>NW_026947489.1:15210000-25210000 GCF_034190915.1 Cavia porcellus
CAGTCAAACCTTTGAAAGTCTTCAAGGCACTCAAGTGTCCATGACATGGAGAAGGGAACGCTGTATCTCCATTTCTTGCATTCTTTTGATCAGGAGTCTGTCACCTTTCCTGTTTGTGTTCCAGAGGGCTGGGGAACCTTAAAACACGTTAGACTCTCTCCACCCTACTGCACCTCCATGCGCATGTGGGGTGACTCTCCTCTTTAATACCCTTGCAAGATTCTCCAGGTTTGCATGGCTCTACCCAGGTCTCTTCCTGTCTTCCCCAAGCCCCTGATGCATGCTCTGTCTCTGCGAGGAGCACCTGGCTAGGCTCAGCACTGTGAAAACCCACGTAAGACCATCTCATCCTGGGCTCCACCAGCCACACACTTGCCTCTCACACAAGCTATAGTCTCCAACGCTTTATAGCTGTGTCTATTGTTAGGGAAAGGGAGTTTTGAAATATCTTATACATCTTCTTGGTTTAATTTTTTTCAGTTTGTATTGGACTGGCCCAGAAAGTGAGATGCTGTGTATAGAGTATCTTCTCACCAGTTCCAGGTATCTTCATTTCTCAGAGTAAAATTTTTCAGCCTTATTCTTCTCCAGCAACCCAAGCTCACATGGTATAAACACACACGTTTCTTGAGGTCAGATAGACCAGATTTGACTTGAAAACTCAGTGGTTTTAGACAAATAGCTTCCCCTTTGCAAGTCTCAAATCATCAATAAGATAAAGTAGCACCCACCAAATGATTTTTAATGTGATAAACTGTTTTCACGGTTTGTCACAGTGCCTAGATTTTGGATAACTAATGTACTAAAAATCAACTTTTTGGTTTGGCATTCATGGCCTTCCTGAGTGTTTTCTAAATCTGTATCCACAGCCACATTTCCATTATTCTTTCATCATAGTTATTCATTTAGGAACTATTTATCAAACATCTTTATGTCTTTTGTGTTTCAGTGTGACCTTGGGAATACTACAATAAATCAGACACCCTGAATACAGTCCTTTGTTTGCTAAAGAGAAAATATATATGCAAAGAAGTGTGTTACATTGTTATCTTTACTTTATAAACATATTTAGAATATGTGTATGTACATGTATGTAGATATTATACATACAATGAAAATAATTTTATAATCATACTAGGGATCAAAAGAGAATAGTCTGTCTTCATTCTGGAGGAGGAAAAGGCAAATGTGTGATCCTTGAACCACATTATAAGGTGCATAGATATTCTTAGGTATTCAGACATATTTCAGCAAAGAATAAAGCAGCATCGGAATGAAAGGAGCTTGAAGGTTAAAAAAGTACAAATAGTTTGTGTTCTCAAATGTAAATGTGAAAAAATATCCTCTTCAGAATTTGCTAGAAGAATACATTCTGTAGAGCGCCTCTATTCAGAAATTCTGGCAGGAAAGACCCAGGATAAGGCCTAGACATGGCTATTTATTAGGTATAATTTACATTCACAATATGCATACATTTTCCATGTGATACTCAATGAGTTTTGGAAAATATAAATGCATGGATATAGCAACTTGCACTCAACTTACAAAATATTCCTATTATCTCAGAGAGTTGCCATGGGTAGCTGCATATTTAGCAGCCATGGTGTTGTAGTCAGGGTTTGTAAGGGAATAGATTTAATACAGGACACATAATTTATATTATTACTTTATAATATTCACCTTAAAAGTCCAATGCAGAAGAATGTAGGAGATCTGTCCACAGAGAATAGACCTAAATAGTCCATCTGAGGGCCTGGATCCCATGAAAATGTCCTACACGAGTCCAGCTGGAGGACTAGAGCCAGGACAGTATCCCATGCAAGTCTCATCATCAAGCATCTGCACTGGGAAGGCCCAAAGGTCAGCAGTGGAAGCTAAAATATCTGTGCCAGAGAGATGAAGGATTTGTGCTGCAGGCTGAGGGTTCTGCACTGGAGCAGAAAATGATTCTCTGGTAAGGACCAGGGCTGCCCCCAGAACTGCAGCCACCCTCAGCCACAGTGAAGACCCGAGATCCTCTGATGATGAGAACAGCTCAGTTCATATCAGGAAAGCCAGCACAACAAGCTTCTCCAGGAGAATCAAAAGTGCACCATCTTCCCTTTCAGTCCTCCTTCTATGCTGTTGGCAGCGATCTCCAGGTGGGCTTCCTCACCCAGCACCACACTGACTCAGCTCGGCTCAGCTGGGTGTTACAAGTTTAACATTAATTAATCTGCCACACATGGCACAGATAACACTAGCTCACAAGATGCTGGAGTTTACGAAGAAGAACGAGGTTGGAAGAGTAGCAGAGTCCAAGTCCTTTGAGGGACTTGTTTGCTCACCTGGGGAATACTGAACTGTTCCAGTAGAGTATGGTGGACACAAAACCCTTTTATAAACCTCTATCAAGCTGTCCACCTACTCTAATGTCTGCGCTTCTTTCATTTCTTTAGTCTGAAACACTTGCTCTACTTCCTCTACCTGTCTTTGCCTATATGTATACACTGCCTATGCACAAGAGCTTGCATCAAGTGGTGAATTTTAACCATAAAAGAAATTGGGACAAGCTAGAAAGAGATAATTCACAGAATATGTATGCACAATGCACACTTACTTGTAAGAAGAGGTGCCCACATTTAATCTTAAAATGATACATACAAATTAAAACTATGTTGAGATACTATAAGAGGTGGAATTACCAAAAATGTAGGAGTGTCAGGCATGGTGACACGTGCCTAAAATTGGAGCATTCGGAGGCTGAGGCAGAAGGATCACTATGAGTTTGAGGCCAGCCTAGGCTATGTAGTGAGACCTTGTCTCAAAAAAAAAAAAAAAAAAAAAAAGTAGGAGTGTGCCAAATGTTTTGCAACATGCTCATGCAAAAACACATTGCTAATGGGGGCGGGGAGCACAATCTTGGTGGACAGGAACTGGGTTACGTTAGCAAGATTTTATACACATGTGCACTCTGAGATGGTCATTTTGATCCTGGGATTATATCTCAAAATCACACTGTCAAACTGAAAAGAAATATGCATATGGGGGTTCAATATAGGCTTTTTATCATCCCACAGGATGCAAGCTTCTCAAACTATTTGTAGCCCTTGCCATGCAGCCTCGCTCTCTAACTCCAGTGAAGAAGAAGGTTACGGAGGCCCCTGTACCATGGTTCTGCACTGCAGACTGTCCGTAAATCCATCAGTGATAAAGCACCCAGGAAACAAGCGTTAAGAGCCGCTCATAAAAGTGTACCCTCTACTGGAAGGGTGAAGAAACCTCATCTTTACAAGCCTGGGACTGTGGTAAGCCATGAAATCTGCCCTTATCTGAAGTCCACTGACCTTCTGATTCTCAAATTTCATTTCCAGTATCTGTTGAGAAGTTGCTCAGGACTTCACAAGAGATCTTCAGAGCACAGCTCTGAGTGGTTCATAGGAGGCAAGGAAGGCTTATCTGGCTGGCCTATTTGAAGATACTAGCCTGGGTGCCATCCATGCCAATTGTGTAACAGTTATGCCCAAAGACACCCAATTAGCACGCTGCAACACGAAGAAGATGCTTAGGGCCACTATGGTGGGAAACATTTCAATCTCAAAAAAATTATTTTTCTCCTCTTTCCGTTATTGGTAGTTCTGAATGTTAGATATTTTTCCCTATGGGATCAAAAAAAAATACCAAAGTATATGACTGCAAGTGGAAAATAGTGGACAGAAATCAGGTATTGGCAGCTTTCCCATTTTCATTTATGTGTGAATTTTTAATAACCACATGGGGATGTAAAGTGCCCATGCAAGGCAAAATATTTCAGTGAACAAGGTTAAGCAGTTCATAACAATCATGAATTTTTCTGGGCAATGCTAGGATCTGGGTCTTTCTTTTCCTTTCTTTCTTTCATCCAGGTCTTTTTAAAGACAGGATCTCACTATATAGTTCAGACTAGTCTTGAGCTCACTTTGTGGCCCAGGCTGGTCTCGAATTTGCAATTATCCTCCTGCCTCAGCCTCCCATGCACCATGCTCAGCTGGATTTTTCTTTAAATGAATAAATTTCTTATCAAAAACAACTAAATGGTGGTTATAACACTTTTATCCTACAGTAGATTCCATCTACTCAGGATACATGCGTATATCTGTTTTTAATGTTATCTTTCTGTACTGTTCCTGTAAGTTTGCTATTTAAAAAGGAATTTGTATCTTTTTCTTTTTTCTTTCTTTTTCTTTGCTTTTTTGCAAAAAAAGAAGTTTTTCTAATGTCCATCAAAAGCACAATAAGGCATGGCACAATCACAACCGGAATACTATGTCTGTAACAAGGAGTGAGAACCATCTTTATACTCTGGCAGGAAATAATTTAGGGACATGTTGTCAGATGGAAAAATAAGGTGAAGAAAATGATACTATGAAAGTATTCATATGAATGAAGTAATAATGTGAATATTGTCTGATGTGCTTCACTAGAACTTTCCATAGTAAAGACAAAGTACATTATATATTTTTATAATAATAAAGAAACATTTTCTTATAGAAAATAGAAAACAGTGAAAAGATTTTAAAAATTAACAAGTTAATGTGTAAAGAGAAGAGGAGAGAAGCCAGACTTCTCTGAGTATACCTTGTATTGCAAATTTGACTTTAGGATTACTTAATGTTTTGAGTATTCATAAAAATAGGAAATAAAATTGTGAATCAACTGTGCTATACTTGCACAGAGGAAAACTGGATTTGAGTATTTTTCTCAGGGAGATAAACAGTGAATTAAGAATAACAAAGTCTGAAAGAATTACACACAGGCATGCACACACCCCAAATGAAGAAGGAAAAGCATCATAACCCCATATAAGAGGATGTCTTTTAAATACCAGGAAAGAATATCTTAATAATTTCATATCAATAATTTAACATCACTTCTAGGAATTTAAAAATATATGACAACAAATCAAAAATATTTCAAGAAGTTATAATTTACCATAATTCATTAAATTAAGAAAAATATGAATAGCTTTTCATAAACACATTTTCTATAAACAAAAATTCAGCCAATTAATTGAATGTACCTTAAAATATGTTATTGTGAGTGCTTCTTATAGGTTTCTTTTTGGGGAAGCATTTTTCTAATTTTTAAGTATACAGGTATAACAAAAATAAGGAAACAATATACAATTCAGTTTTTTAAAAAGACTTTTTCTTTTTATTTTTCTATCACCAGGCCTGAGCCCAGGGCTCACTTGCTAGGCAGGTGCTCTAACACTGAGCTACCTTTCCAGCCCTAAAGACTCACTTTATATTTAGTTTTGTTCCTTGTCTTTTTTAGCTTGTATTATAGCTAACGCTAGGCATCTGCCAGAAACAGCCTATCCGTGAGAAATACTGTTTCTTCTGGAGCCTAAAATATGTGGAAAGCATCTTCAAAAGGACGCTCCTACTTTACCTTTGTAGGTACCCAAAGCACCTCGTGTGGCCCAGACTCTGTCCTGCTGGCCCTGCTCCCCCACTGCATGGCTCCCCACTAGGGAGTTCTGTCCTCCAAAGCCTGGAGAAGAAAAATGCTCCCACCTCTGAGTGAGCTCTGGGCCTTCCAGCCCACATCCCCAAACCTCAGTTATCTTCATTTTCAAAAATAGCAAGCTTTTGTGAAAGCTGAGATGGGTTTTTCTATAAGCCATTTGCCCCTTCCCTGACCCAAAGCAGATACTAAGTCTGTTCCCCCATAGTCCTTCTTATCTGAGTTCTCACTTTCTATAGTTTCAGTTACCCTAGTTAGATACGGTCTGAAAACATTACCTGGAAAATTCAGGAAACAGACAATCCATAAATTTTCAGTGACTCTTATTACTTTGTGCTTTGAGTAACTGTTCCATTTTAATCAGGCATTTTTGTGAACTTTTTACTATGCCTAAATTTATAAATCAAACTTAGTCATGAAAATGTATGCATAGGAAAAAACAAAGACTGAGCATATGGCTGACTACTCTGCAAAGGTTCAAGCACCCTGCAACACATCCCCCCAGGAAAAGCAGGAACTACTATGGTCAGTTTCAAATGCAGGCACGGTGGAGCACGTGGTGCAGCTATTCTGACCAATCAACAGCTAAGCCAAATGTCACAGAGGCTGTCAAGACCATTGCCAAACACTGAAGGGAGATATATCTGTTCTTACCACAACAGTGGAATATTTTCTTATGGTGGTGGACCTGCAGTGAACAGAGCCCTACAGTCCTCTCCAGGTGAGTGTCTGCTTATCTGCTTTTATGGGAGCACATTCTACCAAGTCTAAGCTGCTTTCACATCTCTGCTCTTGGTACAAGAAAAAAAAAAAAAAAAAGCAAAGCCTAATAATAAGAAAAAGCTCACCCATATACAAAACACTTGACCCCATCACAATATCAGCAAAATCAAAGCAATAGGAAGGATCAGCCCTCTGGAGCCATCTCTGGAGCCCCAGCCAATCTGAGGACATTAAAAAAAAAAAACGTTGACAGTATGCTACCTAGTCACACTTGCTCACAGAAAGCACCCTTTCATAAAAATCTTATTAGAAAAAGAAGATATTTTTTGTCCCTCGTTTGTGAGAAGCAATTTATTTTTATGGGCAATAAAAGGAAATAAATCTCCCTGTAATGGTTCCTTGGTGGATCAGGGTCCACACAGCTCATTCTGCATTTACAGATAAGCAAAAGGTCAATTGGATGTTACATCCTTCATGGTACATGTGTCACACAGCACAGAGTTGGGGAGGGCAGTTCTAATCCAGCTGTTTCTGCAGCTCCCATGGGAGGATGGGCCGAAGGAGGTTTCTATGCCAGCGGCTGTTAGGGAAACACCTGTCAATCACCCATCACAGCCATTTGTTGCACCGGTGGGATTTAATACACCCCAGATTAGAATGTGTTGCTTTTGTCACTAAGGAAGTACACAGATAACTCTTCAGCCCAGATTTGACAAGTTCTGTAGAAGGGGCGTAGGTGTCTCTGAATAACAGCCACTCTGATGCTTGAAGCCATGTTGACACTTTGCTAGAATATAAAAGAAGGAACCTGTTTGGAAGTAGTGGAGAGACTAAAGATCTCCAGTCTATATTGGGGGAGAAAGTGGGAGTTTTCATACTCAATTGATCTCCAAATGTACACAGAGTAAAATCACAATCAGCTGTCACATGGACACACCCTCATTTTCCTAAACATATTTCTCATTTTTCAGCAAATATTGAACTAGAAACACTATGCACAACACTCTAAAGCAAATGAAGAGAGAATTCTGTCTTGAAAATGTCTCATTTCTATGAGAGACCAGGAGTGAGAGTTGATTCAAAAAGTGTAAGAGGTGTATGTAAAAGTGCATGTTCCTGTACTAAATATTGGGAGTCTAATAGGAGAAAAAGCAAGAAAGGCCATTATTATGCAATGAGCATCTACAGTGGCCCATGCAGTGGATTAGCCTCTGCACAAGGTTTTCTCATTTTCTTCCTTGTCTCCTCTTTGAAGTAAGAAAACCGAGACTCAGAGATCTCGGCAACAAGAGGTTTTTGAGACTCAGAAAATGAAACCCCGAAGTATATGCTTTGACACATTCAATGTTTTCAACTAGAGAAGCAGCCTCAGGGTCTCTCTGATCTTGTGCTCACCTGCATCTCTTGTCCCTCTGTCTCTGCAGAAGCATGGAGAGGATTTTCCTTGAAGTTCCCTTGTATGATAAAAAGTAGAGAGAGTGAACAACTGAACTGAGAGAAAACTAACTCACAGGAAAAAAGGCTGCAAGTGACCCCACACTCAGCCCAGAAACACCTTATCTAGGCTGTGGTCTGTTATTTGGGCCCCTTCATTTCTGATAAAAAAAAAAAAATTACCTTCCTCTTACTCTCAATTAACTTGTGAAGAGGGTATTGAAGCTACTAAATCTCACTGGGTTGTTGGCTACAAACTTTCATTCCTGATGGTCCCCTCCCTTGCATAAAACAAATTTGCATGCCTTTTCTCTTGTTAACCTGCACATTGTCAGTTTATTTCAGCAAGCTCAGTAACGGAAACTTCAGGGAGCAGAAGAGGAGTTCATTCTGAATTCATTGATGTCTGAAAAACATCCAGATCATTTGAGTCCAAATTTGGAAGCATTTTTCCTTTCCCCGCCCTACATTCAAAAGGAAAGTGGAAAAAAAAGAAAAAAGATAACAATAATGTAGGACAAACACCACATCCATTACGATAGAAAGGTCTAGAGTCTCTGTAGGATAAATGATAAAAGGTCCGATCAGTGAAAGGTGATGGGAAGGATGAGAGTGGGGGAGGAAAGGAGGGAGGTAAACAGGACGATGGAGTAAATGGTAAGGATGGGGTGGGAGGCAGAGATCAGGTGACATGGGAGTGGAAATTTGGAAAGGGATGGAAGTAGGTGAGGATGGGGTGGAAGCTGGAGGCAGGAAACGGAAGCAAGATGCTGGGACAGGAAATAGAGGCAAGACAGGCCACTGGGATGTGCTGGGCAGTAGGCGTGCTCAGAGAGAGCTTCTCAGGGAGGAGGAAGCCGAACTGATTCCTGAAGCTAAAACATACCTTCTGAGGACAGGGAAAACGCAGAGCTGCCCTGGCCAGTACCAGTGACCTCTGCATGTCCAGCTCATGCTCTGTCTAATGTGGGAAGCAAAAAGAAGTCCTTCAAACTCAGTACAACCTTGAGAACAAACAGACTTGCTGTGGCTGCTGCTCTAGGACAGTGCTGCCGGACAGCGCCCATCTCCCATTCCTAACCCTCCGAGGCCCAAGGTCTTGTGTCTTCCCCTGCCCTCTCCCTTCTGTGTCCTTCCCTGCTCCTTCTGCTCCAGCTCCCAACATCCCACAGCCTTACGACTCTTCTTCATTAAGTCTGCTCAGCAACTTGCAACCACATCCACCCACCTCCACCAGGTGACCTCCCGTATTCTGTGCAGGCCTAAACTTTGGCCCCAATCTTCTGAAATGTCTCTTCTTGGAGTCCTCCTCTGCCCATTCCTGTTTTTTCATCTTAGCTCCAGTCTATATTCTACACTCATGACCTGGAGGGATCCATTAATATCTCCTCTCTCTGGTCCATCCTTAAAGTTTGCATTACAGGTGGTGAAACTGGCTAGATTCATCTCTTAGAATTCACTCTTCCCCCAGACAAAATTCACATCTGCATTCCAGACACCTGGCACTCTGGGCTCTCCTAGATATTTGTAAGATGAACAACTTGTGCTATCCTCCCACCCAGCCTGCACTGCACACAAAACCAATTTCATTTTGCTAGCACTCTGTTAGAAAACCCTAACCCTAAATTTCCAACAAAATCTTATAAAGACAAAAATAAAGTTTTATTTTGGCAAAAGTCATGAAGTTGATACTGGCAGCATATGGAGTTAGTTAAAAATAGACCTCAACTTCTAAATTTATTCAAGGTTCTTTTTTTTTTTTTTTTTTTCTGAGCATAGTCATGGCTCCACCCAATGGAAGTTTTCATGTTTTCTTTTTAAACACTGTTTTCTGTATGCAAGACACTGTGGGACAACTATAAATGAAGGACCATAAACACTGCGCCTGGCTTGGTAGCCTCCTCTTTTGGGGCTGGAAGTCATACTAAACAAGGAAAGCTTAAATCCCATTGCCTTCCATTTACTAAGACACTCACAGATCGGCCCTGGTAACCTCTCCTGTCTTGTCCCTTTTCGGTCTAAAAGGAACTCATTATTCTAGAAAACTCGTCCCACCCCTTCCTCTCCTGCCTTGCTTTTTCCCTACCTCCTCCAAATCCCCTCCTCATCTCTTCCTAAACTGCACTCATCTAAAAATTACATTTTTAACCCCGAACCCATTACAACTCTTGCTAGATTTCCCTGGCACAAAGCTGTCTCTCCCTTTTCTGAATCCTGTTGCCCCTGGCACTCCAAAGCCTTCACATCTTTAGCCAGCTGCCTTTTTCAGTGAGGCATCCTCTCTGCGATGTGGAGTGTTTTATGTCACTACACTGCGAATACTGTGAAGTCCGAGGTGTGCTCCTCTGATGTTTGTATCGATCACCAATGTTCTCTGCGTGTACCTGATGCTGAATAAAGCTGCTATTCTACCAGCACCTTCCAGAACTTCCAAAAGAGAATTCTTCCCAATGCACCCTTTCTTCCTTGCTTGAGCTGGGTTCTGATCATTATTCAGCCAGCAGGCTCAGTGCAAGTCAACTCAGATCCTGCATGCCACTCCTTTGTGAGGCTTCTTCCCAGGTGGCTGTGTCTGCAGGGCAGATACCTGCCCAGACTAGCAAGCAGGCTCCTGTGTGGGACACTGCAATGGCAGGTTCACTTAGGGACTGGGATTCAATTACAGTGCTTCAAACTTGTAATGGGAGCCACTTGTTCTTTTTGAGCAAATTTTGAAAAATGGCTTTCTTGTTACCAGAAAGATTTGCTGAGCCAGCCATTGGCTGGCTTTCCATGTGTGACATCCTACTTCACAGCAAAACTCATTTTATACTTTTGATAAGTTGGTGGTCCAGAGTCAGTGCTTTATACTACAATATGCTGCCTGATAGATGCTACTCTGACTTTCTCACCTTCATTAACTGCCTACCTGGAGGGCTCACAGCCAACCAACAGCTGAAGCTTGAAATCCAACCCACCCGCTTCTGCATACCTCATGCACCTGGATGGCTGAGCCACAATACCTGAAAGAAAGAAGGCTGTTGTGAGAAGAGGTTGTATTACTTGCCCATCCAGTGGGGTGGATTTTCAGCATGCTGAAAATCTTAAACTGAGCAAGACCCTGGGGCCCTTGGAGGGGGAAGAGGTGAAAGGGAAGTCTCATTGACTGTGCAACCTAATCCTGGCACGGAGCAATGTTAGCTGAGATCCCACCCTTCTTAACTGTCTGAAAAAGAACTATGGGAATTAGAAAAGAGAGTGGAATTTCTAACTCAGCCTCTTCTAATATTTTAGGTATCTGCATAGTTCCCTCCTAGACAATACCCCTGTGTTTGACAGCCTCCTTACCAGTATCAGTTTGCTGTTAAATAAAAACACTTCCAAGTGTAAATAAAGTGTTGACTTGTTCTAGTCAATTAGTCATTAGCTGTGTCAGTCATCCCTCTGTTCTCTATCAGTGAGGAAGCAGCAGAGGGAGAGAACAGCCAAGCATTACAGGAACCATAACACCTATAGTCTTCCGCCCTCTGCACTGCAAGCCTGTGTGTATCCTGACTTTCTTGGCAATGGTGTATCCTTGCAATACGATTCTAATCTGTACACAAAACCTCCAAAGTTGTTCATCTCTTGGTTGGAAAAGAATGTGAGATTTCTGAAATTTTATTTTCAAATGTACACATCATACTCCTTTCTGAGACACAGATAGCCTGGTGCATTGTTCATTTGTGGCTTGATCTCCATCATCCCACTCAGGGGTCCCAAGGGAGATTTTTGACAGTGAGGTCCCAAAATTAAAGAACATAACATGTGCAAGACATCGGAAACAACAGCAGGCAGCATGGAGCACAGCAGAGCACAAGAGAGCAAGAACAGCCTGCATCTTTACTGTGTAATTCTTATACAGGTTGTTTCATATTTACATTCTTTCAGAGTGCTTAACCAGTGCAGGCGTGTTTACCTGCGGTAAGTCGTGGTTGCATAACTTTATCTCGCTATGCACCTGTGCAGACCAGTGAGGTCACACACTCGGGTGTCCTTAGATGGCCCTGAGCTTTGAAGCAGTCTGAGTGGTTCCTCACAGTCTCTAAGTCCACAAATGCCTTGATCTAGGGATATCTTCACTGAGTTAAGACTTTCACACTGACCATAGTCAGCGTACCCTGGCACTTGGATTCCCACACTTGGAAATTATCTAAACTTACAAGGGAGGGGAGAGAAAGGAAAAGTACCATGCTGTGATGTGGCAGGGGTGGGTTTTAAAAGAAGAACCCAGTTCTTACAGACACACCAAAGACAGTCCCTCTGAAGGAAACAGAAAGAAATAATTGACTATAGATGTCTCTACCCTCTACCGCTGGTCCCTGTCTGCATGGCTCCATGTCAAAAACCAACAACCATAGAAAGGAGAGAAGAGCAGTAGAGTGACATATTTAAAATCCACATTCCCTAGATTCTTAATGCTGGCATGACCTTAGGGAAATAAGTTCACCTATCTAGGCTTGATTTTCTTCATCTGAAAAACAAGAATAACAATCATCTTCATCTTCCAAGATTATTGAAGGCATTAAGTGACATAATAGACTTCAGTTATTCAAAGAAAAAAGCTAAGATTACAGGAAGCACTTCACAATGTTATGGTTTATGATCATTATTATCACTTAGATTTTTGTAGTTTTATTATAGATAATATAATCTTATAGAAAATGATTTTGATTTTTTATAGAAAAGGATATTTCTTTTCATATTTTTATGAAACCAAATCACAAACACATTTTAAAAATTTGTACATTTTAGGGATTCTTGTGTGTGACAACAATAAGAAGGGTCAGGTAGGGAACCCTGGTGAGACCTAGATCCTCTGGCTAGACCAGTTCCTCTGGCCTTGATTTCCCTAGTCAAAGGGCATACTAATAATTTATTTTGAAGGCTTGTGAAATCATATGAGAAATTCTTAACCCCAAGAAGGTGACCCAATCATTTTGCTTACCCTTCAGCATGGCATGTCCCCTAGCTTCAGTGCCCTTGACAGCCCTTATGTGGCATTTCAGGGCCTCACTGTTTCTGTTTTTGTCCCCTGAATCAATAATACTGTTCAGCCTTGTGACACCTGCCGTGCCGCCTGCCTGAGGTAGCATGGCTTTGATTACCACTGGTCCACTTGTAGTGGCTTTACCCACCACAAGGTGACTATATAACTGGTGCTTATACAAATCCCCCAATCAGTCTTTATGAAGTGTGTTTTCCCTGTGCCTTGTAATATCTCCTCCTCTGGGGCTTTGAGGGGCAAAATGCATGCTCAGTTATGTCCTGAGCCCCCCTGGAGGGCCACCACTTGAGCATCCAGGGCGACTTCCCCCAGGTCAAGGCAGCCTGTCCTTATTTATCTCCTTTCCACCAGGCTGATGACAGCAGCCTGGCCATGATATCCCCCTTTGGTGACCCCAGAGGAACTCACTCCCTTAAGACAGAGCAGTAGACACAATATGAAGGTCTATTTGTATAATCATAGGTGTGCTGTTATAACACTGATCTCCAAATCTATTACTCACATTCACTTTTCTGATGGTGCATTAATAACTATGCCAAAGGTCATGAAGTTTGGGGGAAAATGCAGTAGAGTTCAAAGGCTAGACACGAGACTGCGGGGATACCCTTGGTGTTTCTGACTCTCTTTTTCTCCCCTATTAATGGAAGAGCTAATATTTGATACCAAGGAGTATAGTGAGGATCTAAGAGACGATGGGTTCAAAGTGCTCTGAACCATGCCTGGCACATGGTAGGTGTTGAATAAGTGTTATATAATTTCTCCTCTTCAGTTGTAAATTGCATAGTTGTCACAGAATGCCAAGGCAGCTTACTATTTTATGTTGTTAAAATTCACTAATTTACTACCAATAAATAGCAAAAGGAAAAATCATGGCCTATTGTCTGGTATACCCTATTCAGAAAACAGTGGAGTGCTTCCTGATCGTATCAAGAAGCGATATAGCTAGTGGCTCCAGTGTTTGGTGGAAAAGGAGCCTGAAGGGTAACAGATGATTGCTAAATAAAAATAAAAGTTCATCTAGTTATTGAATAATCTGGTGTTTTCAAATCAGTGCACAAGTGCGTTTATTCAGCCTGTTTTCATTTTATCACATCTGTCTCGATTGCTCAACTGTGACACAGTCTCCAATATTTTATGATACTTATTTCAAGAAAACTATTTCACCATGGTAGCAAAATAATGACAAATATAATAAAAAGATAGTAAATGTAATTCCCTCCTGCATGAAAATTTATAAATGGCATCCATATTTATAAACTTGTAAGGGGAAAATCAACAATATCTAAGAGCGAGGCATAGGTGAGTCCAGAGAGCCTTGCTTTCTGAAGGTGACGCTTTTCCTTGTTTAGAATGGAGAAATATATTCTGGAGTGTTTCTGTAAATAACATTCTCCACCAGGTCTGAAAATTGCTCTCCAATTTAAATGCATCTCATTTTTGTCACTGTCTCTTGCTCTTATTTACTTTTTAAAATGAGACTTTTTGTTCAAATCACAGTGGTATAGCAAATACAACCATGTCAAAGACAAGTGAAGGGGGAAGATAAATATCTAAAAGAACCACTGGGTAGAAAACAGAGTTCAGTTTTTCTTGAGTCAGAAGTTGATAGGGTCTTTTCCATCGCAGACACTAGATTTGGGCTAATTGTCATAAAATAGTACCTTTGAGATCCTTGATTAGGGGTTGGATGTGCTACTTGGTTAACATTGTGTTAAGCTAACATAGTCTACTCAGCCAATGCCCATGCTCTGACCACCTTATGCCACCTGCTTTGTGATGCCATCTGACTCCGGCTCCCAGTTACAACATGAAGCACAGGTTCTCTCACTGCCAAAATCACAGAGTATACACTGAAATTTAAGTGACTTCCTTTTCCACGACTTTAAATTGTTGTGTGGAATTAAGGTAAATAATAAACCAGCAATCCAATGCTGGGTGCTGGTCAAACCACTGGGTGAGGTAGGAGAAGTGAACAGCATTTCTTGGCAGCAACTTATGCTTGGCATTTTCGAGATGTCACCTCCCTGCAGCTGCTGTTTATTGCTGCATCATTTTATAGCTGAAAAGGTGGATGCTTGCCAGTGTCAGTCAACTTGTCAAATGTCACACAAGAACTGCAGAACTGGGACTCAGAAGAAGGCACACTGGCATTCTGGTTGGATCTTCTGTTGTTTTTTTCTCTGACATCTCTGACAGAATTTGCTTCATGTGAAAAAAAGAAAGCCCCAGAAATAGTTTCCCAGGGTCTGTTTGCTTCTAGCAGCATCCCAAGGAATATGACACAGAAATATTTTCAAAAATTAGTCACAGGTTTAGCAAAGAGATGGTATAGGGGATGTCTATTTTGGAGAATGGGGACTACACTTTACTTAACTCACCGTTCAGATCTGTACTTATTTGTGTCACAGGTACTGCATGAAGGCTCTTTCCTTGATGTAGGAAAATTAGGATGAGGTTGAAGGCTCAGCAGCCAAAAGCTTCCTAAAAGAGCATCTCCTTAGAGAAGAGGAATCACATAGAACGTTGCTGGCTGGTGGCCTTTTAATCTCGGGGTAGCATCTCAATTTCAGTCGTTACCAAAACCAGAAAGAAAAAGTATAAAGACAAAGTAGCATTAAGAGGAAAAGGTCATCTGCTGTGTCGCCAAGAGCTGAGTTAGCAAGTCATGCTCCTAAACAGGCTGGGTTATGTTTTTACCTCCTCTGCACAGCTGGATCGTCCCGCCAAGTGACATTTCCATCTCCAGATGTGCCGATTCCCCAGAGCAACACACAGCTCACAATGCATCTGACACACATGCATTTCGTTCCCAAGGTCAACACCCTCCCAGCTCAGCATTTTTCTCACTTCTCAAGCAAATGAGGCATGACATGTTACTGTATCGTCCACATTTTTCTCTTTCCCAAATATGCTATTTAATCAATACCAATCCCCAAAGGGTTGCAAGAAAGGTGAGTGCTTTTTCTCTAGGCTAGTTCACTTTCAGCTTGACAGTTGCACAACACTGAGTGGACACATTTGGAGTAACAAGCCACCCCAGCTAGACATATGTGGGAAAAATTCATCCTCTTTGAAATGCCCTAAATTCAGAAAATTGGGGTGCAATGGTCCACACTTTTATACACTGTTTTCCCTCCTACCTTTACAGCCTTTGAAAACACTTCTTTAAAACAAGGCTATGCGATGACAAATTTCAAAATAGCACAGTGGAATATTGTCTTGAAATTTTGCGAGACAAATAAAACTGCATTGCATTGGGATGAGCATATCCTGATTACAGGCATCTGCTTATAATTGCCCTCATAAATTTCAACAGTGTAAATGTTTGCCTATTAGCCACTGGCTCATTAAATCATCCAAAGTCAGATTTTTGTACATTTTGTACTTGTAAGTGGTCCCAAGCCTTGTCTTTTTAGTGAAATTTGCAAACAGTTACACAATTCCTTTTCCAAGGATGTCTTTTATCATTATACATCACCATTATGGACTGAATGTCTGTGCTCCCTCCCAATCCTGTTAAAAGTGTAGCTGCCAATATAATGACCTTTGGAGATAGAGTTATTAGGGTGAAGCAGTGTCTGAAGAGTGGAGCCCATGTACCCCTAATGACAGAGAAAAAAAGAGAGCTCTCCATATTTATATACCTAAGAAAAATTGAGTGCCCACTAAAAAGTCTGTAAGTCAGGAAAAGGACCACATGGATCTTGTCTTTCTAGACTATATTGTGGACTTCTCAACCTCCAGAACTGAGAAATGAATTTCTATTATTTAACCCTCCCAATCTTTAAATTACAGCCTAAGCAAAACAATGCAGTAGCAAAATCCCTTCTAATCAAACTTGCTAATTTTATTAACCACAAATGAGTGAAAAGCATTGGATGAATGGAGTAAAAAACTGGGCAAGAATATGATCTACACTAGGCCAAAATGCTTAGTTGTCACCTAATCAGAACAGAACCTCTAAAAATGATTCTCACCTCACTTATCTTCAATTATATTTTTATTCCACAGCAGAGGCAGTTTATGGCAGAAATGTGTTCATCATGACTGCATCTCATGAAATGGTGTTCAGATCACATGGTCAGACAAGTGGACTTCTAGAAACTGCAGGGAAGGATAAGAATCCACAGTGACTGCAATTACTAAGTAGGGTCATAACTGCACTCTACTTACACTCTTCAGGTTGCAAGCGACAGACACAGGTCCCCAGCTCCTAGCCACCTGACAGGCAGGGTAGGACTCTGGTTTGAGGTGCCGGCCATGGGTTTTCACTGCATGTCACTGATTGACTGTGTCCCACAGTCAATCCATTTCCATTTTCCTTGGGTCCATCGCACTCCCATGTAGGTTCCTCACAATCCAGCCATAGTGGGTGGGAGGTGAGGAACTGATGGTCACTGACCAGGCTGGGCTACACATACTCTCAACCCAATCCAAGCAATGACCAGACACTCCAAAAGCCTGAAAGTTGAGATCACAGCCCAAGGTCACAACAGCAGGGTCCCCCAGGGACAGTACTTCTATTCCTGTACAGGGGAGGAGAGTTTGCTTCAAACTCTAGTGATGCTACCTTATTCTGCTGAATTATATGAATCTTATCTGAATTGTGTGCATTCTTCAAGTGCTGAATCTGTCCTATAAGAGTGTGAACTTGCAACAAATGCCACTCAAATCACATTAGATCGGGCCATAAAGAAAAGTGAACTATTTCTTGAAAGCCATTCCACTGAATGCTCTAAAATTACAGTTTTCTATCTTCATAAATATATGTATGCATGCATACACATGCATTGTTCTGCCTGCCCATTTTGGAAAGGCTCCTTAGTTGGGGAGACAGCCTTGAGCCAGAGATCCCTATTCTTTGACTCATGTAACCTGCTGTGGTGGTAGAGAAAAGACAGAAAACAAGTCAATATGAGGATTGTCATCTGTGATCAGCAGGCTAGTAGCTGAGTCCAACTCAGGACCCACATCTGGGCTTTTAAAGAAGATAGGGCTTTGCAGGCAGCTGGGTTCTCTGACTGGCTGCTCAGAGCAGAGGGAGTTTTGTTTGTTGCTGCTTTACTGCATTATAGAGTGGTTAAGAATCATGGTGTGAGCCTCTTGCATCTTAAATAAACCCTGTAAGTTGTCTTCTACATCTGTCCTGTCTCATTGTTCACCTCCACTTTTGTGACTGTTGCTGTTTGAGATCAAGGAAGAAAACTAAAACTGTGAATATGTCTGAAGCTAGATTTCATGCCAGTGCAGCCAATCAGCTGTCTCAGCTGCTGTCTGCTTTGTTGTTAACTGTATTGCAGGGCTCAGAATGATGCTCAACACCTAGAAACCACGTGGAGTGAGCCAGTACAGAAAGTCCCCGGTGATGACCCTGTGCCTTCAGCTTGCTACTGTCTCCACTGAAGAATGTCCTTCAAACTCTGAGGATGATGACCAGGCCCTCCTGGCCATCTCCCTATCCCTCACTGAAGCCCAGCCTTTCTTCTCCCCAGTCATCCCTTTGACTAGAAAAGCTCTCTCCAAACATTATACAAATTTTTGCATTTATACAAATGGAAGCATACTTAGGCACCTGAGCTTTCTGCTGAATTTAAATCCCCTCCATGTTTGTGCATAATGTCCTAAATATCCTATAATGCCTCAGAATATGACTTTTCATGTTCTTTGTGTCTCATCCCATTGTGTCATTACACCTTAATCTCTGGGAAGGATTCGAATTCTCCAGAGGCAAGAAAGGCATATAACATGGCATAAGCCTCAAACCTTGTGAGGGCCTCTCTGTGTGATTACCCCCACAATCCCGGAGTCCCCAGAGTAATGCAGCTAAGCCTTTATCAATTGCTTTTTCAGGTTTTTTCTGTTTGAGAGTAATCCCCCTGGAATGCTCTAAACTTATCCTATGTATGACCTTGTAAGGAACCAGAGTATGCACAGATGCTATATGGAAGGTGCTCAGCAATGTGTTTCCAATGCCCTGAGTAGAAATTTTCAGGGATTAGAAGGAGTGAGGGACTTCAATTAAATTGCCCTCAGCAACTGGAGTTACTTATGTTCTTAAAGCATCAAAACATTGCAGCTATTTCACCAAAAAGGAAAAAAAATCCTATGTGGCTTCTCCCAAAACAGGAGTTTAAATCTTCACCAATGTGATAGCTCTCCACCCCAACCCAGAGTCAAGGAATCTTATGGTTCAGGTCACACCTACTGCTCTCTAGAGTATGCTGAATGGACTTAATCCCAACCAAGGGAACTTGGCCTGGTGTCTTCACTTCTCAGCTTTGTTGTTGCCAACATGAGGTGAATAACATCACTCACCTGGTAGAGTTATCAGGAGTCAATGAAGGAGTTCACAACAAGTTCATAGCAAGCCTCCCCAAGCTATGGCAGTGGGTAGTGAGTCCTCAGCAAACACCAGCCTTCAAAATTGTGATGAAAACCTTTCCTCTTCTCACAGAGATCCTGTGAGAAGAGTTTAGGGTAAAGAAACAAGGAGCTTTTATGGGGAGAATAATTTGGAAGTTGGATGCGATTAAAAATCTACAATAATAATGTAGTGGTGAAATAATTTTGGGTCCAGTGTCGAGAGGTCTGGATTTAGTACTGGCTCTGTGTCCAGTGAATTGTGCGACTTAGGCTGAGCAAATATTTTCTGGGCACCTAGCATTTGCCAGGTACTGAGGGTTCAGAAGCCAATAAAACGCTGTCCCTGTTCTGCAGACATTCCAGACTTGTAGAAGAGAAAACTATGTGAGCACAGAAATAAGAAAACTATGTGATCCACATTACAAATCCATTGCAGAATAACTATTTCCCCAGGATAATCAGCTTTGAAGCAGTAGTGTGAACATAATCAAGAGGGGTAGTCAGACAGATATGGATTAAAAACTCAAATTAGCATCACAGTTGAGTGAAGCTAGTTAAATTATTTTCCCTGCTTTAGGCTTAAGTTTTCTCTTCTGCAAACCACTTGTTCTGTTGGAGTGTGAAAAAGATTAGAAATAATAAGCACAAAGCATTATGGTTTTGGATCAGCTTTGGTGTGTTGAGTGTCCAGCATAGGACAGTCCTGTGCTCCCTGCCCTCTGAAATCCTTTTCAGCCTTTCCTCTTTAGACGCTCTGCATCAGACCCGAAGGAATGCCGAGTTGTCACCTCCCAGGGCAGCTTCAGAGGCTGCCATGAACTTTACTGGAAGTGAAAGTTTAATGTGGAAAGTTTCACGAATGGTTGTTGGTTCAGGTAGAGAGCCTGGGTGAAAAAAGACATAACTATATTTCTACATTTCACCAGCTTCTCTGCTCGAGTAAGGCAAAGGTTAGTCATGCATTCTGACTGGTGCTTCTCTTTCATTTCTTGTGGGATGTTATTCCAGCTAACAAATTATCATTAGCCCTATTCTCTCCTTCCTGGTGGGTGAGACCACACCACCCAGCGTTCTAAACCCGAAAGGAAAACATGTCTCTCTAGAGAAAGTTTTCAGTCTTTCACTCCACCCATTCTAAGGAAGACTCCCTTCCCTGGACTGGAAAGCTCAAATTCCAAACTGTGGCCTTATTCACAGACTCTTAGCAGTTTGCAAATGCAACCAGATTGCAGAAATGAGTCACATTCTACCATTACAGAGACCAAAAGTTAAGAAGGAAGCCCAGGAATCATTTGGGCCTTGTTATCCCTACCAGTGAGGAAACCTAGACTGGGAGAGTCCATGAACTCACTGAAGTCCTAAGGCTAGTTTAGTAATTTAAACTAGGATAAATCTGAATCACTCATAGGAAAAAAAACACAGCTTGGTATTAGAGACCCTTCTATGGTGCCAGTTATCAGGAAACCCTGCAGTGAGTCCCCCCCCCCCTTTCCTGCCAAGTGTTAGGGCATATGGTGGGAAGAAAGAGCAAGAGACAAAATAGAGGTGCAGGCAGGGATCCAGCATGACCAGATGTTCTCGAGGACAAAAGGCCACAAGTCACCCAGAACCTTGATATGTATTCATTGCATCTGAGCCAAGGTCAGTGGGTGAAGGACAGAGGGTGTTTCCAGGGACAGCTATGGCTCCTCTGGGGAGCTAGAAAGAAGAACAAAGCATTCTTGCAAGGACAAGGAGGAGAAAGGCGGGCAGTGAGGAAACTGTAACTTCTGCAGATGCTTCATCAGCCCCAGCAGGTCTTACCTTGTCCTGTGAGTCAGCACCACAGCAGTCTCTAGCGCTAGGGCTTCCGGTTGTGACCAGAAAAGAGTAGGGAGCTTCTGCACTCCAATCTGGCTCAAGGGCAGGACAAGAAGAGCACAGATGCCCTCTAGACTCAGTTTATAAGTTGTGGTCCCCAACACTTCAACACCATCGTGTTAACTGAAATGGGTCAAACACAGATGACTAAATGTCACCTGGTTTCTCCTATGTGAAAAACCCAAATACAAACAATTTAGAGAGGAAAATAAAAGATAGCAGTAAATAAACAGGAAAGAAGAATGTATATGTTGGCATTTCAGAATTTGTGAGGGTGGAAAGGGGACTTAGAGAGGGGCAGAGAGGAGGGCAGGGAGGAGAAGAGGAAGTAAAAATTATTATGTTGTGGTACATGCATGTACCAATTCCGTAATCTGAATTTAATTACTTGTTGCAAATATACACTAATAAATAATTTTTGAAAAAGAATTCAGATTCTTCACTCTTAGACTAGTGTTTCTTCCCCTTGCAAATTCAGGCCTTCCAAATAATCCCTATGGTAATGTTCCCATAAAACCCAAAAACAACTATTTATGTAGCCCTCCAGTTACATGTTATAAAAATTTGATATATGTAATTCTGCCAAAACTGGAGAAAAGAAGATTAACAAATATACAAGAAGTTAAATCATGCAATAAGCTTTAGTAAGGTGCTTGCTATTGTTCATGTCTGTGGAGGCTGTGAAAATTGTGGGGTTCCTGATGAGATAAAATAGAAATTATGAGAAAAACTGAAGTATTCTGGAATATTCTGTCAGAATAGCTATGGCTTTCTTAATTTCCAGTATAAATATAAAAGAATATGAGGTAAAAAGCTAAGAAAATCTGAATTAGGGTTAGTGTTAGGGTTAGAGTTAGGATTAGTTTGAGTCAAGTACTTGGATTTTAGCTCTTTTAGTTCTATAGAGTGACAGATCACTGTCCTTTAAACTTTCAATTACTGATGATAATGAAGAGTTATGTTATTAAATTATGTTATTGAGTTCTAGTTTAATTTCACTCACATCCAAGAATTTTTCAGGAAATATATTACTATTAAAACCATTTGTATGTGACTAAAATGGGACCTATGTAGTGAAATTTTCCATGTGTGTTTAAGAAGAATGTGTATTCTGTTGTTCCATGGGTTATTCTATAATGTCAACATGATGAAGTTGATTAATTGCTCTGTTCTGTGTAACTATATCTTTACTGATTTTCTGCCTATTTGATTTATCAGTTGCTGAAAGAAGGGTGTTCAATTCTCCAGCTCTTATAATGAATTTCTCGGTTTTCCCCTGGTTCTATTAGTATTTACTTTGCATATTTAGGTGCTCTGTTGTTAGGTGAGCACGAGTTTATTATTTTTCATTCTTGAAGATTTAACCCCTTCTTCATTAGGTAATGCTGTTCTTTTTCCTTGATAATTTTCTTGGCTTTGAAGTTTCTATGTCTGAAGTTAATATACCCATTCTGGTTTTTATCCAAGATAAATGAAAACTATACCCATACAAAGACTTGTATATGACAGCTACAAATTGGGAACAGTGAAAATATTCATTAGTATTAGTATAGTATATTTTTATAATGACAGATTTTTCCCTAACTGCTTTTAACATATCATCAATGTCTTCACAGTTGAAGTAGATTTCTTCTAGTCAGTATATAGTTGGACTTTAGTTTTTTAATATGCTCTGAAAATCCATCTTTAAATTAATATAACCGGATCATTCACATTTCATGGGATTATCAATACACGTGGAATAATATCTCCCTTATGTGTAACTTTTCTTTACTTGCATGTATTTTTGTTAATCATGCCATAATTCTCTGCATTCTTTTGTTTTACTTGAACACTGTATATGACTTCATTTTCTCTTCTGTTTTGGAAGAAGTATTTTAGTCATTACAATGTAATTTATACTGATAGAACCAGGCTCTTCAATAATACTCTTTTACTTCTGATGTAGTGTAGGTAGCTTATAATAAAGTACTCTCAATTCTTCCTCATTATCTCCTGTGACATTACCATGATTCATTCCATTTATAAGTATTATTTAGTCACTATGTACAGGGTATATATAATTTTACTTCAAAACAGTTCATTGAAATCAATTAGAAAAACTCTTGGGGTTTCTGTACAGTATTAATAATTCTTTCTATGCACGTGTTCCTAAATTATTCTTTTTGTTTTATATATTCAGCCTTTTTTGCTGTTATTTCCAGGATCATATGTGCTCTCCATATGACTTCATTATCTCAATACCTTGATATTTTGTCTTTTATAATCCCTGACTGTTCCCTGTCTCAAGATACAGTGATTGTGTCTAAAGATCTAATTCAGCCAAGCCTAATCTCAAATTGAAAACAATTTTATGATACTCCCAAAAATATTCTCAAGGTAAAATTGGAAGTCTTTAATAGAAATTTCCTAATATCTTGCCTTTATACTATACTGTCATGGCATTTAAAATACTTTAAAAATATTTAGGTAAAAGTAGTCATTGGAGAGTTTCAATTTTTTTACTGCCATATGGAGTCAAGGAGAGCAAATTTAAAAACATTCCATTTTTTCTTTTATAAGCACAATTACTGTCACAGTTCAATTTTCTGGTAGGATAAAATGAATGATGTATTCAGTCTAAAATCAAGAATTATATGCTTTAGCATTAGTAGCTGGTCAATGATATATTGTATTAGAAACCATTAAAAACTAGCAGATATTTCAAAAATATGTTAAATTAGATTTCACCAGCATTTAAAAATTCTGATCTTTAAAGACACAGTTAAAAATATGAAAGAATAAGCCAAAAAATCTGTACAAAAGGTTTAAAAAACATGTAACTGATAGAAGACTTCTAGTAACTCGACAGCAAAATAACCACTCAATTAAAAGCAGAACAAATATATTAAATATTCTGTCTAGAGAAAACATATAGATACCAGATTAAGCACCTAAGGAAATGCTACCAGGAAAGTGTAAAGTGAAAGGCACTGAGATACTATAAATTTTAAAAGGTCTGAATTAAGAAGACTCATAGTATCAATACTGGTGACAAGAACAAGACATAGAATATTTCTCATAAAAATATAAAATAGAACAGTTCTTCTGGAGCATAGTTTAACAGTTTCTCATAAAGTTAAACATGTATATATATTATAGAACCAAGCACTGTCACTCCTAGGTGTTTATCCAAAAGAACTGAAAAACTGTACCCACAGAGCTACAAATTGGGAACTATGAAATTACCCATTATTTCTTGAAAGTACAAAACTTGTGGTCTATTCATCCAATTTCATATCACTCAGCAATAAAAGGAACAAGTTATTAATATACACCCCAAGATGGATCTATCTTAAAATGTGAGGTTAAGTAAAAGAAAATAGACACAAAAGTCTTCATTCTATAAGCTCCTGGTAATATGGGCTTTTGGAAAAAGCAAAACTATACAGAAAATGATCAATGAATAGTTGTGAAGGTCTGAATGGAGGGAGTAGTACCAGAAACAAGAGGAAATTTCATAGATTGATAAAACTATTCAGTGACTTGAGTGTCCCTTTGGGGACACAACTGTGTACATATGTTAAAACTCATTGAACTGTACACTTTGAAAAGGTAAATTTTGATGGCTTTAAATTATGACCTAATCACACTGATTTAGACAAATAAAAGCAATGAAACTGAAACAGATTTCAAACATACTTAGGTATGATTTCTGGCTCATTTCTTTGTGAAACTCTGTGACTTAGAATTCCATCCACTGAGCATCCGTCTAGATATTCAATCACAATAAAAACTAAGTACTAAAGAAAATTAATTAACCAGGAGGCCAGAAAAAAATCATTGTTCTTATGATCCAGTGTATTTGAACTAAAGCCTGAATAATAATAAGAAGCAACTTAGGGGACCATCTAGGGAATGCATTATAGGGAGAGCAAAAGGAGAGGGTAAGGACCAGCCTGGTGTGGCTGAAAGCTGCACAGAGCACCAGAAGGACTGTGATAGCCAGGGAGGGAGCTGAGAAGAGGTGAGATCTGCCATTAGCCGTGTGCTGTGGTTCAGATAAGTGCATCTTAAGGCCTGCGTATTACAGATTTGGACCCTGGAATGGTGATCTTGGGAGGTAACAGAGGCTTAGAGAGTTAGAGCTTTGTAGAAGGTCTTTGGTCACTAGGGTCACACTCTTGAAGAATGCTAGTCTCTTCCTCTTCCTCTTCCTCTATTTTGCTTCCTGGTGATGAAAATAGTGGTTTTGCTCTGCCACTTAGCTCTACCATCGTGCACTCCCTCATCCTAGACTCCAAAACAGTGGAGTCAGTGGACCATGAACTGGGGCTTCCAAAACTATAAGCCAAAATGTAGCTTATCTTTTTATAAATTAATTATCTCAAGTATTTTGTGATAATAATGGAAAGTTGACTAGTACTCCTGGACTTGGACTACTATAACCTTCAGTTTTATTTAAATGACAATGACAAGCCATTGCAAGCCTTCAAGAAGTTCAAATATGTGTTTTCATGAACCATTTCACCAGTGTATACAGAGTTGCCTGTGGCAGGTGGACAGAGTTTATGACAGAGAATGGCAGTTGATGGATGGGATATGATAAGCAAAGTAAAGGAAAAAGACTCAAGATACTTTACTGAATCTACTGGAATTTCTCTTCTAATTTTGTAAAACAGGACTAGCATTATATATTTCACAATGCTTTTGAAATGATTACTTGTAACTGTGTAAGTACAGAAATTGTAAAATTTCTGGAAATTAAGAAATTGCTTGCTAATTCTTTCTCCACTAATATTTTATGCATATAAATACAGTATAATTTTCTGTTCCCCCAGAAGCAATAGACGCCTACTATTTTATTCACTGTCAGATATCTATGTTTCTTTTCCTAATGCTTTAAAAGCTACATGTCATCCAGATGGAAATCAGCAAGCAATAGCTACGTAGGATTTAAGGATTGACATATCACTTGTTTATGTTCAAAAATCAGATTCTTATATACCAAAAAAAAGAGTTATGTTATGCATTTTTCACACAGGTTTGTTAAAATATGAATGTTCCACTGTTGCCTAATTATTCCATTAGAAAGGTTGGAAAGTTAAACTTCATATGTGGAGAAATCAATAACTAATTGCCAGCAATATATGATATAGTGATATTAATATTAATATAGTGATAATATATGATATCATAATATATGATATTTAAGGATTTGCATATCACTTGTTTATGTTCAAAAATCAGATTCTTATATACCAAAAAAAAAAGAGTTATGTTATGCATTTTTCACACAGGTTTGTTAAAATATGAATGTTCCACTGTTGCCTAATTATTCCATTAGAAAGGTTGGAAAGTTAAACTTCATATGTGGAGAAATCAATAACTAATTGCCAGCAATATATGATATAGTAAGCTTCCCCCAAGAATGTTTGACCATTTCAAAAATATAAACCTGTACACTTTCTATTTAAATTTTAATTCCAGAAAACCATAGTCAGGCTCTGATAATTTTATTTTCTGTGCAATAGCCTTAGGTTCGCAACGAAAGGTTTACCAATTTCTCCCAGATACGCTTGATTTACTTTCTAAATTCCCTGAAGCAACAGATGTCTTCAGTAATTTTCTCCACATTTATTTATTCACTACTGCAATCCTGGTTCCATTTATAGGTTGTTTTGGAGGGTCACTAAAATGATTCATGGGGTTGCATAAATCAATAAAGCTTCAGATACTAAAAGGATAAAATAAATGTTATATTACTTGAGTTGATAAAATTACAGACTGGAAGATAGGTTTACAGAGATTTTGCCATCTTAAAAGTAGAAGGAGGACAGCTTGAGACTATCCTCATTAGTGAAATAAATAAGAATCATATTTACAAATATCACATTGTCTCTAGCGTAAAAAGTACTAAGAACTGTAGGAGTAATAAAACCCAAAATGTGTAATTGCCATTGTAAAACAGAGAGGAAAAGAAAGTGCTCTAAAGGATATAACTGTATGTATGTTTAAGTGTTTAGGATTGATAAACCTATTACTAGGTTTTTGTTGGATCTTTGAACAGAACTGTTTGCAGTCTTGCTGTTTGAATGTCCACTTTGTATGCTTTATTTTTGTAACTTGAACAACTATTTCTAAGAGGACCATATGTAATTTATCAACTAGTGATTTCTTAGTTTTTTTAAATTATGTGTTATTTCTACCCTTTTTCTGTTTTGTTTTCTCTTTAAATAAAATTTAAAAATTAAAATTAAAATAGTGGAAGGAGGATGGATATTTAGCTCAGCAGCATAGGTGCTTGCCTCACACATACAAGGTCATGAGTTCAATCCCTGGTGCCCCCATCCCCCCAAAAAAATGGAAAAATGGAGATACAAAGAAATGCATCACATCATTTAACTCTCCAATATATGTATAAAAAGTGCTACAGAAAGAGAGGAAAATGTAGAAAAAAAACATTTAAAGAAATAATGGCTGAAACTGTCTAAACATGATGAAAATGGTTCATGTTTACATCTAAAACAGTCAATGAAATCCAACGAAGATATGTGTAGAGATGCACACACAGACACATTGTGATAAAGGTGTTGAAAGCCTTAGGGAAAAATTGAAAACAGCAAGAGAAACATGATTCCTAATGTGCAAGGAAATCTCATTAAGATTAACAGTTGCATTTAAAAATCATATAGGCCAAAAGACAGTAGGATCATGTAAAGACTAATCACAATATTTCAACGTGCTTAGATTAAGAAATGCTTAAATTCCTAAAGCACACTTCTGGGTGTGTCTGGGCCATCATCATAGAGCTGTAACCTTGGATACCACAGTTGATGGCTCCTCACCCTTTCCTCTCTGCCGCTCTTTCCCTGCACTGCTTCTTGGACAGTACAACCTAACTACCTTTTTTCTGCCACACACTTTCATCATGATGTTCTGATCCAGTTACCTTATGGTAACTCAAATTCACTGGAAGAAATGACAGAATCAAAAATAATGTAATGGTTAATGTAACAAACTCTATAAATATACATTCGCTATTTTTCTTTCCCATAACTTCTTCTGAGCATACGAAATTATATAAGGCAATAAATATAAGACACAATTATGAGTTTTTTCCTTATGTAAATGTAGCATGCATAACAATATTAGAAAGAACAGGCTGTGGCGGTGCATGCCTGAAATCCCAGCACCCGGGTGGCTGAGGCAGGTGGATCACAGGGAGTCCAAAGTCAGCCTGAACAGCACAATGAGGCCACATTTCAAAAAGCTATCAAAACAAAGAAGGAATACAACTACAGAAGTCTTAGAAAAAAGACTACAATTTTTAAAGGTCATACAACAATGTGCAATTAATCTCAAAGCTGTGGCAAATACCTATTTCTATATGGATAGACAGATATAGACATAGATGAAATGGATACAGATATAGATATTGAGATTCAAACACTGTGAGTTGTTTTATTATGGTGGGTTTGGATTCCCACAAAAAGTCAAGACTGTGAAAATAAAGGTAAGAAAACTTTCCCAGCATGTTTCAGAGGTTAGAATCACAAGTAAATGTAGTGCTTTGATGGGGTACTGAATTGTTTTGTTTTTATTGGTTCTATTCTGTTCTCTTTTGTTTGATTTTCCAGTGGGATACTAACTTAAAAACCCAACTATAAAAAATGTACTATGGGGTGGGTTGAAAATTTAAATAGGGAAGAATCTTAGGTTATATTACATATAATAAATGCATATTATTGTGAAGTATATAAAGAATGTCAATCTTTACACTCAAATGTCCAAGTTAAATTTAGGAGTGAGATGACATGATGTCTTCTGAATACTTTTATTCATTAAGCCACCTTGTGATAAACACATGTGACTAGAAAGAGAAATAAAAACAAATATAGCAAAAGATTTGCGACTGTTCAGTCCAGCAGCAGGGTATGTGGGAACCCATTCTACTTTTCATTTTCCAAATTTGCTGCACATCTGGAAATATTTATGATAAAATATTAGAGGAAAAACAATAAAAAGTTAGAAAACACACTTTGAAATAGATAAAAGAGGAAACCACAAAAGAAATTTAAATAATTTTTAGAACAAAATAACAGTGCAGGGGGATGGGGATTCTTCAGAAGAATGCTAATCCCGGCAGACTGGCATTGCCCAGTGGAGGAGGGCTACAGCAAAGCTTCAGGGAATCTGCCAGTCCTGACCACTTCAGAGAAACCAGGCTCCATCTCAGCCCCTTCACATGGCCGAGGTGTGGTGGTACTTACCCAGCTGGGAACATGGACCAATCAGAACTACAGAACCTGTCCTGAAACTTTGCATTGTAGTTGTGTGCCAACCCTTGATTCCAGTAAGGGAAGAGTCAACAACTTTTTAATTTGTGACCAAAGAGCTAGGGTTCCCTATGGTAGTTACTTCTTACCCTTCCACACTGTTGTGAGCAGGGTAGGGAGCAGGGCCAAGACAGGCCCGCACATCTGAGCCCAGTCCATCTCCTTGATTTTCTGCAGAGGAGCACAGGTCCTTTCACCTGGTGCATAATGCTGTTTGGTCATTAATTGCATGGCAAATATGTATCATAATTTATAGAATTGGAATTAATTTACAGGAAGTTGTATTAAAATAAATAATATTTAATTTTTCAGACAACAGGTTATGAAATTAGGGGGAAAAAAGAAAGTAAACACAAAAAATAGTCAAAATGAAATAAGATGAGAGGATAAGTGTATGAAAAGAAGTCACAAATATAATATGGGGATTAACAATAACAAAGGTATTTGTTCAAGAAAGATAAAATACAGAAACCTTCTAGAGCTGATTGATTTTTTCAAAGGATCTGGGGCTGGAGCATGGCCCTGGATTCAATCTTCAACAAAATAAAGAAAAAAAGAAAAGGAATAGAATTTATAAACATAATAGAAATTAGTAAGATAAAACATTTTTTAAATTCTGTACCAATAAAGTTAACTACTTAAATAAATGCACAAATCTCTTGAAAAATGTGATTTATCAGTCACTTAAAAGGAAATAATTTAAAAGCAGTATAATATTGTGACCTTAAATAAGTGTAACAGATTTGATATTACACCCTAGGAATAAGACATGTGGGAATTCATGTAATAAGATGAATTCAGAATTTTGTTGAATATTTGAGATGAATAATGTGAATATTATATGAGATCTTCGAGAAAATTTTCACAGATAAAATATTCTTTAACTGCAGGTACGAACGCAGCATTTGATAAAGCTTGACAATCACTGTGATTGTTATGGTTTATATCTAGATGTTCCCCAAGATTCTCAAGCTCTCATAGGCAGAACTTTTGAGATGGAAGCTTCTAACAGATTTTGGGAGTTTATAGCTGGCTTGCTAGTAGGAGACAGGGTCTGGTAGAGAATCGTCATCACGGGAGTGACCTGGGAAGGCCTTTCTCCTGTGCGGGCTCTTTGGTCAGTTTTTTCGATTCTTGCTGCCTGTTCTGTGTGAGTAACTCTCCTCCTCCACGCCCCTCTGACGCACCGCCCTGCCTTAGAGCCAGCTGATTGTGGACTGAAATCTCTACACACTGTAGACTAAAACAAACCTTTCCTCTTCTAATTGTGGGGGTCAGGTATTTTGTGTCCACAACAAGAAAAGTGGCAAAGACAATGCCAAATCTCTTAACAAATAGGGATGGAAGAGAAGGAATGGCAGATACATGGCAACTCATCTGAGCTAATCATGAACCAGTGAAATCCCTCTTCACATAATCATAGAATATGCTAGTATGACATCTATGCCACATAAGACTAAAAGTTCCAAATGATATAATAAGACAAAAGGCAATTACAGAGATTGAAATGTAAGAAATAAAAATGTCATTATTGCAAAAGGATACAATTTCTTAAGCAAGAAACCAACCTCCACTGAAAATATGTAAGTACAAACTATTAAAGCTCATAAAACTTTAGACAGATTGCTTAATAAAAAAAAGTGGTTACATTTTAGCAAACAAATAGAAAATTCAATTTTAAATACACCACCATTTATCAGAGCAACATGGAAAAATATAATTAGGATAAATCGAATGTAGGATGTGCAAGGCCTTTTTGAAGAAAACTGTAAAGCTTTATTGAAGGACCATTAAAATAATCAAATAAACAGAGTCTAAGGTAATAGGTAGAAAACCTCTGTGCTATGAAGATACGGATTTTCCACTAATGAATTCAATGCAAATCCAAAACATAGCCCACTTTTCCATTAATAATACTTCTCAAATGTACATCAAAAAGCAGCAATAACTGGGACTCCCAATTATGTATCTTGATTTAAACATTCTTGCTTTAACCATTACTCAAAGTGGTCTTTATTAATTATAGATAGTTTAAACTTTATAGCACTTAGAAAAAAATTCTTACTATACCAAAGCACTTTCAAACAAGATGCAAACAACATGCCCAGAAAAAGAAAAGACCAATTTATTAGACACAAACTTCAATTCATCAAAGACATTTAAAGATATAAAAATGTGAGCCATGGACTAAAAGATAATGCCTGGAGCATCTACAACTGACAAAAAAAATATTCAAAATTTTAAAAAATTTTAAGATAATAATGCAAATATTTTTAATCCCATTTCAATGAACAAAAGATATGACAGGCATTTTTCTGCACAAACATTTGATGCAGAATCAAAAATCAAAATTCTCAAACTATATTCCCACTCATTCATAGTGAGGAAAATTCAAAGTATAATTCAAATTAAATTCTACTCCCCATCCACTAAATTGATAAGTATTGAAGGCAGCTAACATAAAATACTGACAAGAATGCAGACTGATGAAATCTCCATATCCTGCTGCTCAGGATATAATTCTAACCAACTGTTTTCAGTACCATTTGCACTATCCAATTCCAGTACCATTGGCAATATCCATATCCAAACATGAGAACAATACACATATCTGTCTAGTCAACAGTTCCACTCCTGAGCCCTTCAACAACCATATAATTTGTGGTTACCAATAAGGCTCCCAAGAATATTTGTAACTGCAAATTATACACACACCTACATGTACAAATACATTTTCAAAAATGGAGGAAATATAGAAACTTAGATGTGTTTGTTCAATTAAAGATCATCTAGCATTAAAAGTAATAAAATAGATCAATATACCAAGTGATATATCAATTTAATGAAAAATAAAACAAAGATAAAAGAACACATGCCATGTGATTACATTTCATAAAGGCCAAAATTGATAAAATCTAGGCAATGTGTCACTGAGGGATATATGCAAATATAGAAATGCAAGAGAATGAGAAAAAATGAAATTGGAGTCACACTTGGTGGAAAACGGATGAGGGTAACAGAAGGAGCACAGACCACTGAGGTGCTCTTGATGGTCATTTTAAAATTGTACCTTTGGAGCCACCGTAATTATTTTACTATCATTTTCCAAACTACTGTCATATGCCAGATACACTTTTAAAGATATGTGGCCTACATTTAAAGCATATGACCAATATTTAAAAGTTTTAAATGGGATTGTGGGAAATAAAACAAGTCTCAAATGATGCAAAGAACACCTTGAGAGCATCTCCTGTTGCACCCACCTTTCTGCACATTGAGGAGCAGAGGGGATGATCCACATTTTGGTTTTTCCCACTCACATAGTTAGAAAATTCTTTTTCTTTCATTTCTGTTTTTTTTTTATTAATCACATATTAGCTTTGAATTTTAAAATGAAAGTAAGCATGAATTTTCAGTGGACATCCTTAGGATTAAGATAAATTCCTGAGTTTCAAGATACAGTAAGTAAAACACAGCAAAGTGCCCTTCGGTGGTTGAAGGGATTAATAAACAGTGGTATAGCTATAGGGAATACCACTAAATTCTAAAAGGATTGGTGAGTACTGATATATTCATCAATTCAAGGGCAGAATACTGAGGAAAAGAAACCAATCTCCAAAGGTTACAAGCTGCAGGACTGCATTTCTAGGAGACAGTTCCACAGTGGACATCGGTGCAGAGAACACGTCGCTGGTTACCGGGAACAGACTGAGGAGGGCTTCAGAGCGTCTTTGTAAAGCCACACTTGAAAAATTGTATAACCGTACACTCTTCTTCAAATACGCCTGACACTTTTTCGTGTACTTGAAGGATGGAAGGGAAAAAGATAGGAACAGGGAGGGAAGGAAGGGAGCGCGAGGAAGAGATCTAAATATCTCTCAGTGCGATACTATATCCTAGATTGGATGCAGGAACAGAAAATTGACATTAGTGAAAAAAAAACCCAGATGATATTCAAACCAAATTTGCAGTTTCATTAATAGTAACATACTGATTTGAATTTGTTAGTTTCAACAAATGTGCTATAGTAACACAAAATGTTAACACTAGAAAAAAGAAAAGTAGAGACTCTGTATTACTTTTGTAAATTTTTTCAAAAATCTGAAATTATTCCACCAAAAGCTTAGCCACAAAAAACACAAGCACAAGTGCTGATATTACAGTGTTTTGTTTTAAGAAGTGGAGGGCAGGTGTTATACATCCATACAGGTTTCCAGAAGTGTGCCCAAAATGCCAGTTGCTTTGGCAAAGAGGAAATAAGTCTCTAGAGAACAAGAGGATAAGGGATCTTTAATTATGTAAATGTCTTGTAATAATTTTGTACCATGTGGATATATTAGCTATTTAAAATGATACTAAGTTTTCTTTTCAAATACCAGGTGTGGAGTTGACTGGTGTGGCTTTTCCACAGCCTGATTGCTTGGGGAGAAAATTTTCATTGACTATAAGGAAATAGCCTCAGGCTCATTTCGGATGGTTTCTTCCATTCAGTGCAACAGTCCTGCAATTCCCAGTTAATCTTTCCTTCCTTCAGTGCTTATTGCAGCTTTTAATCATTGCAATCTGTACCATGCACCACCCAGGGCAGTCCAGAACACTGAGACTGCAGGAACAGAATTTACCTGGAATGGTCCCTCTGAGTTACAATTTGAGCAACCAATGGACTCTGTCTTGTCATAAGATAATGACCTTTTGTCTTTGCAAGCTGCAATTTGTCACTGACAACAAGTTACCAATCCCTTTCTCTGCTTCTGTGAAAACCATGGCATCTTCCTGCAAGACTCCTGCAGACAGAAGCTGTCTTTTCTGCAGAAGATGAGGACAGCAGCTTTCTCTCCTACTGTGCAAATCATTTGCTATCTTTCCTGTATCTAAAGAAAAAATTACACATTTTACAATCACCTTAGAAAAAGAAGAGAGAAAAAATGACTGGCAGTTATCATCTAAAGTGGTCTTATTATTCATTTTTCAAATCTTCAATTTTGACAGAGCCAACCATAAGTTTCGAGTGCCCCCAAGGGACTAAATAGCCTTTAAATGCCTCCTCCTTATTTCTGAAAGTGCACTAGAAATGAGGCATTTTTTCACTGTGAAGCAGCCCAGACCTGGTCCTTCTGTAGGAATTAATTTCACACCCACTGGGAGTTTCACTCAAGGGAACCAGGGAACCAGGCTTCATTTCTAATACTAGGTGCATTTTCATGGTTCTTTCTCCAGAGTGCTGCTTTCATGAGCTGAGCTGGCTGAGCATTGATAAACCTCAAGGTAGGAGCTTTCACAAAAGTCAGATTATGAATAGCACCCCTCGGAGCTGTGGGGAAAGGCAGCCTTTTACCTGTACTCATTGCCCAAGAACAAATAGCAAATTGATTTATAATGGTGCCATGTATGTCTTCCTTCATATTGTGAATGGTGCAAATTGTACAGACCCCTAATTCAGAAGCACCTGCAAAGACAGAGGCAGTCAGAGAAACTGTCCTGAGATGTTTGTGGAAGCCCAGATGGAAACAGGAGGCACTGAATGATTCTCTGTAAGTACATCACTTATACCTTCCATTTCTTTCAAAGATTATACATCTATGAAGCTCATTTTCTCACTCTGCTTTCAGGATGCCAGAAAGAAGTTATACAATAAGTCTGCCTCTGCCAATCCCCTGCTCATGAACAAGGGAAAATCGCTTAGATCACTACAAGCTCTTAGTGACAAAGCAGACTTACTCCAAATCACCCAGGACACAAGAAGCAGTACAAAGCAGAGACACAGAACAAAATGCGAGTGTGAAAAGGGAGAACCATTCACTAGTGGACTGGGACTTTCCCTGGACTGTGCTGGAAGAGATATGATGTGTAAGGAAGAACTCCTAAGAGGATGTAGAGCAGAGCCTCGTAGCCACAGACCCTGCAGCCATAGAATCAACCAGCCATGGTGGAGAATAAAAAGAATTAAGATGGGTTATGTTCCTGCACCAATGCCATATGTTGAATGTGATCATTATGTACTACAGATTTGTCTGGCTAAAAATTTTCAAATTAAATAAAAAATATTTTGAACCAAAAAGATTTTGGAAAAAAAATGTGTCTATCCCTAACATGTATAGAATTTTTTTCTTTATCACTAAATACAGTAAAACAACTACTTACATGGCACTTAAGTTGTATTAAGTATTATAAGTACTCTGGAGATCATTTTAAAGTGTATAGGAGGGTTGTATATTTTTACGTAAATTCTATATCTTTTACATAAAGGACGTGAGCAGCCTCAAATGTTGGTACCCTCGGAGATCTTGGAACTGACCTTCCAAAATAACAAGGGACAACTGAGTAGCATTCAGTGACACAGAGAAAAGAGAAAAACAACACAATGATAAAGGATAGAAGATTGTTTTAGAGAAAATGCAGAGGGGCCTATAATTATCTGCTTTGTCTGAGAAAAGACAGACTGCTTATGAAGGTACAAATTTAAACTAAAACCCAAAGGGATCTTGAGACTTAAGTGAAAAAGAACCCTGTACATTAGTCACAGAAGCACAGACAGGTTCTTGCTGATTTGGGATGAATATAATCCATAGAATACTACTAGGAGGCAGGGAAGCTAGAAGACCAGGTTTGGGGAATGGACAGGAGACTGACTATCAGAAGCAGAGTCAAGGTTCCAGAACCAAACTGGTCTGAATCAGCACCATGGAGCTGATTAAGCTACGGTTGTCCCACCACTTCACTTCTATTGTGATTATTTGCACAGAAATATCTGTGCTTTGTATCAGATGTTTAAAAATCACTTCCCAGGCGGACGCATCCAATTGGAAAAGCCTCTAATCCATGTTCTAGTCCAGGCAAACAGTAAAGTTGACTCCACTTTTGGGCATCTGAGGGAAGAGATGAAGAAGTGCCTTTCACCAAGACTCTTATCAGGAATCTCCCAGAGAATGAGAGAGGTTTGGGCTGTGGGACTACCCAAGCAAATAAACATCAACTTAATTGATACCCATAAAGGCTTACATTATTGGGTAGGACATACAGTAAGGGTAGACAATTTAAGAAAAAGAGATGGAGAATGGAAAACAAAGAATTACCAGGGTAAATCTTAAGTATTTTTACTGCTACTTAAAAGAAAAATAAAATCTTAAAGACAGAGTTTTAGCTCAACTCTGTCCTGCTTCCCAAAGCAAAATCTAGACTAATGCATGCGTAGTGGATTTGATAAAATTTCTCCATAGAAATCAAGAGGGCCAGTGAGGAGAATCAAACAGAAAAGGAGAAGCATAAATGGTATAGTCCTGGTGAACCTATACTGTGGGCTACCATGGATCACTCCCACTTCCACACTCTAAAGAGATGGGTAGAACACACCTTAGAATTACCATCCTGAGCAGTGGAAGACAGTAGATGGTCTGCTCCAGTCTCTTATTGGTCAAGATTGTCCTTGCATTGTAAATCCAAGATGGCTTCTTGCAGAAAGCAGAAAAGATTAAGTAGAGCTGAGAATATGGTTGCTGTGAACATATGGCTATTAATACACTTTTTAGGAGTGTAAGGTGCACACTGATGGAGATGCAATATCCAAATGTATATTGAGAACATGGAGTTGAATGCCCATGGTTTCAATATAGCAGAACAAGACTGAGCTCATAAGAAGTAATTTATAACAACACATTCACAGTATGGACTATTCACATCTGGTGAGATAGTTCACACTATTCACCCTTTGGTGCCAGAGGATAAAATGAGAAAAGAAGGGTTATTTAACAATATAATTAGAGAAGGAGATCTTGGGATGAAACTCTTTCACTCTTTGTCTTAGTCACTTTTCTCATTGCTATGACACAATAACCAATACCCAAAGCTAAAGATGGAAAGATTTATTTAGCTCACAGTTTGTAGAGGTTTCAGTCCATAATCAGCTGGCTCCAAGGCAGGGTGGCATGGCAGAGGGACCTCACAAAGGAGAAATAGTTTATGGTAGAGAGAAGACAGCCAAAGCAGGAAGCAAGCAACAACAACCTTTTTTCTGTCCCTTACCTTACAGTCTTACCTTTAGGGCAGGTAGCATTCACACCCAGAGTGGCGCAGCCTTAATCTTACTCAGAACTATGCCAAACTGATCAGTAGACTAATTTAGTAATCACACACCCTTAATCCAAGCATCACACAGTTCAAATCCAGCCACTTTCAAAAAGCCTCACCGAAAAGCATGAGGCTTTCAATAAACATCTAGACACAAACTATAACACTTTTCTTGAAGGTGGAAATGGGAGTTGCTTAGAGATACAGCAACAAAACTCTGGATTGAGGTGGTCTTCTTTTGGCTACTTTCTTTTCCAGAACAAAGATGTTTAGAACAGCCTCAAAGATCTTTCTAACCTCCGATCATCGTGGACACCACATTCATTTTAATACGAGATGACCCTTTTCTCACTTTACAAAAACCAAACAGGAGATGCAAAACCAGTATTTCTTCCATCTCTAAAGAAAGATTCTATGGAATCTACCTTAGAGGCTAAGGTGCAGCTAAAATCCTGTTTGGGAACAACTCTCAACCACATTCAGATTTACAAATAGGTCGGGCAGTACAGACCTGGACACTTAGCTGCAACATTAAAGAAGACCAACATTGAGTAGAAGGACCAGAGAAGCAGGTAGAGATTCAGCGAAGGTGAGTTCCTGCAGCTCAAAGAGAAAAGGGCTTCAAGAGTTAGTCAAGAATTAGGGATTTAATTCTTGCTGTAGAATGACCAAATAACCTATACCATACTAGTCTCAGAACTGGTCTTTCCTCATGACAAGGTATATTTTTGAATAAAGTTTGTACTTTGTATTCTTTTGATGATGAGGGTGAACTCTTTTCCCTCAGTATCTAAAGTGCTGATAGATCTTTTACACGGGCATCTAGACAAAGATTGACAATGTAAATATTGGTAGGAGAGGAACAGCAGAGATCCACCTGTGGAACCCATGATGCACAAACATTGAGTCCTGCCGGTGCACTTCCTTGATCAAGCATTGTTGTTCAAGGAGACGAGGAGAAAATGTGACTAGCACTTAAACGGCAATGTGATGGTTCATCCAGGGATGGATTCATTAGAAAGGCTAGATATGTGGCTGCCGTTGGACCATGTGGCTTAATGGATCTGAGTACTATGTGACTAGGAAGGAATAGGCAAATGAGAAAACAGGAGTGGGGCTGGAAGGAGAACAAATGGTCTGAAGGAAAGACCCGAAAGGGACAAGCTTCCCCTTCCTCCACTATTGACCAAAAGAATGTAAAGCTCATTAAGTCCAAGTTGTCTCTGCATACACAAAGTACAATTGCTCCACCAAATTATTCAGATTTCGTAAGTGAACAGCTTCTTCCTCACTGACTTTTCCTCTGAAGAGCCTTGGACTGGACACTAAAGCCACTAACTGACAGCAGGAATTATTCACCAGCTCTGCTGTTAGTGGCCTGTAAATAGTCACTTTTGGCAAGGACATTTAACACCAGCAAGAAGAAGAGTAGGAGAAAGGAACAGAACACAGATCCTGAAATATCGAACCTAGGACACTTTGAGCTGATTTATTAAGTCAGATGGGAGCTGGGCCTGGAAAGATGTCCTTCAAGTCTAACATGAATAGCAATCAAGTGGCCAAGTGCCCTTGAAGAGCTCTGGAGAGAGAATCAAGCCATAAGGTAGAAGATAAGGATGTGTGTAACGATGCCTTGGGGTGCTGAAGACCCTCAATAGCCTGTATGCTATTGGCTTGGCCAGCAGCCTCTGGTGTTCCTGCCAGGTGGGACCTTTTTGAAGGAAGTCTACTTTGGGGGACATGTCCTTGACGTGGAACACTGCTGGCCCTTTCTTTTTTTCCTTTGATTGTAGAGTTGAGCGATACCTTCTCTTGCAAAATGATTACAAGATTTGAATGAGCAAGTTAGTAAAATGCTCAATCATGTAGCCAGAAGACACTCAGTTCTTAGGAAATGTTGATATCCTTGAACTTTTTTTTTCACTTGTAAATCAGAAATTTCACCTGTGTCAGAGACATGCTTTGAAGGTCAGAGGAGACATGCTTGAGAGTGCAGGATAGAGTTTTGGGGGTTGAGTAAGCTATTTTTTATGTCTAAAGACATGCCAGGTACTTATTTAGGTTCTTTGTACATATTTCCCTGAGTTTGGAAAAGATAGTATCTGGAATTGTGGCCAGGGAGGCAAAATCTCAGTCCAAGGAGCTCCAAAAATAGGACATATAAAGACCTGGTTAAAAGACAGAAAAAATAAGCAGCATGTTTTCAGCCACCCCTAGTTTGCAGAGTGCTTGAATGGAATTCTTCACATTTCCCTGGCTGTGACTCCTGCCTCTAGGTGACTGGACCACAAATCTCAGTTCTTCCTTGTCATTTCTGGGAAGTCTTCAGATTGTTCCATGTTATTCACGGATCATTCTGCTATGTTCTGCCCCAGACCCATTACTGATGATGCTTCCTATAAATTACATTTAGTCTTGAGAAAATGACTCCCCCTGTAATAACTGCCATCCCCTTTGGGCTTCCCAAAGTCACCAACTCAAGTGGTGATTCCTTCTCTTTCCTTCTCACCATACCAGAGACATAACAAAATATATTCCAAGGAGAAGATAAAATGCCTCCTTACCAACTCCATGTCATATTTTGTCCCACCAAGAGTAGGTCTCAGGCACTTGGGATCCCTGGGAAAATTTTTTTCAGCTAAGTCTCCCATTTACCATGGTTGTCTCCAAAAGGCAAAATCTCAGGCAAGGAACTCCAAAAACAGCAGCCAGCATCCACGTCCCCATCCCTCCCTCATCCCAGCCCGCATATCTTTGTCTTCAAGCACTTAGGAATCAAATTCCTTGGAGAGCTTTGGTCTCTTACCAGTCCACACACATGCTGTGGAAACCCTCCCCACACACTAACACTGTAACAGTTCACACATGTCCACGCATTTCTCAGCTACAAACTCAACACAGACAGCCCCACAAACTGATTCCTATTCTCCCAGGAAGACTCTCCCTCTGTCAGCCTATTTTCACCCTTTTTGCTTTAAACTGTGTCTCCTTTCTCCATGGGACATTGTAACTAAAGCTAAGATAAACCCTTACCTAGTTTGTTTGCAAAGCAATAGTTACTTGGTGCTCCTTTTTTTTACTGCTGGCTTCACAGATGATGGACATAAATGATTTAGTGACTTCACACAGCTATTCGGCATCAGGGGCTCCTGACTGGGTATGGAGTGGGTACTGCCCAGGCCTGCACTGTACACTGCCAATTTCTTCCTCCAAAGTGCATGCTTTTCTTTCAATTGAATCGAGCAAAAGTGAGTTCGTACCTACTTGATTCAGAAGATTACTCTATCATGTACTAGGTAACTTAAGTTAATTGGCCTTGAATGATCCCTATGGAGAGGAAACCAAGGGAAAGTTACAAAATGAAAATTATTAAATTACATCATTTTATGCAATTCCCACTTGTAGCTCTTTCTGTAGAAAATAACAGATCTGAGTGATCATTGTATTTACATCTTTATTTGCATTCACTCTTTTATCCAAGTTTTTACCTGCTTTACATTTTGGTCCTCCATTCTATTTTGGCAATCTTTGCCCTGTGTGTCTTCTTTAGGGGATCTCCTTTCAAAGTTTTCATCAGGTCATTTAAATGCAATGAAGTTTAAGAAGGCATATCAGGTGCCATGTTCTGCACATTAATTTTTCTCTAAGCAGTTTATACATTGTTCTGTATGACACCTTCATTTGCAATCATTGGAAGGTAATATTTATTTTCTCAAAAAAAAAAAAAAAAGAAATAAAGACTCCTAATCAGCTTCTGAGAAGGAAAAAGTTGCCTCTGGAAATCTTTTACAATAAAAATAATAGAACAACCAGATCTGAGATAGGAAAAGCAAATGTGCTTATTTGTTTTCTTCTCCAAGACAAAATATTCTTTAATTTCTTGAGACTCTCAAATGGTATAGTTGTGACATTGGAGTTTATAAGCAATGTCTCAGTCATATCATGGTAAAACATATATAAAATTTACCATTTCAACCCCCGTCCGCGCACAGTTCAGTAGCATTAAGAACATTTACAAAACCATTCATCCATCACCATCATCCATCTCCAGAGCTTTGTGATCTTCCCAACTAAAATGCTATTTCTATAGCAAAATATCTTCCCACTGTCCCTCTCTAGTCCAACTGTGATACTGCGGTCTTCCATCTGTAAGAATGTGACAACTCCAGGTACCTCACAGAGTAGACTCATAAAATATCCATCCTTGTGTATCACTTTATTTTTTAAATGACAACTTCTAAATTGAAGGCAACACAGGTAGAAGGAGATAGTTGATATTTTAAAGATTCAGCACTTGGTTGAAATCCCATCTGGATGCTTCCTCCCCCTATAATCTCCTAGGGAAAAATCCTTTCAACCTGTTTCTGCAGCAGCCTCATGTGATAGAATTACTAAATCTGAGTTGTGTAAATACCACGAGGATCATTGTATCCTCAGCATGGCATGGGATGTGGAAGGAATACTCAGTAGACACAATTCCTTTTCCTTTTGGCAAGCCCAAGGAATTTGAGATAAACCTAGATGCCTACCTTTCAAAATACTAAAGTCTAAACTTACTGTTTATATGCCTATCTGATACAAACTGAAATGGATTCTCTTCAAGATTGGAATGGCTGAGAATATCATCCTCAAAGTTTATTGTGCTAATAAAATTGAATATGAGAGTTCAGCAAATTCAATACCAGTTGAACCAATCTCAGTCCAAAGGTTTCTAGTGTGGCATCAGGCCTGGAAACCGTATGTTGAAAACTCCACCAGTGCTGGCATCCACAAGACAAAAAGGAAGAAAAAATGAAGCACAATTTGTAGCATAAAAGGCAAAGGGATGGGCTCATAAAAAGCTTTGTATTTCCTGCAATAAAAATACTATTGAATAGAAACATGTGTGTCGTAGAATCTATTATTTTTTGTTGAAATGAAAGTTCAAGGTCATGTACAGTTGTGTTGTTTTTTCACACAACTGCCAACAACTCTTGCCCTATGAATCTCCTTTTACACCAAAAGGCTATTTATTTTACTATATCCTGGGTGCAGCGGTGGGAGTGATACCTTATTCTTGCCTTTCAGACAATGCTGTGAATCCTCCCCTCAAACTAACATTACTATTGCTATTGAGTTCCATTCTACTCCTGACATTTCTCGGAAAGCTTAATCCCTAAGAGAGCAGGCTGTTTTGCAGCCAGTATAACCTAACTTCTCACTTATGGAGTTAAGAGACTTGAAACCTGTTCCTTATGAGAGGCAAGAGGTATGATACATGAGTCCTGAAGAAATTTACCTACAACGAAGTTTGCACTACATGCAACCAAACCAATATTTAATGTTGTATGTATTTAAACAATTAAAATTAATTTACTCATAAAATCACAGAAGAGAGGTACATCTAAGTCAGACGTTGAGACAGGAGCTGGGATTTAGTGGTGGGGTAGGCTGAATAATCCATCACCTCCATAGATGTCAGGTCTTAACCTCTAGTAACTGTCAGTATTTACTCAGTCGGAAAAATAATTTTTACAGATGTGCTTTTGATATTAAGATGCAGAGACTTACATAGCCTAGCTGGATTGGACTTAAATGCCATTATGTGGGTCCATAGTAGAAGAAAACTGAGGGAGATCTGACCCAAGAGAGAAGAAAGTGACCTGAGACAGAACACACAGAAATCCAACAAGCCAAAAAATGATGGAAGGCTGCAGGAGATGGAAGAGCCAAGACAAGGATTATCCCCTGCATCATCTGATTGAAGTGCAGCCCTGCAATTACCTTGATTTCTCCCCAGTGGATGGAATCCAGGTTATGGCTTCAGCCTTTAGCACTACGAAGAAATGGACTTCTGTATCTCAAGCCACACACTTACGGTATTTTGCTTTGAAGCAAGAAGAAACTAATACAAGCAATGTAAAGAGATGGTATGATCCTTCCTCTCTTGGATTTTCTTCCTTCCTTGCTTCTTTCTTCTCTGTCACCCTCTTTCTCTTTCTCTTTAATCTTTCTTTCCCTTCTGTCTCTTTTCTTTCTTTCTTTCTTTCTTTTCCTTTCCTTTCCTTTCTCCCTCCCTTCCTTCCTTCCTTCTTTCCTTTTTTCTTCTTTCTTTCTTTCTTTTTTTCTATTCTTCTTTCTTTCTACACTCTCTTGTAGCTCAGGCTGGCCTCAAACTAGCCACATTGCTCAGGCTGACTTTAAATCCACAATTCTCTTGCTTGAGCCCCCAAGTAGTAGAACTGTAGACATACAGTCCATATGTTGCTTGGCCCTCTGGTGGATCTTAATGCTTAGGAGAGAAGATAAAAAAAGTATACACTTATTGAAAATAACATATAATGGGTACCATTATAGGAAAGGAGAGAGTATTTGGAGACCATGTTACCAGGAATCCATAACCTGTCACTGGAAGTCAGGAAGGGCCATGGAGAAAGTGCTGAATGTGAGAACATCAGAAGTTAACGACAGTTACTCGCGAGGCACAAGGTTATGGAACTGTGTTCCCATCAATGCAAGAGCCATGGGGAAAATTCCACACCATATCCCTGAAAATATCCCAGTGTCTGGAACAATTTGAGTGGTAGGGAATGAGGAAGAGAGGCAGGCAAAGACCATATCATGCAAGCTCTTGAATTTTATAAGTCCAAGCCAAGGAATTTTATAAGAATATTTTAAAGATAATAAGAAGCAACTCAAGGTTTTCAATTCAGAGGATGATGTCTCTGTAAGTTTAGTGGATGATTTTTGTTTAACTAGGAAGAATAAATAGACTGAGCTGGAGCAAGACCAATTGGAGAAGCAGTGGCTAAAAATAAAGCAAAACTTGTACCAGTACCAAGGACAATGATAGAGTCTAGAGAGGAGTGAACACTTGCAGGTGGTGTTTAGTTGGTAGGCAGACTAGGATTCTGTGGTTGACTGGCTACAGAATGGGTGAGAAAGCACAGTGACTTAGTGGCTCTGCTTACCATGTGTACAATGCTGATATTTTGAGGTATAATGATGAATTAGATTTTTTTTATTTTGAAGAGAATAAAACCAAGCAAAATAAAACAGAATACAGTCAATCAAAACAAGGTAATGAACATGATACAGGACTCCCAAACAAGGTAATAGGATCAACAATGGCTACCATAATACCTCTTGTTATCTTCAAAGTAATTGCCTATACCATCAGACATAATAACATTAAACAAAACAAAACAGTATAAAATCAATGAAAGCAAAGGAAAGTCAAAAATGGCTAGAATATATCTTTGAAATAGCTGTCCATATCATCAGATATAATAAAATCAAGTAAAACATAATGGAATAAAGCCAGATAAAACAAAACAATGAAAAAGATACAAGACTTCAAAACAAGATAATAGGAAATTAAACATGGTTACTGCTTTCACTTTTTTGGATGTCTCCTCCCCTTTCAGTCTCACCATACTTATTGTGCATTTTGGATTGTACTAGGTCCAGTGAGGTATAAAATGAAAGGAGTCAAGTCTCCTACAAGGCCCAGACAGGCACTGAAGGCATTTGAGGAGACTAGTTAGGCAAGGAAACTTGTGATTTAAAATTTGACGAGGAAAAATTCTAAAGCCAGCAGAAGGACATAAAAATCTTAACATATAATAAGTTAATAATGGAGAGATTTTTTTTAAAAAAATGTACTTGATAACTTCAGAGAGAAGAAAACCAAATTCTGTAGCCAAAATACAAGAAAAAAATACATTCTGAAAAACTCAAAAACCCAGTTATTTCTTCCTAACCAGAAGTGAATTGCTTTCTTCTTTGATCCAGACAAATGATGAGATAGTCATAGACAGTATGATCCTCAGTATATAGTAGACCACCTAATTAATTCACTGGAAGCCGTGCTGCATCCCACAATGGGCAGTTAAAATAAGATGGGATTATGCTGTGGGACAAGATTCACTTTTCAGCTCGAAACTTTTTTTTTTTCAAAATATAAAGATGATCACATTTATTGTCAGAATTCTTCTAAAGAAATGTGTACCTATCAAATATCTTCTCCTTAGTGATGGAACATACCAGAAGATGAGTGAGATTTCCCAGCCCTAAAGCTCCTAAGGCCTTCAGACAGCTTCAGGCCCCACTTGTCCAGATCTGCAAAGCCAGCCTATGTGAGACCACTGTAATTGCTTCTGAAATTCAGGGTTTCTCTGATCTAAGCCCTTGCGTTACATTTAAAGGACAATCAGAGAGTACACTGATGGGATAAAACTACAATGAAAAGATTTCAATTGATATTTATTTGTACATGTACAGTTCTTTCAAAATTTGACATTCCTTTTGCAGTGCAAAAGCTTTTGAAACAAACTTGGAATTAGGAAAAGTAAGATATCTTTTGTGATTTCCCCAGCTAATTACTTTATCAGCCACCCACCAACAGTCTCAAGCTCAAGACATACTTGCTTATCTTTGATTAGTATGAACCCTTTCACTTTATTCTTATGATGATAGATCAGCCCATTGTGGTGGATCACATGATAGAATGTTCATTCTGTTTGTCACTACCTTCCACCACTGAAAATGTTTCAGTTGTGTCTCAGTAAGATATTATGTGGGCGTAATTTTACAGCAACCTATAGCCTTTCTTCAAAATGATGAATTTCAAAGGCCAAGACTTGCATGATAAAACTTCACTGTACAACTTAGTGATTTAGAAGAATGGTTTGACCGTGGTTTAATTTATTGACTCTTTGTGTATTAGGAAGCAGACATGATCTCAGACTTCACTTGTGATGAATGGGTCCAAGTGTATGAAGAGTAACTATTCATACAAGGCCAGGGTCTCCTCAGACCGTTCTCTTTTTGGGGTCAAGATGTACACAGACTATTGCAAATTCTCTCATCACCTATTAAAAATGTAAATACCACAAGGTGGCCAAGTTCATAGCTTAAAAGAAAAAAGTTTTATGGCTTCTTGCCTTTAGCCATCACCCCTCTAGTGGTATGATGTAATCCTGGACACAAACTGGTTTTTAATTGATGTAGGTCAGACTCCACACAGACTCTAGAAGGGTCCAAGGGCAGAGACTTTCAGATTGGCAGTATGACCACTATGGTTCAGAAGCTTTGGGTAAAAACCATAACCAACCATAAATAACAGCAGCTGAGAACCATTTTTCTGTTCAAGGATGTAGCCCTTGGTCTTTAGAAGAGGTCATTTCTCCCTGTTTCACTCATTGATGTCTATCTTGGTTTCTTTCCTGGTAATTCTAGGAACAAAATGAAAACACAGAAGCATAATGGCATATCAACCTAAGCAATTTATTTTAAAAAGCCAGTAAATCAGTTGATATGCTATATCCATGCAAGGTCAGATGGCAAAGGAGATCGATCTCCCCTACTAAACTGCCCAGCTTGTGACACATGGCAGCACGACACGTGGGGAGTTATTTTACATTTATAAAACATTTATTATCTTTGAAGAGGCCAAAACAAAAGTAATCAAAGATCAGTAAGCCAAAAAAGTTAATATCAAAAAAGTCTCTCCAAATGATATTTAGAAAAGAATTTGCCTACTTATTTTAATGGCTTCCACAAAAGAAAGGCTGAGCAGGTGAGTAGAGTTTAGATCAAAACAAAGGAAAATGCAGGTAAAGTAAGAAAAAAAATTAAAGCAATTGGTATTTGTTTCCCAGCAAGTATTATCAGGGGTTACGCCACCCACCTCTCATCTTTCTCCCTTCACACATGCAGCAATTCTATAAAAGATCAAAAAACTGAATTGCAGAAATTGTTTAATTTACACAAAAATGTACAAATACTTACCAATTTAAGTAAGGATTCAAATACAGATGCGGAAATCATTCTTGCTTTTCAGTGTTTCAGCCTGAACCCTCCATCACCTCGTCATCTGCTTCCTTATCAAGCGCTCCTTGTTGTGAAATCTAACTGAACACAAGCTGCAAACAATCTTTCTTGTTCAAATTCAGGGCAGAGGCAAAAGAGCTCGCTCATGCTGTGGACAAAAGCTGGGGGAGAAAATGGTGTAGAAGGCTGAGATGATAGAGAAGATCCACCAGCACAAACCCCGCTTCTTTCCTGTGAGGTTATGCTTGGTGACACCCAGCATGCACTGCGCTCTTCCCGCACTCTTCCCTTTCCTTTGACATGGTCCACACAGCATCTTTGAGCTCTTCCTCAAATCCTTCACTGCCCAATGATGCTTCTGTAGAGCACAGTCACTGAGGGCCAAAAATAAAGGGAGCACAGAAGTGGCATGCTAGGATTCAAGTCATTCTAAACGTTTTGTGGACCAAAGACATATTTCTATGCCTTAAAAAAAAAACTTTTCAAGTATGATAAGAAACATACTTGAAAAAACACAGCATATCTCGAGATGAAATAAGATAACTTGTTTGAGAAACATTTCCAGAATTTATATTTTCCAAAAATGAACCAAGATTTTCATAAAGCAAGATTTATTTAAGCCAGAACAAATATATAACAGTAAGGTATTTATCTTTGGATTAAACAAAAGCACTGATTTTTTAAAATTCCATTTATTTTACATTTTATAAAATGGGTATGATTCATTTTCAACATGGAAAATCACAATCAAATTTCAGTTTCTGAAGCAAGAGAAAAAATATTTTACTCTGAGGAATTCATTCTGAAAATACTTTCAGGGGATTTTGTGATATATGTACCATGTGATATTGCTTTCAAGATTATCTCTGACGTATATTGAATTACACTGGTCAATAAATTTAGGTTCAGGGAGGAATTTTCCTCAAGACTTCTTGGCAGGAGTCCTACATGATTTCACCTTTCCCTGAGTGAGTCTGGGGTAGGGCTTTTCCTAATTTGTTCCTATCTATTAGTTTCTCATATTTGATAGAAATGCCACAGGACGAGAATATGTATGCTTCCAATGTAAGTTGCCCGAAGCCTTGTAGCAAGGCTCCCTTTATCACAGAAAAATGTCTGACAAAATCAAAAGGAATCCACACTGAGGGTAGAGAGCAAATGACCCAGAGAGAAATGTAAGTAGCTTTTATGTAAATTACACATAATATTTTTCTTAATTTTAGATTCAGAGAGAAATTGCCAAGAGGCTACAGAGTTCCACCATAGCTTATACTGAGTTTTTCCCTATTATTCATATCCTATATGAAGATAGTTTTCTTATCACAATGAACAAACCAACATTAATACTTTACTATGGTCTACACTATGTCCTATTCCAGGACATAGCCAGAGTCCACAACCCATTTTATCCATCATATCCTCTAGGTTCTACTAGGCTGGAGCAACTTCTCAATTAGCTGGTAATTTCATGAAACTAGAAGAACTAAGAGGTTGGTTATTGATACTCTGCTAACATTTCACAAGGTTGTGTATGACAAGATATGCAGGAAGTTATCTGAATCCCTATCATGTATAGAGGCTATAAATCCACTTTCATAATCTAAGCAAATTAGAAAACAAAGAAATTTTGTAGCATATGTACAGAAAAATCAGTGACTCTTATTTCCCACGAGTGCCTGATAAATTCTGGGGAGGTAAAAAGTACATCTGGTTGATATCCAATGCTTTATAACAAGTAGAATTCAAAGCCAGGATCCACTTCCACAGGAGAAAACAGAAATCAGCCAAAGGCGTGATGTAGTAAAGGAAACAGGATACTTCATGTCATCTGTCATGCAGCACCTAGCATAGTGCTGGCACATGTTTGAAATATAAATATAAATGAAAGAACACAGTTCTGGAAGTGACTGAAGATAGGGCCTCCAGGCAGCAGAGCTTCACTGCAAAAGCTAAGACAATTTACGTGCAAGGTGAAATCTACCATCAACTCAAGAAGCACATAAACCAAACACAGAGCACTGTGATTTTGTTTTTGGTCAAGCTTATAATTTTAAAAAGATACATACCATAGAGTATGAAAAGGTTATCATGAAGTGCTTCTATTTAGAAATTGTCAAGAATTTGCTTAGGCATTTAAACTCTTTGAGAGCTAGTTTCCTCTTCCATCAATGCCAGTGGTAACAGTTACTATGTACATTTGCTGAGATAATTAAATAAAATAGCATTGTAGTAGCCAAAGATAGCAGAATAGTATTTTGTCCTATACAAATGTAGCTCATGATAAAATATCTCAACTTCTCATCATTACCTCTTCATCTTCAGTGATTTCATTGTTAAAGATAAGAAAGTTTTCTTTGTAATTACTGCTCAAGCCTATCTCATGCCAAAGCCAATTACTCCTAATCACCACTTTTCTCCAATATAGAATTTTCACCTCAGGAGCAAGCACATTGTACCCTGTAACATGTAAGGCAAGTGTCTGATCATCTTTAGGGGGGCATCTCAATATGCATTTCCCCTCAAAAGTTACTATGTGCTTCTTTGGGGGGCCTCTACCACCAAGTTGCTATCAATTCTTTATACAAATCAATACCACTATTATTTCAGATATTGATATTTTTTTGGCCTCTGATCACTTCATAGAGAGATCCGCAGAAGCAGGATGGGAGATCTATTCATCTCAGTACACATAGCACTGACCATAGTGTCTCCATGAGTTTCCTAGAGTTTCTGTACGAAACAACAGATGGTTCTCCACTTACGATGATTTGTATTACATTACTTTTACTGTACAAGTGTGTTAGATTTTGCTCTTTTCCCAGATTAGGGATCTGAGGCATGATACTCTTTTAACAACAGCAAGTCCAAGCTCTCAGCCAATGACATTGTCACAATGAGAAGCAATTCATGTTCCACAGGGTTCTATGTAGCTAAACTGTAAATTAACTAGGTCAGGTGTATTGAATGCCCTTTGGACTTAATGATATCTTCAATTTACAATGGGTTCACAGAATAATCCCATCATACTTCAAAGACAATCTGTACCACAAACTAGACGCCTTGAAGCAACAGAGACATCCCATCTCGCAGTTCTAGAGGCTATAGTCTAAATCCATGATGTCCTGTGATAGTTCAGTAAGGTCTGACTGCAATATTACATTACGACCTCATCTTACCTTATATCATAATTGCATTGGCAAAGACCTTTTATTTTTGTTGTAAAATAACAGCTTTATTGAACTAAAATTTGCATAAAATAAAATTTATAAAGAATACAATTCAGTAGATTTTAGCATACTACCTGTTTTAGCATATGCACATGTACACTCATGACCACAATAAAAAAATATGTTCCCCAGTATCAACTCACAATCCCTTCCCTTTAAATCTAGGTAATGACTGAGCTACTCTCTCCATCTTCATAGATTCAATTCCAAACCATTTTGTCACAGAGAAGGTGCTCTGTGACATCCTAATGAGGAACAGATAAAACAGCAACTAAATCAGTGAAATCTACACTCCTGGTAACCAAGTACAGACATGCAGGTGGTAGTTTGTTCTTCTATAACCGCAATTATGCTTTAAAGTCCTGCGGTTTCATGGTACCCACAGAATTCTGCCTCTTTAGATCCATGATTAAATAATTCCATGCTAAGTCTCACAGTAATTCTCTTCCAGGGCTCTGTATTTGTAGCCAATTATGGAAAACCCAAGCCAGGGCCTAAGAGGGATCATTTTAAAACCTTTTTTTTTTTTCTTTTCGAGTTAGCTGCTGCATCGAGCGTGCTAATTAGATGGGCCTCCCTTCACCTGTATTACTTTAATAGCTGGAAGGCAAACCAGTTCTTTGCAACCATGTCTGGTGAATTGCTGGTGCTGGAGACAGAGGCTCACATTAGCTCTTCTCAGTCCTTAACCTTTTAAGATACAACATCTTTACGCCTTTTCTCTCACAATAGAGCAAAAGGAAAGGAAATACGGTACTGCACATCATACAAAAGCCAAAGCTTCCTGGTACACTAGATTCTAATTTTCGTGTTTCATTTTCTTCCTCTCACTTCAAAATTCCAGACAGGTAGCAGTGACTTTCAAGCTTTGGGAACTGGGCTCTTGTTAAATGTTACATTTTTTTGGCCAGATACTTACTATACTGACACACACAAGCACACACGCTCATGACTTTCCTCCAGCCAGCAAGCGAAGAACACAGCTGCCTGCTTGCTACTTTCCTGTTCTTTAATCCACTTGGCTGGCATGTTACGCTAAATTAGGTTATCTACTTGCAGCCCAGGGAAACGCAAAGGAAAAAAGAAAAGTCACCAGCACTGGCGTTAAAGAAATTATTAAAGCTGCAGGCGACTTCACACACATTTATTTGTACTTATAAAAACAGCAAAGCATAGCATTCTAAGAAATGTTTGCCACTCTTCTCCTGCTGAGCATGAGAAACAAGTGGGGCAGAGAAGGGAAAGTGACGCCAGGGCATAGAACAAGAAAACACAGTTCTCGGGTGCTGTTTCTACTGAATATGAAATACTGTTTCTACTGTTTATTGTGATGTTGGTTTTGGTTCCAATCACTCTGGTTAAAGGGGATTGGTTTTGAATCCAAATATCAACAATAAACCTAGCTCTATCACTTTACTGAGTTGAAAAATCAAATAAGATAATTCATTTCCAGAAAGAAGTAGAAATTTCTATACCATCATTTAAGAACTAAAACAATAATCCTACCCCTTTATTGACCATTGATTTAGTGGCGGATTCTAAGCTCATGGTTGATGCACAGTATTAATTTGCTCCTGTGAAGTAAGCAGGTTTTAAACTCAGATGAGAAAGTTAGAGTTCTGGGAATTTTATTTCATTGTGAAAAGCGATTCAGGCAGTACAAGTGTCCAGTTTCTAATTCATCTTTCTGTGATACAAATGCTCATATTCCAAAGAGTTTGCCACATACAATACACATTCCCATGGCTCAGAGGCTAAGGACAGGATGCCCACAATAAATAATGCTTCTCAGAAAGGAAATTATGGAAGATGCAGTGCAGAGGAAACTGTGTGATAGATTATGGTGAATCTATGTGGGAACATGGATGCGTCTAAGACGCGTCCCAGTTGTTCCCTCTGGAAAAGGACCCTTAAATCCCCTGTTCTTTTTAGCCTTTGGCTTCATACTTGGTCATCTTTTTTTCCACCGTCTTCCATGATCCCATCTGTTATAGATTAAAAACTGGTGGTCAACTTAATGCCAGCGGAATTAAATAACCATGGTGCTGAGCGTAGATGTTCCACCTGAACAAAGTGGCCAACATAAATAGAGGCCTGGAGGAGGAGGACAGAGGTGTTGAGGCAATGTGGATTCTCCTATGTGCTGCTGTTTGAGCCGTTGGTTCTCCTGGAGAAGCTCTGGCCCTTATTGAGCACTGCTTCCTGGCTCCGGAGGGGAAGACATGTGCTGCCTGGTCCCCAGGATGGACTGGTCATGCTGGCTTCCTGGCATGTACTTGACTGTGCTTATTGTTGGAGGATCTCGGGGCCTCTGTGTGACTGAGAATGGCTGTGGTGCTTTTCAGGGCAGTCCTAGTCTTTGTTGTGAGTGTGACTTCTCGGCTGCAGCATGGAACCCTCAACCTATCAGCACCGCTCCTTCACCCCACTGGCATAGACTTGCTAGTTTCCACTGCTGACCTTTGGGCCTTCCCAGCATGGATCCATAAAAGAGACTGGCATGAGTCCTTCTCGTGGGATCTAGACCTCCAGTTGGACTCATAGGAGGCATTTTCATAAGCTCTGGGTCTTCATCTGGACGCATGTAGGACATTGCTGTGGGATTCAGGTCCTTGGCTAAATATTCTATGTCTTTTTCTTTACTAAATATTCTTTACTAAATATTCTATTCTGCCTGTTGTGGGCAGATTTCCTGCATTTCTTTGTGTTAATTCTAGGTAACCATCATAAAAATAATACTATAAACTCCATGTCCTGATTCTAATTGTTCTCTGCACAACTCCTGACTACATCATCTATAGAAGGCTTGACGACACAGCCCTCATGGGGATAGACATCTTTCTCAATCAGTTTCTCAGTCAAGGGATTTAAGCACTATGGGGTTGTCCTGAATATGAAATAATCCATTAGTCCACTGTCATAACTGTGCAGTTCACTTGTAAATGTAACAGAGTCCCTAATCTATTCACTGTAGCCAGTTGCATTGCCAGCACTCACACTTACAGATCTCTTCTGTACATACTTTCAGGCTTATTATTATTATTATTATGTTACTTTTCCAACACTGGGTCTTACTCTCTATTAATGCCAAGTATTATGAACTTTGCTGGACTTTAACTGGAGTACAATATATTTAGTATCATTAATCTGAGACATTTTGTCTTGATACAAGGTTAAGTGGATGCTACATCTTAATTGAATTTTATTATTGTTATACATATTAATCACTGATTTGTTCCTTGTTAAACAGATGACTTCTAAATGGTCCCCTTTTGGTTTTGTCTTTTACAGTGGTTTTTAAGTTAATATTTTTACTTCTTTCCACCCTACTCATTTTTTAGTAAGTCAATTCCATTATTTCTTGTTTGAAAGTAGCCATTTCTTTACTGAGCTCACCTCATAGGAACCTGCCTGACGGCACCACCACACAACACTATTTCCAATCTTTTCTGCAAGGGGGACAACTTTGTTAGTTTGATTTGTCCCTGGGTTATCAGGGACAAGAATTTTAGATAACTTTCACCATTGTGCTAGTCACCATCATTATGCCAATGTCTCAAATTTTAGATTTCTGTCCTAACAATGTCTCGTTTCTAACTACTCACCGTTCTCCCACTCTGAATTGAGAAATCAGGCCTTGGTTCTTGAAGCCTGGTCTTGGAAATGCATACCTATCGCTTGTGTTTTTATTTCAGTAGTCAAATGAAGTCTCATAGTCACTTCTAAACTCAGAGGGTAGGAAGGTTGTCTTTACCTTGTGTGTGCTCAAGAAAAAGCCAGGAATAATTGGTAGTTTCTGCAAATGCCCACAAAACACTAGAGAAAATTAATGATTCCTTATCTAAATTCCAGTTTATCCTGTTGAGTTGTTCTATTTGTCTGCACTGACAGTTGTAACCATAGTCTTTCAGCACCGTAGCTCCCAGTGATTTCTGATGGCTGGTAGACTAAGCTCGTTTCATTCTTGTTCTCGGCTGCTATTGGCACTTCGCATTTTCATGTAACTTTTTAAAGTCTTCCGGCCAATTTCTTCATGAAAAAACAGCCTGTTGGAATTCCAATAAAATTCACATTAAATCTTTAGATCAGGTTAGAGAGAAATAATAGCCTTACAATATTGAGTATTTAACTTTATGGGCATTTTATATTCTACCATTTATTTGATTGTCTTTATCTTAATTGTATTTCACATCTTTCTCTTTATAGTATGCATGTTTTTGGATAGATTTATTTATGTTTATTTGCAAAGTTGGTTTATGTATCTCAAATTTGTATCTAGCAACCTTTAAAAATTCCCTTAGTAATTCCATTTATATTTAGGGCCGCCAATTATCTTGATATTCAAATCATATTATCAGTAAGTACATGATCCGGCCTGCGGACCAATCCGTGGGTCTCACCTGGAGAGGGGACAGGGGATAGGGGCAGTGCAAGAGAAAAGAGAGATGGAGACAGGATGCGATTCCAATCGAGTCTCATTTATTTTCAAAATGGCTACAAGTTATATAGGGTGGGGGGTGGGCCAAGGGCAGGAAGAGGGCACAGAGTGTTATCTGATAGGTCATCATCACATCCGGATATATGACGTAAGCAGGAGAGGATTATGGGTAATGTAGGCGGACATGAGGATCATGGGAAATGTAGGCTGACACACAAAATGCCCTCAGGCAGGAGGGGCAGGGCAGCAGCAGCTATTCAAAACCGCTCCCTACAAGTACAGTTTAATTTTTTTTCCAACTTTATACTTCTGTTTCATTTTCTTTGTTATTGATAGGCTTGTTTGTCAAATGATGAATACAGCTGTCTATAAGGAATAGCCTTTCTCCTTCCCAGTCTTTGTGTTTAAACAATATTTCAATATTGTAAAAAGATGATTTTTGTTGTAGTAATTTCTAAGACATTAAGAAAGTTCCATTCTATACTCCAACAGTGTTTTATTATAAATTTATACTGAATTTCATGAAATCATTCTATCTACATCTACTAAGGTGGGAATGCAGTTTCCCCTTATTTGTGTTAATACGGTAGGTTATATTGATTTCAAGTATAAGGCAACTTCACATTTCTAGAATGAACTAATTAGCTTTTATGTAATATTCTTTTTATATATTTCTGAATTTATTTTGTTAATACCTTGAAGGGTTTTTATGCACTGATTTTGAAACAGAATTTGAAGCACGTTTTTCTAAATCCTCTTTAGGATTTAGCATATGATACATGGATCAGGCTTACTAAATTAAATAGGAAATCTTCCAACTTTTTATTGTTTTCTAGAACAGCTGGCAGTATATTGATAGTGTTTCTCTAGTGAATGTTTGGAAGAATATTCCAAGATTCTAATGAAACCCGCTGGCCTATAATTTTATTCATGGGAATATTTGAAATGATCTAATTTCTTCATAAATAATACACTATGCAAATACTCACTTTAGAAGTTGATTTAGCCAAAATGTTCAAATATATATTGCCATATAGTTTATATTTTTAATGTACTTTATTTTCCTTCAATAAACTTTATAAAGAATATAATGTTTGTGATACTAATCTCCTCTTGTGTATTCCTGATACTGGTTATTTTTGCCTTAGCTCTATTTTTATTGATCATTCTTTTTATGAAATTATTGATTGTGATTGTCTTTTTAGCACCAACCTTTGATTTCGTTGACCTTTTATATTATGTACTAGGGTTTTTTATATTATGATTTACTTCTTTTTTAAAATTTAATTTGCGAGTTATCTATATCCTTGAAAAAGCTGTTGGGATAAAACTTAATTTCAACCTTTAAGAAACATATTTTCGGTAAAGGCTGTGCCCTTCCTTCTCTCTGGAGACTCAACTGCTTCGCATGATTTCTTATGTCATCTGATCAACACATTTTCTACAACTACCTGTTGTGACTTCCACTTCAACTTATGGGTTACTGGAAGTGTAGTTTTTTTTAACTTTAAAGTGTTTACTATTTTCTTTTTATTATTGATTTTAACTTATTTCCAGCATTATAAAATAAAATCTTCTGAATGCATTCAGTTCTTTGTTGCTATGGTTTGCTTGATAAATCAATATTACTTATTTAATAGTAAGCATTTGCTCTGTTATGAAAAAATGATGCACTTTTGAAGTCATTAGCTGAAGTGCTTTTGTGGGTATACATTAGATTATTTTAAATAATCATTTATACGTATATTCTTTATTCCTGATGGCTTCTGTCTTCTGTCTTATCAGTTACTAAGATCACTATGTTAAAAACTTCCAATATGATTATTAATGTTATTTACATTTTTGCTTGTCCTTATGATGAATATATTTTGAATTTATATGATTAAGACCATACAAATTTAAAATGTTTAGAGCTTCATATTAAACATATTACTTTAATATTAACAAATAACACTGATCCTTAAAAATGCATTTGCAGTAACATTTATTTTATCTGGTATTAGCATTGTGATATTTTGTCTTGATTGGGGTTTGCATGAAGTATTTTTTTCTTCTTTTCTTTTTTCTGTATTCTTAAATTTAATGTGTCTCTTATCATCAATACAATATACTTTTTCATCTAGTCTAAATTTTTACTTTTTACTTTAAACAGTCTTTTCATTTAAGGACAATAGTGATATACTCAATTATGTATTTACTATTTTATTCTTACAATTGGTTATGTCAACTGTTCTGTATTTCTATTTTCTATTTTTTTTCTCATTTTCCTCTCTAGAGTAAGTGGTTTTGTTATTACACAGTTTTCCCCTTTTACTCTTACTAATGTTATATTATCTTACTGCTATTTTAATAGTTACCTTGGAGATTTAAACAGATACTCTTTATCACATTACAGTCTAATATAAATTAAAATTATCAATCTTATTCTGTAGTGCAAGCGATTCACAAAATTTAACCCTTTGTTTCACTATAATTTCTGTCCTACATTATAATTTTGTTTGTATGAACTTTACTCTTCATACAACATTATATTATTATTAATTTAGGAACTTAATACTCAGTTAAGATTTTATTAGATGTTCAGTCTTTCTGCTGCACTTTATTCTCTGATGCATTCCCATACCTCCTTGTGATGTCACTTTCCTTTTGCCTGAGGAGTCTCTGTAGCGTTCCCCTCAGTGAGTCGAGTATTTTTTGTTGCATTTCCACACATGCTCAGCTCACTCCTGGTTTGTGCCTCACCTGTGCTGGACAACATTTTTACACACTGACAGCTCAAAGTTTAGCTGTTGTTCTACTTTTCAGAGCCGGCCCTTTTCTAAACTCAGCCCACCTGTGGAAGAGCTGCAGGGTGCTGCCCTCCCCAACTCTCTGTCAATGTTTGCTTTGAGTAGTTTGAAACAAAGAGATCAGAGAGGTGCTATTAGCTTCTATATTCTTCCTTGAATTGATCCTTTTAGTGTAATGAAATGTCTTCAGCAACCCTTCTTGCTTGGCACCTCACTTAATTAATATGTATTTAGCCTCATCAGTACTTTTTGGTCTATATATACATTATGTATCGCTTCAGTTTTAAAATTTGAATTTTTATTTGCCTTTGTTTTTTAACCAGTGTTTTTTGGGCTACCGTTGCAGCTCAGGGGTAAAATGCACACTTAGGAATTACTGACCCTGGTTTTGATCTCCAGAACCACCAAAGAAAGAAGGAAGGAAGGAAGGAAGGAAGGAAGGAAGGAAGGATGGAAGGAAGAAAAGACAAGACTTGAAAATACACTTTATTTCTTTTAACTAATTTCATCAGTCAGTTTTTTCCATCCCTGGGAGAAAATATCCTATATCTACAACTAAAAGGAGAGCTTATTTAGACTCCTAGTTTCATCTACGATCAACAGGTGTCAAGATAGGAACAGCATGGTAAAGGACATGGAGGGCATGAAGCAGAAGCAGAGGTGTTCACCCTGTTACGGCTTGTATCTAGATGTCCCCCCAAACCTCATGCACTCGTGAGTGAGGTTTTACAGAGCTGGCAGGATTTAGAGTGTGTGATGTTGAAACTGACATTGTGGGGTATCAATTAGTCCACTGATTGGAATTGACATAGTTCTAGGTGTGCCTGAATGGATTTCCTGAAGACGGATGCCCCACCATGGATATGAGCAGCACTACCCAAAATATTTATAGCCTGTACAGGATAAAAGGAAAGATGAAAGGCAGGCTCTTTGCTTCCTCCTGCTGTGCCATGGACTGTTTCTCCTCTCTGATGCCACCCTGCATTGAAGGCAGCTGACCATGGACTGAAATCTTTATAACCCGTAGACCAAAACAAACCTTTCTCCTTTAACTAGTGAGTGTCAAGTATTTTGTCTCAGCAAAGATGAAATTAACTAAGGCCCACCTTTCCAGACGGTCCACCTCTTCTCCTAGGTTCCCTTTCCTAACAGAACAGTCAGCTAACTAGTTCACTGGTGAGTATTGCATTCCCATGATCCAACCACTTTCCAAAAGCACCACCTCCAGATACATGTGCCTTTTGGGAAATGCTGGAGTTCTAAACCCTATTGTAGTTTATAGTTGCTTTTTTTGCTATGCTTTGTGATTCATATGATATATTTAGAACAAGATCATTTTTCATTTTTCATTTTCATTCAATTTTATTGTGTTACTTAAATGTGAAGTTTGATTTCTTTCTTTTCTTTTTTAATGTGGTACTAGATATTAAATCCACAGCCCTCCCCCTAAGTTACAAGCCAAGCTTTCTTTTTCTTTTTTATTTTGTGATGGAGGATCTCTAAATCACTAAATTGTCCAGGCTGGGATCAAACATATGATCCTCCTGCCTCACTTATTCAGCAAGCTGAAATTACAGATATGAGCAAGCTCACTGAACTATGTAGTTTTGTTTTGATACTTTTGAGAAACATTTGACTGTTAACTTTTTCTTATTCTATTTATTAACTTTCTGAAATTTAATAAACACATTGTATTTCTTTTTACAATATTCTTATATCTTAATACCTCTCTTTTATATTTAATCTTTATCTATCTGACCACATTATAGGTGTTCTCACTGAAATTATCTTCACGATTACTGTGTCTCCAACTGCACTAAATCTGATGTGTAACTTATCAACTTTTTAAATTGTATTTTTATTGTCATATATGGAGGTTCTATTTCATTATTATAAAATCTCTTTTGTTTTACTTTACAGTTTCATGTTATTTTTTAATGTTTTCATTTACTCAAAGATATGTATTGCTATTTTATTTTGTGTGTTATAACCTGAACTCCGTGCTCTTGTCTCTGCTAGCTTGGTCTCATTGTAGTTTATTGACGTATGTGTTTTCTGTGAGCTCATTTTTCTTGAAACTTTGCAGTATTAGCTCAAAACTTAGCTTATTTTACTTCAGAAAAGAGCATTTTTGATATATGTTGGGGATTGCACATAGTTTTGAACATGTTTATAATATAAAATTAAGCTAAAATTTCATGTGAGAGCTACATTTTGGTTTTGACACTCAGGGAAGATTTGTTATTTTTTAGTTTTCTTTCTTTCCCTTCATAAACAAGGTCAAAGTGGTCAAATAACTTGGATGTCTCCTTCCTGTAGACGTTTTATTACTATGTAACCTACCTCTACTTTTGGGGTCCAACTTGATTCTAGCATCTTTTGCCGGACTGCTTACACCAAATAAGCATAAAGATTCATCACCACCTCATTTTACTTCTTAGCAAGATGGAGGTACAAGGCTCCACCCCGTGTTTATAAAAGTCACTGTCTGTGTTTGAAGTCAAGGATGTATAAAGGGGGGCTGGGGATTTGGCTCAGCGACATAAGTACCTGCCTTGCAATCAGGCAGTTGTGAGTTCGATCCCTGGTACCGATAAAAATGAAAAAGATACCAAAAAAAAAAAAAAAGATGTGTAAAGGGATTAACTTACTTTGGGGATGTTAGGAGCCACTGATGACCTCTGTCTGGAACGACTCATTCATTAAAATGCACAAAACAGTAGGATTCTCATGTTGTCCTCCCTTCTTCATAATTTTACTATTATTCTTCTATAAAGATGAACTTTACTTCGTTTTCATGAATAGAGTTGGCGGATTTAACAAATGAATGAACCAGCAAACACCAGGATGGCTAGCTATATTTGAATTTCTGGTAAATAAGAAATAATCTTTTCATATAAGTACAATGTTGGGAACACACTCATATCAAACTTTTTAATTGTTTATTTGGGCATTCTGTACTTTATCTGCTGAACAAAACCTTACTATGCACATATTTCATACATGAAAAACAGAATAGAAATGACTGATTCTCTTCATTTGCCAGTAATGACAGTAAGAAATTGAATGGCTTGACTGGACAGGATGTGGAAGTCTCAACACGTGAGTTTTTAAAGGCTACTAAAACTAGAGTATTCAGTAAATAGAAAGATATTATTTCATTAAAATCATTAAGTTCTGAGAATTTGCTGGATTGCTAGTATGCTAAAATAAAGCCTGAGATTAATTACAAAACTAGAAACACAATTCATAAGCAATTAAACCTTAGTATTTTCTTAAGAATTAAGTAAAGTCTGCTATAAAAATATTTGGAAATCACAATAATGAAAATACAACACAGAAAATTTCCGTGTAATTGGGGGTTGATACATAGCCTAAGAAATGAAAGTTTTTCTAATTTGCTTGATTGATACAAACCCATTTTTCACTATTATGTAAATATATTATAGAAGCTTTATACTTAATATACATCTGTGGAATTAAAATTCTGTAACAAAATTATTTTGGCCAGTATAGAAGATCAGAGTTTGGGTTCGCTGAGGGTAAGAAGAGCATGATTCAGTGTTTGTTGGTTGGTAAAATAGGAACAGACTCTGGATTAGGTATTCACCGCACAGTGAGGGAATGAACACGCTCCCAGTCATATGTGAAGCCTGGGAGTACTCCTCTCCTGCTCTCAGCCCTCATCACAGCCTTAGGTGGTGTGTGGCTGAATTCTGACAGATCTGCCACCTTTGAGACAGCTAAGAATTACAAAGTGACATTCGTCCAAGAACAGAAAAATACTCAGGATCTTTGTCAAATCCTTCAGCTTGAGCCTTCTGGTAACTTGCCAATTTAAGTAGAATAAAAACTAAATCTTCACCCCTTCTACAGACCAATGGCATGATCTCTTCTGCCCTGTGCATTTGGCCACTGACTTCCCTGACTCATATCCTGCTGTCTCTCACCCACTCTTTTCCAGGAACTGTTCCCTTGCTGTTCCTAAGTTATGGCCAACGTCTGTTTACCTGGGGATTTTGCAATAACTATTCCTTCTGCTTGGAACAGCCTTTCCATTGACAATCACCTGGCTTATGCCCACAACTGTTCCAAACTGTCATTGAAATGTTATTTTTTTCAGTGAAGTGTATTGTTACTGTAATATTTAAATCTGAATTTTCTCTCATTCAACACTCCTGATCTCTGCTTTCTGTTCCTGATTTTTGCTTTCTTGTACTGTTACCCTTCTTACCATCCTATATAATATATTTATTGGTAGCTATTTGTGTTTTCTGCCTCTTCCTATGGAGAGTAAACCTGTCAAAGCCAAGACTTTTGTTTATCACATTCACCAAAGTATCCCAGGTGCCTAGAAAATCCTGGCACATTGGGAGATAGGCACTCATTTCAAAAGATTAATGGCTAATCTTGTTCGTGCATAACGAAAATGGCTAATGAGCATTTGGTTGGGATTAATAAGGGAGGATGAATGAATGAAATAAACACAAATAGAAGTATGCAACATTGTTTTCATTTAGAATCTGAGTCACTTGAGTTAACATGCTCCATGATCAAGGACAAAACATGGAAGAGAATCGCACTTCTAAAGCTGCTGATGGGGGGAGGAGGGTAATCTCTAATAGTTTGTTACCACAGGGGATCGCCACAATCCTGTTCTGATGGTGGAAATCAGATTTCAATAGCACGGGCATCATCTGGAATTTTCCAGACCTAATGATGTTTCAGGCAACATACTAATTTGATACAAAGGAGAAAGAAGCCACATTTGAACTGATCCTTATTAAATAATATTTCAATACAGTTCCCATGGCTCATTTTTTCACAAAACATTTTCCCCACAGGTTCCAATTTTCTAAAAGCTTTTCTATTTCTTACTCTCTGATATCTCTCAACAGATTAGAAAATGATGACCCAAGGACTTTTACAATTCAAAGAATAAATCAAAATGTCATGTGCATCTGAAGTCATCGTGGTAGCCCGTTTCTCTTATCAGACCCTTTATCCCTGCAAATAAAATAGCTCTAGCCAGCCCCACAGGGACCGCATATCCATGGGTCTCTGATTCACCAGGTTGCTGCTGCTGAGGCCATCAGGTTGCTATGAATAATGTAGTGCATGTGTCTCTCCAATCTGCCCTTTATGAGCTTTTCTGGGTGCATAACGAACATTCAATGTCATCTATTTTCCTATTCAGTGAAAGTTTAAGAGAAATAGGCAGAGTCATTGTGTATCTAATCTATCTGATTATATGATTAAAAAAGTAAAGCACACCAGCATCATTTGTGCAAGCAAATGTCACCTCTCTGCTAAAGCTTCCCCTGTGAGTGAAAGATGCAGAACTCTCCTTTGTTTAGATGGGGCTCTTGGCACTAGCACTTGAGCAGCACCTGGTCGTGGTAAGGAGGATGGAGGACAAGGTGACACTGGGGGAACACAGTAATAAGGTTTGCTCTGGAGAGTGAGTAGCACCGTGTCCCAGTGTGTAAGGGAAATTTTCATTATTCATTTCCTTTAAAAATAGAACAGAAACATATCCCAGAAATTGGTGCACTTGGGATGATTTAAATAATACATCACCAACATATCAAGGAAGCCCCAAGAAAAAGCCTTTTATGTTAGGGCTGGAAGACAGTAGTAAGAAGATGAGAGGAACTTGGAGGTGCATTAAAGAAAAACCTTCCAAGGGGCTGAGGATTTCGCTCAGGCAGGCACAAGAGCCTGCATCCAAGCACTAGACCCTGAGTTCAATTCCCAGTACCAAAAAATTAATTAATTAATTTAATCTATAAAAAAGGATAAATAGATATACACAAAATAATTTGGATGGTTTTACTACTAATCACTATTAATTTATTGAAAAGAAGGGTTTGTGCCTATACTGTATGATCAATTTTTTCATGCCTATATCTTGTAATATGAGCAACTACTTTGAAGATAACAATACGCAATGTAGTAACCATTGTAACTCTCTCATAATCTTATTTTGAAAATTTGTACCATTGTTTTTATTGGTCTTTTTTCCTTTAAAATGAAAAAAAAATATTCCCTCCAAGGAGATTCTAAAAGGGAAATCAAGTCACAAAGCAGAAGCCCATTGTTCAATGCTTTGAGAACCAACTTCTCACAGGTCTTTAGTTTAATTTAGTCATCAAAGTAAGGGTAGAGGAAAGAAAAATCTATAATCAAGCCAGACCGTTAGGTGTTTTATACTTGTTATTTCAGTTACCTTAAGAGTTACCTGTGATATCAATATTGTCATTGACCTCTTCTATAATATAAAGTACCCTAGGCTGGATGAGGTTCAATAACTGGTCCAGGATCACCAGAGTAGTTAGGAAGGGTACCCACATTTCTGTCTTGACCTGTTTGCATCAGATGGGGGTTCCTTCTTGTTCTCGGGACCACAAACATGAAATGCCTAGAGAGTGTGCTAATGTCCATCTCTGAGCTAACCCTCTCCTTGGGACCGAAACCTTAACCACTGGCATAGATCAATGTATTAGGTCCACTTTCCATGGCAGCACTGTCAAAAACATCGTTGCTTCTGAAAGTTACAGAACGTTTCCCATTTCCCCCTACTGAGAAAGCCAGGATGCTTAGACCTAGGTGTCTCTTTCAAACACACTCACTACTTTGACACTTAATTTTTTCATATTATGTATTTTCCTTTTTCCCTTATATTGACTTCTTATATTTTATATTCCTTTCATGTTACTCTTACTATGCTATCTATCTAAGTGGATTTTTGCAATGTATGGTCCTTAGTGATGAGGCTCTGGAAAAACTGTCAAATGAGGCTCAGATTGAGCTATTCTACTCTCACAGGAGCCCTCCTGAAAATAACTAAAAAATCAGAAAAACACTATGTTACAGCACAGTCATGAGATAGGTAATAAACATAAAACACTAATACAGAATTAAGCCATGATGCTTGTAAGCAGTACACAGTTAGAAGAGAGTTCCATGTGTGTTCTGCTACTAAATGCTCCCTTAGCCAGAAACCTGGACTGGCATGAGGAAGCCGAGATTGGCACATTGTTCACATCTGTCTTATAACCTTGGAGTGTTTTTCTCATTACAGACTGATTTCTGCTCATTCTCAAACCTCAGTGGAGGAATTCAGTGCTATAAGCATACCAGCCAATGTAAGCTAATTTATACAGTTCTTTTACAGTAGTAAATAACCCAAATGTTCAGGGTTTATACAACAAAGCTTCATATCTGTCTTATACCACAAGGGTTTTTAGGATCTCTGCTCTTCAACCTAGGCTACAAAGCAGCCATCAATATGAGGGACACTGCCCAGCAATAGGGTAAAAGAGAAAGAGTTTCTACCTAGATATGGCATCTGTCTCCTTCTCTCATATTCCATTGGCCAAACAGTTCACATGACCACCACTAATTTCAAAAGAGAGAGGGTCCTACCAGAGACAGAGAAATGAAAAATTGGTGTATTGCACATTGTTGACTGCCACCTTGAGCAAAGCTGTGCTTTGTCCTTGTCTCTCCTGACTCACATTAGTCTCCTGACTCTTGTTCCTTTTGCTACACTAGTCTTAGATTTAGTCTTAGATTTGCTCACTATGACTGCCATAACAACATATCACAAGTTGGTGGCTTAAACAACAGATGTCTATTTTCTCACATTTCCGGAGGTTGGAAGTCTGACACTGAGATGTGAGTGGGGCTAGTTTCTTTTAGATCTCTCCCATGGGCTTGCAGATGGTCATCTTCTCCATTTTCACGTGATCTTTCTTATGTCTGTGATCTTTCTTATGTCGTAGCTCTACCTTTAAGTACACTGCTTGTAGAGTCCACCACAAGGCCCTCAGTGTAATTTAATCGTCTCTTTATAGACTTCATCTTCAAATAGATACACACTGGTATACCAGGATGTCAACATGGAAACTGGGGAAGGACACATTTCCGCCCATTCCTGTTCCCTATTCACTATCATTACGCGGTCTCTCAACACCATCACCTGTTGTCTCTCTCTCTCTAGTCCATTGCAGAATGACCAGGGAATTTGCTGTACACACGGCTTGCAAGAATATATATGCAGGCATCACATGGTGCAGGCTGGGCCTCAGTGAGCAAAGAACACAGATCTCCCCTTCTTCTGCTTGCTGAAGAAGTTTGGACTGGGCAAGACTATACACATTGACTTCTCCTTGTATGGAGCAAGTGTGAGAGCAGCTTTACATCAGGGAAATAACACGGTTTATGCATCAAGCGGTTTTAGTTTATTTGCCACATGTTTAGAGGAATGCCCAGAAGTGCCAAGAGGGTAGCAGCCAGAAACTTTGCAGATTCTTAGTCCGGGGGGAGGAAGCCCTGTTCCACCTGCACTCTGAAGGTTTCCTATAGACAGTGTATGGCCTTCTCCACAGAAATTGGTCACAAATACAAGTCTACTTCCATTCTTCTTCTCAAAACAATCACAGATTTAATGTTACTTATAACCCCAAAGTCCTGACCATGATCCTGAAGGCCTCAAATCAATTGGCTTTGGTTCATCTCTCCAGACACCTCTCCTCTCTCTCTTTAGCTCACTATGATCCAAACTCACTAGTCTCCTTCAGTTTCACTGAAGAGTCCACCCTGCTTTAATACCTTGATGCAGGTCTATACCACACTGTCCATTCCTCAGTATTGTTAATTCTTTCTTATAGTTCCAATTTTGATTTAAATGACTTCTCCTTAAAGTATCCTCCCTGGATCCTCAGAATAATTGACAGAGAAGTCAGATGAGTCCTGTCAGTTTGCAAACACTCTATGTGTCAGGATTGTCTGTGCAGCCACGGGTGTCCATCTCATGCTGGTCAGAGAGGACAGGAACAGAAGTTGACTATAAGTCATTCACTGAACTGAATCACAACCTTCCTTTTAGAAACCTAGAACTACCAGGCTTTGTCTGTTGCCACCTGAATGAAGAGAAAATGCTGTGAGTCCTGGAGAAGACACATGCCAGCACCAGAAAGGAGATATGCTAGCATGCAGAGAAGATTTAAAATGTTGCACTGAAAAAAATTAATGCATTAAGAATTCTGGAGAGAAACAGAAGCAGATACAGAGAAAGGCAAAGTTCGCTCAGAAGTGGCGGATTGACACCGTCACTAAACCTTCTTGCACAGGCTGTCTTATTCACACCTGTACTGTTTCCCTCTGGCTCAAACTAGGTTTTATCATCCGGTTCCCCCATGAGACCTTTCCCCACAAAATTTTAAAGTGACATCTCTTCTGCCACCAATAGTTCTTTCTGGAAATTTTAGCAACCAGTGTAGGTAACTACCTTCCTGCCTGGCTTCCAACCAGGTCATAAGCAGCCTGAACTGTTAACACCATTTCCTGTCCAAGCCATTTCATGCTCAGTAGTTTCTTCAGGAATTAATTTAATAACCAGTTTACATCCTTCCTGAGCCCAAAAGACAACTGTGGGTGTCCCAGCACCCCAGAATCCTTCGTCTTTCGACTAAAGTGAGAACAAAAGAATGCTTTCTCTATGCTTTAATAGAACAGAAGTGATTCTCTTAGTTTGTATTTCAATGTAACTAAGATTTAAAAAAACAGTTGGAAACAGGATACAGAGTCAAATAAACACCATGGTTCATTTAGCAATAATTTTTATGACAACATGTTTTCTCTTCAGAATTTGGCGACTCTGTAAGCAAGAAGAGAAATGCAACATTAGAAGTGGATACAATAAAACATTTCAAATTCAAGAAGGAAAATAAGTATGAATGACCCAATATTACTACAGATAAGTTGATATTTTTAAACAGAATTATTCTTGTATTCTTTAATATAAGAATGTAAAGTTCTATCATAATATGATTAAATCTAAATTGTCCCTCCAAAGTCTCATAAGTTCAGAGGTAGAGCTTTTGGAAAATGATTGAATGCCATAGGCTCTGTACTCATTGGTAGATTAATCCATTTGAATTCATCACTTAATTTGCTATTAGGGCCCTCTTCTTGATCCACTGATGAGTCACTGGAAATTTGCAATTTGACTGACTCTTTTCTCTCTCTGTCTCTGTCTCTGTCTGTCTCGTCTGTCTTTGTCTCTCTCTGTCTCTCTCTCTCTCTGTCTCTCTGTCTCTGTCTCTGTCTCTCTCTCTCTCTCTCTCTCTGTCTCTGTCTCTCTCTCTCTCTCTCTCTCTCTCTGTCTCTCTCTCTCTCTCTCTCTCTCTCTCTCCCCCCCCATCTCTCTTTCCCTCTCCCTCCTTCCCTCTCCCTCCCTTCTCTCCCTCTGCTGCCATGGAATGATCAGATGATCAGATTTCCTAATCCATACCTTTCTCCAATGTCAATTCTGTCTTGGCCCTAGGAAACCATGAAGGAAAATAAACCTTCCCTCTTCAATTATAGGCATTGGCTATTTTGTCTCATCAGTGGCAAAGTGTATGTCTAATACATACACTTAGACTCCTTTAGGGTTATCTAGCACCTGTTTCTTACATAAAATGTATGTTATACCATTTGATGCTATCTCCAACTAAAGAAGAGATAGTAGACTTCTGTGTTTCTCATGAAAGTCTTTGATCCTCAGGAAAAATAAAGCACCGGGATAGTCAAAATCCACTGGACAGCTGCTTTCTAGTCCCTGCCTCTGTTTTCAGTCATCTATTTCTGGCATTCTTACCCACACTGCGTGTGCACATTATATACAAAATTCACTGAGTATGAATATTTGCAAGGCTTTTTGTTTTATGCTGAGGTTCCATAGCTTTCAACAGAGTCTTTCAGTATAATTGCTGTTGTTATGGTTTAGATTAAAATGTCACATACACACAATTCATGTGTTCAAGTGGTGAGGCTTTCAGACAGTGCTTGTATCCCTGGGACACTAATGTTATCAATGGGTCCGTACACTGATAAATCCATAATTGAATGGGTTACTAGGAGGTGCAACCCAGTTACAAGTTATTCAGGCAGATGTTGAAGGGTATAACCTGTCTCTTGCTACTTCCTCAACCTCTGGTTCTCCTCATGCTGTGTCCTGGCTGCTAGGAAGTGAGCATCTTTCCTCTCTCATGCCCTTCAGCCATGATGTATCTGCCTTGATGTCAGCTGACCACGGACAGAATCCTCTGAAACTGTGAACCAAAATAAACATTTCTCCTCAGGTATACTGGTCACAGCCACAAAAATCTTACTAATACAACTATTAGAAGTATCACTGTTATTCTGCCAAGAAGGAATCCAAAGCATCAAGAAATTAATAATTCACAAAAAAAGAAACTCTATGTAGTACTTGTGGTGGGCTTATAACTGGTGGCCAACTTGTAATAGCAGCTGAACTGAATCAGCATGTATAGAACACCTGAGGATTGTTGCCAAGATAGAAAGGAGAACTGGAGAGGAAGAGTTTGGCGTTGTGGGTTCTCCTTAGTGTTGGTGGATCTCTGTGATGTTTTTGGTTCTCCTCTTGCCATTGATTCTCCTGGAGGAGCTTGTTGAGTTTCTTTGCTGGTATAAACTTCGCTGTTTCCATCAGAGGATGTGATCAGAAGCTTGTTGTTGCTGAGAATGGCTGTGGTTCACTTTGGGGAAGCGCTGGTTCTTACACTGAGTATCATTTCCTGGCTCTGGAGGGGAAGATGGTGTGCTGTTCAATCTCCAGGAGAAGCTTGTCATGCTTGCTTGGCTGTTCTCATCATCAGAGGATCTTGGGGTCTCATTGTCACTGAGGAAAGCTGAGGAACTTTTTGGGTGAGGTAATTTTTACTTTGAGTGTTGCTTCCTGGCTCCAATGCAGAACCCTTAACCTACTGGTGCAGATCCTTCATCCTACTGGCACAGACCTTCTAGCTTCCACCACTGACCTTGGGGCCTTCCCAGTTCAGAACCATTAAATAGTCATTGTTGTGGGCTCTAGGTCTCCAGTTGCACTCATGGGAGGCATTGTCACAGGCTCAAGGTCTTCAGATGAATCCATGCAGGATATTGTCATTTAATTCAGGCCTTTGGCTGGATTCTCCAGGTGTTTGGAGGGTGGACATATTTCTAATACTTTCTTTGTATTTGACTTTGGGTGACTATCATAAAATAAGACTATAAATTATGTGTTCTATATGTAATTGTTTTCCTTGAAATCCCTGACTACAACAGTACTGAAGCCAGAATAGAAACTGGAAAATATCTCATCCCAGGCTATGTTTGGAATGATATGACACCCCTGGATCATAGGAAGAAATCTCTGACTGTGCATAAGATATGAAAGCAGGCCTTAGATTTTGGGCTGCCACGCCTGGTCTCTTGGTCATGATAGGACACTGAAGTGGTAGTTTTTCTTCTTCCTCCTTTCTGTTCACAAACATGTGCACACATACACACAAGGCACTAAGAAACCAGATACTCTTCACTAAGACATTACTTCTGGTTGTTTTGTGTGTGTGAAATGATCTATGTACCAGCAACTCACACACTCGGCATACTCACCTACAATTTGATTTCATCCATCCCAAGATCTCAGCAAGGTCTAGCCTTGCTCCACCCGCCTAAGTGCTCACAGAACTGAGATCCCCCACCAGCCTTCCAGAATCTCAAATGGCCCACATTCAAGACATCAGGACCCTAGGAACCTATTCAGCTCACTCCAGTTAAGGCAATCTGCCTAGAACCCTTCTTCCAAAGCAGGGTGTGCTCCAGGTGACTGACTAGAGTCTCATATTTCTGCAAGGTCTTTTCTAGATGCATAAATGTGAGAACATTGGCACTAGCTCAGGAATGTAAAAGAGACTCGGAGCTACTCTGTGGGGGAGCCTTAATTGTCCTTATTTTGCCTCTCTAGGTATCACAGCACACCAATTGGAGAGATGATAAGAAGCTTTTAGGTAGATGGATTTTTCAAGTTTCTTTTTAGTCAGTAAATCCTCCTCCCCACACTCTTCCACAGTCATAACAGGGGTGTGTGTGTGTGGGTGTGTGTGTGAGAGAGAGAAAGAGAGAAAGAGAGACAGACAGACAGACAGACAGAGACAGAGACAGAGACACTCTTAGGTTTCCTCATTTTGCTTTTATATGGGGGAGGGGACAATTATTCAACAAGTAATCCTGACATTTGTTTGTCGGATATTCAGGAAGCTTTGTTCATTTTTAGGGAGCTGAAACAATTGCTTTCCTATTAAGCTAATACAGCATCAGCACAAAAGTAGTTTTCATTATTAAAATTTGTGGAAGGAGGATTTAATGGAGCAATGTGTGACAGATGAGAACTACCTGTTCCATCTTCTCTTGACGGCTGGCAGGAATGATGTGGCCTGGCCGATAGCTGCCCGCCCTTCTCTTTGCTTCCTCTGGCTCACCCTTTCACCTCGGTAGACCAGGCAGTTTGCTTCAGTGCCTCCCCTGGCTATCAAACATCATGCTCCACTTCAACCTGAGTGCAAGCAGACAGGCAGCATGGTGCCCTTCGTGGACTCCCCCGCTCCCCCGTTTTAGACGGTACTGTGGCCTTTTGGAAGAAGGGGAGGGGCACCCAGGAATAGCCAAGACCAGGAAGGGAGGGATCTGTGTCCTACATGCACAGCAAGCTTTCAGCACTGCCACTCACTGAACAGCCCTGCAGGTGCTGTATACGCCATACTCTCCAGCCGCTTTTTCTGTTATTGTCTAGGAGGGTTCCCTCCTGTGTACCAATTCCCTGTGCTGTAATGGCCCTGTCAAAATAAAGGCTGTTTGGTGTTCTTGTATACCTGTTCATGACTTCTCAGGTTATGCAGACTCCAAAAATCCTGTAAATCCATTTGAAATGTTTATCCTGAGTAGTGCGACAGAGCGTTGGTTTTCAAACAAAGAGCAATAAACACTCAGAGCTGTTAACAATGAAAAGCTCCTGAGACAAATGAAGACCAGAAGTAGACCAGCACCTAGTCGCATCAACCCACAGTGTCCAGCCCAAGCTACCAGCAGAAGCCAGGAGTCAGCAGCAGCAGTGACCAGCCGCTGGGTGAGTCAGCATTTAGCATCCTGCATTACCAGGTGTCAATTGATGACATTAGGACTGTTAATAGGACTGCACTTTGCCAATTCATGATTTCCCTCTGAATCAAGCAAAAGAACACCAGGCTGATTGGCAACAAATGGATCTAAAAGACATGTGGCACAGTCACTCTGGCTTTTTTTTTTTTTTAAGAGGAAAAAGAGAAAAACACAAAACAAAACAAAGCGGTGTAAGGGTACACGTAATACAGAACTACAAAAAAAAAAAAAAAAAAAAACCAGAACAGTAAGAAATCACCTGTTAGTAGATTACATATTATCATCTTGAAAATAGTTGCTCAAATCACAGTATCAAAGAATACAAGGTGGACATTCAAACAGGGAGACTGCAAACAGCTGTGTTCAATGATCCAAAAACATTGATATAGTCAGCTATTTAACACCCCTAAACACACTTACTGTTGTATCCGTTAGAGCTCTTTTTCTTTTTTCTTTTTTTTCCCTCTCTTTTTCACTCTGGCTTTTTATAAATCACATTTTATTTTGATTGCACAATATTCTGCCCTAGTAAAAATCTATGGTTCTATTCGTGACACAATCAACAAGATAACTGAGGTTTAAAAAATAAGCTTTGGATATTGCCAAATCAATCAACAACTAGCCTCAAGTTATGCTTTGGTATCATTTGTCTGAGTAATCCTAATCAAACAACAAAATCCTAACAGATTGGAGGGATATTAATAAAGAGGTCAAGGTCGGCATACATATGCACCATGAAGCCAACCAAAGCAGAAAATAAAATTAAATGAAAATGAATTAAATCAAAGCACAAGGACTGTAGCTCTAACAAAAGGCAAACATCCTCAGAGGCTGTTGCATGTGTCCTCTATCTTTCCTCCCGTGTTGTGGTATCTACCTGGGTTCTGATTCACTCATGCTTCCCTCTCACTCCCTGACATCAACTCCATCCTTCTGCTTGAAGATAAAATTTAGCCATCACAGATGTGGCTCTGAACTCCTTACATGTAGATTGGACAAATCAGTTGGTTTGTCCAGGCTGTGGTTATTTCTGGTATCTCCTCCCTCTGATCTATCTCAAGAATCACCACTCTGAGCTATGTGATCTGATCATACTAGTCTAAAACCACATTCCAGCCCTAGACTCATAACTTACCCATGATATGAAATCTACAAATTTTCTAGGCATTAGGTCCTGGAGAGCACATGAATGATTGAGGAAGAAAAGTAAGATTACGATACTTTCAAATCTAGTATTTTGTTTCCCAGTCATGAAGTAATTCTATTTAGTTTCCCTAAATACTCATTATAATTTTTGGACATTGTAGAAAACTCATGCTTTTCTAAGGTATTTATAAGGCCTAAAATTATAGAATATTTCATTCCTACATTAATCATGCCTTCCATAACTACAGTGTTTCTCAAAGAACCCTAAGACCAGTTTATATTGCATACATCTTGAGAGCAGGGTACTGACTGTTTTGTGCCACTTCTGCTTCAAATCTAGCCCAAGGCACCTTGCCAACTGGTGTTGGAAGTGATATTCCACTGCCAGGATCATTTTGCATGGTCAGCTCTTGAGCAGGAAAACTTGAAACTGCAGAAGCCACTAAGAAAAGCAGATCTAATTGGGAGCCCTGAAATGTGGCCAGGTCAGCTGGCTTCACATGCCATTCCCAGGGTTCAAGAACATTGGCTTCATTCTCATCCAGCTGGCACCAGCTCCTAGAAGACAGGCTACTAACCCACAAATAAAGGAACAGATTTATTCTTCCTGCCTCTAAAAGAAAGAGCTGCACCTGAATAAACTTGCAAGGTTAGGTTTGCATGCAGTTTATGAAAACCTGCTCTGACTCCCTCTTGTAACAAAGGCTGAAGACAAATTTAGCCCACATTTTCTGGTTTTGGCCGGTACTCTGTGGGCTGTTCCTTGCATCTACTTCGTTAACTCCATCATCTAGCTGCCCCAACAAGGGCTGCTTCAGGACAGGAAGGAGAAATTCTCACATATCTCTGGTTGCATCTATGTTAGTTCCTTTTGCACCTGGGATCTCCTTGGGGGCGTCTTAATCGAAGTCTGACTAAGCCTGACCTTGCCTTGGTTTATGAGGGTAATGAAATCACAGCCCCAGGTGGGATGGCTGCAGGTGCACTGGCTTGGCCACTCAGAGCCTTGTTATTTCTGTAATTTGTCACATGCCGTCTCCTGCTTGGGGTTGTACTTTACAACCTAATGAATGCATTTTCTTATTAAGACAAATACCGTCCATGCCAATCCAATTAAATCTATAAAATTAGCCTGGAAACTTTGGAGAAGTGGGCTGCAACATCACCGTTTTATTTTCATTATGTTTTTCTCTCCTGTAAGTTGTTGGACCAGGACTGGTAATGATTTGGGAAGCAAAGAAGCTGGTGGGAAGACACCTAGCTATCGGTGTGAAGGCCTAGGTTTTACTGAACTTCTGTTGTGAAATCTTAAGCAAGATTTTCCTCTTTCATGGGCATTTGTCCTTTGGTGATAAAATCAATAGTTTCAACATGTTAGTGTGGATAAAGTCTTCCCATTTACTGAGTTATCTTTCTGCATGCTATGCATCATCATGAAAATTCTGCAAAGTAGATGAAATTTTGTCCATTGTACAAATTCAATCACTAGGCCAAGAAGACAAATAATTGACCCAAGGTGATATAGTAAAGATTTCAATAGGTCTCCAAAAGTCACACATGCACCTCCAAAGTGATAACCTACATCCTTCATAGATTACGAATCTTGGAATAAAAGTCTGGAAGTACTTGAAGTCGCAGACTGAATTTCATCCACAGTTCAGTTACTAACTTAGAGATCAAGGTCAGTTTCCCATCTCATTTTACCCACTGCAGTATTTCCTGTTCATTCAATACTCAAGCATTGAAGTTAATATGCTGTGTGTATTTGAAGTCTTCCAGAGCGTAGGCATGAGAAAGATTAGTATTGCATAGCACAGTTTTGTTGAAGAAGAAAAGTAAGTGTTAGTCCCAAATGCAAACTTCATCTCACTGTTAATGGTATCTCCAAAGCTCTGTGGTTTCACCTGGTTTGCAAAGCAAATTTTTTAATGAAAAAATGTGATAAAAAATAAATGAAGCATCATCAAAGAAAGCTCTGCCTACATGGTTCTAAAACTTCTGTTTTACTGGTGAGTTCTCTCCAGCAGATTAAAAGTCATTATCTAATGAAATTATAAAACTCTTACTAATGTAGCACTCAGTTCTTCAACTTTTAGAAAGACTGGAAAAAAAACAGATTTTTTAGTAATCATTTGCTCCAAGAGCTGAATTAAAACTGTAAGTTACTTGGTAAAAGGAAGTAACCTAGTATGGACATTTGTCTGCTTATGTGAAAACAAAACAAAATAAAAACATTGGAGGTATTTACTTCCTTTTTCACAAATTTATTATGGTGAAGAACACATACAGAAGAATCTACAGAAAAGCTTCATATCAATGAATTCTAAAACCACTATCCAGGCCAAGAAATAAATGAAGTATTGCCTGCTCTACAGGATTCTGCCTTATACAACATGTCCATAAATATCTCCTCCCTGCCTTTCAGGACTAACCAATATATTACTTTTTTATAGTATCACTTGCTTGTGCTTCTTTATGGTCAAATACCAAAAGCATTCAGTTACTGTTTGATACATTTTATACAAATGTTACATATATAGTACATATTCCATGACACCTGACTTCTTTGGTAAAAAATGTATTCATGATGCTTATGATTGCTGCATTAGCAGTATTTAGCTCATTTTCATTACTGTGCAGCATTACATTATATGTGCATATACTATGTGTAAAATACATCAAATTTAGCATTCTTCTGTTAATAAACATTAGACTTATTTTCAGATTGAATCTTTTTGTGATAATGTTATACTAAATATTTCTGTTGGTTTCTCTTGTGCTTCTAGGCATGGATTTATGTCCTGGGTATATAGCTAAATGTAGAATTTCTGGATCATATTTGTCTACTATAACTTTAACAAATAGTGCCAAAATATTTTCAACCAGTTGATTTGTACTGACAGTGCGTGAGCATCTACTTGTCCTAATCCTCTCCAATATGAAACAGTCTTTTGTATGTTTGCCATCCTAGCAGCTCTGTAGTAATATCTTATTTTTTATATGTATTTTTTGACAAGTAAAGAGGTTGACAAGTTTTCACACGTTTGCCGGACATTTGAATGGATACATTCCAATTGAATTACATTTAAATGTGTTTTTGGATAGATATCACATTTCATTTCTTATGTGGACATCTGATTAGTTTAATAACATTTAGTGAAAGGGCCACTCATTCCCCACTGTTCTTAAGGGTCATATTTATGATGTATATGCATATATATTGCATATAAATGCATGCATATATACAAAATATATAAATACATGTATATGTATCAGTATATCTTTTTTCTATCACTGGCTAAATTGTCTACACATCTCTTGACATTAGTCCTATTTCCATTACTGGAACAAAAGTTGTGAGGTTATCAATTTTAGGAAAGGAAAGATTTACTTCAGCTCACAATGTCAGAAGTGTCAGCCGCATGACATAGCAGTGTGGCACAGTGTGGGCAGAGGAAACCTTTTCGTTGCATAGAAGCTGAAAAGCAAAAGCAAGGAGAAAGAGGGCAGAGCTCACACTGAGGGCGTCCTTCAATGTGTTAGCTATCTTCCACTAGTTCCCGTCTCTATTTTTTTGAATAAAAGTCATCGATATAATTTTGTGATACATAATAATAACATTTCTTTAGGGAAATTAGTATAGACAGAGACAGAAGCAGAGACAGAGTCAGAAACACATATATCGTATCTTGATCCTTTTTGGTCCTCTCCCCTCCCGAAACTCTCCCTTTGCCCTGTCTACACAAAGTGTCTCGCTGTTTTCTACTATCTCTCCTTTATTTTTCCCTTTAAATTATTCATATTTTGGGTTTCTCATATAAGAAAAGTCATGAAATATTTAACCTTCTGCATCCCTGATGTGTTTGACCCATTTCCAATGAATGATTTAAATTTGTCTTTACTGCTGCATGATACTGCTCTGTGCTCATTACATTGTCTTTATCTTTTACTTGCTGACAGGCAGCCAGACTATGGCCATCATTTACTGTGCTGCTACAGACATGGGGATCCAGGTATCACTGTAATATGGTGATTTTCAGGCAGACACTCACTAGAGGTGTCGCTATGTCAAATGGAATTTCTACCCTATTTATCTGCAGAATCTCCATACTGATTTCCACAGTGGCTATAACCCCTGGTCCCTAAATTTTTAGACATTCCATTCTACCATCTCTCAAAGGTATCACAATTTAGAGACCACGCCTTTAACATGTAAGTCTTTGGGGACCACTTGTTCAAATCTTATCACTACCCTTGTAACTATATCACGAAGTCTTATGTTCCATAGCTTACTACAACCCTTGACATAAGATAGAAAAGTTTTCCTACTCATTTTCTTCTTTAAGTATGCTTTGACTATTACTAGCTCTCTTAAAGAACTGACTCACCAAAAACACCACGGAAAACCTAAACAAAATAAAATTTGGCATAATCTTAAGAGAGAATTATATTGATCCAGAATCAAGGCTTTCTGATTAGCTTAGAACAGGTTAGTTCTGACAGAACCTGGCAACTTCTAGTTGCCTAGAACCCTAATTTCTCTCAATATTTTTTTATAGTTTTCTGTGTAGAGGTCTTAAATATTGAATGTTGGATATATTCCAAGACATTCATCCTTGGATGCATATAGGTTATATCATTTAAATGTTTTTTTCCATTTTCTATTGTTATAATATAGAAATGGATTTTTATATTGACCTTTGGTTTAGTAAATTTGCTAAATTCGCTATTAATCATCCATATTCCCCAGAAAGATTGACAAAAGTATAGCAGGCCCTTGTGTCTGCAGCCCTGAATGGAACCTCAAACACGGGGTCATCTACACTTCTTTATATCCAGGGCTCACTGTGATGTCAGCTCTTTCAACAACCTTTGTTTCTAAGGACATACTCTACTGCCTTTAACCAGAAAGTCGAAATGAATTATCTAATGTTTTATTACTAAAATTAATTGCAAAGTTTTCTTATTGAACCCAAAATAATTCAAATGCAAATGCAGAAATATTCTTCCCACTAAACTACTCTTAGAGTTGAATCCTTCCATAGGCCTAAAAGTTTATTAAAATAACAAATGGGGTAGGTGAACAATGAATTCAAAATATTATCTTGGAGGAAGATTCTGTAAGATTGTAGGAGACTAAAAGAAAAAATTATTTGTAAATCAAAAATCATTTTCCTGTTTGTGACACAAGTATTATTTTACTGAACAAAAAATGCAATATTACTATTAGTGAAAATTGCAGACATCAATTAATGAGTGATTATTCACTTTAAATTAAAACTACTATATATTAACCAAAGTATAAATAAGTTAAAAAGCAGAATATAAGATAGATAACAAGAAACTAAGAGATAGATCTTTTGCAATTGGAAAGGGGAATAAGAAATGAAAAGAAGGGTAAGTTGGGATGGGAAGAATACCTAAAAAGATATGGTATCTATGTGTGCCAGTTCTCCATACAAACATAATCATTGCATGTTGCAAATATGAGCTAATGAAAATAAATAAACCCTATATTAAAAAACCACTCTTCATATATATGAAAGTAGAGGTTAGTTGTTCAAGGTTACTCTCTCTCTCTCTCTCTCTCCCTCTCTTTCTCTCTCTTTCTCTATCTCTCTCCTTCCATATATACAAAGTTTAGCTTCATTTGTTTCCCAGCTAAGAACTTGGCTCAATTTTACTTCTTAAAAATATTCACTTTTAGTCCTTGTATTTATGCCAAATGACCACGTTGTTGTTATAGAAACAACAGAGTAATTCAATAATATATAAAAACATATTCAATGGGCTAAGAGGCATTTTAGTATATTTATTCTCTATCGTTACTTAGGTCATTTGAATCATATGTTCAACATCAAAAGGTCAATTAAATTTATGTAATTATTTTGGAGAATTACAGTAATTACCCAAGTTAGATTTTACCTTGAAAAAGTTTATAGCAATTAAAATGTATTAAAATATATAGATAGGTCTTCAAATGCTCAAATGTGGCTGGTCACTGAGCAAAGAAGGGAGGTAAGTATTTATAAGAGACATTTCTGAAATGAGAAATGTTCGAAAGTTGTTCCTTTTTCATGTCCTGCTACAGTGAAACATGCCAAGATCTAAAAGTAATGTGATACAGTTATAATTTGATTGTTGAAAAAGGAGAGCTTAGTGGGCTTTGAAAATTAAATAATTTTTAGTAAACCAGCTTATGGTGAAAGAGTTCAAGGAGGAAATAAGAGAAAACTGCAGAAGGAATGAAGGAAGAAATAGAAAGGGTCAGTAATTGGGAGAAAGAGCTACGGAAGGACTGACAGCCCAGAGGGAGTTCTGATGTCTGGAGAGTCGCCTGTGAACGAGGAAGTTACACATGAGACAGGGGACCAGAGCAGGCGTGGGCAGCAGACTGCAGGCTCACTGAATATTACCTAAGGATGGTAGCGGTTGTGGTTGACTGCCTGCGGTGCTCAGGTTAAAGGTGAAGTGGGGAAGTCCAAGAAATGAAAGAGCCCTGTGTGGGCAGGTCGATTTGGAAACTGAAATAGCATAAGACCATGGCATGGTTGGCATGAGACAGGGAGGAAACTTTGAGTTTAGTAGGCCTATAGTGCCAGAAATCAAGCCACAAAGAAACAGGTACACCTCAATTACACGACTCTCAAAAAACTAGCTAAGGTTTTTGTTTATAAGTTTTAAAGATATTTCTAAGTAAAATAAAAGGGATCAAAAATTTAGGCAAGAAATGTCTCAAAGTGAAATGCCTTCTGGTCAAAACTAACTTCCTTCCACAATGGCATGGAAGAAAAGATGTCCAGCCACCTGCTCATATCAAGAAGAGCTACACAAGATACACGTGCAGCACAGTAGCCAGGCCAACTGCACCAGGCCACGTCACACATCAGGAGTAATGTGAAATAAATACCATGTCCTGAAGTAAACAAATCCATTTCACGTATATGTTAAATTGGATCAGATATATGTAAACAGAAGTGTTATCTGGGCAAATCGGCCACTTATACAGATGGGCCCTGGCAGGGCAGAACTGCTTTGGCAATACCATTATTGCTTCAGGAATAGTCACGGTGCACCCACCATATGGCTGGCCCTGGGCTAGGTAAACTCTGGGGATCCAAGGATGTTTCCCCTCTAGTGGGTGTTGGGGAAACTTCTTTGCTTTGCTGGAAGTCAACACTGCAGTCCCTTTTTAAGTCTCTCACAAGGGCATTGCAAATTAGCATTGGTTAATTAGAAGGACGGGTAACGAACATGGAGCCTAAGGAAGAAAAAATGCAAGGATTAAGAGTCTTCCATCTAATCCAGACACTGATCAACTACGATCCACAAGCAAACCCAGCCCATTGCCCGTTGCTGTAGTTGCTGGTTGTGCAAGCTAAATGTAAAGACAATCTGCTTTCTGAGGACAGGTGCCTGATTTTGCTTCTGGACCCATAAAGCCAAGGAAGCATTTACAATCTGACCTTTGAAAAAGTGTCACCTATCCCTGGTCAAAGCCATAGTGAAACTCTATCAAGTGTCCCTGTGATCTGTCCCTGTGATCTGTCCCAGACTCCCAGACTTGCAGAGGATTGTATGAATAACACCAAGTCCTGGATGTGATTCTCTCCTTCACAGAGCAAATTTCTGCATCTGTTTTGACATGTGGTTATTTTTCAGTTTATAATAGAGTTATTAATTACCAGGTAGTTCTCCTTCTGCAATTTAGTCTTCAATGGATCCCCAGGGCACTACTCTCTGACTTTTTAGACCTTATAAATACCCTGTTATTTCAGGTGACTTCTGTGGATACTCACCTCAGCATCTACACTGACCAACCATTTGGTGTGAAAAACTAACCAGGAAATATTTTAGAAATTTGCAGCCTGACAACCTCTGTCAAAACCACACATTTCTGTCACTGCAATATGAAAGCAGCAACAGAAAATTTGGGAGTAAATGAACCAGGATGTGCTCCAGGAAAACTTTATTTACTAAAAACAGAAGGTGATTTGGCCAGTGAGTCATATTTTGTCTTATCCTGGTCTAATTTGTTCTTAGATGCACAGCTCAAGTTTGAAACACATCTATGCAGAAAAATTTCATTTCCTATTGCACTATTTTACAAATGGAGAAATACTGATACCTTTTCTTACCTGTAAATGCACTGTGTTTTCAAATAATCCAACCAATCAACTAATAGTTGGGAGGTATGACTCATCAAATTAGCAAAGAGAAATTAAATCTCAAAACTGAATGCTTTTATTTTTCTTTTTTGAGGCAAGATCTCACTATGCAGTTCAGGCTGGCCTTGGACTCAAAGAGATCCTCCTGCCTCAGCCTCCTGAATGCTGGAATTACAGGTGTATACCACCACACCCAGGTTGAAGACTGAATTTTAATTTTGAATTTTCCCAGTGACATTGTTTCATCCCAACAATATTTACCAAGCTACTAAATGTCTAGCCACAGATCTGAGAAAGCACTTCATAGCTGCATTTAGGTCTGCCTCCTCAGCATTACAGTCTAGAAAGACAGTCTTTGTTTAAGACAGTTCAGGTTTTCTTAGTGACTTTTAGCTCATTGTCTATGGGTGGCATTTTCTGCCTATATACCATATTAGGATGCTCTCTAGTGCGGTTGCTTGTGAACACCATTCTTAAGCAAACAGATCATGAGACCAAAATGAGGGCAGTAAAATCCTCCAAGAGGCACTGCTGTGTGACAGACAAGCCTAAATGAAAACCATGTCAGAGCCTACTTTCTGAAGAAGACATTCTGTGCTTCTAATCATTAAAGTGGAAATTATAATAGATAGCACTCTGCCCTACCATCCATGAGATTTAACTCTTCAGAGGTCTTCATAGATACAGCCTATTAAATAATGCAAGCCAGGCAACGCTGACTTAATAAAACCAAAATGTCACTTTGGGTTTGAATTGATTTTCTTATTTGAGAAGCTCTTAGGCTTGCAAATCAGAACTGCCTTGAATTCGCACGTCTGAAGGAGGTTGACTTTCCCAGGGTTAGTTTAAAAAATGCAGATTGATGGGAAAGGTTTATGTTGGGTCAGGATCGAATGGCCTTCTCTTGGGGGGTTGAATTATTCATGAGCATCCATGTGTTTTGTGTTTCTTGCCTGACACTATAGAAGGTGGGGACAGGAGGAGAATGTAGCCAGCTGCAAACAGATTGCCTTCTTGAACAAGGTTAGCAGTCAGAAGAGGGTGGGGCTGGATGAGGAAGGGACTGGATCTAATTTTACAGGAATTTGGATCAATAAACCTTGAAACTAAACAACTGGCCAACAGCTGATGATACTGAAGTTTTATGTTATCTACAGTTCACTTTCAAGCAGCTGTGTACTCTGCATGCAAATGTAAGAAAGTGTAAAACCGTTAGTCTATTTTTTGACTGTGAATATGGCCATCTTTAGCTGCCTCTTGCAATGACCTTGATGTTGGGTGACTACACAGATGTGTAAGTGTGCATTTATCATGGGAGAGGACCCAGGAGAACCTCTGTCCCCCGGTCCATCCTCCCCTGAATTCTGTGATGTGACTGTATCCTCTACCATTTCCGAGTAACGGGTTCCTCTTGTATTAAACAAATGTCCTTAGGCCTCTTAAATATTTTTCAGATGCACAATCTTTTCTTCAAATAAAGCATTCTCTGCAAGCCACACATGTAAAATAGATAAAAAACAAAGCTATTGTTTTATCAGGACTCAAGAGGGGACAGGAGCAGGGGCAGGGAAGGAAAAGAAAGAAAATACCAAACTTGTCATTCTCCCACTTCACTGAACTGGGACGTGGACTTCTGCGCATGCTCTGTGCAGAGCAGTTAAAAGAGGAAATACAGAGTGATAGCAAATGAATGGAAGAAAACATTCTTGGATTAATGCTGGAGTGTTGCATCCAGAGGTCTACAGCTAAAACGAAGGTAACAACTTAGAATAAAAATCAGACGTATGAGTTTGCAATAACATCTGTGACCCAGAGACAGTCTTTATTCTTATTTTCTTTACTACATGACTATCTGCAAAGAATTAGCTGGTTCCCCCTCAGCTAACGGTCATCACCGTGTGTTCTAGAGTGAAAGCAAAGTTATCTTTTGCCATCTGCATCTTTATTATGTTCTCAGCCGTAGACACTATAACAATTGGATCATTTTTTTCGGTCTAACAAAAAAGAAAATACAGCACATTGTACCAGAAATTGCAAATTTTATCTAAGGGAGTAGGCCAAGAAAAATATCCTGGGAAAACATTGCTTAGGTCTAAAGAAAGTCTGTGACCTTAATACTAAATAAAAAAGGTGGTCTTAACATGGAAAAAAGATACATCTACAATGCAAGTTACTTTTTCTTTGCTGTTAGTTAAGGCTGTTGAGGAGTGATTTTAAAGTGTAATATTCCTTTAGACTAAGGGAAAAAATACTGACCACCCTCAACATGGCCAATGAATGGACCAAATATGCATTTATTATGCATACAATTACTCCAAATTTGTTACTTTATAAAACTGAATTCTTTCCTGCTGAAGTCCATTGCTGAGTAATTAAATGCAGACTGCACTTAATTTTATCACAGCACAAATAGCAGAGGTTATGGAAAGTGTTATGGCTCCATGGTCATTAATATTCCACTGGTGTTGGAATAGATTAGCAAGTGAAGAACACAGCAGGTTAGGATTATACGAATCTATTCAAGCCCCACATAATGAATGTGCAGAAGAGTGATTTGAATGTCTAATACCAGTCACTCAGCAGAATGAAAACTATCTCCTGCACACTGCCAGGGCTTTGAAAGGGCTGTTTATTTCATACATTTTCACTCACTTACTATTACAATCAAACCCACTGAAATAAATTACAAATAATTGTCAAGTTCAATGAACTCATTTTTTTCCTCTAGAAACTTTTTCAATTTCCCAAGCTGTCACAAGGATTTGTATTTTGTAGCTCTTCCAGCTAGAGGTTCACAGTTGTCAGCCAGGTGGGAAAATTTAGACACGCTGCTATTGGAAATCTTCCCTCTGCTCTCCTCCCCTTAGATTCATGTTTGTCTCACTTGCCTCCAAGAGCCTCTGCTCTTTAAAAATGTATTAACACATGCTAATCATACATATTAGCAGGGTTCTGTGTAATATTTACATGCATATATGCAATGGGCAGTGTAGAATCCAACCATCTTTTCCCACCCTTCCCCTTACACCCATTCTAATTTTTGCTAATCACTATTCTGCTTTCAAGTTGGCTTATTTTAGCGTCTATCTAAGAGAGAAAACATGCTGCACCTATCATTTTATGTCTGGTTTACTTCACTTAGTATAACATCCTCCAGTTCCATTCACTTGCTGCGAATGCCAGAATTCCGTTTTTCTTTATGGCTGAGTGATACTCCACTGTCATGCACATTTTATCTTTTCATCTATTGAGGGACAGCAAGACTGGTTCTGTATGTTAGTTTTTGTGAAGAGGACCACAGCTATTTTTGTACGTGGAAATACTAGATTCCACGGCTGCCATCAGCATCCAGCACTATCAAATGTGCTCTCTACTCTTGCCACACACTTCATTCTGAGCTTCCTCCACTGGTGTTTTAAACTTTCAGCTACTCTCTTGCACATGTTGCAGAATTCCACTGAATGAGGTTTCTACTGCCATCATGTCCCACTCAATACCATCCAAGGGTGTCCCTACGGTGCCCAACCTGGTATTACAAGTTAACCTCCAGTTATCAATCCTCCCCCCCACTAAATAATATTTTTCTGCAAAATATGACTCTAAAATCTGCATCCAATCCAGCCGTGGAATCGCTGATAGCAAAAAGATAAAAGTTCTGTGCTCTGAAGAAATACCATAGTCGTCCCGTTACTAGGGATACTAGGGATATGATTTCTTTTTCATTCTTCTCTCTTCTTCACTGGCTCAGGGCTTATGTGTACAGTTTCCTGAGTGCCTACCCCAGTAACTAACATGCATGATAGTCACAAAAAATATTTTTTGAACAAATGACATTACCATCTTCTGAAATGAGTTATAAAAATATAACTTTATCCATTTATTTTTACCTTCATAAATAAATAGTTGCTAGATAAATAATAATAGCGTTTATTTCTCTTGACACATGAAAAGAAATAAATGATATATTTTCCATTGGATTGAGAATATAGAGATGAACCATATACTTTCCATAGGCAGCTACAATTTTTAAACATGATTTATCATTAGAATTTGGGGACAAGGTGATTAATCATCATCCTTTAAATATCTATATTAAATCTTTATATGAGGGGCTGGGGATTTAGCTCAGCAGCATAAGCACCTGCCTTGCAAGCAGGCGGTCGTGAGTTCGATCCCCGGTAGCAATAAAAATGAAAAAGACCAAAAAAAAATCTTTATATGAAATGAATGAGTTTTGCCACAATGAGAAAAGGCTTCCAATGGAAAGATAATGCCAAGATGGAGGCATTTGCCAGCCATCCATCTACAAAGGCAAGGCGTCCCATTCATCTAACCGTGGACTCCTCACAGGGGAAAAAAATGACTGATTATAAAGAAGCCACAAACTTCCCCAAGGAGGAGCTGCTCTTTGGAAATTAGCAAACTGGGTGTCAAGCCAGGTCGCTGTTCCATGCCGAGTAAGAACGAATCTCTGGAGACCAGGTCCCTGTGCATTGTTTCTGCAGAGCAGAAAATCCAGTCTCTGAGAAGCACTGCTTGTTCACAACCATCCACCCCAAATAGCTGTCAGCCCCTCACCATATCTTTATGGCTGCAAAGCTATTTTCTATTTGCAGTAATACCTCATGGTTTTCTGTCCTCAAGGTTTTTTTTTTTTTCTCTCAGGCCATGTTTGTCTCAAAGCCCCTATTTTTCTCTCAAAACACCAGTTATTCTCAATATTCTCTACTTTTCAGTACATTATTCTTCTGAATCACTCTTCCTTGTCTAACTCAGTCAAAAATAACTGTAAGACATTATGATCCCACCCAATACTGAAGTGCAGGGTCTCTCGGATCTTTCTTTAACAATGCTTCACCTACTGTTCCATTTGTCTGGATGAATTTTTATTTGGAGAGTAGACCACTCTTTGGCTGTGTGTGCTACTGGCCCAGAATGTTGGAGAACTAACACTCCATCGAAGCAGCTCATGATCAACTCTCCAGAGTTGGTCCTTAAATAAATTTTCCAATCATCTAGCGCTTCAGGTGGACTAATTCCAAAACTTGTGTTCAATTCTACATCCTACGCTCTCCCTTCAGGATCAAATGACAGTGACTCACAGTGACAGTTGATGTAATAGGGACCCCTACCACTCCTCATTCTCTATACAATGCCAATAACTATTTGTGATTAAAGTGTATGTCAGGGTGTGCTTCTGGGGAAATCTGAATTGAGACATGCACATATATAAAACTTGAAAGTGATGTTTCCAATATTTCCAATTTTTTCTCTTCCTTGAAACTCCAGAGAATAGACTAATAAAGAGTCAGTTTCCTGGGAGGTGCCTGCATGGATTGGATGCTATTACTTGGCCACCTGCCCTGCAGAGTAAACAGTCTAACACACAAGTGCATAAAACTACATAACCCTGTGACTACCTTGTGTGCCAAAACAAAGTGTTCCAAATAAGCTCACATCACAGCATGCCACACAATATGAGAGACCCTCAGAAGAGCCAAGGTGTGTGATTAACACAGTAAAGGCATCCTTGTGCCTCCTAAAAATGTGGGAGGAAATGTAAACCAAACTTGCATGAAGAAATCAAAGATAAAAGAAAGCACCCTTTGATTTTATTAAAGTAATCATGTTATGCTGAATAATAATTTCTTTATAATTTTATGTTTATATAATTTATATTTTTATTAAAGATACCATAATCCTGTGTTTTCTAGCATAGTATCACCTAAAAAAGACAGTTGTGGAGTTTGAGCAGTTGAAATGCACCTGGTTTGAAAGAGAGACATAGGGGCAAAATGCACATGGAGTTTCAAAGAGTTCATACAATAAAAAGTATGTGATTATTATTAGCAATTTTTGCCTTAATTAAATGTTTAAATTATAATACTTGGATATGCTAAATAAATAAAATACTGTATGCTGTTAAAGTTAGCTTCATCTGGCTAGTTTTTTTTCCAGTTGCTCACGTGCCTCCTGGAAAACTTGTAATTACCTCTCTGACTCACGTCATATTGCTATTAAAACTGCATTAACCTATGTTACACTATGGTGACAAGTGAACTCTGTCTTCTCAGGAATAATAAAACAGGAAGGATCAACTTCTCAGTCATGGGTCATGTTGGAAGATGATATGGAGGGCTCTGATGTACATCTCAGGTACTTAACTTGTTGAACATACTGTAATTTTAATCAGATAAGGAAAATGAAACTTTTTCTGTTGGCCCAGGAGGGGCAGAGGGTGTTGGCGGCTCTTTCCTGACTCGTGGGACCATGTATTATTTCTCTTCACAGTCCTTTTCAGAATTTGTCACAGGATCCCAATCACAAAGGGCCAGGGAGTAGAGAAAGCTCAGAAGATGAGTCACAGTGAACAAGGGTACACACTTGAAGCTTGGGGACATCAGTTCCAAAGATTATTCATTCTAGGCCAAGATATAACAATATAAACACAGCCAGGTGATGGTGCAACCTTTTATCAGTCATTTGTAGCTTAACAAGTAACAATCACTTACGCATCTTTTCCTGAGAGAATTTTTAGAAAACCTGCAAAGATGCATGATCAGATGAGGAAAAAACTTGAGTCCATAATGCAGCACAGGACTGGTAAGTCAGACATAGAGAAAACAGCCTGAATGCTTATGCAATCTCTCTAGCATTATCCTATGCTTTGATGAAGATCTCAAGTGAATAAAAAGAGATCAAACATCACCTAATGAAGATCAGACAGTGACACAGACAGAAATGGAACATTGTGGGTGCCTCTATTCTCATATTTAAAGATTTCCACCATATTAACTTAAGAGGCTGTATTAGCCAGCTTTTCAGGACTAGAGTAAAATGCCTGAGGAAATACATTTATAAAAGAAGAAAGATTTCTTGATTTGTCTAGGCTCATGTAAGGACTATAGATGATGATGTATCACGGTAGGGGCGTGTGAGGAGGAAAAGGTCACATCTGGAACCCAAGCAAAGAAAGAAAGTGAAAAAGGCTGAGCTTTCACAACCCCTTTTAAAGACCCAAGTCATTGCCTGCCACGGGTGCCCACCTAATAAAAGTTCCATCACCTCTCAACAGCACTGCTCTAGGCATCAAGATTTCAGGACCTGGATATGTGGGGGCCACCCACATCCCAACTGCAGCAGGTGAGAACACTGGGGTAAAACTCACAGTTCATTCCTCTGATACACAAGAAGAAAATGCTAAATAGAAATCCATTGTCCTATGGATAATACAAAATTCAAACCAGGGCTATCAGTCCATCTCAAGAATTAGCCCCCAAGTATAAACTTGAGGGACTCTAACATTTTGTAAGGTTAATTTGGCCAAGAAGAATATAATGATTAAGCCTATTTGGCTGAGATCAGCGATCTGCTGCTGATGACCTCCTACTGTTCTTATTTTATGTTTTCATGACTGAGCCATTCATTTTCATGGGGTTTCTCCAAGCAGAGTAAGCACAAACAATGGGGTTTCAAAAGACTAAATTGCATTCATACAGCACCTGCCTGGCAGGCGCAAGGTCCTGAGTTCGATTCCTGCTTTTAAAAAATGAAAGATAAATTGCATTCATATCCATTCCACACTACCTTTCTGAGATTATGTCCACAAGACATTGAGTATGGGGAGTTCTCATGGTCTGCAGCAAAAATCCACCCACTCTATTGTGTATCTCCTCACTTATGATGTACATACTTTTATCAGCATAACTCTCAGAGAGTTCTCATATTTGTAAGTCCTCAAAACCTCTTACCTCTCTGCCCCCCATCATGAAATAAAATGCTGCCTGATTTGGGTTAATGCAGTGACTTTATTTTCAATGGAAAATTATGTCAGATATTTGGCTTGAAGTTTTGACATTTAGAAAAGACAAATTTAAAGCTAATCCTAATAATTCTACACTGCACAAAAGATCTAATCAAGCCAATGATTTGCCTTTTATTAGAAATCAAAAAGCATGATTTCACCTAAGTTTTGCTTCAAATGATAATTCATTTTTTCTGAAAAATATTAAGATTTTATCTAAATAGAAAAGAATTAATCAAATGTTTTGTTTGAAACATGCAATGCATATATCTACAGGGATTTATTTTTCCACATTATAGAGACAAATCTTTTATTAGTAGTGAAATGCTTTCAGAAGAGTGCAGTATAGTCTCCACTGCGCTGGCTCTGGGTAGATTGTGGAATGACAGGTATCTCAAGGACAAGAACAACCAATAGTGGTCCTATTTATAGAAAGGACAGATGGCTTATAACAACGCATGCTTCCAAAGATGTCAAATTATGTCTCTAAAACACAAACGGTTTCTCAACTGAAGGGGCACTATAACCCGATGTTCCACCTTTTCATTATCTATCAAAGGATTGAATGAAAAGGATTTCAGCTGCTTTATCTCCCTCACAATCTTTTTGGACTAAGCATCGCCCTTTGTAGTCTTCCTATTTAAAAATGCTAAGCGATGCCAAGAGTGGCACCATATGCAAACAATAGTGCTTTAGTGTCAGTAAGTGCACACCCAGGGCAAGAACACCTGTGAGGAGAAGTTATTCTGGTCCTCGGCAGGGGCACAATAAATATGTCTAGGAGGGAAAGTGTGGCATCATGACAGCCAAAGCATAAAACTGACAGACTTTCAGTGTCTTTTGCAACCAAAATAAAATTTCAAAACCCTTAAAACCTTAAAGGAAGAAATTATGCATTTAAAACTCTTTGTATTCCTCGTAGATCCTCTGTGTGCTATGGAGATGGTAAGAATTTAATAAACATTCATTTATTACATATTTACCATGTTTTAGTACTAACTATATCCTCATCGCTGTGATAGTTTCTTAACATATATCACAACCAAAATAGGGTCTCTCCCTTCAAGAGGTTTATGGCTTTTTGTGGAATTTTAAAATAATAAAATAGGCAATTTATGCAATTCACTGTGTACATAAGAGTAAAATTCAAAAGTTGCATTTCTATATATAAGTAATAAATAATTCAAAAATAAAATCATGAAAAAACCATTTATGTTATAAAGATAATAAAATACTTAGGATTTTATTTAGCCAAAAAAGCACAAGGTTTACCCACTAAAAACTACATAACACTGTTGCAAGAAACTAAAGATCTGAATAAACGGAGAGAAAACCCATGTTCATGACTCAGACATTTTAATATTTTTAAGATGGTAACAGTCTTTAGGGTGATCTTCCATTTCCATGAAACGTCTATCACAGATGGATTTTTTTTTCCTTGCAAGAATTAACAAGCTGACCCTAATATTCATTTGGAAACCAAAATATTCTAAACCAATCTTGAATAAAAGAAACAAAGTTGGAGAAATCATTCTCTCCCATTTAAAGAGTTATTACAAAGCTATAGTAAGCCAGCGTAGTTACTATGAATATGGCAGACATCTGCATCACAGGACAAGAACTCACAGTCAGAAGCAAACTTTCCATGTCTTACTTTTCACAAGTGTGCTGAGAGAATTGAAAGTCTAGTCAATTTATTTTTGACAAGTGTGCTAAAAAGTACTTTACAAGGGAAAGATTTTTCAACAAATCATGCTGCAACAGCTAGTTAACCCACAAGCAAAACTATGATGTTGATGTACAACAGTTAATAAAATACATTCTTAAAACATTCAGAAAAAGTAGTTTTTAAGTGTTCTTACCTCAGAAGCATAAGTACATGAAATAATGTACATGTTTGGCTCCAATTATCAATTATACAATATATATTTCAAAACTTCATGTTGTACACAACAAATATATACAATTTTTGTCTGTAGGTTTAAAAAACAAATTAATTTTAAAAACAGAACAATATTGAGCCCCTAACGCACACTACAAAGAAACATCAAATAGAACATGCATAGTAACTGAAATTGTAGAAGTCAAAATAAATCATGAGTAAATCTTTACAACCTTAAGTTATGTCTTATTTGCTATGACTCTGAAAGCATGAAAATATATAGTCATATTCCACATAATGGTGTTTTGGTCATAGCAGATTACATATGACAGTGGTCCCATAAGGTTATATAGCCCAGTGATGATTTCCCACAAAAATGAAATCATATAACAATCCATTTCTCAGAATATAGCCATCCCTATCATTAAACAATATCCAACCAAATATTAGTATACCCAACAAAAAAAATTTTAAATGGAGTTTAATGAACAGACCAAGGAAGTATAAACAACCAATAGAATCAATGAATAGATTTTCAAATCATACTATCTCAGAATGTATTTGTCTCCAGAACATATAAAAAGCTCTTATAATTCAGTAATAGAAGGATACATACCTATTGAAAGACAGGCAAGACATTTTCATAGCCATTTACTCTAAGAAAATACATGCCTGGCCAATAGGTTCTTGAAGAGATATTTAACATTAGTCACTAAGCAAATGAAAATCAGTATCACAATGAGATACTTCTTCACATCCAATAGAATGGCTGGAATTATAAAAGGAGATAATGACAGGTACTGTGGAAACATGGAGAAATTAATATCCACATCCACTGCTAGTGGGAAAATGTAAATTTCCAATTTCTCAATTCATAATTGTGCCTAAATGTACACAAGACAAATATAGAGCAGAGGTTGCTCATATCTGTAAACCCTCAAGAACATCTATGTCTCTGTGGTTCGCAGGAAACAAAATGCTGTCTGATTTGGGTTAATGAGGGAACTTTATGTTCTATGACAAACTGTCACATTTTGGTTTCAAGTTTTGATACACTAGGAGAGAAAAAATTAAAATTAATCCTAATAATTTTAGACTCTATGAAAGATATAATCAAGTCAATAATTTGCCTTTTATTTAAAAATAATAATTTCACCTTTCAAGATTTTTCAAATGTTAATTCATTTCTACTGAAGAAAATTAAGGTTTTATCTAAATAGAACGAATTAATCTAGTGTTTGGTCAGAAACAGCTCCCTGCATATATACCTACAAACATTAAAAAGACCCCACATTTGTAAAGATAAATCTGTCATCAATAATTTTGCAACACGGTACCAATTCCTCACAACAAAGTAATGTAACCATTGTAGACACCATTACCAGACTTGACGTCAAAGCTTAGAAAACACAAATGGAAAATCTGACTTTGTTCTGGGGTCCAGAGTGATAAATAAGAGCTTTATAAATCTCTAAACTTTATGGAGATTTTCCCTTGAGTCTAGGCAGGGCACTTGTCAACAAGGACCGAGATACTCCTAGTATCAAAGAAGAGAAAATCAAAGGATGTGCTTTAGGATAAATACAAGAAGCACACTCAGAGTCATTCCATTTGGAATCACCGCATAGCACAAAGGGTAAAGATTTTAATCTTCATTTCTCCTCATGAATGAGTTATGTCCTACAGACAATGGGTTAGAGTGGACACTTCTCAAAGACAGGATTTCTGAAGACCGATTTAAGGAAGTAAGGAGCCCTGCCACCTCACATATGGGCGGAAGCAGAAAGAATTGAAGAACATCAGGCTCCATGGTATCAGAACCTCACCACTTCCTAATGGAGATTACGTCTTCTCCAGAAGTCTTCTTTGTTTTTGAGAGTCAATATCCAGGGAAGATTGATTTCTTGAAGACCTTTATTTTACTCAATATTGAAAGATGAGGTTGTAAATGAAAAGTGAAATGTGTTTTCCTGAAAGAACTTGTTAAAACAAAATTCCCTTATCATTTCATTCATACGAAATACAGAATATACCTTTTTGTTTTGACTGATGTCCCTCTATTCTCTTTTGCTTGATAGTACCAGGTTCGAAAGTTTAGGCAACAGCTGTGAAGATAGTGGGATTCATTATGACGCCCATTCTGGTTGACTATTATTTACTTTTGAAGACCCATAATATCTCCAATGTTTGGTTTTGTTTACTGTTTTGCTCAATTTTATTATAACTGGTGATATAGGCAATTCTATTAGAGATAGCGGGAGGAGGCATTATGGTAACCATTGTTGACCACCTTGTATTATGCTTTTACATTATCTATTATGTCCACCTTTTTGATTTGACTGACTCTGTTCTGTTATGTCACATTTGGTTTTACTCTCTTCCAAAAAAGTAATAAGAACTGTGGGAGTAATAAAACCCAAAATGTGTAATAGTCATTGTACAAAAGAGAGGAAAAGAAAGTGCTCTAAACGATATAACTGCATGTATATTTAAGCGTATAAGATAGACAATGATATTACTGAGTTTTGTTGGATCATTGAACAGAACTGTTTGCAGTCTCACTGTTGGAATGTCCACTTTATAAGCTTTAATTTTGTAACTTGAACAATTATTTCTAAGATGACAATATGTAATCCCTTAACTAGTGATTTCCTACTGTTTATTTTTTTTCTGTAAATCTGTATAACTTGTACCCTTTCTCTGCTTTTTTTTTTCTTTTTCTTCTTAAATAAAAATTTAAAAAAAAATTTTAAAAAAATTTAAAAAAGAATATACCTTTGAACATGCACTATTTGTGAATTTATACAATTAGGTATTGATGAAATGCCTACCAATAGCAGTATCATTTTAGTCCTTGTGATACAGAAGTAAACACACCAAATAAAGTAGAGCTCACTACACAAAGATACAATATCTTAAAGGGACCATAACAAATGTGCATACCCACGTAAGAACATAGCCATGTATAAGAAATGTAATTCACAGTGATGCGTGCTTTGAAGAAAATACAAGAGAGCAACTGGGTGGTGAATGCCTAGGGTGGAGGAGACTAATTTTGATAGGATTAATCAGAGAAAGCCTTGCTGAGCCAGTGACATTTGGATGACATTTTGTGTGGAAGCTGGCCAGACACAATCTGGAGGAAGCACTCCAGGCAGAGAAAATCTCAAGTAGAATGAGCCGGAAGTGGGAGCGTGCTGGAGGTTCTCAGGCACATGGAGAGCCAGGTGTGGCGGACAGGCCACATGTAGCACTCGGAGGCCACAGGGAAGACAGTGGGTTCAGTTCCAGGCACCAAACCAGTAGTGTGCCTTAAGCAGCCCCACTCTGCCTTCCTGAGTCAAAGCTTCGAGGAAAACACTGAGCAAATCTATTCAAAAGAGAAAAACTGCAGCACATTCTGAGTCTTCATAACCAGAGAATCCGACTTAATGGGGGGCTTGCAAGGGCTGCTTGGAGGAAGTTGCCTTTCTAGAGAAATCTGAAGGGGAGCTGCACCACCCGTTGTATTAACTCCATTATTTAAAAGTAGATTCATGAATTTCGTTCACTTTAATTAAAATTAGAAATGGTGGCCCTAATGAGACCTGTGATGAAAAAAAGAATGATGAATTTTCAATCAAACAGACCACATCCCATCAGACATGGAAATTTTATTATCTTTGCAATGACAGATTGATTCACTATACAGGACTTCATAATATTTGAAATAAGGAACACGGCATTAAAGTTCACGAACTGATTACTATAATTACAGTTCATTTGATCTTGATTGCTTTTGTAGGGACTCTGATTAAATCTGTCTGCCCTGGTAGTTCCTAAAGCCTGTTTCTTGCAAATTAAGAATTTCTTGGGATAATAATTTAGTATTTCCCTTTTTGCCCTTCCCCTCTACCCATGTAGATTGCAATGGTTGTTTTAATCATAAATATATTTTTTAATCTGAGAGTTGTATTTATCCACGTTAATTCACAAGATTTTCAGACTCAAAAAAAATGTTGGACAATGCAAACAATATAAGTTCTATTTTGTAGGTAAGATGACAGGAAACCACTAAAGCAAACAGAAACATCTTAAGTCATAGACCTAGCTAAGAGGCAAACCTGGGCCCGACATAGATCTTGGACTTCTGGCCTCCAGGACTGTGAAAAACAAAGCCATCACTGAAGCTACCACAAACTAATATATAGTCACGAAAGAGCATTCTGGTTGACAACAAGCTATCTATAAAATGCTGGCCTCCTAAGACTGTCATGGAAATGAAAATTTTCTGTAGCTTAGTGGTCATCAGTATCGTCACAGTCACCATCAATGTGTAGAGAAACATTACTCACCTGTTTGTAATGATGCTTGTCTGAAGAAAACTACTGAATTACAAGTCACTTGTGGACATAGCACAGACAGTGGTGCAGAATCCTTAGTACTTGAGAATGACAAGAGATGACCCTGTCACTGGCCTATGTACTATATTATACTTTCTATATTATACTTTCTATTATTGTTTCCTAGAATGTACTCCTGCTTTTAAAATTAAAAGTATGTCAATTTAACTTTTTAAAGTAAAACAGTGGGCCACGTAATGCCAGTGCAAGCCTCATGGATCTCCTGCTTAATGTGGCTTTTGATTTGCATCATTTTCTCTTATTCTTGATTAACCTTAAGTTTGTTCCTGGCTTCACCATGACTTCAGAAGCAACAGGCACTAATCTACTACAGTGCCTGAGTGTATAGCAGGCTGTACTCTCTGGATTTGTGTTGTTGCACTCTCTGATGTGCACACAACAACAAAAGCACTTGTCAATTTCTTAGAATGTGCCCAACTCATTAAGTGACTTATGATTTTCTTCTGAGATTGTCCAGGACAAGGAGGATGTTATTGTAATATGCAACCAACCCTAATAAGATTGATGTGAAGCGTGAGAAGGGTCAGGTCTACCAGGGGCTTCAGCACATTCATCTGGTTGAAATAATAAAGGGGGTCGCTGGAAAATGAGGATGGGCATGCTTTTTCCCTCTTCTGTACCTAAAATTTCCCATAGAGACAGTGAGAATAACTTCCTGCCTTTCCTTCCTTCTTCTCAGTCAAGTACAGAAAGGACCAGTCTGCTCTTCTGAGTGACCCATCTCATTGGAACTTATGAGACAAAAGAAAGACAGGCTGCTCAAATCTTTACAAAACTCTGGCATTTACAAGAAAGACTCCCGAGAAGAAAATCAAGTTTTAATGGATGATTCTTTTCAATTGTCTTGCTTTTGCCATTCTGCTCCTTCCTTTCCTTTCCTTTCCTATTTTTATATTCTGAATCATAGCCATGCAATCCCAACTCGCCCAGCTTACACTTCAGATTTCTAAAAAGCAAAGAAAATCAGTCAAATGAGACATGGTGAATGAGAAGTGGAACAGAGAATGTGTTTTTCAAAACTCTAGAGGTGTAGGCCAGCCACCTGTGCTTCAGGGAGCCCAGGCTGCAAGCCACTGGGCAGCATGATGGTCAAAACATTCCCCCTGACCAGGCTCCAAGTGTCCCCGGAAAGGCACCAGACCCGGAGCATGCAGGCAGGTGGGGCAGAGCAGAGCTTCCCTCTGGGGAGTTGGTAGCCCTTCTGTGTCCTTGACCAGCTGATCTTAATCACAGTGAATCACAGGAATCAGCAAGACCATCACTCGGAGGTTTAGTTATCTTTTCTTTACTCATTTCTCATAATGAATGATTCCGAGTGCTTATTAATTTTTCATTCCAGAAGCAGCATATGAAGGCTGCCTAGTAGACATTTTTCCTGCTTTTAAAAAATTCCAGGCATACCTTGGGTCTATTCTGGACCACACATTCTCTTAACAGGCTGAATCGCACTGGACCTTCCTGAAAGTCTTAGAACAAGGTCACATTTCCCCTACCCACATATCTGTTAACCATAGTTTTGCTAAGCCCATTTCTCTTTCCCCAGAAGCCAGAAGATGGTGCATAAGAATCTTTTCCAACCAAAACCTAACGCTCCTTCTGTCCAGCACCTCCCAGTCTGTCTCTACCGCTGCATTTCCCCACCTCTCTCTTTGTTCAAGATCCATCCACTGTCCCTTGCATGATGACATTAGCCTTCATCTTTCCCTTTAGCCCCTCCCCCTCTACCCAGCCATACTGAACAACCTGCACTTGTATGGACACGTCATCCATCTGGCTCTGCGCTTTCTGCTAGGCCTGGAATTTTCTCTTAAATGAGTCACATCTTGCTAAGTTCTACTTCTCCGAGAAACATTTCATAGCTCATGCTTCTACCTTCTCACAGGCATCTCCTCCCGGCTCTTCTAAGGTAGATTATTCCCTATGCAGAAGGATGCAAAGAGAACTGGAAACTTCTCAATATACAGTTCACTATAGGTTATATGTGAATATTCAATACATTCTATATTGTAGTTATGCTGGTTTTTCTCTGTTTTCTTAATAATTATATTAGGGTATTATCTATGGTGTAATACCTAACTAGACAGTACCTGCTTAGATCATGTGGAGGAGCCCCTACTGCATGCCCTGTTATTTAAAGTGGCCCATACATTACAAACACAATCCAAAAGACATTTACTAGAAATATACTGATAGTACCACTTTGGATTTAACACTCAAAATTTGCAGAGATTGATGCATATTTGTAACAGATCTACTCATGCATGACTTACATAGTAAAGCCCCAGAAAACCACATCTCTTGTCCTATGCTCTCAACAAAAAGGATTGCACAGATGGTATGAAAGTCTCTGGTTATATGCCACCTCAAGTTGGAAGTAGACTGCATTACAGTGTGCAGATTTGACAGGCAGAAAGATTGGACAAGAAGAAAGACAATAATTAACTTGTCTCATGTGTCTTCTCAGATATAAATGTGATGGTTTATTGTGTAACAAGCTACAGTTTCTTGACGATACTGAGAATCCAGTATCCTGCTTTCTTTTGGTTTCAATTCTTCATTTCAGAGCTTTCCAAACCAATTAATGTGGTCACTTAAGTTACATATGTTTACTGAGGAACATTTTGCAAAATAAAATAATTACTTATGAAAACATGCCTTATATTAAAGAAATGTCTAAATGTATACAATAACTTAGTCCAGTTGTATTTAAAAGTCTGTCAACTCTGGGTTAAATAAAAATAGGTGTACACATATTTCCTCATAATGAAGCATGCTGGTCACATTTGTTAGTGTACTACATCACTTTTTGTAACCAGACGTAGGAATTGTGAAGCTCCATTTGTACTCCTGTCCCAAGTGGTCAGGACAAGCCTGCATCTTGGTACCCAAATATCATGTTACACCAACTCCTCCCTGAGAGTTCTTTCCCTGGAGAAGTCTTAGCCAGTCCTTTTTGTCCTGAGGAAATCAATAAACACATCGGGATTCTATTGACTGTGATAAACAGTAAACATCGTCTGAGAAAATAAACTTCCACATTGATGCATTTGACTATGAGCAAGGTGTAGCGAGCATTTACAGGATCATAAAAATAGCTGTGATTTCTTCCTTACAAGTTAATCCAGTGAAAGAGTTGCGATTTTTCACGTGTTTGATTCCTCTTGAATCTCCTGTGGTGATTCTCACGCATTATTTTGCAGCTATACATTTGCATAGCTACCTTCATTTGCAGAAGAAAAAGACCATAACACGTTTTTCATGGAAGAATTAACTACACATGCATGCATTTAATGGAATTTTTACAACCCTACCCAACAAATAAAGGAGACATCTCTTAAAGAAAAGTTGTTGTGGCCAGGGTTTTCATGCAAAATAATTTAATACAGGACACATAATTTACAGAATTATTTTATAATAATCACCCACAGAGTCAAACACACAAAAAAAGTGCAGGAAATCTCCACGTACTAAATGCTCAAAGAATTCCGCTGAGGGCCTGGATCCCACGCAATGTCCTGCATGAGCCCAGCTGAAGACCTAAAGCATGTGGAAACGCCCACCACAAGCCCAAATGTGGGACCAGAGCCCACAACAATGACGCATGCAAGTCTGTTTCACAGATCTGTGCTGGGAAGGTACAAAGGTAAGAGGTGGAAGTTAAAAAGTCTGTGCCAGCGTAATGAAGGATCAGTACCACTAGGCTGAGGAATACGTACTGGAGGCAGGAATCGATGCTCAAGTAAGGACCACGGTATCCAAAGCAAACCTCTGCCATTCTCAGTAACAACAAAATCCTAAGCTCCTCTGTGCTGTCGGTGAGAACAGCCGAGTTCCTATCAGGAAAGAAGCTTGCCAAGCTCCTCCAAGAGAACCAAAGGCATCAGGAGAAACAACAACAAAACTGCTTCTTCCTCTCCAGTTCTCCTTTTTATGCTGTTGGTAACAATCCTCACGCGCCACCCACACCTGATTCAGTCCAGCTGGGTGTTACAAGTTTTCAATCCACAACAAAAATTCTTGCTCTTTGAAAAAAAATTACAACTAATCAAGGGCCCTTTATCAACATGAGACTTTTCCCTATTTTTTATTTTATCTTTTTCACCATGTAACTGCACATGAAATGCACAAAGGAGACTAATTGAAGCTCCCTATTCTGAAGAAATAATCATGGCCAGTGGCATTAGTTTCCCCATTCTAGCCTCAGATTTTCCTTATCATAACATTTTATTTTTGTAGCATTTATCATCTATGTCCTTTAAGAACATAGAACTGACATCTGTTAGATGCTGTAAGTTATCGCATTCATACATTTATATGTAAGGTTAGATTTGTCTTGTATTCTTTTGCTTCAAAACTCCTTGAAGGTAGAGTTCTGGCCATCTTTTTTGTGTGGTCCTGGGATCAATCCCCAGAAGTCATACATACTAGGTGCACACTTTGTCACTGAGCCCCATATTCGGTCCCTGGCCATCTTCTTACCAAAGCTGCAGCACTTAGAAAATACAGGTGTTAAATACACATAGAGAGGAACGTGAAACATACCTCTGCTATCTCAACAGCACAGAGTTTAGATTTTTCTCCTCTAGTGTTTTCCTCTTTATTCAAACACCACCAAGGTCATATAACAAAAAATGACACTTTAGAAGGATCTTTGAATGTACTGTTTCTGGCTAGTGAGAGATGGACAGATGTTCTCACTGTTCATCTCTCTTCTGACCCACTCTTCCTTATGTTAGAGGTCATCCGTTCATATGGGTCCCTGCAGCAGGGCACTCTCTGTGGTACTCTAAAGCTTTTCTCCCAGAAAAACCGCCGTCCAGCCACAACGCATCCATTCTTTTCAGACAAGATTAGAATTTTTTTCAGTCTGATTTCACTCACTCAGGATCAGTCTTGCAGGCTATTAAATCTGACTTTCTGATCTCTCCAACAGAGCATTTGAAGAAAGCATGAAAAGGATGCTGACAGTTTCACATATGTTATAGTGAACCCTTGATAGCAAGCATTAATGTATTGTAGAATGAGAAACGTGGTCTAAAGATGAAGCTAGGCAGGTGGGCAGGAATTAGCTCAGTCAACTTAATTTCACACCTGTACAGCCACTGATGTTTCTGACAGAAGATTAGGCAATGTCCTTGCTGGAAAATTCACTATAGCTTTCAAATAACAAAGCTCTAATTAGTTCATAACGTAATTTTGGCAGAACTAAGTAGAAGAAGGGATGTACAAATATTAGTTGACTATAAAGCAACTCTTGGAATCTTACCCTTTATAAAGGCAAAAATCATGTAAAAGTGTGTACACAGAAGTATCCACAGTGCTTTGTTTTTAAAACAGGTGGAGAAGTAAAGAAGTAGAACAGGCTGACCCTTTCTACTTTCACAGCTAAAAAGAATGTGTGGTTTGTTTCATGCTGTCTATTTAACCATAATGCATCTGCTTTACAGGGTTAAACCTCCAGATGAATGCTTGGTGCATTTTTCTGACACAGGCAAGACCCACTTCGGAGAGGAAGCACTGTATAAAAATCCCCCTGTTATTCATCACCTGTGAATCTAATGATATATCAGAGCCAAAATGCAGAAAGTTCAAGGTCAGAAACGCTCAGTCACAAAGCAGAGTAGATTCCTGCTTCCAGGCAAGCAAACAAACAAAATAACTTACACCTGATGATTCATGTGGGAACTGGGGTCTTATCATAAGTTTGGGTATGAAGAAAACACTCCAAATAGACAACATCCATCATGCACACCTAACCGTGCACCTCAAATACGGAGCTCCAGTGGAGAGAAGTCAAAGGTTCAACTGAATGGAATGGGAGGGGATGTCAAGGAGAAGAAGGACTGAATCTGCACACTTTAGTCCTGCCACCAGTAAGCAGATGCACATCAAAGCAATAGTACAGATCTCAGCCTATGAATTCTGCACCAATACTGTGGAACGTATTTTTGTCTACTAAATAAACAAAAAAAAGAGATGAGTCTTGCAAAATGTTGCTTCAATACTGAAATATTTGACTATGGCATATCATTAATGTAATTCTAAATATTAGTTTCATATCCCTTCTTTAAGCCAGAGGAAATTACATGCAGGCCTGGCAGGTGCATAGGGAAAGTCTCTCCATTTGTGATATGCCTGCTTTTGCCAGTGCTACAATTCGGTACTGAGCTCCTTGTGTCTGATGGGAGTACTGCTATGAAAGCTGAATAGAGCTTTGTCTTGCTTTATGACTGTGTTGCCTAATATCAGAAAGAGGGCTTTGGGCCATAATTAATAGCCGATCTTACAGATCTTTTACCTCTGCAGTCTCTGAGGAGCTTGCTTTCCATTAACATCTCCAACAATGGGTTACTTTACATTACTGAAGTGCTGTGAGTGATACTTTGCAAATTATTCCTAAGCTAATTATTAAAAAATGATTACTCAAAAAGCTTTTCCCACTTTAAATTGTACCTTTAAGTGCCTTGCAGTAAATATGAAATGGGGCTGTAGCCCATAGGCAGAATCTCTGCTTGTGATATAGCCAATTCCGTTAAGTCAATCTCCAGTGTACTCTAAAGTGTTTTCATTACAGGCTATAGTGCTAAATACCATGGGAAATGGTATGCAAATCAGCAATATTAACTATGCCAGTTAAGAGGAGCCAAACTAACCTAATGAAGGGGCTACCGCCACTGTAAAGCTATGTTTTGTTTTTTTTTAAAGGTTAATTAGGCTGCCTAATTATCCTAGACTGACAGCATATTATTCTCTTGGAAAATTAAGCATAATTAACTTAAAGAACCTTCTCCTACAAGCAAAAACAAGTAAATAGAAAAACTCCTATTTAAAATTGTTAACATCCATGGAAATCCAAAGGGTGGACTGGTATTTATACAAATATTAATAAGTAAAACCAGAAGCACATAATGCAACATACAGTAATCTTCTCTCTGTGATTTCCATTCTTTATTTTTGTATAATTGTGTTCAACCCTAGTCTGAAAACATCAACTGGAAAATTTCATAAATAATATTTTTAAGTCACTCTAAATATAGTATATTGTTATAATAATCTTATTTTATTATTATTATTAAGTTGTTAATATCCTTCTGCACCTGCTTTACAAATTAAATCTTATCATATGTCTAGGAAATAATAGTATAGGATTAGGTACTACTTACAGATTCAGGTATATATAGGGGCATCTTGAAACATGCCTCCCACAGATAAGAGAGACATGATAGTTGTTAAATGTGGCCATAATAAGACTTTACCAAACATATAGAAGAACTGACTTCAAATTCATATCCACAATTTCTAATCTATATAAAAACATCCTCAGGAAAATAGAAGCAATGCATTTCCTAGAGAAGAGATGACTATTTGACATTTGTTAGCCTCAGTAAGTAACAACTATCCTTTCTTTGGGGAAAGATCACTCCCAATTTCCTTGTGGATTACTGTCTGTCATACCTACATAGAGGTCGACCTCTATTCCTGTTCAATTTTGCCTCCCTCACTCGTTTCCAAAGCAGTTAAAACAATCACAGGTAACCGCCCATTTCAAAGTGGAAGATAAGGGTCTCTTTCTCAAGGAGGTCCATATATGGCATTGGTGCAAAGATGGGCCACAGGAAGCAGAATTTAGGACGGGATTTTGGAGTCACATTGCTCGCTGGCTTGCAGAGATCACTTCTGTGATACTTGGGGTGGAACTGACAATCCCTCTGTGTGCAGCAGGCAGAATGTTATTTCTTGCATTGGTGGAAATGGATGACAGGATGCATAGAAATGGTGTGTGGGCAGATGTAATGTCTCAACTATCTCAGGACTTCTAGAGAGACAGAGAGAGAGTAGCTACCAGAAAAATGATATCTTAGGATTTTTCTCTTGATGCATCCAAGAATGACAAGGCAAAACTGATGGTGATTAGTTACAAGTTTACAGTGAAGCATGGCACCCAAAGAGCCCCCCTTTGGCAGAAAACAAAGAGGTACTCATCTGCTACAGCCAGAGGCCAGGAAAATTGACATTTGGGCTAGAATTAATTATAATTTTGATAGAGCTCCAGAGAAAGTTGAAACTTAGCTGCAAAACTTGTTAAACCTTAGTATACATCAGAATCCTGATGGTAAAAGAAATCGTGAGATCTGGGCTGTACTTCCTAGTTGTCTGAAATTGAGCAGTTTTGGTGTCTTGTACTGTTCCACCATGGTGTCTCTGCCTGGGAATTAGCCCATCAGAAACTAAATCTTCTGAAACCAGGAGCCAAATAAACATTATTTCCTTTTGTGAATGTTGTGTACTTGGTCCTGGAAAAAAAAAAGTATTACCATCACCTTTACCACACTGCCATAAACTCCTGGCATAACAGAACAAGAGAAAAATTTCTTGAAAGCAAAGCTGAGCCCCTGGCTTGTAGATGTTACCTGCAAGGAGGGGAATCCCCACCAAGACATAGTACATACTTTCAGTTTCTTGTGTGATCTGTGCTCCACGAAGCAAAATACGTATGACTGAAATAAGGATTAGAAGTGGAAATGACCCACCATATCATCACTTCCAGTGATAGAGTTCAGGGTTTGTTCTTCCCACTGTCCATACAAATGTATAGAAGTTCTGATTCTCAGGGAGGGAATGCTTTTATCTAGAACTGCAGCAAGAGCCCTGATGAAACATTAAGCTCCAGGTGCTGGCCTGGAACTCCAAAGGCAAGTTCACCATGCCACAGAACACACTTGATCCTGCTCTTCTTCTCATTCGGGCCCAGAATTTAAATCATATCTGAATCACATTTAGGATCAAATGTCACTTCATAGAGATTTTTATTAAAATAACTATACAGGCAAAATCAGATGATATCCGGTGTGTTCAGAGGAGTCTGGCTGTAGATATACAGGCAAAATCAATATAAACAGAAATAAGTGACTATTGGAATGGGATAGCCATGACAGTGATTTTATGATCTCATCTGTCTACACCAAACCAATGAGGGTTATCATTACTCAGCATGAAGAAATTATCCAGTGTAATCCAGTGAGGTTTATAATATTCCTTTATCTGACTTTGACAGTTAACGATCTAGAGAAATACCCATGGCGCAGAAAGGCAGCATGACCACAGCTCAGCTCCTCAAGGTCGTGAGTCTGGGTCGTCCATCAGGTATGTCACAGAGAGATGCCAGCAGGAGGTGAGGAGGGCTCAGTGAGTCATGCAGGAAGAAGTTGAGGGACACCAGGTGTAGCCCCAGGAACAATTGCAGCAGTGGGGTGTTTGTTTCACTACCATCTCTTTTTAAATAGCTCCACAAAAGGAAAACAGTCAGAATCTTACAGGAACTGCTTCTGAACCAGATGAACTTCCATATGGCAGGGGATCCAGGCAGCAGGAGTAGAGGGCAGCTGAATCCAGGCCACAGTACCCCCAACTCCCATCACTACTGAGCTATTCCTTCTCCCAGCTGCTGATACCTCAGATGCGAATTCTCTGGGAATTTCTCTCAGATAAGTGGAACTTTCTCATCACAGTTATCTCGTGGGTACCTTGGTCACTGTCAAAGTATGATTACCTGAAGGCTCACCCAAAGTTCAGAGCTTGTCTTGGTTAATTTTTTCAGTGCTGAGACAGATTACCTCACACCCAGTGTTAAAGGAGTAAAGGTTTATTTTGATTCAAAGTTTGTAGAGGTTTCTGTCCAAAGCCTAATGGTTCCAAGACAGGATGGCATAGGAGAGGGATATCACAGAGAAAAAATAGTCCATAGCATGGTAGCACAGGCAGAAGATAGCCAAAGTATTGAAGAAGCTGTCTCAGCAGTAGCCTGTGTCTCCTTCACATTCATTCCAGGCTACCCACACTCCAGGTGGTGCCACCACACCCAGAGAGGACCTTCTTATTATCGATACCCAGAACTATACCGAGCCAATCAGTGGGCTCGTTTAGTAATTAATCCCACTTAATCCCAGCACTGAATCCCAGCGTCACACACTGAATCCTGGCATTGCACACCTTACATCCAGCCACCTCAGAAAAGCCTCACCTATAACCATATGAGGCTTTGGGGGGACAGCAAGCACAATCCATAACAGAGCTTCCATCAGCCTCAATGGGACAATGCAGATGATATTTATATATTACAGGGTATATATTCATATATATATATATATATATATATATATATATATATATATTCATATATATATATATTTATATATATATTCATATATATATATATATATATTATATCATCTTTTCTCTGTAAGAAAGAATGCACCACTTGTTTTATGCCCAAAAATGTTCTTTCATGCTCTATGAAGAAATAGTTATGACATACAAATATAAAAGAAGACCAATATATTTTACTGGAAATTTAAAAGGAGACTTCATCTATATCCAATCACGTCCATGCAAAGATTTTTCATTTATGGCAAGAATAGAAAGAGAAGAAAGAAAAGAAAGAGAACTGAGAGAAGGTGGGATGAGAGAGGTCATGGAAAGAAAATTTCAATATTCTAAATTTAGTAGCATATTTGGGCTGGGGATTTAGCTCAGCAGCATAAGCGCCTGCCTTTCAAGCAGGCAGTCGTGAGTTCGATCCCCGGTACTGATAAAAAGGAAAAAAGACAAAAAAAAATTTAGTAGCATATAAAAAATGACCTAGTCTCATTTGCTACCAACTCATTTCATTCAACCATTTGTTGTGGAATCCCCAACACTCCACTCCCAGCAGTCTTGGGTCCCAGTAATAAATACTGAAACTAATTTCTGTGCCCAATCTCCTTCAGTATCAACATCTAATAAGGAGCACTATGTGGCTCCTGTCCCTGCAATTGAAGGTCTTAATCCAAAAAGTAAGTCTGGGTCAAGGCTGATCAAAGATTGTTTCTCTCTGATTGCAAACGTAATATTGGCTTTGAGTCCTCAGATATATTCCAAGATTCAAATGTTAAGACAATTTAGCAAGCCTAGGCCAAGATTTAAGGGAAAACTATCAGAACATGGAAGTAAACTGAGTCTTAGGTTCCTGTATTTGAGGGGAGACTTGGCTGTCCTGGAGTTTCTATCTGCATCCTTCCAGAAGGCCTGGCCCGGTTTCTAAGGGGACCACAGAGAGCAGGATGCAGGTGGGCAGACCTGTGGGTCAGGGAGTGATGCTTCCCTTCCTTTCTGTTCTCTGCGGTGAATCAGCAAAGCAATGTTCACAGCACCTTTGTGGGCTTTCACATGGACCCGAAGATACCACACTTGCCCAAGAGTGACACTGACTCCTGCTTTCCACAGCAAAACATCATTTTCTGTCCTGAAAACTTAACTCTACACGTCGTGCAACTTGCCCTATGCTGCCTCCTTCCTTGGAGACTAACCTCCCTGGCCCTAATTATTTACCTCTGTAAACTAGGAATGACATCAGAAATTGAAGAAATTGCAGTGATCACTTCTGCTGCCAAAGGTCAGAAGCTGCTAACGGGCAATGTTACAGGAGCATGGGAGGTCTAGAAAAAGCAATTTACTTCTCATAACATTTTATCACGAAGTCAAGTGGAGTCACCCCACTAAAGCAAGTCATCTCATACTTTTCCTCCTTGTGCTGATCCACTCAATGAAGAAAACCACTCATATTAAATGGATCTAGCCTTGATCTACAACAGTGGGTCCCAAACATCATCCCACATAAAAATCTTCCAGAAAGTTCTATAAGCCCAAAACCTGATCCCCATGTCTTGAGTTCTTGAGTCAGAAATTTAAAGCAGGGTCTAAGAATTTCCTTTCCTGATGAGACTTTAGGGAATTCTGACCCTGCCAGTTCTGTGCCCCTACTTTATGGACCACTAGTCTACACCAGAGTTAAGTCCCTACCATGGGTGAAGGCACGGCAACTAACTGCAACCAAATGGCTCCTTATCGAGTCTGTTTGGGCTAGAAAGATATCTGGATCATATCTAGGATTGAGAATAGAAATAAATAGATGGGGTAAACTCTCACCCTGTAACTTTGGCTCTCTGATCTCATCCCTGATCCATACCAACCCAATGAGGCACCTTCAAAGGAAACACCAGGGATGATATGCATGTGTGCAAACAGATATAACTGATGAATAATTTTTTGATTTAATAATCTTATCAGTTGGACACTGGAGGTCCAGCCATTATAATTCTTGTAATTGTCTTTATCTACCCTGAAAACTAAATACTGGCTCAGATGAGAATCCAATTGATTTGTAAACTGTGTTTACCTCCTTTCCTTGTCATCACACAAACAGCCAATTAATGACATTAAAGATTAATTAATGGGGATGCTTGTAGATTAGCTGCCAAAGAGATAATTATACTTGGAGTTCTATGCTTGATTCCAAGTCATAAAGGAAAACAATCTTCAGTAACTTCAGTGGCAACTTTTGTCTTGGATACTGAATTCAAGAGAGGATGAGAAAAGTTCTTAAGGAGCCTACTGGGAACACTCAGGCTGCAGCCCCCTATTGGTACCACTCAGCATCCTGGGAATCAGAGAGCAGCTCCTTGGAATGCCAACTTGCTCTCTGTTCCTGCACCTTCCCAGCCCCGGTGAGCATAACCATTCTCTCAACCTGTGTCTGAAATCATTTTTTTTTTCAGCTAGTGATGCTAAGTTTGCTGGGTTTTGTTTTCAAGAAAATAAAACAATTATTAAAAAAATAAGATTCAGCCATGCTAAAAATGCACTTGAAGTAGTCTTATAAAATTAGAAAACGGCTTCCCTTGCACTAGAATACCCTAAACCACTCACACTGGACTGCATTTCATGGCTCACTGTCCAGTTTTCTATTTGCATTTCGCCACCACTAAATACTACCATTGGCCTTGTAGGCTGCATTGATCTTTTTTTCACAGGTGAGAAAACCAAACACTGGAGATCTAAATGACTGCCCAATGTTTCCCTTGCTAACTAAAGAAAGATGTTCTGTATGTAATTTCTGTTAATTCTCATAATACTTCAAAAACTCTATCCATAGACACTTAAGGTACAATATACTCAAAGGATTTAGTAATAATTTGATGGATGATGATAAACTGAGCATTTGGAATCAGCTAGTAGGAAAAACTTATAAGTATTCAAAATCTCTAATGTCACCAGGCATGGTGGTGCACACCCATAATCACAGCTCTCAGGAGACTGAGGCAGGAGGATCACCACAAGTTTGAGGCCAGCCTGGGCTACATAGTGGGTTCAACGCTAGCCTGAGCTACATAGAAAGATTCTCAATGTCAAAAATCTCCAATGCCAAACTGACAATGAAGCTGAGCACAGACATGAAAGAGACAAGATGCCTACCAGGCAGCATTACCTCACGGTTTGATCCATTTTTCAAAAGTTAACTGAGCTCTTTGTCTCTGCTTAATACCATGCTTAAGATTAGAGATAAAGAGAAAACAAAAAAGCCTTAACCCTCAGTCAGCAACAAACAAATAAAGGAGATATTCACTCATCAAACAGTCATACAGCTCGTGACATCCATAACAGTTCTAGAGAAGAAAGATGTATGCAGCCATGAACCCTTTTTGAGTGGGAAAAATATTCTTGAATAATAGACTTTTTTATTTTAAAGAGAATAAAACAAAATAGAACAAAGCAGATCAGAACAAAAAAATGCAAACAACACAGGATTTCAAAATAAGACAACAGGATATCAACAATGGCTACCATAATGTCTCTTGTTTTCTTCAAAATAGTTGTCCATATCTTCACACACAATGAATTCAAACAAAACACAATAGTATAAAACCAATCAAAACAAAAGAATGAAAGCATTACAGGCCTTCAAAACCAGACAATAGGAAGATCAACAATGGCTACCATAGTGTCTGTTGTTCTCTTCAGAATAGCTGTCCACACTTTCACACATATTGAAATCAAATAATAGAAAACAGACTAAAACTAATCAAAACAAACATTAAAAGCATTATTGGACTTCAAAATAAGATGATAAGAAATCAGCAATGTCAATTATTTAGTTATTTAGTTTTTTTATGGTTTTTTTATTAAGGGGAAAAATTAAAAATTAGCAGGATATATAATAGTAACTTTTTTTGATTTCCTATTAACTTGTTTTGAAGTCCTGTAATACTCCCACTATCTTGTTTTGACTGATTAGACTCTGTTCAATTCTGTTTGATAGTATCAAGTTTGAGGGTATAGGCAACTACTTTGAAGGCAATAAGATTCACTAAGATGCCCATTCTAGTTTGACTGTTGTCTCCTTAGGAAGTCCTGTAATGTTTACAATGCTTAAGTTTTATTGGTCTTGTTCTCTACTGTTTTGTTCAACTTTATAATACCTAATGAGATAGACAATTCTTTTTAAGGAAACAAGAGACAACGTTGATAACCATTGCTGATAACCTTGTACTCTGTTTTACATCATGTGCTATGTCTATCCTTGGTTTTGACTGACAGCTTTGTTTTGCCATATTTGACTTTATTCTCTCCCCCCGCAAAAAAGTAATAAGAACTAAGGAGTAATAAATGTGTAAATTTTGTTGTAAATAAGAGAAGGAAAAAAGTGCTCTAAAAGATACAACAGCAAGTGTGTTTAGGCGTGTTGAATAGCTGACCATTTAAATGTTTTTGGTTGGATCATTGAACACAACTGTTTGCAGTCTCACTGTTTGAATGTCTACTTTATATGCTTTGATACTGTGACTTGAGCAACTATCTCTAAGATGATAATATGTAATCTATTAACTGGTGATTTCTTACTGTTTTTTTTTTTTTTTTGTAGTTCTGTATTACTTGTACCCTTACACCACTTTGTTTTGTTTTGTTTTTTCTCTTTTTCATTTTAAATAAAATTTAAAAAAAAGAAATCAGCAGTGTCTACTATAATGTCTCATTTTCTTCTAAGTGTCTGTTGATACCATTAAGCTAAGAACAAGAAGATAAAAAATAGGAAAAATTGAGTAGAAATGACACTGTGTAAATAAGGTTGATATGCAAAATTAAGACAGAAACTCAGAAGACAAGTTGTAGGAGGAAAGATATAGAACATAAGGAACTGAAAAGAAGCCATTGGATGCAGAGAAAATAGGAGGAGGCTGATAGGGAGATGTATTTGTCAGTATCTTGTTACATAATGATCAATCTCAAAGTCCCAGTGACTTAAGACTGAAAAATTGATTTTTATGCTCATTTCATGCTGTCTACAGGGCAGCAAAAGTTTGGCTCACCTCAATAGAGCCAAGCATACACTCAAGGTTGAGTACCTGGGCCGCACTGGAAGAGTTGGCAGATTTTTCTCTTGGTATTTCTTAAGAGTGAGAGGACAAGACAAGCCACACAAGCATGATGAATTAACCGTATCAAGTCCAGGAGTGCTACATAAGCCAGAACAAGTTACATGGAAAAACTCAGCATCAGTGGAGCAAGAACCTTTAGTGAGAGCTACTACACTGCTTCAAGACGAAAAGTGTGGCTGTGTGATTTCTATAACAAGAAAGAAGTGAAGAGCAGGTAACAGTGATTTCAGTATATACAGGGATCACAACCAAAGGACATTTTGAAAATCTCCACTTTAGCGATCGGAGAGAGAAACTACTGGCAAGACTTATCGTAGGCATAAAGAACCTAACGACAGATACCAAAATTCATCTTTCTGCACCTGTGAAATATTCATTTGCAATAATCTGTGTATATCTACCTATGTACACATCCTTCACAAATACTCATTTTCTCTTCTTTTTAATTTTATGTCCATTTATTTGGGATGTTTTGTATAGAAAACCATATTCCCTTTGAAGACTGATCATTGCCCTTTTATCCAAAACAATACATTCCCCAAGTATCTTCATTTTCCCTTATTTATCATGTAGTAAGATAAGAATTACAGTATTGTACAGAATCAAGTGAATCTAAGAAGTCACACAATGAAATCTTTGTTTACCTGTGTATATCAATTTTCTATTACTGATAATATGGCTTTTATGACTTTGGCTTGATAATAATGTCATGACCATGCAGCCCAGAGAACTCATGAAGTCCTTACACTGAGAAGACATATGGAAGAACATAGCATCTAACTCTAAATCATGCAACTAGCCAACTAAAGAGTACAATTAACTGAAAATTACATCTCAGGAGTAAGCAGTGCTTCAATATGCTATAGCTGCAGTCCGGGACCATATTGAGAGTGATAACGAACATAGTTATCATATCTGTGATCAACAATCTGCATCACAAGCAAATATCCACATTCATTTCCTGATTTGATAATCTGGGCATCGTCACTGTGAGCTCCTTGAGACTCACAACACTGCAGGTGAAATACAGGTTAGCTAACATGAATTTCCTATATACACTGGCTCAGAAAATTTTATTCAATGAAAACCATTTTTAAAACATTGGAAGCACTACACTAGAAAAGGGAATAATTTCATTTCAAATATTGAAGAAAAGGTAAGAAGAAGCATGGGCATGTGTGCTGAAATATCAAGGTCCAATAGATAGCATTTGGTATGATAAGGGAAAAAAACACTTCAGGGAAATGCTTCAACAAATAATAAACCAAGACAATATTACGAGGTAGGAAATGTCATCTTGCGCTTGAGAAGAAGAGAATTATTCTGACTTTAATGGCAATTTTATGTGCTTTTTTTAATTTTTTCCTCTCAAAGAATATATTGATGCTGATTTCACTATAAATTCATTTACATAGCATGCTATCTTATTTAGCATGGCAATTTTTTTTCCAAGAGGGTAAATATTTATGAAGTTGCAGCCCTTTGTAGATAAAATTTTTCTCTAAGTAATGCTCAATATAAGAATTATGGTGATGATTAAAAAGACCATTGGCTGCAATGCTTGATAACACTTGCTGTAATTATCAGAAAGGTTACTGAGCCAGCAAAAGATACCACCAATCAGTAAAAGCCTACAATTGGAAATGGCCTGGGACTGATAACTACAGTACTGGAATCAGGAGAAAAAGCAAACATCTGCACACAAACCAACAGATAACAGTGCTGTCCTTGTGCAGCTAAATGTTAAGGTTTCCATCTGTAATTCTCCAGCCAAGCTCTTCGTGGAGGTGGGGAGCTGGGCATGATGAGATAAGCAGAGTGGTTTTTGTGCCTAGGTGATTGCCTGATGCTGGAAAAATGTCTCAGAGCTGCTCACATCACGACAAGGAGAAGTTGGAGAATCTCACAACTTATATGGAATGAATGCAGAAACTAGTGAATCTAACAACCTAATGGAGAAAAAAAAGTATATATTAGACTTACAGAAGGAAGAGTTGAGATTATCAAAGCAAAACAATGGAAATAGGTCAGTTTGTTCAAAATAAAAAATCATAGTAATACAAACCACCTTCCATTCATTCCTTCTGTAAATTTGTGTTGCATGCCCACTATGTGCCAACAGGCTCTGATGATAAATATCCCTGCCTTCCTGAGGAAATACAAAGAAATATGCCAAAATTAACATGTATTCCAGTAGCAATACATACAACATAGAAAAATAAAGCAGGGTGGCATAAGTAAAAATTAATAGTCTTGCTAATTTTTATAAGGAGTTCTTATATTTGAATCATTTTTTGGTCTTAAATATACTTCCCTAGGCTTGACTATTTCCTTTAACTATGACAAATATTATTTTTACTGCTGTGGACCAGATATCAAAAAGACCTAGAGAAGTTTGCAGAATCACCAACATGGGAGACCATGACCAAAGAAGACAAGCTCACAGAAACTATATTTGCTGTACAACAGGATAGCACTTCATTCAAATGTTTTAATCCTTTTATTCCTCTCTTAAAAAGTTCTACCTTGGGCTTAAAGTTATTACCTATGTCAGTTAATCTCAGTTGTCAACTTGACTGGGTGCAGACAATCTTAGAGAGGTGATTGGATTTAAGGAGACACTAACCTTGCCAATTGGGCTAACCAATTGATGAGTTCATAGCAAAATGAGCTATTGAAAGCTGGGACCTTGCAAGAGGACATAGGTCATGACAACATGACCTGGGGACTATTTCTGGCCATCACCTTCCTTCCTCTTCTGTTCTGTGCTTCCCAGTTGCCAGGCACTTTTTTGTTTGTTTTGTGTTGTGTTGTTTTATTTTTCCCACACCTTTCCACAGTGATGCTTTTGCCTTAAAGCCTACTGACCATGGACTGAATCCTCTGAAAGTGTAAGGAATCAATTTGCAAGTAGTAAGTATTTTTTGTTCTAGTTGAGGAAAGTTAAGCCATTACCTAAGGTTAAAAGTGAATGTAGGCAGGGTCAGAGGGTGTGGTGACTCCAAATTCTTTTCTCATGCAATGATTTGGAGGCTTCTTTGCTTTGGATCTTCTAGAAATCTATGGACTGCCTCTGCAGCCCAAGAGTAGGAAGGATAGTAGAAACAAGTGGCTCAGAGTTAACTATAGAAGTGTCACATTTTTGTGCATTATTTACAGTGTAGTATCAGATTACTTTCATGATTTTCCCTTGCTGAAAATAATGAAAATTCACTTAAAACACATAGAAAATAAAAAATTTCTCCAGTACCATAATCCTTCACATTTAGCCTAGCCTGGTATCTGGAGAAAAAATAAGAAATTCTGGTTTTTTTCTGCTAATGTCTATAATACTTATGTCTCTTTTCTATTCATTAGCATGTGTGCTTCACATCTGCCTTGTCACTGACTAAAATTTTTGTCTTGTCTTTCTATAGGAAGGGATGAGGAAAAGGAGAGACTAGTCTTACCACTCCAATGACTTAACACTACAAAACTATAGAACACATGTAAGATAATAATAACAGAAACAAGTAATGGAATATGAAAAAATTCAAAATGACATTAATGTTGTAAAGTAACCTGCCAAAGAGCTTAAAGTATCTGTTTAGGTTGATCAAAAAGATAGTATTTGATTTAAAAAAACAAATTATTAAACAAAAACAGTCAAATTTCAAAAATGCATAGCAATAATTAAAATCTTTGAAATCTAAAAGATAAACTGAAAAACAAAACTCTACTGATAACATAATTACTGAAATGGGTTTAATTGTGTTTGAATAAATGCTGTTCTCGTCTCTATTGTGCAGTTCTAAACAAAACGCTTGTACAAATTACCAAACCTGCAATTCAAAAAGAACGTTTATTTATTCTTCAATATTTTAAAACACATGAAAGGCAACTTAAGAGGAAAGCAGAAGACATATCTAAATCATATATTTAAAAAAGCATAAGTTGCAAATATGTGAAAACCTACTAAAGGTCACTTTTCAACAGGGAAATGTCACAACAAGAATAAGGTTTAATTTCACACATATCAGATAGAAACAAAATTAAAACAGTTTGACAAAAATAAGCAATGGGGATGATATCAGCGTGGGAAGTTTCTTGCTATGCTGATGATCATAAATTGGTACGACTAATTTGGAGAACATTTTGCAATATGCACTAAAGTTGAAGGTACAAATACTCTTGAACCAGACATTTCCGTTTCTACATCTCTACACTTGAGAATGCTCATATAGGAGATGCACAAGAGAGAAATTTTAACATAGCACTATACTAGGCAAAGAAAAAGCTAGCATACTAATTTTTCATCAAGAAGAGAAAGTTAAACAATAAATAAATGTCATGGTTATTCATTGAGATACACAAATTAAATTTTAAATGAGTGAAAAAAATCACACAAACATTTGGTTTTGCCTCAAACTTTATACCAAGATGAAACAGCAAGTCACCATCTACTAAAAATTTGAAATCATATAAATGTATGGTAAAAATATCAGCATCCAGGAGAATGAAATTGATGATCATGGTTACTTCTGGAAAGAGAAGCTTAGGAGCTAGTAAATATGGAGATTTCAGATTTTAACTGTATCTGTAATATTATTTTTTTAAAAGACTGAAGGGAGATAAATAGAGTATTGGAATAAAGCAGATATCTTAGAAACCAACTCAAAAGTATATGGTCACTTGAGTTAGCTCTAATCAGTGCTGTGAAGAAGAGTGGCCTCTTTCATGCGTGGTACTGCATGGTGATAGTCCTACAGGACAAAGTGAATCTTAACTCCCCCCGATACTGGACCCCAAAGTCACTGCCAAGCAAATAGAGACCTATGTGTGAATACAATAAGCAATGGAACGCTTAACAGGAAAATGCACTTATGACCAAAAAGTAAGCAGACTCTTCTAAGCATTCATCGACTCTCATAAATAAAAAAAGAAATAAATTGAAGAAAGGACTTATGTCCAAAGCAAAACATTATTAAGAAAAAGGCATAGCACTGAGCAGGTAAGGATAATTGAAATGTATATTTTTTACATATTGAATGTATCCATATATCAAAAAGCATATATTCAACAGACTAAGCACATATAGAAAATGTAAAAAACTCAGATAACTTGTAGAAAATGAGAAAGGAGTTGAACAGGAGCTTCACAAGAGGTGACCTCCAAATGGCCAATGAAAGAGGCAGAAGTTTATTAATCACCAAAAAAACAGAAGTTAAAACTACAGGCAGTACCACCATATCCACATCCAATGTCCAAGATAAGAAGACATTATACTCAAGGCTGAAAGTTCTATGAGGCAACAAGAATGTCACACACTGCTGATGAGAGTACAGATGAGTTTACCTACTGTGGGAAGCACTTCAGCAAAAACAATTCAAACGGAATAAAACGTAGGACACTGCAGGACACTGTACATTCCTATACTCAACAGAATCGCATAGACACTTCCGTTAAGGACAGGGACAAGGACCAGGATATTGATGACCACTTTATCGACGCTAGCCAAAATCAGAAACAATCCGAAGTATTTTGGTAAGATGGTGTCAGATAAACTGTGTTCCACTGACAGAGTGGATTTCCATAAAGCAAGGTGAACAACAGATAACTCTCAGGGGCACAATGAAGAGCATAAGAAGTAGGATAAAAATAGCACACACTGCAGAGTTCCAATGATCTGCGGTCAAAGCCAGCATGTGATGGGGGAGGGGTTGGGAGAGGAGAGGACCATGAAGTCATCTTCATCCACAGAAATTCTTTCTCTTGGACAGAGTGCAAATTACAAGGAAAAAATCCACTTTGTAAAAGTTGGCGGGGTTTATTATGTGTCAGTAAAATGTTTTAAGATCTACACAAAAACTACAGCAACAAAAGAGGATAAAATCTATGACTCCACAGGAAGGAACACAGTCAGACTCCACGAGAACTGAGGGGACAGTGAAAGCCCATTTTCCCCCCAGGTTTCTCTGTGAGCTCTGGTGCTAGCTTTAGCCACAGGAGCTCCCAGCAGACAGAAAGAGCAGGCTTTATGCTCATCTTGAGAATTAAAGGATTTTAAGGTCCATGTGTTCCTAAAGCAACACTCAGTATTTGTATTTGATGCAGGCAAAATCTGTACGTTCAAAGCCTCTTTCATGTTTTGTAGTAATGAGGCCTGTGGCTCATTCCACTGATGCTGAAATATGGTCTTGGCTTCGCCACGCTCTCGATATTTTGAATGGCTCTGATACAAAATGGAAAACTCTACAGGTTGAGTTGTTAAAGTTCTATTTGGGATCCATCAAAACATCTGATTTTCTGTGCAGAATCCCTTTCCAAAGCTGGTTCTCTGCTGCACAATTTCTTCTGATGCTTGTTTATGCAAAGTACAGAATCCAAATTCCTCAGTCTTTTGCTCCCTTTACAAGAGATCCAGAAGCATTCTGTCAGTCTCTAGATTTATCCCTACTTTCTACTTACCCACTCCTTCAGCTAACATCTGCTGAAGGCCTCATACCCTGGGAAAGCTACCAGAAGCTTGGCTGGGGAGACACTTTGGTAGATCTCTCAGTGTGGGCCATGGGCTACAGCAGGGTCACTTGAACCCAGGAGCCTAGTCTTCATGGGATACAATTTCCAGCCAATCCCACCAGTCCACGTCTCATTCATACCTCTGAAATCCACTGTACGTTCTGATGCTCCTTAAAACCACTGAACACTGAGCAAAATCCTCAGAGTTTCCAAAGGATCGAGATCGGGGCAAGACAAGGACCAAGCAATGGAATAAGGAATGTCTTATTTATTTATCAATCTCTCACAGTGGAGAGAAGGGCAGAAAGAAAGTGAGGGTTTCTCCACCCTGCATTACTGGTAGCAGGAAAGAGTCAAAGAAGCACGTAACCCTTTCAGAGAAAGCACAAGCAGGGAAGCATTCATGCAGCTCTATGCCGTCAACTAACTTTCTCCCATTAGGTGAATATAGTTTACACTCGGCATCAGTTTCCACAAAACATTCTCATCCATTATAGCACATGATTAGAACGTCAGGATGCCATTGGCAAAATAAACACGGTGTCACCTTGAAGGACCCTCCCTTCACACCAACCCTTCCACAGGGCTCGTGACAAGTGGCCTATGCCACTGATGGACAAGATCTGTTGCACAAAATTCTCTAGTAAATCAGGCCAAAGGCCCTTCCCTATAATTTGTGCCTTGTTCTGAGTGTTGCCTTGGAGAGAGGCATGTTGCAAGCTTAATGCCTCTTTATTTTGACAGATCTTCAAAGATTTCACAACCACAAATATATTTCCTACTCTAAACCTTTTATTGTTAAAATCAAAGTCTTGTCCTCTGTGATTACATCTAGCTCTCCCTCCATTATCCTTTTTTCCAAGGACCATTTCAATAATAAGACCAAACTTTGGTTTCTAGGTCATACAGTAAAGATACGTTTATTGTAAAAATGATTTTAAAATCTAGAGAAATATGAAAAAACTCTACTACTCAGAAAATAACTATTACTAATAATCATTGCATATTTCTTTCAAATACTTAGAATGTATCCATTTATAAATATAATTTGCATATTTTAAGTGGGTCCATATTACACTGTTTGAAGCATGAGAGTTCAATTTAATACAAAATGAATATTTTTTTCTTATCAAAAATAGCATACTACATAGACTTACAGTTTCGAAAAAAGAAAAACAACTCACTTTTTCCTAATTTAAGTACAGTATAATAACTGTAAATGACCACAGAGGAGGACGAAAGGTAGCAGGAGGTCACAGAGCTCGGGACTTGATGATATCTGGGTTTCCTGAGTTCCTGTTCTGCCTCCTATATGCCCCGTTCTGGACTCTGGTGAGACCAGCAACCTGACCCACCAATGGTCATAGACAAAACAAACAAGAAGACCTGCCCTTCTTGGCTAAAGGGTTGGGAATTTGGGGGATGCCAATGCCTGCTCCACAGCCTGCAGGTGATCTGACCTACCTGCCACAGAGCAGTGAACCTCAGGGCAACACAGTCCCCAAGGCAAAATCTGCTGGGAAAAAAAGCAGCAGCAGCAGTGAAAGCTGGTACTTTTGCCCTCCACCAGTGACATAAGAGGTTCAGAACCAGTGGCTTCTACAGCACCACTCTACATGAGGTGGACAACTGATATCAGACCACCGGGCAGTGCTCTCTGCCACCCACTTGTCACCAGCAGGGACTGAGTAGGAGCCCAACTGTCCCAGGGAGCTAAAGTCAACCAGAACAGCATCACAAGGACCTTGAACACTGAAGTGTCACCCTTAAAGCTTACAGAAGTAAGCCTGAGTCCAAAGGAAGGCTACTATGTGCTAAACAGAAGATTTAAATAAGATCAGCATAGTAACAAAAGTGTAAAAGTGTCCAGAATAAAACTTTTTCTTAAAAATTTTTTTAAATCATTTGTGCAGAGGCAGAGATATAGCTCAGTGACACAACAAAAACAAAAATCCTCATTCATGCCAGCAACCAGGAAAACCACAACTTGACTTAGGAAAGATAATCAATTGATGGCTACACGAACATAAATCATGTGTCAGTAATAGCTCCTACGGATTTTAAACAGCCATCACAGAACCACTTCTAAACTCAATCACAACTTCCTCTGAATTACCAAATCACAGCAAAAAAATAAAAATTGTAAGAAAAAAATCAAGTGGCAAGTATAGAACTAAAAGAATAACCAAAGTTAAACACAGGCATGATGAACGAGAAAGTAAAAATAATGGGAGAGAACCAGGAAACTAGAATCAGGCATATCACTACAATTTATTCACTATGAACAAAAGAGGAAACAGATAAAGAGGGAAAGAAAGAACAGATCTAGGAGAAAAGATTTAATAACTGTGTCACCAAAATTCAAGAATTGCAGGGAAAAAGATGTCAGATCAAAAGAAAATGCACAAAACAATGTCTAGAAATTTCCCAGAACAGGTAAAAATGCATGAACCTACAGATTTAAGAAATTAGATGAATCTCAGTGATATCTACAAGACACAGCATACTTATACTTAAAATAATCTTGGAACCAGTGAGAGAGAAAAGACATTCAATTCATGATTCAATTAAATCCCAGCAGATTTCTCAACTCAGACCAGAGGAAAGAGGAATAACATGTTCTTCAGGTGCTGAGAAAAATAATTGTCAACTCTGACTTCAATCTGGCAAAGCTTTCCTTCAAAGATGAAAAACAAATAAAGGTATTTGAGATAAAGCTAAGAATTTATTGCTAGCACATGTACTTTTAAACAATGGTTAACAGAAACTTTCTAGTAGAGATAATGGTAATATAAGAAAGCTACAACATTCAAAATACAAATACAAATACAAAAATATGATAAGCAAAAATAAGATTAAACTTAGTAAATATAGTAAACTGGCCTTTGTCTCATAATTTTCTTGAGCATTTTATTTTCATATTATTTATACTATGACAGTATGGAATGTATATTCATTGTATGTAAACATACTTAAAATAATTATATTTTTAACTCAGGAGGTAAAGAGATCAAAATAATACCAAGATTTCTCCACTCAAAATACTGAAATTATCCAAACCACAGGCCAGTACTATGTTACATATGTCTGTTGATTTCTAGAACAATCACTAAGTAAACTATGGAAAGAGATGCATTCAAAGTCATTATGAATAAACTTAAGTAGAGCTTTTTAAAATATCCCAGAGGAAGGCAAGATAAATGTACACATAAACACGAACATACATATATTGAAAATAAGGAAAAAGAGGGAAGAGAAAACAGATAATAAAACTAATTATTTTGTATAGGGAGATCATGTTTTAGCTCCCAGAAGGAAAAACATGGATTCTGAAAACAATAGGCTGATGGCACTGGGCAAAAACTCTACATCTTGGATGAAAATAAGTCTTGTCAATGCAGCAGGGAGGGGTGCACGTGATTAGATGGATCTGATGCCATAGCCCACTTTGTGAGACCCTATGGATAGATCTCAAGCTAGTGATGGTTATTAATCACACAGTAAAACTTTATATTGCAAGTAAGTTGGTCTGTGAGTGTTCCTGAAAGGTGACCAGACATTTCTAATAAATTTTAACTGAACAATATCACATGATCACCACTGCCCATGATCCTCTCTGTCTCCTACTGCAGGATTGTGGGTGATTGTCTTCCAACAGCAAGAGGTTAGTTAGGGAGGCGCTCCGATCTGCAGAAAAGGAGAAAACAGCTGAGAAATGCCTCACTTCACATGAGACAGGATGTGTGAAATGTAGGAAACAGTGCAAAATATTCCAGAAAAACACCACCCAAAGAAGGCTGTGGCAGTGTGAGTGATGAATCTGGTTAACTGCAATGCAATTTCTGTGAAATTCTGGAAAGGAAGCAAAAGCAAGTATCATTTGATGGGTTCCTTCTTAAAGTTGCCCACACACACAAAAATCCATTGAGTCAACAGATAACAATGATTCCTTTCATGATAGTGAAAGTCTTCCCATACAACAAGCCTCCTCTCTCATCTCCCACACAATGGCCAGGAAGGTTTTCAAAGATAAGTTCAGGGAAGTTTGCTCTTTTTTTTCATTATATTTTGTATTTTCTGTATTCATTTGTATTATATTACAGTGTTTCAATCACTTTATATGAATATTTTTTGGATTATGGAATGAAACATCTGAGTTTCTATTATTTCTTATGAGATAATGCATTTTTATATACAAATGCTTTGGATTCTAAAGTTATTTGTGGGATGAAGTGTGCTCACAAACTAAGGTTTTATTGTAGTTTGATGCTATAAGTCATATAGTAGTAACTGACAAGTTGTACAACTCACTGACTCCTAAGGGTTTTAAATGTTTACCTAACATGTATATAGGTAACTTAGTAAAAATTGTTTATATAAACCTTAAATATTTTGGTGAGCCTCATATCAAAGCTATAAATTATTGCTATCATCCACAAGCACAATGTGAAGAAACTGGGGCCAAGATTCATTTGCCTGAGATCACACTACCAACAGTTTGAATTCCTGATATCAGAATCAGGTCTTCTGATGCCATGTGCCATCCCTCCTCTCCATATAGTGTGCTTCCATCAGAGTTCCAGGAAATACGGTTACTTTCAACATTTCTCAGGAGACTCACAAAACCCAAAAAACCTAAGGACATACAGTTTATATTTTTAACATTAATCTCACAAGGGAAGTAAGCTATGGCAATGGGATAAAATCTTCCAGTTTTAGACAGAAATTTCTTAATATTGCACTCTAACTTCAACAGAGAAATTTGCACTAACCCTTAAAACAGGACATTTGGAAAATTTAATACATGCGCTCAGAAGTGGAGCTTTTGGACGACAACTGAATCATCATCGAGTGTTATGCAGATCAGTGAATTCATCCACTGAGTTCAGCAGCTGAGTATATTGTTAGCAGGTGGGGTCTGGTTGAAAGCAGATCACTAGAAGCATGACCTGGGAGGCCATGTATCCTTCCAAGATCCTCTCTCTTCCACCTCCTTCCTGGCTGCCATGACATGAGCAACTTTGCTCTGCTAGGCCCCTCTACCATGCCCTTTCTGACTTGGAGTCAGCTCACCATCTACTGAAAACACGAACCAAAAATAAACCTTTCATCCTTTAAATTGTGGATGTTCAGTATTTACTCTCAAAACAAGGAAAGTGACAAAATTATTCCCTTCTCAAACTGCCCCCTTCTCAAACTATTCCCTCTCATTTTGGACACACTTATCCCATAATCCTGCCACTTTCTGAAGCACTTCTGAAAGCCCTCTTTCATCAGTGTCTTTTCATGGCTATTTGGATGTCTTAAATCAGTTCAAAACATTGATGGTAATTTCTGTCAAATGAAAACACCACGTCCTCATCTCTTTATTCACCAGTTTTGGAACTGTGCAACTTTTGGATCTTCCCCAGAATAAAACTGACCATGAAAGGTAAGCTATGAGTTTTTAATTGATCAGGGTAGCCATTCCAATGCAACTAAGAACACTCCTGAAAGAGGACTTTCACTGTGACCAGCTAAGTGTGTTCAAGTGAGGGAGGGTATTATGAGGGAGAATTTGCTGTAACAATTTTCTATTTAAACATTTACATTATTTTGTTTACACATCTCCTGCATAAGAGGAAGGAAGAAGAGAAGGCCAGGCCCCGGAGCCATGTCTGGGGGGGGGATACCCAGACTCTGCATTTCCCGTCCCTCCTCTTTTCATTAGAACTCTTTGTTCTACTGAGAATTACACTGCCTTTAGAGACAATAAGGTTGAACCTTCATCAGTTTTTACTATGCTATCTTAGGAAAGTTATTTACCTTCTATGAACCTCAATTACTTCAGCTGTAAATAAAAATAAAACGTACTCCAAAGAATTATGAAAGTGACATGAGAAATTATCAGCAACACTCCTGGCATGCATTGTACACTCCAGAGCAGTGTCTGCCTCCCATCCTAGTTACTCTCCTCTCCTGATTCTTTTCCTGTGGCACAAAGGAGTTCCAGTCTCTTCCAATGACCAGATGAATACATAGACTCTTGCTAAATTCTCTAATAAAATAATTCTGAAATACATCATGCACCCTGAATTTATTCCTTAAATAATGGACACCATGTTTGTAATGCACTTCTGCATGCCCTTTCCAGAACATCTAAAATAAATTAAACCCTTAGAAGGTGCCAAAGTCCCTAGACCATATATGAGTATAAAATTAAAGACTTAAATGTTTTATTCCAGTATCTCTAGGCAAAAAGTGATTGCCCCGGTCCTTTTTACATGATCACTTTGTTCATTATGGAGGCTTGCATTTTTACACTGGGTCTCTGGGAACTTTCCTCCACCTCGTCCTGAGCTATTCAAGATGTCTGGCAAAAAAGATTTCCAAGTGTAGGTGTGCATAATTAGGATCAGGTGGCTTGTGCATTATTCACCTCTTTTTCCATCTGTGTAGTTCCTTGCTTGTCATCTACGAACCAGATAATTGATTCCAGACTGGATTGTTCTCTTTTTGCATCTCCCTGCACCATAGGCTTAAACTTGAGAAATTAGCTCACACTGCTTTTATATTTTCCCTGCTTTGCTATCCCATTTTGTATTATGACCACTGTACTCCTTTGAGATAAATCACCTGTAATCATAAATAGAACTTTTTAAAATGCCAATGGGGAAATTGGGAATAGGGAGAGAACATATGACGGGAAATGTTAGCACGTGTGCAGGAGAATATTGCTGAGGCCCCTCAGCCAAGTGGAGGAAGATGAAGAAGGGATTCCAACTGGCCAAGTTTCTCGGGAATCCACAAAGACTCAAAATGACATTTTGTATGAGCAGAGTAATCCACAAGTGTGAGCAAAGCATGGGTTTGTGGTGCAGGTTTTCATGTTTGATGTTCTCAGAACAGCTGTGCATCACAGGTTTGATGTGATAAAAGAAATAAAATGCATTGCAACACTCAGAGAAAGAGAACGTCCACAAGCTCTTACCTTATGTTTCTTCACATAGAAAGTTAAATTCATACCTTCTTTAAGAATCGTACTAAGCAATGGAAGAATATTTTTGAAATAATAAGTTACTAAGCAAATCTAAAGCACTGTATTACATGAGATGGTTTAAATTATTATTTAGTCATTAGTGATTGCAAGATTTGGAACATAAATCTACTAGAAGGAATGTCGGTAAGTCATGTTTAAATATTAACTTTCTGTGTCTTTACTAGACTGACGTTGAGTTCAGTACTCACCTTTGTTTCTCTCTAAGTCGTGCTATCTAAACTGAGTTCAGTAGTACAGACCAAAGTATAATTGGAACTGCAACTGTACAAATAGCTGTGGTTACTTAAATAAGGAAGGATTTGCAAGTCTCCACATTAACGTTCTGAACTAAAACAACTTTTGAGGTGCCTGCAAGAGCCATTCCCACTCAACCCCAAAACTTTAGTTCAAATTTTAGATGAAGAACTGTCACATTGATGGGCTGGCCATGAGCAGTATGGTCTCAGGACCCTTCCATAGCATTTTGACTTCACATAGAGCATTTTCACTAATGTATGCAAAAATGGGATGAAGATTAGCACAAATAAGAACCAAATAAGCATTTCTATTGATATTTTATTGGCCCAAAATCATCCAACAAATAATTTCTTATGGTTGCTTCTATTATGGTCCTACACTTACACTTCACATGCAAATTACACAAACAGATGTGCAAATGCCACATTGCCACCAAACTGTTGGCTACTTTTCCATTTCTTGCCTTTTGCATTGCTCCAAATTAAGTATGGATGACCTCACAGTTGAAAAAGAGTAAGTTTCAGGAGCTTTTCAAAAGTTTTTGCCAATAAACAAGAAGAATCTACCTACAGAATCTGCAGCTGAGCTGGATAATGAAGCTTCTTTTTTTTTCTCCCCAGAATTCACCAATGTTGGCTTTTTAAAAATCATAACATGGCACTATTTTCCTTAAAATGCTTTGCTAGTTCTAAGAGGAGACTCAAGGCATTCAGCACAGCATGCAAATCCCTGCCTGACTTGGGTCTTCCAAGTACCCCCTAAATAGCCCTATTAAATTAAATTTGCTGATATTACTCAAACCTTCATCTCTTTGCATATGCCTGGCACACTTTCCTGCCAACTACATTACTTGCAAAAATCCCTGCCCAATTTTTAAAACTCTGCCCTGCCCTAGTTAAATAGAATGTCTCGCTCTTCACAGGAGACCCAAAGAGCGAGGCCACAATCATTCACTTTAGTATTTCTAAAGCTTTCCCTGTGCCCACCATATAGTAAATATGCAGTACATTTTATTAAAGGATCAAATTAATGTCTGGAAGGATGGATGGAGGGATGGATGGATAACAGCCAAGCTCCAGTATCTAACTCCAAGTATGTTTCTCCCTGACTTTCATGTGAAGCACACATTAGAAAAAGGAGCCAAACAATGTTAAGAAGCATTATGTGAAATGTCATCAGATCCTTCCACTCCCCTAGCTTTCCCTGAACCTTTAGCAGCTACCATATTGGGACCTTAAGAATCATAAAGACTGTGTGACTCCAAAATGAAAATCTAAATATCAAAACTGCAGTTTCCTCAACTGTGAAAATGCTACTTCTGTTGTTATAATGTCATAAGAAGAAACAGCCACTATTGCTGGTTTAAAATTCTCAGTGTGTTGTATATATTTTTAACTTTTATTGCTACCTCTGCTCTTTTGTGCTTGTGTGTTGAAGACATCTAATCACTTCCTTTATTACTGAGCATGATCCTTAAACAATAATGCCAAGAACTTAGAACATCTCTGTGTACCTTTGCTTCTGATAGAAGACTTTTCAGTGAGAAAATAAAAACATAGCTATTCATCGATAGGCAGCAATGTTACATTCTAGAAGAAATCAAATATCCCCTTGATTTCCATAAGCTAATTTATTTTGAATTAACACCTTTTCATGGCTAAACCAATATGAATGTTTACATTAGAAAACAGAGGCAAAGAATGTTAAGGTAGACGGTAAAGATGGCTGGGTGGGCTCCTGCGCTCACGCTCCATCCTTTTCTAGATATTTGACACCTCTCAGCCTTAGTGAATTTCTCTAAAAAACTGGATATAATATAAGCAAATGGGTCACAGGATAATGGAACAATGTATGTATAAATGGAGAGTATTTTGGCCACTCCTGGTACATAGGGAGCATTTACTAAATTCTAGTAGTTAAGGAGGAGAGAAGTGGGTTAGAGAGACTGAGGGTATGAAAAATGATATGAATTACTCAAGTTTGTGGTACAGTTCATTTTATGTTGCTCATGGAGATTTCTAGCATAAACTGTGCTTGTTCAGGAGATAATAAATTTTAAAATCAAAACAAAACAGAGCAAACAGCACAGTGGTAATGTTAAAGCCAAGGGGTGAGTGAATGGGAAGCCAACCGTAGGGTTGCTTGAATCAGCTTGTTTGTAAATCCCTGTCAAAAATAAAGAAATTATGATACTGAAAAAGCAATATTAGAAAGTGCTTTCCAAATGCTCAATTGGCTTGTTGTTTAACAACAATCATTTTCTTCTGTTCAATTAGATAAGGAAGCAAAAGAGCAAATCTGAAATTTCAGAGGACAAGTTTGTAGATACAGGTTTATAAGAGATTTAAATGGTGGTACTGCCAGATACTGATACCCTGTTTTCCTCTGACCTTAGTTGAGCCAGTAATACCTGATCTGGCTTTTTCACAAGTACTTATTGCAAGAATCTCTACTTTTTCACTCCAGAGTCCTCACAGATCAGCAAATCTGGCATCATAATGGTTTTCTTATAAGCTTTCCCACACTCTTTGCCTTGGCTTAAATCTCAATATGTATCATTTATCGTAAGTTAACTATTTGACCTTCAGATGTAATGTGGGACCAGACTACAACAGCAAGGGGAGAACCTTACTTTTCTACTTTAAAAAAAAAAAACTGATTTTGCATGGTGCTTAAGTTTCTGAGCAGAGACAGAAATTGGTTTTAATTTTGGCATTAAGTCTCTTTTCTAGAACAATGAACAGACTGGCAAAATTATTCTAATTGGTTTGCATCCATTTAATTTTTCTGCATTTTAAAAAAAAGAGGGCTTACTCATTTTCCAGTGCTTGACAGGGGAATTTCAGGTGAAAGGATACAATAGGAGAATTAATCCTTGCTAGCAGAGTACTGAAAAATGCAGGAAGTGGCCTGAGAGTGCAGGAATTGGGTCTATATCTCACAATCCCCTCATAAGGAGGCAGGGGCCAGGTGGGGGAGCAAGCCTCCATCCTATTGGAGGAATAAAGCAATGGGAGACACTCGGGTGCCAGAAGTACAGAAACAACTTTGTTCTGAGCCCCAAATCCCGCTCTAGCAGGGCAACCAAGGCCCAGAGCTTCGATGCTGATCAGGTATAAATGTCCCAAGTAGTGGGAATGAGACCTAACTTTCAGAGCCCCAGGATCACTTTGGCTCTGGCAGGTCAGAGAGGAAAGCAGCTTTGCTGAATAAACATGGACTGCCTCTTCTCCTCCCTTGAGCATCTCGATTGGCTGAGAGAGAGAAAGATCATTGTATGTATTTCCTCACGAGTGACTATGAAAATCCAGTCAGATAATGGAGGCTAAGCTTCAGAGTCTCCAGCCCATAATAACTGGCTAACTATTAATTTTCTTCCTTGGAAAGATATCATTGTAAATCTTCTGGTACTTTAACATCAGACACAGCACAAAAGATTAAATTGCTGGGAGGTTCCTAAAATTAATACATGGTAAATTCCAAAATGCACACTACATATTAGATGTTTTAACCACATTTCTTTCCAAAAAGTAACTTTTACACATCCCCCTTGAATGGTCTAGAATGCGTGCAACCTGGATATCACTGAGTCTCTGTATTTTTCCTTCCCATATATTACTAAACTTACCATGAAAGACACATACCAAATTAAGTGAAAACCTAGAAGTCACAGTGAAAGTGAATTAAGGTAAAAGGATGTGTGAATGCAAATCTAATTTACATACTATTCTGTAAGGCATTCAGATGATGGGAGAACAATAGAGATAATGGAAAGATTATACCAGGGATTGAATTTTACAAGGATCATTTTGCATTCTGTCCGTGCCATAAGCAAGTCATGTTGCATTACATCAAATCCTGATTCCACTCCATTGCCTAGTATCCCACTGTTACGTCCTTGCCTTTCACCTCTTTATTACAGAAATGTAATTGCAGGACTAAGCCCCCAGAGCTTGTTGCTTAACTGCCCGCATGTGCCTATTCACAATCTGCCATTGTTGCAAGACATTCTGTTTAATGAGCAGAAAATGGCCTTTGCAAATTGTGTGTACCTGATGAAGAAAGACAGCATGTCTTCTTACCTTCACCCAAAGATGGGCTTTGATATCCAGGGAAGCACCCTGGTCTGGAACATTCTGTCCAGTTTATAAGAAATATTCTTTTAGCCTTTGGACATGCAGATAATGGAATAGTTTCCTTACAATTTACAGGATTTGGAGTGCAAAAATTTCAGAAAAATCTTTGGGCAGAAGAATCTTTTTTAAATGAGAACTTTTCGAGTGAAACAAATCATGAAATGTTCCAACCAGCCCCAGAAGAGTTTATGCAATAAACTCTTGCAGAAGCTGAAGGCTTGGAGTTGGCTTGGAGATGCAAAAGCTGAAGGCTTGGAGATGGCCACAAGAGGTTACATGGATACTAAAATGCACCAGAAGCAGAAATTATGATAATTCATCCCTTAAATCAAAAGGAACAGAAGGCAGAGGTATAGTTCAGGGATGAAACACATGCTTAGCAAACAGGAGACCCTCAGTGAGATCTCTAGAAAGGAAATGGAAGGAGAGGGAGAAACAGAGGAAGAGGGAGAGGGAGAGAAAAAGAGATTTCACATATGTTTTGCATTTTATAGAATTTTTTAGGATTTTAAAATTAATTTTATTAGTACACTCTTGATATACATAAAGATCTCATTCATCATAGAGAATTTGTACCTATACATGTATGTCTTGATTCTTTTTTTCCCATTCTTCTCCCCTTACTTAACTGCTTTTTCTCCTTACTTACAAAAGTTTTCTATTTTCCTTCTGTTCTCTTCTTTTTTTCCTTTTCCTTTCCTTTCCTTCCTCCTCCTCTCCTGTACCCTTTCCATTTGAACATTAAACATCGAGACTTACTTGAGTTTGCTGTCTTTGCCCTCTCTGGGACATCCTCCAGTGGACACGGCATCATAAAGAAGCAGCCAACAACTCACTGCTCTAAACATCAGAAAAGAACTCAGAGTTTAAAGAATAAAAGTTATGAGTTGGATATTTTTGACATAAGTAGGTGAGGCATAGCTCGGAATCTCCATCTCCTCATCTACAAATGGAAATCATAACTGTATAGCCTTCCCATAGGAGCAAGGCAAGGCTGGAAAGCTGGGGTGATCATGGGATCCATGTCCTGAGCAACTGCAGTCTGTCCTTTGTTTCTCCACTCCGTGCTTCTCGAGTTGCATCTCTGCATTGAGATCCCTGAAGAGACTTCACATCCACTGCCCACTTCTGTACCCTTAGGCTTCAAGTTAGGCTTGATAACAGGAGACCAGAAGGAAGAATGGGGAATCCCTGTTGGAAAGATCACCCAGACTGATCTTGTTCTTTGTTCAAAACTGATACTGCTGGCTGCCTGGTCAACTTAGTTGACCTCCTGTTTGTAGGTTCTAGTAACTGTTACCTCCTCTGACCACTATAACCAAGAGAAAGCAATGGCACGCTTGCTTTATCACCATCCCGAAGCCCTCTTTTGTGCTTTTCCTGTAACTTCACCATCTTAAGGGGTCTTTTATTAAAGTCATCTTCATTTGAATATACCATCTGTTTCCTGCTGGGTATCTGAATAATACACACTCTAAAAATATTTTATTAACTAATCCTTGTAATAGTTCTAATTTAAAATAATAAAAAGAAGTTCAAAGCTGATTGTCAAATTCCCCATTTACAATTCCTCATTTATAATTCCTTTGTCAGAGTTAAATAAAGGAGTCATGAAAAATTTAAAAACAAACCAAAGAATCCTGCAGGCCATCACCAATTATATGTACAGGGAAAAAAGCAGATGAATACTTTCCACTTTCATTTGGGTTGTTTCTTAGCTATATGGTTATTAAAGACTTTATTATCAAGTACACAGAACATACATACATCTAGATTGACCTGCTCTTAAATATTGTCATGAACTACCCTTACAGGTGTCAGGCAAGGACTGCCCATTGTGCAGATCTGATGCACAAAATAACTCAGTTTCCTGTAGGCAGCCAGGGATTCCTGTTCCTACCACAGAGGTAAGAGATTTTTGGATCAAATATGGCCACAGTAGCAGCTAGGTTGATTCCTCTGTTTAGACACAGGCATTCTCTAGCCCCTGTGAGCCAGTGACTTGGAAGCCATTTTCCCAGGTCTACACTGGCATAGTCTTAGTCAAAACTTTGCTCCTTTTTCCTCCTGACTTTAATCACAGGAACAAGCACCTGCCTCTTGGCTAAATCTCAAGCAATTTTTTCCATTTGGCCTGAGGGCTCTGAGGTCACTGAATTAAAATCCTGAAACCAAATCATTCTTCCTCCAGCAGAGATAAGCTGTGACATTTTCAAAAATTGTTTTCCTAATTCAGAACTTGTTTTTCATAACGATAACTTGAGGCTGTAAACACCACCACTGCACAGGTAGAGCAGATTTTCATCGAGGTGATGCTGCAGTGCGCTCTGGTTTGCAGTTACAGGCATGAGCTTCTGCTCTGATTATCTGTGCATCTTTTCGAGCTTATGGTTTTCAAACATGATTTAGAGATTTTTAAAAGTTAGCAGCAGAACAAGGCCTCCAAGTGAAAATTTTATCATTTTATTGCCAATGGACAGTTTTTAGAGTAAAATACACTTTTCCTTGATTCCACAAACATGATTCAAAATGTCCGCTCTTTACAGTTTATGTGGCCAGATGATGTTACCTGCTTAAAAAATTTTATTTGCTTAGAGGAGTTTAGTTGAGTGCATAAAGATCAGGTTTTGTTTGCTAAAGACTGGTGGGCATGACTAGCTGAAGGTATTGGTCTTGCTCTCCAGAGCCAAGGAGGCAGCAGTAACAGCAGCAAAAGGGAAATGCCACAACCAAATTGCAGCAATTACCCTCTGTTTTTATTCAAATTTAATTTAACTCCATCCACTTTCATCAGCTTTGTGGTACCCACAATGAGCCACAGTGCTGGGCCTGGATGCTAGCAATGAAGAACCTACAGATCTTCATTGCTGGAAGAGTGGGGCAGGGGCTGGGATGGTGAGTGCTGTAAAAGTTTACTACCAAAATGCAACCTCAAAGCAGCATCAGCAGCATCTGAATGTGTCAGACATAGAGGCTCCAGCCCAGTCCAGGTCAAAGTGGATCAGAATCTGCCTTTCAGCTGGTGTCTCCGGGACTCCAATGCAGCCTAGGAGGCTCACCCACTGGTATGAAACAAGTGTCTGATGACCAAATGAGGGAGGAATCCCCAAAAGACATAACTGACCTCAGGGCAGTTCCACATGAGTACAGAAAGAGGAACTCATGGGACAGAGCTGGAGCACAGGGCAGAAATTGAGATGAATATGAATATAGAACAGTATCATCACCAGACTCAAGTGCCAAGGTGAACATCTGGACTTAGTCTAAAAACATGAAGCAACCAGGATAGTTTTAAGGAAGAAATTCTATGATCAGGATTGTACTTTAGAAACACAACCTGACTTCAGTGTGAAGATGGGCAGCCAGGTAAGGGGGCACATGCCTATAATTTCAGCACTCTGGAGGCTGTGACACGAGGATACTTAAGAGTTTGAGGCCATCCTGGGCTCATGAAGGGAGCTCAAGACCAGCCTGGACTGCACAGAGGACTTTCTTTCAAAAAGATCAAAAAAAAATTTAAATTAAATTAACCAATCAGCAGCTACCGAGATCCAGCCATGGTGGAACTTACACAGCTGCACAAGAAAGCAATTTGCCTGCCCTCTTGGTAAGTGTCCATAGCTTGAGCTAGGAGGAAAATCAGTCAGTGGCTTCCATAAGCCCACCAGAGAGCAGGCTAAGAATCAAACATCTCCCCCACTCCATTAGCAATTGGAGACAGAGGTCTGAGATCTCTTGGGAGGATGACCATATGCAATATAGCAAATATGGGAGATTTCTTCAATCTTCTGTTTGAAGACAAGATTGTTGTCACGGTTTTGTTTTGTTGTGATTGTTTTGCTCTATTCAATATTCTCTTTCAATTGGTTTTATAATGTTCTGTTTTTAGTTTTATTTTGCTATACTTAATTGACTGGGTGACTATTGTGAAGATAGCAAGATATACGATAGTGCCTATTATTACTATCCCAGTATCATGCTGTGAAGTTCTGTACAAATTTCACTGCATTGTCTTGATTGGCTTTGTTCTGTCTTGTTCTGTTGTAGTTTTGCTACCTTCAAAATAGAATTTTAAAAAAAGAACTAAAAAAATTAAATTAAAAATAAAATAAAGGGGCTGGGGATTTAGCTCAGCGGCATAAGCACCTGCCTTGCAAGCAGGCAGTTGTGAGTTCGATCCCCGGTACTGATAAAAAAGAAAAAGACAAAAATAAAATAAAGATGAGAAGCACATAATCTGTCAAAGTTTCTGTGTTGTAAACTTAGTCCTCATTGCCAATGCTGAGAGGTGGAGCCTTTCAGATGTGATTGATCATGAAGGCTCTGCCCCAATGAATGGATTAATGCCATTACTGAGAGTTAAATTTCCTTATAAACTACACTGTCTTGTATTCTCCAATAGCAGTACAAAATAGACTAAGATAGCATGAGAGGAGAGAAATAAACAACAGGGTATTTGAAGTAACATTATATACTATTGGTCCTGCCCCAAGGAGCCTGTAAAGAGTATAGATTCCTAGCTACCCCCACCCTTCTGGGATCCACCCGCCAGTTAATTCTGTGCCCACTAATGTCTACCAACAACAATCAAGAGAATGGTTCATGGAATGACCAGAATAGTCCCTCCTTTAAAGACAGAATGGTCACATCTTCCTTTGAGGCCCTTATGACTTGGGTACATGGTGGGCTGAAGATAAGACTTTCCACACACTCATACCTCTAACCTGTATAGGTGCTGTTATATGGAAAATGGGTCTTTGCAGATGTAATTATCCTGGATCCTGGACACTATGAGAAGTGTACTCACATAGCACAGAATGAAAAATATACTTATAGAAGAAGAGAAATCCAAGTAAAAATGGAAGCTGAGTTTAGATTGATGCAATCATAAATCAAGGAATATCTGGGGTCCCTAGAAGCTGAATGAGGCAGGGAAGGATTTCCCCTAGAACCTTTGGAGGTACATGATAATCACATGATTTTTAATTTCTGGCCTCTAGAACTGTGAGAAAATAAGTTTCTGTTATAACCCTCTTCCCAATTTGTGTTAATTTAGTGAAGTAGGCCAGAATTTCAGTAACTTTTTAATCTACACATCCTAACAAAAGAACACTTGAAAATTATCCCTGTGAAAACATAAAATCAAAAGGATAACAGCTGTGAACAATAGCTCAAGTTATAACAATGTCAATATCTGGACAGAACACACCCTGGCATCCCTATTGTTGCAGGCAGCTGAGTTAGTTAGAAATATTGTAAGCAGGCAGACAGGGCTGGGCCCTTGAAGGAGGCAGTGCAAAAGACCAGACATCTAGCAACCTGGAGGAAACAGATGCTTCTTGCTGTGGGCAAGACAAAAGATCAAACAAACACACCTACATCAGGGACTATTCTGAATAGGTCTCTATCTCCCTGAGGAAGCCAGGAGTTACCATTCCAACCTCCTATAGAAAAAGTCACTGTTCTGTATTCATGCCTGCTTGCTACATGATTGACTTCCCCATTTGATTCCAAGTTAATCAATTTTACCTGAGTAATTACACTTGGAATCCTATTGATTGACCACAGTTCTTTCCCACCTCATGCCTGCCTACCTTGTGAGTTCCCATGTTTTCCCTACTTTAGACATGCCTCACCTCATGGTTTTGCTATATAAAAGTCCCTAGAAAAGTCTTGGGCTCGCAACTGCCTGCATTCTGCCTCATGAGCTGAAAGTGCATGCGGTGATTTACAGCTGATGGAGAAGCTTTGGTGCACTGCTCTGAGCCCAGGAATATAGGAAAATGACAAAATGAAAGAGAAAAATGTAACGGAAATCCTCCAGCCCATCCAAAGCAAGCCTAGGAGACGTGAACATAGAAGGAAATGTAAGTCATACACCTGAAACCCTGAAATGATAGCAACTGAAGTAAAGAAACAACTCCAGGAAGCTATAAAAGAACTCAGATCAGAAATAATCTCCCACATAAAAGAAGAAATTATAAATGTAATGAAGGATATGCTGAAAACATCTAAAGAAGATATAGTTAAAAATTAGAGGAATAATGCAAAAAGATGGAAACTTTGAACGAACAGTATAAGAACTAAACAATGCATGAAGCAGACTCAAAGCACTGTATAGGAAATCAAAAATTCCATTGAAAGTTGGCAAAATTGACTCAAAGATAGTGAAGATAGGCTTTCAGACCTCGAAGACAAGATTGCAACTAGTGTACATGAAAGGAAAGATCTTTTTAAAATAACAATGAACCAGGAAATAACAATTCAACAACTGCAAGAAGATGCAAAAAAAAAAAAAAAAAAAACCATAAGATTGATAGGGATAAACAAAAAGGAACGTGACAACACAAACAATATCAAGAGGCTATTTACAGAAGTAATAGCTGAAAATTTCCCAAACATGAGAATGGAAACTGACATTCAGATAAGTGAGGCATATAGCATTCCAAATAGCCATAAACAAAATAAAACTACACCCAGACATATAATAATCAACATCCTAGGAAATCCAACATAAGAACAGAATATTAAAAGCTGTTAGAGAGAAGAGACAGACTACCAATAGAGAAAAGCCTATCAGAATCATGGCAGACTTCTCAACACAAACCATCAAGTCCAGAAGAACATAGAGTGAAGCATTTCAGATTCTAAAAGAAAACAACTTCCATCCCAGATTGATGTACCTTGCAAAACTGTCCTTCACACTTTCATGACAAAGAACAACTGAAGAACTTCATGACCACCAATTCTGCAAAGAATACTGAAAAACATTCTAGATAGACATAGGAAAAAATCACTAAGCAAGGCAGACAAATAAACAGAGTGGAAAGGAAAGAATCAACTGCAGAAAGATCCTGTGTCAAAAATAAAACAGTATGTATCAGTTATACCCATTAATGTAAATGCTTTCAATTCACCAATTAAAAGAAACAGACTGGCAGAATGGGTCAAGAAACAACATCCAACCACATGCCGTATACATGAAACCCATCTAACCCAAAAGGGAACCCATAGACTAAAAGTCAAAGGGTGGAAAGCAATACTCCATGCAACAAGATCCCCCCCCCCCGCCAAAAAAAAGCAGGGATAGCTATTCTATTTGCAGACAATGTGAACTTCAAACCAAGAATGATCCAAAGAGATAAAGAAGGCCACTACATACTAGTTAGGGGAAAACTTCAAGAGTAAGAGATAACAATCTTAAATATTATGCACTGAACAACAGAAGAAGATGGCGGCTTGATAGGTAGCTGGGTGGAGAGCCTGTCTGGGAAAAACATCTCAGAATTCGACAACATGGAGAGGGCCAGATGAGGAAAGAGGGATTCTCATGGCCCAGGAGGAAATAGGAAAAAGAAAAAGGGGAAGAGGAAAGAAAAACACAGGTGGAGGGCTGGAGCCAGACGTGCTCATTGAGATTGGTCCTGTGTTGTGCTGGGCGTGCCTTGGAGTTGGACAATTCATGGTCTCACTCAAGCTGTGGCCACCTATAATGGGAGTTGATGAGTCCTGGACTCTTGGCAGGTGGATGCGGCGCAGCGTGGAATGGAGCCAAGGTGGAGAACTGCATTAATTTGCGGTAAGGGCTGGAAATTGGGTCCCGCGGTGGGTGTGGCTGGCTGGAAGACATATTGAAGTTGGGCAGGATAGGCTTCAGTCTAGTGCCACAGTGGCATCAGTCAGGTGCCCACGGCCTAAAGAGGATTGATGGGACCTGCTTGGGCTCAGCTACACCCCTGGTTGTGACCCAATAGCCAGAGACAAAACTGTCCCAAATGTGTGATGTCCACAAAGCACAGACCAACATGCTGAAGCAACTCGCCTGTTGACTGGCTCAGAGCAGTGGGGCCAGCCCACAGTCCCTGTGTGCACCTCAAATAACAGCAAATGAGAAGACAGCAAGCCCCCAGCCAGCATGCTTCAGAAAAACCATAAGCAATATGGAGAGGGCCTGAGACCTCCACCATACACCTGTCTGAAAGAAACCAGAAACATCGCAAATGAAAAAAATAAGAAAAAAACTCCCAGCACTGACCCTGGGAAAATCAGTCCAGGAGAGGTAAATACAGAAGAGATCCAGTGCAGCAATCATGCAATATCAGCCACAGCATCAGCAGACATAAAGAAATACCTTCATGACCTCATAGATGAACTTAAAACTGAAATTCTAATCCAAGTAAGGCAAGATATAAAAAGATTAATAAAAGAAATGCTAAGCCCCTCTCAAGAAGACACAGATGGAAGAATGGAGGAACCCAGATAAGGAAGAGAAACTTTTGGTGAAGAGTATAAACCAAATCTAGAATACATGAAATAGATCCAAAGAGATTATCAGGAAATTAAAAACTCCATTGAAAGCTGGCAAAATGCCTTGACAGAAATGAAAGTTAGCCTTTCAAAACTTGAAGATAGATTTGCAAGGTGTGGTCATGAAAGAAAAGACCCCTTAAAAAATAACAAGGAACCAGGAAGTAACAATTCAAAGGCTAGAAGACAACAAGAGGATATATAACTTAAGAATAAAAAATATGAATGAAGAAGCAGGAGTAACCACAAATAAATTACAAAGGCTATTCACAGAACTAATTAAGGAAAATATCCCAAGCATAGGAAAAAGAAATAATATCCAGGTAAATGAGGCATGCAGAACTTCAGCTACCTACAACCAAAACAGATCTACACCCACACATACAATAATCAAGATCCCAGAAATGCACCATAAGAACAGAATATTAAAAATGGTCAGAGAAAAGAAGAAGATCACCTATAAAGGAAAATCCATCAAAATAATGACAGACTTCTCAACACAAACTATCAAATCTAGAAGAGCCTGGAGTGAAGTAGTCCAAGCCCTGAAAGAAAATAACCTCCAACCTAGATTGATGTACTCTGAAAAGCTCTCTCTCAAAATTAATGGAGAAACAAGATGCTTCCAAGACAAGGAGGAACTGTGGGAGTTCATGGCCACCAATCCAACGCTACAAAAAATACTGAAGGACATTTTAGAGAGAGAGAGAGAGAGAGAAAATACCATGATTCCAGCAACAGTGGCAAAGAGACCTCAATGAAGAGGGCAACAGTGGAATGAAGGAAAAAAGTGGACAAATCATAGCAAAAAAATAGAATAGCAGAGATGAGGCAGGGAATGTGGGTTATAATCTCTAATAGCCTTGATACACTAACAAAAAGAAACACAGGCAGACTAGATCAGGAGACAGGATCTATTGAGATGCTCTGAATAGGAAATATACTCAACGTGACAGAGGGTTAATAAACTGAAAGTCAAAAGTGAGAAAATGATGCTCTGTGTGACAGGGAACCAGAGAGAACTAGGGACAACTCATCCAGAAGCTGCAGATAGGTTGGAAAGTTATGACACTTTTGTGCAGTGGAGAACTACTCAGCTATAAAGAAGGAAAACCTTGTGGCTTTAGTAAGTAAAGGAATACAGCTCAAGATCAAGCTCAGGGGTAAAAATGTTCAACACTACTTAGATAGATAACAGATTGCCCCCCTAATCTAAAAACTAAAGGGATTAGTGGGATCCAAAAATATACAAAGCACGCTGAGAAAGGGAAAGGCGAGGAATTGCCTAAAAAAGGAAGGCAGTGGACAGTGTTGATAGTGTATCAGGATTTAAAAGCCACTTAGTCTTAAAAGTCTTTAAAAGCCACTCTGTTTAGTTTTATTCTATTTTGTTCCAGTCTGTCTACTCATACTAGATTTGAGGGCACAGACATCTATTCCAAAAATATTAGGATACACTACAGTAAACATTCTTAATTCCCTATTAACTTAAACTGAAGCCCTGTATTACTCATATTGTCTTACTATGACTGATCTTATTTGAATCTGGTTTGTTAGATCGCTGTTTTGTCTAGACTGATTTTATTCAAATTTGGTATGCTTGATAGTATCAAATCTAAGAGTAGAGGTAACTGCTCTGAAGATGACAAAATGTAATAAGATCTCCATTCTGATTTGATTATTAACTGCTTTTGAAGACCTACAATGTCTCCAATGTTGCATTTTTATTAAAATTGCAATGTAATGTATGTTCAATTATATTATGTCTGATGATGTAGACAATTCTATTGAAAATAACAGGAGAAAGCATAGTAACTACTATAGATCACATAATATTATGGTTTTATATGTCCTTTTCATTTCATGTTTTTCTGGGAATTTGTTGTCATGTTTTGATCTGTTTTTCCCTATAATACAGAAAGGATAGGTATACATGTAGAGATTCACACATGTGGAGAATCTCTAAACAGTTTACAGGAACCGATTATATAATGCATAATGTAATGAATAGATACTCTGAAGAAGAGACACTAAGATACCCAGTGCTAATTCTGTAGCATTATACTATAAAATCTAGCAATACTATTATTCACTGTTCAGTGTGATATTAGTCTAGTCTCATGTTTAATTTCAGCATACGTAAAGATATGGACAGATAATTCGAAGAGAAAGAGAGACATTATGGCAGCTATTGTTGACTTCCCTAATATCAGGTCTTGAAGACCTAAAAAGCCTTCATCATCTTGTTCTGATTAGATTAGTACTATAATGTTCAGTATGTATTCACTGTGTGTGAAGATGCAGACAACTATTTGGAAGAAAACTAGAAACAATATGATAGACAGTAAAGATCTCCAGTGGACTTGCTTTGAAACCCGTGTTTCTTAAAATTGTTTCCTTGTGATCTGTTTTGTTCTGTTTTATTATGTTTTTTATGTTTTATTATGTTTATAATAAATAAATCTCTTTAAATATATATATATATATATATATATATATATATATATATATGCACCAAATCTCAGAGCACCCAGTTATACAAAGCAAGAATTAACAGAAATGAAAAATCAAATAAGCAATAACACAATTATAACAGGAGACTTTAGCACGCCATTGACAGACACAAAGAGACAGATCAACCAGACAGAAAATCAGCAAAGTAATAACAGAACTGAATCACACCTGTGAACAAATGGACTTGGTGGATGTATACAGAGTGCTCTACCCAACAACATCAGAATACACATTCTTCTCAGCAGTACTCGGAACATTCTCCAAAACAGACCATATACTAGCTCACAGAACATGCTTAAGTAAATGCAAAAGAACTGAAATTATCCCATCAGTGTTATCGGATCATAGCACCATGAAACTAGAAATTAAGACAAAAGAAACTGCAAAAACCCCACAAACAAAATGGAAATTGAATAACACTCCTGAGCAATCAGTGAGTCACATAGGAAATTAAAGAAGAATTTAAACAATTTCTACAAGCAAAGGAAAATGCAAATACAACTTACTGGAACCTGTGGGAAGCAATGAAAGCAGTCCTCAGAGGAAAATTTATTGCAGTGAAATCCCACATCAGGAAAACAGAATGAACACAAATGAAGAACCTGATGCTATACTTCAAACATCTAGAAAAAGAAGACCAAGTCTAGTCCAAAGAAAAGACAGAGTCTTTGGCAACACACTCAGGAACCCTTCTGTCTCTCTCCCAGACAGAAACTTTCTTTCTTTCAATAAATATATTCTACTCTTAACCTCTGTTACTCCTAAAATTCATTCTTCGATTTTAGAGAACACAAACTCTACCAGATATCCAGTAGTTTGGGAGTTTCGTTCCCATATATCACTATCAGTTGGCCTCTGTGTCCTAAGTTTCTCTTCTATGGTACAAGTGCAGTAACCATCATGTTTTTGCTCTTTCTCTGCTAACACATGACCAAATAAATATACCTTTTCTAGAAGTCAATATTTCTCAACTAATAGGCAGAAATGCCTCTCCAATACGTCCACCTCCTAATCCCCAGAAGCTATGAATGTTACTTGACATGGTAAAAGATGATTGCAATCTGATGAAAGATTTTGAGACGGGGAAAATTCTGCTGTATTATCCAGTTCACAACTATCTCATTACGGGAATCTTATAAAGGAAAAGAGAATAGAAGATGTACAGTAGAAGCAGAGCTAGAAGTGGTGTGAGCCATGAGACAAAAAGTGACACTTCCTAGAAGCTTGGCAAGGGCAAAAAGAAAGTCTCCCCAAAAGCCCCTGGAAGGACCATGGCTCTGCCGGTTCGTATTAGACTTCTCACTTGCAGAACTGTAAGTTATTGTTGTATGAGCTTGTGGTAGTTTATTAAAGCAGTAATAGGAAATTAATACTTGTATAACTTTTTAAAATTATGCTTCCATAAGGAAACGTTTTAGACATATTTTGCCCAGTCACTCCTACATCCAATATGAAATATAAACAATGAAGACAGAACGTCTGCTTGTCTGTAAACTATGGGTTGAGAGGGCCAACGTCAGTTGTCAGATAAGTGTTTCTAATGCCCCTGCAGTGACTTTCACTATCGTGGGGCAATATCAGCCTTACTGAGAATGTACAGTGTAAGCCATCTCCATTCTTCCCGTTTCAGCTCAGCTGTTAGCTCTTCCATGACTTCTCCTCACGTAACCCAAGCAATTCTGGATCAAGAAAATCTTTTAATCAGCTCCTCTATTGATGCGCATTGTATGTCTTCAGCATATCCTGTGGCTTAGGCTGAAATGTCTCCTTTGTCAGTTTAACACCCTGGCAAAGACAAAATGTCCAGTTGCTGTGCTCAGTTACAATTTTTTTTTTTTCCATAGGTTCAACCAAAGTCTGTCTTCCTGCAATTTCTACCTATGGGTTTTAAACCAACCCTGTGGGAGACACACATAAAATGCAGTTAATTCCTCTTCCACTCCTTCCAAGTCATCTGTCCCTTTTACATGATAAACATCACAAATTCCTTAAGCAAATCCTCATAGGAAGTAGCTATGAGTCCCTTTGTTATTCAAAGGATGCTATAAATGTGCTCTGTTTCACTGGCAGAGACTCAGGACTGAACTCAGCTGTCTTTGTCTAGTTTGACCAGAAAAGAAAAGCCCAATTTCACCTCCTCTTTTTCTACCTTTCTATTTCCACGAATGCTGGGTTTGGTGATATTTTGTCAGCCATATCATTCTGATGATTCATAGTAAGCTAACTGTTAACTAAAATGGTCACCATTTCTATTGGTCACTAATTTCTATTACATTTTGGAAAAACCTCAGAACCCTCTGCTTATTCCTATTAATTTTTATTTCATTACTCTCTCTAATCTTTCAATGTTTGTTTAGAATCAGGTTTTGGCATAAACACAGGAGCAGCCATATCCCAGAACTCAATTCTCTTGGCTGGTCTAACTCCAGACAAAGGTTCAAAATTCAAGACAATGCCAAAAATCAGTAATGAAGGTAAGTAATGTTTTAGTGAAATATGTTTAAAAACTAAAATTAAGGGCTGGGATTATAGCTCAGCAACACAGCATCTGCCTAGTAAACACAAGGTTGTATGATCCCCAGAACAACAACAACACACACACACACACACACACACACACAAAACAAACAAACAAACAAAAAAAAAAACATTAAATTAATGAAGAAAGTATCCATGATGGAAAACATCAAAATTTTAAATACCCAGAATCCAATAGTTTATTGCCCATCAGTATTGAAGGGTAAAACAAAAGCAAAAATAAGTGCACATAGATCTTTATTTCTAATGTTTCTTTAAATTTCCAGGCCAGTAAAGTACTTGAAAAATTATTGAAGCCAGTGTCTTAAAATTTACATTATTTTTTAAAAATATTAATTCATACCTAAAATAGAATTTATTGCAATTCTACTTTCCTGGCTTTCATAGGAGCAAATGTGTGGACAGTATTTTCAAGAGAACGTAAGATAAGCCAGGAAGTTGATGCAGAACATCTGTGATGGTTCTGAGGCACTGCAGTATTGCCCTGGGGAAAAGGGCTACCTACACAGTCAACTCGAATCTGCACCTGGTTATCCGACCAGTTTGAAACAGGAAGTCTCTCTTTTGGCACAATTTCGAGGCCCCCACTGGGTAATTCTGAGCATGGCTTTCTTGCTCCTTAAATTGCTTCATCAACTTCAAACCTCCAGAGCAGGTGTGCTTCCCTGTTCACGAACTCTGCTGTTCCCATCCATCCACAAGTCATCATTTGCTTGCAAAATCCTCCTCTTTAGTTGACAAAGGAACAAAATTCACTGCCAAGGCAGTGGTATTTGTGCATCATTTAAACCATCAAGTTAGAACAAGACCTGAGTGTAGAGGAAGCTACTAACATTGTACAGCCCTGCTCTTAGCTATTCATAGTAAAGCAGCCTTCATGGCCCTAAATTGGCCCTAAAACTTCCTCCCTGAGCAAGGACATTGCAATTAGAAACAAAAATATAGGTACTGACCATGAGTGTGGGAAAATGAGTTTTTAAAATACTAAACCTAAAACTTTTCCAATTAATTTTGAAACAAAGGTGGAATTCATAGTAATGGAGTTATTCATGAGTTGTTCAGTTTCTACTTTACCAAATTCTGCTGAGTCGCTGTACAATGACAAGATTGTTCATCAGGATTGCTGTATACCTTGGTAGCGGGTCTCAATTTAGAGGCCATCAGAATTATGTAAAAGGCTAAATAAAATACAGATGTAGGAGCCCCAGACCTAGTGCTTCTGATGCAGTAGATCAGGAACATGGTCAGAGTCTGCATTTCTACCAGATTCCCCGTGTGGCTGGCGAAACAGCAAACCTAGGGACCTGCTTTGAGAACCACTACAGCAGAGTGTGCAAATAGAGATATCTGGTTATTGGCAAGACTTAGCCAAAAGGATTGAGTACATCTGTGTCTATGTCACAGGCAAGTAGACATGTGTAATAGGGTAAAACAAAACTGCATGCATGTGCACACACACACACACACACACACACACACACACCACTGACGTGGCTGTTTGGAGCAGAGCCTCTCAACCCTTCACACACACTCATGTCACTGGGAATCTTGTTGAGTGCAGACAGTGAGCCATCACAAGCAGGACATGGCCCTACATTTTTCACAAGATGCTGATACCACCAATCCATGGCCCACTCATTAGGTAGCAAGGGCCAAATTAACCCCGGTTGATACTGATTTTTTACTAGTCACAGTCACTTCGCTAGGATACAATACTCAACACCCACAACTCAAAGGAAAAGAAGTTTCTTTTGCTTCATGGTTTTTAAAGAGGAATTGGTCCAGAGTTGGCTGGCTCCGTGGCAGAACAAGCGTGGTCGAAAGGCCTGGTGGAGGAGATCTGCCTAACCCTGGCAGCCAGAAAGCAGAGTGAGAAACAAAGGGCAAGGACAAGAAGGCAGCCTTCAGTTCATGCCCCACTGAGTCACCTCCACCAGAACACCTCCTCCTAACTCACCAAATCACAGAACGCAACAATGGAAGAATCCACTGGCGAGTATTGGACCCTATGATCCAATCATCTTCCAAACACAGTAGACTTTGGGGGGATATTTTAGATCTAAATCATAACAGCCTTTGAAGTTACTTATAACCAAATGAGAACAGAAGGCTGTCGTTCCTGTGAACAGCTTGTGAAACATGCTTCAAATCCAGAAACAGATTTCTTGTCACTAATAATGTGTTTATTACAAAATAAATTTTTATTTTTATGACTTCTGTGGGAGGCAACTTCCTGAGAACTGTTGGGGGAAGTGTAGGTTTCTTCAGTGAAGAAGGTACAGGAAAATAGAAGACGTGACATTTGGTCTCATCTGCAGCTCCCTTGCCCCAGGGTCCCTGGTTTTGATCTTGTCTTAATGATGGTGTAAACTGTCATCCAAATGCTAGATTTCCAAAAAGAACAACTTTGATTAGATTGCTACCCTGTGAACCCTGTGAACAGTTTATCTTCAGGAGCAGAGCAGGTATCATTGCCTTCAACTAATACAACTTGTGGCTAACTGAATGTAATTAGGCTCCACCACAATAACTCACTGCAGCCCCACCTGCAAGCATTTTTAAAGCTGCCTTTGTCCAGCACACACTGCTGAAATGTCCATGTACTAGAATTAAGGTACCCCACTCTCCAACTTTGCCTGGGGCTGTCTGAGTTTTGGTATTAAAGATGTGCACCCTGGAAATCTCTAAGTCAAAGGCAAAGTGGGACAGTTGATCACCCTAAATAGGACAGGACCCAGTTCTTTGCCCAGTGACTTTTTCATTCTCGCCAGTGTGGTAGGAGATTGCTTGGTTTGTTCCTTACCATCTTCACCCGGCATTAGAAATAATGTCATCATTGTATTTTTAAATTTATATTTTCTGTATTAATCTCATACAAGAAAGTATGAGTATGTATCAGAGTTCAATGGTAGTTTATGATACATTCTGCCACCCTGGGGCTTAGCTATCTCTAACATGACATCTGCCCAACATGGTACCAAGCCAAGAGAAGCAATTTATCTCTCCAAGAGGAATTTCTACGTTCTCCTTCTAGTTCCACAAATAAGCATCCTGCTCCCTGTTTATGCTATGTGCTCCAAGCCCTCTCCAACCCCAAGACTCTACAACCACCCAAGCATTCCATCCCCAAACCCCAATAAATCTTTCTATTTTCTATTTGTTGTACACAGATGCTCCTTTGAATTAGTTGTTGATATGTCATTTTGCCCACTTCCCAAACACCTCCCCCAGCCAAACCTGATAAAAATATTTTCACTTCTTTAAATATATAGCAATAAATAGTCACATCAAGAAAACAGAATGAGCACAAATAAATAACTAATGCTACATCTCAAGGAAGAGCAAGTCAAACCCAAAGCTCAAAGAAAAGAGGAAATTGTAAAGATTAGAGGAGAGGGGCTGGGGATTTAGCTCAGCGGCATAAGCGCCTGCCTTGCAAGCAGGCAGTCGTGTGTTCGATCCCTGGTACCGATAAAAAGGAAAAAGACAAAAAAAAAAAAAAAAAAAAAAAAAGATTAGAGGAGAAATTAATATAATTGAAACTAAAAAAATTACAAAGAATTAACAAATCAAAGAGTTGGTTATTCTGAGAGAATAAACAAAATTGATAAGCCTCTAGGCAACCTTATCATGAAAAAGAAAGAAAAAACTCAAATCCATGCAATAAGAATTGAAAAGAGGGAAATTACTACAGATCCCATGGAAATTCAAAAGATCATGAACACTTCCTTTGAAACTCTTTGTTCACACAGAGTGGAAAGCACAGAGGAAATGGACAGATTTCTAGAAACATGAATTAACAAAGCTTAATCAAGAAGATATAAGAATTTCGAATAACCCACTATCAGCTACCAAAATTGAAAACGTGATTAAAAGAAAACCCCATGTCCTGATGGATTACAGCTGAATTCTGTAAGAAATTTAGAGAAGATTTAATGTCAATACTCCTTAAACTCTTCAATGAAATTGAAAGAGAAGCAGTCCTCCCTAACTCATTCTTGGAGACAAGTATCACTCTGATACCAAAACCAGAGAAAGACTCAACCAAAAAGGAGAACTATAGGCCAAGCTCACTAATGAACACTGATGCAAAGATTCTCAATAAAATATTGGCAAACAGAATGCAGCAAATCACCAGTCAGATTATACTTCACAACCAAGTGGGATTTATTTCAGGAATTCAGGGATGGTTCAATATATGCAAATCAATAAATGTACTATACCACATCAACAGAGCCAAAAATAAAAATCACATGGTCATCTCAATATATGCAGAAAAAGCTTTTGATAAAGTCCAAAACCTGCCCATGATAAAAACTCTACACAAACTCAGAATAGGCAGTATATACCTCAATCTCAAGAAGGCCATTTATGACAAACCAGCAGCCAACATTATACCAAAGGGACAAAAACTGAAAGCCTTCACTCAAAAATCAGGAACAAGGCAAGGATGTCTACTATCACCACTCCCATTCAATATAGTTCTAGAAATATTAACCAGAGCAATCAGACAAGAGAGAGAAATAAAAAGCATAAAGTTAGGAAAGGAAGAAGTTAAACTATCATTACTTGGAGATGACATGATACTCTACATAGAAGATCCAAAAAATTCCATTAAAAGACAACTGCAGGGAATAAACAAGTTCAGCAGCATAGCCGGATACAAAGTCAGCACTCAAAAATCAATAGCATTCCTGTACACAAACAAAAAACTCACTGAGAGAGAAATTATGGAAGTATCACCTTTCACAATATCATCTTAAAAAATGAAACACTTAGGGATCAACCTAACCAAGAATGTAAAAGACCTATATGCTGCAAACTATACTACTGTAAAAATGGAGATTGAAGAGGATATTAGAAAATGGAAGGATATTCCTTGCTCTTGGTTAGGAAGAACCAACATTGTGAAAATGGTCATACACCCAAAACTGTTACACAGACTCAATGCAATCCCAATCAAAATACCATTAATATATCTTATAGATCTAGAGACAATATTCCTAAAATTCATTTAGAAATAGAAGAAACCTAGAATAGCAAAGGCAATTCTGAGCAACAGAGGCAAGGCAGGAGGCATCTCAATTCCTGATTTGAAACTATATTACAAAGCCACAGTAATAAAATCAGCATGGTACTGTCAAAGAAATAGACCTGAGGATCAATGGAACAGATTTGAAGATGTAAACACGACTACAAAGACACTCAGCCACCTTATATTTGACAAAGGGGCTAAACATGTTCACTGGGAGAAAAATAGCCTCTTTAATAAATGGTGTTGGAATAATTGGCTTTCCACATGCCAAAGAATGAAACTAGACCCATGTCTTTTACCATACCCTAAAGTCAAAATGGATCAAGGATCTAAATATTAATACAGAAACACTAAATCTACCAAAGGACATAGGGGTAGACAGAGAATTTACGAATAAAACACAAACCGCACAGGAAATACTTCAAAGAATCAACAACTAGGATTTCATATTACTAAAAAGTTTTTGTACTTCAAAAGAGATAACCAACAGAGTGAAAAGAAAACCCACAGAATGGGAAAGAATTTTAGCCAAGAATGCCTCAGACAAAGGACTTACATCCAGAACATATAAAGAACTGAAAACATTAAGCCCCCCAAATTCAAAGACCCTCTCCAAAAATGGGCATCAGAGAGGAACACACAGTTCTCAAGTAAAGATACATGAATGGCAAGTAAATACATGAAGAAATTTTCACCATCACTGGTCATTCAAGAAATGCAAATTAAAACAGCATTGAGATTTCATCTCACCCCAGAAAGAATGGCCGCCATCAAGAAATCAACCGATAACAAATGTTGGCGAGGATGTGGGGAATAAAGAACACTTCACCACTATTGATGGGAGTGCAGACTGGTGCAACCACTGTGGAAGACAGTATGGAGATTCCTCAAGAAACTGGGATTAGAGGTTGCATTCAATCCAGCTATTCCTTTTCTGGGTATTTTCCCAGAAAAATTGAAAAGGTCATGTCACAGTGATATATGTGCACCCATGTTCAGAGCAGCACAATTTGTAATAGCTACATCTTGGAAACAGCCAAGATGCCCATCAACCACAGAGTAGATGAAAAAGATGTGGTATTTTTATACAATGCAATATTACTCAGCTATAAAAAGGATGATCTTGAGGCCTTTATAGGTAAATGGAGGCAACTTGTGAATATCCTCCTAAGTGAAATAAACAAGACTCACAATAGTTTCACACTGTCTCTCTAGGGTTAAAAAAATAATAAAACCTGACAGAGTAATAAGGTCCAAAAAGTATAACAGATATTGTGAAAGTGAAAGGAAATTGCTCTAAAGGATATAATGTATAGTGTATAAGATAGATGATCATATTACTAAATTTCTGTTAGATCACTGAACAGAATGGTTTGCACTGTCAATGTTTGTGTCTATCCACTTTTATACTTTGATTTGATAACTTTAACAACTATTTCTAAGATGGCAATATGTAATGTATCAACTAGTGATTTCCTGGTGTTAATTTTTTTTTGAATTCTTTATTATTCTACCTTTTTTTTTTCTATTTTGGTTTTTTTTTTCTTTTCTTTCTTTCTTTAAATAAAAAAATTTTAAAAAATCATTTCCACTTCTTTATCTCCCCAGAGGGTACTTATGTTTCTTCTGTAGCCTTCCCATGCCCACAGTAAAGGCCTGCCTCTCTCTCTCTCTGTCTCTCTCTCTATCCCTCTCTCTCTCTCAATCTCTCTCTCTCCCCCTCCCTCCTCCTTCACTGAGCCAAAATCTTAGCAGTTTATAAAACACATTCTGTTGGGGCTCTAAAGTGCGTGCTTACACAACCACTTTTCTTCCTCAAACATCACAAGTATCTGGTCAGTTCTGAGCACTTAGAGTTGCTCTATGGTAAACATTTCTGTAATCAAGGTCCAGGTCCCTCTAGAAGCCTTCTGTGTTCTGAATATTAGGAATAACCTTTATTTCTCCCTCTGAAAGTAACCAACATTCTGCAGTGGAGCCAAGAAGTGTTAGTTTAAATGGGTTTTCACTTCTTCTCATTTAGACTAAGGCAAAGAGATTTTGAAAAGGAACAGTATAGAAGAACAGCGCAATTCTCAGCATAAAAATAACGAGGTAACAAACCATCAATATGACTTCTCATTGATAAAGCTAACCTCTATCATCAGGCTAAGGGTTCCTCAGGTTTCCCCTGTATAATCTATACTGCACACTTTCTTTTCTCTTCCCCATACTGTTCTCATTGGAAGAAAGTCATATTTATAGCTTGCACTTATGGCATAGAAAGTTCTGCCCCAAGTATTTAAGGGGGAGCATCTTCATAAATTATTTAGAACTAATCTGTGTAGAAGATGTGGCCATCCTCTCCAGAATCTATTCACATCAATATGAACTCAACAACATTCACTTTGCGTTTTGGCTTGTAAACGCTTATTCCTTTACTTATTTTGTTGTTCTAATCATTCAATATTTGGCCATCGGGAACTATCTGTTGATTTAAAAGATATAGAATCAACCTAAATGTCCATCAGTGGATGAAAGGGTGAATAAAAGGTGGAATATGAATATAATAGAATATTCTCCAACCCAATTAGAAAAAATAAAATCCTGTCATCTGTGACAACATGGATAGACCTGAAAGGCATGATGTTTTGTGAAATAAGCCAGTTATAAAGGGACAAATAATGCATAATCTTTATAGTACATAGAATCTAAAAAATGTTGCTGTCACTGAAGTGGAGAATAGTGCTTCCCAGAAACTGGACAGGGCAGGAAGTGGAAGAACTGGAGAGAGATCAGTCAGCAGGTACAAAATTACAGTTCTATAGAAGGAATAAAATCTGGTGTTCTACTGCACAGTAGAGTTAGTATAGTCATTAGCGATCCATGTTATAGTTCAAAATAACTAGAAGAAAGGATTTTGAACATTTCACCACAAGTGAACAATTAACTTTTGAGGAGATAAGCAAATTACCTTGATTTGATCATTGCACAAAGCACACGTACATCATTGTACCCCATAAATATAATTACTACGTGTCAATTTTGTGTAAATTACAACAATGGGCTAAGTATTATCTGAAATTCACAAGTAAAAGATACACCATGGATGACAGCTGCAATTTCCTTAAGACATCTCTTATTCTGACCCTCTCCTCTACATCTTAATTTTCACCGGCTCTGAGTCCCTTCCTCTCTGCCCTCTACCTCAGACATCCCTCGCTTCCTCTTTTCTCCCTGCTTTGTTTACAGTGGATCAGGTTCTCCAGTTCCAATCCCCACTGGTCAGCCTCAAGCACATCTAGTTCCATGCTTAGGCAATAGGGGTAAAGAAACTCTACTGAACACTAAGCAAGAGGCCAGGTGTTCCCATTTGTTCAGTGAAGTTTCTGCTCAAAGGAGCGTGCATTTAACTTACGATCATATTTGGAAACTGCTCAGCTGCCTGAAAGCTGATTTTTAATGATTTTCTTTAAGTGAACTTCTTTGGTCTTAGGATGACATTCATTATGACTAGAAAGCTAAGTGGTCAGGTGTCAGTAAGAAAGCCCGACGCCCCTATGCGGAACACTAGCCACAGAAGACAAGAAGAACCCAGGTATCAGTCTTAGTCTCCTACACAGATTGAAATTCTGATACCAGATCTTCGTGAAATGAGGAAGCATTACTTATCCACTCCTTCCCACTTGCCAGCAGGCTTAATGAGTACAGATGGCTCACTCAGGGCCCAAAACGGCGAACAGCAACTGCCCTGCAAGTTAAACGGACGCAAGAACTGCAGGACTGCACTTCTCCCAAAGAGGTCATCAGCATTCATTAAGGAGTTCTCATCACTTCCCCATTTTTTCCTAAAATAAAGGCAACTTTTTGATTTTTACCATTCAAAAACTTTCTAACACAGCCTCTATGTCCAGTCTTATTATTTGCATGTCTTAGAAAATTGGTGAGAGGTCAGCGAGGAGAGAAATAACTAACTCCACAGTGGTATTTGACAGAGAGTGTACCTCTGAACTATGCGCTGCCCAATTCTTGTCTAAGTCCAAAATGATCGACATTCATGCCAAAGAGTTTGAAACTCAAAATTAGATCATCTGTACCTACATCCCTTCCACATTTCATCTAGAAGTAAAATCAAATGATTAACTTCTATAAAACAGCCCATGTCCTCACAGTACTCCATCTATTAAGTTCCACACATGTGCCATAGCTTTGGTGTGCCCTGATACTACCACTTAACCAGGGTTATTAAAATGAATATCACTTTTATTTAAGCCATTTCCACACACTCCATGCTGCCCAACTCCTATAAAACACAGAGCTACTGATGAGAATTTTCCCAAACCACCAAGAACACTGTTACTTTTAAAAAATTCTAGTATGCTTTCTCTTTGTAGTCAATGGTCCCCTATGACCAACAATGATTCTCTTTTGCTTTGGTCACTAGGAAGTTCAAAGCCATTTAATTTTTATAATAATACATGATCCTTTGGGTGCCTGTATTGTAATTTAATTATTGCTCTTATGGCTTGACTGTTTGCTATAATTTTGTTATGTTTTTGACTTCCTCTATATGTTACCCTAAAGGAAGAAGGAAAGAAAGGAGTGAGGGGAAATGGAGAGAGGGAGAAAGGGAATACGTTCGTTGAGATGGAATTAGGTTGTTTTATTTTTTAAGGAATCAAAAATAAGCAGTATATCCTTTTCCTCTGTTTGATATCACTGGAGTATAGACAGGTCTGCTGATTTTTGTAATTACTAAATTCTTCTTAATGAAATAGGAAGGATTCTCTAACACTAGCAAGGTGACTTCTTTTAACCAAATACCAACAGCAGACTTTACCTGCCTAAAGCAGAAGAGTAAGTGACCAGCACAGGTGCCCAGCCCACAGGAGCAGCAGACCGTGCTCCATTCCAGGCAGAAGGCGTGGTAACAGTCTCCACAGTGCATGTCTGAAGATCTGGTCACTGAACTGAACGGGCCTTTAACTCTGTCCACATCTCCACCTTCCAGTCTTTCACCAAAGTGACACCACAGGGGACCACTTTGTCTAATAAAACATAGATTTAGAAGCATATTGGAATAAATGAAATACCAACAGGCTCTAAAGAGACTTAAACACAATAAATAGAGATTTTTCCCATTTCTTTTCTTTTTTTCCCCCAGAGTCATAGTGACAACAGGTATGAAAATCTCTACCAAATTCAAAACTAACTCTTTGCATGTAGGATTCCATGGGTACATCCCCACAGTGTCAGAGCTCTGTCCCAATCATGACTTAGTCTAGTAAATTAAAAGAAAAAAGAGCCCCAGGCCCTGGGTCCACTCCACTGCTACCATTTTGCAGCAGCAGAAACAGCTGCAGGATGCAACACTCAGACGAACAGTTTAACCACCAAGAGTGCTGCCCCTTCCTTGGGCCTGCACGGGGCTGTCCCCCAGCTGGTGTGCTATCTCCCTCAAACAGGAACATAAGCAAATGTTGCCTCAAACGGGAACTGCAACATCACATGTAAAATCTGTGTGTTTGAAATTAATTGTTTTTTGGCACAATTCTGTAAAAATTGACATGGTTTGAGCGGAAGCTCTTGCATTTAAGCCAATGAAGCAAGCAAAGGAATAATTGGGATGAGGTCAAGAAAAGATGTTGGTTATAGATCAGGGGAGAGGCGGGCTGCTCTGGTTGCCATCTGTGGAAGCCGGTTAGGCTGCCACTTTTAATAAAGAGTGTCAGGACTAGAAGAACGATAGCGAATGGAGGGAAACCACACCTTCCAAAGCAAACCTTCCTCTCTTCCTAGTTCTCCTCTTTACTCACGGCATCAACTTCCTCACCTACCAAATCCCATTTCAGAGGAAGAATCATCCACTTGACATACTCCGCCTGTTTAGGTATGAACGTGTCTCTGTGTTTGTTTATCCCAGGGTTAGACTTCATAGAACTATGCTTGATTTTAGCAGCTTAATTAAGGTGCAATTTATATATAATAAACTCATTTACAATTTAGTACATTGCAATTTTAGAATATTGTCATTGTTCCCAAACTATCCCTCTGACCGTTTTCAGTTATTCAGTATCTATTCCTACCTGGCAGCCACTAACATGCTCTTTGTATCTATTTACATGAAATTTAAACATTTAATGCAAGTGAAATTATGTGAGGAAAGAAGACAATTGTCAATTATCTATTACACTGGGTAAAGAAAACTTAGTTTTAATGCAGAAATTCTTCTATCTTTGCTTGAGAATTGTAACAGACCTTAATTTTTTCACATTTAAATATTTGATCAATTTTAAATTTATCCAGGATAATGTTTCAAATTTGCTTTTTTTTCAGATGTGATCCAAGAGTTCCAGCTTCATTTATTGAACAGCCATGTCTTTCTGAATGTTTTTAGATGACACTTTTGTTAGCTAGTTATTACACGTGTTAGCTCTTAGTTTCCGAGTTTATTTTCTTTTTCTTGTCCTTTATATTGCGTTCATCTCTTATGTTCCATTACCATGCCTCAAAAATTGCCTTTGTATCTTCTCCACAGTTTGTTATTCTTTTAAAAACATTATCCTATTTTGTTTTGATTTCTTTCCCCCAGAAAACTTTGTCTTTGATAAGGAAACATTCACAACTCCAAATGAGGAAATCATTAAAACAATGATAGTTTGTCTACACAAAAGTAAGGGTTTTTTGAACACAAATTTAAACAAAAAATTTATACACAGAATCAACAACAAGCAACACATTTAATGAGCTAATCTCACTAATGTCTAAGTAGTTCTTAGAAATAACATAACCAACAATTCAAGAGAAAATGGGCAAAACTATATAAATGTAAAACTCACTGAGGACTTGTTCAGGAACTGATTAATAGCTGTCCAAAAAGCAGACTAGGACTTACCCTTCCTAATTCTTCATTTGAGACACTAGCCATATTTTATATGAACAGTTTTCTCGAGTAGGATTTGTGCGTGGGCTAAGAAGGCCCAGAGTACAGGAATTGTCTTTCCCCTTCCCTTTATGCAATAGTATCGCTGTTTAATTGCTTTACAAATGTATAAATCACAGAGAAGTACTACTAATAACCCAATCAGAGAGCCTCACACTCAATCTTATGCCTTTTTCACTGAATAGAGCCTTAAAGTTGAGACTTATCAATAAATTCAACATGCATTGGGGAAAATTTTTTTATTTCCTCAAATTAAAGCTGGGTTTGGAAAGATGATGTTGCACAAAAACAAGGGGAAAAGACAATTCCTGCACTCCAGGGGTTTTTAGTAGTTATTAAAGCCCACACACAAAGACCACTAAAGAAACACATGGATCCTATAAAGTATGAGCGGAGTCTCAAATGGGGAATTGGGGAAGGGAAGCTGTAGTCTGGTTTTAGGACAGTTATTCATCAACATCTGGGCAGGGACTGATCAGAATCAGTAAATCAGGTGTTTGCTAGATTAGAACTGGCCTTATCTTGGGAACATATAGGTCTCTGCAGAGTTATTGGGAAAGCAGGTTTTCCTATAGTCATCTCAGAATATGCAAATTGGAGGGAGGAAGTATTGAAACAACTTGAGTTCTGCGGTGCGTCATGATTTCAAGCGTGTTATCTGCTTTTCAAGTCACAGTCCAGGGTTACAGACTGTAATTCCTGTTTCATTTCTCATGGTTTGCATAGTACTTCACATCCCCCATAACAAATCCATTAGGTATGTACTGAACCCTTCCTTTGATAGATGAGAAAATGGATGCACTAATATTTTTAAGTAGTTTTGTCTAGAGTCCCACAGTTATTAAGTGGCAGGACTGAGTTTCAAAATCACGTTTGTCTGTCACCAAAGCCCTAGCTTTGAATATCTACTCCACATTCTCTAAAAGCAGGGATTCTGCACTGGGTGTATGTAAATTATACTCAGGAGCTACCTGCATATTGAATGCTAAAGTTTGGATATATGTGTACTCAGAGGGAGAAGACAGAAAATCGATATATTCATCCAATTTTTAATGAATAGATGAACCAATAAAAAAAAGATTAAAAATCCGTGCCCTAGAGAAATTGTATCCATGCATGCAGGACAGCATAGTCCCACCTAAGGGGGAAAAGAAAAGGACATCTATTGTCCTAAAGGCAGTGGACAGCATGAGCCCTTTCAGAGTCATGGATTGGGCTTCTCATTTGTACCTCCTCTGGAATTAAAATGGTGAGCTAAAGAAAGCAGACAATGACCTTGGATTGTGAAGCGAAAGAGAAAGAACCCATTGGTCATATCAAGCCAGGGAAGTTGCCTAGGGAAAGTCATGCAGTCATCTGAAAGTCATTGAGTGTCCCTGGCTGCCTAAATCAAGTTCATTTATCCCAAACATATCCAAGAAGAAAGTGGTTTTGCAAAAGGATAACTATTTTCCCTGAGTCTCATGCAAATGTAAAATAAGAATTCCATTCCACTTCCTAGTTTCTTCCAAACAAGGTCTCATCGCAAAACTTCGCCTTTTTTAAATGGAAAACAAAATACCTATGATATTCACAGCATAACAGGTGAACTTATTTTCCCAAGAACAAAAAAAATTGCTTTAATTTATTCGTTTGTATGACTAGTTTTTCAAGTGCAAATCACAAAGGAGCTTGAGCATTAGCAACAAGAGATTAAAACTCATGCAAAAATTAAAAAAACACTTCTGAGAATTTCCCTCTTCTGCTTGCTTGTTGCAAACACAGCTTTCCAGAACAAAGGAAGTAAGATTTCTGTGAGGAAAAATTGGACGCTAACAGCAACAGCAAAAGTCTCTGTACAGACCCAGTGACTTCATATTATATTTGGAAAACGGACAGAAGACAGAATGGTCCAGCAGCTCGTGAGCACCCAAAGTACGTTGTCTTTAGTTTGTGGAACCTCAAAATTCCACTGTTTTGCAAAGATCCCACTTGGTAAAAGCAACATTTTGCTTAGGCTTATTACCAGGACATCCAATCTGCAGCTGTTATGCACATTTCAGAATAAACATTTATGTGTAATAATGTCTTCTTTGTCAAACTGGGAAAGAATGTGAACTCTCTCTGTCTGTCTGGAGGTGGTGAGCAGCTGGATACAATTGGAGGTTTGACATATTTTCTCGTCTAAGCAACTCACCGCCCCATAACGCACCAGCTCAGTCCTAGCTGTTTCCCTGGAGAGCATGGTGGCTTCTCTCGTCTCACTGTCCCATTACTCTTCAGTCACCCAGCCAGGGCTTGTCCTCATCCTCGAAGGTCTTGCCTCTTGTGAAATAAATGTCTGAGAATTCATGAGAAGAGACTCCTTGCACCACCAGGGCAGAGCTTCCTCCCTAACGAGCGGCTGAAATTAACCATAACCAGACGACATGCATGCCTAGAGCTAAATTATTCATATTATAGAGGAAACACAACAGTAATCTTGTGGCTGGAAAAGACTGCGTGGATCACGCCTGTGGCAAAACTATTAACAAGCATAAGCAACAAAATACAAAGCAAACACAAATGTGCTTTCTGTCTCCTGGGAGGTTCAGCCAGTGGTGGGTCACTTTTGGATAATACACCACTGAGAAACACTTGACTAGACACTCTGAAAACCAAAAAGATGAGCTGGAAACCTCTGATATGCAGAAACGTACAACAGTGTGGGTATCCTAAACTTATAAAGGGAATCACACTTTCACTGGGTGTCTCTGGGGTCTCAAGGCCTTGTAACACAGAGTTAGTTGGCTCATTGATTTTCCCTGTTCTATACTAATATGTGTAATCGAGATAAATTAATGAATCTGCACATACAAACATCCTTATCTTGGCACTTAGATCCTCAGCATCAAATTATCACAATTTTGATAGCCCATACATGCCTAATATTCAGGGTTTCAAAGTCATTTCTTCGTGGTTGTTTTGGCTGTCAAAAAGGTCTTTTCCTTACATTTGGTGTAAGTCTGTGAGGCATTACTATTCCATAAAATATAAAAGAATTTTAGATTCATAAGTGATGATAAATACAAATAAAACCCGACAATGTTTCTGGAGAGGATTATAAGACTGTCATTGTAAGACTAGCCCATCAACTCCCACCAAACGTAGGACAAATTAAAGACAAAATCTCAAGACATCGTTGACAACTAAAATCAAACTGAAAATGGACCGGGCCTAGGAAGACCTAAAACTCTGCTGCCACTTACATCTCAGTCATACTGCCTAGCACCCTAAATTCCCAAAAGAAAAATATCAAATCCTCTGGGTAAGGAAATCCAGTAACACTTCCTAAGTAATATAAATTTATAAAAATTACTAAGATGGAAGCAACAGAAGTAAACGGCAAAAAATAAAAGCCAGAAATAAACCAAGTAATATACCAGTATTAAAACAACCAGATATTGCAAAGGCTATAATTACTGTGATTGAGACAATCAGAAAACAGATAAAAGATTACTTTGAAACAAGTGTCTATAAGAGAGAATCAAAGTAAATTTCAGAACTGAAAAAATCTTTACTGAAATTAAATTAACTCAGAAAATGAGTTTAACAGAATGGAAGAGTGAAATGAACTTATTGATAAATAGGGCTGAATATCAAGTGTGTGGAACACTGATAAGTCCTAATGTGTACAAAGGAAAGGACCATAAAGATGGGGAAGAATGGAGCAGGATTTGAGTGTAACAGTAACTAAGAAATGTCCAAGACAGAAGCAAAGCCATCAAGCCACAGGATCAAGAAACTGCAAAAGCCCAGCAGGATTAATTCAAAGACAATCAAACCTAGGACTTTGGGGTAAAACAGCTCAAACCAGAGATAAAGAAAAATTCTCAAAAATAGATTGATTATGCATTTGTATTGAAACCTACAGATATCATCAAATAAAGGGATAAATCTTTAAAATTATCTCTACCAAAGTGAAGAGTGATCAGTTTTTTCCAATGTTCAATAATGCCAGATTATTTCTACCATGACCATTACATCCTACCAAAGTGTTTTCTTGTTGTTTTTCCCAATACCCCACCCCACATTTTGGCATTGTTAGAACTATCTAATTGTGTATCCAAAGAAATTATGATGAATGCAAACATATATTCTTATCACCCCATACAATAAAATAAGAGAAAGAAATGAATTATAAAAATTGAAAGGATATCTAATTTATTCTAAAAGTTATGGATTTCATATTAAAGAGAGAGAGACAGAGACAGACAGAGAGAGACAGAGAGAGACAGAACCCGAGACATGAATACCATTAATCCAGTAACCTGAGACATAAACAAGTATTCATCAAATAACAAAAATTTATGGAACTTGCCAAGCTGACCATAGTATTGATATGAAACAACAAAAACCAAAAGTTTTTCAGAGGAAAAACACAGGAACTTGATATTGATGCACACCATACAATATACAATGTAATGAAAAGGACAAACACAAAAAGAAAATAAGGGGGATCAATAAGACTTAAAATTTATATCTTTGTCTATGGTTTTTATCATTTTAACTATTTTGTGCCCGGAAATAGTTTTCTTAGAGCTTATCTTTCTTGGTGCTTGCTGAGTTTCTTGGTCCTGTGGGTTAGCAGTTCCCAGGAAATTTGGCAACATCATAGCTGTTATCTGTTCCAGTTTTTACCTTTTTCTTCCTGGGCACCAATATCTCTAGTGAGCAGCTTATTAGTATGTAATGGATCGCCACTCCACTATCTTGCCTTTTTGGGGTTTTTTACACTGTGCCTTTCTGTTGGCCAGACTTTTTACAGTTACTGTTCTATTTATTCAAGTACATTGATATTTCTTCTACATTATTGGATCTGCTACTATTCTTACCTAAAAATAGACATGGTATATTTTAATGCTAAATTTCCCATTTGGTTTTCTTTAACTGATCCTATTTTTCTCTTAGTATTTCCTATTGGATCATTTATTATGTTACCTTTTCTTCTGAATGTCAAGCATTTATAACTGTTTTAAAATTCGCCGGTTGATCCAGTATATGTTTTATCCTAAAAATTTGTCAGTTTTTTTCTTTCAGTTGTGGTTTACTTTTTCCTTCTTCTCATCTGTAACAACTTTGTACTAAGACCTAAATCTATTGTTTCCAGTTGAAGAAGTTTTAGATTCATTCTGGCATATAATTTTTAGACGATAAATTTGATAATTCTGCAGCATATCTTTAGTCCTTGGGAATAAAAGTACAAAATAAGCCCTTATCCCTAGGGAGAGTGAAGCAGGGAGTTTTCTGCAACTCAGTTTAATGTGCAGCTGAGATGCTCAAAACCGGCTGGACAGAAATTTGACATCACAACACTGAGTGATGTCTAAGACAGATCAACTCACAGTCTTCCCCATGTCATTTCTGTCATGACTGGAAGATGTGCACATTATGTATGTGTAGCTCAACCAAAGGTGCAAGAGGTCCCTTACAGACTTGGGAAATCTTCACTGAATATATTTCTTATACTATACATTTCAGCCTCCCAGCAGCTCCAAACTCTGGTCTCTGTTTCTTCCACCCAGAGAGACTCTTGCTCTCTGCTTGGGTTCCAGTACTCACTGTAATAATGTGAAATAAGCCCCAGACAAAAATGCAGGATGAATGTGGAGTTTTCTTTGAGCATTTTCATTCTCTCCAGTACCATAATCCTGAGCTGCTGTCTGCTGTTCAATACTTTTTATCCAACTATTTTATCACTATATAATTATTCATAAAAATAATAGGACAGGCCTTCTTACTATTATTATGCCATTGGAGTAATAACAGGTAGTCTAACCCTTTAGATTCTTGCATATTTCCATTTTTTACTTATCTCTGCCTCTGTACTGTCCATTCCACTGTGTCTATTCTTCTGACTCTATAAAGTTAATGCTTTATTCTATTTTTTTAAACTTCACTAAGAAGCTTTACTACTTTAAAAAGTAAAGAACAAAGTGTTCAAATTATGATATTTTAAAAATTGACCTATGAACCCATATTGAACTTAATGTAAGAGCATAAATTCAAAGATTTTGGAAAAGTAGTATGATACACTTGATAACACTGTGGCTTATTTTTAGTCCTTCTGAATATATGTTAAAAAAAAAAAACCTTTATCACCAAAGAAATTGTAGGCAAGGAGTTTTCAGCATCTCAGTTTAATGTGCAGCTGAGATGCTCAAAACTGGCTGAAGAGAAATTCAGCATCTCTTAACACCAAGTGATCTCTAAGGTGCATCAACCCACATTCCTCTCCATAGCATTTCACTGTCATCACTGGAAGAACAGCATATTGCATACGTGTAGCTCAGCCAAAGGTGTGAGAGGTTCCTTACAGATTCAGGTTGAGATTGAGGTTCAACTTTTTGTCTGTGGAAGGCCAGTTATCTGCAGCATTTGTCAGGAAAGGTCTCCTTTCTGCTGACTCCTTTTTGCAGCTTTGTCAAAAAGTTGAATGTACTTGCTTAAACGTGGCCTTCTGTGCTCTATTCCACTTACCTATCACACCAGCCTGCTGACTATGAATATGAAGTCGTAGAGCGGGTAAGCTCGTTTATCCTACTCTATCTATCTATCATCTATCTATCTATCTATCTATCTATCTATCTATCTATCTAAAGTTTGTTATTTTACTTCTCTTTCCTTTCCACATAAAGTGTTGCTGGTGATTTTGATAAAATCTACAGATCAATTTAAAGAAAAATTATATCTTTACTATGTTGCATCACCAAGTCCATAGGAACCATATGTCTTGCCATTAATTTACATGGCTTTGGGTTTACTTTTTTTTAAAAGAATATAACCAAGTAAAATAAAACAGACTAAAGACAATCAAACCAAACTAGCATAAGTGATACAGGACTTCAAAACAAGATAGTAGGAAATCAACAATGCTTACCATAAGGCCCCTTGCTATTTTTGAAATAGCCACCCATCCCTTCAGACATAGTAAAAATCAAACAAAACAGAACAAAATAGAGCCAATGAAAACAAAAAAATAAGCATAATAAAGGACTTCAAAATAAGATAGTAGTAAATCAAAAATGGTTACCTTAATATGTCGTGTTATCAAAAAGAATGTTATCTTTGAAACAGCTGCACATGCCGTTGGATATAATAAAATCAGAGAAAACAGAATAAATCCCAACCCAGCAAAACAATGAAAATGATACAGGACTTCAAAACAAGATAACAGGAAATTAACAATGGTTACCACCTTCAGAAAGAGATCCTCCGTAGATGCTGTATTGTGTATTGTTATCTAAAGAGATGATCAGACACTGGCTTTAGACCTACAAGGTCAGTGAAACACTGCAGGCATTAAATTGTGTTTTGCCTCAATAACTGTCACTGCAGCCTGTGTTGCTCCGTATCAGTTGGTCACTTATGGTGGTGGGGGTGGACACTGGATCTTCTTAACCCCCAGCCCATGTGCCAGAGGGGCTGGCATCTGGAGGTCTGCGCATGGCTCCAACTTCAGGGAGGGCTTGCTTCTTGTTGACTTCGTGTGCTCTTCCCCACAGTCTGAGAATGGTGCAGACTCAGGGGAAAAGGCTGGTGTCTAGCTGTCACCCAACAGCCTGCGCATGATGCTGACTCACAGAGAGGGCTTGCTTCTTGTTGAATTCTTATTTTCTTTCCCTATAGTCAGTAAATGGCACTGACTCACAGGGAAAGGCTGGCATCTGTCTCTCCTCCCAGCAGCCCATGCATGGCCTAACCCTTCATTCTAAAATGATTGTCATTTTCTTTTCTTTTCTAAACTCTATCAACTGCTGTTTTATATGTTCTTGTATCTGACATTTTATTTTGTGCGACAGACATGAAATTGCTCTTTAATGATACCTAATTCATAACAATGTGTTTTAATATAATTTCCTTTTCTGATGACTTTATACCAAGATTTTCATCAGCTAAAGTATTTGCTGATGAAATTAGCAATTTATGTGTTCTTGTGATAACTTTATATATTTTAATTTATTTTTAATTTTTGTTATCATCATTTTAGATCTCCTCCAGATTCTCAATAATGGAACATTACATGTCGGGAGTGGTTTTAGCTTTGGAGGATGGGAAGGTAAGTGCATAGCTTAGGCATCAAAAGTGTCATATTCTGCTCCTGTAATGAAAAAAATCCCATTTTTTTCTGCTTGTTCTGGAAAATCATTTTGTTCAATAGGCTCTTTATATGAGACTGGAAATCTGAGGAAGCCTCATCAAACACAAAGTGTTAATAATTCCACAGAAGAGATATCTTTCCAAAACTTCTTCCTATGGACTTCCCAGTGGTTTTCATTCACCATATCACAAACCTCTCTTAACATTTGCCTCTTGGAGTAAGATCGTCTTCTGGAGGTAAAGTAGCTAATGTATAATCTGGTTTCAACTCCAATATGTTAACATATTGGAAGTTGTCAATTCCATTATAACAAGGAAAATCTGAACAAATTGGAAATCAAAGACTTTTCTTGGACCTAGCAAGTGGTCACATGCTTCCTTCCAAAGCTAGAGAGATATGGTAACACTATAGTGATGATTTTGCTGACTTGCACAAGGCTGAGGAACATTAGCATGACTGAAAAGTTTCTGGGAGCGCCCACATTTTCATCACCCTTTCCTCCAGGAACTCTACTAGTTCCTTGTGATGAAAATGAGCAATATATATCTTCATGGCTACAAGTGCAAGTAAGAGTAGCAATATAAAATAGTTTCTATGATTTTACAAAACAAAAGACTCCAGCAAAAAGGGCCACGCTAGAGCTCGATTCTCCTGCCTTATTCTGTCAGTTAGAAAGGAGGAAACTGCCCCAGATTCAGCTTTCTAATCTCACCTCAGGACTTGGAAAGCACCACAGGCAATAGCGACCAGAGTTTTAAGGCAACAGATTATGAACACTGTAGCCAGAAACGGAAAAAATCAGGAGGGGAAAAACTATATGACTGGAGAAACTTTTAAACAGATTATACCGCCCCCAAAGACTTAATAAAATACTGAGACTTAGAAAGAAGATGAAGGAAATCCTCACTCCCACACTCCACGTCATTAGAGCAAAAGAGAATGGAATAATTGTACTACATCAGAACAACTTCATGGGAAAAAATTGTTTTTGTGTAAGAATACACAAAATTTCTCAAAATGAAGAGATGGTTGAAACAAATACTACTAGGATGCTAAATGCATCTACCTATATCTATGAGCAGCATTAAACCAACCTCCGCCCAACCAGATGAACATAAATCCTCATGCTAAAAGCCTGATTCCATCTGCCTATTACCCAATACCAAAAAAAAAGAAAGAAAGAAGTCAGAAGACACACCAAAAGAAGAAAATACACAATCTAAAACGACAAAGTAACTATTAGAACAGCACACTTATGACAGATGTTAGAATTATCAGAAAGGGAATTTAAAATAATCGTAATTAATGCTACAGGATCTACTATAAAAATCAGGCTGAGTAACTAGCGTGGCTCTCTTTAAAGTAGCCTGCCCTGCTTCCTCCAGGGTGTACTTTTATCTTGCTTCTTTTTCTTCTGTCTCTCAACCTAAGTTCATTCTGCAGAGCCTCTCTCTCTCTCTCTCTCTCTCTCTCTCCATTTTAACTTTTTCAAATAAACTTTGCCACTGCTTATTACAAAAACTAGGCCAAGCAGAGAGACAGAAACTCTGAGAAGCAGTGTTAAGAAAAAAATCAAAATCAATTGCTAGAAACCAGAAACCCAAGAGAAATGAAGAATGCCTTTGAGGGGTTCATCACAGTTGAGAAAAGAATGAGCAAACCTGCAGGCAGGTCAATAGAAACTTCTTAAACTGAAATTCAAAATGAAAAATTAATGGCAAAAAGCACAATAGACCAGCCAAGAACTGCGGGACACATTTTTTAAAGTTATACATGTAATTAGAAGGCCAGAAGGTAATGAACAAAACAGGAAAAAAATGTAACAATAAATGAGAGTTTTCCAAAACTAATGAGACATTAATTGATTAATATTGACAAAAACATTAACCCAGAATTCAGAACTAAAGTCCAGGGAAATTAACCTTCACATGGAAAAGCGAAATAAATATTTTCTCAGGCAAACGAAAAATACATAGGGAATTCATTAAGGCTGAAATGGTCCGAGTAAAATATAAAAAATGTAAAAAGAAATTCTTTGGTTATCAGGAAAATACATTTAGGGCAGAAAGTTAGGTCAAAGTGAGTGATTATCAATAAGAACCTCTCTGCCAACAGTGCCTACGTGGAGCATGTAAAGACTAAGCAAATTATTTTCCTTATTCCTAAATAAGTGATCGGTAAGTGTGAGTTTACAGCAGTAATAGAAACAATGTGCTGGTTGAAGAGGGCAGATTTATAAGTGAAATGTGGGTGCCAACGTCTCCTGGACAGAAGGAAGGGCTTGAGGAGCCTTGTTATAGGGTACGTGTATGATAGGTACAGCAGGAAAGGATTATATGAAGAGAGACTCAAAGCAGTTTCTAAAAAGAGTACATTATATATCCCCAGGCATCCAGTAACATTTTTCAAGTAGTATGATTAATATGCAAACACAAGAAATAAAATGGGATAAGACCAAAATCTCAACAAAACTAAAAATGATAGAAAAGCCAAAGGAATAAAAAGGTCAAATGCAACAGGCAAAAATTAGCTAAAAGTTGGGGAATATCAGTCTAGCTGTGGTAATAATCATTTAAATATGAATGGAATAAATGCACCAGTGAAAACAGTAAGCTTGCCAGAATAAATAAACAATAATGGCCAGCCTCATCTGCCTACCAGAAGCACACTCCATATAAGCATTAGAAGTAAAGGAATGGGCAAATACGCCACGATAAATACTAATCAAAATAAAACTTGAATAGATTCTTAATTTTAGACAAACCAAGCTTTAGAATATGCAAGATTACCAAGGATAAAAAGAGACATTCCCTAAATGGTAACAGTAAACTATCTAAGAAAAATTTGTTCAAACATCAAAGAACATCAAAATTCCTGAGGTAAAAACTGATAAAACTCCAAGAGGAAATAGAGACATACACCAAACTCTCAGTAAAGAATGGATTAAGCCAGCAGAAAATCCATAAAGCCATATATGATTTTAATGGCCTATTAATCAGCTGAAACTAATAGATACTTTTAAAACACTATGACTAATAAGAGAAGAACATACATTCCCCTCTAGCATACAAGAACAGTTATCTAGATAGAACATATTTCAGTCCCTAAACACAACAAATTGCAAAAAATAGAAATTATATGAAGAGTATTCTCTGTAACAAAAAGATAACTGAAAATTCACCAACTATTTGAATAAAATAACACTTTTAAATACCATGTGGAATGAAGATGTCTCAAAAATCATTTTAAAATATTTTGAAGTAAATGAAAATGAAATCTCATCTGAGATCACGAAGCTCTGATTGTAGCAATGTAGAGCATCCAATGCATATTTTGAGAAAGAAGAGCTAAAATCAATAACCTAAGTTTCTACCTTCCTTAGAAAACTAGAGAAAGAAATCAATACACCTAAAACAAAAGGATAAAAATGAAATAATAAAATTATAACATAAATCAATAAAATTATAGTCAGGAAAATGTTAGAGACAACAAATGAAATCAAAAACTAACTCTTTCAAAGGACCAATAAGATTGAAAAATCTCTTTCCAGGTTCACCAAGAAACAGAAAGAAATGATCTAACCTCACAGACATTAAAAAGGTAAGAAAAGAATACCAAGTTTCACAACTTGGATGAAATAGATTAACTCTTAGACACAAACCACCAAGTCACATGAAAAGAGATACCCAAATGTCTTACAGCAAATCAGGAAACTGAATCCACAGTTAAAATGTTCCTTTAAAAAAGGCATCTGACTCAAGTTGTTTTACTTGCAAATTCTACCAAATTTTTATGGAAAAATAATAATTCTTCACAATCTCTTCCACAAAAGAGAAGCAATGATGATTTAACATAATTTACAATAAGAGATCTTAAGTCAATATAGTCTTATATAAAAGTTTTCCATAAGCAAAAGTGTACAAATTGAAGTTACAAGAGTGCATTCCAACTCAGAATTCATATTGAGGCTAGTAAATGTCTCTTTATTTCTGAGATATGAAAATAATTGCTTCTTTTTCATGGGCTCTTTGCATGGATTCCTAGGGATCCTTGAGCACCCCATGATCTTCTCATTCTCATTTTCTGCTGGCCAGAGACAAAGGGCCTGGAAAGAGCCGTGTGGAATATTAGAGCAGAAAGCCAGAGTCTCACTTTAACCTGCTCCCATAGGCAGGCAAGTAAAGTTAACTTCTGTGTGTTCTACGAAAGGCAGCGAGGGGAGATAAAGACAGAAATCTAAAGAATTTAGACAACACTCTCTCTGGAAACTATGAAGGGCAAGGATTTATGTTGAGTCTGAGAGCATATTCTTTTCAAGTTTGAAAAGTAAAATAATTTTGTAAAATAATACTTTAGTATTGTTGAAAATACTTAAAAGAGCAGTTTGTTATTATTGTATTATTATTATTGAAATATAGCCTATATAAATGAAGTATTGTTTAATGTTTCTACATTGGATATTTAATAAATAATGTAATTCAGAATGTAAAAAAAGGGATTCTACTTGAATTATGAAAAAAGAACACTGAAAATTGAATAAGGAAATCTGATACGTAGCAGATGTGAAGTTTAACATAAAAATATGACCTCATCAAAGAACCTCAATTATAGATTGGCAACATCATAAGCAAAATTCCCAAAAGAAACTTTTAAAGTGAGATACATCAAAGACACTCAAATACTAACAATCTTCATTCAACATTTCCAAATCCATTAGTGTTCAGTCAAGTTTTTAATATCAGGAATAGTGTCAAATCTTTTAAACAGTTTTTGTTTTCATGTAACAGAATATAAGGATATTATACCATTTATTATTAAAAGAATTCCAGATTTTTCTCCTGGTTAATGTTAAGTGTATGATAAATAAGAAAATAATATGGAATATTATTTATTGTGACTTCAGGATATTTTAAAATGTATTCTTCACTCGTATCTCAACCCCATTAAAAAAGAGGGACAGAGACAAAGTGCAAAGAAAGAAAGAGAAAGGGAGGAAAGAAGAAAGGAAAACATAAGAATCCATGGCAGGGGGGAAATAACCATTCTCATTTTGAAGAAGAAACACAGGGGTGGGGGAATGTCAAAGTTTTCAGTAACCAGCAAACAGCAAAGCCCAGCAACCATCCAATAGGCAAAGACCACAATCACACAAATCCGGAGGAGAAGCAGGGAAGTATTGGAGCTCGGCAGAGCTCTGACAAGGATGACAGAGAGACCAGACGCAAGATAACGAGGACTTGAGAACGCAGGTGGCCACACCAGCTCACACACGTGGTTCCGTATGTTTCTCTTTCCTCTGTAAAACTGATAACTTACCTTCCCTCGCACAGCCAGTCGTTGAACCAACAAACTTACGTGAGCTGGGTGCTGTGATAAAGGAAGCAGATGAGCTTGTGAAAGGTCCACACCCAGCTGCTGGGACATGGGTGTCAGTGCTGCCATCAGAGGCCCATGAACAATCTGAGGGTACCAGATGTGAGGGTGTGAGTTTTGGAGAAGCTCGCAGTCCAGACATACAAAGACTGTGTGTACTAACTGGGATCCTAGTCGAGAGTTTTTAAAGTCTGTGCTCCCGATGAATAGTCAGTCTTCTCCATGAAGGGAACATCACCTAGAATGAAATCAGCTTGTTTGAACACTGGCTCCACCACCCAGTCAGTCCCCTTTACTTCCAGCCTCAAATTCCTCATCTATTTAAAGGAAATGATGATGTACCTTTCCTACCAAGTTGCGAGTTTTTTTTAAGCGAGATGCTAAACACCACAAATATACCTTGAGATTCGCATGCTCAGTACCTAGCGATGATGCTGCTACTGTTATTTAGAAAGGTACCATGAGGATGTGGGGCAGGGCTGATCTTCTGCACCATGCAGACACAGGCGATGGTGAGAAGGCTCAACACATGTTCCACGAGGGTCTCCTATATGAGGGCACAGCACTGTCAGCAAAGAGAACAAAAGAGTATAAAACCACAGCACGGCTTGATGTGTGCTTGGGAATTGGGAAAATGAATCAGGGAGTAATCAGTTTTACAGTACCACTACCAAAAGACTATTTGTAAAAACAGCCACTGTTTGCAAGCGGGGCTAATGTAGAAATGCCATTTCAAAAGTAAGTGTACAAAGGTATGATCTTGAGAGAAAGATCTGTCTTCAGAGACACCCTGGCAAATAGAAATCATACATCAGGTCCACAGAGGAAAGAGAGGCAGAGAAAGATACATCCAGGTATACCAGAGTATTGGGAATGCAGGACAAACTAAAATTTCTAAGTAGAGGCAGTAAAAGATAGTTGGGAGGAGATGGTTTCAACCTGATCAAAACTATTTCAGACTTACTTCTGACACTAAGTACTATTATATCTCAAGGAAATTTCCAGGAAGGTCCAACCTATCTTGGATAATCCTTCAGAGTCATCCTTCCATTCTCGGCAACATAAAATGGTACCACTGAGTGACCTTCACAGTCTTTTCTGACTCTGACTCCATAAAAGTAAAAGCCACAGCATGTTAGTTTTCGGTTTCCAACGTTGCAGGGATCCAACTTTTGCAAGACACAGCCTATGTAATTCCAGCATTAGAAGCATTGTTCCTTCTGTCTCAGGTGTAAATGATTGGCAATATCTGAGAAATATCATGAGCAAAGACTGAATTCTGCTAACACGGGGAGAGAGACTATAGACATATTCCAAGAGAACAAAAAAATGGGGAGTTAGCTGCTTTTGGATGCTAGCTGAGAAACTTTGGATAAGTTCTCTGAAACCTTGTCTACAGTTAGAGAATGATTTTGTTTTAATACTTTGCCTGCTCAAGTACACAATCAATTCTGTAATTTTGGCTGAAAAGTCAACACCTGATTCATATTTAATTCTCATAAATAAAAATGCCAGGAAGAGGGACAGTTTTGTTTTGAAAAACACTGATACAATGTGGCTTCATTCTTGACTTCTATTATTTTTGAAATTTCAAGCTGTAACTGCTGAAGGATGCATGCTATGTCCTGATAGCACTTTTGACCCCTGAATAACTTGGATCACGCCAGTGATGAAGGCTGGAGGACCCTAAAAACAGCCTCCCCAGAGCAGGCAGTAACCAGTGATTTAATTCATCTGGAAATATTAGTTGCTACATCTATGATAGGAATTAAAGGCATCCTTATTGTTAGGGCTCTGGTTGGCGCTACCTTTGGAGCAACTCGTAGCTGAGTCCTTGCTTGAACATTTCCTAACTCTGTGTTAATGTGAAAGCCAGTTAACCTATCTGTGCCTAAGATAATTAAAGTGAGAGGTCAGAATAATATTTTAGACTCTTCAAAGTTGGTGTGACTATTAAATGAGGATTTAATGCCAAAATAATAACTTGACAAGGTTTTAGAGAACTTGTTTGAAGTTTCTTAGCTCTTTTCATTCTTAGTAATTAGTACTAAATAATGAGTCAAATTCAAGTATAGAATTTGAATAACTAAAAATCAGCATATGGAATTAAAATACTAGCATATTTTGCATAATTTAATTTTATTATTTTGCATAAACAGTAGTATGCAAAGAAGCCTGATCCCCGCCCCTCTTTGCAGATGTCACGTCAAAAGTTCATTTTTCTATTGAAGCGAGACGCTACAGCACACATTTCATTTTAGCCTCCTGGAAATTGCTGCACACACCCTGTTTCACTGTTAATATGAACTCGGTTGATTTCAGTTGAGGTTTAACACTAGCTTTGTGATACTGGGAAGGCCACTTAAATGTTGCAGTTTATTCAAACAAAAATGTGGGAGTTAGGCCAGGTACTCTGTAAAAAAGGTCACTTCCATCCTTGATTTATAGGATCCTATAATCCCATTAATCATCCTGATCATGAAATGTCCTTTATTCACTTGCTTTCTTCCCTTTTTTTCTGTGCCAAGATAGCTTGAAGTTTCTACAAAACCCAGAGGAAAAGTCAGAGAAAGAAATGCAGTGTAGGGAGAGCATGAGAATTGACTGCTTCTAAGGGTTTTGCTCCTGATTCTACTTTCAGGTAACTAAACTAACTCTGTCTCTTTGTTTGATTGAAGGGGGTCAAAATTTTTAGCAATACAAGACAAGTACACAGTATTGGATTGTCAGGGTTTTTTAGAAAGAGGCATCTGTTGAAAAGCAGGGAGCAAATGTATCAAAGTGTGGTAACACAAGTTAAATGTAGACCACCATAAACCATGAGAAGCAGGTAAAGTTGCAGGGCGTGGAAGCATTTGCCTAACTTCAGCTCCAGGTGGAGGCAGAGGTGCCTAGAACACAATGGGTTTTGATCAAGTAGCCATCAGTCTTCCAGTGGCACACACGTTATGGCCCCCACTTGCTAACAATGCAAAAAGAGGGAAGACATGAAAACAGAAGACCCAACATTAAAGAGCAGAACCGTCTTTCCAAGGGCTTGACTTCCTCCAAGAGCTCTGGAAATTATGCCATGCAAGGAATGAGCCCATAAAGGAACTTTTATAAAATTATTAAGCCAAGATTATATTGGCTAAGAGCAGAACTGGTCTTTCCCCCTAGGAGGGAGGACTTCATGGCTGCAGGTGTAGAATGAGCCCCCTCTACCTTTTCTTAGCAGTGACCCGAGCACTCTGGGGGATCCTGGGCTGAGGAAGTAAAAACCTTCCATCTCTTGCTGAGCCCGTGGGTTGTCTAGATAAGAACCACCAAAGAGGCCACGGCATAGACGTCTCCCTGCACTTTCTCTCACCTCACTACAAACACACACCCCTCCTTACTCAAGACTTAAACCCTTCCTTACTCAGCCACTTTCCAGTTTAAAGCAATCTCTTTTCATTCTTACTATTTAGTACTAAATAATGAGTCAAATTCACGTATAGAATGTAATCCATTTCAGATTCACCCAGAGCTTTTCTGTTATGCTTTTCTCTTGGCTCAGAAAAGTACATGGAATTTTTCTCAGGGTTTCAAGTGTCAGAGTGGTGCTCAGGCATCTAGCCTCACTCATAAGCTCTGCCCTGGCTGTCATTAGTGATAGCCAGTCCTCTAATTTATTTACCTTTCTCTTATTAATCTACATAAATTTTTATTACATGTATTAATCATTTATCAGTGCTTTTTGTTTCTGATAAAAAATTACAATTACTTGCAATTAGTTTATGATATTCTTCATCATATTAATGTTTAGAGCTTTTATGTAGTAAATATTTGTTATCTTGTTCTTTATGAAATTCCAATTTTAAATTTGTATTGCTTAAATTAAGAACTATTTTTTCCTAGAATTCCTATTGCTTTTTTGCTTGATTATTTTGTCAAGATTGTGTTAAAATTTATCCAGATTATCTTTGTATGCGGTATGGTATAGATATCTAACCCACTGGCCTCAAAATAGTAACATTAATCTACTATTTTTATTCTAATCAAGTTAATATATATTTATATTATTTAATATACATTAAATTTTTATATATGTATATATATTACAGTACAAAAACTCATTGCAAGGAGCTTGATAGAACTATTTGAAGTGGTATGGTAATTCAGTGAAAAAAATTATACATAGAAATTATTTTATTCCACAATACTGTTGCAACCAAAAGTAATATGACTTGTCTCCTATAATTTTCTGTTTCCTCTAGCTAAATAAATTAACTATCTCTTGCATATGTTAGCCAACCATAGGAAAGGCAGATTTCATAGAGATGATAATGTTGCAACTAATTAAGACTCTGGCCCCCATATTGAAATAGAAGAAAAAAACACCTAATAAAACAAATGAGAGCATGTTGATACATGAGTGTTGGTTTTAGTACGGTCAGAAAATTTTTCTCCCCAATCTGGCCTGGAGACGGCATCTCATTTGCTGAGAGGCATCCTCAAGGAGCTGCTTCTAGCTTTAGGGTCTGAAGCTAAGTGCTGGGCCTGGCACCCAGAAGAGCATGCTGGACACAGCTTCAGAAAAGCAAACTTTCCACAGCCAGAGCTTTCAGATTCTTGCTCTTCAAACTAGAGAACTGAGGAATCGTGACCAGCTCTGTCATTCTTTGAGAGACACAGGCAAATGTAGAAACCACGTCCTCGGAACAGCAGAGCCAGCATCCGGGCGAGGCATATGCTCAGTCACCGTGAGTTACGAGCAGAGAGGACAGACTCAGTTCTCTGCTTATACCTCCTGAATCAAGCTTTAGGGGAGACCTGGATTAACAAGCACTGTGTGGCCAGCAGAGAGCTTTTGTGCTGCAACCCAAACAAGCGCTTTTTCAGGTTGTAGCACATTCAGGATATCCTCCCGGTGCAGGGATCTAGCTCAGGGAGGATTTGTCACTTCCTGATGACTCAGGGGACCACACCAAAGTACTGGCATTAGTGACACCACGTTGCACCCAGAGGAAGGCAAGCCCAACCGTGTGCAAGGGTGAATATGACGTATCTCGTATAAGCAGGACACCGTGGTCCTGCTCAATTGCAGTAGCATTTGCTTTCATCAGAGTAGTGACCTCAGGATCCTTTGGAAACACGTTACTTCCTCCTCTTGCATTTAGCCCAAACCAGCCAGTAGAGCAGCAGGTATGTACATGGCATAGTGTGTCTATTTGAGAAAATGAAAAAATGCCAAAATTACCCATGTTGACCTTGGCTGCCCTTTCCTCCCATGCTCACTTACTTAGTGTTCTCCCTTATACCCACCAGCCTTGATCTGTGTCTGTGCAGTCCAGCATGGAAGCCACCAGTCACATATGGTTATTTAAATTTAAATAGACTAACATCACACAAAATTTAAAATTCTACTGCAGGGTCACATTGGCTTCACTTGAAATACTTGATAGCCATACATGGCCCACAGCTTCCACAGTGGTCATCAGAGATATCTAACATGACCACCATTGCAGAAGGTGCAATCAGTGCTGATGCACTGAGACCTGGTACATTCTAGCCTTGATAGTACCTCCTGTCTGCAGAAAGGATGCGGTCTGGAGGGATCAGGGTGGCGGCAGACATTAAGCAAGTGCTCTCTCACAGAAGTCAACAAGAGCAGTTCCAGATGATGTCACAAAAGTGAGATGCTAAAGACGAAGACAAAGTACTGACTGATTTGCCTGGAGAGTCCGAGACAGCTCCTTTCAAAAGAGGTATAAACAGAGGCCTGAAGAACTGAGAATGTATGATTCAGGAGAGGGTAGGGATAAAGACATTAGATATCCAAAATGAGAGAGAGACAAGAACAATAAAAAAATAGGAACCCAGAATGTCTTTGAGATTCACAGTCTCTGATTAGTTTTCAAACACAAAGAGATTCAGCTCTCTGGTTAATTCTGTTCTCTGCTCATCCTTAGGCTCTCGATCAAAATTAGGTTTCACCCAAGATAGCTCAGAGTAGGAAACATAAGAAGTTTTCATTCTGAACGGTTAAATTAAACTGAAACCTCCCTCCTCCACACATCTAGTGGAAAATGCCAGGTTCAGTTTCCTGCCATCCTGGGTGAGGAAGAAAGGAAAGGACAGGAAGCATTTTTGAGGACAGATTTTTGAGGAATGCACCCAGAAAACTATGGAGTCAGCACTGTGCTACAGAGAGGAGCCAGGGAACATTAGGGGAACTCTGATTCGCCCTGGGAAGAGGAAAGTCAGGTCAAGAGAAAAGAAGCCAGATGCAGAAATTAATTTAAGAGAATATCTGTAACGTGGCTCTAAAATTAGGCTGAGTTGGCGAAGTTTTCATCTGGACATTATTTACGGAATTATTTTATGACTTACATGTTCCCTCCCTAAACAGATGTTTCAAGAACAAAATTGTAGGGGAAAGCCAGCATTTACAACAAAATTTCCAAATCATACGCTAGTCTGACTAATTGAAAGAATAAATGCAAGGGTGGAACTGAATGCTTAATTTTAACAAGCAAATAGTACAAGTTGGAAAACAGCTACTACAGAATATTCCTTTCTAAAGAAGCAGAATTAAAATGAACTTTAAAATAGCTAGGTAACTTCTACCAATAGAATCAAGAGATATTATGAAAAGTAGATTCTTAATCCCACACTTCGATTTTTGATTTAGAAGAAATTTAAACAAGGAATTGTTGAATAAGAACAGGAAAAATCGAAGAGCAAGGTTCAGGAAACTATTTAAAAAATAATGGTTAGATGTGGTGGCACACCTGTAATAAAAACCTAATTTTGATTTGGCAGGCTGAGGCAGAAAGAATGCCATGAGTTCGAGGTCAGCTTAGGCTATATAATGAGTTCAAGGCCAGCCTAAACTACATGGCAAGACTCTGTCTCAAAACACAACAACAACAACAATAATGAAAACCTCTATATAAATACGAAGAAAAATCCAAGTTAGGTACAGGTTGAGCATCATTAATTCAAATGTCCAAACTGAAAAATGCTCTAAAATCTGAAACATTTTTGAGCATCGTGTCACCACAAAATATTTATAATGTGGCTTTCAAATTAGGCTGATGTGGTAATATTTTTATCTGAACATCAGATTTAAGGAAGATCTTTGGGAAAAGTCACTGAAGATGGTAATTGTTAGCTGGAGATATAGGAAACCCTTCTGGAAGAAAACAGCCTAACAGGAGGAGCTGAGAGGGCCTGACCCAAGCAGCCAGTATCAGAGGACATCAGAAGCACAGAAGGTCCAGAAGTAGGGAACCACTACCCTGATTGCACTGCGAGTGGGGACTGGGGAGGAAATGGACTGGGCTGTGCTTGTGTGTTTCTGTCACTAGCAGCCAGGTCATTATGGTCTGGCCATTGAGAATCTCTCTAAAGCAGGTGTGTTGTAGGCTTAGTAACCAAAGCAAAGCTACCAGGAACTGACAGATCCTCAAAGAGGTGGGAGAAAGGGAGCTTAAAAAGTGAAATGTGACTCTGTCCCTCATCCTCCCTTTTGTTCTGTACTCCTGAGGGGAACAGTTTTGCTCAGTCACACACCCAGCCACAAAGTGGGTACTTCTCCACAGGCCCAGAAGCAAGGGGGCCCCTGGATCATGGATTGGACCCCAAAACTGTAAGGCTTGTCTCAGGTACATTGTTGCAGTTCAAAAAAAAAAAAAAAAAAAGCTGGCCATCACACAAGTAGACCAATAAGGATTTGGGAGAATTTTATTTGTTTTACTGTTTATTTTGTGGTGCTAGGGATTAAATACAGGGCATCTTTTGAGAATGATATCGAAAATGATAACGTGATACAACCGTGAAAGAGTCAAGATAATGCACTAACATCAGAGTTAGCAGGCATCATTTCCACCTAAAAACCTGATAAAATAATTTCCTCATGGAAAAACTGACATTTTGTGCTACCTCTCAAAATATTACATGTTTTATAAATAGTGGAAGGGAAGAAAGCCAAGGCGTAGGATGAGGTGGGCACGGAAGGCAGTGGATGTGGGTGCAGAGCTGCTGGCGCTCAGATCGCACCACTTCTGTGAGCTTCATCGACAAATGATAAAGATGAATCAGAACAAAACAAGGTGACTTTCCCAGAGTCACAAAGAGAACTAGAAAATAATACCACTAGACTTTCTATCCAAGGTGTTTTCTGACAGGCCCCACATTCTTCCTCAAAAGTCTGTTGTGGAGATGATGTTAATAACCAGTGGTCAACACAGCAAATTCAAGAGAGGGAGAGAGCTGTCAGAAACAAAGGTCTCCCACCCTGACTCTGAATGGTGCACAGCTCAACAGCTGGAAGTGAGCCCCAGGGTAACTCCTTCAGGGTAAGGACTCTCTTCCGGCAGACTTGTCTCCTGACTTTTGATCCAGGCAAATACATCACACAAGTGCTCACAAATCCACCGAAAGATTTTTTTTTTTTTTTTGAATACTGCCTGAATGTTCAGTATTGTCATGAGAAAGTGCTTGTGGTAACATTTGTCTCTTTCTTATTGACGAGCAGCTGTGGATGACAGAAACATAAGACTCAGAAGTTTCTGGCCCTTGGCTCCTCTGGTCTGTTCTGGTTTAAGATGATTACACAGCTATTTTCTATAACAAGGCCTCACCGAACAGGAGAGACAAATGGTTTTATTTCCCCAACCAGTTTCATCAAGGATTACACAAAGAACCACCTCATCCATCTTTGCACAATTTTACGTTCATTATAGGTTTGAAATGGGAAATCATTTTTCAGGAGGCTGATCTTTAACTGATTAGGGGTGTAACTGTTAACACTGGTGCGTCCTGCAGAATTGGAGATCCATTATCTGACCCCTGCAGCCTTGGCCACCCTGCGTCTTCCATTTATCACAGCAGCCACTTGGATAGCCAGACTCGTGCTGTGTTAGGCCTAGACAATGGAATCCCAGGCCCTTAACAGGAAATGGTCAAGCCAACGACTTCCCAGAATCTTTCAAAAAGAGCCACAAAACCGCTACACTGAGAGGAGATACCTTATTAGGCTGACCATGTAATACATCACATAAACATTTTTATCATCTCCCGGAACACTTCTGAGGATCAGGGAAGGTGTTGTAACAATTACATCAAGTCAGTTAATATAAATCACACCTAAATCACTCTGGGCTTATCAATGCCAGCAACTACTAAAATAAACACCATCATGCCTGCTATCTATGTCCTATATATTGCATAAATCATATATGCAAGTATGCTCAAATATATCCACTAACATTACAAATAAAATCTTATCAGTCAGCTGATCACAGAATCTTACATTAACCTTTTTTTTTAACCTGCATAGATGTGAATCAGACTCCTGCATGACCTGAAAACATTGGAATTCTCTGCCTGCAAGTTAAAAGACATTCAAGTCTCAGGATTGAAGAAATTACCACAGCAAGCAAGTTTCACTTTGACTCACTCTATTTATCATGTCTGGAAATTAAATAATTATTTAAAAAGTAAATGGCTGGATAAATTAAATTTCATTAAAAGTTCATCTGATCGCCTATGATGTTCTCCAAATGTTGTGCAGAAGAGCAAATTGTCAGTGACAGTAATTAGGAGCCCTGCAAGGTAGGAAAGCAGAGGGAAATCACCATTTCATGTTTGCTCTGTGCCAAGCAGTATTGGAGGCTCTTTACAGAAGCTTATAATTTCAATCCTTGAAGCAAACCTGTTAGATAAGTGTAGTCATCCTTATCTTACAGTTTAAAAAGCGAAGTTCACATAGTAAAGTAAAACAAAATAACTCAGTGATGGCTCAAACCCAAAGCTATCTGACACCACGTTCCCACCCTTCTCCCTTTCCTTTGCAGACAATTAGGGCTATGTACTGATCATCCAAAAGAAGACTCTCAGCATTGATTGAAACTTTAAAATATTACAAAGCAAGGAAGGGCACTAAAGTTTTAGGAGTAGGGTAGAAGTTACTTTAAACCAATTTATGAGGAAAACAAAAGCAACTTTATTTTAGTGTCTCTCTCCAAATTTTATTAGCATCTTCTTCATCAAAGAGCATTTCTAGAGCTTGATTTCTTGGGTGCTTTGTGGTATCACCCACAAGAGGAATTATATATCTCTTGGCCTGTCCTCTTGAAAATATAAATCAGATAAATGAAAAGAAATCATTTCCACAGCTCAAAAAATCTACTAATCAGTGAGTGATGAGAGGCCATTTGAGGAAAACCAAAATTAAAATGGTCTCAACCATGTCCCTGTGGGTTTCTACAAAATCTTTTAATAAAACCAGCTGGAATTCCATCCTGGCTCAAAAGCTTTCTTTATGTATCCAAGGTACTTCAACCTTACTCTTTTTCTTTTTTCTTTGAGTGCTAGTGCCAAATATCAGGGTCTCAAAAATACTGGAAAGCTTGTTTGCTTTTCATTTCATTTCTGTTGCTCAGGTTCCTTTTGCAAATGTGTTTCAGGTTCCACATTCCTTAGGCACATTTCTTTGCCGTTAGTTATTAAAATGAGCATTTCCTTGTGACAGTGTTTAGCCACGAACGCCAGCGGGACACTAAGATTTAAGGCATGCCGCTGATTTGGAAGTTCCCTTGAGTACCATTGCTCTTTCCTTGTGTACTACAAAGCCAAGGGAGGAGGATGGGAAGGAGGCAGTGTCAGAGGGAGCTGATATTTTGCAAGGAACTAGCGCTCGGGCTTATCATTCCTCCTTCAGGACAGGCAGCCCTTGAATCCATCCCTAATGTCCCCGAAGCGTCCATCTGCCAAGCAGTGCAGTGCCAGCTGCCTTCTTTCCTCCCAAAGCTTAACGAACTCCAGCTTAGGGTATCAGCTGACTCAGAGCTGGCATTTCCCTGCAGTCCGTGCACCAAATGGGCAAATAATGGGACTTGGAACCTACGGCCTTCATTTCCAATTCCAGCTCCATACTTTATTAGTAATTAGTATCATAATTAACTACAAAAGCTATTTAGGTTCATTGAGCCTCTGTTTCCTAAAATGGGCTGTTTCTATATAACTGGAAAAAGCAGAGAAAGATAACGCTATTTAATATGCAAACCTAATGGTAGATGTTTCTGTTTCGTGTGGCTGGAAGAACTCTCTAAAGTGTTTGTAAAAAACAGATCGATTAAGTGCTGATGAGTCATGTGGAGTAGAAAAAATTGATACCACCTGGGCAGAGCCTGCGCAGACAGAGAATGTGACAATGAGTTTTCTATGCCCAGGCCGTGTGTGGGAAGCTGGGGTGTTGCCCACAGGGCTGGATCAGGGAGAAAGATTCCAGATACAAATCTGGAAAATGAGAGCAAATCAAAGATGTGAGGGAGGCAGGCAACCACTCTGGGAAAGGTTAATCATGTGGTTTCTGTACAAGAGCAGCAAAAAGTGATGGGATTAGAATTCTGCTTGAATTAAGCTGATTGTGTGACCACAGAGAAAATAACCCTTTCCTTCATGCAAAGGCACCTATAGGGGCCACAGACCAGGGCAGGAGCCTACCAAGAGATGCAGTCCATAGGAAAAATTCCCAATCAGCCTGGCATGGTGGCCCACACCTGTCATCCCACCACTTAAAAAGCTGAGGCAGGAGGATCACCTCAAACTAGAGGCTGGTCTGGGTTACATGGTGAGTTCAGGTCCAGCCTGAACTATGTAGTGAGACCCTGACTCAACAAAGAAACAAATAAAATTTCCCACTCAAATCAAACATGAAATTTGCAAGGATTTCATTCTTTTGTGCAGTTTTCTTCATCCATCAATCCCTTCCTTCTCCTACTCCTCTGACATCCAATACATGTTGACTACTCACAACGGACTTTGGGTTGCTGATGTGGGAGATTACAGGAAGGTAAACATTGCCTACTACGGACTGAGGAATGGAAGAAAGATCCAGGGAATAAAGACAAGTGGTAGGATGCAGGGAGAAGGAAGAGAAGGAAGAGGTAGGAAAAGGGGGTTGGCAAGAAACAGGGTGAAGTAACAGCAGAGCTGAGGTGCCTGGGCTAGGAGAAGCAATCCCGCGGTGGCCGCCAACAACACAGCACCACCAGCACCCAAGGAACCCTGAGTCACGGAGACACTGGGGGAGCCCTGGAAATTCTGCATTATCGTATCCTGTATCAAAGGATGAAGAACTTGAGGACATCAGAGTGGCAGTCCTCTCAGGACGGCAGCAATCATTGTTTATATCAGAAGTAGCCTCTGATTTACAGTCTTCTTATTCCAAAGCTCTCTCCTGTCATTCTCTTTTCCCTCACCCTGTGTGATTCTTTGCAACCTTTTCTGGGCTTGAATGTCTACAACAGTAAAAATGCTCACATAATACATTAATATTTTCAGATCATCTACTGGATGGTTGGTTGCTTCTCAGAGACATTTTGAAGGTGATTTTACCTCTGACCACATAAAGGCTTCAAATGAATTACCAATGCATAAAATATTATCACACGGTTTATAAGACTTTAGTAACAATAGTTTCTATATCTAATGGAAAGTAATTAACAGGTTAAGAATAAATAGCAGTTGTGTAGCTGCTCACGGAGAGCAGCGAGATTTCTTAACACACCTAGTGCTATTTCATTCTTAATCCAGGGAGGTCTCAGATGTTTTCAGTGTGGATTAATCCCAGGTTTGTCATACAGCTTTTATCCCACTGTAATTGAAGCAGCATCTTTTTCCCACATATTTCTAACTCTTTGAGTATGTACGTTAGACTCTCCAGCTTATACAGAAAACTAGAACAGAGGCAAAAACAAGAAAAAAAATGGGAAGCCAAAAGCTATGCTCTTAAAGTCTCCCCATCTGAGTCCCATTTTAAATAATCACTTTGTCCCTATCCTTGATCCTTTTTTCTGTCATACAGGATCTCATTGTACAATGCAGGCTTCTCTTGAACTCACTCATGTATCCCAGGTTGATCTCAAACTCATGGCAATCCTCCTGCCTCAGCCTCCTGATAACACGTATGTACCACCACACCTGGCTCCTCTCCTTGACCCTCTGAAACCCTTGTGTGTCCAGCAATGCTGAGCCCATCTATACAGGGTCTAACTGTGGGTATGAAATTGTAGGGCATGATTCACCTAGGAAAATGCATAGGAATTTTGTTTTAAAAAATACCTTTATTTCCAAGTCGGTTTTTGTTTTTCTGTCTTCCAGAGTTGTGTATATATAGCCACAGTGTGAAATCCACTATGGTTCTATTTAGGGATCACTATAACCAACACAAGCTTGAGAAGTTCACCATAAAAGCTACAAGAAGGTTCTTGTGTATACTCAGAGAGCTTCAGATCTGATTGGCATAATAAAGCAAGCAAGTAAAAATTCCACAGGTGGACAAAGATCAGAGAACATACCTAGATGACAGAAGGAATGCCACAAGGTTTGTAAATGTCACATCCTCTTGCTGAGCTGCTAAAGAGAAGTTGCAAAACAAATCTCTGCTGCTTAAAGAGATAATCAATGCCTTTGAACCACTTGTTTTCCCGACTAAAACATCATGAAGAGACTGTTGCCTGCCTCTGTGTGCTTCTGTGGACTCCTTCCTGATCTTGACTGGTGAGTTTTAGCATGCTCAGAACAGCCTCAGCGTTTAACCAACTAAGGGAGGGGGAAAAGCCTGATGAACAATGCTGGATGTAGTTACTCCATCTTCTCCTGGGACATCAAAATTAATCCCATCTCACATGGATTTGAAGACTGTAGACTTCAAATCAAGACTCTGGACTTAGAGAGCACCCAGACAAGCTCAAAAGTATCTACAAATGAATTTTTCTCAGGCACTCAAATGGTAAACAGTAAATTGGCTGTATGCTCTAGGCAAGGCCAGTCACGCATATGAAAATGAAAAGGGTTGCTCTACAAATAATCAGGAAAAGGGTAGAGAGTGGGAGGGGAAGAGAGATTAAGCACAGTAAACACAAATAGATTCACTTATCTCTCTAGGATAGTTCCCCAACCTCCCCAAACTTGGTGTGACCAAGCAGGGAACATGCTGTCTACTACATATGGGAGCACATTTTGGGGGGCTGTGTGCATGCTCTACTGAGTGGAGCAAAGGAGAAGAGTTCATAAAGGTGGGTATGTGGGGTGCAAAAATGTGAAGAACAAGAATTAGGGGCTGTGGGCATGGACAGAGATTAGAAAGGAGGAGTACATACTGGGCCGTGTGTGTGAGCTGTAGAGAAGAAGATCAGGAGTGTGAAGCTAAAGGGTTGAGTGTGCAGACAGCAGGGGGGAGTTCTGTGCACAGAGTTCTGTGTGTGCATGCAGATGAGGCGCACAAACAGTGTGAAAGTGTGTGTACCAGAACTGCGTCTGGCTATGTACATACAGCAGATGCTGTGAGAGTTCCATCAAAGTGATCTGTGAGCCTCTATGAAAAGCAAGCCAGGCCTTCCATTTGCCTCGAGGGCTCTGGGCCACAGCTTGGCGGCGGCATCCTGACCTCTCCCAGGGAAGCACAGGCCCTGCCTGCTTTCCTCTTTGTGCTCCCTGGAGCTGCTTGCGTGTGAACTACACTTGCAGGTCCACACCTGCACTTACTTTGCTAAGACTTGGGGGACTGATCCACTGTGACGCCTGACCTTCGTTTTTTCCAAGGACTGATCAGTGGACAAATACCGGAGGCCAGTACTTCCACAGATAAATCACGGTCATCATTATCAGTGTCACTGTCATGTCACCAGCCCCATGCACAGCACGTGACAGTTTTCCAAGCACATCCCCGTGCATCGTCTTTTTGCACTGCTACATCATAAATAAGCAAACAGCACATTGTCCTTTCTGAAAGGTTAATGCTACAGCATAAAACCCAGCTGGATCTGCTTACGGATTCATGCTACTGAAGAAAACTTTGAAATCTCAGGCTGAGGAAAACTTAAGACCTTCAAATCAACGTATGATCTCTGCTTTTTTTGACCAAAGCTTGAATCTGTTTATAAATGATCTCATTTATTGCTACTGTAACATAACTATTCTTTTTTGGCCTGAAAATTCTTGCCTGAAAAGCTTAACTTTTGAACACATTTTATCACTTCCCCAAAGCCCACTGATGCAAATCTCTGTTCCTGTAGATGGTTATGTGAATAAATATTACCCTTTTTTTTTTTCTATTTGGCTGTCAGTACATAAATATACACAGTTGTGAGGCTGATGATGATAGTGGTGACACCACCACCACATTCATTTTCCTAGACGGAACCCCACAGAGAGAAATTTGTTCCACCATTTGTCTCAGGGAGGCTGATGACAAGTTCACAAGACTCCCCATTTCTATCTCACAAACCTCCATGCCCAGGAGAGCGAAGGACATTTGCTCAAGGACAGCGAGAAAGCAGCACTTTGTATATGAGGTATTGCCAGTGTGCCGAAGTTGTATAGCAGGAGAGCCAATGACACCTCTCAGATTCCCGCGATATGTTTTTTAGGAGAGGAGAAGGAAGATGGCAGCAAGGGATGGACACTGCCTTTATCTGTGCAGAAGGAGTTTCCCAGGATGCAATGGAGTGAAAATATGGGAAGCTATTCCGACAAATAGAGAACTCATTTCTCAGTTTTGTGACCCACTGAGTTATGAATCCTTCTGAGTGAAGAATGAGGCATGTAAAGTCTCCCAACCCTGCATCTCTGTTTTTCCACATCTCCACTGAGAAAATAACTCTAAAACCTAGACCAGAAAACACAGGCTGTGTGTATAGTGTATGCGTGCAGGGGAAAAAAATAGGGGTATAAAATGCATCAAATCCACAAATTCATGCCCTTCACTATCAGGGACCTGACCTTAGATCCCCAATCTCCCAAATAAGTGTATAGCGAAGGCTTAAATAAATGAGATAAGTGGCATGATTTTAGGACTCCAGGAGGACCAAAACCCTCTACAGAGTTTGAGGACTCTGGTGGAGAAGACAGGGAATGTCTCTGAATCACCCATATTTATTTAGGGGGTTAGAGTGGACAACACAGGAAATTGAACAGACCTTAGGAGTGGTTCAGGTACTTTGCAAGTAACAAATTATGTTAACAAGGAGAAGTATCTTAGGAGAAGATCTCCATGTTGCATTTCATTACAGGGGTTTATTTAATTAATTGGATTTGGAGCCTGGTATCCTCAGCCCTTACCTTATTTATCTCCAACCATGCGGAATTGTGTTCAATTTCCAGTTTCAACGGCTCCCAACACTTCACCGATTTATACATCTACTCAGCAAGCCCTCACTGGCAGTATTCGACGTCCAGGCAGTTCTCAGAGCTGAGGATCCAGAGATGCCTATACCAGGCTTTACCCACTCAAGATGGTCATCGTCTACGGCTTATTTCCTCAACAATGAACAGACAAGAGAGGTGACTACTTTAAATGCAACTATAGAAGAACATAGTGAGGGGCCCAAGGTAGAGCCTGGATGGGGGCCAGGAAGGCCAGAAAGCCAAAGCTCCTTTAAAGCCATGATACTTGAGCTGAGCCCTGAAAGACAGGCAGGAGCTGTCCAGGCATATGGGGACAATTCTCCATCTGCGCAGTAAGTGGTTCCAGAATATCCACTTACGCAATCAGCAGAGGGGGCAGGGGCTGAGGAATGCTAGGCCAAATGCCTCACACAGGAACCAGGGGAAATGAGCAGAAACGTGGCTTTGTGAGTCTCTCAGCAGAACTCTTGGGAGCTACAACCACACACATCAGCTGTGCATTCTGCTTCCTCTTCGTAGAATGAAGAAAGAGAATCTTGCGGCAAGAAGGGAAAAGATAAAAGCCTGGTTTTGGTTTTTGTTGTCGTTTTTGTAAGATATGTTTTTTTTCTTAGACCTACTGATGCAAGACCAGAGGACATACAGTGCATAACTCATGCTGGGTTTCCCTGGGAAACAAAAGCACGCAAAATCTCTGTGAAATCTAGCATCATCTTGCTTTCCTAGGGGTTAAGCACCATCCTGTTTACAGGGACACAGGTCATCCCAGTGCCAAAGTATGCATCTGTCATTAAACTCATTGCCCTGTGCCAGCCTCATAGACCTAACTGGGATTGATGTTGGATACTGGTGTGGGGAGTGTGAAACCCGGAAGTATATGGATCCCTGCCTGCCCTTCACGGAGACCAATGAATTCTCAAGACTTTCCCCACCCCCCATAGCTCCATGTCCCATGGGTCTCTCTTAGGTCTACAAGATGTCAGTGTCACCTTCTCCTGCATAAACTCCCCGCTTTGGAAGACCAAGTCCAGTTGTCCCTCATGAGTCTTTAATCTCCTTTTTCCTCTTACAGTGCTGGAAGTGTCCTGTGCACAGTTCAGGCCTTAGATACATTCTCTCTATTGCTGTCACCCATCAAGTCTCACCATGAGCTCACAGCTGGATTTCATGCCCCCAGGAAGCAGAGAACCACACCTTGTAAGACGTCTGTGTCTCTCCCACTGTCATCAAGACTTATTCTTCCCTTGCTCATAATTCCAGTGCCCTGGGAAGCTGCAGCAAGAGGATCACAAATCTGAACCCAGCCTGGATAACTCAGCAATTTAGCAAGATCTTGTTTCAAAATTTAAAAATTAAAAATGAGCTGGGGGTGTAGTTCAGTATTAATCCCACGTACCACAGAAAATTATTTGCCTCCCATCTGATTTCTCATACTCTAAGTTATCCCATTATTGAGTTATCCAGGGGTAAGAACTATGAGAACCTTAATACCTCAAAATCAAAACCATCTTTCTACCAAAAACAAAAGGCCTCATTTAGACTGCTTAAATAGCCCTTACTAGGGGCTGGGGATTTAGCTCAGCAGCATAAGCACCTGCCTTGCAAGCAGGCAGTCGTGAGTTCGATCCCTGGTACTGATAAAAATGAAAAAGACCAAAGAAAAAAATAGACCTTCTGACTGTTTCTGCTGTTAAATTGTCCCTGTGGCCTGATATTATCATCTTCTTCTCTATTCCTCCCATTTCCCACAACCACTCTCTTCTTTCCATGATTAATGTCATTACCTTGTTCTCGTCCTTATACTACTCCTCCAGGATAACAGCAATAGTAATTATAATTAACAACAATGCATTGCATATTTCAAAATAATGAACAGGGTAGATTTTAAATGTGAAAGATTTGTCAGCTTGTTTTCATTATTCCACAAGAAAGCATGTATCAGGATACAACATTATATCTCATAAATATATACAATTATTTGTCAATTAAAATGTGATTTTTCTGCCCAGAATGGTGGTACAGTGCATGCCTATAAATCGCAGCATGCTGGGAGGCTGAGGAGGTAGAAGCACAAATTTCAGCCCATCCTGGGCTGAATTTAGAGACTTGGGAGACCCTATCTTGAAATAAAAAATAAAATATAATAAATTTTAAAGGGTTGGGAAGGTAACTCAGTCCAATGCTCTGAGCTCAATCTTCAGTACTGCAAAATTAGATTAAATACTTAAATTAAATCAATATGTCAGCTATGATAGCACAAACATAATCCCAACACTTGGAAGTTTAAGGCAGGAGAATTGTTTTGAGTTTGAGGCCAGCTTGAACTGCATGCTGAAATTCTGTCTCAAAACACCAAAAATAGAAAGAGAGAGAGAGTCAGAGAGAAAGAGAGAGAGAGAGACAAAGAGAGAGAGAGAGAGAGAGAGAGAGAGAAATGATAGATAGATAGACAGACAGACAGACGACAGATAGATACAGAATAAAACGACAAGCCCAGAACTTCCTAACTGACCCCCTTTCGTCCTTCCCTTCCTAGCTGGCTCACTAATTCGTATGTTAACCGTCATGTTAAACTTCCAGTTCAATTTGAAGCATCAGCCGGGCATGGAGCTCTGCAGCAAAGCGCCTGCCTGGGCAAGTGCAAGGCCGAGAGTTCGATCCCTGGTACCAACACATAAAACGCGTGTCGCGTAACATGAACGCTGCCTTTCCTATGGCCTCTCACTGTCCACTTCATAAACTAATTTTCTTTACTTGAAAGGTTGAGTTCCCGTCTTTCCACACACCTATCCCACGTCTCAGCGTGCTTTTGTTTCCGCAGTAAAGCAGTTTGAACTTTGCTGCTGGCCCTCTAGTGTCACCCTTGCTCAGGCCATGACTTTCACAATAAATCTTTTTCCCAGCCAAAATAATCTGACTCTGTCTTCAAGGCACACTTAATATGCCCCATAACCTGTGAATTCTTCCTTAACTAACCCATCAAGAATGAGGCATTCTGTTCTTTGCTGAGGCATTTAGAACTTGTAGTTTTATAACACACCTAATACAAGAAAGGCACAGTACAAAGCTCAGTTTCTATTCAGTGAGAGTCTAAACTTAGAGACACAAAGGAGGGGTTCAAGTAACGTCAGGAAAAGGATCCTTAGTATGAAGAAAACCGGGGGTCTTCACACTGAAAACCACACCAAGTAACATGTAAGCAAGCTTTAAAATGGATTATATGAAATGCATTCTATCAAGACTTCAAAATTCCAAAGATAACACAACAAAAAGATAAACTCTTCAAAGAAGTTACCTAATTACTACAAACCAGAAGTGACATGTTTGAAGTTTCAAGGGTAAATTGTTGGACCTTAGAATTGTATACATAGCTAAATTAGTATATCAGCACAATGACAACAAAAAAATAAACAAACAAAGAATTATTTTGTTATGCAAGAGTATAGATGACTTACCAAAAATGTGCTCTGAATTGGGCAAACATGCACTACACACAATTTTTAAATGAATTACATGATCAAAATTACAGACGTTCACTACAAATTAAAGTTATTTTGAAACAATATTTTATGCACAATGAAAATATGGAAGTAATATAATAGATTGCAACATGGTAAGAATTTTTAAAGTCTGTTTACTAACTTTCAGTGGTCTGAGAGAAGTTCAGTGACCAATTTCAAATAATGATAAAAATCTGAGCTTCAAATTTTGCATTAAATATTTAAACATATCAGGTACAAAAAACAGATAAAAAATATTGAATCATAATTCAAAAACTGAAAGAAAACTGGAAGTATGAAAACTCATTTAATTTCAGCACAGATATAAATGAGGGGAAAGAAGGCAAAAAATAAAAGCATAAAATATGAAGCCAGTAACAATAAATGTACATGGATTAAACTTTCTTATTAAAATGAGACCACTGAGATCATTACAATAAGATTTTTAAAAGAATAAACTTTTAAAATATAGTTCTATGCTATTAATGGGAGACATACTCGGAATGCCACACAAAAATTAGAAATTATGAAGATGGAAGAAGACAAATCAAGTAAGAATAAAAAAGGGGGAAAAGTCATGGAAAACCTCATGTGGAACAAAATATACAGAATCAAAAGCAAGATCTTATATAAAGAGATATTTTGTGATGATACCATATAAGCTATGATAGCACAAACCTATAATCCCAACACTTGGAAGTTTAAGTCAGCACAAATATAAAATTAAAAATAATGTTACAATATCTATAAATTTTGTATAATTAGCAAAATGGAATCAAAGTAATTAAAGAAAAATTTTGGAAATCAAAGAAAAACTCAGATTTGAAAATTCTTTAATCAGTAGAGTAGACGAATAGCAGAAGCATTGGAGAGTTAAATAACTCAGTAGAAAACCCTGACCTGAAAGTGCATGTGATTGTTCATGAAAAAGAATAAGACATTATGAAAACCTTAACCTAACAAATAAAAATGTTTTTTGACAATACTTGAAACCAAGTCTTAACTATAAAGGCACAAATAAAAATCTCAAAACGTTCGAAAGACTACATTCACTGGGTTGAAAGTGAATTACAAAAAGGAATAATCAAATAGGTCACCTAGAAACCAGAAACAAACAAACGAAAGAAACATTCAGTATGCTTTTCAGTAAAAAATGAAAAGAGGACCAAACGTAACATATAGAAATGAATGGCACCAAAAAAAAAAAAAAAAAAAAAAAAAGAAATGAATGGCTGTGACATCATCACATTTATGAACCCAAAACATGTGTCTAAAGTCTTATTCTCAGTGACTAATGCAACCGTGACTATATTTGTTTAGTAACAAATAAGACTAAAATAAAAATCACATACTCAACAGAAGTATCTAGAGCAATCAACAATAAATTGAACCCAAGGAAACAAAAACAAATAAACCCATAGGTAATAAAACTTAATTTAATGAAGTAGGAAAAAAACAATTAAATTTAATATAAAAGAGCTTATTCTTTGAGTTTATATTCAAGATAAGCTTTGTCTAAAATAAATAAATCTCTTTGTGACATAAATAAATCTTTGACACATACGTTTAGTTAAAACAAAGATTGAAACAAAGAAACTAAACATAGAAATAACATAGAAAATATTAAAGTATTTTAAAATATGAGAAACTGATAGGTACAATGGTCTAATAATAAATTTAAAATCTAATTAAAATAAACTATAGAAATAGAATAAAACAGAAAAGTAAAGGTTAGTAATTCTAAAGAATAAAAGAATAAAGAATATTCTAAATACTATTTTCTAATTTTAATCAGTAAAATAAAATTAAAAATAAGTATTTCATTGAAAGCTTGGAAATCCTGTATATTTATTTACTTTATATCCTTTTAAAACATCTTTGTAATGTTAACTTGGAAAAATATTTGTTCTAATTTTTATCAATATACAAGTACATTTCCAATTTTTTTAAATGATTAAGGATTTTATTGTACAGGGTGTCAAAGAACAGGAAAGTCCGAGCAATTTACACAATTCTAGTTTAAGACTACAGATGTGTCATGAAAAGAGCTACACTTCGAAGACTGAAAGTCTTCACAATAGTCATTGGTGCTCTCCAACAAATTTTGTTTCCTCTCCTCTATAAAGGGTATTCGTGCACTGTTTCAGCTGCTATGATGTTATGCACACTGCTAGAATTTACTTAGGCCAACTAAATATGGCTACAGGAGGAGATGTTACTTCTAGGTAGAAGCTTTGAGACCCAGTGCATCACATACCACGTTGCACTGGGTGTGGGACCATCACAGGCAGCTCTGACAGGCTGAACAGGTGCTTAGGCAGTAACGAGGCAGAGCTCCTAGCCAACCTAGAGTGGACATCCTGACTGACAGTGAAATAAAACTGTGATTTTATTTGCCATTGTGATGGAGCATTACTGGGGCATAAATTGGCGTAGATTAAGAGATATGGTGGATTTTCACTCGTATTGTGACAGAACTACTTACATATGACCCATAATTCAGTTCTAAGTTCAGTTTCTCACAATACAGTAAATAACAGAGTGGACTTACAAATGTAAAGAAGGTTGGCAATCGTTTGCTGAACTTGTACTATCAGAGCTCTGAACACGTGTGATAGAAATCTGAGCTTTTCTATTCAGCACTAATCACACTGTGAAACTCGGAGAAAACCATGACCTCATGATTTGCACAGTGAATCCAGATATCTTAAAATGAATGTCCTTTTTTTCACATCACTTGTGAGAGTATACTTTACCTTGTCAATATTAATAGCTCACAATTATTGGCACCAAATGAATTTGTTTGCAGTCCAGCTAGAGGGTCAGTGCAATCTAACTGAATGAGACACAACACATTGATAGGAAATTTATGATGTCTAATCACTGCTACAACACCTAGCTCAACCAAAGTAGATTTCATTCGACTGTTAAAATAAGCAAAGAAATCCGATGCACTAAACCAGGACCAATGTATATAGATACAGTGACAAGACTGCTCACAAAGCTATTTCTTGGCCAAGCTCATAAGAGTTGGAAGGAGGTTGGTTCTTTCATTTCTAAATTAAACACTTTTTGAGTTCTAAATTGACATGCAGTACATAGTTATTATTGTTATTGTGCATTATCTGAAATCTCAACCATTAGAAGTGGAAAACTAGATTTGATTATTTCTTTAGTACCATTCTCTAGACATGGTCTAAACAACACAGTGAGACCATCTGTAAATCTATTCCAGAAAAATCTCTTCTGTCTACTTATTTATCTGAGTTGATGCTAAAGCAAACATTATTTCTCCTTCACCAACCACTCTGGTTCCTTCAGAGCTAATTAAGTTACCATAAAGAGCAGCGAAAATGCCCAAGGTACCAGCAATGAATAAGACTGGATGAATGAGCATTCCAAATGACCATCTAATCTGGAAGTTAACACTACACAGAAAATGACTTTGCTTCCCAAATTGTAGAACATAGATGTCTACGTAGAAGAATAAGTGGGATAAAGAATGCAAAATGTCTAAAATTAATGAAGTGGTTATCACAAAGAGCCAGTTCTTTGGCTTCGGGTTTTGTCTTCCTTCCCCTGAGGCCCATGAGACTTAGAGTGAGCTAGAATAAAAAGACGGAGGGGTCGGAAGCCAGGTGTCCATGCTGCTGAGACTCTAGGAGGACCATTTGCATTCTTCGTGCCTTGGTTCTCACTCATACAATGCAATGCAACATTGATTCTGAGAAGAGTTGCATGAATTAAACAAGGTCACATGCAAAATCCTTCATCAATTGTCCGGTGTTCCTCAAATGGTCATTCTCAGATGTGATTTGCAAGCAGGATGCTGTAGAATGTAGGATTTGAATGTAAATTCTCATACCAAGTTCTGGTTTAGACAAGGGTCACTTTGATGTTCATTGAAAAGGAGTAGGTGACTGGGGAAAAGATAGAGTCAGAGTCCACTGGAAGTGGATATACCTCTCAGGTAGCACTTTGCACAGAAAGCAACCAGCTAGCAGTCCATTACATTTTGCATTCCCAAGTCAGAGGTGAGCCCAGCAGAGCTGCCTTCTTCCTTCTGAGATCACCAAATGCCCTATCCCTGGTGGTCTGTTTTTCTCTCCACAACTTCTTATTGATCTTTCTCTGGTTCAAATTCATTTATTCCATGCTTCCCCATTTCACACCTTATTGCTTTAGTGAATGATTTGATTGGTAAATTATTCAGCAAAGCAAACATAAATTATTCTATTTCATCAATTTTGCAACTGCCAGAGAAAAATGTTCAAAGCATTCCTCATGGCACCTGCTCACACTTCACGTGGGGTCTCTAACACCAAACCCAGCCCTGCTCTGGGTCAGACATAGAAGTCTTTAGGATCTGTTCAGTGCCAACTGGTTATTAACATGATACAAATATCTAATAAAAAGGCTATGAGAAGCTCATAGCTATGTAACAGCATGCTGACCATTCTTTGCCTCAGTTTCTTGTTTGTAGCATAATAATAATAACACTTATCTCATGAAAATGTAAAAAGTACTAAAGGACTAAATTTTAGCAAGGCACTTAGCATGATGCCTGACAGATAGCAAGGGCGCGTAAGAGTTTATTAAACATTATTTGAAGCAACAATCCTTTGTGGGTCTAGTCTTTTAGGTAAAGATGAACACACACTAGATTTCTATTCTAAAAAAAAAAATCCCAAGGATAGTTGTACCTGCTCAAGTTACAGTACATTCTTTCTAGAAGACAAAACACACTTGTGTCTGGTTTCGTCAGGTTTTATTAATGGTATCACAATCCACCTGGTTATGCCAGTTGGAATTGCAAGTGAACTTCAGTAACTTCTCCCCCTTATTTATCACTCAGCTGCCATCCAGTCTCTCCACTTCTATGGAATGAAAAGCTCTAACATTCTCTCCACTGATCTATTTCTAGGAGGAACACCAGATCTTATCTGAAAAGGGATAGTGGTTGTATAGAAGCAGCAATAAAAATCCAAGAGGTACAAACAAGTCTAGAAACAAAACAGTGAACAAAGGGTCAATGTGTGGTCCACAGGACACATGGGGGAAAGAAACGGAGATTCAGAAAAACTCAGTGGACAGAGCGGCAGTCTCATGTCAAGAAAATACCAGCAACAGCAGCAGCTATGAAATAAGGGCTTGATCTAGAAAATACAGCCATTTATGTAGCAATCACCTTGTGCCAGACACTGTTATAAATACTTCTTGTGCATCACTTAATTTGCCTCGTGTTATGGTTTACATCTAAACCTTCCTCCAAAGTCTTATGATCGCATGTAAGGTCTGATCAGGAGTCACTGAGGGTGTGATTTGACAAGGTGCATTTTCATTTCCACTCCTCCTTTCTCCCTCTGCTTCCCATCTGCCCTGTGGTGAAGAGCTTTCCTGCACCACATCATTCTGCCATGTCATTCTGCCTTGGGGCTACTGACCATGAACTGAACCAACTGAACCATGAGCCAAAGTAAGCCTTTCCTGTAAGTTGTGTTAGGTGTTTCATCCTAGCAGCAGAAAAGTAACTAATACATCTCTCCTATTTACCGCAATAAGTGAAGTTGTTATCCCATTTTTTAAATTAAGAAACTAAAGTATACAAAAGTTTGGTATTTTACCTAAGGTTTTATGGCCAAAAAACAGTAACACTGGATTTTTAATCCAGATCTGAATCCAAAGTCCCTTCACTATTATATTCTATCTCCCCCAAGATAAAACAAATAGATGTGGTCCTAAGTGTTGAAATTAATCTAATTATTCTACACAAGAGGTCAGCACATTTTTTAGTAAAAAGGTCAGATAATAAATATCTTACGTTTTTCAGTAACTCAGCTATTACAGCACAAAGAAGTCATTGGAAATATGTTAGAAATTGATGTGGTTATATTCAAATAAAACTTTATTTATAAAAAGTTGATGAGTCAGATTTAGTCAAGAGGACACAACTTGCCACTGTTCCAAACACTAATTTAGAACATCAGAGTGTATCTATAGTTTGTATAGTTTATAGGAAAAAATGAAACTGGGGAAGAGGTCCAAAGACCTATCCAGACCAAACCCCAGTTCTACCACTTGATGGTCTGTCTATGTTTGTGCTCTTATAACAGCAACTGCCACTTTAGAACTTTTAAATATAGAGTGTAGAAAAATCCCAAATACCTGGCCAGGCTCCTCAGAACTGTCAAGGTCGTCAAAAACAAGAAAGGTCTGAAACAAATGTCACGGCCAAGGAGAGCCTAGGAAATGATTACCAAATGGAATGTATCTTGGATAGGATCCTGGAACCAAAAAAATGTTAAATAAAAACTACAGGAATGGGAATACACTGCGGACCACAGTTAATAATAATGTATCGGTAACAATTACTGTGTCAGGTGCATCACAGTAAGATAAGACGGCAATGGTGCAAACAGATGCAGGGTATTTGAGGATTCTCTGCAATTCTTTATCATCTTTCTGCTAACCTGCTGTAAATTTTTATTTTAAAATATGTTTAAAGGCATGCAACAGTAATGAAGTATGGAGATAAAAGAGAAGGCAGAAGAAGAGAATCAGGGTGAACTTATCTGTTAGGTACGATAAACATAGTGCCTAAGGCCCAAGATAATTTTTTTTAGGAACTCAGAATAACACATTTCAGGGTTTTTTTTTTCCAATGGTGGTGCTGGGGTGAATTCACTGTGCTATGCCCCTGTCCTTTCCTTTATTTCAAATTTTGAGACAAGATCTCATGAAATTTCTCAGTAGCTCAGGCTGGGCATGAATTTGTGATCCTCCTTCCTCTGCTTCTCAGAGTGCTAGGATTCGAGGCACATGCCAGAGTGCCCAGGTTAAGTTGTTGTTTTTTTTTTTTAATTTGAGGAAAACTAGAAGATTTGAGATCAATCCACAGAAGTTTTATTTGTTTTTCATCAGGAAAAAATGAAGTTTGTCAGGTCCACAAAAATTCCTTATGATGGCAGGTGCCCATGAAGACAAAAGCACATGGAGACCTATAAATGTCATAATCTGTCCTTGGGGACACACTAAAAAGGTGACAGGAAAAACTGCCATAAAGTGAAACAACAATGACTCATGAACTGAGAAGAATGACTAGCTCAAACCCCTGCCCTGTAGGCAATAAATCAGGTGAACCAACTGTCAACGACCCTCCCGCAGAGGGAGGAAAGACCTGAAGAAAGTGACGTTCTCCTGAGAAAGGAAGAGAAAAGAAGCGATATGAGGCAACCGCCACACACACAGCTGTCCTGGGGAAGCCACCCAAGCCCTGCGGCTGTACTGACGCCCCATGCTCATAACCAGCCCTCGAGGGAGTGGCAGACACAGTGTTGATTTAGCTGGAGTACAGTGCAGCCCAGAAATCATTTTCAAGAGGAACTCCAGTGGATCTGAGAGGTTTTGAAACTCAGTCATTTTGATCTGTATTGTTATGTTGTTATGTCCTCTTTTATCTCTCTCTTATTCATTAAAAAAAAATATTTAGTTATTTTGATGGTTTTTTTCATTAAGGGGAAAAATTTTTTAAATTAGCAGGATATATTATAGTAACATTTTTTTATTTCCTATTAACTTGTTTTGAAGTCCTGTAATACTCCCACTATCTTGTTTTGACTAAGACTCTGTTCCATTCTGAATGATAGTATCAAGTTTGAGGGTATAGGCAACTACTTTGAAGGCAATAAGATTCACTAAGATGCCCATTCTGGTTTGACTATTATCTCCTTTGGAAGTCCTGTAATGTTTATAATGTTTAAGTTTTATTGGTCTTGTTCTCTACTGTTTTGTTCAACTTTATAATACATGATGAGATAGACAATTCTTTTTAAGGAAGCAAGAGGCATTATGGTAACCATTGTTGATAACCTTGTACTCTGTTTTTACATCATGTACTATGTCTATCGTTGGTTTTGACTAACAGCTTTGTTTTGCCATATTTGACTTTATTCTCTTCCAAAAAAAAAAGTAATAAGAACTAAGGAGTAATGAAACCCAAAATGTGTAAATTTTGTTGTAAAAAAGAGAAGGAAAAAAAGTGCTCTAAAGGATACAACTGCAAGTGTGTTTAGGGGTATTAAATATCTGACCATATTAATGTTTTTGGTTGAATCATTGAACACAACTGTTTGCAGTCTCTCTGTTTGAATGTTCACCTTGTATGCTTTGATACTGTGATGTGAGCAACTATCTCTAAGATGATAATGTATAATCTATTAACTGGTGATTTCTTACTGTTTTTTTTTTTTTGTAGTTCTGTATTACTTGTATCCTTACACTGCTTTGTTTTGTTTTGTTTTTTCTCTTTTTCCTTTTAAATAAATTTTTTTTTAAAAAAGAAACTCAGTCATGGTTTAAAGTACTCCACAGAAATGCTCAACAGTGGGAGTCATTGCATGCTGGAACCCAGCACTGTGGAAGGCAGAGACAAGAGGATCACAATTCTGAGCTCAGGCTGAGCGACTTAATGACATAAGAAGACCCCTGTCTCAAAATAAAACTTATGAAAAGGACTGAAGAAGACCCTGGGTTCAATCCCAGCAGCACGCACAAACACACATACATGCACATGAACACACACACACACACACAGGTGACAGCAGAGACTAACAAAACTTCATATTTGGACTACGAAGTGGTCTCATAATCACTAAAGCAGGCAAGAGTCTAGCAACACTGAATCAGTTGAAGGGGATATGGAGGCAGAGTTGTTTACAAAGACAGAGAAAAGACAACCACCAAAACATGTGTATTCTAGTACATATGGCAACCCCCCTCTGAAGTACTGTGGAGTCTTGCTGGGGTAATTCTGCCATCTGGAGCAAATCACTCTTGCCTTTCACACTAAGCCAGTGGACCCCTAAGTCCTCTCCCTTCTCTAGGCTAATCTCCAGGATGGAAGGAGAAAGAAAAAGAGCAGTGACTGACAGCCCTCATTGGCACGGACCAAGCAATTTAGAACCAGTATCTCAAGGCAAATTTGGGGATGGAGAGCTATCCTCACACTCTAAAGAGGGCTCTGGACACACCGGATCCTCACCAGTGCCTTTTGCTGTGGTTTAAGTTGAAACCATAGACTTATTTTCAGGATGGCATCCATGACTAGAGGCAGGACATGCACACTGGTGTAAGAGATTCTTTCAGTTCAAAGACAGGTTGGTATGAGGACGTATTTACTATGACACACTGTCGCCAAGCTGGCTTTCTTTCCAAGGAAGAGTTCTTTAAGAAGAGAAAGACATCTATTCATATGATATCTGTGCAAGTATATTAAAGAAAAACTATGCTCTAAGGATTCATAATTCTTAGCATAAGTGGATTAAAGAAGAGAAATATTCAAAGATAAAGTCCTTTAGTAAAACACTAAATACAGAAACAGAGGGAAATTATTTTGCCACAATAAAAATCTAATCTAAATGCCACATTTATTGCTTAAACAGATAAACAATAAAATTTATTGTCTAAATAGAAATAAAATGTATGTGCCCAGTTTTACTATAATTCATATTCTACAAATTTTTTCTCATATTGAAAAATGAGTAACAAAATTTCTGTCATGATGATATGGTACCTCAGCAGAATAAGCTAGGAAATGATTTTTCAATAAAAGTTTAAGAGACTGATAGGAGATAAATGTGTATGTACACACACGTCAAACAATTCTCACAGATTGAGTGAAGTTATAAAGGAAAAAATCTCTTTCCAATTTCTACATAAACGGATTTGTAAAGAATCATTCTAATGAAGAATACCTATGATCCAAATGAATAAATCATATTATACTGAGAAATATAAACAAAGACGTGAGTAAGTGAACCAGAGCACTATGGTCTCAGATAGGAAAAAAACACATTTTGAAGTTCAATTTTCTTAAATCAACATGCATTTCATATAAATCTAAGATAAATCCCAACACATTTTTCTTGACAGATCACCCTCTCACCTGGAAGTAAAATATATAAACATAATTTTGAAAATGTACAATGGAGAAGGGAAAATCTTATCATGAGATTTTAATGCATATTATAGCCATGAAGTACTAAAACTTTTTATACTGACACAAACTAGCCAGATGGAGAAAAGAGCTGGAGTCTACTAGCAATCCACAAGGATGTTTAACAATTTACATATATACTTGGTCAATAAAATTTTAGAAACAGATACAGTTTTGAAAAATGCAATTTCACATCCTGCTGTAACCCAAAATAAGTGCTAGCAATATATCATCAAGCATGTAATTGACACTGAGTTAATATTTAAGTGCAATAGTAAAAAATAAAATTTTAAATCAGATTAAAAATTAAGAAAAAGGTGTATAAAATCCATCAGCTTTTTGGAGAAAATTTCTTTAGCATGTGAGAAAAATAAAAAATAATGAAAGGAAGGATAGACAGATTTCATATGCAAAAAATATGAATGTTTCTATGGCAAAATATAAAAAGATGGGGTTGGGTAAATTATACAATAATTAGTTTATACCCTAGAAAAATACCTATGTAACATACCTATGTAACATAATGAAAGATTGCCCATGAGATTTCTTTAAAAAAAGAAATACAGATAGTTAAAAACTATACATGTTGATCATCAGTATTAATGAGAGAAATGAAACTTTAAAATAATAAATTAATAAATGTTTTCTAAAATCTAATAATCTGCAAAAGTTACTTAGGAAAATGTTCATTAGGGGTGAAATTTTAACTCGAGATGATTTTTTAATGACAAGAAACTTTATCAATCTGTCTCTATAGTAGTGCAAGTATCCATTAAATATGGACACAATGGTTCCTTTTCTGGTCACCAATTTTAGGGAAGCAGTATAAAATAGGAGAAAAGATAAATTGCTTTTTATATTATCAGAAATGCTGTCCAAAAATGAGGAGTTAATTAACTTAAATTCTGATTTTATTCTCAACAGCTTTATTGAAATATACTTTTTGTGTACCAAAAATTCACTCTTGATAGTACAATGAATTTTAATATATTGAGAGTAGGACAATCATTGTCACCATGAATTTTAGGATATTCAAGCACTGAGCCCCTTAGCTGTTACCTGTCGTCCCACTTTTCAGCTCTGTGATCTGCTTTCTGAGCCCCAGGTTCGCCTATCCTGGGCTCTCGTCTCAAAAGGCTCATGCAGTAGACGACCCTTTGTCCTTGCTTCCATTAGCAGGACAGGAGGCACATCCAGGTGGTATCACACGTCAGTCTCTCATTACCTCTCTTGACAAATAGTTTTCCACTGTTACAGCTCTGTCACATTTTGTTTATTCACCCATCGGTGATAAATATCTGTTTCGGTTCTTATTTTTTGTTATTATGAATAATGCCTATATGTATAAACGCTGGTGTGCATGTTTTTTGCAGACATGTGTTTTCATTTACCTTGGGTGTCATTTCTGTAAGAGTGAAATTACTAGGTCATGTGGTAATCTATGCTCAGTGTTTTGAAAAACTTTCAGGCTATTTTCCAAAGGGAATCCATCATTTTATAATCCCACCAAGACCTCATCCTCGTCAGCACTTGCCTTTTAATACAACTCTGGGGCAGACTAGTGGTATTTCAAGGAGCTTTTGATTTGCATTTTTCTGGTAGCTAATCTTACGCATCTTTTCCTGTGCTCATTGGCCATTTTTATATCTTCTTTAGAAACATCTATTTATATCTTTGTCCACTGTTTAAAAATTGAATTGACTTTTTATCATTATCTTGTCAGAATTGGTTATACACCCTAGCAGACATGAAATGTCTAAGTATTTTCCCCTGGTCTGTGGGTGTCTTTTCACTCTCTTGATGATGTCTTTTGAAGGAGGAAAGTTTTTTATTTTATTTTATTTTGTTTTGTTTTGTTTTATAGAAATATACTGGTTAGGAATTTGATGTCACAACGTGTAATGCTTAATTTTAAATAATTAGGTAAGAAAAAGGAGTAATCTATAAATGTAAAAAAAAAAGACTGGAAGGAAATAGACCAAATTACAACACTCAATATACCCGTGCTGGGAGAATATCTACCTTTCTAATTTGCTTTTATTTTATAATTATGCCAACCGCAAAACCCATGAATTTTGTTTATTTGCATTAAAAACCACTCACACCTCGTCTGAAACTCTATTAAGCCCATTTTCTGAGCATTTCCCCAGCAGCACTCCCCTATTACACCAACATCTGCCAATTCCCAGGTCTCAGACAGGTTCTTCCTATTTTTTGTTTTTGTTCACAATGTTCCCTCGGCCGGTAATTCCCTTCCCTCTCATCTCAGCTGGAAAAAAACATGGCTCGTTCTTCAACACCTACTTCTAAAACCTTGCCCTATTTGTTCAACCCTGCAGCTAAAAATAATTATTCTCTTTTCTGATGACATTTATTTATAACTTTGCTCTTATCATGCTTCCTTTTCTCTGCCTTGCTATTACAGATAAAACTGTATTTGATTTATTTGCCCTCCTAGGAATGGAAGCAACTTAGTAGTAGCATTTAGATCATAAATATTTCTGATTTACTCCCAGTCCTTAGTAAATGTCTGCTCAGCTGATGGCCCATGGAGCAGTGTGGTGGCGTGGAAATATAGCAAGGCAGACTCACAAGCGAAGCAGGTATTGTAGGAAAAAGGTGGCCATAGAAAATTCTGGGTTGGGTCATTCCTTCTTCAGGGAACTGCTGGTCCCTGTGACACAAAATAAGTTTAGGCCTTGACTCTTGGGCCCACAGGTCCTCACCATGGCTTGTCCTTAATTTAAAACAAAGGTTCTTGTTGAAGCAATCCTTCTTCTTGGAGACACTCATGAAATTCATATTGTGAGTTCTTGAGAAGAGAACACTTTGCAGTTCATCCCATGGTTTCAGTATGGCTCCTTTTTTTCTCACAGTGCGTCTGACTCTTACCAGGTCATACTGCTGTCATTCACAGCTGACAAAACAGAGCGATAGAAGACGGCTTGGTCAGTACCCAAGCCTGAGTCATCTGACTCTATGCCCAGTATTTGTTCTGCTTTCTCTGTTTGCTGGCTCAGAAGAAGCCTAGGGAAATGGAGAACACTCTACTGAGCCAACGTGTCATTCAGAGCAGCAGCTTATACTGGAATAAGGAAGACCAAAGACAAAAGCAGGAAGACAGAGTTACCTTTTCTCATCCACAGACCTGTACGTGTAAACCCCAGATCCCAGCAGTGAAAAGAATAGCCCCCTTTCAGTGTAAATAGGATCTATCTCCTAGATCTCAATTAATAGTATGCTGAATAGTCTGGTAACAAGAGTTAAGACAGTGACACATGTTCAATCATTGAATGCCGGAAGGAAGCATGTGTCTGCAAACACATGAATGTATCTCCTGAAATCATGCTGCCCTATGACTTCTCTTCTCTCTGACTGAACTCAGGTCCTTCACACTGAGCTACACTCCCAGACCTTTCTGGTTTTACTTTTTATGTTGAGTCAAAGACTCACTAAGTCACTAGGTAGTCCAGGCTGAACTCAAACTTGTAATTCTCCTGCCTCAGGCTCCCTGAATGCTGGGATTACAGACATCCACCCCCATGCTTAGCTCCCCTATTATCACTTGACAACTTGGACCTCCATGCACTTACATCCTCATTCCCTTAGCAAGTATCTGAATATCTCCTGGGGACATCTAGCCTCTGCCAGTCCCTGGGTGGCCTCTCAGTTGTGCACAAAACTCTAAGAAGTTCATGGACTTCATTTCAAGGACGCTTATCGAGAAGACACAAATATCTGGCCCTCACTGAAGTAAAAATACAGAGGACTAATAAGTACTGGCCCTAAATAACAGCTTCAAAAATTAACAAATGGCCTTCTTGATTGACAGTTTAATCTCCTGGAATCATTTTATTTACATAAGTGATTCTGAACTGAATTAGCTAATAAGCCACCTCGCAAAACTATAATTGAATTGACTTTGAGACAGGTGCCTTTTGTTGAAGGGAGGAATTATTTCAAAGCAAGGGCACAGGTCTCCCTTCCCCAACAGAATTTCCTTTGTCTCTGAATTATCACAGGTACCTCCATCTAAAATCATGTCTGTTGAAAGCAGTGTTTTGAAGCTGCTCAAGTTCCACGTCCACAGCATGCCAGAGCTATAACATCACTGTCGGTGAACATTTGGCCCCAGTCAGTAATTAGCGGCAGGCACAAATAGTCATTTTTACTAACTGGAAGAGCCTACCCTTACATTTCACCTTAGGGATCTAATACTGTGTCGGAAAACAAATTGCACTGCAGACTTTCTCCAAGAGTTGCCATCTCCACCTACAAATACCAAATCCTCTCCTAATGAGAGGACTTACAGTGCAAATTTGGAGTAAGTGTGCCAAGGAAGTGGGTGGTCAGAAGCTAAACTACGGAGAACAAGACACGTGGGAATGCTGGAGCTAGTTAGTACACACCAGTAGCTGAGATTGGGTAGGAAGAGACCTAGACCTAAGGATCAACCACACCTTTGAAGAACCTGAAAGAGCCCTGGGGCTCCCAATCTGCAAATGACCCATTCTTGGTCTGGTTCCACCGGATCTAGGGAAAGTCAGAACACTGCAATAAAGGCCCATCTACCTCAGACTGAGGCACAAATGTGAACAGAATGAAGACTGTCTTCCATTTAAAATAACTCGGGGTGTCTTAGTCCATTTTGTGTTGCTACAACAAAACACGTGAGGCTGTGTAATTTATTTTTCCAAAAAGAATTTATTTTGCCCCTTGGCTTTGGAGGTTGAAAAGTCAAAGCTTGGACAGCTGCATGTGGGAAAGGCCTCCTGCTGCGTCACGTTGAGGCAGATGGCCTCAGCTGGTGAGAGTGCTGGTAACAAGTAGTGTGTGCAGAAGAGGCCAAAAACATAGGGTGGCCTTGCTCAATAACCCCCTCTGACATAAGGGATCCAGTCCCCTGAGGCATGATCCAGCCCCACACGACAGGCATCAGTGCCTTCCAGTGTTGTCATGACCTAGTTAACCCCCCACTGGGCCTCTGGTCTTAAAGGTTCCAGCACCTCTCCACACTGGTACACTGGGACTGAGTTTCTGGCATCTAAGACTTTAGGGTACAAACCAACCCACATCGTAGCAAGCAGGGAGACACAGAGCTGGATTGAAAAAAGCAAGACTTAAACAATAAGGAGGGAATTCTAACATGAAAGAATCACTTTTTAAGATCTGGTCTACAACTGATAAGGTTGGCCTTTGAATCTAGTTGAATACAATTTATATCCTGACAAATACCATAAAAGAGGATGAAAGAGCTTCATTCTTTCAGGACAATGAGCAGAAACAATGACTACCAGTGCCTCATAAAGTACTGACTTTGACAGAGAAATAACCAATAAATAGCCTAATAAAGATTTATTAATTAATTCTGTGCATGCTACACGATGCAGATATGGCCTAATGATTCCTACTCAGCATTCGTTCTTAAGGTATCAAATGGGGAGGGAATAAAAATAAAATTGATATCTTTTTTTAAAAAAATTAACCTAGGTACTTTAGACCATGTTTAAGTCTTCTCATCCTTGTTAAAATCCCATAATCAAATACCATTGCATTGGAAGTTAGGGCTTCAACATACGGATTTTACAGAATGTAAACATTCAGCCCATAACCAGTCCCTTGTGATGCTCAACTTTACATGTCAACTTACCTGGCACCAGATATCCTGTAAATGCTAATCTGGGTGTATCAACCCATAGTGGTGTTTCTCGGCCCGCAGATTAAGTGAAGATGGTTGCCCTCTGTGGGGCAGGTGGGCAATCAGGTAATCACCTGTAAAAACAGAGACACTGAGAGGAAGCTCTTCCTGTGTGATTGCTTGAGCTGGAATATTGGTCTTTCCTAACTTTTGGACTCAAGCTGAAATGTTAGCTCTTCTTATACCTCAAGCGTAGCGGTGTTCAGACTGGAGCTTACACCAGCAGTTCTCCTGTCTCAGATTTTAGCAGTTGAACTGAACTACGTCTGCTGTCCTGGGTCTCCAGCTTGCAGAATGCCAGCCTCAGAACTCCTCAGCTTCCATAATCACAAGATCTCTGTCTGTCTGTCTGTCTGTCTGTCTCTCTCTCTCTCTCTCTCTCTCTCTCTCTCTCTCTCTGTCTCCCTCTCTCTCTCTCTCTCTGTCTCTCTCTCTCTCTCTCTCTCTCTGTCTCTCTATCCCTCTCCCTCTTTCTCTCTCTCTGTCTTTCTCTGTCTGTGTCTTTCTCTTTGTCTGTTTGCAGACATGCTAATGAAAAAGTATGTACAAGAACAATGTATTTTTTAAAAAGACTTTTAGGAGTAAACTACGGAGGTAGTGATTAAATTCTAAGTTGTCCCTAGAGATAAGCAAGCGCTTTAATTTTAATGACATGAAAACTATGTCTGAAGATGTGGTGTATTTAACACATTGCTCACAGCTCTTACCCTCTGAAGTCAGAGGTGAATTTGCCTCAGTTCTCTTATACTTAGGCAGTGATGAATATTAGCATTTAAAGTTGCCATTCTGTGAACCATTTTCCTCATCTATAAAATGGGGACAAAGCTTACCCCACTGAGCTATCCAGAAACATTGAGGAAAGTCTTTATAATTTCTATAGACATCTCTATGAGGATGCCTGTATCTACTAAGCTATTTTATTCTTTTTTCTTCGCTTTGATTTTTATGGTCTATTTAAATGACCTTGCTCTTCACATTACTTGAAGAAATATGCAGGAAACAACTGAACAGGCAAATCTACCTTCCTGTAAATGTGCTTTAGAAGTTTGTAGATAATTTAATGACTACAAATGCAGATAAATGCACCAATCATGCTGTCCATACTATGCAACACAAGATTGAATTTTATCATTTCATTCACTGTGCTACTTGTCCAGCTGGGTACTCGGTCACAGTAGCTAATAGGATGTGTTATGCTTTGCACACCCTTGAGGTATTTATTTGCCTTTTCACTAAACTAAACTCCAAGTCTTTCTTCCAGGATATAAAAACAAAAGTGTTCTGCTCCAAATCCCAACTGTGTGTCTATGGAGATTTTTTTCTAGACATTTCTAAATTATCCTGAAAGAACATCTTTGAAATAACCCAGAAACGCTGCTGGAGGGTGGGGGGTGAAGAGAAGGAAGGTGTGTGGAATCAAATGATACTCCAGCAGTCTAATGCAAGGACTGTAATTGGGTATGCTTTCCAATCACAGCAAATATAAAAAAGGCAATCTCCAAAAGGTTTGTCAATATTTTTTGTACTAAAGTAATGCACAGGGGGATTTTTCTTTTTGATTGCAAAGAGATCAAACCTAGTTCAAGCAGTGGGTAATTCTAGCATTTTCAAACAGAAGGGACATTTTCTCACCTGCAGAATATCTAAGGCAGATCACCACAGGTAGAAATGGCCTTCACACGCAGCGGGTGCCATTAGTGTTAAAAGACTGCCAGCCCCTTCCAAGCACACAGCTTCAAAGCCACAGCTACAAACCACACAATATAAAGTTTCTAGCTCTACTTTTAAGCTGCTTTCTGTTTGTTATTATCATCACAGCAAAAATCCCGCAGTAAATCACTGTTGTTATTCAGCTGACTTGAGGAAAGAAAAGTTGTAGAGTGGGTTACAATGCACTTGGTTGGTATTCAAGGTGAAATCTTAGATTTAAATCTTTGGGCGCATCTGGAGTGACCGAGGAAGAGGAGGCAGCAGTGACTGTAAATAAATCGGCACCATTTTACCACCTGCTTGTTGAGAGGGCTGGAAGCCACAGTGGACCACCCTGAGATGCAGGAGTCTTCTCCTGTCCACCATCCTCTTCCACCCATATGGTTACCGTTCTCACTGGCTTTACTTGAAGACTGGAAAGGTTTCTTGGGTGTTAAAGTTGTAAAAACCCAGACACAAAACAAAGGGATGGATTTCTGTCCAAGTGACAGCCAACCAGGAAGAGTCAGTTCTAGGGAGGCTTTTTAGAGAAAGGCTAAGATGGCACAGCTCAGCTGTCCCTGCTAGCGGGAGGGGACAGAACTACACACCCCTATACCAGGCAAGGGAGAGGGACGGTGATGGTGGGGGGACAGTTGCTGGCTCGGCTACCTGCTCCCTTTGTGTTCTTTGCCAAGTGACTGGCCCTCTCTAGTGGTGGTCTAAATTCTGGATAATAAAAACAATACTGATAACAATGCACTGAGTGCTCGTGTGTTAGGCAATCTCAGGTGCTTTATTCAAGGCATCTTTTATGATTCTCAAAACAATCCAAGATAATGCTATTATCATTAATTCGCAAGTGTGGAAGCCAAAGCTCAAAAGATGAAAGAAAAATTAGTCCAAATCGTGTATGTTGTAAGTGTGAAGAGAGAATTGGGCTTTCGTGTGTCTTTGGACACCCATTCTCTCCAACAATCAGCTTGTGCTTGGGAAATCTTCTCCCTCCACCCCCAGGTGATTATGAGAATCACATGAGAGAAGATGGAAAAACCACGCTGGATCTACAACTTGAGTGTAACAGTCTTTCGCTTAATGAAAGACCAGTAATTGTAGGGCAAAGTAGGAAAAAAGAGAGGGATAGAGGGAGGCGTCCTACAAGTGTATTTTTTGAAAGGATAAAGCAAAAGTAGCTTAAATCAGAGGAGGTTTTTATTCCAAAACCTTGAGTTTAGGAAGGGCAGATTTATAATAATTCTGGAATTCTGAATCTTTTGAGAGGAGGACAGAGTCGGAGAGGGAGTCTCAGGATAAGGAGATCCTGAGTGCTGCTGTGGAAACTGTCTTCCGGCACAGTGCCCTTGAGTAAACCCACCAGATCCCGGAGCTCCCTGGAGGACATTGTTTTGGGCAACACCATGATATAGTTCCTTAATTGCAGGGAGCCCATGCCAGAAGAGAACCTTTCTCTCCTGCAGAATTGGCCCTGATTCAGACCCAAAAGGAAGCCTCAGCAACTGTGATAATCAACCCTGGGCTTCAGCTCAAAAAAAAGAATGTGGCCTTCAGGAGACAAATTATAGGGCTGCGGGACATCCCAACCATAAACATCTAGTCAACAGCTCGTTATGGGCTTTCTTTTGCCCTTCAGGAAGAAAGCTGCTACAAGTCTTCTGTATTTAATGTGTTGCTGGAGACAATTTCTAGGGGCTTTTCCAAATTTCTACAGTGTGCAGTTGGGGCAGGAGAACTCTGCACACTGTGCTTTCTGTTGTTTTAATCCGATGCCCTTCTGAGATGTGCGACTGTGAACAGTTGCATCTGGCATTATTGATGCCATTGTCCCTTCCTTTCCCTGGCTTTGGGGTGGCAGTTTTCAATAAACTACTGGTTTGTCTTTTTCCACTTGAAATATAGAGTCACCCAATATCCAAAGAAGAGTTGCTACTTGAAATTTGACAAAAAAAGGAAAATATTTACATGCATTTATATTTGTGTGAATGGAGATCCACGGGGATGTAGGAGAATCTACATATGTGTATATTTATATTCACATACTACCTACACACATTGCAAAAAATACAAGCAATTGCTCTTAACTGTAAGGACAATTTGTATTCCTACTCCTCCTTCTAGTAAAGAAATGTATGTTTGTATAGCTATGTACAAGTGACTTTTTAAGAGTAGCTTTAGGATACCAGAAAGAATTGAGCAGGGGCAACCCGCTCAGCTCCCCTTCTGTCTCTCTCTCTCTCTCTCTCTCTCTCTCTCTCTCTCTCTCTCTCAGACAGAAGCTTTCTTTCTCTCAACAAATATATTCATTCTTCAATTTTAGAGAACATGAGCTCATGGACATAGTAAGAAGGAATCTCATTCTCCTATATCATTTTAAGGTCTTCCACCGGGATCACTGGACGGAGACATGGGCAACACAATGCCAAAGCCCTTTACTCCTTTGGAATGCTCCTTAAGCACTGGAAGATGTTTGACCCTTCCATGTTGAAAACGAGTCAATTGGTACTTCTGTGCAGGAGTGTGTGGCCTACCTACCCCCTAGAGCCAAAGTGGAACACAGAGGGAAGTATTATGATACTCTTTTGCAACTAGAGACACACTGTAAAATAGAGTTGTCTTATGTTCAGATTTTCTATACATTGAGAAGTACTCCTTATTTATATTCTAAATGTTTAGTGTTAGCCACAGGAAAACTCAGCACCTCACGCCCTTAAGGCATCTACTACCTCAGAGCCTAAAATCACTCCTCCCGAATGAAAGGTTCTTGCCCTAATAGAAATTATGACAGTGTCTAACGTGGCGGAAGGCCAAAGTAGGAGCGCCTACCACTTCCTGCTTCTTCCTCAGCCTTAATTGCAATTCCTCTTCCTGTTTGCACACGAAGAAAACTCCAATCAGCTCCTCAAGCCTCATCAGTGTCGGCCCTAAGCGCCACCCCTGGTCAGAGGTTATATATACAGATCCCTTACCCCACATTCTAGCAGAGAAGCCAGGCTGCTGGCGTTCATGGAGTTCTCTCCACGTCCTTGGAGTAAAGGCTCTTTTTACTTTATATTCTCTCTATTTTATCACACTGAAAACTCTTTAACCAAACCTTTGGAACCTGAGGATAAAATAACCTTAATTAAATCTACCCCTACATTTACAGAACCTGAGGTTTCCCCAGCTTGCCCTTCTAGCTTTGAGGATAAGGCTTCTCAACCAGCTATAATCCAGGCCTCTATACCGATCCTTAGCTGAGTTTGACCAAACTCCTCAAGGGCAGTATCCTTTACAGGAAGTAATGGAAGATCTGGAGCTTCCACAGTTCATGTACCTTTCTCTCTTGGTGACCTAAAACAAGTAAAATTAGATCTTGGGAAATTTTCAGATGATCCTGACAAGTGCATTGAGGTATTTAGAGGACTTACTCAGGTATATGAACTAGATTGGGAAGATGGAATGTTACTCTTAAGTCAGACATTGACTTCTAGTGAGAGACAGGCAGCATTACAGGCCGCCATTGCCCTTGGAGATGAATACTATATTGTTAAATTAATTTTAGAAGGCCAGAAAATCAACAGCCAGGGAAAATACCAGTTCCCACTGGAGCACAAGCAGTACCTGTGCAAACCCTTACTGGGCTAATGACAGATGGATGATTGGATTAGAAAACATTTCCAGACATGTGTTCTTGAAGGTTTAGGAAGAGTGAGAACTAAACCATTCAATTATTTTAAGTTATCAGCTATTGAGCAAGAAAGTAATGAACACCCTTCTACCTTCCTAAATCGATTATGAGAAGAATTGATAAAACATCCTTCTTTAAATCCTGATTCGATACAGGGACAAATTATCCTTAAAGAAAGTTCATTACACAGTCAGCCTCAGATAATTAGAAAAAAGCTACAAAAGATGGCTTTTGCTCCAGATAGTTCACTTGATACTTTAGTAAAATTTGCCTCCTCAGTATTTTATAACTGTGATGAGAGGGAGATCAAGGAGAGAAAACAAAGAGAACAAGAAAATGCAGCTGCTTTTGCTGTAGCTTTAAGGAAAACAGACCTTAAGTCTGATTCTCAGGGCTCCAAGGAGAGCTCAACAGCAATTACCTGCTCGCTGCCACAAGCCAGGTCACCTTAAGAGGGATTGCACTCAGAAGCCCCCTGGGCCATACCCCAACTGCAAAGATGACCACTGGAGGTCGGACTGCCCTCTGAGGCCAAGGCCGAGCTCAGACCCATCCTATCAGTTGGCCCAGCAGGACTGAAGGACCCCAGGGCATTCACTGCCCTCTCTCTCTGGTCGGACTATCACCTCCACGGAGGAGGCCAGGTAATCAGACTATGGAGGGAAAAGAAATAGCCCATTGCTGGATACTGGCACAAGCCTCTCGGTCCTTCTTTCCAATCCTGGCCTTCCTTCTAGTCACCACACCTCAGTGAAAGCAACCCTTAGGCTGTAACTGGGACTGTTTTCTTTTTACACATTCATTTTTGATTATGCCTGAAAGTCTAGTTCCCCTCTTAGGAAGAGATAGTTTATCATGTTTAAGTACTATGATATATATACGCACCCACTGCAGGTACGCTGCCTTCCCCTTGTGGAGACAGAAATAAATCCTGAAGCATGGGCAACTAAAGGCAAACTAGGTAGAGCAAAAAGAGCTGCCCCAATACAGATACACCTCAAATCCTGGGTCTTAGTCCATCTGAAATGCTTTATGGACGTCCCTTCCTCATTAATGATTTTGTCTTCAACAGAGAAACTGATGCCTTGTTAAAAGACGTCACTTCGCTGGCTAAATTTCAACAAACTCTTCAGGAGCTAACAGAAGCTCAGTCTACAGAAAAAGGAAATCCTATATTCCACCCTGGAGAGTTAGTACTGGTAAAACCTCCTCCTTCATCATCTCCTTCCCTAAGACCAACTTGGGAAGGACCTTACTCTGTGATCCTGCTGACTCCTTCCTCAGTCAAGACACTAGACTCAAACCCTGGGAACCAGAAACTGTCACTGGAAGTGAACAACCACCCACATACTCCTGTGAACCCATAGAAGTCTTAAGATTCCTCTTCAAAAAGAAAACAAGGACTTCAGATAAGCAATGCTACTATTAATCCTTTTGCTGTTCACTTTACCTCTCCAAGGAGGATGTAATTCCTTTTTTAATATGGGCACAAGAATATGCAAAATCATTGCAACAAACATCTTGCTGGATATGTGGCTTACTGCTCTTGTCCAGTACATCAGGACTTCCTTGACTTAAAGCTGTGTGCATACCCAAGATGAAAGTGCCTGGTGTCTATCAAGGGCCTCTAGACAGGATCTTTGCAGAAGTACCTCTGACTGCCTTTCTACAGCTGTGACCCTGTTCAGCTTGAAGAAGTTTGTGATCTGTCCGCTCATTACCCACTTACAGCAGCTCGGGTTATTTTTCAGAGGGGGGATTGTTGCAGGCACCTGAGCCAATTAGAAATACCATAGGCAGGTAGACTGTCTAGGCCCTCGAGGAAGCTGGTACAGAGGACCAGATGTCTGATGACCTTGGAAGGGACACACATCTCTTGCTGTGGGCCAAATCTCAAAACAGAAGGCCTTAAGTATAATCCTTAGGGACTAAATCTGGATCACTTTGAAATCAGGAGTCACCATTCCAATCCCTAGGGAAGAGTCAGAACTCTGTAAGAATGTGTGCTTCCTATTGTGACTTGCTTTCCCATTGGTCCCTAATGTAATCAATTTTACCTGAACTATTGATCTTATTGGCTAACTATAGTTACATTCCACCTTATGCTCATCTGCCTTGTGAGTTCCCAGTTTTCCCCCACCTTAAATCCGTGGCTGTACTCTATAAAAATCACTGAAAAAGACAGAGCCCTTGGCAACCCGCTCGGGTCCCCTTCTATCTCTCTGTCTCAGACACAAGCTTTCTTTCCCTCAATAGATACATTCTACTCTTCAAAAAAAATTTTTTTGAGCAGAATGCACAGGTACAGAGAGTTCCCACACGCCCTGCCCCTGTGCACATTCTCCCCTGATGAACCTCCTTCACCATATCATCGCCATCCACAGCTGTAGGTCACAGTAGGGCTCCCCTTGATTTGGTACATTCGTTGCATTTGGAGTGTGCATTATGACATGCATCTACCATTGCCGCCTTTTAATTTAAAAAATGCCAGAGTCATGAAGTCCAAAATACAAACTCATCCAAAACCAGAAAGAGAAGGCTGAGCTTTTGGTTGAAGCCCAGCTACCACTGGACAGTAGCAAAGGAGAACAGAAAACAAGAAGCTAAGTGAGGGAACCAAACTAGAGTCAGCTGAGCAGCGGCGCTTGTTTCCACAATTTTATTGTGCAGCTTCAATCAAGATTTTGTCCTTCAAACAAAACTGTTTCTTTGAAAGCATGGGGTAAATCCATGTCCAGGCTCTCAGAATTGTTAGCATGTACATGAACTTGCACAAATGCATGTTTATAGGCACTGTTGAGGTTGGAATAGAACAGAGAGCAAGAAAAATCGTATCTGCAGGGAAATTCCTAAAAGGCTTCCAGAACTGAGGAAAGACATGAATCCTTACATTGAAAGAGCCTTTCCGCTCCTGAGGAAAATGAAGAAACCTTGTGACTGATCCAGATGCATAACTGTGTGATCACAGACAATATAAAGCAAAGAGAATCTTAAAAGTGTCAGGCACAGTGTCGCATGCCTATTATCCTAGCTGCTCCAGAGGCTGAGGTAGGAGGGTCAGAAATTCAGGCCACTGTGGGGAACTTAGTGAGACTCTGCCTCAAAAAGGAATGAAAGGGGTGTAAGTCAATGGTAGACCACTTGTGGTAGTACTCATGAGGCCCCAGGTTCAATCCCAGCCCAGCGATAATAATAATAATATAAAGAGGGAGAAAAGCTGATTCTACCCAGAATGAAACAGGAGGTTAGGGCATGCACAGCTGGCAAACTCCTAGGACCCATGTGCAGAACAGTTCCCAAAGCCCTGCACATGGAATCATCTTGAGAACTCAAGCAGGCTTTTGATGGAGTGACCTGGTGATGACGCCAGGGCAGGAGATGTACAAAAGGGACAGTCACAACTGGGCGCTGGATACCGTGCCTCTTCACAGTGGTCCACCCTACTCTGCAGGGAGATATTATTTTTATTTTTTCTTCCTATTTCCTCCTTTTTTCTTGGCCCAGACTCAGTCTGCAGAGCCCCTTATTTCCCCCTACACTTCTGGGATATTTTTGGTTTTTCCTATCTTTAATAAATGTGAAGGTTTGCCACTGTTTGTGCTTGTTTCATTCAGTTCTTGGATTGAGACATAAAGGACCTAGAAATCACCTGTAAAATGTGGCCCCAGCACCCGGACCTGGGAACCAGGGGACAGCGTGCCTGCAACACCCTGAAGAAACAACAGTCGGTCCAGACATGATCCTACCAACTGCCATTTAAGCAGCGGCTCTTCCTACCTTCCTTCCCACTATAACCGATGGTTATCAGGAGAAGAGAATGAGATACATTTGCTTGAAAGCTGCCTTAGTACACAGTTAAAGGTGTTTGTTTGGTTTTTGTACCAGGAATGGCACTCAGGACTTTGCACTTGCCAGGCAGGCACTGTGTCACTGAGTTACATCCCTGTCCCTTAGCATGTGGTTTAAGTTCAGACCAAGGCCACTGTGCAGCCAACCCATGGCCCACACGTGGTCCCTGGGCACTGCCATGGTGGGCCGCCATGATCGTAAACTTTTAACATCATTATCGATGTTTAGCGATATTTTTCATGACTTGGTAGTTTGACTACTGACTGCAGAGCCAGGCCAAGCATCCAGTGTCACGTGTGTTTGTGCATGTGCCACATAAAATATAGCCATTTCCCAAAAGGTACTTCAACCTGTCCACCTGTGTGTGTGCTGGAGATGACAGGCTTTTGTTTTTAAGCAGACAGGAAGGTTTTCTTGCTTACTTATTAAATGTAAGCTTGTGTTATTTCACCTTAACATTAAAATAAAATATTTGTGAGTCAGGTATAGTGTTGCAAACCTGTAATCCCAGCACGCAGGAGGATCATTATGAGTTCCAGGGCAGCCCAGGCTATCAAGTGAGTTCAAGGGAAGCTGAACTACGTACCTTGTCTCAAATAAAATTAAATAAAACAAAATAAAATATTTGAAAGTAAAGGAAGTTTTGCTACTTGTACACATTAACTGTATCATATATTTTATAAGCAGCCCAAAATAATTCCACATCACTCAGAGGGACTCCACGACCCTGTTAATGCCTTTGCCAGGCTGGGAGACATGGAAGTGAAGCACCAAGGTAAGAAGAGATCTGTAAAAACTGAGCCAGCAAAGAAGAAAAAGAAAGGAGCCCCCCTCCCCACGTAAGCAGAGCTGTTACCCCAAGGTCAGGCTGTGAGGCCACGAAAGTCAGTCAGTTCAAGATCTGTATAGGCCGGCTGGCTGCTGACCTAGCCACAGATGAGTTAGATGGGCAACCCTTGGATGTGTTGCTGACTCTGCGGAACCAGTTACAGCCTAAGCAGCAATATTGGTCAATGGACCAGGGCCAGAAGGCCAGCACAGCCCTGGTGAAGCAGGAAGAAGTGACACTGGTCTCCTTTACCCTGATTAGGAAGCATACTCCGATACCTGGGTTTTGCATGTCCACTGGAGGTCACACATGGAATTGACTGTTTAGTGGTCCCCAAAGAATGTGCAGCATGTCCTAGAGTTGGTGGATACCACAACTGAGCCAATACTAATATGCAGCAAACCAGACTGTTTCACAGGACCTACTGCACACATGGAAGGGTATGGAGGTCACTACATCGTGGTCCAGAAGATGCTGGTGACTTTGGGTATCAGGTGCTTGCCTTCACACCTGTATGATGTTTCCCCTGTTGCTGAATACATACATAGTGGGGGTGGACATACTGACTGGTGCTGTTAGACACCACATGGGAAGAATTCTGATTGTGAATTCATGTACTAAAAATTGTATTCCAAGGCCACCCACATCACGCACAATTGACTTTCCCACAGGCCATGTGGGTTGTGTGTGTGAAGCAGTACTGGCTACCTAGAGGCTGTGAGGAAATGGGACAGATTGTTTTGAAACTGAAAAAAGCAGTGATGTTACCCACTACTGAACCCTTCAATATGGCCTGTGCAGAAGCCAGAGGGGTCATGGCGAATGACTGGGAAGTCTCACACTGACTCTGGCAGCCAGGACCAATTTGCCTTCACCAGGGAGGGTAGACAATGACCTTCCAGATGTCGTCACAGTGCTATATGTATAGTCTTTGTGTCATGGCCTAGTGGCCCAGGACCTGGCCACCTCGGACAAGCCACACTCTGTGCCACTTTTTTGTATTGATATTATGATATTATGTTAACCTGATTTCTTACAGATTTGAAAACCACTGTGTGTAGTCTGAAGGAAGCTTTACTGGCATGGGGGCGGGAGGGGGGGCTGTAGATGAAGACGAGGTCCAGGGACCTGGCTTATCTGTCAAATTCTCGAGTGCTATATGGTGAGTACAACCAGACCACAATAGTATGCCAATTACAGGCCTCTGTGGGCTTATTAGGGCAAATGTACCGCACCTAGCTACCCTGATGTGCCCTTTGTGTCACACAAGCAAGAGGGAGCACAGCACAGGGCTGAACAGGCACAGCAGAAGCTGCTTTTGGACAGGTGCAGAGGAAGCTGCTTGCTTCTCAAAGAAGGCTGTTGTACTTGAGACTGTCCTCATAAGTGAAAGAAATAAGACTCACATTTGGAAATATCAGATTGTCTCTCTAGTATAAAAACTGATAATAAAAAACTGAAAGAGTAGTAAGATCCAAAATGTATAATAGATATTCTGATAATGAAAGGGAAAGAAAGAGCTCTAAAGGATATAACTGTATGTGTCTTTAAGTGTGCAAGAAAGATAACCATACTACCAAGTGTTTGTTAGTTCATCAAACAGAATGGTTTGTACTGTCATTGTTTGACTGTCCACTTTTTAATGCTTTGATTTTGTAACTTGAACAACTTCTAAGATAACAATATGTAATTTATCAACTAGTGGTTTCTTACTGTTATTTTTTTTTTTGATTGGTCATTTCTTACTGTTATTTTTTTTAATTCTGTACTATTTCTACCCTTTTTTTCAGTTTTGCTATTTTTCTCTAAGTTAAAAAACCAACAGGGCTGTTGCATAGCTGCAAGCCCTCTGAGTCAGTGGCCCTAACATCACTTATCCTAACCGTCACCATGGATGACGATGGATTTGGCAGAGGCCTATGGCAGAAACGGGAGACAGGGCAAACTGAAGCAGCCTGCTGGATTTTGGTCATGGATGTGAATGAAGCCGAGAGCCAGAATTCCTGGATTGAGAAACAGCAACACTCTGCTCTGCTCTGCATGCCAGTGAGGAATCATGGGACAGACAGAGGGCTGGGTGTGGATGGGGACAGCCCTGTCAAGAATAGAATGGCACGGTCCTTCACTCTCAGGCATTGGGGGAACATACCTCTAACAGTAGGCCTCTTTCTCAGCTAGCCTGTTAGCAACTGAACTGGCAACAATTTTGGGACCCATGATGTTCATGACCCAAGAACCCATCCAGGATGATAGGTTCCAGGACTTGACCCCAGGTTCCTATGCAGAATGAAAAGAGGGACCTCTGACTGATGCCTGGTATATGGACGGGTCTAGACATGGCACAGCCCCTAAATGGACAGCAGTCATGGTCCAGCCCAGTATGGAAGCACTCTGGGTTAGACCCAGAACAGAAGGTCAAGCCAGTGGACAGAGATGCAGACAGTGTGATTCCTTGTGATGCATGAAAGAGACTCCATACATGTGTACATGGGTAGTTGGGCTATTGTGGGGGGGGCTGACCCTCTGGCTGCCAGCGTGGACAGCTCAAGAGTGACGGATAGGACATTGTCCCTTGTGGCACATTGACCTGTTGTGAGATATATAGGAGCATGGCCAAAAAGCTGACGGTGTAAGATATCATGGTTCAGGACAGAAGCCCCTCCCCTTGCCAGGAAATGACCTAGCAGATGCCTTGACCAGGCGCTGTGGTGACCGATGGCTAGGAAGGAATGGCATCTGACCAAAAACATGGACTGCTGATGCCACTAGGAGTAGTGTCTGCCCAGGGATAACATCTGACCAGGGCCCAGGACCATAAATTTAGCCCTCGGGGTTGAAGCCCTTGCTCAACACATGGCCCAGGCCTTGACTGTTACCTGCCAGGCTTTGATACTGTTGTGGATGAAACTGTTCAAACGAAAAAGTGGTTTGCAAAATCATCGGTTCTTGATTTTCTAACTGCAATACAAAGAGGGAGTCATGCCCAGTTACATATAATATGGTACCTTTATACACCCCCAACCTTTGAGAGGGTGGGATATAGGGAATCACTCAGACTGTTTCAAAGCTCAGGGGCATCTATGGACACCTGGGCATGTGACCTTACTTGTCTAGTGCAGATGCACAGTGGGATACAGTTATGTAACCATGACTTAGCACAGGTAAACACGCATGCACTGGTAAACATCCATGCACGGGTTACACTTTAAATATGTAAGAACATAAGCATGACAACCCATATAAGAGTTAGACATTAAAGATGAGGCAGCTCTGGCTCTGGCTCTTTGCTCTGCTCCATGCTACCTGCTGTGGTTGTTGATGTTTTGCACACGTGTGTTCTTTAACCTCGGATCTCACCTGCGAAAATCTACCTTGGGCCCCTTGAGTGGGCCAATAACTTCCGAGTTCTGCCTGATTTAAGAATCACAAATAAACCCACTTAGCATATGTAAAACTAGATTTACGATGTTTGTCTTCTAACAGGACACACTTGTGTTCTAGTTTGGTCTTGAATTTCCCCTGTGTTGATGGCTTGGCCCCAGGCCTGGTCCTACTGCTAGGAGGTGAAGCTTAATCAAACAAAGTTAGATCACTAGAGTATAACCCCCAGAAGGGACACAGAAGGCACCAGTCCCATCCTCTTCCTATACTTTCTAGACTGAAACCCCTTGCAACTGAGAGCCAAAATCATTGCTTCCTCTCTTTAAGTTGATTACCTCAGGTACTTATTATAGAAATAGAAAATGACTAACAATTTCAGTAGCAGGAAAAGTGAACCGAGAAAAGTGAAGCCAGTTGCAAGTAACAGAAAAAAGCAATGAACCTGCTGAACATTGTAAATCGAAGTCAACATGCCTTGTAAATAAATTAATAATTGTAGAAAGCCACGTGTGGTGCCACATGCCTGTCATCCCAGCACTCTGGAAGGCTGAGCAGGAAGATCACAAGTTTTAGCTCTGCCCAGGCAGAAAGAGGGAAGAATGAGGAAAACTCAAATCATTTAACAAATCAGAAAGGGATGGGAGAAAAGACAGAGAGGACCAAGAAACAGAAATTTGTTTTCAGTACTTAGAATTACACCCAGAGTTATGGCATGGAGCTACTGGCCAAGACTCTTCCAATTTTCATGTAATTTTGAGTAAAAATTTTGCTAAGGGACTAAATTGTTCAGATTGGACTCAAACTTGTGATTCTCCTGTCTCAGCCTTCCAGAATGCCAGAATTACGGGTGCTCAGTATCACACTCAGCCAAGAAGTACAATAAATATGTAAAACACAAAACAGATGCTGGGTATGGGAGGAGCACACACAAGAAGCCAACCAGCCAGCCTTTCTGGTAAGCCACAGAAGACACGTGGGGCCCAGGAAGAGCAAAGTCAGGTAGCAGCTCCCATGAGTCTGCTGGTGCACAGGCTGAGAATCGCCAGCCACTCACCCCCACCCCCACCCCCACCCCAAGGAACCAGCTGATTTGAAGGTCAGGCTCAGTTGATAGCAACTGAGGTACAAAAAACAAGTGAACGCTTGTATTGTTTGGTTGATTTTGCAGGCCTGGGGCCAGCAGTCTGAGCATCTCTTGGGAAGATGACAGTATGCAATATAGCAAATCTCAGGGATTGCCTTCTATCTTGTGTTTGAAATACAATATTGTTCTCGCTGTTTTGTTTTATCTGATTTATTTTACTTTATTCAGTGTTCCATTTTGATTGGTTTTATTCCGTTTCATCTTGGTTTGATTTTGCTTTATCTGGTGGAAGGAAAGACTATTGTGAAGATGGTGAGATACACTATGCTAGCCATGGTCATTTTCCTGCTATCCTGCTTCAAAGTTCTGTTCCAATTTCACTGCTTTGTTTTGATTGGATTTGTTGGGTTTTTACTGTCTTTAAAAGAAAAAAAAAGAACACAAAGTGCACAGATGAAACAAATCCAAATGTATGGTGAATCAGAACCCAAGGAGATAAAAGGGTGGCAGGACATTTCGAGCATCCGAGTGCCTGCAAGGTACCCCAGATACGGTGAGTTTGGGACTCCACAGTGAAGTTGCTGCCCAGATTTTACCATTTCCAAGTGCCCCTGACTCCAGAGGAGCTTGGTTTCCACCAGCCAATACTTCCGCAGGAGGGTGCCCCTGGACTGCCAGAGTTCCTCTGCTCCTGTGGGCAGAGAGACTGAACTGGGCTTCATGCACAGGACCAAGAGTTTCCACCAGGTTGGGATGATTCAGTGTGCTTTACTCTCTAGGGTCCCCCAAGGGTCCAGCTGAGATTGCACCCATGCTATTTTGCTTTTGTTTCTGTCCCCACTGCCTTGGAAATGTCAGAATTTCCCTCTGAGCTCTTTTAAGGGGCAGTCACAGGGGAAGCCTTCACTCTGAGATTTGCTTCTGGGGAATCCAACCCAACACTCAGAGCTCTAGCAAGGCACATGTATTAAATCACAAGATCGCACATGCCTCCTAAGATGGACCTGTATCACAGTATTAAATGCAAAGCAGACTGATACAATGTAGGAGACATTTCAGTGCAAAAGAAAACATTTCATTTGGGAGGAAGAAAATTCCCGATTGTTTTTACAACTCTCTTAACTAAGAGATACGGGCTTTTGCTAAAGGCCTTTCCTTTTCACGTTCTCTCTGTAAAAATAAATTATATAGCACGATTTTGGTAGAGAAAGGCATTCAGCACTGGCTGTAATCCTTTGGTCCTTACCTCTAGATCACTGCGATATGAAAGAAAATTTCAGTGGTATAGGAAGTGTGTATAAAATCATCAGAAAATGCAAGCCTTCCCAAACTGAGTTCTTCAGCCACCGAAGCACTAACTTTGGGGGGTTTGGTCTGATTTGACTTCTATGCTTAATTTAGGATTGGATATAAAACCATCAACATGTTTTTGAGAGTAGTCACACCATAGTTTTCATTTATGATTTTTCCATATATTAAAATGTTTTTTAATAACCTTTGATAATTTTATTTTAGGGAACTCACAACTTGTTTTAATAAATCATAAAGGTTGGAAAATTTTCATGTTCTAAACACTGCTTTATTGCATAGAATATACAGCTTACATTCAACGAGTGAAAGGGCTAAAGGATACCGTATAGTGAGAAATGCATACACCTATGGAGCCAACACCAGTTACAGAGCACTTGCATCACTCCAAAAAGCTCCCTCATACACCTTTCACTCATCAATAAACACTACTCTTACCCTTTTGTTTTTGTAATATAGTTTTCAATTTTAGAATGTGATTGAGTATGGGCCCAATTTCTTTTACTTGGCATATTGCTTTTAAGATGCATCTTTATTTTGTATACCAGAATTCTGTTTCTTTTTTTATTATTGAGCAATATTCATTGAATGAATATCTCAATGTCTATCCCTTCCACTACGAGTGAGCATTTTGGTTGTTTCTTGGCTTGGGTTTTTATGAAATCGCTGCTTTGAACATTCTTGTGTCCATCTTTTTTGTTGAGCTGATTCTTAGACCACATAAAATAGCAAACCCAAAGAAAAAAAGATGTTCAATTTCATTAACTAAAAATCTTGCTCTGTGAAAGACATGGTTAAGTGAATAATAACAAGCTATAGAATGAGGGGAAATAGTTGCAAATCTCACATTTTTAAATCAAATAATCATGTATATTTCTATTTCTCTTGAGAAAATATCCAAATTACAGATAGACAGACAGACAAATAGATGAGAAAAAGAGAGAGACAGAGAAAGAGAGACCCAATACAAGGTACAGGGTATTTCTATCACTTCAGAAAGCAATATATGTTAAACTTGAGCAAAACTGGTAACCAGCACTTCAAAGTGTACTTCTGATCACTGTAAACTCTCATGGACAGTTAGTGAGAGTCCTGGCAACTCCACACCCCAGTCTACACTTAATGTCAGTCACTTTCATTTTAGCCTTCCTCGTGATACGTAATGCTATATCAAAGACTTTTAGATTGAATTTTCCTGATGACTATTGATGTTAAGGCTTTCCTTGCACTTACGACCATTTTTTGTGAAGTGTCCAAATGCAAACTCTTTAAAGAATCTCCCCCCCCGCCCCCGTCTCTCTCTCTCTTTTTCTCTCCCTCTCATTGCATAAGGAGCATTCTAGATAAAATTCCTTTGTCTAATACGTTATCCGCAAATATTTTCCTCCACTCTGTGGCTTGTCTTGTCATTGTCTTGAAAGTATGTTTGACAATGCAAGATTTTTTGTTTTAATAAAATCAATTGCATTTTTTCCCTTTTATGGGTGATCTTTTCCATGTTCTAAGAATATCTGTTTACCCAGAGATTAGAATGACTTTCCTCTATCATTTTGTTTTCCTGTAGAAAATTTATCATCTTAGCTTACATGCTTAGATCTAGGATCCATCTCAAATTTATTTTTGTGTGTTTTGTGAAGTAGAAGCCAAACCGCTTTCCCTTTCCATGTGGATATCCAGTTTTTCCTGTATCATTTGTTAAAAAGAATTTCCTTTCCTCAAAAAATTACCTTGGCACAGCACTTTTGTGAAAATTCAGTTGACTGTAGAAGTTTAGGTGTTTCTGAGCTTTCTAATCTGTTCCATAGATCTGCCAGTCTTTACACCAGTTCAACACCAGCTTGATTTCTCCAGCTTTACAATAAGTCTTGGAATTGAGCAGTGTAAATCTTTCAACATTGTACTTCTTTTTCCAAATTTTTTGGCTATGACAAGTCCTTAGACTTACACGTAAATTTTAGAATCAGTTTGTAAGTTTCTATAAAACATTTTGTTTGGGTGTGTAGAACCAACAAATCAATGCTGAAGGAAATGATACTTTAACAATATTAAGTTTTCCTTTTTTCTTAATGCTACTCCAAAAATAAATAAATAAAACACCTAGATTTCAAAACTTGAATTAGGAAGTTGATGTGGGTAAAAAGTTTCCTAAATTTTAGTGGAAATTTTATTACTTGTTCAAAAGGTCACTTCCTAAATGCTTCCTAAAGGATTAACAGGAACCATCTAGAAATCATTGCCAAGAGACTTTAAATATCATAGGATTTTCTATCTGGGCCCATGCCCTCACCTGCCCTTTTTGTTTAATGAGTATTTATTGAGTGCTTGCAATGTGTCAGGGTGTAGTACTCTTGGCATAAAAAACATCACTGTGACTAGAACACACAAATCCCCGCCTTCATGAAGCTCACATTTTTCATGAAGTCTTTGCAACGCCACCTTGCTTAAAACCTTTGAAGAGATTCCCAACACACCTGCATTATTCCAAAGGCTATTTGTCTTTAAATATTATACTTGTGAACGTGCAAACTAGAAGCCTAAACACAAACCTTGTGTGTGTGTGTGTGTGTGTGTGTGTGTGTGTACAAGAATCTCCTAATTTCTGATTTTAGGATGGGGATTTTTTTACCTTTGTTCCTTGTAAAAGAGCAATGTTTCCATTCAGGAAAGAATAGAGGTAATTCCCAGAAACCTTGGGTGTTGATATCTTTATAATTCCCATGTAGAGAAACCTACTTGCATCACTTATTTGCATATTCACAGACAACTAGCCTTATATTTTATATGAATTAAAAGGAAAAAAAGGTGCAAGGAGCTTTTCACGTGGGTACTAAATCGAAAGAGAAATTTGATGGAGTTAGGATCAGAAGAAAACAGGAAAAGATGGAAACTAAGAGAAGAAATTATCAACAAGAATCAAAATTGTTCTTATTCCAAATATTTTTCAGGTACAAACTCTTGGTTGAGCCACGTGTGCCTACTTCTGATTGCTGCGTACTAACTTTTCTTCCTTTTTAAATCTCAAAGAATGCGCTGTGCTATTTATTAGCCAGGTGCTCATAACTTGTTGTTATATATTCATTTCATGGAATCTGATGTTTAACTTTTTCAAAAAAGACATTTTCTTTACAAATACTTTTGTTGGTTTCTACTGCAGCAGGAAGGGGATAAGAGGAAGGGAGATACAAATCCTCTCAGGGAGAAATCCAACCATCATGTACATGCCACAGGCACAAAACTGAACTTTGAATACAGGCAATTTAGTTTGCCTTCTGGAAATTAAAAAGAAAATGCAGCTATACATATGTGTAAATTTTCCGTAAAGAATCAAACAACAAGCCATACATGGTGGTACACTCATGTAATCCCAGCTGCTTAATAGGTTGAGGCAACAGGATCCCAAGTTGAAGGCCAGCCTGGACAATTTAGCAAGACTCTGCCTCAAAATTAAGTTCAAGGGAATTGGAACTGTAGCTGAGGGGTAGAGCATTTTCCTAACATGCAAAAGGCTATGGGTTCCCCTTAATACTGGGGGGAATAAAGGAATCTGCTAAAAGTCTTGTGTTCATTATCTGAACATTATATAATTACCCAAATTCTAATTTTCTCTAGGAAAAAAAAAATTGTGCACACTTTAAATGGAACACATTAATGTATTTCTTTTAAAAATGGCCTTTAACTCACTAATCTTAATGAAACTATAATCTCAGACTGATTGATTTAGTAATACAATGTATTGAGGCTTCAATTTTTAATAATTGTTTATTGCAAGGGTTTGCTGTTGGGTCATCCTATCCCATTTGGATCATCACCTCGTTACTGCTGGGTTCCTCGAATCAATTCTTCATTCATCCCACATGCATAAGTTAATGAGCAACTCAGAACCTCTTTTATTTTCTTTGGGGGGAAGTAGTTACTTTGGCAGAAAATGGGTATGAGCAAATGGAACAAGTGTCTGGAGCAAAGTAGCCCTTTGCTGTGTGGGGTAAGAGACCAGGGATGACTCATGAAATGTCTCAGACAGAAACCTTTAGAGAGAAGAAGCTTTCCAAGGATCGAGAGGGAGGAAACTTGTGACCTTTCCTCTAGTTCCAAAATGCAGAAGTTAGAGATGACAGTCCAGACATAGAGACCAGAGCATCTTGGGAGTCTGATGCAAATTTGCCATAAAGCTTGGTGACAGAACACTGTTTTGTCCTGTGACACAGGGATACAAAGTCTATTTTGGTATAGTGAATAAGAGTACAGATCCATTACATAAAACCACCAGCGTGCCAAGGATGACAAAGCAAATCACAGGGCAGGCCAAACATATTTTGCTGAGGCAATGTCTATCTCTAGTAATCCACCGGGAAATCAGCACAGAAGATAGAAACGCATCCAGTACACTCAGAGCTACAAAATTAGCACTGAAGGGTCTTGGAAAAGACCTGAGGTCATCTAGTCCAACCTTCTAATCTTACACATTTGTTGAACAAATGAAGCATAGAAAAAAGAAGTGAGCGGCTCAGTCTCAACTGAGCTGCTGATAAAATTGCAGCTAGAAACAATGGAGGTCTCCTGCCCAGCTACAGGGCAGTGCTGGTGCTTTATAGTCCTGCCCATGTGATGTAGTCCATTGTTCCAATTGTGAGCATGAGCCTGGAAAGAAAAACCTGTACTGAGATATAATTCACATACTATAAAATTTACCTGCTGAAAGCGTATAACTTCTATCATGTTAGTGTCTTCTCAGTTCTATAACCACCACACTGATTAGAATATTTTCATTACCCACTCCCCCCGAAATGCCATATCTATTATCAATCATTTCAAACCGCCTAATTCATCTCTTAAGTGTTTGCGCTAGCTAACCACTGTTCTGCTTTCTGTCTCTATAAATTTGCCTTCTGTACTGCACAAATTATAAGATACAAGGATTTTGTTAACTGGCCACTTTCCCTGGGCATGTTTTCAAGGTCGGTCTATGTTACAGCATCTATCACTCCTCCTTTCTTTCAAAGGAGTGAACATATTCCATCATGTGATCATGTCACGTTTCATTTTTTTCATTCATCAGTTCATGAACAATCAGATTGTTTTCCCTTTTTGCTTATTAGGATTGAGTACTAGTGTCGGTGTCGCTCCCGGCCGGCAGGAAGAACACACGACAAATTCTGACGGTGTGCAACCTTGTCTTTATTTGTCTCCGCGTGGGCCGCGCGAGGCCTCTGCTCTGCCACCAGTCTTTTCTTACCGGTGGACTTCCTCTATCTCTCCTGTGCTTCTCTCTCGTGGCGGGAGAGGCACTCACTTTTATAGGGTAACAGTGGCCAATCAGTTCAAAGCGCGCGATGCGGGCTGATTGGCTAACATCAGTTGTTGCTAGGCAGACTATCTTACAGAGCGGGTTGTTTAAGTCGCCAGCGCAATCAGGGGGCAGGAAGCAGGCGCCAACTTGACTCACTCGATGGGAGGGGCAATCTAGCTCAGGCTCCGCTCCCACCCACAGGCCCTACGTCCGCCAAGTAAGGCGACCAGTGTCGGCCGCGGCTCCCAACATCTCCCCCTATTTTATTTACTTTGAATGAATGTATGCATCGCAGCCCGCCCTGGATCGAGTGCAGAGGCTTATGCCCTGTGTTGAGGCCCACCGTAGGCCCTTGGCTTGGACCCTGGTCGGCCGCCCCCGGGTCCGCCAAGGCCTTGAGACCCTCGTCCTTTTTCCAGGGCCAGGAGTGAACTGGACGGAACCTGGATGCACATAGGCATGCACTCATGCCCCTCCGTGTGATCCCCTCGGAGAGGCATCTAGATCTGGGCAGATTCTAGTAATCCAGCGGCTTTCGTGCAGTATGGGGTAGGGCCTGGCTTAGGTCGAGTCGTGCTGGGGAGGCACGCTCTTACCCGTCATTGACTCACCTACCCTGCTGTGTAGTGTCAATAGGGAAGGAGTGCGGAAGACCCGCCACATCTAGACCCGGTCGTAGGCCAGTCGAGCGAGCCATGCGTAGGCCTGGGGGTCATTGTGCCCATCACGGGCTGCTGCCAGGGCCGCATGGGCAACCAGGCGTACTTGACGCCGGGCCGCCGTAAGGCGCCCATTAATAAATGATGTAACCCATCGGAGCAAGCATGGTCCTATAAGCAGGAGCAAGAACAAGGAGCATAGAGGGCCTAACAAGGGTAGCACATAGGGGAGCAAGCCGTTCCAGGCCCCCAAAAAGGGATTGTCCTGCAGTTCTTTTAAGGCTCATCTTGTTGTTGGGTCTGCGGTTGGCCTCTGGTGGAACAGGCCTGATCTTTAGTCGAGGGACTTGTCGCATCAACCTCTCTGGGACCCACAGTGGTTTTCGTCCCGGTTCCTGCGGAAAAACACAAACCGCGCCTCGGTTCCAGCTAACCACAGGATCCGGGCCCATCCATTGTCATGCCATAGATAACCGCGCCTTTGGAGGCAGGCCTTGGCTTATTCCCCCTTTTTATTTTTTATTTTTTTATTTTTTTTATTTTTGGTCTTTTTCGTTTTTTTTTTTTTTTTTTTTATCGGTACCAGGGATCGAACTCGCGATTGCCTGCTTACAAGGCAGGCGCCCATGCCGCCGAGCCAAATCCCCAGCCCCTGTTTCCTCGACCGGCATTTCTCTCAGCCTGCTCGGCAGAGAACTCTGCGTACCATGCTCGCCAGTCTAAGTAGCTGCCTGAGGGTAGACATGCTTTTGCCAACTGGGTCCAGTCCGCTGGGGTGAGCGGCCCAGAAGACAAGTTTTCTAGCATAGCTATGGTATAGGGTGCAGTAGGACCGAAGGAAGTGACAGCACTCTTAAGCTCTCTGATCTGTTTTATCTCAAAGGGTTCCCAAACATTGTGCCCTTGGCCTGGGGCCATTTGCATAGGATATACTCCATAAGGACCGTAATCTATTCCTTGCATCGGTGGATCCCCTCCGAACCATCGTTCACCCCTCCATAGCCGCCCATGAAAATACCGTCCGCCCCACGGCGCGACGTCATAGGATGGCGGTCGCGACAGAGTGGAACGGGGCATCACTTCCTGTGCCAGCTGAGAGAAGGGGGGGGTCCCCTGTAGCGGCCTCTCGGTGGGGAACCACTTTTGGAAATGAACTCCAGGACGGAGCGGATGGCTCTCTATCTCCTCCCCGCCAGGGGGCGCTCGGGGGTCCTTTCTCCTCTCTTTGCTTTTCTCGGGCGGCGCACGCACACAATTTGCGGCGCAACTCGGCATAGGGGTTTTGGGCCTCTCGGCTTTCTGCCCCACCTTTTAGTTCCTCCTCGCTATCTGAGTCGGAGGACTCCAGAGCTTGGGTGTTCTCTATCTTTCCCTGGATCTTCTCCCCCTGGATAGACCCCTCCCGAGAGCATTCCGATTTTGTCTGCTCAAAAGCCTTGCGTGCGTCCATGATTTCCGTGTCTCTAACTGCCGACGGGAACCCCTTCCCCTCCCCTTCAAGGCACGCATGTATCATTTCCCACAGGGGGCGAATAGCCGGCGAAATATCGCCTTCCAATTCCGCCGAGGCGAGGTCCCCGCCTAACTTCTCCCATGAAGGCAGGTTTAAATGCCCTGTGGGTAAAAACCAGGGAGCCACCCTATCTACCTCCGCTATGAATAGTTCCAGTGTTTTTTGACCTACCCTGAGGTCTCTAGATTTTAAAAGCTTCCTAAGGGCCTTTACCAAGGGCCGTGCCTCCGTGCTCGGTAAATTACCCATCCTCAACCTCTGAGGGCTGTTACTCACCGCGTGTGACTTAGAGAACCCGTCACCTACGCGTGAGCCTGAGGGGAGTCTAAAAGCCCTGTAGGTGCGCGCCACCCAGAGCCCAGGTTTATCCCCCACTCACCTGTCCGGCAGCACCGCGCTGGAGCGTTGCACACCACCGAGGGGAGTGATCAGTTCCCCGTACGGGCCACCAGATGTTGGTGTCGCTCCCGGCCGGCAGGAAGAACACACGACAAATTCTGACGGTGTGCAACCTTGTCTTTATTTGTCTCCGCGTGGGCCGCGCGAGGCCTCTGCTCTGCCACCAGTCTTTTCTTACCGGTGGACTTCCTCTATCTCTCCTGTGCTTCTCTCTCGTGGCGGGAGAGGCACTCACTTTTATAGGGTAACAGTGGCCAATCAGTTCAAAGCGCGCGATGCGGGCTGACTGGCTAACATCAGTTGTTGCTAGGCAGACTATCTTACAGAGCGGGTTGTTTAAGTCGCCAGCGCAATCAGGGGGCAGGAAGCAGGCGCCAACTTGACTCACTCGATGGGAGGGGCAATCTAGCTCAGGCTCCGCTCCCACCCACAGGCCCTACGTCCGCCAAGTAAGGCGACCAGTGTCGGCCGCGGCTCCCAACATCCTAGGAATGTTGTGTTCAAGTTTTAGTGTATTTCAATTTCTCTTAGGTGAATATCTTGAAGTTGAATTGCTGGGTCAAGCAATAACCACATTTAATCTTCTGAGGCATGAGACTATTTTGCAAAAGCGCTGAATCATTTTACGTCTCCACCAGGAATGTTCATGTTCAGATGTTTTTCTAGGTAGGGGTCATTTTGAAATGAACATGGTCAGTGTCACACTGGCAAGGATTTATCAAACTTTATAATTCCCATGTAGAGAAAACCTACATTTCTCCACATTGTTGCTAACACTTTTGGTCTGTCCTTTTCTTTATAACTATCTTATCAAATGTGGAGTACTTTAGTTCCCTAACAACTAATGGTGCTAAACATCCTTTTAGATGCTTGTTGGATCTTTTTAAACCTTCTCTGCAGAACTATTTGTTTATATTCTTTGCCTGTTTATGTCTTTGTATTTTTGAATTGTAAATGTTCTCCATAAATTTGAAATACTAGACTCTTATCAGATATCTGATTTAAAATATTTTCTCCCAATCTATGGTTTGTGTTTGTACTTTCTTGACTGCGTCCTTTCAAGAAGAAATGTTTTACAAATGTGAGTTTGATTTATTTCATTTATGAGTATGGTCTCAAGTTGCCTCCATTTACCTACAAAAGCCTCATGGTCAACTTTTTATAGCTGAGTAATAGTCCATTGTACAAAATTAACACATCTTTTTTATCCATTCTTCAGTTGATGGGCATTTTGGTTGTTTCCAAAATTTAGCTATTACAAACTGTGCTGCTATGAACATAGGTGCACATATATCACTGTGGCATGACATTTTCAATTTTTCTGGGAAAATACCCAGAAGAGGAATAGCTGGATTAAATGGGACTTCCAATCCTAGTTTTTTTAGAAATCTTCACAATGATTTCCAGTTTCCGCACCAATCTACACTCCCTCTAGTAGTGAAATGTTCCTTTTTCTAGACAGCCTCACCAGTATTTGGTAAGAGTTGATTTCTTGATGACAGCCATTCTTTCTGGAGTGAGATGAAATCTCACATTTATAAATATCATATTGTTTCTCTAGTATTAAAAAATAGAAAAAATAAAAATCTGAGAGAGTAATAAGCTCTGAAATATACAGTAGATATTGGAATAATGAAAAGGAAAGAAAGTACTCAAAAGGACAGAACTACTGGAATAAGGGAAAGGAATAAAAGAAGAAAGGAAAAGATTAAATGTATTGGTAAAAGTATATAAATGTATGTATGTATATGTATGCTAGACAGATAACTATACTATTAATCTTAGTTCATCAAAAACCATAGTTTATGCTACTATTGTTTGACTGATCACTTTTGTATCTAGATTTTGTAACCTGAACAATTAGTTCTGAGTTAACAATATGCAATATATTAACTAGTGTCAATTCCCTAGGTTTTCTAAAAAATTTTGTAACATTTGTATCCTTTTTTACTGTTTTGCTTTTTAAAATGAAAAAATGTTTAAATTTTGACTAAGTACATTGTATCTATTTTTGTGTTGTTGCTTATGTTTAGCTAAGGAACCATTGTCCAAATTAACACCATGAAGTTCCCAAGAACTTGATAGGATTAGCTCCTAATTAAAGTTCTAGATTTCTGTAATTGTGTATGGTGTGAGGTAAAGGTCCAACATCATACTTTATTGCCTGTGTATTGTTAAAGATTGTTTATTATTTCCTATTGATCTTGGTTTCCTGATTGAAAATCATTTAGTCACAGAACTTTCTTATTTTACAGTAACTAAAGATGGAATAATTAAGATATATTTTGAACAGGTACAAATTCTCTATGAAAAATGTGGTCATTATGTGTATCTAAAGTGTATCAATAAAATTAATTTTAAAAATAGTATCCCATTGTGTTTATTTGTGATATTTTCATCTATCAATAAACACACTGTTTCTACATCTTGGTTTTTGGAAATAATTCTGCAATGAACATCATTGTATAGAAACAGACTCAACACAGAGATTTATGTCTTTTTGATGAATATTTAGAAGAGAGACTTCTGGAACATGTGAAGATTATATTAAAGCACTACATAATGTCTTCTATAATGGCTTTCATTGCCACCAACAGTGTATAGTTTTCTCCACCTCCTCCACCAATACTTGTCTTCTAATAGTGTAGGGTGCTGTCTCACTGTGCTTTTGGTTTGTATTTCCCTGATGATGAGTTACACTGAACATCTTTTCATATACCTATTGGCCATCTTTCTATCATTTTTGGAAAAATATCTATTCAAGTCCTTTGCCCACTTTTTGTGATCAACTAGTCCTCAACAAACCTGCCAAGAATATGCAATAGAGAGGGAAATGTCTCTTCAATAAATTATGCTGGGAAAGCTGGAATTGACTCCCCCAAAAAGAATAAAGATATTTAATTCTTATCTCACACTACACACAAAAAGCAATGCAAAATGAATCAAACATATTAACATAAAAGCTAAAAACATAAAACTCATAGAAGAAAATAATGAATACCCCATAGCATTTTTCATGGAAATGAACTTTTGGATACAACACCAAATGCACCAGGCAAAGAAAGCAATTTTGAAAGTTTTCCATCCAAATACACCCAAACATAACCTAGAATATACCACAAAACTAAGAGCTAACCCAAAAGACTTCTAGTGTACATAGATTGTAAACAGAACCCTCTGTTATATATAGGAAATAGAAACTGAATTCCAACATCATGTCACAATAATGAAATCAGCTCACCACAGAACCTTGATTTAGAAATCCTCTTCTATAGGGAAGATGTAAAGCTCCTAACTTCACCTGCCTATGCACTATGCCACTTTATCTGTTCTAATTAATCAAAACATGACATTAAGTTAGAACAATGAAGTAATAAACTGAATGAAGAAACTACATGTACATTATCTTTTCATATTAGTCTGATAAATCCTTGCCAGTGTGACACTGACCATGTTCATTTCAAAATGACCCCTACCTAGAAAAACATCTGAAATTATCCCTCCTACGTCCCACATCTTCTATCTCTACACAAAGATATTGAGTTGATGAATGGATCATCTTCTTGGTTATGGCACCGTGGACTTGTTAAAAACACAGAGATACAATGACACAAGCTCATCTCTCTTTTAATTTATTAAGTCATTTTCCTCCAACAGACCTTCAGGACCTATTAATCATCTCAATTTTGAGGATTATACCTCTCTTAATCATACCTTCTTATCCTATAATAATCTTGACTACTGTGGGTCACAAGCTCACAATAATCTTATAAATTACATAATTTTTTTTAGATGTAGAAACCAATCCCTGGGGAGATCATAAGCTAACTCAGCAGTAATTGAGAGTTTATGTTCCAAACAATCCACCTGTCTTTAAATTCTTATCTTCTGCATTCTTATCTATTTCCTTTCTGTTCCCAGTTATCTCAACAGAAGTGTTAACATTTTCACTTTCTTTGATAACACTGACACCTACTTCACATTTTCTCTTTTTATCTCATCATTTGTCATCACTACACAGTGGTTCTCACCATCACAATTGCACCATTATCATCCTCTATGACAACATTTCAAGTGGATTAAATCATAGTTTCTAGGTAACTTTACATTAGGCCAAATGAAATGTAGGTGAAAATATCAGAAAATCCTGACTTTAATTTGCTTTGGCAATAGGAACGCTTGCTAGCCCATGTCTGTCCTGTGTGGTGGCAGAGTGAATTCCGGCTCTATCAGGGTTCCAACCCAATTCTTTATGACTATAAATCTGTGCCTTCTTCTGAGTGGTGGCTGCAGCAAGTGTATATAAACATTCATATGCAATGGTATTTCAGGAATGTTGCATCCCTTTATTTTGAACAAGAGAAATATTCCAAAGACTTTCCTTCACATCACATTGCCAACAATCACTTCCCTAAGTCATTTACCAACAAGGGGAATAAAATTGCGGTAAGTGGCTTAACCCAAAGCTTTTCCAACTGTGGGCAATTTAGGAATGACAGCTCTTCCCCCAAGCATTTATGACCACTACATGGTACAGATCTTCTGCCAGAAATGTCCCTGAACACTCCGTGGTGTTCAGATGACTCCTCTTGGTAGATTTTCTACATGAAGGAATCAGTGAGTCAAACTATATTCTAGTGCAAGACTTTTACCTTAATATAGATTGGCATGTGGCATGTTTCTAACTGAGACCAGTCACACCACATCTTCCCCAGAGCTCAGGAGAGATGCATCATGTTTCAACAGCAGGAGGCAGGAGAGGATACCTGAAGGAAACTGGGTTCTCCTGGGCAGGAAGGAAGGCAGCCTATGTTACTCATACTCAGCCTTTCTCCACAGCCAGCCTTTCTCCACAGCCACGGAAAGAATTTTGTGCTCTCACCAGGACCTCCAATGGCTTCTAGGTCATTTGGGCCATGAAGTCCTTACTGAAAATACTTAGCTCCAAATATGATCAACTTACTGGTAATGCCACACTCCTATGTTTTCCCACGCCTGTGGAATTAGCCTCTGCTCTGGGCATAATTTTTGTTTCTTTTCTTCTGCCTCAGATACAGGAATACTGCCTCCCTCTTTCCAGCGCAAGCTCCATCACTTTCAAACCCCCACTTCCTTGCTGATTCTTCCATTGCCTTCAAATATGCATGATTCCCTCTCTCTTAAAAACTGCATATACACAGCTTCAGATAATCTCTCCTGATCATATTCTCCATTTTCCTTTGACCATCATTATTCTAAAGCTAGGGTTCTATTCTTATCTTCTCTTTGCTTCACCATCTTTAAACTTATCACCCTCTTAGAGCACACACTTTGCATCTGTACCACATCAATAACAAACAGATTATAAATGCTATAAGTTTTCTAATGTTCAAATCCAAGTAATTTCCCACTGCTTAGGATACCAAGTACTGCCTTCTGTATCCTCCTAACATCCTTACAATCATCTACTCGTCATCAGACCCTGAGATTTCTTTTCTTCAAAAAAAGATATGTGGTAGACTGAGAATTACTCACAGACTTAGAAGGGGGAAAAAATGGAACATCTTCTGAGATTCAATGTATAAAGTCAGTACACACAGACTTTGAATAGGAATAAGAATAGACCACTTCAATTGCAATGAATTTTCCCAGTGGTAAAGGTAATATTTTCTTTTCTGTCTATCTTATAACTTTATCTTATTTCTCAAATGGCTCAAAACTCAAAGAAGGAAAAAGGCTTTATTTACTGGTCATACTTTGTGAAGTGACCTTACTGTTTTAGAATATGTATTCCTTAGCATAAGTAGAGTTTAAATTTTCCTTCTCAGAAATAAGATTTCCTATGTAAATCGATGCTGCAAACAAATATAGAAGCTATTTAACCTACACATATTAGGGAGGGACCTAGGTTAAGAATATATGTGATAATTTGCCTGTAAGTAGTGATTTTAATTACAAATGATTTTTATTCATTAAAGAGGCCTAGAAAGAGATCTTTGACAATACTTACTTTTATTTTAGCAATTGGTTAGAAATAATCTTTGTAATTGAAAGCAGTAAAACCATTTTGATGAAAAAGGAAGGAAAAAGAATTCTACAAATCAGTTTAATATTCTTTCTCAAAACAATGAGTCCTTCAGCTGTTAGTCAGGCTTTTCTATCTTACCTGCTTAATTAATGTTGAGCTCCCCTCAGCTCTCAAGTGTAAAGCAACACATTTTACTACATTACCAAAATGAGGAAACCTCCCAATTCCAATACAGCTTGTGGTAGACAAGGCCAAACGAGGCCAGCCCAGCTCCTCCAGTATTGAATGTAAGTCCTAAGCCAATAATCAACATACTTTTTAACAAGAAAAAAATATTTCCTAGTATTTTTTAATTAGCTTCTGTTTCTTAGTTCTTAACTAATAGAAGTCAGTAATCAGTACGGTAAAAGTAATGACTTTAACTCCCAACACTCACACAGAGAAAACCAGGTTAAACATCACTGGGCCTGGTTATCAATTAACATAAAAATAATAGGTTCACAGTCAGATGATCCATAGCACTAACTAATGGTGGCAAATGTAATAATCAAGGATTCCTTCTGGTGCTTTATGACTAAAATTTACATGTTAATGATCACGTAGAGAATTAGAATAATTGTGGAGAATCAAGACTCTGTACTGCAAAAGAAATAGGAAATTATCTGACTTGTGGGATTTCAAAGACAGCTAATAGACCAGCAGAGATCAGCACTGCACCCTTCACAGTTCATTCCCACATGCATCCTGCCTCAAACTCAAATACCTCCGAGGCCAAGCAGGTAACAAAACTAAGTAATCTAGGTCCAGGTAACCAGTTCTCTCAATTTTCCTCTAAATTCTCAGCACAGTACCTTCTCAATTTGTGGAATACAGTGCAAAATAAAAATGCAAGACCCTTTTTTCAAAAAGCAAGAAATAAAAACAGTAAAGGCATTAAAATACAAGCTTTTTCCTAACTTCCTGCTTCCTTCTGTCCCACTCTCCCCCACCCTCACCTGTCAAGATGTGTTTCATTTTTTAATTAACACTGCACTTCCCAAAACAAGGATGCCCACAAGGGGAGTGCAGACCTAAATTTAAGGGTTCTTATTTTGCATTGCCTTCACATCTTGAGCCAGGAGGTCTCAGATGGCATCACCCCAAGATATTATCCCTCTCTATTCTTGCAGATGGAGTGTTTCCAGTCAAACAATCCTTTGGTTTACTTTGGTGATAGAGCGCTGTGCTCTGTCTGAACCTTAGGGCCCATCCCCCACACATATTCCCACAAGCAGCTCACATCCTGTTGCAGGAACTAGGATGGCCTCATCTTGTTGATACAAAGTCTGCCTGGTGTAGGTCTATTCTTCACCCTGATCCCAAGTGCAACTCCTAGGCAGCCCTGCATGTCACATGATTTCCTCCTCCTTAGAATTACCACTCAGGTGACTGATAAACTATGTGTTTCATGTCTATAAAGAGATTTGCTCCCCGCTCCTTTCCTTGCTTGAAACATAGCACTACCTCAGTGTACCATCCACTATTCCCAATATACATACATAAATTCACTCCTCTAGTATCTAGAGTCATGTGTCACATTATCTCCTTGACTCTGGGGATAATTCTCACCAACAAGCTGAAGAATAGGTCTCATGCAGGCCCATGTGCATGCCTGTGTGTATGCCAGCATGCAGTTCACTGACTTCTACGATCCCCCTTCCTGTTGGACCAGCACCTCATGTTCCAACCAAAGAGGAGGAAGTCAAGTCAGGTATTTTTTCCCACCGTAAGCTCCTCATTCCAACTCATGGCAGACAACCAAGTCCCCAAGGATATTGCAGTCTCTAAGCCAGGACGTGGTAAGTGTCCATCTCAGAAGCAGATGAGAGTCTCGTCCTTGCTAAATTACTCACCAAAATCACCATGAAAGTGCCAGGCCAGAGTGGAGATGGTCACCAACACGCCCTGCTTTGAAATGCCTCAAGGTGGGTATGAATCCCTGACCTTCCACACATTCATGCCGAGGTTTCTGCCAAAGGCAGAGGATGGCATCGGCCAGGCAAAACCTGGCGCTGGGGATGTGGTGGGTGAGACAGAGCCAGGGAGATGTTGGATAGAGCACTGTTCATGAGTTAGGTCTCCAAACCCAGTACATCCTTCTATCGTGTCATCATACTTCATTCATAAAACACAAATTCAAGGATGAAATTATTCACAGTTCTAAGACAGCAATTATCAGATCATTAAGCTCCAAGAATGAGCCCATGCTTATTAAGTGGGTTCTAGTTCCCAAACATGCTAAGCAGCCATATATTTAGTTGTCCACGTGTCTGTCTGTTCGACACATTATTTTTGCTGTACATAGAAATCCTCTTTTATAGGCTTGTTATCTCCATAAAGATGTAAAATCCAGAAAATATTTTTACTCCTATTGAATTTAAAGCATAATAATTTATTTCTATTCAAATGAAATTGAATGAATAAACTTGTTGAAATTTCTGTGATGCTATTTCCACTTTGTCCCCCAATTTCTTTTTTTTAATTTTATTTTAAAGAGGGTAAAACTAAACAGAACAAAACAGATCATAAGAAAACAATATAAGAAACACAGATTTCAAGGCAAGACCATCAGAGATCTTCACTATCATATTTTCTCATTTCTTCCAAGTAGTTGTCCATATCTTCACACACTGAGAATTCATACCAAATAAAATAGTATTAAACTGATCAGAACCGAATGATGAAGGCATTTTGGGACTTCAAGAACAGACAATAGGAAAATCAACAATGGCTGCCATAATGTCTCTTGTTCTCTTCAAAATAGCTGTCCATACCTTTACGTAAGTTGAAATTAAACAGAAGAAAACAGACTAATATCACTCTGAATATAGAATAATAGTATTTCTAGATTTTATATATCATGACACTACGGAATTAGCACTGTGTATCTTAATGTCTCTTTTTCTTCAAAGTATGTATTCATTCCATTGTGTAGTCCCGCAATTTCTTAATGCACTTAGTTCATTTCATAAGAATGTCTTAAACTATATCATTTTACACAAACACAATTGATTTGCACATCAAATTCCTAGGAATGTGCTTCATGTCTGTAAAGAGATTTCCTCCCTCCCTTTCTTGCTTGAAACATGCCCCAATGTACCATCCATCATTGCTGAATACAGGAAATACCTCAACTCCCTTTAATTCCATGCATGGATGCAGCACCTCAAACATGATCATTAGTAGTCACTGACATCAGACTCTGCACTGAGGAGAGAGAGCAAGGTGTGAGAGGCACATGTCTACATGATTGGAGCTACTGTCCTCAGCCCTGAGACTGCTGCCACATAGAAACCTGAGCCAGGGTTTCTAGAGTTTTTTAATTTCCCAGAAATTCCAATAATTCAGGTTCCAACAGGAACATTTAACTTACTTGCTAATGACAGATTTTTTAAAATGCTTAAATGCACTATTGGCCTACACTAGGAAGATCAAATGAAGCATGTGAGGTGGGTTCCGCTGCAGCCCACCATGTGACAGAGGAAGAAAGCACCTTTCTTGAGGACGCCCTGCTGACTGCTCAGTGCTGATGTACAGGCCATGCAATCACCTGGACATCTGCCTCTCTCCACTGCATTCTAAGCCCTATTTCTGAGCCAGTACGTCTCTCCTGGCACAATGATCAGGGACACACCAAGTGCTACAGAATTATTATTAAATGGTTTACATTCAATTAACGTTTACTGGAAATCTACTGTTTCCCAGGCACTGAGACAAACTAAGTAATAATGGAACTCAAATTCTAGAAATAATTCTTTGCTTTTAAAGACTTTTGGGAAGCCAGGCATGGTGGCTCATGCCTGTAATCCCAGCACTAGGGAGACGGAGGGAGGAGGATTTTTGTGAGTTCAAGACCAGCCTGGGCTACAAAGTGAGCTCAAGGCCATCCTGAACTGCATAGTGAGACCATGTCTCAAAAAGATACACTTTTAGTTGTATCCTCCGTGAGACACCAAACTCTAGATTTTTAGAATCACATCTTCCTTGCAGCCAAGAGTTAGATATTGAGATTTTATATTGCAGACCTCGGTTCTCTATCAAGAAATACATTAATGATCACCCTTGAATTTTGATGAAAATCCCCTCCATCTTTTGAGCTATGCATGTATTAAGTACATAGTATATTACATGGTAACAGAGGGCTGAAGTTCGTACTTGTTCCCCTTGACTTTGTTTAAAGTGAAAATTCTCTGGATATACTCCATTCTATAAGACACTGACAGTTGCTGCCTCTAAGATTGTCCAACCACCTTCTGCCCTGTTCCATAAGACTGGGCACAAACCATTGACTCTAATGTATTCTTCAAACACATGAATTGAGAGCCTAATATGTCCCAGACACTGTGTGAGGCTGAGGGTGTTACAGTGTGAGTAACCGTAACTGCTCCTCTCTAACTATGCTCAAGTTAAAGATCATTTTATCTTTACTGTGTCTGACTTGCTTTTTGCCTCACAAATCCCTCCTTGCAAACAGATCAGCCCCACATCAGCATTCTGCTCAGTCTTTTTCTAAGACACGCTCCCATCAACCTTTGTGACATCACTGGCTATGGTTTAGATCTAAAATTCTCCCTCCCCACATTTCATGTTTTGGGACAGTGATTGGATTATTGAGGCTCGGTGCCTGACCTGCTGTTAGGAAGTGGGGCCTAGCTGGAGCTGGGTCAGCAGAGGCCTTACATGGAAAGGTGTATTCTCATCCCCGATCATCCTTCCCTTTCACTGCTGCCGGGCTGCCATAAGTCAGTCATCGTTGCCTACACCACGCTCCTCTGCCATCTTGCTTCTGCTCTGGAGCTAGGAGCATGGACTGAAACCATGAACCAAAACAAATCTTTCTTCCTCTAAGTTGTGGGTGTTTGATGCTGTAACCCAGGAATATGAAAATGACTAGGACGTAATATATCAAGTTAGAGCCAACACAGAACTCAGAATATACCTCAGAATGTATGGAATATGGTGCCATCTTTACTCTCATGAGAGTGTTTCTGAAAATAAATTCAGAGGCTTTTATTCTATCTCAACATTCCCATCAGCTATTGCACCTATGAGCAATCACTCAGGAATTGTTCCTACAGTGAAACATTCTCATTTTCCTGGATGTAACCACCAGAGTAATCACACTGATACTTTGCAAATCCACCACTGCCTCCACATGAATGTCCACTCTGCATGCCTAACAATCCTATTAGATAGCTTTATTCCCCCACATACTCAACTCATCTCCTGTGACCCTGCAGATCATCCTTATACTTGCATGTAGGAAATTTGGTCATCTTTACAGGAACTTGGAAAGAAGCCATTAGGGGAATCTGGAGTATGACACCAATCCTTGTTAGAATGTCACTCTGTTTATAGAGGACACAAACATCACCCACTGTTCCAAAAGGACTCAGTTACTCTGCCTAACCCTGATAAACCTCCTTCTATTCAAAGGCAGCTATGTCATTAAGCTGGCTTGGGCATTCTGCTGGGTCATCTCCCCATAATTCAGACACGAGGAAGGATACAGTTCATAGGACACCAGGCTCACTTGCCCCCAATCTTTTACTTTTGATTTCTCTCCTCAATCTATTTTCCCCATTTCCTCCAGATGATTGAGTCAAAGGGTCCTTGTGATTGACCCTTTGGTCACTCAGATCTCATCCTTAAATCCTTGCTTCTGTTGACTAATTTTCTCCTTCCCGTTGTGAAAGAACATTCATTATCTAATAGAATCTGTCCTTAAACCTTACTTTTGCTATTTGCTATACTGTGTCTTGGCTCTTGATGCGTTAGAACATGAGTCAATCTGATATAATCATTTTCTCTTTCAACAAATCTTACATCTCACTGTAGACTCAAAAAAATCTGAAACACACTGATCCCTTTGATCTCAGGGTTCCCCAAAGCTACTAATGTCTTGGTTAGCTAAGCTGCCCCTTTGCTCAAAATAATTTATGAAGAATATAAAGACATTGGTATATTTTTTAAATATCCCGGAGTCATTGACAGTCATAGAAGAAAGAGGTTGAAATTATTTATTCTGTCCTACCTCAAAAAATGACCAAAATAAAACAGTTTTCAGAATGAAAGTCATGTATCGTTTGCTTCCTTCCATCTGTATCCTCCTTCCTGAAGGCCGAGAGGAAGACAGAAGTGGTAGATGAGGGTCCTTTACTGGTTCGTGTGTACTTTCACTCGCACCTACACTCCTTTCTCTACATTTGATGTTTATCTTCTTGCCTGACCTCCATCATTCTCACATCAGGCCAAAAGTCTATACATTTAAATTAACAATGACTGACAGAGTTTTTATTATTTATCACTTATGTCATACCTATCATAGGCTAGTTAGTCATTTCCAGACTTTACTGATGAATCATACTTATGGATAATGGGTGTCTGGAACTGTATCTGTGTTTTCTAACATGAGATTATGTTTAAAAATAGCCATTGTATTTTCACTTCAAAGTATTTTTAATGGAATTTTACAATAAGGTGTAATGCAGAAAACCTCTTTCTTGCAGAGAATGAAGTTAAATCTCTTTCCCATGCTGATTCGCCCAGTAAGGAGAAAAATTTGATGCAGCCTATCTTACTTACTATGTTAACGTGCTATGTCCCTAACCACTAGGATACACAGCCTCTCTGTAAATAGACTCCAGTTCATTCTCACAGTGCTGTACTCTGGGGCAGCAGGACAGTTTGCTTCCCTCCAGGAGTCCTAATACATCACTACAGCCTTTGGCGGAACACAGAGCAGCCTTTCCTGTGTCTTTCTTTGTGATTACTCTCTCAGCTCGCGCTCTACCATGAAGCCTACTGGAAATGAGAACCTGGCAGAATTCTGCCAATCTGACCTCCAGATTGTATATCAGAACACCAAGAAGGACCTGTTCCAAAGGAGTCCCAAGCAAGTAAGTGCATCCAGGGCAGAAACTCATCTGGCACAACTTTAAGTTCAAGAATCTCAGCAACAGATCCCTGGACCTTTCCAGCTCAGCATCCACGGTACTCAGTGGTGGGTTTTGAGGTGCATTTGGTGTGTTGCCTTGTTTTAGTTTCCCCCTGTCTAATACTGTCCTTTAATGTGCTGTTGTTATTATTCTTACATGCTGAACATTGCTCAACTCTTTTACAGAATGAGCAAACATTAACCAGAGCAGCCTAAACTGCTCCCAGCAAACTCTAGCAATTACAAACTGAATATTAGAATTAAGAACCAGCAACCCAGTAAAGCACTATCCTTACCTTACTGACTGAATGCCAATGACTCTCTAATAGACCCTGCCTTAGCTAGGGACAAGTCAGAATCCCTGGGGCTTAGAATGACAGAGACTAAACAGGGATCCGGGGGCTGAATCTGTCTTCCTGTCTACTGACATGTCAGTGCAGACCATTTCCTTCAGGAAGAGGGCATCAACCCTCATACATGTTTCTTGATGTCTACAAATTGCACTCATTTTTGGTTTGTGCAAGCGGCACAGAACGTTGGAAAAACAACAGGCTTGAAATTAAGCCACACTATCGATTCCTGTGATCTTGGACATTTATTTAATTTCCCAGACATTATGCTAATTAATCTGTACATTAAGCCTCTACCTTCTCCTTGTAGTGTGTTCACAAAGAGCAAATAAAAGAAAAACTTGGCTTTATATGAAGACTGGGTAACAGCAGGCAGAGTATCCATCCACTCTTCCATGGCCCCTTCCCACAGCCTGGTCTAGTATACTTGGACTGAACAAGTTGCTCTTACTTCTGATCCTTCACACTGCCTGGCTTCCGTAGCTATCCAGTTTCCATATGCAAAAGGATTAAAATTGGAATGATTTCCAATTTTTCATTGGGTCAAATGTATTGAGCTAAACACTTTGTGCATTAGTGGAGGATATGGGAAATTATATAGTTTAATGTTCATTGGCCATAAGCTACGCCTTGAGCCAGACCTTGAACTTGTGACTATGACCCCATTATTGTACTTTTGATACCCTCCCTTATTCCATCCTTACAGCAAACCTGGAAAACTAATTTTATTGACCAAGACATAGAGAAGTTAGGCAGGCTATATCAAAAACAACAGACTGAGAGGTCAAATCCTGGCATCATTAGGCCATGGACCTGCCCAAACAATTCTCTTTGTCTAAAATATGCTATGTGAAACTCCAACATTTTAATGAGCAAAGGAGGCCTCAAATGCAGTACTGTGTTAACTGATGCCTAAGGAGGAGCTGTTCAGCAAATAAACCAGAACCACCCTGCACTTCAGGAATTTACTAGGAACATTCCTTTTAGGATGTGTGTCAAGAAAAGATATTGGTGCCATCATGCATAAAAATATGGACACGGTAAGGATCACTGCCAATTACTGTTTATCGAGAGGTTCAGAATTGTAAATCTCACAGAAAATCTGCTCTTGGAAGAGTTTGTTGCTCAATTTTCTTTTTGTTGTTCATGATGAATTTCATTTTATAGCCGCAAAATGTAAGAATGATTCTCAAAATCTAATTTGGTAGGAACACATATTAATACACTTGCGTAAATCCTGTGGCTTCTAACGGTGCTATCTTCCACATGACATTCTGAAAGTCCTGTTGTGTGACACTTACTCTTGGTTACCAACCTTAATGACTTAAGAGATTGATAAAGCACACTTCTGGATATGGCTGGGTAGCTCAGGAGGATGTGACTTGGAGGAACCTATCTGGTCCTGGGCCCTTTCCTCTCTAGCACTTCCCCTATCTCTGCTTCCTAGTTGCCATGAGGTGAGCAGCTTTCTTCCACCAGACCCTTCTGCCATGATGCATCTTTATTGGAGCCATTCAGATACGGTCTGAAATGTCTGAAATCATGGGCCAGAAGAAGCCTCTCCTCCTTTAGTTGTCAGACATTTTGTCCCAGCATTGGAAAGTTGGCCAGCACGTTATTTTAGGCATGCTCTGGACACTCGGTGAATAAGACAACTGTGAATTAGCATTCTCTGGTGAGCACTGCTCAGAAATTGGCCGCTCCACTGCCCCTCACTCCAGACTTCACTGGGTTTGATTTTCTGAGCTCTATTAGATTTATATCATGCTTGTTGAGATCCCTGCTCTCCTTTCTTTCTTCTATAATTGTAATCACATCTTTCCTAGAAGACTTTTCTTATGACCAAAAATGCTCACTTTATCCTCATCTATTCTCACACAAAACCTCCAGCTCTAATCATACTATCTACCTTTATAAACTTACACCATGAAAGCTACGGTCTCTTTCTAGTATTGAGGTACTGCTGCTGTTAACGAGATACCATGTGCCTGGCACTGCTGCAGAACCAGGAAAATAAAGAAAAGGGCAGTTTCCTCCCCCTAAAAGCTTACCATGTTTTAGAGAATGAAGTTCTGCATCATCTTCTGGAATCCTCCCCTGTGCGTATCATATTCCTACTGCTGCAAATTAACCCATCATTTCTATTCCATTTTACTGCTGCTATTCTTCTGTCTGGCAAATTCCTACACTTCCTTCAATACTAAGTTCACTTATTAACTTGCACATAAATTTTTTCCCAGTGCTCTAAACAGAATTTGTCCTGTGAGTGTGTTTGATGCACATTTCTCTTATATAGTACTTGACATTTCTCTTTATATAGCCCTGATTCTATTAACTGCAAATATTGCTTAAAATTCCTTCTCTCCCACTACATTGCATGTATTTCTAAAGTGCAAAAACCTTACTTTGTCTACATTTCCATTGCTCAAGAACTAACAGAGTGCTAAAATATACTGGGTACCAAAATGACATGATTTGAAAAATTAATTTGTTAATTAATGCAAGAACGTGGGCAAGATTTGGGAAGTCAGACTGAACTTTGACACCAAAAAACCACACAGATGAAAAACATCTGTGTTCCACTTAAGGTACTGAATACTGCAAATGGAATGCTAGGAGCAACACCCAGAATAGTTGTAGGAGCTGTGGGGAATTCAGTTTCAAGAATGTAACGATCTTATTTTTAAATGACTTGAGAGGAACCTGTCTATCACATGAATAATTTATTCAAAATATATTCAAATCATATTTCTAAGTTTTATGAGCAAGATCATCTATTCCTGTCTCTTTAATCCCTTCATTAGCTTAGTGTTAAATTAATTTTATTAGATGGATTTTTCTCATCTAATTAAAGGCATATTTCAGAGAGATGGGAGATGATTTGAGCCCTGCTTCATCTACCGAACTATTCATGAGCATCCCCAACAACAGGTCTTCAGTACCAGAGATAGAGAAAAATGTCGATAACTGACAGCCAGGAAAGAATCTGAAGCATTGATCACATCAGACTGAGGAGCTGAGACAAAGCCACAGAATTCAATACCACATTAACTCTTCTTGCGCTGACAGGGGAAGATATTCTAAAATAAATTCCTCTTAGAAATATGGAAAAGATTGTAAAGCAATTGAGCCTAACCCAACCATAGCTCTCTTGATACTTTGGATTGGGTAGCTTCTGTCCTGGGGATTGCAGGGTGTGTAGCACCATCCCGGCCTTTACTCAATAGATACCTACAGCATTTCCATTGTGGTAACCAAAGATGTCTCTGTCCATTTTCAAATGTCAAATGGGGCTGACAGTGGGGTGAAATAGACCTCAGTTTAAGAGCCACTGATCTAACCCACAGATAAAAATGCCTTTAACTCCATTAAGGAAAGCCACATTCTAATGTCTTGATAATGCAAAATGCAGAATAATGCCAAATTCACACAGAGACAAAAGATGGTGCTCACATGATCCTAGAGAGGGAATCCTAGACCCCACGGAGAGAAACAGAGCAGCCCCTGCCAGACCCTTGGCGGAGGTTTATTTTGGGTGAGAATTCAGGCAAGTTGCCCTGCCACAGGCTTCTGTTGCCTTGATGTTTCTGGAAGACATGTTGTTGCTTGCACTGCAGCCAAGTCAGAAGCAAATACCATGATGATTTCTGTTTTAAATACACAGCAAAATTTGAAGGAATGTTATTTCTTGAAAAAACAGGCTGTGAGAATCACTTATGTACAAAGGAGAGCCTACATACACCCTCCCGGGGACCCCGCCTCCCTTCCTCCTCTTCACTTGAAATCAGTGGAAATCAGACAAAAGTCTAAATTAATGCTAACTGGACAGAAAAAAAGATTTTATCATCTTTTCAGTCCTTAATTTCTTCACTTCAAAAAAAGATATCATAAGCCTTGTTTTGCAGATTTATACAAATTAAATGCGGCATTGCAACAAAGGCATTTAGTCAGCACGTGGTACCAGTGACAGAATGAACGATCTGAGTATATTTTTCCAGTAAGTTTCTCTGGTATCATATGAGAAGTAAGATTAGAATTCCCTTTCATCTCCTGCTGCCTTATGGAACAATCAAAAGAGTAAAGAAAAGAAAAATTTAAAGAATTAAGAATCTAATCACATATGAATACATGTATTAATATATATGATTACTGTACTATGATATTCGAGAAAATGCAAAAGATATTAAACAAATGTTTAATTTCATAAAATTTAACAAATGTTAACCTGTATGTTGGTGGTTCTGATATTTCATCTTCTAAAACTGTTTAACTCATAGGATGTTTACTACCTTAAAGAATGGCAATTTTATGTTTTATCTATTAATGTTCTAGTTGCAAACCCATGCCAAAGGGTGTATATAAGATTTATGAAATCAAAATAGAAAATCAAAACCAAAAGAATGGAGACAGATCAAATATGGAACTCAAAAGGACTGCCTTTGTTCATTCTTTCTCATTTTAGAACAAGGAAAAAGTATCTAACTTTAGAGTGGAGAATCATTGCAGACTTACATAAAACATTTGTAAGCTATGAAAAGTATCAGTGAGAAAACAAAAGTAATCTGTCAGCCTAGACATCATTGGTATTAGTTTAAGGATCGCAATTTAATGAAAGGTGATTTTAACCAAGGAATATCACAAATTGTCTTCTACCAAATACTGGCAGTCATCAAACATACAAAAAACACATCTAAATGGCTCTAGAAGAAGCAACCCTCAATGCAAAGAACATCAAATAAAAATAACAGTGCTTAATAGCTTTCTGTTGTTTTTTAAGTCACAGCAGGCACTAAGCCAAGACTTGCACATAGGGCTTTTGATGTTTTATGATGTGTTGTATCAGGATCTTATCCCTCATAGCACTTTTTATTATTCCAATGTTACAGATGAGGACTCTGCAGCTGAAAGACAGTACCTTGCTCGAGCTCACACCTGGAAATGACGCCAGGATTAGAACCCAGACACCCTGACTTCAGCTCTGTGGTCCCACCCATCAGGAACCATGCCTCCCTGGAGGTGGATAATGCATCTGAAGAAGCTGGGAATTTCTCTTGTGTCCCAGTTAGTGCCAAAGCAATGGCTTAGGCCAGTTGCGATGGTTCACATGTAGTTTATGTGCCTTTCTCAAGGGTTCATGAGGTGGAAGCCTTGTTCCCAGGATAACAGCACTGGGAGATGGACCTGTAAGGGCTGAGACTTAGTGCAAGGTAGTAAACCACTGGGTGCTGTCTTCAATATACTTCTCACAAGACCCCAGCAAGCCCCCAGGAGAAAGCTGATCTAAAACAATGAGTCTGGCCCATCCCGATCACTGGCTTCCTGACTTACCATGTGATGCTTCCCTCTTGCATCTACTTTTGCCATGATGGCATTACACCATAAGGTGACACAGCCACAGGGTCCTCACCAAAGCCAGTGCCGTGCTTCTGGAATATCAACCTCTAAAACTACGAGCTAAATGATAAGCTTCTTTTCTTTATAAGTTACTCAGCCTGGAGTATTGTGATATAGTAACAAAAAACGGATAAATACATGAGTCCTTTGAAAGCCAATGACTACTTGATGATCATGCTCATTTTAATATCTGGCATCCTAAACTCAGGCTGGATTCAGCAAAAATGAGAGTCATGAAAACTTGCTTTGCATAAGCATATCATCTCCATAGGAAAGGAATGAAGCAGGAAAAGCATCCAAGTCTTGTTTTCCTGAAAGAATTTTCTCATCTTGGGATTTCTAAATTGGGGCTATCTCACAGATAAACTTCAGGAAGTATATCAACATGTTATTCTTATATACAGATTTTGCGTGCAACAGGGCCCCAAGAGAAAACTACTCTAAATCAAAAGAAAGATGTGGATCTATTAAATCTTGACTGTTAATGTCAGGATCCAATGGAATTTGATTTTAAGGTACTATAATTTCCATAGCCAACCCCCAAAGAGCATCAATACTAATATATATCAATGTATCACATTCTAAGATAGCCAAACCCAAGGGCAAACTCTCAAATTCTAGGATTCAACCCAAACTTTTATCACAGCAAACCTTAGACAAATCACAGGCTCTATGACAGGTGCAGAAATTCAGATATAAATTAATGTAGAATGCCCGCCTCCATAGCTTGTTATGGGCAATGACATGCAAATAGTAACAGTAAAATAATATAGAATGATAAAGATCGGTAAAAAAGTATATGCAACATTATAAGAGGTCAGAACCGGTAGAATGATTAAATATTCATACCATGAAAGCATGAAAAGGTACAAAAACAAAATGAGTCCTGCAGATGGAAAGGAGCTTGTCATACAAGTAACAGTACAGTGAAATTTGAGGTGATGGAGGACAGACAGTCTTGCTTTCCTAAGTAATAAACATATGGGAAGGACAGGCCAGACAGTGGCACATGGGCTAATGCAAAGATGCATTGAACCTATTGGATCATTTTTGGAAATATTCTGTAGAAAAAATAATGAGCAGCAGACAGCATAATGCCAAGAAGACAGACAAACCCGAATTAGAAGGAACACTGTGAAAGCAGAAGAGACTGTACGGGGGACAAACAGTAATAGGACAGAAAGACCATTTGGATGCCCTGTTACCATCATCCAACAGAGGGATGGGGTTCGACACACAATAGGTAAACAAGTAGGGTGCCCTGAGAATAGCTGAAAGACAGTGAACAGGGAGAAAAAGGGGTACCTCACTAGGGTTCAGGGAGAAGTGCCCCAAATACCTCCATACTTTTCAAGTATTTATGGGTCTCAGACATGTCTTGTTGATAATGGGACAACAAGATATTGATTCCAATAAAAGACTTTTATGTCACAACATTGGGCCAGAGTACAAATACTCAGGGGCATCGACACCCTGGCAGGCATAGCACTGAACGGTTTACACTTTCTGCACAAGGAATGTGTGGCCGGAGCTCACTAGTATGCTTGCCCCCTGCTAAGGCCAGTCACCCCCTTCTTGCCTGGGTTGGCCCTGGAAACTCATCAAGAACAGCCTTGTATGGCTCTGGCAAAATGAATCACTCTTTTTATGACATTAGCCCTACAAATCAATGCACTGAATAAAAACGGGCCCTTGCTAAACAAAGCACAAGCCGAAGGTTTCAGGCCACTTTTCCTCCCACTGATTTGCACTGATCAAAAATTACTCCACGGTTTCTCAAGAGAACAGCTCAGAGTCCCCCAGCATGACCCAGGGATGGAATGAGGCTAGGCCGCCCTCAGAGACAGCTACGATGCTCCTGAAATGTCAGAGGCGGCCCTGTGAGCCTCTGAACCTTGGCCCTCACTGCGTTGGAGATATTGATTTCAGACACTGTTACAGAGCAGGACTGAAAGTGTGCATTTGCAGCTTGTCAGACACCCGGGCCAGCCTTTCACAGGGGACTTCGCACGGCAGCCTCCTGTCTGGTGCCTTTGAAAGCAAAGCCAGGCCTTCCGAAGCTTGTTTCTTCACTCCCTGAGATTCGATCAATGACAGAGCCAGGCAACGTTTTCATTATTTTGACAAGAGTACTTAGAGCGCTCAGGCCAGCAGAAAATGAAATCCCTGTAGTCATGGGGGTGCAGAATAAAAATGTCAATGTGCTCTAACAACTCTGTCTCCGGTACTATTTTGGGATCTGCTCTCCTTTTGGAAACTCTATATTTATTCAAAAAGCAAGTGTTGCAAATGACGGTAGGCTGTGGGGCACGCAGGGGTAAAAGATGAGAAAAGTACCTCCCAGCCTCAAAGAAACTTGTCATATGGAAAGGAAGACAGATATGGATGCAAATGCTAGGAGTAAGGAATCAGAGAGAGTGAGGAAATAGGAAACCAGGTGCCACCTGAGGCGCTCTAGTGCTGGGGTAAGAAAGGATTTTCAGCATGGTCCCAGATGAACCACAAAGCGAGAGAACATTAGGACAGAGGCTGCTGTTCTGTTGTCCAGTTAATGGGGGAAAGCTAATGTGTCAGAGAGAGAGCCTCAACTCCCAAACTCATTAGCAGATAGATCATCTAGCCGAATATTTTCTCCATGAATTAAAGCCAAATGACTTTGAATGACTAGGTAGATCCTGGGGTCTCAGGTTTTAGCACGTAAGGTTTGGTTTTGCAAGCCATATTTCTATGAAAATACACACAATGTAAAAAAAATCACACAAATAGCAATCTGGGCCCCGGGCAGAGACGGTCTGATAAGGAAAGTGACCTTGAGGTTTCTCTCTTCAACCTCAGAGAACCACAGGAAGAAAAAGCAAAACTAATGGTGGAAATAAAGTAAGATAGGTGTTTAAAATGTCTAAAATGCTATCTATTTTTAATGATCTCGGATGCCAGCAACCCAAGGAAGGAAGATCAGGTTTAAAAATAACCAGTAGGCCTTTATGTGGTACCGTATTTCACAAAGCTGAGAAACTTCGCTGTCTCAACTGTCAGATCTTCAGGACATTAAGGGCCTCAGTGCTTGGGAAGTGTCAGGGACAGAGAGAAGAAATGCACAGGAAAAGGCAGATAATAAAAGAGACTAAACATAAGATCAGTCCTTCAGGAGTCAGAGCACTAGGTCAATCTACGTCTCTGCAGGAGAATCTCAGGCCATGTCTTCATACGTCCATTTCCTTCAGTCACAAAATTTTACAGCACTGATGTCTGTCAGTGCTGAGCTGAAGGTTGAGGGTCTCACCTGGTAGATCTTGCTAGGAATGTCTGTTCATCTAGAATTGTGGATAAACCATCTCACTTTTGTTTAGAAATTAAAAAATACTTGATAGCCATACTTTACCCCTCTTGGCCTCATTTATTGAGTCTGTAAGTTGTTTACCCACAAAGATTTAAACATGTAATCTATACTAGGCATTTTTCTAGATTTAAGGATACTAAAATGAATAGAATATAGACCCTGAGCTTAAAAAGTACAGGTTGTGCATGTGTGTGTATGTGTGTGTGTGTGTGTGTGTGTAAAGAGCAAAACAGAAGACATATAAATAGGAAATAAGATAAATACTTGCCCAAATTACATATTCTGTTGTTTTAAAAATATTTCACTGTATATGATAATTTGTTTCACTTATACTAAAATGTTGATCTTAGTTCATTGAAAGGAAAGTTTATATGTTGTTTTCTGTGCTTTTTTTGTGAGAATCTTTTTGGTTTATGTCTTGAGCTCAATAACTACTTTGAAGATAACGATGCACAGTGTAATAACTATTGTACTTTTATCATTTGGTTATAAAAATATGTTTTCATTCTTCATAAAAAAAGAAAAACACAGGTTAGCCATTTCCTGTCATTCTTATCCAATGTCATCAATACAGTAATAATTATACAATCAAAGGGCTTGCAGTAGAGTTGAAAGAATAAATAATACAGTAAAGCACAAGGGCAGCCCAGAATTCCCATGACAGCAATCTAGCCTGGGGAGGAAGAGTCCACTCCTTAGAAATGAAAGGCAACCACAGGTGCCCTCTGCTAGCTCACTGGCCAAGCCCACTTCCATGCAGGCCAAGCAAGCCTGATAGCTACTGTGGCTGCCAGGGGGCAGAAGTAGGGGGTGACTGCATCTCCCAGAGATGTGCCCTCCTCCTTCTGCACTCCCATAGGAAACAGGTGAATCCTCCTAAGAGACTCTTGTCAGTCCAGAGAGACCTTTGAACTTTGTCCCTAAAACTCTAATTGGAAAGGAAAACAAATACCTTCTATCCAAAGGAAATCACAAGGCCATGCCTGAGTCCATCACTTTTGTCAGTAGATGCGAAATTCAAGCACATACCATGTATAGTTATCTGTCATGTCTCAAATACAAAATCATAGCTTTAGCAAGTTAGGCACACTGCACACACAACTACTAGTAGTGTGAAAGGGATAGTTGGAAAATGGATTCATAAGTAGAATGAATAAGTAGTAGTAGAGGTTTTTGGTAACCACAAATTTTATGAGGTATAGTGATATAAATACGATAGATCTGTCATCATCATTAGGATAGAATTTTTGTATTGGATCTGCTTTCATATGTTCACAAAATATCCCTCACCTTCACAAATTCAGCTTCAGCTTACCAGGGATCCAGAAAGAAGACCAGACTAAGAATCCAGAATCATACATTATTTCTTAGATTTTGTCATAAGCAGAGGGCCGTGCGATGGAGGGAGAGGGAAATGGGGGAGGAGAAAAGGATGTGAAATAATTAAGCTGTGTTACATATGTGCACCAACCCCCATGGTGAATGCAATCATCATGTACAGCAAGCACCTACTAGCAAAAATAAAAGTTTAAAAAATGGAGTCTGTCCCAAACTACTTTGGGGGGGACAATTTGACTAATCCTTACTTAATATTCTCATTTGTAAAACATGAACAGTGTGGGGCTGCAGATTTAGCTCAGCGGCATAAGCACCTGCCTTGCAAGCAGGTGGTCGTGAGTTCGATCCCCAGTACCAGAAAAAAACAAAGGAAAAAAAAAAAAAAAAACCATGAACAGTGCCACCTACTCCACTGAACTTCCAGGCACCAAAGCACGAAATGGAGAGTTAAAATGTTGAGCTTGATTTTGGTTTTGCCACTGGCAAATGATTTTGTGTAACTCACACAAACTCAGTGATTTACCCAAAATCACTACCAAGCTAAATTACCATTGCAGAGAGCCTAATTCCACCCACTTTGTGACTTCGTCTTGAGAGTCAAAATGAATAAACCAAAGTATTTTATAAAACACAAGTAATAACAGTAGTATAAGGTATTATTAAAGATCGAATAAGAACCAAATAAAATCTTAGAACTCTAGTATTCCAAAAAGCACATAATACTTCAGAGTGGTGCTGAGTTTCTTGTGCAGCCAGCCATGCTTTGTGAACTTTGCACAATCAAGCTTCAGCCTCAAGGATTTAGGGCTTCTTCCCTAGGTCCTAAGCAATGCCAGTTCCCTGCACTGAACAAGTCTCAGGAAGACTGGGTGACACCAAGACGTGGTGACTGAGCGGATGGATGCCCCAGTGCTGTTCATAAGTGCTGGGAAAGTGGGGATGGGAGAATGAGGTACCCCTTCTTCTCCAGGAATTCTAAGGTTTGATGACCAAAGGGAGGGACATGAAATCTTCTCCCTGCTACAGACAAGCAAGCCGGGAGCTTAGGTCAAGACTTGTTTAACAAGAACAAGTAGAACTTTCCTACATTAGTAACACATGAGATAGAATTTTAGAATGGCTTCTGTGAATCTTCACTTTTTAAAACCCAAAGTTCACCGCTGTCTCTACCTTTTTAGTCTTTCAGATATTCTGGTACACTCAGCCTTCTCCAAATTGACCCACTGCTCCACAGCACACTGCCAAAAAAAGAGAACATATGGCATCCCCAGATGTCCCCGGTGAGCCAGCCAGCTTGACCAGCAGTGGAGGAAATGGTCCTGGAGCATTTCCTCAAGGGCCTTGGTTTGGAACAATGTATGTGCCTGATATCTGCTGTACCCAGGCCATCCCAAAACATTGGACCCTAGTGTGAGGTTCACAGATAAAGCTCCCCAAGGCGACTTCTACAGCTCAACTACAGTGGGTCCTTTTTTAAAGGTTAACATCTCATTTTGTTCAGCCCCCAGGCATCTGCAGGGTCAAAAAGCAAGTCCCACAGAAGAACATCTGATTGACTGCCATAAAGGAACGTGCCATCTGCAAACCCCTCATGTGTTTACCTGGTTATTTTGACTGGTGTTTTCTAGCTTACTTCTGTATAGGGGTGTGTGTGTGTATGCACAAGATAGATAACTATACTACTAATCTCTGTAAGTTCGTCAAAAAGAACAGTTTGTGTCCTCATTATTTGATCATTTTTTCATGCCTATATCTTGTAACCTGAACAACTACTTCTAAGATAATATCCAATATATTAACTAGTGTTAATTCCTTTTTTCAAAATTCTATATCATTTCTATCTTTTGTTTTTAAAATGAAAACTAAACAAAAGAAAAAGCAGAGAAGAAAAGAAAAAAGAGCAAGGAAGGAAAGGAAAGGGAGAAAAAAGGAAAGGGAAAGAAAAGGAGAAAAAAGGAAAGGAAAGGAAACAAAGAAAAAAGAAAGGAACTGGCACAAATACATTAATCAATTGCAAGTGAAATCTACAGCTCATTTTGGGAAATCTCCCTTGAGAATGTTGCTTAATTTCACTGAAAGGAGAAGAAAGAGTGACATTTCAGTTCAGCCCCAGGCATCTGGAGGGCCAAAAAGCAAGTCCTACAGAAGAACATCTGGTTGGCTGACATATAGGAACATGCCACCTGCAAACCCCTCATGTGTTTACCTGGGAACTGCTTGTCCATTATCCACACAAAATACGTTTTGGGGCTTGGAATGGGTCATTCGTGCCAAGAAAGTGTGGAGCGATAACACGGCCTGTTTACCTTGGAATGCTCCTGTCCTAGCCTGTGCGGCCTCACTGAGCCAAGCCAGCTGTGGGACGCTTCCCCGCCTTTTGCCTCTTTGCTGAAATCTCTACAAGTTTGGAGCTGGAGACTGGGAAAAGGGCGTTGGAGGATGAGAGCGTGGAGAAAGACTGCTGGCTTTCGGGATATGGTTATGATATTATTTATTCCTCCGTGATGACTTTCTGGCAGGGTTTTTTCATTGCTTCGCCTCTGGAAGGAGTTGAATGTATCAAAAACAACACCAAAACAAGCCACTTAAACACCCACACTTACAGGAAACTTTCCCCGAGGGGACTCAGAGTTCTTCTACAGGAACAAGAAGCCCTGCCATGTGCAACTCTACCCTTGGCAGCTGTGGTTGTCAGCCCCCAGCACAATTTTTGTGTCCTCTTTGAAGCACTCTTGGCTGAGAACAGAGCATCCCCAAAGAGACCCAGCTGCAGGCTGCATGGTGGTGTCTGAGGCAGAAGAGCTCCTGCCACAAACAAAACTTTCCTTACTGTTGAGAGAAGGCGACAAAACCAACACCACCTCTAGCACCACCAGTCAAAAGTGTAGCAGGAGCCTGTTGGCACCATTGACCCAGGGAGAACACAGGTTCTGCACCGAGAAAGTGAGACGATATATATGGAAAACCTCAGAACCCGTATTTGCCTGGGTCCCAACTTCAAGCCAGTCTCAAGAAGTAGCACTTTGCAGTCTTTTCTCATAAACACTTGCATCTCTTTATTTTACAGGCAGAAAAATAAGGAACACTCCCAGGGTCAAGTTTCTTAGGCCAAATGGCAAAGCTGGGCTTTCAAGCCAGCTGGGTCTATCTTTTTTCTATGACGCCATGCAGTTTGCAAAGAGAAAGGCTGACAGGCACTCCTACGCCTTTGGTCTCACTCAGATGCACTCAGGGTAGTTAGTCTGTTTTGAATGACTGAGCCTGGTCTTCATCATTTCCCTTGAGCCTCCACATCTTGCCCCAGAGCCAGAGGAAAGTCCGGGCATCTTGGACAGTGTGCTGGACTCCCAGGGGAAAAGGCTCAGGCAGTCTTGCCTCTCTGCCTCTGGTCTGAGGTCCTGTGTTTACACTCACTTCACAGGAGAAAGCTGAAAGGTGGGGTGCAATGGAGGTTGACTGTATTGTTCAACACTATGCACCTTCACTCCAGAAAGTAAGGGGAACAGACCAGGAAGGACAAAGGGAACAAAGCACAGTGACTTTCTCTGTTGTAAAAACAGAACAAAAAAGAGGGGCACATACTGTGCATGTGGTCTGGAGGGGAGACGGGAAGGATGGAAGGGCCCAGGAACACGAAATACTGAAAACCACATTCCATGTACCTGAAGCCCTCAGAATTCACCAATTCCCTCATGGGGAACTCGCAATGTAGCTCTGCCTATCCACTGCCTTAGAAACACAGATAAAAGCAGCAGGCTAACTAGTGAGCTAGGGCTGTGACCAAGCAAGGCCGTGACCAGGCATATTTGTCTCCAGACCTCACAAAAACTAACTTGTGTAGCTGCACTGGGCAATTCCCATCTATCAGCTGCCTTGTTATTCACTCATCTTCTTCATAATGCTAGTGAAGAAGGCTAGTGGAAGCAGGGAGGAGGCGGCAAGGACGGAGAGGAGAGGAGGGGAGAGGAGGCAAAAGGAGGGGAGGGGAGGGAGAGGAAAGCGTGGTTCTACACCTACTATACCCAGCCTTGGGCATGTTAACCTTCATCTCCTTCCACTTACTTGTGTGTTGTAAATCAATTTATTAAACCGTGTGATTGCACAGCTCGGTTTGGTGTTTGAACCCCTGTCTCTGGTGATGTCTTACTTGCTGACCCACTGAGGGAAACTTTGCATCAAAATGATTTCCCATTAAACATGATTCCCAACATTCAGGCTCCCTTTAGCATTTTGTGATTCTTGATCCTCAGAGAAAAGCAAATTCTGGGGGAATAATTCCCTGGCAAAGAAAACCAAATAAGCCAGAAAAGATCAACATGATTATTAATTTTTAATTTATAATACTGATAAATTACTTCACATCATTGGAATTTGTACTCATCATTTCAGTGTACCTTGGATTTATCCTGTCAGTCCACACTTCCAACATTCTCAGAGATGATTCATCCCACAGACACTTCATGAGCATCACATTAACCTCTCAGATTTATCAGAACAGATAGTATTATTCCTGCCTTACGAATGAATAAACCCTGCTCAGGCAAATAGCATAAATTTCTCATGGATAGGTTGAACACCAGACAAACATTCTTTCCACTATATCACATATATATTGAAATGTTTGCATCCCTATCCACATATGGTAGGGATTGAATGGGAAATAATAGAGATAGGTAGAGAGGGCGAAACAGAGAGAGAGAAATGAGTTGGGTGGTAATGGATGATATAATACATTTTTTACATATGAGGTGTATGTCTACTACCACTTGTTGAAGCCCTCTTGAGCATCCAGCAATGTTATATGTGTTTAATCTACAATAGCTCATTTTCTCAAAGGGCTAAGAGATATTATCATTCTCATTTCATCATTGAAATGAGACTCAGAAATGTTCCTTCTGTAAGATTCCTGGTGAAAAGGAGAAACCCCAAGGACCTACTTTCTAAGATGCAACCCTCATAACTACCATTACTCCACTAAGAATCTATGAACTTTTTGAGTATTTGTATGTAGTGGGCAGTGTTCGGCATTCTGTATGTACCATCTTTAGCTTCCTCAAAGCAATCTTCAGAAAGTCTCTACAACAAAATACCACTTTTCCCCCAAAATGAAGTGTTTGTGTGCACAGTGATAAAGACAGGGGCTTGGCAGTTGTAAAGGTGCAATGGAGACCCATCGAAATGCCTTGGTGAGACCAGGATGGTCTTTCACCCTTGATATTGCCTTCTGATCCTTTCCAAAGTGGAATGTGAAGGGGGGACTCTGACCACAGTGATAGGACCATTCTTGAAAGAATGACTTGGGAGACAGAAAAGGATGTGACTGAGAGGCCAAAGGGAGTATGTGGACCTTGCTAGGATTCTGGTCCTTATAAGTCATACAGAAGGTGACTGACTATAGCTTAGGTATTAGGGGATATTAGCAACATATCACTTGATTTTTTTGTAAGGTGAGACACTGTTATCGTGAATATATCATAACTTGTCCTTAAAGTGATGTACACATACAAAGAGAACTGTTTAGAAAGGAAATCCATGATTTCTTAGGTTCATTCTGACTTTAGCTGAACAAGGAGAAAAGATGCAAAAATATGAATATATGTCATAGGATTTTGTGCATGGTAAAAGAGAGAATATAAAGGAAAAAAGGCCTTTATTCTAAGAATGTGGAGAGAACCCCATGACCACCAGGGCCGGGCTTTCTTTGCTGCAAACATGGTGTGAGGGGCATACATATAGTTTCTGACTGGGGTGGTGCTTAAGGTAGCATTGCTGATGTGTGGGAAGCTGATTGGGACTCTTTTTGTGTAGGGAGTGGCACGACTGCCCATTGCTGCCACCCCACCTCTCTCCTATGGGCATATCATGGGTCTGCCTACATTAGCCATAATCCTCTCCTGCTTACGTCATATAACTGGACGTGATGATGACCCTGTTGTATTCATCCCCATAGCCTCTTCCAGTCCCACCAGCCCACCCTTGGCCTATAAAAGATGTGATCACTTCCTGAATAAACAAGACTTGATTGGAATCCTCATCTTGTCTCCATCTCTCTTTGTCTCCCCCATTTCTATTTCATCCCCTTTCCCCCTCCAGGTACACCCCACAGATTGATCCATGGGCAGGATCAAGTGGTGCCCAGCGTGAGGGCTCCTGGCACAGGGGAGTTAATGAGGGAGCCATTCAAGAATGCCAGCGAGAAGTAAAAACAAATTGAATCAAGGATCGAAGCTAAGAGTGAAAGCACATTGAATCAAGGACTGAGGCCTGCGTGGACGACCACCCGGCGTGCCGCCTGAGTCATGGTGAGTGAATGGCAATCCCATTCCCTTTCCTGGGCATGGGTCAAGCATTGAGCGCACATGAATTGTTCGTGGGAAGCCTCAGCAAGGCATTAAAGACAAGAGGGGTAAGGGTTAGAATAAAAGAATTGTTGCAGTATTTTCAGTTTATCCATAAGGTCTGCCCTTGGTTCCCCCTAGAGGGTTCTATAGATACCAAGAGGTGGAAAAGAGTAGGAGATGCTTTAAAAGATTATTATAGGATTTTCGGTCTGGAAAAGGTTCCGGTGACCACCACTGCATATTGGAATTTAATCTCTGAGCTGCTTGCCCAGCGGCTTGCAGATCCTCAGATTGAGGAGATGGTCGCACAAGGCCCCTCTGAGCTACACAGCCTTATAGTGCTCCTATGATGGCACCTGCCTCCGGCAGGCCTCATGACTCTCTTAAAATGGCGCTTGCCTCACTTCTGCCACAACAGGGTGGGCCCCTCCCCAAAATTGCATTTCCAGTGATGGAAACAAACGTACCTCTCCAAGATGGCGCCACACAGCTGCAAGATGGTGTGAGCACCATGCCGCTAGCTCCACAAGTCATTAGGACCCATATGCCATTCACAGTGGCAGCTTTAAAAGCATTAAAGACATTAAAAGCATTAAAAGCTGCTTTCACTCTTGCTGTTTTAAATTCTCTGGCTGACGGCTGACTCACACCTACAGATTGGCAAAGATTGGCCTGAGTGACTTTATCGGGTGGGGATAATCTTTTGTAAAAATCAGAATATGCAAAAAATTGCAAAGAGACCGCCAAGTGCAATACACAAGCCGGCAACAGTGGGACCTTAATATGTTAATAGTGGAGGATGCCTATGCCAAAAGAGAGGCCCAAAAGCAATTTAAGGGCAATATGAGTTCCTCAAGAGCACTAAGCAGGGGCTGGAGATTTACCTCAATGACATAAGCGAAGCACAAAGTTGTGAGTTCAGTCCACAGGGCTGGAGATTTAACTCAGTGGCACAGGTGCCTGCCTGACAAATAAAAGGCTGAGTTCCATCCCTGGTACTATTGACAGTAAAACTGCTTGTCAGCAAGGCCTTGCTATGGCTGCTGCCTTGCAAGGGGTTACAGTTAAACAGTCCTTATCTCAAAAACATAAACAAAACTGTTTTGCCTGTGGAGAGACTAGTCATTTTACAAAAAAGACTCCAGAGTTAGAGATTTACTTTGACTCATTTAACTGATCAGAGTGATATTGGTCTGGTCTCTTAAGTTTAATTTCAGCATATGTAAGGATGGGGACAGCTGCTGAGAAAAAAAATGAGAGACACTGTGATAGTTATTATTGTCTTCCCCAATGTCAGATCTTAAAAACCTGAGAAGCCTTCATCATCCTGTAATGATTTGATTAGTTCTATAATATGCAGTGTGTATTTAATGTGCATAAAGATGGGCACAGCTGTTTGGAGGAAACTAGAGACAATTAGATAAACAGTGAAGATCTCCAGTAGACTTGCTTTAAAATCTGTATTTCTTTAAATCTTTTTTTAAACTGTTTTGTTCTGTTTTGATATGTTTAGTCTTGCCCTCTTTGAGATGGGAAACAAGTGTGTAGGACTGATAACCATATTACTGGGTTTTTGTTGGATCATTGAGCAGAACTGTTGGCAGTGTCGCTGTTTAAATGTCACTTTACATACTTTGGTTTTGTAGCCTGGACAGCTATCTATTTCTAGGATAACAATGTATAACTTATTAACTGTTGATTTCTTACCATTTATTTTTCTGTAATTTTGTATTAAGATCACTAGAAAACAAGCCAGACAGATAGTAAAAAATTGCCTTTCTTGTGCCATGCACCTCCCAGTTCCACACTTTGGGGTTAATCCTGGAGGACTTATCCCTAATGCATTATGGCAAATGGATGTCACCCACATTCCTGAGTTTGGCAATCTTAAATATGTTCATGTAACTATAGATATCTTTAGTGGTTTCATCTGTACCTCTCACCAGACTGGCGAAGCTACCAAATGTTGTTGGCCATATGTTAACTTCCTTGTCGGTTCTCAGATGCCCACAACAATTAAAGACTGATAATGGTCCAGGCTATGCTAGTTCTGCCTTTGCTCATTTCTGTCAACATCTTAATATTGATCATATAAAAGGCATACCTTATAACCCTCAAGGTCAAGGCATAGTTAAAAGGGGACATCTCTCCCTAAAACCCACTGTTGATAAAATAGAAAGGGGGGATGATACTCCACAAGGAGGACACCTAAAAATATTCTATCTCATGCCTTATTATCCTTAATTTTTTTAAATTTGGATGCTTCTGGACAGTCAGCAGCCATGAGTTTTTGGCATACTAAAACACAAAAGCAATTTGCTTCTATACTATGGAGAGACCCCCTAACTAATTCATGGCATGGCCCTGACCCCATTCACATATGGGGACACAGTTCAGTATGTGTATACTCTCAACAAGACAGAGAGGCTAGATGGCTACCTGAGCACCTTGTAAAACAAGTAGACAGCTCTTCAAAGACCCCATGTGATTCCCAGGAATAATGTCATTTCCTGAGGCACAACTCCCTGTGCTCTTTTACAGATGACACAATTCCTCGGAGCCTTATGCTGCCTACTCAGCCTTCTCCTCGGACTGTACCACACCCATGGTGGATTTAGACCCCCGTCAAACAGACTACAAGTGCTGACAGCCATGCACAGAACCCCCTGTGACTGTGGAAGAGGCTCTTTTCAGTCTAGAGGAACACAAACCAGCCAAATAGACTGTGGAAAAATGTTGCTTCTATGTCAATCAGTCCAGTGTTATGCAACGCAAGCTCCAAGAAATAGAAGAACGGCTTCAACAGCGACAACAAATGGCCACTAACCCCTTCTCCTCGATGTGAGGGAGACTTTTCCCTTACCTAGCAACCCTTTTGGATCCCCTAGCTGCCTTGTTGCTTCTCCTTTCTGTAGGTCTTTGTATTTTTCAGAGGATTATGATGCTCATTAATAACCGATAGATGCATTTATGGCAAAGCCCATTCAGGTACATTATCACCAGCTGGAGATGGCAGATCAACAAACCTATCAGGAAGGAATTCCCATGAGTGGCCCATATGACAATGCGGCCTAACTGCCCTGGGGCAATGGACAGGCAGCCAGAGACGGGCAACTAGGACATGCATGATTATACCACTGGCCGCCTAAGACAGGCATAGGACCAACTGCTGTCCTGCATGCCCATGACGGGTAAGGCCCAGTTGGGTTCATGTAATGATGTTCCTTGACCTAAGACAGATGCTGTCCTCACAGGGCCTGCCATACTCCTGATTAAATAATATAAAAAGGGAGGAGATGTAGGGAGCGGCACGACTGCCCCATTGCTGCCACCCCACCTCTCTCCTATGGGCATATCATGCGTCTGCCTACATTAACCATAATCCTCTCCTGCTTACGTCATATAACTGGACGTGATGATGACCCTGTTGTATTCATCCCCATAGCCTCTTCCAGTCCCACCAGCCCGCCCTTGGCCTATAAAAGATGTGATCACTTCCTGAATAAACGAGGCTTGGACTCCTCAACTTGCTTCCATCTCTCTTTGTCTCCCCTCTGTTTCTATTTCATCCCCGTTCCCCCTCCAGGTACACCCCACGGATTGATCTGCAGGCCAGATCATTTTTGCACCACAGGTAAGTTGTCATAGGGGAGGGGAAAGTGATCTCAAGGTAAACAGCCTCTGGTCCCTCCTCTCACTGCTGTAATATCTTATCTAGGGCAAAATCCTTTCATTCCTCTTTTTATTGTTAGGAAAAGGGCAAAGTCTCTCTGTTTCTACTTCCTGCTGAAAGGGGGCACCATATTGGGGTTTAGGAAGGTTGATAGGATGACGGTTGATGCTGGTGCCAGGTGTTTCAGCCGGGACAACTTTATCATTGGTGAATGCCCACATGTTAGAATGGAAAAAAAGAGACAAGGTGCTATGAGGAGGCAGGCCACTATCATTTTTAAGGGCCCTCGGGAGGTAGAAGGAAGAGTGCCTTTGATTTAAATATGCTGTTCCATCAGGACCACAGTGAGGAAGAATCATTACCACAGTAAGGTGGAATTCTGAAAAATAAGTATGGGGTCAGAAGGAGTGAAGTAATGAGAGGTGATTATTTTTATCTACAAGAGTAAAAGTTAAAAGTGCCTATATAGGGCTTGTCTCTGGTCCAGGAGTTGAGCTGGAAAGAATAAGAGGGGTGGGAATGGCCATGGCTATATCACTATAAGGAAGATAAGAGCCTAGGCTTTCAGGGATCTCATGTTTGACTAAACAGCTGAGGGTAGAGATAACTAAGACAATTGTCACGTAGAACAACATGAAGACAATCTTATACATGGTGTGGGAGTCTTTAGGAAAGATTGTTAAAGAGTCCTGCTGTAAAAAAAAAAAAAAGATAATAGGATGTAAGGTAATTAGGAACCAAATTGGATAATAAAACATGACTTAGCCTGAGAGTTGTGGCTGTGAGGCCTTGGTGAGAAAGAGATGAGTGGGCAATAGGACGGCTAGATTTAGGGCTGAGAGGGCACCACTTGAGTGATGTGGAACCAGCATGGCAGTCTACAACTTTGACTGCTGTTGGGATTGTCAAGGAGACCAGGTAGGGGCTGCTCCATTTTGGTTGTAACAGAACTGTAACAGAACTTTAGTAAGTATATCAGCCATCTCCCTGATTGTGGGAAAGGATTTTTTCTATCCTGAAAAAGTACAAACAAAGGTGAGAAGATATTGAGAGTTTTGTAGCAGGGCATGTGTGTAAAATCTATCTGCCAGTTCTGACCAGGGTGGTGTCTGATAAATTGATGAGTAGAAAAGGAAGGAGGTGCTATGTGTCCCTGAGGAGAGGTTTTACTATAGAGATAACAGGTGTAAGTTGTTGAGACCTCAGAGTGTCTGGGTCAGTCTACATAAACACAAAGGAATAAAAATGCATTTTTAAGATCTATGACTGGAAACTAAGTGGTGGAGGGAGGGATATGAGAGAGCATGGTATAAGGGTTTGGCATCACTGGGTAGATTGGGGTAACAGCACTATTGATTACCCTAAGGTCCGGTACTAGACGGTAAGACCCATCAGGCTTGAGTACCCAGAGAACAGGAGTATTATAGAGTGAATGGGTAGGTTAAGAAAACAGTTGTCTAAAAGGTGCTTAATCATAGGTTTAAGCCCCTGTAAAGTATGGGAGCTATGAAATATTGGGGAACACAAGGAAAATTGAAGGATCCCTGAGACAAATTAAAATAGGCATGGCATGGGTAGCACAGGTGGGATTGGAGATATCTCAAACTGTGGGGTTGACCAGAGAAGAAGCAAGCCTGGAACCTGCATGGAATAGGCCCTGTCTGCAAAGGCTGCATAGGTTGGCTGTCAACACCCACTATAGAGACTGAGGACTTAATATAGTGGCCTGAAAACTCAGGAAGAGCACTATACATGGCCTCTATGTCCACAAGTATAGAGAATGTCTCACCTGAGACTTCCAGTGGGACTTGGGGCTCTGAGATGGACACTTTAATGGAGGGTTGTAGAGCCCAAGCCCCATCAGTCTTCAGCAGCAAGTCCAAGTAGGTCAGTCAGCAATGAATCTGGTGGTGATGAGAGCTCCTATGAGGACAAGGAGTTAGAGGATGGCTTACCCACTCTCTGGAGGCTAGGGTAGTAGCTTTACCAGTAGCCATTAAGATTGCAATAAGTGCAAAACCCCAAGAGAACACCAGGATTGGGACACTCTCTTGCCCAATGTCCTTCTTTGTTGTATTTGAAGCATGGTTCAGGAGGGGTTTAGGCAGCTCCACCTTTTATTGGCTTACCTGTCTCAGAGTTCCAAGTTTCACTGCTAAAAGATAGGATTGCTACTTTTCCTTTTGCTTTTTATCTCTGTTATTGAAAACATGAAAAGCCATATTAAGAAGGTCCCCCTTGGGGCTGGGATTTAGCTCAGCGGCATAAGTGCCTACCTTGCAAATGTGTAGTCATGAGTTCGATCCCTGGTACTGATAAAAAAGAAAAAAGACAAAAAAAAAAAGAAGGTCCCCCTATGGAGTTTGAGGGCCAAATTTAGCCTTTGGTCTTGGGATCTGGCCCACAGTGGAAGGTATCTGTCTCCTCCACAGTCACAAGACATCTGGTTTTTATCTTGGGAAGGTGTACAGCTTTAAGTCTAAAGGAGACAAAGGCAAAGAATCAATTAAGTATGCAGGAGTCAAATAATACAATCAACAGGGTATTTATGATTATAACTTTAGCAATGGCTTCCCATAAGGAGGATAAAGTCCAGGGAATTTTAGGAACTGACATGTCATTCATTTGTCATATACACATTTAGGTTTTACAATTGTATAAGTACCTCTTACACTGTTAGAATGTCTAATGCCATCTGATGTCTGAAGGATGGCCTGTTTTATTAATTTTACCTTTTTATTTAGGAGAGAGATCAGCTGTGGTGTCATTTAATGCCAGTTGAGTATAGTTAATTATGGCCCTGATATGCCTGGCACCCACCAGTTGGCAGAGGGCTGACCCAAGGCCAGCGGATGGACTGGGAAAGACTCAGACTTGGCCCCAGCCCCAGCCTCAGCCCCAGTGACAATCTTGTTGCTCTGTAACCCCCTGCATCATATAGCCTTTTTTCTGGAAAAGATCTGTTGGATCCCAGCAAAAGGAATCCAAAATAATTTATAATTATCTCTTAATTTTAGTTGTTGAACATCCAGATAATTGATAACAGTACAGTACAGTACAGGTAGTAAGATTAACATAGAACATTAAGTGGCTATTAACCATGAGTATTTTAACATTTGAGCACTGAAGAAATTTGTGACATTGTTTGGACTGCTCACTATTTAAGCATCTCTAAGTATAACATACATATTACATAAATTTTTGTTTAAAAATTATTATTTGACTGGTGACCTCATGTTGGTCTGATATGAATCTCCTGGCTGGAACACAAGAAAAATGCAGCAGATGTTTGGATCTGAAAGAAAACACTTGTCATCATAAACAAGCCCAATTTTATATTTGAAGGCATGAATATACCATCAGATCAGCAACAATGAATTGTCGTAGTCATATGGACTTTAGTTGAGGTGTCTCCCATAAGGCAAGGGAGATTATTGGGGCCTCCAATTAATGAACAAGAGCTGGTTAAAATTACCAGGTGGCCACTTTCTTGTTTATCAGTTGGAGTCCTGTCCAATATCTCCTCACCCCAAGGGATTTTGTCTAACCAATTTTAGCATCATTTTGACAAGCTGGCATCCTAGATGGAAGCATGTTTTTTAAATCTATAACCCAAATAAGCCTTGATTAAATGATCTGAAAATGTAAAAGGGGAGGAAAAATTGTTGAGCTCAAATAAAAAGAAACAGCTGTTTATGAGCAGGCAAATGGACAAACAGACAACAGATATATAAACTGACAATCATCTTATAAAATGCACTCAAATATATTTGGCCAATTTGAGCTATAATAAATAAACTATTGTGAACCTTTTTGTAGATCAATTAACAGAGATCTCTTGAAATAAGAATACCAGAAAAAGAACCTAATTTATGGCTAATCTGAGATAGCTCAGAAAGTTAAAAAAGGAACATAAATATTAATCTTTTGGGGCTGGCCTATTCTTGAAGTAGGAGTAGAGATCTATCTGGCAGGCATGTGTGGGCAGTCAACATGGCTGCTGGCAACCATGTGGCCTCAGAAGGCTGGAATGCCCAAGACTGAGTGTGGTGAGCCAGCAGAGAAAATGGTGACACAGGGGAAGAAGACAAAGAACCCTCAGATGGGACAGACGGCTCAGGCAGAGGGGATTGAGAAGTCGGAGACTGGGGAGAAAAGCTAGAGGAAGGATTAGAGATGCTAGGGGAAAGATTAGAGACCATAGGGGAAGGATTAGATACTCTAGGGGAAGGATTAGAGACTCTTCTCAGTGAAGGAGGAGGAACGAATGACGCAGAGGGTATAGAAACCTTTGGCTGAGACAGCTGTGGAATTTGGTATGAGAGATACAGGGGAGAAGCTGTAAAGACAGGAGCTGCATCCTAAGTGTGGGAAGGGTGAGAGATCCTATTGGAGCAGAGTGAGCCAGAAGTATTTGGGCCATCGCAGGAGAGAGAGAGTGTGAGACAAATACACGTCCTTAAAGTGAAAAAGGCCTAAAGATGAAGGGTTTCTGCAAACTTGTCACCACTGTGACAAAAGCATAAATAAAAGATCAGCTTTTAGGGTTTTGTAGCCTTTTAGAGGCCAAGAGCACCAAGGTTATGAACCAGGTGCCCCATTTTGGCGGGACAGGAAGTGGTCCCCATGACTGAATTATAAGTGAGCTGAGAGAACATCTTCACCTCGAGAAGTAAGAGCTGTAGCTGCCCCCAAGGAACGTGGAAGCTGGGCTGGGTCACACTTAACGAAAGAGATCATCACCTATTTTGAAAGTGTGACACGGAAAATCCCTACACAATTCCTCTCTGCCAGGTCACCGAAGAGCACAGGGTGGGGTCCCAGCAAACAAAAATGTCAGTCTTGCCTCAAGCCATGAAGCCTAAGGAGCATGAAAACTGGTATCCCTGTTCTGAGATGTCAGGATGGGTTTTCTGTTGCAAGCTTGCTAAGGAACCCCAGACAAAACTCACCTACACGGAGTGAGGAAAGTCACTGTTGTATGTGGTTTAGCGGGTGGCAAGTAAACAATCCCAGAGGATGAAAAAGGCAGTTCTGAGGCAGGGAGACTCAACCTGCAAGGGGTTCCCAGGAGCCACTCACCCTGCCTTCCCAGTCGGGGAACCAAATGATAGGATTTTTGGCACAATAAAGGGAAAATATAAAGTAAAAATGGCCTTTATTCTAAGAACACAGAGAGAACCCCATGACCACTGGGGTCTGGCTTTCTCTACTAGAAACGTGGTGTAAGGGGCATACATAAAGTTTCTGACTGGGGTGGTGCTTAAGGTGGCATTGCTATTGCATGGGCAGCTGATGGGGACTCTTTTCCTGCCACAGGTAAGTTGTCATAGGGGAAGAGAAAGTGACCTCACAGTAAACATCCCTTGGTCCCGCCTCCCACTGCCATAATATCATATCTAGGGCAAAATCCTTTCAATCCGTACATTTTAGTTGATGGGTGCATGCTTGTGCATTATAATACTTGTTTTCTACTATTCTTTTACGTGTTTGAAGTTTTACGTAATAAAACAGAACAAAAATGCATGCTGGTGGCTGGAGAGTGTCGGAAGGAAGAGTGGAGAGAGGAGAGGCAGCACCAAAGATAGTTAAAAAGGCCAGAGAGGGGGTACAGCCAAGGCATGAGCTGCCAGGGTGAGCAGGCTGAGTCCTGGAGGAGACGGGGAAGGAGAAGTCTATAAGTGGAGCTCTAGTCCCCTGATTCCTTGGAAAGGAGTTGATCAAAAGAAAAAATAAAGGTGGTTCAACTAGAATCCAAATCAGAGTGAAATGGGAAATAGGAGGCTAAGCGACTATTCACTACCCAAAGTCATATTCGTCATTTCATTAAACCTATCACCCCATGGAGTACTCCATACCCTAACCCCAGATGAGAACACAGAGGCTTGGAGAGCCAAGGACCCTGCCTGACTCCCCACAGGAAGGGAATGAATGAAAGCCTAGGAAAGCCTGTGGCAGGGGCTTGGCGCCAGAGGAACCTCTCTGAAAGCATTATTTTCACATTAGTCTTCATCGAAGGTAGGCCTACAGCTAGAACAGACATGAAAATTAAGAGTTCAGAGAACTAAAGATGAACGTATTCGTTTGAAAGACAAAAGTTCCTGCAAAGAAAAAGGGGACTCAAAAATGACAGTGTCTGAAAAGTGCTTTGTGTTTTCCAACCCTATGCAGCCACAGTCTCGCTACAGTCACCGCCAAGATTCCACCCACAGCTGGGCGACTTTCCACCCAGAAACTCCCAAGCCAGCAGGTCATATGCTTTCAAATTTGAAATCACTGAGGGGCCAAAAGAAATGAGACTTTAACTGGGCAAGAATTTAACTTGGGGTTTGAGGAAGATAGTAACTCAACTGCTCTGGAGTATTAGCCCCTAACAAAGGTGGCCTTCCAGCCATGTGCAAAAATGACCTGGTCCCTGGGGATGCACCCCAGCTTTCCCTCTCCCCAGGGATATGCATCATGCCTGTTCCTCTAACCAGCTGCTCTGCACTGAGCTCCTGCTGTGAGTTCCCGTGAATGTGATTAGCAGTCTATCTGCTGCAACTGCTGGGCAGATACATTGTAACTTTAAAAATGTAATAATAATAATGATAATAAGGCTAGGCTTATGTTTTGGCAGAAGCCTGTGCTCCCTGTATGTCCTTGAGCCAATCACGTGACCTACTTGTGCCTGATAAATCCACCAACTGGCAAGCTGAGAAGCAAGCACCTCCCGGCAAAGACAGATGCTGCACTGAGCCAAACTTTCTTCTTTTCTTTTCTTTTCTTTTCTTTTTTTTTTTTTTTTTTTTAATACATTGGGAGTTCAAGGACAGAAGGGAGGGTTAAGTTGCTTTGAATATTCAAGAGCAGCTCCAAGCTGAGAAGTAGATTGCTGACGGGGACCTCTTTCCATCATGCACACTGGAGGTGAACTTTCTCTGCTTAATCTGGTTGCTGTCTGCAGAGACCACAAGCTTGGACCACATCCTGGGACCAGATCTGACTACCCTGAGACACCTTTGCTCTGGAGGTGAAGACCTCAGAGGTCATAGTTCTTAATTTATTACATCTGTGAGGCTTTGCCAGACCTCAGTTATATACTGCAAGCTCCTTTTCCCATTTGTTTTTGGCCAGCACATTCTTGGCTGCCCAGCATGCAATGCACAGGACTTGCCCCCTCCCCAGATGGACTGTAAGCTCCTCAAGAAAACAGATGTCCATCCACGCTGTTCACTGCCACATCCCTTGTGCCACAGACAGTCCCAGGAACTGGTTTGCTTTCTCTGGGCTTAACATCTGGGAAAAGTGAGTGTCTGATCAAGGTACACTAATGGTACAGTTGGTAAACAGTGAAGGCAATTGTAAAGTAAGCAGAGTGCATCCCTGGGGGCCTCTCACTGCAGCAGGATGAGATGACAAAAAGCTTCTGACGTTGCAACAGGTCTGCCAAAAGTCACATTGCTCTTACCTGCACCTCTGGGACCAAACAGGACTTTTCCAGCTTTGTTCTTGTCTCCAGGTTCAATCCTCTGCAGCCACCTCCATCCTGGGACCACCAGCGATCTTCCAAGATACAAATCCCATCTTCTGTTGTCCTATTGCTGCCCATAAGAAACTCCAGACTTTGCAGAAGGCTCTTCTTGATGTGTCCCAATGCACCTTTCCTTCCCTGGTTCCTACCTTGCCTCCATAATGCCCTACCCATCCGGCCACATTCTCTTCCCCTTGCCTGTCTCTGGACATGCCATTCTCTCTGTGAATGGGAACATTTGGTCTCTGCTCTTCCCTGCCTAAAAGGCCTTTCTCAGGTGGCCAGAAACTTGGGTTTATTTCACAATGACTCAACATCAGCTCTTTTCTGAATCCTCCCTGTTTAATGCTCCCGTTTGCCTACAGAGATCCTTCTTGCATCTTGGGCAGAACTCTACCACACTGTATTGTATGTATTGTATCATATTATATTGTATTATATCGTATCGTATTGTATTGTAATATATTGTTTTGTGATTACTGAAATGTTCCTCTTCCCTGCTAACTGGAAAGCACATTGAAAATAAAATCAGAGACTTATTTATTTCCCTATTTAATACAGCCAGATGCATATGTAAATCCTCCAACTCTGTTTCCTGTCTCAGATTTAATGATTCCCTGGTTTCCATTGCTATTACAGATTGTTTTCATATATCAAATGGGTAATAAAATCTACACTAATACTGAAAAATAGCTCTTCAGCTGTCTGAAGTGAGTTCGATCCACTATGACATTCTGTGTTTCTCTCATTACCAGATAGAAAACGATGACTAAGGGTCTGAATTTATTGAGCATAAAGGGCTAAGTCAAGCAAGCCCTTAGGGACGTAGGGCAAGTACCTAAGTAGGAAAGGAGAGGGTCAAGTGAGGAGGATGGAGCAAAGGACGGAAAGAAGCAAATCACTGGATGTAATACTCCAGGGGAGATCAGAAGCCTGAAGAGGGGTGCGGATTCAATCCTTCTAGCTTCATGCTTTCCCAGTGTTCCCAAGGATTTAGAGCCTCCTTGTGGCTTCCAAAGATTCCCCAGTAGCTCCCACCAGGCTAGAAATCCCCTATACTGGGACCAGTGCCTGCTTGTTCCCGGCTGGTCTGTACAGGCTCTCTGTTGAAAATGCCCCACCTTGGGTTCTCTTGGAGAATGAGCCAATACTGAGTCAAGATATCATGGATCTTGGTATCCACAAGATTTGTCAGGACTCCATTTTTATGTCTGAAAGAATACATATTGTGACATGCTTTTAAAAAGTTGATCTTTGTGTCGACAAATAGCTGCTGAGAGGGAAAACAATTTCAAACACGAATTTGTTTCAAGATAGAAAGCAAGAATCATCTAGAAACAAATGAGTGAACTTTAATTTTCAAATGAAATACACTGAAGAGAGATTTGCTTTCCCTCCACCCTTTGGGGCTCTGCCTGGAAGAAGAATTAACAACAGTCACAAAGTCATTACTATCCAAAGCTCATCACTTTCTTAAGGAACTGCTTTTGACAAAAAACCTTGGCAAGTTTTTAACTGGAGAAAGCTAACAATGGTGGTATTAGCCATTGTGTTAGAGTATTTGCCAACTCTTAGAGGTCTTTGTCTTGTCTGAGCCCCAAATTTCCCCCATTCCCTGCTTCCTCCCCAGCCTGCTTCCATTCAAATTACCAAACATTGTCTTTTCTTGCCTCTGTGAAGGTGAGATTTTCCCCAGTGCACTCAAGTCTAAGTTTGCTCCTCAACAAAGGGTTTCCGTGCCATGTGGGCAGGGACTGTGATTTTTTTTTTTAATCAACCGTGTATTGGCCCTAGGACCCAACTAGTACCTAAAACAGAGCAGATGCTGAGGAAATGTTGAAGAATAAAAGACAGACTGCACAGCATTTTGTGAATCCAGATTTCAAGCCTGAATTTCAATTCAAGAAAAGGTAGTCCAACACTTAGTCAGTATCTTTTAAAATACTTTCGCAGTTGTTATTTCTCAATTGACTATGCGGAAGAGTAAACTCCCATGATGAGTATGAAAGAGAGGGAACTTGCTTCCATGAGGCCAAGGTAGGCAAAGTGATGGAACAATGCACAAAAAGCCCTTCTTGGGTAGGTGGAGGAGGAATTACTATTACTTTAGATATACTCTTTATTCAAGGCAGTAGTTCTGCTTGGGTTGACCTTGTCTAATCGATCTCACTTAAAGATCATGTGTTTTACTTAAATAACAGTGTACAGTGTTTTAAACCTCTTGGATCTGTCTCTTTTACAAAGAAATGAAAGTCTCCAATATTCACAAGCTCTCCTAGAACTAGACTCTTTTCATGGGTCTTTGCATTAATTTTCTAGGGTTGCCTACCCAAATAACCATAAATGGATGTTTTACAGAATAATAATTCATTTTCCCACAGTTCTGGAGCCTCCACGTCTCAAACTATGACTTTGCCTGAGATTCCTTTTGAAGAGGCCTTGAGGGAAAGATCTGTCCAAAGCCTCTCTCCCCAGCTTCAAAATGGTCATTTTTCCCTATGTCTCTTTACTCCCTCTTTCCTCGATGAGTGTGTGTGTGTGTGTGTGTGCACGTGTGTGTGTGTGTGTGTGTGTGTGTGTGTGTGTGTGTGTGTGTGTCAGAGTCCAAATTTCTCCCCTGTTATCAGGACACTAGTCAACTCCTTCAGATCCAAACTCCAAACTAAAAATAATACATATATAAGCAAAGGGCTGGGTCTCTGAAGGCCTCGCTGCCTTCTCAAGCACCCATCCCTCCCCTCTAATCCTTTTCACTCCTTACAGCCCCTCAGCTCTTTTTCTCTTGCTCCTACTTTATTGAACAAAATTTCTGAAAGTCAGGCCCATGAGCTCAAAGTCAACAAGAGAGCCTGATTATCATGACACCCATCTAACCAAAGAGGAACGCCTTTCTAACAGGGGTCAGGAAATTTGGCACCCATCATACTATGTAGAGATCATGAAGGCAGAAAGAACAGGCCCAACCCTGAAGGTCTCATAGGGAAGAGCCAGCACTTCACATCTAGGCTGAAAGGTGGGCTGAGCTGAGGGAGGGAGCCACATTCCACAGCCAGAGAAGAGCACCAACTAGTAACAGGAGCCGAATCACCCAGGGTAGGATGTGCAGTTTCAGTGAGAAACACCACACAGTTTCACAAAGCTGTGTGCTCAGTCACACTCCCAACAACAGTATTGGGGAGTCTTAGTTTGAGCGGTATACCTGGAAGCAGCTTTCTCCCACATCTCAGCATGTTCTCAAGTCACAGCGGGTCCCCACTGAATCTGTGTGTGGCTATTTCCTTTTTTTTTTTTTCAATCTATTGTGTAGTCTTTATTCAAGGAGGATCAAAACACACACAAACATATGCATAAATCCTCCAAAATTTCCTCTCTCCAGATATGTGTATACTTTGTATGTAACTCACTCACTCACTTCTTTTTTAAAATTTTCATTGTGTAGCTATTTTCTGACCTGTTTTCAGACTGGCATACTGTTCCCTCTTACAAGCTTAGATAGAGGAGGCTAACTTGGATATGCTAAAGAGAAACACAGAAAAGATACAGAAAGCACAGAAAGATAGGACACAGGGGTCAACCACACGTGGAGTGCAAACACAGATGCTTTTGGAGATGTCCACAGAGCCCTAGAATTCTCAGAGCGTACATCAGCAGTGTTCAGCCATGTGGCCTTGCACAGCAGCTAGTGTGTGTGTTTGGGGTATCACAGCTCTGTGAGGAAATGTCAGGGAAGAAAGAAATGGGGCTTTGAAATTCTCTGGCAAGCAGCGTTCCCATCAGCACACACCAGGGAACACACTCCTTTCCTGCCTATTATAAAATCAAATAAAGGATAAAAAGCAATACTGAGTGCATTAGTCTAAATATCCCTGCAGAACCCTCAAAGACCACTCAGAAAACATCAAAAGTGATTTTTCTTCCAAAATATTAGAGTTTCTGAAAAGCAGGGCGGTGAGAGAACATACTTAACAATATATTCCTTAACAATATGTCAAAGGAAAAAATTACAGTGAATTAGTTTAAATAATCTTAATTGGCTTTGTTCTCAAGTCTAGAAAATTGGTTAACACTTCATTCCACAAAACAGACTAAGAGCTCCAATGAGCCAAGCAGAAGAGATTGGTTTAATGGGGAGAAGACTGCAAAAAGCAGAAGGAAAAAAAAGCAAAAAATAACACATTTCTCATTTGAAAGTTATTTCTTGGTATAGCCAGGACAGTGAAACAGAAAAATAGAAAACAACTGACTTGTTAATATCAGATCTCACCAGGTTTCCTCTGATGTGTACTAAATAAGACAGAGGGAGGGGATTTCACGCTTGCACAGATTGAATCTGGCCTGATTGCCAGATATGGTTGTTATCTGTCTCACCCTGATTTCTGGGAAGGTCAGATAAGCAGCTTACTTTCACCTTGATGGCGAGGAACTTTAGCATCACTGACTCCATTCGAACATTTAGTCTAGTACAGGAGCTGTTATGGTTGATACATGGTGTCAGCTCCAGCAGTTCAGAGTTTCACTGAGAGACTCAGCAGGCAGCAGGGTTCTTCCTTTGCTAATATCCTCATCCTGTGCAAAGGAGCACAAGGAGATTTTGTGAGTGCTGCACTGGCCCTGCGATGGGGTGGGGTGTTGGGATGTGTGGCCTGCATACACTAAAAGGGGGGAAAAGAAGCTTGTTTTTCCCCCTTTTGTTCTGGCTGCTGCCTTGAGGTGTTGCCCCAGTGCCATGCCACTCTGCCTTGGAACCAGCTGTTTATGGACTGAAACCTCCAAACACTGTAAGATAAATAAAAAATTCTTTCCTTCATTTTGTGTGTCAGGTACTTTGTCCCAGCAACAAGAGAAAATTAAAAGTAAACAAGACAGGAGCCTAGTCCAGAACTATGGCCTCTTGTAATTTTTATTCAACATGTATGAAGAGTAATGAAGGACATAAGGACATGCTGTCTGTGGTCCAGGCCTTTCCTATGCTCCCCTTTCCTCTTTGCGATGACATTTTGAACCGAACATCACCAGTATAGTTGCTATCAAGATGTCTTGGTTCAATAAAAGGCCTGATTCCTGACTGAGATAAACCCTAACATAGAATGCACAGATTTCACAGAATTGAAACATCCTGGTTACTAAGAAAATAGTAGGCAGCAATTTATTTCTTCTGATTTATTTTTAAAATCAAGATTAGAGCTGGAACCAAGAATATGAGTGAGCCCCTTAACACCAAGTGTTCTTACAGACTGGCCATAAGAAAAACACTGAAATTTCACAAGTTCTTTCTAGAAATTGAAAGTGTCCACCTTGTGTTGGACCAAAAACCATGAACATAAGCCTGATTTTAAAAAGAGAGCGATCTTGACCTTTTAGGGAGGTGGTGAAACTCTGTCTTGCTATATAAACTTCCAGATGTCTTGAACGGAAATAATTTACTTTGACAAGACCTGTTTTTCCCGAAGAGAAGTGTTTTAAAAATGTTGGGCTTTTGAAAAATCTTCATTTCTATTTCAAGACTGAGAACAATATTTTTATCAAAACTTTCTAATGTTTCAGTGTGGGACCAAGTCCACGTAAAGAATCAGGTTGCAGGAACAGAAAGGTCTCAGCTTCATCTTTTCTAGTGCATACAGCCTACTTGGGAACAAAGGCAGGCAAGCAGCTGAATCCTCTACAAGATGTATGTGGGTGCCCACAGCTGGCCTGGAATGAGCTCTCCAGCTTGGCATGTCTTATGTAAGTACCTATCACTTCAGGCTTTACCACACTCCTCTCATTAAAGTTATTTACTGCCAAAATGTCAGCAAAGTTTATGTCACCAGGAGTGCAAACCAGAGCTTATGTCACCAGGAACCCAAAATAAATAAGCAGCCTTCTGTCCACAACCAAAGGGAAGCTCTCTTTCCCATTGACAGAGTAGCTGAGTGACATGGATGGTTTTAGCACGTGGTTTTGATTTATATCTCAATTCAAGAAAATGAATTCATCCAAGAATTCTTGTCTCATGCAGTTGACCACCAGTACCAAAATCTGGAGGAATCTCTGATGATCATATGTGTGCGTGTGTGTGTAATTCCAGCATTGATAGGAATCCCAAGATAGAGCCCAATCTGGACAGCTCGGGAAGAATGTGTCTCAAAATAAAAAGTTAAAGGACTAGGATGTAGTTCAATGATAAAATACCCTCTTACTGGAAAGAAAGAAAAAGGCTGAGTTTGGGTGGTGTTTAGGGAAGGGAAAAAGAGTAGGAAGGGAAGGGAAGGAGGGAGGAAGGGAGAGAAGGAGGAAAGGAGAGAGTAAGGAAAAGACAAAAAGGAAAAGTTATCTTTCTCTCCAGGCATCAACACAAGTCCAGCTATTATTTCCCCATTATGGTCTATGTCTAAGAGTAACCTTCTGGCTAAGCAGAACCAGCAGGGCAATTACATTTGAAATGTCTTTTAGAATCTAGACTCCATGGCAACCCTACACCTCCTGCCTCTGACCTCCTGGGGAGGAAATTGGTGTCCTCTGTTCCTAGAGGAAGTGAATTAAAGCCCCCGAGGACCTTGGGTCACAAACTGACATTCCATTCCATTTGCATGCAAAACGGCCCCTCTAGCACCACTTCTTTTCTTACACAGTAGGCAGGGATTTCATTGACCTACAGATAAAGTCACCAAATTGTCCTTTTAAGAGGAAACTATTACTAAAAATATGTAGAAATTATGGTCAGTAAAGAGACATTCATCTGCATACCACTTCTTTTCAGCATTTGGCCTGACCTTCCATTAAAGACTTCATCAAGATGTTTGCCAGCATATACTCTGTGTATTTGAAACATTTCTTTTTAGACAGATTTTCAAATCCCTTCAAGTCCTTTGTCTGGGAAACAGGATTAAAGAAATTGTCCTTGAAATGAAGTCTCATGTTCCATTTCTCTGCATTTTCTTAAGGCCATATACATTAGCACTGGCCTCCAAGGCTGATTTTGTTCCTGTGTCTCATGACAACTTTTTGGGAGTTCTTTCTCCATATCTGAAATCACATCACCAAAACAGATGTAGATGACCTGTTCTGGCCATCATAAAGAAGAGGTATTGTGATTATTTCCTTTCAGGATAAATGAATTAAGTCACACTGCAAAATGGCAGAGTTTCTTTTCAGGGTGATGAGAGTGTTCCAAAATTGTGTGTGTGCAATTCTGTGAATATATGAAAACCCCCTGACTTGTACACTTTAAGTGTATTGTGAGATGTAGAAATCACACTGCAGGAAAACTGTTATCAGCAAAAACATTTCAATAGTTGAAATACAATGCAACTATTTTTAAAAGTTAAACAATACTAACAACCACTTTCATGATTTAGCTACAGTATGATCACATGGTGAACATTACCAGTTTGAAAAGAAAATATTTGAAAAGGTAATTACTAGAGTTTTCTGGTGCAATAAAGAAGCAAAAAGTAAAAAGAGGAAAGAACGCTTTTATTGAGGATGCAGAGAGGAGCGCACAACTCGCAGGGATTGGGCTATCTCCTCTGACCAGATAGAGGGGACTGAGGGGTATATATGACCTTTGACCAGAAGTGGTGCTTGGGGTGGGCACTGATGACGTATGAGGAACTAGGGCTGAAGGGGGCAAGGAGGAGGAAGTGGTTGTCAGAGTGTTTTACTTTGGTTTTCTGCTACATTAGACCACCATAATGTCCTGTAATTTATTCTAAACTCAGTAATAACACTAGTTTGACCATGAGAGTAATAATCTAAAAGTGTTCCACTAAAAGAGTAAAATTTCTATCTGCACAAGACAACATGACACCCTATTATTACATTACTGGTATTTTATGTAGTCAGGCCTACAGTTGGTGAAATCAGTGATCTGAGTGAAGAAAACCTCTTCCATTAAGCAGGCCCGGATTCTGTCCTAAGACTCAGGACCAAGAGGAACAGCAGGGCGCTTAGGCAGGAAAAGCAGACACCATAGGGTACCTGTGCCATTCCTTCACCCTCACCAAGACCCCAAAGACAAAGGATAACTTATGTTCTGCTAAATCCGTATCTGGAGGACATGAACTTTGTCCTTGTTCAGAGATATGCCTGGGATGGGTGGGAGGCACTGATGACCACTTTAGACAGGGTTGCTCCAAGCACAAACATGGGCACTGATGCAAAGGCTGTTAGGCTCCACTTCTTCTAAAAAGAAAAAATGCTACTGACTCCAATCTTTTTGGTTCACCTGTATTCCAATGTCTAGTATTTGTTTTGTTTTTAAAAACAAGCTATTTATTAGCTTTGTAAGCTTGGATACTTACCATCTCTATATCTCGGTTGCTTCCTGCCCAACTTGCACTGAATTTTTTCTCATAGAGTAGTTGTGAGAATGCAATGAAATAAAATATGCAAAGCAACCTATTCAGTAGCTGCCTGACAAGAACAGGCTCTGCAGAATTAGGTTTTGGTTTTTTCTTTTTGTGGTATCCAGGATCTAACATAAGGACAATATACCACTGAGCTACATTCCCAGTCTACTTTTTTTTGTTTTGCCTTTGTTTTACATCGCTTTGTTTTTTGTTAGGCAGGACCTCAATAAATTGCTAAATTGTCCAGTCCATACTCAAACTTGCAATCCTTCTGTCTCAGACTCCCTAAATGCTGGGATTAAAGCTGTACACCACCACTCCCAACTAGAATTAACTATTACTAAGAGTGGTAAGTGAACATAAACAACAGGTACATCCCTGCACTTAGCTGGATCAGATGCTACAGCCTGAGGAATCCGAGGGGGCTCCGTAAGGTCAGGCTCTAAACCAAGCAACACCATGCACTACATTTTCAGATGCCATAAAATTTATCTCAATTTCCCTTCAGGAAAAATTATTTTGATGACTTCCTTCTAATTTGTTTCTGCTGGAAAACTGGTTAGACAGACTCAAAGTTTATGCTCACCTCCATTCAATTCAAGGTCTTATTTTTTAGAGTCCTCAAACTGTATTCACAATAACCAAGAAGTAAAAACAGCCAAAGTGGCCAATGACTGATGAGTGGGTAAGGAAAATGCAGCACATATACATAAGAGAATACCATGCAGCTGTAAAAAAAAGAATAATTTATTATTTCGACAACTCAGATCATTGTGATAAATGAAACAAGCCAGACACAGGAAGGTAAATACTATATAAGCTCATTTATATACTGAGTAAAAAAAAATATCACATGGAATTTGAGAGTAGGATGATGGTCACAGGAAGCCTGGGAGAAGAGGGGAGAGAGTGTGATCAGTAAGTACAGAGAGTGCGGTGACTACCAATAACAGCAATGATAATGTACTGTGTGTTTCAAAAGCTACAAGAAAGGATTTGGGAAGCTTTTACCTTAAACAAAAAACATTTGATGCGAGATGTAGAACCTGCTTTAAACATCACAAAATGTCAAGCTCTGTCACAAAATTCTCTAGCTAGCAGTGTAAATCTGTAGTAGAGTGCCCGACCAACACCCAAGGGGCCCTGACTTCTGATCATCAACACTATTTTTAAAAATGACACAGTTCCCAATAATGTTTACATTCCTTATGATTTCATGCATCGGTGAAAAGCAAAACTGCAAATAAAAATTGAAAAAACTTATCAAATTATGCATATTCACTCTGTTCCTATCTAAAATTGATTTTGAACTTGGGAGGGTGGGATTCTGATCCTTTGGAAACAAAGAAGCACGATCAATCAATCGCACTCCATGTGAAGTAAAGAGGCTGGACGAACTCCGCTGCTGATTAACTGTGTGTTTCCTGGGCTGAAAGGCCATTAGAGCTAATTATTCTCAAGCACCAATTTGCATTTAATCGTGGTGTGTGAATCGTTTCACTCCAAAGGTGGTGCACGCTAATTATAGGACATTTATCTCAATCCATTTTTCAGGGCAGAAGATCTTTTTGATTTTTAATTAGAGACACAAAGAAGGTGAAAGTGTATGAACCTGGCTAAATCTGGAAATTTGTGTTTTCAAGGAATCAGCAAATACTTCTCTTATTCAGAAAATCACATCCATTTTGTCTACACAGAATAGACCAACTCTAAATCCAAAGGCATTATCAAGGAATGGCTGGGTTTCCAAGCAGACATAACTGAGAGAGAACTCTAATACCCACAGCAGTGACATCTCACCAGATGCTCTGCAGAGTTCCACTTCCTGTCCCCCAACAACTGGTGACGTCAGTACAGTGGCACTCATCCATAAGGTAAAGGGACAGTAAACCTAAATAACTGAGCCAATGTATGCATTATTTTTGGAAGATCAGTAGTAAAGCTGCTCGTTAAGACTGAAAGGGTAGCTATTGCTGAATTAATTCAATGCATTGACTAGTCTTAGCTTTCAGCAAAACATAAGAGAACGTACTAGAAAGAAAAATTGCACAGTGGGTCAGGTAACTCAGTTCTGGTCCTAGTTCTATCATGGAGAAGCTGAGCCATGTTAGTCAATTCTGATAACAACTGCTGGAAAATAATTAAAGGAGCCCAGAGCGTGGGACCATTTCTGTCTGCCCTTTTTTTCTAATCCTCCAACTTTGGAGGTTTATTTTTTCATAACTAAAACTGACTTGTGAATTTAGACGAGGCTAACTCCAGCATTTAGTTCCATGTGAAAAGAAAGAGTGAACTTGTCCAGTGTTATTTAACTAGCAACATGAATTGAAATCTCCTGAAAATACTGTCCAGTGCTCAAGCCATGTTGCATTCTGGGCACCAGGGCTGAGCACTCCTGGAGATGGGGTCTGGCACTTGTTTCTTGACAACTCTCTCTTGGTGCTTCTGAAACACATGAAGAAACATGGCAGGATGAGCTCTGGGATGTCAGGGTGGCTGTGTTCATGTGTCAATTTGACTGGCTTTGGGGTCCGCTGGCTAAACTTTGTTTCTGGGTGTACCTCCCAGGATGTTTTCAGGAGAAATTAGTACCTGAGCCTCAGTGAAGAAGAGCCATCCATCCCACCCCACCCCCAGTGTGGTTGGGTATCATACAACCCATGAGTTCCTGAATGGAACACAAGGTAAAGGGAGAGGATATTAGCCTTTTATTCTGGCTCAGGGCTTGGCCTGGACCATCTCATCTCATCTCATCTCCAGCCCACAGACAGGGATTTGCTCTATCCATTCGCCTGCTTCTGGTTTTCATCATTCTCCGGTTTGCAGAAGGCAGAGCACAGGACCTCTGAGCCTCCATAATTCCATGAGCCAATTCCTCATAATAAATCCCTTTGTCTGTGTTACCTCACTTTACCACTTTGAATGCTGGTGCTGGGATCACCATTGGTTCAGCCAGTAACAGAGACACCAGCTCTTTCATAGAAGGAATTAACTAATCCTAAAAATCCTAGAAGGAATAACTGAATCCTAAAAATAAGACTTAATGAAAACAAACTTTGGTCTCAGACCAGTTTTCCCTCCACATGTGTACATGTGTATGTGTGCGTGCATCTCTATGAGGTAAAAATCACTTTATTCTTCAAACATCTTGCTGATGCTCAGCCACTGGTCATTTATGAGATTGAATGTCTTAGTCCTCTGAGATTAGAAACCTAGGTCTGCATGAACAGATGAATAATTACTGCAAACCAAACATTACCAGAATGACTTCTTTCCATCAATAATACGACCCTCTGCATTATTCCTGTATAACATGCAAGGAAAGTGACAAGAGAGTTATTGTGTCACTCAACAAAGGCAAATAGCCAGTGCAATGAAAACAAAGAGCGTAGACATGAAATTCTGAACCACAGCTCTCCTTGTTACTATCAGAGGTCTGCACATGGCCAACAGAGAGAATTTCGGTACTCTTGTCTCTCTGTTTTTAACACATCAATCTGATCTGTCTTTACTTGAAATGAATTTCATTCTTTGGAATGAATATTAACTAAGCCCCATCCCATGGGAAAGAGATCATGGGCAAGAGCCTCATAAGTAGTCAAGCTTGGAGAGGATATTTCATCTGAAAATAGTCACAGTATTTGTTCAGGAACAGATGTTGGCATATGACATTGAAAACCTGTACAGGAGTCATAAGTAGACCAACTCCATGGTACTCAAGGTGTTCAGTCACACAGGGATCTACATGTGAGGCTCCAGGCTTGGTTTAATGCTCCCCTGTCCTTGATTAGAAGTCTTAATCCACTTTTAGCACAAGGCCCTGTGTTCCTATTTTGTATCAGCCCCCACGAAGTATTTAGCCAGTTGTGGTCCTTGCAGTTATTTAGAGGAATAGAACATTAAGAACACTTTCCACTGGAGCAGATGTGGTCTCCTGTGGGGGAGCTGACTTCATCACCACTGGCAGGATGCAGGGCTGAAGTGTGCACTCAGAGCTGATGAGTCAGTCTATGAACTCAGTCCTCAGAGGGAAAAAGACAAGCCATCAAGACCAGAAGTTTGGGGCTGGGGATTTAGCTCAGCGGCATAAGCGCCTGCCTTGCAAGCAGGCAGTCGTGAGTTTGATCCTGGTACTGATAAAAATGAAAAAGACCAAAAAAAAAAAAAAAGACCAGAAGTTTGAGTTCTCTCTTGATCAACTAGATCTGCCAATGCATAAGCACTGGCCTTAGAAAATGACACTGGCTTCTGCTAGAATTGGAAAAAAGCATATCACAGAAATTATTTTCTTCTTGAACAAAACTCCAAATGGCAGCACTGGAAGTTTAGCTCTCTCCAAAAAGCCCTACAACCCTGGAGTGTCCACTGCTGAAAGTCTGTGAGCACAAAGGAGGCTGTTAGTAGCCCAGGCACAGGATAGGAAAGGAGACAACCAAGCCAGAACCCTGGGAAATCTCTCCCATTTACCCACGTGCTCTTGCTTATCCCACTAGAGCGGGGAATGGTGATGGGTGTGAAGAGGACTCAGTTCTGCTCCTCATCTCCATTTAGACATTAATGGTAAAATACAAGCCTTGGGTTGAATTTAGGAGGAGATCAGTTCTAAGGAGAGGGAAAGGTGAATGGATTGATGGACATTAGAGAGTTCTTCTAAACAGAAGCCAGACTTGAGGAGAAGGGCTGAGGAACAGAAAAAGCACTCCAAGAATGAGCAATAAAGGGGTTGCAATGTGAAGGGAAGGAGGACTAGAACAACACACTGAGCAGACAATCCCAGGAAGGACAAGCTCCCACCAAGCTCTGCGTCACGGCCATGTGTGTGACCAGCTATGTGACCAACTCTGTCCCCAGTGGCTGTGCCAGAAACTATTGTGGAGGTGGCCACAAAGATCAGTGTCTCATTAGAGGGGGCCACTAGATAAAATTGAGATCGCCCAGTCAAACAGTATACAATCCTCAGGACACACTTACACTGTGAAACATAACTGCACGGCTGTGTTCTCATGAGCTAAATCTGGCAACTTTACCCAGTGAAAAGCACCTTACTTTGACCCTCAGTTCTATCCCATTCTCTTGCTCTATTCCTCAAATCAGAGATCACATAAGAGCTCTGGGATAGCAGGATGTGAGTCTCTGGGATCCAGAAATGCATTTCCTCCTTCCTCTGTGTCAGTCATCTTCACTCTCCAGATGTCTCATGCACACTACCCCTGAACAGCGACGCTTCCTCCTTTCCCATCACTGGTGGAAGCCTGAAACCTCCTCCTCCTAGAGCTGGGACTGTTGAACAGGTGATACATGACAAGCTGCCGGCTACTTCATTCACCTTTCCTTCATTCCTTTCTTACAGTGCCAGTGGAGACCAAGGTAGGGACATGACCAGAAGTCTCGTAACTCATATGGAGTTTAAAATCAAGTTGGGGAGAAGTCTAATAAATAAGTAAATATCCCCTAAGAGGTGAGTGCTGCAGAAAATAAAACACTGTGGTGCAATAAAGAGATGGGGCTCAGGGCTGGCTGAGACAGGGTGGGGGCTTCCTTCCAGATTTCTACTTCATACCCTGTTGTCAAGCAGGACACCTCCGGGAAGGAAGCAGGCAGCAAACTAATTATGAGCCAAATATATGAACAGACCTAATGCAGTGTGATCAAGGAAAGGAGAATCATAGCCCAAAGATGCTAAGGTAAGGAGTTCGGTACATATCAGGTAAAGAAAGACTTGAATGCCTGAAGAAGGAAAGACTTTTATCTGTTCCCTTTGTGGGACCAAGTACATAGCAACAATAAAGGAATGTGCACAAGCTAGGCATGGTGATGCCCACCTGTAATCTCAGTTATTTGGGAGGATGAGGCTGGAGGATCTCATGTTTAAGGCAACTTAGTGCAACTCTGTCTCAAAATTTAAAAGCTTAAAGGGAAAGCATGTGGCTCACCACTCCACAAGTTCAGTCCTTAGTATAATATATGAATAAACAAACAAACTTGCAAGATATAAAATCAACATTTTAAAATGCAATAGCTCTTCTATACACCAACAATGAACTAGCTAAGAAATCAGGAGAACAATTTTATTCACAGTAGCTTCCAAAAATATAGTAAAATACCTAGGTGCTCACCTAACTAAGGAGGCAAAATATCTCCACAACAAAATTTGTATAACTTGGAAAAAAGAAACAAAAGACACTTAAAGAGAAATGACTTCCCATGCTCATAGGTCAGCACAATTATTATTGTTAAAATGGTCATATTACCAAAAATGACCAATAGATTCAATGTAATTCCCACCAAATATCAATAATATTCTTTATTCTTCAAAGAAAACCTAAGCAAAAAAAGCAAGACTGTGGACACCACAGCACATGATCTCAAATTATACTACAAAGCCATAGTAACAAAAACAGCAAGGTATTGGCACAAAAAGAGATATGTGCCCCAATAGAATAGTGAAGCATACAAAAACAAACTCACACAACTATAACCACCTGATTACTGATAAAGCATCTAAAAATACACTTTGGAGGAAAAGACAACCTCCTTAACAAATGTGGTACGAAAACTGAATATTCATATGTAGAAGATTGAAACTAAATCCCTGTCTCTTGTCCTATACAAACAACAATTTAAAATGGATGGAGGATCTGGCTACAAGAACTAAAACTTTGAAACTACTAGAAGAAAACAAAGGGGAAACACTTGAAGCCATAAGCCCAAACAAAGTAGAATCAGCATGCTATAGTGATGCATGCATACTCATTTTATTGCACTAAAATTCATAACATTCGAGATATGGGACCAGCCTGGATACCAGAGGAACGGATAAAGACAAAAGGACCATATACATGAATTATTCATCCATAAAGAAAAATGAAATTATGTCATTTGCAAGAAAATGAATAGAACTAGAGATCATTATGTTAAACAAAATAAACCAGATGCAGTACAACAAGTATCATGTGCTCCCTCTAATATGTGGAATCTAGAAAAGATGAAAGAGAAGTAAAGGGAGACTATTTATCCACTATCCTTAAATTTCCCCACCACAGAGTAAAACCACTATGCAAAGGGAAAACACTTGGTATGCAAGTGCCTAATTTATGATCAGTTCCATTATACAAGTGTATTTTGCTCCCATGGTTTAAGGTACAAAATTAAGTTACCGCAGTTTCTCAGTTTCTAATCTATGCTTGATACTATTGATATTACTAATTATACTACATTAGCTAGGATGTCATATCTGTCAAAAATCAGTTGTTCTCCCTTTTGTAAAAATACTGGGAAATTCTGGGGTAATAACTTCACCACAGTCCAATACCAAAGGACTGGTGATTGAGCCAATCAGATCCCAACATCTCAACACTGAATTGATTGGGAAGATAAGATCTTGGGACAAATACAAACCAAGAACCTCCTATACTCAGAAGACTTCCCTGAAAACAGAGGCCTTGATACTAGTGATGTAATTACCTATAATAAAAACTTAAAAGGATTATACAGAAAACAAAATGAAAATATTTTTGAAATACAAAATGACAAGACACAGAAGCAATATGTAATCTCAGACTTCCAACCCAGTAGACATAAACATAGAGAAAAATGGAAGACACACACACCTTACATTTCTGAAATGACAGCAATTGAAGTAAAGAAACAAATCCATTAATACAGAGGAAAGTCAGATCACAAATAATTTCTCAGATTTTTTTTGACAATCATAATGAAGCAATTGCTCAGCAAATCTAGAGTAGACACAGACAAAAAAAATTAATAGAGGTGTAGGTCTGCCTCCATCAGGACTCTCCCACAGGTAGCCAGCACAAGTGGGGAGAAGCACCAAGCACAGCCCTTGCATGCATGCTGGCCTGCTGGCTGCCATCAGGACTCTTCCATGGGTAGCCAGTACAAGTCAGGAGAACTGACCAGTCATGACTTGGAGATGATTCTGGTGTCTGGAGAAGCCTACCCCACACCCCAATGCTTCCTGGGGAACCTGGGTTATGAGAAACCCAGATGCCTGACCCATCCGTCTACACTGTGGATGGGTAGACAACACTGTGTCTGGGACCCCATAACTGGCTTGTCTGTAGGAACCCAGAAAAATGCAAGAGAAAAGAGCAAAAGATGATCTCTGGCCTCCAGTCCAAACAGAACAAGTCCAGGAGACATGAACATGGAAGAAAGTACAAGTCACACACCTAAAATTTCTGGGATGATGGCAAGTGGAGTAAAGAAACTACTTCATGAGGTGGAAAAAGAAATCAGATCAGAAATACTATCTCAGGTAACAGAAGAAATGACAAACATAATAAAAATTTGCTGAGCACATTTACAGAAGACACGATTTTTTAAAAAGGAACATAGGAGAATGAGGGAAACCTTAAATGAACAATAGAGAGAAAAACTGGAATGCATGAAACAGACTCAAAGAGATATCTAGGAAATTAAAAACTCCATTGAAAGCTAGCAAACCACTTGAAGGAAACTGAACATAGATTTTCACACCTTGAAAACAGGATGACAGCTAGCAATAGTGAAAGCAAAGATTGATTAAAAATAACAGGGAACTAGTAAATAACAATTCAATAGCTGCAAAATAATGCAAACAAAAATAATTTTAGAATGATAGGTATCAGCAAAAAAGCATGTCTCAACACAAATGATATAAAGAGACTATACAGAAGTAATACCAGAGATCTTCCCAACCATGGGAAAAGGACCTGACATACAGATAAATACGCATATAGATTCAAACTAGCCCTAACCAAAACAAACCTACACCCAGACACATAATACTCAAGATTCCAGAAGCTCAGCACAAGAATGGAATATTAAAGGCTGATAGAAAAAAGGATGAAATCACTTATAAAGGAAAACTCATCAGCATCATGTCAGACTTCTCAACACAAACCTTCAAGTCAAGAAGAGCTTGGAGTGAAGTATCTCAAGTCCTGAAAGAAAACAATATGTACCCTGCAAAATTATGTCTCAAAATTAATAGAGATACAAGATACTTGCATGACAAAGAACAAGGACTTCGTGACTACCATACCAACCCTAAAAAGAGTACTGAAAGATATTCTAGAGAGATAAAAATGACCACAGTCTGAGGAACAGCAGCAAAGTGGTAGCACTGAGCGGGGCAGACAACTGAGTGGAGGGGAAAATTAGGGAGCCAATGGCAAAAAAAAGTATGGCAGAGATGAACCAGTGCATGCTGGCTATAATCGTTAGTGTAGATGGCCTCAATTCACAAATAAAAAGAAAATGCAGATCAAGTGGGTCTAGGGAAAAAGCTCCATCAACATGCTGTATACAAGTTAGTGGGATCCAAAATGTACAACAGATACCGTGAGAGTGAAAGTGGAGGAAACGTCTAAAAAAGGAAAATGGTAGCCACTATTAATTTCCTACTACCTTGTTTTGAAGCCCTGTATCATTTTCATTGCTCTGTTTTGTTTTGTTTTGTTTTGTTTTGATTTTATTATGTCTGATGGCATAGGCAGCTACTTTGAAGATAACAAGAGGCATTATTGTAGCCTTTGTTGATTTTCTATTATCTTTTTCTGAAGTCCTGTATAGTGTTCATGGTTGCTTCTATTTTGTTTCTAGTTTTTTTTTTTGCTTTATTCATTTTAAAATAAAAACAATAAAAAAATTTAAAAACAAAATGTAAAATAGATATTGTGAAAGTGATAGGGAGGAAACATCTAAAAAGGAAAGGTGGTAGCCATTGTTAATTTCCTATTATCTTGTGTCATGTTCATTGGTTTTTTGTTTTTTTGTTTTGTTTTGTTTTGTTTTGTTTTTGGTTTGGTTTGGTTTTATTCTCTCTTATTTTGATTTTATTGTGTCTGGTGGTATGGGCAGCTATTTTGAAGATAACAAGATATATTATGGTATACTTAGCTGATTTCCTATTATCTGGTTTTGAAGTCCTGTAACACTTTCATTATTTTGCTTTCCTTGGTTTTATCCTGTTTTGTTTGGTTTCATTTTGTTATGTCTGATGGTATAGACAGCTATTTTGAAGAAGGCAAGAGGTTTTATTATAACCATTATTGATGCTTATTTTGAAGTCTTAGGGTTCTTCTGAGTGGGTTTGTTCTGTTTTGCTTTGTTCAGTTTTTTTTCTCTTTAAAATAAATTTTAAAAAGAGAGAAAGTGGAGAATGGCAAGATGCAGAGTGGAGTGGGGCCCCAGCCCCCAGCCCACCCAGGACAGGCTTGGTACGCAACAAGATGGATGACGTTGGAAGCCAAATACTGACATTTCCTTAAATGATAACAAAGGAAGTGAAAAAAACAACTGGAAAAGGCTATAGAGGAAATGATCTCTCAGGTACAAAATGAAATATTGCTTAGTATAACAGATTTTAATGAAGACACACACACAAAAAAAGAATAGATGAGTTTAGAAAAAGATGGAAACAAAAAATGCCTAACATAGGAGAAAAATGAAATCTATGAAAGAGACCCAGACAGAGATCCAGGAGATTAAAAACCTCCACTGAAGGTATATGCAACAGACTGAATGCAGGACAGGATAGAATTCCAGATCTTGAAGACAGAATTTCAGCTAATGACCACAAAAAGAAAGCTTAAAAATAACAAGAGACCTTGAAAAAGTCAATTCAACAGCTACAAGGTAAAGCCAAGAAGAATAACACAAGATTGATTGAGGTCAATGAGAAAGCTGGAGACAGTAAAAATGCTGTAACAATCGTAAAGATACATGCATCTAATACAAGAAAAACTAACTATGTAAGACAGTTATTAGAGGACTTGTAAAATTAAATAAGCAACAATACAGTTGTAACAGGAGAGACCTCAATACTGCATTGTCATGAAGAGACAGATCAGCTAGACAGAAAATCAGCAAAGAAATATCAGGGCTAAACCAAACCTGTGAACAAATGCACTTCCCAGAAAAAAGCCACATCCCAAATCCCTGTAATAGTGGCCTGGAGAGAGCCAGGAAGCCAAGTGCCAGCCCAGAGAAGCCATGCCCAAAGCTATATACCAGCATCCTAAAGAGATCTGGTGAGCCCAGCATGGGCCCAGAGAAAAGCTCTACCCTGAGACCCTACTGTCATTGGGAGAGCATCATTGAACCACCACCCCATGCCTCTTCACTCTAGGAACCAAGAGTGCCTAGTCCAATTCGCTACACTGAGCACTGGAAGCCAGTGCAGAAAGCACCCAGGATGCACCAATGGGCTGATTCAGAAGAACCCAGTAAAATCTCAAAAGGAAGGAGTAAAATATAACTTTGGACGTCCAGCCCACACAAAACAAGTTCAGGAGGCACAGATATAGTAGAATTAGAAGCTACACACCTGAAACTTCTGAAAAGATAACAATTGAAGTAAAGAAGCAATGTAGTTCTTCTAATGTTTGGTTAATTAAGGAAACCACACCATTCACAACAGTATACAAAAAAATGAAACAGGCATCAATACAATAAAGAAAGTAAAAGATCTATATGCTAAAAATTACAGTATTCTAAAAAAAAATCAAAAGATATCAGAAAATGGAAAGATATCTTTTGCTTATGGATAAGAAGGACCAACATAGTAAAAATGGCCATTCTCCCAAAATTGTTATACATGTTCAACATAATCCTGATGAAAATATCATTAACATACCTCATAGAACTAGAGGAAACATTCCTAAAATTCATCTGGATCCAGAAGTGACCTAGAATAGCAAAGGCAATGCTGGGAAACAAAGGCAAGACAAGAAGCATCACAATCCTTGACTTGAAATTATACTACAAAGCTACTGTGATAAAATCAGCATGGTGCTGGCAAAAAACACACTGATAATCAGTGGAACACATTCAAAGATGAAGATAAACTACAAAGATGCTCAGCCACATTATTTTTGACATAATGGCAAATATGTTCACTGGAAGAAAGATAGCCTCTTTAATACATGGCTGGAAAAACTTGCCCCTACATGCTGAAGACTAAAATGAAACGCATGTCTAACACCATGCACTAAAGTAAAGTCAAAATAGGTCAAAGACTTAAGTATTAAAACAGAAACAATAAATCTACTGAAAGAAAAAGTAGATAGAAATCTTGAAGACATAGGGTAAGCAGAGAGTTCGTGAACAAAATCCAAACTACACAAGAAATACTTTGAAGAATCAACAACTGAGATGTTTTATTTAAAAAAAAAAAAAAGCTTTTAGTGGGCTGGGGATTTAGCTCAGCACAATAAGTACTTGCTTGGCAAGCACAAGGTCATGAGTTCAATCCCTGGTACTGAAAAATAAAAGCTTTTGCATATCAAAAGAAATCACCTACAGAGAGAAAAGATAACCCACAGAGTAGGAAAATATTTCACCAATCATCCCTCAGATAAAGGACTTTTATCTAGAACATAGAAACAATTGAAAAAATTCAGACTCCCTCAAATTCAATGACCCAATCCAAAAATTAATACATACTTTTCAGATGAAGACATACAAATAGCAAACATACATAGGAAAAGATGTTCAACATCATTGGTCATTCAAGAGATGCAAATTGAAACAACACTGGTATTTCATCTTACTCCAGAAATAGTGGCTATCATCAAGAGATAAACCAATAACAAATGCTAGAGGGGCTGTGGGGAAAAAGAAAATCTTCTACACTGTTCGTGAGAGTGTGGATTGGTGCAACCAGTGTGTAAATCAGTATTCCTCAAAAAGCTAAGATTAGAGGTCCTGTTAAACCCAGCTATTCCCCTTCTGGATATCTTCCCCAAAGAATTAAATACATCATATCACAGTGATATATGTGCACCCAATGCACAATTTGCAATAGCTAAATCCTGGAGCCAACCCAAATGTCCATCAACCAAAGAATAGATTAGAAAAAAAGACATGATATTTTATACAGTGGGCTAGTACTCAGCCATAAATAAGGGTAAACTTGAGACTGTTATAGGTAAACAAATGCAATTTCAGACCATGCTCATAAGAGAAATAAGTCAGACTCACACATGTAAACATCACATTATCTCCCTGGCATGAGAAATTGAAAAAATAAATAAAGTCTAACATGTACAATAGATAATATGAAATGGTAAGAAACTGTTTGAAAAGGAACTAGGGTAGGGAAAGAAAGGAAGAGAAAAAGGAGAAAAATAAAACTTCACTATCCTATTAACTCAGCCCATTGAAAAGGAAAATTTGTGCTAATACTGATTGGACAATTTTATACTCATATCTTGTGCTCTAAGGAACTATTTTGAAGATGAAAATATGTGATGTATTAACTATTGTTAGTCTTTCTTGTTTTGAATTTGTTTTACTTTATCCTCACTAATATTTAAAAAAGAAAATGTGTTATTTTCATGAATAAAAGTACCTTATTGAAAATCGATATTTTGTAAAATTAATAGGCACTAACAAAAGTCTATTTTTAATGAATTAATTAGTTAATGAAAAGGTATATTTCTCATCAAGAACATGAAGGGTTAGGCAGAATCTGGGTTTCTAACTGCATCCTGAGGTACTGTAACCCCCATTCACTTAAACAACATGAACGGAGTTTCTTAATGGGATCCCATCCCACTAATTCTTTCTATCATCCTAGGAGATAGAGTATTATTTCCCATTTTACAGATGTGAACACTGAGCTCAAAGAGATTGCATCACAGTAGACAAAAACTAAATGGCCTTCCAGATAGCAGAACGGAGGCTCTGTCCCAAGCAGAGGTCTTTCACCCAGACGGCACAATGGCCCTTCTGCCCAGCCACAAGCTTGGAACACACTGTGAAATCCTACTTTACCACTCACTTGCCCTAGATCTTCCATTCTCCAAGATGAATGAATTGTTTAATACTATTAATGTTGTAGTTTTCAGAAATCGTGGTTCCTTCCTTACATTTGCCATCTGCAAAATGCACCATTTATGTAGAAATAAATTCACCTTGAATTTTATCTTGCTCACCAAAGTTTGTCCCAACTGGAGTAAGTTTCCTCTATGTTGAGTAAAAAAAAAAAATAATCACACACACACGCACACACATGCACTCACAAATGGGAATCATAGTCCTCTCCTATCCACTTCACAAGGCCAGGCTTCAGCACAGACAGAGGACACACTTGTGGCCTCTTACACTGTGTGGAAGTAATCATGCAATGCCATACAAACCATGCAAAACGCAGCACCTGGTTGCAAAGGTCAGTTGCTACCTCCTTGATCTAAAGTTATGACCCAGAGATAAAAACCAGGTGGATATTGACTAACAGCCGTGGCTTTCAATCCATTACAGAAATAAATGCTTTAAGTCAGTCAGATGAATGTGAGCAATCATGAAAATGCAGGGCCATGGATTGTTTTACTTAAAACTGATAAATTAGGAGCTGTGTGCAATTTAAAACAACAAAAAGTCCCCTTTTACATGACTACTTGTTCTCCTGGTCAAGCAGCGTTTGATGGTGAAGAATAGAAAGAGGAACCTTTGGAAAGACACAGGGGACTGGGTGACCTCTGACCCCAGGAAGACAGACAGACCCAGTAAGAGACCTGAAGTCACGGGACAACTGTTTTCTCCACCTCATGTCCCTTCCGGTCACCTGGAGTTCCATATCCAAGTAATTTACTTACTTGGAATGCTCCCCACTCTCTTTTTCTGTCCCTTCACTAGTTCATTTTGGGTACCAGCATGGGTCTTCATGACACCCAGGAGTGCCCCATCCCTGTGACAAGTTCTCGTGTCCTTTGCTCTGTCTTTTTTTTTGTTGTTGTTGTTAATATCTGTTATACATTTTGATCCTTATTTACACTTTTAGTTTCTCACACCAGAGAAATAATGCAATATTTACTCATAAGTTCAATTTATTTCACTGTAGAGTATGGTCTCAAGGTGCATCCATTTGCCTGTTAATTTCTCAAGTGTATCCTTCTCTGTGACTGAGTAGTACTCCATTTATTTTTTTTAAAAACTCCATATCTTTATCCATTCATCCACTGTTGGGCATTTGGGCTGTTCCCAACGTTTTCTTCATAATGCTTGTTTTCAGTACTGTCAGTCTTGAGGACTAGACTAGCCTCCCACACCCTTCCCCTCTGTAGGTCCTATACTAATTCTCCTGAACATTGATGGAAGAGAAAACTGTCCACTCTTTAGTACTCAGAATCCTGCATTTGAGGGCAACTTGCCAAAATAGTTATGATACAGAATGCAGTGAGCTGCCAGTGGGCACACATACAGATCATGCATGAGGGGTCTAGAAGCCTCTTTCTCAGACTCAAGTCCTTGTGTTCACTACAGTAGTTCAGTTTGCCTGGTGCCTTTCTGTCCTCAAGTTTGGCAGCTGCAACCAAGGAAAAGAAGGTAGTTAGTCCCTGTGATCAGCACACTTGGGTGGGTTTTCTTGCACTGCTGTTTCTTGGCTCAGTGACCACATGCAAGCCTTACCTGTCACCCATAGACAATAAAACAAGTCACATAGTGGGTGATGCATTCCATATACACATGGTTAATCCTTACAAAATCTCTACGTGGTGTTACTTCATCTTCCGCTTTGAAGTTTAAGAAGCTGAGTCTGCGGAAGATGACTCACCTCACATAAGGTTAAATGAGCCAAGTTCAAAGTTGGGACCGTTTCCCTCTCAAGGCCAACCTCTTTCTGCAACAATGTTGCCTCTCTTATACAATCTTTACTGGTGCTTGACCTCAGAGAGCCTTAGCTCATGTAGAGCGGAAAGGAAGCAGAAGGGGTACAGGAAGCCAGAGGAGATCTGCATGGTGAAATCAGTGCCCAGGGCTGGCCCGGCCTGCAGGCATCCCCACGCCTGTGCAGACCACCATCCTACAGACAGCATGCACTTGCACCGTGTCAGCACTCTGCTGCAGGCTCCTGCTTTTAAAGGGAGTCCATTAACAAGGCACACAAACATGGCCTTCTTCAAACAAGGCCTACCTCTCAGACCCTCCCAGGACCTGGCAGAGCAAAACAGCAGCCTGTCCATCCAGAGTGCCAATGTACCGTGGCAGCCTTGCTGACCCACAAACTGCTCTGTCTCTCATTCTTCTTCATTTAGAATTCATTACTTCTCTCTTTCCATGAAAGATAAACCAATAGCTGCCCTTGACAGCTGTTTCCTCCAGGGTCATTCCTCCTATCTGCCCAGCTACTCTTTCTATGGGGATTTGAGCGATGTAATGCTAGCACTATCCATTTCATTCAATCCTTCCAGTGTAGTCTACGGGGACTGGGGAGCCAGCCAAGCCTGGTGCCATTAACTGTTTGTGCACTGTGCAAGCCAGAGGGACCAAAGGACATAGGGAGCAAGGTTTAAAAGAAACCTACAAGTACAAGGAAGTAAAAGTGTGCTGTGCACAGTGGACAAGGAAGAAATGAAGCAAACCAGAGCACACAGATCAAGTTGGACCAGACTCGGCTCCACCACTGGGTCCAGTGGGAAGCTCCCCAGCTATGCAGCTCAACTGGAGTGATCAGCTGCCCAAGTACAAAAGGCCAACACACCAGAAAACTGTTCTTCAAAGAAGGCACTGATCCTTTGCCCCTCCATAAAGTTTCACTTAACAATTTGATTGTGGATAGAGCTTGGAGCTTCCAGACCCATGTGAATGGAAGAAACGATTCCTAGGCCAGGTGCTGCAGGCTCAGAGACTCTGAGAATTGATTGCATTTGACAAACTCTGGTCTTACAACAACCCTGAGAAGTAAATACAGTGATTTCCATTTCTTTGAACAGGTGAACAACTTCTTGAAGTTTCATCCACTTGCCAAAGGCATGTAACTTAGATGTAAAGAAGCTGGATTGAAACACAGATGAAACCAGTGGCTCCAACTGGCAGCAGTTTCAACCCTGGGGACTTTGGCAACATCAGGAGATATCTTTTTTGCCACGGATGAGATGCTGAGACTTGTATTTACTAGGAAGAGGCCAGGGATGTTGCTTAAAACCTTCTAAGACAGGGGACCACCCCCACAGCAAAAAAAATACTTCCAGCCCCTCGTGTCAATAAAATATTGAGAGGTTGACAAAAGACTGACTCTGAGCCCATGAGGCAAGAGAGATGGAGAGGCAAACAGAAAGCAAATAAAAATCACCCAGAAGGATTTAAAATTCCATAAGTCAGACCCTTACTGCCCCCAAGACTTAAAGTGATACACCAAGAAGGAAACTTCCAAGGCTCTGCAAATGATTCTGGTGCATAATTCTAAGTTTGTCTATAGAAGCCAGATTTATAGATGTACCACAGAGACTTCATCCCAAAATTCCCTGTATGCCTGAACAAGATGTTCCAAGCATGTAAGAAGTATTTTTTAAATGGTGACTGAAAAAGAGAAGCTTCTTGAGCTGGGGCATGGTGGTCCGATGCCTGTAGTTCTAACACTCAAGAGGCTGAGCCAGGAGGATTACCAAAGGTTCAAACTAACCTAGGCTGCGTAGTAAGTTCAAGGCCAGCCTGGAATACATAGCAAGGCCCTGTCTCAAAAAAATAAAGCAAACAAAAGTGAAAAAATTCTTCTTATGAAAAATTAAAACTATGAATAATGGGGCCAAAATACATGCAGAATTCTTCAAATAATCTGTTCTTCAGGAGACCTTGAGGCTAGAGTCAACCTGGTGGTAATCCAGATTGTTGTTCTGTAGCAAAACATTCCCAGTACACACAGATCTGGAAATACTAGGGGATTTCCTTCCCTCCTTAGAGAAAATAGCCCATTTAAATATCAAGGAGGAAAACTCACCTAGAAATTTATGCAGGTTGGAGATAAGGACTCCTCCCAGACATGTCTGGAAATGAACCGACCTGCATAGAGTGGAGGTCAGCTGAGAGCTGAGGCCCTGAGACACAGCTCTTATGCAGTCATTTCCCTGCCTGAAGCACCACGGAGCACAGGCTGAAATCCATGCAGGGCTCTTTCTGACTTGACTTTCTGCAGCAGCTTTCGGACCATACTTCCAGGCAGAATCCCCTACCCCTGTTTCTACAGCTTTGTTGCTGCTATGCCTTCTTTCAGGAAGGCTCTGTGAAGGCAAATAGTCCTGCATTCTGACCTACGACATTCCTTTATTGATGTGACAGTGAAGGTGGGCCATTAGCTTCTCCATGGGTGGAGGGTGGAGGCATGGGGGGTCTATGTCTGATCCCCAGCCCCTTCTGCTCAGAAGCTGTTCCCTTGCTGTGCTTCCAGCCTCCATGAACCAAGACACTTTGCTCTCCTCTAAGGAGCTTTGTCCTTCTACCATCATGTTTCTGCTTTGGAGTCAGCTCACCATGGACTGAATCCCCTGGAACCGTAAGCCAAATAAACCAATCCCTCCTTTAAGTCGTGCTTCTAGGTATTTAGTCCCAGCAAAAGGGAAGCTACAACACTATTTCCCCTACTGCACTGGGTTCAGCCCTCCACCTGAAGTTTTTGTTGTTCAAGCATAGGGCCTTCAAGCACGAGTGGATTGCAGAACTTCTTCAGTAAAATAAGAGAAAAAAAATACAGCCATGAGTGGCTGTGAACAGTGAGAGACACTAACTATATGACAACTTAATCTGTACCAAGAGGCTTGAGAATCAGAAACCTCAGGTTTCACCTTAGTTAGCCTTAGTTATGCTGTTACTTTACACTGATGATTTCACCTCTGTAGACCTCATTTTCCTTATCTGTGAAATGGGGGATGAGAATAATACCTATTTGGTAGGATTATCATCAGACTCAATGAGATAATGTGGGCATATTATGGGAACATAAAAAGAAAAGACCTTCATCTTGGTATAGATGAAACTGGCCAGTAACATAAATTTTCCTTTAGTAATAATCAAAGAATTAAACTAATGCATTCTGAAGTTATGGTCTTGTGTCCTTTGAAACAAATGGAAGGAGAGCTTGGAGCAGGATTTGGCATGAGGCATAAGCCCATATAAGAATACAATCAGAAGTGGCCGCATGTGTATTTTATCTCCTTGTCCTTAATTCAGTAGTAAAACAATAACCAGATAAGACAGACGAACACAGACAGAAATCACTGGCTGTAAGTTCACGGCAGCAATGCTTTTCCATAGACCTGTGGCTCCTCTTCCCAAATGTCAGAGTACTCCTTAAGAAAGCGTCTAAAGTGAGGCCAGAGCTTGCCTTCCATAGTCTCTCCAGAACCCTCTGTTGTCTGAAGGAAAGAGAAAGTCTTGTGCCTTTTCTAGCATCTGCCAGCCAAATCGACGCACCAACCAGTGCAGGTGGGAAGGGCTATGTGCGGCCGAAATTGGCTAAGGACACATGCTGTTGTGGGTAAACAGAACTTCACATTTTCAGAAGATATTGCTCTTTCCTTAGAAACTACCAATTTATCCTGGAAAAAAAAAAAAAAAGAAGAAAAATACCTCCATCTCTATGGCTGAGGGAATGATGTGAGGAAAAACTACAAGATGTTTTTTCTTCCAGAGAGTAAGCCCTTCTACTGGATTCTACTGCCCCTCCACCTCTCCTCCGTCCCTCCCTCCTTCCCCTCTCCTCCCAGCCACCCTTCCAGCTCTCTCAGAGCCTTCCCTCTGCCCCTTCTCAGGTCTCCCCTGGCTTCTCCTTAGTGCTCCAGGGGGGCAGGGAGCAGTAACCAGACCTGGCGTGTGATGTTATCAGTGACCCCAAGTGACTAGCACTTGGACTAATAGCCTCCAGTCCCTCTCACACTGCGACTGAGTTCCCTCTGCTGGCACGAACCTCCCAGTCCCTCTCAGAAGCAGTGTCAGGGCCAAGGGCTGGGTACTCACCCACTGCCTTCATCCTTTGCTAATGTGAACCAGCCTTTGAGTCTGAACTAAGGAATCGGTCATGGTTGGACTGAAAGTTCTGTTAGCTCTGGGCCAGTTGCAACCATAGTTGGAGACCTATAGGCAATCGTATTTCCTTGATCCCAAAGGTTAGGGTTGAAATCAGGACAGGAGCCGTGGACATTCTCCACCAGTATAATCAGGGCTGTGCCAGGTTGATCCTGACAGCCAGGAATCTGCATGAAGGCAAGAGACAGAGCAAACACAGAGCAGTAGGAGGAACAGAAGTGGGGCAGATAGAGAGAGCAGGACTACTCAAAAGATTTAAGGCACTAAGTGTAGTCTCTTTTTTAAATTTTTTTATTTTAAATAGAATAAAACAAAAGAGAACAGAACAAAGCAACTCAGAACAGAACAATGAAAGCAACACCACACTTCACAACTAGACAACCATCTATCAACAGTAGCTACCATATTGTGTCTTTTCTTCAAAATAGTTGAGCATACCTTCATACACAATAATATCAAACATAACAAAATAGTATAAAATCATTCAACAGAATGAAAGCATTACAGGACTTTAAAACCAAATAATAGGAAATGAACAATGGCTAGTATAATATTTCATTTTCCTCAAAAAATTTGTCTATACCATCACATATAATAAAATCAAATAACTCTTTAAATAAAACACTACAGGATAGAATCAAGTAAAACAGAAGAACAAAGGCACGGTAGGACTTCAAAACAAGATGGTAGTAAATCAGCAATGGCTACAATAATGTCTTGCTTTCTTCAAAACATAACAAACATAATGAAATCCAACAAAATAGAATAAAACCAAACAAATAAACAAAAGTATTATAAGACTTCAAAGCAATACAGTAGGAAACCATGATTACCATAATATATCTCATTATATTCAAAATAGCTGCCCCGACCATCTGACAGCATAGAATCTAACAAAACAAGACAGAACAAAGCCAAACCTAACAAAAATGTGTAAGCAATGCAAGAGTTCAAGATAAGCAATAGGAAATTGACAGTAGTCTTCACCTTTCCCTCCCAGGTATTTCCTCCCCTTACATTAACTATTTTGCTTTTGGATCCCATTAATTCCTTCTGTTTCTTATGCTAGAGCTCACATGTACGAGTTCGAACTGTTTTGGCCATGATGGGTGTCTGTGAAGAAGCAGGGATCAACGCAAATGAAATTAAGTGTAGTCTCTTGATTAAAAAAAAAATTCAAAGAGGTCAAGTATAGTTAAGGAGCCCCATGTGCTGGCTATCAGCAGGTAAATATAACCCGAGGGAGAGAGAGTTGTACCTATTGGGACAGTGTCCGAAGAACTTACATCCTCTAAGGTGATCCCTGCTGCTTACCATTTCTCCCTTGGCCTGGATGCTTCTAGCCTCCTTGTGCTAATCCACTGGTCAGTTAGTTTATTTGGCATTTTGAAAAGATGACTTAGTAAGCTGGTCACTGCCGTGTGCTATTCTGCAGGTCTCCGTTTTACTGACCAAAGTCAGTTAAGATGCTGTCAGACCAAAAGTCAGCAGGAAACTTGGCCATTGCCTGGACCTCATGTCATCATTTCATTTTTGTAATAACACATTTGGAATTCCCCCCTCCATAGGGAAATGGAGAGCTGGCATTTATTGCAGTCGTCCCATGTGCCTGGCTCCTCTCACCCATCACCTGCTACAATCCATACGCTTCCATAGAACGGCTTCTTTTGCCCCATTTACTGAAAAAGCCCACATTGGATGTCCTAGACTTGCCCTGAGACCTCCTTCCCTCACTACTGCATTAAGAGTTACCAGTGCTTGTCAGTTTTGACTGCTAAATAGTTCTGGATTTTATTCCATCCTTGTTCATCATCTCCCTCCCAATGATCCTTCAAACCAACCATTAGCCCTTCCTTTAAGGGGCTCCGAGAGTCAAATTCTCTCCTCTCTTTGATTACTTTTTTTCGTTCTTTTGTCACAGCTATACTCTTTTAAGATGTACCTATCTCCCACCAAAAGCCTGTGTCTTGTGCCCCCAAAACAAAGTCTTTGTCCAGCACAGGTAGAAGAAATGAGGATAAGATTCAAAAGATTTAATCATTATGTGCACCCAAATTGAGCCACTGCAAAGCCACCAAGCTCCTGCCCAATGTTAGGCCAAGCCTTTTCAGACCCCCCTACCCCAGCCTACTGGAGAGATATGGAGAAACTGTAGTCTGTCTAATGTACAAATGTCACCTGAGGGTGCAAATTGTAGTAGCCTCAAGCATGTTCCCCAAGAAGCAAGATGACAGATTGATGGCTCAGTTTTATTCTACAACTGGGACTATCATTCAGCAACATTGCAGCTTTAAAAATACCTTCATTTACCTTAGAAAGATAATCATCCTTGTTTATGAGTTTCAAATGATTCAAAAAATGTTAGCTCGCAAAACACACTGTTCGAAAAATTCTAATTTAGGTCTAATCTTCATAACAGTCCTGTAAAGTGGTCAGTCTTATCATCATTTCCAGTTTAGAAGTGAGAGGAAGCATCTGAAGGAAACCTAGTGTAATCTTCTTGTTTCTTTTTTAAATGAGAAACAGACCCTACTTTTCATCCCACTTGTATTTTATTCCTAGTTTGCACATAATCTTAGCATTACTTTGGTTCCCCATCAAAACATACAAAAATATAATACACTATAAAAAAGAAAGTTCCTTAACATCTCTTTAGTTTTGTCCTTTGAAAAATAAATGTTTATGAGAAACAAGTAATAAAAATAAAGTGTTTAGCCTACTGCTATTTAGCTACTACTCAGTAAGCTCTATTATTACTGTAAATCTGCAGCAGGAAACACACTTAGCACTAAAACCTGTCCCTAAAGCTGGAGATAAGACAGCTGTATCAGTTGTCATGCGTTGCTCCCACCCAGCATAACCCTGGTGGATCGCACCAAAGCAATAAAATAAGAAAAAAGGAAGACCTATAACAATGTAAAGGAGCAGACGAAACTAACAAGAGACGAAAAGGCCTTGCAAAAATGGGCTGTATATTTTGCCAGTCGTATATGGCTTTCTCAGGGCTTGCTAGCACATTGAAAACTATTTACTGACCCAAATTGGAAATGCATGAGGAATTCTCTTCCCATAAACTGGCCACAACTGGCAGTTAGCCCAGAATGTCCATGAACAATTCACAAGTGGCCAGATGACCAAACAACGGGCAGCAGCTTTTGTGAGAAACCATGTATCCTCATCCAGAAAGGATTTATGGGCACACTAATTTCACCAAAAATAGCTGAGTGTCCTACAGACCAGGTTGAAGGGATGGTTTTGTAGGACCATGACGGTAAATGTTAAGTGTGGTCTTTATTATTGTTACTTTTTTCATGGCCTGACTTCAGCTGTTCAAAATGGGTAAATTAAAGACTATCATCTTATCACGTGCAAAGATGTAGCCTGATGCTGCTCCTAACTGATGTCTGGATCTTTCTGCCCTTGGAAAATTGGTCCTTTGCAGCTGCTATGTGATTAATTCCACCAAATATATGGAACCTTAAATTTCTAAAAACAAAAGGAAAATGACCCATCAACTTCAGTTATAGAAAATATATGTAATATGTCAAAGAAATATAAAAAGAAACTGATTCTGTAATGTTTATGTGTGGTGTGCTAAGCATTAATTTTTACCCCAGTCATATAATAGGTAAATAAAGGGTTCAGTTACAGAATTAAGTAACAACATAACACAAAAAGATAGTGATCTTCTGGATAAAAAGTATTTAGAGAAATTGACTTGTAATCATTATGATGTCAGGTACAAATTCATCATCTTACTGCTCTTTTTCTATTTATTCTCTGTCTTTTGCTTCTTTCTTACCTACCTACCTTTTTTCTTGTATCTTTCATTCTAGTTTATCTCTGCTTTTGGCTCACTAACTTTGCTTCCTTGGTTGAATGTTTTAGGCTCTATGGTCTACAATATTCATATTGAACTTATTATTGATTATTTTTCATAGCATTATAACATTATTTCTGATGTAGGAGCCTTACAAAAGAATACTTTTTGCCTTTTTTATCTTTCACACTATTGCAGTATCATCTTTGACTCTGATGTATGCTATACCCATAACATTGTATTGTTGCTTTTTTTAAGCAATTCATTGAGTGATGTTGTTTCTTATACACCCTCACCACACACTTCTGGCCTCTATTTCTGGGATTCTAGTTGTTCTTATTTTAGATTGGCTGGTATTTTCACAGACATTATTAATTCTCTGTTCATTAGTATGAGAGTAGCTTTGTTATTCCCTGGGCGTTGTTCATTTTGAACACCTCCTAATGCTACATATCCAAGTTCACTGTTCTTTTCTTCTGTAATGCCTAAGCTTCTGCAAATCCCATCCAGTGAATTATATTTATTTCAGCTTTTTAAAAGAACTACATTGCAAGTCTTTTATGTATTCTACCTTTCTCTTTAATATGACAATGTGCCCTTCCTGAACTTAAGAACTATAATCCTACTTTTCATGTTCCTATTTACAATTTCTATTATCTTTGTCATTGTAGGATGTTTCTGTTCAATGCTTATAGTCCATATTTTCCTGCTCATGTTTGATAGTTTTTGATAAGATGCCAAGCACTGTAAAATTTAAATTGGTGGGTGCTGATTTCTTTCTTTCAATAGCATGTGATTTTATTCTTACTCAAAGGTTACCTAGAATCAGCTGAATCCTTTCAAGTCCTGGTTTTAGGCTTTGCCGGGGGAAGATTTCATGAAGCCTGTAGCCTACAGCTAATTTAGATCAGTTATGAAGGTGATGTCCTTTTGAGGATTCTGACATCTTCCTATTACAGGACTTTCAACTCTGGTCAGTGTAACCCAAAGGACTTCAGGGCATGCCAGTCCCGAACATGAAATCTAGATATATTGAATTCTTTAAATTAGGGCCCTTGAGAGCAGGCAGATATTGACAGGTTTTCTCTGAACTTCCATTATCTGACTTAAAGACAGACACTCCAAAAAGGGAGCGAATTGTTATGGATCATCCCCCGCTCATGAACCCATCAGCCAGGAAAGATCATATCGCAGAAGAAGCTGGAAATGGGTGTCCCGCCCAGACAGGCTCCATCACATTTCCACCTATTTTTCTGACAGTTTTACCTTGAGAGGGTTTGTGTTACACAAGAGAGTTTTATCTGCACAAAACAACTTTTATCCTGAGTACAAGAGGTTGTTGAAATATGGTATTTAAATTTTGAAAATTTATTAGAGTAAAAAAGCGCATGAATAACCCTCTAAATGGTCCCCCTTGCTTTGAACACACTTATGCCATTGTTCTCGTCACTTTCTGAAACAGCTCTTGAAGTCCTTTTTCATGAGCGACTTTATGAAGTATGATCAGAATTAAGGTGAATGCTGCTGCCCAGTGCCATCTGACAGAAACGCAGGCTCATAAAAACATCAAGTGTGTCCTGGTCCACCTTATTCACCAGGTCTGGCACTGCATGACTTCTGGGTCTTTCCAAAAGTCAAAGTGACCACAAAAGGTGATTCAGGGCATCGAGGCAGCCATGACAGTGCAGATGAAGATACTTGCATACTTTCTTTCCCTTCACCCTTCCACAACTTGTCCCTTACACACACACACACACACACACACACACACACACACACACACGCACATGCACACGCACACACACGCCCTAAGCTTCTATTCCTTCCATAGCCCAGGATGCTAAATAAGCTCCCAAATCTCAGTGTCTTTGGAGATATTCACTTTCTTCTTCTGAGATTCCCCTATGCATGTAATGTCTCCCGTTCATCAGTCCACTGCCAGTTTATATCAGTTACTGGACTTCAGAGAGGAGAGGGAAAGTCTTTATTCTCACAGAGCCAAATTATCCCAAATCCTTGTTCAGTTCTGGGAAATAATCTGCCATTTTCCAGTAGTTCTTAACTGTCCATTTGTGTAGTTCTAAACACAAAATGCAGAGCCAATACCTAGTCAAAAATTATGGGGTCTCCTCCTCCATACTTTTTCTTTTTACAACTACTGCCTTTTATTCTGTCCCCTTCTAGCCACCTGGCACCTCTACCGTCTGATACCGGCCTCCTTAACTCAGTGAGTACTGACCTTATCTACGTCTCTCCTCCCTGAGCGACAGCCAGGAAACTGTCACTTAGCTGTCCTAGTGCATGTGGATCACGGTCCTCACCTGCCTTTGTCTGGCTGCTAAAAAAATTGTTATTTCATGTATTTTGCTTGATTTTCTAGTTGTTAAAATAAAAGAATGAAACACTCAGTTTTGACTGAAAGAGACATATGTTACTATTGAGTTTTAAATTTCAATCATCTTTAATTTCTTAAACATCTGTTTCATTCTTTTACAGATTTCTTTCTTCACTCTGTTTCTGATTGTGCTTTTTACATTTTGAAATGTAACAGATTTTTGTTCTGCAAGTGAAAAATCTAGTACTATTTGAAGTCCTCAAGGATCTTTGATGTTTCTCTGTGTCTCTGGCTTTCGTTCAAGGTAGCTTGTTATAGTTTGGGTTTTGTGATTTTTTTTTCTTTTTTTATTGAGCTGCTTATTTTTATCCAGAACCTAAATTCTTTTGAGAATGAGGTTAAAGTCTGATTCCTGTTGAGATCTGTGAAATCACCAGTCCACATTCCCATAACCTGTTCTCAAAGTGAGATTTTTGTAGACCTCCCAGGTGGCAGGTTTGGGGCAGCAAACAAAAGGGCTATTTGTTATAATTTTTCAGGAAATATTCCCAGCCCTGCCATTCAATTCCAAGATTTTAATCTGTCAGTCATTTCTGTGGTACCCCACAGGTATGGGAGTGGGTTTTCCCAGTTCATCTTTCAAATGAGTTGGTTCTTTGGAGTCGAGCTGAATGGGGGTGAGTGGGGTACTCAGCTCCCTCCCTTGCCTGGATCTCATCCCTCGAGTTCTAACCCACAAAATTTGAGAGACTGTTAGCAGTGACCAAAGCCCAAAGGATTCAAATTCCAGATAACAACTCTTCACTTCTCAGAGATCTCACTTTTTGTCTGTGTTCTCCAAAGACTTGTCATGTATGTGTTTATGAATTTTAAGATATATTAATCCAATATTTGTAATATATAATGCACATGGAATATATAAACATCAAAAATTTTCCACAATGTTTCATGAGTGACTCAGTCTTCATGCACAGTTCATCATACTGGCAGAAAATCAATATAACTAACGTATACGAAAAAACACTTTTATGCAATCAATTTCAATACTCTTTTCCTGGGTATCTATCATTGCTTTACATCAAGTGACCTCAAAACAAAAGGGGGATGATTGCCATACACCTATGGTATTTTTTTTCCTTCTAGTGTTTTCTAACTTTGTTAATCACAATTAATTTCTTGATTACTCTTAATCTGTGAGGGAGTCAAAATTTATATTTATATAGTTAACTGTGTTGGCATGATATATCGGACAATCTGTTTCTGGTTTGTGCTATTATTTGTTTGTACTTAGCTCTCATGTAGATAATTGTCTATTTCTGAACCACCCATGTAGGTTCAGTGATCCATCTTGTAATCCTTACAGTAGTATAACACTGTACCATATTAGTTACTGTATATGAATCCCACTTTTGTGGTCACTCTTAGGTGACCCAGAGTGCTGCGGTTCCTCAGTCATGAAACAGATTCACATAAGAAACTAAAATGTGATTCTTTGTTATTATGTGCATTGCAGTCTATGTTTATAGTGATTGTTTTTATGGCCTCCAGCCAGGGACAATTGCAAGAGTGAAGCCAACAGATAAGAAAAGTCTAAATATTCTATTTACCCCCTTCCTGTTTGTCTTTCCTGCTGCACAAACTCAGTGTTGATGGTTCCAGTGTTGGTTGTTTGAAACACAAGCAAGGGAAAAAGGAAAGTCCCAGGCTGAGTACCTGGGACTGTTAGAGGCATGTTCAAGTTGTGAGCCTGACAGATGCCTCTACCTGATAACTTCTCTGGTGGCACAATTTCATACCCTTCTCAGCCAACAATTGGGCCTATCTTAGTTACTTTTTTTGTTGCTGGGACAAAATACCTGACACCCACCAGTTAAGGGAAGAAAGAAAGTTTGTAGAGGTTGCAGTCCGTAGTCATCTGGCTCCAAGGTAAGGTAGTATGGCAGAGGGGAATCACAGAGGAGAAATGATCCATAGCCTGACAGGCAGAAAGCTGCAGCAGCAGCAGCAGCAGCCCCAGAAACAGCCCTTCTTCCTGTCCCTCTATATTCCATCCAGGCTACAAGCTTGTGGACTGGGGCCACCCATGAGCAGAATGAGGCTTTCACTGTCCACCCCCTTAATCCCAGGATCATATCTTTAGTCCAGTCGTGCCCCAAGCCAATCACCTGCAAAACTCCTCACCTATGAGGAGTACGTGAGGCTTCTGGGGGGTCATCTAGATACACACCATAATGTTCTACCCTGGCCCCATACAAGACTCATGTGCATCCCTTTATTCAAAAACCGTTTAGTACATCTCTGAGAGTTGCCAAAGTCCCAACAGTTTCAGCATCACTAAAAAAGTCCAAGTCCTAAATCTCCTCTGAGATTTCTGGTAAACTCTTAGCTTCAAACCCCTGTACAATTGAAAATAAAGTTAAACACGAACAACACACAATGGCACACGGTAAACATTTCCATTCCAAAGCTATAAATAAGAAGATAGAAAGCAATGTGACAAAAGCACATTCAAAATCCAGCAGGGCAAACGTTAAATCCTATAGTTCTGTGTCCAGGATCAAGGGTAGTTGGTGCCAAGATATGAACTGCAAAGGGCTTTGGTACCCCACCAGCACTGCTTGTAGTTCCCAGGGCCTCTTTCTTGGATCAGCCCTGCTCCTTCCTTACAGACATCCACATTCATGGCTCCTCCAACTTTGAGATCCTTCACTGTACCTTTGGCTTCACATTCATAGCTTCACACACTGCCCTCTCAAGAGCACACTGTCTGGCCCTTCAGGTCTTCTAAATCTTCTGATCCTACAATTCTTGCATTCTGTGTGCACCTAAAACCAGCACCAAGTGGATGAACACAAGATCTGCCTCCAGATGGAGCAGGAGCAAGGCTTTCATCTCTCTTAGCTGTAGGGGTGGAGTGCCTCAGTTTCTAAGCACTATGAACCTTATTCCAAGAAACAAATTCTCTAGGCAACCACCATTCTGGAAGGTGGTGCCCTGGAGCTCTCTTTTTGTTTGTGTTTTTTGTTTGTTTGTTTGCAGTTTTTTTAATTTTAAAAACAAATAAAAAAGATTAAAAATGATACAGAATTTCAAGAATGTTATCTTGTGTATATTTACCTACATACTTATCTATGTGTATGTATGTATATATATAATCTTTTCCCTTCTTTCATTTATCCTTTCCCCTATCCCAGTTGTTCTTTGCTTTTGAGTACTTTGTTTCCCTTTCATTTTCACAGTATGTTTTGTACACTTTGGATCTCATTTGCTCTGTTTTTACCCTAGGGAGACAATATGATATTTGGACATGCAAGTCTGGTTTATTTTACTTATGAGTATGGTCTCTAGTTGCATCTATTTACTTTTAAAAGCCTCAAGTATATTCTTTATAGCTGAGTAATACTCTATTATATAAAAATAACACATTTCGGGGCTGGGGATTTAGCTTAGTGGCATAAGCGCCTGCTTTGTAAGCAGGCAGTCGTGAGTTCGATCCCTGGTACCGAAAAAGACAAAAAGAAAAAAAACACACATTTCTTTTTTTTTATATATACCGGGGATCAAATTCTCCACCTTGCACTTGCCAGGTGTCATGGTTTATGTCTGTGTCCCCCAGGCCTCATGAGTTTGCATTGTGTATTTGTGATTGGTTCATTGTCTAGTGCTTGGATTGATGGTGTCAGTGCTCCACCCACCTAGGGGTGGAGCCAGGATGTGATGCAATGGCAGGAAAAAGGTGTGTCTTGCTCTTTTTGCTAGTTCTGGCTTGCTGTTTGCAGCCGCCGTGAACTGCGCTCCAGCCATGCCTGCCTGCCTTGGAGCCAACTGAGTGTGCACTGAAACCTCCAAAAACTGTAAGAAATAAACCTTTCCTTTCCCAACTTTGGGCTTCAGGTATTTTGTCTCAGTGACGAGTAAAAAGTAAGACAGAATTTGGTACTGAGGAGTGGGGTCGTTTGCTGTGAATATACCTGACCGTGTTTCTCGAGAGGCTTTGAAAATGGCTTGTGGCTGGAGTTTGGAAAGGTTCGGCCATGTTGCCTGGATGCATAGAGCTGGAGCAGCTTAGGCTGCTCTGTAGAGGAGATACTGATCAGAGCTCAGGAGACCAGAAGGCTGATAAAAAGCCTCATGGTAAAGACCAGGCTTGGGAGGTTTCTGCTGGGAAGAAGGATTGCATTGGTTGTTGGGCTGCACATGATGTGTGTTATGGCTTGGTAGAAAGTTTGTCTGCGTTTTGCTCCTGCCCAGAGACTTTGCCTGAGACTGAGACAAAGGGCAATGGACTGATTAATCTTGAAAAATAAATTAAAAATCATCAAACATTGAGGCTGTGGCATGGCTATTGTTCAGCCAGCTTTATGTTTCGAATCAAGAGCAAAGAGCCCAGCAGGATAATTGCCAATACTGTGAGTTTGGCCAGAAGGAAAATTCCAGGAAGGCTGTGGATTGTAAAGACAGAGTTGAGATTTTGATTATTGATGGGAAACAGAGAGATAAGAAAGATGGCCCCAGGGCATCCCAAAAAGTGGTCCCTACCCCTTTGCAGCTTCACGGCAAAGGTGAAATAATTTGCTCAGAGAAAAAAGCTACAGAGTGCCATGCTCCAGAATGGTGACAGAGGCTAAGTGAGGTTCCAAAATGGCAACAGAGGCCACATGAGTTTCCAGAATGGCGGCAACACAAAGAAGCTTTTCATCACAATCAGGTAAACTGAGCCCTGCGATCCAGGCAACTGACCCCTACAGCCAAGAGAGAGAAAAGCCTGGTTACTGCTTCAGCTAGCAGCAAACCTTGGCGGCATCCACAAGGTGCTGATTTTAGGTGCAAGGAAAATGCACAAATTCTGAGGATAAGATGGCTTCCACCTCGATTGCAAAGGGCCTGGGAGGCCAAGCAGTGTGCCCCTGGGAGGGCAATTTGTGAAGATGTTAAGGTGAAGCCCAAGGTGCAGTGGAGACCCCAGAAGTTTGGAAAAGCCAAGAACGTGGATGATCCAAGGAAAGCTGCAGAGAGGATTTAAGAGAAAAGCTGCAGGAGTTGAAATCACTGGAAGTTCCATGGGGGTGGAATTGCCCAAGCCTTTTGGAGCTTGCAACCAGACTGCTTCAGATGCTGAGCATAGAACTCATGTTCATCCTGCTGGATGTTGGACTTGCTTTGTTTCCAATGCTTTATATTCTCCTGTTTGTAACTTTTGGAATGGCAATGTTTATCTTGTGCCTTTGCATTTCAGAAATGTTCAACCTTGTTTCATTTGTACAGGGGTTACAGTTAAGTTTGCCATAGATCTTGGAGGAGACTTAGGACTTGGACTGTTCAGCAATGCTGAAACTTAGGACTTTGGCAACTCTTGGAGGTGGACTAAATGTCTCTTGTATAAAGGATGTACATGAGTCCGGGGGCCAGGTTTGGAATGTCATGGTTTATGTCTGTGTCCCCCAGGCCTCATGAGTTTGCATTGTGTGTTTGTGATTGGTTCATTGTCTACTGCTTGGATTGATAATGTCAGTGCTCCACCCACAGAGGGGTGGAGCCAGGATGTGATGTAATGGCAGGAAGAAGGTATGTCTTGCTCTTTTTGCTAGTTCTGGCTTGCTGTTTGCAGCCGCCATGAACTGCAGCCCAGCCATGCCTGCCTGCCTTGGAGCCAATTGAGTGTGGACTGAAACCTCCAAAAACTGTAAGAAATAAACCTTTCCTTTCCCAACTTTGGGCTTCAGGTATTTTGTCTCAGCGACGAGTAAAAAGTAACTAAGACACCAGGCAAGCGCTTATGCCACTGAGCTAAATCCCCAGCCCAATATCACATTTCATTTATTCATTGCAAAGTTGATGGGCATTTGAGTTGTTTGCAAGATCTGGCTATTACAAATCATGCAACTATAAACATATATCACTGAAGTATGATGTTTTCAATTCTTCCAGGAAAATACCCAGAAGGAGAATGCCTGGGTCAATTGGAACCTCTAATCCCAGTTTTATAAGGACTCTCCACACTGTTTTCCACAGTGGTTGTACCATCCTACACTTCCACCAACAATAGAAAAGTGTTCATTTTTCACCACAGCTCTGTCAGCATTTGTTTTTGGTTAATTTCTTGATGTTAGCCATTCTTTCTGGGGCAAGATGCAATCTCTGTGTTTTTTTAATTTGCATTTCTCCAATGACCAGTGATGTTGGACATTTTTTTCATATATTTACTTGACACTTGTATTTCTTTATCTGCAAATTGTATATCATCTCAGATGCCCACTGGATTGAGTCTTTAAATTTGGGGAGCCTGATTTTTTTCAATTCTTTGCATGTTCTGGATATAATTTCTTTGTCTGAGGGACAGTTGGCTTTTCCCCTATTCGGTGAGTTTTCTTTTCACTCTGTTGATGATTTTTTTTGATGTGCAAAACTTTTTAATGAGACCCCAGCTGTCGATTCTTGAAGTACTTCCCATGAAGTTTGCATTCTGATGAAGTATGCCTATGTTTTTGAGATTTCTACCTACTTTGCCTTCCAGTAGATTCACTGTTTTTTTCTTACTATTTAGATCTTTGATTCATTTCAGTTTTAGTTTAGTGATAGACATTGGCTGTTTTAGTCTTCAGCATGTGGAAAGTCAACTTTTCCAGTACCATTTATTAAATAGGTTATCTTTATTCCAGTAAACATATTTGGACACTTTGTCAAAAATAAGATGGCTGAGTGTCTTTGAGGTTGTGTCTGCATCTTCTAATCTGTTCCACATCATCAGTTATGTTTTTTTGTCCATACCATGTTAAGTTTATCACTGTAGCTTTGCAGCATAATTTCAAATCAAGGATTGTGATGCCTCTTGCCTTGCTTTTGTTTCCTACGATTGTCTTTGCTATTCTAGCTCTAATTTCAAAATGAATTTTAAGAATGTTTTCTGTAGATTTGCAAGGTATGCTAATGGGTTTTGATCAAGATTGCATTAAATATGTATAACAATTTTAGGAGTATGGCCATTTTGACATTGTTGATTCTTCCTGTGCATGAGCAAGGGATAGCTTTCTATTTTCCGATATCCTTTTCTGTCTCTTTTCTGAGATTCAGAGTAGCTTTCTATACATAGATCTTTTAAACCCTTTGTTACATGATTCCTAAGTATTCCATTTTTTTTTGGATGTTATAATGAAAGATATTATTTCCATAATTTCTGTCTCAGTGAGTTTGTTGTTTGTGGACATGAATGCTATTAATTTTTGAATGCTGACTTTGTATCCAGCTATGCTGTTAAACTTGTTTCTCAGCTCTTGTGATCTTTTGGTGGAGTTTTTGGGGTCTTTTATGTAGAATATCATGTTTTCTGCAAATAATGATACTTTAATGTTTCCTTTCTTATCCTTATTCCTTTTATTTCTTTCTCTCTCATCTAATTTCTCTGGCTAGTGTTTCCAAGATTATAGTGAACAGGAGTGGTAATGGTAGACCCCCTTGACTTGTCTTTTTCCAGATTTTAGATTTTAGAGTCAAAGTTTTCAGTTTTTGCTCTTTTGGGGCCTCCATTCCAAGATGACAAAAGAAAGAAAGAAAGAAAGAAAGAAAGAAAGAAAGAAAGTAAGTTGTGTCAAAAAGAGCTGCAGTCACGTGCAATCTATTCACTGCACGCACTACCCAGTGCACACCCAGGATAAGGTCATTAAGAAGTTCATCATCCAAAAAATTATAGAGGCAGCTGCCATCAGGGACATTTCCAAAGTGAGTGCCTCCCCAAGCTCTATGGGAAGCTGCATGAGTCTGTGAGCTGTGCCATTCACAGTGAAGGAATTGGACTCTGAAGCCTGGGAGGCCTGAACACCATCACCCCATTTAGACCTGCTGGTGTTGCCCCACGACCTCCTCCAAAGCCCAGGGAAGGAGCTGGGTCTTAGTGGACTGAAGAGAGCCAGCTTTGGCAGTGCATATATTAATGGACTGAAGACAACTGGGTCTTGGGAAATAAATAATAAAGCTGATGTTATACTTTTTAAAAAGTTTCAGTTTTTGTCCATTTAGTATAATGCTGGCTGTTGGTTTGTTATTTGGCTTTTATCACATTGAGGTAGAGACCATCTATTCTTTTTTTCTGTAGGGTTTTTCTCATGAATGATTGTTGGACTTTATGAAAAGCTTTTTCTGCGTCTATTGAAATGATCAAATGATTCTTATTTTTGGTCCTGTTAATTTGGTGGATTACATTGATTGATTTGTGTATGTTGAACCATCCCTGCATTTCTGGGATGAATCCCACTCGGTCATGGTGTATAATCTTCTTGATGATTTGCTGTTTGAAATTATTTTATTTAGAATTTTTGCATGAATATTCATTAGTAAGATTGGCCCATAGTTTTCCTTTTTTGTTAGGTCTTTCTCTGGTTTAGGTATCAGAGTAATACTTGCCTCCAAGAATGAGTGAAAGAGAATTGCTTCCCTTTCAATCTCATTAAAGTGTTTGAGGAGTATTAGCTTTAAATCTTCTCTAATTTTCTTGTAGAATTCAGCTATGAATCCATCCAGACCTGGGCTTTTCTTTGTTGGTTTTTAATTACATTTTCAATTTCATTAACTGATACTGGGTTATTCAAAATTGTTATATCTTCTTGATTCAGTTTGGTAATTCATACATTCTAAGGAATCTGTCCCTTTTTCTGTTTTCTGGCCTATGTGAATAAAGAGCTTTGAAGTAGACATTGATGGTCTTCTGAATTTCTACAGGATCTCTAGTAATTTCACCCCCTTCATTCTTCAATGCATGAATTTGACTTTTTTCTTTCCTTTTCTTGATAAGGTTGACTAGGGTTTATCAACTTTGTTTATTCTTTCAAAGAACCAACTGTTTTATTCTTTAATTCTTTGTATTGGTTTCTTAGTCTCCATTGTGTTAATTTTTGCTCTGATCTTTATCATTTCCTCCATTCTACGAGCTTTACTCTTGGTTTTCTCTTCTTTTTCTAGAATCTTGAAGTGCAGTATTAGGTTGTATATTTGTGCTTATTCTGTTTTCATGATGTGAGAATTCATTGCTATATATTTCCCTCTTAGGACTACTTTTATTGCATTCCACAGGTTATAGTATGTTGTATCTGCATTTCAATTTAGTTCTAGGTACTGTTTAATTTCTTCTTTAATTTCATCTATGACTCATTATTTGTTCAAGAGGATGTTATTTAATTTCCATATTTTTGTGCTGTTTTTACAGTTTCTTTTGCCATTAATTTCCAATTTCAATACACTATGATCAGATAATAAGTATGGAATAATTTTAATTCCTTTGCATTTACTTCAGCATGTTCTATGGGCTACTATATTGTCTATTTTAGAAAATGTCCTATGTAGAGCTGAATAGAATGTATATTCTGATGTTGTTGTGTAGAACATTCTGAAACATCTAGTAAGTCCATTTGTTCACAGGTTTGATTCAGTTCTGATATTTCTTTGCTGACTTTTTGTCTTGCTGGTCTATACATTTGTAACAATGGGGTATTAGCATCTCTGTTACAATTGTGTTATTGTATATTTGATTTCTCATATCCATTAGCATTTGTCTTATACAGTTGAATGTTCTCATACTTGATGCATATACATTTATGATTATTATCTCTTTCTCTTGAATTTTTCCTCTAATGAGTAGGTAGTGACTTTATCTCTTTTGATCATCTTTTGTTTGAAGTTCATATTATCTGCAAGCAGAATAGCTACCCCTGATTTTTTTCTGAGTTCCTGCCACATTGAATATTGTTTTCCATCCTTTGACTTTGAATATATGAGTTTCTTTTTGAGTTGCATGTGTTTCTTGTATACAGCATATTGTTGGATCTTGTTTCTTGACTCATTCTGCCAATCTAATTATTTTAATTGTTGAAATGAGGTCATTTACACTAATGATTATTCTGGTATGTATTGGCTTACTTTGTCTGTTGTTTTCCTGTTTTTCGTCCTCTGATTTTCCCCTTTATTTAATTGCTTGCCCTGCTTGGTGACTTCTTTCTGTTGTTTTTCTAGGAATTGTGATCATTTTTTATGTCTACCTAGAGTATCTTTCAGTACTCTTTCTAGGTCTGGTTTGGTGAACATGAATTTCTTCAGTTGTTGTCATGAAAGTATCTTATTTATCCATTTGTTTTGAGAGATAATTTTGGAGGGTACATCAATCTGGGTTGAAAGTTTTCTTTCAGGGCTTGGAATACTTCACTCCAAGCTCTTGAGGGTTTATGTTGAGAAGTCTGCTGTGATTGTGATGAGTTTTCCTTGATAGATGATCTGTTTCTTTAACAGCTTTTCATATTCTTGTTTTGTGCTGAGTTTCTGGGATCTTGATTATTATGTCTGGTTGTAAATTTATTTTGGTAATGACTATTTGGAGTTTTATGCACCTCACTTATCTGTATGCCCGATTCTTTTCCCATGCTTGGGAAATTTTCTATTACTTCTGAGAATAGTTTTTTATACCATTTGTGTTGACTCCTACATTTTCATTGTCACAAATCAACCTTATGTCTTTGCATCATCTTGGAGCTGTTGAATTATAATTTCATGGTTCCTTGTTATTTATAAGAATTCTTTCCTTTTGTGATCACTAGCTGTGATGCTGTCTTCATGTTCTAAAAGCCTATCTTTGGTTTCATTCAGGCAATTTTGCCAGCTTTCAATGGAACTCTTAGTTTCCTGTATATTTGAGTGAAACTGTCTCATGCATTCTATTTCTTTCCTATATTGCTCATTCAAGGTTTCCATCAGTCTTCCATGTTCCTGTACTTTTTTATTTATGTCTTCTCTAGCAATGTTGAGTAACTCCTTAAGGTCGTCATTTCTTTCTTTGCCTGAGAGATTATTTCTTATCTGATTTTCTCTATAGCCTCATGGATTTGTTTCTTTGCTTCACTTGCTATCTTTTCAGAAATTTCTGGGGTGTGACTTCCCATGTCCACTATTTTGATGTCTCCTGCACTTGTTCCAGCTGTCCTGGAAATTTCAGATTGCATTTTGCTTTTTTGTGTTTTTCTACCTCTTGGTTAACATTTAGGTCCTTTCACTTCCACTAGTCTCTAGTGCCCACTGTTCATGCTTTAGGGTCCTACTGTGTAGCTGACATTCACCCTGTTGTTGGGTCTTGCGGTGTAGGGGAGGGACCAGCCACCTGAATTCCTCCTACAGGATCAGCTGGGTGAGCCCCATATTCTTCCTAGGCTGACTAACCTAGGAGTATTGATGTGAACCAACCCTTAGCTCATATTGTTACTGTGGCTTCAGACTGTTTCAGGCCACCAGACCCATCTGTCTGTAGTGTGTGCTCCAGCTGGAACCCTACTGTTTCACTGAGGTTTCACAGGCCTAGCCAGGTTCCTCTGGGTGGGTGGAGGCCTTGCAGGTGCTCTTGCCAGGCTATCTTGGGTTCTCTGTGTGAAGGGGGGCTCACACTCTGGTTGGCCTCCAATGCCCTCCAGGTGAGAAGAGGGTTTACCAAGGCTCCTGTCCACCCTTGATGTCCTCTGGGTGGAGGGAAGGGTTTATTGAGACTCCTGCCAGCCCAGGAAGGTACTAAAGGTAGGACAAGGGGTTACGGATGCTCCTCTGGGCTGCCGAAGTTGTCTGGATGAGGCAGGGTGTCAGCCAATGCTCCCACTGGCTACTGAGGTCTTTGGTTGTGTTGAAGGACTGACTGAGGCTCCCCTTGGTCTTTTGGATGCTGGAGAGGGGAGCTGGAGCTCTCTTCTTAAAGCAGTCTTTCACTTTTGCACTTCTGAGGCTGAAAAGTGTGGAATCCTCTGCTGGCTCCTGTTACATCCTCAGGCCATTCTTCTGTTGGCCTATTCTTTCTCAGCATCCAAGTTCTCTTTTGCTCCCTCTCTAGAGTCTGTAATTTTACTGGAGATTCCTTTCTGCCCAAATTCAAATCATTTTAAATCCCTCTTCCAGGCTGTTTGATCTTGATTTTCAACAGTAATCTGGATAAAAGCCACCGACAGTAGTCACACCACTATCTCAATCTTAGACTGCCTTAAAATGTCTTTCACCAGATTAGTCTGCCACATTTAATATGTCTCAGGAAAAATCTCTGGACATAAGCAAAATGTAGACAGACTTTCTTGCCAAAGTGTAACATACATGAACTGGAGTCCTACAACCAATGCAGTTCTTCTTCTCAGCAGAAACCTCCTGAGTTTAGTCTCCACCACTGCATTTCTATCCCCATTCTGGTCTTCTGAGCACTGACTGGTGGCAGGCCAAAGAAGAAATCACCAGGGGTCCAGTAGATACAATTCAGAGAAACTGCCAGAGAAAACTCCAAGTGTCCAGAGTTGCCAGCAGCCTCTAGAACTCCACAGTGCCCCATTCCACTGTGTTATGTCACAAAGGGGCTTTTATAGATTGAACCACTCAGCAGTGATAGCCTCAGCTTGCTTTGTTCTATGACCAGTGTTCCAAGAACAGCTGATGCAGCCAGGGTATAGGCAAAAAGGCAGTTTGCACAGGTAGCAGGTACTGGTTTGCTCAGGTCCTGTGTCTTCTGTGTAACACTTACCCAGATACTCCAGTCTCTGTCTGCCTACAATGTCAGTGACTTGTCAAGTCTTAGGAGTACAAACAAGTTGTTTCAGGGATAGACTGTTAGATGTCCTAGTTTTGGGGGTTTTTTGCTTACTTTTTGAGGGACCAACAGATTCCACATTCCATGCGCTTGGACTCCCTCACCTTCTTATCATGCCCATCTCCTGCTATGTGGCACTTTCCACAGTGATGATACAAAGAGCAACAAGTCACAAAAGCCTAGCGGTAAATGTCAGCAAACTGAATAGAAACACTTCCCCAAGAAGAAGGGAAAAATTGTAACCAGTTAGATCAATCCAAGTTTATTAATAGCAGTATACGCACATGTAACCCATTACGGGTGGTGAGGCAAGGAGTTTTAAAAAGGAAGTTCTCAGTTAAGTAGATATGAGAATTACGAGATATACATTTTGACTTATGACATTGGAGCCTTTCTGTGTTGCCATGAGCCACCCCAGACCACCAAACACAGTGGACCCTGCAAAGGTTTAGCTGTACCCATCAGTTCCCACACTTCAAATAAGAGACATGGCATTTGGTATCAGAAGGGGCACTTAAGTTCAAGTTTATAGAGCAATACTCCCACTGTCTCCAGGAGATTGTGCCCATCCAAAAACATAAGATTTGGATTCTCTGTATTCTCTGGTATGTTAAATTTGGCTTAACTACCTCAAGACCACTCTGCCAACCTCGTTCCGGCAGAGTCCTTTGTGACAACTACCAGTCAGCCCTCCCTGGGCTTTGTACTGTGGTTGGCCTGACACAAGAGAAACCATCTGCATTGCACCAGAACTGGTGCTTCCCTGATAAACGCCCTCTTGTACATTTCTTCCAAAGACAGTGCTAACCCGTCATTCAGATGTCGCATTCTTGTTTCTCATCACCAGAATGCTGTTCTGGTTGTTGGTCTTACCTGGTACTGCATTGGAGCGGAAGTATTTGACAACTGAGAATAAGCATCAGAACACTTTTGGCCACTTTTGAGCATCAGAGGGACTTAAAAGGGGGAGAGATAACTACACCTACCTGGAGCCCGTAGTTAAGGTCTGGCATGGTTTTACACATTCTGGACTATATCTCAGATTGTTACAGAAAATGCTGCTCCATGCCCCCAGCCAGTATATTCAGTTTCTTAGTTGCCCAGATAACAGTTCCTGCTGCAGTTTCAGTTGCTTCTGTCTCCTAGAAACAGCTGGTCACGGTGATGCATATTGTAACAACCAAAGACAGCCAGCTACCCTACCTCTGTGCTTCCTCTTTGCAGTCCCATAAAATCCTCCCTCCCTGAGCCTTTGAGGTCTGACATTTTGAGTAACAGTTGATTCCTAGTTGGTGCCTGTCTGACATTAAACAAATCTGCCTCCAAATCCTGGGTATCATTTTGCTGTTTCTGCTTGCTGTTGCAAGATCTCTGTGTATGGAGTGATTCTTCTGTAGACTTGAAAGGGACGACAGTCACAAAATTTTAAGAGGAAAATTCCAAATAAAATCTACAAGAACAAAAAAATTTATGTAACAGTTTTGAGCAAACGAACATAATTTTTAGTTATACCCATGTTGACCACAGATAATAAAATTAAAAACCAACTATGTCTGTAGTGCTTTTCAACGGTTGTAAACATTTTACAGAAGAATCAAAAATGCAGATAGGCAGGGCTTGGAGGTGCACGCCTGTAACCCCAGTGCTTGGGAGGCTGAGGCAGGCATTTGAGGCCACACTGGACTGCATAGTGAGTCCAGATCAGTCTGAACCACAATGTGAGACCCTGTGTCAAAAAGGAAGTAACTGGGCTAGGGATTTAGCTCAGTGGCATAAGTGCTTGCCTGGCAAGAATGAGGTTGTGAGTTCAAACCCTGGTACCAAAACAAAAAAAAGTAAGTAAATAAATAAAAATTGTGGATGGCAAAATACAGAAACAGTCATGGTTTCAATTTTGATAAAAGTTTAGCAAGAGACAATTCAATTATTTTATTTTACACAATATTTTAAGATAACAATCACAACTGACATTATATCAAGACCAATTTGTTCTTTGTTTACAGTTCTATTCCTTAAATGACTATTTTCTAATCCTACAAATGATCAAATTGGCACTATCTTTTTAACATTTTTACACCAGTTAACATCACTGACAGAGAAAACTACTAGCATTAGACTTTCTACAACTTTAGGAAACTCTGCTAATGATCACAAATAGACTTATTACCTGGTATATGAGTGAACGGATATTAAGGAAAAGCAAACAGATGTAGAACAGGCTTTCGATGACAGAACTACCTAAATGGCAGATTTTTCTCATGTAATCAAAGACTAACAATTGTCCAGAACTTCTCCTAAACAGTTGATGAGAATCAATTATGAGTGATGAAATAAACAGATACTTTGAAGAAAAACAGACGTTATGGTATCCAGTGCTGATTCTGTATCGTCATGCAGTGAAATCCAGTAATGCTTCTATTCTTTGTTTAGAGTGGTTTTAGTCTGTTTTGTATTGTTTAATTTCAACATACTGGAAGATATGGACAGCTATTTTGAAGAGAACAAAAGACATAGCAGCCATTATTAATTTTACTATTGTCTGGGGTTTTATTTTTTTAATTTTGGAGAGAATAAAACCAAATGAGAGAAAACAAAATGGGGTCAATCAAAATAAAAGGATGGACATAGTACATAACTTAAAACCAAAATACAAGGTGATCAACAGTGATTATCATGATGTCTCTTGTTATCAATAGAATTTCCATATCATCAAGCACAATAAAATTGAACATAGCAGTACAGAACAAAATCAGTAAAAACAAAACTTCGGAGCCATTATAGGACTTCAAAAGAAAATAATAGTCAAGCCAGAATGGGTATCATAGTGAATCTTATTATCTTCAGAGTAGTTGCCTAGACCCTCAGACTTGATGCTATCAAATATAACAGATGCAAATAAACTAAGACAAGAAAATGATCAAACAGAACAGATGGAAACAAAATCAGTCAAAACAAGACAGTGAGAGCAGTACAAGGCTTCAAATTAAGTTAATAGGAAATCAAAAATGGTTACCATACTATATCCTGCTGTCTTTGGGATAGCTGTCCGTGCCCTCAAATCTGGTACAAGCAGACAAACTGGAACAGAATAAAACCAAACTAAACAGAATGATTGAAAGCAATATGGGTTTCAAATCATGATACAAGATTAACAATGTCCTCTGCCTTCCTTTTTTGGACAATTCCTCCCCTTTCACTTTCACAGGGTACAGTGTACATTTTGTATCCCACTAACTCCTTTAGTTTTTAGATTGGGAAGGCATTCCGCCATTTACCTAGGTGATTCTGAATATTGTCTGGTTTTGAAAGCCTGTAATGTCTTCATTACTCTGTTCTGGTCAGTTTTATACTATTTTGTTTTGTATGAATTCATTATGTGTGAAGATATAGACAACTATTTAGAAGAAAACAAGAGATATTATGGTAGCCACTGTAGATCTCCTGTTGTCTTCCTTTGAAATCTGTGTGAAAATTCCAATCAATTCCTCACACATCATCAATGCTCACCCTAAGCACCACCCCCAGTCAAGGGTTATATAAATATCCCACACCCCACTTCCAGTCAGAGAAAGCCAACTGCTTTGGCTGTGGATTCCTCTCCACATCCTTAGAATAAAGGTCACTTTTACATTTATATGCTGCTCCTTTATTATACCGAAAAACACTAACATTATGGTGCCATGACTTGGATGGGAGAGTGAGTGGCTCCTGGAAATCACTTCCAGATTGCGCTCCCTGCCAATCTGAGGACCATTTCTAAGAAGCATTTCTCGGAATAATTTCTCCTTCCAATGGAAGCGGTTCAAATTGTCGCCATCAGCCTGCATACAATACCAACTTACCTCATGTATCACAGATGAACCATTGTCCATCAGGGGTTTTCTGTTTTCGTGGGCTGGGCCCACACCAGATTACCCATTGCCATCCCTGGACCAAGACAGCAGCTCTCACCTTCCTTGGACAGTCTGAGGCAGAACTCTTGTCCTCCAGGACCCTCATTCTTGCTTTTCAGTGACAGCCAATGAGATCAGGTTGGAGCCTTCCTTATACTTCCAAAACAGGTGACAATTTTTTTTTTTTTTTGTTAAGTGAGATCCCAGGACAACTTGCATATTCCTTGGGAGGGCGGGGGGGCTAAAGCTCTTACATCCTGAGGCAAAGTTGTTCTTTTGGCTCACTTTTAATTCATTCATGGGGAGTACCATTTCCTGTTCCCAGAAAAACACACTTCTGGGGTGCCTGGTTTATAACTTTGGTGCTCTTGGCCTAAAGGTGGCTATAAAAATCAAAACACTAATCTTTTACTGCCAGGTGGCATGGCCGACCTACGAACTTAATGGCAGCCCATGGCCCAAAGAAGGGATGTTTGACCCCTGTAGTCTTCAAAATTTATGTAACTTTTGTTACACTGGCAACAAGTTGGCAGAAATCCCGTATGTACAAGCCTTCCTTAGCCTAAGGATGTACTCTTCTCTCATTCAGTCATGTATGGCAGCCCAAATATTTCTAGCTAATCCTACTATACCAGAAACTCTCCTCTCTTCCCCACCAGACTCCTTGGATGATGTGATTCCTGTCTTTACTTCCCCTCCTCCATATCTCCAAGATCAAACCCCACAGCCTTCTCAGCCAAAGATTTCTGTGCCCCCTGCGCCATCCTCTCTCCCTCCCTCACCCATAGTGGCCTCTAATCCTTTCCTTAGATTCTTTCCCCAGTCTCTAATTTCTCAATCCCCTCCACCTGAGCCATCTATTCCATCAGATGGTTCTTTGTCCCCTACCCTTGCATCGCCATTTTCCCCACCTGCCCACCATACTCAGTCTCATGTGTTCCAGCCTTCCAGTCAGCCACATGGTTCTCAGCAGCCATCTTGCTACAGCTCATGTGGAGGACAGCCACCATCATGCACCTCCTCACCATGTATCTCAGTGCACCGCCATCTTTTGACAGGTTGCAGGGTTCATAGCCGCCATCTTGCAGTCTCTCATCAGGCAACCAGCAGCAGCCATCTTGTTGCAGGTCACATGATGACCAATTGCCATCTTGTACTCCCTCACTGTGTCACTAGCAGCAGCTATTCTGCTGTGGGTTGCACAGTAATCAGGCAACATCTTGTGTTTCCCTATCACATGTGACGAGCAACAGTTTTATAGTCAATCATCAGGTAATTGCCCACATATGCCTGCTGGGTGGTTGGCCACTCAGTGGCCATCTACTTCACAGGCTTCTCAGCCTCAATCTCTACTCTGGCTTTGGGAACAGACTGGCCCTAAGGGGTTAGTTCATATTGATGTTCCTTTTTCCCTCTCTAACCTATCTCAGATTAGCCATAAATTAGGTTGCCTCTCTGTTGACCCATAGAATTACATTAGAGAATTTGAATTTATAACTAATTGTTATGATTTACATTTCAAAGGTATTTATGTGATTCTGAACACCACCCTCAACTCACAAGAGCAAGCTCAGCTTGAGAAGAAGCCAATTGCAGACATAAGGCAAATAACACTGGGTCTACTGCAGTGCCTAAACAGGATCCTAACTGGAATTACCAAAATGGAGAAGGTTCTTATAAAATACATAAGACAATTGAATATATAATTGTGGGCCTTTATAAAATAGCTCACAAACTTTTAGAACTGGTCCAAGAGGCTAATGAAAATCCAGCTATGTTCTTAAATTGGCTTAAGGACACCTTAATTAAGTTTAGTAATGTAAACTCGGACTCTCATGAAGGGGTGATGATTGTTAACTCTCATTTTATTTCTCAGTTTGCTCCTGATATTTGTGCAAAATTACAAAAGGCTGAACTCGGCCTTCAACCCTCACAAGGAGGGCTTCTTAATATAGATTTCCATGTTTTCAATAACAGAGAAAAAACTCAAAAAGAGGTAAAAGAGGCACACACAGACAAAAAAAAAAACTCACAGGAGATCTCATCCCCACTGGATCTACTTGGACTTGCTGCTGAATATTGATGGGGCTTGGGGCCCACAGCCCCCATTAAGGTATCCTTCTCAGAGCCCCAAGTCTCACTGGAGGTCTCAGGTAAACACTATCTGCACTTGTAGACACAGGGGTGACTTATAGTGTACTTCTGAGTTTCCAACCATTGTATTAAGTCCCCAGTCTCTGTTGTGGGTGTTGATGGCTGACCTATACAGCTCTGCAAGTTCCAGATTCTCTTCTTTACCCATAGCTTCTTAATAACTCCAACATGTCCCACACCCCTTTTAGGCAGAGATCTTCTTCAAAAGCTTAACTTGTCCTTCACCTTATCCCTCCCCACAGCTCCCACCCATCCTCCAGACTCCCTCACAGTGTGCCACAAAGTCATCCCCTCCCCTCCCTTCTTCTCTGGTCAGTCCCATAGTTTGGGGTACCTCCAATTCCATTCGTGCTACCCATGCCACACCTATTTTAATTCATCTCACGGATCCTTCAATTTTTCCCCTTGCATTCCCCAATATCCCATAGCTCCCAAACATTTATAGGGACTCAAACCTATAATCAAGCACCTTTTAGTCAATGGTTTTCTTAACCCTACTCATTCACTCTATAATACTCCCATTCTCCTGGTACTCAAGTCTGATGGGTTGTACCATCTAGTGCAGGACCTTAGGGTAATCAGTAATGCTGTTATCCAATCCACCCAGTGGTGCCAAACCCTTATACCATGATCTCATATCCCTCCCTCTACCACTCACTTTACAATTATAGATCTTAAAGATGCCTTTTTTACTATCCCCCTACACCCTGATTATCAGCATTTCTTTGCATTTGCATGGAGTGACCCAGACACTCTCAGATCTCAACAACTTATTTGGACAGTGCTCCCTCAAGGGTTCAGGGATAGTCCCCACTTCTTTAGCCAAGCTCTTGCTGCTGACCTTGCAGCACTTGACCTCAAACCTAGCACTCTCCTTCAATACATTATGACCTTCTCTGATGTTCTCTGTCCCATACATTAGCCATACAGCATTCAGCTAGTCTCCTTAATTTTCTCACCAGTCATGGGTACAGGGTCTCTCTTGCTAAAGCCAAAATAGCTTCCCCAGAAGTCAAATATCTAGGTCTCTCTCTCACTCCTACCACTTTTTCCATCACTATAGATTGTAAGGCGATTCTTTGGGATCTCCAGGTGCCCAGAATCAAACAACAGGTTATATCTTCGACGCCATCTTCGCCTGCAAGGTAGCAGGCCCGGCCCTCAGGGAGAAGTGTGGACTCTCTGGTGCCTCCTTCCTGCAGGGGCAGGGAGGTAGGAGAGCAGAGAGGGGGCATCCATCAGTCCAGGCCTCCAGGATGACGCAAAGAGGGGTAGAGGGGGAGGCCATGGTTCCCAGGGTGACCACAGCAGACTGCAAATTTTATTAAGAGCAGATCAATGTTAAATATAGGGAATTAAACAACTCTTCAAATGATATTTAATTGTCACCAATTTAGCCATGCATACAAATTTCTTTACATAAGTTCCATCCTTCACAAAGCTTCCTGGAGGACTTTATATAACCTAACTGTCCCCTTACCTTTCATGTTTCATTTTGCAACAACTTAGTCATTTTACTTAGCACAAAATTTTAAATTCTTAGCAAAAATGTACCTTTATACTTATAAGCATCACAAACACGTAACAGAGCACTTTTCTCTTTCTCTTCTCTCCCCTGATGGTCATTTACTGCAGTAAACTTGCAGCTGTGTAGATTTTTTAAGGCTCTTTCTCCTCCACACACACACACTTTAGTGTTATAGAAGTCATGTATCAGCTAGGACTAGCAAACCTTCAAGCCTTTACATGACACTGAACAACAAAAATCCTCTCGGCACAGCCAGAAAACAGCAAAAAGCAAGTTAACTTGCTTGTTTACCAACTGTCTCATGTAGTCACTACAAAGGCAGCCGGCAACTGAACACAAAGTACCAGCTTGAAACATAGGACTTAAAAGCAAATATACCGAACATACCAGCCAGTGAATAACCCAGTGGGCTGCTCTGTTATGCCTCAAAGTCTTACCGGAAGGAGGGCTTGTTCTCCCTCACATGACATACCGGAGACAAGGGTCAGCACCACCTTGCTGTCCCCAAGATACAGGGCAGGTTGCATACGGCCCAACAGCAGTTTTTTCCACCTGCCTGTGCCTTTGCCGCTGACCTACTCTTCAGCTCAGCTTGGGTTCAGGCTCCACTTGAGCTCAGTCCAACACCCAGCCACCCACTCTGATTCCTCTTCCTGGCAGTGTCAATTGTGTCCTAGTGTCCTTCAGAAAGCACTCCCAGACAGTCCCAACCCTGTACACTTAGGAATACAAAAGGCGCTTTCCAGGGATAGGCGTTAAATATTCTAGTTTTTCTCGGGGACGATGAAAGAGATTCTTCCATTTACACTCTCTGTAAAGAGTATTTCCTGCCTAGCCCAGAGCCTTACCACAAATGTGATCACGAGAAAAGAGATATGCATGCCTACCCTGGTGTCTGTGTGCACCACCATCCCTGCACCTGCTCTTGGAAACCCAAGTGGTTCTCACCTGGCTTCCCTGCCCTCCTTACCTCTGCAACAGAGATGAGCTAGCTCAGCACAGCCTTGCTGTTGTGATTGCCAGTGGCAGTATTTCAGCTAATTCTGAATTGATGCCTTCCTTTCCTGAAATCTTTAAAATCTGCCCCTGACCTCTCTTGACTCTCTCCTTCTCAGTTCAATGCCTTTAGCTTTTCTTGCTCCCTTCTACACTTTCACACTTTTCAATTGCCTTCCTTTTTCCCTTCTGCACCTACACAAAATTCACTCACTAAAAATCAACTTTTACGCTTTCAAAGGTTAAAGGAGGGGCTGGAGTGCCTGCCTGGCAATCATGAGGTCATCAGTTTTATCCCTGCTACCACCAAAAAAAACTTAATGGATCACTTAGCTCAGGAAGTCATTTTCCATAGACCCTCTGCCTTTGAATATGGAGGTTAAGACTCAGCAGGGAAATCTTCCCAAACTGATTCCCCCACCACCTCATAGCATCGGTCCCCTGTGCTTCTGATGTCCCCGGCTGGCTCCCTCTGTCTCTTTTCATCTCCTTCCCTTCAGGAGGATTCTCCTCTCTCTCTCTCTCTCTCTCTGTCTCTCTCTCTCTGTGTCTCTCTCTCTCTCTCTCTCTCTGTCTCTCTCTCTGTCTCTCTCTGTCTCTGTCTCTCTCTGTCTCTGTCTCTCTGTCTCTCTGTCTCTCTCTGTCTCTGTCTCTCTGTCTCTGTCTCTCTGTCTCTGTCTCTCTCTCTGTCTCTCTCTGTCTCTGTCTCTCTCTCTCTCTCTCTCTCTCTCTCTCTCTCTCTCTCTCTCTCTCCCCTGAAGGTCCTCTAAGAAGTAGCCCATGTGTAGAGGGCTTCTGTCCTTCAAGAAAATGTCTTTATTAGGAGTTACATTCCTACCTCCAGCTTTGGGCAACTTCTTCCTACCTAACTAGTATTTCTTTCTCCCTGTATTTTCTAAAGTCACCAGTACAATCAACACAGAAAATTCTGCCCTAGTGCTGTCACCACTGTCTGATGGTGACCAAGTTTGCCAATGACACTATGACCTAATCAGCAGCAAGCATGTCACAGTCCTTGAGATTCTCATCCCATGGAGGAAAGGTACTCCATCCCAAGGTGAGAGCTGTTCTTAGGTCTGGGCATTTGTGGATTCACTACATGTATGAAATGAGAGACTTCGGAAACCTGCAGAGTTTCAATTCTGACCTCACATGTTGTAGCAGGGAAACAAAAGTATGGAGCTCAGTCCCCTATCCTGTGACGCCTGGCAGTGCTCCTCCAGGTGCCAGTTCATCTGTGCTACTTCAGTCCATCAGATGTCCACTGATGATCTGCTAGTGGAAAATCACATTTCTGTGCACCCAGAGAAAGCTTTTCTGCCTCTTCGTTTCTGTAACTTAATGAGAAAGAGCTTGATGGAGTCAGTACCACTAACCATGAGCTTCTGTCAGGGTGGGCCTCGAAAGGGTAGTGTCTATTGAACCCTTAAATATGCACCAATTGCTCCACACTAAAATATTCTCTTGGCTTTTGAACCTTCCAAAAACCTAGAATCTCCTCCTCACTTTCTAAGACAGAGTTCAAGTTAATGGATGGGAAAAAAGAGAGTATTAGCAGTGAATTCTTCCCTCATCAGGAAACCTAGGGCTTTGTATTTCATGGTTAATAAAACTCATGTCATTTCATCTTATTCTTATGCCAGCTCTTTGGGGTCACCTGAGTAGACAGAATTATCTTCATGTTACAAAGGTAGAAATGGAGGCTTCCAGAGCCTAAGATCATAAAACTGGGGAAAAAAATTGTCTTTTACCCAGAACAGTTTCCCTGGTGCCCAAACAATTGCACTCCTACTTTGAGTGGCCAATGCTCTCCTCACATCACCTCATCAGAGAAGATTTCTATGACCTAAAGTAAGAAATTTCTATCTTCTTGCCTTGACTCTTTGTGTCTCTTTGCAGCATCAGTCATAATTGTGTTATCATTGTTCAACCCTTTTTTTCCCTATCTCCACAAGGACTTTGAGTTTCATTCATTCAAGTTTTATCGCTACCTTGTGGGTCACTCAGTTCCCAAGCCATCACTCTTCTTGGCATAAGGAAGATATTCCGATTAATACTTTTAGTCTTTTAATGTCTAATCCTGTACACTCTTCAACACTGCCATTCTTGAGAAATTGTTTCTCTAAACTGAGCTACTGTGTAACCCTAACCTTTGTGACTTCCAATGTTTAGCTTGGAAATGCGTGCTCTCTGAACAGTGCAGGAGATGTGCTTTGCAATGGTCACTGCCTAGTACCATCCTGGTATTAACTACTATGCTAATATCTGGCTGTCATTACTTTCACAGTATCTCTCTTGAGGAAGGATGACCTAGTATCTACATCTTACAAATGGAGGATCTGAGACCTGGAAGGCCACTTCGGGCCTCCCATTTCTTTGTAGATCCACTCTGAAATCAGTTCCTCAAGGAGATGGGAGGACCTCCTCCAGTACCGATCATTAGCCTCTTGTTTGCCCCTGATAATCTTTGTCTCTGTTCCTGTAGATCTCTTGCCATGGAAGATTTGCAAGACCACTCTTCAAAGGAGTGTGTGAGGAAGTGTGATGCTACGCTGAATTCTCACCCCCTACTGCAACCAGGACCTGCAGGCCTCACCTTAGCAGGACTGCCCTAAGGCTTCACACTGATACTCCCATTGTGGACTCTTTGGACCAGAGAGAAAATGGCAAGTCGGTCAAAGGCTCAGAAGGAAGCCTCCTGCTGAGCTCTGTCAGGATGGTTCAGGGGCTGGTGGAAGGGCCACAATGGACTGCCTCTCTGCTGGGCTCTCTCTATTTAGAGTCCACACTGGTCCTTCTTGGCCTCTCTCACTCTATCTCTCCCCATTTCTGTTGCCTCCTTGGATCCTCTGGGCTTCTTCAAAAAGCCTCGGGTGAGCAAGTTTCAGAGACCTTATGGGACTCCATGCTGCAACAGAAACAGCAATCCCACAGCCCTGATCCATGCCTTCGGGGGCCTCCAGACCTTCGTTGGTCTCTTTTATCCCACCTGTCCTCCCCCACTCTGACTTTTCTCCTACCTGTCACACATATAAAACCCTGCTTCTTGCTTCTCTAAGAAGCCTGACTCCACCACAAAAAAAAGAAAAAGAAAAAAAGAACTTCTGCCTATCTCAGGCCCCAACAGACCATTGTGCTGGCCCCCTCCCAAAGTATCTGGCTTCATGGTCCTTGTGAACACTCTCTTTCTTGCCCTCTTTCTGTGCCTCTCCTTAATTTCCTATTTCCTCCCCAACATCAGGTTTCTTAAGTCCAAAAAACGCCGCCACTTCTGTCCCCCAGCCTTGCTGTCTCCTTAGGTTACAACCTCCCTGACTTGCATGGAGAGAGAGAATGCTGCTGCCAGTTCTACTCCGTGTCTGCCCAGTCCTTGCTTTCCCCTGCTGCCAGCCAATCTGATGGAACCTTCCTTCCTCAAAATTTCTTCTTCCCTGGACCCAGAGAGTGCTCCTGTGCCCTTCCCAGGAGACATCCTGCCCCCAGTCTCAATTCTGGATGAAGACACAGCTTTGTACTGAGTCAGGATTCAACGCAAGCACTTAACAGAAGGAAAGCCAAGAGACCCAGTCAAAGCTAGTAAGTGCACTTTTGCCAGCTACCCTCCTGCTGTGCCAGCTTCACCCTCCTGTGAGAGTTCCTGTTCAAACCTCAATCTCCTAGGCACCTCCCTTTGGGCCCCAGATTGCATGGGGCCCAAACAGCTCCCACCTCAGAGCTGTGAATGCATCTGCATCTATACTCTCAGCTATGTCAGGATCAGTCCAGTGAAACCTGGAACACTTGGCAGAGGGCTCCACAAGACAGTCATGCATGCCTTGAAACTTGAAGAATTTGGTTAGAAAATCAAGTAACTCTTCCCTTCTGTGAGCTTACTATGTACTAAGCTGAACCCATGCAGAAGTCTTTCTTACCCTGATCTTTCATGAGCTCACCTAAGCCTATGGCATAATTGTAAATGCACAGATGATTCACCAAGTTCTAGCTACACATCAGTTTCCTATTTGGGGGCTCATACTGCAATATTCCTTTCAGTAAAACCATCTCAACATGGCCCAAATCTAAGATCATCCTTGGCTGATAAGCCCTCCACCAGCAGTTGCTTTGCCCATGAGCTGAACCCTAACCCCCTCTGCCTCCATCTGCATCACATTCTAAACTGTCTCTTTCAATGTCCTCCATTATCCAGTGGCCTCTTCACGGGTCTCTCCCATAGCCTTGTCCCATAGCCATTAATGTCTTCTTTTTTAAGAAAAATCCAAATGTGACCATATTTCCGCTCTTTAAAAACCCTTCAGTGGTTACCTAAGTTTTCTAGCATAAACATGGTGTCCTTTCATGTTTTGGGCTGGAATTTCTATCTTAGATCCCTCCGGTCAGCTGCCCCTCAAAACCTGTCCCCTTTGTGTCACAAGATAACAGCCAGACCAAGCACTCACTGCCTGCAAGTCTGTTAATGACACTTTTTGTATCCCCAGGACCTAAACAGGTCTTTAGCTTCCATTTCCTAAATATCTAGGCTTTATTAAAGACATAATTAAATAAGAGAGGGTGTCCCAATTCTCTCCCAATAGAGACAAAAGCTCAAAAGCCTGAGTCATTTTGAGGGAGGACATGAGGTCATATTTTCAGAGCTAAATGCATTGAGAGCCTAGGGTATGCCATGATTAACAGTGTCTTTGAGCCGCCAGCATTGCCTTCCCTCTTCCCCCAAGGCTGAGCCCAGCTCTATGAGTGCAGATGCAGAGGAAAAATTCAAAGCCATGAAGTGGGAGAAATTTGGGGGGCAACTACCACCTATGGTTCTGAAGTATCCAGGGCGTTCAGCCAAGTGATACAGCAGAAAGTGAACCCTGGGTGGAGGCCTGTTCAGATGGCCGTGGATGCCTTTCAACTAGGTTAAGAATTTGTCTGGAGAACCAAATAGCTGTGTACCCATGTGATATATGTGCTAAAGCATGAGTGCACCCAAAAGATGAAAGCTGAACTTTGACCTGATGAAAATCTTATATTCCCCCAACTACAGATCCAGGGCACCAACTGCCCCAAGAATTTTAAGGCTGGAACATTCCAAATGGCAGTTAAAGGCAACAGTTAAAACTGGAGCCCAGGGCAGGGCAGAATTCACTGCTCTGGAGGAGTGCAAAGAGGGAGCTGCCTAGGAGGCCCTGTGACCAGAAAGGCAGGCAGGGCTGAACAAAGTCACCATAGAAAACAGCATGAATGATGGGACACAGGGGAATGGACGAGAAGAAAAAAGAGCTGATGCTCCAGGGTATTTGAGGGGCTGAGGTTCCAAATGGGGCCCATGGTCCAGAAGGCACATAGGTGGCCAGCTTTGGGGCTCCAGTCTGCACTTCTGCCTGAGGGACCCTGAGGGCCAGGCCTGCTACCTTGCAGGCAAAGATGGCGGCAGAGTGGGGCCCAGTCGCACCTCAGCGCCTCCTGCTTCTGACTACAGAGCTGCCCTTGTCGCTGCTGGTGCTGCTGCTGGTTGCAGCCCAGAGCACAGCTCTCTGTTCCCAGCCGTTTTCCTAGCCTCTCCCTCCAGCCATAAGCTGTTCTTTGTTTGCAGTGTTTGCCTGTCTATAGAGATGCATTGGTGCTTTGCAAAGGGTGTTCACTGATTCACCCTCCAGTCCAAATGTACCTTCTCTACAGACACAACCTAGAAACGCATTTCAAAGATTAAACCCATTCATTCATTTATTCAACAAATACTTACTGAGTACCTATTATGGGCTATACATTAGGCATATGATCTCAGTGAAAGGATACTTCCACCTGCCTGATGGAGGTTACTAATAACTATAAGAGCTCCATGATTCTTATTGAGGATAGGTGCTTTAGTAGGTGGATATATATCTGGTAGCTGAAATACTGTCTTCTCTATGAAGAATGGAGTTAAAATCTGAAAGACTGAGACAATTGGATAGGAGAAAGAGTCAGGGCTACAGTATTACAAACAATCTGTTCATGGAGCAGAGTGGTATGTTCAAGATGACAAACAGCAAACTAAGGGGCAGTCATGACACAAATCATGCTTGTTCTCAGGGATCTTGCCAAATGTTTATGTTTAGGGTTACACTAAACTTTTTATTTCCTGTTTCTGATGCTAATGACAAAGACATAAGTATCTAATGACAAGGCCATTACAGAGGCAAATCACGAAGGTTAGAATGTATTCCAATGTGCATATCATAGGAAAAGACGACTGGATGTGTAATCATAGGGAATACCAAGCCTAAAGGGAGTTATGGGCCACAGTTGACCTCTATTAAGGAACCTCTCTACTTTTCCCATTGGTGTCAATTGTGTAGAATTCAACAGGCAACTCAGACACAAAATTTACTGACGGTTAAACATGTTTTGACGGCGATGTCACACAGCTATGTTGTGTGTGTATATATGCATATGTGTGCATTATTCTGCAAATCAAATTTATATCGGGATATAGAAGAGATGGGTTGTTTTCCCATTTTATAGATGAAAAACTGAAGCTTAACACAGGTAGCTGACTTCCCAAAAGTCACAAGGAAGAAACAGTCAGAAGGAAGACTAAATGCTGTTCTAGGTTCTCTCACTACAACCAGCTTCTCCCTGAAGGGCATGGCTTCAGTGCTGCTTGGCACTAAGGTTTGATAAGGGAGTAGGATAAATATACCCCTCCAAAATGCATTCCTCTATGTATGAATGAGTTGGATAGCGTATTGAGAAGATTCAACTAAATATACAAAATACTAGATACACTGCTGATCTCCAGGCTAAAATCAGTTAAAGAATGTCTTGAAGTCACACACACACACACACACAAAGCCAAGAATAAATGGGGAGCAAAGCACAGGATAATTTCAATTTACCCAAGTACCATTTGGACATGCAATGCCAATTAATACTTGGAGGTTACAGAATTTGAAAAGCCCATGGTGAAACCCATTCGGAAGACAAAATTCGCACATATTCAGAGGGCTGAGGCCTTGGCCTCTCCAGATTGCAGCAGGGACATGACAGTCACTACTGAAGCTTCATGGAAAAGGGATGAAAGGGGAGGTGTGATTTGGAAAAGAGACTCTGAGAGGGGCAGATGTGTCAACTTGTGAACGAAGACATTGTGAACTCTACAGCCTCCACCCCTGACTCATGTGTCCTAGTAGCTCCCATTTACCAGTCGACTCTGAAATTCTCCCTAGTCCTTCAGAGCTCCTCAGGAAAGTGTGCTCAGGCTTCAGCTGCGACAGCCTCTCCATGGGGTGCCCTGTCCCTGATGTCAAGTGATCCACGTTAGAACCCTTGCTGTCCCTTCTCTCTGAGCTTCTAATAATCCTGCCTCATCCACCCTCGAATCTTAACAAGTTACACCTGCCTCCTTGGCCCTCCTAGCATCCAGCTCGATTCCTCCAGCCCACTCGCACCTGAAGTTTTAATATCCTAAAGAAACAGAGCTTCTCTGCATAAGGAGTGCATTGGTGGCTAGGCTTGGGAGCTCTCTGAAATTCCCAGGGCACAGCCCTCCCCAGTGCAGACACTACTGTCTATATCCCTTTGCAAATGTTCATAGTGGCCTCTCAGTGCTAGGAAACTCAGAGTGTTTGCACCTGATGAGGACTGGCAGGGCCCTCTCGGGTCAGTTCAGTTTCCGTATTCCTAGAAAGAGTGCAGGGAAACAGGCTTTGAGCAGCTTAGTGTGGGTTTAGCTCATTCTGGTGTAACATGCAGTGGGGAAAAGCTATGTTTGAGGGAGAAATCAGGGCGAAAGAGGGAAGCTCTTGACTTGTCAGCTTTTTTCAGATTCTGAACTTTCCCTTTGATGGAAGGTGGAGTTCTGGAAGCTGCTTCTTCACATAGAGAATTTTTGCTTTCCGATATGCAGTTTCCCTGAGAGGCTTCAGTGCACACCCCCGCCTGATGGCTGTCTTCTCTGTGCCTCACTTCTGGTCCTCTCCCCACACCTCCTTTCCCTTTCAGTCATTTACAAGAGTGTGATGGCTGGCCAAGCCCAGGGGGCTGGGAGCAGTTCTGATGCGAGGAGAGGAGAGGAAGTGGGGAGAGTTGACTGTCACTGTCCCTGCCCTAGCATGCAGCTGGTCAGCACTGGAGCTGAGACAGAGCTGAGCAATAGTTTGTCCCTCATGTCCCCTGCCAGGCAGAGGGGACCCACCTTTCAAATTCCAACCCCCTACTTTTCCTCCAGAAAACCTTTTCAAAGGCAATTTTAAAGGCATGAGCATTTTAATCTGTAGACGTGTGTGTGTATGTGTACAAAGAATCATAATTATAAAAAAATACATAAATATTTTCATCCACCATTCAGACATGCTCTGCAGCAGACAGGGCAAGCTGACAGAGTGAGCCTCCACACCTTGCCTCAGTATTTTTGTCTCACAATTGACCAGTTCTTTTTCTTGTCTGAAGGGTGATGGGAATCAAGAGGAACTTCCCCATCCTTTGCTCTTACATCTCAGGTTCATGGACCAAGGCTCACCCACCTCTTGTACACCCCATGCAGTTGGAAGCACTGCCCTCAGGCCTCCACTGTCGCCTCAAAATCAGCCTCTCCTGGCCAGTGCAGGCCGTCTACCTGTGGACTCCTCTTGGCTCACAGGCCCATCGACTCTGAGACCTGCTCATAGTTAGGCCATTGATGGAGCTTCTATTCAGCAATCACACAAGTGACACAGAAACAGGAAAGAGGGGAGGTGGGGGTGGAAGAAAGGAGGTACACTGGCTGGGGATGTCCCAACCCTCTGTTCACAGCCCCCACTAATGTGGCCAACCCCCACACCTCACTGGAATTCTTGCCAAGGCCAACAGTTTCGAACATGGGGCCCCAGCTCTGTTGTTAAGAACTTTACTGCATTCGCACTTTGGAGCCTCCGTGTCTCACTCCAGTGTCATCAACAGGATAAAAGCTGTCATTCTGCCCAGCCAGAAGGCTGGCCTGAAGAAATGTGCCCACAGATATACCAAGGCGGCTGCTCAATAACCTAGGGTCTTCCAGCCTTAAGGCACAGCTTCCTACAGTGGCACCTCTAAGAGAGACTCTTGCCAGTGTGTCCTGAGAACCAGGTCACAAGTGTCTCAGAGTGTTCTTCCATCCAGTGAAGCCAAAGGCAGGAACCAGCTCATCCCTGATGCCCTGCTGCTGACACAGGCCCAGGGATTCTGCCTCTCTCTCACACTCTCTAAACCTAAGAAGCCGTAGATGGTCCAAACAAAAATAATGGACTGGAGTGGGTCTCTTTCTACACTACGTGTGTGTCTTCAAGTACAAACAGTCCAGGCTAAATTGGATGTTCTTCTTTAGCCAGAGCATTTGAGGCAAAAAGGTGGAGGAGAGGAGAAAAATCACAGAAATTCTGCATTTTCTTTCCTCAGGTATAAACAAGAGGAGGATCTTGGGGCTTGTGGATGTCCAGGCTCCTCTCATTCCAAAGCCCAGACAGAATCTCCCCTGAGGAGCCTCAGCTGTCTTCCTCTCTCCCTGGGTAGGCCTGATGGTACTGCTCCTTGTCTTGGAATTTTGTACATAAAACTGTATATGCTCTGCAAAAAGAGACCTCTGAGCCTCCAATGTAAAACATGCAGAATTTTCAAAGCATTTTCATTCCACCAATATTTGTTGAGTGCTCATGACAGGCAAGATACGGAGGTGAGAAGCAGATCACACAACAGTTCCTGTCCCCAAGGAACTCAGTCTATAATAGTATAGGCAGCACAGAAGCTTTTGGAGAAAATACATTTAAATGACCAAAAATCAAGTAGCAACTCAAAGCACTTTGATTTAGCAGACAGCTAAATCTAAATCTTTAGAAACTGCCCTTGTAGAGGGCACAGCGAGGGATGCTTTAGGAATGACCATTCCCTTTATAAAATGTCTTTGCTATTTGTTATGAGCTACAGCAAAAGTGTATATTCAAGCTGTAGGGTTTTACCTGATTGAACTCTCCTTTAGTAAAGTGATAGGGCACTTAGATTCAATAGTGAAAATTTTAAAGAGGTACCTCCATTTTTTTTTTCTTTTCCTAGGGTAAAGCAAACAATCCAATTAGCAATTTTTTTTGAGTAAAGAATTGAAACAAAATGAATTTTGAGTGTGTCCAAGTGTTGGGGACGGCAAATTCCCAATGGCTACTACTGCATACTTCCCTTCAGGATGAACGGAGGCTTGGGGTTACTAGTGTTACCATTTTGAGATTTCCCATTATCTCATTAAGGGCGAGTCATCCCTCCCACTTACTCAGACTAAGTCCACTAAGACTAAGTCTACTAAAACTAAAGGCACTCTAGGGCAAGATTCTCATTAGTTTAAGATGCCCTCTGAGTCATCCAGTAATCCTTCTGATTATTGTGTATACCCAATTAAAAGTGGATAGCTATGAGGGCATTTGTCTCTGTCCATCCTGAGGTATTGACCTTCCAGCTCTCCTTTTAAGAACTATTAAGTTTGCTTCTGGGGTGTTTTTTTGTTCATTCTTCACTACACACCTCATATAGGCAGCTGGGATCTGGCCAGGTCCCCAGTATTCAGGTGTTGATGGAGCCAGTTCATTAGAGAGCTACGAAGAACAGTCTTGTTAGAATGAGAACATGATTGCTTATGCAGGAACTTAGGGACAATGCACCCCTAGCTCTGAGTCTGGGGTTTTAAAAACACATTTATATAAAAGTAGGGAAAACTTAACCACTTTTTAAAAGGCACTTTAATTGCTTAATGTGGCACTTCACAAGATGCCAAATTTAAACTCTTCAGATATTTAAGTAATGGCTCCTGCCCAAAATGTAAAATAAGTATCAAGACATTTGTCACAGATACCAGAGGAATATTTTTGCTGGTGGGGGGATAGGTCTTTTAAATTCAGACCCGCTCAATGACAGTGTCATCTGAGCCACTTATACTTCAGAACCCTGATGAAGGAGCCAGAAAGTTCAAAGACTTCATTGGCCTTGATTTGTCTTCTTTCTCATTCCTAGGAATCTCTCTGGGATCTACTCCCATCTAAATTGCCTTAGTGTCTGCCATGCTCATGGGGGCAGAAGCACTGGGCTAAAATCATTCTCCAGCATGCCCTCTCCATCTCACCTGACAACCCCTTCCAGGGCAGGCAGGGTAGGCTCCCCAATCTATGAACAGGTCACCCTGTCTCCATCCAGTTTCCTAATCGCTAGAGGCCTAAGGCACCACAGGCCCCAAGGCCAGCTCAGCCTCTCAGCTCCGCTTCTTTCCTGACCTGGATGCCTACAGCCTCCCTATCTCTTCTCTCAATGAACTGAGAGGAGGACTGAGAAGTTTATTGAAAGAGAATTGGAACAAAGACGTCAGAAAGGCAGAGTCAGGTAGCTTCAATGTCTGCCTCTCTATCTCAGAGGCTATAGCAAAGATGTAGAAGGGGCTGGGTGAGTTCTATGTAGGTTTAAGCCTCAATTCTGCAACTCACCAATGCATGGCTCCATCCTATGCCTCAGTTTCTTCACATATGAAAAAAGAAAACAGTTCATATTTTACTGGGGTGATGAAAAGATCACATATATATCTCAGGTTTGGTCCAAGTCAAATTAAATAAATGGTTCATTTCCCGGAAGCTCCCCGCATGAAAATGAACTTCTTCTCTTAGATAAACATCACTGGTACTGATGTTTTCTCAGACCTAACCACACTTAGTGGTTTCCTCAGTTTCCTGGCTATAGACAGCTAGATCTGATACAAACATTCTTTCCTGACATCCTCTACACCCAAAGTGAGTGAGTGGCACAGGGTACTCAGCAGACATAGTAACTTGCCCAACTGAGAAAAAAACCTCATCTAGCTGGAGAACTGAAAGGGGCCTCCTCTGAGGTCTAACACTATCTGGTCTCTAGATACTCACCCAAGCCAAGAGTGCCATATCACTAGGACTCATTGTCCTCACCTAAGAAATGGAAAGCTTGGTCCTTGTGTCCTCTCTAGGCCTCTCATGGAGCAAAAAATGACTTGCTAAATTTCTGGGCTTAATAAACTGCAAAGTGTGGCAAAGAATGTATCTCCAAGGAAATGACTCTTTCAGAGTTGTCACTGGCTAGACAAATGTGGTCTTTATATTCGCAGGAAGCAGTTACCACAGATGTCCAAGTAATTCCACGGTTTTTGTAGAAATTGACACTCCTGAAGCAGGATATGCAGCTCTAGAAAAAGTGTGAAGCTGAGAATCCTTTCTTTCCCTTCAATGCTCATTCCTTTCTTGGTGAACCAACTCACAGGGCCCTCATCTTCCCTTCAATGAGCCTCAGCTTTGAAGCAACCAAGATTCCTCTCGTTCCCTCACCCAAACCTCTGTGCTGGAGAGTTGACTTCAGACTCTATGATAGGGCCAGTGATTCACAAAGGTTCATAAATTACAAGTCAAACAAGTCTTTGTGAAACTATGCCCCATCCTCAAAGAGGTCTTGTCTGGCAATTCAAACATTCATCCTCCCTCCTCACTTCCTCTGTTTGGGTAAGTACCAGTCCACAAGCAGGTCCCAGTGTGGTTGGCACATCCACCATCCTCTCTTGAGTTCCTTGAAGGCAGGGACAGTGAATTCCTCTCTCCCCCCAAGGATCACGCACATTTCCAAACAGTTGCCCCAACAGGTGACTACTAAATATTGGACAGGGATTCGAATTAGGTCACTGTATTTGGTAAGTGCTAGACCGTGGGTACCACTCACCAGCCCTAAAGAACAAGGTCTTTTTAAAAAGGCTTGAGGAGTAAAGATAACTTTGACAATGCCCTGAGTTTGATGCAGCCGTAGAATTGCTTAGGTGAGAGCACCCTTCCAGGTGAAGGTGCCCACAGACAGGGCTAGAGCCCAGAGGAAGGCAGGATATGCATAGATGATGATTTCTTGGGTCAGTACAAGTATAGTAGCAGCACTGTCAGGGCACTGCAGCTGGACTTCTGCAGGCTTCCATCCTGGAGAGAGACAGGCAGAACCATGGAAGCAAAGAGAGGAGGAAATTTCAAAAAAGAAAAATTGGAAATTTCTTAGGGTCTTTAATAACGCAATTTTGAAGGAGATGTGGTAGGCAAGGGCAAAACAAAGGCAAATAAAAGAGCAATGCACTGAGCAACATTCTGCCTGCAGACTAGCTAGTGCATGTGAAAAGTTGAGGTAGCAGAATTTCTCCTAAAGAAATATGAAAAGAAAGCATGGAAGCCTTGGCAACCAATCCCTCTGCTTTGATGATGTTGTTGCTGTTGTTGTTATTGTTGTTGTTGTTTCCTTACTGAAAAGATAACTTTTCACAGTATAATCAAGTGTCCACCAGGAAACAAAGAGTTTTTTCTAAGACTTCCTTGAACTCCTCCTTGCTAACTACCTACCCCCTCCTCCAAGGATACTTGCTCATCCAATGAGAGGAGAACAATGCTGGAAGATTGCGTGGTGAAAGTCTTCCCTGAAAGGGCATGCTGGAATCTCCACACCTCTTCTAGCTTGTGTCTGGTTGTACAGAGCACAACATGTGCAGGTTTTCTTAGGCTGGAATGGAAAAGTTGCCTTCCCTGATTATCCACATGGCTAGAGGGGTACTAAGGTCCTCTCCCTCTATAGCTACCCTTCTCAGGGTATTTAGCCAGGATCAAAGGAGCAAACAAAGTGCCTTTTCTCTGGGAGCTGGCAGTCTAAAGTGAGGGAGAGCAAGTCTGTGGCTCCTAAAACTCTCAAGAAAAGAGAGAATCATGTCCTTTGTTCCTTTTATTTTTGGAAACATAGAGAACCAAGTTTTGGAACACTGAACTTGCCAGTTGTTAGTGTGGAGTAAGGACCATGGGCTCTCTGGATCTGTTTCTTTGTCAAGGAAGCTAAACTTGTACAGGTTTTGTGATGCCTGGGATCATGTATTCAAAGTCGTTGGCAAGATGACTTGTCAAACGCCAAGTGAGGAGTTGTCTCTAATCACTGTGGGACTGGAGCCCACAAGAAATGCAACAAACCTGAAGGGGAACATGGAAGTGGCTTCTTGAGGAAAATGAAAATATATGCAATATATTTCAAAGATATGCAGGGATCTGTGCTAACTTTGACAGCACATATATGAAAATATGCAGGTATCTACATAAAATGCAGCCTGCAGACTTCATTTATTTACCCATCCACCCATCCATCCACCCATCCATCCATCCATCCATCCATTCAACAAACATTTTTGGAGTGCCAAGAATGTGTTAGTATGCTAGAGACACTCATTATAGAACTTGTGGATTTACCACGCTATGTTGGAACTTAGGACACTAGGAAGCCAAACAAGCACCTCCCCTCCCTGGTAAGCAGTGGTGGTCTGGCAGACTGCAGCCCTTCTAGGGGGAGAACCAGCAGTAGCTCCTCAGATTCACACTACGTTGGAACTTAGGATGCTGTGAAACCAAACAACCAGCCTGACTCCCTGCTAAGCAATAGTGAACCTACTGCTACTCAACCTAGAGTCAAATATCCCACTTCCCCTATCCCCCTTCTCCTCCCCCCACCCCCGCCGCCACCCATTAGCTAATGGGAACCAGAAATCTGAACATCTCCTGGGAGGTTGATCATAGCAAATTAGGGGGACTTCCTTCTAACATCTCTTTGAAGGCAAATATTTTAATTACTGTTTTGCTCTTTTCTGATTAATGGTACTACTCTATTCAATATTCTGTTTTGATAAATTCTATAGCGTTCTATATATTTCATCTCATTTGATATACGTGATTGAAAGAACAACTATTACAAAGATAACAAAATATACTGTGATACCTATTACTGTTATCCCGGTAACCTGCTGTGAAGTTCTGTACCAATTTCACTGTATGGTCTTAGTTGGCTTTATTCTGTCTTGTTCTGTTGTATACTTTCAAAATAAAATTTTAAAAAAATTTTAAATTGTGGATTTAATCTCTTGCACTATGCAGGTGTTGAAATTTAAGCTTACGTACTGGGTCCACGTTGACAGCTCAGAAAGCATAGTTTTCAAATTGAATATCAGAAAGCAGCCAAACTTCTGGCCCAGGGAACTGCTATTTCCCAGCTCCTTCCAAGTGGCTTAGTGTGGAAATATCTATAAAATGAATTTCGTATAGCTCTCCCTCAAGGAATTTTTTTTTTTGTTTGCATCTGCACTGAATTTTAAGCAAGAATTAGGAGTATTTGTGATTACGATAACAGCTTCCCTCCCTAGGTCTGAGGATGGTTAGCACAGTGTTTGAGAGGCCTGGCTGTTGAATCTCTTGCCTGAAGAAGGACCCTTCACTCCTTGCAGGGAGCTTGCTCTTCAAGGCAGAAAGATCCCAGAGAAAGTGGAGAGCGATGAAATTAGGGACAAACCAAAAGAGGAACCTGTGGTTGGCCAGAACTTCACTTGCACATACAAAATAGGCACATATGAAGTTGATTTGGTCATTTTTGTTCCTTGTTTTTCATTTTCTTGCTGTCTATCTTGATACATTTGGACAAAGTTTGAGCATATGTTGTATCGCTCTTGGTCTTTTCTTCTCTACATGAAAGCCAGCAGAATATCCAGCCCAGCCCCTACTAAAGCTACAACTAAAATTCTGTCAGCTCATGTTTTCTTCAAGAGCTCTTTGTATTTGGAAACCCCACAGACAGCTTCCGGTGGTCCCATCACCTAGTGGGGACCTGGGAGAGCTGCAGTTTTAGCTTAGGAAACTGTGTGGCTGAGCTGCAGGGCTGAGCAGCAGTGCAGGGCTTAGTACTATGGGTGCTTTGCCTACGCCACACTAAGCTCTGCAGGTAGCACGCTAGAAAGGGGGCCAGAGTACCAAGGAATATTCTGTGGGGAGCTTTCTAGTGTACCAAAAAAATCTTATAAAGCAACTACCAAGATATTTTTTACTCTTTCCAGGGGATCACAAAAACTACTAGCTCATATTACCCCAGAAGCCCTCCTTGGTTCTCATTACAATTATCTGCTCACATCGTCCTCAAAACAGTCTCTAAATGCCTTCCCACTTAAAACCTGGTACGTGAAGAAGCAATATCACTGCAATCCAGAGGCTCATGAGAGATGCACACTCTCAGGTTCTACCCAGGCTAATTCAATCTGCTTTTTAATAAGCTGATGTTGGTGCTGAATCTAACTTGGGAAACCCTGTGACAGTTACTGTCTCATTTGTTTATTTGTTTGTTACACATTTAACTGCTATCAAAACTAAGACACAGAGAAGTCAGGTAACTTGCATGAGAATGTGCAGATAGTAAGAGGAAGAGGCAGAATCCCAAGCCAAGAAATCAAGGCCAGAGCCCAACCTCTCTGCTCCACAAACACTGCCATTTAATTACCACTTAAATATCTTCCCAAAGTAATCTCTTATTTCTAGTCCCTGCCAAGTTCAGGCACCCTCTTCTCTGCTGCCTCTGTCTCTGTGAGGCAGCTGTCAGCCTACTTCCGAACATAGCCTGTTCAGTGTCTCCCCAAGACTCGCGAGGTCAGATCTAAATGTTTTTCTTGGAGGCAAAGACATCATCAACTTTATCTTGGAGCTTTTCTTACCTCCTCGCTTATGTCACCCAAACCCTGGATTTGTGTAACCCCACACAGACCTGGTGTGCCTTCTACTTAGAAAATACCCACTTCTCTGTCTAGAAAAAGACAAATCCTCCTACAAATCTGAGGCTGTTACAGTTTGTGTCCAGATGCTCCCCTAAAGCCTCGTGCACTCATAGATGGACCTTTTCTAGAGGGGAATGGATCTAGAGTGTGTGGAACTGGAATTGGTTCAAGGTGCAGTATCAGGATGATGGGTGCTAGGATTAAGGGTGGGTAATCAATAAACCATCCACTGATTGGTTTAGCACACTCCTAATCCCAGTAGCCTGGATACAATACAGGGAGACAAAAAGGTTTGTCTTGTCCCTTGCCTGCTTTGCTACCTCCTGCCCATCATGAACTGTTTCTCCTCTTCAATGTCCCTCTGCCATGCCAACCTGCCTTCGAGCCACCCAATGATGGACTGAAACCTCTACAAACTGTAAACTAAATTTTTCCTCCTTTAACTTTAGTGTCAGTTTTGTCTCAGGACTGGGAAAAATAAGATGGGGCTGAGTGCCATTTCAGCATGGAAGCATCTCCCAGAAACTTTAGCCTTCTGCTCTTATTGCTTGTAGTGCATCCTACATTTGTAATATAATATCATGGTATTGATGTGTCTCCTCCAATTCCAGAATGTGGGCTTTAGGAGAAAAGACCATACCATATTTGTTTTTGAGTCTACTGTACTGACTGCTGAGCTTTATGCTTAGTAATTTGGGTATCTCCCGTCAGTGTATGATTTGATTGTGCTTAGTTCATTGATGAAAGGGACATTTGACACAAGGATCCTCTACTTGTGGGTTGTATTTTTGTGCCCACAGGTCTTAAAAGGAGCAGCACAGACCAAGTAAGAGATTCATTTTAAAAGCTACCAATTTGCCTCCCAACAAAGCTCATCATGGAGACTCTGAGCAATTCTGTTAGCATCAAGAGACCCAGAAGAGTCCGTCTACTGCTGTCTTCTGCTTGCAGTGTTCTGTGAGCTAAAACCATATCATAGGGAAGCTCAGACCTAAGCCATACAGCTTAGTAAGCACCAGCTCTTCAGGATAGAGTTGTAATGACTTCAGTTGCTCATAACTTTGGGTCACCAATTACTCCATGACACACATCCTTCTCCAAAATGTCAATATCCTATGAAATCAAATCAAGCTACCACTTAAAACAGACCATATCGACCTCCAAGGAAATATTTGTTTTTTGAAAAATATCACATGCAAACACTTTCTCCAAATTCCCAAAGCTGTGTCAGAAGAGGGATTCTGAGGGACATGGCTATTCTCTATCCAGAGGAAATGGGCACTGGAGGGAACTTCTACCATAAGTACTGGAAGTAACATTTTCATTTCAATTACTGTTTGAAATTTCAGACCTTTATAGTATATCCATAGGGCCTCAAGGGAAGGCAAAAGTGGTAATCTGAACATATAAGTCCCATTTCTACTTCTCCCCTCCTACTTTTGAGAAACAATTGAAATAGTCCAGGCATATTGGCCATAGAATATTCTTTTACGCAACCCTCACGGCCCTCCAAACTTGATAGCTCCATTATGCCTTTTAATATGCTCTTACATGTACCTGAGTACTGTCTCAAACCTCACCATCTGTCATGTGGAATCCAACCAGTCTCTTGGCATGGGTTCAGTTACTTTGCTGTGACCAAGTAGGCCAGCTCAAGATGTTTCATGAAAGGCCACTCTCCCCACAGAGCTACTCAGCCTTATCTGCTATCTCCCTCACTTGAAAGAACTGTTTGAAACTTATTGGCAGCTGACAGCCAGCATATCTGACCAATATTTCCACTGTCTGAAGGAGCTAAATACTGACTCTACAGCATCTCACATGGTTCCTGGAAATGAACAAGTACTCAACAGTGTTTGTGGGATTAACTGAACACATACGACTCCCTGTACTTGTCTGAATACTAGTTTGTGAAGATATGAAGGCCTAAAAGCATGTTTCTACATATGCAAAGCCATTCCTAAATGTAAATCTAAATATTGCCTTCTTGAAAGAAGGCAAATTCAAAAGATTAAGAATATTGAGAAGAGCCTTACAAAATCTTTATTTTAGGCAATTAACAGTTGTTTCAAATTCAGTAGGGCTTACGCAACCCATTCAGCGGGAGAAAGACTATAAACCTAGGTGACTCACAATTTTGCTCACTGGTAACTTTAAGTCCTAGTCACTTCCATTAAGAGCAGGGGAAAATGTTCCTCCCATTTGCTGAGATATTAGAAAAGGCCAAGGAGTAAGAAAATATCTTGAGTCAGAACAGATGAGTCTTTTCTGGAAAGCCAAGAATTCCTCCTTCTGCCTCCAAAACAAAAAGACTACAGAGCCTTTCTTAGTACCACAAGAAGATCCATAGTTGCATGCTGTTGGAGGGGAATCGTTGTCACAGCTCCTGTGATACCACCAGTGTGAAAAACCGAATAACAACAAACAGAGATAGTTGGGAAAATAATATTTATCCTGCATTCTGTCTGAAACCCACCATCTCCATACTTAACAGAATTTTGAAACAATGCAGCAGAGAGATTGAGAATGTGTAGAGCATCTGTCTTGTAACTAGGATTACACAGAATGATTAAGAACCTGGAAGGCTGCCCTAAGTGCAATTCTAAGTCCTCCACTAACTGACAATGACTTCTAGCAAGTCACTTAGCTTTTCTGTTTCAGTTTTTCCTCTGTAATAGAGGGATAATTCAACCTTATTGTTTTGAAAGTTCAATGTGTCATTAAATGTTGGGAGCCGGCCATGTTATTCATGAGAGCATATTCATAAGATGGCACCCGCATGCCGCCTCGCTGCTCCCCCGCCCATCGTGTGCCCAAGATGGCGCACACATCCTACTTCCTGGTTCTTGCTCGGCTTACTGTCCCCGCCATATATGGTAATGATTGATTGCTTCCTTGTTGCCGCCCAATCGCCTGTCCCCACGTGTAATCCCATGATTGGATAACATTAGCTATATAAGCCCAAGTATAGGAAGTGCCCAACGCACAACACGGAAGAAGCCGTCACGGACGGACGTGTATTGAGGTTGTTGCCCAGTCGATGCACAACACGGAAGAAGCCGTCACGGACGGACGTGTATTGAGGTTGTTGCCCAGTCAATAAAGGTGCTTGCAGAGGCTAAGTGTTCGTGTGCTACATTCCGCGGGACGGAAGCGGCTCCGGACAATTAATAAGTAAGTTTATGTTGATTGCTTAGAAATATGCTTGGCACATACCAAATATTAAAAGAACAGCACCCAACAAGAAGTACTGAATTGACAATGAATCAAGAAAACAGATGAGAATGAAAATGGGACATTTGTATCACCTTCTATGAATTATCTGTCCAGGTTTTTTGCTCATTTACTTTGGTTTGTTTTCTATTACTGATTTTAAGGAGCTCATTTTATATGCTAGCAGTAAGCCCTTTGTCAATATATGTCTTTGAAATAAACACATATATCATTAGGGAAATGCAAATTAGAACCATAATGAGGTGACATTTATGTGTCTACTGGAATGGTTAAAATTAAAGACAGATGACACCAAATTTTGCAGGAAATGGTGGAACACCTGCATCACTCATGTGTTGCTGGTGGGAGGATAAAATGATATGACCACTTTGGAAAGAGTTTGGCAAGTTTTTAAAGAATCAAAAATTCACCTACCATATGTCTTGGGTATTAGCCCAAGGAAAATGAAACCATATGTTTATACAAAGAGTTCTACAAGAACATCCACATCTGCTCTGGACACAATAGCCAAACACTAGAAATAAGTCCCCATTGTACAGGGGAATGGGTAACAGACCATGATATACTGATATAATGAAACTCATAACAAGAAAGAGTGAGCTCATAGACGTTGTGCATAAGAGGCCATCGCAGAGGATACAGTCACAGAAGGAAGCAGACTGTGTGCCTTCATTCAGGCACTGACAAAGCAGGGCCATAAAGATACAAATCAGAAAAGTACTTACTGCTGGAAGGAAGGTAGATTGATTGGCAGAGCTTGCAAGAAATATTCTATGGCACTTGTTCTCAGCCAAGGGGGATTTTTATCTCTAAGGTAAAGTGTAGCAATGTCTGGAGACATTTCGGTTGTCCCATAAATAGCACCTACTGAGCAGGTCAAGGCTGATGTATACAGCCTCTTCTACACAAGATGGACCCTCACAACTTAGCTCAACAACATAACCAAATCTCTGATCTTACAAGCGCTGTGCTCCCCTCACCCCCATTAGATGGTCGTTGTCAAAAACACAATCATTATTCTTTATGTACTTATGAGTCTCTTTGGACCTATTCTATCTGGAATTCATGGAGCTTCTTAGAACTGTAGCCTCATCTCTTTCATCAAATCTGGGGAATGTTCAGCCACTCTTTTCATGCATTCTTTGTGCTCCTGTCTATCCTGTCCCTCTAGAATTTCCATAGCATACATGATTCTGTATTTGATGCTGTCCTTCAGGTTGCCTTAGGGTCTGTTTATGTTTCTTTATTCTTTATTTTTTTATATTTTAAAAAGACTAAAACCAAGCAAAATAAAACAGAATAAATCCAAACAAAACAAACCAGTGAGGGTGACACAGGACTTCAAAACAATATGAAATCAGCCGTGGTTACCATAATGCCTCTTGCTGTCTTCAAAATAGCTACAGATACCTTCAGACATAGCAAAGATCAAACAAAACACAACAGAATAGAATCAATAACAATAAAACAATGAATGCAATAAAGGAATTCAAAATAAGTCAATAGTAAATCCAAATGACTACCACAATGTATCTTGCCTTTCTCAACTGTAGGCAGGGTTAGTCTGGGGAACCGTGTCCCTTTAAGAGGCGGAAAGGGAAAAGCCTCTGCTCTACAGCAAGCAGCCAAGTTGACAGCCTGCGGTTTGACACCTGCTTCTGTGTAGCTACACTGTCTCACCTAAGCCCCTCTTCAAGTAGGTTATTTCTCTCCTCAAAAGTCTATTAGCTTACTGAACCTGGCCTCCTAGCAACAAGCCCGGTAAATCAAGAGTTGACCCTCAGGAACGTGGAGGACCACAGGACCACAGCCCCAGATTCAGCAGTGCTCCAGCTCTGGGCCCTGCCACTCCGCTGAGTGGTTCTCCACCACTTAATGTTGCAATCCCTGCGATAAAATTACTTTCATTCTTCCCTGGTCTTCTGTTCTGACTCCTCAGAGAGAGAAGCCTGGTGAGGGTAAGTCTGGGGACCCAACAGGCAAATGTTCTGCTGTTGTACATTAAGGCCCCAGAATTTGTTTTTGATTCCATTTTTTTTTTTAAGAAACCAAAGGCATGGATTTGATTTGTAGGCAGGACATAATTGCTCCCATATGCGACCTAGGTGGCAGTTTGTTCAAGCAGCCTGTGGTCTGGCCTTCCCACGAAGCCCCGCCCTCAGGTTTGCACTTTGCTGTGAGCTTGGGGCACAGCTGCCAATGCCACTGACCTGGACTTTGTAAGTTTCATGGTCCCAAAGCACGGGATGCCACTGAGGAGGGGCAGAAAGGTAGCGACGAACCCTATCGGGAACACGTAGGAGAAGCGTTTCTCGGTTGGGCCTCTTCGTGAAGGGGAATGTAGAACAGAAAGCCAAGGGTGCCTTGGCCAGAATGCCCATGGGATAGCTCCTTCTCATAGCCAGTGCCACACAGCCACAGCTGAGGGACAGGAGGCTGAGCTTTTGTAATAAAGTCTCAGGAAGTCTGGGTGGCAGGCCACTGTGCTGAGAATCAGGGCTGTTGGCTGCGTAACATTGCCAGCATCACCAGATCGCTCACGTGGTCAAATTCAGCCACATGGGTCCACTCCGTGTTGATACTGGAACCTACGAGCACATGGAACACTGAGCCAGTGTCGTTTCTCCTGTGCTAACACTGAGCACTGCAAAGGCTGATAAAGGCAACAGGAAAAAATCTGCCTATCACACTCCTCAGGCTCCAGGACACACTGCTCCTTAGGCTGATGTCCACTATCCAGGACACAGAAGTAAACAACAGACCAGACGGGGCACAGCCCTGTTGCTTCCCTCCAGGAAAATGGGGTTTGGGATGCTGGGGTCTCCTTCTGGAGGTGGTATCTAGGTTCTTTCTGTTTTGAACAAAAAAATTGGTCAACACAAACCCAAACAGCAACAAGAGGTCATGAAAGTTGACAAAGAACAGGCTCTGCAGAGGGAGTGCAGGTGAGGAGAAGTAAGGAAAGAAATACAACCTGCAGCATGATTACCAAACATGCAGTTCATACACTTTAGTTCGGGGCAGCAAGCCTGTGGCATGGCTGTTATTTGTTTTTCTTTTAAAAGAAAAAGTGTGACTATATGAGCTGGTTTTTTCTCAACTAAAACCTCAGAATTCAGGTTTAATTGCAACGCTGGCTCTCTGTAGCCAATACATGGATTTTGGGGTTGTAGCTTGGCCATTCAATCTCTAAAGGGTTTGTCATTGCTGCTTTAGTTGGTTCTATTTAATGCTTTTTTCTTTGGTCCCAAATTATGCCTTGCTCACATGTGCTTGTTTTATTTTTATACCTGTTTTATTATTTATTTCACTTTTACCTGAAATATTAATTCTTAGATGTCTCTAAAGTAGAATACACCTTCATGAGATTTTCTGGCTATGTTTCCTTATGCTTTAACTTTAAAAAAAAAAAAAGAGGATAAAACCCAAAAAGGGGAAAATAAAACAAGATAAAATCAACCAAAGCAAATCAGTGTAAGTGACACCACACGGAACTTCAAAATAATACGAAATCAACAATAGTTACCATAATGCCTCTTGTTGTCTTCAAAATAGCTGCAGATACCTTCAGGCATAGTGCAAATCAAACAGAGCAGAACAGAAACAACCAAAACAAAACATTGCATGCAAAAAAGGACTTCAAAACAGGACAATAGTAAATCCAAAATGACTACCATAATGTATCTTGCTATCTTTGAAATAGCTGCACTTTTTAAGCTTTCTTGTGTCTTTCTTTTTTTTTTCGGTTTTTGCATTCTATGATAAATTGGTGCTTTCTCTAATTCACTGGTTTAAAGTTATGCCAATTCATTATACAAGTGGTTTGATTTAAAAATGTACTTGATTGAGCTCCTTTCCTCTAATTGTCAGTGTCAAAAATCAATGCCATTAATAAACCCTACCTGTGAACAATGATTGTCTTTTCTTTTTCTCCTTTGTTTTCATAATTTTCCAACTTTAGTTTTAATAATCTGGGATCTTAGATGTACATTTTAAACGTTATATATGTGTGTGTGTGTGTGTGTGTGTGTGTGTGTGTGTGTGTGTGTATACATGTATATATATATATATATATATGGCCTTTAAAGACTAAATTTGATATTTGAACAGATTTATAATCATATTAATAATAGTTGTTCAGACTTCTGTGTCTTATAAACTGCATTGCTCACATCATGGAGAAACAAGTTTCTTATTCTCACTCTGATTATACACCAGGGGAAGCCAGAAAATGTTCACATATTTCAGGAAGATTTCATAGTCTTTAAAATGCCAGGGTCCCCTCAAAATTCATATTCTAACATTAGGAAGTGGGGCTCTGGGGTGGGCTAGGTGATGAGAGTGAACTCTTGGTGAATAGGAGTAGGGCTGTTGTAAGGGACTAGAGAGGCCTGAGGTCCTCCCTTCATTGTGTGAGGAAAGATGGGAACATCATCATCGTCACTGTCCAAGGAGATGGCAGTCAGCCACGCCTGACCAGGCTGGCACCAGCTCTGGTACTGTCAGCTTCAGAATGGTGAGAAATACATTTCTGTTGTTTATAAGGCACTCAGTCTGAGGCATTTTGTTATAGCAGCCCGAATGGACTAAAATGTCACTGGATTTGTTCATTGCAACTCCCAAATATTTCTACCTTACTTGCAAGGGAGATTCTTTGATACATTAAATAGTGTTTTCTTCTCTTCCTTAAATTTATAAAGGAAGAAAGTCTTTACTTGTCCAGCATAGACATGTGAAGTTAATTCTGCATAAGAACATTAAGGCTCATATCTTTCTAGTCCAAACTAAGAGAAAGGGGACTATTTTGAAAAGAATATGATATTTGTTAAGACTTACATCCCCGCCAAAGCATCATGTGGACATAGGTGGGGGAGTTTCAAAGGTGACTGGACTGAGCTGTACGAATGTGCATTCAAGGTGTGATGCTAGGGTGACAGGCATGGTTAATGGAAGCCCCACTCTGGGTGTGGGTGGCACCAATCAGTAGACTTCCAGCCTGGGTGGAACACAAGGGACAGAGGAAAGCCAAGCTTGCTGCTTCTTGTTGCTGCCTTCCATCTGTCCTGCTATCCTATGAGCTATTTCTCCTCTGTGATTCCCCCTCCACCATACTGCCCTGCTTTGGAACCTGCTGATTGGACTGAAACCTCTACAAACTGTGACCCAAAATAAATTTTTCTTCCTTTAACTTGGAGTGTTGGGTGTTTTGTCTCAGCAGCGAGAAAGGTAGCCAAGACAGTATTCTTTGCTCTTTGAAAATGAGCAGGTGGACACTGCAAAGAAGTTCTAGAACAAATGGTGATTAGAGCAAGGAACTTCATCAATGTATTCCAGAAAAAGCTTATTCATATTTGGTGTGGCAAATGGAATCACTCAGGCCATGCAATCTTCTTGTTGTCTGGAAAAACTTCCCTTCATAGGGGTCAATCATACAAGTGTAATCATCCACATGTAACACTGAAAGGAAGTTGCCCCCCAGTGGCTCAAAGTCTTGGGGCTTGCAGTGCCTGGAGAAGCTCCAGGAGGCCAAAGAGGGATCAAAGGAACCCTGCAGAGGCTCTGTCCATTATACTGTCTGCCTAGGCACTCTCCTCACCAAGGAAGGTGCCATCAGTTTTTAATTTCTTCTCTGCAACGTTTGGGGCCAGCTGTGTTTCAGAACTGAGAGAAATAGATGCAGGAGGGAGTCTGTGACAACAGGAAAGAGTTTTGCAGAGTGACTGTGGAGTGCCTCCACTGATCCAGGGAGCTGGATCTTCTGGTCAGCCAAGGTTAAGGGAAGGGCAAAAGTAACACATCAGTTCTTAGGTATTTGCTGCACAAAGTGGATTCCAGACGCCTGAGGTGCTGTGTTGATCCTGGGAAGTGAATGCCCATAAAATAAAATTATACAGATCCCACGCTTCTGGGCCAAGCACCATTCCTACCCAAAACATACATTCTGAGAACCTCATAATCAAGCATCCGGTAACTCCAGAAATGAAACACACATCCTGCATTCAAACATAGGAAGAGTCCCAGGAAGTGGGTCAAAGAGTACAAAGTAATAGAAATCATCTCAGGGCATTTTCATACTTAAGTATATTGGTATAATAAACTAGTTGGTAAAATAATGTGGAGTACTCTCATATTTTTGCTAAGGAATCATTTAGTATAACTTTTTAGAAACCATATGGACACACATAATGGGATTGAGTCAAGTGCTGGATGAAACCATTCACTGCAAGATGGCTTTGGATGGCTTCTCCCATGTGCTCACTCTTGATAGCTGTGTTTCTAAGCAGCCTCAAGTATTGTGAGTCACCAAGTCTTACAGGTAAATGTCTGTTGTGTGAGGCAGCAACTAACTTGTCATTCATGATTCTTGCGCTGACCATGATGCATGTCATTCAGATTACATTCTGCAGCCAACTCAGCTTTGGTACTAATCTTGAAAGTGAAAGCTGCATTTTTGTTGAAGCCTGCTTCCATCTGGGAAAGCCAGTGTGACCACTTGGGTCTGCAGGAAGTTTCATTGAGACCCCTCCCAGCACTACCCAAGCAAGCTGTCTCCACCCACAAGGGGAGGGCACCAAGAGCTTCTCCTCCACCCAAGATTATCAAGCCAGCAGAAACCCCTTGTTTCTGGGTGCAAGTGCCGGCCTTACAGCATGGAGGCAGGTTCTGCTTTTCTCCCCAGTGGAAATTAAAAGAGAAGAAATTACACATTCATTCTCCATCATCTTCCTATCCAAAGAGTTCTGTATATGGCATCCAACCCTGGAAGTGTCTGGAGGTGCACACTTTCTGACAAGGTATCCTGCTTTGCTAATCAAGATCTCCACAGCTTCCAGAAAGAGCAAAGTTCTCTAACATGCACTCCCTGTGCCTGCCAGTGTGTTTGTAGTTTCATACAGTGAATTACACCCTTCACTAGGCAAACTTTCTAAAGCTTCTGTTTTGTGCTTTATCATTTATGGCTCAAGAGTAATTTATCCATTGTTTGTTGATATCAATCAATCAATCACAGACATACAAGCATCACTTAGTTTTTTTGTTTGTTTTGGTTGGGTTTTTGGTTTGATTTTCTGTTATTTTTGTTTATTTGTTTGGTTGGTTGGTTGGTTGTTGGTTGTTTTTCTTAACTCAAAACCTTATGCTTGCCAGGCAGGTGCTGTGTCACTGAGCCATATCCCCAGCACAAGCACTGCTTTGGTCATTTGGAAATCAGAAGCAATGAAGGTTTTGTTTTCTGCATCTTGGGGACACAGCACTAATCCATCACTATGCCTGTCATATTGGAAATGGTTCATTTATCTATAGATAGAGATACCTATCTATTTTTCCTGGTTCATTTTAACCAGGAAAACATAAACTTACGAAAAATAGAAAAATTATGTTTCCCTCTTGCATATCATAAAAAACAAACTCTGAACGTCTATTAGTATGTCCAATACAAATGATGGCCTGAGGAAACTTGAACTCACTAGTGGTGGAAGCTTTAGAATCAATGAAGGGTTATGGCTTGGTGGCTTTATCTAGATATCTCCCCAAAGCCTCATGAAGTAATAGGTGAGGCTTTCTGAAGGTGAATGAACCTAGAGTGTGCAGTGTTGAGATCAAGGATGAGAGCTGGGGTTGGCTCAGTGTACGATGCTAGGATTTAAGGGTATGAGACAGACCGAGGGCTGCTGTCATTGCTCACTGCTTGTCACTTGCTGCTTGCGGCCTTCTGCCTTCAGCCCACCATGAACTGTTTCTCCTCAGCAACGTCCCTCTGCCATGCCACTCTGCCTTGGAACCAGCCAACGGTGAACTGAAGCTTCTACAAATTGTGAGTCTAAGAAAGCGTTCCTCCTTTATCTTTTGGTATTTTGTCTCATCAGTGAGAAAATTAAGACAAAAAGTGAACAAGAAACCAGGCTGGAAAGAACTCCCACCTACACAGAACCTGAAAACACCTCACAAGTAAAAAATCAGCATACTTTCAGTGAGACTTTAAATTTTATCTCAAGCTTTCATATCATTAGCAACTCAAATCTTGGACAAAGAAGAGCTTTAGGACCAGCACCCAGGATAGAAAAGTCTTTATTGCCAGACAGCCCCGAAGTCACTGGTTCTGGATCCAGTTTTAGAAATTTTTTTCACCTGTAAAAACCCAATTGCTCGTCACTGACCATCTACCCTACTGGTTCATTGTAAAAACACCCTTGAAAACACTGAACACCATACTTGATACAGAACTGACACACAGCAGAGGCTGCTACCATTGGTAGGAGACAAATATTCCCAGCTTCTTGCAACTAATGAAATTTGCCAGGCATTTTGTCTTCTGGTCTGCAGCATTCTCTACCGCAGTTGATTGGAAACACAGTTTTCTTCCTGACAGTGCCCAGTGAGTCATCAATCTATGGGATGTCTCTGTTGCACAATGCTTTCTCTAGAACAAATGTTATCCAATCAGTCAAAAGCCCCAAATATTTTTTGAAAACTTTTTAAATTTTTTTATTTTATGTACAAAGAGTTTGCATTGTTTCTTTCACTGAGCAGATGTCCCGGATAATTCAGCAAAAGAAGATAAAAAATATGGGATGCTTTACGAATGTGCATGTCATCCTTGCACAAGGGCCATGCTAATCTTTTCTGTATCATTCCAATGCCAAAGCAAGCATACTTCAAATATTTTTGAAGGATGCAGTGTGCAGACTGTGCAGGTACCATGCTGACCTCCATATCGTTCCAGTTTTAGTATATGTGCTCCCGAAGCAAGCACCCTTCAAATGTTTTTGAAGGATACAGCGTACAGAGTAGCAGCCGGGTCAACATGGCTAGAGTTCATTGTTCATGGGTGTAGTCCATTGCATCCATGTGCCTGACACAGAACCAGGAGCAGAGGATCCAATTCATATATGGTCCCTGTGTTCAGAAAAGCAAGAAAAAGCAAAGGGACGAGACAAGCAGTGCCAAACACTCCAAGAGAAATGTAAAATTACGAAAGCTGGGGCATACGAAGACCAGCATTGGAGCTAAGCCTTGAAGATGTGAAAAATATGAAAGAGAAACTGGAGGTAAAGGTTGGGGGAACATTGCCTGTCATCAGCAGAATTATCAGGAAAAGACAGAGCTGACTAAACAGAGCCCAGCGGTCAGGTTGGCTTCCACAGCTGGGCATGACTATGTCCACCTGCTACATGGCAGTGTGTGTGCACAGGTGGTGTTGGGTCTTGTTCTCTCCATGCATTTGGCTTCTCACTTGTCTCTAATATAAATCAAAAGCCATTCAAAGGGAATTTGACTCTGCAGACAGCTGAAAGTTGAGTGGCTAAAAATCCGTTGATATTGATGCTTCCCCTTGAGCAAATTTTATGCAATCTGTTTCCATAACTTGAAAGAGGCCCTAAACATTTTTGAATGACCCAGAAAGAACAGGCCTCAGAATCTTAATCTTCTCCCTCGCCAGCTTCCGGTATAGGGACCCAGCACAGATGATCACTGTTGCTGCCAGCAGTCTTCAGCAGAGTGCATTCCAGAAAATTTCCCCACATGGAACATCTTTGACTCTCAGATATTTCATTACTGATTGAGCCTTTCCTGTCTGTGCCAACCACTATGATTAAAATGCATCCAAAGTAAACCTCAGACAACTGAGCCTTCCTTAGCAACGTGGGGGGCACTCAGTGTTAGAGGGTGGTCACCCCAAGTCATTGCAAACGTTGCCCCAGGTGCTCAGCAGCTGGCTCCAAAGGCTCATGAAATTCCATCCTTTCAATTCACAACACATTGAAAGGTAACCCAGAGAAGCCAACAACCCCATCCCACCTGTGGAAATTAATGGGGCCAGCTCAGCGTATTGGCAGAGAAAAGAAATTTACACACCAAACAAATCTGCTGAAAAATTGAAAATATTTGCCTAACAGAAGCACATTGATTAAAGTCCCTCCAAGATCAAATTACTCTCCCAGCCCAGGCAATTTCACCCTGGAGGGCCACAGACTTCTATTGGCAAAGTATTGATGGAAAGCTCTCGTGGCCTCGAGATGTACCATATTAGGGGTGTTAATCTCAGAAGTAGCCCATAATTTTTCTCCAATGCCCAGACTCTTCATTTGACAGAGTTTAATTCCAATGCAAACAGTAATAAGGAAATAAAATCATTGATGTATGCCTTTCCAATATCCGTCCTTGGTAAGAACTTTTTATTTCTCTGGTCAATTAAGGTTCATGTTAAGTAAAAAGTCAAGCATATTTGGATAGATTTCCAAGGTTCCTTGGTTTCTCAAGCCCTCCACTATTCAAAGAAAGGCCCAGGCAAAGTTTTAACCACAAGGCAAGCAAATCACCAACGAAATATGTTTAGTGTGAAAGTTGTAACAAAGCCATTCTAAGAAGGGTTCCTAGGCTGATACAGGAAAAAGGACATTTGAAGGCTGGTTCAAGATCACTACTTAAGGAAGTTCTTCAGCTGTTTCAAGAGGCTGGATAACATCTCTTTGGGTCCTTACAGCTGCCCATCTGAGACACTAATTCTCGAAACAATCCTGAAAATAACCATATCCAATTGCATTAGGGTTTTAAATCCAAGAATGGGCAACTTTGTGAAGCAAGCACCTCTGCTCTTAAGATTAGCAGTGACAAAACAAGATCATCTCACAGTCTGATCCTTGCAAGCACATGCTGGAAAAGAATCCTCCAAGTCAGGAGTAGTACTGGTCTCTGAGAGGCTGAGACAGGAGGACTGCAAATTTACTCTCAGCCTGGACAATTTAGCAGTCTACCCTATCATTGTCTCAGAATCAAAAAATACAAATAAAAATGTTAAAAAGGGTTGCAGATTTAGCTTAACACAAGGTCCCAATGTCACAAAAAAGACTCCAGTGTGCGCTTCTGACCCCCCACATACCCAAACTGCTGTAAATGTAAGACCCAAGGGCCTGAGTATAGCAAAAGGAGGAACTTGAGGGCCAACTAACCGCATGTATTCTGCTTTGGCTCCAACAAACAGGACTCGGGCTGCCTACCATGTCATCACAGAGCGCTTGGACACGAGTCTACATGCTGGGCTTACAGCTGCAATCACCTTTCTTCTTCACTCCCCTGTGAGCCTCCAGGCTCTCCCCGCTACTCAGCCATCTGCCGCCAGCCTAGGACAGCACTCACAAACTGAAGGACCATGTCAGTGACTGTGCTAATAAAGTACCCACATGGGCGAAAGGCAAGCACTCTGCACTCAGCCAAAATTAATGGGTGCCATTTGCCACCCAACTGCCTGCCCTTGGAGACAGTACGGAAACCCCTCACCCCATGCATATGCACACACGTATAGGTCATACACGAAGGAGATTGTAACAGGACGTGTGTGGATTTGGGAAGGTTTTTATTTATATTTGCGCATCGAGAACTTGGGGGAGACAGAAGGGAATAGGCAAGTGGGATATGGGGATATAGAAGGTATGGGGGCAACAGATGAGGGAAGGGGAGAAGACACCAAGCATAAGCACTAGTTTTAGGTCCTGTTCTGGGAGCTTGTCCTTTTCTATCCCATTTAATCATATCACACTACATAGCACAGTCGGAGGTTCGTTAAAATCATACAGGTGTTGAACTCCAACCCAGATGAACTGGGGGTAGGACATGGGCATCTATGATTTTTGCAATTATCCCCAACAATTTCAGTAAGTAGTGAATATTTGATAGTCACAATACCTGAAAACTTCCAAATTCCCTTTCAACTATTCTACTGTGAATAGTAGTCCACCTGTACCCTACGACTCTCAACCTACTAAGCTAGGCAATAAAGTGTCAACCAGAGAAATGGGATCTTTGCTTTCCATGATTCATTCAAAAAAGGAGAAAATTTGAGTGAAATTTTGCTTTCCTAAGCTCTTTAAATTCCTAAGCCTTGTTTTAGTCCTGAAAATAAGAGGTCATATATCTTACAAGATTTACCATTTTTCAGATCAGAATATTTTTTCCTTCCATTTTTGTCTAGATGTGCAGGTACTATGGGAGTGTAATTCTGGTTTGATGATGGGGTTAAATGAACAACAAAGTGTCATTCTGAAGTGGTTTTTTTTGGGGGGGGGGGCTTAGGAGAAAATGCACACTCGAGTTCCTGACAATTGATGTGCAAGGTTCCAATTTAAGTTGCAAATTGTTCCCATTACCCAGGTATATGAGCACTTAGAAAATTCAATATGGGCCCTGCCACCCTTGGACCTCCACCTCAGAGCATGGGCTACTTCTGTGCCACCCTCCCAACGTTGGGGACACCCCTCTCCTCCTGGGCCTAGTATTACTGTTGATCTTTAGCTGCCACTCCTCCTCCCAGAACCTTAGGCTGCAGTGGATTAACTTTGCTGGGTTGATAGGAGACTCAGTAACCCCTCATCCAAACAGAGGACCTCAGTAGGCTTCCATCAGTGTGGTAAGTTTGGCCCTAAAACAGAAGTCTTCAGTGGGTAAACAGGAGCAATAGCGAAGTCCTCTCCAGCTGTAGAACCTTGGTGAGCTTGGCAGAATATTTGAGTCCTTCCTCCACACGGAGAACATCAGGTGGATTGAGGAGTGTGCCAATAAGGCCTCCCAAAACCTGGATGAAAGGAAAAGCGTTTATAAGACACCCAGTGACACAGTAGGGTCCCAGCCAAAACAAACACTATAGACAGGGAGATCTGGTGGCCTGGAACAACCTGAAGACATAGTAACAGCAGGAACTAAGGACTGACTTACATCAATACTCCTAGGCTAATCAGCTTAGGAAAAACTATAGGACTCACTCATCAGATCCTGCAGGAGAAATTCAGGTGACTGGCCCTCCTCCTTATTGTGGTACCCAGAAATTGGACACAACATCAACCACAGTAGGACCCTAAGTTACACAGTGCTGACAGTTGAGACTAGTGAGATTGAAAAACCAAATACTGGCCCAAAGGTGAAAATAACAAAATGAAAAAGCAAAACGCAATCTCAAACATCTAGTCCACCAGGAGCAAGTACAGGAAACACTGAAATAGAGGACTTTAAAAGTCACACATCTGGAATCTCTGAAAAGATACTAAGTGAGATAAAGAAGCAAATCTATGAGGCTATAAAGGAAATCAAATTAGAAATAGTTTATCACATAAAGACAGAAATAATCTTAGTAAAGTTAATCCACTTAGTAAAGGAGTTGCTCACCATAGCTAGAGAAGACCTAGATAAAAAAAAAAAAAGGACAGGAGCGTGGGAAATTGACTGAAACCTTGAATGAACAATATAGAAAACAAGTTGAATGAAACAAATTCAAAGAGACATCCAGGAAACAAAAATTCTATTGAAAGCTGACAAAACCATTTAAATGAAGCCAAGGATAGCAATTCGGACCTTAAGGACAGGATCACAGCTAGTGATAATGAAAGGATAAAACTTTTAAAAATAAAGCAGTATGAAATGACAATTGAACAGGGTCAAGATGATGCCAAGAGAAACAATATAAGACTAACAGGCATCAATGAAGGTGCAGGAGTCAACATGAATGACATCAGTAAATTATTAACCAAAGTAAAAACAAAAAATTTCCCAAACATGGGGAAAGACTCTGAATGCAGATAAGTGAGGCACATAGAATGCCAAACAGCCACAACCAACATAAATCTACACCCAGACATATAATAATTAAGATCTCAGACATACAGCATAAAAACAGAATACTAAAAGCTGAGAAAAGACACAACTCACCTATCAAGGACAGTCCATTAGAATCACAGTAGACTTTCAGCACAAACCCTCAAGTTAAGATGAGCTTAGAATGAAATATTTCAAGCCCTGAAAGAAAACAACTTTCAACCCAGATTGAAGTACCTTACAAAACTTTCTTTGAAATTTAATAGAGAAATGAGATACTTCCATAACAAAGAAAAACTGAATATATCCATGCCCACAAAACCAACCCTAGAAAGAGTACTGAAAGACAGATAGAGCTAAAAATGACTACAATTTCCAGAAAAACAGAAAGAAACCACCAGACAGCAAGCAATTAAACAAGGGGGAAAATCAGAAAACTAACAGCAGGAATACAACATGACAAAGGTGAGCCAGTACATATTAGTTATATCCATCAATGTAAATGTCCTCAGTTCACCTATTAAGAGCAGTAGATTGACAGAATGGATCAAGAAACAGGATCCCACAATGTACTGAATATAACACATCTGACAAAAAAAAAAAAAAAAAAAAAAAAAAAAACCTCATAGGTTAAAAGTCAAAAGATGGAAAGCAATATTCCATGCAACAGGAACCCAGAAAAAAAGCAGGAGTAGCTATTCTATTTTCAGACAATGTGATCTTCAAACCAAACATGATCAAAAGAGATAAGGTCACTACATACTTGTCAGGGGAAAAATTCAAGAGGAAGAGAGAATGATCATAAATATATAGGCACCAATACAGGAGCACACAACTATATAAGACAAATACTAATGGGCATGAAAAACCAAATAAGCAATAACACAATTATAACAAAAGACCTTAATACCCCACTATCACAAAGAGATCAATTAGGAAAAAAGTCAGATCAATTAGAAATAACAGAACCCAATCAAACTTGTGACCAAATGGACTTACTAGATGTTACAGAGTGTTCCACACAATCCATTAGAATACACATTCTTCTCAGCTACACATGGGACAGTCTCCAAAATAGATCATATATTCACCCATAAAACGTTAAATAAATGTAAAGGGATTGAAACTATCCCATGCAGATTATCAGACCATAGGGCACTTAAATTGGAAATTAATGGCAAAAGAAATTGCAAAACCTGCATAAATACATGGAAATTAAATAACAACTTCCTGAACAATCAATGGTTTACAGGTGAAATTAAAGAAGAAATTAAGCCATACCTACAATTCAGTGAAAATGCAGACATACCAAAACCTGTGGGACACAATGAAAGAGGTCCTAAGAGGGAATAGCAATAAATTGTCATATCAAGAAAATAGAACAAGCACAAGTAAACAATGTAATATCAAGCTTCTAGAAAAAGAAGAGCAAGTAAAACCCAAAGCTCATAGAAAAGAGGGAATTATAAAGATCAGAGCAGAAGCTAATGCAACTGAGACTAACAAAACAATACAAAAAAATTAATGAATCAGTTGGTTTTTTGAGAGAATAAACAAAATTTATAAACCTTTAGCCAACCTTATCAAGAAAAAGAAAAACTCCATGCAATAAGGAATGAAAAGAGAGAAATTACTATAGATCCCATGCAAATTCAAAAGATCATGAAAATCTTTATTCATGGGGGCTGGGGATTTAGCTCAGTGGCATAAGCGCCTGCCTTGCAAGCCTGTGGTTGTGAGTTCAACCCCTAGTACCGGTAAAAATCAAAAAAAAAAAAAAAATCTTTATTCATATTGAGTGGAAAACACAGCAAATGGACAGATTTCTAGAAGTATATAACTACCAAAGCTCCATTAAGAAGACAGAACAATTTTCAATAACCCAATATCAGCTATTGAAATTGAAAATGTGATTAAACACTTAACAACAGAAGGGGCTGGGGATTTAGCTCAGCAGCATAAGCACCTGCCTTGCAAGCAGGCAGTCGTGAGTTCAATCCCCGGTACCGATACAAAAGAAAAAGACAAAAAAAAAAAAAAAAAAAAAAAAAAAACCTTAACAACAGAAAAAGCCCAGGACCTGATGGATTCATGGCTGAATTCTACAAGAAATTTAGAGAAGATTTAATGTCAGTACTCCTCAAACTTAATGAAATTGAAAGGGAAACAATCCTTCCTAACTCATTCCTGGTGACAAGTATTATTCTGATACTAAAACCTGAGAAAGACCCAACCAAGAAAGAAAACTATAGGCCAATCTCACTAATGAACATTGATGCAAAGATTCTCATATAATACTGGCAAATAGAATGCAGCAAATTATCAAGAAATTATATATCACAACCAAGTGGGATTTATCCCAGGAATGCGGGAATAGTTTAACATAGGCAAATCAATAAAGGTAATACACCACATCAACAGAACCAAAAACAAAAATCACATGATCATCTCAGTAGCTGCAGAAAAAGTTTTTGATAAACTCCAACACTTGTTCATGGTGAAAAAAAAAAAAAAAAAAAAACAAAAAAAAAAAAAAAAAAAACCCTGCAGAAACTTGGAATAGATATTCTCTACCTCAATCTGATAAAGGCCATCTATGAAAAACCAATAGCCAACATTATACTAAATGGGCAAAAACTGAAAATTTTCACTCTAAAATCAGAAACAAGACAAGGATGTTCACTATCACGACTCCTATTTAACGTAGTTATGCAAACATTAGCCAGAGCAATCAAACAAGAGAGAAATAAAAGGAATAAAGATAGTAAAGGAAGAAGTTAAATTATCACTATTTGCAGATGACACGATACTCCACATAGAAGACTCCAAAAACTCCATTAAAAGACTACTAGAGTTAATAAACAAATTCAGCAGTGTAGCTGGATACAAAGTCAACACTCAAAAATCAATAGCATTCCTGTATACAAACAAAAAACTCACAGAGAGAAATTATGGAGATATCGCCCTTCAAAATATCATCTAAAAAATGAAATACTTAGGAATCAACCTAACTAAGAATATAAAAGACCTATATGCTGATAATTATGCTACGCTAAAAAAGGAGATTGAAAAGGATATTAGAAAATGAAAGGTTATTCCTTGCTCTTGGCTCACAAAAACCAACATTGTGAAAATGGCCATACTCCCAAAACTGTTATATAGATTTAAAGCAATCCCAATCAAAATACCATTGACATATCTCACAGATCTAGAGAAAACACTCTGACAATTCCTTTGGAAACAGAAGAAACCTAGAATAGCAAAGGCAATTCTGGGCAACAAAGGCAAGGCAGGAAGCATTTCAATTCCTGACTTGAAAGTATACTACAAAGCCACAATGATAAAATTAGCATGGTACTGGCAAAGAAATAGACGTGAGGATCAATGCAACAATTAGAAGATGCAAGCACAACTACAAAGACACTCAACCACCTGATATTTGACAAAGGGGCTAAACATGTTCACTGGAAGAAAGATAGCCTCTTAATAAATAAAAGGTGTTGGAAAAATTGGCTTTCCACATGCCAAAGACTGCAACTAGACCCTGTCTATCACCATGTACTAAATTAAAGTCAAAATGCATCAAAGATCTAAATAGTAAAACAGAAACACTAAATCTACTGGAAAACAAGGTAGATAGAAGTCTTGGAGACATAGAGGTAGGCAAAGAATTCATGAACAAAATAACAAACCACATGGGAAGTACTTCGAGTCCACAACTAGGATCTTATTTTATTAAAAATGTTATTATATGTGATAGTATAAGCAAAATTTTTATAGACAAGGAGATAATACAGAAACCATTGTTCATTTTCTGTTAGTTGGTTCTGAATACCATGTAATATTTTCATTCTCTGAATGGTTTTACACTGTCTTGTTATGTTTGAAACTACAGTATATGAAGGTATACTCAAATATTTCAAGGAAAAAGAGACTATATTAACTACTGTTATGTCGAGTTGTCTTGTGGTGAAACACTATGTTACTTAAATTGTTCTGTTCTGACCTGTGTTATGTCCTCTTTCATCTTAATCTTTTTTTAAATTAAAAAAATTATCATTTGAAAAAAAAGGTTTTGCACTTCAAAAGAAATCAGCAACATAGTGAAAAGAAAATCCACAGAATGGGAAAGAATTTTAGCCAGCAACCCCTCAGACAAAGCATTTATATCCAGAACATACAAAGAACTGAAAAATATCAAGCCCCCCAACTTTAAAGACCCTGTCCAAAAGTGGACATCTGAGATGAACGCACATTTCTCAGATGAAGAAGTACAAATGTGAAATAAATACATGAAGAAATGTTCACCATCACTGGTCATTCGAGAAATGCAAATTAAAATAGCATTGAGATTTCATCTCACTCCAGAAAGAATGGCTGCCGTTAAGAAATCAACTGATAACAAATGTTGGTGAGGCTATGGAGAAAAAGGAACACAGCTCCACTGTTGGTGGGAGTGCAGACTGGTGCCTCCACTATGGAAATCAGTATGGAGATTCCTCAAAAAACTAGGATTGGAAGTTCCATTCAATCCAGCTATTCCCCTCCTGAGCATTTTCCCAGAAAAACTGAAAAGGTCACATCACAGAGATATATGTGCACCCATGTTCATAGCAGCACAATTTGTAATAGCTAAATCTTGGAAACAACCAAAATGCCCATCAACCACGGAATGGATGAAAAAGATGTGACACTTTTATACAATGGAATATTACTCACCTATAAAAAGGATGATCTTGAGGCTTTTATAGCTAAATTGAGGCAACTTGAGACTATTCCTATAAATGAAATAAACCACATTTGGAAATATTATATTGTCTCTTTAGTATAAAAATAATAAAAAACTGAAAGAGTAATAAGATCCAAAATACATAATAGCTATTGAGATAATGAAAGAAGAAAGTGCTCTAAAGCATATAACTGTATGTTTAAGTGTGCAAAATACATACCCATACTACTAAGTTTTTGTTAGTTCATCAAACAGAACAGTTTGTACTGCCATTATTTGATTGTCCAATTTTTATGCTTTGATTTTATAACTTGAACAACTACTTCTAAGATAATAATATATAACTTATCAACTAGTGATTTCTTAGTTTTTTTTGAAATTCTGTATTCTATGCTTTTTCTGTTTTGTTTTGTTTTTTCTCTAAATAAAAAAGAAGAAGAAAATTCAATGTGCTTTATGCTGACCGGGAAATGGCAAGAACTGTGGTCTAAATTTTGAATCATTGCTCAGTTTTTTTTTTTTTAATATTCTAAGAGGTCCCAGTTACAAATAGATCAAGATAGTTAAAATAATAATGTTAACTTTGTATTTTAAAAGACTTTTTTTTTCCCAAGGAAAGGCCCAGCTTTCTCCCTCACCATGTAATTAATCCTGATAATGAAACCATCTGAGCCCAGGCACAAGCCAAGCTTAAGGACTCCGGTGTCCACGAAGGAATTAGCGATTAGGAAGGAACCAGGGCAGGGAATCAGAATTATCTCTGGACTCAAAAGGAAGGGAGAGACAGAGACAGAGACAGAGACACCAACCTTCCAATTCCAGCTCTGATGCTGGCTCCAAATGTAAGATTTTGAGAAAAACCATGTATTTCACCATAGTGCTCTTCTCTTTGAAAAATGCAGTTTGGAGAAAGAGAATCCCCAGTGTCTTTCCAGCATTGACACCCGAGAGTCTGCATGGGCAGTGTCATTGGGGCAGCAGGCTCAGTATCAGGCTGACCTAAGCTTGGGTCCTCCCTCAGCCTCTGAGTAACCGAATGGCTGTTACCATCTGTTTCATCTCGCAGCATCTCAGCTTTACCGATGGTAAAATTCAGACAAAAACAAAAAGCAGCCAACATCTTTGAGCTTTGCTACCAGCAGCGCATGGATGTGCAGGACACATTCAGCACAGAGCCCAGGCCCGTGAGTTGGATAAGGGAGATCCCCAGAAAGGTAGGCCCCAGTCCTCTGCCACTCTCATTGAGTTCCCATTTGCTTGCAAAATTCACCTGTGAATCATCACCTCTGGACTGTGCTTAAGTAACTGCTAAGCAGGACAGGAAATCATCCAAACAGGCCCTGTGGCCCTGTGGAGCAAAGCTGGGGTGCGTCATGGGACAACCTGCTGTTTCGAGCAGCTGCGGGTGAGGCCTAGAACTCCAAGGGCTTCTGCTGGTGTTCAGAGACCCTGTCTGCATCTGTCCCTGTCATAACCTGCCTCTGTGCTTCTTTCTCTATCCCCTGAGCCCCTCCCTCTATTTTCCCAAGTCCTTCACTTTTATCCACTGCTGAGGCTTGGGTCAGGTTTGAGTGTGTCCCCAGGAGTTTGCGTTGAAAAGTGAAACCTCATTGTGGCAGTGTTAGAAGCTGATGGAACCTTAGAAGATGGAACCTTGAGCACAAGGTAATTAGATCCCTGGGGGACACTTCTTTTGGATAGAATCAATACCAATCTTAGGGAGTAAGTTAGCTTGTAGGAGAATGGGTTCTTATAAAAGAGCAAGCCTGATTCCTGAGGTTCTCTGGCATCCAGGCTTGCATGAGATTCCTCCTCTCACAAACGCTCCTGCCATAATGCCACATTATGTGGACATGAAGTCCTTCACCAGAGCAGAGCAGATATCAGCACCATGTTCTTTAATCTCCAAACTTTATGTGAAATAAAACTCTTTATGCATTACTCAGTGTTGATTTTTTGCTATACCAACTGTTCCCTGCTCTCTAATTTCTGATCTCTTGTCCCCCTTTCCTACGAAGGACTTGCAGTTAGTATTTATATGATACCACTTGTAGCTCTGTCGTGCAAATATTTTGTTCCAATCTCCATCCAGAGTATCACATCCCAACCAATGTCCCATTCTCCTCCCCAAATGGAATTTGGTCCAAATCACCACACAAAGGCTGAAGGGAGACGTGGAGAATCCAGAAGGGGGAGATGGCACTGGAATACCAGATTCTAGAATCAGTGCCTCTCTGAGTTGCCAGGAAATACAAAATTTGCTGGGTTGGCATCTACTCTGATGACTGGGATCTTACTACCATACCTCTCCCAGGTGGTACACATGAGTTTTTGTTCTTATTCAATAATTAGTAGCTTTTTACCTATCCCTGATAGTTATTTCACCTTTAGACAGCTCAGACTTTTGCAAATCTCATCTTCAGATCAGTTCTCTGAGTTTTTCTCGCTATGGAATTAGTTTTCTAGATGAAGAGATCCCAATGGATCTACCTGGGAGACTAACCACCCTGGCATGTCAAGTCCATCACACAGATACCATTTCTTTTACCCATGGGTAGAAGTCCATTTCAAAGGGTTTTAGCCATAACATGCAGAGCCAGCTCGAAAGCTCCTGTGTGAAGTCTGAGGAAACTGAGGTACAAACCATCAAATGTATGCAAGTTACTTGACCACGAATTAAGTTTAACTTCCAAGGCTTTATTTCCTCTAGTTCAGCCTTGGGGAAAATGTAATAATGAAGTCCTTCCTGACTGATTTCAGGGATGAACCCACCAGTCTCAGGCTTCTGATTTCTATGACACAGCAGTTTCATGGAGGTACCCCAGAAAATTACATTTACCTCCACCAAGCACATTTGGCCGTCTTCCCTCTGGGCTGCCTTTCCCCTCCCTGCACCTCCATCTCCTCTTTCCCTCCTAGTTCTCTTTGCATCTTTCAGTTTCCACCTCAAATATTGTTTTCTCGGGAAAGCCCCTCATCCCCAACAACATCCTCTTTCACACTGTTCCTGCTTTCCAGCACGGAGCAGTTTGAAGTTATATTTTTATCTGTGTAATTATTTGATTAATTAGCCCCAGTAGGCAAGAGATACATCCATTATTTTCCCCACTCTACCCTGAGGCACATAATGTTTATAAACCTTTGTTCAATAAATGAATTATTGGAAAGCATCTTAGCACAATATTCCTGTATTATGTGTTAGCTCAGAATTTTGCCTGTTTTTAAACACACAGATGCACACACATGCCTCTCTTTCTCACACACACACACATGCCTCACACAAAGCCTCTGACTCGAAGGAAAATAATAAAAAAGAAGGGCACTGGGGTAAAGGCACTGTGTATACACAGACATTCAACTTCTGATCACATGTGCTTCTTAAAAGCCCCCTGTAACTAGGTGTGGTTACACCTGTCATCCTAGCCCTCTAGAGGACCACCCCAAGTTCAAGCCCAGCTTGGGAAACTTAGCAAGACTGACTCAAATTAAAACATATTTTAAAGGGGTTTGGGATATAGTACAGTGCAAAGGCCATAGATTCAATTCATACAGCAAACAAAGGTGCCTTGTGTCTGGATTCTAGAGCCCTGCAAATAGCTCAGTGTAACTTATAGCACTGTCTCTGGGCTTATACTAGATTCTAGAACCTTCTGTGAGACTATTCCTCAGGCTCTGCCCAGCCACCCTCCTCCTTTCCCAGCCCTCTAGATGAGTTCCTTTTCTTCCCTTCTATGTGGTTATAGCCTTGCTTTTCCAGGAAGCAGCACACACTCCCTAAGTGGGAGAGGAAGGAGGAACAGGGCTAGAGAGCAGCAAACGCACTGTGAATCCCAGGGCCATTTTATGTCCTCCTCCCTCCCCAGTGCTGTGGCTCTCAGCTGCTCATGCCACCAGATCAGAGGTCTGAGCTTAGGGACAGCTTGAGGTGACAGTATCATGCAAGACTGAGAAGGAGCAGAAGCAGATGATTTTTAAGATTCAAATACCCCAAGATATCATGGTGTCACATCCACCAAAGAAGTTTTGAAATAGTAATTTAAAAAAGAAAAAGAAAAGGAAAAAGGTAAATCAATGCCAGTGTCTGGTGCTAAGGAAAGAGAACGCCCCAGGGCTAGGGTGGTCACAGTCTCAAGAAAAGAAACAGGACACATCAAGCAGGAGAGCCATGGAGTCAATCACTTCAGTTATCTGGGACCCAGATTCCAAGCTGATGCCAAAAAGAGCAGCTGCCAGCAAACAGGAAAGAGGAAGGTGAGCTTGGGCAGGCACGGCTAACCAATGATGGGAGGGACTTTCTTTATAACTTTACCTGAGCAGCCCGCCTCCTGTTACAATGGTGGTTATCTGATACTACTCATTTGCAGTCCACTGGGCATAGAAGAGAAAAGGTTACACACTCACAGACACAGGAGTGTGTACGCATGTGTGCATACACCACACACACACACACACACACACACACACACATATTAACACTACCATTTCAAGACTTAGCCTTGTGTGGAGAAATCATTGTTCTTATTTGCACAAATGAAGAACCCAAAACTCAGGCAAGTAAAGAAACACAAGTTTCTTAGTTGGGCTATTTAGGGCCAACGTTCAAATTGGTATCTGTTGAATTGCAAGCCAGGCCTGTTCTCCCTTCCACTACCCCTGTGATGGACCAGCAAATCACCCGCACCAGGAGAGTGAGACCAGCACACGCCCATGATTCTACACTTCAATGCCACACCTAATAAATAGCAATAATTCTGACAGACATACACACAGAGGAAAGAAACATGGATGAGCACAAAGTCAGCAGGAATTGATCTGGTTGCATGTGTCACCACCCAAACCATTTTAGAGATCACTGTAACAGGATATTAAAAACGACTCTGCCTTCTGTCTCAGCATTTCGGCTTTGGCAGAGGTCCCAGAGGTGAGGACAGCAGAAGATGTCATGTGCCCCTTCATAAAGTCATGCAAGGCTGAGCATGCAGGGAAGTCCCAGTGCCTTCCGCCAGCACATGCTCGTCACCACCTCCACCTCTCTCCACCAAGAAAGAAGTCTTCTGGTCAGGGCTATGAAGGCTTCCATCCTCCTCCAGGGGATGAGAATTCAGTGTCTGTCCCTTTCCCTCAAGCTGAATGTAGGGGCTTCAAAACAATTAACACAGTTTACTCCTGGGTGTTTGGGTGTGGGGCTGCAGACCAAACCCAGGGCCTCACACATGCTAGGCAATGGCTCTGTCCTGAGCTACACCCCGGTAGACATGGAGGATTTGAGAGCCATTGGCGTCAATGGAATTGGCATCTCATTGGCACCTGGGAAAGACGAAGAGTATAGAGCCTATGGTAGGTGCTATGCTCAAGTGGCCAAGGAAAGGTAAGTGACTTTTTCAGGGAAGACCTGGTCGAGGATCCTATCCGAGAAGACCCTCTGTATTATTTGGTATTCCAGCTTGACCTAAGGCCTCATATCTGGTAAACAGCTTCTGGGGTGATTCATTTTTTGCAATGGTTTGATTGTGTCTGGCTCCTTGCTCTTCTAAAAACAAATTTTAACCACTTTAAGATAGCCCAAAGGAAGATCCAGTTCAATTTGGGGAATTCAAATGATGATATTCAATCACCCTATCTACAAACACCATGTGTATTTCCAATTATTTAGAACTTTCTTAAGGACCTAAATGAGGTTTATATGTTTGTCTGTGAAGATCTTGGACCCCCATTTTTAGATTTATCTCTCAGATACTTCACTTCTTTGTTACGTTGAATGTTGTGTTTTAAAATTATGTATCCTAATGATGGCATAGAAAAGCAATTTCATTTATGTATTCACTTCATATCAACATGTTATTCATAAGTTTAATAATTTGCCCGTAGATAGTTTGGATTTTCTACATAAATACTTGCCCCAATTAATGACAATCTGTGTGTTTTTATTTTCACCTAATTTGATGCTGTGGCTAGGATTGCAGTACACAGTTCAAAAGATGCTGCTGGGGCAAGAATCCTTATCTCTGCTTTTAAATGCTTCCAGTGGTTTATCATAAAGTGTGATATTTGGTTGGATTATTTAGGGAATTGCCTAAATAATCCCCTGATAAAAAATTTTTTATCAGATAAAAAATTTACACCTAGTTTATTAAGACACTTAGCATGAATAAATGCTAAATTACAATGAATGACTTTCTGACATTCATTTTAATAATTCTCTGCTTTTCTTCCCCTTTGATTTGTTTAATGTAATAGATAATATTAATCAATTTCTGATTAATTGATCTTATATTCTGGGCTTACCCTGCTAAATCCTTTGTATACTACATTATAATTTGCCAAATATCAGTATAATTTCAAGAATGAGCATTCACAAGCTGTTTGGTAATCAGTATTTTCCCTTCACTTGTTTTAAAGTCTCTGTGTCCTAACATTTTGGGTAAAATGTGTGTAATTGCATTTTATTGCTTTTTAATATCTTCTGATAATCTCTGGCTAAGCTGATGAGTTAAGGTCAGAGTTTTCCTAGTGCTAATATATTTGGATTTATTTTAATCTTTTTATGTTTCCTGTATTTTTCTTCCTCTTTCTCCTTGCTTATCTCCTTCCACATTAATCATGAAACATCTTATTTTACTTTCCTCAATTTCCAATGTGGAAGTTAAATGTCAGTCCATTTGGACAAGTATCCTCCAGAGACTCATTCACGTGTGAAAGCCTTGGTTTCCAACTGCTACTGGGAGATGGTAGAACTTTAAGAGGTGGGTCCTAGTGAGAAGCAGTTAGGTCACTGGGGATGTGGAATTAAGGGGGGAAGGTATTGGAATACCCGCCCTGCCCTGGCAGCCCTAAGTCAGGCAATTCTGTTGTACCACACATTTCCCCCATGATATTGCCACAAGAGACCTAAAGTAACAGGGCCAAACAATCATGAACTGAACCCTCCCAAATTGCAAACCAAAATAAACCTTTTTATAAGTTGATAAACTCAGATATTTGTTACAGCAACAGAAGGCTGACTAGGATATGCATTAGATTATATTTTACTTTTCTTGATTTGTGAGGAATTTTTTTGTGAAAGTTTCTGAGGTCTGAGTTAAAAAGTTTTTTCTTCTGAGTGGACACTTGCTTATCTTACTTTTTACTTACTATCTTACTTATATACTGTGGTGGATTAACTAATGGCCAACTTGTAATACCCGGTTGAACTGAATCAGTGTGGCTCTGGGTGTGGAAGGCCCACCTGAGGATTGTTGCCAACAGGATAGAAGGAGAATTGGAGGGGAAGATGTTGTGCTGTGGATTCTCCTGGAGAAGCTTGTCACATTGGTTTTCCTGATATAAACTCAGTTGTCAGAGGGGCTTGGGTCGTCCTCGCTGTTGCTGAGGATGGCTGCAGTTCTCCTGGAAAGAGGGGATTCTGGTTCTTAATTTGAGGCTTGCTCCCTGGATTCAGTGCATCTCTCTCAGCCTGGTGGCACCCATCTTTCACTCCACTGACACAGACTTTCTAGTATCTGTCACTGGCCTTTGGGCCTTTCCAGTGCAGATCCTTGACACAGACTTGCATGAGACATTGTCGTAGGCTGTAGACCTCCAGCTGGATTCGTGCAGGACATCGCTGTGAGATCCATGCCCTCAGCTGGATTCCTTTGGTCTCTAGTGTGCAGACAAATCTCCTGCACTCTTCCGCATCTGACTCTCTGAAATTATAAAATAATCCTATAAATTATGTGTCCTGTATTAAATCTATTCCCTTAAAAACCCTGACTACAACACTTACTGTCCTACATGCTTAGTAACCTAAGCCAAATGGCAGGAGGCACTACCCAGTCATTATCACTTTATACTTAATTTTCTGCTTGAGATCTTTTGGAACTCAGGTAGTATGAATTCTAACTCCAAATGGATATAAATACCAGGTTGAAGTCCAGAATCCCAAGGAGACATCGTGTCTTTTTGTCCTTGCTCCTGTTTGGGTCTTCTTGCTGTTTCTGTTTGGATTTTGTTACTGTTGTTTTCCTAAATCTAGAATGAAGGCTGATTGCTCCTTTGTGGGTGTGAGAGGCAAGGCCCATCTCTTGCTGGCATGTTTATGCCTGTCTATCTTCACCCGACATTCCTGTGCCTTCTTCCTCTCCCATGTTGCCAACTATTCTTGTATGTTTGATGCATGTATTTGGTTGAATGGCTTTGCCAAAGATTCATGTCTGCACAGGGCCTATAAAATATAATCTTTGAAAATATAATCAAGTCAAGATTGGGTCACATTCGATTAAAGGGAGCCCCAAAGCAAATATGACTGATAGAAGAAATTTAAATAACCCCATTACATTGTTTTGAAACCTTATAATGATCACATTGGTTAGTTGTAATGGGTTTGTCCTTGTTTGTTTGATTTTATTAACTGTGACGGTATGAACAGCTAATTTGAGGGAAACAAGTCATTATAATAGCCCGTACTGATATAATACCATCTTACTCTGAAATCCTACCATGCTTTTGCTCTTCTGTTTCCATTGGCTCTATCATGTTGTACCTTATTGGATTGTATTAACAATCAATTATAAACATAATTTTCTATGGAAAGTATATACAAATTTTCTATGGAAAATGAGACAATATAGTAGCCATTGTTAGTTTTCTGTTATTTGGTTCTGAATGCCCTGTGATACTCTCATTCTTTTGAATGGTTTTATACTATTTTGTTATGTTTGATATGATTGTATATGAAGTTATACTCAACTATTTCAAAGAAAGAGACATTGTGGTAGTTACTGTTAATTATGGGTTGTCTTCTAGTGAAATACTGTGTTGCTTACATTGCTCTGTTCTGATCTGCTTTGTTATGTCCTGTTTCGTCTTAATCTCTTTTTTAAAAAAAGAAGAAAAAAATTTAAATAAGAGAAAAGTTTCAATGCTATGAGAGACACAGGCAGGCAGAGAAGGAAGAGGAGGCGGGAGACTGAGATGATGTGTTCCACAAGCCAAGGAAACCAAGGATTGCCAGGCACCACTATGAGCCAAGAGAGAGGCGCCGGTCAGGCTTCCTTCAAAACCTCCAGAAAGAACCATGTCAGCTCTTTAGCTTCAGATTTCAGGCCTCACAAGTGTAAGAGAACACATTTCTGTTGTTGAAAACCACCCAGTATGTTGTATTTTCCAGCAATCTTAGGAAACAGAGAACTTTCCATGTGCTTCTGCTCTTGCAAAACCTGGATTGATTTGTTTAACTCTATAATTTTCATAAATGCCATTGAGTCAAGGGCCACTTCTGTCCTTTCTCATTTCTGGTAAGACTTTCATCATGAGACACCTCAACGGGTGCACATCTGATAGTGTGAATTCACGAGGCCCCCGCTGTCACACAGTGGTGGACGTCCAGAGAACCAAAAAGAATTGTGATTAGCATCTCTACACATTTCAAATGACAGGAGTGTGATGATCTCTTTCATTTATATACTCAGAAGTGGGGTTGCCATGTCACAGAGACTGCATATTTAATTGAAATGACTTTATATTTCTTTCCAAAATGCCACACTTTTGCCACACTTAGCAGAAAGGTTTTTCCATCCTTACAGCCTCACCTCTATTTCCATTAGCTGACTTTCTCCATTTTTCCAATTCAGTAGGTATAGAAACATCAAGATAGCATGAAGCTCACCAATGCAGGGCCTGCCTAGCATGCCCGAGACCCAAGGCTCAATCTCCGGCACCTCTTTAAAAATATCACCTATTTTGCATTTCTATGATTAATATTCAAGCATTCTGTCAAATGTTTGCCTTCTTTTTCTATAAATTACCTGTTTGTAGCCTTAATCTATCTTTTATGGTATGATACTTTCTTATTTTTACTTGATTTTTAGGAGTTATTTGTATTTTTTGCATTAGCAATTCAAACATTTCTAGATGGATAGATATCTTTTATGCTCTCAAAAATAATTTAGAACCTCAAAGAGCTTTTGCTTAAATTTGTGGTATCAATATTTATCATGTTAGGAAGTAAAACTGAGAAAGCTTAAAAAGCCTTAAGTCATTTAAAAGTAACAATTTCAAGCTGACTACATGATAACATAAACAACACTATTATAAAAAATAACTATTTCTCCAAAACAAATAATTTAGTGAAAGGAGAAATGGGTTTGTTTTGCTTTGTTTTTCATGTTTCCAAATCTTTTTAAAGTCTTACTTGATGAAAAGTAACTGGATTCTCACATTGGCTTCTTCATTCTGTCTATTATTTTAGTTGATGTCTATAAAGATAGGTAGTTGGAAAAGGGTGATTGCTTCAATCACCTTTGCGGATAATTTTATGTACTCTTATTTCACACTATACCAAAACTCAAATAGTAGTAGTTTCTTAAATGTTCTTTGCAATATTGAATCCAAAATTAGGTAGATAAGCTGTTTCTACATTTTTCAAAAAATCCACTGGTCTTCTTGTACCAGTGGTCTTTGGTACCAAAGGTTTTTAAATACCTTTGGTAAACGTCTTTGAATAGATCTCCTCTTGGGGGTGATTTTATGACATCATTCACTGGGCATTTGGCAAATATCTTACAGAGTTACACAAACCTTCCAGCTATGGATATATTTCATCATAATTATCAAAAATGCCATATTCAATAATATCTCTATCAGTCTCATCAGAAAAACCAGTAAGCACTGGGAGGTCATCAAGTACACAATGGTGGATGTGTTTCCCAACATTCTCATTTTTACTGGAAAGTTGGAATGCCTTCATTGTCAGTAAATACTGTCAATAGTTTTCTCTGAGGTAATAATCTCACTGGATTCCTTTCGGAAAAAGCAAGAGTGAGAGGTGTCTTCACTCTTGCAACTGCACCCAAAAAGACAGCCACACACCAGGCAGCAGCCTGGCCAGAAGTGTGAGAGTTGCAGGAGGCATGCAGCTTGATAAGAGACCTGCTGGGCAGCAGAGGGCAAGCTCAGCCTGTCCTGTGCCACCCGCCTCAGAGACCAGAAAGGAGACCCTGGCTTTCAGCCTGGCGCACCCAAGGAGCTGCCTCAACTAGCTATGGGGGAACTTATTTATGGCTGGACTGTTTAACTGTCTCACCTCATACAGAGCAGAGATACTAAGAGCAAACTTCAACCACAGTTTAGTGAGCACTTGTTTCCTCCAGTTTCTAGGTGCTGGCAGCCAACCACTCAAGCAAACATCAGTCAGAAGCAGGTGAACCCAAGCTGGACCCTGTTGTAAGGAAAAGGGGTGGAAATCGAGAGAGCAGAAGTCAAAGCAGTGACCTCTCATTACTGATGAATGGGGCATCACTTAATCTACTGCCCCATCTATCTGAGTATTTTTCCCTTAGAAGCCAGGATCTTGCTTCATCAAATGATAGCCACATTGACTGGATACACAGCATTTCAGTTAGCTCATGCAGAACTACTGTAGCTGGTAAAGTGTTAAAAGTGATCACTGCATACCCCACTGAGTACACCTAGAGCAGAGCATCCCAGATGATCCATTAAAATCCTCACCCTCAACACAGCAGGGACAGATCTAAGGAGTTTGAAAGAAAACTATGTTACCCCTCCCTCTCTTAGCCCACCCCAACCCCACACACAAGCATGCACCCCATCATCACCACCACCATTAAAGCTCCATTCTTTTAGGGCCTTCTAGGAATTCTTGTCTCCTAGGAGTGCATTATAAAATGCAAATAACTCAGTAGGAGGTCACACCTCAAGCTGTCAACAGTTCACTGGAGTTAACCATTAACTCTTCACAAAAGAGAGGCATACAGTTTGCAGAACTGACCCCAGAGATCAGCTTCTCACTCTCACTCAGCTAATGTATGCCAGCATGTGGGGAACAAACTTGAAAAAGGAAGCATCTTCCTAGATTGAATCACACAGTCCATGGTAGGAAAGCCAGCAGAGAAGCTGATCCCCGAGTCAAACACAGGCCTCCAAGGCCTCCTGGTCCTTTGGACATTGTCAGAGACTTCCAAAGCAGCCCAAACACAGCTTCTGGCCAGAAAGGTTCCCAGGCCAGGCTGCAGATGCCCTGCACCATATGCAGCAGCACTGGGAGTGTTCTAGAACCTGAGTCAAGTCTACTCACAGCTGAGTCTCCATGTCCATGCATGGCCTCCACCTGGTCAACATCTCACTTCCATCTCTCAGCCATCCCTTGCGCTTCCTGCCTTGGCTTCCATGTGTGGCCCTCATTTGGCCCAACCCACTCTTTTCTGTTCAAGCCCAACTTCAAAGCCCTTTTGTGTCCAGAAAGCAGACTTCAACAGCTATAGTCATAAATGCAGCTCACATAGCACCCAGGATATGCTACAATTGAATGGTAAGGAGAAGGCTTCAGAGACACTTATGAAACAAGGGAGAGAGGGATGAGAGCACAAGGAAAACCCTGAGTTGGACTTTCCCTACAGAATAGCTCCTTTGTAAGTTGCATTCTGCTCCTCCAAGTCCCCCAAGGATGTGGAGGACCAGCTAAACTAGTGGGAGGCACACAGGCCCCTAGTTATCACAGTGGAAAACTCCATTCAGACTTGTCATTCAACATCCCAATAATCACCTCACTAACTACAGCATTTTGGTTTTGACTATCAAGTGAAATGGCCACATATATGCAAAACTGAAGTACATGAGACTTAAACATAAATGTGTTTATAAGAGCATTAACCAATATGCTACATTCAAGATGGACCAGCCCCAGCCCACTGCAGCCATGAGCTTGGTCCTTCCTTGAGGTTCACAGCCACCTTTGGTGAAAGCTGTTGCTGATCAAGGGGCATTCAAACAGAGCTTCAGGTAAAAACTTTCCTTTTCATAAACAACTACATCTACATCTATCATAGATCCCAGCCCTGGAATTCAACTATGTGTCTCATTAACAGATCTCTTTAATAAATGCCCCTCCTCTAGCCACTTTCCCTAGGATCAATGAATGAGGATGACAGTTTCAGGAAGATGTCCAGTCATAGCCTCATAACCATAGTTCTCGGGTCACATCCTTTATGCTAACTGAAGACCTGACCCCCTCTCCCTTGCCTGCCTGAGCTTAGGCTACTTCTTCATCAGCCCGCTGGCCAGTGTGCTGATCAATCAATTCTACCTTGTTACAAAACTTTGCATCCATAGAATACATTTTTCATTATAAATCTTGGGAATCATTCTCCAAATATTCACAAATTCTGGGGCAAGAGAATGATTTATCACATAAGTTCATCACTTATGCAGTTTAAGCAAAGATGAGATGATCCTTTAACTGAGAAGTTGCCACCATTATAAGGAGCCATGCCTGCTCCCTCTCATCACCCCACAGATTGGGTGGGAGGGACCCCAGCCCCAGGTCTATGAGCAGGTCCTCATAGGTCTAAACCAAGACTTGCGCACCAGTATATCTTCATGAGATCTACAAGTGTCCGGTGACAGTGAAGTCTAGTGCTTGGTCTCTAGAGCTGAGCAAAAGAGAGTCCTTCTGCCTGTCGGACGCGAATGAGAAAGCACCATCCTCTTCCATTTGGTGATGGTCACCATGTTGAGATCACATATGGCGTTGGGATTGAGCTGGTGCCAGGGAGAGTGTAAAGGACAGAGGGGAAAATATGCAGTTCTTAGTGCCCTGCTGAACTTCTGGATCAAGCCTTATCAGGTGCTAAACATACTCTTGGGCTTCTTAAGGACATGTGAGCTCCCATCATATTTTTTATTTAGTCTTGTTATATTTAGCGCTAATTTGACTTTAACGTTCTTCAGCTTACAGCCAAAAGCATCTTAATGATAACAACATCGATGAATCCAGAAGAGCTCCAAGGGCCTCACAGATCCTGAAATTCATACCTTGTTTCTGGGGAAGAAGAGGATTCAGGGCAAACATACTCAAGTCCGACAAAGTTCCCCACCCTCAAGAACTCACCATTTCTAACAGGTCTCCTTAAGTGGGCATTCATTACAACCGAACTTAAAACAGAGCAAGTTGAGGACATTCTAATTTTCTTTGTCACCCAGTGCATCCTCAGGTTTGGTTCTGTGAAAGGCTGTCCTAGCTCCTTAGGGATGCAAATGGGAAAGTCTTCCTGCCACCTCTTCCTGACCCCTTCCCTCCCCCAGCACCGCTGCCCCCTGTGAGCCTTCAAAGGGTTAATATTAAAACAGTGGCTTTTAAGAACAGCTGGAAAGAAAGTGCTTTCCCAGGCTGACAGCAACCAATGAAAGGTCAGGAGGTTGAGGGAATTATTTTCCATGGGAATAACTGTCTAAGGGAAATGGTGAAGTTATTTAAGTCACCAGGTGGGACCCATAAAGGACAATCTTTTCTGGCTCTCAAGAAATGGATGTCGTTTGACCTCCTAGATTTTGCCTGTTTCTGATTTACATAACGAACCTAAAACCCGAGCAACCTTAAATGTCTTTTTATGTCATATATATTTCCGTGTACATGGAGTAGTGTCACCTGTTTGGAAATAAACATGGCGGGGAAGGAGAGGGACATAAAAATGCTCATACTCTTTCACCCAGAATCCCACTCTTGGGGATGGACCGAAAGAAATATCTTCCTCGGGGGAAATAAGCTCTATGTGTAAAGATGTTCACTGTAACATTATTTATGATTCTCAAAAAAACCTAATGGTTCAACAAAGAGCACTAGGTTAGTAAATTAATGCCTGTCAGGGTGAGAGCACACTGCAGGCCGCCGAAAGTGCAAAGTAACAACATGGAAAATGTCAACTTAAAAAAGCAGACATAAAACAATATGCGCAGTGATCACGGCCAGGTTACTGTGCAGCTTTGGTAAATAAACATTGGGCAGTGCGGCAAAGCAGTGAATGTGAGATCCAGTCAGCAGAACTACGAGTATCCTCTTCCCTTTCTCGGTTTTGTGAATGTTAATTCCTTGACCAAAAATTTAATGTTGTTGGGAAAATGAAAATTTTCATGGAGAGTGTGGAAAAGATTGCACATAACAGTGAGTGTGCACAAAACTGCTGGATTGTACATTTTCAACCAATAAAGTGTGTGGCAGGTAGATCATATCTCAACCATGCTGGTGTAAAACAAGTAATTAGTTAACAATGTGAGCCACTTTCAATGGAGAGAGAAAGACTTGTATTTCTAATTTAAGGAATGGTGATATTTAACAGCTGCATTGCATAGAAATTTTTTTTTTTTTTTTTTTTGTCTTTTTAAGACAAGGTTTTACTATGCAGTGCAAGCTGGCCTTGAACTCACTTTGTGGTCCAGGCTGACCTTGAACTTGTGGCGATCCTGCTGCCACAGCCTCCCAAGTGCTGGGATTACAGGCATGTCACCGGCCAATTCTCAACACAAGTTGTATAGTTGGTCACAAACAGCATCTTGCACTCAGTGTTACCCAAAGCACACCCAGTGTGCTCATGGGGACAGAAGCTTTCCCGCTGATTCTTGAGATACACCGGCATTAGTGGGTTGTAGTTCTAAAATCAGAGAGGAAACTAAATCTCAAGTTAACACACTTGATCACAGTACTGTTCTAGGAAGCTGACTTACCCAGCCCAGGCCTCTATTTTTAATTCCGTGCTGTGGGGCTAATTCCACCTTCCTGATAATTTTACTGTAAACATTAAAATACACCGTGCCTGGATTGTAAGACACAGGAGGTATTTAGTAAGTGCTGTATTTTTCTTGAAAAATAGAACTACAGTCAAACCAAAATTCTAAGTTACTTTGAATTTTGTTCAGGTAAAAAGACACACACACAGACACACACACACACACACACACACACACACACACACACACACACACAAATGAGCCCCAGGCTCATCTCCTATGAGGGGAGCTGTTAGAGAATGTTCTATCCCTCTAAGCTGAGTCAGTCTGAACTAGTCCTAAGGACAATGAGAGTCTTCTAAGAGGCCAACCATTGTTCACGGCCACTGGTCACCCATTCCCAACCACACTTTCCCCATAGGGCACATCCTATATCACCCATGCCTGGAAAGGAGAGGGGTAAGCTTCCTCCTGGGACTCCCAAAACAGTAGTTAGTCCCATGAAGTGAAATTCACTATGTCAGCTCCGCTCAGTCCCATAAACTCCAGCTGGAGATTGTCACTCATGATGAAAGCAGCTTTCTCCTAACGTGAGACTCCTACAGCATAACAACAGTGAACAGGGCTTTGGAACTGGAAAGACCTGGGAACTGACTGTTCATTCTCATTTGCTCTGTCTCCCCGCCCCCACAGTCTCCAAATTACTGTGTCTGTGTCTGCAACATGATTTCCTCCACTAGAAAACAGGGCTTGCAACACCCACCTGATATTTAGAGGAGACTGAAACAAAATACAAACATTTTCAGGCACCTCGAATGCCCAATAAATGGTAACAATTATCGCCTTTGCCTTTTATGCTTGACGGATAGACACAACTTCTGCTAAGATAGTCATCCTCCTTCCGTTCCTCCTGCTCCTGAGGCCCATTCCTACCCCCGGATTTCTTCTTTTTCTCAGACTAACAAGCACCAGAACACATCAGTCAGCACCATCCTGGCCCTCGGCATATGGCTCTGTACTTAGTCTTCTTGACCTCATGCGGTTGGACTGTTATTTTTACAGACTGGTATTAAGAAGCATAAACCAGGAAATTTTTATACACTGTCACGCTGAGTGTTCTCAGGCCTGCAGAGCAGATGGAGCGTTCCTAGAATTTTATGGTATAATACATGAGCTCTCCACTCTTCTTCAGGCCCTGGGCTCAACTGGAGCCCAGAGAAAAGCATCCGTCCCATGGTTTCACCCCAGGCCTTCTCCTTCTGTGGCCAGGCAAGCATTTCCCATGTATCACTGCTCTCAGATGGGGAACAGATTGCCAGGGAAGAGCAATGTGGCAGTGACACACGCTGGGAAAAGGTCCCAGAGTGGGCAACAAGCATCCTGCTCCCCTGTGCCCAGAACCGAGGCAGAGGCAAGGAGGACCCCACGGGGGAGGCAAACCCCCCATCTCCCCACCTGCCACTGAGGGAGATGAAGTTCCTATCAGCACCATCAAAACAGTGAGAAATCACCTGTGCATCATCAAATACACACCGTGGAGGGCTCTGTTGCTGTTGTTCTATAATTGTGTAAATTTTAAAAAGTTTTTCCAAAAGCAAAGAGAAAGTGTACTTCGGTTCAACATGGGGGAAAATGGCCATGACTGGACCACTGTCTCCCACAGCATCTCTCCTCTCCTCTCCACTCCTCGCTCCTCTCTCCTCCCTCCTCTTTCCTTCTCCTTTCCCCTTCACTCCTTTCCTCTCTAACACTCTTCTTCCTAACACTCTCTGTTTTTTTCACTTATTACACATATTTCCATCTCTCGGTCACTCAGTAATTTGCTGTCACAGTCCTGGTTTCCTTCCTGATTACTGCAATTAATTGAAAACAATGTCAGCATGGATGCCTTTCTTTTCTCCCCAGCAACGCCCCCAGCTTTGCTTCTCATGTGCCCTGTCCTGCCACGTTTTCCTCCCTCTGCCTCATCCCTCTCTTGGCTCCACTGTCCCTGAAGGAGAAGGGACAGGATCCCCAGTGCCCGTGTATGATCACTGTACCCTCACACCCACAAGCCAGTTCAAGGCCAGGACCTGCAAACATTCTAACCCTCCCTCCAAATTCTGCGGCAATGCCACGTGTATGCCAGGAATGCACCCCAGCAGGGCGGGCGCCAGATGGGACACACAGATGTCTCTCCACTCTCTGCCTTTCCCTCCAGTCAGACCACACAGCAGAAAAACTTCAAAAAAATAAAGGGCTGTTGCCATTCTGAGAGTCTGAGACCTTAGAGCTCCTCAAAGAGAAGAATGTTCACAATTCCTTTCAGCATTTCTAAAGTGCTAATAAAAGCCAAGCATTGGCCCTAACAGGACAACCCAGCCTAACTTCATTGTCAAATCCCTGTCTTGGCTCGGCACAGTTCTGACACAATCTAACATAACTGGCAAGCTCATCAAGGTCAGGAACTAGAAAGGGAAATTATATCATTTATTTAAAAAGAGAAGAAGGAAAACAATGATTTCCCCATAAACTAGCACATGTGGTGGGTGAAAGTCTTCCCAAACTTTGGACCAGCAACAAGGAATCTTAAAGGAAATAATTCTTAAAAGAGAAATAGTCACAGTGTTATACTTCAACCTCATTCCAAGTCACTGTCTTGGGGAAGGCCACCGGTAACTGACCCTAGAGGGACAGACAGCAGCTGCTATGAGCCTGCTTCCCAGGAAGCCACGCAGTATGAATACCTTTGAGATTCACTTTAGGAGCCACATGAAAACACAGGACCATGACATCACCTGCATCCTGAATCACAGGCCAAGGTGACACTGATAAGGTCCTTGATAAGGTCCTTGCTGCTTCTATGGCTCCAATGTCTCCAAGGCTTCCTGTGTTGAGATGAGGTCTTTAACGTTGAGCCCCACAATTGAGTCCTAGTGACTCTCTCTCTCTGTCTCTCTCTCTCTCTCTCTCTCTCTCTCTCTCTCTCTCTCTCTGTCTCTCTCTATCTCTATCTTTCTCTCTTTCTCTCCTGTCTCTTTTCATATGCCGCTTTGTTTCACCTCAGGATTCTGCCAGCAAGGCCATCAGTCAGATGAGACTTTATAGCTTCAAAACTGAATGAGCTAAAATGGGCCTCTTTCCCTGATATAATAATCTGGTTCAGCTATTTAATTATATTAACAAAGTGGACTGATACACATGCATCATCACCAAGGGGCTCCCCAGTGAACACATAGAAAAACTGAGTCTGGATCCACACGTGGCTTCACAGTGCAGAGCTATGGCTGAAAGGCAGCTTCCTTTAGGACATGCCCAAGATCCAGGATTACCTTTCTTCTGCTACCTGTGCAGCTCTGCCATTTTCCAAAACACTCCTCAAATCTCAATCTTCCAAAAACTCTAAGTTAATGATGAAGATAGAGAGACATTCTTTTATTTTTCTATCACATTCCGGGGACAACAGAAGCTTTGTTTTAAAGAAATACCCACCTCAGCATGAAAGAATGGGCCATATTTAACCATGATTTATTTCCTACTCCAATCCAATGGGCCAGGGCTCCCAGCCTACCCCAACTATTTTAGGGAGACCCAAGAGGTGTATCACATATGTTGTTCCCAAAAAGCGTGACTGACCAAGCCTTACGTCCTCAAGAATGTTTAAGAGGAGACAGCCCTGCCCATCAGGCCACCTCCATGGGTCTTGCTCTGCACTGCTGGCCACAGAGGAGCTCTCTTGCCTGTCTGTTGCTTCCTACATCAGAATGCTGTCCCTGCTGGGGACCACCAGGCCTGCAGCCATCACTGCCACTCACGCTGGGTAGAACCATCTCTATCAAATGCCTTCATCTAAATGTCAGTTACAAGAAAATGCAGTCCCCTTTTTTGCGCTAGATCCTCCTGGTTGCACATATGTCAAAGCTCATTGAGGATTTTAGGGAGCATGGTTATTTCAATCTTTAGTCATGGCCCCGTCTGTAGAATCCCTGAGTGCTGAACAGAGACAAACCTAGATGAAAGTTATTAGTCCAGGTACCAGGTACTGGTCTCATCCTGGTTGGAGGCTGGGAGAAATGCCAAGCCCATTTTTCCATTCCCTTGTTATCTGAAAAAAAAAGCTCTTTTCTCTGAAACTTGTGAATGTTTCCTTAATAACCTTCCAAGAGAGCCCTGGGTAAGTACTCAGATACTGCCACTGGGAAAGTCACCATTAAGGTAAGACACATTAGGACAGTTGAAAACAGGTGTGAAGCAGGTGTGACAACTTCTTCTGAGCCCGGCTGATTTGCATTGTGGTGTGTGCACAAAGAAATGCAACAAAAGAAATGTGTCATTAGAAATGAAAATGTAGAAAGACTCTCGTGTTAGTCAAGCTTAACTGGGTAAAGGGTAAGCCAATTACTCTTCTCATTTTGTCACAAACTAAAGAAAATATCACACACTGGAAGCATCTTTGTGTGGATGCTTCTTTGGGACTCTTGTACAGACTGAGTTTTATCCTGAACCTCTAGTTCTCACAGTGACCGAGGTAAAGATAGTCTTTAGAGAAGTAATTTATTATGAGGTCTTATAAGAAGACAAAAAGGCCCTAAAAATGCTTTTGTGCACAGAAAAAAGGCCAGGTGAGAACAGGTGAAGGACGAAGCAACATGGAAGCCAAGAAGAGAGGCCTCCAGGGAAAACAAACCTGCTGACACCTTGGACCTCTTACCTCTAGAACTCTGAGAAATCAAATTGTCTAAACTGAAGTAATCTGACTAGTTGGAATTACTATGCTATTGTTCTTGTTCCTTTCTATAACTCTAGGACTTTGAGTCTGCAACTTTGTCCCACTGTATAAATGAGGACATGTTTACAAGTTATTAGAGCTGATATAGAAGCCAAACGTTTTATCCTGGACATAAGCACTGTTTCTGAGGTACAACACTCTACATATTCAGTACGAAAGCCATCCCCTTTGACCCTCTACCCTCAAAAGCAGTATCTCTGGAGAGTCCATCGGCTACAGATGGTGCTGGGAAGGGAAAATTCAGAAGCTGAGTCTCTAATGTGGCCATCCTAGTGAGGCCAGTGACCTCAGGCCTCTCCCTTCATTACTCTAGGTTAACAGGTCATCTCTGCCTGGTTGTCTTCTCTTGCTCTCTTGGGTTACAGAAGACAACTACTGAGTTTACTATTATACTGTAAAGTTTAGTTCGATAACTGGTGAATTGCTCACCTATGTCCCTCTACCCCAGAGATGCTCTTAGCCAAGCCTGCAGAAATCATACAATAAAAATGAGTGTAAGTTTTGGGGATTTGTAGGCAAACCACCAAAACCCATATTAGTTTTAATTTGAAAAAACCATGGAAACAGTATGGACATTAGACAGCCACGCCCTTTACCCTATCTGGTCCATTTTTGGCCTAGCCACAATTATGGCTCAATAGCTCAGCATCTTTTACTTAGCATCTTCCAAAGTCTTAATGAATAAACTGATAGAAAAAAAAGAGCTGGCATTTCCTGTGGATAGTTCTGCCAACTTCAAACAATATCACTCAGGTTACTGGGTCTTTGTGGTTGATTGATTGCATCAACCTGAGTAAATAACATCCAAGTAAGTTGGCTCAGCTTAGTTCTGAGCATAGAAGATCCACTGTCGGAGGATTATCAACAGACTGCTATTACAGTGAAGTGAAGAAGGAAGGATTGTTTCTGTTTGCTTCAGAGGAGCTCCAGTCTTCACTTTCACCTTAGAAATCATCTGAATTACAGTGCAGATTCTTTAGCCTCCAGCATTGATCCTTCAGCCTTCAAGCAGAGACCCTTCAGCCTTCCAGCACAGACCCTTTGGCCTCCAAGGACACTAATGGAGCTCCAGGCCTTCAACTGGATTCTTTAGATCCTCAGCACACAGACTGATCTTTCACACTCATCTACATCCAACTCTGTGGCATTATCATAAACCAATCTGTAAATTCTTACATATATTTGTATATCTTGTATTATATCTGTTTCTCTAGTAAACACTGACAGATACAGATTTTGGTATCAGGAGTGGGGTTGTTGCTCTGACTGTACCAGATCATGTGGTTTAAGAGACATTGGAGCTGACTTGTGTGAGGGAGAAGAGTTAGGAAAGGTTTGGAGATGCTGGCTGAAAAACTAGAGCCAGAACACCTTAAACTGGACTTGATGGGATATTCTGATCAGAACTCAGAAGCCGAAAATGCTGATAGAAATGCTTCCAGCAAAGACCAGGCTCAGTAAGTTTCTGTTGGAAATGACTGCATTGGCTGTTGGACTTCAGAACATACGTGTTATGCTTAACAGAAAGTTTATCTGCATTTTGCTTGTGTTCAGAGCCTGAGATTGAGATTAAGGGTGATGAGCTCATTAACCTGGCAGAAGAAATTTCAAGGCAGTCTAATGTTGGGGCAGTGGCATGGCTACTATTTAGGGCTTTCATCCAGATCTATGTTGAAAATCAAGATCAAAGAGCCTGGCAGAATAATTTAAAATGTTTTGAGTTTAGCCAGAAAGGAAATTCCAGTAAAGTTGTGATCTGCAAAGATGGAACAGAGGAGAACTTGGTCATTGAAAAGACTAGCAAGAAAAAGTCAAGTATTTCAGAAGAGGACAACATAAAAGATGGCCTGAGGGTATAGTAAGACTCAGCATGACTCTATTTTTCCCATTCTCAAAATTGCAAAAATAAAAGATTTTACTTTGAAATGAGAGCCCCAGAGCACCATGTTCCAGAATGTTGGTGGCCTAGGGAAGTTATTCCTTGAGATTCGGTTCCTAAGCATTCAACATCTATCACCACAAGAAAAAAGAAAGCCTAACCACTGCTTCAGCTGACCGTAGATCTTGGCATCATCCTCTTGTTAGAGGTTTTAAGCATATGCAAAATGCATGCATTGTGGGATCAGAAGATTCCACCTAAATTTCAAAAAAAGGCCTGGGAGGGTAGTGTGTAATGCTGTGAAGGTAAAGCCAAAGGTACAGTGGAGAACCCAGAGGTTTGGAGAACCCAAGAACGTGAATTATCTGAGGAAAAGAATCCATGGGAGCTATAATCATAGGGGTGCAGCCACCCAAGCCCTTTGGAGTTTACAGATTGCCTCAGATGTTGGACATGGAATTATAGGACCTATTGTTTGCCCTACTGGATTTTGCACTTTCTTTGGTCCCATTCCTTTGTAACACCCTATTTGTACCTTTTGAAATGGCAATGTCTATTTTGTGCCAGTGGAATGTTAGCTAAAGGATGTTGTTTAACTTTCTTTTCATTTGTACAGGAGCTCGCAGCTAAGAGTGTGCCTTGAATCACAAAGGAGACTTTGAACTTAGACTTTTCAGCAATTGGAAAATGTTAGGACTTTGGTAACTGTTAGCAATGGACTAAATGCCTTTTGCATAAAGAGACATGCATGAAAATGTCTTTGGGGATTCAGGGGTAGGATGTTAGGGCTTGTGTCTCGATGCTCCCCCACCCCAAAAGCCTCATGCAGTCATGGTGGTACTTTCCAAGAATGCCTGGATGGATCTAGAGTGTGTGATACTGGGATCAAGGGTGTTGTCTTGGTTACTTTCCTCTCATTGCTGAGACAAAATACCTGACACCCAAAATGAAGGAAGGAAAGTTTTACTTAGCTTATAGTTTGTGGAGGTCTCAGTCCATATGCAGGCAGGGTGGCATGGCTAAGGGCAACTGTTCATGGCAACCACAAGTGACAAGAGCAAACGGGCAAAAGGGAGGAGCAAGCCTCTTTCCTTCTCTTATATTGTATAGCGGCTACTTACCCCTGGGTAGGTAGACTGCCAATCCCAGCACCAAACAACAAAACAATCACAAATGCTGGACTCAGCCACCTTCAAAAGGCCCACCCCTCAATGACCACATACCATAAGACAAACCATACCAGATGCATGATTACTAAATCAGCCCACTGATTGGTTGGGCATTGTTCTGGCTAGGATTAAGGATGTGCGGGCCACTCCCATCCTAGGGAGGGCAGCCTGCATAAAATATAAAGGACAGGAAGAGAATTAATGTGCTCTCATCCGCTTGTTTGCTGTGGACTGTTTCTCCTCTGCAATGCCTCTCTGCCATACTGCTTTTCGTTGGAGCCACCTAAGGAATGAAAACTCCACAAATTATGAACGAAATAAACTGTTCTTCCTTTAACTTTCAGTGTTAAGTTCTTGTCTCAGCAACTAGAAAAGTAATTAAGACAACTTTTACGTACAAATTCTTCTAAGTTGTGTGCACTTTATCGAAAGAAGATGAGAGACACAAGGGGTGTTACTCCGCCCTGGCTGCCCTCAATGGTTCTTCTACTTCAGAGGCTTCTTAGATTGCACAGGAGCCTGTTGTTCCAGAACTCATGCAACCACTGTTTCATTGTACAGTTTTACTCGGAAAACCAGAACTTACACTTACTCTGTTTGCATTATGTATAGCCTCTGTCAGTTTATTTCATGTTTTAACTGTTGGCAAAGTTGGCTTTCTTTATCAATGGAGTATTTTGGGGTGATATTTGTTTTCTTTCTTTAATCTAAACAGCATTTCTTGAGTGTCTCTCCTGTACTACACCAGAGAAACCTGAACCAGGCAATTTCCTTTCCCTTACTTTGCATACTGCAACACTGAGTAATCATCAGCCTTGGTTTTCAGGTAGAAATGTTGAAGACAGCAATTTCCTAAGCCTCCCACCCCCACCCCAGTTGCACCAAGATGAAGCAGGTATAACTCTAAACTTTCAGGTCCTTTTTCAAAGCCTCAACTGTATATAAAGTTCACATTGTTTTACGTATTTTATTTTAGTATCCATTGATTATTTTTAGTACATGTTTGCAGTACATAGTGCTAATATTCTATGTGTGGAGTTGGTACATGTATATAACACATCTTAATTCCTTTTTTATTCTCTTTCCCTCCCTTTCCTCTCCCTCCCTCTGTTGTTTGATCCCTTTCCCATTTAAGAAAGATCCATCTCCCTACTTCTTACTATGTCTTTCTTTTGTGTTACTCTTTATTTATAATTTAGGTTTCTCATATAAGAGACATGTAATATATTTAAGCTTGTATGTCTGATTTATTTCACCTAACATTATGGGATCAAGATGCATCTATTTTCTTACAAAGGACATGAGTTTCTCTTTTTTTATGTCGGAGTAGTGCTCTGTTGTACATAAATATCTCATTTTCTTCACTCACCTATTGAAGGATGTATTGATGCTAAGGATGTATTGATGTATAAGATACTTCCAAGATTTAGCTGTTAGGAATTGTGCTGTTATGGATCCCCATGTATCAATGTAATATGATATCTTTAACTTTTTCAGGAAAATACCTAGAAGGGAAATATTCATGTCCAATGAATTTCTAGTTTCAGGTTTTTGAAACTAGATTTCTGTAGCAGTTGTACTAGTTTACATTCCCACCAACAATATAAAAGGGTTCTTTTTTCCTTGATGACTTGCCAGCATTTGTTATTACTTTATTTCTTTATGATTGGTCACTATCTCTTGGTAAGAGAATCTCAGTGTTGTTTTAACTTACATTTTTAGTGTACTATGTATAATAACCAATCTGGAGATGGCTTCCAGTGTATGAGAGACTATGATATATTACATGCAAATTCTACCCCATCTCATATAAAGAATACAAGCACCCACAGAGGGTGGTGTCTCCCAGGGTCTTAGAACCAATGACCTATAGACACTGAGGGGTGAATGTGTGCAGTGTTGGAAACAAAGTATTTTTTTTTTAATTTTTTTTTTTAAATTTTATTTAAGGAGAAAAGAAAAAAAAGCAGAGAAAGGGTACAAGTTATACAGATTTGCAGAAAAAAAATGAACAGTAGGAAATTACTAGTTAATGGATTACATATTGTCATCTTAGAAATAATTGTTCAAGTCACAAAATTAAAGCTTGTAAAGTGGACATTCCATCAATGATACTGCAAACAGTTCTGTTCAATGATCCAATAAAACTCTGTGATATCATTTTCTATCTTATACACTTAAATATACATGCAGTTATATAGTACAGAGCACTTTCTTTTCCTCTCTTTTGTACAATGACTATTACACATTTTGGGTTTCATTGCTCCCATGGTTCTTATTACTTTTTTGGAAGAGAGTAAAACCAAATGTGACATAACAGAACAGAATCGGTCAAGTCAAAAGGGTGGACATAATAGATAATGTGAAAACATAATACAAGGTGATCAACAATGGTTACCATAATGCCTCCCGCTATCTCTAATAGAATTGCCTATATTGTTAGTTACAATACAATTGAACAAAACAGTAAAGAATAAAACCGACAAAACCAAAACATTGGAGACATTGTAGGTCTTCAAAAATAGATAAAAGTCAATGAGAATGGGCGTCATAATGAATCTCATTATCTTCACAGCTGATGCCTAAATTTTCGAACCTGATACTATCCAGCAAAACAGAATGGGGGAACATCAGTTAAAAACCAGATGGTGAGAGTAATACAGGGCTTTAAATCGAGGTAATGGAAAGTCAAAGTGGGTTACTATAATATATCCTGCTATTTTTTTCCTTTAATTAAAAGGATAAAAATAAAAAAGTAAATAATGGGGTGGAGATTGAGATAAAAGAGGGCATAACAACGAAACAGCACAGATCAAAACATAACCATTTAAGCAGAATAGTGTTTCACCACCAGATAATCCTGACCTAAAAGTAGTTACCATATTATCTCTTTCCTTGAAATCCTTGAGTACAACTTCGTATACTGTAGCATTAAGTATATCAAAACAATGTAAAACCATTCAAGAGAATGACAGCATTACAGAGTATTTAGAATCGACTAACAGAAAATGAACAATGGTTTCTGTATAATCTCCTTGTCTTTAAAAGGTTTTTGCTTATACTATCATACATAATAAAATCCAGTAAGATACAACCTATTTGGACCATTGGAGACAGAAGGACAAAAGCTAGATGAGACTTCAAAACAAGATGATACTAAATCAGTATTACCTATTAAGATGTCATTTTCTCCAAAATAGCTGTTCCTATCATCCAATCTTCTCTGCCTCATTTCTGTTGAGCTCTTATTCTGTCAGTAGCTGTCAGTTTGTCTTCTTCACTTTGTTCTCTGCTCCATTCGTTGTGGCCTCCATTATTTCTGGATTCTTTGTATTTTTCTTTTTTTAGAATATCCTGCAATACTCTCTGTAGAGTTGAATTGGTGGTTGCAAATTCCCCCAGTTCCTCTTTATCCTGGAAGCACCTTGTTTTTCCATCAATTTCGGGGGACAGTTGTGCAGGATATCTCAATCTTGGCTGGAGATTATTATCTTTCAAAGCTTGAATTATTTCCCCCCAAGCTCTTCGTGATTTGATGGTTTGTGCAGAGAAATCTGCTGTAATTCTGATGGGTGCTCCCTTGTAAGTGGTCTGCTTCTTGTCTCTGACAGCTTTTAATATTCTGTTCTTGTATTGAATTTCTGGAATTTTGATTATTATATGCCTGGGTGTTGCTCTGTTTGGGTTGTAGGTAGCTGGGGTCCTGTATGCCTCATACATCTGAGTATCTTTACCTTTTGCTAAATTAGGAAAATTCTCCTGGATTATTTCTGTGAGTAGCTTTTGTAGTTCATTTGTTTGTGTCCCTACTTCTTCTTTTATGTTCTTAATCCTTAAGTTATGGCTCCTCTTATCATCTTCTTGTCTTTGTATTATTGCTGTTTGTTTCTTTGTTATTTTTAAGAAGTTTTTCATTTCATTCTCCCATATTACAATTCTGCCCTCCAGTTCAGATAGTCTGTCCTTAGTTTCTTTCAAGCTGTTATGCCAGTCTTCTATAGACTTCTTAGTTTCTTGGTAGTCCCTTTGAACCTGCTTCACGTATTCTATGCTTTCCCTGTTTTCTCCATCAAACACTTCTCCCCTCTTTTTCTGTTCTTCCATTCCACCATCTGTTTTTTCTTGGGTGGTGCTTAGTATTTCTCTAACTATTTTGCATACTTCTAGCTTCAGGTCGTTGATAACTTCATTCCTGAATTGGTCTATGAGGCTCTCTATATGGCGCCTTATGTGTAATGGTGCGGTGTCTGTTATTGCCTGTTTCTCAGAATTGGGGGCCGAGGAGCCTTTCTTGTTGCTGCCTCTTCCCATATTCTCTGTTCCTTATGTATGCAAGCTTATATGAGAGGCCTAGCTTCTCTCTCTGTCAGCCACAGCCTGATCGAATTGCACCGGTTAGGTGTTTCCACTCACTGCTGCACACCAGGCAGCCTACGCGGGGGCCCGCCCCTCCCGGCCTCCGTCAGGCTCTGGGATCTGGGTTGGGCCAGCCTACGGGGTCCGCCGGCAGCGTCACGCAGGCCAGGCACTTTTCACCAATCCCGCCCGACAGGGGAATGTGTGGCTGGAGTCGCCAGCGCGCCCTGCTCCCGCAGGACTGCCCGGGCCCAGAAAGTCCGCTGGAGTCAAACTGTGGTGGAGTGTCAGTTTCTCTCACTCACCTCGCCACAAGTCAGAACATGCCTCCCTGCCTGTCCTGTTTTCTACTCCGTTCACAGACTCCCGTTCTCAGAGTTTCCGTGCGTCTCTCTCCTTGCCGAGCCGATGTAGAGGCAGCCAGCCACCGCGCGGCGGGAAACCCAAATGGCGTGGGGTCCAGCCTCAGCAGCGAGGCTTTTCTGTTCCTGTTTTAGGACCAGGACTGCATTCCGAGTTGGTTTCTCTCAGCCGAGTTCGTTCCTGAGTCAGCAGAGCATAACTCCACCTGCTTATGTCTCTTTAGTCCGCACCATACCTGGCTTCTGAGCCTAGTTTTCAGAGAGCCTCCGGTAGTTGCTGTTATCTGTCCGCCATGTTCTCCCGGAAGTGGAAACAAAGTATTAATAAGATTGCTATGTTGCTGCTGATGTTATAGTTATTTGTTAAGGATGGGAACTTACTGTCTTCTATGTGCTTCATATAAGTAAGAGGCTCACACAATACAAGCCGAACTTTCAAACAGAAGATTGTCCTCGCCACTTGACACTCCAGCTGGTGAAGGCCTCTACTTTTTGAAGTCAGTAACAAAATTTTCACATTGCTGTATCTTACAACTGTCTCTTTACCTATTATAGTCCCTTTGCTGGGCTCACATCTTTGAAGGCAAATGTGTTACTCACCTCTCTCCTCCTAGTTCTTAGTATAGCACTTGGCATATAGCAGGCATTCATTAAATGTGAGATAAAAAAAAACAAAAATAATCAGTAATCAGCTGGTTCATGGAAATGACATGATTGCATTTGCTCCTAGTGAGAAAGCAAAATACCCCAAATTTCTGCACCAGATCTGCTCTCAATTTATTCACATCAGTCTCTGGGTATTCTTTTTACTACTGATATGGGTGGTCAAATCATCCTGAATTTAAAGTTAGCAAGAAAACATCACATGTGGAATTTCACATTGTAGTGTTGCACACACATGATGAACTAGGACTTAAAGTAACTCCTGAAAGCGAGAAGCCAGTGCTTTTATCTCTCTGGCTCATGGGGAAACCCCAGGTGTACACCTGCTATATACCTTGCACATTTCCAGCGGCATGACTTTTGGGGTAACTCTGATTGTTAGAAAATTCTGTTTTCTTGCACAATCCTCTCATTTGTCCCTGGAACTGAATTCTCCCAATTTAGGGGAAAAAGCCAGGAAAGGAATTTCAAGATGAGTATCCCAGCAGGTTCCCAAGGAGGGTCATAATTAAAAATCAAGCTGCTATTGCTGGTACTAGTCTAATATTTTTCATGCTCTCTGTCAAGAAGTCAACCACTAAATGAAGTAGGAGCAAACTCCTACATTAACACAGCTTCAAAGTCGGAATTTGTTTCTTTGTATGTTTCAGTTAAAACTATTTGGAGAAACTTACAGAAAGCCAGCCACTATGACTCATTCTTTTAGATGACCTAGAACAAACCTGACTCATTATTAATACTGAACCAAGCATGCCCTGAAACTCTCTTGTCCTCCATCTTTCTCTTTTGAATATGTGCTCTACAACTTTAAACTGAGCATGCTCAGAAATGTGCCCGTCCCTCTGTATACTTTCTTATATGAATATTTATAGACCCCTGAAATAAAATTTCCATGCTTTCTTTGTTCAGGGCAATCATTGCTTTGCATGTAACGCCAGGGCTCTCTTTACTTGCTAAAGATAACAAATCTTTTTCCACTCTTTTATCTACTAATTGTGCTGTTTGGTTTTGCACTTAAGATATAAGCCCACTGCATTGAGTCACAAATATCTCCAAACATAATTATTTTTAAAAATCCAGAGCATTTCTGTAAGGACAGAGTCTATGTTTATGTTATATAACATGCATGCACATATGTATATAATTTCACGTCACTCCTACTCTACTGGATCAATTGGGAAAGTAGGAAGAAGTTATTTCTTGCCAATTCTTGCTAGCAAAAGACTTCTTAATGGAAGACAATGAGGACCCATGCCTACCCAAAGCCTGTGTGTCCTATAGAAACTATTCCCCAACCGCCTAACCACATGGGAGCACTTGTCTCTGAACTAATGGTCTCTTCAAAAGCAGTGTAGGACATCCAGTCTCTAAAACCTTTAAGAAACCTTTGTTTCCACCAATTTGACAGCTCTGTGGGTGTCTATTTTTAACAAGGCTTGGTAATCTTTTCAAAGCAATCTCTCAGCTACTTGAGGAAAGGGTCTCCAAACCCCTTCCTCCCACAGACCTAACTGCCCACTACTAATCTGCAGCTCAGTTAGCCAGGAAGCCCACGCATGTCCTGCCCCAGCTCTGACAGTGTCAGGTCAATCAAGAAGAGGCACTGAGGGTTCCTGCTGGCTTATCCATTGCTGTCATGAAAAATGATTGATGGGGAACCAGAAGGAGCTCCCGGCTGAATCTCAGAACAGAAGAAATGTCAAACTGAGATGCTTCCAGGTGTTCTGCATGATGTGTGGCACTCCTAAAGTGCAGAATAGATTGTTTCAGCCAGAGCAACTCCTCCACACACACAAAAAAAAATTACAGCCCAACAACCCACGGAATATGAAAGGAGAAAGAAGGAAAGCTCCTCCCAGGACTCTCAGTCTTGGGTTCTGATTCTGGGTGTCTGGTAGCTGGAAGATGAGTGCATAGGTAGCCCCAAGTCTAGTGTGAGGGACGAAAGAGCGGGACCTTGCTGGCACTTACCAGCAAACAATCAAAAGATGAGATAAGCACCTGGAGCACTGTGCTACAAAGTCAAGGGCAGGGGTTCAGCACCCTGCCCACCAACGTGAAAACCAAGCAGAGAGGGTACAAAAGATCCAGGGTACCAACTCCTATGGAGCCTCTGTCCTGTGTCAGCCCTAGCATCACTGATTTCATTTTTACCATCTGCAGCAGGCAATATATTCCACACTCCACGGACAAGGAAGATAAAGAAATGTACCTAAGATCACAACACTAGTAAATAAGAGACTGAAGGGGAAGAGCGCACATCTTTTCAATCCAGCAGCCCACCCTTCTGCTCCAAGAGAAATGATGCTTTCCTTAGAAGGTAAGACATGAGGACAGTTTCTTGGCTTCCTTAGTCAGAAAGCCAGCTCTGTCATCACATCTGGCTATGTCCCCTTCCCTCCTGCTTCTTCACCTGCAGAGACCCAGAGGACCACCAGGCAGTTTCCTAGGTCTCATCTCAAATCCAGTGCTGGGCTGGGCCTGAAGAATAATTGCTGTTAATACACCATTGTTAACCAGTAATTGCTTTCCTTTGGGGTCCACCTTTTCAAAAGCCATGGGGCATTTTTCTTCCCTCAGCTTTTACCTTCTTGAAGCTTTTGTTTAAGTCTTTAAAAAGACACGACTCTCCAAAGACATAATTAAGGCTTTCATGCCCCGCACTTTTAACAAATATATTTTGACCTCGCTTCATCCCTTTTGGAAAGGAGCCGTTTTTCTGGCACCTTAAAGGGATTTTTATTCAATTACCCTCCAGAATCCTCTTTTCTTTTTTTCTTTTAGGCACAAAAAGCTTCCCAATTGCCTTGGAAGGTGAAATTAGGTGCTTGCCCATTCAGCATCAAGCAGGGTTTTAAATTGGAGGAAATAATAACACTTCTTTGAATTTCAGGGCAGCTTTCACAGAAAGAAATTAGAATCTGCCCTAAGTAGCAGCTTGGTCATCTGTTGACCATCCGTTCTCGCTAAGGTCTGGAAGAGGGGGGAATAGCAGAGCTGGAATTCCAAATCCCACAAGCACAAAAGACTCTTTAAAAAAAGTTTACTCAGGATAAAGTCAGACTGTCCTCTTCCCTCATTGCTTCTGGGCCATGAGACAGTGCTGGTCTTCTGATTTAACCAAGGTTCCCTTCTTGCCTCGGGGGAGTTCAGCAGTAGGGACTGAGGAGCTGTGAGCACTGCCCACTTGTGGGCCTCTGCTTTCAAACAAATCAGAATGAATTCGAAAGCCAAGTTGGTTTAAACATCACTGAATGCACCAGAAAAAAATGAAAAGAAATGACTGAGATTAACCTGATCTGTGGTCTTTATCTTTTAACTTGAAATAGGTAAGTTCCCCCAAACTAGGGATGGCAAATCCTTTAGCGCTTTCACTGATACGGGCTGTCGCAGCATGCATGCCATAGGTTCTCCACCTCTGCTGACATGAGATCTGTAAAAGGACAGTCTCAGTCTGTTTCTCCAGAGCATCTAGTGGCCTTCCTGTCAGTCGGCTCCTGCCCACAAAATGCATGTGCATGCACAAGCACACACATCCTATACCTACTAATGAGCCATCAATGGAAGTGGAACTCATTGGATGGCATCCTCTAATAACTGGAGCTATTTTAAATAAGGCAGATAGGAAGATTATCATGCCTGTGCGTCCTGCAGCATGCCAAAAATACCTACCATTCACTGTCAGGCTGTACTATAGCACTACATCCCTAAAGCAAAGCAGGTAGTAGCCAAAGAGTGACAGTACATCTTTGACATAATCTGCCAAGTTTATTATTAAATGGAGGATTCTCTTGTCTAATGAATATGGCGTCACCTGGCAGAGGAAAGGATCTATGCGAAATGGCCCACACAGACGAGAGCACGTTTTGATTGATGCTTTGAGAGAGGAGAGGCAAGAAAAGAAGAAAGAGGAAAAATAACAAAACCAAAAAACAAGGGGTCAGGACACAAAGGGAAAGAGAAAACACAGAAACAAGCCAGACAGAGTTGCCTACGGCCAGAATAGATCTTATTCTATTAAACCTCCAAATCCTGGTACACTTAATGCTCTAAAATCCATCTACATGAGTCTTTTCTGTCTTAAAAGTTTATCTATTCAAATGAGAAATAGTCACTGACCTAAAGAAGCCTCCCCTCGAGCTGCTGCTTTTGACAACACAACATCCCCATGGTGCCTCTGAGTTAATCTTCCACGTTTCCTCCATATGCAAAGGAGGCAAGGAAAATATTTAACATACAGGTTGTTCTAAAATGTACGACTACGTGGACTCACCAGGCATTTTCTGTCCAAAAGAACAACAAACAAGCAAAAACACGAACTCAACCCTAAGGCCGCACAGAACACAGCGAATCACCTTCCTGCACCCACCAGGCCTCCAAGACCCCTTCAGGTACCAACCGGAAGTCGGCTGCTCAGAGCTTACCCAGGTGCTCTGCAAAGGTTAAAGCAAATGCAGACTGCCAGCCACTTCCACAGAGGTGCCCAAGCAGCAAGGCCAGTGGGGCTTGGAAGTCTCATGGGGCAGCGCTGCTCCTGGGAGAATCACCGATCTTGATGATACATTCCTTCTCTAGCAATAACATCCCTGGTAAATATGCTATTACTATTACTATTACTATTACTATTACTATTACTATTACTATTACTATTTATTACTAATAATAATCCCAGCCTACAGCCCTGGGGAATGACTAAAGATAAAATTTGAATGTTCATAACACCTTTCTTTCTGATTTTTTGTTATTTGTTGCTTTGTTTTGTTTTGTTTTGTTTTAACAGTTCAAAATAGAAAACAAGCCAAATGTATTTCCATGTGATGGATTAGCAAACTTTTCTGCATCCTTACCATGATGCAGAACTACTCAGGAACAAGAAGGGAAGGAGTTCGTGATCCATAGGATGACTTCTGTGACTCATCAGGGCATTGTCAGAGGGAAAGCAGCGTGTCAGGGGACTGTGGAGTGTGTGCTTCCCTTTATAATATTCTCAAAATGGCAAAATTACAGCGACAAAGACAAGATCAGGGATAAGAATTAAATTTGGGGGGTTGTAACTTAGAGGAACCAAAGAAAGGTGTGTGTGTGTGTGTGTGTGTGTGTGTGTGTGTGTGTGTGTGTTAGAACCAATTGAACCCAACATCTTTGTACTGAATTATATCTTAGACAGCCCCAGATAAATAGATATATACATAGGGATACATACATACATGCATAGAAAGATACACAAGCTGCGGGTAAGTACATACATACATACATACATACACACATGTTTTATATACATATAATACATATCCTACTTTTTTATTTTGTTGGAGCCTCACAAGTTGCTAAGTTGCATACACTGAGCTCAAGCATGGGTTCCTCCTTCCTAAACTTCCCAGAGGGCTGGGATCATAGGCCATCACATCCATCAAGGAAGTTTCTTTGGGTTGATCAGACAGTTTTGCATCCAGATTACAGTGGCAATCATATATATATATATATATAAAATAAAATTCCACAGCATACTGATTATAGCAGTGTCATATATATATATATATATATATATATATATATATACACATACATATGATAAAATTCCATAGGACATATGCCAAAAGTGAGAGCATGTAATAAACAAAAAATTCTGAATAAGATGAGTAGCTGGTATTGTACCTCATCAGTTCCCTGGTTCTGAAAATTATCTTGTACAAGATATCATCATTGGGAAACCTAGGTGAAGAGTAGAAGGAAATCCTCTGTGCTTCCATTGCAATTTCTGTGTACACTAAAATTGTTTCAGGGAAAATGTTTAAGTTTTTTAAATATTTGGGGGAAAGGGCTGGAGGATTTATTTCAAAAAACTCTAAGAAAATGGGGGTGGCAGCAGTTTGAGATGTAAACATCTAGTGAGCCAGAAGAACAGCTTGTAGTCCTGAATCTGGTACCATCGCTGCACAGATTTGACCAAGTTATTTGACCTCTCTACACTTAGTTTTCTCACCTGTAAAGTGGGAAGATGCATCAGGCCATCAGATTTTTCTAGCATTTCTAGTTCCCAGGGTAGCAGTCTGGCTTTTATGATCCAAATGTTTTCAATTATGCAAGCCTACTACATGGGAGCAGGGGCCCTAAAACAATTCCCTTGTGAATCTCCATTAGTTTCTAATATTAACAACTCTGCAAGAATTCCGCTGCAATTCCCAGGCATGGTCAGGAGAGCCGCCTTAATTCTGCTCACTCAACTCGAAGACAGTCCCCATCTTGCTTTTGTCTCTGCTATCCTTGCCCCCACCCCAGGAGCGCTCTGAGCCTGTAAGAGCAGCTCACCAGCAAGGAATTACTTCCTGGGAGGAAGGGACAAGCCGAGATTAACAGCCAGGCAAAGGACTCAAGGAAATTCAAAGAGGAGCAGGCATGGCTCACAGAACAAAGACCCTAGCGAGGAAGATCATCAGCCTGCACTGGGCTTGCAGGAAGATGCGTCTGGGGTCTGAGCACAAACTGTGCGTTAGGGCCACACAGTCAGAGATATGGACCACTGTGACCCAGATTTGCAAAACAAGGTTGAAAGGCTAGCAAAGATATCTGCTAGGATGTCTGTTCCCTCTGCTAACAAGAAGAGCCAGGTGGGATTGTGTTAGGGTACGTCAGCTAGAAGAAATACAAAACCCCACTCACAGTGACCTTTTTTTTAAAAAAAGGACATTTGGGGATGGGAATTTAGCTCAGTGGCATAAGCGCCTGGCTGGCAGGTGTAAGGCCGTGAGTTTGATCCTTGGTACCAAAAGAAAAAAAAATTTTTTTTTAATTATAAAAGGACACTTACATATTTATAGACTCAATTAGCTGGCAATCCAAAGTAGAGATTTGTGGCTTCAGAACTATATTGACCAGCATGGTAGCTACTAACCACTCGTGGGTACTGAATACTTGCAACTCAGCAGTCAGATCTGAGATATCCTTTAAATATACAATATCAGTAGATTTCAGAATTTATACACAAAAATGAACATGCCAAATCTCAATTGATTTGTATTAATTGTGATCGAAATTTTATTTTATATCTTTGTATTAAATAAAACAGCTTATTTGAATAAATGTCATCTGTTTCTTTTTATTTTTAATGGGGCTCCAAGAAAAATTTAAAATTCCATATGTGGCTCACATTATATTTCTACTGCATGATTTTAGAACAATTGTGTTCCCCCATAAAAGTATTTGGCAATATCTGAAGACAATTTTGATGGTCGTAACTAGGGCTGACTTGCAACTGTGATCTATGGGACAGAGGCCAGAGACAATATTAAATATCCTGTAATGCACATGACAGCTCCCACTGGAGAGGACTACCCAGCCTAAAATGTCAGCAGTGTGGAAATTGAGAAGCCTGGGTAGGAAGGAGTCTCCTGTCTGCTGGAGAAACACGACTAGCTTCTTCATGACACTAGTTTCCTTACTATTGCAAAGGTGGCTGGTTTTCTGCTGCTATTTTCCATGTGTTTCTCCAGAGGGAGACAGTCTGTCGCACCCTGATTCTCTTTTAAGACCAAAGAAGAATTTTTCTCTCACATATTGTCAAAATTTCACGAATTTCTTTCCAGGAGCAACAGATACGGTACAGGTTTCATTAAATTACATAATAGAAGGTATATTTTGGTTCTTATTCTCTGAAGCAGATTTGGAATCAGAACTCCATGGTCGCAAACCTAACTAATGCAAGAGACCACTTTCAGTAATTCTATTTCACTGTCAAATAAAAACATCTTTTGCTCCCACAGAGCACTGGTAGAAGTGTTCTCATTAACTGATATTTAAATAATGAGTTTTATTTCCCCCCAAATATAGTATCCAAAATATGTGTTCATTTGGCTATGGGACCAAATGTTTTCCTTGTTATAATTTATTTTTTCAGATGAAATTTAATAATCCATTTGGGATATTTTAAGTGAAATTGATTTTCAGAAAATACAATATAAGGACCAATGAACCACAGGGGTTTTTTTTTAAACAGAAAGAAGGTCTTTATTTTTAACCAAATCAATATCCAGTCACCTTAGCGCTCAGAAAAGTACATCCCTGCAAATAAAGAAAATAATGTAAAATTTGTGCAATGGAAGTTTTTAAAATATGCTTTTAATATTTTCCTTGCAAAAGAACCAAGGTTTTGAAAACAGAAAAGTGTACACACTCTGTCTGCTCAGACATCAAGTGTACCTACCCTTCTTTGAAAATCTCTCGGGGCTGGGGATTTAGCTCAGCGGCAAAAGCACCTGCCTTGCAAGCAGGCAGTCGTGAGTTTGATCCCCGGTACCGGAAAAAAAAAAAAAAAAAAAAAAGAAAATCACTCATGCAGGTACTGCTGTTCACTCATTTAAAGACTTTCACTTTCATTCACTTTTTAAAATCTAATATGATCTCTTCTCCTTAGGGACACCCCTCATTGCAAAGGTACAGAGTGGGGTACAGAGAAAAAAGACCTGAGAACTTGGTTCTTCCCCCAGCCTCTCTTCAAGCCCCCTTGTTCATCCCTTCCCTTAGGCCCGTGTTTAAAGTAAGTCCAACCACAGACACGGTTCTTTTTAACCACATAACTGGAAGATTCCCTTGGCAAAACACAGAGGCCCCCTTCTTCCCAGCTGTTCCACCAAAGTCACTTCAGGAAGCACCAAATCCACTGTCTCCTAAACTCAGAGAAAGATGTTTCATTGGGTTTCTTGCAGTTGATATAGGAAAGTAACACTAACCACTACAATGAAGAAACCCCAGTTGCAATGATGTGTCTAGAAAGGTGCAGGCTCCACTCACTTCACTTCCCCTCTGTTTGCTCTGCTTGGATAGAAGAGTGCAGTCTTCAGGAGCCTTGATGGAGTCAGTAGTTTCCAAGGGACTGTGGTGTTACCTCCCAGAAGGTAAATGGGGAATACGTACTGCTGAACCACATCTATATAGATGCCACCAATGTCATTTCCATTTGTAGGAGAAAGAAAGTAACATCTCTGGCTAGGTGTCTGCTTCCCAGAAAGCTCCTGTACCAACAAGGTCCCATGAATTTGGGGTGAAATTTAGCATTCTCTGACACTGATATCAACATTATTTTATGGGTTCCACATCAGGACAAAGAAGTACAAGTTAAAACTCCTGGCACTTATTCCTTAAACTGCATATTTACCCTTCAAAATAGGATACAGGGAAGACATTTTCCAAAGAAGGTTGACAGTCCTTTTAGAAGGTGGTAAGAGTTTAAAAAATGGACTTTGGGTCCATGAAAGCTGCTTACAAACCCCAGGTCCACTCCTGATTTTTAAGTGACCTTGGGCAAGTTGTTAACATCTCAACCTGTCTCCTCTTCTCCACAAAGACGATAACCATAGTTACTTATTCAGATGATTGGGATTATTAAAAGAAACTGCGCATATGCAGAAGAAGATCTAAGATTTTGAAAACAGGCATATGCCCCTTGATGTCTGAGCTCAGTGCTGACAGAGATTGCTGGTTAAAGTTTTAGCTTACGTGATTCTACATTTTAATCCATAAAATTCTTTTGAAATAACAGTGATCCAAATCTCCCTAAACATCCTGGAACTATGAACTTTGTAACATGCTTTAAATTAAAATTAGTTGTGTTTTAAAAGAGTTTTTTTTAAGCACACATTTTAAACATCCTGTCTTCCTCTGAGTTCTATGAACTTTACATCTAAAGAACTTCAAGGCACAGCGTGACACACATTTGTCTGGCTTGATTTATTGTCATTACCTAGATTTCATGTATGTCTTGGTGTGTGTGTGTGTGTGTGTGTGTGCACATGTGTACACATTAGCTTTTCATCACTATATTAATATTAATACCTAGAAAAATCAACTGTTAAAGAAAAATGGTTTGCTTTTAGCTCACGATTTTGGAAGTTGTATTCTGTGATCACTTGGTCCCATCGCTTTGGTCCTGTGGTGAGACAGCCCAACATGGCAGGAGCACACAGTAAAAGAAATTTGTTCACCTCTGGCCAGCAAGCAAAAGAGCAGAAGAGGAAGAGGCCTAAGTCTCACTGTCCCCTTTGTAGGAAGCTCCCATGACCTCTTGCCAGGCCCTATGTCCTGAAAGTTTCACCCCCTCCGGCTAGTATCACCACGGAGAACAAAGCCTGAACACATGGACCCTGGGCAACTCTCAGCAGTGTGGAAAGTGCTTCCTTTTCATGCTGAGTTCTACATGTATACATGTAATATCTGCAATCCATGCCATCACTTTATAAACCTAAAATATAAGGAAACAATAATAGATGATGCTAGCATAAATGGGCCAAATTCCTGTTCTTTGATGTTCCAGAGTCCATGAACTCATGGACATTGTTAGCCTCACTGGAAGTAAAGCTATTGCCTCCTTCCAAAGCAAATGTCATAGTGTCCCACATAACACACAGAGCTGATCTATGGTCATTCATTAGTCTTCAGCTTTCTTTCAAATCTTTTTGCATAATGATACTTTTAGTGGTATTATTCTAGGCTCCCATTCAGAAGAAAAGGAAACTTATCAAGAATAAGGTTTTTTTATTGTTATGATAAAGAAAAGATAGAGAGAAGTTGGAAAGGACTGAGTTTGAAGTATAAACTGTCTGTCTGCGTCTCTCATCTCTGTATCACTCCTCTTGCTGTGGTTAAACCATTTCATGCAGCCGTCATTTGACTTTCTGTAGTCAATCCCTCACCAAATCTGCAAGGTCAGAAAAGAGGGGATGGGAATGGGAAGGAGTTTGGGGGGTAGAGGATGAAGCCAGGGTCCTGCTGCCAGGAGCTCTCAAGTGAGAGGGACATGGGTGGCAAGTCATCTGGAAGATATGCTTGAGCTAGGAGCACTAGATCAGGAAATAGCTTTCAAAGAACTTAAAGCCAAGTATTGGTGGAAACTGAGACAGAATGGAATCTGGGTGAGAAACAGACTTACATGGATCTTGATTCACTGGTACCCCCAGCTTTCTTTGCTGAGCTACCAGATGTAAAGCAAGTTGATTCACTGAGGACGATTTAAGAGTCAAGGAGATATCGGTCACTTTAAGGTTTTCTGTAACATGAACAAAGCACCATTCGTTATAATCTTTTTTTCCATTTTTCCACTAAACATCAAACTTTGCAAGATTCTGATCCAAGCCCTGCAGATACTGAACTATAATACTCCTCAGGTCAAGGAGAGTCAAGAAGGAGCAAGCCCAGGCAATATAAGGCGCAGTGGGCATCAGGCCTTCTGGAAGCAAGAGAAGAAGCACATAAACCATGGCAAAGGGGGAGCTGCCATCTGAGCGGGTGACAAGGGTCTGAGCTGCTTTTCTCAGTCCTCTGACCTTGTAAGCAAATGAGTGAATAGGATGCACTCATACAGTTATCAATTCCTTAAACAAACTACCCAAGACATCATTGCTCCCAATATTGGCGACTCTGAACTGGCTCAGCTGAGCTCTTCTGCTGTCTTGCCCGGGTTACACGTCTGCAGTCGTTGGAGAGCTCAGCTGGCACTGATGCACCCATGGTAGACTTAGACTCTGAACTGCTATTGCTCTCCATTTCTGAGTTCCTCTCTTTTCATGGCTTCTGGAATCCAGGTACGAGTCCCAAACGTGTGGGCTTATTGGCTTCTGCTTGTATAATGCTTGCTGATGTCCAATTTACTGATACAAGTTATTTGTCAAGCCCAGAGCACTGTGGCAGGAAACTGCGCAAGAGCTGGGTCCCAGGAAGTGTGTTTCACAGGGAAATGGCCATAACGTTGTGACAGCACAGCTCTCCTGTCTGAATTTCCCCAGATTTGAGCTTGGTATTGCTGAAGAGCTCCCCCTCCACCTGGCTCCATCTTCATAGAGGAACCGACTTCAGGCTGGGGTCTTGACAGAGTTTTCTTTGCTGACAGCCAGAGCCTCCAAACCTACCCCAGTTTAAGGGATCAAGATGAGGTTTGAGCCCCTACATAGCCTGCCCGGTCAGAATTACAGAAAGCAGAGATCTGAGGTCAGGGTCATTCAATCAGCAAGAACCCAGTCACCAAAGGACAAAGGAAAACAAGATTCCATTTGCTTTAATTTGGATCTGAAAATGTATCACAAAGGTTGTGTTGAAACTCAGACCCCAGCTGATGGAGGGAACTTGGAGGAAGTAGTCACTGAGGGTGTGCTTGGAAGGAAATATTCTCCCCTTGGTCCTTCATTCTTTCCTCCCCTTCCTTCTTTCCTCTCCTGTCCCTTCTCCACTCTTCTTCCCACCCTGAAATGAGAGGTTTCCTCTACTACATGCGCCCACCTTGATGCTCTTATTCATCATGGACCTAGAAGCAACAGAGCAAGGTGGCTGTGGACTGAAACCTCTGAAATTGTCAGCCAAAATAAATCTTTCCTCCTTTAAATTGACTGTCTCAGGTGTTATGTTACAGTGAAGGAAAACTGACTAACACAGATCCATAGAGATCTGACAAACATTTGGAAGAAACAAAAGCAAATATGGTGTTGAGGTGCCCCTCAATTCCAGAGGGGACCATAAGGCCCAATATGTTCATGTTTCAACAATAGCCAAAATTCAGCTATCTATGCACATGCCTCTTCATAAGGGCCTAGAATCTTAGTGAGTACCTAGGAAGGTTACTCATCTGATCTCACTTTTTGGGTGAGTAAGCTGAGCCCTCAAGTGGTCAAGTGCCCCAACAAATTAATAAGTACAAAACCATGAGAGTGTGTAACAAAATGATTAGGAACATACATAGAATCTTAATTTGCTTTCATTGTTAAAGATTCACCATCCTTAAACAAGTAGGATATCTGTGGATTTTATTCCCACATCTCATTAAATTAAAAGATTTCTTGTTTGTTGTTTAATTCAACAATTAAAAATGATGTGAAAATTTGAATAATCTTATTTAAGTAAGATTTCTTCCTGGAACTCATTTCACCGTAATTTTTCACTTGAAAGAGTCACAGCTAACAAAGAAAGAAACTGGGGCCTCCTAGAAGAAGCAAAAAAAGATGGGAAGAGGAAGCAACAACAAAAAGTTTCCAGGCCCCAACCCTGAGAACATTGACCCAGGACAGGTAAATACAAGGGAGAATGAGAACAGCAAACATGCAGTATCAGACACAGTGCCAGTGGACATAAAGAGATATATTCAGGACCTCATAGACAAGTTCAAAAGTGAAATATTTAGCCAAATAAAGCAAGACATAAGAAAATTAAGAGATACTAAGCACCCCTCAAGCAGACTCAGATGGAAGAAGGGAGGAACTCAAACAAAGGAGAGAACCATTTGATGAAGAATATAAAAAATATACAGTACATGAAGCAGATTCAAAGAGATCACCAGGAAATTAAAACCCTAGGGAAAGATGGCAAATCAGCCTGAAAGAAACTAAGGATAGATTATCCAAACTGGAGGACAGTTTTGCCATTTGGGAGTATGAAAGAGAAAACTTTTTTAAAATAACAAGGAAACAAGCAATAATAATACAAAGGTAGAAGATGACAAAAGGATCTATAACTTGAGAATAAAGAATGTGAATGAAGAAACTGCAGTAAAAACAAAGGAACTACAAAGATTATTCACAGAAATAATTAAGGAAAACTTCCTGAACATAGGAAAAGGAAATGATATTCTGATATATGAGGCATACAGAACTCCAGCCATCTACAACCAAAACAGAGCATATAATAATCAAGATCCCAGAAATTCAATATAAGAACAGAATATTAAAAGCTGTTAGAGACAAGAAAGAGATAACCTATAGAGAAATGCCCCTCAGAATAACAGCAGACTTCTTGACACAAGCCATCAAGTCAAGAAGAGCCTGGAGTGAAATATTCCAAGCCCTGAAAGAAAATAACCTCCATCCCAGATTGATATACCCTGCTAAACTGATATAAACAGTTTAGCAGGGTATATCAATTTAGCAGGGTATATCAGTTTAGCAGGGTATATCAGTTTAGCAGGGTATATCAAGAAATTATGGAGAAACAAGATGCTTCCAAGACAAAGAGGAACTTGGGAAATTTGCAACCACCAATCCAACTCTACAGAGAATACTCCAGGGCATTCTAGAGACAGAGAAAAGTACGAGGACTCCAGGAACAGTGGCAGAGAGGCCTCAGTGAATAGAACAGAAAACAGAATGAACAAGATAAGCAGACAACTGATGGCAAACAAGACCATAACAGAAATGAGGCAGAGAAGATTTTATTCAAAACTGATATGATTGATAGTATCAAGTCTGAGAGTATAGGCAACTACACTGAAGATGACAAGACTCTATGGTACACATTCTGGTTTGATAACTGCCGGTTTTTTGAAGTTCTATACTACATACAAAGTTGTGTTTTTATTAATACTGTTATGTACTGATATATTCAATTATACTATGTCTGATGATATAGCCAATTCTATTGGAGATAACGAGACAACACAGGAACCATTGTAGAATTCTTTGTACGATGGTCTTATATGTTTATTTCATTTCATGTGTTTATAGGAATATGTTTTCTTTTGTCTTGTTTTGTTTTGTTTCTCCCTCTAATACAGAAAGGATAGAAATACATGTTAAAACTCATGTATGTGTAGAATCTGTAAAAAGTTTATGAGAACTGATCTTATGACACATGATGAAATGAACACTTTGAAGAAAAAGTGACACTAAAATACCCAGTGCTGATCCTGGAGAGTCATAATGTGAAACTTAGCAATATTGTTATTTTTGTTCAGAGTAATATTAGTCTGCTTGGGTTTATTCAGTGTCAACATAATTGAAGATATGGATAACTGCATGTATGTTTAAGTGTATAGGATTGATAACCATATTTCTAAGTTTTTGTTGGATAGTTGAACAAAACTGGTTGCAACCTCAGGGTTTGAATCTGCACTTTATATGCTCCACTTTAGTATCTTGAATAACTATTTGTAAGAAGACAAACTGTAATCATCAACTAGTGATTTCTTACTGCTTATTTTTTCTTTGAAATTATGTATTAGTTCTACCCATTTTCTGTTTTGTTTAGTCTTTCTTTAAATTAAATTTTTTTAAAAAAGACACTACAGTACCCAGTGCTGATCACAGAGTGTCACGATGTGAAATTCAGCAATACTATTATTCTTTGTTCAGAATGATTTTAACCTGCTTTAGTTTGTTTAATCTAAACATAAATGAAGATATGGATAACTGCATGTATGTTTAGTGTATAGGATTGACAAACATGTTACTAAGATTTTGTTGGATAGTTGAACAGAACAGTTTGCAGTCTCGCTATTTGAATTCCCACTTTACACGTTCCACTCCTGTACCTTGAACAACTGTTCGTTTTTTTTTCTTTTTTTTTTTAATTTTATTTAAGGAGAAAAAAGAAAAAAAAACAGAAAAAGGGTACAAGTTATATAGAATTTCAGAAAAAATAAACAGTAGGAAATCACTAGTTAATTACATATTGTCATCTTAGAAATAGTTGTTGAAGTTACAAAATTAAAGCATATAGAGGGAATTTTCAAACAGTGAGACTGCAAACAGTTTTGTTCAATAATCCAACAAAACTCAGTAATATGGTTATCTATCTTATACACTTAAATATATATGCAGTTATATCTTTTAGAGAACTTTCTTTTCCTTTCTTTTGTACAATGACAATTACACATTTTGGGTTTTATTACTCCCACAGTTCTTTTTACTTTTTTTTGAAGAAAGTAAAACCAAATGTGGCATACCAAGACAGAGTCAGTCAAATCAAAAGGATGGACATAATACCTAATGTAAAAACAAAATACAAGGTAATCAACAATAGTTACCATAATGTCTCTTGTTATCTTAAAAAGAATTGCCTATATCATCAGTTATAATAGAATTGAACAAAACAGTAAAGAATAAGATCAATAAAACCAAAACATTGGAGACATTAGAGGACCTCAAAAGAAGATAATAGTCAACCAGAATGGGCGTCACAATGAATCTTACTGTCTTCATAGTTGTTGCCTAGACTTTCAAACTTGGTACTATCTAGCATAACAGAATAGAGGAAAATCAGTCAAAACAAGATGGTGAGAGCAATACAGAGTTTCAAATCAAGTTAATAGGAAAACAAAGTAGGTTACTATAATATATCCTGCTATTTTTTATTTATTTTTCCCTTAATTAAAAGGATAAAAATGAAAAAGTAGATAATAAAAAGGAGACTGAGATAAAAAAGAGGGCATAACAACAAAACAGTGCAGGTCAAAACATAGCCATTTAAGCAAAATAGTGTTTCACCACAAGATAATCGCGACATAATAATAGTTACCATAGTATCTCTTCCCTTAAAATCTTTGGGTATAACTTCGTATACTGCAGCATCAAACATATCAAGACAATGTAAAATCATTCAAGAGAATGACAGTATTACAGGGTATTTAGAATCAACTAACAGAAAATAAACAATGGTTTCGGTATAATCTCCTTGTCTATAAAAGTTTTGTTTATATTATCACATATAATAAAATCCAATAAGATACAACACAAAACCAATGGAAACAGAAGAACAAAAGCTTGATGGGACTTCAAAACAAGAGAATATTAAATCAGCACTACCTATTATGATGTCTTGTTTTCTCCAAAATGGCTGTTCCTACCATCCAATCTTCTCTGCCTCATTTCTGTTGAGCTTTTTTTCTGTCACTAGTTGTCAGTTTGTCCTCTTCATTTTGCTTTCTGTTCCATTCATTGTGGCCGCTCTGCCACTGTTTCTGGAATCTTGGTATTTTTCTTTTTTAGAATATCCTGCAGTAATCTCTGTAGAGTTGAATTGGTGGTTAAAAATTCCCCTAGTTCCTCTTTATCCTGGAAGCACCTTGTTTTTCCATCCATTTCTAGGGACAGTTGTGCAGGATATATCAATCTTAGCTGGAGGTTATTATCTTTCAAAGCTTGAATTATTTCCCCCCACGCTCTTCGTGATTTTATGGTTTGTGCCGAGAAGTCTGCTGTAATTCTGATGGGTGTTCCCTTGTAAGTGATCTGTTTCTTGTTTCTGATGGCTTTTAACATTCTGTTTTTATATTGGATTTCTGGAATTTTGATTATTATATGCCTGGGTGTAGCTCTGTTTGGGTTGTAGGTGGCTGGGGTCCTGTATGCCTCACACATCTGAGTATCTTTACCTTTTGCTAAATTAGGGAAATTCTCCTGGATTATTTCTGTGAATAGCTTTTGTAGTTCATTTGTTTGAGTCCCTACTTCTTTTTTTATGTTCTTAATTCTTAAGTTATAGATCCTCTTGTCATCTTCTAGTCTTTGTATTATTGCTGTTTGTTTTCTTGTTATTTTTAAGAAGTTTTTCATTTCATGCTCCCACCTTACAAATCTGTCCTCCAGTTCTGATAATCTATCCTTGGTTTCTTTCAAGCTGTTATGCCAGCATTCAATAGAGTTTTTAGTTTCCTGGTAATCTCTGAGAACCTGCTTCACGTATTCTATGTTTTCTCTATTTTCTCCATCAAACAATTCTCCCCTTTTTTTCTGTTCTTCCATTCCACCATCTGTTTTTTCTTGGGCAGTGCTTAGCATTTCTCTAACTATTCTACTTATTTCTTGCTTTATTTCATTAAATACTTTATTTTTGAACTCGTCTATGAGGCTCCGGAGATACCATTTTATATCTATAGGTGCTGTGTCTGAAATTGCATTTTTCTGTCTTCATTCTCTTTTGCTTTTACCTTTCCTGGATCAGTGTTCTCAGGATTGGGGACTGAGGAGCCTTTCTTGTTGCTTCCTTTTCCCATACTTTTTGTTCCTTCCATACAAGCCTATGTAGGAGGCTCAGTTTTTGTTTTGTTTTGTTTTGTCTTTCTCTTTGTCTGTTGCAGTTTGTTTGAATCTGCTGGCTAGGTGTTCCTGCCCATTGTAGTGTACTAGGGAGACACAGACCTGGGCAGCCTCTGCTGGGCCCGCCCCTCCAGGTCAACCTACTGAATGTTTCGCTGCTAGGGTGTGCTGCCAGGCACAGGGACCTGATTTGGGCTAGCCTACTGGATCTTAGTCCGTGGCGTCACCAGACCAAGCGCTCCCCACCACTCCCACTTGAGAGGGGAATATGCGACTAAACTCACTTCAGGGCCCTGTTCCGGCTAGTCTGCTTGTTCCCAGAATATCCTCTGTTGGAGCCTCCTAGTCTATGAAAGGCTCCCCATTTCACTCACTGCAGGTCGTGCCAGTCCCGCTCTCAACGCCGTTTGGTTCGCCAATTCCCACTCTCAGAGCTTTCACGCGCCTCTCTTCCTGCCATGTAGATTGGGATGCAGTACCGGCAGCAGGAAATTCAAATCGCGGCTTCCAATGGCGTGGGATCCAGCTTCCGCACTGAGATTTTATCTGTTCCTGTTATAGCATCAGGATTGCATTTCCAGTTGGTTTCTCTCAGCTTACTTTGTTCCTGGGTCGGCAAGGTACATCTCCCCTCACGTAGGACTCCTCACGTGGCACCGCTCCTGGATTCTAAGCTGGTAATCTCAGAGAGCCTCCATGACTGCTGTTATTTGTCTGCCACGTTCTCCCGGAAGTGCCAAACAACTGTTTGTAAAACAACAAAATGTAAACATCAACTAGTGATTTCTTACTGTTTATTTTTTTCTCTGAATGTATGTATTATTTCTACCTATATTCTGTTTTTTATTTTTAGTATTTCTTTAAATAACATTTTTTTTAAAAAGAGCCACAGCTACACTCAGAAGTCAGTAGCCTTCCTGTACATAAACAACTCACTGAGAAAGAAATTAGGGAACCCACACTTTTCACAATAACATCCCAAAAAATGAAATACGTAGGAATCAATCTAACAAAGGAAGTAAAAGATTTATACATTGAAAATTGTAGTACTCTGAAAAAAGAAATCAAAGATGAATTCAGAAAATGGAAAGATATCCATTGCTTATGCATAGGAAGAACCAACATTATGAAAATGGCCATACCCCCAAAACTGTTCTACAGATTTAATGCAATCCCAATCCAAACACAATTAACATACCTCATAGATTTAGAAAAAGCATTCCAAAAATGCATCTAGAGCCAGAAGAGAACTACAATAGCAAAGCAATCTTTGGTAACAAAGGCAAGGCAGAAAGCATCACAATCCCTACCAAGCTGCTATAATAAAATTAGCATGGTACTGGCAAATAAACAGACCTGAGGATCAATGGAACGGAATAGAAAATACAGATACAACTACAAACATACTCAGCCACCGTATCTTTGACAAAATGGCCAAACAATTTCACTGGAAGAAAGATAGCCTCTTTAATAAGTCTTACTGGAAAAACTAGCTTTCCACATGCTGAAAACTAAAACTAGATCCATGTCTATCACCATACAGTAAACTAAAATCAAAATGGATCAAAGATCTAAATATTAAGACAGAAACACTAAATCTACTGGAAGACAAAATAGGTAGAAACTCAAAGACATAGAAGTAGACAGAGAGTTCATGAACAAAAACCAAAGCACACGAGAAACATTTCAAAGATCAACTGGGATTTCACCTTATTAAAAGTTTTTGCACATCCAAAGAAATCATCAACAGAGTGAAAAGAAAACCCATGTACTGGGAAAAGATTTTTTACCAACTGTCACTCTGACAAATGACTTCTATCTAGAACATATTAAAAATTGAAAAAAATCAAATTCAAAAACCCAGTCCAAAATGGGCATCTGATACGAATACACAGTTCTCAGATAAAGAAGTACAAATGGCAAATAAATACATGAAAACATGTTCAGCATCACTGGTCATTAGAGAAATGCAAATTAAAACTTTTGGCATCTTAGCACATTTCCAAGAGTTCTGGACCACACCGAGAGTAGTACACAAGAGGGTACAAATGAATTCTCCTAAGTAAGAGGGAAATTTAGGAGCTATTTGAGGAAAGCTTCTGTTTGAAACTATGGCCAGACACGTGTGTCCAGAAATATAATGTAGGTGATATTTTCAGTACAAAATAAAATGGACTGAGAGAGAGAGGAGTTTCAAGAGTGTCACTTAATCAGCAACATAATATATCTTCATGAAGAAGTAAGGATTACAGGGCTGGGGATTTAACTCAGTGGCATAAGCACCTGCCTTGCAAGTGCGAGGTCATGAGCTCGAGCCCACTGCACCAAGCCTGCTTTTTTGAGAGATCCTGAAATGGTGCCTTCCTCCTCTGCCTCCCTCATGGCTCACGTAATTCAGCCAATTGTCCATGTATCCATGTCGCCAGTGCCCAACCCTGCACCACATCCCTGAATAGAAGACACCTTAGAGGAAAGCAGAGCGAAGTCAGTGCCAACTCTGTCTTCACTTGAGCCCCCTAGACTGAGAGTTAGGGAGTGCACCCCGTGGACAAGTTACTCCCCAATCCCAGAACTGTCCTCCGTGGCCCCTGGGAACCTACATCACGTGACTTTTTGGTTTCCTTGACAAGCTAATGTCAGGAGAGTCTGCATCTGGCCTGGTGTCCAGGAAGGAATGAAGAGGGGCAAAGCAGAGGCCCGTGATGTTGGACCCTTGATGTGAAGCCAGTTGTCCACTACAGAACCACAGCCCCACATCTCAAGAAGGGGGAGTCAATGGTTCTCAGAGCCCTGGGGCCCTCGGTACAGATTGTCCTCTGCTGACTGGACAGCAGCAACAGGAACAGAAGGCAGCCCCATCTCCTGCTCATTCCTCCTGCTGATGCCTGTCCACAACTCTGCCAGCTTCGCCCACTTGGCTAGACCATAGATGCACCCCATGTACATGGGAGCATCAATTTTAACCATGAATCTGGGGAGAAAAACCTTTCCCCTCAAACCAAAATAGATATATTATGAAGCAGAATACTCTAGAACTTTGGATGAATAGATATCAAACCTCTGTGAACCACTTCAAAGACTGTCCCCCTCTCAGACCTGCGGGGAAGGGCAGTGGGGGAAGGTTAGGCACATACTTTGGGGAGTCCAGAGTACTTCTGGGGGACTGGAGAAGGCCCACAAATAAGCTTCAACTTCCCAGTCCACACTGAAGTGAGATAGGTCTGGGGACCAAAGGCTCTCCAGTGGCTGGGCTGAAAATCTATCCCTTGTCTTACTGTTTAGGGGAGGAGGTATGTTAAAGTCTAGCAAATAGTTACAGATCACACTCAGAAAGAGCCTTAGCCAACGCCTCTTGGCCTCATGGTCTGAAGTCTAAAGCTCCCAAATTAAAGATGCAGGAGAAAAAGGAGTCAAGGCTAAAAAGCAGACCAGGCAAACCACAGCTGAAGGCCAGAAGCTCAACTTCTGGCATCACTGGATTCCAAACACAGCTGTCCTTGTCCTCAGTGACCAGACAGTGGCTCAAATCAGGTCTTCCCAGGGGTTTTGTTTCAAGACCATGACAGTTTGGTGTGGTTGTTTGGTTGGTTGGTTTGGTTTGGATTTTGTTGTTTGTTTTTTATTTTTGCCTCTGTTTTTCAGGAGGGACGAAGAATTTTATAGACAGGGAAATCGTGAGATTGTTCTTTTTCTTTTTTTAACTTTTCCAAAAGATACAGCAGATAGACAGACAACTCCCCTGGGGAGTCAATACCTCTTTGGATTGTCTAGATTCCAGCAGAGAACTGTGCACACTGGGGCCCCACAGGATAGCAAGGACACCCTCCATGTTCTCCTGTTCCGCTTGCAAGTGTAAAGGACGATTCTGAAGGCAGGGTGTAAGGTACCAGTGTGAGCTGAAGGCTCCTTCTGACACACACGTGCATACACACACACACACACACACACACACACACACACACACGCACACGGAAGCACATACACCACTGCAGACGTGAACAAAATAGGCAGCAGCTCCTAAAGCCCTGCACAGGAAATGCCCTCCTGACCTAAAGGTGTTTTTAATTACAGCAGCTAATTACGAGCTTATTTGCATTTAATTGCCACAAACAAAATCACAAAAAAAAACAATTAGCAAGTAAAGCTGGCTTAACAATTGAGCCTCAAAAGAAGAGAGAAGGAGAAAAAAGAGGAGAAGAAGGAAAGCAGAGGAAGGGTTTAACTTAAATACTTTGTTAGGAGCATGGATATTTTTATTTTGGATAGTCTATATGTCTGTCAGCCTTCCTGCCAAAGTTCACTGGTGAAATTTCAGGGCAAAACACCACCTCAAACCTGCAAAAGCAGACAGCCAGTGAATGCCAAAGGAAGAACAATGAATTCCGCATTATTCACCTGAATCTCCAAGTTCTTCAGCTTATAGCCATCTCCACATGCTAGCATGACCATTGGTTATTAATGTATCTTTCTGATTTTGTCAACATCCCCAAGAGTTCATTTGCACAAGTTATGATTTTGACAAAAGCTAGAAATGGTTACGTTGCCCTCATAAAAGAAATTTGGCTTTAATCTAAAACAATTAAACTAAAATTTCTGTAGTCAAGTGCCACCACATGTTAATACAATGTCCAAAAAATGTCCACACTTCCTGTTATGGGTTGAACTGTGCCCTTTCCTCTTCACAGGTTGAAGTTTTAGTCCCCAGTACTCCAGAATGTGACCTTATTTGGAAATAATCATCACAAATGTAATTAGCTGAGTGTTGCACTGGGGAGGATGCGATCCAGTATCTTTCACCAATGTCCTTATAAAAAGGGGAAATTTGGACACAGAAATACACAGAGAACACCATGGGCAGATAAAGGCAGAGATCAAGCAATGTGCTACATACCAAAGAAAGCCAAAGGTCACTAGCAAACTACCAGGAGAGGAGAGAGGCATGGAACATGTTCTTCCCCACAGCTCTCTGCAGAGCTAACACTGCTTGCTGACCGACCTTGATCTTGACCTCTCGCCTCCAAAACTGTGAGACAATAAATGCCTCTGTTCTGCTGAAGAGTATCTTTATTAATTCCACCTCCTGATGCACCTACCCTTCTCTCCCTCTCCTGTGTCCTCACGTCATTTACCACCTCCCACCTGGAGCCACTGTAATGGCAGTACTGCAAGCTACCCAACCTGCCCCTGCTCAAATGACCCCTGCCCCGTAGCTTCACTCACTATAGGCTGTGATGACTGGGACCATCGTAAAGCAATAAAAACAATAATAATGTTTTGATAAGCACACTGTGTTTGCCAAGCATCGTGGGAGGCACAAGAGAAATAGAACACAGTTTCTATTCTCCAGATGCTTCCAATTTGTCGGGATGGTACATACAAACAAGTAATAGGTAGTTAGATGGAGAGAAGTTTCAATAGGCCTGGTACCGTGGGAAAATGAAAGATGGGCACCAGATGTATCAAGGGAGTGAGGGACATGTTACAAAGGGCCATCAGAAAGACAGGACCCCAAGATGAGCACCAAAGCGCCTGCTCTCAATCCTGGCTACACATAACTGTTACCCAGCAAGGTCCACAAGCATAGCTGCCGGGTCCCCCTGACTTCCAGGCACTGGACCTAATTGGTCTGGAGTGTGGCTTGGTTTTAAAAAGTTGCAAAATATTCATCAGGTAGATCTAATGAGCAGGTAATTTTGTAAAGCTCCAGCCGAAAGGGCTGACTGTCTTCAAATTGAAATCACCTGGTGAGTTTTCCTAGCCTCCAATCCTTGGTCCATGCCCTATGGATTTGATTTAGTCAGTCTGAGTAGGGCCAGAAATTAAAGAATTTTTTAAATGCTGCCTTAGTGATTGCAACGTGCAGTGCTCCAGTGATCTGGGGTCCTTGTTGATAGGCAGATTCCCAGTCTCTAGGTCTGGAGATGGGCCTGAGAGTCTACCTGTCTAGGGAAGGCCCAAAGTGTTAAGGCTGCTTGTGTACAGCCACACGTAGACCAGCAAGTCCTTAAAGAATGAGCACAAGTCCTCCAGGTGCAGATGATGTGCTCCTGAGCTAGGAAAAGGTGGAACAGGGGACAGGGACAGGAGTTTGATTGGGGAGCAGTATTTGGTGGGCTCCGCTATTTGATGGCTGTGGGGGTAAGAGGGTAAGAGCATCATCAATGGCCTCAGCCCATGGACCATCGGGACATCCCAAAGGATGCCAAATCGTGATGAATTCACGGTCTGTTTAATTTTTCCCATGCACCATCTCCCAACATCCAGATCAAATGTGTTCGTGTTAGTTACCATCCCTGAACCCTATCAATCATGCCTTCTTTGCTTTGGTTTTTCTCTTCCTCTAACACAAGGGCAAATTCATCTCCAGCAGGACCAGTTCAGCCCATGCTTGGTGTGCCCCAGTGGGAGGCAGAGGCAAAAATTGGGAGAAACTGCAGCTCCCCAGCCCCCCATCTTGGGATCCTCAGAGAAATGCAGACTGGTGCCACCAGGTTTGTCATTTTTCTAAGATAACCTGGAAATCCAGAATTTTATGTGAAAATCCTAAATTTGTAGATGTGGGCAAGTAATGTTCAAATATCCTGTGGGCCAAACAAAAGAGATACATGGAATGGAATCTACCTGGAGAGGGGTAGAGATAAGCGGTGTCCTCACTACTGTGAACCTGGCCATTTCCCAGCCATTATAGTCAGAATGATGAGAGACAGGCAAGACAGCCTTAACTGTGTGCATTCAACCAGAGCAAAGGGTGCAGGACAAGTGTGACTGTTCAGTTCAGTTGTCAACCTGACAGGATTCAGAGATGTAATGGAGTCATGAATCACCAGCTTCATTGATGAGGTAGCCCATTGAGGAGTCTATGGCTCAGTGGACTAGTCAGAAATGAAGCCTCATTGGAGGAACTGGGTCATGGGAGTGCAAACTCAAAGGCTGTATTTGGTGCTTGTCACCTTCCTGTCTCTTCCTCTGATGGCTGCCAGATGCCATCAGCTGAGCAACTTTCTTCTATCAGGCCCTGCCACCATGATGTCTCTGCCTTGCAGCCAGCCAACCAGGGACTGCACCCTCTGAAGCTGTGAGCTAAAATAAACACTTTGTCTCAGTACTCTTTTCTCGTTGCTGGGACAAGGTACCAAATTAGGCAAAGAAAAGTTTATTTCTTACAGTTGTTGGAAGTTTCAGTCCATAGTCAATTGGCTCCAAGGCAGCACGGTGTGGAGGGCAGCCATTCATGGCTGCTGCAAACAGCAAGCATGAAACAGCAAGAGAGAGAGAGAGATACCTTCTTCCTGCTGAGACATGTATCCTGGATCCACCCCTGGGTGGGTGAAACACTTATACCACCCATCCGAGCGCTAGACAACAAACTAATCATAAACGCTAGACTTGGTCAAGTCCACGATTGCATGAGGCTTGGAGGCCACTAACATAAACCATAACATACTTCTTCCTTTAAGTCAAGTGTTGGGTATTTTGTCCCAGCAACAGGAAAGCTGACCAATTCTGTCAGTGGGGGACAGGGGCATTGACAGGTAAAGCTAAGAGGCAGGCAAGCACCAGGCCAAAGAATAAAACCACAAAGCTGACTTCATTCTGGAGAAGATGGGGTTTGTGCTCAAAAAGGCGGAAAAGCTAACATGCCCCACTCAGCTTGCTTTCAGTAACCATCAACCTATAGGTGTGCTTTCACCAAAAGATGTAAGATTGACTAAGTCAGTTAACCGTGGGAACCAGGCAGAGAAGCCCTGTGTGTGTATCCAGACAGGTATAATACAGGTGTAAGTGGGGGATGGTGGAGGGCTGGCAAACTGGAGAACACAAAATAGATATTTAGCCCATAGAAATTAATAACTTGCCCAAGACAAGAAGATAAATGACCTGAGGGCCAGGACTGGAACTCTGATATTTCTGATGTCTTAATGCTACTTTCTACAACCTCTCACCATCCATAAATTCTAGATCAGTTGGAAGCAGAGGAGCCAGGCCAGCCTGAGAGGTCAGGGATGGGCTCTCAGATGGTGGGAGAGCTAAGTGCAGCCCAGATAAGTAAGGATAGGAGGCCAGAAGAAAAAGCCAACAAAGTGCATGCAGGCAGAGGATGCACTACAGCCAGGGCGGGGCACCACATTCACTCTCAAGGAACAGCACATTGTTCAGTGTGGCTGGTGCATGGAGTGCAAGAGGGAACTAAGCAAGCTCTGGAGATGGACAGCTCAGCAGGGCCAGAGCAAAGCTGGCCTTCAGGTCCAGGGGAGCGAGGCTGCCCTTGGTCTTACAGGCTGTGGGGAGCCACTGAACAGGGTTAAACAGCACATGACTGTACACTAGGGTAGGGTGCGTGAGTACCAGGTTGTGGAGCACAGCAGTCAATGTGGAGAAATTGTCCAGCTCCTACCACCAGCCTCCACCCACCCACCCCTGTATTCCCTGCTCAAAGCTGCAGGTATGAGAACTGGCACAGAAGGCACCACTCACGGTCCCCAGTGTCCAAGCCCCAGGTCCAGTGCTTCACCTGAATCACAGCTCTGATGTGTCATGTGTATCACCTCTGTCGGCCAGGCTCAGACACTAACCCTAACTCCCCGACAAGCCGGATTATGAAGAAGGTGTTTCTCATACAAAGGGCAATCATGCAATGGCCACGCAGAGTAATAAGTGCTTGAGTGAGTGTTGGAAAGGACACAAGTGCTCTGCAGTATCCTCCTGGGAGACGGAGATGGCCATTGTCCCTGTACCCAGGAGCAGGACACCCACACAATGGGTCAGAAAGGTGAAGAGGATCAGCACCTTACCTCAGGGGACAGGAGGGGAGAGGCGGCTGCATCCCATCTTCTGGCTGCCCTAACCACACCTGGACCACAACCAAGAGGGTGGACAGAAGGTAGCACTGAGAGGACAGAGGACTGGACCTTCCAGCTGCCTGTGAGCGAACCGGCCCCCAGGTTCCCACTGCATACCTGTGGGCTGTGCCAGTCGGGCTCTGTGCAAACCGTGTGCCCGCTGGGATCTGGTGTGTTTGTGGGCAGCGAGGTCACACGTGGGTCTGCTCTTCACTGTGCAAACACCCACGCCTCACAGGGCAGGGCTAGAGGGGCAGCTGAGCAGGAATGGGCGGGGTTCCCTCAGTGAGCTCTGTGGAAAAGCAATGCCCGCCGGGCTCCAGCCTTGGTCCAAACCTTTTGGGATTGAGAGGAGAAAGATTTCTTCTCCCATGTCCAGCTGTAGTTTTCCATGAAGTGGACGGATCTTATTAAGGAAAACACATTTCTTACAGTTTACTGAAGCTCCAAAAAATCAAAGAAGACAAGTTTTAATGAACTAGGCACTGGGCACTGAGCTCTCCAACCTAGAACCTCAGACACCCTGTGTTCTCAGGCACCATTCAGAATTCTCTGACCATTTCATTTGTAGCCCGAGTCCCCATGTTCCTTGCTTTCCAGCTATTAGATTCCAGAGGACACACTATGCAGTGGCTAAGTACACAGAGCCAGACTGCCTGGGTCTATCTTGGCTTGATTGCCTTTATGTGGACCAGTTTCCTCATCTGTACAATGGCCACATCAAGTTGCACCAAAAACAAGTGAGATATCCCTGTGCAAACAGCCCAGTGCATTCAGCAAGTTCCATCCCTTGCTGGGGGAGCCTCAGTTCTCTAGTTTCATGTCTGTCTTCTGGGTTTCCCTTAGCCAGATGAACCAAGGGAATTTCTGCCTCATACAAAATGAGATTGCTCTCAATTCCACACTTACATCCCTCCCCTGCCAAAAATATGTAACCCTGCTCCCTGTAAAACTGTTCCAGTTACCAGGGATCACAATATTGCTTCACTAGCCATTACCTTTAATAATTTATTGGATCCATTTAAAGTTTTCTTTTTTTAATTTTAAAAACAAAGCAAAAAATAAAAACAGTACAAAATTTCAAAAAAATATGAAATTAACACTAGTTAATGTATTGCATATGGATATCTTGAAAGCACTTCAGTTACAAGATTTAGACCTAAAAAAAATGATCAAACAATCAGACAATGAAAACACAAACTGTTCTTTTCGATGACTAACAGCGATTAGTAGTAGAGGTGTCTATCCATCTTGTATATATTTACATGCATATATATATGCATACATATGTATATATATATATATATATATGTAATCTTTTCATTAAAGTATTTCTAATTACAAACGCTCTAGTTCAGCTAGAAGCTAAATTAAACGCAGGCAAGTAATTCTATTTTCTCCATAGATTATGTGCAGAAACAAAGTGATACAACTTCACACATCCTTCAAAGGTCTTCTCAGCCCCCGTGAGTCCACGGGAAGGGAACTTCCCTGTATTCCGACAGCCGTCAGCCACAGCGAGCCCAGCGGCCTGGGCAGACAGAGTAGACCGGTTACTGTCATCTCGGCTGCTACGACCCACAGCCAGCATTTGTCCCTGCACTCACTGGTTCTCTCCTACCTGCTTCCCCTGACAAGCAGCCTCCTTCACATGCACACACACACACACACACACACACACACACACACACACTCACACGCGCCCCTTTCACTGGCTTCCAACGCTGCTCAGCTGGAGAAACACAAGCAGGGAAAATGGGGGGGAGCTTGGCATAATTCGGGTTTAAGGGCCTCTGGATATGAGGTGTGTGTGGCCGCCTCTGTGGTGTAGAGGATATTTGTTATTTTGTGGCCAGGTGAAGATTTATAAGCAACAGGAAAATTCTACCAGGACAAACTTGGAGGATTTATGAGATCATTTAAAAGAAACTTGACATGGAAAAGTGCTGCTTAAAGTGGGAGCACAATTAGTGAGCTTTCCAAAGGCAGAATATCTTCTTGGACGTTTACTTTGATTTGCTTTTATTTTCTTTTTTATTGTTATACTTGGTCTTTGTTATTTTTCTTGGCCCGTGTTTGCAGTACACAGTGCTCGCATTCCTCGTCTGGAGCCGGTGTACACACCGCACCTCCATTCAATACTCATCCCTTCCCACCTGGGAAAGGCCTGCCTCCCTCCTTCCTGGGACCTGCGTACTATGTTTAAAGTTAGAAAAAGAGCTGGGCAAACCCACAGGTTGGTGGAGCGATTGGACCTATGCTCCCTTTTCATTGCTTTTAAATAAATACTGAGCCTGAAAGCCAGAGATTTGGGAGGCGAATCAAAGGCATTCGACATTTTAGCCCCACTGCATAGACTAGGAAATTGGATGATGGAAATTTGTATGCAAGGACTACAAACAGCCTTGCAGCCTTCCACACACTGCCTCTACCTGAGGTTGGTAGCACATTCCTGAAGAAGCTCCCTTGGGGTGGCCTGGGTGTCTACACTCTGTGTCACCAGATCTAGAGATTAAGTCAGAGCCTAAATTTCATAAACCAGGACACCTTCCTGTCTGGGATGTTGTTGAAGAAACACCGAATTTTACTTTAAAAGTTGTATGGTCGGCTCTTTGCCTGCTACCAAGATTTCTTGTGTTGGTGTGATTAGCAACACCTTATAAAGTGAGGGGTCACCCCTGTTCCCACCACTGTCTGTCTGCCTGAGCAACTTGATGGACAGAATTAGAGAAATCCATGGAGAGAGGGGATGGGCCAGGGCTGGGTGAGTAGACAAATTTGGGTTCTCCTCCAGCACCTGCTCAGGCCCTGCAGCCCATGATTGCACCCTGGAAGTTACTCTCTGCCTCCCAGGATTGTAATCAGCAGGGCTAGTGAAGGTCACCCTGTCCTGTCCCTGGAAAAGGGAGGCAGTGTTTGAAAGGACAGCCTGCGTCCTGGCCCCACAGAGGGTCCTGAGCGTGCTCTGCATGTGAACACTTCAAGCTCTGGTTTAGAAGCCTCCATTCCCCAAGTACATCATACACAGAAGATTCTGGATAGTACAGATGGAAGCTAGGTTTTTGATAATTATTCATTTACAGATATTGCTCACTTAACCACCTACCTGTTGAATCACTGTTCATTCAAACTTATGACCAAGGTGTGCTGTTCTGACTTCAAGTCCACTGTTCCGACATGCCTGTCTTTTTTTTTTTTTTTTTTTTTTTTTTGTCTTTTTCCTTTTTATCAGTACCGGGGATCAAACTCATGACTGCCTGCTTGCAAGGCAGGTGCTTATGCCACTGAGCTAAATCCCCAGCCCCATGCCTGTCATTTTTGTGTACAGTTTGTACATCTTGTTGATAAGGGCTTAGCATCTTTTATGTACACTCTTCCTTGTTTCTACAGCCTGTCATATTTTCTGATTGTACTGCTCAGTACAGTTCTATAATTTTATCTGCTGCTGTACTTTCCAGTATGACATGTAACAGCCATGCAAATAAAAGCAAAGTTATCCAGTTCTCTTTATCATCGCTTTGTTCTGAATAGTGTACTGTACATGCTGTGTATAATTCCTCATTTAGCAAACAATTCATCTAATAACCTCCTTGCTGGAATGGAACTTGTTTGTTAAACAAGGAATATGTGTATTTCAATGCATTTTTGCTATAGATAGCTGAACTAACTGGTGATTTCATGGATGCTTATGGCTTAGGATAGAGCTAATTTGATAGATCTATATCTACAGCATGCACTGTGCTAGCAATCTACTGCCTCCTGTCCCAAATTAGCCACACACTGCAGCAATCTATATGTATACTCTCAGAGCATAAGAAAGGGGAAAGAAACATTTCGAAAGTGTCTTTGTATAACCGGAACACAGATAGTTTTAGATTTACAATGGGATTGTCCTGATTAAGCCACTGCAGGTTGAAAATATCCTAAGACAAAAATGCATTTGATGCATTAACCTTCTGAGCATCAGCTTAGCGCATGGCTACAATCAGTGCTGCTTCTCCTGATTATGTAGAGGCCAGGAGCTGCTGTGGCCACTGCCCAGATCTCAAGAGTGTTTCCTGCAGCCTAGCACTAGCTAAGGAAAAGGTCAAAATTCAAAGTTCCGAAGTACGACTTCTACTGGGTGACTATTGCTTGCCCATTGCCTCAAAATCAAAGAAATCATAATATAAACCATGGTAAGTCAGGGACCGTCTATAAAGGAAACGAGTCCACGCCTACGACACTGGCCCAGTCATTTTCTAGCTATGTGACCCTGGGCACATTACTAAACCTCTCTGTGGTAATAAGGTGCAGAGCCACTAATATTTAGCAGGTCCACTGTTACGGCAGCTGATTTTATTCTCAAGATGCCAAGCCACAGGAAACAACTCTCTCTCTTTGCTGGCAACTCAGTCATTGCAAAAGGTGCAAACTCATCATATCTAAAAGCATTGGTCCCCAGCACTGAGTCACTATTGTTTCAGAGAACAAAATAATGGTGTGTCCAAGCCTGCACAAGCTTAGAAGAATTATTTTACTAATCACAATCATCAGAGTTATCAAAGATGCCACCTGTGAGCTTGGAATTTCGCTCTGGGAGACACAGGGCTGCCACAATGGCTCTGCAGCTATTAATTAGATCTGCACCAGGGAGCGAAGATGTCATAGCCACTGATGCCTGGCAGAAAAGCTGTGATGTCTGAGGGTGAGGCTGTCATCTTAAAGGCAGCCACTACTCTATGACTTGTCACCAAAGACTGTTCTTGTTTACAAATAGTTGGTTATTTTGCTGTTTCAAGCTAGAAAAGTTTAATAATAATTTTCAAGCAGTATGTGTTTTTTTTAGTGAACTTGAAAAATACCAAAAAAATCACAAAGCAAAATCCTTTAAATTTCTTGGAGGTCACCTAATCAGGAAGTGTGTACTGGAACATGTGTGTACTCCATGTCTGTATATATCCATATGTGTGTGTTACTTTTTTATTTTTCTGTCCAAAATTGAAGTCATACAGACACTATTATTGTATAACTTTCTGTTTTTTACTTTAGATGTTACAAACTTCTTTCTTTCCCTTATTCTCCAACATCATTTCCAAACTTACCCTGCCAGGTCTCCACCAAACTCACATATTTTTTTTCCTCATTTTTCACTGAAAGTAGAAAACCTCTCCTTTTCTTTCAGAGAGAGAGAGAAAGAGAGGGAAAGACAGAGAGAGAGGGAGAGAGAGAATCATCAGGAAGCAGCCACTTCCTCTTCCCTGACACTGCGTCTGCAAACCTCCACCAGCCAGATCCATACCAGCTCAGCGTGGCCCCAACACCTGCTCTGCAGTCGCCTCCCTGACCTGGCCAGCATCTCCCCTAAGCCTGGAGTGGGGATAGCAGCAGCCCCCCACCTGCTTCTCCTGAACTGGTCTACCGCACCCACGAGCCTCCATTCCCAAACGTTCCCCCCAAGCCGTTGCTCATCCAGTCACTGCCATGCACGAGCAGATGCAAGAGACCCAGAGTAGCAGCCACATTGCCCTCTCTCCCACCCCATGTCCAGCCGATCACCAAGACCGTTCAGAGTTCCTTGCAAGTACCTCTGGAGTCCGATGCCTTCCATGCCTCCCCATCACCACACCCTCCTTGTCTCTCCCAAGGACCTTTGCATAGACTGTTCTCCCAGTTCAGAGGTTTTCTCTCTCTCCTATCCCTCTTGTACTTATCTTAGTGTCACATCTGCAAGAAACTGTTTCTTGACCTCTTACAAAGTCAAACCCTCTCACATTACCTGCCACCCATAGCACATTACACCTGCAACTTGATGCCTATTGACATTTCAGGTCTATCTCCCACTAGATTCCGAGCTCCTGGAGGGTAGGAGCCATGCTTGACTGGTTCATATTTATATCCTGAGTACTTAGCTTGGTGCCTGCCACACAGTGCCACTTAATAAGCATCTGAGAATCGATGAATAAATTAACAGTACATTGAACTCAACAGATCCAGGATGAAATAAAAACCTTCTCCCTGAAATGTGGTTTTTACCCAACATTGTAGGAGAGAACCAGCGCTCATGGAGCAGATGCGGCAGAAGTGGCCTGTCACGGGTTGGATTTTGCGGACTTGAGAAAGATATATGGATACCCTAACTCCCAGTAATAGCAAAAGAGCCCTAAAATTGCCAGCAAAGCAGTTGAAACTAAGGACTAAGGAGCCGATTCCCCCTCACAGCCCTCGGAAGACAGCAGCCTCACAACAGCAGGTCCAGAACCTCCAGGAAATAAATTCCGGTTGATTTATGACTCCCCCTGGTGTGTGGTGTTTCGTAGTGGGAGCCTAGAAGGCCAGCACACAGTCCCTGGCCATCCTGCCCTCTTTTGCTCGCCTCCTGCACCCTCCAGTCCGCGGCCACATCCCACCAGCTGTGGCTCCTCAGTGGATTCCAGAGGTGCCCAGAAGGGAGGCACTGCTACCGTGTCCTGCCGCTGCCACATGAACCTCTGCGCCCCCACGAACCTTTGTCCACTCTGCAGCCTGAGAGCGCTTTCTGCGCCCTCAGAGCCTGTAGCCCGGCCCTGGCCACACCGAAGTTGCCCACTGCTCTTAGAATAAAGATTCCAGAGGGCCCTGCTTGGCCTGCTGCCTTTCCACCCCCACAGCTGCCCACCCCTTCTTTTTTCCTAGACAACCCGTGCTTCTCCCCAGTGTGGGTCTTCACTGGGACCATGGCAGCTCCCCTGCCTCACCTGGCCCCTTTCCCACACCGTGCATTGTCCTGTGTTTCCAGCTCATCATTCAGACCCCAGCATGAGGCTATCAATTTTAGAGAAATCTTCAGTCTCCCGATGTGGCTGAGTGAACTGGGATTTGCATTCACACCTGCCTTATCTAACTCCAGCCCTGCACTTCACCTGGGCAGGGACCACATCTGTTTGGCCACTGATCTCCAGAGACCCAGCGCCCAATAGGCAGCTATAGAGGCATTGAATAAAAAATCACCATTCTGCCAAACAAGGCATAATGTACTGGGCAATCTTACTGGAAGTCACATCCGTATTTTCTTTATTTCATGATACTGTGCTAAATCACCCGGGACATAAAGCTTTGTGCAAATATCAGATTATTTCCTTGAGACAAATTATTTAAAGGAATTGATTGCTCTGTCTAATTGTTATTGAAGCTCAGTCTAATTGTTCAGGTTTTTTTCAAGTGGGAAGATATTAACCAGAAATATGCGAGAGGAAAAGGTGAAAGGGAAGTGTGAGGGGGGGAAAGACAGAAGGAGGGAGGGAAGGAAGGAGAAAAGAGAAGGAGAGGCCCCCAAGCTAAGCCGACCAGGCTGTGTCTGCCTGGGAAGTCAGCTCCCTGAGATTGTGGTCCGACCAGTTTCCTAGACCTCTCTTTCTGTCTCCCTGCCAAGCCATCGCTGGGAAAGGCCAAGTCAGACTCTCTAAGTCCCGAGGTTTAAGATGATAAAGTCCCTCGGAGACAGGGGTGAGCCATCCAGAGTTTTTTGTTCCCTGCCTTTGTTCCACCAATTTCTCCCATCTCAAAGGCTTTTCAAAAGCACCAAGAGTCTGACACTTTGCCCACCCTCTTTCTCACAGACGTCTCCAGCCAAAGACAAAGCCGGGTTGGCACTGAGGAGGGCCTGCAATAAAGGGGGATGGAGAAAGAAGAAAGCACCCCGAGAATCTGGCTGGGCCCCGTATATTCAGCTGCTGCAGGAACTGCGAAGTTGAACAATGCAGAGGGGAGGGACGGCCATTTTCCTCCCTCTGTCTAGTTGTCATGGATACTGGGATTTTAAAAGTAAAAGGGTAAAGGGTTTTCTTTATGCTTTGGAAACAGTGCCTTTTTTCACTCGCTTGGCCTGGATGCTTTCCCTGGGTTGGGAACTTACCGGAAGGAATCTGGAGAAGGGAATCGGTACAGAATGCTTTCTGTAACGGCGTCCGTCTGGCCACCAGCTCTGCAGTCTGTTCCCGTGGAAAGCTGGGTCCAGAGGCCTGCACGCTGGTGGAAACGTCCATCCTTTGCAGCGCTGACATAGAGGCAGGAAGGTGTCCTTCTCATGGGCCTCTTCCTTCTCATCATTCAGATTTTCTCAGAAACATTCAAGCATGCATTTGAGGTTTCAACTTTGTCCTCTGCCAACATCCTGCTGACCCCTAAGTAACAGCATTTTCCAGGATTTTTCAAAACCAGCGCAGCTCCTGCTTCTCCCTATGACGTGGTCTCCCACCCTTACACCTCACAGCAGCACCAGGGCCTGGCAGTGTATTGCCGAGCTGGTCGGCATGGCACAGTGAGACGGTCACCGGCTTCAGGGACCAAGCAGGGTCAAGGCCCAGCTCTGCCCCCACCAGCATGAACTTGGGCAGGGAGCTCAGTCTCTCTGAGTCTCCTGCTCACCTCTGATACACCACATGGTAAGATCGACCTCACAGCATTGGAGAGAACGTTAAGTGCAAAACAATCAGCACCCTTTGTCATCTAGCAGGGCGACAAAAGGAATTGCAGCGTGGCTCTTTGTCAGTACTCATCCCACCGCATTTGCACACTGGCTTGCACACTTACACACTATGTCACTCACACTCAGATACACATGCTTACACACTCATATATGTGCATACAGGTATGTACACATTCACATGCTTTGTCACACATGGCCTTACACTCTCCTGTACACTCATCCATCCAACCAGTGAGCGTTTTCTGAGGCCCTAGGAAGTGACACACGCAAGTCCCAAGGACCCACTGGGCAGGCACCCGCTGCCGGCTCCCATCTGCCTCTGCCTGGCTGCGGAGCTCCAGCTTGCTCTGCTTCTGGACCCCCGGGGTGGCCCTGAAACCTCACTCCCTGGGCCTCTGAGTGCCTCTGCTTCCTGACTCTTGGCAAGGCTGCCTGAAACCCCATCTGCACACACGGATGGCTTGTGTTTGGATGACCAGGGCAAGGACAGGTTCACGCTGTTGTCCTGGCCACATGCGAGCCTCCGTCAGGCCCGAAGCACTGATATCGGCATCTTACAAACATTCGTAGGAGATGATCTGACCTTCCAAGACTACCTGGTTTTTCTGGATCAGGCAACACCAGAGTTCCAGGGCTCTGCGGCAGTGCAGCCCATCCTGCACAGTGTGGGGTCAGCGGACAGGAAGTGAGTGCGGCAGGAGACAGGAGGGCGCTCAAGGGTCCCGGGACCACTTGCCCCGGTCAGGTCTGAGCCATCGATCATTTCAGAGCTGCTTCTGACCCTGGGCTACCCTGCTCAGTTCAGTGCAGAAGGGCACAAGTGACACACTTTTCTTTAGCAAGTATTTAGGGCTCATAAGTAGTGGCTTTAGTTTTTATTAGAATTACTATTATCCGCTCTATTCTGCTATGCAAAAAATGATATACACATATTAAAGGAAATGAACAGAGAAATTCAAAAACTGTCAACTTTTGTAGAGTAGTAGTATGGGATTTTTTTACTTTTATTTTCATTTTAACAATGATACATTATTTCCAAAACATAAAAATTAATATTACAAATGAGATATCAAAAGACTGATCTATAGGAGACACATAAACAGAATATTTAATTTACAATTTTTTCTGTCTGATTACATAACATACAGGATTAATTTCTCCTAAAAGAACACAAAGGCATTCCTGGAGGCAAATACTGATTCTGCAGCTCGATCTTGAACATCAAAACCCACCGGACCCCCGAATCAAAAGGATGAACTCCATGATAGTGGAAAGTTCATTCACAAACTTGGAAACAGTCTCACCTACAAGCCTCACTAGGTCCTAAATGGAGGCTGCCCAAGAGTCACTGAGGCACATAAAGACCACGTGGCTAGAAAGAAAGACACAAAATAAACACCGATGAAATGAGCTGAGTTGTCAAGTGACTTCCCGGGGATTTCTGCAGGAGATGCGTCTTGCACAGTCTCGGGCTACCCATTTAGGGAAATAGACTTGTCCCTATTGATTGATAAAAAAGGAAGTCGTAGGAGGAGAGGCTCACAGTTCAGCAGGTTTAGCCACAAAAATGGTCTGCAGAAGAGCCTAGGAGGAAGGAAGCTGTCATGTCATCTCGGCCAGCAAACAGAAAGAGACAAAGGAGGCTGGAGAGGGAGAGGGACCCACCCAGGTCACATCCCTCGTGGGTGTCTCTTCCAACCTGATCCCTGCTCAGCAAGGCAGTTATAGCATCCTCACAGTCCAGTTTGCTTCCAAAGCCCCATCTAGGAGTGACGGAGGCCTTTGGGGGCCAGTCTGGATATCAGCCATAACAACATCTTCTTTAAGATAAAGTTGTGGAGCCACTGAAACTCACCTTTAACTCATGGGGAGCATTCGGCACGTGCCAGCTGCTGTCTGAGCACCCCCATGGATTATCACATTTGATCATCTCTAAAACCACGCTCCACGTAGGAGGGAACGTGAGACACAGAGGCAATAGAAAAAAACGGGAGTATTGAGAGGGCAGCAGTTAGATTCCCTTTGCCCCGTAGTGATAGCGCAGAGATGAATAGGAAACGGAGGTGGCCAGGTAGTTTGGGCTGCTCGCTCTTCGATGTTGGCCAAGAAAGTTTGATATTCGATAGGGAGTCATCAAGGTCTCAGAACAGGCCAGCAAGGCAGCAGTCTAAGATTTCACTGAGAGTTTAAGAAATAAGGCAGAACCAGAAATAAGGTAGAAAGTAGAGACATCTTAACAGGACACTGAGGAACGAACTGGCCTCTCCATAACCACCATTGTGGACCCCTGATCCTGACAATGTCCCCACCGGGCAGGAATTACCATCTCCATTTGATCGTTATAATTTGTTAGGTTTTGTTTTGTGGTGGTGGTTGTAGTTGTTTTGTTTGTTTGTTTGTTGTTTGTTTTGTTTTTTAGACGGAGTCTCACTATGTAGTTCAGCATGGCCTTGAACTCACTGTTATCGAGGCTATCCTCAAATTCCTGAAGACCCTCCTACTTCAGCCTCCTGAATGCTAGGTATAAGCAAGCTATTTTTAAACTAACACTCCCAAACAATCTTCAACTGTCATACTAAATAATTCTGACATGAGAAAATTCCAACATCTGAGAAATGCTGGCTTTCAGAGGTGATGACCACTGAGTCCCCTGCCTCAAATTCTGTTTTCTCCACCTCTTCTCATGAAACCCCCTCTGCCCTAAAAGTCCCCATCTGAAACTCCAGCTGACCCATAGCTTCTCCTGAGAACTGGCAGAAGGAACACTCCTCCACTTGTGATGGGGTAACATGCTGATAAACTCATTGCAAGTCAAAAATATTGTGGGCTGTAAATGCATCAGCCGCACCAAAGCTGCCGAGATTCTAGCTCAGGACACAGCACATAGTAGAGTCCCAGCTGCTTCCCCTCGTGATGGCGTGGAGTGGAGCTACAGCTTGAAAGATCAAGATCTCATGTTCCTAACCCAGAAGGAGATCAAATTTAGTCTTCGAAGTACAAATTCTACTGCGTGGGTATCACTCTCCCACCATTGTAAAATTGAGCTAAGTCAGAAGTGGAAGCATCACATGTTGGGACCATGCACCTGGGCCGCCCTTTCTGTGCTTCTGTCCTTCTCTTCCACCTCTCTCCCCACTCCTGTGACCATCTCCAAGGCAGCTGGGAGCAGCTTGAGGCGACAGCATCAGATGTCAGCTAGGACTGACAGCACTGCAGAGCTACGCATGCCCCAGTCTCTGGGGAGCCGCTGCATGCACAGCATGAAGCTTAAGAATGCTGCTGGAATCAGGCTGTCTGCACTTCAGTCTGCTCTTGGCACATTCCTGCTCTACACCCCCGCTCTTCCCTGAGGCTCTTTCTGAAACAGGTTGCTCTTCAGAGTCCCAGAGACAAGGCACAAGACAAGCTTGGCACACACTTAGCAAATAGTAAGCACTCAAGAGTTGTGGGCTCCCTCGTTATCAAATGTCACTTAGTGTCACTCACGTAAGCCCTGTGATGCATGGCCACACTGCATAGCAGAGAAGCAGAGCAGGCTTTGGGCTGAGGTGGGACCAGCAGCATCCTGGCATCTTTGGGTGAGGTGCTAGGACCTATTCTGTTTGACTGAAAATGGGAGAGATTTGCACGGTATCTGGGGCCACCTAAGGAAATGCAGAACATGACAGGATTCTGTCCCCGGCACCCAGGTTGGAGTCACGGGGGAGGTAGAAGGGGCTTGCCTAACTTTCATATGATTGACTCTGTGGAACTCTAGGAAGCAGCAGGTCTGCTTCACATAGGCGACAAAGCGAGGCATCAAGGCAGGAGTGGAAAAACACACGTGGACATGTGTCGGCAGACGTGTAAATCACCACTGGGAAATGCTCAGGAAAGGAGCTCCGTGAGAGCCAGAGAAAGGAGCTCCGTGAGAGCCAGAGCAGAGGGAAGCGCTGAGGTCCTGCAGTGACTCCGAGACAGGCTAGCAGCCTCCAAAAGGTGTCACCTCCCTGGCGTCTGTACCTCAAGGCTGGCAAGACCTGCGACCCAGATGTGAATGACCTGGGTTTACAGAGGGACTAGCTGAGGCTGCCGGAGGGTGGATGGCTTAGCCAGCACCTCAATTCTCTGGAGCTTCCTGCCCAGTGTCTCTCCTGACTCTTCCCCAGTAGCACATGGCCGTCACTGGGCTGACAGCTTGATACAGACCTGTCCCTCGGAGCATCAGATTGTGAGGCTCAGCCTCCCGGTAACCGGCCTCAGATGAGATGCAACAATAACCTGGGTCCCAGAGGTCTTTCCGTCAGCACTCTCTCCAAAGACTGCCACTATCTGTGTCACAAGGCTACGCAGCCGTACCTGGTAATCCAAATTGAGTTCAAGCCCCCATCTCCGGGCACCATTGTAGTGCTGTATTCTTTTCAGCACAAGATCAGAGATCTGCTAAAACCTCGTGTTGCCAACAAAAAAGAAGAGATTTCCTTAATCCCAAAGAAAATGAATTCCTCTTATGTTTTCCTAGAAAGTAAAATAAAGGAAACACGAGAGTATTACGTTTGCCTCTCAAACTCACACACACACGCATGCACACACACACACACACACACACACACACACACACACACACACACATGCAGAAAAATCCAGGCTATCATACAGTAGACACACACAGCTTTTACAACTCAACACCAAGGCTCACAGCTACACACTCCTCCACTGCTTGCTGGCTACTCCAGCTACTTTTTTTTTTTCTTTTTCCTGGGAAGCTTTTGAATGCAATCATTCTACCAGCCTTAAAATAGAGTAGCAGAGAAGAAGGCGTGAATGTTCATCGCTTTGAAAGAAGGCAAGAGAGAGAGACAAGGAAAGGTGAGCCAGGCAACACTCACTGGGTAGACTTCTACAGCATGTGAGCATTTCAGAGCCACAAGAAGCCTTACAGATGACTTTTCACCAGCATACACACACACACATACACACACAGCCCATGAGATTAAGAGGGTGATGTGATTTATCCAAGGAAGCAGCTCCTTCATTTGGGCTTTATCAGATGAAAAGGAACCAGGACCAGGTGTGCTAGTTTGTCTGGAAGAACTGTATGTAACTTTCAGCAGATGGCTCTCGGGGAAAAGGCCAGGACCACCTCCTTTGTCTCATCCATGTTCACACTGCCCTGTCCTCTCCAAAACCTGCAGGGTGGCCCTTCCATTCACTTACAGACATCTGATAAATAACTGAATGCTGTAGGATGGGAGTTGTAGCAATAGAATCGCAGAGCCACAACAGAGACAGAGCGGTCAGCAATGCTTGAGAGTCTTATGACAAGCTTGCTGGCCCCTGGCGTGGTGCAGAAGTCCTTGACAGGGTAACTATAACCCCTTAAGGGTCCTGGTCCTCCCCTTCACAGGCATGAACATGGGGAAACCCTCGCGACCAGTCACCACTTAAGGACTGCGTTGCTGGGAAAATGTATGAGTATTTCTACATTTTGTTTCCCTCCTCCGAAAAACACAGATCATGTTAACTGAAGCATATGACTGAAATCTAAGTGGGTGTCAGCTGAGGTCACACTGCCTCATAAGATCTAAATAAAATTGGCTCAAGCACAAGCTTGTACCCTGGCAAAGACTCACAGCCACCTTGACATTCCCAGAGCCTTGTGTCTAGCCTCCTGGTCACACTGGCTGCAAATTTCAATTCTGTCCAAACTTTGATTTCACTCATCTGTCCCCTTCACCAGCTCTGCAGCCACACAGACTCTGCAATCCAGGCGGCAACCCTTGCAAACCATTACAGGAGGTGTTGTGTAGGAAGCAGGTCATACTGATGGTCTGGGACCTCAAGAAGCAAAGAAAAACCAAACTCCAGACGTTCCACTTCTGTGGTTGCAGCAGCCTCAGGGCTGGGTACCATGGCAGCTTCCCACTGTCTGCCCTCACTGTGGGTCCAGCCTTCTGCCTTGCCCTTTAGGCCTCCCGTGTACCCATCCCTCCTGGAGATTTCCCTCGCTTCTTCCCACCTCTCCGTCTTCAGGGTCTCACCGGGCACAGGATCCCCCAGCCCCGAGCTTGATAGTCACCTCCATGTGACGCAGACACAGGACAAACTGGCTTTCCACCCACTGCCTAAGTTTCTAGGGACAAAGGCTTGATACTTCGCTAAACAAAAGTCCCTTTTTCAAACCCTCACTCTTTAGCAGCCCAGAATTGTCAGAGCCTCGGATATGCTTTCTCCTTGCCCCAGAAATCTCTAAGAATCCCACTGATATGAAATGTGTCACCACCCGCCCCTAGGACACAGGAGTAGTAACAGTAGTCTTTCCCTATAAAGCACTAAAACTGAAAAAAAAAAAAAAAACTGTAGTTTTTTATACATAAAAATGCACCAATAAGCTAGGTTTGATAATGCAAGCCTATGATTCCAGCACCCAGGAGGCTGAGACAGGAGGACTGCCATGATTTCGAGGCTATCCTGGGCCGCACAGTAAGTTCAAGGCCAGCCTGAACTACACAGCAAGATGCTGTCTCAGGATGAAAAGCATCAATAAATGCTACTTTCCTTCATATGGCTCCCCCCTCAAAAAATAGGTAAAGTATATAACATTTTATATATATATATATATATATATATATATATATATAATGATGTGGATTTTAAAACACATTTGTCTATGAGGATATTCTTCATTTAGAAGGGATTGGGAAGACTGGGTTGAGGACCACCCAGGGCAAGGTGATAAAAATATCAGATTTGTTTTCCTCCACCATGTAAATGTACCAGGGGCTCATGAAAGTCACCAGAGGACTTAGACACTGCGACATTCTTCCCTCGCCAGAAAAGAAGGATGCTAAGGCTTTGTGTCTACCGAATCTATATGGCCCAGAATACTGGTTGAAAATGTCCTCCCTCTTCCCCCTTCCCCCTTCCCTCCTCCCTCCTCCCTCCTCCCTTTTCAATCTCTAATCTGTCCCCATACAACTCATCTTGTCCAAAGTTCTTTCTCATACACCATTCTCTTTAACAGAACTATCTATTTGTTGCCCAGTATCTCCACTTTGAAAGTACTTACATGTCTATCAATAATCAGCTCTGCACCTGCCACCATTAATACAACAAATTTTCAGTGTTTGCAGAATTTCATTCAGTAATTCTCACAGCATTCAAATTGAAAGACATTAGACAGCCAGGGGTTGAGGAGAACCTAGAAAGTGCTTCTCTTCTAGGGTCTCTTCTAGGACAGGCTTCTTAGGCATTTCTCTGGAAAGATCACATCAGCAGGAACAAGGGCTTGTCACCACTCAGCCATGCTGAACTGGCCAGCGCCTGCCTCCTGGAGGCAAACACCGTCCTTCTGGATCTCAGGGTCCTCTGGGCCCTCACACTGCCTGGCCACCCTGCTCACCATCCTCTCCTCAGCCACCAGGCAGGCTCTTCCTCAGCCAGTCCACAGAATCAGATGCGAGTGTCTCTCAGATGAACTGGGGTTTGCTTCTTCCATCCTGCATTGAAACTTACAGGCCTGAAACAAAGGCTCTCACTGTGTGCTGGCCTTGGCTCGGAGACACTAATTACCCAGCAGCAGCCCTGGAGTGCACGAGGGAGAAAGCAGCTTGCTCTGATGAAAGGGGCTGCTGAGTATGATCCCTTCATTTTCTCTCTCAAGTTGCCCTTGTCTCTTTCCCCAGCGGACCCCCTGCCCCAGTTCTGCAGGAACCAGGTGAGACGCCACGCGGACACCCAGCTGGAGCAGGGCTTGCACGCTCTGAGTGCCAGCCATGTGCTGAGGCTGCACAAGAGTCTCTTTGTGCCCGAGCACTGTTCCTGCAACAACTTTGCGAAATGCACATCATTATCTCCTGTTCAAAGTCGAGGAGCCAAAATCCCAGAGCCATAAAACCAGAAAAAAACTAAACTGGATTTTAACCCAGATTGAACTCAAAAGCCATGGTCCCTATTTTCAGAATAAAATAGGAAGCATAGCATTTCTCAAATCCTAAAATCATGTATTTTTTTAACTAGAAGGAAACTTTCCAGCGATTGTTTCCCTCAGCCCCAACCCAAGACAGCAAGAGAACTTGACCACGCACAGAGCTGACAGGTTGAAAATTAGTTTTCCATCACTGCCCTGGGCTTCCCAAGGCCCTCTCCCTGACTGCTGAATCTATGAACCTATGCTGAACAGGCAGATTTAACGAATTCTGAGGAGCACCCAGAGATCTTTGAACCAGCCAAGCTAAAAGTGCCAGGGTGGCTAGCAGCTCAGTAAATTCAGTAAATACTGTACAAATATCAAAACTGCAGCCACAAAAGCCTCTCTAGATCGACTTCCTCTAGGGCTATCTGTAAAATCAGATGTGTGGAAATGTCCATCTTTTTGTCCCTGCAGAGAGTAACTTCAGAGTAACCCCTGGGTGTCCAAACATATGCCCACTGAATAGGAGGCCCTCCTGGGAGTGCTGCTGGAGGGACGGCTTTCTTGGCAGAGGTTTTGTGGCAGCACAGAGACAACTCTTTCTGGTGCTCCACTTTAATTCCTGCAGCGTGCTGAGTTGGGGTCTGACATGAGAGCCCAGGTGTGCAGAGAAGCACAAACACGATCTTTGGGACTAGGGAAAAACACCCTGAAGAGAAAGAATAGACTGTAATAAAATAAACACGGACCCACCCTCTTCCCCAGCCTGCAGGAAATCAGGTTGAACCAGATGACAGGCAGGCAGGCAGCCAAACCAATCCTCTCTTGCCTGTGCAATGCCTCCGTGGTATGTTTTCTCGGGGGTTTTATTCCCTGGGTTCAAAGCAAGATTTGCTCCTGGAAGATATGTTTCCTTCTCTCAAAGTGACAAACAATAGGGAGGGAGATGAGATGGCTGGAAGTGGAGGACAGGGATCCTGTGATAAGAGGCAAAGAATTAAACCCCTCTCCACCAGGTGGGAACCACTGAGGTCAGACTGTATCAAGCTCTCCAAGAGAACAAAATCTGGGAAACGTAATCCAAAACAGACCTCCTTAATACTCCACTAAGAGGAGGATAAGCAGCCAAAGAAATTGTAGTAGGAAACACTGAGTTAGTAACATCAATCCCAATGGATAGGAGGTCAAAATTTAAATCCATTTGATTCAATTAATCAACAGAGCATTGAGACTTAAGGTCCACATTGTGTCAGACTGGATTTAAATTTTTTATTCAAGCAGTTACAAGACGTTTGCCTGTAGGGCACAATGACCTGCATGTCAGCTTTGGGCACCTTCAGGACAACATAACCCTGGCTTGCACCAGCCACTGGAACACTGAGTGTCCACGGCACTGAAGTCTCTCCACGTTATCTCGCTGAAGCTCCACGGCAGCCACCAGAGGTGGTGACCTTTGCTATAAGCATGTGCACACACGCCCTCAGAAGCCTTCAGCTTCAGCTCTGTTCTGACGATAGCCATCACAGCCAGCAGGGTTACTCTGCAAACCTGCTACCCCAAGCCTAGTGGATGCACTGGACGGCAGCTTGGGATCTCATCCACCACCTCACTTTAAAACTAGTCCCCTGCAGCAAACAGACATAACACATTCAGTGTGGGGAACCAACCATAGCCACAGAGAGAAGCCCCTGTTTCCAAGTCCCAGCGTGGGCTCCAAGTCTTTGTCCCTCTGGCAGCCTCAGATGGTTTCAAGGGTGCCTCAGACCTGGTAGTGGAGAGCCCAGTACACATGCACACAGCAGCTGTGGCTTCACACAGCCACCACCGCCACCCACACGGCTTACACAATGAGTGTGTTGCTCCAGGAGCTGGGTACCTGCCAGCATTGTTTATCACCGGTGTTATGCAAACCCCTGGGAACCTCAGTCTCCTGCCAACCAGCGAGGCTCTGGTTCCTGGGCGTCATACCGAATGGCACAGCAGGCCTTTGCAAGTGAGGTTCCAAACCCACAAAACCACAGATGCTCACCAGCAGGGTGAGTTTTCCGTGCCTTCCTCTTCCCTCACAGAGGCACTCCTTATCCCGTAGACACCATTGATTGCTTCTGAAAAGAAGCATTTGCTGTGGCAACTTCTGTAGACTAGGAGACAGAGCCTTCTATTCGTGGGTGCATGTTTGGATTCTCAGGGTTACTCTAAAGTTACTCTGCTGGCAGGAATAAGAAGACGGACAGATCCCCTCCACACACATATCTCCATCCATAGAGATCCCCAGCCAAAACCATCTCTGGAGGCCTCGACACTGAGCTCTAATTTACCTCCCTAGGAAGAGCTAATGTTAATATATATTATCTGTTATGGCTTCTTCCATCTGTTTCTCCAGTTTCATTAAATCAGGAATAAATGCATCCGCCTTTCCATTCTCACTTAATGTTGCTGGGAATATTTGTGTGTATGTTGAAAATATAACAATTCTGTATATTCCTTTGATTTCTTGGAACTATTTCCTTCTATTTACTAAATGTTTTTATTCTTTCTTCTATTTAAATTACCTATTAATATACTTGAACTTTTATTCTTTCTTTTATTTAAATTATCCATTAATATACTTGAATTTTTCTGTATTTAGGGAGGAGATGTTTTATTCTTGGAGCCTTGTCAACTTTATTGTAAGAATGTTTCTAGCTTCTGGATAGCTTTTTAACGGGCTTTTGCTTTTAGAAAATCACCATCACATCCATGGACACCTGCCCTGACGATTTTTCCGTTTCTTTCATACCTTCAGAGTTTTTGTCCATTCCTGAAAATTTAAGCATTTTTATTTATTCCTCTTGTCTGCTCCAATTTTTTACCTTTAATTCTTTTTCAGTATTTCCTTTGGTGGTATTCTTTTTTTTTTTTTAATTTTATTTTAAAAAGCAAAAAAGTACAAAAACGATGATACACAATTTCAAAATAAAATCATAGGCAACTGACAATGTTTAATATAGAGCCATGTTGGAACTTAGGGTGCTGGGCAAGAAAGCAGCACACCCCCCTTCCTGGTAAGGCGCTGCGTGGGCCAGCCAGATAGGGACCCATTCAGCTCTCCATGAGCCTACTGAGGAGCGGGCTGAGAATCACACACCCCACCCTGCTCCCCACTCCCGCTAGCAACTGGGGGCGGAGGTCTGAGCAACTCTTAGAGGGTGATCGTACGCAGTATAGCAAATAAGGGGGATTTCCTTCTATCTTCTCTTTGAAGGCAAATATTGTTTTCACTGTTTTGCTTTGTTCTGATTGTTCTGCTCTATTCAATATTCTGTTTTGATAGGTTTTATAATGTTCTACATTTGGTTTGATTTTGCTATACCTGATGGAATGGACAACTATTGTGAAGATAACAAGATGCACTATGGTACCTATTACTGTTATCCCGGTAACCTTCTGTGATGTTCTGTACCAACTTTACCACATTGTCTTGATGGTTTTGTTCTGTTTTGTTCTATTGCATTTTACTAACTTCAAAATAAAAACATTTAAAAAACAATGTTTAATATATTGCATATTGTTATCTTCCAAGTAGTTGCCTAGATTACAACATATAAGCATGAAAAACTGATCAAACAATGAAAGTACAAACTGTTTTTGAACTAATGAGATTAGTAGCACAATTATCTTGTATATAATCTTTTCCCTTCTTTCATTTCTCTTTCTCCCATCCCACTTCTTTCCTTTTGAGCAGTTTCCTCTCACTTTCATTTTCGCAATATCTGTTCTACATTTTAGGTCTTATTTATACTAGGAAGACAATATGATGTTTATCTATGTGAATCTGATTTATTCCACTTATGAATATGGTCTCAAGTTTCATCCATTTACCTGTAAAATCTTCTTTACAGCCAAGTAGTACTCCATTGTATAAAAACACCACATCTTTCTTATCCATCCATGGTTAACAGGCATTTGGGCTGCTTCCAAGATTTAGGCCTTCCAAATAGAGCAGCTATAAACATATTGTGGTATGATGTTTTCAGTTCTTCTGGGAAAATATCCAGGAGGGAAATAGCTAGATTGAATAGGACATACACCTCTAGTTTTTGAGGAACCTCCACACTGATTTCCACAGTGGTTGCACAAATCTACACTTCTAGCAACAGCGGAGATTTGTTACTGATTGACTGATTTCTTTCTTTCTTTCTTTCTTTCTTTTTTTGCTACTGGGGATTGAGCTCATTACCTTGCACTTGCCAGGCAGGTGCTTGTGCCACTGAGCTAAATCCCTGGCCCAGTGGTTGATATCTTGATGATATCCATTCTTTCTGGAGTGAGATGGAATCTCAGTGTTATTTCAATCTTCATTTCTTGATCAATGATGTTGAACATTTTTCATATATTTATTTGCCATTCATATTTCTTCATCTGAGAAGTGCATATTCCTTCATCTAGATGCCCCTTTTTGGATTGGATCTTTGAATTGGGGGGGCTAATTTTTTTCAAACTTTTATACATTCTAGGAAGAAGTTCTTTGTCTGAGACACAGTTAGATAAAATTCTTCTCATTCTGTGGGCTGTCTTTTCACTCTGTTGGTGATTTCTTTTGAAATGCAAAAACGTTTTAATAAGACAGGATCCCAGTTGTGGATTCTTTGAAGCACTTCCTGTGCAGTTTGCATTTTGTTTGTGAACTCCCAACACCTATGACTTCAAGATTTCTACCTACCTTGCCTTTCAATAGATTTCAGAGCTTCTGTTTTAATATTTAGATCTTTGATCTACTTTGACTTTAGTTTAGCGCGTGGTGATAGACATAGATCTAGTTTTAAGTCTTCGGCATGTGTAATGGTAGTTTTTCCAGCACCATTTGTTAAAGAGGCTGTCTTTCTTCCAGTGAACATGTTTGGCCCCTTTGTCAAAGATAAGGTGGTCGTGTCTGCTTCTCCGAATCTGTTCCACTAGTCCTCAGGCTTGTTTTTTGAGGTGCTTTGTTTTGGTTTGGTTTTTTTGCCAGTGCCATGCTGATTTTATAACAGTGGCTTTGTAGTATAATTTCAAGTCATGGATTGTGATGCTTTCTACCTTGTCTTTGTTGTCCAGAATTTCCTTTGCTATTCTAGGTCTCTTCTATTTCCAAATGAATTTTACGAATATTTTCTCTAGATCTGTGAGGTATGCTAAAGGTATTTTGATTGGAATTGCATTAAATCCACATAACGGTTTTGGGAGTATGACCATTTTGACAGTGTTGGTTCTTTCTATCCATGAGCAAGCAGGATCTTTCCATTTTCTGATATCCTTTTCAATTTCCTTTTTCAGAGTACTCTAATTTTTGATATATAGATCTTTTACATCCTTTTTAAAACTGATACCTAAGTATTTCGAGGTTTTGTTTGTTTGTTTGTTTGATGCTATTGTGAAAGGTGTTATTCCCATAATTTCTCTCATTGAGTTTGTTGTTTGTGTACAAGAATGCTATTGATTTTTAAGTACTGACTTTGTATCTGACTCCACTGCTGAATCTCCTTAGTTACTCTAGTAGTCCTTTAGTGGAGAGTTTGGGGCCTTCTACATAGCACCATGTCACCTGTCAATAGTGATAATTTCACTTCTTCTTTTCATATTCTTATTACTTTTATTTCTCTCTCTTGTCTGATTGCTCTGGCTAATATTTCCAGAACTATATTGGATAGGAGGTGTGATAGTGGACATCTTTATCTTGCTCCTGATTTTATATTGAAAGTTTCCAGTTTTTGTCCACTTAGTATGATGTTGGCTGTTGGTTGGTCATAAATGACTTTTATCAGATTGAAGTGGAGACCACCTATTCTGACTGTGTCTACGGTTTTTATCATGAATGACTGTTGGACTTTACCAAAAGCTTTTTTGCATCTATTGAGATGATCATGTGGTTGTTTTGCTTTGTTTTGTTTGTCTTTTGCTTTGTTGATATGGTGTATTACATTTATTGATTTGTGTATGTTGAACCATCCCTGTATTCCTGGGATAAATCCTACTTGGCTATGGTGTACAATCTTCTTGATGATTTGCTGCATTCTGTTTGCTAACATTTTGTTTGCTAACATTTTGTTGAGCATTTTTTCATGTGTGTTCACTAGGGAGATGGCCTGTAGTTCTCTTTTTTGTTGGGTCTTTCTCTGGTTTTAGTATCAAAGTACTATTTGCCCCCAGGAATGAATTAGGATGAGTTGCTTCCCTTTCAATTTCATTGAAGACTTTGAGGAGTATTGATATTAAATCTCCTCTAAATTTCTAATTTCTTGTAGAACTTAGCCATGAATCTATTAGGATCTGGGCTTTTTTCTGTTGTTGGTACTATTTTTTAAAATAATTCCTTTTCCATTCACAAAAGTATTTCATTTTTAATTTAGAAAATTTGACAAATAGAGAAAAATATAATCATAATTAAAATCTCATTATATAGGGATAGTACTTATCATTTTCTTGTGTTTTATTTGTAATTTTTGTATTTTAATATATTTTCAATAAAATTGAGTTATGGATCATCTTTTGTTTGTGTGAGATGTGGATACTGAGAACTAGTCTAAGTCTATCGTGCCTGCTCAGAAAGCACTCTAACACTGAGCTATCTGCCCGCCTCTGCTTCTTGTTTCTTGTTCGTTTGTTGAGACGTGGTCTCATTAAGTAGCCCCAACTGGCCTCCAAATTGTCTTGGTCTCATTTTCCTAGTCACTAGTTTTAAATACCCAACACCTGCAATTTAAAGGAAGAAGACTTCATTTTGGCTCATGTTCTAGAAGTTTTAAACCTTGCATGGTCAGAGACATGGTGAAGGACCTAGCAGGAGGAAAGATACTCACTCACAGCCTGGCGGACAGGAAGCAGAGAGTGAACATAGAAGCCAAGAAAAGAGATTCACTCGCCAGGCCACACCCCATCACTCACATCTGACCAAGCCCCACAGCCTAACAGTACGTTTAGTATAGTGCACCAGATTCAATCACCTTTAACCCCACTCACAAGCACTTGACTCTTTGGTGGAATATCTGTATAAATCATAACACCGTCCTCCTGCCTCAGCCTTTCCAGTGACTGAGATTATAGGCATACACCACTGCACCACCAATTTAACATTATATCACAAGCATGCTAGATGTCATTAATCTTTAAAGTTTTTGTTTGACTACTGAACATTTCATTATGGGGATTACACAATATTTAACAAATCCCAACTATTTTGGACTTAACTTATAATATGACTTGAAGTAAAAGTATTTGTAAGTAAAACTGTGACTCCCTATCTGTCTATCCGCCTAGCTTTCTGTCTTTTCTGGGGTTAGATGCCAAGACATAGACTTGTAGATCAAAAAGTCTGAACATTTTTAGATGAACAGAATCCTTATAAGCCTCCACCAGAAGCCTGTGAACGGCTTTCTTCACTTCACTCTCTCCTAAAATCAAACAGTTTTTTAAAAACATTTGCCAGTGTAACCGGGGAAAAGTGATATTTTAATTTGCATTTGCTTAATTACAAATGCAGCAGAATATTTTTGCATTTAGAGCTTGGCTCCATCTGGAATTTATTTTGGTGTTCAAATCAGAAAAAGCTGATTTTACCCCTCTGCACCAACAGCCAACGCCATTTTTAAAGGATTCCGTCCACTCTCCCTCTGGTTTATACTCCTGAAAGCCTGCAGTTTAGGGACTTGTCACCTTGTCACTCCTGGGTGTTCTGGCTTGAGGACTGTCGATTTACAAGGTCACATGTCTGGCTCTCGTTCTTCCTTTAGTCCCATCTCCTCCAAAGCCCACGGACTGTACACTCGTTTCATCAAGTTTTCACCAAAAATATTACGTTGGAAATTTTGACTGAAATTTATGAGGCCCATAAGTTAACTTTGGGTGAATTAGCATTTTATATCATCATGTTTCATACAATGATGTATGATCTGTATCCCATTTGATTCTTTTTATGGAGCTCAATAAAATTTGGGAGTTTTGTCATAATATAGATTGTGCGTATTTCTTACTAGCATTACTTTTAGGTATTGTGATGTATTCTTGCTAGTTTAATGAAGTCTTTTTGGCTCATATATGGCAAAGCTATTAATTTCAGTGTGTTTTGCAGGAACAGAATTTTAAACGTATGTGTCAATGTTATTTATCAGTTGTATTTCAGCATTAAGTGATACCGTGTTGCCCTGGGCTCTAATGGTGTAACTGATCAGAAAAAATTTCCTTACACAAAACTGTCCATAAATCCTTTACATGAGAGCCCAGGGTTGTAGCTCAGTAGCACAGCACCTGCCTGGAAAGCACGCGACCCTGAGTTCAGCTCCTGGTACCAAAATAAATAACCTCTTTATCTGAATTCCAGTTTTGAATTTAGCTTTCTTGGTTTTGAATTTCACATACATACTCATGCAGCATATTTATAATTTTCCTATTTGCACTACAGTGAAAGATTTAAGATCAGGAATAAGCCAGTTTTACAAAATTTCAGGTTTTTCCATTATTTCTTTCATCATAAAAATAAGCTTTTCCCTAAAAGCTTAAAATAACTCACCAGAAATTTATATGGCCCTGTGTTATGGAGTAAGAACTGGTGGTCAACTTAACGCCAGCTGGATTACATCAGCATGCATTGAGCAAAGATGCTCCACCTAAGGAGGGTAGCCAGGATAAATAGGTGGAGAAGAAGGGAAGTGTTGAGGGGTTGAGGCGTTAAGGAGGCATTGTGGGTTCTCCTATGAGTCGCTGTCTGAGCTGTTGGTCTCCTGGAGGAGCTCTGGTCCTCACACTGAGCATTGTTTCCTGGCTTCAGAGGGGAAGACATGTGCTGCTTGGTCTCCAGGTTGAACTCGTCAGGCTGCTTCCTGACATGTACCTGACTGTGCTTGTTGTCAGAGGAGCTCAGGGCCTCCGTGTCGCTGAGGACAGCTGTGGTGCCTTTCAGGATAGCCCTGGTCTTTGTTGTGTGACTTCTTGGCTCCAGCGTAGAACCTTCATCTCACTAGCACAGCTCCTTCACCCTGCTGGCATAGACTTTCTGGCTTCCACCGCTGACCTTTGGGCCTTCCCGGCACAGATCCGTAAAAGAGACTGGCATGAGTCCTTCTTGTGGGCTCTGGACTTCCAGTTGGACTCATGGGAGGCATTGTCATGAGCTCTGGGTTTTTATCTGGACTCATGTGGGACATTGCTGTGGGATTTAGGCTCTTGACTAAATATCTATGTCTTTGGTGTTGTAGATAGATTTCCTACATTTTCCTGTGTTAACTTCCGGTGACCATTATAAAAATATTATAAACTCCATGTCCCGAACCTAGTTGTTCTCTGTGTAAAACCCCTGGCTACAGCAGCCTGAAATATATTTGAGTAAATTCTTTAATTACTATTACATTTTTCCCATGTACATTGGTTTCTTTGGGGGTTTTATTTTCCCTTAAAACAATCTCAAAGCTTCCCACTAGAACATCCATCTCCACCTCTCCCATCCTATTCATTCTTTTATGAAAGTTTTAAAATATACTCCATAGCTGAGGCTTTGGTTTATTTGCCTCTCAAGTTCTGTTTTCTCTTTCTCTGTTAAATTTTCCAGAAACGCAACCAGAAAACCAGCTCTCAGTTACACTGCGATTTTTCTCTGCATCAGTGTTTATACTGATTTTATACTTCAATTATTATTTCTTTTCCACTGTTTGGCTTGTTACATTTGTTGGTCTTTTCTTTATTTTCCTGAAATGACTATCTTGTGTATTGATTTTTCTTCTTTGTCTTAAAAGAATCATTTGCTTTTCCATTTTCCCTTTAAATATATTTCATTTAGCTACATTTCATATGCTTTTTATACATTTTCTCTCTTTATTGCCTTTCAACTAAACTATAAAAGAAATGGGTCTGGGTTTTGGAAGGATTGAGAGTTTTGTTGTTTTCTTTCTTAAAGTGAGTGGATTTGTTGCTTGATTTTTGTTACTTTCAATTCACTGGAGTCAAAGATCATGACCTGTACAGTTTCTATGTTTTAAATCTGAGTGGGTTTTTTTTTTTTTGCAGCAATGTATATTCCAATCATTTCTACAGGAGGTTGTTAGAGTAAAGCCATCAGGTTACATTACCATCCACTTCTTGCATTGGTGGTACCAGGAATCAAAATCAGGACCTTCCACTTGCTAGGCAGGTGCTAGTGCCACTGAGCTACATCCCCAGGTCTCTCCTTGCATTTTTAAAAAATTTTTATTATTTTGAAGTTAGTAAAATACAACAGAACAAGATAAAACAAAGCCAATTGAGACAGTGTAGTGAAATTGGTATAGAACTTCACAGCAGGTTACCGGGATAACAGTAATAGGTACCACAGAATATCTCGTTATCATCACAATAGTTGTTCTTTCAATCAGGTACAGCAAAATAAAATGAAATACAGAACATTATAGAACTTGTCAAGACAGAATATTGAATAGAGCGATACTATTAATCAGAACAAAGCAAAACAGTGGTAAAAATATTTGCCTTCAAGGAGATGGTAGAAGGAAATCCCCCTTATTTGCTATATGGCATATGGTCAACCTCCCAAGAGATGCTCAGATCTCTGGCTCCAACTTGCTAATGGGGGCGGGGGGTGGTATGGAATGCTTGATTCTTAGCCCACCTGTCTGTAGGCTCACTACCTTTTACAAGGGGGCGAGCTAGCTGCTTGGTTTCCCAGCGCCCTAAGTTTCAACATGGCGCAGATCTCAGGAGACCCCGATGGTTCTCCCCCTGGGGTGGCTGCAGCCTGCCACACCACAGCCGCTTACCAGGAAGGCGAGCTGGTTGCTTCCTCTCCTTGTACTTTAAAGAAGGTTTGATTAACGTATATTTTGTCAGGTGACTGAGCAAGCAAAGGGAACCACACTGGTCAAACCTCAGACTGCGGGCACAACCCGAACCTGTATCCCAGCAGGTATAAACTCTCTTAGCCTCAGTCATCCTTCCTCAGAAATGGGGACAACAGCTCCTGAGACATAAAGTAGGACAAAGTGCCTGTCTTAGTCACTGGGACATTCTACACACTCAAGAAGTATACATTTTATAAAATGCACAGCTTAGTAAAACATGAATCCCTGTTCTCCATTTGAGGGGGCAGGGTTTCATCTGTTTTATTTTCTTTTGGCTTTGGTTTGGTTTCTCCTTGAAGATCACTTTTTGGATAGTAACATTGCCAGCTCTGCTTTCTTTGAATCTGTACTTACCTACTCGATCTTAAATTTATTTTATTTTCAACCTTGCTGCAATGCATTTTAGATGCATCCTTTATTAACAGAATATAATTCACTGCTTTTTAAATACAGCTCAAAAGCCTTTGTGTAGAGCTTAAAACATTTTCACTGGCTTGGCTAGTATGCTCTCCCATGCCTGCTGGGTATTCAGTGTATTTTCCCTGTAAAACCCTGGTACCATGTCTCTGCTCATGTGCTTTTGTACAGTACTTTTTTCATCTATCCTGAGGCTACGGCCTTTGTATTTGTCATTTTAAAAAATTCTACTACTTTATGTTTGAGTTGTGTGTTTTATTAAGGTGAAATTCCCACAACATAAAATTATTACCCTTTTGAAGTGGACAGTTCAGGGACGCTGGGCATGTTAACCATATTTTGCAGTCACCACCTTGATTCCTTGAAGCTTTATGAAGATTACTTTATTAATCCTACTGAAGTTCACATTTCCCGGAATAACAGGAGGCTTCCTCCATCCTTTTATCTCCACTATTTCTCCACACAGTTGTGGTTTGCAGCTCATCAAACAAAATTACCAGTGAGTAGGATGAAGTTACTTTAAACTCCATTTTCAAGAATTATGCTTATTATCAACACACAATTTTGAAACTTTTCCATGCAGTTATTTTATAGAACATTGAAGACTGAGCTCTGACCTCTCCTCTTCATGTATTGAAGTCCCAGGACCTGGACTGGGACTGTTCTTGGAGACAGGCCCTGAAGGGTGGCTGGTCATTTCCAATCTTGGATCCACCTGCTCCCCTGTCCTCCCCCATTCTCACATGGGTGGGGTTCAAGGCATATATTTTGCTCACATCATTCACAAAAACAAATCTACCAAAAGCAAGCCCACAAATCTGTGTAACCGATTTTTAAAAGAGTGGTTAAAAAAAAAAGGTAGCTGAGTTACAATGAATCTTTAGAGTGGGTCTTAAACCAATATGACCAGTGTTCTTACAAGAAGAGCAAATCTGGACAGAGAGACAGCCAGAGGAAAGACCCTATGAATGCAGCGGGAAGAGACAGCCATCTACCAGCTAGGGAGAGAGGCCTCAAAAGAAACCAGTGCTGCTGACAGCATGGTCTTCACTTCCAGCCTCCAGAGCTGTGAAATAATTTCTCTTTAGGGCACCCGGGCTATGGCACTTCTCAATGGCATCTCTAACTCAGGAGCACTTAGAGCACCTGCCCTTCTGCTGCAGAACCTTAAATATGCTCTTCCCACATCATCACCAGCTGTACCAGCGCCACAGGTGTGCACACACATGCCCACGTACACACAGACACACACACACTTCACCTAATCCTTACCCATCAAGGGACCCCTTTTGTGCCCACTGCCACCTGTCTGTATTTCCCTTTCTTGGCGCCTTGGGCTTGAGCTTCTGAGCCATTTGTACAACAAGCTAGTGCGTCAGTCTCTGTGAAAATAGTTTACATCTCCAAAACTGAGCTAGGAGCTTGGCACGTGATTTGGTGCCACAATTCTAAGTGGATGAAATGCTTAATACATTAACTGGATTCTGGTTTTGCTACCTGTTCTGTTTTCTTTAAAACATGTTGTCTTTATTTTTAGCCCAAGTGGTTTTCATTTCCTTGGGACAGATTAATTTATTTCATTTTGGTCCTCAGCCCTTATTTTGAAATATCTGGCTAATACCAATTATTGCAACAATGCCCGCAAAAAACCCAGCTTGCGAGCAGCAAGTGCAGTGTGAGAAAAGCTGAGAATTTTTGTTAATGTCACTCACACCAATAAAGACAAAGCCCATGTATTACAAAAATAAATATCTCTCTTTGGATTCTCCAAACCTTGAGCATCTATGCAAACACCATGATTTATTTAAAATAAATGAATCCAGCTAGGAAAGATTACTAGATATTTTTACACACACACACACAAGCTGAAATATCTCATAAAAGCATATCCCACATAGCCCACATCCTCAGTTCCTGTACATAATTTAAAGCACACCAATGCACGGAGCTGCATTGGTTGCCAGTGATTTGCAGGGGACTAAATAATTATCCTGACAATTAGACCTAGAGCCACATGCTCCTTGTCAAAGAGGCTAAAGACGCCTGTGGTCGCTTCTGCATTATCTTTTAGGAGCTTAATTAAATCACTGATAAATCTCAAAATCACCCTGAGAACCCACCTGTTAATAAAATGATGTATGGAAATCTGAGCGCTTCTTATCCAGCCTGTTTGTATATTAGAACCTCTTCGCATCTTTTCCTGGCAGCTTCCCTGAGCCACTTGCATTGCATTGCTATCCCTATAAATGCAGCTCCTCGATGAGGATCAGGGCCATGCGTTCCAACCTGAACCTACATTTGCCCAGAATTTTTATATAGACTCTTTCCTGCCCCAAGGCTACTGCCCATCACTACAGCCTTCGAGGCTTTTTGATTCCTTACTAAAGAAGCACTTTGCAATACAGGAATGCTATCCATCTGACACCAGCAAGCCTTGCAACACCCACGGAGACTCAGCTTTCTCATGGGTGACTGTCACGTTGTACCCTCAGCCCCTCTGCCAGCATAGAATCTGCCCTCTTGTCAATCAGAAATTGTCACAGTTGTCAGGAAAGCAGACAAACTCTTCACTTAGTCCAAGATCCCCTAATCCAGCACCCACAGCTCAGTAGAGCGAAACAGCAGCCAGCAGAATGGAAACGCAGGGTCCAGGCACCGACGTGTGATTTCCACCCGGGAACGTCACCAGACTGTGTTCAACTTGGGGGCAAAGGAGTTAGTGTTTTCCTCCCTCATTTTCCCGCTTCAACCATCATTTAAAAAAAATCATACTGCAATGATATTAGGTCTGTAACTCTGAGAGGCTGAGGCAAGAGGATCACAAGTTATCCAGCCCAGCCTGGATAGCTTAGTGATTTAGCGAGACTATTTGAAAACTAACAAGTAAGAAGAGGCCTGGGGATGTAGCTCAGAGCAAAGACAATGGGTTCAATCCCCAGTACTGCAAAACAGAAAAGATATTAGATATAGATTCCAAGGAAAGAGGGAAAGGGACCTGCAAACCCCAATTCTGTGTTGCAGCCCATGAGACAGGTCTGACCATTCCCTGCAGAAGCACAGAGATTTGGAGAAAAGTATCTGTCGTCCCACAGAAAGAGGAGAATGGGCCACAGTTAAGAATCCCAAGCCAGGGCTTTCTGCTCCCACTAGGGCCTTCTTTCTCACTCCTCCCAGAACTCCAGGGTCTGCAGACGCAGGCAGCCAGGCAGAGCTGCTCGGGCTCCCCAGTCCTCACCAAGGCACCAGCGGGAACAAAAGACACAAAGAGAGTTGACTGCTTTTGTTATCACTCTTCCTGCAGTAAACAACTTCTCTTTTTCACTACTGTTTCTCTGAAACTGATTGATGCTCTTGGATCAGGAAATATATGACGAAGTCCCTTTCCCTCGCAAAATCAAGGGTTTCCACTGGGCTCAGCAAATGTGTCGCTCCCCCACCCTCCATCTGCCACCCCGAGCTCTCCATGGTGAATGACAGCAGAGGCAGGAAGGGGGGCTGCCAGGGACTGTTCCCAGCACAGGCTCCCCGGGCAGGACCCAGCTTCCCATGTCAGTGCGAGACCTCCTGTTTTCCAAAGGGCTGGCCTTGATGAATATGTGAGAAAAACAAACATTTGTCTCTGGGTTTGGGAAATAAAGAAAGGCAAGCTTGGAGAAAGACTCCCCCAGGCAGGCCTGGGAAACCCCAAGGGTCTCATTGAAAGGGTTTAAAATAGTAAATATCAAATCTAAACCCAGATGGTTCTTTTTCAAAGGAAACAAACCACTCATTAAGCTAATTCCTTCCTACAGGACCACCTTAAAAACAACAGCAATGGGGTACTTTCCCCCACCACTATCTTTCTGCCAAATCCCAGTTTGATCAAATAGTTGAGCAGAAAAAGACCAAACCAAGGGTGGCTGGGGTGAAGGGGGACAGATTTCTTCCTGACTGGCTATTTTGGGACAGGCTGGCTGTAAGAATATTGCTAGCTGCTTCTGGGCCCAGGGTTCAGTCTGAAAACCCTTCCTTGAAAAGGGATGCACAGGAAATGGAAAACAGAACCAAAAGGCCCCAGAGAAAATCAAAAGGACAGCGTTTGGAAATCAGCTGATAGAGGAAGACGGCAAGCTATGCACAGCCCCTTCTCTCCTACCAACCCCCGCCCAGTTCAAGCTGCCCGGCTGGAGGCTGGAGGTCTCCGACAGGAAATGCTGCAGAGCCAAGTCAGGTAGGCTGAGCAGGTGCCTGGTACCATGGAGCCGGCAGGAGAGAGGGTGAACCCCCCAGCCACCTTGCTTAGCCTCCTTTTCTTAGACTTCTGCCTGTGCAGAAGTCATTGGGAAGAGGGACACACCTTAGACTTTAGATTCGCCCTCTGCCAGCACTCTTGAAAGAGGTCTTATGATCAACAGCTCTGTGCCCCAGTCCCTGACACACCTATATCTTGCCAAGTCTAGACTCCACCTGTTAGGAAATGCACTATTGTTTTAGAAACCACTAAGAAGAAGAAAAAAATGCTCCCTTTGAGATCATGACACCCCATCAATTTTTAGAAGCAGACTGATTTCAGAGATGTTAATATGAAAAGAAAAAAAAAGAGCATCTTAGAGTCAACGGAATACATGAATAGCTGACATTTACTGGGAACGCAGCCGGTGCCAGGCAGCATGCCAAGTGCTTCCTCTGGATTATCTTATTCACTCCTCGCAACTATAATTATCCTCATTTTTCAAATGAGGAAAACAGGTCTTCCAGAGCTGAGCTAAGTTGCCCCCATATCACAGTGTGACCGGGCTACATCGCCAGGCCTGTCTGAATTTATAGTCCAAACTTCACTTCACGCTCACAGTCCCCCAAATGCCCGAGGATGAATCTTGAAAACGTGTGATTGGCCCTGCCTTCCCCGAGCTTCTGACTCAGTAAGTCTGGAGGGCAGTGGACAAGAACTCAGTTTATGCAAACATCCGGGCCATCTTGACAGAGCAATCTGAGAACCATGCCTCAGCAACCTGCAGGAGGTTCCAAGTCACTTCAGAGCTGCCACATGCACACTGACTGGGGTCCACTGAGTCCAGAGGAGGAAAACTTGCTTATTTTTAATGCTGTCACATCCCCAGGGTGTCAGCACAACACCTGGTCCCCACAGCAAAGGACAGAACCTCCAAAAGTTGGAATCATGCAGATTAAGACAGTGACTGGCCCAGGACTGGATAATCACAGTGTTGCCCAGGAGGGACCATGTGCCAATCACAGCCCCATGCCAGCAGCCTTGCAGCTTGAGTGTCTCTAAGCCTATGTGCTCACCTGTGTGGCGGGGGTTACTGATAACCACCGTAAGTGGTGGCTATTAACATACAGTGAGAGCTTAAATTTTAAGCATTTAATATAATACCTGATAACTATTGAGAACTTAGTAAATAAGAGTTCAGTTCTCAAACCAAAACCATATACAGTTCAGTGTTCCTATATGGAAGGAAGATGTGTATGTCAAGAAATCAAACAATAAGAGGACTAACAAGTCCAAAAGGAAAAGATCTTTTCTAGTAAAAGAGCAATTGTTACGGGCCCTGGCTCTAGACTGCTGGAATTCACATCCCAGCTATGTGACCTTGTGCTAGCCTCCAATCCCATGAAAAACCATGGAAAACTTTGAAGTAAGTAGGAAAGAAATACCTGGGTGTGCTGGCTAGTGTGTGCCTTGGGTTACTACCACCTTGCATTTACTTAGTTTCCAATTCTGCATTGTAGGAAATCTATAAACCTAAGTTCTTTCCATCCATGGAGATGCAGATATGCCCCACCCTGCCCGGTGCTGTGACTCTTGATTGCCTGCATGAGTTCTGATCTTCGAATTCTCCTTCGAGCAGGTCGTACCATCTTAGTGGCCCCTTCATTAGTTAATCTGTTAAATAAAATCCTGACCTGATTTTATTTTTTATTACCATCACAGTCCAGGTTTCACTGTGTGAAGAAAACATTTCAGTCTTTAACAGGGAGCCTTCCATTCTTGTCATCTGTATGATGAAATCAGTGAAAACATCCAAGTCACAGAGTGATTGTGAAGACAACTAAGACGGGCCACACGATCCTTGCAGGAGGTCTGGCATATCCCAAGTACCCAATAAACTTTGCAAAACAAATCAGTGAAGCTCTCTGAATTCAGCAGTGGCTAATGAACAGAGTCCTCGATTTTAACTTGTTCCCTTAACCACTCGCTATTGCTATTCTACCTGTGAGCACTCACGTATTAAGTAAATAAGCAAAGCACAGCAAATAAATATTAACTTTTAAAATTGAGAGAATACAAGCATAACTCATTTGAAAGCTTGGGTTTGGGAATATGATTTTTGTGTGCTTTTAATGGACACATGCATCTTTGTGATTGCACTCATATCAACAAATATTTCACTAATAAAATATCAATAGGTCACAAGCTATCCACAACCTCTCAAACAATATGGGAACTTCTAAGCACCTAAACAAGTTTGAAGACCCCTGGCACAGGGGGATCACTAGAAGCAGGAAATGGATAGCAGAGTCACTACCCCAATGGGCTTATTTTATTCCGGTGTAATCAAGTCATTGTAGTTGTGGAATCAAGGATTCTTCAGACTACTTAGAGAAAAGAAAATGGAACAGAAGCTGCCTTTCATACAGCACTTAATCTGTATATTTATTCAGCAGCAGTTATTCTATGTCCTCAAGAAGTTCACAGTCTAAGGAAGGCGAGGGGTAATTGTCAAGGAAAATTAAACAGAGACGCAGAGACTCAGAGGCCAACCGGACTTCACAAGTGAGGCGTCACATACACTAAGCTGTAAAGTGGCTCAGAAGGAAATGATATTTCAGGCAGAGGAAAGGACCAGGCAGAGAGGAAGAGGTATGAAAGAGCTCCCGATGGAGGAAAGAGCAAGACCATCAATCTGGCTTGACACACTAGAAAAAAATGCCATAAAGCTAGAGTAGTGTTATGGTTTAGATTTAAAATGTTGCATGTGCTCAGACACCAGGCTTTTGCAAGGTGATTGAGTCATGAGGGCTGTGACTTCATCAGAGGATAAATGCAATGATCAAAAGATCATTGTTAGAGGGCTTACTGGGAAGAGACAGCTACAGGAGGAAAGGTCCGCCTAGAGGAAGCAGGTCACCAGGAGTGTGGCTTCAGAGCATCTGTCTCCTCCCCAGGTTTGCCGTGTGACACTTTCTGCTCTCTGGGCTTCCTGGCTGCCATGAAGTGAGCGGCTTTCCTCCACCATGTCCTTCCACTGTAATATTTCTGCCTCACCAAAGGCCTTACAGTAATAGAGTCAGCTCATCACGGACCAAAACTCATGTAGTCATGAGCAAAATAAACCTTCCTTCCTTCCTTTAGATTGTTATGCACAGATATTTTGTCACAATGACGGAAAGCTGGCCAACACCAGAAACCCAGGACTACATCATCGCCAGCCTTTGGAGTCGTTTTACCCCCTGAAAATTGTTTTAACAGTCTCCACTACAAAGATGAAGGAAATTTAATGCCAAAGAAGTACACATATCTAAAAGTATGTATCCTGTGACCACTAAAGCTGGGTTTCACAAACCTATACTTTTCCTAGGTAGTTAGCATTGCAAAGACCTAAGAAATAAAGACAACCAAGAAAGACTGAATAAGGAACAAACTTTAGAATACATCTCAGTCCCAGAGAAAGTGTTCTTATTCATGAGGGAAAGCAAAGAATTATTCTCTGGCCAGTCACGGATGCCCAAACTTCTCCTAGCTGTTGCTTAGCATGGCCTCTGTTAACAAATGAAAGAGTTCATGGAAGCGTCTTGCTGTTTCCTACCCAGCTGTCTTTTATTTCCCCAAAGCTTTTCTTTCCCCAGGGAAACAGCCACTCAGTCTTTCTGTGCAGCTCCCTCTTCCCACACTGGGCGATCTGTGTCACCAGGCGGCCTTCAGGACTAGGAGAGAGGAGATACTCTCAAGACCCACTGACCCTCAATCATCCTTGAACCTTGAGAGGTCGTGGCTACAAGAATCCTTGCAAAAGACTGAGTTTTCTTGGTTAACATTCCATAGCCCTTGGGGAACATTTCCCAGCAAGGAAAAGATGGCCAGAAGACAGTGACACATATACACGCTGGTCTGTGCAAATAATTGCCACCACATGGGCAGTGCAGCATGCCCATGAGCAATAAGCACAAGTAAAGTCTGCCTTGTTGCCACCTTCTCCCTCTCCTCTGTTACCAAATACTAGGCTTCAGACTGCTGGATGAGAAAGGCTGACAGGAACATGCGCTTCAAGAATCAAATCTTCATACTCAAGCCTTGCCTGCAGCTTTCCAATATGGCAGCCACATCCTACCTGACTAGTTTGAGTCTCCTCCCTTTGCATCCCCAGCCACTCCCACTGGAGCACTAACTGGAAATGCGGGCTTACCCTGCAGCAAGCTGTCCAGAGACACCAGTCATCCTCAGATGAGAGTTGGGACTGCGGCCTTTGTCATATACTAAATCCACAGCCAAGGCCTTACCTCACCATGCAAGAAAAGGAACTCAGTTTTGACTGTAAAGACAGAATCACATAAATTTCCAGCAATGATTCTGGAAGCAATTCAAGGAAAAGGAAGCTTAGGGGCTTTCAGAAGCCTGTCAATGTTAGAGGCAAGTCTACTTGATAGCAATATCCACATGTGCTGGGCTGTCCAGGACATCAATTTTTCAATGTATCACTTTACACATCTTGCCCTGGGTGGGGTTAGAGCTGTGATGAAACAAAATAAACCAGCACAAAACTCATGCAGGCTGGGGGAACTTGGTAGGATGGAAAAGTAGCTCTGCCCTCTGGAAAGTCAAGCAGATGGGCGACACCGGACCAGCTCGAAACAGAGACTTGATGACAGTTACTCTTTATTACAAGGGCCAAGTTTAAATAATATGTGACCAAAGCAAAAGTTGCAAAACTTCATGGTATTTGGCAATCTATTAGGGACTTGATGTTTTGTTTTTCAGGTGCCAAAAACAATCATTCTCTGGTTCTGGTTATGAAATGAACACTGTAATCACCGGGAAATTTGTAATTGTACAACATAAAGAAAAGATAGGGGCTAGGGTGTAGCTTCGTGATAGAATGCTTGCCTCACATGCAAGAGAACCTGTGTTTAATCCCCACCACAAGAAAGGGCAGGGGAGAGAAAGGAAAGAAGAAAGGAGAGAAGGAGAGCAATCAAAACACACAAAAAGTTAAGTCAAAAGTTAGTTTATGCACTTAAAAATTAGCAGCTGTTGAGCTTTCTGTCTAGTTAAAACAGGAATGACAAAACGTGAGAAACCACTAACATTGTAAGTAGACAGCATCCATAATTCTACTACCCAGACATGAACGCCCAAGTACCTACCCTTCCATACATGTTTCTACTGAAACATAAGGAAAACAGAAAAGGAAAAAGAAGGAAAGAACTATTCATAGTATTTTATAACCTGCTGTTTGCCTAATGTTTGTGAATATCTTTCCACATCTGCAAATATAAATCTGCAAATATAAATCCATGTTACCATTTTCAGTGACTCTGTACTATTCCATCAGGAGGAGGTATGCTATCATTTTTTAAAACTCCTCTACTGAGAGAAAAATTAGGATGATTTGAAGCTAGCTGTATTGTGAGCATTCTGGGGCAAGCACACCTGTTATATCTCCTCACACTGTGGCCTGGTAATGTTCTTAGGAAACATAATTCCCAGAAGTGGAATTGCCCAGCATTTGTACTCTATTTAAAGGTGTTGATACCTATTGCTGAAAAGCCCTTAGGTAAGGCTGGACCAATCCAGCCTCACCTCCAGCAATTTAAGAAAACACCCATTCCCCACTCCTGCACCAACCAAGGCTCCTGTAAAAACGCTTTGAGCTCCATTTGCACTTTTTTAAAGCGCGGGATTGTTCTGCTGCCTTTGACCTCCAGGCTGGCCGCACAGAAACCTCGCTTGGGGGAGAAGGACGCCAGGCCCAGTCACGGGCTCTGAGGACCGGGAGCACCTTCCTTTCCCCGGAGGAAAATGAAAAGGCCCAGGGAAGGACCTCTCTCTGTGCAGACCTGAGTTGGAGGCCCTTGAGGGAAAGCGGGGCCCAGGGTGTCCGGGAGCCTCCTCCTCCCTCCCAGGTGGAGAGCATTTCACACCCCTGGCTTCCTTCATCCCCAGCAACATCTGCTGGGGAAACAGCTGGGGAGACGCGAGCGACACTGGCCCGCAGGTGAGAAGGGCAACCGATTCCCACCGGGGACGCTTTCAGCTGCAAACTGCTGTGTTTGACATTTCAATGTGACCCGGGCAGGGAAAGAAGAGAGCTGGGCAAGAGAGGCCTCCCCCAGGCGCCCCCGCCAAAACAAAAAATCTGCATCTCTTTAATTCTGCCTCTCATTCTTTCTTGCTTTTCTCCCCTCAGCAGAATGTGACATTCAGAAGCAAAAAGGGTTTTCTCTCCGTCTTTCTTTTCCTTTTCCTTTGACATTTAAAAACAATACACACTTGGGCGCAATGGAAGTTGGGGAGGGGAGAGGAAGATTGTTTCTGGAAGAATTGAGCCTCTGGAAAGCCGCTTTCATCTTCCTGGTGATGCGTCCTGGCAGCCGGATTCCTTTTCATCGCTTTGGAGAGGAAACGTGAAAGGACTTGGACTTTGAAAACAAAAACGTGAAGTCTCCCCAGCCAGTGAATGCGCTCTGCCGCGGGGGAGGGGTGTAGAGCCCAGGGACTTTGGGTTAAAGCAGGGTCAGAGCGAGGCTTTTTCCTCTCTGCTTCCCAGCGATGAGGACCCCTCGAGTTAGGAATATCACTGGCCCCCTCCAGCTTTGGCTCCTGCAGAGGAAAGAATGCGTTGATTGAACCGTTAGGCTTGTCTTTTAGTTTTCTCTCCTATCCCCAATTTACAGGTGAGAAGACTGAGGTCCAGGCAAATTAAATGTGATACTTAGCATCATGGAGCTGGCTGAACCAAAGAGTGGCCTAGCCCATCTCTCTACCCTTGGTCACAAGCCAGTGATCCACATGTCCCCATGTGTCACACGGTCACCCAGTGACACTGGCTTTCTCCACCCACAGCTGACAGAAATAGCTGGGAAATCAAGTGAGAAGGGTCCCTGGGGGAAGGGGAGAGAATATCACTTATACTGGGCAGGAAGTGGACAGGCTTGAAATGAACGGGAAGGGACACTGTTTTCCTTCTGAATTCAAGGACTTCACATGGCTACCCTGACCCCTGAAGACACCTAGGAGGAAGAGCTCTGTGTCCATAGCCTGGACAGCTGGGAACTGAAGGTGCCAGCCCACCAGCCCAGAGCTGAGCTGAGCAGGGGCCCTGGGAGGGTGGCCGCTGTGGCTTCCCCAGCCCAGGTGAGGATGCTCTAGGTCATCCCCTATTGACTCTTGAAGACCAAGCCAGGCTGGAGCCAAGGTCACAGAACCCCATCACCCAGTTAGCCTAAGGAGAAGGGGTGACCTCCGTGTGCATCTTTAAAAGGTAGGACTTTATTCTGTACCCCAGTCTGTGACGTATGGGTTACATAAATTCATGTCTAGACCTTTGTCATGGTATTTGAAATCCCTTCAGGCTCCACATATGACCAGAACAGACTAGACTGGATTTTTAAAAACCCTTTTCTTATACTAAAAAATATTATGTAATGGAGTAACCATTTTTAAAAAAAAAATAAACACTTAATTGTAGAATTATTTGGGATTTTTAGAAAAATCGCTGTAACACTACAAAGAATTCATAGACCCATCCCAAACCCAGTTTCCCCTGTAAATAACAGCTTTCATTAATATGATATGTTCATTACAGTTAACACACCAGTTATCAATGCATACTTATTAACTAAAGTCCAAACTTTGTTATTGCTTAATAGGCTTTTTTCCTTCTCCTAAAAGGCCTTTTCTTGCTCCTGAATCTAATTCAGAAAACCTGATCACATTTAGAGGTCATTCTTCCTTTGGGACTACTGGTCTCCTAGACTTCCCTTACTTCTGATGACTTTAACAGATTTGAAAAAGACTGACCAGACATGCTGTAGACAGCTCTTCTGTTGTGATTGGTCCAATCTTTTTTAATGATTACACTATGCTTATAGGCTTGAGATAAAATAAAAAATACTATTCCTGTCACACTATATGCAGGGTTCATACAATCAACAGGGCTTGTCCATCACGATGAAATGGACCACCTGTCTGAGGTACTGTTCCTCGGGTTTCTCTACTGTAGGGTACGCGTCTCCTCTCTCCATCCTGTACAACTGGAAGGAAATCATTGTGTGCAGCCCTCACTATGGCAGTGGAAAAGACTTCTCATCTCTTGAAAGTGTAGGATCTACACAAATTATTTGGAATTCTTTTTGGGAGACTTGGAAGAGATCATTTTTAAATTCTAGTCTTAAATTACTCATTTAGCAACTGTATTTTTAAAAATAGGTTCTGGAGTATGACAGGTGTCCCCAAATTATCTTCCATAAGGCTGCAGGATTCCATGGAAAAAATGATAAGGGTTTTGGGATGCAACTGAATTTGGTCTGAAGATGCCTCCATGTAGAATTCCTTATGAAAGGAACTATAACCCAACTTAGTAGCTGACTACTAAAGCCTAACTCCTATGTAACAAATAACTGAATTTCATCCACCAATGGCAGCCGAGCTTTGGCCAGTTGCAGGTTGTCAGCCTGCTCAAGCAGCCCAAGGGAGATTTTCACAGGTGAGTTCCCAAAGTTAAAGAACACATGTATGCAAGACATCAGCAACAACAGCAGGCACCATGGAGCAGAGCAAAGAGCCAGAGCCACCTGCACCTTAATATAAACTTCTCATACAGGTTGTTACCTCCTATTTACATTCTTGTATAGTATCGTGACCAGCGCATACCTGTTTACCTGTGCTGCCATGGTTACATAAATGTATCCACAGTGCGCTTACACTACACAAGTGGGGTACATACTCAGGGATCCTTAGATGCCCTTGAGCTTTGAGACAGTCCGATTACCCACACAGGTGGCCAGCTGCTCCACCCATATTCAAATGTGGAGAGTAAAATGCAGAGCCCTGGCCAATCAGCTGCCTCCGTACCTTACTTCTGGTTCCCGACCGTGAGCGCTTTTTGAACATGAGAGTTCCTCGAATCAGTTCTGGTTTTGAAGACCACTTAACCTGGAGTCATGAAGAAAATGTAGTTAAGATCTTTGCACTAAATTCATTGTAATTTTGTCTCTTAACAAATGGGAGGGAGGCAATAAACAAGGCTCCAATCTCTAGTGTCAAATCATTCAGGGAGGCTCAGTATTATCAATTTCTGTCTTCCATATCCAGTAAAATAGAATATGAGGATTTTTAGATTTTGTTTTATTTTTTAAAAAAGAAGAAGCCAGATGTGGTGGTGCAATTTTATAATCCCAGTACTCGAGAGGCTGATGCAGGAGCATCATTGCTAGTTTGAGGCCAGATTGGGCTCTACAGCAAGACCCTGCCTCAAAAAAAAAAAAAAAAGCTTGAAACACTGAAACAGAAGGCCTTGATTGACTGAATTCCTCTGTCACTTACAACTTCCTACCTTGTAACAATCTTATTATGTATGAACTTACAAATTACTCAAACATCATTTTAAAAGAAGGGAACAATAATAGTTGCAGGAATTTTTTGTTTGTTTGTCATTTTCCTTGCAGAAAATACCAGGTCAAAAAGAAAGTCATTTTCAAGGATGAAATCTGCAGGTCCAGGTCCACAGCAGGAGGCCAAGTGAATATGAAGAGAAGATCTCTAAGGAGTCCTACAGCTGGGCCATTCTGCTTCCTGTTGAATCAGGTGTCATGAATAGTCTGCAGATTTCGCTGCACAAAGGGTAAAAACTCTACTTCTCTTCTTAATCAGACATCTCTATGCAAGCCCAGGTGTGCATTTGAGATGCTCAGATCATCAGGCAGCAGTGATCCCACAGTATTGCTTAATAGGCTTTTTTCCTTCTCCTAAAAGTCCTTTTCTTGCTCCTGAATCTAATTCAGAAAACCTGATCACATTTAGAGGTCATTCTTCCTTTGGTACTACTAGTCTCCTAGACTCCCCTTACTTCTGATGACTTTAACAGATTTGAAAAAGACTGACCAGATATGCGGTAGACAGTATTACTATTCAGTATGACTTTCAGAAGGATTTGAGATGATAAAGCTGAAGAAGCCAATTAAATGTTTCCTTGAGACACACACTTTCTGAAAGGAAAACAGATGTTGCCACAATAACAGCTGGTTGAATTCCAGCTTCTCTATCTATGGAGAAAAGACCCTTCTGTATTAATGCTCCTTAATAGATGATTTGGGAGGCAACTAGCTAAATATGCTGGAACCCACCAATTCCCAGGGCAGCCTGGTTTACTGGAAAGAGCTTTTGTTTGCAGCCAGATTGAAATTTTAACTGCAGGGTTGCTCGTTATTGATTGCGTGAACTTGAGGAAGGAACTTTGCCTCCGAGTCTGTTTCCACATATATAGCACGGTGATAATCATGTCCACCTCCCACGGCCACTGTGCAGAAAACAGGTGACATGGACAATGTCTGATGTAAGAGCATGAAAGCCACTGATATGTTGAAAGGCTGGGCAAGTGATTTCTAAGTTTCCTTGGCAGAACTAGCTTTTCTTTCTTCATAAAAGCTCTAAAGCTCCATTTACAGAGGAGACAGCTGGTTCCAATGGTCTCCCATGGCAAGTGGATCATGGAGTCATGTTTTCTGTTGCAACCTCATTCCAAGGGAACAAGTGAACTAGGGAGCAAGGAAATGGAAGAAGGTACCAGGAAGAGATTGCTCTACTGAAGCAAACCCTTACCCCACAGCCAGGGTGTATCTGGACTTCAGTGATGCTCTCAGCAGCCATTCTGTGCCACAGAGACTAACGTTATTACCCAGTTCCATAATGCAGGAAGTGGATCCCATGATGGCTAAGCAACTTGTCCTGACCCAGCTGGTTGGCGATGGAGTTCTATTCCAACCCAGGCAGTCTCACTGAAGAGCCCCATGTCACTGTCACTGTATTCCCTTCAAGGTGAAGGAAGGACCATCTTCCTGGGCTCGTGGAAGTAAGTATACCTTCAATAAGCAGAGCTATGTACCAGCCTAGAATTGCAAGTGACAGGGAGAGACTCAAGTTGCGTTAGAAGAAAGAAATTTATTTAAATTTTTCTAAAATAGAAAATATTTTAAAAGCCCATCAAACATAGATAATGTCTGGGAAGAAGAGGGGTTATTCTAGACTTAAAGATATAAAACATTTTGATGATCTGTGGAAATTTGAATAAGTATTAGATGTTAGATTACATGGAATAGTCCATTTTCTTCAGGTAATAATGGAATTCTAGAGATGGAGACTGTCGTTTTTCCTACAAAAGGGAAAAGTTCATGATGCAGGCAACTTAATTTCAAATGGGTCAGCAAATATGGAGGAGGGAGAAGCAAGCACAAATACAGAAAGATGTTAGTACATTTTTCAGTGTCAATAAAAGTATATATGAAATGAGATGAAAAGTACAGTTAATGTCTAAATACCAAGAGTTTATCACAGTGAAAGATATCATTGATTACTCTCAAAATGCTCCTCCTTGCATCAAACACACTCATGGCTGTTATCTTTCTGAAGCAGTCCTGCGAGTCGTCTTTAGTAAGTCTCTTTAGTTGCACTGTCATAGCTACCTTGATGTCCTACAGTGATTCCAAACATTGACCTTTCTTGGTCATTCTGACATTGAGGAAGACCCAGAAGTTGCGTGGCACCACATCCAGTGAGCAAGGTGAATGAGGACACACTGCAACATTTTTACAAGCCTGCCTTTCCATTGGATAGCAAAGTTCATCGTATTATTGGCCACAACCCATAGAGATGCTCAGGAAAGAGGAGTCCCAGAACTGTGCTGGCAAGAGCAATGGTTTCCATTGGGAAAGGGAAGCTTTTAAGGGGAATCAATGACAATGTGTCTCTTATCACAATAATTTTTTAAATTTGAATATTCACTGTATAATTTGATCAGACCTTATAGATATTCATTGTGCTATTCTTTCAATTTCATTGCAGACATGCATATTTTCAAGTGAATAGTAAACGGTGGAGGGGAAACATAATGTGTATTGATTAGATAGATTGATGCCTTGGTTCTAAGGCAAACAGTGCACAGCCAGTGCAGCCCAGCTTCAGCCACCAGCCCCGCCAGCATTGTCACCTGTTTGTCACTGCCACTGGTGCCCATGACTATGATCTGACCACGGCCCATCCCGGAGGGTGCTCCTCATACACCACCCCAAGCCCAGTTTGGGCTTAACGTGCCTACTGGGTGTTTCTTCTCCTGAGGCAAAGAGAGACCAATAGAGGCATCAGCCACTTGGGATCCCATAAAGGCAGGACCCGTGGAGTAGAGAATTTCCAGGGGAAAAGAGGCTTCAGATGGTAGGCGCCAAAAGTGCCACAAATGCCCATTCTGGAAGACTCCGAAGAGTAGCCTTTCATGTGGCGTTCAGTTGTGACTGCTAATTGCTTCTCCAGTCCTCAGTTAAGAATTCTGATAGTTACCCTACCATTTTGGTTCTTGCTCTGTTATCTTTATCATTGTCTTTTTTTCTGCTTTTCATTGTTTGCCTCTAGTTCTGTCTGTCTGTCTGTCTGTCTCTCTATCTATCTATCTGCTCTTGGTAAAGGAGGTCAACCATCCATAACAAGTGAATGATGGTAAGGAGCGGGCATGTCGGGAGGATGAACCCACTGATCTTACCGGCTCACCACTGGTTTTGTGGTTCCCAGCACAGGGCCCCACACAGCCTCTTCCCCTTGGGATATGGTTCTGTCTCTTCTGTCAACCTAATCTGAAGTTGGGCCCAAATGCCCAGCCCTTCAGAATGTCGCTCTCCTGCCATGTAATTGGACAGCTTTTGAACATTATTTATTATCTTTCTCATACTACCGTCTAGGAAGAAATGCTAAACTGATCCCCATCTGATAGATGAGAAAGGAACTCAGATAAGTTGGGGGCCTTACCAGGCAACTTGATTAATGGACAGGCTGTGGAGACCTATACAGAGTAGCCCTGCTACCAGCAATGGCCGTCCTGCTCCTGCACTAATAGCTGAGCCAGGAGATGTTGATAAAGTGTATGTTTCAGGAGAGTCCCAAGTGTTCAACACCAGGGATGGGAATAAAACCCAAAGGAAAGACATTGAGCAAATCTCTCCAGCTGGATGTGCCCAGCCACCTGCTGCCATCTCCCCTGTGAAACTGACACGGTCAGATGTTACACTAGCAGAAGACTTTAATTGAAACTGAGTTAAACTAATTACATCACTTTGCTGTCCAAGTTTAATTCTTCTAAAGTGACATCATGGATCTAGGGCATTACAAAGGATTAGGGACCAAAGGAAGGTAGGGATGAATAAGGTTCCCGTATGCCTGTGACTCATGTCTGTCACTCATGCACCAATCTGGACCCAAATGACTCACACTGATGGCAGGAAGGATCCCATGTGACTGCCAGACAGGTGGACTTCAGGACTCACATACTGCTGCTGGGAATACTCAGAGCCCCTGGTGAGCCAGAAGTAAAGGAAGCCACAAATGAGAGTCACCATCTCAGATGGAGTCTCTAAAGAACTCTGCTTACTCTGGAAGACTTTGAGTTCACTGTAGTTCAGTATTCCCTAATAATGGCATTGCATGACACCCTATCAAAGGGTTGAGTGGCCAAATATACTTTAGAAAAGGCTTAATATCCTGGGGGCTTAGTTCAGCAGTGTCTTAGCTGGCAAGCATGAGGTCATGAGTTCGATCCCCAGTACAAGGAAAAAAATGGAGAAAGATTAATAAGCAGGATTCTCCATTAGGCAGGGGGACCTTCTTGGAGCCCTCAATCTCTTAATGTTCACTGTAAATATCCAAGAAGGTGATAGATTATGCAGTGTTTCCCAAAGTTGGTTCACTTTGGAACTTCCTTTGAAACAGAATCCCAGATGGTCATTGCGCTATAGAACACACTTTGGAAAACCCTTGTTTTGTTTTTGTTTTTGTTTTGTGCCAGGGATCGAACTCGCGACCTTGTGTTTGCCAAGAAGGCACTTAACGCCGCTGAGCTAAACCCCTGGCCCTTGGAAAACCCTTTTTTCTTGTAGCCTCCCCTCTTATCATTTTCTCTTGGCATGAGGTAGATTAGTCTCCAGACATTGGACTAAAATGACAAATTCATATCCACACCTGTGATTGGACAGACTCTGCAGGAATCTATCTCTCACTCCTACAAAGAGATACACCTGCTCTGGCATCCACTGGAGAACCACCATGTCATATAGCACAGCAGTTCAGACACCTACATCTGGGGTCATTTGACTCTTCTGAACCATTAAAGAAAGTAAGACAAAGTGACCAGCTGGAGGTGAGACACAGAGAAGCAGAAACAAGGCCATAACATCCATTATTTGAAATCTCAGATGGCAATGACAAGATCCACTTCTCTGCACAAACACATGCACTTACTATTGGATTAGCTGCTGAGTCACTTGAGCTTATCAGGCTGTTAGGTTGGCGTGCATCATTAGATATGTGAGTTACTGGGGACTGGCAGCAAAAAAGCTTCTGGACAGAAAAGACAGCAGGCAAATAGTGGGAGGCAGAACCCAGAGGTGGATAATGAAGGCAGATGACCACAGACTTTTCCTTTGAGCTTCCAGAGTCCTAGAAATAACTCACCAGAGTGAAGGATTCAGTCATGCACTGCAGGAGGAATAACTGAAGCCAATGACAGACCATGACAGTGGTCTCGTGGAGTATGACGGGCCTGAAAATTCCTTTCATCTACAGCATTGCTTGTGTTGTGTCTTAGCTTGTGTTTTAAGCTAAGTCTTACTACAAGCAAGGGAAAACTTTTAATTAAAAACAATCTTCAAAGGACATTAAGCTGTCTTTGTCTTCTTAGCCATGTCTTTGTAGTTCTTAGCAGTGGATAGTGAGCTGAAATGTAAAAGAAGCTGAAACAAAGATACACCAAAATCATTACACGGCTGGGCGGGTGGTTGGTTGGTTGGTTGTTGGTTGATTAATGAGCAGGCAGAGGGAAACAAAGTGAAACAGGAGAGATGTGTGGGGGTGGCAGAGCTGGTCACTCTCTGAGTGAGAATGAGGCAAGTAAGTCGAAAGATCATGAAACTTCCAACCAGAGTAAGATACAGAATTTATAATATCTGTACTCAACTGTTCTTATCGTTGGAGGAGCTCGGGACCACCATGTCGCTAAGGATGGCTGTGGTGCTTCTCAGGGTAGCCTTGGTCTTTGTTTTGTGCGTGACTTCTCTGCTCTGGTGTACAAACCTCAACCTACCAGCACAGCTCCTTCATCCTGCTGGCATAGACTTTGTAGCTTCCCAGCACTGATCCATAAAACAGACTGGTGTGAGTCCTTCTTGTGGACTCTAGCCCTCCAGCTGGACTCAAGGGAGGCATTGTTATGGGCTCTAGATCTTCATCCAGACTTATGTGGGACGTTGCTGTAGGATCCAGGTCCTTGGCTGAATATTCTGCATCTTTAATGTTGTGGATAGATTTCCTGAACTTTCCTGCATTAACTCTGGATGACCATCATAAAACAATATTATAAATTCTGTGTCCTGATTCTAATTTTTCTTTGCACAACTACTGACTACAACAAAGGGTGACATAGAGATCGTGTCTATCATCAAAGCAATGTTTGCACTACTTTAGAAAGCAAGTCATCTTCATTTTAAAGAGTACAGTTCTATACACAGAACAAGTGGTAGAAATCCAAAGAATTCCAGAAACAACTAGCCTACGTGACTGCAAGTCTCCATCTTGGTCCCAAGGTAATAGCTGAGCCAAGAAGTATTGGCCAACTGTGTGTTTCAGGGAAGCCCAAGGCATTCAACACCAAGGACAGAAACGAAAGCACTCTAGCAAATCTGCTTCCCAGCTGGCACACACACACCTGGACGTGCCCAGCCACCTGGCATCATTTCCCCTGTGAAACTGCCGTGGTCAACTACATGCTCACCCCACTCATGGCACCTCCTCATGGGTATGAAGGCAGAGTTCATTTGGGGTACCCACCCGCCCCCAATGCCACATATATGTCTCGTCTTGCCTTTTTCACATGACTGTGTTCCCCGTCATGATCCTCAGGCAGAAACACACTTGAATGGAGCAATTAAGACACTCATGAAAAATGAGAATTGCACCAAGGAAGTTGCAGAGTCCAGCGGTTTGTCTCCATGTCCTGGAAGCTATGACATAAAAGGGAGTCACATGAGTTGCTTGGAAAAGGAAGCTGTGAACTCTTGAAGGAAGGTGGCTTTTCTTGAGCTCCAAGTGCAGCAATGGCTCCTGTGGGATTTCACACAGAGGGCAAGAGAGATGCCAGGAACAAAGTTCTCTGTAGAATCACCACCCATGCGGTGTGGGTTTTCTGTGAGCAGTTAGGGAGGGAGACCTTCCCCAGGTCTCCAGTCACCATGCTAAGCCATTGCTCAGAGCAGCTGATGTCTCCTCCTGTGGTCCCCCCGCCCGGCTCCCCGTGGGAACTCGCTCCCCATCACTACCTGGGTTCTCCAGCGAGCTCCCAAGAGAGCAGCTCCTCCCCACCCCTCTACCTGCCTCTTCCCAGAAAGCCTCCCCCTTGTCTTCCTGGGCACCCCAATCCTGCGCTTCCTGCAGGGAGAGGGGCAGGAGGTGAAGGAAGGCAGAGAGTAAGGTAAAAGAGGAAGGAGAGAAAAGCGAGCAGGCTGTGAGAGAAGGGGGACCTTCCGCGTGCCCAGGCCCCGCAGGCGCACATCTGAGGCGTGGTCCCCGCTTCCATCACAGGGAGCTGGCTGTGGCTTCCCGGGCCCTGCACTGTGCTTCCTACCAGTAGGCACTGAGTTCCTCCGACCATGTGCTCTCTGGCAATGCCAAGAACCTCGTGTTCCTCCAAAGCTACTGTGGCAGTCTACCCAATATCTGTTCTCCTCTCCTGCCTTAATTAGCAACCCAGGGATTTATTCAGGGCTGAAATTTTGATCCAATAAAAGACTATTTTGCCACCTCTCTTAAATCTAGGCAGAAGTCACTGGCTGAGGCTTCTGTGAAGGCTAACTCTGTGGCACTGAGTCAGCTTGAAGGAAGGGCCTTCTGCTTCTGGCCCTTCCCTTTTACTCTGCCTAAAATATAGATATCCTGGCTGGAGCTACAGCAGCCATCTTGTCACTTTGAGGATGGAAATCACATGCCAAGAATGACAAAGCAGAGAGATAAAGAGCTTCTAGTGGGCCTGAGCCATTTGCTTTTGGACTTCTATATGAAAGAAAAGGAAGCTTTCTTTTAATTCAAATCACTGATTTGCTTTTCATTTTCAGTCAGCTAAGCCCAAATCTAGTTCAACAACCATGTGATCTCACGCCTCTGGCCCTTTACGCAGCCATCCTCTCCTGCAGGGACCCCTTCTTTCTGCTTCTCCCAGTGAATTTCTAGTCACTCAGCACACCCTCCCTGCACGGAGCTTCTCGGAGCTGACAGGCAGGGCTGGATTAACACACTTGTTACTGTCTTATGATTGCTTTCACTAGAGGTCCTGTAGAAATCCTGGACCAGCAGTGCTGGGACCCGCAACCCAAATCACCTGAGTTGGAAGCCCCAGAAGCCCCTTGAAGCCTTCATGCAACAAGCCCCCAGGTGGTACCAGCACATCTGCAGTTTGAGGACCACCAAGTCCCCCTCAGGAGGAGAGGAGTCCGCTCCCTGTCAAGACCGGCTCTGTCAACAGCGCTAGAATTGTTTAAAGAACACCTGAAGAATGAAATAGCAACGAGTGAATGGGAACTTCTAAGGAGCGCTGGACAAATGAATCAATGATGTGAAAACAACATAGATTAGCAAACCTGTCAGAGACCAAGCACCCAAACTACAACCTCAAGCCCCCTCGTTTATCGCAAGGCACCAACACCACAGCTAAACCTCAGTATCGATGCTGCCTTCTGGGGCGGTGCTGCGGCTGCCTGGCCTGTGTGCTGCCAGCCAGGGCTCTGCGTGCCCACGCAGCATGCTTGCCACAGACTCGGCACCAGGGACACAGACGTCACTCCAGGGTCCTCGGGGTATCCACTGCTCTCCAGCACCCCACATCTGTGAGGGACTTCTCTGATCTAAAGCTCCCAGGGGAGGAAATGACCCTCACTTGGAGCAGAGATTTGCTGGCCTGACTTCCATCAGGCGCACAGATAAGAAACAGTGAGAAATCAAAGGCAAGAAAAAATGTGTTTGAGGGCTGAAGGAAACACCTGCGTTGTACTTGCTTCTAGTGTTGCGTGAGCATAGAAAGCTGGTTTTAAACTGAGCGTTGTGATGCACACCCATAATCCCAGCACTTGGGAGGCTGAGACAGGATTGTTGTGAGTTCAGACCAGCCTGGGCTACAAAGTGAGTTCAAACTCGGCAAAGACCAGGAAAAATAAAAGGAAGCAAGCAAGCTGAACTTTACCTGCATCGGGATGGTTTTACTCCAACATGGCTTTCACATAGGGTAGGTGGCCCAAAGGACCCCAGGTTGTTTACAAAGGAGGGGAGCAGAGGGAATGGCCCGTGTGGGAAAGGGGTGATTGATGAAAGGTGCTCAGATTGCACTGGCTGCCACCCTCAGGAACCCTTCAAAGCCAGTACTGAATGTCCCTCTCATCAAGGAACAAGTACTCAGCTAAACTGGAACACAGATCACAAGCTTCTGGAAAAAGTGAGACACCTTCTCCCAGAAGCATGCGAGACTCAAAGAAAAGGGAGGTGTCTTCCTACCAGTGCAGCTCCACCACCTAACTGCACCAAGCCCAGCTGGTGCTGGTGGTCTAGCGTGACTGAAAACCCAATCTCCAGTCCTGTAGTCAGGCCCAGGAGGTGGGAGCTGACACTGTCATCATCTGTGCTGCTGCCGTCACCACCATCCTCTGTGCTGGGGCTCTGAATTAAGCCTGACCTGTGTCCAAGGTGCTTGTGGAGCACGGTGATAAGTGCAACATTAGAAGTTTGTACGCAATGCAGAAGTAAAGAATAGAGGCTGACCAGCTCCCTGAAGAGATCAGGAAATGCGTGACCCAGGACAAGATATGGAGGGTCAACAGAAGTTTGCCCACCTGAATGTGAAACACTGAGAATTCTTTTGTCCCCGGAAGTCTGCATATGGATCTGTAGGATGAATCCCAAGATTTAAATTCATTCTTCAGAGAGATTCCTTAGAAGCGCACTCTCCAGACATTATATACCAGTCACCTAGAAACGCTGCTGAAGATTCTAGTGAAGCCTGGGCTATAGCCTAGGAATCTGAATTTTCTACCAAGCTCTCAGGGATCTGACCTGGATGCACTTTGAGTAGTGGAGATTCTCTAGCTGCTTCCAAAAGTCACAGCATCCCCTCAGGAGAGACATAATTGATAGCAACTAAGAAATGAGCCTCAGTGAGACTAAGTCACAGTTAAGAATAAGAAGCAGATTGGAGTCTGAACTCAGGTCTGGGGGCTCAGAGCCACTGGGTCTCAAGCTCAATGTCCTCTATAGAGAACGAGCTTCTTCTTCCCTCAATGAGAGTACCAATGAGACCCTAGCAGTGTAATGTAGTATATGGTGGGCAGCTTTCCATCACTATGACAAGATACCTGAGATGATCAGCTTATAAAGAGGAAAGGATCACAGTTCCTGAGGTTTCAACCCAAGTTCCCTTTGTTCCATCTCTCTTTGCCTGAGACAAGGCAGGAACATTGTGGCGGGGAGCACATGGAAAATAAAACTATTCAACTCAGGATATCTGGGAAGCAAAGTGGAAGTTCACTGTTCTGACCCAGCCCTCCAGGAAGCCCATCAAACTATAGCTCTATCAATGGAGCACCCTCTGCTGAGGCCATAACCTTCACAATTAAGTCACGCTTACAGGTTACCGTCAGCACAGGAGCTTTGGAGAACGTTCCAGATCCACAGCAGAGCCTTTCTCTCCTGAGGAAGACAAGGCATAGCTAGGAGAGAGAGAGAAGCACCAGTTCCACCTGTGCTGACCGAGGGTGCCCACATCCTGTGGCTGTTGGAAGCCAATTCAAACTGTCATTCTCCTCCAACAAGTAGCTGTCACTCGGCCTCTTTTGTGCTGCAGTAGCTGCACAGTTCTTAGACAACTAAGCAACTGAGCACGGAGAGAGGAATGGGATTGTGGCCCAGGGCAGGGGCCTGTGGAGTCCTCCCTGGTAACAATCCTGAACCCTTTCAGAGCAGACTTCGTTACCTATAGGATCCTGTGCAAATGATAGTGCATGTCAACCTTGTGCAAAAAAACCAGGAAAACGCCCAGCGTAGTGGCACACACCTGTAATGCCAGCAGTCTGGGAGCTGAGGCAAGAGGATTACACATTTCAGTCCAGTCTGCACATTTGAGCAACTTAGCCAGACCTTGGCTCAAAAAATGTTAAAGGGCTGCAGATGTAGCTCAGTGCAAAGGCCTTGGGGTTATCCCCAGCACTACCAGGGGAAGGGAGAAGGAGGCAGGAAAAAACGTTTGTTTTCTTTTCTCTGTGGCCTCTCTCTTAAACTGTCCTGGTATTTTTATTTGCTACTTTGGGTGCCCCTGGGGTGTGGGAATGCAGCCCCCTATGGTCCTGGGTCATCTCTTGGTCCAGCACACGGGATATGCCTGCTGGTCCCCACCACCACCATATTGCATCCAGGAACTGCAGGCAGCAGTGACTACCAGCGGAAGCAGGGAAGTGGCAGGCAGGGAAGGGGTCGTACATAAGTCAAGGCTCCACATGGGCAGCACATTTTCCTGGCACCACAGGTCAGCACTGATACAGATTTAAAGATAAGTCACTAAGGATGGCAGGATGGTGGCCACAGAGCATTAGACCCTGAGCATAATGTCCAACGTGACTGTCCTGGGTCACATGTATGAAGCTTTGCTCACCATGGCCCAGAGAGCCACAGTCTGGGCAGGTGACTCCATCTTTCCAAGTCTGTTTCCTTGTTTGCAGATAAGCATGAAAAATATCTACTTCCAGGGTAACAGAAGGATGGGAAGAGCCCATGGGGAGGCAGAGAGATGGAGAACAGCGAGCTCTGTCCAGTTCCCAGTCCTGGGGACTGTGATATGTGCTCCTTTTGTAACTCCCTGGTGGGTCTCGTGGCCGCTCTGCACCTTTTCAATGGGACCTGACCATGGTGCAGAGGCCTGGCAGAGCTGAGAGGCAGGGGAAATCCCAGGGCTCTGTCTGTCTCTCTACCTCCTGTGCCCTCCATAAGACGCAGCTGCCTGCGAGAACTGGTTTGTGAGTCGCAGATACTCCAACTCAAATACTCCAACAGGGATGGGGGTGTTTGCCCTTTCTTTTGAGAGCTGCCTTCTCCTGTCCGGCCCGGAAGGACAGTTATAGCATTTGTGCTTCTCAGGTGGCCGTCGGCACATGAATACAGGAAAGACAGAGCTCAACACCCGGCTGTGTCTGAGATCATCAACAGCCGCTGAAAGTGTTTCCGCCATGGAGAATCAAATGCAGTCAGGGACAGAGGATTTTCCCCATCCTTCCTGGGAGAAGTCTGTTCCCATGTCTCTTGTGGCAGATGTGGCTCTTGCTTTGATCCCTCTTTCCAAAAACTACCAGGGACCTTCTACAAGGCCTTTGTTCCTCAAGCGGCTTAGTAAGGAATCCATGAGCTGCTGTGGGAAGCTCGCTGGGCATAATCCCTGGCAGGGACAGCAGCTGGCCCGCCAGCTGGGCCCAGGTGGTGAGGATGTGGCCAAGGCTGGCTGGGATGGGCTCAAGGACCTCAGTGTAGCCGCTCAGCTGGGGAAACCCCTGCTCTCCCAGTCCCAGGAGAGGGCATCTCACTTCCCTTCCCAGGCCTGTCTTCCTTTTGATCAGGCAGGCAGCTGCTGTGGGGGGCTGGCCTGATAGCCACATGGCCTGGGCTGTCCTCTGCAGAGCCACACTGGTGAGCTCGGTCCTATGAATTACAACAGTGATGCCAACGCTTCTTAGGCTTCTCTTGCCTGTGACTTAATGGAGTCTCATTCTAATGCCCAGTTAGGCTCAGCAGGCCTGGGATGAGGGGCACTGAGATTCTATGTTCCTAACAAGCTCTGGACAGTGCCAGGGCAGCTAGGCCACATCCACAACCTGAACAGGAGGGGCTCAGTTTTGAAGGCTTCCCCAGGCCTGCCTAGGCTGTATGATACTGAGAAAGGTATTTAACTCACTGAGCCTCTGTTTCCTCATCGGTTAGATGAGGTTATAATCAGCACCTCCTCTCAAAGGCAGGAAGGAGGCCCTCTAGGCTCCTGAGTCAGCAAAGGGAGCGGTTGAAGCTTGAGCCCAGCTGTGCCTTCAGAAAAGCAACAGGCCCCACCAGGATGCTCAGGGAGGTTGGGGCCTAGCAACTACTTCCAAGGCCTGATGGGACACTGCCAGAAGTTCTCTCCGTCTCAAGCGATGCCTCTGTAACTTAATGAGAGACACACTTAGGACGATCTTGTGCCTGGGAAGGGGAGGGAAGACAGGAAGGTAGGAAAGATGGGAGGAAGAGGGGAAGAGAGGGGAGGAGGAAGGGAAGGTGGGGAGTCTTTAAAGTTCTTAATACAAGATTTGGCATATGGGAGATATGGAAATGTTTGTTTCCCTTTCTCTCTGCTAGTTTTCCACTTTCCCATACTTTCTCAGACAATGCAAAAAACAATCCAACAGGATAAACTGGAAGCTTCTGATGGAGATTATTCAAAGACCATGAGAATGAATGTATGTCTGTAAATCACACCTAGTCAGGATCTGGTTACCAAGTGATACAAACTTCTACTCCAATTGTATTCAGAGAATATTTACTGAAAAACCCACTGGGGTTTGAGCAGGGCTGAATTTCAATCATATACAGGTAAGATAGGAATATAACTGTATTGCTTTTCTTTTTTCTCTGTATTAGCTTCGTTCTTGGGCAAGTTCTCTGTGTATGGTGACAAAGATAACGTGCATGTTTTCTGGTCTCTTCCTGGAACAATCCAAAAAAAAGAAGAAAGACAAAATGGCAGCAAGCTCCAGCACAAAGTCTTTGGGCCCGAAGTGAGTGCTGCACCTGTCCCTGGGTGGCCTGCTCAACCCTGGTGACACACTCACCCTGGAGATGGGACTGGAGCCCAGCCCCTGCATCACTTAGACCAGGGGAAAGGGGGCGCTGTCAGCTTGTTAGCGCTGCCATAACAAAGTACCACAGACTGGGCAGTTTAGACACCAGAAAAACGTTTTCTTACTGTTCTGGAAGCTGGAAGTCCAATGTCAATGCGTCAAAGGAGTTGATTCCTTCTGCAGGTTATTAGGGAAAACCCAATCCAAGTCTTTCTCCCAGCTTCAATCAATACTGGCAATGCTGGATACTCCTTTTGCCCCTACCTGTATCACTTGGATGTCCATCTGCACTGCTTCTCTCCATGAGTTTGTGTCGGCATCTGTCCTTGTAACAATACCAATCATTTGGTACAGGACCCACCCCTGTCCAGGAGGACTTCATGCTGACTGATTACCCTGCAAATAATTTATGTCTAAGGGAGTCACATGCTGAACTTATCCCGAGCTTCCAAGCAGGCATTAATTTTGAGTGTGGATACCAGAAAAAATAGATCAAGGATGCAGGCAACATCCAAAACCTGCAGATACCCGCAGATACCAGCTAGGTCACCAATCATCAAATCATGGCGATGTTAGCAACCCAGGCTCCTCCTGGCTTCTACACAGTGTGCCAGTCACTGGAGCAGTAAGAGAAAAACAATTCATTCCTCAAGTGGCCACGTGTGAACACAGTAGAGCAAATCTCAGGTCTTCCTCCTGAAGGACAAGGTTTAGGCTGGGAAAGGTGACTGGGTCTAACTTCATCTATTTTTTTTTTTTTAAGGAGAAAAAGGAAAACAGAAAACACAAGAAGTGAAAACCTAAAAAAACAACAACAAAAGCAAAATGACAACAACAAAAAACAACACTAGCTATATAGGTTTTCGAAACAAAGATGATAGGAATTTAACAATGATTGTTATATTGCGTAATGCTATCTTCAAAATAGTTGCTCAGGTTACCAGATGCCAGAATAAAACAAAACAGTAAAACAAAACAAAGCATTGGATTTCAAAAATAAGATAGAAGGAAATCCCCCACAGCTGCCACAATGAACACTGCCATCCTCCAAATAGATGCCCAGACCCCAGCGTCAGCCTGCAAACCTTCGAAGTCAATCAAACAATGCAAGCATCAAGCTGTCCTTTTATCCCAGCTGCCATCATCTCACCCTGAGTTCTCTGAATCAGCCAGCTGCTTAATAGGGTGAGGGTCTACGCCTTGAGTCTCTTCCTGGTACCCTTGGCAGAGCCTGGTTCACCAGAAGGTGTGATTTGTCTTCTGGCCGAATCTCTTTGCAATCCCCATGGCCGAGCCTGGCTTGTGGGAAGGCACGGTTTTCTGACTTCATCTATTACCATCATGACCGCCACAACAGAGGTGTGATCTGTAGTGTACTAGAAGCCAGTCACTAGGAACATGTGATGAGGGCTGAATCGAGAAAAGCAAGAAACCAAGACTAGGTGAGACCCAGAGAGCCCACTCAGGAATCAAGATCAGGAAAGTTCGTTACAGTTGGTTTCAAAAGCAGGGGAAGCTGTGAGCCGATCTATCATCCATCCGCCTAGACAGAACCATGCCAGTAAAGTCCACAAGGGGAATCCCACAGGTGTGTGCAGCTAGTGGAGCTGGAAGTGGACCACATGTGCAAGGCTAGGGGATGGCCATCCCAAGAACAAAGAGTGCCTAGGGTATGGCCAGGGCACATGAAGAAGCTGCTTCAGCCCAGAGAATACCTAGCCCCAAAACAACCCAAACAGTGGTTGCTAGGACAACAGGGTGTCATGTGATATTAAGTTGCTAAAGGTATAAATAACACCCCTTCAGTGAAGCAGCGGCTCCTTCCCTCCCCAAGAGGAAGGGCTCCACCTGACCCCAGCTCTGTCTCTATATTCTCATCCTCTTGCAGTCCTTCACCCACGGAACCCCAAGGGCCACATGTGTCGCGGTACACAGGGACACTGCTTCTACAGCAACCAGGATTCTCTCCTTAGTGGGAGAGTTTCTTAGAAGCTGAGTTAAATTTGTAATGAGTTCTCTTCATGGGGAAGTATCGCCTGCCCAACTACTCTGACTTCACATATGTCTAAAGTATCAGGATCCCTTTTCCTCCGGGGAATTCAACTTCCGGCCAGTAGAATCCAGCTAGGTTTAAAAAGGCGAAGTTACTCTGTGATGGCAGAGTTAACTATATGGTGGCTCTAGGTCCATCTTTCCAGGTTACTAGCACCCCAACTCTAGCCCAGTTACAGATTTTACTCCTTTACCCCATCCCACAAAAAGAGATTCAATTTTCAATTCTATGAGTATAAAAAAAATCTGGAAGAATCTAGTGCAAACTTCCTTTATCTACTGCTGGTGAGATAAAGGAGAGTTTCATTGGGACCTAAATTCTTATTCTTGAAAAAAGAAAAATATATAAAGACACTTTTAAGTTAAAAATAACTCCTAGTAGTTCTGCTAAAACCATTATACCCTGTCTGGGACTAACCACCACAGACATTATCTAGATCAAGCCACAGAATTTCTCTCAACAACAACAACAAAAAAAAATGTATGCAAACAAAAACTGAAAACAGCCAAGTGCATGTGAAAAAAAGGTCTCAGATGACATCTTCACTCCAATTTCTTTTTAAAAGGCCACGATTTGCCCTGTCAGGATCCTCCTCAGGGACCTAAAACCTTGGACAAGAGTCACAGCTCTGAGTTCCAGGTCTGAGTCACAAAGCCGTCACCTCCCAGCTGGGTGACTCTAGGTCAGTCACTTTAGCTATCCGGACCTCAGATTCCTCACTGTCTAAAAATATCCCCGCTAACACAGTTGTTAGGATATTCAAAAGAGCCAACCTTACGGGAATGAGCTTTGAGAACACAATAGATGTTATAAGGGAGTATTAATTGAGACTGCTCAATATTAAAAGCATTTAAACTATGTGTCATTATGCCAGACCCCCAATATAATGGGTACAGAAATGAGAAATAATCTTTGTCCTTAAAAGGTGGGCTTTTTCACACTTTTATTTTAATCCCAGGTGCCAAGGGCTAAAATCATCACACTCTTCAGCCAATGAAATGTACTCACGCAAAGTTCTGCTCTTATTATTTATATATATTCCCTTTTAACACCACCCGTCCAACTCCCTTTCTCCCCCTTCCTGCCTATGAACAACTGTTCTATTCTGCTAAAAATCCAGCCTTGTGGGTACCTGCCTTTAAAACTGCCTGATTGCATGCTTCACCCATCTTGTTCCTATGGATTTGAGGGTTTTCTTAACCAGTCCGTGGAGGTCTTAGCCCCCTTCAATCTGTCATCTGTTGTGAGTTATGTCCACGGTGATTAGAAGTCATTAGTCTTGACGGAGTCATACTCATCTGCTTTCTGCCTTCAGTTCGTGCTGCCCATAGGACCCCTCTTATCAACCACCACCTGGGCCCACACGCAGCAGGGAAGGGGGGTCCCACCACAGCAAGAATCCCATCCCAGTGAAACTTGCCCGCACTTAAACTCTCTTGTTGACCTAAATATAAAACCAGAGCACCTGACAGGGCCTTTTACAATCTATCTCAACCTTCCCCATGTCCTTTCTGCTACTTAAGCCCCCTCAACTCCTACCAGCACAGGCTGTGCACCCTTTTAGCTTAAAAGGTAGATACCTAGCCCACCTTCTTGATGGATAAATGCCAGGGCTCTTTCACCTGTTGCTTTTGCATTTCAGTATTGGGGCATTTCCCCCACTTAGTACACCACTGGTATATGCATATTATAAATGCCGCTTGCACTTGGGAGACAAATCTTAATGGATCGTGACATGTACCTATTATTACAGTCACATCATACAGTTGGAAGCAAGAACGCGCGTGTCTCCGTTTCACAGGTCACAAAGCTGAGCCTTTGAAAGTGGGAAACAGTGCAAAGGTGATGAGACAGATCCTGTTCCAACTGCTACCCTAGAGGGGAGCCACCCATGTGGACTGAGCTCCACTCCAGGTAGGACAGGTGACTGAGGCTCGTAAAGAGAGAATAGAAAGAGAACAAAAACAGTTATGGAGAAGTGGAAAGAAAGGACACAAAAAAGACTAGAGGGATCCAGAGAAATGGAAAATCACAGAAGGAGGACTGAATGGAAAATTACCGGAATGGTTTGGCAAGGCAGGTGGGGACACTATACGTTTGGTGGTTTGGCAGCCTCGGCCTGTCTTGAGCAAACTCCATAAGGGGGCTGGAGTTACACTCGGGCCGGGCAGCCCAGCTGGAAACCAGGCACAGGACACACACTGCTATAGGGTGAACAAGTGACCAGGCCCAGATTTAAACACAAGCTGCCTGACCACAAAGCCCAAATTCATCCCCTGCCGTAGGCATTTGTAATTTCCCTGGGTGCAAATTTAGAAGAAAGCCCTGGGGAGACTTGTAAGTAGAAAGGAGTCACTTGACTAGAGAGACTTCCTAAGGGTCCTCAGCCTGCTGGGCCCCTCCTCCAGCCTGAGGCCGCAGAAATGCTTGTGATAAAAATCACTAGAAATTTGCCACCGCTTGAGAAGTGGGATTCACTTGAGGATTAAGAATATGCAGGAACTACTTGGTTCTTAGTGGGAATGTAATTTAGGAAAAAGCCCCGATATTTTCTTCACTGACAGGAGAACCCTCAGAAATTTCTAGAAGCAGCCTCTCAATCATCACCACCCTGAAGTACAAGTAACTCCCTGAGCCGGTTTTGGCAAAGAATGCCGTTTCTTTCACATGGAAGGTGGCCAGGCACTCCCTCGTAAGCCACACCTTTAACAGAAAGAGACATTAGCAAGGCTCCCTTCTGTGGCACAGAACTCCTGTGGCAGGTTGTAAAACTTACATCCCCCTCAGAGTCCAATTTAGATAATTATAGTTTGGCTTCCAGGACTCTCCCTGAGGATCCAACTGGCTTTGGTTGTCATCATTACTGCTGTTCTTCTAAATTACTGGGCAGGGCAGGATGACATGGCTCAGCCTCCTGGGGAAAGGCACAGAAAGGAAGGTGGATTCTCCATCAGCACAAACGACCCAATGTATGGACGCAGGACACCTGCATCTGGTGTAACACAATTGGGAAAGTGAGCCAGGGTCCTTCTTGGGCAGTTTTCCCATAGGTCAGCTTTTCTAAGTTGGAACCCCAAATTCCCCACTGAGCATCCTGGGCTCTAGTCCCCCAGTGGTTTTGACTCAGAAGTGATACCACGTAGAGGCAAAGAGCACCTGGGAGGGGTCTGAATGCTGATTCTGCCACCTCAAGGGAGTCAGTAAAGGTGCCCTCTTCTCCCTTGTGTGCCTGAGTCTCCTGTCTGTCACCCAGGGTGGCAGAAATGCTTGTTTCATGGAAGTCATGAGGATGGATTGCATTCCTATCTGCACACCCGGGATAGCATGTGGCCCCAGGACTGACAGCAGGGTCAGCTGTCATCAATCCACCCAGCAACCAATCCACCCAGACTGCACTCTTGGAGATGGACGGTGGCTGGGGTCAAGCAGTCATAGCTGTTCTCCATGTTACTCATGGTTTTGTTTTCCACAGTTTTACTCACCACCAGTCAATTGTGGTCTAAATATATTAAACAGAAAATTCCAGAAACAAGCAATATTGCCAGAGATGTAGCTCAGCAGCACAGCACCTGCCTGGCAAACTCAGGGTCATGAGTTCAATTCCTGGTATTAAAAAAAAAAGCAATATGTATCCAGATATGGTGGTACACACCTATAATCCCAGCATTCTGGGAGAATGAGGCAGGAAGAGCACAAGTTGCCTGGGCCACTTAGCAACTTAGTGAACCTTGTCTTAAAATAAAGATGAATGTTTAAGATAGACTGGGTGTGATTCAGTGTGAAGGCCCTGAGTTCAATCCCCAGTACTGGAAAAAAAAAATCATATATTTTCAATTGCAAGCCAGTCTGAGTAGCATGATGAAACTTCACACTGCCCAGCTCTGTCTCTGCTGGATGTGAATCCTGCCTTCGTCCAGTATGGCTGCATGGTCATCATTCTGTAGGTGACTCACCTATCAGGTCGAGTGTGAAGTGGTCACAGTGCTTGTCCTTGGGAGTCACTATTATCTGCAGTTTAAGGCACCCATATGTGCCTGGACATGTGTTTATTCCCTTTGGATAAGGGAAGACTACTGCACACGTTAAGGATCCCTAACCCAAAAATCTGAAATCCAAAATGCTCCAAACTCTGAAACTCTGAGCACCAACCTGGCAAAACAAGTGAACATGCCACATGTAAAGCTTTCCATGACAGATCATGGTGAGAATGAAGGCATCACGAAAATATTGCACCAAATTACCGTGCACAAGTTGTATATAAAACATAAATAAATGTTGCACTTACACTTGGATCCCAGCCTCCAAGATATCTCATTATGCATATGCACAGACTCCAAATCTGAAACACTTCCAGTCTCAAGCATTTTGGTGAGGGGATCCTGAAGCTGATGAAGACCGTTAGTGCAAATAGGTTGCTGTCAGTAGATGGCATTTTATGAAGCAGGTCTGTGGGTTATGAATGGCAGACTCCACTCCAGAGCCCAGCATGGCTTTGTCCTACCCTGGGGTCTCGGGTCACACAGCTCTCCTTTCTGCAGCTTAATTTCCCCATCAGAAAAATGCCACTATCATTTAATTCTCATGTTTCTGTCCTAAGAAATACTCTTGCCAAGTCAGCTTTTACAGTCATTGCAACTGTTTTTACATCTATGTTGTAAATAAGTTGCCTGTATTAAAGACTAAAAGACAAAATCTAGGAAAGGGCTCCTGCAAGACCCACTGTGCTAGGACAGTGCTGAGATTGCAGACTGAAGAGGAGAGGTAGATTCCACAGGTTGTCTGATGAAAGATGGATAGAGAAAAGGCATTTTTCCAGGAACCATTTCAACAGTCAAAAGAGAGAGAGAACATTCAGAGATGCCCTTAGAAACTGAGACCACTGCTGAAAACCCCCAGATCTTTTGTCCCTTGGAGAACTGTCTGAGGAGCCACAGGAGCATTTTGCTAAGTTATTTGGCCTCAGCATTGGAAAGCTCAGTGGTGTCGTTTTTTCTAGCACTCATGGCAACCTTTTTAGACAATTCCTTTAACAATCAATAGAACCTACTCACTACTGGACTCTGCCAGCCGTCCTTGGATGGGGGTTGTGGCCTGACAGCCAAGAGAAATAAATTGGAGTAAAGAAGTCCAAAGCCAGAGCCAGGATTTGACACACAGAGCCAGCGCCCTAAATCAGCTAAGGAAGGCAACTCCAGGGCAATGCTCCTAGGCTTCCCAGATTCTAGGTCAAAACACAGAGGAGTCACGGTAAACACCTTCAGGCAGGACCCCTCAGAAAGAAGAGGAAATGGGAATGGGTAGATCTGTGCTTCCCTGTCCATGGAGGGCAGGAGCCATCAAGACCTGTGCAACCAGAAGCCACCAGAACCACCCACCCCACCCAAAATGGTGCCACTGTGGGTGTGTGGTAGCTCAGGTAGACCCGCTCAGTCCCACCCAGAATGAAGAGAGAGCCCATAGGTGTGAGCAGGGGCAGCCATCACCATCCTTCCACCCATGCACCAGGTTCAGCTCAGTGCCCTCTGGCACCTAGAACACACACCATGCAGCATCCACTCAGAAAATGGAAGCCAAGGAAGAGACTGACTCCAACAGATACCCAGGCCCTCTGTGAGGTGTTAGTTCAGAGCTTTCACCTCTCTACGTCTTGGTTCCCCCTTTGATAGCTGTGATAATATCGACAGGAGGGATTGGTGGCATAGTGATGGAAATTAGTCAGTTAACTGGAAACTCTACACAAAAGCAAGGTATAGAAGATTAGAAAACTCTCTTCCAGGTTGATGAACCTGGAACACCTTGTGTTAAGTGAAATAAGCCAGGGACAGAAAGGCAGACGCCACATGATCTCTCTCCAATGTGGAATCCAAAAGAGTTGAATGCCCAAAAGCAGAATTAGAACAGTGGTTACTGGGACAGAAAGGTGGGTGGGGTAATGTTGGTCAACAGACACAAAATTTGATATAGACACAAGGAATAAGTCAAGAGATCTATTGTCCAGCATGATAACTACTGTTAATAATAGGCTCATGATTAATAAAAATACTGTTAATAATAGGCTCATAATTAACATGAAACATCTCAGACACACAAATGCTACACACACAGACACACACACACTTTGCCACCTCAGCCCTGCAAATGGTAAGGCCCTGCATAATCCAGCACCCAGCAGTTATGACTCAGTGCTCAGTTCATGACTCAGCACCCAAGAAGCCAGCATTCAGGCCATGATTCAGCACCCAGAATTCATGACTCAGCACTCAGGAAGTCATAAATCAGCAGTCATCCCATGACACAGCACCTAGGAATTTATGACTGACACCACATTTCATACACAGGCTCAGTTCAAAACCTTGAGTACATCTGGTGGCCCCCTCAGATGTCCAAAAGAGAATATCACTGGTTACCTCCCAGGGTTAAAGAACATACATGTGTAAAACACCAGTCACAACAACAGAAGCATGAAGCAAAGAGAACACAAGAGCTACCTGCATCTTTATTGTATAATTCTTAAACACGTTGTGATCTCATAGTTACATTCTCTTTTACTTTAAGGGGAATAAAACAGAACTAAGCAAAACAGTGAGAATATTGGATTTCAAAAACAAGACAGAAAGAAATCCCCATAGTTGCTATACTGCATATTTCTATCCTTTAAATAGATGCTCAGACTACCAGCTTTAGGCCTAGAAGGTCAATCAAACAATATAAGCATTAAGTTGCTTTTTAACTGTAGGGCTGTCGTCTCAGCCTATGTTCCTCCGAATCAGTTGGTTGCTTACAGGCGCAGTGGGGGACAGGGTAGTTGGCTTCTGTCTCCTGTATGCTGGCTGGCTCACAGCAGGAGATTGGCTTCTTCATTCTCCTCCCTGCCCAAACTGCCACTGGCTCATGTCATATTTACATTCTTACATAGTGCCATATCCAGCATGTGTATGTTTACCTACGCTGAGTCATGGTTATGTAACTGTATCCTACGTGCACCTGTGTTAGAAAAGCAAGGTCATGTCCTCAGGTATCCTTAGATGCCCTGAGCTTTGAAGGAGTCCAAGTGGTTCCTCACACAAATCTACTCAAACAAAACTTTCAAACTCGCTACCCTGACCTAAGACAATATCCTGGACTATTCCAGGTGCCTCCAAGCAGGGCTCACTTTTGCTCCTGCCACACAGCTCCAGTCTCCCTCTGGCCAACACATCTGACCCTGTAACTCCTGCAGGGTCTATCTGCAGCTCAGGATGATGTCAAGAAAGCTCAGGACAGCATAACTGGGCCTCTGGCTTCCACAACAGTGCAGCTCTCAAGGTTCCCTGAGGAAAGGAAGGTGAGAGGATGGAGAAATAACGATAAGACAGTATACAGCAAGCTGAGGTCAGATGGAGACTTCTTTCCAGTTGGGAGGAAAAGGAACTGCTCAGTCTCCACAGTGTGTTTATTTATACACTCAGTAGGCTGATGTCAGTTTCAACTCCTCTGCCTAGCAACTTATTTGCCTGGCTTGCCTGAGTACCTTGTGTCCTCTGTGCTGGGACTACTTGTTTACGTGGCTCACCTTATGCTCTCCACGTTCTCAAGGCTGGCCTTGCTCCGGCTCTGTATGTGTGATCGATCTCCAGCTTCAAGCGCTCCTCACATCTGGCTTCCTCTTGGTCCCTGTTCGCTGCCATCTCCTCTTTGGTGTCCTAACTTGGATGGAAAAGGCCCTCTGTCAAATCATCAAAGATGACAGGCTCCCCTGTTCTCTGCCTGTGCCATGGTCTTCCCTCCTCCACCAGGGAAGTCCCATTCATCCCTGGATTCTGGAACATGTCTTCCCCAAAGAATCTTTCCCTGGCCCTTCCCCTACTTGCCCAAGCCCTGAAGGGTAATTACTCTCCTAGCACTTTCCTTCCTTCATCTTGGACAACTATCAGCTTTAAATTCTAGATCTGGGCAGTTTTGCTAGCATGACACAGAAAGCCCTTGGTGCTGTACCTACAACTGATTGCTCATCTTTGCATCCTTAGAGTGAGGCTAATTCCACCTGCTAGGCAATGATGTCTGAATGAAGAACCCCGCTGGGCATCTTTACATTTATTTTAGATTTTTTAAAGCCTTTCTATAGATATTTTTATTTGCCCCAAATGATCCTCAAGTAAACAGGATAGTTTGCCTTTCATTTAAGGTAATGGTTCTCAAATATGGCAGCATGTTTTATCAATAGGGGAGCTTTCAATAAGTACTGGGGAAAAAAGGTACTGAAGCCCAGCTCCTAACTGCAAGGAATTTTAAATGCTCTAAGTGAGATCAGGCCCTTATATTTTTTTAATTTTCCCACTGACTGTTCTATGCAGTCATAGCAGAGAATAAGTAACCTAAGGGTTTCAACCTGGTCTGTCTTTGGGCCTTGCAGTCAGGAACACTTTGCTTTCAATCTGAAAGTTTCATCAAAGTTGGAGGAGAAGCCAAGCCACACTTCTATGGAGGAGAGTAGAAACGATCCAATCTTCAACTAAAAGACTAATAAGACACAGCCTACTTATCAGGGGTCCTACAGAGCAATGGAGGAAGGGGGAGTGGAAGCAGGATACCTAAACTACAGGCAGGCTGACCACAGCAGTAGGTGGGGACTGGCGACCTTGAAGACCACCACACATGCTGGCCTTGAGTTCCACAGAATGACCCCAGAGCAGCAAGCCTAAGTAACAGTATCCACTTTCCAGGACAGAGGTCCTAGGGAACTTCCCAGAATGCTCTACTTCAGCTCCTGCCCCAAAAATGTGTCTGACACATCAGCCTGAAATTCTTCAGGGCCCTAGAACTGCTGAGTCTGAGGACACCAGAGACTCAGCACGCCCAGAGACATTCCTAATTCTCAAGGCCCATTTCAAGATTGATGCTTAGACAGTAAGCTCTTCTTTTGTGAAATTCTAAAAGGCCAAAGCCCCAAATACACAAGAGTACTATTTATGAGTCTGGTCTCTCCTCCCTCCTTTCCTCTGGGCATCATTTGTCAGCTCCGCCTATGAGTCAGCCGTTTTTGTCTGTTTGGGTTTGGTTCTAGTTTTTAAAGATGGTTCTGTGCTCCAAGAAAAGAACAAGATTGACAAGTTGAAGAGAGAATGGTCCCCTCCTCTCCCGTCTGAAAGGACCAAGATCTCCTTGGCAATCAGCCAGCCTAATTTAATGCCCTTCCTGATGACGGCAGAGTCTGGTGATTAAAAACCTGCAGACAATCCACCATCAGAACTTGTGGCAACCCAAGAGGACTCGAGGGACCGCTGGTAGTTCATAGCCCAGATGTCCTCCATCAGTGGGTCAGATCTGAAACAAAACGATACTGCCTTCCCCCACTGGAGCACATGCCTATCAGGGTGGGAGGCTCCGTAGAGAATGTGGGCAGTGGGAAACTGGCCAGGCACAGTCAAAGAAATTGGGGACAGAGAGACACGGCTAAGAGGTGTTGATAGGTAGTCACATTTCTCACTAAGCTGACAGATTCCAGGTAGTTGGGAGGTAGGCCAGCAAGTCATGACTCCAAGAGTTTGAGGGCCTTGCTGAATGCTCACTTCCCCATTGCAATGAAGACGCCATTCTTGATTGTAAAAGGTCCAAGGCTATGGCACTGAGCAAGCCACATCCAGTCAAATGGGACAGAACAATGGGACAAATGGCCTTGGCCTGCTATAAACTTCTTAAAGTCACATGGGTAGAGAAAGGTTCAAAATGGCAGCATTTGATTGACAAGCCACACTCCAGGACACAGCGTTGTATTTAGGCTCCGGTACAGCCTTCACCATCTGATGAAGTTGAAGGTGTCAGTGTTTTAAGAGGAACACATTGCAATTTGCTATCTCTGCTCCCTGCTAACAGGGGTTATGACCCAGCAAAGGAGGAAGAGGAGGTGACATGATGGGCTAGGCTGGGAAAAGGGACAGCTGGAAATCAACTCTGGAATTCCAAGCACCTGCAGCCAGCCACCTGGTGAGTCTCACTTCCTTACCTATGTTACTCTGTCTTTGACTCCCAGCCAACTGGAAAGAAACAATTCTGTGGATCCTACTGATCAAGTCTTCCTTTCTCTTTTGAAACTTTTTCCCTATTATGCTTTGAGACAGGATGTCCCCCCAAAGCCTCATGCAGCCATGGAGGCAGGCTTCTAAAGTTTGTGAATGACTCATTGTCCAATGCTGGGATTATGGGTGTGAGTGCTACACCAAGTGGATGTGGCTTACATACAGCATAAGGGACAGAGATCATCTTCTCTCTGTGCTTCTCCCTGTTTTTCTCTTGTTGCTTTTGGTATCTGCCATTGCCACAGACTGTTGTCGCTCTGCCCCACGCCCTGCCTGGGAGCCAGTTGAGTATGGACTGAAACTTACACAAACTGTGAGCTAAATAAACCTTTCCTTCCTTCATTTTTGGAGCCAGGTATTTTGTTCCACCAACCAGAGAAAAGTAACCAAGATACTCCTTTACAACATGCTTTTGTTTATTTCCATGATTAAATATATTTCCCCAAGATGTCAATTTTGAGAAAGTACAATGGAATTTGCCTTACAGTCAACCCTGGCACAGCAAAAACTGTACAGTCACGAGTATTTTCTAAGCAAGGAAAACCAGTATCACTCACAAATCTCACACCGACACCATGCAGAACACTGTTGAGTGTCTGCCATGGGCTGGCTACCATGCCAAGAGTTTTCTATCTCTCTCTCCCTTCTCTCTAAGGTCAGGACTTAGGTGGAGCAGAGAATCCTCACAGCTAGGAAGTATGTAAGGCAGATTTTGAACCCAGAGAATCTAGACTCTATAACCCTAGCTTCTAGCCAGTACTGTCTCCCAGTAAAAATTATACCCAAAAACGTTCAGGAGATAATTATGTACTACTTAACTTTTGCTATGTAACATGCCACTCTACAGCTTAGTAACCAAACAACACTAATTGCTCCTCATGACTCTGTGTAAACTGAGTGGTGTTTCTGGAGTGGGTGGGCTCAGCTAGTGATGGATAGTGGCCCAAGAAGACCTCACGTATGTGTGTGATGTTGGCTTGACACCAGCTGAAGAAACAGGACTGAACTGTGTGTGCAGCAGGCCAGTCTGTGTGTGTCCCCAGGATTCCCAAACCCAACAAGAGGGCAAACCTCACACATGTGTTTCATAGCCCTTCCTTTCTTCTTGCTAATACAGTATCACATGATCCAGAATAGACTCATTAGAGGTGGCAAAACAGACTCACCTTCTTGATAAGAAGATCTAAAAAGTCATCTCATAAACAGGTGCGAGGCCTGTAGGAGAGGAATTCAGGGCCATTTTTGTAGTCTACTACATGCACCTCTGAGTGAGTGTATGTACCTACCCCCTCACACAGTGCCTCAAGCGTGTAATGCAGCACCTAGCACAACAGACACTGAGCTGTTTATTCTCATGACTCTCTCTACCAGCAGATTCAAGTCACACTGCCTACTAATTAGATGTCAGTGTGTTCAAGAGTCCTAAGAAGGAGCTCAGCATCAAGACTGCTGATGTGTTTACCCTGAACATACTTCCCTGGGGTACCAGCAGGAGCCATCAACAAATTCTCCTTTTCACTGGGAAGGTTGCCAACGCCATTGTTACGATCATGACTACAAAGTGCTCCTTCCCCAGGTGTCCCAGAGCCACCCAGGCACAGATGCTCAGCTGCCTACCCACCAGCTCTTCCTGGCTGGATAAAAGCACCACTCTGTGTCCTCTCCATTTATGCCTTACCAACAGGACCTTGCTTTTGTCTGTAGTGCACAGATGCGGACTCAGGAAAGAACTTGTTCTTCCCCAGTAGTCTCCCTCCTCCTCCCCACAGCCTCACTCTCTTCTTTCTGTTCCCTGGTCTGCAATGAGAATGAGAAACTGGAGGTGTAGTGACCACCACGGACAACAAAGCCACAAATGTAAGCAGAAAGATGGCCGAGCCAAAGCCGTATAGGAGCCTATTTACCAGCTGCCCTAACTGCCTTCTGCCCTTGCTGAATGCAGCTATGTTCCCTTTCAGTTCTGGCATTTGCAGCCAACTCCACACGTCAAGGACAAACTCATGATTCCCCACAAACCTGCTCTTCTTCCAACGCTGCACATCAACAGCTCAAAAACCAAGGGCCATCACCAACTCCCATGTCCCCTGTCCTCTGTACAGAGTCAGTGATCTCCCTGTGTTTTTCCCTCTTCTTCCAAGTGACCACAACCCATCACACCTGATTCCCTCTCTACTTGGCCACCAGAGGGATCTTTCCAAGGCACAGATCCTCTCAGTTCATCTTCCTGCTGACAACCCTGGAAACTCATCCGCTGCCCTTAGGTAACTGACCCAGAGCCATCCCAACCATGCATCTCATAGGGTGGCCTCACCTCCCTGCTCCCTGCCACCCCGTTTCTGGGCTCCAGGCCTTCCAGCCTTCATCCTGCTCGGTGGTTTTCCAACTTGTCTCAGGTCAGGATCACCTGGGGTCTTTTACTATTAAACTGATTGGTAATCTCATAATCGGGTGCGACCCAACATCAGTATTTCTCTGAGACTCCCCAGGAGCCCCAGCGAACATTCAGACTTGGAGATCACGGTTTGCCCAACCTTGTGGTGCTCTCCAGGCCTAGGCAGAGGGACCTCCACACTGTGCCTTCTCGCCACCTGCTTCACTAGGCCACCCACCATCATCCACCACCTACCACTCACCCTTCTCACCCCACGCCTTCTCATCCTTCCACTAATTGCTCCAGCTCAGAGGTCTTAGGGAGATTTTTCTAAGCCCCCAGGCAAGGTCAGCTGTTCCTGTTTCAAATTATTTTTTTTTTTTAATTTTTCTAATTAAAAAATGTTGTTAGTACGTGTTGGCATTACACGTGGGAAGTTGGTACGTGTACATAGCACATCTTAATCCTTTTCACTTCCCCTTCCTCTCTCTCAGAGTCTGATTCCTCCCCCAGAACACAGACTACAACTGAACATTAGATTTTTATTTTGTGATGATTCGTTCAGTGTCTGTCTCCCCTACCAAGCTCTAAACTCTTTGAAGTCTGTTCCTTTCTATTTTCACTTGTATTATGCCCCCAGAGCCAAACACATAGATCTGTTGCATGAATGAGTGGTATATATTGTGTCTACCTCATAGATGTGGACACTGAGTCTCAAAATCTAAAATCCTGCCAGACACACTGGTGAAAGCCTATAATCTCAGCTACTTAGGAGGCAAAGGCAGGAAGATCACAAGTTCAAGACCAACCAGGGCAAGTTAGCAAGACCATGTCTCAAAATAAAAAAGACTTAGAGATATAGCTCAGTGGAAGAGTGCTTGCTTAGCAAATGCAAGGCCCTGTATTCAATCCCCAGTATTGCTAAATCAGTCAATGAATCAATCAATCTATCAAAGACCCTGCTACTAGTATATAACAGAGTATTCAAACCCAGATCTTAATATGTTTTAAAATCAGTGATTCTCAAAGTTCTGCTGCAACAGAATCTCCCAAAGGGCATGCTGGTCAGGCCTCAGTTCCAGTGTGTGACGTACTAGGTCTGGGGAGGGGCCAGAAGACACACTGAACTTCCCAGAAGATTCGGTGCAATAGGTCCTGAGACCGCACGCATGGATCACTGCCCAGAAGCCCACTCTCAGCACTTCCCTGGAACTGGTGCACTGGGTGGTGAAGAAAAGTCGAGGTAATTTGAAATCCACCTTTAATCTTACAACTGTCTTTTGTTTCTCTTTAGCATTTTTACACAAGTGGTATAGTCACATTTTAGAATCCATGTCGGCCGAGCTGCAGTAAGGCCTCCTTCCTCCCCACTGCTCCATGGACAGAGAGAACCCAGCTGTGGCAAGGCTCAGCGTCTCCCAAGGGGTTGGCAAAGGCCTCAAATGTTTGGCAGCCAAGTGGCAAATAGGCCCAGCAGCCCACCTTCTCCCAGCACACCTGAATCATATCTAGGAAAGGTGCAGGCATAAAATTCTGCACGGAAAGGAACAGACATGCCACAGCCTTCACCAAAGCCATGGAGATTTCTAGAAGATTCCACGGAGCTATACTTCTGGTCACCTCACAGCCTGCCTGAAGTCCCCTTTCTCAATTCTTCCTTCTTTCCTTCTGTGTACTACAAATGTCCCCAGCAAAACTGTACCTGTCTTTAACATACACCTGGATGTGTAGAGAGGCTCAGATGGTCCCTCTCTACAGCTGGTTCACTCCAGCTGTAATTGTTAATTAGCAAGTTCAGCCTGTGAGGTTTGTTTGTATTTTGAAGCCCCAGGCTACAGAATGGACTGTCACACTGACAACCATTGTGGAGAACAGAAAAATATAGCCCCCCCATTTAACAGCTCATTTGGGACTGGGAGGCCATGTGACAGATATTGTAAGAAAAAACAGTTTTGTGGGGGAGATGAAGGAATCTAAAACATTTTGTAACAAAAATCATCAGTGGGGCAGGGTTGGGGGGAGAGAAGATGTGTGGAGCAAATGTTTTTTCAGCTCTATGGTGCACCTCAGCAGTTCACCCACTTTTCAAAGGGTGGAATTTGGGAAATAATTGTGTTGTGACTGAGGTTTACCTCAGTGCAATTTGGGAAGAAATCTTTGTGTCTATTGTTCTAACTGTTAATTAACTATGTCAACTAGATTATAAGGAAGTATTTTTAAAGCCTCTTAAGAGGACAAACACTTTTTAAGCACCTCTAAGTGATTTGGGAATGCTGAAGGATTTAAATTGACAGTGATCAACAGTTATTAATTATAGTCATTCTTAACTGATTTTCACCAAGGATCTCTTTATTAGATAACACTTGTTAAGCTGGCTTCAACTGCAGTGTGTGTGTAAAGTGACTCAATTCAGTTTAACTCAAATCTACATTTATTTTATTTTCTGTAACATGATAAATACTAAGACTGATTTCCTTGACATATGCTGTACCTCACATTAGCCTTCCCTGTACAGCCGAGATGATTTTTGCTCTGCATCCGTTTTACTCTGCCAGCTGAGTCAGAATCCAGAGAGTCTCAGTTACCTACCAAGGAGGGAGAAAACATGTTTTGTCTGTCACTTGGGGTGGTCAACAGTCACCACTCACAAACACTAGACTCAGCCATATTCAAGAGGCCCACCCACCCATGACCACTTGAGGCTTTGGGGGATATTTAAACACAAACCATAGCACAAGGGAAAGTCAACCCCTTATATCTGGGGTGAAACATCAGGTGGGGAGTTCCACTTGCAAATCTCTTAGAGTTTCACTGAAATAAATACTCCTGGCCCTTAGTAATAAAATACAATAGTAATTCCTAGAATTGTGGCCTATTATCCAAAGTCACAGAATGACAGAGCAATCAAAAATAAGAATGAGTTCTCGGGTCCGAGGAAACTGATGAAGGGGTATTACTGAATTCTGGTTTCCAGAGAAGCTCTATTAGGCCTGGACAGTCAATGAAGGGAATACTATTCAGGCCAATCCTTTACACTTTTTGAAGAAGAAAAATGATAGACTTCTAACACAAATACTAGAACACTGGGAAATCAGTTATGGATGCGGCACAAAAGAATTTGGTGAACGTCAGTGGACCACAAACTAACCCCCACCCTGCCACATGCATTTAATGTCTCTTTCTCCCAAACTCTTGCCCTCTAATTCTGTTTAGTTTGAATTTCTGGAGTTCTAAGCTAAAAGTTCTAGTTGCAAAGTCTTCTTCCACACATTTGACCCAGACCTGTCTGGATCATTTTGAGGGTTCAAGAGGAGTCTTTAAAGTTCAAAATAGAACCCTATGATCACCTCCAAAAGAGATCTAGAATAGTTAGAACCTACAGTGAGGAGAGCTTGGTGACTCTATCTAACCTCCCCAGGGAATCCCCAACCTCAAAAGTCCTAGATTTGGACCAAGTGGGAGTATTCTGAAGTTACGAGGTGATCAGCACGACATCTCTAGAGAGAGGCCAATGTCACCTGCCATAAGGGACTACTCCCTGATGTCTCCAAGCAAATGTGGAGATCTTCTGCTGATTCTAAAAAACCGGATCCCTCTTAGACCACCCATCACACCCTTCAGTGATGAGCTTTCATTATGGTGCCTCCTTTAAGTTCCTGTACCCCCATCCTTTATTGAGCTGTAAGGAAGTGAACCCTAAAACCCTAGGGAGATTTTTGCAACATGAATGACTCAGATCCAGTTTCAAGAGATTATGATTGAATTGCTCTGGACCCTTGCTTCGCAATCTAGCACCAGTAGCATTGCACACAATCTTAGGTTCACCTGGCACCTAACTCATCCAACCGCTATTGATTTATCTTGTATTTCAGCGAGATTCTTCGATAACTCTCATGCACAAATTGAAGGAGGACTGGTCAAGGATAGAATGGTGGGTTTTGTTTCATTTTGTTTTGTGCTTTAATTCCTTAAGTTGTTCTTAGCCAAGGCTAAGAACCCCCCACTTAAACGCCAAATCCAGGACTTCTAAGGTTGGGGATTCCCTGGGGAGGTTAGATAGAGTCACCATTTGTCCTTTTTCCTGCTGACCACAGTTAGGTCCAGAGTCCTTGGCAAGAACCTTACTCTGTGTATGACAAGAGTGGGTATAGTAGAGGGCAGGAAGTCCTCTCATCCCATCCCTGCCTCATGAGGTTTATCTCACCTTCCGTGTTTAGCCTGGACTCCCGTCTCTTTCCTACCACTAGGAATTTTGGATTCTCATTTTTCTCTGCAGCTCCATTTCTTCTTACCTAACTCTTTTGGATTTGGTTCCTTCTCATCTCCTTTTGCTCTCATTCTGCTCTATGTATTCCCACAGGTATGGTGGTACATGCTTATCATCTCTGCACTCTGGGAAGCTGAACCAGGAGAACTGCAAGTTTAAATGCAGCCTGAACAGCTTAGCAAGAACTTGTCTCAAAATAAAAAAATAAAAAGGACAGAAGATGTAGCTCAGGGTGGAGGCCCTGGGTTCAATCTCCAGTATAAAAGAGAAAAGAAAAATCAACATTGATCAGAAACAAGACTTTGTTTCTTGTTTTCACAAACCCAACTCCTCCTCTGTTCACAGATTTCTGCAGAACACACGTGTAAGGATGGGAACAGTAAGGAGACGGGAAGGGAGGACTCAGAAATGAGAGCTGTGGGAGGCACGTGATTGACAATTAAAGATGAGAAATGCAGCAGCCACTCAGACAGCAACACTGAGCCTAGTTAGGCAAGCAGGCAACAGAAACTCAGGACAAACATTACAACGGACCTCAGAAGATCTGATGGACTGACTCAGATGATGACAGACAGTCCAGGCTCCCAAGATTGTCCAAGTGCAAACTGCAGTGAGAGGAAAAAGCCATCGCCAAAACACCCACCGCAGCTGAGATCCACGCTGCTGCTGTCCCCTTCTGAGCAGTGGCACAGAGCAGCACCCTGTTGTAGGAACGTAATCTCTTTGAGCCTAGAACAGAGAGTAAAAATGCATAAATGTTTTGAAACTTGAGATTTTTCTATAAATTTGGAGAGTAGGCCCATTTTTCTTCCAAAATTCAATAGTAAGAGAATGAAAACTGTGAAATTCTAAATACCTGAAAAAACAACTCTCTGTCAAGACCCACAGAGTTGGTTCTGAAGGTCATTCCGTGAGCCTGAATATCTCTTCCCCACAGTGCATGGAATCAGATATACTTCTGATTTGGGATTTTTTTTTTTTTGAACATTTATGTAATGAGATCTCCTGGGGATGCGACCCAGATCTAAACTCAGAATTCATTTTTGTTTCATATATGCCTTATACATAGAGCCTGAAGTCAACTTTAAATGCCATTTTAAATAATGTTGTGTACAGAACAAGATTTCCTGGTGTAGAATTTCTCACTTGTGGCACCATCCTGACCCCCGAAAAAATTCAGATTTTGGAGCATTTCTGATTTCAGATTTTTGGATTACAAATGCCCAGCCTGCAATATATTCCCCTGATAGCCACAGACATACCACAAAGTCACAGGGTGAGGCCCAGTCTTCTCCCTGTTTCTTCTATTAGTTTTGGTTTTGTTTTCCATTTTTTCCTAGAGTTCTTTCAGGGACCTGCAGGCTTCACCTTCCCCATCTCTTCTGCTCGGTCCCCCCACCCCCACCCCTCTGTCCTCACTGAGTCCCTCTGTTGTCTCACTGGTTGCCAAGGGCAGTGAGCAGGAGCTCCAGTTAACCCTATGTCCTAAGCCCAGGGCACTCCCAGACAGGAGATTAAATTCCTATCAAAGCAACTCCCTCCAGGCCTAAATGTTCTCGGAGTCTTTAAGCTTCATCTGAAAAGTTGTTGCCAATTCTGCCATCTTGCAGGTATTAAGCATTTATTCCAAATATTTGAGTCAGCTCCAGCCTGGGAATGTGGGGTGGATGGTTGAGGACCAGGAGGGCAATTCGCAGTCTGACAGGCCAAGCAAAGACCCCACAAAGTACAGAAATGTGTGGATGTGGCTGGGAAAGTCTCATAGGGCTCAATAAGCACAAAACAAAGAGATACCACTACAGGACAAAAATGGCAATCACCAAAACTCATCCAAAACTCAATCCCCAGCCCTGGTACTCTGTCAACTAAGGACCTCCACAGAGGCCCTACGGATACATTTGCACAGTGAGGAATGGTGGGCTCTGTGTTAAACTATTAAGGAGGCTGAGCTAATAACAGCACATTCCAATTTTTTTGCTGCTCCGCTGCATAATTGATATACTCGTCAGGCACAATTTTCATCTAACCGAGTTATCTTGTCCAACATTTCAACTGTGAGTAACTTTGTGCAAGATGAAAATAACCTAATCCATCATGACGATAAGAATTTTCCTATATCTTCTAGACCCTTGCTGCCAACAAAATGCCAGGAATCTGGCTCGCTTGGGTGGTTTATTAAAATTGTAGTGAACCCAAGTTTCATTAGAACTGTGTAAGAGCATGTCCCGCCCATGGACTAACGTGTGCCACATGTGCAGATCTGAAGGCATCTGAAAGCAAGCGCCAAGCCACCTGCTTAGGGGCACGAGCCTTCACAGCAGTGCAGGGAGAACTCTGCAAACACCCCATCTGTCTTCCTCCTGAGGCACCCCAGAGTGAAACATGAAATTAAAGTGGGGAAGGAGTTTCCAGGTTGACATGGGGTTTTTACAGAGAATCAACCCCAACATCTCCCAGCCCCATCCAGGTAAACAACCTGCTGGTTTGGAGGACAGGCTGGCTGAGTTAATAGCAACTGAGGTACAAAAAGCAACTGAATGCTTGTATTGGTTGGTTGGTTTCACAGGCCTGGGCCTAACAGTCTGAGCATCTACTAGAAGATAACAGTATGCAATATAGCAAATATGGGGATTCCCTTCTGTCTGTCTTTGAAATCCAATATTGTTCTCACTGTTTTGTTTTGTTCTGATTGTTTTGCTTTATTCAATATTCTGTTTTGATTGGCTTTATTATGTTTTGTTTTGGTTTGGTTTTGCTATACCTGATGGAATGGACAACTATTGTGAAGATAACAAGATACACTATGGTAGCTATTGTTGTTTTCCTAGTATCCTGCTTTGAAGTTCCGTATCAGTGTTGCTGATTTGTTTTGATTGGCTTTGTTCTGTTTTGTTGGGTTTTATTATTTTTAAAATAAAAAGTATGGTAAATGCTTAACTATTTTAAAAAGTAGTAAAATATGCATTGACACTAATCACCTTCAAAATACTCTTCTCGGTTTAAACATGCTTGTCTATCATTCCTGCCACCTTCTGAAGCAGTTCTGGGCCCTCTTTCCTGAATATAATTAGTTTCACTGACACTGCTGCCTTGGTATCTTGAATCAATTCAAAACATTTATCTTCCATGGTCGTTTTGACTTTGGAGAAGAACCAGAAGTGACATGGCTCCAGATTTGGTGAATAAGGCAGATGAGGACTGTAGTGTTTTTATATAACAGAAACTGCCATAAACATCTTTAATCAACTCCAGACACTGAAGCACAACCATGAAAAGACAAATCACAAAAGAGGATGCCCAGATCCGCTTCAGAAAGTGGAAGGATGGATGGAATAAGTGTGTTTGAAGGGAAGGGAGTATTTGGTGGAAGACTAATGGCAATGTCTTTTACTGTAATAATTTTTACTGTAAACATTCACCATTTTTATCATTTTTTGAATGATAAAATTGAATTTAGAGGTTGAAACCAAAGTGTCCATCACAGAGACCTTGGCTGGACCTTTAGCCTCCCTAAATATCACATTTCTAATCTGTAAAATGGGCACAACCATGTGAACTCTCAGCACCGTGAGATGAAATGAGATGAACACAAGGAACAGCTTTACACTGGAGAGTGGCATAAAAATTGCTCGATTCAGGTTTCCTGGCCCAGGTATACAAATGTTTGTCACGTAGGCAGGGCCAGGGAACCGGACCTGATCTCTTTGCAGTTCTCAGGCCTTCCACACATTCAATAACTCCTTCTTTCAACATCAGATGGGCCTGAGCTACAACGCCAGGGTTGGCGTGAGAGGCAGAGCAGTTCATGTTCCTGAAGGTAAAGGGTCAGGAACAGACGAAGACGGAGGCGTGGAGGCCTGACCCACCTCTCCATGTTACCCTCTCCTCTCTAGAGCACATAGCAGTGCTGCTGCAAGTCTACTACCCACAGGGTGACACACAAATCACCCACATATCCCAAAACACCATGGTGTTTAGTGGCGTGTGCTTTTTAAATCTGTATAAATCAAACTCTGTATAAATCAAACTTTGTACTCAATATTGTAGTTCTGAGATTCACTCACATTAATACACGAGGTTACAATTTATTTACATTCATGACTGTATAACAGTCTAACATGTAATTAGACATTAATTTATCCATTTGTGATGTTTCCAGGTTTTTCTACAACCAAGAAATGTGTGGGCTATACACATGTTCAGAAGGAAAATGCTCTTGGGTCTTTTGGGCTTTAGTCTATTTTGACTTTTGATTATAGTTAAGTTTGATTATAGTCTCAAGTTATTTTTCCTTAGCTTCAATTTACACTTTTTCCCCCAATTCTTGGTGGAGATGTTGAAAACAACCCTGTAATGTTATTCCTGTAAGTAGATGTTGCTGGAGTTTTGGAACACTGCCCCAGTTGATTCCCACACATGCTACCTAGAAGTCAAACTTTCCACCAGGGGACAGAGGCTGTGCCCACTCCATAATTTCTGACAAATAGATTTTTGCTCAAATGGCTTTGTGGCCCCTGGTTTTGGGGATAAAATCTCCCCAGGATTAGCCTGTGCTATTCTGCCCATAAACAGAACAATGTACAGTGGCTATTTTTCAAATGGGGACAGTAGAAACTGACCCCTGATTTAACTTTCAAGTTATCTTTGATCAACCGATCTCTTGTAACTAGATTGTGATTTTTTTTTAAGAGAGGGACCACATTTTTTTCTCCTCATTTGTATCTTTAATGCTTAGTGTAATGCCTCTATATCATAAATGCACAATTAAACTTCATGCAATGGAATTAAGAGGTCTTCACTTTAGCAGATAATGCTGTGTTGCCAAAATCTGCCTCTTCCTTCTCAGTGCAAAGCCAAACTCTATTTACCAGCTTCCTTTGCAATGTGCTCTGGTCATGTGACTGAATGCTGGCCAATCAAATGTGAGCAGAGGGGTATTTTGCTATTTCTAGTCCTGGCCCTGAAACACCTCCCCAAGAACCTCCACATTTTCTTTACCTGCCAGCAAGGTGCTCTTTCATCTCCTCCATCACCCATATCATTAGGAAAGGTGGCAATAGTATCTTTTTATTTTTATTTTTAATTTTTTTATTATTTATGTTGAGTTTTTGACACAAAGTCTCACTATGTAATTTAAAACTGAAATTAAGCTTACTATATAGCCTAAGCTGGCCTCTAATTCACATCTTCCCCCCTCCTAAGTACTGGGATCATAGACATGCTCCACCACACTTGGCGTGGCATCTTTTTAAATCAACCAAACAAACATATTTTTAGAGGGCTTCCTTGTGTGTGTTTAATGTGATTGGGAGAACAGATGAGCACGTTTGTGTTTCTGGCCAATAGGTGACTTGCTGCTCAATTGCATACACTAGTTGGCAAGTGGCTTCCAGTGAAACGGTTGTATTTCTAATATTATGCCATTATGAGATACTCATGCATCTCTTAATGTACACAGCACAAGGCAAGGAGCATAACAATCAGTGATGTAACCGGATGTATTAATTTTCGCAGCCTACAATTACTCCAAACTACAGGAAATTAAAATGAAACTTATTGCACATTATTTTTGCAGGTCAAGCATTTGAGTACAGCCTGAATTCTGGTTCAAGGCATCTGCAATCAAGATGTCAGCCAGCAACAGGGTCCCTCAAAGGCCCTATGCCTACTCCATAATTGTTGCCAGGGCTCAGCTCCTCACATAATATTGGACTCAGGACCTCCATTTCTAACAGGATGTTGGACTTAAGGTCTCAGTTCCTCACCTCATGTTGGATTTAGGACCTCAGTTCCCCATCGGATGTTGGATTTAGGACCTCAGTTCCCCATCGGATGTTGGATTTAGGACCTCAGTTCCTCTCCAGATATTGGCTGGAAGCTTCACCAGAGGGTGCTTTCACCAAAGCCCTGGCCTTATCAGTCCGAGAAAGTGAGGAATAAGAGGAAAAAACAGGATAAAATGGAGATCAGTCTTTGAGAACTGAATCCTGAGAGTGCCATCCCATCTCTTCCTTCATTGGAAGCAATTCACTAAGTCCAGCCCACAATAATGGGAAGGAAAACCATCTTAGAAGCTGCCTTTTACGCAAGAAGCTTGAAAACAATGATTCTGCTACTTCATAGGCTCATTTCCACCCCACATAGGCTCATTTTATTAGCCTAATCTCTAAATTCCGTTTATCCAGTCAAAACTTCATGTTACCTTTTTCCTTCAACATTATGTGTATGTTGGTAAACATATATAAAGGTATGTATGCATGTATATGTACGCTAGATAGATAACTAGGCTACTAATCTCTCTTAGTTCATCAAAAAGAACATTTGTGCTATCATTGCTTGATTGATCACTTTGTATCTAGATTTTGTAACCTGAACTAGTTCTGAGATAACAATGTGCAATAGATTCATTAGTATTTATTTAAAAAAAAAAAAAACTTCATCTTTCAAGCTAGCTTCAGTTTCAGAAGCCAGTGCTAAAAGAAGAAAGTCATGAGAACTCTACCCGCTTTGCTTCTTCCATTACTGGAAATGAATCTATCCCCTCTTGCAATGGAATAATTTGGAGAAAGAATGGCAGGTGGCTCATGTCTCTTAATGTCAACACTTAGAAATATAACTGAAGATTCCTACCAATTAACCAGCTGATTTTTAAATCCAGGAATCTGAAGCATTAGATCACACAGTTAGATTTTGCCTATTGTCTATGCTAATACATAATTAAATGTCCATCTGTACTTTAAAATTGTATTTCCCAACCAGATGTGATAAACTAAGTAATTTTAATATACTTAACTGACAAGTTATGCTTTCTTACATAATTAAAAGTAAACAGCATGCATCAAGTATTAGATGAAAGATGTTTTTAAATTCAATTTTTCATGACAAGTATTAGATGAAAGATGTTTTAAATTCAATTTTTCATGACAAGTAGCATGCAAAAATAAAAGAAATTAACTGAAAGAAATTTTTTCCCTACTGGATGGGAAATGGAAAGAAATCGTACCCAGCAGGCGGCTGCAGGTACAAACTCTTGAGCAGTGCCTCTTCCTTGTATACCCTCCTCCCCTCTCCACCTTGAGTGACCATGGACCAACAAGATGCACTGGAAAAGATGCACCCTAATCTGTCTCCATGGCCCTGTGAGCAGCTCGGACTTGGAAAAGCCAGTCCCCAGTGAGTTTAGGCATTTTAATAAGCCATGGAGCGATGACTCCTCCAGCCATGTCAGATGCTGCCCCAATTGGCCCAGAGCAGGAGAAGCCCTGTGACATAACCTGGATCCAAACACAATCTCCCAAGACCTAAATACCGCACTTTTCTGTCCAGCCACTGTGGGCACCAGGAGAAACTCAGGCTGTGTGCAGAGTAAGGACTGCCAGCACTCCAGCCAGTTGGAGTGATTTGGAGGAGCCACAGCTGGAACAAGAAGCAGGCAGAGAGGGAGTCAAGAGGCAAGAGCCAAAGGCAAACCCAGCTCGCCCAGCAAACTTGCGGTGACATCGAGAAGTACAAAGTCATTCTGAGTTCCAGAAGGAGCATCTTGAATGTTAAAATGATTTTTAACATTAGAAATGTCAGTGTGGTAAACTTATTTTTCCTTTGGTTCTTTAAAAAAGATAACAATTTGTACATTTATGAAAAGAAATACCAGGTAAGTGTGGTAGCATGCACCTATAGTCCAGCTACTAGAGAGGCATGGGCAGGAGGATGGCTTGAGCCCAGAAGTCCTAACCCAACCTGGCAGCATAGCAATGCCATTTCAACAACAGAAGGGAAGAAGAAGAAAGGGAAGAAAAGAGGGGAGGAAAAGGAAATGAGGAGAGGAGAGGAGGAGAGAGGAGAGGAGAGGAGAGGAGAGGAGAGGAGAGGAGAGGAGAGGACAGGAGAGGACAGGAGAGGAGAGGAGAGGAGGAGAGGAGAGGAGAAGAGAGGAGAAGAGAGGAGAGGAGAGGAGAGGAGAGAGGAGATGGGAAGGGAGGGGATGAGAAGGGAGGGGATGAGAGAGGAATAGAGAGAGGAGACGACCTTCCCAGGCTCTACCATCATCTATCGAGAGGCTGGCCTAGTCTCCCCCTTTGAGTCACTTGCTCTTGCTTTCTCCTGGCACATATTTCCTGGCCACAGTGTCTGGAGGCCTGAGACACAGTCCTCTCCCTCACACTGCTGACAGTCAGTCACCAACAGGCCAGGTGCAGATGGCCGTGGCTCAACTCCACACTACCAAAGCATATTGTAAGGAACAGAGAAAGTGGGAGGGAGCTGGAGGTGCAGAGTTACTCAGTGCATAGAGGTGAGAGAATTGTAGAATCATCCATGTGTGGCTGCACCCAAAGCAGTGTGCATGCATTATCTCACCATTGACAACCCCACGCAGGTGCCCGCTACCATCCTCACTTCACAAACAAAGAAAGTGAGGCACAGGAGGCTGTTAAGCGTCCCCAAGCTGCCCCAGCTGGAACCTGCCAGGAGGTGGGAGGACATTGGAAGGGTGGGGGTGTGGGGTGTAGGAGGAGGGGTGGAAACGGCAGTCAAGAAACATAAAACCAAGCAGCCAGACTGTGAAGGTCCACACACGTTGCATGAGGGATTGGTAACCCTCCAAACTCGGAAGGGGTTCAAGGAGGCAACCCCAGAGTTGATGGAAGCTCCAGAAAGCCTGTGATATGTGGGCTGTGGAAGATGAATTGAAGGCAGGCAAGGTCGGAGGTGGAGTCCAGTTGTCCTGTGACAGTCGATCATGACCTGAACACAGGAGAGGAGCAATCTGGGTGACAGGGCTCAGGATCACTCCAGGGGCCTCGGGCAAGATGAGTGAGCCACCAGGCATAGCTGGAGGAAGGGAGAGGCGGGAGGAGAAGGTGCAGGGCAGGGAGGCCGACTTCCAGGCCACCGGCTCTGGCTCCATGAGGATGGCGAGGCCACCAGAAGGATTCTGAGGCCCCAGAACAACAACAAGGGGGCCTGGCTCTGTGCCTCAGCTATTTACTGGCACCAGACTTGACGATTAGAATATGCCTGATGAGAGCTGACCTTGCCAGCATGACCAGAATGTCCCCAGAGACAGGGCCCTTCCTTCACTCAAGGCTTGGAGAGCGCTGTGTCTCCAGATCCTCCTGGTCAGGGTTCCTGGACACTTCCTTTTGAGCAGGGTCCTTTGCAGTCATCCGGGAGGGATATAAGACCCCAGTCCCAGTGAAAACTAAGCAGTGCACCCAGTGGCCTTCAGTCTTTCCCAGCTCCCCTCAATGTGTCTAAATTCTTTTTTAAACCCAAATCAGATTTGGCCCCAGGCATATTTTCCCAACACTTTAAAACCATGTGTGGGTTTTAAGTGAAATTTAATCTGTATGTTTCTGATTCTTCTACACTGAACTCATTCACATGGTGAGAGGAAATGGCTACTTGACATCCAGAAAACCTTTCCTGGACATTTGGTGACATTTTTCAGCCTCCTTCTCTTTTCTCTTAAATATAAGAAGAGACAACCTGCCAAATATACACAAACTCTTCCACTCTCCCTCCAAGATGGTTGCATTCGGTTTTATTTTTTTTTTTTTATGATAGAGGTAAGAGGGAAAAGAAAAAATAAGGGATATAGAGGAAAGGAAAGCATAATGAAGAAGGAAAATAAGAATGTGATGAGAGGAGACAGTGATTGTCACCTGTCCAAACCCATACCCTCACCTTAGCTTTTGCTCTCCTCAAAAAATGCACTTTCCAGGTACACAAACTCACTCAGAGACTGCAAGAGAACAGATGTTCCGAGGGACAGACTACTGATTCATGGACATTCCCAACATTTTTACTTGTAAATCACTTAAATGTCATGAATTAGTCAGTGCTTTTTCATGGTTTTGGCCCTGTATGTTCTTACAAAGAGGTCATTTGATGTGTGCGCTATTTGAGATTAAATTATTTTTATTTTTGGAGGTTTTCTTCTTGGTAAAGAAAGCTTAGAAACCAACCCAGAAACACTCATTTCTTATGACTGCTGACACCTCTGGGGTTATCAATGCTGTCTGCCCTTCCTTCGACAACCTTTGGAGCTCACTTTTGGAGTTGTGCCTCTATTCTCTTTTCAGGACCAGCCTGGCCTCAGCTCTGCTCTCTGATAAGTTACTGGCCAGAGACCACCTCAGAGCTCAGTTAGTTTGGAAAGAGCTTTGAGAGGTTTGGAATCAAAGCAGATGAGCAGGAGCTTCTACAAATGACCAACCTTGGGGAGAAACATACATGGCAAAGGGGATGGTGCTGTGGTACCTTTTGCACCTGGACACCAAGACTACATGTTCCCCTCTCTAACTGACCCCAGAGGGTCCAGGACTGCTAACCCATCCTGAGTAAGGGAGCCCAACGGGTCCATTTGTGAGAACAACCATCAAGTAAAGTAATCAAGTGGTTAAGACACTGTCCTCTGACAAATGTGCTTCAGAAGAGGACACAGTGAACCACATGGAGCCACTGTCAACAACAGCTCTGTCCCACACACAGCATGAGACAGAAAACACTTAACGCAGGATGTGTGCAAAGCAATGCCCTGCACTACCTCCTGCTGCATCGTGCCTTACATCTTCAGCTGTTAATCATACTTGGACTCCTCAAGAGGGTAAGGTCAGGGACTGTGACCGACTGCTGTCCCCAGCCTTGATGAGGCTCTTCTCATCCTTTTTCTCTCTCCTTCCCTCCTCCTCTCCCTTGCTAAGCAAAGGTCTCCAATGTGGCAGGCAGCTTTCTCACACCAAGAAACCACTATCATCATGTTTGCCTGTGTTTGTGTGTAGGGGTGTTCACTTATTAACTTGTTCCCAAGACTTAAAAGCATAAAACAGGAAGTGTAAAGAAATAATGCCAGAACCAAAGAAAGACAAGTTGACTTGGGAGGTATGGGCTTCCAGTTCAAAATGGCAGCCTGAGCGCCATCCATCCATCATTTTCCAGGATCCTTAGCTATTACATGGTAATGGTATCACCTGTGTGTCCCAATGGTCCAGGACTGAATCCATGTCAAACACAGTCCTGAAGCCTTTTAGTCTTCCACCAAGAAAGGTGCAAAACTGTATAGAAGAGAAAAAAATCGAATTGATCCAAATAAAGATAAATCCTATAAACACACTTAGTATGGTTTTAGGATAAAAATTCTGACTCTCCAATCATCTGTATAATATCTCCCAAGGCACAGTTGCTTCTGGCACCAATCCAACCCATAGGCAAGATAATAACATTTGGGTTTTTTTTTTTCTTATTCATGGCCAGTGATGGGAGCCCACCATCTTTGTGAAAATTTAAACAGGTCTCATTGTGTTCAATCACATGTGAGGCATAAATTCCACAAAGAAACCCAAGGTCCAGTCAGCACTGACAATTCTTCCTGAGAGGTCCAGCAATCAAAATTTTCCATGGAGAAGCTGAAAGAGGGTAGCTTATTAAGATCTAGGAAAATGACCCTAAATAAACCATACTGCTAGAGAGGAGTGGTAGAAATCAAAGGTCAATTGCAATACATTCCACATAATTTACTTCATCTTTGGGTTGCCTAGAGTGACTCAACTATAAGACTGAGTTTTCTCATCCTTAAATGGCGATAACATTACCCATCCCACAGAATTATTGTGAGTTCAAGTATAAAACGGACATAACGGCTTAGAAAAGGTCGCCATATTGGAAATATTCTAGAGCAGTTCTAATCAGTATTATTCCTACTAGAAAGTATTTTCAAATTTTATTTTTAATTATAATAATTATTAAAGAGTGATGCTTGGTTGTTTGTGGCCCCGTGCTCTCATACTGTCCCCCTTCATGCTTCTCCAGCTGGGCTCCAGGTCCAAGCTCTGCCCAGTGGTAGTTTTCATCCTAAGGATTTTTAGATCCTGGTTAAGTGATTCTCTCCTTTGTCAAAAGGATTGGATGATAGCTGATCACCAAGAATGGCAGTTTTCCAGTTCAATCCATGAGTTTCCTGGCTTCATGGCCTCACTGGTCCTCTGGGTAGTCAATTGGCCATGTTTGCCTGTATATGCCGAGTTGCCATGCAGATGCTGGTGGGCCGCAGCTCTTCCCAGCACCCACCCAAAAGAGCTGAAAGGTCCACTCTCTCAGGAAAGAGAGAGACACAGAGAGAAAAGGGGAAAGAAAGAGGTTGCTTTCTCCTCTAAATGTCTATAGAATCCTCTATAACCGATACCACAGGATTTACCACATGATTTTCTAATTTTCTGTCTTCTCTGTTGGAATAAGAGCTAATTATCTTCATTCCCCTCCCCACCCTGCCCCAAAGCATCTAGCACAAGGTAGCAAACATTTTGCCACTCTCTTCCCCTATGTCTATGGCAGACATAACTAATCAATCATGGTTTTCTTTTCCACTAAGTCTAAGCATGAATTTAGTGTCTTTTCTAACACAGTGAAACTGACAGCTTGAGTCAACAAGCAAGATGGAACCTAATTGCCATCAGTCTCAGCATAGTGCCTGGAGCCAGGCAGATGCACCATAAAGTTTTGTTCACTGAATAGGTAGAATGGGTATTATTAAGCTTCTGGGAATAATAATAGTAAATTAACAAAGAACTATAAATACCCACACTATGAAAACCAGAACAGGAACATAAACAAACAATGGAAGAATTTAGACACAGACTCAAAATCTTTTCATGGAATTCACCCAAACTAGCTCAACCACAATGTTGTAAATGCAGTAGATTGCATGTCTTGCCAAAACCAATAGACATGATTGACTATGGAGAATCAGAACCTAGCGAAAGCCATTATGTCAATATATACTGGCAAGGAGGAACTACACTGGAATATTGACATTCACCATCTCACTAGCATCTTATGGTCCACAAATAGGTATAGGAAAAACATCAAAACATTACTGAAAGTTTTCTACTCATTTTTAAATAACTGGGCAACAGCATGTTCTGAGGAGAACCATAAGAACGCATCAACTTAATACTGACCACGTTAATTTGTTTTAATCTATGAAGTAGTAAAGCCGCTGAAAATGTATTGTTATCATTCTCATATTTGATAAGACCATTAACACAGATTGACTATCTCTTCCCAAAATAGTTGGACACTGGGACTAGAAGTATTTTAGATTTTGGATTGTTTTTCAGATTTGGGGATATTTGCATATGCAAGCATAATGAGATATCCTGAAGACAGAATCCAAGACTAAACACAGTTAATAAATTCATTTATGTTTCATATACCATATGCACATAGCTAAAGGTAATTATACATAGCATTATAAATAATTTTGTGCATGAAACAAAGCTTCTGATATAGAATTTTATTTTATTTTTTTTTTTTTTGTACCAGGTATTGAACTCAGAACCTCGTGCTTGCCAGGCAGGTGTTTAGGCCACTGAGCTAAATCCCCACCTCTCTGACATGGAATGTTTTACTGTGACGCTAGGTCAGCTTCAAATTTTTTAGATTTTGGAACAATTCAGATGTCAGATTTTCAGATTAGAGTTACCCGATATGTAAAAAATCTTAATTTTAAAACATTTTGTAGATCTGAGACAGGAGTTTTTTGTTCTTGTTTTTTAAGTCCCAGAAGTCTTCCATTCCAATTCATTCCTTTCTGCATTTCTGAGGTAGGAGGTAAAGCAAGAACAGTAAACAACAGAAAGCCTCTGGGCAAAGAGTGGAGAAATCAGATGCAGCAAGATTGACTATGTCAAAATATCACAAAAAAAAAAAACAGAGAGAGGTCAACCTGTGCCACCCCCCCCAAGACTCTTAGGCATGCACAGACCCAACAGTGCATGACCCTGACCATTGTCCAACCTCAGGGCCCTACCCTGAGGTAGATTTTAGATACCATGACTCTGCCTCTAAATACTATGCATGGTCACAAACACCTCCTTCCAATGGGTGAGCCAAGTCAGGTATTCAATTGACCTAAGACTCCCAGCAATCCCCAGTTAGAGACCCTCCCCAAACCCCAGACCTGTAAGAGACCCAGTGATGCCCCTGTGGAGGCTGTGAGATCTTCTCTCTGGCCCACTCACACCTGTGGAGGGCACTTTCGCTTCTTTTGCTTTAAATAAATCTTGTTCTTGTTACCACTTGTACACATCCTACTCAGTTCTTTGTTGAGGAGAGCAGGAACCTGCAAACAGCTCTCCAGAGACCCCATCCATTAACATTTCTGTAGGCTGCTCAGCCACTAGGGAGAATCATATTGCAGTGAACTAGTCCCAAATTCATCTTTTACACACTAGACTATAATCATCTTGAAAGATTTTTAAAAGTACTCATGTTCAATGCACACTGTTTGAAATTCAATTTCTGTTTATCCAAAAGGACACATATTAGTACTTTTAATAGCTCCCAGATCTGAGAACCTTGAATCTAAGCTATATAATCATGCCCTAAGATCTGTCAAAGGCAAGACCCTAGAAGGAAGGTCACAACTGGAATGTCAGCTGCAAATCTGAGTTTCTCTAAGGCTGCACTGTCCCGTACAGTAGCCATGAGCCCTATGTGGCATTTGAAAGCTGAGACTCAATCAGTGCCCTTAAGGAGTTGAATTTTTACCTTATCGAACTGTAGAAATTGAGGTTTAAAGACCATGATTAATCAACTTCTGCACTGCTGAGATTCTGTACCTGGTGCCCACATCTTGAGGGAGAAGAGATTTAATTTCGGTTGTGGTTTTGGAGGATTCAGCCCATAGCAGCCTGGCTTCAAGGCAGGAATATTAGAGCAGAAGGGCACATGGAGAAAAGCTGCTTCCTTGTGGGGCTGGAGAGCTAAGCAGGGCAACAGTGCCGAGAGGAGGGGCCAACAGGCCACACCTCTGTGATCTACCCACACACAGCTAGAAGTGTGCTCTGCTAATCTGCTAGGTGTTGCTTAATCCAGTGAGGCTGATTTCAAAGCAGGGTTAACAGCCACAAATATGAAAGATTCAGTTATTAGGAAACTGTTAGTTGTGTTTGGAAAAAAACCCTAAGTATTTCAATCTACTTTTTCAATCATAAATCTTGTGACCTTTAATGTACAGATGCAGGGCTGGGGACTTAGCCTAGTGACACAGCACCTGCCTGGCAAGCTCAAGGCCACGAGTTCGATCCCTGGTACCAAAAAAAAAAACAAAAAAAACAAAAAACAAAGAAAGAAAAAAGAAAGTTAACATTTTTGATATATTGGGTCAAATGAAATTATATTATTAAAATTAATTTTACCTGTTCCTGACTAGTTTTTAACACATCTACTAGGAATTTTAAAATTGTGTATGTGGCCAGAATTATCTTCCTGTTGGTCCACGATCATTAAGAGATTTGGGTATTGAAAAGAACATTGACGTGTAATGCCTTAAAAGGCAAATAACAAGCTCCTAACTCCAATTTTGTATGAATCTAGAATTTGCTTGAGGCACTTGGTGAGTTGGATCTGATTTGGATCTCATACTAGCGTGGACCAAGGTGTCCTGTTACCAGAAATTCAGGCTCAGCTGGGCTGGTGCTCTGTGGAGTGTGGAAGCACTGGCTTCTGGATCCTCATTTAGATTTCCAGGGAGGTCCACACATAGACCTCGGAGTTGGGAGGTATTCGTTTTTAGCAAGTCTGTTTACTGAGGAACAAATATGGTACACTCCACATAAGGCTAAATTTTACATGTAAAGAGAGTGTATCCCCAAGAAGGAAAGGCAAACGGTACCCAGACGTGGCATATGTAGTGACTTCTAAGGTTCATTTTTCCTTTGTTTTCCTAGATTTTGAGGAGTGGATGGGATGTTGACTGATGGCCTTCTTTCCAATCAACTATGAGTCTTTACCACACATCAGGAAGGGGAGTTTTTGAATTTACATGGATTTAGTCAGAACCAATATGGCAGCCAAAACCCATTGTGGGGGAGATTCAAAAGCACAATGTAGATGCCTGTCAGTGAGGCCTACCTGGGTGGCCAGGGTCACCACAGTTTAACAGGGGGCCTGTGTCCCAAGGCATGATTGTGTGGCATCATAAGGTGTCAGACTGGGTCAGAGGGAGAAACACAAGGGGACATGAGGTGCTATTCTCAGGAAGCCTGGGGACGGAAAGGTGAGGAAATCCAGACCAGGGCCCTTCTTAGCATTTTCTCTGGCCCTGCTGCCAGTGCTCTAGTTGGTATTCATTTCCGACTGACCACCCACCCACTCTCCCAGCGCCACCAAGAATAGTGAAATGAGGATGTGTCACCTGCAAAAATCAAACTTGAGTAGACACGAATACTCAGACCCCACATGCTTTCAGAGTCACTTGTCATTCAAGGTCCCCGGATGGTCATTATACTTCTTGCACAAGGGAGCAACCTGGGGCTCCCAGCACCACGTGAATCACATCTCAAGACAGGAAGACCACGACAAAGATCTTCCAAACCCAAATTTTCACTTCTTTCACCACAGCACAAACCCTTCTTTTCTGAAAAAGTTCTACTGACTGGAAATCTGTTGCATATGAATGTTCCCCCTGACAAGTCTCTTCCCAGAACACAGCACAGTTCTGCCCAGGTTAGCAGCTAAGAGTCAGAAAGCTCTGTGGTGCTGAAGGTGCACGTCCCAGCCAGAATCTGTGCACTCTGGTTTAGGGTCTAGTGTACAACACGGTGGGGAGCCTCTTGCTCTACATTTATTGAGAGCTCAAAGTGCAGCCTTGAGAAATTCTCAGCAGGGAGCTGTGTTTCTAGCTGCTGAGATCTGCTAGCATCATTGTTTGCTTGTTGGATTCCAATGAAAACAAGCCCAGAAAGCAGCCATCTGGACATCACTAACAAAGTTGTTCAAAATGGAAAATTGGATGTGATAGGGTGTGCAACCTGTCCATCTGCAGTGGGTCTTTGCCCAGCTCCTCTGGGGTGCCAAGTTCTGCCCTAAACCCTTGGGACCCATCATCCATGTGGTGCCCAGTTTCCTGCTCTCAAAGAGCTTCTCAGAAACTTCCCATGAGCAGATTCCAAAAGCAGCTGACTGGGAGGGTAAGTCTGGGTGCAGACCACCAGAATTCAGGTCCTGGCATGCTGTGGAGCCCTGGTCAGACTGAATACCTGCTGTGAGCCCTGAGCTCAAACCTGCAGCCCGAGGACTAGGGAGGAGGGTGAGGAAATGCTCAAGAAGGCTGCCGGGCAGCTGGCAGGAAGAGAAAGTGGCAATCTGCGGCCCTAGACCTCCCTTTCCCCCTCCAGCCTCGCTCCACCCCCAGTGCCAGGCCTGACTGCAGCCAGGCTGTGTGATCTGCACCTGAGACTTTCTCACTCAGGTCACCAAGAGACTTCCGGGATCCCTTCAATACTAAGATTTACCAAAAGGCAAAGACCAAGAACACCGTGGTAACACAAATGAAGATTCTCTCCCAACATAGAACTATGCCCAGGGGAACCTCACACAATGTGTGTGTGCAAGTGAGAAGCCACATAAGTATATGTGTGTGTGTGTGTGTGTGCACGGATATCCAAGAAGTTGAAACCTGCTTCCTCACAGGAGAGGAGCATGTGCTTTACTTAACCCACAATGAGCCAAATGGTGTACTAGGGAGATGCACTGTGTGAAAACATTTTTTCCACTTTTAAATCAACTAAATCAATTGGTACATTTTAGGTATGCATAATGATCACATTCACTATAGAGAACCTGTCCTTAGATGATGTAACTTGATTCTCCCCCCACCCATTCCTCTGCTTTCTCTTCAATCCCTTGAAAGTGAAAATCTTTCCATAAGTATGGGATTATATTATTTAAATTTTGATGACCGAGTGAAAAGAGGGGCACGGCAATATGAGAAGAGGTGTTTCAGTAAATTTTTCTCAGTGTAAGTATTTAGTTCCATGAGATGGTCTCTGAAGGGTACTGAGTCAGGAAAGACATTTAGAGTTTGAAACAATGAGAAGTTTGCTCTCTTTGGCATAATCGGGTCGCAGAGACTTCGAACTTCACTGGATCTAGGCCTCACTATCTCTGCCCTTGGTCCATTCCTTTCATCAGGCTCTGCTGGAGTTTGGATCCAAAATGTTTCCTTAAAAGCTCATGTGTTAAAGTCCAGATCCCCATCTTAGCACCACAGTGAAATGGAGGGAGCTTGAAGTGTCAGGGCGTAAGGAGAGGCCTAATGGAGGGAAATGCGTCCTCAGAGGAAATGGGGGAGCCTGGCATCATCGATTTCTTCTTTAATTTTCTGGTCACTTCCTCTTCACAGCTTTGCTCCTGCCATGATGTCTCGCTTCCCTAGTGGCCCAAAACAGTGAGGCCAATCAATTTTGGACTGAAACCTCCAAAACTGTGAGCCAAATAAACCTTTCCTCTCTATAAAGTGATCATCAGGTATTTGTTATAGTACAAAAGGCTGACTGATGCAGGCTCTCTCTCTTCTGCCAAGAGGGGCATCAAAAACTCCTGCCCTCACAGTTCAAATCCATGGGAAAGACAACATCTTCTTATAAACTGCTCAACTCAAAGTCTGAGCTAAGTTCTGTTTGGACTGGTAGCTTGATAGATCAACTCCCCATTCCGGAAATATTTACGATGGCCCAAAGGATACCACATTCCAGCCACTTCTGGCTCCCTCTGAATAACACAGATAGAGAACATATGGAGTTGGGCATTAAAAACAGCCTCTTCTTGTGTGGGAATTGGCTGCAACCTTGTTTTCCATTGATAGGATTTTTCTCCGAATGAAATTGCAGAGTGGCAACCTCCATCTAGAACAAGGGAGGAGGTGGGTCCCTAAGGGACAATTCCAAGGTTGTTAATACCATCAAGAACAGAAGGAGCAACATCAGGAATCACCCTTGTGTCTTCAACCTGCAGACCAGACTCCCTGAAGGTCCTTTGTGATGTCAATTGGCCCTTTTTCCCATCAAAAAAAAAGAGATTATATTTCTCTGTTTAATTAAGTTTGGGGAATCTTCAGTCCAATAAAGTCAGCGAATTCTCAACTACAGGACACTTCAGACTCAACTGTGTGATGGAAACATACAGAGGAAAATGCAGAATTCCCCAAACCTGTGTGATTATGAATCATTTGCAGCATCTCTTGGGTCTCTTAGAACAAACTCAGGGACCATATTCTGTAGAGCAATCAGCTCGTTTTCTAACCTAGCCCCACCCCACCCTCCCCATTGTTTTAGTGAGATCACAAAGCAGTAAAAGGTTTCCGAGGAAAGCTGGCTGGTCCAGCCATCACCTCTCTGGAATGTTTAGCCATGAATAGAATAACACAGAGATAAAACCCCCAAATCCCTTCTCAAAGGAAATCCTTTCTCCTTCCAACCTGTTACATGGCTGCTGGGATCAAATTGCAAAAGCCCACATGAACTCTAGCTCTGGTCAGAGAAGAGACCACCGCTGGGCCACACACACCAGAAAGGACTTGAGGCCACTGCAGAGACTCACTTTCACCTCTGGCAAACCTCTGTCTGCAGCTGCAGAAGATCAAGTCCTGCGCACATCTGTTCCCCAGACACTGATACCCCACCCCGTGTCCTGCTCCAACAGAGCTTGGCCAGGTTTTCACAGCTAATTCCTCCAGGGCCTCGGTTCATCTCCTCCCTTCTCCAGCCTATGAATTCTCGGAGATCAAAGCACAGGGAGCCAAAGCCTTGTTTGCACAGCAGTCCCACAAAACACCTTAAATTCTCAGTCTACTGCGAGGCCAAAAGAAGGTCAAACACACTCTGGTGTTGAGAAACTTGCAAACAGTGAAGCACAGCCACATTAACAGAGGAAACACCCATCACCACTCTGGGCTTTAGTGCCCCCAGCAGATCTGATATGAAATCCACTGGGACGTCAGTCACATGGTTCCTCGAAGTTCCTTCTGAGTTGACTCAAATAACCCACTAGTTCTGAGATGGAACTTGGGAACTCACAATCCAAAGGCTGGTCTTCCAATTAAAATGTGGCCTTAAATATCCATTCTGGATCACCGCTTAGCCAGTCAGCCCTATGTTCTAGAGTGTTCGGTCTTCCCCCGACCTTGGTTCACAAAAGTTTCTTCAGAACCTAAAGGCAATCTAGTGTGGGGAATTTCAAACTCTTGGCAACACAAAAAGCACTTTTGCAAGCAGAGTGCAACAGAAATCCCTACTATATGACGGATAAGCTTGAGATCATTGGAGGGTGGAGGGTAAGGTAGGGTCACTTGTCATCCACCTCCTCCACCATTGTAGATCTGAATTCCCACCCTTTAAAGGTCCCCGATATGGTCCAACCCCTACAGTTTACATAATGCCAAGGAGGAAAGGGACCCACCCACCCACTGTATGTGCCACCAGCTAACTGGAACCCAGGTGTCAGTCCTGAGCAGCAATGTTTTCTCCCTCCCAAACTGTGGGTGATGTCACATTCACTCTGCCCTCAGACTCCAAATTTCACATTCTCATTGGAAGCTGGTAACTTTGCCTTTTCCATCAACAGATTCCAATGCAATCAGTTTTCAGAATGTTTTTGTTCTGTTATCATCACCACCTTTCCCACTGGAAAACACCTGCCATGGGCTTCTTCCAATCTAAGAGTCCCCCAGTCCCAGGTGCTCCATTTCTAGATCCTGTTTCCTAAATTGGCTAATCATTAGAGTCACCTGGCAGCTTGTGAAAACTATAGGTTCCTGGACCCAGCATTAGACATAATGAATCAGAATTTCCAGGGGTAGGTCCAAGAATCTGTTATTTAAGCAAGTACCCCAAGACCATGTTGATGACTGGCCAGCTTTGGAAAGCATTATATTCAGTGAAGTTGTGTCTTCATCCCTAGCCATCAGGCAAAGCTAAGAGACTCTTACATTAAATCAAGCCTTTGTTGCTCATAGGATTGTAATTTGATATAACTTCTCTGGACACCCTTGTGGAATTATGGAGGAAATATTCCCTGCAAATCTTTTCCTTCATATATTTTGAAGAAATAACCATAGGCATGAGAAAGATTTATCTGTGAGAATGCTCGTTGCTGTGCTAAGAAAACAGAAATGTTCACCAACGAGGGATTGAGTCAATAAATTTTGCTATATGTGTGTCATATTATACATTTACCTAAAAATGTTTTAAGATTAATAACATATGTGCACAATGTACCAAACATAAACACAGCTCGCAAAGGACAAATGGACAGTGGGATTCCACTTCTCATATGCATAAAAACCTGCAAGAGGCACAAGACAGTGTTAAAGTCATCTCTAGGATGGTGGTGGCATTAATAACAATGTTTATGTTTTTGCTTTTTTAATCTTATAAGATTTCTTTAAAAACCCATGAAAAAAAACAAAACCTTAAAACAATCTTTGGGAGGAGCAAATAATGGGACTGAGTGGATGGTTTGAGATACATAGTAGGGGAAGGATAATGGTGGGGCGACAGGATGTTAAGGTCAAACAGAAAAACATAAGAAAAATTACAAAATATTTGCAAATAAATGATCATGAAGCCGCAGTATATCAAAATGTGTAGGAGGATGGCTAAGGCAGTTCTGAGGGGAAATACTGCTCGGTGTGAGTGTGTGTGTAGGTGTGCATGAGTCGTTCATACATCACACGCCGTGAAAAGCTAATTTATAAGGAGTGAGCAGGAATGGTAGAATAAGGACCCCTGAAGTTTCTCCCTTCTGTTAAAGAAATGAAACTCTGGCATAAATTGTCAAAATCAACTTTCTGCAGAACTGAAGGAAGTGAACCAAAGTTTACAGCAATCCATGGAGAATTCATTCAGAAAAGAATGACTGAATCTCAGAAACAAAAGCAAGCTTTGCAGAGCTTTCATTTGCCCTGTTCCCATGCCCCTCTTTCTAGGCCTACATCACCCTTGAAAATCTAGAGCCCTGAGATCTTGATGAGCACCAGCAGATGGGCAACTCCTAGAAGACATAAATTAAGCCTGGGGTCTTGCAAAGTCTCATTCCCAAAGAACCGTCATACTCTTTCTTGGACAAGCTCCTTCTCCAAGGTTGCCTTTATCTCATCTGATTCATAGCTTGCTTGGTAGAAACAACACACCCCTGAGATTTTGCCCAAAATGGTCAGCAGAAATTATTTAACCTGCAGCTGCCCTCCTAGGCAATGATGCCAATTGTTGCAAAAGGTGGTGGAGAGAAATGGTAAAAGGCAAGCCTGAGGAGTGGGGGTTCCATAGCACCGTACTGGGAGTCGGGAGGGCCACATACCTATGGAGAACTGTCCAGCAAGGCTCTGGACTCCTGCATCTCCCCAACCCTGAAACACTAAGTAACAGCAGGGGAGGGAAAATGCATCGTATACTCTACGTGCCTGAGGATTGGAGCATGTTCCCAATAAATATCACTAACAGGGTGCCCTGAAAGAGATAGAAGAGTCCTCTGGGCAGAATGAAAGGGCCTGAGTAATTCAAACTTGCTGAAGAATTAAAACAGTACAGCTAACTACATAGGTAAATAGAAAAGACAAGATAAATTTATTTTTCATTTGCTTGTAGATCCCTTAATTCTATCTGGTTTAAAACACCACTGGGTAAAAGTGATTTTAAACATTTTTATAAGTAGGACATTATGCACAAATTTATAAAAATGTGTTAAAAAGTACATCAGCCCTCTGGGGCTGCCATAACAAGATGCCACACATCAAGTGAAATTGGTTTTTCACACTCAAGTCTATCACTTGGACTACCAAGTCCAAGATAAGGGTGCCAACTATTTGGTGCCTGGCACAGGTGCTCTTCCTTGATTGCAAAAGTCCACCATAATTTTGCTATGCTGAGCATACCCAAAAGAGAGAATTCTGGGGTTTCTTCCTCTTCCAAGGGTGCCAGCCCTGTTGGATTACATCCCCATACCTATGACCTGATTTACCCTCATCCCTCCATGGCAGGCTCTGTCTCTAAATACAGTAACCTTGAGGATTAGGAATCTCTGCTAAAAATCTCAGTTGTCAGCTGGACTGGGTTGAGACAGTCCTGGAGAGGCGATGAGATCACGGGTGCTCCATACTCCTCAGTGGATTTGAAGCCAAATGTGACCTATGCAGTAGGTGAGTAGCTGGGCGTACCCTTGGAGAATATATCTCTTTCAGGCACTCTTCACCTGGACTCTATTTCCCAACTACCACGAAAGTGAGCTGCATCATGAAGTGTGCATTCTTCCACTGGGCTCTTCCTCCACGACATTTCTGCCTTGAGACCAGTGAAGACGAACTGGATCCTCCAAAACCATGAACCACAACAAATTTCTCCTCAAAGGTGTGGGAGTCCAATTAAAAAAGCCTGATGGATACAGGCATCTACATTCATTTGGGGAAAGAAGGAGGAATATTCAGGCAGAAAAAGTCTATAAACTTCAAAAATATTTTAAAGGGTGTTTTTAAAAAGCAGTTATACATGTTATTATTAACTATAGTCACCATAGTGTATGTTGGGTTCTTAGAACTTCTTGATCTTATAACTGAAGGTTTGGCCCTTTGACAGGCATCTCCTTTCTCTTCCTTTGGCTTCTAGAAACCAACCTTTCTCCTCCATTTGTCTACAAATTCAGCTTTTCTAGATTCCACACACAAACAAGATCATGCACTGTTTGTCTGAGTCTGACGTATCCCCTTAACACAATACCATCCAGAAACCTCTTGAGTACATCATACAAATGAAATAAAAGGTAACTATATGCAATGATGGAAATATCAATTAGCTTGATTGTAAAATCATTTCACAATGTGTATACCAAAATATCGCATTCTGCACCTTAAATGTATACAATTTTTATGCATCAGTTATACCTCAATAGAGCTCAATAGAGCTTTTTAGCTCAATAGAGCTAAAAAGTGTGATTTAAATGTTTAATACTGCTAGACATATTCATATAAAGGCATAATGCTGAGAGGTCAAATAGAGACATCTCCTTACAATCTTTATATACACTACTGAGGTTAAACTGGTATTAGGTCAAACTACATTTTTATAAATTTAGATTTTAATGTTAAGCCTGAAGCAACCACTAAGAAAATAACTCAAAAATATATAGTAAAAGAAACAAGAAGGGAATTCAAATGCTACAGTAGGATCCATCAATTTAACGCATTAGTAGTAGAAAAACCACAGGCTGTGAACAAATTTTATCCAGAAAATAAATACAAATGGCAAAGAAATATATAAAAAGATTATGACCCCACTACTGAATAAGGATATGTTATTTTAAATGATAGAATAGCTTTCATCCACAAAATCAGCAACCTTTGAAGACTGCTACCAAAGCATAAGAAGTGAGGATCTCTGTATGCTGGACGTGGGAGTGAAAATTGGTACACGCTTTGAGGAAAGCACTTTGGCCATGTCCATCAAAATTCAAAATACACATGCTCTTTGACCTAGCAAAGCCATTCCAGAGAGCGGGCCACACTCAGGGACAAGTGTGGGAATGTGACCTTGAGCAAAACCTTCATCTCAGGGTAGGATTTGGGTTTTTTGTTCCTTTAAAAAGAAGTCTGTTCTGACAGCTGATAAAGGTGATAAGTCCAAAATACTTTCTATATTTGTAAGCCAATAACAATTAGCCTTTTTATGTATTTTTTTTCCTAGTGGAAGAATCCTTGCAAATAGGGAGACTTTTAGGGACAGGAGAAAGCCTTGGCGACCTGCATGTGGACAGAGAGAAGCAGGAGGAAGAGGAGCAGGGCAGGAGGAAAGGCTGAGCGCTGGGACGCATCCCTTTCCAAGACTACCTCCACCACCATCCAGAAAAACATTATTACTAAATGCATCTGAAACATTCGATCTCTGTGTCCCAAATCAGTCCCCGTAGACACCCATCATGTAAGTCCTAGAAGAAGAAAGCAAACCCAAGGAACCAGAAGACACAGATTATTTCCGCTGGACACCATACGTGCCTGGCACCGCTGTAAATGCCTCGCACCTCTGAGCTCATTTAATCCCCAAACTCTGAGGCAGGGCGCCTTCCTTAGCCACCTCACAGATGGGTGAACGGGGATGTAAAGAGTAACCCAGCCAAGACGCACAGAGAGCCCAAGCCAAACCCTCCTGCTCTGGCCTCAGAGTCCAGGCTCTTTATCAGAGCACCATCCTGTCCCTCAGGAAAGCGGAATATGGAGAAAATTCCCAGCTTCCTTAATTCTTCCAGGAGGTGACCTGAGACAGTGACTGAGGCTCTCTCTGTCCTGTGCCTGCTCACTCTGGGCTCTGACCCGAACTCCCCCGGAAATCGTGGCTCACACACGGACACGTGTAAATACCATACTGTCCCCGTAGTGTAAGCAACGGAAAGAGTAACTCCTCAATAAATATTGAAAGGGTAAGAAAAGACAGGGAAAAGGAGAAAAGAAGAAAAAGAAAAAAGATACAAATTAGTATATATACACTTAAGATAGCTAAGATGATTGTACTACTAATTCTATTAATCCTTGGAACAAAACAGTTAACATGCATAGGATTAGATCACTTTTGCATGCTTAGATCTGGTAATCTGAGTAACTCTTTTGAAGATAACTATGCAAAATAACAAAATTTTTTATGTTCCTACCACCTTGTTTTGAAATCCTACATTGTTACTGTTTTGGGCTCTTTGTTATAGTTATTTATCTGACTTTTGTTTCTTATTTTTCTCATACTTTGTTTTTTTTTTGTTTTCCTTATAATACAGAAAGGATAAATGTACATACATAGGCTTATATATGCTTAGAACTTCACCTAAAGAATTTACAAGAATTGACTTTACTATGGGTGATGATATGAACAGCTACACTGAAGAGAATGAGACATCATGGTAGCCTTTGCTGCTTTCTTATCATTGTTTTGAAGTCCAATAATGCTTTTATTCTTAATTTTGATTGGTTTTAGTCTGTTTTCCATTATTTTATTTCAATATGAATGAAGGTATAGACAACTATTTCGAAGAAAACAAAAGATCTGCTTTACTCTGTTTTCTTTTGCTTTGCTTTGCTTTATTCTCTTGAAAATAAAAATAAAAAAATCTTGGCTCACTCCCGCCTCCTCCCACTAAGGCTCCTTCCCGAGGGCAGTGATGCAGCTGCCATCTGTGAATCAGGATTTGTCACCAAATACTTGCCTGTGTCCTAACACCTGCCACTCATTAGACACTGCGTGTGGGGAGCTGTCCTGGGACCCGGAGACCTTTAGATGGCCAGGGCCTCACTGCTGGGCAGCTGGTATGTCTGGAATTGTCCTGTTACTCTGGCAGAACCCTCAACTTTCCCAGCTGCTCTGCAGATTCACTGTCAACAACACAGTACACCTGTGGGGACCCTAATGCCCATGCCCTCATCTTCCCAGGCAGCCTCAGTTCATGGACCCAACCTAAAAAAATATGCAAAACAGTCAGGTATTATAACTGTGATTGGTTGCATCGATACAAGACTGTCTGTGTAGGTAGACTTGCAAATCAACAACAATGCTTTATTAGCCCTCAGGTCTTAATTACTTTGCTAACAGTCTTAAGAAAGTCACGACCTTAAAACCAGTGCTATCAGTAGAGGCTGCTGTATATGTATCTATGTATGTCTATATGTACATGTGGAAAAACTAATGTGGAAAAATGTTTTAAAATTTTAATTAAAGAAGCATTTTAATAGAAAAAGATGGAAAATGCCCATAAGCCAAGAAAGAAGAAAAAAATCACCCTGTCCAAAATAGTGATTTAATATATACCTCTGGACCTTTTTCTATCCACGTAGTACATTTATGCAAAGTTAGACCATATGTACCGCTATTTAATTATCCCAACATTTTGAAAAGTGCCTCCTATCTAAAAAAAAATGGAACTCAAGAGACATGCTATCAACAGCAATCAGAAATCATCCTAGCATCCTTTCTCAGCCTAAATTTCATTTTCTTCATGGATTTTTTACTTCCAAATCCTTCATGTCTGTCACCAAACTATTTTAATCATCTAAAAAATCCCTCTCCTTGGCCTTTTCCTCTCCCTGGCTGCCCACCTCTCAGAGTTTCCTGCAACACCTTTCATCAAGTTCTCTTCGGTCGCTCCTCTCCACTCTCATCCGCTCGCTCTGCACCCTAGTGACTCCCACCATCCTCTGAAGCCTGCCGCACACGCACAGCACTGCGTACATCAAAGGACGAACACAGCACATGGAGACCTAGAGGAACTCAGAGTCTAATTGGAAATGCAAGGTACACACGCAGCTGTACGCTACTAAATTGGCTCTCTGAGGAGGAAAAATCCTTGATGTACAACTTTGCCAGTTTCTGTGCTATACAATATTCCCACCATGGCCAGCACCAACGTGATGTCACCCAGCCAAGAGTGAGACAGAGGCATAGAAACTGGCTCCAGGAGGCAACTATGTAGCTGTATGCATGTGAAAAGCTAAAATACATAGATGTGTGTGCATATACGCCCATGTGTCTGTAAATAGCTATATATTCTATGTATTCTAGCTATGTGTTCTAGGGACCTTGAGGGTCCAGCTTTCTACTTCCTGGCTCTGCAGTCAGGTGGCTTTGTTACTTACTGTAATCTAGGGAGCGATCACTCAAGAGTCCAAGGAGGCAGAGGTGAGTTTCTGTGAGCTACACGACCACACAGCTTCCCCATCGCACACCTTTCTCCTCCAGTGTACCCCAAGAGCAGCAGTACAAAACCCAAAGTTATCTGCACAATTTTCTCCTCATTTACTTTCTCCTATTTTCTACCAAAATCCTGTCTTATTTTTAGTTGATTTTAACTATAGCTTTCTTATGCTTTTTTAAAATAATTTCTTCCCCAAACTCTTGTTTTTCATCTCTATCTCCATGTTAATTACACTTGATGATTTCTCATGACAAAAATGAAAAGACAGGATCCTGCAAGCTGGGAGGAAGGCATACTTGTGGAGAAGGCAGAGAGAGGCCCGGGGCCCGGCCAGGCTGGGCTGTGTCTCCAGGAGGAGCCTCTATTCTGCAGGCAGGCGCGCGTCTGTGATGGAACTGTTCGTGGAAGAATTTTGAGCTAATTCCTCCCCTTCCTGAAACCTAGGAAGCCTGCATCTAGTCCCACAGCAGAAGGGCATGAGAAAGTTGGCTAGAACTCTGCAGAGCACCATAAAAACTATTATAAAATTGGAAAATTAGACCTGATAGAAAGTTGATTCCTCAAGTGTCTTCTTTCTGATACAGAAGGCTAAAAAGGAGAATTAAAGTAGGTCTCCATCAAAGACAGGAACGAGGGGTTAATATTTAGTAGTCACTGTGTGCTGGCTCTACCTTTGCCATTTGATTATCTACATCGTCTTAGCTGACTTGCACCAGCCCTTCTAAGTGGGCCTTGCTCATTTCTGTGCTGCCGGATGGCAGCATGACGTCCACAGGGTTCTGCCTCTTGTTGAAACCCACCTCATTGGCATGTGGAGTCAAAAGCAACTTCCTGTCCCAAACTGCCCTAAGCCCGTTCCTTTTCCACTGTAAAAATCATGGTTTCTCACCATAGCATGATTGACATTTCGGGTCAGACAACTCCTTGGGAACTGTCCTACACACTAGGATGTTTAATGGCACCCTTGGCCTCTCCCTCTAGATGCAAGTAGCATATGCAACACCCCCAGTGTGACAACCAAAAGTGTCTCTGGACATGGCCAGATGTCTGTAGGGGACAAAACTCCCTTCTAGCTAAGAGTGACTGAAGCAGATGTTTATAGCATATCTACTGCCCAACTGGTCTCCATTTCACTAAAGGATGCTTTAGTGGCTTTTAATTGGTCAGGAATTACATAAAAATGTACTGGCCACATATGCTATTGACTTTGGCACATTTAACCATACTATGGGCTTCCTGAAAATTGGGGACTAAACTGGGCATGGTAGTACACACCTGTAATCCCAGCCCTTGGGAGGCCGAGGCAGGAGGATTACCATAAATTAACCTCAATTACATAGTTACTCTATATCTCAAAACAAAAAAAATTTTTGGAGACTGAACAAGACCGTCTACCTGGAAAGGCCTTACTTTCTCAAAAATAACAAAGAGCAAACATTTGCTAAGCTTTCAGTTGGAGATGGGTATCGTTCTAATGGCTTGATATCATTAGCACACTTAACCCACGCAAAGGCTGTGAAGCTGCTCACCCAACTGTCAAATAATCAGTTCTTTAACCCTTCAGAGCAGGTTCTTAGGACTTTATTCAATGCTCAATGAAGAGTAAAGATCCAGGAGTCAAACTCTCAGATCATTCACCACCCTCACGCACACACACACATACACACATACAAACAAATGAAATCAGTGAGTTCCACGCTTTCAATGGTCAGGTGGTGGATTAGTAAGTGAGCAGAGTACATGTGGCTTTTCAAGGAAGGCACCTCCATGTCTCTAAGAATTTTATTCTCCTTTCACACTTGACTATGTTCGGGCAGTTCCAGGGACTGTCTTGGGAACTGTAAACTTTCAGGGCACTGGCAGGTGGGAAATTTATATGGAGAAGTGTTACTGAAATCAGAGAGCATCCAGCAGCCAAGCTGTTGGCCAAGTCAGTTTGAACTGGCCTTGCTCTACTGGGTCTAAAATCTTGTTATTCATAGACACTGACCATCATGACATAAATCAAGCATATTTAGAGCGTGCAGAGATTCTTGGATCTGGGTTCAGAAAAGAGAAGCAAGGGAGAATAGTGGAAGAAAGGATGCAAAAGGGGAGGGTGGTTCCCGATAAGTGAAGATAACAAAGGTAACTATGATTGTTCCTATTTTACTGATAAGAAAACTAAGGCAAAAAGATGAAGGAGACCTCCCAAGGTTATGCAGCCAGGATATGGCAGGTTTACGATTAGACCTGTGCAGAGGGCTGTTAGAGCCTGTGCTCTTGATTCCTAGCTGATCCTGCCCCTGATACCCAAAAGCCAACAGTTTATTACCCTGGGCACCTTCTGCTCCAAAACAATGGCTTTTGCCAGAATTCGCCCTGCACAGAGGGGCTCAAAACAATCTGTCTTCCGACGGCACTCAGAGCCCTTCCTCCAGGATACAGGCCAAAAAGAAGACACCAAACACGCACGGCCAACCCTGAGACAGCGGTGAGCAACACCCTTAGAAGAATCACCCGAGCAACTTCTTCGAAATGAGAACTCCCAGGGTTGCTGCCTCCTATTCCAGGCAGAGGGCAAGTATCTACACTGCAAATTCACTGAGGCAGCTCAGGACACACTATCAGGAAGCGTAGCCCAAGGCCAGAGTAAAAGCCTCTAGGAACCAGGTGACACACTGAATAGCTTCCATCCCTGTGCTCACTGCAGCCGCTACAGAGTGCCTGAGTCACAGCTTGAGATCAGCAGAATTCGGTGGTTGATTAGTACTGCCTGCCCATGTGCAGGAATGGGGGCAAGGAGATGCTGCTGTCCTAGATCAAGAACCAACATTAGCTGCACAGCCAGACCAGACTGCACCCATATTAGCCTTCCACAGCTTCTGGCCAGAGGCCTTGACTTAAAGGCTACACTCCTTTCGTTAGGTGCTGGCTGTGATCAGTGTGCAGCATGCAATTTTCCTTACAGTAGTTATTAAGATAAAAGCAAAACTAAAAGCTTGTGTGTTATTGATGGCAGCCATCCCAGACCTACTGTTGTGTTTTAAGGGCCTCCTCCTTCTCCTGTAGCTTCCCACAGGTAACGGTGCTGAATTTCATCCTCCTACTGAGCACACATTCAGTGTATTGGTCAGCTGTCCCATTTTGGGACAAAATACCCGACACCTCAAGCTTAAAGGAAGAGAAGTTTGATTTGGCTCACAGTTCAGGAGATTCAGTCCATAGTTAGCTGGCTGCATGGCTGGAACATCGTGGTGGAATGACCATAGCAGCTGGGAAGCAGAACAATAGAAGAAAAGTGCCAGAGAGGAAGGAATGAGGAGCCAGACCTTGACCTAGCCAGTGGGTCTTCCATGATCCACCAAGGTGTACCCAAATATGTGGTCTATGATGCCTTTGGTGGCTCTCAAGTCAATCAAGTTGACAATCTAGATTAAAACATCACATTCGGCAATGCAGTACTGGACCTGGGCTTTGCAAATTTCCAGAAGAAACTTTCTACTCCCCTTTGCACCCTGTTGAGAATGAGGCCAGCCAGAGGACCTGGACAGGAGATAGGCAAAGCCCTTGCACAGTGGAGGAAGATAAATGTCACATGAAGCAGGAGCTCTGTCTGCATCCGTCTTATACGCTGCTGCCTGCCCCTGACCCAACTCCCAGCTGAAGGCCAGGTGCATAAAGGATAAAAAGCAGATAAATAACTGGAGAAGGAAAGACAGACCTGACAGCCAATGTGACAAATGGAAAACAGAGGCTGCAATAAGCCTGGCCCCTGACCTTTGTGTAGAACAGCTAATGGGTCCTGGAATGAGGGCTGTCATCTGCAGCAGAGCTGTCGAGACATTGTAGATGTCGCCCCACACAACTGTGCCAGCTATGGGACCTGGCTTGAAGTCACTGCTGGGTTTTTTGTTTGCTTGTTTTTGTTTTGAGAATTTGTGTCATTGCTGGGTTTTTTGTTTGCTTGTTTTTGTTTTGAGAATTTGTTTTGATGACTTTGGTGCTAGGGAGAGAGATCAGAGAGGACGGTTTAAAACCAGTATGGGGAGACCCTTTGGTCTAGGTGCTCTGCCCAGGACTCCACAGGAATTTCATGTCCTCTTCTTGACAGCTCTGAGGAAAGAACTATTACCATTCCCATCTTACAGATTAGAAAAGAGGTGAGACCGTTCCTCCATGAAACCTCCCCTGACCATCCAGCTGACAGCTTTGTTCTCTCCTGTCACTGCCCACATTCCCATGGCTCCAGCCGTCAGTGCCTCCATCCATCCTGGTGACAGTCTTGACTAAAGTAAGCTCTAGGTCTGCCATACCAAAGTCACATACACAGGGTGGTTTGATCAGTAGAACTGTATCTTCTCATCATTCTGGAGGCTGGGCATCAGGTCAAGCTGCAGGTGCACAGCCTCTCCACCACCTCCCTCCAGTGCCTCCACACAGCCACCTCTCTGTGTGGCTCTGCTTCCCAATCTGCTCTCCTGATAGAAAGCAGTGCTTTCTAGGAATCTGTTTGACTTCATTGTCTCCTTAAAGACCTTCTCCCCAAGTGCAGTCACATTCTGAGGCACTGAGGTTTGGGCCTTGCATTCTGGGGAGACATAATTCAGCCCATCACACCTGTGATTCATAGTTCACAGCCCACAGGGCAGAGTCACATTCACATAGGTCCCTCCTCTTCCAGCTGTACAATAGACACAGCAGTAAGGAATGTCACCATCCTCACCATAGACATGTCATCATCATCATCTTCATCATTGCTATTGTCATTATAATTATTTTCCAATTGCCTGGCTTAGAAAGCTGCAGCCCAGCGCCTTTTGACCTCTCATTCTGTCTTCTTGTTAGGGGCAGTGACAAAAGAGCATTGCTGGAGTCCCCAGATCTTACAAGGTTGGTCCCAGAAAGTCTTCATCTCGGGCCATGACATCAGTGTCCACTTGGGAACCCTTCAGGGACATCTGGGCAGCCACTCACAGCTGTTCTGATACCCAGATCAGAAGTGCATAGTTTCCTCACCCGTGTGTACAGACCACACTTGAGGAGATGGTGACCTGAGGACTCCACAAGGTGACAGTATAAGGCGGGGTCCCTTGTCTGCCCTAAGCAGGGGCTCTCCTCTCCCCATGCACCCCGCACCACTACCCTGCATTTCAGCAGCCTCACTCAGCCTGGGGACAATTAGCCCATTCAAGAATAGGAAGCCTCCTCCACACCCAACAGTCTGCACAAGACATCTGAGATAATAGCATCCTCTGTGACCACTGAAGGCTGACGGAAAACACGGCAGGTCTAAGGTTTCCACTCCCCAGCCATGACAGGTATCCCCTGAATCTCAGACTCAGGTTCCTCCTGATCTGCTAGGTTGCAGATCACTGCTGTCCAGCCTTGAGATTTCCATTAGGGCCAGTGGGAGGCCAGAGGCTGAAGCACCACAATTGGGCCTCAGACTATTTTGTAAGATGCCCTTGTCCTCCTATAGCCTACGAGCCTTGCTCTACCCCACAAGCTGTCTCTAGGCATGGTAGAGACACAGGGTTACCAGCTCAGAAGACATTCTAGCAACCTAGGCCTCCTGGGGCCTCCGTGTTTACACCTTGACCCTTGCCTGGGATTTGCCTTCTCTTCTCCACCTGTGACCCTACCTCCCAAGACACTGCATGTCTGTTGATTTTTCTTCTTCCTGTCTTCTTGCATTTCCCCCTTCATCCCCCGCTGTGAATGTCATTTACAGAGCAAGGAGAGGAGCTATAAACCACAGGTATGTTTTCTGTCTCTGCAGGGCAGATGCCTGCGGTGCGTCTGTCCCAGCCAGCACAGTGGATGCGTCCACAGGGTGTGACCAGAGGAACACTGTGTCCTCCTTCATGCCTGTGTGCTCCTGGGCAGAGCTTTCCCTTCATCATTTGCCATCTGACTTCCGGAAGGTGGTCTGTTATCAGGGGTCCTGCCTGGCCTGGGGCAACCAGGAACCATCATATGATCTTGCACCCAGGGACTCAGTCCTGGGTTCAGATCCTGCACTGTGACTTCTTACTTGTGCCTAATTTTCCCTCTCTGGGTATGCTACAGTAGGAAAGATGGGGCAGGACAGCCACTCAGCTTGGCATGGCTGCTGTGGGCTGAGGTGCAGAGCTCGTGGAAAGGTCTGGCGCCTGGTGGGTACCTTGGAATACCAGCATTTTCCCAAACCTACAACCCATGCCATAACCACCAGGAAAAGCACCAGGAACCCTGTCACACATGCCCACATGTGACCTGCCACTCCCAGACCAGAGAAAAGGAAATGAAGCGCCATGATTGTCTATGTCAGCCTTTATTGCCTGAATTTCTATTTCTTAAAAAAAAATCATAGTCACATTTCAAGTTGAAAAATAAGATCTTCTGATAAACAAAATTATGGCAATATCAATGGATAAGTGAAAGTGAAAATTCTGTGCAGATTGTAAGAAATTTCTGCTGGACCAAGAGAAGCAGCAGCCAATCCCACCCCCACATGCCCAGCAATTGGGACCATAGTCAGCATGGGCCAGGAGAGCCAGCAAGCCACACTTCAGACAAGCCACACATGTCGAGAGAAGCCTGACCCATGCACCACCACCTCCCCTGGGAGCCTAGGTTAGGAGAAACCCAGGTGTCTGGCCCATTCTCCTCCACCATGGATGGGTAGCCAATGCAAGAAGTGCCTGGGACCCCCCAACCGGCTCGAGCAGAGGATACCAGGAAAATGTCAAGATGAAGGAGCACAAGGCAATCTCTGGGCTTCAGCCCACATGGAACAATTCCAGGAGACATAGATGTGGAAGAAACTGGAAATTGCACACCTGAAATTTCTGAGATGATGGCAACTGAAATAAAGAAACTTCACGAGGTTGCAAAAGAGATCAGATTAGAAATAATATCTCAGGTAAAAGAAGAAATGACAAACAATAGAAGAGTTGCTGGGTGTATCTAAAGGAGACAAAATGAAAAAAGGAGGAACATAGGAAAATGAGGGAACCCTTGAATGAGCAGTATAAGGAGGAGCTGCAATGCGTGAAACAGATTCAGACAGGTATCCAGGAAATTAAAAACTCCATGGAAAGCTGGCAGAACCACTTGAAAAAACTGAAGATAGACTTTCAGGCCTTGAAGACAAGATTGCAGCTAGTGAAAGCAAAAGGAAAGATCTCTTAAAAATAACAAGGAATCAGGAAATAACAATTCAACAGCCCCAAGAAAATGCAAAGAAAAATATTTTAAGACTGATAGGTGTCAGTGAAAAGCAGGAATCAACACAGATGACATAAAAGAGTATTTACAGAAGTAATAGCAGAAAACTTCCCAAACATGGGAAAAAGACCTGACATGCAGATAAGCGGGGCATATAGAACTCCAACTAGCTATAGCCAAAATAAATCTATACCGAGATATAATAATCAAGATCCCAGAAATTCAGCACAAGAACAGAATATCAAAAGCTGTTAGAGGAAAAAAAAAAAAAACAGATAACCTATAAAGAAAACCCATCAGAATCATGAAAGACATCCCAGCACGAACCACCACGTCAAGAAGAGCTTGGAGTATTTCAAATTCTGAAAGGAAATGAATTCCACTCTCTTTCAAAATTAATGGAAAGGCAACCCACTTGGGACACCTTCTCTCTCTCAGACAGCTTTCTTTCTCCAAATAAATATATTCTGCTATTGACCACTGATGTTCCTAAAATTCATTCTTCAATTATAGAGTACACAAACTCATACCAGACATCTAGTAGGTTGGGGATTTCTTTCCACCAAGATCACTAGACAGAGGTAGAGTTTACTTTTGTTTCATAGACTCTGCCCTGGGACTCATTCAGGTAGCAAATGTTTATGCTTCAAATTTTGTTATTTCTTTGCCTTTTGCTTATAATTGATGCCCATGTTTTCTCCACCTTAGACCTGTCTCACTTTGTGGTTTTACTCTAGAAAAGTCTCTAGAAAAGACAGAGTCTTTAGTAACCCACTGGACACCTTCTGTCTCTCTCTCAGACAGATGTTTCCTTTCTCTCAATAAATATATTCTCTTAAAAAAATAATGGAGAAACAAGATACGCTCATGACAAAGAACTGAAGGGATTCATGATCACCAAACCAACCTTACAAAGAATACTGAAGGACATTCTAGAATGAGATAAAAATGACCACAGTTCCAGGAACAGCAGCAGGGCGGGATCACCTAGTGAGGCAGGCAGTTGAACAGAGGGCAAAGGTAGGTCAATAAAGGCAGAAAAACAGCAAGCAGAGCTGAGTCAATGCATGTTGGCCATAACCGTTAACGTAGATGGCCTCAGTTTACCAATAAACACATGGACAGAGTGGATCTAGAAACAAGCTCCATCAATATGCTGTATACAAGAAACATATTTAACTTGAAATTCATAGACTGAAAGTCAGAGGAGAGAAACTAATTCTCCATGCAACAGGAACCCGGAAAAAGCAGGGATATCTTGCCCATCAACTGCAGAGTGGATAAGAAAGATACAGCATCTTTATACCATGGAAAGCTACTCAGTTATAGAGAAGGATAATCACAAGGCTCTTGTAGGTAAATAGATGCAACTTGAGATCATGCTCACAGGTGAAATGATTTGGACTCACATGAGTGAACAATGTGTGGTCTCCCTAGTATAAAAGCTGAAGGAGTTAGTGGGATCCAAAATGTAAAATAGATATTGTGAAAATGAAAGGGGAAAAAACATGTAAAAAGGAAAAAAAAAAAAAAAACATGTAAAAAGGGAAGGAGATAGTCATTGTTAATTTCCTATTATCTTGTTTTGAATTCCTTTATCATCGTCATTGTTCTGTTTGTGTGATTTTATTCTATTTTGTTTTGTTTGATTTTATTATATCTAATGATATGGGCATCTATTTCAGCGATAACAAGATACATTATGGTAGCCATTGTTGATTTTATATTATCTTGTTTTGAAGCCCTGAATCACTTTAATTGTTTTATTTTGGTCAGTTTTATTCTGTTTTGTTTCATTTGATTTTATTATGTCTGATGGTTTAGGCAGCTACTTTGAAGATAATTAGAGGCACTGTGGCAGCCATTGTTGATTTCTTATTATCTTGTTTTGAAGTCCTGTATCACATTCACTATTTTGTTTTATGATTGACTCAATTTTGATTGACTCAATTCTGTTTTATTTTGTTTGGTTTTATTCTCTTTAAAATTAAAAAAAAAAAAACAAAGAAAGAAATTTCTACAGGCATCTGAGGTGCTTAGAGTCACCAGAGTCCTCGTACTCTTGAGGAAAACTGGGCTAATTCCCTTCTTATGTCACCAGGAAGACACTTGTGTTGCTGTTGCTGCTAGCATCTGATCAAGGTAGCGAGGTGCACAAATATGGTACTCCCCGTTCCAACACCCTCTCCCTTTCCGCAGCCCTGCTCAGGTCTAAGTGAGGATCTACTACAGGCAAGGAGGAAAGCTGTTACTCTATGGCAGGCCTTGGAGCTAATCTCCCAAACCATCCCACACTGACAGACAGCCCAGCCTGGTCTCTCCAGCACCACAGAGCCCCAGACAGGAGCGAGGCCCCGGCATCCTCCCCGGAGAATGTCCCTGAGCAGTATCCCGTTATCCCTCCAGCAAGCCCTTGGGAGAGCTGGCCAGGCTGGCTCCAGAGGTGGGTGGGAGATAAGTTACAGACGTGAGTTTGATTTTGTCATTAAACTCTTCAAAGTTTAAAGATAATGCTTTACAGAAAATTTAGGTTTCCACTGTGAAAAATCTGGAGAGTCAAGCACATTAATGCTATGATCACCCACAATGAGATCAGCCACTGTGTATGACTGAACCCTCTCCTCCCTTTTCCATCTTTAACTTTTATTCACTAGTGTGTGGTGTCCTGTTGTACACCAGATTTGCACACTGATTTCAGAGCCTAACATATATGGTCATAAGCCAAAGGAAAGCATATTGATATTCCCCAATTCTACAAGTAAAAGTATTTGGGTTCTAAATACTTAACCAAGGTCAGAGAGGCCAAGTGCATACAAAAACCACTAGCAGGATGTCCACCAGCTCCTGAAAGTTACCTCTGCCTCTGGAAAACAATCACAGATGATGACGATGACGATGACGATGATGATGATGATGATGATGATGATGATAATAGAAACATCAATCCTCAGATGCGTCCTAGTCACCTTTCTATTTCTGGGATAAAATATCTGGCACCTATAACTTAAAGGAGGAGTGGTTTGTTTTTTGGCCCACAGCTTCAGATGATTTAGTCTGTGGTTGGCTGGCTCTGTCACAGAAATATTGTGTAAGGCATGGCAGAGGAAAGCTGCTCAAGTCATTGCAGCCATGAAGGAGAGAGCAAGGAGGAGCCCAAAGGCAAGTGGACAAGGACCTCAAAGCCACGGCTCACAGGACTCATTTCCTCCAGGGAGGCCCCACCTGATAAGCCACTGGCCTAGACTCATCGGTGAGTTAACGCATGGATAAAGTGGTGCCCTCCTAATCTGATCACCTCTCCAAGAGTCTCTTAAAAGTTGACAATCAGCATTAATCAACACACCCTGAGCAGCACTTCATTCTTGGAGAAGAACTTCTTACTTACTGTTTCTTCCAGCCCTTCAAAACACCCCCGCACAAGCGAGAAGGTTGTGATATTCCTGTTTTACCAGCAAGGCTCCAGAAAACTAATGACTCAACTAAACTAGGAGCAAAAGCGAACACAGGCTTCTTCCTTCTTCTCAGGTGGGCTCCAGAAGAGCTCATTCAAAGCAAAGAACCAAGAACAGAAGGAAGATGGTGTAAACAGGAAGCAAGAGGACAGTTCTCAAACCTGAAAGCCAGGTCTGCACAAAATGCGTCTTCCCACAATGGTACAATGTCAACCTTGAAGTCTCCACACCAACATTCTGGATTTTGAGCCACACACATCCAGCATATAAGGCATTTCCTTAAGGGCCAAATATGCCAGTGCAAAGCCATTTCCTACCGGATTTATCATGACTCAGGACCCTAATCAAGCTGCAATCCAGTTTAACTGTGGGCCACTTCAGTACAGTGCTCTGAGATGCCATTTAAATGCAGGGAAACTGACTTCAGAAACAAGAGTTTTAGTATATTTTCTACCCCCACCAAGTGAGAGCTGAAATTTATACAGTGCACCTAGCAATGAATTGTGGCTTCGTGGACAGACCTGACTCCAGCATCGAACAGCGGCTCCGCAAGGAGAGAAATGGGTCCTGCCCAACTATAGAGAAGGCTGCCTACATGGAAGTGCTCAGCAAGCATTTGCTGGCAGCAACAGGAAGGAGGCGGCACCCCTTGCTAAAGAATTAGAAAATTCAGAGTCCCCAAAAGGCCCAGGGAGGCAGGCGATCCTGACACAAGTATAGCCCAGAAGGAGAGCAGCAGTGTCCCCCGGCACACTATTTTTATCTCTATCTCTGTCTGTCTTCCTCTATCTCTGTCTTTGTCTCCCATAGGCACAGAGATAATTGTGCTTGCAGTGTTTTCACAAAACTTTTGAGCCTGAATCTGGGATTCCTATCAGGCTCCATCTGCTTGCAGGACTGTGTGCAAACAATAACATCCACAGCTCAGAAATGGAGGGACATAAAACATTTTAATTCTTTCTGACCAGAAAAGCCATATGATCCAGAATGTGTGAAAGAAAGTCAAAAGAGAAAAAGAAACAGATTAGCCAAAAGGCATGATCCAGTTTTGTATGAAACAAGCCTGAGCATATGTCTCTCCCCCTCGTAATGTGCCTTTCTGAAAAACCATGCTTTATAGAGACCTGAGTGGAAATCCTGGCTCTCCAGCTTTCTTCAGTGTGAGCTGGAACAAATCGCTTAAGTTCTCTGACCTCAGTTGTTGACCCCTCTGCTGTTAATCAGGATGAATACTTCCTACTGTGTAGGAATGTGGTAGGGGTTGAATCATCCTTGCAAGGTTCCTGACTTACGGGCACCCAGTTAGTGGTAATGAGATGATGGTGGTGATAGAGATGAAGGTTTTGGAGATGGCTATGGTAGTGATGGTGAAGACAGTAACAATGATGGCAGTGGTGGCAATGGTGTTAGAGGGGATGGTGGCAGTTGGATGTCATCATCATGATAGTGGTTCTAGTGGAGATAGAAGCAATGAAAGAGGCAGGTAAAATAGAAGTGGCAGTAGCCATAATGGTAGCCTGTTTTATGGTGATTAATATGGAGAGTCAATCTGAGTGACTTGCGGTCCACCCAGATTGTTGGAGCATCCGTCCAGGTCTGCCTGGGGGGGCTACAGAACCTGCTGGTTCCTTGCCCCTTCTGCTCTGGTGCTGTTCCCCGGCTCTGCTTCCAGGATGATGTGAACTAGGCAGATTTGCTCTGCCACATCCATCTTCCATGATATTCCTGCCTTAGAGTCCACTGACCACAGACTGACTCCCTCAAGACCGTGAGCCAAATGAAACCTCTCCTCCTTCATGTTGTGGGTGCTGGGAATCGTGTTGAGCAGTGGGAAAGCTGACTAATACACCATTCACTCCTCTTTTTTTCTACAATTTCCTTGCACTTTTGGAAAACCGTGCATGTTCATGACAAAGTATTCCTGCCTTTCAAGACATTTTGCCCCACAGGACTTCCAGAGTCACCACTGTGCACTCTAATTTCTTCAGTCTAATTCACAGAGTAACTGGATAGGAGCTTGTCGTGGTTTATACCAAGAATGCCTCTCAAAGGTCTCATGCATTCATAAATGGGGCTTTTAAAAGAGGGCTGGACCATGAGAGGGCGATAGCTGACTTGCTGTTAGGCAGTGGAGCCTGGTCAGGGGAGAGTGGTCACTGAAACACAACATGGAAAAGTGTATCTTTCTCCCTGGCTTCTCCTTTCTCTCTCTGCTTCCTGGCCACCATGGAGTGAGCTGCTTTGCCTGCACTGTGCCTGTTTGCCATGCAGTCCTACCTTGAAGACAGTGAGCTGTAGACTAAAACCGTGAGCCAAAATAAGTCTCTCTTCCCCTAAATTATGAGTGTTGGGTGTTGGGTCCCGGTGGAAAAAATGACTGAAACGTAGTTGCTTCCACTAAGCCAACACGGGGAGGTGGAGCTCAGGCCTGGGAGCGCCTTGGGGAACCAGACACGTACATCCTCCCTCCCTCCCTGTGCCTCTTCCCTTTTCTGCTCCAAGTGCTAAGCTTTCCAAGTGCGCCACTTTCCTCCCCTTCTCCCCTTCTGCTCTGAAGACCTGATTCCATGGTTGAGGTCTCACATTAGGGAATCTCAAAATGAAAAACCAAATACAGATTTTTCTCCTTAACACAAGCCAGGACCTTCCTCCCACCTGCCCCCGATTATCACTGATGAGTTCCTCAACGTCCAGAAAATAAACTCTAAACACAAGGTGAACCTCATAATTGTGATATCAACTTGGACTTGGAACAGAAGAGTAAAGAACTGAGCAACAAAATTTAAGACAACGTTGACCCACAATTTGTTTCACTGTTAAGTAACAGGAGGTTCTGGAGAAGCAGAGCGATGTACCCTTTGAATTTTACCCAAAAAACATTGTCTAGGAATGTTTCAGTACACGGGTGTAAGTGGAGGGACTGTGAGAGCTGGGTCAGAGCCCCAGGCTCAGGTCTAGATCCTTTACTAGCAGTTTATTCCACCTTTTCACACCTCGGCTTTCACATCAGCAAAATGGGATCATTCTCCCATGAGGGTGAAGACATTGATTTTGAAATGGTGCTAACTCTGCAGATAGGAGCTTTTTAACTTCTCTAGTCCATTTGAACATCTTTGTAAAACAACCAAGCTTCCATCTTTTGATATCCCTGTGCAATATCTGTGAGCCTCTGTCAGTCTGTTCTTAGGCCTCTTCCTGGACACCTGGGTTATAATAAAACCTTGAGTGTACCCGGAACCCAGAACACTGCACTGAGTTACAGTCTGTGATGCATTCTATTAACCAAAGCCCAATATGCAAGAGGTTAAGGGCCAGGAAACCTTTTTAGTGTAATTCATATATACAAGGGTGATCAAACTATATTATAAATGTTTAAATTTTTAATTATTACAATAAAACACACTTTATCATAATTCCCTTCAAAATACTCCCCCTTGAACACACTTACCTCATCATTCCTGCCACTTTCTGAAGCAGATCTGGAGTCCTCTTTCGTGAGTGTCTTTATCAGGTATGACCAAAATTACAGTGAATGCTGTGGCCAAGTGCAATCTAATGGAAATGCAGGCTTCTAGAAACGTCACATGGCCTCATCTACTTTGTTGACCAGATCTGGCACCATCTGACTCTTGGCTCTTCCCCAAATTTAAGATGGTTGTGAAAGGTAAATGTTTTGAATTACTCAGGACATCAAGTTACCCACAGCAGCACAACTAAAGACACCCATGAAAGCAGACATCCAGAAAGTGCCAAGAATAATGGGATTTGCATATTAAGGGCATTCATGCTGATATATCTTTTACTGTAGCAATTTTTAAATTAAAACATTCACCATATATTTTGATCATCTTTGTGTGGATGCATCCCTGGTCTTGGCAGTCTGTTCTTGGGAAACTCCTCAATACACCACAAAATGGACTATTTTATTTACTTGCCCTCGTCTAATTCCATTCCCACCAGTCTGGAAATTTTAACGGGACAGGACAATTACTTCCCCCCATCCCAAAATTTAACTCAGTTTTCCTTTTTCTGGAAGTCTTTCCCAAATACAGTGTTCCGCTCCAATCCCTCTAAATGTGGCCAAGCCAATGTGGCTAACGGTCTGGAGATGTCTCTTATTCTGAACTAAAATCACAAGTTGAATGATGAGCCACTTGGAACCACAATGTTTACTTTCTTTTCTTATTCACATCTCAAATCCAAATTCAGAGACGATGGGATGAACCAACTGACTGACATGGAATGCTCACTTAATGTTTATTCTCTCCAGGTTCTAGTACCACAGGTAACGATTACAGCAACAGAGAAATATCCCAAAACAAAGGTGGACATCTTGCTTGAAATTTTTAAAAATGAGAATGAGAGAAATCAGTAGTAAGAATGTCAGAGGTCATAAAGGGTCTTTTCTACCCACAAGATAATAACCTGCAAAAAATAACAGCTCAGGGTCTTCTAAGGATTGCAGCCGACATAGGGGCCCACTAGTGGCAAAGGCTTCCCCAGGAACAGGTTGGCCCAGCTGCTGTGGAACCAGCCCGACTCAAAGACCCTGGGCTTCTTTCATGACTCAGAATGACCCCTGACCTGGAAAAGGCTGTGGAGTCCACACCAGTGCAGTGGGATCCTCCTCCATCACCCCATCTGTATCTTATTGTTTCTGAAAGCACCACAGAGAAACTGGAGAAGCCAGTTACAAATAAAGAGAAGCAAATGGCATAAGCATATATGAAATGATACATTGTGTCTCTGATCATTTTAAAGCTAAATTAAAATAAGGAAATATTTTATACCAATAAAATCACAACTGGTATTATATTTCATCAGCTTTGGGAAACTGTGAACATATTTGTCTACTGCATGGGAGAATGTGAAAATTTTACCTTTCTGAAAAATTACTAGAGACTGAATCACAATCTGCAAAACATACTCACTCTTTGTTTCAGCAATTCCATATGCTCCTACTGTTCTATCTATTCTAAGGGAATGAACAAAAATTGTCTTTGCAATATAGATGCAAGCATCTATATTGTGGTGTTGTACAAATAAGAAAAATCTAGAAACAATGGAATTGAACAATATTAATGTAATGAATGTAATACTATGCACATATGATTGAAAATTACGGAATAGAATTCAGCTTTCAGAAACCATGCGTTTGGCAAATATATATTCTGTCAAAGGCCAAAAAATAAATATTGTCAGCTTTGTGGGCCATAAGTCAAAAATGAAGGATACTATGTAGTACTTATCATAATAAGAGCAAACAAATTGCCACAACTTTCCCTGAACAAAAAAAAAAGTTCCTTTTGGATAAAATGCAAGAAAGGTTGGGTATGTATTTTTTGTAATACAGGCCAACAAGGGAAAAGAATCTCATTCTTTTTGGACTAATAATATTTTGCTTAACTGGTATTCAATGTCAGTTTTACTTATCATCAAATTAATTTCCAATATTTATCTATTAAAAAAAATCACAGCCCCTGTGTAAAAGCAGACCATAGCTGGGTCATTCCTACAGTTTACAGATAACAGTGAAAGAGTGCTTGCTAACACGGAAGAACATTCATGAAATGTTGATTTGCCGATCCAAGAATAAGATGAATAGTGTGCATGATGATCCGTACCATAATTCCCCAAATATTTCTAGGTTTTGCCTTTCTAGGTGTGGGACGGAGCTGTACTTTCCAGCTTCTTCGTGATTTTATGGGTCCATGTCACCAGCCTGTCCAGTGGGTGTCCAGTGCAAACAATGCTGCACTGCAAGGCCACAGGCTATCTCAGTCAGCTGTCCAGCTCTGTAACAAATACCCAAAATAATCAACTTAGGGGAAAAAAGGTCAGTTTGGCCTCACGCACACCACAGCCAGCAGGACCAGCTCTGTGTCCTGCACACTGAGATGAGCTGCAACATCGGCCACCAAGAAGCCCCAGGAGAATACCTGCGAATGCCAGCTTCCCTCCTGCCCTCAATTCAAAGGTCTGCATCCTGATCTAAGGCCTGGCTGCAGTTGGAAAGTAAAATAATCTGCCAGTGGCTCTGAGGCCCCTGTGTCCCTGCCACTTCCCAGTCCCTGACCCTTCATCCTCCACAGCATGTCAGGCTTGTGCTCCCCAGGACCTGAAATCTGCACAAAGCTAGACCCTCAACTGGCTGAGAGCCTCCTTCTCACAGTTCCCTGCCAACTTGGCAGCCAGCACAGGTGTGGTCGCATCTGCTGAAGAATGAGTGAATGAATGAATGAATGAATGAATGAATGAATGAATGAATGAATATGACTGAATACACTATCAGCAGGCTCAAACCAGAAGTGCAGTGACCAAGTGCAATGAGCATCATAAAGCCTGGAACACAGGTGAGCACCAGGAAGGGCTTCCCCAGCCACCTGGGGAGCACACTCAACGGCAAACCGCACCAGCCGCTCGCTGGCTGCAGAGCACTGGACTGAACCTCTGAAAGCTCAGTTCACTTCTCTAGTTCAACAGGGGAGTTTGTGAGGCTCCCACCCATCCATCCCAGGGTGGCCACGGAGGTTAAAGGGTGCAGGTATTCGTGTGAAGCGTTCATGACAACAGCAGAAACAAAGCAAGCTTCTCCAGCTAGCCTTACTAGTGTCATAATCATCATCACTGTGCAGCTGACCTGAGAGAATGGAGCAGCAGAAGTTGAAGCGGTGAACTGGGAGCCGCCAGCCTGGCAGCCCCAGACTTTGGACAGGTCCATGAGAGGGGCAGAATTCATAAGTTCCCTGGCAGTGTCTTGGTCACTGTTATAATGAGAAAGTACCTGGGCACCCATTGTAATGACCTTTTCTTTTCTCCAATGTCTCCCAGAAAGGAAGTCAATGACAGAGCATCTGTGTTATTGGTGCCCTGATTGCCTATTTCTCCTTCGTTCTTCTGGGAAAATTGAGCCTCTCCTCAGCTGCAGAAACCATTGTGACCTCCAGTCTTTGGAAGGTCAGCTCAGGAGGCAGCATCTTCCTAGTAACAGTTGCCAGGAAAGACTATGAGGGTGGACTCAGCTCCCCAGGATGTGAGGATCTGGAGAGCAAGATAATTGGCACTTATCGGGGGAGGGGCTGCCACCATGAAGGAGCGTGTGTCTAGTTCCCTCTGTTAGATGATCTGGCTGGACTTTATGTTTTATTTCATGTCATTTGGTTTTTCTCAAAATGAGAGCTAGCTGACAGTGGTGGAACACAGCTGTAGTCCTAGTATTTGGGGAGGCTAAGGCAGGATGATTACAAGTTTGAGCCCAGCTTGGGCAACTAAGCAAGATCCTGTCTCAAAATTTAAAAATTAAAAAAGAGCTAGGGATATAGCTCAGTGCAAAAGTGCTGGATTCAATCCCCACTACACATATGTATGAATATGTATCTGTGCCTGTACATGTGTATGTATAAACACATGTTTGAGCTGGAAATTACTCAGTTCAAAATTTCTCAGTCCTAGATCCAACACTGCATTTTATAGAAAATATTTTGCAATATTCCCTTTGCTATTCTTAAATGAAACTACAGACATAAAACTTAAGTAACTAATTTTTAAAATTCAGTGTCCTATAATATAACTGAGAAATAATTTATAATAAAATCAGACACATTTCCAATATATGAATGCCTGCAAACAAATACATCTAGAAGTACTCCTCAATTGAGATCTGGAAGTAAGGGCTGTATCAGTACCTTAATGATAGTCTAAAACTCAATCCCTACAGGTAAAAATGAGAGAGGACACTGCTATCTCAAACCCCAAGAATGTTCCCCCAGAAACAAGATTTGGAGTCATTTGTAAAATGGCATTGGATCTGAGGCCTGGATAATCGCAAAAAAACTTATTTACGACTTGGATGGTTGGCCAGAAGGCAAACGTTGGCCAAGGATGCTTGTGCACTTGAGGACACTGATGCTCTGGTCCACATCCACTGAAAGCCGGTAGGACCTTGCCCCATCACTGTGACCACCAAAACTGCACGATTGCCAAAATGTTCCTTAGGAGTATCAGTGATTGGGTCCAATATCCCAATGATAAAGGTGAATAAAGTGAGAATCCAGGAGGAAAAGTGGCTCATCCAAGAGGAACTCAGATGAAAACCAGAGTCTTCAAGCGTACAGGTTAAGGACCAAAACATTTCACTGGGATTTTGTGACACCTCCCCATTCCTGGCTGTATAAATACCAAGCTATGACAATGTACTGATGTTATTCATAACTTATTTGTCATCTCCTCTTATGGATCAATCTTGCATTCTGATGGTTCATATTTTCTGATCACAGACTAAATTGTGCTATTCTGAAGCTCTGCTTTTAGCAAAAAGACATTGCTTTTTGGAGAACAATGCATTTCTCCACCATAGTGTCCATCTCAGTGAGCAGGTCTCACTAATAGAGTCTGTTGGTACCTAAACAGGGACCACAGAGGACATAGACCAGGCATGAGACCACTTTGAACAGCTTTGACTCACTGTACTGCATGCCAAGGAAGGGCTTTAAGGACAAGAATTTTATCATTTAATTTACTTTCTAAAAATTGCCATGTTATTATTAATAAGTCATCCACTGACTGGGGAGAGATAGAAGATGAGGTCAGACCTGGAGATGCACTGAGAGCCACACACAGACAAATCAAGCAAGTCAGTGGGACAGAACCCTCAGGAAAGTCCATGTTTGAGTGTCTCAGGTCAGAGACAAGATGCTGAGGAAGAATGCTGAGAAGGAACAGACCAAATAAAGACAGCATTGTCAAAAAGAGTAACCACAGTACAGCAAGGTAACACACACCTGTAATTCCAGCTACTGGAGAGGGTGAGGCAGGAGAGTCACAGTTTGAAGCCAGCCTGGGCAACTTAGCAAGACTCGGACTCAAAAGTAACTTTAAACAGAGATGGTTAGGGGTGTAGCTCAGTGTAGAGCAATTTGGCAAGTCCTGGTAGCACCAAAACAAAAAAGCTGAGTAGCCACTAAGATAGGCCTGCGCTAAGAACTTTGCAAACCTTTACCATCTCCTTTGATTCCTCACCCATCCAATGGGGGGTCAGTTATGACCCCCAGTCTACACTTGGGAAACCACAGCAAGGAAAGGTTAAGTAAGGTCAGGCATCCAAGAATGCACAGTTGCCATAAGAAGGTGCAAAGCTAGAATTTGCAACCAAGCAATCTGATGACAAACACTGCACTCTAACTTTCTGCAAAATTAAAGAAAACTAAAGGCTGAAAGTGTTGCCCTGGCCAAGTGTGGTGGGACACACCTATAATCCCAGCATTTGGGAGGCTGAGAGGGGGTATTGCCATGAGTTCAAGGCCAGTTTGAGCTACATAGTAGTTCAAGACCAGCCCAAACTATATGGGGAGACCTTGTCTCCAAAAAAATAATAATAATAAACATTTTTAAAGTTGTGCCTTGGATGTAGTATCCATAACAAAATGCTAAGTTTTGGGCTTCAACTCACACGGCTGAGCTGGCGGCTGTGACTCCTGCCCCCAGTGAGCCCTCAGAGAAGAGACAGTTAAGAAGACAGAGGCCTCCGCATCCCTGCCCGCCATTGCCACCCTCTTGCAGCACAAGCATGAAGATGGAAAATTTCTCATTATGCTTTACATTGTCTTCTCAATAAGACAAAAATTGCTCCCCAAAATATATCTTCCCAGACAAATGAGTAAATGGATCGACAAAGAAAACGAGTCCAGGCTATTACAGGAGCAAATGAATTGGACACTGAAATGACAAAAGCCAAGCACTGATTGTGTCTCTGACGCTTGGTAATTTCTCGACATAGTCCTCAGCAGTCTGTTCATCCATGTGAAACAACCATTCCTCCGCTCTTAGGAACAGTTTCCTGGCAGGCAGCAAGAGATGAGCTCCAACTCCACTCCACAAGAAAAAACTCAGCCCGGGCTTCTGAGTCCAAGCCATCCCACAAGAATGGTTTCCTGCCACATCCAATGAAAAGGTCCTTATTAGAAAATGGCAATCCGTTGTTTATTCTGCACTTTAAAGGATACGTGGCTTTGCCAGTCTCCTGTAGTAGAGGAAAAGTCAGGTGAGCTCAAATCCAAACAAGGCACAGACTACTGAGGTTGTGATGATAGTGATTAAGAAAAATGGACAGATCTGGGGACTTGGGGGAGTCTGTGTTCCACACTGCAGCAAGATTGGGAAAGCAGGCAGTGGACCAGTCCCCACCCAGGGCTCAGGGTAATGGAGAGGCTGGTCCTTGGGGACTCTGGCTCTGGGGCACTGCTATACAAGCAGCTTTAAAGTCCCAGGGAGAACTCAGCAGAAGTCTGCATGGCGTGAGCGTCAGAACAGGAAATGAGACACTGAGAGGAAGGGGGCTGCCAATTCTGCTACAGGAGAAGGGGCCAGGAAAGGCCACTGAGGCTGTGACGCGGAGCTGCGCCTTGACATGACGCTGAGGTTTGATTCCACAGATCACGAGGACCAACTCTCATCCAGGTGGAGGGAAGCTCAGGACAAATACAACACAGCAAATCCTAGAGAGGCACTAACACTAACACAGTGACTCACCAGCATGTGGCCACATCACTGGGGACCTGATTAAAAGTTAAACTACTGGCTCTTCAGCCCAGCCAACAAAATGTTCCTATCCTGTGGGTATGGGGAGGACCTGAGAATCCACGTGGCCAGTTCTTGTCCCAGGTTAATATCTGTGCAGGAGTCCCCATAGAGAACAGAGGAGCTCTGGGCAGTGGGTACACATGGCTGGGCCCTCTGGAGGGAAGAGACAGATGCAGAAGACAGGATGGAGAGCAGCTTTGTGCTCCTGGTGGCTGAGCAAGCAGGAGACCTATTGCTTCCAGAAAGACCGCCCTGAGCAACAGCTGCTTCTCTCACCGAAGAACAAGCCCAGAGGTCTAAATTTCCTGCCACTCTGTTGCTCCCTGCATGCTTAGTACATGGTAGGTACACAGAAGTGTTGAATGAATGATAAATCAATGAATAGTGGCAGGGCAGAATACAAACTGGAAGGAGGGTGAGAGCTGAAGGCTCTTCCTGGGAAGAGGTCGAGGCCTGGATGAAGCCCAGTTCCGTGGCAGGGGAGGAGCGGATGGAGCGCACAGTCACCCTGGTGTGTTGGGGCCCAGAGAGGCCTCACAGTGCTTCTTGGAAGCTTTTCTACATTTCTGGCATCTTCAGAAATGTCTACACAGCTAAAAAGTCCATGAGATAATAATCAGAAGTGAAATGTACTCCCAAGCTTGTCCCCTGCCCCGCCCCACGTCTGGGAAGCAGGGCTCTGCACGAGCAGACCGAGCAGACCGCTGGGCAGCAGGAAGGGGCCCTGCCTGATCAGGACCAGAGCACAGCAAGCCCGGCCTCCACCGAGCTCATTCCAGCCAGAGCTTTCGTTCTGGGCTTGGCAGTGGTTTGGGGGTTTTATATCCCAGAGACATTTAACTCTGTACTTAATTTAGGTTTAATAGGCAGCTATTACGTTAAATAGAGACCAGCTGAACTGATTATTTAAGACACAGTTATGGTCGTTTAACAACTATGTGGTTTGACTGCTATGTCTCAATAAAGGTTTTCCAGTACCCGGCTATTATAATTTTGCACTTGGTGACTGTCCTTATCTACTGCTGCTCCCTGTAACTATTGCCTGAGGGGCTGATGGCTTCCAATTCTGCTCCTTCCCCCCATCCACCCATTTCTCAGCCAGTGTCTGAACATCTGTGAGCATCTATGCGACCAGGAAGGTGCAATGAGGTCACAGGTGCCTGGTTTGTGGCTGCAGGCACCAGTCAGCAGCCGTCCACACAGCTGTGTCTCCTAAGGGCAATGTGGCTCTGCTGAGAAGCTCAGAAGGCACAGCTGGGCCTGGAGGTGGCTCAGACATTTGAGAGTCTTCTAACGGAAGCTTGTATATAAGAAAGAAAATCAGGAAGAAAACTACAGGAGCTCTGCTTCCCTAGAGGTGTCCTCTAACTCTATGGTACTCCTAAAAGACCAGCGCACGTCTAAAATGTGTACTGACTGATTTGCATAACAAGGATGAGAGTTTCAGGATCTGAGGAACAGTGCAGAACTGCCTCACCAAGCAATCACAGATGCACAGAGCCCGCTCGCTGAAAGAGGGTGGATAGGAGAGGGCGTCACGCAGCTCACACGTGGAGATGCCCGCAGCCCAGGCCGCATCTGTCCACCAAGGATGGCACAGTGAAACATGATCTCCCAGCTCAGATGCCGACGTTAGTGCCATAGCCCTGACGTGGTGGGCTTCCCTGCGCTGTGTGCACACCTGGGCACACAGTTCCTGAAACACATTCACATGTATTTAGAAATGGGTAAAATGAAAGGCCTGTTCTATAAGTATTTCACCACAATTAAAAATATGAAAAATTTCTTTAAACTGATTCCTCCTGCTTCCATCGAATGGAACCTGTTGCTTTTTCAGAAATAAAAAGACTGACGTTACTAACTGAATTATACACTTTAAGCAGGCGCTTTTTCTTGTGAAGTATGTCTCAATAAAGCTGTCTTTAAAAGATTAGATGACGGATGGATGATAGAGAGATAGATATTGGCCCTAAGTGTCTTTCTATGTCAAAATAAAACCAAGGAGAAGGCACAAATGTGCTTTATGTAATCTGGGCAGGGTCATCTCCGCGTCTGCCCTGCTCAGCTGCACTGAGGAGTACCCTCACACAGAGTTTAGAGGTCAGGAGAGTCTGACATGAGTCTGCAGCTCCTTCCCTGCTGAGCCACAGCCAGGCAGTGGCTGCTTGACCCCCCCACTGCTCAACTCTAGTTCTGGTGGCTTCTTCCTTCCCATTTGGTCCCCAAAGACAAGCACACTCCATCAGCCCTCCCACTAGACCTTCCCCACTATCTTTGTGCATGTGTCCTCTGCCCCTGCCAGGACTCTAATGACGATGTACAATTCACTCCTGGTCTCACCCATCGTTTCTAAGACACATCTATTTTGCGCTATTCTGTTACAAATGAAGTCTGCTCTCAGTGAGACACAAAACACCAGACTCACTAAAGGGAAGATATGAAATAAAAGATAATGTTCATTGTAGAATTCCTAGATAGCTTGTTCTGGGTAAATTCATAAAGCTGTTTAAATCTGCCATTATGCAACCTCACTGGGGGCACAGTCTTGCCCAAAAGCTACCCAGCCTGGAGACTCCTGCAGGAAGTGTTCAGGAGACAGTGCAGAGGAGCCCAGCTCGATCACTTTCATTGCCAAACTCCTTCTTTCGAAATGCCCAGAGTTCTTTCGCCTTGATGTCCCTTAACTCCACAGAGACAAAGCTAAGGCCCAGAACTGGGAAGCTACCCTCTCCCACGTCCCCCAGGCAGCCCACTGTTAGACTTCCCCAAGCATCTTAATTTCCACCAAATCCGAGGGTTCAGATCGCCTTGAGGTTGTGTGTATGGTAGATGTTAGTGCACAGCCCACAAGAGGGATGTGGATGGGCAGAAACTTCGGTGTTTGACAAGTTCTCATCCTGCCAAATGTTTTCCTTTAAAGAATATTTCACTCATTTCATCTTAAAACTCAGTATCGTATAACAAACCATGGTAACGCCAGTCCCATCCACTGCAGTGCATTCTGTTGTCTGCAGTCAACTACCATCCAGAAATACTACATGGGAAATTCCAGAGATAAACAATTCCTAAGTTTTACATTGCACGCTCCTCTGAGCACAGTGATGTCTGTCTCCATCCTGCAGGGTCGCAAATCATCCCTTTGTCCAGTGCATCCAGGCTGTGCTACCCACAAGTAAACCATCTAGGAATCAGCCAGATGACTGAGTGTTGCAGTGGCAGTGCTTGTGTTAAGTACCCTCATTTTAGATAGCCATGGTCGTTAGATAACCATAGGACTAGTGATACTGGCAATTTGAATATACCAAAGGGAAGTCATAGAGTGCTTTGTTAAACAGTGTTTCTCAACATCACTAAGAAGGTAAATACAGTACAATAAGATATTTTGAGATCAAGACACATACCACATTCATACAGTTTTTAATTACAGTAAATTGTTATAACTGATTTTTTATTAGTTTACATTGCTAATCTCTTATCTAATTTATAAATTAAATGTTTTCATAGGTGTTATGATTTGAATCTAAATTTCCTCCCATAGCCTCATCCATACATAGGCTGGGCTTTGGGGAGGTGGCTGGATCCTGGGTGTGTGATGCTGGGTTAGGGCGTGTGGTTCTGGATTAGGGTGTATGAATGTTGATTAAGGGTATGCAATAACTAAAGGAGCCCGCTGCTTGCTTTGGCATAGTTCTGGCTGTGGATAATGGGAAGGCCCACCCTGAGTGGGGTGGTACCAGCCACCTTCGTGGAATAAAACAGAGGGAAGCTTCTGCAGGCCACCCTGCTTCAGACACTGCCACTACAGAAGAAAACCTCTACAAACTGTGAAATAAAATAAACCTTTCCTGTTTTACCTTGTGAGTGTTGGGTATTGTGTCCTAGCAATGAGAAAAGTAACTAAGATTAGAAGATTTATAGATAGATAGATAGATAGATAGATAGATAGATAGACAGACAGACAGATAGAGAAAGAAATGTAATCTATATAGGATTCAGTAGTATTTCTGGCTTGGCATCTGCTAGCGGTCTTGAATCTTATTTCCAGGAGGTAAGAGAGAACATTTCTACTCACACCGCTCAGATTCCTCTTCTGTGTCACAGTGCACTTCCTGTCCACCTGGGGACACTCTCACAGGAGCTGGAACCCTACTGGGAACTGTACACAGAAAGGAATCAGGTTGCTGCTCCTTTAAATCATCTTGAAAACATCCCCACAGTCTGCTTCCCAAGAAACGGTCCCTGATGTCAATAAGGTTAGGGACCTCTGATGTAAAGCATCTCTAAGTGAACTTTATTTGTGTGCAATGCAAAGCGTTCTAATGATTGCAAGTGGTATCAATAAGAATATCTATCGTTGCTCTATGTATCCTAGTATCTCCTTTTCCAACTTTAAGTGTAAGATTGTGCTGTCTTTCCTGTCATCCTGAGTTCATAATCACTTCTGTCTAGAAGTTTTGTATACCCATCCAAGCAACTGCTCTCCACCAGGGCAGAATTAGGCCATGTGCCCAAAATGCAGGGCTTTTCACTGTCCTTGTGACAGCAGAAAGGGAGGGGCTGCAGCATTTAGTGGCCAAGAGACACAGGTGTCAGCTATCTCAAGGCAGAGACAATTATGAACAATAAGGTGTCCTGTTGCCTGCACAACCTTGGAAGGTACTTACAGACATCAATCGGTGAAAAATCTCCTTATAATATCTGCGCTGAAAACCTACCTCCACTAAAACATATAACCAAGGTGATTAGTTTATATAAAATGCATTTTCCAAGAATGCAACTCCCTCAAAGAATTACTCTTTGTTTGGTCTAAACTTTCCAAAAGTCTTTCAACATGTAGGAAAAAACATCCCTTCCCCTTCAGCAGTGTCTTTCAGTGTAGCTCAGCTGCTGCTTGTAAACAAATGTGAGCAGGGCCATATCTGAAGTCGTTGTGTTCTCAATAGCTCTACGAATACACACAAATGGACATAGGTGACCCCTATTTCAAAAGATCCTATGAGGTTAAAGTTTCAAAATTACTCAGTTTAATGTTGTCACAAATCCAAATTCATTCACCAAAACTCTTGCACTTTGTTACTAAATGCAAAATATTTTCTTACAAAATATTTCCCATTCTTTCCTCTTTAGATAACAGCAAGCCAGATGTAATGGTGTACACTTGTAATCCCAGCACTGAAGGCTGATGCAGGGGGACTCCTGTGAGTTTGAGGTCAGCTTGGGCTACAAACTGTGTTCGTGTCCAGCCTGAACTGCACAGTGAGACCATGTCTCAAAAATAAATAATCAAGGCAGTATCTGTATTAGAAGGATGGGTAAAGGGTCACCTATGTCGCACAGGCTGGTCTCCAATGCCTGGGCTCAAGTGATTCTCCTGATTCATTCTCCCAAATGCGGGAACTACAGACATGATCACTCTGCCTGGCTCTTACTTTTCACTCTATGGCAGGCAGACTATGTAAACGATGAATTTCATTTCTGGAGTGTAGACAGATGTTTCAATACAAAGCCAGAGAACACAGAAGCGGATCTGGTGAGGTTGGCTGTCATTGGCCTGGGTCACCAGCTGTCACTGCCACGACCACAACCATGGTTTCAGATGAATCTCAAGTACCATGAGCAGCATAACAATGACCTTGACCCCACGGGCCAAGGATGGGTCATTCACTCACTTGCTCAGTCATCCAACAACTGTCCATGACACCAACGCTTTGTCAGGTGCCAGGATAGAGCCTGAAGTCTCCAGGACGTGCAACTCAGAAACTCTAAATCAGCGAGGAGAGGGAGTAGGAAGAAATCAAGGTCCAAGCAATCAGAGATGTCCGTAACACAGCAGGGTTTTCTCTTCCATGGTCCGCAAAAGAATCCCCCTGCAAACTTAGCTGTTAAACAGGGAAACAAAACTGGTAAAGGAGGGGCTTCTCCACAGGCTTTCCAGGGAGGGAGCATCAAGCATGTCAGGCAGAATCTCTGAAAGGCACAGCTTGCAGAATGCCTGAGAACAAATCAGAGGTCAGCTTGGATTCTGTGTCATCAAGGTGGACATGGTGAGGATGATTTATACCTCAAGCTGGCCGGGGCATCCTTCCACCTCTTCCTATACCTCCTCACTTCCTACATCGCTCTCCCTGGAGCTCTTCTCCCACCATAAAATGACCCCACTGCCGTCGGTAGAACACTCTTTCCTCCAAACTCTAATTTAAATTTTTCCCCAAATATTCCACTTTGCAAGTGCATGTTTTAAAGTTACTTTGAGAGGCAATTTGTAACTGAAACCACGATTTCTAATTTTTGCTAGAGAGTTATTGACTAATTTGTGAGTCAAAAAGCTGGGCCTCGCCAGCTCCCGCTTCTGTGGAATGTGCCTCCCCATCTCTCTGCAGATCACAAACACAGGGCTGTTGTCCAGCACGATTCAACTTTTCATCATAAATTCTGAGAGAAAGGACTCGCCTGGGTGTCTCGGCCACCCCGGTCCGTGTTCCCAGACAGCCTCCAGGCATCCCAGGCTGTGCACATCTCCCCAAGGGCAGTGCCACAGACCTTCCAACAGCTAAAAGTTATAAATAGGACAGCTTGGGACAGCAGAGGGAGGGGTGTCAAGAAGCGAGGTCTAATAAGTACTCGGATCCAACAGCCAACAGAGCTCTTTGGAAGGCCAGAGGAGAAAAATCCTGTTGCCGTGTTTCTAAACCCAGAGGACCGATCCACAGAAACCCCATTCACCAAACCTGTGGCCACAGACCGTCTGCCCAGCCAGGGGAAACTGAGGCATTGTTTAACTTGGAATGCCACCTCCCTAATTAGATTCTTATCCAGCCTGTTGGGCTTTTGAGAGACCGAGCTCAGTCTGGGTGGGTTAGTCTGGTTTCAGGGCACAAATAATCCCCCAGAGCAGAGGAACCACAGGAAGCCTGAAGCATGGCATGGTGGCTCCCACCACACGTGGTACCCAGCTTTGTGCCCTCTGCCACATGGATCACAGGTAGGGAGACCTTCTACCTGTGGCAGGTGGCCAATTAGCACCTGTCCCATGCACAGTTCTGGCACCTACCATTCGACCCCTAGTGCCTCAGCTTCCTTGTTCGTCAAAGGCATGTTCTGTGTTCTGTGTCCCCGCATACTGGGAAGAGTCAGTCACCTCTCCAATGCCACTGACACCCTTTGAGGTGGCTTTGTCCTCATAGCCTAATCACCTCCCAAAAGCATTACTTTGGGAGTGAGTTTAGCAACACAAATACAGCAAAGACAGGACATTCAAACAATATCTCCTCTCAACCCACTCACAAGCTCAGTCCACATCTTCTCCCCTGGACCTCGAATGAACTCCTCCTCAAGAAGACACACGTGATTTAAAGACGCTCCACTTGCACAGATTTCCTACTATGTATATTAAGAATTTATGACTTCTTTGTTTATCCGTGGTGTCAGCTATTCCTCGCCTAGAAGTGTCTGCGGCTTGGGAATTCCAAGTAGGCTGTCCCTTTCTAAAATAGCTCAGAGAAGCCGGGCTGAGCAAAGAGAGGTGCAGACCTGCAGGCAGGAAACGGCTCATTAGGGTCCTACTTGAATTGTTTTAAATTTTCTAATATATCTGGGTGACTGAGCTTTTCCACTCTTGGGAATATCTCCTACCTCTTGTTTCGCTGTTGTTGTTGAAGATGATGATGATGATCCGACGTTTGGAATGTTTTGTTTTGTTTTTTGAGACAGGCTCTCTCAAAGTCCTTAAATTACTCGGGCTCAAACTCGGTAAACTTCCTGCCTCAACCTCCCAGAGTGCAGAGAATGCAGGTATGCACCAACACACCTGGTCTAAGAAAATGATTGAGGGAGAAACAAAGCCAGGTTGTGTCAAGTGGTTGTTCCACATGGCACTGAGCAAGGCCTCCCCAGCCAGCCCCTGGAGGAGTGCAAGGCCTCCCCAGCCAGCCCCTGGAGAAGTGCAAGGCCTTCCCAGACAGCCCCTGGAGGAGTGCAAGGCCTCCCCAGACAGCCCCTGGAGGAGTGCAAGGCCTCCCCAGACAGCCCCTGGAGGAGTTTGAGCAGCTGTCCTTGGAGGTGAGGGTTGAGTACAGAGTCAGTAACCCTGGGATCCCCTGAGAGACACGGATAGAAAGGTAGGTGCCTTTCTGGGCTCCCTGGAGACTCACACATCACAGGACAAGATGTTCCTTTCAGGAGCAGAGACAGCCAAGAAAATCCTTGGCGAAGACCCAGCTGCAGACAGCCCGGTGGAGCCAGGGGACAAGGCTTTGGCGTGGGAACAATGTTGTACTTGGTGGCGGGGCTCCTCTGGGGAAAAGCTTCACCTACTGCTGGATGGGCCTGGTGCCGTTCACTCCAGCGGGTGGTACATAGGAGGATGCCTGTCCTGGCAGCATTTATGGGAATGGCCATAATGCCTTCATTACTCTGTTCTGATTAGTTTAATACTATTTTGTTTTGTACAAATTCATTATGTGTGAAGATATAGACAACTATTGAAATGAAAACAAGAGACATTGTGGTAGCCACTGTTGATCTCCTATTGTCTTGCTTTGAAATCTATGTCACTTACATTGTTTTCTTCTGATCTGCTTTGTTCTACTTTGTTATGTTTTGTTTAATCCTCTAAAATAAAATAAAATAGCAAGGGCTCTCACTAAATGTCAGGCTGCTGCCTGAGTCATGATGAAGAAGCCAGGTGACAAGAAGACTATAGTCACAGCTGCTGGTGCAAGGCCACCCCCCAGCTGGCGCTGATTACCTCGCACCTGCACTACACACACATTTTGGGTCACTACCATAACTGTGGTGGAAAACCCACCACTCTAAATGGCCCTGCCTCCCTTTCCTCTCTTTCCAAATCGCAGGGGAGCATCTGCCTGGAAGAAGCAAACCCCAGGAGGGACACCTCACCCCACCTCTCATACGCATTCAGGGCTGGACAAAGAAAATACAGTGCATATTTAAATTTTTAAATTTGACTACAGTAAAACACACATCGCTATTAATTCTCCTCAAAATACACCCCCACTTTCTTACTTGCAATAAACTTATCCCAACCTCCTCACCCCCTTCTGAGGCAGCTCTGCAAGTCCTCTTTTGTGAGTGTCTTTATGAGATACAATCAAAAATATGGTGAATGCAGCTGCTGAGTGCCATTTACTAGAATTAAAGGTTTGTAAAACACAACAGTGTGGGCAGAGAAAGAGTCTCTCTGAGATTTGGTGCCCAGACACTGGAATATAACAATGTGAGGAGGAGAGGAAGGACCTGAAGTGAGAACTGAAGCCCACAGGGAGAGGGAAGAGGACTTCAGTGAAGAAGGAGAACGGAGCAGGCAGTGAGTGCTTTCTCCCTCCGCCTGGACACACCGTGTGGGAGGGGAGGCTCGAACCTGCAGACACAATGACTGCTGGCGACACCAGAGGCCTCCATGGAGAAATGTACTGTGGAAGGAAGCAGTGGACACAGCAGACCGCAGTGGCTGGTGAGTTATTTGGGTTCTGATGGCCCCCAGAAGAGAATTGGCTAAGAGCTGTTTTGGAGAAGGGCCAACTGCGCTTGGAACTCAGAGCAACCACTGCCTCCTTCTAGCAGGTGTCAGTGTTAGGATACCGGAAGTGAGTTCTAGGAAACAGGAAGTTAGGGAGGGAGGTGAGTTCGAGCTGTCAGGGAGCCAAGTTCAAGCCCTAGTGTGCATGGACTGCTGCAGCTGGAGGGGCACACAGACCGCTGCAGGATGAACAGGTCTGGTTCCAGCCTCATGGCCAGAAAGCAGCCTGCACTTCAGTGGAACTAAAGGTGCAGATTCACTGAGATTATTCACTACCCCATCATTAGGCTACAGCTGACTTGCTGGGATTAATCAAGTGGAATCTGGACTCTGTCTGCCCAATTTGTCTACCAGTGACAGCAGGAACACACTTTGAGATAGACATTTTTATTTTCTTATTTTCTTTTTCTGTCTTCCTTTCTCTCTCATTGTTTTTTGTTTCATTTTATTCTATTTTTCTTAATGATTTGTTGTTATTTTTATATGATTGTGACATAGTTTCTAGTTTTTTGCTATAGTTCTGTTCTTGTTTTTGGTTCTGTTTCTTCCTTTATTCTTTCCCTCATCTTCCTCATCAGTTTCCCAAAATTTGCCTGATCTTCCTTCATTCTCCAGACTTGCTTCTAATCTCCTCTTCTTCTATTTCTCTATTTACACACACACACACACACACACACACACACACATTCACACACACATACTCCTTTCAACTTTTCTCCCCTGAGGTACAGTTTCTGTATTGAAGGCTTACGTACTGCATACAATTTTCTGGCTCATTTTAGAATTTGTTAATTAAGTACAAATCTTGTTCATACAGTTAATGGTAAATTAATAGTTACCACAGTTTGTAATTTTCTAGGATGGGATTAATGCTATTGCTACTGCTGACTGGGCCACGTTAGCCACAGGTCATAATTATTCTAACCAGTTGTGCTTCCTGGTGTATCAAGGACTGAGAATGCCTAAGAGTCATAAAGTATACTATAGGCCAATGTCTAAGAACTGGGGGCCAGGACAAGTCGGGAGCACCTTCTCATGCCCAGTAAACTGAAGAGGTAGAATCTGGCAACAGACTCAAAACTCAAAAGTTAGCTACACCTGGGAGAGACTTCAGAGAAGTAGTCATTTCCTAAGAGTGCTAAATCCTAGCATTAAAGAAAATTTACAAGCAACAGCCCAAAAAATATTTTTTAAATGGCAAGACAAACAAAATGTCATGGCAAACTTCCAGCTCATCAAAGGCAAACTCAAGGTGTAGTGAGGTGTAACAGTCAGAAAGCCACCCCCTGGATGCTCTGAAGTGATAACAGTGAGAGTAACAAGGCAAATGAATGAGCTCTAGAAAAAAAATCAAGTTAGAAATAATTTCTCGGAAAAAAACAGTGATGATGACCACAATGAAAGACATACGTAGTGACTCTAGAGCAGATACAGATTTTAAGGAAATAGAAGAGCTTAGGAAAATGATGGAAACCATGAATGCCCAATATAGGAAAGAAATGGAATCCATGAAACAGAGTCAAGCAGATATCCAGATTAAAAATTCAATTGAAAGTACACACCACATAATCAACCATAATCAATCAATGTGAGGACAGAACATCAGATCTAGAAGACAGGATTGCAGCTAGTGATGAGGAAAAGAAAGAGTGCCTAAAATAGCAAGGGTCACAAAAAATAAATTCAGCAGCTGCTAGATGATTCAAAGAAAAATAATTTAAGGTTGCTCAAAGTCAATGAAAAAGCAGGAAGTAACATAAATGGCATTTTAAAAAACATGTTCACAGAAGTAATGGCAGAAAGTTTCTCAAGCAAGGAAAAAGAATTTGATATAAAGATAAGTTAGACATATAGAGCTCCAATTATCTATAGTAAAGATAAACTCCACATGGAGCCACATAATGGTCAAGATTTCAGAAATTCAGCACATGAACAGACTATTAAAAGCTGTTTGAGAAAAGAAACAAATCATCTACAAAGAAAAGGCCATCAGAATCACAGCAGACTGCTCAACACAAACTCTCAAGGAGAGCTTGAAGTGAAGTATTTCAAGAAAACAACCCAGATTGATGTCACCTGCCAAATTCTCTTTCAAAATTGATGGAGGAATAAGATATTTCCAGGAAAAAGAACACCTAAGAGAATTCACAAACACAAACCAGCAATACAAAATGTTTTGAAAGACATCCTAGAAAAAGATAACAAGGGTTACAACCCCATGAACCCCAACAAAAGTAACCCAGCAGGCAAGGCAAGCAGTTAAACAGAGGGAAAAGAGGGCACCAACAACAGGAAAATAATGTGCCAAGGATAAGTGAATATGTATCAGTTTTAATCATCAATGTTAATGCTCTCAATTCACCAATCAAAAAAAAAAAAAAAAACAGACTGACAAATGGATTAAGAAGCAAGACCCAGGTTGCTGGGAAACCAAGCAACCAGCTCGCCTCCCTGGTAAGCAGCTGTGGTGTGGCAGGCTGTGGCCACCCCAAGGGGAGAACCACCAGTGTCTCCTGAGATCCACACTGTGTTGGAACTTAGGGTGCTGGGAAACCAAGCAACCAGCTTACCTCCCTACTAAGCAGTAGTGAGCCTAGTGGACGGGCTGAGAATCAAACATCCCATCCCACCCCATCCCCATTAGCAAATTGGAGCCAGAGATCTGAGCATCTTTGAGAGGTTGACCATATGCCGTATAGCAAATAAGGGGGCTTTCTTTCTACCATCTCTTTGAAGACAAATATTTTTACCACCATTTTGCTTTATTCTGATTAACGGTATTGCTCTATTCAATATTCTGTTTTGATAAGTTCTGTAATGTTCTATATTTCACTTTATTTTATATACCTGATTGAAAGAATGACTATTGTGAAGATAACGAGATATACTGTGGTACCTATTACTGTTATCCTAGTAACCTGGTGTGAAGTTCTGTACCAATTTCATTGTACTGTGTAAACTGGCTTTGTTCTGTCTTGTTCTGTTGTATTTTACTACCTTCAAAAAAAAAAAAAAAGAAGCAAGAGTCAACAGTGTGCTGCATATATGAAATGCATTTAATTCAAAAAGAAATTCATAAACTTAAAGTTATAGGATGGAAAGCAATATTAAACAGGACAGGAACAAAAAAATAGTGGCTATTCTATTTGCAGACAAAGTAGTTTACAAGCCAATATTAACTAAGAGAAGTCACTGACAAAGAAGGTCACTACACTCTGATAAAGGGAAAAATCCAAGAGGAAAAGATAACGATCATAAGATGTATGCAGAAAATACCATTACACCAACTAGATAAACAAATAATAATAGACTTTTAAAAATTAGACATTAAACAAATAATAATAGACATTAAAAAATCAAATAAGTACTAATACAATTGTGATACCATGTTGCAAACTGACAGATCAACTAGACAAAAAATTAACAAGGAAAGATTAGAACTGAAACAAACTCTTGAATAAACAAACGGACTTAGTAGATGTCTAAAGAGTGTTCCATCCCACATCAGAATACACATTCTTCTCAGCTGCACATAGGATATTCTCCAAAATATACAACTACTAGCTCACAGAACATGTTTAATTAAATACTAAGGAATTAAAACTATTCTATGCATATTATCAGACCATAGTGCAATGAAATTGGGAATCAATGGCAAAAGAAACCATAAGAACTTCAAAAAAACATGCAAGTTAAATGACATTCTCCTGAGTTACCAAAAGATCACAGAAGAAATTGAAGAATAAATTAAGGGATTTCTATGGTTAAATTATAATGCCAAAACAACATACCAGAACTTATGGGACACAATGAAAGTCATCCTACAAGAGAAACTTACAGTGGTGAATTCCTATATCAGGAAAATAGAGTGGAATCAAACAAAGAACTTAATGTTGAACCTTATGCTTCTAGGAAAAGATGAGCAAGTCAAGTCCAGAGCTTGTACAAGGGTGAAAAGTATAAAGATCAGAGTGGAAATTAATGCAATGGAAGCTTAAAAAAATACAAAGAATCAATGAATCAAAAAGTTGGTTCTTTGAAAGATTAAATAAAGTTGGCAAACCTTTAGCCAATCTTATCAAAAGGGAAAGAAAAGACTCCAATCCATGCAATTAGGAATGAAAATGGTGAAATAACAATAGATCCTGCAGAAAGCCATACCATCATCAATACCTACTTTGAGAACCTGTATTCTAATAAAATGGAAAATACAGAAGAAATGGACAGATTCCTAGCTACAAATGAATTACCAAAGCTAAATAAAGAAAATATAAAAATGCTAAATGAACCAATATTGGTCATTGAAAGTAAAGACATAATTAAAACTCTACCAAAGAAAAAGCTCAGGTCCTGATGGATTCACTGCTGAATTCTACAAGAAGTTTAGAGAAGACTTAACATCCCTGCTTGTAAAACTCTTTCATGAAATTAGAAGGAAAGAAAATACTCCCAAATTCACCCCTGAAAGCAAGCATTGCCCTGATACCAAAACCAGAGAAGGATCCAACTAAAAAAGGGAACTATAGACCAGTCTCCTTCATGAACATAGACAACACACTGGCAAACAAAATGCAGCAAATAGTCAAGAAGATTATAAACTCTGAGCAAGTAGGATTCATCCCAAGGATGCATGAATGGTTCAACATATGCAAATCAGTAAATGCAATATGGCACATCAAAAGAGTCAAGGACAAAAGCCACATGGTCATATAGATGCAAAAAAAAAAAAACATTTAATAAAGTCCAACACTCATTCATGATAAAACTCCTTCAGAAAATTCAAGTAGATAGTCTTTGTCTCAATCTGACAAAAAGCCATCTATGACTAACCAACAGCCAACATCATACTAAGCAGTCAAAAACTAAAAGTTTTCACTCTAAAATCTGGAGCAAGACAAGAATATTTTAGTTTTTGACCGCTTAGTATGATGTTGGCTGTTGGTTAGTCATTTATAGATGGCTTTTTGTCAAATTGACACAAAGATAAGAGAATCAATCAAAATTCCAACAGTGTATCTCTCAGAACTACAGAAAACAATCCTAAAATTCATTTGGAACCAGAAGAGACCTAGAATAGCAACAAAGGCAAAGCAGGGGCATCACAGTCTCTGACTTGAAGCTATATTATAAAGCTACTGTCATAAAAACAGCATGGCACTAGCAAAAAACAAACCTAAGAATCACTGGAACAGATTAGAAGATACCGAAACAGCTCCAGACATACTCAGCCACTTTATTTTTGACAAAGAACTCAAATGCTTAAGATTAAAACTACATCCATATCTTCCACTATGCACTAAACTATAATCAAAATGGGTCAAATATATAAATATTAAAACAAAAACACTAAATTTCTGGAAGATAAAGTAGGTAGAACTCTTGCAGATTTTGATGTAGGCAAAGACTTTATAAACAAGACCCTGACCCCGTAGAAAAGATCACAGAGAATCAACAACTGAGATCTCATCTTATTAAAAAGCTTTTGCACAGCAAAAGAAAGCAACGGAGTGAAAAGACAACCTACAGTGGGGGAGAAAATATTGCCTACTGTTCTTCAGACTAAAGACTAATATCTAGAACATATAAAGAACTCAAAAACATCAGGTCCCCAGATTTAAAGACCAAATCCAAAAATGGGCATCTGTAATAAATAGACATTTCTCAGATACAGAACTAAAAACAGCAAATAAATACATGAAAGAATGTTCAATACCACTGGTCACTTGAGAAATGCAAATTAAAACAACACAAAGATTCTGTGTCACTCCAGAAAGGATGGCTGTTACCAAGAAATCAACCAATAACAAATGCTGGCAGGGCTGTGGGAAAAAAGGAGTCCTGCTTCACTGTTGGTGGGAGTACAGACCAGGGCAACCACTATGGAAATCAGCATGAAGATTCCTCAAAAAACTAGGACTAGAGGTCCCATTCCATTGGACCCAGATGTTCCCCATCTTGATAGCTTCCTGAAAGAATTAAAAGCATCATACCACAGTCATATATGTATACCCATGTTCATATCAGCACAGTTTGTAATAGCTAAATCTTGGAAGTAGCCCAAATGCCCATCAACCAATGAACAGATGAAGAAGATGAAGTTCTTTCATGCAACGGATTACTATTCTGCCATAAAGATAATCTTGAAACATTCCTAGATAAACGAACGCACCTTGAGAACATACTCTTAATTGAAATAAATCAGACACAAACATAAACAAATTCCCTATGATGAATGTGACATTATGTATATCTAAAGTGTACCAATAAACCTAATTTTAAAAAATAACATGTTGTCATCTACCTTATTATTCTCTGGATTTAGCACTGTGCAACTTCTGGCTCTTCCCTGAAATCTAAATGACATGAAAGGTAAAAGTTTTGAATGCATTCAGCACATCAAGGCACCATGACAGCATAAGTAAAGTCACTCTGAAAAGGACGCCCAAGGTCACTTCAGAAAGGGGCTAGAATGGGCGGTCAGTCCATACAAAGTAAAGAGGAAGAGTTGGAAAGAGATTAGTGGAAATATTTCTTTTACTATAATAAGCTTCTTAAATGTAAACATTCACTATACTTTTATCATTCCTCACATCGAGGACCATGCAGAAAACTCAGCAAACAAAACCTCATTACCACTGAGAGCTTAGGACTCACCACGGACCTGCTAAAACTTTAGGGCAAATGGTACCAGAAGAAGCCTTACACATGCAGTGGCTGTTATGTAGGAGAAGAAGCAAGCTTACATGAGTTAAGAGGATGTAAGGAGCTTCTTCCCTTTCTGGCACTCCATTAGGAATACAGGGTGAGAATGCAGCTGCCTTGAACTGTGGGGCACTGATTTTCACGACACCAACATACTTTATTTTTACCCTTGAATCCTCCTTCTACCCACCTGCAAATTATTAGCACAGTTTAATAGCACAGGCTCTGAAAGCAGACCCCTAGGGCTGAAACACAGTGTCACCATCGATAACAGTGTGACCTCAGATAAAGTATAATCTCTCTGAGTCACTGTTTCATTTTCTGGAAAAAAAAAATAAGTAAAATGCAAAAAAAAAAAATCACTGCACTCATCCCCATAAGTGAGTCGATAGAAATAAACCCTTTGCTGGTGCCGAGCATAGGGAGCTGTTGCTGTAATGGGCTCTGTGTCTGCTCGAGACCGGAAGTCAGTCACTGAAGGGCACGCGCCAACAAAGGATGGAAACAGGGTGGCCCAGCAACGTCAGGTCTGGAAAACTTGTCACACCAGTGACATCTGGGGCACGTATAGCATGGAGTTCGTGGGGGAAATTGTGAACTTGTGGGATCCCATGAACTGGCATCACCCCCAGTTTAGACATGGCTGGACCACATGTGCCCTTCAGTCCGAGATCCAGAAGAGAAGAAGCAGTTCCCACTGAGCTCCATGGGGCTGCATGGTCGGAGAGCAGCTGCAGGCCTGTGACCCTCTACCAAGGGAGCTCTTGGTCGGGAGAGAAGCGGCCTACGCCTCACAGACTGGCACTGCCAGGATTTGCGTCAGATCTAATGCAGACCTGGCAAGACAACTTCCCAGTAAGAGGGAAGAGAAGAGGAGCCTTCAGCCCAGCAAGTCTCTCCTCAGTCCCCTCCCTGCCTCCTGGACTCCAGGTTCCTGCACAGGCTCTGCTACCACTGGAAGCTTTGATCACCTCTGGGGGTGAGGTGTTCCCAAGGGCACCCGGCTGTTGAGTCCCCGCCGGGGGCAGCCCTGGGAAGCCTTGCTGGGCAGTGGTATCCATGCTCAGGAGAAGGATAGCATTTGTGTGTCCCCTCTGGGCCTTCACCCACTTTCCCAGAGACAGACACTCACACCCCTCCAGGGCAAGACTCTGCATTCGTCCTCTGGGAGGAACCAAAGGTCCCCTGTTCTCAAGAGCAAGGACTTCTGTAGGCATCCAGGTGCCACCACTTGTCATTGTAAGTGAGCTTGGGGACTGGAAAACAACCCGGGCAAAGTCAGGGTTCCCATGTGTGTCAGCTCAGGTCTCGACTGTGAGTGATGAGACCATTAGATGCCATGACAAGAGTGTCCCTCTGCCCTCTGTGGCACAAGACCCCAACAGCCACGGAAAAGAAGGCCTTGCATCACTGGGAAAGGAAAGGGTTTCCCATTCTCACCTGGGCACCGCTGTCAAGGGCAGGAGAGGCAGCAGAGACCCGGGGCCAGCAGCCGCAGTCTCTGAGGAGGAGGGCAGGCAGAGGCTTAGGATAGAATGTGAGGCTGAAATGCTCCACTGGCTGAACTGTGACAGCTCAGAGGACACGGAGCACTCCAGACCCAGGGCACCTTGGCAGTTCAGTCATGCGATGGGAAGGACACAGCGTGCCTGGCAAGAGGGCCTGTGAATGGGGTGTCTTTGTCTTCTCTGAGTTTTCTGTAGTTTGCTCATTTTCGACAGCTACATATTACTTTTCAATGAACTGAAGATTGAAGCCAGGGCTTTTATGCTGAGCTACAGTTTCAGGTTTTTGTTTTGTTTTGTTTTGTTTTGTTTTTTATAATAGTCTTGCTCAGCTGCCCAAACTGGTCTCAAACTTTCAGTCCTCCTGCCTCAGCTTCTCAGAGTGAGGGCTCCCAGGAGCACACAAAATAGGACAAAAAGTGACATGGAAACCACCCACTGGGGATCGTATGGAAAGGCAAGTTTACCATTTAAGGAAGGCTGGAAGGAGCTTGTGGTATCTCACCTGGAGGAGATTTAGGGGAGATTTATCACCGCAGATCTAAAGGAGTATCCTGTATCCTTTGTAACCACCAACTCTGTGAATGCAAACACATGCACCATAAATCATAATAATAATGTTTGGAAGAAAAGAAGGCTGATTCTGTGATCTTGCAGATGCCAGAAAAAAAAAGTCGACTGGTTTCCAACCTTGGAGAGACATATTTCTGTCCCACGTGCGTTCAACACATCTATCAGCACAGGATGTGACAGAGTCAGCTGCCCACCCACATTCCTTACCGGCTGCATTATGAACCCCCAAGGAGTGGCCTCCGTGGTCTACCCAACCACAGCATTTTAGTATTCCCTGGCTACCAAGGCTGGCCTATAGCTTGTTGTTTGTGTTGGTCAGCTTTGTTCCACGGTGACCAAGCACTTGAGAAAATCAACCTATGAGAAGAAAAGGTTTATTTTGGCATATGGTTTCAGAGGTTTTGGTCCATGGTTGGCTGTCTCCATTGTAACTGGCAGCATGTTACAGTGGAGAATACAAAGCAGAAGAAAGTTGCTTAAGCTCGTGATGCCAAGAAGCAGGAGAGAAGAGAAAGAAGGGGCCAGGGCCCCAGTACCTCTCTTGTCACTGAGCTCCTCTTCCTAAAGTCCCCACCCCCTCCCAATGGCACCATAGTCTGGTGACCAAGCCTGTAACAAATGGACTTCAGGGGATATGTAAGATTGAAATCATAACACTGTTTAATGCTAGATCCAGCTGAGAAGGAATAGCCCATAGTCGATGTCATCTATAAACCTTGTGGTTCTAAGATTGTTTGTGTATTCAGGGTGGCTCACTGCAAACTGGGAAGCCAGAAAAGCCGAGAGGGAGGGGCCTTCCCATTTGTGGGTTTGGTGAGCAGGCAGTGCCCCTGACATCCCTGGACCCTTTCCTCTGCATTTCTAGCCCACAGACATCTCCACAGTAAAGGAGGTATTGTGTGCAGTGCTACCAAGAGTCAGGTCACTGAGTCCTCCAAGTAAGAGAGGCCCAGACGGATTAACCACCACCGAAAAGGGCTCCCTTTGTGCCACCGCCAGAGGGCCAATTCAGAAGCGGAACAGACTGCCTTTGGAAGGTGCTTGAAATCCCAGTCTCTCTCTGTCCTTTCTGTGAGTCTCTAACGCGTGCTGTACCACGGAGACATCCATCACAGTGGACATGATTATTGTGCACTTTCGTTAATTGCAATCCCCATCAGCTCCAATAAAAAGCTAGCATTTTACTAACATCAAAACAGACCACGGGTTCGAAAGTACATGTGATGTGGTTTCCTGACGGGCAGAGGAACTTCAGGGAAATATTTATTGTGCTCATGGACGACATCCTAGCCATTGTCCATGTTCCTTTTTATGGAGTCATAAAGATTACGTTTTATGGTCAGGCTGGCTGACATCTTCATCGAGTTCCCTCCTGAGCACATTCTCTGGGAATCTCAGGACCAAGAAGTGACATTCAGCAGCCTTCAACAAAGGCTTATTGAGTGCCTGCTTTGAGCAGGGGGCTGAGTAATGGGATTTGTCTCCAAAGCTTTCTAATTCACTAAAAATCTTCCAAATTGCACAAGCAGTCTGGACAAAAAAAAAGTTTTTTTGTCCCAGTCTCCCCTCAAGAGCCTATTGGGTGGAAGTTCGCTGCCAGCTGCCCAGGGAAATGAAGCCTCCCTTCATAGAACCCCCCAGATTTCCTAAAAGGCTTTGCATCCGGCTGGCTGGGGGAAGCATACTCATCAAATTCAGGGCACAAGCACTGAGGCTAAGTAGCTCAGCTTCAGGTGCACTGCAATCCATCACCCCAGGACCTTGCTGGACATGAGTCCCAGAGACTGGAGGCCACCAGCAGCCCTCACACCCACCCTGTGTCAAACCTTCCAGGTGGAGGGATTGACACGGTTGATTAACCACCTGCACCCAGTTTCTCCTTCTGCAAACGGGACAATGCAGCTCTCTTCCCAGGAATGTATAAGATAATCTGGCTGCGCTCTGTGTGCGAGGCATCCTGGAGACATGCCCAGAAGCTCAGCTCCATGCCCCGACCAGGTTAGACACCTGAGCTGCCGTGTGCATGTGGGCAGAAGGGGATTGGAGAACAGGGGCCAGATAGGCCAGAGCACGTCACGCTGGGACCCAGTCAGCCTTGGTGACAGGCCAGGCTGGGAAGAGAGGGGGAAAGGAGGTGGCAGTCATGCTGAGGTTCCAGTTCATTGACCTCCTGGACGATGGTGCCGTGGACCACATCCCGGGAAGACCCAGCCCTGCTGAGAGCTCTGCTCTCTGTATGTTCTGCACCCACCCACTCTGCTCCTCTTGCAGTCCCCTCTTTGCTGCTCCAGGAAGGAGGGACACCTGACTACAGAGGACACCACTCCTCTCTCTCAGTATCTGTCTATCCCCTCGTTCCACAATCATGGGTTCCCATCGCTCTGCTAGAAAGAATGGATGGACCGTGCCTGGGTCTGGAACACTCAGGCAGAGGATAAATGAGGCCGAAAACTCAAGAATGAGCAAATTCTACCCATCAACTCCAGAAACAGCTCCAACTCAGTTCAGTGGAGACGCCCTCACTAAACACAGTTCAGAGGGGCTGGCAGGACTGAGGGATGCGGATCTCCCAGAGATGGGCATCGGGGAAGCTGTTCCCAGCCCCGAGAGGACCTCGGGGTGCTCCAAGAGGCAGCTGGCAGGGAGACGCCTGCCTCGGCCCACCCAGAGCCCTGAAGTGGGAGGGTCAGGGAGGTTCCGTTGTCATCTCTGTCCCCCTTGGAGCTCTGGTGCATAGCTACTGTTACAAGTGGATTTGGGCCCCCACGATTCATCAGTTAACTTCCTAACCTCCAGAGGACCCCATGTTGCAGCACAACCACCACGTGGACTGCATCTCTAAAACAAAGAATCACACTAAGATGAAGTCTACCAAATAAAGAAAATGTGGTCTATGTACACAGTGGAATAGCAGCCATGAAAAATGAAATCATGTCATTTTCAGGAAAATGGACGGATCTTGAGACCATAGTGTTAGGCAAAATAAGTCAGTCATAGGATATTAAATATCACAGAGTCTCTCTTTTTTTGTCCTGCTTTCTTTTTATGTCTTATCAGGACATGTGTGCAATGCATAATGATTGCATTCCTTATGGGCCTTGGTCTGTGTACAGAACACATTCTAACTCTGCTTTCCTCCCTTTCCCCTCCCCTGTCTCCCCCTCTCTGCATCTCTGCATCCCCTCTTTCCCTTTAAAAAAAGATCCACTCCCTACCTCTTATGATCTTTTATTTTGCTCTTTGTTTACACTTCGAGTTTCTCATAGAAGAGAACCCATATGATATTGAAGCTGTGTGTCTCATGGGTCTCACTTAACATTGTGATCTCCAGGGCCATCCACAAGTTTGTCCAGATGAAAAAGTAAGAGAAGGGAGAGCTGGTAGGAAACAGTGAGGCAGACCTCTTGGAGATAAAGGGACCAGGGGACAGGAAGGAAGGGAGGAAGGGAGGGAGGGAGGGGACAGAAAGTGATGGAGACGTGATGTGCACATGTTCCCAATTTCCCAAAAGGAATCCAACTTTTATGTATGACACACACAGAAATCAAAAAATAAACTATCAGAGTCATTAGTGTGGGCCCCCGTATAAGAAGGGGAGATCAGCTCGTGCACACATGCAGACCAGAGACAGTGTAAGGACAATAATTAACAAAGAGAAATAAGGCTAGTGCCTCAGAACTCCATAAAGAAGGATGAACAGAAGGACCAGAGGAGGGAAACCAAAAGGCCACAGAGGGAGAGGACAGTCCTGTCAAAGAGCCCGAGCTCCACCCCACACAGGTCTTGGGACCCTGGGACATGTGTCAGGCAGGCTCGGTCAGGGACCCGGTCAGTCGGACAGTGCTGGGTGAGGGAGAGCAGGGCCTGGCACACAACCACAGGTTAGGTTAATAGGTCCCACATAGGATTATTCGCAAGTCAATAGGTTTGCAGATGTTAACAAATGATGAAGTGGGCCCAGTGTGCGGACTAGGAAGAACTCCAAGACATTAAATGAAAAAGACAGACTACAGGGCAAATATATACATGATGCTTAGATACGACCCAAGTTCAAAAGGTCCCCAACTTACCAGTGCCATTTTTCAACTCTAGCATGGTGCCAAAGTGATGTTCACTCCAACTCAGATCCAAATACTTATCTAACACTATATCTAATATGATTATTTTTGTAGCATCTTCCCCAAGTCCTGATTGACATGCCTTGTTTGAAATGTGGACATGTTACCTTCATTAAAAATGATGTTGATTGGAGAACATGGTGGACAAATAACAGCAGCCATGGAGGCTCTCTGAGATTACCAGCTTAGAATCCAGGAGTGGTGCTGTGTGAGGAGTCCTGAGCAAGGGGAGATGTACCCTGCCAACCCAGAAACGAACTAAGCTGAGAGAAACCAACTGGAAATGCAATCCCAGTGGTATAACCGGGACAGACAAAATCTCAGTGCAGAACCTGGAGCCTGCACCACTGGAAGCCACAATTTGAATTTCTTGCTGCTGCTGCTGCGTCCCAATCTGCACAGCAGGGAGAGAGATGCACAAAAGCTCTGAGAGCGGGAATCAGTGAACCAAACGGCGTTCAGAACGGGACTGGCAGGGAGCCCTGCATCAACCTGCGTGAGTGAGAGAAATGGGGACCCTTTCATAGACTAGGAAGTTTCAACAGAGGACATTCTGGGACCGGGCAGACTAGCTGGAACAGGGCCCTGCAGTGACTTTAGTCGCATATTCCCCTCTCAAGTGGGATTTGTGGGGAGCACTTGGCCCGGTGATGTCACAGACTAAGATCCAGTAGGCTAGCCCAAACCAGGTCCCTGCACCTAGCGGCGCACCCTAGTAGTGAAGCCTTCACTAGGTTGATCTGGAGGGGCGGGCCCAGCAGAGGCTGCCCAGGTCTGTGTCTCCCTAGTACATTGCAGTGGGCAGGAACACCTAGCCAGCACAATTCAAACAAACTGTAACTGAAAAAAAGAAAAAAAAAAAAAAAAAAAAAACCTAGGCCTCCTACATATGCTTGTATGGAAGAAACAAAAAGTATGGGAAGAGGGAGCAACAAGAAAGGGTCCTCAGTCCCCAATCCTGAGAACACTGATCCAGGAAAGGTAAATGCAAAAGAGAATGAAGACAGAAAACATGCAATCTCAGACACCGCACCAATAGACATAAAGCGATATCTCTGGAGCCTCATAGACGAGTTCAAAAATGAAGTATTTAATGAAATAAAGCAAGAAATAAGTAGAATAGTTAGAGAAATGCTAAGCACCACCCAGGAAAAAACAGATGGTAGAATGGAAGAACAGAAAAAAAGGAGAGAATTGTTTGATGGAGAAAATAGAGAAAACATAGAATATGTGAAGCAGGTTCAAAGAGATTACCAGGAAACTAAAAACTCTATTGAAAGCTGGCAAAACAGCTTGAAAGAAACTAAGAGTAGATTATCAGAACTGGAGGACGGATTTGTAAGGTGGGAGCATGAAATGAAAAACTTCTTAAAAATAACAAGAAAACAAATAGCAATAATACAAAGGCTAGAAGATGATAAGAGGATCTATAACTTAAGAATTAAGAACATAAAAGAAGAAGTAGGGACACAAACAAATGAACTACAAAAGCTATTCACAGAAATAATCCAGGAGAATTTCCCTAATTTAGCAAAAGGTAAAGATACTCAGATGTATGAGGCATACAGGACCCCAGCCACCTACAACCCAAACAGAGCTACACCCAGGCATATAATAATCAAAATTACAGAAATCCAATATAAGAACAGAATATTAAAAGCCATCAGAGACAAGAAACAGATCACTTACAAGGGAACACCCATCAGAATTACAGCAGACTTCTCGGCACAAACCATCAAATCGTGAAGAGCATGGGGGGAAATAATTCAAGCTTTGAAAGATAATAATCTTCAGCCAAGATTGATATATCCTGCACAACTGTCCCTAGAAATTGATGGAAAAACAAGGTGCTCCCAGGATAAAGAGGAACTAGGGGAATTTGTAACCACCAATTCAACTCTACAGAGAATACTGCAGGATATTCTAAAAAAGAAAAATACCAAGATTCCAGAAACAGTGGCAGAGAGGCCACAATGAATGGAGCAGAAAGCGATATGAAGAAGACAAACTGACAACTAATGACATAAAAAGAGCTCAACAGAAATGAAGCAGAGAAGGTTGGATGGTAGGAACAGCTATTTTGGAGAAAACAAGACATCATAATAGCTAGTGCTGATTCAATATCATCTTGTTTTGAAGTCCCATCAAGCTTTTGTTCTTCTGTCTCCACTGGTCTTAACATGTTGTATGTTATTGGACTTTATTATATGTGATAATATAAACAAAAACTTTTATAGACAAGGAGATTATATTGAAACCATTATTTATTTTCTGTTAGTTGGTTCTAAATACCCTGTAATACTGTCATTCTCTTGAATGGTTTTACATTGTCTTGATATGTTTGATGATATAGTATACAAAGTTATGCCCAAAGATTTTAAGGAAAGAAACCCTATGGTAACTACTTTTATGTCGGGATTATCTTGTGGTGAAACACTATTTTGCTTAAATGGCTATGTTTTGATCTGCGCTATTTTGTTGTTATGCCCTCTTTTTTATCTCAATCTCCTTTTTATTATCTACTTTTTCATTTTTATCCTTTTAATTAAGGGAAAAATAAATAAAAAATAGCAGGATATATTATAGTAACCCACATTGATTTCCTATTAACTTGATTTGAAACCCTGTATTGCTCTCGCCATCTCGTTTTGACTGATTTTCCTCTATTCTGTTTTGCTTCATAGTACCAAGTTCGAAAGTATAGGCAACAACTATGAAGACAATAAGATTCATTATGACACCCATTCTGGTTGACTATATCTTCTTTTGAAGTCCTCTAATGTCTCCAATGTTTTGGTTTTCTTGGTCTTGTTCTTTACTGTTTTGTTCAATTTTATTATAACTGATGACATAGGCAGTTCTTTTTAAGATAGCAAGAGGCATTAATGGCAACCATTGTTGATCACCTTGTATTTTGTTTTTACATTATGTATTATGTCCATCCTTTTGATTTGACTGACTCTGTCCTATTATGTCACATTTGGTTTTACTTTCTTCAAAAGAAAGTAATAAGAACAGTGGAAATAATAAAACCCAAAATGTGTAATTGTCATTGTACAAAAGGGAGGAAAAGAAAGTGCTCTAAAGGACATAACTGCATGTATATTTAAGTGTATAAGATAGATAACCATATTACCGAGTTTTATTGGATCATTGAACAGAACTGTTTGCAGTCTCACTGTTTGAATGTCCACTCTATATGCTTTAATTTTGTAACTTGAACAATTATTTCTAAGATGACAATATGTAATCTATTAACTAGTGATTTCCTACTGTTTATTTTTTCTGAAATTCTGTATAACTTGTACTCTTTTTCTGGTTTTTTTTTTTTTTTCTTTTTTCTCCTTAAATAAAATTTTAAAAAAACATGATGTTGATTTCCAGGTACACAAAATCACTGACCCTAGACAAGCTCAAGAATGCCAGAATTTACACCCACATAAGCAGGAAACGGAGGCCAAGGCAAAAGCCAGTGCTCCCCAAGGCTTCAAAGCCTTCAGTGGCTCCCACCATCTGAGAAATGATGTCTAAACTGGCAAGTACTTCACAAACAGGCCGCACCCTCTTCCCTCCCAGGTCTTCACGTCCTGGACACAGGGAAGCTCAGCCATCTGCCGGGGGTGTTCATTACTGAGCCTCAGTGACTTCACTGTGCTTTCTTCAAACCCAGGATTCCCCTGCCAAAGCCCAGTCTCTCGGGACACTCTGTGAATCTCTCAGTTGTAAGGCAGGCTCTCCTTGTGCAGTCCCAAGACAACTGTGTCCTGTCATTCACCATATGGCAACTATTTGTCAGTGCATCAGCCTCCTGTCTAGTTGGGGAGAGTCCAGTCTGAGACCTGGGCCATGTCATCTAGATCAGGGAGCCTCATGCCCAGGGCCACAGACATTACTGACTCATCATCTGGTAGGAAAGAGCCTAATAGCAGGGTTAAGTGGTGGGTGGGTGAGAGAAGCTTCGTCTCTTTACCACTGCTGTTTCGATGGCTCAAGTGACCACCTGAGCTCTGTCTCCTATCAGGTGTTGGTGGCATTAGACTCTCAGAGGAACAAGAATGCTACTGTGAACTGAGTACCAGGGGATCTACAGTATGCACTCCTTTGAATTATCCCAAAATCACCCACCACCTACTCCTGTCCATGGAAAAAATTGTCTTTCCCAAAAGCAGTCCCTGGAGCCAAAAGGGCTGAGGACAATTGATCTAGATAAGCACAATGCCTCCTGGTAAGCATGGCTGTAAGGCGAACAGGATGAATAGCTATGCAAGGGTTGAATCTTTCTTCACAGCCATTACCAGCAACTTTAGCAGATACAAATAAAAGCAATGTAATAATGGTGGCAATAATAACCCAACTGCTGGGCATGCGTCCTCCATGTATTAGGGGACTAGAGATGGAGTCCCAGCTCCCAGCCTTCTCCACCTTTGCAACAAGAGATCATGGTTCATGTCAAATCCCCTGCTACTGACAGAGGACACCTGTGGAAATCTGCTCTCCATCATTCTTTCCCGTTAGCACAGCACTGACTCCCATACAAAGCAGCTCCTCACCTCTCCCTGCCTCCAGGGGGCAGTCGCCCCAGTCTGTCTCCTGGCCCTTCCCTCTCTTGAATGCTCACCGCTTCCCTGGGACCACTCTACTGCTGCAATGGCCGATGACTGAAGCTATTTGCCGTGGAGGTGAATCATGCCACCCACCTGAACAGCTCTCAGCCTGCCTACTGAGTTGCCAGAGTTCTCACCACCCTCGTCCCATGGAGTGTTTGAGGCCCTGTGGCCACAGTGACTGACCTTGAGGTGGACAATTGGTCCAGCCAACACCAATGAGATTCAGCCCTGGAACTTTTGCTGGAACTTTCTTTCCATTGCTAAACCGTATGAAAAAAAAAAAAAAAAAGCCACAGCTGCTGGTAGCTGCTGTGCCTCTGCATGGGAAAGGCTGTCCAAAGTGGATCCCCAGAGAGGAAGGAGAAGCGGGCACACTCGGGTACGTCCAGGGATGCATCTGTGGCTGCTCCCGCCAGGTGCTGATTAGCCCTGGGCCTCTCTGTGGCCTGAGGCAGACACATTGCTTCCCTTCACTGGAACCAGTTCAGGTCGAGTTTAAATATAATCTTTCCGGCAGCTGAACTACTAACCTTGCTTTGTACCTTAGATGAGGTATGATCAGAAAATAGGTAAAGGTTTAACTTTTAAAATTTTATTATGGTCAAAACATATTGCCATAACCACTCTCAAAACACTTTTTCTCTCTTTGAGCACATTTACCTTCTCACGCTTTGCCCTTTCCAAAGCAGATGCGGAAGTCACCTTTCGTGTCTTTAGCTGCACTGTTACAGGTACCCCAAAGTCCCAGCTCAAATCAGAGCATTTACCCTTCATGGTTATCTTGACTTTGAGGAAAATCAGAAGTCATGCAGCAGCAGGTCCAACAGTAAGGTGGGCAGGGACGAGCCATGGTGTTTTTGCGAACCTGCCTCTCTATGGGAATTCACTGGTGTTGGCGTATTTTGGAATGCACCTTACGAAGAACTCACAGAACAGGGTTTCCAGAACTGCCTCAGAAGGTCCAGAGAACAATGAGTTTGGTGTGCTCAAAGGAAGAGAGAGTGTTTCAACGGGTGTCACTGTAAGAAGTTATTTGATTCAACACTCCTGTCTGTTTCCATCACACCCAGTATGTTGCCCATTCCCACACAGACAGCTCCGGCAGCTTCAGTGCCCAGCACCCCGTTCCCTAGGCCCGTGCCTGTTGGCTCATCAGGCCTCCTCTGTCCTTCCACTCTCCAGGAGCTGCTGTCACGGGCAAGCAAGCCTCCCTGTACTCGGATTCCCCGTGAGCCACCTCTTCAGCCCCTACCGCCATTGTTTTTGCTTGGGTGACTTAAACAAAACACTGAAACGATCCACTGAGAAGCAAACACCAACATTCTTCTATATATTGTTTTTCAGTGCCTAATGCCCAGGCCTGCCTGTAAGCCACACCTGTCATTAGAGAGCAAAGCGCCTGAGTCTGAGCCGATGTGGACACTTAAACTGGTGAGAAGAGCAATCGATTGCTGGGGTGCGGCTGGCTCCTTGGTTCAAGATGTCAGTAGCTCATCAGTGCCTCTTCGCATGTGTTTAACAACTCACCTCCTTTGCTACCCCAGACAGAGCATGCGCGGCTCTGGCCACAGAACATAAAGATGAGCTCAGCTGTGTGGTCCAAGTAGCAGATTATCATAGAAACACACTTTGCACTCCTAACGCAATTCTTCATTCCAAATGCTCTGAGTCCCAGTTGCCCAAGATTTAGTCACCATGGTCTCTTTGTGTTTACCTCACAACTACCCACTGTGAAGCTAAATCCACTCAGCGCAAACTCCCTACCCCCTGCCAAGAAACTGCCCTGCTACACAGTCAGACTTCCCCACAGCTTCCACACTGGGTCACCAGGATTCTGCATCCTCTTCCCACATCATCAGGGCACTGCATGCAAGAAATTTTAATGCAACTGTTGACAAATCAGGTCCAGTATAACCTGCTGGACAACCGCACCCACTTTGGAATTCATTTCTGCTCTAAAATCTGATGTTTTCCAGGTTGGAATAAATGTCTGATATGGCTACATCTTTGAGGCCCAAACTGGAGCTCCTTATCTTCAGGACAGTCTACAAACACCTTGAAGTCCATACGTCCAAATCCAAATTCAGTATCTTCCCCCATACCTGACCATCTAGCTGAGTCTCCTATCTCAGTCTATTGAACCACCCATGCGCTCAAGCCACATCCACAACAGCTTCATGTTGAAATGACATACTCAGTATTTCCTTGGACCCCCTCCTGTCCACCCCTGCAGCAACTTTGGCAGGCTGCTGTGGCTTAACTAGAGAATGTGCCCTGAAGAACTGGTGTTCCAGGGATGTCAGAGCTGACTGGCTGTGGGGATGTGGGGGCCGGTTGCTTCCCTCTCTGCTTCCTGGCACCATGGCATAAGCCGTTTCTAACTCTGCCCCCGTGCCATGGACCCAGTCATTGACCATAGAGTATCAAAGTGAGCCAGAGTAAACCTCAATGGCGAGAAACTAACTAACACACTGGCCTCCTATCCCATCTCCAATTCCCCAAATCCACCCGGCCACCCCATAGCCCTGATCTCCTCTACTGTGCACATCTGGTTTGCCCAGGGCTGACTTCTAGGGTAAACTGCATCCAAACTGCGCTCCAGGCAGAAAGATCTCATAACATGTCCCAAGCCATTTCTGCTACCTCCGGCCCTTTCTTCAGGCCACCTGCTCCCCAGAAGCGCCACCTCCCCTCACTCCTCGCCCAACCCTCACATCTGTATTGACTGTAACTCAAATGTTCCTACAATAGCGTGTTCATCGTGGGCCTTAGAGTCCTTCGATTCTGGTCGATCTTACTTCTTAGGAATGTGACTGCCATGTTTTACTCCCAGTTAAAGCCCCAACAGGAAATCAGCACTCAGAAAAGCCCTGTCTGACTAAATAGCAGCAAGAGAGTTTCTGCCCCATCAGTAAGGTTTTCCTCATTCCCAGGGTGACTCTCAAATTGACCTTGGAACACACTGGTCTCAGTGCACAGGCCCTGGTGTGCAAGACCCCGTGAGGGTTCCAAGCCTGAGCTCAAGGAAGGGGCCTCAAAAGTTAATGCAGGGGACCGACCTGTTAGCAGGGAGGAGAAGATGGTACAAGCTCCCTCCATGCCTTCCAGCACGCCCCCAGCCACGTGCATCATCTGTGGTCACCTAGGAGCACCCTTGGTATTTACAAGTGTGGAGACTGCTGCGGGGGCACTATTTAACCTCCAAAGACAGCGCTGTGCTTTTGAGGAGAGCACTTCTTTCTTCTACCTCATTAGCCAGGAACATTTTATGGCTTAATGGTTGCTCCTCTTCTCAGACACAAAAATGTTCGTGGCTCCTTCCTGGAAACGCCTTTTCACTCCCGAGACTCATCTCACCCAGAAATAATCTTCAGGAGGGTGCTACCAGGGCCTCTGCTTGACCTCTGGAGAAAACACCAAGATGTGGCCTCAAAGCCCAGGGCCCCCAGCTCCAATGACAGCTTAGCTTCCAGATGAAAGGATACAAAGGGAGAGGAAGAATCAAGCCTTCTCAACAAATTCCAATCTGCCGTGTAGTATTTTATCATGAGGTGTCAGAACAGGACAATTGCAAGTTCAGGCCCAGTCTGCTGGGCAATGTAGCAGTTTAATGAGATCTCGTCTCAAAATTAAAAATTAATGAAGGAGCTGGGGATGTAGCACAATGCAAAGGCCCTAGGTTCAATCCTAACAAAGAGAGATAGATGATTAATAATAGATGATAGATAGATAGATAGATAGATAGATAGATAGATAGATAGAAATAGGGAGATAGATAGGAATGCATATCTGGTGTTATAGTATTAATACTTTGTAAATAAGTACATTTAGCACAAAAATGTCCCTGCAGAGCCATCAGTCTTCACTCACAGCCCTGGAATCCACGGCCATTGGCAGGTCCGGGATCACACAGTCACGCGAAGCAGCAGAGAGGCTGAGACAGGAGCAAATCCAATGGCCATAATAGGAGCTGGCACATGGTAGGAGCTATGGCTGGCCTGGATGGTATCTCTGGCTCTATGCGTGCCTCACATTTCTGCATTAAAGGAGAGAGTGGACTGTGGGAGCAGCCATGCAAGCAGGGAGCTCACTTCAGGTGGCTACAGTTGGGCCAGCACTCGAGGAGAACATTAAAGTGGGTGCTGGGCAGACGCAGGGTTGGGGGGATTGCAGGTGTCTTTGGGGGCACCAGTGAGTGCCAGGTGGGAGCTGAAAGAGGGAAATGCATTCACAACCCACCTTGGCTCTCCACAGGAGCACCTAGCAGGACAGAGATCCATTTCTGAGACGTGCAAGTAGGTGACATTGGGAAGGGGCTAGACACACACGCTTGAAGCTCAGGCCTAGAAGTGGCACTAGAAAGTGCCTCAGAGACCACAGAGCACAAATACGCTAACATCTTACCCAGGAGGAAGGAGCCAATTTGTCAGAGAGCTCAGTGTTTCCCTTTAGGAGACAGGCTGTTTCAGAGTAAAACTGAAAACATACCACCTTCTGCAGCCAACTCCAGATTTCCTGTGCTTTGCAACCGGGGAAAACCAGCCCTGCACCCCACACTGCCACACTCTTTTGAGGCCATAGACAAGCCATGGTGTGTGTCCAGCCTCAGGTCTTTGGCTAGGCAGTAGTTGGGTTGGATCAGGGATGTCACTGTGGTTCCTTCATCTCTCACCCAAGTCATTCTTGGATGATAGGGGATGCCAGGAGTATTCAGGTGTCCTGGGCAAGGAACACTTCCCTAAAGTTAGGGAGCCTGCCGTGAGTGAGCGATGCTGGCCAACTCACTTGGGGATGTCTCGGAAAGTACGACTTGTGAGCATGCTGTCTTCTCCCAAGCACAGCTGAGCAGGTGATGGTGGGCAACTCTCCCCTTTGTGGTAGAGGCTGCCAACACCTCTGAGCTCTGCCTCATGCACCACAGTCACGCACCATGGAGTGCACAAGGGGAAGCAGTGAAGAAAATCACCTGCTGGGTCCGGACTTCTTAACCTCTGAGCCTGGAGCTAAGATTCAGGCTACTCATTAACCACTCCAATGGAGCCTGGGTCCCATCACAGACGTGGGGACGGGGCAGGGGGAGAAGGAGGAGAAAGAAGAGCGACAGAGAAGGAGGAAGAGAAAATGGGGGACAATATTGATGCTCAATCCAGTTGTACACAGCTATCACCAGAGAGTGTATGTGGTCTGGGGATCAAGCCAAGGGTTTTGCACTTGCTAGGCAGGCACTGTATCACTGAACAGTATGCCAGCTCTTAACCATCAATATTAACACTATCAATACCAACACACAGAGAAATTTTAGAATTAAAAGTGCCATGGTGCAGAAGAGGGAATAAAAGTTTGGGCCATCAGAAGGAGTGAAATACTGATATACCCCATAGCACGGACGGACCATGTACACGTTTTGCTACATGAAATAAGCTAGTTACAGGCCACACGTGGTCTAACTCCATTTGTATGAAAGAGCCCCAACATCTAGAACGGGCAGGTCCATAACAACAGACGAGTACTCGTAGTTACCTAGGGCGGAGGGGGAAGGATGATTAGAGCAAGGTGGCTGAGGGGGGAGCATTTCTTTTAGGGGGTGATGGAAGTGTTTTAAAACTGAAAATAGTGATGGCCATGCCAAATGTGGATATATCAAAGCCACCGAACTGTGTGCGACAAATGCATGGATTATATCTCACTAAAGCTGGGGATGTGGATATTTGTACTATGCCGAAGCAATTGCTCAGATACAGAACTAAAAGGCTGTTAATTCAGTTGTTGAAGAGCCACTCCTCTGTCACAGGAGAACAGAGACTACTAATCAAGGAATGTTGTCCTCAAAAACAACTTGCTGAGCTCATTCTATTCCTGGGTTTGTTTGTGTGCTGGAAAGAATGTCCTGGTTGGTTGTTTGGGAGATGTGATAAAATGAAATACATGTTTGATGATAAATGTCACTCCTGTCAATTCTGGCAGCTGCAATATGTGCACAAACAGAGCCCTTCCCACGGGTGTGAAAGAGGGAGCTGTGTTCTCAGGAGCTGTGGACCTGGGCCAGAGGGAGGAGGTGTGCCAGGGGAGAAGATGCTGGATGGCATGGCATGGCCCAGGCAGGGAACAGAGCTTCCTGCACGACAGATGTGTGATGGGGCTCCCCTTCCACACTCAGTTATGCATCCCAGGCCTGCTCCGGCCTGGTGCTCCTCACACTGGAGCGTACATCAGAATCACTGCACAGCTTAGCTTACCAGGCTCACCCCTGAGGTCCTGATTCAACACACTGGAAACTTTTCTGCTTTCTCCCCACCTCACCTCCCAGAACTATGGATTGAACTCAGGACCTTCACCCTGAGCTGGGTCCTCAGCCCTTAAAAAAAAAAAGAAAGAAAGAAAAGAGAAAAAAATTGAGACTGTGACTTGCTAAATCTGGCGAGTGTGAGGTCGTGAGTTCAAACTCCGGTACCCAAAAAAGAAAGAAGAAGATGGTGCTAAAGTCCGTGTGGAGGCTGAAGCAGCCAGTCTGGGGCCCACAGTTGAAGCAGTAACAGTGGTGGCAAGCTGCTAAACGCGTGCATGCCAGCGCTAGAGACACTGTAAGGAGCACTCGCCAGCAGGCGTTTTTGCAGGCCACTGTTAAGCTCCCCCAGAGGCAGAAAGGGTTAAAGGAGAAGGGGTTTTACTAGCTCAGGCCTTCACAAGCTTCTGATTGGATTCTAGGCTTCTTGCTTATTGATTGTAATCAGTTGAGTTATCTCTGTAACAAATTGCTTTAAATTATTGAAATAGTAATAGGCACAGCTGGGTAAATAACGCACAGGATGGTGCAAGTCTAAGTTCATTAAGAGGTAGCCCATTCTGCAGGACTCCCAGCAGGGCTGGCTCCCGATGATCCATTGCCACCAACCCAGCGTTCCTGAGTGTGGCCTGTCTGCACACCCTCCTGGTGAAGTCATGGAAATCACTAAGGCCCTTCCTACAGGTCCCTAAACCTCCTGGCCAACATTGCACTGCAAATATCCATGAAGTGGCCACAGGGTCACAAAAATCCAAGTGCCTTTAAGCTGCTTACCAGCACATACCCTAACAGTGTTTAATATCTCCTGACGAGGAGAAAGAAGTGTTCTCAACTGCAGGCTGCAATACAGGACATTAACGACTCTGAATTCAAGAAGTCTGTTTTCAAAATACAAATTATTTTTCTTCAAATGTTGAGATTTTGAGATTGCAGTGTTTATCCTGGTGAGATGAGTACTAGGAAATACACTATGCTCTTAAGAACACTTTCCCTGTAACGAGATAGATCAGAGGCTAGCCATGGTGGAGTGGGGAGGAGGGGGCGATTAAGAGAGGCCCCTTAAAAAGCCCAGAACATACAAATCACCAAGGAAACCAGCTCCTGTAACTACTGGATAATAAATTTTCTAATTATCCTAACAAGTCAGGAAAGCCCCTTGCCTAAGAGGCGATCAGGGTGGGCATAGTTAATAAGACAGCAAGAAGAGAGCGGACCTGCACAGCGGTGGTGTTTGCCAGCTTGGCCGAAGAGTGTCTTTCTGGGCCCCTGGCAGCAGGAACATGAGGACCAGCCTTGAGGTGCTGTTTCCCCAGCCTCTGAGGCTTGCTGCTACCCATGGGAGCCACTCAGACTCAGGGGTGATGGGGACTGGGTTACTCCTGTCACATCCCGAAGCCAGCCTGAATCCAGTGTGAGGTGGGAGCAGAGCCTGAAGACAGAGAGGAGGACATTAACCCAGCATGGCCTCCTGCAGCAGGCAGACCCAGCCCTAGGACCTTCCACCCCACATTAGCTCCTGAGACGAGCTGTTAAAACCAGGTCAGCACGAAATATCTACCAGACACCAGTGATGTATCTAGCACTGGGTCCTTTCCACATCTAACAATCTCAAGCCTAAAGGACCACAAACGAATGGGCAAGCACAGGCTTGATTTAACAGATGCAAAGTTGCCACATTGCTTTCGGACTTTATTTTTTATGCACAGTTTCTGCACATGATTAGAGGGACTTGCCTGCATTTGACTGACTCCTTCCTTCTGGGTCTTCATGTTTTTTATGAAGTATTTATTTAAGGAAACAAATAACATTGCGTGTTTTTTCATTTGACAGAAGTGGTATCACACTGTATTCTGGAGCTCAATGTTCTCATTCAACATCATGCTCCAAGAGCTATGAGGTCCTGATCTGCTCAGCACATTGCTAGGTCCCCCCATGAACACGGGCCCTGCAAGGAACAAAGTTTGAGTGATATTCGTCCCTAGGATTCCAGGCCTTGAGGCCTCCAATACTGGCCCAGTTTGGGAAAATTTCCCATGTAGGACTAAGTATTCACTGTCTCTTTTGAGTTCCATGTATAAGAAGGAGGGACCAAAATACATAGTGACTGTTTAAATAAAAGATTTTATTACAGTAACAGCCATGGCCGCTGACCCCCGTGAACACACTCCTCCCCATGCACTTCTCACACTCTCATCCCATCGCTCTGCCCTCTTTTCTGAAGCAGTTCTGGAAGTCTTCTTTCTGAGTGTCTTTATGAAGTATAACCAAAAATACAGTGAACAGTTGCTGCCAGTGTCACCCAACAGAAAGGCAGACTTGTAAAAACATGGCAGTGTGTCCTCGTCTCCTTTATTCACCAGATCTGGCACTATGAAACTGCTGGCTCTTCCCCGAAGTCCCAAGGACTGTGACAGATAAAGATTTCGTTTTGACTGAGGACATCGAGGCAGCCTCAGCAGTGCAACTAAAGATGCTCCTGCAGGGTAATTAATTCACTAATACCTCATCCAATCCCAACCCAGTGTCTCTTCAGCTTATGTGTGGATGTTCCTGCCTGTTAACCGTGGAGACTACAATGGCAGATTCACTAGGACATGGATGTAGCTTGGTCCTGGGTCCCCTCTCGCTCTTGCAAGAGTTCCTGCTAAGGCCCTATGCTCAACTTTGTATTTGCAATTGTGTCTTCTCAAAAAGAACTCAAAAGAAAAAAATCCTATAAACTTTGGGCTGCCCAAACCCTGAGTGCACCCTGCAGAGAGAACTTCCTTATCTTGGTGATGTCCTAACACACTGGTGAGGCGCTGGGGAGATCCAAGGCGTAATCCTGGGATTAAAGCTTAACTCAGAGGTGCACGCAGAGCCTGGTGCCGTCCACATGCTTGTGAGCCTTGGCACCACCGCCCACGCCCTAGGACGCCCTGACCTTGGTCATCCGTGCTCTGCTGCAGTCTTCGTGCTGGAAGGAAGGCCCTGGCTTAGCTCAGCAATCCACCAGGGCCCTGCCCTGCTCCAGCTGTGTCCACTGGGCTCTTGGGGAAGGGCCAGGCCCATGCCAGATGATCTGACAGGATGGAAAAGGGAAATTCTCAGCATTCCTTTTGCAGGAGACATTTGCCAACTGCAAAGCCGTGAGGAGCAGCTGGCTGGGGTTCCCTTGAGCCGCCAAATGCATCTTCAGCCCTAACAGGGTCCAGAATAGAAAAAGTTGGGTCACCTCTCATTAACCAGAGTTTCTTGGGGAACAGGGATCTGCTGCAGAGCAGGGACCCAGAAGCGGGGAGGTGGTGGGGGAAGCCAAAGGAAGATGCAGGACCACACCCTAAAATACCCTCTCCGAGCTCACAGACTTCCAGTTTGGGGAAAATGTCTTCGTTTTCCCAGAAATGACCCAATGGAACAATCAGATGACATTATTCGCTCCATCAGGGCACAGCAACAGTGCCAGGAGGAAAGGGCCCAAATCCTGTTTTTAACCTTATCTTGACTCACACTCACTGAGGACCAGAAGTGCCTGTAAAACCCCTTCCCAAGTCTCTCACCCACCTTTCTTGTTGGGGAGTGCTCAGTCCACAGTGTGAATGCTCCAAGTCAGCTTAGATTGTCTCTTTCACCCTGGAGCATTGCAGGGGTACCCTGAGGGACGTGCCCAGCCCCTCAGGCAGTGGGGCAATCTCAGGCCTAAGAAGTACTTCCTAATGGACCCTCTTAGAACCTTGTGCATTTAGTTAAAAAGCCATATATTATTGTGGCTGATAGAATCGTGGCATGGCTGAAAAGATAAGAAGTATGAAATATAAATGACGTTTATTTTTAAAATGCAGGGAGAGATGCCCTGACCTTCTGGGGCCTCTAGGGGCTGGCATTCTCTCCGGGGGCTGGCAATCTCTCCGTTGGACACGTGGAATGGGGGCATACACGTAGCTTAGATTTGGGGTGGTACCTAAGGGGCATTAGGGATGCACAGGTAGCCCACTGATATTCATTTCACACCACAGGTAAATTCCTAGGGGTGGGGAAGATAGAGCTCAAGATAGAGCCCCCTGGTTCCACCTCCAAGCTTTTCACCAGCTACAGTGTCCCAAATGGGCCAAAATCTTTTCAGTCCTGTCTTTTGATTATTAGGAAAAAGGGCGAAGATTTCTTTCTTTTACTGCTTCCTGCTGGAAGGGAGCGCTGTACTGGGGTTTAGGAGTCGATGGGATGACAGTTGATGCCCATGTAGAAGCTGGTGTCAGGTGTTTTAGCTAAGACAACTTTATCAGTGAGCGCTTGGCAAAGACAAATTTCTCTTCCAGACTTGCCAACTTGCCCACGAGGTCCTGTCTGACCACCTTCCCCATGTGCCTCCATCTGCCTCTGCATCCAAAGACACTGAGTCCAGGGATCTAGCCAACCACAGATCAAAACTACAGTGTGCAAGGAAAAATCCTGGCATCTGTATTAAACATGAGCAAACTTGTTTCTCTCCTAATTATTTCCTTAACAATATAATACAGCAACTTGTCTAGTGTTGACACTGTGTCAGGTGTCACAGGTCATTTAGAGATGCTTGAAAGCATATGGAAGGAATCACCCCTGTATCACCTCCGCCTTCTTCGCTGAGCTGGAGGCATCATGTTTTCCTCTCCTCTCCCATACTTACATCTATCTCCACACCCCTGGTGAGTTCACAGACACCCGTTGACTGCTTCACTGTGACAGTGATGAGCTGAACATCTTGCACAAGAGTCAGCTGTGACTTGGAAAGATTGTTCGCCCAGGGTCCCGACACTAGTGAGTGTCAACACCCTGACAACACCAGATCTGATTTTGAATGTGGAATCCCTTTCACTGTCTGGAAGTGAAAAGATTGTCACAGGGGAGGAGAGGGGATAAAAATCTAAAACAGCCTCTCTGCTCCCAAAAAGAAGATGAGATGATAAAAATCATGGGTGAAGTTACATAAACTGCGCTCCATCACAAACTAAGAGGCCTGCCGAGGCCAGACAGGCACGGTCAGTGGCTGAGGGGGCTCAGTGGGTACTTCGGCCCATGGAAATGCTGTGCCCACCAGAAGGGCCCAGGCTGTGAACCCACCAATCATTACCATGTGTGAAACAGGCCCAGAATTTCTCATTTTATGTTTGCAATTAGAACTAGACTTAAATATAAAGTCTGCAATGTTTTTTCCTGGAGGGAAGTAACCCAAATCTCTAAAAGCACTGAGGAGCATGTCCATCTGTGAGCAAGTGCAGGATAAAGGTCACCAGTCTGCAACCTCTGGTTGGAAACTGAGCCTCAGATCAACCAGGGGACACTAACTCAGCCCCTGGCTGACACTGCGCTTGGGGATAAGAGTTTCAGAGACTCCAAACACAGAAATACGGCCCTGACCAACGGGTTGCTGCTTTGATTTAACACCTGGTCCTACTTTAGTCCTGCAAGGCACAGCACGGTGACCTCCTGACCTCCTGACCTTCTTTGGCCCACACGCCACACTGCCCGGTCCACCTCCCACTACTCTCATTTGTGTGCCATGGGCATTTACCTCGCTTTCTCCACGCTTGTGACTACTTTCTTATGAGGCTCCTTTAAGACTCTTCTTCATGGTATTTGCATAAAAGTGAGCCCAGATGTGCAGTGCAAAAGCAAATGACTTCAAAACCCTGCGGTGATTTCCCACTTTCGATTCCTCCTTGGGCATTTTTGTCATAAACCAGCTGCAAGCCTGGGTCTCCACACATGGATATGCCATGCCATTCTGACCATCACTCAGCACCTGCCATGTGCCAGACACCACTCCGCACCAGATCCTCCAAGATGCCTTCCTGGCCGCTCCTAGCTGAGTACCGATGAACAGACAGGAAAAGCACCCTGGGAGCAAAGCTGGATTCGAACCTAAGTCCATGCACTTCCAGAGTCCATCCCCAGAGATGCCAGCTTTGTTCTGCTCATTTCACAGGTGGAAAAACAGGCTTGGAGAGTAGAAAACGTCTTCAAAGTCACAGTGACCTGTGCTTTTTAAGCTCACAGTTGGATCAGGTTAACAGCAGGCTCAGACCCAAGATGCTGAGACTCTAGATTCCCTTTCAAATGCTCACATAGGCTTAGGTGAAATGAACACCGTGATCTGCAGAAGAATAAAGTTTAATGCTACCTTTGTTCTAAGCCCTGCTAATCATGAATCTAATTAAAATCTAAACATACAGCGGTGCTCAGTATGTCTTACTTTCCCAATGCTCTGTGAGTTTGATCTCTTCCCTACTTACAGGAATCCCTGTCTCCCCGCCTCTCCGTACCGTGAAGCAGCAGCATCAGCAGCCCTAGCTGTGAGGTCCTGAGCGTGTGCACCCTGCACCCCACTCTGAACCCACTGAGTGCCTGGCAATACCTGTGCATAGTGAAGCAGGAGATCAAGAAAGCTGAGCTGTCAGAAGTTGCAAGATCACTCTCCTTGCACAATTGACTAGCAAATGCTGGGCTTTTTCATAGAAAATTTCTGCCCAGAGACACTGTCCCTCAAACAAGAACCACGTATGTGGCCCACGGTGCAATGTCTCAGAAAGCCCATTTTCCCACCGAGTGGAGGAGCCTGTGCCCATGATCCCAGCACTCTGGGAAGCTGATGCAGGAGGATGACAATGTGAGTGCTGCCCAAGAAACTTAGCAACTTAGCGGGATTGTATCAAAATGAAAGGTGCAAAGGTCCCGGGTCCAATTCTATCAGTATCACAAGGGAAAAGAACAAAAAAAGGAAGGAAGGAAAAGAGGAGGGAAGGAGGGAAGTGAAGGAAAGAAAGAGCCCTAGCACATTTCCCAGCTAGGACTCTGACTCAGTCCGGAGCCCGCAGCCCTCACACCAAGCCCCCGGCATTGCCTGGTTGGTCTCCCACCCCTCTCCCTGCAAGTGTTCTGGGCCTGTAACTCCCAGAACGACAGGAAGGATGTTGTAGGTTTATCCAAAAATCGAAAAGAAAAAAAAAAGTGGCTAAATGGCTAGAGAATAAAACTGATGTTCTGCCACATGGAAAAACCCACCCCAAAATGAGGTAATGGGGGAATAGCTGTGAACCTTAGGGGCTGTCCATAAACTCAACCTAGGATGGGCTTGAACATATCCTTATAAAGCCACATCGGACATGCCACTGGAGAGTCCTCAGTGGCCGAGCTGTGTGTGGTATGGGGCTGAGACCAGAACCGTGGAATCCTGGGTTAGAGGAAGGTCAGAGTCTTTCAGTCCCCAGCCAAATCTCCAATTGTCCTGGGAGGAGGTGCTCAGGGGGAGACTCCCAGCTGCAAGAAGGAGCCGGGCCTGGGAAAGCCACGCGCCTTCTCCAGGGCAGACTGTACTCAGCTCTTCCGGGGCCTGCTGGAATTTCATTAGCTTGGCCACACTGTACAGATGGGAATTTAATAATTAATTAGGGAATAGTTCACCCCAGAGCCCATGCAGGGGGATTATGCAAATCAACCAAGATTGTGGCAGGGGGCTGAATATTTTATAGTGCGTTTAATTTGCAAATATTACCCACTGAGAAGGCTTAGGCAGGAAATTATCATCATCATAATTATTATTACTCATGCAAAACTACTTGAGCTTTTATCAAGCCTCATCCTTCCAACTGCTTTCACCAAACACGTCCCTCCTAGAAATGTAATTTTTTTTTTTTTAATGAAAAACCAGAGTGAAACGCAAAAGCATGTTAAGAATGAAATTCACCTGTCTGGATAAAATAAAAAGTAACCTCTACTCTACCTTTTGCCCAGCCTACGACTCTTTTTGCCACCTAACTGTTTCCCTTGCTGATGATTTTCACAGGAGCAGAATACTAAAAGAGAGCAATGAATTTCCCCCTCTGTGCTCTGCACATAACTTGAGGCATTAATTAAGCCACCCACCGATTCTGTGAGCACCCCCACATCCTTCCAGCAAACTTCTCAGCTTAAATAGCTGAGCAGTTTCCTACGCCTCCTTATAAGAACCCTGACTCCTCTAGCTTGGGAGATCATGGTGACCAGAGTCACATACCAGGGAGATCATGGCGACCAGAGTCACACACCAGCCAGGATCGCCTCACTAACGCTGCTCCCCCAACGACAACATGGGTTGCAAACTCGGTCACCCAGAACAAGGTTGGCAGATTTTGCTGTAGAGGGCCAGGGAGCAGTAAATATTTTAGGCTTCCTGGGCTTTGTGGTCTCTGCTGCAGCTTCATGGTTCTGCTTGTGTGGCCCAAAAGAAGCACCAGCCATTATGTCAACAAATGGACGTGGCTGTGTTCCAATAAAACTTTATTTGCAGAAACAGATGGTGGGCCAGATTGGGCTGCCGACCAAGCCTTCTGTTGGAGGATAGACTGTGGTTTTTAAACACTTTGTGCAATTTTATTCTTTTTTTTTTTTTTAAATCGCCTTATGATTCTGAGTAAATGTATAGACGGACTTAAATGCATTCGTTTAGACCAGTAGTTCTTAGAGAGGACAATTTGGTCTCCCATGGGGCACTCAGCAGTGTCTGGAGACTAGGATCATCACTAATGGTGTGGAAGGTGTGTGGTCAAATGAGGTGTGGAGCTTAGGGGAGCTTCAGGTGCTAGGAATAAACCTCATGGGGCTTCATGCATGCTGGACAAGTGCCCTACTGATGAGCTGGGTGCTCACAAAATCGGTAGGTAGATTATCTTGATATTCTTAATAAATTCGTGTACACTGGGCCCCTTATTTTTCTTTTTGCACTCAGCCCCACAACTCACACTGCCCATGCTACTAAAAGACACAAAACCCGCAAAGTCTGTTGCAACTAGGGGAGGAGGGGTGCCGCTGTAGAGGGGATGAGGTGCTGTAACCATCCTGCACAGGGTCTCCCTCCCAACACAACAAAGATCTGCCAAAATGTCATGGTGCCCAGGTGGAGGAGCCTGGGTTACACTCGGTGAAAATGGCAACAATCTATCATTGCTGATGTACAGATCCTGCCTCTTTGTATCTCTGTAAAAGTAGATTTACTACCCGGGAAAATAATCCATTTCTGATCTAAGCATTTCTGACTTCTTTCTGCTCACCACAATAAACACCACGTCGTCTGCCCCTATTTCTATACTCATGGATTAATCTTGTCATTGTATTTTCTAAAGAAATAATTCATACAGGTGGCACAGATTTGATTCGGAAACAAACGCAGCGCCAGTGGATCTCCCACCTACCCCAGCCCCAGTCTCTGCTCTGCTCCTCAGATGATTCTGTTGATCATCCACAAAAATCTGTTGTCTTCCACAGATACTTTGTAGATGGAGAAATGCAATGCACACGTTCTTAGTTTCCTTTTCACAGCCACCCAGAATGTTCCCAAAAGACTCCTGTACCTGGACCTCCCCTGCTCTGCTCCCCATTTTTCCAGGGCTGCCTCCTTCTCAGCAAGGGCTCCAATCGCCCCCCAGGGTCCTCTGTCTCAGGAGCTTTGCCTTCCGGAACTAACACAAGAGAGCTCTCTGCTCCTGCCTTTGCAAGCCCCTGGCTGAATTAAAAGTTGCATTCCCTTTTCTAGTTCCAAATGTTTCTCCTTCGGTGCCCTCTGTCACAGAAAGTATCGTTTCTCTATTTAAAGTCCACTGGGGCCCAGTGCCCAGTAAACAAAGTGGAGAGATCTTGCGCAGCTCTGGCACTGGCTTGGCCCCCATTTCCGTTCCAAGAGGAGCAGGGAAGAGGCGATTTGATGTTGGAGCCACTGAGATCCCAGTGTGGGTTTGGAAGAGTGAAGGAAGGGCCACTCCTTGACTGAGTGTGAGCACAGGTGTGTGTGACCACCTTTAAATTAAAAAGAGAGAGAGAGAGAAAAAACCAAGCAAAGGCACCCAGAAAAGCACAAGCAGGCTGAGGGCACCAATTCAAGAGAGTGATCAATTATTTAGAGGTATTTAAGCCCTATCTGGATTCGGGGGCAACGTATCCACTGAGAGAAAGAAAGGGAAGCTTGTGGGAAAATGTGGCTTGGACCCCAGCCTAGGCAGGCGGCAGCTGGGGAGCAGCCGGTCTCAGGGAGTCTGTGCTTCTTTTCCATGTTGGCCCTTGGTCCACCGCTTGGGTTGGGGTTCCAGCCCGAGGTAGACCGGTCTCAGCACCTGCACGGGGCGGCTCTCTCCCCTGCAAGTGCAGCTGTCATTGCTCTCCAAGGTGCACGGGCTGGAGGACAGCAGCGCAGGCAGGGAGGGCACTGGCACCGCTGGCGGCTGAACCTTCTGCCTTCCTGTGCTGCCGCCTCACGGGCTGCTGGGAGTGCCAGCCCCTCCTCCTTTCTGGCCGCACTGCTCTCTGCAAGGCCTTCTTGAGATTACGGGGGCTAGAAAACGGTGAGCAAAAGAATAGCAAACACGACTTAGAACGGAGGCAGAGTCTCAAGCTCAGTTTCCCAGATTCACTGTGTTGGAACAACCTAAGTTCTAACATGGCTTTTTAAGTTCTTTAATGAAATGCACACAAATTAAAAGCAACCACTGAAACATAGAAGTGTAAGGACACTCACACTGTGGCACAAGCATCACCATCTTCCACTTCCAAAAGTTTCTTATCATTCCAAATTGAAACTCTGCACCCATTAAACATTAACTCTCATTTCCCTGTCCCCGGCCCCTTTCAACCACTGTTCTTTCTGTTCTTCTGCATTTGACTTCTCTACGTACCTCATGGAAGTGGGGTTGGGTAATGCCTCTTTTTGTGACTGGGTTGTTTTCCTTACCATAAAGTCTTTAAGGTTCCTCCATGTTACAGCCTGTGTTAGAATTTCCTTCTTTTTTTACGGCTGAGTAGTATTCCATTGTGTACACATACCACAGTGTGTTTGTCCATTTATCCATCTGTTGGTTGGCACAGGTTGCTTCTGCATTTTGGCTACTGTGAATAATGCTGTTGCAAAGGTGAGTGTACACAGAGCTATCAGAGCTAAGCAGCTGTGTGTGTTCCCAGGCTCTACCTTGGAAAATTCTGTCTCAGGAGCTCTGGAGTAAGACCAGGAAAACTGCATTTTTAAGGCTCCTCAGGGTGATCCTGAGGCCAAACCAAGGATTAGAAACCAGGACCCAGATTGATGAACAAACCACACTGATCCTGGTGGTCAGTCATCCTCACAGACACTCTGTACTCAGACAGAGACATGAGCCACCTGAGCAGGGAGCTTGGGCTCGGGGCCGCTTCGTCTTGTGAATTCATCTCTCCCAAATCCCACCGCTGGCGGAGACAGAACAGCTTTCAGGAAACGCCAGCTTCCCAGGTGTGAACCACGCAGCTCTGGTTTCCTTGTGCAGAATAAAGAAACGGAGGCTCAAACACAGCTCAGGTACGAGAATTCAAGCTGATCTCGCCAACCCAAAGACCTCACTCCTCCACCTGAGGACAGGACAGCACCCTGTGATTCCACAGAGCCCCCAGCAGCATTCCTGGGTGGCTCCTGACACAGGACACACGGCAAGTAGATACAGGCTGCGGTCAGCGTAGAGCCCCAGTGTGAGGGCAGCACCCCAAGAGGTGGACTTTTTTCTCCCTCCTCGGAAGGTGCAGTGCACAGCTTGGAAAGCGTCCCTAGGCTCTGCGCTCCTCAGTTTCCTGCTCTCCAAGAGGAAGTGTGCAAGAAAGATGGGCGGAGCCCCAGACATGCTCCCCCACACTAAGTACACTCCACCACGAGCTCTCGGGGCCCAGGGTCTGCGAGCAACCTCTCTGAACCTTCATCTCAACCTTTCCAGGAAAGATCCTCTCCACCTGCCAGGTAAAATAAAGTAGGTGTGGTGCACACTTGGAGTCTCAGCACTCTGGGAGGCTGAGTCAGGACAGTGAAAAGTTCAAGCCCAGCCCGGGGAACTTGGCACAGATTTTTTTGTTGTTAAGTTTCAGGGCTGGGGATAGAGCTCAAGAAGGTGATCCTGGGTTCAATCCCCAGGCTACCACAAAAAGAAGACTAAAAAGAAGAGAAAGAAAAAGAAGAACAAAAATAAAAAAGAAGGATGAAGAGGAGGAGAAAGAGGAGGAAATAGAAGAGGAAAAGGAAGAAGAAGAAAAAGAAGTGAAGGGGAAAAGAAAGAACGGAGGGAGGGCAGAGAAGTCCATAATTCGTGGCCTTCGGTGCTCACACGGCAGAGCTGAGGTGCCGAGGTCCAGCCCGGAGCTGTGCGCTCCCGTCCAGCTCCCCGGCTCCCAGCCCAGCTCTCACCTCACCATCAGGGCAGGATTATGTTTCGGGCTTGAAACAGAAGCTCTTCTTCCCTGGGAAACCTCAGTCCCAGCGCTTACAGCCTCTAAGGGGTGGGATGAGATCCAGCTCTGCTGACAGCCAGGGGACTGCAGTGCTGACCCCTTCCATCTGCACTGACCTCACGGGGACATCAGGCGTGTGTTCCAGCGCACGGGGCTGCACAGCCAGCCAGTGGACACACACAAAGTGTCAAAACTGATAGAAATGTGAAACACTATGTATACTGCTAAAGGGGAGGAGAAGAAGATATTAGAGACCCACAAGTGTCAGCAGTAAGATGGCCAGGGACCTGCAGTCCCAAGGGCTGGAGCTGGGGTGTGCCGCTACTATTTATATTCTGCTTCCTGACAGGAAATATTTAAGGAATCGGAGTCAAGAGCAAAACTCTACAGACTGCCAGGGGAATTATAATTTCTGAACTAGTGAAGTAAATTATAAAATGTAGCCTTATCTCTACATCCTAGAATGTGAGAAATTTTGAGGGCGCTCAGTTTGGAAGCCACTGTTTTATGTAAAAGGAACCCAAGACGAGAGAGATGAATTAACCGACTGAAGTTCGCACCCTAATAAGCCAGGTCACAAGCTCAAATTAAATGGACCTTTATCGGGTACCAACCAAACGTGAGGCTTGCTGCTAGGCATTGGTTCGTCCGGCAGACACTGCTGAGGCACATGAAACCATTTAACCCTGACCGTGATGCTAAGTTACACACTGTTATGTCCCTGTCTCACCAGAGAAATACTAAGCCAGAGAAAGCAGAAGTGATTACCTGGGGTCACAGCATTACGGGGCCAGGTTGCTGGAATTCATGCACCCTGCCCAGCCCCTGAGGGTGTGTCTTTGTCCAGTGCAGCAGACTGATCCTGGGGGAGATGGAGGTCTAACCACAGGGTTTCTGATTGTATTTTTTAATGGATTTGGAGGGGGTGATGTCAGACAGTAGTCTTACAGGATGCCTGGGAATTATACAGTTAAGAAATGGGAGGGTGGGGGTATGGATAGACCTCAATCGGACCTGTAGCTAATAAAATGTGAGGACCTTCAATTAAAATACAAAATTAGGTACAAAAATTAATACCTACTGAGAGTAAGAAAAAATTCAATAAATTACAAAGTTTTTAAAAGTTGCTCACATTAGCTGGGTGTGGTGGCTGATGCCTGTAATCCCAGCACTCAGGAGGCTGAGGCAGAGGATCCTTATGAGTTCAAGACCACCCTGGGCTATGGTAGCCCAGCGAGCTCAAAGCCAGCCTGAACTGCATAGCGAGACCCTGTCTCAAAAAGACAAAAATAAAGAAGTAAAAATAAATAAAAAGATGATCACAAATATTACACTACACAAAACAACTTTTTGTTGACTATGTTTTTTGTTTTTTGTTTTTTTTTTTTGTCTTTTTGAGATGGAGTCTCGCTATGCAGTTCAGGCTGGCCTTGAGCTCACTTTGTAGCCCAGGCTGGTCTCGAACTCGCAAAGATCCTCCCACCTCAGCCTCCCGAGTGCTGGGGTTACAGACGTGAGCCACCACGCCCGGCGACTATGCTTTTTTGCACAATGTTTTTATGCTCATGAATTTACCCTACACTCTGTTTGAGCTCCTCTTCCTATGACAAAATGCTATTCAATCCACACAGAAAACAGACAAGTCATTCGAAGGGCAAGGTAGCTAGAAATTTTATTTGTATCCTTAACAGTTTAGAAGAAAAATCATTCCATTTCAACTAATTTCTGACTTGGTCATATAAGTATACAACAGCAAAGCTCTCCAGTTTTATGGGAGCTCTGATTTTTCAGGAGACTTCAGGGTTGAGTAATAACTAATCTGTAGTCTCTAAAGTCTTTGAATTAGTGAAACTCATTGGCCGGTTGTAGCTGATTTCTGGGTATTGTGAATATTAAACCTGTATCTTGCTGATGTCTCTAATTTGGGGAAAATCAGCAAGAAACTTAAATATTTTTCCACTGGGTTCATACAATTTAGTCCTCATAATTAACTGGGTTATCTATGTGCCCAAGGACTTAGTCATTACCTTTATTAGAAGTGACAAAGTATCTTTCTCATAATGAATTTTTCTCTTTAAATGTCTTTTAAACTTTTTATAATTTTTTAAAACCAGAATGTTTTCTATGATTTCAGTGTTCATTTGGAGCATATTTTGTTCACAGTCCATCAAGTTTACCTGCATGCCTTCAGCTTCCTTTCTTTCTTCCTCTTTCCTCCTTCCTTCCTTTCCTCCTTGATCTTCGTAAACGATGGGGTCTCACTCTGTGGCCCAGCCTACACTGGAATTCCTGGGCTCCCCCAAACCTCCTGCCTTCTAAGCACAGTAACAGGCACTACAGGCTCATTTCACCCTGCCCAAGACTCCATTTTTTAATAAATAAACCTAATGATAACAAATTAAGTTTGCTTTCATTTACATCCAAATCAGAGTCTGTAATTTTTTAGTTGTTATCGAAACAGTCCAAATCTATTTCCCAATTCCAAGAAGAATGCATATTCAAGCTTCACCAACTTACAGCCTGGTGTCTTCCAAGTCTTTGAAAATATCTTTCATAGTTCCCAACACATCATTGAACAGCTTCAGCATAAGCAGATATCCTCGAGCCAGTCTCATGGAAGAAAACTCCAGGCTCAGTAAGCCTAGAAAGAAATCACGTGCCAGAGGCAAAGTGTCAAATAGTCAGCCACTTCAGGCACGTGGAGATGGCAGGAGAGCAAGAGAAAATATGGGACATAGCTCCAGATTGCAGCCCGTGGGTCTCACTTCTGCAGATTTACCAAACATCGGCCATGTGGACACAATGCTAAGACCACTTTCTGTGCTTATTAAGGTCTGTGAGGTCTATGCGACTTTATTACCTATCCACCCTCACACAAAGAGCCCTCCAGCTGCTGTTCATGAGCACACCCAAGCCAGGCATGGTGGTGCACACCTGTAATCCCAGCACTCGGGAGGCTGAGCAGCAGGATCCTGAGCTGGAGACCAGCCTGGCCTACATAGTGAGTTCAAGACCACCTGGAAAAAAAAATGAAATGCACACCAAGTTCCCTCCCTATCCGCCTTCCCAAATGCCTGCAAACCACTTAGGCAGTCCTCTATTTACAAAATGCTGTGATTTCACAGCACTATGCAAACACAGTCATACATTTACATACACTTTTGGGTTTGCTTCTCTTATGCCCAGCATCTCTTCCAGGCCCTCTGTGCGTTTTATATATAACATCAATCAACAACTCACTCTGGCACTGAATAGGACTGTGGTGTCCCAAGGTACCACAGTTTGCTTGACCATTCACCTGTGGAAAGACACCTGGGCTCTCAGAGCACGGTCTGACTGTCAAGAATTAAGCTGCAGGGACTGTCCATGTACAGGTTTCATGCAAGCAGACCCCCCCCACCCTGGGAAATCACCGGTAAGTACAATGGTAAGGTTCGATGGTCACTGCAGTTTCACTTTAAGAACCTGTCAGACTGGCTTCCGAAGAGTCTATGCCACTTAACAATCCCACCAGCATCCGGAGTTTCCCCGTCCTCACCAGCATTGGGTATTGTCACTGCTTCTATCTTAGCCGTTCTGATGGGTGTGTGGTGGCCTCCTGCCTGCACTTCCCTAACGACAGTTGGTGCTGAGACAGGTAGGGCACTGGAGTGGTGTAGCCAATAAAAACTCCCAAAAAGCTGTCTGGTGGAGGTGCCTTCAAAGTCCCTGAGGACAGCCTCAGCGGGGCCAGGCCGGGACAGCAAAGTGACAGAGACAGTTAAGGGCGGAGACTGCAGAAATGCTTCCAGAAGTTGGCAAATATGGTGACTAAGGAAAAGAGAAGAACCCAGAATAAAGACTAGATTTTTAACGCAGTTGGAGGATTCTCTAAACATGTTAAGTTTTGCTTATGAAGCATCATAGAGTTCAGAACTGCCTGGATATCCATGCTCAAAACGTACACGGTGTCCAGGCTACAAACAAGGATTTGGAAGCTCGACTCTCCCACTAGAGGAGGTCTGATTTTGTAGGCAGCTTGCTGCTGGCTTCCCAGCTGTAGACCTCTGGTCCCTGCAGTCAGCCAGCCACTAGATTCACACACACATGCATTGCCCAGGCTGGCTGGAGCTTCCATCCTCCTGACTCAGCCTCCCGACCTTCTCCTTAGCACGGGACACTTAGCACATCTACGCTCTATTTTTTAGGTGTACATAGACTCACTTACGGCTTCACAAATCCTTTCTCTTCACTGTGACTTTACCGTGACTATTTCACAGTCAGTAATCAAAGTACTAAACTGGTGTGAAGGCCACATGAGCACTGCTTACCGCTTCAGAAGTGGCAGCGACTTTCAGCTGCTAGCCATGATTGCCAGGGCCAGGGCCCCTGGCAGCTCTGCAGTGTGGCTTTAGGTATCAAGTGGCAGAAGACCACCACCTGCTCTGCTCCGGAGGAGTCCAGCCTTCCTGCCTGGCCCCCCAGAGCTCCCCAAGAGGCCTCCCCATCCCGGACAGGTGGCAGTGAGTCTTCCCTTTGAACTGCGGGCACCCTCTCCTCTCCCCTACACTGGCAGAAACCCAAGGTCCCTCTATTTTGCTCTGCTGCCCGGGGTTACCCCATGTGTCCTGGTCCTCCTGGAGCAAAGCTCTACTCTCCTTCCTTTACACAACTGTGGGCTTTGTCTGCCATAGAAGAGCTTGAGCTTGAGCTCTTTGCAAATTGACTTTATTGGTACATTTAGTATACACTGTGCTAACACCACCACAGGCAGCTGTACCTGTACATGTCATATCTTGCTGCTTCTTTCTCCCCTCTCCCTAGCCCCTCCTTCAGTCCTCTCCCCCCTCCTTATTTACAGAAGCTGTTTCCATTTCTCCCTTCTATTCTTTTTTCTTTCTCGTCCCTTCCTGCCTTTAAGATTTCTAAATTACACTTCCCAGCTTTCTGACCTCCAAGTGTGCCCCATTCATACCCAAACCTCGCCCCCGTCTCTGAGCAGCCAGCCACCCGGAGAACCCTCATATGTGTGGCACGGAGGGTCTCACTGCAAACAGGCAAGAGGGCCCCGAAACACGGCGGCGGACGGGATTCCCATCTCATCTCTGGTGTTTCGTAGGCTGCAACTTTAGTATAATTCCAACGAAATCAAAGTTATCCTTGGAAGCAGGGGAATGCAAGAGGAGCCTGCAAAAGCCAGCCTGGCCAGTTCTACTACCTGGACTGCTATAGGTGACCCTTCATGAGACTTAGAAGCTGCAGGTCAAATCCAAGATCTGAGGGCGAATCAGGGAGCTTCTTCTCCCAGGAATGAGACTGGCCTCTTAGCTCCTAATCCCTTGAAAGCATCCTGCCCCCAAGAACTCTCGAGAACGAAGTCACAGAGAGGTGATATGGGTCCCTCAGCCTGCACAGCTCCACTTCGTTGACTCTGTTTTCCAGTTCTGGGCTCCAAAAGTCCCACGTCATGACTTCTCTCCACAAGAAGCAAAATAGTGAAGTTTTTCTTTCCTTTTTTTTTTTTTTTTTTTTTTTTGAAACTTCTATTTATCTTTTTTGCTTATTTTTGAGTTTTCTAAAATTAAAAATCCAATGTCCAGCCCCAGATTATTTTAAAAACAAGCAAGTTAACTTCCGATAAATAAACTGGCTCCTAAGGGAGTCATTTCTCTGGGGACCCAAGATTCCTGCAGTGAATCCAATCCTAAGGAGCCAAAGCTAGGAGGAAGAGGAGGAGACCTAGCGCTTGAGGGGTCGCTCCCCTGGCTTTCCCTGCAGAGTCCTCCCAGGCCTTGGGTCACAGGCTGCTCACCTGTGCAGTGGCCGCTGCTCTGGGGACTAAGCAGTGTCCACCGTCCATGGTGGGCCAGCTAGGACCCGCCTGCTCCTCAGTACCTCAATACCAGAGGAGGCCAAATACAGAGCCGGCCCACAGCAAGCCGGGGGTCACTCTTTGGTGCTCTGCAAAAGCAACTTCCCCAGATGCCAAACCATCACAGACACGTGATGTGCACAGCAGCAGCTCTAATGACTGAGGATTTCACAGAGAAGAGGAAAAAAACTGGAGCGAGAAATAGGTTTCAGGTTTTTACTTTTCCAAGAAAAGATATTTTACAAACAACTCTCTCCGCAGCACAGTGCCTGCCTGGCAAGCACAAGGCCCTGGGTTTGATTCCCAGTATCAAAAACTAAATAAATAAATATATACATACATGCAAACAACCTTCTCTTTTCACTTTTTTGTCCCCTCCATATTACTGATTTTTAATTTTCTTTTTATTTTAGTAGTGTAAGTTATACAGAGCAGTGGATCTCATTTTGGTGCACATACACATACAAGTAACATAGTTTGATTCTTTCACCCCGTTACTCCTCTTCCCCCTCCCTTCCCCTGCCCCGTCCCTTTCCCCTTCTCTGATAACCTGTCCTCTACTTTCATTGTTTTCCTTTTCCTATTTCTCTGAATTGTTTTAGAGTCTCCATATGACAGACAATGTGACATTTGACTAAGTCTTGCTTTTTTTGCTAACATGATGGCCTCTAATTCCACCCATTTTCCTGCAGATAACCTGATTTCTTTCTTTTTAAGAAAGAATAATGTAATGCACATAGGTGCCCTTGTGGGTGGAGACGGGCAGAGCCTCTGGGCAAGGGCTTGGCATGATTCTCCCACTAGGTGGGGCCTGGCTCTTATCCACATCTTCTCTCAGAAAGGATCAGTGGGTCTCAGACTTCCGTTTCCTGCTGTGAATTTCTCAGGTAAGTGGACACGAAAATGAACCAGCTCCTCCCCAACTCATGCTTTCCCTTCCATGGAAAAGAAGAGCAGAAGGATAGAAGTCTAACAACACAAGTGAAGGTACCACTCATGAACCTAAGTGTGGACGTCCACGCTCAGTGTCAGCCTGAAATTCGTGATTCCATCTTGGGGGCTTGGGCCAACCTGTGATGAGGCTTCTGCTGGAGAGGGAAGATCAGGTGCACCTATGCCAGCACCTCAGTCAATGCAAAGTCTCCCCAAAGACCGAGGGGGCCTCTCTACACCCCACTAGTCTGCAATGCCACCATGGTCAGTTAGCTTGGGCCAACTGAACATGTCTGCAGAATGGAGAGGCGGATACTCACCCTGAGAGATGCCCACCACCTGAGTTTTGGGCCAAGTGAAGAATTCCCCACTGCATTCAGAAGCCATTTGTCAGGGCCTGCAGGCCTTTGAGGGGAATGTGAGTAAGACCTGGGGTGCTTAGTCTCTGGCCTCTTAGTCACAGTGACTTCTACTTCTTCACACATGTCCATTCCCAGGCCTGGGCACCACCCAACTTGCATTCTAACCACAGGTAGTGGGGTGTCTCTTGGGAGCTGAGTGCATGGCAAGGATCAGCACCCCTCATCCCTGCAAATGTGCCCGCACTTGACAGCAGGCCCCTGCAGACACAGAGGAAACCCACACTAAGGAAACACAAACATTCATTTCAAAAAAGGGCCATGAATGTAGACTAACAGCCTGAAAAATTTAAAAGAAGTAAATACTATAAATAGAAGAAAATATTCAACACTCCTGGGAATTTTTTAATCAATTGATACAATTGGCAGCATTTTTAGTGCATCAAATTGGCAAACTAAAAAATTATAATAATCCTTTTCCTCGAGTCTGGGGAACCTGCACTCCCACCCCTCAGAGGAGAATGAAAATAACAGTAACTGCCTTGGGAGTCAGTTTGACTTCACATATTAACTTCCAAAAAATACAAATAACTTTTGACTCAGTTATTTCACATGTGAAAATGTATTTTAGGCAGAAATAAGATTGTGCAAAGATGCTCCAATATTAGAATATCCGGTAACTATCCAATACTAGCAACCTGTCTGTTAGTTACAGTAACTCTAACGGAAAAGTGTAGACATACGTTGTATATTTGTTAAAATGGAAAGAGGTACAAACTATTTGATTAACTTTTTAAAGTGTTAGAGACAATATATTTTTGTTGTTTATGCAGTTCTCTTGAAAATTATTCCTAAGAAAAGGGACGCATCAGAGACCAAGATAGACAATTCTCTGCTTTTAGAAAGATTTTTATTTTGGGGACTAATGAGGTCTGAAAATAGCAAAACAATAAACAGGTCAACTAGAGAGAAATTTTAAAGAGAAATTTTTGTGATAGATATTGCATATGATTAAAGTAGGGTGATACAATAAAAAGAGGCCACACTGAGATTTTATACTGAGGTGTGAACTCCCAGGAGGAGGAGGAGGTCCTCAGTCCTCCAGACAGGGTGACAGTACAAAGCCCCAGCAGCAGGAGCAAGCTTTCCATGACACGTTTGGATCCAGCAGGGCCACACAACTACAGCAAAGAGAGAAGGGGACTGAGTGACAGAGGCACTAGAGCGGGGTCACACTTCATTGGGCTGAGTGAAATGATGTCCTGGCATTTCATTCTGCACACAGCAAGGTCCCAAACAGGAGACCAGGTCCCGTCAATGTCTGCCAGCTTCTAGCTACTGTGAGAAAGACTGGGTTTGAGGCCATGAGAATGTAGACAGTGAGGCTTGGAGGCTTCAGTGGCTCCTGCAAAGCTCAACAGTGACTTGGCCAAGGGCGGGAGGTAGTGATGGGGGAGACAGGTGCTGCGGGCATAACTGTCAGCGGGGAGCCATACTGCTTCCTAATGGACTGCTGACCCTGGGCTTCCCTGCTCTCCTGCTGTTGTCTTTAAATCCTCCCAGCTCCCATTTCAGTCCCCGCCCATGAAGGCCCATCTCTGTGCCCTGCCTTTGGGTTCTAGGAGATGATTTGTCCCTCGTGCCCAATCCCCCTTGTCTCAAGCTAACTCAAGCTGGTTTTCCTTTGTGATAGCCCTGGCTAATACAGTAAAGCTCCCAGTAGTGATTTATGACAGCTACAGTAGTTAAAGCAAGTGAGGACCAGAGAGATGAGGCAGCTTGCCCAGTTCAGACTGGCAGAACCAACGTTCAAACCCACGTCCTCCAGGTCCAGAGCCAACGTCTCTCCTACGCCATGCAACGCCAGCAAAGTGCCCCCCGTTGCTAACTACCCAGTCAAAGAAACACGGCTGTCCACCTGCACTGATGCCACTGCCCTCCATGCAGCTAGGTGTGAGCACATGGCTTATCTCAAGCGCAGTTTGAGAGGAGGGGCTGATATAAGCAGAGTGCCCGCCCCACACTCTTTCCTCTTCCTACACCCTCCCACCCAGGCTTGGTAGGAAGCAGCTCCAATTAAGTCTATCACAGTAATATGGGGGGAATGGGGATAATAAATGACCACATGGAGCTCAGTTTCCCAGCAACCTCAAAGGCTTAGCTAGGAGATACATAAGCTTTATTCTTGAAGTCCTATTACTGCTGAGTTTCTTGGTTACAGCAACCCAGCCTTATCCTAAATGCTATACCATCTCGAGACTACATGTTTGTAAATATCAGTGACATCTTCTGTTAAAAAAAATGAACCAGGCACAGCTAAAGATGGCTGATCAGTAAGCAGCAAAATACAGACCCTCCCTGGGAGAAACAGCTCAGATGCCAGAATAAAAACATCCTGGAGAGGACCAGACAGAGGGAGATGGATCCTCTCGACCCAGGGAGAAACTAAAGGAAAAAGAGCTGGTCAAACATGCAGTTGCGGGGCATTGGAGGAGCTCAGATTTGAGGCCATGGTGCTCTCACTGGAGCCACCCAAACTCACGGTCACAGTGTGCTTGCTGGTGGAGCTGAGGTCGCGCTGAAGTCAGGGGTCAGTGAGCCCAACAGAGAATGGAGTCAGTATGGAGACCCTCACTAACCTACAGTGAGTGCTCGGAATAAGACCCTCCCACAGGAAAGGGGTGACCAACTGGACAACATGTTGGAATGGGGAAGGGCAGGAACAAGGAACAGCAGTGACTTCAGTTGGTTGCTCCCTACCCAGAGCAGACTGGTGGGATCTCCTTGGCCTGGGTCATGCCACTGGCTGGGACCCAATCAGCCAGGACCCGAACTGATTCTGTGCCTGGTACACACTAATGTGGCTTTGCTGGTTGACTGGCTTGGAGGGGAGGGACCAGAATACACCACCCCTGCTTACACCTCAGTGACCAACAGCAAACTGGAGAGGGCAGAAATCCCTAGCCAGCATGCTTCAGAAGAATCATAACCAACAAGGAAAGGGGCTGGGACCTCCACTATACACCTGTATGGAACAAATCATGACAAGAGAAAGAAATAAGAAAAAGCCCCAGCCTCCAACCCTGTAAATATTGATCCAGGAGAGGTAAATATAGAAGAAATTGAAGGCAGCAAACATGCAATATCAGACACGGCACCAGCAGACATAAAGAGATATCTTCATGACATCATAGATGGGCTCAAAACTGAAATACTAATTCAAGTAAAGCAAGATATATGAAGATTAATAAAAAAAAATGCTAAGTACCTCTCAAGAAGACACAGAAGAATGAAGGAACACAAAAGAAGGAGAGAAATGTTCAATGAAGAATATAAAGAAAACCTAGAATATACGAAACGAATTCAAAGAGATTACCAGGAAATTAAAAACTCAATCGAAAGCTGGGAAAATTGCCTGATAGAAACTAAAGATAGATTAACAAAACTTGAAGATAGGTTTGCAATGTCTGATTGTGAAAGGTAAGATCTCTTAAAAGTAACAGGGAAGTAACAATACAAAGGCTAGAATGTGACAAGAGGATCTACAACTTAAGAATCAAAAATGTGAGTGAAGAAGCAGGGGTAAACACAAAGGAAATACAAAGGCTATTCACAGAAATAATTAAGGAAAACTCCACAAGCATAAGAAAAGGAAATGATATTCAAATGTATGAGGCATATAGAACTCCAGCCACCCACAACCAAAACAGAGCTACACCCACACATATAATAATCAATATCCCAGAAATTCATCCCAAGAACAGAATATTAAAAGCCATCAGAGAAAAGAAACAGGTCACCTATAAAGGAAAACCCATCAAAATCACAGCAGACTTCTTGACACAAACCATCAAATCAAGAAGAGCTTGGAGTGAAGTATTCCAAGTCCTGAAAGAAAATAATCTCCCAGATTGATGCATCCTGAAAAACTGTCTCTCAAAATTAATGAGAAACAAGATGATTCCATGGCAAAGAGGAACTGCGGGAATTTGTGACTATCAATCCAACCCTATAAAAAGAACTCATGAACATTCTAGAGAGAGAAAAAAAATACCAGGATTTCAGGAACAGTGGCAGAGAGGCCTCAATGGACAGGGCAGACAGTGGAATGAAGGAGAAAAGCAGATAAACAATGGCAGAAAAATAGCATAGCAGAAATGAGGCAGAGAAGGTTGGCTATAATCTCTAACATAGATGGCCTTGATACACTAACAAAAAGAAACACAGGAGTTGATCAGAGCTCTGTATAGGAAATATAATTAACTTGAAAGAGGGTTTATGGACCAAAAATCAAATATGAGAAAACAATGCTCTATGTGACAGGGAACTAGAGAGAAACAGGGGCAGCAGCCGCAGATAGGTTGGAAAGACAGGATACGTTTGTGCAGTAGAGAACTACTCAGCTATAATGAAGGAAAACCTTGAGGCTTTTGTAGGGAAATGAATACAACTTGAGATCAAGTCCAGGAGTAAGGAGGTTCAGAACCACTTAGGTAAATAGCAGGTTGTGCCCCCAATCTAAAAACTGGGAGGGAGTTGGTGGGACCCAAAATGTACAGTGCATCCTGTGGGAGTGAAAGGGGAGCAATTGTCTAAAAAAGGAAGGCAGAGGACATTGTTTATTGTGTATCAGGATTTAAAATCCACATTACTCTCACTCTGCTTAGATGGATTATATTCTGCCCCAGTTTGTCTACTTGTACTAGATTTGAGGGCACAGACAGCTATCCCAAAAATAGCATGATATAATACGGTAATCATCCTTAATTTCCTATTAACTTAATCTGAAGCCCTGTATAACTTACACCGTCTTATTATGACTGGTCTTATTTGAATCTGGTTTGTTAGATTGCTATTTTGCATTGATAGAATTTATTCAAATCTGTTATGATTGATAGTATCAAGTCTGAGAGTACAGGCAACTACACTGAAGATGACAAGGTTCTCTAGGATACCCACTCTGGTTTGATTATTACCTGCTTTTGAAGCCTTATAATGTCTCCAATCTTTCATTTTTATTAATATTGTTATATACTGCTAGTTCAATTATACTATGCTGATGATATAGACAATTCTATTGAAGATAACAAGAAACATCATGGTAACCATTGTATATCAATTTGTATTGCAGTTTTATATGACTTTCATCTCATGTTTTTCTAGGAATTTGTTTTGTTTTGTCTTGCTTTGTTTTGTTTTCCCTCTAGTTTAGAAAGGATAGATGTACATGTAGAGACTCATGCATGCATAGAACTTATAAACAGTTTATGAGAACTGATTATATAATGCACAATGAAATGAACAACTACTTTGAAGAAAAAGAGACACTACAGTACCCAGTGTTGATTCCGTAGCGTCATGATGCGAAAACCAGCAATACTATTATTCTTTGTTCAGAGTGATTTTAGTCTGTTTTGTTTTACGTAATTTCAACATACATGAAGGTATGGACAACTACTGTAGAAAAAATGAGAGACACTATGACAACCTTTGTTGATCTCCCTATTTCTGGTCTTAAAGACCTAAAATGCTTTCATCATCTTGTTTGGATCAGCTTTATACTATGTCTCTTACATTGCTTTCTTATGTTCTGTTTTGTTGTGCTTAATTTTACCCGTTTTAAAATTTTAAAAAAAAAATTGAACCACTCCACCAGTACCTGCAAGCAATGAGCTGCACACTGAGTCTCTCCGCTCTTGTCTGTGGTTGAATCTGTCGGATCCGTGGACCAGGTTCAATGCCTGGTATGACAACTTTGAAAAGCAGTCTTGGTTTGAAACCAAAATCAGCACGATCTCTGTGCAATGAGATATGAGAATGTGTTTTATACCCACCACTGAAACACTTCTAAAGGGCCTTCTAAAGAGCCCAAACTTTGGCAACCCACTTCAGATCCCCAGAAACAGGTGTGACAGTCACTTCCTGAAGATTTCATCCCAATACTTGCAGGAATCCAGTGACTCCCTGACTTTCCCTGTGGCTTCCCCCAGGTCTCCCCTAAAACAATGACCAGCCATCTCTTCATTGGCCCCTGGGTGCATCTGACTGGAATCACAACACTGCATTTATACTCCACTAGCTTTGGCGCTGCTGCAGAAGGTGGGGGACCCAGTGCTCCCCCAAGTGCAGGGTATAGGTGTTTCCTAACAAAAAAGGCAGAGAAATAGAAGATAAGGAAGAGGAACCACAAGCTGAGGAGAAATGCTCTGGATTCAGGACTTAGATGGACATAGACTCCAATCCTGACTCCCACACTGGCTGAGCAACTCACTTCCCATCTGGACTCAGTTTCCCAGAAAATGTAACGCCTAGTCCCATGTCATAGCCCGATACTAACACTGAGACAGGAATTCTAACACACGCCGCAATTGCTGGCAGGCGAAGAGCTGAGTAAAAACCGCAGCACAGAATCCAAACAGGGCCTGCCTGCCTCCAGACGAGGAAGTGGGCAGGCCTCGCCCTCCCCAGGTCACCATGAAGGGAATGTTGCCTGCCAGCTGGCCCCAGAGTCTCCAAGTTGTCAAAGACAGGCTTCTGTGGGTGCCACTGTGGGACGGGAGGACGTGCTTGCTGACCACATCCCAGCTGTTCTGCAGCTGTGGCTGCCCAAACCCTGCAGCTATCCTCAGGCCTCCACCACCCAGCGCATGGCACAGCCACAGCCCCGAGGGAAGTCACGGTCCACTCACCCTTGCTGTTGCCCAAACCTAAGAGATGACAATGAAGGACGTGGTTTGGGCTTTCTAGTCTCGCAGCTGACAGTTGACTTTTTTAACAAACACCACAGAGCTAAAATCTGCTTCCTACCTTGACTGTCATCCTTAGCATGAGATGGAAAGTGGAGGCTTATGGGAAAAAGAGACTGCAAAAGCCATAATGAATTATTATCATGGGCACAGACGTCAGGTTTTTAACTTAAACACAGGTACACACTACCAAAGAAGGAGAATTGGATGATTTTCACACCATGGATCGGGGTTCCCTCCTATGCTGAGATCGTGGTGCTTGGTCCAGTCCCAGGGTTGATATGAATATCATTTACCCCTCCCCTCCCAAGCTCCTCCTGATTTCCCGGTCTCTGAAATGAACATCATCACTGGGGACATCATTTCAATTCTTAAGGGAATCTTTGATACTCCTGCTGAGTGTTCAGAATTTCCCACTTCGGAAAAGCATTTGTTATTTTGTTTTGTTTAATTTTAATTTTTTTTTTTTTTTTTTGGCAAGGTCTCACTACATAGTTCAGACTGTCCTGGAACCCACTATGTAGCCCAGGCTTTGCAATCCTCTTGCCTCAGCCTTCTGAGTACTGGGGTTACAAGCCTGTGCCACCTTGCCTGGGCTTCTGCAGGCAGCCTGCTACTTCCCAATGCACTCGTAGCATCCTGGGTCACACTCTGGATGATTCTATGTCAAGATCAACAGATGTCCAGCTGGGCTTCTGCCCACATCATTCCTCTGCTCAGTAACGTTCAGTGGCTCCCTTTGGCTCATCCTGCAGCCAAAGAGCCCCAGAGTATGGCCCTGTGTCTCAAATTTGTTTACTAGATTTGCTGCTTCAACATCTGTTTTCAGATCCAGATAAATCATTCGCCACCTCTGGCTTGGTGGTTGAGTCCCCTCCCCCTGTGGTTTTTGTCATGTGGTCCCTACATTCCTCATTCCCTAACCCCCAACCCTCAGGGGCTGGACGCAGTAAAACCTAATGGTCAGTGTCAGAGCCCATGTCACACCACTTTCTTTAACCAACACGCGACCCCCAAAAGCCTAAGGCACAACGCCAGGGGCCCTAAGAGTCACAGCTCCCCACATCCTCTCTGTGTGGTGCGTTTCTCTATTCCCCACCCACTGGGTGAGCTCCCCAACACCTTCAGCCTCCCTCCTAACTTCTCTGAGATCTGTAAGTAACAAATTTTTTCTGCTTCAAGCATTTTTGGGTTACTTCGTCGCTGAGTCTCACCTTGAACACTCTTGAACCTGACCTCCATGCTCAGGGTTCTCCCAGGCAGGCTGTCTTGTGGCCTGTGGAATCCCAATGACCCTTGGTTCCCTTCCTCTCCCTATCTTGGTCCCATTCCCTTTTGCAAAAGATCTATCTCTATTTCCTATTATCCATCTTTTATTTTGCTCTGTATTTATATTTTGAGTTTCTCATATTTAAACATGTGTCTGATTTAGCTCCCTGATCACAGTGGTCTCAAGATGCATCCATCTGCCTACAATTGACACAGCTTTATCCTTGTGAACACCACAGTGGGTAAACCCATTTTCTTCATCCATTCATTTGTAGGTGGACATATAAGCTGCTTTCAAGGTTTACCTTTTATGAGTCATGCTGCTACAAACATGAATATGCATGAGGATTACACAATGTGACGTCTCTAACCCTTCTGGGTAGAGACCTATAAGAGAACTGGCTCTCATAGGACGAATAGAATTTCTAGTTTTAGTTTTTTGAGGTATCTCCATGCTGACTCTTTGGTCACTCACATTTGACAATGAAGCCTTAAGACCCCATTAGAAAGAAACCATAGGATCAGAATGCAAGGCCCTCCCCTCCCTTCTCCATCACTAATCCCCTCTCCAGTGCACAAATTCCAGCTGGACTCCTTCCTTATGCAAGTCCCACGCTCCAGCAAGCCACTTCCTGCCTGGGTGCTCTGGCTGCTTCCTCATCTGCGTTCTCCAGTCAGACCTGCCCACCTGAGACCACCTCCAGGAACAGCCATCCTTACACAGCTAATCCTTCCAAGGATCAGAGAGCCAGCCAGTCTTCAGTCTCCTGATGATGGGCTCCCTCTGCCTTGCAGGATCCTTTCCAGAATGTCTATACCTCCTTCCCATCAGCAGCCTAGTCAGAAGGAAAGCCCAAGAAACTGGCTTAATAAAAGGAGCATTTGCACACAGGCTGTGTTTAACTGGAATAAAACCAGCAGGGAGTGGGTAGTGTAGCCTCTTTGCCACCTCCCACCCCCAGGCACCGACCCCTTCACCCCTAGAGCCAAGTGTCAGAGTCAGCCCTCTTCCACAGGCGCCAGCCAACCCAAACTCGAACCTGCTGCCCCAGAACCAGAGCTCTTGTGAACCAGAGCTTCTCTGTTATCGAAGGCAGGGCCCCGAGCCTGAAGGGACAGTGCCCAGTGCGAAGTCACTCTCAAACTGTTTTATCTGATGGAAGGAAATCTTTAATCCACTTCAGCTGGAACCCCATTTCCTAAAGATGCTTTCTAGCCCAGCAGGTGCCACCATCATCTGCAAAGCACAGGCAAGGAAGACTCCACATCCCAGTAGCTTGCTGGGCCCCCAAGGACCACTAACAGTACTCCCTTCTCTGCAGCATTCAGCTTCTCCGCAGGACTGGTACCCCGGGGATTAGGAGCTGCACCCCCTCAAAAGGGGAGGAAGGGTTAGGGTGGCCAAGAAGAGGGGAAATTCTGGCTGTGTTTGTCTGCCTCTATAAACATGGGGCCAGGTTTTAATTTCTCCCTCAGCAACTCTTCGTATCAGATGAGAGAGAAACTTCCATAGTAACTAGGCTCCCCCTTGTTTTTCAGTGGCCCTGCTGAACTCAGGCTCACCCGTTTCCTGCTCAGACTCTAAAGGAATTCAGGCTTTTTGTAGTGAAGAAAGACAAGGATCCCCTGGAGTTTTATGTTAGGAATGTTTCTAGATGGTCAGTTGAGGGCTTACACACTTGTTAATTTGCACCCCAAAAACACTTCATGGCCGTATTTAAACCTGTGTTCATGCATGTATTCTAGCTGCCTGTGCACGGTTCCAACTTAATCAACTACTTAATGAGTAGCATTAATATTCGTCGTCTTCTCCATGGGCATCTAACTCACCAAGGCAAAGCTGCTGGCTGTCCACTGCCCCATGCCCCACCATTGCACTGAGAATTGTCTGTCCTCATCTAGGAAGTGGACTGTTTGTCCCTCAAGGTGCCAAAACCCTGCAGGGCACTTTCCAAAGGCTCCATTTGAAAAAGAGATGTTTCTACTTATAGATAGATCTTTTAGAAATGCCAGGCAATTAGGCAGAGCTGTAAGAAATCTGAAAGACAGTCTTTCAGAGATTTCAGAGATCCCTGTAGCAGGCCGGACACTGCGCTGAGCCCAGGGAGGCAATGATACCCAGGCAGCCCAGCTGCATCCTCTGAAGGACTACAGTATGACAGATCGAGATCAGTGTGGGGCTTAAGGTTCAGGATTCCACCCTGCAGGGAAGCTTCCCTCCTAAAGGAGGCTGAAGTCTGAAGATGAAGAGGTAAGACACTGGTTATTCACCAAATGTTAGAGCTGAAATACACACACACACACACACACACACTTTCTAGTACAATTCCTTTATTTGTAGACAAGGAAACTGAGGCCCAACAGAGCTAGAAGTCTTGTTGGAGGTCAGAGCTAATTATAGAATTCAGCCTCGCAACACCCAACCCCTTTCTGCTAAATCACATGGATTTTATTTATATCTCAGCTATAGATTATCCAAACACACTTGGCCAATAAAACACAGAATATTGAGTTAAGAAACCACATCCCTCAAGACCACAGGCATAAATAACGATCGTGTTTTCAGGCGGATGATACCTTTTCATTTCACAAATCCAGAAGATTGTTCATCAAATCAGAATTCCAGACATTTTGTTTGGGAAGACGGGGAAGGTCACAACCCCATCTAAAAGGCGCTGGCGACTAGCTGTGCAGTGCTAATTTGGGCGTGAGCTGAGCTGTGTGTCCAGACAGACTTCTCGCCCCAGCAGGGTGAATGCGCAGTTCGGCAGCCCAGGGTCCCTCCCTGGGGTGCAGCAGCCCCCCCGGGAATTTATCGAGACCGAGGTCGCCACGCTGTACGCCGAAACAGTCATTTGAAAAGCGTGTGAGACGCCGCTTGCCGCCCGCGCGCGTGCGGGAGAGGGCGCCAAGCACGCTCGGGAGAGGGGAAGGAGCGCGGCGGCAGAGCGCAGGCACCGAGGCCGCCTCTGGGGACCCGCTGCAAGGGGCGGGCGGAAGGCACCGTTTCTTTCTACCCTAGACGCGCCGAAGTTGTGTACAATCGGACTCGTGAACCTATTCGTGCGTTACGCATGTATTACAACTCGGGGTTCTCCCCCCCCCCAAAAAAAAATCCTTAAAAGTACAACCTCGGTGGAACAAAGCTGCTTTACCGCGGGGAGCCCCTCTTGGATGGAAACGGCCTCTCTAGAAACCCAAGCAACTTTCCTTGACCCCGCCGGACCCGAGGGTGAGAACGCGCACCCCTCCGCCGCGCCCTGCAGGGGAGCTGGACCTTTGCAGGCGCCCGTGTGGTCGCCGCACTTGCCGCTCGCTTCCCCTTCCCGAGTTTCGAGCCAGCGCCCCCGCGCTCGCACACGGGCCCTCCCCACCGCGTGCGCTCCGCGAGGGCGGGGTGGGGCGGGGTGGGGCGGGGCGGAGCATCCGGGGCCGCTCCCACCCCCGCTCCCGCCCGCGCGCGCCCCCAGCCAGCTCCCAGGGCGCACGGCCCGCCCCCGCCCCTCGGAGAGCAGGCGATCCTCGCCAGCCGAGCTCGGCGGCAGCGGGCGGGGGCCGGGTGAGGACGGGGCTGGCCCGGGCCGCCCCGCTCTGCAGTCGTCTGGAGCCACTGGTCCGGGAGCACTGCGGTCCGCTCCGGCGGCTTCTGCAGGCGCTCGCAGCCATGCAGCCCGGGAGCAGGCGGCGCGCCCCGGACCGCTGCTGAGCCGGCCGGGGCGGCGGGAACCCGCGCCAGCCGAGCCCCTCCCGCGGAACCCCAGGCGGCCGCGGGCAGCCCCGGCACCCCCTCTTCGCCCGCAGCCCGGCCAGCGCCACCCCCCGCGGGCCGCAGGGGCTCATGCAGCCGCCAAGGTAAGCGCTGGCAGCGGCCGGCTGCGACACCCCCAAGGCTCCGCAGACACTTGCCGGGCCACCTCACTGATGTGGTCCGCCCCAGCCTCGCGTCTCATCGTGCCCAGATCTGGAGCTTTGCCGCGCCTGGATCTCCTTAGCGTTTGGCACCAGGAAAGTTTTGTGGTTTAGTGTTTGCCTTCTATTTTTTCCCTAAACTGCGCTGCGTCGGCCCCGGGCGCTGCGCGCGGTCGGGCAGACCCTGCGCGCCTCCTCTTCCCGGAGCCCCCTCTCCGCAGCCGGCCACCCCTTCTCACCCACGGAACCGCGGCCAGGACCGCCCTCACGGCCGCCTCGCCGTGAACCCCTCCGGGCCCGCGGCGTCCGGACATCCGCCTCCCCTTGGCGCGGGGTGGTGGGGCCACGAGACAAGCGCTTTCCCAGGGGCGTCGGCGGGCGCGGCGCGTGGTCCCCGCGCGGGTCGGGTTCCAGCGCCTTGCGCAGGGACGCGCAGGACTTCGGGGAGCGCGGAGGAAGGGGTGGGGCTCCCCAGAGGCTCTCAGTCGGGCACAGCGTGTAGGACACTGCAAGGACTCAGTGTCTAGCTTGCGCCCTGACTCATCCCAGGGTATAAACTGAGGTAAGGGGACAGGTGTATGCAGGGGGAGAGCACATGGGAAGCGCTTTAGGATGGAACTCTTGATTGCATCTTATTAATTGTAATTGCATTAGATTTTCTCGGAGGTGGAATCAATTTCCCCAAATTGGAATTTTAATGGGAGCCTGCTATTATGCGGTTTCGGAAGGCGTTGGATTGTATTTATTTTACAAATTGGGTGTCTCCAGGACGGATCAGGGGGAAATAGCGCCATCTAGCGGAAGTCGCGAGCTGTGCTTTCCTTTCAGGCAGCAAAGTTGGGGTGTTCGCAAAGATTCCGGCGCTAGGTGAAGAGGCGGGAAAAACTAGTTCTGGGTGTCCATCTCGTCCTCCGCCACCTTGAGCTCAGCACGCTTTGCACAAGAGACGGAAGCTTGAGTTTATGAGTGGCAGGCTGTCACCTCGAAGATCGCTATCATTTTCTCCACCTGGTTTTAGGATCTTTCAGCAGAAATATTAGGTAAAATGTTACTCGATGTAAGATGCCCTTTCCGTTGACATCTGTTGCAGAGACCTAGAAACCCTGTGCAGGCCCTTGCTTTTCTGCTGTGCATCCCAGACAGGTGGTTTTTCTGGGATCTGTCCTAGGACAGTGATTGGTGTCCGGTGAAGGAGAATCGGGAAAGGCCTGGTGTTATCCGGGCAGCAACAGTACGTGTGTCCCAGAGGGCATTTGCCCATATAAACGAGGTCTTGCTGCTGCACTACCACCCCCTCCCCGCAGCAGGTGACAAGCACCCCCCTTTGCTGGACTCCATTTCACATTAAGAACAAGGATGCACAAAGGCACTGGGTGGGGCATGCACACATTACTGCCCTGTGCCGCCACCTTCCAAGCCAGCGGGTGTTAGCAGTGAGCTGGGTTCTCCCCCTTCCGAAGGGCGGGAGGCACTGTTGTTTTCTGCATGTGACAGGGCCACGGTGGTGGTAATGAGGGGGAAGCCTTTTCTCCTTTGTTCAGGATCCCCGCTGGTATCATTTGCCTACCAGGTGACAGACAGGTGCCGCGCGCCTTACCCAAATACACATGGTTGGCTCCCACCCCACCGCAGGCTCAGCTGTCTCCAGTCTGGGCATGGAGGAGAAGCAGGCATCTCTGTCTTCTCTCCTTACAAACCTCTCCCTGAATGCTGCCACCACTTCTGGGGCACCCGAGGAAGGACCCGAGGAAGACTCCTGTTCCATGGGCTCCACCAGCCTTGTAAGGAACACACCCTAAGCATCTCTTCTCCCGGACAAATAGTGTCCACAGCACCCGCATAGCTTTGCTCACTGACCGCAGGAAATGGCCAGGCATAGACGCAGGCATTTCCAGGTCTGGAAAGAATACACTGATGGCAGAGAGGTGGACAGGCACAGCCAGGGTTCTGTGAGTCTGAAGTGCTTTCTTCCTCTTCAGCCTTGCTGGATGAATTAACCTGAAGCACTCTGCTTTCAGCAAGTGCGGCTGCGAGGTTTGGTCATGCGTTAAAGTGTAGTGGCGTACACAGGGAAGGAGATGTGGTTCCCTGTCCCTCGAGGAGTCTGCCAGCCAGAGAGATGAAGTGTTCTCAAGTGAAACTGAGCAAAAACAGGACAGCCAGTGCAGGTTAGTCAGAATCTGTTGATTCTGTGAAGCGAAATGAGCACTACCCCGTTGTTCAGAAAAACTCTGAGGTGGGGCTCCTGAAGGGGATTCCTTTGCCTTTCAAGCAATATTCAGTCATTCAATCAAATAACAGCATAAGTTTAACTTGAAGAAGAGAGGCCTCCAGGCTTCCTGGTCTGTGTGATATCCACATCCCTTTCCCAGTGACAGGTTCCTCCACCCTTCCCAAACTGGGGATCTAACCTGGAGCCTTGAGCATGCTAATGAACACTTAGCCCTGAGCTACATCCCTAGCCTTTTTTTTTTTTTTTTTTTTTTTTTTTTCTTGCTTGAGTCTAAACACTCAATATCAGCCTCTCTTCTTATAGCAACAGCTAAAATACTTAGAGGCAATGGAAGACATTAAGGACGGCCTTGCCTGGGTGTTTAGTTCCCTTGGTGACAGATGAATGCCTTTAGAAAGGATACCTAGTGTCTTAGCTAGGTGTGTCCTAGGAGGAGACAGTGCTCTATCCTGTTAGACCTCAGGGCTCAGTGTGTAGAACTTTATAGTTCTAAGGGCAGGAAAAAACAATTTTGAAGTTTGGGCAGAAATTGACAAAATAAATGCAAATATCTTGCACAGGCACATTTAAAACATGGCTAAGTCATTGTTAATTCATGAACCTAAAATGCACTACAAGCCTACTCATTTTATCAAACTATGATGTCCAGATTACTACAGTAAAGCAGGAAAGTGCAGACAGCACGAGTGATGGGAGCGTGATTACAGAACTTCTGGCTGGATTTCCTTCTGTCCATTTTAAAGCAAGACTAACAAATGTAAAGCTTCCAGCAATCAAGGTACTACATTTGCCAGAGTCTGAAAAGCAGGCAAAAGTCTTGAAAACAAAGAATCGTATTGATTATCTGGTAAAACACAACCAGTTCCCATGGATTGGGTCCTCTGTTGGCCAAAGCAGAGATCTGCAGATATGAGGAAAAATACCCTGAAATGTGTTGACTTTCTGTCTCTTTGGGGCTTTTCAGTAGTTACAATCCTATGGTGGCTGCTCCTTACTAGATCTCCCTGGACGCTCAGAGCTCAGCATCTTTGCAGCGGCTGGCTGTGGCTGACAGCAATAATTTGTCCTGTCACCTGATGACACTATTCTTCATCTGTCCTTGTAAATAAAGCTGTTCTATGGAAGTCCTCGGTGAGAACTGCAGTACCATGGCTTTATTCTTAGCATGCTTGGCTTCCGCAGGGTGGAGGCAGACAGTTTTTCCACCTCTGTGGGCATTCTGAAGAATTTCCTCCTTGATGATATCTTTAAACAGTATTAGGTGGAAACGTACAAACACAGCCACACTTAGGATGGGCTTCTAAACATCCTGCATGGTGTTAGACATGGTGAGCCACAGTGTAGGCTACTTGGAATTTACTCTCCTGCGACACTTTTATACACTTCCCAGCTGATTTTGTACACAATCCCGACAGATTTTCTCCAGATCAGTTGCTTCCACTCAGCTCGATTCTCTTAAAGTCAGATCATGCTGACCTTGCTAGTGTATTTCCCTTGCAGTGATACCATTTTACCTGTTAGAGTGATGTCTGTGCCCTGGCGGTGACTTTAATGTCTTTTCCAAGAGGTGGCAGAGTATAAATAATACAGATTTTTAAATGCAACTGCATTTTCTCAGATGGGCATCCACTTACCCAAGGGAGGCAAAGCAGAGAGACTCTGCCTAGAGAGCACCTCCCCGGGAGCTGCCGTGGGAGTCACTGTACAGGTGCACCCCTGCTGATAACCCCACCGCACTGCGTTCAGGCAGCTCATTTTGCAAAGCACACGCAATTAGTAAGATTTTAACTTACTTGGTCATTCATCAGTTGGTGGAGCTAAAGAATTTGATATTCAGGTTCCAAAATACTGACCTCAAAAGGCTTCCCTGGCTGTGGATCTCAAGACTGTGCCACAGAACAGGCTGTGCACCACCTCCTCCATGCGGGGCAAGTTTTACATGGCTTTCATTTTTCTTTCTGGGAGCATTTTAATAAAACTTAAACTCCAAGGCCTGATTTCTTCATGACCACATAGATGCTCTTGGCAGGGTCTCCTGACTCGGAGCTGGGTAGGGAACATACTGATCCAGGAGCCTGAGTTGAGAGTCCAGAAGAACAAGGAAAACCTAAGCCTCTAGGTTAAAATTTGACCCTGGACATAGTGGCACATGCCTGTAATCCCACTTATTCAGGAGGCTGAGACAGGAAGGGCCCAAGTTCCAGTTTGGACCATTTGGTGAGACTCTGTCTCAATTTTTTTTTTTTTTTTTCTTTTTCCTTTTTATCAGTACCGGGGATCGAACTCACTTACAAGCGCCTGCTTACAAGGAAGGCGCTTATGCCGCTGAGCTAAACCTCCAGCCCCTCAAAATTTAAAAAAAAAGAGCTGAACATAACTTCAGTGGCAATCGTGAGAGTTGTGTTCAAGCCTCCGTAACTGCACACACGCACACAGACGCGCACAAATCTTCTGCATTGAGACATCTTCTGAATGACTTGTGGACTAAAAAGACGTGTGATACTGTGGGGGAGGTTTACTTAAATTTAGGGTTCCCCCGTTGCTTAATACTTAGCCAAGGAAAATACTCTGAACACTTGACCGAAAATAAAAAATTCCACTTGCCTCCAAAAGACAGAAAGAATTCTACATTCTATTTCAACTTGGGAAGAGTTGTAGGGAGGATGGGAGAGATTGATTGCTCAGTGAAATTTCCCTTTTCTTCAATAATCCTGTACTTGTGTCAGTGTCTGGAAAAGAGTATTTCTGTAAACATCTTCCCATTTCTAATGTATGATCCATCATTATATATACGGGGTATATTACTGGTCTGACAGAAGAAGATAAACCATGGGTAAAGATGTGAAGCAGCTGGGGTTTGTTGAGAAAAACACTGAAGTTGGCCTCCAAGGCTTGGATTTGGCCTTTGTCCTGCCATTTGTATTCTCGGGGACTTTGGCCTAATAACTTCACCATCCTGAGTCACAGTCTCCAACTTTAAAGGACTGACTATGTCCGTGGCATATTTAAGACTGCTGTTCTTACAGTGAGTGTTTGCCAGGCTTTGAAAATGACTGAGAATACACTTAGGACCCTCCCAGAAAACAAAATTATTGAGGAGACCTTGGAGGATCATTCAGATCCCCCCACCCAGTTCCCACGCATGCAAAGACTGTTACAGAATCCATGCATACATCACGCTGTCGTAACCCAAACAACAGCTCTCACCCGTGATGCAAAACTAATACGGCCAGCTGCTCCCCAGTGCTTGCTCTGCAGGCTGGCCATCTAGCAAGGTTATTGCTGTGTGACCCTGAGGTCTAAGGGACTCTCGGTGTGTCCCATTTTAGAGATGAAGTAACTGATGTCTTAGAGAGTCTATTCCAACTGCCTGGTCTCTGCCACCATGCTGTATCACCTCTCAGATGTAAAAGTGAAATTTCTCTACCGGGCACAGATGTAAGAAAGATGCTGATGGTGACGGAGAAGATGTTCACCAAAGGGACACAAGTGCTTCGCTCTAGGTTGGCCCTTTTCCCTGCCTCCCGTCGGCTTGGGCCCTTCTCCGTTCCATTCTAAACAGTTCTGAATTTGATGAATAACTTTGTTATCTGTTCCTATTGCTAAACGCCTATGGTATTTGTGCTTGGCACCGAATCCTTCATTAATCCAAACACTCCAGCCTTCTGCCGCTTGAGAGAAGCAGAGACTCGCTGTTGGTTCACACAGTTGCCGTTTGGTGGATAAATGGTTCCAAGCCCGTTCTTTTCCCAGGAACTTACTGGAATGGGGGGAGGTAAACAACCTCGTCTGCTGTGTGTACAGGTGCCGCCCAAAGGTTGCATAAGAAATGAAAAGAGGTTACATAAGGTGTGGTTTCAGGTGTACACAGTATGATTGAACATTACAGTGCATGTTCAGAAATGCTTCTAGAATTTACTAGAATAAGAGGCATGTTGCCATGAATCCCCTCAGAATCCTCCCTCTCACGTCAAACACACTTCTCCCGTCGTTCTTGTGACATTCTGAAGCAGCTCCAGGAGTCCTCTTTCTGGAGTGTCTTTAGTTGTTACTCTCAGGGCTGCCTCAATGTCCTGAATCAGTGCAAAAGCACCTGCCTTTCATGGTCTTTTCTATTTCAGGGAGGAGCCTTAAACCGCCCAATGACAGATCTGGTGAGTAAGGTAGACAAGGGCACACACGATGGTTTTACAAAGCTGCCTTTCCATTGGATGGCACCGGCCAGCAGCACCCACCATATTTTTTTATCACACCTCATAAAGACACTCACAAAAAGGAATGTCCAAAACCGCTCCAGAGAATACTAAGAAGGATGGGTGAAGGGGTTGGAAGCAGGGAGTGTTTGGAGGAGGATTAATGGCGGTATGTCCTTAGTGTAGTAAAATTCTTATTTAAACACTGTAGCTTCTGATCAGCCCTTATCCTGTCATGTTGTGGGAGATCATTACTCAACTATTTCATGCTGATACCGAATCATAAAAATGTCACTCTTCAACATTTCCTGCTCGTGCAGAAACATCTTCACTTGAGAAATGTGTGAGGATTACAGACAAGGCCCCAGAATGGCTCCTCAGAGTCAGGCATGGGCAAACCAATTGGTTACAGAACCATCACGAGTTCACTGAATCCCAGAATAGGACCATGGAGCTGGCCAGGGGTAGCCAGGCCCTGATCCTGCAGGCAGAGAAGCTGAGGAACCGGACACTAGGACAGGATATGGTTGGCACTCACAAGTGGAGGCAAAGCCATCCCAAGACCCAGGCCTCTGTCTCTCCTCACAGCCACTGCAGGGCCTTGAAAGTTTCCATTGCTACGTGGACAGCTGAGCAGTTTAGAAATGTGCTTACTTCCTCAGTGAGCTCTGTAGGAAGAATTTGCAAGCTTGTAGACCAGAAGGCATTTGAGACAGGGGTTTCAAGAGGAAAGTGAGGGGAGAGACATCTGTCCTAAGACTCTGACTGTACACTCATTTGTAATCCCATGCTCCCAGGAGGAAGAAATGGGAGACGTGTGGCAATAAGAGGCACAGCTGACCCAGGAGTTTCCTGAGCTGCTCATAACTCATCATGGACAGGTGCAAAGAAGGAAGAAAGGACATAAACTCCAGTACCCTGGAAAGTCAGCTGCAGAAAGCGCTAGCAGTTGGGGGAGCTCTGAGGCAGCCTGGACTGAGGCTGGGGACGGAGCACAGGGCAGCGTGTGGCATGTGTTGGGGTCAGCAGAGGCTGGAAAAAGACTCATAGGAAGCAGCTGGGAGCTCATCAGAGGTGGCATGGCAGCAGGAGGCACCTACACCTGCCCAAAGCCACTGTGTCCCCAAGCCAGCAGAGTGGCATCAAGCAGATAACTTAACCCTGTGGGATAAAAGTTCAAATAAGTAGCCAGGCCTGGTGGCCCAACCTGTAATCCCATTACTGTGGGTGGCTGAAGCAGGCTGATTTAAAGTTTTCACCCAGTCTGAGCAGTTCAGTGACTTACTGAGTCTCTGTCTCAAAAATTTTTTTTAAAAACGGCTGGGGATAAGGGTCAGAAAAAAGGTTCTAGATTCAATCTGTAGTACCAAGTGTGAGTTTTCTGACTTCTAAATAAGAAAGGACAGAAGAAGTCACATACGTGACTGTAAAATGGAAACTGAAGTCTAAGAAGAGGTGAGGAAACACCTGTTTGAAGACACTTAATGTCCCTAGAAGGGACTAGTTCACAGCTCACCCTGCCAGCACAGACTGTACACAGCCCCCCTGGCCGGAGAACACAGCGCTTGTCTGACTGGTTTCCAGTAGGATGGAGGGATTAGTGGCACTATTACACTAAGAACGTAACGTAGCAAACACCCAGTGGGGAGGTGGAAACCAAAGCTAATAGTGTTTGGCAAAATTACCAGTAGATTGGAGATACATTGATCAATCAATCGCCTGATCTATTTTATATGTGCTTGCATGCACACGGAACTATCTGAAAAGATTTACAAGAAATTGTTGACAGCTACTGTCACCAGGAAGAGTCATTTAACAGGAAATTGACTTTTTTTAAACATGGGCTTACATTCCTGTTCCTGTTTTTTAAAAATATGTATTTGTTGCTAGACTGACAGAAACTGAAGGCCCAGAAATGTCGTCCTCCCAGAGGTTTCTTCCCTCAGCAGTTCCCTTTCTTTCTGCCCAGCGCAGAGAGCCCGGGAAGGGACCTGCTCTGGGAAGCTTCAAGGGGACCACTCGGGGCATGTGTCCCTGCCGGCCCTGGAGGGTCCCAGACTTCCTAAAAGTGGCCTGAGGTCACAGCTGGCCAGCTGGCGCAAGCAGTGAGACGTCAATGGAGGTTTATTCAAGCAGCATGAAGTTAATGCTAGTGGAGAAAAGCACTGTGGGCCATGTAGACATCGCCAAGCCAGACTCTAGACATCTCTGAAATGCGATGCCATGCGTTGCAGTCAGTGGTCCTGCTTGACAATGCCCCTCTCCAACAGCCTCACCAACTCCATGCAGTCCTGTGTTGACCTGCAGTAATGGGGTGGACTGTAAACTTGGGTTCTGCACACCACAGAAACACAGTGCCTGGGCACTGGCCACACTGTGGAAAGGGGGTCCTCATATCTAGCTCTTCCATTGCTTGTCTCAGAATCGCCAAAACCTAATTCAGAGCTCACACAGTGGCAGATCAGTTTTTGCTCAAAGTACAGAAATACAGAAAAACAACCCATAAATAAAAAGAATTTGGCTTATGTGAGAAAAATGGCTAATACACATTTTCAGACATGTCCAACAGCAATATCTGTTAATGTGTTTAAAATGCATATGAAAGAATTCAAATGGAAGGTAGGCTACTTCTCCAGTCTAAAGAGAGCTATTGAAATATCCAGTAAGTAAGCCAGGGGTGGTGGTAGACACCTGTGATCTCAGCACTCAGAAGACTGAGGCAAGAGGATTACTGTGAGTTTTGAGACCAACTGGGCTACAAAGTGAGCCCAAGGCCAGCCTGAACTGCACAGTGGGACCCTGCCTCAAAAAGACAAAGAAAAAGAAAGGAAAGAAGGAAGAAAGCAAGCCAGCAAGCAAGCAGAAAAGAAAAAAAATAAATATCCAGGAAGTGTGGTTTCTTAATTAAAATATTGGAGTACAGTACCTATTTTAATTCCTGTGAAGAAGCTTTTCCTGTGAAGATGCCTGCCCCAAAGCGGGGGAAACAGTGTCCACACACAGAGAAGGGTCGAAGGAGATTTCCTGAGACTCTCCAAAGTCTCCTAAGGCCAGAGCAGTGACAGACAGCAAGATCGTCAATGCCCTGGAAGCAAAGAAGTAGGGAAAGGCTATCTGCTCAATTGTCACCAAAACAAACACGGTAAGGAGGTTGTGTGGCCACGGATCCCCGAACCATCTGTAAGGGAAAGGTGGTGACAGTGGAGGATGGCGGTGATGTCCTCACGGCCACAGTGAGCATCTGCCTTCCACACGGCACCCTGTACCCCCACCGCCACCACTGTGCTTCCTGCCACCAGTGGACCCACCTAGGGATCACTGTTAGCAGCCACTTCAGTGGAATATATGCCAAAAAGAACCAGCTAAAGCCCCAGCTTGAAAGTTGTTCCTAAACAAAGTACAACAGCCTTCCCAAAGAGAGAACATGAAATGGGGCCATTTCATAGAGGAGGAAGAAGCAGGCCTGGGGACAATGGACATGGTGTGTTTAGACTTTCAGCATTCCTTCTGGCCAAGTTCCACCACAAGGCTCATTTGCAATAGTGAGGCCTCCCCAAGGTGGGGAGAAATTGTCTTACGGCAGCAACAACAAAAGGATAACCAGGTACTTTTCTGGATGATGAACGATAAACAGGAGCTTCCCCCTTCCCGGGGGCTGTCCAGTACCCAGACTCAGCATAAATTTACACATTATCTGAAGATGAGAAAGTTCAGGTGGTTCCCGGGCTGTAGATCTGCAAAAATAGCAGAAAACAAATGGTGGTGATGAACTACAGGGCAGGCTCATGAGGAACAGAAAACCAAAATGAAGCTTCGGTAGGCACCAGGCTCTGTTAACACATTGACAAGAACATGCCCCAATTATAGGAAAATGGACTTGGTGTAGTCTATTCATAGTTAGCAGGGGGAGGGGGCTTAGGGGTGGTCTTTGCTTGCTAAAGGCCACATGGAACAAAGGATCAGCAAATGCTAAAATGCTGTCAGAAGTGACATTAGAAACCAAGCCAAAAATAGTGTTCTCCCAGGATCCACAGACCTGGCAGTTTTATTCCCTTGCCCTGCAGCAAATATCTCAGAATGCCAGAAGGGTGAGCAGAGTCTTTCACAATAGCAGGGCTGCTTTGCTCCTGAGAGCTTTTGCGTGGAAAGAAAAGCCAGCAAGGTGATGTGATCAAAGTCTTGTGACCTGGAAGGTTATGGAGAGCATGAGCAAGGACCAGTCCAGCCCACCAAGGCGACCAGGCCCCAAGGTAGCTCCTGAAGTTCAGAGGAAGAATTTGAGGGATAAATGGAAAGAAAAGACTTGGTCCCGCCCCACTTATAAAGTTGAAGCAGCTCAGTTCCTTATGACATCGTAGGAGCAAAAGTTGTTCGGGGGAGGAGGTAGAGGACAGAAGGTGGCAGAGACATGTTACCAAATTTGTGGCTTTAAGTGAACTATGGCTAAGAGCCAGTGGCTGCACCTGTTGGCCAAAATACCTAGGACTAGTACAGGACCATAAACTGTTTCCCTGTTAGCCAGGGATCACTTGACCCAAGCTAGAGAAGCCAAGGATGACCTGCTGGGGCGACATGTGACTTGGGGGTAATACCCCTGAAAATGTCTAGCAGCCCCAAGGTTCATGAGATAAAAGGCAATTTGAGTAAAAACAGTATGGCTAGTTGAGCATGGTTGGGCATACCTGTAACCCCAGCACTGTGGGAGGCTGAGGCAGGAAGATCCCAAGTTCAGATCCAGCCTGGGCAATAGCATAAACCTGTTGCAGAATTTTTTGCTTTTTTTTTTTTTTTTTTTTTTTTTTGTCTTTTTATTGGTACCAGGGATCGAACTCACAACTGCCTGCTTGCAAGGCAGGCGCTTATGCCGCTGAGCTAAATCCCCAGCCCCCTTTTTGGGGGGGCGGGGGGGTTGTTTTTTTCCATACTAGAGATCAAACCCTTGACCTCATGCTTGCCAGGCAGGTGCTTACACCACTGAGCTAAATCCCTGGGCCTTGCCTTAAAGTTTAAAAAAAAATTTTTTTTTTTTGAGGGCTAAGGACTTACAGTTCAGTGAGAAGCATCTGGATTTGATCCCCAGTATGAGATAAATAAATGTTATGGGATAAATAAATATTGAAGTTCTACCCGCACAGCCCCAGCCCCCAACACTCATCACCAGTTGCCTTCATCCCAGATCACTAACCCCAAACTCATCCTGTGTTGCATCTGGGGGCTCCCCGACATCGACAATCTCAGGAAAGGTTCTAATCTGCCTAAAGCAGGTCACAAAATGAGTCCAGCGTGAGTGACATGCCAGGGTTTACTGAAGATGTTAGACTTACGGTGACTCCAGACTTTACTGAAGAGCCTGTCCTCTCGGCTCTGCCTTCACTTTTAAGCCCAGGAGGATAAACTGATTGGGCCTGGACATTCTGTGAACACAGGGCCCATGGAAGGGCACAGGTTCTAGAAAGCAGGAACCTAGAGGTTCTTCTACCCATGTGCCACCTGGGCAAGCTCATTAAACACGCTCACATCCATGGGCTGTAGCTCGGTGGCAGCACCCTTGGGTCACACACAGGAGGCCCTGGCTGTGATCCCCAGCACTGCTCAAAAAAAGCTGCTTCCCCGGACTGTTTCCCTAGAGACTGAGATGCAGCTGCCGGGGTGGGGCTCAGTGTGTGTTATTTTTACTCCCCACACACACACAGTGAGCTCCCAAAAGAGGAAACCTCTGCTCTGGAGGCTTTGGGTGGGGCTCCCCACTGCAGATTCTCCTCCAGCTCTGCCTCTTCCCTACTCCAGCTTCTGCAGACCTGTTGCAAATGCTCTGCCTCTCCCCCTGCATCTCACCCTGGCACACCCCACACTGGGAGGGCTCCCTGCCACCCGCCCCATGGAGGCCCTGGTGCCGAGGTTCTGTGTCCATTAGGCCTGCCTGTTACACTTTACTGAAAGAAATCTGTCCTGCCCTGACTGTAAGCCAGAGGCACTGAATGCCTACAGCACACTGGCACGGGCTTTGCATTTATCAGCCACACTAGGCTCCCGGCCTGTCCTCACTGCCCACTGACAATGATCACTGAACTAACGGCTCCAAGTGTGAAGACGTGGTACTCTTGATAACGGTTCTTTTCTCATGTCTCTTTTCCCAGTCACCCTTTTTCTGTTGCTTCTACCAGTGGTTCACACAGAGGAGCTGTTGTCAGCTAGCTGTCACTATCATGACATAGTTGTTATGGTGAACTTACAAAGAGGAAAGGTTTATCTCGCCTCACAGTTTTTGAGGGTTCAGGGCAAGACCAGGTAGACCGGTGGCTTTGAGCTGGCATGGGCATGCAAAATGGCGATGGTAGGGAGCATGGGGTAGAGCAAAGTGCTAGCAAGAGAACCAGGACAGGGCCAGGCTCTCTTGGCCCCTTCAAAGCCACGCCCACTGGGCACTAAGGACCACCCACTGGGCCCACCTCTTAAAGGTCCTGCCATTTTCCTGTAGCATCACCCTGGACCTTTGCAAGATACATGGCCTGCAAACTACAGGGGTGGGAGATGTTATATTTATTTCTTAACCCCAGGGACTAGCACACCGTAGGTGTTGAATATCTATCTACTTATGAACTGATTGCTCAGATCCTGGGATCTGGGAACACCCTGTTCTTACCAGCAAAATTGGGGTCACTGAGCCCTGGTCACAGGTCCTGGGAGAGGGAGCAGGACCCAAGAGAAATGCTCCAGGGCTGAGACCACCACCTGGGGAAGAAAGCTGATAGACTCTGGAGTTGTTTGTCCCAATTAGATACACAGTGCATTAGGCGTTTCCATAGTACATGCAGGGCTGAGTCGCCAAATCCAGCATTCTAAGAATTCTTACTTCTGAAGTTACTGAGTTTTGCATAAGTTGGGTACTTTGGCCAACAGAGACAGAGTCCCCCAAACCAGCACAACCCCATACTGCCCAACTTGGGGCTGGATTTCTCTTGAGGGTTTAACCCTGTGTTGTGACCACATCCCCACTTTGGGAAAGTTCAGTTCAGTGTGTTACATTTCTCTTGGTGGGAGAAGGAGGCTTTACATCCCTTTCTCAAATTATCTGGCCCCAGTCTTTTCCCACTATGGCAGCCAATCGTATGGGAAAGTTGCTGAGAAGTTCCCAGGCCCAGGGCCCCTCCTGGGTTGTATTCATTTGCCGGTTTGAGGGGACAATATTAGCCTAATCTGTTTAGGTGAATAAAATGAGGTGCTTCTCTCAAATTCAAGAAGTTGGTTGAACCGAGACTGGGCAGCTCGGGAAGGGCTCGGGCTGCAGGGATCTCCCAGCCTGGTCTCTGACCTGGAGACTCTGCTGGTGCACGATGGTTAATTAAGGGCTGCGCTGCTGGGAGCGCTAATGGATCTCTTCTCTCTCATTATCGAAAGCCTTTAGAACAAGCTCGGAAAAGACAGATTCCAGCAAATGGTGTTAATTGCTGAAGGGGTGGGGGGTGGAAAGGCTAGCACGGTGCCTCTAGCAATCTGGCTCCAAGCCTGCCTCGGTGTGCCAGGGTTGCTACCGGAATGAACAGGGCCGTGATTCTGCATAGTAAATGGTTACGTCTGGCCCTGGGGCTAGCGCGCTGGAAAGCAATGCCATTAGATAACTGGATTTTGAGATGGTGGGTTCTCCGTGGACCAACCTGTGACACTTTGCAAACCACATTATGCAAAAAGCCTCCCTAAAATAAGTCTCAGTTTGGGAAAATAATTAGAGCCTGTTGATCTGAGACCTGACTATTTGAAAGAACTACGGGGGCACCCCGCTGTAAAGTAAAAGTTGTCTTGAATTTTTATGACAAGACAAAAAAAAAAAAAAACGGGTTCTTGGTGCCCCGTTGCACAGTAGTCCGCTTTTTCGTTGTTGTTGTTGTTTTGAAGCTGGGCTTCCCCTGTGTAGTCTTCGGAACACAGGGCCTTCTCCCCTTTTCTCAGGGCAGGCCTCACCCAGCCCTTGCGGGCAGCAGAGTCCTAAGGCAAACGCAGCCTTGCAGCGTGTGTGGCCTGGGGCAACTGAGGACTGTGATAGTGCTTAACAGAAACATCTAAATAGGTTTTAAAATAACAGATCAACCCCCACTCCGCCCAAGAACCAGGTGAGCAGGCTTGGGAGTGAGGCGAGGGGACACTGTTTGGCTCAAAACACGCGCTTTGACTTACTCGCGTTTCATCCCAACGATGTTGGGGGGCGGGGGGAGTCGCCAGTCGGTTAAATACCATAACAGCGTAAGGCCTGGGAACCTCGGGGAGGAGACAGTCTTTCTCCCGGAGAACACAAGCGACCGAGTTAAGGGAGGTCACGCGAGCCCGCCCGAGGTCCGCCTTGTAAATTGCTCCCGCGCGCCCCCGGGGCCTCGGCACCGCATCTGCCCGGGGGTGGTAGCCGCGCCTCGCCCGCAGGTCTCCCGCAGGTCCCCAGCTGGGGAAGGCGCCGGGACAGTCTTCGGGAACCGCGGAGGCAGACAATGGCAGGGGCCTAGGGATGCAGAGGCAGGCGAGCCCCGACGGAGCGGGCGGCGGGCAGGGACCGGGGGGCGCAGACCAGGGCCACTCGGAAGCGGCTTTTCCAGCCTCCCGCTCCGGGGACACGTGCGGCCGTCCGGGCGGAGCTGCTCACCCGGCCGCTTCTCCGCCTCCCCGAGGGTATTTACGGGGCTCTGCGCCCCCCGCCCGGGCAGGGGCGCTGCCGGGAGTTTCCCGCGGGGCAGGCGACGCGAGGGTCGCGCCCCGCGCTCTCGGCACCGGGGTCCCCGAGGCGAGCGCCGCAGCTGCAGCCGGCGGCCTCCGCCCTCCTCCCAGGCCGCGCTGAAACCCGAGCGCGCGAGGGCGGGGCCGGCACGGGGGGGGGGGTGACGGGCGGCGGGGGCGGGGCGCGGGCCGGGCGAGAGGGGCCGCGCCGGGCGCCCGCGGGCCGCCGAGGTGGACCGAGCCTCGGGCTCGCAGCTCCCGCCGGTGGAGCGAGGCTGCGCAGCGTCCGCAGCAGCGCGATTCATTTTCTTCTCTTCTCCTCAACTCTTCTTCCAGGGAGAGGCTAGTGGTAACAGGCCGAGCTGGATGGATGGGTATGGGGAGAGGGGCAGGACGTTCAGCCCTGGGATTCTGGCCGACCCTCGCCTTCCTCCTCTGCAGCTTCCCCGCAGGTAAGGCACTGTGCCCGGGCCGGGGGACAGCCGGCCGGGGCCTCCCGCAGACCCAGTCGGGGCTCACCAGCCGGCCCCCCGGGACCCCGGTCTCCCCTGTCCTGGGCCTTTGTTCCCCGGCTGCCCCGCCGAGGGCACGATGGGTGCCCGTGGAGACCCAAGGAGGTCGCGCCCGAACTGCCGAGGGCAGGAGAGGGCGAGGGGACCTCCGGGCCGCTAGCCTGCTCCCGAGGAAGAAGGAGGGTGCCCTGGACGCGCCTCGAGGGGGTCCGGAGAAGGGGAGCGAGGCGCACTTTGCTCCAGCTCCTCCTCCACCGGTTTGTAAACCTGACGGCTGCCCGGGGTGCAGACGGGGCGTCCCGTCCGGGAGGTCCCCTCCCGGGGACCCCGTCCCGCCCCACGCGCTTCCCCACGCGGGCAAGCCCACCGAGCCGGTTCAGATGAGCCCGTACTCCTTTTTGATTACATTCCGTGTCGCCCCCTGTTTGTTTTTATTGTGTCAGAAAGGCAGAGAATTTCAGAATTAAAGCTGAAAAAGCCCATCTGTTTCCAATGAATCCCCCATAGTTTTTCACAATGTTTTTGGCAGATCGCTGCTTTCAAATTCCTCGGAGCCCGGACCTCTTGTTTTTGTTGGGGGAAGGGAGACCAACTCCACAGAGAAGCATTTGTTCCTTCCCGAACGCTCCGGTTTCTTTACTTTTTCTCTCTCTCTCTCTCTCTCTCACTCTCTCTCCCCTTTCAGAGGGAGAGGGAAGGCACGAAACTTAAATCCCCAGTGTGTTTTCTTTATGTTTCATAAAACTATTTCACTTTTGCCATATGCTGCTCACAGCCTGGATATGCCAGTTAAAACTTTTATACCCATTTTTCTTGCGCTGAAAATACAAATAAACACAGTGTCCCTGGCGAAATGGTCCTCGGAGCACGGCGGATTGGCTGCCTCTCCATTGCGTGGCGGGGCCCAGAGGTGTCTCTCTGCAGAAATTCCAGCTGGTTGCACAAGGCAGCCAGGCAAATCTGCCGCCTCTGTACACAGCCCAGAGCTGCAAGAAGGGACTTGAGTGAGGCTCGGACTGGGTTGTTTTGATTTGCTTTTCAGCCAACTGGGTTTCAAGGAACTGGTGGATCTGGGCAACCCTGACTGGGCCTGGCTACAAGTTGGGGTTCCCAGTGGGCGCCCTCCTTAGACTGAGAGCATTATGGGGGCTTGGGCTCTGCTTACCCTCTAGTCCCAACCCTGCTGGAGGTCCCCAGTGCCTGGCCTGCTCCAGAGCCCTAGATTGCACAGGAGAGACCCTGCCACAGGCAAGAAGGGGTGGCAGTGTCCCAGAGAGCCTCGGCCTCCAGGAACCCCTGAATATCAAAACCTCACAGAGGGTCCAGGAGCACCCAGTCCTCCCGGGACCTCTGTTGTCTTAAAAGACAGTTTCCCATCTACTTAAGAATTTGGCCAGATTGGCCAGATTTTAAAAATTAAAATCACTCTCATTTTTTAAAAAAAGAAATTCCCCTTTTGGAGAAGCAGGAGTTTGCAGTTTGTGTTCACCCGGGTTTGGTCTAGATAAAGATCCAACCTACTGGAAGTTTTATCAGATGGGTTGATAAATGGCTTTTGTCCCTTGGCTGCCTTGGGGGATGTGATGTCAGCCCGGTACTGAAATTGAGAAGGGGGGCTCAGGGGCCCTTAAAACAACACCTTCCCGCTCTTAAAGCTGCAGCACTTAATTTCTCAGGCTAGAAGCAGAGGAAAAGAAAGGCAGGCACAAGCTGTTGGGTCAGAGGTGTTTGTGGTGCTTCCTGGTTTGTTTCTTTGTCTTAAAAACTTCTCTTTATGTTAAAGAATCCTGGCAGAGTTCAAGGAACGCTGGTGAGTTATATAATTCACAACCCAAATTCCATCACTTTTGTTTCCAAGAAACCGATTGCTTTTTGGCTTCAAGGCTGGTAACTAAAACCTGGCAGATGGAGCAGATAGCTGCTGGGCTGTCAAACCAACTGGCTAAGGTTTCTCCTCAGAGTCCCTGACAGTTGCATGGAGTCTAAATCGCCCACCTTAATGAAAACTGAGCTTCCAGTAGCCCGCATTGAAATACACAGCGGCCTCTAGAACTTGGAACTTGTGGCATCAAGAAACCTGGGTCAAAAGATACAAGGGAGAGGTAAAACGGGAGGTTTCCACCACAAAAAGAGGGTTATACACGGTAGGTGGAACGTTCTGGAGGAGAACAGGGTGGGACTTAAGGAAAATAAAGAGCCTGACAAGTAGGAGGTGAGGCCTAGAGTCACACTCAGTGCCACTGCAGCCCCCTCCACAAGTGAGGACTGGCTGATGTGTCCCAGAAAAACAGGAACGTAGGTTCCAGCCAGCTCACAGGGTGGCCAGGAGAGAGGCCAAAAGAGCACAGGTTAAACTGGACACAGGTAGGTAGCGAAGGATGCCCTCTTGGCTCAGCTAGCCTGAGAGTGTGTGTGTGTTTTGAATATTTACATTTTGAATATTTACTCTTTCCTGGGGGTGGCATATCTGTTGTGTCACTGACACCTACCGCTTTGGGGACCTCTGGCAGACACAGGTTGAGAAAGAGAAAAGGCCCTGCCTGAAGTGCTACACAGGCTGGACAGGTGTCTGCCTGGGCAGTGCTGTGGAGAGCCAGTACCAGGCAGACAGAGGCCAGGCCCCACCCTAGATGGGAGGCCAGACTAAGCTTTTCAGAAGAGACTGAAATAGCGCCCTCTTCCACAAATAGCGCCCTCTTCCAAGCACAGCAGATTGATGTGGGCTTAAAGGCCATGTGACGCCTTCAAGCCAGTATCTAAGAGAAACCCAAGTCATGTTTGAGACATGTCCACATGTTTCCTGTTCACTGCACGAGGGCACTGTATTCCAGCATGGTGTTTCTCAAAGTGAGGTCTCAAGGACCAGTAGCATCAGCCTCCCTGCAAATGTAGGCCCAGCCTGGATTCCCTGAAGCAGATAGATACCCAGGGGCAAGAGCCTTGCCCACTGCTCTCAAGAGCCCTACAGGGGATTCTGATGTTCAAATTTGAAACCCACAGTTCTAAGAAGCATTGCACAGTTGGGCTTGATGGCAAACCTGTCATCCCAGCACTCAGGAGGCTAACGCAGGAAGACCTCAAGTTGAGGTTAGTCTGGGCTGCATAGCCAGACCCAGGGTCAAAAAAAAACAAAGACTATTGCACTGCAGTCTTTATTTTTTAGTGTCTTTCTCTTACTCCTTTAAACTGTAGCAGTTTTAGAAATGTTAGTCCTGATAGGGAACTAAGGCCTAGAAAGGACAAAGTCCGTGCAGTGTTTGAGCACACCTGGGTGGACATACAGATGAGCGGATTTCTATTGGAGATGCTATTTTTAAAACGTGCATGTAAGTCACATTGCTTTCTCTCCCAGTGGGACTTTATGTCTCAAAGGCTGTGGTGGCAGAATATCACAGAAGAGCAACACAGAGTTCCTGCTGACAGTCCTGGCCGGTGCTGACCAGGCACTGGGTGATTCCGTGTCTGATGAGGGCCCACTTCCTGGGTCTGGGTGGCACCTTTTCCCTCGGTCTCTATAAGGCAGAAGAGGTGGTGGATTCTCTGGGGCCCTCTTAATGATGTGGGCACTAGTCCCTTTCATGAAGGCTTCACCCTCAGGACCTAAAATCACCTCACACACACTGTCCCCAGCTCCTAATACTGGGGGCTTGGGTTTGGATGAGTTGGCATTGAAGACTTCCTTTGTGTGGGCCTTGCAGCCAGCGTGTGAAGGGTTTTGCATCTCTTGCAGACCTTGCCTCCCAGGGGAACACAGACAGGAAATCCTGTAGATGGTGGGTTTCTTAGGTCCCAGGGTGAACTGACAGGTAAAAGAAAGAATCTACAGTCCTCCCATTTAGAGAAGGTTGGAGAACTTGCTGGTAGTCACCCCAGCACTCAAAGGAAGGGAGCTGGAGAGAATTGAGCATCTGAGGAGAGGTGACCCAAGGCACAAATGAAGCCTCCCTGAGATGGGAACAGGTCAGTAGGCATGGGTGCTGCTTTACATGAGACATTAGGGTGTGGTTCCCTTAAAGATCCTGTCTTGGGTGAAATGTATCAAGCCTAGGCCTGGACACTGCACCCCACTTTAGGTTTGAATTAAGGACCATGCTGTTTTGCTTCTGGTCTAAAATACAATCTGCTTAACACTGAAAACTTATTTCTCTTGGGATAACAGCTCATCCCAGTTCTGCCAAGACTGTCCTTGTTTTAAAACAGAAAGCCAATTTTAGGGACAGTTGGTAAAAATTAAAATAGGGACTTTTTTTTAATAAGATTTTAAAAAACAAAGAGTCGTAGCATACCAGGATGGCTGATCCCCCTAATTTCAGCTCCTTACCCCCCCTAATTTCAGCTCCTTGCCTGTGCCTTTTAGGCATGAAGTGCTCAGTGTCAGGTGACCATCCATGCAGTCCGGGTCTCCTAGGGCTGGAAGTCCTTCCCCCGATCCCCATCGTCACCTTGCTACATCTCCAGCAGGAACAACCCCCCTAGGACCTAGGCAACCAGCAGGAAGGACTTAGGTCCTACAGTCTTCCTGATCATTTCCATGGCACCCAGTCTATCCCCAAGCTCCCCTGGCTACCCCTACACTACCCACCCCCTACCACCCCTTGACCGTGGGCAGCCATTAAGCCTTAGCCATGGCACTTCTCCGTTTGGGCTGCAGCGCCCTGGGCACCTGTCTCCTAGGTTACCAAGAGCTGAGTTTCTTCTGGTGGCTTGGTAACCTCATGGTTCTTGGAGTTCTGTTCTCTTCTGAATCACTAGTTGTGTTTGTAAGGGCAGAAATCCCAGTTTCTGTGTCTGATAAATTCTCCTTCTCCTCGCTCACCCTAGATGCATGCAGCATAGGTCCTAGGAACTTAGACTCTGGGTTTTATTTATGGTGATTTGGGGTTTTACTCAAAAGACAAAGACCATCGTATCATTCTCAGAATTCCCCAAATTAATTTTTCCTGATTCTAAAAATACTGCTCGTTTTTAAATGCTAGGACCAAAAAGGATAAGAACAGTCACCCCCAAGTCCACCCTCTTACAGGTAACCATTGTTAATTACCACTTCATTAACATTCTTCAAGATCTAATACCTCTGTGCTGCTCTCTCTGAAGTATGATCATTTGAATGGGTGATAATCTTTGACGCTTGTCTGTCAATTGATAGCCATAGTGGACAGGACACTGCTAAATGTGTAAGGAGGGTCGTCACTGCCATTTTACTGTGAGCCTACAGAGTGTCAGCGTGGCTGAAAAAAGCCACTTACATAGTAGAGCTGGAGGGAACCCAGAGTGCTCCTTTACCCATGTGTCAGATTTGGGGAACACACCCTCTGATTAAATTCGCTGTGTAGGATCTTAGCGTGCACTGTGCGATATATAAGGCACCAAGGTGGTGGAACGGGAGTATAATAAGATAGCAGTGCATCACCCACTTCCCAAGGACTTGGGCCTTTGCCTCCTCCCAAGGTCCCTAGTGCCCCCCCATCCATGTCTGGCTTAGCTTCCCAAAGAGGAAGAAGCCAGGCAGTCCCAGGGCAGAAAGATGAGTTGACAGGGCTGTTCTTGTGCAGACGTCCCCATCAGACCTGTGTTCTCTGGGTCCTGCTAGTAGTCATTCCAAGCCCCACTTCAGATGAGCCATCAGAATATGCACACACCTGCTGCTGTGTCCCCTCTGCCCCCGTCTCTGCATGTAGAAGGCTCCTGTGCAAGGGAATGCCTTGTGCATACCCGCCTGTGTCCCTGGCCCCAGCCCAGCCAGCACATGCTCACCCTTCTGGTGTGTAAGGGAGGTGGAAGAAAAAGTCTGCAGGCGATGGCGATGGGGGAGAAAAGCCATGTCAGATGCATTTTGACCTGTGGCTAAGCAGATGGCCCAGGGTTGTAGGGACAGGGCCAAGACGGAAAGCCATGTCTCTGATGCCAGCCCGATGGATAGGACAAAGGGCCACTGTGCCTTCGGACAGGAAAACAGCCTCTCACCTGCATGCTTCATTGACATCTGAAAAGTGATGTCACAGCTCTGGCCACCCTCTTTGTGGTGCTCAGAGTAGCATGGGTATGTGCCTTGAGGCAGGCAGTGTGCACGTGACGTGATTCTGTGCCCTTGGCCACCCTCTGACCTAAGTACCCAAAGACTCCCAGAAAAGCAGAGGAAACCAGTGAGGCCTGGGAAGTTGCAGGAAACAGTTTCCGCTCGTGAAGCCAGAGGGCCTGCCCAGCCAGCCTTGGTCCTTCTGGGTGGCTCAGTGTGCAGTTGCCCCCAGCTGGCAGGGGGACAGTGCTGGGTGGCTTGGGACAAAAGGTCAACCTGTCTCCAAGGCGCCTTGCCATTGAGTGCCCCCTGGTGGTGGGATTGATCGAGGAGCCAGGTGACAGAAGGGAAGTGGGGTTTGCCAGAGACCTTTGCCTTACACCACCTGTCAAGCTCAAGTCTTTTGGAGATGCTCCCATGGAACCCCTGCGCCTCCATTCTTAGATCTCTGTGTTCCTGTCAAAAGCATTTTCTTTGCGTTTCCATGAGTTGTTACGGTTGACCTCACCTAAGTGCAGAATCGCACCGGGGCTTCTCCCAGGAGTAGTGCTAATCGCAGGTTCCCAGCGCATGGCGGGGTCCATGGCGTCCTCGAACGCCCGAATTTTGAGAGCCAGAGCTGGACAAAAGGCAAGTCAGTCCTGAGGTCTCACTCTAAATGAGCCTTACCGCTTTAAGAGGAGGCAGGTTAGGCTCTGGCTCTGCGAGCCCCACCTCTCCTCCAGGCCGACTGAAACCTGATCTAATCCCTTTGCACTTGGGTAATTTATTGGTCTATTGGGCTTTTCTTGGTGGCAAATTGCATTGTCTTTATTCCTGGGCTCCCGCCCTGGATCGGCTCACTGCATTCCTAAGACTCCTTTTCAGGCTGGATTCTTCGCACCCCCTGTGCACAGCAAAATAAGTTTTATTGGGCTTCTTTGTTATGCAAACAGGGTGGTAATCAGGCTATTATTCGGAAAGATTGGGCTTGATTAACAGTTCAAAGCAGGCCTCTGAAAGCCGCTAATGCTACCCTGGTGCCTGAATATTTTCCTCCTGCCTGGGTTAGTAATGCCTGTGTCCAGGGCCCTGGATCTTTCCCAGAGGGGCTGGGTTGCTGTTGAGAGGAAAAAATTAAGTCTGATGGGTTGTGTGCCTAGGATTTCTGTCTCTGCCAGGGCTCAGGTCTGGAGGAAGGTGTCCAGGGTCCACTCACCAGGGTGCTAAATGTTACCTGCACATGATCATGTGTGGGCTGCGGGCTGGGCCCTGAGCAGAGGGAGAAGTAAGGGGTTAAAAGAGCATCAAAACTTCTGAGATGCTATGAGTATGACGAGTGGGAGGCCAGAGATGCCAGGAAGGGGCTGGGGTTGGGGGCCTCAGACTCAGAGGATTCTTGGACATGTGGGGAGCTCGGTGGCCCATCCCAGAAGAGCCAACCCCAGCTTGGACAGATGTGGGCGTGGCAGAGAGGCCACTGAGGTCTTCTCTGGGGCAGCTAGAGGCCAGGCCAGAGAAGGGAAGCCCAGGCGGCCTTGGATATATGCCAGGAACGAGCATAGGGAGGCTGTGGTGTGGCTCTAGAGAAGGGTAGAGTAGAGGGAAGTCCCTGATGCTGCTGGCGCTGTCCAGAGGAGAAGGGGCCTCCCGTTGGTGTTGTCCTGCCTTGGTGACGGCTGAAGGTGGGGACTGGCTCCCTCCACAGCCCCTGTGTTCAAAACGACCATGATACGGCCTTACAGAGCAGGCACTGCACTTAGTCATAGAGTGGTCCCAGAGCGCTGGCCCTGGGGGTTGCATTTGGACCAATTCCTGTGATTGCTGGAGTCCCACACTGAGGTCCAGGGCCCTTCCGTCTCCACCAGGTTCTGGAGCCATCCTGCCCCTAGGCATTGCCCTGGCTTCCCCTTTAGGCCACGTTCCTTGTTTCATGGTGCTCGTGGTGTGAGGGCCTGTTGTTGCTGAGTATGGGCACTGTGATTTGCGGGCCTCTGGGTGCTTCTGTTGACCCACAATGACTGATCCTGAACTTTGGAGGCCTGGATCAAGATAAAACATGCAAAGCACACAATGCCTCCTAAGAGGCCTGTGAGCAGCTTAAAGGTCAGTGAGGCACCTTTGAATTTTTCTAGGGTACCTGTGAGGTACAGCCCCTGCCCAAGAGCAAAGCCCCTAACTTCCAACCAGGTTCCCTGTCCAAGCACCTGCACCACTGAGAGGTGCCACAAGGTGTGAGGGGCTGGTTTCTCATCCTTAGTGTCCAGGCAGGAATGGCCAGCTGCTCCCTGCTGCCGTGAGACAGAGAGGTCCCTTCTGCCAGGCCCATGGCACCAGGGGTGGCTGGCTCTGCAGTCTGGTTTCCTTTTCCCCCTGCTAGACCCACAAAGCTCTGCTTCAAACCCTCTGGCTTTCCTGGCCACCTTTTTCCTGGTGCTAGCATCAGAAGTCTGTCTTGTGCTCTTCTGCAGACGCAACACATAGAAACCAGCCCCTCCCCCCAGATCTCCTTGGCAGGTGACACCCCAGCCTTGCTTGATGTGGAGCTAGGTTCCCTGACCTCTGGGGGCAGTGATGCAGAGCAGTAGATGCAAGCTGTGGGGTCACTAGGATTGAGGGCTTGCTCACCATGGACCACCCAACCCTGGCACCCCCAGGCCCCTGGAAAGTGATGGCCCCAGAGCGTCTACTTGAGGGCAGTGGACACACTAACTTCCAGGCCCAGCTTGTCACTGTCAGTGTGTCCCCCAAGCTTCCTTCAGCCTGTGTCTCTGCAATGGCAGGAAGATCTGCATGGCCACTCAAGGAGCCTCAGCATTGAGGACCCCACAGAGTTGGGAACCCCAAGAATCACAGAAGGATCACCTGTGACTCCACACAGGTCTCTGTGTGCGAGGTTCAGAATGGGCTAGGTGAGGAGCTGCATGGAGCCAGAAACTACACCAGCCCTTGCCTTCCACGAGCTGGTCAAAGAGGGACTAGTGGCAGTGTACTTTTGAAGAGTACAGAAACAGCCCCCCCCCCCAGGCAGGAGGTTTGCTGCACCCCACTGTGGTGGTGTGGCCCAGGCTAGTTCTGACCCTCAAGGCCTCTGTGATCAGATCTGTACAGTAAAGATAAAATCTCTGCCCCTTATTCAAAATAGTAGTAATACCTGGGCATGGTGGCACAGACCTGTGACTTCTGCGTTCCTTGATGCCAATACAGAAGGATCTTAGTTTTAAACCCAACTTGGACAACTTAGCAACTTGACATGACTGTTTCAAAAAATAAAAAGGGCTGGACCTGTGTAGCTCAGTGCAGAGGCCCTGGGTTCAATCCCCAATAAAGGGTCCAGTTTAAAGGCAATCTGCCACTGCCCAGGCAGGGGTCTTGAGCATTACTGTTGGGATTGTTTGTTACCCCCTCTAGGGCAGTGGCAGAACCCCAGCCTCTGTATGTCTTTAGGGCCTGGCAGGATGGTGCCACTTGGCAAGGTGCGCGTGGAAATTCAGTGGGCCTAAGGCTGGATAAGAATGCAGCTTAGGGATCATCTGATGTCTGTCTGTCTGCCAAATGCAGACAGTAAGTCCTGGGCTGTCACAGAGGTAAGAGGACCCATGGACAGTGTCTTGAATGTTTTAATTCTCCATACACAGCTGTGATTTGTGTCCACCTATAACTTATTCTTCAATAAAACGAAGTTAGCAACCCAGAACCCATTTGTGGACTTTCTTCCTGAGATCTCTGGGCTTTGTTGACATCAGCACCTCTTGTCCCTCTCAGTGGCCCTCTGGCGATCTCAGTGCATTTTGCAGTCTCAGAGAGGTCAGTGAAGTGGCCAGTGGTCACACAGCTAGGGTGCAGCAGAGCTGGATTGGACAGTGGTTGCCTGACTCCGTCTTCGCCTCCCAAAGTGCAGTGACCGGCATGAGACTCCTCTTGGGCACTGCCTCATGACACAGATTGTCACCTGCTGACACCAAGCCACCCTGGTTCTCCCGGGGTGAAGCAGCATGTGTCCCCGTTCTCCTTTCCCACGCAGAGCCCAGGGCCCGGTGCTTACTCATTAGCAAGGGCAGAGTTGGCAGACTGTGGAAATTGGGCTTCAGCAGTTTCTGATTGCACCATCACCCCAAGTGTGTCGGAGGGAGGAGGCATTTTGGGGCACCATGAGAACCTCAGGAAGGAAGAGGAGGTGACAGATGGGAAGTGTGCACCCTATATCCAAGGCATGGATGTGGAGGCTGGGTTCCCCTGTTGTGCTAGGGCTCCCTTGGCCACTCTCTTTGATCCCCTGTCCTTCAGAGCAGCTGGGGGTGCATCTCCAGGCTGGGCATCTGTGGGTGTAGGGAGACAGGAGACTGCCAGCAAGTGAGTCAGCCTGGTCCTCAGGAACCTGGCTCCCCACGGGGCATACTTGGGGGCTGCAGAATTGTGAGGGGCAAAACAGATTCCTTCTACGTTAACAGCTGGGCTGCTGTAACGGCATCGCCGATGGGAGGTGTAGCCAGACACACTGCTTTCTATCAGTTCTGGAAGCTGAAGTCTGAGGTCAGGACCTCATTTCAGTCCTGGCAGGAGCCCCCTGGCCAGCTTGCACACTGCTGGCTCCTCCCAGGGCCAGTGTCTTCCCAGAGCCTGCACTGCATCCCATGTACTGTCACACCAGGGGCTGCAGCTCAGTCTGCAAATTTAGGGGGACCCACCCTGTTCAGCCCACAGCACCTCTCTGTTTAAAGGCTGGTGGTGAGGGAGGCAGTAGGTTGCAGCCATTGTTGACCAATGGGACATGTCCCCCCATTCATGCGAGTGAGATGTCTAGGCCTGAGCTTATCGCAGGGGTCTGGTGGGATGGTCAGCGGGTTGAAGGAACTGAGTAGAAGGGAGGCTCTGCTGAGCCCTGGGAGCCCGTGGGAGCTGGCAGGAGCCAGCCCTGCCACCACTTCTAACCTCTGAGGCACAGGAATGTTTTGCACCACTTTTAGCAAGGAAAGGAGTAGAGTTTTGAGCCAGATGGACTCTCCTGGTCCTGGCGGCACGGCTCTGAGCCCAGTTTCAAGTCTGGAGACAGCAGGGCCCCATCACCATATTCCCCTTAGGACTCAGAGACCTGTGGGGTCACCTAGTCATGGGTGGAGCCACAGGGGACAGGGATGGAATAGCACTTGGGCCCCGCATAGTGTGCAGGTGTGGCCTCTTAGAACTGGTCAGCTGGAAGCAGGGCCCAGGGAGCATGGGGACCACAGCCCTGCTGGCTGGAGGGTCCCAAGAAAGGTGGAGGTCACCATGGAGAGATCTGGCCTCGCTGTGCCTCATGGAGGACTCACTGACACCAAAGGCAGAGCCTCTGCTGAGGGGGTGGGCACTGGAGGAAGTGAGCCCTAAATTTCTGTAGCACCAGGAAGTGGCTGAGACCTCGTGGTCACTGCTCTTGTGTGCAAGAGCTGGTGAGGAGACTGAGGCCAGCACAGCTCCCACTCATGTCCCAGTGGGATCCATTGGCAAAGGACAGGTGGTGCCCTTTTGAGCCCTTTCTGCTTCCTTCATGGTGAGCACCGGAAGTGAACCCAAGCCTGGGTGTGGCCACCAGTGAGCTCTAGGTCCATGTCCATTTCAGCTGATTTCACCCCCTGTGCACCTCCCTAACTGGGGAAACAGAGGGGCAAGCCAGCACGCCCTGCACCAGAGGCCACCGGGGCACACACGAGGGCTGGCAGCCCCGCCAGCAGGTTTCATATGCACCACTCCCTCGGCTCCCCTGCCGGGGGCTGTACTGGGCTGCTCCCACCCGGGCCATGCTGGTCTCCCAGCCTGCAGGTGTCCCGGGTTGGGTAGTATTATGACTTAGCCTGATTTTATTTTGCAGTGTGGTACTAGAGGTGTACCCAGGGCCTTTGCACCAAGCTACATCCCCAGCCCTATTTTATTTTTTATTTTTGATAGGCTCTCATTAAGTCACTAAGTTGACCAAGCTGGGCTTGAACTTGCGATTCTTTAGCCTCAGCCTCCCAGAGTGCTAGGATTACATGTGTGTGTCTCCATGTCCAGACTCTTTATATCAACCTGATTCTTTATATCAACACACTTGTATTTATAAAGCTGCGAAACTGGAAATGTAGAGCTCTCTTCTGTCATGACTGCCCTCTAGTACTCATTACATAAATATATAACTTCTCAAATTGAAACATATTCAACCAGGGATCACCTGAAACAACCTTGTTTACCAACAGTGTTTGAAACAGGTTCTATAAGGGGCATAGCTTGGGTTCCAGGTGTGTGGGACATGGACAGGTGGCACCTTCTGCAGAAGGGCGCCCACCCCCTGGATAGGTGGGACCACGCTGTGAGGCAGATGAGCAGGTACAGGAATAGGGACACGGCAGGAAGGCCGACATGTCTCATGCTCACCTTTACCAGGCCTCGGGCTGCTCTGCTCTTAGTTTTAAGTGCATCTCAACTGTACAGATAAACCCAGAGGAGCAAAGTGACTTTTCCCAGGTCCTGAGCCAACTGGGTGGCTCTGTTCCTCTCTGAAAATCACCCCCAAAAGCACTAGGTGGGGACCCCCTAGCTGGTCCTCCAGCCCCCTTTTCCTGGAACCCGCATGGAAATGTAATGTGCTCCAGGTCCAGGTCTCTGTGGACTGTGCCGAAGGATCCAGAAGGCCAGGGAAGAGCAGGTGCCCAAGTCCTGGTCAGTGCTCAGGTGTCCTAAAGCCTTGGTTCTCAGGTATGGTCACCTTGGCTCATTAACGCTAGGGTCTCCGCACTTATGAATATATACTGAAAAACTAAATGTGAATTAGGGCAGGTCCAAGATTTGATTCTCAGTAGTAGGATAGAGAGGGATGCAGCCACAGTGACCAAGAAGAAAGCCGCTCCTCTGTAACCCTGGCTAATGCCTGGGCAGGGCCAGCATTCACTGAGCTGGCTGTGCTGTGCCGGAGATAAACACTGACGTCCCCAGCACCGCCACCCCATGCCAGAGCCTATTACCCTGTTTTCCAGATGAGGATAAAGAGTCACAGAGAAGTTAAGTCATCTGTACAAAGTCACCCCGTGGCAAAGCTGGAAACACACTCTGAAGAATGGGGCTTCAGTCCCTGCAAAATTTCCATTGCTTTTTGACAAAATTCTTGGAGTGAGCCGGGAAAAGTACAGGTGGGGGTTGCTGTCGGCTCCCACAGAACTGGTCCACTCCTCTTTGCAGTCCCCTGAGCAGCTAGACCCTGTACCTGGCCACTCTGGGTCTCCAGGGCTGTGGGGAAGCTCTAGAAGGCCAGAAGGGTGGGAGCATCCTAAAGCCTGGATGAATCGATGGTTTTGTCTTTGTGTTTGCGGAGCTGGAAATTGGACTCTGTGTGCACTAGGCAGGCGCTCTACCGCTCCACTGTGCCTTTAGCCCCTCAGGCAGGTCTGTCCAGGCTAACTGGGATTTGCTGTCCTCCCGCTCCTCCTCCCTAGTGACTGGGCTTACAGGTGTGCACTGCCACTACGTGTGGCAAGGCAAATTTTTACCATCTGCACACATGCGCCATGGGTGGTACAGGCTAAGGTGTGCCGTGGCCCCCGGAGGGAAGAGGTTGGTGCTGAGGTCGCTAAGCCCCAGCCCTGACAGCTGTCTCTTGGTCCCGCAGCCATCTCCTCGTGCAAAATCCTCAAGTGCAACTCTGAGTTCTGGAGCGCCACATCAGGCAGCCACGCCCCGGCCACAGAAGAAGCGCCTGAGTTCTGTGCCGCGCTGCGCACCTACGCACTGTGCACACGGCGCACAGCGCGCACCTGCCGGGGTGACCTGGCCTACCACTCGGCGGTCCATGGCATCGAGGACCTCATGAGCCAGCACAACTGCTCCAAGGATGGCCCCACCTCACAGCCCCGCCTGCGCACGCTCCCTCCGGCCGGGGATAGCCAGGAGCGCTCGGACAGTCCCGAGATCTGCCACTACGAGAAGAGCTTCCACAAGCACACGGCCGCCCCCAACTACACGCACTGTGGGCTCTTCGGGGACCCGCACCTCAGGACTTTCACAGACCGCTTCCAGACCTGCAAGGTGCAGGGCGCGTGGCCGCTCATCGACAATAACTACTTGAACGTGCAGGTCACCAACACGCCCGTGCTGCCCGGCTCTGCCGCCACCGCCACCAGCAAGGTAAGAAATGGGTGGAGCGGCCTGCAGGGACGCAGCGCGAAGCCCCTCATGCCTTCTGCACCTGCGTGTTCTTAGCCACGCCCCAAGAAGGGTCATCTGTAATTCCAGGCCCCCAGATCGCTGGCATCACTGCCTGAGCTCCACTTCCTGTCACATCAGCGGCCACTCTAGATTCTCCTAGGACCCAGAACACTGCTTTGAACACTGCATGAGGGGGATCTAAGTTGCTGCTTCTTTCAGTAAACCCAAAACTATCATGCACCTCCCAACACACACACACAGCAGTCAGTGCAAAAATTGGCGGCTATGAAACTGTTCCCTGGTGCCAAGGAGGTGGGAACCACTGTCCTAGAATTTTACCTGAGGTGTTGGGGGACATTGCTCCATCGGGATCTGTGAAGCCTATAGTCTGGTTTCAGAAACAAGTGTGCATGGGGGTAAATAGAGCAAGATAGCTGAGCATAGCACAGCTAGAAAAGGCAGCCTGTGAAAATATTGTTCAGGGTAAGATACGCGTTCAGAGTCAGTGAATTTCTAATATGCAGATATGTGTGCATATGCATACATTTAACACTGGTAGATTTCTCACTGCTAAAAAAAAAAGTTTGGACGCTGGGCACTTTAGTGCACATCAGTAATCCCAGCACTTGAGAGGCTGAGGCAGGAGGATTGCCATGAGCTCAAAGCCAGCCTGGGCTACATAGAGTTCAAAACCAGGCAGAACTATGTAGTGAGACCCTGTCTCCAGAAAACAAGTTTAGAGCCCAGCATGGTGACACCTGTAGTCCCAGCTAGTGGGGAAGCTGAGTTGGGAGGTTCAAAAGTTCAAGGCTACCATGGGCACCTTAGCAGCATCCTGTCTCAAAATTTTTCAGAAAGGGCTGGTGTAAGTCAGTGATAGAATGCTTGCCTCGCAGGTGTAAGGTCTTGGATTTGATCCCTGCATGGCCAAATATGAGCAGAAATGTTGCCCAAAACACAAGGCATTTTCACTCTTGGAGTAGTCTTTTTTACCTCCAAACTATATCTTGGTGTAAGACCCTGGACAAAGCATGGCTGTGACATGTGTGACTCCATGCTTGTCCTCAGAGAGCACACGTCACTCAAAGCAGGCGGACGGCATCAGACATCTTCCGCAGCTGCACAGGGTGTGGTGACAGTGACGAAGCCCTCTCCCTAGAGCGTACACAGCCCCTCCTGGGTAGCTCGGCCAACATGCTGCATGTGTGGGCTCAGAGATGGCTCACATTTTAAAGGTCCTCACGATCTTTTTTTTTTTAAGGCAGAAAGAGGTTTGTTATTTAAATTTGAAGTACACATTCAAAGAAAAATAGAGTACAAAACCTCCAGAAAGGCACAGCAGAGCCCAAAACACCTGGGCTGGAGCTGGGGATTGCACATTTTGGTAGGGGAAATCTCTGCCATCTGTGACTCTAGAGGAAGTTTGAGGCCCCAGCAGTTCAGATGCATGGTCAGGGACAGAGGCCAGGGCAGTGGGACACTAACGGCAGCCAAGGCTGCTGCGAATGGTCCTGCCCTCTGTCCCTTAGTCCCATCTGGGCACCGAGGGGCAGACAGGGCCCTGTGCATCTGGGAAGGAGGAAGATGGGAGAGTGTGGAGACAGAAGCAGCCTCACTGGACATGCTTCCTCCTCCTCCTGGGGTGTGGTCCATTGAATAGGGCAGGAGCCTGAGGCTCGAGCAGGCCCATGATGCTCTCCTAAAATGCCATAAGCAAGAAACACAGTAATTGACCAGGGTCAGGGTGACCCTGGAGGCCCCTGAAAGCCACTCATTTTCTGACCCCAGGAGGCCTCAGTGTCTGGACAGCTTGACAAGTTCTGCTCAAATAGCCACTGCCAGAGCCAGCCACAGGCATGGCCCAGGGCCCGAGGAAGTGTTCCTCCTGTCCATCCCAGACCCTTCCTCTCTGGTGACCTCAGATTTAGACTTGGCCGGCCATGAGGCCTCGAGACAGGGTTAGGGGCTGCAACCCTCAGAGTCAGGGACGGGTACTCTGTCCTCCTTGCTTCATACCTCTGTGTGGTCCTGGCCCAGCCTACCAAGCCCCCCTGGAGCTTGCAGGCTGGTCTGGCCACAGTGGGTCTGTTTTCCCAGGAAGAGCATGTGGAAGGCCACATGCTGGGCAGCGCCAGGCTGGCCCACAAGGGCATTTCTGTTCCTTCTCACCCTGTCACACCCCAGGAGAGGACAGCGAGGTAACCGGGCAGCCAGGAAAACGTCCATCCCTACCACTTCCCTCTGCTCTGGTGGCCTGGGCCCTCCCACCAGATAGGAAGCAAGCAGATCTTCACTGTGGACGCTGTCCCAGACCCTCAGCACATGTCTGCCACCACCACTCCCCACCCCTTGCAGATGGCAGGATCCAGCTGCCTGCCCCACGGCCCCTTTACCCACCTACCACCCTGCCTCTCCAGAGCCAAGATAAACTGTGCTGGAGCCTGAGGCTGCCACTTCTAAATCTAGTGGCAGACATCCTGTGGGAGGGGACCGGCCCGACCCTGTGGGCTCCTGAGGACTGGCAGGGGCACAGGGTAGGTATCAGAGTGTGAGAGGGTAGAAGACTATGGTGGAATGAACACCAAGTGTGACAGCTGAGCTGAGCAGCTGCAGCCTGTGGCGGAGGAGGCTGGCTGCTGTTCAGGGGGCTCGGGGTAGCAGGGTGAGGCAGGCTTCAGATGCTACCTCCAGCTCTCAGCTGAGACACTGGGATCCTGAGCACAGCAGTGCTGCCCGTGAACCGAATGGATGAATCGTTCATTCATTCATTCACCACGTGTTTCAAATGGCTGCTGTAAGCCAGGCTTGCTGCTGGGCACTGTGGACCGCAGAACTGCCCAGCAGGGGTGGATAGGGGAACCCCCTTCTCTGTGCCAGTCCAGAGGTTTCCATAGGGTATGGGCCACATAGCAGAGCTTGACCAACCTGAGCTGCCTTTGATCTCCAAAAGGACAAGGGCTCAGGGCCTCTTCAGCAGGCTCTGGTGAGGCCAGACAGTTATAGTGCCAGCGCCTGTGGCCAGGCCAATTTCAGATCTCAGGCCAGATGGGGGCCTTTGGTCCCTGGGTGAGAAATGCCATTCTCCAGTGCCCGGGCCTGCCCCTGTCCCTTCCCAGAGGCCTCTACCAATCTCGTGCACCTCTGCTGCCTCCGTGCCAGCCCTGAGCTCTAGGCTTTTCTCCCTGCCTGCAGTGCCCAGGCTGTGGAGAACAGGGCCCAGCAGAGGGCGCTGGGCAGCAGGATTCGGAAGTCCTCAGGACCCTGGCGCTGCCTTCCAATGGGACAGTGGTAAGCCCCGAGCAAACAGCATTGATGGCCTTGAAGGAAGCAGGAAGATTATGGTCCCCAGCACCCCTCTCTGGCTCCCCCTTTATATCTGCATGGGTAGCACCCATTATATAGGCAAAGAAACTGAGGCTCGGAAGGAGAGGAACTGGGTGCCCACTGCCAGTTCCCACGTTAGTTTCTCCCACGGCACTCACTGTCTGCCACCCTGCAGGCTGCATCTCAGGTCACTGCCCCCTCAACAGGCCAGTCCTGTGCCCTAGTGTGTCCTGGCGCTGGCTTCATGTCAGGCCGCTGATGAGCCTGGGCTCGCCCTCACGTCACAGGGGAAAGGCCTGGGGCCGTGCTGGCAGCGCGCCGCTGGCTCCTGACAGGCCCCTTCATGCTGCTGCTTGTGGTTGAGGCTGGCACGGGTGCCAAGGAGTAGGCAGCCTTTCAAGAGGCCGCCTCCGAGAGAGATTGAGAGAAAGATCAGAGTGAAACCAGCCCTTCCTGTTCCAGGGAGACAGGCGCTGGCACTTGGAAAGCAGCCCCCTCCCCAGTGCCTGTGTGGCCCTGCGCACCAGGCAGGGACACTGGGGGCCCTGAGACACCCCTACCCCTGCCAGGAGCAGGACCACCCACCATCCAGACCACCCGGCTGGCCCACCCCACCTCCGCCCTGCCTCCAGCCTCCCCCATGGTGGGCGCTGGGCGAGCTGCTGGCTGGGGAGAAGCGGGAGGCTGAGCCCTGTGAGTCGCTGTTGAGAGTGGCAGGCTCGGGCTGCACAGAGCCTGCAGTGGCTGCAGCCACCCCCGGATGGTGGGTCCCCAGTAAGCCCGAAGTGCACCGCATCTGTGGACAGGGAAGGAGATGAGGAAACAGAGTCCAGTGCTTCCGTAGCCGTGTGGTCGGGGCTTCTTCACAGTATAGACTCCTCCACCTTGACCCAGTCCTGAGTGCAGTGCGCAGAATGTGCCCCTCGCCCCACAGGTCCCAGCCCCCAGAAAGACTTCTGTTTCTTCTCAAGTGGGGAGAAGGCGATCAGTATGATCCAGCCTGCCAGCATTAGACCTTAGAGCAGCAGAACCAGAAAATGGGAGACTTTTCCTACGGAGGAAGGAGCCATGGGGCCAGCGGTGACACTGCGACCCGCCTTCCTCGCGGATCTCAGGGAGGACTTTTCTTCCTCCATCCCGCTGGCCCTGGGTATTCTCAGTGTTCTCCTGAGGCTCCCCTGCCCCATGGCTGCCCTTGTTCCTGCCTGGTCACCCCCAACGTCACACAGTGTCAGGGAGCTGCGATCACCAACAGCACAGGACCCAGCGACATCGTCAGTGTTCTTGCCACCCTGTTATCCTGCTCAATCTAGAAGGTTCTGGGAGGCTCTGCAGCCTCTATCTCCCTTCCCGGCACCATACAGGAAGGAGTTTAAACCTACAGAAATGTATCATCTCTAATTCCAAGGTCAGGAGTCCACAGTCTCACAAAGCTAAAATCTAGCAGAGCTGGTCCTGGTGGGGGCTCCCAGCCTTTGCCCGTTTTGGCTCCTGGAGGCTTGCTGGTACCCTCAGCTTGTGGCCTGATACCTTGGGGCACCATTTTTCAGCCTACCACAAATGACCTTTGATTTTTAGTTAGCTTTGCTTTTATGTGGGTTTTGTGTTTTTTGTTGTTGTTGTTGTTTTTTTTTTTTTTTTTTGCTATCTATTTTGTATCCAATTTTTTTAGTCTGTTTTTATTAGCACATTTGTGTAGTAACTAATGGTGACTTTCATCATGGCACATTATTATTATTGCATGTACATAACACAGCTTAATCCTTCCTAGGTCCCATTCCTGTCCCTTCCCTCTCACCTCTGTCTATCTCTTAGTCTTCTTTCCATTTTCAGAAGATCAGTATCCCTATTTCCTGTTACCTTTTATACTACCCTTTAATGTATCCATACTTGGCATTTCTCATACAAGTGAAACCCTCTATCTCTATTTCTATCATTATGGTCTATAGAATAGAGGACCTCATTTTCCAATGTGGGAAGTAACCTAAAATTTTTCTGAGTAGTTTTGTTTTGGTTTGGTTTTTGTAAAAAAGCCAAGTTTGTTTTAAGAAAAAATATTCATGCCCAATAGTACAGTTGTACTGTACTATTGAGCTCTGACCCCCATGCAAGGGGCTCCTCTGAGCTCCTCTGAGCCCTCCTGAATCTGTCGGGGCATCTCAGGTGCAGGGCCAGCTCCTTCCCATGCCTAAGCTGCTGTCCTCTGTCCCCGCCCCCCAGCTCACCATCATCTTCAAGAACTTCCAGGAGTGTGTGGACCAGAAAGTGTACCAGGCCGAGATGGACGAGCTTCCAGCTGCCTTTGCCGATGGCTCCAAGAACGGTGGGGACAAGCATGGAGCCAACAGCCTGAGGATCACAGAGAAGGTGTCAGGTCAGCACGTGGAGATCCAAGCCAAGTACATCGGCACCACCATCGTGGTGCGCCAGGTGGGCCGCTACCTGACCTTCGCCGTCCGCATGCCCGAGGAGGTGGTCAACGCCGTGGAGGACAGGGACAGCCAGGGCCTCTACCTGTGCCTACGAGGCTGCCCACTCAACCAGCAGATCGACTTCCAGGCCGTCCGATCCCAGGCCGAGGGCCCCGGTGCCCGAAGGCCGGCAGCCGCCAGCCCGGCCCCTGCAGCCCCTGAGACGTTCCCCTACGAGACAGCAGTGGCCAAGTGCAAGGAGAAGCTGCCCGTAGAGGACCTGTACTACCAGGCCTGCGTCTTCGACCTCCTCACCACAGGCGATGTGAACTTCACGCTGGCCGCCTACTACGCCCTGGAGGACGTCAAGATGCTGCATTCCAACAAGGACAGGCTGCATCTGTATGAGAGGACTCGCGAGCTGCCTCGCGGGGTGGCGGCTGCAGCGCGGACCCCAGGCCCTGGGCCCCTCCTCAGCCTCCTCGTGCTCCTCACCCTGCTACCTGTGTTCTGCTAGGCAGTGCCACGGCCTCACATGGGGAGGCCAAGACTCTGCCCCTGCACCCTTTAAGGGCTGGGGACCCGGTGTGGGTGCCCAGCAGATGGCCTGTGGGTCTCTGCAGTGTTCTGCAGCAGAGGCGGCCACGGCCAGGTGGCAGAGTGGTCCGAGGGACAGTCCCCTCAGAACTGCCTCTGGCTGGGGCTCAGAGGCGTGGGCCACCAGGCTGTCTCTCTAGTGCACGTGACAAGGTTGTGGTGACTGGTGCTGTGGTGTTTGTGACAATAGAGCCGTGTGAGAGGGAAAGCAGTTCCGCCCTGCCCTGCCCCAGCTGTGTGAATGTGCAAAGTAGAGCCCCCCAGGCTGGAGCCCCCACCCCACCAGAGTGACACTGGGAATGGTCCACATCACCCCTTGCAGCCCCTCGCAATGCACTGAAACAGGCCCAGTTGACCGCTGCACGCGCACACACACTCGCCCCGAGCACACTCGCACACACAAGCCCGCGGGACAGCTCGGGGCCAAGGCTCCACCCCAGGCGGGCAGGGCTCCCTCCTGGTAGGTAGGACACCCCACGGGGTGCTGCTTCACAACCTTGCCACCTTTCTTGTGGCCAGCAGGCTGTGCCTCCTGGCATCTCTTGCCCACGATGTAAGGGGACAGTGCCCTGTGCCTGCTGCTGCCCACAGAGCCCCGAGTGTAGAGGGCATGCGTGTTAGCATGGGCTTTGAGCAGGGCTGCCCCTGGACACAGTACCCTTGCCCACTGCCGAGGAGAGATGAGTACTTGGTTCCAAGTGTCCACACCGAGAAGAGATCCTTTGACTTCTGCATCCGCTCCCAAGAGGCAGGGCAGCCTGGGCTGCAGGGCTTGGGCAGACCAGGGGACGGGGCCAGCTGGCCTGCCCTGTCCCCTGTTTGCTCTTCCCCTGCACTGTGCCAGGAGCCTCACCCTACCTGTGTCTGGGCACTAGGGCAGGAGCCGTTGGCAGGGTCTTCCCCTCTGGTCCCCACCCAGGAGCCCCATGGTGACAGGAGACACCCTACCCCTATCCACAGAGCCCGGCCCTGTGCGGCCGCCACTGCTGCAATGGCCCCCAGGGACCAGAATGGCTCCCAGCATCTCCGCTCCCATGGGTGCCCCGGGTCCAGCAGGTCGTTCCCCCACCCATCCCCGCTCATCGGCATCTGCAGCAGCCCCTCTGCTGTCCCCAGGGACCTCTGATACACTGGCCAGGAGACTGCAAACCTGCGTCTCCCGTCCCCCCCGAGGTCCTACTCAGCCAAAACCACACTGGGGGGGGGGGCTCGGCCCCACCCCTCCCTTGCCCGGCTGGGTTTTTGTTTTTTTGTTGTTTGTCTGTCTGTTTCTTTGTTTGTTTAGATGATCCCTATGTTGGAAGTAAAAAGTTGAAGCACTTTATTTTGGTTGTGTCTGATCACATTCTGCTTGGAAGTGGGGACTCCTCACCGCACCCTTGTATCTGCGGCCATGTAGAGTGTCACCGCTTGTACATACTGTAAATTATTTATTAATGGCTAAATGCAAGTAAAGTTTGGTTTTTTTTGTTTTGTTACTTTCTTCTGGACAATGTTTTGGAGTCTGTTTCCCGAATGGACTGCGGGCCCTTTGGGGTGGGCGGGGCACATGGAAGGGGACACATTGGAGAAAAGTGGCAGCTGGAGCCCTCTGCTTCCCTGAAGTCACTGTTTGCCCTTCCCTGGGGTGGGGATGCCTGTTGGGTGGGGTCCCTTGCGCAGGGAGTATCAGTGCCCCCTAAATGTGGCTGGGGCCAAAAGGGAGCCTGAGGAGGTGCAGCATGGTGCCACCTCAGCTGGCACTGTCAGCCCAGGAGCTCAGGCACAGGGCTGTCACTAGCCCCCTGCCTGCAAAGCCCTCCTGAGGGCCAGCCCTGGGCTCCTCGGCAGGGCAGCTGCTGTTCCCCCATTGCAGCCCGCAAGCAGCCAGGTGTGTCAGGAGTGAATCCAGACCCTTTTACAGGTAGAAGAGAGACAGCAGAATGCACGTGCCCGCAAGGTAGAGCCAAGATGGACACTGGGGTCTCTCTGTCCTGGAGTCCCTGCCCTTGGCACCAAATGTCACCAGGCAGAACACCAGTGCGGCTGAGCGGGGCTGCATCCCAGCTTCACAGTGCCAGCTGTGTGACTTTGTCCTTGAACCTCTTGGAGCCCCTGGTCCTTCCTCGTGAAAGCAAAGAGCATCTGTCACCTGAGGTTTGGTGCATCTGCAGGTTCGTGCCTGCACAGAGGCATGCAGGACTGGTGTGGGCAGGAGGTGGGACAGGCATGGGAGGGAGGTGACCCGAGGAGCCCAAAGAGCGAGAAGTTGTACCAAGCCCAGCAGTAGGATGGCCACTTCCAGGGCCCTGCTCTTAATGCTCCAGAGAAGATGGTGGGGGGGCCCTACCAGGACATAACAGCTCATCTCACTTAAAGTCCCCTCCAACAGTGCTGAGGGACCTTACTCCTCAGGAGCTAAGCTGGTGTCAGAAATCGCACTCGGCAGCACCAAGCTAGCTTGGCCGCCTGCACAGAGAGGAACCACAGGGAAGCTGGGGCCCAGAAAGGGAAAAAATCGCACGCTCACCATCCAGTGAAAATGCTATACGATGCTTGCCAGAAAATATTCTTGGTTTGGAATTCTTTCAAGACCCTCCTTGGATTTAACCAACATAAATTCTCTCCCAAGTACCATGCTACTGGTGCCCTCACAAACATGGAAATTTGCATTTCCTCATGAATATGGAGCAGGCAGTGACGAGCTAGCTCCACCCAACCACAGGCGGGGCTTGGAGCAGACCCCCTTGGGCCCAGCTGCCAGTGTACCCCAGCCCAGAAACAGATGCCTGAATGCAGGGAGTGCCCCTCAGGTGGCAGGAGCTCTGGCACTGGGGTTGGGGGAGGGGTTGTGAAGCTCAGTGGGGGGCCGGTGGACCAGCCAGTGTTCCTAGGTGTACTCCCTGCCACAGCAGTCAGTCAAAGCTGTCACCTCCCTCCCATGCCTGTTCCACCTCCTGCCAACACTACAGATCTGCAGCCTGAGAGGCTCAGCATCCATGAAAGAGGGGTGTGGGGTACAGAGCAAGAGCATCATGGTCCAGCTTGGAGACAACTCTTCTGGGTGAACCCAGTCACCATCCAGCTGTGGGTGTGGTCCCACTCTCTTATACAGGGAGGCTGGAGTCACCTTCCCAGCGTCATGACAGCTACACGTGTTGGACTCTTGCCATGTGCTGGGCATTCTGCCAGGGGCTGCATGCAGGTGCTGGTTTATCCCAGTTACCGCCTCGCAGGAATGCCATGGCTCCAAGCCCAGGCAGGTTCCATCAGAGGGCCCTGATAAGCAGGACCGTTGGGTGGCCTCAGGTTGAGGGTGGGCCCTGAGCCACCAGGGGCCAGATGTGGACAGGGGCTCCCCTCCCCAGGGAGAAGTAGGCATCTCCAGCCACCACATTCTTGAGTGGACATAGACATCTGTCTGCTAATGATCTAGGGATGGACCCTTGAGGCAAGCATTCTCTGAGCAGATTGTGTGTGTGTCTAACACAGCGAGATCTCTTCCCTCTTTCCTAACAGGGACACTTGCAGGCCATCCCCTTCGGGCTGTAAATGGCCCTGGCTGGGAGACACATTCATGTACGCAGCAAATACACGAGGCCTGAGGGTGCGAGGCACTGTGCTCACACTGGGGATACACACAGCAGTGAGAGTAGATGGCAGGTGGGTGTCCCTGCCCTCACGGGTGACCTCTAGTGGTGAGAGGTGAACAATCAGTGAATTACAGATGTGCACCTCCACACAAGGGGCAGAGGCTCCCTCCAGGGAGTCCGCCTGCTGACCTTGCCCTTGAGTTGCATGTGGTACTGGACCTCACTGTCCCCTGCTGCGCCTCTCCTTGGTTCCTGGAACTTCTCAACTGTACCGTAAAATCTAGATCTCCACCTGTAGCCCTGCATGATGCAGTCTGAACAAGTATCCTGCTGAATGGGTTTCAAGACAACCTTCCCAGAGCAAGGTTGTTGGCCTCCAGCACTCGCAGGTGAGGTCCACACAAGTCTTGGCCAGCCTTCACCAGGAATCCTGTCAGGTTAGTTTAGCCAGAAGCATCCTCTCTCCACATTTCCCTGGGAATTTTCCACCAGCTGACCTCACCCTCAAGTGGGTAACAGGGATAAATGTGACCCTGAATGAGCCCAAGACTGCAGAGTCTGGGGGATGGCCAGCCCGGAGTTCCGGGGCACACATAGAGTGCAGACCTTATCTGGGAGTCAGTATTTCTCCAGGCCCTGCTGGGCTGGGCTGTGTTCATTTTATTATTCATGAGACTAAGTAGAAACTCTTTGTAATCATTGCTTCTGCAACTAAAAAGCAAGATACATTCAGTGATTAACCCTACTCAGTATCAGCGAACCTCAGCGATTTAAAGCAATAGAGGGTGATGTTTTGTGGATACAAATAGACCCCTTCAGTGTGAGGCAGCAGGGATGGCAGGGCCAGGCCCCAAGAGCCCAGTGGCCTGTCTTGGGTGCCATTCCCCCAGGTCCCCTCCCCCCAGACCTGTGAAACCTGTCAGCCGGTGTCCCCAGGTCACGGGGGCAGCTCTGACCCTTGGTACCAAATCAACCTAAGGGACCAGGATCCAGGCCTCCCTCCCTTCCCCATGCTCCAAGATTAGCGCAGATTGATTTCTTTTAAATGAAGCAGAGTGCACATTTCAGCAGTACGCATGAGGCTCTGGGTTTGACTCCCTGTACCACACACGTAAAGTTCATTCAAATGCAGGTGCTCTCTAGAATTTAATTCTTCCAGACACCTCTGAGACAGTGAGTCTCGGGTCTCCGTCTGCAGCCGCATGTGGAGGTACAGCAGTGGACCCCATCTATCTGGCTGAGGTCTGCACCCACTGTTGGAGAGGAAGTTCAGGAAAGCAGCTGTGAGCACACTAGGGCTTGAGGACAGGGAGACATGGGAGGGGAGTCGGGAGGAGGAAAAGAGGCAAAGAGGTGGTAGCCTGAGGGCAGCGGGGCCCAGAGCATTATGGGAGAGGGAGCCCCAGTGGAGTTTGGGGGTCACAGAGGCTCCATCGCTGGTCTTGCAGGAGGAGAGTGCAGGACCTTAGGACAGGTCACCAGACCTGGACCTGGGCCCCTGGGGATAGACAGCCCTGATCAAGGAGTCCGCCACATAATGCCTATGGACTCTACATGGTGCCACTTCTGTTCTCCCATCAGGTCGGTGACACTGTTCCTGGGGCGACAGGTACAAACCCAAGGTCCCAGGAGGCTGACCCTGGGCCAGGTTTCAGTGGGCAGAGGTTGAAGCCTGGTGTGCAAGTGAAGGCCCCCTCCAGCCTCAACTGGGCCCTTGGGCCAGGGTTCCTCCCCGGCCAGCCCGCTGGACTCTCCACTCCACTGCTGCTCCACCCAGCCCTTGTGCTCCCTATCATTCTTCGCACAGAGGGTGCAGGCCAAGGCCTGGCAGCTGGGCAGTGAGGACTTTGACCCAGCCATCTCAGCCACTAGATGCTGGGTTCCTACCAGGCTGGGTAGGAGGTCCCTGGCCACCCAAGCTCAGCTCCCTGGTGTCCCTGGCCCTTCCGACAGCCCAGTAGCTAAGGGGTTAATGCTACAAGGGAGCCCTTAAGAAGCTGTCCTGAGACCGGGTAGCTGCTGAGGCTTCAAGGACAATTGCCTACCTCTAGCAGCACCCCTCCACCCACACTCCTCTCTCTAGGAACCTCTCAGAAGAAGGCCCCAAGTGCAGCAGCTTCCCCTGAGGTCACTGTCCTCAGGGACCTCAAAGACAAAGAGCCTGTCCAGTGGACTCGATGCCGTGCCAACCTATGAACACCTTCCTAGCCCCATGCAAGGAAGCAGCCTCTCAGCCTGAGGGGTCTGAGCCCCTGTCTGATGGGTGAGCCCCACAAGAGGTGCCACCCAAATGCACCAAGGCCTCTAGTGGCAGCTGTGGGCACAGAGAGGAGGCGGCCAGGAACCCATGGCACAGCAGGCTGCAAAGAGCTGCTCAGAGGAAACCAGTTCTGGAACTGGTTCCGGAAGAGGATCAGGTGCTCTGCAGGGAGAAGGGGTGATTGGGGGGAGGAGGCACAGGGGCCTAGCAGCTAATTTGGCTCCAGATGCTGGAGCTGCCAGGCAGTGTGGGCTGGCTGTCCTCAGGGGTCCACAAAGAGGCAAAGGTTGGAGTGGCCAGTAGCTGCAGGTGGTAGAGGGCCTCCAACCCAAACCAGCCAGCTTGAGCATTCAGGTGAGGGTCGCCAAAAGTAGAGTGGTCCCTTGGGGCTGGCCAGGTAGTACCAGCACACTGGGTCCTGAGGCAGGAGGATTACACGGTCGAGCCCAGCAAGGGCAACCTAGTTACTTAGAAAAACCCTGTCTCAGACACAATAATAAAGAGCTCAGGATGTAGCCCAATGCAAAGGCCCTGGGTGCAGTCACTCCAGGGGAAGGGCGATCCCTTGGGTGCTCTCACTGGGGTGACAGCCAGGAGAGGCTGTGACCCTGTACAGCTCTGCACTACTGCTGGCGCTGGGGCTGAGGGAGGCCAGGCCTGGGGGACAGCACTGCCCCCCGAGGGTAGGAGGCCTCCTCTCCCTGCTACCCTACCCCTCTTCTCCTCCCCGAGGAGGCGCCTCCCGGTGGTTGAGGCGGCTTCATTTGTCCTGGCTCTGCAGTTCTGGGGGTGAGTGGGACGATTTGTGGGCCCCTGCTGCCCTCTGCAGGAAGCATCCAGAACTACAGGCACCCGGATCCTCAGCCCCGGCATTAGAAATGGAGTCCAAGGAGAACAGCCCAGGCTTCCTCAGGATGGCAGGGGCCTGGCTCCGGCGTCTCGGGACGCCCCAGTGTGCTCCGTGGTAAGGACAAGTGTCCTGCATGTGTCGTCTCAGAGACCTCGCATGTGCCTGCCTTGGGCTGGTAAGGGCACAGAGTACCGATGTGCTCAGCAACGCACACCAGCCCCAGTCAGAGCTGGGGTCCAAGTCCCCGTGACCACGCCCCCTACTCTGGCTGGAACTTTTGCTGTGTGGGACCGACTGCCAGGGCTCAGATCCCAACACACTACCCTGCGGTTCTGGCTGCTTCTCCCTGGCACTTAGGAGACTGTGCCCTCATGCAGTGTGCTGGTCTATAGCCTATCTCCCAACCGCCAGCCCATTAGACGACTTCCTTCTGGTTCTTTGTTCCCAGAGCCCACCTCGATCAAAGAAAATCTCTCCAGTAACCTCCGGCCCCAACACTCCTAGAAGGCTGCAGTCCCTGCTGGGCCTTCCCACTGGGCTCCTGAGCCCACAGAGCAACTGCAGCTTTACCAGCTCTGAGCTGCGCCAGCCCTGCACACCAGGCCACCCTCGCCTATCTAGCTGCCCCAGCTTCTGACCAGCCCAGGAGTGACCACCACCTTGGGTTACATACCTCTCCCTTTGCCTGGACACCACTCACATGGGACCACAGAACCTGAAGCAGAGGCCCTCCTCTGGACACCTGGGGCTTTGGGGTGGTGGTTGGATCCTGGGGAGGGGTACTGGTCAGTGGCTTCATCCACAGATGAGCCCATGGCTTCTGTGCTGTGAGGTTAGGCCCACGGAGAGGTGGCCACAGGCCAGGGACCTAGAAGGGTGTGTTCCTGTCCCTACCTCTGGCTGCCATGAGATGAGCAGCCATCCTCCTCCAGGCCCTTCCTCCATACTGTTTGGGACTTGGAGTCAGGAGCAATGGATGAAGCTGGGCACCAAAATAAGCCCTCCTCCTCTTAGCTGTGGCGTCAGGTACTTTGTCCTGGGATGGGAAAGTGACAGATACAGAAGGCCCTCGTGGGGCAGCTGGTCCTGAGGAGGGGGTGTGGCTCTGCTCACCGCTGAAGGGCGAAGCTTCTCACTTGTCTCATCCCCACCCAAAACCAGAGAACAGTGTTTGTCTCAGGACAAATCCAGGCGGACCAGCCACACCTCTTGTCCTCGAGTCATGTGTCAACATCCCCACCCTACCTCAAGGAACATAACTGGAGGAGGCAGGACCTCCTGGGCTTAATCAGAACCTGCGATGGAAGGGCTGAGGCTGGCTGGCATGGGACTCGGGACAAATCCCGCCTGGCGAAGCTGGCCCTGCTCCTGTAAGAGCTACAGCCTGGACTCCAGAGTGCGGAGTCTGGGCGGGCCAACTGCAGGGCCTTGCCTTTCAGTAGTGACCTTTCTGTTGGTGCTAATTGAGGGCCAGTGGTGATGCCAGAGACAGGAGGCGGGGGCCCTGGCCCGTTGCTTCCAGGAAAAGGCAGGCCACTTGGCAGCACCGGGTCTCGAGGGTGTGTTGCTATTGTAAACCCTAACAAGTGGGTGACTGCAGCACTCTTAAGGTTTCCCCAAGTCGTCCCAGCTCAGTGGTGGACGGCAGCAGCCCAGAGCCAAGCTTTCTCATGGGCAGCGAGAATTCTTAGTTCATCATTCACCCGCCTGCTGCAGACCCCAGCCCTCCTCCGGCCCTGTGCCCGAGGCCCCTCTGCGCTTCAGGGAAATTACAGCTGATTGCTGTGCTCGGTGGACAGGCAGGCCCACTTCGTGTCCAGGATTAATGGAGCTGGGCGCGGTGGTGCCATCCGTAGTCCCAGCACTTAGGAGGCTGAGGCAGGATTTCAAGTCTGAGACCAACCTGGGCTACAGAGCAAATTCAAGGCCAGGAGGGAGGGAGTGGAGACAAAGACCCCAGTTTGCTTTCAGTTAGGCGTGAACGCCCTCAGGTAGGAGCAGGCAGGCTGAGCTGCTCTTGCTGTGTGGGCCCTGCTGGAGGGGCCTGGCCCTGCGCCAATCTGCTAGAGTGAACATTAGTGTCAGTGTTTCCATTATAAAATGCCTCTTCCCCCTTCACAATCTATAACCCGACTGTTGAATCACCCTCCACTCTGTGGACTGGCAGACAGGGTGTTTTTATTCCTCTCTGGACGAGGGGTGTGCCCGGCTGGTTCCCCGGGACTCTCAGAGAGACCGGGCAGCTCCAGGTCACGCGGTGAACACAGGGCTTCAGGCTGCGGCTTGGAGCTGCTCTGCCGGGGAGCCATCACCCTCCCAACAGCTTGCTGGGGACAGAAAATCTTGGAAACCTGTGACGTTAAGGCCTGGAAAAAACAACAGAAGCCATACTGGCTGGGGGAAAAAATTCTCCTGGACAAGGCACCACAAACTAAGCTGTCAAAAACCCTGGCCAGGACCAGGGCTGCACAAGGAGCGGGAGGCAGATGGCGTCCCTGGTCCAGTCACAGCTCACACTGAAATGCAAGGCGACACGGGAGCCGGGGCTAAAACTCCTTAGTAACACTTTTTAATATATAAGAATCAAAAGTACAGCAGTTTTACAATGTAGGAAAATTTAATACATACTATATAAACAACATTATTTACATCAGAAATCACTAGGACAGTGGCATATTTTCACAAATATAAATTAATTACTGTTTAGTCAACAGGTTTTAAAAGTCCACAATTTTACAATAAAGAAAACCACCTGTCCCCAATGAGTGGGTCACAGATGGACTAAAGCAGCCTGGACCCTTGGCATGGCTCTCCTCGACACGCAGCCACCCCCGCCAGCAGACCACAGTGCTGGGCCTGGGCCACCACTCCTGCTGACATGTGGATTTGGTCTGTAGGACTTCAGTGTCATTGTGTGAACTCCTAATGAACGTCCTTGCACCGCGAGGCCTGCACACAGGGCCAGAGCTTCTGCAGGGCAGCGTGCGGTATGTTCAGATAACCCTCTAAAGGGCTACGGAATGACTAAACAGAAGAGCAGGCCCAGGGCCACCAGGCCGGGCTCCCCGAGGGCCCAGCACTCAGCCTGGGCTTCACCTTGTCCTCTCCTAGAGCTACTGTGCATCAGGTCATCCTGGTTTACCTTGGCTTTCAGTGATGGTAACTCCCTCCTCGCTCAACACATTCTATTTCCACTAATGATGCAAGAGCTTACAGCCAGGCTCCATGGAATACAGTCTCAAACTCCTGGGCAGCTTCTCCCACTTAAAGTGGGAGGATTTCTACCTGTGCAAACTTTTGTTGCAACTTGAGCATACACTACTCATACTGATTTCAATCAATGAGGAAGTGCTTCCTTTCTAGCAAGCCACTCTTCAGATATACTTCAACACCTAACAAAAAGAGGTGTTTCCTGGAGTATACTGCAGTTTCAGAATCAACCTAACACTGATCTGGACGATACTGCCTCCTGCTGCATCATATGGCACTAACAGTCCTGCATGTGAACACAAGGAAGTTTGTCTTTCCTCATGATGATTCATCTTTGGGAATAACTTGCATTTCCTATCAACAACTGGAAAGAAAAGTCTTGGTGAGTCAGTGCAGCAATCGCACCCAGCAAGCCAACCTTGCTCTTTGGCTCAGGCAGGAAAAACAGAAGGCAGTGGCTTTGCATCAGCAGGCAGCTCCACCTCTGCCTTCCTTCTCACTGTGTGGCCACGGCAGACTGAATTCCCCACCTTCTCCAAGCAGTTACTGGACTCTGGTGTGGGACATAAACGTGGAGGCCGCGGCCAGCAAGCCCAGGTACCATGAGGAAACGAGAGGTGCTGGGTCGCCCAACCTCCAGCACAAGCTGCAAAGACCCGGGCTCCTACCTGGGAAGCCTGGTAGGAAGACAGCACCCCGCCTGTCCCTGGGAGACCCTGCTGGCAGGTCCTGGTGGAGGCGCTAGTGGTGCTGCCCAGGACGAGGCCAGCAGAGTTACCTCAGTGGGTTTAATCTTGCACATGCCCAGGGCAAGGGCTTCACTGCTGAGTCTGGACACTTAGAGGCACACTGTTCTTTAAGCCAAGTGTTTCTGCCTCCATCTACAAAGGCTTTGGATGCTTTAAGAATACTGGCAATCTATACTGCAAATGGATTTTCGTAAGGCCCCAGCATCAGTACACTGAAAGGAGCCTGCGTCATGAAGCAACCACCTGGCCCCCAGTCCTTACTTCACTGAACTTGAGCATGATTCCTACCATCTCTTAAGTGAGCTACCCTGTCCTTGGATGCTTCCTATTTTGGAAAATAACTAACATAGGTTTATACTTTACAGATCTTATTCTAAAAGAAACTGAGTTAAAACAACCTCTAGCTAGCAGTGGACACTTGCTTACCAAAGGTAACTGATTTCTGTCTGACCACCCCATCAATGCCAGGAGACGTACGGTTCTATCTACTTCACTTCTTCATGCCGTGCAAGGGAACTAACCTGCAGCAGAAGCTGTCACCCACTCCAACACTGAAAGGCGCCTCCGTGCTGGCGACTTGCCCACTGCCTTCCGAGAGTCCCCGCCCCAGCTGTGAGCAGCTGGCTAGCCAGCTGTCGAGGCCCTCTGCTTGCCTTCTCCTTCCCTTCTCGGCATGCACCTCAGCAGTCAGCCCTGGGACTCCCGTTCCCTCGCCACAGTACCCTACCCCATCCCACCCGAAACCCTGCGGCTCCCTCCTTGACGAGTAAGACCCACGCTGACACCACTGCTGCCTGCCTCTCCCCAGCACAGAGGGAAAAAGCAGGCCCAGCCAGGAGACTGAGGCTTTGAAATGTACAGACAGCACGGAAATTAGTGTTGGCAAGGAGGCAGCCAAGGGGGCGGTGCTTCCCTCAGTGCATCCTGGCGCCACCCCACCCTGTAGGCTTCACACATGGACCTAGTGCCTCACTTCTCCCACGAACACACTGGAGGGTTGCACCTGCTCCCCTTCAAGTCCTAGTGAGGCCTCACTCTCATCCCAGCCCCACCCATCAGCAGCATCCGTTACATCATAATGAACCCATCACACACTGTCCAGCAATCTCGGCAGCATTCATGCACCAGCGCCTTCCCTTGACCACCCACCGAGGTCCTGGGAACACTGAACCAGGCAACAAACATCCACGACTCAGAGATCCCCAATTCCTTCACTGGAGAACAACCAATGAAGCTGGTATGCAAAAGTCACAACTCCTCCTAGCACCCATCGAGGTGGGAGGCCTGAGCCAGGCTGGAGGCGGGTGGGGCCAAAGTGCAGGAGTGGTACCCAGAGCATCGCCGGCTGCCAAGGGCCTCCCACTCCCTGACGCGCTCCTTCAGCAGTGAGGCCAGCGGCAGTGTGTCCAGAAGCTCTGCCCGTCCCGAAACAGGCCACTAGCCCAAAGCGTCCTCGTGCTTAATGACTCCTGCTCTCTCCTGCCCGAGCTGTCCTTTATGTTTTCCGAAGGTTCCAGTTATAATCGGGGTTGTTTTTCTGTTCTAGTGATCTCTCCAAAGGAGACCTGTGATCCAGGGGAGACTTGGAATCGTGAGGAGACTTCTGAGAAGGGGGTGAGCGAGGATCTGAGGCTGCGGGATGCAGTGGGGGTAGCGGCTGTTTATACTCCCCCAGTTTGTCTGTATGGAAAGAGCGATAATGGTCTGAAGGTCCCTGGCCATGGTAGCCCATAGGTGGGCGGTGATCAGACAACCGTCGGAAATCCTGCTGGTGGTAATTTTGAGGCCGAAACTCATCGGATCGCCTCCGCTTGGAGTCATGATGGTGTCTGAAACAGAGATACAAGGGTCAGTCAGCTGCATGCCCAAAGCCTGATGCCCACCCACCTCTCTTCTCACATGGTGCTAGTGACTGGGCCCAGGGTCTCACACATCAGGCAGGGGCTCTGCCATCGAGAACCTCCACCCCCATCCACTTCTTCAAGGTCTGCTTCCTCAGGTACACAATGAACTAGTAATCAAAAATAATTAGCCATGCATGGTAGCGTACTCCCTATAATCCCTGAAGTCTAGAAGCTTGAGGCAGGAGGACTGCTGTAAATTCCAACTCAGCCTGGGCTGTGCAGTGAGTTCAAGGCCAAAAAACAGTAGTAACACAGTCATTTTATATTTACTGGCAGAACGCACCGTACGAGGCTAGTGTGTCCCTCTTCACGGTGGCCACCCTCACACTTTCTCCCTACTTTTACTTGACCCAAACTCACTCTGCAGAGCCCGTCTCTTCCTACATTTAATGAAAGTGTGCTATCATTTAAAAACAAAACCTATGAAATGACATAGAATTCTATAGTAATGCAAGTATACACGTGAACAGTTACTGTTGACTTTGTAAACTGTCTCTCGCAGAAAATAACTGGAAATATTTTCATAGCCTTTAAACAAGCTCAGGAGAAAAGACCCATATAAATTATTTTGTAAGATAACAGTAACAGCAAAAAACACACTAAATCAACAATAAAGATTAACAGATTTTTTTTTTGTCTTTTTCTTTTTTTATTGGAACCAGGAATCAAACTCACGACTGCCTGCTTGCAAGGCAGGCGCTTATTGCCGCTGAGCTAAATCCCCAGCCCCAACAGAATTACTTTGAAACAGGCATTCAATGAGAATTCAGATTTTTTAACTGACAAACTTCTTGCTATGCCATTAAAACAAGATCTGTACAACTCAACAACAAGAAGGATGAACCACCCGACTAAAAAATGGACTTGAAGAGACACTGCTCAAGAAAAAAAAAAAAAAACCCATATGCTATGCTCCCATGTTTATAGTAAACAATTTATAATAGGTATATCTTGAGAACAACCCAAATGCCCATCAACTGAGGAACAGATAAAAAAAGACATGGTATTTTTATACAATGGAGTAGTGCTCAGCTACAAAGAAAGACAAACTTAAGGCCTTCATAGATAAATGGATGCAACTAGAGGCCATACTCATAAGTTAAACAGATCAGACTGGCATGTGTAAACATCATATTGCCTCCCTAGTGTAAGAAACTGAAAGAGTTAAATAAGATCCAAAATGTAGAGCGCCATTTGCAGGCCACATGAAGGAGAACAAGAAGCCAGCCATTTCCTCTGAGTTAGCACCATGTGCAGGCCTCGGGGAGGGCAGCCCAACAACAAGCCCCTCCCAGCACACAGGCTGGGAGACAAGAAAAGCCACGAATCCCCCACTTCCTCCCATCCTCACAGCCTTCCCGCACAAGCAACCAGCTGAGTGGAGACACACAGGCTGCGATGACAGCTGCTGAAGTAAAATACAACTTAATGCTTACAGTGTTCAGTGCTTCACTGACTTTGCAGGCCTGAAGCCAAGTCTGACCATCTATCTGGAGGGTAGCAGCATGCAATGCAGCGCCTGTGGAGGATCTCCTTTTGGAGGTGGTGGCCCTTGTTAATTACCTATTATCTTGTTTTAAAGTCCTGTATCATTTTTTGGTTTTATTCTGTTTTGTCTTGTTGGACTAGATCTGATAGCATGGGCAGCTATTTCAAAGACAAGATATATTATGGTAGCTACTTTGGATTTACTGTTATCTTGTTTTGAACTGCATTCATCGTTTTGTTTTTATTGGTTCTACTCTGTTGTGTTTTTTGTTTGATTTTCCTATGTCTGATAGCATGGGCAGCTATTTTGAAGACAAGAGACATTTTAATAGCCATTGTTGATTTCCTATGTTTTGAAACCCTGTATCACTTACACTGTTTTGTTTTGACTGGCTTTATTCTGTTTTATTTTGTTTTATCCTTTCTAAAAATTTTTAAAAAATCCAAAATGTACAATAGATATTGTAAAAGTGGGAATAAGGCCTATGAGAAGATCAATCAAGTCCCACTCAAACTTACATAACATCAATTAGCAGACAATTAGACAGCTTTGATGACTATATTCCAGATTTAGAAAACTTAAGACACACAGGAGACTTAAAAAAAAAGGAGGAGGAGGAGAAAGGAAGGAGGAAGAAGGGTGGGGGATGACACCCAAAATACAACTTTTAGGACCTTTAAGAGATAAAACTACTATCTTTGAAATGTAAAATATCCTGCATGGTCCCATAACGTTAAACATTTAAAAAAGAAAATATTACTAAGCTTGAAGATGTAACAATAGAAACTAACCAAAATCAGGAAATAATTTTGAACGAGCTATCAGAAAACACCAAGCAAAATAAATGTAAGTAAAACTAGAATTTTGCTAGGGTGCCAGAAAAATATATGAAGAACACTGAACAATTTTCTAAATTTTATGGAAATGATAAACCTCCAAATCCAAGCAACAATTACAAGCACCAGGCATATGAGAAAAAATATCGTAACAGGGATTAAAAATATCGTAACAGGGATTACATAAGGAACACATAGATTTTTTGCCTTCCTTCTTTTGGCAGTCTAGGGACTGAACACAGGGGCTTCCTGAATGCCAGGCAGGTACTCTACCACTGAGTCACATCCCAGTTCAAATGACAACTTCTTCATCAGATATAATGCACACAGTGCTCACTTTGGCAGCACATATACTAAAACTGGAATGATAGAGATTAGCATGGCTCCTGTGTAAGGACGACAAACAAATTCGTGAAGCCTTCCATATTTTTAAATAAAAAAAAAAAAAAAACAAATAATGCACACAAAGTACTGAAAGAAACTGCTACTCTAAAAATTTATACCTAGCAAAAACATCTTTCAAAGATTTACACACAATAAACTCCTTTTTAGACACAAACCCAAAGGTGAGAGAACTTATCACTAGGAGACCCATAGAAAAACAGAAGTCCTTCAAGCACAAGAAAAATGATACTAGCCAGAAACACAGACCAACACAAAGGAACCACCAAAGTAACTGTTCAGTCACAAAGAAAGGCAGGGCCGGTGCCCACTGGAGTCAGACAGCATGGGAGGGCAGCAGTGAGAGTGGTGATTCCCTTTCTTGTCTTTTTTTTTTTTTTTGGGGGGGGGGGTAGTGGTTTCTAAGGAGACAGCTGATAAGCAGCCACTCTACGCTGATTTCCAGATCTGCCAAATGATACCAGGACATTGACATGTGTGGACACAATTTTCCCACCTTAAATTCAAGTACAATCTAAACCAAGCTTCTCATTAAGATCGGAGAAAAGCAAAACTATGAAGAGATTAAATACTTAGCCAAGTCCTGCATTTAGGAAGACCAGGTAAAGCTTCCTATACTTGCTACCTCTCACCCTTCAAGATCAAGGCTCACCATCCACACCACTGATAGTGCTGCACAGCAGTGGAGAGGGCACAGCTGCTAAAGGCTCTGGCTGTTTGGCACAGGGGCCACAGGGTGGCACCCATCCCAGAATCCCGGCTACCTAACATGGCTGAGAGCTGAGCGCAGAGCTTAGCAATTTTTTTTGCTGGCTCCAGTATTTTATGGCTACTACTTGGTAGATTTCCTTAAAGGCATGCAAAAACACTTCTCTTGCTCAGGTGAAATAAACCACAAATGACTTCCTATGACCCAAAGAATAAAATATAAAGCCTATAACCTGGCATTCACCCCACCTGCTCACTTTCTGGGTGGTCCTGGAAGCTCATTCCTGGCCTTAGCCTGAGACGTCTGTTCCATTTCTCTCTGCCTGCCTCTTAGGGCCCACATCAAGAATCACAGATCTCTCCTCTTCCTCAGCCCACACCAGAACTCCCAATCCCAGGAGGTTCTCAAAAATTCCCATTTCTAACCATCACCCAGCACACAGCGGCTGGCTCTCATCAAGACTCCCTGAAGATGCCCGTGTAGCAGGGCCATCTGATCAGACTGTGACTGACACAAGGCAAGACACTGAGTTAATTAAGTGACATGCAAATGTAGGTATGGAGGCCACCGTTTTTCCCTCCTACAGCCAGCCAGCCAGCTCCTGGTGCCTCAGAACTCCGCACACCTGTCATAGTAGTCTCTATGGCCCCGGTGGTCTCGGTCACTGCTGTACTGATCATATGGCCTCTTCCGGGATAGATTGTTGGGCCGATAGCTTCCAGAACGGTGGGCATCCACATGGCGTCGGTCACCATAGTGGTGGTCCTTGTACCAGTGCTGTTCGTACTGATGGTGCCGGTCACTGCCCCAGGGTGGATTGTTGTTGCCAGCACCATAGGTGAACTTTCTTTCCCTCTGCCAGTCTCCTCGATCTGCAGGAAAAGAGTGATCTCATGACTAGGAGAAACAGCGGAGTCTGACTTTCAGTACAGTCTGACCGGAAAGGCTGACATGTTACAAACAGTAACTTTCCTCCTTTTGGGCTTTGTTGCTGCTGATTAGCACACCAGTAATGAGTCCCAACCTTCTCCTCTCCCTTCAACTTTTCAAGTAAAAGAAAACTTGCCACTTCCCTCCTCTCTTAAAATCTTAAGAACTACTGCTTTTCATTTTCTGTATCTGCTTACCTCCCAACCCGCAACAGATCCTTCAAAGATTGCACTCAAAAAACCAAACCTGGACAGTTAGTTGAGAAAATACTACTACTAGTTTTACAGTGGCAAGATGATAACCCATTTACATAAGCAAAGTTCATTTGCTCTGCTGATACTGCAAGTTGTGCCTGGGTTCTTCAAATGTCCCTCCACCATACCTACTAATTCTATGAGTCTCCCCTAGACCACAACCAAAAAATGAATCTTCCCCTCTCCAGTGAAAAGTAACCCCTCTAACTCTGGATTCGGATGAACTAGAATCTCTTTAACTTCTGCAGCCTCCCCTTTTCTCTAAGAAAAACACTTGCACTTACTAGACCCAGAAAGGGTGGTGAAGACCCAGAAACCCAGGGATGGAGTCTGTGATAAATGAACTGCAGCCTTCAAAGTATGTCTCTACCAATCCAACGACTACTTAGAAACCGGCTCTTTTAGAGGCAGTTAAGGACTTGGAGATGAGATCACCTTAGATTTGGACGGGACCCTAAATTCACCAAGACGGTTTTCTTAAAAGGCAAAAAGAAACACGAGACACAGGAGCAGACCGTGTAAAGACACAGGCACTGCAAGTCAAGGAAGCCCCTGAAGGAAGCTACTCTGCTGACACTTCCACTACAGATGTCTGACCTAAAATAAGAAGTATCGGGGCTGGGGATTTAGCTCAGCGGCATAAGCACCTGCCTTGTAAGCAGGCGGTCATGAGTTCGATCCCTGGTACCGGTAAAAATGAAAAAGACAAAAAAAATAAATAAATAAAATAAAATAAAATAAAATAAAATAAGAAGTATCAAGTCACCCAATTCATGGAACTTTATTGTATAGAACCTTAGGAAACTAACACCTGGAATGAACAAGAAAGAACTATGTGAAGTCGTGGGAAATCCACCTTCTGCTGCCTTCGTCAAGATACAAGACAAAAAAACGCCAACAAATCAACGTCACTACTCATTTTGGCCTCTTCCGCTGGCCTCCTGGCACTGTCTACATAGCCACGCTATGTCATCAGAGAACCCATGCAATTCCTGATCCTGTAACAGAATGTGCTGTCGACCAGTGACTGAAGTTTACTATTGATCCCAGTGGATTGGATCAGAGGACCACAAGGCTTGTAACTATTTAACTTTAAAAAAACACACACACATAACAAAAAGTGGCTACAACACATAAGGGTAACTTGAAGAGGGATTCGAATCAAGTGGAAAGATTTCAGAGTGTCAATGCCTGTGGCACAGTATAGATGCCTACAACTCAAGCCAAGTCATTTATTTCTGGAATAAATTAAGCGCTGTTTCTTTCTTCTTTGACCCTCTTTAGGTAGATCACAGGCTAGACAGTACTGAGCTACTAACACGCTCCCAATGACTCGAACCATCAGTGACATGTATGACTGTACCATCACGCAGCCTGTGACACTGATGGTAGAAGTGGGACAGTCATGAATAGACCACACCAGTGATCCAAACTTCCTGGCAGCAAGACATGCAAAGTACATTCCCATTCTGAACATGTTAAAGGGCTAAGGAAGAAATCCAGCATTTCAGCAGAGTGCTATAAGCAAAAGACTTTTTGAAAGATTCAGATTGCAAATAAGTAACAATCAAACAATCACACAAAACCAGTCTAATATCAAAAGGTAAGTATATCTAATATGTCCGGATCTAAGAGTATGGATATATTTCTCAGTCACCCTGTGCAAATGACATAAGAAATTCTGTGATTCTGAGTTCGGAAGTTAAGGAATATTTGGCAAAAATTTTATGTATACCTACATATAATGTACAACATGTTTTGAAATGTGTACAATTATGGAATGGTTAGATTTTACCCATCTAATACACAGTATTTCATATACTTATTTTTTGTGGTGAGGTCATTAACAACTCTCAGTGGTTTTGCAAGATAATACACTATAGTCACAACTTGTACAACTAAGCTCTTGAATTTATCCTGCATACCCAATTGAAGTTTTGACCACCATTTCCTCCGAATCCACTCCTGGCTCCTCAGTCCCTGGGAGCCACTGTTCTACTACTGACTCAACTTTTTCAGATTCCCTATGTAAGTGAAGTCACACAGTATGTCTTTCTGTGCCTCCTTTCTAGGACTCAACATAATGTCCTCTAGGTTCATCTGCATTGCTAGAAATGATAGGTTTTTTTTTTTTGCTTTCAGAGACAGGGTCTCACTATGCAGTTTAGGGTGGTCTTGAGCTATTCAGCTGGGCTGAACTCAAACTCACAGCAGTTCTCCTGCCTCAGCCTCCTAAGTGCTGGGATTACAGGCGTGCACCACCACGCCCAGATAGGATTTCAGTCCTGCTGTATAGTGTTTCACTGTTACATGTGCTGTGTTTTCTTTATCAGCTCTTTTGCTGTTGGACACTTGGGTTGATCCTATATATTACATACTATGAATAAACATGCTAAAATAAACTCAAACTACAGAAATCTCTTCAATACACATGGCACGATAAAAACTACAGTTTAAATTTTAAAAAAAATCATTACAGTAAAAGATGTATTGCAATTAATCGCCCTCAAAAACACTCGTGTCTTTAGTTGCACTGCTGTAACTGCCTCAGTGTCAGGAATCAAGTCAAAACATCCACCTCTCACAACTACTTTGATTTGGGGGAAGTGACCCAACCCAGATCTGGTAAACAAGGCAGACAGGACACATCACACTATTTTTACAAACCTACCTTCCTACCAGACAGCAGCAGCCAGCAGCATTCACAATATTTTTATCACAACTCATAGAGACATGAAGGAGGACTTTCAGAACTGCTTTCGAAAGTGACAGTAACAGGACACATCCATTCTTAGGAGCAGTATTTTGAAGACTGATGGCAATCTGACTTTTATAGTAGTAGATTAAAAAAAAAAAAAAAACACTCCCCATATGCTCTGATCACCCCTTGTACTGCCTTCACTCTCTCTGGAGATGGTATACCCAGTAGTGCTATGGGGTCATATGGTGGGTCCAGTTTTAGTTTGGTTAGCAACCCCAACACACTTTTCTGCAATGGCTGTGCCAATTTAAATTCCCATAAACTGCAAAGGTTACCTTTTCACCACATCCTTGCCAACTCTTGTTATCATCTTGATAATGGCCATCCTAGCAGGCGTAAGATGGTATCTTACTGTAGTTTTAATTTATATTTCCTTGAATAGTGATGTTGAACATTTTTATATACTTCTCAGCCACTGGTATGCCTTCTGTTAACTCAAACTTGTGAAACTGAGAAGTATCTGAAGGAAAGAATTATCTAAGCTGCACAGATGCTAGCCAAAAGGTCAAAGGGCCAGTCCTGGGAAAATTCTCTCTCTCTCTCTCTCTCTCTCTCTCTCTCTCTCTCTCTCTCTCTTTTAAAGGACTGGAGAGCACCTGCGGGTCTCGAACCACCGGACCAATGGAAGCCACCAGCCCAAGTGACTAAGCAGGATTGATCAAAGGAACCGCTGAGCTAAAGCCAGCCTTTCTTTTTTCTTTCTTTCTTTTTTTTTAAAAAAAAGGACTAGGGGAAAATTCTCTAAGCCACCAGCAGTATGGTGGACTTAAGGGCCTAAGACATTTTAAAATGAAATTCTGAGGAGCACAGAGGTTATTTACATTGAATCTACGCTGGTTATAGATAAGAGGAGCAGGACAACAAGTAGGCAAAGTCCTGGGACAGGAGACTAGTCCATAAAGAAGTTTTTGCTGCTTCTTGGTTGACTGTTTCCAAACACAGAAAGTGAACTGCCTTGAATGGTAATCTTCAGCATACGGGGAAGACCATGGAGCAGCTCCTTTACTTTCCTTTGCTGACCAGCTTGAAGCTGGGAGGTCAACATCACCTTTGCTCTCTCTTTCTTCCCTCCATCCTCTGCCTACAACTTAACTTAGAACATCTCAGAATTCTTCTCTTATCACCTTTTTTTGAGAATTGCGCCACTTCTGATCAGGTGATTTCTTACTACTGAGTTCCTGATATACTTTATATGTTAACCCTTTATCAGGCATATTTATCTCCTCTCATTGCACAGGTTGTCTTCACTCTGTTCATTCTTCTTTCCTCATTTCTCTATTTGGATATATTTTGTCACCAATTTAACAAGGCTTCTTTATATATATTAGCATTTTAAACCATTTACCTATCACAGAATACACACTTTTCCCTGCGTCTACCATTTGTCTTTTATTTATGGTAGCAATGTTCTTCTTAAAGTTGGAGTGTCTTTTGGATCTTTAATTTCATGCTTTATCTCACCAAGAAAGAAAGCACAATTAAAAGTCTTAGAGTGAATAAAGCACAAATGTCCAGCTATAATCTTTGGAAAATGAAACAACTGGAGTTTTTTGGCACTTCTTTTAAAGCTCCACTTAATGGCCTACCTGCATTACTAAAGTGTCTTTTGTTGGGGTGATTGTAGTTATCTCTTGGGTGTCCATGCATCTGTGGGCCATGGGAGGCAGGCAAATGAGGCTTCTGCGGGTGAAGGCTATGTGAGGTATGAGACTGAGATATCAGAGAATCCCGACTCGAACTTGAGGCCTCTGGTCGAAACTGTTTTTTACTACCAATCATGTCATCTTTCTTCTTCTGCTCCTGTAAAGGAAAACCAAACAAACTCAAGATCCCACACTTAACTCCAAGTATAAAGACCCCGCCTTTAAACATCTGTCCTTCATTCCTGAATGCTGACTGGAGCTTTACCACCTTTGTAACAAGATATGCTCACCACTTCCAACAAGCTGTAAGCCTAACAGCGATCCATTAGGTCAGCTAGCCTACTACATCCCAGCAGGAAAACCAACCTGCCACTGGCAAGTCCTGGGGGGAACACAGGCAGGACTGGCAAGTGCTCCTGCACATGGCATGGAACAAGTGCCCAGGCCGTCAGGACTCTCTCTTGGACGATAAAAACCAGGACTGGCAACTTCCCCAGGCCGCCTAGAACAATCCCCAACTGCCTCGTGAGAACTAGTTCCTACCAAAGTGATCAGGCTAAAGATCAAAAACTTGGAGTAATTTTACTCTTTTATCACACAAGTAAAATGCTCAATATAAAAAATGAAAAAACAGAAATGTAAAGTCTTCTAAAATATAATCACCAAGAGAATAATTGTTAATGATTAGGCTCCTACCTTTCTAAGTTTTCTTGTATGCTTACACCAATTATAATACAAAAATATTACTTGGTATTGTCTTTTTTCACTTGATATTTGTAAAAATCATCTCATTAAGTTGCTTCTACAATATTACATTTAATGGTTTGATCATACTCTCATATGGACATATCACAATCTAACATTTCTTATTTTTGGCCTTCCAACTTATTTCCATTATAAGCATGTTTAAAGACTTAACTATTCCCTTAAACTAAATTGTTAAAAGTAGAATTGTATATTCTTCTCTTTTGAACTATCTCTAAAACTATTCTCCAAAAATAAGACAATTTACACTCCTACTGTTAGGATATCACTATTTTTTAAAATGATACTAATGTGATAATTAATGAAGCCTTTTAACGTTAGACCGCCAAATTCAGATCTTTATCCAAATGTTCACTCTTTGTCTAAGGGTCTTTCCCAATCATTCTGTTCCCTTTTCTGGCCTCTCCTGATTTCTGCCACAGACTTCTATAATGTATAAATTGTGTACTAAGAGTAGTATTAGTACATTATTCCTGTGTGTTACCACGTTATCACATCTTCTGTGTAAAATTAAACTGTCAACTACTTAAGGATATTGTCTCGTAGGCCAGTAGAGCACTGACACGGCCTGAATTCACACAAGAAATACATCTGAGGGCTCACCCTGTCTCCCTGACACCACTGCAGGTAATGAAGCCACAGTAGTGGATGAAAGACTAGAATCTCTGCCTTCAGGGAGCTGACATGTCAATGTTCTTGGACTGGCCTTAAGTGGGTGCTTTGCGGGGCTCCCATAGCCAGCCAGCAGATGAGCACACGGGCACGCTGCACACAGAACACTGGCTCTGCTGCACATCACTCCAGCCCTGTGCCCCAGAGGAGGAGTGGCAGCTCTGGGCTCTGGGTACCTTCTCATGTGCGCTCCTTTAGGGAGCAGCTGGGACCCCTCTAAATAGAAATGCAGAGAGGATACCAAGTAACACAGTCCAACAAAACAACAGGAAAAGGATTTTCTGCCCACAATCTTGTTACTTATTAGGGTCCACCTTTTCAAACTACTGTAAGCCACGTGTACATGAAAGATGAGGAGGTCTGGTGAAAAAATGAACCCAGGATCTAAGAACACAAGGTCACGGATCCTCCTCAGTATTTTAAAACACTTGCTCTAATGCACTGCTAATTCCACCCAACTAGCAGTAATCGTGCCATCTGAGAACTGGCAGACTATGCCGAGAGACAGTGCAGTTACAGAAGGGCAAGAGCACACTCTGCAGGAGGGGGAGATGAGCTGCCAGTCACACTCTAACCTGGGGGCATCTCTCACTGCCTCACCTGGACCTGCTCCCCCATCTGTGAAGCAGCCAGCAACAATCCACACCCTGACTAGCCTTGCTCTCAGAAGACCAGTAAGTAAGATTAAACCTGTATTTTACCTCCTCTTCTTGAGATCTTTTCTTATGAGCCATCTTGTATAACTTATGTAGTTTTCGAGCATCAAATTCGGTAAACTTAGAAACAAAAATCCATAGGTTTCTAAAAAAAAAGTAACAGCTCTGGTAAATCAGAAATTCATGCAGTAATTTTTTATTTACTTTATGCATGCCAAGCAATTACATTTTGCTGTGGAATACACTCCAAGTGTATAACTGAAGTTATGGAAATAAGTTTCTGCATCAATAATGCCTAATCTAAAAGAATTTGACTAAGAGGTCTTGAGACCACGGTTCTGTCACTGATTTCTATCAGTGGCACCCACTGCTGCAGTTCCATGAGTTTTCCCCACCACCCTCGATTTCTGGATTTGCCAACATGACTCTTGTTCACCACTGTCTCCTAGGCTGGGACCTCCACCCACTTAGCTGGTCACCTCTGTGCTGCCGCCCTTCTTTCCTCCCCATTATTACCACTAAGCCTAGAATTCTCTTAAATACTCAGTGGCTCCTTCTAATGCCACCAGGTTCTCCCCAGGAGCACCTCTGCACAGCAGGGAAGATACAAAGTTAAACAGGTGCTCAGGAGGAGGCACATGGGGACATAGTGAGTGGGAGAGTCTCCCCGGGCTTCACCTCATGGCTTTCACAGAACCCTGCACAGGTTCCCTAGCTATAAACTACTGTGTCAGGTAGAAAGCCATTTACTTTGCTTTCTAAGGCCTTCTATAAAGACAGTCTTTTTAAAAAACTGACGTCTCCATCTTGCTGTCCATCCCTCTGTCCCACCCTTCCTCCCTTCCTTCTTCCCCCTCTTCCTTGGGGAGAAGGGTAGGAGGCTTTATTTTGTTAAAGAAACAAGGCCTTACGGTGTAAAGTACACCAGCCTTGAACACACTGCATAGCCCAGGCTGTCCTCTAACTTCTAAACTCTCCTGTCTCAGCCTCCTGGGCACTGTGACTACAGCTATAAGCCAACACATCCAGTTCCTCACTGTTCTATTTTCAAGCCTTTGCTGAAGCCTGAGACACCTGAGCAGTTCCACCCGCTCATCTACGAGCAGCTCAACTGCCCCTGTCTGCCTCTCAGAAGACCTCCCTCCCTGACAGCCCTTCTGCAGCCATCATCTTCTTGAAACTTCAATATCTGATCTTGTATTTATCACTTTATGATGGCCAGTCTTCCACAAGTCTTGTACTATTTTTGTCTCTCAAGGACTTTCTTATGAAATACTGCTAACCAAGATCAAATATCACACCGAAGGTCAAATATCAGTGCCTGGGATAGGTCCCAGGCAGGTCACACAGGCAGATCCAAGTACACCTTAGGAAGTCTGGTTTCATGGTTCTATGCACTAAATTGGTATTTTGCTATCTTTCATTCAGGTAAAAAGGAAGCTCTATGCTCTAGGTAAGAAAGCAGTTGCTAACAGTGTAAGAAATAACTTTTCAGGAACTATTTTACTTATGTGTATAACACACACTAAAGACAGCTTCATGAAAGAAGCCTCACAATAAATATAGAGAACTTTTCTTAAATCTATTTTTCATTTTAAAAACTGGAGCTGTAGCGCAGTAGCACAGGGCCTGCCTGGCACACACAATATCCTAAGTTCAATTTCTGGTACCATAAACCCAAAAAACAAAACAACAAAACCAACCTAGGTGTTATAGTGTATATCTGTAATCTCAGCCCTTGGGGGCTGGAGCAACAGGATCTTGAATTCAAGACCAGCCTGTGCTACATAGAGACCACAATTTAAATAAATAAATATCCACTGGTACTAGAGGAAGAAAGTGAACATAAAGTGCACAGGTTAAACTAGCTAAAGTTAGTTTATAGATACAGATTTAATATAGCAATTGGGGGGGGGGGGGATTTAGCTCAGCGGCATAAGCACCTGCCTTGCAAGCAGGTAGTCATGAGTTCAATCCCCGGTATCAATAAAAAATAAAAAATAATAATAACAACAATAATAATATAGCAAGTGGCTTTTAGAAATGCCTGTCACCGTCTTCTCAAAATATCAAAAGTGAGGCTGAGCATCCCCAATCTGAAAATTCTGAGCCATTTAAGTGCCAACTTGACAGCAAAGTGGAAAATTCCACTCTTGACCTCATGTGATGAGGTCACTGTCAAAATACAGGTACAGCAAAAATGCAGCATAAGCCTTCAGGCTATGTGTATAACACATATATGAAATATAAATGAATTCTCTGTTTAGATTTGGATCCCATCCCCAAAGATATGTTGTTAGGAATAAATATTCTAAGATCTGAAACAGGTCTGGTCCCAAGGGTCTCAGATACACAACACTCAAATTGTTTATAAATAAATTTATATAAAAACCATGCCTTACGAACTAAACTACACTGATCCAATTGTCTACCAAAGTTTTAAGGAAGAAGGTAAGAACAGGAAGCTGATACTTCTTTGTGGTTTTAATCTTTGTTTTACTTTATGTATCGGTACAGAACCAACCAATTAGTTGTAGTAGATATAATAACACCTGAATGAATATCAACCCCAACTGGACAAGTGGTTACACACTAGATCATTTCTCTCCCTTACAGGTCTAAAGAGTCTTCGAAGAACAGGCCAAAAATCCAGTGTCACTGTCTTGTTCTTTAAAATGACAATAACAACATCATCCTGCCCCTTCAAAAGGCTGTCTCCGTGGAATGGCCTATTTCATGAAAAGAAATTTAAAACCTACAGATATGCTGACAATAGATAAATTCTTTTAGTAAAAAGATTTTCAATAGGTAGCTCTGCCACCTCTCATTAAACGAAGCCCACCCAAACATCGTGAAATCAATGTGGGCTGATGGAAGGCCAAGGTTAGTTACCTCCTCCACAGTTTGATGTGCTCCTGGTCTGAATAAGCTTTAAGGCACTCGGCTATGCGGTCTCCAATTTTGAGCAGGCAGCTCCGTGTGTGTTCAAGCTGTTCTTGTACATTAAGTCCCTTGTCAGGTTTGTCCAGCTGTTTCAGTGCCTTTTTCACAGGCCTCATCCTCTCCTTACACTGGAATGAACCACAGAACAGACATAAGCCACCTGGATGGAAGAAGCCTGCTCCTTCATAGATATGCCCATCCCCCACGTTCAGAGAAAACGGCCCCCCGCTGTGCCACACGACCTCACTACAGTGAGGCGCAGAGAACGTCTGTGGAGAGGAACCAGCCTCAGAAAACTGACAGGCAAGTGCTAACATCACCACCTGGAGTTAATGACAGGCCCTCAGATTCTTACCTGCTGTCACTCATCTGCATGAGGGGCACAGTAACGCCTCACAAGGCAGAACAAAGATCACATGGAACACAATACTATAGGCCTAACCTGAAAAACTCCCAGCATGAACCAGCTAAACACTGTATGCAAGGCAGAAACACTAACAAATCCTTTAGGGCTGAAAGACAGTAAAGAAAGGATTTGCAGATAAAAGATGGTGAACTGAACAGCAGATTCTTTTTCTTTCTTTTCCCAACCCCCCTAATGCAAGTTTAGCAGAGAAACTGTCTTCAGAAGGATAAGCCCATAAACAACAAAGTATTTGGCAACCTGGGAAATGACTTAATAGACTTGAAAAATTAACTCCTTAGCCAGCAGTACAGTCCAGGACAGAGCCAACCTGATCTATGCTATACATTCCCCCAAAGCCCAGATGTTTCTGAAAGTATGGATGAGGTTAGTTAACATAGAGACTAGTTTGAATACTACTCAAGAAGTAACAGGTTCCAAGTCAGGTGTAGTGGTGCAGGCCTATAATCCCAGCACTTGGGAGGCTGAGGCAGGAGGATCGTTGCAGGTTCGAGACCAGCCTTGAGCTCAAGGACAGCCTGAATTGCATAGCAAAACCCTGTCTCAAAAAGATATTTTAAAAAATAGAAAGAAAGAAAGAAAGAAAGTAAGTAAGTAGAGGAGGAAGAAGTGAGAGGAGGAAGAGATTCGTAACTGACACGAGCCACCTCTAATTGCACCTGCAGCAGGTGTGAAGGCTTATTCTCTAGGGAACACAAGGGCTCTGAGCTGGCCGGGCAGTGTGGGTGAAGGGCAAGGACACCAAGATGAAGAAAGGAAAGATTATACAAACAAATGCTTCCCACAAGAACCACCACCCAGTATCCTGACTCAAGAGTCCAGAACCAAGCCAGCCAGACTTTCACTCTGGTTAGCAGATCAAGACGAAATTCACAAAATTTGACAGCCCCAGAGAACGAATCAAGAATGTTGGCTCTGGCTCACTGGAAGTTTTCCCATGAAGCACCTCAGCCAGATTCCCTTTAGAATGAAAGCACTCAAAGCCCTATCCACAGGATTAGAAGCATAAAAATTATTGAGAGAACTATAGACAGAGAAAGATCTGGGAAACAAACCATGACCACAAAAAACTAAAAATTCAGAAGGAGAGACAAAGTTGGGGAATCTCCTAGAAAATAAAAAGCAAAGTGGGAAGAAGACAAAATTAGAGACCAATATCCACAGTGTAGCACCCCAAAACAAAGAATTCCATAAAGACAAAACTGAGGACTTAGAGAAGACATAATTATCACAGAACAATTCAAGAAAATTTCTCAGAACTGTAGGATACTCACCCTGAGTGTCCAGCACAATCAACTATCATACATAAAGTTTTGTAACAATGAAAACCCTACACATTTCTACTATTTTGTGGTACATCCTAGAGCTACACACTCATGATCTATGTGTACTGTTTCTTTTTTTTTTTTTAATCCATACCAGGGATCAAACTCATGACCACATGCTTGCAAGGCAGGCGCTTATGCCACTGAGCTAAATCCCCAGCCCCTATGTGTACTATTTCATTGTGTTAAATTTCAAGTACAAAAAAAGAATTCAAAATAAATAAAGACACCTCACAAACTGGAAGATACTTGTAAATGACTGTGATAAATGGGTGGTAAGGGATTCCTACAGAAAAGGTTTTTTAAGAAAAAATTGCCACCCATGGTGCCACATGCCTGTAATCCGAGTACGCAGGACACTGAAGCAGGAGAAACACTGCAAGTTTGAGGCCAGCTTGGGCTACACAGTAAGCTCAAAAACAGCCTGAACTACATAGCAAGACTCTTTCTCTCTCTCAAAAAAAACGATAAATTATCCAAAACAGGCTAAGTATATTAAGAGGCAAGTCAGCCGTGGTGGCTCACGCCTGTAATCCCAGCACTGGGGAGGCTGAGGCAGGAGGATTGCTGCGAGTTAAGAGACCAGCCTGGGCTAAAAAGTAAGCTCAACACGAGCTTAAACTGCATAGCGAGACCCTGTGTCAATAAGACCAAAAATAAGTAAATAAAGAGGCAAGTCACAGAAATATAAATGCTCAATAAATATGAAAATAGATGTTCAAACTACACCACCAGTCAATATTTCACAGTCTTTACAAAGGCAAAAATTATGTGCCAGAAATGTTCAACTGTTTGTAGAAGTCGGGAGCATTTAGCCCTGAAATTCATTGCCAGGAGGGCAAATTTCTATGTCTGTTTTGCAGAGTGATTCAACAGGGTATGAGAAAGTGGCAGATGTGCATGCCATATGGATGACCTAGCATCCTGGTCCAGCCACATACATACAGAATCCTCCACATGTGTGCACGAGAAAATACTGGGAGTAATCTCACTGTAGCCTATTTGTGTTCATAAGTATTGGGAAAACTCAAATGTCCAGCTAGAGAAATAAGGGTGAATTATGGCAGTCATAAAGTGTACATCAAGTATTTAAATCACAAACATGGCCAGGGATTTAGCTCAGCAGCACAAGCGCCTGCCGAGCAAGCACGAACTTGTAAGTTCAGCCCCTGGTACAAAAAACAAAAAACAAACAAACAACAAAAACAGCCATGAATACTATAAACTTGCTAAATCTCAAGAATGTGAGAGGGGAAGCAAGTTACAGTTACAAGGAATATACCATTTATATAGTTTTAAATACAGGAAGCAGTGCTGTCTGTCGTTTTTGGAGACATGGGAGGCTCAGCGGTGCACTGAGGTGTCTCTCACCTTAGTGTTTAGTGTGTACAGTGAAGGTGAGCTACCTCAAGGGCTATGTGCACATCTACAGCACACCACTAGTCCTGGCTGTTTATCGCAGCTACTATCAGGCAAACAGAGGTGAAGTACTAAAATTTTAAAAAGACATATAAGCATGACAATCCAATTCAGAATCATGGTTATTTCTGGGAGGTAAGAAAGGAAAAACATGGGTTTAGAGTGACAAAAACCAGAGGCTTAAACTTTATACCAGGTAATGAAAATTTCCAGTGTGACAAAGCTTCATGACATGTAAACCAATGCCTGTTATATTCCTGAAATTTATCTGCATTTTTAGATTTCATTAAGAAACAAACAAGATTAAATGGGACTACTTTTTTTTTTTTTTCTTTTTCCTTTTTATCAGTACCGGGGATCGAACTCAAAACAACTGCCTGCTTGCAAGGGAGGTGTTTATGCCGCTGAGCTAAATCCCCAGCCCCAAATGGGTCTAAATTGATTGAGACAAGTCCTTGCTAAGTTGTCCAGGCTGGTTTTAAACTCCTGGGCACTAGTACCTAGTACTATCCTGCAATCTCAGCTTCCTGAGTAGCTGCAACTATGTGTACATGCTAATGTGCCTGGCTTATGAATATTTACATTTTCATATGATGCCATAGAAATATCAGGTATTATTTTCTTCTGTAAGCAATAAGCTAAGGAGGAATGGGAAACAGATCAGATAGCTGGCTATGTAATGGATTTACTCACTTACTCAACTCACTCACTAATGGATATACTTCTACCATCTAAATCTAGGCAGGGAAGAGAACTGCACAAAGGAAGATAACCGCAAAGACGGAACTACACACACACAGCACATAGGTTTAAGAGAATACAGAGAAGGCAGCAGAGAGAGAAGGAGAGAGAGAGAGAAGACACACTGACTCACAGGACAGGATCAATATTCCACTGCTTGCTGCCGCAGGCATAAAAGCACTTTCCAATTCAGAAGGCACTTTCTCTTTCAGCCTGAAAGTCCTGTTCAGTGAACTGTGATCTTAGGAAGTCTGGGCAGAAGAGAACACACAGGGATGGGAAGGCCAAGGAGGATTGTAACACAATGAAATCTATGCACACAGCCCAGCAAAGGGCAAAGGGCCTCTAAGGACACAATGAAGGGTCTTAACCAAACTCAAGCAAGATCTGGACTCTGCACCCTCTCCTCTCCACCTTCCCCATCTCCAAATGAGGAAACACAGCTACATCTTGCAGGAATGACTTAGCTCTTACCACCAGCGCATGTTCATACTGTTCTCACACACTGAGCCAGGACCCCCCATCAGCTGGCCTGGCTCTTACCATTCTAGCTACAGAAGTCTTGTGTTACCTCAAATGTAACCTATGTGCACCCGCCACACAGCCTTTGTGCATGCTGCTGATTGGCCCAAGCTTGTCCTTCCTGCCCTCTTCTCCCATGACTTTTACTCTTCCTCCAGGACCCATTTCGGACACCACTCGCTTAAGCTTTCCTGACACTTGTGACTAGGTCAATCCCTTTCTCCCAGGGCCTCCTCTTCCACAGCCCATGCCCAGGAGCACCAACATGACTTACACAGTTAGCTAACTCTCCTACTCAAAGGGAAAGTCTACAGAGCCAATTTTTTTTTCTGTTCAGCATTGTAACTCTGGGAGCTGTCACAGAAATCATTTAGCAAATGCCAGCTATGTGAATACTCCCAATTCCAAAATGCCTCTGAGGGCCCCTAACAACTTTTCAACTGTGAACACAGAACATGAAATTATGTCCCTAAATTCTTCCTCACTAGAGATCATATCAGAAAATCTCTTTCCGCCAACCTGGTTCAGAACAGTGTCTTTAGGCACCAGAGTTGATATGATTCCAAAAAAACACCAATATTCACATCACACAAAGCTCTGATTACATCTATGGGGGCAGGGCACACCAAGCATGATGGCACAGACATTGACGTCCCCAAGTTTCAGACTTACAATACTGAAGGTCTCCTGGTCGAGATCATCATCTTCGTCCTCTCCAATAGGGACAGGTTCACTTCCTGCTGTAATATGGACAGGACCCTGAGATCGCTTTGATTTATTTGAAGATTTGGCATCACCACCTTTAGGCTTTTTAAAAAAAGAGTTACAAGGAATCATTGTCACTTATGCAGTCTTGTCTTGCAGTCTCTACTTCATGTCTACGTTGCAGAGGGTAAGTATGAAAGCTTCAGTTTACAGAAACCTACAAGATTAAGAGCTTTGCGTACATTATTCCTGTTTCTGCCTCTAAATGTACCTCTATCTGTAACTTTGTTTCATTAACACTACTTTGGGACTTCTATTCTTTCATCTAGAAAAATCCACAAAAATGTCACCACGAGGTTAACTGGCAAACTGACAGAACTTCCAGAATATCATGTAGCTGTTTTTATTAACAGCTTGGCCTTGATCTAGGATAATTTGTAGTATTAACTAAATTATTGTAAATGACTGAAATCTACAAGAATATCACTGATGAACCTTAAAGCCATGTAGAATAAAAAGGCTGCAGAAGTATATATACAACAACTTCATGTAAGAACACTTAAAAACACACAATGCATATAGTACACTTTGTCATTGTATGATAGGAAGCATGAACCACAGGAAGGTGTCACACCAACTTCACAGCAGTGAATGAGAAGAGGGGGGATAGTAGTATGATCAGGAAAGAGCAGTAATGGTGAGGAAAACTTAGTAATGTGCCTATAAAATACAAAATGTGTGATTCTGCAAAAAAGTCAGCTAAAATAAATATCAAAAAAATTTAAACATTGAAGCACTAGATAATAGATACTTGCTAAACTGTTTTTGCATCTTTATTGTTCAAATATTTTACTTTAAAAAGAAAGAATTTGGGAGGGAGGGAGAGGTAGAGCAAGTACTAAGGATGGAACCAGGGTCTCTGAGTTGAGCTACATCCCCAGACCTTTTATTTTTGTTCTTCAGACAGTGTCTCATGGAGTTGCTAAGTTGCCAGGGCTGGGTTGAATTTAGGATCCTCCTGCTTTAGCCTTCTAGACTGCTAGGATTACAGCTATGAGCCAATAAGCCCAGCAAAAATGTCTTTCTACAGGACTGTAAATGCAAAGGTATGGTTTGTAACAATAAAATTAGAAAGCAATTTTAAAACAGAAGTTTATGTTGTTTGCAATATGCTACACCAAGACAAAATCCTACTCCATCTATTAAAAATTATTTTTACACTTATTCACTTAGAAAGCTGTTTATGATACCCTGCCAAATGGAAAGAAAACGCTACCCAAATGGTCTGATCTTTTAATTTTATATTCATACCCAAACTCATTAAGAGTAATGTTTCAAAGCTATTCATTGAGAAATCACGAGTTATGGTTGGGAGACTTATACCAGATGTTTGTTTCTTTGAGCAACGACTAAGGTTAACTGCAAATTTTGTTTTTAGAAGCCAGCAAGCAAACGTGCAACTCTGTACCAATTCTGCCTTGGAATGAACTTCATGAAACTCCCAAAATGAAGACTATGTAACATCAAGACTTTTCATTCTATCTATTCAGGTAACTCTTGACAGCATTTGTTTGGAAACTTAAACCCTTTAAACACCCAAATTCATTCGTGGACTGTGCTCTAACAGGAATCTAACAACACACTGCAAGGAGCTACGTGGTCAGGCACCTGTCCTGTCTCACTCTGAACACCACAGCTCTCCCTGTCTGTAGTAAAAGATCAAGGTAAAGGCCTTCCATACTCAAGACCACCACAAAATCGCAAAATTTCTCCTCCTCTGCAAGGAAGGGTGTAGGCAGCCTGCTAAATTCCAGCCTTTCTTCTGGATATACTCACACAACAATTGTATTAGGGCATTCTGTGTCTAAATCCCACTCTGTGTCTAAATCTCAACAGGACGTCTAATCTCCGGGCATCTCCATAAGTAGAATGGCATCAATACCTTCTCTTTCTTATCTTTTGACTTCTTCCTTTCTTTGTCCCCTTCTTTGTCTTTCCTAGAACTCATTTGTTTCTCTTTATTCTCTTTGTTCTCTTTCTTCTTCTGTTTTTTTTTCACTGGACTTTTTTCTAAGCCATCATCCTAGGAAACAAATAGGGTTATGAATTTTTGCTATAAACTTTATATTTACTTATTTACTTTCTAGAAAAGTAGCACTGCCCAGTGGCTCATTCTGTGTCTAGCAGTTTGTTTCCAAACACAGAAAGAACACTGCGCACCCGACCAACAGTTCTCAGCTCTCCAGCACTAACCAGCTAAGCCTGCTGCACAGGCGTGTGCTTTCTTACACCACCCCCATCAGTTCTCACCGCAATGCCTCCCGACAGGCATCACAAAGCCAGGGGTATAGCTCAGTGGGCAGCACCTGCCTAGCACGTGCAAGGCCCTGAGCTTGATCCCCTAGGACTGCACCCCACCCTAAAAAAATATTATCATTCCCATTTCACAAACAGAAAAACACTGAGGCTGAGGAGACTGTTTCTATCCACAGTCAGCTAGAACTGGGAGGGTTGCTAGTATTTGCGTTCATGTGTATAGACTCAAATCCACGCTAGTTCCAGTAGTGCACCAGACTGACTCTCGTGGAGCTAATACTTTAGGAGCAACAAATAAAACCCCATAGAGTTGCATCTCACAAAGATGACACACTCAATAACACCAATTTACTTTGTTTGTTTGTCTTGCAGTACTGGGTTGAACTCACGACCTCAAATTGCCAGGCAGGTGCTTATGTCACTGAGCTAAATTCCCGGCCCTACCAATTTACTTTTCACTTAACTCAGATTTCAGGTTAAAAATTGGTAGGAGCCGGGGTAGTGGCGCACGCCTGTAACTCCAGCACTTGGGAGGCTGAGGCAGAAGGACTGCCACAAGTTCAAGGCCAGCCTGGGCCACATAGTAAGCTCAAGACCAGCCTGAACTACTCGGCAATATCCTGTCTCAAAACAAAAACAAAACCCTTGTAGATCTTGGGCCAAACCTGACCCACTGAGAACTTTTGTTTGGACCTACGAAACTGCTTAGTAGCTTCCCCCTTCAATCAGCACACGCTCCCTGGTTAACCACAGTTTTCACATCACTCCCTCATTCTCAAAACAGAAGCAAACTATCAATAGCCATTTATGACTAAAACATTTCATGGTTTCTGATACTTATCAACACTATGTCTGAATTTGAAATTGCAGACCTAAACAAACACAGTATACTCTGTCTTATCTACTCTATGTGTAAACCAAACACATCAAGCGATTTTATACCAGGTGGCCACATAGAGCAAAACTAACTGTGACAATACCAGCCTCATACCTTTACTTCTCCCTCTTCTGATGGATTATCTGAGTGTCTCGGAGATGAAAACTCAACTCCATGCTCATCTTTCAGCCTGGGTGCTTTGTTTTCCTTCTTTACTCGAGGCTTCCGTTTCTTTAATTTGGCCTGGGGGGATGCAAAAAAGAAAATGATGAAACTACAGATGTAGCCCTTTTTCAAAAGAAAATAACCAGGTAACACTTTGGCCCTCTCAAGGGGCAGCAGCCTTATAATTCAAGGTAAGAAAAATTCAGGGAAATCAAGAGTGCAACCAAATTTATCTGTGGGGAGAATAGAAGGAGACCCTTTAAGACCTACCTCTTTCTTAATTTTTTTTTTTTTCTTTTTGTCTTTTTCCTTTTTATCGGTACTGGGTATCGAACTCAGACTGCCTGCTTGGAACGCAGGCACTTATACCGCTGAGCTAAATCCCCAGGCCCAAAATGAGAATTTTTACTCAATTTTTTTTTTTTGTCTTTTTCCTTTTTATCGGTACCGGGGATCGAAGGCTTATGCCACTGAGCTAAATCCCCAGCCCCGACCTACCTGTATCTTAAACCACATAAAAACATCTGTATTCCTTGAACCTATTGATTCTGTTTTATAGCAAGAATAAAGCTAAACTTCATCCTAAAACCTAAAATCCACCTTATCCTAAAGCTAAAATTCAAAAATGAGGAATGACACTAAAGATGATAAACTGAAAAACCTGGAAATAGGATACATCTTAAAATACAGAAAAAAGCTAGGGGTGGTGACTCAGACCTGTATTCCCAGCTCTTGGTAATCCATGAGTTTGAGGCCAGCCTGGGCTACACAGTAAGTTCTGGGCCAGCCTGAACTACAAAGCAAAACCTTATCTCAAAGCACAAACACACAAAAATAAAGAAAAGGTAAATACTGTCTACTCAATCAAATATAATAAAATTCTAAAGTATGAAATGATCCAGTCTATCTTTCTAGAACCTAACATGTAACATTTTTATCACATTCTCTGGAGTATACTAAATCCTCATGACAGTATTACTTGAAAAGCAACAAGGAATGGGACAATAGAGCTTAAAAGCACTTAAGGCACATGCGAACACAAAGCCTGCTAGTATAGAACAAGATGTACAATGTAAGTTGGAGAAATAAAAGGAGACAAAGTTCAGATGAATTCATTAGCAACTTAATCAGTGTTTTTCACTAAGCAAGAAAGGCATCATATTTCTCTGAAATAACAGGTGGATTCTAATTGTCCATCTTACTCCTGGAATCCATTATCACAGCAGTCTATTTAAATACAACAAACAGGCAAATCCTTTGGTTTTTAATGCAGTAAACTGGAATCATGTTCCTAAACTGAGGAAGCTGGAAACAGCCTCAGTACATCTGGACTAGTGGCACAGGGAGAGACAGAGATTATTTTGAGACACTATCTGAAGCCAACAGTGTGTGGAAGAAAGTTGTCAAGGTGTTGGCAAGCTTATGGGTATTTCTACTCTTACTACTTAAACCACCATTACTTTACGGAGCCTGCAAAGCAGTATCTGCTCATGATTAGGAAGCACTCTTTGCAGTGTCCGCAGAGGACATCTCTTCGCCCTAGCTCTGCATGGGCGGACCTGCAGTCTGGAAAGAATACCCGCTGCAGTGTACTCACCTCCTCCCCGCCTGCCACAGTCCCCTTCTTCTCCAGGCCTTTCCTGAGCAGCTTTAGCAAGTAGTCCGCCCGATTCTGTAGCTGCTTCCCCTGGGGCTTTTTGTCTGTCTCCACAGGCAGAATCTTCAACAGGAAAGGAAGGGAGAGAAGCACCCACAGACACCCACATTCCGGTTAGTGGAGCAGAATAAACAAAGAGCTCAGCGTAGCCTTTCCCTCCCCAACCACCCAAAAACAGATAAAGCCTCAGATCCTATTCTCATGTCCATGGCTCCCAGTCACTGAAAATCCCTCATGAGCCGTTCTCATTTTACAAAATGGGATGGAGAAATACAGCTCTCCCACTGGCTCCTACCTGTGCTGTTAACAGGGTAGAACAACTCAGGTAGGAGGGGCTTGTGGCTTCATCTGCTAGAGCATCCCAGCCGGCGTGGATTTCCTCCTTCCAGGAGCAGGGAATCCCTGGAGCTAGGTTAAAGCTTCGTTTTAGATTGAAAATGCTTCTTAGAGCATTGCCGGAGAGCACTGAGCTATGCCAGGACATGATTCATTCCCTGCTACCACAGTTGGACTGCTCAGGCCAGACTGGATTTGGTCTTGAAGCTCATGGCAGGGTGCTGTCACCCTCCTACAACCCAGATGGGATGAGCATACTTTGATGTGCCAAGAAAAGCCCTGCTAGGAGCACAGCACAGAGTGAATCCAACTCAATTTGAGTCACTTGGCTTTCCTTGTTTATAGCTCTAACCATGGCTTTGTTACTTGCAATGGATAGGGTGGGAGGCTCAATCAATTTTGTGGGAGCAGCACGATTTAATTCCACTACAAAAATACCAAGGTGATGCTCATTCTTTGTGTATAGAACTCAAATACGGCTGTTTCAAAGATACTTTAAACAAATGGCCAAAAACGAAGGCCCAAGAAAGCTATTGTTATTAATAAATTTACCCTGGTATTTGTTGTAATGAGATCTGCCCTAAAATAAGTATGAGAATTCTAGAATTACCCCAAAACTTCATCTGGGTATTAACTTTCCCTTTATTGTCCATGAAACAGTGCTACAGTCCACTAAAGGTGGTAACACTTCCATGGATAAAGAAATCCCAGAAATTTACTATTGCATTAATATTCACTGTGATCCCCCTTTCTCGAAAAGAGGTAAAAATAAATAATAATATAAAGAGAAAATGTCTTCTAGAAACCTCTGGCTGAACTACTTACTTTGTCCGTCAGTTTCAGTTCTGGGTCTGTCTTAATTAGCTCCCAGTTTCCATAGCCATGCTCATAAATCCCCAGCAGCAGGCGAGAGTCATCCTCCACACCCCACTCCACATCGAAGTGTGCAGCTTTGACCCGACAGGTTAGGCAGTACCTAGAGGTTTCACAACAGGAAAGCATTACAAAGGGGCTTTTCTAACATGTAGGAATAGACGACACGCAACTGTAACCTCCAAAGCGTATCGCCCATGGATGTACACAAAACACTTACTTTTTCTTTTCTTCAGGGTCCACAGGGATAGATTTATGGAGCATCTCAAACTCTTCTTCATGTTGGATAATGGATTTTACATTAACCTGAACTCCAGATATCTTGATTGTTGGGCCTCTCCTTTTCCCAGGACCTTTCCCTAAAGAACAAAACTCTGCAATTACTTAGATAAAAACGTAAAGTTTTACAGAAAATATATTATCACCAAACCTTGAACTCTGTTAAAGATATAATCTTAGAGACAAAAAAATTTCCTCAATCTTTTTTTAACATTTCTAAAACAGACTAAACAATTTCATTTTTTACCATTTAGGGTTTTTTTTTTTTTTTTTCATATATCACTGCTTATAATTGTAACCTTCCTGCCATAAAATTAATAAAAAGAAGATGCTGAGGGGATCATCTTAATACTTAAGTTTATTACTTTTGTTTTCCTACCAATCCCATTATCAGAGTTTTTAAAAACTTAAGTATCTTCAAAAGATCATTACTGAAAAAGTATCAGGCACATTAATACCTAACATGTGAAATAATAAAGCATTATGACTTATAGCTAGATGTCCCCTAAAGCCTTATGCTACCACGCCTGGGACCTTTGGAAGGTGACTAGATTATACAGAAAGCATCATGGCTGACTTCCGGTTAGAAGGTGGAGCTGGTCAGAAGGGTGGGTCTCTGTGGCACACAAGGCTGCATCTCTCTTCCCGGACCTCCCCTGAGCCTCTGCTTCCTGTCCCCTGTGCCGTGAGCTGCTCCCCTCTATCACTGCCCTCTGTAGTACCATCTTGCCATGGAACCAGTCATGGACTAAACCTCTATTTTGCAAGCCAAAATAAATCCCTCTTTCATTAATTTGTGGTAGTCAGGTCTTGTGTCTTAGCAGTGAGAAGATGAATTAGACACAAGAAAAGTTGCCATGCATCAGCTGTGAAGATAATGAGATTCAGTATAACGCCCATTCTCGTTGACTTTTATCTACTTCTGAAGACCTACAATGTCTCCAATGTTTTGGTTTTGTCGGTTTTGTTCTTTACTGTTTTGTTCAATTGTATTATAACTAATGATATAGGCAATTCTATTAGAGATAGCGGGAGGCATTATGGTAACCATTGTTGACCACCTTGTATTATGTTTTTACATTATCTATTATGTCCACCCTTTTGACTTGACCGATTCTGTTCTGTTATGTCACATTTGGTTTTACTCTCTTCCAAAAAAGCAATAAGAACCGTGGGAGCAATGAAACCCAAAATGTGTAATAGTCATTGTACAAAAGAGAGGAAAAGAAAGTGCTCTAAACTATATAACTGCATGTATATTTAAGTGTATAAGATAGAAAATGATATCACAGAGTTTTATTGGATCATTGAACAGAACTGTTTGCAGTATCATTGTTGGAATGTCCACTCTACAAGCTTTAATTTTGTGACTTGAACAATTATTTCTAAGATGGCAATATGTAATCCATTAACTAGTGATTTCCTACTGTTCATTTTTTTTCCTGTAAATCTGTATAACTTGTACCCTTTCACTGTTTTTTTTTTCTCCTTAAATAAAATTTAAAAAAAAAAATTAAAAAGAAAAGTTGCCATGAAAGGTTTACCTTAATCTATGCTTGAAATTATAATGATCCTAGAATTAAAAATAAAACCCTATCACTGTACAGAGTACAAGTTGAAACCACTTCTTTAATAGAAAACTGACAAAATATGTGGAGATAGATATACGTTAGAAGAAATGCATAATCTTGCACATTACAAGAAAAAATAATATTTGGCAGTATCAACACAAAGTACACATGAGGTATAATCAACAACTACAATAAATGTTTAAATTTGAACATAACACAGCAAAAGATACGCTGCCATTAATCCCCTCAAAACAAATGCCTCCCCTGAAACATACTTGTCCCCTCCTTCTTGCCCCCTCTGAAGCACCTTTCGGAGTCTTCTTTGGTGAGTGGAGGGTCTTTAGTTGCACTGTCATGGCTGCCTCAAGCTCATGAATCAGTTCCAAACCTATACTCTTCAAGGTTGTTTTGACTTGGAAAGAGTCAGAATTTGCATAGCACCAGATCCAGTGAGTCAGGCAGGTATTTTTTACAAGCCTGCCTCTCCACTGCAAAGTTTCTAGCAGTAACACTCCACCATAATTTTCACCACATCTGATAAAGATATTCATGAAGAAAACTTCCAGAACGACCTACTTCACAAAGTGACAAGAATTGTAAGTATGTTTGAAGTCAGGTGGACTAAAGGTCACAGGTCTTTTGCTGTAGTCCATTTTTAATAAGTCAATATTCCCTATACGTTTTCTGACTGCTCTGTATATGCATTCCTCCCCCCCAGGACTGAGCAATCCTTGCTCTAGAAATCTATCACCAAAACTTGCAGGAGCATTTTTATTAGATCATATTTATTCTTTATATCTCTATTTAGAATGGCCAAAGACTGACAACTCAGATATTCATTACCAAGGAACAAAAAACTGAATTACTATGTATCAATAGGGTAGAATCCTGAGCAATTGTCAAAATTGGGACAATCTCTACGTAATGACACACACAGCTTTTGGACATGAAGGTAATGAAGTATGTTCTCTTGTAAGAGGAGAAACAGCCAGGTGTGGTGACTCACGCCTGTAATCCCAGTACTCAGGAGGCTGAGGTAGGAGGATCATTGCAAGTTCAAGACCAGCCTAGGCTACAAGGTGAGTTCAAGGCTAGTCTAAACTGCATAGAGAGATTCTGTTTCAAAAAAGACCAAAAAAGAGGAGAAACATACACACATATGCTTAAATTTTAAAAAGCAGCAACAGGATAATACCTGTAAAACTCCTAGGAGTACAGACTGAAGGAGGAAGAGGAGAACAGGATGGGAAGTGAGTAAGATGCGCCACATGAACCCTATTTCAGTTAAAAAAAATTTAAATCAAAGTAACAAGAATATGCCCTAAAAATTAAAAATAAATGAAAACAGGGGTCTGTAAATTAAGTTAATGGCTTAATCAGCAAAAAAAAGAACTTCAAATAATTTTAAAATATAGTATTTTGACAGAATATTGACTGGGTGTATTCGATTAGGAAAGAAAGGAAATCAAACCTCATACTTGGGAATCTTACTGATAATGGTAAGACTGATACTGCTATTTGGAAATAAATATACATAATACAGAAAATAAAACAAATATGGAATTATGTTCACATTTTAAGCAACAATGGAATTTGAAATATCAGCCTGTATTCAAAATATGCTAAATAACTGGTTTACAGGAAAAACAAAATTTGTGTTATACAATGCAACAGGAAACAATCAGATTCAGAATGTGAACACACCTAACAAAATGAGAAACGTGGAGAGAAAAGGATACTGTAAGGAAGTTATCCCTAAAACTATGAGATTGAAAAACCACGAAACAGAACAGAGCAGAGCAGAGCGTATTTGCTGCCAGTGATTTCTGTTTGAAACAGAAAAGGCGCTGGGTGTGGCAGCTCACGCCTGTAACCCTGGAGCTTGGGAACTGAGGGAAGAGGACTGCTCTGGGTCTGAGGTCAGCCAGCCCAGGTACAAGGAGGGAAAGGCCAGCTCAACTACACAGTGAGACCCTCACACACACACACACACACACACACACACACACACACACACACGAAGAAAGAGACAAAAGGCATTATCAACTTTTTTGGTAAAAATTATGTATTTTAGAATTTCTCAAGATGAGAAACATAGGAATATGTTTTTTCAATTTTGAACCATGTAAATATTTTTTATTCAAAACAATTACAAAAAAGAAACACATTAAATTTAAAGTTAGTTTTGAGTATATTTTGGATGCTATAAAAGCACATATTTATATCATTGTCCAAACTATGCAAGCTATTTAAATTTCTTTTATAGGGGCCAGGGATTTAGCTCAGTGGTGTAAGTGCCTATCTGGCAAGCGTGAGGACATGAGTTGGATCTCCCGTACCAAAATAAATAAATAAACTTCTTTTACAAAAAGCAAGCTTTAAGAAGTTTTTCACTTTACCTTAAAAAAGCTGCTATTATGTCTGAAATATTTTTAAATTCTATTAATTTCAAAAATATCCTTATAAAATCCCAAGCATGAATACTCATTTCTTAATAATATCTGAACTATTAAGTCAGATACAATATAGTATTATTGAATTAATCATCCAAACCCTTAGCTTACTATTACACCACTGTGTACATGACATAGATGTGAGGGTAAAACTTGTCCAAGATCTTGTAACTAAGAAAAAGCAAGTCCAAAATTCCAGGAAACTGGCTGCTACTAGGGCCTGAGCACCAACAAAGCCTCGGAAGGGCGGCCTTGCTCACCTAGTCCAAGAATGGGGGAAATGGCACATAGAAACCACAGCCTGGGAAACTAGTTTCACTTCAAGATAACTTCTGAGCTCTCTCATTACAAGCCTCCCTACATCTCTTCCTTTAAGCTACCACACAGACAAGGCAAAGCCACTCTCTGGTATCCAAGAGGAAACGTATCACATATACAATCCAGATACAACCAACTCAGTGGTATAAAAATCTCAATGTAATAATATTTACATATCGTATGTTTCATTAGTGTGAAAAGCTGAAACAACATATGTATATGTATATAAAAGACAGTTAAGATACTTATAGTACTGATTTCTGAGGTCGCTGAAGGGAAAGATTTGTACTGGTATTGTTCGGACAATAGAATGCAAATTTCTCATGCTCTGGATGATTTGGGATGACAATGCACAATGTATCCCAACTCACGTGCTTTGAAATTTTGTTGCAGTTTTTTTTTCTTTTTGTATTTTTATCTTTGAAAAAAACAAAAAGTTTACACTATCCATACAATATTTCATTTCAGTTATTTCTGAATTATTTACATTTGACACAATTTAACAGTACTGTATCTATATCCAAATAATTAACAATTTCTATACAAATCCTCACAAAAATCATTTCATTTTGTTCATTCATCTATACTCTCCACAAATCCATTTCATTTATGGGTAGCTGGTCTGTGGCGTCTCAGACCACAGAAAGGCAGCTCAACATACACATCTCAAAGCATGAGCCATGTGTAGAGTACAGCAGAAGTATGTCTTCAAAAACCTTTCAGCAGCCAGGCGTGGTGGCACATACCTATAATCTCAGCATTCAGGAGGCTGAGGCAGGAGGATCATTGCAAGTGCGAGACCAGCCTGAACTGCACAGGGAGACCCTGACTCAAAAAGACACCCCCATACACACAAAAAAGAAGGCCTTTCTGCAAAGAAAACCCAGTGCACAGCACCTGACCTTTTAAGAATCACAGAAGGGAACTCGCTGCCTTACCCTCACTAGCATTTTCTTTCAGCTGTTCTTCATATTCCTGCATTGCAGACACACAGCTGTTGTGAATCAGCTCACCCAGGCGCTTCAGGTCTGCCACAGACTTATCCACCAGCTCAGCATCACGGGCTATGCACTCCAGCCTAAGGATGAAATGAAGACATAGTGTCCACAGTTTAAAATACCACATGAGATTTCAGTGTGTCTTATAAGCTTGTTCCCACAAAGACACTTCTTCTGTCTTCCTTTACACATCATTCAAAGACTCCAAAACAAGAATCCTTGGATAATGTACGATGTCCAGGATTCTCACCAAAAACATTTTTAAAAAATCAAATCCTGAAAGATAATGCACACATTCTGTTTTGTTTTTTTTTTTTTTTTTTTTTTAATGCACTCATTTTTAAGAACTGTGCTTTGGAATATTCCACATGTATTTCCTAAAGTCAGAGGCAACCTTAGTAGACAAATGGGCTATCTACGTCTGTCAGCAGACATGTTAAAGACATGCTGCACTGTTTTGTCTCTTCCTGTTCACACCCCTATTTCACATGTACTTTCAGCCCCTCAGTCTTCCGAGGAGCACAGCACAGTTACTTCCACAAGGTACTCAACTGATTTCTAAGTCACAGAGCCCATGAAATCCAAAACCTAAAAATCAGGGTGTCAACAGGTATCAAACCCAGCTTTCTACATCCTGCTGGCTTTTACAGTTACGGCTGAAAGACAAGCATTTCACTTCTGGATGGTGAGCCTAGAAAAAAGCATTCTTCAGCTTCACCGTGAGTTATTATTATACACCATTACTTCCTTTCCACACAGAAGAACAAAACAAAAACACAGGTTTGGAATTTTCACCAGCTCCACAATTTACGGGGAACCAAACAATTCCTTTAAATCAGTGCTATTATTCAAAGGATGTAGTGATTTTTTACAAGGCAAAATACTTAACTATGTGAAACAGAGCCATGTCTTAAAATATAACTTCTGAATTCATTTTTGAAATGCTAGTTGAATAATGATAACAGCTAACCTCTTTGTTACTACTGGCAAGGTAATGTAAGTTCTTTAATTTTCATGGCACCTTGCTGATTAGAAGATTTTGAAACTACAAATAACCCTTTTCCTTCCACATTACTAGTTACAAGAACTAAAATGAAAATCGTGGCTACATGTCTTTCCCCACTGGGGTCAAGCGCGCTCTTCTGGAGCTCCCTCCACACACTGAGCAGTGCTGCTCGCACTTGCTTCGCCTGCCTCCCTGCGGGAAACCGGGTAGGTGTCTCCACCCTAACTTCCAGGGAGCGACAGGCGCCCAAAGGCAACGTTTATAAAAGGGTGTTCCAGGAAAAAATGTTTCCAGTGTTATTATTAAATGGAAAATACTGCCAAAAGAACCTGCTGTATAATACAACTGAAAAGGATAAAGGACTATTACAGAGCTTACCGTTCAAGAGGGAGACCAAATTTCTTATAAGCCTTGATGAACCTAAGAATATGATCAATAAAATACATTAAAAACCAGAGACTTAAGTTATGCTACTGTCAATATATCCTGTGATGAAACATGCGTCACATAAATTGTCAAAAACAGACTGGCACAATCCTGGCAACAATCACTAAAGTAAAATATGTTGTGTGTCTCTGAAATTAGTCAATAAAAATAATGATTACTGAAGATCTATTAAATTAAAGATCAAGTTTATCTTCTGGGCTTGATCATAAAACTGCTTAGATTACACAATAGAAAAGAACTGTGGTTAACCCTAACATCCTTTTCAGAAGGTCTAAGCTCATGGAGTTCAATTTGTAACTAGTGACTGAATCGCTACAACTCTACTGCAATTAAACCTTATCATTCATTGGTCTTTTTGGTATATTTGCTTTGCTTTTAATTCACTGCATATTTTTTTTCCTCTGGTCAGTGACATGCCTTTAAGATTTCTAGAAATCTCTACTTTTTTAAAATAGAAATTTAAAACGTCTTAGGCACAACTATTTTCAAAACTCCAATGAGTCTTGCCCAACTTTATCTCCACCAAAAATCCAAAGTATCTTTCCACATTTTTTACCTTAAACCAAGCTAAGTACAATCTCTGTTCTTACCCTCTTCCTTACACCCTTGCAGGCTAACCACTGAAATTTTCCACTAAAAAGCAAGATGCCACAATACAGCAAGAGCATCACTACAGTAATGTGCCAAGATACTAAAAAAATATGGTTAGGGAATCATGTAAGAAGCAGTACTAAGAAATAGAAATTAGAGGATGTGACAACTGAAGAGAACAGGACAAAATACAGTAACAGCAAAGAAACAATATTAAAGGAATAACTTTGATAAAGACTAGGAAAGTGTTAAAGATGAAAGTGGACGCAAGGGTTACATCACAACTCTACATTTCTCCCTTCTTAATATACATTGAAATATTTTATGTCTGAAATAAAATGGTTTGAGATTTACTTCAAGATAATTCTAAGACTAAATAATTCAGTGACAGAACCCTTGGCACTGAGGTAAGACTGAATAAAAACAGAAAGAAGACAAGAAAACTACTTTTTTAAAAAGAACTGCAATTTTAGGACACAAAAGTTAGTCAACAGAAGAGGCAGCAAACACAACCAACTCAGCCTAGCAGGGAACTCAACCTCTTCCAGAGCTGCCACGTCACTTTAAGCATCTAGTTTTCAACAGGACCAAAACTTACAGGAAATACAGAAGAAATAGGCTGTCTAGCAGTATGCCTGAAGTCCAGGAGTTGTAAGAAAGACGTTATCCTAATGTCACAAATATGTACAAGAACTATTAAAAGGTAAATTTCATAGTAACATTATCAATAAATATTGAGTATCAATAGAAAAAGTACAAGAAAATAGAAATTCGGAAGTTGAAAAATTACTGAAATTTAGAAAAAACAGCAGAAGAATCAAATCAAATATACAGATGGGTCAACTGAGATTATCTCTGGTGAAAACAGAAAGATAAAAGAATGAAGACTACCCTTCAAAAATGTGGAAGAATTAAGACACGGCCAGATATAGAAAACACTAAAAAGAGAGTCTTCAGGCAGCTATCACAGGACATTAAATAATACTTTAAATCCCCATGAAGAAATGAGCACCTGTAGGTAACTAAGTAAACATAAACATACTAATCATTCTATTTAATTTTAAAAGGCAACAACACAAAACAATGCTTATGAAACTGTATTGCTAGTGTGCTTATAATGTCTAATGGTACCCTGCCTGACAACAGCACAGAGGGAAGTGGAATGAGCTGTAACTGTGGCAAAGTTTTATTCAAATTACTGGGATTAAGTTGTTGTAAAGGTGTTATTTGTAATCTCCAGGGCAACCACCAAGAATATAATAAAAAAGAGTAAATAATAATGTAATTAAGATACTACAGTGTATCTATTTTTCCTTTTTTTAGTATACCTATTTTTCAGGGCAACCACCAAGAATATAATAAAAAAGAGCAAATAATAATGTAATTAAGATACTACAGTGTATCTATTTTTCCTTCTTTTAGTATACCTATTTTTTAGGGCAACCACCAAGAATATAATAAAAAAGAGTAAATAATAATGTAATTAAGATACTATAGTGTATCTATTTTTCCTTTTTTTAGTATACCTATTTTTCATAACAAGTAATAGAGAATGAAAGAAATAAAAAGAAAACAAACTGCAAAATGCAAAGACACATCCCACACTGAATGTAAACAAGTTAGACTTTAATAAAAAGTAAAGAGACCAGTGGGGGGGATTTTTTTTTCTTTAAATGATCCATGCTGTGCATGGTGGTGCACGCCTATAATCCCAGCATTTGGGAGGCCAAGACAAGAAGATCACTGCAAGTTTGACTGCAGGGCTAATTGTAAACTCAAGGCCACTCTGTACTACAAAACAAGATCCTTTGTCAAAAAAAGCCCCTTTCCAAAAAAGAAAATCCAACTGCACTATCTGAGACACAAATTAGATTCAAATATAGAGACAGATTGAATCAGAAAGATGAAAAATTGTACTTCAAATGTTCAAAAAGAGCTAAAATAGCTATACCAATACCTGAATAGAAAGTACACTTTAGGACAAAAACTGCTACTAGAGACGAAAACAAAGACAGTTGTACAACGATTAAAAAAAAGATCAATCATCAAGAGGTATCAGTTATAACATTTTATGCATCTAACAACATAATTCCGGAACACCTAAAGTAAAACTTGACCACACCAGAAGAGCAAATAGGCAATACAAGAATAATGGAAACTTTAAGAGTTTACTTTCAATAACTAATCAGGAAATTAATAAGGAACAGAAGATCTGAAGAACACTAAACCAAATAAACTTAATAAGCATCTATAGAACACTCCACCTAACAACAGAAAACACATTCTTCTCAAAATATTGAGGGGAGCAAGAGGAAGTAGATGTGCGACAAATTCAAAACTGTTAAGTGTACTATAACAAAGAAGGAAAAATACGCATAATACGTAAGTAGAAACAAGGACCTCACAATTTCAAATACTTTAATCTTAAAGGACTACTTATAATATCAACAGGGCCATAAAGCTTTGTGTTTTTTCCTCAGGCTTTGAAAAATCCAGCAACACAGAAACTAGGAAAACTGATACGAAGTAACAGTTTTAGGTGTTTCTGGAGGGCAGAGAGGTATGAAACAGATACCAACAAATGTGAAGTATGTACCGACAGAAGGATGGCAAAAATTGATTTCAAATGGCAAAAACACCAAAAAAAAAAAAAGCTGCCAAATAACATTTTATATACTACTAAATAACCAAAGGAATCAAACTGCCATCAGCATTAACACTGAGGAAAGTAGGTTTGCAGGTCAGGGAAGGAGAGGACAGTGAGTAAGGATATCCTTCTTTGTACTTCTTTTTAACATTCATATTAATTACTTGTATCTGCAGATCCCTCCCTCCGTGTGTGCGTGCCTAAGTGCCTACGTGTATGTGTGAATTCTTTTCCCCTAGTTGAACTTTATACATGAAAATGTTTCCAATACCAAAGAACAAGAGGAAAACAAAATAACATGTGCAACAAAGCAGAATGATCTCAGCTGAGAAAAACGTCACAGAAGGAATCACCCTGAAGACTAGGAACAGGACTCATCCTCTCTGCCTTGTTTGTAGGTAGTAATAACTGCAGTCTGCCCACCACAAATGCCAGGACCCCGTGAGCTCCTCCACCATGCCCCCCCAAACAAGCGCAAAGGACAGCCGAGCCTGCACCACCTGCGGATCTCCGCGTCCGTGAAGCCCTCCACCAGGTCTTTGCGCACACTCCGAGGGCGACCTCTGCGCTTTGGCTTTTTGTCATCGTCAGAGTCTTCGGTCTCACTCTCAGAAGCCGAGGATCTCTGGGCTTGCCTCTTAGACTCCGTGTCAGAATCACTATCATTTGTCTGAGCCTGAAAAAGAATAAAGTCAAGTCACATTTCAGTAAGTATTAGCTCCAAGAAATAAAAGGACCAAAACCAGCCTACCTTTCCAATTCCCTAGGACTCAGAATTTCCAGGAAAGTCAATTTGTCTTTTAACAAATAAAATGTTATATAATGAGGGAAAACTTACTTGTGATAGTGACACTCTCTGAGACACCATAATAAAAAAATACAGTGGATTAAATATGAGTATTTTTATACTACTTAAGGTATATAATATCCAGTATAAGACAAGTTCATTTCTACTTCCTTAGATAAATAACCTTCTTTTTTGTGCCTTTATTTTTTTCTTTTGTAAAGTGTAACAGTCCAGATAATAAAGGGTTTTCCTGAGCTAAGAGTAATAAAATATGCTTAGAACTATGACCAGCACGTAGGAAGTAATAAATGGTAGCTAGTATTACGTAATGCTGCCTTACTATGCTCATAGGCAAATTTAAGTCCACTCTCAGCAACAGAAGTAGGTAACAAAACTTTATCCATCTCAATGTTGCAAAAGTCAAACTAGACGGCACCTATGAAAACGCTTTTGAAAGGTGTGAAGCTTGTGAACATTCATTGTTTGGAATGACGGTACATACTATATACCAGTGTTGTGAACACTTTAAAGCTCTGAAGCTGAAGGCGCTGACCATGAGAACCAAACCTTTAGGATTTCCAGTCCTAATCTCCAGCAAAACACAAACTTCTATTGAACTCTTTAGATTCCCTTCAGCCCTTTTACAAGAAGCCAGGTTGCAAAATCAAATGTCTTACAGGTGCACTTGTAAAAAAAATTTTTTTTTTTGTCTCTTTGAGACAGGGTTTCAAGCTGAGCTCACTTTGTAGCTCAGACTGTTCTGAAACTGGCTACAATCCTCCTGCCTCAGCCTCCAGAGTGCTGAGATGACAGGCATGTACCACCACGCCCAGCTGTGCTTATAAATTTTGCACACTTGCCCCTTTCCTTTCTGATTTCCTACACCCTAACTCTGTCTGCAGGCCCCTGAGCCAGGGCAACAACACAAGGCCTCCTCTGGAGTCATCTGTACTCGAGGCCCACTTCACGGCACAAGTACTGTACGTCTGTGACTTCCATCTCACTCGCTCACCTTCTTAGTGGAACTACGAATTCGAGGAAGCATATAAATTTCTTCTAGCTCCTTCTGCCGCTCCTCCTCCTCTACTTTTTTCCTTTGCTCCTCTGGAATGATCTCATCCCAATCCTTGTGAGGACGCTCTTCTAGCTCTTCTTCATCTTCCATTGTAGCAAAGTTGGCAACCTAAAGACAAACAGGACGGTGTCTGATATTACTCCATTTTCAAATACCTTTTGATAAAACATCAACTTAACAAGTGTTTTTAACCTAAGTGAGACACTATCATAGGATTCCAGTGATACTACGTAATGAGATAATAGATTTTCTACTAGCCCTTCTCATGTTCCCCTAAATCTCCTTGTTGCTCACCAGAAATTGTATTGGAAAGAAACAAATAGAATATAGGTAGTACAGCTGTGCTGGGGCATCGCTCCCCTTCCATCCACTTCAATTTGGGCAACACCCGAGACCAATCCTCTTCCCACTGTCCTACGACAGTGGTGGTGAACCTGCGGCGTACAGAGCCCTCTCTGTCAGCATGTGAGCCAAGTTGCTCCAAGCCTTGAAATCGGGTAGCTGGACTATATTCCACATCTAAAAATGAATTTTAAAAATTCTTTAATACTTGCAAAGACTCACAAAGGCCATCAGGAAATTTATAAAGAGTTTTCTAACACTGTAGCAGCTGCAAAGCAGAATTTTAGTTAACAAATGTTTAGTTTCATAAGATAGAGACAACACTGTGTTTTCTTCTCTAGATAAAGCTGAATTTAAAGAACTTGATCTTTCCTGCTCATACTGATTAGATTTTAAAAATCTAGAAATGGAGCTTTTAAAAATTTCAATCTGGAAACAATTGAGAAGGTAAGAAAACAGAGTATGAAGGGATGACACAGGACAGCAGAATTGGCAGTTCTGAAAATGAAGTCCTTGAAGTGTGGAACTCTCTGTGAAGTAACTTTAAGTCCTTGGCACTGCTTTTCTTACTTTTTATCATCTTATGCTTGTGTACAGCAGTCTTTAGCTTTCAATTATATCAACATAATAAACAGGTAACAGATGACCTCAGCGCTGCATGTGCTGCTCTCAAAGAGCATGAGCCAAGGCTTGACAAATTACCAGCATGCAGACAACAGCAAAGATTACAGTGATTGTGCAAAAGAATGCCAGATGCAAACTTTTACCTATCAATAAAAAGTTGTTTCACTGAAATCTGTTATTGTGTTTGTTGTGTTTTTCTTTGAAGACAAAAGATGGTACAGTATGAGTTGTTTTTCTAAACTAAACTTCTGTATCCCGATTTAATTGCAGTGTTGGCACTTTCAATAAATAAGTAGGTCTGGGTTGTGGCTGAGGCACTTGGTCTCTAAAAGGTTTGTCATCATTGTCTTAATAAGAGTGAAATAAAAATAACAAAGATCCAGTAAATCTGTAAAGCTCCAGGCCACATCATGTGCCTGTTAGAGCCCTGTGGCCTGCCCTTCAGGAACCTTTTCCTCACGGGAACTTCGATGAAGACTCACACACAGGGACCACAAAGCACGCAAGTGACCGAAAGAGTACATTCTCAGAGAGTCTTGCACTGATATGCCTCAGAGTCGTCAGTCATTTCCATCGAAGGCATCCTGAGAGGTCCAATGAGAGGCAGCAAAGGCAGGATGCACAACTTCTAACACTCCAAGACTGACTTCACCTTCTTTCGCCCTGACCCTGACAACCTAACGCCACCTTTCCCATTCGAGCTACCTCCGTGTTTCTGCAGGCGGGAATCCAAGTGTATCTTCCCGCTATTATCAATAAATGCAGATTTGTTTTCTTTTACCAGTGAGTATCCACTTGCAATTCTTCACTCACCCTACACAAGGACCTGGAATCTATCTCTTGGATGCACAGTGTAACACAAAATGTTGCATAAGATCTACTGAAAAATGGTTAATACCTATATATTTCTAATAAATCCAACACTAATAGCATAATATAAATGATAAAATGATGAATACTTAATCCACGATGAACTTACATTTCTACATACTGCTACTGAATAGGGGTTATTCAGCTAGTGAACCAATGACCATACTTTCTGTTAAACACATAAACATTAAGCATATGCAATGACTGTACATGTTTAAAAGTGAACATGGTCTTAAGAGTGAAAATGACAATATAAAATGTAACAATGTTGAACAAACCTACAAGAACAGTGGGGCATGGTGGCATATGCCTATAATCTCAGCACTAAGGAAGCTGAGGCAGGAGGATCACCATGAGTTTAAGATAGAAATGAGCTCAAGGCCAGCACGAACAGCACAATAAGACCTTATCTCAAAAACATCCAACAAAAACCCCCTATAAGAATATTACATTTATTCTGTACGAGACACTGTCTAATGTTTGATAGAGATTTGTACTGAAACAGTATGTAGCCCAGAAAAAACACCACCTAAATGTATGCATTTCACAAAACCAGACTGGGGCTATAGCACAAGACTGAGCAGCTCAAGACAACCTTGGGGTCCTGGTATGCAGAGCTCTGCCTTCGTTCATCCCTTCTCTCCTAGCCTTGAAGACTACAAGAAAATACAAAAATGTTTCTGTCAATCCCATTCCTTAAGCAATTTAGAGCAGGCAAATCAAACCAGAAATTTATGACTTTTGGCCATTATTAACTGTTTAACATTTAACAAGCAAATACCATGATGCTTTGCAGTCAGATTTTTTTCAATTCTAAACCAAAAAAAGTTACAGTTTCTGACTGTTCCAAAAATCACTTGACCATTCTCTCAAATCAAGCACTGTTGCTAATTATTTCAAATATGACTCTTATTTTTTTAACACCAAGTACATTTATTAGGAAAGTTATAAAATATCCTTGTATCTTTAAGAAATTAGAAATAAAAGACAGAATAAAACAAAAACAAATAGAAAAAAAATAAAGATCAGAAAACACAATCTCTGATCAAAATGTCAACTTTTTTATAAAAATTAACATTTTAATTCTTACACTTCTGTAGAAATACAAAAGATTCAGAATAGTCTAAACGACTTTGAGTGTGCTCAGCTCAGATGCCCATATTTGGATTGAGTCTTTAAATCTAGGAGGACTCGCATTTTTTTTTAGTTCTTTGTATGTTATCAATAGTAATCGTTTATCTGAGGGACAGCTGGCAAACATTTTCTCCCACACTGTTGGTTTCTCTTGCTGTGCAAAAGCTTTTCAGTAGGACAAGATCCCAGTTGTTGATTCATTGTGATAGTTCCTGTGCAGTCTGGGTTTTATTCATAAAGTGTTTGCCTACACCAATGTCTTTAAGTTTTACCTACTCTATCTTCCAGCAGATTTAATGTTTCTGTTTTAAAATTAAATCTTTAATCCCTTCTGGTTTTAGCTTAGTGCATGGTGAAAGATATGGGTCCAGTTTTAATCTTCAGTACGTAGAAAGCCAAACATGACTTTTAAATGGATGAAAATTATGAAATGGGGTAAATAAGTATCCGTGGCATAGCATTCACTTGGGAATTTCCAAAGGCAGTGTAGCAGTTAAGGGTCGGACTCTGAAGACCAGACCACCTGCCCCGTATATACCCATTAAGAGCAGTTTATTTATAAGGCTGAAAGCCAGAGAAAGGGCCCAACACAGAGCTAAGCAATGAGTCATACTGATTAGAACTAAAATAAGCACGCGGAGTGAACCCTGACTCGACCAGGGATAAACCCTTCTACCACCATGGTGTGCAGCACCTCCCTTCTAAGTTCCTAAAAGTGCAAATTAACAGGCTTTTCTTTAAAACCCTAGTTTCCTTTACTACCTACTGAACAACTGAGTCAGAAGACTGAGTTCTAATTGGTCATTTTAAATCTACAGAGCCACTTGAAACAGGTGGCCACTGAATACCTAAGCAACTCCTATGAGCCACTTAGCAACAGTGGTGCTGGCCATGTGCCAACACTATGTGGGACCTCTCCTGGAAATACAGGAATTATTATTATTTCCCATAAATACTGTCCAAACTTCCTCCCTGTGGTCTGTGACTTTACTCTTTGACTTTATGACACCATTGCTCAATTTGTACAGAATTACTTCATATTCACAGTAACCTGTGACTTGGAAAACAGCCTCCACCAGAACCAGAACCCAACCATATTGGCACCATGATATCAAAAGCCTTCTGAAATGTATAACATCAATTTCTGTTGTTGATATAAAGCATTCACTTACAGCACTTTGTTATGGCAGCCCAGACTGTCAAACACCAATAATTCATCGTTGTCCTTTCTACCTCTACGCCCACAAATTCTACTCCGTCAGCACTTGACCCCCACCCCCACTTCTTCCTTTTCTTCCACTAACACAACTTCAGCTTGTGGCCAATCAGGGAGCAGAGCACACAGCACTACTTCCTTCCTTCCAAACCCATTACTGTCTCTCTTGAGGCTGCACTGGACCGTCCCTGTAATGTCAAGAGCTCTCCTGCTTCTCCTCCTAACCTGCATGCAATCAACCTGAATGTTGGAAACCTGCCACTTGGACTTTTCTGCATTCCAAGCCAATCTCCCTCCTAAGGATCACCAACTGATCCAATTTCTCTGATCTCAAGTACTGCTAGATTTTGCTGACTGGTTCCACAGCAAAGCAGGAACAGCTGGTTCAGGTGACTCCCTATCAAGCTGCTCCTCACCACTCTCAGCCCCATCTATGGCTGCCCAAAATCTTTTCCACTACTTCATTAGTAGTCAACATCACAAACTGAATTCCTGCATCTTCTTTTTCCTAACATGATTGCTACCTTTGTCCAAGACCAAGTCTCTCCATGCTTTGATATATCCCTTCCACTCTCCTCCAGGACAGTGAACCATCAAATCTTCTTCCCTTACAACCCTATTCCCAAAGTTCTTTGGTCAACCTAGAAATGTGCTAACATCTGTCTAAAATCTAACCTTGCTTGATCCTTTATCTTCATTAAATTACTTTCCCCTAAGCTTTTTAATAGTATCTGTACTCTAAGATAGCACAAAGTTTAGCACTGTTTGCCCTGTTCATTTTATCACTCACTACTGCCTTTTATTTCCTTTCACAAAAAACAATGTAAAAAAGAAAACTTCATTGAGTCAAGAACATGCCAACTGTCCCCTCCTGTTCTCATATCCTGGACAGCTCTTTGTCTGATTAGCGTGCCCCATGTTCCTCCTAGCTTCTGATGCCCTAACACCATACTTTCAGCCCTCCCTAAAAGCCTTCTTTTCCTCTGCACACTGACTCCAGGGCAGGCTGGCCAGCATCAGTGGTTACCTTCCTGGCAGGGGTACAGACGATATTGCCTTTCTGCATTTCTTGTAACTCAGAATGACACTGAGGACAACTCAAGTAAAAGGGAAAACAGGCTAACACAGAGCCACTGTAGACATGAGTAATTAATAATGAACCAGGGTTGGGGCCAGGGCTTTAGCTCAGTGGCATAAGCAAAAATAAAAACAAAACAAAAAAACAACATGACTCAGGGCTGAGAGCTCTCCAAGAAAATCCTCATACCTTAAACTGTGACAGAAGCTCATCAGTGGCGCTTGTTGACACTTCATTTTCTCTAGTTTCAGCCAAACGCAAAATCTCATCTATATCCATTTCCTAAGAGAAAAAAAAAAACAAAACAAAAAAGATATAATAGAAAGAAAACAATCTTCAGCATTTACCAGTGAGGAACTTCCTGACTTTCTCTTTAGTCTTTATAGTCTCTGTTCTGTATTCTTTATATATCTAATGTTTTAAACTATCTTTTCTATCCAAATGGTAAGGTCAAACTTGAGAAACTACAAGAAACAAAACTAAGTGGAAAATAAGATAGTTGTTTAATGCTTTGTTCATTTTTCCTCCTTAATTTAGTAAAAGCTTTTGAGTTTTGGAAGAAAAAAATTATATTCCTACAAATATTTACTCTTTCCTTATAAAAGCTTGTCACAGAACTTCCCCCAGAATTTACTCTCAAACCAAGGCATGACGGCCCATGCCCATAATCCCAGCCCTTGGGAGGCTGAGGCAGGAGGAAACTGCAAGTAAGACCACACTGGGCTACGGAGTGAGCTCCAGGCCAGCTCCAACTACCTAGCGAAACTTTTTTCTCATAAATGACACTTTGCAAAAAATGTTTTCCCTCATTCTTAAATACCTGAGGCTCTGACTCCTCGCCTTCAAGTTCTTTGAAGAGATCTTCTGCTCCAAATTTCAAAATAGCTGTCAGCTCTTCTTTATTAAAAGGATTTGAACTGTGAAGAAAAACATAGCTATAATCTCTTAGGAATGTCAAGCTCTATAAAGAGTTGTACTTCAGAATACCTGTCCTTCTTAAAGAAGTAAAATAACTGGTGAAAAGATAAATTCTGCCTCAAGAAAAGTGATCCCCTTGCTGTCTTGTTCTTAGTCACCGGATGAGTTGGTGGCAGGAAAACCAACCTGGCAGAAGCTGAAAACTTCAATTGCTATCTACTGGCTCATAGTTCAGCAATAAATAGGCTTAGCAACATAACAGAACAGAGTTCCCTCTGTCCTTTGACTCAAAATTATCATTCTCTTGAAGTTGCAACTCTGTCCTCTTTGGTCAAAAAACAAAAAAAAAGAGCAAAGCTTTTCTCACTTGCATTCCTCTTGAATGGAATATAATCTGAAAACATGTCATATAAGGACTAATTCGGGGCTGGGGATTTAGCTCAGCGGCATAAGCACCTGCCTTGCAAGCAGGCAGTCATGAGTTCGATCCCTGGTACTGATAAAAAGAAAAAAGGAAAAAAAAAAAGTGTAAAAAAAAAGAAGGACTAATTCCATTTGGCCTTTAACATAGCTGCAGCTGTCAACAATCTGATCAAAGCAGACACTCCTCTTTTTTCATAAACCCTTTCTTTCTATACTGTTATCAAAGGCAAAAGCACAAAAAAATTCCACACAATTATTCCCACTAGCAGTAAAACCCAGCCTGCTGATTCAGGTGGTGGAGTCACTGCTGCAGTCAGTGGAAACATGCTCCTGGCCCGAAACCAACATGGGCCCACTGCTACTACTGTGTGGTATGTGACGCAAAGAACCAAATCACACACACACACACACACACACACACACAGCTGATGGGGAAAAGAGACACAGGGAAAACAGAAGAAAATGAAAACGCCATCCTTCTTGGGGTATGGCCTGGTCTTTGTCAGGTAACAGACTAATAAAGCCTGTGGTACGGAAAGAATCCTGTTACAATTACAGCAAATACATAAAATCCATTTGCTTCTGCCTACCTCTCCAAACTTGCTGGCACTTACTTGGATCTTCCAGAGTTGTTTTCAAGGACTGTTCGGCCAGTGGTATCCATGCGCTGAATCACCAGGTGGTCCAATACCATTTTCTTTTTGGCTCGTTCTATGATCTCTTCTTCCACAGTCCCTTTTGTAACTAAGCGGTAAATATTTACCTATAGGACAAGTAAATGTTATGTTTATGATCGATCAAAGAAAAAAGAACCTTTGTCAAAAATCTGCAGGAAAAATAAAAAAAGAGTCAGTCTCTCTCTATTGCTATCAATGAGGAGCCATCCATCTATGGCAGGATACATCTCTAAATAAAACAGTTTCTGAACACTGCCATTACTATCTGCTCTGATGATCAAAGTTTTGGTAAAGAATCATCAGTTTTATAGAGCAAAGTTTTATAAAAACTGACCCACAGGTCATATATGATCATTACCACTTAGCAACCATTGGAGATTCATACACAAAAAAAACCAAGCATATGGTTTTCCAGTGTACCTCTGAGTCAGTATTATCACATATAAGAACAGATCATTCTGAACAATGGCAGAACATTTAGCAACTACTCATTAACAGAAAGAAATGGTTCAGCTCTAAGACTATTCATCAAAGATCTTTCTTAAGTCTTTAGTAGACTCATCTTTGGCCCAGAGACATGTTCTTATTTTCAGTCAAACAGTAATTAACACTCAGGGGAAATGGAAGTAAAGTTGCAGGGGGAGGAAGGGACACGCATTTCATGAACATTCTGGAAGGGCTGAACCAATCTCTGTTACTTTAAATCCATCAAGTCACATTCAGAAGCCTCTTTCCACTAACCTGCTTCTTTTGACCAATTCTATGGGCCCGGGCTTGTGCCTGCAAGTCGTTCTGGGGGTTCCAGTCAGAGTCAAAGATGACGACTGTGTCCGCGGATGCCAAATTGATTCCCAGGCCACCAGCCCTTGTCGAGAGCAGGAAACAGAAGTCCTGTACACAATGCAACACACTACTTTATGCAGTGGCCTTCTCAGAAACATCACAGTCCAATAAGCCCTTATACCTGGAAACCCCTGCAGGTGTGAAGAAAAGTGAGACATGACGGACAAACTTCACGAAGGCTACAGGTCAGGGACTTGATGGCAGAGGAAATTTTCACTTGATTAAGAAGAAGAGTCAGTGCAGTAAACAAACAGTGTAAGTAGTATCTAATAAGGCAAGAGGAGTGAGAGAACTAGAAATATCTCCTGGCTAAAAAATAGTATATATAAGAAGTAAACCAAAAACCAGACAAATTCAATTACTAGGAATTGTTCCAACAAGCTACACAGACAGGTAGTTTCTGTGGAAAGGTAGATTATGCCGTATTAGGCAGTTACTGTTAAGAAATGTCACCCATTTGTTACTCTGGTTAGGAATATAGAAACACTGCAATAAACAGATCAGACAGTAGAAATGCTGAGGACTACAGGATCTTCAAAGCATGCAAAAAGATACCCTCAGTGGGTTTGCATGAACAGCAGCATGTGGTCAAGACTCGGATACTTGCATCTTCTAGTTTCCAGACAACTGATAATAAAGACAGGCACTAATCGACTACCTGCCACACCTGAGCACTCAAAACATACGTGCACAGAGGGAATGACTAAACCTTGTAAGCCAATGGAGAAAAAACCAAAAAGACTTTCCACTGATCAGCTAATGCCTTTTGGGCACAGAAGCAGCATTTAACAACTAGTAATCCATGGTTACGACTTAAAAAACAGGTGTAGTTAACACTGCATCCAATGGAAAGATGTCCATGTTCTGAAATTTAACAGTCTCATTCAGCAGCACAGGCCACACAAGCAGTAAAGGACCCAGGTGTCATGCAAGAACTTTAAGTTTCAATAAAAAGTAATCAGCAAGTATGACTAGGTACAGAGTGATTCTAATGGGGAAGTTCCCTAAATGATGACAGTTTTAGGATGAGACATGTAAAAATTTAAATAAAATCCAGTGTCCAAATAATCATATAAACAACTTATAGTTTTGCTTTGTCACAGAGATAATATAAATTACAATGTGTTATCTATGATCAAACTGACCAAGTTAAAAAGTATGAAAATGATCCTAAGAGTGAGATAAAATGAGAGTATCTGTTCAAAAACACTATAAATATAAAGTGTTTTAGGAAAAGAAATTTAACAAACCATACCAAATTTCTTTTTTAGTCACTTTCTCTTTTTTTTGGTCTTTTTCCTTTTTATCAGTACCAGGGATCGAACTCATTGACTGCCTGCTTGCAAGGTAGGTGCTTATGCCACTGAGCTAAATCCCCAGCCTCTAAATTTTTTTAAATATTTACTGCTTTTTGTTAACTATAGCTAACAAAATGAGACTAAATAATTAAGAATACTAAAACTTAAAATTTTGTCATTTTTTTAAGGACATGGGAAAAATAATCAAATTATATATATATATGTTAGTTGTTGCTACTTTTTGAAGGGGGGTCTTTTTGAGACAGGGTCTCTCTAAGCAGTTCAGGCTGGCCTTGAGCTCACTTTTATAGCTCACATTAGTCTTGAACTCATAAAGATCCTTCTGCCTAAGTCTTCCAAGTGCTGGGATTATAGGCATGCACCACCATGCCCGGCTTCAAATTATAATTCTGAATAAAAGATGACAATAAAACTATATGCATCATGACCCTAACTAGGTAAACATAATAAAATAATGGTTCTACAGTCTTCTTAAAATCAAATTAAATGTTTACTATTTATTAGGATTATTTTATGTCCATTAGCAACACTGAAAGATGGTGAAGAGCACCAAAAAGAAACACATAAACCCTCACCCACAGACAGCCTTGACTTTATGTACAGTCATGAGACAGAGGCTCAGTGAAGAAGTTGGCAAAAAAACTAGTTTATTTTTCCCCCTAAGGAAGGACAGTAGCAAATACTCAATCCATATTATCTTTTAAGATTAGGGAACACAAAATCAATTTCAATAACGACTACATAATAAAAACAGGTGGTATTTTTTGAGTGCTCACCATGGGCCAGGCACTATGATCAATGCTTTATGTTTACTATGAAATTTAATCCTCACAGCAATATTATGAAGTTTTAGAAAACACAGAGGAGGGAAGAAGAATGAAAATTGATGATGACCAATGGTTTTAGTAACCCAATTCTCCATTAAGCACTGAGTCAGATAGAGGACAGGTCCTAAACAGGTCCAAAAGCTCCTTGATAAGAACTAAAATCTTAGGCTTCAGAAGTAGGCAAACTACTAGTCTAACTAGACTTTCCACTAAACTGAGGCAGAAGGCGTATCATTCTACAGTAAAGGAAGAAACATTAAGAATTTTTAGTGGATACTGGTGGCACATGCATGTAATCCCAGCACCTAGAAAGCTGAAGTAGGAGTTCGATGGTTGGGAGTTCAAGCCAACTACACAGTGAATTCAAGGCCAGCCTGAAATACATAGTGAAGCCCTGTCTCAAAAGTAATAATAATAATAATAATAATAATAATAATAATAACGTTTAAAGCTTTTAGAAAGAACCTTAAATCTATTCTGGTTTTAAAAAAAAGAAAAAAGAAGAGGAGGAGCCCAGGCTTCAAAATTTAATGATGTCTTTTAAAAAAACACTTCTTGTTCCACTTCTGGGCTCTTTCCACTGCTTCCTTTACGAGCATGAATTACCACGGTTTTAATTACCCTAAGGCTTTTCTAACCTATTTCTCTCACAATCTATTCATTTAATAATTTGTTATGCACTAACCAGAATGTAATCGGTTTTACTCATATATATATATATATATATATATATATATACTCAAAACAAAATACTTTAATTGCCAAATACAAATAGAACATTTAGTAATTTAACAGCAAATAAAAATTCCACAAAAATTTGAGACATACTGTTGAAGCTGCAACAACCAGAGAGTACAAATCAGGAATTTCCAATCTAGGTATAGAAATTAACCCTACTGGGCATCTCTCTCCATCCAAGCCCATACATTTACCCTGAAGCCAGGAGAGAACTGTCACTGTCATTAAGTTAGACCAGGCAAGCTACGCATGCATGTGCTTTTAAGGAGTTGGACAAAATAGGCAATTTTTTTGTAGTAAACATTTCTCGCTCTCTTTTCAGGACAGGAAAAATATACTACAAAATGTTTCTGAAACACGATAAACTAAGTTGGAAAGACTTTCCCCTTGATATAGAACCCAAGGCATCCAAATAACGAAGGCATGCATAGTGTACCTCAGACCCATCTGCATTGAAGTGATCCAGTGCCTGCTTTCGGATTTCTCCCTTGATGGAGCCATCTAAGCGCTGGAAAAATAAACCACGAGAAAATCATAAGGTAGAAAGATCAGCTACACTCAGAATAGAACGCCAAGAGTTGCAACCTTTATCACCCAAACACCCTGTGAGTAAAAATAACCAGAACACACTGGCCTAGTGCCATGAAGGAGCTGTTCATAAGCAGGACAGCTTGTGTGACCTGAGCTCTTCGGTTATACACTCAAGGTCACAGGCTGCTGATCCAGAGGACTCTCTAGGTGATTCAGGGATCAGCTGCCAGGATCTATGAGGAGAAAGATGAAAACCTAGACTGTGCTCACAGATTTGGTTTACTTCTATATTGTATGTACTGAAGTGATTACAAAATAGTACCATGGTCACCTAATAACTAGCCAGCTCCTCTAGAAAAATGATGTTTCTTAGGTAGTGGGCTAAAAATACCACCACTATGTTCTATATATATCAAAAAATTACATCAATGTTTAAAAATATTTTGCTGAAATACTGGCAATGTTAAAACTGATCACATCAGCTTTCCAAAAATGGCTCTAAACTCAGAGTGAAGTGTTACAAACTAAACTACATCATCAATTCAGGATAGTCTCTGGGATTTTCCAGTACATTCACTTATTATCTAAAAGCATATATCACTTTGGGGTACAAAACTGTGTCACCACAGTGAAAGCATTCCATACATCAAACAACTACTAAAGAATTATTCCTGTATGATGTACGGAAAGCATTTCTCCCTATCCATACCATGTTCTCTTCCTACATCTGAGAGCTGTGATGAAAACACTTCATTTCCCACCAGGTGAAACTAACTCAAGTGGTTCCCAGCTGACTGTGGACAGACTTCCTTACACATCCTCAGGACTCTGCACCAGACATACAGCCATCACACTCAGGTCAGCTCCCATGTGGGCTGACTACAATACTAGCCTTGAATCAAAGAGATTTTTAAATGGCAAACTGATGACCTACATATAAAATCAGAAAACCTAAACGCCCTCCTTTAACTATTCCCATAAACAGAAGATACTTGGTCAATTACCTAAAATTCCTTATCTCAGTTATTCCCTACAGAGAAGTATGGCGAATCCCTGATTTGCCAGATATTGCATGATTACCTAGTAATGAAAGCTCTCGGATCCGATGCACTGAGGTAATCATCTTTTTTGTGCTATACTGTTTCTTCCTAACAGCCACACTGAGTATTAAGCTACATTCTAGGATGACTGCTAAAGGCCACACAAGGTATGAAAAATGTGATAGTGCTCTCAGTATCCCAAGAAACAAACCATTAGTCTTACATTGGGGCCTCCTAGAAGATAATCACTGAGTTTCTTTAGTACCAGTATGATTATATGAGTTGATCAAATAGTTCAGCCACTTGAAAAAATTCCTTCTTTTCTTAAAATAAACCCCAATAACAAAAGCTATATAAAATAATGCCACACTAGGCATGATGACACATGCCTTTGATCCAAGCACTGTGGGAGTCTAGGGAAGGAGAATCTCAAGTTTGATCTCAGCCTAGGCAAATTAGTGACTTACTGAAATCCTGTCTCAAAATTAAAAAAATCCCAAGGACACAGCTCAGAGTGCAGGCCCTTGGTTCATTTCCAGGTGCCATTAAAAAAAACCTCAGGAGTCAGTGTATAGTACACGTGCCTGCATGTCTACAAATGGATCAGAGACAAGCTTCTCAGACACCCAGGAAAAGTCTGCCCAAGAAACACTTTCCCACAAACCAGTGAAGATGAGCCAGTCATGGTAGCACACACCTATACTCCCAGCACTTTGAGTTTGAGGCCAGTCCGGGCTACATAAAAAAAGGCCAGCCTGCATTATATGATGAGACCCTGTCCTAAAGAAATAACAAACAAACAAACAGAAAGAAAATCGCCAGACATTCTGCGCAGAAGGAGGAAGTCATCACCAATTGCTCTGGGACCCAGCAAGGGTTCAAGGACCCACCCTACTCCACACCAGGTCAACATTTTCTGGGGCAAATGTATAACCTGCTGCCTCTCTTACTTTCTACAATTTGGGCTTCTGGAATCAGGTTCACGCTTCATTCCACTCTACTTTTAGCACAGACTTAAATTTTACTCTTTAATCCTCGTCACCAAATCCTAAAAAAAATGATCTTGACATGCCTTTTTCCATGATAGCGCAACCTAAAGGCACAGAAGTCAAACACTGAGATCCTCATGGAATTTTACTGTCAATGTTGTTCAAGCAATAAAAACGTATTTTTTTTCTACATAACAATTCAAGAGAGACAAGAGAAAAAGAGAGGAGAGAGAAAGAAAGACAGAGAGCAAGAGAGACAGACGGACACTGCGTGAGCCTGATTACTGAAGCGCCTTACCTGGAAAGGGTAGTGCTTGATAGTCAGGTATTCGGCCAGGATGTCCAACATTCTTACCATCTGAGAGAAGATGAGGACCCTGTTCCCCCTTTCACGAAGTCTTGTCAACAGCTTATCTAACAGAATCAGCTTCCCACTGCTCCTGATCAGGGACTGAGGAGTTAAAAGACATCCTAATTATCATATTCAAGCACATATTTGCTGTAATGCTCCTTTCAATTAATATCTGTGACACTGTACGTTCTGGATTTTTTTTTTACTAGTTGTTCAACTTTTGTACTGTTTTTAAAGTTTCAAAAAAAAAGTCCTCTGCTGCTCCTTCGAAGGTCATGAAGGAGGTAAGTCAGTATTTTGATAATACCATTTACATAAGCAAACGTTTTCAAGTACATAATTAGAAACAAGAAGCAATACACACCAGAAGAATCTCCTGTCCATTTTCCCTTTCATTTTCTTCAGGAGGTTTAATCAGATAGCAGTGATTGCAACATTTTTTCAGTTCCATCACAATATTAAGGAAACCAGATGTGCTCCCTCTTGTTCCTTTGGCAAGAGCCTTGTAATTCCTGGTCAGAATCCATCTACAAATGAAAATGATAGTGATACCGTCAGATCAGGAGACAGACAATTAACCTGTACTAGAAGACAAGAAGACATAACAGTAATACTAAACAAAGAAGACCTAAAACAATTTAATAACCATCTCCTAGCACCTAACTACAACCCCTCACATCTCTTGTCAGAAACAGAATGTTACTTATTCTAATGGGTATTTCAACTTCACTGAACACAGGAAATAACTGGTTTTTGGTTTTTTGCTTTGGTTTTTTTTTTTTTTTTTTTTTTTTTTTTTTTGGAGACAGGGTCTCACTAGGTAGCTAGGCTGGCCTAAGAACTCTCAGTGACCTCCCTGTCTCAGCTTCCTGAGTACTGGGATTACAGGTGTGCACCAGCATACCAGTCTGAACACAGGAATCTTAAAAGGAAACAATTTTAGCTCTATACACACACATTTTTAGACAAAAATATTATATATAGTGCTTAAATTTTTAAAAACTTTTTACAATTACAGTTCCATTAATCCACTTCAAAATATGTCCCCTCACTTCGATCAGTTATCTCATCGTTCTTGCTACTTTACGAAGCAATTTTGAAAGGCTTCTTTTGTGGATGTCCTTACAAGACAGGATCAAATATATGGTGAGTGCCATTGCTTAGTGTCACCCAACAAAAATTCTGTAACCTAAGAACATTACTGCACATTCTCATCTGCCTTTTTCATTAGATCTGGCACCGGGTGACTCCTGGCCCTTCCTCAAAGTCAGACTAACCATAAAACAGAAATGTTTTCAATCAGCTCTAAACTTGACTGCAGCCATGACAGCACAGTGAAGACACTCACAAACAGGACCTCCAGAGCTGCTCCACAAAATAACAACAGGATAAGCATTTATTTGCAGCAAGGAGAAGTGTGACATATAACAGTGTGTCTTTCATTTAATGATTTTTTTTTAAATTAAGCATCCATCATATTTTCCAGACTCTGCCACATACATACGTGTTTGTACACATATGGAATCCAAAGGTTACCACTGAAACACTCTTATTACTATCTAAAATTAGAACTAAGCCATCTAATATTAAGCCATCTAATATATTCACCATCTAATGGTGAAATACATTAAAATAAACCATACAAGTAATATACCATGATAACTTTTACAAAGTGTATTTATATATAATAAAATATGAAATGACTACATGTATTTTATATTTGGAATGAGGCTCTGAATGGTGGTACATTCCTGTAATCCAAGCACTCTGGAGGCTGAGATAGGAGGATTATTGAAAGTTCGAGACCGTCCTGGGCTACAAAATGAGCCAGCCTACACTGCACAGGGAGACCCTGTCTCAAAAAGATACTCCCCTGCCCCCCCAAAAGGCACACATGTTTAGAATGAGAAGATAAAACAGATATATGTTTAGGCACATTCATGAATTAATTCTTACGCATAAACTCCAAAATATTAAAGATATTTTTTAATTTCTCCTAGCAATTATACTGTCAAGAATCTACTGTAGGCTGGGGATTTAGCTCAGCAGCCTAAGCGCCTGCCTGGCAAGTGTGACATCATGAGTTTTAACCCCAGTAGAAAAGAGGAAAAAAAAAAAAAAAAAGAATCGAGTCATTCTTTTCTGGTGGGATATATCAAAAGGAACAAAAAGGCACCTGCTTCACTGGTTTTATTATTTACACTAGCAGGAACAGAAAACCTGCATACCTACCCTAACACTGTTATGTGTGTGGAATGAGTTATACTGTTGTGCTTGAGAAGTGGAACTTTTGGCATGATATAAAATCTGTACGAGCAAATGAAATCTCTTTTGGCACAGGTGTCCACTGGTATCCACCAATACTTAGGTCCCTTAGGTAGCCTGGCACTGTAACTCAGTGGCAGAGCAAGCCAATAGCATACACAACACCCTGGGTTTGACCAACAGCACTATAACACATACACACAGTCATCTGAACAAAACACCATATTTGAATAGGATTTATACATACCCCCATATACTTTAAGCCATCTCTAGATTATTTACAATACTTAGTAAAGTACAAATGCTATTTGCTATACTGTATTATTCAAGAATTGAAATTCTATATATGCTCAGCACAGATGGAAAGCTTTACTGATCTACAGCTGACTGAATACCTAGATGCCAGACCTACGGATATACAGGGAAAACTGTGTTGTTTAACCATAAAGAACTCAAGGTTTATTTTGATGTTTAAAAATAAAATTTCTCTTCAATCCCCAGAACCAAAACAAAAAATAAAATAGAGTAAAATAAAGTAAAATTTCCTATTGCTGCTCACTGAAGATGGTTGTCCATAATGCCCCACATGGTCTCTTCAAGTACAAATCAAATCCCAGTAAAATAAAATATACGAGACAAATCTGGAACACTACCATTTTTGATAGTGAAGAAGCTACAAACTACCTCACTATATAAATATTCAAAATCTGGAAAAATCCAAAATATGAAACACTTCGAGGCCCCAGCATTTCACACAAGGGATTCTCAAGGTGAAGTAGGTTATGTGGAAAGGACTCAGAGAGCAAGTTCCCACTGGCTAACATGGGACCCTTATAATGTGAGCATGGGTAGTCTACACATGAAACATAAAAACTGCTTTTGATCTGCCGTGATGCGGACTGAGCCCACACAATGCTGAGTTATATCCCCAGTAATTTTTTATTTGGAGACAAGAGTATCACTAAACAGGACTTCCGGGAAGATAGAGTGCTAAGCAGCAGGGAAAACAGCCTCTGAGAGTCACCATCCGGACGCTGCAACATAGATCGCACCATGAGGAAGACAAGGAGGAAAGTGGGTCTTCTGGACCCAGGAATAATCTGAAATGTGAACTGAAGCCCACAGAGAAACTGAAAAGAAAAACTTCAAGGAAGAAGGCGGCGGCCAGCAGTGCCTTCACCCTGAGACAGGACTCACTATGCAAGAGGAGCTGTTCAAACCTGGAGATGCATAGTCACAGTGATGGTGTTGGCCGGTGACCCAGGAGCCCTCTGCAGACAAGACGTAGTAGTGGAGAGAAGCATGGGACCTGGAGGACTGCACTGGCTGGCAGTGAGAGCAGGGGACTCATTCCTCTCACAGGAAAGAACAATCAGCCGGGAGCCATCTGGGAGCCAGGCCGGAAAATTCCAGCTGAGCTCTGGAGCCTGAACTGCCGCCAGCTTGTCAGGCAGGCACTTGTGAGGCTGAGCTAAATCCTCAGGCCTCATCTAGCAGCTCCCAGCTGAGCTCAGACCCCAAGAAACTGATTGGACTTCTGCGAGCTGGTTTCAGGGTAGGCCAGCTGAGATTATCTACCACCCCGCCAAAAGTACCACTGGCTTTCTGGGAAAGACTGGCTCAGTTCAGGACTCTGTCACCACAGATTATCTACCAGTGAAACCAGAGACAATCCAGCAAATGGACTGCCGTGGGGGTTTTTTGTTGCTACTGGCGTTGGTTCTTTTTTAATTTTCCTGTGTATCTTTCTCCGTTGTTTTGATGAGTATGAACAAAGTTCCTAACCTCTCTGTGGGTGCAGTTCTGTTCTTCCTTTTATCACTTTCATATTTCTTTTCCTTCAGTCTTCTTTCTACTCCAATTTTCCAAGTTGGCATGACTCTCTTTGTCCTCCTGCCTTATTTCTAATTTCTTCTTCCACTTCTCTATTTTATTCTTAATCCATTTTAAAGTTTAACCAACCAGGGCAAAATTAACACAGTAAGAAATTATAGACTGCATGTAATTATATAATGTTTGGCAGTTGTTATATAATCACAAATCTGGTTCATGCAGTTAAAAGTTGCAAATTAACAGATAGCTCACTCTGTCGTTTTATACACCGATGCTTTCAGTAACCACTATAGCCAAAACCAACCTAATTGTTCAAAACAGCTGTTTAGAACTAGAGAAGAAGGCCAACAGAGCAACAACTTCTGATCTCCCAGACTGAGGAGGTAAGAGCTTCCAACTGACTCAAAACCCAAAAACCAGCTATACCTGAAAGACATCTCAGAGAAATAGTCATAACCTAAGAGTCATAAAACCACCAATAAAGCAACCCACCACAGACAATTTACAAGCATCACTTGAAGTATTCAACTTTGTAAACACAAAATAAAACGAGAAGACACTTAAGCAAAATGCAACTCCACACATCCAGGTCACCAAAGGCAAATCCAGGTGACAATGAGCAGGGACAATACAAAAGCCCCTGACCAGCCTTCTCTGATGTGTTAATAAGAAAAGCAATTGAAGGAGGCTCTGGAAAAATTGAAATCAGAAATAATCTCTCAGATAACTACAGAGATTATCAAAATACACACCATGCTTAGCAACATTAGAACAGACACTGACAAAAAATTAGATGAAGCAAAGAAAATTATGGAAGATCAGCATAGAAAAGAAATGGAATCTGTAAAGCAGACTCAAGCAGATAACCAGGAGAATAAAAACTCCACTGAAAGTATCTGAATCAGATTAGGCAAATGTGAGGACAGGATCTCACATATCGAAGACAGGCTTGCAGTTAGTGACCAGGAAAAGAAAGATTTCTCAAAAATAGCAAGGGAACATGAGAAATTAATCCAGCAGCTGCTAAATAAGATGAACAAGAATAACTTAAGGTTAACTGGAGTCAATCAATAAGCGGGAGATACCACAAAAGGCATTAAAAAATATTCACAGAAATCACGATGGAAAACTCTCCTGGTAGAGAAAAAGAATTTGACATCCAGATAAATGAGGCATACAAGATCTTCATTTAGCAATGATCAAAAAAACAAAGAAAGAAGACACAGCCAGGCATATCATAGTAAAGATTCCAGAAATTCAGCACAAGAACATCGAAGGAAATTTATGACCACTAAACCACAACTCCAAAATGTTCGGAAGGACATTCAAGAAAGAGACAATAAGGACTATGGTTCCATGAATCCCAACACAAAGAATCCACCAGGAAAGGGAAACAGAGGGAGGGGGGAGAAAAAGGTGAGTCAACAACACGAAAATAACATGAGTCAATACATACCAGTTATAACCATCAGTGTTAGTGGTCTTAATTCACCAGTCCAAAGACATAGACTGGCAGAATGGATCAAGAAGTAGGATCCTAGGGGCTGGGGATTTAGCTCAGCGGCATAAGCGCCTGCCTTGCAAGCAGGCAGTCGTGAGTTCGATCCCTGGTACCGATAAAAACGAAAAAGACAAAAAGAAAAAAAAAAAAAAAAAAAAAAAAAAAGAAGTAGGATCCAACAACATGCCACATACAAGTAACACATTTAATTCAAAAAGAAATTCATAGACTGACAGTCAAAGGATCGAAAACAATACTCCATAGGACAAGAATCCAGAAAACAGCAGTAGCTATTCTAATTGCAGACAAACTGAATTTCAAGCCAAGTCTAAGAGAGATAAAGAAGGTCACTACATCCTCATAAAGGGAACAATCCAAGAGGAAGAGATAACAATCACAAATATATATGCAACAAACACCAGTGCATCCAACTATACAAAACAACTACTAACAGACCTGAAAAAGCAAATAAGCTCTTTATGTGGAGACCTCAGTATCTCACTGTCACAAAAAGACAGGTCAACTAGACAAAAAAAATCAATAATGAAATGTTAGACCTAAATCGAACTTTTGAACAAATGGACTTAGCAGATGTCTATAGATTGTTCCACCCCACAACATCAGAATACACATTCCTCTTAGCTGCATGGGATAGTCTCCAAAATAGATCATATACTGGCTCACAGAACATGCTTAAGTAAACACAAAGTAATTCAAATTATCCCATGCATACTATCAGACCACAGTGCAATGAAATTGGAAATCCATGCCAAAAGAAAACATGAGGACTTCATCAACACATGGAAACTAAATAGCACCTACCTGGACAACCAGTGGATCACAAATGAAATTAAAGCAGACAGTTTTTACAGCTGAATGGTAACAACAGTACAACACATTAGAGCTTGTGGGACACAATGAAAGCAGTCTTAAGAAGGAAATTTATAGCGGTAAATACTCATATTAGGAAAACAGAGCAAATGCCCATAAACAATGTTAAACCTCAAGCTTCTAGAAAAAGAAGAGCAGGCTAAGCCAAAACTTTATACAAGGGAGGAAATTATAAAGATCAGAACAGAAATTAACACACTGAAGACTAAAAAAAAAAAAAAAAAAAATCAATAAATCAAAAAATTGATTCTTTCAAAGACTAAATAATACCGACACTTAGCCAACTTTATCAAAAAAACCAAAAAGACTCAAATCCATGCAAATAGGAATGAAAAGGGTGAAATCATAACAGATCCTGCAGAAAACCAGAAAGTCATCTATACTTACTTTAAAAACTTGTATTCTAATACGATGGAAAAAACAGGAAAAAATGGAGATCCCTAGCTACACATGAATTACCAAAGCTGAATCAAGATGATATAAAAACCCTAAATAAGCAAATACCAGTGAAATTGAAGATGTAATTAAAAACCTACAAAGTAAAGTCCAGTCCCTGACAAATTCATTGCTAAATTATACAAAAAATTTAAGAGACAACTTAACACTACTACTTCTCAAACTTTTTAATGAAACTGAAGGGAAAGCAATACTTTCAAATTCATTCCTAGAAGCAATATCCTGATACTAAAACAACAGAAAGACCCCATAAGGAGAATTACAGGCCAATTTCCCTAATGAATACAGATACAAAAATCCTCAGTAAAATACTGGCAAACAGACTGCAGCAAATTGTCAAGATTGTATGCCATGATCAAGTGGGATTCATCCAATAGATGTAGGGATGGCTCAACACACATAAATCCATAAATGTATACACCATATTAACAGAGCCAAGGACAAAAATCGTATGATCATCTCAATAGACGCAGAAAAAGTACAGCACCCTTTCATGATTTTAAAAAAAACCCAACCATACAGAAAAGTGGAATAGATGGTCTTTATCGCAATCTGATAAAAGCCATCTACAACAAACCAATAGCCAAATTCATACTAAACAAACAAAACCTGAAACTTTTCTCACTAAAATCAGGAACAAGACAAGGATGTCCACTGTCTCCAATCTTGTTCCACAACATAGTCCTGGAAACTTTAGTGGGAGCAATTAGACAAAACAAACAAATCTTAAAAATAAGAAAAGAAGGTAAACTATGCCTGCTTGAAGATGATATGTTACTCTACTTAGAAGATCTCAAAAACTCCACCAAAAGACCAGATTTAATAAGCAAATTCAATAACATAGCTGGACACTCAAAAATCAATAACCTTCTTGTACACGAATAACAAACTCACTGAAAGAGAAATCAAGGAAGTAACACCTTTTATGATAGCATCCAAAAAAAATGAATACTTAGGAATCAATGTAACAAAGGATGTAAAAGACCTCTACATTGAAAACTACAGTTCTCTGAAAAAGGAAATTTAAGAGGATATTAGGAAATGAAGAAATATTGCATGCTCTTCGGTAAGAACCAATATAGTGAAAATGGCCATACGACCAAACTGTTACACAGATTCAATGCAATCCCAATCAAAATTCTAATAATGTATCTCATAGAATTAGACAAAACAGTGCTAAAATTCATCTAGAACCAGAAAAGACCCGGAATAGCAAACGCAATCCCAGGCAACAAAGACAAGACAGGGGGCATCACAATCCCTGACTTGAAATTATACTGTAACACTGTACTAAAAGGAATGGTACTGGCCACGGTGGCAGCCACCCAGACCTGAAAATCAATGAACAGGTTAGAAGATGCAGAAACAATCCTCAAACTCCTCACACGAAGCCACCTTACCTTTCATAAAGGTGCCAAACCCATTCACTGCAAGAAAGACAGCCTCTTTAATAAATGGTATTGGAAAAAGTGACTCTACACATGCCAAAGATTAAAATTAGACCCTTAATAATGGGCCATTAGCACTAAGAATTAAAAATGTACTTTGGTTCACCTAATAATGAAAAATATTGTGTAAATTCTCATACAAATAAAAAAGCTCCTTTTTTCTGACCAATTACGTACTTCTACTGTGTTGAGGCTTCACTATAGAAAACTAGACCTGATTGACATATTTTGAAACTTATTTTTTTTCCTCTTTGAAATAAGACAGATTTGAAAAATGAAACAAATTTTAAAAAGCACATTATTTATGAAGTATCTAATGGCTTTATAGCAGTGATCACAATCCCCTTTGGTTTAATCACACAAGAACAAACTTACTTGTAATACTGTTTCTGAAGGGCTGACATCTCTACCCTGAGAATCTGTTCCACTTTGGCAGGAAGAGACTTCTCAACATCTTTTTTGACTCTCCGAAGAAGGAAAGGCTCTAGCACCTTATGAAGACTCTGGTAGCCATTCTCTCTCCCTTTTCCATGGTCTTCTTCAAAATCTTCCCAGAACTCAAATCTAAAAGTGAAACATTCATAGTTTTGCTGAGTTACACAGGAAAAAAAAAAACTGTTTTATAGCCCAACTTTCTTTTACAAAACATGACTTTTGGGGCTGGAGATTTAGCTCAGCAGCATAAGCACCTGCCTTGCAAGCAGGCAGTCATGAGTTCGATCCCTGGTACCAATAAAAACGAAAAAGACATAAAAAAAAAAAAAAAAAAAAAAAAAAGACTTTTTTCCCACAAAGAAAAGACAAAATTTATCCATCACTAGGCTCTTGAATAAAACAGAAAGGTAAACAACAAGAAAAGGGACAATCAACTGAATCAACACCCATCAGTCTACACTTGGTAACTGTAGATTTACAAGTCTCAGACCGAATCTATTTATAAGTTATTTTAGTATACCATGTAATCAGTGCAAGGAAAGTTATTCTTAGATAGGGTTTCGCTGTATATTTCTGGCTGGCTTGAACTCACCATGTAGTCCAAGCTTGCCTCTTAACACCTCCTTGCCTCAGCCTCCAGAGTGCTGCGATTACAGACACAGGCCACCACACTCAGTCCCATAAACTAACTCTTTTTTTTTTTTTTTTTTTTGTACTAGGGATCAAACTCAAGACTTCAAGTTTGCCAAGCAGGCACTTACGCCGCAGAGCTGTACACCCGGCCCATAAACTATCTCTTAAGAAGCTCTAATTTCTTGGAAAAATGAAATTCAGAAGTGAAAGAACAGTATTAGTGGCAGTATTATTCAGCTGTCACTGCTCTAGGGTAAAAGTTATACAGTATAATGTCCATCATTAATCTTTACTTCATACACTAAAAAGTTAATAGCTTATGATGACAGTAAATAAGACTATAACCCAGACAAGAAATTTGGTAAGTGATCCAACTTCTAAACACTTAGAAGTTTCTCAAGCATAAATCTTAATTCAACCACATTCTTTCACCAAAAGATCTATGGCAGAAATCCAGAAAAGGACATTATAAGATTATGTTCAAAAACAAAAAATGAGAGAAATTTGAATGCAGGAAGATTAAGAAACATGGCTTTGTCTTTGCTGTTACAAAGCCAATAACGCACTTGCGAGAACTAGCTGAGTTCTGTACACGGACAGAAACTCTACAGGAAGGACATACCGTTAACTAATCAAGCAAGAGCAGGAAGCTCTAACTGCACTGGGGGCTGCTGTGACACCAGTGGCCCTCCTCTGCTGAGCTGTCAAATGAGACAGAAAACCTCATGTGACCACCACTGCCTATAAATATGCAAGACTCAAAGCATATGCTCTGGCAAAATTTAAAGGCCAGAGACAATGCATACCAAATCTGCCAACAGACAAAGGGCCTGAACAGTCCATTACCTTACCATCTCTGAACTCATAAATGACTAAGCATCTCATCAAGCATGGCAAAGTGGATCAGCATCAGCCTTAGAGAGGCCTGGTGAGGACTGAAACAAGCATCTCCAGGGAAATAAATAAAACGGTTCCAATCCAAAATCCTCATAGGGACTACAGCCTGATAAACCTAAGGTAAATATTTTAAGAACATAAAATAAATGAGAAACTAAAAGGAAAAAGTGTGAAGTGAATTATATCAATATTGGAGATGACACCTCATATACAGAATGTCTTAAAGTGACTGAAAACTCAGCAGAACTACCAGTGCATCCAACTATTTTCTGAATACTTAGAAGACAATTTCAAGAGGCCAATTTAAATTACTTATAAACATAATAATTTAAAAACTTAAATGCATACTTTATTTGCAAGATTTACATCCTATTCTTTTAGATAACAGCTATGTTCACTGCCTACTGTCCTTGTATTGTATTAAAGGACTACATGAGGCACCGTTTCTTCAGATACACTGTTGCACATTTTATGAAATGTCTGTAGATGCTATCTCTAACACAGATGAGTAGCTCTGACACTCAGTGTCCCAAGCCCAAAAAACACTTATTATTCGCATCTTTTAAGGAAAATGTGCTGTCCTCTTCAGAAGATATTAATTTATAAATTTACACATATAAAAGGTAGTAATGATGAATGTGTAAACGACACAGTACAAAAAGATGCATTATTTTTAGATATAACCCATTATCTACTCTATACTTTCATTTGCCTCACAAAAACAGAAACGGTTCTTTATAAATTTTTCAGACCTTAAGAATTTTAGAACACTGGTGTTACCTCAGTGTTTTAAAAACATAGTTTTCAGAGGAAAAAGGATCTCCCTAAGCAAGAAAATAAAAGAAACCCTGCATGCCTAACTCTAATGTACAATTCAGGAAGTGATTTAACTAGCCATAAAGAAAACTCTAGAAGACACTATAATCATATCTAGCCAAGAAAGTAATTCAAAACCGCTACATACAATATGAAAGCAGAATATTCAATTTTCTTCTAAAATGTTGGGTGGAATGTGACAGCTACTCAACATCAGAATAAAAACTGACCACGCATGAGCCAAACTGCTTACCATTCCCTCTGCAGCCACCACACACCTCATTCATTTCTACGCAAACAAATGCAGATGCTCCCATTATGTCCTGTGATTCTTCCCATCCAGGAAGCCTTTGTTTTAGGCTAGATGATACGCAGAATGTATTTTCTCTCTTAGAATGTGAAGTTCAAAGAACACTGACCCTAGCCCATCTACTTTTAGTCAGGTAGTAGGGGACACTTTTCCTCTAACCGAATGTACTCTTATTCAGAATGTAACACGTACATACTTCCCATGTATCAGAAACATCAAGTATGGGGAAATAATACATAAGCTATGAGTAACAAACTTCTGTCATGGTTTATGTCTGTGGCCCCCAGGCTTCATGAGTTTGCATTGTGTATTTGTGATGGTCCATTGTCTAGTGCTTGGATTGATGGTGTCAGTGTGCTACCCACATAGGGGTGGAGCCAGGATGTGATGTAATGGCAGGAAGAAACTGTGTCTTGCTCTTTGCCATTTCCTGTTTGCTGTTTGCAGCCGCCATGAACTGCGCTCCAGCCATGCCCGCCTGTCTTGGAGCTAACCGAGTGTGGACTGAAACCTCCAAAAAACTGTAAGAAATAAACGTTTCCTTTCCCAACTTTGGGCATCAGGTATTTTGTCTCAGCGACAAGCATAAAGTAACCAAGACAACCTCAAACTTCTCTTACCTTTGCAAAAGGCACCTTATAACACAAAGGAAAAATCCCCACACTCACAAAACAAGTATCCAGCCCAAAATGTCAACAGTGTCCAAAGGGTAAGACACCTTGCTCTAAGAAAACGCAAGAAGGATGCAGAGGGTTTGTCTCCCAGAAACACGCAGCAGGGAGGCCACAGGAGGGAGGAGGCCAGGGTGTTTAATGTACTGCCAGTAACGGCTGGCTATAGGGAGGGCAGTACAGTCAATGGTGACGTTTCTCTACCCATGTTCTGAAGTCTTACACTATCCTTCACAAATCAAGGTAAAACAGAACAGCCACAGACAAATCAACCTGCTACTGCTAAATGAAAGTGACACTCAATAGCAACCTGAATCCACAGGAAGAAATAAAGATCAGTGGAAGTAAGAGAAGAGAACATAAAATCTAAGATTCCTTAAAAGACAAACCCCTATAAAATAATTAAATCAATGTATTTAGACATAACATAAAGAGAGATGAAAATAGTATTACAGTATAACAAAGTTGTTTATTTTGCCAAAACTGGGACATTATTAAAAAAAAAAAAAAAAACACTACGCTAAGTTCAGAGGTAAAATCCCCAGAGAAAACAGTAAGAAAATCATTCTAAAATAAAAAATATTAACAGAAAATTAAATGACACACTAAAAAATACTTGCCAAAACAAAAGAAAGCAGTAAAGAAGAATGGGCTGGGGGCTTTCATGTGCCTATAATCCTAGCACTACGGAGGCTAAGGCAGAACAAACAGGAGTTCAAAGGCAGCCTGGACTACAAAGTCTGTCTGTCTGATTGACTGACTGACTGATTTGTACTGGAGATCGAGCTCACATCCTCACGCTTACAAGGGCAGGCGCTTAAGCTGCTATGCTAAACACTCGACCCTTATAAAGTCTGTTTAAGGGGAAAAAAAAAAAAAACTTAGTAGTGGAAACGAAAAGATGTAAGACCTAACAGAATCAGAGTACAATGGCAGAAACTGATCCAATCAAAAGAAACAAACTGATGGTCTGTATAAAAAGGCACCTCCAACTACATTTTTAACCCAAAGAAAAAAAATAAATTGAAAGGAAAATGATAAAAAAAGTGTACCACACAGTAGTAATGAGCAGTAACCAGGAGAGATGAAGAGCTATAATAAAAATCACACAAAACAGAAGAGAGGAATAAAATCTTACTAGAAATAAGGTGGGATACTTTATAATGAGAAAAGGGGTCAATACACCATAAGCATGTAACAGTTCTAAATACATATACACACGTAATACATGAGAGAAACAAAACAAAAACATTCAGCAATTACATTTAAAAATTAAAATATTTCTCTCTCAATACTTGGTAGAACTAGATAGGAAGTCAGCCTCACAGATAACAAAGTTGAGTTAATGACATTCACAAAACACTGTACGAAACAAAATACTCAAGTGCACATGGAACATTTTCTAGAGTAGAAAACATAGCAGGATATATAGTAAGTCATAGTAACTCTTAAAGTAAATACTCGAAGACAAAATTGAATTATGAAACATTTTGAAGTCCCTCAAATACTTAGCCATTAAATAACACACTTCCAAAAAGTCCTGCATTAAGGAAGAAATGCAAGAGAAATCAGAAAACAGATGAAACTGAAGGAAAACTAAAATAAGATATCGACATCTACAGGATGCAGCACAAGGAGTACATAAAGTGTAGCTACACTTTTAAATACCTAGTTTAGAGAAAATCAAGCTGCATCTTAAGAAAAAAAAGAAAATGAAATAAAAAGCATCCCAAGAAGGAAATAGAGGAGAATAAAAATAAAGGCAATCAGAAATAAAACATTTTTTAAAAAAGCAAAGATTGGTTCTTAAAAAGACTGGTTTTTCGAAAGCATGAATAAAATTTTTAAACCTTCAGCTAGAACTCACCAAGAAGAAGAAATTACAAAAATACCAAAACCAAAAAAGTTTTGGGCACTAGTAATCCTTTGAAAGTTAAAAAACGAATACTGTTATTTGATGCAAACAAATCAGAAACTTAGAGAAAATAGGCAACTCCATAAAATATATGTTAACAAGACTCAGTGAAGATACAAAAACATTTGAGTATCATATAAACTCTTTCCACAAAGAAAACTGAAGACTCAAATTGACTACACTTGTAAATTCAATCAAATACTTAAACAAAAACAACACCAAACTTTCAGAAAACAAAGGAACATTTTCCAATGCAAATTCTGGTTAGGCAAATCTGTCTTAGATATTGTCCAAAGCATAATAAAAAAAATGGTATTTTATACTTCATCAAAGTTAAAACCTGTTCTTCAAAAGATAAGATTGAGAATACAAAAAAACAGACCAAAGAGCAAGACAAGTTGCTAACCATATACTGAAAGAGCCCTTGTATCTAGAAAACTTTATTTTAAAAAAGTAATATACTGGGCCAGGGATATAGCTCAGCAGCACATGCACCTGCCTGGCCAGTGCAAGGTCATGAGTTCAACTCACTTTTTTGTACCAAAAAAAAAGTAATGTACTGTTCAATTCATAATTTAAAGTCCAATTTTTGAAACAGTAAAGATTTCTTTTAACAGCAAAGATTTAAATAGGCACTTCACTAAAGATACACTAATAGCCAATGAAATTAAAATCTGTTCCACATCATTAGCCATTAACAGAAATCCAAATCACAAGACAGAATAGTAACAGTGAGAGACAGGAGGATGGCGGATGGCCAAAGTATAATTCATGTGATCCAGGTCAGTCTCGTCAAGAGGTCAGATTGAGTAGGATCTGCCCAAGTGATAAAATTAGATTCCACTGTAAGAATCACTGGATCCTACCAGATGATTCTAAATTATATGAAATGAGCATACATTTTCTCCTATAAAAATTCTTCTAAGACATTCTGAACTTTAATGTGAATAGAACCTACGAAGCACATGCTTGTTTTTTAAAATGTTGATTTCAAGAAGTTATAAATCCCCAGCATTGACAAAAAAAAAAAAAAAAAAAAAGAATGTATAGATGGTAATCTGATTATATAACTTGCTTCATCTCCATTATATTGATTACCCTGTAATGAAACTAAGAAAGATGCGGCCTACTTAACAATTATTGCCCAAATTGTTTAACTAATCCAAATTTTTGGTAGATAATATACTTTTCTCCTCAAGGCTAATTTCTGCACCGTTTATTAATTATTATGAATGACTTTATTCTGCTGTTCCTTCCTCAGTTTACTGTTTTCTTTCCCCAAACCAGTCAGTCTGTTTTAGCCATTCTGAGGTCTATATAGAATGTTTAAAAAAAAAAAAAAAAAAAAAAAAAAGCACTGGCATTTCAGACATTCTAGCATCTTTTGAAATACACAGAAGGAGCTTACTTCTCCGGCATAATAAAGTGCAGCAAGGACCAGAGCTCCTTGAGGGAATTCTGAAGAGGGGTGCCCGTAATCAGGAGCCTATGGTTGGACTTGAAATCAATCAGAGTTTTATACAATAAAGAGTCATCATTCTTCAACCGATGGGCTTCATCCACTCCCAGAAAGGCCCAGTTAATACTGCCCAGCACAGTCTAAAGTGAAAACAAAACAGAACGAGCCACCAGGTCAGAAGGAACCCAAAGTGCTTTCACGAGATAATTATCTTTGCACAAATACCCTCACAGAGGTATAAAGAGACACATTTATTCTTAGTGACTTAACATATTTATTAGGTTTCTTCTATTTATTACAGTAGTTGCCAGGTTGTTATACACTCAGAAGAGCTGGTCTCCTACACCAGCTATTATTGCACTCCCCCCCCAAAAAAACACAAACACTGATAAGCTGAGCAAGCAAAAAAAAAGCCGCATTGTTTTTAATCAAATTTCTTTTCGTGTCTATACAGTGAAGCACAGAAATACCAACAGCCAACAAATTACACTTGTTCACTTATCGCCAGATATATTGCTTAGTAATAGTAACCAAGAGCATACTTAGAAAACTTCATTTTCCCCCAAGACCATGCATGTCAACTGCTATACGAAAAGGCTTCAGCAATGACAGAACACCAAACACCCAAGAGGGCACTCAAGGCCTGGCTCCACTAGGCTATCATCCTAGATGGTTCCCTGTCTCAAAGCCCTTTCCCCCATCTACTGGTCACTGCAGTCTAAATTCGTTTCCAGTTGTATGGCTTTGTTTTTGAATTCTATCCTCAACATGCTTTCAGGAATCTGTTTGCTCACATACTATTTTTAAACAAAGCAAGAAAATTAACATGGCCAATAGTAGGCACAAGCCTTACTCTCTGAACAAGACACAACGTGATTTGGTCTTTTAGTTAACCAACTACACACCTTGTCTTTTAAAAGAATCTCATATGTTGTTATAAGTGCATTGAACTTCAGCCTTTTGGTTTGGGAATGAATCCACTCATATTCCCGTATCTGTAAGACAAAATATAATTAAGACACAATTTCTACTTTGGTCTTCTTACATCATACAAGTCTTGTGATAGATGCAATAGAAATATGCCAAATAAAAAATAAGTCTGACTAGAAAATAATGACAGCTTACACATTCTGAAATGGCTTAAAAAGCCAATGTATGTAGGAAAAACAGAAACATGGATCAATAATCAGTAAAATGTTTACTGTCAGAATTCAAATGAACAGATTCCAAGACATACTTGACCAAGAAAGTACACTATCAAACAATTAAACCCTGGCCACTTGAACTAAAGAGGATTCCCCAAATCCCTAAAATTTTCTTAAGAAAAAAAACAAGTTTGAACCTCAGGCTGGGTCAGAAATTTCAGAACAAGAGAGGTGCTCGCCAAAAAAAAGGAAAGAACCTTACAGGACAAAAATATAATTAAAACTGTCATTGCAAAGAGATACATCAGCTAACATGTCCATATTCAAGTACACCCAGAAACAAAGCAAGCAAAATAGTTAACAACAAAGTTCTTGCAGTTTTCCAAGTTAAAAATCAAAGCTCAAGTGCTCACTGTGGCAGCATGTGTACTAAAATCAGAGATAAGACAGTGAGTGCCTGCAGGAAATGACCAAGTAAGACCACAGAAAAAGAGTATTGGGGACCACAAAAACTGTCTGTGACTAAACCATTTCTTCATTTGCCATCTGCTTGGGAAGCTATTTTTCATAATCCAGACCTCTGTCTTCCCGTCTATCCATGGCCTCACTAAATAGCTTATGCCAATCTTGAACCCACAATCTTCCTACCTCAAGCATCCTGAGGGCTAGGATCGTGGATCTTTTTCCCCTCTCTTTTAATGACTGATACATAACCAAAGCTATCTAGTAATATTCCTAGGGTAATGAAATGGGTTACAGTTTCATAGACTATTATTACTGTTGAGACAGTCTTACTTAGAATCTAAATTGACCTTAATCCACTGTGTTAGCCCAACTGGAACTCAAACTTGGGGTGATCCTCCCGCCTCAGGCTCTCCAAATCTTGGCATCGTAAGCCTGTGCCACCACACTTGGAACTGAATTACTTTTAATGAATATATTTAATAAGAGTTGAAAACTCTTATTAAATTGAAAACATGAGAAAATACACTATTATAGCACATACCTAAAATGTCTCATGACTTACTCTTACTATAAAGCCATCTCCTAGAAAAGTATTTACATACACTGGTAAAAAGGCAAAGCTTTGGACCACATACACCTATGTTCTCCAACTCCAGTTCTACTCTAGCTATCTGATTTAGAAAGATCACAATCAACCTTAATAGGCTGTGAATGCAGCTTAGCAGTAAAGCATATGCCTAAGATGTATGAGGCCCTGGGCTCAATCTCTAGCACTGCAAACAAACAAGACTACCATCAACTTCGAATAAAAGCATGCAACGAAAGGCTTGGCATACTGTAGACACTTCTTTAAAAAGTTAGTTGTTACTCTATAAAAGATCTGCTGAACAAAAATAAATTTATTCTAGTACTAAATTTATGATATTTACTAAAGATTGGTAAGAAACAAATACCTTTCCTTTCTTCAGCCCTGAAATATACTACTTTACTTTGTTTTTATTTCCTTCTTATAAATTAAGCTACTTCACTTATGATACCAGGAAGCAAAATCTAAGAACTCAATTATTTTCAGAAATCTCTATTTAAATATAAAAAGTATTCCTGCTTTTCTACAGCTGGCCTAACACCTCTACCAATGTATTTGTTAAATATATTGATTTATGACTTTGTTCTTTAGCTATAAATGTTCACGTAATTTTTTTCATGGCACCATGTCATTCAAGGTAATTTGAATCTCTATTCCTAGGCCAAGGTCACTCATATTTGACTAAGAATAAATAATTTTACTATTTCCTTTATAAACAAACAAACAGTAATTAACTCTCCACAAAGTATTAACTTCATTTTACAATCTTTATGCAAAGTAGCCTTGGGAGCATAAAGAAGAGTGAGGAAAATCAATTCTGCAATCCAGCTAAGCAAGAATCCCACTCATCTATTGCTATTCCTTTTCTTTAAATAGTAATCATATTTTTAAAGAATAGCTGACATGCATTTTATTACATATAAAACTACTAATTTTAGGGACACAGAATAATAGCAGAATAATTTTACTACACACTTCACTAATAATTCTACAAAAGACTTTAGATCAATTTCTAAAACATTTACAAAACATATTCTATCCCAACTCTTTTTGTTTACACACCGTATTTCTGCTCATCAGGTCACCTATGTAAACCACTACGTTTATCTCTGGTGCCCAGATTTCAAACTCTCTCTGCCATGAGGTGAGGGTGGATAAAGGGACGACTATAAGAAAGGGTCCATACAGCTGGTGTTGGTGGAACAGGTAGGAGAGGAATGATATGGTCTGGATGGTCTTTCCTAGGCCCATCTCATCAGCAAGGATTACACTGTTACTTCTGCAGGAAAAAGTCAAAACAAAACAATCATTAGCTCATCAAAAACAAATATGTGCATAAACTGTACTGTCATTAAATGCTTTACAATGACAGCACAGAAAAGCACCAGTCTCAAACACACACATATCCTTATCTGCAATTATTTAAATTTCCCACATAAGGAAGAAACTAGAAGTCATACACAGCAGACGACCAGAGACCTACAAGAATACTCCAGATTCAAATTACTGTGAGAACCCATCTAGACTTATGTTCTTTACTCTGCATTTAGGGCTCTGAATTATATTTTTTCCCTAGGGTACCCCCTCTAAGAGTACACAAGTATTATAGATTTGTACAGTATAGCCTTGGATCCCACCAATACGGAAAACATGAGCAAACTAGTTATCAGCACTGCTGCTGAGTCCTATAGCCCACCATATTCAACTTATCTACTCCATTCTAGTGCATGTTACCAGGTGTTTAAGGCTACCTCCACTATTCCCTGGACCTGCTGTAGGTACACAGGACTTCTATTACATACTTGAGTCTACAGGAGACAGGCTGCACATCAGATTTCTAGAACCTCAACCTACATCTACTGAATTAAAGTATCTGGAATAGAGCACAAGAGTCTTTATTTTTAACAAGTACCTTTGAAGATTCAAAAGCAGACATCCACTGGACCATAGTTTCAGAAACACTGCTCTAAAAAACTGAGCTAGATCTCAGAAGATATTAATAGAAAAAAATGTACAAATATAAGATAAAAAGCTGAAAAAAATATATATAGGGAAGTTATGTTTGGAAAATAAAAAGTATCCCAAATGGCAGGAAGCTGGGGATGCATCTGTGTATGATGTAAGGTTGCACACATAAGACATTTCTCTAATATATGGCCACTGAGAATAAAAAAATGGTGCTGGTGATTTGCACATATATAATATATACTTGATTAGTGAGCCAGAGAGCACTAAAAGCAATTTACAGGTTAAGGCAAAATAATTGACTAGAAAAACAAGACTTCTACAGAATAACTAGTTTTAAAAGAAAAGTATAGAAAAGAGCAAAGTACCTAAAGGGGGAATGAGGATATATACTTCATAAATCTCAAATGCACCTGTTTTTCTCTACAATTTACATACAGTGTACTTGTGAAATTCTCAAGACCTTGTGTGGGTTCCCAGCACTTGGTAACTACAGAAACCAACCATACAGAAGTCAAACAGCAAAGAAAACATCAAACATATTGTCGACCTACTTGCACCAGGAATGAGCGAGCCAGTTGAGACCTTCTAGCTGATAATCTCGGAGCTCCAGATTTTCCCCTCCTAAATATGCTGGCTGTTTCTTTAAAGCTACAAATCGTGGTCTCTGTTTAAGGGCCTGAAAGACAAAAATTATCAAAGCCATAGTATAAAAAAATTTTCTCTGTTCCTAAATTAAAATCCTACCATAATTTATATACGCCACACCAAAGCTCAGAAATTGAAATTGCACAGTGAATCACCATTCCCAGTCTGCTCCCCCTTTTCTGGTACTCTATTCCTAGAGTTCATACTAAAATAAAATATTTTAGTTACCTTGCTCCTTTCCTAAAATAAGTTTGTAAACAACATTAAAGTGTCCCTAATTTTTATGTTACCCTTACAATACAGCAGCAGTCATCCCTATGCTGTCTTATTCTAGAAAGTACATAACAGGCAGAGCAGGACAGCACATGCCTGAAATGACAGAACTTTGGAGTCTGAGGTAGGATGATCATGAATTTGAGGGCACTTACACTACAAAGTCTTAAAAAAACAAAACAAAAAAACCCCACAATTATCTATAAGAAAGTCTGTCATATCCTAAATGCAGCTAAGTAGGAAACCCTATTATCCTCTAATTACAATAGAATTCATAAATTCTGAGATGCAGTCCCCCACTGTTAAGGCCCGCAAATACATGAATTTGGTTTGCTAAAGGCAAGTATTAATGTGAATTTATAAGAGAAATTTATTCAGAAACAAACCATCACAAAGTTATTTTGCCACACAAGTTTTTTCACCCTATCTTGAGTAATATGACCCCAACACAGTATTTGCCAAGGTCTGGAGGGCTACAGCTCTCCTACAAGAGAACGTGGCAGTGAATAAATGCTGCCTTCTCACTCACACCCCGAACACCAAGCCTTCATCCACCAGCTCCTGCCAAACCTGGCCCATCATGCCACCAGTATTTTCCTTACCCTCACGTGAATTCATCATCACAACTTCTATGACATCTAAGGGATGGATCCTTAGGCTCCAGTCTCCTACATACAGCCATTAGATGAAGCTTTCTAAACAAAACACTGCTTTCACCCTGCAGCACTATTCATAGGGTATCAGTACCCACAGAGTAAAATCAAAATGCCCTTCCTAAAGGTAGTCACGGCACAGACATTTTCGCTTAAATACACTCACCAGTATCATTTCCCTCTTCTCTGAGGTCTACAATACAAAAGCTTTTCTCTGAGTAAATTGGCATTACGACAATTTTCTCTGGGTACCTTCCATGGGACAGCAGCCCCATTCACTCCGTCTCGCCTATGCATCATGCACCAACCCTCCTTCCCGGGGCCAACTCCACCATGAAGATACTCTCCTGAAACCCCTTCAAGCACGGAGCTCACCGACTTCACCTCAGGACTCCTCTAGCCATAGACTCAACCAGAAAACTCACTTGACCAGGAATCAATCACTGGTTTTTCAGACATAAATTTGGTCCTATTAACATGAAAGTCAACATCTCAGAAGCAGAATACATGTCTCACATACAAATTGACTGCTCTGAGAACCCACGCCTAAGCCTCTCCAAATGGAATAAATTACAATGAAGGAGAAAAAGTTGAATAACCAATTCAACAAATAAAAAATATCGTTCATTTGGTTTCTACTTTATAATCTGGAGACATCTTTTTCCCAATCCCCTCTTCTAAAGTACCTAAATCTTTAACTAATATCCTAATATACCCAGTTAGGAGTTACAAAACTAAGGAAGCCAGAAAAACCATTGTTAATGCTTCTGTCTCAATGCAACTGACTCCCCAAAGCCTCAAATGGTTACAAATGGGGCTTTTCAGAGATGGCTGAATCCAGTATGGAAGGCTGGGATTAACGGTGTCTGATTACTAACTCTGTCCACTATTGATTTTGGCATAGTTCTGGGAAGCATTAAAGGTGTCCCACGATGGGTGTGCTTAAGGACAGGTACCCAGATAAAATAGGAGGGGGAAAGAGAGCTGCTGCCAGCTGCTGTCCCGTGCTGCCTACTACCTTCTACTTTCCGGCTCCCACAAACTGTTCCACTGCGATTCCCCTCTGCCACCCGCCCTGCCTTGTTTCCAGTCAGATATGGACTGAAACCTCTACAGACTGAGTCAAATAAACCAACTTTGGGGGTTAGGTAATTTGTCTCAGCAACAAGAACACTAAGTAAAGCAACTTCCAACTCATCCTCTCCTTTCAGTATAACTGTTTCTCTTTAAGGTCACATTTGTGTCTTCTTTCACTTCAAAACAAAAATGGTCATTTTACTCTTATAATATTTTCTCCTCTCAACCCATGTGACTATCCTTTCCCTGAAAACCTGAAGCCAACAGTCACTACACCTTGCATTCTCTTGTTGGTATAGTTTTCGAGTTGTTTCGACTATGGAAGCTGTCGATACAGTTGTGGAACTTTTTTCCAATCAGAGCTTCGTCTTCCCAGCTACACTCTGAATAGGGCAGTCCCATCCATTTGCATAGATACTCAGGTTCATTTGAAGGTGCAGGCTTCCGGCTGTGAGCTATATCATATCACATATAAAAGTCATAGGTCAACAACTGTTAAAGGCATAATCAGGCAAGAAAAACTGTTAAGTGATTCATAAAACAAAAAGTGCTATAAAATGCTGAACATTTATAAACAAGATCTCTTACCTGGAAAATCTGTTTGGCCCAATGTAGATTTGCTTGTCTTTACCGCTAAATAAATGCAAAGACAAAAACAAGGTCACAATCATATCAAGAAAAACTGAGAAAAAGGTTCTTATTCAAAGAATACAAATACAATTACTACAATGAAAGGGACAAGAGAAAAGAGAGAGAGCAAATACAATTTATCACATTAAAAAAAAATTCTGTAGGCAGGCCTGTGACATACCTGTAACACCAACAATATGAGAAGCTGAGGCAGGAAGATTTCTACATTCAAAACTAGCCTGAGTATGTTAATAAAACCATGTCTCAAATAAAAGCTATCCTTGAATAAAATGGATTTGGGGAAGACAAAAAAAAAAAATAAGGCTGCTGAGACTGTCAGTGTGAAGGCCCTGGGTTCAATCACCAGTACTGGTCCCAAAAAGAAAATGACAGTACTGATAAAAAATAAAAATTGTTTACATGAACAGCAAGACTTGGAGTACAGAAAGTAAAAAATAAAAAGGGTTAGAGGTATGGAGTTTAGCACTCCCTGGGCTCAATACTCTCTTTGCAAAAGGCTGTGACTTGCAGGTTGGGTAATGTGCTTCACCAAGTACCCAGTGCTCAGGGATGACTGATATGTCAAAATGCCAAAGAAGTTTTTCTGAGCAAGCGTGGTAGTACCTGTAAGCCTAGCAATCTGGAAGGCTGAGACGTGGAGTGCAAGTTCAAGTCAAATATGGTAGTCAACCTGGCAAGACACTCTCAAAATTAAAAAAAAAAAAAAGTCTTAAGGCACAGGTGGTACTGACATGCCTATAATCTAGCCAGCTAAGGCTGTAAGACTACCAGTTTGAAGCTAGCCTAGGCTTCCAAAAACATTAAGTTTAAGGCCAGCTTGGACTATGTAACAAAGGCCTATCTCCTCAAAAAACCAAACAAAAATTCTTATTCTCACTCTTCCCCATCTCAGGCTATCATTCCCAGTTCTCTGTTCCCTTTTTAAATAAAATTCCCCCAGTGACTCACTTGGAACCCCTTCTCAGTAACTCTTGAGCACAACCCAATTAGGGCTGCACTGCAACATCACATGGGTCCATTCACTAGACCATGCCTATGACCCAGACGAGCGGCACTCCCTTCACTGCAGCCGATGGCCACTGGCCCCCAGGCCCAGTCTCCTCCAGCTGCCTCCTCACCAGATAATGCTCCTCCGCCTCCCTTGCTAGCTTCCTTCACACTCCCATACCCTGGAGGGCTCCCTCTGGCTTCATCTTCTCACCTCGTGTGATGACCTCATTAAATCTTAAGATTTTAACACTACCTCCCCACTACAAGAGTCAACTTTAAACCTCTAACCCACACTAAAAGTTCTAAACTCCACCTGACCTATGTTCCAGGCTTCAATCTACTTTCCAATCAAATCATTAAATATCAACCTAAATTCAAGTTTCATGCCCCAAATCAGATTCCTCTTCATCTTTCCATTTCAGTAAATGGTACCTCTACTTACATATATATATATATATATATCTATCTAGGCCAAAAATCTTGCCATCATTTTTGGTTTTTTGGTACCGAGGCTCAAACTCACACCTGCACACTTGCAAGGCAGGTGCTGAGCTAAATCCCTAGTCCTTGTTGTCATCATTTTTGACCCCAATTGCTCACACCCAAATCTGTAAGCAAATTGTTTATCTTTTTATTCAAAATATATCTATTCACCAGTCTAGTCTCCAAAAGTACACCTCTAAATGCATTTTTTAATTTCTAGTCTCCTAACAGAAAAGTGCTTTTGTGTGTGTGTTTGTAGAGGCAGGATCTCACTATTTAGCTCAGGCTGGCCTTTAACAATGTAGTCTCTGCTGGCCTCGAGCTTGCAGCAATCACCCTGCCTCTACCTCCCAAGTGCTAGGATTACAAGCATGTGCCACCATGCCCAGCCCAGCGTTCATTCTTCGGTTTTACACATGGCTACCTGAGTTTCGACGTACTTACCTATTATTCTTTCTACTATCTGATACTGTTTATTCAACTCTGAGGCCAGTTCTTGTTGGCAATTGAAATATTCTACATCTTCAGGAGTTACTTTCCCTAACCTGGGCAGAAGACAAACAGAAAGGCATATACCAATTAGATTTTGGAGATCTACACACACAAATCAGAGCAAAAACCCAAGGTAGGAAAAGAAACTTCTTTATTTCAATCTGTCCCTGAAGTAGTCTTTACACTTCAGCCTGAGGTTTTTTTAAAAATACCTCACATATGGGGCTGGGGATTTAGCTCAGTGGCATAAGCGCCTGCCTTGGAAGCAGGCAGTCGTGAGCTCGATCGCCGGTACCGGTAAAAAGGAAAAAGACCAAAAAAAAAAAAAAACCTCACATAATTCCTGTCAATTGTAAAACCAAGCTTAGTTTTAAGTGTGCCTAATTCAGAGTTCTGGACTACCAACTCCTCGCACCTGAACCACGCCAGGCTTCCCACACGGGAATAACAAGGCACTTCAGAGAATAGGCTCCAGACTAAAGGCGCCTAAATCACATGCTGGGCTTACTTGCTGAGTTTCTCTGTGCCACAGTGTTGCCATCTAAAAAACAGGGTAACAACATTACAGCTCTTCCACCCTTGTTCTCAAGGCTGAAGGGACGATGTGTCACAAGTGCTCACTAAGCTGGATAATAACTCTAAAAACTTAGTAGCCATACAAAAACACAGTGTCTCCCAATCTTAATTTTACATGTGGCTACATGTCCAGATGATCTAGGAAAAATCTATTATCTTAAGTAAGCTATATTCTCCATGAATTACTTTAGAACCTTCCCTTTCCTCAGGCCAGCCAGATCTCGTTAACCCATGATGGAAAATATACCATTGTTTGATTTCATCCTCTTTCTTTTTGAAGTTCTCTAGCTTTTTGAGGCCCTTCACTTTCTGCTGCTGTAAGGACTCTTCACTCTCCCATGTGCTGTGGATGTGAGACCACCCCTTCCACTTGACGAGGTACTGGGTTTCACCTTCACCCTTCCCAGGGTCAAAGTCACCACTCGGGTCTCCATTAGCTTCAACAGCATACACTGTAGTAGAAGCTCCAGTGGCTGCAGAAGAATTCAGTAAGCTTTCAAGAGCAGATATGAAACTACACAGCGAAAAGCTTCCTAAGGAAGCAGTTATATAAAGTCTTTCTGGATGAACCATCAAATACTGTGACTTGAAATAAGCACAAGCTCACAACGCACTATGAACTCAGTAATTTCAAGTATTTTTAAAATGCTTACCTATTTTTAACATAGTGCACAATTTGCAGGTGAAATCAAAGAAATCCTCTGTCAAAACTTAACAAAAATAGAGCAGCAATATCCTATGTGTTGGTCTCTAATTACTCAACAACCCAAGTCCTCTTTGCAGGTACTGCTAGAGAACAAAAGTCAAACTACCCTCCCTGTCAGCCACCGTGGTTCATGCCCATGACCCAGCACATTACATGGCTGAGGAAGGAGGATCATGAGTTCAAGGCCAGAGTAAAACCCTGTCAAAAAAAAGAAAAACCTCCCTTCTCCACCCTCCCTAAGTTTCAGTACCTTTTATCTCAAATGAAGCCAGAATACATGGACAAAAAGAAAAGGTATTAAGTATTATTTTTATATTTTATAATGAGTTGCTTTAAAGCAGCTAAGTTGTTAGATCTCTTAAACATAGTTTACTTTGGTTTACAGTTTTGGTTTGAGATAAGGTCTCACTATTCAGTCCAGGCTGGCCTTGAACTCACTGTGTAGCCCAAGGCTGACCTCAAACTCATGGCAATCTGCCTTTCAAGGGCTAGGATTATAGGTGAGACCCACCTTGTCTGGTATCAACTAGATTTTAAAAACTATTATCCCAATATGTATTTAACCAAGTCAGTATTTTTACTAAGACATTCAGAAACTAGATCCAGACTTGCTTAATAAGCAAATATCTAAAAGGCAAGTTATCTGTATTCTATCACTGCTTTTTAAAACACTAACACTTTACTAGATTTACTTAAAATCTCTAACACATATTGGATCCATTTCTTGGTTGTTAGCTCTTGAAACAAGATGATTAGGTCAAGAGTTCTACTTTGCACAAAAAATGTTAAGTGCTGACTAACATTCACCATCTTAGTTAAAACACACAAAAGCTGAGCCTTACTGAGAGGCTATGAAAAGTGTTTTCCTCCCCAAACACACGTACCTCCTTTCTTTCCCAGTCTGGAATCTAAGATCTTTTCAATGGTTTCACTATTATCTTGTTGTTCATCAACTCCTTCTCCAGTCATCTCAATGAGATCATCTGAGTCAGTTTCAAAGTCGTCATCTTCTTTATAACTGCATGAAAAGTAATGCTGAATCGATGACGAACTACATGTTGAGAATTACCCATGTCCACACCTAACTTCACTGAAGTGAGAAGCTACACTCTTGGTCCCAACAAGCTATTTTATAGACCACTTGGTAGACTCTGTACTACTTTTCCCCTAAAGTATTGATGCATGCTCACAGATACAGCAAGAAGACTAACTCATATTTCAAACTCAAAACACTGATTTTATACTAATTTGTATAAGCAAGATACAAAAAACTGGGATGCCCATATTTTCATGTTTTAGTATCTGCTCATATTATGTAAACAAGAAAACCACTACAAAGAAAGAAAATGAATAATGACAAGAAAAATTGATACTCTTTCTAACAGGGAAGATTAAATGTTTCACCTCTGTATTTTGTCTCACAATAATAAGATGATAAAATTTAATACTACCAAAATACTGGGAATTTTCACAAGTATAGTTCTTAGTAATAAAACATAAACTGTTAACTTTTACACTATATTAGTCACAGAAGTTTGAGAGTCCAAAAAAGAAAAACCTAATTTGAAATGCACAGTTTGTAAGAAAATATGCTAATACACCAGCATATTTAAAGCCTAGTCCTAAGTTTGTACTTATTAATTAAATGCAAGGGACAAGTTACTAGTGTATCCAGAATTCAGTTTCACTATTTTCAAGTAGATCAAAAAAAAAAACCTCAAATGTTACATCAGAAAATACTTTTTCAGGGGTTGGGGATTTAGCTCAGTAGTGTAAGTGCCTGCCTGGCAAGTGCAAGGTTATGAGTTTGATCCCCGGTACTAAAAAAAAAAAAAAAAAAAAAAAATACTTTTTCAGGGCTGGGGATTTAGCTCAGCCGCATAAGTGCTTGCCTGGCAAGCTCAAGGTCGTGAGTTCAATCCCTGGTGCCAAAAAAAAAGATCCAAAAAAAAACTTTTTCATTTCAATCAAGTAAAATATTAACTTTCTTTTTTTTTTTTTTTTTTTTTAACTTTCAATATATCTGTTTCACTGTTCATGCTTCATAGTCTATTACTATTTTATAAAATTATAACCAAATATGAACTGAACAAACCTCAAAAACACGTGTATGCTTCAGAAGAATAATTCAAAATTGAGAATATAATGCAAACATTTTCCCTGAAAGAATTATAGAATTAAAATACTATAAAGTACTATAAAGACAGGGCATGAACCTGAAACATTTTAAAATGAGCTACTGCTACAACCGCCTGTTTCAGCTGGCTTAACATCTTTCTTTGTCCAAGAAGACTGACCAGATTTCTGAAGAACACTTTAGATACAGGTTATTATTACATACTAAGTGCATAATCTTTCCCTTCTCAGAACGAGTTCTAGCCCAACATCACCACTGCATTCCCACCAGTGAACAACTGCTGGGCCACAAATCACCTGACATTTTTAGCTGCCCTCCGACGAGTCTGCCTTTTTGGAGCTTCGTCATCTTCATCCTCATCATCAGAAGAATCTTGTTTTTTTCTTTTTCCACGCTGGATCTTAGGCTGCTTTTTAACACGAGGTTTGGGTACTGTTCTAAAATAAGAGAAAATACGACAAACTCTTTATCAATTGTGATCTACTTTAAAGCTACATACTGGTGGTACACAAACAGAATTCATTGTGATAGGGGTGAGAGGGTACAGAGAATCAAACCCAGGACCTGTATCCTCAGTCCCATAAATAGATTCATCTGAGTAACACTAAAAATGCATATTCCCATGCCAGGTATGGTGGCGCACATCTGTAATCCCAGCACTCAGGAGGCTGAGCCAGGAAGGATCATTGCAAGTTCAAGACCAGCCTGGGCCACAAAGTCAGTTCAAGACCAACCAGAACTGCACAGCAAGACTGTCTCAAAAAGACAAAAAAAAAAAAAAAAAAAAAAAAAAAAAAAGCATACTCTCTTCACCAGACATGAACATTTTCAACAGAAAGGTGATTCCCAAAGACCCAATCCAAACATGGCCATCTGAAATGAATACACACTTCTCAGATGAAGAAATACAAATGGCAAATATATGAAAAAGATGTTCATAGTTGGTCATTAGAGAAATGAAAATTAAAACACTGAGATTTCACCTCACCCTGGAAAAAATGGCTAACATCAAGAAATCAACCAATAACAAATGTTGGAGGGTCTGTACGGAGAAAGGGCTGCTTCTCCATTGTTCACCAACAGATGACTGGATAAAGAAAATGTGGCTGGGCTGGGGATGTAGCTCAGTGGCACAGCACCTTCCTGGCAAGCACAAAGTCGTGAGTTCAATTCCAAGTACCACAAAAAATAAAAAAGGAAACACAAGAAAATGTGGCATTTACACAAAATGAGTCATTTATAGGAAATGGATACAACTTGAGACCATAATGTAAGTGAAACCAACCAGACACACAAGCTAAATATTTACATGGCTTCTCTTATATGGGAATTTCAAAATATAAAGAATAAAATAAAAATGGATGAAAAGATACAAAATAGGGAGATACATCTTTTCCAGATGAAGGGGGGACCAAGAGACAAAAAGGGAAGATCAAAACCAAAATTAAAATGTGTTATGTACACACACCAATCATTACCTAATGCAAACGTAATAGTAAAAAATGAAAACTTAAAAAGAAAATTAAAATGGAAAAGTCTAAGTAAAAAAAAAAGAAAAAAGAATCAGGCCTCCCAGCTAGGCATGGTGTTGCAGCTTCAAGCCCAGCACTAACCAAGTACCTCGCTGATTTAGTGAGACCCTCATCTTAAAAAATTCGTAAGACCTGGATATAAGCATTCAAGGTGAATGCCCTGCATTCCATTCCCAGTACCACCAAAAACAAAACAAACAGAAGATTTCTCAGGAAGGCATGTATTTCCTGGCACCACACACAGACTTTTTTTAAAGCAGAAGACATGCCTACACATACTACACTGCGATGAAATAATAATAAGCATTTAGATCACAGTTAAGAGTTACCGCCCTGCAAACACCCACAGTGACCATTTGGTGACAGCAGGCCAGCACCAAGTAAACACAGGACCCAGAACCAGAATCACAACTGGATTCTACCACAGCACTCGCATCAGCCTGACAGCACCCTTCAAATGAGGCTCAGCCCGTGTCAAGGACTCTGAAGCAAACATGCACCTTTTGGGCACAGGTCTTCTTGTTTTCACTTTTTTTTGCTCAGGTTCACTCTCTGCACTAGTGCCTTGTTCCCGTTCGTCTTCGGAGGGCTCCCGTTTCCATTTTTCTCTGCAATCAAAATCAAAACAAAACAACTTTTTTCTACAAGAATTCTTCCAGCTAAGCCATCTGACCTAACAAACTGCAACTTGGTTATCTGAAATGCACAGCATGCATATTTTGAGATCTACCAGAAGAGATTTATTTTAACTCCTTTAAAGTTTTAGTTGCATTACATACTATCTATTCCTACTTTATCTCTGGTAACGAAATATAAAAAAGGAAAATATAGATGTATTTTGATTTACTACCACATCATGGAAAAGACTGAAGCTATAATACACACCAAATCAAAGGTCCCCAAACTTTAGCATGCATCAGAACCAACTGATTCTTTTAAAAAAGACTGCCAGGCCCCAAATATATATGGTGTTCAGATCAGGAGGTTTCAAGTGAGGCCTGAGACTTTGAATTTTAACAAAACCACACACAATGCTGATTAATAGTTTTATAGTAGTTTTAAACTGATTAAGAACCATTATATTACATGTTTTCAGGCTTTAGAATATACTTTAAAAAATACACTTGGGAAGCTGAAGCAGGGCATCCATAAGTCAAGAGGCCAGCCTAGGCTACATGATGAGTTCAAGGCCAATCTGAGCTATGTAAGACCTTGTCTTGAAATAAGAAAAAGTCCCGAAATTATTTTTCAGTTACAAAGCTACCACTGAACTGAATGGCCTGTTCAAACAATGGAATAGTCTTTACACTTATTAGATAAGGTGGGTGATTTTTTTTCACTCCCTGAGATCTTAGAAGGCTTGAAGGAGCCACAACCAACAGATGTCTTCCTAAAAACCAAAGAAATCTCAGGGACCCAGCTCATTTCTCAATTGCAGGGAGGCAAAGGAGTACTTACTAACAACAAGGCTATTAAAAAACTGGCAGGCAATACCTGAAATTTTTTTGTAAACAAAACAATTACCACTGTGCCTCTGGTAACTTTATAGGAAATAAGGTCATATTTTAGTGCTTATTTGATTTTTTATATCTGCTAATATGTGTTTTAAATAGTTGGGTGCATGGGTACTTGGTGTATCTATTTTTATGATGGATTATCTCTTCCTCTTGGATCGTTCCCTTTACAAGGATATACTGACCTTTGTCTCTTTTAATGTCTTGGCTTGAAAACTACTTTGTCTGCAAATAGAATAGCTATCTCTGATTTTCTCTGGGTTCCTGTCACAGACAGTATTGTTTTCCCTCCCTTGACCTTCAGTCTATGAATTTCTTTTTGAATTAAATATGTTTCTTGTATGCAGCATATTTTGGATCTTGCTTCTTGATCTATCCAATCAGTGTTTTTGATTAATGAATCTGACCCATTGATGGTCATAACTAATAATGTATTGACTTACTCTTGTCATGTTATTTTCTTGTTGAATTGCTTCTCTTGCCAGGCCGATTCATTCTGTTGGGGTTCACGGAGTTGTAATCTTTATTATCTCTTTCTAGAATGTCCTTCAGAACATTTTGGAGGCCTGGTTTGGTGTTCATGGATTTCCTCAGGTGCTCTTTGTCTTGGAAGTATCTTATTTCTCCATCAATTTTGAAAGGTAAGTTTTGGAGGGTATATCAATCTGGGTTGGAGGCTGTTTTCTTTCAGGGCTTGAAATACTTCACTCCAAGCTCTCCGTGACTTCAGAGTTTGTGATGAAAAGTCTGCTGTGAATCTGATGGGCTTTTCTTCATAGGTGGTTTGTGTCTTTTCTCTAACAGCTTTTAATATTCTGTTTTGATGTTGAATTTCTGGAATTTGAATACTGTATATGCCTCAGTGTAGGTTCCTTTTTTTTCCCATCATGGCTAATTGGGAGTTCTACACGCCTTACTTATCTGCATATCCAATTCTTTTTCCCTGCTTGGGAAATTTCTGCCATGACTTCTGTGAGCAGGCATGTGTGATGGGTTCTGCCAGTTTGGGGCTTAGCTATCTATAATACAACATCTGTCCAACTTGGCACCAGGCCCCAAAAAACTGCAGCGTATCTCTCCAAAAGCAGCTTCTGGGTTCTTTGAGTTCCAGAAATAGAACTCCCACTGCCCCTCAACTGTGCATGTACCACGCCCTCTCCAATCCCAAGACTCTACAACCAGCTAAGCACTCCACCCCCAGCCCAATTCATAAAAGCCGCTCCCCAGTTCCCCCTTTTCCACTCCTCTGCTGCCCTCCCATGCCTGCAATAAAGGACACTCTCTTTCTTTCCCTCCCTCCTCCTCTCACCCTGTCTCTCAGCTGAGATTGTTTGAAAAAGTGCACATCTTGCTTTCTCACTGACCCTAATCAATCTTATGTCATTCTTCTTTGTATCATTTAGCAGCTGCTAGATTGAAAGAACTTTCTTTTCATAATCACTAACCCCAGTCCTGTTTTCTACATCAAAATTCTTTCTTCATATTGATTCATTCTGCTGCATATATTTTCAATGCAATTTTTAATCTCCTGGATATGTTTGAATCTGTTTCATGGATTCCATTTATTTCCTATGTTGGTCATTCATTGGTCATCATTTTCCTAAGCTCCTTTATTTTATCTGTATCTGCTCTAGTGCCACCAAGCATGTCTTTTACTACAGTCACCATCTCTGTAGTTATCTGAGAAATTATTTCTGATTTGACTTTTTTTTCCTAGAGTTTCATTCATCTGCTTGGCTACTTTTGCAATTACCACTTCAGGGTCCAGATGGGTGGCTTTCAGATTTTTCCATCTCATTATGAAATCAGGTCATACTAAACACAACTGTTATTGAACTGCAAAGTCAAATCAGTATTTTTTTATAGAAGAACAGGTCAAAAATAATAGTGAAAGCTTGTTCCAAGAAAGAGACTGACTACAGATGCTTAGGCTTTTTCTAAAGGTTACATGAGTTACCCTATCTACACCCTAATCTGCCTTTGGAGTGGTACTTTTACTGTGTACACTCATACCCCTTTCTCTAGTAGTAGGCAACTTCTTGCATGTCTTTTTTGTCCAATTTGTACCAGAGCTTAACAAGAAATGCTCCTTTGTTAAGCAACAATACTAAGGAATGAGTCCTATCAGTCTGTCAGTCAGACATGCAGAGTACTTTCAGAAGAACCCTTAACACAGTAAGACCTGTTATCAGTTAATATCTATCAGTCTCTTTAAAACAAAGACTTACAGCTAACCATTCTAGATTCCTGTCTTATTCTGTCTGCTTCCCTAGAGCCTAATAAAATAAATGTCTACTAAAGAATCCAAGTTACAGAAGGTGGTCTGCAGAACGGAAGATGGTCCTAGCAAATGAGACTGATGCTTGGGTCTACAGTCTCCGCTAGACCAAGTTTTCTCCTCAGATGGTGCTTACTGTCACACTAGACAGAAGTGATTTCACCAGAAAAAAAGCTTAAAATAGGAACAATTAAGACTCAAAAAGCACAGATCTGGTGAGAAAGATCAACAGTCAATGAGCAGTTCTAACGTACATATATTTCCAGGAACTGAGAATCAAAACCAGAGCCACCAATAAGGTCTACATCTACAAGAATGGGAGACTAAAATGGCAGAAAACACTGAAAAAAATGTGTACTGACACTAGAACTCTCCACTCAAATTACTAATTTATAGACAAGTAGGAAAACTTTATATCTCCCAATATGGGGCAGGGTGCGCTTTAGGAAATCAACTGGCCTTAACCTCTCCTCCCAGAAAGGGACCAAATGCCAGTGAGAGTAAGTCACCTTACTGTAGCAAACCTACAGCAAACCTCCAGCCCTACCAACCCCAGGAACACCCAGACAACTGTGGATGTAAGAGGCCTCAGTGGATGTTACTTGTGTCTGAAACCAGCAGTATTACTTTATGCTTGTATTTTCATTAACAAAAACAGAATCAGCAACATTAAATCACCCTGTAAGAAGAGGTGAAACACTATCATTCATAAAAAGGTTACTTCCTGCCCTTATAGAGGCACAAGGCTGTCATACACGTTCACTTTCCTACACTGCTGGCTTCTTACAAAATACCCATTTTAAAAATCCCCACTATCGGCTGGAGATTTAGCTCAGTGACATGAGCGCCTGCCTGGCAAGCACTAGGTGATGAGTTCAATCCCTGGTACCAAAAAAATAAAAATAAAAATAGTATTATCCCCACTATCCCAACTAGATCATGGTTTATAATTCTAGCTACAAAAAGGAGTCTAAACTGGGAGTGGTGGCACACACCTGTAATCCCAGCATTTGGGAGGCTGTGGCAGAAGGACTGTCACAAATTCAACGCCATCTTGGGATATATAGAAAGCTCAAGGCTAGTGTGAACTACAGGGCAAGACCCTGTCTCAAAAGACAAAACAAAAAACAAAAAACGAAATCCAAAGAGTCATCTAAGACAAACTGATAGTAAATACAGTTTTCATGTACAAAAAAAAAAAAATCTGCATTTTGTATCTAAGAGGAAATCAATGGAATTTTGGCCTAAATTCTCAGAATTAAAGAGTAAATACCAAGATTTAGCCAGTGAGGCTCTAAAATAATATACAAATGCAAGGAGCCTAAATGCAAGGTAATTGGATCTAGTTAACCTTCTGCTATCGGGAGAAGATGGTTGGCAGAACACAGACCCTGAGAGGGGCAAAGTGCATCTAAGCAACTGTTAAGCAGGTAATGAGCAAGCAACTTTCAAATACAATAACCTGAATTTGGGTCCAAAGCTGCACAGGCTCACTATTACATGTCTCCCAAGAGCCTACAGAAGAGACTTCCTTTCTCATCTACTCTAGAAGATCAGGAAAGGAGCAAAGGAACTGCTGAAACCTGTTCAGCTTTCAGAAGCTCTTCCTAAGCAAGAGAACACCTTTCATGAATGATTCCCCTTGAGACTAACATGAATTAACTTCCACTGTGCTGCAGGTTTATGACACATTCCCAATCCAAAACACAAGAAAGGAATAAGTAACTAATAGAACAATGTGACATTATGTCAACCAAAATATTTAACATCCTCACTGGGAGAACTGTTTTGGAACCTTTATAGTATCTTTCAGCACTATCAGGTGATAAGTCTGCAGAAATTCCACAGAAAACTGCCCCAATTTGAGTAACACTAATAAATACTGTCTTTAGAAAGTCACTCAATAATTCAAACAGCACAAGTGGGTTCAATAAAATTCAATTTTGTTTGTATGACTTAGAGGTTATAATCCTTCTATTGGAGCTAAGCAAAGATGTAAGGAATGCAAAAAGAAAGAGGAGGAAAACTCATAGCCATCATTAGTGTATGGACAGATTTTCACACAAGCTACGAATACAGATTTATAATCCAGGCCCTCAATTGTCAACATTGCTTAAATAATTTTAGAAAATGTTTTAAATACTATGTAGGCTCACCATGCTATATAACTTCTTTTAAGTTTAAAAAATGTTAATATACTGTTCTACTATAGAAAGCTAGCCTCTGTAATTCTCTCAAGAACATTTCTTTTTTTTTTTGTCTTTTTCCTTTTTATGGGTACCGGGGATCAAACTCACGACTACCTGCTTGCAAGGCAGGCGCTTATGTGGCTCAGCTAAACCTCCAGCCCCTGAACGTATTTATTTTTAAGACTGCATTCTTCAAAAACCAGAGTGTCATAAAAGCAAAGGCTGTGAAAATGTTTCGGATAAAAGGACCCTGAAGTCAGGTAGTGTGGTGTGTACCCATAATCCCAACACCTAGGGAGGCTTAAGCAGAAAGACTGCAAATTCAAAACTAGTTTAGGCAATTCAGAGACCTACTAAAACCCTGTCTCAAAAAATAAATAAAGGGATGGAGATATAGCTCGGTGGCAAGACCCCAGCACCTCAGAAGGGAGAGGAGGAGGGCGGGGAGAAAATTAGGTACAGCGCCTGGCCCTAGACTGACTCCTATAATAGTGGCAGAATCCTGGGTCAACTGACAAAAGCTGTAATATAAATTACACAAAAACACTTCAAGAAGACTGAAACTACCCTTAAAAAATATACACCTTATATAGGAATTAAAAAGGAACTTTAGTCTCAAACGGTTCAGACAGGTATGCAGATGTGGGGGGAGAGAGAGGGAAGTGGTAGTCTCCAACAATAAAGCAGGTAAAAAAATGTATTTTTAAAAGAAAACAAATGGGGCAAAAAAGGTGTTCACTGTTACGCATAAGAATGGTACACAAAGTATTCTTTGCACTACATTTTTATTCTGCACCTTCTCAAAAGTCTGAAAGTAATGTCTTTAAAAACCAGCTTGCCTGGAGGAGTTGTTCAGTGAGCTAGGTCACACCAGACTCTGGCTTCAGTTATCAGCACCACCCTCACCAAAAGAAAGCAATAACAAAAACACATACAGAGTTTAAAAAACAACTAATTTCCTTCTAAAAATTATTTTAAACAATCTGAATCCAAATCTTCAGGCTTTCAAGAAAAGCCTTTCCTTGTACTAATGCATGAAAATGTTTCGAGAGTGTCAGTTCTGAACCTCAGCTGCTCACACACCAAGCTGTCACACACTGTGCAGATGGGAGTGCCAGGGCCCTGGCCAGGACTCCCGTGCTATCTTCCCACAGCCTGGTGTACGTGGACCCCTCAGAAAGGTTCCCTAGGGGCCAACAAGCCAGTAGCTCATGGAGAAGAGTCTCCACCCTGATCATGGACTTAGAACAAATGCTTCCCACAATGCCGATGTATAAAACACAAACAAAAATCAGATGTACCATGGCAGAACAATATTAAGTATTTGATTTTTCTGCAAAGTTCTTTAATCGTCTACTTTTTTTTTTTCATTTTACATTTTTTTTTTCTTTTCTATTTTTTTATTGGTACCAGGGATGGAACTCACAACTGCCTGCTTGCAAGGCAGGTGCTTATGCTGCTGAGCTAAATCCCCAGCCCCTTAATCGTCTACTTTTAATGTCACAAAATCTTAGCAGAGTTTCCGATAACTGTTTGATAGGCAGAATCAGTATTACCCTATTTTGTACATAAGGAAATGGGTTTTCAAAATTCAAATTATTTGCCTTATATATTTTAGAATCAGAGGCCCTGTAGAGGGATCCCTTCATGGAAGCCCACAATAACTATTTAACATGAGAATCCCTGAACTAGCATGCAAAGTTCTGAGAACCTAATTTTTCTAAGAGGATCTATCAAATTCCTATACTACAAAGGACTGCACCTTTTCTAAGAATAATTTTTCTCATCATGTATATTATAATTCCACATTAAGGCTAAGAATTCATTTTTTGGCTTATGAGCTACAGTATTTATATGGAAGCAACAGTACATAATCGTTTGTTGTTTTGTTTTTTGAGAGAAGGTCTCCTTACATAGTCCAGGCTGGCCTTGAACTCACAGCGATTCTCTTGCTTCAGCCTCCCAAGTTCAGGGATTATAAGGCATGCCCCACCATGCCTGGCAACAGTATGTAATTTCATATCAAAATAGGTTCCCAGCCAATATAACTTGGTCATGGCAACACCAAAAAAAAAACGAATATGAAAAATGGCAAATTTAAATTTGTTCCTTATTTAACTATAATACCAAGTCCGTGTATATTTGGTATTTATTCACATTTTTTAAAAAACCTACACTAAGGTGTGAACCAGACAGGGAAGCCGGAGTCTGGCCAGCACATGGGCCGCTGTGGTCACACTGAGGGGTCGGGCTGGCGCTGCCGCTGGTACAGCAGCACAACACAGCCGCCCCAGCTGCCCGCAGCAGGCAACACTGCCTTGGGGATCTGGCACGCCCCAGGCCTGATCAAGCCCGGCCCAGAAATGCGAGCGTGGTCGGAACACTACCAGATGCCATCATTGCCCCCAGGAAGGACTTACTGTTTTTTCAGCTGCCTCTGGCCTCTTCGTTTTGGACTCCCACTCTCAGACCCGCTACTGGCCTTCAATGTGGGAGGGGAAAAACGGTGACAGACTTTAATTCACGGTTCTTCGGGACAACGCCATCTCCCGGTTAACAATCTATTCAATACAGCAACATTCAATAGGAGACTTCGGACACAAAGAAACTGAGCACCCACTCAGTGGAGGTCACGCTTCTTTTGCTTTGAAATCAGTATCTGTCAGGCTGGGGTACAGCCTCGAGGAAGAGCACTTGCCCTGGCTCCATCACCAGGAAGGCAAAAAAGAAAAAGCTGATGCCTTTTTTCATCATTGAGCTATTTCTAAAGCCAGGTCACATTCATCTCAGCTCAACTTCCTCAACAGTACATCCGATAAAACTTTCTACCCGCTCTGTATCTGCAACATCCAATACAGCAGCCGCCGGCCACCACATGAATGAAGGACTGGAACTTAAATTTTATTTCATTTCCACTAATATCAATTTGAAAGGCTACCTGTGGCTGCTAGTAGTCATACTGGATACCACGCCTAGACTACGAAATAGAAGCGCTCCATTTATTAGTGTGCCACACAGGCTCTAACTACTCACGACTTTCACTAGCGAGGTCAAGCTCTGCTACTAGTACGAGGGCTTTCATGGAAGCCCAACATAACTATTTGGCATGAGAATCCCTGAATGCAAAGTTCTGAGTATCTGAATTTTTCTAAGTGTAGATACCTAAATTCCTATAGTACAAAGGACTGCACCTTCTCTAAAACAGATACTAAAAATAATTTTTCTCGTCATGTACATTATAATATAATATAATTATATTATATTAGCTCTGCTAATAGTACTAGGCCAAGGAAACTTTAGTCACAGAAATTTGAACCACTCTTTCTCCCAAAACGTAAGCAAAATGACAACTACCACTGCTGTAGGTCTCCCTGGCCTACTAAGAATGTATTAATACATAATAAAGAGGGAAAGATTTATACAGCTACGTATTTGGCTATAACAAGTCTCACTCAGTACTGCTACTTAAAAAAAAACAAAGGCAGGGGCTGGGGATTTAGCTCAGCAGCATAAGCGCCTGCCTTGCAAGCAGGCAGTCCTGAGTTCAATCCCTGGTACCAATAAAAAGTAAAAGACCAAAAAGGCAAACCAGAGTTCACTTAATGTCAGAGGTCACATGGCACCAAATATCACAAATGTAACACATTTATTAGGGTGAATTTGCTTTTTAAATGCTATTTACTAAAAACCACACCCCATTAAATAACCTTTAACTGTCAATATTTAACCTTTCATATGAAGAATATGTTTTAGCTAAGATTCACAAAGTCCTTCTAAGAACACAGAAAGGAGACATTTCAGTGAAACACAAACAAACCCTCAGACTACCCGATACCCTAGTACAGAAGCTGAGGAAGGCGAGACAAGTCTGATTCTTCAGGCCAGCAAGCCTGCACACAAAACAGTTTCAAAAAGCACCATATCAAAAGCAAAACATCATTCTGGGCTAGGGAGTTAGCTCAGCCAATACGAGGTGAGTTTGGTTCTCAGTACCAAAAATAAAATGAAATTTAAAATAAAAATCACCATGCTCTCAGGCATGGTGTCACATGCCTACAATCTCAGCACGTGGGAGGCTGAGTCGGGGGTCTCTGTGAGTTCAAGGCTAGCCTGAACACATACATAGGGAAACCCTATCTCAAAAATCCAAACACAAAACAAAAAAGAAAAAAAGAAATCATTAGATCACCAATCTATTCAATCTTATAATTAAATCAAATAGCAAATATGTTCAAAAATAACATTATATACCATACTACAAATTATCTTAGGAAACCAAATTTACTTTAAAAATTGTATTATCTAAATTAAGTACTTTCTCCTTTTTCTCAGGAATAAGCCCAAAACTATACCCACTGTTCACCAAACACTGATGAACTCATTCAATAAAAATCTTTCAATAAAAAATTCAATTTATGAGCTGGGCGTGGTGGTTCATGCCTGTAATCCCAGCACTCGGGAGGCCGAGGCAGGAGGACCGCTGCGAGTTCAAGACCAGCCTGGGCTATAAAGTGATCTCAAGGCCAGCCTGAACTGCATAGCAAGACCCTGTCTCAAAAAGACCAAAAAAGAAAGAAAAAACTCAATTTAGGAGATAAATTTTTTTAAAAGTCAATTTCTTGCTACAGTCAATTTCACTATAAGAAATTTAAAAACAAAAATTTAAGGCCAGTTCTGTATAACGTTCTACTGAACTACTATAGGATATTTTTGATAAATTTCTTTTATCTAATTAAACTCTTGACTTAACTGTGTCTTTAACAGAGAGTCCACGTTAGTCACTAACTGCCATGTCTGAAGTTCAGTCTTGTTAACAGTGACACACCTCAGAGTCAAAATGAATGAGGCGATACAGGGAATTTAAGTGTATCCCTGAAAACATTTTTCTCTTACCTCTTCCTTAATATTAAATCGTGATGGTTCTTGTCTGCTTCGGTTTGACCGCCTGACTCCATAAACATCAGGGTATTCTTCCCACATCTGCAAAATTAAGACACCACGCATGCATCAACCTTTTTTACCCTCATTTACTATTTTCATTACTGGAACATTTTTTTCAAGGAACTATGCATCCAAAGGGTTGTTCTGCTAGTTTCATTTATGAGATAACAAAACACCATCACCAAACTGACAGCCGGGCATGCTAGTTAAGGCCTGTAATTCCAGCATGTGAGAGGTTAAAGCAGGAGGATCATCGTTAGTCCAAGGCCAGCCCAGGCTACACGATGGATTCAAAACTAACCTGAACTACAGAGAGCGGCCCGTCTCAAAAAAAAAAAAAAAAAAAAAAAAAAAAAAAAGGATGATGATGATGATACCTTCTTCACATCAGCTATCCGTTCCTTTTTAGATGCTGGCTTCTCTTTGGCTTCTGGAAGGACTGGCTGGGATTTGGAGCCCGCAGATTCGCTTTCAGATTCAGACGGACTCTCAGAAGACTCGGAAGTGCTATTCGACTCGCTGCCATGTCCGCTTCCTGGATCGCTTCCCTGCTCACTTTCTGACTGGCTGCCTGAGTCGGAACCGGAAGCTTCCTCAGAGCCGGAATGACTTGATTTACAAGAGGAAGAGACAAAGAAGACTTACTTAAAAACATTTAGGAACTTCCACATAAAAATATTTTTTAAGCCTCATGGTAAAATATCAACAATAGCAATGTACAACCAGAATCTTCCAATGCACTTTTATATTTTCATATTACAAACGATGGTACTACCTGTCTGTATGCCAACAGCTACCACTTCCTGAGTTTCTACAATCCCATGTATCAGCTGATTCATGGAGACTAGTTTTTCCAAAGACTGAAAATAGTTATTATCTCCTTAATTCAGACGAGGTAAAACTGAAGCTCAGAAGGATTTAAGTAACTCAAATTTTACTGATACAAATGATCTGAATCCACAAAGTCTTACTTGTTTAAGCATCACTTCCCCACTTAGGACAGACACACAAAAAAACATGAAACCCAAAAAGGAAGAATGCAGTCTGGCTCCAAGCATCCAATCAGTGGCTCTCAACAGAGTGTGCTAGACACATCTGGGGAGCTTCATACACATACACATCAACTCAAGCCTTATGCCTAGCACAAGGGGCACATACTGATTCTAATGAGACCAAAACACTTGCCTCTCCTGGCCTCCACACTCCTCTCCCCTTCCTCATTCCAACATCACTCAAGGAAGAGCAATCTAGGTAAGCAGATGACAGCTGAAGCCACAACAGAAACAGAGGCAGAAATACGACAGAGTGCCAGTCTCAAATGCCAGAGAGAGACAACACAGATAACCCTCTTCTAAAAGCCAAAAGCAACTGAGAGGCATGATGGAAGGAGTAGAAATACTTTAAAGCACAAGCTCTAAACCCAATAATGGACTCTACAAGAGACGGATACAGGATGGGCGTGGTAGCACAAGCCTGTAATCCCAGCATTCAGGAGGCTAAAGCAGGACTGCTGCAAGTTCTCAACGTGGGCTACATAGTGAGTTCAAGGCCAGCCTGAAATGCATAGCTAAACTGTCTCAAAAAGACAAAAAAAAAAAAATCCCAAGCGGCTACAGCATACTCACATCTTTCCTCCAAACACCACTCAGGTTAGTGGATAGATAGGGGACACAACCCAGAACATGACCAAAAACCTGCAGAAATAGTAATTTATACAAATGTAGCAATGCGGCATGAACCTCACAATGAGGTCACATCATTTGACAAGCACACCCACAGACCTGACAGGCAGACAGAACACTGGAAACTGGAACTAACTCAAATAATCCCGTATGATCTACAGTAAGCACACTGTAGTGTGAGAAGGATTTTCTTAAAAATGGGGAATATCGATTTCTTGAGGAAAAAATTTAAAAAAACCACATTGCCCAATGACCTACTAAATATCAGGCATTACGCTAAGTACTTTATGTGTATTATTTTGAAAATTTCCCAGACAAATCCTATTACACAGTATTACTCCCATATTAAGGACAAAAAAGTAACTTGGCCAATGACAAAACTTGTCTCTGTGAGGGTGGGGGGAAGGAAGTGATTCCAATTCAGTCTGGCTATAAAGCCCATATTCAATTTTAACACACAGGGTCAAAACCTTAGAGACACAGAAGCTCAGTTCTCTAATGCCAACAGGCACACCTGTCAAGCCCTGGTGCACCTCTCAAAGCCTCTCAGCCCTTTGAAGTCCAGTGAGCCATCAGGAGGCAGTTACCAGAGAGAGCACAATGGGCTGGCGGGCGTGGGCTCCGCCACCCAAGGCTTCGCCCTGGTTCTATATCCCTCAGGCCTGTCCCACCCTCTCGTCATCTACCTGTAAGGTCACGGGAGCAACAAATGACAGCTATGAAAGCTGCACCCTATAGATGTCAGTCTTCCAAAAAGGCAGATTTGAGACTCTCCTATGCAAGCTGATTCCTGACATAAAGGTCACCCAACTATTCACAAATCAGTCCCACAAGGTCCCTGTCACTCAACGGAACTTAGCAGTTTGCTTCTGCCACCTACTCACAGAAAGAAGGCAGCAGCTCCCAAATCCCCTTAATAGCTTCTCTGACAGGAGACACAGTGGGTGTGGCCCACCTCAGAAGCATTCTCTCCTGCTCCTGACTCACCACTGCTGCTGTTTGGCTGTTCAGCTTAGCTGAGGAGCAATGCATTCATGAAGCCGCCCCCAGCACGCTGTTTAGAAACAGGAAAAACACGCTGGAACCCAAGGTGGCGATTCACCAAATCAGGATTACCCTCACCAGCTGCATCCAGGATTACCCTCACCAGCTGCATCGTGAAGCTGCTGGAAAGGTGTGTGCTGACTATCAGTGGTGTAAAGGAGAAGAATCTCAAAGTCAAAGGACCTGGGGCTGGGGATTTAGCTCAACTGCAACAAGTGCCTGCCCGGCAAACACAAGGTTGTGAATTCCATCCCCAGTACCCCCCAAAAAAGTGAAAGGACCTGTTCCCAGGCCTACTAAGACCTCGGGAATCACTGTAAGAAGAAATGCCATGTGGTGAAGGTTCTAAGACATGGGATCATTGCCAGATGAGAACCCACACTGATTCGCAGTCCTCCTGAGATTGTTAAACAGATTAGTTCCATCAGCATCCAGCCAGAAGTGGAGGCTGAAGTCACCATCACAGATGCCTAAGGCAACTGCTAAAATAAACTGATAATCAACTGTTTAAAAAACAAAAAAAGTTGGGGGCTGGGGATTTAGCTCAGCAGCATAAGCGCTTGCCTTGCAAGCAGGCAGTCGTGAGTTCGATCCCAGGTACCGATAAAAAGGAAAAAGACAAAAAATAAAAAATAAATAAAAAGAATCCCCTTACTGAGTAAGGGATTCAAAGGGGCAGCCTCCCCAAAAGTGCTGTGAGGCAAGGGGGCTGCAAGCAGCAGAGAAGCAGCAGCTCTCTGGAAGAGCCCTGCAAAGCTGAGCACTCAAACACCCATTCCCGCTCCCTCCCAGTGGTTGGGCTCTCCAACCACCGGGAGCCACTAGCTGAGCACAGAGCAAGCCCTCAACCTCTATACCCCCTGCTTATGCAGCAAGCTAAGCATCTCTATTTCCGAGCCCTCCGCTGTGCCCTCTTGTCCTCAGCTCGGCACCTGAGACTCTTCATGCTGTCCCCGCGTCACAGAGAGCTGCAAACAAGCATCCTCATCTCAAGAATCTGTGCGACCACTCAGACCCCATCAGCTCTTCTGGGTTTTAGCAAGGACACACATGCTGACTTGGGAAAAGTGCCCTGTCCCAAGTGACCATAAAAATCATCTGGTCACTTGATGATGTAACATCCTCAAGTACTAAATCCATCCTCCAACATTCCTTGCACCTGGTATATTAGAAAAAGGGAACTTACTGAGTTTGTGAGAATCTGCAACCTGCTTAATTTCCCAGCTACCATAATGCTTAACTCCATAAAGAGTTCAAGGGTAACATGTTTGGCAATTAGCACCGACAACTGTCACGGGAGCACAGCAAGTTCCACATCACCCTCAGAAATAGAAAAATACTCCTACAATGGACAGAAAGTCTTAGACTATCACCCTAAAGGCCCTGAGAGCCCCCGGACAGTAACCAGAACAGTTAACTACCTGTACTTTGAGTCTATGCTGAAACACATGAGTCACCGCAGGTACAATGCACGGAATGTCACTGCTTACACGAGATGTTACATCTTATTCCCTCTGGACTATGCAAAGTGTAAGATACACTTTATTTAACATTCCTCACTAATGGTACACACACTTAGGTAACTTTGTGGTTTTTTTGGTTTTTTTTTTTTTTTTTTGTCTTTTTCCTTTTTATCGGTACCTGGGATCGAACTCACGACTGCCTGCTTACAAGGCAGGTGCTTATGCTGCTGAGCTAAATCCCCAGCCCTACACTTAGGTAACTTTCAAACTGTTCACTTAACCAGTAAGCTTTTCCTTACCCGTAAGCTACTATCCTCAATACATTTTCGTATTTCTTTCTCTTTTTTTTGGTACCGGGGATTAAACTCACAACCTAGAGCTTGCCAGGCAGGCACTTTATGCCGCTGAGCTAAATCCCCAGCCTTATTTTCACATTTCTAAGTACATTAGATGAGATTATTTCCAAATCGTTTACTCTATCAGTAGAACTATACCTGTGTGCATACTTTCCTGTGCAGTTGTTTATTTCTGTTGTTCTGTAACAGAATAACTACTAGAAATTTAACAAGACACACAGTGATAGTTTTTAGACAAAAAAGTCATTTCTACTAGCACATATTTACACATGCAGATAACTTTGTTTCTTGCACTTCTGGGGATGGTGTCCAGGGCTAGGCTTTTTACGTGGAATGGGGCTTAAACTGCCAAGGCTGGCTTCAAACTTTCAATCCTCCTGCCCCAGTTGAGACGACAGGTATACACCATTATATTCAGCTTTAAACACATTTGAATCTACGAACTAAAAACAGTGGTGTAACGTTGGAAAAGTTGAAGTATACTTTTAGGATCCATGGATTTGTGTAATTTGAAAAAAAGAAAATCAAACCAAAAGATATATACCAAATGCATGGCTGTATTATCTCTGGGAAGGTACTTGTATGGGAATGAATGATGATATAGTCAGGGGTTACAAGGAGAACAATTACATACAGGACACAGAATTTATTATTATTTTATGACAGTCTCCCAGAGTTATAAACAACAAAGTTCAGGAGATCTGTCCACAACATTAAAGACCTAGAAAATCCGGCTGAGGGCCTGGATCCTATAGCAATGTTCCACAGGAGTCCAGCTGAAAACCTAGAGCCTACGACAGTGCCTCTCTCAAGTCCAACTGGAGGCCTAGAGCCCTTGACAATGGCTCATGCAAGTTTGCTTCACCGATCTATGCTGGGAAGGTCAAAGGGCCAGCAGTGGAAACTAAGAAGCCTGTGCCAGCAGGAGGAAGCATTTGTGCCTGTAGGTTGAGAGTTCTACACTGGAGCCAAGAAGCAATGCTCAAAATAGAGACCAGCGCTCTCCTGACAAGTACCACAGCCATCCTCCTCCATAGTCCCAGTGAGGTCCCGAGCTGCTCTGATGATGTTAACAGCTGAGCACGTATCAGAAAACCAGCGTGACAAGTTCTCCTGGAGATTAAACAGCACATATCTTGCCCTCCAGAGCCAGGAAGCAATGCTCAGTGTAAGGACCAGAGTTCCCCTAAAGTGAACCACAGCCACTATCAGTGACAAGGTCCTGAGCTCCTCTGATGACAATGGCCGAATTTGTATCGGGAAGCCAGCATGACAAGCCCCTCGAGGAGAATCAACAGCTGGAAACAGCAACACTTAGGAAAACTCACAATGCTACTTCTTCTCCAGGGCTCCCTTTATGCAGGAAACTTTGCTCGGGTGGGCCATCCACACTCAGCACCAAGCCAACTTGATTCAGCTGGTGTTAAGCTGACCAGTTTTTAATCCATAGCAAATGTTATTCCTGACATTTTTTTTTTTGTCTTTTTCATTTTTATCGGTACCAGGGATCGAACTCACGACCGCCTGCTTGCAAGGCAGGTGCTTATGCCGCTGAGCTAAACCTCCAGCCCCTATTCCTTACATTTTATGACTGAAGGTTAGGGAATTCACAGCTGTTCATTACACATCTTAAACAGCTTAATCTCTAAACTCATTCCTTCAACCGTCCCAAATAAACCAACCACCCGAAAGACTCAAACCCGAGGCAAAGGAAGCAATACACCCAAACCCTACACAAAATGAACTAAAAATGTGAATGAGTGTAAGACTTTTTAACATGTTTTGGGATGAGAGGACAGGGGCAATAAAAAGATATGTTGTATACATACGCTGACTCTTTATAATGAATGCAATCATTATGTACTGAAGATATACACTAATCAGAATCTTGAAAATTACTTTTGGATCCAACAAGTTGGATATAAAACAAACAAATTTGGCCTTAATAAAGGTATTACTCGATTTTCATACTTATAAGGCCAAGTTTCCAAATCTTGACATGAGAAATGATTTTTACTAAACAAAACATTGACAACACCTCCATATTCAGGGCATTGACTATTCTTTCAAGTGACAAAACATTCTGGAAAGACTATGAAAACACTAGGAATAACTAATTATAATATTAACTTCAGCAAAAACTGGGATTTTTAGATTGCATTAGAAAATAAATGCTTTTGAGAATAAAGCTTAACTGGGCGTGGTGGCTCACACCTTTAATCCCAGCACTCAGGAGGCTGAGGCAGGGGGATCGTTGAGAGTTCGAGACTAGCCTGGGCTACAAAGTGAGCTCAAGGCCCAGCCTGAACTGCATAGCAAGACCCCGTCTCAAGAATTAAAAAAAAAAAAAAAAAAACTGGATCATTGAACAGAACTGTTTGCAGTCTCACTGTTTGAATGTCCACTTTATATGCTGTAACTTTGTAATTTGAACAAGTATTTCTAAGATGACAATATGTCATCCATTAACTAGTGATTTCCTGTTTATTTTTTTTCTGAAATTCTGTGTAACTTGTACCCTTTTTCTGCTTTTTTTTCCTCCTTAAATAAAATTAAAAAAAAAAAAAATAAGGCTTAACGCTTTGTGCATAAAAAGGACCCGGCACCCTCTATGACTAATGAAATAGATAAAAATATGAAGTAACTTTTTTTCAAGTGAACTTTGAAGCAAGTAGCATTAAAAGTCATTCCACTGGGGCTGAGGATTTAGCTCAGCGGCCTAAGCACCTGCCTTGCAAGCAGGCGGTCGTGAGTTCGATCCCTGGTACTGATAAACATTTTAAAAATTAAAAAAAAAAAAAAAAAAAGTCATTCCACTTTAAAAAATTGTGACCGCTATTTCCCACATAGCCACAAGAAGGCAGCAGAGCGACGTTCCAATTAAAAGAGGAAGCCTGTGGGTTCTCTGCCCAAGAGCTGCCGCCATTTCACTGCTTAAGTAGTGTTTATTTTCTTTACAACTTGCAAAATGGCTGACCTGCTTGGCAGGGCTTGGTAGTCAGCAAAAGCAAATTTACACTCTAGCTCCATAAACTTACCCCAGACTAAGTTTCTACTGATGCTAGAAAAGCTACCCATTTTGGAGCACTTCCGTGTCAAGCACATACAAAGTCTCCCAATCGTACAGTAAAGTTATAAAGAAGGCAAAGCCCAAAGGTGTGCATGCACTAACCTTACTCCACAGCCTGAAACACAGAATTCACAGTCAACCTTTAACCTCTAAGTGGTCTTGTTCCCTTTGTCAAAAATACCTTCCAGTGTTGAACAGATTATTAAACCAACCCAAGCCAACACAACCATTCTTCTCGGCCACTTCTGCACCTTAAGAAAATGAAGAGGCTAAACAGTCAATGTCATAGTGGTAAAGAAATCTAGAGTAGTTCCTAAATTGTCTAAGCTCTCCGCCCCTAGTTCAGGTACTAACATTATGAAAAATATAAACAAAGTTAAAAGACAACAGATTGGGAAAAAGAATTTGTACAGATAACCAAAGAAACATGAATTACATACTGAAAATCCACTGGAAAATTGGGCAAAGAAAATGGACACACAACTACAGACAACATCCAATAAATTTAAGATAATTAAACCTTGCTGGTAATTTGCGAGACTTTACTACAAAATTATGAATTTGCTTTGCAGAAATTAAGTTCAGTATTACAGAATTTGGAAGGTAAGCGCATCGCTTGAGTTGAAGGTCAGCCTGGGGAACGAGGTGAAGAGATCAAGCCTAGCCTGAACAAAGTTTCAAAAAGAAAAAAAAAAAAAAAAATTAAAGGATAATGAGGAAGTAAACGGTAGTAACAACCATTATTAAAATTAAAAATTAAAATCAATAAGGATTTTGGAGGGTAAGTTTTAAACAGTAGTCCTCAAAATATACATATGAATCCTGCAATTCAATCTGCAGATATATAACCTATGTAAAACAAACCTGTTGGTAGACAATCACAAGAATGTTGAGTTCTGGGGCTGGGGATTTAGCTAAGTGGCATAAGCACCTGCTTTGCAAGCGCATGGTCCTGAGTTCGATCCTTAGTACTGATAAAAAAAAAAAAAGAATGTTGAGTTCTGCTCATGAAAGCCAAAATAATAACAATAATGTACCAAGTGGTACCTCAGTTCACAGACTTAATTTGTCCCATGAATTTAGAAAAGATGGCCACATTTGTGTTTGTGAAGGAAAGATGACCAGGGTTGGTTGTCACCCAATGCAGTTTGCAAACAAAAACATTTTGCCCAACACCTGTGAACCAAACTGTTTACAGATGAAAGTGTGCATGAACCAAGGCACCACTGTATATCCACATGAGCAAATGTAAAAATGTGAGATATCCATACCACACAACTAAACACAGCAGGTAACTGGGGCTGAATTATACCTCTAAATATCAATATGCAAATTCTACAACAAATATTTTTTTAACAAAATTACATGAATTCTGTACATTTTTAAATGCCAACTTCATGAACATGATTGTAGAGACATCAGACAGGATGGTAGTTGTGTCTAACATTTTTACTAGAATGATATTCTATGAATTTTGCTCAATTCTCCCTAGTTTCAGAAAATGTAGACAGTTTTTTAGGAGTACAGACCTGCTTCCTTGCTAGGATTTACTCTTAACCGTGGCATACCTCTCTATGGAGCCCCTTTGCAGGGAACATCGATTTGAACTGAGCCAACTGCCTTAGGTTCTAAGAAACTAAAACAAAAAGCAGTCATTAGTGCTGAACTTGTAAATCGTTTATGTCACCTTCGGGGGGAAATAATAACCAAAACTCCAAGTTAAACAATTTTTAGCTGACATAGGGAAGTTCCCTCTCATCTCTCTCTGATGAAGACAGCAACTAGAACTAAACAGATCAGGATGTTAACAAAGCTACTTTTTGTTACTGTTGTTTCCTTGTTCCTGTTCAAGTTATCTTATGAAAACCACTATTCTGCCCTACTCAAAAGAGCACCTTGCTAGTTTTATATAGTACTGTCTGATTTACTAATAAAATCAAGTTAATCTTAAACTCAAGAAGCTGAAATGTATCTTGACATCAGAAAAAGGCACAGGTATTTTTTACACACAAAATTGCACTTAAAATTTCATGGATAAAAAGGCTAAATCCATCGGGAAACTAGACAGAAAAACATCTGTAATAAGTGTGTTTCTCAGCCCCAGTCCGAAGGCACCTTAGGTTTTCCCATGCTACTTTCACTCCCCAGCATCAATTAACCTTTGACACATGAAAGGGTTTATGAACCACCAAGGGACTGACACCCAGGTCAGGTGTATGTGTATCAACAAGGGGAAATGCATGCTGTCAAGGAGCCTGGATAAGGCACCAACTGGACAAGTTAAACTTGCTTTGCAAATAAATACCTAATCAGGATCTGAAAATAGTTATATACTAAAGACAAAGCGAGCCATCTACCTAGGTAGAAACCACTTTTACCAAGCTGTGAAAAGTTCTCCTTAGCATTCTTTAACGTGAGTATAATTAACTATCTCAAGTGAAGTATTTTCACTTATAACAGTTAAGAAAAAAGACTAGTTTGCCCAAGAGTTCTGTTTCACTCCTATGAATCTTGTATTTCCTTGTCAGCTAAATTTTTATTGTGTAAGATAAGTGATGTTTACAGCAATTCCAAAGCTCAAAGGAGACTTGCCTACCAACCCCAACACTAAATGTGAGGTCTGGTGTCATGGTGCACACCTGTAATCTCAGGCTGAGGCAGGAGGATTGCCACAAGTTTGAGGCCAGCCTGGGACAGATACATGGTGAGGTTCAAGGCCATTCTGAACTGCACAGTGAGACTGTCTCAGTAAGACAGCCTCCACTCCAAAAAAAAACCAGAATCATGAAACTCGTGTCCACAGTGGCCTAGTAAGTAAAAAGGATCAGGCCACAAAAAAGAAGACAGCAAAGGTTAAGAAGAGGACAAAACTCACCAGGGGAACACACTGCTAAATGCTTTACACATACTCGGTGTCTGAACTGTGGCTTGACTAAGGTTTTGGGCCAGAGTGGAGCTCACCTGTGGGTGTAGGGTGTTCCGCAGTGGCATCTCTGACTTCTGCCCCCTGGATACCAGTACCACCCCTAGCCCTAGTAGTACCAACCAAACACATCCCCAGAAAATGCCAACTGTGCAAGAGGAGAGGCACAAAACTGCCACAAGCTGAAAACCATTACCTAAGAAGCATTATTTGATGTAATTCTAATTAATTCCCTAAGAGACAACAGTACTACCTTACTTGTGATTAAAATATGAGGAAATCAGCCCAGAGGGTCCTGCCCCAAATCCTGTAATTTAAAAAGTCAAGAGATAAATTCAAAACCTCTACTCCACTAGACTATATTCCCAAACCTGTCTCAGTACAAGAATCAAAATGCCATTTCCAGGACACAACCCCAGAATGACACTTAGAACTTTTGTAAAAAAACTACCCCTGGTGATGATTCTTAGTAATTAAATCTGCAGAATTAAGTACCCATTTAAAGCTCACTTGAGAGAGCATGTTTTTAAAGCAAGAAGTTCCTGCAAAAATTTGACGCACAGGGGCTGGGGATTTAGCTCAGCGGCATAAGCGCCTTCCTTGCAAGTGTGCGGTCGTGAGTTCTGGTACCAATAAAAATGAAAAAGACAAAAAAAAAAAAAACTTGACGCACCACTCCCCTCCTTCAAAAATTACCCGTTTAGGAGCCACATAGTGCTTCTAATTCAAGGTTAACCTGTATCAGCGCTGAGACACTGATGATCACTTAGGACTCTGAGCATCGCCACTCCCAAGGACTACTTCCCCAGAAGGCCCAGCAATAGGCTCCATCTAGGCCTCCTGACACTTTCCCTGATCTACTGCACAATCTGTAAAAGCTGATCAGGTATGCATAGGCCTGTTTTTCTAAACTCTAGAAGGCTCCAATTGTCATGAAAAACCTATGTGCAATGTTCATAAGCTGTGTCCAAATCCAAAATACATGGACACAATGCCAGCCAAGGGCTCGAGGGCCAGATTCTTCTGAGCTCTCCAGTACCTCCCTATCTGCTGCCACCTGTTCTCCTTCAATTACCACAGCAATCACTTCAGGGGGCTTCGTTTTTAGTTGAACCTTTTAAGGTAAAATCGTGGCTGTTTGAGCAGTGTTATGTTTCTGGCATCAATCATACCCACCATGTACCATGCTTATGAGTTTGTTTTTCATCTTAAAAGAAGCAAGAGTATGGCACAGAAATGATTCAAGATTTTCACTATTTTCAATCTCCTACACAGTTTCCTCTTACCCAACAAATATGACAGTAACTGTTCACAAGATGCTTGAGCAATCCTGGAGCCAAACTGCCAGGCTCTGAGTGGCAGTCTACCACTTACCCCACTCGTGCTTCGTTCTTCTCATCTATGACACAGGGGTGATACCACACCACCTCATAAAGTGCAGAGATTGCACAAATTAACCCACTAAAGGACTTGGCACAGTGCTGCCCACTACTGAGTCATCCCAAGCATCCACTTAAGTTTTCACCTAATAATCTCCTGCAATCATTTCCTTTACTGGCTTGACAATTAAAGTACAAAATTAGGTATTTTCTCATCTTTGGTAAGCACACAACTGAGCAAGAAGAATGACACAGATGTAAAACAGCTGAACATGACTGAGAAGTACCTACAGCTGTGCAAAGAAAGAAAAATGAAAATATGGGGGGCTGTCTCCCACCCTGAACTATTACTAAGGCTCCTGCTACACTGACACCCACATTTTTAAGTTAAATACACGTTTAACCTTACAACAATGCCTGACACAGTCAGCACTAAGCAAATCTAAAGCTACTGTTATTTTTCTGAATGTTCACAGCATAGATTTTCCCTCATGATCTAACATCCAAAATTAAAGACACCATTGGCCTTAGAAATAATCAATACAAGGGAGACATCCTGAAGTTAGCTCTGCTACTGTTTAGTTAAATGCTGGTGACAGTTCAGGACCTAGCACTGGGGCCACGCACCACTTCGGACGACACTGTACAGCAGCCTCGGCCACTGAGGTCGCCTCAGAAGTCAGTGGGAACAGGGAATTCTCAATGGAAGCACACAGGAACCAGCAGAATCTCGTATTTTGGCAGTTTGTGAAGGACCTCAGTAGAGAACCAAATTAAGGAAGTGTGATCATTAGATTAGGGCAGCTCAAGGAGACACCAAAGCAATCCCAAGTCCTGAATGACAAAGTCCTAGGTAGGAGCACACTGCAAACACTGCCTGCCTGGAATTTGGTATGTTTGACACTTAGTGCAAATACTTCTCTTCTGTCAAACTTTCACAGCTCGCTTTTCAAAATGCCACTCACTTCTATTTTTATACTCAAAGGGCATAAAACAGATGGGACAGTCAATGGGAAGACCAAGGATTATTTAAAAAAGAATATGAACCAATAAATGTTCCATCCTAAGATTGAGAACACATGGAAACTGTGCAAATATATGGAAATATCTGCAAATTTGAAACACATGTCAAGATTTTAAAAATTAAATCCCCAGGACAGAACTGGATATTACTATTTTTTAAAGCCCTCCACCATCTGAAATATAAACAAAACACTGACCTAAACTAATCCATAAGCCTGCAAAGACAGAAAACGGAGGAAACAGAGGAAGCCAAAAACAAAGCTTGACACTGCAGCTGCGACAGAACTGCGCGTAGGGCACTGTGCGACAGCAAATATCCATCCAGCAGCAGAGCAGCAAAGCAAACACCCACCAGTGCAGTAGCCAACCGGGGTGGGTCAGTGACTGCCAGAGCTCTCTCACAAGGCGGCTAGTCGGAGAGAATCCTTCCTACGCTTTCACAAAGGCTGGTTCTCCCATGAAAACATGCTGAAAATCCTCATAGACTTCTCCCCAAACCAGCCTCTGACAGCTCCGGACCTGAGACACAGCCACAGCCCTTGGACACAGCCTTGAAGAGGCACTACAGGAAAGCAGGAGATGGTGGGATGGGCACGCCTGGATCCCAGCACCCGGGAGGCTAAGGCAGAAGACTCACCAACTCCGGGCCAGTGTGGGCTAAAAAGGCAAATCATGTCTCAAAAAGAAGACAGAGCAAGAGAAATAAAGACAGACAGAAAAAAGAGACAGAAACAGAGATAGACAAAAGAGACAGGAAGAGCAGGAAGGACAGCATAGGAAAGTAACATGAAGTAATAAAAATAAAACAGTATTACTGATAGCTAACATTTACTGAGTTCTTTCAATATAACCAGCTTTCTGCTAGGTACTTCGTAGGTACTGTATTAATTTTCATAAATGATATTTTCTACATTTTTAAAAATAAGAAAATTCCAAACAAAACAGAGTATTTCACTGACCTCAAGCAAGAACAAAATCTTTGGGTACTGAAATAAAAGGTGAACTGGTATCTATTAGGTACACGGCTCTTCCAAAACATTAACATCATGACAACTACCCTTACAATGTTGCCTTTGCCAAGAATCTTCTGCAACTTTCTCTCCTATAAGATCACAAAAGATAGGGCCAGGGACTTATAGCTCAGCAGCTTAAGTGGCTGCCTGGCAAGCTCAAGGTCGTAAGTTCGATTCCCCATACAAAAAAAAAAAAAAAAAAAAAAAAAAAAAAAAAAAAAAATTCACAAAAGATACACGGTATTTCCCCTACAATACAAGAACTCCAATGAAGAGAACCGAAATACTTTTTAATATGAAATAAAGTTGGGGGCTGGGGTGTGGTGACACACACCTGTAATCCCAGCACTCAAAAAGCAGAGGCAGGAGAATCAAGGGAGTTCAAGGTCAGACTGGGCTACACAGTGAGTTCAAGGCAAGCCTGAACTATACAGTGATACACTGTCTCCAAAAAAAAAGTTTCTTTGCTGAATACCTCTTTCAAGGAAGCCAACAGGTAGCCAACTGAGTTCTAAGGTTGTTAGGAAAAAGCTAAAAGATCTTAATTATGCTTTGCGGCCAGAAAAATAATTTACTAGGTATCCTAAAAAGCAGTCACTCAATTTGCATGTTCCAAACAAGCTCACTATACCGAATTTTGGGGGGGAAATGATGTGTAGAAATCCCAGGTGATAACAGGAGTTTATCTCTCTATGGGAGAAACAATAAACTAGTTATAAAACTGTGAATTTCAAGTAAAATACAACTAAGCTTCCATATGCCAAGCAGTAACTCCTACAACTTTTACAAATTAATAAAACTCCTTAATGAATACTGTTTATCCCCTTCCTTTTGAGTTAATTTTTGTAAGAGGCTAATCACAGAACAGCAAAATAAAAATTACGAATTGCAAGTTTTAAACAATATGCATACAAAAAGATTAAGATCAACTCTCAGTAGCTTCATGCTATTCTCCAAAGCTCAAAAAAAGTCAAACAGATCTTTAAAAAGTGTTTTTAACTGTTAATTGGTTCTACATGGATTGCAAACAAGTGCAAAAATAAATTGCTGAATCTGATACACATTTTGACGTCATGAAACCTATGCGATAATACGTCTTCCACAGGGTAATTTGTATCCTCTAAACATTAACAGCAAAGCCGACTATTAAATTCCATCCCATATTTGGGAATTTAAGGGCATTCAGCAAGTAGTAAAAATGTAAACAGAAGTAGAATTCAGTTTCAATACACAGAAAGAATTAGAAACCCTGAGATAAGTTTAAAATGTTAGAAACCATGGTTAATGCTCATCAAGCTTTTAATATTGTCTTAATGGATGTTAAAACACTTTACAAAAAATATACATTTAAGCATAGTTTTTTAGATCATTAATCTTTGGTGCAAATCTTGCCGGTAACAAACTGAGACTTTAGCTTTTCAGCTACTTTGTAGAAATCTTTCAAAGAATTTTATGAACCTAGACTGTGACAATCAACGAAACCCAACTCTTGTGCCTACTTTCACTATTTTTCACACTTGCTCGGAAATTTGCGGTATGCCCAAGAAAGCTTTCTGCCTACATTCAAAAAGTCCTTGTATCTTTTAAAGGTATTCTAGCCAACTTTTAAATTAAAACATAAATTTGAATTATTGCTAATATACTCGAACCAAGCAGGTAAAAACTTGTGACTAACACAGAGGTCTTCCTTTGGGCTGAAATACGTTATCTGTGACACAATTTGGCATCGTTGGTAAAAACTGCGATTTCTTAAACCTAGAATCCTGGCCAGGGTTTCCGCAGCGATGAGGCCCAGGGCACCCGCACACGGGGGCGGGATCAGGTGGCTACGCTGAGATTCTGATTCAGCCAAGGGCCACTCGGCATCCCGCGAGGGCCATTCACCTTCAAAGCTGTCTGCTGACAGCATTCTGCATAGGTATGGACGCCTAGTGCTTTTTTAGCACTTTTTAATTAGCTTTTTAATTTTAATTGAACTGAAGATGGCTCTTTTCTACTTTATCCCACGTGAACCCTTTCTGTACACCACTGCGAGAATCTTACGCATAAGCCACTAAATACATACTGACCTGAGTTTCTCCATCAAGTGCCCAGTGAAAAAACGTAAGGCACCACGTAAAAGCGCACGGAGCCAGATTCAAATACGCTCGCCCTGCTCTAGGAGCCATGGGTTGTCAACGTCCGAGACGGTCATTACAGAGTAACGCCCCTCGCACTGAAATCACTTTGGTCTACAGTAACAAAATTACTCACTAATCTCTTCCAACAGAACAAGGAAGTGAACTGGGAAAAAGAAAAAACCAATGGGTTAGGAGAGAAGGGAAAGCGAAAATTGGTTTTAAACTAACAGGTTTTCTACTCGAAAATTTCCAATTCGGGCCTTTTCTCTCTTAAAAGTAGGAACTGCTACTAAAAGAGGAAAACTATGCCCAGGAATGAGCAAAGGAAATCACCCCGAGGGTGTGGACCCGGCAGGAACGGCACAGCGCTGCCAACCACGCAACCAGAAAAACACCGCCCGCCGGAAAGCCCCAGATCCTCCTTCCAGTCTCGACGCGCCCAACGCGCGCTGCGGCCCGACGTCACGGCGTTCTCCCCGCCCCGCGGCGTGGCGGCTGACGTCACGGGGCGGGCCCAGCCGGAAGGCGCCGCTGTTGACCCGTCTGTTACCAGGCTCGCGCGCAGCCAATCAGCTGCCTGCGCCGGCGCCGGCCGGCCTTTGAACTCCGCACGGCAACTTCCTGCTGTTTGGCGAGTACACAGTGCAATGCAGTATGTCTGTCAGCGCTGCGGCACAAAGGAACAGCCATTTTGTGACTGAGCTGGACCTGCACCAAGATGTCAGGAGCTCCCAGAGTTGTTGCCTGTGCTAATTATCGAGCTGCCCTTTATTTCTGTCCCACAGCGCGAAAAAGGGGCGAAGGAGAGTAAAAATGTTCTGGATTTCAGGTTTGATTTGTCTGTTTTCGGTCTCCTCAAAATTCCCGATTTTTAAACTATTATCAGCGTCATAAAATGGCTGCCACTTAGGCTGCCCGTCCCAATCCACAAGCACTCCACTAAGCCACTTCTAGCCAGCCTCTGAGAATATCCGCTAAAAAGGCTCAGAAAAGCCCAGGGACCCTCCCTGCCCCTAGGTTGTCAAATTTAGCTCAAAGGCAATTTGGAGATAAATCTGATCAACTGTTTAAACTGCAAGCGTGGCGTCCTCAAACACAGAGAACTCCAGTACACCAAGTTCCATGCGTTTGCTTCCCCCAGTTGCCATGAAGTTATGCTCAAGCTGCAAACTGAGATGAGGTGTGTGGCTACATGTCCATCTCTAAGAATGTTTTATTCAGAAATATCCAACTTTTAAAATATCCTTTGAAAGTAAACTTTAGTATTAAAAAGTGATATGCAAAGAATATTAGACCTAAGCATTAATGTCAAAGACAGTACAAACTTACATAACCATTTTTAAGTACTGCATTAGCTCCAAAAACATTTTACTTAAACTCGCAATCACTTTATTTCCTAAAGGAATTCTCAGACCAAAGTTTACCTGACCCACAAACTCCTTTCCCGGGCTCAGGCCGCAAGGTGATTTGCGGTAGTATCCCCTAAACACTGCCATTAACACTGAGGTCCTTACAGAAAAACTGATGACACAGAAACCAAGCTCCAGACATAGTATCAGTCCTCAATTTCAGCTCGCAAGAAGTAACAACCAACTACATGAAAACAACATGTGTAACATCCTTTAGGCTCCACAATCTTAAAAAGGAAGTGATGTCACAATTATGTATATGTATTAATAATGTATGCAACTCAGAGTACAAGTAATTTAAAAGTAACTCCATCATGCAGCAGTCTGGAGTACTTCTCACATTCATCAAGTATACCTGGCAAAAAGATATTAAAACATGCTTCTTGTTCTGCTGTACTCCATTGTGAGTAGTCAAATGCATGACAACTTACAAGTTTTCCAAAAGAGTAAAAAGTACTATAAAAATAGCACTGCTCTATTAAGTTAGAAAGCATGAAAAATGAAGTCAACCACAAACCTCGCATAGAAAGCCAAACCCCATGTGAGACTATGCAAATCATAAACTCAAAGAAGTAATGATTTTAATATTAAGTCTTTAATAATGTCAAATATATCTGGGGCTTTCTATTTCTTAAAATTGTTATTTTCCAGAAAAATGAAGTTCAGCATTAGCAGGAAGTTTTGTATCCTATACATAACCTAGTAATTACTTGGGCAATTCATTCAGAAAACATCCAAATTGTTTGACAACTCAATTTGCAAGAGAACTTACAAGTGTATTTTTAAAAGCAAGGCTCAAAATACTTTGTTAAAATTAAACATTTGTAAAACTATATTCAAAGCTTCCAAATTCCATAACCTAACAATTTTTTCCATGGAAAATTAAAAATTCAAAACTGAAGAAAAAACACATAACCAATCACATGCTTATTAATTTAAGATTTATAACAAGAACACACCAAGAAATGCATTTATGTACTTTTAAAATTAAGATACAGAAATCATACATTAAAAACATCTTAGAGGCTTTATTACTTAAGTCACTAATAAGCTACTTCAAGGAATGTGAAACAAATCATGACTTGAACAAAGTACATTTATAAGCTTCAGAAGATAAAGCTTTCCGGGGGACTCTGTCGAAATAAATCAATAAATTTAAAGCAACAACAACTAAAATGTGAAGGTAAAATACTACATCTGTCATTCACAAAGCACTATCTCCATATAAGCATACAAATACAAACCTTAAAATGTTTAAATGTAAACATACAAATTACAAATACAATCACAGTAAAAAACATACAAAGCAAAAGTGTATTAACAGCATTCCAGGATCTCTGTGATTACAGGTTTGATTTCATAAATTCTGGCACGGTAACCAAGTAAAGGTTTTAACAAATCATCAAAATTTCCTAAAATGTCAACTATATCAAAAGAAATAGAGTCAATAAAAATATAAATTGAGAGGCATCAGTCAAAGGGTGTTTTCTGTAATTTCACTTTTAAATGTACATTTTTTCATTCATATAACTTTCTCAAATGTCTATTTACTATAATTTACTACTACAAGGCTTCTCTATGGCCCTCACTTACAAGTTTGGATGTCTTGAGATTCTTCAAAGAAAAAATTTGCCTTGTATGTAAAATGGTGCAATGCAGCAATGGCTAAACCGACAAGGTCATTTTTCTGCAGCACAAAACCCTAAAACCTGAAATTTACTAACACAGAACTACAGTTACTAGGAAAGGCCCCTGTGAATAAAGGTACCTTACCTTCGGACTGCTGTAAGAGGCCTTAAGGCACAACTCAACTTTCATAAATTGCTACCAAAAAATTAGGGTGTGGCATATTAGCAATCTCAAGGTCATGCTTTAAAAAAAAAACGAACTCAAATTAGAAAAATACAATATCACAGACAGCAATCTGTGTCTGTCAAGGTAAACAATTGTAAGTTGAGGTTCCCCCCAAAAAAACACAAAAAGGAAGAAAGTTGATAGCTCATACCTCGATACATTGCTGTGTAGCGAACTGTCCTCCTCTTGGCTTTTGTCCTTATTTCTCATCATCTTTTAATTCTTAAATATTAAGGGGGAGGGGGAATCTGTGTTTGCTTTGAAGTCCTGTGCCCAGGTATTTACTGTCAAAAGTTGAAAGAAAGGTAAGGTCCCGGCTTCTGAGGATGGTTTTCAGTATCAAGAACAAAGTCCTGACGATGTTAAGGATATTAATATAATTCAACAATGGAAAGCACGAAAACACTATTTCTATTTTTCCAAGAAAAAAAAAAAAAAAAAAAAAAAAAAAAACAGGATAAGCCAAACACTGGAAACATCACTATCAATAAGGAAAGTTTCTCAAAGTAGCACAGTGGACACAAATAACAATATCTGTATCTTATTGCGTCATCCAGGAATTTCTCACATTTAAAGAAAATAAAGCAAACTTTAACATATAAATCTTTAAAATTATCACTAATGATCATGAACTTACCTGATCCATGTAGTATGTCCAAAGCCAGAGTCCTAGCTAGTGGCAGAATATCAAATCGAAAATAATTAAAAATAAAGGCAAAATCCTCCGGTAAAAAATGAAAAATAAATAAAATAATCCTCAAATACGTAAACTGGTCAAAAAATAAAGCAATAATTAAAACTTAAAAGGGTCCGGAAGAAGAAAAAAACCTCATTAAGAGAGCGCACAAAAATGGAGGTGCGCCATGGCTTCTAAGCTGGAAAAACAACGACCTGGGCTCTCAGTACGGCTGCTTCTCTCCAACAAGGCACGAAAAGAAAGCTTCCAAAGGCTGCTTTTCTCCCTTAAAAAGGTTCAAATCGACCCCAGCAAGTCACTAGGAGAGGCAGGGGGCTGCGGGGGCCCCCTGAGGCTGCCCAAAAGTTAGGGAAAGTTGCGTAAGTGAGGGAAGGCAGGGAGCAGAGCGCGCTCTCTCTAAGGCACAGCCGCCATCTAGAGCCTCCTTCCCAGCTCTGAGAGCTCTGCCTTTGATTGACACTCTCTACATTTACCCCACAACTCAGGTGATGTACCATAGACCCACCCCTTCATCTCCACCAAAAAAAAAAAAAAGAAAAAGAAAGATCCTACATCCCAGGGAGCCTAAAGACCCCCACTCCCACACCTCCCTGCCCCTCCAGACCACCCCATCAGAGGGAGGGGGAAGGGCTTCTTAACCCCCTCTGGCTCAAGCACCCTTTTTAAGCCAGAGAGAAATGTAATTTGTTCCTTTTGTCTAAAGATCTGCTAAATATTTCAGTCCTTGAGCTAAAATAACTTCCTCCCTGGACAGGAAGTGGTGTTTTATCAAGCCATTTTGAAATAGGGATAATTCTTAGAAAATCTAAAACCCAGATTAAGGATTAATCTTTGAAAAAATTAGCCCCCCCAGGGCAAAAAAGCTTCTAAATAAAAGCAAAACCCATTCATAAATTAAATTCAAGGTCTGCTTTCTTTATGTTATCTAAAAACCATTTAAAGACAAAATGTAAGGAGAAATTCTCCATTCCAACTGGAAGGAAGGGGTAACTCTGACAACTCAAGAGCGCCTCCCTAGTGTCCAGTTGCATCAGGGCAAAAGTTAACACAACCCATTTTTTTTTTCAAGAAACTCAGTGTTTCTTTTCGCTTTACAAAATTCTTCAACCCATTATATAATCTAGGAAACCCAAACCACCAAGGATCTCATAATCATACTGATTTAGGCAAAATAAAGCTCTTCAAACTCAAGCATATAGTACAACCATAATAAGCTTTAAATCAGAAACCCAAGAAACACCACCTCCAAAGCCATCAGAATACATATCCCAACCCTTTTCCTTCATGTTTCAACTCAAACTCTGTCTACCCATTTCAACAACACATTATTAGCCACAAAGCATATCTAATGGCACATGATCAAAATACGGTCACAGGGAAAATTCTTCTGAAGATCAAAAACCTCAAAAGTACACAACCAAAATTATTACTAATACCAAAAACAATTACTCAAAAGTCCTCATCAAACACCCATGCAGAGGAACAAACATTCATTCGCATGCCCTAAAATCCCAATCAATTTTTCTTATTCAGCTCAGCATTATAATCAGAAATGTGTCATTCCCACACTAAGGCAATCCGTTATAGATTTACAACCAACAAAAAACAAAGATGTTGAACCAAGTAAATATAAAACATAATTGAAACTTTATATTCCGTAACTTTTATATCAAATCAAAACCCATATTTTTTTTAAATTAATATGAAGATCAACCAACCACAAAACAAACTGACCATGTACTGACCATAGATGTGTACACTATGGCACTGCATTGACATTTATCACGCAGATGATTATTTCTAGCAAAGTAGAACAAATTAAGTTGAACTATTCTTCATTCTCTATAAAACTGGAAAATGTAACCAATGTTCTAGTCTATCAAACGCCTACCATTTGTAATATAGCTACTGAAACTAGTACTAGTTGATTAGAAAGGAATAAAAGTCTAGCAATTAAAATTCAAACATAGGTAGTAATCCATGGCATGATGTGATTCAATTATTCTAAACCCCCAGTAAAAAAATGTAAGATAAAAACCTATTTCAAATGTAAATACAATATATTATACCAATCATTCCCACCAAAGATTTAAGCTAGTTTGTGTATACCCTAAAGACATTTCCCTATAATTCCAACATTCTTTCCTATAGCATAAAGAAAAAATACCTAAGTCGCAATATTCAAATGAATATTCCATTGCAAGATATTTATGACATTAAAAAGCATAGGTAAAGGAAATCATTTCCATCAACTCAAAATAATTCAGACAGAAATACTGTATTATCCTGAATTTAAAGGCAACAAAGTATACTGCACTAAAAATCTTTAACTCTCAGGGCAGATTAACAGTTCCCATTATTACCCACTGATTAAATTGTTTTGCAAGGTGTAAGACAGCACAAAGAAAAAATTAAGGAAATTCATTCAAAACAAACCTGAACAAAGATCACATTTTAACCTAATAACCATTCCACAAAGCACAGACAAATTCCCATTTTTGTGAGAAAAGACAAATCTTTATCAACCAAGTAAAACACATTCCAGTATATCATTTCTGTTACCAGTTTTATTGAGTATATTGCTGGGCAACTGTAAGAATTAAAGTGTTATTAAGGCGATAACTGAACAGTTAATGTAACGTCCACTTGAAAAAAAAAAAAAAAAAGCTCAAACTGAGAAATTTTTAAACGGTAGAAATTTTATTCAAGTTAACATTCCATGACGTCATATTCAAGCAAATCAAAATGCATAAAGAAAAAATTTCAGGCATACACACTTATCATCTGTGTTAACACGCCACCTTTCTTCTCCACATATGAAAAATGAGCTAGTTTAAATGTAACACGAAAGTCTTTAGAAAGTCAAGTCCACTGTCCATTTCTTGGTTAAGATAGGTTTCATTCATTTCACTGAATCCATGTTAAAAGAACCCTGTCTTGGTGGTATTTTATCTCAGCACTCTTGCATTAATCCATTTTCCTGAATTCCCCATAGAGGACTGCCATCTTGATTTCTCAGTGGTAGGTAGGGTCCTTTTGAGACTCTTCAAGCTGACTGGGTGCTTGATAAAAAAAATTAGAAGAAAAAAAATGCTGTTGGAATGCCAATTATCTTACACCTTCAAACAGAAAACATCCACCCACCTTGAGGATATCCTACCATACACCAAACTTTCATCCAGTAACATCTTTGGACTATCCAACTATATTCAAGTTGTTTGTAATGCAAACACATTTATAACTTCTCAAAGAGCCAAGACTGTAGACTAGTTACACTCTTATTACAGATACATTTGTATCCATAAAAGTAGCAGTGAAGAGTCAAATTTTTAATATTTAACACTAGCATCTTTATATTACATATATTCAAAGCAAAAACAAAACTTAAAAATTCCTAGAAAGATTAGTAAAAGAAAAACTGCAGATTGTAAATCTCAATACATGAAAGTTTCCAAGCTCAAGGAAAACTAATTATGGAAAAGAATCTTAAGGGATTTTTTAAAAAGCACTGGATCATTGCATACTTTTCCATTCTAACATGTTAATTATTACACAAAGGACCTAAATAGTATAGATGGTATCACCTCTAGTTATATTATCTGAGAACTGCAGAAAATGTGAAACCTGCCAGGAAAAAAATTATGAAAAATGTAGAGTATCTGCCTAGCTTATTTGGTATTTACTATAAAATGCTATCGCTTTTCATATTTCATACAACTAAAATAATCTCAATGCCCAAATTTCACATATTCCTCAAAAAAAATAAACCTTTTTCAATAATCTACTCTAAAGGGCAAAGTTTGAAGCCAGGTGATTTTACCACTAAGTAAACAATCTGGATTCAACATGATCCAACATATAACTGCAAACAACTATTAACCGTGGTCTGTCTGTATATAAATTCTGCAACTCTCAAACTCAATTTGTGGAGATACAGTCAAAGTGACTAACCTGAAGATGAATGTAAATATAAGGTACTTTAGCTCTTATGTTATCTCCTTGACTATAAGACATATTGTCTAGTACATACAACACAAAAATGTACTCAATGAACTATTCAGCTACTCAAAGATATGGCTGCACCCCTATTAAACAGCACTAACTGAAAAGGAGTGTCACAATTATCACTATTAAACATCAAAAATAAGTTATTTCCCTTTAAGAGATTTTGCAGATTTCTCCAAAGTCTTAATATGAGAATTAAATAACTCACTGATTTCCTGTATTAGTAAAATATCTTCCATTTTGCCTTCTTACTTTCTTAAAAGAAATTACGGTATTTTAAGAAAAAACTTCCAATTATAATCCAAATTCTCAAATCTCTATTGTTACAATATAGGATTCACCCTTTAAAGGTAGTTGGTGATATAAATAATTTTGATGATACTAGAAATGCACTAGTAACCACGTTAGTCAGTTTGGTAGCTAACCAAGGTAGAATCTGGTATATGAAATGATACATCAGTGTTTTATATTCTTCTTCTATGGAAGATGAACTTTTACCTACAACAGTGGTGACAAACCTAGGGAACATCTGCCACAACGGGCTGGGAAGACTGAAACCCCTGAAGGTTCACCACCACTGACATAGACCATTATATGAAATTTCCTTCTAAAATCATTATTTTAAGAAAACTCCTATTAATATTAGAATCATTCCAAAATTATTCAAAAATTGCACTGGCATGTGTGACAACAGAAATTAGAAAACAGCGTGTCATGTTGTCAAGTATTTTTTTAAAAAGGTGAAAAAAATAATGCCACAAGAAAAAGCAGACTCTTATGACATTAGAAAGTCATAATCAACCTGGACTTCTTCTCCAAGGCCAATCCAAAACCAAAATGAAAATTTTACTAACACACAAAAGTGTTCAGTCAGGACAAATGAGGGATTTATGAGTAATCCATTTGCATCCATAGAGTTCCAACTTCTTATCAATACTAAATTTGCAAATAAGCAGTTTTGTTAGAAAGAAAGAGAGAAAGAAAGAAAGAAAGAAATGAATTCTGTGAGCCTGGACATGTTCTTGCTGACAACATCCACAGCTCTTCACCTGTGAAACGGAATTGTAGTACCTACCTCTTGTGGCAGCAGAGAACATTAAATGAGTGCATTCATGATGCTTACATTACCAGGTACATAGGAAGAGCTCAACAAATGCTGACCAGACTTCCAATGCCATAACCAAAATGCCTAGGAATTTCATGTTAACCTTACTGAATCAAAGTAATTTATACTTCAAGGCTGTCTTTGAAGAACACATGGAGTCATGGGATCAGTTATTTAATAAAAACTTCCATTTTTAAAAATTCAGTATTGCCTTAAAATAAAACCTTCCTACCAAAAAAACTGAAAAACAAAAAGACACCATTGGGTAGTTCCTAGATATCAAAGTCTTATTTTATTTCCTTCTCCTTGTGACCCTGAAGACATACTCAACAGATGATCCTTCGATCTACAATTCAGAAAACCAAACAGATCTAAAGTTTCACATGAGGCTCAAGACCTGGTTAGAATTTTCCCACTTTGACAGTAGTTTTCACTTTCTTTATAAATAATATACGACTGTGGACAGAACAGTTCCATAGCAAAAGTAAACGCTTGATGGCAACAAGGTAGTAAGTAACAGCTACCTACTCTAATCTCTAAACACTGTATACATCCATAAATTAAGAACATAAAGTTAACCATGGGAGTCTTCTCTTCAAATTCTACTTCAGTAGAATTGTTCCCAGAGACTAGAACATTATAAAATGCATTATAAAATGAAACACAGGCAAATGCTTCATCATCCAGCCTGGTCTAAGCAGTGCTCCACTAAAATCATCTTTTCCTCTTCTCAGCAAACTCATTTTTCTTTTTTGGTCTTTTTTTCATTTTTATCGGTACCAGGGATCGAACTCACAACTGCCTGCTTGCAAGGCAGGTGCTTATGCCGCTGAGCTAAATCCCCAGCAAACTCATTTTTCATAGCCAAGAAAAAAAAGTAAGGGGCAGAGAGGAGCACAGCGAAACAAAGAATTCTTAAATTTTTAAATGACTGGCTATAGGAAACCTAGCATTAATGTAACTTGTATTATTTTAAAACTTAAACACTTATTTCAAAATCAACAGGACAGATTGAAAATTACACTGTACAATGAAAATTTATCCTTCCCATCATGTAACTAAGATTCTTGGTGATTATGTCTTGATTTCAATGTTTCTTTTGAATACTATCTTTAAATCTCAAAAACATTTGTGTAACATATTACTGAAAAGTAAACTAACGTAACTGTCTTTAAAAAGTAGTGTGAATCCTCAATAAAGTATGTTAACAGATCTGAGTCTTAAGTAAGATAAGCATAAAAACTACAAAATTATTTGAGAAAAAGACCAGCCAATTATTCATGACTGAAAATAGTTGACCAACATAAGGAATTGTATTTTCTACTGTTTACAATTCAATATAATCTTCTCCATTGCCCTTATTAGTTTCAAACTTGACTACATAGACAGATTTTCTAGAAAGGGAGTAGAAAAAAAAAAAAAAAGATAGCAAGATCTTGTCACATGTAATTTTTATTGAGAACAATTTTGACCTTCACACAAAATATTGATATTTAACACATTAAAACTTGCATCTTTACTTTTTATTAGACCCAAAAAACTAGCTGCTAAGCAATGTTATAGAAGCTATAGTAAGTCACGAAATATTTTGTGAGCAGCTACTATGTGCTAGGCAACTAATCTCTTTTAAATATACTCAGACATGAGACTATTACTTTACTTCTTTAGGGAGGTTTCAGCTCTACTCATCCACTCTCATCAAGAAGCAAACGAAATTCTACTGTAGGCCCTAGAGCCATTTATACTATGGAAGTTAAAGCAGAAAAAAACAATCACCTAGAATGTAGGTTCTCAAATGTTTCAAAGAAGAATCATTCTGATAAAACACCTAGTAAGTAAAAAAGTTCTGTCAATAATGAAATCCTTTAGAGAACTCAAGTAGATTCACTTATAAACAACCTTCTCATCCTTTCTCAGGTTTGGTATTAGGGAAGCTATTACACAGTATGGCAGTTAACACTTCTAATATCAAATCATAACATCAGTGTCAACCAGGCTAAGGACCCTTTTGTTGCCTCCAAGAATAAGAAAGTTCTGAATTACTTAAATTATTAGAGGTATGGGGCATAAGCGCCTGCCTTGCAAGCAGGCAGTCGTGAGTTCAATCCCCGGTACCAATAAGAAGAAAAAAAGACAAAAAAAAAAAAATTATTAGAGGTAATCCTGACATTAGCAATCATAAAAAGATGTTTTATCACCAAAAGAGAACCCAACAGCTTCTGATTTTTATGTAGGTATGGTATAGCTAATAAATCAGAGTAGATCTAGAACAAAAGGTCAGCAAATTTTGCTCAGGAGAAAACAGATAAATTTTTTAGGCTTCATGGCTATTTGCTACAACTACTCTCAACTCTTCAAACTGGTGGCAAGGCAAACACAAAGCATCTATATTAAAGAATACAGGTATGGGGCTGGGGATTTAGCTCAGCGCCTGTCTTGCAAGCAGGCAGTCGTGAGTTCGATCCCTGGTACCGATAAAAACCGAAAAAGACAAAAAAAAAAAAAAGAATACAGGTGTGCTGCAAAAAGTTTACTTGTGAAAACAAGGGGGAATTTCTAGAATCCAGATCTAAGAAGTGTTAAAAAAAATGCCCCAATGTGGGTTTGTTTCACACTTTCATTTGCCTCAGTTAAAGAAAACAAAAGTAGGCTAGGTAAATTAATAAGCAAACTGTGATTACTGAATGTCACGCATACCTAAGCAGGCTGATTGATGTCCCTATGCTGTTCTAAGCTTCCCTACTCTCCAGTTTTTCAATTCCAACTCCATTACTCAAACTTTTCACAGTCACATTTACAAAAACATGGAAACTGGATAATACTTACTGTTTCCAAGGTCTGCTATACTGTACAGGCCCTTCAGATCATCAGTCTGAGGATTCACATTTCTGTATAAGGCAAAAATATAATTTTATACATAACAAATAACAAAAAACAGACTAACCACCTTTTTTTTTGGTCTTTTTCCTTTTTTATCAGTACTGGGGATCAAACTCACAACCACACACTTGCAAGGCAGACGCTTATGCCACTGAGCTAAATCCCCAGCACCATAACCACCATTATTTATAACAAAATTTCAACATCTTGTAAGTAATTTCAAACTCACCAACAGATCAAGAGAGACATACATTTATGAACAATATGGTCCAAAAGAAAGGCCAAAAAAGCTCTAAAAGGATCTTAAAATTTGGCAGAATGGAAGGCTTATATATCTAGAATAAGTAACTCTTAAAATTACACACCTGCCTCAGCCCCTAAGAATTCCAATGGAGTAAGCACGTAGCACGTAACTATTTGGGGACCCTGGGTAGAAGTGAAGTGAAGCTACAGTTGTAAAAAACTCAGCATCACTTGAATAGTATAGAATTTTATTTCATCTCTGATTTTCATCTAATCCAGTCTGAACTCTTCTAAAAGAAAAGGTTTCATTCTCCCCTGCAAGGTCACTCTTTTAGCATTACCATATTTCCTCACATAATCATGCACAGTAGTAAATGTAACATATGTAATCGTATCATCAGTGCTAAGGAAAAGTACTTCAACAGAACCACGGAGTATCACTGGATTAGCTCAGCGGCACAAGCACCTGCCTGGCAAGGTCATGAGTTAGATCTCCGATACCAAAAAAACCAACTATTAATTGTACTGATTTATTCAACTAAGGTAGTATAAATGCTCTCTAAAATGTGTATTTAGCAAAAAAAATCGTTTATATTTCACACTAGACTCTATACCTGGCTACTAAATCTGAGAAATTATCTTTCATATTTTAAACATCTCCTGAATACATGCACTTTTTTCAGTCACCTCTGTAAGTACAGTTACAACAATCACAATAACATGTTGCGAGAAGGTTAGGGATGGATGTAGCTCCATGGTAGAGTGCTTGCCTAGCACTGGCAAGACTATAGGTTCGGGGGAAAAATGTAAAACTACCAAAGAGATCTCAGAAGGCAAAAACAAAATCACATCTGAAGTTAAGCTATAAAAAACACTTTGTCAAAACCAGCTTTCAAATTAAAGAACAAGTCCCTATTTTATTTCCCTAAAGCTAAATCCATTCAGCCATTTTGACAAATCATCACCAAGGAACAAAAGATCTACTTTAAAATTAACAGAAGAATAGGTACTAAAGTATCTTCCCAGTTAATAAAGCAACTTAAAAGAACACATTTTTTAACTTTCAAATTTAATCTGACCTTACCGGAAGAAACCATTTTGTAAACAGACAAGGCTTAACCTAAGCAAGTAAAATGACCTGACTTAATGCGTAAGAGAAGGGAAGCAAAGCTGATAACAGGCACAAGCGTCTGGCCAACAGTCCCCTGCTCTCCCAGCCACGCTGGCTACCGGCGACAAAGGAGCATGTCCATGTCCCAGAGCCCGGATGCACTGGCCTGCTTTGCTTGTGAGTCACCTGCTAGTACCAGTTCTCACGACTCCAAGCAGAAAAGACTTGGATCTTACATTGCAATTACCAAAAAATACTTCTGATAGCAATATAATCTACCATATCCTCTCCTTTTCCAAACTGACCAAGTTTGGCCAGATTTTGAAACAGAATGAGAGCAGAATTTAGCCTAAAAAGAATATGAAAAAAATTAAGTAACTCTACTTAAGTTTCTACACATTGTAAGTATTTTACAATATTAAGGCTTGTGATTTAATAAGAAAATTACAGGTAACATGTAAACAACCATTTTGGTTGCTTGCCCTTTAACAATAAAAGGCAACGACAGCTTTAGTCACTTCATTTTTTATTTAAGAACTTTTAAAATTTAGTTCTCTCTCTCTCTTTCCCTCCCTCCCTGCTTGTTACAGCCTTTGCCGTTTTCCACTGCCATAAACTGTTGCCCTCTCTCATGCTGCTAGCCAATTATGGACTTGAAACCTCTTCAAAATGTGAGCTAAATAAACCTTTCTTCTCTTAAAAAATTTTAAATTAAAACCAGGTGTGGCTGCCCATCCCACTCTGGGAGGCTGAGGTAGGAAGGTTACAAATTCCAGTCTGGACAATTTAGCATCTTAGCAAAACTCTTCCTAAAAAGTAATAAAAAAAAGTAGAGGACAAAGTTCAGTGCAAAGGCCCTAGGCTTGATCCCCTGTATTGAAGAAAAAAATAAAGTTTGAGACCACTGTAAAAGAAACCTTGCACAAAAATGGGGTGGATATGTCATGACAAAGTCAGAGCATTTCTAAAAAAACTGTGCTTTTAAACTATTGAAGTTAGAAAAAAATCTAGTGTAAAAATCTAAACTAGAGTTATGACTACTGCACAGTACATACTAAAGATTTAATGGCCTATTTAGGAATATTCAGTTTCAAGTAAACAAGTTTCGAAGTGTAAAGGAGATTTTCTGAAATACACACCCCACTAAGTATATTACAGCATGTCAACAATTTCTGATTTTAATGCTAAATGTTACATGAGCACATACTGTATTGATGACATGAGATTCAAAGTACATTCTACCTTGAATTGCACACACTATGCACATTCAGAAATAGGCCATTTGAAAATAAAAGTTTACATTTAGCTAGGCATGGTGGCCCCTGCCTGTAATCCCAGAAGCTGAGGCAGGAGGATCCTCAACAGTTGTAGGCCAGCCTATGCTACAGTGAGTTGTAGGCCACCCTCAACTACATAGTAACACTGTCTCTCAAAGAAACAAAAAAGTTCACACTCCATCTGGAAGAGGCCAGTAGCTGGTAAAATGAGGATATTTTTTTCTGAAGCATAGAAATGTTTTAAAAGGAATTAAATAGATTGTATCAGGCAAGCAAACCACAAATCTCCTTGTTTATAATCATGGCAACCTGCAAATATTATATAAAAACATACCCCACTGTAGATGTCATTGCTTTTATTGCACTATTCTAAATCTTCATTGTTTACACAATCTCATACCCAATTACTTTTTCATAGGTACTTACCCTATATATTAACATTTTGGAATATATAAAATTCAGTAACAAAGTCAAGTAACTATTGCCTCAAGTCTTATACTAGTCCAGTAGTTCCACCTCAAAAGTACCATGATTTGCAATTTAAATTTACAAAGTCTGTATAACTTAATACTTACCATTATTTGTATCCAACCTTTTTTGTTTGTTTTGTTTTGTTTTGAGACAGGGTCTCACTATGTAGTTTAGGCTGGCCTGAAAACTCACTATGTATCCCAGGCTACACTCAAATTTGCAGCAATTATCCTGCCTCAGCCTCCTGAATGCTGGGATTACAGGCATGCGCCTCCATGCCCAGGTTATGTCCAACAATTTAAGAGCTAAATCCCAAAGCATTAATGCAAACTAAAAGATGAACGTGTATAGAATAAAATGTCAATACTGTAGGACCCGTTTACATTAAAAGCTATCTTCTGATCACTAAATTTTTGGACAGTCAAGAAACTGAACAATACATGGTGAGGCATATCCATAATCCCAGCCATTGGAAGGATGCTGAGGCAGGAGGATTGCCCCAAGCTCAAAGCCAGCCTGAGCTCTTGAAGCCAGTGGGCTCAAAACAGCAAGACCCCTCAAAACACCAAACAAAAAAAAAAAAAAAAAAAGAAAAGAAAAAAGAAATGAACTAGTACACTAAACTTAAAACATTGTATTGAAAATTACCTATTTCACATAACCTAGACTCTACATGTCATGTCATTATTCAAAAAACCTCGTGACCACCTACAGTATAGCTTTAAGTCTTGTGGGACCGCAAATGAACTTTTTAAACAGTTACGGAATTATTAAATTCAATCCCACCTAATAATCATTTGATCAGACATTCAGGACTCAAATAGTTCAAAATGCAACAAAGTACCTATCACCTTAGTTCTTTTTTTTTTTTCTGGTCTTTTTTGTTTGTTTGTTTGTATGGGTACCAGGGATCAAACTCGCGACTGCCTGCTTTCAAGGCAGGCACTTACGCCGCTGAGCTAAACCCCAGCCCCGTATCACTTTAGTTCTTAAGCAGAAACACTAGTAAACTTTTCATGAACTAAAGTAATTTTAAAGCCATACAACAGTCTCTACTTCTCTACTGTATCTTACAAGTAATATAATTTTAATCTCTATGACAGTGTCTACATTCACATTTGCCTTCATATGGCAATCATTTTTGTCTACTATGTAAGACTGGATCAAGCAATAAATAACAAAACAGTGAATGTAAGCACTATGGTAAAGATCCAAGTACATGCAAATCTTCCTAAAATGATTTGTTATAATCCTTTGTCTTGTTAGTATAAAACCTGTATTCCACTAGACAGGAATTAATTTACAAGTTACTGTATCATTTGAAACATTTTTAAAATTTGATACTAGGAAAAAAAGATTAAAACTCTCATTTAGAACTTCTAACCTTTATGTAACATTTTGTTAATGGATAAAATCATCCTTCTGATAGGCCATTATAAATATAGTATATTTAAACATATTATGCCTCCCATTAAAAAGAAACTAAATTTTTCTCAAGAGTGCCAACACATGAATGCCAATTTAATTCCCTGTCAGCTACGCAGAGAACAACCTTATCTTGGCACCAGTATTAAAGAAGTTTGGAAATGGGAGATGTTTTGACTTTTTTGGTAGACCCTATTCTATAGCTAAAATGTAACACCGAATTTTCTTTTGCACACAATAAGTACAGACTTGCCCAAACTGCACAAAGTATTAAAAAGGAAAAGTTAAAGAAAGGCAATAAAAATATTCTTATCACCTATTTGAACCAATGGAATAAGCTAATGTCAATCAATAAATGTTGGTACTTTCCACACTTAATTTCAGACGTTAACTTCCCTAAAAGTTACTGGTCATTTGGCTAGTCTTAAAATTTTCCAACCTACTTATTACAATTTATACTTCCTCTGGTCAATCACTTACTAGTAACAACTTGACATTAATTTCCAGATTCGATTTTAACATTATATTTCCTTAAAAATATCAGTAGACATATTTTCTTCATTCATGAATCTAGTTTTAAGATGGTAATGTATTGAGCGCATAGTATGCTAAACCTCAATATCTACTGTACTTGAAAATTATTTCTACCTTTAGAAGCAATTACTAAGTTATAAATTAGAAATCTCTTAAATATAATATTCCAGATACTGCAAAACAACTTGGTTTTGTACTGATTTATAAATAAGCTAATAAAAATGAGTAAAACAAGTATTTTAAATATAGTTAATAAAACCAAGATATGAATATGCAGTTTTTAAAATGTGGTTCATTTAAAAATCCTAAGATCAGCAAGTGCATTTAGACCATTCCTAAAATGTGTTCTGTATCATAAAAAAGAAAAAAGCTAACGAATATACCTTTCAGACTGGAAAGACAATAATCTTGATGTTTATTACAGATTTAAACCATTATTTTAAAGCACTATTTTACTGAAAAATACTAAATGTCATACTGTTGCATTTATATAAATTGCACTGACAATTTTAACAATAATACAAGTGTTCTGACATAATTTTTTATCTTTTATTAAAAACAGTACAGTTTGTTTCACCGACTAACTTTAGTGGTTATTTTTCTGCGCGTATGTTGCTAACCACTTAATTTCTAATGCTAAGTAAAAAATCATTTACTTACTTGCAATATAAAACGGTCTTCCCCAAACACTTTCTTTATCCTTAAGGGTAACACTCCAAAGTCTGTCTTCAAAATGATAAACCTTTCAGGGAAAACAAACAATATTCTAAACAACTTACTGGTGAAGCAATAAATACCAAGTAGAAATACATACTTTAAAACCTTCTACTTACATGAAAAATATATTACAATGCATGATCAACTTAAAATGTTCTTTCCTATCTCCAACAAATTTATTTCTTTGAATATTTAGAATTTAAAATCATTCTCATGGTATACTGTGGTGATAAAAGGGAAAAAACACCTTTAGTACACGATTTTTCCCAAAATACAAATGTGCTTTCCTATTCTCAAAACTAAACAAAGGCTTAAGTCTTTCAAAATTTTAAACTATTCAAGGATACATTATAGTAGATATATGTACATATACTTTTAATCTTTTCGTTGAGAAAAGGTTGATAAGCTCTTAAAAATTATTTGATATAATTGCTTTTTAAAAATCATAATCACTGCTACTTGAAATATAAATCATCAAAAAGCAAAACAGAAACCCAAGAAGCTAATTTTCAGGTCAAAGTAACAATTTGCTACTTCTTACCTGGTGCTGTATGTATTTGTTCTGAACCACCAGCAACCAAATTAATTTTAATCTTGTAAGTTACCTTTAAAAAAAAAAAAGGAAGATGACATCAATGTTTTGATTTTTAAGTATTTGCTGGCCAAAGATTGTGTGGTGAAACGATGAGAAAATATTCCAGAGACAAAATCCATGGGTATTTTTCAGAGACGGCTCAGTCACACAACCTGTACATTTATAACTGCAATTTTTTTAATGCTTTATCAATCTTTGTTTTCTTCATCTTTTGGATGTGTTCACAAATACTAGAGATTACAGCATTGGAATCAAAAAGAAATAGAGAAAATTCAAGTCTTTGGACAGATTTAAGATTGTGACCTTGCTTTTATGTTTCCTGTTTTAATGTCAGGCCATAAACAAAAACAAAGGAAAAGTTTATCACTGAAAGACTGCAATCATCCCAAAATTTCCTTCATCAATCTAGATGCCTTTTACATTTATGAACAATTAAAAATTAACTCCTCCAAGAGAAATGGAAGTTAAAATGGCCACTGGTTACTTTAAATTTTAAACCACAAGTTATCTGATCTCACCCAGTGGGCTATTAGCTTGCTCTTTTAAGTAAGTCTAAAACTTGTAGTATTATCTATGACCTTAATTTTAAACCAGTCTTAAATATTCTGGGTCTTTTTTCCTCTCCCATTCACCGTATAAAAACACCTCATGATGTTAAACTACTGGCAATTATTTTCGCATTTCACTACCCGAAGAGGATTCTGAAGAACTACATTTTGAGTATCTAAACCACTGCGGAGTTCAAAAATTTCAAAAACGTTCAAGAAGCAACACTGTTATTTAAACGACAGTCTGTAAAGCAAGATATGCGCAACTGATGTAATATGTATTACTATATGAATTCTATTTCAAAAAAATTTTTACTGGAACAAAAACACCCTTTTGAATACGGTCAAATAAACCACTATCTTTGATTTCAGATGTACTCTGCAAGTTTTCCCAACAGTTATTTTTACACAGCTCTGCACCTTTAAAACACGTAAGTTCTGCAAAATGAAGATAAATACACAATAAACAAAGGTTTCTGAGCTCCTAGTTTTTTCTCCAAACCATTTAACCTAAATTCCCCTTCAAACATAGTTTTTTTTTAAATTACAAGCTATGCAGAAAACTCTGCGATTTCCTGAAACCTGTATTTTTAACACTGCTCTGCTGTTTCTAAACCCACCTAGATTTTTATACATGCAACAAATATGGCTCCTCTCCATTGCCCAGTACCGAGAGCAGTCCCACTCCAAGGTTTACACGGGAAAGTAACTTCACCAAGAGACCTGGTGTCAGAGTGTTCCTTAAGAAAAGTTTTCCCATCACGGCTGGTAATAATACACAATAATAAGATTAGCAACCTCAACTTTTAAAGACTAGGAACTGACCTAAGTACGTGTTCACATTTAGGTGGGAGAACTTACAGGCAACGGTTCCCGACCTTTTTAAAAACTACCCCAGCAGTATAGGCAACCATATTCAACGATCGGGGTGTCAAACGATCGTGGCATAATTCTCAGCAAAATAAAGCCATCCTAATCAAACGTCATCACCCAGCCCCGTAAGGATCAAATCCCCTTCCACGAAAACACCCCTGGCGACGCCGTACCCTGAGTCTTGCTAATTTTCCCCAACTGGCATTTTGAAAAGACGACCTCAGCGCCGTAAAGGTTGGATAAGTAGCACGGATCTTCACATCTACAACCCTGCAGCCCGTTTTGAAAATCAGCATTGAAAGAGTTAAAAGCCAACACCCAATGGGGGGGGACCAAGTTATATTTTTGTTTCAATGTAGTCAAGGTTCCATTGTTCTTTTAAAATTCACCCTCCTAGACGAGTTCCCACCTCACCCGAAAGAGATTAAAAGGCTCCTCCGAGGGAGAGTCCGAAAGGGGCTTTTTGTTTCACCCTAAACCTCAAAATACAAGGCAAGACAGGCAAGGGCTCCCGCCCGCGCGGGTCCCCGCCGCCGCCCCTCGCTCCCTCTGCGGGTCGGGGGTCCCGCAGCGAGCCCGCCCCCGCCCGAGTCCCCTCCTGGCCGGCGACCCGGGCCTGCGACCCCCGTAGAGGTGCCCGCGACCCCCGGGGCTGCGCGGGGAGCACCGCGGCCCGGCCCGCCGCCCCCTCCTGCCCGCGCGCTCAAGGACATTTTGCTTTTCCTCCCAAGGACAAAGGACAATAAAAGGGGCCGGAGAGCCACTCACCGGGTCCGCGCGCGGCCGCCGGCTCCTCCGGAGCGCCCGTCCACCAGCCCGGGCCGTCCCCGGGCGCCCAAGCCGCCCGCCCACGCCGGGCCCGGCAGCCGAGACCGCGGGGAGCCTCGGCGGCCGCTGCCGCAGCGGAGCTCGGGCGTCGCGGGCCCGGCCTCCCCAGCGCCTCCGCCACGGGCTCCGACCCCCGCGCGTCGCCCGCCTCGCCTCAGCCGCCGCCGCCCGACTCCCGCGGGCCTTGGGGCCGCCCAGGAGGGGCTCCCCGCCGGCCGAAGAGCCCCTGGGCCGCGGCGGAGCGCCTGACAGCTTGGGGTGCTGCTGCTTCTCCGGCCATCTTGTGCCGTGTGTGTGGTGTCTCTGCCGTCTCCTCTCTCGGCTTTACTCCCTCCTCCTCCTCCCCCCGCCCCACACTCCACACAACATGGCCTCTTCGCTGCGGCGGCGGCTGCAGCGACGGCAAAAGCTCCGCGGCGCTCCAGCCCGCTCCCCTCCCCCACCCTCCCCGCCTCCCGCCTGCATACCCGCGCCCCAGCGCGCAGGCGCGCTGCCGCCCGCCCGCCACAGCCATTGGCTCTGCAAGCTTCCTGCCTTGGCTTCCCAGGAGCAGCTTCACACACTCTCTCTGGCGCTTTCCTCCCGCCCAACATCAACTGTTTCTATCCTACTGGTTAGTACTTACCCCACCCCTTCACAGCCTCCTCGCCGATAGGCTAGCTTTAGTGCCATTCACTATCGTGGGCGTTTCTGCTTGTCCTGAGGAGTCCCGGATCACGATTGGCAGATGATGAAACCTTTGGGTTTGCAGCTGAGGTATAGGTTGTCGCCCCGCAGTGCGGACCCCTCCGGGCTAACTGGGGGTTTCCCAGTGTAGGCTACCCCAATCCAGATTACTAGTTCAAGGGCCTTCGTGTGACACCATCTCTGGAAAATGCTCAAGATTCGATGTTTCTAGGATGTTTCTAGGTTTAGATTGTGTTGTACTGGGGAAAAAAAAAAAATGACTGACAGGTTGATGAACAAGCAAGACGCAGACCCATAGCCTTTGGGCAAGCAGCCATATCCTCAAGATTTTTCTCCTAAAACACCAGACCTTCCTGCAGAGTCAAAGTCAGGAGCACAGGTTTTGTGACCAGCACATCCTCAGCTCTAGTGCCCCAACAGAGATGCCAGTGAGTGACCTGAGGGTTTGGAAGCTGCCTCTGGCCCGTCCGTGTACACGCTCCAGTAAGGGCTAAATTGTAACAGATCCGTCTCCTAATCCCGGACTCCGGACTCCAGGGCAGTGCTGGTGAAAAGGTGGTTTGAACCTGAACAGTCACAGTCGAACTGCACTTTTCTCCGAGGCAAAACAAGCTCCATTTTCTTTGGGCAAATAAATCACATTTTTTTATCTCTTCCCATTATTTCCTATTACATGCCTCCCAATCTGGAAGTAACTTTAATGAAAGAAAAATGAAACGCTAGGCTTTTCTGAAAAGGATAAGAAAACAAAAAGATCACACTCTCCTGGTGCCAGTATTTACCAATCTTGCCCATTTTGGCAAGGGACCTGGAAAGAAAAGACCAGGCGTTCAAAACCAGCCTGGGGGACATAGTAAGACTTCACCTTAAAAGAAAGAAAAAGACTGTTAATTGTCTTGACTCAATATGGCATTAGCCACTTAGGACAGAGCTCAGACTAGATCCCAAGTTTCCTGAATTCTTATGGATCTTGGGTGGGGTTCCTGCTGTGCGACCTGGCCATGTTCCCTACTCATAATGTGTAAGGTCTGAGTAGACACACATATACATAAGCTCGGGGCTGGGGATTTAGCTCAGCGGCATAAGCCCCTGCCTTGCAAGCACGCGGTCGTGAGTTTGATCCCTGGTACCGATTAAAAAAAAAAAGAAAAAATGTAACATATACATAAGCTCTCCTTGAATAGGAAACATTCACTGGGTGTGAACGCTAAGGGCCTGCAAGAGGATTTTTCCCTAAACGGCTACACCCTGAGCCCTTTCATCCTCATTCCCCTTGCTGTGTTCTTGCCATGATACTGTTCCCTTTTCCTTCGATTTCCCTTTCCATTACCTGAAATCCATCCGTGATTCTGTCTTTCTAGGTTCATTGCCAAGTACTTCTGTGCCAGCAGAGCAGGCCTGCACAGGCCTTCATTACAAACAGAAATGGGTGTGAGCCACTGAGCTAGCTGACCAGGTGCCAGACATTGTTCTATACCCTCACTGCGAGGCGGGCATGGTGGCACCTGCCTGCACTTGCAACACTGGGAGGCTGAGGCGAGCCCATCAGAAGTTGAAGGTCAGTCTGGGCAATCTAATAAAAACTCTGTCTCAAAATAAAAATTGATAAAGGTGTGAGTTATAGCTCAGTGTGAAAACCCTGGGTTCATTCCCCAGGGCTGCTCCAAAGGGAAAAAATACTGTGGGCCAGGGACTAACTCAGTGGATCGCATAGCACTCCCAGGAGAGAGGGTTCTTGTCCCTGTGTCCCGTCCCGGTCAAGGAGTTTGAGTAACTTTTCCATCCACACTGCTGAAAACAGTGGAGCCAGGATCGAGCCCCATATGCCTTGTCATCCTCCAGCCTACTTGCCTGTCTCTCATTTTGCCTCAAAGACTGTCCCATTCACCAAGTACAATGGTGTATACCTGTCACCCCCAGCCCTCGGGAGGATGAACCAGGAGTATCACAAGTTCAAGCCCTAGCTCAGCAAGTTTAGCAGCTTAGTAAAACCTTGCCTCAACATAAAAAAATGAAGAAGGGCTGGAGATGCAGCGGAGTGGGAAGGCCCCGGCAAGGGAAGGGAAAACAGGGAAGGCTATCCTTTCTGCAGAATAGGTTGCCTGGGATCTTCCATCACGTGGCAGTTCCAGGTTGGTCAGTCTTCCTCCCCTGCTTTCTAGAGTGGTTCCTCCTTCAGAATGAGGCATCCCTCCAGGCCGGGTCCACCCCATCACTCTCAGTTTCCTTGTGCCATCTATGGAAGCCAGCTGCCTGATTTATTTCATCCCCCTTTGGATACACCTTAGCTCAGCTGCAAAGTGACTCCCTTTTATAAAGATACATCCAGTGTGGCTTCTTTAAAACAGCTTTTTCCTCCCACATTTTCATCCCACACCAGGTACTCTTCAGAGAAGGCCCTATCTGCTACCTTGAAACTGTTGCCTATCACAAATGATGGCTACATTTCTCTTGCCATATTTACAGTCTGTTTAGTCATCCTTTAAAATGAGAAGAGTGCTGGGACACCTGACACCTGGCAGACCACATCTGAAGGCTCCTTTGCACCGTGTGTCGTCTGCCAATGAGCTGTGGGACACCCTCCCACCCCGCCCCAGCCACAGGGCTCCTGCTACTGCTGTTTCTTCACAGGCAGAAGCCAAGAGCCACGCCGGAAGCCTCAGCTCACCTAGAGAAAAGAAATCTCCCTTCCAAAAGGGATCTCTGAGTGGTTCTGCTCCTGTTGAATAGCCTCCAAAGAAAACCTAGAATTGTAGGGAATATTTACTGAAGGACAAAAGGACCTGCTTACATTGGGGGCCTTAGAAGCAGAGACCTCAGTGGTCGCCAGACAATAAGGGTGGAAAAGACCCCTAGTCCTCTTTGTGACTTTTGAATTTTGAGCCATATGAATGTATTATCAATTTTAATTTACTAAAAAGGAAAAGTTTAAAAACAAGTGTGATGTAATCCCAGCACCATGGCTAAAGCAGGACGCTGAAGCAGGATGACTGCAAATTCAAGCCCAGCCCAGACAATTTAGCAACTTAGCAAGACCTTGTCTCAAAATGAAAATCTAAACAACAAAAAAAGGACTGAGAATGTGCCTCAGTGTGAATGCTCTGGGCTCAGTCACTGGAAAAAAAATTGAATATTTCAAGGTTGTGGGTTAGATCAAAAAAAAAAAAAAATCTGACAGTATTGGAGGGGAAGATAATTTTTTTTCCTAACTTCGTAAAAGTCTGAATTTGTTACGCTAAACACCTGCAGCTATTTTACTTATTTGTTTTTTAATGAAACAAAGGTCCCACAAAACTCAGAAGGACACCAGGGCTGTGAACATCACCTGAAATGTGCCTGGTTGGTGATGATAAGGATTCCTGGTACCTAAAATGGGAGGCAGCAGCTTCCGTTCCAGCCAGGCACAACTGCCATCCCCGCTGCTCCTCGGGTTTATTTCTCTCTCTGTGCTCCTCTGCAGCGATGAAACAGGCTGAGCAAGGTGCCCACAGGCTCTGCTGTACTCCCTGCTTCCTGTTCCCCCGTGGCTCTGGCTCGAGGAGGGGGAGGGTCTCCCTTACCCTGTCAGCACCGCCTGAAACCCAGGATGACCTTGACGCCAGTCAAGGTCACAGTTTCCAAGTACAGGTGCCTGCTTCCCGTGGCGGCTCTTCTCCTCCTCTGCACAGTTCCTTGTGCTCATCCTGTGCAAGCCTTGCACACTGACTCTGTCTTATCCTCTGCACGCCCTGCTCCGTCTTCAAGTGCAGCAGTCTTTATTTCTTTTGCTTCGGGTACATCACACACTAGAATGAAACTTGTTTGATATTCAAAATGTTGCTCCAAACACAATTATTGAGCTTCCCACCTGGGCCAATGCGTGTCCTGTGGGCCAGAGAGACTGGGTTCCTGTTCTCACGGAGCTTACATTCTGCGGAGGAGGCCATAAACGGATAAGGAAATACCAAGCAACGAACAGTGCTGTGATGACAAGGAGCTGATGCCACCTGAGCTGTCAGGGAGGACCACCAGGAAAAGGCAACGTTCAAGTTGTCGTCTATAACCAATGGGTGAGGTACAGGCTAAGGTGTCAGGTCCTACATCTGCAACTACTTTGTTCCATCCCCAAAATGCCCTAAACAGGTTTTCTTTTCTTTTTTTAATTTTTATTTTAAAGAGAATAAAACCAAACAAAATGAGACAGAATAAAGCCAAACAAAACAAAGCAGTGAAAGTGATACAGGACTTGGAAACAGGTTAATAGGAAATCAACAATGGCTACCATAATGCCTCTTGTTATCTTCAAAATAGCTCTCCATACCATGAGACATAATAAAATAAAAAAAAACAGAAAAGAATAAAACCAATCAAAACAAAACAAAGCCATACAGGATTTCAAAACCGGATAATAAGAAATCAACAATGGCTTCCATAACATATTATCTTCAAAATAGTTGCCCATGCCATCAGATATGATAAAATCAAACAAACAAGAAAAACAGAATAAAACCAAACCAAACCAAACAATGAAAATAATACAGGACTTAAAATAATAGGAAAAACAATGGCTACTACCTCCAGAAGGACATCCCCCATAGTTGCTATATTGCAATTTGTTATCCTCTAAGTAGACAGTCAGATTAACTGGTATTAGGCCTGCAAAGTCAGTCATACAATACAGGCATTAAATTATGATACATTTTGTCTTGTTTTGTGTTGTCTCTTTGAAATAAAATGGATTTTTAAAAAATGAAAAAAATTAAGATTTTCTTTTTTTTCTTCAGTGGCTATCATGTCAGCCTGTGTTTCTCTGAATCAGCCCGTTGCGTTGGGCATGGGGGACGCTGGGCACCCCTTGTCTCCAAGCCTGAGAGCTGGCTGGCTCACAGGAAGGGGCTGGCTTCTTGGTTCTCTTCCTAGGACACACCACAGGCTTTCTTTTCTATTTCTCTTTTTCTTTTTCTCATCTTCTCTCAACATAAAATCATTAAGGAAAGACAAGGAGAGGAGACGACAGCAACACAATGTCAGATGCTAGAGAATAAATCAATGAGAGCTCATGGAGTGAGCAGACTGGACAAAACCCAGCCAACCCAGTTTGCACTGCTGAAACCTCTGCCAGAAGCCTGCTGTGGTGGCTCAAGCCTGCAATCACAGCACTCAGGAGGCTGAGGCAGGAGGATCCTTGCAAATCGGGGACCAGCCTGGGCTACAAAGTGAGCTCAAGGCCAGTTTGAACTGCAAAGTGAGACTCTGTCTCAAAAAGACGAGAGAGAGAGAGAGAGAGAGAGAGAGAGAGAGAGAGAGACAGAGAGAGAGAGAGAGAGAGAGAGAGAGACAGAGACAGAGACAGAGAGAGAGAGAGAGAGAGAAACAGACAGACAGAGAGAGAGCTAGCTAGCTCAGGACGGAATGGAGAAATAGGCTAAACTAAGAAAAACTGAGCAACGCCTGCCTACTTCCTAAAGCGGACTGGAGGGTCCCCTTCCAAAAGGCTTGTGCTCTGGGCCAGATTGGCCAAGAAGGGCACTGGTCACCCTGAAGCAGGGGACCCTGGCCCGGTGACCGCACATGCCCTGGCCTCTGCAGGACCTCACACACCCCGCAGGCAGGCGTCCTCTCGGGTTGCCGCCCAATGGAGGACTCTTCCCCGGGAAGGAGCACAGCGTGGGATGGAGGCCTCTGCACTGCTCCGAGCTCATCACCTGTCACCGCGCAGCCTTTCCGCCTGCTGTGCACCTCTCCTGACCCTTGGGCCTCTCTTCCCCTTTCTGAAAGGCCTGCGAGGCAGGCCTCAGCCCCCGGACACCAGGGGAAGAGAGCACCTGTGGAGCTTCCCTGGGGGAACGCGTCTTTCTCCACCCACGCGTGTCCCGGGGCTCGGGCTGGGTCGTGGGGTGAAGCAGCAGCCACCGCGATGGGGGCCCACTCAGGGCCACTTCATCAATAGGCTCTCTGTGCTCTCTCCAGTCCCATTGTGCTGTCTCCCGCACCTGCAGCCTTGAGGCACCTCCCAAACCCACCACCGCCACGGAGCTCCGAACTCTTATCTTAGGTTCTTCTGCTACACACAAGGTCCTGTCCCACGCGCAGAGCCCCCTCACTTCCTCCTCCCTCTCGCGGCTTCTCCCTCTCCCTGAATTGAGGATTCAATCAAGGCCTTCTACTGAGCTGTGGTTACACACGCACACTTTTTTTTTTGCCACAGAGTCTTCTTTTTAATTCAAGCTGGCCTCGAACTCATGGCAACTTTCCAGCCTCAACCTCCTGAGTGCTGGGATTACAGAGTTGGACCATCACGCTCTGCATTTTTTATTTTTTTTTTATTATTATAAGACATCTTACAATGTGGCCCAGGTTGGACTCAAACTTACAATCCTCCTGCCTCAGCTTCCCAGAGTGCTAGAATTACAGACATGCATCACCCCTGCCTGCTTACTCAGAGCTTCAGAAGAGCCCTTCAGGCTATACTTTTAATCATAAGCCAAACAGCCAAAGGCAACATCTCACATGTAGACCAATAGGACAGAACTAAACCGAAACAGTCATGATCTTTGATGGAGATCCCAGGATACACAACAGAGGAAGCACACAGTCTGTTTACAAGCTAGTAGTGTCATAGTAGTGGCATAAGTGCTTGCCTGACACATACAAGGTTGTGAGTTCGATCCCCAGCACACACACAAAAAAAGCTAATAGTGGGAAATTGAGATATCCATGTGTACAAAAATGAAACTGAACCCTTACTTAGCCCCCCCACACACACATAAATCAGCTCAAATTGCAGACTTAAAAGTAAGACCTGAAACTGTAAAATCCTACACACCACACACAGTGGGAAAGCTTCTGATCTGCTGGACACAGCAGATTTCTTTGGTATGACACCAAGAGCATGGGAAGCAAAGACAGAAAGCAAAAGATGAGAACTACTAAAAACTAAAAATGTGCCCAGCAAAGGCAAACAATCAAGGGAATGAAATGGCAACCTATGTAATTCGGAATAATGTTAATAATGTACCAGCTACATATCTGAGAAAGAGTTAATTTCCAAAACATACAAGGAACTCCTACAACTCAGTAGTAAAGAAGAGCAGGTAACTTGATTTTAAAAAGTAAACATAGGAGCTGAGAATATAACTCAGTGGCACAACACCTGGTACCAGTAAACAAACAAACAAACAAGTAAAATAAACATAGGGCTTAAGCAGACATTCTCCAAAGAAAATGTATAAATGGGGCCGGGGATTTAGCTCAGTGGCATAAGTGCCTGCCTTGCAAGCGCAAAGTCATGAGTTCGATCCCCAGTACAAAAAAAAAAAAAAAGTATAAATGATCAATAAATATATAAAAGATGTTCAGTATCAACTCGGTATGATCACACATGCTTGTAATCCCAGCTCTGAGGAAGGCTAAGGAAGGAGGATCACAAATTTGAGTCCCACCTGGGCAATTTATCAAGATTCTGTTTTTAAAAAGGGCATACACAGGCTGGGGATTTAGCTCAGCGGCATAAGCACCTGCCTTGCAAGCAGGAGGTCATGAGTTCAATCCCTGGTACCGATAAAAATGAAAAAGACAAAAAAAAAACCAGACATGGTGGCTCATGCTTGTAATCCCAGCACTCAGGAGGCTGACGTAGGAGGATCGTTGTGAGTTCAGAACCAGCCAAGGCTACAAAGTGAGCCCAAGGCCAGACAGAGAGACTGTGTCTCAGAAAGACAAAACAAAGCAAACACCTCAACATCAATGCAATATCGTTATTAGAGAAGAGCAAATCAAAAACACAATATTAACTCACACCTTTTAGGACAGATATTATTCACCTAGTGGATGCGACAATATTTTATTTTTTCACTAGGGACACAGGGACACATTAAGTGCCGGATGTGTCCTCCACTTTAACTACACAGTGGCATCTCGGATATTTGCTTCTGTTCAAACCCATCAAATTGTACACAAAAAATATGTGTGGTTCTTCCCATGTCCATTATATCTCAGTACGGCTTTTTAAGTAATAAAGCATACATGTTTTAGAGAGACTTTTAAAAATTTCTCATATGAAAAATATGACCCAGAGCAAGCAGGGGGGGAAAAAGCTAGTTTATAGGTGAAACAGACTGTGAAAAAAAAAAAACTACAAAAACATTATCACTGACATTTTCAAAAAGAAAAAAAGCTGGGCATGGTGGCACACACCTGTAATCCCAGCACTGAGGAGGCTGAGGCAAGAGAATCATTGTGTTTGAGACCAACCTGTGCTACAAAGTGAGCTCAAACTCAACTTGAACTGAATAGTGGACCCTGCATAGTGAGACTCTGTCTCAAAAAAGACAAAAAGGAAATAAAATGATGTGATGATGCCACAGATGCTGGCACACACCTGTCATCCAGCACTCATGAGGCTGAGGCAGGAAGATTGCCCTCTGTTTAAGGCCAAATTGGGCTGCACATTGACTTCAACGGTGGCCCGAACTATATAGTAAGACCTTGTCTCAAACAAAACAAAACAGAAAATGATTCAACGAACCAAAAAATAACACCTGGAAATCAAAAATACTGCCGAAATAGAAGACCCAATAGATGATATAACAAAGTTGAAGAAAGTGCACAGAAAATTAAGCAAAAAATACAGAAATAGACAACAGGAGGGAAAACTGAATGATGTCATGAAGTTTCAACATCTGAATAACAAATTTCTAGGGAAAAAAAGAAAAAGAACAACAATCAATAGAAAAGAGTCCTCAGATAAATGAGGAAGTTTTCCTACTTGATTGATTGATGCAGCTTCTAGCTGGAAAACACTAATCAGTAAACAAGATTGGCAAAGGAATACAGACCTACACCAAACCCCAGCATTGGGAAATTCCAGAACACAGGCAACAAATAATTCTCTTGATTCTACAAGTGTCAAGAGAAAAACAAAAGTCATTTCTTTTTTCAAGAGAGAAGAGCCAAGAATGAAAATGACTCGGGCTCCTGCGCAGCAGCACTGCCATTAAGAAAATAGAGAAGTAATCCCTTAAAACACCAAGAGACACTGGGCATGGTGGTGCATGCCTATAATCCCAGCACTCAAGGAGGCTGAGGCAGGAAGACTGCCATGGCTTTGAGTCTAGCAGGAGCTAAATATTGAGTTCAAGTTCAGTCTGAACTACGTAAGACTCTACCTCAAAAACAACAACAACAAAACTCAAGGAATTTTCTGTACCTAGCTACATTATCTAGCAAGCGCAGGATAGAATGAAAACAGGTTTAATGCAAGGTCTCACAAAAGTTACCCGCCACCTGGGACACAGCTCAGCAGCACAGCACCTGCCTGGCAAGTATGAGGTCCTGATTTCAAGTCCCAGTGCTTCCTCCCCCCAAAATGTTACCTCCCATGCACGCTTTCTTGAGAAGCTCCTGAAGAAATAGTACTATTAAGGGCTAAAGTAAGAAAGAGGGAATCAAGGGAAAAAAGAAAGAAGATGGGCAGTGCAGAAAGCAGGCAGGCAGGATCCCAGGAGGACGGCATGGAACACCGTGTGTGTGAGCTGTCCTGCCGGCGTCCACCAGTTCCAACTGGAGCAGCATCCCCAAGGCAGACATGCTGAGAACTGTTGCTACCACCTCTCACCTCCCATTGTTCGTTCCTTTCTACCTGAGGACCAAGCATCTACATGAATTCAGCACATTCAAACTGTCCATAACCTGTCTTGGGCCACGTGGTGCTATAATCTCTCTCCCACCCACCCCAAAACTGCTGAGCTTGTGAGCTGAGAAGTCTTGTTTCCACCCCACACTAGTTCCCTGCTGTGCTGTATCCTCAGTGAACTCAGAAGTAGACAAAAACAGTGCGGCACACTCCAAGATCACATTGTCACCATCCACCCCACACTGGCCTCCTGCCGTCACCGTGACTGTGCAGGACTCGGCTCAAGAGGGATTTGGGGGAAACCCCAGGAGGTGGGAGGGAGGCCGCTGTAGCCAGGAGACTGCTCTGCTGGGCTCCTCCTGGGAGGCTCTTTCCATCTGTGACAGTACTGTAATGTTCCCCCAGGGATATGCTGACTCCTAGGCTTTTCAGAATTAAGTGAGTATTATTCAGGAATACCGGTGTGGATGGCTTTTTAAAAATTATAAAGAAAAGAGAATGATTAACTGAAAGCAAGTAACCTCCAGTGAGTAACCTGAAAACTTAAGAAACCATCCCCGGGATCTTCAGATAAAGTTAACAGTTTATTTATTATCCTTTTGTTAATAGTTAAATTTTTATTAGCACATGCTTGCAGAACATAATGATTACCTTCATTGGGGGAGTTGGTACATGCACAAGAATATGTTACAGGCTCTTTTTTGCTTTTGTTTTTTACAGATTCTTTTTTGTTTGGTTGTTTTTTGTTTTTGTTTTGTTTGTTTTGGTACTAGAGATTGAACTCACGACCTCACACTTGCCAGGCAGGCACTCTGGTTTAGTTTTTTTAAAACAGGGTCTCATGATGTAGTGTAGGCTGACCTTGAACTCACTCTGTAGGTCAGGTTAGCCAAAAACAAGTGGTGATCCTCCTGCCTCAGCCTCTTGGGTTCTGGGATTATAGGTGTGCACCACCACACCTGGCAGTGATATGTATGTATGCAATGTATGTATATATACGTGTGCATATACATATCTGTGTGCACATTATATACTCCTTAGGTCTGTTTTCTTTCAGGTATATACCACTGTGCCCAGTGACAAGACTCTAAAGAAATGTTTAGTACTTTTAGAAAAATACACTCGCCACATTTCTCGTGTTTGGGGAGGTGTGTAGACAACCCCACGACGCCACATGCAGACATTTCCACAGGAGTCCATTTTCCCCACCCAAACACAGATGCTCATGCTGAGGGCAAATCATTTTCCACTACTGTAAATTTACCAAAAATCTCCTTCCCTTTGACTGAGAAAAGCTGGGTGCTATTCAGCTTCAAAATACAGGACCAGAAACCAAATGTGCTCTGCCTACCTAAGACACACAAAATACAAGAAACGCAAATGTGGAAGGATTAGGCAACAGACAGCAAAGCTTTGTGACTCTCCAGACACGGAGATGAGCAGATGAGCCTTCTTAGTGCCTGGTGGCCTGGCTCAGGGCTGCAGGGGAAACGCACGCAGAATACAGCCATCTCCCTGGACTGAGAGGATGGAGCAGGAGCCCAGGGAGAGCAAGTCTGCTTGAGTTACCAGGGCACTGTACCAGAGGGAACATGAGCCATTTGTTAAAAATTGATAATCTGATAAAAATTTAAAATGTCTCTTCTTTAAAACTATTAAGAAGTCAGGCATGGTGGCACATGCCTATTAATTCCAGCACTTGGTAGGCTGAGGCAGGAACAATGCCATGAGTTCAGGGCTGACCTGGGCTACAAAGGGAGGTCCTATCTCAAAACAAACAAAAGCAAGCAAGCAAACAAACAAACCTATTAAGAAGATGGATATGGTGGGACACAACTATAATTCCAGTACTCAGGAGGCTGAGGCAGAAGGATTGCCATGAGTTTAAGGCCAGCCTGGGCTGAATAGAGTTCAAGGCCAGTTCGAACTACATAAAAAGATCCTGTTTCCAAAAAAAAAAAAGGTTTTTTGTTTTTGTGTAAATGTACTTATAAGTCGGGCATGGTGGCACATTCCTATAATCCCAGCATTTGGGAGGCTGAGGCAGGCAGATTGTTGCAAGTTCAAGACCAGTCTGGGCTACAAAGTGAACTGGCATCTGTCCCCCCCACAAGCCTTAGATATGTGCCACTTGCATCTCTAGGACCACACGTGCACACTGCCTTGTGGTTTATTTTGTTTTGTTTTGTTTTCTGCTTGCCAAAGTGATGGCTCCTTTACGCAGCAAGGGAAACCACCAGCAGAGTGAAGAGGCAGCCTACAGAATGGGAAAAACTCCACCAGCTACTCCTCAGAGAGAAGACTACTATCTGGACTACAAAAAGAATTTGAAAAAAATCAGACCACTCCCAAATTTAAAGACCCAATTTAAAAAATGGGCATCTGAAATGAATGGACACTTCTCAGAAGAAGTCCAAATGGGCAATAAATATAGGAGAAGATGTTCCACATCACTGGTCATTCAACAGGTACAAATTAAAGCAATGCTGAGATTCCATCTAACCCCAGAAAAAATGGCTACTATCAAGATATCAACCAATAACAAATGCTGGAGCAAGTGTGGTGGTGCACACCTGTAATCCCAGACCTCAGGAGGCTAAGTGGGGAGACCAGCCGGGCTACAGAGAGCTCAAGGCCAACCTGAACTGCACAGTGAGACCCTGTCTCAAAAAGACAAACAAACAAACAACAACAATGGGGGGAAAGGCTGGAGGGCTATAGAGAGAAAGAAAACTTTCTCAACTGTTCATGGGAGTGTAGACTCGTGCAAGCACTGTGGAAATCAGCATGGAGGGGTTGGGGATTTAGCTCAGCAGCATAAGTACCTGCCTTGCAAAGCAGGCAGTCCTGAGTTCCATCCCTGGTACCGATAAAAAAAAAAAAAATGAAAAACGGAAATCAGCATGGAGATTCCCCAAAAACCAAAACTAGAAATTCCATTTGACCCAGCTATTCTACATCTAGGTATTGTCCCCCAAAAGCCAAAGACATCATATTATGATGATGTATGCTTACTCATGTTTATAGTAGTGAAATTCATAATAGCTAATTGGAAACAGCCTGTATGTCCTTCAGCCTATATGTCCAGATGGATGAAGAAAATGTGACATTTATACACAGTAGAGTACTACTCTGCTATGAAGATAAACAAGTCATTTATAGGAAGATCAATGCACTTTGCGATCATAATGTTAAGTGAGATAACTCAGACATCCAAACTTAAATATTGCATGGCTTCTCTTATACAAAAAACTATATATATATATATATATATATATAGTACAAAATAGAAGACAAGGTAAAATGAGGGGGAAAACCTATTGCAATCTAGTACAGACAATGTATCTAAAAAGATATCACAACTTAGTACAATTGTCTTACATGTTTTATATGTTCTTTGGCCTATTAGTCAGTCTTCAGTCTGTACCTATAATAATTAATTTTATAAGGTCTTACAAGATAAGTAAATGGGGGCTGGGGGTTTAGCTCAGTGGCATAAGGACCTGCCTTGCAAGTACGTGGTCATGAGTTCGATCCCTGGTACGGATAAAAAAAAATTTTTTTTTTAAAAAAGCAAGATAGGTAAAGGAATCTGATACTGGAAAAATTGAAAAAGGGGGCAGGGGGAAGGGAAAAGCTGAAATGTGTTATGCACATGCACCAACTCCCTACAGTGAAGGTAATCATTATGTACTACAATCGAGTACTAAAAAAAGTCAAAACACGGAAAAGAAGTGATCATTACTCTAGACTCTCCCTGAATAATGTCTATGCTATTTACTGTCCCATCACCCCTTATCTAAGATAATCATTTCTTAGGTACAGAGTGGCATTGTTCGCCCCCACCCCTTTTTTTCTTTTTTGTTAGTTTTTGAGATGGTCTCACTGGGGAGCCAGGCTGCCCTCTAAGTCACCCATGGATCCTCCTGCTTCAGCCTCAACGACCCCCCCAAACCCCACCCGTGCTGGGATTACAGGCAGGGCCACCACACCTGGTCCATTACTTCTTTTTTTGTCTTTTTCCTTTTTATCGGTACCAGGGATCGAACTCACGACTGCCTGCTTGCAAGGCAGGTGCTTATGCGGCTGAGCTAAACCTCCAGCCCCGTCCATTACTTCTTTAATGATTTTTCCTGCCTGGTTTTCGCTCTTCTTTTCTCCCTGAGCCTCGAAGAACTTCCTTTGCTCTCCTCTCTGTTTAGCTGACCTCTGTCATTCCCTGCCTTCAGTTGCACCATCAACTGCAGCCAGCAAACGCTTCATTTTATTTTCAAATCCATTTTTTTCATTTTGGAGTCTACGTTTAGTTCTAAATTCCCTCCACTGTACATTTCTTTAGTGAGATTTTCTGTGTGTGCGTTCATTACTACACTGCCCACTGTTTTACTAGACCGCAGTTCTCCAGTCTGCTCTAGACTCTTTGCCTGCGATTCCAACATCTGAGTCCCTTACAGCTGTTCTCTGCACCACCACACCCAGCCCTTTTGGTTTGGTTTTTAGGCAGAGAAGATTTAAGATCTACCTCCTGCAGTTTGTAAATATCCCATACATTGTTATCAATTATAGTCTCCATATTGCCACAGAGTCGCCAGAATTTTTTCCTGATGAAACTTTGTATCCTTGCACTCCAGTCTCCTTAATCTCTTAACCTCACCCCACTTAAATCGGCAAGAGACATCTAAAAAGTTGAAATGAAGGGGCTGGGGATTTAGCTCAGTGGCATAAGTACCTGCCTTGCAAGCAGTGGTCGTGAGTTCGATCCCCAGTACCGATAAAAAAATGAAAAAGACAAAAAAAAAAAAAAAAGTTGAAATGAATCAAAACCAGTTCATCCCAGAAACAGTATTCCAGCCCCGCAAGGTGGTGCACACCTGTAATCTCATCGCTCAGGAAACTGAGGCAGGAGCATCGGCCAGAATCGGAAGCCAGGCTGGGGTAGATGAGTTCAAGGCCAGCATAAACTACGTGGTTAGACTGTCTCAAAGAATGAGAGAAAAATCAGAAACAAACAGTGTTCTGAGGAGACGCTATACTGGACTCAGATCCTCTAGTGTGACCATTTTGGATTCTGGTCCTTGGGACTTGGACCATATACCCTCTCGCATTCTGCTTCTGGTGTGTGTGTGTGTGTGTGTGTGTGTGTGTGTGTGTGTGTGTGGTCCTGGGCTTGAGCCCGGGACAAAGGGTTGATGATGTAGCTCAGTGGAAAAGTCCTGGGTTCAAGCCACAGAGGTGGATAAACAAAAAGGGAAAAGTAAGTTAAACTAAACTAAAAATAGCTACCTAATAGATAACTTGTACTGCTTTGCATAACATAAGCTGTCGGTCACACTGAGTCTAACAACATTTTTTAAAATATACAGAACTGATAAAATGAATTGATTACAGGGCTTGCAGGCGTGAAGGTCAGATACGTGGCTTGTAACTGCGCCAGCACTAGGCTGCTGCCTTAGATGCTGAAAACCGTGAGAAAGAAGACAGGAGCCTACTGTCCTCCGGTATGGGGAGGGGACTTCTCTGGCAGGGCCTGGAGAGGGGCCGACCTTGGGTCTGGGAAGCCGCACTGGGAGCAGAAGCCGCAGCGTTAGGCAGATCACAGCCCCAACTCGGGGGTCTACAAATGTCATCAGCTGCTGTTATAACCCTTCCTGGCCAGGTGCTGCCTTACAGCCCATTTGTGTAAATAAATGATCATGGAAAAGGAATGGCCTGATCACAGCTAACCGCATACCCAACTGTTACTTCAAGGAAGTGGAGGAAAGAGGACTACTTACAAGAGCCCTTTAGCCCGCCTTTCTCTCCGTCATTCCATACAGACTAATTAAGGGACCCATAAGGTGACAGGGCACCTGCGACCCTACAACACACGCAGGTGAACTGGGTATGGTGGTAGTAAATTACCTGTAGTAAACAGCCTGTTAAATTTTGCTTTGCAAAAGTGTATTAGTATTTCCATTATCTCACTCCTAAGACTCCTTGTATGACCAGGCGTGGTGGTGCACATCTGTAATCCCAGCACTCAGGAGGCAGAGGCAGGAGAGTTGCTAAGAGTTTGAGGTCAGCCTGGCTTCACAGCGAGTTCAAGATCAGCACGAACTACATAGCAAGAAGCAAGATCCATTCTCAAAAACAAAACAGCTCCATATACATATACATATATATATATATATATATATATATATCCATAGCTATTGATAGCTTTTATAGCTTTACAAAAACTGTATTTGGAAAAAAACTTAACCTTAGCCTTCCTAGACTCCTACAGTATGAGAAATAAATTTCTGCATGTGTAAGTCGCCTGGTATTTTGTGGTGAGCAGTGTTCATCCTTCCTGCGGACACAGAGCACAGAGGCCGGCTTGGTCCCCGGCTCTAATGTCACTCCTAGCAACCTGTCCAGTGTTCCGCTGCTCCTGGCAGTTACCTCTCTGAAGCACAAGCCAGCCCACGCTACTCCTCACTGAACATTACTCAGTGTCTGACATGCTTCATGACAAGACGCCCCGCTCGCAGCAGCACACACCCCGACACCCCAAACCCTGCCTGTCTCTCCCCAGCTCCAGTGAGACCTGCTGAGGCACTGGAGAGAGCTGGGCTTTGGAGTCCAACACAGCGAGCTGGACACTGCAGCTCACTCCTTACCCGTGTGGCCCTTGGAAATCAGGGGTTGCCCAAGGGTCTCAGCTTCTCATCTGTAACATGAAGAAAACATGTCCATGCAGTCCAGTCACAGTCCCTTGGCACACTCTCGGGACATGCTAACCTTCCCTTCTTTTTTCCTGGCATTCTTCCTGTTTCTGGAAACCTACTCTTTTTTCATATTGCTGACTATGAAGAAGCTATTAGTTCTTCAGCTTTCCACCCTCAGATCACTTCCTTTCTCGGGTGCAATGAATGGATCCTTTCTGTGGCATGGGGTGGCTAGGTTGTATTTTTCCCATCTGCCTTACATAGCAATTACCTTTGTCTGTGTGTAAAGTCCTTGAATCTTCTCCTATTCTTTTCTGCTTCCTTCTTGTCCTAGAGCACATAGTCTAGAAGTCTGGAATATTTTTTTTTTTTGAGACAAGATCTTGCTATATAGTTCAGCCTGGCCTTGAACTTGTGATCCTCCTGCCTCAGCTTCTCAGGTGAGGGCCCCCATACCTGGCTATAATTTTGGATGTTTTTGAACCTAAAAATGTATTCACTATGGCCATTTCCTGTTCAGGCATGTAATAAATGTGGCAAATTTTTCTTGCTATCTAAATATTTTAACATTAGTTGTCAATCTTTAGTGGTAACTACTAAGATTATCTTGAGTTTGAAATGCAAACATTATGTGAAGAAAATATTTGTAATGGAAATTGTTAATAAAAAAATTCACTAAAAGTAACATGTAGTTTATCTTACTGAGTAAATTACCCATCATCTCTGAAACTGTTCCACAAATAGTTTCCCCTGCTTTCTTTCTGTGAGGTTGTCAGTAACTGTTATGGTTTATGTCTGGGTATACCCCTAAAGCCTCAGGCAATCAGGGAAGTGGCTGAATCTAGCATTTGTGATTGGTTCACTGTCTAGTGCTGGGATTGGTGGTGTGAGTGCTGCACCCACCCAGGGGTGGGCAGCTCCCCCTCCCCCTGGCATAAAATATAAAGGAGGGAAGGAGGCATGCTTCACATCTTTTGCCTTTTTCACTCTTGTTGCTTGTGGTCACCATGAATGATTGCCCCTCAGCCACACCACTCTGACGTGGAGCCAACTGAGTATGGACTGAAACTTCCATAAACTGTAAGCTAAATAAACCTTCCCTTCCTTCATTTTGTGCATCAAGCAACATTTTGTCTCAGCAACAAGAGAAAAGTAACCAAGTCAGTAATGTTATTCTGCTTTAAAATGTTAAACTTCCAACTTGAACTGAGGTACTGCTGCCTAACTAGTGTTCAAGGCAGTCAGCATGTTTTTTTGGTGGGGTACCGGGGCTTGAACTCACAACCTCACACTTACCAGGCAAGCATTTGAGCTGCTGAGCTAAATCCCTGACCCAAGGCAGTCAATACAACTGTTGCCCTGAATTTTAGAAGACTGCAGACTAGATTAAAAATTCCAAAGTAGTTTTGAAGGTTCAGATCACCTTCAGTGTAAGCAGTTTTATTCCACACTTAGAATTGACTATGATTACCCATTTGTTCCATCAAAGCAAAGACACTCCCAAACAGGATTTCAGTCTTTACTTTTCTAATTCAACCTCTGCATGATTGATCTCACTCTTCCTTTTAATTACTCATCATTTCCATTACTCTGCAGTGACATTTGTTTCCTCTCTGGAGACCTAAGAGAAAATAAAAAGTCTTCACAGGCAGCTGCTTTGGTGATGTGAACGTAGGAAAGACAATTATTCCTTCAGTATGTTAAAACAAGCTGGGTTGGCGGTGCATGCCTGTAATTACAGTATTTGGGACTCTGAGGCAGGAAAATCACCATGAGTTTGACCCCAGGATGGGCTACATAGTAAGTTCAAGGCCAGCCTGAACTATAGAGTGAGACCCTGTCTCATGGACTCTGTCTTGTGTGTGTGTGTGTGTGTGTACCAGGAAGCAAACTCACAACCTTATGCTTGACAGGCAAGCATTTAGGCCACTGAGCTAAATCCCCAGCCAGAAACCCTGTCTCAAAAGAAGAAACAAACAAACAAAAAAACCTCCTCTATGCTTGGCCAAGGTTGTAGGCCAGGCTTGTGGATGACTGTGTCTTGTATGAAATCGCAGAGCATGCACAGTCTTCTGCGGAGCCTCACCCCAGCCCTGTAAGCTCTTGTAAGCACGAATAAGAAAAACAAATAAACAAACAAACTGCCTGTTAGTGGGAAAATACATCACCACAGGGCAAGGAGCCTTTGAAGGGGAGGAAGACTGGGTGCTCTCTAGATGTGTGACGTGGGGCAAAGATCAGCCCACTGGGAAGAGGGGTGCAGGTTGAATTTATGTTTGGCCAAACCCTAGTCGAGATGTTGCTGCAAAGGTCTTTTGTAGATGTGATTAATATTTACAACCAGTTGCCTCTAAAGAAGGGTTACACTGAATAATGTCTCATAGAATTAGTGTAAGACCTTGAGACTAAAGGTTAAGCCTGCTGGAAATCTCCTTCTCATCTCAAGGTGAATAAATAGATATAAGCTGTATCACACACACACACACACACACACACACGGCTATACAGCTCATATCTGAAGATAGAATAGATTCTTAACTGGCTCCAACAAATAAGTACTCAGAGAATTCCCAAGTGGACAGGCTGGGGTGTCAATTGGATGCTCCTCTCTTCTTCCCACGGCTTTTAGAAAAGATCTAATAAGTAGGTTATTCCAGCCTCAAAGGCAGTGAAATGAATTATGGATGATTCAATGGATGGAACTGAGCAGATAAAAATGTAAAACTTCTGGGCCAAAAATAGCTAATTAAATCAAAACTCAAAAGGCATGCATTAGACCAGAGGAACAGTGTATTAATTACATGGAAGAGAATTAAGAGTCAATAACACTGAGTAGGAAAAGACCCGATAGCTAACTATGCAAAGCTTTCCATCAGATAACGCTCAAGAACAGATTCCGCCCCTGGTCAGAAAACCTCTGATCACAAGCCTCACCTTGCTAACACAACGCAGCGCAAACCAAAGCGACAGTGGGATCCTAGTCTCAGCCTGTGGAATTAACAAAGACTGGACCACTGAGTCACCCTATGGAGGTGCTGACTAGAAACAACCAAGAGATACCCAAGGGCCTTGCCCTAGTGACTGCTCGCTGGGAGGCAACCTCAGGAGTCTGAGTCATAGAGAGGACTCACACACATGACTTTAAATAGAAATAGAATTAGCCTCTTGGAGAGAGATGGTTCGTTCAGTCACTCAAATATTTATTGAGTGCCTGGTACAGTATGTGCTCAGCTGCTGAGGTTGCTTGACTTCAATGAGTTCCTTGCTCGCTCACTCTTTCTTTCTTTCTTTCTTTCTTTCTCTTTCTTTCTTTCTTTCTTTCTTTCTTTCTTTCTCTTTCTCTTTCTCTTTTTCTCTGTCTGTTTCTCTTTCTCTTTCTTTCCCCATTTTGTGGTACTGGAAATTGAATCCTTTGCATAAACCACATGGTCAGACCTCTTTAAATTTTTGAGACAGAGTCTTACTTACTAAGTATGAAGTTTCACAAGCCAGGCTCCAATTTGTGATTCTCCTACCTTGGCCTCCTAAGAGCACACTACCATACTCAGCTTGAGACCCCTGAAAAATGTAGGCAGAATAGAAAACAATAAAGAAACCACACACACACACACACACACACACACACACACACACACACACACACAAACTTGGGCATAAAAACCAGGCTTGGTGATGCAGTGCTGAAATCCCAGCACTGGGGAGGCTGAGGGCAGAAGGACCGCTGCAAGTTTCAGGCCAGCGTGGGTTATTCAGTGAGTTCAGCAACTGCCTGGACAATGTACTGACAGCTCATCTCAAAAAATCAAAAGTAAAATAAAATCATTCTAGGCCACCCTAGGCTACAAAGGAAGAGTCTATCTCAAAAAACCTAATAAAGAAGGAAATGTGGGTAGAACGTATGCTTGTTTGTAGCCTTTGAAATGCATTCTGTCAAAGGGCTCTTTTTGTTTGTTTTTTGAGATGATGTCTTCTTTTATAGCCTTGAAATCACAGTCCTCTTGCCTCAGTCTCCTGAGTGATGGGATGACAGGCATGTGCTACCCTACCTAGCAGGGATGTCACTTTGGAAACACAGATGTAACTAGTCTTAGTTTGCAAGAGATACCTGGGATGGTCCTCTATGGCATGGTATCTCCCCGCTCTGGATATGGGAAGCCCTTGAAGGGAAAGTTATCTCAGCTTCTTTCTGTTCTCCCACACTGCTTAACACATTTGAGCACATCATAGGTATTCAAAAACAGTTGGCAAGGGGCTGGGGATTTAGCTCAGCAGGCATAAGCATCTGCCTTGCAAGTGTGCAGTTGTGAGTTCGATCCCTGGTACCGATAAAAAAAAAAAACGAAAAAGACAAAAAAAAAAATTGGCAAATAAAAAGTAACATCATTCATTCTCAAGTTCCCTGAGACTAGAAGTTACAATCAACAATCCTGGGTATTTCGTTAATGCCATTTGTTTTAAAACAAATCTTTTTGCTGGGTATGATGCTGCCTCCCTGAAGTCCAAGCATGTGGGTGGGGAGGCTGATGCAGGAGGTTGCCGGAAGTTTGAGGCCAACCTGAACCAGATAGGGAGACCCTGTATCAAAAGTACAACAGAAAGACCAAAGCAAAGTAAATAAATAAATACCTTTTAATAACAAGTAACAGATAACCCCAAACTTTCGTTAACGAAAAAATTTACTATAGGGACCACTTTGCGTATTTCGCGATGGCTTAGAGCTGTTTGGATATACTCCGTGAGGCTTTAGGAATCCACAGCAATCTACATCTCAGCTCTTTGCTTTATTGTTCTCTGAACGAAAAACAAGGAGCAAAGCTTTAATGCTGCTGTCCTCACGGCAGCCCGCCCTCGTCTTCCATTTTGTTTAATCCTTTGTTTGCAACCAGAAGGGGAAGAAAAACTTCAGTACCAGTTGCAGCATTCACCAGTGAATGATGGCTCTGCTACGGCTTGAGGAGCAGGATGAGGTTGGTTAAACCAGAACCTGCTCTCTTTTTCTTTTCTTTTCTTTTTTTTTTTAATTTTTATTTTATCGGTACCAGGAATCAAACTCACGACTGCCTGCTTGCAAGGCAGGCACTTATGCCACTGAGCTAAATCCCCAGCCCCAAACCTGCTCTCTTTTATTCTGTTCTTTTAGATGGTGTTTAACCTCCTCATTCCCTTCTCTGGCTCCTCCTCTCTGACTGGTAGCTATTTGCTTTCTCAATCATTTCCTAGGAAAGAAATCAGTTGATAGAACACCAAGAGGAAATGGATTTCACCAAGCTGAATTTCAATTTTTTGTTTTGTTTTTTGTATCTTTTTGCTCTCTGTGAGCAAATTTAGATAATGAAAAACCTCAGTTACTGCCCTGAATAATATAAAATAATTCAAGCTGGGTGCAGTGGTGCATGATTGTAATTTCAGTATTCTGGGAGGCTAAGGCAAGAAGACAGAGTTCCAACCCATCTTGGGCAATTTAGCAAGACCGTGTGCCAAGATAAAAGAATTAAAATGGCTTAGAGATGTGATGCAGTGTGAGGCCCTGAGTTCAAGCCCTAGTACTGGAAAAAACACCAAAGAAACAAGGCAGTTCCAGACTGTCTGGTAAGGTACAGGAGCTACAAAGTACAAAGTTGGGGTGGGGGATGGAGGACTTCTAAAAAGATGGAGGAGTGGAAAGCTGCAGAAAAACATCCTCTCTGAGATGCCGTGTCAAGACTGTGGAATAAGCAGCAGCAAGAGGGAGAGAAGCAGGAGGCAAGTGTGTCTCCAGGAACTAGCAAGGATCTGAAGAAAGAACTGATGCCCACACGCAGAGTGAAAAGAGAGACCTCAGTGGAGAAGAAGGAGGTGGCACGGGGTACCCGCTTCCCGGACTCAGACTGAGTGTGTGGCTTGAAGCTACAGGAGCACAGTGACGACTGGTGACCCCACAGGCCTCCATGGAGAAATGCAACAGTGGGACACAGCAGTGGACCCAGAGTACCGCGGTGGATGGTGAGTTATTCAGGGTCAGACAGACATTGTTCAAGGGAGAGTGATGACCTGGCAGCTAATCACACATGGAGGGGCCAGCTGAGTTCCCAACGCAGCAGTCTGAGGCTGGCTCCATCAAGTTCCAACATCAAGGTCAGGCGGCACTGAGTTCAACTCGCTGGAGGTCACGGAGCTGAGTTCAAGTCAACAGGAGGCACGTGGAGTATTGCAGAATGAGCAAAACAGGATCCAGCCTCACTGGAGGAAATCAACCTGAACATCAGTGGACCTAGAGGGGCAGGTTTGCTGAGATTTCCTATTACCCCACCATAATAAATCACCTGGATCTGGGCTCTGTTCACTTTGTCAAGCAGTGACAGTGGAGATATGGCCTGAAATACACTGTTTTTCTTTTTTTGTATTTTTTCTTGATTATTTGTTCTTGTTTTTATGAATGTGAACATTGCTTCTTGTTTCTTTGCTCTAATTGTTCTGTTCTGTTACTGGGTTTTTTCTTCTTTCTCCCTCCTGTCTTCTTCATCAGTTTCCCGAAGTTCATATAATCCTCCTTTGTTCTCCAGCCTTGCTGCTGATCTCCTTGTCTCCTTCGATTTCTCTATTTTCCCCAGAACCCATTTTAAATTTTCTCCCATACGACTGAAATGACAATATTGAAGTCATATTCACGGTGTAGAATTTTCCAGTTCGCTTTAGATTTTGCTACAGAATCACAAATATAATTCAACTTAATAGTTACCACAGTTCACCATTTTGTAGGCTGTTTGACGTTACGGTTATTTTTGATTATACTACATTAGTCAGGGTGATATAACTGTTCTAATCAGATGTTTATCCCGGTGTGCCAAAACTGAGGCTGCCTGGGATCATAAACAATCCTGTCAGCCATTGCTAGAGAACAAGGAGCTAGAGCAAATAGGCAGGAGACACTCATCCTCTGGAAACTGAAAAGGCAGGATGCTGAAATAGACTGAAAACTCAAAGTCAGCGAAACCTGGAACACACTTCTGAGAAGCAGTCATCTCTGTTTATTTTATTCTATTTTTTTTTTTTTTTTTTGAGACAGGGTCTTGCTTTGTAGTGATGTCTTATCTTTTTTTTTTTTTTTTTTTTTTTTTTTTTGTCTTTTTCCTTTTTATCGGTACCAGGGATCGAACTCACGACTGCCTGCTTTACAAGGCAGGCGCTTATGCCGCTGAGCTAAATCCCCAGCCCCTATGATGTCTTATCTTGATATCACTATGTAGCCCAGGCTGGCCTCAAAGTCCGAGTGATCCTACTGCCTCAGACTCCCAAATTCCAAGACTGCAGATGTGTGCCACCATGCCCAGCTAGTAGTCACTTCTGAAAGGTTCTCAGTATTAGCAATAAAGTTACCTGCCATAAGCAATTTAGATGCACCAACCCAGGAACTGGACTAAAAAAAATAGCAAATGAGAAGACACTTAAGCAAGATGCAGTCACAGATTTACAGTGCATCACTAAAGGGGGCTCTGATGTGAAGCAATTTGAGTCCATGCAGACTGTCTGAAGTGCTAACAGAAGTAACAAATCAGATGCATGAGACTTTAGAAAAAATATAAAATCAAAAATAATGTCTCGGATGTACATGGTTAGTGATTCTAGAGCAGATACAGATTTTAAAACATAGAGGACTTTAGAGAAATGATGGAAACCTTGATCCTCTATCATAGGAAAGAAATGAAATCCATGAAACACATTCAGATATCCAGGAGATTAAAAATTCCTTTGAAAGTGTGTGCAGTGGAATGAGCTAATGTGAGGACAAAATACCAAACCTAAAAGACAGGATTGCAGTTAGATCATGAGAAGAAAGATTTCTTTTTTTTTTTTTTAATTTTTTATTTAAGGAGAAAAGAAAAAAAAAACAGTGAAAGGGTACAAGTTATACAGATTTACAGAAGAAAAAAATGAACAGTAGGAAATCATTAGTTAATGGATTACATATTGCCATCTTAGAAATAATTGTTCAAGTCACAAAATTAAAGCTTGTAGAGTGGACATTCCAACAATGATACTGCAAACAGTTCTGTTCAATGATCCAATAAAACTCTGTGATATCATTTTCTATCTTATACACTTAAATATATATGCAGTTATATAGTTTAGAGCACTTTCTTTTCCTCTCTTTGGTACAATGACTATTACACGTTTTGGGTTTCATTGCTCCCACGGTTCTTACTGCTTTTTCGGAAGAGAGTAAAACCAAATGAGACATAACAGAACAGAATCAGTTAAGTCAAAAGGGTGGACATAATAGATAATATAAAAACATAATACAAGGTGATCAACAATGGTTACCATAATGCCTCCCGCTATCTCTAATAGAATTGCCTATATCATTAGTTATAATACAATTGAACAAAACAGTAAAGAACAAAACCGACAAAACCAAAACATTGGAGACATTGTAGGTCTTCAAAAGTAGATAAAAGTCAACGAGAATGGGCGTTATAATGAATCTCATTATCTTCACAGCTGATGCCTAAACTTTCGAACCTGATACTATCCAGCAAAACAGAATAGGGGAACATCAGTCAAAAACAAGATGGTGAGAGTAATACAGGGCTTCAAATCGAGATAATAGAAAGTCAAAGTGGGTTACTATATTATATCCTGCTATTTTTTTCCCTTGAATTAAACGGATAAAAATAAAAAAGTAAATAATGGAGTGGAGATTGAGAAAAAAGAGGGCATAACAGCGAAACAGCGCAGATCAAAACATAGCCATTTAAACAGAATAGTGTTTCACCACCAGATAATTCCGACCCAAAAGTAGTTACCATATTGACTCTTTCCTTGAAGTCCTTGAGTACAACTTCGTATACTGTAGCATTAAGTATATCAAAACAATGTAAAACCATTTAAGAGAATGACAGCATTACAGAGTATTTAGAATCGACTAACAGAAAATGAACAATGGTTTCTGTATAATCTCCTTGTCTTTAAAAGGTTTTTGCTTATACTATCGTACATAATAAAATCCAATAAGATACAACCTGTTTAGACCACTGGAGACAGAAGAATAAAAGCTAGATGAGACTTCAAAACAAGATGATACTAAATCAGTGTTACCTATTAAGATGTCATTTTCTCCAAAATAGCTGTTCCTATCATCCAATCTTCTCTGTCTCATTTCTGTTGAGCTCTTTTTCTGTCAGTAGCTGTCAGTTTGTCTTCTTCGTTTTGTTCTCTGCTCCATTCGTCGTGGCCTCCCCGCCACTATTTCTGGGTTCTTTGTATTTTTCTTTTTTTAGAATATCCTGCAATACTTTCTGTAGGGTTGAATTGGTGGTTGCAAATTCCCCCAGTTCCTCTTTATCCTGGAAGCACCTTGTTTTTCCATCAATTTCCAGGGACAGTTGTGCAGGATATCTCAATCTTGGCTGGAGATTATTATCTTTCAAAGCTTGAATTATTTCCCCCCATGCTCTTCGTGATTTGATGGTTTGTGCAGAGAAATCTGCTGTAATTCTGATGGGTGTTCCCTTGTAAGTGGTCTGTTTCTTGTCTCTTACAGCTTTTAATATTCTGTTCTTGTATTGAATTTCTGGAATTTTTATTATTATATGCCTGGGTGTTTCTCTGTTAGGGTTGTAGGTAGCTGGGGTCCTGTATGCCTCATACATCTGAGTATCTTTACCTTTTGCTAAATTAGGAAAATTCTCCTTGATTATTTCTGTGAGTAGCTTTTGTAGTTCACTTGTTTGTATCCCTACTTCTTCTTTTATGTTCTTATTCCTTAAGTTATGGCTCCTCTTATCATCTTCTTGTCTTTGTATTATTGCTGTATGTTTCTTTGTTATTTTTAAGAAGTTTTTCATTTCATTCTCCCATATTACAAGTCTGCCCTCCAGTTCAGATAGTCTGTCCTTGGTTTCTTTCAAGCTGTTATGCCAGTCTTGGATAGACTTCTTAATTTCTTGATAGTCCCTTTGAACCTGTTTCACGTACTCTATGCTTTCTCTGTTTTCTCCATCAAACAATTCTCCCCTCTTTTTCTGTTCTTCCATTCCACCATCTGTTTTTCCTGGGTGGTGCTTAGCATTTCTCTAACTATTCTGCATACTTCTAGCTTCAGGTCGTTGATAACTTCATTCCTGAATTGGTCTATGAGGCTCTCTATATGGCGCTTAATGTCTATTGGTGTGGTGTCCGCTATTGCCTGTTTCTCAGAATTGGGGGCCAAGGAGCCTTTCTTGTTGCTTCCCTTCCCCATATTCTCTGTTCCTTATATAAATGCAAGCTTACATAGGAGGCCCAGCTTCCCTGCCTGTCAGCCACAGCCTGATCAAATTGCGCTGGCTAGGTGTTCCCGCCCACCGCTACGCACCAGGGAGTTACGGACTAGGCAGCCTAAGCGGGAGTCAGTCGCCCCTCCGGGCCACCGTCAGGCTCTGGGATCTGGGTTAGGCCAGCCTACCAAGTCCGCCCATAGTGTCACGCAGGCTAGGCACTTTTCACCAATCCCATCCAAGAGGGGAATGTGTGGCTGGAGTCGCCACCGCACCCTGCTCCCGCAGGACTGCCCGAGCCCAGAAAGTCCTCCGCTGGAGTCAAACTGTGGTAGAGTGTCAGTTTCTCTCACTCACCTCGCCACAAGTCAGTGTACACCTCCTTGTCCGTCCTGTTTTCAACTCCGTTCTCAGACTCCCGTTCCCAAAGCTTCTGCGCGTCTCTCCTTGTCGAGCCGCTGGGCATGGTGGCTCAAGCCTGTAATCCCAGCACTTGGGAGGCTGAGGCAGGAGGATCATTGCAAGTTCGAGACCAGCCTGGGCTTCAAAGTGAGCTCATGGCCAGCCTGAACTGCATAGAGACCCTGCCTCAAAAAGACAAAATAAAATAAAATAAAATACCAAGGGAGCCTGGGGGTTTAGCTCAACAGCACATGCACCTGCCTGACAAGCATGAAGTCATGAGTTTGATTCCCAGTATCAAACAAAACAAAAAATACCAAGGGATCACAAAAGGTCAATCCATCAGCTGCTAGATGATGCAAAGAAGAATAACATAAGATTGATCAGAGTCAATAAAAACTCAAGAGCTAGCACAAGTGGCACAAAAAAATCTATTCACAAAAGTCATGTGGCATAAGTGCCTGCCTGCCTGTCAAGCATGAGGTCATGAGTTCAATCCCTGGTCCAAAAAAAAAAAGATTTGAAAAATCATGGCAGAAGGCTTCTCAAACAGGTAAAAAGAATTTCACACACAGATAAGTGAGGCATGTAGAACTCCAACTAGCCATGATCAAAAACAAAATCTACATCAAGATACATAATACTTAAGATCCCAGAAATACAACCCAACAACAGAACATTAAAAGTGATTAAAGAAAAAAAATCACCAAAATGGAAATCCATTGAAATCACAGCAGACTTCTCCACACAAACCTCAAGGCAAAAAGTGCTTGTACTGAAGTATTTCAAATCTTAAAAGAAAAAAACCAAACGGGCATGGTGACACATGCCTGTAATCCTAGCTTGTGAGAGGCTGGGGGAGGAGGATGAGGAAAGCCACTGTCAAGGCCAGGCTGGACCACATTACAAGATCTTGTTTCAAAAACAAAAACAAAAAACCAACCAAACAAACAAAACAGCCTCCAGCCCAGACTGATGTACTCTGAAAAACTATCGTACAAAATTGATGGAGAGGGGCCAGGGATTTAGCTCAGTGGCATAAGCACCTGCCTGGCAAGGGCAAGGTTGTGAGTTCAATCCCCATCACCACCAAAAACAAAAACAAAAAAAGAAGAAAGAAAGAAAGATAATTGATGGAGAAATAAGATACTTCCATGTCAAAGAACACCTGAAAAAAATTCAGGACATCCAAATCAGCTGTCTTAGTTACTTTTCTCTGCTGGGACAAAATATCTGAAACCCAAAGTTAAGGAAGAAAAAGTTCATTTAAGTCACACTTTGTGCAGGTGTTAGTCTGTCATCAGCTGGCTCCGAGCCAGTGTGACTAGTACAAGGGCAACAGTTCAAGGAGCTGAAGACACCAATATCAACAAGAGCAAAAAACAGGGAGCAAGCCTCCTCTCCTCCCTTATGTTATAAGCAGGCTACCCCCTAACCCAGGGCAGGTGTAGCACTCACACCATCTGTGCACCAGCCTCTTGCACAGGCTGAGGATGTTTACAAAGTGAGGACCCTTGAGGACCTGGGCCTCTGCTTAGTTAAACTTCTAGATTTCTCAAGTTGACACAATGTAGCACTCCAAAATATTCTGAAGGACTTCTAGAAATACAGAAAAGGGCGGGGGCTGGGGATTTAGCTCAGTGGCATAAGCGCCTGCCTTGCAAGCAGGCAGTCGTGAGTTCAATCCCTGGTACCGATAAAAAAGAAAAAGACAAAAAAAAAAAAAAAAAAAAAATACAGAAAAGGACTAGAAGAACATGAACCCCAACCAGAATGAATCCACCAGGCTAGGAAAGTAATTAAACCAACAACAGGAAAATAATAGGACAAGGATAAGTCAATCCATATCAGTTATAATCATCAGTGAAATGGTCTCATTTCACCAATTAAAAGAAACCAACTGGAAGAATGGATCAAGAAGCCAGATACAACAGGTTGCATACAAGAAACACAGTTAACTAAAAAAAAAAAAACCTCATAGATTGAAAGTCAAAGGATGAAAACAATACTCAACAGGACAATAACCTGGGAAAAGCCAGGTTAGATTTTTCTGGTTGCAAACAAAGTAGCTTTCAAGCCAAAACTGAGTTAGAGACAGAGAGAAGGTCACTATATCCTTGTAAAGGGAACAGACCAAGAGGAAAAGACACATAATCTAGTTCAATCATAAATATAGATGCACCAAAGACCAGTGCACCCAGAAATATAAAACAAATATTAATGCCTATGAAAAATCAAGGGCTGGAGATTTAGCTCAGTGGCATAAGTGCCTATCTGGTCATGAGTTAGATCCCTAGTACAAAAAAAAAAAAAAAAAAAGAAAAAGAAAATAAGCATTAATACAATTAAAATTGGGTACTTCAACACCCTACTGTCCCAAACAAATGGATCAATTAGACAAAAAATTGACAAAGAAATACCAAAACTAAGACAAACTCTTGAACAAATGGACTCAGTGCGTGTCTACAGAGCATTCCATCCTACAACATCAGAATGCATGTTGTTCTCAGCTGCACACTGGACATTTTCCAAAACAGACCATGCACTAGCTCACAGAACATGCTTAAGTAAATCTGAAGAAATTGAAACCATCCCAAGCATAGTATCAGGTATAATGCAAAAAAATAAGATAAAAAATTGGAAGTCAATGGCAAAGGAAACCACAAGAATTTGTGGCTAAGTGCACAGAAATTAAATAACACCCTCCCAAATGACCAAAAGGTCACAGATAAAATTAAAGAAGAAATTAGTTTTTACAATTAAATGATAATGCCAGCATAGCATACCACAATGTATGAGACATAATGAAAGCAGTCTTATGAGATGAATTTATAAATTCCCATATCAGAAGAGCAGAGTAGGCTCAAATAAACAACGTAATGTTGAACCACAAACTTCTAGAAAAAGATGAGCATATCAGGCCCAGAGCTCATAATAGGGAGGAAATTATAAAGATTAGAGCAGAAATTTATGCAGCGGAGAATAAGAAAACAATACAAAAAATCAATGACTCAGAGATAGTTCTTTGAAAGAGTAAATAAAATTGATAAACCTTTAGTCAACTTTATTTTAAAAAAGAAAGAAAAGATCCAAATCCATGTAATTAGGAATGAAAAGGATGAAATCACATGTCCTGCAGAAATCTAGATTGTCAATACCTATTTTTGAGAACCTGTATTCTAATAAGATGGAAAACACAGAAAAAATGGACAGATTCCTAGATATATATAAATTACCAAAGCTTAATCAAGAAGATATAAAAATTCTAAATAAACAAACATCAATCAATGAAAATAAGGATGTAATTAAAAACTTTCCAACAAGGAGAAACCCAGCCTCTCACAGATTCACAGCTGAATTTTACAAGAAATTTAGAGAAGATCTAACACTGCTACTTTTCAAATTCTTTAATGCAACTGAAAGGAAAGCAATATTCCCAAATTCACTCATGGAAGCAAACATCATCCTGTTACCAAAACCAGAAAGAGACCCAATCTAAAAAGAAACCCACAGCCTAATCTCTCTAATAGAAGCAAAGCTCCTCAGTAAGATACTGGCAAACAATGCAGCAAATCATCAGCGAGCTGTGGTGCAATCCCAGCACTCAAGAGACTAAGGCGGGGAAGTATTCGAGGCCAGCCTGGGCTGAAAACTGAGTTCAAAGCCACAGCCTGAACTGTACAATGAAATCCAACCTCAAAAAGACCAAAACAAAGAAGAAAAAAGAAGAAAAAGGAGGAGGAGGGGGAGGAGGGGGAGGAGAAGGAGAAGAAGAACGTTTGTACATTATGACCAAGTATGATTTGTCCCAGGGATGCGGCAGTGTTTCAACATATCAATAAAGGTGATCTACCATATTAACAGAGCCAAGGACAAAAATCATATGATCTTCTCAATAGATGCAGAAAAAAATGCTTGACAACGACCAACACCCACTCATGACAAAAACTCTACAGAAAACTGGAATAGATGGCCTTTATCTCAATCTAATAAACGCCACCCATGATAAACTAACACCCAACATCATATTAAATGGACAAAAACTGAGAGCTTTTACTCTAAAAATCAGATAAGACAAGGATGTCCACTGTCATCACTCCTATTCAATATAGTTCTGACATTAGCCAGAGCAATTAGACAAGAGAAAGAAAGAAAAGGAAAGAAAGAAGTTAAATCATCATTATTTGCAGATGACATAATACTGTACATAGAAGATCCCCAAACTCCACCAAAAGTCCTCTAGATTTCATAATCAAATTTAGTGGTATAGCTGGATACAAAGTTGACACTTAAAAACAAACAAAAAAAGTTGACACTCAAAAATCAATATTGTTCCTGTACACAAATAACAAACTCACTGAGAGAGATTTATGGAAACAACTTTCACAGTAACATCCAAAAAATGAAACACCTAGGAATCAATCTAATGAAGGAAGTACAAGACCTTTCCAATGAGAACTATGGTACTCTGAAAAAGGAGATCAAAGTAGAGAGCAGAAAATGTTCTTGGGTAGGAAGAACCAATATAGTGAAAATGGTCATACTGGAGCCCACGAACAAGACAATCAGCCAGCCTTTCTGGTAAGCTGCTCAAGCCATGCAGGGCCCAGGAAGAGAAAAGTTAGATAGTGCCTCCCCCAGGAGCACAGGGGCTGAGAATCACCAACCTCCTCTCCTCCCTGCCCCATGAACAACTGGCTGCTTTCGAGGACAGGCTGGCTGAGTTGATAGCAACTGGGGTACAAAAAACAACTGAATGCTTGTGTTGCTTGGTTGACTTTGAAGGTCTGGGGCTGGCAGTCTGAGCATCTATTGGGAGGATAACTATGCAATATAGCAAATATAGAAGATTCCCTTCTATGTTGTTTTTGAGGTCCAATGTTGTTCTCATTTTTGTTTTGTTCTGATTGTTTTGCTTTATTCAATGTTCTACTTGTACTAGTTTTATTCTGTTGTGTTTTGGTTTGCTTTTGCTATACCTGATGGAATGCACAACTAATGAGAAGATAGCAAGATACACTATGGTAACTATGGTAACCATTGTTTTCCTATTATCCTGCTTCAAAGTTCTTACCAATTTCACTGCTTTGTTTTGACTGGATATATTCTGTTTTGTTTTGTTGCATTTTATTATCTTTAAAATAAAAAGGGGGCCAGGGATTTAGTTTAGCGGTATAAGCACCTGCCTGGCAAGTACAAGGTTTTGAGTTCGATCCCTGGTAACAATAATAATAATAATAATAATATAGTTTAAAAAAACAAGAAAATGGTCATACTTCCAAAATTGTTATACAGATGTTTTTGTTTTTGTTTTTGAGGCAGGGTCTCACTGTGCAGTTCAGGCTGGCCTGGACTCAGTTTGTAGCTCAGGCTTGTCTTGAACTTGCAACAATTCTCCTGCCTCAGCCTTTGGGATTACAGGAGTGCACCACCATACCTGATGATACAGATTTAACGTAATCCTGATCAGTGGACCAGGGATATAGCTTAGCAGCTTAGTGCTTACCTGGCAAGTACAAGGTTATGAGTTCAATTTCTGGTACAATAAATAAATAAAAATAAATAAAAACCACTTCTTATTTATCCATTCCTTGACTGATGGGCATTTGGGTTGTTTCCAAAGTTTGGTGGAACTCAAAAAAAAGAATGAATGTAATTGAGTAAATTTTGAATCTGTTTTCATTTCTGAAGTTCATGGAATGAATTAGTTTGATGTCAACTGGAAAGATACAACAACACGAATTTCCAGGAAGGGTCGAGAAGGTTTGTTTGTGACTGAATGAAAGCCTAGCTAACAAAATCTCAGCTGCTTAATGGAAGAAATCCTTCACTGGGAAGAAGCTAGTCTCACTGTGCATGGTGGCACACACCACTAACTTCAACATTCTGGGAGCCTGAGCCAGGAGGACTGCATGTTTGCCCAGCCTGGGTAATCTATCAATTTAACAGGACCCAGGTAATAATCCAGAGGGAATGCCTTCTTGTTAAGGGGAAAGGTTTAGTGTGATATTTGTGCCCTCAAAGACAAAGGAAAAAGAAAGGACTTGCAAGCAGGCAGTTGTGAGTTCGATCCCCGGTACCGATAAAAAGGAAAAAGACAAAAAAAAAAAAAAAAAAAAAAAGAAAAAAGAAAGGAAAGGAATGGGGCTGGGGATTTAGCTCAGCAGCACAAGTGTCTGCCTGGTAAGCACAAAGTCGTTTGTTCAATCCCCCGTACCAAAAAAAAAAAAAAAAAAAAAAAAAAAAAAAGAAAGAAAGAAAGAAAGGAAAGGAAAAAGAACAAAAGGCTGGGTGTAGTAGCATATACCTGTAATCCCAGAACTCCAAAGGCTGAGGCAGAAGGATCACTGAGTTCAAGGTCAGCCAAAACTACACAAAGAGAAAACGTCGCAAAAAACTGAAAACAAATCAAACGAAAGAAGAAGAAATTCTCATTTCACAGAAAACAAAAATGAATGAAGAGCTGGGTACTATGCATATATCTATAATTCCACCATTCCAGGAGGTTGGAGGAGGAGAATTGCAAATTCAGTTTCACTGTGGACAACACAGTAATTTAGCAAGTGTCTGCCTGATAAAGTAAAAAAGGGCTGGGCATACAGCACAGTGCAAAGGCCCCGGGTTCAATAGCACACATGTGCAGATGTGTTCGTGCACGCGCGCATGCGCGCGCGCACACACACACACACACACACACACACACACATGAGAGAGAGACAGACAGAGAGTCAGAGACAGAGAGACAGAGACAGAGGAATGGGGTAGGAGGAGCCAACAGTTACAGGTACCCTCTGATTTCCTTCTGTCTGCAGCCTGAAGCGGGTTTTTCCCCACGTTACAGGTGAAACTGGCACAGGCACCCAGCTATGGGGACAGAGCTGCAGCGCAGCCCCAGACCCGAGGACACAGGGCTCTCCTTTCCCCACTGCCAGAGCACATCTGCCAGTCCGATAAGAGGACATCTGATGGCCGCATGAGCACAGAGGTGCAACCACGCAGGACATCGCTTGCAGATTCACTGCTGTAACATGAAGCTGAGTTTCACCTTTGGGAAAGAGATCACAAGCACGTGAAAAGCGCTTAACTCCTTTACAGCAGTCCTAGACACTGCAGATTGGAAATCACCCAGATCATAATGACACCCTGAAACACTTGGCCTTAGGGGAAGAAGTGTTTATTATGGATATGAAAAGCTAAAAAGAAACTGTCCTGTGACACAGTACTTGATGGTATTTTAAATTATTGCAAAAGGAAAGAAAGAAGGAAAGTGGGGAAGGCTATTATTTGTACCTAGGTAAGAGTGTTTATAGCCAGAGATGAACTATAAACACTTAAATTAGAATTTTCTGCTCTAAAGCCAGGCATGGCAACAGTGCCTATAATTCTAACACTCTGGGATGCTGAGTGTGGATGATCACACGCCTGTGTAACTTAGCAATTTAGGGAGACCCTATCTATTAGCGTTTATATCTAGATGTTCCCCCAAAGCCCCATGTGCTCACAGATGGGGCTTGAAGCTGGTGATTGGATGGATCATGCGTGTGTGATACTTACCAGTGAATTATCCCAGTGATGCGTTTATAGCTAAATGTGGTGTTGGGAGGTGAAGCCTGGTGGAGATGGGTCACTGGGGGCGTGGCCTAGAAAGGTCTCCTTCCCTCCTCCTCCCTTATCTCTGTCTGCTTCCCGCTTGCCCTGCCATTGGCTGTTTCTCCTCTGCCACGCCACCTTGTTTTGGAGCAAGACAACTGAGGTCTGAAACCTCTACAAAGTGTGAGCCAAAATAAAATCTCTCCTCAACTTCTGGACTTCTGGGTGTTGGGTACTGTGTCCCAGGGGTGAGAAAATAACCCAGTCTCAAAATTTTAAAAAACACAAAGACTTTTCTGCTGAGTTTCTTCTAAGACATCACATCTCTCTCGGAGTTGGTAGCTTGGCTAGAGGGGGTCTTGTCAGAAGCTGGGGTTATGGGCTGAAGGTTAGATTTGGTGTTGTTGGGCTGTGTTAGTACACTGCGGCTGGAAGCCACAACCCGGGCCCCAGCAGAGGGCCAAGCTTCCATTGCAAAGGACCGTCAGAGGGGCCCAAGTACAGATGAATGACCAGTCCCTCTCACTCTCCATGCCACCCTTTGGTGCTAAGACCCTGGGACTACACATCGTTCACTTGGTCTCCCAAACCACTGTGTCATCTTGTCACCTCACACCGGGGCAGTGCAGTCAGGGACCACTGAACTAGCCTTCCTACCCTGCTTGCAGCCTGAGACCCATAGCTTACGGCCTCCAGGTCACATTTCAGTGCTTCTTCTGGGCACCAGCCCTACGTCTTACTATTAGGGGAAAATTTGCCTCTCCACTGGCTAAGACAAAAATGGGATAAAATTGCCTCTATAATGCAAATCAATTTACTTTTAAATGTATGTACTTATTTACCATGTATGTATGTACTTATTTACTATGTATGTATTTTGTTTTTGTACTGGGGATCACTCATGACCTCGTGCTTACTAGGCAGGTGCTTATGCCACTGAGCTAAATCGCTGGCTATGTATATTTTGTGACACAGGATTTAACTCAGGGTTTTTGCACTGAGCTACACTCCAACCTCTTCATTATTTTTTGTTCTGAGACAGGGCCTCATGAAGTTGCCCAGGCAGGACTGGAATTTGTGTTCTTCCTGCCTCAGTCTCCCAGAGTGCTGAGATTATGGGCATGCAACATCAAGCCCAGCTACTTATTAATTTTAATTAGGATAAAATACAGGTACCATTTATCATTGGAAGCCAGTGGAAGCATCAGTCCAGTGGCATTATGTACAACATTGGGGGCGACTAACATCCCCAGCTCGTCCTGAACTCATCACTGAGGGAGGGAGGGATCGGTCCAGAGGGCTGCTATGTCTGATCTAGAAACCCTTACATGAGGTGACTCCTCCAAAGGCCAGGGGTGCAGAAGGACTTCAGCCCTGGTTCCTGGTGCACCTAGTCTAATGCCAGACAGAGTGGGCAGGAGAGGCTAGGCTTGCCCTGCAACTGGGCTTCATAACCTGCAGCCCTGTCATCTGAGCCTGGGCTGAGACTGTAACAGATTCAGTGAATCAAAGACCAACTGACTTTTAATGTTAGGCTGACCTCTGTACGGCGCAGGGCTTGTTTGTTTGTTTACCATGGTTCTCCCATGCAAGAGGATCTCTACAGAGTAAGAGCAGCAGAAAGATAAAAGTATTTCAGGAGCTCCTGTACCTCATGCGCCCGGCAGGCAGCTGCACTTTCACCTAAAATGCCGCCCACGATTCTCGGTTCTCGCCAGAATCCTGTGAGGCAACTGGTCAGCCAGGGTACAGAGCCCGAGCCAGGTGCTAGGGTGGCCTGGTGAGCAGGCCCTGCAGCCAGGAGGCCCAGGCCAGATTTGCAGGAATCATCTGGGAAGGGATTTCTCTTCCCTGCCCCGAATGTCACTTTCCAAACCAAGGCCAACAATGAGCCTGCTTCTCTGGCTGCGATAACTAGACATGGCTTGTTTAGCCACTCCTGGTCACAGGGACTCACAGGTCCCAGCCTCCACCCCAGGAGGCAGCATGCTTTTTGAGAAAAATTTTTATTTAATGGATACCAGGGATTGAACTCACGACCACATACTTATAAGGCAGGGGCTTATGCCACCGAGTTAAATCCCTGGCCCTGGAGGCAGCATTCCTGCTGTCTGCTTTTCCTGGGGACCAGAGGCACCAGGGATTGCACGTAGGGCTTCTGGTCTGAGCTGCATTCCAGCCCTTCTTTTACTTTTTATTTTGAGACAGAGTCTCCCTAAATGGCTTAGTTGTCCAGGCTTGGTTCGAAATTCTTCGTATCCTCCTGTGTCAGCCTCCCCAGGCTTGGGAACATTTCTTAACATGCCCATTTTAGGGAGGAGAAGCCAGACAGCTCAGAGAGGGCAACCCACAGGAGTGACGTTCAAGGCCAGTATCTGTGGACCGGAGCCTCTGGAGTTCTGCCTGCGGGGTCCTGGGCCGGAGGGAGCGGCTCTGTTGGGGGGCCGGGCCCTGACCTCAGCCGCGCCCCGTGTGGCCGTGCTGGAGCCCCGAGCTGAGCTGCGCCTTTGCAGACTCTGTTACTGCTCTTTTCCCCTTCCCGGCCCCTCGGCTCCTCTCTCCCCCTCTTCTCCTGTCGCGGCCCGGGTCGCCCCTGCATTTCCGCGCTGCCCATCTCTCCGCCGTCTAGAGAGGGAGCGCGGCGCTTGGTCCCCAAGCCGTTAGCGCCAAGCCCGGCTTCCAGGAAGACCCGAGAGCCGGTGGCGCTGGCAGCCAGAGGGGGAGGGGCGGCTGCGGGGAAGAATCCAGGGAGCGCTCCTTGCAAAGGAGAGCGCAGGGTAGATGACACTTCCAGCAGGCACGGCGGCTCACGGGGGTGGGGTGGGGGTGGGGGTGTTGCTGGGACCCTCAGCTTTGTGTCTGTCCCCTTCTACCAACATCTGTCCAGGCAGTTGGCCCCCAATCAACTGGGAGGACCCCTGGCCCCACCAGAGGCCTTGGGGTCACTGAAATAGCGTTGGGAGCTGAGCCGAGTTCGGTTGCCTGGGTTGTCCACTGCGGTAGGCAAGAACAAGGGCTCCCTGAAGAACATGGCTGTGGCTCTGTGGTGGGGGATACTGGAAAAGCTTGCAGGGTTGTCCCCGCAGCTCCAGGGTCCCTCACCACAGCCTGCCCGGTGCTGCTCGGTGCTCCTGGTCCGGAAGTGAACACCACCCTGCAGAGGAAGCCCCAGAAGGACCCCACACTGCAGGCCAAGTGGCCACCTGCCTCCCCAATGCTGCTGTGTGCCTTCGGGGCTGGATAGACACAGCAGGTGGACCTCAAAGGGCTCCTCCGAGGGCCTCCCAGGGACTCACTAGGCCCCTTAAGCACTTGTCCCACAGAAAGCTTCGTGGCCCTTAGAAAAGAAGAAAAAACTAGGAAGTGCTTTGAGGGTTGGCAAGGAATAATCTCCAAGCTGTAGTGTGAACTAGAAATCAAAAGGAAGTCGAGTGTGCACACCTATTATCCCAGCACTCTGGAGGCTGAGGCAGGATGACTGCCATGGGTTTGAGGTCAGCCTGAGCTCCAGAAGTAAATTCCAGGCCAACCTGGACTACATAGAAAAACCCATCTCAAAACACAAAAATGAAAAAAAGCAAAACCAAAACCAAAACCAATAAAACCAAATGAGAGAAGCCAAAGACAAATCTGATCAGCATATATAACGTGCCCATTTGTATAGTTATTTATGCAAGAATATCTGCTGGATCTACTCGGAATCTCGGTGCCTGGGCAGGGAGGGGTCAGATCTATTCACTAGGTAGTTTGGATTGTTTGTGCTTTCAGCTTTTCATCATTTGTGTATTTTCTATTTTTAAAAACTAATTTACCTAAAAGGAAAAGAAAAGCAGAAAACAAGACTGTCCAGGCAATCACATACCAACTGCAGGCGACCCATCATGCTTTTCTGAGTCATACCTGAGTCCCATACCATTGGTCCCAGACAGGGTCACACTGGGGACGGTGTGTTCCAGGGAGCAGCCTCTGTTCTGGACACACCCTGCCCTTCCCTAACCACCACCCTGGCCTGGCCCGGGCATACCCAGGCATCTCAGCCAACTGGTGAGGCAGGGCGGGAAGCTGGGCCTGGAGTGGCAGCTGTGGCTCTCCGTGGGTGTTGGTGGTCTTTCTGGGGCCTACGTGAACTGGGGTCTTCCCTCTCCTGAAGGCTGTGGGCCTGGGAACACTGGATCCCAGTTCATGAAAAGTTTCCGGAGCGTCCATCCTGGCTGCACCTCGGGCTGGGTGAGGGAACTGGGACTAGACTTGTTGGTTGTTTGCTTTGTTTTGTTTTGGACAGGCTCTCATGGAGTTCAGGCTAGTCTTGTCCTCGCTATGTAACCCAGGCTGGCCTTAAACTCCTGGTGATTGTCCTGCCTCAGCCTCCCTAGTGCTGGGATCACAGGCATGTGGCACCACCCCGTCTAAGATTAGTGCTGTAAACCTCAGTTTCTTCCTTCACAAAGCAGGAGAGCAAGGCTAGAAAAACTTGTCCCCCAGTGAAAGAGCTGGGGAGGAACTCAGTGGCAGATGGCTGCCTGGCCCGTGGGAGGCCTTGGGTTCCTTCCCCAGCAGCAAAAACAAAGAGTAGGCGAGAAAGAGGCTGCCCAGGATGTCCTAAGGTTGCTGGTGAGATCAGGTGTCTAGTGACTGTGGCCGCGGGGCGTAACCCAATGAAGCCTTCCATAGATGAAGTACTAGCACATGGATTCTGGGGCCAGCCAGCCCAGCCTGTGTCCACTCACAGCTGTCCCACAGCTGTGTGTGACTCTGGGAAAATTATGGAGTGTGTGTGTTGGTTTATTCATCTGTACATGGACCAATGTAATATATCACGGACTTTCACGCAACATAAACAGGTCAACACATGTAAATGCCCAAAATAGGGCTGGGCCCGGAGCACCTTCCGTGCCAGATAAGGCTCTGACCCACACTTTACCAACTGAATTCTGCATTGCCGGGTGCGCTGTGCTGAGTGTGTGCCCTACCACTGAGCTACAGCCACAGCCAAGGCCCAGCCTGCTTTTCTTTTTCAGATAGGATCTTGCATGCAGCCCACACTGGCCTGGAACTCTGGGGGGATCTTCCTGCCTCAGTCTCTTGAGTGCTGGTATGCCAGGCCTCCACCACCATGCCCACCCTCCAATCTTTTATGTTTTATTTCTGCGGTACTGGGGATTGAACCTTTCAGGCCCCCTACCTGCCAGCCAGCCAGCACTCTACCACTGAGCCACACTCCCCACCACAGCCTTTTTTTTTTTTTTTTTTTTAAGAATTTTATTTTGAGGCAAATTCTTGCTAAATTGCCTAAACTGACCTCCAATTTGTGGTTCTCCTGCCTTAGCCTCCCAAGTGGCTGGGATCACAGGGCAATTTATTTGTCACAAAGAATGTCAGAGAGCAGCTTCCCTACAGAGGGATGCTAATGAGGGACAGAGCCAGGAGTAAAATATCTTCTACTGTTTACTTTGGGCAAAATATTTTCTGTCTTTTTTTTTTTTTTTTTTGCAAAATATTTTCTTACACTGTGATATAAAATTGGAAAGAAGTGAAGAAAAACCTACTTTGGGTCACATAAAATGATACTGACTCAAATTCAATTGTGCAAGCATGTCCTATGACAGACAACATATGTGCTTTGTAGAGTTCGTGAGGCAAGCTTAGATATTTTGTTTAGGTATTTCTTAAATGGTAAGGAGAGCCATGTTAACTAACAGTACAACGATGGGTTACAATTAAGGTTCACACATTCAGAAGGCCAAGTAGCCCACTCCTGAGATTGTAGCCCTCTGGAAGGCTGAGGCAGGAAGATCTCAAACTCCAGCCTGCTTGGGAAATTTAGCCACTAAGTGAGACTGTCTCAAAATAAAAAGCAAAAAGTGTTAGGGGTGTAGCTCAATGCAAAGGCCCTGAGTTCAGTTCCCTAGCCATTGGAGGACCAACTTTGTATGTCAACGTGGTCGGGTCACAGCACCTAGACATGTTGAGGATGTTTTGGGATGAGACTATTTTTTTTTTCTTTTTTCTTTTTATTGGTACCGGGGATCAAACTCACCACCGCCTGCTTGCAAGGCAGGTGCTTATGCCATTGAGCCAAATCCCCAGCCCCTGAGACTACTATTTAAATAGATGAACTTCTAAAAATGTGTGCTGTATGTACCACCAACTTCCCATGATAGCTGTGATCATTATGTACTACAAATACATATTAAGAAAAATAAAAATTTAGGCCAGTCATGGTGGTGCACTCCTATAATCCCAGAAGTTTGAGATGCTGAGGCAAGAGAACTGTTTGCAAGTTTGAGAGCAACCTGGGTTGCGAAGTGAGCCCAAGGCCAGCCTGAACTACATTGTGAGACCTGACTCAAAAAGACAAAAGAAAAAGGGCGGAGGATTTAGCTTAGTGCTTTAAGTGCCTGCTGGCCAGCTGTGAGTCATGAGTTCAATCACCCTCAAAACAAACGACAATAAGTACATAAATAAAATTTAAAACACGGGTGAGCTTTGAGTAAAGGCAATCCCACATACGTGCACAGCCTCTCTTATTCTGTGTCAGAGTAAATCCTGATGTACATAATTATTAACAATACCCCCAGACTCATTTCAATAGGAAGTGTTTTAAAACAAACAGGAAATCTAAGAATAAATTTTGTAATACCAGGAGCAGGACGAGCTGTTTTTATGAAGTTGACTGTAAAATGTCATGGTAAATAAGATTGGCTTTAAATGGGGAGATATTATCTCTGATCAGGAATACAGGTGAGGTCCTCAGGCAAATGCAAACTAACGCCACAGTGGAAACCAACCCTCCTGTGCTAGGAAGGACAGCAGGTCCTTAGACTGAGGACAGCACAGGTCAGCAGTCCTGAAGCGGGAGGGTAAAGGCACTTTGGAGACGGCATGGCAGCTTCCCATTGAGTTGAACGTGCTCTTACTCTACAAGGCACCAGTCGCTGTGTGACACATCACCCTTCCCATGTAATGGCTTTACCACAGCATCAGTCTTTTTTTTTTTTAAGTCCTTCTAGTTTCTGTGGGACAGCAGTTGGGATAGAAGATGGGTGTGTGGTGGCCACACCAGAGACCCAATTACTCAAGAGGCTGATGTGGGAGGAACAGGAGTTTAAGGCCAGCTTGGGCAGCTTAGGGGGACTGCCTCAAAAATAAATAACGAGGCAAAGAAGCTGGGACAGGGAGGGCCATTTTCCTGATATCACACATGGCCTGGCCTTTCCTGCAAAACAGTGTGGGCCTTTGAAGGGCAAAGTCCCAGGAGAGGAGGGGAAGGAAAGGAGAGAGGAGAGAGAGAGAGAAAGGAGACAGCCTTGAAGGAAGGGAGGACACGTTACCCATTTTTATACCCTCACATACTCAACATGGCATGCATTCTCATCTCTTAACAGGTAAATTTTTCAAAATGGGTTATCTTTTTTTTTTTTTTTTTTTGTACTTGGTCTCAAACTCACCACCTCACGCTTGACAGGCAGGCTTACATCACTGAGCTAAGTGCCTAGGCAACTCCCCACCCACTTTGTTTTTAAGACAGTGTCCCAGGCTGGTCTCAAACATCCACTCTCAAGATGGATGTTTTCGCTTGTTTGAAGATCAACTTTGTTTTTTTTTTTTAGTACTGGGAATCAAGCTCCTGAGCCATACTTGCCAGGCAGGTGCTTTTGCCCCTGAGCTAAATCCCCAGCCATCTGAGGACAACTCTGTATGTCAGCTTGGTTGGGTCACAGTGCCTAGACAGGCTGAGGGTGTTTTGGGATGAGACTACTATTTAAATAGATGAACTTCTAAAAACGTGCTGTATGTACCACCAACTTCCCACGGTGGCTGTGATCATTATGTACTGCAAATATGTATCAATAAAAGCAAAAATTTATAAACAGGTGAACTTTGAGTAAAGTCAATCACCTCCATAACGTGGGTGGCCCTGTCCAATCGGTAAAGGCCTGAGTAGAACAAAATACTTCTGCCTCTTCCCCCAACCCAGAGGAGAGAGGGACATTTGAGGATTCTTGATACATGTCCCCCTCACCTTGCAATTACCAGGCAAGAGCTCAAACCACTGAGCTAAATCCCCTGCCTTTTTTTTTTTTTGAGGCAGGATCTCACATGTAGTTCAGGCTGGCCTGAAACTCAGTAGCAATTCTGCCTCAGCCTCCCAAGTGCTGGAATTACAGTGGTCAGGCTTCAAAATATGTTCTTTGGATCTGAGACAAAACACTAGGTCTTTTCTTGGGTCTCCAACCTGCTAGCCCACTTGGCAGACACAGAACTTGTTAGTTTCCATTAATGCAATTCAGTCCCTGACAGCAATCTGTGTAAAATAAAATATATCCAAGGGCTGAGGATTTAGCTCCGCAGCATAAGTGCCTGCCTAGCATGCACAAGGTCTTGAGTTCAATCCCTGATACAAAAAACAAAACAAAACAAACAAAAAAAAAAACCCCAAAAAACAGAAACAGGCAGATCTAAAATAAAATATACCCAAGGGGTTCTGTTTCTCTGGAGAACCCTGACCAGTACAGCCCTGTTTCCTGATATCAACCAAACTGCAAGCTTCTTGCCTCCAGGTTTCTTCCCTGGGTTCATCACTGCAAATGGAATTTGCATGGAAAAATAAAAATAAACAGAAAAACGAAAAAAGCTTGTGCATTAGCAAGGCATGGTGATGCTGTGTGCAATTCCACCAGTCTGAGAGGCTGAGGCAGGAGGATCATTAAGTTTCAGCCCAGCCCAGAGCAAGTTAGAGACTTTGCAGGACTTATTTCAAAATGAAAAAAAAACAAAAAACAAAAAAAACCAACCCAACCAGTGGGAAGGGAGGAAGGAAGGAAGAGGCTTGGGATGTAGCTCAGTGGAAAGTCTTGGGTTCAGTCTTCAGGAGGAAGAAAGTTTCCACACTTCTTGCTAATCATGGACAAGGGACCCTAACTGCTGTAACCACACCTAGGCGGTGCCAGCAAGGGCTAAAGCCTGCCGTGTCCTGCAGTGAGCGCGCCAAAGCGCTGGGCCCTTAGCGCAGAAATAATTCTTCCCTTCCTGGAACATGTGAATCGACTCAAGTGAAACTGTTCTTTCAGCTTGTAAAATTTAATTATGTCTTTAACTCCATCAATTAGTTCCAGTAAAGGTGTTTCAAAATACCCAGCTTTGAGTCGGATCCCACAGAAAATTAACGTCAGGCACGTAAGCGTCTGATTTAGAAAATGCTCTAGCTGCATTTCTTAAACTGCGTTTCCCAACGAAGGTCCGTGCTTCACATTTTTGCGTCTGTTCTACCTGCAGGCTGCTCAGTTTCCTCTTGGGCAACAACACACCCAGAGCTGCCCTCAACTTTCAGGGTCAGGAAGAGAAAACCTTCGGGGAGGGGGTTGAGAGGCTGCTGTGGGCGGCTTAAGTTCTTCACCCTGGCGGAGTTAAGAAAAGCACTTAAGCGTCAGGACGAAAGCTGCACTGGGCACTAAGTATATCCTGGGAAGTGTCTGCCCATCTCCACCCCTCTCCGGAGCCAATCACGCGGGGACAAACAGCTCGGAGGCCTCGGGGACCTTGGTCCCGGCTCCGCTTCTTCCCCAACGCAGGCCTGCGGGCCTCCCGCTCCCCCCGGGCTGCAGGAGTCCTGCAGGGGTTAACGCTTCCCGCCTGGGCTGGAATTCAGGCACCACCTGGCCTGCAGCGTGAATGACTCATTGTTTCCCCAGCGCGCGGGGCCGAGCGGGGCTCCGGGGTGTCAATAACCCCGGCAAAGTAGCTGTGCCCTCCCCCACCCCCCGCCCCCGCCGTGCCCTCCCCCCACCGGCCCAGCTCCAGTTTTCTAAAACTGAGTATCGAAGCGGGAATCTAGAGCGCGTTTCTTCTGCCACGCCGGTAGCCAAGGTTACTGCCTTTGAGTTGCCCCGCGTGGACAAAGGATTTAAATTTACCGTCTACAAACAGCGACCTAAAGCCGGCCCATATTATTGATGGCTGTGTCACGGAGCCACCAGGAAATGCAGCGACGCTCGCTGCCTTCGACCTCTGCATCCATAACCGGGCCTGGATTTTACTTGCCAACCCGGGGTTTGTGTGGACCAAATTTCCGATTGGTAATTTTCCCCACACTAAATATAAGGCGTGCACTGAAGGGTTGGTTGGCAGGCCGGTCTCTAAAGCCTGGCGGGCTGCAGCCTTCCTCCTACTCCGAGAGGACCGACCGGCTGGTTGCTGTCTGGATTGTGGGGTCCCCCTCCCCTGTCGTTTATCTCAGTCCAGTAGTTTGAAAGCCACACTCTGCAGACATTTTACTCTCATTCTGTAAGGGCGTTGTATACAAAAAAACTTGCAACGCTTTATTTTTTATTTTTTACTTTTGGTAGTTTGTTTTGGTTACCTTACATTTTTACGTGTTTAAATATTCAAAAAGGAAATTGTGGAGGAAAAAATAATTGCAGAAAGAAAAGGGGGAAACTCTGGTCGGTCTAGAGGTCAGCGCGCTGCAGAGCGCCGGCCCATCAAACTAAAAGCCCTAAGTGGGTTCCAAATCACTGTGACTTTGAAAAGGGACAAGGACGAGACAGCGGCACAGGACACGGAGATTAAATAGGGCGCTTGCTAAAATGCAGCAGATGCCTCAATCCGAATCAATATCAGTCAGTTCTGCAGTGCGAGAGGCCGCCAGGCGTTGAGTGGTTTCAAGTGAGTATTGATACGGGTCTCCTCTCTCCCATGAATGGACACCCATGCAGAGTCTGACTTAAAAAGAAACAAAAGCACAAAATTATTTTGAGTCTACGCTATCATTCTACAAGCTGAATATATTTCTCGGATCGTCCGCGGTCCTAAAAATAACGTCAGACATGAACATGTTTGCCTTCGCCGTTGGCAGCGCACGGAGAAAACCCGCAGGGATCCACACGGCTGGCTTCCTGCAGACAGGAGGCAGCGACCGCGGTGCGCTTGCGGAAGCAGCAGAGCCAGGGATGCAGCGTGGCGCCGGGTGTGAGCCACCTTCCTTCATAATCCAGGCTTCCGGCTCGCAGCTCGGGATGGTGTGGCCCGTGGTTACGCAGGTCGGGTGAAATATCTGGAGGCCCGTGAGGAGCCGCAGAGCGAACCCAGACCTCCTGCATGCAGCAGGGTCTCAAGCTCCCAGCAGAGCCAGAATTAAACTGTTGGGCTTTTGCTAGGCCTTGGTTAATACAGCTGCTTTGTGCTCATTAGATCCCAAGTCCTCACGACTCTAAACCCTTTCTAGTGCGTGACAAGTGCATTCTGCTGTCGGAAAGGCAATTTGCATGGCTGATTGTTTTTCTCGACTATCTAGAATAATGTGGTCACCATTTTAACTGATAAAAGTTGTTTGCCCTTGAAAATTCTCTCAGTCCGTCCTGCGATTTTAAGTGGCCCCGAAAGGAAAGCTGATGGTTAGTTCTTATGGGCAAAGTATGCCAGGATCGGCCCTGTGGGTTTCTCCTGACCAAGCCACTCCTACCCTCACCCTAACAGTTCTTTGCTTTGGGAAGGAATCATATAGCTAGACAAAACAATTGAGTGACTTTAAGATCGCAGGCGAGAAGGGGACACGTGCCTTGAGTTTTATTGTGATGTCACTGCCCATTTGAGGCACAGAACACTCTGCTTGGGGATCCTCTCATCATTTTGTGCGCACAGCCAAGCAAAACGCAGTGAATACTGGAAAAGATGTTCAGGGTGAAATCAAGGTGGTCTGTTACATTTGGAATTCTCCTGGAATTCCAAACTTGGAATCCTAACTATTTGTGTTGTTTCCTTTTCCCCTTTCAACCCATTCCCCTCCTAGACCGGTTTGGGAATATTTACCTTATGGTTAAACCCTCGGGTATCTAGAAGAGACATTGAAGATAATGTTAATAAGCAAAACAGGTGGATTAGGAAAAATGGAAGTCAGGAATAGTAGCACATGTCTGTAACTCCAGCACTCTGCGAGGCTGAGGCAGGAGGATTGCCAATCTGATCAATTTAGTGACCATAGTGCTGGGTTATAGCTTTGTGTGCTCTTGAAGGGGGCATTCCTTCTGCCTCAGCCTTCTGAGTGCTGGCATTGCAGGCAGGTGTCACCAGGCCTGGCTTCCAAGAAAAATATCATTACAGACTAAGGAGAAATAAAAAATCACAGTCCCAATGAAGAACAGCAGAGGCTGTGGCCAAGTGAAAGCTTACGTCCCTGTCCCCTGACAGTGGCAGCCACATCTTGGCACCTGGGCCACGTGACAATATGCACAGGGCAGCCGAGTCTGTCAGAATCCTCAGCTTGAGAGCTCAGCTCTACACAGACAAACACCTGCTGTGAGGTGCGATAGAAGATGAAAAATAAGATCTTTGAATATGAAATAGGAAGTTTATGGACTAGAAAATTAAACCTGACTGCGCACACATTGCTACATGTGTGCTATAAAAAGAAATTACCAAGCTGCCTGGGAGTCCAGGAAGACCAATTCAGTTGCAGGCAGGTGGGCAGAATGAGGCTCAGGGAAGGTTCCAGAAGGAAAGGCAAGCTGAGCTATTTTCTTCCTGAGTCAAACAGGAACAAGCTAAGACATGGAGCCATGAGCAGCTTGCTTTAGCAAAAAACCTAAGGTATAGCCAACCATGGTGGCCCATGCCTGTAATCCCAGCACTTGGGAGGCTGAGACAGGAGGAGACTGCAAGTTCAAGGGTAGCCTGGGCTACATACAAACTGAGCCCTACCTCAAAATCAAAGCAAAGCAAAACAAAACCAAAAATTAAAAATAAATAGGGGACTGGGCTGACTGTGAAGGCCGTGGGTTCCATCCCCAGTAAAGGAGTGGGGAGCTAAAGTTGGATGCTACAACAAAAGCATCTATAGCTCAGGAGGTGGGCGAGGAGGAGTCCTCCCGCCAGGCATCCCAGAGGCTGAGTGAAGACCAAACGCAAACGAAGAACACCAGGACCGCTGTGTGTCATTTCCTGGGCTTGTTCTCTGGACCAGCTCAACATGCAAATTCACTGCTGCACCTGCTAGAAATTAGGTTTAATTGGAAAGAAACCAGGAAGCAAGAATTTGAATTAGAAGAGAGAATTTAACAGTATGTGGTTATTTCTTCAGGCTCCCTAGTATTTGACTATTATGTCTGTGAAAGGGTGAGCCGTGGAGGTGAAAAATCTGAATTTGGAAAAGCTGGTCTGTATATGCGGTGTAAAGCTAAATACAAATCTAATAATGCTCCCTAATACAGAAGTGGGGGAAGGCTTCTCTCCCTTCCTTTCAGCCCTTAGACACTTTTTTTTGAGACAAGGTCTTGGTGTGTAGTTCTGGCTGGTTTGCACTCACTACGGAGCCCAGGCTGGCTTTGAAATTGAGGCGATTTTCCTGCCTCGGCCTCTAAACTGCTGGGATTACCCCTAGGAAACCACCACATCTGGTCTGGCTTTAGACAATTTGTAAGGATAAATTCCTTCTCTATCCTTTTGAGAAGTATGGAAATGTATTTAAAAGTCAAGGCCAGCTTTTAATAACCTGGGAGTGTTTCTCAAAGTCCTGGGAACTTTCTTTTTGAAATGTAATCAGCACCGAGGTAGCATCGCTGTTTACAGCTCCTGTGGGCGGGCCTAACTCCGTGGAGGCTTTTGTCTAAGTTACAAACCTGATTTCTGTTGTACAAATGTTTATTTAGTTGACTGTGGTGGCACCCTCTTGTACTTCCAGCACTCTAGGAGACTGAGGCAGGAGGATCAAAAGTTTGAAGCCACCCTGAGCAAACCCAGCGCTCGATGAGACAGGAGATCACAAATTCGAACCCAGCCTGGGCAATCTCTGAGCAATTCAGAGATTCTGCAAGACCTTGCTTCAAAATAAAAGCACAAAGGGATGTGGGTGTAGCTCAGCACTAAGGTCCTGTGTTAATTCCCCAGTTAATTTCCCCCTCCCGTCCTCTTTGGATTAAGCTAATTAGCTGACATCACCAGCTCCCGATTACCAGGTGAGTTCTGCTTGAACTATGCAGACTCAGGGTGCTGTCCCCTCCTGTTTACCTTGAGGCCGCCTACGGTAACAGGTGTGTCTGCCTAGCTATGCAAAAACAAGGAAACTTCTTTCAGTCTTTTATCTGACTGCTTGGGCATGCCTCACATTTTGGGTTAATGTTTATTCAATAATGAAACTTACAGAGAGAGAGAATTTATCAGGTAGGCAATAAATTTTTATGGGCTAAGTTTGTGTCTCTACTTGGAGGTTAGCATCTACATACATTGACCACCAACATCCTACGCAAACGTGCAAAGCAGGTTCCAAACAAAATTCTGCGTGCAGATAGGGCAGGGTGAGGGAGAGAGGGTGTCACACCTTCCCTGCCACTGCGGACCAGAAGACGCCAGGATCCCAGACCCAGGACGGCTTCTCTGCCACTGCTCAAGCTCTGCAGTTCGGGCCTAGACTTACAGCTGTGGCACTTTAATTAACCTCCCGCTGCCTTGGTTTCTCTATCTGTAAACAGGATGACAAAGAGGTCTCTACCTTAAAGCAATGTTTGGCAGAGTTAAAGACCCTTAAATAGATGTTAATTAGTCCTTTTAACATCAGTACTTGAAATTTTCTTAGGAGTAAAAATATTTCTGCCGGTACAAAGAATGAAAACGAAGTTCCTGTCCTTTGAGGAATTTACAATTTGATTGTGTGTGGGAGTTATAGGGATTGAATTTGGGGCCTTGGAACCGAGCTACATCCCACGCCCCCTCCTCTTTTTTCTAATTTTAAAAGTTTGCCATAGGCACTTACTAAGCCGCTAAGTTGCCAGGCTGGGTTCGAATTTGTGATCTCCTGTCTCATAGAGTGCTGGGTTTGCAAGTATGTGCCCCCAAGCCCGGTTTTTAATGACTATAACGGTACTGTAAGATCATAACTGGGTATAAACCAAATTTTCAAGGAGACAAAAAAAAAAAAAAATAGAGGGTTTTAAAAGGAGATCATAGGCCTGGGGATATATCTCAGCGACACAGTGCCTGCCTGGCAAATGTGAGGTTCTGAGTTCGACTCCTAGAACCTAAATATCGTACAGGGCCAGGCACCGCGGCAAACGGCCTGGGCTTGTGCCCAGCACCACACACAGTGTGTGTGTGTGGGGGGGGGCGCACCAAGCGACGGGCGACGGGCAGCATTACCCCAAATGGACTCCGTGGGATCACAGGATTTCCATAAATGTGACAGCCCAGTTTAGATCCCAAGACTTCTCTTGGAGCCGGTTTGACACGGGAAACCAGAGCTCTTATCAAAGGAACGACAAAGTTAGCTCCAACTCTGCAGCCCTGAGCCGAGGCAGGAAGGGAAAGCCGGAGGACAAGCAGGCTCCCCAGCTGCAGCCCTCCGAGCTCCCTCTGGAGCACCTCGCTGAATACGCTTTTGCAATGCCGTAAGACCAATAAATAGTGACAACGAGCCAGCCGCACAACTCCTGCGGTCTGCTAAGCTCAAGGCTGCCCTACGAGCTTTGTTACTGGCGCCCTAAAAATAAAGCTCGAATGCCATCTTGGAAACAGAAGGACTTCTGACAGTGAGGGCGGGGGCGGCGGTATCCAGGCAACGGAGGCGCGGGCCACGCTGCGCAGCCGCACTCCACCCCGCCCCCTGCCGCGTCGGCCCGGCTGAGGCGGGCAGTGGAAAATTACCGCAGGTTCCTCTTAAAGGCGCCCTACGTTTCCTGCCCAAAGCTGGGAGCCCTTGCTCGCACCTCCTGGGAAGGCCAAATGTGAACCAGATTCTACATTTTATCCTCCTAGAGGAAATAAAACCAGTTTGAAGTACTTCTCAGTTCTAATCTGTAGCTGAGCAAATGTTGGAATGAATAGGATTCAAAAAACCAAAACAAAACAAGTTAAGGAGAGGGGAAAAAAAAGCACCATCCCCAACCCTAAAGTACCCACTCTGGCGCAGAATTACTGGACACAGGAGACGACGAAAGGCACAGACTCCTGAATAAAATCACACTATGCAGCACGTTTAAAAACGAATGGATTTTGAAACTAACAAAACTCTTTGACAGATGGATTGATAAATTATAACATTCTAAAAATTACTAGGAAAGGGGTCAGATTTATTTAAGAAGTAAAGCAGGATCAGAAAACTGATTCTATCCTTCTAGGTCAATTCTTAAAGTAGAATAAATCTATGAGACCCCGCCCCCGCTTCCTAGTCGTTAAAGAAATTTTCTACAAGTGAGAAGTTATGATTTACAAGTTAAGCAGTCTTCTGCAGCTGTCTTTCCGGAAAGAACAGATAAACAACACGCTAGTTCAGGTGTCTGCAGTGAGTGTGCAGGATACGCTCGGCTGCAATCTGTGGCTCAGAGATGAATCTCACGAGCCGTATTTCCTGGAAGGCCTTCGTGGAAAAAAAAAAAAAAAGGAAAAGAAAAAAAGAGAAATACTAGGCTTCCTCGAGTAAAGCGGTTCACACACTTCTGCCCAAACTCAAAAAGGAAGGATCGTCCTTGGCATACCCGGCCCTCCTGGGATCTGAGTTCGCGGGCAGAGGTCTCTTCCTGCTGTTCCGGGCCCCTGCGGTCCGAACAGGGAGGGTAAAGGTTCCCGGCTCAGGAGAGGAGCGCACTGATCCTGCAGCGGGTCGCAGCCATCCTGGCTACAGCACACCCCCGCCCAAAGCCCCTCACAAGTCTTTTCCTCCCCTGGTGGAGTATAAGCAGCAGCTGATGGTGTTCAGCTTAGGATCTTCGAATCTAGAGGTTAAAGAGGCAACGCCTTATCTTACTTTCCTGCACCCACAGAAAAAGTTAATTACGAGTAACATGAGTGCGTCGTGCAAAAGTGCCACCCACTCTGAGCTCCCGAGCTGTGAGTGAGGGTCATGGATCTGAGCCTTGGAAAGGAAAGCATGTGCAGCTGCGGCCTGCATTGTGTCGCCTTGATCTTCCTCTGCGGCAGCTGAGACACTGATGAGAGATGGATCAGGCTGCTGAGCCAGGCCCGAAGCTGCCCAGGCAGCACAGGGTCCACCTCACCTTCGCTCTGCTCGACCAGGAAGGACTCGGACCGCGCAGACCGGCTCGGAGGGAGAGTTCAGAGGGAAAGAGCACCCGGAGTCTGTTTTCCAAGCTGAGGCTGTGGGCGCCTAAAAGGCTGTGTTAATCAGAATCTACCTTTCATATTCAAACCAGAATAGGGTTTTTGAAAAAAGCAAAATGTTTAAATATGGGTTAAAAATTTTAGCAAGCAGAGTTTGGAGACACCGGTTGTCAGTGTAATAAAGATGATAAATTCCATTGTTCATAGAATTATATAACAATTTTATGCCTCCGAATGTAAGAATATAGGGTTTGGGAAGTCAGCCTTCAGATACTACTACTACCAGACAAAAAGTACAACAAATATGAATTTCTAGCTAATTTTTTTTCAGTACTGGGGATCAAATCAACGATCTTGGTACCGAGCTATATCCCCAGTCTTTTTGTTTTTTTGAATCAGGTTCTTGTTGAATTGCCCAGGATGGGCTTGACTTTGAGATCCTCCTGCCTCAGTCTCCCCATGCTGGAACCACAGGCCTGTTCATCCTTTCCAGTCCTTCATAGCAATTGTCACTTTACAGTTAGTCCACCCGGCAAAAGTAAGGCCTGTTCAAGGACAGGGATTTTTAGTTGGCTTGTGGAATTCTCCCAGAATTTATGCCTGGCACAGAGCAGGCCCTTGGGGAAAAAAAATTGCTGCCTGAATGGATGAATGAACAAGTTAATAGTCAGTGCTCAGAATGTGGCAAGGGCTGCACGGAGGGGCAACCCTAAAAATCAAACAAAAAAACCCCACCAAAAACCAAAAACCAAACCCTCCAAAACCACCACAACAAAAAACCCTTTGCTATGTTCATCATCTCAGGATGGCCTGGGGAACTGGGAGCTTTGTGATATTTGTCACTTTAATGCTAGTGCAGAAAGCCAATTACATATGCCTTTGGGTTTGCCCTCTAAGCACAAGTGCTAGATTAGCAAATGAAAACACAAGTTGCCCTCTTAAATTTGAATTTCAGATGAACAAACAATATTTTTTTATACTGGTCCAAGTACTACTACTACTACTTGGAGGATCGGATCGATGTGAGTTTGAGGCCAGCTTGGGTTGCACAGTGAGACCCTCTCTCAAAACACCAACACAACCCCACTCCCAAAAAATCCTGCAGTGAGAGAACCCTAGTTAGCTAGGGGTGGGGACACAGTGACTTTGATGAGAGGGATGAAGGTGGCAGAGAAGAGGGGTGGGACGGAATTGTAACTGCAAAGTGGAGGTATGTGGGAACATTGTGGACCTTGAGTTTTATTTTATTTTATGTTGGTACTGAGGATTGAACTCATGACCTTGTGCTTGCCAGGAAGGTGCTTGCATCATTGAGCTAAATCCCCAGCCCCAACCCTGAGTTTTAAAACAAAACAAACTGACAAGCACAAAAACAGTAAAAATCAAATGCAGCAGGAATTACAAGAAAGTCTGCTGGAGAAGTCTGATCATGTAGACTGGGGTCAGAATATAAAGGCAAGGGTGAGGCCAGGCCGGGTGGCTCTTGCCTGTTATCCCAGCGCTCACTCAGGAGGCTGAGGTGGGAGGATTGCTCCAAGTTCAAAGCCAGCCTGCACTACATAGTGAGACCTCATGTCAAAAGCAAACAAACCAACCAACCCTACAGAAAAACCCTCAGGTAAACCAAATCTCTGTGTCCATTTATCTGATGAATGCATGTATTTTCCACTTAACTTTTTATATTTTATTAAAATAATTTTTTTTCAGACAAGGTCTTGCTATACATTTCAGGCTGGCCTTGAACTCACTATGTAACTCAATCTAGCCTCTTTCAAGATTCTCCTGCCTCAGCCTCCTGAGGTTACAGGTGTGTAACAATACCCATGGGTTACATTCCTAGATGTGAAATCCCTGGATTCCTGGGTTACTCCATTTACATTCCTTTTTGGTCCTGGAGATGAAACCCAGAGCCATTCTAGTACTGAGCTCCATTTGCAGTCCATTTAATCTTTCCTTTGAGACGGGTTTTGCTAAATTGCCTGGGCTGACCTGCAATCTGAGATTCTTCCATCTCAGTCTTCTTGTAACTGAGATAGTGGTCTAAGTGTTCTGTTCACGTTTTGACGAATGAGTAGGAATTTACTGAATAGGGTTTGGGTTAGGAAAGAGCAAGGAGCACATTTGAAGGGGACAGTGGTAGAAGGAAGAGCAAGCAGCCCGGGGAACCAGGCTGGGCTGGAGACATTTAAGAGGAGCCCCAAGAAGGGACGCTGCGGGGAAGTAGAAAAAGGTCAGGGAGCAAGTGGCAGTTCACATCCAGCACCACTCTCTGCCCGGCACTGAAGTGTTGGTGTGAGACACTTTGCTAAGCTTGAGGTTCCGTTTACGTTTTAGCCCTTGTGACGAAGAATGAAACGTCCATAGTTTAGGGGAAGGAAACCAAAGCCCAGGGAGGTCAAGCTGCCACAGGTCCCACGGTTGGATAGCAGCAGAGCTGAAACCCAAAGCCTGTGTCTCTTGTCTGCGGAACCCGTGTTCTTAGCACCAAGAGCTGAAAAGAGCTGCAACCCCGGGAGTGGGCTGTGGAGAGCCCGGATGTGCAGCCTTGACGCCAGGTTACCTGGCCACAACCCCACTTGTCTGCTGAGGCGGTCACAGAGGGAGAGGACAACCGCAGACCAGCTAGAGGCGACCTGAGTCATTTCTGGCAGGACTGGGTTAAGGGGCAAATTTACAAGATCTTTCTTCCTGGTGGGGAAAAACAGTACCTGAGAGCAGAAATGAGGTTGTCAAGGGGCCTTGACATAAGAAAACACGTTTTCGGGGCTGGGGGTTTAGCTCAGCGGCGTAAGCACCTGCCTTACAAGCAGGCAGTCATGACTTCAATCCCTGGTACCGATAAAAATGAAAAAGACCAAAAAAAAAAAAGAAAAAAAGAAAAAAAGAAAAGTTTTCTTCTTCACCTTCCCCTAATTTTTCCCTTATAGGACATGGGCTTCTAAAGAGCTTTTAGCTCCCAAAAGCTGCGTGGTCAACTGTCCCTTCAAAGGGCTGAAACATAAGACACTCACCCACTTTCTGCTGTCAATCAGCTGTGCGATCTGAATGACCAACAAAAGGATCTAGAGCTGTTTGGGAAGCTCACAGTGCACCCCTGGTAACAGACTCTGGTCTCGGATGTACGGTTTGGTATAGCTAAAAACCTTCTTGTGTTTATTGCTGTGCACCTGTAGGATCCAATATGTCGGTAGCTTTGCAAAGCGCTGGTTACTTGGCGATTTCGAATTAGACTCCAGATCTGTAGCCCAAGAGATGAAGCCTAGCACGGAGCTCCTGTCTCCAAGGAAACTGCTCTGGAATAGTAATCACTGCCACATGTGGTGGTTCTTTTTTTTTTTTTTTTTGTCTTTTTCCTTTTTATCAGTACCGGGGATTGAACTCACGACTGCCTGCTTTCAAGGCAGGTATTTATGCCGCTGAGCTAAACCCCCAGCCCCCATGTGGTGGTTCTTAAAGATCCAGTCTTTTTGATACTTTCACCAGTGTTCTCCATCCTAGTGGGCTGTATTTTATACCATGTACAGAACTTAGAAAAAAAAAATTATTTCCATGGGATTAATAATCAAGAAGTCTATCAGAATCACTAGTTCCCAAGGAAGAGACATTACATTGTCTGAGATGGATTTAAAATGGCCACATACCACACTGGTTGCTAATCCACATTCCCTCACATTTATAATTTGTGTGAGTCGCACTTTGCAATTCCATGTTTTGCTATAGCATTTTCAGAGAGCAAAGAGAGGATTCTGGGAAGCACGGTTTGCTTTGGGAATAGCAGATTGCTGCAGTTTCCTGGTAGGAGCATCCAAGTGTCAAGAAAGCTAAACTAGAGCACAAACCATAAAGTATTAGCTCACCTTTCTTTGAAGCCTCATATTTCGTTCTGTGGCTAATAAAAGCAACTGAATCTGGCACAGTGGCACAGGTTGGTCATCCCAGTACTATGGGAGGCTGAGGCAGGAGGATCCCAAATTCAAGCCTAGCTTGAGCATTTCAGTAATCTACTAGGAGCTTGCCTCAAAAAAGGGGGGCTGGGCCTGGGGCTGTAGCTCAGTGAAAAAGCCCTAGGTTCAATTTCTATGTGGTGAAAAATAGAATTAAAATAATGAGAGATGATAGTTTAGATGCCTTTAGCCTTTTAAAAACAAGCTCAAAACAACAAATCCAAATGTTCATTTAAATTTGGATTTTTGAAAATTACAAAGTTTATATGCCCCTTGGAAAGAATGCTTCCGCAATAATTTCTGGAGCATCCGATCTACACACAGGAATGACCTTCCTCTGTATTCACAGGCTTACAACGCAGGCAGCCCATCTGCAACCTTTACCTAGAAGTGAACAGCAATGTCGAGTCCTTTCTGGACACCAAAGCCAAACAGGAAACAAGACACCGAGAATGTATGATTTACAGTTTTGAGAGACACTCCTACCAATTCAGGAGCGAGAAAGCTCGCCAAGCGGGGAGTGGGGGGAAGAGGGGAGTGCAGACTGGCGCCTTACAGAAAACAAACACTAGACGCCACCAAACCCAGTGCGCAGGGGGCAGAACCATGCGTAGAACTGAACATACGCAGGTGCAAAGCGTTTCATAGCTGTTATTCCTGCTAGTGGAATTCGAGGTGACCCGGAGCCCCTTCTGCGGGGTGCTGGGGACGGAACCCAGGGACTCGGCTTCGGGGATCGTTTCGAGGCCACACCGAATTGGGCGCCGGTCGTCCCCGAGCTGCCGCTGCAGGGTGGGTGCCTTATCATTTTCAAAATTCATGCCTTAACACCCAAGCTTTTAGGAGGCGTGGTTTTAGTAAAGGGGCGCGGGGGACCCGAACCCGGTCCCCGTGGCCACACCCCCGGCGTCTCAAGTCCTGCCGCAGCACAGCGCCGGCCCGGCCCTTCCTCTCCCGTCTCCCCACGGCGCCGGCACCGCCCCGCCCTGAGCCGGCGGGCGCCGCCTTCACTCCGCAAGCGCCGCCCGCACGCGCCCCGCCCCAGGGGAGCCTCGGCCTCGCCCGGGAACAAAGGCCGGGGCCGCGCGAGCACCCAGCGGCGAACCAGGCCCGCCGCAGGCTCTACGCTCTCGGGCGTCGGTGGGGAGTCGCAAAGCCAGGCACCAAAAAAAAAAAAAAAAAAGACAGCAGGCAGTGCTTCGGGCCGCCGTGAGACCCCAGGAATCCCCACGCCCGCGACCCCCTCTCGTGCCCACCCGCCGGCTCCCCGCCCCAGCTCGGGCACGCCCTTCCGCCATCTTGTAGTTTCCTCGCGTCTCAGGCCTGCCACGTGGCGCGCGCGGCGGAGGCGAAGGCCCCGTCCCGACTTCCGGTCGGACCGGTTCTAGCCGGCCGAGGGACGCAGACGCGCGGCTGCCCCCTGGCGGCTTCCCGCGGAGCTCCAGCGCCGCCCCGCCCTGGCGCCGCACGCCGGCATCCGCCATTGCCGCCCGTGCCCACAGCACGTCCGCGTTGTGCCGCTCCCAGAGCGCGTGAGCGCTGCCCGGGCGGGGCCGCCGCCTGCGTCACTGGCCGGGCGGGGCGCCTCCCGGTGTGACGCGAGAGGCGCATGCGCGGCAGCAGCAATGGCAACAGCTTGCATGGAGGTGGCGTGGAACGCCTCCCTGGGAGGCCGAGGCGGGAGGGTCGTGAGTTCAAGGCTCGACCTGGGTGACCTAGTGACTTAGGCAGAGCCTGTCTCTAAATAAAAGGTGAAAAGGGCTGGGGTTGTAGCTTAGTGCCAAGGCCCTGGGTTCAAGTCCCAGTGCGCGTGGGCTGGGGACGGTCAACATTGTTTAACCTCTCAGAGAGACCAGAGGTCGTGAGGAGCTGGGGAGATTTCGTGGGTAACTGTGTAAATTTGGATTTAAACCATAGGAACCTATTACGTTAAAATTTCATTGGAACAGAGTCAGAGCTAAGGCTAAGAGTCAGGTGGCTCCAGACCCCGTGTCTTCTTGTTCTGTTGATTACACGCGAAAAGCTTTATCCAGAGGATAAACCCGAGGTGTGGAATAAGCAAGGTAATAGGGTCATACGGTTTAAACCCAAATTTACTACAAGAATAGTATCATAAGCTGGGTGTGGTAGTGTGTACCTGTAATCCCAGCACTCACTCGGGAGGCTGAGTCAGGAGGATTGCCTTTAGTTCGAGGCCAGCCTGGGCAACATAGGGAGATTTGGACTCCAAACCAGAAAAAGTCTCGGAGCATCTAGCTAGAACCTAGATCCACCAATTATTACGTCTGCCCCAATTGCTTTTTTTTGGGTATGAATTTGTTGGAGAGAAACCTCATTTAACCCAGTTTTACTTGTCTGCTTCAGGTGTTGGGGACTGGTCCCGGGCTGGCGCGGGAGGCACGGCTGAGCTGTGTACAGCCCGGCCGCTGCGTTAGGGAAGCCGGAACCAGAGCCACAGCCCTGCCAGGCTCGTGTAGTTCTTGGCAGGAGCTGGGCTTCGGTCTGGGAGCTTTGAGTCTGCTCCGCTGCTGACCGCAATGAAGGGGCGGCGACCTTCCTGTGAAGGCAGAAACCAGGACGAGGAAGGGGCTCCTTAAGTCATTAAGCTGCCCACGCCGGGCTCAAATGTGTGATCTCCTGCCTCAGCCTCCTCGAGTGCTGGGGTTTCAGGCATGGGCCATCTCTGGCTGTTGCTGATTCCGGCCACCCCGTCCTTTCCCTGCATGGTGCGTGCCCTCTCACACCCAGTGCTGTCTGGACCCAGCTTGCCAGGCATCGCCCTTGAACTCCAGATCCTGAAGCAGACACTTCCGGGCCCCAGAAGGGCGCCTGTGTGCGGTGAGTGGGACGCTCCTGGCCGAAGTAGTGGGTCTCTGCCACGGTTCTTCTGACGGAATCCAGGACCTCTGCCATCCCTGTCCTTTCCTGTCCCCTAAGGAGGACTCCAGGACTTGCTTCTTTGTTCGTAGCTTCAGTTGCTGGGTGTGGTGGCCCAGGCCTGCAATCTTAGAACTCAGGAGGCTGAGGCAGGAGGATCCTTACAAGTCTGAGGCCAGCCTGGACCTCATAGGACAAGTGAAGCCTAGCTGGAGGTGGGGTGCAACCTGTAATGCTAGCACACGGGAGGCTGAGGCAGGAAGATACAAAGTTGGGCCCAGACCAGACCCTCTCTGTCTCTAAATAATTAAATACCAAAGCACGGGCATATAGCTCAGTGCAGAGGCCCTGGGTTCAATTCCTGGTACTGAAAAATAAAACAAAACATGCAGACAAGCTCGGCTCCTGTTCATCCTGGCTCCTACATCTTTTTCTTCTCTTCCTTCAGGATGCCAAGGCTCCTGCACTTAGCTTTTCTGTGAGGTCTTTTGCTTCTGTCCAGTTGTCCAGTTCCTTTCCTGGAGCATCAGGTCCATGTGGCAGGACCCGTGGCCTCCTTTGCTAACCCTTGCATGCTGCCGGTCTACGTTGGAGCCGGGAGCAGAGAAGACACCAAAGAAATGTTTGACGATGAATGAGTGATCACATGGGAATTCTAAAACCATGTTTTAAGCACCAGCAAGGACTACTGCATTTAGCGCCGCCATTGCCACCTAGTGGCGATTGAGGGTAGCGTCCCTGGGAGCCGGAGCTGAAGACTGCAGAATCTGTCGCAGCTCCGGGGAGAGAGGAGCATCTAAACCTCAGCCCTCCAGGAGGCTGAGGCAGGAAGATCGTAAGTTTGACCCAACCCGGGCAGTTTAGTGGATTAGAGACCCTGTCTCAAAGTGAAGAAGAAGCATAGGGCAGGGGATGTGGCCTCAGGGCGAAGGCTTTGGGTTCAATCTCCAGTACTGGGGGGAGGGCAGCTTTCATCAGTCTCCAGTATAATTAAAAAAAAAAAAACCACAGAAAATAGATTTTAAAAGTGGTGGGAAAACACATATAAAATTTACCACTATGATCGCTTGAAATCTTTTTTCTTTTTCCTTATTTTTAAATTTAAATTTAATAAGATTCTGCCTCAGCCTCTAGAGTGCTGGGATTTCAGGTGTGGCTGCCACACCTGGCTGCTGGCTTGTAAAACTGGGAACGCGCTGTCTTTGAGACTTGAGTGCCTCCTGTGAGTCTCTCAAGGCGGGGGCCCCCCTGGAGGATATTTTGCCATGTCCCCTTCATCTTGGAATTTACTGCTGTTGTAGCTTTCAGCAGTGCTGAGGAGTGAGCCCTGGACCGCCCTGCCGGGCTACACCCCTGTGTGGGTTGGCAGTCCATCACCTGTCCCCCCAGCTGTGTGACAGCAATCAGCTGGGCCTTTCTTTTTCAGATTGTGACTGCCACCACCACAACCCCCAGCCCTATTTTTGTTTTCTAAGACAGAGGCTCACTACCTTGTCGGCTGGGCTAGTCCTGGAATCTTCCTGCCTCAGCCTCCCAGAGTCTGGGCTCGGGGATGTGCACCAGCTCCCCAGGTGTGTCGGGCTCAGGTGCCACACGCGTCCCTGGGAGCTGGCCCCCCACTCGCCGCCCTGTGGCCTCGGGGACCGGGCCGTTCCCTGCTGACGCTGGGCCGGCAGATGCAGGTGCTGCTTTTCTCAGAGGGACACAGGGACACCGATGGCCCGCTGGGTCCCTGCGGGGGCATCCAAGTGCAAAGGGCCCGGGCATAGGCCTGCGGGTCAGAGGTTTGCAGGGAGGTCACGGAAGTCACGCTCCACTCGGCCTAGGGAGGCGCGTTCTCCAGCGTTCCCATGGAAACCGCCAGGACGTGGGGGCGCCCGCCATGCGGTGGAGGATGACTTCACGGTGAAACCCAACTGTTGCTACCCTACCGTTGCCACGACAACCGCGAGAGAAGCCGGTTGCCCAGGCTACCGGCTCCGGATGTCGCTGGCACTGAGCACTGGCTTTGAGCCCGGGCAGCATAGTGGAGAAAGCTCGGGGCTGCAAAGTGGGGTGAGGGAGAAGCGGTCCACGCCGCGGCCCGGCGTCCCTCTTGTTCTGTTTTTGGCCCTGACAGTTTCTAGAACAGTCTGTCTCATTACTGGGCCATTGGGTTGCCTTCTTGGAATCTGAGAATCGGCAAATGACTTTAAAAAATTGTTTCTGGAGTCAGGTTCTTGCTATGTAGTTCAGTCTTCCCTTGAAGTCACTGTGTACCCCAGGCTGGCCTTGAACGTACACTGTGAGATTACAAGTGTGTGCCACCACACCTGGCTAGCTTCATTTCTTGATTTATGATTTCAGGTATCATTTTTTTTTTTTTTTTTAAACAGAGGTCTGTGTTGTCCAGGCTCATCTCTAAATTTGTGGGCACAAGTGACCCTCCTGCCTCAGCCTCCTGAGAGCAGCTACAGTTGCAGGTCTGAAGTTGTTGTATAAGGGTAAATAATACGATTTAGTAGGGAAGGAGCTGATAGGAAAGTACAGAGCCTGGGGGCAGACAGAGGCTCTCCCAGAGCTTGGCTGAGTACTGCAACCACCTGTGTCAACACAGCTGCGGTTTAATCCAGGGCAACCTTGCCCAGAAAGTCCAAGCTGTGAACCATGACAGGCCTGGCTGTTTTCTCTGGAAAGTCCTGAGAACAGTTCAAGCAAGCAAGAGTTTGGGATCAGGTACCTGGGCACACTGCCTCCTGCTGGGTGCAGTCTCTGCTCACCCTAGTCCTGGAAGGCTGAGGCAGGAGGATCGCCCTGAATTTGAGTACACTCTGGGCTACATAGTGAGTTCAAGGGCAGTGTGAACTACATAGTGAGGCCTTGTCTCAAAAAACAAAACCAACCAAATAAATAAACACCCCCCACCCCCCAAAGTAGGCCTTAGTTTGGTTCCTTCTGCCTTCCTCTTTGAGTTTCTTTCCTCCTTTGTTTATTTTTATTTAGAAATTTATTATTCTTTTCATGATTATTAGTGGTACTAGGGATTGAACCCAGGGCCTTTACTGAGCTACATCCCCAGACCTTTTTATTTATATTTATTTATTTAATTTATTTTTAATTTAAAATTATTTTTTAAAAATCCATTTATTTTATTTTTATTTATTTATTTATATTTTGTCTTTTTCCTTTTTATCAGTACCGGGGATCGAACTCATGACCGCCTGCTTGCAAGGCAGGTGCTTATGCCGCTGAGCTAAATCTCCAGCCCCTAAATCCATTTATTTTAAAGAGAAAAAACTCTCAAAGCATGATAGTTAGGGAGTAACAATGGTATATGAATTGTGTATTGCTGTCTTCAAATCAGTTACTCAGAGTACAAGATATTGACATTTAATTGTCCAAACAAAACTAGCACAAACCTTTCTCTTCAGTGAACTCAGATAACTTTGTAGTATATTAACTATCTCATATATATGCATCTTCTCACACTAGTGAGACAATATGATGTTTACATATGGGTGATTTATCTCACTTATGAGTATGGTCTCAAGTCACATCCATTTACCTATGAAAGTCTCAAGTTTATCCTTCCTTATGACTGGAAAGTACTCCACAGTGTAAAAATACTACATCTTTTTTATCCATTCTTCGGTTGATGGGCATTCAGGTTGTTTCCAAGATTTAGCTATTATGCATTGTGTTGCTACAAACACGGGTGCACATGTATCATCATGGTATGATGTTTTTAATTCTGGGGAGATGCCCAGAAGGGGCATAGCTGGGCCAAATATGACCTCTAGTCCTAGTTTCTTAAGGAATTTCCACAGTGGTTGTACCAATTTATACTCTGACCAACAGTGGTAAAGGTTCTTTTTCCCCATGGCCTCTCCAGCATTTAGGTTTTTTTTTCTTCTCTTGTACCGGGGATCAGATTCAGGATCCTATGCTTACCAAGCAAGCATTTGAACCACTGAGCTAAATTCCTGGCTGTTTAGCTTTGATTGATTTCTTGATAATAGCCATTCTTTAAGAGGTGAGATGGAATCTCAGTATTGTTTTAATTTGCACCTCTCAACTGACCAATGATGAATATTTTTTCACATATGTTTTGCTGTTCATATTTCTTCATCTGAGAAATGTGTGTTCATCTCAGATGTCCATTTTTGGATTGGATCTTTAAATCTGGGAAGTCTGATTTTTTTGAGTTCTTTATTAATTCTTGATAGTGATCCTTTGTCAGAGGAACTGCTGGATTGTCTCTTCACTTTCTTGGTGGTTTCTTTTGCTGTGCAAAAGCTTTTCAATAGGGTAAGATCCCAGCTGATGATTCTTTGTGATAGTTCCTAGGTAATCGGGGTTTTGCTCATAAAGTCTGCCTACACCAATATCTTCAAGAGTTTTACCTACTTTATCTTCCAGCAGATTTAAAGTTTCTGTTTTAATATTTCTTTTTTTTTAATAATTATAGGGCTTCAGGAGGACTGTTTTAATATTTCAATCTTTGATCCATTCCAAATTTAGTTTAGTGCATGGTGAAAGATAACTGAATTTGCTTATTGAATCTAGTATTTTGGTGGAGTTCTTGGGATCTTCTATTTAAAGTATCATGTCATCTGCAAATAATGATAGTTTTTGTTTTCCTATCTTTATTCCTTTTATTTGTTTCTCTTGTTTAATTGCTCCAACTAAAGTTTCCAGGACTATGTTGAATAAGAGTGGATACAGTGGACATCCTTGGTCTTGTTCCTGATTTTAGAGAGAGTCCAGTTTTTGTCTGTTTAGTATGATGTTAGCTGTTGGTTTGTCATAGATGGCTTTTATCAGATTGCGATAAAGACCATCTTTTCCAATTTTCTGTAGGGTTCTTTTTATCATGAATGGGTGCTGTACTTTGTTAAAAGCTTTTTTTCCATCTATCGAGATGATCATGAGTTTTGTCTTTGGCTCTGTTCATATGGTGTATTATATTTAGGGATTTATGTATGTTAAAGTACCTCTGCATCCCTGGGATGAATGAATCCCACTTGATCATGGTGTATAGTCTTCTTGACTGTTTGCTGCGTCTATTTGGCAGTATCTTACTGAAGATTTTTGCATCTATGTTCATTAGCGAAATTGGCCTATAAACCTCTTTCTTTGTTGGGTCCTTCTGTGGTTTTAGTATCAGGTTAGTGCTTACTTCCAGCAATGAATTTGGAAGTAATCCATTTCATTTTGTGTACTAGTGGTGTTCTCTAAATTTCTTGTAGAGTTCAGTGAATCCATCAGGGCCTGGGCTTTTCTTTGTTGACAGGTGTTTAATTATATCTTTGATTTAACTTATTGGTAGTGGGTCATTTAGGGTTTTTGTACCTTCTTGATTCAGATTTGGTAATTCGGTTGTATCTAGGAATCTGTCCATTTCTTCTGTATTTTCCGTCTTATTAGAATACAAGTTTTCAAAGTAGGTATGTATGATTTTCTGGATTTCTGCAGGGTCTCTTCTGATTTATTCCTAAATTGCATGGATTTGAGTCTTTTGTTTGCTTTTTTTTGATAAGGTTGGCTAAGTGTTTGTCAGTATTATTATTATTATTTTTTTGTCTTTCTCATTTTTATCGGTACCGGGGATTGAACTCACCACCACCTGCTTGCAAGGAAGGTGCTTATGCCACTGAGCTAAATCCCCAGCCCCTGTCAGCATTATTTGTGCTTTTTTTTGGTACTGGGGATTGAACTCACAGCCTTGCACTTGCTGGGCAGATGCTTATGCTATTGACCTAAATCTCCAGCCTTGTCAGTATTTAATATTTGAAAGAACCAATTCTTTGATTCATTGATTCACTGTATTTTTTTTTTAGGCTTCAATGTGTTAATTTCTGTTCTGATCTTTATAATTTCCTCCCTTGTATAAAGTTTTGGCTTAGCCTGCTCTTCTTTTTCTAGAAGCTTGAGGTTTAACATTGTTTATGGGCATTTGCTCTGTTTTCCTAATATGAGTATTTACCGTTATAAATTTCCTTCTTAAGACTGCTTTCATTGTGTCCCACAAGCTCTAATGTGTTGTATTGTTGTTATCATTCAGCTGTAAAAACTGTCTAATTCTGCGTTAATTTCATTTGTGATCCACTGGTTGTCCAGGTGGGTGCTGTTTAGTTTCCAGGTGTTGATGAAGTCCTTGTGTTTTCCTTTGCTTTGCATTTACTTAAGCATGTTCTATGAGCCAGTATGTGATCTATTTTGGAGACTGTCCCATGTGCAGCTGAGAGGAATGTGTATTCTGATGTTGTGGGGTGGAACAATCTATAGACATCTACTAAGTCCATTTGTTCAAAAGTTTGATTTAGGTCCAACATTTCATTATTGATTTTTTTGTCTAGTTGACCTGTCTTTTTGTAACAGTGAGATACTGAGGTCTCCACATATAGAGCTTATTTGCTTTTTCATGTCTGTTAGTAGTTGTTTTATATAATTGGATGCACTGGTGTTTGTTTCATATGTATTTGTGGTTGTTGTCTCTTCCTCTTGGATTATTCCCTTTATGAGGATGTAGTGACCTTCTTTATCTCTCTTAGACTTGGCTTGAAATTCAGTTTGTCGGCAAATAGAACAGTTACTCCTGCTTTTTTCTGGGTTGCTGTCACATGGATTATTGTTTTCCATCCTTGACTTCCAGTCTATGAATTTCTTTTTGAATTAAATATGCTTCTTGTATGCAGCATATTGTTGGATCCTACTTCTTGATCCATTCTGCCAGCCGGTGTCTTCTGACTGGTGAATTAAGACCATTAACGTTGGTGGTTATGACTGCAATGTATTATCCTTGTCCTGTTACTTTCCTGTTGTTGGCTCTCCCCACCTTTTTCTTCCTTCCTCTAATTGTTTGCCTTCACTGGAGGATTCCTTCTGCTGGGGTTCATGGAGTCGTAGTCCTTGTTACCGCTTTCTAGAATGTCCTTCAGAACATTTTGAAGTGCTGGTTTGGTGGTCACAAATTTCCTCAAATGTTCTTTGTTGTGAAAGCATCCTATGTCTCCACCAGTCTTAAAATATAGTTTTTCAGGACACATCAATCTGAGTTGAAAGCTGTTTTCCTTTAGAACTTGGAGTACTTCACTCCAAGCTCTCCTTGACTTTATAGTTTGTGCTGAGAAGTGAGCTGTGATTCTGATGGGCTTTCCTTTATAGGTGATTTCTTTTCTCTAACAGCTTTTAGGATTCTATTCTCGTGTTGAATTTCTGAAATCTCTGTCTTTTTTTTGTACCAGGGATCAAAATCAACCTGTGCAACCAGGCAGGTGTGCTGCTGAGCTAAACCACCAGCCTTTATCTCTCCCTCTCTTTTTTTTTTTCTTTTCTTTGTTTGTACCAGGGATTGAACTCATGACCTTGCACTTACCAGGCAGGTGCTTATGCCACTGAAATAAATCCCCAGTCTGAATTTCTGGGATCTTGACTATGATATGCCTGGCTGTAGATTTTGTCAACCATTGCTAATTGGAATTCTATATGCCTCATTTATCTGATGTAGAATTCTTTTTCTCTACCAGGAAAGTTTTCTGTCATCATTTCTGTGAACATTTTTTAAAAATGTCATTTGTGGTATCTCCTGTTTATCCATTGATTCCAATTAATCTTTAGTTATTATTCTTCGTCTCATTTAGCAGCTGCTGGATTGATTTCTCATGTTCCCTTGCTATTTTTGAGAAATCTTTCTTTTCCTGGTCACTAACTGCAAGCCTGTCTTCGATATCTGAGATCCTGTCCTCACATTTGCTTAGTCTGATTCAGATACTCTCAGTGGAGTTTTTATTCTCTTGGCTATCTGCTTGAGTCTGCTTTACAGATTCCATTTCTTTCCTATGCTGATCTTCCATAATTTTCTTTGGCTCATCTAATTTTTTTTTTTTTTTTTGTCTTTTGTGAGACAGAGTCTCGCGCTCTGCAGTTCAGGCTGGCCTTGAGCTCACTTTGTAGCCCAGGCTGGTCTCAGACTTGCAAAGATCCTCCTGCCTCAGCCTCCTGAGTGCTGGGATTATAGGCATGAGCCACCACGCCCGGCTTTTGGCTCATCTAATTTTCTGTCTGTGTCTGTTCTAAGGTTGCTAAGCATGGTGTGTATTTTGATAATCTCTGTAGTTATCTGAGAGATTATTTCTGATTTCAGCTTTTCCAGAGCCGCCTCCAATTGCTTTTCTTATTAACACCTCAGAGAAGCCTGGTCAAGGGCTTTTGGATTGTCCCTGCTCATTGTCACCTGGATTTGCCTTTGGTGACCTGGATGTGTGGAGTTGCATTTTGCTTAAGTGTCTTCTCGTTTTATTTTGTGTTTACAAAGTTGAATGCTTCTCATTTTATTTTGTCTCTACAAAGTTGAATGCCTGGAGTGATGCTTGTGAATTGTCTGTGGTGGGTTGCTTTATTGGTGGTTTTAGGACCCTTAGCTTATGACTATTTCTCTGAGGAATCCTCCAGGTTGTTCTGGATTAAAAACTGGTGGTCAACTTAATGCCAGCTGAATTAAATCAGCATGGTGCTGAGTGTAGATGGTCCACTTGAGGAAAGTTGCCAGCATCAGTAGAGATGTGGAGAAGGAGAAGCGAGGTATTGTGGATTCTCTTACATGTTGCTGTTTGAGCTGCTGGTTCTCCTGGAGGAGCTCATCATGACGAGGTTCCCCAGTGTGAGTTCAACCATTGTCATCAGATGAGCTCAGGACCTTATTGGTGAAAGTGGCTGTGGTCGCTTTGGAGGAGCTCTGGTCCTTACATTGAGCATCGCTTCCTGGCTCTGGAGGGTAAGATGTGTGCCTTTAATCTCCAAGAGAAACTCATCAAGCTTGCTTCCTGGCATAGTTGAGAATTCCTCAACTATTCTTATTATCAGAGGAGCTTGGGACCTCCGTGTTCCTGAGGAGGCTGTGGAGCTTTTCAGGGCAGCCCTGGTTCTTATTTTGAGCGTGACTTTTCAGCTCCAGTGTAGAACCCTCAACCTACCAGCACAGCTCCTTCCCACGCTGGCATGGACTTTCTAGTTTCCACTGCTGACCTTTGGGCCTTCCCAGCACAGATCCGTAAAAGAGACTGGCGTGAGTCCTTCTTGTGGGCTCTAGACCTCTGTCCTTCTGTGAGGCATTGTCATTGTTTTTATCTGGATTCATGGAGGACATTGCTGTGGGATCCACAGCCCATTGCTGTGGGCTGAATATTCTGTGTCTTTAGTGTTGTGGACAGATTTCCTACACTTTCTTGTGTTAACTCTGGGTGACCTTCATAAAATAATATATAAATTCTGTGTCCTGATTCTAATAGTCTTCTGTACAACCCCTGACTGCAACACCGGTATAGCTGGTTTTTTGTTTTTGAGTCAGGTGAAGATCTTACCTCTTCAGTCTGTGGAAGATGAGGGGTAGTTGCCTGTTTGGCCTAATCCCTGGTTCTTTGGCACTGTGCCACTGTATTTTCTGTGACCCTCAGTTAATCTCAGTCACTGAATAACAAGACCAACTGCTGCTTAGAAAAACCGTGTCAATTTTGGCTGTAGTGATAACAGTTGTATCAAACATAGTCTATAAAATGACACGGTGAGCTAACCTTGAATTTGCAACATTTAACAGTATGAACTAGATTTGTGATAACAAAATGTAAAACAGACCAGATAATTATATGTAATACAGAATTGCTTAATGTGTTAATTTTGCCCTTGTTGGTTACACTTTAAAGTGGATTAAAGAGAAAATAGAGAAGTGGAAGAAGAGAAAGAGATTAGAAGTAAGGTTGGAGAACAAAGGAGGATCCCACCAACTGGGGAAAACTAGGTGCAGAAGACTAACGGGAAGGAGAGATGGAGGAGATAAAGGAATCACAACCACAGAGAGGCTAGGAACCAGGTTCATGCACAAAAACAAGATGACACACTGAAGGAGAAAGAGAAAATAAATAGAAAAGTCCCCTGTAAGGCTTCTCCCTGGTCTCATTAGTAGACAGTCTGCGGAGACAGTCCCGAACTGTGTGGAGCCCTCCCAGCAAGCCAGCCTTCCTGGAGAGGCAGTGGATAATCTCAGCAGACCTGCCCTGGGACACCCTGGACTCGCTGTCCCCTGAGTAATTTTTGCAGGCGGCCATAAGATGGAGCGGAGAGCGGTTCTGGGTTCTGCGTCCCAGATGGCTCCGGGCCCATCCTGTCTCCCGCGAGAGGACCGAGTCCTCCGCCCTCCCTGCCGACAGTGAGCCGGTTCTAACCGCCTGTCTTACGTAGTTTCGCTCCTCACTCCCTCTGTGGGCTTCAGTTCGCACTTCAGATTCTGCCTGGTCCCGCGGACCCCTTTTCCCTTCCTTGTCTTCCTCACGGTGTTCTGTCCCAGCGTCTGGACCGCGACTCTCAGAAGGGCTGTTTTCTCTGCTGCTTACTGCTCGGTCACTGCCAGCGAATTCAAATTATTTTTTGAGACAGTTCTCAACATGTTAATTCAGTTCACGGTGTAGTACGGGCTGCTTCAATAGCCAATCTCTTGTGTTCGCTTTCTTTCTTTCTTTCTTTTCTTTTTATCGGTACCAGGCATCGAACTCATGACTGCCTGCTTGCAGGGCAGGTGCTTATGCCCCTGAGCTAAGTCCCCAGCCTCATTGTGTTAGCTTTCTTAGCACTAGAATTGTAGGCGTGCACCATTATGCCCATCTCATTGTTATTACTTTTAAATTTTTTTTTTATCGGTACTAGGGATCGAACTCACGACCATGCGCTTGCAAAGCAGGCACTTATGCCGCTGAGCTAAATCCCCAGCCCCATTACTTTTAATTTTGAGAGGTCTTACCAAATTACTTAATTGTCCAAATTGCAGTCTTTTTGCCTCAGCCTCCCAAGTACCAGGATTACAGGCATGTCACCATGCCCATCTGGAGAAGCTCGTTCCTTCCTTCCTTTTTTTTTTTTTTATCGGTACCGGGGATCCAACTCACAACCGCCTGCTTGCAAGGCAGGTGCTTATGCCGCTGAGCTAAATCCCCAGCCCCCCTTTTTCTTTCTTTCTTTCTTTCTTTCTTTCTTTCTTTCTTTCTTTCTTTCTTTCTTTCTTTCTTTCTTTTTCTTTCCTGGCTCCTCCCTCCTTTCCTTTCTTTCTAACTTCCTAGTCTGTTGAAACAGGACGTCTAGTTCAGGCTGGTGCTGAACGCACTACGTAGCCCAGACTTGCCTCAGACTCACAGCAATCCTCCTGCCTCAGCCTCTTAAATGCTGAGATTGCAAGTATGAGGCACCATGCCTGGCTGGAACACTTCGTTTTCCAAGCTGGTGCTATGTGAGGAACTAATTTCAAGACCAGCATGCTGTGAGGAGGCCAAAACTACTGCATGAGGAGGGAGAGGCGCAGGGACCCAGGGTCCACCAAGGCGAGCCTTGGCTGCTTGAAACCCACTGCCCCAGGCCCTGGGGCAGAGGAGCCACCCAGCTGCACCTTTGCTGAATCTCACCAGCAAAAAGGTTGTTTTCAGCCGCATCAGAGGGCAGCAACAAACAGCCGAAACCCAAACACCTCCTGGTTATTCGGAGCACACCACGCACAGTGCTAGCCCCTCCCTAATTCCTGAGATGGAAGCTACTATTACATTCACTTTGCAGATGGGAATACGGAGCATTAGGGGAAAGCAAGCGGTAAAGGAGCTGGGGGTGTGGTGGTGCCCACTGTTTTTTTTTTTTTTTTTTTTGGTTTTTTATATTATCTCCTTGTTTATAAAAAATATTGTTTGTACTATGACATAGAATAAAATCCAATAAGGTACAACATAATAAAACTGATGGAGACAGAAGAACAAAAGCTTGGTGTAAATTCAAAACAAGATGATATTGAATCCTCACTAGCTATTACAGTGTCTTGTTTTCTTCAAAGTAACTGTTTATACCATCACAGACAATAAAATCAAACAACCCAGAATAAAACCATTCTAACTAATGAATAAAAATATTACAAGGCTTCAAAGCAATATAATGAGGAATCATGATTACCACATACTTTTATGTATTCTTACCATATCTTTTTTTTTTTTTTTTTTTTTTTTTATTTAAGAGGAAAAAGAGAAAAACACAAAACAAACCAAAGCGGCGTAAGGGTACACGCAATACAGAACTACAAAACAAAACAAAACAAAACAAAACAAAAAAACATAACAGTAAGAAATCACCTGCTAGTAGATTACACACTATCTTCTTGAAAATAGTTCCTCAAATCACAGTATCAAAGAACACAAGGTGGACATTCAAACAGGGAGACTGCAAACAGCTGTGTTCAATGTTCCAAAAACATTGATAAAGTCAGCTATTTAACACCCCCAAACACACTTGCTGTTATATCCGTTAGAGCTCGTTTTCTTTTTTTTTTCCCCTCTCTTTTTTACAACAAAATTTACACATCTTGGATTTTATTACTCCTTAGTGCTTATTACTTTCTTTGGGGGGGGGGAAGAATACAGTCAAATATGGCAAAACAAAGCTGTCAGTCAATACCAAGGATAGACATAGCACATGGTGTAGAACAGAGTACAAGTTTATCAACAATGGTTATCAACGTTGTCCCTTGTTTCCTTAAAAAGAATTGTCTATCTTATTAGATATTATAAAGTTGGACAAAACAGTAGAGAACAAGACCAATAAAACTTAGGCATTGTAAACATTACAGGACTTCCAAAGAAGACAATAGTCAAACCAGAATGGGTATCTTAGTGAATCTTATTGTCTTCAAAGTAGTTGCCTATGTCTTCAAACTTGATACTATCATATAGAATGGAACAGAGTCTAATCAGTCAAAACAAGATCGTGGGAGTACTACAGGACTTCAAAACAAGTTAATAGGAAATCGAAAAGAGTTACTATTTATATATCCTAATTTTTTTGAATTTTTTCTTTAATTAAGACAAACATAAGAAATGACTAAATAATTTTTTTTGAAACAATAAGGGGGAGATTGAGATAAAACAGGACATAACAATATAACAATAGAGGTCACAGCATGACTGTTTCAACAACCTAGTACTTCACCACCTTATAACCTGACTTAATAGTAGTTACCATAGTGTCTTTTTCCTTGAAATATTTGGATAAAACTTCATATACTCTAGCTTCAAATATTTTCATATCAAGAAGCCCAGAATAAAGCCTTTCTAATTAATGAGTGAAAACTTTATAAGGCTTCAAGGCCACCTAATGGGGAATTTGCCGAAAACTAAAGCTAGACCCATGTCTATCACCATGTACTAAATTAAAATCTAAATGGGTCAAAGATCTGAATATTAAAACAGAAACACTAAATCTATTGGAAGACACAATAGGTAGAAACCTTGGAGACATAGGAGTAGGTAAAGAATTCATGAACAGGACTCAAACCGCACGGGAAATACTTCCCAGAATCAATAACTGGGACCACTTCTTATTAAAAAGTTTCTGCATGTCAAAAGAAATCTCCAGCATAGTGAAAAGAAAACCCACAAACTGGGAAAAGATTTTAGTGAACTCTCTCTCAGACAAGGGCCTCTTGTCTAAAACATATAAAGAATTAAACTCAGACCTCCGAAATTCAAAGATCCAATCCAAAAATGGGCATCTGAGATGAATATGCAATTCTCAGATGAAGAAATGCAAATGGCAAATAAATACATGAAAAAATGCTCATCATCATTGGTCATTAGAGAAATGCAAATTAAAACCACACTGAGATACCATCTCACTCCTGAAAGAATGGCCAGGATCAAGAAAACCGACAACAAATGCTGGAGAGGCTGTGGGGAAAAAGGAACTCTCCTGCACTGCTGGTGGGAGTGTAGACTGGTACAGCCTTTGTGGAGATCTGTCTGGAGATTTCTCAAAAAGTTGGGACTGGAAATCCCATTTATTCCAGCTATTCCACTTCTAGGCATATTCCCAGAAGAACTGAAAGCATCATACCACAGTGATATATGTGCACCTATGTTTATAGCAGCACAATTTGTAATCGCCTGATCTTGGAAACAACCCAAGTGCCCATCAACTGAGGAATGGATAAAAAAGTTGTGGTATTTCTATACAATGGAGTATTATTCAGCTATAAAGAAGGATCACATTGAGATATTTATCAATAAATGGGCGCAGCTTGAGACCATACTCATTAGTGAAATAAATCAATCTCGCATGTGTGAATACCGAATAGTTTCCCTAATGTAAATAATGATTCAAATATATAAAAATATGTGGTGGTGCCCACTGTTAATCCCAGCACTGTGGGAGGCTGACGCAGGAGGATCACAAATTCAAGTCCGTCTGGGCAACTCAGTGAGACCCTATCTCAGTAACAACAATAAAAAAGGCTGAGGCTATAGCGGAGTGATACAGCACCCTGGGCTCCACCCCCAGCAACACACGCGCGCGCGCACACACACACACACACACACACACAAGCGGAGTGATAGAGCACCCTGGGCTCCACCCCCAGCAACACACACACACACAAGCGGAGTGATAGAGCACCCTGGGCTCCACCCCCAGCAACACACACACACACACACACACACACACACGCACACACACACGCACACACACACACACACAAGAGGTGTGATAGAGCACCCTGGGCTCCACCCCCAGCAGCACACGCCTGACCTAAGGAAATGCTCATAACCAGAGGAGGGAGCACTCCGCTAAGGGCCAGAGGCGAGCGATGGCTCCAGGCGCTGCCTCGCGGTCCTCCCTGGTCTCCCTGGTGGACCTGGTTCCCCGATGGGGCGCGAGGGTCCCAGCTTCCTTCCCGGGCTGCAGCCAGCTTACCCGGCCGCCCCAGCCCAGTCAGGATCCCCGGGGAACGTGGGCCTGGGGCCAGGCCGCAGGCGACTGGGGGACCCGAGGTCAGGGCGGAGCTCCTGCAGTGACCTGCGCGCCCCTCGGGCTTCCCGCCCCCAGAGGACCTGGCCTCACCAGGAGGAAGCGCGAGTGGACTGAAGCGCAGACCTGCGCAGTGCGCAGTCTCTCTCCCGCGTCTGGAGGCGGGGTGTGGCTTTGGGGTTTCCTTCCCGCGGACGCAGATAGGGGGCGCTGCCCGCGGCCCCGCCCCGTGCTTTGCGCCCCAGCTTTGCGCGCCGAGCTGGGGGACAGAAAGCCGAGTCTCTGTCCCCTGTAAGATCAAGCAGCTCACTGCGGGGGGCAGGCGCAGGGCTGTAGCAGCAGCGTCGGGCAGCGGATTTGCAGAGTACAGGAGCAGCTGCTGCTTGGCGGGTTTTTCATTTCTAAAAGCTGTGGCCATGTAGCTCAAAGTGGGTTTGAACTCACTGCGTATTCCCGGCTGACCTCTAATTCTCCGCCATCTTCCTGCCTCAGCCTCCGGGGTGGCTGGGATTATGGAATTCTGTCTGGCCACTTCTAGCTGTTTGACAAGTGTTATCTGTGGTCGCCCTCCTGTGAGCTAGGGCACCAGGGCTTCCCGGTCCTACCTAACTATAGCTTAGTGCCCTTGGATCACCCCTCCCCATCCTCCTCTCTGTCCTCCAGCCTCTAGTAACCCGAATTCTACTTCCAGTTTTTGGTGTCCTGCTCAGAAGTGAGCTCTAGCAGGACTTGCCTATCTGAGCCCAGCTTACTTCCTTTTAATGTAAAGATCACTAGTTCCATGTTCTGCCGTTGGGGTTGGATTTTTAAAATCAGTTTGATAATCAACAATACAGCAGCTGAAAACAAAAAAAGTGAACACTTGGCCATAGTTTGTAATTCCGTTTGCATTTGAGACCAGGCCTCTGCAGGGTCAAAGCCTTTGAAGACAGACCTCGCACCTCATGCTAAAGCTTTGTTTGCTTTTGTCTTGTGATCATTTGCCAGGATGCAGTTAGGGGAGTGACCTAGGTATTCCCTTAACCCACCCTCCTCCGCCCTGCGAGAATTTTTTTCAGTGCAGAGGACTGAGCCCAGGGCCTTTGCACTGAGCTACATCTGCACGTCTTTGTTACTTATTTCTCGCCAAGTCTCTGAGTTGCCTCGGCTGGCTCTAACTTGAGATCCTCCTGCCTCAGCCTCTCAGAGTGCTGAGGTTTTATTTTTTGTTTGAGACAAGGGCTCATCATGTGACTCAGGCTGGTTTTGAACTAATGGTGATCCTCCTGCCTCAGCCTCCCCAGTCTGGGACTACAAGTGTGGGCCACCACACCTGGCTACTCTTTTAAAATCAGAAATAACCTCAGGAAGAGAAAATGTCTTGTAAATTTTTTTTTTTTGCTTTTTTACTTTATTGGTACATTTAAATATACATAAGAATAATATTTACCAAGAGGAATTTGTAGCTGTATATGATGTATCTTGCTTGTTCTTTTTTCCCCCTATTCCCTTCAGTCTCTTTTACCCAATTTACAAGTTTCATTTCCATTTTTTCCCTATCCTCTTTTTACTTCCCCCTTCTTTCCCCCTCCCGTCCCTGGTTCCCCTTTACATTTGAACATTTTCTTCCTATTTCACAATATGTATTACACATTTTGGACCTTATTTACCCTTTTGGTTTCTTACACTGGAGAAACAGTGTGGTCTGTTTATTTCACCGGAGCAAGGCCTCACCGTGCATTCGTTTAGCCGGAAATGTCTCAAGCTTACCCTTCTTTATGGCAGAGTAGTACTCCATTGCATAAAAAAACACATTACTGAAATTTTACAAAAATTCCAGGGAAGGGGTACGGAGCGTGGACCTACATATTCCTGATAGACTTTTGTTTTTGTCAAATGCTGTGCCAACAACATCCCCTTGTATTTTGAGTTTACTGCTCATATCCGAGAGAAATTAAAACCCCTCACGGATGTGGCTGTAAAGATTCAGAGCTATGTTATGGAAGAAAATGAAGCTGGTGACGAGGATGAATGAACTCAGTGCATTTTACTCTTTAAAATCATAGGGAAACCATAGGCTGATGGCGGGTGCCGCACGGTCCTGTGTTTTTTAAGATTCCCCCAATAGAAAATGCCAGCAGCTGGGGTGAACTGAGTGCAGAAGCAAGGCTGTGTTTAGCACTGCAGTCTCGGGTGCTTCCTCCCCATCAAGTGCTATGAACGCCTTGGGTGCTGCACCAAGTAGCAGGAAGCAGTACTTGGCAGCAGGCCCCGTGCAGCGTGCGCCCGGCCTCCCCAGTGAGGGTGCAGCTGGCGCCCTCGTGGCTGCTCCTGGGCCTTCTGGAGCTGAACAGCCAGTGGCTCCAGAAACGCTTGCTTCTGGAGCCTTAAGCTGCTGCTTACAGCGTGGCTTTCTTAGCACAGGTGGGCAATACAGGTTCATTCAGAGCAACTTTGTAGAACAAAACTAGGCAAGAGGAGAAATGGGGCCCTGGTTTCCTAGGAGACTCTATTCCTTCTGTGGAGGGCTGCAGGGCTGTGCTGGGGTTGGGCTTGGTGTGTGTGTTCTTTCTAACCCTCCCTGAGGACGTTCCCACCAGAGGCCCAGCTCCTAAGGAACCTCAGTGTACACCTGGATGACCCTCGGCCTGTTGAGATGACCATGAAAAAGACGTTGTCTGGTTTCTGAAGGATGTTCCATGACAGCTGGGAGGAACACAGACATCAATTCATGGGTTACAACTGCCCATTTTCCCGGACCTCCTGGACGACCAGGCAGCTACACCTGGGAGGGACTCACTACGTAGTCAGGCTGGTCTTGGACCCCAGGAGAGTCATGGAGACCCTCCTGTCTCAGCCTCCCAGGTGCTGGGATTACAGGTGTGTGCCACCGTGCCCAGCTGGATCCTGTTCTTGATCCAGTCTACCTGTTTTTTGTTTTTTTGATTAATGAAGTGAGACCATTAACATTGATGGTTATGACTGATGTGTGTTGACTTATCCTGGTCATGTTTTTTCCTGTTGTTGCTTCCCCTTTCCCCCCTTTGTTTAATTGCTTGCCTTGCCTGGTGGATTCACTCTGTGTGGTTCATGGAGTTGAGGTCCTCACGTTTTTTACAGTGTCCTTCAGAACATTTTTGAATGCAGGCTTGGTGGTCAGGAATTTCTTCACATTCACATGTTCTTTATCATGGGAGTATCTTATTTCTCCAAGTTTTAGAGGGGTACATCAATCTGGGTTGGAAGTTGTTTTCTTTTAGGGCTTAAAATAAAACTTCCCTCAAAGCTCTTCTTGACTAGAAGGTTTGTGTTGAGAAGTCTGCTCAGATTCTGATGGGTTTTCCTTTATAGGTGATTTGTGTCTTGTCTCTAACAGCTTTTGATATTCTGTTCTTATGCTGAATTTCTGGAATCTCTTAAAAATCTTTGATACCAGGAATAGAGTTCATGACCACAATTGCCAGGCAGGTAGTGTGCTGCTGAGCTGTATACTTGGTCCCAAATTTCTGGAATCTTCACTGTTGTATGCCTTGGTTTAAATTTTTTTTTTTAATCACGACTAATGGGAATTCTATATGTCTCATTTATCTATGTGTCAAATTCCTTTTCCATGCTTAAGAAGTTTTCTACCATTACTTTGATGAATAAATTTTTTATGTGGTTTATGCTGTCTCCTGCTTTTTCACTGAGTTTGATCTATTTTATGTTATTCTTTGCATCATCTAGCAGCTTTTTGTGGCCCATTGCTTTTGCTTTTTTGAGGCAAGGTCTTGCTACGTAGCTCACGCTGGACTTGAACTCATGGCAATCCTCATGACTCAGCTTTCTGAGTGTTGGGATTACAGGTATGTGCCACCGTGCCTGCCCCCTTGCTATTTTTAAGAAATCTTTCTTTTCATGATTGCTAACTTCAATCTTGTCTTCTAGATGTGATATTCTGTCCTCACACTGTATCATTCTGCTACATATACTTTCAATGGAAACCTGTGTCTCTGTTTGAATGTTTCATTGATTCTATTTCTTTCCTATATTGGGCATTCACGGTCTCCATCATTTTCTAAGCTCTTCTATTTTTTTTTTTGTCTTTTACTTTTTTATTGGTACCGGGGAAGGAACTCATGACCACACACTTGCAAGGTAGGCGCTTATGCCACTGAGCTAAATCCCCAGCCCCCTAAGCTCTTCTATTTTTAAAAAATCTATATCTGCCTTATAGTCACTAACCTTATCTTTCTTTATGGTCATCATCTCTGTAGTTGTCTGAGAAATTATTTCAGTTTTTGTCCAAAGCCTCACTCATCTGCTTAGTTTCTTCCACGTTATCCCCTCCGAGAGTCCAGGTGATGGCTTTGGAATTGTCCACGTGAGTGCCTCCTGTGTTTGCCACTGGTGAGCAGGAAGTCTGGGGTTGCATCTTACTTAAGTGTCTTCTCATTTCCTATTTAAAATTTCTTTTCTTTAGTTTAATTCCTGGGTTGATGCTTGTACACTGCTGATGGCAGGCAGCTTTGTTTATTAGTCAGACCCTTAGGAACTGACTGCTTGTCAGAGATGTCTTCCCAGTCAGTGTAGCTGGCTTTTGAGTTCTGAGTCTGTGGTGAGATCCTGCCTCTTTAACTTAGTGTGGATGAGAAGGTGCTGCATATTTTCCCAGCCTCTGGGTCTTCGGTCTTTGGCACTGGTGTAAAGTGCTGCCTGTAACCCTGAGGCAGTCTCAGTCTTGACATACCAGGAAAAACAGCTGGTTAAAACAACTATGTTACCTTGACCATCATTGTAAAATCAGCAATAAGAAGAGCATCAAACACAGCCTAGACAAGGACAGACCATGGAAACTAGTAATTTGCCACCTTTAACTGTATAAGCTATATTTGTGATATATAACAAAATCTGTAAGTAACCAGAACACTGCATGCAGTAAATGTGCCTTCAGAAGGGTGATTTTATCTTCAGGAGAGAGAGTTTAAAAGGGTTGGGAGAAAATAGAAAAACAGAAGAGGAAACAATGAGGGGCAGGGCTGGAGGAGAAAGGAGGATCATGCAGACTTTGTGGACCCCATAAAGAAGAAGGGAAAGAGAGAAGGAAGAAATTAAAAAACCAAGAACAGGACAGGACAAGAAGAAGAAAAAACTAGGTACAGTGTTCACACCCATAAAAACAAGAACAATCAAGAAAAACTAAACCAGACCAAACCAAACCAAACCAGAACAAAAACCAAAACCAGAAGGGACGAAAAAAGAAATAAATGAAATTTTAAAAAATGTCCAGTTCAGGGTTGCTCCGCTTTCTCTGTAGGCACAGCGGGCAGACAGAGCTGAGACTCGGGCTGATGAACCCCAGCCTGCCGGCTGCCAGTTTGCAGGCAGGGCGGTGAATAGTCCCAGGGAGCCTGCACCTGTAGCTCTGCTGAGATGCAGGCTGGCTTCTACTTTGAGTCAGGAGCCCACTTTGTTCCGCCTGCAATGCTGTGTGTGCTCCCTGCTGGCTTGAACTTGGCTCTGCCATCCTGAATTCCACTCCTTGATCTCCTGCCAGCTGGATCTTGGTTCCACCTCACCTTCATACTGGGAGCCGCTAGATAGCTCCAGCAATTGCTCTAAGTTCTGAGCTCAGGTGGCCCTTCTCCAAGGGGCTGACCAACCAGTTGCCCTCACCTAGGGAGGTGCCGGGACCCAAATAACTCACCAGCTACTGCAGTGCACTGTGTGCTCTGCTCTCTTCCACTGGTGCGTCGCTCCATGGAGGTCTCCGGGTCGCCGGTAGTCACCGTGCATCTGAAGGCTGGAGCCACCTCCTCCACAGGGTGGTTCAGGCAGGGCTCAAGGGAAAGCGCAGGTGCCACCTGCTCCTCCTCTGCTGAGGTCTCTCTCTCCATTTGCCGTGACTTTCAGTTCTCACTGCAGATCCCTGCTGGGTCCCGGGGACCCACCTCCCTCCTCCTGTTCCTCACATTGCTGTATTCCAGGGTGGGACACCACATCTTGGGAGGCTCTTTCTCTGCTGCTCTCCACTCTGCCATCTTCCTAGACCTGGTGCTATCTTGTAAATTTTTATTCTCATCTAACATGTACCAGTGCTCCAGTATTTTTAGTTAACAGGACAAAGATCATAAAAAGAGGCAAATATTGATTTAATAATCATTTACATAATGCATTTTATGAGCTGACATAAATTATGCATTGTTGACCTTTAAATTAATTTTGATTTTATGAGATGGCCCCATTATGTTTAAAGACAGAGGGTAATTATTTTCTTATGTTCTTTATTATTTTCTAAGCTTCAAGGCTCAAGTGCATCGCTTTATTATCAGATTTCCTTTTGTCGGTGTACAAAAGAGGAGGAGACACTTGCTCTCTGCACTTCTCTGATCGGTGTCTGTGGAAGTCTGATCTTGCAGAAGAATGCGATTTCTAAATTGCTTGACTTCCCAGGATACACTACACTGACTTTTGCGTTTGTGGAGACTTGTCTTTTCCGTAGTTAAACTCTGAGAAACAGGACTATGTTTCAACTAAGGTTGCAAGAGGAATCGATCATCCTAGATGCAAATGGAGTTTAGAATTCCGGGCCCAGCCGAGCGCAGCGTCGCGCCCTCTGGTGTTGGATCATGAAAATGCAGATTAACATTTCCGACTGAGCCTGAGCCCCAGGATTTCCCAGGGGTCTCGGGATTGAGGGGAGGCGGCCCAGGGGCATCTGGACGCTGGCCTCACTGCCTTCTGCACACAAGCCCTCTTTTTTTCAATCTTTGGGGCACAAAGTTTTATTTTTTTGTTTGTTTTTGTACCGCGGATTGAACTTTTGACCTCGCACTTGGTAGACAGACGCTTATGCCGCTGAGCTAAATCCCCGGCAGTGGGCAGTGGATAAAATATGTTATTTTGGTGTTTCAAAAATAAAAGTTTAAATACTGTGATACTTTAGGGTGGAGGTACACATTTGGGCACTATTTCCTCATAAGAAGTATATAAACGTAGTTGGGTATGTAAAAAAAATACATGTAATTCCATCACTGGAGAGGCTGAGGCAGGAGGATCCCTGCAAGTTCAAGGCCATACAAGACTACAGACCAACCAACCAACCATACATGCATAGGTTAGCCTTAAATAACTATTTAACCTGTGATGCATTTATGCATTTTATATAATTACACATTGTATATTTTTATTAAAAATGCAACAGGAAGCAATGCTCTGTGTGAGGGCAGCAGCTAGGCTGGGCTTTCAGTGCAGGACGCCTTGATTCAGCCTTCTAAGTGAGGCAGAGCCAGAGGCCCCTGCTAAGCTCCGACTGAACTCCTCACTGTGGAGGCAGGGTGTCGCTGTGAGTGCTCCATTTGGGGTATAACACCCCCTCTTCTAGGGGTGCTGGATGCCCTTGAATCGCAGAAGTGCACAGAGCAAGTGTCTCCTCCTCTTCCTTCTTGTAGGCTGGAGGTAGAACCCAGAGCCTTATGCATGCTGAGCCAGTGTCCTCAGCATGAGTCCCCCTCCAGTACAGGGACTGAACGCAGAGCCCTTGTACTGTGCTGTGTCCTTAAGCCATTTTGAGACAAGGTCTTGTTAAACTGCCCAGGCTCACTTGGACTTGTTATCCTCCCACCTCAGCCTCCCAGAGTGTGGCGAGTGGCTTCTTTTATCTATTTTTTCTGGTGAATCTTGAGCCAGGCGTTGGAGTTGAGGGTGCACCAAGGACAGGGACCTCTACAGTAGCCCTTCCTCTAACAAAAGGAGCTTCGAGATCACGGTGGAAGAGAGTCAGGATTAGCATTTGCAGACAGGTCACCAGGAGATCATCGAAGTAACCTAGGATTGGCCAGAGAAGCCACGTGACTAAGGCAAGGCGCACTGTGACTGTATGTAGTTATGCCAGGGGACAGCGGTCCTTATCTCTCTCCAGGTCCCGAGCTGGACGGTGAGATGGGTAGATGTGAGGAAGGAGAACAGAACACACCCAAACAGGAGGGTTTCTTGTACTCAAGGGCACAACTCCTCACCCTCTGAGGGCCACTCGATGGTGGTCAGCGGAGAGGAAGAGGCTCTGTGATGTCCAGTAACTACAATGAGGGGAGCTCAAGTGTAAAAACCGGGTTGTCTTAAAAGGTGCTATGTATCTGTCTGTCTGTCTGCCTATCTATCACCTATCATCCATCTGTCATCTATCCATGCATCCACACACAGGCGAATACTTCTCAGCCACAAAGAAGGATAAACTTGAGGCATTTATAGAAAAACAGATGCACCGTGAGGCCACAGTGTTAAGTAAATCAGACCCAGGTTCAGTATTGCATAATGCCTTTTATATGAGAAACCCAAAGTACAGATCATTTAAAGAGCAAAATAAAAGACAGATGATAGGTACTGGAGGGGTCTTTGGCAGATGGGAAGGGATCTAGGGTTGTAGGAGAGAAGGGGAAGGAAAAAGGGTTGAGACGCACTGTGAATAAACACAGCTCCCCGAGGCGGATGTATTGATCGTGTATCACAAACATACACAAAATAAGAAAAACGAAATGAAAACAAAAAAAGGGCCATGCGGTCTGTTTGGTCTCAGGAGGCGTCCTGTGTGTGTGGCCCTGAAAGGGGTTGGAGGTTTGAGTTCCTTCTGCATCCTCCACGAGCTGTCTCCCCAGAGCCGTGAGGCTTGGGTCCACTTCCCTGGCCTGGGAAGTGGGGGTGATTCAGCAGGCCGGGTGTGTGGGGTCACCCTTGCTCCATGAGCCTGGGCTGCGGCCGGAGGCTCAGCGTGGACAGGACCTAACCGTGGGGTCTGAAACCTTCTGGAAACCTCCTTACTTGCACATCCAGGGCATGAGCCTGGGACTCCGGCTTCCTGGTCTCTCTCAGGCCAGCCTGGGCTTCCTCGCTGGGTGGCAGCGACACGGTCTCTAGAATCAGGAGCTGCCATTGCCATGAGACAAAATCCCAGCCCCTGGGTCGACATCTCAACTTCTGCGCCCCTACCCCCACCCCAAGGCACTGGGGCTCCCAGAGGCTTGGCACTGAGCTACATTCCCAGGCCTTTTTAGTTTTGAATTTGAGATAGGTCCTACCTAAGTCACTAAGTTGCCCGGGTGGGCTTGACCTTGTGCCCACTGGCATTGTATGTGCTAGGTCAGGACAGCAGGGTTTAAATAGGCCAGGATTTTTTTCAAGTTCATTTCATTTCAAAGAAAAAAATAAACAAGAGGAGATATCCAAGTATTAAAAGTCATTTTACCAGGCATGGTGGCACACACCTGTAATCCCTGCATTTGGGAGGCTGAGGCAGGAGGATTGCTGTGAGTTCAATGCCACTTTGGGCTACATAGTGAGTTCAAGGTAAGCCTGAACTGCATAGCAAGACCCTGTCTCAAAAAGACAATCAATCAATCAATCAATCCATATGAAGACATTATTTCATAAAAATAGGCCAGGATTTATAATATGTACTGATCCTTGTCTGGCGCTGATGAATTATTTCTTTGTTTGAGATAGGGTCTTGCTGTGTATTCCAGGCTGGCCTTGAACCCACAGTGATCCTCCTGCCTCAGCCTCCTGAGTGCTGGGATTACAGACATATGCCTCCACGCTAGGCTTCCTTTTCTTAGGAAGTCACCAGTCATTGCACTAGAGCTGCCCAAATCTAGCAGGGCCGCCTAGGAGTTCATGACAGCAGCCAAGAGCCCGTTAGGACATAACCACACTCTGAGGTCTGAGTACACAGGATTTGGGGGACACTTCAGCAGGGAGAATGGGGCACCAGCTTGCAGAACAGCAGAAGCCTTGGTCACACAGGGCAGGGCACCCGTGCACAGGTCCAGCCACAGCGCTGGTGGAATTTAAACGCATTCTCCTTTCTTCCGTTCTAACGGGGTTTCTCTGTCATACAAGGAAAAGGCACCACAGACACAATCAACTTCCGCAGGCAGGGATGTCTTTGAAATATTTCTGATCGCTCTCAGGAAGCAAAACCTGTTCACCCGGCGCTAGAACAATGAGCAAACCCTGCTTTCTTGCAGAGGAGAAAATATTTTCTGTAAAAAAACTCTTGAGCTTTAAGCATCCACAATATGATCAGAGACTGTCTCCAAATCCTGTGGCTGTTTAAGAAAAAGACACGAGATGGCGCCAGAGAGCCAGCGCGGGCTTGCAGGGGGGTGGTGGTGTGTGGCAGCGAGAGCCGGGACCTGGGGTGCAAGTGGTGCCGAGAGCCGAGGTGCTGGCGGATCCAGGCCGGAGGAGGAAAGGGGGGGGGGGCGGAGCCGGAGGAGGAGGAGGACAAGGCCGCTCCTGCAGATGGCTCCGGGAGGAGCAGTCGCCCATGCTGCCTCTGACAGTGGACACAGAAGGGACAGGGCTCCTGGGCAGGTGGAGGGAGGATGGGGAGGTGGGTCCGAGACCCCGGCCCTCCCCAGGCGACATCTCCAGGAGCCACCGCGCCTCTCTGGGCCCAGGTTTATCTATTTTGTAGTTGTGTTGGGGGGGGGGGGGGCTTTCCTGTGGCAGGAACGAAATACCTGCCACCTACTACTTAAAGGGGGCTTTGTTTATCTTGGCAGGAGAGAGCTTTAATTAGAAAGAGAGGACAGTCAGGGACTTTGGCTGGAGGAGCTGACAAGAGGTCAGGCTGGCCCTGGGGAAGGTCAGTAAAGAATAACATAGCTCTCCCTGAACAGTGGGGACTGGACTGCAGGACTCTGGCTGGCTCAGGAGTCCATGGCCAAGGCCTCCCAGGCAGGGACATCATGGCAGGAGGACACAGGAGAAAAGAATGGGAAGAAGCAGCTGAGGCCCAGGATCAGTCTCCAGAGTCATGGCCAGTGACCACCCAGGCACTCCCAGGAGCGTGCTGCCCGGGCCAGTTAGATGGGCAAACTATCCTAGGAAAGGAGAAATCAGGTTTAAACAGGTTGTGGTGGGGCTGGGCTGCAGCTCCATAGGAGACACCCCATCTAGCATGCACGGAACCCTGGGGTCCATCCCTAGTGTTACCAAAAAAAAAAAAAAAAAAAAACATTTTGCATATATATTGCAATAATGACACACACACACGGTGTATATAGTATAAACTTAACTTAAACTTTACTGCTGCCACCATAATTTTTTCTCCCCTTTCCTTTCGTGCTGGACTGGAACCCAGAGCCTGCCATACGCCTGTAGGCAAGTGCACTACCACTGAGCTGTGCCTGCAGCCCCATGGTGACCACTTTTCAGTGTGCGGTCCGTGGTGTCATGTGCATTCGTCGTGTGCCGTGTGCAGCTGTCACCTCCCCCACCTCGGAACTCCTTCACCTTGCAAAGTGGAGGAGGAGGACACTGTCCCCCTTCTCAGTGTGGAACAGATTGGCGAAGCCCGGAGTGACCTCGGCAGCTCTGCCCTGCCTAGCCATGCTGCCTTGGTGAGGGGTGCGCTCCAGAAGCAGGTGGGCAGCTCTCAGGAGCCCGGACGCTGCCCTTACTGCAGACGTGGGCGAAGGCATCGGGGATGCAGGTCGGTGGCACTGTGTTTGCTTTTGCAGCTGGAGCACATCTAGCGCAGTGTTTGAAGTGCAAGTGCCACCCGGTCAGCGGTCAGGGAGGAGGATTCGGAAGCTCCGGAGGAGAGGCGGGGGCAGAACGCGGCCCCTCCTTTTCTTTTGTCTTCCCAGGCGTGGATACTTTTAGGATGATTGGGTTTTGGAGCTCTGCCAGGCAGTCTGTGTTTACTATTCAGGAAGCCTCCTAACGGAAGAGATAGGATCTCCCCTGGCAATTAAAGCCCAGTAGAAACAGTCCTGTTTGCAGAGGGCTAGAGCTGGGGAGGGCTGGCGCTGGGGGGCAGAGGCCTGGTGATGGGCAGCTGAGATTTCTAAGGCGCTGTGCCTGCTGTACAGATGTGCTTCTTGGGAGAGGGCGGTTCCAGCAGAAAGTCCCCCTAGCCTCGGGAAGGCTCTCGCGCTGAGCTACATCCCCGCCAGCTTTTAGGTTTTGTTTTGAGACAGGGTCTTGCTATGTTGCTAAGTTACCCTAACCCTCCTGCCTCAGCCTCCCTGGGTAGTGAGATGACTGGCCTGTGTCACCACTCCTGGTTGGGAATCTGAGTTTTATTTTGAAGTCCAATAGGGACCTGGGGAGGGTTTGAAGCAAGAGAGACAAGAAGCCGCGGGCGGAGGCCCATGCTGGGGCTGCTTCCTGCAGACCAGGCCGGCTGCTGCTCAGGGCAGAGGTGAATGTAGAAAGGGGAGGAGCGGGAAACGTCCTCTCCTGCTGCACAGCTCCGTGGGCACCGCTGTCCTGGACTGTGTGACAGCAGGGCCCTCAGTGTCTCACGGGGCATGTCTGGCGTCCATGGAGTATCTGAATTAAGGACTAAGGGTGGAAGAAGATCAAGAGGGTTCCTGACTTGGTAGGACTCGACCGGGAGGTGCTAGCCCTCCTCACCCAGAGGGGACACAGGAGGTGTGGTCGGGCAGGGTCAGGGGTGTGCAGTCTGTAATCACACTAACCAGGCCTAGCTAGTGACTTAGTGTGACCTATCTAAAAAAAAAAAAAAAAAGGAAAAGAGGTCTGGGAATGAGGCTTAGTGCCAAGGACCTGGGTTGGATCCTCGTTAGGGCTGGTATCTAGGAGCCTTGTGTGGTCATAGGTGAGCTCTATGGAGTAGTTGAATCAGGGTGTGTGATGCTGGGGTCAAGGATGTGAGCGGATAAAAGGTGAGAGCTGGAGAGAAGGCTGGTGCACTTGCTGCTGCTTTCTGCCTGCCCTGCTTTGCCATGAGCTGTTTCTGTCCTGCCAGGCCCTCTGCCACATGCCACCCTGCCTTTTGTTCCTTTAAGTTTGGGTGTCAAGGGCCAGGGATTTAGCTCAGCGGTGTAAGTGTCTGCCTGGTAAGTGAGAGGTCATGAGTTCAATCCCCAGTACCCCCCCCCAAAAAAGTTTGGGTGTCAAGTATTTTGTCTCAGCAATGAGAAAAGTACCTAAGAAAATCTCCAATACTGGAAAAAAAGAAGGCAAGAAAAGCTCAAGACATCTGGGATGTGAAAGTGAACCCTAGTCGTGTGCAGCATGATCACGTAGTGTAGGGCCAGGGCCTTGAGACTCCAGGCTTTGCCACCCTGGAGTCCCTCTTTGTCCAGAGGGGCACAGTTATTACCCTGCGTTTCCATTTAGGGAGATGCTCACCTGCCTCAGTGCTTTCCTAGGACTGTGCCTTGCATTCTGCCGAGAACATTAAAGGCAACCAGAAGAGACACTGCAGATTCTGTTACCTGCAGAGCTCAAAGGTAAGTCTTCCTGGCATGTTTTATGAGTCTGGGTTTCAGGGCTTCATCCCTCAGGCCTGCCCCCCAGTGCCCATGAACTCCCTCTTAGGGTGGCAGTTTGCACTGAGGACACAGGACGCCTTCGCCTCTGAGCAGATAGAGGAGGCGTCTGTCCCCTGTCTCCTACACAGCAGAGGGAAGGTTTAGCTGCTGCTTTCAAGCATCCTAGCCCGAAGCCGGGTGCGACTGTGTGGAATCCTCATGAGAATCCCACACCAGAAGGGGGTGCCGTGATTCCTTCCCACCGGGACCTAAAGACCCCAAGGGCTGGAACTGGTTTGATGGATAAAATTAAGTTGTGGAATTTGAAACCTCAGTACAGACAAGCATCTCTAATCCAAAAGCTGGAGGTCTAAAATGCTTCAAAATCCAAAGCTTCTGAGCCTGTTGTTCCTCACAAGGAAAACCCCACACTTGACCTGAGTGCTGGTCCTGGCCCAAGTGCAGTGCACTAGAACCTTATATATGAGAAAGCAGTGACTTCCGTGTGTGAACCTGGGTCCCACTCCCAGCATTTTCTAAAACTCTGCTAGGACCAAAACTCAACGTGGTCCCCAACATTCTGGACAAGGGGTGCTCAAGCAGTAGATCCACAGCACTGCTCTCACAGGGAGGAGAAAACAAACAAAATCCAGTGGCTGCGGGGAGGGTGGGGGTACACCTCAGTGGGGAGTGCTTGCCTAGCCTGTGCCAGGCCCTGGGTTTGATCCCCACCACTGCAAGAAGCAAAGGAACAAACCCTAGTGCTCAGCAAAGCCTTTGGGGTTATTCACCCTGTTCTGTTAAACTTACAGTTTGGCCCCACGGGCCAAGGTCATGCTTAAGGCTGTAGTTAAGATCATCTTGTGGGAGTGTGGACTGCTGTAGCCACTCTGGAAATCAGGGTGAGAGTCCTCAAAAAACTAGGACTGGAGCTCCCATTTGACTCAGCTCTTCCCCTTCTGGGTATTTTCCCAGAAGAATTAAAAACACTATACGCCAGCGATATATGTGCACCGGTGTTTATAGCAGCACAATTTGTAATAGCTAAATCTGGGAAATAACCCAAATGCCCATTGACTGAGGAATGGATAAAAAAGATGTGGTGCTTTTATACGGTGGAGTACTACCCAGCCATAAAGAAGGATAAACTTGAGACTTTAATAGGTAAATGGATGCAACTTAAGACCATACTCGTAAGTGAAATTAATCATACATACATGTGTAAGCATCATACTGTCTCACAAGTGTGAGAAGCTGAAAGAATATATATATGTATATATATATATATATATATATATACATATATATATATAATAGTTAAGATAGTTGTACCACTGATTTCTCTGAAATCATTGAAGGGAAGGGTTTGCATTGGAACCGTTCGGACAGTCGAATGCAGATGTCTCGTGCTCTGGCTGACTGATTTGGGGATGGCAATGTGCAGTGTATGTGCCATTGTTGTCCCCTGCTTGTGTTTTGAGTTTGCTTTTTTTTGGCATAAAATAGGTTTGAAAATAAAAAGATGATCTGGAGCCATCTACCACTTAACAATCATTCCCTGCTTTATAAAAACGAAGTCGCTTTGTGAAAGTAGGACAGTGCAGTGAAATGGCTTCGTTTGTGGCCTAATAATAACCCAAAAGTTTTCTCGTGCTCTAAATTAGGAAATCTCATTAAGGAATGGGGCTTTTGTCCCCAAGGACCCGCACAGCGCGGCCTGATTTCCTCCTGCTTAGGGGGACAGCGGGGTCACGGCTCACAGTTGTTTGGGTCTGGGGAAGATTAGGGTCATTAGCGAGGTGCAGCGGATCCAGCCTGGAAACTTAACTAGGGCTCACCGCTGCCTGGTCAGGAAGGGGAAGGGGTCTGGTACAGTTTTCTTCCTAACCTGTTGTGCAGAATCAAATCTACCCTGGAGCAAGGAGCAGACTGGCGAAAGCAAAACCCACCAGGCCCTGGCTCTTGGGCAAAACCGGTTCCCCGAGGAAGGGGCATCGGGCAGGGCAGAGGCGCAGGGAACGTGCATTCGACGTGCGTTGGAAGCCTCGTTCTCCTTCGCTTGCGAATTTGGCCTCTCTTTCCTCGGATACAGAATATACAACCTGAAAAAGAAATGCTTGTTTGGAAACAAAAGGCCAGGCATGAGCAGAACCATTTATTTTCGTTTCTTGATCGGTGCTGTGCGACTTCTGCAGAACATAGCGAGAGCCTCGGCTTGGGCCTAATTTGCCCGCTGGCAGGTTCCAGAAGCCAGTGAGCAGACACCACAGGAGGCCAGGAGGCGGGTAGAGGAGGGCAGGTAGCCAGGAGCTGGGAGTTAGGAGGTTGTGGGGCCACAGGAGGATCCCAAGGGCTGGGGGTGTTGGGCATGAAGTTTTAGTTTTGCAAGAATAAAGAGGTCCGGAGATGGCTGATGGTGATGGTTAGGTGACCTCACGGCTTGTATTTAACACCACTCAACTCCACACTTACAAATAGTGAAGGCCAGGAGTGGCAGCACATGTCTGTAATCCCAGCACTCTGGCAGGCTGAGACAGGAGGGTGGCATGTTTGACTCCAGCCTGGGGAACTTAGTCACTTACCCAGACCCTGTTTTAAAATAAAAAGTAGAAAGGGCTGGGACTGTAGCTCAGGGTGAAGGCTGTGGGTTCAATCCTCAGTACCACAAAACAAACAATAAACAAAAATATAGTAGTTTAAACTGAACAATTATGTTTTTAAATCCACAGTGTAATATAAAAACCCTAATAAAGTTAAAAAAATAAATGAAAGAAACGCTGGCCCAGCCCCCAGGGCAGTGGGTGGGGTTCGGTGGGGAGCACTGGCCCCAGACCTCCAGAACTCTGAGGAATCCACCAGGAGGCGCAGTTGCAGCCCAGAGCCCAGTGGTGTGGTGGGGATGGTGGCCACCCCCTCCCTGTGTCTGTGGCAGCCTCACAGCTCAGTGTCTGACCTCTGCTGTTGTCTCTTGCAAATGTCTCCTCACCTCCATTCTGGAGCAGTGTAGGGCAGGAGGGTGGCCTGTTGTCACCGTGGGCCACCTGGGGCTCGGTGCTGTACCCGAGGACCTCAGGGGGAGGTCCTGGCACCTTGCAGGGTCTGTTCTACAAGGGCAGTTGAGCCGAGTGTCGGTCACCCACTCTAGTCCTTTGCGGGCTGCCCTGGCCTGGCCTGCCTGCACTGCCTGGACTGTCCCCTGGAGCCCCTGTGCATGTGGCCCGGTGCCTGCCGGCCTTGGGCGGAGCCTCTGCTCTGAGCCTGCCCTCTGTCTGACTCTCGTTACCTTTCTTGGGCTTCTCCAAGGAGCAGAGCAGAGGACACGCAGCCGGCCTGAGGCTGCGTACCTGCCTGGCGGCCTTGAATGGTTCTACTGTGTTTGCTCCTGCACTCTCGTTTGCTGTAGTGGGCTCTGGTGGCCCTGGCCTTCGGGACAGGGAGCTCCATTCCTCTCCCAAAGGGCTTTGTGCTGGACGCCTCCTCAGGAGCACAGGACAAGGTCCCTACTAAGTCCACTTTTCGGATGAAGTCCAGGGGTCAGAGAGGCCCAGAGGTTTCCCACAGGCGGCGGGGGATGCAGGTCCTTCTTCTCCAAGCAGCGAGCTCTTTCTGAGCCTCGAGCTGGTGAAACAGGTGCCCACTGCTGGCCCTTGTGATGGCTTAGATGTGCTTTGTCCCTGAAGATTCATGTGTTGATCCCGAGCATGCTGATTAGCACATGTTTACTGGGCACAATGGTTACTCCTTGTGGGGAGTTGGTACATGTGCGTGGCACATCTTATTTCTTTTTTCATCTCTTCCCTGCCCTCCAACTCTTGGTCCCCTTCCCGTTTGCAAAAGACCTATCTCCCTATTTCCTGTCATCTGTCTGATTTTGCTCCTTAATTTACTTATACTTTGGGCTTCTCATATAAGAGAAAGCATGGCACATTTCCAGTGTGGCTTTAGTCAGAGGTGGTGGAAACTTTACCAGGGGAGTCCCGTGGGTTGTGATTCACCCACTGGTAGTCCAGCATGCAGGAGGCTGAGGCGGGAGGATGCTGAGTTTGAGGACAGCCTGCACTTCATAGTGAGCCCCTTTCTCACCTGCTGGGTGGGTCCTACCAGAAAGGAATGAGGTTATTGAGAGTCCAGCACAGGAAAGGATTAATGCTGGTCCTACAGAAAGAGTTACTTTGTGTGTAAGCAAGTTGTTAAAATGAGCAAGGCCAGCCCTTGCCCTGTCTCTGGCTTCCGGGCTGGCCATGTGATCTGTTCTGACATGTACTCCCTCAGTGATGCCATTTGCTGTGTTGCAACACAGCCAGTGGGCTGATACCACGTGGTTTAAACCCTCTAGCCACCAGGATCATGAGCCAAACAAATCCACTTTCTTCATAAAGTGCTCAGCCTCAGGTGTTTTATTATAGCAATGGAAAACAGACTAATATAGTGCATTTGAGTTGGTCATATCTTATTTTGGGAAAATAGGGTGGATATCCACCAAAATACAAATGCGCAGAGCCACACATCAGTAGCTCTATATGTAGGAACTTACTGTGCAGATACATAGGCATGTGTGTGAAAAGGCTTATAGTTAGCGGATCTCTGCAGCATTGTGTACTACCAGTAGAAGATAAGGAAATCAGCTGAATGGCCACCAGGAGGGACTTCTGTTTCAGAGTTTCATGGAGAGACAAAAAAAGAGACACCTCTTTTTGAGTGGGGAGGATGCCACAGACCAGAGGCTGACTTTCCGTACTGTGGTCACTGACAGAGCAGTGGGCAACTGTCAGCTTGTAGCATTACTAAAGTTATCATCTTCCATCTGCTAAGGTATGTTTTGTAGGGCCCTAAGGTAAACAGCAAAGAGCAGAAGCAGAAGACAAAAGTCCTTGGGCACAGTTGCATGGACTGTTCTCCTGTCTGTTCTCCTCAGGGACTCTGCCAGCCTCTGCAAGTGCCATCAGCTGTGGTGGTGGGTGACTGTGGATGCCACAGCCTGGCAAGAGCCCTGGCACTGCAGGGGCCACCAGACAGCCATGGCAGTCACTGCAAATGGAGTCACTCTGGCCGGGGTTCAGAGACAAGTTTCCCTACAGCAAGTAAGGGAAGCCACGAGAGGAGACACCACACAGCTCAGGAGGGGAGGAGGAGGCTTGCTGTGATCTACGGATCTGCTAGGAGACACTGAGGGGCAGGAGAGTGTGTGAGGTGTGCTCTGAGTAATTAGAAAGATGATAGGTCTTTGTGCATGTCTCCGGCAGGATACCCAAAAACCTAGCTGCATTGCTTTTTTGGTAGGGAGGCTGGGAGTTGGACCCGAGGAGGGAGACATTTTCTAAACACTTTTTTTTTTGTGGTACTGGGGATTGAACTCAGGACCTTGTACTTGCCAAACAGGTACTTATGCCACTGAGCTAAATCCCCAGCCTTAAACACTTTTTAAAAAAGCATCTTTTCAATGTCAAATCACAGACAGGAAAATCAGCAACAACAAAAGAAGAGGAGTGCTCAAGAGAAGACTCTTTGCCTCTCTTATATTGTATGTAGACTGCCCACCCCAGGGGGTTTCACTCATACCCATAATCCCAGCATTGGACTATTAATCAATCACAAGCTCTAGAAGCCTGCCTCTAAAAAGTGCCTTCATGACTGCGTGCAGGTTTGGGGGGACATCCAGACACAAACATAACATCTGCTTCTGGCCCCTCAAAGACTCATGCACATCCCTTTAAGCAAAATGCATTTTAGTTCATCTCTAAGAGTTGTCAAAGTCCTAACAGTTTCAACATTGCTGAAAAGTCCCAGTCCTCATATCCTCTGAGATCTCAGGCAAACTCTTGGCTGTGAACCCCTATACAAAAGACAAGAAAATTAAATAATTCCAGTATTCAATGGCACAAACTAAATTTTATCACTCTACAAGGTACAAATGGTGATACAAAAGATTGGGACCATAGCAAGTTCAAAATCCAGCAAGGCAAACATTAAATCCGTAGTCCATGTGAAACATCCAAAGAGATCTGTGGTAAGTTGTAAGCTTCAAAAGGCTCGCATAACTCTTCCCCTATGGTTCTTCCAGTGGTTGTAGCTCCCATGGCTTCTCTCTCTCTCCCTCTCTCTCTTTTTTATTGGTACCAGGGGTGGAACTCACAGCTGCATGCTTGCAAGGCAGGCGCTTATGCTGCTGAGCTAAATCCCCAGCCCTCCATGGCTTCTCTTGAGGGCCTGCTCTGCTCAATCCTTGCAGCTTTCCTTAGATGATCCACTTTCCTGGTTTCTCCAAACCTCTGGGGTCTCCACTTTGCCTCTGGCTTCACCCTCACAGTTTCACACATTGCCCTCTCAGAGGCACACTACGTGGCCTCCCAGATCTCCTTTTGAACTCTGGGTGGAAATATTTTTATTCTCTGAACTCTTGCATTCTGCATGTACCTAAAACTAGTACCACATGGAAGATGCCCGCGTCTGCTGCCAGCTGGAACAGTAGCCAGACTTGCCAGCAGGTGTGCAACTACTAGTGCCCAGCTCCAGGTGAGGATGAGAGGATTCTCTAGGCACCCACAGGCTGGGAGCAAAAAGCCAGCTCTTTCTCTTGGCTGTAAAGATTGAGTCCCTGGATCACTGGGCACCCTGAAGCTGATTCTGAGGAACAAATTCTCTGTGTCATTGCCATTTTGGAACCTGGTGTGGTCACTGCCACCATTCTGGAGCATAGTATGACTGCTGCCTTTCTGGAACATGGTGCTCTGTGACTTTCTTTTCAAAGCAGAGTCTTTCACTTTTGCAGTTTTGAGGTTGCAAAGGGTTGAGACCTACTGCTTTTTGTGATGCTCTCAGGTCATCTTTTATAACCTCCTCTTCCTTCTCAGCAATCAAGATTATCTCAGTTCTATCTTTGCAATCCACAGATTTATGGGAGTTTTTTCCTGGCCAGACTTACAGAATTTTAAATCATCTTACTGGGCTCTTTGCTCCTGATTGTCAATATAAATCTGGTTAAAAGTCCCCAACAATAGCCATGCCACTGCCCCAAAGTTAGACTGCCAACATTTCTTCTGTTAGATTCATTATTCCACTGCCTTTAATCTTGGTCTCCCCACTGAATTTTGAAAATCTGAAGACAGGACAATGCTGCCTTCACCACCTGGAACCTTCGCATTTCTCTGGCTTGTGTGTAACCACTCGTGCCGAGCTCCAGGCGAGGCTGGGAGGGTTCTCTAGGCACCCACAGGCTGGGAGCAGGTGGGAGGTGGCTCTCTTGAGCTCAGCTTTCTGCAAGGAGTCAAAGCCCATGCTCTTTTGAAGCCTGTTCTCAAGAAAGTACCAATGACCGTGGATTGACTTATTGGACCTTGGGCAGGTGGCTGTCATAGTTAAACTCAGGGACAGGACTTCAGTGACTGGGCTCAGGGTCTGAAATTAATCTGCTTTATTTTTGGGAAACTCTAGACTTATTTATTTTCATCTTGATATTTTTTGGTATTTTGGCACAGGGTCTCGCCATGTTGCCCAGACTGGCCTTAAACTTGTGGTGATCCTCCTGCCACAGTCTCCTGAGTGCTGGCATTACAGGAGTGCACCAGCACATCTGGTTCATTTTGATTCTTGACAGGGTTACATCTTACCCCCACAGTAAAATGAAATCTCAGTGTTCACCCCTCCACCCCCACTCTGCTCTGCTGCCTGGAAAGAACATTAAACAAAATCCCCACTGAGTTTTGAAAACTGAAGACAGGACAATGGGAACAGGCCATAGTGGGGAGAAGAAACACAACCTCTTCCAATCTTAGAATGAGTTTCTTCTCTTCTAGGCTAGAAGGGAGGGACTGGAGGGGGAGCCAAGGGTCCCACGGTGGCTGCCTACCTTTGCTTTGAAATTCCCACAGGTCATGAAAAATTAAGAAATAACATCCCAGAAGTTGTAAGTTCAGCTTTTCAAAACAGGAAACCCCCCAAACCCCAAAAAACTCAAAAATTCAAATGAACAAACAAAGAAATGCTCCCTCCTAATCCTCTTCCACCATCCACCTCCTAGAAACAAAACATGGAGAAAGACCACCAAACGGTGGACCGTGGGCTGTCTGGCTTGCTCATGTGCTTTATTTGGCTCACACAGTATTTTCTTTTCTGAGTCAATGTTTGAACATTAGGGAATTTCAAACAATAACCCAGGAGACCTAGAGTTCCTGACCACACTAGATGGGCATAAATCAGCTGGATTCTGGATGATGGTCACTGACCACTGACCTAAACCATTCCCTGGTGTCTTAGCTCATCTCTGACTTACAGGCATTGGAGTTGGCCATCTCTTATGTAAAAGACTTAGTAACACAATATTTTTATGGATTAATCTTCCAAGAGCTGTGGGGTACAGGCCTAGCATTCTTGGATTCTTCGTCAGATTTATTTACTTACTCAACTCCCTTGACTGGTTTTATTAATCCTCTTCCTGTGTTCATACGAATCCTATGAGGTGATCTTGTTTTTGAGTCTCTTTGATGAGATTTTGGCTCATAGAACCTTGCTGTTTCATTTTAAGTTATGTGACCTTGCGAATTTATGAACGTTCTCAGTAGCACTGAGAAAGTGTAGGAAGGTGTAACGTTGAGTTCTGTGGCATTTTTCTCTAGTTGATAACTGAAGCTTCAGATTTGTTCTAAGGCTTGGGCTTTGTGTATGTAGTAGGTTTTCCCCTTGCCCCCAAGGAGTTTGTTTATTTCATCCAAGTTGTAGTATTGGTAGAAAGTTGCAATTTGATGATATTCTTTGTTATTCTTCTGTTGTCTGAAGGATCGTGTAGTGATGTCCTGTTTATCATTTCAGACATCACACTTTTGTTTTTCTCTCTTCTTTTACCTTTCAACCTAGCTAAATTGTTCTTAATATACCATTTGTTGGCCATGTTCACATATATCTACACTATCTGATTCCCTCAATTGCATTTATTTCTGAGCACCAATTGCTTCTAATTCACAGTGCAACCACCATTGGGGCTGAACAGTCACCTATCCTGAGAGTGTTGGCCTCTGTCCTTCCCTAAAACCAAGCAGCTTGGTTAGTGTGACTGCAAGTCATACTCTCAACTTGACTAGGTTAAGAAATGCCTAACTGGGGCTGGGGATTTAGCTTAGCAGCATAAGCGCCTGCCTTGCAAGCAGGCAGTCGTGAGTTCGATCCCTGGTACCGATAAAAAGGAAAAAGAAAAAAAAAAAAAAAGAAAGAAAAGAAATGCCTAACTGATTAGCCAAACACAGTTCTGGGTGTGTCTACGGGTGATTGACATGTGGGCTAGCAAACTGGGGAGGGAAGACCTACCCCAGTTATGGTGGCACCAACCAATGAGTCTATAACCTGGATAGAATAAAAAGGGAAAGGAAACATGAGCATTTGGAAGAGCTCTGGTCTTCCTGGATGGCTGTCTCCACTGCAGCTGTTGTCTGTGGACATTGGTCTCCAGCTCTCCAGTTTTTCTAGCCTTCCAGTGCAGGGCTGCACAGTGAATCTCCAGTGAACTTCCATGCCTTTGATCTTGGGCTGGTGCTCTATGCTCAATCCCTCTGGCTCTGTGGCTTCTTCCTCGGGCTGAGTATCTCCTGGACGCTCTGTCTCTCCAGCATGTGGACTCTCCATTTCTGATCCTGTAAGCTACCTAATACATTCCCTTGCAAAATTACATATTTTTCACCCTTAAAGCCCATGGGCAGCATCTCCCAAATAAAGCACAAACATCTTAATCCTTGTCTCAGGTTGTTTTTCAGAGAACCTGGATTAAAGCCATACAAAAGACAAAACACTTGATGAATTTGGCTGTCGCATATTAATGAGATACTGTTATAAAACTACTTAATTCTGATCTTTCTGATGAAAAAGCAGAGGCTATTAGATGGTGACAGTCTGCATTCGGCATGTTTTGATTTATATACCTTATCATTTAATTGCGAATCAGTTGATTCACTGTACAAGTTCAGAGTTTGGACTGGTGGAGCTCTAGAAGAAGCTCCAGTGACAGAGGCAGACAATCAGCTGGAGGTGTTCATCAGCTGTCCCCTCGTCAGGAACCGGCACACACATGCTTGGAGCTGTTACAGAGAAATTCGTATGTGGAAAGCAGTCAGTATTCTTCCCAGTGCCGACACCACCCCTGTGCAGTTGAACGGAATTTCAGCGTTTTCACAGTGTTTTTGCATCTCTCATTTCACTGGAGCGCTCCAATGTGTGTGTGCGTTACCACAGCGCAGCAAACCTTGATTTCAAAGGAAAGCGAGCTGGCCGTGGTGGCAAATGCCTGTAATCCCAGCGCTCAGGGAGCCCAAGGTGAGGGGATCCCAGAGTTCAAACAGCCTGGGCAACTTAACGACTGAGACCCTGACTCAAGATGAAAAGGGCTGGGATGGAGCTCAGTGTGAAGACCTGGGGTCAGCCCAAAGTACCATAAAGAATGATGGTGAACGAGTCCCTGAGAGCTGAGTGATTCTCCCCGTGTTGCTGAGGAAAGAAACATAAGGGCAGAGACGCAGCTCCAGATCCCCAGGGCTTTGCTCACCCAGCTCCCAGCCTGTTGCTGGGAACTGGAATGAATTTCAATTCTTTTTCTTTGAGCCTGGGTCTTACGTAGCCCAGGCTGGCCTTGAACTCACAGTGACCCTCTGCCTCAGACTCCTGAGTGCTAGGATTACAGGTGTATGCCACGCCCAGTTTGATTCTTCAATTAGGGTAGTGAAGCTGGTGCTTTGCAAACTGTGGGGTGCCGCATGGCAACAAAATCAATTTAATGGGTGCAGCCAGACTTTGCAAACAGAATGGAATAGAGTGGATAATGTGAAACTCTTTGCACATTAAAGATAAGTATCACTTAGTAAAACTTCTGATGTAAGTGGTTGCTATTTTGGTTTCTGAGGTGCCTGCTGTTGCTTGGTAGGAAACAGACTCACATCCCTTTAGACTTGGATTTTGTTGCTCTAAAGCGTTATCAGTTGTTTCCACCTGAGCTTTAGGGAGATTAGATTTCAGTGACAGACTGCTGGAAAGTGTTGCTTTTGCACATCTGATAATTCAAGGCAGGGATATGCTGCACGGGTGATTGGACTTCTAATTGTTTATAGTACTGGATTTAACCCCCTGCCCCCAGATCATTCCGTCCAGAAAGACCAGGCTAGGATGCCTGGTCTGCCAAAGAAGGCTAGGATGAAAAAGACCATAGGCAGCTACTCACCGAGACTAACACATGATATTTTAAAGAAAGAGTAACATTTAAATCTTCTGCTGTGAGTATTTGACCCATGTTTTGCTCAGCATTCCATTGTTGGGACAAAATACCCGACAGACACAACTTAAAGATGAAGAATTTAAGCCCATGGTTGCTATCAAGGCGGAATGGCTGTGTGGAGCAAAGCTGCTCAATTCTCGGTGTGCAGGAAGCCGGATACAATAAGCAGGGAAAGAGCCATTGAGGAAGGAGCTGGAGACGGATACAGACCAAGGTCACACGTTCACCACCTACCCAGACACACCCGCAAGTGCAGGCTGTTCATCTTCAAGGCATCTCTTCAAAGTCAAGATTAACCATCACAATCAATTCATGCATGGAGCAGAGGGAAACACCAAGGGCCCTTCCTGGGTAGAAACCTGTGAACTAGAAGAGGAACCTGCATGACTCTTATGGCCAGGAAGGGTGTGAACTCAATCCTGGCACCTGGGATCTTGAAGGGGGCAGAGTTGTGCAGGAGTCTGGACTCACGGACCTACTGACCTACGCCGTGGAGGATGGGATGGTCGGAGGATCTGGCCCTGACAGGAGTTGGCCAGCAGGCTTATACCATTGCCACTGAGTGTGTGTCACTGAGTCAACAGCGACAAGCATGAACCACTGAGGCAACTGGCACCGGGTCAGTGAGAAAAACCAGTGAAGCCAGGCAACCAAGAAAGGAGGTTAATGAATAATTCATGTATGTTTCACGTGGAGCGTTCCTTTTAATGTAGTGCTTGCTAGGCTAGCTTTTCTTGCGTACTTCCCGTGGGAGAATCACACATACACACATGGCTTTATGAATGATGTTTACCTCTACATGTGTCAGATTTCTACTCCCTGTTGGACCGTATCCCCGAAACGGCAGTGGAGGCCTGTGATAAAGTGTGATGATTTATGAACATGTGTTTTACATAAACTTTGCAACCAGTGACCTAAAAAACACAATGAAGTCAGTAACAATGTTGAAACAATGACGGATTGCTTGTCTGAATCAAGGAGAAGTAACAGCAGAGGAAGACACTTAGCGTGACTCAGCACCTCTAAGGGAGCAGGGCTGGCAGGGGGGACTCGGCAGGTGGGTGAGAGGGAGAGCCTGGCTTCCTAGAGACCTGCTCTCCTCCTCCAGCAGTGACCTCTGCTAGTCCAGACACTGTCGCTCCAAGGAAACTCGATCCCCTTACTTGATCCTGCTTACTAAACCTGGCTTCATTTAAATACGTAACAAAAAAGTTTCTATCTGCATGCAATATGTAGAAAAGATATAAATATATACACAAAATAATAAATAAATAAAAATATATGGTAAAATTACAAAATGTCTTCATTGAAGCTGGGTGTGATGGCACACCCCTGTAATCCCAACACTCGGGAGGCTGAGGCAGGAGGATCATTGCTAGTTTGAGATCAGCCTGGGCTACAAAGTGAGCCCAAGACCAGTCTGAACTGCATAGGGGGACCCTGTCTCAAAATACAAGGAAAAAAATTAAGAAAAGATCTCTTCATTGATAAGCTGTGAAGGGGATAGAAAAGAGAATAATTATTATACAGGGCGAGGGATTTAGCTCAGCAGCACAGGCACCTGCCTGTCAAGAGCAAGGTTGTGAGTTCGAACCCTGGGACCAAAAAAGAAAAAAAAAATCATTATACCATTTATGTCAGCTGTTCAGTAAAAGACTCCTCCCACCTGCAATTTCTGTTCGGCCCTCTGCTCAGAGGGGAGTGAGAATGTCCTGGGGACAAAGACCCTCTGACTCTGTCCCGCCAGTGCTGTGAAACCAGAGGCACCAAGGTATGGGTATGGGCTACTGACCAGTGGCACTTTAGTGGCTGGTGGCCTCATGGACACTGATGTCCTGGTTAGCCAAATTCTGCAGTAGTCACTGAACACATTCAGTGATGTCAGCCGAAAGTGTCCATCAGATGAAATATTTTTAGATGAAAAATATTTTTATATGAAAGTGTGCGCTGAGACCTCTCAGTTCTCTGTTGCTCAGAACTGGGTGACAGGTGGTAAAACCGGTCTGTGTTTCCCTGCCTACCTTCCTTTCCTCTTCTTGTGGTTGTGTACAGGTTTCTTGGGGCTGTCACTCAAAGTGCCCCACTCAGTCCTAGACAGGGCGTGGCATGAGACGTAGGCTGATCAGTCAGACCTTGAGTCCTGAGCACCATGGGAAGTGGCTTGCATACCATTTCAGCACTGGGACCCTTGTGAGCTGTCCACCAGTCCTAGCTGGTTCCCTGAAGTGGGTTTGATTTCAGTCTTTCTCATGCTGATGGGTGGCTGCTTGCCCTACATTTCCTAAGTGATACTGTGGGCATCCTAAGTGATGGAAGTTGTAATGATTGATACACTGTGTCAATTTGAGAAGTTTAGAAGTTTATGCAACTCAGCAGGAGGCCAGTCTTCCATTTGTAAGCATCCTCATTCTATACAAGAGTTAGGCACAGAGATGGTGTGAGTGCTATATCGCCCAGGGGGCAGCCTGCAGACAATATAAGAGAGGAGAAGAGGCTTGCTCCCCCCTCTTTTGGTCTTACTGTTTTTGCTGTGTTCTGCTCCCTTGAAGTGTTGCCCTTGTGCCATGACACCCTGCGTTGGAGCCAGCTGATTATGGACTGAAACCTTCACAAACTGTGAGCTAAATAAGCCTTTCCTTCTTTAATTTTGGGTGTCAGGTATTTTGCCTCAGCAATGAGAGAAAAGTAACCAAGACAGAAGTTTTACATGAAATCACTTTCTTTGGGTGGTGCTTTGTCGTGGTGTCCTAAGACACGATAGCTGAGCTTGGAGACAACCAGGTCCATGGTCTGTGTCTGCGCCCAGGCTAGGTGGCCCCAAATTCTCTCAGTGTTTTTAATGACAAAGCCCCTTACAATATTCAAAGCCTCTTTTAGATGACATGGAGCACTTGAGGCGTGAAAATGCTTATGTTGGTTTTCTTAACATCAGCCCTCGGCTGGCTTAGATTGATAATCGTTCCCTGCTGTACAATTCTTTTTGCTCAATTCAAATTTTTAGCTGTTATTCTGTTTGCTTCCAAGCTTTTCTGGTCACTTTGATTCGGTAACTCAATCACTTACAATTGAGAGCCTTCATTTGCTTGCTCAGAAGGCTTGGAATGAGGAAGGAGAAGAATGAGGCAGAGAACAATTTGTGACAGATATTAGACCTGTGAGCTGCACAATTCTGACATTGTTCCAGCAATACAAATGTGGCTGAGTGGTCCAGATGCAGCAGAATCTAATCCTTACCTGCTGGAGGAGGATTAATGGCTCACAATGCAGTCTGTGACTGACGGTAGGAGGAAAACTGGAGTGTGTTCCTGGATGGTGCTGTCAGCAGCAGCCCTAAAGTCATTTGGGTAATGCATGCAGGACCATCTGCAGCAAAGGACTGGACAGGAGACTTCACCTGGCTGCTGCCCTAGAAACCGCCTGAGCTCCTCACTCCTGTTCCCGAGGGATATGCTCAGGACAGGGTTGGCTCCTGTCTTTGAATTCCGGAGGGCGGGAGGCCCTGGTGAGTGCTGGAGTGTCAGGGTGCTGTCCAGGTAAATCATCAGGGATCTGATAGGTAGTGGCCTTCGCTCATGTGTAGACTTCGGGCTTACCTGCAGTGGTGGTGATAGTAATTCCAGGCAGGGAAGGAGGCCAGACAGTTATACTGTTACAGTATCATCTTATCTAGTCTTACACTTTCTGTATACTTTTCTATAACCTTCACAAGGTTACTAGATTTTGAAGTCAGGGATCTTAGATCTTCTGGTGCAATAGTAGACCTGTAGAGCACTTTAGATAAAGGCGAATGCATTGGCTGGCTGGGTGGTACGTGTGTAGTGAGATGCCCTCTTCTTTGCTGACCTTAAAACTCTGAATGGAGTGCAACAAGAAACACTGCTTTTGATTTTGGTTTTTGTTGTTGTTTTTTTTTCTTTTTTAAAAAATTTTATTTAAGGAGAAACACACACACACACACACACACACACACACACACAAAAAAAAAAAAAAAAAAAACCCAGAAAAAGGGTACAAGTTATACAGAATTTCAAAAAAAAAAAAAGTAGGAAATCACTAGTTAATAGATTACATATTGTCATTTTAGAAATAGTTGTTCAAGTTAAAAAATTAAAGTATATAAAGTGGACATTCAAACAGTGAGACTGCAAACAGTTCTGTTCAATGATCCAACAAAAGCTCAGTAATATGGTTATCTATCTTATACGCTTAAATATACATGCAGTTATGTCCTTTAGAGCACTTTCTTTTCCTCTCTTTTTTATAATGACAATTACACATTTTGGATTTTATTACTCTCACAGTTCTTATTACTTTTTTTTTGAAGAGAATAACACCAAATGTGACATAACAAAACAGAGTCAGTCAAATCAAAAGAATGGACATAGTACTTAATGTAAAAACAGAATACAGGGGCTGGGGATTTAGCTCAGTGGCATAAGCACCTGCCTTGCAAGCAGGCAGTCGTGAGTTCGATCCCTGGTACCAATAAAAACGAAAAAGACAAAAAACCAAACAAACAAAGAAACAAAAAAACCAAAAACAGAATACAAGGTGATCAACAATGGTTGCCATAATGCCTCTTGCTGTCTTAAAAAGAATTGCCTATATCATCAGTTATAATAAAATGGAACAAAACAGTAAAGAACAAAACTGATAAAACCAAAACATTGGAAACATTACAGGACTTCAGAAGAAGATAGTAGTTAAACCAGAATGGGCATCATAGTGAATCTTACTGTCTTCACAGTTGTTGCCTATTCTCTCAAACTTGGTACTATCAAGCAAAACAGAATAGAGGAAAATCAGTCAAAACAAGATGGTGAGAGCAATACAGGGTTTCAAATCAAGTTAATAGGAAATCAAAGTGGCTTACTATAATATATCCTGCTATTTTAAATTTATTTTTCCCTTAATTAAAAAGATAAAAGTAAAAAAATAAATAATAAAAAAAGGAGATTGAGATAAACGAGGACATAACAACAAAACAGCACAGATCAGAACATAACCATTTAAGCCAAATAGTGTTTCACCACAAGATATCCCGACATAAAAGTAGTTACCATAGTGTCTCTTTCCTTGAAATCTTTGAGTATAACTGTATACTGTAGCATCAAATGTATCAAGACAATGTAAAACCATTCAAGAGAATGACAGTATTACAGGGTATTTAGAACCAACTAACAGAAAATGATCAATAGTTTCTGTATTATCTCCTTGTCTATAAAAGTTATTGTTTATATTATCACATATAATAAAATCCAATAAAATATAACATGTTAAGATCGATGGAGACAGACGAACAAAAGCTTGATGAGACTTCAAAACAAGAAGATATTAAATCAGCACTAGATATTATGATGTCTTGTTTTCTCCAAAATAGCTGTTCATACCATCCAACCTTCTCTGCCTCATTTCTGTTGAACTCTTTTTCTGTCATTAGTTGTCAGTTTGTCTTCTTCATTTCGCTTTCTGCTCCATTCGTTGTGGCCTCTCTGCCACTGTTTCTGGAATCTTGGTATTTTTCTCTTTTAGAGTGTCCTGCAGTATTCTCTGTTGAGTTGAATTGGTGGTTGCAAATTCCCCTAGTTCCTCTTTATCCTGGAAGCACCTTGTTTCTCCGTTAATTTCTAGGGACAGTTGTGCAGGATATATCAATCTTGGCTGGAGGCTGGAGGTTATTGTCTTTCAAAGCTTGAATTATTTTGCCCCACGCTCTTTGTGATTTGATAGTTTGTGCCGAGAAGTCTGCTGTAATTCTGATGAGTGTTCCCTTGTAAGTAATCTGTTTCTTGTTTCTGACAGCTTTTAATATTCTGTTCTTATATTGGATTTCTGGAATTTTTATTATTACATGCCTGGGTGTAGTTCTGTTTGGTTTGTAGGTGGCTGGGGTCCTGTATGCTTCATAGATCTGAGTATCTTTAATTTTTCTCATATTAGGGAGGTTCTTCTTGATTATTTCTGTGAATATCCTTTGCAGTTCATTTGTTTGTATCCCTGCTTCTTTCTTTACATTCTTAATTCTTAAGTTATAGATCGTCTTATCATCTTCTAGTCTTTGTATTGTTATTGCTTGTTTCCTTCTTATTTTTAAGAAGTTTTTCCTTTCATGCTCCCACATTACAAATCTGTCCTCCAGTTCAGATAATCTATCCTTAGTTTCTTTCAAGCTGTTATGCCAGCTTGGTAATCTCTTTGAACCTGCTTCATGTATTCTACATTTCCTCTATTTTCTCCATCAAACAATTCTCCCTTTTTTTTCTGTTCTTCCATTCCACTGTCTGTTTTTTCTTGGGAGGTGCTTAGCTTTTCTTTAACTATTCTACTTATATTTTGCTTTACTTGGTTAAATACTTCACTTTTGAATTCGTCTATGAAGTCCCGGAGATATTGCTTTATGTCTATTGGTGCCATGCCTGATATTGCATGTTTTCTGTCCTCATTCTGCTTTGCATTTACCTTTCCTGGATGAGTGTTCTCAGGATTGGGGCCTGAGGACCCTTTCTTGTTGCTCCCTCTTCCCATACTTTTTGTTCCTTCCATACAAGTGTATATAGAAGGACCAGTTTTTTTCTTTGTTGGTTACAGTTTGTTTGAATTGCACCAGCTAGGTGTTCCTGCCCACTGCAGTGTACTAGGGAGACACAGACCTGGGCAGCCTCTGCTGGGCCCACCCCTCCAGGTCTGTCAACCTGCTGAAGGCTTCACTGTGTTAGGGTGCACTGGTAGGCGCAGGGACCTGGTTTGGGCTAGTCTACTGGGTCTTAGTCTGTGGCGTCACCCAGGTCAAGTGCTCCCCACCAATCCCGCTTGAGAGGGGAATATGTGACTGAAGTCACTGCAGCATCCTGTTCCGACTAGTCTTTCTGGTCCCAGAATGTCCTCTGTTGGAGCCTCCTAGTCTATGGAAGGGTCCCCATTCCTCTCACTTACGCAGGTTGATGCAGGGCTCCCCACCAGCTCTGTTTTCAGTTTGGTTCACTGATTCCTGCTCTCAGAGCTTCTGTGTCTCTATCCCTGCTGTGCCAATTCAGATGTAGCAGTGGTGGCAGGAAATTCAAGCCACAGTTTCCAGAGGTGTGGGTTCTAGCTTCAGCACTGAGATTTTACCTATTCCAGTCGTAGCATCGGAATTGCATTTCCAGTTGGTTTCTCTCAGCTTAGTTTGTTCCTGGGTTTGCAGGGTACATCTACCCCTGCTTAGGACTCCCCACACCACACCATTCCTGGAATCTAAGCTGGCTATCTCAGAGAGCCTCCATAGCTGCTGTTATCTATTTGCCATATTCTCCCAGACAAGATTTTTTTGTTGTTGTTGTTGTTTTGAACTTACTTTTTAGCCCAGGCTGGTCTCGAATTAGCAATGACTCTCTTGCCTTAGTCTTAGTGGGATGGCAAGTGTGTACCACCACATCTGGCTTGATTCTGTTTTTTTTTTCATATTAGGAAAGTTTTATTGAAAATAAGAATAGCTTCTGTACTTCCAGGAAGTGTTCTACGTGAGGTGGCTGTATAACTTTTTCATTTAGAATTTCTTTCTTTTTTTTTGTACTGGGGATAGAACTCATGACCTACATTTACCAGGCAAGCGCCTGAATCACTGAGCTAAATCCCCAGCCCTCATTTAGAATTTCTTATAGGTGAGTAGGATACAGGAACTGCTTAACTGTTCAGTGGTCACTATCATGGGTGAATCTGTGGATTTAAAAAAATGTATTTTAAAGGGAATAAAACAAAACAGAACAAAGCAAATCAGAACAGAACAATGCAATCCAACACAGGAGTTCAAAACACGACAACACGATATCAACAGTGGCTACCATAATGTCTCTTGTTTTCTTCGATATAGTTTACCAAACTGTCACACACAATAATATCAAACATAACAAAATAGTATAAAACCAACCAAAAGAATGAAAGCATTATAGGACTTCAAAAACCAGATAACAGGAAATGAATAATGGTTACTATAATATCTCATTTTCTTCAAAAAAAGTTGTTGACACTGTCAGACATAATCAAATTAAATAAAACACAACAGAATAGAGCCAATAAAAAGAAAAGAATAAAAGCATGATAGGACTTCAAAGCCAGATGATAGGAAATCAGCAATGGCTACCATCATGTCTTGCTTTCTTCAAAATAGCTGCTCATACCATCATGCATAATAAAATCAAACAAAACAACAGAATAAAACCAATCAAATAAATGAATGACAGCATTAGAAGACTTCAAAGCAAGATAGGAAACCAACTATGATTACCATAATATATCCCGTTATGTTCAAAATAGCTGCCCAGACCATCAAACAAAGCAAAATCTAACAAAACAAAACAGAACAAAGCCAAACCTAACAAGATTGTGAAAACAATACAAGACTTCAAGACAAGACAATAAGAAATTAACAGTAGTTACCACCTTTCTCTCCCTGGTGTTTCCTACCCTGTCACTCTTACAATCACAATTTTGCTTTTTGGATTCCATTGACTCCTTCTGCAGGGTTCACTCATATGAATTCAAACTGTTTCACCCATGAACATGATCTCCAGCTGTGAAATTGTTTTACTTTATAGCTGGGTAGATTTCCATTGTATAGAAATACTGTATCTTATCCACTGTGCAGTTGATGGGCAAGTTACCTTTGCATTTATTCTAGTCTCCTATCACATGGAACAATTGTTTCTTTATCGCTGACCTGAGGCCATCTACATTATGGTTACCAGCATACATTGTTTTGTCTCTGCCCTGCTATTCTCCTGTTGTTGGCCCTCCACTTTTCCCATTCATTCAATTGCTTGTCTTGTTTGGTGATCCTCTTCTGCTGTTGTTCCTGGAACCATGGTCAGCTTTATCTGTCTCTAGAATATCCTTTAGCACTTTCTGTAGGGTTGGTTTGGTGGTCATGAATTCCTTCAGTTGTTGTTCATCATGGAAGTATCTAATTTTTCCATCAACTTTGAAAGATAGTTTTGCAGGGTACATCAATGTGGGTTGGAAGTTGTTTTCTTTTAGGATCTGAAACACTTTACTCCAAACTCTTCTTTGATTTGCTGGTTTGTTTTGACAAGTCTGCCATGATTCTGATTGGTTTTCCTTTATAGGTGATCTGTTTCTTTTCTCTAACAGCTTTTAATATTCTGCTGTTGTGCTGGATTTCTGGGATCTTGATTATTATATGTCTGGGTGTAGATTTACTTGGATTATGGCTAGTTGGGGTTCTGTATGCCTCATTTATCTTTATGCCAGATCCTTTCCCCATATTTGGAATGTTTTCTGCTATTATTTCTGTAAATAGCCTTTTAATTTTATTTGTGTTGACCCCTGCTTCTTCACTAATACCTATCATTCCTAGACTATGCTTCTTTGCATCATCTTACAGCCATTGAATTGTTGTTTTCTGATTCTTTGTAATTTTTAAGAGATCTTTCCTTTCATGATCACTAGCTGCAATCCTATCTTCAAGGTTTGCAAGTCTATATTCAGTCTATTTCAAGCAGTTTTTCCAGTTTTCAGTCGACTTTTTAATTTCCTGGATATGCCTTTGAATGTTGCATGCATTCCTTTCTGTAGTGTTCATTCAAGGTTTCCCTTAGCTCCTCTTTTTTTTTTTTTCAATCTATGTCTTCTTTAGATATGCTCAGCAATTCTTTCATTATGCTTGTGATTTCTTCTTTTACCTGAGACATAATTTCTGATCTGATTATTTTAACCATCTCATGAAGTTGTTTCTTTACTTCAGTTGCTGTCCTCTCAGAGATTTCAGCTGTGTGACTTCCATTTTCTTCCATGACTGTATCTCCCAGAACTGTTCTGTGTGGGCTGAAGGTCTGAGATGGCCTTGTGCTCCTTCATCTTGACATTCTCCTGGGTTCCTGCCAACAAACTAGTTGTGGGCCCCAGGCACTTCCCATGTTGACTGTCCCTCCATGGTGTAGGGGAATGGGACAGGCACCTGGGTTCCTTTAACCCCAGATTACAGGAGGGTAGCAGGGTGTGGGGTGGGCTTCTCCAGACCATGCAGCTACACTGGGGCTTCCCCAATGACCAGGTGTGTGTGCAGGTGGGGCTGCTTCTCTCAGCCTGCATGTCTACACTGGGCCTCCTGTGATTGTGGCCCACACACAGAGGTGAGTTTGCCTGATTCTCCCAATGGGTGATGGCTGCCCAGAGGAAGCAAGGGCCTCCAACCATGGCCTACAGATGCACAGGGCTTAACTGGCTGCACATCTCTGCTCCTGCTGGCTGCCTGCAGGAAGGAGCCTTCTGGTGGTGGTGCCTGGCAGGCAGAGGCTGACTCTGTGGATTTAAAATGACTAACTGGGACTCAGGTCTTCTAGTCCAGTTCTTTCAGACAGTGTTTACAACAAACTGGGACCTCAGAAGAAGCTGGGTATTTCACATTGTAGTGTTGTCAAAATTCAGGCTCTTAGTGGGTAGAGAGTGACTGCTCCTCCCTTAGGAGCCTATTAGGGAGTGCGCTGTATTCCTTGCCGCCTGAGGAAATTTATTCTTTGTCCAATTCCCAGTGCACTGTCTGTCTTTAATTTTTGTCCATGTGGCTGGTCATTCCTCTCTGTCTGAGGCCTTTCCACCAGCTGGCTGCCTTACTCATAAGCTAACTAAATAAACTGTCTTCTACAGGATCATTTCTCTATTTCCTCGTATTCTCCAAACCGTTCCAGGTAGCTCCTTCACAAAGTGGATCACCAGTTAAATGTCACCAGGCTGCTCACCTCTTTCTCTGGAGTTAGGTGCCAGGTTCCTGTCTTAAATAAAGAACTGCACAAAACAAGTGAAAAGGAGTGGCCAAGTTTATTCAAGAAAGTAACAGTGAACAATGAGGGAGAAACTGGTTCTGCAAGGTGACCGTGGGCTCAGTAAGGACGCTCTGGAGAAGCAGGGCAGGCTACCACGTAGGAAATCATGATACCACACTCCTGGCAGCACCCGCAACCTTATGTGCTGTCCAGACCTCGAGGAAACCCGAGAGAACTGCTGTGCACCGTCCTGAGAGGTGGACTCCCCTGCCTCAGGCTGGTGTCGCGTCTAGGCCATCCTGCTGAAATTCAGTTTGAGTTCTTTCGAGGAGTCCATGTGCAGGGCTTTGGGAACTGTTGCGCCAAAGTGGTAATTAATTGGCCTTGCCACCTTGTAATTAATTGTCCTTGTCTATTTCCCCAGCCAGTTTTGCTCACCCTCCTCTCCTATCTCATTTCCTTAATTCTTTACAGGGTGCCGAGGGAGTGGAGATCTCTGTCTTCTATAGCTTCTTAAACCTGGAAGGGGCTATAGGATTGTTCACTCTCTAACTACGTTGGGGGGCTGTAGCTTACTGGCCAGGTTGAAGAAAACCTGTCAGAAAACCAGAAAAGTGGTCATGACCATTAATCTTCATTATTGGCTCAAATATGCGGAGCAGATCTGATTCTCACACTTCCTGTAGTGATGCCGGAGTCCTGCTCTTCAAAGAGAAATCGCAGGTCCTCCACAGGCTCCTGGGATAGATTTTTCCATTTGGGTGATCTTGTTCATTCTTCAGTTAGTGTAGATGGGACTGGTTTTATTTTAGAAAGATAAATCTAATTATCTGTATCTGCTGCCTTTACTGCCATGGGTGTGGCAAGGATCAATGAGAAGGAGCCCTTCCATTTTGGCTTTAACTGATCAGCATATGTTCCCTCTCTCTAAGTTTTTGCAAGCGCTTCATCTCTGGACAGTAAGTGATCCTCTTGGGCCAGGACTGGCAGGACTCAGGAACACTGTTGACTGCTTTTTACTCTAACAGCTCCAGGACTGGCAGGACTCAGGAACACTGTTGACTGCTTTTTACTCTAACAGCTCTTGTAGGCTGGAGCAGGAGTGACTGTTATATGCCAGTGTAGACTCCTGTTTCTCTCTTCCTCTTTATCCTCTGAACAACTGTCAGGCTCCACTGACTCCAAGTAAATTTCTGGGCCTCAGATTCATTGAGTGGCTGGATGATTCCCAGTGAGCCAATCGCCTGGAACATGATTTTAGAATTACAAGTCCATATATTGCTTGGAAGTAACATGGTAGTCACAACCAGAGAGGTGGAGAGGAGGAAATGGTAAAGCTCAGCTAGGCACAGGGCAATAAGGGATGGGAATGTGTCCAGCTAGGTGGAAGAGCAAAGCTCAGCGCATAAATATTTCACTTTGATGCTCTTCTAAGATCCAGTTGCAACCTAGGGTTCGCTGATTTGTGGGACAAGCTAACAGGGCATGTCCTTTTTAGTGGTGATATGCCATATGACTTAAAAATATAGTGCAAGATTAAATCATTACCATAAGCCCTCAGAATACTTCCCCTTGCTTTGAGCACATTTCTCTCACTATTTCTACTACTTTCTGAATCAGTTATGCAAGTCTTCTTTTCTGAGCATCCTTAGTGGCACTCTCATGGCTCTCTTGATATCCTGAATTGATTCAAAACATTTACCTTTTGTTATGGTCTGTACCTAGATGTCTCCTAAGGCTGACTGCATTCTTGGTGGGAATTTTTGAGGGCGGCTGGGTTATGGTATGTGATGCTGGAATTAAAGGTGAGAGGCTGGGATTAAGGATGTGGTGCCAGTATTAAGAATGTGATGCTGGGATGAAGAGGGCTCCCAGTGGGTGTGGGTGGCAGTGCCCAGTGGGCAGGGAGCATGGACAAAATATGAAGGGACAGAAAGAAGGCCTCTGCTGTTGTGTGGCTATTTCGTTGCTTTGCTGCCTTCTGCTGACCATGAACTGTTTCTCCTTTTGGAGCCAGGTGATTATGGACTGAAACCTCTACAAACTGTGAGCCACAGTAAACCTTTCTTCCTCTAACTTTGAGTGTTGAGCATTTTGTCTTCACAATGAGAAAAGTAACTAAGATATCTTTCATAGTCATTTATAGTTAAAAATGACATTGTCAAAATGTCACACGCCACAAGTCACATGGTGGCAGGTCCAGTGAATAAGGTGGGTGAGGAGCCTGCCTTTCCATTCAATGGCCTCCACAGCAGCATCCACTCTGTTTTTGATTGCATCTCATAAAATTACTCATGAAAGAGCACTTTCAGGACTGCTTCAGAAAGTGGCAAGAATAATATGATAGTGTGTTTGAAGTGAAGGTGAATATTCTTTTTTGGGGGGATTCATGGTAATGTGTCTTTAACTATAATACTTTTTTTTTTTTTATCAGTACTGGGGATCGAACTCATGACCGCCTGCTTGCAAGGCAGGTGCTTATTGCTGCTGAGCTAAATCCCCAGCCTATAATACAGTTTTAAAAAATTTAAACATTCCCTGTGTAGTCTGATCACCTCTTGTAGGTCTGATTTGGAATAAGGGAGATGGGGGAAAGCCCAAACTGCCAACCTGAAAATTGTGCGAGTGTTCTGAGAGGGACTAATGGCAATGCGTCTGTTACTGTAATACATTTTAAAATGCACACACAGCATATTTTTGATCTGTTCCTGGATTCTGCACCATAGCTTCTTAGCAACCTGATCATCTTCACTCTGTCCTACTGTCATCACATTGTGGACAAAGAAGGAAGGACAAAGGCTTGGTAGCTAGAAGATCATCACAGCTGGGGCACAGAATGCAGAGCTCACGGTGCAAGAAGAGGCTCTGAGGTTAGGTGGGACCTCATCCTTCAGCACTTTGTAGGTTGTATTAAAATTTTGGCTTGTATTCTAAGAGAAATGATAAGGGACTGAAAACTCTTAGATGGGGTTGAGAAGGTGGCCTGTGTTGCTGATGGTGACATGACCACATTTGTGTATCCATGGCTACTACATAGGGAACAGACTGGAAAAAGAGCAGACATGAGCTGGTTAGTAGGGAGGCTGTTGCTGTAACAGGACAGAGCAAGCAGAGAGACTTGGGGGATCTTCAGGAGTAAGATTTTCCAGACACAGAAGGAAGGAGAGAAAGATGGTCCCCAGGTTTCAGCTTGTTCTCACAGCTGATGGGGCCATTCCCTGGTCAAGGGACATGAGCAGAGGGCCAGGCTCCGTGTCCATGTTGGAGCTGGCAGTGGTTAGTGTTTAGGCGTGGGGAATCACTGGTGCTGCCTTGGGGACATGGAGAACAGAAGATTCTGAAACGACATGAGCACGTGAGTGGTGGGTGACACTCAGGTCTGGAGCTTGGAGAGGGCTGGGCTGAAGGGGAAATGTGGCCTCGTCCATGTGAGGGTGGCAATGAAGGAAGTATGGCTGAAGTGGAGGGGACAGGGAAGCGCGTCTCAGCCCAGGCACAGTGAGAAGAATGAATGTACAAAGGATTCAGAGAAGCAGAGAGTGGGGTGTGACGGAGGCCTTGGGAGGAACGTATTCCCAGAAAGGAACTCTGTCTTCTTAGAAGAGAAGATCAGGAGCAAAAATGCTGAGTCTGGTAGTGTGGCATTAATCATAAACTTAGGAAAAGCCATTTCAGGGCAGCCAGGAGCCATCGGGGAGGGGCTGAGGGGAGAGTGGGAAGTGAGGTGACTGGCACTGAGGACATTCTGAGATGGTCCTTCCAGGAGCTGGGATGACTCAGTTGGCTTTCCTCATTAGCCTCTGTGATTGTTGATTGACTGTGTCAACTTGTGTAAGAGAAGCCCAACTGCTTTGAAGATAACAATACACAACATATTAACCATATTAACCATTGTTAACCTCTTATTATTTTGTTTTTGAAATTATATATTATTGTTTTTATTGTTTTTTCATTTTAACATAGAAAAGAGAAGCTTAACTAAATTGGCTCAGGAATACCCTCAGGTATGGAAGATCTACCCTTGACCCTTGGATAGTATAAACGGGAAATGAAGAAGGATAGATCTACATATGTTTCTTTGGGGGAGTTTTAGTCTTTTCCTTCACCTTGGATGTCAGCTCCTGGCTTCCAATGCAGACTCTTCAGCTTCCCATCACAGACCCATCAGCCTCCTGATATACACTCACACTGGACACACAGTGAGTTCCAAACTTTAAACTGAATCCTTTGGTCTCCAGTGTGAAGACAGACCCTCTGCACTCTTCCTCATCTGACTCTGTGGATGGCTGTTGTAAGCCAATCTTGTAAATTCTTATAAATGTATTTATGTATCTTGTGTTATATTTGTTTCTCTAGTAAACATCGGCCGATACAGAATTTGATACCAGAGAAGTAGAGTTGTTGCTGTGACTACATTTACCTATGTGGCTCAGAAGTCTTTGAGATTGGCTTGTGGGAAGAGTTTGGAAAGGTTTGGAGATGCTGGCTGAAATAATGGAGCTGGCATACATTAGACTGTACTTGATGGGAGATTCTAGTTAGAGCTCTGAAGACTGATACAAGTCCTACCAGTTAATACCCAGTTCTGGAGGTTTTTGCTGGGAAGAATTGCATTGGTTGTTGGACTCCAGATAATGTGTGTTATGGCTTGGCAGAAAGTTTGTCTTCATTTTTCCTGTGTCCAAAGATTTTGCCTGAGACTGAGATTAAGGGCAACATATTAATCTGGCAGAAGAAATTTCATCATAGTCTAAGGTTGATGTGGTGGCATGGCTATTGTTGGGGGGCTTTTAGCCAGATTTATGTTGAGAACCAAGAACAAAAAGGCCAGCAGAATGATTTAAAATATTGTGAGTTTGGCCAGAAAGGAACACAGTAAAGCTGTGGATAAGGTAGAGCAGAGGAGAAGAGATCTTGACTGCTGAAAGGGATTAGAAGAATAGCAGGAATCCATCCTTTCAAGCCTCAAAATTGCAAAAGTGAAAGACGCTGCTTTGAGAAGAAAGCCCCCAGAGCACCATGTTGCAGAACGGCATCAGCCTAAGGAAGTTTTTTCTTGTGATTTGATTCATAGGCACTCAAATTCTATAGCTAAGAGAGAAGGAAGCCGCCTGGTTACTGCTCCAGTTGGCAACAGACCTTGGCATCATCATTCATGTGATGTTGGTTTTAGGTTTATGAAGAATGCAAGAGTTGTAGGGTCAGGAAGGCTTCCACCTAGGTTTCGAAAGAACGTCTTGGAGGCCAAGCAATGTGCCTCTGAGAGAGCAGTGTGTGAAGCCAAAGGTGCATTGTAGGTCCAACAAGTTTAGAGAAATCAGGAACATGGATTGTCCAAGGAAAACTGCAAGGAGTAAGCAAAGTCAGTCAAAGAAATGATGGGAGCTATAACCACCAGAAGTTCTGTAGGGGTGGAACCACCCACGCCTTTGGAGTTCACATCTTGCTACAGATTGCCTTGGATGCTGCACATGGAACTGTAAGACTTATTGTTTGCCCTACTGAACTTTGGACTTGCTTTGGTCCCATTACTTTGTATCCCCCTATTGGTAACTTTTGGAATGGAAATATTTATCTTGTGCCATTGAGTATTGGAAGTGTTTAACTTTCTTTTCATTTGTACAGGGGCTTGCCTTAAATCTTAGAGGAGACTTGGGACTTGGACTTTTCAGTAATGCTGAAATTTAGGACCTTGGCAACTCTTGGAGATGGACAAAATGTTTTTTTGCATAAAGCGATGGGCATGAGTCTTTGGGAGACCAGGGGCAGAATGTTACAGCTTGTGTTTGGATGTCCCCCCAAAGCCTCATGCAGTCACAGGTGGGTTTTGTTTTTCAGAGGTGACTGAATCTCCAGTGTGATTCATAGTACAATGCTAGATTATGGGCAGGTGATTATTAAATCAGTCCACTGACTGGTTTGACACTGCCCTAATCCCAGTAGCCTGGATATAATATTAGTGACAGAAAGAGGCTTATCTTGTCCCTTGTTGTCTTGCTACTTTCTGTCTGCCATGAACTGTTTTCCTCCGCAAAGTCACCCTGCCTTGAAGCCAGCTGATTATGGATTGAACTCTACAAACTGTGAGCTAAGTACATCTTTTTCCCTTTAACTTTGGATGTCAGGTATTTTGTCTCAGCAATGAGAAAAGTATGTAAGTGTTTCCTCCTGCTTCCTGCCAGGAATCTGAACAGCAACAGCAGCAGCCATCTTGGGGGGCATGAGGAGAAGGCCTGAGACCAATATCCTCACATCCTGAGCTGCTGAACCAGTGCCTGCTGCCATTCAAGTTTGGAGTATTCTTCACTAGAGAAAAATAAAATCCTCTGCTTTTGCATCTAAAGATAATTTGTTACTGACATAGCATGTCACCTGCATTATCTCAATTAATCCCCACAATTGCATTTTCAGGTAGTACTGTTATTATTCCTGTATAACAGACAAGGAGATCACAGCTCAGAGAGGTTAGGAAAGCTAGAATTTTTCTTTTCTAAAACTTTTTTAAAAATTCTGTTTTAGAGAGGATAATAGCAAGAAAAATGAAACAGACTAAAACCAAGCAAGCCAGTGTAAGTGATACAGGACTTCAAAACAAGACAGTAGTAAATCCAATATGGCTACCATAATATATCTTGCTATCTTTGAACTAGCTGCTCATGCCATTGGATATAACAAAATCAAATAAAACAAAACAGAACAAAACTCAAATAAACAATGAAAACAATATAAGGCTTCAAAACAAAATAATAGGGAATCAACAATGGCTACCACCCTCAGAAGGAGATCCCTCGATGCCACTCTGTGTACCACTGTCCTCTGAACAGATGATTAGACCACTGGCCTAGACCTGCAAGGTCAGTGAAACATCAAAACACCACAAGCATCAAAATGCATTTCAACTCAATTGCTATCATCACAGCCTGCGTTTCTCTGGATCAGCCAGTCACTTACTGATGGAGCAGGGAGGATTGGCTCTTTTTGTTTGCCAGACTGCATGCCAGAGGGGCTGGGGTCTGGCTGTCCCTCTGCCGGTGGTGGCCAGTGCCTGGCCCTGGTTCGCAGGGAGGGCTTGCTTCCTGATGAATCCTTGTTCTCTCTCCTCACAGTCCAAGAATGGCACTGACTCATGGGGAAAGGCTTGGGTCTGGCTGTCCCCCTGACAGACAGATTTCTTGAAGTCTCATTTCTCTGAGCACCAGTGCTCTGGTCTTGAGTGCATCCTTGTTGTAGTCAGGGATTTGGAGGAGAACAATTAAAATCAGGACATGGAATTTATATGTTATATGATGGTCACCTAGAGTTAACACAAGAAAGTGCAGGAAATCTACTCACAGTACTAAAGACATAGAATATTTAGCCTAGGGCCTGAATCCCATAGCAATGTCCTACATGAATCTAGATGCAAACCTAGAGCCCATGACAATGCCTCCTACGAGTCTAGCTGGAGGGCTAGAATTCACAAGAAGGACTCACACCAGTCTGTTTTATGGATCAGTGCTGGGAAGCTAGAAAGTCTATGCCAGCGGGGTGAAGGAGCTGTGCTGGTAGGTTGAGGGTTCTATACTGGAGCCGAGAAGTCATGCTCATAATAAAGAACCAGGGCTGTCCTGAAAAGCACACAGCCTCCTCAGTGACTCGGGGGTCCTGAGCTCATCTGATGATAAGAACAGTTGAGTACATGCCAGGAAGCCAGCATGATGAGTTTGTCCTGGAGATTAAACGGCATATGTCTTCCCCTCTGGAGCTAGGAAGCGATGCTCAATGTAAGGACCAGAGTTCCTCCAAGCAAACCACAGACACTCTCACCAACAAGATCCCGAGTTCCTCTGATGACAATGGTCGAAGTCACACTGGGGAAGCTAGTCATGATGAGCTCCTCAGGAAAACCAATGTCTCAAATGGCAACACTTAGAGAAACCCACAACGCTTCGCTTGTCCTTCTCCAGGTCTCTATTTATGCCGGCAACTTTCCTCAGGTAGACCATCTATGCTTAGCACCATTCTGATTTAATTCAAGTGTTAAGTTGACCACCAGTTTTTAATCCTTAAGAGTCATATATCGGGGCTCAGGATTTAGCTCAGCGGCATAAGCGCCTGCCTTGCAAGCAGGCAGTCGTGAGTTCGATCCCTGGTACCAATAAAAAAAGAAAAAGACAAAAAAAAAAGAGTCATATATCGTAATCGGTAATAAATCTCTCATCTCTTTCTCTTTTTTTCCCTAGAGTTTAGGACTTTTCATTTATCCTAAAATCACTGAAGCAAAAATCATAAAACATTCTGCTTTCTTTTACTTCCCCCAATACACACACACACACACACACACACACACACACACACACACTATTTGTGGGAAAAAATGGTTTTGTACTTGATATGAAACAATATAAATTCAAGATTTTCAGATCAGAGTTAGCTCCATCACTTACCTCTTATTTATTATGCATTTATTTATTTTTGTACCTGGAATTGAACTCAGGACCTTGTGCTTGCCAGGCAGGTGCTTGTGCCTCTGAGCTACATCCTCAGTCCCACTCATCTCTTTAGAAAGCTGATGAATCTCCAGTCCAAACCAACAGGGTACACTGGGTTCTCTCTCTTGAAATGTCACTTCTATGCTTTCCAGGCAAAGCACAGGATGCACACCATCCTGGAACGTCCTTGGGAGGCTCTGTCATTGACAGGCGACAGAGTAAGACCTCAGAATCTCTTCCCATGAACAGGTACAGACAGAGATGGAAGGGACCACGCAGACTTGGTCTTCTCTCCTTGTGGCTTGTAGCCCCTCCTCCCCCCTGCCTCCTTGGAAGCTGCCTTCCCTTCTCATTCCTTGACAATTCTTTTCCTTGATGGGCATCAGCAACCTGCAAACTTATTCTAAAAGAGCAGGGTAAGTTCTTTGCATCAGCCTTGGGACCCTCAGATCTGGCCTAGTGACATTTACCTTGGTGTCCACAAGGGGACCTTAAGGAGACATGGAGACTGTGGTAATCTCAGCTTTGGCCGGAGGTCCAGCCAAATGGCTTAGTTACTTACTTATTGAATTCTTTTTTTCCCTTGCTCCTTTTCTTCTGAGTCCTTTGGACCTCTGAAGCATAATTTTTCTCAGAGAAGTAGTTTTACTCTTTCTCTCCCTCTGCAGCCTTAGGGTCTTTTACAATTTCTTTGCCAGGGATAGAGATCCCTAAGCCCTTGGAAAATGCATATTTGCACATAAAAGCAGTGCAAGACAAGAGGCACTTGCTCCCTCTGGCCAGAAATGGCAAGAGGTGTCAGGAGGAACTCTCCAGAAGCTGTAGTGGCCTCACTAAGTGAACTTTTAGCTTAGCACCACACCCTGTCCCTGGGTTAGAAGAGACCCTGGAAAACCTTGCTCATCCAGGGAGACACAAAGTAAGGATGAAGCCCCATCCAGTATCTCTAACAGTTGCTCATGCAACTGGCCCAGGAAATCCTGAGACACAGTCAATGGGACTGGTTTGCAGGTCACCCGGAAGAAGCAATCTCCAATGCAGATACATCTGTGTGGACCTACACATATTTAGTTTGAGGGACTTTCTGTAAATTGCTCTTTTGATTTCTCTCTGTCTTTCTGAAGGGCTAAAGCCCAGTCTACTGATGCACAGCTCCCCTCTCTGGGTGGCTGGGCACATGTCCTAGGCTATGGAGATTCAAGTGGTCATCAGGTGATGCTATCCACAGGGCTTGGTGAGGTCCCTGGACTCAGACCAAGAAGGAGCCCAGTGGTTTGCTTTTTCTTTTTTTCTCTCCCTCTCAGGATTTCATCTGTCAGAAAACTTAAATCCTTCAGCTTTCTTTCTGATGCTAGTAACCGGATGGGGAGAAGTAGGTGGGAAGCACGCAGCCTCTGGTTTCCTTGACGTATGATCCGAAGCTAGGTGTGAGGTCATTGTCTGTGTTACAGTCTTCAGATGGAAAAATCTCCGGAACAGGGTTTTTTTTGATAAAGCCCAGCTGCTGTGTATGACTTTTCCTGTTTCCTGACCCATTGTTGGGAAAGCCACACTCCTGGAGCCAGGATGTTCACTCTGCAGGGGCCAAAGGAGCAAGCAGAGATGTCCCCGGGAGTTCTGATTCGGGGTAACGGCAGGGTTGCTTCCTGGGGCAATTCTGACTCTGGGAGGGGGGGCAGGCTGTCCATGAGGGTTACCCTGGTTTGGAGCCCACGTGCAGCTGACCCCTGGTTGGGGTGTGCTTACGGCATAACCCCTCTTTCCATCTCTTCTGTTTCTTGATCCCTTCCCTAAGGTACCTGAGGGAGATCTTAAGGGCACGTGGTTAAGTCATGGAGGATTATGGGTAACTCATTATCCCCCAAATGCTGCCTTTAAGTTATATTGTATGAAGCTGGGACCAATTTAAGATGAAAGTTTTTTTTTTTTAAGATGAAAGATTTTTAAAACGTGATTTTTCCCTAGATGTGAATTGGAGAGTAAAAGGACAAAACCTCAAAATTCTTTCAGTTTTTTTGGTACTGGGCTCAGACTCATGACCTTAGCTTTCCAGGCAGGCACTCGTGCCACTGAGCTAAACCCCCAGGCCTTACACTCTTAAAAACACAATTTCTTTCTTTGGGGGAGACATGGGGTACTGAACCCAGGGGCTCTACACTGGTCCACACCCCCAGCCCTTTCTTATTCTTATTCTGAGACAGGGTCTCCTTACACCGCGAAGCTGCCCGGGCTGAGCTGCACCTTTCAGTCCTGCTTCGGCCCCCTCCCGCAGCCTGCTCCCAGCTCCGCTGTCCCCGCTGTGGAGAGTCAGGGGTGCATGTGCTGCGCTGATGTTGAAAGGACTTTCTAGAGCTGCAGGTCCCCAGTGGGCTGTGCGAGTGCTGAACGAGTTCATTTACAAACCTCCTTTCATCCTGCCTCAGAGCGGGGAGGTGCTGAAATCGAGACGGTAGGTGGAGCTGCGGAGAGGGACTCGCTCCTCCGCCCCAGGAACCGCCTTTCCGGCGGTGGGGCGGGGCGTGTGCTGCCCGGCGCTGGGTCACAGAGTGCGTCGTGCCATCCGCCGGTTCCAGGTCGTGTAGGTCTTAACCTAAAAGCCTAGCTGTCAGCCACGAGTGTCTCTGCGGACCCATCGGAGAACCAGAATCGTTTTTGAGATCGTTTTTATTACCAAGTTGATGCTGCAAACAGGCTTTCATCTGAACAGAGCAAAATTGTGCAATTTCCTGAAAAAGGGATTTGTGACTGTGGGCGGTCACTGTCGGTGACATTTGGCGACTGTCACTGACCTATTAGTTGGCATTTTGACCTGCATTTTGAGGGAAACAGACCCCTCCACCAGCAGGGATTGACAGGTAGTGGGGTTAACATCTTTTCCTAACCTAATTTCACGAAGAAAATTGCCTGATGTTTTATATTGTTTAAGGTGTAAAAATTAAAATTTATTAACATATTTGTATTAGTGATATTTTAAGCACTGCTTTATAAAACTTTACATATACTCAATAACCAGTAATTGTGCTTTCGTCACCAAAATACTTGGGTTAAATAAAAATTGCCTGATGTGGTGGTCCATGCCAATAATTCTAGCACTTGGGAGGCTGAGGCAGGAGGATCTCCATGAGTTCAAGGCCATGAACTACACAGTGGCACCTGTCTCAAAAAAGCCAAAACTAAAACCAAACAAAATTTATACATTGAAGCTGTACCCTCCACCACCTCGGAATAGAACACTATTTTATGATACAATCTTTAAAGATGTACAATTAGGTTAAAATGGGGTTGTTGAGGTAGGCTGTAACCCAGAATACAAGGTTCCCACGTCAGAAGGGAGGTGAGGACTGTCACACGCAAAGGATTGGGCACAGCCATCTGCCACACAGGACAGAGGCTTCGGAGAAGACACCGTAGGGGACACCGTGACCTCAGGCTCCCAGCCTGGGGAAATGTGAGGCAGGAATGTGTCACTGGAGCCACCCTGACACCTCCCAGGGCTGCCCTGTGCAGGGTCCAGCTGGGAGGAGCCGGGGAGAAAAGTGAAAATAGGACCCTGTGACTCAGATCTCAGCTCCAGGGACCTCGGGGCCAGTAAGTAACCCCCACCCCAGCCCTTCCCACTGGTTTCCTGAGATCCTCTGATGGGCTCCACATGGGTAAACATGCAGGCCAGATGTGTGTGCTTGCCACCATGGTCATCCACACCTTAGTAAAGCCAAAAATAAAAATCCAGCTCGCTTTCTCATCGTAAGCTGAAACGTGCAGGAAACAGGGCTCTTTTCAAGGGTTCTGCGGTGGGCCCAGGGTGACCACTTCTCCCACAATCCAAGGTGCAGAGTGCCTGCACCCCACCTCCACGGGGGTGACCTTTAGACCCCTTCTAGTCCCGTGGTTCAGCCCATGTCCCTCTGTGGATCCTGCGAGGGAACGTTCAGATATCTGGAGCTGTTTCAGGAATGCCTTCTTTGGTTGTGTTAAACCCGAGCTCTTGACAGAAAGAGATCTTGGAACAGAAGGGTTTGTGGAGCCATTCCAAGCGGTAGACAGAGAGGAGCACGTCCTGGGCAAAGTTCCAGAAGCACCAGTCACACGGGCAGGACATGGTAGGAAATATGTCCTGATCAGAACTAAGGGTTTCTTCCTCCTCCTCCTCCTCCTCCTCCTCCTCCTCCTCCTCCTCCTCCTCCACCTCCTCCTCCTCCTCCTCCTCCTCTCTTTTTCAGTACTGGGAATCAAGTTCATAATCTACCACTTGCCAGACAGGTACTTATGCCACTGAGCTAAGTCCTTGGTCCCCTCTTGTCCTCTCCTCTCCTCTCCTCTCCTCTCCTCTCCTCTCCTCTCCTCTCCTCTCTTCTCCTCTCCTTGTGATCTTCCTGCCTCAGCCTCCCAGAATGATTACAGACCTGTGCTGCCAGGCCCAGCAAGATTTTTGTAAACTGACAATCTGGGGAAGGAGATCTAGGTTGTTAATTTATCTTAGCTATAGAAGACAGGGCCAGGATGACACAGAGCAGAGCTGGGGACAGGATGGTGACATAAAGAGAGGTAACTACTACTTCTGAGTCACGATCAGTTAACAATCTGGAAACTTTCTGTAAACAGGGCACAGTGGCTCTGGGTATTCTGATAGGAGCTAGTCAAGATTTCACACTTGATCTTAACAAACAGGAGCAGAAGCAATTTCAACACACACGCAGTTATGTTAAAGTCTTCTCTCTCCAACCTCCAGCCATTATAATTAAATTCAGAAGATTAAAAAAAAAGCCAGTTGAAAGCAGGTTATGGTCTGAGTAAAATGTTAAAATAAAAACGCCCTCTCCTTCCCGGCTGTTCCGTTCCCACAGGCCCCTTCTGAGATGGAAAGGGCTCCCAAGGCAGGTGGACCTTGGCTGACGCACTTGGGGACACTTGGGGGGAACAGCTGTGCCGTGCCCGACATTTTGCAGCTCCCTTGATGTGTAGCTATGTCTTCTGCACTCTGCCGGGGCCCTAGGTTCCCCCAGGTCGAGAAGGGGATGGGACCAGAATTCAGTCCAACCCACATCTTCCTGGGCTTTATCTCCCATGCTGAGTTGTTGGCCCCTGGAGGGGGAAAGATGGCAGTACCAGAAGGACTGCAGACTTAGGGTCCGGGAGACACAGGCCTGCAGGGCCCACGGAGGAGAGGGGAGATGGCGGTGAAGTGACTCGGCCCATCCCGTGACAGATCAGCCTCTCCTCTGGTGATGGGCAGACTTGGGGCTCACGAAGTGTCCCCCAGTCTATACTCAGCTCTGAGCTCTGGCGGAGCAGGTCCAGGCCCTGGGGTCCACGTGTGTGACAGCCCCTCGCTGACTCTGATGTGGCACCTGCACAGGTTTCCACATTAGCAGGGGACAGATGATCCAACACTGACCTCAGAAAGGAGAATGAATTTTATTGTCTCTTAATTAGCTATAAAATAGAATTAGGTACCAACCACTTATGCTTATAGCTCTTAAGCACCTATGAACCCAAACCAAAGGAAACTACATGGATTCAACATTTAAATAAACGAGACTGTTTTGATGGGATTTGTGATGAAGTGCCACTAAAAATAAATCATTACCGTCCATGTAGTAAGGGGAAGACGCAGCCTCAGGTCTGGTTCCATATCTGACTCTGTATTTGCTTGTAAGGGTACCCACACGATTGCTTCTTCTCACAAAAAAGAGGCACAAGTGATACTGACAACACCCAAGCTGCCCTCACTAATGTGGGATGCGCAGACCCTGCAGGACTCCAATCTGGCCCCAGAGCAATTTCTAATTGTTGATTTTAATGAAGCGTTGCTTGATAAATCTGCAGATTGCTTGTGTTTACCTAAAGATATTGCTACAGCCTTGTTAAAGTCCGGTTTAAATGCAGCTTCTCTTTCTTTGTTTTTAGAATGGGTAAAGAAAATGTCTTTAATGTGAATTACGAGTTACTGCTGATAGACTACTTGAAACTGCTGTATATGGACAGAACGCATGAACTGTATCTGCAGATGGTGCAGATCCTGGTTGTTACTTACTGGTTGTTTTGTGTCCTGTTGCTCCTCCTGGGAGGACTTAGCTCCCTGTGCAGTCCAGCTATTTGCGTGACTTCTAAATCTGTGCCCCACTTTGCTTCACGTAACAAACTATGGGCACTTGAGTCCTACAGAGGTCCCTTCCAAAGGCACAGCCAGATAAAGTACCGTGGTGATACTTTAGAGGATCAGCAGATGGAACTTGTAACAAATCAACCAGTCAACCCTCAGTCAGAACCCTGGGTCCCTGAGAACGCGTCTGGGGACCACAGCTGGAGAAACGCTGGCCAGGAAATGGAGTTTCCTGTATCACTAAAGAAGACGAGGATAGAATGGTCCCTTCTCCCTTTCTCTAAATTCCTGAGGGACTCTAAAGCTGAGAAGGCTCTGTATGGTCTGGGGCAACAGGACCAGGTATTGGGAGCATGGGTACTGAGCAGGTGTAGACAAGGCTACTGGAAAAGGAGGTGCCGACCCCAGGAGTGGTTTGGAAGCAGATTGGTATCGCTCAGCGTGGAGAATTCTCCACTTTTTAGCCTGAAGCCTAAGTGAAGGCAGACAGAGCACACAGCATATTAAACTTTCATGTTGACAACAGCAGTTAGGTTAGGGGTTACCATTTAGACAGACTGCAGTTAAGAGGTAGAGGGCAGCCAGCCCCGCCTGAAGGCGGAATTTCTCAACCTGGTTGCCTATTAGGATCACCAGGGGAGTGATTGTGAGGAGCTGAGGCTTGGATCCATCAAGGAAGATTTGAACTAATTGGTCTGGGTTGGGCCTCAGTGTTTGTAAAAGTCCCCCAGGGGATCCTAATGTGTAACCAAGGTAGCCAACCACCATCCCAAGAGAAGGCTTCCTCGAGGTATAATTACATTTCAGGCCACCTGAATTAATTTATTTACTGTAGGGAAGGGAACCAACCTTTAGTGGATGCACTGTGCTCTTTAATGAATAGAAATAACAGCTCACATTAATTGAAAGCTTGTTACAGGCTGCGCACCGTATGAGCAACTCTACCTGTATTTAATGGTCGCCCCAACCTCGCTGCATAGGGTCCCCATTTTATAAAAGCGGAAGCAGGCTCAGTGAGATCCAGACACATGTGTTAAGTTCAGTGACAGGTATATAAGCAAAAGCCATCTAAATTTGTAGAGTGAGAGGACAGGACTTGGGCCACGACCTTTATCTCATCTGCTGTCCTGACTGATGGCGGGATTTGGCTTTGGGACTTTTGCCGTGGTTGCTGACAAAAACAGCCACCCAGCCAGGGTCATCTCCAAATCTAGTTTCTCTGTGTTTCCGTCCTTCGAAGGCCCAGCAGCTGCTGTGGTGCCCCAGGTGGGCTGGGGAAGCTTGCACACAGCCACCTGGAGGGCGGGCTGCCCTGCTCCTCACCCTGGACTTTTTTGGGGGAAAGAAGGCTGGACCTGTTTAATTCTGCCCAGCTGCCTGTGCCTCTCCATCAGAAGCGACTCTGATGCATGAGGGAAAAATGCTGATCTGCAAAAGGAGCTGCAGACAGATGGTACCCCCTCGCTCAGGGATGGGGCCCTCCCCTCTCCTCTCCGCACTAGGGACCTTTGTTCCTGTTGGAACCCGGCAGGTGGTCGCTGTGGGTGGCACTGTTTGCTGAGGCTGGATTGGCTGGGAGGACTCCGTTGCTGGCCAGAATCGTGTCATCACTGGCTGTCTGCATATCTCCTAGGGGACAGCTGAGAAACTGACAGAAGCAGTTCTCTCTGGCAGCAGCCGGAGGTTTTCACGGTTGGACCGTACTACCAGATGTAAAGTAGGCCAGCAGAGAGGAGGCCTGGCCCAGGGACAGGAGCCCCAGCCCAGGCTCTGGTCAGACCTTGGGTGAGCTGGGGGGCTCCCCGGCCTCTGTCTACTGCCTTTCACAGCGGAATGACAATTTATCATCTGCCAGGGTTTAGAACTGTGCAAGTTTTGAGGGTTTTTTTGTCTGTTTTGTGGAATCCAGTGCTTATCCTGTAAACCACCCCGATTACTAGCCATCCGGAATGGTCACCCTCTGCCAATCAACATTATAGGTGTTTTGTTTTTTGGCCTTCCTGAAGGCATTTAGACAAGAGCAGTTTTAGAACTTTAAAAATCATCACAGGGCGCAAAACAGCCCTTTCTTGTATAAAAGCTAAACCAGGGGTGTCCCTGTGTGGGAAGGGGAAATCCCACCCCAGAGCCAGGCTCTCATCACTCAGCACAGCCCTTAAGGTCAGCATCCCTCTCCAGGGGGACATTCTGGTCAGGCTTGGAAGATGGACTCTCATGTGTGCCGGTGATTTCTGGCCTCTTTCCTTCAAGTCTTCTGATCAGAGACTCCACTTTTGTTTATAATTTAATTTTGTAGTGTAGAAAAAAACCATTTGCGTACTTGGGCTTGGGCTTCAGACACCCACCCGTGTACCCCGTACCTGCTAGGTTTCCTTGGGCGAAGGAAACCAACATGCGAAAACCCAGATAATTCAGAGCGCTCTCGCACCGCTGCCTGGGACTGAGATCCGCCGGGCTGGGTGAGGCTGGCTTCAAGACTGCACAGACTGTCAGGCAAGGCAGCACGTTATTATTTTATGAATAAGGCACGGATGTTGCTTTTACAAATTCTAGCTGCAGGCTCTTTTACATTTATGCAGAAAGCATGAATAATTTATAGGCAAGCAGGAATATCCTATCCTAACACTCATTTTTGATGGGGGCGAGGGGAGCTGCAGCTGGCGCCGTAGCTCCACAGGTGACATGGCCACAAGTGGAGGCCGGAGCCGGTCCTTCCTTCCATCCCTCCTCCGCCCTCTTCTGCCCTACTCCTGCCCTTCCCTTTTTTTTTCTTTCTTTCTTTTTTTTTTTTTTTTTTTTTTTTTTTTTTTTTTTTTACTTTTTTCTTTTCTTTGTCTTTTTGAGACAGTCTCACTATGTAGTTCAAACTGGCCTTGAGCTCACTTTGTAGTCCGGGCTGGTCTCGAATTTGCATGATCCTCCTGCCTCAGCCTCCTGAGTAGTGGGATTACAGGTGTGTGCCACCACAGCTGGCTTTTCTCCTTCCCCTTTTCCTTCTCGACATCTCTCCTGCCACTGTTGAAAGCAGAGCCCTGTGTCCATGTGCAGACTCTAGCACAGGCAGACGCTGGCTTGATAGACATGCCTGCACATGGCGTCAGCCTCAGTTTCTCTTTGTGTCACAGAGGGTAATTATCAGGCTTCCCTTTTGGATCGGACATACAGGGCCTGCTACTGAGTAAATGCTCAATGAACGTGGGCTGTGACTCGAGCTTTCTGATCAGGACCCAGAGGGTGCACACAGGGGTTGAGGAAGACAAGAGATCTAAAGGCCTGGGCTGCGACCCCCGAGTGTGAGGGGCTGGATAAAGTTCCTCGTTCATCTCGGTCTGTCGGGCACAGCCTGGTTTTAAAGCAGAGCGCTGCCTCCTGGGAAATCCGTCACACTCAGGCAAACCAAGAGGTCCTGACGCCGGCTGACTGATCAGCGTATCTCAAGTGGTTTCTCTTGCATCCTTTTTCTCTTTCTGACTCAGTAGAGTGGATTCTCTTGATCCTGTGTCCACAGGTTCTGCATCTGAGGATTCAGCAATCCAAGGATGAAAGATACTTTAAAAGGCCGTACCTGGCTGGGTCAGGGGGTACATGTCTGTAATCCCAGTACTCTGAGAGGCTGAGGCAGGAAGATCACAAGTTCAAGCCCAGCCTGGGCAATTTAGGGAGACTCCATTTCTAAATTAAAAAAAAAAAAAAGGACTGGAAAGCAAAAGGGCCCAGGTTCCATCTCTACCACCACACACACCAGAGTATGGTCTGGATTTGTGTACCCGCAGGGGTCCTAGACCCCGTCCCCCAGGACATCAGCTGCAATCCAACTCCAGATTCGCTTCCTGTATATGAGTTTGCTGTTGTCTGGACAGCAGCAGGCACCGGATTCCCTCCTGCCTGTTGGGTGGGAGTTGTTATGGTTTAGATCTAAAATGTCCCCTGAAAGTATCTCGCATGTGGAAGGTGAGGGGTATTGTGCAAGAAAAGATGAATCACTTTCAGAAATAGGCATGACTGTCACCCGGCGACGCTCTCCCTTGGAGCAGGGAGTAAAATGAGCTGCAGGGAGTATATGGCAGCTCCACAAGCGAGGTGGTGCCTCTGATCACCTTCGGAAACCTTTCCCCCAAGTCGTGTTAAAAAGAAGCTGATTCTCAGTATTAGTATTAGGTCATAAAGAACTTGAGAACAAAATTTTTTACGTGTAAAAAAACTGTGGAATTAAGATGCATGTATTACAGAGCCTCACAAAATCATGATAAAGGAAAACACCAATGTCCACGGCACGTGCCTAGGAATAATTGTTATGAAGATGTTGGTAGACTTTCCTCCACCCGCTTTGCTCTGCTGCAGTCAGCTGTTGGGCCCAGGAAATGCAGGATGTCTGTTCCTGAAGGATTCCCGAATCTGCCCAAGACAAATTTCCCCTGGGCTGAGCCAGCCAGCGAGACAGCAAACAGGGCAGAGAGGGCCAGCCTTTGTTCCTGCTGAGAATTCTACCGTGGTGCAGACGTTGCTAAGGTAACTGGTTTTGATCCTGAGCTGATAACCACTTGGCACCGTCCCAGGCAGGATGCCGCAAGCCCCTTCCTTTGACATCCACCAGCCTTGAAATTCGGAGAAGCAATTTACAATGAAATGTTTTCTGCCATGGCAGGAATCTCTCTCTATTGCTCTGCTATCTTAACACCACTGAGCACTTTCTACCTCAATACAGTCCATGGGCAGTTAGTTAGAAGCCATTCTTATGGTGGTGGTGACAGCAGTGGCATCTGTTGTCTAGGGACAGAGGAGGCAGTGGTAACCATGGAGCCAGCAGGATGGGGCCAGACAGGGCTGCTTCCTAACCAGATCCTCCCAGGATCTGAGTTTGGTTCTGGTTCTACATGCCAGCCGGACTCAGTTGTTCCTGCCTGTTGGGTGGGAGTTGTTATGGTTTAGATCTAAAATGTCCCCTGAAAGTATCTCGCATGTGGAAGGTGAGGGGTAGGGGAGGGGCCTGGCGGGAGGTGAGCTCTAGGAGCCTGGCCTGGAAGGCTGGATTCTTGTCCCTGGCTTCTCCTTTTCTTCTGTTTCCTGCTGGCAAACGGTTAAGGAGTTCTGCCATCTTGTTTCTGCCTGAAACCAGCTGACCATGGGTTAGAGCCATGAACCAAAAGAAACCTCTCTTCCTTTATTGTGGGTGTTGGGCATTCTCTTCTGGCAGTGGGGAATTCATGCAGACAGGAGTGACAGCCTCTGCAGCATCCAGTTCTCTTTCTCAACACAACTCTCTCTTTCCCTAATTTTTATGAGAGATCCACCCTAACCCCATCTCAAAGGCAGATTTGGCCCAATTGTGATGAAAATTCCCCAACAGGGATCTAGTGCAAGCTGGACCAATTAGACTAGGCAGAGGGTGTTGCTTTTCTCATTGATGAGACAAGGTTTATTTCAGCTCATAGTTGGTAGAGGTTTTGTTCCACAGTTGACTGGCGCCAAGATAGGGTGGCCTGGCAAAGGGGCATCACAGAGAGAAACAGTCCATGGCAGGCAGGCAGGCAGGCAGTCCACAGCAGCAGCCGCCTCTCCCTTTTACATCATCCACGATGCCAGCCTTTTGGGTGGTGCTGACCATATCCAGGGTGGGGCTTCCGTTATCCACCCCAGAACTGTGCTAGACCAATCACTGGACTAATTTAGTAGTCACATACCCTTAGTCCTAGTATCATATGTCCTACATCCAGCCACTTCCCAAAAGTCCCACTAGGACTGCGTGAGACTTTGCAGACAGACACTTAGTAAGATACAAGCCATGAGAGAGGGTTTCCATTCTGTAGTAGGAAAAAGTACTTTGATTTCTCACCTGCTATATGTGAGCAGGAAAGCATACCTGACTGCTTCTGCAGCCCTTTTGTGACCAGGAGTCCCCACTTCAATACCTGTTGATGCTGACACTGTGGGTTGCAGAGTGGAGAGATGGAGGGATCCCAGGTCTTTGGCTGTTGAACAATCAACTTGAATACTTTATGTGAGAGAAGAGGTTTTTAGGTATAATGAAGTCAATTCAAGTGGGGCTTGCTATATCTTACAGCAGAAAGTATCCTCATTGATTGGTCCCCCACACCCAGTCTGATTTTCTAAGATCAGCATTTCTGAAAACCTTTTTGGGCTCAGGAATCCTTTTCACGCTTAAGAAATGCTGAGGAATATAAAGAGCTTTTGCTTCTGTGGATATACATAGTGATATTTACTGCATTAGAAACTAAAACATAGAAGTCTTTGAAATAGTTATGAATTCATTAAAATATCACCATATTTGCATAATGTTAACAAATTAACATCAGTAATATTTTGTCATTCTTTTTTGAGACAGAGTCTCACTGTATACTACAAACTGCCCTTGAGCTCACGGTGTAGCCCAGGCTGGTCTTAAACTTGGAGCAATGCTCTTGTCTCAGCCAGTCAAGTGTGGGATTACAGATGTGCACTACCACATCTGGCCAACATCAATAATATTTTAAACAAAAAATGACTAACTTTTTAAAATGTAAAAATTAGAAGTATGGTTTTGTTTTACATTTTTTTTGCAAATATCGTTTTGTCTGGATTAATAGAAAGTAGTTGGATCCTCATATTGATACAGGGGAATGAAACTCCCAACCTAGTAGATGACTAGTATGAGTTCATGTTCTCTAAAATCGAAGAATGAATTTGAGGAACAATGGAGGTTAACAGCAGAATATAGTTACCGAGAGAAAGAAAGCTCTGTCTAAGAGAGAGACAAAGGGGTCCTGTGTGGTTTGACAAAGACTCTGTCTTTTCTAGGGACTTTACTAGGGTGAAACCACAAAGTGAGGAAGGTCTGACCTGAGGAGAACACAGGAACTCACAAGGTGGGCATGAGGCGGGACAGAACTAAGTTTCCCAGGCAGGGATTGAATTTGAGATCCTCCTGGTATAGGTTCTATGAGTACTGGCTACAATCAGTAATTTCTTAAAGATTAGTTACAGTGTCAAAAACCAAGCCATAATGATCAAAGTTTTAGACTTAATTTTGTTGAAATCTATTTGTCTTGCACTTTGGATGGATTTTTACTCAGAAATGATTTTTAAAACCTTGCCCATTGGCCACTGGGAAAAACGTGATTGCTAATTTGTACAGATCTCTGAAATTTTGACATATCTCATGATACAATATAAAAAAGATCTGATCTTTTTTTATAGCTTATCAGAAAAGTTGTGAAGTATTGAGAAACTGTCACACTCAGGACAGAAAACCATCTTAATTGACAAGTTTCCTGAAAATCTAAGTTTTCACTTGAAGGTTTGAATTTTACCGTGGGCTACAATATTGTCAGCTAGTGTCCGTGAAGTGAGAGACTTGTGTTGTTAATTTTTGTGAAGGTGCCTGCCAAAGGCCTGGTGTGAAAGTGTCAGTCATCTTTTTGATTAACAATGCTGTTAGATGAGAAAGTGACCAGCATGGTAGCTTCGTCTGCAACGGTATAAATCGCAAACCTGTCTTTTCTTTTTTTTTCTTTTTTGTACGTTTGTTTTTTCTGGAGCCAGTCATCAGACTCTGTGTGCACGAGTAATGATTTATTTCTTCCTTTCTGTTTCATCACAGATGGTATTAAAATGTTGTGCTCTTGAATGTCAGGATTTAATTTCATGCCTACTTCAAGGGAATTCCAAAGTGAAGTGGGCCTTTTGTTACCACTGTGCACGGCAGTGGGCAGTACAGGGAGGGGTGTGACCTGCCTTGGTGTGTGTGACTGTTAGTTTTCGTTTCCTCGCCATCACTTTTGCACCATCGGTACAAATGTCAGCACAAGAAAGAGGTAAATCAAGTGCTTAGCATCATTATGAAGTTAGTTTTGACTCTGAAGATTGCTTGAAAAGATCTCAGGGTCCCTCAGGGGTCCACACTTTTGAAAGATAGTTTTGTGGGACACACCAATCTGCTTTGAAAGTTGTTTTCCTGTAGAAGTTGGAGTACTTCAAGCTCTCCTTGACTTTGGAGGTTGTGCTGAGAAGTCACTGTAATTCTGATGGGCTTTCCTTTATATGTGATTTGTTTCTTTTCCCTAACAGCTTTTAAGATTCTACTATTGTGTTGAATTTCTAGAATCTTGACTTTGAATGTAGATTTTTTTTGGTCATTGCTAATTAGAGTTCTATATACCTCACTTATTTGTATGTCAAATTCTTTTTCTCTGCTAGGGAAGTTTTCTGTCATGGTGTCTGTGAAGATGTTTTTAATGTCATTTGTGGTATCTCCTGCTTGTTCATTGACTCCAATTAACCTTAAGTTATTCTTCTTTGTCTCATCTAGCAGCTGCTGGTTTGACTTTTCATAGTCTCTTGCTAGTTTTGAGAAATCTTTCTTTTCCTAGTCACTAACTGCAAGCCTGTCTTTGATATCTGAGATCCTGTCCTCACATTTGCCTAATCTGATTCAAATACTTTCAGTGGAGTTTTTATTCTCTTGCATATCTGCTTGAATCTGCTTTATGGATTCCATTTGTTTCTTATGTTGAGCTTCCATAATTTGCTTAAGCTTGTCTGTTTTTTTTTTTGTCTTTGTCTTCTTTAACATCATTAAGCATGCTGTGTATTTTGGTAATCTCTGTAGTTATCTAAGAGATTATTTCTGATTTCACTTTCCCTGAGCCTCCTTCAATTGGTCTGTTACCATTTCAGAAAGACCTGGTGGGGACTTTCAGATTCTGCAGCCTCTTTGCCCCCTGGGTTTGCCTTTGATGACCTGGGTGTCTGAGGCTGTCTCTTGTTTAAGTGTCTTCTCATTTCTTTTTTAGTTTAATTCCTGGAGTGACACCTGTGAGTTGCCTACGGTGAGTTGCTTTACTGGTGGTGTTTAGGACACCAAGGTGATGATCACTTCTCTGGAGTATCTTCCAGGTGTAGTTCTGAGTCTGTTGGAAGATCTGACCTCCTCAGTTTGCTGGAGACAAGAAGCTACTGCTCACCTGGCCCAGTCCCTGGTTCTTTGGCACTGTGCCACAGTATTGTCTGTGACCCCTAGTCAGTCTCAGTCATGAATTATCACAGCCAACATCTATATAGAGCAATTATGTCAGTTTTGGCTGTAGTGGTACCCAATAGCACTAAACTCAGCCTAGAAAATAATAAAGTTGCATGATTTGCAACTTTTCACTGTATAAACTGAATTTGTGACCATATAACAGAATGCAAAGCAATTATATATAATATGTAAGTCCATAATATATCAATTCTGTCCTCAAGGGTTAAGATTCAAAATGGATTAAAGAGAAAACAGAAAAGTGGGGAAAGAGAAAGAGATTACTAGTAGGTTGCAGGACAGAGATGGATCCCATTAACTTGGGACAGTGATGCAGAAAACTGGGGGAAAAGAGATCTGGGAGAGATAAAAAGTAGAACAGAACAAACCACACCCACGAGGAGGTCAGGAACCATGCTCACACTGCAAAAAATGAAAATAATAAAAGAGAAAGAGAAATAAAAAACCAAACAATAAAACAAACAAGAAAAGAACAACAACAACAAAATAAAAAAGGTAGTTCATTTCTAGGATTCTCTCTGGGCTCACTAGTAGACAGTCTGTGGAGATAGAGTCCCAAATGGTGCCACTGCATCCCTGCAAGCCAGCAGCTGCTTTATAACAGACTAGTAGAGAACCCTAGCAGGCCTGCCTGAGACCAGACTCACTGGGCTCACTGCAGACCAAGCTGTTTCCATGGGTCTGTGCCTAGCTAGGAGCTGCTGGAGGAAGCGGGCAGCAATTCTGGTTCCGGGCTTATCCGGACTCCAAAATGGCTCTCAGCCCACATGCCACACAGCACACTTTTAGAATGTACCTTGTGGACCCAGGAGAACATGGCGGACAGACAACAGCAACTACCGTAGGCTCTCTGAAAGGCTCGGCTCAGAGGCCAGGAATGATGCGGACTAAGGAGACACGAACCAGTAGAGATATGCTCTGCTGACTCAGGAACGAACTGGGCTGAGAGAAACCAACTTAGAATACAGTCCTGGCACTAAAATAGGAACAGAAAAGGCTCGGTGTGGAGGCTCGACCGCGCGCCATTGGAAACCGCGATTTGGGTTTCCCGCCGCCCGGCGGCTGGCTGCCTCCACAAGCGGCTCGGCAAGGAGAGACGCGCAGAAGCTCGGGAACGGGAGTCTGCGAACGGAGTCGGAAACAGGACGGACAAGGAGGCGTACACGAAAACTGACTGGTGGCGAGGTGAGTGAGAAACTGACCCCCTACCACAGTTTGACTCCAGCGGAGGACTTTCTGGGCTTGGGCAGTCCTGTAAGAGCAGGGTGCGGTGGCGACTCCAGCCACACATTCCCCTCTCGGACGGGATTGGTGAAAAGTGCCTGGCCTGAGTGACGCTGCTGGCGGACTCCCTAGGCTGGCCTAACCCAGATCCCAGAGCCTGACGGTGGCCCGGAGGAGCGACTGATTCCCGCATAGGCTGCCTCCTCCGCAACTCCCTGGTGCGCAGCGGTGGGCAGGAACAACTAGCCAGCGCAATTTGATCAGGCTGTGGCTGACAGGCAGGGAAGCCGGGCCTCCTATGTAAGCTTGCATTTTATAAGGAACAGAAAATATGGGGAAGGGAAGCAACAAAAAAGGCTCCTCGGCCCCCAATCCTGAGAAACAGGCAATAGTGGACACTGCACCAATATACATTAAGCGCCATCTAGAGAGCCTCATAGACCAATTCAGGAATGAAGTTATCAACGACCTGAAGCTAGAAGTATGCAGAATAGTTAGAGAAATGCTAAGCACCACCCAGGAAAAAACAGATGGTGGAATGGAAGAACAGAAAAAGAGGGGAGAATTGCTTGATGGAGAAAACAGAGAAAACATTGAGTATGTGAAGCAGGTTCAAAGGGACTATCAAGAAATTAAGAAGTCTATCCAAGACTGGCATAACAGCTTGAAAGAAACTAAGGACGGACTATCTGAACTGGAGGGCAGACTTGTAATATGGGAGAATGAAATGAAAAACTTCTTAAAAATAACAAAGAAACAAACAGCAATAATACAAAGACAAGAAGATGATAAGAGGAGCCATAACTTAAGGATTAAGAACATAAAAGAAGAAGTAGGGACACAAACAAGTGAACTACAAAAGCTGCTCACAGAAATAATCCAGGAGAATTTTCCTAATTTAGCAAAAGGTAAAGATACTCAGATGTATGAGGCATACAGGACCCCAGCTACCTACAACCCTAACAGAGAAACACCCAGGCATATAATAATAAAAATTCCAGAAATTCAATACAAGAACAGAATATTAAAAGCTGTAAGAGACAAGAAACAGACTACTTACAAGGGAACACCCATCAGAATTACAGCAGATTTCTCTTCACAAACCATCAAATCACGAAGAGCATGGGGGGAAATAATTCAAGCTTTGAAAGATAATAATCTCCAGCCAAGATTGAGATATCCTGCACAACTGTCCCTGGAAATTGATGGAAAAACGAGGTGCTTCCAGGATAAAGAGGAACTGGGGGAATTTGCAACCACCAATTCAACCCTACAGAAAGTATTGCAGGATATTCTAAAAAAAGAAAAATACAAAGAACCCAGAAATAGTGGCGGGGAGGCCACAACGAATGGAGCAGAGAACAAAATGAAGAAGACAAACTGACAGCTACTGACAGAAAAAGAGCTCAACAGAAATGAGACAGAGACGATTGGATGATAGGAACAGCTATTTTGGAGAAAATGACATCTTAATAGGTAATACTGATTTAGTACCATCTTGTTTTGAAGTCTCATCTAGCTTTTATTCTTCTGTCTCCAATGGTCTAAACAGGTTGTATCTTATTGGATTTTATTATGTACGATAGTATAAGCAAAAACCTTTTAAAGACAAGGAGATTATACAGAAACCATTGTTCATTTTCTGTTAGTCGATTCTAAATACTCTATAATGCTGTCATTCTCTTAAATGGTTTTACGTTGTTTTGATATACTTAATGCTACAGTATACGAAGTTGTACTCAAGGACTTCAAGGAAAGAGTCAATATGGTAACTACTTTTGGGTCGGAAATATCTGGTGGTGAAACACTATTCTGCTTAAATGGTTATGTTTTGATCTGCCCTGTTTCGCTGTTATGCCCTCTTTTTTTCTTAATCTCCACTCCATTATTTACTTTTTTATTTTTATCCGTTTAATTAAAGGGAAAAAATAGCAGGATATAATATAGTAACCCACTTTGACTTTCTATTATCTCGATTTGAAGCCCTGTATTACTCTCACAATCTTGTTTTTGACTGAGGTTCCTCTATTCTGTTTTGCTGGATAGTATCAGGTTCGAAAGTTTAGGCATCAGCTGAGAAGATAATGAGATTCATTATAACGCCCATTCTCGTTGACTTTTATCTACTTTTGAAGACCTACAATATCTCCAATGTTTTGGTTTTGTCGGTTTTATTCTTTACTGTTTTGTTCAATTGTATTACAACTAATGATATAGGCAATTCTATTAGAAATAGCGGGAGGCATTATGGTAACCATTGTTGATCACCTTGTATTATGTTTTTATGTTATCTATTATATCCACCCTTTTGACTTGACCGATTCGGTTCTGTTATGTCACATTTGGTTTTACTCTCTTCCAAAAAAGCAATAAGAACTGTGGGAGCAATGAAACCCAAAATGTGTAATAGTCACTGTAGAAAAGAGAGGAAAAGAAAGTGCTCTAAACTATATAACTGCATGTATATTTAAATGTATAAGATAGAAAATGATATCACAGAGTTTTATTGGATCAGTGAACAGAACTGTTTGCAGTATCATTGTTGGAATGTCCACTCTACAAGCTTTAATTTTGTGACTTGAACAATTATTTCTAAGATGGCAATATGTAATCCATTAACTAGTGATTTCCTACTGCACATTTTTTTCTTCTGTAAATCTGTATAACTTGTACCCCTTCACTGTTTTTTTTTCTTTTCTTTTCTCCTTAAATAAATAAAAAAATTTACATAAAAAGAATGTACCTTGTGCTCTAGTGGGTCTAGAAGCCAGGGATCCTGGTTCCATATAGCGCTCCCTTCTGAAATTAGGTCTCACTAGTCAGTTGCACCTGCCTGTAACCAGTGTTCCATGTGAAAAACACCAAAATATGGTTATTTGAATCAAAAAGTTTAAAGGTTACTGATGGAGATCCATTTATAATTAAGCAATAATTAAGGAGAATGAAAGATTCTAAAGTTTTATTTACTAATTAACCTTTGTTATACGGTTTTTATATTCTTGGTGTCAAGTTAATGGCAAATAATCACACAAGTCTACATCAGCCCATGGACTGCAGCAAAGGAAAAAGACACTGATATTTCCCCCCTCTGCTTATTATGCTAGGTATTTCCTTATTTTTGACACTAAAAACCTGTTATTCTGTGATGAGGTCCTCGGCCAAGGCAACTCAGTGGATGTCCTGGGCTGTTCTTAAAGGAATTTCCCCACATGATGACCCAATGATAATGCTGACTCCAGACCAGGGCGACACATTTTACCTTCCATAAAGTGGAATTTCAGAGTTGGAGGAGACCTTAATCACACTGTGGTCAGGTAGTTCATTTAAAAACAGCTCGCCACAACCGGTGAGTGGGCTGGGAGAAAGAACACTATCCCTCTCGTATGTAAGCAAGCCTCTGGCTGGTTCGGAGGACAGGCTGAGTTGGTAAAATAGCTGAATCGCTATTTTGAAGATAACAAGAGGCAGTATGTTAGCCATTGTTGATTTCCTATTATCTTATTTTGAAGTCCTGTGTCACTTTCATTGTTCTATTCGGATTGGCTCTATTCTGTTGTGTTTTGTTTGGTTTTATTCTCTTTAAAACAAACAATTAAAAAACTAAAAAAAAAATGGCTTGCCAATTGAAAGTATTCCGGGTCCTTCTTGCCTAGAACAAAGAGTTGGATGACTCACACCATTATTACAAAGGTGAAAGTGAAGGGGTAGCGGAGAACTGGCTCTGTAGAGCAAACCAGTAGAACCAAAGAGGAAAAGAAAAAAAAAAAAAAAGCAAAAATAAAACTCCACCTTGGGTCTGGCAGTGTTCGATGGGCCACTGTGAAGAGCCATGGTAAGGAGGTCCTTGCTGCCCCTTGCTGCCCAGATCTCTTGGGAGCCACCTGAGGTTCTGCACAGGGGATCCTGAGAATCCTCTCCTCCACCCTGGGATATTGCATTTGCAGGTCCTGCCCACTTTGCCTGCCAGTTTTGCCACCAGGAGACCTTGCACCAAGGAGACCCATTCATGTGCTCATCACTGGAGGCCACTTGGGTATCCAGCGTGTGTTTCAGAGGGTGCTTCCGGGATGACTTCTCCTGACAGTTTGATGTTCGCCCGGAGCCCCTCATTGGAATGTGTCATACTTCGTATGGCAGGGAGTTTCTCAGATGAGACCCGGGCTCCCACCATGTGACATTCACACTGCTGCATGATCCTTTCTTCTTGCGTGTGCACAAAGCCTGTGGCTTGCTTCTACTGAAAGAATACGGCAAAGTTGTGGTAAGGCCACATCAGTGATTAGATTTCATAAAATCATGACTCTGTCTTGCTCGTAGAATCTCTCTGTTGCCCTCTGGCATGAACACTTTGATAATGCAAGTTGCTGTGATGGAAATGCCCATCTGATAGGAGCCAAGGGCAGCCTCTGGCCAGCAGCCCATGGAGATAGAGGTTCTTGTTCAACAGTCTGCCAACAAAAGCTGGATGAGCTTGGAAGGGACCAAGCAGAGCCTTTAGCGGGGACCTGCTGGGACTGCTGGGACTTGACTGTAACCTTGGGAGACACCCCAAAGCAGAGGACCCAGCTCAGTGTCCTGAACCACAGCCAGTGATCCTAACTGTATCATTTTAAGTGGACAAGTATTGGATAATTTATAATGCTATTGTGTTATGCACAACAGAAAATGGATGCATTGCTGCATTTGTCTGTCTTTCTCTAGCAGGACCAGAAGTTAGCTGTTTGAGGTCATCTGGCCCTTGGTGTGTGTATGTGTGTATGATCCATCGATTCTGAGTGCAAGGGGGATCCCTGAGGTTCAGGGAACGCCAGCTCCTGGAAAGGCTGGAGCTCCTGGAAAGTGCCCCATTAGCCCCCGCCTTTGGTTCTCCCACTGAAACCTCCAAAACGGTCTTTTTCTACCTGAGCCTCATTCAGTTTGCCAACCAGGGGCAGCAGGCGGTTACTCCTTGGAGTCTGAAACTTTTTTTTTTTTTTTTTTTTTGTCTTTTTTTATTTCTATCGGTACTGGGGATCGAACTCACGACCGCCTACTTGCAAGGCAGGTGCTTATGCCGCTGAGCTAAATCCCCAGCCCCTGGAGTCTGAAACTTAGTTTGGCCTGGGTAGGACACCTTAATAGACTAAGTACCACTCCACAGCCAAGGAGTGCATGCAAAGATACATATCCCAGTGTGGTGTTGACGCAGAGTACGAAGCGAAGCGCCTGGAAAATTTAGGGAAGATGGGGAGAAAGAGGGAAATGGAGGAGACACTGACAGGCATTGCGTGGAATTTCAGACAGCCCGGGGCCTCCATTTCCCCCTCTGTAAATCGAGGGTTTAGCTTCAGGTCCTGCAGCCACTGATGCTTGGCCTGACACACTCGGGGTTGCCCAGAGCTGTTCTCCAGATGCCAAGTCAGCTATCAGGTGAGGTAACAGAACACATTTCCTAAGAAGGCTGAGCGGTTAAATCAAAGCAATAAAACACGTAAAACGCGTATCACAGTGTTTGCGCCAGCTACTGCTGCTGCACCGGGCTCCGGGTCCCTGGGGGCCTCCGGGGCCACCGGGGCGGGCGGGCGGAGCGCAGCCCCGCGCCTGGCCAGGCCTGCCCCGCCCACGTGGGGCCGCAGCCCGTCGAATGACTCCGTGCAACGTGTTGGTGGCAGCGCGGGCTCTTCCGGGCTCCGCAGCTTCCTGCCAGGCACCGCGCAGCCGCCTCCGCCGCGGGAGCCGGGGTGCAGCCTGCGCGCGGGTGCGGAGCCGGGAGCCCGCGCGCCGCCGCACACGATGCGCGCCCCGCCGCCCGCGCCGCTCCCGCTCCCGCTCCCGCGCCTGCTGCTGCTGCTGCTCGCGCTCCTGGCCGCGCCCGCCGCCTGCGCCCGCACAGCCCAGTCCGCCTCGTCACCACTGCCACCGCCACCCGGCCCGGGACCCGCCAACGCCACCCTGTCGGGGTCCGGGGCGGCGGGCGGCGGCAGCGTGTCCAACAGCAGCGGCGACGCCTTGGTGACCCGCCTTTCCTCCCTGCTCCGCGACCTGCCCACCCTGAAGGCGGCCGTGATCGTGGCGTGCGCCTTCAGCGCGCTGCTCATCGCCTGCCTGCTGCTGCGCGTCCTCAGGTGGGTCCCCGCGCCTGCGCCGCCGTCGCCACAGGTGCCCGGGCTGGCGGTGGGGGTGGGGTGTCAGGCGGCTTGGGGAGCCCCTGGCACGCTGCACCTGCCGCCTGCCTAGGGTTGGGCTCAGGAGGGCGGGGGCGCTTCTGTGGTTTCTCTTGGGGCACATTCTAGGAATTCTTTCCCCTTCCTTTAAGAATCCACAGTGTATCATAAATAGGGGTTTCCGTTTAACTCTCTGCTAGCGCTGAACACTGAACACCACTCTGGATTTTCACGGCTTTCCACAGGATTTATTTTATATCCATTGAATAGAGGAGGAAAATATTTCCAGGGGGAAAGGTAGCTTATCCAAGTAAACTCAAGGGTGGAGGCGGGATTCGAACCAGGTTTGCTTAACTAGACTTCCGACCTTTCTCCCCACTTCATCTGCAGCTCCTCCTCGCCCCATCTGCTTTTATTCTGTTTTCTTTTCCTGCGGCTGCTTTTTCTTGTTTCTCCTTCTAGCGTGGGGGAGGCCCTAGTGCTCCAGCCGGAGGTCTGGGCATTGGTGCTGGCTTCAAATGGCTGTTTATCTTCGGTGACTATCCATGGGGGAGGTGTGTGTCTGGTGGCTGTCTTAGGCCCCTACCGACTAAGCTGTCCTAAAGAGCTTTCCCAAGGCCTCCAGCTGCTCAAAGAGACTTTTGCAGGGTGCTCAAGGTCAAGGAGAAAAGTGACCAGGAGATTAAGAAGGTCCTTGGTGTGCTGGGCCCCCAGGGGAGGCAAGCTAGGATTTCCTGAGAATGCCTGGGAATCCTGTTTGTGTAGGAAATGGACTCCACGTGTCCTGTTCTTCAGTGGCTGGCCTGGGGATCTGGGGTGCATGTTTACCCTCTCTGCCATGGCCTCTGCTTCCAGGTGTTCTCGCCATGCTTGGTTTGATGGCACCTCTGCTGGTAGTGTTTCCTGTGCAGGAGCAGAACCCAGGCCTAGGGAGAAAGGCTGACACCCATCCACTGAGGCTACTCTTGGTTCTGTGTGACTCTGAACCAAGCCTTCTGGGTCTGCTCCATTCTGATTAAACACCCAGGGTTTGAGAAAAAGGGGCTAAGTTCACCTCCCTGCAATCCCCATGCTCCCCTGACTGTCACTTGCCTGGCTCAGGCCACGTTGCTCCTTTCTGTGTGAATCTGCTCAGCGCTCTCCTGGTTCACTCTGACTGTCCCACTGTCCTTGCTTTTCTGCTTGCAAACTTCAGTGACCCTTTATAACCGCTGCCTCCTCTTTGGGCTACTTAAGTGTGGCATTTAGGGCCTTTCCAAACTGTCCCCAGCCCCCTGCAGCCCTTTGAGGCTTGTCTCACATCTCTTGTGCTCCATGGTGCTGGCCTGTGCTTTCCTCGCTCTGTCCCGATTCCTCTGCATCTTCCAAGCGTGACACAGACGCTCCTGTCCAGCGCTGGCCCTTTCCTTTCTCTGTGTAGATTTCCTGGAGGCGTTTTTTTTTCTTGCTCCCCAGCCGTACCCTTTTGGGTTTATCCTCTAGTGCAACCTTTATTTCGCCACAGCAGGTCACCGTGTTTGGGGCCCTGCTTCCTTACTCAGCACAGAGCCCTGAAGGGTGCAAGACCCGGTTCATCCTAGGGCCCTGGGCCCAGTGGAGGCCTGGCATCCCGCAGGGGCATCCTTGTCATTTCCTGACTTCCTGATTGTGCATCAGGAGTAAACCTGTGCCTACAGCAGCTCCGAGTGTGGGGGGTTGAAACATTTAGCTCAAAATAGGCTGAGCCCACAAGGCTGTGTACTTTTTAAAGAAGGTATTTGAAATATTTTGCCAGTCTGCTCTTTATTACCCAGGAGTGGGAGAGAAAAGAAGGCTGCACAGGGCCAGATGTGAGGGCATGGAGCCTCATGTTTGAGCAGGCGGAAGGGAGCGTCCTTGTTGTCCAGGATGTGGGGTGTGGGAGGAAGGGCTTTAGTACAGAGGAGCTGCTTGTGGGCACGGTCTGCCTCCTCCCCCCTGGGAAGAAGGGGCTCGGGGTAGGGTGAATCCCCAGGTACACATCTGCCATCCAGGATTCAGACTGAGACAAGAACTTGAGCGTTTTATCTCTGGGAAGGGCCTTACAGTACCCAGCCCCAGGTTGTACCCTCAGACGGGAACAGCACCAGTGGCTTCTAGAACACTCTACAAATGTGATGGCCAAGGCGGGCCTGGCGCCTGGTCTGAGCTTTGGCGGTCTGGACTGTGGCTGCTCCCCCTTCTCATGTCCCTCTGTGGGGAGAGTCCTGACCTGATTCACGGGCAGCTCCTTCGCCTGCAGGCCCTGAGTCCTGGGCATTCGGCCCCCCAAAGGCCCCTGAAACCATCTCACCTCTACCCACACTGCCCTCACCTGCTGCAGCTCTCTACCTTAGAGGTTTTCGCCTGGGTGCAGTCCTCCCAGAATCAAGGGTCTCCTGTGGGCTGGGTTTCTGCTTTTGGCCTCACCCCTCTTCACCCCAGCCTCCCTTTCCTGCTGGGATGCTGGTCCTTCTTTCCTCTGCCTCCATGTCCTCCCATTCGCCTCGGCATGCAGGAAAGGCGGTCTCTTGAGGCCCAGGGTCTTTCCTCCCTCTCTAGCTCCTGTGCTGGCTCCGCCCAGGTGCCCCTCACTCACTGATGCAGTCCTGCTAGACTCTAGGGAGTCACGGCCACACAGGTGGCTGTGTGCCCTTCTGGGTTTCCTGGTCAGAGGAGCCTCCCCAGCCCGGACCCCCTGAGCTCCTGAGCATGTTCAAGTTTTAAATTTCCTGCTGGGAGTCCCGAGTGTCTCTCAGTGTGTTCCTTGGCCCGGCCAGACTGGGGGCTCTTCAGAGCAAGGCTGAGCCTTGATCTTCCATGTCTCTGTAACACCTCCTGTGATTCCATGCTCAGGTTGGTGTGTAATAAAGATATTTTTAGCAAAAAGAATATTGAACTCCTGAGCATTTCAGATTGCCGATGACTGAAACATGTCCTGTGTTGCTAGGTGCATGGCGGATAGGAGATCTTGGGAGGTGCAGAATATCGTGGTTGCCCATTCATCCTTTTTGCAGTATAGAAACAGAGGGAAGGGGGCTGGGGATTTAGCTCAGCAGCATAAGTGCCTACTTGGCAGGTGCAAGGTCATGAGCTCAATCTCTAGTTCCACCAAAAAAACCCCAAAAGAAACAGAGGGAAGAGTAGAGGGTGATTGCTTATTAAGCTGTGGTTCAGCCTATTTCTGTTGCTGTTTTCCTGGAAGGAGTCAGCTTGCCAGACAACAGAAAAAAATGTGGATCTGGGGAAACAAAGTTTTCTGTGTATCATAGTGAAAAATACATGTACCTAGTCAAGCAGTTCCATATGCATTTTTTTTTCCACTACAGTGTGCTTTCTTTGCTTCAATGTCAAGGATTAGGAGAAGAAACAAGATTCTTGGAAAGAGATGTTCAGAGCAGTTCGGCTTGACAGTGAAAAAGTTTAAATAACCCTCATCCATTGGTTGGCACTGGTTAATAAATGATACTGATCCTTAACAGTTGTTGAAAGTGATGACATTGACATGATACTGATGATACACTGGGATGTGCAACATGTCACAGAGATGTGTGGGTAGTACGAGCTGATTCCAGTAAATAAATTACAAATATGTACCTATGCGAATGTACAAGGACGTCTGTTATTGGGTGTGCATGCATGACAGTGTGGGTGAATCTTCCTTATCATGCAGTTATTTATCACGATGTATTTATGTATTATATGAATTTCTGCATAATTACGTGACACATCTTCATTGTTTCTATCCTTATATTTGCACTTAGCTCCTTGTTGCATCCTGGGCTGGTACATGTTTGGGTTGTGTACCTGGCAGTGGGACTTCTGGACTTGTATTTGACTTCCCTGAGCAGACACCTGTATAAGCTCTTGCCTGCAATGTCCAGGAGTTGTCGAAGTCTTGCCTCATAACCAGAGCTTAGTGTCAGTTGACTTTCTGATGCTTTCCCATTAGATCGGTATGACTTGATATCCTATTGCTTTGCTTTGTATTTATTTTATACTGAGTTTGAGCCGCAGTCTGTTCCTGTCCTTCTTAAACAATCTGATTTCCCTATATGAGGAATCGTTTCCACTTTTCCATGTACGTTACCATTAAGGAAAATTTCAGATGAGAGACAGGAAGGAGGGCAGCAGTCTGGAGACCGCATGCCTTTCGGTGGACAAGAGTGCACCCTCTTGCTGGTGTCCACGGGCGAACCCCCTCCTGCAGACACGAGGTCTTTGGGAGAGGGCAGGCGAACCGGTCTAGTAGAGACTGGGATCTCTCCTGATTTTATTGTATGTTTTTGGTACTGGGGGTTGAATCCATGGAATCACATGGAGTTAAGCCCCCAGTGCTTTTTATTTTTGAGACAGGATCTTGCAGAGTCCTTAAATTGTCCAGGCTGTGCTTGAACTTGCGATCCTCTTGCTTTTGTCTCCCAGAGTTCAGGGATCACGGAGTGCACCAACCAAGCCTGGTTCTGATTTTTGGATACTGACAAATTCAGGGGCTGGACAAGTAGGTGGTAACTGCTGGTATCAGGACATTTTCCTCTTTTTCCCTTAGAGCACTTCGTTTGAGGTCTGGGGTGGGGTGGACATGTTCTGACTTTACCTTCTAGTGTCATTTGGACGGGGGAAAAGTCAGAGAAATTGTCACCGTGAGCCATGCCTCTCCTTTCCTGGTCTTGGCAGAGTCTGCTCCATGGTGCAGGCTGTGTTTCCTCATCTCTGTTGGCTGCTCGCTTGGCTACTTTTCATTTCAAAACCCCTCTAATATTCTCTTATCGCAAAGGACAGTTCATTTTGGTGCTTCTGCAGGGATTGGGAAGATGAATTCTAGGTGACCTGGCATTGTCTGCTTGTTGGTGGCAAAGGTGCACACAACTGGGTCTTGGAGACATTGGCATTACAGAAGCATAAACTGCTAAGCCAGATCTTTGAAAAGGAACTAAAGATTTCTGACTTATCTTGGCTTCTATAAATTTTCTGTTGTGTGTGCATTCACTTTGGCAATAATAAGGGAAGTTATTGAAAAGAAAATATTAAAACTCAATAGTTTTAGCTTTTAGGAAGACTGTTCTTGAATGTTTCTAGCTCATTCGTATGTCTAATTTTAATAAATTGAAGTTTTGGGGGAGCTATAGTGGAAGGTTTAGCCCCTTTCATGACACTGAAAGACAGTGTGGAACTTGCTTGGTATCGGGGGAAGTCATTGCTGATTGCGGATCAAGGCTCTGAGTGGAGGAAGAAAATTGTAGAAAAGGGATTTATTCATCTTATTTTGCATTTAATTTTATGTAAACATGGAGAAAAGTTTTAAATACAATGAAGACAATTCAGATTTTTTTTAAATAGCACGCTCTTAATTTAAATTTGCAACAAAATCATGGTATGTAGAAAGAATAAAATCCCCAAATGATTCTTATGTGGGAAGGCTTTTGCCCTGGGGTCATCTGGTCGTTTGCAGAGCCCTTTGTGACTATAGGGCTCCACTGTGGGAGGCGGAGGTGGAGAAGATCGCTGTTGGCCCCCAGTGGGTAGGAGCTGGGCTGCTGCTGAGCATTTTGCAGTGTATGAGTGCCTTTCAATAAGGAATTATCCAGTGCCAAAAATAAAGGGTACTGGAAACTTGGAACCCTGCCTTGGAGGCTGGCTGCTTGATGAGGTGACAGGTTTACTGAATGGCGTGGGGCTCCTGTTTTGTATCATTAATTAGAGTACAGCTTCCAAGGGCTGTCAGGTGTTTAGAACGAGGCTCGTGTCAACCAAATCCCTGCTTCCCTTTAAGCAGCTGAGTGTTCTATTGTATTTAAACATATGATTCTCAGTACAGATGCCATTGACACCGGACCTTTTCATCTTGCTTCTGCTCAGAAATGAGGCTGCAGCCATATGGCCAGAATAATCAGACAGGTACATCTGCTCAGGCCTCTGAAGATGAAGCGGGTGATCTTTAGCGGGTGAAGGAGGAGCCCGGTGACTGCCCTTAGTAGCAGGCCTGCGAGCTCCTGGCACCTGTCACCAACTTTCTATCAAACTGAAAAAGGAGGCTAATCCCACTTAAATGTCACCCCGAGGCCCCTAGTTTATATGGCTTTGCCATCAACTCTCATACCCTGTACTCTTTGTGTGCAGAGGTCTGTCTTGGGACATTAGGCACATGTAGGGTAAGTTGGGGTGAGAGTGGGGCCCAGGGAGGCCTCTGGTGTCAGTGCTGCAGAGTGTCCTGCAGAGAGATCGTCAGGCAAGGTGGCCCCAATTGTGTTGGGTGCTTGAGTTTACCAGCTGTGGGTTTGGGTCTGGCTATTTGCAAGGGGAGGCTGTGGGAGCATGCATTTAAAGTCATGGTGTTATTATTGTTTTTTAATCTTTCCTTAATCTCCAGGGCAATCTGTCAGGAGTACAGACTTACATTTATTTTCCTGGAGGTGGTGCTTAGAGGAAGAAACCTGTTTTTGTGGTTCAGAGGAGGGAAGGGCTGTGACAACACTCAGGCAGGGCTCCTCCAGACCTGGGGAGAGTAGGATGCCATGAGCCTGAGTGTAGGGTGCTGGGCCTTGCCAGGACCTCTGAGCCTATGGCTGGCTGAGCCTGGGCATTGGCAGCCTGATATCCTCTCACTCAGCCCTGCCCCCGGGAGAAGATACAGAAGAACAAACAGTGCTGCTGCCCTTAGTAACAGGTCTCAGAGCCCAGGCACATGGGAGGGAGGCCACACAATCTGAAAGGGAGCTGTGTTTCAAAAGCAGTACTTGGTAAACTGAGATTGGGTGGCCACACTGGCTTTGGCTAGGACCAGAAATATGGGCCCAGCATTTCCAGGTGCCCTGGGTCCACCACAGGGTCTTTTCCCACACTAGACTTTAGTGTGGGAAGGCATCGTGTGGGCGGAAGAGGAGGATTAGACTTGGCAGGGTGGGAGGAGGAAGAGAAGGTGAGAGGTTCCAGTGCTGGATGGATGAAGCCGTCTTTGTTGTGAATGGAGTTTGCATAGCCAAGTCCCTTGGAAACATCATGATGACATTAATAATAACAGCATTAATAACAATTACTAAGGGGCGGGGGACATAGCTAGGGTGTAGAGCTCGTCTAGTATGTGTGAGGCCCTCCAGACCCAGAATCACATGACGGCAAGAAAACAATAACAATAACAAACTAAGCCCTACTGTGCACCATGCTTGGAGCTAAGCACTTTTTGTGTTTTCTCACTTCTACAAGGGGTGCTCTGTCCGGGGCCCCATTTTACAGATGAGCAAATCATAGAATAAAATAATGAATTGTCTTGTTCCAAGCCTTGAAGCCTAGGAAAAACTGGCTCACCCTTCTCCTTCCACTGGATTTTGGAAGACACCAATTGCACCCTGAGGGTTTGATGTGTTGGGGGGAGCTAGCACATGATTTGCAGGTGGGAGTGAAATAATCCAAGGGCCATATGAGAAATGCACTCCCCATTAGGTTTTTCTGTTTGCTAAGAGAGTGGATGGATAGTTTGGTGACTGAGGCAGGGAATTAGGATTGCTGGGAAGCTCCTGGGAGGTTTTGGGAACACTGGGATGGAGGAGGAAGAAAAAGAGGAAGAGGAGGCCAAAGAGTCCCAGACAGGCCTGGGGAAGGAACCATGATGAAGGGGTGGTGAGGCTGGGAGGAGGCTTGATGAGGAAGAGGCTCTGGGGGAAACTTTACAAAGGAACACCAGCCAGACAGCTGGGATGTCTGGGCTGGGCTGCGGGGGCTGGAGGCTGGGCTGGGAAGCGGTGGGTGATGATATAACGACACCGTTTATGATCAGTATGTCTCCAGCATTCCGGTCTCCTGGGCCCACCAGGGGGTCCCTGTTGGTCATCCTGTTGCTGCCTGGAACTATGGAGCTGTGTCTGGATTCTGTCTTTGCTGGAAGCCTCCCCTCCCCCACTTGACACCTCCTAGGAAAACAGTGGGGCCCAGCCCTTTGCAAACACTCAGCAGCTGGAAGGCAGGTCTCAGCCTGGCCCAGTTCCCTGCTCCTCAGGGGACTCCTCCAACAGGCAGAGCAGGGTTTGATGGTTTGATCTTGGGCTGTGGGAATCTTCTGGGACAGTGAGTGGGAAAGAGAAACAGGGTGGGGATAGAGGAGGGTGAGACTGGTGATGCAGGAACCCCTAAGCCTTGTGGCTGAGCTCCCCGGGATGGGCTGGCCATGTTGGAGGATCCTGCACAAGGCACCCTCCACCCCCACCCTGTGGCACACTGTATTGTGTGCTTCGTGCCAGTACTGAAGTTGGTCTACCATGGCCCCACATTGTTACTCCCAAGCAGATGGGAGAGGAAACAGCTAGATCACATAAATCATGGCCAGTACTTGTTGATCACTGCAAACTCCCCACAGAGAGAGAAGAGAGACTCGGGTTCAGTGTGCGTATGATTACATCCATCTGTGCTCATGAATTTTTACATATATGGCCAATAAACCATGACCAGGAAACCAAGTTAGATTTTGCAAATGGATGGTCCATGTGTTGGAGAACCTGAACCCCAAATGTGTTTTTGTGTTTTGTTTTGATCCACACAGTGGGTTTGAAAGCTGAGAGAGTTGAGTCAGACATGGTAGAGCATATAATCCTGGCATCTGAGGGTGGCCAAGGCAAGAGAATTGGATATTTAAGTTCCACCTGGGCAGCTCAGGGGACCTTGTAGATAAACAAACAAAACAAAACAGAACAAACCCAGCTGGCTAGGGATATAGTTTGGTGGCAGAACACCCCTGAGTACATCCGCAGTGCTGTAAAAATGAAGAAAACCCAAATCTGAGAGTTGAGAGCACAGAAACATTGACAGTCTCTGTAAAAACCTGGAGCCCCTGCTTCTCTTGCAGATGAGGGCTAATGAGCCTAGTGGCCTTCTTCTTCCCTCAGGGCTGGGCATGGTGCCACACTTTGTGTCTCCTGGTTAGTGTTTGTGGTCACGTCTGCCTGCTTATGTCATAGCAATTACACATCATGGTTCTCTGTGTCTCCAGGGCTCTCAAGCATTGGAATTGCTGACCTGGGACCTTTGGGTCACTGTGCTGGGTGCAGGGACAGAGGCTGCCACATGGACAGGTATGGGGCGGGCCTGTCTCCTGGAGATCTGGGCACACTTGCTGCAGCGTGGGGAGATGCTTGGTCTCAGGTGACCTTGTGTGTGTTGCAGACAGCCCCTTAGTGGCGCATGTAAAATGTGAGCTAGGGGTTGCTATCAGCAAAATACTGAATTTTCCTACTCCCTTGAAATGCAATATATATTTGGGTCTATTTCTGGACTTTCTTTTCTGTGACAGCACCTGATTGCTCATGTGACCCCTGAGCTCTGTTAGTGTGGTTCGACAGTGTGCTTTACTTTCTGGGAGACCAACATCTTTTGTTACTCCTCATCCTTAGAATCCTCCTGGCTTCTCCTGTGTTTGGAATGTCTAGCTCCTCCCCATCTGTTAGTATATTGTTATATTTCATTAAACTTGCAGATTAATTTAGGTAGGTCTTTATGAGAGTGAAGCACAGTGTGCTTTCTTTTCATGTGCACAAACTTCCTTTGGTTGCTTTTTTAAAGAGTCAGTGCATATTTGCTCCACAGCATAAAGCTTTCCTCCCGCCATTTCTGCACATGCAAGCAATGCATGTGATCATCCTCTCTTCATTACCCTCCCTTGCCTACCCCACCCCCAAATCCTTTTCCTGTTTTCTAACAATCTCCCCTCCACTTTTATGACACCTTTTCCACCTCTCTAGATTCCACACATGAGAGAACATAAACAAGTCGTCTCTCTGAGTCTGGCTTGTTCCTTCAACGTGATGACCTTCATTTCTATCCATTTTCCTGCAAATGGCATTGAGACTGGTATGCACTCTGTTTGTGGGCCACATTTCCCTTATCATTCATCCATGAAGGGGCACCTGTGTTGATTCTGTAACTTGAGTATTGCGAAACATGCCTTGATAAACATGGGTGTTTGGTATCTCTGTAGTATGCAGACTAATTCTTTTGGGTATATGTCAAGGAGTTGTAGAGCCAAGTCATATGGCAGTTGAGTTTTCATTTTTTAAAAATTTAATTTATTTTAAAAAATAATTTAAAGAGAATAAAATCAAGCCAAATAAAACAGATAAAGCCAGTCAAAACAAGAGTGTAAGTGGTACAGGATTTCAAATCAAGATAATAGGAAATCAACAATGGCTACCATATTGCCTCTAGTTATCTTCATAATAGCTGCCCATATCATCAGATATAGTAAAATTAAACAAAACAGTAGAACAGAATCAATAAAAACAAAACAATGAACACAATGCAGGACTTCAAAACAAGATAATAGTAAATCCAAAATGGTTGCTATATCTTGTTTGAAATAGCTGCCCATGCCATCAGATATAATAAAATCAAACAAGATAAAACAGAATAAAACCAAACCAAACAAAACAATGAAAATGATACAGGACTTTCAAACAAGATAATAGGGAATTAACAATGGCCACCACCTTCAGAAGGAGGTCCTCCATAGATGCTACACTGCATATTGTTATCCTCTAAATAGATGATCAGATTACTGGCTTTAGGCCTGCAAAGTCAATGAAACATTATTCACTAAACAAGCATTAAGTTGTATTTTACTTCAATAGCTATCATTGCAGCCAGCACATCAGAAGTGGCTGGAATTTGGTTCTCCTTCCCATGCCCTGTGCATGATATTGACTCACAGGTAGTGGCTGACTTTGGTTTTCCCTGTGGCCAGTGAATGGTGCTGACTCACAGGAAGGGGCTGGCATCTGGTTCTCCTCCCTGTGGCCTGTGAATGGCGCCCTTTTATTTATTTATTGAAGTGGTCTCTATACCTAATTCCATAATGAGTGTATTAATTTTCATTCCCATCAGCAGTGTAGGATTCCTTTTCCCCTGCATCTTGGTCAGCATTTATTTATTTATTCTGTATTCTTGATTCATTCAGATTGGGGTGAGATGGACTCTCAGTGTAGTTTTGATTTGCATTCCCTAATGACTAAAGATGTTAACAGTTTTTCAATATAACCACTGGCCATTTGTACTTCTTTGAGAAGTACAGTAATCTCTTCAGTTCACTTACCAATTTATTGATTGGATTGCTTGCACTTTTGTTGTTTTTTGAGTTCTTTATATGTTCTGGATATTAATCCTCTGATAGAAGGTAGCTGCAAAGATTTCCTGCCCTTCTGTAAGCTGTCTCTTCTCACCGTTCATTGTTTCCTTTGCTGTGCAGAAGCTTTTTAAAGTGATAAAATCCCATTTATTGATTCTTGCTATTATTTCCTGACTTCTGGACTTCTGGTTTCTTTTCATCAAGCAGAAACTGGCTAAAAACTGAAGGGACTTGAAGTTACAACCCTGGTGGCTGCCCAGAGAGTATGTGCTGGGTGCCTCTGCCTCAGCTGGGGACACCCAGCATCGAGGGGAGCTCCCCATCCTCTGCTATAGTGTGAATACTTTGGGCTTTGGAGTGTGACAGGCCAGGATTTGAGTCCTGCTTACTTGAGCTGCTCACAAAGTGTCTCCTGGCCTCAGGAGTCCATGAGTCTGTAGGGGGAACCCTCCCTGCCTGTCTGGCTGGGGCTGCCCTGTCCCTGTGTGCCCATTATTTAGCAGTCAGAGCTGCACTATCCTGGTGGCTGCTTTACTGTCACCCCAGAGAGCGGGTGGTGCAGGAGGCCAGGTCTTGTGGTGTCTGTGCCCCTCACCCGGGGTGGTACCTGTGAATGCAGGACACAAGAATCAGAGGGAGCAGAAAACTCAGCCTGGCTGAGGCATTGTGGGAAAACCCAGGAGAAATGGGTGTGCTTAGGGCTACGTGGGGTAGGTAGGGCAGCCGGCCTTGCTCCCCTGGAGGGCTCAGGTCAGAATCTCAGCCTCAGGACACTCCGTCTGTATTGCTGACTGCCTCACTCTGTACTCAGCCTCCACGTTGTCTTTGTGGAGGGGTGAGGAAGGGGGGCCTGTCCCTAAGCAGGTCCTCTAGGCTGGGTCACACTCCCTGCGGGCTGGAGGGAGGTTTGTTTATCCAAGTGCTCCTGAGCAGCTGTTCAAAGAGCCCTTAAGTAAACAAACCCTCTGGCTTCGGGATTACATTTCAGAGTAAAGGAATTTTGAACATCTCCAATCTCATTTTAGAAGTGTGTGTTTCAGAGTGAAAGGAAGCTGATTTGTCTTTTCTAGAACTTCTCTGGACTTGCCTATCCTCTGAATATGTTTCATGTGATATTTACTTAACACTAGCATTCGCTAGCCCAGTGTGGTGACATACACCTTAATCTGAGTACTGAGTGAGGCTGAGATAGGAGGATCCAAGTTTGAGCACAGCCTGAGCAATTTAGCAAGACTCTGTCTCCAAATAAAAAAAACCAAAGCACTGGGGTTGTAGCTCGGGGTACCCATGGGTTTGATTACCACTTACTGTTTCTTTGTTGTGGCCACCTGGTTAATGAGACCTCAAAAAAGGAAAACTGTGACCCAGCAACCACGTTGGTCCGTTGAAGATTGGCCAGGAGTATCTTTCCCTTTTCTGTTTCTCCAGTCTCCACTTTCTCCAGCAGGAGGCGCTCTGCCTGACAGTTCTCACAGGGTGCTGTCTGGCTTGGTCCTCTGGCTTCACCCCAGGCCAGGAACCCGTCTGACTCTACCACTCCTGGAACTGGTACCGCATCCTTATCCCACATGGGCCCCTAGGTTGGATGTGGGTTCTGTCTACCGGCTGAGTGACTTCAGCGTCTCCACGGCTGCATGGTCTTGGCCTCTTCCTCGGGTCACTGGCTTGTGGACAGTCCTGTGAGGTGTCACTCACGATGTGTGTCCCCTGGAAACCTGCCCATGGTAGCCCTAAGCAAGACACTCCTTGCTATTGCACTGAGTCATCTCATGCCTGTGGCTGTGTGTTGTATAAAGAGAGCAGTCCTAGGGCTTGAAAGAGTTTGAAGAAATGGGAAAATTATACTGAGTAGGGAGGGCACACTGTTAAAATGTTAAGAAATCCCAAGATGCTATTTATTATTATGGTGGAGATTTCATGACATGCTGTGCCTTCCTTGGAGACCCTAAGGCCGGTAGATTCTTTAGGTTGCGTGTGACAGAAAACCCGGTCTGGATGGCCTCTGGTGAAAGGGAAGGTAGCTTTGTAGTTTTCCAGGAGATCTGGCTTCCTAGCAGAGTTAGTCTCTTTTTTCTCTGTCCCTCTGCCCTCAGTCTGACCTCTTTCAGGTCTTTTCTGTCCTCTGATTGGTCATGCTTTCCTTCTCTCTTCTCTGTCATTGGCCGGCTAGAGGGTTGCAATGCACTGATCCGCTTGGGTTTCATCTCGGACCCGCTCCTGGAGCTGGGGTATGGGGCCAGGTGTGGGGGTTACAGAGCGAAGAGAAGGAGGCAGAGGATGCTGGCTGGCTCCTGGCCAGCTCATGTCCTACAAGCGCCACGCTTCAGAGAGAGAGAAGAGTGCGTCTAGATCCATGTGATGTGTTAAGTCACACGGTCCAGGAGGTGTAGGGAGGGCAAAGGTTTTTCAGTGTTAAAGTGTAATAGTGGCAAAGTGTGCCGGGGCCGTGCTGGCAGTGATGGAAGCAGCAAGCTGGCACAGCACCTCTTGGCAAATGTGGTGTCATTCAGGGTGATCTCACTGAGTGTCAGTTTCCTCAGCTGTAAGAGCTGGCGGTGACAGGTGCCAGGCGGGTTACTGTGCACAGGAACAAGCTTGGATTTACTGTGCCACCACCCAGCAAGACATTCTGTACAGACTGTGGTTAAGGCCCTTTTTGGTGTGTGTGGTGCTATGGATCGCACCCAGGCCTTGCGCATGCTGGACAAACACTCCACCTGAGCTCTTCTTCCAGTCCCTGTGGACTGATATTAATGCAGAAAGATACAGTATTGCTGGGCGTGGGGTGCTATAATCTCGGTGCTCTGCGAGGCTAAGGCAGGAGGACTGTAACTTTTTGCACAGTTTGGGTAACTTGGCAACTTAGTGAGATCTCATTTAGAAAAAAAATAGCCTCAGTATTAGTTTTCTGCTGCTGATACTACAAAGATTAGGTGAGTTATAAGGAAGGCTTTGTCCTGGCTCACAGCTTCCGCTGCCGTCCTGGTGGTGGCTTTGCTGGCAGAGTCTTTAGGAGACACAAGACATCCTCACGGGGCAAGAGACAGCGCGTGCGTGGGTTTGGCCCCTCGTTCTTCTTATGAAGTCACCTGTGTTGGTCATGACGCTCCCCTCTGATGACAGCCGGGCACTTCTGAGTCTGCTAACCGAGGTCCTTTCCACCCTTTGCACCCTCCCAGGGGGGATGAAGCGTGGCATTGGTTTTAGAGGAGTGCAAAGCAGATTCAGTCATGGCAGACACAAAAGCAGTGTCCACACTCAGAGAAACGTGAGGGGGCCTAGCGGGTTATTTAGGCTGCCCGTGCCCTGCGTTTCCCCTCTAGCATGTTCTTGTCTACATCACGGTGGCTCAGTGCTCCGGCCCTGGCAGGTGGCTGGGGACCTGCAGGCCCACGGGCTGTGTGCATCTGCTCTGCCACACATTACCCTGCTTGGAACTGGCAGGCTGCTGAAGGAAGAGTCTGGCTTGTACTGTGTGGAAGGGGGGCCCCCACTCTCAGTTCATAGGCTGTGCACCCTCCCTCCAGCGCAGCACCTCGTGCGCCTCTGCTAGAATGGAGCGCACTGTCTTTTACGTATTTCAGGAGTTTCAGTTTCTCCCAGTTAATGCACCTGACGGTGCAATGGCAGAAATTATTTTTTTTTAAAAAAAATTTGGTTAAATAGTGCTGTCTTTCAGAGTCAGTTGTTTGAGATGTAATTTCTCCAGTTCATTATGTCAAAACCTCCATTTGGAGCACGCATGAGGGCCTTTGCTAATGGCTCTGGGTACTTGTGAGGGCTCCCCAGAGAAGCAGAACCGATGGTGTGTGTGTGGAGACAGGGAGGGAGGGAAATATATTATTGGAAGGTAGTCTGTGACACTGTGAACATTACAAAGCTGACAGGTTCACATTCTGTGCTCCGCAGACTGGAGACCAAAAGGAGGCCATGGCAAAGGTTCCAGCCTAAGTGTGGCTTGAGATCCAGGCGGAGCCCAGTCAGTCCCAGTGGAGGGGTTTTGTTCCTCGAGGGAGGGCCAGCCTTTTGTTCTGTTGTCACGTGGTGTAATGAGGTACCACACTGGGAGGACAGTCAGCTTGGCCGAGTCTGCTGCTTCAGATGTTAGCGCCATCCAGAAACGCTGTCAATGGCACACTCCGGGTAATATGTGGTCTCCTTTCTGGGCACCCCAGAAGCCTGTTAAGCTCATACATAATGTTCACTGTCACCTTTGGGTGTCATCTTGGAGATTCGGGATTATTTTTCTGATACCTGGGGAAGGGTTACAAACAGCCACGACCCCTCAGTCACTGTCTTGGACATGGTCACCTTGAGGGTCCACAGGACAGGGACTCTCTCAAGGTCTCAGGTTCGTGGACATGCCCTTTTCCTCTTCTTCTGCTTTTCTCTTTGGTACTGGGGATTGAACTCACGACCTTGTGCTTGCCAGGCAGCACTTTCACCCCTGAGCTAAATCCCTGGCCCAACTCACCCTTTTCTAAAACATCTCAGCTGTTGCTTCAGCTGGGGCATATGGCTCTGGGGACAGAGCAGGGGCCTCACCCCTCTGCAGAGCCAATTGCTTCCTCTAGATAGCTGGGAGTCACCCAGGAGGCGATTTAGGGCTGTATTCCATGGAAAGGTGTGGTAACACATGGGTTTGTGTAGACTGGGGGTTTGAGGATGCTTGATTTTTCTTGTGGCTTTGTTGTGGACTGCTTGTGACATGCAGAATCTTTCTGGGTTTGTTTCCCCCATCCAGAATTGGGGATGGAGTTGCTCAGAGACTGTAAACCATTTAGGGAAGGATGCAAAGGTTTTTTTTTTCCCCCCTGGGAACAGAGGTGGAGAGAATGTGGGGCCAAGTGTGTTTGTGATGTTCCGCTTGTAAAACAAACCATTCTAGGTCCCTGGTGAGGGGACTGGCTGTGTCCCTCTGGTTTAGCCTCTGCACACTGTCCTGGCCTTTGCTGTATTCCTCATTCTGCCCTTGGGATACAGATGGACTCTCACCTGTGCCTGGTGTGTACTGTGATGTTATGGGCTGTACCTAGATGTCCCCCAGAGCCTCATGCACTCACAGATGGGGGTTTCGAAGGTGGCTGGATCAGGGTGTGATAATGGTTCAGGGTGTGATGCTGGGGTTAAGGGCTGGGTAAGTGCAGGCCCACACTGAGGCTGGTAGCCTGAGTGGAAGAGAAGGGAGGCACAGGCTTGCTGGAGCCTTTGCTCACTACGTTGGCTGCTTGTTGCCTTCCCACCTCTCTGCCGTGGACATCCTTCCCCTGTGATGCCCCCTGCCACACCGCCCTGCTTTGGAACCAGCTGACTACAGACTGAACCCTTTACAAACTGTGAACTGAAATAAAACTTTCTTCCTTTACCTTTGGGTGTTGGGTATTTTGTATCAGCCACAAGAAAAGTGGCTAAGACTCATGACGACAACAGGAAAGAGAGACTGTTTGGCAGTGAGGCTTGAGACCATCAGATTTGATGACTGGATTCTCCCTCTTTCCCAAATTTCCCTCTCCTTTTTAAATTATTTTTTCTCAAACAACTCCAAGGAGTCAGTGCTGTAGGTTGTGTTATACCAAAGCTATGGTACTAAGGTTTGTTATGTAAACACTGTGGTGCTTCGGTAAGTCTTAGCTTTACTAACTCAAGTTAGGTCCAACAAGAGCAAGTTGGTGTTGTTGAAAAATTGTTTTTAGAAAATCTGAAAGTGAAGTTCTGTTTTCATTCTTCTTACAAATTACTGAAGAGTCTGTCTGTGCCGAGGGCGAGGGCTGAGGGCTGTTATGTGGTCTCCGTGGGAACAGTCTGTGGTCTGTGGGAAGAAGACGAGCATGATTATGTCCTGCTTGGGGTCTTTTGGGTTGACCGGAGTCTCAGAACATCAGTATTCTTAAAAAGGAGGACAGCTGAGGGTACGAAGCAACTGGGAAGAGGTGCACAGTAGTGGAGGAATAAATGCAAGGAGCACTGGTGGCCACAACAAGAGTATTGTTCCCAGCTGGCATCGTAAACTCTCCAGCCGTGTCCAGTGGGTACCGCAGCCTTCACGCAGTGAGTCTCACGCCAGTAGCTTGAGTCAGACCTTTCCCTGTAGCCCACGATGACTCTGCCTTCCCAAAGCTAACAGTGCAGTGATATAACTAACTGTCCTCATAAATCCTGGAAAGGGAAACCATATTGACGCATTTTAAGAGTCCTTGTTATATGGGAGAGGATAGAGCATATTTGGCTCTATCCTCACTATAGGGTCTCACTATGCAGTTCAGACTCACTTTGTAGCTCAGGCTGGTCTTGAACTCCCAACGATCCTCCTGCTTCAGCCTCTCAAGTGTTGGGATTACCAGCATGCAGCAACATGCCCAGCTTTAACCTCTGTTATTTACTGTCATTGCTAACAGTGACTCCCAGAGAGCCTTTTACAGGCAGGTATGCTCAGGAGTGTATCATCCTGCGCATTCTCCCTTATCTTACTGACGAGAAACTGAAGGTCACAGTGATTCACTGACCTCCTGGGGTCACACAAGTGGTCATAGCCAAGCTCCGACTCAGACCCCTGGAGCCATGCTGGATCCTGTGCTCAGTGAGTCCTTTGATCACCATGGATTTTCTTTGCATGCATTTTACATTTTAAAATTGTTGCATTTAGGGCTGGGGATTTAGCTCAGCGGCATAAGTGCTTCTCTTGCAGGCTCCTGGTCCTGAGTTCGATCCTGGTACAAAAAAAAAAAAAGGTCACATTCAGCTGGGAGTGCAGCTTCGTGGTAAAATACTTGCCTGGCATGAAGGAGGCCCCAGGTTCAATCCCCCGGGGAGCAAACAAAAGCAAAAACAAAATATCCCATTAGGTAGTAGAAATCTTGATTTCCAAGTTGGTGCTAGCACAGGTATCTGTGCTGTGTCAGTGAGGACCACATAGAGTAGCAGGCTCAGTAACTGACTCACCGAGGTCTCATCCAGGGTTCAGCGGGTCTTCAGTGGGTCTGCTCGGGGCAGCCTGAGCGGGGGGATCCTGGGAGGGAGGAACCCGCTAGTGCTGCTGTTGTTGGTCTCTCACTGATGTGCTTCCCCTCTTCAGGTCAGGGAAGAGGTTAAAGAAGACCCGCAAGTATGACATTATCACCACTCCAGCCGAGCGCGTGGAAATGGCCCCTCTAAATGAAGAGGATGACGAGGATGAAGACTCCACAGTGTTCGACATCAAGTACAGGTGCGGGTTGGGGACAGAGGCTTCCTCCTGGCTCCCGGAGGAGAGGGCACCCTTGGCCTTTGACAGCACTGTGAGCCCCAACCTGGCCCAGGTGGGCTTGTTCTCTGGTTAAGTGTCAGGCCTTTGGGTGTTCTGCTTCGGAGGGACTGATCTGCTACCTCCCCGAGACACGTGACACCCAGACGCTCAGCCGAGGATGGCTACTGCCTGCTCTTCCCAAGTGAGAACACTAAGTTGGCTTTAAGGGAGGGACAAGAAGAGAGCTGAACTGCAGACACGGAGCTGGCCGTGCACTGGCCTGGGGTGCAGCCTGAGCAGCCCAAGGGCTGCACACTCTGCTGGGGACAGAAACTTCCTCAGCACATCAGGGGTGTCTGTGGGGCCCATCCTGTGTGGATGGAATTTACTGATGAGCTCTGCAGACAGGTGTTTCCTAACGGTGGTCTGCGGGGAAGTCACAATGACCGCGACATCCGAACAGCAGACGGGCCCTTGGAGATGCTCATGGGGTGCACTTGGAGTGTGAGAATCACCGTGGTGGAGCAGAGTGACGCAGTGTGGAGGCGAAGGCTTGCAGGCCCAGGGCAGAAGAGGGATTGGGTTCTGGCCCGAGCTTCCTCCTGTTGCCTGGCTTCTCTGTACCCGGGACTGCTGCCTTCCACCCCTGGCATTGGTTCTTCATAATCTTGGCTGCTGTCAGCCCTTGGTCCTTCTGCATAAACCAGTAGCTAGATTCAGCAACACAGAGTCTTGGATTTTGATAGAAACTGCATTGACCTTGTAGGTCAGTATGTGGAGAATTACCCCTTTATGCTCACATTCCCAGTCCTTGAATATGGAATGACCTTCCATGTATTTAGGTATTTTATTTTATTTTTTAAGTGCCAGGGATTGAACCCAGGAACTCCACTCTGAGCTACTACATCCCCAGCCCTTTTTTATTTCTTGAGACAGAGTCTTGCTAAGTTGCTAAATTGCCAAGTTACCAGGCTAGGTTTGAACTTTAGATCTTTCTGCCTCAGCTTTCCAGAGGGCTGGGGTTACAGGTGTGTACCACCACACTCAGATTATTTAAGCGTTTTATAAACTGTCTTTAAGTGCTTTTAAAACTTGAATCATAAAATTAAAATAAATTTTTGTTAGATGTATTCCTAGATGTTCTGATTCAAACATATGTATACACACCGATATGACCTTAAAAATACTTAGTGTATTTATACTCATATGTTAAAAAATGGCTATATTATTATGTTTACATACAAATCAGTTTTGGGAACAGTTTGCTGTTCATGAAGCACACTCATATAGGAGCATGTTTTATTTTGGTTTGGTTTGGGGGGGCATTTTTTTGTCTGGTGTGATGCAGGTGGGGTTCACATTGACACTGCTGTCAGATTGAGAAATTCCAACAATGGGTCTGGGTCTTCAAATAATAGATTGAGTTCTGGTTCTAGGCTGACAATTAGCCCTGCGTTGGCGTTGCTGCTGCCTGTGAAACTCACTACCAATTTAACCATTACACTGACCACTTGCTAGGTGTTGAAGTCACAGAAAATGCTTTTGCTTTTTAGAAGGGCAGCTTTACTGTCTGCCTGCTGTAAGAGCAGAAGTCAGCTCTGGCAGAAACCAGGTCTTCAGGCCACTCCGGAGCATCTCCGAAGCCACGGTCCCGATAGGTGCTCACTGCTGGCTGTGCAGCAGTGGCCCAGAAACCTTCAGTGTTGGGTGCTTCTGGGCCAAGGACTCTCCTTGGCTCTCTCCAGCTGCTAGAGGCTCCCTGCCTCCACTCCAGGCTGACAGGCAGGACCTGGAGAATCCATTTCTCTTACAGATTTCAGGCCTTTGGCCACAGTGAGCCCCTCTGTCCCACGGGCTGTCTCCACACCTGGGTTTCTCTTCCTGAGGTTGTCAGATTCTGCTGTCACTTGGAGACAGCCTTGAAAACGGCTTCCTGTGCATCTGGGCGCAGTAGTACATGCGATAATCCTGGAAGCCCGGAGGCAGAGGCAGGATTGCTAGGCTGGGCAACGTAGTGATTTAGCAAGACCTTGTCTTAAGGGGGAAAAAAAAAAAAAAACAGGCCTGGGGATGTTAGCTCAGTGTGAAGGCCCTGGGTTAAAACCCTGGTACCATCCCTTCCCCCCAAAAAACAATGCCCCCCAAACCAAACCAAAATAAAACATGCTCCTATATAAGTTAGCATCACTTGATTTGTGACTTAATTTCTGATTTTTTAAAAAAGAAAATAAAAATTTTAAAACCTTGTTGTCCATGGCAGTTGGTTTTTAAAAAAAACCTAGCACCCTTGCTCAATCCTTACGAATCGTGGTGGTAGGAATATGGATCCTTTGGGGTTTCCTACATAGATACGCCATCGAGAGTGTGCGGGTCTGATCATTAGTCCGTAAATATTTTCTCTCTCTCCTCTTTAGGCTTTTTGTCCTCTTGATCTCTAAGTCAGTGTTAAATGGAGCAGTGGTAACAGGCGCCCGGTCTCAGTCTTGATTTTAAAGAATGTGCTTTCAATTTGCTGTAGGGCTTTTAATCCATTTTTTTTCCTCCAGGGAGTTTTCTCTTAGTCTTTGTGTGGTAATGTTAAATTTTATTCAGTGCTTTACATAAATGTTGAAAGGTCATATTTTTTTCTTTATTTTGTTAAGGTGGTGAATTTGTATTAATTAGTTTCTAATAGTAAACCAGGTTAGCATTTCTGAGATAAAAGAGAGCTCGGTCATAGTATGCTATTTTTTCCTTTTTTTATTTTAAAAAGAAAAAAATCCCCAATGATACAGAATTTCAAAACAAGATAATAAGAGATTAACAATGGTTAATATATTGCATATTGTTACCTTCGAAGTAGTTGCTCGGATTACAAGATATGGAAACTTGAACAACTTAACAAAATTGAACAACTTAAGCACAAATCATTGTCAGTGAACTAATAGAAATCAGTAGTATAATTATCTTAGCTACCATATGTATGTGATATATATTCTTTTTTTTTTTTTTTGTCTTTTTCGTTTTTTATCGGTACCAGGGATCGAACTCATGACTGCCTGCTTGCAAGGCAGGTGCTTATGCCGCTGAGCTAAATCCCCAGCCCCATGTGATATATATTCTTTATCCTTCCCTTCTTTTCTCCTTTCCCCCATCCCAGCTCTTTCCTTTTGAGCAGTTTCTTTCCCTTTCACAGTATCTATTATAGATTTTGGATTTTTGTTTACTTTCTCAGTTTTTTACACTGGGGAGACAATGCAATATTTATACATGTGAGTCTGATTTATTTCTTTTATGAGTATGGTCTCTAGTTGCATCCATTTACCTATAAAAGCCTTGAGTTTATTCTTTATAGCTCAGTAGTAGTCCTTTATATAAAAACATCTTTTTATTCATTCCTCAGCTGATGGGCGTTTGGACTGTTTTCAAGATTGAGCTATTAATTTTATTTAATTTATTTTTAAAATTTTTTTGCGGTATCGGGGATTGAACTCATGACCTCACACTTGCCAGGCAGGCGCTTATGCAAGATTTAGCTATTAAAGACTGTGCTGCTATAAACATGGGTGAACATGTATCACTGTGGTATGGTGTTTTTAATTACTCTGTGAAGATTCCCAGAAGGGGACTAGCTGAGCTGAATGGTACTTCTTGTCCTAATTTTTTAAGGTATCTCTGCTGTGATTTTCCACAGTGATGGTACCAGTGTACACTCCCACCAACAGTAGAGAAGGGCTCCTTTTTCCCTACAGTCTCACCAACATTTGTTATTGTTTGATTTCTTGATGATAAACATTTTTTTTGGAGTGAGACGGAATCTCAGTGTTGTTTTAATTTTCATTTCTCGAATGACCAATGATGTTGAACATTTTTCATGTATTTATTTGCGATTTGTATTTCTTCATCTGAGAAGTGTGCATTCATCTCAGATGCCCATTTTTGGATTGGGCTTTTGAATCTGAGGGACCTGAGTTTTTTTCCAGTTCTTTATACATTCTACGTAGAAGTCCTTTGTCTGAAGGATTTTGTTTTCACTGTGTTGGTGGTTTCTTTTGATGCACAAAAACTTTTTCATAAGATGAGATTCCAATTGTTGATTCTATGAAGTGCTTTCTGTGCAGGTTAGATTTTGTTCTGTACTCTCTGCCTTCCCCTGCATCTTCAAGATATCTACTTACTCTGTCTTCTAGTAGATTTAGTGTTTCTATTTTGATATTTAGATTTTTGATCCATTTTGAACTTAGTGCATGGTGATAGATATGGGTCTAGTTTTAGTCTTCGGCATGTGGAAAGCCAGTTTTTCCAGCACCATTTATTAAAGGGGCTATCTTTCTTCCAGTGAATATGTTTGGCTCCTTTGTCGAAAATAAGGTGGCTGAGTGTGTTTGTAGTTGTTTCTGCATCTTCTAATCTATTCCACTGATCCTCAGGTCTGTTTTTTTTGCCAGTACTATGCTGATCTTATCACAGTAGCTTTGTAGTATAATTTCAAATCAGGGATTGTGATGCCTCCTGCCTTGCCTTTGTTGTCCAGGATCGCTGTGGTGGATTGACAACTGGTGGTCAAATTGTAACACCCTGCTGAACTGAATCAGTGAGGTGCTGGGTGAGGACGGCCCACCTGAGGATTGTTGCCAATGGCATTAAAAAGGAGAACTGGAGAGGAAGAAGTAGTTGTTGGTTCTCCTGTTGCTGTTGGTTCTCCTGGAGAAGTTTGTTGAGTTTCTTTTCCAATACCAACTCGACTGTTACTGTCTGAGGAGCTTGTTGTTGCTGAGAATGGCTGTGGTTCACTTTTGCTCTGGTCCTTACTTTGAGCATGCTTTGTGGCTCTAGAAGGGAAGATGGTGTGGTGTTCAGTCTCCTGGAAAAGTTTGTCATTCTGGCTTCCTGATATGAACTTGGCTGTTCTTATTGTCGGAGGAGCTGGGGACCTCACTGTCACTGAGGATGGCTGTGATACTTTTAGGGGGAGCTCTGGTCCTTAGTTTGAGTGTCTCTTCTTGGCTCCAGTGCAGACCCCTCAGCCTGCTGGCACAGATCTTACATCTTGCTGGCACAGACTTTTTAGCTTCCACCATGGGCCTTTGGGCTTTCCCAGTGCAGATCCATGAAACAGACTTGCATGAATTGCTGTTGTGGGCTCTAGGCTGAATCCATGCAGGATATTGCCAGAGATCCAGACATTTAGCTGAATTCTTTTTTTCTCTAGTATGTTAACAAATTTCTGGCACTCTTCTGATTCTTTTGTATTTGACTTTTTGGGTGACTGTTATAAAATAATGTTATAAATTATGTGTCCTATATTAAATTGTTTCCCTTGCAAACTTGGACTGCAACAATTGCCTTTGCTATTTTAGGTTTCTTCTGTTTCCAAATGAATTTTAAGAATGTCTTCTGTAGACCTGTGAGGTATGCTAATGGTATTTTGATTGAGATTGCATTAAATCTGTGTAATAATTTTGGGAGTAAGGTCATTTTCACAATGTTGGTTCTTCCTATTCATGAGCAAGGGATATTTTTACATTTTCTGATATCATCTTCAATCTCCTTTTCAGAGTATTGTAATTTTCAATATACGTTTTCTAACTCCTTTGTTAGATTGATTCCAACGTATTTTTCATTTCTTGGATGCTATTATGAAGGGTGTTATTTCCTACTTTCTGTCTCAGTGAGTTGGATTTTTGTGTACAGAAATGTTATTGATTTTTGAGTGTTGACTTTGTATCCAGCCATGCTACTGAATTTGTTTATTACATGTACCAGTCTTTTAGTGGAGTTTTTGGGATCTTCTCTGTAGAGTATCATGTCATCTGCAAATAACGATAGTTTAACTTCTTCCTTTCCTATCTTTATTCCTTTTATTTCTTTCTCTTGTCTAATTGCTCCTGCTAAACTTTCCAGGACTATGTTGAATAAGAGTGGAGACAGTGGACAGCCTTGTCTTGTTCCTGATTTTAGAGAGATAGTTTTCAGTTTTTGTCCATTTAGTATGATGTTGGCTGTTGGTTTATCATAGATGGCATTTATCAGATTGAAATAAAGACCATTTATTCCAATTTTCTGTAGAGTTTTTGTCTTGAATGTGTGCTGGGCTTTGTCAAAAGCCTTTTCTGCATCTGTTGAGATGGTCATATGATTTTTGTCTTTGACTCTTAATATGGTGTATTATATTTATTGGTTTACGTATTTTGAACCATCCCTGCATGTTATTTGTGTTGACGCTTGCTTTTCATTGACACCAATTACTCTTATGTTTCTTTGTATTGTCTTGCAGCTGTTGAATTTTTGTTTCCTGATATTTTGTTATTTTTAGAGATCCTTTCTTTCTTGATCACTGGCCAGGATCCTGTCTTTAAGGTCTTATCGTCTGTCTTCAGTTTCTTTTAAGTGGTTTTGCCACCTTTCAGTGGAATTTTTAACTTCTTAGATATCTGTTTGAATCCATTTCATGCACTGTATTTCTTTCCTATATTGATCTTTCATAGTGTCCATCCTCATCCTATCATCACCTATGTTTTAATCCATCTCTACTCTAGATTTATTGAGCAATACCTTTATAAATGTTGATATTTCTTTTTTTACTTGAGAGATTATTTCTGATTTCTTGTATAGCCTCATGGATTTGTTCCTTTTCTTTGTGGTACGGGGGAATCAAACTCATGACCTCATGCTTGTCAGGCAGGCACTTATGCTGCTAAGCTAAATCCCTGGCCCTGTTTCTTTACTTCAGTTGCTATCATTTCAGAAATTTCAGGTGTGTGACTTCCCATTTCTTCTGTGTTGATGTCTCCTGGACTTGTTCTGGGTTGGTTGGATGTCTGTTTCTGCATCTTGTCATTTTCTATTTCAAAAAACTTTTTATTTTGTTTTCTGTGGTGATCCTCGTGAGTTTTGGAGGGAGGTAGTAATATCAGTAGTTTCAAGGGCTTTATAGGAAAAGTCTGTTCTTCAGGGGTATCTTTTGTGTGTAGGAGATTCTTGGCTTGTGTCTATCCCAAGATCCTACCTTCCCAATTAACTGAGAGTAGAATGTTGGCTTCTCTTTGGTTCAGTCCCTAGTTTTTTTGTGTTGTGAGGTTGTTACCCCAGAGCTTCCCAGTACTATTATACAGGGGAGTGTCGGTGTCGCTCCCGGCCGGCAGGAAGAACACACGACAAAATCTGGCGGTGGCGAAGTATTCTATTTTATTTCTCTCCTCCTTCACAGTCTACCCCGGGATTCGTCCCGGCCGAAGCCTCTGTTGGTCCGCTCCCCGTGGCTCCTTCCGTGCTTCTCTCCGAAGCCTCTACCGGTCCGCTCTCCGCAGCTCCTTCCGTGCTTCTCCCTCTGGCGGGAGAGGCACTCGCTTATATGCAGACCCATCATCCAATCAAGCAAAAGCGGGTGATGCAAGCTGATTGGCTAGCATCAGTTGTTGCTAGGTAGACTATTCCGCTGAGCGGGCTGTTTATGTAGCCAGGACAATCAGAAAGCAGGAGGCAGGCACCATCTCGGCTCACTCGATGGGAGGGGTAATTTAGCTCAGGCTTCGCTCTTTCCTACAGGCTGCATGACCGCCGCGCATGGTGATCTAGCGCTGCTGCGGCTCCCAACAGGGGAGAACAACCAGTTACAACAAATATGACATCGTAGCTACAGTAGTATAATTAGCAATACTGATAGCATTAAGCACAATTTAGAGACTGACAAACTGTAGTAATTATTGATTTTGTACTTTAGACCATAGGAACAAAGTCTGTAGCTGTATAACAGAACCAATTGTAAATTAGGGGTTTGTATGTAAAGTGTTTTTCTTCCTTATAGTGGATTTATCCTGGGGCCATGCAGACAAGCTGGTTGTCCCCGTACCTCTGGAGCTGGCTGCCTTGTGGCGTAGAGGAATGGGCCAGGCATCTGGTTTCCTCTAGTCAGAGGTTTCCAGGATGGTGGAGAGGAGATGGGCTGGGTCCTGTCTCATGGCTCACCAAGTTTTCCGCACTGGCAGGAAGGTGATGAGTGGGATCTCTCTCCTCCTGCCTAAAAGGAATTCTTAAAACCACTGATGTTCAATTCTTTGAAGAGTTATAGACTATTTAGTCTTTATTTCTTCTTGGGTCAGTTTTGATGAGTTGTAGTTTTGGGGGATTTTGTTCATTTTATCTAAATTTTCAAACGTGTCATATTAAAGTTGTTCCCAGCATTTATTTTTATCCTCTTATACCTCTTGGTGACTGTAATAACTCGGACCCCAGTATAAAATCCAAGGAAGCAAGAGACTGAAATTTGGGAAGCAAAGGCTTTATTTCCAGGCCTGGTGACGAGTCTCTGGGAGCCAATTTGGAGACTGCATGCCAGAGACTGAAGGGAGGACTTTAAAAAGAGGCTGGAGGAAAAGGGGGGGAGAAACAAAGAAACCTGCAGAGCCATCAAACTTGCTGACCCGAATCTGGAAACTGTATAGCTGTCCACTTAGTTCTGACAACCTCGGGAGCCTTTGGCACCTTTTGAGTTACTCCCATCCTGCAGATAAGAATTATCTGCAATAACATTTGGAGAAGAAAGTAGAAAGCTAATTATCTCAGGACAGCTCGTTAACACTAACAGGTGGGAAGGGGTCAAAAGTTACAAGAAGCTGAAACTTAAGCCTTCACAAGGATGTGGAATTTAACCCTTTTGGTGCATTAGGGTTAAGCCACAACATTTTCCTGTAATTTCTTTGAAGCTAAGGCACATTTTGTGACAGACCACCACCGGGTCGGGAAGAGGTCACCAGAAACCCAAAATCTTTATGGCCTAGCCTAGATAGATAGGTAAGGGGAGAGGGAGGCCATAAGGCGCCATACAGAACAGAAAACGGCGGTTATGTTTTTCTTTCTTTCTGGGGAGGGGGTCAAGGTCAGGTAAAGGGTTATGCTAATAAGTAAATGTCCCTGCACACAAGCAAGTTACTTCAAACAAGTGTAAATTAGAGGGCCATCCTAGTTTTCTTTAGCTCTTTAGCGAGAATAGAGGCGCCTAACAGTGATTAACAACCCTTGTTAGCTTGTTTTAGCACAACTTCTGTAGTTTGTAGAGGGCAACAATGGTTAACATATCAATTAGGTAAGGTTTTACAGTTCTTTACAGAGGAGAGCATTGCTTAACATATCAATTAAGTCGTCCAAAGGGAAAAGGAAAACACATACATAAGCCGTGTTTCAGGTTTTGTTATAATACACATATAATGAAGCTATTTTCTTAGAGTACAACAGTGACATGGATGGAGATGTCCTGTTTGTGCTCTAACTACTGGTTATTTTTCCCTTTTATCCTTTTCCTGAATCAGTCTTACAAGGACATTAATTTTATTAATCTACACAAAGAACTCACTTTTGGCTTCTCTGGCCCTCTTTATTATAATTTTTAATTTCAGTTGATGACTGCGTTCCTTCTTGAAGCTTTCTTTGGGTGCGCTCTGCTCTCTGACTTTCTGCCTGAGCTACTTAGCTCACTGGTCACCAGTTTTATCATGTGTAGAAGTGTTTACTCTGTGACTTGCCCCGTACTAGCTGCTTCCCACCGATGTTCATTGTCACTGTTAGCCACTGCCTCCCTGTTAGTCCTGAAGAACTGAACTTCCTGTCACTTCTGTTAGAAGTGTTTCAAAGAAGATCAGGATGGGGAAGAACCTGGAGGTGAATCACAGGACACAAGCCCCACCCAGTCCTCAGGCCTGAGGATGATGGACTAAGACGATTGAGTGGAATTAGGTCTCCTTATCACAAATGGACTATATCAACAGAAAACTGCTGAAGGAGATCAGGGAAGATGAACTTCACTATAACCTCCTTACTTAACAGTAGCCTCTGGGGTGTGGTGTGTGTGGGTGCCTATGGAATTTTTCTTTGCTCTTCCAGAGGAACTTTTCCTCATGTATCATAAGTGACTTTTCAGGTCAACATGCATAGAATAACAGATTTTAGAATCAGATTTTTAAAAATATTTTTTAAATTTTATTTTGAAGGTAGTAAAAATACAACAGAACAAGACAGACCAAAGCCAGTCGAGACAACGCAGTGAAATTGGTACAGAACTTCACAGCAGGATACTGGGATGGTAGTAATAGGTACTATGGTATATCTCATTATCTTCACAATAGTTGTCCAGTCAATTAGGTAGAGCAAAATCAAACCAAAAACAGAACATTATAAAACCAACTGAGAGTATTGAATAGAGCAAAAGAAACAACAAAACAGTGAAAACAACCTTTGCCTTCAAACAGAAGAAGATAGAAGGAAATCCCCCATATTTGCTGTATTGTATATGGCCATTCTCCCAAGAGATGCTCAGACCTCTGTCTCCAGTTGCTAATGGTGGAGGGGAGATGTTTGATTCTTAGCCCGTGCACCTGAGGGCTCCCGGGAGCCACTGACTGGTTCTCCTCCTGGCTCACACCAGGGGCGCTTACCAAGAGGGTGAGTGAATTGCTTCCTTGTGCAGTCGCCTAAGTTCCACCATGGCCGGATCTCGGGAGCCACTGGTTCTCCTCTGTTTGTTTTTGTAGTGTCATGTTTTTGAGGCCTTTTGTCTACACCTTAACAATCTGTTCACAGGAAACTTTTTTTTTTTCCTGTTGAGACACATCTTGACCACACTGTTGTTGATATTCAGTAGAAAGTAAGGTGCATTTAACTTGTATGTGGTTGAATCATGGCTTTGGTTTATTTCGTGATCCAGTGGGAAGGAGAAAATTGTGACTTCGGGCAGTAGGGTGGTAACATGCCTCTTACTATTTATTGCACATGGAGCTTTCTGGGATGTTTTATGGATCAGAGCCTGTACTCAGCTTCCTTGTAGCAGGGGAGGAGAATGCACCTGGGGAAGGCATCTGTCGACAGCCCACTTTTGGGGCTCTGTGAAACTAGCATGTTGTAATCCATGTGACAAGACCTCTAGGGTTTGGGCCAGATGCAGGCTAGTGGTAACTCACTGCAATCTGTTCCCACTTCTGTACTTTAAAAATTTCATTAGAAGGGAGAGATAATAGCTCAATGGTACACTGACAACCCTGGCGTTTTGAAATGGTTCCATATTCCAAGAGGTGTTTGGATCTCACTTGTGTTTTGAGCATGGTTGGCCTTGCGTGCTGTGGCTGTGGTGATTTGAGACTCTGTGCATCACTGGTTTATTACAGGGGACTTTTGTCACCCTTCTAGGCATCCCCACAGCAAAGCAGATGTTGGCTTTTCCGCCCACTGTGTGGCAGGTGTTTCAGCAAGTGTGAGAAATGTGCCCAAACGTGTACTGCTGGGAGAACCACTGCTTCTGCCAGCCCTGGGACGTGTCCCCTGCAGGGGTGTGGCCTTGCATCCTAAACATGCCCACCACACCTCCTTGGTGGGTAGAGCCTCCTTCAGGAATATAATTAAGAACTGATGAGAGTTTGGCTGCAGTGTGAAGGATTATGCCTGGCATGTTGTGTTGGGAACAAAGGGCACTCAGTGTGATTTGCCACAAGAGGCTGCCATGGGGTAGGCTGGGTGTGGAGGCCAAAAACAAACCTGGCTCGCTTATCCTGGCCCAAGGCCAGGGCCTCTGACTCCCCGGCAAACTTTGTTGCTGTTGCTAAGTACACTCAGCTGTTGGCCTCAGTAGATCTTTGGACTCATCCCACTTCCTGGAGGTTTAGGTCCATGGTGGAGGGAGTGAAGGAGTGGTGAGGTGCTTGTGATGAGTGGTGAGGCCCCTCTGTTACCTGGGAACCATATGTGAGGTGTTGATTCTTACAGGCATGAGGGGGAAAGACTGCAGCCTATGGGACAGAGTGAAAGCATGGGACCTGGTAGAGGACCTCCAGGTGTGCTCCGGAGACCTCACCAGATGTGGGGTTCTTGAATGCCGAGGCAGGTCAAGGCACTGTGCTGTGGTGGTGCAGAGCTTGTACCTGTGTGGACCCCGACAATGGCTCTTCCTGAGTTTCGTGGCTGCCTTGTCCGCTTGGGTCCTCAGGTGCATCTGTTCTGGGTGGCTGTGGACAGCAGTGTGCTGCTCTGATGCTTGGTTTCTGAACGTTTCACCGGCCCTCAAATCCTACAAAAGTTTCATTTTTATATGTGTAGTTCTCTGAAACCTGTAATCTTACACCAATAAATGGTAGTAGCTTTACTGATCAGTTTTCACCTCCTTTTCTAAGCTACTTTAGATGATATTTTGAAAAGATTCACTTTTAAAAATTTTATTTTAAAGAGGATAAAACAGAATAAAGCCAATCAAAACAAAACAGTGTAAGAGATACAGGACTTCAAAACTTGTGAAACCAACAATAGTTACCATAATGCCTTTTGATGTCTTCAAAACAGCTGCAGATAACTTCAGACATAGTAAAAGTCAAACAGAACAGAACAGAACAGAATAGAACAGAGCAGAATAAAAACAATAAAAACAAAACAATGAATGCAATGAAGGACTTCAAAACAAGCCTATAGTAAATCCAAAATTGCTACCATAGTGTATCTTGTTATCTTTGAAATAGCTGATGCTGCCATCAAATTTGGCATAATCAAACAAAACAAAGGAGAATAAAACCCAACCAAAAAAAAATGATGGAAACCATATTGGACTTCAAAACAAGACCATAGAGAATCAACAATGGCTGCAACCTCAGAAGGAGATCCCCCCTAGATGCCACACTGTGTACCATTATCCTCGGAACCCATGGTCAGCCCACTGGCCCTAGACCTGCAATGTTAGTGAAACAACAAAGCACCGCAGGCTTCCAAGTATATTTCACCTCCATAGTTATCATCACAGTCTGTGCTTCTCTGAATAAGCTGGTCGCTTATGGTGGGGGTGAGGTGGGATGGGAGTGGGGTGCGAGGATGGTATTTTTTGTTTGCTACTCCGTGCACTGGAAGGGGCTGGGTTCTGGCTGTTTCCAGTCTGGTACTGGCCCACACAAGGCTCTGGTGCCCAGATTGGGCTTGCTTCCTCTTGAATAGATTCATTTTAAAACTTCCTTTTACACAAAGCTTTCTGCACCTGTCTTTCTTGAGCTCCTACTTTGTCTGACACTGTTCTGGGGCTAGACTTTTGAGCTGAGAAACCTGTGGTGTGGCTCTCTCCTGCACAAGTGCTTAGTATAAGCAAGAGATGCACACAGTCAGATACTTGCATAAATTGGCCTGGGCCTGGAGGCAGACACAAAGGCTTAGGCATAGATATAGGCCTGATCTCACCCACTGCCTATTTTTATATAGCTGTTTTAGTAGGCATTCCATCACTATAACAAAATACCCAAGATCATCAACTTAAAAAGAGAAGTGGTTTAGCTTAGCTCATGGTTTAGGAGGGTGAGTCCATGGTTGGCACTGTTGTTGTGTGGCTCTGGTGAGGTAGGCATCATGGTAGGAGTGTGCAGTGCTCACCTCATTGTGAACCAGAGAACAAAGGAGGGGCTGCAGGATGTGCAAAGGCTAAAACATTTACTCTTGGACTTTTATGGAAATAGTTTGCTGACTACTGGTGCAAACACCTGTAGAAGGGCTGGGAAGGAGGGATGCAAGGAGAGAGGGGACTGTGTCCTGGGTGGCCATGTGGGGAGCTAGGGAAGGGGCTCGGGTTGGGCGTGGAGGGAAGGTGTCACTTAGAAGAGCGGAGTGTGCTTTCTAGATGGTGCATTCAAAGGTCCTGGTTTCGGGATGTGGAGCTTCCAGGGGCTGAAAAGAGCTGGTGTGGCAGGGAATGAGATGGGAGAGGAGACCCTGACAGTGGTTCCAGGGATGGAGACCAGGGTGGACCTGGTGGAGACTCTACCTGAAAGGCACTGACTCCATTGCTCTTTTCTTTCAGGTAAAACCTGTTTTCCAGTGTGTTGGTATCCTGTGGGGTGAAGGATCTGGGAGCCGCCTTCCTTCTGAAGCGTGGAGCCCAAAACAAACACTATTTGTGACACTCTGGCTCCACTGTGTGTGTCTGTGTCCAGCGTCTGCTCATAATGTCACTGTCAAGCTTGCTTCCAAATTACCCTCGGAGAGTCGCCTCTGGTGCGCTTGGGACGCTCTTTTCAAATGTCACCTCTGCCTCTTCCTCCTCTGAGAGGCCTTTTGCCTTACCAAGAGGATAAGGGTAGAAACATACTGATTTAAAAAGAAGTTTTTAAAGCAACTGCCGATGCCAGCCAACGATGATTAAGAGGATGAAGAATCTACAAGGCGTCTGCAGGGTCCTCAGCTGTGGGTGCAGAATCCCGCTGTGGGTTCTTTGGGGGCCACATCAGGATGTCACCAGCCTTTGCACCTCCCTCGAGTGCCGGCCTTGCCTCTGGGAGGAAGTGTGGCTGCTCCGGAAGCCCTCACATGACAGCGCCTTTCTGTCTCTTTTCTTCTTTTTTCTTTCTTTAAAGGGGTCAGCAGAAATAGGCATTGTTAGTTTACAGAGAATTTCAAACATCAGGGAAAAAAAAGGTACGTGTGCATGAGTGTGCAAGGGTGCATATACTCAAGTGTGCATGGGTACAAGTGTGCATGTGTGTGCGAGTGTGAGTGCAGGAGTGCGTTCCTAGGGAATAATTGCTTCTCTCAGTGAGTAGACCGCACTAGACAGCTTGGGATAGCAACACTTTTTTTCTTTTGTGCTTTTTTAAAAAAATGTTTCTCTGCCCTGTCAACAGTTCTATGTTGTTGGTCTTAAAAATATAATTAAAGAAATAACTGTGGTGATTTAAATGAGTGGTGATTTGAATGGCTAAGAAACAGGGCCCCACGAGGGACGCTAGGAGTCTGGCTGGGCTGGGCTGGGCAGGGCTCAGGGCCTGCTCACTGCAGCGGGGTGGGTGCGGGGCTTCTCTGGGAGCTGGTGGGATGACAGTGTGGCCCATTGACACCTGTCTCCTGGAAACTGGGCCCCAGGGAGCGGTCAGGTTGATACTGGCCTCCGTTTAACTCGGCCCCCTTATTTCTACAACTGAGGTGCCTCTATCCCAGTCTAATAGCAGGACCTTGGAGCCCTGGGATTCTGTTCTTTCTGGAAAGAGGTTGTTTTTTCTTTCCCACTTCTTTTTTTGAGACAGCTTTCTGTTACGTAGCCCAGGCTGGTCTCAAGCTCTAGATTTTCCTGCCTCAGCCTCCTGAGTGCTGGGATTAAAGATGTGTACCACTACGCCTTGTTTACTGGTTTTCAGTTTTTCATCTCTTTTTTTTCCTTTCCTTTTTGTATTGCTCTGCGGCTCGCGTGTCTGCATTTGTCGTCCTGCTCCACTGTGCTGAGTGAGCACGCTAGCCTCCTGGTCACACGTTTCCAGGCTCTGTTATTTTCTAAGATGGGCTGTGGGAGTGGGAGGGGTGGAAAGGGGCCACCTGGCTCCAGGGCCTGCTGGACGTGGAGTCATGAGGGGGGCTGACCTCTCCGAAACCGTGAGGGGAGGGGAGTGTGGTTCCTGAGAGCAGCACTGCCTAGGCCGTCTGCTGTCACAGCTGCGTGTGGCACTGGCCACTCCTGTTCCTTTCCCTTTATGCTTTGTTGACTTTCCATGTCCCTGCTCTTTCTGTTTGCTTTGGCACGGGGCCTCTTTCTTTTCCCCCTCTGCAGTGATGACTGAGGAAGCTGGGTCACCCCGCAGCTATGTGACCTCTTAGCCTTTGAACGAGGTCCGCTGACACTTTGGCGTTTCCTGAGACCAGGCGCTGTGAGGTGGTGGGGAACGCTGGTTTTTCTGCCTGCTGCACAAACACTGGCCCTGCCTGTCAGGGATGCGCCACTGGTCCTGGTAGGAGTGGCTGGTGACAGTGACCTGCCAAGTCCTCAGTATTGCAGAAATTTGAATAAAGACCCTCCAGGGTGAACCATGTGGGTGCTGGGTTTGGGTGCTTTCTGAGACAGAGGCTGGCAAGTACCTTTCTGGCATTAAGCGTGTGAGCCCTGGTCATTTAGAAAAGGGCTTGGGAGTGGCGTGGTGCTGGAGGAAATGCATGGGTTTTAATACAGGTGTGTGAGTTTATGGGTCTTTTCCTGGAAGCTGACTCTGGGATCTGAAGACACACATCCCTTATTGTGTTTGGGGGTGTCTTGGGGTACCCAGTCATGTCAGAAGCTGCTGGCTTATCTTTGCCTCATACTGGGCTTTTGTCCAGGCAGGGTTAACAAGTAAGCAAGAAAAAGCCAGAAAGAGAAGCTCACCTGCTTCCACTGAAGCCCCTGGTGCACCCCTGACGTCACCAGGAAGTCGAGGTGTGTTCTCCTCAGCATTCTCTATACAAAGCAACTGGGGTCCTTTGTGACTGCACTTTCTCCAAACACAACTATGGCATGGGGGTGCTCAGGGGTGGGTTTCCCACCATCCGAGTCCCCCAGCACCTTCTGCCGGGGCTGCTTCCTGCTTTACCACGGAGGATCCAGCCTGAGGGTGTGCAGGAAGTGGGCGGTGTGGGCTGGTCCTACAGCTTGGCCTTCAGTTCTGGGGGTTCTGCTGGGGTTCTGCTCTCTACCATGCCCCTTCTACACAAAGAAAACCATGGAAGAGGTTAGAAGAGGGCATTGTTAGAAAATGACGCCTTGTAAGGACGTGGGTGCACTGTCCTCAAAAGGTACAACAATGATGTAAGTCTAATTTGTGTCCCGTGACTGCCCATTTCTGTGAGGTTCTTGGGTTTGGAGACACTGTTAGTGGGATCAGAGATCAACAACCCAGAAGAGCAGGGTCCCAGAGCAGGGTGTGGGGTGCACCAGTGCCCCAAATCTGCTGGTGAGACTGGCTACCAAAGCCATCTCCAGAGAGTGGCACCTCGGTGTCACCACCCCCAGCCAGGACAGAGGGAAGAGGAGGGAAGCGGGAGGGCAGGGCTGTGCTGCAAGCATCAGCAGAGAGGGTTGTGGCTGGGCTTAGAGGACAGTGGCCGACCAGGAAGGGTCTGGAGGTGATCCCATGCCAACACCCTGTGGCAAGCCCTCCTGTCACCATCTCCCTGCATTCTCCCTGTAGGCTGCTTTGTGAATTTGCGCTCCTAGAACTGCTTAGCTTTTAACCCCGCACAGCTTCCCGGGTCTCTGGAGGGTGTTTGGGTTAAGTTTGTTCTTATACAAATAAAAGATTAGTGTGTGTGTATTGGGTGGGGGGAAGCAGCTCTGGGAAGGAGGAGTCTTCTCAGGAGCTAGCAGTGCAGAAAAGGGTCTGCTCCATGCCCATGGTGCCGGAATTCCTGGGGCTCCTATTTACCAGAAAATCCAGGAGCACTTGATGGGCGTGTAGGCGGCACAGATGATTCGGGACAATGGGGTTTATTTTCTGTTTTGATGAGAACCAAGTAGATGTGAGCGCTTCATGGCGCTGCTATGGGCCGCACCCTGTGTCACTGCCTCGGTATCCAGAGTCCCTACCTGGGTGTAATTCTCCTTGGTGTTCTTGCTAGTCTTATTTACTTTTTAAATTTAATTTTTTAAAAAAAGTTCTTGTTAGTTTTAGCAGGGGCCTTATTGCTAAGCTCTGTTTTCCAGGGATTTTTTTTTAAAAGAGTAAAACAATAAAAACAATAATACAGAATTTCAAAGCAAGGTAATAGATTAACAATCATTAATATATTGTGTACTGTTATCTCCAAAGTAGTTGCTCAGATTACAGGATGTAGTCGTGAAACATTAATCAAACAAAATAAGCACAAATCATTCTTTTCATCCAACTAAGAGAAATATAGAAGTATAATTATCTTAGGTATCTTGTGTGTGTATATATATATATATATATATATATATATGTATTTTTTTTTCTTCTTTTCTCTTCCTTTCCCTCATCCCAGTTGCTATTTTGTTTTGAGCAGTTTCTTCCTCTTTCACAAGATCTACTGTACATTTTAGATCAGGGGTGGTTTTTTTTTTGATGGGAACAGGTTTTGTGGCTGGGAATGCAGTGAGCTAATGAGTTTCTGTTGGCGAAGCAGGAGGCCTTCTGGTAATCTTGGACCAGGACAGCTCAGCCCCTTCAGCAGACTCGGAAATGGCCATGGAAACCCCCCCAAGCCCCGCCTGAACCGTGAGGGAAGCAGGTTTCCCAGAGCGGAAGAGGTCAAAACGCAAACAGAGGCTGCGGATGACCTGGGTGACTTCACCCAGTCACGCGGAGCTGCCTCACCCGAGTTATGAGGATACTGTGCTGCTTTCCAAACTACTCAGCACTGAGTGTACAGTTGCAAGAAGGACAGGTCTGGCATACAGAGGTTGTACGAAGTGCCGAGTTGGAGACTGAGCATCACCTACTATGAAAGCTTGAAGCAGAAAATTCCAAGTTAAAAGTTACAACAGAAAAACAAGCAAAGTCAACAGCTTCCGAAACACCTGCTGAACCTGAGCAGAGCGACTATTTGGAAGATGACAATATGCAGTGTGACAACCATTGTGAAATGCCCATCATCGTGTTTTCAAATCTTATATTGCTATTGTTTTTTTGATTGATTTTTATGCCTTTTCTCTTTAAAATAAAAATTAAAAAAAGAATGGGTTTGGAGACACTGTTAGTGGGATCAGAGATCAACAACCCAGAAGAGCAGGGTCCCAGGGCAGGGTGTGGGGTGCACCAGTGCCCCAAACCTGCTGGTGAGACTGGCTACCAAAGCCATCTCCAGAGAGTGGCACCTCGGTGTCACCACCCCCAGCCAGGACAGAGGGAAGAGGAGGGAAGCGGGAGGGATGCCTGTTGAGTGTATAGAGTTATTGTTTCTGAAAACTATAACATTGTTTAAAACTAGAGAAACATAAAAAGATGGAAGAAAGAGGTAGCAGACCTCCAATGTCACACAGAACAGAACACACTGACTGTAATGAAATGCAACAGTGTAAATGGGAGATTGAAAAAGAGCAAAATAAGATTTAATAGAGACATAAAACAAGTTAATCAGACACAAGCAGACTGACTGTAATGAAGTGCAACAGTGTAAATGGGAGATTGAAAAAAGAGCAAAATAAGATTTAATAGAGACATAAAACAAGTTAATCAGACACAAGCAGAGATAAGTCAGACGGAAGTGAAAACTAAGTATCTGGAAATGAACTGTCTGAAATGAAATCTCAAGAAGAACCTTTTTATGGTACCAGGAGTTGAACTCAGTACCTTGTGCTTGCCAGGCAGGCACTGTGCCACTGAGCTGTATCCCTGGCCTCAAGAAGAATTTTATAAAGTACAACGGCATGTGTATCAAGAAACCTGTCTGAAAGGTGTCTAAATCACAAGATCATTGTGAGATCAACTGAAAAACCAGCCAATCAGAGGCTGGAGGAGGCTGGTAGAGAACTCGTGGAGAAACAGTGGAATAGATTATGGTATGTGACCTGTTCCGGAGTTCCCTTGTGTTAGCATTTGTGACAGTAGTTTTGTACTTGTCTTTGTTACTTTCTTGCTGCTGGGACAAAAATATCCCACACCCACAAGGTAAAGGAGGAAAGGTTTAATTTAGTTTACAATTTGTAGAGTTTTCAGTACATAGTTGGCTGGCTCCAGGGTGGCACGTGGCAGAGGAGAAATAGTTCATGGCATGGCAGGCAGGGAGCAGCAAGACTTTTTTTTTAATTTTTATTATTTTGAAGGTAGTAAAATACAGCAGAACAAGACAGAACAAAGCCAAATGAGACGATGCAGCGAAACTGGTACAGAATGTCACAGCAGGTTACCGGGATAACAGTAATAGTACATCTTGTTATCTTCACAATAGTTGTTCTTTCAATCAGGTATAGCAAAATCGAACCAAATACAGAACATTATAGAACTTATCGAAACAGAATATTGAATAGAGCAACACAATTAATCAGAACAAAGCAAAAGTGATAATATTTACCTTCAAAGAGATGGTAGAAGGAAATCTCCCATATTTACTATATTGCATATGGTCTTCCAAGAGATGCTCAGACCCATTTGCTCATGGGGAGAGGGGAGGATGGGATGTTTGATTCTCAGCCCAAGCACCAGCAGGCTCATGGCTGCTTACCAGGGAGGCGAGCGGGTTCAAGACTTTCTTCTTTTGCTTTTTATTCCATCCAGGCTTCACACCACCCACACCCAGAACTATGCTAAACCAGTCCCTGGGCTAATCCAGTTATGGTTTGAGTCTGGATGTCCCCTGAAAGCCTCATGTAGTTTTGAGGGCAGGCTGCTAGAATTTGGGATTGATTCATGGTCCAATGCTGGGATTATGGGTGTGAGTGCTATACCTACTGTAGGGTAGGTGTGGCCTACATACAATATAAGGGACAGAAAGAGTCTTCTTTCCTTACTCCTCCCTCTTTGCTTTGGTTGCTTTTGCTGTCTTCTGCTGCCATGAACTGTTGTCCCTCTGCTACATCACCACGTCTTGGAGCCAGCTGATTATGGACTGAAACCCACAAACTATGAGCTAAGTAAACCTTTCCTTCCTTCATTTGGGGGCGTCAGGTGTTTTGTCTCAGCAAAGAAAGAAAAGTTACAGAGTCACCAGTATTACACACCCATGATCCTATAATACACGCCCATGATCCTGTAATATACGCCCATGATCCTATAATACACGCCCATGATCCTGTCACTCCCAAAAGCTTGAGGCTTTGGGGGCAACATCTAGATAAAAGCCACAGCAGTACTTAACCAGAGATTTATTCCCAGACAAAATGTAGTGGCTCTTGCCTTAAACCCATGGCCTTCAAAGTAGGATATCAAGCCTTGAGACCAGGAGGCTACTAAATTTGAATATGGATTCTTTTGAGTTGGGATCCAAAAATAAGTCAAAATAAAAATAAGTTGCCAAGATCTACTTTTGGAAACATCACAAGAATATTGCAGGTATCTTAAAGAAAAAATATCTGAAAGATAGGATTTTATTTATTTGATTTCTTATATAAAGTTTTTGTTTTCCACTAACTTGTATATGCTGTTCAAATTTTGAAGGAAAATGTTTTTGTATCATATATGGATAATGAAAATTCATATAATTTTAAAACTATCTTGTGGCATCTATGACTTTTGATTATCTTGTTTCTTTTTGGTGGTACTGAGAATTAAGCCTAGGGGCTTTTCCCTGAGCTATACTCGCAGGGCTTTTTATTTTTTATTTTGAGACAGTGTCACTAAGTCGCTATGCTGCCCAGGCTAGATTTGGTCTTGCGGTCTAACTGCTTCAGCTTCTTGAAGTGCTGGGATTACAGGTGTGCCCAACTCCCATCTTTTCATCAATAATACCTCAATTATTGAAAGAATGCCCCACACTTAACTAGTTTAGGTTTTCATTTGAGAATTCTAAAGCTGTCAATTAGAGCTTCTAACCAGCATGGGATAACCAAGTTAAATTCTTATCAGGCGAGAGCTCTGTTTAACCTATACATTCTGAGGGGATTTGTTGGGCTCAGGCTGATCATAACAAGTGCTTGTGGCAAATAGCTTACACATAAACATGCAAATAAAAACGAGGAATAAGTATCATGTGTAAAAGATAAATTAATACATAGTCACATATATTCTAGGGGAAAAAGGATCTAATCTCATGGGTCTACAGTGTGGTGAGGGCCAGAGGGGCAGACACAAATCACTGTTGCACAAAAAAGAACTCCCAAACAAGGACGGAAGAGCTAACAAATCGGGGCACAGGAAAGGGTGTTAGGAGGCTGCGTGGGTCAACCAGCTGGCATCCGGGCCGACCAGGAACATGAGTGGATGCCAGTGTGTGGGGGGAGATGGCTTCAAGGCGGTAGAGAACAGCAGGAGTCCAGCCTCCGAGCCATAGCCGAAGGGTTGGTGCTGGGTTAAAGGGATGGAATCTAGTAAGAGATTATTTAAGGGGGACAATGGAAAACCCTCACCCAACAAGAGGACAGACACCTTCCCCAGTGACAGCCCTCTGCGTGCTGTCTGTGGCTGTAACAGCTAAGGGTCCCCCTGAAGGCTGGGTCCCTGACCTGGCGTTCCTCACCCATGTCCCAGTTGTCACGCTGAGGAGGATCCACTGTTCCCCACACTGACTCTTCCTGAAGGACACTGACGATACTTAGCAAATCTTACCTCAGATGTGTCCTCCTCAAAAAGGTAAATAAAAATCACACAAAATATAAACCAAAACCAAAGCAAAATCACCACCCTTAGCATGTTTTAATGCTTTTCTGACCAAGTCACAAAATATTCACACTCTATACTGCTCTGGAAGCATTACAATCATTGCATTAGATTCCTCTTCCTGGCCTACTTGATAGCCTTGAAACACAGCAAATCTATGTATTTTTCTATACTACCATGGAGTGCCATGGTTTACGTCAGTGGCCCCCAAGCCTCATGAGTTTGTGGACTCGAGCAAATCTAGTGTTTGTGATTGGTTTGTTGTCTAGCATTTGGTTTGGTGGTGTGAGTGCTACACCCACCCAGGGGGTGGAGCCAGCATATGATTTATCGGCTGGAAGAAGGTCTCTCTCTCTCTCTCTCTTGCCCGTTGGTGCCTTGCTATTTGCCGTGACCACAAATGGCTGCCCCACCACGCTATGCTGCCTTGGAGCCTGCTGAGTATGGACTGAAACCTCCAAGAACTGTAAGTAATAAACCTTTCCTTCCCTAACTTTGGACATCAGGTATTTTGGTCTCAGTGACAAGTAAAAAGTACCCAAGACAGGTGGTTATCACAAAAGGCCTGCAAACAAACCCCTTGTCCCGTTTCTCACCCTATTGTAACTTTTTTCTTTTAAATCGTAACAGTCTAATAAGTGGGAACACATGAAGATGAAATCACAGGAAAATAAAACACAAGGGAGAATCTGTATCATCGTACTAAGGGTCTAAACTGTACTATAAGACAAAAATAGTTAAGTTGGTATACCAAATGTACTCAAGAAATTAACAGCTCAGAAAAACAGGGGTGGGAGGATAGTGAATTTACATCTCACTCTTGAGCTGGGATCTCCCAAATGCCCCAGCTACAAGGAGGGAGATTTGGCAAAGCTCTCTGCATGAGGCTACCACACAGGACAGGGCTCTGCCAGGCTGGCTTCAGAGGCACGGGAACATGGGCAGACGCCCAGGAGCCTGGATTTCCCCGGGCATTTTGTGGATGTTCTAAAGTGCCAGTTCTGTCAGATGCTTCTGGCCCGCGTGTTTTTTCACTGTGATTCATTGCTTGGTTCCAAGACAGCCTTTTTCACAACTTGCTCTGGTTTCTGGAAAAACAACTGCAATTTTTTTTTTTTTTTTTTTGTAGGGAAAAGCATTCTGTCCCGTGATATGTGGAAACATCTGGATGCACTGATCAACAACAGTTCAATTTCTCCCTGATTAGAGCCATTGACGTAATCCTAACTCACAAGAGAAGCAAAGCAAGCCTCACGTGATGACTCCAAATCACCCCCAAGGCACTGTTCAAACTTCTTGGAGTGCTAGACACTGGCGATAAAGGCTTGGCTTGGCTGGGAAGTCCTCGGGGCTGGGGGAGAATGTAGCCCAGTGGAGCCGGAGAGACTCAGTGGGGACTTTGCTTTTGAGACCCTGAAGGCTCACACTTGGGATGATACCAATGTCACTCAGGCCAAGAGGTCTCCAGTAGCATGGGGAAAGAACACTCCCAGAGCCTGTGCTTCTCCTCTGGGACCCTGGAATGCTCTGTTGGGATCCCCTGAGTGGTGTCAGGGCCTGTACCAGGTCTGTCTTTCCTTTGTCCCCTTATGTGCCCCATGTGTGGGCTGACAGTGGCCTGGTGTTACTGGGAAGTGGGCAGAGACAGGGCTTGGATGGACAGGCTGGGCTGTCTACACTTGTGTGGAACCTGGGTGACCCAGCAGACAGGGTGGCCGTGAGATAAAGGAAAGGGGCGCCTTATTGACATCCCCACCACGGGGCCCTGGCTTGGACTGAGCCCTCGGGGAAACAGTGCTCCTCTGAGTCTGCTCTTGCCCTGGAGGGTCCACTCAGTGCCTATCATGCTGTGATGGAACATTCACCAGGCTGGAGCCTGCTTCTGGGGAGGTTATCCCCCTTTTTTCTCAATGGGGAAAAAGATGAGCCGTGAGGTTGCCACAGCTCCACGATCCAGTGCAAGATTTCCTCTGTAATGATTTCAGATTGGCAGACTATTCCTGGTGGGCCACCTCCCATTATCTGTGACTTCCCTTCCCCTTCCCTCCAGGCTTGCTAAGTGCCCGTGTACGTTCCTCTCCTTACTTTGATTGGAATCATCCTCCGTGGAAAATAATTACTGGAAATGTTCTGGAATAGAAAGCAAAGAGCACGCTAGTTGTTAGAAGCACCACATAAAGTAGCTAATGAAATGGAATAATCTCCTTTTCACTCGCAAGCGATGCAGGGGCGCTGGGCACTGCCTGACGGATCAGTCTTCCTCTGCTTCTGTTCACTGTGCACATGCGCTTAGAGTCTCGGCTTCCCACAAGGCAGGAAGCAGGGGACAGCGGCGCACACAGCAAGTGCTCAGGTGCTCAGTAGATGAGACGTCCCAGTCCCGTTGTCACGCACCCAGCAGGTGTTCAGGGAGCTGCAGGGATGGGATGGGGACTGGTCAATGGGGCAGGCTTGCACCTGGCTGCTAAGCCTGCTGGAGTAGGAGGGTGGGGAGGCCTGTACCACATCTGATCACTGACGCACCTGCATCCCAGCAGCAGGAAGCATCGGCTACCACTTTTTATGGAGATTTTGCTGTGTTCCAGGCATCTCGATAGAAGTTTACTCGCGTTGTTTTAAAGGACCCCATTTGTGCATGTGCTGAACATGAATCCCAGGGCCAGGCTCCCTGGGTGCGAATTTAGTGCCTGACACCAGCCTTGTGGCTTCAGGTGCACCTCTGAACCTTGCCGTCCACTCTCCTCCTCTGTAACAGGGGAATTAAAATAGTGCTGGGGTATTGTGACTCAGCTGTGTTAATATCTTTGAAGTGCTTTTGACACCACCAGGCACGTTGCTAATGTGTCCATGTATACAGCAATGCTGCGAATTAGCTTCTGTGGTATCAATTCTACTTTCAGGGAAGGACACAAGACTTTGGTAATGAACTTGCCCGGGCCCCTTGCTAGCAGTATGCAGGTGACTGCAGAAGGCCTGGGTGCTGTGCATGGTACTATATCACCACTGAGTGCTGGGACTTGGTCCAAGGTCTGGGACCAGGTGTGCAGAGGGAGTGATTCCAACCAAGATCTACAAAATTTTCCATATGAGGGAGGGAAGGAGGGAGAGAAGGAGAGAGAGAGAGATTGGGAGAGTGTGCACACTGAGAAGGGTTCTTTGAGGCCTTCCTCTTTCCCTAGGACCAGGCGTTGGGGTGAAGGGTGCTTGTGGGGAGGGGGATCCATGAGATGGGGAGGTGGAGGGAGAGAGTCAGCTGCCTGAATGGCTTCTGCTTACCTGAATAACCTGGGCCCTCCTCCTGGAAGACAGTGCCTGCTCCTTAAAGGAGAATGATTCAGCCCTAGGGAATCAAAGTTGGGCTGGAGGGAATACTGTACCTGGGTGGGGTGTCTGTCCCCCGTATCCTTTTTTAGGGGCACTTTTGAGGGGCCAGCTTTGGCGAAATAGGCCTCCATACCACGTGTTACTGCCCTCTTCCCTGAGCAGATCATTTGTTCCTTGATTGGGGACCTTGCCTGGATTTGTGGGGTACCCTCTTACCAAATATCTGGCCTCTTTTATGAGCACTGAGATACCTGATGCATCAGGAACCATGTTCATTCTCGAAGATGCCATTGCAGACACAGTGTAGTTCTAGAGACTTCCAGATGTGTTAGTCAAATATGGGACTTGAAGTCAGGAGAAGACACAACAGACTGATCTACAGAGCAGAATCTTAGTAAAAATGTATTTATTAGAAAAGTGATCTTTCCCTTGTGAGATTCTGGAAGGCAGATATGCACAAAGGAGAGAAACTACCCAGATAACAGTAGTGCTCCGTGCGTGGCATTGGGCCTTTCCCTCCCTCTCTCCTACTCTTGTCCCCTTCTCATAATTTGCCAAAATACATTTAATGCCTACTTGTGCCAGGTGCTGTGAGAACGGGAAGGCTTGAGAAGTTGAATCCGAGAGAACCAGGACCCACCAAAACGACAGAGAATAAAGTGCTGTGACAGGGCCAGGGAGACCTCAGGTGTCTGACCAGGGAGGGGCAGTGAGTGGCCTCTGGACTTCTAGGTGTGTGTCTTGTCATCTTTCTCCCCTACAAAATCGGGCCACAGAACCTGATTTTCTCTCTTTATGGTTTGAACATTTCCCCCGACCCAGAAGACATCCTACTTGGAGAGTGGTGCTACTCAGCAGTTGGGGTTGAATCTATGTTGGTGAACATGTTTGGCAAAGGAGGCGTCCCAGAGAGCTGAGATCCTGGGTGGGGCCCTTTCCGCCTCCTCCTTTGTGGTACATTGGCAAAAGGTGGTCAACTTGTAATGCCCAGCTGAGCCCAATCATTGAGGTGCTGAGTGTGGATGGCCTCCTGAGGATTGTTGGCCACAACATAAACAGGAGAACTGGACAAGAAGAGGTGGGGATGTTGGTTCTCCTGGAGGAGCTTGTCATGCTGGCTTCTTGATACAAACTCAGCTGTTATCATCAGAGGAGCTGGAGACCTTTCTGTTGCTAAGGATGGCTCTGGTACTTGTTGGGACAGCTCTGGTCCTTATTCTGAGCATCTCTTCCTGGCTCCAGGGCAGACCCGTCAGCCTGCTGGCACAGACCCTTCATCCCACGGACACACACTGCCTAGCTTCCACCACGGACCTTTGAGTCTGCCCAGTGCAGATCTGTGAAACAGACTTGCGGGAGACATTGTGGGCTCTGGGCCTCCAGCTGGACTCATGCAGGACATTACCATGAGCTCGAGGTCTTCTGCTGGACTCATGCAGGACACTGCTGTGGGATCCAGGCCCCAGCTGAACGGTTTGTGTCTCTAGTATGTGGACAGATTGCTGGCACTCTTCTGACTCCTTGGGTGACTATTATAAAATAATCTTCTAAATTATGTGTCTTGTATTAAATTGTTTCCCTTGCAAACCCCACCTACAACATCCCTCTTGCCCTTAATCTCTTCCCAGTCTTTCAGTCTAAAACTTGGAGAAGGACAAGGCCTGTGTCCAGGCTGAGCTCAGCATGCCGTAGTCCATCAGGACCTTCATGCTGCCAGCATGTCTGCTCCCCACCAAGCCACAGTTACAATGGAGCCTGGGCAGCTTTGATCCCGCTCTGCCCTCCCGTTAAAGGATAGTTCAGCCACCGTCCTCGTAACCCTGGGCAAGGCCCACAGAGAGCAGCAGCTGGGATGGACGTTGTCAGATGAGAGCTCCAAGGGCAGAGAGTTGATGCTTCTTGCCTGCGACAGCCTATGATTCTGCAGCCCCTTTTCCCTACCGGCTGGCACTTCCCAGGGACCCTGAGGCACACGCCTGTGAAGGGGCCAATGCTATTTCTTTCTAGGTGTGTCTACAGGGCTGGGGATTTAGCTGAGCGGCATAAGCACCTGCTTTGCAAGCGTGCGATCGTGAGTTCAGTCCCCGGTACAATAAAAAAAAAAAAAAAAAAAAAAAAAAAAAAAAAAAAAAAAAAAAGACATTTGTAGCTGGGTCACCAGTCATCCCAGTACCACTGCCAGTAAGCAGCGTTTCCTCATGAAAGTTTGGGCTGTAAAGTTTATCTTATAGGAACAAATTCTCTATGATGAATGCTATCATTGTGTATATCTAAAATGTATCTATAAAATAGAAAAAAATGAAGTTTTTCTCTTCTGGTAGCTATTAAGTTTTCCCTGGGACCAGTTCAGGAGCCTTTGGGTTCCAACCTATGGTCTCCCCAAGGATGGCCAGAGCCTGCTGGGCTGGACTGCTGTAGACTGGAGGACCCACTGCACAGATCCCAGAATTCTTTGTCCAAAGACTAGAGGAAACTCCAGCTCAGACTTTGTGACTTCCCAGCTGAGTCTGCCCCTGGAGGGACAATTTCCTCCAAGCCTGGGACACCTGACCCTGGGCCCCATAGCCATGGGAGTGGCTCCTGTCCCTTGGGTGCTCCCTTCTGTGCTGTACCCCATAACTTCCCCATTGACACAGAGGGGGTTTTTAGGGAGTTAGATATCACACCTCTGTTAGGTTGGGAAGGTGTGGCCAGCTCACGAAGGCTGAGAATGGCTTTGGATGCATATGTGGCTAATGGGTACCTTGCATTCATAACTTCTCCTTGGGTGACCCAGGTCCCCCGAATAGGAAAGCCTTCAGCTTTACCCTGGGAGGCTGGGAGTAGGGGAGCTTCAGCTTTGGGGCTCCAGCCACACATTTCTGCGTGGAGACCCTGCCAGGACACCCTGGAATGTATGGAGACAGAGGCCGTAGTGCTGGGTGTCGCATGAGCAGGTACTAGTGTGAGGGGCCCCGGGGACCTCAGTGGAAGGAGACAGGCCCCCATAAATAGGTACAAACAGGAGATCTGCATGTGTGCCACGCACTGCCCCTGCCTGCGTGGGCCCTCGGCGTCAATATTTCCAGCAAATTCCAGGAGATTTTGCTCCTGGCTTGCACAGGGCACTGTCTTGGGGAGAGATTTCTACCTTGCCTGTTCTCTGACACCCTCTTTTCAACACCACGGCATGGCTTTCTGAGTTCTGTCCTGTGGCCATAGCCCAGAGCCCCAAGACAGCATTAGGGTACTTCCTGTGATAAAAATCACAGTGGCCACACTTGTGTACCCTGAAAGCAAGGTAACACCAAGTGCCATCCCAGACAACCAAAGCCCAGAAGCCTGGATGAGGACGTCACCGGCCCTGAAGGGGAGCGGGAGCTTGGGAGGGAAGCTTGGAGAAACAGAATTTCCAGGACAGGTGCCGGGAATTGACCCTTATGCCTAAGGAAGATTTGGCTTGGCTGGTAGGAGGGTTGGTTGCATATCTAGCGGACGTTTGGCTGGGTTTTTCTGTTTAGGAGAAAAGATTTAAAAACACAAAACAAACAGACAAACAAAACAAAAAAACCCCAGTAGAGTTTCTTTTCCTTCTCGGCAATTTACAGGTGGGAAAAAACATTCTGATTTAGAAGCAGAGGATCTGGTCCTGGAGGAAGACTGAGCGCCCTCTGCAGGTACCGCCTGGTGGTACCATCAGGTGCCAGGGTTGTGATCCCTGGAAATGAATGCAGCATGAACAGACTGAAGCCTGGAGTGAGGTGAGGGTGCTGGGAAGCAAAAGGATGTCAGGAAGCTCCGCGACTTGTGCGAGATGCGGATTCTGTTTGGGTTAGGAAAAGATGGGAAGTGGTGTAACGAAAGGGGAGGATGATCGTGGAGGAAATGAATACAGCAAGTGCTTGAAAGCTAGCCACTGAGTTACACCGATCGGCCCGAGGAAGAAATAGATGCAGAGGACAGAAAGAGAAAAGTGAAATGAAATCATCAACAAGACTGTGTAAAAGGCAAGTCAAGTGAAAAAGCACCGGAGCATGGCAGACATGTGATTGGGGAATCTTGCACGCGTGAGGAATCCCGCTCTTGTCTGCAGGATGCTCCAGGTGCCTGAGGGCTGCTGTTATACACGTGGGATTCAAAGGGACAAAATAAGGGCGTAACCAGCAGCTGTGTGGATTCTTAGCAGGATCGGGAGCCAGGTGGTCCTGAAAACAGCATGCAAGGATGAGCAGCAGGAGGGAGCAGCGACACACAGGTCCTCTGTACCCGTGTCAAGCCCAGGTGTGTGTCTGTCCGTCCAGTGGGCACACCTCTCTGTCCAGCACAACACAGATACCTACTTAGCTCACAGCAAGATGGCTCAGAGCCTCTGTACACTTGAGAAGTGGGAGGGACAGGAGGGACAGTGTGAAGGTCAGTGAAATCCATCCTCCCCTCACATGAGGTTGCCTGGCAGGTTTTCTGTCCCAGCACACTTAGCCCAAGCTCCCCTGCTGCTTTCTGGGGATCAATATTTGTCATAGGCGCTAATGTCACCCATGTCATCTTTGCCTCGGTGCCTATCGGTCCTCTCCTTCCCTCCCCTCCCCCACTGGCCATTTGCTAGCTGTTCCCTGCCACTTTGCAGCCACTGAGAGTCTCAGTCCTCCCTTCCTTCCACGCAGGTCCTCTGTCCAACAGCCTGAACTCATGCAGAATTTCCCAGCTTGTCTGACTTTGTAGCTAGGCACACTGTCCCAGGGACTCTCAGACATTTGGAGCATGTCTTAGCCCAGGCAGTCCTTTGGCCAGGGAACCTTCAGTGGCTCCCGATGCCAACTGATTGAAAGTCCAAACTTAACTTAGGAGGCGCTGCAAAGCCCACTCCTGGCTCTACCTGTCTTGTCCTCTGCAAAAGTTGTCCACTCAGCCTTCTAATTTCTTTCATGCTTTTTTGCTTTCTCCCTCCTGTGTGGACCTTTCAGGTCAACACAACACTAGGTGCAAGTTCTACATCTAAGTGTGCCAGGCGCACTATTTGGCTTTGCAAGCTTTCCTTGGAGGCCTGAGGGCTTGGCACTGTGGGACCACGCGGGTCTCCTGGTTCCTGCCTTCTGTCCATCTGCCCTGTTCACTGTTTGTTGTTAGATACAATCAACACTAAAGCATCACATGAGTATGTGAAGGTAGCACTTTGACTTTGTGAAAGAGCCAGTGAGTGTGTTCTGGAGAAGATCAGCCTTGGCTGTGGCAGGCCCACACTCACGGACCTGAGAGCCTTGGATATTCTTGTTTTTTCATATGCTGCCCACCCCCTGCCACTAGAATGTCCCCTGTGACTCAAGTGAGGATCTGGCATACTATTCCTGTCTCCCCTGTTCCTGTTGCTTGCCTTTCTTTTGCCTCATTATTTACTCTTCCTTCTCCTCCCTGGTGCCCCCCAACCCCAGTGACCCTGCTCACTGCTCTGAGTCTCTTTCTCCTCTGAGTTTTGATGCGGTGCACGTCAGGCTGTGGGGACCTCATCTTTTGTCATAACACTGATCAAAAGGCTCTTACCCCTACTCTGGGCAAGTAGCACTTTTTCTCTGAGAAAGTTCCAGCTGCTCAGACATCTCCCACCTGCTCGTTTTCAAATTTGCAATGTCATCGCATTACTCCCTGAGCCTGCTTTAGCGTGGGTGTGGACAAGGGCTTTACTTTGTGCCATAGCCTGAGTCTTGTATTAGCATGGCTTGCTGGTGACCACATTTGATTGTGACAGTGATGGTTCTGAGGACCTGCCGCTAAGGGACTTTGGGAGTATCTTTAGAAAGGAGAATGCGATCAGCCCTCGCTTCACTAAGAGAGTACTTTGAAGCCACCAGATATCCAAGCACCAAGCAAAACTTGTACAAAAGGAGGAGACAGAAGAGGAAAATGAAGCCAGATAAGGAGAGGGACTTCCAGCATGGCAGGAAGAGCAGACGGAGCTCCAGAGATGCCAGGGCTTCCAGGGTCTGCCAGGGTCTGATTTCATTTATTCTCTCCAAATTCAGTCCTATTGTGTGCCGGGCACTGTTCTTGTAACAGAGGGCAAAACAAGCTTGGCTTCTGCTACCATTGGTCTGTTTCAGGCAAAAGGCCACAGTCAAGCAAAGCATCTAGCCCGCTGTGATTATACCAAGCGCTCTCACTGCTGCTCCAGCGAACCATAGCTCCTGAGAGGGTCAGTCTAGAGACCTGCTAGAGGCGACAAAGAGGGTGCACACAGGGTTTAGGGGGACCAACGTGAGGCACAGGAGAAAAGGTTGAGAGACAGGATGTGTTCTGAGTGGCATGGTGAAAATTCCCTTACAATGGCCCTGAACACGATGTCCTATTGTCAGATACTTTTTCTTGGATCAAACTCTCTGATCAGTAAGACAACTGTGTAACTTCTTGAAGAAAAAATAAAGACTAGAACAACAGGCTTTCGCGGCTCTAGTTAGGACTACGTATTCCATATTGCAAGCAGCACCCTGTAGCCTGGATACCAGTGACGTCACAGAGAACCTGCAACTAGATCCAGTTTCATCCCAGAAAAGCGTTCGGTGAGGCTGAGCTTGCAGGGATCAGGTTTGCTTCTGCATCACCTCTTAGCAGGGTGCCTTTCATAGTTCTTTGGGACTATGTGCGTGTGTGTGGCGGTGCCTGGTCAGTAGTGGCTCCTTCTTTGTAGGTATAATTAAAGTCTGGGACTGGCTGTCTTCTTCCAGAGAAGACATTTTTATGCTTCTGACAGATACCTGTAGACCGGGTTACCAGCCTACACTTGTTCAGTGCAAAGCCTGAGTGTGCCCTTTGGGGCGAGTGGGTGCTGGGGTGTGCCTTTTGCCCCCCAGTCCATTGGAAGCATAACCCTGTTTCTAGGCTGCTTCACATGGAGCCATCAGTGGGATGCAGGCTAAATCAGCTTTGAGAGCTGGGTTTCTGGTTCTGGGGTCTCTTTGCCGTGATTGTCTCTGTCCAGAAGCTACTCACAATCATGTTATCTCTGCCGCTTTCAGGAAGAGCCTTTTTTTTCTAATGTCCCCCCTTCTGTCAAAATATGCCCCTGAAGAAAGTTTTAGTTGCCTGGTGGGCCAGACATGGAAGCAGAAGTCTTAGCAACTTTTCTCTGCTCTTCCTTGCTGTGGGGCTTCTCGATAGCTTCCGAGACGTGAAGGCTGGACAAGTGAGCTGGGGAGCTTGTGGCAAGTCAGATGGGAAGCTCATTGTGTCCTCTTGGGAGAGCAAAAGAGTGCAACAAGACCATCCAGCAGAGCCCCAAGGCCGGGAACAGGGACACCCCAGAAAGAGGGGAAGAGTCATGAATGCCTAAAAGGCTGTGGACCCTGGCAGATCAGACAGGAAGAATCTGCTTTCAGGCAGGGTGGCCTACAGACCAGGCCAATGGCCCCTGGGATGGAGGTCATGCTCTGTTTTCCTTGGCTCAGGTTGTTTATCAATTTGAGATGCTGGGTGGAGGGCTCATGTTTCTTCCCTTCCTGCTGCGGTCCTTGGGGAGGAGCACCATTGGGAAGGAGCCTGCTGGCCTTTTGGTAAATGGCCTGGGCAGATGCACTAGCATGGGCCTTTTTCGATGTCTTCCTTACAAGACAATCTTGGAATAGGCAAAAAACTTATCTGATCATTCATTTCACAAATATTTACTGAGCACCTTCTATGTGTCCAGCTGGCTGTGGATCACCAGGAGCATACCAACCTCCAAAACAGACCAAAACAAATTAGCCCCCACCATGTACACATCATATTCTTAGGTCGGTTTTGCTGCAGGAGGATTTCTTTAGGAATATTGCACACTCTTAGGCATCAGAGAAGAATTTCATTCTTCCTGTGCTGCGGGCCTCAGACCACCCCAAGCTTACTTGTTCTCATACAAGAATGATTTTCTCCAGGATTCGATATTTGCCTACAGCCCAGGATGCATGGAATTTCTTTAGTTTCTATGACTAGATCTCACGCTGTGAGCAGATCCTTCTGCCAAATTTGTACCTGCAGGGCTGGGCAGGCTGTATAGCAGATCAGAGCTCAGTGTCAGATACCACAAGGCTTTCTCCAAGGGAGGAACATGGTGCAGGGACTGAGGAGTGCATTGTTAGACAGGGGCAGCAAAGAGGTCAGCTAAGAAAGCTGAAGTTCATTTAGCTGAAATACTAGGACCTGAAACCAGAAGTGACCCTGCTGGGGCTTTGATGTCTAACTTCAGAGAGCAGAGACAGATGAAGGAGTTGATCCAGTTGTAAAGTCTTTAGGATGCTTTCACTTGTATTCTCTCTCCATTGCATAGATTAAGAAATAGGATGTACATCCTATTTGCATGATTGCAATTAAGCACGTCTTAGTATATCTAAGTGATTGAGCTCCGGTAACGATGTGTGTGATGCCAGGGAGGCTGCTGTGCTGGGTGGCGGTGGCCTCCTGCATGAATCTCTTCTGCTTGCCCTGGGAAGGGAGTCTCTGATCTCCTGTGGCTCCTGAGTTGACCTGGTCACTAGTGCTCAGGATCACAGATCTACACAAGACCGAAGCACACCCTTGTCTGGGTGCCCGTGTCTGAAGGGGCTTCTTACTGCCCCCTGTCCTCTTCACAGTCCCCTCCCTGTCAGCTGGCATTCCTGCTGCTCTTGTTGAGAACAGCACCATTTAGCTAATTCAACCACACCAGGCATTCTTTGGGCTCTGCGGTTCACTCTATCTTCCGCTTTGACAAAGAGGTCACGCTGAGCCACAGACAGTTTTCAGAAATGTTACTAGCACCCCGCCCCTCTCCTGCACCCTCACTGCTTCCTCTTATTTCACCTTCTCCTCTCCTTTTTGGGAGGGCCTTGCTGTTCTGTTAGGAAGGACAATATAGCCTTTGTTGGGTCCTCTGTCTGACCTTGCAGTCTGAACCCCTGATGTGCTTAGCAATGTCACGCGCTTTGCATCCACTAAGGCAGCCCTCACAAGATGATACTTAGTACTGTGCAGGTAAAGAGAAGATCTCCAGCCCTCGAGTGACTTCCCTAGGATGTGCCACACACGTGCCTCACACGTGCCAAGATGCTGTGGCCTGCAGCTCTCTCCTGGCCTGGGAACTCATTAATGGGAGTGGATTAGAAGCAGTCTACCAGGGCCTATGGTAGACAACTTACCAACACACGCTTCATATGTGTGTAACAACAAGGACCTCAGAATATGTGGTAGAGGGGCCCTGAGGACATCTTCTCCCTAGCCTTAGCAGGTCTATCATCCTGAATGATGCTGCCTGACAACAGCTGTTTGCTTCTTGGGGCTTGATTTGCCTGTGTAAGGGGCTCCTTAAGGTGAAGAAAAAAACCCCAGCACCCCATCCCCCAGAGTCCCTCAGTTTCTCTTTTGCACATCACAACAGCACTTCAGTTGTTTCCGAGGAGCCCAGTGGGAAGCAGCCTGCCTGCTCACTGATTGCTTTTTGGAGCCAAACGGTGCACACCATTGTTTCCCCTGGCTCTCTGTAACCACAAGGTCGAGGCCAGGCATGCTGAGGTCCTGGTCTGAGCCGGCAGAATTTCGTTAGCAACTTCAGTCAGAAGTGAGCCATGAGAAGAGCGGAGCTGAGCTCTGATCTGAGCCAGAGATGAAGATGAATGTGAACAAGGGGGCCGTGTCCCTCAAAACAGTGGTGAGCCTCGTCTCACTACTCCGTGGCAAATCCATGTGATAGAGTTCAAAGCATCCTCTGCCATAGTCATATACTCAGGGCTGAAGCTTTTGCGAAGGTAAGTGGAGCATAGGGACACTATACGTATCACTGGATTAGGCCATCAGTGAGTTTAGATGCCTCACTGTGCCTTTCAGAAACATGGTCAGAAGAGGGGAGTTGCTGGGGCATGATCTGGAAGGGTGTATTTGTGTCCTCTCTCCTTTCTGTTTCCTGTGTGCTATGCATTGAGTAGCTTTCCTTTGCCATATCCCTCCCCTGTGCTGTTTCCCGCCATGGAGGCAGCCTGCCATGAACCGATCCCCACGGAAACCGTGAGTCAACATAAACCTCTCCTTTACGTGGTGGGTATTGGGTATTATGTCCCGGCGGTGAGACAGTGACTAATACAGTCATTAGGGTAAGGAATGGCTTCTTTTTCCAGGTTGTGTTCCATTCCTTTTCTAGTAGTTGTTACACTGGGGAGACTCAAGAAGTCTTTGTTCTAATGGAGATATGCCTAGCAGAGGCTGATACCTCCAGAAGTTTACAAAGGTGCAACGCTTCCATTACATTTCCACCTAATTCTCTGTTTCCCTGCGTATTCAGCACCCAGAACAGTAGGTAACTGAATATCTAGTCATTCAGCTAACAAGCAGATGAACTCCCAAACATGTGAGACGATGGTCGGGAGGCCAAATGGCTATAGAGAAATTCAGAAGAGAATGGCTCAGGCACATCAGATACCTGTTTATCTCTCACATAATATATGTACTCAATTGTTGGAATGGGGACAGGAGAGGAAATGCTGCTCCTCAGAGAGCAGTGTGAGCATGACTTGTGCCATATTGGACAACTGGCTTCCAAGACACTTAGCATTATTGCCAGCACAATTACAGTTCACGGGACATAAAGAAAAACAGGGATACTTGGATGTGGCATGCACTTTTCCTCACATTGTCACCTGAGGCTTGTCATTGAAAATAGGGTAAAAGCCAGTTGGCTACATACCTGGGGATGGAGTAAGAGGATAAACAAGTGGAAGTAGAGACTTGTATACCCTAGTTTGGAAGAGACCTCAGACGGCTCCTCAGCTGCAGCCTCCAACCCAGGACAAGCACTAGACTTCCTGGGTGATATGCTCCCAGCCCTTCATGCATCTCTAAGCTAATCTGGGCTGGGGGAATCCTTAGAATCTGTTTCTCGTATGAAAACAGGATGAGTCTCTTCCTTTAGACACATTCCTTGCCATTTCATAAAAAGGAGAATATAGAGGAGGAAGAAAGTAAATCAAGAGAGGCTACCTGCCCAAGGGAGCTCATTCTTCACAGGCCTGAGAGGCTGAGACCATGTCGTGTCATCCCTAGGCTCTGCCATCCCCTGACTCACAGGGCTGTGTGACCCTTCTGACCTATCATGAGGTCCCTGGACACCACAGTCACTGCTTGGATTGATAGCCAATGCTGCCTGTGATTACATTCCTAGGAGAACTTTTTAAAAATGATTTTGGAAGAAAGTCAACATCAACTACGTGTGGCTTTTAAAAGGCTTTTCCGCATCCTAACTGCCTGCCTCAAATAGGCTTGTGCTTCTGTTTGGCCAAACTTACCTCCAAATATCCCACCTTTCCTCCCTGTAAGTTTCTTACACAAACCCTCCTGCCCTGGCCTAATGGCATCTTCCTTTCTTCTTGGACTTAAAGCTTGTGTTTCCTGTTGCTGACCTTGAGTTTGTGTTTTACTTGCCTGTACTGAGCATCTGGTCCCCTTGACTGTCTTGGCCACTTACGGACACTTGTCCTGTGCTTCTGCATATATTTTCCCAGTACAAATCATGTATTCGCACTGTGCCCCTCGCTCGTTTGGAATTCATCTTGCTGTGCATAGTGCAGCGAGTAAATCATGTGTGGATGATGGCAGTGCTGTGAGAACTTGGAGACTTTGCTCTGATTGGAGCTAGAGATGTAGATGAATGTGACATTGATAAATCCCTCTCCTGGTCCACACCCTGGTAGCAGAAAAGTGGAGACTTGACGAGAGCAACAGAACGAGAGCTCATAGCTTCTCAGCCCAGGGATGGCTGGGTCCCATCCTCACAGTCAGTGCCCTGGGCCCTTGGCTGGCTGGTGATGCTCAAGTGCTGCAGACCCAAAGCTGTTGCTTTTGGAAGATCTCAGCTCAGTGGGTAGGACAGCAGCTTTCGGAAGAGCTGGGCAAATGAGGGATTGTGGGCTACTTCTGGCTTTGCTGAGAGAGCAATGGGGTGAGCTGGGGAGGGGGGGATTATCCATTTCTGGTGTCTAAAATGAAAGGGTATCAGAGGGAGCTCTGTCTCACCCTCTGCAAGTTAACATTTAAAGGACTCCCAGCTGTCCCTAAATGCGAGCCATTCAGGAAGTTTCAAGTACAAGCATGTCTGTACTTGAAACTTGGGTTTGTCAAGAGCTGCCTGGGATTCCTTGAGCAGCGTCCCCTGGAGTAAATAGAGTTTCTTCAGCAGTGGAGAGGAAGCGTGAGAAAGGCTTAGCATGCGCTTCTCCGGGGCTAATTTTGCTGGATATGGGGTGAGAAACCTGTGTGCCTTCCTTGTAGTAAGTGCCTGAGAAATTCCCTCCTTCCTAATATTTTTCCTGTTATCACTGCCAGTCCCCAGTTAGGGGCCATGAGCTTTTGTACCTCAAACTGAAAAATGACAGAAAGCATGCAGAGGAAGCACTGGCGAGACATGAATGGGTTCAGGAATGACCTCGGTAGCACAGTGTCTCTGCTGAGACACTCAACTGGAGCCTTCTTTATGGTCCCCGTGCCTGAAGTCACTTTTCCACATTTGACCCCTCTTCCCTGGCAGCTCTGCCCAGATCCCAGATGTTCACCGTGATGCACCACGGAGAAACAGAGCTTGGAGGGGAGTCCGTCACGAGCTCATGCTAATTGGCATTATCTCTCCCTGGCACCCAAGCAGAGGCTGCCAGAGTCCCCGAAAGTCCAAGGGACATCACGTGCTTCTTTAATAGTGCCATCCCAGTGATAGTGAAATATTTATCAGCTCTTGAACATTGTTGGAAATAGTGGTCAGGCAGAAAAAAATCAGCATGTACTGCATGTGGTAGGAATTTCACAAAAGGGTGAAGATTTGTTTTGTGAAACTTACGCTTCATCTCCGGGTACCTTCATGGTTGTGATTGGGACTCACATGAGAGTGTACTTCTGACTGTATTTGGGTCTGGTTAAAAAGACATGTGAGATTCCATTCAAGGGACTTGTCTCACCTGATCCTGGCATTGTGCACAGAGGGCATGGGAAGAGAAACCCCAAAGATAAGAGCTGAACTTTTATGTTGGCTCCTCCAGTAGGTGTAGAAAACCTCCTTAGACCCTGAGGGTCTCAGGATACCTGACCCAGCTTTGGGTGCCTCGAGAGACTATCATGGGCTTTGCATTCTGACCCCTTCCTACAGCATGGTCTCCCAAGTGAATCTGGGGAATGAAGACAACTCCTTGGCAATTTAAATAAAAAAGGATTCAGTGGTTAGCTGAGATGCACAGACTGGAAGAAGAAACCTTGCTGCAGGCTGGAAGAGAGGAAAGAGGAGATGGGAGAGGTCATTTGCCATCTCTCTGCTTCCCTTTCCAGTTCCTGGGCCTCCCTTCCCATGCTGTCTCTGGTGGGAAGGAGACTGGAATAGACAGTGGGGACAGTGGGAGGGCTCGGTCTCTTGGACCTTCTTCACGGTAGGTCAGATTCTCAGCCTCCCAGGAAGACCTTGTGAGGGGCTAGTACTTCTAGGGGAAGTGGATGAGTTTTACAGAATGGAAGCCTGGATCGTGCAGCTTTCTATTGTTTGTGAGTGACAGGTATAGCTTTCTACAAGGTTTAAGAGTAAAAAGCAAGGAGGAATGGACATAGGTTGAGTGCTCAAGGAAGATAGGCATCCAGGACCCCTGCGGCCAGACAGTATGGTGGCTGCCTACCAGGGGCATCTCAGACTTCGCTGTTACTTCTCCAGTGGAAAAATCTTTGGATGAGTGGTCATATCTTGCCCAAGATAGAAGCTAAAACATGGTAAAGGAACATGGCCTGGGGTAATTTTCAAAAGTAGTGGCTTCTTCCAACTCTTTGAGGGCAAACTCGGGCTTTTTTTTTTTTTTTTTTTTTTTTTGTCTCTTCTCTTTTTTGGGCTCCCTGTTGAGTTAGCAGAGGTCTCACCATGTCTCTGGAGAAGATAGGCAGAGCAGAAATGTCCTTGGCTACTCTCCCGCTCCCAGATTTTCTCCTACGTCACAGCAAGGAGAATGCATGGGGACAGGTCCAAACCCAGCTTTCCTTATGAGACAAGGCAGGGTATGCATGGACCAGAAATCTTTCCTGAAAGGTTGGATGCACCTGTATGGACACTGTCTCTCCTAAGCCCCCGCTTCACCTCCATGAGATTTCTGAGTGTCTACATCCCATAGTGTAATGACAGAATTGTGGACTCCTAGGTGTGGGCCCACTCGGAGTCAAGTTCTTGGAACATGTGGCCATTGTGTAATGTCAACCCACAGCACCTTTATCAAACATCTTTTAAACAGACAAAAAAAATTGAGCAAAAGAGGTCGAGTCTTCCCAGGAAGTCCATGTGGTGGGAATGATTTGTGGCCGTATTTCAGTTTACTGAGGTCCAGGGTCATGCTCCTCCAGCCTGGTGTCCTGGGAAGCATATATGTCCAATAAGACCCCAAATCTTAGCTAGCAAGGACCACAAGGGCATACTCTGGGTGAGCATTTCAATTTGGAAATTCAGAGAAAAGCTGGGAAGAAAACAGTCAATTGTGGATGCTACAAAACTTCCAATGGCTTCCACCAACCATTTAGTTTGACCCTGAAGACTTCACTGCTTTGGTTTGAGTCTCAGCACAGTTTTTTGCAGTTTTTCTTAGAAGCCCTCATTCCTGTTGACTGTTCAGATCATGCCCTGTGCACATCCATTTATTCCTCATGGGCATGACCCCTGTTGTCATCTAAATGGCACTCTGTCTTGGTAGTGTCCTTGGCAGTCAACTCAGTATGGGTGAGCACTGTGGCATTTTGCTGTTTACATTCAGCTTATTTAGTAATAGCCTAAAAGTGTAAGAGGAGGGATGCCAGTAATTTTATTAAATACTTGTTAATCTCTGTGACATTGATAATTAACATTTATGGCAGGCATATATTATAGGAAAAAATAGAATATATAAAATTTGGTGCCAACTCCAGTTTTAGACATCCACTGGGAGCTTTGGAACCTGTTCTTGTGGGTAAGGAGAGCTACTGTAACTCTGAAAATGAAAATACACCCTCCCCTCATTCTCCAGGGGGTGGGAACCATACGGTATTCCGTATCTAAAGTCACAAGTGCTCTGATTGGTTGTCTGACTACACTTCTGTTTAGCCACACTAAAGATTGTTATTTGATAAAAGAAATAAGCCTTGTTTGGTGTGAAAAATAGGGGCTTCCTACATGCACTGATACAGGAATCTGATCTCTTGTGGTACACCTCAAAGCGTGCCTTATCAAAGGAGTCACGAGTCTATACAGTCTGATATCATTCCTAAAAGTTTTTTTGGGGGTAATAAATACTAAGTCAGCCCTCTCCAGCCCATGATGCCTAAACCCTTAGCTTCTTGCCCATAACATTAGCCCACGACAGCTGCATTTTGACTTGACCAAAAACTAGACATTAAAACTTTAAAAAGTCAGAAAAGTGCGAAATAACTGGCTATTAGAAAAATGTCAAATTATTATAAAAATGTCAGTTATCAATGTATTTGTAATAAAAAGCAGAAGCTCTATTTTATCTTTTTTCCCTAGGGCCTTATGGACAAACGCTAGTCCTTTAACAAGGATTTCCTTTGCATTTATGGCAAAGGGAAATTTATAATAATTTTAATAAGAAGATGTGTGGCCTTTGGCCAGGAAGAATATTTTCTTTTGACTGGGGGCTAAAATAGCATTATTTCTCATGCAATCAGTCTCAAGTAGTGTAATTGGACAGAGTGATCATTTGATAGACAGGTAGGGAAGAAGCCCCAGCCTTCCTAAGACTAATGCTATGTGTTAGGAGAACATCCCAGAAAAGTCTCATGAATTCGTGGCGGGACCTTCTGGAATGTAGCTGGCTCCTGGCGGTGCAATGGATTAACTCCTTGATGAGTTTATATCTAAATGTGCTGTTGGGAGGTGAGCCCTGCACTGGAAGGGATGGGTCGCTGGGGATGCAACTTTGGAGCACATCTCCCTCCCAACCTCCTCCTCCTTCTCTACTTCCTGGTATGGAGAAGGTAGGCAAAGTCACTTCTCAGTCTACCTAGGCTAGGGATGAGGCAACCCAGCCCCTTAGCTAGGAGCAGGGCCTGATTGTCCCTGTCTTTTTCCATTCTCCTCCCACCAGAGCTGCCATGGGCATCTTAGGATCAGCTCCTGTTCAGGCCACAATCTTGTTTATGACTCAGGCATAGATCAGTGGATTAAAAAAAGAAGCATAGACGTGAGTCATGAGGAGGGATGCCACCCATGACAAACCTGTCCTCTGGGACGCTTGCTGGGGACCAAACTTCCTGTGCTGCAGAGCAGCTGGACTCCAGGAAAGCTCCAGTGGTGAGGTGGGTATAGGAGAGGGGCCAGTTGGAATGTTTCTTAGTATCCCATGAGAATAAAATGCTGAAGGAAGCCTGAATGAAACATATCATTCACCTCTTGCAGCAATATTTTTCATACTCTGAGTTGCAAACCATTAGTGGGTTGTGAAATCAATTTAGTGGTTTATGGCCAGCATTGTAGGAAAATAAAAAACAAAAACCTCAGGGTATCACTTACATAAAGAGTTACATGCTTTTTCCCCCCCTTTTCAGATATATGTGCACCTATTTATGTGTCTATTCCTACTTGGGTTTTATATGTAAATATCAGTGCTGGGTGGTGATGAAAGTTTCTTAAATTTATTTCTTAATGTGGTTTTGTGGTAAAAAAAAACTTTGAAAGGCATTGGCTGGGCAAGTCATTCCCTTGTTCACAATGGAAGAGTAGGGTCTGTTTGATGGGAATCTGGGGCCCAGCTTATTGGCCCATGGACTGGCAGAGCAGTTTTGAGATTCCTCACTGGGGATTTTAAGTCTATCTCTACCTGTCCAAATGCTGTGGCTCTTCATGGTTTTGGGGCCTTGGATTTGTACAGATTGGAAAAAAAAAAAAAAAGCCTAGTGAAACTTGGAAGAGAAAGACACTGGCAAGGCAGAATGGGAAACAAGGAGCTTATCAGCAGATGTGGGTGGACATCTGGAATGCTGAACCTGAGCTCTGGGGTGGACAGGGCTGCAGTGTGCACATTCAAAAGCGTGCAGTCTAGAGAAGCTGGAGGTGCCAATGCCAGGAACCCTCTTCCTGGCAGATCCAATGCAAAGGCCCAAGCGGAAGGCCATTCAGGAGAACTCAGAGGATCAGGGCTGGGGCTGGACCTGCTGGATTTCTTGGTCAAAGCAGTCACCTTTGGTAGCTACAAGCTGCTTTGGAGAGAAAAGAGGAACAGACTTTAATCTTCCCTTCATGCAGGAATGCGCCACGAGTCAAGGAGACGCCAGTATCCTGAGTGCTGAGAGAGTGTAGGAAGAGAACGATTGGTGTCGTCATTTGGTGCCTGGTGGTGGTGGCATCTGGGGAGGATGGTGCACCGTTTGGGGCATCTCTGAACCTGCGTGGTGGGGAGGCCACACAGAGTGATGGCACTTTTGGTTAAGGAAATGAGTATCTAGCACAGCGCCTCCAATACTCCGTACACTTAATTTAGTTAGGGGTGATTTAGCAGAAACCTCAGAATTATTTGTGCTAGCAGCCACTGTGGACTCCAGGAATGGGGCTGCTCAAAGGCATCTTGTCCCTGGAGAGAGGGCAGCATACAGCAAAAATTGAAATAGAGACTCTCAAATTAAATAGAAGCTCTGACTTTTGAAATTTAGATCAATAATCCATTGTTCTTTGCTTCCTTCAAATCCCTCTTACATCTCAGGCTCTGATTAGTGAGCCTTCCCCATGTCATCCCCTCTTCGCTTGTTTCCTCTTGTCCTTGCCACCCCTGACCAGCTGTCCCATCTCCCTAGTGTCCGAAACACCGAGAAGACAGAAGAACTGGACCAAGAGAAAGTATGGGTGTTGGTGCTGGGTCCTAACGCTGAGTTGACGGTCTAGGCTACTTCCTAGATTTAAACTTCAGTTTCTCCCCAGTGAGCAATAAGGAAAGGTGACCCCCCTGCAATCCCTTCTTCCATTTCTACATGCAATTCGCAAGCAACTGTGCATCACACCCTCATTAAGGGACTTGAAAAGGGACACAGGCCTGAAGTGTTGGCTGCTAGAATGTTTTCTCAGCAGAGAAAGCTCAGAAGCAGAGACAGAATAGAGGAGAGTGATACTTGGAGGAGGTCATACTTAACCAGCTGAAACAGAATTTCACCACTCTTGTTTTAATAAAAACAGGTGCATTTTTTCTTAGTACAGGTGTTCAGTACATGTCCACATTCCTGGTGGGACTTTGATGCATGTACAGAACACATCTTAATTCCCTTTTAAAAAATCCTTTTGCCTTTCCCTCACGCTCCCTCTACCCATCTTGTGATTCCCTCTTTCCCTTCTCTTGGACTTCAGAATAAAAACGGGGTACATTTTTCAGGTCAGACTTCTGTGTATAACAAGGAGGCACGAACTGGAATCCCTGGGTCTCTTTCCAGATGTCACTGAGATTTTTGAGAAGGCCGACATCGTTTGATTGGAGAAACAAAACATTGGACTCAGCCATGTTAGTAACATACGGGCTTTTTAAATGCTAAATTTTAAAATTGAAGAAGAAGCTGCCTGGCTTCCCTTACTCTGGTAAGAAATACCCTGTACTGAAGGCCTCCATTCTGATTTCTTGTCAGTGGTTTGCATTCCAAAACTCTGTCCTGAGACACTCGAGGGTGCTGCTCTCCTCTCAGAGGAGTGTCATAACATATTGTGACATTCCCAAAGTGACCATAATGACATCTGTTAGACACCAAATTATTAAGTCATACAGACCTAACTTCCTATTAATGGAGCTACCAGCTATTTCTTTCAACCTGGGGTGCTGCAAAGAAATCTTGGGATGCCAAGGGCCTCTTGCCTTCCCAGAGCATCTTCCCAAGGCACCTCTTTTGGGTTCAGTGTGAAGCTAGCACATGCACAGCTGAATGGACACACAGCTGTGGGCCTGAACACATAACATCTCTGCTATAAGTCCCCTTGCTAGCATTCTTGGTGGTCAGCTTTGTTGAATCTCCTGTGTCTAATTTGTTGCTGTAAAAACAAGTTTCAGGTTGGATATGAATCTGACTTCAATATTCAGCACCAACCTACAATAGCACTGGAGGGAAGCAGCCATAACTGTAGCTGTTGAGATAAGAGAGCCAGTTAGGGCAAAGACCCTCAAACTGACACCTAGGTGGGCAGGACTTGCCCAGGCCACCAGGCAATGGGTGGCTTTTCCTCTTCCTTCCTGTCTTTACCCCGCTGTCTTGCAGTCTGCCAGATGGGATCTGTGCTTACCCCTTCCTCCCGTCAGCTCACACTCGGGGAACTGCACATTCTACTGTGCAAGTGCTTGCTATCTGGCAGTTGTTTCTAACTGCCTTTGGAATTTTCTCAAAATTCTCAGCAGTTGGTGCCTTGGATCTAGCCAGATCCCCAAGATAGGGCTCTAGACATTTCCACTGGGGCCAAACAGCTAGTCCACTGGAAATGTCCAGTTTAATAATTCAATCCTATCCCAGGTCTTGGGGCAGTCACAGCTGATGTGAGACCACAGGGTCACTGCCTAATCACTTGACAAGACTCTCCCTGTTTTAGCTGAGGGAAATTCAATGTGAAATCCCCAGTGGGCCCAGCAGGGACTCTCTGTGGCTGGGGACTTGTTCTGTGTACTGTCCTCCTCCTGGTCCCCACCAGCTCATTCTTTGCCATGGCTCATGTCCTTTCTGGCAAGCAGCTGGGTAGAACCATTTGCAGAGATGGGGCAGGGCTGTATGGAGATCCCAGCTCTGGGTTTAACAAATCTTTCCTCAGGGAGCTGGGCCTGGCTCTGCCTTGCAGCAGGCATTCACCAGGGTGTGCAGGGCTGGGGCTGGAGGGACTGCAGAAGAGGCAGCCTCTGCTTCACACACCTGCAGACTCCTGCATAGCCATTGCCTCTATCAAGACCTGAGACAGCATTTCACAGATGGACAAAAAGAGGCCTTGCTTTTTAAAAAAGCACACTTAAAAGCACAGTGGCCACGTAGACCCCATCTGATCAGATTTAAAGCCTATGGTTTAAGAACCTTTGGGAATGGGGTCCAGGATCCACAGCTGCCCTGTGTTCCTCTTCTTTAGCCGCCATGCTACCCTGGGGAAGGGGAGTGGTGTCTAGCCTGGTCTCCTTGATGGATGGGGCCAGCCTGAAGGCAAAGGGACACACAGGACCGGCCTCCTCCACTTGGGGCCCATCTCTGGGGAATCAAGATCCTTTCATGAATTCTGTTTCTGGGGCCACGTATAATGGCTTTCAGACCTCAGAACCAGCCCGACCTTGGAGCCCACTTTCTCCTGGCCTCCTCCGCTGATGGTGACAACCCTGAGTCACTTCATGAAGAGACTGCATTTGCCTTGGTATTGTGCTGAGAGCAGAGACTACAGTGACTGTTCAAAGTGGCTGTCCCTGAAGGGCTGCAAGTTGATTAGGAAGAAAAGCTCAAGTGCAATGTGACGGGGCCCTCTGCTGTGACTTGAATGTTGTGTTCCTAAAACGGGCTCCAGTGTAGGCATCCTGGTCACCAGGAAGCTGGGTCCTGACACAATCAGGAAGTGATATTGCTTGCTCCGCATGTTTTTGTGTCTTTGACAAAAGATTTCAGACAGCAAGCACAGGCCTTCGGATAGAGTACAGGCAGGGTTTGTTGCAGCAGTAGATTTTCAGGGTGAGTGCGAATACACATACCTTCAGCACCTTCCAGTGTGAAGGTGGGCACGCAGCAGTGCTGTAAGCTCTTGGGTTGAATTTATATGATTAACTGACAATATCCTCCTCCAGTTAAGTCATTTACATGATTTCAGGGAGCATCTTTTCTTCCTTTTGGGGAATATTTTTTTTCTTAGGAAAATGGGCTGATTTGACCAATGTCAGAGGGAAGAAGTGTCCTGTTTATTCCTTAGGTGGGATGTTTCCATATAGTTTATTTGGAGACCTTAACACCTTAACATTTTCTCAAAATCCTCACCCACCATCTGGACTCTGTATGAGCCCTGGAACTTAGCATCTTCAGAGGAGGTTGCATTCTCTTGGGCTGAAGTTTGAAACCATGAACTTACTTGGATTTTCTATAGCTTATGGTTAAGAAAACAAAGGAAAAGAGAAAGAAATGATTCCTTCTCCCTTGCTTTTCACGTCTACACAGCCTGTCTTCGAGTTTGCTCATATCCGACTTTCTGCCTAACAACCTGAGCTGAATCACACTGAAGGGACAGATTACCCAAGGATGCAGAGAGGACTCAGGGGCTGGTGGGGACCATGGCTTGGGTGAAGGCACAAGGTGAGGTCTCTCAAGGGTAGAGAAAGAAATAAATGAGGGTGTTTGCAATGGATGGAATGAAGTGTGCAAGGGTGAGGGTTCATTTACTCTGGATTTTATTCTGCCAACTCTGATGAGCAGCAGCTGGGCAGAGAAAGGGTTGGACAGGCAATTCAGACAGAGCTTGTTGGCCTAGGTCTACAAGGGACAGATCTAAGTGAGGTCAAGAATGGGGGCAAAAGAGGAGACCCCTGCAGTGGTGAATACATGCAAGTGAATGGGGTTCTGGGGAGGTGCCACTAAGAAAGGAGCAGAGTTGGGCTGTGGGGTCAGAATGACACATATCCTATATAGCCTCTGGGGAGATGGATGTGGAGTATTGGTTTTTCCTGGCCATATGAGGCTGTTGGTCCTTGGCATTCATGGGTTTCCCTACCATTGCTGATGAGATGGTCCATTGTAGAGGAGAGGATCCTGGAGAGATGTATAAGGGCCAGGTGGAGGAGGCAGGGAGGGGAACAGAATGCAGGAGCATGTGCCTGGGTGCCTGGGGAACCATTATCCACTTTCCTCTCCCACTTCTCTGTGAACAAGTTCCAAGAAGGCCATGACCAAGTTTGAGGGTTGACCTCTTCCTAATGTGCCTAGCAATTTGGCAGACCCCAAATAGAAATTAGTGAGATGGAAGTTAGGGTTCTGTTAGACAGTAAGGGCAGAGGTCCCAAAATAGACTTGGAAAACAAAATGGAGTCACCACTCTCCAGGGATCTTACAAAAACATCTTCCAGATGTCCTGCTGTTGCCAGGGACCTCACTAGAGCACCATCAAGCAGGCCATTGGCTCAAGGGCACATGGGCCCTCCATGGGCACTGCACTGGACCCTGAAAGATACACAGGATTTTGTGGAGTAGAGATCATATCACTTGCACAATAGCCCAAACTCTCTTTTTAAAGCCCTTGGAAAGCCCTAGACAAAAAGCTTTCTTGGGGTATCCAAGGACCCCTACTTGGCTATGAGAGCTCTATTTCTTTGCCTTCATAAATTTTTCTTTCTGATCTTATATTTTAAAATAAATTTTCTTGCACTCCTACATCAGTATTGTGATATCAATAGATGCTAAATTAACGTTAGGTATCCTGAATACCAAATGTAGCATAGATATAGTAAAATGAGGGGCTGGAAAACACTGAGTGGATTTGGCAAGGGCGAGGTGGTGGGTGCAGATGCTGGGGCCTTTGGCTAGAACAGTTTTGGGAAAGAAAGGAAGTTGGGGTGGAAACCAGACTTCAGCAGAGGGAGAAGGCAGTTTTTGGGGTGGAGTTTGGTGTGAGGAAAAGTCCAGCAGACATCTTCTCCTGATTTCTCATGCTTCCCCACGTTAGCCTTATAACAATATCAGTAGTCCTAATTAACTGGCCTCTTTCTTGACAGAGGCCCTCAGCTCTAAAATAGAGAACCAAATGTGAAACCGATCAGTGGCCATGGACTAAGATAAATGACCTGACCCCAGAATGGTGGGCTTCCAGCTCCTTCATTCAGTGCTATTCCTTACAGTCCCCTTGCTCTGTAGGAGAGCTGCTGTTTGGCATTTCAGAGACAGAGGTCCTGCTAAGGTGTTTATTTCAAATGAGGTCAATCCTAGCTGCTAGCCCTTCCTCCTCTCTTCTGTATTTCTTACACTGGGTACATGGTAGAAGGGTTAAGGAAATTGAAGACAGTCTCCATATTTCTTGTAGAAGTTTGTCCAGGATAAGAAAAGAGAAAGAGTATAAAACCAAAGGTTTGTGGTTGGAGCACATTTGAGGAACTAAAAAAGATTGCTTATTGATCCCCCAATATTGTTATGTTCCTTGTAGAAAAGTGAGAAAAACACATAAAAGAGAAAGATAAAAATCATCTGTAATTCTGTTACAAATATATACTGTTAAACCTTGAATAATTTCCTTCCAGACCTTTCTTTTTGTTTTCAAGTAGGAACAGTGTCAGTCAGCACATTATTTTTGTGATTTATCTTTTTCACTTAATGTTTTTTTGAAAACATGTCTCTATTTTTCTTTTGAAGTATCCTATAAAGTTTTACCTACCTGCTTAATATTCGAGATTCAAGGTTCAAGTTGCAACAGGTTCATGCTCTTGTAATCCACAAATGAGCCCCCAAACTTGAGTTCAAAATATGAGGCAAAAACATTTTAAAAAGCAGTGCTGATTTATTTTCTCCTGGGCCCAGAGACACAGTGCAGTTGGAGACTGTAAAAGCTGTGTGTTGCCCCTTTACACTTTCCGCCTTTAAGTACTTATCACAGTTTACAAAGTAAGGGGGTATGGGCATGGATCAAGAAAACTGCTAATGAGGAACACCTTCGTTTTCCTTTGCAGATCTAGCAGTAATTAACAATCTTTGTCAGCTTATTCTAGCACCACATCTGTTATTTGTAGAGGGCAACAATAGTTAACATACCAATTAGGTAAGATTTTTAGAGATTTACAACTCTTTACAGAGGGGAGCATTGATTAACATATCAATTAGGTCACCCAGAGGAAAAGAAAAATGCATACAGAACAGTAGACCACATTAAGGGTATTTTGGTATAATACAAATATAACAAAGCTCTTTTTGCTAGTGTATAACATTCCCCATTGATTTTAGTCCATGATCTAAATCATTGGCTCATGGGGTTTTTAGACATAGGTACCTGTTTATAACCTTATGTCTTTAAAATCATAAGCTTTATGGTTTGAACCCGATCTTTGACATAGTTTACCAATTTGTGTATAATACAAGGCCCAATAAGAGGATTAATAAAGGTCTTGCAGCTGTCATTATTAAAGCTGTTAACCAAAAGGAGAAAGAAAAGAAAACCAACATTTAAATTTTCTCTGTTCCATCATATAAGTAACAATTTTTTTAAAAGTCAGACAGAGGCATCCTTGGGGTCTCTATAAGGGAGAACACAAGATTATCAGTTACATTTCGCAATCTTAAGCTTTAAAAAGTCCTTGGAGGGAACAACAGTCCACTTATCCGTAGGCTGATCGCCTTTGGAAGCTGGGACCTACTTGAAATGGGAATGATGAATCCAGGCAGGTTTTTTGGCTACTTTTCCATCACAGCCCAAGAGATTCACAGTGACACCTCTTGATGAGGACCAGTGTCTCAGGCTCCACAGCAGGATGTTGTTGTCGAAATAACCAGTGGGTGGAAGTCAGAACTAGCTGAAAAGTCTGGGAGGGGGGAACTTAATAAGATCTTGACTAGCAAAATCAGCTAATTTTTTTCTCAGAAATCTTAAGGATAAGAGGAAAAGGTCTCCCATACAAAGCTTCAAAAGGGGAAATACCTGCAACATAGGGGGTACATCGCGCATGCAAAAGAGCAAAAGGAAGGAGTCCCACCCAGTTCTTGCCAGTTTTTAAGGCCATCTTAGTTATCACTGTCTTTAAAGTCTTATTTATCTTTTTTACTTGTCTTGAACTTTGAGGCTGGTAAGCACAATGGAGTTTTCAATTGATCTGCAAAGCTTAGGTTAGTTTTTGAGTTGTCTGGGCTATAAAAGCCGGGCCATTGTTGGACCCCATGGATAAAGGGAGGCCAAATTGGGAAAACTGCCATCAGGACTGACTTAGACTTAGTAGGCAAAGCTTTAATCCACCTAGTGAAAAATATCATTATTAATAAGTACTTATTTCCTTGAAGTCCAGGCTTTTTTATTTTTGTAAAGTCTATTTTTCAATGTTTTCTAGGCCTAGTCCCACATAGCGAGCAGTTTTTGTTGGTTTCAGTTGCTTTGGGTTCACCAATTGGCACTGAGGGCATCTGAGGCTCACAGACTGGGCAAGTTTTGATATTAGCCCCCAGGGATCGCTCGAAGTTGAGCCACCAGATGCAAGTCTTTTTAAGTGTAAATAGGCTCTGACAAAGTAGGTGGAATCAGCAGGAATGTCAGGACTATCTCAATCCCTACTGATTTTGTGGCTGCCTTTTGGGCAGTGGTGTCTGCCAAATTCTTTTTTGTATAACAAAGCCATCTCCTGCCCAGTGGGCTCTACAGCAGATAATAGCCACTCTCCTTGGCATCCAGATGGCAGCCAACAAGTCCAAAATTTGGGGAGCATTAGACCCCAGAAGTCAATAAACACCATTCTTGATAAATGGTCCCATGAACATGGGCAGTAACAAATGCATACTTGGACAATTTGAGGCCTCAGTGAGGGCAATGAGTTTAGCATGTTGGGCCAATGTTTTTGGCTCTCGGTTGGTTCTCATTGAATCTGAGAGTCTGTGGTAACGGCAGCTCCCATGACCTGCTTACCTTGATAGATATAACTGCTTCCACTGGAGAAATATAAAGGAACTCTGAATAGTGGTTCATCTGTCAAGTCTGGTCCCCAATACAATCGTGGAGGGGCAAGGAGGGGTCATCATCAGGCAGCAGAGTAGCAGGGTTGAAGCCGCTGTCCCCTTGAAACTGACGGTAGTCAGATCTAGAAGTAATGCATGACTTGGGAGGTGAGCAGCCATCAGTCCGGCAGAGCCTTGTTGAGAGTCTCTAGCGACTAGGAGGGGGCAATTAAGAATCTATGTTCAAAAGTCAATTTTTAAGCCTTCTTTACCAGGAGGGCCACCGAGGAAATCACTTGCAGACAAGGTGGCCATCTGGCTGCCACATAATCAAGTCTCTTGGAAAAATAGGCAACAGGCCTATCTTAGGTGGTTTTTTTTGGGGTGCCCTAGTGGCTACTGAGAAAACTGGTGATACTGGGGAACCTCCTTACCTCTGTTGTCCAATCGGGGTGGGACAAAAGGAAAACATGGTTCTGGCATTCTGGATCAGAGGTCAGGCTTTATCTGAATGGCACACTGCTTTTTTGTCCCAGGATGCCATGTGGTAGGCCATTGTTTTACTGAAATTACATACTTAACAAAAAGGGCTTTGTCATAGGTAACAAAAGTAATTGTGCCACATAATCTTCCAGATGTCCACAGCAATGCAAGAACTTGTATTTAATCTCTATAATCACCAATCACATTAGGCACAATAGTTATTTTATTTTATTTTTTAAAATTTAGATCGGCTTCTTCCAGTACAAGATGAATTGTTTTCTTTTTTCTTTTTTTTAGCAATCAAAATCTCAACTCTGTCTTAACAATCTATTGCATTCCTGGAAATTCCCCTCCCCCAAACTCACAGTATTGTAAATTATCCTGTTGGGCTCTTTGCTCTTGATAGCCATGCCACAGAAAGAAAGCATTTTCTCTTTTACATTTTTACTTTAAGACGACCCCCCCCTTTTTAAACTTATTACCACTCAATTACCTTTTTTTTTTTTGCTTTTTAGACAACATTAAAACCTTTAATAATCCTTGAAGTGACCTTTGAGTAGTCTAAAACATATTTAACCATTTTATGTCTTTTTACCACATTAAAATGATACATTTTAAAAAACTGTAACGTTTTTAACTGGCTCAATTACAGTATAACCTGGTTTTTACTTGGTAATGTTGATATGATTTTTAAAAACCATAAATATACATATATATGTGCAATGAAAAGAGCCATCTCAATCCTTTCATTATCATCTGTGATAGATGCTTTGAAGGCTTGACAATAATGAAGTTTTTATTTTCATGATTGTTACTGGTGTCTCTTGCTAACTCCTACAGGGCAGTGATTTTGAAAGCTCTGAATCCATGAAGGCCCTTCTTCGCTCGTCATTTTGTATCTAGGTTTAGAAACTCAGGCTGCAGCAAGCATTTGGGTGAAGATTGTCTGTCTCCAGAACACATTGTGTGCAGCTTGCAATTGTGGTTCTGAACTTGTCAATTTGACTTGTAATTCTACATACATGGCTGCACCTGGCTAGATTCAGAAAACACCCATCTTACTGTAGAAGCAAGTATTTTCTTAAGCGTTGCATCTAAAAGATATGCCAGATTGTTTCCTGATATATTGCCACTTGACCATTTCAGCAGTCAATATTCAAGACCAATAGAATTGGTTTAATGTCCCTTGTTAATTTTATGTTCAGCATATTCTTTCCCAGATCCTTCTGCCAATTCTATTGAATTTTTAAAAAAAGGTTACATTCAGCAAGAGTTGTTGTATATGACTAGTTAGTAAAGTCACACATCCAATATGACTTTTACTGTTGTGAATGGACTAGGCACCCACCTCTTGACTTCATATCCTTTGCTCCTTTCAGGAACATAAGTATAGATCCATGCATCCATTCTGTGGGTCTGGAAAGAGGCCCAGAGAGTTGCTAGTTAGCTGTGGAGTTTGTAAACTAGAGCGTGGAGCCTTGGGTCTTGAGACAAAATCTTTCTGTAGTCAGTGAGACCAGTTATTGCTTGCAATACTAACACAGAATAGTGTTGGATTGTGGTAAGACTGTCTTGGCTATCATCATCACCTCTTCCAATATCTCTTGGGACCCTGGACATATAGAGGGACACAGTTTGAGACTGTCTGCAGGAGCACATGCAACGCCATCTAGGTCTCCCTGCTGCTTCCTCTTCCAAAGAGCCAAAGCACACAGGAAGGCCTCCTGTAGGACCACAATGGATGGAACCTTGGGGTGCAGCTCAAAATGTGATGATGATGCAGAGCAGTGTGGAGAGTGATAGCTCTTGGCACAGGTTAGCTGCTGTATCATTGCAACAGTCATTTACTCTTCCTTGAATGGTTGGGGGTCTCCATGACCGTATACACTTAGTGACATGACTGTCAAAATCACTTCTGGAACTGTATCAGCAGACAATATGATCACCTTCCCTTGATAAAGAGCTATGTAAGTCTTGAGCAGCATGGTCAGGTGTGGATGTGGACCAGCAATGAGAGATGGATAAAGATTATGGTTCTGACATGATTTGGTTCTGGAGGTGAGCAATTTTAAGTGTGCCAATCCAAACGTCAACTTCCAGGGACGCCAAGCTCTTCCTTTGCACTGTGCCAAGTCTTAATTTCCTCCCTAGCTTGTCTGATGTTCGGTCAGCTGACTCCAAGTCAACATACAGTAGTTTAGCCACCATAACTTAAGTATAGACCTGGAATTGGGACATACGGAGGAACACTAAGTTTACAAGCAAGGTCAAATGTTTGATCTCAATCATGAAGGCTGAACAGTGCTCACTTAAGGGTTGGAGAAGAACCAGGTACACATGAGATTGCCTTAAGGTAATGAGCTACCTTGCCTCTCATGTTTTTGCATGCATACCAGAACACTGCAATTATAAGTAATCCTGGCAAAGGTGACGCACGGCTCAGGGATAATCTTTCTGTATGGATGAAGGATTGGCCAGTCTGGTGTAGTGTTAGGCTTTCTTGCATCAAGGTGCAGTGAGTTAAATATTTTGTTGCCTAGTTTAAACTCTGTAGCAATTGCAGAGTCACCATACCGAGATGCTATTTTTACATTAATGTTAATCAGCCTGTTGCTGGAAAGTATTCCAGGACGTTGCAGTTTCTTCACTAGTACAAACTGTTACTTTGATCTCTTTGGTACAATTTAAGCACACCACTCTTTGGTAGTAAGTTGATATTTTAAGGGAGTTCCATACAGAATTTTCTGATTCTGTTCTCCAGCAGTAATTTTCTTTACTACTCCCTATTACTAGAATTTTCCATCCATCGCTAACAAAAGACAAATACAAAGACCATGTAACACAAAGTAGAACACCCAAAGATGCTTCAGTGGCTCAGAGGCCTGGCTGTTGACCCAGAATTATTCATGAGATTAAAAAAATCACATGCTCAGGGGCTAGGGATATAGTTCAGTGCCACAGTACCCATCTGGTAAATTCAAGGTTGTCCTGGTACCAAAAAAAAAAATTACATACCCAAGTATGCTCCACCTGTGGTATGATGCCATCACTCCAAGGTTCTAAGGGTGTCATTTGAGTTTCCATAGAGAGCCAGAATAATCCAAATTCTGAAATAACAATGATTCTAGGAATTTATTTCTGTGGTTTTTTCCTCAAATAGAGAGTGAATTTCTTGAGGGGTAAGATGATGTCCCTTTGTCTTTGTGTCCCCAGGGAGCCCGTCAGTAACTGGCACTTATGAATACTCTGAAGACATGTTTGTCTCACTTTGTTCTGTTTGAATGACAGTAGTTTAAAACCAGGAGGAATCTCTGATTAGGACATTGTGCTCCTGCTTTTCTTCAAAGCCCATAAATACCTGATAGATAGTGGAACCAGGATGAAGATTTTGACTTGATATCATTGAGGTAGTTGGGACACCATGGCTTAAAGACTGGGGAGCTGGAGTATGAAGGAGAAGAGTAACTTGTGGTGTGGATGTTAGAGGTGGAAGGTGACTTAGGTTCCTGTGGTTGCTGTAACAAATTACATGAGGTGAATGATTAAAATCATACTAATTGTTTTATAGTTGTGGAGGTCAGAAGTCCAAAACACATCTCCTTTGGTGGACATTAAACACCATATTCTTTAGGGTCACTTTGTCACCTTTTCCCATTTCTGGAAACTGTCTGCACTCCTGATGTTATGGTTTGTGTGTAGATACCTCCCAAAAGCCTCATGCAGTCATGGGGAGGCTGGCTTTTCAGAGGTGACTGAGTCTAGTTTGTGATTGATTCATGGCCCGGTGCTTGAATTAAGGGTGTGAGTGCCACGCTTGCCCTAGGGCAGGTAGCATTCATACAATATAAGGGACAGAAAGGATCATTCTCTCCCCTTGTTTGTTGCTTTTGTTGTCTTCCACTGCCATGAATGGTTGTTTATCTGCCACATGCCACCCTGACTTAGAGCAAGCCAATTATGGACTAAAATCTCTAGAAACTGTGAGCTAAATAAATCTTTTCTCCCCTTAACTTTAGGTGTTGTCTATTTTGTCTCAGCAAAAGTAATTAAGGCAGAATTTGGTACCAGAGAAGTGGAGTCATTGCCATGACTAACCTGACCATGGGGTTAGATGTCTTCAGGAATGGCTTGTGGGAAGAGTTCAAAATGATTTGGAGATGCTGGCTGAAAAAGTAGAGCTGGAATGCCTTAGGCTGTTCTGTGCAGGAGATTCCAGTCAGAGATCAGAAGAACAAAAAGTTGGTAAAGACCAGGCTCAGAAGGTTCCTTATGGGAAAAAGGCCTGGACTCCAGATGATGTGTGTTATTGTTTGGCAAAAAATTTGCCTGCATTTTGATCACGTCCAGAGACTTTGCCTGAGATGAGAATAAGGACAGGAGAAATTTCAAGGCATTCAAATGTTGAGGCAGTGGCATGGCTATTCCTGGGGGCTTTTAGGCAGGTTTATATTGGGAAACAAGAGCAAGGAGCCCAGCAGAATGATTTAAAGCATTGTAAGTTTGGCCAGAAAGGAAGCATCCGTAAAACTGTGGACTGCAAAAATGGAGCATAGGAGATCTTGATTGCTGAGAAGGAAGAATAGAGAAGATGGTCTGAGGGCATCACAAGAAGCTATAGGACTTCATCCTTTGCAGTCTTGAAATTGCAGAAGTGAAAAACTTTTCTTTGAGAAGAGGGTCCAAGCTCACCATCAGCCTAGAGAACTTGGTCGTTCGAATTGGATTCAAAGTGCTCAACAATAAAAGCACTTGATCCTTACAACCAAGAGAGACACAAGTCTGGCTATTGCTCCAGCTGGCAGTAGACCTTGACATCATCCCCGTGGTGCTGATTTTAGGTGTTGGCAGCACGGAAGAGTTTTGGGGTCAAGAAGACTTTCAACCAGATTTCAGAAGACCTGGGAGGCCAGGCAGTGTACCCTTGAGAAGGCAGTGTGTTTAGCTGTGAGTATGAAGCCAAACATACAGTGGGAATCTCAGAAGTTTGAAGAAGCCAGAAACCTGGATTGTCTGAGGAAAACTGCAAGGGGAGAGAAGAGGGGACCCAAGAAAGAAGCCATAGGAGCTGTAACCATCAGAGGTTCCATAGGAATGGAGCCACCCAAGCCTTTTTTGTGTTCACATCTAGCCACAGATTGTCTTAGATGCTGCACATGGAATTATAAGACTTAATATTTGTCTGCCTGGATTTTAGAATTACTTTGGTCTCATTCTTTTACATTCCCTTGTTTGTAACTTTTGGAATGGAAATATTTTTCTTGTGTCATTCAATGTTGAAAGTATTTAACTTTTCATTTGTACAGGAGTTGTTCATAGCTAAGAGTTTAAATCTCTGAGACTTGGGACTTGGACTTTTCTGTAATGCTGAAACTGTTAGGACTTTGGCAACTATTAGAGATGGAATAAATGCCTTTTTGGTAAAGGAATATACCTCAAAGAAGGAGTCTTTGAGAGGCCAGGGACAGAATGTTATGGTTAGCGTCTAGATATAACCCTAAACCTCATGTAGTCAGGGGGATGCAGGCTTTTGAGAAGTGACTGAATCTAGAGTTTGTGATTGATTTATGCCCAATGCTGGGATTAAGGGCATGAGTGATACACCCACCAAAGGGCAGGAAGCCTCAATACAATAGAAGGGACAGAAAGATTTATTTTTTTCTCACCTGTTGCTGTTGCTATGTTCCACTGCTGTGAATTGTTATCCCATCTGCTATGTGCCACCTTGATTTGGACCCGGCTGATTAATGGACTTAAGCCTCTATAAACTGTGATCTTTAACTTTGGATGTTGGGTATTTTTGTCTCAGCAATGAGGAAAGTAACCTGGACCATCCTTCTGTCTTCAAAGCCACCACCTTTAAATCTCCCTCTATTCTGATACTTCTTTGCCCACTCCTTTTTCTTCCTTTAAAGGCTCTTGTGATCATAGTGAACTCACGACTCATTCTGCTTGAGGCAGGATCTTCTCACCACTTCACTCTACTGAATAGCAACCTAAATTCTTCCCAGAACTTTAGCTGCACCTTACCACATAATATATTCATAGATTCTGAGGAGCAGGACATGAACATCTTTGTGGGAGTATTAGCCTGTCGACCATGGCAGAGAGGTTGGCCATCACAGAGATCATTCTACCCTTGAAACTCGAGGTCAGAGAGCTTCTGTGAATTTCACTTGTTTCCTTGTTATGGTTTGTGACTAGATGTCCTCCCTCCAAAGTCTCAGATGGTCACAGGATTTTTTTCAGAGATGGCCGAATCTAGAGTGTGTGACTGATTTGTAATGCAATGCTGGGATGACGAGTACTGGGATTAAGGGTGGGTGATTACTGGATCACTCCACTGACTCAACTGGCAGCACCCTAGTCCCAATAGACTGGATACAATATTAAAGACAGAAAGAGGCTTTTCCCTTCTCTTGTAGTTTTTGCTATCTTCTGCTGCCATGGACAGTTGCCTGTCCACCATATACCCCCTCTCCCCGACCTTGGAGCCAGATGATTATGAACTGAAACCTCTGCAAACTGTGAGCTAAATAAACCTTTCCCCATTTAATTTTGCATGTTGGGTATTTAGTCTCATCAATGAGAAAAGTAAGTCATTTCTCCACAGGGAAAGCAATCCCTTCTGAGGCAATCCTTTCTGTCTCCGTCTCAGCTGGAGGCTGATGGCTATTCTTTCCTTGTTCTGCTCACTACATGTGTATTTCTAGGTTTCCCTGATGCCTGCAAAGGATGACCATATCTCAACTGAAGGCCAGACAGTGGCCACTGCATGGGACTAGAGAATGGATTTGATCATCTATATGAGTTCTCAAACACTCATATGTGAAGTACCTGTTTGGGAACACTGAACCCATAACCAAGGACCATGAGGCTCTAAAATCCTAGAATTTCTCCCCTATGAAGTCTGTAAAGAGGAGCTAAAGATTAAGCCCTGGTGATTGGCTTACAATTGATAGCAATCAATTTCCTGGAGAGCTGCTGGGATCTCAATCTGGATGGTCTTTGGGACTATGGCCAGCCCCAGAAGAAAAGAGGGTTTCAGCTGTTGGGGTTCCATAGAAGAGGTACTAGTGATTCTGGTGTAGAGTCTAAGCATGAGGCAGCAAGTAGTCCAGTGGGCACCACAAGAGGTCTGTCAGAGCCAGAGGGGAGGACACAGGATGGCTCGCTGCTTGAAGTTTGTACTTGGAAAGAACAAGCTATGATTTTGGGGAGCAGATGTGCCAAGAAGGGGGTCAGGTCTCATTCATAAACTCACCTCCTCCTAAGTCATTTCATTTTGTAGAGCTGCCCAGCCTTTGACCCTCCTCACTGAACCTAGAGCTAGGAACTGATCAAGGATGCAAGGGTCAAAAACTTTCTTGCTTGGAAGTGAATCAGAACTCTGAGAGGAAGCCAGTCTTGCCTGGAAGGTGAGGCAGTAAGAAAAGACTTTTGGGGTCACTTCCAGGAGCCCGGTTCTTGAAGGAGCATCCCCAAGGACCTACAGTGCATGGTTTGTTTTTTGGTGCTAGAGTTCCCTTTGATCTTTGGAACTGACAGATAGAAAAGAGATCCCTAACTCTAGAAGTGAAATGTAAAGGATGGTGTTGGTAGCCAGGTAAAAGGGTATGTCCTGAGGGCCAGAAGAACTGTGCAGGGGAAAGAGTGAGTTCTCTTTCCATAAAACTCTGAAATCTTTTGTCTAGTATTTCTGACCAGTGGCTGTTGTTCCAGAGTTTAAGATCTTGAAAGGGCAAGATCTTAAAGGGAACATATGTGTGCATAAACTTGGGAAGAACATGCTGAAATAGCCTGGGGCTTTAGGAAGCCAAGACTGTTGTTCTGGTGGTTGTGGTGGTGGTGTAGTGGGGATGGGATGCAGGGTGAGCATAGTAGTTAGCCCTTCTGTCTCTGGGTCCCAGTATCCAACACTCACAATTAAAAGGAGGAGAGGTTTAATTTGGTCCTGGATTTTGAGGGGATTCTGTCTGTGGTCTGCTGCCTCCAAGGCAAGCACATGATTGGAAGGGCACGGTGAGACAAAGGTGCTTCATTCACTGCAGCCAGGAAGCAGGGGTTGGCTAGTACCACACAAAAAGGGACAAGGAACAAAATCACACCTCCATGTCTTACTCAATGCACCTAGAAGAGCACCCCACCTATCCCCTAGGTGGCTTCCAGGCTAGTGAAGTTGACACAATGAAGCTTATCCTCACAGTGGGTGAGCAGCTTGGGTGGAAAAGGCAGGAAACCAGGGTGCTGTGTTGCTGAGGAGCCCCAATGTTGGGAGCTGTGGCACTGTCAAGTCATCAGACGCGGTGATTGCGAGGCCTGTAGGAAAGTACAAAAGCCTGAGCTAGATTACCCCTCCCATTGAGCCTGCCTGTGTGGCGCCTCTTTCCTGCTTCCTGATCCCTATCACCCCACTAAGTTCCCGCCTCGCAGGGTAGTCTGTCTAGCTACTAATGTTGCTAGCCAATCAGCTTACGCGACCCGCCTTGATTTGATTGGAGGCCACAATCCTATATATAGCCAGTACCTCCACCCCTGGAGGGGAGAAGCACGGAAGGAGCCGTGGGGAGCGGACCAACAGAGGCTTCGGCCGGGACGAATCCCGGGGTAGACTGTGAAGGAGGAGAGAAATAAAATAAAATACTTCGCCACCGCCAGATTTTGTCGTGTGTTCTTCCTGCCGGCCGGGAGCGACACCGACAACCCAATATGAAGGAAGAATGGGAGTTAGCACTGGAGGGGGATTTCTGTTATAGAAATGATTCCTGGAGGTCACTCACTCAGCTGTGAAGCCAGGGATTCTATCACCAGAGTGTCACTGAAGTCCTGCTGGCCCTGGGTAGAGGAGCAGCCTAATAGTCTTTATGTGAACCCACAGCTATGGACAGAGGCAGAGCCCTGTCCTTCCTCAGGAGAGTCAGGTTGGAAGTAACCGTCTTCTAGAAGTGTTCAGCTCTTTCCTAGACAGCCTTGCACAGGCCGTGCCATCAGGGTACAGAACTGAGCTCTCCAGAGTTCTGCAGGTGGGATTTCAAGGGATCAAAGGGTGCTGGCTTCTCTGCAGCTCAACTGCTTGTGGTCTTGCAGCCATCTGGAGTTCCAGTGCCCTCAGGAACTTTCTAGGCTTCACACTCTCCTGCTGGGGTCTCCTGGGTTGGAAAGATTTTCTCTTAGGAATTCAGCATTCAGCTAGAAAGGGCAAATTGATCCTTGATGACTCTTTCTTCTTTTTTGGGGTTTCCTTGACAGCTTCTGAGATGTGCAGCCTGGGTTAAGAAATCTTTGCAAAAATAGAGAAGCAAGAGGTAAAGTCTTAGGGAGGCAGCCTTTAAGGTGTTTGGTCTAGTGGAGGAGAAATCCTGGGAAGCCCACTGGGGTCTGGAGAATCTGAGGTGGGGGGGGGAAGACCTCTTAAGGACTGAGGTACTAACCTACACTATGATCTGTTAACAACTATACTGTACCCACCAGCATGACCTGGTATTATGTTAAACCTATGCATTTGCTTAGGAAGATCATTATTGTTGGACTGAGGGTTGTTTTTTTTTTTGCCCAAAATTAAGATTGAATTGTGTCAAGAGTGAAGATTCATACACAGACTATGGAGGCCTGCTAGGGTTGAGTCTCAGAGTCTCAGAGACTCTGGCAGCCTCTCCACATGGCTTGAAGAGGATGAAAATTTAATTTTGAGCTTAGACTGCTCTGCAGGCTCTTGAGCAATGGGACACCCCAAAAATGCATGGTCAGAGGCAGACAAATCTGAGGGCTGGAGAGGCTTGGCTGAAAAACCCTAGAACTCAGCACTGCATTATCAAGTTACTTCTGGTTTATTAGAATCCAAGAATGTAGGAAAAATGCATTCCATTTGTCTTATACAGCTCAAGCCACTGTCACAAATACTATAGACGGGTAGCTTATTAACTCTGTGAAATGCATTTCTTAGAGTCCTGGGAGGCTGCAGATCTGAAGGTGGGTTCCAGCACAGCTGGAGACACATCTAGGTCACATACTGCTGACTTCTCAACATGTCCTCGTGTGATGGGAGGAGACTGAGTAAACCATCTGGCTTTATAAGGGCACTAATCTCATTATGGGGGCCCAACTCTTTGACCTAATTGCATCTCAGCGGGGGAACTTGCAACATAAACTTTTAAGAGAGAAATGTTTAGTCCATCACATCATGCGCAGAATTTCTGCTCTACATGACTAGTTAGGTGTTCATTTTTAAGCCATTTAGCATGGAATTTGACTATGACTGGCAGGTAAATGTGTTTGAAAATGTGGCATGAGAGGACTACAATGATCATTATTTTAAACTTGCATTGTGTACCTTCTGGATGAATTTCACTATGATTTGTTAACAACTATACTGTACCCACCAGCATGACCTGGTATTACATTAAACCCATGTATTTGCTTAGGAAGGTCATTATTGTTGGACCGAGAGGTTTTTTTTTTTTTTTTTTTTTGTGCTCAAAATTAACGTTGAAACATGTTAAAAGTGAGGTTACGTACACAGACTAGGGAGGCCTGCTAGGGGTGAATATTTCACCTCTGTCCATAACCTGAGCAACTCCTTGTCCTTTCTTCTCTGTTTCCTCATTTACAAAGTGGGGATAAAAATAGTATCTTAGTCACTGAGCTATGGTAGAGGTGGAATGAATTAATAGATGTTAAATACACAGAATGGTGTGTGGTGTATGCTTAGGCCTCTGTTGTTATCTCTGGTTATTGCTTATTTCTGCTCTTAAAACCAATGCGCTTGGTTCATGTGAATATGGAATGTTTGGAGGGAAGATTCAGTTTTTCCTTTATCTATACAGGAAGCATGTCTGGGAACAAGATGATTTATATTTGAGACAAATGATTATAGAAAGCTGTTATGAGTACAGTACATGGGAATGAAATTTTCCAGGGTCTTTAACCTTGCCTAGCAGCAATCTCTCTTCCTTTTAGAACAGTGGGCCTCGGTGAATACTTGATAGATAATTTCAGTACCTTTGGCAAATTATTTGGGTTGTTTCTCCATTCGGAATCCAGGAAAGCGTTATTGGAAAGGAGTCAGCGTGGAGCCCCCTGTGTCTTTGCTTGTACTCTTCAGTTGTTCTCTTATGTTGGGAAGCTGGCATCGAAACATGATGAAAAACGGAAAGCTGCAGTGGACTGTTTTCTATTTCTTTGAAAATCCTCTTCACATCTTCTTTGGTAAAGACTCCCTGCTTTCCTATGGACCCTGAGGAGTGTGATGAGAAAGAAGCCAAGGTATCTCCTCCAGTCTGCGGGCTTTGTCTTGATGGCCAGCTGTGTGGTTGGTCTCAGCTATGACACTTCCTATCAGCTACAGGGAGAGCAAATGAACTATCTCAGCCATCTCCCTGGTTATTTCTTCCAATCAATGGGAGAGCATGTGTAAAAATGTTTTGAGAGGGAAGTGTGAAAACTGATAATTTAGCCCCATGCTACATAGAACTCGACGTTGCAGATTCTAGAAGTTAAAATTTCAGTGAGCAAGGCATTCTTTGCTGTTTTATTCCCTAAGATAAATACTATGTTCTCTTTACACATTTTACGTGTTTTACTGGGCCATTACTGCAATTTTAGTGGTTTTGTTATATCACAAGGAACCTTTATTTATATCACAAGAAACCTTTAGTGTTTTCATCTAATCACTCATTGTTGTTTACCTGTGAGAGGGCTGGAGTGATGTGGGAGAGAAGCTGAAGGTGATCTTCAAATGTTGACCTACAGGGCTCAACTTTTTTTTTTTTTTTAGACAGGGTCTACAATCCAGGCTGGCCTTGAACTCATTTTGCAGCCCAGGCTGGCCTCAAAATTGTAGTGATCCTCCTGCCCTGACCTCCCAAGTCGTGAAGAGTTAGGGTTTACTAGAGAAACAGATATAACACAAGATATATAAACGTATAAGAAATTGTAAGATTGGCTTACAGTGGTCACCCACAAAGTCGGATGAGGGTGTGCAGTGGGCATCTGCATCCTGGAGATTGAAGGGTCCAGCCTAACGGCTGGAGCTCACTGCAGTGTCCCATGCAAGATCATGTCAGGAGGCTGATGGTCTCTGATGGAACACTGAAGAATCTGCAATAGAAGGCTGAAGAATATGACGAAGTCTGAAGAGTCCCTGGCAGAAGACAAACAGTCCATGCCAGAGGCCAGGAGATGATGTCCAAGTTGAAGAAGAAAACTGGAACTCCTCTGAAGAACCAGCAATGGATCCCTTCTCATTGCCTTCTGTTGCATGTAGGCTACTCCCCTGGGGTGGGTGTACTCTCACATCTACATGCTCTCCTCTTGTAGGACTGAGGATGTCACAAACTAGGGACCCTGGCCCCTTGCTGAACTACTTAAACTTTTGACTTTCTCAAACTGACACAATGAACAATATCCTAGAATGGTAATGGTTTGTCTTCTATACCCCAGGATGTACACCTGCTAAGTCACTTAGTTAAGCTTTTAGACTGCTCAAGTTGAGACAATCATAACAGGAGTGTTGGGATTACAGGTGTATACCACCACACCTGACTAGGGTTCAACTTGCTATGAACCCTCACTCACTGGCTGCGGGGGTGTTCATTAGAATGGGAAGCTGGTGTCAGGAAGCACAGCTTCTGAGCCTCTGATGGGTACTGTTATGGTTGTTACATTATGTCAACTTGAGTTTAGCCGATTAAACATCCTCATCCTGTGCAAGAGGAAAGCAAGGAGATTTTGTAAGTGCTACACCAGCCCTGGAGGCAGGGTGGCTTGTGTACCATGTAAGGGAGATACAAGGGAGGAAAAGAGGCTTGCTCTGCCCCCGCTTTTGCTCTGGCTGCTTTTGCTGGCTGCTGCCTTGAAGTGTTGCCCTGGTGCCATGTCATCCTAACTTGGAGCCAGCCAATTATGGACTGAAACCTCCACAAATGTGAGCTAAATAAACATTTCCTTCTTTAATTTTTTAAAATTAAAATTTTTTAATTTTTCCTTCTTTAATTTTGTGTGTTGGGTATTTTGTCTTAGCAACCAGAGAAACGTAACTAAGACAAACAGGTAAGTATTGCTTTGATGGAATAATTTCATTTTTCTTTGTATATATAGCAGTGCCAGGATTGCTGAACTACATAAGGTAGTTTTAATTTTAATTTTTAAAAGGAATTCCATACTATCTTCATACTGGTTATATTATTTTTATTTTATTTTAAAGAGGATAAAACCAAGGAAAATAAAACAGAATAAAACCAACAAAATAAACCAGCATAAGTGATACAGGACTTTAACACCTTACGAAACCAACAATGGCTACCATAATGCCTTTTTATCTTCAGAATAGTTGTATATACTTCAGACATAGTAAAAATCGAACAGAACAGAATAGAAACAATAAAAACACTACAATGAATGCAATAAAGGGCCTCAAAACCAGCCAACAGTAAATCCAAAATGGCTACCATAATGTTTTTCTGTCTTTCAAGTAACTGCTCACACCATCAGATTTAACATAATCAGAAGAGAATAAAACTCAACCCAACAAAACAATGAAAACGATACGGTTTCCAGGCAGGGATCACCTCCCATGTACTGGCTATATGGAATTATACTGTAGTGTTCATTATAAAATTTTTTGCTTTATTCTTGTTTCTTCACGTGTCCTTTTATGGTCATTGCTGAAAACTGGATATTACGAATAATGTAAGTACAGATGTCCATCCCAGCCCCATCTGTATACATGATTTGATTTTCCTATGAGTATGGAATGCTGCTATTGCTTAGCGACTTTTCTATATTTTTGATAAAGATCTTTTTTGTTGTGTCATCACGTAATCACCTCCCACATGCATAAATGAGTTGCAATGTCATCATCTGAGAAGACCAGTTGTATTAGACTAAGGCCTAACCTAATGTCCTTTGCTTTACCTTCATCTCTAGAGATCCTGTTCTCTAATCAAGTTCTGAGGTAGACTGCATTTGGACTCCAATGTATGAGTTTTTAGGAGACACAGTTCCTAAGAGCTACCCCAGTCTCCTAGTGTCCTCACTAGCACCTCAAAGAGCCCAGAGAGTGTTTTGCCCCTCTTGATGAGGATGAAAATCCCTTTTCAGCTTTCTCTGACCCACCCTGGTTGGGAGACCGGGGCTTGGCGGAACTCCTCTTCAGCCTGCCAAGGGAGATGTGTTAGGCTTCTTACACAGTCTTTGTTGGCATAGGCAGGGTGGGGCCAGTTCTTTTCCTGGTGTGTATGGCTGGAGTGCATGTATTACTGCCTAAAACCCTCCTGTCTTGCTAGGCTACCCCTTTCTCTCTCTCTCTCTCTCTCTCTCTCTCTCTCTCTCTCTCTCTCTCTCTCTGTCTCTCTCTCTCTCTCTCTTTTTGGCTAGAGACAATAGGCTTTTATTTTTTTAAAATTTTATTTAAGGAGAAAAAGAAAAAGCAGAGAAAGGGTACAAGTTATACAGATTTACAGGAAAAAAATAAACAGTAGGAAATCACTAGTTAATGGATTACATATTGTCATCTTAGAAATAGTTGTTCAAGTTACAAAATTAAAGCTTATAAAGTGGACATTCCAACAGTGAGACTGCAAATAGTTCTATTCAATGATCCAACAAAACTCAGTAATATTATCTATCTTATACACTTAAATATACATGCAGTTATATCGTTTAGAGCACTTTCTTTTCCTCTCTTTTGTCCAATGACAATTACACATTTTGGGTTTTGTTGCTCCCACAGTTCTTATTACGTTCTTGGAAGAGAATAAAACCAAATGTGACATAACAGAACAGAGTCAGTCAAATCAAGAGGGTGGACATAATAGATAATGTAAAAGCACAATACAAGGTGATCAACAATGGTTACCATAATACCTCCTGCTATCTCTAATAGAATTGTCTATATCATCAGTTATAATAAAATTGAACAAAACAGTAAAGAATGAAACAAAACCAAAACATTGGAGACCTTATAGGTCTTCAAAAGTAGATAATAGTTAACCAGAATGGGCATCATAATGAATCCCACTATCTTCACAGCTGTTTCCTAAACTTTCGAACCTGGTACTATCAAGCAAAACAGAATAGAGGAACATCAGTCAAAACAAGATGGTGAGAGCAATACAGGGCTTCAAATCAAGATAATGGAAAGTCAAAGTGGGTTACTATAATATATCCTGCTATTTTTTTATTTTTCCCCTAATTAAAAGGATAAAAATAAAATAAATAATAAAATGGAGATTGAGATAAAAGAGGACATAACAGCAAAAGAGCACAGATTAAACAAAACCATTTAAGCAAAAATAGTGTTTCATCACAAGATAATCCCGACATAAAGGTAGTTACCATATTGTCTCTTTCCTTGAAATCTTTGAGTATAACTTCATATACTGTAGCATCAAATATATCAACACAATGTATAACCATTCAAGAGAATGACAGTATTACAGGGTATTTAGAATCAACTAACAGATAATGAACTATGGTTTCTGTATAATCTCCTTGTCTATAAAAGTTTTTGTTTATACTATCACATATAATAAAATCCAATAAGATACAACGTGTTAAGACTTATGGAGACAGAAGAACAAAAGCTTGATGGGACTTTAAAACAAGATGATACTAAATCAGCATTACCTATTATGACGTCGTTTTCTCCAAAATAGCTGTTCCTATCATCCAGTCTTCTCTGCCTCATTTCTGTTGTGTTGGGAGCCGCGGCCGACACCGGTCGCTTTACTTGGCGGACGTGAGGCCTGTAGAAAAGAGCAAAGCCTGAGCTAAGTTACCCCTCCCATCGAGTGAGCCAAGTTGGCGCCTGCTTCCTGCCCCCTGATTGCCCTGGCGACTTAAACAACCCGCTCTGTAAGATAGTCTGCCTAGCAACAACTGATATTAGCCAGTCAGCCCGCATCGCGCGCTTTGAACTGATTGGCTACTGTTACCCTATAAAAGTGAATGCCTCTCCCGCCACGAGGGAGAAGCACAGAGAGAGATAGAGAAAGTCCACCGGCGAGAAAGGGCTGGTGGCAGAGCGGAGGCCTCGCGGGGCCCACGCGGAGACAAATAAAGGCAAGATTGCACACCGTCAGAATCTGTCGCGTGTTCTTCCTGCAGGCCGGGAGCGACACCGACATCTGGTGGCCCGTACGGGGACTGATCAACCCCGAGACACGGCGGTGGTGTGCAACGCTCCAGCGTGGTGCTGCCGGACAGGTGAGTGGGGGATAAGCCTGGGCTCTGGGTGGCGCGCACCTACAGGGCTTTTAGACTCCCCTCAGGCTCACGCGTAGGTGACGGGTTCTCTAAGTCACACGCGGTGAGTTACAGCCCTTAGAGGTTAAAGATGGGTAATTTACCGAGCGCAGAGGCGCGGCCCTTGGTAAAGGCCCTTAAGAAGCTTTTAAAATCTAGGGACCTCAGGGTAGGTCAAAAAACACTAGAACTATTCATAGCGGAGGTAGATAGGGTGGCTCCCTGGTTTTTACCCACAGGGCATTTAAACCTGCCGTCATGGGAGAAGTTAGGCGGGGACCTCGCCTCGGCGGAATTGGAAGGGGATATTTCGCCGGCTATTCGCCCCCTGTGGGAAATGATACATGCGTGCCTTGAAGGGGAGGGGAAGGGGTTCCCGTCGGCAGTTAGAGACGCGGAAATCATAGACGCACGCAAGGCTTTTGAGCAGGCAAAGTCGGAATGCTCTCGGGAGGGATCTGTCCAGGGGGAAAAAATCCAGGGAAAGATAGAGGACACCCAAGCTCTGGAGTCCTCTGACTTAGATAGCGAGGAGGAACCAGAAGGTGGGGCAGGAAGCCGAGAGGCCAAAAACCCCTATGCCGAGTTGCGCCGCGAATTGTGTGCGTGCGCCACCCGAGAAAAGCAGAGAGAGGAGAAAGGGCCCCTGAGCGCTCTCTGGCGGGGAGGAGATAGAGAGCCATCCGCTCCGCCCTGGAGCTCTTTTCCAGAAGCGGCTCCCCGCCGAGAGGCCACTACAGGGAACCCTCCCTTCTCTCAGCCGGCACAGGAAGTGACGCCCCGTTCCACTCTGTTGCGACCGCCGTCCTATGACGTCACGCCGCCGGGCGGACGGTATTTTCGTGGGCGGTTATGGAAGGGTGAACGATGGTTCGGAGGGGATCCACCGATGCAAGGACTAGATTACGGTCCTTATGGAGTATACCCTGTGCAAATGGCCCCAGGCAAAGGGCGCAATGTTTGGGAACCGTTTGAAATAAAGCAGATCAGAGAATTAAAAAGCGCTGTCACGACCTTCGGGCCCACAGCTCCTTATACCATAGCTATGCTAGAGAATCTTGCCTCTCAGCCTCTTACACCGGGTGACTGGATGCAGCTGGCCAAGGCGTGCCTTCCTTCGGGTAGTTATCTTGATTGGCGAGCCTGGTATGCCGAGTTTGCCATCGAGCAAGCAGAAAAGAATGTTAACAGGGGGCATGCAAGGTGGAACGAAGATATGCTCCAGGGCTCAGGTCAATATAGGGATGACCAAACTCAGTTCCCCAATGAGGTGTATGACCAAATCTCTAATATTGGGCTCCGCGCATGGAAACAGGTGAACGGTGCGGGGGCGGCCTCATTATGCCTTTCAAAGATAGTACAGGGTGCCACAGAGCCATTTGTTGATTTCGTGGCTAGGATGCAGGACGCGGCTGATAAAGTTTTTTCAGACCAAGAAGTGGCAAAGCCCCTGATCAAACAACTCATTTTTGAACAATGCACAATGGAGTGCAAAGCGGCTCTTGCCCCGCATAAAAACAAGGATCTCAATGCTTGGATTAGGATTTGTAGGGAGATTGGAGGGCAGATGACTGCAGCAAAGCTTGCGGCGGCCTTTGTAGCCGCGACAGCACAAGCTAAGGGTGCTTCCGGACCTAAGCGAGATCGTAAGCCCAAAGGATGTTTTGGCTGCGGGGAACCAGGGCATATTAGGAGAGACTGTCCGCACAGTGTTAATACACGGGAAGGGCCAATAGGCGTGTGCGAACGATGCAGGAAGGGAACACACAAAGCGAAAGATTGCAGATCAGTTTTTGATGCCCAGGGAAACCGCATTAGTGGCAGGGGAATTCAGGAGCCAAAAAACGGCCAGAGGGGGCCCTCCTTACGGATGGGCCCCCGCCCCCTAGACAGGACAACACAAAGTGGCAGCCCTCCACAAGGGCTACCCCTGGGTCAGCAGGCGTGGACCTCTGTGTCGCCTCCAGACTCCTATTAACGCCCGATATGGGCGTTCAGGTGGTCGGGACCACCTTCAAGGGACCGCTACCTGAAAAGTCAGTTGGTTTAGTGATTGGACGGTCCTCCACAGCCCTCCGGGGCCTTACCGTGCTCCCTGGGGTTATAGACTCAGACTACACAGGAAACATTAAGATTATGGTCCAATCTCATGTAGGGACCATGGTGATTAATGAGGGGGATAAGATAGCACAACTTTTATTGCTCCCCAGTCTCCATGAGAGATTCCAGTCTAGACAACGGGTTAGAGGGGATCAGGGTTTTGGCTCCTCTGGAGAAATTTTTGAAGGACTTCATATGACTCTTGATAAAAGACCCATGCTCTCGCTCAGGGTTAATGGTAGAAATATAACAGGACTCCTGGATACAGGGGCAGACCGCTCCATTGTCTCCAAGAGGGACTGGCCTTCTAGCTGGCCCACCAATACAGCTGACAACACACTCCAAGGGTTGGGGATGGTGGCTGCCCCCCAGGTTAGTGCCGTGACCCTGCCTTGGTGTGATGAGGAGGGTCACCAAGGACATTTTCAACCTTTTGTTCTACAGCTGCCGGTATCTTTGTGGGGAAGAGACATCCTCACTCAGATGGATGTCACTCTTACATCCACCTGCTCTCCTCAAGCCAAGGGTATACTTAAAAATCAGGGATATGTTCCCGGCAAGGGCCTGGGCTCTGCCCTGCAGGGCCGGACATCTCCCGTACCTGTAGAGAAAAGGGAAGGTAGACACGGGCTGGGTTTTTCCTAGGGGCCGCTGAGGAAGTTCTCCTGCCTACTCCAATTAAGATCACTTGGAAGTCCCTGAGTCCAGTTTGGGTACCTCAGTGGCCCCTACCCAAGGAGAAGCTTTTAGCGTTAACCGAGATAGTCAAAACCCAGCTTCAGGCAGGGCACATAAAGCCATCAACCTCCCCTTGGAATACCCCTGTTTTTGTTATTAGAAAGAAATCAGGCAAGTGGAGGCTGCTCCATGATTTAAGGGCGGTCAACGCGCAGATGCAGCCCCTGGGGGCGGTCCAGAGGGGGCTGCCAGCTCTCTCAGCCATCCCTCAGTCTTGGCCAATTTATGTTATAGATCTTAGAGACTGTTTCTTCTCAATCCCCCTGCATCCAGAGGACACCCATAGGTTCGCCTTTACCTTACCCACCATTAACCAAGAAAGCCCTGATCTCAGATACGAGTGGATAACGCTGCCCCAAGGTATGGCCAACAGTCCCACTATGTGTCAGATTTACCTTGATTCCCTACTGGCCCCCCTACGGAAATCCTTTCCCAAGATAAGATGTGTGCATTACATGGACGACCTTTTGCTCAGCGGCAGGGACCCAGACATGCTGAATAATATGCTCGGCCAGTTGGTCGAGGCCCTGAGAAAGGCTAATCTACATATTGCCCCTGACAAGATTCAAGGAGGAGACATAGTGACTTACTTGGGTACCAAAGTCTCCCCTACATCGATTTCTCCACAGAAGGTAACCATCAGAACAGATAATCTTACAACCCTAAATGACATGCAAAAGTTACTGGGAGATATAAATTGGATCAGACCTTACTTGCACATCCCTAATTCGGACTTAAAGCCCCTGTTTGATCTCCTAAGAGGGGATCCGGATATTGCCTCCCCTAGAGAGTTCACCCCAGAGGCCAGAGTTGCTCTAAAAAAGATAGAAGAGGCCCTAAGCAAAGCTACATTACAGAGAATTGACCCAGAACAGCCTTTTGAGGTCTGCTTGTTGCAGACCAGTTCCCAGCCCATGGCAGTGATTTGGCAGAAAGGACCACTTCTGTGGGTGCACCCTAAAGTTTCACCTGCCAAGATTATTGAACATTACCCGGAAGCAGTTGCTTCTCTGGCTCTGGAGGCACATAGTAGAGCCATCCAGCATTTTGGCTCCACGCCTCACGCTATTCGGGTGCCTTATACCGCTTCTCAAATAAAAATTCTGACTGCTTGCATAGATACTTGGGCCATCCTGAGATGTGTATTTCTTGGGGAGATAGACAATCAGTTACCTAAGGACCCTATACTACAGTTTATTACTCAACATCCGGTGATATTTCCAAAAATCACCGCCCCTGCACCCCTTACTCCTGCAACAACAGTCTATACTGATGGGTCAAAAACCGGGATAGGGGCCTATGTGGTCTCAGGCATGCCTCCAGTTAACATACAGTTTGAACCAGATCAACCACAGGTGGTGGAGTTACAAATTGTACAAACCGTCCTCGAGAAGTTCCCAGGGGCCCTTAATATTGTTTCTGATTCAAAATATGTTGTCAATGCCATGCAGGTCCTTGAGACTGCAGGCCCAATTAAACCAACTTCTAAAGTAACTAACTTGTTTTTGTCTATCCAGACATTGCTCATAAATAGACACAACAAAATATACATCACTCACATAAGAGCACATACACACCTACCAGGGCCCATGGTACAGGGCAATGCGGCTGCTGACGCGGCCACTCGCCCGTTATGGATTTTCAATATGTTATCTCCAATAGAGCAAGCCCGTCAGTTCCATGACAAATTCCATGTCAATGCCAGGACGCTAGCCAACCAGTACCGCATCTCCAGAGCTGACGCGCGGGACATCGTGCGACTGTGCGGCTCATGCGCCACACACACGCCTGCCATATCAATGGGGGTTAACCCCAGAGGGTTGATCCCTGGCGATATTTGGCAAATGGATGTCACACACATAACAGAATTTGGATCTCTTAAGTATGTCCATGTCTCCACGGACACCTGTTCTCATATTATATTCGCAACTGCAGAGACAGGTGAAAAGGTATCTAATGTGATCAATCACTGCTTAGCGGCTTGGGCCGCGTGGGGCAAGCCCAAAATATTAAAGACAGATAACGGACCAGCCTATACAGGAAAAGCCTTCAATGAGTTCTGTAAGACTATGGAAGTACACTTAAAACATGGGATCCCATATAATCCTCAAGGCCAAGGAATTATTGAAAGAGCTCACAAAAGCCTCAAAGAAATCTTATATAAACAAAAAGGGGGAGTAGGCCAGGGCCTGCCCCCAAAGGCACGGCTATCCATGGCACTATTCACATACAATTTTTTAAACCTGAACAATAACAACCACCCCCCGGCTATGGAGCATTGTAATCCATCTCCTAGCAATAAGGGATGGGTAAAATGGAAAGATGTCCTGACGGGACAATGGATGGGCCCGGATCCAGTAGTCAGCTGGAACCGAGGTGCGGTTTGTGTTTTCCCGCAGGAACCGGGACGAGAACCATTGTGGGTCCCAGAAAGACTGACGCGTGCGACAAGCCCTTCGACTGAAGACTAATCCTGTCCTGCCGGAGACCAGCAGCAGGCCTGACAGCCAGATGAACCCGAAAAAGGCTGCTTTTTTCGTTGGGGGCGTTGTCCTAGCACTCCTCAGGATAAGTATGGTACATGCGGGGCTGGGGGGCCCCGCTTCTGGAATAGATCTTCGCACGAGCCTTCTTGGCAGTCCGTGCGATTGCGGAGGTGGCACGGTAAGCAGTATACCACCTAGCGCCAAAAAAGGACCAGGGACCGATTGTGGGGATAAAACAGCATTCTCAGTTGTGTACCCCTCCACTGCAGGAGGATTTAGTCAACCATCCTATCAGTGCATACTTAAGCCTAAGGTGAGTCCCTCAGGGCCTGGTGATCTCGCCACATGTCCCTGCACTAAGTTTGAGGAATCCATGCATGTTACATGCTATACAGAGACAAAACAATGCAAACTTAAGAGTACAACCTATTGGATGGCAACGCTAACTACAACTAAAAGCCCTGTTGCCCCTAACCATATTCCCGCTGCTGTAGGCGGTTCTCCATTCATGCAGTCAGGTTGTAATGGAGAGGTTGGAGAAACGGTCTGTTGGTCTATGACCGCTCCCGTTCACATCTCTGACGGTTGAGGGGTCCAAGACCAGTACCGGCAGGAACAGGTCATCGAGCGATGGGAACAATTAAATCCGTTCCCTGAAGTCAATTACCATCCACTCCTACGCCCAAAATCCCGAGGCATTAACCTTGACCCCGCTACTGAATCCATATTAGAGGCTACCCACAAAGCACTCAATCTTACTGACCCAGGGCTGGCCTCCGATTGTTGGCTGTGTATGATGATGGGAGAATCATGGCCGCTGGCCATGCCGTTTAGAGACTATGAAAGTGAACCTTACAATTATAGCACACCCTATAATTGCTCACATGGGCCTCCATTTCGGGTCCAGTTTATGGGACAGTTTAATGCATCCTGTTTCCAAAAGTACCCACAAAATAATAGTTATGATATTGTTGTTGGAGCGCTGGCAGTCGCCTCGTGTGAGTCCATAACCAATGTAAGTAGTAGCTCGCCGCTATGTGCCCCCTTTGGCAAAGTATTTGCTTGCGGCAATGGTCATGCTTATACCTACCTGCCCAGTAATTGGACCGGCCTATGTGGCCTAGCTTACTTGTTGCCTGACATTGGTATTGTCCCTGGGGACCAACCCATGCCCATCCCAGCTGTGGACACCTTTATAAAAAGACATAAGAGAGATGTGCTGATTTTACCTCTCTTGGCTGGTCTGGGGATAACTGGAGCCCTGGCCGCCGGGACTGCGGGCCTAGGAGTTTCATTAACCAAATATACTCAGTTATCCAAGCAATTGATAGAAGACATGTCTATAGTTGAGAGAACCCTTCAGGAGATACAAGATCAAATTGATTCCCTTGCAGAGGTTGTTCTGCAGAATAGAAGGGGCCTAGATCTACTCACTGTAGAGAGGGGAGGTATCTGTATTGCCTTACAGGAAAGATGCTGCTTTTATGCCAACAAGTCCGGAATCGTTCGAGACCGATTAAAGAAACTGCAAGAAGACCTAGAAAAGAGAAGAAAAGAACTACAAGACAATCCCTTTTGGGGAGCCTGGAATGGCTTGCTCCCCTATATCTTACCATTGTTAGGTCCCCTGTGCTCCTTGCTTCTGCTCTTACTTGTAGGACCATGCTTGCTCCGATGGGTCACATCGTTCATTAATGGACGCCTTGCGGCGGCACGTCGTCAGGTCCGCCTGGTTGCCCATGCGGCCCTGGCAGCAGCCCGTGATGGGCACAATGACCCCCAGGCTTACGCATGGCTCGCTCGACTGGCCTACGACCGGGTCTAGATGTGGCGGGTCTTCCGCACTCCTTCCCTGTTGACACCACACAGCAGGGTAGGTGAGTCAATGACGGGTAAGAGCGTGCCTCCCCAGCACGACTCGACCTAAGCCAGGCCCTACCCCATACTGCACGAAAGCCGCTGGATTACTAGAATCTGCCCAGATCTAGATGTCTCTCCGAGGGGATCACACGGAGGGGCATGAGTGCATGCCTATGTGCATCCAGGTTCCGTCCAGTTCACTCCTGGCCCTGGAAAAAGGACGAGGGTCTCAAGGCCTTGGTGGACCCGGGGACGGCCGACCAGGGTCCAAGCCAAGGGCCTATGGTGGGCCTCAACACAGGGCATAAGCCTCTGCACTCGATCCAGGGCGGGCTGCGATGCATACATTCATTCAAAGTAAATAAAATAGGGGGAGATGTTGGGAGCCGCGGCCGACACCGGTCGCTTTACTTGGCGGACGTGAGGCCTGTAGAAAAGAGCAAAGCCTGAGCTAAGTTACCCCTCCCATCGAGTGAGCCAAGTTGGCGCCTGCTTCCTGCCCCCTGATTGCCCTGGCGACTTAAACAACCTGCTCTGTAAGATAGTCTGCCTAGCAACAACTGATGTTAGCCAGTCAGCCCGCATCGCGCGCTTTGAACTGATTGGCTACTGTTACCCTATAAAAGTGAATGCCTCTCCCGCCACGAGGGAGAAGCACAGAGAGAGATAGAGAAAGTCCACCGGCGAGAAAGGGCTGGTGGCAGAGCGGAGGCCTCGCGGGGCCCACGCGGAGACAAATAAAGGCAAGATTGCACACCGTCAGAATCTGTCGCGTGTTCTTCCTGCAGGCCGGGAGCGACACCGACACTGTTGAGCTCTTTTTCTGTCATTAGTTGTTAGTTTGTCTTCTTCATTTTGTTTTCTGCTCCATTCATTGTGGCCTCTCTGCTACTGTTTCTGGAATCTTGGTGTTTTTCTTTTTTAGAATATCCTGCAGTATTCTCTATAGAGTTGAATTGGTAGTTGCATATTCTCCTAGTTCCTCTTTATTCTGGAAGCACCTTGTTTTTCCATCAATTTCCAGGGATAGTTGTGCAGGATATATTCATCTTTACTGGAGGTTATTATCTTTCAAAGCTTGAATTATTTCCCCCCATTCTCTTCGTGATTTGATGGTTTGTGCCGAGAAGTCTGCTGTAATTCTGATGGGTGTTCCCTTGTAAGTGATCTGTTTCTTGTCTCTGATGGCTTTTAATATTCTGTTCTTGTATTGGATTTCTGGAATTTTTATTATTATATGCCTGGGTGTAGCTCTGTTTGGGTTGTAGGTGGCTGGGGTCCTGTATGCTTCATCTTTACCTTTTGCTAAATTAGGAAAATTCTCCTGGATTATTTCTGTGAGTAGCTTTTGTAGTTCATTTGTTTGTGTCCCTACTTCTTCTTTTATGTTCTTAATTCTTGTTATAGATCCTCTTATCATCTTCTAGTCTTTGTATTATTGCTGTATGTTTCTTTGTTATTTTTAAGAAGTTTTTCATTTCATTCTCCCATATTACAAATCTGCCCTCCAGTTTAGATAATCTGTCCTTAGTTTCTTTCAAGCTGTTATGCCAGTTTTGATAGAGTTTTTAGTTTCCTGGTAATCTTTTTGAAACTGCTTTCATGTATTTTCTCCATCAAACAATTCTCCCCTCTTTTTCTGTTCTTCCATTCCACCATCTGTTTTTTCTTGGGTGGTGCTTAGCATTTCTCTAACTATTCTGCTTATGTCTAGCTTCAGGTCATTAATAACTTCATTCCTGAACACGTCTATGAGGCTCTGGAGATAGCGCTTTATATCTATTGCTGCTGTGTCTGCTGTTGCCTGTTTCTCAGGATTAGGGCGCTGAGGAGCCTTTCTTGTTGCTCCCTCTTCCCATATTCTTTGTTCCTTATATATGCAAGCATATATAGGAGGCCCAGCTTCCTTCCCTGTTGGCCACAGTCTCATTGAATTGTGCCGGCTAGGTGTTCCCGCCCACTGCAGCGCACCAGGAAGTTGCAGACCGGGCAGCCTATGCAGGGCCCGCCCCTCCAGATCACCCTCAGGCTCTGGGATCTGGGTTGTGCTAGACTACTGGGTCTCAGCCAGCAGCATCACGTAGGCTAGGCACTGCTCACCAATCCCGCTTGAGAGGAGGATATGTGACTGAAGTCACTACAGCACCCTATTCCCGCAAGTCTGCCCGGTCCCAAGGCTTTTATTTCTTTAGATTTGTTTTTAGTCTGTGCCAAAGGCCGGAGAAGATGAGCCCTAAGATGGCTTTTCCCTACCAAATGCCACAGTTCCTCCTTCCTGCAAAACTCCAGCTCTTTCTAGGTTTGGTTATCCCTCACACCATGCCCACTCATGCCCACAGCTGAATGGATCGTCAGGCTTGTGGCTCGCTTTTACACGTGTCACCATCTTTTGCTGATTGCCCTTAAATGCACTGGTGCTTTGGGCATTGGTCCCTGGACTGAGCTCTCTTCAGCTGCTATGCTGAAGTGTTATGGAAAGTAGATCAAACAAGGGAAGAAACAGCATTGAGGAGGTTTAGGAGGCAGTTTATTGTACTGGTGGCCTCTGGCTAGGATGTTTCCCAAAAATCCAGAGCCCTGCCTGGCAGAATTTTGGATTTTTAAAGGGAAAGTGAGTGAGTAGGTACATAGACAGATTTAATGCATATGATTGGAAGACTGGGTGACGCCATGGGTTGCTGAAGGAGTTCGAACATTTGAGGTTACATCATAAGGCTATCAGTCATGCAAAGCATGAGTTATACAAAGGAAGGAATGTCCTCTTACATTTTAAGTTACAGTGTAAGGCTTTCACTTAGGGCAGCAGACAGGAGTTTACTCAAAGGAAAAGTGTTCTGTTATCAGGCCTGCTGGACATATTCTCTTGATCTTGGTGGGCATCGTAGGAAGGCTTTTATTTAAAGTTTTAATTTTCCCCCTTCAGAAGAGCTTCTGTGATAATGTGCCAGCACACCCACCCATGCTCGTGTGACTGCATTCTGGCCAGGGCAATGCTGGTGAGGGTTGAACAGACTGCTCCAGAGCTTTCCTTAAGCTTTAGTCTCCTCTGTCCTTCCCCCTTGCTCCTGCCTAGATTATGCTGTCACCTATTTTGGACAAGTACCACCCTTATGGTGGCAGCATGGTGAGCTGGATGCAGCCTGGCTTTTGAGGACTTTGTAGAGAGGAGATGCTGTGTTAGTCAAGAATAGAAGTCGACACTCGCTGGCTGTGTTACTAGGCAGGTTACTTAATCTTGTTGGATCTTAGTTTTTCATCTGTGAAATTTGTTTCAGTGCTGGTTATTGCACAGCCTTACTATGAAGATAAAATGAGATGATGTATATGCTAGAGCTTAGCGAGTCATGGAAACAAAAGAGGTTCAATAAATATTGGTAAATTTGGCTTTAATGAAAACTCCATACTTTTATAATCCTGCAGAGAAAATGTTCAGCCTATATTTGCTTTCACCAAGGGAAAAATAACCTCCTAGATTTGCAGTTGGCAAAATACTTTGATGTTCATGATCATATTTAATCCATGCAGCACTTCTGTGAGGAAGGAGGTATCTCTGCATGACCATTCTTTTTTTTTATTACTGGAAAAGGCATTACAAATCAGGAAATAAGTGGCAGAAGCAGAATCATATTTATCTACCTAGTAAACTAAGTCTGTTACCCAAAACTCACAGAAGAAAGACAACTAAATATCTTCAGTGGGGAATATTGTTGAGTTTTCTGTTTAAACAACTGAAAAAATGATCCATGGTAAAATGTAATATCTGTCTCAGGTAGCAGAGTACATTAAGGCAAGTGTGCAAATTATTCCCTGAGGAGGCTTGGTGCACAATCAGGCTCTGGCAGCTGAAGGACTTCTTAAGATGTAAAAATGATGGGTAAAGTTCACAGTCAGGAAAACCCCAAGAGTCTTTCTTGCTTGCTATCAAGATGTTCATGTGGTTAGTTACTTTTTTTCTAGTTGAAAACCAAAGAGGAAGGAAGTAGAGAAACTAGACGTTTTGATTAGCAGCTATGAATGAAGAAAAGTTACCACGAACGCAAAGACATGGCCTTTTTTTCAGACCGTAGAGAGATGCTAGTATCAGAGGGAAGTAGCCTAAAACTTCTCAGGGTGCCAGACTGACAGGCAGAATACAGACCAGCACTTCAGGGCTGTGCACTGTTGGAGAGATGCTCACCAGTTACTTTGGAATGAGAGACTGCAATTAGACGGTGGGTTATAGTTTGGAGCTAAAACGTCCCTCAAGACTCATTCAGTTAGTGTGGGGCTTTTGGACAGTGGTCAGATCACTGGGTGTATTACATACATGTGCGGTGAGGAGGTGTGACCTGGTTGGAAGAAGCAGGTTTCTGGGGGTGTGACTTAGAAGGGTGAATCTCCCTTCCTTGGTTCCCCCTTCTCCCTCTGCTTCCTGGCCACCATGATGTGAGCTGATTTCTATTTCCCAGGACTTCCTGGAATGACACTTTTGTCTTTAAGCTTGCCAAACACAGACTGAAATTTCTGATCTGTGAGCCAAAAGGAGCTTCTCTTCCTTTGCATTTTGTGTGTCAGATATTTTGTCCTAGTGATGAGAAAAGTGATTTAAGAGGGGACTTTGCACATTCAAACCATAATGGACACACAAAAGGCCATGTCCAGCAATTAGGCCAGATTTGAAAATGCTGAGTCCTTTCAGGGTGCTATCCTCTTCAGGGTGGAAACAGGTGGGAGAGACCCACATCCCTTTGAGAGACAGATGAACATCTGAGGACCGGATCATCAGTGATATCAACTTCCTCTTCCTTGGAAGCCTCTTTAAGTACCATTGTTTTGAGGCCTTTCCAGAGATAAAGAGCCAGAAGGGTCTGAACACAAGGAATTTCACGCCACTTTTCTTGCTTTTTGCAAAAAGATCTAACTGAAGGATAATATTGCAATTTAGACCGCCATTCTCTACCCATCTCTTCCCATTTCTTAGTTTTTGCAGCAGTAAATGCAGCCTAATGGGCAGTTTGCTGGTGTCTGTTGGGTGTTTACCATGGTGCACTCTGGGGCCTAAAGAGAGAGAAAGAGCGGGGCTGAGGTCATTCTGATGGCATCTTATGCAGAAGAGGGCAGACCAGGTGGGTTTACAAGCTAGCTATTCCTTAGGAGATTCACACTACTAGACAGACATCTCTGGGGTGGCGATGGTGCCTTATTTGAAGAGTAGAGCCCTCTGCAGGCTCACTTAGCCTCAGTACTTGCCATACCATGGCCCACTGACCCCTTAGGGAGAAGGCTGGAGACTTTTAAGAGTTCCCTTGGAAACTCCTATGAGATCAGAGTATAATCTTAGGCACTTGAGAAACAGTAAACTCAGACTGCCATGGCAAATATGTCATTTTATACCCGGAGGATTCCTTTTTGATGTATCCTGATGTGAATATATTTACTTTGTTTAAGGGAATAGAGATAGAAACCTCATTTTAGCATGTAAGAGAAAAAGTTCTAAGTCCAAGGGGACTTGCCAATCTTTACTTACTGATCTTTACCAATGATTCCCTTTGTTTCAGGTCCTCAGGCCCATGTTTCTAAATTACTTGAATTTCTGTTGGAAGAAACAGGGTAGGAGTCTAACCCAAATCAGAAGAAAAGCAGAGAGAAGGATCGTAAGTTTCCTAAAAGTAGGGACTTCGCTTTTATCTATAAGGGCGAAATCTCCTGGTGTTCATGAGGTCAGTTAAAAAATAATGTTGAACAAACGTGATGGAAGCATGTGACTCACCTGTGCAATTAGACAAAATAGCTGACACACATGGCAGATCCATGTGCCCAGCCCAAATCATAAACCAAAAGTGGGTTCATTACCAGTGTGTGCTGAAATGCAGGGTAAAATTTAAGACATTGTAAATTTTCATAATAAAATACTAAAGTTAAAAATTTATTTTCATTTTAAGTAAATTATTAAAGAAATAAGGTTATTTACCTGAATCTTTCATAGACAATACTCTACTGAATATCACATACACTTACAAAATGTGTGCTATTTCCAAACTGACAGCTCAACATTAGCTACTTAACCTTAAACCTGTGCGCCCAGTATATGTAACAATATTTAAGAAAAGAGTGTGCTTACATTTTCAGATCAGTAGTGAGCTCCCCGGTGTTAATGTTAAGATAGCTGCATTAGGAGGGGGATGTGACTCAGTGTAGAATAATTTCCTTAGCATGTACAGGGCCCTGGGTTCAATTCCCAGCATTAAAAAAAAGACACATTGATGCATTAATCAGTTTATGTCATAGAATGTTTCCTGCCTTTTAAAAAACTCTATCAAATGTCTCCTAAATTATCCATACCTTATCCATACCAGGTAAGGTAAGCCTTGGATTCATCTCAAGTTGATTTTATGTATGTTGTGAAGTAGAACCTAACTTAATATCTTGCAATATGAGGCCTAATTTTTTTCCAGTTCTTTTTACTGAATGGCACTTGTCATCCCTGGTCAGCCATGTCACCTCTGTCACATATCAGAGTTATTCACAAGGGTAGCATGAATCTGGACCATTTACTCTACTGGTAATGTTATTTATCCCTGAAGCAATTCCAATACTAGTTATCACAGCCTTTTAATAAGTCCTTTCTTTCTCTCCCTCTCTTTTAAGAAATGCTTTGGTAATTTCTTACATTTGCCTTTTAAAATTGGATGATCAATAACAAGTGTTCTCATGAAACAAAAATCAGTTGGTGTTTTGACCAGCATTAAAATGAACCTATGGGTCAGTTTGGGAATCAGTGACACCTTTGTAATATTAAGCCTTACTGTTCATGAACAATAGATTTCTCTCTTAATTCAAGTCAATGAAATGTCTCAATAAATTTGTCTAATTTTCTCCTTAGGAGAAACTGTGCAGGGGGATTGTTGATTTTCCCAAAGCAAAGGCCAATAAACATTGGTTATCTTTACCAATGAGATGCTTAAGAAAGCTGAGCATCAATCTGTTGCAGCCGAGGTTGTGGATTCAGGTGCTAATAGGGTAGTGTGGGTATTTGTGTGAGGCACTTCTGGGAGATGAGTCTATATGAATTGCTCATAGATCTTAGACAAATCTGTCTTCTCGACTGCTAGGCTTTTAAACAGGTAAAGCAGATATTTGAGAAACTGGTATGAAAGAGAATTAATCATTGTTTATTAAGCTGGTTGTAATTGGTTTAAGACATTCCTTGGCTTCTGTTTTACTAGTGTACTAAGGAAGTTTAGGCAAAGATTTAGAAGAATCAATTTTGAACTCTTGCGGGGCTGTACTCCAATTAGTTCACTTCTGTTTGCAGAGTCTGTAGCCTTTAGGGATTCTGAGACCATAGTTAATTCTTTTGTTGTTTCTTGAATCATGCATAGTGTAGGTATTTTAATATGCATACAAGATACCACTTCTGAGACTTCTAAAAATAAGCCTTTTGGAATATACTTTAGTTTGCAATTCCATTTACAAAGTTAGTCCCTTCCTGTTAAATATGCTAGTATTGTCAGAGAGAGGAAAGGAATGTTCCCAGCTAGAAAGCCAGAGGTTAAGACAAAAGAAAAAGGTCTTGGATTGTTACAAATTCCCTCCGTTTGGCATTTGGCTCCCTGGGCGATCTGGCGATGTATGGTAGTGGCATTCATGGTATACGGATTGTGAGAAAGCTGTACTGTTGTCCATTTGTATTTATAGGAATGTAGATGACATGCAGGGAATTGTTGGGTTCTAATGCTTTTCTTGGCTGTAGCACCCTGGGACAGACGTTGGATAGTTTTCATTTTTTCAGCCTTTGTAGGACACGGGTTTTTCCTGTGACCTTCCAGCCTGCCATATTTACAGCAGTCTTAATTCCTAGATTTTTGATTGTCAAAGGGCAGAAAATTTTTCTTTGTTTGTCTTGGGGATCAGTTTTTTAATCGGTAGAGTCCAAAGTCATTTTCATTTATAGCTTGTTTACTTTCTTTGGCTTTTGGAAATGTTAAGCTACGTGTTGGAGACTTTCTAAATTGGCGATGCTGCATGCCAATACATTTTTCTAAGTTTCCCATTTCAGAGCGGCTAAGTCCCCTTGTACTGCAGCTGTAAGGTATATCCCAGATTGTTTAAAAGTTTTCTGAAATCTAGTTTATGGGTCTCCTATGCAGGCATCTTTATTTTACTTACAATTTGAATTTTTGTCTAATTATCTCTTGGGGAAAAGAGTTCAATAATGGCCATATGTTGTTTATTTCTTATTTTATTGTCTTCTCAATATCTGAATTGTGCTGAATTATTTAAATCTTCTGCTGGCCTTTCTCATCCTGTTACTTCTAATTTTTGTTTATTAGTATATGTTTGCTATACTTAATAGTTACGTTAATGTCTTGATCTTTTATCATCCCTTTGCTCTACCTGCCCATCCTGTTTCTTTTAACCATTTTCCCCACCTGATGGGTTTACCATTAAGGGAACTATCTGGTGTGCACGTGGTAGGGCAGGATAACAAGTAGCTAACAAAATCCTAAGTTTGCAGAATAATTATTTTCTCTCTTTCTGAGATTTTGAGATCCTTAGCTAGCGTCTTTAACTTGTCTTACATTTGATGTCTATATCAGCCTTTTAGGCTACGATTTTGAGGAATTTTATAAAACAGGACTGTTTAAAAAAAACTTGTGAAAGTGAAGCTCACTTAGGAAAAGGAGCCCAAGGCCCAGCAGCGGTGTAGCTGGGGTCTGTTTGTGGGAAGGTAGTTTGGGATGGACAGAAAAAGCGATGAGTGAAGGTAGAGTTCAGAAGGGTTAAGGGAAAGTGAATCCTCTTTGTGGGCTTTTGCCGACAAAAGCTGTTTTAAAGTTAGTATCTTATTTGGAAGCCTTAGTGAACCATCTGCCTGTTGTCTTTTCTAGGGGCACCTTTTATTTTTATTTATTTATTTATTTTAATTTAAAGAGAGAAGAAAAAGAAGAAGAAAAAAAAAGAAAGGACATAAAAAAACAATGCAGTAAAAGGGTACAAATAATACAGTATTTCTAGAAAAAAATATATACAGTACAAAATCACCAGTTAATAGGTTATGTATTATCTTCCCAGAAACAGTTGTCCATATCACTAAATTAAAGCATATAAAGTGAACATTCATACAGTGAAATTGGAGACAGTTCTGTTCAATGATCCAACAAAAGCTCAGTTATATGGTTTTCCATCCTACACACTCGAACATACCTGCGGTTATATCCCTTAGTCCACCTTACTTTCCTCTCTTTTTTACAGTAACAATTAGACTTTTAGAGTTTTATTACTCTCACGGTTCTTATTACTTTTTTGAAGAGAATAAAACCAAATGTGACTAAGCAAAACAGAATCAGTTAGAACAGAAGGGTGGGCATAGCACGTGATGCAAAAATAGAATACCAGGTGATCAAAAGTGGTTACCATTGTGTAGAGGCACCTTTTAAATGTATCATGAATTTAAAAATTTTATAAGTTTTTAAATGCAATTTAGGTTCATAACAGATCAAGAGGAAGGTATAGAGATTGCTCATTATCCCTCACCATTACACATGTACAGCATACTTTAGGATCAGTTTCCTTCCCCAGAATGTGACATGCTTTACAACACTGACACAGCGTTATTATCTGAAGTCCGTACTTAGTATAGCGTGTACATTTTATGGGTTTTGGAAAATGCATAATGACATATCTTCTCAATTCTAGTAGCATAAGAATAGTTTCACTGCCACGGAAGTTCTCTGTGGTTTTCCCACTCATTTTTCTCTCTCCTCAATTCTTGGCAACCACTGATCTTCTTAATGTGTTATTTTTGTTTTTGTTTTGAGTTCAAAAAATCTTTTTTATTGAAGCAGCTGTAAGTACTTTAACCAGTTATTAAAAACAGATTAACAGGCAGATGAACAGACAAGAAAACATATAGAACATATACAACAATTGCATTCAATCAGAGCTCAGTCTGAGATGCATTGGCCATGCTAATTATAATAATCATTTTCTTAGTTTAGGTAGTAGTTAGAACTATAAATAGGAGAGTCAGGATTTTCTCTAGGGGTTATCCGATGATATTTGTCTTTTTTTTTGTAGAAGCCATAAATTATCTACTTTACTCCTTTAAGTTACTCTGAATACTTTTCTTCCTTTAAAAAAACTATTGTTGAGATAGGCTCGGGCTATCTTGAACTCACTATGTAGTGCAGGCTGGCCTTAAGCTTGTGGAAATCCTCTTGCTTCAGATCCCCTGGTGCTGGGATTACAGGTGCGTGCCATCATGCTTGGCTTTCTGAATGCAATTTTTCCTGTTAGTTAACACTATAGACTCATAAACAATAATAGTTAGAACAAGAAAAAAGAGAAGGACTTAGATTGCTAGATGAGATTTTTATTTTCCTTCCTTAGTATAAAACCAAGTTTGAGGTCTCTTTCCTTAGTATAAAACCAAGTTTGAGGTTTCTTTAACTTACATTAAGAAGAATATAGAGAAAAATCAACGTTTTATAATCTCCGATCTTAAATTGGTCCCAAATTTAAAAAGTATAAACTAAAGGTGAAGTTTCTTGGGGACAGACATTAAATTATCCATAATCATTTAAGATGTGGAGATGCCTCTAAGATCTTCCTTGTTTTAAAAAGAGCTAGAGAGGAAAACAAAAAAACAAAAAAACAGAACTCCAAGGTCAGATTTCCAAAGTGGAAGCCACCCTGTTTCCAAGTTCAGAACTGCCATTTAATGGCACATAATGTAATATTTTCCAGTCTAATAGCTTTCCGACATTTACTGTTGGGTCTCATGGGAAAAGTTACTCAGCATCAAGTTGTCCATGGATGAGTGCAGATGGGCTGGCATTAATCTGCAGCAAACAATAGGGAAAAATAAGAAACACAGGCCCACAGTAGCATCAATATATGTTATTAGGCCAATGTAAAAGTTAATCCAACCTACAAAGATTACTTCAAGGTTGAGAGTAAATACATAAAGGAATGATTGTTTTCAGGATCCATAGCCCTAGCAGTAAGATTTGTCAGGGTGGAATCCATAAGATGTGGCAGGGTGTCTGGGAATACCCATTGGTTGGCCAAAGCCATCCATTCCAGGGCTCCAAGGAATGAATGCTGTCCAATTGTATCTCTGTTCTGATGATGACAGTCATTGAGGAAATCTGTACTCATGGCTCCTTCCATGGTAATTAATCCATCTGAGCTGTAGAAGATGTCGGGTCTTTGGAGAATGTCTCCTTCGTGGATATATGGCTCAGTTCAAACATCACTGTACACGCCTGCTCACTCTCCTCCGTGTCATCACATCTTCAGCCACTGAGAATTACGCTAGTGAAACTTTTCCCTCTGAATTTTCTTAGCACATTCTCATCATATTGTGCTATGATGTCTAGTGCACTATCGCAGACTTTGTGGATTTCATTATTTCTATCATGCATAGATCTATGAAATACGCTGGAGCTTGTGTTTCTTTGATTAGGACATCTCTTGTGGCTTAGTGGAAAATTGTTTGGTAGAAGCCATAAATTTCCTGACACACACATTCATCATCTTATTGGTCAGCATTTCACAATTCTATTTAGGGAGAGATCCCCTGGGTCTGATTTCTGTACAACTCTGCAGGGCTGCTGAGTCTTGGGTGAGATGCAGCTAGCCTAGAATTTTGCTAGCAGGTCTCCAGGTTGTGGTTTAAGGGTTGGTCTTTCATTTGTGGTTTGGGAGGTAAGATGGAGAGCTGAGTCCTGGCTGGCAGGTCACCCAGCTGTGGCTTAGGTGACTTTTTCAGGAGTAGGTTGCAGAACTCCAGCTTGTGGTTTGGGGGTCAGTTCTGTGGGTTTTGGGGGCAAGTCTCCAGGTGGTAGCTTTTGTGGTAACTGCTAGTTATGGAAAATATTTTATACCAAAATAATAGGAGAATAAAAATAGTTAATATTTTGAATATCGTTATCTTTAAAGTAGTTATTCAGAGTACAAGATGTGGGCACTAAAATTCTGCAAACAATAATAGCACAGATCTTTCTTTTCAATAAATGAAGAGAAATAAGTAGCATATCTATAGTGTATTTTTTCCCTTTCACTTTCTTCCTTTCCCCTTTAACCTGTCCAAGTTCTTTTTTCCTTTTGAACAATTTTTTTCCCATTTCACAATATATATTTCATATGTTGGGCCTTATTAACTCTTTCAGTTTCTCACACCAGGGAGAGAACATGATGTTTATACATGTGGGTCTGATTTATTTCACTTATGAGTATGGTCTCAAGTTGAACCCATTTACCTATAAAATCTCGTTTATCCTTCTGTATGGCTGAGAAGTATTCCAATGTGTACAATACGCATCTCTTCTGTCCATTCCTTGGTTGATGGGCATATGGGTTGTTTCCAAGATTCAGCTATTACAAATTGCACTTCTGTATACATGAGTGCACATATATTGCTGTGATAAGATGTTTCTAATTTTTCTGGGAAGACCCAGAAGGAGAATAGCTTGATAATCCTAGTTTTAAAAGGACTCTCCACACTGATTTCCTCAATGGTTATTCCAATCTGCACTCCTACCAATAGTGGAGACGAGTTCCTTTTTCCCCACAGCCCCTCCGGCATTTGTTACTGGTAAATGTCTTGATGGTGGCCACTCTTTCTGGAATGAGACAGAATCTCATCTCTCAAATGATCAGTGATGTTGAACATTTTTCCTAGATTTATTTTCCATTGTATTTCTTTAGCTGAGAAGTGCTTACTCATCTCAGATGCCCCTTTTGGATTGGGGCTTTGAATTTGGGGTGCCTGATATTTTTAATTCTTTATGTGTTCTAGATGTAAGTCCTGTGTCTGAGGGATGATGGGCTAAAAATTTTTCCACTCTGTGGGTTATCTGTTCCCTCTGTTGGTGATTTCTTTGATGTGGAAAATCTGTTTAATAATATAAGATCTAAGTTGTTGAATCTTTGAAGTATTTCCCTTGCAGTCTGAGTTCTATTCTTGAACTTTCTGCCTACTCCTACGCCTTTAAGATTTCTACTTAATTTCTCTTCCAGTAGATTGAGTGTTTCTGTTTTAGTACTTAGATCTTTGAGCTATTTTGATTTTAGTTGAGCACATGGTGATAAAACATGGGTCTAGCTTTAGTCTTTGGCTTGTGGAAAGCCAGTTTTTCCAGCACTATTTATTAAAGAGGCTGTCTTTCTTCCAGTGAACATGGTTGACCCTTTGTCAAACATAAGTGTTTGTTTGTAGCTGAGTGTGTTTGTAGTTGTGTCTATATCTTATAATGTGTTCCACCAGTTCTCAGGTCTACTTTTTTGCCACTACCATGCTGTTTTATCACAGTAGCTTTGTAGTATAATTTCAAGTTAGGGATTGTGATGCCTCCTGACTTGTCTTTGTTGCCCAGGATTGCCTTTTCTACTCTAGGTCTCTTCTGTTTCCAAATGAATTTTAGGAATATTTTCTCTGTGAGGTATGTTAATGGTAGTTTGATTGAGATTGCACTAAATCCATATAATAGTTTTGGGAGTATGGCCATTTTCACTATGTTGGTTCTTCTAGCTATAAGCAAGGGATATCTTTCCATTCAATTTCCTTCTTTAGAGTATGATAGTTTTCAACGTATAGATTTTTACATCCTTTCTTAGGTTGATTCTTAAGTGTTTCATTTTTTGGATGCTTCTGTGAAAGGTGTTATTTCCATAATTTCTCTCTCAGTGAGTTTTTATTTGTGTACAGGAATGCTATTGATTTTTGAGTGTTGACTTTGTATCCAGCTACCCTGCTGAATGTGCTTATTAACTCTAGTAATCTTTTTTTTTAAAATTTTATTTAAAAGGAAAAAGAGATAAAACAAAACAAAACAAAGCGGTGTAAGGGTACAAGTAATACAGAACTACAAAAAAAAAACAGTAAGAAATCACAAGTTAATAGATTACACATTATCATCTTAGAGATAGTTGCTCAAGTCACAGTATCAAAGCATAAAAAGTGAACATTCAAACAGAGAGACTGCAAACAGTTGTGTTCAATGATCCAAACAAAAACATTAATATGGTCAGCTATTTAACACCCCTAAACACACTCGCTGTTGTATCCTTTAGAGCACTTTTTTCCCTCTCTTTTTTACAACAAAATTTACACATTTTGGGTTTTATTACTCCTTAGTTCTTATTAATTTTTTTTGGAAGAGAATAAAGTCAAATATGGCAAAACAAAGCTGTCAGTCAAAACCAAGGATAGACATAGCACATGATGTAAAAACAGAGTACAAGGTTATCAACAATGGTTACCATAATGCCTCTTGCTTCCTTAAAAAGAATTGTCTATCTCATCAGGTATTATAAAGTTGAACAAAACAGTAGAGAACAAGACCAATAAAACTTAAACATTGTAAACATTACAGGACTTCCAAAGGAGATAATAGTCAAACCAGAATGGGCATCTTAGTGAATCTTATTGCCTTCAAAGTAGTTGCCTATACCCTCAAACTTGATACTATCATACAGAATGGAACAGAGTATAATTAGTCAAAACAAGATAGTGGGAGTATTGCAGGACTTCAAAACAAGTTAATAGGAAATCAAAAAAAGTTACTATAATATATCCTGCTAATTTTTAAAATTTTTCCTCTTAATTAAAAAACCATAAAAAATAACTAAATAATTTTTTAAATAAATAATTGAGAGATTGAGATAAAAGAAGACATAACAACATAACAATACAGGTCAAAGCATAACAGTTTCAGCAACCTAGTGCTTCACCACCAAATAACCCAACTTAATAGTAGTTACCATAGTGTCTGTCTTTTTCCTTGAAATATTTGAATATAACTTCATATACTATAGCTTCAAATCATATATGCTCTAGCTATATACTATAGCTCCATATCAAGAAACCCAGAATAAAGCCTTTCCAATTAATAAGTGAAAACTTTATAAGGCTTCAAGGCCACATAATGGGGAATCATGATTACCACATACTTTTACATATTTGAATCATTACTTACATTAGGGAAACTATTCGGTATTCACACAGGCGAGATTGATTTATTTCACTTATGAGTATGGTCTCAAGCTGCACCCATTTATTGATAAATATCTCAATATGATCCTTCTTTATAGCTGAATAATACTCCATTGTATAGAAATACCACAACTTTTTTATCCATTCCTCAGTTGATGGACATTTGGGTTGTTTCCAAGATCTGGCGATTACAAATTGTGCTGCTATAAACATAGGTGCACATATATCACTGTGATATGATGCTTTCAGTTCTTCTGGGAATATGCCTAGAAGTGGAATAGCTGGAATAAATCCAATCCCAGCTTTTTGAGAAATCTCCAGACTGACCTCCACAAAGGTTGTACCAGTCTACACTCCCACCAACAGTGTAGGAGAGTTCCTTTTTCCCCACAGCCTCTCCAGCAGTTGTTGTTGTTGGTTTTCTTGATCCTGGCCATTCTTTCAGGAGTGAGATGAAATCTCAGTGTGGTTTTAATTTGCATTTCTCTAATGACCAATGATGATGAATATTTTTTCATGTATTTATTTGCCATTTGTATTTCTTCATCTGAGAAGGGCGTATTCATCTCAGATGCCCATTTTTGGATTGGATCTTTGAATTTTGGGGGTCTGAGTTTTTTTAAAATTCTTTATATGTTTTAGACAAGAGTCCCTTGTCTGAGAGAGAGTTCGCTAAAATCTTTTCCCAGTTTGTGGGTTTTCTTTTCACTATGCTGGAGATTTCTTTTGACATGCAGAAACTTTTTAATAAGAAGTGGTCCCATTTATTTATTCTGGGAAGTATTTCCCATGTGGTTAGAGTCCTGTTCATGAATTCTCTACCTACCCCTATGTCTTCAAGGTTTCTACCCAATTTGTCTTCCAATAGATTTAGTGTTTCTGTTTTAATATTCAGATCTTTGACCCATTTAGATTTTAATTTAGTACATGGTGATAGGCATGGGTCTAGCTTTAGTTTTCTGCAAATGGAGAGGTAGTTTTTCCAGCACCATTTATTAAAGAGACTGTCATTCTTCCAGTGAAACTGCTTGGCTCCTTTATTAAAGATAAGGTTAGTTGAGTGTGTTTGTAGTTGTGGTTGTATCTTCTAATCTATTCCATTGATCTTCGTCTCTGTTTTGATTCCAGTACCATGTTGATTTTACTACTGTTGCTTTGTAGTATAACTTCAAGTCAGGGATTGTGATGCCTCCTGCCTTGCCTTTTCTGCTTAGAATTGCCTTTGCTATTTTAGGTCTCTTCTGGTTCCAGATGAATTTTAGGAGTGATTTATCTAGATTTATAAGGTATGTTGATGGTATTTTTATTGGGATTGCATTGAATCTGTATAAAAGTTTTGGGAGAATGGCCATTTTCACAATGTTTGTTCTTCCTATCCATGAGCAAGGGATGTCTTTCCATTTTCTGAGATCATCTTCAATTTCTTTTTTCAGTGTATTATAATTTTCCCTGTATAGGTCTTTCACTTCTTTTGTAAGAGTAATTCCTAAATATTTCATTTTTTTGCTTGCTAGTGTGAAGAGTGTGGTTTCTCTTATTCCCTCTCTGTGATTTTGTTGTTAGTGTATAGGAATGCTATTGATTTCTGAGTATTGATTTTGTATCCAGCTACATTACTGAATTTATTTATTATATCTAAGAGTCTTTCAATGAAGTTTAGGGGGTCTTCTATGTAGAGTATCATGTCATCTGCAAACAATGATAATTTAACTTCTTCTTTTCCTATCTTTACCCCTTTTATTTCTCTCTCTTGTCTAATTGCTCTGGCTAGTACTTCCAGTACTATATTAAATAGGAGTGGTGATAAAGGACATCCTTGTCTTGTGCCTGATTTTAAAGTAAAGGCTTTCAATTTTTGGCCATTTAGTATGATGCTGGCTGTTGGTTTGTCATAGATGGCCATTATTATATTGAGGTAAAGACCATCTATTCCAATTTTCTGTAAAGTTCTTATCATGAATGAATGTTGGACCTTATTGAAGGCTTTTTCCACATCTATAGAAATGATCATGTGATTCTTACTTTTGGCTTTATTGATATGGTGGATTACATTTATTGATTTACGTATGTTGAACCATCCTTGCATTCCTGGGATGAATCCCACTTGGTCATGGTGTATAATCTTCTTGATGATTTGCTGCATCCTATTTGCCAATATTTTATTGAGGATTTTTGCGTCTGTGTTCATTAGGGAGATCGGTCTATAGTTCTCTTTTTTTAGTTGGGTCTTTCTCAGGTTTTGGTACTAGAGTAATATTTGCTTCCAGGAATGATTTAGGAAGGATTGCTTCCCTTTCAATTTCATTGAATAGTTTGAGGAGTGTCGGCATTAGGTCTTCTTTGTATTTCTTGTAGAATTCTGCAGTGAATCTGTCTGGGCCTTGGCTCTTCTTTGTAGGTAAGGACTTAATTACATTTTTAATTTCATTAACAGAGATTGGATTATTCAGCAGTTTTACATCCTCTTGATCTAGCTTTGGTACTTCATGTTTCTAAGAATCTGTCTATTTCTTCTGTGTTATCAAACGTTTGAGAGTAGAGGTTTTCGAAATAGGTGTTGATGATCTTCTGTATTTCTGTAGAGTCTGTAGTGATTTCTCCTTTTTCATTTCTTATTGCATGAATTTGAGCTTTTTCTTTCCTTTTTAAAAATAAGGTTGGCTAGGGGCTTATCGATTTTATTTATTCGTTCAAAGAACCAACTCTTTGATTCGTTGATTCTTTGGATTGTTTTCTTAGTCTCTATTGCATTGACTTCTGCTCTGATTTTCATAATTTCCTCTCTTCTTTTGGCTTTGGGCTTGAATTGCTCTTCTTTTTCTAGCTTTTTGAGGTGTAGCATCAAGTTATTTATTTGTATTCGTTCTGTTTTCCTGATGTGGGAACTCAGTGCAATAAATTTTCCTCTGAGGACAGCTTTCATTGCATCCCACAGATTCTGGTAAGTTGTATCTGCAATTTCATTTTCTTGTAGGTATTGTTTAATTTCTTCTGTGACCCACTGATTACTCAAGAGTGTGTTACTCAGTTTCCATGTGTTTGTGGGATTTTTGCAGTATCTTTTATCATTAATTTATAATTTCAGAGCGCTATGATCCAATAACATGCAAGGGATGATTTCAACTCTTTTGCTTTTGTTTAAATATGTTCTGTGAGCTACTATATGGTCTCTTTTAGAGAATGATCCATGGACTGCTGAGAAGAATGTGTACTCTGATGTTTTTGGGTGGAACATTCTGTATATGTCTATCAAATCCATTTGTTTGCAGGTGTGATTCAGTTCTGTTATTTCTTTGCTCATTTTCTGTCTGGTTGATCTGTCCCTTGGTGTCAACGGCATATTAAGGTCTCCTCTTACAATTGTGTTACTGATAATTTGAGTTTTCATTTCTGTTAATTGTTGTTTTATATAACTGGGTGCTCTGGAGTTTGGTGCATATATATTTAAGATAGTTATCTCTTCCTCTTGGAGTTTTCCCCTTACGAGTATGTAGTGACCTTCTTTGTCCTTTGTGGTCATTGTTGGTTTAAAGTTCACGTTGTCTGCAAACAGAATGGCTACTCCTGCTTTTTGTGGATCCCTGCTGCATGACGTATTATTTTCCATCCTTTGACTTTCAGTCTGTGAGTATCCTTCTGGGTTAGATGGGTTTCCTGTAAACAGCATATGGTTGTATTTTGTTTCTTGATCCATTCTGCTAGTCTGTTTCTTTTGATTGGTGCATTGAGACCATTTACATTAATGGTTATTACTGTTAAATGCTGGTTAATTGTAGGAATGTTATCTCTCTGCTGTTGCATCTTTATCTTTCGGTTCTGTTTAATTATTTGCTTTGCTTAGTGGTTTTTTCCTTTGTGTATCTAAACTGTCTTTCAATATTTTTTGCAGGGTTGGCTTGGTGTTCATGAAGTTCTTCAGCTGTTCTTTGTCATGGAAGTATCGTATTTCACCATCTATTTTGAATGATAGTTTTGCAGGGTACATCAGTTTAGGTTGGAAATCATTTTGCTTTAGGATCTGGAATACTTCACTCCGTGCTCTTCTTGAGTTTATTGTTTGTGCTGAGAAGTCTGCTGTGATTCTGATAGGTTTTCCTTGATAAGTGATCCGTCTTTTCTCTCTGACAACTTTTAATAATCTATTCTTGTGTTGGATTTCTGGGATGGTGATTATTATATGTCTGGGTGTAGTTTTATTTTGATTATGACTATTTGGAGTTCTATATGCTTCACTGATCCTGATGTCAGTTTCTGATCTCATGCTTGGGAAATTTTCAGCTATTACTTCTCTAAATATCCTCTTGACATCCTTTATGTTGTCTCCTTCTTTTTCATTAATCCCTATCAATCTTATGTTATTTTTCTTTGCATCATCTTGCAGTTGTTTCCTGATTCCTTGTTATTTTTAAAAGATCTTTCCTTTCCTGTTCACTAGCTGCAATCCTGTCTTCAAGGTCTGAAATTCTATCTTCACTTTCATTGAGGCAGTTTTTACAACTTTCAGTGGAGTTTTTATTTCCTGTATATCTCTGTGCATCTGCATTATGTATTCTGTTTGTTTCTTATATTGCTCATCTAGGGATTCTATCTTTTTGTTTAGTTCCTCCAATTTTTAAAACTGTGTTTTCTTTAGATATATTCAGAATCTCTTTCATTTCTTTTATCATTTCTTCTTTTACCTGGGAGATTATTTTGAGTTTGAATTCCTTTAAAGCTTCCTGGAGTTGCTTGTTAATTTCAGTAGCTATTATGTCTGATATTTGAGGTGAATGGCATATATTTTCTTTTATATACATCGCTCCTAGGGTTTCTTGTGATGGGCTGGAGGTTTGAGGTTGTAATTTGGTCTTTCATTTTGTCATTTCCCTATATTTCTGTGTTTCAAGTGTTATTTAAAAGCTTCTTCAGGGTCTGTTGGAAATCCACTTCTATGTTCACAGTTCCTGGGACTCTGGCACCCAGTTCCCCCAAGCCACTGGGCCTGTAGAACCAATGAACCTCTTCTGCCTGTTTAGAACTCCATAGTTCCAGATAAGCTGGGCTCCAGGGACACTGTGTGCCCACCTGCTTGCTGGAAGTTCCACAGTTGTCTAAGCACAGCCAGAATGGGGAGGCGGATGTAGATGCCTCAAACCCACTTATCCTCTTCACTGCACCAGGAAGTCTGGAGGGTCCCAAACAGTTTGGGGTTGGGGCAGAGTGCACTGAGCACTTACCACAGGTCACGGGGCCTCTGGAACCTGTGATGCTCTCCTGCTTGCTGAGATATCCACAGTCCTCCAGAAACACAGGGAGGCGGATGTAGCCACCCCAGATCTGCCTAGCCCTTCCTCTGCACCCAGATGGTGCAGTGCAGGAGTCCCAAATAGGCTGGGCTCCGGGGATCGTGTGCACCTGCCTGCTTGCTGGAAACTCCACAGTTCTCCAAGCACAGCCGGAATGGGGAGGCGGATGTAGATGCCTCAAACCCACTTATCCACTTCACTGCACCCGGAAGCCTGGAGGGTCCCGAACAGTCTGGGCTTTGGGCAGAGTGCACTGAGCAGGTCATGGGGCCTCTGGAACCTGCTCGCCTGCTTGCTGAGATATCCACTGTCCTCCAGACACATGGGGAGGCGGATGTAGGTGCCCCAGATCCGCCCAGAAATTTGAGATAGATGGTCTCTACCTCAATCTGATAAAAGCCATCTATGAGAAACCAACAACCAACATCATACTAAATGGACAAAAACTGAATGCTTTCTCTCTAAAATGAGGAACAAGACAAGGCTATCCACGGTCCCTTGTTATTTTTAAGAGTTATTTCCTGTTGTCATCACTAGCTGCGATCCTGTCTTCAAAGTTTGAAAGACTACTCTCAGTTTCATTCAAGTGGTTTTGGCAGCTTCCAATGGAATGCTTAATTTCTTGGCTATCTCTTCAAAGTTGCTTCATGTATTCTGTTTCTTTCCCATATTGTTCATTTAAGGTTTCCATCATTTTCCATGCTCCTCTACTTTTTAAAAAAATCTATGTCTTCTCTAGCTATGCTGAGCAACTCCTTCATTAAGGTTGTCACTTATTTCCTTAGAGATTATTTCTGATTTCTTCTATAGCCTTATGGATTTGCTTCTTTATTTCAGTTGCTATGTTTTCTGAAATTTCAGGTGTATAACTTCCAGTGTCCTCTGTTTTGATGCCTCCTATATTTGTTTCAGATGGCTGGGTGCTTGAGATTGCATTTTGGTATTTTGTTTTTTCATTTTCACTTCTTGGGCTGTCTGTGGTGTGTATCTTAGGGTTGTACTGTGTGGCTGACATTCACACAGCTGCTGGGTCCTGCAGTGTAGAGGAGGGGCCAGTCACCTGATCCTCCTCAGGGCCTGTTCAGTCCTATATTCTTCCTATGCTGACTAGCTAGGAATATTTATGTGAACCAATCCTTAGCAAGTATTATTGCTGTGGCTTCAGGCTGTTCCAGGACACTAGGCCCACCTGTCTATAGTGTGTGCCTCAGCCCTGACCCTCCTGCGTCACTAGAGGTGTTGCCATCCCAGGTAGGTCCCTTTGGGTGGGAGAGGCCTCCCTGGAGCACTCACCAGCCCACCCAGGTTTTCCTGTATGGAAGGATGACTCACCTGTCCTCTCACCAGCTTGCCAATGTCCTCCATGTGGGTGGAGGCCCCCCCCACCTGTATGGAAGGATGACTCACTTATGGTCTTGCCAGTTCACAAGGTACGCAGGTTGGGGAAGGGCTCCCCGAGGCTCCTGCCGACCCACTGAGTTTGTCTGCGTGGGGTGGGGAGACTCAGCACACTCTCTACTCTCTCTGGCTCACCGAGGTCCTCTGGGTGGGAAGAAGGGGTGGCTGAGGCTCCCCTTAGCTGCTGAGATCTGGGTGTGGGGAGCAGTACTTTGTTTCCATTTCTTCCTTTAGTCTTTTTTTCTCATTCCTTTTTTACCTTCCCCACTCTCCCTTCTCTCTTCCCCTTGTCATTTGGACACTTGTTTTCCATTTCACAACATCTATTATACATCTTGGTCCTTATTTACACTTTTGATTTCTCCCACTGGAGAAATCATGTGATATTTATTTTTCTATTGAAAAAATTAAAACAACATTTAATAACAAGATGATAGGAGAATAACAACAGTTAATACATTGCAGATTCTTATATCCAAGGTAGTTAGACTCAGAGTACAAGATATGCGCTTAAAAATTCTCCAAACAATATTGATGTGAATTTTTCTGTTCAGTGAACTAAGAGGAACTAATGGTATAACTGTCTTATAGTCTTTTTTCTTTTTTCCTTTCTCTTTGCCCCCTCCCTAGTTCCTCTTTACTTTTGAAAAATTTCTTCACATTTCACAATATTTATTGCACATTTGGTCTTTGTTTACTCTATCAGTTTCTTACACTAGGGAAACAATATGATGTTTACACCTGTAAGTTTGATTTATCTCACTTATGAGTATGGTCTCAAGTTTACCTATAAATTTCTCAGGTTTATCCTCCCTGATGACTGAGTAGTATTCCGTTGTGTAAAAAGACCGCATCTTTCTTTTTTTAAAATCTGTTTCTCAGTTGATGGGCATTTGTTTTTTCCCCCTGAAGATTTAGCTGTTACAAATTATGCTGCTACAAACATGAGTACATATATAATGCTATGGTATGACATTTTAAATTTTTCTAGGAAGACACTCAGAACGGGAATAACTGGGTCAACTGAAACCTCTAATCATAGTTTGTTGAGGAATCTCTGCCATGCCTTTGTTGCCCAGAATTGCTTGTGCTATTCTTGGTTTCTTCTGGTTACAAATGAATTTTATGACTACTTATAATAATTCTGTGAGATATACTGCTGGAATTTTGATTGGGATTGCACTAAATGTGTATTAACAATTTTGCAAATATGGCCACTTTCACTGTGTTGGTTTTTCCTACCTAAGAACAAGGGGATATCTTTCCATTACCTCCTATCCTCCTTTTTCAGAGTATCATAGTTTTCTTTTTTCTTTTCTTTTCTTTCTTTCTTTCTTTTTTTTTTTTTTTTGTTGGTACTGGGCATCAAACTCATTTATGACTGTGAGCTTGCAAGGCAGGCACTTATGCTGCTGAGCTAAATCCCCAGCCCTTTCATAATTTGCAATGTAAAGGCCTTTTACTTCTATTGTTATATTGGTTCCTAGCTATTTCATTTTTTGGATGCTATTGTGAAAGGTATTGTTTCCTGGATTTCTCTCTCTGTGAGTTTGTTATTACTGTGCAGGAATGCTATTGATTTTTTATCCAGCCCTACTACTGAATTTGGTTGTTAAATCTAGAAGTTGTTTGGGCAAGGATTTGGGGTCTTCTATGTAGAGTATTGTGGCATCTGCAAATAATAATGATTTAACTTCTTTTCCTATCCCTATTCCTTTTATTTCTTCCTCTTATGTAATTCTTCTGATTAATATTTCCAGAACTATATGGAGTAAAAGAGGTGACCGTGGACATACTTGTCTTGTTCCTGATTTTACAGTGAAAGCTTTCAGTTTTTGTCCATTTAGTGTGATGTCAGCTGTTGGTTTGGTATAGATGGCTTTTATCAGATTACAATAAAGGCCCTCTATTTTAGTTTCCTGTAGTTTTTAAAAATTCATGAATGGGTGTTGGATTTTGTTATATGCTTTTTTCTGCATCTGTCGAGATAATCATGTATTTTTTGTCTTAGTTATGTTAATATGTGTATTACATGTATTAATTTAAGTGTGTGGGGCTGGGGATTTAGCTCAGTGGCATAAGCGCCTGCCTTGCAAGCCGGCAGTCATGAGTTCAATCCCCAGTACCGATTAAAAAAAAAAAAACAACCTGAATTTAAGTGTGTTGAACCACCACTGCATCCCTAGAATGAATCCAACGAATCCAAGGAGTATAATTTTCTTGATAATTTGCTACATTGTGTGCCATTATTTTATTGAGGATTTTCGCTACTATGTGAGCTTGACCTGTAGTTTTCTTTTTTGGTTGGATCCTTCTCTAGTTTTGATACTGGAGTAATGCTTGCTTCCAGGAGTGCATTTAGGAGTATTGCTTCACCTTCAATTTCATTAAAGAGTTTGAGAAGTAGCTCTTCTTCTTTACTAGGTTTTAGATCTTCTCTAAATTTCTTGCAGAATTCAGCAGTGATTTTATCAGATTTTTAGTTATATTGTAAGTTTCATTGACTAATATGGCTTTATTTAGAATGCCTATGTCTTTTTTTTTCAGTTTTGGTAATACATGTTGAGGAATCTGTCCATTTCTTCTGTGTCCATCTTATTAAAATACAATTTCTCAAAGAAGGTATAGACGATCTTCTGAATTTCTGAAGTATCTGTTGTGATTTCACTGGTTTCATTCTTTTTTTTTTAAATTTAAGGGGAAAAAACAGAAAAAGGGTACAAGTTATACAGAATTTCAGAAAAAATAAACAGTAGGAAATTACTAGTTAATAGATTACATATTTTTATCTTAGAAATAGTTGTTCAAGTTACAAAATTAAAGCACATAATGTGGACATTCAAACAGTGAGACTGCAACAGTTCTGTTCAATGAGCCAACAAAACTTAGTAATATGGTTATCTATCTTATACACTTAAATATATATGCAGTTATATTCTTTAGAGCACTTTCTTTTCCTTTCTTTTGTACAATGACAATTACACATTTTCGGTTTTATTACTCCCACAGTTCTTATTACTTTTTTTGAAGAGAGTAAAATCAAATGTGACATAACAGAACAGAGTCAGTCAAATCAGAAGGGTGAACATAATAGATAATGTAAAAACAAAATACTAGGTGATCAACAGTGGTTACCATACTGCCTCTTGCTCTCTTAAGAAGAATTGCCTATATCATATGTTATAATAAAATTGAACAAAACAGTAAAGAATAAAACCAAACATTGGAGACATTACAGGACTTTAAAAGAAGATAATAGTCAACCGGAATGGTCGTCATAATGAATCTTATTGTCTTTACAGTTATTGCCTATACTTTCGAACTTGGTACTATCAAGCAAAGCAGAACAGAGGAAAATCAGTCAAAGCAAGATGGCGAGGGCTATACAGGGTTTCAAATCAAGTTAATAGGAAATCAAAGTGGGTTACTATAATGTATCCTGCTATTTTTAAATTTTTCCCTTAATTAAAAAGAAAAATAAAAAAGTAAATAATTAAAAAAAAGAGAGACTGAGATAAAAGAGGGCATAACAACAAAACAGCACAGGTCAAAGCATAATCATTTAAGCAAAATAGTGTTTCACTACAAGACATCCCGACATAAAAGTAGTTACCATAATGTCTCTTTCCTTAAAATCTTTGAATATAACTTCGTATACTGTAGCACCAAACATATCAAGACAATGTAAAACCACTCAAGAGAATGACAGTATTACAGGGTATTTAGAACCAACTATCAGAAAATGAACAATGGTTTCTGTATAATCTCCTTGTCTATAAAAGTTTTTGCTTATATTATCACATATAATAAAATCCAATAAGATACAACACGTTAAGACCGATGGAGACAGAAGACTAAAATCTTGATGGGACTTCAAAGCAAGATGATACTAAATCAGCACTAGCTATTATGATGTCTTGTTTTCTCCAAAATAGCTGTTCCTACCATCCAACCTTCTCTGCCTCATTTCTGTTGAGCTCTTTTTCTGTTGTTTGTTGTCAGTTTGTCTTCTTCATTTCGCTTTCTGCTCCAGTCATTGTGGCCTCTCTGACACTATTTCTGGAATCTTGGTATTTTCCTTTTTTAGAATATCCTGCAGTATTCTCTGTAGAGTTGAATTGGTGGTTGCAAATTCCCCTAGTTCCTCTTTATCCTGGAAGCACCTTGTTTTTCCACCAATTTCTAGGGACAGTTGTGCAGGATATATCAATGTTGGCTGGAGGTTGTTATCTTTCAAAGCTTGAATTATTTCCCCCCACGCTCTTCATGATTTGATGGTTTGTGCCAAGAAGTCTGCTGTAATTCTGATGGATGTTCCCTTGTAAGTGATCTGTTTCTTGTCTCTGACGGGTTTTAGTATTTGTTCTTATATTGGATTTCTGGAATTTTGATTATTATATGCCTGGGTGTAGCTCTGTTTGGGTTGTAGGTGGCTGGGGTCCTGTATGCCTCACACATCTGAATATCTTTACCTTTTGCTAAATTAGGGAAATTCTCTTGGATTATTTCTGTGAATAGCTTTTGTAGTCCATTTGTTTGTGTTCCTACTTCTTCTTTTATGTTCTTAATTCTTAGGTTATAGATCCTATCATCTTCTAGCCTTTGTATTATTGCTGTTTGTTTTCTTGTTATTTTAAAGAAGTTTTTCATTTCATGTTCCAATATTACAAGTCTGCCCTCCAATTCAGATAATCTATCCTTAGTTTCTTTCAAGCTGTTAGGCCAGTTTTTGATAGAGTTTTTAGTTTCCTGGTAATCTCTTTGAACCTGCTTCATGTATTCTATGTTTTCTCTATCAAACAATTCTTCCCTTTTTTTTCTATTCTTTCATTCCACCATCTGTTTTTTCTTGGGTGGTGCTTAGCATTTCTCAAACTATTCTACTTATATCTTGCTTTATTTCATTAAATACTTCATTTTTTAAACTCATCTATGAGGTTCTGGAGATATTGCTTTATGTCTATTGGTGCCGTGTCTGATATTGCTTTTTTTCTGTCTTCCTTTGCATTTCCCTTTCCTGAATCAGTGTTCTCAGGATTGGGCATTGAGGACCCTTTCTTGTTGCTTCCTCTTCCCATACTTTTTGTTCCTTCCATACAAGTGAGTGTAGGAGGCCCAATTTTTTTTTCTCTTTTTCTCGGTTACAGTTTGTTTGAATCCGCTGGCTAGGTGTTCCCTCCCACTGCAGTGTAGTAGGGAGACACAGACCTGGGCTCCTCTTCTGGGCCCATCCCTGCAGGTCAACCTACCGAAGGCTTCACTGCTAGGGTGCACCTCCAGGTGCAGGGACCTGTTTTGGGCTAGCCTACTGGGTCTTAGTCAGCGGTGTCACACAGACCAGGCACTCCCCACCAATCCTGCTTGAGAAGGGAATATGTGACTGAAGTCACTGCAGTGCCCCGTTCCGGCAAGTCTGCCCAGTCCCAGTATGTCCTTTGCTAGAGCCTCCTACTCTATGAAAGGGTCCCTGTTCTGCTCACTCACCGCAAGTCGATATATGGCTCCCTGCTAGTCCTGCTCTCAACTCTGTTCTCAGATTCCCACTCTCAGGGCTTTCGCACATCTCTCTCCCTGCCCTGCAGATTTGGACGCAGTAGCAGCAGCAGGAAATTCAAATTGCGGCTTCCAGTGGTGCAGGTTCTAGCTTCCACACTGAGATTTTTATCTGTTCCTGTTATAGCACCAGGACTGGATTTCCAGTTGGTTTCTCTTAGCTTAGTTCATTCCTGGATCGGCAGGGTATATTTCCCCTTGCTTAGGACTCCTCGTACCGAAGCATTCCTGGATTCTAAGCAGGGTATCTCAGAGAGCCTCTGTAGCTGCTGCTATCTATCTCCACATTCTTTCAGAAGAGCCTGTTGAATCTTATTTATTAATTCTTTCTTTCTTTTGATTGGTGAATTGAGATCTTTAAATAGACAGCTATAGCTGATATGTATTAACTTATTCTTGTCATGTTATCGTCCTCTGGTTGTTTCTCTTTATTTCCCCTCTGTGTAACTGCTTGCCTTACCTGGTGGATTCTTTTTATTTGTGTTCATGGAACTGTTATCTTCATGATCTCTTTCTAGAATATCCTTCAGAACATTTTGCAGAGCTGATTTGGTGGGCATGAGTTTCCTTTGGTCTTTTTTATAATGGATGTATCACATTTTTGAAAGATATTTTTGCAGGGTGCATCAGTCTAGGTTGGTGGTTGTTTTGTTTTAGGATTTAAATACTTCACTCTGAGGTCTCCTTGTCTTGAGGATTTGTGTTAAGAAGTCACCTGTGATTCTGATGGGCTTTTGTTTAGAGGTAATTTGTTTTTTTTCTCCAATAGCTTTTAATGCTGTATTTTTGTGTTGAATTTGTGGAATCTTGACTATTATATGCCTTGATGTAGATTTTTTTGATCATGGCTAATTGGAGTTCTATATGCCTCACATTTCTGAATGTATAATTCTTCTTCTTTTTTGAGACAGGGTTTCACTATGTAGTTCAGGCTGGCCTTGACTGGTGGTAATCTTTGTTCCCCAGCTTTCCATGTGCTGTAATTACAGGAATTTGCCACCATGCCTAGCTTATTGTTCCTGATCTTAAAGGAAATGATGTCAGGTATGATGTAGGTTGTGAGTTTTCCATCCATAGCCCTTACTGTGTTAAGATACATTATTTCTATAATTTTTTGAGTTCTTTATGTCAGAAAGTAGCATTGAATTTTATTAAATGCTTTGTTTATCAATCATTGCATCTCCAGTCCATATTTTTTACACATGTACAATGATTTTATGTGCTGTAAGGTTTGATTTGCTTGTATTTTATTGAGGTACTTTGCATCTATATTCACCAGGGATATTGGTCTGTAGTTTTTGGTTTGTTTTTGTCTGATCTTGATATCAGCATAATGCTGGATTCATGGAATGAGTTTAGAAGGATTCACTCCTTTTATTTTTTTTATTTTAAAAAGCAAAATAGGAAAAAGGATCAAAATGATACAGAATTTCTATAAAAATAGTAGAAAATTAACACTAGTTAATATATTGTATATTGTTACCTTAGAAGTAGATGCTCAGGTTACACGATTTAGGAAGGAAAAATGATGGAACAATCAAATGGTCAAAACCACAAACTGTTCTTGTGATGAACTAATAGAGATTAGCAGTATATCTTGAGTACACATACATAGGTACACCTACATACATACAATCTTTTCCTTTCTTCTTTTTCTCCTTTCCTTTATCCCAGTACTTCTTTTCAATATTTGGAATAATTTGAGTAGAAGTGGCATAAAGCTTTCTCAGAAATTTGGTAAAACTTAGCAATAAAGTCATTTGTTCCCAGGCTAGGTGTCTATTACTTATTCAATCTTGGTAGTTGTTATGGGTATCAATATGTATCAAAATGTTATTGGTATCAATTGTTATTGGATCAGTTGTCTGGGTCAATTTTGGTAGATTCAATGTATGAACTATTTTTTTTAAATATATCAGAAACTCCCTATTGTTAAATTGGGTAAAGCACGTGGTCTTGCAGTGCTCCTCTCCTGCTCCTCCTGGTATTGGGGGAAAAGGGAGTGAGCCTGAATCTCAAGAGGGCTAGCGGCAGGTGGTGTGGAGTAGAGGGAGAGGAGTATCAGGAGGGAGCTTCAGACTGCCCTGCACAGTGCGTTTACCAAGGCCCTGGTCCAGTGAGTTCAGCAGCTAAAGGAGTAGAAATATCTAGCTGAGTAAAACTGCCTCAAAGACTGTGCCACATCTTCTACTAACTGATGTTTTTCTGGAGAAGCAGCAACCAGTGGTTTATTTTGGTGAAATATGCATGACATCAATCATTTCAGTCACCAAATTACAAACATTCACAGTATTGTGCAACCATCACCACTGTACACACCCAAAACTATGTCATCATCCCTAGCAAACAATGAAATCTATTAAACAATGATACTACCCCTCCTCCATCTCCTCTTGCCTCTGTATGTGAAATTTATTTTGTGTCTCTACAGCGTTATGTATTCTGGATACCTCATATAAATTGAATAACCCAACACTTGTCCTTCTATGTCTGGCTTGTTTCACTAAGCGTAACGTTCCCAGAGCCCGCCCATTCAGTCAGTGAATACTCTTTGAACATCTGCTAGGTGTCAGCATTGTTTTATGCACCAAAATATAATAGTGAGAAAATCAGATAAAACTTTTCAGCACAGGTAAGAATCTAGAGGCGGCATCAGCAAATAGCCCAGATGGTGAGGCACGTGGTGCCACGTAGTGACAAGAGTCACTATGTGGGAAGGCAGCAAGGAGACACGCAGTGTTGTGTGGGAAGGCTGGAGTTTTAAAAATAGGATGTTCAGAAGCTTTTAAGCAAAGACCTGGAGATTGTGGAGAATAGGATGGAGGTATCTGGAAGAAGGATATTTGGGGGCAGAAGAAAGAGCAGGGCTAGAGGAAGCATTTCTGCAAGCCAGTGGAGCCCAAGGATATAGCTAGATATGAATCAGAGATAGAGCAGGAAGGCAGACATCACGGCCTTGTGGGTCACTGTAAGGACCCCGGCTTTTGCTCCGGGTGAGACAGAGGGCCCCGGAAGATGTGCGCAGGTCACTCTGACAATGGGTGGAGAAGATTGTGGCTGCCAAGGAAAGAGGCTAGAGTCTAATCAGAAGGTTGCTGCAGCAAATCCAGGCAACAGGGATGGTGATGGCAGTGTCAGCAGGTGGGTGGACCTGGGTGTGCTCAGAGGCTGAAGTGGGGGGCATCCCATCACCCCTCCACCTTTCCAGCTAATCACACAGGGAGCTACTGGAGGACCAGCACTAACACTGTCCATGCTTACTCCAGAAAGAAAGGCTACCATCACAGATGTCTCCTGGGTATCTCCCCAAAGAGATAAAAATTATCATGTTATAGTTATATACACACAACTATGTTCACAGCAGCACAGTTTATACTAACTAAATTACGGGAGCAGGCTATATACCCATCAACAAGTGAATGGATGCATGACGGAGCACTACGCTGCTGTGAGGCAGGATGAATTTGGGTTGTTTGTGGGAAATGGAAGCACCTTGAGAATTTAATGCTATTTGAGATAAATCAGACACAAAGATTAGATGTCACATTTATAGGCAAAGTAAAAATAATTTAAAGATCAAAATAAAGGCCAGATGGTAGGAAACGGAGGCAGACTCTGTGTAGATGGGAAGGGTCTCTGGGATTGGGAAAAGATGAGAGGGAGCAGAGGGGAAAGGGAAATGAAAAAGACCAAGATATGATAAGCGTGTGCACCAATTCCCCGTGATGCATCTATTTAATGTGTGTCACAAACCAGTCTTAAAAAGGGAGGAGAATCCTCCACGATGACAGAAATACCCTCCACCCTCTAATGCAGCAGCCACTGGTTCCGGTTGACTCCTGAGCACTTGCCACGTGGCTGGTGTGCTCGAGGAATGCAAATTTTAAATTTTATTTAACTTTAATTAATTTGCATTTCACGAAACCATCGCGGGAGCACAGCTCTGAAGAACTAGTGTGATAAACTGCTCCGGGTTAGCCCCTCGCCACCCTGGGATTCACTGAGAGACAGCCGCCAGGTTTCTGCATGTACTCAGAGCTCAGCTCCGCTGCTGGGAGGCTGAGTGCCTTTGAGAAATAGCTGTGATGTGAATAAAGTGCTAATTTTATCTCTGAGATGGCCCATTAATAAATAACAAAGTGTTTATAAATATGCAAAACACACAATTAGTCAATTCCACAAAGTCTCTGTGATGGGAACATTAAAGCGTGTCCTAGAGAGGAGAGTGGGGGGAATCAGAATGAATGAGTCACTCTTCAAGCCCTGCAAGCGCTGAATACTGAATCACTGACTTCTGAGAATTGCAGCACAAGCCTGTGTTGTTCACTGGATCCCCTGAATGTGAGCAGCCCCGTCTAACCTAATGCTTCTAAGTGGAAGCTCATTATAAAGCCTCCCCGTGTGCTCCCCGTGGGAGCAGAGGTTGCTGACAGCTGTTTCTCACCACTCCGTAGACCTGGAATCACTCTAATCATTGCTTTGTTTAAACTCAGTCCATAAGAAATAAGTTGCTAAACTCCAGTGAAACACACGGTTCCGAAACATAAACTTGGGGGTTGGGAAGGGCTCACTCACAGGACCAAGCCAGGAGAAGTCTGCAGGACTTCCTAGGCTGCAGGCAGGGCCCTTCCAAAGATATTTAGAAAGATCTCCTTCAGCTGATAGGCTGTTCTCCCGTCCAGTGGCCTGGCTGTTTTTTCTTTTCTTTTCTTTTTTTAGATAAATTTTATTTTTAAATGATATTCCCTTAATAGCTTTTGTTGCTATTAAACTTGATGGGGGCAGGGTTAGATATCATACACTAAGTTACTGACACTGAATAATTTATTCAAAATCCATAAGCATGTGAACCTGACTGAATGTTTTTTCCTGTGGTACTGGGTATTGAACCCAGGGCCTTGGCATTGAACTACATCTCCAGCTCTTTTTTTAAAAATGAAATAGAGTCTCACTAAGTCACCAGGTTGCCCAAGATGGGTTTGAACTTGTGATCTTTCTGTCTCAGCCTCCCAGAATGTTGGGATCACAGATGTGTGCCAACTGTGCCCAGCTCTAGGCTCAAAGTTTTGAAAGTCACTTCTTGAAAATCATGTAAGTTGGATTTCCATATGCTAAAAGAAACTTAGCCTCTAAATAAATTCAGCACATCATCAAAGATGAAAAAGTAAATCTCCTAGACACAGATTATGTACATAGTGTTAGATGGTAACATAAATCAACAGAAGCTAGGAAATTAACATCTATGATCAACCCATCACTCTTTCCTTGCTCTTTTGTGCCCAAAGTTGGGTTGGTTGGTTTTGTAGAACTGAGGACTGAACAAAGGCCCTTCACACTGAGTTATACCTGTAACCCTTTTATTTACTTTTTATTTACTATTTTTTTTTCTTGAAATAGAGTTTCACTAAATTGCTAGGTTGCCCAGATGGGAACCAAACTTGTGATCCTTTTGTCTTAGTCTTCCATAGTGCTAGGGTTACAGAAGGGTACCCCCATTCCTAGCTGGTATTTATGTATTTAATGCCAAGTACTGTGGGCTCAATTAAGAGCTATCAAACTGAACTCTACTCTGTTGCTCTATGAGTGGCTGTTTTTCTTTTCTTTCTTTTTTTTTGTCTTTTTCGTTTTTTATCGGTACCAGGGATTGAACTCACGACTGCACACTTGCAAGGAAGGCGCTTATGCCACTGAGCTAAATCCCCAGCCCGGAGTGGCTGTTTTTCTATGATCCTTGTTAGCTCTTCCACTGCATTCCCTCTCCCAGCAAAGAACACCTGCCAGCCCCTGTTGCCCAAGCCAGAAAACTGAGCATGATGTTTTCTTTTCTCTTCTCGATTCCAATGTAGTTGTCCTGTTGGGCTAGATGGGCCTGCTACTGGTCTTCCCAGCTCCTGCTTGAGCTTCTTCTCCAATCCACCCTTTGCATGGGATCTGCCATATGTGTGTGTCTAGAACAGTGTCTAGCAGCAGTAGGTCTTGGTAATATTTCAGGCATCAATGTATGGAATCTGAGAGCTAGACAGAGCCATGTGATGTGGTGAGTGAAATGAAAGTTTGATTTTGAGCCTGAGAGTCACTGGAAACCATCGGAAGGTTTCAGACAAGTGTCCTAATGTGTATTGATGATGCCCTTTAGCCCTAGGCTCTCTGGAACACACACAATGTCAAAAAAGTTAGTTTTATTTTTTTGTACCAGGAATTGAATTCACAACTTTGCACTTGCCACGCAGGTGCTGTGCTGCTGAGCTATATCCCTGGCCTCAACCAAGTTAGGTTTATTAACTCATTGCAGTATGTGTATTATGGCATACCGTGGGTGCTATGGGTGGGACCAAAAACATCCCCTAAAAGTCTCACGTCTCTGGAAGGTGATTGGATAATGGGGGCACCTGCCTACCAGTGAATTCAACCACTGATGAGTGTAATATCTGCGTGTGCTGTTAAAAGAGGTGGAGCCTGGTGAAACGTGGGTCGCAGGGGATGTGACTTGGAGGAGTGTATTCTTTTTTTTTTTTTTTTTTTTTTTTTGTCTTTTTCCTTTTTATCGGTACCGGGGATCGAACTCACGACTGCCTGCTTGCAAGGCAGGCGCTTATGCCGCTGAGCTAAATCCCCAGCCCTGGAGGAGTGTATTCTTGTCCTTGACTCCTCCCTTCTGTCTCTGTTTCCTGGCTCATGGAATGAGCGGCTTTCCCCTTCTGTTCATTTTTGCCTTAAAGTGATCTGTCCATGGATTGAACCCACTAGAAACTGAGCCCAATAAACTCTTCTCCTTTAAATTGTAGGTGTGAGTACTTTGTCCCAGGGATGGGACAGTCACTAATACATTGGAATATGTCATCAGGAGGGTGTTAGAAATTATGGGCTTTGGATTTATACTTAGGTGATTCTGGAGAAGGTTCAAAGAAGTGAGTTTGGCTTGGAATTAGGGGTGATTCTGTGTTGGACTTTATTTTTTGGCAATACTGACAATCCAGGACTGTCAACATGCTAGACAAGCACAGTAACACTGAGTTACAGCCCCAGTCCTAGATTTTTTTAATTTAGAGAACAAAATCAAAGCAGAAAAAAGGGTAGAAATAATACAGAATTTAAAAACAGACAATAAGAAATCACTAGTTGTGGATTTCTGGGAGAACATGGTGGATAGTAACAGCAGCTATAGAGACTCTCTGATTGTCAGCTTAGAATCCAGGAATGGTGTGGTGTGAGGAGTCCTAAGCAAGGGGAGATACACCCTGCTGACCCAGAAACGAACTAAGCTGAGAGAAACCAACTGGAAATGCAATCTCGGTGCTATAACCAGAACAGATAAAATCTCAGCACTGAAGCTGGAACCTGCGCCTCTGGAAGCAGCGATTTGAATTTCCTGCCGTTGCTGCTGCATCTGAATTGGCACAGCAGGGAGAGAGACACAAAACCTCTGAGAGCGGGAATCAGCGAACGGAGTTGAGAGCAGGACTGGCGGGGAGCCCTGCATCGACCTGCGGTGATGAGAGGAACAGGGACCCTTCCATAGACAAGGAGGCTCCAACAGAGGACATTCTGGGACTGGGCAGTCTAGCTGGAACAGGACGCTGCAGTGACTTTAGTCGCATATTCCCCTGTCATGGTTTATGTCTGTGGCCCCAGGCTTCATGAATTTGCATTGTGCATTTGTGATGGTTCATTGTCTAGTGCTTGGATTGATGGCATCAGTGCTATACCCACTTAGGGGTGGAGTCAGGATGTGATGTAATGGCAGGAAGAAGATGTGTCTGGCTCTCTTTGCTGGTTCCTGCTTGTTGTTTGCAGCCACCATGAACTGCGGCCCAGCCATGCCCACCTGCCTTGGAGCCAACTGAGTGTGGACTGAAACCTCCAATAAACTATAAGAAATAAACCTTTCCTTTCCCAACTTTGGGCTTCAGGTATTTTGTCTCAGCAACGAGTAAAAAGTAACTAAGACATCTCCTCTCAAGTGGCATTGGTGGGGAGCGCTTGGCCTGGGTGATGCCACAAACTAAGACTCAGTAGGCTAGCCCAAACCAGGACCCAATGCCTGGAGGTGCACCCTAATGCAGTGAAGCCTTCAGTAGGTTGACTGACCTAGAGGGGCGGGTCCAGCAGAGGCTGCCCAGGTGTGTGTCTCCCTAGTACACTGCAGTGGGCGGGAACACCTAGCCGGCACAATTCCAACAAACTGTAACTGACAAAGAAAGAAACTGGGCCTCCCATATACGCTTGTATGGAAGGAACAAAAAGTATGGGAAGAGGAGCAACAAGAAAGGGTCCTCAGTCCCCAATCCTGAGAACACTGATCCAGGAAAGGTAAATGCAAAGGAGAATGAGGACAGAAAACATGCAATATCAGACACGGCACCAATAGACATAAAGTGATATCTCCGGAGCCTCATAGATGAGTTCAAAAGTGAAGTATTTAATGACCTAAAGCAAGATATAAGTAGAATAGTTAGAGAAATGCTAAGCACTGCCCAAGAAAAAACAGATGGTGGAATGGAAGAACAGAAAAAAAGGAAAGAATTGTTTGGTGGAGAAAATAGAGAAAACATAGCAGGTTCAAAGAGATTACCAGGAAACTAAAAACTCTATTGAAAGCTGGCATAACAGCTTGAAAGAAACTAAGGGTAGATTATCTGAACTGGAGGGCAGATTTGTAATGTGGGAGCATGAGATGAAAAACTTCTTAAAAATAACAAGAAAACAAACAGCAATAATACAAAGACTAGAAGATGATAAGAGGATCTATAACTTAAGAATTAAGAACATAAAAGAAGAAGTAGGGACACAAACAAATGGACTACAAAAGCTATTCACAGAAATAATCCAGGAGAATTTCCCTAATTTAGCAAAAGGTAAAGATACTCAGATGTATGAGGCATACAGGACCCTTGCCATCTACAACCCAAAGAGAGCTACATTCAGGCATATAATAATCAAAATTCCAGAAATCCAATATAAGAACAGAATATTAAAAGCTGTCAGAGACAAGAAACAGATCACTTACAAGGGAACACCCATCAGAATTACAGCAGACTTCTTGGCACAAACCATCAAATCATGAAGAGCGTGGGGGGAAATAATTCAAGCTTTGAAAGATAATAATCTCCAGCCAAGATTGATATATCTTACACAACTGTCCCTAGAAATTGGTGGAAAAACAAGGTGCTTCCAGGATAAAGAGGAACTAGGGGAATTTGCAACCAATTCAACTCTACTAAAGGACATTCTAAAAAAAGAAAAATACCAAGATTCCAGAAACAGTGGCAGAGAGGCCACAATGACTGGAGCAGAAAGCAAAATGAAGAAGACAAACTGACAACTAATGACAGAAAAAGAGCTCAACAGAAATGAGGCAGAGAAGGTTGGATGGTAGGACCAGCTATTTTGGAGAAAGCAAGACATCATAATAGCTAGTGCTGATTTAATATCATCTTGTTTTGAAGTCCCATCAAGCTTTTGTTCTTCTGTCTCCATCGGTCTTAACATGTTGTATCTTGTTGGATTTTATTATATGTGATAATATAAACAAAAACTTTTATAGAGAAGGAGATTATACAGAAATCATTGTTAATTTTCTGTTAGCTGGTTCTAAATACCTTGTAATGCTGTCATTCTCTTGAATGGTTTTACATTGTCTTGATATGTTTGATGCTACAGTATACAAAGTTATACTCAAAGATTTCAAGGAAAGAGACACTGTGGTAACTACTTTTATGTCGGGATATCTGGAGGTGAAACACTATATTGCTTAAATGGTTATGTTCTGACGCGCTGTTTTGTTGTTATGTCCTCTTTTATCTCAATCTCTTTTTATTATTTACTTTTTAATTTTTATCTTCTTAAGGGAAAAATAAAAAAGCAGGATATATTATACTAACTCACTTTGATTTCCTATTAACTTGATTTGAAACCCTGTATTTCTCTCACCATCTTGTTTTGACTGATTTTCCTCTGTTCTGTCTTGCTTCATACTACCAATTTTGAGAGTCTAGGCAACAACTGTGAAGACAATAAGATTCACTATGATGCCCATTCTGGTTGACTATTATCTTCTTTTGAAGTCCTCTAATGTCTCCAATGTTTTGGTTTTATTGGTTTTGCTCTTTACTGTTTTGTTCAATTTTATTATAACTGATGATATAGGCAATTCTTTTTAAGATGGCAAGAGTCAGGGTAACCATTGTTGATCACCTTGTATTCTGTTTTTACATTATGTATTATGTCCATCCTTTTGATTTGAGTGACTCTGTTTTGTTATGTCACATTTGGTTTTATTCTGTTCAAAAAAAGTAATAAGAACTGTAGGATTTTATACAATGACAATTACACCCAAAATGTGTAATTGTCATTGTACAAAAGAGAGGAAAAGAAAGTGCTCTAATGGATATAACTGCATGTATATTTAAGTGTATAAAATAGGTAATCATATTACTGAGTTATGTTGGATCATTGAACAAAACTGTTTGCAGTCTCACTGTTTGAATGTCCACATTATACGCTTTAATTTTGTAACTTGAACAATTATTTCTAAGATGACAATATGTAATCTATTAACTAGTGATTTCCTACTGTTTATTTTTTCTGAAATTCTGTGTAACTTGTACCCTTTTTGTTTTTTCTCTTTTTCTCCTTAAATAAAATTAAAAAAAGAGAAATCACTAGTTGATAAATTATGTATTGTTATCTTAGAAGGAGTTGTTCAAGTTACCAAATCAAAGCCCCAAATGGATTTCTTAATAAATATTACCTCAAATGTAGGAGGAATAAAGTGAGGTCAAAACTGTGATAGCCAGGATAGAAGGCTGTTTGGCCTTTTTTGTGGTTTGCACAGTATTTATGGTTTTATCTCTGTTCAGATGTGATTACAAGGCAGCGCTGCTGGGTTTGTCTGCATCTTGTGTGGTCACAGAGTAGTCTTGCCTGATGCCAATCTGGGATGTGTTCATGTTGGACACAAGGACACCAGAGGCTTATCTGTAAGTGCAAGGTCAGTCCTCAGCTTCCAGGGGCTAAATTGTCTTCTCTCGGTATTAATAAGATAAAGGTCCATAATCCCAGCACTCTGAGACATGGGAGCAGGAGGATCATGAGACTGTCTCCAAATAAAAAATAAAAAGGGCTGGGGATGTAGTTTAGTGCAAAGGCCCTCTTACAATTTTTTTTTTACAGATAAAGAACAGAAACAGTGAGTTAGGAATGGTGGTGTTGCAAGAGATCAGTGAGAGACAAAGGTGTCCTGGAGGAGGATAACAGGAAATGGTGAGAAGCAAGAAAATTCAGGACACATGTGTCATTCTTCTACACTCAAGCCATGCTGAGCTCTTTAGTCCTTGGAAGGAAAACCCTGCCTGTGTAGGCTCTCCCTGGGTCAAACTCTCAAAGTCCTTTCTCTACCCTCACCACCATCCAAGCCTCATCCATTGATGTGATCTGTGCCCCCTTCCCAAAGATTACTTCTTTCAGGAAACCTTTCCTACTCTGCCTGCTTCAGGCCTGGATTAGCTGATCCTCTTCTGTACTCCGTAATATCTCATTGCTTCTGTGTCAGTTAGCTTTCCAGCACTATAACAAATACCAGAGGCAGTTAACCTATAAAGAAAAAAGGTTTATTTGGGCTCACAGTGTTAGAATTTCAGCCTCTGATCAGCTGGCTGTGTTGCTTTGGGCCTGTGGTGGTGTGTCCTTCTGGGAACAAAGCCTTTAACACATGGCCTAGTGGGTATCACGCAAGATGTAAGCAGCAGCAGCTTTATTATTATTTATTTATCTGTACCCCTTCCAGGAAGAGCAACGTCCTACTCCCTGTGGGACCAGATCCCTTCGTCTAGTTGATCCTTAACGAGTGCATGCTAAGAAGTCCATGGTTTACTGCTCTCTCTAGCTTCCCCTGGGCTGGTTTCCAGAGAGCCGCCACCCACTCCCTGTATGAAGTCCTGCTGCCATTCCAAAATGAGATTGCCTTTTCTTTTGAGCACACTCACCAAATAATATATTGCTGGCACCACTGTGTGTGTTCAGATTTCTTGAAAATTAAATCTATAAACCACTAAAATAGCAGAAGAAGCTCCGGGACACTGTTATGAATGGGCTATAAGTGCCTTGGCTGTGAATGGTTTTTATTTGATATGTGACTAGAGTGCGGAGATTATTTGCAAGATTTCTATCCCGTAAGAGATTCATAGGCCAAAATTGGTCATTTGTTTAGTTGTCCATTTAATCAGCAACTGGTCTGCAAGATGCAGTGCCAGACATTGTTCTAGAATGTTCTGGAGCTGTAAGAGAGGAAACATGGGTGAAATTTCTGACCCCGTGGAGCTCACAGTGTTGATGAGTGGGGAGGAATAAAATCTGGAGAATGTTAACAGCCATGCATGCTAACGAGAAAAGTGGAAGTGGGCATACAAAATGTTAGGGCGGTTATGGTTTATACCTGGATGTCCCCCAAGGGCCTGCTGTGCTCAGGGGCAGGGCTTTTGGAGGGTGACTTTAGGGCACCACAGCTTACTTGTTAGGAGGTGGGGTCTGACTGGAAGATGTGATCGCTGGGCTGTGGCCTGGAAGGGTGCATCTCCCTGCTCCTCCCTTCTCTCTCTGCTTCCTGGCCCCCATGATGTGAGCAGTGTCCTTCCACCCAGACCCTCCCGTCATGCTGTTTCTGTGTTTGAACCTGCTGAACATAGACTGAAACCTCTGAACCGTGAGCCAAAATGAACCTCTTCTCCAAGGTTGCAAGAGTTAGGAACTCGTCTCAGGGACCAAAAACAAGTGACTAGGATAGGGGGTTTTTAACTAGTGTTCCAGGAAAGGCTTCCCTGAGAAGGTGTTTAGAGGAAAGGCCATGGAGAAGTAAAGGTGGCAGCTCAGCAGCTGTCAGTGGAGATCACTGTTGGCTGAGGGCTGAGCACAGTCAGTGCTAAGGCCCTGGGGCAGGATGGCACCCACTAGGCTTAATGCAAACTAAGGAAGCCAGCATGGCTAGGCCAAGGACAAGAGGAATAAGGCAGATGGTTTTGGAAAGGCCATCAAGATTTCATCAACCACTTTGGCTGCCTCTTTGACAGAAAGAGCCTCATAAGCACCTGCCCTGCAAGCAGGCGGTCGTGAGTTCGATCCCCGGTACTGGGGCAGGGGGGTGGGAATCAGAAAGAGCCTCAACAATTTGAAAGACAGCTGCCTAAAATAATATCATACACCAATACTCAGTCTGATTTTTCTAGAACGAAAAATAGGAAAATTGTGTATCTCTTTGTCTGATTATTTTCCTATAGTATCCTATCGCTTGCAATACAATTTCTTAAAGTTTTGATAATAAATGTAACATGACATAAAAATATAGAAACAACTAATATGTTAAGTGGAGAAATTAAAACCAACACTCTCCTATACTGGGTGATAAGTATTGTTATTTTTGGCATATTTCTGCCTTTTAAAAAAATATATATTGTTTCAAGTTTTAACAAAGAATATACATGTGCGTGCACCCCTTTTTGTATATATGCAAATGCATCTTATTTGAACCTTTTCTCCTTCCAGTCATGAACGTGTTTGCAATGGCTTTAGAAATTTATTATTATTATTATTATTTTAAAAAGTAAAGCAGAAAAAGGAGAGAAATGATACAGAATTTCAAAAAGAAGTTTGAATTCATTGTGTGTGAAGATATGGGCAACTATTTCAAAGAAAACAAGAGACATTATGGTAGCCACTGTTGATTTCTTATTGTCTGGTTTTGAAATCCTGTGTTCCTTGCATTGTTTTGCTCTGGTCTGCTTTGTTCTGTTTGTTTTATTCTCTTTAAAATAAAAAAGAATTTCAAAAAACTAGTAGGAAATTAACACTAGTTAATACATTGCATATTGTTAATACGTTATACATTGTTAATACGTTATACATTATTAATATGCTGCATATTGTTAATACGTTGCATATTGTTATCTTAGAAATAGTTGTTCAGGTTACAAGAACAGCTGGGATAGGGAAAAGGAGAAAAGGAAGAAAGGAAAAGATTATATATATGTAGGTATACGTGTATAAATGCATGTTTGCATATGTACACAAGGTAGATAACTCTACTACTAATCTCTGTTGGTTCATCCAATAGAAATTCTTTCAGCCACCTTCTCAATGGCTCCAAAGCATTTTGCCACGTGAATGAACCATAATTTCCCTATCGCTCACTTCTTTTCTCCTATGCAGCAGCGGCATCTCGGCTAGCAGAACAGATAAGGTCTTAAGGATTGTGAACAGGTTGCAGTGGTCCGTGGTAGTTTCCTCTGTGGAACAGCCTGAAGTTAGACATCCACGGCTTGGGGGGTATTCTGTGGTTGGATGCACCCAGAGGCAATTGCTGTTGCTTTGAAAATAGAAATCTGGCATCATTTCCAAGGAGATAGTGGTCCTGGAGCTTTAAGCTTCTTCCCTGAGTCCCTGCTCCCCTGTGCTGAGTTGGATAAAATCAGTCATGGAGGAAGACAGAGATGCCAGGCCTCCTGCCCAGCTCAGGGCCCCCATTGCAAAGCCGCAGACCCACCCGAGGCCTTGTCCCCAAGGCCTGCTGATGCCCATTATAACTCATATGTCTCACGCTCCAGGACTCAGCGGCCTCTCTGCACTGCCCAGCTCTTTCCCAGCCACAAACTCAGTCGTGGGAGACTCAAGGTACTGACCAAGGAGTTGTGCTGTTGCTTATCATAGTAATTAATACTGAGTTTCCTAAAAGGTCTCAGATTCCAGCTTTCCCAACCCAGGTCCCCAGTGGGGCATGTGGCTGTCTTCTATCCCAGGGAGGCCAAGTCAGAGAACGCCAGGATTTCTGGCTCAAGAGGCAGGATAAACGCCAGCCTCTACTCACTCAGCCCCATGAGGAGACTGATTGTCACTGGTGTCATCTCAGGGTAGGGCCGGCACTGCTGCTGCACCGTAAGGTGGTGGTGCCCACCCTGTTCATGCCCAGCTTGCTAGAAATGCAGAATCTTGAGGGCCACTAACAAATCTGCTAATAAGTCAGCTAATGAACTGGAGCCTGCATTTTAACAAGCTGCCAGAGAAGTTCCTGTGTGCAATAAGACTTGAGAAGCATTACTGAAAGTCAGCAGTTCGGACCTGAACCTTGTTGAGAAGAAGTGCTATGGTGATATAATACTACAAGAGGGGGCCATTGGATATGTGGCCATTACCAAGCACAGGGGTCAGGGGTTCCCCTGTGGGTAGGACCGTTGACCCACCCAGGCCCCCACCCTAAAGGTGTGTTGAGACTCCTCAGTCAAACTAGTAGCTACATGGAGTCGAACAGAAGAATATGGATGTTGGGAAAGCAACCCACGTCCAGATGGTCACCCTGGGCTGCTGTCTGCTGTTTGCTTCATGTGCAGTCGGCAGGCTGCCAGTTCTGCTGTATTGCAGGATGTGTGTACGTGTGTACATGTGTGTGTGTGTGTGTGTGCACACGGGTGCGTGCATGTGCGCACACACAGTCTCACCTACAGGGGATGCCCTTACTCCTGGCCTTGGCGTGGGCTGCATACCTGATGGCCTCAGACAAACTGCTTCAGATGCTCCTCAGGCTTCAGGAGTTTCCTAGAAGGAAGAAAAAAACTACATAACCCCTGCTTGCTTGTTGAAGCTGCCTTACTGGAGAAGCACATGCTGAGTGACAGGAACCAGGGCCACGCCTGACCATCATGCACCCCAGGGGCCTTATGTGTCCGAACCAGGTAAGTCCTCCTTCTGGTTCAAGTCAGTTAGAACAAAGTTTTCTGCTGTAACTTACCCAATAGTAAAAAGACAAGGGGTGATTAAATTAAATGGTATTCAAACTTAAAAATGATTGCAGTAATAGACACATTGCATCGGTTACCTTTAAAATACTCCCTTTGCTTTAAATACACTTATCCCATCATGCTTACCACTTTGCAAAGCACTTTTGAAAGTTCTCTTTCATGTCGTTACCAGGTGTGATAAAAAATGTGGCGAACGCTGTTACTGAAAGTCAGGCTTATAAGAATATGGTGCTGTGTCCTCATCCATCTCATGCACTGGATCAGGCACTGTACGAGTTCTAGTTCTTCCCCAAAGCCAAAGTGATCGTGAAAGGCAAACGGTTTAAATCAATTCAGAATGTGGAGGCAGCAATGGCACAGTGACTAGAGGGACTCATGATCGATCACCGACTTCCAGAGCTGCCCCAGACAGGGGTGAGAACAATGCTACGGCTGTGTTTGAAGTCAGGAGAGTGTTTCCAATGTATCTTTTACTGTAATATTTTTAAAAATGTAAACACCTGCTGTATTTGTTGATTACACTTTAATTTAGGTTAACGTTGGAGTCCAAAAGAAAAATACTGTATGTTTGGAGGGAGACACACGCTGCTCAGGCAGGAGAAACTCTAGTGACCCCTCTCAGGGAAGCATCTTCAGGTCCCCCATGAAAGAGGGCCCCAAGTGCTGTACGGAGCATCACGCATGGGGCTGGTGGGCTTTCGAACCACCCTGAGGCTGCTGTTCAGAGCTGTTCCTTGTTTGAACCTGGAGAAGGGGCAGATGCATGCCCAGCAAAGCACAGCTCTTTTGGAGCACCGCAGGGAGGCTGAGCAAAATGGATGCGGAGTCAGGGCTCTGCTTTCTGCAAGATGGGTGGAAATTGGGATCAAAACAAGTGGAAAAAGGGTCCCTGCCACTAAGTGGCCATTGTCTCCTTAGGTGAAAAAAAGCAATTGCTTTAAACTGATAGCTTCAAGGAATCATGTCCCTTCGCTGACAGACAATGCCACAAAGCAAAATGGATTGGTTCAGTTGTCTGCCCTGAAATTCGAAAACCAAAGCCTGTCAGGGAGACTCTGTCTTTTCAAAGGAGGAGTCAGGCCCTGTAACTCCTGGTGTAAACTTCGAGGCTCAGCCAAGGTGAGGAGAGGTGAGAGGGTTTAAGTATTTCTGAAGTTTCTTCCCTCTGCAAAGGATGCTGAACTCCTCTGAAGTCTGAATAGGGTTTTTCGGATTTCTGCAGACTGATCTTCAAACAGCAGAACCCATCAGCCTCAGTCCTTTATCTCCTCGGGAGTTTACTTGTGTCCAGAGGTCAACGCGGGGCAGGGAAATTGAGAGAGCAACTCTCTGCTCCCTTCAGTCCCCGAGACTTGTCTGCTAGCGGGAATGGAAGGATGCATGTTAGAATTCACCATGACACGCTGGCCAGGCTGGACAATTGCAGAGAGCTGCTGTCTTTGTATCCTTCTATAGTAGTTGGCAGTGACCTACTGGGCCTTCATGTCAATCTTTTCAGAGGAATGAGCACAACATTTCCCACCTTCCCCTGGCCTGGTGCTGTGAGTTTTCTCTTTCCCTGGTGCAGACACACATTGGTGGGGCAGGAGAGCAGAGAGGTGCTGGTGTTTCCGTGGAGGAGCAGTGGACGGAGCAGAGCTCCTCAGTGCCCTGGCTCAGGAAAGGTGCACGCGACTCCCCTCAACATGGTGAGAAAGAAGTGCGGTAAGTTGTAGAGTTCAAGGGAGCCAGGCAGCAACAACAGGAGGAGCCAGGAAAAAGGACTTCACTGCTCCTTGTCCCACAGCCCACCCACCCACCCACCCACCAGGCACCTTGCCTCAGAACCACATGGCATGTGGAACCCATGCTGGCCATAGTGGGGATACCCTCAAGTGGTATGAAATCTATGCAACCTCAGGACTTTCTCTGTGCTTGTGTCAGCTACATAAAAATGCTCTCTGCATGGTAGATACAGGCCAGGTGGACTTCCCCAGCCCTGGTCTAGGTGTGTGGCTTAGTGTATATTGTGTAGGTAGAATTCCAGGGCCCATGGAAGCCTGCAGCTGAGTAGTGATTAAACTGTGCAGCTGATGTGGAGGTCCTATGTGGACTCAGGCTTATGTGTTCTACTCACTGTGTGACAGGTGATGTCTATAGCTGTGGAGAAATGAGCTTTTCTTATCCCTATGAGTGAGTGATTCAGTGATGTCAAAGCAAAACCCTCAGCTAGAAATCAGCAGGTTTACACCTAAAATGTTCTTTGTTCTGGTGTGGTTAGAAGCAATCACTGAACCTGGAAACTCCAGGGTCCTCATCTGTTAATGGGAAAAAGACCTCCCGCTCCTCCTTGGATGGCTGTAGGTTAGGTTAAAAGTGGAGCGATCTGTGAGCCTGCTTTGGAATGGGGAACTAGGGCTCAGCCATTGAGAGCCTAGGAGGGCTTGTAGTGTGATTCGTTTTGAGCCAAGGTGCCTGTTTTTGTGGCACCATGGGAGATTGGAACAGGGCTCAGGAGGAGAGGCCCGGGCAGTGTGCTGACCTGGAGATTGAGCTGGGTGGATCCTGCAGGGACAGCATCTTGGAGACCTGTGAGCAGGAGAAAAGTTGCTGTGTGTGTGTGTGCGCGCGCGTGCGCCTGTGTGTGTGTGGTGGATGGTGGGGAGGTGGAGTCTGGGGCTATTACCATTTGAGAATTGCAATAAATGGGCCCAATCTGTAGCAGGCAGCTGCATAAGTGACTGCTGCTTCAGAGTACGGGGTCAGGAACCCAGCTGTGGCTTTCTGGGTCCAATCAGGAGATAGGAACCGCACAGCAGGTGGGACAGGGAAAGTCTAATCTAGAGTGATTGTGATGAAAGAGCCGCTGTAAGACACGAGGAAATTGGACACAGTTCCCTAGGGACCATACCCAAGGAAGGCCCCTGGACTGGGTCGGAACCTCAGTGGAGAAGGGATGGTCTGGTCCCTGGGTAGTTTGCTGGTTTGGCCAGGGTTTGATACGGAGTTGCCGGACAGGAAACTGGCCAGGAGCATGGTGTGGAGAGGACACAACCCAGGATGGTCAGGTGCTGGAGAGCAACAGGCCTTCGGGGTATGCGGCTCACACAGGGCTCTGTCGACCTGCTGATGGCACTATAGGAATCCCCGGGGAAGGTGTAGGAATCTTCAGGGAGGGTGGCAGAGGTTTGTGGGGCGTTGCCTTGGTCTCATACAGAAACAGTGGCCACTTCCTCCTGCAGTACCATTGCTGAGAAAGTCTCTTACACACACACACACACACACACACACACACACACACGTTGGCTGCAAAAGCAAAAGAGGCCTCGCACTCGGGCTCTGCCCAAACTGCGGTCTCACTGTGCCTACCTCCCCACCAGCTCCCTGCTGGTCTCTTTTGGGAAAGACTAAATAAAAAAATCTTTCAAAAACCAAGCAGCCAAATCTTTCAAGTTAGATTTATTTTATAAAATTCTGTAATTTCTGAAACAAAATCCCAAGGTCATGCATGTGCATGCAAAAGTACACATATAAATCATCCAGAGGGCAATGGGGTGAAGGGGGGGACCAGGAAGCAGAATGTTATGGCTTGAGATTCATTAAAATAAGTCCATGTCAGCGTCTTTCCAGAGTGAAATAAACAGAGACATGGAGAAATGTAAGGAAGGGTTTCTCTAGTACTATTATGGATAGTTTTTGTTTTCCTTTTAGCTCATCTGCGTTTTCCAGTTTTCCAGAATGAACCTGAATTTCTTCCAAAGAGAAAGAAAGAAGAAGGAGGAGACTTGAGTGGGCAGAGGGAGTGGCCAGGAGGAAAGAGGTGGAGGCTGGCGGGTGGGTGCAAAGCTAGGTAGGTAGGAGGAGCTGGTTCTGGTGCGCCAATGCACTGGGGGTGACGATGGTTAATGATAGTGTACTGAGTATTTCAAAATGGTTAGGAAAGAAGATTTTGAATGCTATCGTTATAGACAGCTAAGTTAGGCAGAAATATTACAGGCATTCAGACAGGGTTAGGCCCTTGAGAGAGTCAATGCAAAAGATGAAAAACACATTACAGCTATGGCCAGAAGTGCATCTGTTGGAGGCTGGTCTCAAAATAGAGAAGAATGACCAATAAGTGCCTGGCTGGCCAGTGCAAGGTCTTGAGTTCAGTTCTCAGTAACAAAAAACCTAACTAGCTAACAAACAAACAAACAAACAAACAACAAACTAAGAAAGAATGAGGGGGCCTGCATGTTTCCCCAAATGCAAAGCGGTAACACCCGGTCCAAGAAAGTCTAAATACGTATCAGTCACCTTGGTGGGTGACCATAACCTTCAGTTTATCCTTTTCTGAAAAGTTCTTTGTTCTTTCCATGTACACATGCTATATGACCTGCTTCTCCACTGGATCAACATTCGCTAAGTGGCTATACTTATAACCTTATTGACTGGTCACAGTTTTGTGCCACCTTGTGACTTTGTACCCACCTCATAATTTTGCTCTATAAAACTCCCTCCAGAAAGTGGAATCATTAGTAATCCACTTTCCAGGTTCCCTCCCGTTTCTCTCAGGAAGGTGCTGTCTATCTCAATAAATATTTCCTGTGCTTCCTTAGAATTCTTTCTTTGATTTTGGGGAACACGAACTTGGAGTATCTGACATCTAACAGATTAAGAATGGTGTTATTTCCCCTGTACCACTTGGAGGTCCAATATCATTCCTGTATGAGGATCATCATGAAGAAACAATGTTTAAGGTAGTGGCTGTGAGAATTAGCTGGACTGAATAACTATACAGCATACTCATGTATCAAAATGTGACACTGTATCCCAAAAGTGCATGCAATATATGTGTCAATCAAAATGGAAACAAAGCTAAAATGAAAGGAAAGAAGGAAAAGAAGAAAGGGAAAAAGGTAGGAAGGAAACTGTTATGGCTGATACATTGTGTCAACCTGAGCAGTTTAGAAATTTACTAAGATACTTAGCAGGGAGCCAGGGTCCTTACTTTGTAAATATCTTCATCTTTAGTAAGAAGAGGACAAGGAGATTTTGTGAGTGCTACACCTGTCCTTGGGGGGTGGGGTGACCTGTGTACAATATAAAGGAGAAAAAGAGGCTTGCTGTGCTCCCTGTTAGCTCTGGCTGCTTTTGTTGGGAGCTGCCTTGAAATGATTCTCTGTGCCATGCCACCCTGCCTTGGAGCCAGCTGTTTATGGACAGAAACCCCCACAAACTGAGCTAAGTAAACCTTTGCTTTCCTCATTTTTGGTGTTGGGTATTTTGTAACAGCAACAAGAAAAAAGTAACCAGGACAGAATTTGGTTACCAGGAATGGGATCGTTGCTGAGCCTGTATCTGAGCGTGTGGTTTAAGAGCCTTTGGAGATGACTTGTGGGAAGAGTTTGAAAAGGTTCAGAGATGTAGTATGAAAGGGTAGCACTGGGACATCGTAGGCAGTTCTGTATGGGAGGTTCTAGTCAGAGCTCAGAAGAGTAGAAAACCAGTAAGGACCAGTCTTGGAAGGTTTCTGCTAGGAAGGATGGCATTAGTGCTGTACTTCAAATGATGTGTGTTATGGCTTGAAAAAAAGTTTGTTGACCAGTGTCTCCTGAGATCCACACCATGTTGGAGCTTAGGGCCCTGGGAAACCAAGCAAGCAGCTCCCCTCCCTGGTAAGCTGTGGTGGTGTGGCAGACTGTGGCCCTTCCAGGGGGAGAACCACCAGTGTCTCCTGAGACCTGTGCCATGTTGGAACTTAGGACAATTGGGAAACCAAGCAAGCAGCTTGTCTCCGTAGTAAGTGGCTGTGGTGTGGCCAGCTGCAGCCCTTCCAGGGGGAGAATCACCAGTGTCTCCTGAGATCTGTGCCAAGTTGGAACTTAGGACATTGGGAAACCAAGCAACCAGTCTGCTTCCCTGCTAAGCAATAGTGAACCTACTGGTGCACGGCCTGGAGTCAAACATCCCACTTCGCCTACCCTCCTTCCCCTGTCCCCCTGTTAGCAAATGGGAACCAGAAATCTGAGCATCTCTTGGGAGGTTGACCTTAGCAAATAAGGGGGATTTCCTTCTACCATCTCTTTGAAGGCAAATATTTTTATTACTGTTTTGCTCTATTCTGATTAATGGTATGGCTGTATTCAATATTTTGTTTTGATAAGTTCTATAATGTTCTGTATTTCATTTTATTTTGATACACGTGATTGAAAGAACAACTATTGTAAAGATAACGAAATATAGTGTGTTACCTTTACTGTTATCCCGGTAACCTGCTGTGACATTCTGTACCAATTTCACTCCATGGTCTCAGTTGGCTTTATTCTGTCTTGTTCTGTTGTATTTTACTACTTTCAAAAGAAAAAAAAAAAAGAAAAAAAGTTTGTCTATATTTGCTCCTGTCCAGAGACTTTGCCTGAGATTAAGGACTAATTAATCTGGCAGGAAAAATTTCAAGGCGTTCAAATGTGGAGGCTGTGGCATGGCTATCTTTTAGAGATTTTAGTCACATTTATTTTGCAAATCAAAAACAAAAAGCCTAGCAGGATGATTTAGAACATTGTGAGTTTGTCTGGAAAGGAAGTTCCAATAAATCTGTGGACTACAAAGATAGAGCTGAGGAAATCTTGATTGTCAAAAAGAAACAGGAAAATAAAAAAGATGACCTGAAGGCACTGCAAAAATTAACCTTTGTAGCCTCAAAACTGCAAAAGTAAAAGACTTTGCTTTGAGGAGAAAGCCACAGAGCATCATGTTCCCGAATGCTGACAGCATAAAAGATTTGTTCCTCAGAATTGGATTCAGGATGCCCAATGATCCAGACACTCACCATTACAGCTGAGAGCAAAGCCTGGCTACTGCGCCAATTGGCAGCAGACCTTGGCATCATCCACACGGTGCTGGGTTTAGGTACATACAGAATGCAATAGTTCTGAGGCTCAAAAGGCTTCCACTCCACAGATTAGAAGATGCAGACACAACTACAAAGACACTCAGCCACCTGATATTTGACAAAGGGGTTAAACATGTTCACTAGGAGAAAGATAGTCTCTTTAATAAACGATGCTGGAAAAGTTCATGTTTCATATGGGTCTCGACCCATGTCTATCACCATGCACTAAAGTACAATAAAAATGGACCAAGGATCTAAATATTAAAATAGAAACACTAAATCTACTGGAAGACAAGGTAGGTAGAAATCTTGAAGATATAGGGGAAGGCAAAGAGTTCATAAACAAAATGCAAATCACATGGGAAGTATTTCAAAAATCAACTACTGGGATCGCATTTTATTAAAAAGTTTTTGCATTTCAAAAGAAATCACCAACAGAATGAAAAGAAAACCCACAGAATCGGAAAGAATTTTAGTCAATTTTCCCTTAGACAAAGAACTTATATCTAGAACATATAAAGAACTGAAAAACATCAGACCCCCCCCCAAATTCAAAGGCCCTCTCCAAAAATGGGCACATTTCTCAGATGAAAAAATACAAATGGCAAATAAATGCATGAAGAAATGTTCACCATCACTGGTCATTTGAGAAATGCAAATTAAAACAATACTGAGATTCCATCTCCCTCCAGAAAAAATGGCTGCCGTCAAGAAATCAACTGATAAAAAATGTTGGTGGGACTGTGGGGAAAAAGAGATACTTCTCCACTGCTGGTGGGAGTGTGGACATCAGTGTGGAGAGTCCTCAAAAAACTAGAATTGGAAGTTGCATTCAATCCAACTATTCTCTTTCAGGGTATCTTCCCAGAAAATTTGAAAATATCATGCCACAGTGATATATGTGCACTCATATTTATAGCAGCACAATTTATAATAGCTGAATTTTGGAAACAACCCAAATGCCCATTAACCACAGAATGGATAAAAAAGATGTGATATTTTTATAATGGAATATTACACAGCTATAAAAAGAATGATCTTGAGGTTTTTATAGGTAAATGGAAGCAACTTGGGACCATACTCATAAGTGAAATAAATCAAACGCGCATTTATAAATATCATATTGGCTCCCTAGTGTAAAAAAAACTGAAAGAGTGCTCAGATTCAAAATGTATAATAGATATTGTAATAATGAAAGGAAAAGAAACTGCTCAAAAGGAAAGAACAGCTGGGATAGGGAGGAATAGGGGAAAGGAGAAAATGAGGAAAGGAAGGTTATATGTATGTAGGTGTATATATGTGTGTACAAGATAAGTAACTATACTACTAATCCCTGTTGGTTCATCAAAAAGAACAGTTTGTGCTGTCATTGTTTGATTCCTTTTTAGGCCTAGATCTTGTAACTTAAACAACTACTTCTAAGATAACAATATGCAATATAATAGCTAGTTTTGATTTTCTACTTTTTTTTGAAATTCTGTATCATTGCTATCCTGTTTTCTGTTTTTGCTTTTTAAAATAAAAAAATAGTAGTTTAAAAGGTTTCCAGCCCAATACCACAAGGCCTGGGAGGCCAGGCAGTGTGGTCCCTGAGAGGCAGTGTGTGAAGCTGTGAATGTGAAGCCAGAGGTGCAGTGGAGACCCCAGAAGTTTGGAAAAGCCGGGAACGTGGATCATGAAGAAAAGCTGCACAGAGAGAGCAAAGTGGCCCTAAGAGAGAGTGTGGGAGCTACAACCACCAGAAGAACCATAAGGGTGGAGTCACCCAGACACTTTGGAGCTCACAATTTGTCACAGATTGTCTCAAATGGTGCACATAGAATCACAGGACTGAATGCTTGCCCTGCTAGACTTTCAATTTGCTTTAGTCCCAATGCTTTGTATCCCCCTGTTTGTACCTTTTGGAATGAAAATGTTTATCTGGTTCCATTGCTTATTGGAAGCGTTTAACTTTGTTTTCATTTGTACAGTACCTTGCAGCTAAGGTTTGCCTTGCATCTCAGAGGAGACTTGGGACTTGAACTTTTCAGCAGTGCTGAACTGTTAGACTTTGAGATCTTTTGCAGATAGACTAAATACCTTTTGCATAAAGGACTATATATGACAGACTTAATGTTGATTCTTTTTTTTGGCACCAGGGATCAAACTCATGACCTTACGCTTGCTAGGCAGGCGCTTATGCCACTGAGCTAAATCCCTGGCCCTTAATGTTGATTCTTAAGGATTGTTAAACCTGTGTTATAATGTTCAAGTTGTAAAATGATAAAGAATAAATATGCCTTTGTATCTGGAGACTAAAAAAATTGTGTCTGGTTGCCAAGTTGACAAGGGGTGGATTGTTATGGTTGATACACTGTGTCACCTTGAGCAGTTTAGAAGTATAACTAAGAGACTTAGCAGGGAGCCAGGGTTCTTACTTTGTAAACATCCTCAGGCTGTACAAGAGAAGGGCAAGGAGATTTTGTGAGTGCTACACCTGCCCCTGGGGAATGGTGGGCTATGTACAATATAAAGGAGGATATGAAGCTTGCTCTGGCCCTCTTTTGCTCTGGCTGCTTTTGCTGGCAGCTGCCTTCAAGTGTTGCCCTGGTGCCGCGTCACCCCGCCTTGAGGCCAGCTGTCTATGGACTGAAACCTCCACAAACTGTGAGCTAAAAAAAACTTTTTCTTCTTTCATTTTAGATGTCGGGTATTTTGTCCCAGCAACAAGAAAAACACAACCAAGTCAGAAGGTTAAAAAAAAGCAAGTGGAAAGGGAGGTAGGGAGACAGGGAGGAAGGAAGGAACAGAAGGAGGGAGGAGAGACGTGAGGAAAGAAGGAACAAAGGGAAAGAAGAGGAGTAAAAATGACGGAAGGACTCTGAGCCCACCTGGCCAAGCATAACACAGGAGGCCGCTGAGAAACGTCACGCAGAGCTGAGCTCCTGTGAATCGTAACTTCCTTGCCCTTGCTTTATTGGGCTGAGAGGAAGTGTCCTCATTCTCCCAGCTGGACCCTGTCACCTGTGTTCTAGGGCCAGGTTTTCGGCTCTCAAATTGTTTTCCAGGAAGACAAAGGCCTCAGACATCCTTGAGTCTGCAGCACCCCCTGCAACACTCTCAGGGTCCCCGTTCAGCAGCCTGGCAGAGAGGAGGTCAGTGCTTGGGTTGTTTGGCTTGGCTAAGCAGGTTACACTTTTATTAGACATAAACCTAGAAAAAAGCTTCGACCTGCGGAAAGAGTTCTATTTGGAGCTGGGAAACTGGGCCACATCTGAGATCCGTGACCTACATTTCCTGCTATAGAAATCAAGATGGAATGGCAGTTGTCATCGCACCGGCAGGCGCCAGGACTCCATCAAAGGGTGGGAATGTGGAGAGGAAGGAGTGCAGGTTTAAAGAGCTGTTCTATGTGGAATCTTTTAAAATCAAGCCAACGCTATTTAATAATGGAAGAAAAATGAATATCCCAACTGCGTATTTATTTTCCTGGAAGAGCGCTGTGTGCTAACCACTGGCTCCTTTAGTGGGTAAAAAATAAATCTATCCTCATTCTGAGCTTGTTAGAAAAATGACCGCTCTCCTTGGCCTCTGCTAGCCGCTCACAAAGACGAATCTCTGCATCACACACTGCCTGCCAGCCGTCTGCTTTTTGTTAGAGACTTCTGAGAAACTGTTTCCTTGATCTCATTGATCTGGGTTCTTTAGACCGAACCCTGCAGAGCATCTGAGGTTAATAGGCTCTTGGGGCCTGAATTCCCATGAATCTTAGTGATGGGGGGGGGGCAGGTAGGAGAGGGAAGCTGTCATCCAGAAGGAAAATGAAATGATGGCGACATGCAGTGCTCTCTTATAATACACAGCTTCTTTGCAGTGGAGTCTGGAGGATCAGGCCAGCGTTCAGGTGGTCATAACCACACAGAATGTCCTGGGCCTGGGATCACTGCATTCGCCTTCGGTTCATTTTAGGTGTCTCTGTAATTGTTAAAATGTGGAGACCAAGAGCTAGCTGACCCACATCTATGGTAGATATTTCTAACATTCCTTGACACCTGCTTCTTTTTTAATTCTGGTTCACTGAGCATTGCAATTTCCCATGTCAGTGTTTGGAGTCATCGTAATGTAGCAGAGGTGAGCAGACACAGGCAGGCATTTAAATACTGACGCTGGATTCCTGTCCCTCCTTCATCTTCCTGCCATGTCACCAGCAGTGTCACATAAGAAGCCAACATCAATAAGACACATTCAGGTGACATGGAGCAGAACCCCCTGCCCCAACTCTGCCGGGACAGGTCCTGTTGGGTCTGTTGTTGTGACTCACTGAGATCTGGGGGTGACTTGTAGGCTTGTGCTGACTTACATCACACTGATTCTTGAAAAAGTTATACTGTAGCTTTTGTTAATTAGCTAAGAAACCAAACCAAATCAAAAACCCAGATGAACACTTAGGAAAGAGCCTGCTGTTGCTGGACGTGCAGCGGGGGCATGGCACCATCCTCTGTAGTCTCATGGCCTTCTCTGTGCCTTGGGTCTCCCTTTGCTTCTCTCTTGAAAGAACACTTGCATTGGTTTTAGGCCAACCTGGAAAATCCAAGGTGATCCCATCTCAAGGTCCTCTGAAACTTTTTCTTCCCAAAAGAGTTCACACTCAGTTTCCATCTAGGTGAACCTATCCCCCACGGGCCAACGTTGAACTAATGACAGTCGCTGGTCCAGGCAGTTTATACCCACGTCCTGCCAGACCTATTCTTCCAGTAAGTCTCTGGGGGAGGTAGAGGCCGCTTTAAAAACAGTGAAATCGAGTTGCAGGGGAGCGAAGTAAGCTGTCATAGGTCATTCTATGGTGGCAGCCAGGAGCCACACCCAGGTCCTATTCCTAAACTTGTGGGATTTCCTGTACATATCCAAATAGGTGTGATTTTCTTTAAGCTTGATTTCCGGAGCCCCTCTGCTTCTGAACTCCTTAAGAAGCTGTGCTGGGAAAGCCTGCCTATGTTCATCACTATCACAATTTGAACGTATGTGGCTTAGGCAGTTTTATTTTCATATGATGTAGCTCCCAGATTAAATTCTGCTTACAGTGAAGAGGCTGCAGCATCTGATGAATCAGAGCTTCTGGCTTCCCCAAAGGATTAATTACTCAAGATTAAATTAACCTGGTTAAGCTCAGCTGAAAGCTTTACTATCTAGTAGAGAGGTCTGGGTGGAGATGACACAGTGCAAAACGGCACAGTGCAAGGGGTGGTGTCACTGGTGTAACCCCTCTACCATGTCCCATGTCACCTGGAGGCATGCAGTGTGGCCTGTTAGCAAACACACGTGTGTATGTGTGCAAGATACATTTTTCCATTCTGCATTGGATTCAGGCTGCGTCTTCATAGAATATCAGTTCCACCTCCAACAGTCATCAACTTCTGTCTCTTTTGCTGGAAACCCCACCCCCACACCTGGAAATGCAGGGTCAGCTTGTATTGGTGGGGAAATAATTGCTGACCTAGAGATCCAGAGCAGAATGACACACAGCAGCTCTGATTTAGCCGGCTGTGTTTGGACTGGCCTCTCTCAGGACTTACTGCAAGGCAATCAATGCCTTTATCTGAATCTTGCATCACCTACATCAATAATGTCCTGTCGGGTAATAGGAATTATTAAGATGACAAAGTAACTCTCCTTGAGCATGTAGTGTGTGCAGAAGCTTCACAGTTGGCTGCATTTTATTCCCATGGTGATGCTATAAGGCAGGTATTGGGATTATATCCATTTTAGAGATAAGAAGGGCAAGGTGCAGAGAGCATAAAAAATAATGTACCCAAGGACAACAGTAAGCATAATGGAGGTGGGGTTTGGACCCAGAAACATAAACTTTGCCTCTACACTAGACTGACCCTCCGTTGATGGGTCGTCTGGAAATCTCTCTCCTCCTTTCCTTTTTGGTTTCCTGTTACTATCTCTGTTCTCTCGCTGCTCTATCTTAGAACACTGCACTAGCCTGGGGACACACTAAGGAGATCTCCATTCCTTTTCAGAGTGTTCTCCTGCTGAGCAAACCCCATTCCTGCTACTATTGACCCCTACCTGTGGGACAGGGTTGAGGAAACAGAAAGCCCCATTCCACTACCCGCTTTGCCTGTCTTGCTGAAATGATTGGGGTAACCGTGCTGCATATGGAACTGTAACCTTTAGGCATGGAGCAGATATTTCCTCTCTGGAAAGAGAACATCAAGTTTGTTATTTGAGAAGAACTCACAGAATCCCTTCCTTCTTCTGGAGCACTGTATTGAGTAGGATTTGCACGCTATGATCAGCTAGTTATGTCTGCAGGGTGCTTGGGCAGGATAAGGGACAGTGTGCTGCTAGCATGGTGAATAATAAGATATTGAACTCCACAGAGACAGGGACTTTACTACAAGATGAGAGGCCATGAAGGACTCTACCTTTAAGTTCATTTTCTCTTTAGTATCACCTTGCGGGGAGGGGAAACAATGTGCAAAGTGGTGAAGAGGCCCTGTGTGAGGTGGTTTGCTAAGTCTATTGCTGTCAGTGCTCCATTGCTGGAGAAGCCTGGCCATCATGGGTTAAAGGCAGATTTAACTTAAAGGGTTGTAGATTCACTATTAGTTGATTTTGGTTTAATGGGATTTAACTGTCCATTGTCTGTGCCCATAAATGTTATTTCCTAATAAAGATGTTCTGTAAGTAGAGACCTAGGTGCAGAAGTGGTCAATAGCTCAGCTGAGCTGTTGGGCTCCTATTTTCTCCCTAACTCCTGCCTGTACTGCTGCTCTCAGGCCCCAGTGCCTTCCTTGAAATGGTCCTTGTTTTGCTTGTCATGGGAGTTACCGGCTTCTTTCTGCACAGTGAGACTGTGGCTCCGGTCACTCCTGTGACTATGAGCAGATGATGGTCTGGGTGGTGAGGCTCCAGGAGTGTGATGTACATCAGCACCCTGGATGGGGGTGGTGGGTTGGGTGTGAGGTTTGGGGGTTCTGCCAAGTATCACAAGATCATGCTCTTGGGGATATAAAGCCTCTCTGCTTGGCTGCCCTCACGGTCAAGAGTACTTGTCACAGAGGCCCGAGGCTGGTCCGGGCCTCTGCGTCTTCCTACAGCTCCGACCTGTTTGGCTCCTCACATCCTCTGAAGACTTTGGCAAAGTTATGGACTAATGATGTCTTTCCCTCCAGCCTTCCTTTGCTCTGTCCCATGTGCTCTCTGTGGAAACTCTCCAAGGGATTCTGTGGAGGGTTTTCCAATTCTGAGCACCTCTTGTGAGTCAGGCACGTGGTAGGGACAATTTGTATTCATGTTCAGACTCATCTCAGTTCTCCCAGTGAGCCTTGGGCTATTTTTAAAATGAGGGTAAGCAAGGCCAGTGAGGTCTGATACTTTTGGTAGTTTCCTCCACTGAGAGAACCCAAATGTGAGGAAGGTCTGGGCCCCATCAGTAGAGGGTCCTCCCACTGCCCCATGACCGCTGGATTCTTCCTCTGGCAACATCTGCCTTCTGCAGGCTCAATTTTCTAGCCATTATCTTTTGTTCTCATTGATTTTCTATTCCGTTATTTCCCCCTGTGGCAGAACGCTGTCTCTTTAAAATACAAATCCAATCGCGTCCCCCTTTTGGTATAAAATTACTTGTGGTTCCCTGTTGCTTTCCTGATGGAACTCAAGCGTGGCCTCTCTGGCCTCCTCTGACCCTAACCCTTTGCAATCCCTGTCCAGCCTCCTCAATCACACTCATCTTCATGATCTTCTCGGAATCACTGTATCACCTAGAATTGTTCAGTTCTCTCTTAGCATCATCCTTTGCCCATAATGTTCTCTCTTGCCTGAAAGGACCAAGCTTCTGCCCGTCCTCCAGCATTCAGCTGGAGGGCCACTCCCTTGGGAGCCTTGGTCCACACTGCATAAGACAACCTTACATCAGGACTCCAGGACTCCCTTTTCTGGGTGCAACATGGCAGAGGCCCCTTTCTCTACTGAGGCACCTTTTACCCTGCACCTGCACTCCTTGTCTAGACTACAGCATCAGAGCAGGAGCCATAGATCTTCTGCCCAGATAGTCCCAGCATGTTTCCAGGGCTGCACACTCTGAGGTTAGAGGGACAGGTGACTGGCAGCCACTTTAGGAGGAGAATGGAGCATGAATGGAGTTTGTGGGTGAATGGAGCTTGGTACAGACTCTGCTGGACGCAGTCCTACACCATGGCCTTGTGAAGCCACAAGGGGCAGAAAGGAGCCAGGCTGGGGCTAAGAGCACCCCTTTCCTGGGCACTGGAAATGCATAAGCCAGGCTTCACCTCTGCATTTCCTTTTCATTTTCCTTAACAAGGGATGCTGACACTTGAGGGGAAAGCTCCTGATTGTAGGCCACTCTGATGGAATTCCGTAAGTCAGACCAGAGATAAGAGCTAAGGCCCGGGAGTTGGTCTTGTTCAAGAAAGATTTCAGTGTGGATTGGAAGGCCAGTCAGTCCTGGTGGGTGGGTGGGGTGGCCAGATGCAAGACTAAACTAAAAGACAGAGCCTTTGAATCACTGCCAGCACTTTGGGCGAGACCTTGCAATTGAGGTTCAGAAGGGGGTGCCAAGCACTAGGTCATTGCCAAGGCTTGTTGCTGAGGGTTACATCACAGGAAGTCACATCTTTAACTGTCTTTTCTCGCTTTCAGTGCCATAACCAAGTATATCCCTTATCAATACACTTTCAGGGTACACTTTCAGGAATGTTTCAAGAATTAGGCAAACTCCATAGAAGGAGTTGGAGAGGTTTGCTTGGAAGAGAGGACTCAAGGGGCAAGGTAATTATCTTCAAATCAATGTTATATATAATTCATATAGTGAAATACTCTGTAAATAACTGTTCAAAAGGCTTGCGATGCCTTGTGAATTGAAAGCAGCAATTTGAACTGCATGCGTAGCATGTTCTTACAGCTTGTTTAAAAATGTTAACAGAGGTAGGAGTACATATGCATCTATCTGTCTGTCACCCATCTTTCTGCTTATCTGTCTATATCATAGATTTTTGTTAATGAATCTGCTCTAACATTGCAGAAGTAGAATAATTTATAAAATTCAGTTTTTCCATTTACAAAGATGATTTTCTTGAATATCTATATCCAAACTCAAACAAAGGTGCCATTTTCTATAAGGAAAACTTGAATCTTGCCACCATAGGGCACTTTTTTCATTCCTGGCTTAAACTTGGGTCTTTCAGTTCCTGGAAGGGTTTCATCTTAGTGCTGTGTCTGAGAGATGGCCTCTGGCTGTGGGGATGGGGTCATAGCCTGGTGGAAAGAGATGGGCTGCCTCTCCGATTGTGCTGGCTAAGTCCTGGGGCTCCTGTTGCCAGGGTGGGGAAGGAGGTGCCCACATTCCTGTTCAGATGGGCCCAGGAATGGTATCTGTCCCTGTGTAGTGGTCTCTGCTAGGCAGTGAGCAGAGGTTTCTTTGGGGCACGTTAGCTTCGCACTGTTTCCTGGGTGCAGATTCCTAGCAGAAGTATAGACCTGGTCCCGTTGGGCCCCTGACAGAGTTTGTGCAGCAAGCTATCTTCCTCTGTCTTGTTCTCCGGCTAAGCACTGACCTCCTTATGGAGACTAAGCAATGGTTGGCCTTGGATTTAAGGGACTTCATGGTTATGGTGATGGGATTCTCATCCTTCCTGGGGAGAGGCACTTAGGTGAGACTTTCTTCCACTTTCTGATATCTGAAATCAAAGTGAAGTCACAAATTTCCTTTATTCAGAGTCACCTCTAGTCTGAAGGGAAGCAAAGAGAGAGGATCACATGATTCTTACTCTTGTTTTTCCAATAATGGATCCTTATCCCCACTACCACAATCATTGCGATAGATACAATATTGTGCTGTGTGAATTGATTGTAATATACATAAGACATATAGATTTTTTCTTTGTCTTTATATATGTTATAAACAGTGCAGCATGAAAATTCTTGTAAATGTCTCCTGGGGTACCTATACAAGAGTTTCCATAGGCTATTGTATAATAAAGTATTTGTCCAGGTTTTGTTCTTAGTTTCTGAGGCAGAGCTTCAGAAACTCTTGGAAATTCCTGAGTGACAAGAGTGTCTCTGATATGCTAATGATATGACTCTTGGAAGCTATCTGTGGGGCTTCAGGATAAGGGTGGTCATCATGGAGACTAAGCATGAGAGAGCTGGGACCTTCAGCTGCCTGAATCCTCCAGGGGAGGGGGCTGCAAGTTGAGTAAACTGCCTTGTTAATGGTTTTATTAATCACACCTATGTAAAGGAACTCCAATCAGGACTGTGCTGAAGCTCCGTGGAGCCCTTTGGATGGTAAATACATTGATTTACAGGGAGGCTGGTGTGCGCTGGCTCCCAGGGAGGAGGTATAGGAGCTTTGAGCAAGGGACCCTTCCTGAACTTGCTCTGTGAGTATCCTTTACGGTAATTATATATAGCACTTTTAGGGCATTCTGTAAGTCATTCTAGGAAAACCATGAGGGTGGTATTGAAGAACCTCACAGTTGGTTGGAAGTGTGTGTGGTTTCTGAATTGAGTCCCAATGTAGCTGTGGCCCTTAGCTGGTGGGCTCTTCATTCCGTGTGGTTGTGTCAGAATTGCACGGTGGCTTATCCAGTTGGGAGTGAAACAGTACAGAGTGTGCACATGGGAGTGGGGTGACTGTCAAGATGTTTTCTAAGTGTAGAGGTGTTTTCTAAGTGTTGGCAAATGCACACCAATCAGAGTGGGGTGGTTGGCTATTCTGCACCCCTGATGAATGATGAGGTTTCTAATGCCCGTTTAGGGGGTTCTATTGGCTTCTATTTAATTTGCATTTCCATTTTTCCTAAAGAGACTGACATATTTTTGTATGTTTGTTGACTATTCTTGTTTCTTCTTCTATAAAGTGCTTATTTATCTGTCTTATTCACTTTTCCTATTACCTTTTTCACAAACATGTGTGTATATGAGACAGTAGTTTCTATCTTGACTTGTTGCTTTCATTTTGAGTAATTTTAAAATAATAGTATTCATTAATCTTCTCTTTATATTTTATGTTTTTACATCTTGTATTAGAAAAAAATTCTTACTTTCAATGCTTTAAAGATACTTTTCTATATCTTATTCTTAAAACTTTGCTTTGCATTTGTGTTTAACCTGTCCACAGTTTATTTTGTTGTATGAGGCGAGGTAAGAGCCCACTTTGACTTGCTTCTACATGAATAACCCGAGCAAAAGTATGGATTGGTCCTCCTTTGCTACAGAAATGCTAGCTCTGTAATAAATTGTTTCTACACATGAGAAAGTTTATTCTTGGTACTCTATATTATTTCATTGGTTTGTCTGTCTATTTTGTGTCGATGTCATACAATTTTCATTGCTCTTTTGGTATCTGCTCTAATTCTTGATTATTCTTGATTCCTTGTTTGTCTGTATATGAATATCTGAATCAGTTTGGCAAGTATGATTAAAAACTCTTGGAATTTTGATTATAATTTTGTTAAATATGAAGGTAAATTTGGAGATAATGAAGAATTATATGACATGAATTGATATTAATGTTAATCCATTAATATGGTATGTCTCTCTATCTGATGTTTCCTTAGCAATTATCTATGTAAGTCTTGTACAATTTTTATTAAATTTATATTTAAGTATTACATATTGATATCTTCTGTTATAAATAGAGCATAGTTCTAAATTGTATCATTTGATTATTATGACTATTAATTATACCCAGAAAGTCTCTTTGTCTCACAAATAGAACCTCAGTGAACATCTCTCTATATATCTGCTTACAGATCTGGAGAAGAGTATGTGGGGTCTGTCTCTAGGGAGTGGGAAAGTGTACTCAGGGCTTCTGAAGTATGTCCCATCATTCTTTTTTTTTTTTTTTTTAATTTTATTTAAGGAGAAAAAAGAAAAAAAAAAACAGAAAAGGGTACAAGTTATACAGAATTTCAGAAAAAATAAACAGTAGGAAATCACTAGTTAATAGATTACATATTGTCATCTTAGAAATAGTTGTTTAAGTTACAAAATTAAAGCATATAATGTGGACATTCAAACAGTGAGATTGCAAACAGTTCTGTTCAATGATCCAATATAACTCAGTAATATGGTTACCTATCTTATACACTTAAATATACATGCAGTTATATCCATTAGAGCACTTTCTTTTCCTCTCTTTTGTACAATGAAAATTACACATTTTGGGTTTTATTACTCCCACTGTTCTTATTACTTTTTTTGGAAGAGAGTAAAACCAAATGTGACATAACAAAAAAGAGTCAGTCAAATCAAAAAGATGGACAAAAGTATGGCCCATCATTCTTGCCACTTTCTGAAGCAGTGCTGGAAGTCCTCTTCTGTGAAAGTCTTTAGTTGTACCCTTGTTGCTGCCTCAAAGTCCTGAATCAATTTTAAAAAATGCTCATTTTTATGGTTGTTTTGATTTTTGGGAAGAGCCAGAAGTCACAGGGTGTCAGATCTGGTAGAGGAGGACACCCTGCTTTTATGAGCCTGCATTTCTGTTGGGTGGTAGTCAGCAATAATGTTCACTGTATTTCTGACCAAACCTCATAAAGACAACCACAAAAGAGCACCTGCAAAACTGCTTCAAAAAGTGGCCAGAACAATGAGATAAGTGTGTTAAAAGTGAAGGAGAGCATTTTGAGGGGGATTAATGGCAATTTGTCTTTTACTGTAATCAATTAAAAAATTTAATCATTCACTATATTTGTCTATCACCCCTTGCATGCTTATCTGAAGTGCACTGGTAGGACGTTCTCCAAAGTTAGCATGCCATTCTTGCACAAGTAATAAATGAGAGCTCAGTTGTTCCCTATCCTTGGCAGGACTTGGTATTATCAGTCTTTCTAATAGACCTCAAAGTGGGTAAGAAGTACTTATAACACATATTTTCAATTTCACTTCACTTCTAGAAGTTCCTTTTGTATGTTTTCAGATTTGTGTGGTTATTTTGAGTTGTGCTTCTTCTTGATTCACCTCTTCTTTACATTTTTTCCATTTAGACTTTACCTCATAAATTTTAATAGATTTAATTTTGGGGAGTAGTTTTAGGCTCACAGAAAAATCCAGTAGGAAGTGCAGACATTTCCCACGTAGCCTTGGCTCTCGCACACACGTGGCCTCTCCACTATTTTGTATATGTCACTATTAACATCCTTTATCAGTTTGGCACATGTGTTTATAATCAACCTACCACCGACACATCACTATCATGCAAAGTCTGCAGTTCATTTTGGGGTTTGCTGTTGGTGTTAAATATTCTATGGGTTTTGATGCATGTATGGTGTCAGGTCTGGTATCATTATGGATCATACAGAACGCTGCCCATTCATCCTAATCTGTGGCGATCACTAATCTTTTTACTGTCTCCATTATTTTGCCTTTTTGAGAATGTCATACTCTGAGGAACCATACAGGATATCCTGTTCAGATTGGCTTCTTTCACTTAGCAATAGATATTTTAGCCTTTTTAAGAAATCACATTCTACTTGCTTTATATTTGATGTTTGATAATGCAATATTGCAGAGTTTTCAGGGCTCATTCTGCTGTTTTTTTCAGTTACTCTAGTGTTGGAGACCACTGCGAAGTATCTCTGAGCAGAATTTAAAATTAACTAATTGGCTTTATATGTTTATGTGTGAGTCTCTCCTAGGTCTTGGCCCCTTGCCTGGTGACAGGAGCTGATTCATAGTAAGTGAACCTCTATGAATCACTGGTCCTGGATGAGGCCTGTAGTGGCCTGTGAGGCCAGAGATTCATCAAAATGAGATAAGTGGTATGATTTTAGGGCTCCGGGAGGGTCAAAATCCTTTAGCTGAGCTTGAGACTCTGAAGGCTTAGACAAAAATTTTTCTGGACCACCCACTTTATAAGGGGTGGGGAAACTGAGGAAGGCACAGGCAATGAGCAGGACCTTGGGAGTCACTCCAAGTAATGAATCAAGTAATGAATTTCCAAGTAATGAGTCAAGTCAATTCAGTAGCACTGTCTTATCATGAAGACATGGTAGAAGTGAGATTGTGGAGGTAGTTTTTGCATCTGCAGTCTCTACCTGGTTAATTGGGGTTGGAGCCCACAGCTGTGGCCTTGTCTTGCTCTTTTGGGCAAACGGCATACATTCGTTTGGGAGATTGGGGATCTAGTTCAGGACCCGATACTCTAGTTCATGATTTCTTGAGGATCATGCACTCATATTATTTGGAAGTTAATCTGAAGGAATGCGTTGGGCCTACCTTGAAGATGGCTTTCTTCAGATGGAGATGTTGTTTATTCTCAGCTGGCCAGAGAATGACCAGTGCATGGCCATTTGAACTGAGTTCCTACCTTGAGGGCTCTCAAATCAACCAGGTGTTTTGAATTCAGCTTATGAACTTGAATGGATCTGACCTGAGATTACAAGCTCTCAAGGAAGATGTTTACCCCTCCCCTTCTACTCATCACAAATAGGGAGCAGTTCGAGATAAATTTCCTCGTAGGTCTTGGAGATCTGGGTTAATCTGTCGATCAATCTTATAAAAAGGGTGTAGTATATAGGGGCCCAGCTTTTTTGTAGGGGAGGTTGGGATTGTTACCCTGTCCACTTCTGAGGGGCCCTGGACTTTGCTCTGCCAACAGAAAAGACAGGAAGGAAGTAGAATTGGATAGGTAGCCAACAATCTTAAATAAAAACATGAATGCAAAGATACTGAAAATAAGGGACCACCAGGGCCGAGAAGAGGTGCAGAATCCTTACAGGTGTTTCTAAAGACATAGCGTGAGTCAACTGTGAGGACTCATACTTCTTATCTGTTAAGATTCACCCGTAATTCTCATTCTAGAAATGTTACTTGTGTTTGTTTCACATGCTTAAAGAGGTCAGCTTGCAAAGGATTTAATTCATCTACATACAGATGTTGCTGGTGTATAGTGGAGACATGGCAGAAATGAACACTTTCTATCAGATGGGAACAAACATCTGGGAGTTCTCGCTAATACTAACAGAGATGGAGGACAAAATGAAGGGTGGCATCAAAAGGGGGGGGGAGAGAGAAAGAGAGAGAGAGTGAGAGAGAGAGAGAGAGAGAGAGAGAGAAAGAGAGAGAGAGAGAGAATGAATCCCATGCATGCCAGGAGAAGAAGGAGAGAATGAACCAAGGAAGCCAAACTTGCCTTATAAGAACCTGCTCTTGTGGTAGCCAGTCTAGTTCCATGGGCCCTAAGCTGCTCCTGGGAGGTGGGCATTAATGCTTTCAGCCATGATGCTAATCTACCACAGGGCAGGCTGACCCTTCCGATGACCTAATCTCTTCCTAATAAGTTCCAATTCTTAAAGGCTCTGCCGCTTCTCAGCTTTGTTACATTGAGGACCAAGCCTCCAGCATATGACCATTTAGAGGACAAAGTACACCAATCCCATGGTTCTGTTTGATGAACTCAGGATAAATTACCAGAAGCAGAATCACAGGGGATATGTATACTGATTTTATTTTGTTTATTTATTTTTTGGTACTGGGAATCAAACTCAGTACCTTGAGCTTCCTGGGCAGATGCTGTTTCGTTGAGCTATATCCCTGGCCCTGTATACTGATTTTAAGTTTGGATAGATATTACCTACTTTTTCTTCAGTCACCTTCCTATCATCACAGTGTAAGAGTCCTTTGTGTTCTATATCCTAGCCATCGCTGGATTATAATTTAAAATTTCTTTGCAGTCTTCAAAATGTAATCTTGTAAGAGTCCTCTTATGTTTGTTCTCTTATCTGTAAATATCCAATAAAATTCAACAGCCATACATCCACCAGGCAAGTTTCTCTTTCAAAATTTTTTTCCAGTTTCCATCTTTGGAAGATAGTGTTTGGGGGTGGGGGGACAGCCTCCCTGCTGTCATGGCAATGAGAATACTGGCTGGCCCATGGGAGGGGTCCCGTGGCCTTGGACTCTTCCGGACTCTGCTGCACAGGGTCTTTCTCTTGCCTCCTTGGGGGACATCTGCTGGCATCTGCTACTTTCTTGGGCCAAAGGTGGTGTCTTGTTCTACCCCTACGCCACCTCCTAGATTCCGTTATGTAGGTTCTTATTGCAGGACTTGAGGGTCAGCCACTCTTTCCTTCTGACCCTTTCTCCCTCTATAACTTCAGCTTTCTTTGGTCCATCCTTGCTCCCATGTTGTCCTCTTGCTGCAGGCCTGCTGACTGGCAATATTCTTCTACTTCCTACACTCTTGGTGATAAGGGAAGGCAAGCATTTTGCTGCTTCCTAACTGGGGAAACATTTTCGGAGAGTCCCAGCCCACATACACTGAGAATTTCTTGTGTAAATATTACACTATGGTAGGGTTTGGGACAGAAGGAACCTCTTCTCTTTTGTCTCCATGTTTCCAAGAGGTGGGACTGCTATTGGAGAAACACCATTGCCTTTCTCTAATGCCTCCCTTAACTTCTGAAGACAAGGGCCTTAGAGAAGTGGCTGAGCCTAGTAAACTCAGAACTCCTTCTTCTTGGGATTTTTGGCGTCTGCCTTGGGGTTCCTTTCCATGAGTTTTATAGGGACAGGATCTGGCACCGCTGAAGGAGCTCTATATCAGGAAGCCCACAGTATTCTTCTTTCCTCTCTCTCTCCTCCATGTGTGTTTAATGCACTATGAGTATGAGTGGTCATTAAGATGGTTTGCTTGTTTTCCTATTAAATCACACTGTTTTGTAAACATTTGTGTACATATTTTTTTCTTGCTTCTCTGACAGACTCATTAGGATGATTACTAGGAGCAGAATTGAAGGATTAAATATATGCTGATTTTAGATTTGGATTAGATTTAGATTATTTATTAGATTTAGATATTTATTAGATATTTAGATATTATTTAGATATTTGTTAGATATTTAGATATTTATTAGATTTAGATTAATTTTTCATTACTCTCTCATCCACACAGTGTGAGAGTTTCTTTTTCTCAATGCCCAGCCCAAACTGGTTATAATTAATTAAAAAAGATCTCTGCTCATCTGCTCGCTGAAATATTGTTTTAATTTCCATTCATTTTATTAGTAAGGAGACTGAACATCTTTTGCAGCTCGTTTTCCTTCATTAATTTCTTTGTGTATATTCTTTGCAAAATTTTCCAGTAGGATGGTTTTTCCGTCTCCTTTGATTTGTAAGAGCTATTTTTATGTTTGGGATTGCAATCATTGGTTGATGGTAGATTAGCGTCATGGTTGAAAGCTTGGGTTTTCCAGATGTGATTTTGGATTAAATTACTGAAACCCTGTTTTTACTCCTTCACATCTAAATTAGTTCATGTTTCACAAATAAGAAATGCTACTTTTCTCCCCCCACCCTGCACCCCACCCCTCCAGGGAATGTAGGAGTGGCAGCATGGTAGCAGCCCCAGGGCCAGATGATTTTTACAAAACAATGATGTATCCAGAGAGCAGGAATCAGAGGAAAAGAATCAGACCGGCGTTGTGGAGGACAGATATTGACAGAGATCAGGGCCAGCTGCTGCACTCAGGGGAGCTGGGAGACAGGGACATACTAACCATTTTCTTTCAAATAAATTTTTCTGGATGTTGTACTGTTTCTTCAGGAGAGTCTGACCTATCTCCCTCACCTCCCTTTTGAGCTGTTTATTTAAATACAGTTCTTCTATGCCTTGGCTCTGAGCTGTGTTCCTTTAGCATCTACGTGTGTGTGGCACTTAATTTAAGGAACCAGAAAGCTGCTCTCCTGACCTGGCTATTCACTAAGATAGGACACAGGAGACGTGTATGGCAAATATTTTCCGCGTTCTGTTAAATGTTTTTATTAAGTATGTGGCATTTTGCCATGTAGGAAAATATTTTTGAAAGGGTTTTGGCCCAGCCAGGACACTGTAGCCAGGAAAACCTCAACCGGAAGCAGGAAGCTGCCCCTAGGAAGTTACCTGTGACGCCATCTTCCCGCCCCTGGAAATTTACATATGGCACCAAACCTAGGACCAATGGGCTACCTGTGCATCCCTAATGCCCGCCTTAGGTTCCACCCCAAACCGAGGCTATTTACAGGCCCCCACCCACGTGTCCACCAGAGAGATCGCTGGACGCCAGCGGTGGGGGTGCCGGTCATCTCTCTCTGTGTTCTCAGAATAAAGGCCGCTTTTTATTTTATACTTCTCATCTTTTGGAAATATTTTTCATCTTTTGAAAATAATCCTAGCAATTTTAACTTTAAATGTTTAAAATAATATTACTATGTTTGTGTCAGGACACGTTTGTCTGCTGGTAGCAGAAGACAGAATACAGAAGGACTTAAATTATAACTAAATGCATTGGCTCCTATGAAAGGAAGCCTTAGCAGTCAGTGGTCTCAGATCAAGAACTTAACCTCTTTCCATCTGTTGCACCAGTGACATCCTAAGTCCGATTTCTCTTGTGATTAGAGGATCTCGGCCAGTGACAATCATTTCCCTCTGCTCATGCTTGGGGGGTGTGGCGAAGGGGGAGGTAGGGAGAAGGAGGAAAAGAAAGTCTTGCCTGTGACTCTCCATAAGAGAAGAAAATTTTCTTATAAAAACTTTCCATCATGTATCTTGGTTACATCCTTGTTTCTGGGACCAAGTACTCTCCATCCACAAGTTCAAGAAAGAAAGCTTATTTTGGTTCCCAGGTTAGAGGAGTTTCAGTCCATTGGAGGCTGGCCGTAAGGGAGGGCAGCATGGCAGAGGAGCTTCACAGAGGAGAAATAGCTCATGGCAGGGCAGACAGAAAAAAGGGAGTAGCAGAGAGCCTCCCTTTCCCTTTTTATTCCATTCAGGATTCAAGCCTATTGGTTGGTACTATTGATACCCAGGGTGGCTGGGTGGTTTCTATTTTCAGTAAATTCATTCAGTAAAACCCAGCATGATGTTAAACCAATTAGGAGACTAGTCCAGTATCACACACCCGTGATCTAGTCCCTCCCAAATTTCCTCCTTGGAGTGGATGAGGCTTCGATGGACATTTTAGATATGACCCATAACAGTGCACCTCACCACATCCCCAGTGGTAGAAGTAGCATCTTTGAAATCGTCTTAGCAAAAAGGAGGGGTTTTCTGTGCTTGGCTTCTACTAAGGGTTTTGAAAGCATCAGCCCTTTGGAGTGAAAATCCTTCAGGCACCATCCCAGACTTCCTGCATCAGAAATGCGCTGATTTAACAGGCCCTCCGGGCTCTTCAGATGAGTCCTCACCTTTGCGACCCACTGGCTCAGAGTCACTGGAGCTGAGTCACTGTGTGCCCCAACTATGGCTGAACAGAGGCAAAGTTGTGATAGGAAGAAAGGAGAGGTACCAGTGATGTCCAGATGTGGGACAGATGACCCATAGCTGAAAGCATAGATGACCCTTACCCTTAACTTTCTAATGAGAGGTTAATGCATTCCTAGAGAAAGGGAGGTGGGTATATAATGCTCATGATTCTACACTTGCACTTTTTACTTAATGTATCAGGGAGACTGTTTTATGTGAAGGCTTATAAATCTCTCTCACTTTTTATAATAGCTATTACTCCATTTCATGAATGTTTCATAATTCATTTAACTGGTCTCCTGTTGATGGACCTTGAGGCTGTTTCTAATCTTTTGCTAACAAACAATGCTGCAGTGACCATTTATGTTTGTAACTTTGCTGTGGGCAGATATGGAGAGGTGGAATTTTCAGCTCAAAGCGAGGTCTACTTTGAATTTTGCAAGATATTTGCAAATGGTGCCTCAGTGCAGTGACATGTGTTTACTTTCTAACAAAAGTGTGTGAGAAGTCGTGTTTCTTCACGCCACATAGGTCCCACCCTTGGGGGCTCTCACGCTTCTAGATCTTTGCTTGTCTAACAAGCAAAACTTCCTATTATAATGTGCACATATTCATTTGTTCTCATTTAAACTGGCATGTCTTTATGTATGTGGAAGGAAGGGCACTTCTCCATATTTTATTATGATTACAATTCAAATTCATGCCTTTTTCTAGGGACTGACTACACACAGATAATTTATATTTATGACTTTCCTCAGAGGCTTCAGGCTTGCATCATGTGAAGAAAGGCTTTCTCAGCTCTGAAGTGTCCCAGGAATAGTCTCACAGAACAGAGGTCACTTGGAGTCCCCCATGGTGGTATGGAAGGTCAAGACTTTTCCATTTGCAAAAATGTAGCTTGCTTCGAACTTTTCAGGACTGTGCTGCTTCTTAGGTGCAGACAGGGACATGCATATTTCTTTCCTATCCAGATGTCTCATTAAAATGACTATTAACCCCTGGATGGAAAAATTGTGAATCTTTCAAGTCTGAGTTTTCAGTAGCGGCCAAGTGTTTACAGTCCTGGCAGAAGCCTCCAGCTGGGCCCTCCCCTCTTGCTGTTTGTCTCCCAAACCTAGTGGCTTCTTGATCCTCAGCAGATACCTTTCAAATACCACCTCCTCCGGGACTTGTTAAAATACTTTATCAAGGGCCATCTTTCTCAGCAAGGGTGACCTTTAACTCAGTTTTGCTGTCACTACCTGGCTGGGATCACCTCCAAAGCAAGGTTGCCATGGCGATCCCACATTCAGCCCAACCAAATCTGACTTCTGTATCTTATTAAATGTTACCCTAAAGGAAATCACACCATGGCATGGAAGATGAGGGTCATTCACACAGGCAATAAGGTTCTGCTGCCCTTCCCCCTCCCCAATTACCAGCCTGATCTCCTCCACCGAGAGTGAATGATTGCCCCTCCGGCTTCCCCTTTCCCTAATCTCTGTTGTCATGGTAAGTGTTTAAATTTTAGGGGAGAAGGGGGCGGGAGGTGGTGAATGGTGAATGTCAATCTGCCTTTCAAAAGATCTTTTTACAGCTCAAATCTTAACACCACTGGCAAATGTCAAGAGTGGGTGCGTAATGAGGCCGAGTTAGACACACTAATTGAATGGATTTCTTTTCTTTTTCTCCTTTTCCTCATTGTGGCATTTTCCTCCTTTTCCTGGCCACCCTGTTTTCACAGTGATTCTTATTAAATCCTAGTGGGTAATTTTTCAACCACAAGCTCTGGGCTCCTTGCTCTGGGAGCAGAGTCAGAATTTGCACAATAGCTGCTGGTGACTTTCAAGAGGTTGTTTTACAATCACTCCATGGTTAGAAGAAGAGAGGAGATGGGCGAGAAGTATGTGGGACTCACAGGGCCTGCAGGAAGGGGCCTGGCTATCCGTCCTCTGGCAGATGTCAGGCTAGCAAGGGAAGCCTGGTATCAGGAGATAAAGACTCTTGGACAGGGGGCTACCACTACTGGTCCCTGGGCAGCTCAGTGGCCTTGGCTTCTAGAGGAAGAAGCCCCACATCTGTCTGATTGGACGAGAGGCCTGGCCTTTTGGCCAGCACCCAGAAAAGGGGGCAGGCAGGAGACAGGGCTCTTCTGGGTGGGACAGGGTCCTCTTCTGGAAGCTCTCCTCACTGTTTTGGTCTCCTGGGGCCTGGGCACCACAGGCCAGGGGTTTAAACTGCAGAAATATACTTCTCAGAGTTCGGAGGCTTGTGTAGCACATTTTGATTATTAAGATGTAAGACTCAGCACCTGAAATGTTAACAAGGAGGGGTTTGTTTTGACTTACGTTTCAGTCCATAGTCAACTGATTCCAAGGCAGAATGGTGGGGCCAGGGAGGCTTGCTCAAGGCATGGTGGACAGGAAGAAGAGAGTGAGATCAAGGGAAAAGGGAGGGAGATACACCTTTCCAGGCCACGCCTTCAGTGATCCACCTCCTCCGGCCAGATCCCACCTCTTAACATAAGTCAGCTATAAACCCTCATAATCCAATCACCTTCCAAAAGCCCTGACTGTGAGCAAGGAGACTCTTGGGTGACTCAAGACAAAAGCCATAAGAAAGAGAGAGAGAGAGATAAAGGTGGGGAGCAGGGGAAGGGAGAGATGAACATAGCAAGGCTGGACATCTGAAATCAATATGGCGTCAGTATGGCCTCTCTCCTTGGCTCAGTGACTCCATCTTATCCTTGTGTCCCTGCATGGTCTTCGCTGTGCCAGTCTATGTCCTAATCTCCTCTACTTATATGGCCACCATTTATGTTTGACCAGGGGTTAGCTTAATGTCTTCAGCTTAACTCATCGCTTCTTTGAAGACTCGTGGTCCAAATTTGGTCTTAGCCAGAGGCATTCAGGGTTAGGACTTCAACATGTGAGTGCTGGGGGGATGCAGTTCAGCCTCTCCTACCTGCCTGTTCCTATCTTGGCTTCTTGCTGTGGTTGTGGAGGGAGCAGCCAGAATTCTGCTCTGGTTACAGCCCTTAGTACTGAACTAGAGTCTGGAGCTTTGGTTTGCACTGATATCAGTAGCGGTCAAGATACCGTGCCAGTAAAACTTGATGTTGAAATAATATAAGAATCTGCTGTTAAATATGTAATACAGTATGGTGTCCTAATAAAACAATGAGAGCTGTTGGTTGAGGGCTTGCTGTATTCTCTTCCAGGCCCTGTTCTCTCTTATTGACCATGGCTGTAATTATCACATTGCTGGTGGGTGATCATTTAGCCAACCGATTAGAAGCTCCATTCAGGAAAGGTCGGTGTCTGTTTCCTTCATTCTGCATTCATTCTGCATTCTAACCATGGAGCATGGGCACTGGTACACAGAGGGGCTGAAAAACACACTGTGGATATACGAACTGACACAAACTCTTGTTTCTTCTGTTAGAGAATGACCGACTATTGGGTCAGTCACCTGCTGTACAATCAGCGTTCAGTTCCTGCTTATATCTGGAAAACGTAGCCACAGCCCTGAAGGGGGTCTCCTACTTTGAGGGGCATTTGTTATGCAGTGGTCTGCTTTGACCCCAGAGTCAACCCAGTCTTTCCCTTTATTTTTTAAAGATGCAACACAAATATTGATCTGTTTAAAAAAATCACCAAGTGTTGAAGGAATTACATGAAAGAAAATAGCACCTTAGAGGTGGCCCTGGGATTTTGCTTTCATCAGAGATGCTCATTCCTGTGGCCTTACTATGCTCCCATTCCATAATAATTCATCATTAGCTTTTGTTCTGGGGATTGAACCCAGGGCCTTTGCACTGAGTTACATCTCCCGTGAATACTCACTGCCTTTTAAAGATATTGAGACGGGCTCTTGCTCAGTCACTAAAAGCTGGGCTGGAACTTGTGATACTCCTGCCTCAGCGTTCCAGAATGCTGGATTGCAGGCATGCACCATCCCTTCTGGTTCTACAACACTTTTTGTGTGAAGCCCTAGGCCTGCATCCAAGCTACCCTCCATAGCAGAGTCAGTCTGGTGTCTCATGACATTGCTACAACCCTTCTAGAGCCCCCACCCCCACTCCCCTATTTGGGCCAGATTGGAGCTAGACAAAAGGAGCCAACACTGAGTTTGCTGTCAGAGATCCCTGTCTTGTAGATTTTGTTATCCGTAGACTAAAATCATGATGGTCTTCATTAAGGGACAGTGGATTAACCCCAAAGGGCTCAGCTTCTAGCAAAAGACAGTAGCATTGCCCAGTGAAGTATGGTGGCACAGCAATGGCTTTAGTCCTTGGTATCTACCTGAGTGACCCTGAGCATGTTCCCTGTTCAGAGTAAGCCACTATCAGGCTAAGTGGAGTAACAGAGAGAGGGGGTCCCAGCACCAGGAGGTCAAGGCTCTTTCCATCCTTCTCTCTGTAATCCACAAATCCAGGACCAAACTGGGGCCCATGGAGTTGGGTTATACAGACAGGGCCTGCCCAGTATGGAGCATGGAACTTATGTCTTTCTCCTGCAAGGTGAGGTGGGGCTGGTGGCTGTGATGACACCATTAGCTGGACTTTCTGCGTTCTTTTGTGAGATCTTCTGTAAGCTGGACACCACACAGATTTCACAAAAACAGCCATGTCCAATTCCTGCAGGTGCATGTGGGCTTGCACAGAGTAGTGGGGGCTTCTGAGACACCCCTCCATGTCTCATACTTGAGGACTGAAATGTAAACAAGGCTTCACGTTACCCACGACTTCTCCCTGTGCCACTGGAGGGACTGCAGGAGTCTGGGCACAGCTGTCCTGAGCACACAGTGAAGGGAGGTGCCAGCTGCGAGGATTCCAACTTCCCCAGGAGATGGACACAGAAATGGCCAGGAGCTCCATGGAGAACCAGCCCTGCTGTGTGAGGGACACTCTGAGACCCTGCTTCCCACCCCAGCTCACATTCTGTCTTCCAAGGAGGGGACCAGTTGTCCTTATCATGACCATAGGCTTCCCTGTCCCCAAGCCCATCAAGCTCACATCAGCTTCCAGATGGGGAGGAAACCAGATCACACCTTGGACTGCAGCTGCAGGGCCACCAGGTTTTAAAAACATGCAGCTGCTTCTGTTCCTTCCTATTTCCTGCCTTTTCCTTTCCCACACTGCCACAATCATTCTGCGTCCTGCATCTTGCAGTGGCCACAAATTGCACTAAACTAAAAAGCAGTGAAACCTGTCATGGGCTCCTGCCTGATGGGTCCCTCAGGTGAGTGCCCTTGTGGGTGGGGCAGGAATCTGAGTTAGACGCTGAGCATAAGCATAATGTCACTATTAGGGACAGTAAGAGGAGAGAGCCTGGAAGCTGGGTGAAACCACTCTCAGCTTCTCCCTAAGCTCCAGAGAACAGAATCAACAACCTACCAGGAAATCAGGGGAGAGCTGGCCACAAGGGCCTGAGAAAAGAATGAAGGGTGTTGGTAAATGCCTGCATTGACAGGTGCCATGAATGACCAGATGGCATCCCTGACCCCCTAGCCCAGAAGCAGTTGAGTCTCCAAGATTTATGCACAGCCAGGGGGAGGTCCAGGAGTTCTGACCAAGTTAGGTCTTTCTCCAGGCCCTGCAGTGATGGCTCAAACAGATAAACTGGAGTTATGGAAAGACGAGGCAAGCTTTTCTACTTGCACACTAGATTGGTGACTATGATTCGTGCCCGCTACACACATTACAAGATTAAAGGCCCTTCTTCGGGTGGCAAACCTCTGGGCTCTGTTTGCAGACTGGGTGTTGGAAAACAAGGAAGTGTCTGTCCTGACTCAGGGAGTTGGGGGATAAGGGTCTGTGCCAGGCAGGGGGACAGTGGGGACAGGGAGGGGGCACATGTTGGAGGATGTCCTTTGGATGCTGTCCCAGGAAGGGGGTCCCTGCACAAAGTAAATTACCCAGGACATAGGCTCTGACGCAAGTTTGCTTTTAGCAGTGAGACAGCTCAAAGCGTGGGCAGCGGGGCCTTCTGGCCGGGAGCAGCTCAGCACTGTGTCTCCTGCTTCACATCGCTTCTTTACTTTTGCAACCACGTCCCTGCAACTCGCCTACAGGGGCACATCCTCAGGTCAGCTGCTGACAAATTGCTCCTCCGCGAAGAGCTCTGATATGTGTGTTCTGAGTTTAGGGAACCTGGAACATGGTAAGCCTCATACTAGGTTTCAAAATGAAGGAAGACGCACGCGCGCGCACGCACACACGCACACATGAACGCACGCACACACACACACACACACACACACACACACACACACACACACGCACCCCTACCTCTGTGAGTTTCCAGGAAAGAAAGTCCTTGATTCACCTTTTCAAGGAAGTATTTTATTCTCTTGCTGCGAATAGATACTGGAAACCTGACATCTTTTAATTTCCTTGTACTTCTCATCCCCACCTTGAAAACAACATCAGGTACATGACAAACAGATGTGACAGTTTCCACAACCTCCTAATCTGGAAACAAATGGAGTACAATCACCGTGCAAACACCATTTATCCTGCTGCAAAGAAAGCTCCCTCCTGGCCACTATCTCTTGGAAATGATTCAGGCTTGGGCTCCCTTGAACTCCACCTTGGATGCATAGTTTGCTTAATGCAGGCAATTATGAAGATGATGCTTGTTAACACTAAGTGTGGTGGCTTTCCACTGCCATTCTGCTTTCTAGCAAGATGCTGAAGACTGTGTGCTTGTGAAGGAGTCTGCCAGGACCTTAACAGACAGAAGGAAGGTGAAAAATAGGTCTAAAACAATGGGATCTCAATGCTGATGCTTGGAGCCCTAAAATTCCTTAGATTCTTGAAGGTGTGCCATTAAGAAGAGAAGAAAGCCATGAGCTCCTATTTCTTCTTCAAATGGAAATACTCTGTTTTCTAATTTCATTGTGGGAAGAAATTTGCTAGACTAGGTCTGAAAATTACCTGACTGAGCAACCAAGAATGGACCACAAGATGCTCTAAGCCTTCAGCCCCTAGGGGAAGATGGACAGAGGGGTTGATGTGAACTTTAGCCTTTATCGCTGATGTCTTTGTCCTTTAAAAAAGTGTTAAGGAGGCCAATGCAAAAATCATCACACTTGAATCGGACCCAGCCCATGTGGGAGCAAGACCATCAGAGTTTTTCTGCAGGGTTCTCTCCTCTGCTTTGAATAAGACTGTGACTAAAGGACAATTGCATTTCCTGCTGGCTCTTGCTTGAGCTCACTGATACCTTTAACAACGGGCTGGGCTGGCCTGTAGCTATCTTGGGTGTTTACTGGGGTGAATGAGTCACCTGGCCTGCTTTAGTCCCAGCGTGGGCTTTGGGACTGGAGCACCAGAATTTGCATCCTGGTCTGCTGCTTCCTGGCTCTGCAGTTCAGCAACTTACTCTTGGAACCTCTGCTTCATCTGTAAAGTAGAGAGAGGACAGTGTGTACTTCTAAAGTAACTGTATGACTGCAATGGAGTAATTCACATGGATGTGTAGCATGGCGCCTGGCACTGAACTCATGGCATTGAATGATCATCACCACTGCCACACCACCGTCACCATTAACTAATATAAGAGTTCAGTGACTGAGCAGTAACTGGGATTACCATTGAGGTGCTTGTGACATCCCAGGGCAATGTGTGACACAAAGACCAGTGTAGTCATTCAGGGATGAACTTTGAGTTCTCTCTGGCTGCCTTTGAGAAGGCGAGGTCTGCTTACAGGGTCAGTTGATGACACGTGGTATTTGGAGATTTATGCATTTACTGGAAGGGCAGGAAGTGGATTCCCACTTGCTAGATGACTACATTACCTAAGTTTTCAATGGAGCATTTTTGGGTTTTCCTCCAACCCTGGACATGGGGTGCCGAAGCAGGACCAGCTGTGGCTCTTGTTGTGAATCTCTTGAAGTCTGGCCTGGCTTAAAAGCCAAAGAGCTTCGTGGATTTCCTAGGAGGAATGGCTCCAAGTAACCTAACAGAGAGTGGCTTGAGCGGAGGAAGAAAGGCATTTTGTTTCTCCAAGGGGACTATCAAATACTCCAAACATCCTGTAACTAATTCACTACTTTACCCTAAGCACACATCTTTTAAATTAGGTGGCGTACAAAAGCGTCTTGTTTTGTGCCATTAAGTTCAATGGTTTTACACAATATTTGAATTACTGGCTTTTCTTTTTCCTTTGGAGGCAGACCAAACCAGACTCAATCTACTTGCATTAAAAGGCATTCATGAGGCCCAGCCAGCTCCGTCTTGCAGATGGGATGCCATATGTTTTGGCTCACCCTGCATATGGAACTGTAATCGGGAATCTAAGAATAGAAAACACGATTGCCTTGTATTCACATTCCCGGTCACCTCCAATCCAGAAGCACTTTCCTTTCTGGACAGAGGTAAACATGTTCCTCAGGAAAAGATCTAGAAAAATCCCAAGAGTCTGAGGAATAAGATTTGTTTTGTGTTTTTTGGCCCCTGCTAGACTTCAGAACTTTATTGAATGTAATCAGTTCCAAGACTTCAGTGCACTTACCACATGATACTTGGAAGTATTCTGTTTTCACTTGTCCAGGAATCCATGAAGCCTTTTAACTTGAAAACATAGCATTTGACTTTTTCAAAGGTCAGGAGGCTCCAGAAATAGTGAGTGAAGTGGTCTGGCCCATTCAAAAGCATTAGTGCTTAATTTGATGTTCCTTAAGATGTCAGGATAGAAACTTAAAGGCACTGTGGCTTGGGAGAGACTGTGGTAAACATGAAACCCAGATCACATCTAAAATGAAACTTCAGTTTTTAGAGAGAATTCATGGGAAGGAAGGACCAAAGTTAAGTAGGAGGTAAGGGCTCCTTTCTCCGCTCCCCTAGAGTGAAGAGGTTTCAAGAGGGCTGGTCCTTTCTTTGTTGTTAACAAGTTATATGACTTTGAGCAAATGATGAGATACAGGTCTTCTCCTTTAAAATAAGGAGTCAGGTGTAATTCACCCCTCATACCACTTTTGCTTGCCGGGTACTACTGAGGCGAGTCAGTGGGGAAGATGGTGAGAGGAATTAGATGTTTACCGTGAAGACAGGGTCTGAGAGAAAGTGCTCTTACTATCTGCTTAGACTTGAAAGTCTCCAAGGTCCCTTCCAGAAACAGAATTTTTATTGTACCCGTGATTCAGCTTACTCATAAGAAGTTTAGGCGCGGCAGCTTGCAAATCATCCTCTAACGCATGAGATCCCCGTCTTAATGCTCACTTCCCCTGCCCAGTGCTGTGCAGCTTTACTTCTTGGCTGGTGGACAGTTCCAGCAGCAGCCCACTTACTGACAGGGGCTGCTCACCCGGGATCCTGACTTTAATGCCATTGTAAACCAGAGGTAAAGAGCAGATGACAGAGTTTCAGTTTGTCTGGGGTTACCAAAATGTGGTCCCTATCTTCTTCTTCTTCTTCTTCTAGATATTTATGTTTAAATCAGCCATAATCATGGCTCTTGAGTTATCAAATATTTATTTTCTGGGACCTGAAGGATTTGACCCTAAAAATTCCAGGCCCTTGAGATTGCCTGACTTCTGTAGGATGGGCATTCGAGCCAGCTAGAACTGTCACCTAGAACAGCAGATTGAAATGGGGACTCTCTGCCTTTCTTTTAACTGAGATGCCAAAGGCCAAGAACAAAACAAGCACAGCTAAGCAACCTCACACCCAAAGTAAACTGGTGGACATCTACAACGGGTGATCAAAAAATACACTGAACATTTAGTTTTAAAATTTATTAGGGTGAGAGATCCACTGCCATTAGTGCCCCTAAAGATACTCCCTCCTGCTTCAAACATAGTTATCTTCTCATTCTTGCCACTTTCTGAAGCAGTCCTGGAAGTCTTTTTTGTCAATGCTGTTACAAGATGTGGAAAAAAACTCTGATTAATGCTACTGCCAAGTGTCATCCAACGGAAAAGCAGGTTTCATCCGCCTTACTGGCACCAGATGACATCTGGTTCTTCTGCAAAGTTTAAGTGACCAGGAAAGGTAAGCATTTTGAATCAATTCAGACATCAAGCCTGTGCTGATTGCTCAAGTAAAGAGATTTGTATGTAGGATGCGTGAAAAGTGCTCAGAACCCACTAAGCCGATCCCTAGCTCCAGGGCACAAAGCCACCAAAATCAGGAGGGGTGGGAAGAGTTTTTAGTATGTGATACAATGTATCCCACCCCGCCACATCTGTAGGGAATGGCAAGCAGAAGTGTCAGGAGACTTCTAAGGATCCTGTGGAAAACCAGTTCTTCCTGCACCCAGCTGGCAGAGTACACTGGGGCCTTGGATGTGTGACAGGTTCTCAGGAGTGTTGCAGCCGCTGGGAGGCAGTGCTGGGAGTTTCCTAGTGGTCAACGGGACAACAAGAAGTGATTTGGCCTAGAGAAGCTTTGAAGAGGAATTTGTCCACCACATACAACTGGGGAAGGATTGAGTCTCTGAAGGGTGACTTTTATGTCCCCGAGGACTAACAAGTAGAAGTCAGCAGCCACAAGAGTCCTCAGTTATGGCAGGGGAATTGGAGGAGGAGAAGAGGGAGTACAAGAGAAAAGCTGAATGTCTGCTTCCTTCTACGTTAGTTCCTATGCTCGAGAGATAAAGACATGGAGGGAAAGTCTGAAGTCACCCAGCCGTTTGTATTTTTCCCCATTTTATTGCTTAGTAGCATCTTGCATTACTGTTTCAGAATTTGGTTATTCATTTTCCTTTTGGCCCATGTGTGCATTGTTTCCGGTCGGGGGCTATTAACAAGAAAGCTGCTATGTCTCAGCATTCAGTTCCAAGTCACTGCGGGAATGTGTGCCTCTATTTCTGCTGATAAATACCGTAAATACCTAGGAGGAGACATGAAGGCTCACAGAGACACTCTTGTTTAACTTATTAGCACAAACACTGCGCTGTTTTTGGAAAACCCTGAATTGTGCCATTTGTGTGTACTTGTCCTGATGAAGTGGGTTCTGCTTGGTTATTTTTGACTCTGTGCTGCTCATTTTCTGGAAAACTGACTTGTGGGAAATCCTTTTTGGATTGGGATGAAAGTGCCTTCTTTTGGGGAATATTTGCTTGGCTTTTGTAGGCTTCTTGAGGCACCACTTGCTCGGAATTATTTTCTACTGCCTTTATGATTGAGGTTTGCTTTGCCTATCAATGTAATATACATCTGGGCTACAATCTACTAAAGGCCAGCTTGTGGCCGCGGCTGCTCAAAGAGGGCTTTTAGGATTTATCCCTCCTGCTTTGTTGTGTGCCAAGCACTTTTCCTTGCAAGCCCCTGGGTATGAGGACATGGTGAACTGGGTTTCCTTCTTGTTGGTGATGTGACCCTAGTTGTCACATAAAAACCAAAGCTCAGTTTGGGAGGTGGCTTCAGGATGAAAGAAACCTCGATTTGCCTCTCTATGTTTCTGTTTTTACTTAGTTCTCTAGATTTCTACTTTTGCTTAGGTTTTAGATTGGCTATTCATTGCTCTCTGACTAGTGTTTTAAATATTTTAACATTTTAAGCTTTTTTTTTTTTTTAGGAGGAAAGTTGGTCTAAGTTATCATATTTCTGTATTGAAGGTACATGGATCTATTTTCAGAGTGCTTGGTGAGACTTTTTTAACATTAAAACTTATTTTCTAGTGTTATGGAGAATTTTACAGAATTATCATTTGATAATTTTCTGTCTTCTCCATTGTCATTTGGAGCTACAATTATTTGGATTATGGATCTCCTATGTTGAGGCCCTAATTTTCTTATTTTGTGTTCTTTTTTCCATTTTTATCTCTCTGCCCTATTTTCTGGGAGAATTTCTCAATGTTCTTTTCCATTGAAAATGCTTCTATTGAATTTTTATTTTTTGCTATCGTATTTTTAATTCTAATAGCTCTTTGTTTTTCATGGATCACCGGATGCAATTTTCTTCCTTACAACATTTCTTGTCTTGTCTCTTGAGTAAAATATCTTTTCTCACTTCATTGAGATTATTATGATAGTGTTTCTTCCCTGGCTCAATCGCTGGTCCTCCAAACTCTTCTATTTGTTCTCTATTCTTTTATCTGAAGTTTCTTCAGATGTCTTGTGGTCCTTGAATGCTTGTATTTTACCACAGTGGTAACTGAAAACTTAAGAGAGACCTCACTTTATGTTTTGAGATAGCTCTTCAGTGGCTTAACATGGTGAAGGTTAATTTCCTATGTGACACACCAGTGAGGATTGCTATAGAACTCTGTTCCACACTGAGACCCAGGCTCATGCAGGTTCTGTTAATTTCTTCATGATGTCATCTGAACTGTGCACTGCTTTGGGCTCCTCATTTGGGAACCAGTCATGTGCTGGTTCTTACAGGTTTCAGTCCAGTACAGTGACACTTCTGTCTCCAGTTGGAGGCTCTAAGCGCAGCCTCCAGATTTAGCTACACTTAGGCTCTGCCCATGGGATGGGATGTGCAAGGTGCCACAAGTTTTGACTGTGTTCTCAGTATACCCGATCTGGCTGGCCCCAGTGTCAGTATCTATGTACTTTTTCACTTCAGCTGCTCCTATTTCCAAAGGAAGTCTCTTCTAACCCATTAGGTAGAAGATGAGCCTGGCAGGCAGTGTTCTGGAGCTGAAATGGGAGAGAAGCCCCGAGTTGGGATGTTGGTGGTATGCGCAGCGTGCAGTGTATATGTAGTCACCTTGTAGCTCTATATTTATTGGTACCCATGTCCTCTTCCGGTCCCTGGGGTACATAGTTATTTATGTTTATCCTCTCTGTGCTTCGGTATGAGGAATCATCATTCAGTTTCCCAGAAGGGAGAGGCAGTCTGAGGGGCTAATTGTTTCTTTAAAGTCTTTTAACCAATTTCTCATGTTTAGCCTACCCTCCAACCCCATATTCATGGGCATATGGTGCCACCTTTTCTGCTGCCAGTTTACAGTCTAGTCAAGTCTGTTCCCATTCATCTTTCTGCTCACTGTCTCCCAAATGTCAATTGTTGTTTCTCCCCATTACTTACATGCCAGTTGATTTGTACCCCCTTTTAATCATTTTTGTGGAGTTTCTGCAGGAAGCAAAGGTAAATGAATGTTTTCGATCCCTTTCTACAGAAGATTTGTTTCCACAATTTTTTAAAAGGAAGTTCTCCCATTGGATGACTATGCCTGGGATCTTACATAGGTGATATCATTTCAAGTTGTTTTCACTGGAACTTGGTGCTGGTCTGCCCCATTGCCATTCACAAAGCAAAAGAAAGTATTTTTGTTCACCTTCTGTTTTTCCTCTTTAGCAAGGCAGATGAGTACATTTCTTAGCTTTGGAGTACTTTTGTAGATGAAAGATCATGGTTATTTTAAGGAGACTTGGCAAAGTAGAACCATTGAATGAATAAAGTTTATTTTCCCCCCTCATCATCCAGAATAAAATACTACTGCCAAATATGTCTCCAAGACCTGAAACCATTGCTCTGTGGCTCTGGCACTATAAACTTCAGAGTATGTGGGTTTGTCATGAAATTTCTTAATGTAAAAGAGGTCTTATTTGTTTCTTTCGTGTTTTGTGTTTTGTATATTTAAAACTCAGATACGTTAGTAGGATTTCAGCCAGGTAAACAGAGACTTCTCTAGATATTTCACACCAAAAGTGTTATAACACAGGGAATGAGAGCCTTATGAAATTGTTGGATGAACTAAGAACAAAATTCTGGGAAAGCCTTCACTAGCTTCTGGGAAATCAGCAGTTTCAGGAACCTCAAAAACCTGCAACTGGTCATCTGTGTCTCCCGCTGCCCTAAAGAAGGTAAACTAGCCACTGGTGTCTCATGTATACCTGTCTTCTGAACCTCTGTGATCTCCTGTCTTCTTTCTAAATAATGCATAAGTTACTTTCATTGATGGAATCTAAATCAAAACCCTGGTGTTAAGGGATACTGGGGAATGCGGTTCTTAGAATCCCAGTCCTACAAATACAGCAGACAGCTTTGGAGGCATGGTGTCTTTCAATGTTTTAAGCATTTATTTAAAGATCAATCAAGTTGACACTCCATCTTACCCATCACACCCATCCTTCCATTTCTCCAGTTGCTATGGTTAAAGAAAGTGCAAGTCCTGCTCAGCGATCTATGAATACCCACTACTTTCAACTCAGTTTCCCATTTCTGTCCAGTTGACTCCCATTAGAACACCCAGGAACTCCCAGCTTCCATGAAAAAGATCTGTATGTCAAGGGCCTATCCAGTTGCAGCTACTGTGGGAAACGGTAACATTTCCTCAAAGATGGACCTGGTGGCCCCTATTACAATGATAAGAGCTGTAAAGAAACCCAGAGAACATAACGTGGCACACTGAAGTCTCTGTGAGTGCACCTGCTTACCTCCGTAAGCACTCCTTAAGCACACTGCAAAGAGGATGAGTGTGCAGACTGCAGTGAGTGCTGGACGGGCACCTGACTGTTCCTGTCAACCCTCAGTATGGTTCAGACCATTCTCTACAAAACAAGGGTCTTGTGAATCTAAGTGGCCTCTCCTGGAGCAGCCTCAAGCCTAGAGAGACTTGCGGTAAATGGCAGGACTTGTTCCCTTGTTGGCTTTTTTTGTATTGGTAGGAGTTGGCAGCAGTGTGGAAGCCAGCTACTTGAGTGATTTCCCTGTCTCTTTCTGACATCAATGAGGATCAAACCCATTGGGGAAGGATGGCTTGAGAGTCACATTGCTCTTCAAGACTCAGCTCATCTTCCATCTCTCTGGACCCTGCTCTGAACATCCTCAGTCGCTTAGATCAACTCTTTCCTTTTATTTCATTCTGCCATTCATTGAGCACAATGTTTCCTCCTAATTCCATTAGATTCCAGCTTCTTCAGACAGAGCCTGTGTGTCTCTGCTGCCCGGTGGCAGCCCCAGTTCATTGCCGCTCTCAGTGGTGCCTGAAATTGGTGAATAAAGGGAAGCAGGCACTCTTTGGGACACACAAGCAGGTCTTCTCCTTCCCCTGCGTGGTCACTTGTGTGGGTTGTGTGCCGCACATGTGTCCTACAGCCCAGAGCCCTGGCTGGTAAAGGGCCAGACCTTGTGAAGCTCAATGTACCCCAGCAATCTCTTCCTTTGCTGCCCATGTGTCCTCAAAGAAAAGGAGAGATACCTGCCCAGGCACATGAATTTGGTCTCTGTGGCTTATTTACAAGGTTTGCTTCCTGCCTCAGTAGTAAGTATCATCATAAACAGAACAGACAAGTTGAAGAGTAAGAAGCTGAAACAAGTGAGTGGAAAAACTAGCATCAAGACCAATGGCCGCTTGTAGGAATTCACATGCCCCCCACCACTTATGAAACCTGCCCTCAAGTATGCTTCTCTGTCATGTGTCCTCTGCAAGTGGCAGTCCTGCTCTTTTCTTCCTGTTCAAGCTCTCCTTGACCCTTCTGTCTCCAGCAGCCTGTTCATTCATCTATAATACCCCTTACCTGTGTCTGCCCTCCCTCACCTGCTTCTGTCACCGAAATGTGAGCCCTGCAGAAGCAAGGACCTGGTGTCCCGGTACTGTGGCAGGTGGGCACTCCTGATGTTTCTTAGATGAACACTGAGAAGATGCCCGTAGACTGACTGTTCCCGTCCTCTTAGAATGCTTGTGTTAAAATCCTAGCCCTCAAGATAGCAGTATGAGGAGGCAGGGCCTTTGAAAGAGGATTAGTTACAGGGGGACAGCATTCAGGATGGGATTAGTGCTCTTCTGCAAAAAGACAAAACTGCTACTTCTGCTCTTTGTCACCTGCAGATACAACATTAAAATGGCTTCTGGATCTGCTGGAACCTTGATTTGGGACTTTTCAGCCTCTACAACTGTGGGAAATAGATGTTTGTTGTTTAAGTTACAAGGTCTTTGATTAAGACCTGAATTGATTAAGACAGAGATGAATGAGTGACTGAATGAACTTCAACTTTTGTGTAGATTAGTGCGGCAGAGATTCATAGAAAGAGTTTTTGACTTGAGTTGGATGCCAGCCTGCCACTTGTTAATGCTTCCTCTGCCCATGCAATGCAGCTAAATAGTACCAACTTCAGAGGGCTGGTAGAGGACTGAGAAAAGCTAGGTCAAGTGTCCACTGCAATGCCTAGTGCATGGCATAGTACTATGGCTACTTAACTCAGAGCGTTGCATGGATACAAAGCCACCAGAAGGAAGTACCTCTTTGGTATGCAGTGGGAAGGGAATTTAGGTTAGGTACTGACATTAGGTTAGGATGCTATTAGATGACTACAGTACTAACTGTAGCTGTCAGGTAGGGAGAGGCAGAGAAACATATCTGTTTCATTCAGACATGGAAACTGAGGTGTAAGGAGCTCTCCTGTTTAGGACTTCTGGGAGAACATGGCGGACAGATAACAGCAACTACCGGAGGCTCTCTGAAAGGCTCGGCTCAGAAGTCAGGAATGATGCGGACTAAGGAGACATGAGCCGGTAGAGATATGCTCTGCTGACTCAGGAATGAACTGGGCTGAGAGAAACCAACTTGGAGTGCAGTCCTGGCGCTAAAATAGGAACAGAAAAGACTCGGTGTGGAGGCTAGACCCCGCGCCATTGGAAACCGCGATTTGGGTTTCCCGCCGCGCAGCAGCTGGCTGCCTCTACATCGGGCTCGGCAAGGAGAGAGATGCGCAGAAACTCTGAGAACAGGAGTCTGCGAACGGAGTCGAAAACAGGATGGAGAGGGAGGCGTACACTGACTTGTGGTAAGGTGAGTGAGAGAAACTGACACTCTACCACAGTTTGACTCCAGCGGAGGACTTTCTAGGCTCGGGCAGCCCTGCGGGAGCAGGGCGCGGTGGCGACTCCAACCACACATTCCTCTCTTGGACGGGATTGGTGAAAAGTGCCTGGCCTGCGAGACGCTGCTGGCGGACTCAGTAGGCTGGCCCAACCCAGATCCCAGAGACTGACGGTGGGCCGGAGGGGTGACTCCCGCATAGGCTGCCTAGTCCGCAACTCCCTGGTGCGCAGCGGTGGGCGGGAACACCTAGCCAGCGCAATTCGATCAGGCTGTGGCTGACAGGGAGGGTAGCTGGGCCTCCTTTGTAAGCTTGCATATATAAGGAACAGAGAATATGGGAAAAAGCAGCAACAAGAAAGGCTCCTCAGCCCCCAATTCTGAGAAACAGGCAATAGCGGACACCGCACCAATAGACATTAAGCGCCATATAGAGAGCCTCATAGACCAATTCAGGAATGAAGTTATCAACGACCTGAAGCTAGAAGTATGCAGAATAGATAGAGAAATGCTAAGCACCACCCAGGAAAAAACAGATGGTGGAATGGAAGAACAGAAAAAGAGGGGAGAATTGTTTGATGGAGAAAACAGAGAAAGCATAGAGTACGTGAAGCAGGTTCAAAGGGACTATCAAGAAATTAAGAAGTCTATCCAAGACTGGCATAACAGCTTGAAAGAAACTAAGGACGGACTATCTGAACTGGAGGGCAGACTTGTAATATGGGAGAATGAAATGAAAAACTTCTTAAAAATAACAAAGAAACAAACAGCAATAATACAAAGACAAGAAGATGATAAGAGGAGCCATAACTTAAGGATTAAGAACATAAAAGAAGAAGTAGGGACACAAACAAGTGAACTACAAAAGCTACTCACAGAAATAATCCAGGAGAATTTTCCTAATTTAGCAAAAGGTAAAGATACTCAGATGTATGAGGCATACAGGACCCCAGCTACCTACAACCCTAACAGAGAAACACCCAGGCATATAATAATAAAAATTCCAGAAATTCAATACAAGAACAGAATATTAAAAGCTGTAAGAGACAAGAAACAGACCACTTACAAGGGAACACCCATCAGAATTACAGCAGATTTCTCTGCACAAACCATCAAATCACGAAGAGCATGGGGGGAAATAATTCAAGCTTTGAAAGATAATAATCTACAGCCAAGATTGAGATATCCTGCACAACTGTCCCTGGAAATTGATGGAAAAACAAGGTGCTTCCAGGATAAAGAGGAACTGGGGGAATTTGCAACCACCAATTCAACCCTACAGAAAATATTACAGGATATTCTAAAAAAAGAAAAATACAAAGAACCCAGAAATAGTGGCGGGGAGGCCACAATGAATGGAGCAGAGAACAAAATGAAGAAGACAAACTGACAGCTATTGACAGGAAAAAAGAGCTCAACAGAAATGAGACAGAGAAGACTGGATGATAGGAACAGCTATTTTGGAGAAAATGACATCTTAATAGGTAATACTGATTTAGTATCATCTTGTTTTGAAGTCTCATCTAGCTTTTGTTCTTCTGTCTCCAATGGTCTAAACAGGTTGTATCTTATTGGATTTTATTATGTACGATAGTATAAGCAAAAACCTTTTAAAGACAAGGAGATTATACAGAAACCATTGTTCATTTTCTGTTAGTCGATTCTAAATACTCTGTAATGCTGTCATTCTCTTTTACATTGTTTTGATATACTTAATGCTACAGTATACGAAGTTGTACTCAAGGACTTCAAGGAAAGAGTCAATATGGTAACTACTTTTGGGTCGGAATTATCTGGTGGTGAAACACTATTCTGCTTAAATGGTTATGTTTTGATCTGCGCTGTTTCGCTGTTATGCCCTCTTTTTTCTCAATCTCCACTCCATTATTTACTTTTTTATTTTTATCCATTTAATTAAAGGGAAAAAAAATAGCAGGATATAATATAGTAACCCACTTTGACTTTCTATTATCTCGATTTGAAGCCCTGTATTACTCTCACCATCTTGTTTTTGACTGATGTTCCCCTATTCTGTTTTGCTGGATAGTATCAGGTTCGAAAGTTTAGGCATCAGCTGTGAAGATAATGAGATTCATTATAACGCCCATTCTCGTTGACTTTTATCTACTTTTGAACACCTACAATGTCTCCAATGGTTTGGTTTTGTCGGTTTTGTTCTTTACTGTTTTGTTCAATTGTATTATAACTAATGATATAGGCAATTCTATTAGAGATAGCGGGAGGCATTATGGTAACCATTGTTGATCACCTTGTATTATGTTTTTATATTATCTATTATGTCCACCCTTTTGACTTGACCGATTCTGTTCTGTTATGTCTCATTTGGTTTTACTCTCTTCCAAAAAAGCAATAAGAACCGTGGGAGCAATGAAACCCAAAATGTGTAATAGTCATTGTACAAAAGAGAGGAAAAGAAAGTGCTCTAAACTATATAACTGCATGTATATTTAAGTGTATAAGATAGAAAATGATATCACAGAGTTTTATTGGATCATTGAACAGAACTTTTTGCAGTGTCATTGTTGGAATGTCCACTCTACAAGCTTTAATTTTGTGACTTGAACAATTATTTCTAAGATGGCAATATGTAATCCATTCACTAATGATTTCCTACTGTTCATTTTTTTCTTCTGTAAATCTGTATAACTTGTACCCTTTCATTGTTTTTTTTTTCTTTCTTTTCTACTTAAATAAAAAAAAAAAGAAAAAAAAAAAAAAAAAGGAGCTCTCCTGTTCAGTAACCAGAAAACATGGTTTCAGGAAACCGAAACCATCCATGGGCCTTCATTCATTCCAGAGGCATCCGTTCATTAGTGGGCACTAATGTATGTCAGGCCCCACCCACTTGTTTCAATAATAATGATGAAGGTCAGCAGGCTGAGCTAGGGGACACTGTGCAGAACTCACCCCAAACTCATCTTCTCAGCTTGGTTGGAGACAGTGGTCCATAGGAGCAGGAAGTGAGTTTTCACTCACATCTAATACCTGGAGCCAGTGCAGTGGTTGGAAAATGTTTCCTGAACTTTAGTGGATGGAAATTTAATCCTTGCTACAACAGCACTAGTAGGTGAAATCTAGTGAGAAGTGATGAGGTTTCTAAGGGCCTTGACTGTTTGGGTAGATTAACACTGTCTCAGTTACTTTTCTCTGTCATTGTTGAGACAAATTACCTGATGTCCAAAGTTAGGGAAGGGAAGATTTATTTCCTACAGGTTAAAGGTTTCAGTTCTTACTCAGTTGACTCCAAGGCAAAAGGACATGGCTGAGGGGCAGCGGTTCAAGGCTGCCTCTGCAGCAAAACATGAACCAGGCAAAAGAGAGAAGACTCGCCTCCTACCCACCATTACACTGTATGCTGGCTCCATCGTGGGAGGGTGTAACAGGCACACCACCAATTCAAGCGCTAGACAATGAACCAACCAATCACAAATGCTAGATTCAGCTGTGTCCATGATTGCATGAGACTTGTGGCAGGGCATCTGACATAAGCCATAACAAACACCATTATTACAAGTTAGGTATCACAAGCATAGTTTTGTTATAAAAGTAAGTCCAACACTCTGCCTTGCCCATACCCCCTTTCACCTGTCCCTCTTCTGCCAGGTGTTGCTGAAGCTTGAAGCTCCTTCGTAGATGTGGAACTCCTGATCTCAGACTTCCCAACCTCCAAAACAGCAAGAAACTAATCTATTCTTTATCAATTACCCAATGTCAGTTCCTTTGTTATGGTAGCAAAAATGGACTAAATCAGTGAGTGAAGAACTTCAGCTACTTTACTCCCAAGCCAGGCAGGTTTTCTTACTGTTCAGGTGACAGACAAAGAAACAGGAAGTGAGTAGCTGGTCCTGCACTGCTCAGGCTGGAAGCTGGAGAGGCAGGGAGGTGTGGGCCATCTGAGGTCCCCTGTACTATCTGACACTGCAAAGAGAAACTGGAGGTGTCTTCCTTGCTGGGACCCAGCCGGGTAGAAATGTTTAACTTTAAGGTAGACTCTCTGAGTGACAGTCCTGCCTCAGATAGCTGTCTGCTCTTCATTCATGAGCTTTGTCCTCAGCTGTGATGGCTACACTTCTCTTTCAGGCTGGTCTCTCCTGGAAGGCAATTACACATTTTCCCAGAAGCCTGTGGTTTGGTCATCCCCCAACTATCCACAGACTGTGGTCCAAGTGGCCCAGCATGGGAGGAGGAGGATGTTTGGCTCACCCACCAAGTTCAAAAGCAGCAGCTACAAACATAAGGCCCGGGGCTGTGCAGCCAGTCTTCCCTGGCATGGCAATGATAAGCATCTCACTTGGAGGGTCTCGGGACAGGAAGCTGGGGTGGGAGGTGCTGGCAGCTGAACTGGTATGGAAATAGTAACCATGGCAACTAGCCACATCACTGGTTGGTGTAGGCTCCTGGGCCCCAGTGAAGCCCCCAGCATCAAGGTACAGTTTAGGGGATCTCTGTACCGTGCTGAGAACCCCGAGGCCATTGGTATAAATCCCAGATGAACCTATTCTAGGATTTTTGACCTAGAGCAGTCAATCTCTTTGCCTTGGTTTCCTCCTCTGAAACAAAAACAGCACCTACTCCGAAACTGTCCAGGTAAAGCATCTAGTCAGGGCTCAGTCTTCGGCCCCCTTCCTGCCCTCTGCCCTCTTCTGGTCCTCTGCCATTTCTGCAGTTTCTCATTGTGTGCCTCAGATGACACACCGTCAAAAGAAGCTGCTTCTTGTTACTCTTGTTGCTTTCATAATTGAATGTGCAATCTGTTCTCACGTGAACTACACAGGACATCTGTTTTGGGTTGAGGATGTGTCTATGCAAAACATGAAAGAAGGAAGCAAGGCTCTTCTCCAGACATGGCTACTACAGAAACTCCAATGGAATGGAGCTCCGGAGCCAGGTGGTCCCAATACCCAAATAGCCCTCCTGCCCCTTTGTTTCTTTGCCTGTAGAGCAAGATGTGGTAGGCAAAATACCTAACAAGCCAGATGGCCCTGACCAATCAGAATGGGCTGTGGCTGCAGTGCTAAAACAAGGACACTTGGGGGCCCAGAGATGTAGCTCTCTGGCAAGAAAGCATGTTCAAAACTGGCATTGGGTATGTTCTGGGTCTCTACCAGCTCTGCCAGTGAGAAAAGCCAAAGCAGAACAGAGCTGATGAAAAGTCTGCATGGAAGGACAGTGAGCCCTGTCCCCTTCATTTCTCTCGTGGAGGCTCATGCAATTGACCAGATGGCTGTGGGCTCACAGAATTCAGTGACCTTCACAGAATTTAAGTGGGCTGGTGTTAACAGTGTTGGCTTTGGCATTAAACTATCTGCTCATGAGCTCTGGCACCTTCCACAAGTTTTTAGCATCTGAGAACCTTGGTTATCCAATGTATAAGATGAGAGCATGACAACATACAGGGAAAGCATGACAACATAGAAAGCATCTCACACAGGGCCCTGAACACATGGTCTAGTAGAGACAGGGGGAACACCTCCTGCTCCTCCTGAGGGGATTCTGGTGTTCCTCCCTATCTGGGGGCCAGTGGGGTGCAAATGTGCTTGCAAAGCACTCACATGTTCATCTCATTCACACAACACGAGTCTACCAAATGTCTACTTGGTGCCCTGTGTGGTCCTGGTTTCTGGAAAAGCCCTAGCGAACATGCCAGGCCAGGATCCTGTCCACCTGAGGCACGGAGGGAGGAAGGCACCACTGTGATCTCAGGCACCCCTGAGGTCTCAAACTTGCCCTGCATGGCGAAGAGGAGACTGTAGTGTGCCAAGCCTGCCCACCATATGGTGTGAAATGTGATGGGAGCTGAGGGAAACCAGGAAAAGACTCCCCAGCAGGAGACATTTGATTTGAAGCTTAAAAAATGACAAGAAGGCAAAAAGTGAGGAGTGGGGAAGAGACTTCCCAGGCAGCCAGAACAGCAACTGCAAAGGCCCTGAGACTAGGATAGCTCTGAAAGTTTTCTGAAAGAAAAAAGGTCTGTGAGGCCGGGACATAGTGAGCCAGAGGGGAAGAAAGCTCACAGCCCTGTAATCTGGGTTAGATGCTTGGTATTGCCTGTCCAGGGTGAGGGAAAGCCACAGACAGGCTTAACGGGGTGCTGGTGTGACCTGATGTTGGCCAAGAAGAAGCCTCAAGGCTCACAGCTGCACACCTCTCATTTGCAGGGTAGCCCTGACCCTCCGCTCTCCTTGCCTCTCAGTTCCCTATGTGACCCTTTCTAGATGTGCACACATCTAGATGACCACACGTAGGACGTAGCTAGATATCTTCTCCACTGGCTGGAAAACACCAGAGCTGAGTGGTCTCATCCATGTCCCCTGGGCTCTTGAATGATTGATTGGATCATCTGATATTCGGCCTAGAGCTCTTGACCTAGCCACGGTGCTTAGCAGGGCAAGACACAGCCTAGCCATTAGAGCAAGAAAGCACAGCCTGGCTTTTTTGGTGCAAATCAGCTCATCCAGTGTTTTCCCCACAGTACCCAAATTCCAGTAAGCATAGTGGTTCTAATGAGCGGATCCTCTCTGAGGCTCCCTGCTTATATTCTTTATAGCACACAAAGGCACTTAGAAACACACTGAATTGGTGTTTTTTGCATCAACCCCAACTTCCCTCACCTCAGTGTGCTGCATAAGAATCTGCTCTCTCACTGTGGTTGGGAGCCCTGAAATGCTGATTCACGACACAGCTTTCCCATTTCTTGGCTGTCAGATTCTCATTTTCTATTAATTCCCCAAGGGTTGGCTGCTTCTAGTTGGTGCTGGGTCAGTTCTGGACAAACCTCTTTAATATTTGAAAATGCTCTGGCTGGGGCACTTGAGGTCTTTATATCATTCTTAGCACCTCTTGGCAGCCCCATTTCCTGTGCCAGGTCCTAGGAGAACTTGGGATGGCTAAAGAAGTGGTGAGAAAGTGGAGAAAGGCCTCAAGGGCCCTTTAGTGTCCAGACTGGGTGGGTTTATTGGGCTCTGGCTCCAGACTATGAGACTGATTATAGACACACTAGGATCAAAGCTGGATGGCTCAACACAACATATGTGAAAAATGGCCCATTGTCTGGGTCATTCTGCTAAGAATGGAAATTAATCTATCCTCATCATAAAGCCCAAAGGAGACTAAAACCTTGCTTCTGGACTGTAACCATGGAAACCTCCCATTGTTGTGGATGACCCGCTACCAGAACGGAAGTTCATTTGCTCCCCTGGGAGATGGTACCAAGTGTCCTGTCTCCCTTGTTGTTACTGACTTGCATCACTGCAGTAGGTCAGAGCTCAGATGCCCAGGAAGAAAAGCTGCCATGTGGCTCTCTCAGCTCACCCCGCCAAGGGGAGGGCTCTGGAGGCAGGAGAAAGGACGGGAATGAAAGCTGGAAGAGGTGACATCCAGCAGTGAGTGACAGCGGGTGGGGCAGGTGTTATTGGGGCTGCTATTAAAAGCATTCATGAGGCAGCATTCGTGTCTGGAGTCCCATCTGACTGGCATCAATAAATGTCCCTGTTCCACCCAGTCAGGCAGGGCAATCATAATTAGGCATGAAGAAATTTATCAAACAGCAGCCTCTGAGCTGTAGGTCCTCTGCCATCTGGACGGATGGTTTCCTATCCTGGGACAGCAGCAGCAAGCATGATTGATGAGGTTCTACTGCTCCAGTCCCTGGGTCTGAGAAAACCCAAATGGCTTTCTGTAGTCCTCTTCAGGAAGTGATAAGATTCTGCCTGTGTTGATGGGCACATGTGTTGGGGTCCATGCTGAAGTTTGCCCTGGCCCTTTGAAGGTGACTCCCAGATCTGGGGCAGCCAGGGTCAGTTTTCAGTTTACAGATTAACAGCAAAGCCCTTGAGTGAGGATGAGAAGACGTGGTTGGAAATCCCACTAGTGAGTCTGGAGGCTTAATTCAGGTTTTTGTCCCAGTTTTACAGCCTACACAGTAAAGATAATAATTTCTGCTTTGGCTCCACTCCCACAAGTTTTCAGAAACTCTTGGGACCTTATAGATGCAAAATAGCTTTGGTAATTATAAAGCCCTCTACAGTCATTAAGGATTGAATCCAACAAACATTTATTGAGCAACTGCTGTGTTTTATGCACCACGCCTAGTGCTGTGATGGATACGGATGAATCAAACAGCCCCTGCCCTTGATGAGCTTACAGTCTAAGAACAGTCATAGGACAAGTGCACAAATAACTATAATACAAGGCAGAATATGGTAAGTGCCATGAGAAAGGTACAAATAAAGTGCTACGGTGTTCAGTGGAGGGAGAGACTCCAGTGGTCAGAGGATCAGGGAGGGCTTCATGAAAGACATGTCTCTGTGTGGGCCTTGGAGGAAATTCAAGAGTGATCCAGAGGATGAGAACGAGAAGACCAAAGGCACAGAGAGAGGAAATGCGGACGCTCCTTCCAGGACTGGCAACTCCTATAGATCAGCTGGTGCAGGGTGTAAAGAAAGAATAGGACCTTATGGGTGGGCTGTAGTGTCAGGTTAAAGTCTTGTGCCTTGACTTGTGTGTCAGGAGAACTCTGAAAGCCGGTGGAGGAGCAGGAGAAATACCTCACTGTGCATGCTCAGGAGGGCCGGAGGACGTGGAAGCCTGCAGAGGAAATGTGGGAGAGGAGGCTGCCACAAAGCGGTCCCAGGGACATGGAGAGGTAAGCTTGGTGTCGGAGGGAAGAAGCAATAGAGGTGGATCTGTGGAAGACCTGAAGATGACAGCAGGATCTGGCTGACAGGTTCGTGGATCTCCCAACAGAATGAAAGAGGGATTTCAGGGGAAGGGGAGACAGAGTGGAGCTCTTGGCATCAGAGGTGTTCAGTTTATGGTGCTTCGACCAGAGCAGAGAGAGTGCATCACACATGCAGTACGTCATCTGAGCTGGGGAGAGGACTGGTCACAGAGAGAAGAGGAGGCTTCTCCTGGGGACATGGTGACTAGATCTAAGGGAAGGAGTGAGCTCGCTGAGGGAGGTTGTAGGGGTCCGAGGGGAGGACCCTAGGGAGAAGAGAAGGAGAGAATGGGCAGATGTACCTCAGCTCGGAGACCAAGGTAGGTATGGCCATAAATAATGCATAAATACATAAATAAATATTTAAATAAGTGGCAAAAAGGGGCAGGGAAGCAAAGGGAAACCCAGGAAGACATGGCATCCATGAGAAGGGCCAGGGATGCCCAGGAGGAGTCCCTGCAGTTTCTCAGTGAAAAGGGGACTTTTAAACAGGCAAGATGGAGGGCATTCAAGACCAGTCCCAGAAACGAGTTAGGTGTGGAAGCCACAGCATGGTCCAGAGGAAAGCGAGCAGGAGGGACTGGGGTCCCTGCCCAGCTGGGGTGCTGGGAGGTGAAGGAAGAGGCCATTACAGCCAGGCTGGGCCCAGTGAGCATCTGCTGGTGAACAGCATCAGAGTGGCAGAGAGGGGCCAAGGGTGTGAGAGAAAAGGTACATGGCCAGCAGGGAAACTTACTTCTTCAGAAAGGGGAAGGAGAAGGAGGAGGGGAAGGGGTGGGAAGAGACCAAAAGGTTTTGAGGCGAGACCTCGTTCCAGATGGTTCCATCTCTTTAGTGAAGGAGGAGGTTGAAGTTGGGGTCTGTGGGGGGCTTGAGGCAAATGGAGATGGTCTGAGAGGTTCTGGGGGGCCATGGTGGGCAGACTGGAGAGCTGAGGGACAGCCTCAGCAGGAAGGCAGGCTGAGGCTGACAGATGCCTGACTGCAGCTATGAGGTGGTGGATCGCAGTGATGGGGTGGGCTTGACTGCCTGGGAACCTGGCCTCAAGGGGGCTCTGACTTGGCAGGGTAGGGCAGTCAGCCTCTGGTGGAGAAAGAGGGCACAAGGCCCAGGGCCCAAGGCCTACTGCCACAGTGCCATGGGATTTGGGATCTGCTAAGTTAGGGGAATGGGCAGGCGTGGGTGTCCTGGACCTCCTGCCTTCTTGTGGATGGAACTTGGAGGAACTTTACCACCTGCAAGAAAACAAGTTCTCTGGAGTACTGGTCTCTAACTTTCCTGCATGGACAGGATGCTGCCTGGTAGACAGAGCTCAGGCCCAACTCCAGGCCCTGGCCTCAGGGCTTGCCTTGGACCTCACCATAGAACATTCTGCAATCCAAGGTCTTCGCTAATCCACCAAGGCCTTGCCGATAAATCTATCTCCTCCCCAGGGTGCTGCAAGCTTAGAATTAAGTATCTTCTAGGGCCTTTCAGCTCCTCAAGAGGAAAGGCTCAGGAGACAAATGCAATTTGATACTAATTACTTCCATATTCATGGGGAGCCTGGACCACTTGGTTCGCACTGAGGCTGTTGCTCTTTTAAAAATTCATTTCATGATGCAAATCCCAAATCTCAGACAACAAGAACAAAGGAGAAATTGCAGGGACGCGGTGTCGCTATCCTGGCCTTGGACTGGGGCATTCCTGTGTGCTGGGTTTCTTATACCAACTCTTCCTGCCCATCAGAGGTTAATTTAGAGCCAACATTCTGTCCTGAATTGCCATTGATTAATTATGTCCAGTCTCATACACTGAGGAGCAGATCTTGATTACTTATTCTTAACTCTCTTCACCTTCAAGAGAATGGTTTTCTACTTATCTTTCAAATATGTTTTAAAACACTGTCCGTTATCAGCAAGGGAATCCATCTAACAAACAGAGCTGGCTAATGCTTCTTTCTTTGTGACCAGTGATTCTGGCCCCTAAGGTATTGGCGTGGAGCCCAGATTTTCCTAGGAGATTATGTCCAATGTTTGGAACCGCATTTGGCTTTTTAAGCTCTGGTCTTAACTATGAACTTTAGTAGGGGAAGAAAAGGATTTTGCAAAAATTCAACAACCATTGCTTCTGTGGGGAGGTGGTGGTGGGTGAGTGTGCGGTGAACACTGGTCCTCTGAGGGAGATGGGAGACTGACAAGAAAGTGATACTGACACAGTCTGGCTGTAGGGACCCTGCCAACTGCAGGCTACAGAAAGCAAACAAAGTGAGTGGTTGCCAGACCTGGAGTTAGGTGCTTCCCAGTCTTTCAGGCCTTACATTCTGGGGCTCCGGCACGGTGGGGCACCCGGAAAGGCAATCATGTATATCTTAAAAAGTGCTCTTTGAAGCTTTTGTTGTGGCTTCCCTGGTGGCAGAGGGGAGAGCGAAGTCCCTTGCTGACATTCTGAGAGGGCAGGATGGAGGCTGACCCCCACCTCGGCTGGCCTCAGTTACTGTACAGAACACCTGGCACGTCCTGGTCGCCCTTCTGCCTTGTGCTTGGTGGGAGCAAACCCACAGGAGGAGCTTCCGGTTCCTCAGAGGCATGATTTACAACCCTCTGCCTCTTGAGGGTTATTCATCTGCTGAGGTTCTCGGTGGTTCTTGTTCAGCCAGGATACGGATTATCCATGGTTTCTCTCCTGGCCTTGTCTTCACAGCCGTGCAGTCGTGCCTGGGGCTTCTGTGTTACCCGGGACTCAGGCAGTCAGACTCTAAGTTCATGGAACAAGGCCCTCAGCTCTGCGGTAACCTTGGTTCCTTAGCCTCTTTGTGCTCCTTTACCCAACTGACCTCTCCAACCTCTCTCTTCCACAAATAGCACCTGTGCAAACCTGGTCAAGTGTCCTCTCTGGGTCTTGGCCATCTGGAGTCCATATATCCCAGGGGTTTGGGCAGCTGACCACAAGTGGCTCTCTGTTCATCCGTGAGCCCAAGGATCCCTCCAACCCAGGAGGCTGGTTGTCATCCGAAGCCATGGGTCTGGCTTCTTTGCCCGTCAAGTCTTTCTGCCCCAAAGATGGACTGAGTCTCAATCTGGTTCAGGTGGGTTCTCCAAGCCTTCTTCTTGTGGCTTATCTGCCTAATGCTAGATGAACACCACACAGTTATAAATACTCAGGTCAATATATATATGCAGGTATAGATATATATATATTCTGGTCACTGTTTTACACTTTAACAAAGAAAACCACTAGCCTGCTTGTTCTATTGTGTTTGTGCCACCCCGACTCCCATCTGCCTGTGGTGTAGCTGGCAGGAAATGTGAGCCTTCGAGTCCCACGAGGTGCCCACCTTACGTGGCCCCGTCACACTGGCCAACAGTCAGTTTCAATGCCCCCTGCTCATGTAGGCTCTTGAGGGCTTTGAACTCCAAGGGCATGGTGTGGGGGCTGGCCTGGGAGGTATAGCCATACTTTAGGCTGTCATAGTAATGGTACTTGACAGGGTTCTGGTTTTGATCCAGCGGGAAGGGCCAGAAGCCATAGAGGTAGATCTGATTGCAGAATCGTGTGGCCAGTGTGTACATCAGGAGGCCAGTGGTGGGTCTTTTGATGTGGACCTTGTTAGTCAGCCAGTATCTGGAAAACAACAACAACAAAAATAAAAATAAAAAGAGAAACAAAGAAGTAATGTGAGTTTGTGAATCATCCTTTCCAGAAAGTGGGGAAATTTTATCCTGCCCGGAGCGTCCTGCCTCCTGCATCACCAGAGACCAACCAACTTACGAGTCCTGATTCCTTCCTGGGAGGACTGACACCTACCACAGGTAAGTAACCCAACTTGCTTGATTTTATGACATCACAGAAAAAATCGTGTCCTTTGTATGGGCACAGAAATGGGGCCCAGAGGGAAAAAAAAATGACTGGCTTGAACTCAGTGGCTAGGAGCAATGCACAGGCTTGAACTCGGGCCTGCAGATAGCAAAAATGAGGGCTGGCAGACTTCATCTGCAAAGGGCCAGATGACTGGTATTTTTGGCTTTGCAGTCTCACGTTCCAGTCGCAATTACCTGAGCTCTGTGTGGCTGCCACATAAAAGGAGCACCAACGGGTACATGTGGATATAGTTGTGCTTGGTCTTGACCTCTGTAAAGCATGTTTTCTTGCAAGGTGCTGGTCACCCTGTAGACAGTCCCTCGCACTTCCCTTTGTGCATTGTCATTCCTGCCTACCATGCCTCTTGGGCATCCGGGGGCAGGGCTCACTTCCTGTTCCCACCCACAGGTGCCATTCTCTGACCTCGTGTGACTTCCCCAGAGAGCGATGGGCTCTTGACAGTGGTCTGCCCTGTGAGGCTGGGCTCTGCCTGCCCATTGTCTTACAAAGGCTCATCATTTCTGCTTGTGTTTCCACCTTTGAGAGTGTTTTCAGCTAACAGGTTGAGGTGGAGAGGGGCAGGTTTTCTAGAAGCTCAAGTACTTCTTTTTGCAGAAGGATTCCTTTGGATGCTCAAAAAGAGAACTGCCAAAACAATGCATAAGTCAACTTTGAAGCTTTTGTTTTTTGCTTGATGGGAGGAAGCATTAGTCTTTCAATCAGATGAGATTAATTCTTAATAATCCATATACTTTCAGTGAAGTATAAAATATTTGATCAGGGAGAATAACTTTGAGACACACTCACCCGTCCAAATCAATTATCAGTCCTGGGTGATTTAAATCTCCCTTCCACACTGCTGATGGAGGCTGTGGTCCCTGAGGCCAGAACTGGCATGAACTTGGAGCCTCTTGGGTGGCCGTTAGATAACAATGGTGACCCTGTGAGCCTGCCACTTGGAGACTCACTTCCTCAGCCTCTGCTGTTTCATCCTGTTGGGCTGAGAAACTTCCTCAGCCTAGGAGTTTCCCAACAGGGAGTCAGATGGAGGGACAAAGGCAGAGAAGAGGACAATGGCTCTTGTGAACCATGAGCACAATGGAACTGAAAACTGATAGGATCAAGTGTTTGTGGACCTCTTTGTTCCTTCCCTGCCCTATTGAGAGGTCTCTATGGTGACAGCCCTGCACTGCCACTCATCCCCCACTTGGGCGTTTCTTACAGAAAGCTTTCCTATTGCAGATGCAACCCCACTCCATAGTGCAATACCAAACTCTGTAAGATCTGGGCCCCCAACCCTATCCCATAGTGCATCTGTCTCCCCAAGAGGACTGGCTGTAGCCCCCAGGCACTGTGTGATTCACAGCACCTTCTCTTGCTGAGATCTGCATCAACACTGCCTTTGCGCTTTGCCCAGGTCTCTGGACACCCGAGTACCCATCTCTTCCCAGTGGTGTGGCCTCATGGAGCTGCAGTGTGCATGCCTCTCCCACAGTCTGTGGGCTCTTGGAGGGTGATCTATCTTGCTCTGTGTGCAAAGAAGCCCATGAGTGCTGGAAAAGTGAGTGGATGTTTGGAGGGAGAAGTTTTCTCCTTCTTGTACTTATGGTCCTATAGGCCCATGGCAAGATTCCATAGCTAGGGAATCATGGGGACAGGGGTGGGAGGCTACTTGTCTCAAAAAAAAAAAGAGTTCTGGGAATGCACAAGGCAGCTGATGGTGTGTCCCACTGATGCACACGGTGGGTCTGGGCTGCTGATCTGCTGATGTCCCTCAATGGCCTAGTGTTTCTGTTCCTTGGCCCCAGAGAAGCTGAGGCATAGAAGGAACCTAGAAACACTGCACTTGTTTTCTTCCAGCAGGGGCTCTGCTCCCCAAAGGTCCATTCTGCTTCTGCTGCCCCTCTCCTCTAGGAGAGGTTTCTTCTGGGCCTCCCAATCCAAGAAGCAAAAGGGTCCAGGTTGTTTTCACACAGGACCCCACAGGGTGGGCCCCGGGCAGCTGGGTGCTGGGTGATTGGGGTAGTGGGTATTAGCTGCACCGGCTTCAGGTGAGAGAGCTCTGCTGGGACTTTGGTACGAGAAGTACTGAGAGAGCTACCTGAGAGCTACCTGAGTGGCTGAACTCTGATCATCCCACAAGGCCGCTGTGCTCTCAGTTCAAGGGAAGTTTTAAGGAGCTGGTTTGAAAGGCCCACTAACACCTCTTTCTTCCTCTGCACACCTGCTGGCTACACACTTCCCTCTTGTCACTCCTGTGCGCCTCACAGACGGAGGCCCCTGCTGGGGAGGGTTAGAACCTGGGCTTCCCTTCAGGCTCTCTGACTGCAAATCAGTATTTTTTTCTTTTGTGGTACAGCTCTGACAGATATAGGGCAGTCAGGAACATGGCTGGCCTAGTGTGGCTGGTGACTGTTTGGGGACTGTCCCACCTGGCTGTCTGCATAGTCACCCTGCAGAAGGCATGGCAGTGGCTTGAGACATGCTTGATGCAGAGGTTGGCTCGCAGGATAAGGAGCCATTCCTTAGGCCACTTCAGCTTTTTCTAGACTCAAAAGAAGAACCCCAAGGTCAAGGGCAGGGGCGTGGTAATGAGGAGGAGAATCCCAGAAAAGCAGCAGCTGATGTGTGGGTCCTCTCTTTCACCCATCCTGGTATGTGGTGCTCACACACACCTTGGCTTACACACACCCAGTAACAAGGAGCTCACTTCCTGCCATGCTACTGCATTGCATTTCCAGCTCAGATGCAGAGGGTCTCAGCTCCGGCTGCAGGCTGGACCACCTGCAGTTTCAGGAGATGCCTGGGTCCCTCTGCCAGCTGCAACCTGGACCTGGACTTTGACAGTCTCCTACAGTAACTCAAATGTGTAGTCACAGCTAAGAATCCTGCTTGGGCTGGTAGGTAGTTCTGCCAAAAGAACCCAAGGAGGGGCAACATTGAGAGAGTGGGAAAAACAGGATGCAGAAGCAGCGCTGCAGGGATTTAAAGACAGCTGGGCTGGAGAACTCATCTAGCCTGGTAGCCTGGCGGGGATCTAACTGAGTGGGCTGGGAGTTGGGACAAGTGTAAGGAAAACTCAGATCTGGCTTCACCGTGGCCAGGGAAATATGGGGGGTGGAGGCACAATGGCAGCTCCAGGGTCAGCCAGTATTATTGTTTTCAGTACAGTGGTCCTAGATCTGATTTTTAAAAAGGGTCTTAGAAATAGAATTTTTATGTAAATTCTCCAAGATTTTAAATATTGGGAACTAATTAAAATTTTGAGGAGTCTGGAGGTGTGGCTCAGAGGTAGTACACAGCCCTTAGCATGCACAAGACACTGGGTACCACGTCCAGCACTACCAACATTTGTTTTTCCTCTTAAAAATGCCATGTGAGATGTTATTGGGTGCTACAAACAGGTGTGTCTGTGGTTAACCCAGGGCCTCCCGAGCTCACTTGTTTTCCTCTTTCGGTTTCTAGAGGGAATGTCGGAGGCCAGGGTGATCAGAATGGGAAGCAGCAAGCTTCTCACGCCCCTGGTCACACAGATTGCAGATAAAGTGTCGGCTTCCCCACTCCTGCTTTTGGGGCATTTTTCACCCCACAGCAGTTCTGGGAAACTGCTGGGCCAGGCTAGGGTGCAGCTGTTGCTGCCCCTGGCCAGTGGAGCCACCAGAGGTGTCCCCACATACTCATCCCCAGGGGTTCACTCCTTGTGCAAATCTGAGCTCTTACACCAGCCAAATGCCATCCCGGAGATTTGTGGTTTGTTTATTTTCTGATAGTAATGCCTTAGCAGGGGAAGCCTTCAGAAATGAATTTCTTTTCAGGTCATCAAGGCTATGCCCAGAAATGGGGAGAGGAGAATTTAATCAGTGTTGAGACATCCACATAGCATGTGGGTGAATCTGAGGTGACAGTACATGCTGAGAGGGCTCCTGTGCCTTTTCCTGTGTGTCCCTTTGATGAACTCTCTGTCCCCCGCTCACCCCCTCCACTGAAAAAAACTAAGCGCATGCATCAAAATCTTCCTGGAATCTTTTTTTCCACCCACTCCTCCCCAGCTCACACTGTGATTGCCCCGACCTGATTCCCATGAGCTCTCCGGATTCTTCTCTTACTGCACTTAGCCACAGGACAACAGCTCCTCCCTGTACAGGCTGGGCTTGCCTGCCAAACCACCATGAGCTACGTGAGCCGCACAACCCGAGACCATGCCCCACACTCCTTGGTAGGCTCCAGAGGCACCCTGCTCCATGTTGCTGTATGCAAGGCCCTGTGCAGAGACAAGCAGCGCTTGGCTTGGCAAACACCACAGTGCTTTACTCCATCTTGCTGCACCCTGATCATTGGGCTGAGGTCAGTGTTGCCTGAACCAACCAGAACGGTTCTCCTACCCTCTCTTCTGATTGCAGAAGCTCAAAGCCTTCTGCAGAGATGGGTCGGCTTGAGCAGCATGAGACCCTGATCCCTGAATCACCCTGGGAAGGCGGCCCCTTGACAGCTCATAGCACACTGGAGAGAAGAATCAGTTGCTGCTGAATAAATAAATAAATAAGCAAACGGCTGCTAAACCGCTGGGCTTTGGGGATTTATTGTTGTGGCGTAGCCTAGAATTGATGATCCCGAGTTCTGTTGTGCTCAGCAATTGTCTGACTCAAGTGCTATTGAAAAAATGGAAGATGCAGAAAAGAAGAAAGAGGAAGCCAGTAGGGCGTGCAGCTTGGTGATTGCGGCCACCAGGGACAGGAACGCAGGGTCCCATTACTCAGGGGTGGCTCCCGGCTCTCCACCTAGAATGGCCAGCCGGCACAGAGGCTTCAGAAGGGATAGAGCGCCCACTGGTTCTCGGTGGAGAGACCCCCCCTTCTTCCTGTTCTGCCTCCAAGGCTAAACAAGAACTCCTGAGCAGGGTGTGGCAGGGGCACAGGCAGCTGTTTAATGAGCAGTTTGTAACAGAAGCTGACCAAGTTATGCAGGGAACAAATCACTCTCGATTTCCTTTTGTCTCCTCAGCCACTCTGGTCAATTTAGAGACTGTGCATGTCTGACTTGTAGACTGTTTCTTTCCTTTAGCTAACAGCTGGGTGTTAAAACACAAACTAATTAATTTTGCCTTCCCAAATGAGGTTAGCTGGGTGCATCCGGAACACTGTATTGACAATGCACCTTTAATATCCCAGTCTTGAGATTTTAATTAGGAGGCAAAGTCATCTCAGAGAAGGCAGTAATTATTTTTCAAATTGGCCACCCCAATTGCTGTGGCGATGAAACACTGTATTTTATGGGCACGGACAGCAGTCAGTGAGGATTGCTGAAATTGTCTCTATAGTGCATCCATTGCTCTTCCTGGGTCCTTGAGAGCAGTATGTGACACTTGTTGGCTGCCACCGTTGGAAAATGGGACCAAGAGGGGTTCTCCAAGAAGCTTATAACAGGTGTGTCAGAGCTCATGACCATCTTCAGGAGCAGGACTGGTTCAGAGCAGGGGGTCCAAGGACCCTCAGTGACACTTTGTGTGCAAGTCAGCAGCTGGAGAAGCACTCTTGGGTCACTGCTTTCTAGGCTTCCTTATCAGCAGCTCTGCCTGGATTCAGGGGTTCCACAGCCCATGCGGTCCCTTCCTAGGGAGATTGTTGAAGGCTCCTCTGTGCTGTGGGTACTGCAGAATGCATCCGCTCAGCTTTGTAGTGATGAAAAGTGGCTTTGTCTCAGAATTTGGGACTGTCATGAAGAGTTAGCGAAGGCACAGGGTGCTGGAGGCTGATTTCTAGTCCCCAGGTCTCCAGGCTCTCTTGTGCCTATGCTCTAGCTCAAACTCACCAGGTTAACTTCTGATATGATCTTGCCTCTAAGGGCTCCCCATAGCTCAGGAGTCCCCAGGATAAAATCCAATGGCTTAAACTGGGCTGTGGCTGTCCTTGTGATATGGGCCTATGATATCTCCATCCCAGGGCCACAGGACTTCTTGGGTTCTTCCAGGATAATTCCCATGTGCTTCTAGCCAGCACAATACAATCCTTTGGTCCTGGGTATACTGTCACTTTCTGCATGTGGCCTCTGGAATCTTCCTGGATGGTCTTTGCCCTGCATGCTGTCCTTTGCCTTCAAAGCATTGACCATGATACACTATAATTCCTTGTATAAGACATCATCTCTGGCCCTAGATGCCCAGCAAGACCATTCATTGGGACCTTAAACCTTCTGGTGGATTCTGGAGTTTAAATTAACACTAATCCAGGCGAACAATTATATTGAACCTCTTTGTAATCAAATGGATACAACTTCAAACAACAATCGGATAGCTTTTCTCACTGGATTGGCAGAGATAGCAAGTGTTAATAGATCTTTAGAGAGGTTGAGGGAAAGCAAGTATTTTCAGTCATCATAGGTGAAGACATAAAGTGGTACCTGTCTCTAGGAAGGGCAGTTTGGTGCTGTCTATAAAAATTAACAATGCATACAGCCATCTATCTGTTTAGTAAAGACACTTCTAATGAACAGGCCTACAGATGTATACATGCTTGGAGGCATCATAAGACTGACTGATATGGCTTTGATTACTTGAGCAAAAGATCAAAAATGTCCTTACCAATGGTGTCTGTGTTCACAGATTCCAGTCCCCACACAGTGGGCCACAAGGCCGCTGTGCCAGACAGGGAGGTGGTACGAGAGGGGATTTGGACTAATTTCTAGAATGTGGCAAAGTGCAATGTAAAACATACTCCCTTGTGTGTAAAGAGGGCTATTTCTGGGAAGACACACATGGAAAACCAGCTTTACAGGTTGCATCTGAGCAGGAGGACAGGGAATGGGGTGTGGCTCGCTTTTCACTTTCAATCTTTTCATATAATTTGGATTTTTTTTCTTTACTATATGCCTTGATAGTTTCAAACACAGACACACACACACACACACACACACACTCCCACACAGAGTATCCCTTAAAAATAAACAGATGCAGGCTGGGGATTTAGCTCAGTGGCATAAGCGCCTGCTTTGCAAGCACATTGTCATGAGTTCAATCCTCAGTATCAATTACAAAGTAAAAAACAGATGCTAGTAGCTGTGTGTTAATATCACAGACATTCATTCCTGCTTTTTAATTTTTTTTTAATATTTGGGGTACTAAGAATTGAACCTTAGGTCTTTACACTGAGTTATAGCTCCAGCCCTTTTCTGATTTTTATTTTGGGGACAAGGCCTTGCAAAATCACTAAGTTGCTCAGCCTGGGCTTGAACTTGGGATCCACGTGCCTCAGCCTTCCAGGGTGCTGGGCTTAGGAGCTGCCTTGAGAAGGGCTGGGCCTAGGGATGTGCCCTCTGGACTGTGATGGCCCACCTGGGGGACAGCCCACCCGTGTGGGCCTCTCCTTCATTCTTTGCTCCTTGTTTACACTCCTCTGGGCCCTGCTCTCCTGCCCTCAGCTCTCTGCTCCGGTGCCAGGCAGCAGGGTCTGCTGATCCGCCCTCTCCAGCCTTGGCAGGCAGAGACCTGAATCAGTGCCATCCTAAGACTGAAGCTCAGCACCCTCAATTAGGCGCTGATTCACAGGTCTTTTCTGCACTGGGGCCAGCGGGCTGCCGTCCTGCCCAGGGGGCGGCCCTCTGCAGGCTTGGCCTCCCTCATTGCTGCAGTTGAATCAGAGCTATTCACTAGCAGCTGCTGACCAGCTCCCATTTCCTGCACCACACTCAATTGCTCCGCTGTCCTCCTCTCTGCTGTTCCCCTCCTTTGCCAACAGCTGGCAAGGGCTCTGGGCTACTCTGCAGGCCACAGAGCCAAGATCCCTGGAGAGCTGCTCAGGCTGGGGCCTCACGGGTATCAGAAATTGGGCATTGCCAGTTGCCAGATTCTGCTCTCTGCAATGCCCAGATCCCAGCCTCAGATGGGCCAGAACCTTATAAGTATCCCGAATCACACACGTGCTGAATCAAAGTCTCAGTGTGAAAAGGAGGCCGCTTTTGGGTTGAACTACATCACTGTCAGACTCATGGGCTCAAGACCTGACTCTCAGTACCTTAAACTGTGACCTTACTGCCAGACAGGGTCTTCAGAGAGGTAATCAAGTTATAATTAGACCACTAGGGCAGACCTTAATCCAAAATGATGTCCTTATGAACAGGCAGTGTGGAGAGAGCTAGGAATACAGACAGAATGCAATATGAACATGAGGATGGCCACAAACAGGACAAGAGGACAGGCCTGGGACAGACCCTTGCCTCACATGCCTCAGAAAGGGTAAAATCTGCTAACTCCTTAATCTTTGACTTCCAGAACCGTGAGACAAGACATTTCTATAGTTTAAACCACCTGGGCTGGCACCTTGTTATGACAGTCAGACTAATATGACAGCTCCATCTGTATGACACAGATGTCCCTCTCCACCATCCCAATAAGGGGTTTTGCTGCTGCTGGAACATCCCCAAGAACGCTGAATTCCCCACCTGCTGAAGGGAGCCAGGCTTAGTTCAGAGAATCTTAGGTATTGGGCCATTTCTGCCAGTTCCCCATGGAATCTGGCTTCCTGTAAATCCTCTTCCAAGCCTGATTCTACACTCAAAGCTTCACAGGTCAAATCTATGCTCAAGGGCAGGGGCTGTGTTTTACTGATTTATGTATTTCCCGAGCAAAGAGCACCCAGGACCTTTAGATATCTAAAGGATAAAGGAAGATGGTGCCCATGCTCTTTGGAGCCCTCTTCTCTCTCCAAACCTTTCAACTTCCCAATGTCTCTGCCACTGTGGCTCCTCTCCAGCCTGATACCCAAAAGTAAATGTGACTCTCCAATGCCCCGCATTGTCCTGTGGGGCAGCCACCCATCCACTGATGGTCAGTAGTCTTCAGGTCTCTGAACGTGTACCATTGTTTTGTTCCTAAGTATAGAAATCTGAATTAACATATACTACATTTTTCCTTCTCAGATTGATTTGGATTTAACACTGAGATAGTATATACTGAGAATTCCCCCAAACTCATGTTGCTGATGAATTTGCTAAGCAGACTATTGGTAGCCTCACTTAAGTCATTGGCAGAAAAGGGGACAGGCATTGAGCCTGGTGGCAGGTTTCTAGAGATGTCCATGAGGTGGAAACTAATCTAATTAATTAGCATCCTTTGGACACCAGTGGGGAACAGGACATGAGAAAGCGGTTGCCAGGGGAAGAGCAGAGATCTTTGGATACAATACACTGATTCCAATCCCAGCTCCTTTTTCCTCCTCATCTGCACGACCTGGGACAATGTACTTAACTGTGCCTTAGTTTCCTTCTGAAAAAAAGGGCTGAAATTGTCTCCTAGTCCCTGAATTATTGATTGGGTCACAGGTCTCCAAGTCATCCACAGAATGCCTTGTCAAAGTAGCAGACTTAATTCCAGATATACAATGACTGCACAAATCCCACACATCCCTGCCTGCCCCCCTCACCTTGTGAGTGGGCTCTGCTATTTCCCAGGCATCACATTCTGCTTATGACATTTACTGCCCGATCTTTAAGTATTTATGAGCCACTGAACTGATAACCTTTTAAAAGTCTCCTTGAGATGGATAGAAAGCTCATAGATGTCCATGGTGTCCCCATGTTTAGAAATTGGGGCCGAGGTTGCTGCCCAGATTTTCCTGTTTACCCATAAGGAGAAGACCAAGGCCAACTGCTCAGGGGTCTGACTGCAGGTTTTCCCTGGAATGTTAATTAGTCCTAACTGTATTGTATTGTGATTCTCCAACATATACCATGCACCAGAATCATCTGGAAGACCTATTAAGGCACATCTTGCAGGACTCCAGAGTTTCTGATTCCATAGGTCGGGGGTGGCTATGAGAATGTGTACTTCTAGCCAGCACACAAGGGAGGTTGGGGCTGGTGGTCTAGGGACCATGATGAGAAATTCTGGTTTCAGAGCTGCAAATTAGGATTATAAAGATACAAAGACCTCATTACTCTACCCAGGTAAAAGACCTCTCCCCTTTGCTAAGAGAAAAAAAGTACAGAACAGGAGTTGAGGCATTCATTTCACCTCTGTCCTCTATAATCTCACCATCTCTTCCCCTATTTTCTGGGTTCTTACCTGAAATATAATACATTTTTTTCCTATGGTTCTGGCAACCAAACCCAGGACACCACATGTTAGGTAAGGGCTCTGCCCCTGAGATACTCTCTTTCATAAGCTCAAACCTATTCCAGCTTTGGCCTTCCTGCTACCATTTTTTTAGAGCCCCGTCACTAATTCCTGGCTATGTGCAAGAGAGGGCTGTGTGATCAGGGGCCATGGGGGAAGTTCTAAATCTGTCCCAGGACCTTAAGAAAGTTAATCCCTAAGATTCAGTTTTTCTGTCTTTAAAATGGAGATAACGGTAGTAGTTCTCGAATTATATGAGGTAAGGCTTAGCCCGGTATCTGGCACATGAGCTTTAGCCAGGGCAATGTGTGCTCCTTATCTAGCTCTCCTACTTCCTACTTCAAACCCTCCACCCAGCATTCACACAAGAATGAGATCAGGTGCACTCAGGGTGGTGTGGCTGTAGACTACCCCAGCAATCAGAAAGGGTGAAGGGTGAATTTTGTTTGGGCATGTCTGCATTTTTTTTTCTAAAAGATTTCTCAGATTAAAGAAAAAAAATTCCTTAGAAGTAAAGGAACAGGCAAGCAAATCTGTGAGGGCTAAGCCAGATTCCTTCCTGATCAAGGGACAAAAGGACTTCATTCAACAAGATGGTGTGAAACCCAGGTGTTGTGCATTCAGCTTCTTCCACCTGGTGGCAAAGCTATCTCACACTCTGAGCAGCTACGGTGCACATGCAGAGTCTTGATGTGCTGCTAACCAATGTGATAACTTCCAGCCCACAAAGTTCTCATTGCTTCTGTCCACTGCCCACGACCAGAAGTGGGTGTGTGCAAATTTATGCTCCTTCTGGTGCCCTACATGAGAGTCAAAAAATGTGGTTCCTTTCCTGGTTGTGCCTCTTGATGGGAGGGAGACTTTGTCTCAATCACCTACCTTATCTAAGCATTAAATCCCTCATTTTATCTAGCACTTGGACTTGGAAGGCTGAGGTAAGAGGCTTGAAAGTTTGAGTACCATCAGGTCAACTTAGAGAAGCCTTCTCTCAAAAATAAAAAATAAGCAAAAATGTTGTGAATGTAACTCAGTGCAAAGGTCCTACACATACACACACACATACACACATACACACACACACACAGACACACACACAGTCTTCATTTGCAAAATGAAGTCCTAGAGTGTCACAAAAATTGATTCTTAATTGACATTTCCAAAATTTAAAGCAAAATACAAGAGTTTCAATTTCTCTAGATCTTTGCTAATATATTATTTTTTCTTCATAACAGCCATGGTGGTGGGTATAGTGATATTCAATTATGGTTTTGTGTTAGTGACATTAAATATATTGCCATATACCAATTGGCTATCTGAATATCTTCCTTGGAGAAATATCTATTAAAGTCATTTGTCTAGTTTTGAATTGGGTTGTTTGCTTGTGTTTTTTTCTTCTGTTGAATTGTAGGAGTTCTTTATATATGCTGGATGCTAATCCTTTATCAAATATATCCCTTGTAAACAACTTCTCCTATTCTCTGCATTTTTTTACTCCATTCAGAGACTGTCCTTTATATAAAATGCTTTTAAGGATATTTTAAGATTAAATTTCTTCTATACCCTTAAATTATTAAAATGATAAATTTAATTTTATGCATAGTTTATCACAAGAAGTTGGTCTCCTTGCATCTCCTACCCATTGGATGTAGTGGCAGTGGATTTTTAAAGAAGGAAACAATATTAGTCTGCAAACTACACATTTTGGGTTCCACAGTGAAGAGCTTGTGACTAGCGTGACTTAGTCCACTGCTCTGACTCCTATAGAATCCTGTGGTCCTGTGCGTTTTCACTTGTGGCTCCACTTCTGCCCTGGGTTACCATTTCTGAGTTGTATGACAAGTTTAATCACTTCCAGGTTCTCGGTGGTAGCAGCTATGATAACAGTAGCTCCCCTGACTGATCCCCCCCCTAGCCCCCATGTAGCATGGGACACATGTTCTAAAGCAGATAGTAGGGTTCCCCAGGGAGAAGACAAAGAAAGCAGACCTTGGTGTCAGGGAGACACACAGCACAACCCAGCAAGTAGTGGGACTAGGAGTTGAACCCTCAGAGGTATCTGTATTTTGGATACAAGGCTGCATTGCCTCGGCCAGGTTGCAGCATCCTATTTAGCCTTCTCCACAATCTCTTGGTTTTCCCGTGTCCTTCATTCTCCATCCCTCACCAGCCTCATTCCCCCTGGTAGTGCACACGAAACTGGTCTCACCAAGGCAGAATGGAGCAAGCCTGTCCTCTCACCGTGCACACTGTCATCCTGTCCACTCTTCAGAGAGTCTGTGGAACACAGCACTCTAAGGCCCAGTGGCCCCCGTGAAGGGAAAGGACATTAGTGAAGACATTCCAGGCCCCAGCAGCCCCTTCTCCCACCTCCTCCACTTGCTGAAAGCAAGGCCAGCTCATTCATCTTTCTGCAGCCTTTCCTCCCTGGAGCTCCTGCAGAGGGAGATGCCAGGATCTCAGCATTAACAGCCTGTTTGTTTAAAGGGCTTATTACTGGTGCTTAATGTTATTTTGACAGATGAAAGTGAGTCAATTATAGCTGGAAATAGCTCAGGCTGCATAAGTTTCTGCCAGGTAGTTGCCCATTGCTTGTCCCTGGGTCTTTTCCTTTGGTTACCAAAGTGCAGTATTTTCCTTCTGTAAGCCCTTTGAACCCCCAAAGTATTTCAAGAGTTTCTTCAGTTCAGGAAGAAACAACATTTAAGACAGAGCCTCAGTCCATGAGATGAGGGTTGCTGTGGCTGCCCCTTTCTGTGACAGGTATAAGGGAGCCTGACAGGTCAACCGATGTAGTCCAGGAGCCCTGTCCAGGCAGACGCCACTCTAACTCCATCAGCCACAGATATGGTTGTCCCTTACTAAATATCTCATTAGGTATGTTTTCTGGTGGGGGGCTGTGGGTTCCCTGGGTCCATACCCACCAAAATGAGTCTAATATTGATCCTAGGCTTGAGTACTATCAAAGTCATCTTTATGGGCACAAAAAGTCCTCTGTGGATAGCTCAAAAGGCTTCCTAGTGTTAACAGGAGGCCCAGTGGAGAGTACCCAATGACCCTTGGCGAGGAGTTGGTATACCGAGCTTTGCCACATTCCTGGGACAAGGCTGTGGTCTGCCTTGCAGCTGGCTGGCCAGTTAGATGCCTGGGTGAAAGCTTCAAAGTTGAAGTTGAAGCATGGTATGTATTTGTAGCAAGCATTTGAAACTTATGCTGCAGAAAGAACTCTCTTCCTCTCAATACCCCAAACACACACAAGCACCACCAGGCTGTCCTATCCCAGGGCACGGCACCACCACCCACCTGTTTGCTCAGCCTCCTCTTGTCCTGCTCATCCTGGCTTTTCGTCTTCCCTCACCCCTGAGGGCCCTTACACTGAGCCCATCAGCAGCCCCTGCTGCTGCACCTCCACGCTGCAGAGCGGATGGATGGTGATGGTAACCCCGAGTGTCTCTCCTGCCATTTTCCTCACGGTATCGGGATTTCCTGTTCCAGTGCCTCATTTAGTCTCCACATTCCTTTACGCTTATCCTTCCCATCCCTATTTTACTGAGGAAGAAACTCAAGTCTAGAGAGATTAAGGTGATGTATTAGAAGCCAATCCATTTGATCCCTATTTTCTTCAGAATCCCCCACCTGGATGGCCTCTCCCATCCCACATTCATAGCCTCTGTTCTGTCCCACTGAGCCTGGATGCAGCCTCAGGATGATTCTCAACATAACCCTGTCATAGCTGGCTTGGAAAGGCAGCAAGGGGAGGAGGAGGAGGAGGAGAAGGGGGAGGAGCGCTGCCCTCCCAGCCCGCCCAGCCCGCCCAGCCTGGCTCACCCGCGGACCGCGTGCAGCAGGCGCAGCGAGGGGTAGGCGGTGCGCACGTTGACGTGGTGCTTCAGGATGAGCTCGTTGACCCAGTCCACGCGCTGCTTGCCTCCGCGAGCCATGAAGGCGGGGATCCACAGGATGCTGCCGTTCAGGCCGTGCAGCCGCTGCAGCAGCTTCTCCCGCCAGGTGGCATTGACCAAGTCCTCAAAAGCCCGCTGGATGACCGAGGGGTTCATGGTCACCAGGTCTGTCTTGAGCCCCACGTCCCGGGCGTACTCCTGCACGGGAGCCAGGTTGCACCTGCAGGACACAAAGGCAGTGTGGCCCTGGAGAGGAGAGCTCGGCCTCCTCTGGAAACCTGGTCTTGGTGCCTCTCTCTCCTGCGTCCTCCTCCTCACTGGTAGACCAGGGCACTTGCCCAGATCTTGGGCCTCTCTTGGCGTCCCTCCCCGCACGGAGATTCAGGTTCTTACTGAGCGCCTAACACAGATGAGGCCCGGAGGATGCAAGATGCTTCTCTATGGATTCAGAATCTAGGGAGGGGGAAAGGAGCAGGAGGGCTACTCTCAGTTCAAAACAGCAGGCGACGCTGTTAGCAGGTGTGCCCTGGGCCGTTCAGTGACACAGCCAGGGCTCTAAGGCACATTCCCAGGTCCAGAGCTCTCCCCGACACTCTCTCCCTCTGTAATTCTGTTCAGCCCCTCTGGGCTTTCCAAGCACTGCAGTTACTCTGGCTATGAGGGAGATCACACAGCTCCCTCCACTAAGCTCAGAGTGTGGCTGGGGAAAGTCATCTCCACAGATGATGACTCCTATGGGAAGGAGCAGCAGGTGATGACCACAGAGGGCCATCGGGAGTGGACAAGAGGAAGTCCATTGGTGGCCAAGGCATAGGGAGACCAGCTACTCCAAGAGACCCCTTGGTACTGGTGGAAAATGTAGATTCCCCAGTCCCCCACCTGGACTCAGCAGAACTCAGAGACCAAGAACATATTATTATTATAAGTTATTTCCCTTCAGGTACTGAGCGGTTCAAGAACGCGATGCCATGCCACGAAGTTTTAGACACAAGAACTGTACCCCAGGACAGAGAGTTGAGAAACAGCTGTGAGAGGTAAGAGGAGGGCCAGTGATTTGGTCCAACCGGGCACAGCCTGTGGAGGAGTCAGGGGTGGGCGGGTATGGAAACACACCAAGAAACATGTGTCAGGGACTTGGTTCTGAGGGTGACAGGGAGCTGCCGAAGGTTCTTAAACAGGACAGTACTGTGAGAAGTTTTCATTTTAGGTAGCAGGCAACAAGATCACGTGTTAGGGGATTTATTCAAGGGAATGGAGTTGAGTATTGGAGCAAACTCCAAGGCAGCAGTGACCTTCTGCTGAGCCAGTGAGGATGCCTAAGTGGCAGCCTCTGCCACTTAAGTGGAGGACTGGCTTGTGGGGACTCACCGCCTGCACAGCCAGGCTCCCTACCTGACTAAGGGCTGGTGGGATGGCATGGGGGCAGGGGCCAGGCTCCTGCCTGGCAGGGGGTGGGGAAAGTCCTCGGAATATAGGAAATAAGTCTGAGAAGTTAGAGTAAGTGTGTGCAGAGCAAAGATGGGAGACATAGGACCGCACCCCCCGCCATCACCAGGTTATAAAATGCAGGAATACACCATCCACTTTTGCCTGTGATGTAAGCCAGGGTATGCCCACTTTAACTGGGGAGAAGCAGAATCATCAGGAAGAAAGTCGGTACATCAGAGCCCCTGGTGCATGTCAGCCCTTGCTGGTCCTTTAACACAGGTCAGCTCACTTTGTTGTGACCCAGTGTCAACCACATTCACTTTACAGTTGAGGAAACTGAGGCTCAGAATATGGGAAGCAATGTATTCAAAGTCCTGGAAAACTAAGGGGTCTGCCAGGACTCAATCTCAGGGGTGTCTGATTCAAAATCCTGTTAACCATTTCCAACTGGACCCCTAAAAATATCCCCCTCACCAGTCCCACCTCCAGTCCTGTCATCTCTGACCTGAGCCAGTACTGCCTGGGGAGCCTTCGGGAGTCTGCCACAGGCTGTGGAGATCGGGTGCTGCTGTCACTAACCAGCCAGTGTAGGGCTGCCGAGGTCTCAGTTACCTACTGCCTCAAGTGGTTGAGCTCGCCCCCCAAAGCCTCTGCAGGGCTGGGCTTCTTCCCTGCTAACCTCCAGGTCAGATGAGCAGGGCAAGGGGGATTGAAGCAGTTCACACAACTGGGACTGAGAGAGCTGTGGGGAGAGGGGAAGGAGGGAGCAGAAGTGTGGCCTGTCCCTGTCCCCTCAGTACGGCGGTGGGGCATTAAGGGGGGTTGAGAGGTGTCCACTGGAAGGGTGTAGACACCAGGCCCTGCACACTCCTGGGGAAGAAGGTTTCTTTTAGCACAGGTCCTGGTCCCCAGTAGAGGCTCCATGCTGGAGGAGGACAGAGGGAGGTGGAGTCCAGGCTTTTCTAAGACTGTGTCTCAGTAAGGATACCGAGGGCATTTGGGCGGCAGCTGTGGTCACATTGCTTCCGCACTGGATGTAAATGCTTCCATTTAGGGAGGACACGAGGGTTGAGGTGGGTGAGGTAGAGACACAGGGTGGACAGAGAATTAACAGTGTGCCACTGCTCTGGGGTCCTGGCTGGAAATGCAGTCTCAGTCCCCTCCACATATCTATAAGCCAGGTGATGTTCGGACCTCCCAAATCCCTGGCATGGTCTGAGTGAGAGACACTGTCAGGAAAGCTACTTCCAATGCTGCCTGGACTCGAGGAGCTGACCTGAGCCTACCAGGAGGAGGTATTTACCCTGTAACCTCACTTTAAATATCCACCCCACCTGTCCCTTTCTCCTCGATTAATGTCCAGTGAACTTGCCACACTGAAGGACTTGGACAAATGGACTGATCCATTGATTCTGACAACGCCCCAGAGACCTCGCCAAGGCTAAGAACAGAAGCAGCTTTGGCTGCAGGCTGTGGGAGCTCCCAGCCTCAGGGGACACAAGGATCATTCTGCAGGTTCCTTCCCATGTCCTTAGGTTGGGGGAACTCTGTGATCAGGCCGCCTCCCAAAGAACCGGGACAAGCATCTCTTTGCTCCAGGACGATCCCAGTAGAAACGTGAGCCGGGGTGTACAGTTCTACTGGGGCTGGGAGTTATGTGGGATGAAACTCGAGGCTGCAGAGGCCTTATTTTTCTTGTTGCTGAGTCTGCCTGGGGCCAGGTGTCAGGGTGGTGAGTAACTGTGTCCAAATGTCCCTCATGACTGAAAAGCGAGAACTGATACTTTAGAGACAATGGAGGTCAAGTACAATACGCAGGGTTTTGCGTCCACCCCCTGACTTCCCAGATTTGGATTACAGGGCGATGAAGTTGTTAGTAGAACTCCACTTTCCAGGACGCTGGAAAAAGCTCTGCAAATTTAGACCAACAATTGCCCAGCACAGGAGAATTTTCTATCAACTTTCTGTACCAGGCTCTGTCTTAGGGTCAGCAAACTTCTGAAAAGGGCCAGTTTCCAGCTCTGCAGGTGAGGCATTCTGTGTGCTGTTTAGCAGCGATGCTTTTGAACTCTACCAGCCATTCCACCCTGCACTGTGGCCAGAAACCAGTCCCTGACAGTATGCAAATGAGCCAATGGCTGTGTTCCAATAAAACTTTATTCACAGACCATAGTCTGCCCGCCTCTGCTCTGCATCTGTGACTCTCACCCTCCGCTGTACCTCAGAATCACCCAGGCTCCTGGGTCACACAAGTCCCAGCTGCCCTCTGTCCCCCACATGATTTACTTGATTGGAGGTATAGTCAGGACATGGGGAACAAAACTTCTCAAGCAGCTCTGATGCAGAGTTGAGGCTGTGAAAAAGGACTAAGGCAATCAATGTGTGCTGTTTCAGCGTCTTGGGACACTTATCCATTCTCCAGGCCACAACACCCCCACAGGGAGTTACCTTATCACAAAGCTGTGTGTGTCGATCTCCTGTCCGCAGCCACTGTTCAGCAAGACCCCCGAGTTGCCCACGATGGCACAAGTCCGAAAATGCTTATTCTTCAGGGGTGAGGTCCTGGGTAGGAGTTCGTAGAGGTTCTGGGACACGTTCATTGTGCTGTCTCGGTCAAAGATGTAATGAATTATGTCTCCGGGCTTCAGAGTCCCCTTGAGGACGGAAATATCCTTCTCAGCATCCAGGAACTTTAAAATTTGTTTCCTATGAAAAACAAACATGCATGAGGAGAGTCAATGTTTCCAGACGCCCTTTGGTGACCCAGATTTTCCTGGCCCAGGTCACCCTGCTGGGAGGCTGCAGCCCAGCAAAAAGGCCAAGAGTTTAAATGTCCTAGGGAATGGATCCTAGGCCTCGTGGAGGGCCCAGAAGGATGGGAACCTCACAAACTGGTGACCGGCTATCCTGGGTGCTTGGGTACAGGGCCGGATGTCCCCTGTCCAGGAACTGTTAGTCTTGGGCAACCCCCCTGCACCCTATTCTGTCTCTCTTAGTAGGACTCAGTGTGACCAGGGATTCAAGGAGTTCTGATCAGAAGCAGCAAGCCAGGTGCCACATGTCCTCATTTGTCATGGTCTGTCCTCTTCATGGGGGCTCCTTCATGACTATCAGAGAGGGTGAAAGGGAGCATGTATTCAGGGAACAGCATCACGCCCACCTCTGAGGCACTGAAGGACTTGCCACCCTCCGTGTAGTTCATGCTGCAGGGCCTGTATCTCCCCCATTCCTGGTGAGTACGGGGTTTGCGAAGCTCAGAAAAATGCTACTCTGTGTTGTTTCTGAACAGAGGTGACTAAAGGACAGTGCTCTGGGTTCCAGGGAAATTTAATTTTGATTGAGGGAGAAAGTTTTGGAATCACCTAGCAAAGCAGAGAGAAGCAACAAAATCGGGACAGGAAAGAGACTGGTGTCCTCTTGGAATCATCAGGGGAGGTTTACCCAAAGTGCCGAGCCAGGACCTGGGAGCCCATGCATACCAGCTAGGGTTTTACCTATAGGGCTGCCTGAGTTACCCAAAAGACCTGTAGAAATGATTCAAGTCACAAAGAGCAAGAAAGAGGGTCTTCGGATCAACTGGAATTAATTTCACTTCCTGTGGTGAGCCCTGACCGAAAGCTGACACAGGGAGCCCAGACTTCCTGTCCACAGAGCCTGAAGCCCAGTATCTGTGCATGATTTGCACATGGAAGAACCTGTGGGTCAGCTGCCCATTTTACAGATGGCAACGCTGCTGCCTGGAAGCCTGTGGAGCTTGAGATGTGCATTTTTAAGGTGCTGCATGTCAAATTGCTTGGGAAGAAAGAGGAACTCAGGAGCTGCAGCCAACACCTGAGACATCCTGGTTCCCAGGGGGCTGGGTCAGGTGACTCTGATGTGCAACAGCTATGGAGGGTCTGGCACAGCTGTGGGTCACTTAAAACCCTTGGCATGATGTGGCACTCTCTACTCCCTCTTCTTCCTACACGAGTGAGCTGTGTCTCTGGCTATGGTGCAGAGAAAATAAATTTGTACCTTTTGCTAGAAAACAGAGGAGTTATTTATTCTGCTTCGTTAAGAATTGTACAACTCAGCACAGTAATATAGCTTAGAAATTGCTGAAACCCTTGCAATTACTTATGCCAATGTATTTAAAAGCAAAAGAGAGCCCCAAGAAAGCCCATAAAAACATACAGTACCTTTGTGAGGGGATTAATTTCTAACTAATTATGAGAAATTACTCTCAATTATTAAATACCATATCAAATAATTTGCAAGATCTTTCATCATGAATAATTTTGGTGATTAATTGACTGAATGGGGGGACATTTTTTTTTCTTCTGGGTGAAGGCACATTGTTCTTGCCGAGGTGGCTGACTGTTTGCAAGTTCCTTCTGGTGTTTTTCAAATGCTGTGTGCGTGTGTGTGTGCATGCATGTGTGTGCGTGTGTGTCTGTGCATACATTATTCATTGTGGGAGGAGGGGTGAGTGGGTGCGGGTGGTCTTCGTTGGCAGGAGGATGTCACTCCCAGGTGGGCCCATTGTGGCTGTGTACCAGCCCCGGGAAGCTGGGAATGTGACCTTATTTAGACATAGCATCTTCACAAATGTAATTAAATTACAGATCTTGAGATGAGCTCATTTTGGTCTCCCTGGGTGGGCCCTAAATCCAGTAATGGTGTCCTTAGGAGAGACAGAAGAGGAGACGGCACAGACCCAGAGGAAGAGAAGGTGCTGAGAAGTGGGAAAGAGTGCCTAGAGCCACCAACAACAAAAAAATTCTCTCCTAAAGTCCAAGGGAGGAGCACCCAGAATCTTGGCTTCCAGAGTGATGAGTAAATGATTTGTGTTGTATTAACTACCAAGATGGTGCCTATTTGTTACCACAGTCCAAGGGGTACCTCTTGCTAGCTGCCTCTTGGTACCTCTTGCTCTCACCGACTCCACGATGCCTTGATGAAAGGGGGTGTACATCAAGGCAACATGATGATGGTGGGGCCGCACCCAATTAGCCTTGGCAAAGGTCCTGAGAAAGGGTTGGGGTGACAAAAGGGGGCACCCACAAACAGCTCCTGCAGATTGTTTCTTGGCCACCTGATCCTCAGCTCCATATCTCCCCCTTCCCACACCCTTCATGGTTCTAAAACTAAGCCTGAAACTGGGTAGGGGCTTCAGTGTCATCAGGGAGTCTTCCTAGAGGACACAACTCCCAGCTGCGTGGTCACACTGTCATTGGCTCTTCTCTCCATCCCTACACTGATGGCTTTCCTCATCTGGTCCTGGCTGCCCCTCAACCTTACTCCATGTCCCCATGCACCCTCCTTCTTTGTGTTCCTGCAGCACTGAGCACACCACCAGCCTTTAGACTCTGCACTCAGGACACAGCTGTATGCACCTGTCAAACTCCTGTTTATCCTAAAAAACCCAGTGCTCTGGGCTAGCCTTCTCTGACAGCCCTTTTAGACCTGTTACAAAGTGAGTAGAACCTCAGCACAACCTTATTTCCACTTAGGTGTCAGACATAGTGCCACCTAATGTATATAACCTACCTAACTTGTCCTGTCTTTATATTTGGGGTTCTTTGCTTAATAATTCTGATTCAGCTTTGCACTCTGGGCCTGCAGAACAGCACCTGCAAATGAATATGGCTAGATCATACTGGCTGATATCAAAGCTGAATGTCCAACATGTTGAACTTGTAATTTTTTCTCTACTTTCCCCCATCAACTGCTACCCTACCCCAGGATGATGGCAGCCTGCAAACCTGCTCTCTGTGCAGGTCAGGACAAGAGCACTCTCTTCCAGGTCAGAAGTCAGCTCAGTTTCTGGGTCTCCCACCTACAGGTTCTCATGCACGTCTTGGGGGAGAGACAGCCTTTCAGACCACAAAGACTGTGGGACAGAGCAGTACTCCATGGACAAATAGGAGCACTGTCACAGAATGGGGACACAAATGCCAACAAGGAAGGACTTCTGATGCCAGGAGAGGCCCCTCCGTGGCCTCTGTCTGTTGCCAGGTGCAGTCTGCTCCTGACCTTCAGTGGGAGTTGCCCCTCCTCTGCCCGAGTGGCTGTGTTCCCCTGCCGTGATGTTCAGCTGGTCCTAGGTCTTATCCCCAGTGGATTGCTTACAGATGAAACCTGCCTCCATGGGAGGTAAACATTTTATTTCTCTCCTGCTTCCATAGGTGACGGAGTGCGGCAATTTGCCGGCTTGCTCTGAAGAGGGCCGGGTCTGTCTCGTGTCCTCCAGGTAATTACCAGTACCTGATCCTCAGAGAGAGCGTCTGGTTGTGTCTCCATTTGGATGAGGCTGGCTGGATGTTGTGCTTACTGCTTCCATTACTTCTGTCAACAACAGCTGGCGGTGAGGAGCCATTTATTACAACTTCAGCTCTGGAAGAGGGGAGAGAAGACGGAGGTAGACATGATCTGTTAGCATGCCACTGACAAGTCTAATAGTTTTGTTTTTGCACGGCTTGAATGTAAACTTCAGCAGAGCAAAATTGCAGTTATTACCAGAGAAAGGAAGGAGACCTGTTTATCTTCTAGAATGTACAAACGCTCTCTCTCTCAGGTATAACCAACAGACATTCTTGGAGACAGGAAGGGTGATACAACTATTTCTCTCTCCCTCCACCCTCAAGATTTCCTCCCAGTGAAACCTGGCTATTACTACCAGGATAATAATATTTTCCATTTAAACGATGGATAAGAAACTCACAAGTAGCAGTTCTATTAGTGGCAAAGTATCCTATGATAGCTTGCAAACCTAATAATGAGAAAACAAAACCGCACACCAGGACAATGTCCTTGAAGCCCATGGCTTCTACCTCCTGTCCCCCATCGCCATCATGGTTGTTGACATGAAAAACCCCCACCTGTGACAGAATAATCCATGCAATGTCTCTCCTACTAAGATGCAAGCAGGGGCATCTCCTACATTCCTTAATAGTCTAGTATAGCAGGTGCTCAGTAAATAAGTGTTTGTTGAATTTAACACTGAGAGAGCCTGGAGTGGATAGAGGAGCTGGTTGGGCTTTGTATGCCTGGGGCAGATCACAATTCTAGGTATATACGATCTATCTGCCCGACTTGGGAACATCAGGCATTAGAGGACTCACTTGAATTCAGAGGCTTCAAATCTATGCTAGTAGGTTTCTAAGAAAGGAGGCTACAATTGTATCTGAAAAAGCAGGCTGCATTCTGTAGTCACACACATGTGGGTCACATCCCAAGTTCCTTTTATCTGTGCAGACAGCAGATTCTCCCAGTTAGAATGATAAGTGAATTTGTGAAACCAAACTGGGGAGCTTTAAAGAATTCAAACCAAACATCTCTGTCCTTTGCATTTATCTTACAACAGCCAAGTTAAAAAAGATGAAATTCTCTCAGCGAGGTCTAAACCCAATGCTCTATTTTGCTTTTTTTTTCAGCTAAAGAAGAAATTAATTTAGGGGTATACCCTGTCTTTCACACCCCTCCTATCTCCATTCCAGAAATATTCCTGACTCATTTGCTGAGAGAACTTGTTTTGGACTCAAATATACTCTTTATGACTTTACAGAGAAACAAAAGGGTTTTGAGCAAGGCAGATGGACCTCTAACAGGCAGGCTGGAAAAAAGAAGAAATGAAAACTGGACCCTTTGGAATCTTTACTGTTTTCATGAAAGGAAGCAGAAGGCAGAGTGGGAAATTTTCCTAAGATGTGTGATAGTGGCTAAATCACTTTCTCTCTGTGAGCTACAGTTTCCTTATTTATAGGCTCAGGGTGTAGAAGAGAAAAAATATATGGTGTTGAGCTTCTAGAGTCCTGAAAGGTCCACTGCTGTGTTTCTGCATCTCCCACTGGCTGCAGTCTTGTGGAAGGCCAGGAAGAGCTGATATGTCCATGTCCCTTTGGAACTGTATACTTCTGCATGGTCACGGGCAGGAACCATGACCTCAGGACCAGTGGCACACCCAAGTCCCTAAGTTTTGCTGCAGTTTACGTCTATAGGTGCATGTGATAGAAATACTTTAATGCTTGTGATGAAGACTTGTTTTCCTAAAATGCTGATTGGTGCTCACATTAGTAACCAGTGGCCGAAGGCTGTCCCTAGAGCTGGGGCAGGTGGGATGGTCCCAGACTCATGTAGGAAATAGCTCTAGGGATGGGGTCTGTGGAGGCTTGTAAAGGGGCTTTGGAAGAAGCCTCCAGATATGAGTTCTAGAATTCTCTCAGATACAAGGTTGTGGAAGTAGGAAAAGGAATGAGACAAATGCTGGGAGTGACAGTAATACAATTCCACCTTGGTCCCTATGTCCTAGAGTAGCCTTGGATGAGGTCTCGCACCATCAGCTATGACCTTACTGGGTTTAACTCTGGCTCTGTTGCTATCTGGCTGCAGGACTTGGGAAAGTCACCTGGCTTTCTGGCCTTGGCCTTCTTAATTGGATGGAGTCCGTATCCCCAAGGGCTGCCTCTGTTCACAGATTTTACATGCTCTGTGTTGCATATACACAGCTGGACTACTGAGGGGAGACTTTCCTCTTCAGGGATCCCCCTCATGGACCCAGAACTCTTCTTGCATCTCCCAAATGATTGTAGAGGTATGTTAAGTTGCACTGCCTCCACTGCCTCACAGGTCCTGAATTGTACCTGATGCCACAAATACATCTTTGGTGACAGTGAACAGCATCAGCAGAGTGTCTTGATCATATCAGGTGCTAGGCTAGATAGTCCCTGAGTTTTCTAATCCCTCCAAGAAGCCTTTGCTATTATTCTTGTTGGATGGAAATTAAGGCTCAGAGGATCAAATTTCTTGCCCGAGGCCCCCAACTAAGAGGTTCAGGAGCTAAACCTAGGGCTGCTTGGTACCCAGGACTGGCTTCACTTCTCACACTCAGTAAGACTTCACCATGGCAACTATGGTACTTGAACTTGAGAAGCAGTGTCTTCTTTCTTCAAGAAAGAGTAGATCAGAGAAGAACGGAAGGATACATAGCCTTTTCCTTCATTTCTACCATCTTTGCATTTCAGTCATAAGAAAGCTTCTAAATTTAAATAGGTCGGAGTAGGCAAGAGATCATTAAAGATCTAAAAGCAATGATGTCCAGGACAGAAGGGCTAATTTCTCAAGTCAGGCACGGAGAGCTAGGAATATACTTGACAGGTTTCATATGATCAACAGACCTAAAAACTTATCCTTTGAGTAACTTGAGTCTCTTATTTCCAGCATGATCAAAGGAGGTATCTTGAAAGCAAAGCAAGGACTTCAGTTTGAGAAGTGGACTCACCTGTATCAAATGACTTAGTACTTATCTTCACTAATGCTGAACTTGGGTTTGGGAGACTAAAGGTCCAGAGATATGGGATACTCGTTATTGATGGGGAACGGGGACTTAGAGGCATGGTGTGGCCACAGCCAATGGCAAGCCTGGGTCTGCCAGCTTGCAAAACATTTGCATGCTTCCCTGCATCAATCTGTCCCCTAGGTAGGGACTATCCCAAAGGCTTCCCATGTAGCAGTGTCATGTCACATAAGATAATAATGTACCTCCAATGATCAGGGTGAACATTACTCTGTGCATTTTAAGAGGTCTCAGCAAAATTTTTGAGTGCTTTATTTCCATTTTAACCTTCTGGACCAGCCATCTACCACAATGAAACTGGGTCAAAGTTCTGATTTCCTTCAGGGTCTTCACTGCTTGACAAAAGTGCAAGTCCTGAGTATGTCAGTTGGTGGTCCAAGCTTTACAAAGTGGGTGGGATCTTTTCCAGAAAATATCTCCTACTCATCTGTGTTTTCCATCTTGCCATCTTAGACCTTGGACTATTTCATGTGATCTTTCATCGACAGCTCCCCAAAAAAAGTGATTAGGGAAATGTAAAACCAAAGTGAAAAGAAACAGATCTATTTACTAAGTAAGAAGAGCATCATCCAGCAAAGAAGAGAAGCAGATTAATAGCTGCCTTACAGCAAAAACAAATGAACACAAAATCTAATTTACAAACCTATTAGATTTGCTATGTAAGCTGTTCACAGCTGATCTGATTGTACCTCTGCCTCCAGAATTCCTGCAAGAAAAAGGAAATGCATTATTTATAAACTCAGCTCTTCCTTGCAAAGCCATCTTCAATCACTGAGAGACCCCCACAGCTCACCTGGAGGACACAGAGGGAGCGTGAATGCTCAGTTTGGATGCTCCAGAATGGGCAGTGTTTTGGTTCCAGCCATAGCCCTAGCACTTTACAGGGAAGTGGACCTCCAGGATCATACCTTCCCTCCCACTTGAATGCTTTCAATTAGCACCATGGATCCTACTTGTGACTTTCATTTGGGTCTGGGGATAAACCCCTTAGGGATTAGCCTCCTCTGGTTAATTCTGCATGATAGTGTGATTCAGCTTGACCGAGCATCTGTGCTAGTGTGACTCAGAATTTGCTCCAGTATGACTTAGTGCTTGTTCCAGAGCCACTCGGCATGACTCAGAACTTGCTTTAGCGTGACTCAGCACTTGCTGAATGGTGTATCTTGGATTTATTCATAGGTGATGAGATGTCTATCACATTCTGTCCAAAAATTGAGACACCAGAAATTCAACACAGGCAGCAAAGCGAACTCAACAGATCTCTGACCAAATGTGATAACACTTTGCTTTTTAGTGGTGGGATAAGTAATCTTAATGGTGTTATATTTTAGGGGTTGGGGTAAAGGCAGATGGGAAATAGAGTCCTATATTCCTTCCTCTGGAGCAGTTGGTTTTGGGGTAACATTGTTCTAAGGTCCTTTCCAAGCCCATCTTCTGTTCAGTTCTTCCAGATTCCATTGCCTGGCCCCAAAGTTCCATCCTACCTTGCTATCACACAGGTAGGGGATGAATGGATATACATGGCCCTGGTACCTCACTTACTGTATTTTAGAAAAGCTAGATAGTGAGATGATTATTTTCATTAATTAAAAAATTCTTACCCACTGATTTAAAAGTGTGGTTTGGAGGAGGTACTCTGTTCTTTACTCATTTCAAAAACATTTATTTAGCCTTTCAGTCAAGGTGTTGCTGTACTCCAAAGTGAGTACACAAAGGAAACTATGCATTTGAGGGAACCCAGTCATTAAATGAGAAGTCCTTATGGGAAAGGCTTATTTACACAGTGCTTTTAAATTTTTTAAAATCTGTTTTCTTTAGCATCAGTGATCTTATATATGTAATATGGTGTGTATATATGTTATATACACATATCTCGTCCTAATAAACTGAGATGTTTTTCCAATGTTTTGTCATTAGGCAGTTTTCTCCTAATTTAAGGCAGATGATAATCACAAATCATCAGGATTTACTCGTGTCTCACCCCAAATATCCCTCCAAATGTTCCCCCTGCAAGTCTAGTTGTGGCAGAGAGTATCATAGTTCTCATTGTAACTTAAACTGTATTTATTTATCTTGTCCTTCTCCATTTCCCTCTGGGAGGCAGAGCTCTTGTGCTGCCCACTTGGAGTCTCAGGACTTCCCACCAGTTGCAGTCCTATAACTGTACCCCACTGCACTCCAAGAAATCAGCAGTGCGTACTGCTTCGCACATGTCACGGTTCTTTCTTAGCCCTACCTAGACCCAGCCCTCAAAATCAGCCCTCCCTGTAGGAAGAGAAGGCCACTGGGCCAGCTATTAAGTCCAGCATACTAATTAAAAGCACTGTAATAACTCAAGACTGATGAAAGGTGAATGAGACAAAAAAGGATCTTTTGGAAATCCTGCAGATAAGAATTGATGACTTTAAAAAATCATTATCAAAGAGAAATGTAATAAATGATTTTGAGATCCTGGTTACCAATCTAGTGGTGTGATGGGAGGAAATCTGGTGAGTATCCTACTATAGACAGCAAAGTAAACTTTAAGTCGATTTAACCAGTAATTTCCTAAACTTCAGTAATACTCAATCCCTAATCACATTTTCCATATTATCCAAAACCACTTAAGTTTTAAAATGGACTCATCAACTTGTTCTTATTTTAAACAACATCATCTGGAAAATACAGTTTTGATGTTATGGTTACATATTCATTTAAAATAACTCATCAAATCATTAATACAAAAATATTTATCCATGGAATTCCTAAAAAATCTTATATTATCATTGCACCACCCTCTGGGAAAGACTGGATTACACAGGTAAATATTTAAAGGCTGCAAACCGAAAGAAATTGGTTTTAAAAAGGGAAGAGCCTATTTATCAGATCTACGATAAGGACTGCAGAGTGCATTTGAGGGATTTTTTAAATTCTGAAAGGTAGGAAGAAGAAATCGTAGAGAATATAGACAGGTATGACTTCATCAAAATCTAAAACTCTGCTTATTCAAAAAGCAAACCTCAAAAAACCAGTTTAGTGTGTTTCATCAAATCTATAAGGGATCCAGGTGGGGATAGCACAGTCTAATTTAATTTTTAAAACTCATTCATTCAACAAAAATTTATTTCTAATATATTTGGGGTCACTGGCAAAGCTGACATATGTGGCTCCTACCCTGACAGAAGACAGTTTAACAGACAGTACAAAGATGAATTCTCTTTCTGCATCCTCAACTCCCCACCCACTTCACTGGGGTATAACAGTCAAATAGAAATTGTATATACTCTGCATTTGTGAGCTTCAGATACATAATCAACTTGGGATCAAAAATATTTTTTAAAAATTGCATTAGCACTGAATATGCACACACTTTTATTCCCTGAACAACACAACAATCATTTAATAGCATTTGTGTTGTATTAGTTATTAAAAGTGAGATGATTACTATTTTATACAAGGGACTTCAGCATCTGTAAATCTTGGTGTCTTCGTGTGGCGTGTGTGTCCTGTAGTTAGCCATCCACAAATACTCGGGACCAACTGTATTTATGATGTACAACGTGATGCTGTGGTACACAAATACACTGGGAGATGGCTGAGCTAATCTAATTAACATATCCATACTTGTCTTTTTGTGTGATGAGAACAATGAAGATTTACAGCAATTTCCAAGTATACAACCCAGTATGATTAACAACAGCCACCATGCTGTACAATAGATCTCCCGAAAGTATTCATCCTGCCTGATTGAAACTTGGTATCCTCAGGTCAGTGTTTCCTCTCCTTTTCTCCCCGCTGACAGCCATGTTGAGAGAAGACCACTAACGCTGTCCTTTCTTCCCAGCTAATGCCAGGTCTTAGGGAGCATCAGGTCCTACTGATTTGTGTGTGTGTGTGTGTGTTGCTGCTGGTGCGGGGGGGGGGGGGGACACTGCAAATCTCCATATTTTTTCCTAACCATTGCTTCTTCTGAGGCTTCCAGCCTCGGCACTATTAAATATGGACTGAATATTTCCTTGCTGGTGAGCTTAGAGGTGGGAGCTCTCAGTGCGCCTAGGGTATTGGCAGCATCTCTGACTTCTATCCACGGCACACCAGCAGGACTCCCTCCTACCTCCAAGATGTGACAACCAAAACTGTGTTCAAACATTGCCAGTGCTCCCTGGGGTAGGGGAGAAGTGCCTCTGGTCCAGAACCTCTTCTCTAATTCTTTTCTGTCTGGTGCCTCTCAGAAGAGAAACCATCCACTTCCTACTCACCCATCGGCAGCCTACTTATCTGTGTAACCCTACTGTGCCAATTCCCAAACCCAGTGCCTGGGGCTTCTTTAGAATCATCCTGATTTTCAATCCTCTGCCACCTTTTTCTTCTCGTCCAAGAGCTCTCAGTTCTGCTACAATATTTGCTACCTTCCTCTTGGATTTCACCGTTTCTTGGAACCACAGGTGAGGGGCTTTATAGAAATCTTGTCCTTTATACAATCTACACTCTTCTTATAGCTGAAAGCCCAAGGCTTGAGCTTGGGTCCAGCTCCAGTTCCTTGGTTTCTCGATCTCCTGCAATGTGAGCCCCTGGAGGGTGAGATTAACCATGTACTTTATCTTCTGTATTCTGGAGCTTTGACATCTGGCCCCTGCTTGGTTGAGTGACAGAAGAAGGTGATTTGGTGAGAAAATTTTGCTAAAGGTAATTCACAAAGTGCTGAAATCATAGAATTATAGATGCTTAGATCATCCAAATGTGAAAAAATATGGGCAAACTAAACTTGGCATGCTATAAAGCAATCTATAAAACAAGGCCTAATATTAGTAATAACAACTGTCCATCTGACCCCTCTACAAGATTCTTAGCCACAGGGATGACAGAGTTTGACCACTTTAAAGATCTACATTCTAGAACATCAATTTATTTCCCACTAGGGACAGGCTATTTCCTCCTACTCGAGTGCATATAATACACTAAGGCAATAAATAAAGATGGCTTGTTAACAAAACATGACAAAACCACGCACAGTTGAATCTATTTTGGTGAAAAGCAATTAACAAATCTCAGAACTGCATTTGTATTTAGTCTCTTCATTCAGCCCAGTTCTTAAAATTTTTATTAGTATTTTTTTTCAGGACTGGGGATTCAACCCAGGGAGCGCTAAACTACACACCCAGTTCTATTTTTAAAATATAATTTTGTTTTGAGATAAGAGTCTTGCTGCTTTGCCTATGCTGGCCTCAAACTTGTGATCCTTCTGCGTGGCCTCCTGAGTAGCTAGCACTGTAGGTAGGTACCACCACCTCTGGCTTGCTATTATTTTTAATTGACAAGCCATAAACATATGCAATTGTGGGATATAATGGGTTATTCTGATGCATATACACCAAGCCCAATCTTTTATAGGCAAGGTCATACCAATGCCTAGCTGGTTAGAATTTCTCACATCTGCAGCTTCTCACTGGAGATTCAAGCTCAGAAAATGAACTTTCAGGAGCTGACAACTTTAATTAAGAGTCTGGACTCAAACAGTTGATTAGTCTTGAGAGCAGAAGATTAAATGAAAGCACAATTCATGAATTTGGAGATGGCTTTCCCTTCACATATTTGGGAAGATATTGAAAGCTCTTTTTTATTCTGTGCATAAACATCACTGGAGCGCCTGCCCAGCGACACCCTAGGGACACTCTGTAAGCACAGTGTGCCATGAACACAGGTTGGAGGAAGGTGGTGGTTTGGAGGTGAGTCACATGAACAAATCTAGGGCTTCCAGGAGGGTCAGAAGTTTTATTTTAAGGAGTTTTCTTTTCATTTTTTTATCACGGCAAATACACATAAACATTTCCATCTTAACCATTTTAAGTGTAGAGTTCACAGTGAATAAATACATTCACATTGTTGTGTAATCGTCACCACCACCCATTTCCAGAACTGTTTTATCAACCAAATAGAAACTGTACTCACTATGCCCCCGGCCCCCCCAGCCCGCTCCCTGTAACCTTGATTCCACTATCTTTATCTTTGTGTATTGGCCTACTCTGGATATTTTACACGATTGGGACCACACTATATTTGTTTCTTTACATCCAGCTCTCATTTAGTGTCAGTCATCTGTGTGCCAGGGTGCACTGGGAGCCTGGCACTTGAGGAGGTGGTTTTAGGAGGCCAATATCTCAGAGTTGTTCCTTGGTGGGGAGAATGGTCCTCTGCTCCCAGTGTTAAGTGTCCATACCTGGATAAGTATGATCTGAACAGCAGAGGGTCCATGAACTGGCCAGCACATGAAAGCTCAGGGACTCCCTATAGAGACCTTACATGAGCGGCAGATTTCTGAGTTTGCTGTTAGCGAATTGAGCTCCTCTGCTCATCTCCTCCTCCCTTGGAGAAACTGGCTATGCTTGCTCAGAGGAGCGAGGAGCTTAGCATGATAGGTCCAGCATATATCATGAAGCTGGCAGTGGTCATTTCATTGCCCACTGTAAGCAGGAGACAGTGGTATGAGTCTTTACCTTTAATCTTTGCTGTGTATTTTGGGTTGATCACAGTGAGATCATCACCTGTCACCTGCACATGACAGTGGAGACTTTGTCCCAAGCCTCCTAAGGCATCTGGTCCAATGCATCTTCTACAGTCACCACTTGGAAGTCCTTGATGAATAACTTGCATCTGTCTGCCAACTATGGTGATGTAATCGTTGGGGTCATCAGGAGACGTGAAGTTCGAAATCATACTCCCCAAACCTTGTGACCTGGAGTCATTCATTACCTTAATAGCTCTTTCAACCACACTGCATGGTACCTCTAAGGTTCTGCATCCTCGAGGATGCTACTCAGCTCCCTTTTCCTCAGGCAGCAAGTATTTTAGCTTTATGAACAAAGAGGAAAACTTGAAGCTATTACGCACATCCTTAAGTAACAAGAGAGAAAAATTTCCACAGATGTATTATTGATGAAATTAGAATATAATAATTCAGAACAATTTTTTGGTACTTAAAAATTTCATTAGGTCTATAATGAGAAGAATGTAACTCCTTTTTTGTTAATAAGAGTTTGCTTAATTAGGGTTCAAAATTAGTATTCTTGTCATAATGATGTAAAGGTGGCCCCATATTCTTACTAAGCTTTTCCTTGACTCTCTGAGCTATGTGATCTTCCCTCCTGTGAACTCACTAGCATGCATCACCCAAATCTCTCCTTTGGAATTTCTCCTCTACACTTATAGTGATGGAGAACTTTGCATATGAGGAAGTAGGTTAAGAGAGCAAGCTCTGAGAAAGTTGTCTGGATCTGAATTCTAGCTGAACTAATCATTAGCTGTCTGATCTTAAAATATTACCTAACCTATCTGGAAGCATCCATTTTTTTTCTCATGTATAGAATGAGAACAGCATGGATTGCACAAGGTTGCTGGAAAAATCAAATGAGGTAAAAAATGCAAAGATTTAGAAAGTGCATCACATGTTGTAAATTATTCTACAGTAATGCTACACTTTGATTTTTTCCCCCATTCTTAGTTGGAGAGCCAGATGATAGTAGGCAGCTGGGTAGATTTGACCTGAGAACCATTTCTGATTCCTTTTCTAGGATGTGAGAAGCAAGATGACACAGGAGTCATCTTTGCCATATTTCCTCTTGAGGACTTCATATAGCTGAGCATGGATTTCCTGAAGTCCCAGCTCTAACAGGAAGAACAGCTCATTCCCATGGTAAAAACCACCATTGGTCACACTGAAAGCTGGAACAGGTCAGCCACTTCTAGACTGCCAGCCAGGAGTCAGAATGGGAACTCAGCACCCTATGGAATAGCTTCCGTTTTATAGGGAGCAAGCAATATTTTTATTGTGGTGCTCGCACCAAGTTTAGACTTGTTCTCTGTACTATATGTGACAACTACCTGTCTCTCTCCTCCTGTTCCCCACACATACTTGCTTGCCCATCTGGTCAAGCCTAACAGGTTACCAATCTGTTCAATAGCATTTGGGATGCCTTTCCTACACAGAACATCTCATCCTTGTGCCAAAAGCTTTGGTCATCATAAATACTGTTATGTTTTGTGTCTAGATGTCACCCCAAAGACTCATACAGTCATGAGGGGTGGGTTTTTTCAGAGGTGGTTGAATGTAGAGTTTGTGATTGATTCATGACCCAATGCTGGGGTTAGGGGTATAAGTACTACACCCACCCTAGGATGGGTAGGCTACATATAATGTAAGGGGACAGAAAGACGCTTGTTCTCTCTCTCTCTCTCTCTCTCTCTCTCTCTCTCTCTCTCTCTCTCTCTCTCTCTCTCTCTCTCTCTCTGTCTCTCTGCTTTTGCTGTTTTTCATGAACTATTGCCCCTCTTCCATGTGCCATCCTACCTTGAAACCATCTAATGATGGACTGAAACCTCCACAAACTGTGAGCTAAATAAATCTTTCCTCTTTTAACCTTAGGTGTCAGGTATATTGTCTCAGCAATCAGAAAAGTAACTAAGACAGATACTGAGGTACTGTTGAGCATAGTAGCCCTGGAGACCTTGCCAGTGGGGTCTCCATGACAGTTGACCTCTCTGGCTCTGGGTTTGGTGGTGTTGTGGTGGTAAATCAGCAGGTTCAGGCTGTCTTTCTGTCAGCTCCTGCTCTTTCCTTATTGACTGCACTGTACTTTGCTTGCCACCTTCTTCCTCTTTTGCTTTAAGTAGTAGCTTGATTTAATTTTCCCCTTTGCTTTGATTTCAGCAAACTTTTGCTTGTTAATCAGCTTTCACTGGTGTGTAGAAAGGTACCAGCTCACTCCTGGCTCTCCCCTTTGCTCAACTTCAGAAAACATCTCCAAGAACCTAGGGCTTTGATTATGTTCCAGCTAATTTTCCTAGCATCTGTATATCAGTACTTATAGGCATCTGCACATCAAAATGCAAGTAAGCAAGTTACTTGGATGCCAAGAATTTCCACAGTGCTTATTCTTCTCATCATGAAACTATGGGTCACCTATAACCAGAAGAGAGACGATCTAACTTATCATCTGAATCAGAACACTTTCAGAGCAAATGAAGAGGCACAAACTAGACATGATGCATGAACTGCAGCAATCAATTTATGTGGAACCCGTCCTCTAATCTATCAATCTTTTTTTTCAGTTTTCATTAGTATATTATTATGGTGCACGGTAAAGACATTCATTGTGGAGGAAATTGACACATATATGTATCCCATCTTAATCCTTTTTACTTCCTTCTCCCTTTCTCTTCCTCCCATCTCCCTCATCCTAGATCCCCTTCTCATCCTTTCAAAGACCAGACTCTTTGATTCATGGATCCTTTGTATGGTTTTTAGTCTGAGTATATACATGTTTAAAATATGCTGCATTATGAGGTCCCTATCATTCAAATACCCAGAAAGCAAAGTAGCCAAGTCTTAAAGGTGCTACATACTTATGGTGTTGATTGGGCTGCAACTGGTGAGAAGCTGGTAGAGAAGACTTCTATGAGGTTTTTGGGGTTGTAGAGCCGTTTCTAGACTCCTTGCACCCGTTCTGCAGCCCCTGCTCCATACTGTGCCAGGGTCTCTTGTTCTATTTGGTTTCCTGGTCACATCTACAACAGGGTTCTCCAGACCCACAGCTACTGTTGCTGCCTCATCCGCTCAGCTTCATCAATGGCCCCAGACCATACTCAGGTATTGGCCACTCAGTACTGGTAAAGGGGACACTTTCCTGCATATTCAGGATGCTCAGTGAGGACTGCTAAAAGAACAGTCAAAAAAGTTGAAGGTGGCCCTCTTGGTAGAAAAGAAGATTCAGCTTCCTAAAGTTATTGCTTCGACAGGAAGCAGGTAACCCACCTTCGTGTTCACCGCCCATCCACTCACATCCACCGAGCACACTTAGGGCCAAGGCATTGTGCTAGCTGGTCCTGCTCCCTGAACTGCTGTCCCACAGATGTTCGCAAGGGGCTCTTTACCTTCAAATCTTTGTGCAAATAGCACTTCTATAAAGAGACCTTCCCTGATGATCCATTTTGAGTATCATCTACTGTCCCCTGTGCCCTCACTGTGGCTCTCCTCACGCCCTCCTTCTGGACTCCCAGCTCTTCAACCTTTTCCTCACCACCCTCATTTATTAAATGCATTGTCTGACTCTGCCATTAGAATGTCAGCTTCATGATGGAACCGTGTGACTCTCTTGTTGCTGCCATCCCCAGTGTCAGGCACGGTGCCTCTGGGGGGCAGTAAATATTCGTTAATAGAAGGACTCCGCCTCCCTCTCATCTTCCTCTCATTAAGACAGAGCAGCCAGTCACCTTCTTATCCAAAGCCAGTGCCTCCGCCTGTGTCTGAAATGCACCCCTTCCTGCTTTCTGAGCCTTCTGTTATGAATTCAATGGCTCTCTTTAGCTGCATAATAATTTCTGGTATGGGCCTAATTTAGGTTGGGCTCTGTTCCATTACATTAGTTTATTTGCACCTCATGATAGCTGGGTGGGGGGGAGGAATCATTATCCATTCTACATGAGAAGAAACTGAGGTACAGAGCAGGTAAAAACTTTGCCTGGGGTCACATAGCTCCTGAGGAGGGACACCAGGATTGAGCCGGGTATGCTGGCTGAAGAGTCCAGCTCTTAATTACTATGCCATGCTGCCAGCTCACACCCAACAGCCTTTGAATACATGTTTGCTTAATCTTACACCCTCTGGAGGAAACCCGCCATTGGGAGGAGATGTGATGGATGAGCCCGAGTGAAGGGATGGGGTAGAGTTCTCGGGCATCTTCAAGATTCCTTCTGGCTGAGAATTCTATTATTTTAAATCATCTCCCATCAACCTTTTAAGATTCTCCTAACAATGACATGACATCTCTCTGTGATTCTTACTGTACTCCAATTAAAAGTTTCAACTTTTCTCTACATTCACATATAGCAAGACTTTGTTCTACATGACTTTCTGTGGTTTTTCTTACAAACAATAATTTTACAAAATTCCTAAGTAAAAAATTTGATATATATATATATATTATTTCCCCCCAATTAAACAGCTTCCACTTTCCATCAAAGTTTGCTCCTTTAGAATAGTGCTCTATATCCTAGGTGACATTTTTATCCCTGTCAGTCATGTGAGCTCAATGCTGTCTCAAAGGATATGCAGATTGCAAAAGGCCAATAAAAAACATGAGTTGATTTGCTGGAGTCCTACTATGTGCCAGACACTGTATCAGGACATTTCACTTTCCTATTTTTCATTTTTAGAAATAAGTCACCCAATGCTTAAAAAGACCACAGGATTTGGCCATGGTCACCTACCAGGCAAACTGCTCAGAGCAGGGGTTCAGATCCTAGTCCACATGTGGCCAGACCTCATGCACCTGCAGAATGCACTTGCACCTTCTAAGTTTCGAACATCCAGGGAGGAGGTACTGGAGAAGTCAGAGACGCAAAGGCTGCTCAACAAATCATTGCAAGACCTCTAGCTAATAGGGAAAATACTGCAGTTAGACTCCCCTTACTCCACACCAAAAAATGTGACCCAGCCATTCAAAGTATTGTTTGGGAATGGTTTTATATGAAAATTCATTCAACCTTCCACTGTCCAGATTTTTAGGACCCAGTCATGACAATCACTGGGCTTCATGTTGCAGACACAGCATTTTGTCTGTCAGTTTCCCATTTTTTATTGTAGAAGAAATACACTACCTCAAAGCCACAATGGAAAGGTTGGCAGCCCTGCCAACTTCTCATTTCATTCATGTTGCATAGCGTGGATAAATCTGTGCTCTTTAAAGAGAAGCAGGAAGTGTCGGACATGCAATGCTTTGCTCTTGAACCTGCCTGGCGGGGACTTGAAAGGCTTCCGTGCCCTACATGGCTTTCTTCTCCACTTTTTGTCCCCTTCTTGATGGACCTACATTCAGTCACAGCATCCCTATTAATGCCAGCTGCAGCCTTTTCAAGATAAGATTCCCAGGGGGTACCTGGGCTGGGGAAGACTTTGAAGTGGCTTTTCTTCTGGGTGTTTGATGTGTCTCCTTTCTGACCCTGCCTAGACCTAGGGAAATGGCAACTCCCTCTGCTCTAGCAGTTGTCATGGTTGCTGCTCAGGAAGCCTCAGGATCAGATGGCAGCAGGACAGGTGGGTTGGAGGAGTGAGTTCTCTTTCCAATGGCTCTGGTTTTACAGCCCTGACACACTTCCCTGTAAACCAAGGTCTTGTGGGACCTTGAGAAATCCTGGACTGATGTCCATGCTGTTGAAGGTCACAGTCACCGCCCTTTAGAACAGAATAAACCAACTGCTTCTGTGGAGCCCGATAGTCCCCTTGGACCCCTGATGGTCCTCAGAGATGTTGCTGTTCAACAGTGCAGACTGCAGGGAGGCAGTAGAAGCCATGGGTGAAAATGGTGGTTTACTGTAGTGGAACCGAGTTTCCTGAAGGGTGTTGCTTTCTTAGACGCTGTGCTAGGGCTGGTCCAGAAGGGTCTGCCCAAGGTTAATCCTTGCATTTTTCTTCTTGACAGGAGAGGCACATCTTGTCTGAAAGTGGCCTGGACAGGTAAGGTATGTCCAGATTCCACAGGACTGTGTAGAAAACTTTGTGCGGAGACCCTCACAGTGTGACCTGTCCCTGCCTGAGAGGATATAGCCCATGTATTGGCTCAGGCTAAGTCTCTTCTCTCTTCTCTGTCCAATGAACGGAGTGAGAAGCTGAGTATCCTGTGGGCCGTGGACTGACTCCTCCATCTTGCAGTGACCCTGTTCCAGGCTTTGGTTGAACTTTTCTCTCCACCTTTACTCTCAGCCCTTCCCTTGGTATCTTAGTCACTGTCTTGCGGGGCAGAAAACCTGATACCCACGACCTACAGGAGGAGAGGTTTATCTTGTCTCAGAGACCCTAAGGATTCGGTCCACAGTCAGTCAGCTCCAAAGCCATGGAGGGCCATGGTAGGAGGGCCTGCAAAGGAAAGCTGCTCGTGTCATGGCAACCAAGCAGCAGAGAGACAAAGGAGAGCAGGACAGGAGGTACAACTTTCCAGGCCACACCCCTACTGGCCCAGCTCTTCCAACCAAGCCTCATCTGCTGGCAGTTCTGGGTTCATCTGTGGTTTAATCCACCGGTGAATATAGACCCTGCCATGATCCAGTCATTTTCCAAAAGCTCACCTCTGAACACATGAGACCTTCGGGAACATTCCTGATCTAAACCATGACAGCTAGACGTTGGAGTTGCTCAGAGCATAGCCTTAGCATGGTCCATATGCTAAACCCCATCCTCTACTGTCCCTCAACAAACCAGTGACACCTAGATTTGCCCTTGAACGCCTCATGCCTGGCTCCAGACTCAGTGTGTCCTGCTATATCCTGCTTCCCACCCTGCTTTCTCTCAGCGTTCCTGCAGAAAATGCACCTCGAGATTATCCACTGAGAACCAGGACACTGTCTACCTGCCACACTTCCCCTCACCATGCCTCCTCATTGAGGGTCCTACGTGGGGACAGCAGGTGCCAGTGCCATCCCTCTCCCTAGATCCCTGCTGTGACTCCTGCCTTCCCACCTTGTGTGCACAGGCTATCTGCTAGTCCCTCTCATGGAGGACCCCACTTCTGCATTGCAGACTGCACTGTGTGACTCCCTCCTATGAACTCTTTGGCTTCCCTCATAGGTCCCTCTAGCTTTCAAAGATCAAGTTCAGATTCAGTAGCATGGTGCAGGGAACCATCTCTGAGCTGGCCCCTCTGACCTGGTCTTTTCTACCCATCCCCCTTCTAACTTTGCTGCCATGGAAGTTTCTAGAATGTGCCAGCCAGTTCCCAAAGTTGTACCTCTGAGTATTAACTCTCTCTGTCTGTCTGTCTGTCATTCCTTGTTCTCTTTTTCATTTACTGAATTTAGGGGATATAAACAGCCAGCCTGAGGTCATAGCTGGGTTAAATATGTCCTGGGGAGCTTGCATCACATCATGCTAAGCCTTTTAAAGATCAGAGGCCAATATTTAAAACTCAAAATACTGGCCATCACAAAACATCTTAACTTCTGCCTTCCACGTGATCTGGCTACATGTGACCATAGTAACTGCAGGAGTTGAGAAGCAGTCGTAATCTTTGTGCTGGTGGTGGTGGTGGGGATGAGGGTCTATGTGGAGATATTTTCTCTCCAATCTATCCCACTCTCCCATATCACTGCTTATGAAGGTTGGCTGCCTGGACACTGAAGCCACAGGTAGTAGAGATCCCTGGGCTCTCTCCTGTCGAGCAGTGAACCTCAGCCCTTGTCACCTTCTACATGAGGGTCTGTGACTCAGAAGCCTGTCTCATCCTGGGTACTGCAGGGTTCTAGGACCTGAGGACGTGGTGGGGGTCTTTTCTCAGTAACAGGAGACAAAATACCCAATGATGACACCAAGCATTGGCAGGAGGAGCAACACTCAGGCCACAGTCCTTTTCCTTGTAATGTTCAGAAAACAGCAGTGCTGGAAGGGAAATGTTGGAAGATCTGTGCTTCCCGACTCTGGGTGAAGCTGCTGTCTTGCTGGGCTCACTGATGGTCCACCTGATAGTGCAGGAAGAGGAAGCCGGCTATGGGCTCTGGAAGGATGCTCACTGCAGGGGTCTGCAGATTGGCATCCCTCCCCACCTCTCTTGCCCTGTGCTCTGCAGGAAGTCAGGGGTCTTGAAGGAGCTGAAATTGGAGGGCTTCTGCTGTGAGGGTCCTCCATGAGAACAGAATCCCAAGACCTTAGAGAAAAAGCCCCTCAGAGCTCAGAAGATGACTTCATGCAGCAAATGTCACTGGAGATGACAGACAGGATGGGGACCCTCAAGGCTGGGCCACATTGATGCTAGAAGCAGGTGTCTGAATGGGAGATTGAGAACAACTTTGCTGGTATGGACAGTGGGGAGGAGAGTAATAATCACACTCAGCACTGCCCAAGCCCTCCACATGGGGAATTCTTGTTGTGGGTTTACTCCTCCATCCTCACAGCATCTGTGGGAGGGCAGCATTTTAATGACTCTCATTTCTCTGAGGGATGCTAAGCATCATATCTCAGCACCTGCACAGAGGAGGGTCTACTAGAGGCAGGGTTCGAACCCCGCTCCCCCTGACAGGTGGTCTCCAAGTGGCTAACTAGGTGCAAAGTGGGTAATGGGGTGCAGATAGTCAGAACTAGAGTGAAGTTGAAGCCGAGAGAAGCAACCCAGCCCAGAAGCAGAGGATGAGGCCAGGTGATCCACATATCTGGATCCCCTCAACTGGTTCCAGGCACACATGAGCAGCATCACCAGCTAGCATGAAGGAGAAGGTAGGAAGCTATGTCAGGGGAGAGGGGTGTGTGTGCAGGGTCATCCCCTATGACTTTATGCCTGTGTCCTCCTCCTGGGAGGTTCTGGCCCTGTGCATTGAAAGTTTCCAGTAGATTTAGACCAGAAATTCAGCTTTCAGCAAGAGACTGGAAGTTGCTTTTCGGCCTAAGCACCCACAGGTGAGAGGCACAAAGAGAGAACAAATGGAGCCTCGCCTTAGATTTTCCTGTTGCCTTGAGTATCAGCACAGATCGCCAGGCCAGCGTGCTGGGGCCTGGAGGGCACAGCAGAGGCAGAGAAACCTGTTGGGTCCAGGGAGGGGCCGAGAACTGGTGGCTCTAGACAGTGCCCTGGGGACAATGGATCAGTGTCCTGGAGGGCTTCACAGGAGGGACTGCCTCAGAGCCTCTGCACCTTCTCAAATGTCCCACCATCAATCTCCTGCATAAAATTTTAAGAAAGAAGATGAGGTAAGTGCAGGATGCGGGTGTGGGGAGCCTGCCTTTCTTTGGGGTTTAGAATCATCTGGAGGCCAGGAGAATTCTTGACTTGCTGACTCCCCCATGTGAGCACAGTGGGTGGGGGAGATCTGATCCTGTGGCAAAGCACTCAGCACCTGAGGGGCTTCACCAGACACATTCGGATCCCAAAGAGCTTGGGGCCATCACGGGTAGAAGAAGCCCAGGAGCTCTATTGCTGACCAGGGGGTGAAGAGAAGGGATCCAGCCTCTCTGTTTTCCTGACAGAAATGTCTTTTTAACACAATACCATGAAAGAAGCTACGTAGCAGAAGAGAACACAAGCTTTGGTGCGATGCCTAGTGCTGCCTTTAGTAGCAGAGTTTGCAATGCAGTTTCCTCACTCCTCAAAATGAGTAAGCTGTGAAGAGTGAGAAGGGTAATGAACAAGGATACACAGTTTGACAGCTGCTGTTCTTATTTGGTTTTTATTCTCTTATTAAAACTCTGCTGAAAGGTAAGTAGTTATTCCTGTGTGCCTCTATCCTCCTTTTTGTTTTCATTAGCGTGCATTTATTGAGTGCCTACTACGTGATGGGCTCTGAGCTGGGCTCTGGGGTCACAGTGGGAAAGCAGACCCAGCATTCAATTTGAAGGTGCTTGAAGTCTAATTTGGAGACAGGAAGTGCATGTGCGCACACACGCACGCGCACACACACACACACTGGTTCCAGCAAAGGACAGAGTTGTAAATTCCTATCCATTGCCTTGGGTGGTACTGGGAAGGAGACACAGGAGAAGCAGAGAACATGCGAAGGGTGAACTCACAGCAGGCAGGCACAGGCTGCATTAGGAGGTGAAATTTGTCCAAATCCTAGAGTAGGAGAGGGCACCGTCCTCGCAGAGCACTGTGGAAAGAGTCTCAGGCAGATCTTTGCCTGGCCATGATGGGCGAATGGATCCTGATGCTCCTTTCTTTAAAACTCAGTGATGTCCTGGGTCTCCTCCTTCAAAACATGGCCTCTGAATCTTCATCTAACCTTGTCTCCTCCCCACCACTGTTTATTGGTCCTATTTCACTTCAGGGTTGTAGGTTTTTCATAGATCCTCTGCCCCTTTCCTGGTCTCCATTTCTTTCTCTCATTTTTAGAAATTCATTTTTGTTTGCAGAATATTCTTCACCCCACCTGCTTCACCTTCCTTTACGAGCCAGTGGCAAGGCCAATCTCTTTCTTGTAGAATCTTACTTTGCCTCATTACTCTAAGGAACGGGCCTTGTGAATGTCATCAGGAATCAGCTGAGGACCAAGCCCAATGGCCCTCGTGCGTCCTTATCCCCCTGAAGGATCCACCTGCCTTCGTGTGCACCTCTTTGATTCCCACTCTGGTCTCTGGTCTCCTGGCACCTCTTTGGCCATTTTTCCCTATAGCTTTTGCTTGCCTGGTCTCTGCTTCCAACTCTCAATGAAGACAGAGGCCTGGGTTTTTTTGCTTGGGATTTTTGCTACAGTAGGAGTTTCATCTCCACTAACAGAACAGCTTCTACCACGATCTCCTCAAAGGTGGCTTCAGGTCTCTGTCTCCAGCCCTTACATCTCTGCTACATATTTTTCTCATATGAATTGGTTCTGGTTGCCTACCACCTAGGTGACCATGGACCTGTTACTTCTCATCTCTGGTCTTAGTTGCTATACCTATAAAATAAAAGGGGAATGGGCACACTGGCCTCTTAGAGCCCTGCTGGGTCCAGCAATCGGTGACTCAATGATTTTTAAAGATCTTCATCTCCACACAGATGAACTGAACTCCTTTAAGTCATCATGTTTAAAATGAAACTCATCCAAGGATCCTAAAGCACAGCTGTCCCTCTGGATTTCTACACCACAAAAGCCTCAGCTGTCTTCTCAGATGTTAATGACAGTCCCCGTGGACTGCAAAGGTGTCAGCCCTTTCCTGTAACCACAGCTCACCAACTCTTTCTGCCTTTCCACTGATCCCACCGCAGCCCAGATCTGGGTGGTCTTCCCAGCCCTGCTCCCGCTGAGATACTTGCTCCTTGTGTACAAACAGCTCCCAATTGTCCATAGCAGCTCCTCCTAATAGGTCTTGGATCTCTTTAATAATGCTTTGAAATGTATGGATTCTCTCCTCAGAAGAATGCTTATTGTAATTCAGAGGGATCACAGGTTTCCTGAAAACAGCCAAAGACTCTTAATAAGTCCTTGGACCTCAAGTTAGACCAAAGACAATCCCAGATAATCTGAGTTCTTAGTCCTTAATATCTTGGCTCTGAGCCATCTTCTGACTTTTCTTCCACCTTTCAAAGCTCGGCTCCAGCCAAGCCCTACACATAAGAACAGATCCTTGTATTGCTAAGTCTCTGGCTCAGGTTCTTCTCCCCATCTGGATCAGAAACTCCATTCTTTTTCCAGCTAAGTCTTTGAACCCTCTTTTCTTTCTTTCCTTTGTTTCTTTTTTGAAGGGAATAAAACAAAACAAAAGAGAACAAAACAAAACTGAAAACAATGTAGAATTTCAAAATCAAGGCAAAAGGAAATCCCCCATAGTTTCTATAATGCATATTGTTATCCTTAAACAGATGCTCAGACTACTGGTCCAGGCCTGCAGAGTCAATCAACCAATACAAGCATTAAGATGTTTTTGTACTTCAGTTGCTATCATCCCAGCCTGTGTACCTCTAAATCAGCCAGTTGCCTACGTGGGGGAGGAAAGGGGGTTCTTGTCTCCCAGCCTGTGCACTGGCTGGCTCAATGGAAAGGCTGGCTGACTTCCCGGTTCTTTTTCTGCCCCATGGCCTCTGCTGGCTCACAGAATAAACCCTCTTTTCAAGTGCCAACCTGACCTTGCTTTCACTGGAAGTGTCTCTGTCACATGCAATCTCCTGTGTAGTGTGAATCATCAGACACACAATACAAAATTGTCATTTTTTCTTGCATTACATGGCAGGCTTCACCATAGAGGTCAGGGGCTAGGCTGAGAGACCATATACATAAGAGATTTGTTGGCAATGATTTTTCCTGGTAGAAAAAAAAAAACCCTAACTTCCAAAATCACCAAAGAGTTCTGTTTGATAAAGTTATTCTATATGTTGTTATACACACAGGTGTTTTTGTAAAATGTGGTATGTGGAACACAATTTATCCATAAAACCAATCCTGTTATAATACAGTGATTCTCTGAGTGGCACTGGATCATGGGGAGCAACGAGGCTGTCGACCCCCATCTTGCAAATTTATTGAGTGGTTTTGCTGAGATGTGAAAGAGTCAGATGCTGCACCTGGAAAGGAGCAGATGCTGAGTATGTTAGTTTATCTTTCTCTTCCTTTATTCTGGACCTTTTTTCTCTTTCATACAGAGCAGGTGGTAGGTGAAAATAGACCCGTACCTATGATTGCCCTCATCTAAATTTGCAGGGTGAGGAATTTAGAAACACAGCAAAAAGATTAGCTATTTCTGGGAAGTCTAAACTCCACTCAATAGCGAAATGTGCTGGGATGGCTGCCCGATTCTGAGGCCTCAGAGTTAGAGAAGGCCAAGGGGTTCATCTAGACTGGTTTTTATAGATGGGAAATTGAGGTACAGAGAGCTATGTGCCTGCTCTTAAGGCAAATCCACAATCAAACCTCAAGCTGCTGAATTTTCAACTGCAAACACATTTCTCAGTGTCACACAAGATCTCTGACCCCCTTGGACCTGTCTCCTTGAGCACTTATCTGTGCATTTACAGCAAGCCATTGCAAGCCACCTGCCTAAGCACAGACCCTGTGAGCACTGGTATAAAGTGGACCTGATGCATTTTGTTCTAACAGCTTTGTGAAGATAGCAAAACTTCCCCTATCACAGGTGCCAAAAACCAGGGACCAGGGGCCAGGGAGTCATCCTGAAAGAGGCACTGGGAGGGCCCTGGAAAGCTGCTGTTTCCACACTCAATGAGGAAGAGCTGGGCTATCTCAGCAGACTGGCTCAGGGCACACTGTCCATGCTAGTTTTGCTGAAATACTGCATTTGAGAAATAGTTATTGACCATTCACAGGGCTGGATGGTGGGTATACAGAGATGAACAGGACAGAAATGGATCCTTCCCTCATGGAGAACCATCAAGTGGAAGATGAAAAAATAAATAAAATAAGAACAAAAGTATACTGCCACCTCATCCAGACAGAGCAAGGCTAATCTCTACCTATTTCTAAGACAGAAAATAAAAACAGCACTACACAGTGGGACGCTGATGAAGACTAAAAATCTAAAAGTCAACACATCTTACTCTGTTTTATCTCAATTGATCTCAGCTCCCTAATGCTTGAGTTTCAAAAGGTGAGATTATGTACCAGTAAGACAGCCAGACCAGCACTGATTTAAAAACCCTCTCCCATGCTCCAGGATCACGGAGGCAGCGGACCCTTATTAATCTCCTGTTATCAGGGAGATCTCAGTCTGCCAGGAGCCAGCTCGGCTGATTCCCAAGTCTCACTGCATCCCTCTGTTCTTCTGGGTTCTGTGTACACAGCCTAGATAGTGCCATGAATCAGACCGCTAAGAATACTTACTTAAACGTGGTATATTAATCACTTTGTATTGCTGGGACAATGCATTTGACACATACCACTTCGAGGTGAAAGTCTATTTTGAAGAATGCCAGAAGCTCTCCTTCAGTATTTTTTTTTAAGTACCAGGAATTGAACTCAGAACCTTGTGTTTGCCAGGCAGGCGCTTATGCCACTGAGCTATATCCCCACCCCGAAAGTCTATTTTGGGTCATTCATGACTTGAAGTTTCAGTCCACAGTTGACAAATTCCAAGGCAGAAACACAGTGGAGGAGAATAAAGGAGGAGGGCTTCTAGCACTTCATCAGCTGCTAGAAGCTGACTGAGCAAGGAAGACCAAAGAGAAAAGGGGCAGGAGCCTGAGGCAGTCTCCAAGGTTGTGCACTCATGACACACCCAGATACAGCCAGAGATATGTTTTACCGATCTCCTAGGCAGCTCTCAAACCAGCCATGCTGACAACCGTGAGTACCCATCACAGGCAAGCTGGTCTTTGTTTATGGAATAGGGGAGGAGGGGGAGGAGCTTTTTCTAGGAATGACATAGAACTCAATGGGTTTTGAGTCAAACAATCACAGGATCTCTCTCTTTTGGTCATGGAAAGCAGCATGCAAATGATTCCATACTGCAGGTGATGGGTCTTCCTGAGCCTTCCTCAAGAAACTGATTCCTTCCCTTTCTTTCCTTGTACTCATTTTTGGTTTTCCTCACAAGCATTCACTATGCAAGGGGTGCACAAGCATGGCTAATGGGACACAGATCTGAAGGGGTCCTGGCTCTGGGGGAAGCACAATCTAGCAGGCAGGATGGGTACCAACGACAAAGTGATGCCCAAGAGAAGCAGAGTGCTCCAGGAGAAAGGAAGGCAGGGAGGAGCTGGTGGTGTCACAGAGGCAGAAGGTCCTTGTGGAACTGACTACTCACCTCTCCTCTTGACAGGATCACGCTCTCCCCTCTCCCAGAGAAGCGAGGTGCACACCATTTAAATCACCCACAGGATTATTTCGCTGAACTTTTTTTTGAAGTGTGCTGAGCAATTTTCCAAATATGGTAATAAATTGTTTCTGGAACTAGGAACCTTCTGGAGGATGAACTCACTCACCCTGTATGGAAGCTCTGCAAAGGCTTGTCACCATCGGGACAGCTTTGTTACCATTAGGACAGACAATGGCCCTGGCAAAGGAGTGAGGCTGGCTTTTCATTTCACAAACTTCATTCATTCTGAGTCCACCTTCATATGTTTTGCTAACTTGACTTCATTGACTTAATTCTAAGTTTTAAATTGACGCACTTAAAAACTTAAATGGATTTATCACTGAAGCCATCTTTATAGCATTAGATATAAATAGAGTATCAACATCCCTTGCCCCAAATAGAAGGTAATAGCAAGAATAAATATAATTAGGTTTTTGGCTGCCAGCCTGCCCAGAGGCTGTCTTTATGGGGAAGAGCAGATGGGTTTTAAAAGGTTCCCCCATACTTGCCCCCTGTTTTCTCTAGAGGCCTCCCCTCTCCATTCCTCTGCTTTATAGAGCTGATGGGGGTCTTGGGCATGTGACTGTCACTGGGCGGGCTCCCAGATCTGCTCAGGAAGCCCAGGACTCGGGGAACCATTCCAGTCTACGCCGACTGCCAAGGGTGGCCGTGTGCCCTGCGAATGGTTGCAGCCTTGCCAGGCTCACGGCGGGGTGCAGGGATGCAGCTGTGGAGAGCTTTGCTCTCGGTGTCCCCAGAAACGTCCTCAGGGTAAGACAAAGCCACTTCTGGCTGTTCTGTAGCCGCCTTCACCTCACTGAACAGACTGATTTAGCCCGTGGTCTGCTGGCCTCACCTCAAGGGTGCTCCTGTCCTCTGTGACAGGATAAAGAGAGGGAAGCGGGTTGGGAATGGGCCTGACTCAGCAACACAGACAACGAGACCCTGAAAATCTTCGGGGTTCTTTTTCTGTGTTTATGAAGTAGTTTTTCTACCAGACTCTCAGTTTGCCTGTCCATAAAAAGGGTTTTCTGGCTTTTAAAATAATAAATATACAAACTGATACAGTCTATGAAGAGCTCCTGGTATATGTGTGGGCATTCCACAAGTGGCTTTAATAGGAATCATTGTTTATTTTTCATTTAGGACCACGTAAGGGTCTGCACTGGGCAATAGAGATATATGGACAAATTTTCCCTGGTGAGAAGGGGGAGGGTCCCTCCTGGGCCAGGAGCACTGGAGAAGCCAGCAAAAATAATTACAGCGAAGTATCAGTCATTTAGCTATAGGCTATGTTCTGCCTAGCGTGCTGCTAGGTGATTTGGTTGTGTGAACATCACAGAGCGTACGAGGCAGCTTGATGGTGTAGCCTGCTACACCCAGAGGCCGAAGACCACAGCCTGCCGCACCTGGTCCACCAGCCCGAGCAGCAGCACACAGGGGAAGTGTCTGTGCATCTAACACAGAAAAGGTACTCACTGAGGAGAATTTCTTTGCACTGTTGTCATCTTAGGGGACTACCATGTCAACATGCAGTCTGGGGTTGGCTAAGCTGTCCTTCGGCGAGGGCACAAAGGTATCCCCACCAGCAGAGTGCACATGCTCTTTGGCTGGGGTCTAGCCACTCACGGTTGGACTTCACAGCCTGAGGTTCAGCATGTCTACCAAAGCTCCCAGGTGACATTGGCATTGCTGCTCTGAGGACCACACTTTGAGGAAGATGACTCTAGTCCAGTGCTTCTCAAAGTGTGGCAGTCCCAAGGGCTAGCAGCATCAGTCTCACCAGGAAGTTGTCCAAGAGGCAAACACGCAGGCCCGGGAACACCCCAGGGTGGGGCCCTGCAGCCTGTATTTAATAAGCCTGGGAGGTGATTCTGATTTCAGGGGCGCGGTCTGTTAGAGATGCCTGCCAGATGCTGCAACACCTGTGCCTTGGTGCTGGAGCCTGGAGGAAAGGAGACAGCGGGAGCCTGGCTTTGCCCAGCCTTGCAAGATTTTGCTTTTGGGATCAGCATTTTGAGACTCTCCTTTTGGGCCCACCCTGGAGTTCAAAACACAGTTTTGGTTTTGAGGCTTCTCTGCAGGCAACTCAGAAAGGGAGAGCGGGAACTGGATCTGGGAGGGGCAGGGGCCCGGGCAGCTGCAGCCGCAGCCATCTCCCTCCTCCCCATCGCTCTGTGCTGTCCATGGCCCAGTGTTTGGGATTGCAGGTCTTTCCCTGAGTGTAGACAGGCAGGCAGGCCAGGCTGACCACACGAGCACAGAGACAGTGTGTGTTTGTGCTTTCCGCAGTCCAAATCTCCAGGTGTGGTGTGTCTGGGCCACTTCCAGCCAGCGTATGCAAACAGACTGGCCAAGTAATGCGTGCTTCTGTCCTCCCCTCTCATCTCCCTCCACCTCTCCCTACCATGCTTTTTGGCACCATATTATTCCTTAAATTAAATAATACTCACTTTGATGCTGCTTTGTTAAAAGCACAACTGTGCTCTTAAAATAAATCAACACGTCTTGAGCACCTGCCAGGCATTCTTCTGGCTGCTTTCATTTGTGTATGTGTATTCAAAAAATTGTGGCAAGATACACATAACATAAAACCGTTAAATATTTTTAAGTGTGCTCCAGGGATGTGAGGAGCACTCACACTGTACAGCCATGGCCACCACCATGGTCTCTAGAACTCTCTCATCTTGCAGAACTGAAACTTTGCTTCACTAAGCACTAACTCCTCACCCACCGCTTTCCTCTGCACCCCTGACATGCGCCTCTTCTGTCTCTGAGGAGTGACTGCAACAGGTGCTGCAGCACCCAGGATCGTACGTCATCCGTCCTCTTGTGACTGCTTTATCTTGCTTAGCATCACGTCCCCGGGTTTGCCTGTGCTGTAGCATGCCCCAGAATTCCCTTCCTTTTTTAAGGCCGAATACTATTCTCCTGCATGTACAGACCACACTGTGTTTACCCGTTCATCTGTCAAGGTGCGCTTGGTGATTTGGCTACTGCAAATAGTGCTGCTTCATGCATGGTTATAAACTACCTAGCTGAGTCTCTGCTTTCCAGCTTTTTGGATATATACCCGGAGGGGCTGGGGGTTTAGCTCAGTGGCATAAGCGCCTGCCTTGAAAGCAGGCAGTCGTGAGTTCGATCCCCGGTACCGATAAAAAGGAAAAAGACAAAAAAAAAAAAAAAAAAAAAAAAAAGATATATACCCGGAAGTGGGATGGCTACATAACTGGTCATTTGTGCCATGCTGTATTTTTTGAAGGACTTCCTTACTGTTTTCTGTAGTGGCTGCACCCTTTTACCTTTGTGTGTAATCACTTGCGTGTAATCCTCAGAACACTGTCAGGTGGAGCTCATTAACCCATCCTGTGGATTAGGAAGCTGAGATCCAGCAAGGTGAGGACACCCGCCTGAGGTCAGGTCATATGTGTTTCACCACAGGCAATAGCTGTAGCTGCTCCAGATGGCCCAGTGTCCTGTAACTGAGCCGTGAGTACAGCTCAGGGATGACCGAGTCCTTACAGGTAGAAGTAGGTGGCACCTGGAAGATGGGCATGCAGTCATTCTGCACTGCTGGGGGTTAGAGCCAGGCAGGGGGCAGCACTGGTAGGCTGGGGGCAGGGCTGCTCTACCACCAAGGCTGGCCTCACTCTTCTTTTCTGGGGGACAGTGCACCCAGTCTGGCAGACCATGCTTGAGAGTTTCATTATTTGCTTCTGCTAAAGTATCTTGATGAGGGCACAGTTTGAGCACCATCCAGAATCCATCTGAGTCAGGTCCTCCATGTGGGGAACTCAGAAGTGCAATAGGAAGGATTTTGCTGCTTACAGGGCCACAGCACACCCAAATCGCCAGTCCTATCACTTTGCCAAGTCCATTTTTGCCAGACATCTTTTGCCTTCGTGATTTCAGCTAAGCTGGCTTTCACCGAGAAAGGTGTGAACCAGCCTGAGTATCCTTTCTCTGACTGCAGCCAATGTTCTTTGTTAGAAATTGGAGATGGAGAATAGCATACAGTCATGCCTCGTGGGCAGAGTCCAGGTGCACCTGTCTCTTCCTCAGTGTCATGGAAATGTGGCATCCAGTGACAACAGCTGCCATTGTGTGTGGGGGGGTGCCCCTCCAGAGTCTTCTCTATGGCCTCAAAAGTTCCCAGCATCTCTTTACAACCCTGTATGGCACAGAAAGTGAAACAGAGTGGAGGAGGTCCCCGGAGGAGGTTGGAGACAGTGCAAAGATCTTTGCTACATAACCATATCCCAGAGCTGGCGGGGTGTGTGTGCAGGCAAACCTGGTTGTAATTATGGCTCTTCCTTTACTAGCTGTGCTGGGACCTCACTGAGCCCCAATTCCCTCTTTGGCAAATAGGCATAAAGTGTGGTCAGGAGGACTGAGTGAGATGACAGGCGTGAGCCCCCAGCAAATGGCTCAGCTACTAGGAAATGGAACTCCCTGAGGTGAATCGCCCTCCTGCATGAAGCCTGCCCCTTCCACAGGCGCATCTGTCTCTCCCCTTCCCTTCCCTTCCCTTTCTTTCCTTTCCATCCCCTTCAATCCCCCTCCTTCCTTCCTCCCTCTCTCCAGGCTCCACCAGCCTAGGAAAGCAGGTAGTGTGAGACCTTCTGTCTTTCCCCTAAAGAAAATGCCTTAAGCGTGTGTGTTGTTTTCCTCTTCTCTCAGTGTGTGTGCCTCTCTCCTAATGAGATGGTCAAACGACACCACACTCCAGAGCCTTTCTGTGGACTGCTGGAGGGCAGGAGGCAGTGGGTGGACAGGGCAGAGTGGGGCACAGGCAGTGCTCCCCAGCCTACATTAAGGTATTTCGGACCTGGCATCCTCAAATTGTAACGATTCGTTCAGCTGCCACATCCCACAGTGGCCTGGGCTCTGACACGCTGTCCCCAAGTGTCCTTCATCTTTACTGCCTCCTTGGTTTCTCCCACAGATCCCTGAGTTTCCCAGGTTCATTCCTGGGAAATATGAGCTTGCATATTTTCCTCACTGGGTATCATTTAATATTGTTCTCCCTGTTCTTTGGAGCCTGGGTTCAAGTCTCAGCCCTGCACCTTCCAAGCCTGTGTCACTTCAGCCAGGCTATTTAACTGCTCAGTGCTTCAGTTTCCTCATCTGCAAAATAGAGATGAAAACACCGTGGACCTCATCAGACAGTGGGGAGGCCCACAGGGGTGGATTCACTGAACCTCTTAGAATATCACTGGGCACTGGGCAGACACAGGAAGGTGCCCCTGCTGTGATTCCCTGCAGGCATCAGCTTCTGCAGGGCAGGGACTGCGTGGGCCATGCTCTGCTTTCTGAGTCAGACCTGAGTGCACTTTGGGGACCCAGGCCCCCAGACTGTTGGCAACATTCCCAATACCTTGGGGATGGGCATTGTCAGTTACCAACCTCTTTGGCTAAGGAAGAGCATTACAAGTGCCCTCTGCCACCACCCTCTTAATAGAGAGGACATCTTAGTCTTCCAAAGAAAAACAAACATCACCTCAGTGCAGAAGAATTCTGAGTCAGTGACACTTGATGTCTTGAAACTAACAGAACAGCCTGGCTCGCTGTGTCTTTTCTCCTTTTCTTTCTTTGCTTTTTCCTTTCTGATTGACTCCGAGCTGCACAGTAGTATTTGGGGGCCACAGACTTGGGGATCATTTCAACCTCCAGTTATGGACAAAGGAGAAACAGGAGAAGAAATGGAACCTTCAAAAGGGACCAGGAAGCGGAGCTGAGCGCCTCTGGGTTCCTCCAATAACAAGAAAGTGCCAGGAAACCATCTGAAAGGACAGTGTCACTTTCACACCGGGCATTTTTGGAACTCAAGCAACGGCACCAAGGGGGGACACTGGATTTCCATGGGGAACACATCAGGGAGCCCAAGAGCTCATGAGTGTGTCTGGGTGGAGCCAGAGCTGCCAACGTGTAGTATAGACACGAGTCGTCTCTGGAACTCTGTTCTTCCTTCTGGTGGAACCATTCTTTCCACACCACTGCAAACTGCAAGTCAGTGACAGCTGAGGTGGGGAAAACACTGGGGCTAACAGGTGCCATCAGGACACTGGGCAGCTTGTGAGGCGGGTGACGAATTGCAGGCGACTGGGGAGAATTTAAAGCCAGCCCAGCTGCCCCCCAAGGGAGTGACTAATCTCAACACTTAAAGACGAGCCCCAGCACCAGAGAGACAGCACGCTGGCCCCAGACCGGCAGTCACTCAGCCACAGGGGACGGCGCCTCACCGCAGCAGAAGACAGACACCTGACTCACCCGGGGGGTGGCAGGCGTGCTCCTGTGCAACCTGCCATCTGTCTGTCTATGTCATGTTTGCTTGAAGCAGCAGAGAGAGCTGCTTAAGGAGCTTGGCTGGGACCTGCACAGCTGCCCCAGTCTGGACCAGTACCATTCCCTGGACTGACCAGTGTCTTAAAACAAAAATACCACTTTGGAGTGCTCTGTAAGGGGCTCCTGCAGATGATACACACGCCTCGAGGGGCCCTCACATTTCTTACGTTCAACATGTCTCCAACATCTCCCTTCCTGCATCCTTTCTGGGGCCCAGGGCCTCTGGGAGCAAACAGCTGGCTCATGCCCTGGGTCTTCTCTCAGTGTTGGCCTGGAAGTCGCCTAGGGTGGCAGTGATGCAGCAGGCAGGGCAGCCACAGTGGCACTCTGGGTGGTGGCTGTTAGTTTTATTTGAACTGGCAGTGGGCAAACACCCTGGTCCTCCAGTTTACAAACTAGAAAGGGCTTTTACCCCCACTGGCCTGTCTCTCAGTACTGTGAGCCAGTGAGCAGAGTCTCAGCCATGCTGTGCCTTCCACAGTGGACACACGAGAAAAGTGATTCCCTAAAGGCTAAGACAAGGCGTTCACTGTTATTTGAAGAGCTTAGAAGTTTCAGGAGCAGAGAGACTCAATGCTTACTTGTGCTAGACCATAGCCCGCGTTTACTCATTCAGAAAACACTCTATGGGCTTCATTGTGTAAACCGCATGCTTATCACCAGGGGCCAGTGTCCAGGGATAAATAAAACATAGTTGTGGACTCCATCTCCATAGGACGCTGGTGTGATGGGACACTAAGGGAGCACACAGGAGGAACAACTAACCCAGACTGAGAAGGGGTAGGGTCTAGAAATGCTGCGCAAGGGTGATAACAGGAGAAGAAATAGGGTAACCAGGGGAGAGGACTGCAGATGGAGCAGGAGCAGCAGGAAGAACAGCTTGTGCTGGGGCTGGGGGCCGGGGGGGGTACTTTTCCAGTAAAGAGAACTAGCATGTGCAAAGGCACTGAGGTATTAAATCATGGTCTGGTCTATAGAACTGGGAATAACACAGAATGGCTGAAGCCTCCAGAGGTTGGAGAGAGAGAGGCAAAGGCTGGGTCACCCATGTCTTTGTATCCCTTGTGAAAAGCAAAGAAAGTCTTTCTAGAATTGCACTTGCTCTGAAAAATATTTATAATTTGCAATTTACAACACTCCCAATTTGTAAAACCTAAACAATCTTAAAACCTAGCAACCCTGCTTCACAAGGGGGAAAGCAGCCCTGAGTGCTGAGCTGGTTTCTAGGATGGGTATCTATTTACAATGTAAATGTGATGCTAGGAACAGTTGGCAACAAGCACTTGGAGCAACTGAGTTAAAACCAGACCTTCCCTATTTCATCCTCTAGTTGTGTTTATACTGGAGTGATGTACAGCAAGATGAAGGAGAAAGAATGGCTTTTTTCCTAATAAAAACCTTGCATCACTTTGAGCAAACATTTATTCTTCTTACAAAGTAGCCAGGCTGCCACTGGTCAAGGCCACCTTCTATGGTTTCCGGCTGGACTCACCCACCTGGCCTCCCTCTCAGCTGGCGGGCTGGTGGCCGCAGCTGCTATCTGCTCACCGTTTTGGGGGTGGCTGATGTTAGATCTCGCCCCATTCCATTTTTTACTTTCCCAGACAAGGCTTGATGCTTGGCAGGGTCCTGGCCATTGATTCTGACAAGTCAAATGTCCATTCCAACAGAAGAGTGCCAGAAAGGGACCAGTTGTTAAATAGCTGTGCAAGCCGGAGCCTGAATGCCCAACTGCACGGTGTTCAGAAGAAGGAAGGTCCAGCAGCTGACCTGAGAACCAGGCTTGTCATTGGATGGGTACTTCCCCTCCTCAAGAAGTGAAGCCAAAGCTCTGCTTGTGCGCCTGGGGTGCTCTGGCCCATGGCAGGTGAGGGTTAGCACAGCACTGAACTTGGCTGGACCAGAGGGACACCTGGGGGATGAGTCCCCAGCCCCTCTTCAGCCCGCTCTATTCACCTTTTCTCTTGCTAATTAGCTGGGAGATAGAAGCTCTTGACACCCTGCTAGCCTGCCAGGTCCTCTGGATCATGGCCTTCCTGGGCTGCTTAACTCCCTTCTCACTGTCAAGAGACCGTGTTTTGGCCCCTGTAGCACTGGGGTCAGGCACTTGCAAGTTACACCAGCTCTTTGAGTCTCAGTTTCCTTATGGATAAACTGGTGGAAGCAACAGTACCCAGCTTAGAGGGCTGAGGTGCGGATTCAGTGAAGGGGTGCTCCTAATTAGCACAGTGCCGGGCGTGCAGGGCTCCACACATAATAGTTCCTGCTGGGCCTGGAACACGGCCACAAGCAGGAACAGGTTCACATCTCTGAGGAACCTGAGGTAGCCCTTGGCTCCTGCCAGCAGACACTCAGTCCATGATAACCATCACTGTCATCTTTGCCATTGTCCTGAGTGCCATTATTATCACTGGCTGTTTATTTTTTCTTGAACCAGAGCTCTTAGGTCTTTTATGATGACAATAGTTCATTTGGGCATGAGGACACTGGGTTGTAAAAGAAAAGACCTGTACAACTCGCCCCACTTGTAGACGGCCAGGGCATGCTCTTGAATAAGTGATGTTAGTCTCAGAGTAAATTAACCCCAATTGAAAACAGGAGGGTGGACTCCCACAGCCGGAAGCTTCCTGTCCTAAGAGTTTATGAGTCTCAGCCTCGCCTGAAGATGAAATGTATGACCAGTGCCAGACTGAGACGGATATTCATCTAACATGCTTAAATATTTTTTTTTTTTTGCAGTACTGGAAATTGAATCCAGAAAGCCCTGAGCTGTATCCTCAGCCTTTTAAAAATTTTCTTTGAGACAGGTCTCTCACTAAGTTGTTCAAGAAGGCCTTGAACTTGTAGTCTTGCTCCCTCGGCCTTTTGTGGAGCTGGGATTCCAGGCATGCAGCATTGTGGCCAGTCTAAACCAGAAGATTTCACTTTACGACTGGGACCAACTGGTTTTAAAACTTGGGAGGCCTCATGAGTTGAGCATTGGGTTCAAACACAACTCCTTCCAATTTCTGACTTAGATTTCAGTGTGCTCCTTGGCTGCCAGGCCGAACTCTCCAGGTGTCCCACAGAGAATCTATCTATCTGTATTTCCTTTCCTTATTCAGCCTGAGCTGCATCGGAACAAGAGAGTCAGAAATGGAACTTTGAAAATAATTGCTTAGGAAGAGATGGGTCTCAAGCAAACCTGAAAGAAGCTCTGGCCCTAACCACATGATGTATAATTCCTTGGGCAGGACAGGACCTTGAAGCCCACCACATCAAAAGCCTCATTTTCTAAAAAAGGGAATCAAGAGCTTCAGAAAAGTGAACCTTGGTTTTATTCCTGAAGACAATACATGTGTGATTTGCTTTCTTCTTTTGCTTCACATTCCTTAGCCCTTCCAACAGGGAGCTCCAAAGTGGTCCCTCCACCTTTCCTTCCTGCCCAACAGGTCACAGGGCCCCTCTGTCCCTTGTTTTCTGGAAACAGTCATCTTTTTACAGAAGCATTGTTCTCCCACAGGCTGACTCTGGCAGGGAATTTGGGAGCAGCATGGAGAAGGGTGGGTAGGCAGATGTGAGGGCACTGGGATTCAGGGTTCCCCAGGAAGACAGGCAGGGAGGAAGACAGAGCTGTCTGACATCTCTTGCTGGTCTCTGCCAGGGAACTTAGCAGCGCCAGGCCCGGCTACTCAACGTTGGGGTGGCTTCAGGGATTAAGTAAGTGAGTATGTTGAAACCTTACTTGTAAAGTAGCCAGGAGGTGCCTGTGGGGTTCTCAGTCTCTGCCCCACATCCTTCCTCCCCCAGCCACAGTGAATCCCAGGTAAACTTCCCTTTCTCCGGGTGGACAAGAACTGAGGCTCACTTGGGGACAGACTGGAGCGTTGGTCCTGATCTATGCCACGACATTTAGGGTACTGGTCTAAGACTACCACATCAGCCTGAAAAGAAGGTGTTGTGTCAGGCCTGGGTAGCAACAGGGCAAGCACAGGGTCATCCTAAAGACCAGAAAGAAGAGGAACGGAAGATGCCGATCTCACCTGCTTGGCCTAGGATCAGCCCTGGCAGGGGCGGTGTAAAAAGAAGCAGGGCCCCCTCCCCTTCCTCTGGAGCCCAAGTGGAACAGTACTCAGGAGAGACCCTCATACAGCAGGTCCTGGGCGGCCCGTAGGTCCTCTGCCTGCCAATGCCCTTCTGAGCTCAGGCCTTGGAGCTGTGTCTTCTGTACCCTTGTGGAACAGCTTACTGTGGGGAGTGGAGGTTTCAAAAGCGTGTAGTGGGAAAATGCAGGACATGCCAAGTGATCTCCTGATTGCACTTCAATAATTCAAAGTTCCGGGCATTCAGGAAAAGTTCAGGGTGTGGATGAGCTGAGGTTACCTGTATGAAGTAGTGCTTACGCTTTTTATAGCAGAACAATAGGCAGCTGTTGCCCCTCCCCCCAGCACCCTCAAAGGTCAGCAAGGGATGTGGATCTGTGCCGCTCACGTCTGGAGAACCTCGGCACAGTGTCTTCCCCCACCGTCACCCCGGGCTTGCCTTCCCCTCTCCTCTCTGACCCCGGAGTTCCAGGTGAGGAGCACGGAAAAGTAGCTCTGCGTGGGAACCGGTGGCACTCTGCATATTAAGTCTACCCCGTTTCTGAAAGTTTCCCGAGCTTTTGGGGAAATCGAGGACACGGAGGCGGAAGCGCTGAGAGAGGGATTCTTGAGGCACAATGGAGCCCCCAGAAGGAATCCTGGGGTTGCGGAGATGGGCAGAGGCGGGAGAAAAGGAGAGGGCAGGCAGTGGCACCTGCCCCCAGGTCAAGGTCCTTCGGTCCTTGGCATCTTTTCTTCAGGACCGCATCTCCTTCTCCAAGGGCTTCCTGGAGTGGCGGCCCTCAGAACGCGCTGGCAACAAATGAAACCGCGCGGGGACAAAGGAGGGGCGCGAGGCGCGGGACGCGCGGGAGATGTTCTGCTCCGCACTGATCCCGCAGGGGAGAGGACCTCTGGGCGGCTTCTGAGAAGCCACCTTGGGCTTGTCAGGCTGCCCCAGAACCCTCCGGGTCTCCCCACACGTATCTGCCGCCCTCCGGAGGTGCCGAAAGGGGCTGGGCTCGGCGTTTGAGACCGCGGGGTGGGGCACGACATCAGCCTCCGGGACTCGGGGCGTAACGGTGCGTCCCGCGCCGCAAGTGCGCGCCTGGGGAAGCCCCGAGCTGCAGAAACTGCAGGTCACGGTCCCGCCCCGCCCCTGGAGAGATCAGGAGAACCTGGCGCGGCTGTCGCGCACCTGAGTGCCCCGAGCCCACAGGGCGAGGGCACAGACTTTCCCGAAACGACTCGGTTTCTGCGCAACAAGCGCGGCAACCCCGGGGTTGCCCGGGACGTCGCGGGGTTGGCAGATCATCCGGCCCCGGGGAAGGGCTGGGGGCTCCCTCCAGCTCGGCGCGCCCCGTCTCCCGCGGAGCTGGTCCCCACACCCGATCGCGGGCAGGCGGGAGGCGTGCGTGTCGTGTGCCCGTGTGCAGGGAACAGTCCCCTTCCTGGGAGCTCAGGCACAGACCCAGTCCTCTGCTCCAGCTGAGGGATCCCCTCCCCCCGCTCCGAGATCCCCGCGCGCCCCCTGCCCACTTTGCCAAGGCGAGAAAACGGCCGAGCCGGAGACAAAGAAACTCCTGCTTCCCTCCACGCTCGGCCCCTCCGCCTGCCCGAGACACTCCCCGGCGCCCTCCCTCGACCCGGCGACACTGTACTCGGACTCGGGAGAAGGGGACCTGTGGGCAAGTCCGCTTCCCGGCGTGGGGCGGCTTGGGGGCGGCCGAGCACCCCGCCCCGGAACACCCACGGCAGCCGCGCCCCCACCATCCTCCCCAGACCGTCCTGGGTCCCTGGCACTGTTGCCCCCATCCCAAACCATCCCCCGCCTCTGCACCAAGGGACAAGGGGGCGCAACGCACACAAAGCGAGTGGGGGTGGGTGGGCAGAGCGCGGGTGCAAAGGGGAATCCCGGCGGGGCTCGTGGCCGAAGCGCGGGCGCAGCTATTTACCCGATTTCTTCTTCGATCTCGGAGATGTCCGCGAAGATGAGGAAGACCACCAGCAGCGTGAGCGCGGCCAGCATCCAGCTCCGGAACTGCAGCTGCATGGTGGGCTGGAGCCGCCGGGACCCGCGCGGGCCGGCGGAGGAGCGGGCTGGAGGGCGCGGCGGCGGGCGCGGAGCCTCGCGCGCCACGCGGAGCCGGGCGGACCCTGCGCTCCGGGCGAGTCCCGGCCGGCGGTGGCGGCGGCTGCGGTGGCGACAGACAGGGGTTGCTCCGGTGCTGCGAGCCCTCTGGCTCCCTCCGGGCTCTCGCCTGCCCCGCCCCTCCCGTCCTCTCCCCTCCCCCGCCCCGCGCCCGGCTCCGCGCGCAGTTTGACAGCTTTGCTCCGCGCCTCTCCGCCTCCTCCCACCAACTCTAGCGTCCAGCCGCTTGCCTAGGCTTCGCCCGCCTGGCTTTTTAAGCTTCCAAGGGCTTGTGGAGGCTACCACTCCCGGCCTGGGAAGGAAGGCTGGGCTCAGGGCACAGAGCGAGACCGGGAAGCGTGTGAGCCGAGCCCAGGGAAGCGCGCGCAGTGCCCGGCGCACCCTGCCGGTTGACAAACGCCCTCCCCTCTCCCCTTTGTCCAGCGTCCTCGCTTCCTCTCAAAGTTTTCCCTACACAAAGACCAACACCCCTCAAACAGCCTCCAGCGCGTGGCAAGGAGGCGCTTTCCGCTGCTGGCGAATTAGGAGAGGAGCGAGAAGCCAAAGGAAAAGAAATGCCTGAGGCAGGCCAACTTTGGTGGACATGCTGGTTGCAGTTCGTGAGGCAGGTGCTGAGCCCGGGAAAAACCGCCTCCTCCAGGAAGTCGCGTGAGCCCATTAGAGCCCGAGACTGAGACTTAAGCTCGGAGTTAGCAAACGGCTCGAAATCCTGGTTTGGAACTTGGGGTCCCGCTGAAGTGGCCGTGCTCTCTACAATGGCAGACTCAGTGCCCACCCTGCCTCTGTCCTGGTGCTGCTGACTGGGGTGAGGCGGGGAGCTTTATTCTCCCTCAACTCTTGCCCTCCTTAAGCAAAATCAAAACCTGCCTCCTATCCTGATCAAAAGCCTTCTAGAAAAATATGGCTCCCTCAAGGGACAATGTCCTAACGTGGAACATTTTTATTCTTCTCCAGCCTAGGACAGTCCAGCTCCAGTTACATTTTGCACCAACCTAGCCTGGGGTGGAAAAGGACCAGTAAAGTGTTATTGGAACTGGATAATTACCTTTAAAAATATTTTTTTCCTGGCTCTAATTATAACAATTCCTGAAATCAGGAAATGTAACTTTCCAGAAATGACCATCTGGTTTGTGAAAGGGTCCCAGAGGTTTGGGGTGGGGGGGAGAGGCTTACTGGAGAAGCCTGATGACTGTCCTAACTGCCTGGCCAGCACCTGCAAATGAGGGGGAGTAACAGGTTGGCAGTGTCCCCAAGACAACACTGAGGGATCTGGGGAGGGGTGTTTGGTAGCAGCTAAGTCTTTCCAGGGCCACACAGAGACAGAAGAGGGCTTTTCCCATTTTCCACCAAAGGGCTGCCCATGCTCAGAGTGCTTCTGTCTCTTTTTGCATAAAAATGGGGAGTAGGAGAGAGGCTTTCATGCTGGGGGTCTTCTGGGCTTCACAGGGCACAGGGCTGGGAAGCAGGAGGAGTTCTTATCACCCTGGCTGGAGAGCAGGACAGGAGCACAGAGGGGTGGAGACATTTCTGCCTCAGCCTCCTAGTAGATGTCTTCTCCCCTTTGCAAAGCCCAGGCATCTTCGCCTGTTTTCACATTTGGGACAGAGTGGGTGTGTGAGACTCTGAGGTTGAGCACCATGCCGGGCATCACTCTCCCTATCAGCTAGAGGCAGGGACAGAACATCAAACAGGGTTTCACATCAGTTTGGTTGCCCGTGAGTCTGGCCGGACTGATTCTAAGTTTTCAGAAAGCCTAGTTCTTTCCCACTGTCTTACTTGACAGGTGACTGGGGAGGTGTGAGCTGTTATCATTTTTGCGTTACTTTTTTGAGATGAGTGACCGGACAGCTGAAAAACGAAGGGTAAGAGCAGGAATACCTGGTTCCTGCAGTCACACCTCTGGCCACTCCGTTATTCCATCATGTTTATCGCACATCTTGTTGTGCCAGGTTCTGAGTTAGGGGCTAGAGGTACCAAGAGAGACCTCATTTCCTGCCCTCTAGTGGCTCACAGTTCAGAAGGAGCATACTCAAGTAACTAATTATAAAATGGATGTGGGCTACAGCAGAGCCAGGGTTTCCTGACCAACTTGTAATTGACTAGGAAGATCATCCCTAAAAGCAAGAAGAAACCCTCTCGCATCTTTCTTCCATGTTTCTGTCTTTCAATCAGCTTGGTATGCAGGATGTCATCAAGGTACTGCTACATGCATCAGGTCAGGCAAACTTCATTGCTACAAGCACAGGCACAAAAGAAACTATTTCAGTTTCCTATTAGGTGGCTTGTGTTTTCATCTCTGACACCCGCCAGGGGAGAGTCATTACGATTGGCTGGGAAATGGTGAGACTTGTGTTTGCTTTATAGGGAAAGCCTTGTACCCAGGCCCTCAGAGCACTGTTGTCTAGCTAGCAAAGTAACATAGAGGCTCTTCTTGCAGTGGGAGTCATTGAGAGGATGGTAGGGATCTTGTGTTTAACACAGATCCTGTCTCTAAGCCCTTATGCTGGAATCCTCTTGGGCCAGCCACTTTGATGGTGATCTTTGCTATCTCTGAAAAATGCATTTGTTCCTGGAATACGGAAAAAGGAAGAATGATGGGATTGGCAGAAAATGTTAGGCTGGTGATGCAAACTGCCACACAGGCCCTCCCAGATCGCCCTGCTCCTTCTGAGCCCTCTGTTTCTGCAAGCCCGTTTTCTGCCTTAGATTCCCCAGAAATGGGGAGTTCCACCATAACCATTTCTTTAGATAGAGTCATTAAATGATTGGGTTAAAATGCAGGAGTTCATATGGGAGTGGCAACAAATTAAAAGTAATTACTATCCATTAACATTTTAACTGGAATTAATAGAGTGTATTAGCTATTCAGGCAACTAATAAAGGACTTGGGAAGTTGTATTAACAAGGAATAGAGTTGCAGGGGGTTCTGCAGAAGCCCAAAGGGGTCCAATGGGGTCAAATAGAGCTGCAGGATGGCTCTCCTGTGTCTCTGCCTCTGGTTTGTCCTATCATCTGCCAGCTTCAGGAGTAGGGTCCCAACCCAGCCTGAGTTCATGAGAGGCCCACACTTGCATATTTAACTAAACTCCTCCAAACCCACTCTAGCCATGCAGAATTTTCAGCTGAACCTTCTTGGGAGCAGTAAGATCTAGATTGATAATAACCTGTTTTGAGTTAATGACTGGGGAGAAAAAGCAAGTCCAGTGTGTAGGGAGAGCTGGCATTTGTGAACATGCACAATTGCAGAAGGCACCGTCTGGGGCTATTTCTATTATTTAGTCCTCATGGTGATTCTTTCATAGATTCCATCATCATTTTGCATTTGAGCTAACTGAGGCTCATAGGGGCTAAATTGCCCAAGGTGGCTCAGGTGGCAGAGAGGGAATTTCAATTCACGTGGCTCTCCTTGGCCTCAGCAACTTCTGGGATCCTAAGATTGCCAAGATTCCCTCCAGCAAGCCGGGAAATTCAAAACAGATTTGCAAAGAGGCACCTCCTTTGATTCTTACTATATCCCCTTAGTTCTGGTGTGTCAGGATTAGGGAACAAATCTATCTTTCTTTGTTGCATACCCTTCATCATTTGTGATATCACAATCATAAATCTCTATTCTCATCTTTCAACATGAAAAAGGCTAGTCCTTTCAATCAATGTAATCTTTTAAAAAAACCTCAACAGTAAATAATTATTCAAAATTCTTCCCAAACACAAACATCTCCTTGTTCAGACTATGAAAAAGAAAAAGTACCATCTTTTTGTAGTTAATGCTCTTTGAGAGAGTTCAATGCAAAGAGATGATAGTTTTGCTTTTTCACGGTCTCTGAAGATGTTTGTGCGTTTGGGAAGTACAGGATGTGAGGATCATGGAAAAGGGTAAATCAAGGTGGGATGGATTAAAAAGCTACTGCATTTCTGCACCTTCAGCAACTCGGAGAACCCCTTTTTCTTTTTGATTATACATTAAATTCAAGCCTTCTCACGGATGCAACATTTTCCCCCTTCCAAATCAGAAAGAGAGTGGTAACAATATGGGAAAGTAAAGGGGCACATTTGCATTCCATTTGTTAACTTTCGTAAATAGCAAAATTGTAGTTTAGCCAAAGAAAGAAAATATACTCAGGCGGTAGCTGTAAATGTTTCTGGAATTATCAGCAAGAGATATTGGGAGGGATGTGGGAGCGAGCTCCACAGAGAGTTGGAGGTGACAGAGAGGAGAGCAGTGGCTCTGCTTTTTGGCTGGGATTTTGACAGTCTCATCAGTTGGGATGAAAGGTAGTTTGGAAGCAAACTACAAAGTCAGGTAACAGATAGTAGAGAAGGATGATTGTCATTTGGAGCTCTGAACCAGACTTCTTAGCTTGCCTACTTTATCCAGTCCACCATGATGCCCTCTGTATGTGACATCTGAGGAAGTTGGCTGATTCTACCCATCCTTGGCTCTCAGTCTTTACTAACTCTCAGCCCTGGTTCAGATGATGGACTCCAGTGTTCCCAGAATTGGTGGACATCATGTTTTTCCTGCTTCCTCATTCCCCTGACCAGTACCACTTTGTCTTGTCTTTTGTGATGAAGTCTGTGTGGCTGTACATCATGACTTCCCAGATCCCTGTTGTATATCTGGGCCTAAGGTAGAGGGTTGGGATGTAGCAGAGAATGAAGCAGGCAGAGTCCTCTCCTGGAGGGGTTTGGAGCCCAGTGGGATTTTCTAGATGAAGGCCCTGTGTCCAAGAATTTCAGAGATTTACCCACCGTGCTGCCACTAATTTTAAAGCCAAGAACTAGATGTTCTAGATGTCCTGCCTTTGAACTGAGCTCAGTGTTAGCTCTTTCACAGATACACATTTTAATTTCACTTCTCATGACATTTCAATGAAAATGGAAACTCCAAAGGGATGGAGACCTTTATTCCTTTTCTGGCCCACAATGGTAAAACCCAATCAATCCCTGCTCCTACTGTGGCCACGTTCAAGACATCACCATCATGTTGCTGAAAGCAGAGTCAGGGAGGGATGTGGATGACATGCTGTAATGGAGCATTTCTGCCATATGGCACAAGAAATGAAAAAAATCTTGAGCATAATGACCCTTGAGGATGAAAAATAAAATTAGGTAAGGAGGAGTTCTGAGTATATATTCTACTGCATTTGTTTCTGGTATAAACTGAAGCTTATATATTTGACTATTTAACATTTTAATTTTTAAAATGTGTTTTAACTTTTAAGAATGGCTGTCCAATAACTGTTCTGGGCCATCTCTAGTACAGCACTGGTGTGACTAATAGTAACAGGAAGGGGCCGCAGTCACAAAACCTTGGCAAGCATGCTTACTGAAATACTATCTCTAATGTTAAGTGCTAGGTGGGTTAATCCCAAAGGCAAGACAGAACTCACTAGAATGTTGACCTGCAGGTTTGTCAAAATGCTGACAAATTGAGAGAGCTCCTTGGCTCCAAGTCAGTTTTGTGGGCCCTTGAGTTACAACTGGCTTGACGTACAAACAGCTTGGGTTATGACTGGAATTTTAGTTCTAACTTACAACTGAAATCTTGAGTTATGACCCAAATGCTGGCTGCTTGTGCTTCCAGATGGGCTCAAATACAGATTTAACCCATAAAGTGTTCTGAAAGGAATATTACAACATCCTTTCCTATATGAGGTTAATTGAGAAATCCTGGGCCAATGTCTCTCTAAGGGAACTGGGATCTGCATGAATACAGGAGAGAGACTTCAAAGGCTGTGTAGAGGAACCTGAGCCTTTAGTTGATAACTTGAGTTACAATCAAGCCTTGGGAACAAATTTAGTTTGTAAGTCAAGGGTCCATTGTTTCTTGTAACGTGTCCCTTTGGGGGTTCTCCTCCACCTCTCTTGCTTCAGATGGAGTCTGTGTGCCTATTTATAAGCTCTTACTGGTCTCTCCACCAGGCTTGATAAAACAGACCCAGGAGGACTGCAGAATGACTAAGGGACCAGTAGTTTTGGCTGCATGAGCATATTTGTTTGAGTTATATTTGAATTCAAGAAACAATAAATCCAAAATGTGGGTGGCTTATTCAAAACAGCTTTTCTTGTTCTTGTGCAAGTCCAAGCAGGCAGCTCGTACTGTTTTGGCTGTGGTTAACCCCCAAAGTCCTTAGAAATTCATATCCCTCTATATTTTCCCTTGCCATTCTTAAATTAAAACCCCTTTATTCTTGCCCATCATACCTAGATTCCAAGAAATAGATTGGAAGGATGAAAAAAGAAGTAAGTTCTAGAAATCTTCCCCATGATGCTGCTACTCACATCCCTTTGTCAGAATAGCTGCAAGGGAAGCAGAAAACACCTGTTTACTGGGCTCCTATGTGCTCAGTTGAGAATCTATTGTGGAAGAAGGGAGGGATCTGTTATGGAAGAAGGGCAAACGAGGGGCAGCTGGTAGGGTCTGCCACAGTGGGAATGGAAAAGACTGTCAGAGGTTTGCTGTGTCCCATCTCCAACTCTGCATGCCACATCTTCATTAGTTCTGCTTATGACTGTGGAGCAAAGATTGCCACAAGTCACTGATCACAAATGACCAACTTCATGACAATAAAGCTAACCAGGGAGCTGAACTTCATACCCTTGAGCTATGGATTAAAAACTGGTGGTCAGCTTAACACCAGCCGAATTAAACTGTCATGGTGCTGAGTGTAGATGGCCCGCCTGAGGACTGTTGCCAGCATAAAAAGAGATGTGGGGAGGAAGAGTCAGGCACTGTGGCTTCTCCTAAGTGTCATTGTTTGGAGTCATTTGTTCTCCTGGAGGAACTTGTGGAGTTTCTTCTTTGAAATGGATTTGGCCATTATCATTGGAGGAGCTCAGGACCTTTTTGCTGAGAGTGGCTGTGGTTCACTTTGGGGGAGTTCTGGTCCTTACTGTGAGCATCACTTCTTGGCTCTGGAGGAGAAGATGTGTATTGTTTAATCTTCAGGAGAAGCTTGTCATGCTGGCTTCCTGACATGTGTTTAAATGTTCTTATCGTTGGAGGAGCTTGGAACCTCCTTGTCACTGTGGTAAATTTTGAGGCAGCTCTCATTTATTTTGAGCACAGCTTCTTAGCTCCAGTAGAGAACCCTCAACCTACTGGCACAGCTCCTTCATCCCGTTGGCACAGATTTTCTAGCTTCCACCCCTGACCTTTGGACCTTCCTAGTGCAGATCCATAAAATGGACGATAGTCATTGTCAAGGGCTCTAGGCCTCCAGTTGGACTCATGGGAGGCATTGTTAAGGGCTCTAGATTTTCAGCTGGACTCATGCAGGACATTACTGTGGGATCCAGGCTCTTGGCTGGATTTTCTGGGTCTTAATGTTGTGGACAGATTTCCTGCACTTTCTTGTATTTAACTCTGGGTAACCATCATAAAATAATATGAATTCTGTGTCCTGTATGTAATCGTTCTCCATGCAACTTCTGACTACAATATCTTGTGCCTTCCTATTTCTTAGCTCTGTACTTTGCTGCATTTATCTCATTGTTTTTGTTTTTGGGAAACAGTACTGATATAGAGAAATGCTCCTGAAGCTCTTCCTGGAGAAGGAGCAGACTTTCCCCCCACAAAACTTCCAATTGCCTGCAGACCAGCACATGTTCTCCTGCATGTTTGGTATCCAGTTCACCCATATACACCTCACATGAAACTTGGGCACCCCCAAACCTCTCCATTGATAGGAATCACTGATTATGTATATGACTATGTGAAATTGCTACAAAGGTTTTTAAATTCTCCTTAGCTTCTGAGTTACACTTAGCATGGACCAGTAATATGCAGCTCACGGACTAAGCACTGGGCCTAGGACATTTTGAATAGTTTGGCTTGAAGTTGGCATTTGCGGTGATGTACCTCCGGGTTGAGGACTCATCCTTCCCTAGAACTATTTACAGTATGTGCTTTTGGTCTCTTTAAGTTTCAGTTTCCTTGGTGTTAAATGAAGATGATAACACTTAAGTCATGATTTTTGATAAAAATGAGCTAAAATAATACATTGAAAATACTATGCTAACTGAAACTATATAATATTATATGCATACCTTTATTATTTACGATAATACAAAAATAAGATATATATTATATGCAAAGAGAGAGAGAAAGAGCATTGTAGATATCTATGGGTGGTGAAATTTGGGTTGATTTTGGTTTTTCTTCATATATTTATCAATTTTCTACAATGTTTATAAATTACTCTGTAATCAGGAGAAAAAGCCATTAATTTGTTATGCCTATTTTCTTTGCACTGATTTTTTTGGGGGGCAGAGTTTAATATTCTTTCTCAATAGCACACTTATTTTGTAAAATTGGTTTTGCAAACAATTTCCAACCTTTTTTTAATGTTTAAAAGTGTCTACCTCAATTTCAATATTACAATTTCCAGTGGAGGAAAATAAGTCTAAAAAACTTTTCCCCCCTCCAGTTGGAAGCCTTGGAGATGTTTGAGCATTTGCGTCCTCACACTCCTCACCTGAGACGACCTCATCATCACCCTTCTGGACTTCACTGATGATTGCTCTGAGGCTCAGGAAAGCCCCACCTTCCCGAGCAAGGGAGTGCTTCAGGGAGAGGAGGTACCCCAGTTCCACAGGCAGACACAGCAGTAGGTTTACATTCTACCACTGGCCGTTCACCGTGGCTTACATTCTACTGTTGGTGATGGTATAGGAGATGACACAGAGGGTGCATTAGAATGGTGATGGAGAAGTGGGGGAGGAAACATAGGCTCCTAATCAAGATGTCTTCCCCTCCAAATCTTTACAAATACAGTTGTCTCTGATTCTTCTGAGTCCTCACACGTTGCACAGCTGTCTTTGAGAAGAATAATCCTCCCTTTGAATGCAGCTTGGAGAATACGGCATACTTTGGAATTTTTTTTTCTTTTTCACGAGTAAGAAACTTACTGAGATGGAAAAGGCAGTAATTTAAGTTTTCCTAGGTAACTTTTTAAGAGATTTGTAAAATCCAAATTGACTCAAAGTCTTCCAAGTTTTAAGAGGGCATTATGAATAATTAACAATAATTATCATTAGAACTTGTTTAGAATGACTATCTTTATGGACTAGTAGCATTGTACACTTTTGTACTATAAATATGCTTTATACATTGGAATCCCATGTATAACCAAAGCTTGGAGTAAATGTTTACCAACGGGGAGATAATTTTGGCAATTCTAAATGATTATAGAGCTTTGTGGCTCTGTGTCTGCCTTTGAGTCAACATGTTATTGGTAATAGCTATGATTTATTCACTTCCAAGTCCTTGGTCAGTGACAGAGGCTCTACTTACAGCTTTAATCCAATGGGGAAATGCAGTCCACTTTAACGTTTTCTGGAAATTCACTGAGATGACAGGAGGGTTCTGGGTGTTCTTTTGTCCGGAAAGCAGTTTAGTACATTTTTCTGAGTGGCTCTGAGATAAGCTGGGCGATTAAACCATCTATCTCCCTTGCTGGGAGCTGGACACTGGTACATGGCAGCAGCCCTCATGAGCATCTAAGTTCTGCTTACACTGAATTGCAGAAAAGGGTGTCACCTTCTCAGTACAGTGGACCATGGAGAGCAATGAGGAGGGTCAGAGCCAGGGTTTGGACCAGCAGCCCCCAAAGGCCCATGTGTTAAAGGCTTGGTGGCCAGGGTGATGGCATGAGGAGGTGCTGTGGACCTTTGGGAGGTGGAGCTTAGAGGGAGGCTCCAGGCATGACTTTGAAGGAGATTGTGGAGACAGGTCCTCTCAATATATTTCTCTATCCTTCTGTCTATCTTTCCTGGCCCTTGTTATGAAGCAGGATGCTATTATACAAGCTCCCTTCTACTGCCATTTGGACACCCAGTCTTGGACTGGAACATCTCCAAGCCACAGCTAAACAAGCCCTTTCTCTTTGTAAGTTAATCACCTCAGGTATTTTGTTGTGGTAACACAAAGCTGACTGATACAGTCAGTTTGAGTTTCTTTGTTTTCTACCAAACAGAAAAGACTGGGGCCCTCACAGACAAAAATGCTGTATAGAGGACATTTATATCCACCTAATGCCCCATAACATCTTTATCCAGACTCTCTGAGTTTTACCAGACAGACCCACTTGCTCAAATTCAGCTCTTGGTGTGAACTGAGGTTCTTAGTGATACAGGGAGAGCTCAGAAGGAATGGAAAAGTAGCAAAAGTTATAGAACTTGGAAGACTTTCTTAACCAATATATCCCTATCCCGTTTCCTCCATATGAGGAATTCTTATTTGGGCTATTTAGACAAGTTTGGTAATGTGGTGGTTCCAAACCTGTGGATCTGATCCATTATGGGTCAAAAATACTTGAAAAGAATTCTGTCTCTATTGAACATGACAACTATTTGCACTGCATTGGCATTGTGTTAAGATATAAATAATCTAGGTATGGTTTTAAGGATATTGGAGGATGTGTATAGCTTTTGTGCAAATACTATGCCATTCTATGTAAGAAGTCTGAACAAGTTCAGATTGTGGTATCCATGGGTGTCCTTAAAGCAACCCTCAAGAATTTCAAGGGACAGGTTCATTTATTTTCCAGTTGCTGGGGTCTAAGCTTTTCATCTGGCGTTTTATAATGATCTCCCAGGTTTCCAGCATTTTCATTCTACCATTCTAACTGGGTCGCTAACTTTCTAGCTCTCTTGTATTTTATAAAGCTTTTATCTTCTGTGTTGCAGTTCATTTCAAAGGGTGATAGTCACCAGTGGTTCCAGGCCTGCTGAAGGGGAATTCATCCTCCCTCCTCTGTTTTCCCCTCTGTTTGCTGGTCTCTGGGCGGGCAGAGTCCTGCCCACAGGATGAGTGCCAAGGCTGGCCTCTGGCAGAGGTGTGCCAGCACGGGAAGAAAACAAAGGCAGAGCTGCATTAATTTTAGGCTCCAGTAGGGGCATGGGTTGGGCAAGGAAATCAATGGGAAAAATGAACCTGGCAGGAAAAAGCCTTCTTTCTCTCCCTTCCCAGAATGGAACTGACTGCTGATAATGTTCGGGTGGAAATCACTAAGCGATACTTATTTCAAAATAGAGAAATTTTTAAAAGATCACATCCAACAACAACAATAACAACAAAAAATGGTTTTGGTCATTTCCAAAGCACAGCTAAAAAAGAGAATCGCCACTTTGTTTTTTCTTTGCGTGGCATGATATCAGATTGGACCCAGGGTGAGAGCACACAGCCAGCCATTGTGAGAACCAGATGCTTTGAATGAGGTAGGAATTATCATTCTGAGTTCACTGCAGCCATCTGAAAGGATAAACTCTTAAGTGTCAATAGTATTGATGATAAATCATAATTCCCTAGCTAATAGAAGGCCATTCTACAGTTCTGCTTTCAGAATCCAGTAAAGAGAGGGATTCCTTTGCAAGTGGTATTCTTGTCCCCTGAGAAAATACAATTATCGGTATTTTGAGGAAAGGTGTGGACAGTTTGGAGTTCTGAAAATAGTCTTGGCAGAATGGATTCTTCTTCTGTTGCGGTTTTCTCACAATTTGTGAATGTATTGGAAGTTCCACAAAAGGGGAGTTTTTTTCTTTTTTATCAATCATTTGGTTTCCTTTTATGGTGAATTATTTTCTTCTGATTTGGGAAACTTTTATTGTCCTGCTGTAATAGCCTAGGGGAGCCACCAGGTGGCATCATGCTAGTGCAGGGCCCCAGGAATGAGAGATTTGCTGGGCTGATCAGTGTTAGGTAGATTCTGTGCCACGGAAAGGTCAGAGGACAAAGTGCAAAGGGAAACCACAGCCCAGAGGGCAAGGATAGTGCGTTTTGCTTAGTGACTGATCTGTATTAGATTCACAGAAGCCAGTGAAGCCAGTTGTATTCGCCATGTAGGGGACAAACCGGGGGCGTGGGGTTAGCGGTGCGGAAATCAGTATTCAAGGCAAAACAAACACACAAACAAACAAACAAAAAAAGGGACAGGAGCATGCATTACCAAAAATTGGCTGGAAAATCCAGGTAATCTCGCAGAAAGGTCCTTTAATATACATTCCTTCTTGCCTTGGGGAAGAAATTGTAATGTGGGCATTTCTTCAAATGATCAATAATGAAAATCAATAACACACTGACACTTTCCACTAGCCCTGATTTGGGTATAACCAGAATACGTGTGCATTTCTTGCCATTTCGATTTAAAAGATAAAAAATATAAATTGTCTCCACTTTGGTCAGTTATCTGCCCCTGAATGCCTCCTCATCTCTAATGGAAGGTAAATAAAACAGCAGACCCACTTCTTAGAGGAGAAGGAGGGTGACATGTATGTGGCATTTGTGTCCTTGAAGCTCGTGCACTAGGTAGCTATGAAGTATCTTCCCTGATGTACCTAGCACTGCGGCTAGTGCTCTAGTGGTTAAGAAACAGAAGTCATAGCTTTCCCCAGGGCTTTGCAAAATATCCCCCATTCCATTGTGAGGTGGCACTTGTTACTTGGCGCACAGGGTAGCTGCGTCCAGCCCAGCCCAGCCCCTCATTAACTTAATGGATTCCTGTAGTCAGTCCTCCGGGGATGCAGAGCTGAGGCTCCTGAGACTCGCGGGAAGTGTGGGTGTATTTATAAATGTGTCTCCCATTACGCCCAGGTTTGGAAGCCAGGGTGCTCTGCTCCTGACGCATGCACAGAGAAAGTGAGCACCGTGCTGAGGAGCTGTCATCTTTGTTCATTCATTTATGCTCTTCCAAAGCTTTGCTTCCTGAGAAGAGAGAGCTGGTTAACAGGTATGCCCTGTGTCTGTCCTGGCCTCCTCGCTGGCTGCATGGCTTTGACTGTTGTAGCAAAGACGGACTGCTTTCAGGTCCCCTGTATGGGTAGTTGACTTTGCTTAGGGGAAGCTCTTCTGCATATTCAAATGCAATGACTCTGTTTTTACCAGCTGCCTCTAAGTGGAATCCCACCTCATCAATGTATAGCCCAAGTTTAATCCGAGGCACAAAAATATTTACTTGGGCCAGGGAAGTGTTTAAAAGCATTTTTTAAAAAAAATTTATTTAAAAGGAAAAAGAGGAAAACACAAAACAATACAAAGCGGTGTAAGGGTACAAGTAATACAGAACTACAAAACAACAACAACAACAACAAAAAAACACCCCCCCCAAAAAAAAAACAGTAAGAAATCACCAGTTAATAGATTACATATTATCATCTTAGAGATAGTTGCTCAAATCACAGTATCAAAGCATACAAAGTGGACAAACAGTGAAACTGCAAACAGTTGTGTTCAATGATCCAACCAAAAACATTAACACCCCTAAACTCCTTAACACCCCTAAACACACTTGCTGTTGTATCCTTTAGAGCTCTTTTTTTCCCTCTCTTTTTTACAACAAAATTTACACATTTTGGGTTTTATTACTCCTTAGTTCTTATTAATTTTTTGGGGGGGGAGAGAATAAAGTCAAATATGGCAAAACAAAGCTGTCAATCAAAACCAAGGATAGACATAGCACATGATGTAAAACAGAGTACAAGGTTATCAACAATGGTTATCAACGATGTCTCTTGTTTCCTTAAAAAGAATTGTCTATCTCATTAGATATTATAAAGTTGAAAAAAACAGTAGAGAACAAGACCAATAAAACTTAAGCATTGTAAAAATTACAGGACTTCCAAAGGAGATAATAGTCAAACCAGAATGGGCATCTTAGTGAATCTTATTGCCTTCAAAGTAGTTGCCTATACCCTCAAACTGGATACTATCATACAGAATGGAACAGAGTCTAGTCAGTCAAAACAAGATCATGGGAGTATTACAGGACTTCAAAACAAGTTAATAGTAAATCACAAAAAGTTACTATTATATATCCTGCTAATTTTTTTAATTTTTCCCCTTAATTAAAACAAACATAAGAAATAACTAAATAATTTTTTAAAGAATAAGGGAGAGATTGAGATAAAACAGGACATAACAATATAACAATACAGGTCGAAGCATGACTGTTTCAGCAACCTAGTGCTTCACCACCAAATAACCCGACTTAATAGTAGTTACCATAGTGTCTGTCTTTTTCCTTGAAATATTTGAATAAAACTTCATATACTGTAGCTTCAAATATTTCCATATCAAGAAGTCCAGAATAAAGCCTTTCCAATTAATAAGTGAAAACTGTATAAGGCTTCCGGGCCACATAATGGGGAATCATGATTACGACATATTTTTATATATTTGAATCATTACTTACATTAGGGAAACTATTCGGTATTCACACATGCGAGATTGGTTTAAAAGCATTTTTGAATCTGATAGTCATTTGTGAGTCACTGATATTCCAGTCCTTGGCAATGTCAGCTGCGTGTGATTTACTGCCTGTGATCTCTGTCCCACTCAAGGAGCACAAGATCAGTATGAACCCCAAGCGTTTGTAATCCAGAGGGTGGGGGTCGAGCTCACAGAGTGTTCCTAGGAGGGTAAGTTGCAGTGATTTTTGTGGTCCCCTGGCTTTGTTATATGGGGGAACTGTTAGGGCTGATTGGGTCCTGTGAGAACAGGATTGTGCAAACCTAGGATTAGGAGGCCTGCTTCTTTGCACAGCCCCTGGGAGTGGGAGCAGCAGAGGGCCTTCCCACTGCCAGGAGTGCAGGACCCTGGCTGATCTACAAGGCGGGATCAAAGTACACAGCGAACATTTAAATGAAAGCAATGATTACAGTGAAAGACATTACCATTGTTTCCCCTCAAAATACTTTACCTTATCGAACATAATTAGCCCGTCATTCTTACCACTTTCTGCAGCAGCTCTGGAAGTCCTCTTCCGTGAGGTCTCTACAAAGGATGACTGAAAATATGGTGAATCCTGCAGCCCAGTGACACCCAACCAAAAAGCAGGCTCTTAAAAACATCAAGGTGTCCTCCTCCAGTTTAATCACTGTGTGATTTCTGGCTCTTCTAAAGCCAAAAAGAGCACGGAAGGTAAATGTATTGAACACACTCAGGCCATTGAAGAAGCCATGGCATTCCAGCTCTTTCCTAAGAGGACTCTCGGAACTGCTTCAGAAAATGACAAGAACATTGGAACAAGTGAGCTGGAAGGGAGGGGCCTATCCTGAGGGAGATTAACGGTGATGTGTCTTTTATTGTAAGAGATTTAAAAACATTTAAACACTCATCATGTTTATGGATTGCATCCCATAACAAGTGTGTTACATGGAGAAACAGTGGAAACATTTCAAAAAATAACAAGTCTTTAAGAAGGACATGTCCTTCAGTCCATCTATTCTGCCATGTCCAGGGATCTTTTTGTTTTTTGAGACAGAGTCTCACTGTATAGTTCAAGATGGCCTTGAACTCACTTTGTAGCCCAGGCTGGACTTGAATTTGCAACAATACACCAGTCTCAGCCTCCGAAGTGCTGGAAATGTAGGCATGCACCACCCTGCCCGGCTCTTATGTCTAGGAATCTTTCCCTAAAGGAATATATAAATAAATATGGAGGTTTTGGGTACAAGCATATCCAAAGCAGCATCATTTATAAGAATGAAAATTTATACAGCCCAGGATCCAACAATAAGTCCCTGTGGATAAATTGTATGAGAGCTAATCAGTGGAATACTACACAGTCACTAACACTGACATACAGATGATTTTGAGAGCCTAGAAGTCTGTTTACGTTTTAGTAAACTGAGATTTTATAATAGCAGTAGCACCCAGTCATGTCTGCTCCTGGTGTTCATAGCTTCGGGTAATTTGTTTCCAACTCATAGCCTACAGCAGCACTGAGAGGATGTCAGCTCCATGACTTGTTAAAGATTCTGTGATTTTGGCCTTGCTGAAACAGTCTCTTGACTTCTTGATGATGAATTGATGGAGCCACTTTCCATGTTGGAGAAGTACCATGGCAAGAAACTAAGGGTGGCCTCCAGGCAGCAACCATGGGGAGACTGAGGCTTCCAGATCCTGCCAACAGTGACTACGCAGGTTTGGAGGCAGATCTTTCCATGTGTGTGTGCAGGTGGGTATTCAGTTCTAGACTACATCTTGATTGAATGCATGTGAGAGACCTTCCTAAAGAGAATTCAAGCTGGGCATGTACTTATAATCCCAGCACTCTGGGAAGCTGAGGCAGGAGGCTCGCAATTTGGAATCCAGCCTGCACAATTTAGCAAGACCCTATGTCAGGATAAAAATAAAAATGGTCAAAGATATAGTTCACTGGGAAGGCTATGGGTTCAACCTCCAGTACAAAAGGAGAGTGAGAAGGAGAAGGAAAAGGAGCATGAGGATAAGGATGAGGAGGAGGAGGAGAGGAAGAAGGAGAAAAATAAGAGGAGGAGCAGAAGGAGATGGAAGAAGAAGAAGAAGAAGAAGAAGAAGAAGAAGAAGAAGAAGAAGAAGAAGAAGAAGAAGAAGAAGAAGAGAATTCAATTTAGTCATGCCCAGATATCCATCACACAGGAGTGAGATAGTGCCTTGTTTTAAGCTACTAAATTTGCAGTCCTTGGCCACATAGTAAGAGATAACCGATAGCTGAGGCCAGAGTTCTCAGTCTTTCTACTACATAGTATCGTGTCTTTGGGGATGGATGGCATAAATGTAGCATTTTCTAAAATGTCTGAGGAATACATATCACTTAAGTGTGATACCGGAAGAAGCTTCTATTTATTCTGGTGAAAAAATGGAGATTTTGACACTGTCACTGAATAAACAGGACGGTGACTTAACAGTTTACGATTTATTTGGCTGATTCCACATACTTATGACGGAGGTATCTGGTCTCCAAGGCACATTCTGTATTTACGGCGTGTGGGGAGAATGTTGTGATTTAAGTTGACTTTAATTCACATTTTTTTCTTTCTCTGTGTTGCAGGTCAATTCTCTGGGAGCAAATGGGGTTTAGTTTACAAGATGCTTATTACTGTAATACCAGGGATTGAAGCCAGGCCTTTGCACTGGCTACTTCTCCAGCCCTTTTTAGATTTTTCTATTTTTTGTTTTTGAGAGAGTCTTACTAAGTTGCTAAGGGTGAATTAAAATTTGCCATCCTCTTGCCTCAGCCTTGCAGAGTGCTAGGATTACCGGTTTGAGTCACTGGACCTGGCTTAACATGGTGCCTTAAGTGGCCAAGCTCTAGTGGCCCTACCTCGCTCAGCCACTGGACCCAGGCTGCCCCAGGAAGGCAGTGGTCTCTGGCCAGCAGCTGGAGGTTACCTGGTCACTGCATTACTTGCAGTGGGCAGCATTTCCCTTCTTGAAGGGGGCCTTGTGTGGCACAGAACTGTAGGGGCCACTGTGGAAGGGAAGGAAGGGAAGCCAAGCTGGGCTGGGTGGAGGGAGGAGTTGAGTTGCTCTGTGGCGGTAAGGAAAGTTCACCCAACCACACAGGGAAGTCTTACTTGTATTTGACCCTCACTGGGATGGGTTCCTGTTTGTGCGCTGCTCTGGGGAGGGCAAGCCCTTGGGTGAGGTTGCTCTGCATGGCCAGGACAAACCTGAAGGAGCAGATGGCTTGCACACTACATCTCAGCAAGAATTCTTCCTCCTGTGGGGGTCTGGGTGGACGTCTCTGTGCCCCCAGCCCACCACCTCTTGGATTCTCTTCTTTGAGTGCATCCTGGGATCAGCTTCGGTGAGATTCCAGGGAACCTTATCCATGTCCAAGGAAAACAGAGGAGAAAAATTCCTAAGAGGTTCCTTCACTGTTTCCTGTGGCCTAGTCTCCTTGTCTGCCACTCCCACATTGCTCCTCATTACAATAAATTCCTGGTCCTAGCATCCAGGTGCCCTCAGTAAGCCATTCTTGGACCAGTTCCTTCTCTGTTGGCCCTGGCTTGCAGAGCAGAGCCATATCTGGATATCTTAGGACATCTTAAGAAATGGGGCCTTGTTTGAGTCTTCCTTAGCACATCTGTTAAACAGAACATCTGTACACTGAAGTCTTCCCATGGTATAGCCTCCCAGCCGGCCTGCTTCTCAAAGCCTTATAAATCCTTTCTCTGGTACCTGCCCTGAAGTTCTGGTAACTCTGTTTACTTAGCATGAACTGTCTGTCACTTTGCTTCTGTGTTTCTACGTGTCATCTTGGTTGCAAGTTTGCATCATTGCTTGGGGTCCCTGAAAGTGAGCATTTCGTGAGAGTGCTCCCAGATCAAACTTTACTCATCCACTCTTATGTTCACCCTGATCTCAGTGACCATGAATCCTCTCTGATTCCTTCCTATCAGCACTCACGGGCTAGGGCTTGAGGGCTCTTTGGTGTGGAACTCATTTCTTGTCTTACCTGGAATCAAGGTTTAGCCTAAAATATCTTCCTACTTCCAAAATCTTTTATATTCTGAGCTGGGATTTTGGGGAGGTGACTGGATCATGGAGATGTGATGGAGATGGAGAGGTGATAGTCATCACTGCATTCATCCGTGACTGAGTCTGTGGCTGAATGAGCTGTGAGGAGGTGGGCCTGGGTGGATATGGGTCACTGGGGCTGGGACTGGAAGGATGTATTTTTTTTCCAACTCTTCCCTCCTCTCCTCTCTCTCTTTCTTGGCTGCCTGGAGTGAGAGCTTAGAATCAGCCAACCATGGACAGAACCCACTGGAGACCATGAGCCAATGAACCTCTCTTCCTTTAAGTTATGGGTGGCAGATATGTTGTTCCAGTGACAGGAAAGTCACTAATATGGTACTAGGTCAACCACAGCGTTATGTCATAACTTAACTTTACCAATCAGCCTGATGCCAGGAAGAAAGGAGGAGATGGACCCTGAATGTGTGTACTGCACTGTGGAGAAGTAGCTTCTGTGTTAGGCTTTACAAGGGAGGGTTAAGACTTTGCTGTAGCTCCCGAGTGTTCAGAAGCATCTGGGAATCAAAATCCCAGAGGCATCTGTGTATATATCTTCAACTGGGCTGACATTTCCCCTGTCCAGCAGCCCTAGGAGGTAGCACCATCCTTAGAGAAGACAGCAAGTGGCTGAAAGTTATGATGTCCCAGTGAGGTGTTGACTTGTCCATGCTGGGATCAATTTTGGACTTTTTTTTTTTAAACTGGCTCAGATTCATGCAGGCCCCTTGGGTTGTTCCCTTTGTAAGTCACATTTATTAACTTGAAACAATCAGAGAGAAATGGTGTCAATCTTTTTTCTTCTGCTCATTTGTGAAAGTGCTTATGGGAGGGGATTAGTGGAAGGCATTTGGTTTTGAAGATGTAAAGACCAGCCTCAGGCTTCATCAGGGCTCTGTCTAATAGCAGCTCTTCTCCAATAAGAAAAATCACCTTTGACAAGGGGCTTTGAGTAGTAACTAGAGAATTTTGTTTCTTTCCGATAATTATGAGAAACAAGCCCAGTTCAAAGAACAACTTGAAAAATTGTGGAAGGTCTGTCTGGGGAAGGGAAGTCACCATAGGATTTGGCGACAGTCAGTCTGAGCAGTAAGTGGGTTAATGTGAGACCTTGGGCAGGTTATTGATACACTCTGAAATTCACTTTCTTCCTCTAAATAGTAAAAATCCTGGCTGTGGTTCATTTTTCAGTCCTATTTCATACCAAATGTCCTTGGATGGGCTGTCAGTGTCTTTTCTGTTCTTCTTCTGTGCTCATTCATTCTTCCACTGATCCAAGACAGTAGCATCACCCCCCACCCCATTCCTCTGAAATGGCTTCTGTTGCTCGTAACGTTGGCCTCCGTCTTGCCAGGTGATGGACCCACTTTACTGCCTTTATCCTAGAACTCCCAGGAGCATCCACACTGGCCAGACAGTGCCCTCTCTGAGTGGGCCCTTCTCTGATTTCTTCACCATCTATTTCCATTCTGGCCAACCAGAATCTATCTTTTCTACCTACATGCTTACATGGAGGGTCTAAGGTTTTCAGTGCCATCTTTAAACCAAGAACTTCTGCACTGAGAGTGCCAACCTCAATGTTGGGCCTGAATTCCAGTCTTAGATGGTCACCTGCCTACCTCACATCTCCACTTGAATGTGCCACCTGCACCTCACACATAACTCTGACTTTTTTCCTGACTGTGCTAGAATATCTGTCAATACCACGCTTCCCTTTCGTGCTCTTTTTCCTATCACAAGGACTAGGAATTTTCCAGAACTCCTATGAGTGCCCACTCTAAATCCCACCACAAAAAGCACTTGTATAAGATTTGGAGAGAAGATGAGCAACAGAAATGAAATAGCTGCTACTCTCGGACTTTAGCAAGTGACAGATTTTGCAGTGGCCTTGAGCAATTTTCAAACTCATCTACCTTTGAAGCCGAAATTATCCCAAGAGGTTTCGTGAACACACTGCAGCTTCTTTCCTTACTGAAAGGAGAGGAACGAGCTGTGAGGAGCGCCTGCCCTGAGCCCTGCTCCTTTCCTCTTTCAAGGGTGTAATAGGCACCTACCACCTCTCTTCCCTAAAACTCACACAACTCTTTTACTTTTGGATATATCCTCTAAACCACTGGTCCTCAAACATTTCCATGTTTCATAAATGGAAAGCTGTTAAAAGAGATTGTGGCACCCAACACAGGGCTTCAGGTCAGCCGCTCTCAGGTGGGACCGAGTGGTGCTCATGACACTGGCCCAGCGGCTACACTTTGAGAAACACTGATCTAAGCCCTTGCCAACCATAGATGGTCTCACGGTCTATGCAGTTTCTTGGATCAAAAACTCAGGAGTTCTGCTTGATTCTTCTCTTTTCTTCATGATGATGGCCAAGATTTTGGTTATTTAAACAAAGAACCAAAATTTCAGAGAATTTAGGTAGCTTGATCAAGGTGTCATAGTAGTGGGTGGCGTGTCAACACATTTACCTCCAAGGGTGACTGTCACTAATTCCTGTGCTAGCTTTCTCTGCTAGGCAATGTTTTAGTTGGAAAAATGAGATCATACATATATGTCTTTTTTAATGAAGCTTAAAGAAGAATCTCCAGCTGAGATAAGTCAGAGGTTTAATGAGTGCGGGACTGGTATATTCATACAGGAGATCTGAAAGTTGTTTGATTAGAGAAGTATGACAGGAAGGTTGAACAGGTTTGGGAGAGCTGTTTGAGATTTGAGCTCACAATTTAAAGTAGGTCTAATCTGCAGGGATGTGGGATTTTCTCCAACAATGCTTACATGGACTATGATAGCTGTGGGATAGATTTTCAGAAATGGTGTGCATTTTACATTATGGTGATCAATGTCAAGGAGCCATGCCAAGTTACTTCCCCATCCCATTGTGTTTGTCCTCAATCACGAATACAGCATAATATCAAATGTGTTCTTCTTCGCCATCTGCTAGGTGGGAAAAAGTGATATTTTGCTGTTTTTAAATGGACAGCATTTAATTATGTGTGAGAGTGAACATCTTTTCCTGTGCTGCTTCTGTGAGCTTTCTGTTTATGATGGGGACACTTCTTAGGAATTTAGGGTAGTCATTAAAGGGAAATATGTATTTTGCCTAAACCACTGAAAAAATGCATGATGTTGATGGGGAGAGCTTAATACCTAGGTTTTGAACACTGGCATCAGAAGAGTGGCCTCCTGGAGAATAATAATTCTTCTGTAGTGGCTGGAAACATCACATCTAGATCACTGCTTCGTATAAAAATATTCTCGCCCCACCCTATCCTTCCACCTAACCTGAGCCCTGTACTCTGAGTCCCAGTGCCCAGCCCTGGACTCTCATATCTACCATGAGTGAAATTTTATCTGTGTCACAGTTCTGGGGAAATACTGAAAAGAAAGGAAAAGCAATGAATAAAAAAATGATAAAATAAATCCTTTTGTTTATAGGTTCAGGGAAACTGTGCGTCAGAATTATGCATTCGGCAGCCTGGAAATGATACTAGTGAATGAAAAACTTATGAATCATAAGCTTTTCAACCCACTGTACAACTCCTCAAGAGAAAATAAGACTCCTAAATCTAATAAATTTGTCTAAACTGAGACTCGTGGTGCGTGTCTGTATACACTAACTTTTAAACCACACAACCGCCCATGCACATTGTACTGTGCCAAATTTTTAAGCTTGAGTGAGAAAGAGGAATCTTTTGTATTTTTGAGGAGATAGCATACACACGCGATCTACGCAAAGAGGATGTGGGAATCACTCTAAGCCCATACTTGGAGTGCCGTGCATGGTACCTACATTGGAGAGAGAGCACAGGGTGTTGGGATAAGAAGCTGGTGCAGGGACAGGGGCCTGTGCTGAGGCTGGGCCTGTGATCCGAGGGGTCCAGGCTTGCTGAGTGTTGCAGTGTCTTCCCATGTGACTGGATGCCTGTTTTATCCTTAGGGTTCTTGAAAGGTGAGCGGAATGTCACCTAGCATTGGAGTGGTAGCTGATATTTGATGTTTAAAGGATACTTTGTGAACTCTGGCTCCTGGTGTGTGATTCCAAAGGTAGGTGAGATCCAACTGGAAATGCACCCTCCCCAGAGCAGTATTTATCTTATTAATAATGTAGGCTGTGCCTCTGTCTATGAAGAAGAGTGATCTCTGCCCAAAGCAGTTCTAAGGTGCCTCCTGCACGTACCGTGTTGAGGCTCTTGTATTTAATCTCATTCACCCTTGACAGATACCTGATAAGCCTCGCTATAATTCAGATGACAAAATTGAGAAACAGAAAGGTTGTGTGGCCTCCCCAAGGCTCCAGATGGTGAGTAGAAAAGCTGGGTGTTGTGAACTGAATGCTTGGGTCCCTCACATTCATGTGTGAGAGCCTGACCCTCAGTGCAGTGTGTAGGGCAAGGAGATGGGCTCTGGGAGATGACTGGGTTTAGATGGGATCAGGAGACTGGATTATTGATTAGAAGCAGACACCGCGGAGCTGGCCTTCTCTCTCTCCCTTGTTAGCACACATTCAGAAGGTGACTGGAAGCCAGGAAGAATACTCCCATAAGAACCAGACATGATGGCACCCCAATCTCAGACTCCAGAACAGTGACAGAACAAATTCTTCTTAAGTCTCCCCAATCTCTAAATATCACGTGACACTGAATGACAGCTTGAGCTAAGACACTGGGTTTCCACCCACTATGATCAGATAGCAGCATCCCTGCTCTTTCTGGTGTCCTGTGTCACTTCTCTAGGATGGTCTTTGAGTTCACTGTGATCCTCTGCTAAATTATCCCACAATAATGGCAAAGCGACAGGTAGTGGAGCCCACGCAAATCTCTCTGAGAAATCTGCCATGCTTTCTGGTCTAATTCTGGTATTTAAACTTGTTACAAGTGTCCTGTTCAAAAGTCAAAAGAAGACATCTAATTCCCTTCCTTTGAAAGACCAGAGCTTATGCCCAATGATTCATTATCCCCAGAAGTTTTACTATTATACTGTGCTCCTGGGTTCTTCAAAGCTCTGTTTCTTAGAAATGATGGAAACATAGGAATTTCCTCATACAGAGAAGTTCTTTCACCATTCACTCTTTTTGCCTTTGAGAAACAGACTTGGTGGAAAGCATACACAAGGCTTGTTCTAGCTGATCACACATTTGTCGAACATCCAAAGGTTAAACCATATTGAGGCCATCTCCGGGAACATATCTGCTTTGGAACACTACAAGAAAAGGAAATCACTGCTGATTCTTTCCCTTCTAAGTAAAAGAGGACCCAGTGCCACGTTCACTTTTCACCTTCCTTCTGGAACACCCTCATCTTTCCTACTGGTGGCCCATCTTTGGGCACTAACTCAAGCTAATCTGATCAGAGAAGTCTTTGGTCTTTGACAGGAAAAGACCACCTTATTTTTAGTGCTTGCTGTGACACTGGTCAACTCTCCCAAACTGTTTCTGTGTGACACCTTCTTGCTTGGAGGATTTTGTTTTCTGCTCCAGTGTAGCCCTATGATTGTTGAAGAACTCGGCAAAGTTAAAGTTCTCAGGAGCTTCCTTTCAATAGGGGAAAGAAGGGCTGGTAACTTTCCCTTTGTACAAATATACTGATTTTTTTTTAAAGTATCAAACATTTGTAAATTGTTTTGTAATGCATATTTAAAGCTACTTAAAAATCTATCACTCAATACAATTACTGTGTCACTTTGATTTATAGGAATGCTTTGAAGAAGAAAGTTAAGTATTAATTAAATACACATATTACTTGTATCCTGATTTTTATTAAACACAGTATTTTCCAGGTGATAAGGGGAACCCCATACCCTACTTCTCAATTACTGCACAGCCAGTGAAATGAGGTAAGTTGCTTTTGAGGGAAGACAAAAGGCTTTAGAACGAAGATTGTCTTCAAATATTTGCAGTCACTTTGCAGTTGATTTGGTTTTCTTTCTTTTTTTGTGCTTCAGTTTCTTCATTTCTAAAATGAAGAGCCATCACCAACCTCTTATAGATACGGTAAGAATTAAATGAGAAATTAAATCAGAACCTGATGCCTGCCTGCCATTTTTGTTAAGATTAAAGAGTAGATGTGAGATTCTGAGTTAGTCTCCAGTTTTTGAGCATGTGATACCTCTTCTCTTTAAATTCATGTCAGCAAGGCCTGTGTTTCTTCATGAAATCTTGCTGGAATTTTGTTTGCTGTTTGAGCCACTGCATCCCTCGACAGCTTGTATTGCTGTTAAACAGGTAAAGATGAGAGTAAAGGTCTAAACTCTTGGGAATCAAGCACCTGCTGCCTTCCTAACATGTTCTGGGAGATTGTGACATTGAAAGCAAAGCCTGACTCCCACCTGTGACCAAAGAAGAAAGAACACAAGTTGAGTTTGCCTAAAATCAGCACAAAGGGAGATGTTTACAGAATGCCTTCTATGGGACAGGCTTTACCGTAAATGGGGAACAAGACTTGGTTCTTGATCTCCACATGGATGGAGGAGACTAAGAATAAATACATTTTATACAAGTACAGCATTAGTAAGTGTGTCTTAGTTATTTTTTACTTGTCGTTGAGACAAAATACCTGATGCCCAAAATTGTGAAAGGTCAGGTTTATTTCTTACAGTTTTTGGAGGTTTCAGTCCATACTCAGTTGGCTCCAAGGCAGGGCGGCATGGCGGGGCCGCAGTTCATGGCGGGGCCGCAGTTCATGGCGGCTGCAAACAGCAAGCAGAAACTGGCAAGAGAGTGAGACATGCCTTCTTCCTGCCATTACATTGTACACTGGCTCCACCCCTAGGCCAGTGTAGCACTGACACCCCCAATCCAAGCGCTACACAATGAAACAATCACAAATGCATAATGCAAAGGCATGAGGCTTGGGGGCCTCTGACATAAACTACGATATAAGTGATACAAAGTGAAAAAGAACTGGAGTAGATATTTTACGAAGGTGGCCAGAGAAGGCCTCTGTAAGCTCATCAAGGAGCAGAGATGGACAGCAGTGAGACCAACAGTAAAATCATTTACTGTTTAGGCTGGCCAGTCCTCCCCCTGTTTTGCCCACAACTGAGGGGCTTCCTGGGAAGAAGATCTTTTATTGCTAAAATCAGAACAGTTTCAAGCAAAGTGGCAGTAGTTAGTTAATCCTGGTTAGAGTTCCAAGCAGAGGGAACAGACAGAACTTAATGAGGTGTGCTTCAGGATATCCAGAGGCCAATGTAATGGCATATGGCCTCCTGGAGAAGGAAGGGGTCCAGGACAGAGAAGGAGGCTGAGTCAGGTTACCCAGGGACTTGTTGGCCAAGGTAAGGATGGGTGATAAATGATCTGCCCCTTCCAAGTGCTCAGATACACGGAAATGTTGAAGACAGGCAGGGAAGGAAGGTACCCACACAAGCAGGGCTTTGCTGCTTGAGAGAGAGAGAGAGGCCTGTGAGTCCCCAAACTCTGCTGTGGTAGTTGGCATGCAGATGTGTCTCAGATGGTCTCAGAAGTCTGGGTGTGTCAATGCTCTTCCTTTTTGCCTCCATGATTGGAGAATGCTCTTACTAGATTGTTCTAGCACCAGAAACATGCAACTGTTCCTTCTGGGGCTGCATGGCCTTCACCTGAGCATGTTGTGAACACTCTGGTGGGAATCATCACCTGAGCTCTCCTGGATGGATCAGAGCTTCTCTGGGAGGCTGCTCTCATACCCACAAAACCCCACACTCACCCACGTCAGGGCTGGAGGTTCAGGGGGACCCCAGACTCTGATTTTTGCACATAAAGAAGCCAGGACTGAGAGAGGATAAGGCAACTTTGTCCAAGAGAACATGGGATTCAGAGGCAGAGCCTCAAGAAGACCCCAAAGGAGAGCAACTGGCCAAGACTGTGCTTGATCTGGAGCTAGCAGGGCGATACTTGACCTGGGTGGATTGGTCTGTCCTCAACTGAGCTGCACAAATAGGAGTTTGTTGTTAAGGACAAGAGCAGAGCCGTCTGATTTTGTTCCTCTCAAGCTCAGGACATAGAAGGATCACCAGGGACATTGTGGAGACCCCAGATTTAAAAGGCTCACATCAAGAGAATAGAGTGCACTGGAAAAAGAGAGCAGAGGGTGAGAATTAAAATTGCCTTGTAGACAAGGATGAGAGACTCTGATAGTGGAAAGGTCAGGACAGGAGTTTGGGTCAGTGGTACAGAACATGATCAGTGAGTCCAAATAGTCAAAGGGCTGACATACACTAATCATATACTTTGCTTGATCTTTATGATTTCTCTTTACCAGTTAGTTAGTCATTCTTAGCCATCATGTTTCTTCTCATAACTTTCCAAATACAATACCTTAATTCCTTCAGACAGGAGTTAAGGAATGGTTGTGGCCTGGGGCCCGAGTTGCCTTTATAAGCAAGTGTTTCAACTTTAACTGTACAATATAGGAGGCTGTGTCATTGTTTATATCCCGTGCACAAAATTTCAATTTAATTTGTCTGCAGTGGAGCCTGCAATGGTTTGGACCATTGAGCAGAATTTTTTTTCCTGTTGATTTTGGGGTTGGGCTCATGATATTCTTTGGCCAGTGGAATACTCCTGGACATGAGGTAAGCAGAAGCCCTAAATGTTCTCAGTTTGTCTCGTCCTTTGTACTCTAGTGATCTGTTATGAGAAGATCATGCCCAGAGGAGCTACCATTCTGGGGAGAATGAAACACAGTATGTTTCTGTCTTGGTTACTTTTCTTTCACTGCTGGAGCAAAATACCAGACATACAAAATGAAGGAAGGAGAGGTTTATTCAGCTCACTGTGTGTGGAAGTTTCAGTCCAAGGCAGGTGGCGTGGCTCCAGGGCAACACTTTAGGGCAGCAGCCAGCAAAAGCAGCAAGAGCAAAAGGGGATGGGGAGCTAGCCTCTTTTTCTCCCTCGTGTTGCACACAGGACAATTCCTCCCTCCCCACTAGGGCAGGTGTAGAATCTTCTTGCCCTCCTGCACAGGATGAGGATATTTACAAAGTAAGAACCCTAGGCTCCCTGCTGAGTCTCTTAAACTTCTAAGCTTCTCAAGTTAACACAGTGCGTCAAACATAACAGTCCCCAACTTATGAGTTTGGTTTGGGGAGAATGTTGGTAAAACTGGATTCATTCCTAAATCCAAAAGAGTGAGTCTTATGTCTTACAGTACACCCATGAAAGTGTGTATGTTTGTAAGTCGAGGATTTATAATCTATGTAAAGCTGACTTGAATCCAACCTACAGTTTGGAGCAGTCACCCCCTTGAGTCAGTTCTAGTGACTCACAGGCCTATCACTGAAAAATAAATACACAGTTTTGAGATATTTGTTACACACCACTGTTACAGCAACATCTAACTACTACAAGGCTTCAGTCAAAAGAGATCACGATTCTGTTGGTTTAGGCTACAGCACAGTGCTGGGGTCTGAATGTCTGCGTATCCTCCATATGAAACCTAATCATCTATGTGATGGTACTGGGAGGTGGGACCATTTGGAAGTGACCAGGTCCTGAGAGTGGAGTCCTCATTTGTGGGATGAGTAGTCTTACAGAAGGAGTCTTAGAGATAGGCCTTGCTTCTCATACCATGAGAAGGGGCAGTGAGAAGATGTCTTCTATGAGCCAGAAATGAGCCCACACCAGACACCAAGTGTGTTTGCACCTTGATCTGGGGTTCCCAACCTCCCTCCAGCACCATGAGAAATAACTTTCCATCACTTATAAGCTACAATGTCTATGATATTTTGTTATAGCAGCCCAAATGGTCTAAGACACTCAGGCATTAGTATTTCTTACAAATGCTTTTCAGATGATTCTAATGTGCAGCCGAGGTTGATAACTGCCAGTTTGGAATATTGCTTCCTTGGGCCAAGACTCACGCAATGATACCACTGCTTAAACCTGTGTTTCTTACAACCTGCCTCTGAAACTACCTACATCCCAATCTCTGTCAAGAATGGCATCTCACTTGTTAAAAATACAGATTCTTGGGTCCTTCCCAGAATTTCTGTATTAGACTTTCCAGAGTAGATCAAAGTGCATTTTAACACATTTCCTCTTCAGGCAACTTTCAAGTACCCTAAAATTTGGGAAAGGTCCACTGAGGGATTATTTCACATTTCCCACCACTCCACAGTAAGACAGTTGATAATTGAAACTTTCTTACTAAAATTTGAATCCATGTCTGCCTGCCTTTATGAACATTTGAGCTTGTGTCTTTTAGTCTTTTTAGGGAAGATCTGGAGGAGGAGAATTACATCCTGATCTGATTTCATGTAATGCAGGAGGTTGGACTAAGTTATTTCCAGCTCTAACACTGTGATTTTACCCCATTATATCTGTCATTATAATCTGTGCAGCACAGGTATGAAATGACTCAAACCTCTAGCTACTTCAGACCAAAGGGGAGATAATCACCTCAGTAGGAAGTTGGTGCCTCTTCAGGCGTTCAGTCAGACTGACCAATGGGGCTCCGGAGGCCTTTGGACTTTAAGGTTGAGCTGGGGCCTCACCAGGCTGAGAAATATGTGGCAGCTCCTATAAATTCCCGTCACTCCTGTCATTTTTTTCTGTGTTCCCTTTTTTGGTGCATTTTCTGATCTTGGCATCAGGTCTATATTTCAGTCTCATTGTTGGTTCTTTGGACTTGGGGTCCTGAGAGTCAATCTCAGCTTCTGCTGATGGACTCTGACTTGGCTCAACACTTTGACTTAGTAGTTCTCTGTTCACCTGGAGAATTTGAAACAACCCCAAATCAGGCTGCTTCCAGACAATCCCATCAGAACCTCCCATCAGAGGTGTCAGATTGTTCACAGTCTTCCGAGAAGATTCCAGTAAGTAACCAAGGTTGACAACCACTCACTGGCAGAAACCACACCTCACCCTCCCTCCACAACCTGTATTAGACAAGTGGCACCAAACTACTGCTTCCCCCAAGATATTGAAACATGGTAACCACATTCCCATGCAATAGATAAATCCTTTATGTCAGTCCAAAGCCGGTAGTTACTCCCTAACCTCCAAGAGTAGAGTTTGGAACGTGCCACTGATTATCAAGATGCAGGCTGAGAGTGGAGGTAGCTGGCCAAGGAAAACACAGCATTCACTGGAGACAGGCACAGACAGAAGGCTGTGGGGTCACAGAAAGTAGGGAAAGAAACCATTCACCATAATGAGTAACTGGCAGCAGGCGCTTTGCAGAGCAATACAGCTGATAAATTCTCTGCACTTACAGCAAACTTTGAACAGGTGCATAAACAGAGCTTGAGTGTTTTCTGCAAATAAAAGCAATGGCTTAATACAAAGAAACCGTGTCTCAGTGTAGACTTAAGTGGAACAAAGATAGGGTCAGACACAATGGAAGTCAGTGAGCAGAGTACAGGCAGTAAGATACATTTTGAAAACCCAAGTGACTCAAGCAAGCTTCTAGTGATACTAAGCAGGGGTCACCATAGTTCTAGAGTGAGACTAATGGGAAATGTGTATCAGAACCTCACTGTGTGTTTATGGGTTTCTGTATGGACCACAGCTTACACTGACTTTATAATGAACACTATCATTTCCATTCCAGAGGGTGGGCTCATAATTTTCAATTAATTTTTTGTTGTTGCCATGAAATATGGGCTAAGGAATGCCCTGAAGTTCTTTTACAGAGACATAGAGTCATAGCTAAAGTTCTTTTACAGAGACATATATAAAGTGAGAGACTGAGGGTCCAGTTCCATGGTAGAGAAGTGAGTTGTTCTATCATTTCCTAGGGAATGGGACTTGTGCATCCAGATTTTTCTCTGTGAATTCTACAAACTATGCTACAACCGTCAGCTCCTAAAACAAAATCAAGCAGCCATGAGAAGAAGAAATGGAAAAACACTGGGAATGATGTGCTTGGGACATTCTTTAATAAGACAGGGAGCCAAAAAGATCTGGAAGGAGCACTCATTGTCAAACTGGCAAGATTGAGAATGAAGCGCAGTGTTTCAAAGCCACCATGCTTGCTTTTCATCGAGATGAAAAACCAGATGTGTTCTTCTCTCCTGCAGCACCCCAGTGTCCACATACTCAGCATGGCAGCCCCAGATCACAGACCCACCAGTCCTATGGCAGTGTGCAGGTGAGAACAGGATCAGCCGCTCCTGTTCTGCCAAGACTGATAAATGATTTGCGTTTCTAATGGAGATAGACTTTGCTTTTCCCAGTTGGTTAAACAGATCTGCTTTAGAAGGAAACACAGGATGAAAGTCAAGTGCTTTGAATGGATTTACTTACTCAGTCTTCTCTTCTTTCCATTCTTTCCTGGTCTGCTGGGGAGGCAGCTCTCATCCACTCCACCCTCAGTGATTCTCTTTGGAAGAACTCACGGAAACTCAGCTGAGGACAGTTAAACCACATTGCCACTGAAGACAGCTTAAAAGTGAATGATTACTCGGGAGCTGAGCTGACACTGAGCCGAGCCCTGGCATATAGCTCTGTGGAAGGTCTCCATGGATTTCCTAAGAAAGGGGCAGATTAAAAGGAAACAAAGGGATAATAAGCCCAAACCTTAAATGACTAGAGAGAAGCTGGGTGGTAGAAAAAGCCTTTGCCAACTTTTACCTCTTGGGGTCTTTGGGACAAATCTCGTTTCACACAGATTTAATGGGAAATTCTTCTGAAAGTCAAAATCTGTCCAATGGCTTTGAACATCTCCCTTTAAGATGTTGTTAATGAGCTCAGTGTCTTCAGGATCATAAGGCCTTATTGCTGCCCTGTGGCTATGTGGGGATTCTCTCATCTGGAGATCCAGTTTCAACTGATTTTTTGCCCCCATTCCTTTATCTGGGAAAAAAGGAATATTTAGCCATTCAATTGGCATATAACAAGATAACTATAACAAGTTAATTAGTTCTCAATTAAGTTGTATTTACCATACTTCCTGAAAGTTTTCTCAGCAATTAAGGACATCTGATGAGCTTGGAGTAGCTGCTGGGTTTCCCACAGTAAATAGGAAGATGAGAACACCTTTCTTTGAGGCAGAGGCAGAATCATATTGTTTTCTTGAAAGCCAGCATCAGGATATACATCCAACTTGTCTAAGAAGCAATTGCCTGTAGCAGCTGGCCAATTTTCTAAACTGGCAACCTGCAGCAGTTACGTGGTATACGAGCAAAGAGTGGAGGAATTAGTGTAATTTAAAGAGCTTTGTCTTTAGAATCCAGTGGATGTGGGCTCAAGGGCTAGTCAGTGATTTCTAGTTATGTGACCAGCTTATTCTGTTTTGCATTGCTATAACTGAATATCTGAGATGGGGTAAATCATAAAGGACAGAGATTTTTTAGCTCATGGTTCTGGGGATTAAAGTTCAGGAGCATGGCACCAGTATCTGATGAGTGCCTTTTTGCTGTTTCATAATATGGCTGAGTGCATCTGTGGTGAGACAACAGGCAGCCAGAGAGTGATGCTTTTATAATAGTCCCTCTTGAAATAATTCAAAAATCTAGTCCTCCATTAACTCACAAATGGATTAACCCACTTATGGGGGCAGAGCTCTCATGACACAGTAATCTGTAAATACTCTTAGCATATGAATTTTGGAAGTAATTTATCAACATGTGAGATTTTGGGAACATATTAAAATTAGAGCAGTGATTTTGGGCAAATACTTAAAATCTACAAAATAGTTTCCCTATTTTTATGATAGCATATTAGTAATTTTCTGTTGCTGGGACAAAAGTATCTAATACCCACAACTTCAAGGAGAAAAGGATTATTTTAACTTATGGTTTTCAAAGGATTCAGGCAATAATTGATCCAAGGCAGCAGAAACAGTATGGCATGATGGCCTGGTGGAGGAAAATTGCTCACATAGCAGCCAGGAAGGAGAGAGAGGGAGGGAGGAAGGGAAGGAGGGAGAGATAGAGAGAAGAGAGAGAAAGAGAGAGAGAGACAGAGAGAGAGAGAGAGAGAGAGAGAGAGAGAGAGAGAGAGAGAGAGAGAAAGGGAGAAGGGAGGAAGCTGGAGATAAGAATATACCCTTCCAGGTCACACAAATGGTCCACCCCAACCAGGCTCCACCCCATAGCAACACATCTGCCTACTGAGCTCATCAATGGAAAAGTCCATTAATGAGTGTAGCGCCCTGATCTAATTACCTTATACACACATGAGACACGTAAACCATAATAGCTAGTGAAAATACAGATCTCGTTAGTGCTGCTGTGCCATCTGCAGAGAGAATGGAGGGTAAAACTCTATGGGTTTCCTATGTAGTAGACAAGGTTATTAGTTTATTATCTGTGGTCTCTGTCATCTGGAAGGATTTGGTAAAGGAGTCACCTGACTAAGCCCTTAGGGGGTTAATTATCATTTGAAGTCTTTGCAGACTCCTCTAATTCAATTTTGTTGCTTTGTTAATGGTGAAATCTTCATGAAGACATTATCAGAATATTGCAGTATATCCAGAGAATACAGAATGGTAAGGTTAGTTATTAATTTTATCTTTTTTCTCTTATGATCCTATCATTCAGTGTCCCTGAAATCAGAGAAGTGTGTTTATCAGAGGAGCAAGTGTGAAATTGGCCCCCACTGGGGAGAAAATGGAGCTCTGTCAGGGTGAGGAAGGAGTGAAGATTCCCTGGCAGAAAGCACCCCAAAGTGGTGAGAGAGGCTCCCAGGTTCTGGCTCCTCCTCTCTATTCCTTTTTTTTTTCTGGTACCAGGGATTGAACTCATGACCTTGTGCTTGCCAGGCAGGTGCTTATACTGCTGAGCTAAATCCTCACTCTATCCATCCCTTTCTTTCCAAGGGTTTACCTCTCCTTCAGCGCCAGCTATGATTAAAAAGCCATGTTGAAGAATCATCAGAAAGTGGGGAAAAAATTTACAAACTAATTTGCATTTTAATGAATTTTTAATTGAACCAAAATCTGTTGTTTCTGTTTAAAGATGCAGGGCTGACTTTGTGGTCTCTGCGGCTGAAGGCCAAGTGGGAACTCGATGTGATAAAAACAATGATAATGCTAAGCTTAATTAGGTTTGAAAACTTGTCTGAAAGGGCTGTGAGGAGTCTGGAAATGGTGAACATTTGCTAGCAGCAGGCTAAGAAGCTGTATTGGATTGGTAAATGCGTTCTCCCCCAAACCAAGAATGAAGCCCAAATCGGCCAGGTTCTCAATGATAGTGACTTTGCTTACTAGGCAGCAGCACCTGCAAAGCCCAGACAGGGGGAACTGGCTGCCTGAATTACTTTTCTCTCCTCCCTGAGACAAAATACCTGATGCCCAAAATGAAGGAAGGAAAGGTTTATTTAGCTCACAGTTTGTGAAGCTGTCAGTCCATAATCAGCTGGATTCAAGGAAGGGTGGTATGGCAGAGGGACAACCATTTATGGTGGTGGAAGACAGCAAAAGCATCAAGATCAAAAAGGGGAGGAGAGTGGAAAGAAAACTCTTTCTGTCCATTACATTGCACATAGGCTACCCACCCTAGGGTGGATTAGAACTCATACCTGTAATCCCAGCATTGGACCATGAATTAATCAAAAACTCTAGAAGTCTGCCTCCGTGACCAAATGAGACTTTGGGGGAACATCTAGACACAAACCATAACATTCTGTTCCTGCTCCTCACAAAGACTCAGGTACATTCCTTTACACAAAAGGCATTTTATTTCATCTCTAAGAGTTGTCAAAGTCCTAGAAGTTTCAGTGTTGCTGAAAATTCCAAGGCCCAAGTCTCCTCTGAGATCTAAGGCACACTCTTAGCTGTGAGTCTCTGTACAAATGAAAAGTTAAACACTTCCAACATTCAATGGCACAAGATAAAAATTACCATTCCAAAAGATACAAACAGGGCATACAAAGCACTGGGACCAAAGCAAGTCCAAAATCCAGCAAGACAAATATTAAGTGCTATAGTTCCACTTGGAACATCTGAAGCGATCTGTGGCAAATTGTGAGCTCCGAAGGTTTGCATGGCTGAGCCCCTGTAGCACTGTAGGTGGTTGTAGCTCCCTTAGCCTAAGGTCTTCTAACAATACTCTATCAGGTCACATCTCTGAACCTTTCCAAACTCTTCCCACAAGCCATTCCCAAAGGCTCTTGAACCACATGGTCAGGTATAGTCACAGCAATGACCTCACTTTTCTGGTACCAAGTTCTGTCTTAGTTACTTTTCTTTCATTGCAGAGACAAAATACTCAATGCTCAAAATGAAGGAAGGAAAGAATTATTTAGTTCACAGTTTGTGGAGGTTTCAGTTTATAATCAACTGGCACAAAGGAGGTGGCATGGCAGAGGGGCAGACATTCATGGTGGTGGAAGACAGCAAAAGCAACAAGTGCAAAAAGGGGAGGAGAGTGGAGAGGATACTCTTTCTGTTCTTTATCATATGTAGGCTCCCACTCTAGGGTGGGTGTAGCACTCACACCCATAATTCTAACATTGGACCATGAATCAATAAAAAACTATAGAAGCCCATCTCCATGACTGCAAGAAGTATTTTTTTGGGGGGGCATCTAGACACAACCATAACACTGGTTTTGGTGTTTTGTTCCACAGCTCTGTCTCTTAATGTTTCTTAGTAGAGTCTTAGTGGAAGTCAGGCATGGCTAAGGTCCATGGAGTGGTTAAGGTGATTAAGGTGGCTAAGGTCCATGGAGTGGTTAAGGTGATCATTGGGCCTCCCTACAGGAGGCATGAAGAAATGTCAGTGGTATGAGTTTTTGTCTTTCTTAGTAAAATGGTGTGAATTTTCCCCATACTATTCCACCCAGATAATAAACCTTGTTACTCACAGCAAAATCTATCACCAGAACTTCATAATCTTACTGATTCCCTGTGATCCAGGAGGACTGGGGGAAATGACAGAGATTGACCTAGATGGATTTCATAATCTTAAACATAATGTAGGAATAATGTTGGCTTATTTGGTTAGTAAATCTATCTATACTTAGATCTGACTACCTTTTTCCCTGAAAAAACAAATGCATAGCAAAATAAAATGCACTATTATATTATACTTAGCAGACACATCAGAAAAATACATAGCTAGTTTTCTATTGTTAATTGGTCAAAATTTACTTTAATATATGAGCTTGATTCTTAAAATGTTTTACAGTTTGTGCAAGCAGGAATTTTTCCAGATCTAGCATACTAAAGTATCATATATTCAGTGTTTTTACTTTCGGAAATTTTCGGAGTGCTCTATTTATATGAGTGTGTACTTATCATTATAAAGTAGAACATAGCTCCTTAATTTAAGAAACATTATAATGTAGTTTATTAATACCCTCCAATGGCAGGAAAATTTTTCATATGCCTGCAATGAGAAATCAAGTTTTTTTAATTACAGACAAGCAGAGATTTCATAGCTAGAAGTCAAAAGTAGACATTTAAACCCAAAAGTTTACTGGTATAGGTGCCAGAACTAATCTTTTTCCTTATTGGAATGAAATTTTAGTAACTTGAGCACAAAATAGACAAGCAGACCAACCAATAAGAAAGCCTAACTTCTCATCAATGTTTACCCAACAGAGATGAGGTCTTTAGCATCCCTTTATAGAGATTAACAAATTGTTAAGTGTGTTAATCACTTTCTCATTATTATAACAAATACCTGAGACAACTTGTAAGAGAAAAGGTTTACTTTGGCTCATGGTTTCAGAGGTTCCAATCCAAGCCTATTAGCCCTATTGCTTTGGGGCCTGTGATAAGTACCATATTATGGAAGACAAAGCTAAAGAGAGGAAGAGGATGAAGGGGTCAGGGTCCTTAGAAGACACATCTTCCATGATCCAAAGAGCTCCCACAAGGCCTCATCTCCTAAAGCTCTAGTGCCTCCCAGTAATGTTATACTGAGACACAAGACTTTGACATATGAGCCTTTGGGGAACATTTAAGATGTGAATTATAGCAATTAGACAATGAAACTAAATTAATAATTATTACTGCCACCTTGGGAGATTAGCTTATTGGTTGCATGTAAACCAGAGGCAAAAACAAAAATGCAAACCCATAGAGAATAAACAACCTCCCTCTACCTTTTTCTTGACTGACCCTATTGTTTAGAGAAGCTTCTTGCTGCTGAGGTCTTTGTGACATGGGCAGCCCTGGGGCGAGCAGATGGCCAGAGGCCTCTCCACTGACAGAAGGCAGTAGGACTCGCTGATGGTTCTACTGTGACATGGAAAACACAACCTGGGAGCTAATTAACACATGTGTGGGACTTGAGGCAACAGAGAGAGCATTATGGTTTCCCACCGGTTTTCAGTTGGAGGGAGGGTTAACTGTCTGCTGTCCAGTCTCCTCACTTACTGGAAGAGAAACTAAGTCTTTTCAAGGGCAAGACTCTTGTTCAGGTCTCTATAGTGAGTTATAGGTTAATCCAGAATCAGAAAATGTCCTCCAGTTTCATTATCAGTGATGTTTGCAGAAAGTTACATCTTGTAGCTGAGGATTTCTGTTTTGGTCAGGTTGGTTTTGTTTTGGTTTTTGTTTTGATGCTGCAAACCTGTGAAAGTCTTCATTGTATTCTGCTTCCTAGTCAGATATTGCATTGCTTTTGTCATGTTGATAACTTTAATCTTCACTGCAGAAATTTCAGAGAAAACCCACGCTATATGCTCAGAGTGCCTCTGTTTTGGATCAAGTCAAGCTAAGTCAGAGATTTGGAACATAGAAATGCTCATAAATATTGTTTTAAAAGATACAACTGGTTTATCAGGTCCACTGGACCAGTCAGTTCAATATCCCTGGAGCCCCTGAAGCATGCTGATTTAGGTGCATAGTTCTGTGATGATATATGAGGAGTGATGTACAATTCTAATGCTGGACACTTTACAGGCTGGCCCTCTTATACTCAGCAGAGTAGACAAATCTTTCTATCATGTAGACAGGGGACAGATTTTTTTTTGATAGTCTCAGACCTAGTCTGTGGGCGGCAGGAAGGTCAAACTTGCTTGGTTGCATAGTCTGAGTTCATTACCAGGTCCACACCAGGAGGACACAGTGTCACACTGTGAGGGGACCAGGTAGCCCTGGTGGATATAGGTGTGTGGGGAATTTAAAGGGTAGGCACTGATTCTCTCAGCTAGCTGTGGGGGGAGAAGTATCAGGGAGGCCGAATGTGGTGCTGACAATTCCTTATGTCCTGAACAATGAGAAGGAGGTTGGATAGGTGGAGATGGGAAAGAAAGGATGTGCCACATGGAAAGTGCTTGGCAACTTGGGCCCCAAGGGAAATATTTGGGGAAAGGCAAGCAGATTGCATAGAATGAGGCATACAGTTTTGCAGAGGGACTTTAACAGATAATCATAGTAACAGAAATTTAATTCATTGGGTCCTTTCTTATAGGCTGCACACTGTCCTGTGGGCTTTAGGTTTTTTTTTAGCTCACGCAATTATTTAATAATAACCCATGAAGGTAGGTGCAGTTACTGTCCCTTATAGATAAAGGATTTGTGGTACAGAATCAGTAAGTAACTAGGCCAAGATTATATACTATTACATGCCAGTGCTGGCATTCAGACTTGGATATTGAGCCTGGGCTTTTAATTATTTGGAAGAACATTAGGTGAAGATATGGGGAGGTTTTGAAGAGTTTGGATCATAGCTTCTCCGAACATGTCTTACAACACCATGTCTTTAGGTTTTAGTAAATGTTTTATAGAAGACTGAGGAAGCACAGGGAAACAGCTCTGTATACTATCAGTAAAATGCTAGTATGTGTTGTGAACGGCAAAAAGGGGATCTGGTTTGCAGCATTTCCCAAACTTACCATGCTTCCATGCTCAGAAATCCATCCATAGACAAATCACACCAGGCAGTGGAGATCCTCAGACAGTTCTGAGAAGCAGCTGCAAGATGACCAGGTCAGGTCCATCCTTATGGAGGCATCACAGGCAGTGGACTAAGGACAGACACCGTAGTGCAAGCACTGAGGTAGGGAGGCCAGTTAAACAAAAGCTGATTCCACCAGGGTCGGGCTCGGGCAGGGGAATGGGAGAAATGGATGTCCTTCATTTATTGCTGATGAACATTCTGGGCTCCGCTGAGTCAGATGACCAGAATATCTTCAAACCCTCACTCAGTTAGAAAAACTATTGGGCTTGGGCAGTCTTCTAGTGCAAAGCATAGGACGTGAGGTTGTGTAATGGTCTTGCAAGAAAAATGGGGAAATCTAGAACTCCACAAGGAGCAGTTTCTGGTAAGAAAGATGCAGTAATGCTCAAAACTCAAACCATGCACGTGAAATTTTCAGATGAGAGGAAGGGGACAAGTTAAAGTTTTGGTGTGTTTGAGTTGGGTGTCAAAGGACAGTGGAGAAAGAGAAAAAGAGGGTAGTGAGACAGAAGTAAATGACGCATAGAATCCTTTGTGATGAGTGAAGAGTGGAAAGGGCAGCTGTAAAGATGGAGCCTGGGTAGGAAGCAGTGTTTTGCGGTGAAGCCCTTTGGATCCAAATGGGTCTGGGTTCCAGTTTCAGCTCTGCTTACGAGCTCCATGGCCTTTTCAAGTCTTCTCCTTCTCTGCATCTCAATTTTCTCTTCTATAAAATGCAGACAAAACTCCCTAACTCATGGAATTTCTGATAGGATTAAGTGAGAAAAGTCAATTTATCCAAAAGCCTGACATAGGCATCTCTTACAGCTCATGAGAACTAACCGTGTGCTTTTTTCTTACTCTATGTTTTATCATGAGAGTTTCTAATCCTGGTAGAAGCATTTACACCATGAAATTAGCAAATTGCAAATCAGGACTTCTTTTTCTCATGCAGCCCATAGTTATGCACACTTACCAGCACACTGCAGCATAGAAAGGCTTGCCGTGGTGGGTATTTTATATGAGTTTGACAGCAGGAAATCCAGAATCTCTTTGACTTGACCCAAAGTCTTTTCTTGTAGGAGATGAACATCTATCAGACTCTCACAACTTCACTACCCCTGACCTTCCAGCTCTTCCAAAGGGTGTGAACTTAGGACGGTCACTTGCCGAAGGAGGTGTGGCTTTGTGAAATTTGGAGCACAGCTTCTCAGAGGGAACCCTGTCTTTGACTGGACCCCGCTCATTAACATGGGCCCCATGTTTTCATGGAAATTTTGTGAAAACCCTGAGCTGACCTTATACTGATGCTTTGTACTCCTAGAGGATTTACCAATCAAGGTTCTGACTATTTCCTAACAGAGCTGAAAAATGTTAGAACTGGAAAGAAGTGTCTCGTCTAGCATCAAAGCCCATGCACCATCCCGCTGCACTAGCACAATGGAAACATGAGGCAGTGAGAGGTCTTTGGCTGCTGCTGGGCTCATAAACTGACACCTTTGGTTCTTGGCTTTTTTTTTGGCAACTGTAGCTGGGTATGTTTTACTTTGTTCGAGAACAAAATCCAAAATTTGTGGACAACCAGACACTCCACATCTAGTAACCCATTTAATTCTCAGAGCAACACTCTGAATTAGATACTGATTAGATTTCTATTTACTGCTGAAGAAATGGAGACTCGTGAGGCCTTGGTAACTTGCCAGAATTTCTCTAGCTAGTGAGAGGCCAGTGTTCGCACCCCCTGAATCAGACTCTGAGACTCTTAAAGCCTCTCTCTTACTCCGTGCTGCTCCCCTGGGTGAAAGATCCTATTATCTATCCAAGATGTGCCATTTCCCCATCACTCACAGGCAGTTTCTTCATTGATTAAAAAAGCAGAAGAAAAAATGTGGGTCAGGTGTGGGTGAGGGTTTGGAAACTAATCTTCTACCCATTTGCTGTGGTTGGAATGCATCTCTCATATGTTCATGTTGAAACTTGCAACAGTATTAAGAGGTGGGAACTTTAGGAGCTGATCAGCACACCAGGGGTTGGATTAGTGGGTCATGGATGGAATCAATGCCTCCTAAAAGGGCTTGAGAGGGCAAGTTAGGTCCTTCCATTTTTTGTGAGTACTTAGCATTTGTCTTTCTAGAGGACATAGTATCAGGGCATCATATTAAAAGAGAAAGTGACCTTTACCAGGCACTGCACTGGTTCTGAGACTTTCCAACCCCCAGAACTGTATGAAATAAATTTCTGTTGCTTATAAATTACCCAGCCAGTGATATTTTTTTATAGCCACACAAATGTGTTAAGAAACTATTACCAATTAGTTGGAATCTCTTGTCTACCAGAAAGCCCTTTGAAAGCCATGAAGAGCTACATAGGAATGAAGATAGCAAAACCTAGACATCAGAGACACAGTGTGAGTGGGCAGACAGACTTAAGGCCCAGTCCACCACCCTTGTGTTGATGCCAGCTGGAAATACATACAGCTCAGGGATTTGGCTCCCACCACTGATCCAGCCACTCGACTCAAGGTGGACATTCCTCCACCATGTGGCTCACAGCTCCAGTCTTTGCCAAGGCTGGGCTAGCTCATTCAGGGAGCCACTGATGCACAAAGCCCATAGTTTGCACCACCCACTGTACTAGCACAATGGAAACATGTGAGGCAGTGAGAGGTCTTTGGCTGCTGCTGGCCTCATAAACTGACACCTTTGGTTCTTGGCTTTTTTTTTTGGCAACTGTAGCTGGGTATGTTTTACTTTGTTCTTTGCATCTAATTAATCTTTTTTTCCATCATCGCAGGCTTTCAAGGCCTCTCTGGATTATTGGTGGGTGCCATTAAAAACATGTGTAATTTGGAATATGTGAGTCTTTTGACCCTAGTTTTGGGATTTCTTTATAAAGGATCTGTCAAACAAAGCAAAGCAGCACATAATGGGAACATATGGGCGAGCTTTCTCCTGTCTCTGCTCCAGTACAAGGACCCATGGTAGAGGGGACAGAATACCTGCCTTACACTGAGATGGGTGGGATTCCTGACCTCATGTCTTGCTGCCTGATTGACGTTGGTCAAAGCCACCAACCCTCCGTAAAGTTGTTTCCAAACATCAAAAATGGGAATGCAGTTCTATTACTATGTTGGATATGAGGATTTGCAGAGGCGAAAGCACTCAGTAAATGTTAGCATTCAGCATCTGTCCAGAGAGGACTTGGTGGGTGAGTGCAATTGGCGCCTGTCATTGGCAACAATTTCTCTTCCATTTCACTTTGCTTTTGCTTACCAGTGAATACCTACTCATGTCCAGTGGTTGCAACAGCCAGGCAATTGCTTTTGCTATCTTATCCAGATGCTCCAGTTCTAGCCATATCTGATTTATATCTCCACATTGGGGACTTAAAATTGCTCTACCGTTCCTCTCTAAAAGAATATGTGTCAGTTCTATCAACTGTGGGAATTGCTGGGCTCCAACGGCTCCCTCAAGGGAGCCTTTAGCAACACGGTTTAGATTATAGTTCATCTAATGTTTAGTGAACACCTGCTGTGTGCTGGGCTTTCACACAACTGGTCTCCCAATACAATAGAAAGTGAGTATTATTTTATGACACCATCGAAAGTTTGAGGATACACTAATGTAAATATTTACACCATTCTAGTATGGGGAGACTTTATTCTCTCTTTTAGGGGTGATGTTCAAAGTATTTGTCAATGAGTAGGGCTTGGATATCAACCAGTTGGGATTAGCAGTGTAGGATAATCCTGGAGAAAGCGGAACTATTGGAATAGCTCAGTTTTCAATGTTTCAGCAACTGGTGGATGATGTGGGCAACCTGGTGACAGGGACCCAATCTTGTTCCTCAGGGGTTTGGGCAATAGAGTGATGGTGAAATAATCCTTCATGAATAGAGAAAATGCAGCATTGGTGGTAGTGGCAGTGAGGAGAGAAACCTGAGCTATGGTCTCTAGGATTTAGGGACAGAGAGAACCTGGGTGAGTCAGTTAAGGTGGAGTAGGATAGGAATTAGGAGTCCAGGCTCCGACTCAGGTGGAACTGGGCTTGGGGCCTCTCTCCGTCTCCAGTGACCTGTAATCCTGGCAAGTTAGGCTTGCTGAATCTCTGCTTCCTCACTTATAAAATAGTGATAACTATTCTACTTCGCAGGGTTTAATGCAGGTGATTGTTTTTTGTGGGTTTGCTTGTTCTACAGCACTGAAGGCTGAACCCAGTACTTCTCCACTTAGATACATCCCCAACTGTTATTTTTTGATGCAGGATCTTGCTAAGTCACTAAGTTGCCCTGGTTGGGCTTGAACTTGTGGTTCTCCTGCTTCAGCCTTTCAGAGTGCTAAGATTATATGCATGCACCACTATGCCTGGATGTATTAGCCACTTACCCATCACTGGGACAAAATACCTGACACTCACAACTAAAGGAGGAGAGATTTCTACAGGATTTAGTTTGTAGTCGGCTGGCTACCAGGCAGAAAGGACACGGTCCCAGGGTCTGGCAGAGGAAGGCTGCTCAAGCCATGGCAGCCAGGAAGCAGAGAGAGAAGGGAGGAGCTGGGTACCTCTTCTTGCTTGCCGTGAACATCCTCTTCTGAACAGACTCCGCCTCCTAATAACACACATTTAACTATGTCTCAATCAGCTGGTGAACAGAGCATCCCCAATCACCTTCTAAAACCAATTTCTGAACACTGGAGCATTTTGGGAACAGTCCAGTTTCAATCCATAACATTGGCTTTTAATGCAGTTTTATGATATAGCATATGTAAGTAATTTAACACTGTTATTGGTTATTCATATAACTGAGATATTATTTTTAAAATACCTTTCTGTCTTCTCAGCAAGCCAGTTTTTTTCCTCTTTGATTTTTCTTCCTTCATTATCTAAGGGAAGGGAAGGACAAATGTACCAAGAAAGGAAGAGTACGTTAGAGGATGGCTCCTATCAGACAGGAAGAGACAGTAGAAAACCCTTCCTTCCAGGGAAGGAAAAGTGACAGTAGTGAGAAGGGAAGGGGTCACTATGTCTCTGCTTTCTTTCTCCTCCACCTGCACCCAATGGCCGAGAAGGATTTGTAGAAATATCTGGATCATTTGGACAATTCCCAGAAAACAGTGGCTGAGTAGTAGTTCAGAAAAGTCCAATTGGCATCGGGACAGATGGTGCATCCCGAGAGGCAGATGAGGAAGGGCTGAGGATTTCTGGTTCTGAGACAGTGTGCAGGCTCCCTAAGTCCACCCTCATACCTGGCATCCCATAAGTCCTTGTGCCAGGAAGGGCCATGCAGCACTGAGAGATCCTGCGTCTGGCATGTGATTGGGAAGTCGCCCCAGCACGTAGGCACCTCCTAGACACCAGATGCCACCTTGGACCTCTGGATCTCAGCAAGATACCCAAGAAACACATGACAGCAGCCTCATCCCCTTTTGACTCAGCAAAAAGGTAGGTGGCAGGACCACTTAAGAGAGAGCATGACCGGAGGACTGTGTGGGCCTGCGGCTCCTGTGACTTTGCTTCCCTCTGCCCTCAAACATCAGCTTGAGGTTGAGAAGGGGGAGAGGAAACCCCCAAGTGGAGAAAGGAGACTCAGACAGGAAGTATGGAATTTAAGTTAAGAACAGAGAAATTGAACCTTTGATAAATGGTGATACATTATCCTCCCCTTCTAATGTGGTCTGCTCTCCTCTAAAATGGGGCTCAGACAAGGCATTTACAGACACTGACTTTGTAATGTGTAATGTGGATCAATCACACAGCTGTCATTAAGCCCAATGACAATGAAGTAAGTGTGGCTTTTCTGGGCTCTACTCTGGCAGTGGTCATGTGTCAGGTAAGGGGAGCCAGCCAGGGTGGGACAGCACCAGGCGGTTATGGACTTCATGCCCATACACACCTGCCGGGCCTCTCTGAGAGGAATCCCCAAGGCTAGGAGCCACTCTGGCAGGAGCCATCCCTGCAGAAATGCTATGTGACCCCAACCCTCTTCATGTGCCCCATCTTATCTCCATCACTTCACCTGGACCAGGCTGCACAATGACCCGAATGCACACTTTTGACCTTGATCAGAAACTGCCTTTGAATGTTCCTATTCATCTTCCATTACAATTCGTCTCTGCTTCTGTCCCACCAAGAAAGACAAAAGACTCATTGTTAAAATCATGTTTCACCTTCTCTTATTTCTACCGTGTCTCCTTTGCATTTGTCACAAGTTACTCCCTCCCTCACTCTCTATGTCCTGCCCCTTGACATCTGTTTCTCCTTGTCCATCTACCACCTCCCATCCCTGCTGCCTTCCCTTTTTGACCATGACTCTCACCGCCATGCATAGTGTCAGTCACTGTTCTGTGACTGTCCTCAACTCCAGCCTCTTTAGCCCACTTTCCCAGCAAACCTCCAACTCAGGATCTCACCAAGCTGAGAGGCACACAGTGACACAAATCAGGGCCAATATGAATTCCCAATGTTCATTCAGGACACACCATCCAGGGACACTTTTACTTTCTCCACTCAGTTATCTGTCCCATAAGTCACGACGGCTCTACCCAACCACCCCTGGACCCCTCCAGTCTCAGCAGGTGATGTTCCCTCCACCACTGGAGAAAAGCAGCATTACTGGGTATAAACATTCTCGAAATTCTTGTGTTTCTCAGACCTACAAATTTGCATTTGAGCCTATTTATCCTTTCCCTTAGTACCCATGGCTAGTTTATCTCCTATGCATTGGATTCTGTGCCCTGGGCTCTCCACACTGGTCACTAAGCCCAGTGAGCACTTTTCAGACCTTATCTTGTTGAAGTTTTTGAGTAGGGTTACTTGCTTTGTGAATAATAAAAGCAACCAAAACACTGTCTCCTTTGCATGCCAGTTTACCATATCTTCCTGGACCTCTGTACAATTTCTGGCTACTTGTATACAATCTCTTTACTGTGGGAAGGCTTCTTTGTCCCTTTAACCCTTCATTTAACCCAGTGCTTTTCAAATGCCCCCAAACCACATGAGGGGCTTATCACATTAAGGACTCCTTGATGCCACCCCTAGAACTCCTGACTCTGGGTCTGGCACAAAACTGGGGAATTCAGTTAATGTCAAGTTCTCTGATCTGTGCATTCCAGAACCATACTTTTGAAAACCAGGGTCTGAAGTGTTCATGTTTGGGCTCTTCTCCTTTTTGCATCAATGGTTCTTGACTCTGATTACAAAATAATATCAATTGGGGAATTTCAAATAACCATGAAGGGCTGGACACCACACAGGCCAACTAAATTAGACTCTGGGCATGGAACTCAGTCACTGGCAGGTGTAAGAGCTGCCAGGGGATTCTAATATGCTGGCAGGGCTGAAAAACACCATGTGGCATCTTTTCCTTGGTAGTTCCACCCACTAACATAGTTTCAATACTCTGATACTAATGATTCACAACCTTCAGATTTTAGCCTGGTTGTTGGCCCTGAGCTCCAAACCTGTATGTGCAGCCACCTATGGAACATTCACCTTCCAGACACCTCTGTCAACACAGCCACCAGGGAACTCACTTTTTCCAACTGCACCTCCAAGAATTAGTAGCACCACCCCCCCCCATCACAGTTGCTCAAGCTAGAAAATTGCAGTTAGATTTTTCTCTTCAGCTCTGAGTTCGCCATGGCTGCTGTAACAGATTCCTACTGTTTGGTAGCTCAGAAGAACAAAGGTTTATTTTGTGAGTTTCAGTGGCTGGAAGTCTGAAACCAGTTTAATTTGGTTACAGTCAAAGGGCTGCTTTCTACCTGGAGAATCTTAGAGAGAATCTGTTGTCTCTTCCAGCCTCTGTCCAGCATTCTTTGGCTTGCAGTCACATCACTCTGATCTCTGTTCCCATCCACATTGGCTTCACCTCTGTGTCTGGTCAGATATTTCTGTCTCTTGCTATAAGGCTATGTGTGGTTCCATTTCAGGACTGAATAGATAATCCAAGATAAACTCCCATCTTTTTTTTTATTTTATTTTTTAAAAATTTTTCTTTTTTGTCTTTTTCCTTTTTATCGGTACCGGGGATCGAACTCATGACTGCCTGCTTGCAAGGTGGGCACTTATGCCGCTGAGCTAAATCCCCAGCCCCAACCTCTTAATCTCCCTTGTTACTTCTACCACATCTTTATCGTATATGGTAACACAAGCTCCAGGCATTAGGACTTTGTAGCCTTGAGGGCCATTATTCAGCCCCCTACAAGAGCCTTCACCCTGCTGCTCCTTCTATCAACAACCAAATCTTATTTGTTTCGCTTACACATCTCCAGTCTTTGTATTTTCCTCCAACACCACTGCTACTCTCAAATCCATGGTGCAACATCTCCTGCCTAACCTACTCAATTCTGAAAACTCCTTCAACAAATTCAGTTCAGTGGTGCTTATTTGATGGAAACAAAGAAAAATAAAGAAGACTCTTGAGCCAAGCAGCTCCTGGAAGTTTCTGAGAACTCCAATCAACAATAGAAATGAGGCATAGAAAACAACTTCATTGGCTATATTTAACCAACACATCACTTGGTTACAGCTTAGCTAGTCAGTTAGCTGTTTCAGCTTAGTTAATTGTTTGTAAGGTCCCCTTAATGAACCAAAGCCAGTGACTTAGATTAAACACTATATTGGTTTGGTCTGTTGTTCCCAGTTTAAGAACCGGTCAAATCCATGACCTCTCACAAACAGGAATCCTTTACGTGGTGTGCATGCATCCCTTTGACTAGCCTTTCTCTACAGAGCAGATAAACTTAGCCAAAAGCAGTGATACAATTCCCCTGCTTTATCACTTCTGTCAGCTGTTGGCTGCCCAGCACTTCCACATGCAGCCCTTTCTCCTGATCACAGCTTTGGACTCTGACTCCTACCTATGTAGGATGGCAGCGGATGCCCTTCCCAGTGCCATTCCCCTGGCTTGGATGTGCCTGTCTCTAACTGGGATCTGACACCAACTCCAGGTAGGCAGTGGCTGGATGGAAGTAAGCTCTATAACGCCTCATCAGTGTCTCCTGGAGAACTGATTTGTTGTTTGTGGGGGAGAAATAGCCACACACATATCAATGACTGGAGGTCAAAGAATTCTGTGCCATGAGTGTAAAAGTAGAGAGAAAATAATGGTTTCCTTTTTCTTTCAAATACTAACAATGGCCTCGCTTGCCCTCTGAAACTTACAGTTGAGATGGGAGATAAAAAATTAAACCTTAGTTACAACTGAGCTGTGCCCAAGTCTTTGATTGTGGAAGCAGAGGTAGCCATGGAAAACTATCCCTGGGACCCAGATGAAAGACTGTGAGGATGTGAAAGATGCTCCAGGTAGAGGGAAGAGCAATGCTAGGAAACGAGGCCCTAAAGACTGGCACCTAGATAATCCAGTGCTCATGTTCTGGGAGCTCCGTGCCTTTCTCATCATTAACTGCTGCACACAGCCCAGGGCTGATGGTATTTGATAAGGAATTGATCTCAGTTTTGGATACATAGAAGGGGATGAAGCACCTCAATCATACAGGACAAAATAAGAGTGCCCATACAGGTCCCCAGGCAAGGTGAGTGCCAGGCTGTCTTACAACCACTGGCACCACTGAATTTCTTTCCTTGCCCTCCACTTTCTGTGCCCAGATCTTTTTGACTCTACCTTCCTTTCCCAGCTCCTTCCCTCAGCACTGCTCTCTGAGTTTAGTATTTATGCTCTGCCTCTTACTTACTGGATGTTCATGCCTGTTAATCCAGATATGCCAATTGCATTGAATTAAGAAATGCCTAGCACATTAGCTAAGTACCCTTGGGTGTGTCTGAATGGGTGATGGAGGTATGAGCTGTGGATCTTTATCTGGTCTGTGACAGCTTTTCTTTTTGGCACTATTTTTCTGCTGTTTTTTGGCTATCATGAACTAGGCATCTTTGCCCCATCAAGCCCTCCAACCATGATGTTGTTGCCTGAGAACAGTTGAACATGGGCTGAGCCCTTGAAATCATGAGCTAAATTAAACCTCTCCTTTAAGTTGTGAGTGTTGGGTATTATGTTTCAGGGTGAAAGCTAACAAATACATTGATCATACACTCAACCTCTAGAACTTTACTGTCGCGCCAGTTGGCCATGCCAAGCCCCATCAAAATAGGCACAGGGAAGGTACTCTTGTACCATGTTTGTTGGAGAAGTCTAATGGTTTTCCTTTTTCATTTGTTGGTCTACAAGCATTTTCTCTCCCTTGTCCCTGCCCAACACTGTCAGGAAGTAAGATTCTCTCTCACCCCTCTCTACTGGCCTCCTTCCTCTGCATGTTCCTCCGTCCGCAGCACATTCCAGGACTCCACTAATTGCATGCTGTTCTTGTCCCTGGAAACTTCCCTGAGCACCTCTGCCTTTCAAGCTCTTCTCCTTCAAGAGATTCCAGTGCCCTCTCCTTTCTGCAGCCTCCCTGTCCCTGCAGGCAGAATTAGTCATTTCCTCCTTTGCACATATGCAATGTGCCACACTAATCCCTAGGAAAGCCATTGCCAAATAGCAAGGACATGGTCTGTTTGCAGGTCTGTCTCCCACATCACCATGTGAACTTGCTCACTAGACCTCATTCAACTCTGGACTGCCCATGGCCAATGTAAAACCCAGAAGATCATTGGTATTCAACATTTATCTGCTGTAATAAAGCAGGACCAAAAGAAGAGATCTTATCCAGCAAGGCTGAAACAATCTTAGGCCAGTGGGGTAAGTGCCTGAGAATCAGCAGCAGAGACTCTTCTCTCTCCCTTTCCACTTGTCCTTCCCCTACTCCCACTTCTTTCGTGATTTAATTGGGATTTGGCACTTCAGCCTCTTGCCTGGCCCCTTAGAGTCCTCAGCAGTAAAAGCTCTCCACATTGCCTACCTCACCTACAGAGCTTGCTGAAATGATGCCCCAGGCCCCTCTTACCCTCTAGCACCTGCTCAGGCTGCCCAGGGTACCTCTGATAGGCTGGATTGGTGAGCTGAGTGCTTTAGAGAAGTCCCTGCACCTGGCAGAACATGAGCCCAGCAGCACAGGAGCTTAGGAAATTAATGAAAAGCAAGAGAAGTCCTAGATTTACAATCAGGAGCTCCTCGACCCCTAGAGCTGGCAATATTAAGGGAGCTAATCTGCTGACCGCGGGAGCTCAGCTGGTCTCTGTTTTCAGGGCTCCCTTTGCAGAGGGAGCCAGGCGCTTTCTCCTTGTGCCAGACAATGAGATGCTGCAGGGAGGCAGCAGGCACAGTGTTTCAACTGCCAAGATTCAGAGGCAGATGATTCCTTGGCAGCCTGTGAGGCTGAAACTATCTACGACCCCCACCAATTCAAAAGGAAACCTGGAAGGAAACTGGTGATCATTGGACACCTGTGACTGGGACGCTTTATAAGGTTCACCTCATTAAGCCCACTCTGCAATTCTGGGGCCTTGGGCTGCCATCCCAGAAGACAAAAGAGCAAGCCAAGGTTCCCAAGGTCACAAAAATGCCACCTTTTTCAGAGCTTCAGGCTGTGTCCCATATGAGGGATCTTGGCCAAACAGGTAAATAGGCCTCCTATCCTTTTTGTGGGGACAGAGCGGGACCTATGCCAAGAGGGGCATCTTTTCTAATTTGTAAAGTGCTCTTGGAGACTGGCCAGCACCCTGTTTCACAGCTAGGACCAGGATTCAACTCAAGTCAGTCCAAATAGTCAACTCCTGCCCCCCTTGTATCTTAGCACTAATTGCCCAAAAGGTCTAAACCCAGACAGAACCAAATAAACAGAAAGTGCCAGAGACTCAATGGTTGACCAGTTTACTCCCCTATCCCCAGTATTTTCTAATTCATTTGGGTTCCACTCAGCTACTTCTCATTTTATAAAAACTTTTGACTGCAATTTGGTAGCGTAGGAAGACATAGCATTTTGGCCACTTTAAAATACTAATTATCCATAATAACACTGTCATCACTAGAGTTCTTCTGGGCACAAGGTAGGCAATTTGATTGTTTTGCTCACAGCTCATAAGGTTGGGCGTGGAGGTCAGAACCTTCATTGAATTGCCATAAATAATGCAATTAAGCCCAGCTGAACATATTGCAAATTTGAACCTTATGGCTATCTTCTTACAGCCTCTCATTTGCTTCTGTCTTTCACAAACTCTGATGCATCCTGCAGACCTCTGGCAGAGAAACCTTCCTATATACGATTATCATTTTTCTTCCCGACTCATGAAGCCTTCAGGCGATCCATGTTGCTAGGAAGATAAAGCCTTAAATTTATCCAAAAGTGGTTCTCAAAGTATGATTCCCCAGAGCAGCAGCATTAGCAGCCTCTTTGGGGACTGGTTAGAATTGCAAAATTTTAGTGCTCAACTATCGAATCAGAACACTTGGGGAGGAGGTGTCTAATGATTCACATTAGAACAGTCCCTCCCAGTACTCTGATTTTGGCTCATTTGACCTCTCCTGAATATGACCTACCTTATGTCTTGATTTACCTTCTCTTCATTACTTTCTATTCCTGCCAAATCCATCCTTTCCCTGCTCTTGATCATAGCCTACTCATTTGTCCTCTGCAGGTCTCCAGTGGTGACCATGGGGGACAGAGCAGCTGGTTGGGTCCTAAATCTACATCCTCCTCTTCTTTGTTGCTAATAGATCTGTATCATGGAGTGTAGGGAGCCACAAATTATGTCAAAGCCAGGGGTATCTGAGGCTACCTGAGGATGTGACCACATCATCTAGCACAGGTGCACAGAAGGATGCACTTGTGTAACCATGACTTAGCATTAGACCACCACACGTGTGCTACACAGATGAACATACAAGAATGTGAATATGTGGTACGGACATGTGTAAGAGTCACCCAATAAAGACACAGGCTGCTCCTGCTGTGTTTGTTTCCTGCTGCTGTTGGGTTACCTCTATGTGCTCTCTGTAGGGACCTCACAAGCAAAACTACCCCTTCACCACTTTTGACCCCAACATAGAGGTATCATTATGTCTAGCTGGTCACTACATTTCCTTCGCAACTAGAGAGACTTCTGAGAAGGAAGAAGAGATAGTTCTAGGCCCATCTTGTCTTCCTCATTCCTGCTTTCTGATCTGGAAGCTTGGAATTTCTAGCTTTTCTCCAAAGTCAAAAGGACTATGAATGGTGCACATTTTTAAAAAATGTTATTTAATGAAAGACAAAACAAAACAGAAAATGGGCAGAAATAGTACATACTTTCAAAGAAAATAAATAAACAGTAATAAGTCACTAGTTGATGTATACATATTGTCCCCCACAAATAATTGTTCAAGATACAAAAGTGGAACATAGAAATGGGAATTCAACCGGGGAGACTGCAAACAGTTCTGTTCAACTATCCAACAAAAACTAAGTGATATGGCTATCAATCCTATATACTTAGACATGTATGCATCTATCCATACCTTCATTTATGTTGAGACCAAACAAAACATAGCAGATTAAAATCATTCTGAACAAAGATTAATAGTACTGCTGGATTTCACATCATGACACTCCAGAATCAGCACTGGGTACTGCAGTGCCCCTTTTTTTCCTTCAAAGTATTTGTCCATTTCATTATGTGTCATAAGATCAGTTTTCATAAACTGTTTATAGGTTTTATGCAAGCATGAGTCTTAATATGTGTTTCTATCCTTTCTATATTAGCAGGAGAAACAGAAAAAGTGGGACAGAACAAAGCATATTCCTATAAACATACTAAACTAAAAAGACATATGAAACTGCCTTATAAGGAGTTCTATCATGGTCACTGTGCTGTCTCTTGTTATCATCAACAGAATTGGCTCTATCATCAGATAAGGTATAATTGAATATATCAGTACATAACAGAATTAATAGAAATACAACTTTGTAGGTAGTGCAGAGCTACAAAAACAGGTAGTAATCAAATCAGGATGGGTATCATAGTGAATCACTGTCATTTTTAGTATAGTTGTCTATACTCGCCAAATTGATACCATCAACCTAACAGTTTTGAATAAAATCTGTCAATAATAAGCAGCAATCAAACAAATCAGATTTAACTAATATCAGTCATGATACAATAGTATAAGTCATACAGGGATCCAGATTAAGTTAATAGGAAATTAAAGATGACCACTGTGCTATATCCTGATATCTTCGGGACAGCCATCTGTGCCCTCAGATCCAGTGCTTGTGTACAAACTAGGACGGAACAAGTTCCATCCAAGCAGAGTGGTGCGAGTAATAAGGGTTTTAATTCCTGATACAGTATTAGCAATATTTTCTGGTGTCTTTTTTTAAGAACATTCCTCCCCTTTCACTCCCCCAGGATGTACTGTGTATTTTTGGGTCTCCCCAACACTCTTGGTTTTATATTGGGGGGGGACAACCTGCTATTTACCCAAGTGTTTCCGAACTTTCTCACTCCTGGACTTGATCACTGGTTGTATTTCTTCACTTATTAAAGCCTGTCTTTTCAACCTACCCATAAATACTGGTCTAGCTACCCCTATTACTCTCTGGTTCCCTATAATATCTAGTTCTGTTTTCTCATATTTGATTTTGGTCCATATACCCTTCTTCAGATTAATTATATTTCCTATGAAGAGCATCTTGGTGGATCTACCTCTTGATCCACTCTGCCTGTGATTCTCTCTTTTTCCCCTTAAGTTAGTGTATCTAGGCCATCTATATTAGAAATTATATCCAACCTTCTCTGCCTCATTTTTATTGTGCTCTTTTTCCATCATTAGTTGTCTGTTTGTCTTCTTCATTTCGCTTTTTGTTCCATTTGTTGGGGCCTCTCTGCCACTGTTTTTGAAATCCTGGTGCTTTTCTCTCTCTTAGAATGTCCTAGAGTATTCTCTGTAGAGTTGGGTTGGTGTTGCGAATTCCCAGTTCCTCTTTATCTTGGTAGCACCTTGTTTCTCCATTAATTTCTAGGGACAATTGTGCAGGATACATCACTCTGGGCTGGAGCTTATTTTCTTTCAAGGCTCGGATCATTTTGCCCCATGCTCTTCTCAATTGGATGGTTTGTGCCGAGAAGTCTGCCGTAATTCTGATGGGTTTTCCCTTATAAGTGATCTGTTTCTTGTCTATGACAGCTTTTAATATTCTGTTCTTATATTGGATTTCTGGGATCTTGATTATTATATGCCTAGGTGTAGTTCTGTCTTGGTTGTAGGTGTCTGGAGTTCTGTATGCCTCATACATCTGAGTATCTTTTCCTTTTCCTATGTTTGGGAAGTTTTCCTTAATTATTTCTGTGAATAGCCTTTGCAGTTCCTTTGCGTGTACCCCTGCGTCTTCATTCACATTCTTTATTCTTAAGTTATAGATCCTTTTGTTGTCTTCTAGCCTTTGTATTTTTACTGCTTGTTTACTTGTTATTTTTAAGAAATTTTTCCTTTCATGTTCCCACATTGCAAACCTGTCCTCCAGTTCAGATAATCTATCCTTAGTTTCTTTCAAGCAGTTTTGCCAGCTTTCAATGGAGTTTTTAATTTCCTGGTAATCTCTTTGAACCTGCTTCATATATTCTATGTTTTCTCTATTTTCTCCATCAAACAATTCTCCCCCCTTTTTTGTTCTTCCATTTTCCATATGTTTTTTCTTGGGAGGTGCTTCACATTTCTTTAATTATTCTATTTATATCCTGCTTTACTTGGTTAAATACTTCACTTTTGAACTTGTCTATGAGGTCCTGAAGATATTGCTTTATGCCTATTGGTGCCGTGCCTGGTATTGCATGTTTTCTGTCCTCATTCTCCTTTGCATTTACCTTTCCTGGATCAGTGTTCTCAGGATTGGGGACCGAGGACCCTTTCTTGTTGCCTCCTCTTCTCAATTTTTTTTGTTCATTTCATATATAGGAGGCCCAGTTTCTTTCTTTGTTGGTTTCAGTTTGTCTGAAGTGCACTGACAGTGTACATTTTGAATTGATTCAGGACATTGAGGCAGCTATTGACAGCACAGCAAGAGATACTCATGAAAGAGAACTTCCAGAACTGCTTCAGAAAGTGGCAAGAATGTGTTCTAAATGAGGAGAACTAATGACAATGTATCTTTTACTAAAAAATGCTAAGTGTTTGCCATGGTTTTTGATCATACCTCATATCTTATGCATTGGGTGCTTTGCTTTTGTCTCTTGAGAGAATCTCTCCTGGTGCTCCTGAGCCTCCATCCCAACCAGTGTTAGGGCTGCAGGTGAACAATGGTGTGGTTCCCTTCCTTGGTTGAGATGGCATCAATGCAAGCTGGATGCACGTTTCAAAGTGGGAGCCTCAGGGACAGTGATCAGAGTGTGTGATGTCTCTTATGTCTCCTTGTTCACAAATGTGGAGAGGAACCAAGTGTGGTGGGTGCATTGCAGACAGTTCTCTTGGCTTTTAGATCTCAACATTAGAATACGGTCATGGCCAGCTTATAACTCTGCCAGTCATCATGAAGTTTTTAGCTTTCATCTAATTTACCTGTCTGTCCATGGCAAAACTGCATTTTCCTGCCCAGATACTCAGGCCTGTCTTGACTCCTTCCTACACCATTAGCACTGTGCTTCTCATGTGGTGGCTCCTAGCAGTGCCTTCTCTGAAAGGGAATTTTCATGTCCTTGTGATAAGAATAAAATGTAAGTCACCTACTGCCTCCAAGAGATAGCACAGCGTTTTCTGCAATGTAAGGCTTGACCTATGGTTATAGCCATCCTCAGATAACGGCCTGTCCTGGGAGGCTGGGTCCAGGGTCTGACTGAAACAATCACAAAAACACCCTGAAAACAAGACTACTCTACAAACCCAATCTGGGCTTTCAATCTTTTTAGGAAATGAGTTGAATCAGCACATGCCTTACTGGAGTCAGTGCAGTGGAATGCATATAGCATACTATCTCCAAACCATTTCTAGGGGCTGATAGGATCCCTAGTGCATGGCCCATGTTTATATTTTGGGTATGTGTGTGAGGGGGTACTGGGGATTGAACTCTGTACTGGGAATTCTCACTGAACTATAACCCTAGTATTTATTATTTTGAAACTGCATCTTGCTAAGTAGATAATTGGCCCAGACTAGTCTCAAACTGGTGACCCTTCAGCCTCAGCCTCTCAGAGTGCTGGGATTGTAGGATGCAATCAGGCTCAGTTTCTCTGACTTGTTTCAACTCAAATTTCCTTCCTATTCATTCTCTCCACCAGTTCCCCCTGAAGCTGAAGATGGGAACTAATTCTCTGGGGTACTGGTTGGAAGAATCCAAGTACAAGAGCTGCATTCCAAGTACAATAATTCCTCTCTTGACTGTCTCTAAAGGGCAGCACAAGTCTGATGAGACTGTAAACCCAAACCTTCTTTATCATATCTTATCACATCCATACAGCATGGGTGCTATCAGTCTTGTAATTAATAAGGAATGGATGAGTGGATGAATGAACACATTGCCCCTGGATCCAGTAGATATGGTATAACTCCTCTCTGGGGTTCATGCCTTCCCAACCACATGTCCCACCCAGATGATAAAGGAATAGTTGCTGTTCTCTGGGCCTCAGGGTTGTCTATCCTCAAAGGATCGTGTCTTGACATGTTTAATAGCATTTGCTCTACTGTCAGCCCTGGTAGAGAAATGAACACTGTGAGCTGGACGTAAGTCTAGGTGTGCACTTGCCTGCAGTGCTGGTTTTTCCCTTTGGTTCTCACTGTTGTTACAGTGCCCAGGGCTGATAGGAACAAGATGATGAAAGTGTAAGTGTCCAGAGAGTCAGTGTTTGATTTAAGCTTTGTGCTCAGAACAAATGCTCTCTAATTTAGAGTAAGAAGCTGTTAGCAAAATAATATGTACGGACTTTAGTTCCAAAAAAGAAGGGGAAACCCTCATACATCTAGTGCTTACCAGGAAGGGCTGTATAAGCCACTCCATTCACAAATGACTAGGTAATGGACTCCTGGTTGATGACTGACAGGTGGTTACATGGTGTTATGCATGTGGCAGCATCTGAGTAAGAAGGCAAGGCAAATATCAAAGAAATGTTATTCTTAAGTTTAAATGCCATCTGGACAGATGTTATTATAGGCTGAATAGTGGTTCCTCAAATATGTGCATTGCCTAATCCTTGGAGCTTATGAATATTGCCTTGTATAGTAAAAAGGACTTTGTACTCATGATTAGGCTGAAGTTCTTGGTAGGGGAAAAAGAACCCTAAATTAGGCAGGTGGAGTTGATGTAATTGCAGTGGTCCTCACAAGAGGAGGGGCAGGAGTCAAGGGAGAAGATGTACATGGAAGCAGTGGCTGTTATGGAGGAACATCAACTTGTTTGGTTGGGATCCACCTGGGGGACTGATGGGCACATTCTGAATGTGTCTGGTTGGGTCTTGGGGTCATAGCTTTGAGGTCTAATTCTTGCCCCTTTCTCTGTGATCTGTTTCACTATGAGCAAAGAATCTGTGCTGTACCATGCCATTCCGCCATGATGATTCTGCCTTGAAGTCAACGAGCCATGGACTGAACCCCTTGGATCTTAAGTCAAATCAAACCTTGCCTCTCTTAAATTGTCAATGTCCAATATCATGTCTCAGTAACAAGAAAACTGATTAATATATGCCATGAGCCAAGAAAAATTCTAAATGTTAGAAAGGGTAAGGAAGCAGAGAGAATCTGCTTCTCCTAAGGAACCAGTCTACTGACACATTTATTGTTGATTTTACAATGATTAATTTATTGTGAGTCTACCTTGCAACTGGTGAAGGGTATACCAGTAAGAAAGGTTCATTTGGTTTTTCAGTCATTTGTGTAAAACATGTTAGTGATTCATATGTTTGAAGGAATTTGTTGAGAGGGGTAATTGCACGCTTCCAGTTTGCAGAATATTCTGTATTTGTGTTATATGTGGAAGTGAACCTTTCCCCTAGCTATAGGTGCTTTCCATTTCCCAAGAAGGGTTAGAAAATGAAAATGTGTTAAGTAGAAAATACTTTTTAGGTTGAAGGTTAGTAGAGGTTAGTAGAAAATACTTCTTAGGTTGGACCCTTCTAAACAGCTCACCACAAGCCTCTGACATGTATTTTAGGTTTTCACAGTTCAGTTTTCAGAGAATAGCTGAAAGTGTGGAGTTCGGGATTAGATACACCTGGCTTTACCCCTTAGTTCTGGCTTTTGACTTAGGGCTAGATAATGCCTTAGGCAAAATTTCATCTGTAAGGCAAGGTTAATAAAAACAATGTTAAGTGAATGCTATATGTTATACACTAGCCTGAGGTCTGGCAATGCTGATCATTTAATAAATGGGCATTGATATTACTGACTCATCCATGGAAGGGTCGTGATAATCACATATTTTAATGCCACAAAGCCACTATAAATCCATCTTGGGAAGCAGCTGCCATCTTTGGTTAGCCAATAGGTAAAACCAATGAGCAAATTTTTGGTTCCATTATGCAGCTCTAGCTTGGTTCATTAGACAACAGGAAAATGTAGTGTATCATGCTCCCCTTTCCTTGTCTCCCCAGTAGTGGCAGCATATGTCAAGGAAAGCCTCTGGGACTCCTGAGTGGCGATGATAACCAGAACTCCTTCAATCTGCAATTGGTGTATATGTTAGTCTGCCTTCTGTTGCTATAACAGAGTACCTGAGACTGGGTGTTTTATAAGAATAAAGGTTTATTCAACTCAAAGTCCTAAAGGTTCAAGATTGAGAAGTGGCAAGAATACCACGAGAAGAGTGGCCCTCCCACAGTCATCTCCACCATCAGGACCCAGATGAACCTCAGAGGGCCCAAAGAACAGCCCCGCCCCTCACTACTACTATTCACTACTGGGTGAACTTCTCGGGAACGCCCAGAGACCAGAGGGAAAGCCAGTAACACAGTAGGGTCCCGACAAAGACACACAGGACTGACAGGTGACTAGTGGTGTGAAATGTCTGAAGCAACATTAACAATAAGAGCCAACAGGTGACTGAGGCCTCAGCTGTACTGGCAACCAGCTTGGGAAGAATCCAGGACTTGCACGACAGTGCGTAAACGTAAAACACAGGCAAGCAGAAATTTTATCCACATTTGTGGTGTGATTCATTTCTTCTAAGGCATGAATTTTTATTTCAAAACAAAGAACTACAGTAATATTAATAGTAGGAAATCCATATGGAAACATTTACAATCTGGTCACTGAGAAATGGGAACAACTGTACTCTGCAGTACTGCCGAGTGGCTGAGGAGGCGGAAGAGGTGCAGCTGGAGCAAAGTCATGTTGGCAGCAAAGCCTCCCTCCCTGGCTATATCAGGTTTAACCTCAGACTCAGTGAGCAGTGGGAATGGTGATGTTCTGTTATCCTCATGAGTTTGACCAAAGGATCTGAGATGTGTAAGCACCAAGGAGGAAAAGGAAATCAAATAGCCTATGAGAAGGTAAAGAACATGGGGGTGGGCATAGAGGGGCACTGGGGGATGAACAGATGATTGTGGAGATGCTCGGGACGGTGGCAGGAGTCAATCCTCTTGTCACTGTAACTGTCTGCACCCTCCAATTAGAACCAAGTCTTCATTTGCTTCTTATTCCCTGCAAGTTTTAACATTTTCTTTTCACACAACCAGTGTCTCCCAGAGACACACGGCCAACCTCACACCCTCCTAGTTCATCTTCCGTCATCCCTCCATCCCTCAGCCCTCTACCCTCAACGGCAGAATAGAAGGAGCTGGCTCTCCGTTCTCCAGCAGGAGAGGACAGCCAGTGGGTCTGAACCGAAACTCTGGGTGCTAATGCCACAGCAGAGGCAGTGCTGCCTCTGTACACAGGGATGAGTTTTAATGCATTCTATCCAGAAGGAGGCTGTAGCGACGGAGAAGAAAGTGGCTGATAAACTACTTCCCCCGGCGCGACTAACATTTCTATTGTCTCAAGTGTGGGCACCGGTGGACATCTACTAATACTGTCTCAAACGTGTCTGTCAGAAGGAGTCAGGTCCTCCAGGGCACCTGATAGTTGTCATGGTAACATGGTACAAGAGAAACTTGACATGGTAACAGACATGGACCTTCCTCTGATGAAATACTTAAAGCACCCAGTGATCACTCAGGAAGAATCTTCTTCCAGAGCTGATGTTACCAATTCCAAATTACCCATGAGGATTCTTCTTTGAATTCCTTTAAAGGTACAACTTAAAATAAAAATCAACACATAAAATATCTTAACAAAGTGGAGAAGTATACTCCAAGTTGTGTGTGTGTGTGTGTGTGTGTGTGTGTGTGTGTGGCAAACTACTTAACATATGAGTCTCCTATAGAGGAAGGAGCTGTTGAGTCCGGAGAGGATGGGGTGGGGGAAGACTCTCCATACAAAACCTTCTATTCTTTGGACTACACGCAAAACCCCACCCATCAACCACCTTTAATTACTAATAATCCCAGATTTCAAATAATACTCTCTATAAGCTATAATCTTAAATAATATAATAAAAAATATATATAGCATAATAAATAATAAAATACAATAATACAATAATATAATAAAATATAATCTTAAAATTTCCAAAGGAAACTAGTAGTAGTTTTTTTTCTATACAGACAGTTTTTCTATACAGTAGTTTTTTTCCATTTGACTTTTCTGAAATGAAACCTGAAGAGTTTGCCTGTGAGATGCAGAAACTGTGGAGAGGTCATGTATCCACCTCAGGGAGCACATCACATCTTCTGTAATGACTAATAACATTTCTCCGAGTCCTCTCTTCTGTGGTACCAAACCTTCTTTGTCTATAACCTCTCTTTAAACACCTCCTTCTCACTTCCATTTCTTTACATTTCCACTGTTTGGTAAAATTACACTTAAAAATATTTATGCAATAAAACTCAGAATGAAGGTAGGTTCACCTGGTCCTTCCTAAACAGAACAGAAGGTCCACGAAATGAAACACTCAGGAAGCCACTGGCCATTGGCCACTGGCTGACCCAGCTGGGCTTCCTGGAGGGTAAGATAGGAATGGGGTAGCAGTGCTCAGAAGCAGTGCTGGGTTCCTCCTGGTGAGATCTCTCCCAGCTGGGTAGTGGGGTGGGGTCCCTGGCTGAAGAGTTCAGCCACAATAAACTGGGGGATGGGGCCAGGTTCGATCTCAAAGAAAGCCACATAGATCAAGATAGTTGTGCTGCAGATGTAGTTCATGAAACCATGTGTCCTTCAGTAACAGAGATCACCATGAAGATGGAACAAGCAGCCATCCCTCCAAGGCTGATCATGTGCAGAGTCTTCCTTCCCGTCTTTTCCACCAGAAACCTCAGTGAAGATAGTATTGACCACACCTGCTCCGATGGTGGCATAGATTGGCTCCTGACACCTGCATCCTCCAAGATTCCTGTTGAGTAATAGAACACGGCATTGATCCCAGAGAACTGCAGGGCAGACTGGAGCCCGATGGAGATGAGCATGGGCTGTGGGTATCTGCGGTATCTAAAGAGCTTCAGCACAGTGACTTTCTTTTTCTGGTGCATCCTCAGATTCTCATCTTTCATCTCTCAGATGTTCTGGGATACATCCAAAGTATCCCACAGCTGTTGGAGGATCTCTGTAGCACACTCCTCTTCATCTCTGTTAAAGAGCAAGAATCTAGGACTCTCAGGGCAAAATGGAAGCACTATACTTTGTAAGATGGCTAGAATGATGGGGAAGCCCAGTAGCATAGGCCAGTGCCTTTCAGTCCCCCAGATGAATCTGAAGCCAAAGATCTGAGCCACCGGAATCCCGATGACAATGGCCAGCCGGTAGAGGGTGCCCAAGGCACCCAACAGAATTGGGGGAGACATCTTTCCAATATACATGGGCTCAAAACCTGTGCAGAGTCCACAGAAGATGCCAATGATCAAGCAGCCCAGGATCAGCATCTCTGCAGACTCAGCCATCTTGCAGAAACCATGAGCTGCTGGTGGTGGCCAAGAGGTTGATCATGAGTACTGAGCTGTGCCTGCTGAAGTGGTTGACAAAGAGTTCAATGGAAAAGGAATGAGCACTCCACCCATGGAGAAGATGGCCACAGACAAGGACTAAAGGGTTGTAAGCAGCCCCTTACTGGGAAGGCTCACCTAACTTCTCTGATGATGTATAGTTGAGAAACTCTCTTAAGATCATCTCAGGAGCATTGATGACTCCAGCATTGAAGCCAAACTGGAAAGAGCAGACTGTAGCAATACTGATGCAAAGACCAGACACAGGGTCACCTTGTCCCCATGGTCCTAATTCTTTTCAAGTCTTAAGAAAGAGCTAGGGTTGAGGTTTGAGAGCCACCTCTTTCAATCAACAAAACCTGCAAAATGTCCTTTTTAGGCAGACAGTAAGTTTCCTTCAGGTTCTCAGCACTGCTCAGTAGTCTCACAGCATCATGGGGTGGGAAACAGGTTTTTATAATTTTTGCAAAGCGTGGAGCCTACAAACTTCAGCCTCACCCTTCCCCTGCCCTAAATTGTGACCTATGCAATTTTGTGATCTCTGTTTTCAGAACTTCAGAGTCCTCACTGCCCCTGTACCACCTCCCCTCCCCAAATCATGTCCTAAGCTTTCTCCACCCCTTGAGTCTTTCTTTTTCTTTTCTTTTCTTTTCTTTCTTTGTTTCTTTCTTGAGTGCATCCATATCCTTTCCCCTTGTGAAAGCAGTGACCACCTCTTAGTTTCAGAGACAAAATGCTACCAGAAAAGCCCAAAGGGAGGGCCGATACATTACTTTTCGCTTTTATATGGTATTCTTAAGGAAAAAGAGCTGTGATGAAGTTGAAATAAAATTTTACCTTGAATTTTAACCGAAACAACTTTTTAGTGGTTTAAAATACTTGTTCACCTGGAATCAGATAGTCAATGATATGTAACTTTTTAAAAAATATTAAAAAGAAGCTTTATTACTATCTTACTTAGAAGTAAACATTTTCATAATCTGTTTTGTACCTAGTTCTTGTGTCCTGAAGTGAAGCCTTTAAAAATATTTATTTCTCTCTTCAGCCAGGGAAAAAACGTGAGTTTTTCCAAAGTCAAAAACCTTTCATACAGCATTCTAAAAAGACAGCACATAAGACTTTCCTATACTGTTTAAGTCTGAGGTTAGTTTTTTTCCCTCTAAACTCTTTAATTTCAGTTACAAATGTAGTATGCTTTGTGAATTTCCTGGTAATTTACAACTGGCTTAAAATTTCATTTCTGGAAAATAGAATTTGCAATAAAAGTCTTCTCAGAATTCTCATTTTTGCTCCAAAAATATTGGTTTAACCTTGCAGATCCACCTTCTCTTGGGATAGCCGTGTGTGTACCCACGGAGGAACAGCTGTGCCAGGTGCCAAAAAGGCCTCTGTCTGTGTTGGCTGTGAGACCCTCCCTGAGGGCCTGATAGTGTTTGATCAGGTGAGCAATGAAAGAAAGTTTGTGGGAATTTTGCCCCTGGACATTTAAACTTCTAGGTTTACAAAATAGAATGACAGAAAAAAGCAAAATGAAATACAATAGTTACATCCAAGAAAAATCCGAGACAAGCCATTCGAAACATGCAAGACGCACTGTACTTTATATGTACTTGAAGGCTCATTTCTGTAAGCATCTCCTAAACATCCCTGCGCGCCGCTCTTTAGGAATCTTATTTCCAGACACAGTGTCTGAGAGCATTTGCAGTTTTTCAATCGGAGCTCTCAGCACTTTAAAAACAGCCTAGAGTCAAAACTGAAATGCTGATCTATTTTCAACCCTCTAGTTGCTTCTTAGTCAACATAACATTAGAATTTCTGAACAAAGGATTCTTACGGCTGGCTGTGGGTCAGGTAAGTCCTAAACTTATTAAGGGGAAAATAAGTTATCCTCAAAAGAAAAAAAAATTATATGCATCTTCAATTGGAAAAAGATCTATTTTTCCCCTCATGTTGAATTATGCATTAAATCATTTCAAATTTTATTTTGGACCATTATTCTGTAATTTTGAATAGTTATTAAAATAAATGGATGTTTCAGTCTATTTTATGTCTGGTTGTTTACCAGAAAAATAATGCCGAGGGTAGGATGTGTAAAATAGAGTTTCTCCTGTGCAGTGACTTACAAATGGATGTATGTTGCACTTTTGGAAATTTATTTGTTATATTTTAACAATGTCGTTGCCGACAATAAAATACATTTGTTAGTAAAGAAATAAAAGAGATGGAGAAGTGGCATCCGATGCAGCCCTCTTTGCTCGTGGGGCTCTGTCCAGTCCTGAGGCAGGGCAGAGCATTGCATGGTGAGAGGGAGCCTCCGAGACACAGAACTGGACTGGCTTCTATATAGCAAACCTGCTTCATGGGATGAATCCCCTCATGAGAGCAGATTCCTCGCCACGTGTTCACCTCTGCTGTCCTTTGGATCTTGAACGTCTCCTTAGGTCCATGTGTTAAAGGTTGGTCCTGAGCTTGTAGTGTTACTGGGAGGTTGTGGAACCCAGGACAGGGGCCTGGTGAAAGTTAGGTCACTGGAGAGTGTGCTTTTGGGTGTGATTTTGTGCTCTTGAAGGGGTTTTTGGGATCCACCCTCTCCTCTTCCTTTTTCTCTTTGTTTTCTGGATGCTGTGAGGTAAATGGGTTCCTCCTTGATGTGCTCACCCCACACTTCTGCCTCACTACAGCCCCCAAAGCAATGGGCCAGCAAATCATTCACTGAAGTCTGCAAACCTATGAACTAAAATATACTTTTCCTTACACTAAACTTGGAACAATACAGAGAAGATAGTGTGACTTCTGTGCAAGAATGCCATGAAAATTCATGAAGCATTCCATATTTTAGAAAAATAATAAAACAAACTCTCTCTCTTTATAAGTTATTTATCTCAGGTGTTTTGTCATAGCAATGGAAAGCTGACCAACATAAAGTTTTAAAGGTCTCATCTTTTAATCCCTCACAGTAGAGGTTATATTTTAGCATGGGCTTTCCTTGGGAAATCCAAACAATAGCAGCATGTAGCCAGGTAGCATCAGAGGGTTCTCAAAGCTCTCCAGAGCAAGCAACCTGACATTTAGTAGCATAAATCGCCCCTCTGGATACTATCAAAGGAAGCTCAAGTTATTTCCTTTTATTCATCTTTAATACTACTTCGTGGCCTAGACCTATGCAAATACCATTACCTCTAACTCGCTCTTTGGCCTTATGTCTGTCTTTCTTCTTTCTTTCTTTCTTTCTTTCTTTCTTTCTTTCTTTCTTTCTTTCTTTTTTCCTTTCTGGTTTATTTGTTTGTTTGTTTTGCTTTTTGAGACAGGGTCTTGCTATGCAGTCCATACTGGCTTGAACTCATGGTAATCTTTCTGCCTCAGCCTCCAGAGTCCTGGAATCACAGGCATATACAATCATGGCCAGCTAGTATGCCTTTTTTTCCTATACCTCTTTTGAATAGCAGCCAGAGTGACCTTTTAAAATCAAGAAATATATCTTGACATGCTCCTGCTTAAAGCCCATTCATTAATTCCCTAACTTTTTTTTTTATTGAAAACTTATTAAGTGCAAGGAACTCCTATATCCTGAGGATAAAAAGCCCTTTCTTTGTGACGGGCGTTTGATACAATCACTTACGTAGCAGACTGGAAGGATCCAGCTGCAGGCTGGTGGATGATTGATGGTGGGAATATGCAGACCTCCTGTGAGGAAATACAAAGCAAGATCATGGCTGGAAGTGAGGCTGAGGGAAAGAGGACCTCAGCCAAGACAGGAGGGCCGGGAAAGGTGCTCCACAGAGGGGCAGCAAAGTGGCCAGGGAACTAGAGGGCCGTTGCTGGCAGTGCGAGCAGAGACTCAGTGTCAGGTAAGTTGGTTTGTGTGTTTCTTTCCAGCTACACTCAACTCTTTCAGGGCAATCACAGAGTGGATAACAGGGCTGGAATTTTTTAAAAAGTGCAATGGTAGGAAGGACCAGGGAGCTGAGGACACAAAAGAGAGTGTTTATTCTGAAGGATCATGAATTTCAAATGAGAAAGACGAGAAGAGGATGCTTTAGAGAGTCGGAGTCAGGGAGTGGTGAGGCCCCACGGTCTGGATTAGAGGCCTTTGTGAGGGGCAGGAGTGAGAGGTTGCTGCAGGTGATGGTTGGGACAGAAGTGGTAACAGAGGGGTGGAGAAGGGATGGATGACTGCTCAAAATGCAACCCAGTCCATGATACATCCCCCGGCTTCCTCTCTACCTCATCCTGCAGTCTCAGTTCTGAGCTCAACCACACCCACCTCTCTTTTCTTCCTTGAACATTTCCAAGCTCCCCTTCTTGCCCTCCTTGTTTGGTCTGTCTGTAAAACGCTTCCTCAAGTAGTTCACAGGCTGCTTCCATCTCACCATTTACGCCTTCCCTGGTCCCCTGAGTAAAAGAATGACTCACCCTTTCCCTCATTCAGGCTACTTTTGATAATATCAACTGAGTAGTGCTTAGCTGAATTTGATGTCATCTCATTTGTTTGTTGAGTTGTTTATTGTTAGTCTGTCTCTCTCAAGGAGAAGGCCAGCCTCATGAAGGCAGGGAGCTTGTGTCTTGACTCCTGCTCAACCATTAGTACTCAAATAATGTCTGTCTGGGAAGAGCTTAAGAGTTGGTTAATGGATAAAAGCAGAAATAAGATTTTTTTTGAACACATTTTCACTTTGTGATTTAAAAAAGCATCGATCTATAGACTTTTTCTTCACAAGGGAGGCTCAGCATTTTTGCTGAAGTCACCTGGAAATCCTTTCTGGTAGGGATACTGCTTTTCAGCTTAGGGCAGTTGTGTCTTCCAGGGACATTTGACAATGTCTGTAGATTTTTTTTTTTTTTTTTGGTTAAAACAAATGGGGGTTGGAGAGAGGCACATTGGCAACTGGGGGTTGTAGGGTAATACTAGCACCTATTGGGTGAAAGCCAGGGATGCTAAAGAACATTGAACAATGTATAAAGTACAAACCTCTGCAACCATGAAAAGTCTAAGCCCCTAAAATCACTATTACAGAGGTTGAGGCCCTTTCTAGGGGTTGAGAGTAGCCCACCATATAAGAACTGCTGGCCAGAACAAACCTGTGTTAAACACGGCTGTAATCCCGCCATAGTCTGCAACAGGGGCATTCTCCCACAAGGTTGATAAACTCTGCCTGCAGATTGTGTTTTCAGAGTGTGTTCAGGGAGCCACTACACCTTCCCCAGCCAAGATAAACAATCCTGAAGATATTCATTCAATTTTTCTTCCAGGAAACGACACAGCCCAGAGGGCAGACCTGCCTCTGGAACTGGTTGTTATCTGCCAACTGGGGCCCTGGCTTCCAAACACCCAATTATGAGGCAGTGAAAGGGCACACGGCAGCCTGGATGGTCCCTGCATTGAGTGAGTGTCAACTCCCCAAACCCTCCCTGTTCATCAGAAGAGACGCTATTTGCAAAACATATGTTCAAAGCTTAATCATCAGTGAATCCTTGCATGGAGGCACTCCACCGAAAGGTGTACAGTGGCATGGCTTGGGAATCAATGCTCCATTCAGGACTAATCAGTGGAGAGAAATGGGCGTGCAAGGGCAGTGCACAGAGTGCAGGAGCCTCCAGCCTGTCTGTCCAGACCCTGTGCACAGCTAATCAGTGCTGGCACTCCTGGAAGTCAGGGAGAGCCCTGCTCTAGAATCCTGGCTTCCTGTGAAGCAGATGCCTTGAGCCGCAAGGATCACCTGCAGCCTGAAACATCAGCCCTGTTTCTTGCCGATTGGTGTTCTGAGTCCAGTTTTTAGACAGACTGGGGATTATACCTGAGCTGACCTCCACCCATGCAGGCCCACTGTTAGGGGTCAGGTGGTGGGCCTGGGCCCTCTAGCTACATTGGTTTATTACTATAACATAGAACACAATTTCACCATTAATACACTAGAGACGATGCTAGAGATGAAAAAACAAAGGTGGCCTGCCTCTCCCTGAATCATGGGGTGAATAAACAAAAGCTCTGGCCTCCAATTTACTGACAAATTAAGCACTTACTTTTGGCACACACTTGCCAGTTACTGGAAATATAGTCCAATAGGGGAAGCAGTTAAGTAGACAATGGTCACATTGGACACAGAAACTGGACATGGAAGCTCCTGAGAGGGGACAGTGGTGACTTGGATGAGGATGTAAATGTCAAGATGTCATTGGATTATTGTAAGGAACAATTATTAATGCCTGCATTATTGAAGTTACCCCAGGTAACTTTAATAATCCAGGATACCAGGAGGGCCATTTCATTCATCATGCAGATGCAGAAAAACTACAAAAAATGTTAGCTGGCTGAAACCAACATTATATTTAAAAATATACAAGGAACTCTTTGTAGATAAATAAGACAAATATTTACTCAATGGAAAAATGGTCAAAGAATGTGAGCAAATAGTTTGTAGAAGAGACACGCAGAAGCATCTGAGGAGATGGCCAAAGGTATGAATCATTGAAGACAGCCAAGTTACAAAATATCACTTAGTATCTAAGTAGCTGGACAAACTCAGACACTTAGCCAAAGTCCTTGGGCACTGCAGGTGACTGGACATTCTGCAGGGTGCAGCTGGCTCCCTTAATTAGGTGCACTGTGGCATGACTCAGCAGTTCTATGCCTTTCTCTGCAGGCCACAGAAATCCCTCCCCAGCTCCTTCAGGGGCATCTGTCAGCCTCTGTCACTGCAGCTTTCGCTGTGGTGCCAGGAAACTGCAGAGCAGCTGGGTGTCCTGATCCACACTCTGGATAGGTAAACAGGGTAGAAAAACATAGTGGAGCGCTGGGCAGCAGTGTAGAAACAACAGATCAGCTGTAGCCATAGCAACCTTTTAAGAAATTATAATTAGTGGGAAAGGTAAAAATCCCAATGAAATGTATAACAATATAACTTTGGAAAAATTTAAATTGATGCATACAAAAAAATACCTTTCTGTAAGGACACACACACAGAAGCTCAGATCGCCTAGGGATGGTTTCCATCATGGAAGGAATGGAGCGGAGGTGTCTGCAGAAAGGAGCTGGTACACTAAAAGGAAGGTCATTAAAGTAGGTGTATTTGAGCCGGGCATGGTGGCACAACCTTGTAATCCCAGCACTCTCTGCCTCTGAGGCCGGAGGGTCACATGATGAGCATAGGTGGGGCAACTCAGTGAGACCCTGTGTCAAAATAAATAAAAGGGATCGGGGAAGTAGCTCAGTGCAAAGGGCCGGGCCTCAACCTGTGGTACTGCAGTGAATGCATGAATAGATGAATGAATGATAGGCACATTCCCTCAGGGTTGGGATGTGTGGGAAAACCACAGGAAGTCCAGAAACCCAGGCAGTGGAAGTGAGGCTGGCACTTCACCGTTCCTCCAGGAATGGGAGGATGGAGCCGTTGCTGGGGGAGTTGTGGGAGGAGAGATGCCAGGAGAATAGCAATGGTTTGGGGGGACTGAGAGATCCAGAAGGAATCCAGCTTCACTCTCCTGCCTGCCTTGTTCTCCAGCAAAGCTCCCCATTTGCCCATTCAAAAGACAGCCAAGGTACAAAGGGGAGAGAGGGGCATCCATGCAGACCTTCTAAGGCAAGAAGAGGAAAGAAATACATTGTGGGGGTGGAATCTGAGAGGGACAAGTGACAGCTATGTGACAAATGAGCCATGAGCAGAAAATGTTCTAGTTACTAAAACAAGCAAACACATCCAAACATGGCTGGGCTTCCAAGAAAAAGCAAGGAAATAAAGACATTTTCCTATCTAGGAGGAATACAAAGGAAATGAAAAACATTTCCCACGGCATTCTTGATAACCTATATCTTGTTTGTGTGTGCGTGCGTGCATGTGTGTGTGTGTGTGTGTATGTGTGTGTGTGTGTGTGTGTGTGAAAGAGAGAGACAGAAGTAAATTTATGATTCTTTCAATAAACATGGCTGGTTATTGTACAAATTAAAGTACTGGGGGACTTCAAAAATAATAAAATTTTGGAAACATAATCTTTGAATGTGCAAGATTTTATTAGGTTTTTGAGAGACAATAAAATACATAGAATTTCTGAGATAAAGTTTTACAGAATAGTTGTGGCCCCATATCACTCCCATGGAATCTTCCTGTACAGGGCCAGAGTCTAAAAATTACTTTCTTGATTGAATGCATATCTCTCTGTGATTATCTAACCCAAGCGATCAATCTCCATAATGTGTCCCCTTTTCCAGCTCCAACCTTTGATTAATACAGATTTCTTCTAGTTTCTTTTATTAGAGAGTATTAATGTTTAAAATACCACAGTCTATCTGAGTGCAATTAAGTGTCCTCTGGAAAATTCTACTCCTTCCTGTGAATGATGAATCTAAGAAAGACTCTACCATAATGGGATCGGAGGCCAGGTCTCTTTTCCTTCCTCTATATCATAGTTGGTTGTCAAAAATGGTTTTTGTGTGGAACAGAAATTTGCTAGGTGAACCATAGATTCCCCATGAGGCCTGCATGATGGTGAGCAGGCAAAGGTCAGATGGCTCCCATTAGGGGTACTCCCTGGGCATTGCAGGGAGGGGGCCTATGTTCAGCAAGATCCATGGATTTGAGTACCTACTGGTACTTCTGCTTGTGGTTGGAAAAGTTGTGAAATCTGGACTTGGCAAAGGTTTCCACGCTCATACTTCTATCCAGCTGATTGATGGCTTCGTGGTTGATGTGAATCACTTTTCTATTTTTTTATGTACTTTTAAAAAATACTTGTATAGAAGCATTATTTTTGTATCTTAGCCCATTTAGACTGCTATAAAAAATACTAGAAGGCTTAGAAACAGTAAGGATTCATTGCTCACAGATCTGGAGCCTGGAAAGTCTAAGATCCTGATGGTGGCAGATACAGTCTCTGGTGAGAGCTTACTTTTAGGTTCAAAGATAGTTCTCTTAGGGAAGCAGGAGCAAGGCAGCCCTCTAGGTCCTCTTTTACAGGGGCACTGATCCCACTCCTAGAGGCCCTTCCCTCAGGACCTAATCATTTGTTAAAAGTCTCACTTCCTGATACTATCACATTGAGGTTAGCCTTCAGCAGAGGACTTTTGAGGAGGACATAAATTACTTAGACTATTATAGTTTGCAAGTCTTCCCATGAGATAGTATAGATGAGGAGATGGAAATTCTCAGGTTTTGCTGGCCTGCTGATGGGAGGCCCCAAAGCACAGAACCCAGAAAGATCTGGGACTATACAATCTGACAGCAAGGACTGGCAGGGTCTCCCAGGGACCACTGTGGGGCCCCAAAGGTAAAGTTAGCTCCTGAGAAGCAACATCGAGGCTGTGTCTATTTGGGCCTGCTTCTCTGGCAGGACTCACATACCAACTTTAAGCCACTTAAGGCAGTTAAGAGCAGCTATTGCCTTCAGTGAACCTTGGCTGTAAAACTTCAATGTGTCGGGTTTGTGGAAGAACCGGAGTGTCTAGAAGTCATGGCGTACTTTGCAGGAATCATGGGCTATCCTATTAGTGCCAACTTGTGGGAGAAGGACCGTGCCTGTATTGTGCCACTGATGCTGTTGCATTGTCTGAACCTAAAATATGCTCAATAAATGTTTGTGGAAAGGATGAAAGAAAGAAAGAGTGAGGAGAGAAAGAGATGAGAAAAGATAATCAATTTAACCAGAAGAAACATTTCCCAGAAATTACTTTCTAATATTTTAGAGATTTACTTTTATTAGTTTTCTGTTATGCTTACTTAGTGTATTGATTTATTAATTAATAATTGCTAGCAAAAAATGTCTGCAATAGGAGAAAAAGTTTTTAAGAAAAACTTTGTAAGAAAAATTGAAAACAGAGAAAATTCCCAACTCCTCTTCCAAATTAGAAGATCCACTATTATTGCTTCATTTTTACTAGTGCTCCATTCTGATCTAGTCAAAACTGAGTGTTTTATGGGCGAAGTCTGGGAGCTCTTCACCATGGATACCCTGACAACTGAGAGGAAGTGAGTTCCATTTGTCTGTCCATTTGTCTGTACCCAACCTGTACTTGGGTTGTCTAAAGGAGCTACACCACTAGAGCCATGGGGCCTGGAAAGCACCCCTAACACAGATCTATCTATCCTTTCATGGACCTTTCTTCCTGTTCATCCATCCATCCATTCATCCATTCATTCATGTGTTTATTCAATCAACAAATATATATTTAGTTACAGATATAGTGATAAGTTTCAGGGATGTAATATCATTACCCAGTGAAGTCAATTGAAAGTTTAAATGGCTCCAGAACAGGTGTTCACAATATTGCAGTTCACTGGAATCACTTGGGGGATTTAAAAGTGCTAATGCCTGGTTTCCCATGCCTGGAGGCTCCAATTCAGGTGTTGCAGGGTGAAAGCTCTCCCTGCCCTGGAAGATGCTAAAGTGCAGCTAAGATTGTGAACTGCCGCTCTTGGAGGCTGTGTTTGTGAAGGCTGGGCAGATAAGGAGGCACAGATAGTTCAGAAGGAAGCATTGTATTAGTAAGATTTTCTGTTGCTGGGCGCAAACCACAACAACCACAAGTTAAAGGAGAAGAGGTTAAATTAACTCATGTTTTAAGAGGGTTCAGTCCATGGTCTAAAGAATGGGAAGGTGGGGTGGACTGCTGTAATAAAAGAAGTGCATTTGGGGAAAATGCACGGAGGCTAATCCTTCAGGTCAGGATTTGGAAAGATGCTTAGAAAATATGGGACGTGAGCCTCTCCTGTGAAGGACAGGTAGGCTTTGACAAGTGGAGATGGTGCAAAGCGTCTTCAGATAGAATAGGGGAAATAAAGTTGTCATATTTCTGGGACAACTGGAGCCTGGAATTTCCAGGAGGGGAGTAAGAAAACAACAGGCTGAAAGGTCAAAGCAAGTGGAAGCTAAAGTTAGGTTCCAGGCTGTGAAATTCAGATTTTACCTTCAGATAGTGGATCCTTTGTGAGCTGGTGATTGGAGGCAGGGACATCATGATGAGGCTGAGCTTCAGAATCCTCTGCCATGGGGAGGAAGCTGGCAGGTGGGGAGCTCTGAATTCAGCTAATGGATAATTTCAAGGCAGTAGACTTTGCATGTCTCTAATGCAGTTAATGGGCACATTATGTTAGTCTAAATGAGTAAGAGACTTTTTTTATCCTTTAAAACTCAGAAGCTTATTTAAGTGAAGCATCATTTAAAAGATCAATTTTGAAATTGTTGGGAGAAAGTGGCTTGTGGGGGTGGAGACAAGGGTGACAGGGTAGAGATAGAACTGGGTTTTTATAAAAGTCCCACTGCCTAAAACTAGAGCAATTAGCAGAGGACAAGTAGTATAATCTTTGTACTACCTGCTCTGGGAAGGGGTGGAGGCCCTGGAATTCACCTGTGCTGGCCTCTCAGTCCCCATCTCTAAGTGGAAAAAAAAAGCCAGACAGCTCCCTTCCCTTTCCAGGCTGGAAAGTTGGAACAAAGAACATGGGAGGAGCTGGGCAGCTCTGCCTCTCTACCTGTAGGCACTGAGACCCTGCACCCACTTCAGCAAAGCTGGGAGCTGGAGGGGAGAAGGAGGCTTGCAGAAGGGGCTCTGGGTTTTGCCTCCTGAGTGTCCTTCAGCATCTCATTTCTGAGCTATGCAGAGCAGGGAAGCAGCTCTTTGGCTATGGGTACCCACAGGGGAGATGGTTATCCGGAATTAGCTGGTGAGTATAGGACAGACATTCACTCTAAAGGCACTTGTACAGATATGTGGTTGTGAGGATCCTAAAAGACTTTCTTAGCAACTGGAAAATTACTGTTGCAGCCTAAATGCCCTTGCATTTTCTCTGGCTGTTACCACCCCCCACCCCCAACCTAGATATCCCTGTGATCTAGTAACTGAAAATTCAGTGTTCTAGGTACAGTAGAGAGCTCTAGGCTCCTACTCTAGTGCAGCTACCTACAAAGTGCAACATTCCTGGCTATATTATACATGTATATTGAACAGAATCAAGGAGGGTGAATCAAGGGTTAGAAGGAGGGTGAATCAAGGGTTCCTCCTGACAGCTTCTTTCTTGCTTTCCAGCTCATAGCTGGATGGGAGCCATCTCTAATTTGGCTCTTATCACCCCACTGATCCCTGCTTCTTTTCTTATGGCCTGTGATCTACCACTGGCCCCCATTCCCAGCTGCTGACTAGGATCTTGCTTTGAATTTAATGGCCCTCTCTTCTTTCAGTATCACTGCCAGTACTACTGTGTGGTCCCAGATCTAATGCATAACTTGGGCCTGGTCAGCGTCATTCCAGATGACTCTTCTTTAGGACATTCAGATTTGGTCTTCTGGTCGACCTCCCACTGATGACTTCCCTCGCTCCCCACCATCCAAGCCCTGCCCAGTCCCAGCTCCTACTCTGACACTATCAGTTGGAATTCCAGGATGCCTTCAGTTGCTGACTGAGGACAAGGCAGTGTCACATAAGACAGTCTCAAGTACCTCCTCTCTCAGTGGGAAGGAGGGCCCTCTGCTCAATGACTTGACACAAACCTGAGAGGCAGCGGGGTCCATGCCTTCCCAGTATGGCTTTCAGACCCTCTCTTTAGTTTTTACTCTTTTCTTCTGGCCAGAAATACACAAGAGGCACAAAGTAGGACTGCCATGATCTCCTGGTTATAAGGTACAAGGCATGATGGAGTCTGAGACAGTCACAACACTGTGGGATACTCTAACACATCTTCCCAGGTCCCTTTTATGGGGCAACCCTGACACTCATTTGGCTAATTTATACAGTAGTTGGGGTTCTGCAGTGGAATGATGAACCCTGACTTGTACCCTGGCTCTGGCACAAGGACTATTGTCATGTGGGCCCGTTTACAGCAGTAGCACAGTCTGCTTCCGGCTCATGTCCAGTTGCCATGGAGTGGCTTCTTCCGTCCAGCTGTCGGACTGTCCCCACGGTGAACTGAGAGACCTTGAATATAATTACTGCTTTTCCCAAGCTCACTCCAGACTTGCTGTTGGCAGTGGTCATAGAGAGGCTCCATTAGACCTCTCCGACCTGGCCAGAAGATTCTGGCTCCATTCTGTCTGCCTCTCTGCCTCTGAGTGCAAGACTACACTGCAGGTGGTGGGGAGGACCAGCTTAATACACGATAGAGATGAGAAGAAAAAGTCAGGAGGATCTATGCAAGAGAGTCTTAGCTAGGAAAACAGACGAACTTTAAATATTGACTCCTTACTACCCAGCAGAATGGCTTAGCACATAATGCTTATTCAATTCATTTCTTTCATAAATTTTGTTTTTACATTTATGGGCAGAGAGGGGTAAAAGGGTTTCATCAAGGACATACTGAATAAAACAAAGGAAAAAACCCCACAGAAGTGTAAAATCACTTTTACTTTTGATTCTAGTTCTTGTTCATCTGTATTTGCCATTATGTGTCCCTTAATGACAGGGATATATTTTGAGAAATGCATGTTAAGCAGTTTTGTCATTATGTAAAACTTATGGCCTATATTTGGTTACAAGATGGCTATAAGCCATTAAATGATATGATCTTAAGGAACCATGATTGTATATGTGATGTACTGACTAAAATGTCATGATAGGGCACACCTATATATATATTTTTGGAAATAATCTATGAACACAGTAATGTTATCACAAAGGCTAGAATAGGCTCTACCAAGCAGAAACACAAACAATAGTGGCTCAAGATGAAAAATAAGTATAGTTTATTTCTCGTTAATGCCAAATGACCATCATGGCTTCATAGGGGACTCTGATCTCCAAAGTTGCCAGCTGCTAAGCCAGGGAGGGAGATGGCAACAGCAGTTAAATACTCCAGCTCTGAATGACAGCATCACATCCACTCAGACCTAATTGATCAGAACTAGTTACCCATCCCCTCCCAACCACAGTGGAACCAGAAGCCCAGTCTACTACACGGTCAGAGTGGGAGAACCAGGGTTTTCTGATGTTAGCAAAGCTGATGACACACATGGTCTTCTGCAGTTAGGTTTGGTTTGCTTTGCATTTTAGAGATATGCAGAGTGCTCAGAATATTGCCAGGCCCATAAAGAAGTGCTTGCTGCTACTATTAACTTTGCCTATGTTATTTCAAGTATAAAAACAGATATAGAACATATCATTGTACTTCACGGGGCCCCTCATTAGATAGATGACTCTCAAATCACAGAATGGAGTTTAAGCCTGGTTTGCTGTTTGTCTAATTGCTACAGAGAATGAAGAGGAAGAAGAAACTGGGGCTTAAGAACGCAGCAAATGAGATTCAGAGACAGCACTGCAGACACAGTGTAGGCCAGTTCGTGGGAGAAAGATGTAGTTAGTGGCCTTTCTGGCAAGGCTCTCACTCAGTGCTGGGCTGTAGGACCTGTTGCCCGCTCTGCAGTTGATGGCCTTCTGGGTCTACGTAATGATGGCACTACTGGGATGACTTGTGTTTTTGCCTGGGAAAGGACAGAAATTGGCTTGCCACCAAAGCTCTGCCTGTCACTTGGATCAAGTTCTTCCAACCATGCAGGATGATCACACAGAGCCCTTTAAAAGACACTTGTGATGATTCAATTAAATCTGACACATTTTTAAAAAACCTCTAACTGGAGACCTCAACCATATTTCTTGTCTATTTTTTCTTCCTGCTTCGAAAGGTTAACAGCAGGCTTAACTCCTTCCTTCACCCAGAACTGCATTTGTAAAGAGCAAGGGAACATCCTTTCCCCTGCTGTGACTGAAACTTCTCCATTTACTTTGCCAAACGTGAGGAAGGATCTGCAAGCAGCCATCTGTCACTGTCCAGGTGGACAGTTCAGAATGTCTCTCCGATGTGCCTTACCCCACAAACCAAAGCGCAGCCTTGCTGGTGTTCAGTGGCAAAGAGGCTGCCGCTTCAGCTCAGAGTGGCCCTGTCATGAGGCTCTGGCCAACTCCAGGAGTTGCACAAAGGTTCATGAGCAGAAACTCCTAGAGACCAGCGTTTGACTAGTGGGATGGCTTTGGGACACACATACCACAGAGTTAGTGGTTCCTGTTTGGGGGTTCGAGATGGGTTGGTAGAAGAGCCAAGCTCCGTCTAGGCTGGATCCAATTATCTGGAAGGTATGGCTTGGGCTACCTATGACAAGACTGAGGTTCAGTTTTGTTAGGGGACACAGCCTGTTAGCAGCAGACCCAGGGCTCAGACTGGTGTGTTTTTAACCACTTGTCAGTGATTCATGTGTTCTTCCTTATCCATGCTCTGCCCAAGGCCTCCTTAGTATACATATTGCCATGACATCTCTGCTGTGGGGCTTTGCTTCTCTGTTCTTTGCTCAAGGAATTCCCTCAGGTCATCTACCAACCCCAGTAGCAATGTCCCAAGCTTATCTGTTCAAGTCTTATTTCCTCAAGAATTTGTTCTTTAATTTCAAGGAAATTGTTAGTATTTTATTTTATTTTTGTGTATTTTTTTCTTTGATCAGTACCAGCAGTCAAATCTAGTGCCTCCTACAAACTAGGCAAGCCCTCTACCACTCAGCTATAGGCCTGGATGTTTAGTGTTTAAAACCTCAAAAGAGGGCTCACAGTAGGCCAGGAGGGTGTGGAGGGCACATTAGAATCCTCATGGTGTGTGTGTGTGTGTGTGTGTGTGTGTGTGTGGCAAAGAAGTATAGATTGAAGGTGCCCAGTCAAAAAATTATACATATTCCTTGATTTGTAATGAGATTCTATAAACCCATTATAAGTTAGAAATAGCCTATGTCAAAAATCTGTGAACACATTTAGCCTCCTGAGCATCACAGGTTACAACACAGTATATTTTCCTTGTGGTTGCCGGCTGATTGGGATTTGTGGCTCACTGTGCTACCCAGCATGGCAGAAGAGTGTGAGACTAGGTATATCTAGTGTGGAAAAATATCAAAATTCCAAATTCCAAGTATGCTTTCTGTGTAATAGCTGCTTAATTTTGTATCAGGGGAAAGTAGAAAAACTGTAAGTCAAAGCCCATCATGTTGAGGACAATGCATTGCTTTGCCATTTTTCAGCACGATATTCTATTTACTCTGAAACTTCAAATACCTTTAAGGAAGGCTCTGAGGGTGTTATGTTTGTCAGTAGATGACTTGAATTTGGGAATACTAACATGCAGATAAGACTTTTGTTCGGGTTGTGGGGCTCCTGTTGGTGCCCATATTTTAAAGAAGGTGCCTTGGGTGGAGATATGAGATAGGGCCCTCCAAATAAGACTCTAAGATGTGATTGTGGGCTCCTGGGGCAGTCTTCAGTAAGAGTGGCTCTCTCATTTCCAGTGATGCTGTGAGGTGGGCTTTTGGCCCATGGATAGAAGGCTGCTGAACCCAGCTTTTTCCCAGATGGCCCACAAAGCCTTCTTTAGGACAATTCCATGAGAAGGTATACTGTCTCATCTTTTATTCTTTCTTTATGGGAATTCCCAGGACTAAAAGATCCTAAGTGTGATAGGAGGTAAAACAAAAACAAAAACAAAACTGGTGGAAATCATGAAAGTCTCAGAAAGGAATAAAACCTACATGTGTCAGGGTGACACTGAGAAATACACAGTTCTCTCCATGTGCAGTTCCTGTGGACCTCTCACTGCTGCCAACAGGCAGGTGACATCTGCTGCCTCCATGGAGGGGCAGCACAGAAGCCAGGAAACAGAGACATCAAATCCCTGCTTTTTAAAGAAATCAGACAAATGAAAAACTGTGGTCCACACCTGAGGGAAGAGGATTGGCAGAATATCTAACAAAGGTAGTGTTTTCCCTACTCAATTAGAATTCAACAAATCTTTGGATTGCAAGATAAAGGAAAAAGGGAAGACAGAAAAAGGGACTGTGTATGAGTTAATTTCTGTTTCCCAAAAATACACGTTGAAATTTTAACCCCTGGTAACTGTGAACATGACCTTTTCTGGAAACAGGTTCTTTGTGGATGTAATCAATTGAAGATAAGGTCATACTGAATTAGGATAATGTCTTAATTATTTTTTATCTTGCTAAGGTAAAATGTCCGGCACCCAACAAGATAAAGAAGAAAAGGTTTATTTTATCCTACAGTTTGTAGAGGATTTAAAAATCCATAGTCATCTGGCTCTGAGACAGAGTAGCAGGGAAGAGTAAAATTAGTCAATGGGATGGCGGGCGGAAGGCTGAAGAAGCAGCAGCAGCAGCAGCAGCAATAGCAACATGCAGCCGGCCTTACTCTCTGATGGACTGGTGCTACTCACACCCAGGATGAGATTTCTACTATCCACACCTTTCCTCTCAGTATCATACCCTTAATTCACATTCATACACCCTAACCCAGCCACCTTAAAACTCCCCACCTATGAGTGCATAAGGCTTTGGGGGATGAGCATCTAGATACAAGATGCAACAGATGGATCCTAATCTAATGACTGCTGTCCCTGCAAAGTGACTAGATTTGAATGTAGTGACACAGGGGTAGGGACCATATGATGATAAAGGCAAAGACTGGAGAGATGATTCTGTATTAAGGAATGCCAAGAAATCTGCAACTACCTGAAGTTAGATGAGTCAAAGAAGCTGGAGAGAGGATGGTTCTACCAATACCTTGCTTTTAGGCTTCTAGCCTAGAATCGAGTCTATCTGTTGTTATCAGTCACCCTGTCTGTGCGACAGCAGCTCTAGAAAATGAATTCAGGATGGTTCTCTAAAATGAAATATTTCCCAGAGGAATATGAAGTCTTGAGAGAAGAGAAAAGCCCAGGGGAAACATCCTTGCACTATTGTGGCATAGAAGTAGTGAAGACAGTGGGTTGTTAGGATCAGAGAGAAGCTATATTCCTCAGAGGAGTATAAGAAGGAGCATTCATGTCCTGGTGTCCTTGAGAAGGAGTGGGCTGGGAAACCTCTTGGCACAATGGCGTTGGCATCAGTTAACTTTGGCTGAGACTGTGTCTGGGCTTCAGAGAGGAGTGCTGACCCAGTTGCTCACATAGGCAGATGCTTCTCATAGGGATCTGAAGGGGCTCATATATGGTGCTCCTGCTCAACCATCACCTAGGCTCAGAAATAACAGACAGAGAAGTCTATCAACCACGAATTCGAGTGCTATCTTCCTGAGTAAGAAAATGAGATGGGAAGATGGACTGAGTTCAGTGAGACAAAGGACCTCATAATTCTGCAAGGCAAGGGCCCAGGGACAACAGATTCGCAGAAGGTGCAGGACAACTGCACCTTATCTTGGAGGCCAACAGGGCAGTGGGTGCTTTCTGCAGATAGACCGCACAAGGGTAAAAGCTTAAGGAGAAAGACATGGCTCTGCTTCTTTGATAAGCCATTGGGTGCATCAGCAAAAGAGCCTAAGTGTGGCTCTCCAAATGTTCCCCCACTTAGAAAGGAGGGCTGGGGACACTGAGATATAATATAGTATATATTTAAAATTATATATATATATATATATATATATATATATATATATATATAATATATATTTCCCCCACCCAGGATAATTGTTGCAATGCTGCATTAAGCTCCTTGTTCTCCCTTCTGGGAAAAGGGAGAGGGTGGGGGAAACCTGAACTGTTTGAATTCAAACTTAAAATGTTAAGTTTATCCAAAATTGACTAAAATTACATTTTCTGCCTTCAAGCAGAATGAGGCTCCAAATAGAATTTAGGCTGAGTGGTAGTAAAATAAAGCTACATTTCACAAACCTAAATTTTATGAACTAGATTGATATTTGCAACCAGTGCAAATGGAGAGCTACCTGAGGGCTGCTGGGAGAATGGACCCGTGACCTTCTAGATTTCATTGATCTTAGCGCTTGAGGAAATTACTGCAGACCACAGGCTCCAGTCCATCTGCAGTTCAGGAGTACTTTTTGACAAGGGCCTTCCCTTGAGTGATACAGAGGGCATCCTGTATGCTCGGTGCACAGTTGGGTGGTTGCCCCATTGGTTCTTAGCACTACCAGGGGAAGGTTTCAGGTGTCAAAATGCCATGCTAATTGTTACCAATAGCAGCCCTGAGGATTCCTAAAGGGGTCGCCTCTCATGGCAGAGAATGGTACCAAGAAACTGGGTTGGGCTGTGCTGTTTGCTGAAAGTTAGGTGGCCAGGCTAAAGTTTGAATTCAGCTCTCTGCTCAAGAGGCCCAGGATGACTGTACAGACTGGAAGCTTCTCATCAGAGGGATCCGTGCACTTCTCCTTTAGTAGCTTTCCCCACCCACCCTATGTCTGTCAAGGCCAGTGTAGTTGAGGCTGCCTGGTTGGAATTAGTGTTGATGTACTCTAAGGGCTTGATTTGTTTGTTTGTTTGTTTATTTGCTTGCTTTTGTACAAACAAGTAACAAACAAGTTCTTATGGCAGGGCCCTCACCAGAAAATCAGAGAGGTTTGTGTCAACTTGCATTTCTAACTAACTCCATTAAGAATGCTGATGCTGTGATTCCTTAGTCTCTTCTTTTGATGCAAAGCAGTTTGTTCCCACCACTCTGTTCCACATGGACACATAGACAATTGGGTTGTAAGTGATACTTGTGTCATAGTCCTCAGGGCTGGAGTTCATTTATCTATGCTCACCCTCCCATTCTCTGCCTCACAGCATGTGACATTACTGTTGAGCCAGAAAGGAAAAACTTTTTAAGGCACTTCCTGCTAGACAGGGCATATAGTACAAGAGTTAGGCAAAGGGTCACTTCATTTGCAAAAGCAACAACTTTTTTTGTCCCAGAAAGACACAAAAGGGATAAAGGAGCATTTTCTCTTGCTTGGCCCTTGGCATAGACTCTGGCTTCTCTGTGGCATTTATGGAGCTTACATGGGAGGTTGGCTATACATATGACCTGGTCTGGGTCCTTCCGGTAACCACAGGGGACATTCATTGAACAACAGCAACATTACCTTCTCTGTGCATCTCCCCCCACCCCCTTCCCTTCCCAGAAGAGAACTTGGGCCATAGCCAGTGCCAGAGAGCAGAGAAACAGCTGGCCAGAGTCTTTATCATTTGTGGATTTCTAGCTGGGAGTTATAGCAGGTGCATTCATTGTTTTATCTCAAAAAGAAAGATTCATGTCACACACTTATTTCTGTTGATGGATCTTCGCAAACCCCTTAGAGAGACAAGACTCTGAAAGCAAGATGAAGCCCAAAGAGATGGATTTGACAGTTAACATTGATCACTGGTGTCCAAAAGTATTCTACTGCCTTCTAACAATCATTACCCAAGAAAATAGGGAAAAACAAATATTTAAAAAATTTATTTTCCAGATTTTAAATGTGTATCATTTTTTACTACTGCATGGGTAAAATGGTACTGTGTGTTCCAAATGCCATGGTCTGTTTTTATTCCTTAGCTATGCATTTGTGAGCACTTTGCACATTTACCAGTCTTCGCGACTACCTTTTAAAAGCTGATAGCTGGATTATTAGGTTGTCTCCAATTTTTCAGGAGAACAAATAAGGTGATTAAAGATAGTTTCATGCATCAAAATTCTCCTCCATCTTTGCTTTTTAGTTTTATATTTACATTTTTTATATGTAGGAGTATTGCACTTTAGGCTGTCAAAGCTACCACACTCTTTTGCTAATATTTCTGGTCTTGGTGGCTTTTGTCATAACTCCAGGTGTTCTCAGGCCACCTTGGCAGTCACCACAATGACCTACCTGGTAAAAGCCACCTTTAAAACAGTGTCTCCCCTCTCCCCCAAGTTCCTGTAGAGATCTAAAAAAATGTTCTTTCTTATCTTGGCATTCAAATATTTTTGTGAGCTTTGTCCCATTCCATTGGGAAGTGAGTAATTGTTCAACTCCCTATTCTTGGGGCAACCTCCAGTTTTAGAACATCTCTCTGTTCCTCATTGCTCTTTGCCATCTCCCTTGCTGCATCTCTGTGTATCTCTGTTTGGCCTTTACAGGGTGTCTTTCCTCAGCCTCAGTGTGTGGCGCTCTCCAAGGTGCTCCCGCTCCCTGGAAGCTCTAAGGAACGCTGATTTGGCAGGGTGCTGTTGTCCTGGTGTGAGTTGGAGCACTGCTACAGGCTTATATGTGTGCCAGCTGTGAGCTGGGGTCCCATTAATTCAGCCCCTGCACTGACAACTGCTGTCCCACATTCCCTTGGAGTTGTGTCTGTGAGGAGCATGTCTGGTGTGGTCATTGTCCTTTTTACAGGTCCCAGGTCCCCTTTGGCTGAAGGGCAAAGACTGATCCCTTTGCTCTGACCTCCAGGTTGGACCAGCTCACTTTTCTAGGTGCCCCACATGCTTTCCTCTTCTCCTGTCTCACATTACACCCCACAGACTGTCATGTGGCACCTGCTCCATCCAACCATCCATGAAAGGACAAGACAGTGGGGGAGACACATGGGACCTTGCCCCAAGGATTCTCTACTTCTGATGTCCTGGGGTGGGATTCAGATCATAACAACCAAAACCTTAAAGCTCCTAAAGATACAACATACTCAATTACTTTAAAAAATAATAAACCCACATATTGCTATTGTTTAATCTGTGGGCTGTTTAATCTATGGGCTGCTTATAATTTCTAAAAGATTGTTACTTTTTGAAGTCAAGCTGCTTCATTAACATCCTGAGATCCTTTTCAAAAGCCTTTGCTTTCTCACTCTGGGAACCCTTTGCCTGGCTGCCCCTCTCCATAGAAGCTGTGTGGGTCTATGGTGGGAACTCATGGTGTATCTGGTCACTCAGGTCTCTCCTTCATCAGAGCATCACAGTCGAAAGGGTGTTCCGTGACCTGCAGCATTGGTAGCAGAAAGTCTGGCCAGGGTGCGTGTTTGAACAATGAGCACAAAAACAGTTGGAAGGAAGAGGTTCTGTAGAGAAAAAACATGTAATTTATATGATAAAACAGGAAGTAATAGTGTAGGTGATACATACAAGTTTATCGTGATAACAGTTTTATCTTCACAATAATTAGGAGGTTGGAAAGGAAAGTGTCTTATTATTTTCATTTCTACTGTATGAATGGGGAAACATTTCTGGGAAGCAAATTGCTAAAAGACAGAAAAGACCCCAGGTAAAGTTAAAATCAGCACTTCAATGCTTCTGATACCAAATCTATCTGATACCTTGAGGTGTCTAAGAGATAATAGAAAAAAAAAGAATCTGCATGTAAATGACTAGCTTTGTATTCATTGTAAACTGTGTTTGATTCTTTGGAAAGCAGATGTTTTTGGTAACCGTATCTAAATTCACCTCGGTACTTTTTCTTCCTTGTGTAGCAGGCAAGGAATGTTCATTTCATACATCATTGGCAGTCAGCTACGGCAATTTCTCCAAGGCGATGCAAGCCATTAACAGGACCAGAAAATTATTTTAAAATACAGGAAGAAAGTTATCCATGCTGAATTATTTTTGGCTTTTGAAAAATTAAGAAGAACAAAGGGCTGGATCATGCTGTATTGTCTAAAAACATAAGTCAAGGTTTTAATCCCCAGTATTTAGGAATGGGACTTTATATGGAATTATTGTCTTTAAAGATTTAATCAAGGTAAGGGTTTTGGGATGGAAGCATGTGGACTTGTAATGTGCCCTAAATTCAAAGGCTGGTGTCTTTATCAGAGAAAGGGAAATTAAGTTTGAGACATAGGAGGAACACAGAGGGGAAGAGGAAGTGAAGACAGAGGTAAATTGAGTTCATACTGCCATTAAACCAAGCAATGTCTGAAGCTGGAAGAGAACGGGGGGCACTGCTCTGACATTCAGGGAGAATGTGGCTCTGACAACACCTGGATTCCATTCAGACTCTTGCTCCCTAGGACAGTGAGGACACATTTCTATTGTCTTAGGTCACCAAATTTGTAGTTATTCACTATGGCACTATAGAGAGGAAATGGTCTTAGTTACTTTACCATTGCTGGGACAAAATACCTAACACTCAAAATGGAAAAGAGGAAAGGCTGATTTTGGTTAACAGTTTGTAGAGGTTTAAGTCCATAGTTGGCTGGCTTCAAGGCAGGATGGCTTTGCAGAGGAGAAAGTCTATGATGTGGCAGGCAGGAAGCAGTAACAGGGAACCTTCCTTTCCTTTTTTATTCTACCCAGGCTACAAGCCTATTGTTGATGCCACTCACATCCAAGGTAGGTCTTCTGCCTTCAGTAAATTTATTCAGCCACACTCATAATTGTGCTAAACCAATCAATGGGATAATCCCGTTATCACACCCATAATCTAATCACTCTCAAAGTCTCCACCTGAGAGCACATGAAGTTTTGTGAGACATTTTAGAGTAACCAATGCAGATTGGTACCAGGAAATGTATACCATTGTAACAAATATCTAAACATACGGAAGTAGCTTCAGAATTGGATAATGAGCAAGAGTGAAAGAACTTGAGAAGTGTGGTAGAAAAAACCTTAGATATGGACCTTTCCAACTGAGTTTGTATTGGAGAGCAGCTGAAGACTCAAGGTGTCCCACCAGTATCTTATTTTGGTGAGGTTGTTTCTCACTGTGACAAACACACTCTGTTCATGGAAGCTGTGTCCTTATTGCCTGGTGTCTAGTTCTCTCCTGAGTCATAGGAGTCTCCCAATGAGCTGAGTGCAGGGTGCCCTACTGTGGGAGCCATCTGCAGAGGTTGAGTTCCCCTGGCCAGAGGCAGAACAGAAGCCAGGACAGTTGTAGTGGGAGCCTAACCCTTGCATAGAGTCTGCAAAGCTCATGCAGGGGTGTGCACCCACACTTGGAATGGAGAGCATCATAGTTCAGGGAGAGAACTGAGTGCTGGTTTTGGGGTCACATGGACATGTGAACCTAGGTCTGCTGCTGACTAATTCCATGACGATGGGCAGGTCACTGAACCCTATCACCATCAGCAAATGGGACAACCACACTCACCTTATACAGCAATCATGGATAAGTGAGACCACAGAGGTAGTAATGCACCTAACCCGGTGCCTGGTATTTAGTGATCTTTCCAGTAATCACTAGTTTTCCTTCCCCACTTCAGATGGGGGTGATAACTCAATTAAGTTCCATTTGGTGACCCCGTCGATTGAGTTCTTCCTCTGTGCTATCCATGTGCAGTTGTTGGAAATATAAAGATGAATCCAGGGAAGGAAGCCGCGTCCTCAAGAGTATTGCATCTGGAGGGGAAACAGCAAGTAAACATAATTATGGTAGCCAGAGAATGACAGCACTACTTGTTTTGCATGGCCAAGTTGACAGTGAGCAGTGCTATAAAAAGGTTCCCCAGAGAGAATTCTTTCCTTTTTAAGGTGGACAGATGCCACTGGAGGGACAGCAGGAACTTCCCTGAGAACTGCAGTGGAGGCTTTGGGTTCTGGAAGGCACTGACATTGGGGGCTGGTCTATGGGGCAAGGGGGTCTGAAAGTAGCCCTGGTGACTGAAGGGTAAACTTTTAAGTTGTGCAGCAGTGAAGAGGAAAGCAAAGAGACAGCAGCGGCAACATGCAGAGACCCAGCACACTGCGCTGAGGCTTCCTTAATTCCACTGATCAGTGTTGGGAGACGTGGAAAGCTCAGAAGTAGTTATGCTGCAGTCAGATTCCAGGGCACCAACTCTGGCTGCAGAGAGGAGGAAGGGTAGGAGTCAGGGGGCTGTGAAGCCGTTGTAGCCATGGCTCAGGAAAGGGACAGCAAGGACCCAGACCAAGGTTAAAGTTGGCCTGACTTGAATATGGTTTGTCTCCTCCTAAATGCATGCTGGTAATTTTGTTTGAGCTGGGACTTGCATTGTGCTTCCCAAGCTGGCCTTGATCTCCTGGGCTCTAGAAATCCTCCTATCTCAGCCTCTTTAGCACCTGCGTAAGTAGGCTTGTGTAACCAGTTTGGCTCTGTGTTAGAGTTTGATTGCCATTGTGGGGTAAGGGGGTGCCTAGTGGGCAGTGTTGGGACGGGGTGAGCCGTCATGAGTGGATTATTTTCTCACATGGGTGAGCTCTTGCTGTCTAGGAACCTGCATTATTTACTTGGGTTGGGTTACTACCCAACCAGTGAGTAACCCCTGTGATTAACGCCAGTCACCCCTGTGATTCTTTCTCCTCCACCACTTACCCTTCCATCTTCTATCATGAGGCCTCCTCACCAGAAGCCAAGCAGATGTCAGTATCATCCTCTGCACCTGCTCAAGCCTCCAAAACTGTGGCTCAGAATAAACCTCTTTCCTTTTTAAATTACCCAGTCTCAAGCATTCTGTTGTAGCAATGGAAAATAGATTAAAGGTCATCCCCAGCTGCCCCTTCTATAGTATTTCGTCCAATCCATCTTTAGGCATCTGAAGTCTGTCCTGCTTGAGTCACTAGGAAACTGATGTTTACCTGCCTAGGAGGGAGACCATGGTACCGATCCACGTTGTTGACTAATCCAGTATTACCACCGAGGCCTCTTAATAGGAAGTGGACTTGTTTGTCTCTGTTACTTGAAAAGTATGGTGATAACATCACGTGGAGATAAAATGGGATCACTGTGGAATCAGGTCCCACGCAGAGCAGCAGCTCGTATGAGCCCCTTTGTACAAGTTATCTCTAAATGCTGACAATGTTGAAAGGAAAAGGCCAGTTTTATGCCCCATCCAGATTCCCTTCCCCATCCCTAGCCAAGTTTACAAGAGATGGGAATTGGCTCCAGGTTTAATTTGAGAGTTTATTAGTGGAAAAATCAACCCTGACTGCCAAATGCAGAGCCCTTGGAATTGAGGATCTTTTTTTTCCTCCCTTCCCTACAGCCCAGTGTGAGCCCTGACAGTCCTTTGTTGGGGCTTGTAACAGTACAGATGCTCTCTGAAGTCCACTGCTAACAGGATTGGGGAGGGAGCTTTCTGTAGCAGGCTGCCTGAAGCCTGGCGTGGTGGATAAGGCGGTGGGAGGTGCATAAGCCCTTTGAATGGATTAGGTGTGACACCAGACCTGTGCGCCCCTCAGTTTAATCACTGTTTTCATTATAACAACTCCAATGGAAGATTTAAAGACTAAAACACATCACTCCTAATCCTGCAACTCTAGGAAATTGATTTCATTTTGTAAACTGTTTCTCTGTCTTTGTCTGTTTGCATAGATGCCTACAATCCCATACATATAGCTGTATACCTTCCACATGACCACTTACAAGTGATCAGCAGACTACATTTTAATTTTGAAGGTTCAATTAGACTATATCACATATTTTTCATAATTATCATTTTAATAAGCATAAGCTATTCCTCCCAGATGGTATAATATGGTTTCTGCTTTACTTACTTTGAAGACGTTAGAGTATTCTCAATCTTTTAAATGTTATAAGCAAAAATTCAGTAACTATAAATGTGCATATAACCTTTTTAGGAACTATTATCTTAGGGAAAAATTCCCAGGAGTGAGACTTTCAGGAAGCAGTAATGTGTAAAAGTGCTGGCTTCCAGTCAGACAGATGTTAATTAAAACCCAGTTCTGTTTTTTACTGAAAGTATTACTCTAGCTGTGTGACTTCACCTCCATGTCTTCGTCCTATGGTGTATATAAGTGAGGTATTGCTGTTTAACAAATAGACCCATGCAAAATGAAAATACTGGAGGTGAAAAATGCATGTAGCTTATCTAAACTACTGAACATCATAGCTTAGCAACACAATACACTAGAGAGTACAGGTTCACTCTTCTGATTGGGTGATTCACTAGCAAATGCAGCTTATGGCCACTGACCAGCACTGTGAGGGGATCATACCAAATACTGCCAATTCAAGACTTGCAGTATGGTTTCTACTGACCATATTGCTTTTGCATTATTATAAAGTAGGAAAATCATTGTCAAACTGCCAAATCCAGAGGCCATCTCTATGTGTGAACTGCTTGAAGCCCAGCAGATATGGCAGATGGGTGGGGTGGTCTTCCTCAGGTGGGCGGCTTTGGTGCCATTTGTCTATCTTCCTGTCCCCATGTAACAGGTGTCCCATTCTTATTGTAACGGTGCAGACACAGGAAGATGAGCCCAAGTGCACAACCATTTTTCTCATCGTTGGTCACACCTTGTCTACTGACACTGCATTGGCCATGAGGCCAAACTCATGAGGCCAAATAACAAATTATGGGGCAGGAAAATGGATTTTTTAGTTCAAAGAACTTCAAGGTCACAAGTCAAAGAGAGTAGATACCAAGAGGAGTGAAGACTTGGGGGATGTTGTAGTAAGGGTTTGTGAAGAGAACAATTAAAACCAGGACACAAAATTTGTAATATTATTTTATGATGGTCACTCAGAGTTTAACACAAGAAAGTGCAGGAAATCTATCCACAACACTAAAGACCCTGAATATTCAGCCAAGGGCCTAGATCCCACAGTGATGTCCTGCATGAATCCGGATGAAAACCTAGAGCCCATGACAATGCCTTCCACAAGTCCAACTGAAGATCTAGAGCCCATGAAAAGGACTCACATCAGTGTGTTTTATGGATCTGAACTGGGAAGGCCCAAAGGTCAGCAGTGGAAGCTAGGAAGGCTATGCCAAGGGGGTGAAGGAGCTGTGCTGGTAGGTTGAGGGTTCTATGCTGGAGCTGAGAGTCATGCTCAAAACAAAGACCAGGGCTGTCCTGAAAAGGATCACAGCCATCCTCAGTGATACCAAGGTCCCAAGCTCCTCCAATGATAAGCACAGTCGAGTACATGCCAGAAAGCCAGCATGATGAGTTCGTCCTGGGGATTAAGTGGCACACATCTTCCTCTCTGGAGCCAGGAAGTGACGTTCAGCATAAGGACCAGAGCTCCCCCAAAGTGAACCACAGCCACTCTCACCAACAAAGTTCCGAGCTCCTCTGATGGCAATAGTGGAACTCACAATGGGGAAGCTAGTCATGACGAGCTCCTCCAGGGGAACCAACGGCTCAAATAAGCAACACTTAGAGAAACCCACAAACCCTCACTCTTTTCCAAGTCTATTTATGCTGGCAACTTCTGTCAGGTGGAACATCTATGCTCAGCATCCTCTGATTTAATTCGGCTGGTGTTAAGTTGACCACCAGTTTTTAATCCATAACAGGGGACATCAGTGTGATCTACAAGATGGAGAAAATGGAACCTACAGAGTTGTAATGAGGATGAAGTGATATAAGGCTTCCAAAAGTCAATAAATGCCACCTTTCAGAGAGAAGCATTTATTTCATGTAACCATTTTGTTCTTAAGTTCCTAAAAGTTCCTGACACATAATAAATACCTGGGGATTTTTTAATTGTAAGAAGTTGGCTGTTTTAATTGTTTGTTCAATGGATAAATACCCTGATTTTACCCCACACCCCACTTTCTGGGTTCCTCCAGCACTTTGATCAAAACCCCACGGGAATTTATCACATCGTATCACATTTAATGGCTCTGATGTCTGCTTTTCTGCTAAACAATGAATTTTAGAAGAGCAAAAAATGGTAGTTTACTCATGTCTACTATCTCAAGGCCCAGCACAGCAAACCCTATACTCCTAAGGGCTGGAAAGAGGCAATACATTAACACTGGCAATATTTTTCCTTTTCATTGCTGTGGCCTGAATTTTAAAGTTCCCCTCAAATCTCACATGTTGAAGGTTTGATTCCCAGATGAGGGTGCTGTTGGGAGGTGGTGGAGTCTTTAGGAGGTGCTGGTCTGGTTGGAGGAAGTGGGTCACTTGGGATATGCCCTTGAGGGGGACATTGAAACATGGGCCCCTTCTCTTTATTTAGCACAAGTCTAAAGTTGCCTTTAGTTAAATCAATGTGCTTCTGAGAATTTTACCCAGTATCATATACACAAATAGAGCTCTTTCTACTCTGGCTGGTAGTGGGGTGTATGAACTGTAACCCACACTGTGTGAGCCCTGGAAAATTTCTAGGTAGTCCTTTTCTTTCTGTCTTCTTGAGACAGAGTCACACGATTAATTCAGGCTGGCCTTGAGTCCTCATTGCAGTCCAGAGGCTGGTCTTGAACTTGCAGTGATCCTCTTGCCTCAGCCCCCTGAGTGCTGGGATTATAGGCCTGCACCATCACACCTGGCATACATAGTCCTTTCTGGTTCTTCTTTCACCAGTGTTAGATTGTTTCCCCTCAAAGACAGGAGTACACCAAGAACCCTGGGCCTTTTCTGTATCAGTTTGTTCTGTTTTCCCATAAGTTCTAGTTGCCTTGGCCTTAATGAATCTGCCACTGTCCGCTCAACTTAGGGACAGTACCTGGCCCTAAGTCAGTTTCCCTGTCCTGTGTTGGAGCCTGGGCAATGCTTCAGCAGTCAGCTGGGGTGGTTGCTTCTTTGTGTCACCAATGGCTGTGCTAATCTGCCTATTGTCTGATGCCTAAGTGTTGTTTTCAAGTTGTTTGTCTGGCTTCCTAGTTATGCAAGGCAGCACAGTGAATCTGCTCCTGGTTGCTCAGTATTGGATGAAGTGAGTGTGGCTTTCACTTCTGTTCCATATGTGGGCATTTGGAGCTGGCAAGAGAGCTGGCCTCCTACTTCCTCAAGTTCCTGATGCCGCTGGTTTGTTGTTTCTCTGTGTCCGAACAGGGGTTTCTGTAGCTCAACACTATAGAAATTTGGGGCTTGAAAATTCTTAATTTCAAGGGGATATCTATATCACAGAATATTTAGCATCATCCATGGCCTTCATCCATTGAGTTCAATAGCACAATCCTACCCTGGGTGTGACTGTCAAAAGATCTCCAATTGTCAAATGTCTCCTGGGGACCAGAATCATCCTCAACAGAGAACCACTGCTGTAGGCTTCCCTAGTGGAAGCAAAGCCCTCACATCTTCCGTACATTAGACGCTGTTCTGTTCCCTGGAATCATGAGCAGAAATGTGTGCCTCCAACCAAGGATGGCTTCCCTGGAAAGATATCTCACTGGCCAGTGCATCCAGTGGTCTGAAGATGACTTAGATGCTTTTTATTATGCAGACTTCTGAACCTGTAGAGTAAAGGTTATTATTCATCCATCAACTAAGGTGAGGGGAAGGTGATTTGAAAGGGTCCTTCACATTAGTAGGAGCATCTCTACCAATATATCCCATGAATGACTTTCTCCATGCTTTATAAGACAATTATTGATTACTGGTCTTTTTAATTTGCATTGATGCAAAGAAAAACAGATATATCTGAGTATTCTGGAGACAAATCCTCTCTTAAAATGGACCAATAATATAACCATTGCTGTGAACATGAAATAAGTAGGAATCTTGCCACTCATTAACAAAATTCAAGCAAAGTGAAAAGGCTATTGACTAGTAAATAGAAACTCACATCTTCTTTTAATGGGCAGCCTTATGTGTCTTCTTTGCCCTTTATCTATTGGGTAGTTAATTTTTTTGGCATCTGCAAAATTGCACAGGTAATTGATTTTTGTTAAAGAAAAATTAGAAATTCTAAATATGGAAAAAGCAAGATGCCATAAAACAGCAAGAGAGATACCTACACTTTGGTGTCCAACCTTACTGCGTTGTTTATCTTTCTCCCTGTCTAGGTGATTGTTTGTATACATATTCTCATCTGTCTTTTTTTTAAAACAAATTGAAATTTTCCCATTGTACATTCTTGTAGCCTATTTCTAATATGTGATACCATATCATAAAGATCTTTCCACACTGATAAAAATAGGACTGTGTAATCTTCAAAATGAGCACATAGGAGCCCATGAACAGACCACACTTAATAATCCATCTGCTATTCCTAGGTCCTTCTGTTGGCTTTGAATTTTATCTTTAAAGAAAGACAGTGGTAGATGACTATTTCCATAGCCTCATGTGTTTTTAATTTATTCTTTAGGGCACTGGAGCCTGGTCTCTCCATCTATTTCTGTTTATAATGGACACTTCTCTAAAGTAGCTTCTGAGTTACTGTCATGGTGAAACTCTTATTGACAAGGGTCAGAAAGAAAATTTGTGAAAGTCGAGTGCCAGGAAATAGAAAGTCCCCTGAGCCAATGTGCTAAAAAAAATCTGTGGAGTCTTCAATTTTGTCCTGTTTGTTTAACCATGCAAATAAGACAAAAATTTCTAAAAATGGAATCGATGACAGTCATCCATTGTACTTGTTTCCTATTGTTATGTGACAAATTACCACAAACGTAGTTTAAAACAATAACAATTGACTTTCTCATGCTCAGCCCTTCTTTTTCCCCCACACTGGCTAGGGCTCACCTAATGCCTTCATCTCTTAAACTCTAGATCCTTTACAAGCTCATCTGATTAGCTGAGTCCCACCCCAAATAGTCCTCTGTCTGATTAATTCAACTGATCAGGGGTCTTCCTTACTTCTCCAAAATGTCTTTTGCTATATAATCATACAGGTGCTATTCAGTCATATATCTAGGTTCTGCCCATCCCCAAGGGAAGATTCTCCAGGGTGTCTACCAGGAGGTGGGAAAGTTGGAGTCTGTCTTTAAATTCTGTCTACTGTGCATAAATCTAACCTCCTGAAGTAAAGGAAATCACCTTTACTATTATAGTTATAGTCCAGATTTTTGTGACTCCTGTGTTTAGCAATTTCTTTTAAAAACGTAATTGAAGTTACAGTGCTCAACACCAGTGAATCTTTTAGCCTCATTAATAACTTGCCAAATGTTGTATGCAAAATATTGACAAGCAGCTTTTGAAACCTGGCTGATAGCTTTAACAGACTAATGTTTGTGTCCCTGAAATCCATATGTCAATGCTCCCCAGCTCCCACTGTGATGGTGTGGGGAGCTGAGTCCTTTGGGAGGCAGTTAAGTTTAGACGAGGTCATATGACAGGAATTGTGCACTTCTGAAACAGGAAGAGACAGCAGAGTCTGTTTCTCAGGTTTGTGAAAATTCAGCAAGTGTGGACCCACCTATAAGCCAGCAAGAGGGCCCTCTCCAAGAAATAAATCTGTTGGCACCTTGATCTCCAGCCTCTGGAACGCTAAGAAATAAATACCTCTCATTTAATTCACCTGGTCTGTGGAATTTTATTACAGCAGTCCAAGATGACTAAAAACTGAATGAGATCTTTTTGGTCTTGTTACATTTTCTAATTTACTTATTGCTGTTGCCTGAGTTTTAAGTTTTCCACCTGATTCCTTTGTCACTGATGCCTTTTAATAGACATTCAGGAACATAGGAGTGGAAGATTTCTATTATTTTCTTCATACAAAGAAGAGCTGGAGTACTAGAATAGCTAACAGTTAGCTTCTCTGTGATAGACTTTCTTCCACTGATGAAATATTTATGATGACACGTTGCCTAGAAACGGTCACCAGATCTGCCTGCATATGCAAGAGCAAAACTCAAGGGGGCGTTTCCCTTGGAAACCTAGTGAGAAGCACAACCAGCTTAAACAACGCAGCTTCTGCTTCCTTGATAAAATTCCTCCTAGTTCCAGGCAAGGAAAATGTTGCCTGGGAAAGTGGTCTTGTTGGCTAGAATAATTTAACTATTGGTTGACAGTGGTGCAGGAGAAGAACTTTAAAAAGACAAAAGCAGACAGATTGATGGGAAGTATTCATCTATCATGTAGCAAAATGGTTTACTTGTGTCACAGTCCGTGGAAGGGTACGTATGTGACAATACTCTCCTCGTTTGTGCCCTCTCACCTGATTGTGTCTGCAAAACTGTTGGGATTATTAAAGTAAAGCAGCCTTCTTGGGCCAAGGTTCCTGAACTCAGGACCCATTCTTTTTTAGGGTAATTGCTTGCAAGTTTTTGAACATGCTGCAAAGAAGAAAGAGCAATTGAATTCACTGCTTTTGAACGTGTCTTTCATGGGGGGCATTTAGGGATCATGTTTGCTGTCTCTTCTCTTCTAAGATGTTAGCAAACCACTGGATGAATAAACTGAAAGGAACTTGTGAAGTTCTGAGGCAGAGTCAAACTTTCTTTTCTTTTCTTTTCTTTCTTTCTTTCTTTCTTTCTTTCTTTCTTTCTTTCTTTCTTTCTTTCTTTCTTTCTTTCTTTCTTTTCTTTCTTTCTCCCTTTCCTCATTTTTAATCACTAAGAATCTCCACTAACCCTGTATTTTGAAACTAGATCCACTAGTCCAGGTTTATATTATATTATTACAAGTAAAAGTAAAGAAAACCAACACCTTCATTAACGTGTGTAATTTTAACATTTGTAAATGTGCAGTTTCATGTAGATGCTTTGAAATATTAAAAGTAACTTCATGAGCTTGGTGGATGCTTCTAACAGACAGTACATTCCAAGTTAGGGGTCATAGATTTAATCCCCTTTATTTTTCAGATGAGAAAATTGTATCCCTCAAACTAAAGTAAACCACCCCGGAAGATTTACCAGTACAGCTGGCTGTCCATTACCCTATCCCCAGATTTACCAGTACAGTTGGCTATCCCTATATCCAAATTAAAGCCAGATGCAAATTAAAAGTATTAAGGAAAAACGCTGAATATGTATAGACTTGTAAAAATTGCTATTCTCTAAATAATACAGTATGCGAACTATTTACATAGCGTGACACTGTAGTAGATGTTGTAAAGTGATCATCATATATGGGATGACCTACATAGATTATATGCAAACGCTATGCCACCTCATACATGGGACTTGAGCATCTGTAGCTGTGACTATCTTGGGGGTCCTGGATCTAGCTCCTTGTTGATACCAGTAGACCCAGTGCTAAGAATTAAATCTGGGTCAAACAACCAACTTGCGATGTGATCAAAAAAGGGGATTCTTTGCTATAACTACAAATGGGAACCAATTAAAGGAGTTTAGAAATGTACCAACTCCTGGATCTAGAGACTGTCAGAGGATTGGTCAGAGTTGGGACTAAAACATTAGATTCTATGCTATAACTGAGGTTAGAGAGGTCACAAATGCTTTGCCACATTGAAAATCACTGGACTAGGATCTTCTGAGTACCACCTCCCACACACCACTTATGCCTTTCTATTTATTTGTATTGCTGATAGAGGAAGAGGTTCAATTCACAAAGGAAGAGGCAGACCCTGTGGAACTCTCACAGGAAAGGTGGAACTTTGGGTACTTTACTGATGCCCAACAGAAGCCACTCTGGAGACTTGTAGAGGTGTGATGAACAGTAGTTATTGTGGGAAGCAGCATGCACTCATGGTTAATCACGATGCTCAGCTCGGTCAAGCACACTTCCAGACGTGTCTGGGTGGGTCGTGGAAGTGTGGGCTTAGAAACCATGCCTGGTCCCTGGTTCCTTCCTCTTAGGCTGTTCCCTTGCTCTCTGCAAAGGTTCCCTGCAATCCCAAGCAGCAGGCTTCCTAGAGCCATGACAGACACTCCTAGGGGAGGGAGCACTGTGCAGTCAATGCAGGGTCTTCCCCAGAGCTGAGTCCAGAGGACAATTTCAATAGGTTAAACTGCTTGTCACTGGACCCTGAGTACAAAACTAGATTCCCCTCTGCCCTCTTCCAGCTGGATTAGACTTCTAAAAATACTTGCATGAGAAGCTGGCTCCATCTGACTGATTTGACAAGTTCCAGTCTTCAGAACTTGCTTTCTGCTGCTTAGCTAAGACAGTCCTTCCCTGGTCAAAGATTCATTTTCTTGAAATCTGTCACCTTCCCCAGGTCAGCGGAGAGCTGAGGAGTATTATGTTTTATACAAGGGGGACTGCTCAGCCATCTGGTCTCAAACAGCAGTGATTTTGCTCTATTTGCGATCTAGGCTGAAGCACAGAGGGACCTTATCTCCATTTCAGCTTTAATCAGACCTGCAGAAAATGTTCAGTGTGGTAGCTCTTGGGAGAGGCCACTTAAGTGCTACAGGACTTAGTCGTTCATCTGACTCTCTCGGGAAGCATGTTGTGTAGGAGGATCTAGATCTATTAGGAGGTTTATATTGAATTATAATCAGTGGATAAGTACACAGAAAGGATTATAGTGTCTATCCATCTACCTATCTAGCTACCCTACTACCTACCTTTTTCTCTGTTAAGGAGTGGAAGAACCCACTGAAATATTAAAATTCACAATATCTGGGTGCTAGTAGAATTACGGAAGAATTTTAGACTTGTTATGTTTTTATTTACCAAGCAACTAATAAGCAACTTATGCTACATTAGTACACTTTTTATATTTTTGGTTGTTTATGTTAAATAGGGTTTATGTGAAATTTGGGGATGAAAATATTATTAAAGTTTAAAAATTGTTTAAAATGCTATTTTACTCTTAGTGAGTATGATTTATATCTAGACATCCCCATAAGCCTCATGTACTCAGGTTGCGCTTGGGGTCTGGGTCATGGGTGTGTGATAGGTTAGACCACTGTTGGGTTCGTACTGGGTGTGATGTTGGGAGGGGACACCTGCTGAGAAGAGGTGGGTGCAGGGTCATGGTCTGGCAGGGTCTCTCTCTCTCTCTCTCTTCCTTCATTGATTCCTCTCTGCTTCCTGCCTGCAGTGCCATGAGCTGCTTCTCTTCTACGATGCCCCTCTGCCATGCTGCCTTACCATGGAGCCAGCTGACTATGCACTGAAACCTTTGCAAACTGTGAGGCAAAACAAACTTCTCCTAATTTAACTTTTGCTTGACAAGTATTTTATCCCAGCAATGAAAAAGTAACTAAGACAAGAGGTAATTAGGGTTAGTAACTTCTGACAATGATGAATATTTTGCTTTTTTATATAAAAGTGCTTTGAATTCCAGGAATTTGTTTTGCAAATGATACAAACCACTAAAAATATTTATAGCCATTTGCTCTAGTATTTCTGTTTGTGAGACACTCTCTTCAAGTAATATTGTACACAGAAAACAATTTCATATGAAGACATTCATCAGAGCATCATTTATGAAATAATAAATTAGAACCATCTTGACCCCTTAATAAAGGCATTTAAAAGTATCTGATGTGTTAAAATCAAAATATGTAATAAAATTAAAAAATCACTAAAAATGACAAGCTACAAAAATAGAAAATTAAAATGCTTCAATGTTTAAAAAAAGCCCAAAAACAAAACTGTATATAGCATATAACTACTTGCACAAATTATGAATAGTATTTTCTACCTAGTTTCCAGTAAAAAAGAAATGACATACATTTGAATCATTAGTAAAGTACTTGATATGCTGTAGCATTTAATAAGTGTTAGCAATTAGCTTTCTACATGTGTATAAATGTGTAGAGTGAAAATAGCAAAAAAGTGATTATCTGCTAATTCTTTGGGTAGAATTATAACTGAATTGAAGGAGGACATTCTCTGTCCTTTTATTTTCCAAATGCTTCATGATGAACAAATATTCCTTTGACTATGGGAAAGTGAAGTTAAACAAAAATAAAGGTCAGTGTGTGTTTGGCAAAGGATCTCTTGCTTGTATCCCCCAGTTGGTGCAGCTAGTGGGGTCTGATGGTTTTGCCACCTCATATGAGATGGTGGGAATGATGACTACAAGGCAATGTTTAGAAAGGCAAATAGGGACGGACCATCTCCAGCCCTTCCTAAACTCCTCAGCACTGCCAAGGAAGGCACCATCTGTGTCCAGATTAGAGATGCTTAGAGCTGCCCCTGCCATGGACCTGCCTTCTGCTCTCAGATGTATCTGGGTGCAAACCAGGGCATCTGTTTGGACAGAACATGATAGACGTCTCCATCCAGGCCAGGGAGCCTGATGTGTTTTTGCTTTAGACAGTCTATCAGTGAAGAGCCATTTTGTTCTGTGCAATGGCCCATATCCTACAACAAGAAAAATGACTTCTCTGACGGCCCTTTAGGGCATGGATAGGAGGGCTGTGTAGAGGGGAGAGGTGGCAGAGTGGTTGGGTATTTCCTAGGCTGATTCAACAGCATGAGTTTTTGAGAAGAAACATCAAGCTAGTATTGCATGGGAATCTTCCTACTGGGGCTTGGTATCCCTCCAGCTCCAAAATCTTTCATTTTCTACAGCATTTCCATCCCTGAGTGCATGTGTGTGTGAACTACTTAACTGGGAGGCCGGTGCCTGATAAAAAGCAATCTCAGTTTCAGTGTTTTGATAAGCAGGTTCCATTAAGTGATCCAACCCAACTGAGTGACAGACAGAATCAAAAGTAAGTCTGCTTTTAAAAAGCAGTTCCTGGCACAAGTGTTGGGTCTAGTAGACTCTCCCAGCTAGAAGCTGTTTGTTGCTCTCTGGCCAGAGATGTGGGTCCCATTTCAGCTCCTCTTTCTGCATTGGTTGTAAAGACAGGCACCATTGTTGGAGAGGGCAAGAGGTCTCCGCCATCCATCCATCCATCCATCCATCCATCCATCCATCCATCCAGCTCTTGTGCACTTCTGGAAGGACTTTTCTCTGTCTGGGTGGCAAAGCACAACCTCTGTTGCTTTGGGCTGTGAGTTCTGTGTGCGACTTGGCTGAGGTTTCAGTGGGATCATTTGAATAAAGGTTGAATCAGTTTCTCTCTTACTCATCTTACTTCCACTTAGACTAAGAGTTAAGAAACTAATTTCCAGCCTTGTAGAATGTATAACCCAAAGTCGGTTTAACCTTTGATGACTAAGTTAAACTCTCAAGTAGGCTGAATGATCATTAGAATTAAATTAAGGATTAAACACTCTGAAAGGTTCCCATTGTGACTGTGTTCTGAATACCAGCTTTGGTGGCTATCAGCGTGGCAGTGGAAAACGTGATCTCAACATCTCTTGAGGTGCAGTTTGGGCTGGGAATCATAGATGCAGTCCCTCAACTTGTAATGCAAAGTTTTTGATATTTTTATCATGACAACCAGGCATGTCTATAGTATCTATGTGCCAATTTTTCAGGGCAAGTTTGGCAAATATTGAAAAATCAGTTCTCTGGATCAATTACACTCAAAACTGATCCACTGTCAATAACTGTGCTCAGCATGTTGTGGTTCTTGTTTTAGACTTGTGACCTTGGGTCAGTCGCAGTTAATCACAGAATTGGTCCTGCTCAAATTGTGATAGTACTACTATTAGACAGGACTTTCTGAGTTTCCACTTTGTTCTTCTATCTATTCTTGTGAAATAATATTAATCAGTGCTCTCATCCAACCGGTTATTACATATACAAGATATTCAGATAGAAAGCCAAGAGATTAAGTCTTTTGAATCTTGGCCCACATGGGCAAAGTGATTTACAAAATAAAAAATACCTTATAATTTCTGGTCTTTGGCAGTTGTATTTCATAGGATACTAATTCCATAATTAATAAACCTTTCGATACAAAGATGTTCAGAGTTGAATAAGCCTGTTAAACTCTGTGTCTTACATCACGATCTTCAAAAATGTACAATACTCACTAACTTTGGGAATCCCTATTTCTATCTAATTTTATTTAACCAGCATTTCAAAGTTCCAAAGCATTTAACAATGGAGATGGTCTTAGCTCACAATATCTCTCTTTAACAGCCCCAAGAGAGGAGTTACTAGCCATTTGGAGTCACGTGATTCATTGCCTAGTGACAGTTGCTTAGCCTCCAGTTGGGTCTTCACCCAATCAGCTGTGGCGTTGCTTCTTTGACCCACTGTATGCACTGAAGCAGCAAAAAACACATCTGTAGAGGAAGCAAGAGGAACAAAGCAGATGAGCAAAGAGGAACAGCAAGGGAGCATCTACCTCTGATCCAGGATGCTCCTTAGCTCTGCCACTTGTGGATTCCTGGAGTATTTGTGTAGCCTTATAAGTTCTCTTTTGCTGTGCAAGCTACTGTGGGTAAATTCTGTAACTTATAATAGGGGAAAAATCTGATTAAATTGATTGAGTCTTTTCCCCCTCATGAATGTCAAATAACATTCCCTTGAATCTGTGGCAGAGTCTACTGTCATTTCTTCTACGGTTTCCTAGGAGCAGGGGTCAGGCTAAGCAGGGCCAGCATCATGGTGGAGCTACACCTTTGCTGGTTTGCTGGAGGCAGGTAGGATAGTGCCTTATAGTCTTCATAGTGAATACCAACAGCAATCAGTGGGTGAAGATAAAAGGTTTATTTTGTGCTCACAGTTTTTAGGGTTCCACCCCCAAATCAATTTGCCCTGTTGATTTGGGCCCATGAAAAGGAGTCACAGTAGGGGCACACAGTGAAATAAAACCACTCACATCACAGGAGGCCAAAAAAGAAAAAGAAAAGAAAGAAAGCAAAAGAAAAGGAAGGGGCCAGGGACCCAGTGAACTAAGGATCTCCTCCGAGGCCCCAACTCTCTCTCAAAGTGGTTCCCCACCTCCCAGCAGTGTCACCCTGTTAACCACATCTTTAACACACTGGGCCTTTGAGGACCCTGGGGCTCAACTTCAGCAGAGGGCTTGGGTGTAAGTAATCTTCCAGGGCAAGGGGTGGGCAAGAAGTTGAAATATGCAAAATTGTGTCAGAAAGCACAGAGTGGCCACTTAGACACGCAAATTGTTATTACTCTGAAGGACAAAGTGAGCTCTAAAGGGTGCTAATTATGGTTTTTGTTTTTGGATTTTACACTTAGGAGGGTCTCATTGACTGGAGAGCAACCCCCCTCCCTTAGTTGTTAATTCCTAGAGACAGTAAAACAATTTGCCTATGAGTAGACTTTCACGTGGAGACCAAACCAATCCAGAGCCCACCAAACTCCTCCTCTATCCAGCGCTCATATACTAGTCAATATTTCCTGCACCCTAAATCAACTTAAGGCCAGGTACCAGATACCCTGGGACAGCCCTTCTTTTCCAAAACCTGATGAAATTATTCAAACCTTTCAAAACCCCTCAGCTGCTGGCCTGGCCCAGCTTTGCCTCTCCTGCAGAGCACGTAGTAAAGGCTGTCTTTGATACCTTCCCTGGCACTGTCTGTCTCTTCACAGGTGTGGCTGCTCCCCTGTGGCCCTGCGTGGTATCCCAGGAGTCACATTTCCACAGGGAACTTCAGTAACATTAGATGTCTTCCAGTGGCATTGGCTACTCCATCTTGACACATAACCACCTTTAAAAACCAAGACTTTGGCATAGGGTAGAGCATTTTCTAAAATGTGTAAGGTACTGGGTTTGATCCTCAGTACTGCAAAACTGAAAGTACATATTAAAATGCATGAGAGAAACAGTCAAATGATGAGTTATTTCACCCATCATTTCATAATAGTATTGAAGGGAAGGAAAATATTTCTTTAAAAGCAAAGAAATCAAAGCTCAGGAAAGTTGTATGACTTACCCAAAGGCCGGACAGACAATGGTTCACCACGGAGGCAGATGTGAAACCATTCCACCTGCGGATGAATCACTTGTTTTTTTCTTCAATACTCAGGATTATACCTAGGGGTTTTTCACTGAGTTATAGCCCCGGCCTCTTTTTATTTTTAAATTTTGAGACAAGGTCTCAGTAAGTCACTAAGTTGCTCAGGTTGGACTGAAACTTTTGAGCCTTCTGCCTCAGCCTCCCAAAGTGTGGGATTACAGGTGTGCAGCAGAATGTCCTGCTATGAAACATGCACTCTTATCCATGGATAAGATAGAGGGTCTCTGATCCACATGGTGCTAAGACTAAGCACCATGGTGGTGCTTAGTGACAGATGTCACCACTCCTCTAATGGACTCGACATTCATTTTAGTTGGGAGACACATGGATACAGTGATTCTATGTGCAAACATGTACATTGAAACCAAGAAAGTGCTAGAAGTCCAAGGTAGCCATGCAGTTAACCAAGATTATTTTCAAGTGCAAATACCTGAGATTGGAGAAAGGTGGATAATTTGGTTATGGAGACCAGCAGGACTGATTTAAAAGTAAAGATGAACAGCTGAACTTACTATTCATAATATATCATCTTTAACCCTATATATCCAAGACGCCATTTCAGAATGAAGTAGGTAGAAAATGCTACTAACAAGATATTTCATGTTCTTGTATTTATAAGTCTTTGAAACCCAGGATATATTTCCTACTTAGGGTGCTCCTCTGTTTGGTTAGCCATATGTCAAGTAATCAGTAGTCACATGTGACCAGTGGTCGCAGTATTCCATATCAATTAACAGAATGATAGATTTTTGGGGGGCTACCCTTTTTTCTAGGCTACCCTTTGCTGACACAGTTCTGGCATCTGTCTTTGCTAATATAAAATACACTCAGTATGGTATCATGCCGTTGTAGGTAATTTTTCCACTTTTGGTTGCTTGTAATATTTTTTTGTAGTACTGGGTATTCCAGGGACTTACTCACGGTAAATCAAAGCTCTACCACTGAGCTATAGCTCAGCCCTTTACATGTTTCTATTGGCATCATATTGTGCAGCTTTACTCTAATGACATGGAATTTACATTGTCCTGTTAATAATTCAATGTGCTGTTCAAAGACCCTTATCTTCTCTGTCTGTGTATGCTTTTTTCTTCTGGTACCAAGAATTGAACTCATGACAAGTTTGCCAGGCAGGCACACCCTGCTGCTGAGCTATATCTCTGGCTGTGTGTGCTTTTATCTTTTTATTACATTTTATGTGTTGGTCCTACCAATATGGTTCTTTACCTAGATCACTGTTTCTATGTGTACTGGCTTTGTAGACATTCACACCACATGTCTGTGTCCCCAGAGTCTCAATTAATTTTTCTTCCTGATTCCTTTTCCATGCCCTGCCCCATTTTCTCTGAAATCGAAGACATTTCTTTTTATAATTTCTTTTGTTTGTGTCAGTGTGAGGGTTCTTTGGCAGAAGAACATGCAAATGACTGAAAAGGAAGACCAACGTTCTGACAATAGGGAAATATAGGACTTAGAGAAATACAGTACTTAGAGATTGTTGCAAATGAATACCTCATAGGTGGGAAGTTATCTTAAATGCAAGGATCCTTTTTATGAAGCAACATTGTAACAGAAGGTAAAAACAGCAGTCTTGACAACCAGGAATGAGAAATGCTCATTCCAGGAAACTAAATTCTTTGATTCTTGCCATTTATATTATTATAATTTATCTCTCTCTCTCTCTCTTTTTGGAGGAGTGAAGACATTTTTGTTTCTCTACTAATACGACATCCATGAGCCTCACTCAGCAAAGGAAAGAGGATGTAGACCTGGTTTACTACAAAGCCTTAATGAGGTCCATTTCCTAAAATTAACAAGGAGAGTTACAACAAGCAGGAGAAGATGCAATGTTCTATTTTCACATTTGCAGAGAACACTTTGGCCAACCCTCGACCCATTACAGCTCACTGTGCCTGTTCTTCATAAACATGGTGTTTGTGCAACTTGCTCAGCTGGTTCCACTAAGTCCATTTGGTTCACAAAGCACACTCAAGTGTGTGTTTGTATTTGTTTTCTAAGCCCTGGAATTTGCAAGTGAAGGATCATTGACTAGCAGAATTTTGCACAGTCATTATTTTCTTTACTTAAGGAAGCTGCTCAGGTTCAAGTGTGAGGCAAGTGCCTGTCCCACGTGTCCGGGCACACAGCCACACTGGCTGTCAGCATTCCCATCTAGCTCTTCCCTAGACAACTGCCATGTCTGGGGCGCCTCCTGTAACTGATAGAGGCACCACGGTTAGTGATTACTAAACAAATGTGTGGAAATGGAATGGCCTACAACTCCATGTCTGTCGAATTTTCTAAGTGTGCCATAATTTGGCACAACAACCCGTGTAAGAGAGAAATTCCAAACTGGAATTTTACTCACATACCTGTATAAGACTGTATTACTCAGTCCTGCTTCACAATGTCCCAAAGCTCAGAAAATTCTGGAATTATTAGGTAATATTACTTGTTCTGTAATTTATCTTTTTTCTTCAAATACCTGTTACTGTTTTAAGAGCAAAAGTAGAGATTTCTTGTTGCATTGAATTATACCTAATAATATTGTAATAGAAAAAGTCCCAGCATTGGAACATCTGGGATTTCTCAGTGAACATGACATTTAAAGTCTGTAATTTCAAACATGAAACACGAAGCCCTGAAATCTGTGGGGTGCTAAACCATGGCATGGATATATCATCACCTGCCCCAAGTCAAGTGTTCAGGCCAGAGCTACACACTGTGGTTTACAGAGCCCTACCTGGTGCTGAGCCAACAAGGGGGAGAGAAGACGGACAGGTAAAGGACTCTGAATGCAGACCACGGCCCGTCTGAGACTATCTGTATGCAAGGAATCGAGGGGGGCAAGTGTGACTGGCTATAAAGGCAAGATGTGTAATGAGGAGACTCCTGTGGTGAGTGTCCCGGGCTCTAGCGAGTCTGTGGATGCACAGCTTCGCCCCCTGGATGCCTCTCCAAGCAGCGGCTCACAGCATTCTCGGTATTTAAGGTCTTTTCTTCTCCCATTAAATCCCGAGAAGTACTTTTTTTTATTAGTACATGTTTGAAGTACACAATGTTTACATTCCTTATATGGAGTCGGTTTGTGTGCATACACATCTTAATTCTTTTTCTTTTTTTAATTTTCTTTCCTTCTCTTCCCTCTGTCCCCTCCATCTCTTGATCCCCTTTCCATTTGGGAAAGATCTATCTCCTTACTTCCTATTATCTTGTATTTTGCTCTTTATTTATAATTTAGGTTTCTCATACAAGAGAAAGCACAGTGCATTCAAGTTTGCGTGTCTGATTTATTTCACTTAACATTGTGGTTCAGGGTGCATCCATTTTCTTGCAAATGATCCGAATTTCTCTCTGCGGGTGACTAGTGCTCCACTGTGTGTAACTTGCACCCTTTCTTTATCTATTCGTTGGTTGACAAACATATAGATGCTTCCGAGATTTAGCTATTAAGAGTTGTGTTGCTATAAATATGAGCCTGCATGTGTCACTGTGAATGATGTTTTCAACTCTTTCGGGAAGAATGCTATTTTGAATGGAACTGCAGCGGCATAACTAACACTGCTGGGTGGCCTTTTAGGTCACCCTTCCTTCCTCTGCATGGATGGTGAGGGATGACTGCAGGGTGGCAAAGACTCATGTCTCTCTAAGGTTGGGAATAGCTTCAACTACTTGATTGAATAATGCTTCCCCTTCTGTCCCCAAATGTCTGTTTCTAGAACTGATATCAGAAACATGTTTGATCTTCCCTTTCTGGTCTCCATTGCTCTTAGTCACTCTTTCTAATTTATATTTCTTTGCTGCTCATTCTTGCTTGTAAAGTATTTCCTTACTGCTTTCTTCTAGTCTGTTTATTTTCTCATTAGCTGTGTCTGACTAATTTGCTCACTGAATGTGCTTTGGAATTTTAATTTCAGTGACTAGATTTTATTTCTAAAAGTTGTATCTAATTCTCTTCAAAAAGAATCCTAACCTATTCTTTCATTATAGCTTCTGTTACATCTTCCACCTCCGTAATTCTTTTGTTTATCTTAGAGTCCTTTTCAAATTGTCATATGATTCTCAGTTTCCCTTTTGATACCTTTGCAAACTTACCATTACTGAGTTTAAATTTTCATTGGATGTATCGTTTTTTATCATGAATTCACACACACTAGGGCTTGTGCCATCCATCTAATGGGCTCCTAGAAAGGGATTTTATTTTTGCTTTCTCAAGGACTCTATGAGTTGCCTTGGTTCTGGTCTGGTCAATATGTTTTTTCTTAGTTTGGGAGATTTTTCAAATGTCTGGTATAATTTATAGTTTCTGAAATTCCATGTCTGCAAGTTTACTTTTTTTTAAATCCCTGGCCTTGGGAAAGTAAGGTACTTGTTTTTTCTCCAGTGCTGCAATACTTTGGTTTCTCTCCAGATTGTATAAATTTTCCACCGTTTACCAGTGCATGGGCAAAGTTTTGCTGTTTTCATTTGGAGGATGGAGTAGCCCTGGAATAGTCCAGGCTTTAGGCAAGGACTTAAAAAAAAACTTATCTATTGACTACTTCAACTCTACAAACTTATGGGTGCAAAATAGCGTGATGATTTTTGTGTACAATTCTGAACAGGCATAATAAAGGACACACAACCTCAGTTAGGAGAAATAAGTTTGATTTTTTCTTTTTAGCTCTGTTGCAGAGTGGTGAATGAAGCTCATAGTGAATTCAGTACATTTCCTTGTTGCTGGGAGGATAAATCTTGAATGTATTCATCATGAAGAGCAGAGGCCTTTACTGAATTTCTTGACTCTGAGGCTTGATGCTGCACTTGACTGGCAGCAGCCAAGCTTCTAGGGTTTATGTTTAGGTTCCCAACCGGAACTCTGGGCAGTGGGCTCCTATTTCTTTACTGCAGACACGAGGCATCGACTCCCCTTTCGATTTCTGGAGTCTCAAGCATTCTCTCTCATGTTTTCTTTCCTAGTTCAACCTTACAGTTTACTGAGACCCTTTCCCATGGGCCTGTCATGGAGAGGGGGACCCCTGCATCTTTCCATCTATTCTTCTCCTAGAAGACTACATGTGCTGCTTTTGTGATTTAAATAAGATGTAAGAAAAGTCTTTCTTCCATTGTTTCCCCTTAATTCATGTTTATATGTGGTCACTGAAAGTCTTTTTAAAACTTCTGTTGAGACAAAACGTTTTTATAATCATGTTATTGTGTTGCTTGTGACAGATCTGAAAAGAAAACCATTTGTGGGCCTTCTTTGTTATGGCAGAAGAGGAAAAGAGGCGCTGTGGGTGGTTCAGAGTCTGAACATTAGCCAAATTCCAGTTCTCTGATTTTAGAACTCCAGGGGAGGAAGTACCCTATTCTACAGACCCTTATTCAGTACCATGTGCTTGCACAAAGTCAACCAGCAGTAGATATGCAACAAATTGAGAAATATGCAAGTAACTATCCTGAGTCTTTCCATCCTCCTCTGTAGAGTAAGAGTTACATTACTAAAATTGTTGCTTGGGTCTCTGAAAGGAGATATGTTTTAAGTGCCATCTAAGGTAATAACAATATTGTACATATTTCTGGAAAATGAAGAGGCATGGTTTGGTTCAGAGGGCAGCCAATGTAACTCTTGAAGGATTTTACAACTGGATTTTTTTAAATGACTCCTATGCTTTGTGAATTTCCTAGTCATTAAATTGTTATGTGCACCTCTGCCCATCTTCTAATTTTATTTACATCTCTTGACTAACAAGGTTGTCAAAATGGAATGTAGTTCTCAGGGTTCTATGCGGGTCACCCTTATCACACTGTCCTTCATGAAATGACCTTTCACAAACTCCTTTACATGCAATTAGGCCTTATTTTCTTGTCATCTTTTCATGTTAGAAGGCCTCGCCCACTTGCTGTCTGCTGTCATCTTTATCTTTCCATCCACATTCTCTGAGTGCTTTCTAAGGTCAACTTGGATTCCAATCTTCCTTTCCCTCTATCCCTTGTTCCTGGAGCTATATAGCATCCGTAGCTCAAGCTTTTACTGAAATAAGTATTATCCTTCAGTGACTCACCTCTATTATTTGCCTTTTTAAAAAATAATTTTAGACCTACATATGCTGTAGGAGACTTGACATGAGTAATTTATTTGATTTGATCTTTATAATTATGCACTGATTTTCCACTTGAGAACAAGCCAGTTCCTCTCATCAACTGTTCACCACCAGTTCATGGCTCCACCAGCTAGAGTGAGGGTACAGTGAAGTCAAAGTCTCAATGACCTTGAGAAGAGTAGGATGTTACAGGGAAACACAGCACAGGTGATATTATAGGACAGCCTCAAGTCATGTATAATCAAATGGGGAATGATATGGCCTGGACTGTGAGGATCATATGAGTTCAGTGATAAAACAGTTCATTGTGAGCTAGAGTGATCTAAGGAGCTTTATTGGGTAGGAGTCTCTTCAAATGTTTTCTTTTTCTCTTCTGGTTCTTGGAGAAGAGGTATGATTGAAATAGGCAGGAAGAAATTATAGATATGCAGCACCAGGAGTCTTAGTGTGGTGTCCCTGTGGGGCAGAAAGCAGACTTGTTATCCAACCGAATTTATGCTGGGTGTTTAAGACATGCTTAGAAGCCCAAACTAGGAATAGAAAGCATCTGAAAAGTCAGATCACAGAGGTCATGTTATTGTGCCAATCTAGATCACCTTTGCTCTTCTGGGTCTTTGACCATCACCAGACTTCATAAATGTCACACCCCTCCTAGCTGTTATGAACTGGCCTTGGTCAGGTGCTGACAACTTTCCACCCAGCACTGTTTAGCATCAGCCATTGCTAAGGTCTGAAGGTGGTTTGGGTCTGCCCTCTAGTACTTCTCCTTTTGAAACAATACCAACAGGGAAAGCAGTAACATAAAGTTTAAGTGAAAACTTAATCCTAGCATAGTATGTAGAAGTGGAGCTGCTGGGAGGTGCTGAAGATTAGATAAGGTCACCAGGGTGGAGCCCCTTCATTGAATACCAGTGGCTTTGTGAGAAGATTCCAGAAACCAAGAGATAGGTACACATGTGTACGTATTTCCTGCCTTGCTCTGTGTCAGGACTCTGCTAGCACAAGGGCTATCCCCAGATATGGGCCTGAGATAAACAACCTTCTTTTCTTCACAAAAATACCCAGGCTTAGGTATTTCATTATAGCACTGAAAAGATGGCTTTGAAATACCTTTAATGGGAAGCCTTATCTGCTAAAAATTTTTGCATGAGTTTGCATTGTCTCCTTTAGCCTGTTTTAGTTATAGCTTTGGATTACATAAAAAATGACTGTCCTGCAAATGCCATCTGGCCTTGTGCCTGACCCTGTGGTCTCCAGAAACAATTGTGTGGTGGGAGGAACTTGAGACAGTTGCCATTAGGACAGTTGCCACGTCCAGGGACTCACCAGGGACTGCCCAGCCATGCCTAGCCTTGCAGCAGGTTGAAGGTCTGCAGCAGGTCACTGTCACATGGGCCACTTGGGCCTGAGGGGTGGCCAGTGCAAGCCAGCTGTTGATAAAAAGTAGAACATAGCATAAATCTATCTTCTTGTTACATAGTAGGTGATCATCAGGGGTAGAGTCACCGGTTCCTGATGCTGATTCTTGCTTCTTCTCCTGCCTTCAGTTTCTTGATCCTCCTCTCCATCTTATTTTTAGGAGGGGCAAGTTAAAGTCCTGCTTCTTCCTTTGGACTGTTATGGAACAAGGAACCATTCTGGTCTCTGTACATAAAGATAGCTAAAGTGAGTTCCATGGGTAGACGCTCAGTTTAGGTAGGAAGGCACAGATAAATCAGGAATATTTTCCATTTAGAAAGAGCTTGTTGGATTTTGCTAAACTATTCTCTGTTGCAGACATGATATGGAGCATGAAGCAGCTCACAGGGCTGTCCATGAAGGCCTTTGGTTTCTCTTCATTGTACTGTTTTAAGAGAGCTGATACTGACATCAGAACATGAAGGGCTGGGATGGAATTACTCTTGTTTGAACTGGAGGACCTAGGAACAGGACTTCTATATACTCCACCTGCATAATCCTCTGCCTTGATACAAATTGTCAACACACACATGAATACATGCACCACACACACACAAACATGCAAACTTGATCTGATGTTACCCTGGTAACCAGTAACATGGCCAGATACTCAGCTTTACAGAATGCTAGAAAAATGGCTTTGTAAAAATCAGTCAGTCAATGAATTAACAATAGCAACAACCATAATATTAACAATAAAAGTGATAAGTGGATTTCCAGAGCTTTCTGAATTTATCCATGTGTGCAGTCATAACTCCTTTGTTTGGCTCTGCTCAGATTAATTTGACAACATAAATGGCCTAGGCAGTGGTCAACATTAGACTCTTACTGTTGTCTGAATCCAGACATTGATTCATTATTCTCCTTGACTGTAAGTGGAAAACTACTTGCATCATGTATGAAAATATACCAGCAAACAGATTGCAGGGTCAGTTTGCTCTTGTTTATTAGTATACATTTGGGAAACATAATAAACATGCGCACCAAGGGAGTTGGTATATATACATATACTTTTAAGAGCCCTTCTCTCCTTTCAATGATGCAGAAATTACCAATTTGCCACATGCAAAGGAATTGCTCGGATCTCAGGAAATGTGCTGCCACAGTTCTGGATGTGCTCTGGGGCTTGAGGCCAGACAGGTGATGTCAGGGCAGGAACAGCACAGAAATGGGAGGCCCCGAGGTAGCACCTATTTTGCTGCACCGTGGAACTTGGCTGCATGTGGCAACTGACAAATCTCAGGGATAGCAATTTCCCTTTTGATTGAAAATAAAATTCTCCTTTTTCTGTAACTGATGGTTACGGCTGTTACTTTTGCTTCAAGCAAATCCATATGAGGGAAAATAAGCCCACAGGTCTGAAGGCAAGAGAAAAAGTTGAATAATAAGAGCTGAATCTAATTCCTTAGAAGCTGAGCAGGACTTAGAGAGACAATCTATTTTTATTAAATTGTTTGGTTTTTGTTTTGTTTCAGTTTTGTTTTTGTCCTATACAGAAATGACTCCAGGGATCATTAGCAGTTATTTAAACAATAGTTTTTACATTTTCAGTTTTTGTGTTCCTGAGGCTAGAACTTGCCTGATTCCAAGACTCTGGCTTCATAATGGACTGGTTATCCAACTTCTCTTTCAACCAATTCTGCTTCTGCTTGTCTACTGGACCTGATTACATGTTAAGGCTGGTCAGGGAATGAATTTTAAAGCCCTTCACTGGGCAGTGTCGTGCTGGTCAGCAGAAGAAAATTCTGTTTTTATTGGAAGAAGGAGACATCCAGAATAATAAGTAGCAGAAGTTAAAATGTAGCTTGGTGGAGGAGGTTTGCCCAGATAGTTCTGTGTGTCTCCTTTATTCAGTGAGCACATCCCGGTCTTTGGGCAAATGGTTCTCAACTCACAAGACTGACTCTGCAGTGGGGCCTGCGTGCTACAGTGCCATGCATTCAGTACACGCTGTACTTGGAATTTTCAATTTTGATCTTTTCCCCAGGCTACTCACATGCAGTCTGATACCCTTTTCTGAGACTAGGAAACAGTGACGAGCCCCACCTCCCAGTTAGCCACGCAATCATAAGAGGAGACGACCGACAACTTTGCAACATGCTGTGCTGTGACCTGGGATGTTTCGTGGGCTGGGTGCATTACATGCATTTTCCACTTAGGATATTTTCAACTTCTGATGTGTTTACCAGGATGCATCCCCCTTGGATATTGATACACATCTAAAGTAGCACTTTCTAAGTGCTTTAGATCCATGTGAGTTTTGACCAAGATTTCTCTCCTAGAACTTCACTTCCCACGGAGGAGAGACATTAGACAGGAATACTGAGACTGAACACACCGACTACATGTTGAAAGGGAAAAATGCTGCAGACAAAGGTTTTTGTTAGCATGGTAAGGGGAATGGGAGTCCTGCGGTGGGCAGAATGGATGTGGCAGTGCAGGGCTGCACAGCATGGTCAGGCTGAGGTTCATGGATAAGGTGAAATCTGAGCAAAGACCTGAAAGAGGACAGGGCATTAGCCAGGGAGAAATGTGGAGAAAGATTTCCAGGCACAAACAAACAAAAAACAAACAAACCACAAAACAGCCAGTGATGAGGTGGGCACTTGCCTGCCATGTCCCAGGGATACAGGGGTACAGGGATACAGGGATACAGGGATACAGGGATTCAGGAGGCCACATGGTGAGTCAGCACATACAGAGAGTCTTGGTTTCAGAGGCAGTGAAGGCGGCAGGCCATAGAGAGCTCTGGAGCCTCCTGAATGGTTTTAGTTTTTACTGTGGGTGGGGAGGACAGGGAGTCATGAAGGTTTCTGGCAGAGGAAGTGACCATTTCTGACTTAATACCTTAAGCATTAGTTTAGCTGCTGTTACATACTGACTACTTCTGGGGAGTGGGAGGGGAAAGGCAGAAAGAAGGACCAGTTAGAACCTACACAGTAAGGGCTGGAAAGCAGTGGGAAGTGGTAGAAATTGACTAGATTCCGGGCATATTCTGAAGATAGAATGAGCTTGGTTTCCTGGTGACCACTGGGTATGAAAGAAAAGGAGGAGAAGAAGCTGAGCCTGCACATTTTGGCCTGAGTGTCTGGGAGATGGAGCAGCCATCATGAGGCTGGAGGAAGTGATCTCAAAGGGAGCTCTGGTGGCAAATCTGGCATTGGATGTTTGGATGTGTTAGTGTGAGACATGATACATGTGCAAGTCAATGTCAGCTGTTGAGTTAGATGGTAGGAACCTTGTGTTTGGGAGAGAGACTAGGCTGGAAACATAATTATGAGAGTCAAAAGCTAATGGAGGCTGTTAAATCCTGGGATCTGGCTGGGAAGGAGAAAGGCCAAGATCCTAGAACTCAACCTTTGGGCACAGCAACCTTGATGCGTAGGGGAAGGAGCTAACCTGCAAAGGAGGCTGAGAGAGTGCTGCAGGGGAAACACGAAAGTGGGAAGGAGCTCGAGTCTGACACCTTTGAGGCTCCATCAGGGAAGAAGGAACGCTGAGCTGCGTTGAGTGCACCAAGCCAACTGAGAACTGAGGGTTGGCCTTTGAACATGGAAGCAGAGACAGCAAACATTGCACTTTAGTTTATTTACTGTATTATTAGGCTTTTTTGCATAGAGCAGAGCCAAGAAAGAAACCAGCAGCTGGTGGGGGAGGAAGTTGAGTCATAGGGATGGTTGAAAGATGAGTGGAAGAACTACCAGTGTGAAGGCCGCTCCTGCTGAGGACTGGAGAGACAGAATACAGGATGCAGGAGGGATTGCTGGGGCCCTCTGAATGTCCTGCTGGCCGCGAGGACATGTGGAATGGATGTTCAGAGATCTAGCAGCCCTCATCTGTGGTGAGCTAGTGCTAAGGAAGGCAAGTGAAAACACTGGGAAAGTCTGGGTTCTTAAAAATGGACCTTTCCAACCTGAAAGAAACCGTCTTTTACATCTAAAAGAAATAAAAACTCTTTATTTTTTCCAACATGTGCTTAAGAAACATTTCAAACATAAATTCCTTGAAATAATTGTGCAGCAAGCACCACCACCTAATTTCTACAGTTAACATCTCCACATTTTTATGTATAAGGGATGACCAAAAAATACAGTAGGTGTTTACATTTAAAAAATTATTACAATAAAAGTCACATTGCCATGGACCCCCCCCCCCCAAAACCCTTCCCCTTGCTTCCGACACACGTACCCCATTGTTCTCCTCACTTTCTGAAGCAGTTCTGGACGTCTTTGTTTGTGAGTGTCTTTAGTCACACTGTGGTGGTTGCCTTGATGTCCCAAATTGATTCAAAACATTGACTTTTCATGGTCATTTGGACTTTGGGGAGCAATTGGAAGTCACATAGTGCCAAACCTAAGGAACAAGGTGGGTGAGGCCACCAGGGAATGTTTTTAGGAGTCTGCCTTTCTGCTGGATGGCCCTGGACAGCAGCATTCATGGTGTTTCTGAGATAGGACACTCACAAAAGACCGCTTCCAGAACTGCTCCAGAAAGTGGCCCAAATGGTAGAATAAGTGTATTTAAAGTGAACAGGGGGAGTTTTCTGAGGGGATGATGGCAATGTGTCTTTTGATGCAGTATTTTTTTCTTTAACGTTCACTATGTGTTTTTATTCTACCTTGCATCTATGTATCTGTGTGTCTGTCCCTCTGTATATCCATGTTTCCAAATCTTATTTTTGGTGCATTCCAAAGTGAGTCTGAGACACCAGCATACTTGACCCTTAGATACATCAGAATATACACTGTTTTCTAGAAGTTAGTATTTATTTAAAATTATTTATTTGAAATTTTTAAAATGCTCTTATTTTACTGCAATATTTGATAATAATTGAATGACACAGGTGCCTATACAACCCAACCCCATAGGACAGAGAAGAGTACCATTACCCTAGAAAGCGCCTTCTGTTCTTTTTCCAGGAAACATTAGTTACCATTCCCTTCCCCAGAGACAAGTACTGATTTTTTTCACCATAGATCAATTTGTCCTGCTCTAGAATTTATGATAAATAGAATCACATTTTAAATACTATTTTGTCTGAGGCTTCTTTCATTAAGAAGAAAAAATGTTTTCATGGTTAAGCTGTGTAGTCATGTCTGACAGTACTTCATGCTCTTCTATTGGTAAGCAGTATTCCGTTGCATGTTTAGATGATGGTTTATCCATGCTTCTCTTGATGAACACTTGGTCTGCCCCAGTTTCTGCCTATTGTACATGAACCCATAGAAGGTGGCTTGCACAATTAGTTTTATAGGTATTGTCTCATTCTGGGTTTTTCAGAGAAATAGAACCAATAAGATGTGTGTGTGTGTGTGTGTGTGTGTGTGTGTGTGTCTACAAAGATTTGTTGGAAGGAATTGCCTCATGCAGTTGTCAGGTTGGTAAATTCAAATGTACAGAGAGTATCAGGGGACAGTGGATCTTGCAGCTTAAGCCCAAAAGTGATTTGGAGGTTTGAATCCTTCATACTGGATGGATGCCAGTTTTTCCTCTGATGATGATTGGAGAGGCCTATTCACATTTTGCAGAATAATTTGCTTGACTCTAAGTCTTCTGATATGAATACTCTTCTCATGCCTTCATAGTAATATCTAAACTAGTGTTTGACCAAATACCTGCATACTATGGTGCAACCAAATTTGCCACAAAGTTAATCATCATGAATAGGTATATGCTTAGTGCACATGCAATAATCTATGCTTTCTTTTATTTAAAAAACTTTTTTTGGTATTGGGATTGAACTTCTGATCTCGCACTTGCTAGGCAGGTGTTTGTGCCACTGAGCTAAATCCCTGGCTCCTATGCTTTCTTTTAAAAGACACTTTTACAGAGTGGTGGCTTATTTTCCACTAGAACCAGCAACATATGCACATTCTATTTGCTGCATATCTTTACTAGCATTCAGTAGTACTCATTTTCATTTTATTCACACTAGTGGGTGTGAAGTGGTATTTTAGTGAGGGTTTAACTTGCATTTGTCTGATAACCATGATATTAAGCATCTTTTACATGTTTATTCACCATATACAATCCTTCTTGTTCACATATTTTTTCCATTTCTTTATTTGGTTTGACTTTTGTTATTGAGCTTCTCCTGATCTGTCAAGTTTGTTAGATATCTGTTTATCCGATATTGTTTTTCTGTTAATGGCTTGTTGTGAATTTTCCTGATGTCATTGGAGTGTCAAAAGTTTTTCAGTTTGATGAAGTCCAGTTTACAAATTCTGTTTTTCCTTAGTGGTCACTGCTTTCTGTGCTATGGCTAAAATCTCCTCTCAAGTAGATTTACTGTAACTTCACAAAAACTCTTATGACTTTACCTTTTCCGGTTATGTCTATGATCTCTCAGGATTGGCTTTCCTGTGCAGTACAAGCAAGGGGTTAAGTTTTCTTGTTTCCCCTGTGGATATTTAATTGCTGCACCCCAATAGTTGACTTGACTTTCTTTTTCTCTTTGGATTGCTTTGGTACCACTGTAAAACTCAGGCTATATGACTCTAACTATAGATCTACCCTTGGACTCTTTGGTCTCTCTGACTCATCTATTTTGTTGACTCTTACAACAGTAATATGTTTCCTTGATTTTTATCGCTTCACAGTAAGTCTCGAGATAGTTTAAGTCTTCCAATTTTTTTTCTCTTTAAAGTTTTGCACAGATAGTTAAGTCTTTTGTATCTCAATGTAAATGTTACAGTCACATTACCAATCCTTCTAAAAATCCTAGTAACATTATATTGTGATTATGTTGAATCTAAAGTTCAGTGTGGGGAGAATCTCATATATAAAAAATTGAGTGTTCTATCCACAAAATGATATCTTTCTCTACTTATTATTCAAATATTTTCTTTTTACTTTATTATTTTTATTTTAAAAACAAAACAACTACAAAAAAGAATAAAATTGATGATCTAGAATTTCAAAGCAGAATATTAGGAAATTAACACTAGTTAATATGTTGCATATTGTAATCTTCCAAGTAGATGTACAGATTACAAGATTTAGGCATGAAACAATGATTAAACAATCAACAATGAAAGCACAAACTGTTCTTTTTGATGAACTAACAGGGGTTGGTAGTATACTTACCTTTTTATATACACACACATATCTACACACATATAATATTTTCCCTTCTTTCTTTTCTCCTTTCCTCTATCCAACTTTTCTTCCCTTTTTGAGTACTTTCTTTCCCTTTCATTTTCACAATATCGATTGTACAGTTTGGATCTTATTGGCTATTTCCATTTTTTTATATTAGGGAGACAATACGATATTTATAAATGAGAGTCTGATTTATTTCACTTATGAGTCTGGTCTCAAGTTACATCCATTTACCTCTGAAGGCCTCAAGTGTATCTTTCTTCATAGTTGAGTAATACTATACTGTATAAAAACACCAAAGGTTTTCTATCCATTCTGCAGTTGACAGGAATTTAGAATTTTAGCCATGCTTTATAATTTTCAACATAGAGATCTTGAGTGTGCTGGTAAATTAAGTCCTGAACATTTTATGATTTTTGATACTACTGTGAACTGAATTGTTTTTATTTAATTATATTTTCAATTTTTGGTAATAGTACATAAAATGTAATTGATTTTATATATTTATTCTACATGGTCTCATCTTGATAAATAAATTTATTAATTTTAGTTGTTTCGTAGAACCCTTAGGCTTTTCCATGTAAACACTCATGTCATCTCTAAATGAAGACTTTTGTGAACCTCGGTCACACAGATGTTTTCTGTCACTTGCAGTAGTATTTAATCTTATCTAATCATAAGGAAAAGCACAAATTAAATTTGACAGCAAACAATGCAAAATGCAAGAAAGCTCAGCATTATTTATAGTTGAAACTATATATATTCAACAATAGATTAGGTCAATAAATTTAGTTCAATTAAATTTGTCACCAATAAACATGGTGACAACAAAATAACAAAACATTTGATGTCTTTTTTTTTTTTTTTTTTTTTTTTTTGTCTTTTTTCGTTTTTATCGGTACCGGGGATCGAACTCACGACTGCCTGCTTGCAAGGCAGGTGCTTATGCCGCTGAGCTAAATCCCCAGCCCCATCATTTGATGTCTTAATGGAGTAAAATTTATGCTTAAATAGTGTCTGTGACCACATCTACTCTGCCTTTCTGGATACAGAAATTTATACCTATTTTTACTTATCTGACACAAATGTGGAAATTTATATGTAAAATAAATATTCAACTTAAAATTCAAGTTAAAACAAGTATTTGGAAAAATAAAGTATATAAAAACAAGAAAAATATCCTAGCATCGTAGGAAAGACAGAAAAAGATCACATCTACTGATAGAGATTTTACAGAATCTCTGGGAAGTGTAAGAGGATTCAGCTTGATGAATGCCCTCAGGAAGACAACCGGCTTGTGAGTCAGTACAGGAAAGCTGCTGGCTGCATGGAATGACAGGGGCGGATGGATGCTGGTGCTTTACAGTGCTGTCTCTGGAAGCCGCCTGCCTGTCTGTGACAAAGGATTGAATCCCAGACAGCACTGAGGATGACGTGGAGAGCTAACTGCAAGGACTTCAGGAGCCACAGATCAGAACACCTCACTCTGAGCTACTGACCTATTCTTATTTGTGATTTCACAGAAACAGACACTGACTCTGAAGGGACCTCACAGCGTGCAATAGCCCCAAGGGAGAGGTGGGCCAGGACCTCAGCTGACTTGAGGTGCTATGAGCCAGTGCAGCAGGGAGAGGTCCCCAGCACAGCGATGAACTCTTGGATGCCTGACACTGCCCTAAGAGTGCTGGCCCAACTTCCTAAGGCAACAGTCAGTCTGATTTCCCCATACTTTCCAGCATCCACTGACGGCCAAGCAATGCATACAGTGTGATCAGACCAGACATAGCCACCTCTGGGTCTCCACCAGAACACTTGTTTTGCTTTCTCTGAAAGAGCTACCACTGCCAGCACACACAGTACCCACATATGTACTATTCCATTAAATCAAAGTGTAGGCAATGAATGACCTGAGCTCCAGGTAGAGTTCATATCTTCTCCCATCCAGGTACTAACCAGACTGTAGCCTGCTTAGCTCTGGTGATCAGAGGTTAGGAGCATTCAGTGTGGAATGGCTGCTAACCATACTGTACACACTGGCCTCCAGCTCTGTTTCTTGATGTGGGATGACGAAGCATAGCAGGCAGCTCTGAAAGTGTGTCCCTAGCAGACTGTGTACCAGGCAGGACACTGAAGATTGGGCAGGATATCACTTTTATAAAACAAGAGGAGACAGCTATGGAAAAGGACAATTCAAGGTCAAAGGAAGAGATCTTGGCAATAAAGCCTGATTTCCAAAAGAAAGTAATGGCATAAATATCACCATAGATACTTCACAAAACTATCTTAGAAATCGTACCCACTAACATTGTTCTCCTAAAAGACAAAATCAAAATTCAGAAATTGGAATTACAAATGAAAAGATAAAAAAGTAACAATATCACGAAGGACTTGGTGTCCATAGAACAGAAGTTGCAGGAGGAGAAACTGAAGAAGATGGAGGAGAAGGAAAGGAAATTATCTGATCTGACCATGGCTTCCATAATTCCACTGCATAAAACTGCATATGTTTTTTTACCTGCATTCAGGCTGCAAGAGGTAAAGACAAAAAAAATATAGAACACAAATTATAGCTGTTATTACAACCCTTGCTTCTATAACTGGTGAAGAGCCTTAAGTGGGTAATTCTAACTCTGTTTCACCCCCTTTTCCATTTGCCCAGGTCTTCCGCCAGCCACTCGGATGTGTGGGATTCTTTGGTGGTAGAAAGATGACAACCCTCATATTCAGCAGACCCAAGTTGATGGGGGTCTTGTCTTTATTGGATTGTTGTAATTTTCCACCAACACAGCAAAATCCTGCCTCCCAGCCATAGGACCACTTTGCCTACCATGAACCCAATTTCCCCATGGTGAGTGGATCCCATTACGCAGCTGGCACAGTGACTCCTTCTCTACCGGTTTGGAAGTTAAAAAGTGCTTAATTTTTTGTGTCAGGTTGCAATATTTTTTAAAAATATCACTATGCTCCTTAGTGGAGTCTCCTTACCCCAGGCACTAGAAATTCCAGCTACATTAAACCCAAGGTCAACTGCAAAGGGAAATAGTTTCTTCAGTGAATTGGTAAAATAGGGAAAAGCAAGAACTTTCACTTCCTTTTACATCCCAGACTTGTACATTCTGGCAGTTGGAAAGACCTCACATTCTGGCTGCGGATTTAAGGGATATACTGTACTTTTTAAGGGCAGTTCTATAACAGCTTTGCAGAGTGTCATCTCCCCATCAGTTCTGTAACTAAACCTTTATCGTTTTACTGAACTTGTTTCCTCTGCAGGATGGGGTGTAATGCAATAGCATAGACATGAGCCTATTGTGACATTTCTTTTGCCTTAGAACATATTACATCATTGGAAGTAATGTTATTTGGGAAATCATGGTAGTAGATGAGGCATCGGTCATACTGCTGTCAGAAGCACTATGGGCAAGAAAAGCAAATCCATTAATAGAGCATACATCATCCTGGTCACAAGGTAGCTTTCTCCCTGGTAGAAGGAGCAATGAAATCAGCTTTCCCCAAGTGGCTGCATGGTACAGCCAGGGGTTGCAGCCATGATGAATGCTACTTGCCATTGGCAGCTTGGGCACCCAGTGGTATTAGGAACCAATGGAGCTTCACCAAAGAGGAAGTCTGTGGTTTTTGATTTCAGACATGCTTCCATGGTCACTTTGGATACAAGTCTATTGAACTATCCCTGGAGTGGCTAGAGAAAAAAAGCTGACCAACATCCACACTTCAACTAATTATTTAGAGGCTGTATCATGGCACATGCCTTCTGATAGGCATCTTTGTAAGAAACAATTATCTTCTCTGTGCTAACTAGCTACCTCCCTATTAACCACTGACAATGGCTTTATTTTGAAGCAAACTTCTGTTTTCTTTTCTGTGAAAGTAGAATTCAGGTGTTCTACCTGAAATATGTCCAAATGGGGATTTTGCTTCACCCCTTTCTTTCACCCCAGTGAAGCAGTACCCTGAAGGCTCTTCCATACATTTTCCCATTTCTGTTATCCTGATACTGAGACTGTTCCCCATGAGGTGATCAGTGTGAGTACAGGAAGAAGCTTTAAAACATTAGGGAGAGGTGCCTTGTGGGGTGACTTGAACTGCTGGACCTTGTTAAGCCCTGTGCCATTTAGCTCATTTCCACATAAAATGGGTGTTGTGGCCACCTCTGTGATTTGGTGGACTGGATAGCATAGTTCGTGAACAGTTTTTCTTGCCATGTATAATTAGCACACTCTCATAATGAAGGTGACTACCATCATGATGAGTTATGTGATGTCAGTATGATCAAAGTCCTTTGAGATTATACTATGACAGAGAAGCACAAGTGTTAATCATGGATTTAAAGTAAGACATATGAAGACAAAGGCCTTCTGATTATTTTTATCAATAGAAATTGGAGAAATGGCATTCACTGGGTCGCTAACTATGTACCCAGGGCCAATGGATGCACTGATTTTTCTCAGTAAATTACCACATCTTGAATCAGAGCTTCAATTGAAGTCACGCCTGATTGAATTTGCAATAATGCAGTTATTCTTCAAATGCATCTGGGATTTGAATGGAACAAAAAAGTTAGTTATTGGGGTCTATGGTAAGAGCCACAGACCCTATTTATTAGGTCTTTGAATGGTGGCCTTCTGCACTCTGAGACTGGGCACTAGACCATGACATGTCCCACTAGATCCATGAGAGATGGGTTCAGCCCAAAGCCCAGTCCATTTGATCTCCACATGTCACTATTTTGACTGATAGACACAAGGCCACCCTTCAGTCTCTAGGATTTGACATGAGTTCAGAGGTAGATTTTGCTAACCCCTGGAAGACCATGGTGTTTCTTTTTCTTTGACACACAATTACCCTCTACATGGGTGCAGATCTCCCTTGCGGAGACCTGGAGGTAATTCACAGTATATTCCTGTGAGTACCTCCCTGGGTCCTATCTCAAAAGGTCTGGATTATCTGGTTCTGTGAACTGGGTAATTATTGGGAAAGGGGTAAAGAGCCCATGTACTCCTGTGACAGTGACTTATATCAGGATTCTGCTCAATAGAACCAGAAAGTTTCCTTTTGTGTGTGTGAGTTAAGTACATTATAGTTATTTGTTACATTTCTGGGGGGCCCATAATCAAATAAGCCATTGTCACAGATTCTTTAGGGCCAAAGGTTTCCCTTTTCACAGAAGATAACATTCTTAATTTTGGGACGTGTATCCAGGGTGTTTGTGAAGTGCAATTCACCGTGCCACTGGAGCTACACCTGGAACCTAGAGCAATGTCAGTTTCGACCTGTCCAGAAATAGATGGAACATTCAGAATGGTGAGAGGAGAGAGTTTAGAGTTTTTACTTTTTTCAGAAGTGTGAGCTGGGATTAGAGAACCCAGTAAGGCATGGTGAAACTCCTCAGGATTAGCAAACATGGAATACTCCTTCTTGAAAATTCCTTGACCCCAAGGTCTGAGCCTCAGGGGAGAGAGTGGCTTCCATACAGCATGTGATAAAAACATCTAGTAGAATTTGTAGTCTTTGGTAGAATGCAGCTGATTATAAGTGCTAGGGAGGGTGTGGTGAGGGCTTCTTCCCTCCTCCCCTACCAACAGCCTTGTGGATTTCTTAAACGTCTTTCCCATTGGCTGAACTCAACCAATAGCCAGAGAGCAAGGAAACCACAGCCCGTGCACAGAGCAGGCTGAAAAGGTAGAGAGTGGATCCCAGGGCCACACCAAGGGGACCCAGCCAGGTGCACAGATATGATGCACTGGAGAGAACTCAGCCCACAAACAAACCTACTCATTAGCTAGAAATAAAAAGAAGCCCTTTAACTTATGTAATCTACTAGAAAACAATAGCAAAAATTATATCTATTGGTGAAACATTAGAAGAATTCACACTTAAAATATCAATTTGCATAAACTCTGTAAAATGCACATGCCCATTGAAAGGTCAAATTGTGTTCCAATAATTTATTGTAAAGTAATAATTATATCCACAAAATTGATAGTACCTTTATGCTCATTGTAGAATTCTTTATGAACAAAAACCTCACTGAAAATGTCCAAAAATTAGAGATTTATTAAATACAATGCAGCATAGTCGAATGCTGTTTTAAAAGTTCTCCTTTTGCTGTATTTTAAGGCAAATTTTAAATTTAAATTTTATTAGCTTGTTTTGTGCACCCAACCATGCAGTATGCACTATCAATCACTTTCTCAAGGTTCCATTTGTTCTTCATTATTTTGTTTGGATTCACAGCAGACACTTGTTTTTCCATTTAAAAGCTTACATGAAAGGCCTTGTCTTTAGAAGGTGCTATGCAAGCTGCTGTATGTGTGTTGGGGGATGGCATGGGCTAGGCCCTTAGGATGTCACCTCTCCCAGCTGAATGGGGCAAATAAGACATGTGGATCCTAACACACCAGGAGGCTACTGTGATGGGAAAGGATAGAAGGATCCCAGAAGCATGGGGAGAAGACAGCTTTCTTCTGTGGGAGGTCATAAGGAAGGAAACTTTGTGCAGGAGGAGGAAACTGTTCTGTGTCTCAACAATTGGGTATTATTTAAAGGTGGCCTGGAGCAAAGGGTGTCTAGAGCAGGCGGCAGAGGGATGGAGGTAGTTGTTGGAAACCAGTGGCCACTGTGGCCTGGCAATTTTAATTATGGACCAACAGCCATATGGACTCTAGCCTTGGACTTTCACCATCTTTGTTTTTATGAAAATGAATGTTCTAATTTTTTATGTAATGTATTTCAAAGTGAGAATCTCTCCAGAAGTCAAGGCCTGTTCATGTCTTCTTTGACCCTTTTGCAAGCATAGGTTAAGCCTGCCTGCAATAATTCTGGCTCTCTTCAGCAGCCCACTTGGCTGTTAGATTCCATTTTTAAGTGGGTGCCTTCTTATTGCTTAAGAAGGGGAGTTGGTCACAGGATGAGTATTTCTTCTGGGATTATCCCTGTGGAAACAATGGGTCCTTATAACCCACATAACATTGTAGTTGAGATTTCTTTTATGTGTTTAATAAGGCATCCAGTTGGAAATATATCCTATCATCTTAATTGTTGATCACCACCCTTGTAGGAGGGCCTTCTTCTTACCATATGGAATACAGAGGAGGAGAGATAGAGGGCTTTTATAATAACCACCCCGCAGGGCTGTTGCAGGCTGCAGAATGAAGGGCCAAACCTGAGGTCTAAATCAATGACTGTGACAGCTGTTGGCCACAGACTAGGGGAGATGTAAAAGCAATAAAGATCAAGATTCAGAAATAGCCTGTATTAAAAAGTCCTTTGGGAAAAACAATGTGTGCAAGGCAGCTTGTTCCTAGGCAGCACACACTTGGAGGCTCTCCTCTCTTCTCCCATAAGAAGACCCAAAATGAACTTTGTGCAGCTATTACCTGGTATGGTCCCATGGACACCAAAGGTGCAACTGCCTTTGCAATCAGTCATCCCTGTCCTGTCCTGTCCTGCTGCAGTTTGTAGTTTGCTTCCTGATTGTCATTGGGTCTGCCAATACAGAAACAATGGGATGGGTCTACCATTGGGAGCAGGACGTGGTTTCCTGGAATGGGATAAGGGCAGGGGGAGGCATGCAGCTGCTGGGGGTGGGAGTAGTGCCCGTGCCCCTGAATGAGTTTGGCAGGAAGCCTGGCCTAATGCTACATCATCACTGAGCAAATATGTGCATGGTTGGTGTCGTAAGTGTTCTCTTGGGCCACATTCACCCACACACCTGGTCCTGCCATGATGTCTTAGGGTGTCTCAGCCTGGCAGGGTGGGGTCTTTGAATGGACACGAAGAGATGGCCCTTGACCTGCTACCACCTGATCCAACACAATTCCCACCCTGCCTTCCCCTTGTTATATTAGACATATCCTGAGGCAATCTGCATCTGTCCTTCCTCCTTGTCTGAGCTCATTTTATTCTCTGTGCCTGGAATCTGATCCTGCCCTCTCTTAAAACTATTTCTGCACAAAGCCTTCCAGAGCACTCCTGGCTGGCCAGAGAGGCTGTCTCCTCAAGCCCGTGACATTTCTTAGCACTCTGTATGCACATATTCAAGGAATTGTGTCCTCTCTCACCATGGGACCAGCACTGAAGGACAGAGTGTTGCTTGCTCTTCACCCCTTACATAATGCCTGATGAAGAAGAGATCCAAAATATATATTCTGGGTACCATGATTTTCCCCCTGCAATATGGACACTTATTCTCTGTAGGGCCTTTCTTGTGGCCTGTAACTTATACACCCGATTGTTTAATTTGACCAAGTTTTCTAGTGACTGTTGGAGCTCAGGCACCATAAAGGGGAGGTCAGGAAGAATTTACTTCCTGAGCATCTACTCTGTGTCAGATTCTAATATGTTCTCATTGTCATGTGGACTTCCCAAAGTGTCAGGCAGCCTTTTTTCAGTTCCATACATCCTCTCCTCTGATGCATTTAATACCATAACTATCCTTTTATGAGTCCAGTTTTATATATTATCTAATAAACAAATATAACCTCCCTGTGAGCTTGCTGTTACAAGGCAGAGGTCCCTGAACAGAGACCAAGCAGGTCTGAAGATCTAATGGTTGTCTTTCTTTTATGCTTGGGTTTCACCCAGTTTCTGTTTTGTCTTCCAAAAGCAGGGATTTTCTGGAATAAAAGACTCCTCCAAGCACCTCTTAGACACCAGATGCTCAAGGAAGACAAAGATCTAAGAACAGAGACAAGAATCCAAAGAAAAAGCTGACGAAAAGAACACAAACAGCCCAGTCAAGGAGAAATGTCCCCACATACTGGACATGTACAAGCTCGTGGTCTTTACAAGGCAGACTCTACACCAATCAAGCTGGCTCAGCTTTGTCCTGGGGTTTGACTACCACCAGCTTCCCTTCCCCTCCCAGAGTGAGTAGTCAGGGGAAGCAGGAAGCATTGAGGTGTGCGATGGCACTGACACAACATGGCCCATAAAGCCTTCCATGAGTCATCTCTTAGCGCTGCTCTAGAACTCGACTTTGCTGCAATGCTGTGCTGCTTAGGAGTCTCTGTCTTGGTTACTTTTCTCTCATTGCTGAGATGAAATACTAGATGCCCAAAATTATAGGAGGAAAGGTTTATGTAGCTCACGGTTTGTAGAAGTTTCAGGCCATAATTGGCTGGCTCCAAGGCAGAGTGGTACATGACAGAGGGTAAGAGTTCATGGTGGTGGAAAACAGTAAAAGCCACAAAAGCAAAGGGGAAAAGCAAACCTCTTCTCCTTTCTTCTTTAGCCATGGAGGGCAGGTATGGCACTCACACCCCAATCCCAGCAATAGAAAATGAATCAATCAGAATACGGATTCAGCTACCTTTACAGATCTTCCCCTCCCTGTGGCTGCATGAGGCTTTGAGGGGATATCCAGACACAAACCACAACAGTCTCATATAGATTTAGTCTCTTACTTCTAGGTCTTTCTAATTAACATGCAATCCCTGTACATATAATTGGGGTTCAGTGTGATATTTCAATACATGTCAACAGTGTGCATGATCAAATCTAGCCTCCCGTTAGCCTCTCTTCCCACCTCCTAGAATTTTGACTCAGCCTCTGTTCTTCCTACAAAGTTTTTACCCTATCCATTTTTCCATTCTCTTCCTAAACAATCAGGTTAATCTCTGCCTTCTCAGTTTGAAAGGGAATTTAAAATTTTAAATAAAAGACTGCCAAGAAAGCCCTCCAAGAATGCCTACTAAAACCCAGCTGACATGTCTAGGCAAGCCTGAGAAAAGTATATTCCTTTCTTTATGTGACCCCTCTTTTATTGCCTTTGGGTAGCTGATGGCCTTGCAATGTAACTTGAGATGTTAGCTCTCTTGGCAACCTGTGACGTCACTCAACTATCCAATCAACTCTCCAATTATAATGCACTAAATCTGCCTCTGTACTTCCCCTTTGCTTTTCCCATAAAAGACTGAAACCCCACAAGGCAGGACTCTGATTCGTCGCGGAGAGAACCCAGTCAAGCCCACCACTGTAATAAACTGCCTTCTAAACCTCCTCAGGGCCGTTTCTTCCTGTGTTTGGTCCATTTTCTGTTAAGAGTCTAAGAAGGCTTTAGCAAGCCTTCTGCCCTTTGCTAACTCCTGAAGGTGGCCTCATGGGAGTCCTGTGATGCTTCACAGAAATGATCTCTTTGCTCTTCTGTCTAGACCATTGGGCTCCTTAAACAGCTACCGTGTCTTATTACTATTTTACCTCTAATCCTGGGCTTACTGTTTGCCCATGGAATTCTCAGGCGAGATCTTTGAATAAATATATTTCTGGGTCCGAAGCGTACTTCCAATGAATGGTTCACTGTATGCCAAAATGAGCCATTAGAGAAAACTATTTGGTGATTGCCATGAACAGGTTCAACATCTTTGTGGGATTTGCAATGTGAAAAAGTTTATTTTACTGCTTATACTGGCAGTAATCCCAGGGCCTCCGGACTCAGGGTGAAAGATGCTTTTATTGTTGAGTAAGGCTCTGCTGACTGTCACCAGATGTGATGTTGATTGGCAAAGCATGACCCTTCTTTGGCATGATTGTCTAAAAACTGGTATTTCCTGCTCTCTGCATGCACCTGTTGTCTTGACTGAACTTCAAATCTGTGGTCACTTTGAGTTCCACGAAGTTTGTCATCACTGAGCTGATGGGCGCAAAGCCACGAATCCCATCTGCACTGCTTTCCTGGAGAAGTGTGAGCTGGTGTGTGGCAGTGGCCTCTGGAGATCTGGATGTGGCTGAAGAGAAAGTGGCTCTTTACACTTATTTGAAATAAAGATCAAGGCCTTGGATTTGAGGCATTCTTTTGAGAAATTTGTTCATATGAACTGCAAATCTACTCACACAATTTATATCCCTGTATTTTGCATTTGTTTCATTCTTAAACCATAGTAAATAAATCTGGCAACTCCTTTCCCAATTTCCCTATGTCCCAATAAAAGCAATTATCATGAATACATTTATTTCTCTTTTTTATCGTGTAGATGTTTTAGCATAACTGTAATTATAGTGTAATGATTTCTTATCTTCCCTTTTAGTGTTAATGTTATTAGCATTAAAATAACATAATTTAAAAAACCATAATTTCAAAAAGGTTCATTTTTCATTATAGATTTAATGCATGCTTATTAAACAAACATTTTGAAAAAAAGCAAAATTTGCTAGAAAATTGCACTGCAAACATAAGTAATACCTACATTTCTTAATGCTTTCATTCAGCTGTTTTGGGGCTTGGAGTTTTAAAACATAGCTGCCATCAAGCTCTGCATGCAATTTTGTAACCTTTCAAAAAACTTAATATGGAAAATTTTTTTTTGGTCATTATTATCACGTGGTCTTCACAAGTATAATTTTTAACAATTACATAATATTTGATTGACTTAATACAATTACATTGTTGACAATCTGTCATTTTTCTAACTACAGTGACTTTCTCATTCCTTATTTATGTACAGTGGGTTCAATATGCTTATAAGGTTTTTTAAGTGATTATGATAATGATGATTATTTGCTTCAGTTTGGATCCCTTTTCTTAGGTGTTGAGGTCTTTTTAAGGTGAAAGGTACAGCTCCCTTTAAGTACCATGATTTTTTTTTGATCTGTGCTTGGGTCAAAGCTAGTACACATTTGGGGCTTTTACAGTTGAGGAGCACTTGCCTCGAAAGCCACAGCCCTAGGGACTGCATCTAAAGCTGGGCCTTGTACGGGCATGCCCAGTGAAGCAGCTGCCTCTTAGCCCATGTTATAGCTTGGGTCTAAATGTCTCCTCAAAGCTCCACATAGTCACATGCTGGAGTTTCACGCATGGCTGGGTTAGGGTGTGTGAGTGTGGATTAAGAGTGTGATGCAGGGATTTAGAGGTTAGATAATGGAAACCCTACCTGGTGGCATCACCCAGTAGTCTGGATGGGATAAAATGAAGGGGCCAGCTTGCTACTTGCTGCCTTGTTCCTCTCTGAAGTGCTACGAGCTGCCCTCTGTGATGTCCCTCTGCCATGCCGCCCTGCCTTAGAGCTACCTGATTATGAACCTCTGCAAACTGTGAACTGAAATAAAACATTTGTCCCTTAACCTCAAGGGTTGGGTATTTTGTTTCAGCAATGTCAAAAGTGACAAAGACAGCCTGGGACAGCTCAAAACTGGTTCATGGTCCATAGCTCCTAAAAGGCAGTGATGGTAGCTCAGTAATGGGGACTACCTACCCTGCACCCCAGAAACCTGGTGTGCAAAATTCACTTCCTGGAGGTGAAGGCGTGAGGCATCTTCAAAGCAATCTAAAATCTTCTTGGAACATGGTAGCCCGTCAACAACAAAAGAAAGTGAGTGCACCCACCTCGACGGCTCTGAGAGAATTCCCGGTCTTCAGCTTGTTCCTGCATTTTCTCAGCGAGCCCATGTGTTTAGTTATGGCCTCTCCCAGCTTCCTAATTGCCCCACTTCAATCTGAACCAATCTATTGATCTCTAAGAGCCCGTGTAAGTGGGAAAGGTCAGTGCTGAGGAAAGCTGCTGCATTGGCACTGCAGCCTGGAAAGAAAGGAGTGATTTGACAAACAAAAACACACCCAGATTTACAAATAATACATTGTATTCTGGGTGTGTGTGTACTGAACCCAGGGCTTTCTGTATCCTAAACACATGCTGCCAGCTACCCACTCAGCCTGTCATTCTAGATTTTTTGACACACAGATTATTTATCATTAAAAATCAGTCTGTGCTAACTTGTCATCTTGCTTTGCCTTCACTCATTCTTGTTAATCATATCTTACTGTTTTCTATTCCAGTCCACAGACTAATGGTTCTCAAAGTCTGGCCCCTTGGATCAGTAGCAATTGCACATGGATGCTTTTTAGAAATGCAAATCGTCAGTCCCAGAAGTTGTAGGCTGGGGCGCACCTGGCTGTCTTTATCAAGCCCTCCAGCTGATCCCAAGGCAACTCGAGGAATCACTGCTGTAGGCTGTTGTATTAAGCACCTCCAACATGAAAACTCTTTAACCTTTTTTACCCAAAGTATGTCTTTGAACAACCAACATCAGATGATCTAGCACAGTGATGGTGGACCTTGAAGAGTTTTCAATGATAACAAGCAACCAGCCGTGGCATGTGTGCCTTAGGTTCACCACCAGTGACCTAGAGGCTTGTCAGAACTACAGAGCTTTAGACAAGCTTCAGGCCTAAAGCATCAGAAGCACACATTTAAGAGCAACTGGAATCACCTTATTCTTGTTAAAATATGAAGTATAAATAGGTATGTTTGGCGTCCGCTCTGAAGCTCTGCTCATTTCAGAGGAGCCCTTGGGTGATGTGAGTGGTGTAGCTTTGTGGGCCATGCTTGGAATTACAAACCTCTATTTGGAAATTTTAATATTTTAAAAATGCATAATGAGCTTTAAAAAATATACCAGGGCTGCATATAGACATAAATTATGCATTACTCATAGCTCCCTTTTATAGAGGGGAAAAATGGCACCGAGATGGGCCAAGTCACTTGGCCAAGCTGTGGGGCGAGGAACCTCCTGGAGCCCCACACACAGGTTGTGACTCTTTATATTCTTTGCTTTCTACTATGCGGATCTGAATGTGAAGAAATCCAAAACACACTCTGAAGTCATAAATTGGGAGTAACTAGAAAGGAAACCCAAATCTACTCTAAAACCATGATCTCTTTTCACGTATATTTGCATCTCTATCTCTGTGTTTTGAGCTTTGCTAATATTTTATCATGCAATTACCACTTTCTCCTTAAATATGTGAGTCTAAAACTGTTAGCTGCCTTATGAGGTGTGACTTCATCTTAAATGTGAATTTTTTTCCAAATGATCCCATTTGCAGCTTCGCCCAGCGCCTCTGATTCCTTGTGTTACACCCTTGGGGAGAATTAAACACACCTGCAGCTGTTAATGTGTTAGGTGTGTTTTGATCAGAATCAGCCACAGTATTTCTGTGCTGTGGAAGGAAAGCATATTCTTTGTGGGCTGGGAGAAGGAAAGGAATGCAGTTGGAGTTGCTTCTTGGGTGTCTTATTTTGGAGTCACTTATATGCATGTGTTTGAAGGTTCTGCCTAGAGCCTAAACTAATGGATCCTGAACTATAGTGAGCTAAGCTGGAGGTACCATGACCTTAGAACCTGAGACACCCTGTGTTACCCTGCTTCCTGTCCAGCCTTCTCAGCAGAGATTCATTTTCTGGAAAAAGGAGATTTCATTCTGTACCTGTTACTAAAGTGTCAGCCCCATGTGGTGTCTAAAGCTATTACCAAGGGAAGGGAAAAGAAAAAAAAAATCCCATTGCATTTTTAAATTACATTTCATGTGAAACGAGCTCATTACTTCCAAAGTGAGATGAAATACAATGTAATTTTAGCATATGTCTTGGCAGCCTTTTTCCTTGCAATAGAGTTCTGTGGATACTTGGAGGATGATGGATGAAGAGAGAATCCACGTGGTCCTTGTCATCAGATCTTAGTATTCAGTTCTGAGCACAATGATTATCTGGTCTCACCCCTGCAAGGCAGGTGGGTGCCTTTATTTAGAATGATAGGTGAGGAGGTTTACATCACACACAGTTTGCAGGTAGAGCTGAAGGGATGGGAAGGGGAGCTCAGTGGAGTGAATTCAGCATCTATAACTTGCAGCTGGTCTACAGAAAGGCTGGGGTATTTCTTCCTCAGCGCTCACCGTCTGGGCAAATCCTCTCCATAGTGGTATCACTCAATTCGCACTGCATGTGGCCATACAGACCCAGTGTCTGTACTTGAAAAATGGGGTCCATAGGATTCATGGGTAGAGAGCCTGTTGTTTTGAGGCAAGACAATGGGTGTGTAGGGAGAACGGCTAATGATGGCTGTGTTACTCTTACACCATCAGATTAGCACCTGCTTCACCTGACAGTGTTCTGAGCAGGCTGGAGATGCTGTATTTGCCTTGGTGCTTTAATTTGAACAGTTCCTCTTAGTCCCACTGGTTCCTGCCAAATTAGCAACACACTATAAGCCCTGCTTCAGGGAAGCTGAAAAGCTGTCTTGCTGTTTTTTACAGACCCTTGATTACGTTCCCAAACTCTGCTGGATAAGGAAGAGGAGCCTTAGAGCAGACAGCCTTAATGTGTTTTTGTATAGTTTTGTTTTGCACCTCCTGGGTTCCTTACTACTGTGTTAAGCATGGATGGTGCTTCACCCATGGTAAACACTCAAGAATAGTTATTAAAATCTTTACAAAATGTTCTGGTCATGTTAACTGTGACTCAACAACCTGCAATGGCTTCACATGTTCTAAAGCATGGCGAGCTAGCTCCTTAATATGCCATCCTAAGTCTAGATGTGACCTCAACTCACCTTTTGCCTCCTATTCTTTCCCCCACGAAGCCAAAAGACTTGGGGGTTGCAAAGCCCTGCAGTTTCCTTGCGTTGAATCATTTCCCTCTGCAGGTAATGTGTGTGGTCCATTTCTCAGAATTCTTGGTTTTCCAAGCTAGGTTCTGACATCATCTTTTGCCTAATGCCTTCCCCAACCCCAGCCAGAACCGCCCTCTCCTTTCTCTGTCTCCCCAGGAATTTCTTTCATAATTGCTAACACAGATGCTCACAGTCCTCCCTGTGCCTTCTGCTTCACCCCTCTCCCTCCTTCCTTTTCCCTCTCTCTGTTTAAACACAGGTCCTTTGCAGTAAACTACCTTCCCAGCCCTTTCTTAGTTTATCATCATGTTTTTACTTTGAGACAGGATCTTACTAAGTAGCCCAGCCTGGGCTCAAATTTGTGATCCTTTTGCCTTAGGTTCCAGAGTGCTGAGATTATAGCCATGCACCTCCATGCCTGCTTTAGCTGTTCTAAAGCTCTGAGAGAGCTACTCTGAGGACAGAAAGGGAAATTGTGTGCAGGAGAACTTGGGCAAACTAAAGGAGTGACTTTCCGCAGTGGTGGTGATGGTAAAGATTGGGATTTGCTGCATTCTGAGCTCATTAAATGGAAGAGGAGAAAAGTTGTCAGGTGTGGGATGGAAAGACTGGTGTTATCTGAGGGAAAAGGGATCTTCAGGGCTGACTGTGTAAAGGGTTCCTTACAAAGCCCACAAGAACATGACAGTCAGCTCAATCTTGTTTGTTTCTTCAGCTTTTAGGGAGAATTTGCTATAAGAAAACAGTAATATGTGTAATATCTTATAAACTGTGAAGCATAGTCATGAAAGAGAACTTATAACCTCACTATTTTTTGTAAGTTCTTCTCCAATTCCATTTCCCTCTCCACCCCAACTACCTGTTCCCCATCCTGCCACACCGATTAGAATAACCACGCTTCTTGTTTACATTTCAGTGTTTTTATTAGTTTTATCACCAAAGTGTTTGAACATCATATTTTTTGTTCTGTGTATTAACTGGTATCATCTGTATTCCTTTATGACTTCTTTTCACTAAGGCAACACTTCAAAGATTCATCCCTGTGTGTGTAATTATAATTTTTGTTTCAACATAGTGTTTCCTTGTATGACTACACAACAATTACCTGTCCATTCTCTTTTTGATGGCTACTGGGGTTATATTCATCTTGTTAGTATGAACAGTGCTACTACTTAATATCTTTTGACCTATCTACCTAAGCATGAATGCAACGACAATATCTGTATTTGATTTTTTTTTTTGATTTTGCATTTGAGTTTTTTTTTTTTTGAGAAGAGTCTTGCTCTGTGGTTCAGGCTGGTCTTGTACTCAGGGCAACCTTCCTGTCTGAGCCTCCCTAGTGCTGGGATTACAGGTGTGCACCACCACAACCAAATCAATTTGGCATTTTTATGTATGATGAGGGCTAGGGAGCAATCTTTTCCTGTATTTAAAATGAATCCTTATGCTCTTTATTATTTCATCTTTTCCCCAGAGATATGTATTGATCTTTTATTGTTTTAACCTGTCCACTTTCCATCAGTTCATGGAAACTAGACGTATAAATTATAATTTATAAGTCTTACCTAGTAGACTGTATACTTCTACATACAGAAAAGTCTATATACTTCTTCAGGAATATCCTAGTCACCTCTTGATTTTGCAAAATTTTCCATATTCATTTAAAATTTGGTTTATCACTAAACTGGTAGGACATAAGAGGCTAGATTGATCACCCATTTTAGTACCTGAAAATGAGTCACAGTAAAATATTAATTTTCAGGTATTTTGACAGCAGAGAGCATGGTACAGCAATCACATAGACTTACAACAATGATGGTGAACTTTTCAGCATTTTCAATGGTGTCAGGTGGTTGGCTGTGGCGCGTGCACCAAAGGTTTGCCACCACTGCTTTAAAAGCAAAGTGGAAAAGCAGAAGAGTCCTTTAAGCACCACAGTTTACTGTTTTCAGACCTCTGCACATGGAAGGAGAATCCAAACAGTTCATCAGTCTGGCTCAGTTCATCATTCAGAGAAGTGAAGGTAGGCAGAATTTATGGAGAAAAATACTGGAAAGTAGGCAACTGAAAAGGCAGAGTTTCAAGGGTCTTCTGATGGGCCTTTGAGTGCTTGGCTGGGCACTGCTTTGCCAGTGTGAACAAAGTACTGATGCTGGACCAGAACCTTCAGCAAGGAGTACGAAGAAAAATACCCCATGCTCACAAAAACAGTCTCTGTTTCTATCAGCCAGAGTGGAAAGGCTTCCAGCCAGATAGGGAACAGGACTGCAATGTAAAAAGGAAACTGCTCACATAGAGGGATCTTGGCTGATAGGCTGTACTGGACCCGCCATAACACAGCTTAAAATCACTATGGACGGATGAAGTTGATTACAATGCTAACTTGACCATGTCCCAAATAAGGCCAAGTGATATTCCAAAGGGTGACACAGTATCTAATTCCTAAAAAGTAAAGTCACATCCAGCATCCTATGAAAAAAGAAACAGTGAAATATGACTTAGAGCCAGAAGAAAACTGTCTCGATCAATACAGACTTAGACACAAATGAAAGAATTGATAGGTAAATGCATTTAAACAGTAACGGGAAATACATGCATTTAAACAGTAATGGGAAATATATGCTCAAGAAGATAGAGAAAAAACTAGTAAAGAAAGAAACAGGACATATAAAAAAGTTTCAAATTTAACCCCTAATGATGGAAAAATGCAATAACTACATTTAGAAAAATAACCTGCATAGGATTAACAGTAGATTAGATAGTAGGAAAGAAAGAGTAGTAGATTTTCAGCTAAAAATAAAAAAAGCAAATCTCCCCAAAACAGGAAAAAAAATTACTAAGAATACTAAATGAAGTATCCGTGAGCTCTGCTATAATGCCAGGTGGTCCAAATACATGCAATTTGGATTTCAGAAAAGGAGTAGAAAGAAAAAAAAAATTGAAACAATTTCAGAAAATTTTCCAAATGAATGAAAATGGAGCAGTAAGCTCAACAGAAGCAAAGCAGAACAATACGAAGAAAATACCTGATCATGTTATGATCAGATGGGATTAAAAGGTCCATGAAAGGAAAAAGTTTTAAAAACAGGGAAACAGGTTTTGCCTACAGATATCCACCACTCAAGAATAATGGCAGACTTACCATCAGAAACAATGAAAGCCAGAATTCAGTGGAGTGATGTTTTAAAGTATTGAAATTAAAAAACAAAAAACAAAAAAATCTACAATTTTATGGCTAGGAAAAAATGTCTTGAAAAGGGAAAGCAAACAAAGTCCACAGAAATCCCCACAAGCTAAAAGAATTTATTACTAGCAGAATAGCATTACCAAAAATGTTAAAAGCTTCTCCTTAGAAGACAAATAATCCAGATGGGTATCTGGACCATTTGGGTCTACACAGATAAATGAAAGGGCTACAAATGGTAAACATGTAAGAATGTATAACATGTTTTTCTGATTTTTAAATTTTTAAAATATGATAATTTGCTCTTTGAAGCAAGAATAAGCATATATTATGTCCATAACATATGTGAAAATTAAAATGTATGAATGCACTAGCACTAAGGCCAAGAGAGGAAATGGAAGATTATCATTGTGAGGTTTCATACTATGTATAAAGTGATATGATTATATTTTCAAGAAAACTCTGGTAAGATAATGGTGTATATTATGGGCCTTATGTTACAGATAAAAAGTATTGCTAGTCTGTTATGGAAATAATGAAGGAATATAAAAGTATTCATTTCAGACCAAAAGAATTAGAGAAAAAAACAGAAAACTACCATGAAGATGGTAGATTTAAACCAAGCAATATTGATGATCACATTAAATGTAAATGGATTAAAGGCTCAAATTAAAAGTGTGGGGGCTAGTGTTTAATGTGGTTTCAGTTTCTCTTCATTATGTTTAATTGTATTAATATACACAACATAAAATTTATCATCTCAATCATTTTAAGTGTCCAGTGTTACATCTGTTTATGAACTTAATTCAGCATACAATTCTGGAAAAGATGGCAATGTTTGTGCTCATGTGGAAAAGATGGCTATAATTGTGTTCATCACCCAGTGTTGTAGTCAGGGGTTGTACACAGAGAACAATTCAGATCAGGACATGGAGTTTATAATATTTTTATAATGGTCACCGGAAGTTAACACAGGAGAATGCAGGAAATCTATCCGCAACACCAACGACATAGATTATTTAGTCAAGAGTCTAAACCCCATGGCAATGTCCCACATGAGTCCAGATAAAAACCCAGAGCTTAGAACAACACCTCCACGAGTCCAACTGGAAGTCTAGAGCCCACAAGAAGGACTCACACCAGTCTCTTTTACGGATTCGTGCCGGGAAGACCCAAGGGTCAGCGGTGGAAGCCAGAAAGTCTATGCCAGCAGGATGAAGGAGCTGTGCTAGTGGGATGAGGGTTCTACACTGGAGCTGAGAAGTCACACTCACAACAAAGAGCGGGGCTGTCCTGAAAGGCACCACAGCTGTCCTCAGTGACACAGAGGCCCCGAGCTCCTCCGACAACAAGCACAGTTGGGTATGTGCCAGGAAGCAGCGTGATGAGTTCACCCTGGAGACCAAGCAGCACATGTCTTCCCCTCCGGAGCTAGGAAGCAATGCTCAATGTGAAGACCAAAGCTTCTCCAGGAGAACCAACAATGCCTCAATAACGCCTCAATCCCTCTCCACACCTCTCTTCTCCACTTATTTATCCTGGCAACCCTTCTCAGGTGGAGCATCTTCTCTCAATGCATGCTGATGTAATCCAGCTGGTGTTAAGTTGACCACTAGTTATCAAACCATAACACTCAGTTTTTTCAAAGAAAAATTAGCCAAATGCTTCTGTTTGTGAACCAAATTGTTTGCCAACAAAGATGTTCATGAACCAATGTACCACTGTACATTCATATTCTGCATAGCTGGTCTTCAGAATTCTTTTCATCTCACAAACCTGAAACTGTACCTGTTAAACATCTCCCGTCCCTTCTTCCCAGTCCTGGGAATCATTCTACAGTGTGTCTGTGAATTGACTGCTCTTAGTACTTCACATAACTGAACAATATAATATTTGTATTTTTGTGACTGCTGCTTTTATTTTACTATAACCAAGGTCATCCTTGTCTAGCATGGGTCAGGGTTTCCTTCCTTTTAAAAGTTCAGTAAGATTTTATTATATGCTTTCTTCACACTTTGTTATTCATTCATCTGACAATGCTTTTGTCTTTTGGCTATTGTGAATACTTATGCGATGAGCATTAATGTACTCGGCCCTTTAAAATGCCCTTTATTCTGCTTATGAGTTTATTTTCTCTTGTTTCTTAAGCCAGAATTTGTCACTGACTGGAGACTTATTTTTTGTTATTGTAATCATATAAAACTGCAGATTTCTATTTTCTGGGTTTTTTTGGTGACTCTACACCTTTTAATAATTTGTGTTTTCATTTTCCTTCTGTTCAAAATATTTTTTAATTTATTACATTAATTTTTCCCCTTTGGCTGATGGGTTATTTAAAAGTGATATTCAAATCTCATATACTTAGGAATCTTTCCAAATATTTTTCTATTATTGGCTTCTAGTTTCATTTCTTTGTGGTCAAAATTATGCTGTGCATTATTTCAGTGCTTTTAAATTGGTTGAGAATTGTTTTATGGCCTAGGAATAAAGGTCTGTCTTGGCAAATTCTGTGTGAACTTGAGATGAACATTAAGATGTATTTAGGAGCAAAAGACGCACTTTCAAACACACCCCACACAACATGCAAAACAAAACAAAACAAAACAAAACAAAACAAAACAAAAACCCAAAAACCCTCCAAGTGGATTGTATACCTAAATATAAACCTAACAGTATAAAAAGCCTAGAAGAATGTTTTAGCAAAATTTTCTCATATACAGTAACAATGGTATAGTTCATAAAAGATTAAGCCATTAAAATTTAAAAGGTTTGCTCTCAAGAGATTTTAAAAGAACAAAAAGCTAAACAAAGTAAAAACTGTAAGAAACTATACACCACAGAGCTGACAAAGGACTTGTATTCAGTATATACAAAGAATTTATAAAGTTTAAGAATGAGAAAAAACTTCATTAGATACATGGGCGAATGATTTGAATATAAATTTTAATACAAATGAAAGATGCATTGCAATAAGTACTGAATATGAAGATATTCTCAGCACTGTCAATCAATATTTTGTTTTCTTGTGTAAGCTGTCTTAATAAGACTAGAAATTTAGATTTAGTGTAGTTTCCTGGGGGAGGTGATGAAACCGTTATACTTACCTTCCTAAACTTCATTCATTTTAACTGTTTGACACAGTTATGCCAACTTTCTTTGTTTAGTATGTATGTGGAATATTTTTTTCAATCACATTATTCTGTTTGAGAATTTCTTACACTGGATTTTAAAATTTAAAGTCAGAAGATCACTGAATTTTAACAAGAGATTTAACTTCCTCAATTATTAAAAAAATGTTAGGCTATGTAATGTTTTGGTTTGGCATTTTCTGTTTCTCGTGCTTTTGGTGTACAATTAATGTATTTTTCTATCTGATTTTCTACCTATACTTGTATTTCCAACTATATTATTTTAGTTGTTATCCTTAAAATTCTAACACCCATAATTAAATAAGTTAATCAGTATATTTAACTGGCTGAAGAGCCTAGGAGGGACTTAATAAGATCTTGATTAGCTAAATCAGCTATATTGTTTTAAGAAATCTTATGGATAAGAGGAAGAGCTCTCTCATACAAAACCTCAAAAGGGGAAATACCAGTAATATAGAGGGTACATCGCATATGCAAGACGGTAAAAAGGAAGGAGACACACAGTTACCGCCAGTTTCTAAGGCCATTAGTTATTACCATCTTTAAAATTTGTTTTATCCTTTTTATTTATCCTGAACTTTCAGGCTGGTAAGCACAATGGAGTTTCCAATTGATCTGCAAAGCTTAGATTAGTTTTTGAGTTATCTGGGCTATAAAAGCCAGGCCATTGTCAGACCCCATGGATAAGGGGAGGCCAAATCAGGGAAACTGCTATCAAGGATGACTCAGACTTAGTAGGCAAAGCTTTAACCCATCTAGTGAAAAAAAAACTATCATTACTAATAAGTACTTATTTCCTTGAAGTCCAGGCTTCCCCATTTTTGTAAAGTCTAATTCTCAATGTTTTCTAGGCATAGTCCCACATAGTGAATGGTTGCTTTGGGTTCACCAATTGGCACTGAGGGCATCTGAGGCTCACAGACTGGGCAAGCTTTGATATTAGCCCATAGGGATCGCTCGAAGTTGAGCTACTAGATGCAAGTCTTTTTAAGTGTAAATGGGCTCTGACAAAAGTAGTTGGCATAGCAATAATGTCAGGGTTATCTCAGTCCCTACTGATTTTGTGGCTGCCTTTTGGGCAGTGGCATCTGCCAAATTCTCATATAACAAGGTCATCTCCTGCCCAATGGGCTCTACAGTGGACAATAGCCACTCTCCTTGGCATCCAGATGGCAGCCAACAAGTCCAAAATTTTGGGGAGTATTTTTAATCTTTTGGCCCTAGAAGTCAATAAACACCATTCTTGATAAATGGTCCCATGAACATGGGCAGTAATAAATGCATATTTTGACAACTTGAGGGCCTCAGTGAGGGCAATGAGTTCAGCACATTGGGCTGATGTTTCCAGCTCCAGTGTTTGTTTCAATAGAATCTGAGTCTGTGGTAATGGCAGCTCTGTGACCCGCTTACCTTGATAGATGTAACTGCTTCCATTGGAGAAATATGAAGGAACTCTGAATAGTGGCTTATCTATCAAGTCTGGTCCTCAATGTAGTCATGGAGAGGCAAGGAGGGGTCATCATCAGGCAGCAGAGTAGCAGGGTTTGAAGCCTCTGTCCCCTTGAAACTGGGAGTAGTCAGATCTAGAGGTAATGCATGACTCGGGAGTTGGGCAGTCTGGTGGAGCCTTGATGAAAGTCTCCAGTGAATAGGAGGGGACAATTAAGAGTTTCTGTCCAAAAGTCAACTTTTAAGCCTCTTTTAGCAGGAGGACCACCAAGGAAATCACCTACAGACAAAGTGGCCATCTGGCTGCCACATAATCAAGTCTCTTGGAAATATAGGCAACAGGTCTCTGCCAGGGTCCCAAACTCTGGGTCAGTCCTATGGCTCCTAGAAATTTTCACACTTGCTTTTTAGTCACAGGGACTGGAATCTGTTGGATGGCTTGCATCCGCTGGGAGGAGTCTTATTTTTTCTTTTTTTATGGAAAGTCCAACAACCAATACAGTCTTTCTGCCCAGCAGAAACCTCTTAAGTCTGGTATTTAGGGTCCCCCTGGTTGTCAAATATCTTTTAAGCAACCTCTAATAACTGACTGAAGGACATTTCCTCAAATCTCTCCAATTTTTGCAATTTTTGTCTAATGTCTGGGGCCGACTGGGTTACAAAGGCAATATTAATGGCCCTTGCATTTTTAGGTGCTACTGGTGTATAAATGTGATAGACCTTTTGCAATATTTTCAGAAAACCCCGAGGGAGACTTATTAGCCAGTTGCCTCACCTCTACTATCTTGGGCATATTGGTGGGTTTTCTGGGGTGCCCTAATGGCTACCAAGAACAACTGGCGATACTGATCGGGAACCTCCTTACCTCTGGTTGTCCAATTGGGGTGGCACAAAAGGAAAACATGGTTCTGGCATTCTGGATTAGAGGGCAGGCTTCATCTGGATGGCACACTGTTTTTTTTTTTTTGTCCCAGGGTGCCACGTGGCAGACCATTGTTTTACTGAAATTACATTCTTAACAAAAAAGGGCTTTTTCATAGGTAACAGAATTGTGTCACATAATCTCCCAGATGTCCACAGCACATGCAAGAACTTGTATTTTGTCTCTATAATCATGAATCACATTAGGCACAATAGTCATTTTTTTAAAAATTAGATGGCTTTTTCCAATACAAGACCAATTGTTCCTTTTTCTGTTTTCTTTCCAGCAATCAAAATCTCAACTCTGTCTTTACAATCTATAGCATTCCTGGAAATTTCCCTCCCCCAAACTCACAGTATTGCACATTATCCTATTGGGCTCTTTGCTCTTGATTTGCAACATAAAGCTGGCTAAGAAACCCCAACAATAGCCATGCCACAGAAAGCATTTTATCTTTTACATTTTTACTTTAAGACAAAACCACTTTTTTTTTACTTATTACTAGTCAATAACTTTTTCTTGCTTTAGATTAAAACTTTTAACAACATCCTTGAAGTGACTTTTTTTAGTAGTCTAAAACATATTTATTCATTTTATGTCTTTTTACCACCTTAAGTTATACTTTAAAAACTTTAACTTTTTTTTAACTGGCTCAATTACAGTATGACCTGGTTTTTACTTGGTAAAGTTAATATGATTTTCAAAAACCATATATATATATATATATACATACATATATTCACATTTTAACCAGAAAGAAAAATACTTTTTAAAGGCATGCCAAGGTTGCAAGTAATCAATTGAGGACTAAAACATTAAACAAGTCACCACAAAAGACAAGAGCAACATTAAAGACACAAACGAAAGTTTTTCTGTCCATAGTTTGGTGAGCTAAAAGGGAAATAATTTTCATTATGAACCTTGAGTCCAATAAGCCGCATGGATCCTGCAACAGAAATTGGCAATGAGCCACTAAGTAACAAAAACTTTTTTTTGTTGGTACCAGGGATCGAAATCACAATCCCATGCCTACAAGGCAGGTGTCCATGCCACCGAGCCAAACCCCTAGTCCTTAGTAATAAATTTAACAAGTTCAAATGAGGAAAAAAAAAAACAAAAAACAAAAAAAAAAAACAAAGTTAGTAACAGATTCAAACAGGCAGACAACCCCAAAGTACAAAAAACATTGAACATAGACACAAATGAATGAAAATGGGTCCCAAACACAATGGGACCCAAAACACAAATGGGCCCTAACATCCCACATGGGCCTACACACCCCACATGGGCCTAAGCCATATACATGGGCCTAGGTCCCACATACGGGCCCAAGCTGTACACACGGGCTTAGGCCACACACATTACAAATGGGCGAGAGTCCCCGGAATCGGGTGCAGAAGGAGCGCTAGCTCGTCTGCAGTCACTGAGCACATCAAATTACAAACGGGCAAAAACCCCCACAGGGGTCGAAGCCCAAGTTACAAATGGGCCCCAAAGCCCTAAATTACAAATGGGCAAAAAAAAAAAAAAAAAAAAAAAAAAAAAAAGCCCCGGAGATAGGATTATTTCCAAAAGATGAAAAATATTTCCAAAAGATGAGAAGTATAAAACAAAAAGCGGCCTTTATTCTGAGAACACGGAGAGAGATGACCAGCACCCACCACTGCTGGCATCTGGTGATCTCTCCAGTGGACACATGGTGTGGGGTGTATGTAAGTAGCCTCAGTTTGGGGTGGAACCTAAGGAGGGCATTAGGGATGCACAGATAGCCCATTGGTCCTAGGTTTGGTGCCATAGGTAAATTTCCAGGGGCGGGAAGATGGTGTCACAGGTAAATTTCCTAGGGTCGGGGGAGATAGGGGCTTCCTGCTTCTGGTTGAGGCTTTCCTGGCTACAGTGTCCTGTCTGGGCCAAAACCCTTTCATATCCCATTTTATGATTATTATTATGAAAAGGGGCAAAGATTTCTCTCTTTAACTACTTCCTGCTGGCAGAGGGCGCTGTACTGGAGCCTAGAGGAGTTGACGGGATGATAGTTGATGCCCAGGTAGACGCTGGTGCCAGGTGTTTTAGCCAGGACAACTTCACTGGTGAATGCACGTATGTGAGACTGGAAAAACCGAGAAGATGTTTTGAGGAGACATGGCACTGTCATATTTAAGGACCCAGGAGAGGTAGAGGGAAAGGTGCCTTTGATTTAGACATGTTCCACGGTAAGGCAGAATTCTGAAAATTAAATGTGGGGTTAGGAGTAGTGGAGTTATGAGAGGTGATTACTCCCCCATCTGAAAGCATAAAAGTTAAGAGGGTAGGTGTATAAAACTTGTCTCTGGTCCAGGAGTTGAACTGGAAGAAATAGGGGGATCAGGGAAGGTGGTGGCTGCACCAGTATAGGGAAAGTAAGGGCTTAGGCTTTCAGGGATGTCACGTTTAACCAGACAGCTGAGGGTAGAAAGGACTGTGACTGTTATCATATAGAACGTTATGAAGATTATCCTACGCATGATGTGGGAGTCTTTAGGAAAGACTGTCAAGAGTCCTGCTGTAAAAATGATCATTTATAGAACATAAGAAATTAGGAACCAAAGTGGATAACAAAACATAACTTAGCCTGTTAACTGTGGCTGTGAGGCCTTTGTGAGATGGAGATGGGTGGGCCACAGAAGATGAGATGACCACTCAGAATGATCAGATTTAGGGCTGGGAGGGCACCTCTTAGCCTGAGTGATGTGAAACCAAGATGGCAGTCTAGCAACTTTGATTGCTAATGAGGTTACCAAGAATATCAGGTATGGGTCGCTGTAACCTGGTTGTAGTCCTTGGAATGATTTGCTGCAACAGAACTTTAGCAAGTATATCAGCAGTTTCCCTGGTTGTGAGAAAGGCTTTTATGTATTCTGAAAAAGTATAAACAAAGTGAGAAGACAAAATGTCAGTCTTGACCAGGGTTGTCTGACAAATTGGTGAATAAGAAAGGAAGGGGGTGGTCTTATATCACTGAGGAGAGATCCACTAGTGACAACAGGTGGAAGCTGTTGAGGCCTCAGTGTGTCTAAGTGAGCCTGCATAAACACAAGGGAGTGAAAGCATTTTAAGATTTAGGACTGGTACCTGCATGAAATAGGCCCTGTTTGTAAATGGCATAGGTTGACCATCAATACCCTGTCATAGAGTGAGGACTTAATATAGAAGCCTGAAAACTCAGGAAGAACTCTGTATATATGGCCTCTATGTCCACAAATATAGAGAATTGTCTTACCTGAGAGTTTAGTGCAACTTGGACTCTGAGATGGACACCTTAAAGGGGGCTGTTGTTGCCTTGAACCCTCTCAGTCTTTGGCAGCAATTTTTTTCAGCAATGAATCTGGCAGTGTCGACATTTCCTGTGAGGGCTAGAAGTTAGGATGGCTTACCCACACTCTGGTGGCTAGGACAGTCCAGTAGCCCTGGAGTAAGGTCTCAAAGAATGCCAGCATAGGGCATTTTCTTGCCCAATGTCTTCTGCTGCATTTGACCATGGTCCATGGAGGGGCCAGGCAGCTCCACCTTGTGTAGGTTTACCTGCCTCAGAACTCCAAGTGTCAAAAGTGTTAAAAATATGAAAAACCATATTAAGATCTCTCTAAGGTTTGAAGGTCAAGTTTTGCCTTTTTGTTTGGGATTTGGACTACAGTAGAATTAAGTAAGTATGCAGGAATTTAATATTGGCATTTTAGATCAGAGAGCAGGCTTTATCTGGATGGCATACCACTTTTTTCAGGGTGCCATGTGGCAGGCCATTGTTTTACTGAAATTACATACTTGACAAAAAAGGCTTTAGTCTGCCCTCTCTCTTTTGGACTATAATCTCATTTTAATGGAAACATTTAGCAGTAAAGGTTTACCAATCTTATGAATAAACCTATCAAAACTGATCTAATACTGTCAAATTTGGAACACGTTTACTTGTTTTTAAATCTGTTATTTGCAGTATTACGAACCAAGACAAATAAAATAAAACTTTGAAGAAAACCCTTGTTTTGGAACAGAGCTAGTGGTTTTTAGCAAAAAAGAATTTATAACCTTAGTTGTTAAACAGGAGATTGGCAACAAAACAGTATAATACAGGCAATAAGTTTAACATATAATATTACTGGTGGTCCACAGCAAAAGGAATTGATAAATATCTCTTAATTTTAGTCATTAAAACAGGAGATTAGTCAAGGCTTTGATTGATAAACAAGGCTGGTAAAATTATCAGGTGGCCAGTAACCTTGATTAAATGGTTTGAGAATTGAAATAAAAAAATAGCATCTTTTGAGCAAAGCTGAATTGTAAAAAAAGCATGCCTGAGTGGAGCCGCTGAGCTGCTGTTTTGCGGTGTGCCGGTAGAGCACGCCCAGGGTGGGGGTGGGGCGAGCGTTGGGACATAGCACGCAGGGGCGGGCTGGAACTGCCCCCGGAAACATGTAAGATGGCAGTGACGACAATGGCACACGGGGGAGGGAGGGGCTGGGATGGCATGTGGGGGAGGGGCTGGGAAGTGGCTCGATGCAGCATGCGAAGCTGGAACTGCTCGCAGGGTGCGAGGATTAGAAAGTCAATTTAGGAACACAGCTGGGTTTTTATTAGCCTCCTGGACCTGTTTTAAAAGTTTGTTATAGTTAGTATGCTTGTCCTGCTCTGGCACAGCTATAGGCCCAGGGTCATTATCAGTGGTGTTTATCTTGTTTCTGTGATCACCTTCTTCTCGAGCTGCTTGCCACAACTGATTTTGCTCTTGTGAACTGAGAGTGGTATTTAGAATCACATAAACATCCTTAAAATGTAAATCATAACAATTAGTAATAAATTTAAATTGCCTGATATAATTCTGTGGGTCAACAGAGAAGCTACCTAATTTATGGGTAACCTGAGATAGATCAGAAAGGGAAAAAGGCACATGGATGTTAACAAGTCCCTTGGGGCCAGCTTGTTCCCGAAGTGGTAGCAGAGCCTGAGGAGAAAATTCTGGAGCAGAGGGCCATTAGGCAGCCATCCATCCGGTAAACGCGTGTGAGCAATCATCTGTAGAGTGGCTACAGAGCTGCTGCCGGTCACCCTGGGAAACACAGGCAGATGGCTTCTCACTGTGTGCCTTGCAGTGAGAAGATTGCTGTCGGCAGCACAATGAAGCGTCACGTGTATTGCAACAGGGCAGCTATTGTAGTTCAAAAGAGGAGCCACAAGGGGGAACCCGTTGACAGTGAGGCCTGTGCAAACATGGTGGAGCCCGGCCATGTGGCAGAGGGTTGCAACATGGTGACTGTTCCCAGCGCAAGCTGGAACAATCACGTGGCCTGCTGGAAGGACATAGCATCCTAGACCTAGTATGGTGGGCGGGCAGTGAGAATGTTGTAGGGGATAGAGAATTCTCAGGAGAAGAAGAAGTTGGAGACTGTGAGGAAGTGCTAACAGAGGGATTAGAGCCACTGGGAGAGTTATGGGTCCTGGGAGACGGAGGGGAAGACGATTGCACAGCAGGAGATAACAGTGAGGAACCATTTTAGGGGTAGGGAGGCGGCAGCCGGGAAAACACCGGAGGGCAGGATGGAAAAGTTTACGGCACAGTAGAGTTAGCTAAAAGTATCTGAGTGGGAGCACAAGACTTAATGAGAGATGGGCGTGTTCTCAGAATAAGAAAGGCCTAAATATAAGGGAGTTCTAATAACTTGTCACCGGCCTGACAGAAATCATACAAATTCCTGAGAATGCAGGGGTCAAATGTTCCTTCCTTGGGCCAACGATTGCCAATAAGCGGGTAGGTTGGCCGGACCTTCTGGCAGTAAAAAGTTAATTGTTTAGTTTTTTATGGTACTTTTAATTTTTAGAGTACGTAAATTGGAAATTAGGCATTGTAAAGGCATCTTTTGGGAGTTAGAAAATACGTTTCCCATGACTGATTCAGGCAAGAAATAAGCCATGGTCCAGAACAAGCTGTCACTTGTTTGTGGCACTACACAGTGGCTAAGGTTCCAAAAACTCGTATATTCCAGTCATCACTGAGAGATTTACGAATGGAGCCCATGTGGGGTCAGTAACAGTTTTTCCCATGAAAGCGCGAGGCTTTAAGGGAAGTGAGGGCCTTTCAGTGTGGGCAGTCCAAAAATATCTGCTTTGGGCTATCCGAACCCAAAGAATGTGAGAGATTTTAGAGTGTGGACACAGGTTCGCCCAGAAAGAACCCTGCCCTGGGCTGTCCTAAGGATGTGAAAATGCATCGACCCACACGAACGGGGAGAACAGTCGACTGGGGCTGCCCAGTGCCAAGAGTTCCTTGGGGAGTGCTCACCTGAAATCAATCTGGCCGATGCTGAGTGCAGGCAGCTGGCGACAAGGACATCTCGGGAGAGGAAAGAGCTTGGAATTAATCCAGGATGTTATCCAGTTATCGGCTAGGGGACTCAACTGGGTGTGTCCCAGGAGTCAGTCGCCTGTCGACTGAGTCATGGCACCAAATGATAGGATTATTTCCAAAAGATGAAAAATATTTCCAAAAGATGAGAAGTATAAAACAAAAAGTGGCCTTTATTCTGAGAACACGGAGAGAGATGACCGGCACCCACTACCGCTGGTGTCTGGTGATCTCTCCAGTGGACACGTGGCATGGGGGGTATGTAAGTAGCCTCGGTTTGGGGTGCAACCTAAGGAGAGCATTAGGGATGCACAGATAAGCACATGGTCCTAGGTTTGGTGCCATAGGTAAATTTCCAGGGGCAGGAAGATGGTGTCACAGGTAAATTCCTAGGGGAAATAGGGGGTTCCTGCTTCTGGTTGAGGCTTTCCTGGCTACAGTGTCCTGTCTGGGCCAAAACCCTTTCACCCTGGAAGTTGCCTCATTCTATCTGCAGTTACAAATGTGCGCACTCAGATTACAAACAGGCAAAAATCCCCAAATACTTACAGATGTTTAGCAGATCGATCGGTGAAAAAATAATTTTGGGGGGTCTCCCAGTAGCCCCGGATAAGCCCCCAAATCTTGTAATCCACACACGAGCTCCTAGAGACCCCCAACCTCGAGTCAAAAAATGAGGCAAAACATGTTTTTGTTTTTTGTTTTTTTTTTAAAGCAGCACTGATTTATTTTATCCTGGACCCAGCAACACAGTGCAGTTGGAGTTTGCAAAATCTATGTGTCTCCCTCAAAACTTTTTAGACCTTTTGTAGAAAACACAGTTTACAAAGTAAGTGGTTATGGGTGTCGAGTAGGAAATCTGCTAAGGAATGATGATGTTTCCCTTTGCAGAGGACAGAGAGGTCTAGCAGTAATTAACAATCCTTTGTTAACTTATTTTAGCACAAAATCTAGAGGACAACAATGGTTAAAGTATCAATTAGGTTAGGTTTCCAGGGATTTACAATTTTTTTAGAGAAGGGAGCATTGATTAACATATCAATTAGGTCACCCCCCCAAACAAAAATGCATACAGAACAGTATGGTGGTGTTACAGGTATTTTAGTCATATAACTTAGGCATAACACAAAGATAACGAAGCTCTTTTTGCTAGTGTATAGCATTTTTACTCAATGTTGGTTTAGGTATCTATATATTAACTATTTTGTCTTGTGTTGTCTTGAATATGAGTCTTTAGCTTATTCCTTAATGAGGCATTACAGCTGGCACACTTTTTAAATTTATATGAAAGCACTCCATTTTAACAATATTTTTTGTATATCCAATTATTTACCATGCAAATCTTAAAATATGGAATGGTTAAAAGTCAGGCATAGCTGAGGGTTTAGCTCAGTGGCATAAGGGCCTGCCTGGCAAGCACAAGATCATGAATTTGGTCTCTGGTACCCCCCATCCCAAAAATATGAGAGAGAGAGAGAGAGAGAGAGAGAGAGAGAGAGAGAGAGAGAGAAGACAAGAGGAGGGGAGAGAGGGAGGGGGGAGAGGGGGCGGGAGGGGAAGAGAGAGAAACTAGCATACATAGATTTTTAATTACATTATTTGCAGAACTATCTGAAAGCAAGTCAAATAGTATGACCTCTCATCCTTAACTAGCGCAGGTGCATGTCTTAGAAATAAGAACATTCTCATGTCTGACCACAAAAACCACAATCACACTGAAAAATTGTTAGCAATTCCTTCATACATGTAGCTGATTTATATTCAGTTTTTCCAAATTGCTCCCAATATATCTTAACAACTTTCGCCTGAGTTTACTGCCTTATAATAAGGTTCATATTACATTTGGTTAAGAAATATCCCGTTTAGTCTCAGCATAAAACAACGCCTTCATCTATTTTCTGCACTGAGCTTTTTGGTCGCAGTTGCCTTATAAAATATCTGACATTCTGGAGTTATCTGACTTTTTCATGAGGTTAGACATGCTAAGTACAGTCACTGGTTAAGGTTAAACCTCATTTCTCAAAGACATTTTTTGGCAATTATAAAATTCTAGGTGATATCAATTCCTCCCAGGACTTTGAAAATACCATTTCAATACTTTTTTGCTTTGTTTTATGTCATCTGTCACCACTGAGAGAACCGCTCAGAATCTCTTTTCTTTTACTAATCTGCTTTTAAGAGCTGCAAGCTGGTTTTGTGATCTTTTTCTTTGTCATTTGGCAACTTATCCACGTGGAATCTAGGCATCTGATTCCTGGTTTTGCTTGACTTTCATTCTGTTTTCTGAATCTTATAATTTAAGACTCTTTTAATTTACCATGACAAACTGTGAACCATTGTCTTTCTAAATGTTTCCTATTTCTTCTCTTGGCTTCCTCTCAATTCTAACTGGGTGTTATCTATATCTTTGAATTCAGTCTTTCTCACCTTGCAATCTCATATCTTCACGCTTAGTTCAGATGCGTTCTGAATATTTAAGGGTACAATGCCCTTAATTGTAGCTTACTTTCAGATGCTTTAAAAAAAAGATGCATTTAGGTTTTCACAGGATTTTGAAATTTGTGTTCTTTTAACCATCCTACATTTTAAACATTTTTATAATAAAAATTTGGACATAAAATGAATGAGCACAAATAGGAATGTTCTTAGATTAAAAAAAGCTTGTGGGCTACAATTCATCAGTAAAGAAATATTAACAAGTTAACGGCTAAAAAAGATTCCCCCAAAATACAGAGCTTCCTTTCACGAATAACTCTTTGTTTGACTTTATTAGGGTATTTATAACTTCCATGAAATTTTGAACTATGCATTATTTTTACTGCCAAAAATTTTTTTCCAAATCTACATGTGAATTTTAATAAACTTTCCCTTTATATCTTGACTTTTTCCCAATTTACTTCTTTAAATATATTTAACAAACCAATTTATATGCTGCATCTGGTAATTGGGATATGGGAGTTCTTTATATCTGATTTTAATTTTTTTTTTGTCTTGCTTTCACTTAGGATAGTTTTTCCTTATGTTCTGTGCTTTTTTTCTGTCTTGGGAGTTTATATTTGGAAGCTGTTTTATAATTTCTCTGAGCTCTTGGGCTCAGGCTGCCATTGTCTGTGGAGGATTTCCTTCACCGCTCTGCAGACTTACTACACACCTATTAAGCAGAATTCTCCAGGAAGTTTTTGGGCCACAGGTGGATCCGGTGGTGGCCTCAAGGCATGGCTGGCTTGTGACTTGGGAGTTCAGAAGTGGCCTTTTCATGAAACTGTGTATGTGTAAGTTGCCTTGGCTTGGCTTGAATTTACAATCTTTCTGCCTCAGCCTCCCAGACTGCTGAGATTATAGGCATGCACTAAAATCCCCAGCTGCTATTTCTCTTTTTTAATTCATTGTCCATTCATTTAAAAGTATAGTGTGTTATGCAGAGTTATTACCAAATTTGCAATTAGAGAACTTAAAAATTTTGAATCTATCTGTAATGTCAGAGATGGTGTTCAAGAGCTGTTTTGCACTAAGCCTTTGGATTCTCATGGAATTCATCTGGGGCTAAGTTTTGTGGCTGTTCTCTTGTTAATGGAGTGCAGCTCAGGCCAGAGCCTTCCACACAAGAGCCTGGTGTGTGCTGCCCATCCTCACCAGGCCTCAGCATCTTACCCACTAGCCAGGAAGCCACATCCAAGGACTCAAAATGTATTTTACTGTCCAGGCATAGAGGCACATGTCTGTAATCCCAGCACTCTGCAAGACCGAGGCAGGAAGATGGTAAGTTTAAAGTCCAGTCTGGGCATCTTAGTGATTTAGCAAGACTCTATGTCAAAAAATAAAGTGGATGGGGCAGTGGGTGGGGATATGGTTTACACAAAAAGGCATCTTACTCACTACTGTAGGACTATGTCAGCTGGCAAGGTGATTCCCTGAAAATAAAAATCCCTGATCTGTGGTGGTCTCTTAAATTTCTGCTGCATGAATACTCCAGCCATGGCCAGTTCTGAGCTCCCAGTGGTCTACAAACCAGCTCCATAAACACCTTGAATTTAAAGACTGGGCTCCTGCCTGCAGTGGAGCTGGCTAAGCACACCACAGCTCCTACCGCAGCGCAAATAGGAGGGATGCACCACAAATACTTGTTGAATGAAAGTACAAAATGCCACACAGAGGACTACACATAATGAGCATTCCTCCCATGTCCCAAAGTTATTAAAGTGCCAACAGAGTACAATTTGTCCTTCTATCCCCTGTCCTCCTTTTATTTTTCTAGCTCAGGCCATGATGTGATGAAACGCCTTGTTCTTTAGCATCTCCTTTCACTTTCCTACAGTCCTGCAGCACTAACCGATGCCCGTGGGATGGATGTGACAGACTGCAAGCAGGGGTCATCACTGGGGGGTTTCTAAGCATAAGTTGCTTCCCTTCCTAAGGCAGCACTAAGTGGTTGCAGCACTGAAAGCATGTTTTCTGTTGCCTGAAACACAAGGAAAAGAGCCCAGATGAGAGACAGAGAGAGAGAGAGAGAGAATTAGTGTGATGGATACAATACACAGAATGCTCCTTACTGAATTTTTCAGTTAATTCAACCCTGGGGAACAATATCTGGTGAGGTCTTAGAATCCTGCCAGTTTAGCGAAGGCAGAATGGCTTCCAGCTTTACTGATCACAACGGGCTTCAGGGAAAGAGAAGATATTTGAGTTGGACCTCCAAAGATGTCTGATGTTGAGGTTTGACCAGGCCAAGTTAGACAGAGGAAACGTCTTGTTCTACCACCTCTCTGCCATCCTGAATTTCTGCTTCCCAGGACTCCAGATGAAGGGATGGAAGGAAGGATGAGATGGCTCCTCCTGGCTGATGGGGTAAGAATAAAATTATTAAAATATCAATTTCTCTCCTTTCCCAGTTCAGTTGATTTTGAAAAAGACTAAGAATTCACGAAAGGGATTCCACCATGGAATTTTGATAGCATACTCCATTTTTAAAGGAAAATAGCTAAACTAATTTTTCTTTGAAGTTAAAGGCTTTTGTACTTTAAAGGGTTTGGGGATGTTATCAGAGACTGATTCCAAAGTTGACTCAGAAACTTCTGATGTTTATTGCATGTTTTGTTGGGGGGGGGACCATAGTGGCAAGTTGAGTGATGGTTTGAGAGATTCTGGGTATTTTAGGTACTCTTAATTCAATATGAAACATTTGGAAAGTTTGCTGTCAATAGATGGCCATTTGTCATCTCCCTTGTCTAAAACCAGAAACTAGAAATTCAAATCTCCTCTCATCCCCTGCCCTCAATCACCAGCCTCATTCATCAGAGCTCATTAGGAATTCTTAAACCCGTACGTTTGTCTCCACCCCCTTTACCATGAAATGAGGCTTCCACCTGCCTTCCTGTAGATGTATCTCTTTATGTAGAGCTTTGTTTTCCATCTTTATCCATTATGACACATTTCTGACCTGTAATAGAAAATGTGAATCACTGCAACTTAAAACAATGATGCATTTCTCTCTCAAATAAAGGAGAGCTGGAGCTAAGCAGACTTCCAGGGTATTATGGGATTTCCATGGAGGATCGAACTATCTCTGCTTTGTTAGTCTGAGCATGTGGCATCCATCCTCAAGGCTTCCTCACAATAGCAAGATGGATGCTATTGTTACTGCTATGCCAGCTATATTCAGGGAGCACAAAGAAGAAAAATAACCAGACCCGAAGATATTCTACCCAATTTGTCCCTCGGTTGAGAGCTTTTCCAGAACCTCTATCACAAAAAACTCTTCTTGAAGCTTTAACAGCACCTTAATTGGCAAGAGTACAGGAAATACAGCTTTTACATTAGATCTACTGCAAATAAATAGAGGTCCTATTAATGCAAGAGAAGAGGAGGCAACCAGTAGTACTCGCCCTGTGAGCCAAACTTTGCTTCAGACTATAGCCCTTGCATGACAACCGTCCACATCAGTAGTCCAGGGAAACTCTTTTGCTTTCTGTTACTCTAACTTAATTTGCTCCATCTTCTGCTTCATTCTATGCCATTCTCTACCTCCCACTCTGTGAGGTACCCATGGACCCATTTTCCTCCCCTACCGGGACTTGGCATAAATCACTTCCAAGGCCCATTGGCCATTGGCCTCCAGTGGTCTTTAGACTCTATGGAGACTTGGCCACAAGCCTTCTGTGACAGTGCAATGATGGTTTGAGTATCACCACCTATTCCTTACCCTACCCATTGCACTTGGCACATTCTCTTCCATTACCCTTTGTACCTCCTCAGCCTTCTGCAGGAATGGTGACTGTTTTAGTTACTTTTCCATCACTCACACTGAGGATCACCACAGGTTCAGCACAGCAGAGCATTTCATAGTGTTCAGTTGAATAAGCAACAGATGGACTGCTGTACAGCTTGGTTTGGTGATGAGGTTTTTTGTTTCAATGCCAGCAGTGGTTGCCAGCCCAGGACTGGGAGCAATTGAGGGTGCATGGGGCAGAGGCACAAGAATCAGAAGGCTCCAAAGGCAGCGAGACAACCATCAGCATGGACCGACTGCAGCTCCACATCTCATGGTTTCCATAGTGCTTTTATACCAACTGTGAATGATGATAAGTAGTTTTATTTCCTTTTTGTTTAAACATGACCATTAGAGGGTAAATAATATCAAGGATATTTTAGATTAAAATTAGTGGTGAATTGTGAAGAATGACATGAGGGCTGATGTCTTGACATATGATTTATAAATGATAATTTTACTAGAGATGTTAAACTATTGAAGCTCCTCCAGGACCACCTCATAAAAGCAGCATCATTTTTTCCTGCCAGTTCTGCTAAATGTTAGCATGGGTTGATCTCTGTGAAGGACTGAGTTAGTGGACTTCAGCTACCTGCTGAGTTCTTGCAAACTGTCATGATTTATGTCAGTGGCCTCCAGGCCTCATGAGTTTGCATTATGCATTTGTGATTGGTTCATTTTCTAGCACTTGGACTGATGGTGGCAGTGCTACATCCACATAGGGGCGGAGCCAGCATACAATGTAATGGCAGAAAGAAGGTGTGTGTCTCTCTCTTGCCCATTTCCACCTTGCTGTTTGCAGCCACCATGAACTGTGGCCCCACCATGCTACCCTGCCTTGGAGCCAACTGAGTATGGACTAAAACCTCCAAAAAGTGTAAGAAATAAACTTTTCCTTTCCCAACTTTGGGCATCAGGTATTTTGTCTCAGCGATGAGTAAAAAGTAACTAAGACAGAATTTGGTTCCAGGAATGGGGTAATTGCTGTGACTATACCTGACCGTGTTTATCAAGAGGCTTTGGAAATGGCTTGTGGGCAGGATTTGGAAAGGTTTGGATATGTTGCCTGGATGCATAGAGCTGGAGCAGCTTAGATTGTTCTGTAAAGGAGATTCTGGTCAGAGCTCAGGAGACCAGAAAGCTGATTAAAGCCTCATGGTAAAGACTAGGGTTGGGAGGTTTCTTCTGGGATGAAGGACTGCATTGGTTTTTGGACTCTCCACAATGTGTGTTATGGGTTGGCAGAAAGTTTGTCTGCATTTTGCTCATGCCCAGAGACTTTGCCTGAGACAGACTAAGGGCAATGGACTGATTAATCTGGCAAAGGAAATTTCAAGACAGTCGAATGTTGAGGCTGTGGCATGGATGTTATTGGGGGCTTTTAGCCAGCTTTATGTTGCAAATCAAGAGCAATGAGCCCAGCAGGATAATTTACAATGCTATGAGTTTGGATAGAAGGAAAACTCTAGTAAAGCTGTGGATTATAAAGATAGAGCTGACACTTTGATTGCTGGGAAGAAACAGAGATAAGAAAGATGGCCCCAGGGCATCCCAAGAAGTAGCAGGTCTCCACCCTTTGCAGCATCAAAACTGCAAAAGTGAAAGAATTTGCTCAGAGGAGAAAGCTGCAGAGCCCCATGCTCCAAAATGGCGATGGAGGCCATATGAGGTTCCAGAATGGTGGCAACATAGAGAAGCTTTCATTCACAATCAGGTTCATAGAGCCCAGTGATCCAGGCAGTTGACCCTACAGCAGGAGAGAGACTACTGATCCAGCTACTGCTCCAGCTGGAAGCAAACCTTGGTGGTATCCACATGATGCTGATTTTAGGTGCAAGGAAAATGCACAAATTCTGAGGGTAAGATGGCTTCCACCTCGATTGCAAAGGGCCTAGGAGGCCAAGCAGTGTGCCCCTGAGAGAGCCATTTGTAAAGATGTAAATGTGAAGCCAAAGGTGCAGTGGAGACCCCAGAAGTTTGGAAAAGCCAAGAACATGGGTCATCCAAGGAAAGTTGCAAAAAGTGAGCAGAGACAGTTTAAGAGAGAAGCTGTGGGAACTGATTTCCCTGAAAGTGCTGTGGGAGTGGAATCACCCAAGCCTTTTGGAGCTTGCAACCAGATTGTTTCAAATGCTGAGCATGGAACTCTAGGATTTAACATTCATCCTGCTGAATGTTGGACTTCTTTGTTTTCAATGCTTTATATTCCCCTATTTGTAACTTTTGGAATGGTAATGTTTATCTTGTGCCTTTGCATTTTAGAAATGTTTAACCTTGTTTCATTTGTACAGGGGGTTACAGTTAAGTTTGCCATGGATCTTGGAGGAGACTTAGGACTTGGACTTTTCAGCAATGCTGAAACTGTTAGGACTTTGGCAACTCTTGGAGATGGACTAAATGTCTTTTGTATAAAAGATGTACATGAGTCCTGGGAGTCAGGGGTGGAATGTCATGGTTTATGTCAGTGGCCCCCAGGCCTCATGCATTTGCATTATTCATTTGTGATTGGTTCATTGTCTAGCTTTTGGATTGATGGTATCAATGCTACACCCACATAGGGGTGGAGCCAGCATAAAACGTAATGGCAGAAAGAGGGTGTGTGTCTCTCTCTTGCCCATTTCCACCTTGCTATTTGCAGCTGCCATGAACTGCGGCCTCACCACACCATCTTGCCTTGGAGCCAACTGAGTATGGACTGAAACCTCCAAAAGCTGTAAGAAATAAACCTTTCCTTTCCCAACTTTGGGCATCAGGTATTTTGTCTCAGCGATGAGTAAAAAGTAACTAAGACAGGCAGGCAAGACAAGAGACTGAATACCTTTAGTTTCAGGGCCATGGAGTAAATGTTGGAATAAAATGTTTATTGGGTAGAGGAATGAATAGTTCTGTGATGCCAATTAGCTGATAAATTATATAATATTTTTCCTACTAAAGAGGTTCCCAACCAAAGAAGTTTGAAAATCCAGTGTTACTGAAGAAGACCCAGCTCTGATTTTTAAAAATTTTGTGTTTAGCCCAGTAGAAGGATAAGTTTATCACAGGTCACAGTGGTTTTAGTTCCTTGTGTCATTCGTGATGTTTGATAGGATAAATCAGGCATTTGGTAAAGTGGCTTAATTGTAATTCTCCATTTTTAGGGGAAAACTCACTTTATTATGTGCAAGAGTTTCATAACTAACGAGGAGTGAGATTATAACTGTTAAGTACAATGGAATGAGCACACATGTATGTGTCATGCTACTTTTCATGTAAGTTTATATGAAAAAATTTATAATAAAAATGAACTGATTCAGATCCATAATTTAAAATTTCTATGCTTTCAATTAAAGATCTAAAATTTTAAAGGTAGACATGAAAATTCTAAATAGATTACGTTATGGATTAAAAGCTGGTGGTCAGCCTGACACCAGCTGAATTAAATCAGCATGGTGCCGAGTGTAGATGGCTCACCTGAGGAAAGTTGCCAGTATAAAAGGAGACATGGAGAGGAGGAGTGAGGCACTGTGGCTTCTCCTAGGTGTTGTTATTTGGAGCCATTGGTTCTTCTGGAGGAACTTGTCATGGCTAGCTTTCCCGATATGAATTCAGCCATTATCATCAGAGGAGCTTGGTACCTTGTTGCTGAGAGTGGCTGCAGTTCACTTTGGAGTTGCTCTGCTCTTTACATTGAGCATTGCTTCCTGGCTCTGGAGGGGAAGATGTGTGCTGTTTAATCTCCAGCAGAAGCTTGTCATGCAGGCTTCCTGACGTGTGCTTTTTTGTTGGAGGAGCTTGGGACCTCATCGTCATTGAGGATGGCTGTGGTACTTTTCAGGGCAGCCCTGGTTCTTATTTTGAGCATGAGTGTAGAACCCTCAGCTTACTGGCACAGGTCTTTCATCCCACTAGCACAGACTTTCTAGCTTCCACCACTGACCTTTGGGCCTTCCCAGCATATATCCATAAAATAGATTTGCATGAGTCCTTGTCATGGGCCCTAGACCTCTAGTTGCACTCGTGAGAGGCATTCTTATGGGTCTTCAGCTCTACTCAAGCAGGACATTACTGTGGGATCCAGGCTCTTGGCTGAATTTTCTGTCTTTAGTGTTTTGCATAAAACTTTCTTATATTTAACTTTGGGTGACTATCATAAAATAATAATATAAATTCTATGTCCTATATGTAGTTGTTTTCCTTATAACCCCTAACAGATTGTTTCTGAAAGTCTTAATATGTTTGTTAAAGCTGTTCTAGTTGGATCTTAGGAATTGATGGAAACCTCTTCAGAGTGGTTGGTAGATGTTCTTGTACTCTGGAAAATATAAAACTACCTTTCTTGAAACACTCCAATTGTGATGAGATTTCTTTATAATTATACTTAACAGGAGTTGCTTTTGTCTCAGAAAGTATGACAGAATTTCCAGGGTGGCAGATTTAGAATATTGAATCTTCTTTGACTTAGGTTAAACATTACAAATGATTTGACCCTTCTGGGGTGTACAAGGTTCAGGACTTGGACAAGGGTCCTTGGGCTCTCTCCATTGATAATAGTCCCATTTGTGTTTTTAAATTGTTCTTGGGGTCTAAGTACCAAGAGTAGTGCCAAGTCACAATACTACTCACAGGGCAATCTATCATTTTAACTGGACAACCTGCATAATTAAAGAAAAGGCTTTCCTCATGAGAGACTGAGATCCTGTTAAGAACCCTTCAAGGGTTCAAAGGAATCCTATATGATGTGGTAGTAGTGTGAGTTCAGAGCAGCTTTGTTCTTCTCCATGTGCCTCAGCTCTGGGCACTGGAGAGAATCCAGCTAAATAAATTCAACAGCCATGTCTCTGGAAAAGGTACACATGGGCATTGTCAGCCAAGGTTAGAAGCTGTTACTGTGGTACAAAGATAAGGACCCAAGATTCTGAAGTCCAGAGTGGTTTTCTATATACAAATTGGTTACTAGTTTATTTCAACTCCTTAGGAACATTTGGAATCATGCAAGTCTGACTTTGAACTGGGTAAATTGTGAAATCATTGTTAGGCAATGATTCACAACAGGGATTAGTTTCCTTCCCAGGGGACATGTGGCACTATCTGGAGACCTTACTGTCCTCTAGTGGGAGGAGTGGTACTGAATGTCTTACACAATGATCCCAATCATAAAGAATCTGGTCTCAAATGCCAATAGTGCTGAAGTTGAAGTCCCCTGCTCTTATTTGGGTTTTATCCTCTATAGTGTAGAAGTAACAGTGCTTCCTTACTATGGTTAGTGAGTAATGAGCGCAGTACTTCTAGTCATATGCCAGGCACACATGGGGGCTGAACAATCAGCATGCATCAGGAAGTGTTAATGGGTTCGAAACAGAGAGCCACTATCTCCAAAACGCTCTAGGACAACTACATGGCTTCATGTAGCCTGGTCTTATTTCTAGGCTCCTCTTCACCCCTTCAATGTAAAGTGTCACTGAAATTTGTAGTGAATGTTTAAATAAAAAATATTTTGGTAAAAGGTATGTGCCATTAATCCCCCTCAAAGTACCTCCTCACTTCAAACACACTTTTCTCATTGTTCTTCCCATTTTTTGAAACAGCTCTGGAAGCACTCTTTTGTGATTGTCTTCAATTGCACTGTCTTTCATGACTTCCTTGATGTCTTAAATTGACTCAAATCATTTACCTTGCATGGTCATTTTCACTTTGAGGAAGAAGTCATATGGTCCCAGGTCTGGGGAATAAATGGGTGAGGATACACCATAATGTTTTAATGAACATTCCTGTCTAGTGAATGACCCTCAGCAGCAGCATTCACTGCATCTTAGAACATACATGGTAACTGATAGGATTTTTGGTGCAATAAAGGGAAAATATAAAGTAAAAATGGCCTTTATTGTAAGAACGCAGAGAGAATCCCATGACCACTGGGGTTCTGGCTTTCTCCAATGGAAACGTAGTGTGTGGGGGATATACATATAGTTTCTGACTGGGGTGGGGTTTAAGGTGGCATTGCTGATGTGCAGGCAGCTAATTGGGACTCTTTCCGCACCACAGGTAAGGTGTCATAGGGGAGGGGAAAGTGACCTCAAGGTAAACATCCCCTGCCCCCCCCCACTGCCGTAATATCCTATCTAGGGCAAAATCCTTTCATTCCTGTCTTTTTATTGTTAGGAAAAGGACAAAGTCTCTTTCTTACTACTTACTGCTGAAAGGGGCCATTGTATTGGGGTTTAGGAAGGTTGATGGGATGACAGTGGAAGCCCATTCAGAAGCTTGTGCCAGATATTTTAGCCAGGACAACTTTATCATTGGTGAATGACTACATGTTAAACTGGAAAACAAGGAGACAAGGTGCTATGAGGAGGCAGGCCACTATCATATTTAAGGACTCAGGTGAGGTAGAAGGAAAGGTGCCTTTGATTTAGATATGTCATGGTCACCATGTCACCATGGTGATATAGAATTCTGAAAAATAAGTGGGCGAGGTAGAATTCTGAAAAATAAGTGTGGGGTTAGGAGGAGTGAAGTTGTGAGAGGTGATTATTCCCCACCTGAAAGGGTAAAAGTTAAGAGTATAGGTAGGTAGGGCTTGTCTCTGGTTCAGGAGTTGAGCTGGAAAAAATAAGAGGGGTGGGAATGGCCGTGGCTGTGTCACTGTAAGGGAGATAAGAGCCTAGGCTTTCAGGGATCTCACAGTTGACTAAAACAGCTGAGGGTAGAGAGAACTAAGACATTTGTCACGTAGATCTTATGCATGATGTGAGAGTCTTTAGGAAAGACTGTTAAGAGTACTGCTGTAAAAAAGATAATTAATAGAATATAAGGGATTAGGAATCAAATTGGATAACAAAACATGACTTGGCCTGAGAGTTGTGGCTGTGAGGCTTTGGTGAGACAGAGATGGATGGGTGACAGAAGAGATGACCACTCAGGATGGTTAGATTTAGGGTTGGGAGGGCACAGCTTAGCCTGAGTGATCTGAAACCAGGATGGCAGTCCAGCAACTTTGACTGCTGTTGGGGTTGCCAAGAAAATCAGGTAGAGGCTGCTCCAGCTTGGTTGTAGTCTTGTGGATTTAGAATATTTGAGGTAAATTAGATCTCTTCGGGATATCGGAGGATCTGGTTTGGTCCCTTCAGAGGGTTGAGGAAGGCAGAGATCAGCATGTTGTTGTAACAGATGTCAGAGGAAGGATAGGATTGGGATATATAGTCAGCAAGAGGAGGGAGACTTTGGGGAGTAGGAAGATTGTGGAGTAAGAATGGCCTTCCATACATAAGTTCAAAAGGACTTAAAAATGTAGGAGCCTGGGGAAGTGCCCTGAGCTTGGCTAAGGCTAAGGGCAGAAGTTGAGGCCAAGGTTGGTATAGTTCTAAAATGAGCTTTGTAAGGTGTTTTATGAGGCTATTTGCCTTTCCTACTTTTCCTAAGGATTGTGGATGGTATGGAATGTGTAGGAACCAGGTGTTGTGTAAGCTTGAGGATATCTATTGAATGATCTGAGAAATAAAGGTTGGACCGTTATCTGACTGAATACTCTGAGGTAGACCAAACCTTGGGATAATTTTCTGTAACAGGATGTTAGTGACTATATAAGCGGCCTCCCTGGTTGTGGGAAAGGTTTCTATCCATCTTGAAAAAGTATAAACAAAGGTGAGAAGATATTTGAGAGTTTTGTGGTGGGGTATATGTGTAATATCTACCTGCCAGTCCTGAGAAGGGACCTCGAAATTGTGTCCTTGAATTGTGTCCTCAAAATTGGTGAGTAGGAAATGAAGGGGGTGCTATCTGTCCCTGAGGAGAGGTCCTAGCACAGAGATGACAGGTGTGAGTCATCTGAAGAATGATAGCCTTTAGAGAAGGATGTAAGAGTTTGTATTGGGTCTGTGATCCTATATAGAAACAGTTATTAAGTCAGTGGTGATGTCTAAGGCCTGCTGATTTGGGAGAACAAGTTTTGATCCCTGGAAAATCCATCCCTGAGTGTTTTGTGTATAATCTGGTTTATGAAGTAACTGTAGTTGCTCTCGTCCATAATTAGGTCAAGATATACTGTTTGGAACTAATAGGAGAAGATGAGAAGGATAGGGCCTTTGTGCAGCTAACTTGGCTTGTGAATCTGCAAAGGCATTGCCTTGAGCAATGGGATGTGCAGAATTTTGGTGTTGCCTACAATGAATAACTGCTGCCTGCTTTGGGAGTAGTGCTGCTTCTAGGAGTTTAAGGATAAGAGGTGTATTAATGATGGAGTTAATAAAACCTGAGAGTTAATAAAACCCTGTTCTTCCAGACAGAGGTATGAGAGTGTAAAATGCTACATGTATACTTTGAATTAGTGTATATATTTATGACTTTGTCTTTTGCTAGTGTAAGAGCCCTTGTAAGGGCAGTAAGTTCTGCCCTCTGGGGAGAGGTCCCAGGTAGCCGTGGATTTGCCTCTATAACTTTTGACTGGTTAACTATTGCATAGCATAACTTTTTTTTGACTATCTGTGTTTGTTGAACTGCCACCTATGAACCATGTGTCAAAGGCTAGAGAGAAAGATGTGCTACTAATGTGAGACAAAGGAGTGAGAATCATCTGTAAGACCTCAGTATAGTCATGGTGAGGGTGGTCTTCTGAGGTGGGAAGTAAAGTTGTCACATTAAGAGGATCACTAGTTGCAATAGAGACACAAGGTTCCTGAGAGAGGGCTAGATGTACCTGTTGAAGGAGAGAAGGGGTCATCAGGGCAGGGAGTGCCTTATGTGAGATAAGCTCATTTAGATAGTGAGGTGAGTGTACTGTAATAGACTTCCCTAATGTAAACTTCTTAGCTTCCTGTGCAAGTAGGGCTGCAGCCACAAGGGCTCAGAGACAAGGTGCTCATCCCTTTTACTGTGTTGTCTAACTGTTTTGACAAGTAGGCTACTGCTTGAAAAGAAGGTCCCTTCTTGTGTCCTAGTTCACCTACAGCATTGTGGCCCTGAGAGGTAGTATATAGAGTGAAAGGTTGGGTCAGGAAGGGTAAGGGCTGGAGCTCTTAGGAAAGCCTCTTTTAATTTATGAAAGGAGCATGTATGGGCATAGTGGGGTCTAGGGGTTCTGGGAAGGGACCCTTAAAAGCCTTTTGGAGAGTTGAGCTAGAGCTGCAAAGTTAGGAATCCAGAGATGAAAGAAATTAGCTTAACCTAGGAAAGATGTAACCTATTGTTTAGTTGTGGGCACTTGGAGATCTCAAAGAATAGTATTATAATCTGTAGTGATAGAGAAAGTGGTGGGGTGAGAAAGAGATATTTGACTTTTGGCGAAGCTATTTGGGCATTAGCAGGAGACACCCTCTACCCACAGCTGGCGAGAAAATTAAGGAGACTAGGTCAATGCTGTATGGCTAATGTATGGGATGGAGAACATAAGAGAAGGTCATCTATGTATTGAAGGAGAGTGCTAGGTTTGAGATCAAGTTCTGCAAGGTCAGCAGCAAGAGCTTGGCTAAAGAAGTGGGGACTGTCCCTGAACCCTTGGGGGACCACTGTCCAAATAAGTTGTTGAGACCTGAGAGTGCCTGGGTCACTCCATGTAAATGCAAAAAGATCCTGACAATCAGGGTATAGAGGGATGGGAAAAAAAGGCATCTTTAAGATCTACAACTATAAAGTGAGTGGTGGAGGGAGGGATATGAGAGAGCATGGTATAAGGGTTTGGCACCACTGGGTGGATTGGGATAACAGCACTATTGATTACTCTAAGGTACTGCACTAAGTGATAAGACCCATCAAGCTTGAGTAGTGGGAGAATGGGAGTATTATAAGGTGAGTGAGTAGGTTTAAGGAAACCATTATCTCAAAGGTGCTTAGTTATAGATTTAAGTCCCTGTAAATGTTTGTGAGCTATGGGATATTGGGGAACACAAGGAAAAATTGAAGGATTCCTGAGACAAATTAAAATAGGCATGGCATGGGTAGTGCAGGTGGGATTGGAAGTATCCTAAACTACAGGATCGACCAGAGAAGAAGAAAGGGGAGGGGATGACTTTGTGGTGCACTCTGAGGATGTTTGGAGGACTAGAGCTGTGGGGAGGGAAAAGGTAAAGGAGAAGTTAAGCTTTTGAAGGTGATCTCTACCTAAAAGGGGTGTGGGGCATGTTGGAACTACTAAGAAGCTAAGGGTAAGGAAGAGAGTCTGGAATCTGCATGCAATAGGCCCTGTCCACAAAGGCTGCATACACTGGCCATCAACACCCACCATAGAGATTGAGGACTTAATACAAGGACCTGAAACTCAGAAAGTATACTATAAGTCACCCCCCGTGACTATACGTACAGATAGTGTCTTACCTGAGACCTCCAGTGAGACTTGGGGCACCTAAAAGGATACTTTAATGGGGTCTGTGGGCCCTGAGCCCCATCAGTCTTCAGCAGCAAGTCTGAGCAGATCAATCAGCAATGGATCTGGTGGTGATGGAGTCTCCTGTGAGGGAAAGGAGTTAGAGGATGGCTTCCCTGCTCTCTGGTGGCTAGGACAGTCGCTCTTCCAGTGGTCTTTGTGTCCTGTCCTGTGGGTAAGTCTATGGAGACCCTAGAGGGGGAGTGGGGATGAAGAGGGGACAAGAGACACAAAGGATGGAGACAAGATGAAGAAGTCTAATCAAATCTCGTTTACTCACAGAAGGAGTAAAAAATATATAGGGTATCAAGGAGGAGGGATTTGGGTGCTGAGAAGTCAGCAGGTAACAGCAACAGTGGCAAGACAGAGGGTTATAGGTCAATTCAAATTCCTGGTGTGGACTCATAAGGCAGGCTGATTAACAAATTTCTTTCTTTGTGCCTCTTTTTCCTCTTTGTGAGTTTTTTCTCTGTTGTTGAAAATATGGAAAGCTAAATTAAGAAGGTCTCCTTGTGGGGTTTAAGGGCCATGTTCAGCCTTTTGTAACTTTGCACAAATATCAGGAACAGACTGAGACATAAGAGTTAACAACAATCATACCTTCATGAGAGTCTGGGTTTACATTAGTAAACTTAATTAAGGTGTCCCTAAGCTGATTTAGGAACACAGCTGGATTTTCATTAGCCTCCAGGACCTGTTATAAAAGTTTGTTATAGTTAGTATGTTTGTGAGAAATTTTATTAAGGCTCACAATTAGACATTCAATCATCTTATGTATTTTATAAGAACCTTCTCCATTTTGGTAATTCCAGTTAGGATCTTGTTCTGGCATTCCAGTAGGCCTAGATCATTTTCAGCAGTATTTGCCTTATGTCTGTGATAGGCTTCTTCTCGAGCTGCTTGCCACAGCTGAGCTTGCTCTTGTGAGCTGAGGGTAGAGTTCAAAATCACATAAATATCCTTAATATGTAAGTCATAACAATTAATTATAAATTCAAATTCTCTGGTATAACTTTGTGGGTCAACAGAGAAGCAACCTAATTCATGGCTAATCTGAGATAAGTCAGAAAGGGAGAAAGAAACATGTATATTAACAAGTCTCTCAGGGCCAACCTGTTCCCAAAGTGGGAGCAGAGACTGAGGCAGAGAAGACTGTGGAGTAGATGGCCACTGAGCAGCCAACTGTCCAGCAGGCATGTATGGGCAATTACCCAATAACTGGCTACAAAGCAGTCACCTGTCACCATGAGACAAGGAAACACAGGCTGCTGGTGGGTTGCCTAGCCACTGCTGGCTGCATGGTGAGTCATCATGTGACCAGCAGCAGGGTGCTCATTGATGATCACATGAGGAGCCACAAGGAGGTGGCCATTGACTGTGAGACCTGTCCCAAGATGGCAGTGCTCTGTCACGTGGTGGAGAGCCGCAAGATGGAAGTTGTCCTCCACACAAGATGCAGCAACCATGTGGCCTGCCAGAGGCTGGATTGCCTGAGACTGAGTATGGTGAGCATGTGGAGAAAATGGTGACACCAGGGAAGGACATAAAGAACCCTCAGACAGAACAGTCGGCTCGGGTGGGGGTGGGGGAGTGAGAAGTTGGAGACTGGAGAGAAATGCTAGGGGAAGGATTAGAGACCCTAAGGAAGAAGAAGGAGAGGACAGCACAGTGGGATAGAAACCTTTGGCTGAGAAGGCTGTGGGGTTTGATCTTAGGGATGCAGGGGTTAAAGAGGAGGGCACATCATCTAAGGGGTCTTGACGAGAGGAGGGGAAAGTTTGTGGTGCAATAGAGTTAACTAAAATATTTGAGCAGGTGTACATGATTTAATGGGAGAAAAGCACGTTCTTAGGGTAAGGAAAGCCTGTACATATGGAATTTCTGCTAACTTGTCACCAGTATAACAAAAGTCATACAAATTTTTGAGAATACAGGGGTCAATTGTCCCCTCTTTAGGCCATGGGATGCCATTAAGTTCATAGGTCAGCCAAGCCTCCTGGCAGTAAAAGATTGTTTTAATTCTTATGGTTTTCTTTAGGCCAAGGGTATCAAGGTTACGAACCAGGCACCCCAGAGGAGGTGGGGAGAGAAAAAAGTATTTCCCATGATTGAATTAAAAGTGAGCCAAAAGGGACAATTTAAGGGTTGAGAGCTCTGGCCCTCCCTTAAGGAATGTGTCCTAGACTATGCCTGACCAAAAGAGATCCTCACCTATTTTGGACGCGAAATAAAAAAAATGGCTCCAATTCAAATCCAGTGGTTGTCACCAAAAGGCATGGGTCAGGGTCCCAGAAGACCACAATAACAGCTCTGCCTCAGACTGTGCAAGGAACCTGAGAACTGCTACCCCAGTCCAGGGATGGAATGGGAACCCAGCGTGAGCCTGGCCCATGGCCATGGAGAAAACCCTGAAGGGAAGTTGACTCACTGAGGTAAACGAATTAGGCCAGTGTTGTTTGCAGGCTGGTGGTGACAAGTTGAGCAGCTCCCGCTTGTTGAGAAATGAGGAATTAATCCAAGATGCAGTCCAGTCCATAAATTAGCGGGGGGACTCAAACTGAGGAGTCACTCAGGCTGCCTTCCTGGTCAGGGAACCAAATGATAGGATTTTGTTGCAATAAAGGGAAAATATAAAGTAAAAATAGCCTTTATTCTGAGAATGCGGAAAGAATCCCATGACCCCTGGGGCCTGGCTTTCTCTGCTGGAAATGTGGTGTGTGGGGCATACATATAGTTTCTGACTGGGGTGGTGCTTAAGGTGGCATTGCTGATGCGTGAACAGCTGACTGGGACTCTTCACACTACAGGTAAGTTGTCATAGAGGAGGAGAAAGTGACCTCAAGATGAACATCCCCCGGCCCTGTCTCCCACTGCTGTAATATCACATCTAGGGCAAAGTCCTTTCAGTAATGACAGGAAAGTAGACTTCTAGAACTGCTTCAGAAAAGGCAAGAATGATGGGATACATGTATTTGGAGGGGGGGAATATTTTGAAGGGGATTAGTGGCCATTTTTTTTTTTTTTTTTTACTGTGATACAATTTTTAAAACAATTTATATATTAAGTACATATTTTGATCACATCTCAAAAGATCTCCTTATGCTTTAAGATCTTAATCTTTTGGGGCTGGGGATTTAGCTCAGTGGCATAAGTGCCTGCCTTGCAAGCAGGCAGTCGTGAGTTCGATCCCTGGTACCGATAAAAATGAAAAAGACAAAAAAAAAAAAAAAAAAAAAAAAAAAGATCTTAATCTTTTAAGACTTTATTTGGGAGGGAGAAGAATTTTTCAAGTTACTATTTTAGCAGGAGTATGTAGATGGACTTAAATATTTTCTTGTGTGGGTATGTTGTTCTATTTTCAAATGTTCTCACTAGCTGCAGACCTTGAGTATGAAGCTCTTATGGCATCTTTCTTCTGAAATTTAGAATTAAGAGAAAGAATCTTGATATCCTAGTTATTTTTTATTTGAATAATCTGGATTTTCTATGTGGAGTTGTAAGGGGTTTATTTTTTGCTTAAAATTAAAAGTAATAATTCATCACTACAGTCTTTCCTGTTTTTATTTTTCCTTAATGGTTTGGGAACTTAATAGGATCTTAAAACTTATATGCTCTTTGGTCAAGGTAATGTTATTTAGATAATATGAATCATATCCTCTACAATTTACCTATTAAAGTGTTCAGCCTACTGGTTTTCAACCTATTCAGAGTAAAAGAGCCTCCATCTAAAGTTTAGAATAATTCCATCCCTTTTTCTCATAAAAACCTATACATAGTAGCATTCCCTACCTTTCTTTCTCTAGTCCTATACAACAAATATTGTACTGAATTTTTTGCTGCAGATTTATCTATTCTAGATATTTCATGTAATGGAATCACACATTATGTGTTCTTTTGTGTCTTGCTTCTTTCCCTTAGCATAATGCTTTCAGAGAATCCTCAGTACTATAGCATGAATCAGTACTTCATTCATTTTATAGTGGAACAATATTCCATTGTGGGAATATATACTATTTTTTTTATCCATCAGTTGATGGCAAAATGTTGTATCTGCTTTACAGCTATTGAAAACAATGCTTCTATGAAGATTTGTGTAAAAATTTTCATGTATATATATTTTCATTTCTCTTAAGCACAGACTTAGAAATAGAAATGCTAGGTCCTGCCTCTATGTAAAATCTTCTGAAGAATCACCAGACTGTTTTCCAAGCTGATTGTGTCATTTTACATTCCCACTGGAAGTGTGTGTGGGCTCCAGACTCTCTACCTCCTCACCGTCTCCTATTATTATCTTTTAAAAAAAATCATAGCTATTCTAGTGCATACAAAGTGACAGGGAAATTTTTGAAATAGGCTTTTTTTAAAAAAATGTTTTTGCTCATTCCTATTTCCTTCATAAATATTGGATTTCAGAGGTATTTTCATATGTGTATAAAATATATTTTAATCACATCCATCCCTCCTGTTACACTGTCTTACATTCCTACTCTGGTATTGCCACCTTCTTACACGAGAGTCTCTCTTATACTTTCATGTCATCTATTTTAGATTCCACATATTAGGGAAAAGTATGATGCTTGTCTTTTTGAGTTTGACTTACTTCACTTAACAAGATGACCTCCAGTTCCATTTGTTTTCCTGCAGTGACATAATTATGTCCTTTATTGATGAATACTACTCCATGTATGTATGTATGTATGGTGGACACCTACACTGGTTCCATATCTTGGCTATTGGATATTATGCCTCAATAAACATAGGTATGCACAAAGCTCTATAATGTGCTGACTTTAATTACTTTGGGTATATACCAAAGAGTGGGAGAGCTGGTTGATCATATGCAGTCCTATTTTTAGTTTGTTGAGGAACCTCCATGCTGATTTCCATAGCGGATGATTTAATTTACATTCTCACTGGCAGTATATTCAAGTTCTATTTCTTAGTCATCACCAGACTTTTTGTTTTTCATATTCTTGATTGTAGTCATTCTTACTTGAGTAAGATGCAGGCTATGTGTAGTTTTGATTTGCATTCCCTAAATGACTAAAGATATTGAACATTTTTTTACATATTTATAGACCCTTTTTACTACTTTTGAGGTCTGTCTGTTCAAATTCATTGACCTATTGATTGGGCTACAGATTTTTTAAGTTGTTATATATTCTAGATATTAATCTTCTGTTGGAAGAGTAGGTAGCAAAGATTTTCTCTGACTCTGGAGACTGGTTATTCAGTATGTTGGTTGCTTCCCCTGCTATCCAGAATCTTTTCAATGTGGTGTTGTCTGATTGCAAATTCTTGTTATTGTTTCCAATGCTATTAGAATCCTATTCAGGAAATCTTTGAGTATACAGTTTCAGTGTTTCCCCTAGATTTTGTTCTAGAGGTTTCAAATCTTCAGGTATTCTGCCCAGGTCTCTGAAGCATTTTGAGCTGATTTTCCTGCAGGGTAAGTGAAAGGGTTGTAGTTTCCATATTTTACATATGGATATCCAGTTTTACTAGCATAATTCATTTAAGAGACTTTTATCCAACATATATTTTTTAGGCTCCTTTAAGAATCAAATCATATGGCTGTCTGTTCTCATCTGTTGGTCTGAGTGTCTATTTTTGTGTCAGTGCCATGCTGATTTTGTTACACTGATTTTGCAGTATAATTGGAATCAGGGATTATGATGCCCTTTTGGTCCTTTCATTTAGGATTTCTTTGACTCTTCTGGATCTTTTGAGTTTCCAGTGAGTTGTAGAATTATTTTTTTCCAGTTTTGTGAAGAATGTTAGAATTTTGATGGAGAAAGAGTGGAATCTACAGATTGCTTGTTGCTGATCCATGACCATGGGAGATCTAGCCATCTTCTGGTGTCTTCTCCAATTTCTTTATTCAATATTTTGTAATTTTCATTATAAAGGGCTTGATTAGGTTGCTCCCTGGTATTTTATTTTTGAAGCTATTGTGAGTGGAATTACTTTCCTGATCCTTTTCTCAGTTAGTTCATTATTGGTTTATAGAAAAGCTATTGATATTATTAATATTGATTTTAGTATCTTGAAAAGTAGACCATTTTTTAGAGAAAAGTTTTGACTTTTTGTGATATACAATTTTTGTTACTACGTGTAATTGTTACATTCACATGTACACATGTACATATCTCAATTCATTTAATTTCCCCCTCCCCTTTCATCTTTTCACCCTCCCTCTATCTGTAGATATACTTCCTACCTGCCAAAGATCTACTTTCCTGTTTTCTATTGTCATCTTCTGCTCTTATACTTTGAGTTTCTCATAATACAGGAACTATATGTATTTGAACTTGTCTGTGTGATTTATTTCACTTAACATTATGGTCTTAAGTTTCATTCATTTTCCTCAAATGATGAAAGTTTATCCTTCTTTATGAATAAATGTACATCAAATCCATTATGTATAAAAACTACAGTTTTATTTTCCCTTCATCTGTTAATATACATGTTGTTTCCAAGATTTAGCTTCTGTGAGATGTGCTGCTAGGTGTGTACACATCACTGTGGTGTGATGTCTTTAACTCCTTTGGGAAGAGGTCTAGAAAGGGACTATCTGAGTCGAATGAAATATCTACTTTTAGTTTTTTGAGGAACTTCCATACTTATTTCTGTAGTGTTTGTAGTGTTTTATATTTCCATAAACATTGTAAAAGTGTTCATCTTTCACTCTACCCTACAACCTCACCAGCATTTGTTATTATTTGATGTCTTGATGATTACCGTTATTTCTGGAGTAAAATGAAATTTTGATGTTTTAATTTGCATTTCTCAAGTGTTCAGAAGAATTGAACTTTTTTTCACCTATCAGCCATTTTTACTTCTTCTGAGAAGTGTGCTCATTTCTTTTTTCCATTTTTTGCTTTGGTGATTTATCTTTAGGAGTCTAGCTTTCTTTTTTTTTTTTTTTTTTCTTTTTGAGGAGACTAAAACCAAACAAAGTGAAACAGAATAGAGTAGATCAACACAAACAAAACAGTGAGATATCAAAGTAAGATAATAGGAAATCAGCAATGGCTACTACACTGCCTCCTGTTATCTTCAAAGTAGCTGCCTATACCTTCAGACGTAATAAAACCAAACCAAACAAAATAGAATAAAATCAATCCAAACAAAACAAAACAATACAGGGCATTTATAAAACAAGATAATAGGAAATCAACAATGGCTGCTACCTTCCCTTTTTAGACGTTTCCTCCCCTTTCACTTCCATAATATCTACTGTGCATTTTGTATCCCACTAACTTCAGTTTTTTCCTCAGAAAACAGCACTATGTTCACCAATGTGACTCTGAACCGTTTCACCCCTGAATATGATCTCAATTGCATCCATTTACCTACAAGAGCCTGGAGATTACTTTCTTTGTAGCTAAGCAGCTTCCCATTGTATAAAAATGCCATGTCTTTCTTATCCACTCTGTAGTTGATGGACAAGCTACTCTGCTTTTTTCTGGTTTCCTGTCACATGGAGCATTGTTTTCTCTTCTTTGACTTTCAGTCTATGAATTTCCTTTCATATTAAATGTGTTTTTGTATAAAGCATTTTGATGAATCCTGTCTCCCAATTCACTTTGTGTGTATTTCTTTTTATTGGTGAATTGAGGCCATCTGCGTTAATGGTTTCAGCCAACATGCACTTACTCATCTCGCCTTGCTATTTTCTTGCTGTTTGTGCCCTGCATTTCCCCTCCATTCAATTGCTTGCTCCGCTTGGGGATTTCTCTCTGCCTTGGTCCTGGATCCATGGTCATTTTTATCTCTCCTACCTGGTAGGTAGAATGTCCTTTAGTGTAGGATTCATTTGGTGGTCATGATGATATAGGAGAACAAAGCTCCCAACCTACTATGTCTGTGGGTTTGTGATCTCTAAAATCAAGAAATGGATTTTAGGAACAATGGAGGTTAAGATCAGAATATATTTATTGAGAGAAAGAAAGCTTCTGTCTGAAGAGAGACAGACAATGAATTCCTTTAGCTTTTCTTTGTCATGGAAGAATCTTTTTTTCTCTATCAATTTTGAAAGACAGTTTTGCAGGGTACATCAATCTGGATTGGAAGTTGTTTTCTTTCAGGACTTGAATCACTTTACTCTGTCTCTCTTCTGTCTCTCTTCAGACAGAAGCTTTCTTTCTCTCAATAAATATATTCTGATCTTAACCTCCATTGTTCCTAAAATCCATGTCTTGATTTTAAAGATCACAAACCCGCAGACATAGTAGGTTGGGAGCTTCGTTCTCCTATATCATCATGACCACCAAATGAATCCTACACTAAAGGACATTCTACAGAGAGATAAAAATGACCATGGATCCAGGAACATGGCAGAGAGAAATCCCCATTGACTTATTTCCTGGTTCTTGTTATCATTAAGAGACTCTGTCTTTTCCAGGGAATTTTATAGACTAAAACCATGGGTTCAAGGTGGGGGGAAAACTGGGAAATCACAAGGCAGATGGGCATAAGGTAGGACATAACTATAGTTAGCCAATAAGATTAATAGTTCAGATAAAATTGATTACATTAGGGACAAATGGGAAGCAAGTCACATAGGAAGCGGGCATTCTTAAGAGTTGTGACATTTCCCTTAGGGGGATGGGATAACGACTCCAGAGTTCCTTAGAGTGATAATTATAATATCAGTCTTTAGGATGTGGATGCATTTGTTTGATCCTTTGTCTTGAGGCCTGTCTCCCCCACAGTTGTAAGGTATCTGCACTGGCTCCTTTGAGGATCTATCCCTGTCTCACTGCCTATAGTATTTCTAACTAACTTGACTGCCTGCAACAATGAATTCCTTTAGCTTTTCTTTGTCATGGAAGAATCTTTTTTCTCTATCAGTTTTGAAAGACAGTTTTGCAGGGTATATCAATCTGGATTGGAAGTTGTTTTCTTTCAGGACTTGAATTACTTCACTCTAAACTCTTCTTGACTTGATGGTTTATGTTGAGAAGTCTGTTGTGATTCTGATGGGTTTTCCTTTATAGGCGATCTGTTTCCTTTCTTTAACAGCTTTTAATATTCTGTTCTTGTGCTGAACTTCTGGGATCTTGATTATTATATGTCTGGCAGTGGATTTATTTTTGTTATGGCTATTGGAGTTCTATATGCTTCACTTACCTGTATGTTAGGTCCTTTTCACATACTTGGGAAGTTTTTTGCTTTTACTTGTATAAATAGTCTTTTTATTTCATTTGTGTTGACCCTGCTTTTTCATTGACACCTATCATTCTTAAATTACTTTTCCTTGCATCATCTTGCAGCCATTGACTTATTTCCTGGTTCCTTGTTATGGTTAAGAGATCTTTTGCAGTTGTGAGCTACAAATCTGTCTTCAATATGTGAAAGTTTATCTTCAGTTTCTTTAGTGGTTTTGCCAGCTTTCAATGGCATTCTTAATTACCTAAATATCTCTCTGAATCTGTTTCATGCATTAAAAATTTTTCTTATATTGTTCATTCAAGGTTTCCATAATTTTCCTGTGCTGCTCTATTTTTATCTATGTTTTCTTTAGATACGTGCAGCCATTCTTTTATTATGTTTTTCATTTCTTCTTTTACCTGAGATAGTATTTCTGATCTAACTCTTTTATAGCTTCATGAAGTTGTTTTTTTACTTCTGTTGCCATTACTTCAGAAACTTCAGGTGTGTGACTTTCAATTTCTTCCATATTTATATCTCCTGGACTTGCTCTGTATGGGTTGGAGGCCAGAGATTGTCTTTTGCCTCTTCATCTTGACATTTTCCCGAGTTCTTCCAGACAAGCAGTTTGTAGGGTCCCAGGTTCTTCCCACATTCCCTAAGTGTGATTGCCTGATTCTCTTGGCCAGTGCTGGCTACGGGTACCGAATGGTGGTCAGAGGATGCACTGGTGTGGGGCTGGCTGCTACTTTTCACAGCCCAAGCTCCTGCTCCTCCTGACCTGTGCTGGTTATTGGCAGGAAATGTCCCAAATGGCATCTGGTGTATATGTGAGAGCAGGGCTGGCTGCTGCTTCTCCCAACCCACACTGCTTAACCAGTGGGAAATGGCCCCAGTGGCCATTAGTATATGCACAGGGGCAGAGCTGGATCCTGCTTCAAGAGTTAGATTTTCTTTACTCTTTACATACTCTAGATATTTATTTTCTCTCAGAACAGTAACTGGCAAACTCTTCCCCCAAACTCATAGTTGTACCTAGCTCTACTGGTTATTACCTTTGTTGTACATGTATGTAATTTGACATAATCCCATTTGCTGATTCTTGATGTTATTTCTTGTACATCTTAGGTTCTGTTGAGAAAGTTCTTGCCTGTGCCTATATTGAGTTTTATATATTTTGTTTTCCAGCAGATTTTTTGCCTTAATATGCAAGTCTTTGATCTATTTTGATTTTATTGTTATACTAATGATAGGTATGGTTCTAGATTCAGTGATGTACATGCGGATAACAAGTTTTCCCAGCACCATTTGTTACAGAGGATATCTTTCCCCAGCATAGACTTTAGGCCCCTTTGTCAAAGATCAGATGACTGAATGTGCTTGGGATTGTTTCTGCTTCTTCTATTCTTCGCTATTCTCATGAACTTCTTGGAAAGAGATAAGATAAGCACAGAAGCACAATCTCCTTGGTTAGGTTAATTCCTACAAGAAAGCAAGGAAAATTGACCTAACTGTTACTAGGTGACACAAAGTATATTAACCTAAAACTAATTTGAATCGGAGAAAGGATGCCATGTATAGCATATAAAAATCTGTTTGCAGGAATCTTTCCGAGTATGGGCAAAGAATTCAACATACAGGTAAGTGTTGCATATAGAACCCCAAACATGATCAGAGAACAACTTCTTCATGATACTTAGTCATAATCTCACAGGTCCAACACAAAGACAGAATCTTAAAATACATTAAAAAACAACTCCCTTATAAAGGTAAATTCATTAGAACTACAATAGGCTTCTTAACACAAATTTAAAGCCCAGGAGAGCTGGGAGTGGAGTTTTCAAGTCCTAAAAGAAAACGACTTCAATCAGATCAATATATCCTATAATACTAGCTTTAAAAATTGATGGAGAAATAAGACATTGCATTGCAAAACCTAACTTAAGAAATTCGTGATCACTAAAGCAGCACTCTAAAAAATTCTTAAGCTTATCCTAGATAGAGATCATAAAGGCAATGATGTCAAAATATCTGATGGAATTAATAAATAAGATAAGATAAGATAAGCAGATAAAAGGGAAAAATAAATCTACTGAAAAATAATGCAATGATAGAAATAAGTCAATACCTTTTGTAATTTTTAAAACATAAACACCTACAGCTCTCTGATAAAGAGACACAGATTCGCAGAATGGATCAAAAATCAAAACCCAATTGTATGCTGTATACAAGGACACATCTAATCCAAAAAAAGGAATTCATAGACTAAAAATCAGAGGACGGAGAACAATATTCCATGCTTCAGTACAACAAAAGCAAGCAGTTATCTAACTTATTTTCATACAAAGTGGGCTTCAATATAAATTTGATAAAAGGGGCAAAAGTTAGTATATATTAGGGGAATAATTCAATAGGCCTTTTATTGTGGTTCTCTTCCATTGGCTCTATTACTCCTTTTTGGGTCATGAATTGTTTTATCTAGTTACTAGTCATATTAATGTTTTTTATCTAAATCCTGCTGCGACTTCTTGGACTCAATCTCTAAATCATACAATTTTTTTTTGCAACAACTACTCCTTCATTTCTTACAGTTGCCATTAGATCTGTTTCCATCCCCACCTCAAATCCCTTGACTCTTCAGTTTTTTACTGGCAGGCAATCTATTTGGTGGAATAACACAGTACAGCCAACTTCATAGGTCAAAATGATCAAACTTGAAGAACCTCACACAGATCAATCTAATGAATTTATTTCAGATTTCCCTTTTTCCATAGAGGCAATGAATGTCCTCTTGAATAAATTGGAGAGAGTGACCTAGAGATCTGTAAAAAGCATCTTTTTTTCTGAAAAAGTCTTTTCATAACTTGGTGTTTGACCTCCCAGGAGGTTACCATATTGATGCCGAACTTAGTGCGGACACCCGATCAGCATGGCGCACTGCAGCCCAGAACTCCTGGACTCAAGCGATCCTCCCATCTCAGCCTCCCAAGTAGCTGGGACTACAGGTGCTGCCACCATGCCCGGTGTTTGGTTCACTAATACACCCACCTGGAATACTAAGTCTTTGAGACCTTGTAATTTTTCTTTGCTCATTCTTTAACAGGTATATATTTTTTTATTTCATAGTTTACAGTGGCTTTCTCCTAATATTGTATGGTTTCCTATTCAAATTCCTGGCAAACAGAAATAGGGAAAAATACATTTCTTCTAGTTTTTCTTTTGTTTGGTTTTTCTTGTACCAGAGTTTGGGGGCAGGGTATCATTGTGTTTATAACTTTGCTGAGAACTTACTTCCCCTCATCAGCTTCTTCCCTGGTGGATGTTAGTCCTGAGAAGGATCAGGGTCCTTTACAGGCTGATTCATGCCCATTGCTGCCTGGCTTCTGACTCTCCTTTCCTTTGACCCAAGCCTTGGAATTGTAGATGTGGTTGGATCTGACCAACCCTGAAGAAGTGATTGCTGAGCCTCAAACCTGGCTCCCTGCTGCCCACTTGTGTTTATTTTGGCTTCTTTCTGTGAGACCATAGGGACCCTCAGAATTTTCTGGGGAGAGACTCAGGGCTTTCAGAGTCATTACATAGAAGATCTATGGAACAAGAGGAGTTTTTGCTCCTAGTGCTTACTCATCTACCCATTACATATCTTTGGATTTATTATACTAAAAGATCTCTCAGACTAAAAAGGAAGCAGAGACAGGAAATAATGGGGACTAACATACCCATCTGGCCACCAAGTATCTGCCCATCTCAGTCCTTCCTCACTGGGTCCCTGAGCAGAGAGAGTGTGGTGAGGAGAGCTGAGGAGAACAGGGTCTGAGGCCCACAGCTATATCCCAGAATGTGCCTTTTGTCCTCTACTGGTCAAATTTAGGAACAGTGGTATCTACTGAGAGATTTAGTAGGAAGCAGTAAGTGAGGGATTTGATGGGATGATATGCACTTTGCTGGTGTTTCCATGTTTTCTTTTTATGTTTGGATTATAACAAAGGGTCTCACAAACATGCCCCTAATTTTCTACTGTAAATTTTTACTTTAGTAGAATACTAGCCAGTTGTACATCTCAGTACCTTTCTCTAAGGAATACAGGAAGCAATCTTTGTGTTTATCCACTTGGTACAATGAAAGGCAGGGTGAATACACATGTGCAAAAGTATCAAATCAGGTTTTAAATCCATGTTATGCTTTATGGAACAGTGTTTGCATATTTACCTGAACATCACAGAAATTATAATAAACCCACACCACTCTAGGATTGTTTTTTAAAAAAGTTTTCTTTACATTTTTTCTGGTAGAAGTAGCCCAAATCAGAACAATGGCACATACAAAACCAGATTTGAAAATTGTGGAGGAGGTCAAAAGTGAACACCAAACTACTCATGCATAAATGATGATGATTGATTGTGATAAAATATATGCTTTTGAAATGGAAGAGTGGGGAGGTGGATCATGAAGATGATGATGATGATGATGACAGTGATGACTTTGACCTTGATTGTGTGAACCAAAATTCCCGTGACAGTGCAACGGAGCAAGAATTGACTGATACGGACACAGGGAATGCAGACCTCTTTGACTAAGCTGATGAAGAGAATAGCAGTATGAATACATAGTTGACTATTCAAAACGTTCCAAAATGTCACACAACCAAATGGAAAGATCCAGTGTTAGAACTAGGTCTGAAAATATGGTAAAGGCCTTGGCAGAAATGAAACATATTGGACAGAATGCCAGCATTGCCATTCAATGTTGGAAACTGTAGCACACAAAATGCTACTGTAGGTACTGCAGGTACTGTAAAATACACAGTGACTGAGATACAAGTACAATGTTCTGTATGCACCAATAGCCATATTAAAAAATGTATTATGACACCTCATTAGCTGAACTGATAGCATTCATGGGTCTGCTGTGCTTGGCAAGGATTTCTCATGGCAACTGCAAGAATGTAAAAGACTTATGGAAAAGAGATGATCAAAATATGGCATAAAAATTTATGCCCTTGTATATGTGAATACTTATAATACTTTCAGTTTAGAAATGTATCCTGGAACTCAGCTATCATGTCTTTATTTTTATAGTAATAACTTGAATGATGTTGTGAAAGATTTATTGTTCCCATCTCCCAAACTAATCAGAATGTAACATTTGACAATTGGTTTACTGATCTCTAATTGATGTTACATTTGCTATCAGAGCATACATTGAGCAGTGTGATAACTGTATTCATGAACAAAGCAAAAATTCTAAATGAAGTGTTTAAATTTCCAAATAAAGAATTGTACAGTGAAATTTTTGAAATTCAGAAACATTTATATTGGCCCTGAATATGACAAGGACAAAGAAACTGGTACTGTTGATGTTCATAGTGTACCACAATGGACGTGTTGATAGAAAAACTTTGACAAAATGGAATGGAAAGTTTCTGTAACAAAACCAAAAACAGTGTAGATGTTGATGTGTTATGCAACGACTATGATGTCACTCAAAACACAGAACATTGCACAATGGTTGTGTTTTAATCAGCCCAAACATGTGTGGCATAAATAGTTTGGTAGTTTACAAAGAAAGTAACAAGTCAGCATTAAAATATCACAGAAAAATTTTTCTTAGATTTGGACTAGAACTCATAAGGGATGCAGATTTCCCCTAAGGATTCTTGTCCTCTAATGCTTCACTAGCCTGTTTTTTAATGCTGCTACAGATATTGTTTTGTACCACCTTGGTCATTCTCATGAATTTGAAAGGAGGTAAGACAAGCACACAAGCACACTCTCCATCTTGAAACTCAAAGTCTATGAAAGCTTTTTCTTTTTTTGAGACAAGACTCTCTATGCAGGGCAGGATGGCCTTAGATTTGTTTATGTGGCCCAGAATGGGCTTGAGCTCATGGCAATACTCCTGTTTCAGCCTCCTGAGTGCTGAAATTACAGGTGTATGCCACTACACCTAGCTAAAGTCTATGAAAGTTTTTAAAGCAGTGAATAATCTTCCTTGTTTCCCTCTATAACCACCACCTCCTCCTCCATAGCACCATATTATATTTCCCCTTAATCCTTTCCTCCTAAGAAAGGACACATTTCCTCATTTTCCTCTCTCATTGCAATCTGTACTCTAGGTCTCTTAGAAAAAATACCTCCATTTTTTATGCTTTTTGGTAGTTAAATGCCAGCCATGTCTCTCCTCAAAGCCTGTCATTTTCCTTTTTATTCCACTCACTGACCCTGTAAGTGGCATTTGATGCACAAGAGCTGGAACAGTCATTAGCTTAAAATGGCTTTTTAAAAAAAATTCTCTCACTGCTCTGAGTCATGTCTTAAAAAGAAAGGCACCCTACAGTAAACTTCCTGAGCGTCCATACCTGGCCCTGCGGGGTTCTGATTGCACAACAAAGTAGAAGGAGATTGAGTAGCACACTCTATGCATGGTTAGGTGAATGAATGAAAGTACCTGAAGCCCCAGGGAAGGCTCCTAGAACTACATTTTTTTTTCTGGTTCTTTTAAAGATAATATTTCCTCTGGACTTTCTAAAACCAAGCTTCTATGTATATATATCTCCTCTTTCATTTTAAGCAGAATCCTTGGAGGAACCCAACACAAAGGAATGTCCACTTGAAGCTTTACAATACTGAATTGAATTGGGTTGCATCCTGGAATTATTTCTAAGTGAATACAGTAACTGGACAGACTCCCTTTTTATTTATTTCTTGGTTCCTCAGTTTTTTTCTCTTCTGCAGAGAAACTAGACACACATTCAGGGGGCCCTTTCTTTTATTTTCCCCTTTCAAGTAAGAGAGTATTACCAGTTTCCATTGGTTAAAAGAGCAAATGCAAACCCACTACCCATTGAGAAGAGTGCATGTTAAATTATCTTGCATCTTAATCCAGAGCATGTGGCCAGGGATTCCTTCTTGAAGCCCCAGTTCTCATATAATCATGCCAGCCCATCAGCCATCACAAAGTGGCAGCTGCCCTGGGGAAGTAACCCAGTCTACATTCATGATCTCAGGGCTCTTTCTCAATGGACATATCCAATGGACATATGTGGTTCCCAAGTAGTTCCTTGATTAAGAGTTGGACAAAAATAGCCTTCCATAGTATCACAAATCAACCTGGATAGTTCATTCTTTCCTCTTTACCCAAGGATTATATGTTATTTTCCCTGCTATCTTGCAGATTCATTCCATGAAACCAGTTTTATCCATTCTCCAAACAAAGGAACATCTCCAACGCTCGAGGACACCTCTGCATGGTGGCAGTAGCTCTCTTGAAGGGACTGAGCTCTAATTACATGGAGAACAGTTCTTTTCCCATGCACCATCTTACAAGTGGTTTAAAGTTGTCTCCACAACTATAATAAAAGCCATTACTTTTTACCTTTTGGAAGAGCTTATCCATTTCTGAGGTGACCAATTGACTGCCTTATTGGCAATTATTTAAGATGGTGAACAAAGGACCCTGCCTCTCCCGTCTCTAGGGCTAATGGTTGGCTCCAGTAGCTACTATTGATGCACTAAAAGTATCCTTCCTCTTTCCCATCCCTCCTCTTGAGGGCTCAGAAATATCTCTATGGTTATTACTTGTGATATGTCAAACTGATTTGAGTAAGAACTACCTAGCAGAAAAGAGAAATTCTGAGTGTGTTCGTGGATGATTGACATATAGGCCAGAACCCTGGATGTGAATACTAACCAATACCTTGTAGCCTGAGAGGAATAAAAAGGGAAAGAAGGAATATCAAAAACTGATCTGGTCCACAATCTCTGAAATTAGTGGATGGCGAAGGCTTAAATAAATGAGACTAGTGGTATGATTTTAGAGCTCCAGAAGAATCAAAACCCTCCAGCAGAATGCAATTCTTGGAACTTAAGACAAGAAACTTCTCAGAGAGCTTTTCAAACAAGCAAAGAGTTAGACTGGAAAATGTGGTAAACTGAACAGGACCTTAGGAATGGTTCAAGGACTTTTCCAAGTAACAGACTATGTTAATTTAAGAGAACTGTCTTATGTTAATTTAGGAAAATTATTTTAGGAGAAAGTCTCCATGTTTACTTTCACTACGGGAGTGAGACACCTGCAGCCACATCTTTATTTAGTTAATTGGGATGGGAGTCAGGCATCCTCAGCTGTGACCTTATCCCATCCTTTGAGGAATCAGGGCATCACAGGCCACAACAGGCCTCAGCCAGGACCAGTGAGCCATAGTGTTTCACTTACTATGAGTCTGCTCCCCATCCCTAGACAGGGGTCTAGGCTTTGGACAGACACAAGTAAACACAAAAGGCCAATTGGTTCATTTTAAATCCTGTTCAGAGCTGCTTCATAGTAGTCTCCATTGGGGAGAAACTCCAGTCTTCACCATTGTCTTTGAACATTGATCTCTGTTTCTTTGGTCTTCCACTGAAGACTCTCCAACTTTCCAACAAAGATTCACACCACTGACTGTGCAGTGAATTTATAGCTCTAAAGTCTTTGATTGCTCTGGACATTCTCGCTCTTTAGTGCACAGGCAGCCATTTTGGTTCCACAATGATTCCACAAATGGCCACAGTGACTCTTCTTCTTCTGATACTGTAAGCCTCCCTGATAAATCCCTTTGTGCACTTGTGCCCATATTTTATTTAATTATGTTTGTCTAGAAAACCCTAATATAACTTCCAAGTGTAGAGGAACCAGGGGAGAAATTAATGACCAATGTTCTTTCTCCTCATAGCTCCTTCACCCTTCTTCATGACTCTCACACACCAACCTCAGACTAGTAAGATGTCACTGTCCCCAGGAGACTGTCTTCCATTCCTGCCTAATTAAACTTTCCCCAGTTGTAAGAAAATATAGCACCCAGTCAACTGGCTCTGGCAGGGATCCCTCCATGCATACCTAATGTTAAACATGGCATTACTACACAGTAATGCATACATGGTGTAAATAACATTAATACAGTATTTAATGCTATCAAATTTCTGGTCATTGAAAATCCAGTGTGCAAGGGTGCAATGTAGTTAAGCCAGTGAGTAGCAGCATCGTAGGGCTCTTAAAGTGCTGGCATTCCTTACGTGAGTAATTCATGGATAGTAGACAAAGGACTTTTTAAAATACAGATCCTGAAGTGTTTTATTTATAATGGAATACAGTAGTTTTCTTAAGTCAACCTAGGACATCCATCAGGTCTCTCAAACTTCTCCAAAGAGCCCTCTTTCTCTCTCTGTTCACCAAAATGGCACTTCCATGGTGAAAACCTCTTTGGTGTTTCAGTTTGTGTGATTCCTACTGACCTATATATTGATGACTATGAAAGAGCACCTTAAATCCCTTCCTACATTTCTTACGGATTCTTTCTTTCTGTTGGAAACAGTCATCTGACTGTGCACGCCAGCCACCTTTTCCACTAGATCACTTCACATATTATCATATTAATTTCATAACATTGGTGTATACCTAAATATGTAGTTGATTGATTTATCTCTTCATAAATGTCATTTTTTTCTTACATGGTTTTTTTTGTTTTGTTTTGTTTTGTTTTTTGGTACTGAGGATTGAACCCATGACCTTGCACTTACCAGGCAAGTGCTTGAGCCATGAACTCAATCCCCAGCCCATCCTTGTGGTTCTCTGTGTGTGTGTGTGTATGTGCCACATAGTGGTTTTTTTTTGTTTGTTTGTTTTTGTTGTTGTTTTTAAAAGTCAGGTATATTGTGTAAGAAAAAAGAAACTGATAAACAGTTATGCCTAGAAATGAGCAAATATTTGCCTCACCTATACATTCACCAGGTTTGGGTTGAGCCAGTCTGGTAGTTAATCTGCCCTACCTGTAGGGGGTCCAATAAGTTCCTTCCTCCAGGACACATCTGCATGGGTAGAAGTTTTATTCTTTCAGTCCTCAGCTACAGTGGGTACTTACCAGTTCCTTAAGGGTACAACATTTACTGCTTTCTTCAGTGACTTCAAAGTTTTGTTTGATAGAAGAACTAGAGGACAAGAATCCAAGGGAGTGCTTCATATTCTTTTCTCTAGTGGCTACTTTTACCCTGAGAGATGCTTTATTAAAGCTCTTGTCCTGCCTCCAGTTTCTCTTTGTGAGCATTCGGTGAGATGTGTGACAACTGTATGTAGGAGGGTTAATTGCCTACATGTCTTTTTCTCATTTGAACTTTAGTAAGCGATCAACAACGTTAGCTGAATTCTTCCTACATGTCTCTGACAGTGTCTACCTCACTTGACAAATGCTCATGTCCTATGTCTCCTTAAAGACCCCTGCATTCCCTTGGATTTTATTGTGCTGAAATGTTAGTTTTCTAATGGGTTCAAGGTGAGTTGTAAATTTGACAACTGCTTGGCATTTTGTTATTCTTGTTTCTGTAAGAGCTTGAATCACATTCTCTCCATCTTCTCACATCCTAAGCAGAAAAAAATTCAGTCCACTCCTCTTAAAGGACTCCAGACAAGCTACAAGTATCTTCCTTTGGAAAAACCCTCAAGAATTACTTCATGAGTTAAATGTTTAACAGTTTATCCTGCCTCATGATATTATGCAAGGACATAAATTTCACTTTGAATTAAAAAACATAAAGTATGTTTCTTGACCCTTTGTAAGTAGTTGAATGAATTGTCTATTTTGCTCGAAGGTGCATCTTCTTGGCGATCTTCAGCGTTAATGTTAATTACTGCCTTGCATTATCCTCTTCCAGAATGAAATATTTGTTCCTTTTGTTATTTATTTTGTCTCAAATAATTGCTTTAAGTGTATCTCCAAAGGTTTACATTTTCCTAATCTACATTTTGTAACACTTCCATGTAGCACTGTCTGGTAAATTTAGATAACACATACACAAGCATAACAAGGTCCAAGAAATCCAGAAGATTGGCAACTTTGATTTAAATACCTCACAGTACAAACAACAAAACAAAACAAAAACCCAACTCCATTCCCGTCCATTTGGTTATTGTCATTATAGAATATAAGTTAAGAAAAATACTGGGTAAGATATTATAATATTGTACCCAAAATAATTTGTGAATTTTTTTGAATTACACTTGGAGTAACACAAATTATTCTTGTGATATTGATGGGGATTTTGTGGGCAGTAAAACTCTTAAGATTCTGTGAACTGAAATCATCTTTTTGTCTAAAGGATCTTGGCTACCTGAGAACTGAGGATCATCGTATCATACCATGCCAGGAAAATTGCATTCTTGGCATGTACTCTTTAAGTAAAATTTGATTATAAAAGCATATATGTCTTTCCTTCACGAAGACATAAAAACCAAATTTTCAACTCCCAAGGAAAAACATTCCTTTAAACTTGATTATTTTTCTGATTATATAAGTGCTCTTATTTCTTTGAAATGTGAAAAAAAGTTAAGGGTGAATTTAAATAATGTTTTAAAAGTAGAACATCAAAGCCTAATCTGGTAGGTTATGGTTATGAATATACATACATTAATGTATTCATATATAAATATATATTCATAAAAATTTTAGCCTCCTTAGAATTATACATATATATTTATGTATACATTATCAATATCATACTTTAGAGTTTTCTACACTGCTTTTAAAAGAAAAAGACAAAAAAACCTTATCTTTGCCTAAGAAGTATTTTCCCATGTCATCAAAAACTCTTCATAAATATTTTTAATGGCTCAATAATATTCTGTTTTATGGTTGTGCCATCATTGAGTATAAACCTTTTGTGTATTGAGATTGTTGCCCATGTTTCAGTACTGAAAACGATGCCGTGATGAACTTCTTCATATATAAATCTTTGTCTTTGTTTTTGATTACTTCCTAAAGATCCATTCATGGAAGTAAAATTACTGACTCAAAGAGGATGAATATTTTTATAGCTCATGACAGATATTTACAAATCATGGTATAGAGGCTTTAACAAATAATATTGCCACCAGTAGTTTATGAGAGTATATGTCTTACTGAATCCTCACAAATAATGACTACTATTACTTTTTAAAATCTTTGTCAGTGGTAAATAGTGGTAAATTTCTAAGATCTTGAAATAATTCTTTGATAATGCATTTTCTTCATGCTACTTTTTAATAACTTTTGGTTTTTCAATGTGACTATAACATTTTGCATTCCCAACAACAATATATGAGAACTACAATTGTTTGATTTCCTACTTGATTATGAGAACTACAATTGTTTATGTGTTTAATTATGAGAACTACAAATTGTTTGATTTCCGGGATGATACTCACTTGTAAATGTTGTTTTACATCCTAAAAGCCTTATATTGGCATCTCATTGTGCTTTCATTTTGTCTCTCCCTAAAGGTTAATGATGTTAAATATTTTTAGATGTTTATATTTCATCTATTTCTTCTTGAAATGTTGGTTGAGGTCTTCAGTTCATTTATTTGTGGGTTGATTATTTGTTTACTTAGTTTTGAATGTTTGTCATTCTGAGTACAAATCTTACATATGTGACTTTATAATGATTTATTGAAGTTTGTGTCTTTTTTATGTGGTATGCAGTATGTTTTGCACAGCCTACGTTTTTAATGTTGAAGAAGCATAATTTATTGTGGTTTTATTTGCTAGCCTATGGCTTTGGGGTTTTGCCTAAAAACTCTCTGATACAATGTCACAATGATTGTGTCATTTGTCTTCATCTGGAAGCTTTATAATCATAAGCTGTACATTTATACATATGATCCCTTTTGGTTTTTTTTAAAGACAGGAAAGTAAACAAAAATAAAAACAATAATACAGAGTTTCAAACAGGATAATAAGAAATTAACAATGGTTACTATATTGTATGCTGTAGTCTTCAAAGTAGTTGCTCAGATTACAAGATGCAGACATGCAAAATTAACCAATGTAAGCCCCAACAGATTTCTTCAGTGCACTAAAAGAAATTAGTAATATAATTACGTTAGCTCTCTTCCCCTTTCCTTCATTTTTCCTTTCCCTAATCCAGTTGTTCTTTCCTTGTGAGCAGTTTCTTTCCCTTTCTCAATATCTATTGCAGATTTTGAATCTTTTTTGCCTTTTTTTTTGTGACAAAGCCTCACCATGCAGTTCAAGTTGGACTTGAGCTCATTTTGTAGCCCAGATTGGTCTCAAACTCACATGATCCTTCTGCTTCAGCTTCCCAAATCTTTGGATTACAGGAGTGTGCCACCATGACTGGCAGTTCTCTTAGTTTCTTCCACTAGGGAGACAAGGTGACACTTACACATGAGCATTTGATTTAATTTCACTTATGAGTATGCTCTCTAGTTGCATCCATTTACCTATTAAAACCTGGTTTGTCCTTCTTAATAGCTGAATAGTTTTCCATTATGTTAAAAAGCCATATCTCATTTTACCATTCCTCAATTCATGGGCACTTGGGTTGTTTCTAAGATTTAGCAATTACAAATTGTGCTGCTATAAACGTGGGTGCACATATATTGTTGTGGTATGGTGTTTTTAATTCTTCTGAGAAAATACACAGAAAGGGAAGGCCTGGGTAAAATAGGAACTCTGATCTTGTTTTTTTGAGGTATCTCCATGCTGATTTCCACAATGGTAGTACCGATCTATATTCTAACCATTAGTAGAGAAGGGTTCCTTTTCCCCCAAAATCCCATAAGCATTTTTTTTATTGATTTGATTTCTTGATCCTGGCCATTCTTTCTGGGGTGAGATGGCCACTCAGTATAGTTTTAATATGTATTTCTCAGATGACCAATGATGTTGAATGTTTTTTCATATAATTATTTGTCATTTGTATTTCTTCATCTGAGAAGTGTGTATTCATCTCAGACACCCATTTTTAGATTAGGTCTTTGAATTTATTAGACTATATAAAATTCTTTTTACATTCTACATATAAGTTCTTTGTCTGTTGGCTAAATGTTTTTTACAATTCATGGGTTTTCCTTTTACTCTGTTGGTGATTTCCTTTGATGTGCAAAACTTTTACCTAAGGTGAGATCAGTTGTTGATTCTTCCTCTTGAAGTTTTACCCTAAAAAGTATGTAGTGACTTTCCTTATCTCTTTTTTTTAAAATAATGTTATTTAAAAGGAAAAAGAGAAAAAACAAAACAAAACAAAGTGGTGTAAGGGTACAAGTAATACAAAACTACAAAAAAAAGTAAGAAATCACCAGTTAATAGATTACACATTATCATCTTAGAGATAGTTGCTCAAGTCACAGTATCAAAGCATACAAAGTGAACATTCAAACAGAGAGACTGCAAACAGTTGTGTTCAATGATCCAACCAAAAACATTAATATGGTCAGCTATTTAACACCCCTAAACACACTTGCAGTTGTATCCTTTAGAGCACTTTTTTTCCCTCTCTTTTTTACAACAAAATTTACACATTTTGGGTTTTATTACTCCTTAGTTCTTATTACTTTTTTTTGGAAGAGAATAAAGTCAAATGTGGCAAAACAAAGCTGTCAGTCAAAACCAAGGATAGACATAGCACATAATGTAAAAACAAAGTACAAGGTTATCAACAGTGGTTACCATAATGCCTCTTGTTTCCTTAAAAAGAATTGTCTATCTCATTAGGTATTATAAAGTTGAACAAAACAGTAGAGAACAAGACCAATAAAACTTAAATATTGTAAACATTACAGGACTTCCAAAGGAGACAGTAGTCAAACCAGAATGGGCATCTTAGTGAATCTTGTTGCCTTCAAAGTAGTTGCATATACCCTGAAACTTGATACTATCATACAGAATGGAACAGAGTCTAATCAGTCAAAACAAGATAGTGGGAGTATTGCAGGACTTCAAAACAAGTTAATAGGAAATCAAAAAAAGTTACTATAATATATCCTGCTAATTTTTAAATTTTTCCCCTTAATTAAAAAACCCATAAAAAATAACTAAATAATTTTTTAATGAATAAGGGAGAGATTGAGATAAAAGAGGACATAACAATAAAGGTCAAAGCATGACTGTTTCAGCAACCTAGTGCTTCACCACCAAATAACCCGACTTAATAGTAGTTACCATAGTGTCTGTCTTTTTCCTTGAAATATTTGAATATAACTTCATATACTATAGCTTCAAATATTTCCATAGCTAGAAGCCCAGAATAAAGACTTTCCAATTAATAAGTGAAAACTTTATAAGGCTTCAAGGCCACATAATGGGGAATCATGATTACCACATACTTTTCTATATTTGAATCATTACTTACATTAGGGAAACTATTCGGTATTCACACATGTGAGATTGATTTATTTCACTTATGAGTATGGTCTCAAGCTGTGCCCATTTATTGATAAATATCTCAATGTGATCCTTTTTTATAGCTGAGTAATACTCCATTGTATAGAAATACCACAACTTTTTTTATCCATTCCTCAGTTGATGGACACTTGGGTTGTTTCCAAGATCTGGCGATTACAAATTGTGCTGCTATAAACATAGGTGCACATATATCACTGTGGTATGATGCTTTCAGTTCTTCTGGGAATATGCCTAGAAGTGCAATAGCTGGAATAAATGGGACTTCCAATCCCAGGTTTGGAGAAATCTCCAGACTGACCTCCACAAAGGTTGTACCAGTCTATACTCCCATCAACAGTGTAGGAGAGTTCCTTTTTTCCCACAGCCTCTCCAGCAGTTGTTGTTGTTGGTTTTCTTGATCCTGGCCATTCTTTCAGGAGTGAGATGGTATTTTAGTGTGGTTTTAATTTGCATTTCTCTAATGACCAATGATGATGCACATTTGTTCATGTATTTATTTGCCATTTGTATTTCTTCATCTGAGAAGTGTGTATTCATCTCAGATGCCCAATTTTGGATTGGCTCTTTGAGTTTTGGGGGTCTGAGTTTTTTTTTTTAATTCTTTATATGTTTTAGACAAGAGTCCCTTGTCTGAGAGAGAGTTCACTAAAATCTTTTCCCAGTTTGTGGGTTTTCTTTTCACTATGCTGATGATTTATTTTGACATGCAGAAACTTTTTAATAAGAAGTGGTCCCAGTTATTGATTCTGGGAAGTATTTCCCGTGCGGCTTGAGTCCTGTTCATGAATTCTCTACCTACCCCTATGGCTTTAACCCAATTTGTCTTCCAATAGATTTAGTGTTTCTGTTGTAATATTCAGATCTTTGACTCATTTAGATTTTAATTTACTACATAGTGATAGGCAAATGGAGAGCCAGTTTTTCCACCACCATTTATTAAAGAGACTGTCGTTGTTCCAGTGAACCTGCTTGGCTCCTTTATCAAAGATAAGGTGGTTGAGTGTGTTTGTAGTTGTGGTTGTATCTTCTAATCTATTCCATTGATCTTCGGCTCTGTTTTGATTCCAGTACCATGTTGATTTTACTACTGTTGCTTTGTAGTATAACTTCAAGTCAGGGATTGTGATGCCTCCTGCCTTGCCTTTGCTGCTTAGAACTGCCTTTACTATTCTAGGTCTCTTCTGGTTCCAGATGAATTTTAGGAGTGATTACTCTAGATTAATAAGTTATGTTGATGGTAGTTTTATTGGGATTGCATTGAATCTATATAACAGTTTTGGGAGAATGGCCATTTTCACAATGTTTGTTCTTCCTATCCATGAGCAAGGGATGTCTTTCCATTTTCTGAGATCATCTTCAATTTCTTTTTTCCGTGTATTATAATTTTCTCTGTATAGGTCTTTCACTTCTTTCGTAAGTGTAATTCCTAAATATTTCATTGTTTTGCTTGCTAATACGAAGTGTGTGGTTTTTCTTATTTCCTTCTCTGTGATTTTGTTGTTAGTGTATAGGAATGCTATTGATTTCTGAATATTGATTTTGTATCCAGCTATATTACTGAATTTATTTATTATATATAAGAGTCTTTCAATAGAGTCTAGGGGGTCTTCTATGTATCATGTCATCTGCAAAGAATGATAATTTAACTTCTTATTTTCCTATCTTTACCCATTTTATTTCTCTCTCTTGTCTAATTGCTCTGGCTAGTACTTCCAGTACTATATTAAATAGGAGTGGTGATAAAGGACATCCTTGTCTTGTGCCTGATTTTAAAGTAAAGGCTTTCAATTTTTGGCCATTTAGTGTGATGCTGGCTGTTGGTTTGTCATAAATGGCCTTTATTATATTGAGGTAAAGACCATCTATTCCAATTTTCTGTAAAGTTCTTATCATGAATGAATGTTGGACCTCATTGAAGGCTTTTTCTGCATCTATAGAAATGATCATGTGATTCTTACTTTTGGCTTTATTGATATGGTGGATTACATTTATTGATTTACGTATGTTGAACCATCCTTGCATTCCTGGGATGAATCCCACTTGGTCATGGTGTATGATTTTCTTGATGATTTGCTGCATCCTATTTGCCAATATTTTATTGAGGATTTTTGCATCTGTGTTCATTAGGAAGATCGGTCTATAGTTCTCTTTTTTAGTTGGGTATTTCTCAGGTTTTGGTACTAGAGTAATATTTGCTTCCAGGAATGACTTAGGAAGGATTGCTTCCCTTGCAGTTTCATTGAATAGTTTGAGGAGTGTCGGCATTAGGTCTTCTTTGTATTTCTTGTAGAATTCTGCAGTGAATCCATCTGGGCCTGGGCTCTTCCTTGTAGGTAAGAACTTAGTTACATTTTCAATTTCATTAACAGAGATTGGGTTATTCAACAGTTTTACATCCTCTTGATCTAGCTTTGGTACTTCATATGTTTCTAAGAATCTGTCTATTTCTTCCGTGTTATCAAACTTTTGAGAGTAGAGGTTTTCGAAATAGATGTTGATGATCTTCTGTATTTCTGTAGAGTCTGTAGTGATTTCACCTTTTTCATTTCTTATTGCATGAATTTGAGCTTTTTCTTCCCTTTTTAAAATAAGGTTGGCTAGGGGCTTATCGATTTTATTTATTCTTTCAAAGAACCAACTCTTTGATTCGTTGATTCTTTGAATTGTTTTCTTAGTCTCTATTGCATTGATTTCTGCTCTGATTTTTATAATTTCTTCTCTTCTTTTGGCTTTGGGCTTGACTTGCTCTTCTTTTTCTAGCTGTTTGAGGTATAGCGTCAAGTTATTTATTTGTATTCGTTCTGTTTTCCTGATATGGGAACTCAGTGCAATAAATTTTCCTCTCAGGACGGCTTTCATTGCATCCCACAGATTCCGGTAAGTTGTATCTGCATTTTCATTTTCTTGTAGGTATTGTTTAATTTATTCTTTAATTTTTTCTGTGACCCACTGATTACTCAAGAGTGTGTTATTCAGTTTCCATGTGTTTGTGGGCATTTTGCAGTATCTTTTATCATTAATTTCTAATTTCAGAGCGCTATGATCCGATAACATGCAAGGGATGATTTCAACTCTTTTGCATTTGTTTAAATATGTTCTGTGAGCTAATATATGGTCTATTTTAGAGAATGATCCATGTACTGCTGAGAAGAATGTGTATTCTGATGTTGTTGGGTGGAACATTCTGTATATGTCTATCAAACCCATTTTTTCACAGGTATGATTTGGTTCTGTTATTTCTTTGCTCATTTTCTGTCTGGTTGATCTGTCCCTTGGTGTCAATGGTGTATTAAAGTCTCCTGTTACAATTGTGTTACTGATAATTTGAGTTTTCATTTCTGTTAATAATTGTTTTATATAACTGGGTGCTCTGAAGTTTGGTGCGTATATATTTAAGATAGTTATCTCTTCCTCTTTGAGTTTTCCCCTTACGAGTATGTAGTGACCTTCTTTGTCCTTTATGGTCATTGTTGGTTTAAAGTTCACGTTGTCTGCAAACAAAATGGCTACTCGTGCCTTTTTTTGGATTCCTGCTGCATGAAGAATTGTTTTCCATCCTTTGACTTTCAGTCTGTGAGTATCCTTCTGGGTTAGATGGGTTTCTTGTAAACAGCATATGGTTAGATTTTGTTTCTTGATCCATTCTGCTAGTCTGTTTCTTTTGATTGGTGCATTGAGACCATTTACATTAATGGTTATTACTGTTAAATGCTGGTTTATTGTTGACATGTTATCTCTCTGCTGTTGCATCTTTATCTTTCTGTTCTGTTTAATTATCTGCTTTGCTTAGTGGTTTTTTCCTTTGTGTATCTAAACTGTCTTACAAGATTTTTTGCAGGGTTGGCTTGGTGTTCATGAAGTTCTTCAGCTGTTCTTTGTCATGGAAGTATCATATTTCACCATCAATTTCAAATGATAGTTTTGAAGGGTACATCAGTCTAGGTTGGAAATCATTTTGCTTTAGTATCTGGAATACTTCACTCCATGCTCTTCTTGACTTTATTGTATGTGTTGAGAAGTCTGCTGTGATTCTGATAAATTTTCCTTTATAAGTGATCTGTCTTTTCTCTCTGACAGCTTTTAATAATCTATTCTTGTGTTGGATTTCTGGAATGGTGATTATGGTGATTATTATATGTCTGGGTGTAGTTTTATTTTGTTTATGACTATTTGGAGTTCTATATGCTTCATACATCTTGATGTCGGTTTCTGATCTCACGCTTGGGAAATTTTCAGCTATTACTTCTCTAAATATCCTCTTGACATCCTTTATGTTGTCTCCTTCTTTTTCATTAATCCCTATCAATCTTATGTTATTTTTCTTTGCATCATCTTTCAGTTGTTGAATTGTTATTTCCTGATTCCTTGTTATTTTTAAAAGATCTTTCCTTTCCTGTTCACTAGCTGCAATCCTGACTTCAAGGTCTGAAATTCTATATTCACTTTCATTTAGGTGGTTTTTACAACTTTCAGTGGAGTTTTTTATTTCCTATATATCTCTGTGCATCTGCATTATGTATTCTGTTTGTTTCTTATATTGCTCATCTAAGGATTCTATCTTTTTATTTAGTTCCTCCAATTTTTAACTGTGTTTTCTTTAGATATATTCAGAATCTCTTTCATTTCTTTTATCATTTCTTCTTTTACCTGGGAGATTATTTCGAGTTTGAATTTCTTTAAAGCTTCCTGTAGTTGCTTGTTAATTTCAGTAGCTATTGTGTCCAATATTTGAGGTGAATGGCATATATTTTCTTCTATATACATTGCTCCTAGGGTTTCTTGAGATGGGCTGGAGGTTTGAGCTTGTAATTTGGACTTTCGTTTTGTCATTTTCCTATATTTCTGTGTTTCAAGTGTTATTTGAAACCTTCCTCAGGGTCTGTTGGAAATCCACTTCTATGTTCGCAGCTCCTGGGACTCTGGCACCCAGTTACCCCAAACCACTGGGCCTGTAGAACCAATAGCCCTCTTCTGCCTGTTAGAACTCCGTAGTTCCATATAAGCTGAGCTTCAGGGACAATGTGTGCCCACCTGCTTGTTGGAAGCTCCACAGTTCTCCAAGTGCAGCCAGAATGGGGAGGCGGATGTAGATGCCTCAAACCCACTTATGTACTTCCCTGCACCCGGAAGCCTGGAGAGTCCCAAACAGTTTGGGCTTGGGGCAGAGTGCACTGAGCAGTTACTGCAGGCCGTGAGGCCTCTGGAACCTGCGATGCTCGCCTGCTTGCTGAAATATCCACAGTCCTCCAGATACACGGGGAGGCGGATGCAGGTGCCCCATATCCGCCCAGCCCTTCCTCTGCACCCAGATGGTGCGGTGCAGGAGTCCCAAATAGGCTGGGTTCTGGGGATAGTGTGCGCCCGCCTACTTCTCCTTATCTCTTTTGATCATTCTTGGTTACTCTTGCTTTTCCTGGATTCCTATTGCATGGAGTATTGTTTTCCATCCTATGACTTTTAGTCTACAGATTTCTTTTTGAGTTAAATGTGTTTCTTGCGTACAGCATATTGTTGGATCTTATTTCTTGATGCACTTTGCCAGTCTCTTTCTTTTGATTGGTGAATGGAGACCATTTACATTGATGGTTGTAGCTGATATGTATTGGCTTGTCTGTGTCATTCTATTTTCCAGCTATTGGTTCTTTACTTTTCCTCTGTGCTTAATTGTTTGTTCTGCTTGGTAGTTTCATCCTGTTATTGTTCTTAGAAATGTGGTCATTTTTATTTCTCTCTAGAATATCTTTCAGTACCTTTTGTAGTATTGGTTTTGTGATCATGAATTTCTCCAGTTATTCTTTGTCATGGATATATCCTATTTCTCCATTAATTTTGAAGGATAATTTTACAGGGTATATAAATCTGGGTTGGAAGTTTTTTTCCCCAGGACTTGAAATATTTTACTCGAAGCTCTACTTTACTTGAGGGTTTGTGTTCAGAAGAGGGTTTGTGTTTCCTTTGTTGCCTGTTGTGATTCTGAAGAGTTTTCCCTTATAGGTGATGTGTTTCTTTTTTCTAACAGTGTTTAATATTCTGTTCTTGGGCTTAATTTCCAGAATCTTGATTATTACATGTTTGAGTGTACATTAAGTTTGGTTTTGGATAATTGGAGTGTAAATGTCTCACTTATTTGTATGTCAGATTCTTTTCCCATGCTTGGGAAACTTTCTACAAAATTATTTCTATAAACAGTGTTGTAAAATGTCATTTGCATTTACTCCTGCTTTTTCATTGACACCAATTATTATATTATTTTTCTTTGTGTCATCTTGCCATTGCTGAGTTGTTGTTTACTGTGCTTTTCTTTTTTAATTATTATTTTGAAGGTAGTAAAATACAACAGAATGAGACAGAACAAAGCCAATCAAGACAATGCAGTGAAATTGGTGCAGAACTTCACAGCAGGTTACTGGGATAATAGTAATAGGTACCATAGTGTATCTCATTATCTTCACAGCAGTTGTCCTTTCAGTCAGATATAACAAAATCAAACCAAATACAGAACATCATAAAACCTATCGAAACAGAGTATTGAATAGAGCAATACAATTAATCAAAATAAAGCAAAACCAGTGATAACAATATTTGCCTTCAAAGAGATGGTAGAAGGAAATCCCCCATATTTGCTATATTGAATATGTTCATCCACCCAAGATGCTCAGACCTCTGGCTCCTACTTGCTAAAGTGGGGAAGGGATGTTTGATTCTCATCCCGTGCACTGGTAGGCTTATGACTGCCTACCAGGGAGGGAAGCAGGTTGCTTTTTTTCCAAGTGCCCTAGGTTCCAACATGGCACAGATCTTGGGAGATGCTGGCTGGCTGGTTCTCTCCCCGGGTCAGCTACTGCTTGCTTGAGCCATGGCTGCTTACCAGGGAGGTGAGTGGTTTCCTTTGTTGCCTACCACCCTCTCTTTTCTTCTTTTCTTTTTCTTTTCTTTTTTTTTTTTTTTGCATCAGGATCAAACTCACGACCACATGCTTGCAAGGCAGGTGCTTATGCGGCTGAGCTAAATCCCCAGCCCCCTCTTTTCTTGTTTTCTATATATCTTTCCTTTCATGATCACTAGTCATGATCCTGTATTCAAGGTCTGAAAGTCTGCCTTCAGTTTCATTGGAGAGGTTTTGCCAGCTTTAAATGGAATTTTTGATTTCCTATATGTCTGGTTGAATCCATTTCATGTATTCTGTTTCTTTCCTACATTTGTTATTCATGATTTCCATTCTTTTCCTATCATCATCTTTTTAATCTATCTCTACTGTAGATTTGCTGAGCAATTTCTTTATAAATGTTGATATTTCTTTTTTTGCCCGAGAGATTTTTTTCTGATCTGATTTCCTCTATGGCTTGGATTTCTTCAGTTACTATCATTTCAGAGATTTATTTACTTCAGGTACCATTATTTCAGACATTTCAGGTTTGTGTCTTCCAATTTATTTTATGTTGATGTCTTCTAGACTTGTTCTGTGTAGGCTGGAAGTCTGAGATTGCATTTTGTTTCTTCATCTTGTCATTTTCATAAAAATTTTAATAGTTTTAAATTTTGTTTTCTGTGATGATCCTTGTGAGTTTCTGTAGTAGGAAGCTATATCAATAGTATCATGGCCTCTCTAAGAAAAAGCTGTTCTTCAGGGATGTCTTCTGTATGTAGCAGATTCTTGGTTTGTATCTGTCACAAGATCCTATCTTTTCAATTAGTTAAGGGTATCTGTTGAGTCAGTCCTTTGATGTAGGGCTGTGGTGAGGTTATTACTCCAGAAATATCCAGTATTGTTACAGAAGGGAGAGCAACTGATTACAACAGATATGATATCCTAGCTAAAGCAGTAAAATTAGCAATAACAATAGCATCAAGCACAATTCAGAAACTGACAAACTGGTAATAGTTGTTTTTGTACTTTAGTCCATAGGAACAGAGTCTGTAGTTATATAATAGAACTGACCATAAATTAGGAGTTTGTACGCAAAGTGTTTCCCATTAGTAGAGTGGTTTTACTCTGTGGTAGGGAAATTTAGGGAGGATAGTGTATAAAACAAAGATACCTGGAGAGACTGTAGAAGTAAGGCTGGAGGACAAAGGATGATTGCACAAGATTTGGGAAGCTAGAGAAGTGATATAAAAGAAAGAATGAAGTATTCAAAGGATTATCTGAACTTGGACTCAGGGTTTGGAAAATGGGATTAGTTTTCTGTGGCTACTGGAGTTCTCCCAAGCCATTTAACAGAGAGAGAAAAAAAAAGAAGAAGAAAAAGAAAAGAGAAGGAGAAAAAGCCCCAACAAGAACTATAAAAGTATAAAGTAAATTGAGAGGAAAAGGCCAGTTACTAGGTCCTGGGGTTCTTCCTGAGTTGGTTGCTGGTCCTGTGAAGGCCTCTGTCACCTTTTGTCTTGTATTGTCATTGTCACCTTGAGCTTTTCATGCCACTGGTCTCTCGTGTCCATCCTGTGCACACTGGTTGGGACTCTTCTGTGTAGCTGGTGTTCCTTTTGTTCTCTGGGATTTCCTGAGCAGTTCACCTCAGTTGTGGCAGTAGCAAAGGGAGAGGCCATTCTTTGCACCTTCTGATGTGGTTCAGCTTAGCTGCCATGGTGGAGAGGCTTTGGGAGGGGCTTCTCTCCTCCCTGGTGTTCACCCATCTTCTCACTGAGTTCCCCGCTGCAGGCAGGTGGAAGGAGGGGCTGCTCTCCTTGCTGGTTTTCCTTTATCCTCTTTGAGTAACTGTTTATATGTTATGAGGTTTATCTGAAAGTTAATATTTTTGTGTATGGTTTTCCACTGGCTCCAGAAACATTTGAAAACATTATCCTTCCTCTATTGAAATGCCTTTTGGCTTTGTCAAAATGATATTGGCCATATTTGTGAGGGTGTATTTCTTTTCTTACTCCATTTCCTTCTTCAGGAATCTAGCCTTTACATAACATGACACTGTCTTGATTACTTTCTTAAAACCAAGTGACATGAGTTTTCTGAATTCATTTTCCAAAATTTTTTTGATTATTCTTCCTTTTCTTTCCCTATAAAAATCCCAGCAGAATCCTGTATATGCATTTCAAATAGATGCCCTACTGATATGAAAAGGGAAGACCAATCACAAAACTTTTGGAAATAAAGTCAAAGGGCTCAGGATACCTGATAAGAGACTACTTTAAATCTATAATAAGATAGTAGATACTGATGAAAGCTTAGATATATTGATCACTGAATTGATGATTAATGTGGGGAAAACTGGCATCTTAAACAATATTAGATCTCAATTTATCTGGCTCTTATTCCATTTCTTTCAGCAATTTATGTAGTTTTTCAAGAACAAAATGTACAGTACAATACTTAGTTTAAAATTTTAACTTCTGGTTATTTGCTAGCACTATACAGAAATATGATTCAATATTTTCACATCCATCTTCTATCCTGGACCCTTATTAAACTGACTTGTAAATTTTTAAAAAATGTTTGCTACCTAGACAATTATATGTGAAGAGTTATTTCATATTTCTTTCCTTTTTTGTTCTATCACACTAATTCAGAATTCTAGAACAATGCTGAATAGCAGTGCCGAGAGTGAATCCTAATCTTAGGAGGAAAGCGTTAAATCTTCCACTATTAAGTATAATGCTTGGGGCAGATATTTCACAGATGTAGTTTAAAGAATGACCCTTACTCCAAACCTGGTTTGCTGAGGTTTTTTTTTTTTAATCAAAAATTGTTTTCTCACATTCTTTTAGAATATTTATCAACACGAACATATAATTTTATTTAACCTATGAATGCAGTGAATAACAGTAACTTATGAATGTTGAATAAATCTTGCATTCTCAGAGTATTGTATAATTAGTTGTGAGGTCTTCTACTTTTTATATGTTATTGGATTTTTTTTTATTTAAGAGGAAAAAGAGAAAAACACAAAACAAACCAAAGCGGCGTATGTTATTGGATTTGATTTACTAATATGTTGTTGAACATTTTTGTGTTTATATACTTGGTAGATATTAGTTTCAAGTATATTTCATTGTATTTGACTGCTTTTATATCATAGTAATGTCAACTTCATAAAATGCGTTAGGAAATGATATTTACTTTTCTGCATTGCTGCAATAGACTGTATAGTAGTGGTATTATTTTTTTCCTTCGATTTTTGGTAGAACTTGACTATGAAGTCATATATCCAAGATTCGCTTTGCTGGGATGTCTTACAATGAAAGTTTGTTTTTCCTAAGAGGTATAATACTAGTTAAATTTTCTATTTTTCCTTGAATATATTGTTAGTGTCATTTTCCTGAAAGTGAAGACATGAAAAAACCTTTTATTCCAATGTAAACTAAAAGAGCAGGGGAGGTTGTATTTATCAGGGCAAAGAGTCAAAAATTATAAAATAGACAATAAGGTACTTACATAATGATGCAGATATAAATTCATTATTATTACAATTATAGACATGTATGTACACCATACTGAAACATTTAAACATAGAAAGCAATAATTAAGTGATTTGCAGTGATTTGAAGGACTAGTCAGACTGTAACATGGGACTATCAGGGAGCATTAGAACCTTTCAGCAATGCACAGATCATATAGACAAATAATAAGAAAACACTGGACTTGAATTACACTTTGGATGAAAAAAGTATCTTGGGAGAAATGAAAATAGAAATGCAATACAGTAAATTTATGGAGTTCAGGAAAAATAGAGTTGAGGAAAGAATTTATATTAATGTTCATATCAAAAAGAAGAAAAGTATTCAGTGATAGAACACTACATGAAACTAGAAAAAGAACAAATCTAGCATCAAAGTTAGCAGAAGGAAGAGATAAAGAGTCTCACTCTATAATTCAGTCTGGCCTTGAACTTGCTGTGCAGTCTAGGCTGAGTTTCAAACTCTCAGTGATCCTTGCCTCGGTATCCCAAGTTCGGGGATTATAGGCATATGCTACTATGCCCAGCTAAGTTGAGTTTTTAAAATAATGAAAATCAATAAGCCCTTAGCTAAATTTATAAAAAATAAAGAGAAAAGAGTCAAAATCACAATGAAAAGGAGACATTACAACTGGCATCACAGAAAAAAGAATCACAAACTACTATGTACCATTATAAAATTGAAAATTGAGTGTGTGTGTGTGTGTGTATATAATATATATATATATATGTATATATGAAACCTACCAATAATGAATAATTAAGATATAGATATCTATGTAGACTAATTCCAGGTAAGAAGATTAAATTAGTAATTTAAAAAAGAGTCCCACCAAAGAAAATCTGAGAATTTAATGGTTTCATAGCTACATTTAACCATACAAGTAAAAACACTACTCTTTCTCATTCATTCAAAATATTCATCTAGCAGAAGTGCTTTCAAATTAATTTTGAGATGAGCATTATCATGCTACCAAAGCCAAATAAGGACACTTCAAGTAAAGAAAAATATAGATTAATATCCTTGATGAGTATAGATGCAAACATCCTCAATAAAAATACTAGCAAACAATCCAGCACCATGGTCAGCTGATGTATTAGTGTTTTATTGCTGGGACAAAATTCTCGACATACATGCCTTAAAAAAGGAAGGCTTTCATTTAGCTCACGGTTTCAGAGTTTTCCGCCCGTAGTCACCTGGCTCCCAGACAGAAGCTACATGGTAGAATGGCATAGGTGGGCAAAGCTGCTCATTTTGTGGCCGCCAGGAAGCCGAATGGGGAAAGGGTTAGAGAAGATGTGAAGTGTTTAAAGGCACACCCACCCCAAGGGACCTAAATCCTCCTTAGGCCCCCACTTCCTAATAACCCATTCAGCTATAAAATCTGTTGATGAAGCTAGCACTTCGTGGTTCCATCATCTCTCCAGGGCCCACCTTTGAACACAGGCCGATGGGGTGGGGGAGGTCAAGCTCTCAGTAGATGAGTCTTCAGGAGATACTTTCTATATAAGCCATATCAAGGATAGCTGAATTCATGGGAGTCAATGCTGTATATGTAATGCACCACCTAACAAAGCCATGCGATTATCTCAGAAGATGCCAAAGAGGCATCTGACAAAATTCAGCAGTAGTTCATGAGAAAACTGTCAGGTTATGTTTAGAGGGAAGGCATCTCTGTACAATAGAGTCTAAAACAGCAAGCAGCGTCTCACTGGTGAAGAGCTCAAGCTTTTCTTCAAGATCAGGGACAAGGTAGAAGCATTCATTCTCTTTTTTCTTTTCCGTGTAACATGGGTCCTTCCAGATCAATTAGGCAAGAGAAAGAAGACATTCAATATAGGAAAGGGAGAAGAGAAGTTGCTGCCCCTATTGCTGACAACATAATTCTATGTGTAGAAAACCCTAAAGACTCCACCAAAAATCTGTTAGAATTCATTAATGAATTTGGTGAACTTGCAAAACAAAAATTTGCAAACAAAAATCATAGGGTTCCACTCAATAATTCTATGAAAGGGTATCAAAATAGTGCTATTTATAATCAACAAAATAAAATACTCAGATAAGAATCAAAACGTTGAAAGATCTGCATATTGAAAATCATAAAACACTGATGAAAGACATTTTAAAAAGTACAAATAAATGAAAATATAACCACATTCATAGTTTGGAGGAATTAAAATATCTGTATTATCCAAAGCAATCCATAGATTTTATAAAATCCACATAAAATTCCAATGTCATATTTTTTTCACAGGAATATTTGTGCATTAAGGTGGGGTGGATGTTTTGACCTAGGACTTTAACACTGAACCCATCCCTCAACCTCCCACAATGCGGGGATTCCAAGGACTTACTACCTTGCCTACTTAGAAAAAATAATTCTTAAATTTCTGTCAAGCCACAAAATGCCATCTAATAGCCAAAGGAATCTTCAATGAGAATATGGTTGGAAGTATCACACTCCCTAATTCCAAAATATAAAATTATACACAAAACAGCACTGTCATGATGTACAAACAAATCCATCAACTAATGGAACACGATAGACAGATAAGAAGAATGCACATGTATGTATGGTCAGCTGATTTTTCACCAAGTTGTCAAGAACACACGATAGGGAAAGGATAGTCTCTTCAACAAATAAATAATGTTGGGAAAACTGGACTTCTATATGTGAGGAAATGAAATTAAATCCTTGTATATAAAAAGTCCACCCAAAATGGATTAAAGACAACTCAAACTGTATGTGGTCTAAAGCAGGGATCAACATTACCACTACAGCAAAAATAGACAAGTTCCATGTCATTGACCAAGGCAATGATTTTTTAGGGTACAAACAGAACAACAAAATCAGAATAACAAAAGCAAAAACAGACATATGGTACTGAATCAGTTTTGAAAAGCTTCTACATAAGAAAGGAAAACAAGAAAACCCACAGAATGGGAGAAAATTTTTGTAAAGCATATATTTGGTAATGGTTAAATATACAAAATATATGCTAATATCAAGAAACAAACAAATCAGTTTAAAAATGCACAAAGAACCTGAAGAGACATTTGTCAAAACACACAAATGGCTGACAGGTTTATTTTTAAAAAAACACCCTTGTTTATCGCTAAGCATTAAGGACATGCAAATTAAAATCACAATGTTGCTTCAAAATTGTTACAGTGAGCGTTAACAATTAATGAAAGGTAAGTGTTGGTGAGAATATGAGAAGTTTTACACTGTTGGTGAAAATGTATTAGTATAGTCCTTATGGAAAAACTACAGAGGTTCCTTGAAAACTAAAAACAAAATTAGTGTAAGAACCAACATCCCACTTCTGAGTGTAAATCCAAAGGCATAGAAGTCAGTATGCTGGAGATCTGTATATATTCCATGTTCATTACAGCATTATTAACGTGGCCAATATAGAATCAATACAAACATCCATCAGCAAATGAATATAAAGAGAAAATATATAATTTCTCAAGTTCTTTGTGTATTCTAGATGTTAGTCCTTTGAGGCGTACCTGGTAAATCGTTTTTTTCAATTCTGTAGGTCACTTCTTCATTGTATTGATGATTTCCTTTACTGTGCAGAAGCTTTGATATGATTCTCACTTATTGATTCTTGGTATTATTTCTAGTAAAACTGGGGTTTTTGTTTAGAAAGTCTTTGCCTACTCCTTTGTCTTTGAGAGTTTCACATATTTTGTCTTCCATCAGATTATTTCTGTCCTACTGTTTCGAGTTTTTATCCATTTTGATTCTAGTTTAGTGCATGGTGAGAGAGATGGGTCTAGGTTCATAGCCCTTCAGCACTATTTGTTAAAGGCTGTCTTTCCTCAATGAAGGAATTTGGCCCCCTTGTCAAAGATAGCAGTCTTAGATTTGCTGGGAGTTGTTTCTGTGTCTTCTATTCTCTTTCATTGATCCACAAGTCAGTGTCTGTCTCTGTCTCTCTATCTCTGTCTTTCCATGTCTCTATCTCTCTGTCTCTCCATCTGTCTCTGTCTCTCTCACTAACACCATGCTGTTTTTATTATCATTAACTTTGTACTGTTACTTGACATTCAGGATATGGTGTAACCTGCCTTTCTCTTGTTACCCAGAATTGCCTTTGTTTTTCTAGGTCTCTTCTGGTTCAATAATAAATTTTAAGATTTTTATCTGCATATCTGTGAGGAATGTTATTGGTATTTTAATTGAGATCGCATTGAACTATGTAACAGTTTTGGAAGTATGTCTATACTGTTTTTGTCATTCCAAGAACAGGGGGTATCTTTCCATTTCCTGACAGCCTCTTCAATCTCCTTTTTCAGAGCACTACAGTTTTCATTGTAGAAGTCTTTCACATCTTGATTATTTCCTAATAGATATTTTTTTCTCTAATCTCCCTCTTGGTGAGTTTGTTATTGGTGTATAAGAACACTATTGATTTTGAGTGTTGACTTTGTATCTTGCTTTGCTACTGAATTTGTTTATTAATTATAGGAGTCCTCTAGTAGAGTTTTTGGGATCTTCAATGTAGAGTAACAAGTTATCAGCAAATAAATACCTATTAAAACAATTATAGTGACAGACTTTTATCAGAAAAAGAGGCAAAAAGGAAGTGGTACAAAATCTTCAAATTCTGAAAGAAAAAATTATCAATTTAGAATTTTATGTACAGTAAAAATATCCTATAGGAATATCAGGAAGAAATACCCAACGGGAAGGGAAATTAAGACATTGTCAGATGAAGGGAGGTTAAGAGACTGTGTCATGACAGACTACCTAAAAGAATGGCACAAGGAAGTTCTCTGAAATGAAATAATAAAAGAAGGAGCCATGGACCATCAGGGGAAAAGTTCTATGTAAAACCAAACTAATTAAAGATTTTCATTAGCTTGACTTTTCCAAATTACATTGGAGGATCGAAGAAAAAATTATGATTATCTGATGTAGTAGTTGTAGATGACTGTGGAAGAAATAGTTAAGGTAGTACGTTGAAAATAAGGGAGGCTAAAGGAACGTGAAGAGAGATAAGGTTTCTGTATTTTACTAGTATAATGATAAAATGAAGATAAACAACCATCAGTAATTTTAAGCAAAGAGATATACTTTAAAAAGAAAAGAAAGCATAGAATTTGAGAAACCTAAAAATTTCAGGATAAAGAAAATTAAAAAGTGAAGTAATCCAGACTCAAAAAGACAAGTATCAAGTGTTTTCCCTGATACATGAAATCTACAAAAACAAAACAAAACAACATGACATGAAAGTAGAAAGGAGACTTTCAGACGAACAAAAGAGGATCAGAGTCTGGTGGACGTAACGGAGAGCAGAAGATGGGTTGGAAATGATCAAAATATGATATATGCATATGTGAAAATGTCACAGTGCAACTGAGTATTTTGTAAAATTAATATGGACTAACATTTGTATTGGAAAAATGAAGAAAGAAAAGGACACAATAAAACAGAAAATAAAAAAAGTCATGCTGATGTCTTAAAATAGTAACAGGTATATTAAATATAAGTAGTCTAAAAATACCAGATAAAAGACAGAGATTTTCAGATTTCATCAAAAAACACGATCCAGCCATCTTTCATGTGAAAGAAACTTCAAATACAATACGCTTCTTGGAATAAAGGATTGAAAATTAATTAATGAACATATGAATCAAAAAATAAAATAAAAAAATAACTGTATGAGTATCAGATAAAGTAGACCTCATCAAAGATTGTCATAAAGAGTGCATTATTTAATTACAAGTATTTATAAAACAAAGATATAACAACTTAAATAGGTATATACGAGACAACTGCTATAAAATGAGAAGCAAAACTAGGGGCTGAAAAATTATATAAATTCAGAATTTCAGTTGGAAACTCCAACATCAAATGCTCAATAACCAATAGACAACTAGGCAGAAAATTAACAAGAATTTTACTAAATGGCTCTAATTGATATTTATAAAAATTCCACCAAACAAGTTCACTTTCTTTCTATGTGCTCTCTGAATATGAACCAAGACTGGCCATATCCTGTATTGTTAAACAAATCTCAACTAATATTACAATCGTATAAAGTATGCTCTTTAACACAATGAGATCAAGTAGAAATCAATAACAAAAAGGTCACAGAAAAATTCTTTGGAAACTTAGGAAATTCTTGGAAACTTAAAAAAAATTGTGAGCAATTCATCTGTTCAAAAGAAAGTCTTGAAAAAATTAAAAAGAAATTGAATGCAATAAAAATAAGAATAATGTATGTGACAGAGGTAAAGCGATATTCGTATCACTAAAGGCAAAATTAGAAAAGAAGAAAAATTTCCATCTAAGCTACAACTTAGAAAAAGAACAGAACAATAAGCCAAAAGCAAGTAGAAAAAAATGGTAAAAGCCAGGAAAGAAATTAATGAAACTGAAAACAGGAAACCAATAGAGAAAACCAGTGAAGCAAAAAAGCTGGTTCTTTGGAAAGATTGATAAATTTGATAAATCTTTAGGAAAAACTGGTAACAAAAACTAAAAAGTGCATAAATTGCCACTATAAGGATGAAGCAGGGTATCACTACAGCTTCCAGAAACCTCTGAAGACTAGTAAGGAAATGTCATGGATAACCACACAGATTTAATGTCCTGTATGAAATGGGTCAGCCACAAAAAACAGCTACATACTACTGCAACTCAAACAAAATGAAGTAATTTAAACTGCTTTGTAACTATGAAGGAAGATGAAGTTATAATTTAAAACCTTGCTAAAAGAAATCTCTATGCCTAAATGCTTTTGTTAGAAAACTTTATCAAGTGTTCAAGCAATGAATATCAATTATATGAATCCTCTGCTAGGAAATAGTATGAACAATCTGCAGCTCATTTTGAAGCTAATATTACCTTGATATTAAAACCAGACAGAATATAAAAAACAAAACTACAGACCAGTAATCTTTGTGTATGTCTTTGTGCATCTCTGTGTGTTCTTAACAAAATATTAGTGAATAGAATTTAGAGACACAAGAAAAAATTCTGTATCATGACCAAGCAGGGCTTATTTTAGATACAGTAGCTGATTCATATTTAAAAATTCAATAGAATTCACATATTGCAAGTTAAAAAAACATACTGATTATGAAAACTTTCAAAAAATGAGGAATAGATGGTGAACTTAACTTGCTAATGAACATCTATAAAAATACAGCTGACATTATACCTAGTGGTGAGCGAATAAGGGCATTTTTTGTCAGGATAAACGTGTAGAGGTATCTTTTCTTGTCCTAAGACTCTTGCTAAACCAAAGGGCTGGATGTTACCCATAAATCAAGAAAAGAAAATATGAAACATGTGGATCAGAAAGGAAAAAATTTTCCCTATTGCAAAGTATAGTGGTTTACATGTAAAATCCAAGAAAGCTAATTACAGGCTCTAGCATAATGATTATTTAAACTCTCTGGAATAATTAAAATCTCTAGGAAGCTTGCAGGACAGAGAATATTCAATAAAAATACAAAAATTGATCATCTCTCTACATACTAGCAATGAACATACAACACCAACATTAAAAACATGGTTATATTAAAAATCACTCAAAAACTGTAATATTTAACTAAATCAATCTGCTTTCTCAACAAATAATGTGAGGGCTGGGGATTTAACTCAGCAGCACAAGCACCTGCATGGCATGTACAAAGTTGTAAGTTCGATCCCTGGTACAAAAAAAAATGATGTGTATATGTTTAACATTACTGAGTTCTACACTTAAAAATCATTATCATGGTAAATTTTATGCTAAGCATACGTTATCCTAATATAAAAGTCATGCATAGCTTTCTGTGAATACATAAGTTTTCACTTTCATGAGATAAGTATCTAGGAGTGTACCTCCCATGCTTGTATATTTATGTTTCTTTCTTTTTTTAATTAAAAAATTTTAAAAAGGAGGAGATTAAGATAAAAGAGGACGTAACAACATAACACAGGTCAGAACAGAGCAATTTAAGCAACATAGTGTTTCACCACAAGATAACGGAGCATAAAAGTAGTTACCATAGTGTCTCTTCCCTTGAAATTTTGAGTGTAACTTCTTATACTATAACATCAAACATAACATGATAGTGTAAAACCATTCAAGACAATGAACGTATTACAGGGTATTTAGAACCAACTAGCAGAAAATGAACAATGGTTTCTATATTATCTCCTTGTCTATAAAAATTTTGTTTATACTATCACATATAATAAAATCCAATAAGATACAAGATGATAAAACTGACAGAGACAGAAGAATAAAAGCTTGATGGGACTTCAAAACAAGATGATATTAAATCAGCACGAGCTATTATATTGTCTTGGTTTCTTCAAAATAACTTTTCATACCATCACAGACAATAGAGATATCAAACACCCCAGAATAAAACATTCCAATTAATGAATGAAAACATTATAAGGCTTCAAAGCAATATAATGAGGAATTATGATTACCACATACTTTTATGTATTCTTACCATTTTGTGCGCCAGGGAAACTATTCAGTATTTATACATGTGAGTTTGATTTATTTCGCTTATGAGTATGGTCTCAATTTGTGTCCATATATTTATAAATATCTCAGTGTGATCATTCTTTATAGCTGAGTAGTACTCCATTGTATAAAAATACCACAACTTTTTTGTCCATTCCTCAGTTAATGGACACTTAGGTTGTTTCCAAGATCTGGCTATTAAAAATTGAGCTGCTATAAACAGGGGTGCACATATATCACTGCGGTATGATGTTTTCAGTTCTTCTGGGAATATGCCTAGAAGTGGAATAGCTGGAACACATGGGACTTCCCATCCCAGCTTTTTGAAAAATTTCCAGATTGACCTCCACAATGGTTGCACCAGTCTACACTCCCACCAACAGTGTAGGAGAGTTCCTTTTTCGCCACAGCCTCTCCAGCATTTGTTATTGGTAGTTTTCTTGATCCTGGCCATTCTTTCAGGAGTGAGATGGAATCTCAGTGTGGTTTTAATTTGCATTTGTCTAATGAGTAATGATGATGAACATTTTTTCATGTATTTATTTGCCATTTGTATTTCTTCATCTGAGAAGTGTGTATTCATCTCAGATGCCCATTTTTGGATTGGATCTTTGAATTTTGGGGGTCTGATTTTTTAAAATTCTTTATATGTTTTAGACAAAAATCCTTGGTCTGAGGGACAGTTCACTAAGATTTTTTCCCAGTTTGTGGGTTTTCTTTTTACTATGCTGGAGATTTCTTTTGATGTGCAAAACTTTTTAATAAGAGGTGGTCCCAATTATTGATTCTGGGAAGTATTTCCCATGCAGTTTGAGTCCTGTTCATGAATTCTCTACCTACCCGTATGTCTTTAAGTTTTTTACCCTACTTGTCTTCTAAGAGATTTAGTGTTTCTGTTTTAATATTTAGATACTTGATCCATTTAGATTTTAATTTAGTACAGGTGATAGGCATGGGTCTAGTTTTAGTTTTTGGCATATGGAGAGCCAGTTTTTCCAACACCATTTATAAAAGAGACTGTCCTTCTTCCAGTGAATATGTTTGGCCCCTTTATCAAAGATAGGATGATTGAGTGTGTTTGTAGTTGTGGTTGTATCTTCTAATTTATTCCACTGATCTTCAGCTCTGTTTTGATTCCAGTACTGTGTTGATTTTACTACAGTTGTTTTGTAGTATAACTTCAAGTCAGGGATTGTGATGCCTCCTGCCTTGCCTTCGCTGCTTAGAACTGTCTTTGCTATTCTAGGTCTCTTCTGGTTCCAGATGAATTTTAGGAGTGATTTCTCTAGATTTATAAGGTATGTTGATGGTATTTTTATTGGGATTGCATTGAATCTGTATAACAGTTTTGGGAGAATGGCCATTTTCACAATATTTATTCTTCCTATCCATGAGCAAGGGATGTCTTTCCATTTTCTGAGATTCTCTTCAATTTCTTTCTTCAGTGTATTATAATTTTCCCTGTATAGATATTTCACTTCTGAGAATAATTCCTAAATATTTCATTTTTTTTTGGTTACTAGTATGAAGGGAATGGCTTCTCTTATTTCGCTCTCTGTGATTTTGTTGTTAGTGTATAGGAATGCTATTGATTTTTGAGTATTGATTCTGTATCCAGCTACATTGCTGAATTTATTATATCTAGGAGTCTTTCAATGGAGTTTTGGGGGTCTTCTATGTAGAGCAACATGTCATCTGCAAATAATGATAATTTAACTTCTTCTCTTCTTATCTTTACCACTTTTATTTCTCTTGTCTAATTGCTCTGGCTATTATTTCCAGCACTATTATTAAATGGGGGTGGAGATAAGGGACATCCTTGTCTTGTGCATGATTTTAAGGTAAAGGCCTTCAGTTTTTGTTCATTTAGTATGATACTGGCTATTGGTTTGTCATAGATGGCCTTTACTATGAGGTAAAGACCATCTATTCCAACTTTCTGTAAGGTTCTTATTATAAATGAGTGTTGGACCTTATCAAAAGCTTTTTCTGAATCTATAGAAATAATCATGTGATTCTTACTTTTGGCTTTATTGATATGGTGGATACATTTATTGATATGGATTACATTTATTGATTTACGTATGTTGAACCATCCTTGCATGCCTGGATGAATCCCACTTGGTCATGATGTATAATCTTCTTGATGATTTGCTGCATCCTGTTTGCTAATATTTTATTGAGGATTTTTGCATCTGTGTTCATTAGGGAGATTGGCCTGGAGTTCTTTTTTAGTTGGGTATTTCTCAGGTTTTGGTACTAGAGTAATATTTGCTTCCAGGAATGACTTAGGAAGGATTGCTTCCCTTTCAATTTCATTGAAGAGTTTGAGGAGTGTTGGCATTAAGTTTTCTTTGTATTTCTTGTAGAATTCTGCAGTGAATCTGTCTCGGCTTGGGCTCTTCTTTGTAGTTAAGGACTTAATTACACTTTCAATTTCATTAATAGAAATTGGGTTATTCAGCAGTTTTACATCTTCTTGACCCAGCTTTGGTTCTTCATATGTTTCTTGGAATCTGTCTGTTTCTTCTGTGTTATCAAACCATGTTATCAAATGAGAGTAGAGGTTTTCAAAATAGGTGTTAATGATCATCTATATTTCTACAGAGACTGTAGTGATTTTGCTCTTTTCATTCCTTATTGCATGAATTTGAGCTTTTTCTTTCCTTTTTAATAAGGTTGGCTAGGGTCTTATCAATTTTATTTATTTTTTCCAAGAACCAACTCTTTGATCCATTGAGTCTTTGGATTTTTTTCTTAATCTCTATTGCCTTAATTTCTGCTCTGATTTTTATAATTTCTTCCCTTCTTTTGGCTTTGAGCTTGACTTGCTCTTCTTTTTCTAGATGTTTGAGGTGTAGCATCAGGTTATTTAGTTGTATTCGTTTTGTTTTCCTGATGTGGGAACTCAGTGCAATAAATTTCCCTCAGGACAGCTTTTATTGCATTCCACAGATTCTGGTAAGTTGTATTTGTATTTTCAGTTGCTTGTAGGTATTGTTTAATTTCTTCTTTAATTTCCCCTGTGACCCACTGATTACTCAATAGTGTGTTATTCAGTTTCCATGTGTTTGTGGGATGTTTGCTCTATTTTTTATCATTAATTTCTAATTTCATGGCTCTATGATCTGATAACATGCATGGGATAATTTCAACTCTTTTGCATTCATTTAAATATGTTCTGTGGCCTAGTATATGGTCTATTTTAGAGAATCTGTCATGTACTGCTGAAAAGAATGTGTATTCTGATGTTGTTGGATGGAACACTCTGTATATATCTATCAAGTCCATTTGTTCACATGTGTGATTGAATTTCTTTGCTGATTTTTCTGTCTGTTTGATCTGTCCCTTGGTTTCAATGGTGTGTTAAGTTCTCCTGTTGTAATTGTGTTACTGCTAATTTGGTTTTTCATTTCTGTTAATACTTGCTTTATATAACTGGGTGCTCTGGAATTTGGTGCATATATATTTAAGATTGTTATCTCTTCCTCTCGAGGTTTTCCCCTAACTAGTATGTAATGATCTTCTTTATCTCTTCTGATCATTATTGATTTGAAGTTCATATTGTCTGCACACAGAATAGCTATCCCCACTTTTTTGGGGGGTTCCTGTTGCATGAAGTGTTGTTTTCCATCCTTTGACTTTCAGTCTGTGAGTATCCGTTGGGTTAGATGGGTTTCTTGTAGATAGCATATAGTTTGGTGTTGTGTTTTGCTACTTCTGCCAGTCTGTTTCTTTTAATTGGTGATTGAGACCATTTACATTAATGGTTATAACTGTTATGTGTTGCTTTATTATTGACATGTTATCTTTCTGCTGTTGAATCTTTATCTTTCCATTCTGTTTAATTGTCTGCTTTGTTTTGTGTTTTTTTTTCCTATGAATATTTAAACTGTCTTTCAGTATTCTTTTCAGGGTTGGTGTGGTGATCATGAAGTTCTTCGGCTGTTCTTTGTCATGGAAGTATCTTATTTCTCCATCCATTTTGAAGACAGTTTTTCAGGGTACATTTGTGTAGGTTGAAAATCACTTTCATTTAGCATCTGAAATACTTCACTCTATGTTATTCTTGACTTTATTGTTTGTGCTGAGAAGTCTGCTGTGATTCTGATGGGTTTACTTTTATAGGTGACCTGTCTTTTCTCTGACAGCTTTTAATATTCTATTCTTATGTTGGATTTCTGGGATGGTGATTATTATATGTCTGGGTGTAGTTTTATTTTGGTTATGGATATTTGGAGTTCTATATACTTCACTGATCCTGATGTCAGTTTCTAGTCTCATGTTTGGGAAATTTTCAGCAATTACTTCTCTAAATATCCTGTTGACATCCTTTATGTTGTCCCCTTCATTTTGATTTATTCCTATCAGTCTTATGTTATTTTTCTTTGCATCATCTTGCAGCTGTTGAATTGTTATTTCCTGATTCCTTGTTATTTTTAAAAGATCTTTCCTTTCCTGTTCACTAGCTGCAATCCTGTCTTTGAGGTCTGAAATTCTATCTTCACTTTCATTGAGGCAGTTGTTACAACTTTCAATGGAATTTTTGGTTTCCTGTATATCTCTCTGCATCTGCTTTATGTATTCTGTTTGTTTCTTATATTGTTCACCCAGGGATCCTACCTTTTGGTTCAGTTCCTCCAATTTTTTAACTGTGTCTTCTTTAGATATGTTCAGCATCTCCTTCATTTCTTTTATCATTTCTTCTTTTACCTGGGAGATTATTTCTAGTTTGAATTCCTTTAAAACTTCCCGGAGTTGCTTCTTTATTTCAGTTGCTATTATTTTGGGTATTTCAGGTGTATGGCATATATTTTATTCTATGTACATAGCTCCTAAGGTTTCTTGGGATGGGCTGGAGGTTTCAGATTGTATTTTGTTCTTTCGCTTTTTCATTTTCCTTTTCATTTTCATATATTTCTGTGTTTCAAGTGTTGTTTCAAGGCTTCCCCTGGATGTGTTGGAAATCATCTCCTGTGCCCGAGGCTCCCGGGACTGAACAGAAGTTGCTGGTCATCCTGTGCCACCTTCAGTATTCTGGGTAGCTGGGCAGGCACCTAACCACTGTGGATGATGGGCTAAAGCTCTCCCTGTGTGAAGACCAAGGCCCTGGAATATATTTTACCTGCTCTCAAATCCTTTAATTGAAGAAAGTCACTGGGCATAATATAGTTGGTCCAGGAAACCTCTCAAGGCTAGTCTAGTGTGGCTGGATTCAGGGTGGGTCCTTGAGCTCTGGAAGAGATGATCTTAAAGTCTCCGGGGGCTCGGTGTGGTGCATGGACTCACTCCAGCTGCCTGCTGAGTTTTCTGGTTTGGGAAAAGGTCCTATGTTTATATTTCTAAGAAAATGTCAATTTTTTCCCCAGAGTGGTTACACTGTTTTATATTTCTACAAGCAGTGGATAAGTGATCTAGTTTCTCTTCATTATTATTAGCATTTGTTTTCACTGTTTGTTTTAGCTCTGAGACATGTGTAGGAATACAAGACTATTTTACTTTGCATTTCTCTAGTTGCTAATGATGTTAAATAACTTTTCATGTTCTTATTGCCATCTGTGTCATGTTTGATCAAATGTCCATTTAGGCCTTTTCCCATATTCTAATTGGATTGTGTGTCTTTGCCATTATCATTTGAGAGTTCTTTATATATTCTATGTATTGGATCTTTGTAAGAGATGTGGTTTGTGAATATTTCCTTTTAGTCTTCACACTGTCTTTCAATCTCCTTAGCAAGGTCTTTCACATAGCTAAGTTTTTAATTTTCATGAACTTCATCTCACTGAATTTTCCTTTTTTGGAACCAGGTCTAAGTACTAATCCTAGATCTCAATGATCTTCTATATTTTTTCTAAGAGTTTTAAGTTCAAAATCCATTTTGAGTAGTTTTTCTGTAGGAGGTATGAAACTTAGATCAAGACTCGTTTCTTTGCATGTGGGTGGTCTACAGTTTCAGCATCATTTGTGAGAAGGCTGTTCTTTCTCCTATTGAGCTGTTTTACAATTTAGCCAAAAATCAGTTTGTGTGGGTTTATCACTGTTTCTCTGTTCTATTATGTTGATCTATGTGTCTATCTATCCATACGTATCATAGCCTTGAGTGACTGTACCTGTATAATAAATCTCAAAATCAAATAGCCCAATTTCTCACACTTTGTATAATTTTCAAAGTTATTTTGAACAACTCTAGTTCCTTTATGCTCCCACATAAATGTTAATCTTATTTATAGCTACAAAAGATCTTGCTGAAATTTAATAGGAAGTGATATTAAACCTATAAATCAATTTGGGGGAAATTGACAACTTTACTGTGATGTCTTCCAATTCATGCGTGCAATGTATCTCTCTGGTTTTTATCAGGTTTTCTTTTATTTTGTTTATCAGAGTTGTGTAGTTGTCATCATACAAATCAGGTAGATAGACATACAGACAGATTGATTTAGTTAAGTATTCTGGTTTTGAGTGATTATTAATGTAACCATGTTTTAAATGTTGGTGTTTGTGTGTTCATTGCTAGTATGCAGAGAGATGATCAATTTTTGTATGCTTATTTAATATTCTCTGTCCTGCAAGCTTCCTAGAGATTTTAGTTCTTTTAGAGATTTTACATAATCAGTTATTCTAGAGATTTTAGATAGCTTTCTTGGATTTTCTATGTAAACAATTATATTTTGCAATAGGGAAAATTTTTTTCCTTTCTGATCCACATATTTCGTATTTTCTTTTCTTGATTTATGGAATGTCCAGCCCTAGCTTTGGCAAAAGTCCTGAGACAAGAGAAGATACCTTCACACCTTTATCCTGACATAAAGAATGCTAGGTATAATGTCAGCTGTAGGTATTTTTGTAGATGCTCATTATCAAGTTGAGTAAGTTCTCCATCTATTCCATTGTCCAAGACTGAATCTCTGTACCTATTAAATGGTGTTATTCATTTCCTTCTTCTTGGGTCCTGCTAACTATCATTGTATTTTCTGTCATCATGAATCTGATTTCTGTAGCTAACTCATAGAAACAGAGTTATATAGTTTTTGTCCTTTTATAACTAACTTATTCCTGTTGGTATAAAATTGTCTAGGCTTTTCTGTGTTGCAAATAACAGACATTAAAATGTCCTTCCTTTTTAAGACTGATATTTTTCTGTAGTATGTAAATAATTCATTTTGTTTATTTATCCACTGATGAACACTTGAGTTGCTTCTCTCTTTGACTACCGTGAAACATTCTGCTATAAACGTGGATGTGCAAATATCTGTTCAAGTTCCTGATTTCAGTTCTTTTGGGTATTTTACTCAGAAGTGAAATATCAGGATAACAATTCTATTTTTAATTTTTTTGAGTAACAATCAAACTATTTGCTGTAATGACTGTGCCATTTACATTACCACAAGTAGTACTGTAGCAGAAAATGCCCTACAGCCAGCCTGTTAGTTACCCAGGTAACAGTTCCTGTTACTTCTGTCTTCTATAAATGGCTGGTTGTTGTGATTTGTAGCTGTTCACTGTGATGCAAATTGTAAGAACCAATCAAAGACAACCAAGTACTCTGCCTCTGTACTTCCTCTTTGCAACTAACCCCATAAAGACCTCCCTCCCTAAGCCTTTGGGGCTTCACACTTTGAGGAACAACTGATTTCTATCAACATCCATCTGATGTTAAATAAATCTGCCTCAAATCCTAGGTGGTGTTTCTGCTTGCCGTTGAGATATGCATTGGGATCCAATTTCTTCACATCTCTATGGTTTGAATATGGTTAAGTGCCCCCCTAAAGATTCATGTGTTGGAAGCTAGGTCCTTAGCATAGCAGTGTGTGAGGTGGGGGAACTTTTAAAAAGTCAGGCCCAGTGGGGGGTGGTTAGGTTTTTGGGACACTGTTTCTGGAAGATGTTAATGGACCTCTTTTCAAACCCCATGACAATGGGTCCTTACAAAAACTGCAAAACTGTACTCTTTACTCTCTGGCACTTGTCTCTCTAATATGATTGATGGATTGACTGATCAAACACATACTATGAAGCCATTTATCATGATGTAATGTGGCTGGGGGCCCTCGTAGGAGCCAGCATCCCACTTTCCAGATATACAGCTACCGAAACTGTAAATTCAAGAACTGTTTTTTTATACATAGCCCAAACTGAGGTATTTCATTACAGCAGTGGAAAACAGACCAGTATAACACCACTATCAACAGCCTTTTTTGGGTAATAGCCATTTTAATGAGTGACTATTACATCCTCATTCTGATTTTCAATCCCCTAACAATTAGAGATTAGTGGTGCTGGGCAGCTTGTCATGTGCTTATTGGTCATAAGTATATCTTCTTTGGAGGAATGCCTGTTCAAGTCCTTTGCTAATTTTTAAATCATGTTTCTTATTTCTTGTTGAAATGAAGGTGATCTTTATATTTCTGAATATTAACTCTTTATCAGCTATATGATTTGCAAGTATTTTGTCCCATTCCATAGAATGTTTTTTTAATTTTAAAAAGCAAAACAAAAAGGATAGAAATGAATTTCAAAAAAGGTAGGAAATTGACACTAGTTAATATATTCCCTATGAAAGTTTCAGGATTATCCTTCTTTATAGCTGAGTAATATTCCATTGTATAAATGGGTAATACTTTTATCTATTCTGTGATTGATGGGCATTTGCTTCCTGTTCACCTCTGATGCTCATTTTTGGACTGGATCTTTGAATTTGGGGGTGGGCTGATATTTTTCAGTTCTTTATATGTTCTAAATATAAGTCCTCTGTCTGAAGGACAGCTGGCTAAAATTCTTTCCCATTCTGTGGGTTTTTTTTTTCACTCAGTGGTGGTTTCTTTTGAAGGGCAAAAATTTTTTAATAAGATGAAATCTCAGTTGTTGATTTTTTGAAGTACTTCTCATGTGGTGTGCATTTGTTCATGAACTCTGTTTCCAAGATTTAGCTATTACAAGTTGTGCTGCTATAAACATGGGTGCATATATATCACAGTAGCATGACATTTTCAGTTTTTCTTGGAAAATGCCCAAAAAGGGAATAGCTAGGTTGAATGAGACTTCTAAACCTAGTGTTTCTGTGGAAATTTCAATCATTGTTGCACCAGTCTACATTCCTACCAACAGTGGAGAAGTGTTCCTTTTTTCCCCTCAGCCCTGCCAACATTTGTTATGAGTTGATTTTTTGATGGCAGCCATTTTTCTAGAGTGAGATGAAATGTCAATGCTATTTTAATTTACATTTCTCAAGTGACCAGTGATATTTTACATTTCTTCATGTATTTATTTGCCACTTGTGTTTCTTTATCTGAGACGTGCATGTTCACCTCAGATGCCCATTTGTGGTCTGGATCTTTGAATCTGGGGGGCTGGTATTTTTCAGTTCTTTATACATTCTAGATATAAATCCTCTTTCTGAGGGACAGCTGAATAAAATTCTTTCCATTCTGTGAGTTTTCTTTTCACTTTGTTAGTGATTTCTTTTGAAGGGCAAAACAAGGTGAGATCCCAGTTGTTGATTTTTTGAAGTACTTCTCATGTGGTTTGCATTTTGTTCATGAACTCTTTGTCTACCTCTCTGTCTTCAAGATTTCTACCTACCTTGTCTTCCAATACATTTAGAGTTTCTATTTTACTGTTTAGACCTTTGATTCATTGTGACTTGAGTTTAGTCCATAGTGATAGACATGGGTCTAGTTTCAAACTTTGGCATGTGGAAAACCAATTTTTTTCAGCACCATTAAAGAGGCTATTTTTCTTTCAGTGAAAATGTTTGGCTGTTTTGTCAATGATAAGGTGGCTGAGGATCTTTATAGTGTGTCTATGTCTTCTAATCTACTCCATTGATTCTTAGGTCTGTTTTTTTCCCAGTACCATACAGATTTTATCACAGTAGCTTTGTAGTATAATTTCAAATCAGGGATTGTGATGCTGCCTACATTGCCTTTGTTGCCCAGGATTGCGTTTGCTATTCTAGGTCTCTTCTGTTTCCCAATGAATTTTAGGGATATTTTCCTCTATATCTTTGAGGTATTTCAATGGTATTTTGATTAGGATTGCATTAAATCTATATAACATATAATGTATAACAATGCTGGTTCTTCCTAACCAAATGCAAGGGATACCTTTCCATTTTCTGACATCCTCTTCAATCTCCTTTTTTGGAGTACTATAGTTTTCAACATATAGGTCCTTTACCTCCTTTGCTAGGTTGATATCTAAATATTTCATTGTTTTGGATGCTGTTGTAAAAGGTGTTATCTCCATAATTTCTCAGTGAGTTTGTTGCTTATGTACAGGAATGATATTGATTTTTGAGTGCTGACTTTGTATTCAGATACACTGCTGAATTTGTTTATTAACTCTAGTAGTCTTTTGATGGAGTTTTTGAGATCTTCTTTGTAGAGTATCATATCATCTACAAATAGTGATAATTTAACTTCTTCCTTACCTATCCTTATTCCTTTTATTTCCCTCTCTTGTCTAATTGCTCTGGCTAACATTTCTATAACTATATTGATAGGAGTGGTGATAGTGGATAGTCTTGTTCCTGATTTTATAGAGAAAGCTTTCAATTTTTGCCTACTTAGTATGATGTTGGCTGTTGGTTTGTCATAGATGGCTTTTATCAGAATGAGGTAGATACCATCTATTCCAATTTTCTGTATGGTTTTTATCATGAACAAGTGTTGGACTTTATCAAAAGAGTTTTCTGCATCTTTTGAGATGCTCATGTGATTCTTATCTTTGTTTCTGTTGATGTTGTCTATTATATTTATTGATTTGAATATGTTGAACTATCCCTGAATTCCTGAGATAAATTTCTGGTCATGATGTATAATCTTCTTGATGATTTGTTGCATTCTGTTTGGTAGTATTTTACTGAGAATTTTTGCATCAATGTTCATTGGGGAGATTGACCTATAGTTCTCCTTTTCAGTTGTATGTTTCTCTGGTTTTGGTATTGAAGCAATAAGTTAGGGAGAATAGCTTTGCTTTCAATTTCATTAGAGTTTGAGGAGTACCAGCATGAAATGTTCTCTAAATTTCTTGTAGAATTCAGCTGTGAGTTCATCAAGACATGGACTTTTCTTTGTTGGTAAGTTTTTAATTACATTTTTAATTTCTATCACTGGTATTAAGTTATTGAAAACTTCGTATGTCCTTGATTCAGCTTTGCTAATTCATACATTTGTAGGAATCTGTTGATTTCTTCTGTGTTTTCCAGCCTATGTGAGTAAAAATTTTCAAAGCAAGTATTCATGATCTTCTGAATTTCCCCCTTAGGATGCTTTCATTGCATCCCACAGGTCTCAGTATGTTGTATCTGCATTGTCATTGAATTGTAGGTATTGTTTAATTTCTTCTTTAATTTCATCTGTAACCCATTGGTTGTTCAGGAAGGTGTTATTTAATTTCCATGTGTTTATGAACATTTTGCACTTTCTTTTGCCATTAAAGTTCAGTATGATCAGACAATATGCATGGGATAATTTCAATCCCTTTGCATTTACTTAATCATGTTCTGTGGTCTAAGATATGGTCTATTTTAGAGAATGTCCCATGTGCAACTGAGAAGAATGTGTTCCACTCATGTGGTTGAGTGGAACACTCTGTAAACATCTAATAAGTCTATTTTTTCACAGGTTTGATTAGTTCTGTTATTTTCTTGATGACTTTTTGTCTAGTTCATCTATCTCTTTGTGACAATGTGGCATTAAGGTTCCCTGTTACAATTGTGGCATTGCATATTTGTATTTGCCTTATATAGTTGGATACTCCTGTATTTGGTGCATATATATTTATGATCGTTATCTCTTCCTCTTGAATTTTTCCCCTGACAAGTATGTAGTGACATTCTTCTCTTTTGATCATTTTTGGTTTGAAGTTCACATTGTATTCAAACAGAATAGCTACCCCTTCTTTTTTCCGGGTTCCTCTCAAATGGAATATTATTTTCTATCCTTTGACTTTCAGTCTATGAGTTTCCTTTCAAGTCAGATGTGTTTCTTGTATACAGAATATTGTTGGATCCTATTTCTTGATCCATTCTGTCAATCTATTTCCTTTAATTGGTGAATTGAGGCCATTTACATGGATGGTTATATCTGATATGAACTTGCTGAACTTTGTCATGTTATTTTCTTGTTGTTGGCTCCCTGCTTTCTCCCTTGTTTAATTGCTTGCCCTGCTTGGTGGTTTCTTTTTGTTGTTGTTTTGGGAATTGTATAATTTTTGTTTACAATTCTCAGTGTGCCTTTCAATATTGTTTCTAGGGATGGTTTTGTGGACATGAATTTCTTCAGTTATTCTTTGTCATGGACATCTTATTTCTCCATTAGTTTTCAAAGAAAGTTTTGCAGGGCATATCAAGCTGGGTTGAAAGTTGATTCTTTCAAGGCTTGAAATATTTCACTCTAAGCTCCTTTTATTTGAGGATTTGTATTGAAAAGTCAGCTGTGATTCTAATAGACTTTCCTCCATAGGTGAGAAGCGTCTTTTCTCTCACAGCTTTTAGTATTATATTTTTATGCTGAATTTCTAGAATCTTGATTATCATATGTCTGGGTGTAGATTTGTTTTGGTAATGAGTATTTGGAGTTCTATGCACCTCACTTATCTATAAACCACATTCTTTTTCCATGTTTGGGAAATTTTCTGCTATTACTTCTACAAATAGTTTTTAATTATCACTTGCATTGAGTCCTGCACTTTCATTGACACATACCAGACTTATATTGTTTTCTTTGCATCAGCTAGAAACTATTGATTTATTTCATAATCCCTTGTTATTTTAAAAAGTTCTTTCCTTGAGTACTAGTTGTGTTCTGTCTTCAAAGTTTCAAAGCCTATTTTCAGTTTTATTCTAGTGGTTTTGCCAGGTTTCAATGGAATTTTTAAATTCCTGGCTATCTTTTGAATTTCTTTCAGGCATTTATTTCTTTCCTATATTGTTCATTCAAGGTTTCCATCATTTTTCCATGCTCCTGTACTTTCTTATCTATGTCTTCTCTAGCTATGCCGCACATCTCCTTTTTTAAGGTTGTCATTTCTTTCTTTACTTGAGGGATTGCTTCTAATCTGATTTTCTCTATAACCCCTGGATTTATTTCTTTATTTCACATGATATCTTTTTAAATATTTCAGGTATATGACTTTCAATGTCCTCTATTTTGATATCTCCTATTTTTGTTTCTGATGGATTGGGCATTTGAGATTGCCTTTTGCCTTTTCATTTTGTCATTTTCACCTCTTGGGTTAATACTTTGGTCTTTTCAATCCTGCTAATCTCAACTGTCTGTCATGTGTGTTTTAGGATCTTACAGTGTGGCTGATGTTTGCCCAACAGGGCAGGTGGCTGAATTTCTCCTGCAGGCCTATTGAGTGAGTCCTATATTTTTTAGACTGACTAGCCTAGGGATATTCATGTAGGCTCATCTTTAGCTCCTATTGTTACTGTGGTTCTAGCTGTTCCAGGCTGCCAGATCCACCTGTACATAGTGAATACCCCAGCCAGGACCCTACTGATCAGTGGAGCGTCTGCTGGGCCCTTTTGGGTTCCTCTGGGTCGGGGGTGCTCTTGTCAACATTCTTGCCAACCCACCATGGTTCTCTCTATGGAAGAAGGACACACCCACACACTTGCTGGCTTGCGAAGGTCATGCAGCTGTGGGGGGTGGGGTTTGCTGAGGCTTCTGTTGCTCTGCTGAGGTTCTCTCCTTGAGGGGGAAACTCACCACACTGTCACCACCCCACCAATGTCCACTGTGTAGGGGTGGAGTTGCTGAGGCTCTCAACAGCCCACCAAGATACTGCAGATGGTGGAAGTGGTCACTAGCAGTCCATGGCTGCTGAAGTCTTTGCAGGGGGAAGGTGGCCAATAGTTCTATCAGCTGCTGAGGTCTTTCAGGTGTAGGGGAAGGGTGACTGAGGATCCCCTCAGCTGCTGAGTTTGTCCAGGTGCCTCATGGGGCATTTTAACACTACTGATTATGGTCTTTGATGCAGACATGTTTATAATTTTGATGTAGCAAAGTTTATATATTTCCTGTCTATGTTTTAGTGTTTTATGCAACAAATCACTGAAAAATGTAATATTATGAAGATTTTCCCTGTTTCTTCCAAGAGTTTTATACATTCATTGCTCACATTTAGGTTTTTTAAAATATATTTTAAGTTACTGTTATAAAGTAGGACATCATTGTTTTGCATATTGATATCCAATTTTCACCTTTTTTTGGCAAAAGCCTTCTTTCTTCATTGAATGAGCTTGTCACCTTTGTCAAAAATTACTTGACAATGTATACAACGATTTATTTCTGGTGTTTATTATTTTCCATTGATCTGGAAATGGCCAATACAGTACTGTTTTGATTTCTATAGCTGTGCTATAAATTTTAAAATTATATATGAGACCTCTAACTTTGTAATTCTTTTTCAAGGTTTTTTTGGTTAAATTCTCTCAAGATTCCATATGCATTTAAGATGAATGTTTCTAGTTCAGCAAAAATATTGATATTGTAATGTGAATTGTGCTGAGTCTACAGTCTGTAGATTACTTTGTGTAGTACTGATATCTTAAAAATATTAAATTTTCAAATTCATGAACATGATGTATCTTTTCAGGTGGCTTTTCTTTCTTTCAGCAAATGTACATGGATTTAATGGCAGCTTTATTTATAATAGTACAAACCTATAATTGGTTTAAATATATTCAATGGATTAATCATTCATAAAACCATGAATTCCCCAGTGCATGAAAACTGGCACCAAAACAGAAAAAAGAGAAGCAGACAACTTACGGTTGCACAGGGTAAAATTTATTGGGGGGAACATACTGTAACAAATGCTGTGTAACAAATGACTTTAAGACCAGGTGCATCCCTGAAATCTGGATCAGAGGGAAGGAGTATATATGGGTTAGGACAAAGTTTATTTCATGCTAGCTGCAATATGCTTGTTTTATCTTAAGCAAATATCAGTCAGACACATCTCTGTCACCAGTGTCCACTTTCACACCTCAACATACCACTCTAGTGGTTTTGTCTGTTTATATTTAGGTGGGAAACTATGCAGGAAAAATGGACCAGGTTTATTCAGGAGCAATCATATTTGTGACTTAACATAGCTGCAGTCATGTCAAACTTAATCTGTGACCATGGTACATCTATCCTATGGAGCATTAGCAACAAAAGGCAGTGAATTATTGATAAAGGCACTGTTGAATTCCCAGAGAATTATGTGGAGAACAGTAAATCCCCAATATATATACTGGTTCCATTTGTATAACCTTAAAGTAACAAAAGTTATAGACCCCAGACAGAGATTAGTGGTGTCAAGGATTATATTGAGCATGAGAGTAGGAGGGAAGTGAGTTTGGAGAGATGACAAACAGGAAGAATCCTGCAGAGATGAAAATGTTTAGCATTTTGAAGGTGCCAGAGTCAACATCCTAGCTGTACTGCATTTCACTGTGCAAGATGTTACCTTGGAGGACACCAAGTAAAAGATACATGAGATCTCTATTATCTCTTATGGCTCCATGTGAACCTATAATTATTTCCAAATAAAAAGTATAACTTAAGAAAAAAAGACACAAAATGCAATAGCTTTTAGAAAGCTTTCTGTAAAAATATTGCTAACAATAAGAGGAAATTTAATGCTATTTGGGAAATGGAGCAGCTATTATGATTCATGTCTTAAGGTCTCTTGAGATCCAAGGGTTTTTACAAAAATTTGTCTTAATGATACTTAGAATAAAAGTATTTTGCAGCAGGCACAGTTTTGGACAGCTTAGGAATGCTGTCGCTCTTAGAAACTAATTGTCACTAAAGATAATAAGGAGAATCTGTCCAGTAGCAAGTGTTATGACCTTATCTCAATCAGAGGACTGTGAATTCCAGCCTGATCACATGATCTATGTTAAATCAAGCAGGTTGGCATCTTCATGGTGCTCATAGGAGAATTTACACCTGAGAGCTCTTCCTTTCAGATACTACCGTAGGCATCATCACCTACCTATCCCTGGCCCTGGTCCCAGCCATAGGCAGCTTGATGAAACAAACCAGCTTCTCAGATCTCTACTGAATGTGGATTCAAGAATTCCAATTTTAAGATTAATAATGGCTAGTATGAATGAGCTTCTGTTTTAGCATCAGGTATTTTTAATCATTAACTTACTAATTCTCCTCATAACCTTTCAAAGATTATCTTATTATCATTGGCCTTTTGTAAATTGGAAAGCCAAGTGTCAGGAAGGGCCGAGTAAGTTTCCCAAATGCACTCATCTAGAGGATAAGAAAGCGGGGAAGAGAGTGACCTGTTGTCTCAGTTTGCCCAAGACTGAAGAGCTTCTTAGGAAGTGAAACTTCTGGTGCTAAGTCTGAAGAAGACTTGGACAAAATGGAATGTGTTGATCACCCTGCATAGAAGCCCTATTTTAAATTCCTGTGCCTTGAAGAGAGTTCAAAGCTCCCCTCAGTGTTTTAGAGACTCATGAGAATTGCAACTATTAAAATAAACGAGATAGGTTGTGCTTATTTAAAGAGAAGTGGGAATGAAGATACTACCCGGAGAAACAAGAGAAAGTGGTAGACAAAGAAATTTATATTAATATTATATCTTGTTTTTCAAAAATAACTGGTGAGTAGAAAGAAAGGCGGGCAAGCAATTAAGCTTGAAATGTATTAAAATAAGAAAATAAGAGAGATGAGAACAAAATTGATATCTATTTCAAATGATTTATAGGGACTTTAGTAAGTAATATATACTTCTCCTAAAACAAATGCTAATAAATAAAACCTGGGAGAATGTTTTACAGTAGAATTTGAGATCAAGAGAGGCAGCACATTAATTCAAAGATTGGCAGCGTTAATGACCTCACACACAAGAGAGCTTGCTTTCTCAGAATTGCAGTTTGCACAGACTTAACCTTTCTTTTCTCTGTAACCCGCCTTTTCAATAAAGGTTCCTTTGCTGAAAAGGTGCGATGCATTCCTCAGGGAACAGAGTAGCATGTCAGGCAAAATACAAAGCTGCCAGTAGCTTGGAGGATGCCAAGCCCAGTGACCACTGGAGCAGATGTTGTGTTACCATGGCAACTGGCGGGCAGCTCCAAATGAAGAAGGACTCAATTTCTGAGGACTGAGACCAGAGCGAGACTTTGACCCTGCCTTTCTCTGAGTTCTCTGGCTTTGGAAATGTTGGGGGCAAAGGAGGAAACAAGAAGGGATTATTACAGCATTTGTTTTGCCACCCCTCACTGATTTTGTGCTGTGGATAAAAGAGAAAGGCATGAATTTTTAAAGAACTAACCTTCATCAGGAAGCATCCCATCAGCTGCAAATTCATGAGTTACCTTTTCTCCAGGAGACTGAACAGTCCACCTTCCCAGCTGCACTGGTGGCTCCTCCTACATCCTTTTTCCTGTTTTCTTTCCTTCCAAATGTGTTGTTGAAGGACAAGCAGTCCTGTACAATGGGGGTTCTTGTAGGCAGGAGAGAAGTTCTGCTGTGCTGGTTCCCTGTTGTCTCCTTCTTTTGTTTTACCCAGAACGATAGTTATCTGCAGTTCCATTATGCAGGAGCCTGGGTTTTTGACTGAGGGACTCTGATCAGCAGAGAGAAAATATTAGCTCACAACCTTCTGATTGTTCTCTCTAGCTGTACCATACTGCTTGGATTAATTTTTACTAGGAAAGCTCTAATTGTCTTGTGAATAGCACAATTATATTGCATTCTGCTTTTTTAAATGGAAAAGCCTTAATTTAAAAAATGTAAAGAGTTTAAAATGTTTCTTTATATTTTTGATCACTTAGTATTTCTTTGTTTTTCAACATATTGTGAGCATCAAAAAATGACAGTGCACGCAGGTGTTCCTGAACTTCTTTAAAACCTTGGAATCTGCATGTTACACTCGAAAGGCCAAAGGCTTTGTAAGCTGGCTGGTTCAGTAAACTTTCTGAACCTTGGGTTGTGGGGAGAAAATATGAAAATGTTTGTTTTTTATCTCACCCTATAAAAGCCAAATTTTTGAATTTGTGTTACAGTGTGCATTGTATGCAAATGCAATCATCTACATGCACACATATATGTATGTGTAATTTTAAACTTCATAAATATTTGTGGAGATTCTATCTTATAATTTTTAACAGCTTTAATTCATGTACTATATAAGTCACCCATTTAAACTACACAATTGAACAACCTTTTGCATGTGTGTTCACAGAATTGTGCATTCATCTACCCATCACCAAAATCACTTAACCATAACACATTTAAACATTAAAATGTTTCCCTTCCAGAAAAAGAAATCTCACATTTCTTAGATTTTGCCTTCCTCACCCATGCCACCAAGCTACTGGCTAATACTCTAATACTTTTTTTCCTAAAGATTTGCCTAGCCAGGATATTTCCTATAAAATCAGACTCATAATGGCCTTTTATATGTCTTCTTTTACTTAGCATAATGTTTTGAAGATCTTCCACATTATAGTATGAATCAGTACTTCTTACAGCTGAATTATCTTCCATGTGGATTCCATATCACTACATTTTATTTACGCATTCATCATTAGAACTACAGGCGAGTAACCAAACCTTGTTGTAGACCCCATGGTCTATGTAATTAAATCTCATGTGCACTATGCTTCAAAGATTATATAACAAAGACACTGACCAGAATAAATGTGGTAAGCATAGAATTGGGTTCTAGAAACCCTACGCAGTACCCAGGTACCCAAGTACACAGGTACACTGTTTATTTCCCAGGCCAAGAAAATGGGAACAGGGACTTACGGAAGAATCTTTCCAACAGCTGTCTTGGAAGTATTTCAATAATTTAACAACTTCTGTGGCCATGTGTGTGCTTGCAAGCTAAATGTTCTTTTTGTGACCTGCTCTTACAGATGAGCTGTGAGAGGTAAGTCAGGCTGGGCACATAGAAGGGCTTATTGGGTCTTGCTTCAAATACGGACTACCTTGCCACAGATAGTAAGCGCAACTCTCAGGCTAGTGTCCTGCTCCTCATTTTTTCTATCTAGGACTGAAGAGCCCTCCCTAGAATGTCTCGGTGATAATACATCTGTGAATAAAATGAGGATTCAAAGGGTTGGTATACAGCAGGTACAACGAGCCCATTGAGACATCAGAGGGAAACTCTTTTGTGTGGTTTCCATGGCACCTTCCCTGGAAAAGGAGGAAGACTTAACCTGGGCTGCTGGAAGATAGAAAGGAAAAACGTTCAAGAAAAATCCAAACTTGCCTCACCTTACCCTATATGCCCAGAGTACTTCCCAGTGCAACCTGTAGTCTATTGGTCACTTCTCAGTTTTGCTATTAGATCACAGAATTTAGGAAGGGAAGGGGACCCAGTTAGGGAGAGTTACTTGCACAAGGTCCCAGTTAGGGAGAGTTACTTGCACACAGGTAGCAGGCAGAGAGCTGAGTTAAGAGCAGAAGGTTCCCATTCACTGGCGAGGCTGCTTCTCACACTGGCACTGTAGAAGCAGTGTAACAACTGTAGCTGATGTGACTGTTGCGTTCAGTAGAATGAAAAGAGGATGTATTCACACTCCTCCAGCCAACAACAGCTCCTTGTCCTGGTGCTTCACCTTTGCTCTGTTCCTCCCATCTCTGTCATTAATTGCCACCAGGGAGAGAATTCAGATCTCTGGGACTCACCTGAGAGTTCAGGTTCAGTGGGGGCTTTGAGCTGTGGTTAACTCTGTCTGTTTGGATTGCAATAGATTGAAGGGCTCAGAAGCAACAGAAATTAATGTATCACCAATGTGAACAGATATTTAGTAGTCCAAGATCAAAATCCTGGGAGAGTTACTGTCTGGTGACAGCCTACTACTTGGTCCATAGGTGGAATTTTCTTACCATATCCTCATGTGGCTCATGAAAGAAGAAAGCTCTCCAGAGCCCCATTTAGTTGGGCACTAACCCAACTCATAAAGGCCCCATCCTTATGATCTAATCTTTCCCTAAAAGCCTAACCTAATATCATCAAACTGATGAGTAAATTTTGACATATGAGTTTGGGAGACTCACAAATTTTGGTGTGCAGCAGTAACAGAAGAGCCCAGCTGGAGCTGGCCAACCAGTAAGGAAAGACATCATCTCTCTTAACTGGAAGTGGACAGGTAGGCCAGGTGAGGAAGGGGAAGTGTTCAGGCACACTATCAGGGCCCTGGACTCTTCAGCTTGCTCTGATGGTGTCTTGGGTTTTGTCTTCACTCTAAGGCATCCAGAAGTAACTGGGGTGACATACATTTTTATTCACAGAAGCCCACCTTCCTAGTCATCACATGGAAGTCCTTTCTTTTCTCCCAGATGGCATAAATTGGGTCGTACATGCCTGTCCTAAGGCCAAAGTCAGTCATCAGGACAATAAAATAAGCCAGCTGTGCCTCTTAGATCAGACAGGATGACAGGCATGTTTGAGACTCCACTGCCTACTCCACATTTGATGATAAGAATGAACTGGTCACACCCAGGACCTGCCTGGGTAAGGAATGGGTCCGGGTTTACCTGAAAAGATGATCATTTTGGACTCCAAATTCTGTTATTGTTCTCATACCATCTAGTCATAGTGTCAACCTCTGTCACCTAAGTTACGTCTTCACATTCATTTTTGTGGTATCAGCATATTATCTGTGGCACTTTCCACTATTTTTCTTTGAAGAAGCTCACTTAAATTTGCTTAAAAGTGAAACTTTATCATCATTGGGAATAAGAAGTCTATATGTTTTGCCAAAATTTTAAGATTGCTGTCAGACTACATACAAGAAACAACATTCTTATGTAGATACTGGTACTGTTGCCTGCCAAGGTACTGAGGCTAAGGTAGCTTTTTAGAGGGGATGGTTAGCAAATGTTTTTAGAGTGTTAACCACACTCTAATACTGCAGACTGATTCTCTTTATCCCTGTTCTATCTCCCTCCATCCACTCTGGTGGTGCTGCGTCTATGGTACTTTCCTAATGAGTGCTTCTCCCAGATTGGGAACTATTTTTCTAGTTGGTAGATGGCTTTGAGTTAAAGGTAATGACTTCGATTAGTCCAGCTCTCAGTCTTCAATGAGTTCGTTGAAAAAGACCTTGGTTGTCATACTGGCTTTTTCCTCTGCTCCCCATTATCACACCTCTCCCCTAAAGCAGCTAACACAAAATGCTTTCTTGGCTGAAGGGAGCAAAGGGAAAAATGAACACAAAAGGAAAATTCACTACTATTGCCGAAGCACTATTCTGTCTCATCGATAGAGTAATGCTTTGCATTCCCTTGTCATGAGAAATAAGTGAGAAAATTATGGGAAGTGCCTGCAGCACAGTATGACAGAGAAGCTTTCCCAGCATGCAAGTTGTCCTTGCGTTTTCCTAAGTGTGAATGCACCAGCAGTTCCCTCTGGTTTCTGCAACATGGAGGCAAATGTGACTTCCGTGGCCCTGGTTGCCCTATCTCCCCCCCCCTGCCCTCACATTAAAAATGCAGCACCTTGATGCCTGTAGCAGATTCTTTATGATTTTCAGTTGGGAAATCAAGGAAGCACCCCGTGTACAGAGTGTACAGATCTTGCACACAGCAAATATTAGCTATGGAAGCCAAGGGGTAAATATCAATGCCATGAAAGAGTTAAACAAATTGAAACTGCTTGAGACCCTGTGGTAGCTTTCAGTAGGCCCTCCAGGGTACAAAGTACACGAATAATGTTTATCCTAGCTGGCCATTTTTAAGGACTTGTCATCCTATGCTTTGTATTTGAGTTAGCTGTGTTTTTAACCCTGGCGGCACTGTTGGAAGCACATCAGACCTGGCAGGTGGTGGCAAAATGGTTGTTGAACTATTTTCTTGCTTTCCTGGTTTCCTTATAGTTTTCCTTCTGTAAGAAGCTACGTACCCAAGGAAAGGATGAAAATGTTTATTTCCTTGGCATTGCAGGGCTGACTCTTGGCTTGTGGATCCGTCTGGGTCTGTTATTTCTACTGGTTTTAGTCTGTGTCCATTTCGGAACAGGGAATACCAGTTGTTCTTCCTCTGGGAGAGGGAATGGCGGGTGATATGCATTTCAGCTTCTATAGACATGGCCACGTTGAGAAATCTTCCTTGCATGCCAGAGCAGTCTTTTATCCCCCTGCCCTGCCATAGGGATAAAGGGCCCTGTAAGCCCAGCCCCTCGAGCCCCATCCTCAGCCCAGCTTTGATTTTGGGGAGATAGATGGCAGTAAGGAGCACAGGGCAGAGGAATTGGAGGTCAGTGATTGGCAGCCACCTCTGCCACTTCATCGCTGACTTTGGATTACACTGAGGACCAGCTGCTTGCAACCCTGAGTAGGTCCTTGAGGAAAATAATGTGGCCGGGCTCCAGCCTGCACATCAGATCAATGCAGGACCAGGTTCTTGGCATGGGAAAATAATGAGAGGGACTCCTGTTACTAATTTTTTTTTTCTGAAGAAAAGGTGAAATATCCAGTGTTTGGAATGGTGGGAAGAGGCTTTCTAAATCTTGCAGCAGGTTCCCTCTGAGCTCCAGGTGCCAATTTCTGTGACTGTGGGAACATAAAGTATTCTGCAGTATTAACTGAGACATTTTTGTTTCTAGGTAATCCCTCTTACATGTCTAGTCCTTTCCTATTTAAACTGGCTTGTGATGCACTGATTGCCTCAGTAACTGGTTGATAGAGCAGGAAATCAGAAAGAAGAATTTAAAAACTTGAACATTTGAATATTGAAATCCAAGGCCTTGAAGGATGGTAACTGGTTAGAAATACATCAGAATGGCCTCCGTTCCCCAATAGTCACTCAACAAAATTGCCCTAAGATGGGACAGGGGAAAAGATAATCAGAGGGTAGGATGCAGAGGTACACACTGAGGTGGGTCCTGAGAAGGAGCCTGTGCCCTGCTAGTCCTACCTGGGTGCAATCAGTTAGGGGACAATCCAGTAGTATTTGTTTCCCGCATCTTATACCTCAGTTAGAACCTGAGAAGTTGGTAGACTTTATAGATCCCATCTGACACGGGAAACATAGACTAAAGATGGTTGCTTAGCATTTACTTTAGGCAGGAAACCTTAAAACAGCTACATGAATTTCATAAAGAACCTAGCAACGACAGACATCAGCAAAAGTGATTCTGCAAGAGAAGAGAGCATAAAAAGAGCTGAGACAGGGCCAATTTCAGGGTGGCCAGTGTTGGGGTCAATGCTGGGGAGCAGTTGCTGGTGACATTGGATACGGAGGTGACCTCACCTAGGTCTCTAAATCCTACAGCAGGTTTTTTTCTCCCTAGGAAGGGAAAAGAGGAGACATGGCTGCGGTTTCTTGAGAAATCAAGACTAACACCTGTGGGCATTTTCAACCATTTGATTTGGAAACAGGAGGAAGTCACACCCACCAATCTCTTCCTCTGTATTCTAGGACTGCACTGAGAATGTAGCCACCTGACACAAATGAGCTTTCAAATACAAATTAACCAAATCTAATTAAAGTAAAAATTTGCAATGTCAATTACACTACCACAGTTACACTAGTGTGGGCCACATTTCAAGTGCTCAGAAGTGTATGTGGCTAGTGGCCACCACACTGAACAGAGCAGGGTAGAGCATTTTTGTTAACACTGACAATCAGCCTACCGGCCAGCCTTTTAGCCTTTGCCACTGCTTCTGCTGAGTCATCCACTACTGACCATTCCCCTTCCCTGACACGTATTCTCTGAGATGGTAGTTCTTTGGAAGTGACCACGCTCCACTAGTGGTGGCTTGCTGACAGTTCCTAATTTCTATGCTGGTCCCATACCACCACAAGATTTGACTCTTAACACTGAGACAAGAAGAATGGTGTTGTGACTTCTGGTGGGCAACCAACAAAGCACATTCCTCCTCTTCTGGCAGCTTCCCCAGAAATCCAAATCACTTCATGACATGGGCATCCTAGGACCAACAGAACATCCTGTGGGCAACAGAGCTCAAGAAGGTGAGCAATGTGATGGCTGTGTGGATAATGCAAATGGGCTGTCTCAAGGGCTGGCTGTCCCAAGCCTATTGCAATAGGAAGTTTTCTATGAAGAAGGCAAAGAACTTTATCCATCCTCCACACCTGTCATTCCCATCACTCCCATCAAATACCCTTCCCAGATAAGAAAAGGAGAGGCTGACGCCCTCTAGTGAGCAGAGAAGTCACAGAGATCCAGGACTCCATCCAAGCTTGAGCACCTGTTTCCTTTTCTGACAACTGAGAGAGCTGCACCTACCTGATAAAATTGTGGAGAAAGCAAAGCACCTAGGACAGTAGCTGCTGACACATAACTGAGCCTAAACAAATAACAGCTGTTATTTTTACTTTGCAGCTGCCCTCTGGGGTAATCTGGGATAATTTTCAGGTTAGAGCAGTGGGAGGGAGGAAAAACAGCAGTGGCTCCCTGCACCACAGGTCCGTCGAGCTTGCCATCTGGCATAATGAGAAATTGTCCTGATTAATTTGTGAAAACTGCCTCATACCTCAGGCTGCATCTGGCTCACCCTGGTGGATGCTAGAACTTTTTCTAAGTGAGGTTTGCAAGTTTCAGGAGCAATCCTTGGAGTCTGTATTGAGGTCCTTGTGGGTAAAGAAGCTCACACTTCTTCCTAGAAGAGTTGAAAACACAGGGAGGTTAGGGTGCAGTAGCCAAGATCTCCCTAACATAAAGTGCTGGCCAGTGTCTGGAGAGAACTCTGCTGAGCAGAGAGGACCATTTCCCAGATTCTGAATCATCAGAGCGAGGTAGTCTCCATCCTTGTGAATGGTCTCATCAGGAAGAAAAGACTACTGACTTGGCTCCTCTTGAAGAAAAATGGCCTCTTCTGCAGTTTGGGCGGGCTAGATTCACAAGGGCTCCATAAATAATCCAGACTAATTCAGTGTCTGGGAGAACACAGATTTTTGTCAAATGGTAGACAGGAACTGGGCCAAGAGGTAGGAGAACTCAGTACTGCAGCTAGAAATGTGTTTCAGCCAGTAGTCAAGATGCCCCTGAATGATGCGGAATTTGGAGCAGGGCCTTGGGTAATTGCCAGGAAGAGATGATGTTGGAATCTCATTAGCTGAATATCCATCCCAGTCTCTGTGGAGCATGCATTCCTGATTTCAAACTCAGAGAAGACTGATATCCAGAAAGGCTCTGCCTGTCGCAGTCTTCACTTACACAAGGGCTCTCCCCTAGACAGATGGACAAATCACAGTTGTCCCCTGGAAAAATGGATTGGGAAGTACTACAAGGTTCACTTCTCCTTCATGGACACTAAAATCCTATATGACTCCCTGGATGCATGCAATCTACTCGCCCTATCTGAAGATGAAACCCTTCTATCCACAAACAGGTACCAGGTTCTGGTCCTACTCCAATTCTGCCTGCATCTCAGGTGAGATATCTGCAGATTGCTGCTTTCACTGAAAAATCATAGATAGTGCAATGGAGGGGAAACACTTAAATCTTTTTTGTTTGTTTGTTTTGGTCTTTTTCAAACCAAGTTTCACTATGCAGGTTGGGCTTGAACTCATTTTGTAACTGAGACTGGCCTCAGACTTATAGCAATCCTCCTGTCTCAGCTTCCTAAGCAGTGGGACTACAGGTATGCATCACCACACCCAACCTTCAAATCTTGAGGGAAAGGTTACCAAGCTTTTAATTTTAGCTTTCTAAAAATTTCACTTAAAAACCAACTGACCCTAGGTAAGCCACCAAACTCTAGGAAATCCAGTTATTTCTCTAAGTAGTTAAAAAAAAAAACCAGAATCATTATAATTCATTATAGAACTATCTAGGAACTCTAAATTCCTTCCCAGATACTAGAGTCTTGAGTGCCTTTTAAAAAAATTAAACCAAAGGTAGATGGACAATGACAATATATATTCAGTTCTTTTCCACATATCTTAGTAGAGAGTGGGTCAATCACAGAAGATGTTTATGATTATTGACTCTCCTGGGTATCAAAACTTCCCCCAGCCACATTATTTGCCTTATTAGGTTACTGAATAGAAATCCATTTAATGTGATTAAAAATGTTTAACATACTTCCATATGTATGATGTTAACTTAAGTACCATTAGAGAATTTAAAACAAGACACAGAGATATTGCCTATAATGCACAGACCTCAATGTTGGAGACATAATGTGTACTTGATGGACATGTGGCATAATTGACGTGAAAGGGGAGAGCTGTAGGATCTAGTGGGGAGCTGTCTCTTGGGCAAACAGTTGGGGAGAATGTAGAGCCAGTGGACTCTCCACTGTCTCACTGATCAGTGTGTTGGTGTGTCGGGACCTTAGCAGTTTAGCTTCTGCCTACAGAAAAGAATCTGTAAATTCCTGGGAAGTTTTATTATTGTGAAGGATAATTAGGGGGGGTCAGACGTGATGCAGGACTACCATGTGAACAAGGTATTGAGCCACTGGTGAAACAGTCAAGCTTAATAAGGTAATCCTGAAGAGCACCGTGGTTCCCTACGACAATCTCCCCTTATCTGTTCTTTCACTCTTCAAGGTTTCATGGAGTTACCATCAGTCAAAAGGATAGAAAGCATTAAGTGGAAAACTCCAGTTTTAAACTGAGCACCATTCTTAGTAATGTGATGAAATCATGCACCCTTTTGACCTAAGAGGAAAGTCATCCTCTGGCCTAAGTATCCATGCCTTATATGCTACCTGCTCATCAGTCATTCTTAGCCATCCTGCTTAACACACCGACTGTCATAGTACTGCAGTGCTTATTTTCAAATACTTATTTTCCTTAACAGTGACCCCAGAGCTCAAGAATATTAATGCTAGCAATTTAACTGTGCAAAACAGAAGCTATGCGGTGCTTTCTTTAAGTGAAAAAAGATTTATTACAAGTATGTACATATAACATATATAGTGTCAAGTATGATTGGCAGTTTCAGGCATCCACAAGGGGTCTCAGAACACATTCTGCAAGGTGAAGAGGGGCCTTCTGCATTCTTACCAGCCGTTAAAGGGTGGGTAGGATCTAAACTAGGGGAGGCAGGGGGTTCTAGCAATGACATCAGTAGAAGGAAATGAGGCTATATGTATGCTCAGCATGTTCTGTGTAAGCTATGATGAGGGAAAGATTGAGAGTGGCCAGACAAGAAACCTCTGCCCATCAAGGTTCTGGAAAACCCAACCCATGCCACATAATGGTAGCCTTTTTCCTGTGTACCTACCAGCCCTTTATTGAAGTGGGTGTTGAGCAATACAATTTCTGGATTACCTACCAAAAGCATTTACAATTTAACAGACTTAATTTTCTTCTGGAATTGACTGTACCAGTTTACACTCCAGTAAACCAAGGTACCCTGGAAAACATCTACCTTGATAAGTAAAAGGTGGTCCTAAAGTAAACAACAACAACAAACCTTGCATTTCCTTCTTACTGAGTCTGCATACTCTCACGTTAGAGGAGCTCTGTGGCTTTTCTTAAATGAGCCAGTTGTTCCAATTATTTGCTGAGTTTTCTATCAGATTTACAAAGATGAAAAGAAAAATGGCAATCGTGTAACATAGGGACCCTTGTTTCTCTTTCTTGTTGATATCCAGGTGTTGTTTGTGTGTTCTGGCAGTAACTGCTTATAGATATTTGAAATATTCTCATCTGTTTTCATTTTACATATGCTGCTTTGGATTGGACAGATAGTTTAACTTAGAAATAGTTCCCTCTATCTTTTTTTTTATTTTAAAGAGAAAATGATACAAATAACAATGAAACAGTTTCAAAACAGGTCAGTAGGACAGTTACAATAATGAGTACATTGTGTATTGTTGTCTTCATAGGAGTTTTTCAGAGTATAAGATATAGGTACGATATCTTGCCCAAACAATATTAGCACAAACCTTTCTTTTCAATGTATTAAGAGAAACTAGCTGTGTAACTATCTTAACTATCTTGTATATACATGTATTTTTTTTTCTTTCTTCCTTTCCCCTTTCCCCCATCATTGTTTATCCTTTTTTGGAACAGTTTCTTCCTAATTTAGAGTATTTATTGTATACTTTGGATCTTATTTAATTGTTCAGTTTCTCACACTAGTGAGAGAATACGATGTTTACACACACAGGTCTGATTTATTTCACTTATGAGTGTGGTCTCAAGTTGCATCCATTTACCTATAAAAGCTTCCAGTTTATTCTTCTTTATAGATGATAGCACTCATTATATAAAAAGCCACATCTTTTGGTCATTTGGGTTGTTTCCAAGATTTAGTGATTACAAATCATGCTGCTATAAACATGGGTGCACATATATCACTGTGGTATGATGTTTCAAATTCTCCTGAGAAGATACCCAGAAGGGGAACAGCTGGATCAAATGAGACCTCTAGTCCGAGTTTTTTAAGGACTCTTCACTCTAATTTCCAAGGTAGTTGCACCAGTCTATACTCCAGCCAACAATGGAGAAGTTTCCTTTTTCCCTACAGCCCTACCAGCATTTGTGATCAGTTTCTGGGGTGAGATGGAATTTCAGTGTTGTTTTAATTTGCATTTCTTGAATGACCAGTGATGTTGAACATTTTTCACATATTTATTCATCTGAGAACTGTGTGTCCATCTCAGATGCTCATTTTTGTATTGAGTCTTTGAATCTGGGGGGTTTGATTTTTTTCAATTCTTTATATGTACTAGATGTAAATCCTTTGTCTATGAGACAGCTGGCTATACCTTCTTTTTCTCATTCTGTGGGTTGTCTTTTTCACTCTGTTGGTGGTTATTTTGTTGTTGTGCAAAGCTTTCTGATGTCAGTTCTTTGTAGTATTTCCCTTGCAGTCCAGGTTTTGTTCATGAACTCTGTCTACCCCTATGCCTTCAAGATTTCTACCCATTTTCTCTCCCAGTAAATTTAATGTTTCTATTTTAATACTTAGACCTTTGATCCATTTTGAATTTAGTTTAGTGCATGGTAATATACATGAGCCTAGTTTTAGTCTTCAGCATGTGAAAAGCCAATTTTTTAAAAGCACTATTTATTAAAGAGGCTATCTTTCTTCTAGGGAAATACGTTTGGTTCCTTTGTCAAAGATAAGATGATTGAGTATGTTTGTGGCTATGTCTGCATCTTCCATTCTGTTCCACTGATCCTCAGGCCTGCATTTTCCCCCCAACACTATGCTGATTTTATCACAGGAGCTTTGTAGTGTAATTTGAGCTGTGGGATTGTGATGCCCCTTGATTTACCTTTGTTGCCCAGAATTGTTTTTGCTATTCTGGATCTTTCTGGTCCCAAATGAATTTGGTCTGAATTTCTAGGTCTGTGAGGTATGCTAATGGTATTTTTAAAATCAAGATCACATTAAATCTGTATAGCGGTTTTGGGAATATGACAATTTTCACTCTGTTGGTTCTTCCTATCCAAGAGCAAGGGATATATTTCCATTTCCTGATATACTCTTCAATCTTGTTTTTAGGGTACTGTAATTTTTACTGTACAGATATTTTACATCTTTTGTTAGATTGATTTCTAAGTATTTCATTTTTAGATGCTGTTTTGAAGGGTGTGGTTTCCCTAATTTCTCTCTTTGTGAGTTTATTGATTGTGTACAGGAATGCTATTGATTTTTGAGTAATGACTTTGTATCCTTCTACACTACTGAATTTGGATATTAAATCTACAAGTTTTTTGGTGGAGTTTTTGGAGTCCTTTATATACAGTATAATGTCATGTGCAAATAATGATAATTTAATTTTTTCCTTTCCTATCTTTATTCCTTTTATTTTTTCCTAATTGCTCTGGCTAATGTTTCAGAACTATATTGAATAGGAGTGGTGATAATGGACACCCTTATTTTTCCTGATTTTAGAGTGAAAGCTTTCAGTTTTGATCAGTTAATATTATGTTAGCTGTTGGTTTGTCATAGATAGCTTTTTGTGTGTGTGTGTGGTACTGGGGATCAAACTCATGACCTTGTGCTTGCCAGGCAGGTTCTTATGCTACTGAGCCAAATCCCTAGCCCTATAGATGGCTTTTATCAGATTGAGGGAAAGACCATCTATTCCAGTTTTATGTAGGGTTTTCATTATTATGGGTGTTGGGCAGTGAAATGATTTTTCTGAATCTGTTGAAATGATCATGTGATTTTTGTATTTGGTTCTATTAAGATGGCATATTATATTTATTGTTTTATGTATATTGAATCATCCCTGCATCCCTGAGATGAATGCTACTTGGTATATACTTTTCTTGTTGTGTACTTTTCTTGATGATTTGATGCATTCTGTTTGCCGGTATCTTATTTAGGATTCTTGCATCTCTGTTCATTGGGAGATTGGCCTGTAGTTTTCTTTCTTGTTGGATTATTCTCTGTTTTTGGAATCAAGGTAATACTTGCTTCCAGAAATTGTTTTGGAAGTAATGTTTCCCTTTAAATTTCTTTAAAGAGTTTCAGCATTCATGGTATTAGTTTTTCTCTGAATTTCTTGTGGAATTCAGCAGTGAATTTATCAGGGGTGGGCCTTTTCTTTATTGGTAAATTTTTAATTACATTTTCAATTTAATTGGTTGATATAAATTTTTTAAAATTTTTATATCTTCTTGAATTAGTTTTGGCAAATCAGTTGCATGTAGGAACCTGTCTATTTCTTCTGTGTTTTCTACTTATTATAGATTCTCATAGTAGGTATTGATGATCTCCTGGATTTCTGTGGGATTTGTTGTGATTTCTCATTTCATTCCTAATTGCTCAAATTCATGTTTTTTTGTTTTTGATGAGTTTGACTAATAGATTATCAGTTTTATTTATTCTTTCAGACAACCAACTTTTCTATTATTGGTTCTTTGTATTGTTAGTCTCCATTGCATTAATTGCTACTCTTTATAATTTCCTATCTTATATGAGCTTTGAATTTGATTTGTTCTCCTTTTTCTAGAAATTTGAGGCTCAATATTAGTTGTTTATTTGAGCTTGCTCTGTTTTCCTGATGTGGGAGTTCATTGCTATAAATTTCCCTCATAGGGCTGTTTTAATTTCATCCCATAAATTTCAGTATGTTGTATCAGCATCATTGATTAATTATATATACTATTTAATTTAATCTTTAATTTCCTCTGTGACCCATTGGTTGTTGAGAAGGGTGTTGTTTAATTTCCATGTGCTAATGTAATTTTGTGATTTCTTTTGTCATTGATTTCCAGTGTCATTGCACTATGGTCAGATACTGTGCAATTCCTCTATATTTACTTAAACATATTTTGCCAGCTAATATATGATGTACTTTGGAGAACATCCCATGTACAACTGAGAAGAATGTGTATTATGAAGTTCTTGGTAGAACACATGGTATATTTCCCCCAAGTCCATTTGTTCACAGGTTTGGTTAAATTCTCATATTTCTTTGTTGATTTTTTTTTGTCTAGTTGATCTATCTATTTATAAGAGTTGAGTATTAAGGTCTCCCACTACAATTGTGTTAGTGCTAATTTGGTTTTTTATGTCAGTAAATATTTGTTTTTTGTAGCTGAGTGAACATGTGCTTGGTGCATGAATACTTATGGTTGTTATCTCTTATTCTTGGAGTTTTCCCCTTAACAAGTATGTAGTGACCTTGGTGGCTCTATTGATTAGTTTTGGCTTAAAGTTTGCATTGTCTGCAAATTGAATAGATACCCCTGATTTTTTCTAGGTTTCTGCCACATGGAGAATTGCTTTCCATTCTTTGACTGTTAGTTTATGAATTTCCTTTTGGGTTACGTGTGTTTCTGAATATAGCATGTTGTTGGATCTTGCTTCTTGATCCATTCTATCAGTCTGTTTCTTTTGATCAGTGAGTTGGGACCATTTATGTTAATGGTTATAAGTAATATGTATTGGCTTTTATATGTTGTTTATTCCCTTTTTTCTCTTTTGATTGATTACCCTGCTTGGAATTTTAATTATTATATATCTTTGTATATATTTATTTTGGTCATGGCTGTTTGGTGTTCTATATGCTTCATTATTTGTATGTCAAATTCTTTATCCATGTTTGGGAAGTTTTCTGCCATTATTTCTGTGAAAAGGCTTTTAATGTTTTTTGGGCTATCTCCAGCTTTTTCACTGATTCCAGTCAATCTTGTGTTATTCTTTTTTGCTTCATCCTGTAGTTGTTGGATTGATTTTCTTCATGGTATCTTGTTACTTTTTAACGTATGTTTCTTTTCCTGGTCACTAGTTGCATTACTGTCTTCTAGATCTGATATTCTATCCTCACAATCATTCAATCTGCTGAATATACTTTCAGTGGAGTTTCTAATCTGCTTTTCTGTTCTGATCTGTTTGATTCAACTTCTTGTCTATGTTTGGCACTCATGGTTTCCATTGTTTTCCTGAGTGCCTCTATTTGTTTATCTGTGTCTGCTTTAATATTTTTTATTTAGATAGTTCTTTCTATACCTTAGACATTTTTTTCTGTGGCCTCTTCCCTTTGTTTTTTCACTTCTGCTGCTAACATTTCAGAGATACTCATTTTTTGGCTTCTGATTTCATCGATCTGTTTGTTCTGGACTTGCCCTGGGATAGACTGGGCATTTAGGATCACATTTTACTTCTTTGTCTTATCATTTTTCTATTTTGTTTTGTTCTCTGTGATGATGCTTGTAGATTTTCTGTGTTAGATAACCTTATCAATCACTGGTGTCAAGGCTTTCCTAGGAGATTTCTGTTTCTCTGGATGTTCTCTAGATGTATGCAGTTCTTGGTCTTTATGCCTACACCTAGAACCTACCTTCCCAGTATATTGAGACTAAAGAACTGTTTGACTTAGAGTTCATTCCTTTGAACTGGACTATGATGATGGTTATGACTCCTTACAATCACAGTGTTTTCTTACAGGAGGGAAAACTAGTTATAGCGTGTATGATATACTGGTTACAATAGTTTAGTTGGTATTAACAATAGACTAAAGTATAGCCTGGCTACTGGCAACTGTGGAAACTGTTAACCTGCTGTTCATAACTGGAGGAAGAAGGTCTACAGAAATATAATTCCACTTATACGAGCAGCTTGTATGCAATGATTTTTCACGTAGTCAAGTGATTTTACTCTGGTGTGTGTGTGTGTGTGTGTGTGTGTGTGTGTGTGTGTGTGTGTTGGGGGAGCAAGAAGATAGGGATAGGATGGAGAGATGAATGAGGTTAATTATATTAGGTGCAAGGAGGGCATAGGATAATCATCATAGGACATAGCAGGGAAGGATTGGATGAGAAAGCCTAGAAGTTTTGAAGTGGACCAGAATGAGGATAGACAATGTTTACTTGCATGGAAGTATCATAAAGTCAGTTGTGATAGTTGTTGGAAGAACAGAAAAAGAATGGCTAGAATAAAATAAAAAGAAAGGCTAGAGATCATCTGTTGGCTCATATTGCTAATTTCACATGGAATGTTTCCATGCGTCTCGTTCTGTCTGTCCATGATGTGTACCTTAGCCAGGATCCTACTGCATCGAGGCTGTTCCTGAAGGTCTCCAGACCCTGAGTCCCACCAGTGGAGGGAGGGGTTTCAGGTCTCAGACCTCTGTTGCCAGCTGCACTGTTCTGGGTCAATAAAGGAAGGGAGGAGCTGAACTCACACTCCTCTCACTAACTTCACCATCCAGGAGCAACCACTATCTTTTTATTTAAGGAGTGTTGAATTTTAGGGTCCTTTTACCAAATTTCCAAATCATGAATTATTCTATTTCTCTTAAATATTTATGATTTTTTGAAATTTATTTTTTATAGTTTTAAAAAAATCAATTTATGTAAACCATAGAGGATTCTGAATGAAAAACGAATTAAACTTGTTTTCATGTCTTGTCTTCAAACCATTAGTTGACTGGTCCAGTGTTTTATCAATAATTTGAAATGCTTCCCTTTAGTTGATATATTCTAAATACCACATATACAAATATAAGTGTCTCTTTATGGCTGCTACTCTTTGATTCTTTATGATTCTATGTAAAGGCTCCACCTTTTTAAGTTTTAGAGTTCTATGACTATGTGAATTCTGAGGAGACTACATTTCTTTCATTACTTTCTTTTACTCTACTTTGAGAATTACCAAGGCCAGGCTTGAGTACTGCTTTGTATTTGAATTTTGTAATCAGTTTATAAATTTCAGTAGAAATGGTTGTTGAGATTCTGTTGAGGATTGCATTGGAATTGTAGTTTGATTTGAGAAGAAATCACACTTTACCAGTGTTCAGCAATCTAATCTAGGAATATGGTAATAGGCTTTATTTTTGAAATTAGTATTGCTGCCTTTGAGGATAGGTAGTCTTATCATTTTTAAAATTATAAATAATGTGCATTTCTGTTATGTTTATTACTAGGCATTTTAATAGATTATATGTGCTATTATAAATGACAGCATAATCAGTACTATTGTGAATGTGACTGAGTATGAAATCATAAAACCTTTGGAAATGAACTGGGCCAAATTTGGCTATTGCATAGTACGAGTGCATTATTATTATTTTGAGTTTTTTTTTAGAAATTTGAAAGGTAAGCAGGTAGGAAATTTATAGCCATCAGTACTCTGGCAACGGAAACAGATCTACAGTTACTATTCCCCAGATAGAAGGATGTGCAGCTTTGTGCAAATAAGGGCAGAACCATGAATCTGAGTCTATATATGCAAAGCAGTGAGGGATTTTGATTCACTACATAGCTAATGTATGCACTCAATGATCCATGGTCTAATAACCAAGATTAGTTTATACTCATATCGTGATAACTTTATGTTTTTAAAAAGGTGGGTGGGTAAGGAAGCAACACAAGAATCTTTTTAATTAACTTAGTTTCAGATAAATATTTAGAATGATTATTAAATAGTCTTCCAAAGAGTTTAAGGTAGTAGCAATTAGACATACTTTATATTTGGTCTAAAGGGGTTAAATAAGTAAAGAATCTGGTTTGCCTTAATGGTACAATGCAGTAAAGCCTGAAAATCTCGAAGCTAACTATCAACAACACTACAAGGACATTTAAAGTATGCAGTAGATATTAAATGCACCTATTTTTACTTCTGCAATAGCTTTGAGTGGAAACTTCTTTTTCATGTGTGAAAAAGTGGAAATGATTGAAATGCTCTTTCAGTCCAGTAATGGCCTGTGGTCCTTTCTGGCAGCCATCTTGGGACAGATAATTTTATTTCCTTCTCTTTGTGACACAGCAAAGTAAGAGCTAGTAGGAGGGACACTCTCCTCTTTGGAATTTTTGTAGTGGTAAGAGAAAGTTTTATGGCTTTCTTATCTCTACCTCACAGAGGTATTTCAAGCACCTAGGAAGTATGCCACGTAGGCTGTCACCAAAACTCTTAAATGATGCGCTGCATAAAAATTCATGTAACTAATAGATACCAATTATCTTGAGGCATTTGGAGTGATAAACAGTAGGCACAGATTTAAAACTAAAGCCTCATACCCATATTCATGTCATTAAGAACAATTACAGTTTTGGAGATTCCCAAGAGGAAAACTTGCTTATCACTCATAAACTTTTGTTGTGAATTCATAAGAAATTTATGGACAGTTTGTAAATTTTGAGAGCATTTTTTGATCCAGGTCTTTGTATCATTATTCTTGGAGGATGTGAGGGAAGAAAATTATTTAAATTTCTGATGCAGTGGCCACATTTATTATGAGCTTTGCATACTGTTTAAAATAGAATTCTCAACCCAGGAAATATTTTACCAAAATAAGATTGTTGCTAAATTGTTTCAAGTACAAAATATAGTGCCTTTTATATATCTATTTTTACATAACAATCAAGAGGATTTGTGGCTGTTTGTGTGGTTTATAAAATCATCATAGTCCTAGCTTTTTAGAGGTACATGGTGCTTATAAGGCTTGGATGCATGGTGATTTGGGGAGAAAGAATTAACACATAATTTGAATTCAAAGCATAAGCTTTAAAAAATATGATCCAGCTTGGAGAAGCATTACTGAAATACCTCTGGGGGATAAATTTCTTTTATTAATCCAATCAGCCATTGGATGTCATTCTTCCAATTTAATTATGTTTATCTGCCAATGGGTGAGTTTGCTTCTTATGCATGTAATTTCAGTGGGTGCAAATGGTGATAGCAAATGATTGTCCTCAGGGAGATAATTGCTGTTATAATTATTTACCCATGCAAGTTAGCTGTGTTAAAATTTGACTGTGTCAGATGATTTGGAAATATGAGTGAAACTGTTTTCTATGTACTTAAGTAAAGGAAGAGCTCTTTGATTTCTTGGACATTTCCTAGGTGCCAGGCATAGTGCTAAGAGCATTCTAGATATTAGCTCATTGACTTTTCTTAGTCATTCTATGGAGTGACCATGCTGACCTGGGCCTTACTGATGAACACACTGTGGTCATGTGAATGACAGACAGAGGAACTGAGACTCTCACCCATGCCAGCAACTTGGTATGAAAATCTCCTGTTTGAATGATCTGCATGGGGGAAATGGGAACACAGCTTTGTAAAGGATTTCTCCTGGTGCTTAATACATTGTTATCATCATCCTAGCACATTTTACTTTCCACAGTCACTGCCTTGCCTCCTTTGAGCACCCATTCCTTTAGACAAAATATCATAGGAGATGGGTCCTCTGCATATTCCATCTCCATAAGAGCACTCCACCTTCTACCCTGGATCTCAGGACTTCTCTGAATTCCCATTACTCTCACATCTCTACTACCTAATAGAGCACTTGAATGCACAGGGCTCTTAAAGGGTGGAGGCTCATATTCCCTAAGTTGAGATTGTAAGTTTTTTGGATTCAGAGTCTTCTTGACTCTTTCAATAGCACTTCAGAAGGGACGTATTCTCTGATGAAGAATGAAGCCTGCAAATATTAACTACCTGAAGGTTAGAATTTAGCTGAGCATTTAGGTACTGGGTGGCTGTTCATGGTATGCAACTGCGAGACTTCCCTTGATGTAGTGGCATCTCTCATCATTGCCATCTGTTGGATGACCAGCCTTCCTCTTTCGATGATACTGGTATGACATGCTAGAGGACATCTTTTGTGTATTTCCTTTCGGATAAAAATGGGCACTATCATATCTCTCTGCCTCTTCTTCCCCAGACACACAAAGGACTGGAAAAGGCAGTGAGAGGTGTTCACTTTTTGAGGGGAGAGGAGTTCATGCAGAAAGACACTGTCTCGTTTCCTTTCCTATATTCAAGGGAAGGGGTCTCCAAACTCATTGCTCATAAAGCTTGGGGGTGTGCACACTGTCCTTGCTGAATTATCCTGCCACCAGCAGAGAGGGATGGGGTGAGTTACGGAGTACACTGAAGGACTAGAGGTAGGGGTTATGGAGGAGGGAGGCAAGGATAGCCATGGGAAGGAAGCAGCCTTCACACAGAGGTGAAAATGGCCCTGTCCAGTCTTCTTGCTAAGAATTCAGGCAAGTAGAGAAGATGAGGATGGGGCTGGTGTTTTTGATGACTAACCTAGCACAGGGAAGTGGCACTTACTACAGAGAACATGAACCCAAGACTGGCAATTCAGAAGCTGCTGAGGTTGGAGCTGCCTCTCAAGGCAAGCTAAGCAAGCTCTCTGGGCTGGAGTCCCTCTTCAATGAAGCCAGTTAGGACCCATCTGTTCTACCTTAGTACAGCTTAGAAGGAGGGGGATCAGTAGCAGTGGGCAGCGAGGGCAGCATGTTCAGCCAGAGAAAGTTTGCTAGGAAAACCTTGCTCTTTGGCTTCCACAACATCATCTGGAGCTACATTTGAATGGAGAGAGAAGGTAAAAGGTGGGGAGAGCAAACCTCACATTCCATCTCCTCCAGATCCCTGGAGCCATGGATCCAGCCTGCTCTTGTGGGTGTGAATGGAATGTAAGGCTGACTTTCTCAAATGATCAGAGCTAAGTCTTCATAAGTGAAGCAATGACTGAAAAATTAAGAAATTGATTGACGAAGGTATTGAGGGAGTAGCTCTTCAGCAGAAAGGAGGATTTCCAAAAGCATTGTACTAGAAACACTGGTAAATAGAAACTGTTTTCTATTTGTGTTTGGCTCAAATGAGGCATGACTATCCCGGCACCCAACCTGTTTGTCGGCAGCAGCATTGTTCTCAGCAAAGACCCAGCTCAGCACTGGCCTTGTGGGCCTTGGTAAGCATAGGATGCCATAAAAGAAGGGAAGATAAAATTTTCGAGGTACCAGGAAATCTGAAAACACCCAAATATTTACATTGGATGCCCTGAAAACTTTTCCCACTAAGGCATCAGACATTTAGAAAGCTCTTGTAACTAATGTCTCTTGACTTCTTACAAGCCCTATAAAGATACCTGTCTCTCTTTGGTCCACATAAATGGCCTTTTTTTCCCTCTGCCTGCCTGCATCCAGGCACAATACATTCCATGCCTTGTTGCCTTTACACAGCCTGGCAGTCTCTGCTGACCTTTGCCTCATGTAGTTCCTTACAGTATGGCCAAGAATGAGACTTGTCAATGAGACTCATTATGTCTTTAGCCCTATAGGAATGGTTACTGAGTTGTTCATGTGCGGAATTATCAAAACATCTCTTCCAGGTAGGCTGCCCTCTTTCCAATTCACAGCCACTTAAAGACTAAGGTTCTGACTGACACTTGACTTGCTAAGCTGGCAAGATGTCAGTGGCTGAACCAAAATGCAAACCTGTTCCCTGTTCTTTCTAAGCCACAGAGCTCTTATACTGGGGAGTGCTTACTGCATGCAGAGGATTTTGCACAATTCTGTCTATACTAACTCACTAAATCTTTAAAAATTTGACCTACATGCATTGAAATATATAATGAAGTTAATCATCTCCCTAAAAGCTCATATTTTCAGAAGCATCAGATTCCATGGAGTAGAGGATTCAACTAAGTCAGAGTGAGGGTCTCCAGGTATTTACAATGTCCCCTCCTTACCTCAGGACTGGTTGTCATTCCATACTCTTCCTGAGTAACTCCCTGGGCATGTTTTTCAAGACTGATCTATTGATACAGCTAAGAAAATGTCTTAACACTGCTATGATTCTTCAAAATTCAGTTTCCAGGTACATTCACGATGTAAGTGAACTCATCTCTAAAGTCATGCTTTGTGGGAATATGCCCTTTAATGGCTTTACTATTAATGTCAAATCATTTGCATAAAATGATTGAAAAGATGAGAAATGATTTTTAGAAACAATATAAAAGTTGCATTTATTTGGAGCTGTTTTGTTTCTTTTTGAAATCTATTTGGAGCACTGATTTTTGCTATGAAAATATAGGTGGCTCAATGTAATTCCCTGAGGAACTTGAGGAGTAGGATGAAGGGCAAATTAAGCATCTGAGATCAGAAAGCAGAGGGGTATAATGTAAGTGACAGAGAGTTTCCGCCTTCACTTCATTGGGAAGACTCACAGTGTCCCCTGTGTATGATGGTGAAGCTCTCAGAGACATACAACAGAAAGAAGTCTCATATAAAAATGTGTCTTATACAGAGGAGTCCAAAATTTCTACCATACACAATTCCAGTCCCTGGAGCTATAAGTGTTTTGTACCACTGGTCAAAGGACCTCTCAAGTGCTTGCCTATTTATCTTTGTGTTTAGATTGTTATATTTTACCCCCTTAGTTGTCTTATAAAGAACACAGCAAATAGGATTCTAGAAGATCTGGAGTGGTCTCTTTGGGTATCCTATAACTAACATGTGCATATATTTCATAGAAGTAGAGTGATACCTTGGTTCATGAACTCAATTTCATGATTCTGGAGGCAAACCAGTTTGGACAAGAACTGAATCACATTCAGTGGTTAGGTTCAGTGTTGACCTTATGGGGAAAATTGGATTGAGTTCTCATCCAATTCAACTTGTGAGAGAATCATGGAAAGCATTAAGTTTGTGAACTGAGGTATAGAGGTGCTAAGACTCAGAGAAGTTAAAACACTATTCATGGCTTTACGGAAAACAAGCCAGTCTGTCCTATGTGTTAGTATAAATTTCTCTGAAGTGTTACAGAAGCAGTTCTATAGTAGTAGTTTCTAAAATAAAAAAGGAAAAAAAGGCTTTGAAAAATATTTATGTAGATGATTCTGAATTCATATTAAGGGCCATAGAAAGAGCTTGTGTTTACTGTGGTTGAAAAATACATGAATACAAGATTAACCCTTTCACAAAGACTGAGGAAGAAGTTAAGTTGGATTTTCCAATCTGGAGAATCAAGATGGGTGAATATGTATTTGGCTCAAGATTCTGCTGGCCCTTGGCAGCTGATGAGACATTGGGAAGAGATGGTATTTGGGTTCTCATTTAAGTCATTTATTCTCATTATTTTGGCTGAACAATCTGTACAACCGGATCTCTCAGGGACTGTTAACCATCACATCATGAGTCTCTTAATTCCAAATAAGAAATAATATGTTTTTAAGAGACTGAGATGAAATGGGGGCATGGTGAGTTTCGATAATTTGACCACCACTTTAAGGGATAAAAGTAATAAAGAGAAAGAAGTGGACGGTAGATCAAAAACAAATGTGAAATTTAGGATTAGCATGATGATGCCTTAAGCAATTGTTCTCCTCCTCCTCCTCCCTCTTTCTCCATCTGAATTTCCAGGGCAGATAAAGTTCAGCTCCTGGGAGGAACCACCAATCACTTTTTCAGCTACTTCAGCACCTTTCACATCAGGGCAGAGACTGTTGAAAATGCATTTTCTTGGGATTTTTGTGCCACAGAGAATCATGTTGCCTTGCAAAAAATAAACAATCACATAAATAATCAAGGTCAGGCTAAAAGAGTCCCTGTTGCCCCAACAGGCTGGCAATGAGGCATTTAAAAAGGCCATATATACTCTTTTTTGTTCACTTCAAGCCTGAGAGTGAAAACACAATGCAGAGCTGGGTAAATACAGTCTTTAAAGATTTGATGAGTTTGATTTTTGGTGAGCTCAGCTACAAACTATGACTAGGCTGTACATAGAGGGTAAGAGCCAGGGTTGGAAAGGCATGAAGAAAGTGGGTCAGTTAGCACAGAAGGCCTCATAAACTGAGTGGCGGTATCCTACATCTTTTACCCATAGCACAAAACACAGAAAGTGTCTACACTCGGTGCTCCTCTCGAGCTCCAGAATAATGCAGTTTAAGATAGAAGACCAGCCAGTGAGGTAATAAGAGAGTGGAGGTGAAGCCAGCCAATCAGAAAGAGACCTGGAAAGACAAGGGAAAGGTTGCCTCAGCTCTGTCCATGGTAAGGCTTGTGGTTGGGTCCAAATGCTGTAAAGATTGAGGATGGCACTGAAGTCCAAGACACCCAAGAGGCTGACTCCAAAGCTGGTTACTTATTCATCTGTACCTTGAGCATCCTTTGAACATCATGCACTGTTCTAGGCAGCAGGGATGTCCTGAGACAAAGCTGTTCCTTGCTCTCCCAGGGTTTACAGATGGTGGGTGAAAGGAAAGGAAAGCACAAAGGAAAATGATAGCACCAGTGCTGAACCAGGAATATCAACAGGCACCATTTCAGTGCCTTAGAGCAACTAATTCTGGCCACAGGTTTAGGAAGCAATGAACATGACCACTTACTTCTGTGCTAAACCGTGCTCAGTGCCTTCTTATGCAATCTCAGCTAACATCTAAGTCTTATCACAGTGGTATAAAACAAGTGTTAACAGTCTCATTTTACCGATGGTAAAACTGGGCCTCAGACAAGTCAGATCTCTTGATCACCATCACATTAGCAGCAGGTGCTGGGCTGGGGGAACGACTCAAATTGTCTGTGTTGATTCCATAGCCTGGTCTTTTGAATATCCCAAAGCCCATAGATATAGGACACCAAAAATACTCTTCTATTGGGATCATTTTACCCAAAAACACTTGAAGATGACAGAGGTAACAGCATGAGACACAGAAAGAATTAAAATAGTGCTTTTAATATAATTTTCAGCAATGTACAGTGTATACTTTATATCACATATTTCTAAACTGCTCATTTGGAAAATATAAGCTGCAAAAATACAGAATACCACACTCAAAATCTATTGAGTATGTGCTTTTTGCCTCCTCTACTCTGAAATGGGGCGATTTTTAGACTTTCTAGTAAAATCTAGCTTTGGCTGATTTCTTTGGAGCTGTTGCAATCCTCAGTCAGAGAAACATTCTTCAGAAGAGCCTCTAAAGCATGGCAGCAAGCTGCCCTCGCAGAAGCCAGAGCTGGGGTAGGCGGAGGGGAATGCACTCCAGGTCAAGCTTGCGACCCAGAAACGCCTACTTCCGAGGGCTACTGGAGGACTCTGGACCACATCCTTAGTCCTTGTCACGGGCCTGTGCTCGAGGCCTCAAAGGAAGCACACATTGGATACTCCACACAGGGACCCTTGAGTTTTCAGGCAGGGTAGAGCGCTACGTCAGGCCTGGGAGGTCTGTGGGTGGTGATGGGCCATTCTCTGCAGGAGGAGGAAGAGGGCAGGCCCTCAGCTTCGCACAAAGGAGTCTTCTGAAGGAGAATGTGATTCAGGGCAGGTTTTCTCAGTCTCAATGTCTTGGTACTCTGTGCCTAAAGGGGAGGAGGGAAGAACAGCCAAGAGGAAAAACAGATCGGTCTTTTCTGCATTTCCTACTTTTTATTAGGCTTATATTAGAGCAACATGGCTTTGATGGAGATGAACAGGAAACTGAAGCAATAAAGCGCAGGTTTTAACCCATGTAACCCCAAAGGGACCGGATTCCAAGCCCATGGTGGCCCTTTGTGAAGGCTGAATCTTTCTGAGGATATGCATCTACATGTCCATACCAAAACCCAGGTAGAGGTTTCTTTCATGGGATGAGTAAGATGTATCCCAGTCAACCCATCTTGTTCTCATCTAAGTCTCCTATGAATGGACTTTGTGTCCTAGGCGTCTAAAGTCACTTTGTCTATTTATAATTACTCCGAGTACCACAGGAAGCCACTTGGCATCACAATGTCATGCCTTCTCCTCCAACATCCCAGACCAGTTTTTCATTCACTCACAGAAAATCACCCTGTTTTGAGTGAAAGTTGCCTCACCTGGAGCAGGTTTTTAAGCCAATGCCACACTTCCAAAACTGATGTTGTGGCTTCATTTAAAATGTATTACATGATATCTGGAAGCCACGCAGGTCTCCTTGACTGTGACACATAGCTTTCCTGTTCAGTGGGCCCACAAAGTCCCTGTTTACTTATATGTCCTCTTTAGACTCTGATCTGGAGGTGCAAAAAGTGACAGTGTGAAAATGTCACTATTTTACTGAGTATTGAGCTAATATTTGTCTTGTAGAGGAAGAAGCCCTTGACTTCTGGGCAATTTGGAGCCGCCTTCCCTGGCTTTGGCAAGGCTGAAGTCCTTATTACAGCCTTTTGGGTTCTCCTAGAAGCCTTTGGCAGGGAGTTGTGGACAGTGGGACAAATGAGAGAGTTGGGGTTGGTTCCTGCTTAGATGAGTACGACAGAGGGTGACGTTTGGCTCTGAAACTTCTGCTGACATGGCTAAGGTCAAAGGAAGCAGTGTTTTTAAAGCTCTGCACTGTTTAATTATGAAAGTGAACAGTTTTTCTCATTTTAGATTCTTATTTTTGTAGGCAAAATTTTACAGAAGTTCTCACCTCCAGCTCTTGGCTTGTTTTTCTAGAAAACTATAGGTTCCTACAGGGGGATTTCAATGGCTGGCTTCATAAGAAGCCACATCTGAATTTCCACGTTGGTCATGTGTGGCATACTGGAAAGAGTTCTGGTTCAGGAATTATACAGACTTAGAAATGGCTCCTGGTGGTGATCTTTCTAACTAGCTATGTGATCTACAAAGCTCAGACTTGCTGAGGATTAGTTTTCTGATCTGTAAAGTGGGAAAAAAAAATGACACTTACCTTGCAAGGGCAGGTGTGAAAGGCTGCTGGGAACAAAACATTCCTGCCACCTGGCATATGAATGGCTCTTAATAAGCATGAGCTCCCAGACCCTTCCCACCTTTAAGGTACTGGAGTAAAGCACAATTTAGGTTTTAGCTGGCTTCCTCTTTCAATGAAACTTTCAACACTTCATGGTTCTGGTTCATTTTATGGCCTTAGACTATAAGATGGTCTTGGTAAACGTGTCTCCATGATTGCTGTCTTCTATGTTTAGCATGAATTTTTTAAAAATCATTAATAAAAATGGCAAAAGTCTCACCCTACAGAATGCTGTACCCAAAATTTGCTGTGTTCCATTTGTTCATTGTGAAAAAACATAATCACTTGAACCTTAGGGGGGGAAATAGTGTAAATTTATGATTATCAGCAATTCCTGATTGTTGACTTGAGTCGTTATTATAAAAATAAGAATGTCGATATCTTCTGTCCCTAAAAACCTGGAATCTAGGCATAGAGTAACATATATGCAAACGGCGAGCAATTTCCATGTGTTTGAAGCCCTTGGGTCAGGGTTGGTCTTGGAGGTGGGTGCTGGGGATGTAGTAGTATCAAGCAGGAGGGATATGAGTGGGGTCTTCCCCCTGGTGCTGATGACCTCACTGAGACAGGCTGCCAGGGCACCGTGAGCTTTGAAAGTGCATATAAGAATGTGTTAGTATGGCAAATCTCCTGTTTCATCATATGTCCTATTTCTGGTGGGATACCTCATCTACCTGGACCACTGAGATCAGAAATAACACAAGAAGAGCTGATAGCCCCAGAATATAACTGCCACGGTGTTCTGCCTGTTACATCAGGAGGCACATGAATGTGTGGGGCCTCTAGTTCATTTGGGTTAGGGGCTTCCCAGTGAGAAGTCCCTCCCTATGGGTGGGGAAGGGTCCCTTATATCTTGCCTGGTAGGGAGACAACACCAAATTGGTTAAGGACATGAGCTTTGTAGTTATGTACCAGGGTTATGAGCCCAGCTCTGCTGTGACCTTGATCCAGTTCTGAAAGCTTTCCAAATTTTTATTCCTTCCCTTGTAATACGACGATAGCAACAGTTCCTACTTCAAAGGGTTATTGTTGGGATTAAGTGAACTAATACATGTAACAAGCTCAGCCCAGCAGCTAGCGCAGAGTAAGTACATGATAAATATTAAGCAGCCATTATGACGAACTATTAATAGAGCTCATGGATTATTCTATGTGGTAGACTGTTAGCTTTAGCATGCCACTGTTTTGCGTTGGTGGGGAAGAAGGAACAGGTTGGAAATTCTATTCCAGTGTTTGGATTCACTCATTTTCTACATATGTCCTTCAATTATCTGTTTCCATCACTTAAGAAAAAAAGAGTGATTTCTCCAGTTGAGCTATGGAGTGCTGGAGTTGAAAGGCACGGTAGGTTGCAGAGTTCAAGTTTCCACAGCACACCAGAAAGGTTTCTCTTCAGTTATAAACTCAGACAACAATGAGGTACTTACCTGCTTTTTCAAAATCAAAGAGATATCTGAATTAGATTTTCATTGCCAAAAATGTTAAGGCTTGGTGGACACCTTCTCCAAGACCCTTGTGGTACATGACTCAGTCAATGCCATGGCAGAGTTTTGGGTACTGGGCTCTTCCCTGCCTTTATTGAACTCCTAGAACCCCCCACCCCAACCCAGCAACATGCTGTGCTGCTGCAGGCCTCAGCCTAGAATGGAAAACTGTATATCATTGTCCTCCTGTTAGCTGCTTCTTTATGAATAAGCTTTGTTGGGACAGAGCCCACTCATTTGTTTACCCATTGCCTAGAGCTGATCTTGAGCTATACTTTCCTGGTAGCTTTCAGAAATGGAGTGTCTCTCTAGGGAGACACCTCCTTTTTCTCCTTCCTCTGCACCTCCTCTTTCTCCTCCCTAAAGCAGAGAGCCACTGTACTTTTCTTTCTAGACTACCTTCACCCTGCAGTCCTCCCAATTCTTGCCCCCAGAGTGAGTAATTCCTCATACCAGACAATATGAGGACATTCTCACTGCCTTGTGTCCAGCTCATTGCACTCGGAGCTCTTGGAGGGCAGGACACACTTTTCCATTTTTGCCAAAGCTTCCATATTTTAAGTAAAGGAATGAATGAATAAAGCATGGTAAGAATGCATCAAGCGTATACAATGTGCACCTTCAAGTGAAATGAACCTTGCCAAAAGAATAATCATGTTACCATGTGATGGTCTCTGAGAGGGACGAGTTCTTTCTTGTCCCTGACTCTGAAGCAGTTACACATTCCTGAGGTATAACACCATCTTTGTTTTTCCTAATTTCCAACTGTAGGTTTTTTGGCCCATGTTGTCCCTGCCATGCTGAGGAGCACCCTGAGATGCTGAGATTTCTTACAGACCATGAGGAGGGGAGGTGGGTCAGCTGTGTGGAGTCAGGCTCAGTTCCTTCTGTGTTGTTGGCCACAATCCCCAGAAGAGGCATCTAAACAAAATCTTCCCTGTCCCCACATAGGCTGCCAGGGAGGTTCTTCCAAAGTCTGCTCTTGAGTAACCACCATCCTAGGGACCTGGCTGTTATTTAAGGAGGAGCTGCTCTGGAGGTGGAGTTGAGATTGAGTTAGGCTAGATGGGGTGTTATGAATAGTGAATGGTAGAAAAGTGGGAGAAAGGCTATATCTGGATTCTGTGTTAATTTCCTAAGCCCAATTTAGCTTCATTAACAACTTGTCTTGGAAAAGTTGGTGTCTTTTGGGTATCTGACTTGGATTCTAACCTAATGGGTAAAGAAAGGGAAACATCATGGTAGAAGGGACCCCAAGAGAGGACAGTGGCAGGATCGCTGAGGCACAATCATGGGATCATTCTTTGCAACTTAGCCCTGGCTTCTGGCCAGGTAACTGGTTCACCAAAACCAGCAACAAAATCACCTAAGAACAGCAAAAGGCTGGTATTCATCTGCTGGACTGGAAAACTACTTGCCCGGGTTTCTCTTCATCTGAAACCTCCAACAATAGAACACAGCAAATAGAAACACCAGCTTTTCCTGTCCTTGTCCCTCTGGTCTAGACAGTACGTGTTGTGTTCTACACATTGACCTTTATGGCTTAACACTGTTGTGTTGGTTTCCACGCAGTGACCTTTTTGCTTTAACACTATGCAGTGGTGGTTCTAGGATTCCCACATGGTGCTGAGAAGCAATCACAGGCCTGGCTGGATGGGAGGAAACCATCGTTTGAGGGACCTAAAGCATCAGGCAGCAAAACAGCCAGCAGCGGGACAAACACCAGGCAGCCAGCAACTATTCCTCAGAGGTTTCTCTGTCACTCTACACAGACACTTCCACTTTATGTATCCCTCAATGAAGGGTCTCCCCTGGAAGAAACGGGGAATCTTTTTACAAAGAAAGATCTTTTACTGAGAAAATTCCTCAAGAGCAGTGTGCTCTGGGCTGGTGCCTTTGTGTGGGATGGTTGTGTGGGTCACTTTTCCAAATGAAAAGCCAGCAAAACTTGTAGTGTGTGAGGAGAAGCCTTTGCCCATTATTGGACACAAGGAGGTCTAACCAGAGTGTGGACGGGTAGATGCCACCTAATCAAATTTTAAAAGTCATCCCTAGAGGAAGGTGGAGGAAGACAAGTAACTGTGGAAGAAGCATTGCTTCCTATGTGGAAGACATTAGCAACACTGTCAAACAATTCCTCAGAGACTCTCGGCTTCCTCTTGTTATTTTGCCCATTGAGTATTACCAGAAAACTCCTTAGAAGGGCTCTGAGAAGAGGATTCTCCTGCTCCTTCATAAGCAGGCAAGGGGAAGCCAGCATGCTGTGGTGGTGGTCATAGCCTTCCTCAGTAAAGGCAGAAAGAGAGGAGAAAGCTACAGGTCTTCCTGCAGTGTTTAACCTTGTTTGAAGGAGACAGAAAAACCCATCCCCTGGACAGATGTTGTTACAAAATGTGTTTACCTCATATATGGAAGGCAAACTCTCTTGGTCCCTGTCTAGGTGTTATAACAGAGAGAGCCTTTTGTGTGTCCTGGGGCTGGTCCAACCAAAATGGTAGACGAATTGGAGGAAGAGAGAGAGAGAGAACTCCAGCATTCACCAGTGAGTGGTTTGTTCTGTCCCTTACCTTTCTTCTTTCTGTTAAATCTTAGGGAGATCTTACAAGGACATATTTCACTCGAATTACCACTGAAACCAAATGGATGAGCAAGGGAATGGCTGGTATCACAGAGGTACTGTGGTTCTTTACAGCACAAGGTAAATAAAAACTACACTGAGTTTCCTGATCTGTAATAGATGACAGAAACTAAAATTTCAAAAGGTGACAATACACATGAAAACCATTTTGCCATAAAGGACTTTAACTTTGTATTGAATTGTTGATAAAATGGAACCTATAGGGGTGTTTCCCTTTGTTATCCTAACATCTTTTCTTACTCATCTTAAAATTTTAGGGAAAAAAAATCCAAGATGCAAAGTGATAAAAAATCTTTTTTTCTTTAATAAAAGCAAATAGTGTCACAAAACAAACACTAGTCCTAGGGCCTCTGCATCTGTGTACCGAGTTTGGAGGTGTACACAGTGGTACAGGAGAGGGTAGTAATGTACTGGCAGTGCATTTTCGAAATAAAACCAAAGCAAAATCTGTGTAGAATATGATCAAAGTCTTTGGAGTGACAAGGTATCCATATTTTATGAACACATTGGAGAATTCCGCCCCCCACCCCCTTTTACTAGTTAAGGTACTAATGAGTGTGCCATGGTCACAAACAGGGCAACTTGCACTGGTGGATGACAGGTCTGTGGAGCAGTGTCCTCCCTGCCCACAGTGGCCCTGCCCTGCTCCTCGCCCCCAGCCATCCTTGCGTGGTGTCTCCTATAGTTACATGCTGTCCCTCAGACCTTCCCATTCACAGTGTTTGTTAGCAATTTGGCACACCACCACTGTTTCCTCTGTGTTCTTCCTTGATTCTTACGTGACCCTCGGAATAAACTGCAGTGAAAAGCAAACCAGCCAAGCTTTGTGGTCATTCCCACAAGCAGGCGGCTCGTGGAGTCAACAGGAGAGGACAAAGTACAACTCAACGGCGCCCTTTGCACATGTGCCTGTGTTTGTGTACTGACTTATTCTCTGTCCCCTTAAGGAAATGGCCAGAGAGGTTTAGTGTGCTGGTTTCAGACAGGATTTTTGTCTCAAATAATTACAGGATTATTCTGAGGTTCAGCCACTTTCAAAACACACACAAAGCCCTCTTCGTTCAAGGTTGACCCTGGAACCATTATTGACATTTTCAAGCACTGGAATGTGATTGCTCCTTGGAGCTTGTGAGTCTATTCATTAACACAGCCTGCTCAAAGCTTGTGCTGGGGAACTGCGCTTTCTCTCTTTCTGGTCCCCAGAAGCATTGCACCCATGCACACAAACCCACATCTAAGCAATCTCCTCCACAGGCAGAAAAGAACGCCTTCTGGAATGTGGAACGGGAATATAAAAGGGCTTCCCATGACAGTGATCACTGAATCATGGGGAATAAAGCCAGAAGGCAAATTTGCAATTCATCACATTATCCCCTGTTGTTTCAAATGTGATTCTTTTAAAGGCAGGCTGCATATACACTCTCTTCGTGAAGCATTTTTTTCTTTTAACACATTGTATATTGTTATTGCAGAATATCCAAATGAGGATAAATGATAAAAATTACAATAGATTAATTGCATCCCTTGGATCACATTATATTTTTGGTGCATTAAAAAAGGAGAAAAGTAAAAGCAACCAGCATAATAAATCTGGTCTGTAGAACTGTGTTAGTGACTGAAGGGTTAACACAGATTTTAGTAGTAGTTAAAAATAGGAATTAGAGGATTATACATACAACAGTTTGAAATTCATATGCACTGTATTTTGAAAAAAATGGCAAAATGTTTGGCAAATGTAAGCAAATGACTTGGACTTAGGGCTCACCGGCTCTGAGCAGGTCAGTCATAGCCAGCTGAGGTCCACAGCTTCCTGAGGTCACTCTGTGGGTCTGGGGGGAGGGGGGGAGGTGGCCTTTGCCACTGCCAGGTGCTGCCAGGGGAAGGGGAAAGTTGCTGGCCCCCCACCCTTCTCCCCCTTGGGCCTCCAGTCTTGAACATGGAAATGGCGCTGGTGACAGATACCAATTACAGACTCCAGCTAGGATCACCCGTTAGCATTGCCAAGAGAACTCTAGGGCCTTGTACCACATGCAGGCTGGGTGAGCCGTCTGCACAGTGACCCATATTGCACAACTTAGAGGAGTAGAGCATCTGCCCCTCTGCCTTATGTGCCTCCCCGCCCACACGTAGAGGGGGTGGCATGGGATGTGTCTGAATCTGGCAATGTTTTCAGTTGGATCTTAGGTGTTTTTAGTAGACTTTTGTTTCTTGCAGTGTTTCTGTTTTGTATGTGTGTATATCCAGAAATGTCCATCCTCCAAGCTGGCCATCACTGTGCCCTGAATTTGGCAGTGCCTGTTGCTTGCAGCTGTCGGCATCCCACGAGGTGCCTTCAAAGCCAACTGTGAGCCCCAGCAGTGCGAACGCCCTCCGGGATGATCCTGTTCTTTCCTTATTCTGAATCGTGTCTGGCTCGGATTTTGAGCGAAAGGACAAAAGTTGTGTGTGCGTGCGCACGCGCATGTGTGTCAGTATGTTGAGTATTTTTAGGAAACCTTTTTTTTTTCCTTTTCTTTTTTTAAGAAAATGACCCTTGGATTACTAATGCAGAGTTCAGCCCTCCTTGCGTCACTATAAAACGGATTCCATGTTTTCACACCACTCATGGTCTTCCAGGTTGTAGATAAATTTTGTCCTATGTGTCTGGTGTGCGGGCACAGGGTCCCTCCCCAGATTGTCTAGGGTCAAAGTAGAGGCAAAGAACTCACTGGTGCTCAGCCCGCCCTCGTGGTTTTTGATGTAGCGTTTATAGTTCTTCCTCAGGCACTGCCACGTGGTGGTGTAGAGAAGGAAGGCGAAGGACTTGAGCGTGATGGCAATGCTGACATACAGGTATCTGTAGACCACGTTGTCGTAGAGGGCGCAGGCGCCCTGCTCCCCACAGAAAGTGCTCCAGAAGAGACAGGTGGAGTCGATGCCGGCCCCGAAGATGAGGGGTGGGGGGATGAAGCCTGTGAGAAGGAGAGGAACGTTTAAGGCTCTGGTGGCTGGTCCTGTAACACAGTGGATACTGGCAGAGACTGGCTCCCCTGTTCCTCACTGTGTGAATCTTCTTTCTTTATTGGACCACTGGGAAGGCATATTGGACCTGGTGGCTCTACAGCTCTATAGCTCAATGGCACACTGGAGAGCCAATGGCGTAGGTTCAAATCCCAGCTCTGCCTCTTACTGCCTGGACAAGTTATAAGACCTCTATATGCCTCTTTCTCCTTGTACAAAATGAGGATATAGGTAATAGTTTTTAATGAGAGCACCATGAAGACTACATTAATAAACGAGAAGAGTTTAGAATGGTAAGTACTGTGGCTGGCATGCAGTGAACACTATATGCCAGCTGCTGTTATCAAATACAGAGAAGGAGCCTCATGCTCATGCCTGGGCTCCCAGGGCCAGGTGTGCTTCTGGGTGGAGGGACCAGAAGGGACATATCGTGTGTACATAGATATACACACAGTTTCAAAGGAGACAAAGGTGGGCACACTTTGACAACTTCTCTTCCCCTAGAAATTACACTGGTGAGAATATTTTCCACGTTGAGCTGGGAACCAGCTTTAAAACCTAAGTAACAGGGCTAATGATATAGCTTAGCAGTATAAGCACTTGCCTGGCAAGTTCAAAGTTGAGTTCAACTCCGGAAACCAAACCAAACCAAACCTTCATAATAGAGCCTTTCAGATACTTATACCTAGTCATCAGAATTAGGAGACAATAGCTGTTCCCCATCATTAGTTCACTTCCACATTGTCCTCTGTGTTTGTCATTAGGGTTGCCAGGCCCGCCACACTTTAGAATCATCCCAGACCAACAAAACCTGAGTGTGTGGAGTACGGCTCAGTCATCTATAACACATTCACACATGATTCTGGCTGACTGGGGAGGGGGAGATTTTCTCATCTGTACTATGGGAAAAGATGAATCATTAATATGAATTAATTAGAAAACACTGTTTCTCCCCAGAGACCAGACTGTGTTGTCATCACCTTCAGTGTGAGACCTCAGATGTGCAGCATGGTTGTGGCAACCAGGCTAGGAACAGAGCTGAGGTCTGTGACTACTGTATCACTAGCCAGGGCCAGCTCCAGATTGTCAGATTTGACTTATTCTCAGAGGCATTTGCCTTAATAAAGTGTTGGGATGTACACACTTAGTCCAGAAAAATGCACCTATGCACAGAATCAAAGCAAATAAATGCACGTCTATGGGATTATAAATCCCCAAAGTTTGTCCATCATGGTCAGAAGAACACCTGCATTGTAAGCACTCCAATGGCCTGTGGGAGAGGAGGGTTGGAGAGGCCACAGGGCTTCCCTTGTTCAGTGAGGCCTGGAGTGGGCCGAGAGAGTCTGTATCACCCTCCCAATGCAAATGAGGCCAGAGGAACCCGGGCTCCAGGGCTGAGGTACCTCAGTGCCTTCCTTCAAGCGCTTTACCTCCATCACTTGTTACCATCAAGAGAAACCCCCGAGATGACTTCTAGTTATAAACCTCAGTTAACTTCCCAAGCAGCTTGATTTCATAAACTCTAAGCTCAAAATCCCATACCAGTTGTTCCCTCTTTCCGGTTCAGAGCTTGCAGAATGAGAACTCCTGTGCCATAATCCCTGGGGTCCTGAGGCTGCCCAGGAGTTGGAGGCCTTCCCAGAGACCCTGTGTGTGTTCTTCCTGCCCTCAAGCCAATGATTTTCTTCATTTTATGGAAAAGAAGCCAAGTGGAGGAATTGCCATGGCAACCGTATCACAGAAACTAAACCACGCTCCATCTAGGTAAAGAAATGAGGAAGTAGGGCCAGTGTAAATTAGGGTTAAATCCTGTGGGTAGATGGGACTAATCTGGCGTGTCCCCAAGGCCCAATGGGATGAGGTGAAGCCATTCACTTTTCTATTTTGCAGAGCCTTATTGTGCTGGAATTAGTTCACTAATGCTCTTTCCTCCTCTTCCTTCTGGATTCCTTCTGTCCTAGTATTATAGACAGCTAAGGTGGGTAGAGATATTACAGGAAGTCAGTAGGACTTGGTTCTTGTTGTTAGTGCAAAACATGAGAAAACATTATACCTGGAAGCACCTCTGTCGAAGGCCAGGCCTCAAGATAAAAACAGGATGACCAGGCCTCCATGCCTCTCCCAGGGGATAATTGATATGACCTGGTCCAATAAAGTCCAGATAGATATCAGTCAACCCAATGAGTGACCAAGACACTCTGATCCATTATTTCCTAAAGAAGGTGCTTATTCTGTGTATACTTGCTACATGATCTGCTTTCCCATTGGATCAATATTACCTACGTGGCTATATTAATAATCTTTTTGATCATAGTTTTAACCCACATTGTATCCACCTCATCATTTTGCTCTATAAACTTCCTTTGAGAAGAGGGCTCATGGGCAACCCACTTGCAGGTCCTCTCCAGGCTCAGGAATACTCTCTCTCTGTCAATCATTTTCTTATTCTTCTGTTATTTCTTAGCAGTTTTGGAGAACACAAACATGGTGGATCTGCATGTAGGGCACTGGGCCCTGTGGAGCTAGGGCTGTAAAGGAGAGCTTGGGGAATCCCTGCCATGGGAAGGAACCGAGAGTTGGGTGCCCCATGCTCTGCCATCAAGGATTATTGGGTATGTGCAGGTTTGGCAAGATTTAAGCACACTGAAGGGGAATTTGGAATATTAAGGAGCCATTTTTGATATTTGTTGCGAGCAAAATATCCTCCTAAAATGCCAAATCCTCTCTTATGTTCCTGTACCTGAGTGAGAATTTTTATAATAATCAGTTACCATAGAGTAGACCTCTATTTGCTAAAGATGTCAATTAAACCATGTCTTCCAGAAGACAAAGCCTTGGAAAGAGCCAGAAAAAGCCTTTGTGTACTGTAGTTGGAAATTATAATGCTAAGTGCCCATCAATGTTTTTCATGCAATACTTAATATTTTGGAAGGAATTTGCAGTGGGATGAATTTTTAACTAAAACTCTGATCATCCACGCCTCATTTTCTTCCACATGGAGCTAATACTACCCGCTTAGTCGAGGTTAACAAAAATACCACACAAATGCGGTACACAGGTGCTCTGCAGGGGCCTGGCCTTTCTATGTAGCCATGTCTTTTGCTAACTTATCACATTATTCCAGGGGATTTAGGGTAACATTTTAGAAAAACTCTAGGTTGAAAATCTGAAGTATAATCTTTATGAGATTCCTTTCAGATTTCTGAATAAAGTATTGGCTTGGTTTTCTGCCACGTTCATCTTCTGCTGTTTATTGACTTACAATTCTTTCCCGGAGGAGATCTCGAGCTAGCTATCAGGCCCTAAATTCCAGGTGTGCCAAGAATGTTAAAGACAGGCTCTGAATGGTTCTCATTAGAAGCCTCTGCAACTCTGGAACTCACCTGCTTAGTCACTGGAGGGAGCCCCATGCTTCTGACTCATTCTCACAGCGAACCACACATGATTGCATGTTTACCACTCAGTCGGACTAAATAAAAGCCCAACCCGGTCCCTGCAAGAAGCTGGTTCCCCAGAGATGCCCCCCCACGGGAGGCTTCTACGCCACAGTCATGTAATCATTAGGCCATGAGCTAGTGCTGTCCCCTGCACTGTACAGCATGTTATTCAATATCAGCTATGAATTCTCTCCACAGTTGCTTCTCTCCTTTATTTCAGATGCAAAGAGACTGAGTATGGGGATATTATTTGTTCCAGACTTGATAGATCAAAACTCAAACCTCATAATTCCACTTTATTCTAATTCAAAGTTTGTTGACTGGAGAAGATTTTAGAGCTCTTATCAGGGATTTCCAGGGCTGTGGAGAACATTTTATTTACCTTTCTGCTAAGCTGCTGAAGCCCAGTTTTGAAGCATGGAGGGGGCAGAGCATACAGGAGTTGTACACCTGGGGAAGTGAAGCCTTTCTCAGGGCTGTTAACGCAGTGAGAAGGCTGAGAGTCTTGCTTTGTAAGCAAGCTCTCCGGTGTCTGGCAGAAAGCTCCCGCCATCCTGGCAGATAATGTCAGCAGGAGCTGTCAGTTGTCCTTGTCATCACCCCTTTTGTAGACCGGGCTCACCTCTAGAGGGTACTTGATGATGCTGAAAACAGGAACTGTAGAACCAGAGCCAACGGGTGCTGGATTCTGATTCCACCCCTGCCACTAGGAAGTTCTCGGCTGTGGGTGAGTGATACAACCTTACTGAACCTCAGTCTTATTGTTCATAAAATGGACACCATTATGCTTTCTTGTAGAATTTCTGTAAGGATTAAATGAGATACCATATTTGTAGAGCGCTCTCAATCTGGTTCCCTTCTAGTTCTCAGTCCTTTGTCGTAAACCTCTTTGGCCAAGTGAAATTCTGTCCTCCTATAAATCTCTCTGTTGTGTTTTCCTTTTTCTCTTCCTTTTATCCTTTCATCTTATCCCAGTTGTTCTTTATTTTTGGGCTTTCTCTTTACAATATCTTTTGGGTGTTTCTTTTTCAGTTTTTTTACAGGTAGGGAGACAATACAACGTTTACATATGTGGGTCTGGTTTATTTCACTTATCAGTATGGAATCTATTCATTTACTTACAAAAGCCTTGCGTTCATCATTCTTTATGGCTGAATAGTACTCCATTATACAAAGATACTACATCTTTGTAATCTATTCCTCAGTTGAAGATATCTAAGATAATTACACTAAATTATACTACTGATTTCTCTTAGTTTATTGAAGAGAGCAGTTTGTGTTCATATTGTTTGATCAATTATGCATGCATACAGTTTATAATCTGAGCAACTACTTTGAAGATAATAATATGCAATATATTAACCATTGCCAATTGCCTATTGTTTTTGTTTTTATTGTTTTTTTCTCTTTAAAATTAAAAAAAAACTTTACAGGTTCAACTGTGTGTGGCAGGAAATTCTTCAAGCTAAGATTTAGTGACTAACCCCAACTGGCAGGAATCTTCACATCTTAAGAGTGAGTTCACTTTGGAGGATAATCAGAGGCTTCTAGAGGGAAGGCCAAGTGGGTAAGATATACTTTAGTGTCTCTTGTTGCTTTGAGTATCTTCACTCTGTCATGCTCTTGGTTATCTAAGAAGGGATGTAGTGTTTCCTTAGAAATTTTGTGTTTTGGAAGAATGTTCTCCTCCTTGGCATTTGCAAAGTGAGCTCTCTCCCTTTATTCTCTCTCTTGTGTGTCCCCTGGGCAGTGATTGAATGGAGAGAGCAGATGTTAGTAAGGCCCCATCAGGACTGTACTGGGAGCCCATCCTATGTTAGAAGGCTTTGAGCAAACAACGCACGGGGTCTCCTGCTATCACCGAGAATATTAAGAGCATTAAATCTCACTTCTTATTATACTCTGGCTCCAATTGAAGCTATGGATATTTCAGTGGAAAAAATGTAGCACTGTTTTAAAGAAATTGTCTCTGTTTTCCTGAAATCCATTAAAAACCTCAGGGCCCTGTATCTCTGGTATTAAATTCACTCCCATGGCTGAAAAGGCATGGCCTATTTATATTCTCTGGTCTAAACTTAAAAGGTGAGCTGAAAGGCTTTTGTAAGAAAAATAAATCCACATTCCTTTACGGAATAGAATGCAGGCTGAAAATGACTGTACCATTTACATTTAAAAAGATAACCACTGCTCCATAGCTTACCTGCCAAGACTCCAATTCACCATGGAATCCCTGTTCAACTCGGTGGACTGACTGTTCTGTCCAGCACTAGCTAGAGTGGGATGTCAAAGGGTGTATTCTCACGAGAAGATTAATGAGTTTCTTTGCTTCGGGAATGCTGGGCTAGACTGTCCTGTTGACATCAGCAAGCATTTTCCAGGGACACCTGACATTTCACTTGTCTTAAATCTGAGAAGTTGGGAGCAGCTGCTCTGCTCTCATTTCATTGCCTGGCCCCTTGTTAAAGTCACAAATGCCCCAGAGCTTCAGTAGGCTGTCAAAGATTACCTACATAGTGATGGTAAACCTTCAGCCTGTATGCCACAGCCAGCTCTAAAAGATTCGCCATCACTGTCCTAGATAGTGAAGGCAGAACTAGGTTTAATCCCCAGTTGTGCCATTGCTGCTAGTTTAGCACAGGAAGGGGAGCAAATCTTGGGTGATACAAGTACACCAGGCGGTGCTGTGAGAGCCTGGCACCTATCAGATGTTTGCTGATTAAACAGCCAAGAGTGTAGGTGAACAAAGGGGTGTTCTCCGCCCCCTGACACTGTCTCCTGCCTCTTCCCACTTCGCCCAGGGTCTGGACACTCTACTTCCTTCTTCCAAAGCATCAGTGAACATGTTCATTTCTCCACTTGCCTATGAGCTTTTTTCTAAGACTGCTCGCAGCGGGAGCTCAACAGAGGTTTGATGAGCCCCATCAGGAGTTTCAAAATGTGCTTTCTTACAGCAATTCACAAATCAAGGCCAAACCTTCTAGCAGTCTGCTCAGAAAGGACACCTGCATATGGAGATGTACCTGGAGCAAATCTGGCCTAGTGCTTTTTGTCTTGCAGGTGTCTCTGGAAGACTAAGCAGGCATGGGTTGGTGGGGACTCTGGTGGGAGCCCAGCTTCTCCCTACCTGCAGACAATTAGCTATCTGTTATCCTTAGCTATTGAAGGCTTTCCTGGAGGCCCAGTCACAGGGCTCAGACACAAAACTCCAGCTTCCTCCGAGCCCTGGTGGCTTCTTTTTCGTTTTCATCTAGTCAGCCAGGGAGAGGGCAGGAAGAGACACAGTGGTTCGAGGGCGTTGACTCTACTCCATGGCTCCCAATTTTCTTTGCCTTTCAGACCCATTGCTTAGCCCTGCTCAGCTCTGCATCCTCATACCTCGATGCTTTTGATTAGTCATCCTGCATCCTGCATCCTGCCAAACCACCTTGCTCCTGGCCGATCTCCCTAAATCAGAAGTCTGAATGTCTATTCACTCTTCCATTGAAAAACGCTCATTTGCTCCACAGTGACAACTATTCACGAGTGACAGGTTTGCCCATGAAATTCAAGATCCTCTGACACTTCTAAGGTCCTATGCTTCCCCAGCCTGCTTCATTGTCTTCCTGGAATCCCTTGAGGCAGAATCCTGGCCCCTGCTTATTTTCACATCCTTTGAAGTACTAGGCAGTGTGTGCGATATGGAGAGATCTCAGTGAGTATTTGTTTTTCATTAATTTGATTTGCTGTGACATCTATGGCATGCAGTATGCCTCAAGAATAAGGTTTGTTATCTTCTCCCCAGTTTTTGTTTTGTGATGCAAAACCCAGAGCCTCACACATGCTAAGCAAGCGCTTCACCTCTAAGCTGTACCCCCAGACAGAGTCTTACTAAATTCACGGGGTGACCTTCAACTTGGCCTCTCCTACTTCCCTAGTAACTGGAATTACAGGTTTGCACCTCACTTAGCTGCAGGACCAAGATTCCTGATCAGACTCTGGAGCAAATGGTTGGCCCAAAACCCAGACAGAAAAGCACAAGGACATTTGCAATAGGATGAAAAGAGACACTTGATTACACCAGAGATTCTGCTGTGAGTAGATTGTTCAGTTCTTTCTGAATTTACTGAGCCTTTTGCTAAATGACCTTCTTCACTATTCAAGCTCAGTCACTGTCCGGGATGACATGAACTTGTCCACGGATACGTGATGCTGCACCTGGGGAATCTGTCATCTCTCCAGACTGCTCTGCAATCTCAAAGCCAAACACCAAAGCTTTGGGTATAGCTTCCAGTTCTTCCCTGGGTTTTTTCTTTTATTTTCTTTATCCCTTTCTCCTTTCTACTTCCTCCTATCTTTACCTCTTCCCCATCTGCCCAGGTATCATGCTTAGTCACTGCAGCCTCATGATGATAATATTCCTCACTTTCTTTGCTCTGCTGTCCTAATTTGGACACCCCATCCATGTGCCCACTTCTCCTGCAGGGCTACTGAGGCAGCTCTTACTCCACTGACCAGGGCTTCTGTAAGGCCTGCCTTTTCTACCAGCTCCTTTCCACCAGGCTCTAAAGCAACAAAGGTGATTGCTAATGCTTTCACTTCCAAGTTCTGTCCTCTTTCCTTACATTTGCCTTGGCTAGGTTGCTATCCCTTATTTCCTCCTGCCCTGCCCCATCCAGATGACACATCAAAATCAGCCCCTCACTCTCAATTCCTGCCTGTCCAGCACTGGCTGTGTGAAGCTACTGGAAACCACTGCAAATTAAATTCAGTTTACATATGCCTTGTTTCAAGTGTTCATAGGGCACATGTGGTATAGCTATGGAACATTCCATCACACAAGGTTCTATTGCATAGGGCTTGCTTATGCCTTCTGAACCTGCTCCTCATCTCTCCACCCACTGTGTGATCCAAGTCCACAACCCCAGGCTATGGATGCTGTATCCCAGATACCCAGGTCCTTATACAGCTGTTCCTTGATATTCAAGATGATTGGTTCCAAGAACTGTGGCTACCCATGTGTCTTATATAAATGGTACAATATTTGCTCAAAGCCTACCCTCTCCTTCCATATATGTTAAATCATCTCTGGATTACCTACAATTACTAGTACAGTACAAATGCTACGGAAGTAATTATTCTACTGTATTAATAATAAAAAGAAAAATATGTATGTCTTCAGTACAGATTCAATACTTCAAAAATATGGTGAATCTGGGGATGTGGAACCTGCAGCTACATGGAGCTAACCGTACTTCCATTCAGAGAATAAACCTTGGAAAGGAGGGATTTCCTTATCTGTATTCTTCAACTCCGCCTCCCTCTCTCCGCCTCAGCAGCCCCATCACAGCACAAGTTGCCCTCAGTTACTTTCATTCAAAGCCTGTTCTCCACTGGGCAGAGTGGCCCCTTTCTAAAACGTACAGTGGATCTTTTAATTCTCCTGGTAAACTCAGCAACAGCTTCCATTTGCCATAGATGTAAAGGTCAAATTTAGTAAGACTAAAGCCCTTTCTCCTTGAGCTCCTAATGTCCCACCTTCTTCAGCCTGTCTGGTACTGCCCTCCCCCTTCGTTTCTGCAGCCACCAAACCTGCCTCAGCTTTTGCTCAGGCCCAGGAATTTATCCTTGTCAGTCTCTGCGTGTAAAGCACTCTCTCCCTTCCCCTTGATCATCTGTAACAATGCTTGCTCATTCCCTAGGTCTTAGTGTAGACATCCTCAGGTATCTCCAGATCCACTGCCTGCATCCCAAGGCAGTTAGGTGGCCTTCCCACGTGTTCCTGGGGCTACTTCTGCTGACTCCATCATGGATCTTGTCCCCCTCAACTGTGATGTCCCCATGGTATCCCCATTACCCATGTGGGGCCAGCACAAAGGTTGGCAGTGTCATGGAATCTGATTTATTTTCTGGCCTTTCGCTAACACTGATGGTGGTTAATCTTATTGGGTGCTACAAGAAATGAAGCTGGGCCAAATGCCAAGACATTTTTTGCTAAGCTGCTTTTAATTAAAAGATGAAACGTTGTCATATCCTTTTATAAGAAGGGTTTCCAAACTGATTTGTGACCCATAATGGGCCATAAGATCGATATGGTAGGTCATGACTAGTTTTTTTCCAATATGTACCAGAAGAGTGAATATCAAGATGTGTCATACATATTAAAGGTACTTTTCACATAATTTTTGTTTCAGCTATACCTATGCATACATTCTTGTGTGTACTTAGCCATAATACAAGACTATCTCTTGCTCTGGGTTACAGTTGCAGAAATTGTAAAACCCTGCTCTCGATAATGCCTAGTTGATTATACCTGGGGCAGATGCACAAATAGATTGCTTTGAAGAGGCACATGATGATCTTAACTGTATCACAGAATACAAATCTCATCATATCCAGGCTTGTCTTCCATTGTCCTGTAATTTTCATTAACTTTCAGAAATAGCATAAAATGAAAAATGCAACCTATCAAAATTGTTCTGAAGGATTTTTTTTTTTATTATGTTGAGTCCTTAACATCTATGATATTTTAGGGATGCAGAGACCACCACAACTCTACAACCTGGGGGACCATGCTCCCACTTACCCTACCAGTTCGTGGGAGGACTCTCAAAGGCAAAGCTGATGTCACTTACCTTGGTGACTTAGAATATAGTAGGCTCTCAATAGATGTTAGTTTGTTGAATGACTGTGTCTATGGAAGGGATCCTAACTGGCTGACATGCTATATCCATTATGCAGCCATGCAACCATTGAGACCAAGGGCCCTGATGACACCTGCTTATTCCACTATCCTAATGATGAGTGTAAAACTAGTATGGTGACAGTGGGGGAGGTGTTCCTCAAGCTACTACAGCTTCCCATAAGAGCCCAAATGTTTTAATATGAGTGAGTGCCACACCTGGGCATCTACCTACAGCATTTCTGTTTTCCATATAGAAAAAAAAAGTAAGACCAAGGTGCCATTAAAGTTTCCACGTGGGCACTAACACATGCAGATTGGTGATGGTGGAGGGCTTAAGGTTTTGCCGCAGCTATGGCAGATATGATCACAGCAATGGGTCACTGGTACAGACAGCAAGGGAAGTAATGAGGAGGGCTGTGCCATGTGTCACCATCCCCAGGGAGGACTTTATCTTATCAATGGATTTATGCATGAATTTTCTCTTCTCCTGTATGTCCATTACATAAGGAATCAACCTTATAAAATATATTCAAAAATTCAAAAAAATTTAGAAAATATATTTTCCATATTTACATATGCCTTAAACACTTCTGTGGAAATCTTAAATTTCCTTTCCCACCCTCCACCTGACATATGACGCTTCCAAGTCTTTAAGTAATTTTTCCCAAGAATTTTATAGGGGAATAGGAATCTCACTGGGATGATCGACTAAAATGGATTTACCTAATTCCATGCTGAGGGCAGTCTGGATTGTTGCTTAGTTTCCTTTGTTACAAACATTTTCATACACATTTTTATAGCTAGGTTTTTGAGCTCATTCATGATTATCTACTTGGAATGAGGAAGTTGGTTTACCCTGGAAATGTAGGGCATGGCTATTTTCCGTTTCTATTTTCAATTTCCATTTGTACAATTAATATGTGTAAATAATTAGGATGAAATTGTAAAACATAAATCTCTTGACCCTAGTCAAAATAATAGCATAGCATACCAAGAGAAGAGAGGGTAGCACTGAGAGCTAGACCCTCTGGCTGGCCCTTCCAGCTTAACCCCAGCCTGTGCCCTGGGTCCTGGGTGAATCATGGGCTATTCCTGTCCATTTGTTCATTTTAAAAATAAGAGAGCCCTCAGTGTGTGCTTGTATTTTTAGCATTTGGGAGGCTGAGGCAGGAGGATTCTAAGTTTGATCCCAGCCTGGGGGAATTAGTGAGAAATTCTCAAAAAAGGGAAGAGGTGGTTGCTCAGTGCAAAGGCCCAAGTTCAATCCTCAGTCCTGCCAGAATTTTGTGTCAGAGGCTGAGACTGTTTTCCTTCTATCCATGACAAAGCTCCAAAGGTGGCCTTTGCAGCATGAAGGTCATATTTTCACCGTGCCAGAACCCCCAAGCTAAGTAAACGCAATCAGTCTGGAAAATTGTAAAGGATGCAGTTTGCATTTCTGAGGTGTTCTGAGAATGCTTATCCCTCCCAGCTGGCAGCCCCATAAAGGAAGCATTTCATAAGATGCCCCTGGGTTGCTTAATAGGAGTGCCAAATTGAACCATCAATTTTCCCCTTGGTACTATTGCTTTGCTTTCTTATGCCGGTGAGAATTCAGGGAAGCGAGAAGACAAGAGTCCAGGTAGGTGGCAGTTAACCATGAGAGCAAGGCAGTCCTTGAGTTTAGTTCTAAACTGTGAGCGTACTTTTCAAACTTAAAGTTTCTCTTGTTTATAAATAAACATCGTAGCAAAAAGGCCCAGGAAATGGGACAATTTCACTCTCGTTTACCTACCTGGTAATAAGCTCCAATTCATTACAGAGAGAATAAAGAGACAATACGTACCCAACAAACGAAGAAGGAGAAAAAGAACTCCTAAGGCGTAAGACTTCAGTTCAGGGCTGACTGTTCTACATGAAGAGATGAAAAGAAAACAAAGAAATCCTTATCATTCTACTTCAATTAAGGACCAGAGTCATTCTTTGCAGTCCATCAGAGCCCTTTATGAAATTATTAATAGTTTTGGGGTTATTTCCCCTGCTCACACTCTAAAAATAACTGCAACTGCAGAGCCAGCATAGGTTTAGGAATTTAACAGTGCTTTTTAATAACTGGATCTCATTTGTCATGCAAAGGACTGAGTACCAGTCTGTTAACCAAGTGCACACGTGGAGACAATTCGCTTTCATTGAGAGAGGGAGCGTCTTGCAGAGGTGGGACACGCGCATGTGGAGAACAGCATCAGAAGGAACTGTTCCTTTATGCCCTGCTGAAACCAGGAAGACCTTGGCTACGACATTTGTGAGATTCACCACACTGGCCTGTTTTGTCCCCTCGATGACCATTTGGAAAATACTGGACCTTTTTCACTTGGAAATCTCTCTTTGTATAGTGATGCTTCTTTGCTTGTAACTGATTGTTTCCCTGGCTTAGGTTTGCCTAGAATACCCCATAAGAAGGATCTGCTTGTACATCAGCCACAACATTTGCAGAGTGCAACATTTTCCAGGAAGCAGAGAGACAATAGAGTAGTGAGTGCTTCTAGACACATGGATACACAGCTGTAACACAGTCTCTTCTGCAATACCTTATCAATTTGTAACTAGTTTATTCAGGGCTCACTTTGTCACCCAGAGGCCAAGCACTCTGTGTCTTGTGCTTCATGACCTCCACCTGCTCTGTGTCTGCTCCACAGTATTTGCTGAGTGAATGGGGGATCAGGGAGGCAGGCAGACAGACTTACAAACCAGGGCAGGCCTGCCTTGGATTGGCAGTGAAGAAAGGTGAAGGGAGACATATCCAACCACGTGCACTTATACCTCAGGCCATCGTCAGAGCCACTGACAGAAAACCTTCCTCTTATCTGACCCTATCATGAGTCCCTTTGGCAGCAAGAGAGGAAGCATGTGACTGTACTGTGCCTCTTGAGGGCTTTGAGGACGCATAGCCAATCCAATGCAACTGAGCCTTGGGAATATTTCAGTGTGGCTGAAACATCAGAGTCATACAATGCAAGGAAGGCTCCCTGGCAATTGGTTCTGGAGAAAATAAAGGTTAGGAACCAAGTCACCAACAGGCTATCCAATACACAGGATGTGGAACCTGTCTATGGGTTTGGTGGCCAGAATGATGTTCTTAAACCATCCTATGGGCATCCATTCTATAACCTACCACTTGATCTGAGCTTCAGGTGTGCATGCCTATGGCTTCATCGTTTTTAACCTGTCATACCCTAAAGGTATGACAGGTTAAAAACGATGATTAGACCAAAAGAAACTTCACATGTGCCACAGAATGAATATGTCCTCCCCAAGCTCATACATTCAAATATACCTTCAAGGTGATGGTGGGACTTTAGGAGTTAAGTCCTGAGGGTGGAGCCCTCAAGAATAGGATTAGTGCCCTTATAAAAAATGCCACAGGAAAACCCTCTTGTCACTTTTATCATGTGGGGACATGGTAAGAATTTGCCATTTATGAAACAGGAAACAGAGTCTCATAAGTTCATCAATATGTGTCCTCTCTTGGGTTTTCTCATCTCCGGAACTGAGAAATAAATTTCTGTTGCTTACAAACTACAAGTCTGCGGTATTTTATTATAGCATCCTGGAATAGAGGAAGCCAGTGGTTTTTGCAATCTCTGCTCCCCTTTCTAAGATTTTCAGGGAACGCTGAAAATGTGTTATTTGTGGAGAAGTATGTGTTTATTTTTAATTATAAAGAATATAGTATAGGCAGCATGTCATGGCTTTCCCTGAGAGGTAAACATGACTCTGACTGAGGAACCCCATCCCAGTAAGCATTCTTCAGAATGCACCTATCACAAATCCAAGTTCCTCCATGTGATTATCGGTTCCATGGCTACAGGTTTTAACACATTCATTTGAAGGTTTAACTTGAAGGACAAATAATAAAAGCCAATTTTTCTTATCAAGGAAACATGCTGGTATAATGAGTTGGACTATTTATCACTTGGGATTTGATTTCCTTTTAGTTATCATGTCACTAGGAACAAAGTGAGAAAGATCTCTCTTCATATCCTGTTGGGAAAAATCATTCTCTTTGGATCCTAGTTATGAAGAAATGATGGACCCCGTCTGAGTATTATTGTAAGTTTCAGGTAAGACCAGAGATGTGGCCTTTGCTTCTCAACTGAACCTGCTGAGTGATCTTGAAAATACTACTTTATCATTCTCTGAGGCTCCTTCCCCTCCTAGGAGGGCTACTATCAAGGTGTAAACACAATCATTGAAAACAAGAGCCCATAGCTGGTTGCTGGAGGAGCCCAGTGAGTACCAGCTTTTATCCGTTCTTCTGGACTTTCTGAGTCCTGTTCTTGTGAAGTGCTTTTGTTCAGCATTAGAGCGAGCCCTCGGTTGGCTTCAGCACATCTGGGCTGAAGCTCATACTCTGTCCTTGTGCCACCTGGAACATCTGGGATGGCAACTAGGACTGGGAAAGTGATGACAAAAAACCACCTTAGCCTTCTCTGTGCAGCAGGTGTGAGCACTCACCTCTGGCCCACCCTGGCCAGGTCACAAAACCCATATATTGTTGAACCATTGGAAGGGAATCAGATGTGTCCTGAGAAACCCCATCAGTTGTTTACAGAGTTGACATTTGGAAGTGATCAAGATTTCAGTAGACTCTGTTTGATCTGCCAGTCATCACCTCAGAATGTTAACAGGTTGAATTTTTGCAGGGAAATTATGGCAGAAGGATGGGGGAATGGTCACTGTCCAGGGTGGAGTAGTTCCTGTTTTATGGTGCCTTGTGTGTGTGGAGATCACAATACAACTTCATGAGAACTCCTCATGAGAAATAAACTCATCAGCAGCCACCCTGAACCCATACATAAGATCTGATGGGTTTTGTCCATGTGCCTATCATATATAATCATCTTCCATATATATAGCTTTAAACTCAACTGCTCATTCATAAACACTTTTCACATTTGTAAGATTTTTCATTATTACATTGAGCTGCAGAGCCATAATTTAACTCACTATTTCACTTCAGGTATTTCTGCTATTATAGTTAATGTTGTAATAAAACCTGTCTGTATTGGGCTTTTTCTCTTGTAGAGAACTATTTTCTATAGATAAATGGTGAGAGGCGGGGTAGGGTTACTGCATAAACAGGTCTGAATATTTTTATGGCTCTTGACTCGCATTGCCATATTGCTTTTTTGGAAGTATTGACAGGCTTTTCAATGCCACCAGCAAAATGTGATTTTACTCGTTTGGCCACAGCCTTAAGAAGCAATGGATTAGAACTGTTAAAATGTATTTTTCAAACTTATTAAATAGAAAATGGCAATTTGCTTATTGTGCTCTTAACACTTTTGCACATTCACAAGGCCTTGATAATGACCTTGATAAGTACTTTGTATAAATGCTCCTCAATGGGAATTCATGACAAAGGCCATGAGCTGTGGCAAAGAGGCAGGAGAGGAAGACAAGCCATGAAAGGCAGCCTGGAAAATTTTTCCAAGCATTTCGTTCCTAGTTTTCCAGCTACTGGGATTGAATGGTTTGCTTATACAGCTGTATCTCAACAAGATGAGTCTTTGCACTGAATCCTTTGCTCTGGTTCAGATGGACACTAGAGTTAGGGCCAATGCACTTCTGGGTTCTTCCTACCAATCCAGGTAACTTTCCCATAAAAGTCACTCAGATACTGCTAGTCATTCACAGTCACCTCACTCACCCCAGGACGGGTCCCTGGAGAAAGAGTGTGACGGAATCCTAGGCAGATTGCCCCAACAACCTGCATGTACAAGAGGAGCCAACACTTGCCTGCCCCAAGACTGCTGGCCCATTCGCCCCTCACATTGCTACGCTGTCTGTACACAGGCAGTCTTGACAGGTTACATGTCACTGTGTGAGACAGGCAGGAATGACACCATAGAAATGAGTCTGGGGCAAGATGTCTTGCCCAGCGGCCCATGGCGGGGCAGCTGGAACATGAGGACTTGGCTCATCCAATGCCACTTTCATCTCACTCTGACAATTCTGTTCCCTGAAAAGATCAATGAAGGATCCTTTCCAGAGGGCACTGCTGGGAGGACACGAAGGTAGTCTCTTTCCTTGTGCCCTGCTGGCTTCTCTTGCTGTGAGGTCCCTAACTGATGCATTGTCCTGATTCCTGTTGACCTGGGCTAGCTGTGGCTCTGTCTCTTCTGCCTTGTAAGGCTTGCGCAGCATCCAAAGTTATGGTTTCCAGGCGATGTCACATGGACAGGAGAGGGTGGGGAGCTCTCGGGTCCCTGGGCCATATGATGGCTTACCTGATGAGGATGATGACGGAGGGGGTCTGGGCCATGGCACCAATCATGCTGCAGACACACATCACACATAGGAAGGTGAGGAAGGCCTCTTGGCACCCAGGACTGGGGCATTTTCCAGGAACCACGGTGGCATTCTCAGGGGGGACAGTGGTGAGGCACGCACAGCCTGTGAGATTCTGAAATGGAAGCATTCAACCCTTTAAACTGGGTGTCTCTCCAGGTTTCATACCCAAAGCCATCCATCAGCTGAACTGTCACAGCCTAATTATGCATTCTGCAGCATTCCATTAATTAGGCCTGAATAAACGAGTTAGCTTTTTTAAGGAGGCTGCAAAAACACATGCAAATAAAGGAATATTTATGGGGAGGAGAGCTGATTTTCCTGTCTCCTGTGTGTTTCATTTCCATTCTCAAGAATTCCTTAATAAGCTCCACCGTAGACAAATGTGTCCCCCCCAATACAATTAGAGAGGAAATTGTGCTTCCACAATATGATAAAACATTGCCAAATTAACATTGTAATTACTTGCCAATTTGTCTCCTCTTTTATGCAGTTATAATTACACTGAAGTGTATTAAAAGAAGTAAATCAGGTAGCCCACATATTGGTGCTAGTTCAGTGCCTGATGTGGCACTCAGGACAAAGGATGCATGCATCATGCATGAAACTGCTGTGCCTTAGAGGCTACAAGAGGACAGTGCCAGTGGGAAAGAACCCTGGTGGCTGAGAAAGAAAGAGGGCTAAGAGAATCCAAGTGGCTCAGTGCGGCTCGTGGGGAGCAGGAGAGCCCGGCGAGACACACTCATTAATATATGATCAGAGAGCAGAAGGAGAAGCGACTGCATTCCATTTGATCTTCTGAGTACAATGGCCCGGCTGCCCATTCCCAGCGTGGGCCTTGTCCACGCTTCTGGCTCGCTCGCTCTAGGAATCTCTGATGGCAAAGGGAGGAGCAGGGGCTGGAAGAGGCTGAGCCGGGCACCTAGTCAATTAAGGTCTGATGATAATAGCGCAGAGGCCTTTAATGAATACAAAGTGAAAACAGTCATAAATGATTCATTGCCTTCCTCTCCAGGTCTGATCAGCTTTCCGAACACATGTACAGGTAAATCCTCCTGGGAGTCGTACAAATCCCCTCGGCCTTTTATGCTTCTGCTGCTCCACGCTTCTCCCTTCACCCTATCACTCTCTCCTCTTTTTCCCGTATCTCCTTTTATTTCCCTTGCAAGATTTCAGGGGTGCCCCAAGTCCTGTGTGTTCCCACCCCAGCAGGTTTGAATCCACAGGGTGGAAATGGGGGCACACCCTGTGCTGGTCTGCACACTCCTCTGTGGTCTGCCAAGAGCAGGCATCTCAGAGGTAATAGCCCTATTGTGTACACGGGACATGGACGGTAACCCCAGTCACCAAGGTCCTGTCCTGCTCTTTCCCTCTAGATTTCCCCACTGTTGTAGAAAACCCAGGACAGATATTGCCTGTCTGAGGCTCCTTCTGGCTGAGCTGCTGCTCCTGTCTTCTGGAGGCTCCTTTGAGGGTCACCCTCCAACCTCCACTGCAGAGACGCCTACCTGCCTCCCAGAGGGAGCAGGATTGTGAAAAAGAATCTCTGGGCCAAAAGCACCTTCCCCAGCAGAGTAGCAGATGAAAGCCAGCAGGGAGTTTTGGGGACATATGTAATTCAGCCTATTTTGAGGGAGCAAGCATTCTCCAGATTCTAAGGTAAAACGCCACACCTTCCTCTCCCGGCCATAAAAACCAAACCCCACTCTCACCAACATCACAGGCCGAACTCTTCCAGCTGCTGACCTCACTGCCTGTGTTTCCTTATCCCGTGGCTCTCGGCTCACTCAGGCTGGCTTCTAAGCCCTATGTGCTCAGCTCTCAGGGGGCTGTATAAGCCCTCTCCCACTACCTTTTTCTGTCACTGTCCCTGGAGGTCTGGTCTATAGTCCGTTCCTCTGCTGTGCGAGTTCCCTTTTCTCTTTCTGGCTGCTCCTTATCCATATTTCTTGCTGGAACCTTCTTCCCTTTTTGCTCTAAAATGCCTCAGCTGCTCAGGGCTTTGGTCAGGACTTTCTTTTACTATTTCCCTAGGTATCCTTTCCTTGTTTTACCATCTTAACCTTGCTCACGACTTCCCTAAACTGACTCGCTAGCCCGTGTCCTTCTGGGATTACATGACAGCCTTCCTGACATATGAGTGCATTAAGGCAGCAAACTGATCCTGTCCAGTCAGCTGGCACACCCTCTGAGGCTGGGTGCTGGGTTTCCCTTCCTGTATGGGTGACCCTGGGATGGGGGAGCGCATGGAGAGCGTGAGAAGGTAGGAGTTCTAGGAAGTCAAAATGTACCATCTCAAAGTATGCTTCTTTGGTTTAAGTGTTATTTTAAGCTCATTATCTGAAGGAAGTAAAGATGTAGAAGAAGCTCTGACAGCAGAGAGATTACTTTTTTTCAAAGGAAATTCACATTTCTAGTTGGTGATTCCTTGACACCCAAGGAAGTCCCCCACGACAACGAAATCGAAGGATGCCCAAACATCTCCTATAAAATGTTGTATTTGCACAGATCATCCCACATGTGTCAAGTAATCTATAGATGACTATAATACCTAACACAGTGTGAATACTTTATGTCATCATTAACTGTCAGGCTGCATTATTTAGAGAGTACAGCTAAGGGGGCAGGGAATCCATGCATGGTCAATACAGATGCAGTTTTTCTCTTGAAAAATTTCAAGATGTTCAGCCCACAAATATGAGCTCCAACTGTATAAAAGGGAATCTTGTTTCTTAATTTTTTGAAACAAGAAGAGAAGGCTTATTGTGTTGCTTAATCTGTTTTCAAATGCCTGGGCTCAAGTGATGCTCCTGCCTCAGCCTCTGGAGTAGCTGGAACTACAGGTGTGTGTTAGTCCTCTGGCTTTTGGATCTTGAGTTGAGGAGTGTCCCCTCACTGTCTCAGGAAGGGAAGCATGACTCAAGCCACCCAAGACTCCTTTTGGAGAGAAAGCATCCATCTACACCTGGTAACAGACCTCCCTTGCTAACTGCACTTTGTCTGGTTCCTGTCCATAGATGATCACCTTCCCACAGCTCAGTTCCTTGTTTGCGCCTGGATCCAGAGCTGCCTCTTTGAGATTCACTCATTTCGCTGATATCTCTCATTTAGCCAGAAAGCAAATAGGTTACGAAACTTGCTTGTTCTTCTCTTGTTAGTCTCTGCTTCATTGCAGGCATCTGTCCAGTTAAGAATTAGGATCCTCTAACAGATAATCACTTTCCCTTCCCTACAAAGTGAAGCAAAGCCCGGTGTGGTGGTGCACGCCTATAATCCCAGCACTCTGAAGGCTGAGGCAGGAGGATTGCTGTGAGTTCGAAGCCAGCCTGGGCTACAAAATGAATTCAAGGCTGGCCCAAACTGCATATCAAGACCTTGTCTCAAAAAGACAGAAAAAAAAGTGAAGCAGAGGCCAGTAAGAAGGCCATGCAGTCGGGCACGGGGCTGTATGTATGTGAAAATGAGCGGAAGGACCTACCTGTCCCCAGGGTGCATCCCCACTGACCAGCAGGGGTTCCCTGCCCACCTTGACTAACTTGGCTCCTAGCTCTCTTTCTGGTCCTGCTGAGCAACCACACACGCAGTGTATGGGCTTCTCCTACAGCCCTGATGTGCCCACCTGAGATGGTGCACCCCGGCTCCTTCCTCTCACACCCTGGTTCACATCAGCTCTGCTCGCAGCTGAAGCCCTTTCTCTTCAACACGTGTGGGTGCTGCCCAGGCCAAACCTGGTAGATCCACCTCCCTAGACCCAAACTCCTTCTCCCAGCTCTCAGCGGGCTCACTGAGCCTCCATGGGCTCACTACAAGTGGGGGTGAAGGTGGGGTGGGGTGGGTATAATTCTGAACCCCCCTTACTCCAAATGGCTCTTTTTCTTGACCCTAAGACTAATGAGGACAGAGCACTGTGGTTTCACTACCTAATTCATCTCCAGCTCTACAAGGCAGGGTGGTTCAGAGCAGGGATTCATTAAGTATTTCGAACAGTTACATATGTCCCATCATTTTATAATATCCAAGGAATGTCTCAAGTGATTCCCCAGTTTAATCCACTCTGTCCTCCTCACTTTGATCACCTCAATAGGCTGGGAGGGAAGACACTTGGTCCTGGGGGCCTTAAACCATGCAAAACCAAAAAGCAGTCAATTATAAAGACAGCGCAGGACCCCCTTGGTGGCTGTTGTCTTGTCTGCACAGGTAGCCCAGGCACTGAGCTCTGATTCATGCCCCCTCTCGGGAGCACTCAGGAATAGGACGAGAGCACTGAAGTCAGTGATCAGGCCAGAGCCCTCTTACAGATCTGTGTGACTGGCAAGCTCCAGTTTAACCTGTAATTAGTACCTATGTCCAGCCTTACGTTTGGTCCCAGAACTGCCTTTAGCAAAGCAGAAGAAACTGCCTGCACCTCTGAAATGCATCCACTCCACTGTGTGTGATCACCTCCTAAAGGAATGAGATGAATGGGATGTCTCTGTCTCAGACCATGTCTGCAGAAACAGCTGCCTAGAAGCATGAAGCTGACCCCTGCAAACAGGGTGAGAACAAAGTGGGTTAAGCCTCCGGGGTGGGGGGGAGGTGAAGATATCATGGTGGGATTAGCATCCTTATCAAGGAGACAGCAGACAGCTGCCTTGTCACTTCTGCCAAGTGAGCATGGTGATGAGAAGGTGATTCCTTCTCATCTGTGACCAAACGTAAGGACCACAGGAAGTGGTCCTCTCCAGACACTGAATCCACCTGATCTTGGACTTCCCAGCCTCCAGAACTCTGAGGAACAGATGCCTGTGGTTTTTAACCTGCCTATATTTTCTAGGCTATCATAGCAGCCCAAATATGCAAAACCAGGCAGCCCCAGGCCGAATGATGACAGTGAGGCATCTGTCTGGTCAGTAATGTTGTAGGAGGAGCTTGAGACCAGCACAGGGCCCAGGGACATGTGTGCTCCTGGGGGCTGGGGAAAGAGATGCTGGATATGCATATGTCCTTCCAAAAGCTTTAGAGAAACCTGTGCTCATTTATTCAGATTTCATTTTTTAAAAGAAAATTCACATTTGTAATCAGTGGCCCCTCGATGCCCAAGGAAGGCAGGGTTGTAAGCCCCTCAACGTGACAAAAATTTTTTTGAAAAGAGCTATGAAAGGGACTTGGGGGAAAATAAGCCAGATTGGAGTGTAAGGGCTTGGAGGCTGTTGGTTTATATTTGATGATCAATTAGACTGGGTGAGGGGACAGGATAGGGCTGTGACCCCTGGCATTGGGGGAAGGCTGTGATACTCCTGTCACCTTCCCTGTGAGAGATCCCAGGGAGAAGGCCAGTGATATCTTCAGATGGCCAGGGATTGGAAACAATTCAAATAAAATTGTCACTCAGGTGACAGAAGGGCACAGATCTGCCAGGATGTGGTACTAAGGGGACCCTGAGGACTCTGGTGCACAAGGTGACGCTGTTATTGAAGAATCTTTCACTGAGGTGGCAGGAAGAACTGTGGATGGTGAACAAGAAGTTTTGCCCTTCCTAAGGTGCACACTTGGAAGAGGTGACTTCCACCAGTGGGGTTAACACCACGACCCCAAAAGGAAAGGCAAGTATGGGCCATCCCTTCAGTGGGCACTAAGTGGGGGCCCAAGTGGGAACCCCTAGACCTCCAGAGCTCCAAGCAGTGGGAAGTCTGAAAAGAAGAGATAAAGCTGGGTATGAGAGATGAATGATTCAGTTCAGTACGGGAGATGCCAGAGGTTGAGAAGCTTGTCCTCACCCTATCTGGGCAGTGCACAGAGCAGAGGCTCTGGAAGCTGCCTGTGGACTTGGGTGGCATGCCAGTAGGAGCAGATCCCTGGCAATTTCCACGAGTCTGGCTAATTTTTAGGAATATATGCCCAACTCCAAGTTTCTCTAAGATCCTTCAACTGGCAAACATCCTATGTCCCTTCCTGGTTTCTAGGCCATGTGTTCTCAGTGGCAAGGCTGAACTCTGCCTGGTGCCATCTCTTAGGAGGACAGGACCTAGCTTTCCTGCCAAGATGTGCCATGACCTCTCATGTGGGTGATCAGACAACTGCTGTGCACCTAAATAGGCTTGAGATCTTGTTGACCAAGAAAAGAGGGGTCCGGTGTGCCAACTTACCCGCCATGGAGGCTTGCCAGCATAAATGATATCGGCACACTGTGAGTCACAATGCGATCAGTAAGAGCTCAAGGTGGTTCAGGTATCACAGAGCTTATCAGGCTGCAGTTACAGAGATTCAAATAGGGCCACAGAGGGGAAGAAGATCGTGCACCTGTCAGAACGGTGCAGCAACACTCTTTATGGATGAACCACACGGAAACAACTCCAAGGTGAGCAGTAACGACAGCTCACAAAAAACAAAACAAGGCGAGAATAAGGCCTCACCTGTGCTGTAAACAATACACAAAAATCTGAAATCCCAAATCTGGAACTTTTGGAGCGCTGCCATGACAAATTGAAAAATGTCACACTTAACCGCCTGGGATGGCTTGTAGTCAAAGCCCAGGTGCTCAACACGCCGTCCTCAGCAGACCCAAGAGGCCCTTCCAGCCCCCACCAACAGCGAGATGCAATGAGTATCTCACGCATTTGCAAATACTCCAAAATCAGAAAAAGAATGCTAAATCTGAAATTTCAAAGAAGGAATTTTGGAGAAGGGAGGCTCAACATATATATGAAGCCAATGATGATGATACTCATTTAGTGGGTCTAGAATTGGGTTCAGAATAAAAGTTAGATGTGCAAGGGAGACTTCTCATCTCTTTATACTTTTTCATTTTTGAATCGTATAACTATATTGTTTAAAAATGTAAAACTCTGTAACATTCAAAATAAATTAGGAAGAAAGCCCAGCATAGTGGCACATCGCCTGTAATCCCAGCACTCTGGGAGGCTGAAACAGGAGGATCACAAGTCTGAGGTCAGTCCAGGCAACTAAGCCACTTAGTGTGACCCTGTCTCAAAATAAAAATTAAAAAAAAAAAAGATTAGGAATATTGCTAAGTGTGAAGGTCCTGAGTTTAATGGCCAGTCCTGAAAAAAAAATCCTGAATGAAGAGTGAATAACAGGCCCCTGGCTTGCTCTCCTGTTCCATATTCAGGCGTTTAACTTGAGCAATGTATCTATTCACATGTGATGATGGGAATAAATAATTATAATAAAGCTATAACCCTTAAACCAGAAACTATTCTTCGGAAGCTTGGATTTGTTCTCTACTAAGGAAGGAAAGGGTAAGCACGCTATTTGACAACTCCTATTACAAGAACCAGATCCTTGCCAGAGTACTCCAAGAACTGGCAATAAGGTTGTTTTTGTTATGCTCCACACCATTCGACACTGATGAAGTGATTCCCGTTAAGAGCAAAGAAAGTGAAAGCCAGGCTGAGAGATGACTTTTCTAAGGAGACAGTGTGTGAGGCATGGTGTGGTTACTACTAAAGGGTCTGCTGTGAAAAAATCTGGGGGCTAGCAGGTCACCCCCAATCTTCTGGGACTGTTTTCTCTGTAAATGCAGATACTCTGTCACCAGGAGGAAATAACAGCGGTATCCAAATGTCCTGTGGTCCAAGATTCCAAAATGGACCATGTTCTGTCCTGGCCCTGCCTGAGAGATTGCCAGTCTTTTGTACCAGGTGTTCTATCCTAATAAGGAGATGGTAAAGGGCAGGTAACACCACCCCAGCAGACTAGGCATTTTCCTGAGAGCCACCATCTCCTCCTGTCTTTGTGTGGCAGGTACCTATGCATTCTTGTGCGATGCAGTCAAATTCCAGACACCTGCCTGCCATTTGGTAGTGGCTGCTCTAGCTCTGTTGAGATCACTCACCAGCCTGGCTCAGTTGACATTTCCAGAGAACAGATGATGACCCACAGGGTCAAGGCTGAGGGGACACTGATAAAGCGTGAGAAGAAATACAGTCTCTTCTTCCTCTGCAAGGTCACTGGAGGCTAGAGCAAGACCTGCTGATCTGCAGCCCAGAATTCAGAGCCTGGGCCCAGCTCCCCAGAGCTTTGTGATCTCCTGCCCAAGCGGAGCCTTGGGCGAGGCTTCAGAGAGGAGGAGCTCAGGTAGGGACACTTGGCAGAGCATGAAAGTCCTCTCCGTCTCCTCTCTGGTGCTATCTCCCAACTGGCATCACCTCACCTTTCTCTAGGTCCAAACATCTGCACCCCAGCCTATGCACACCTGTCCACTCCTCCTTCCTGCACCCCGGCACCCAGGACCAGGCAGACACAGCCTCCCGAGGTCACAAATGGCTCCACACAGTCGCTTTCTTTTCTTTCTGTGTAATCACCTAAGCTTTAATTTCAAGTTTTAAATTATAAAACAGCTTTTTCTTACTGAAAAAGAGACTATACTTTAGTCTGAAATATATAGACCATCTGAAAGAAATATATAGGAATAGTTCTTTAGTTCTTAAGCACAGAGAGCTGACTATTCTATGAACGGTTGGCTACATATCCTTCCAATCTTTCTTTACCCAAAGATATATACAAAATTTTTTTCTTTAACAATCTGTGTATTGTTTTCTAATGTGTTCTTTCCACTTTTAACCATGTAAGGTAGGACTGCCTGCTGCTTTCGGGCACTTTCTTGTATGTAACTCTAGCAATGGGTTACATCTCACTTAATCTAGGGGCCAGATAGGAAACATAAAAAAAAAACGGGTCAGGTGATGAGTGGCTGGTGGCAGGGGGCTGCACTTAAGCAGAGATCACACATCTTTTCCAAAGTGCCAGCATGTCCGAGCTCCAGCCTACTACTGCCCTCCCAGTACAGGACCCATACTGACTGCCTTCTGGCTCTGTAGAGAGCCCAGAAATCCAGATCCACATATGAAACATTCCAAATGAATGCTGTGTTCACTTTGGCTTGTGTCGCAGGAAATGCATCTTCACATGGACAGGGCCTAGCTGCAGTCGGTCTCCTCCTCACACTGTGCTGGGCGGGTACAGCCCTGTGACCTCCTGGCTCAGATTCCACAGCACACAAGCACAGTTTCAGTGAGACAGAAACAGAGACCCAAGGGAAGGGGCTCAGGTGTGGCTCACGGGGTGACTCATGTCTCGCAAGATGAAAATGGCTCAGTCCTGCTCCTAGGGCAGAAGTTTTAAGTGAGGTGATTACAGCCTTGGGGTACACCTGAAGATAAAAGGGGGCACTTACGTTAGAACAGGGAGAGGGGGCTAGTGGGGTGAGTAGACTCAGGATGGCAGCCTACCGTGCAGATAACAGAGCATCCCCTGTCCCAAAATGCCAGTCATGGCAATGTTAAGAGGCCCTGCATGAGACCAGTGGGCTCTAACCACCTTGGTTATCTGTCAAAAATGGAGGAAGGAGCTTTAAAAAATCCTTACTCCTGGATCTTATCCTCAAACAAGGAAATCAGAACCTTACGAGTAGCCTCAGGCTTCCCGATTCACATGCTCCAAGTGACTGTAACACATAGGTGGGATCAGAGGCTCCCTGCATGAATGCAGGATGGGGTCAGCCCCTGCCCCTCACAGAACCCCCAGTGCTTTGTTGAAAACAAGTGCTCCATATGTGTTTGTCAACTGAATGGCAGATGGATTAGTCATCTACCGTTAGTACCCTACAAACTGCCATGCCAGGCTTGTGTTGCTTTTCAACATTCTATTGGTGACTGATATAAGCTGTTTACTTTTTTTTAAAGTCAATTATTCAGTACATCAAATGGATACAACTTCCAGCAGTCGGCCACGTACGATGCATTTTCTGCTGGAATAATTACTTCTGAAAGTGAAAGGTACTAAGACAATCTGGACAATATATTCACGCCAAAGGAAGCTACGAAATTAACTCGCAATCTTTTTGCCACCCCTTCTGGTCATATTTGATGAGAACATTTAGAAATCATTCATTAAATGCCGGCCAGGAACCTTCCAGTGCTATCACTCAAGAAGTTATGGAAATCAGAAACCTCTCCAAGGCAGGAAGGAAAGTCTGCTATGAGAATACTGCTAGCCCTGGCCGGATTTCTCTTCTGTTCGGACCTATCTGACTGGTTGAGCTGTGGGAAATGCTCAAATCCTGATGAATATTATGAAGCGGTGGGACATGAGGGAGGGTTAGGCTGGGGTCAGTGCCACCCAACTGACAGCTGGTCAGTTGCTGTTCAAAACAGTGCTGTCATCACCTGTCGCTTCTCTGAGGTCAGGATGGGGCCCAGCAGACATGTAGGAAGCTAGAAACCTTTACAGGGAGACACGGCTGTCCCTGGGAGTGTGACAGAGACACTGCAGCAAATCAGTCTTCAGAACACGGGAGGTGAGAGCTTTGCTGGGTGAGAGCAGGAGTGGGGGCCATGGGCAGAAAGGGTGCTCCCAGGCCTGGCAAAGTGACATGGTAGGGGAAGACTTCCTTTGAGTTTCAAACGTTAAGACAGGGTCTAGCCAGGGAAGACTGTCTCAGATAGCGTGGAAGGAATCACATGTGCAAAGGTCCAGAAGCAAGAGGGAGCTTGGGGTTCTGGGCAATGGGAAGAGGTTCCCCTTAGCAAGGGGCTCTTTGAGAGGCCTGTAAACAGGCTGGCCTGACTGCGGACAGCCTGGATGAAAAGGTCATTTCAAGTGGAAAAGAGCCAGGAATCCTAGGAAGGGGAGACTCAGAGTGCGGAGGAAGACGCCGGGTTGGCATTGGGCATTATCTCTGTTCGACCACTAACCTCACTTCTAACTCCGGACTGAAAAGCGCAGAGACTCCCCAGATGACTGAGGCATCCATGACGGAAACAGATGGGCTGGGCTCAGATGTGAGGCCAGCGGGACTGAGGGAGGAGGTAAATTCACGTCCCACAGCCGGGGACTCCGGGCCTGGAAAAAGAATCTGTGTGCAAAGGGGAAAGAGGAAAGAGACGAGGAAGCCTTTTGCAGCAAGAGAGCTTCATCACCCACTGGGAGGGAGATCAGAACGAAAGATAGAGGAGGAGGAGGACGGAAGGAGGGAGGCAGCCTACCAGGAATATAATCCACCGTTTGGCATTTTTTCCAAACCCTGCAGCAGAGATTTAAATGACTCAAATTATCCTGTGCTTATTTCTGGATGCCATCCTAGGATTCCTCTGACTCTTGGCCAAGCTGCCACTGCCGCGAGTGACACTGGAAGGAGCTGTCACCTGCCCGTACTGGGGCTCCTACCAGAGCTAGCTGCCACGCCAATCCTTAACGGTATGGCTGTTTTCACAGCTTCACTATTACAGGTGATGTTTTCTGGGAGGATCCTGGCTCTGTGTCCCCAGATCCTCCTGTCTAAAGCCAGGGCATCCAGAGATCTCCTGTATGGGGAAGGAATGGAGGCCCCTGGGGCGCGCTGGGGTCTCTGCCTCGTCATTGCTGGGGGAGAATGAACTCAAACTCCCTGCCTCCTCTGCTCCCCTGATGATTTGGAGCTCCCAGGGACGGGGGAGAATGCTGTGCCCAGAGAGCAGCAGAGGAGCCTGCGGTCCTATAATTGCACCCCATAGCTTTGCAGTTTCAGCAGCCAGGAGCGACCACAGACTTGGTTAGGTTTCTATTCAACAAGGCTCCTGGACATGCAAGAGCAGGGACTGCAGTTTTAAAGGATATGTTTTGGTCAGTGCATTCCCCGCAGTAAAGACCTATTTGGTCTCAGGACAGCAGGCCATGAGAGGTCAATGCAGGCCTCGGGATAGAAGGAGAAGTGAGGCTGATTTATAACATGGCTTTTTGGATATTAAAATGTTAATGAAATTGTTATGAAAAATAAGAACTTGTGTTTTTGTTTTATCCGTTCTCAAGGCCCCAAACCTTTTAAAATATTTATTCCTACTCTTGTTAAAAAAAATTGCTTTATCGTCTAATTTTTTTTTAAATCATTTCCTCCCATCTGGCCTCCCCCACCATGGTGATTTATTTTATCTACAGAAAATATTTGGCCAGGAATCCAAATGTTAAAAGCATGGAAAAATGAAATCTTTGAAAATGAAAATAAATGATCCATTTTTCTTCTTTTCCGAGAAATTGCAGCTCTCCTAAGATCTGGGATCTGGGAAGGAGAGGAAGAGTCTGATTCTGAGTCTCCCTGTCCCAAGAGGAGCTGCCTCTGCTCCGTGTTCACCTTTCTGTCCATGCATGGTGGGGACATTTAAAAAGCACTTCTGGGTGGCAGGGGCCCTTGCCTGAGAAACACAAAGATCAGAGCAGGTGACAGACATGCATAGTGAGCACTGTGGTGAAATGAGACAGGAAAGGACATGTGCCGGATTTCAGAGGCAAGAACTCCAAAGATGAGGGAGGGATGGGATTGTTTCAGAGGCAGGGGCTTTTGAGTAGGGTATCAAGAGGAAAGTAGGAGTTGTCTGACCAGAGAGAGAATCACAAAAGACAGGTTGCACAAACTGAAAACAGGAGCTGAAACAAACTGAAGACACCCAAGAACTGAGCCCAGGGCCTGGATCTTCTCTCCCAGTTGGCAGGGTGGCATCTGGAAGGGTCCCCTGCAGTGACACAGAGACTCTCCTGGCTGCAGTGGAGAAGACTGAGGGGAAGGGGCCGTACTGGGAGGCAGGGAGGAAGCCACTGCCCTGGTTCACTGGAAGGCTGGCCCTGGGCAGCAGTGCTGTGGACACATCAGGCAGCAGGTGTGAAAGACGCAGGAGAGCAGGGGCACCATGACTGTGTTGCCAGTCTCTCTGCCTTGGCTTTTCATGCCAAGAACACAGAAGGCTTCGGGCTTACAGCCAACTGCAAAAGTCACGTGGAGAAGAAAAAACAAAAGCAAAAACCTGTGGTCAGGAAGATGGAAAAAAGGTAGGAGGCATTTACTGAAAAAAAGAAAGGAAACCAAATAGGGAAGGCAGAGGGCCTCAGTTCTGAAAGAGTTTTGATAAGTCACTGCCTGGTCTTTAACATCTGACAGCGGTGCCCTCACTACCTGTGCAGACGGGTGATTCCACTGACAACTTGTGTGTGTGCCTCGAGCGAAACCTTTCCCTCTGGCTTCACACACACAGCTGCTTTTGAGTTTTTACTTTCAGTTGTTTTGTGCGGCTTCTAGAAACCCACTTGAAGCAAGCAGTGAGAAGGCCCGAAGAGCTGGTTGATGTCTCATCCTCCTGACTGAGGCGACGCCTCTACAGCAGCACACAGGCTGTGGAAGAGCCTCAGGGGCAGTGAAGAGCAGTGTGCGCCCTCTGTGTTCCCTCACCCATCCCCTGGCCCCTGGGCTGGCAGCTGCTCTGGCCGCCTGCTCTCCCGTGCCTTCTGCCCATCCGAAGCTCCCCATTACCGTGCTGTTGCAGCCTGCAAAACAGGCTGACAAGTAGGTGACACCGTCTGCCCCACACACCGGAGTGAAGGAATCGGTTTGGCATTTGCAGTTCTTATTGCAGGATGAGTTGGGGTTCAGGGCCAAGCCACGCACTGAGCTGGAGAAGAAGGGAGACACAGAGTCCCTTAGAAACAGGTCTGTTTGCGATGGGACATCCCTAGCAACTGCATGGCGGGGACCAGACACAGGGCACCTCTCGTAGCATTCCACCCCAGCCTCTCTTCCCATCTTAACCCTCCTCATCTTGCACAGACTGGTCCAGGGCCCCAGCAGACTGTGCCTGGAATGAGGTATGAGCTTCAGCTCCTCTCCTGGAGGAGGAAGAAAAGACCCTCTGATCATCTGCACCCCCACTGCCCTCTGGGCTGGTGGCAGCTGGGGCTCAGCCCAGCGTCACCCCTCCCATGATGCCAGCTCTCCCCACCATGGCTGAGTGCTGAACTTCCTCCCCTCTGGTTCTGTCCCGCAGACAGGAAGCCTCATGGTGGTTATGACAGCGTCACAACTCGACTGGCTTCAGTAATTACTGTCTGACTGATTCAGTATCCCAAGAAAACAACACTAGGATGCTTTTCATTTTCTTTCTTGTCATTAAAGGCATAATTACCCAGAGCACACAAACCAAGGAAAGAGAAAAGGCGTGGAGAGGGTGGCTCTGGTTTGCAGAGAGAAAGTGTCTCTTGTTCGGCTCTGTCCCTAGGGCTCAGGGCACCACAGAGGAATAAAGATGATGATGCTTTGTTAGTGACATCCTGGGCTCAGCTGAAGCTCTTCCACATGGTATTTCACTTACCAGGAGAACTCCATGGGCTTCAGGGAGAAGGAAACTGAGGCACAGGAAGGTTGAGTCATGTGTCCAAAGGGACACAGCTCGAGAATGGGGGCAGAGGGAGTAGAACAGCTGCAGGGTGACCACAGGTCTCGCACGTGCTTCTCCCCTTGTCAGTGACTGTGTTTGCAGTCACTACACTGTACTGCATATGAGTGTGAGCTGGGACTGACAGCAGGTGTGAGCCAGAAGGTGACACACCTGGACAGGGAGGGAGGGGACCACGGGGAGGGTTAGAAGAGGCCACTCAGCCGTGGTGCTGGCAAAGAAGCAGAGGGGAATACGGTGCACGAATGACTTATAGATGCACAGAGAGCTACCTCTGTTTTTGCCTCCTTTTCCTGCTTTTGTGGGGGACAGAGCCCTGGCTGTGCTGTATCCTCTGGTTTAAGGGCAAGAGCAGACCTAGTGGAGGATCCTGGCTGTGGGGAGCAAGAAAAGGGTAAGCTGCAGGCCACCATGCTCAGTGTCAGCCTCCAAGCTGGACTCCGTAGGCAGCCTTGGAGTCCTACACAGGCAAGGGGACCGAGTCCAAGACTCTCAGTCCTTCCTGGGTAGGGTCATCGTGATGGTGGTCTAAAGACTCAGGATATGAACCAGGAAACCAGGAAGAACTAGCTAACTTCCGGCTCAACCTCCCGCCCTTCCCTCTGCCTGTTTTATTTCCTTCCCTTTCTCTCTCCAGCACTTGAAAATAATGACAAGGGGCCAGAGCCTGGGAGGGGGATGTCAGCTTCTCATAGGCAAGAAATTACTGAAATCGATTGTCTTCTGTTTAAGTTTTTAAGGCTGAATTCTGAAATATATTTTCATTTTTTCTCTTCCCATCATTCCTAAAGTTCCAAAGGCAGCAATGTGAGTGATCTCCAGGGCAGGGGAATCCCCCCTCCTCAGGGTTCTACTGAGTGCTTTGTGGAAAGAGTCTAATTCTCTGACTCTGGACCTCCACTCAGTAGCTGGAGCCTGCGCTGCCTCTGTAACTCGCGGTGGACAGCCAGCCTTGGAATCCCCGGGCAGACAGGGGAAAAGCTGCCATTTCCCATACTCACCTGTTTCCATAGGGAACAGTAACGCCAGCCACAGGGCCATTATCACAGCCCAGGAAAAGGAAGGAGACATAGCAAGCCGTAGACACCAAGTTGACGAGCATGGCCATTCGGATGGCCCCCAGGGCAGACAGGCTGAGCTTCTTTACCAGGAGGCCACCCAGGAAGATGCCCAGGCAGGCGCACGGGATGGCTGTCATCCCTGGAAGGAAAGCAGGTGGAGGGCCATGAGTGGGAAGGAAAGGCTGATCCCCACAATCCCGAGGCCAAATACTGAGTGTCCCCAGTGATTCCACTGTGGTGTCATTGCGTGGACAGAATGCCAGGGTTTTAATTCTGCCCAAACAGCTCCCAGAAAAAGGCGAGGAATGAAACAAACATCAGTTAACACGCGTGTCATTGCACACATCTGGGAACCCTACTGGACACTGCACAAGAAACACACACAGCTTATGTGGGTACAAACAAGAGCAAAGCCAGACCGGAAGCACCGACAGGCACTCCACACCCACAAATACGATGGAACAGGGATGCATTCTGTGCCTCTCTGGGGTGATGTGGGAGGGGGCCCACCACCATTTGGGTGATTTTCTTTTCCTCTTTAAGGAACAGGAGTGAGGGCTCCACGGAGGGCTGGGTCTGGTTTAACTTGAGGTGACAGAGCTCACCAGTCAGCAAACCATCTTTTAAGCAGCTGCCTCTCAGGATGTAGCATCAGTCAAATCAATAGTTTTGGCATCTCTTGGTGAGTAAATGACATGCATATATATGTTTTTCTCTCTTGCTCATATGCAGAGCTATCTATAAGGCAGCAGGTCCTAAACCTGCTATTTTTGATTCTCAGAGACCCATGGAATTGTAGGAGAACCAAAGGATCTTAGAGCTCCAATCTCCTGTTTGGTTTGGCTCTGTTCTGATTAATTTCATCTACAACTCTGCTTTCAATTACCATGTGTCATTTATCTACAGTGTAGATTATGCATGGCCAATTTTCCAGTCCGGCCTGCCTCTTCCCTGCCAATCAACCAACCTCTAGGTCAATCTACTACATCAACCAGCTGGTATGTGCTAAGGGAATGCAAATTAATTTTAATATTAGAGTAAGAAAATGTAATCAGGGAGGCTTAGCTCAGCAAGAAAATAGCACCAGTCATACTTAAAACAACACACACCTCTGTGTCATCTGCTGTTGTTAGCAAATCTGTGCTTGGTTTCCCTCCCTTGGTACAGAAATAATCTTCACGAGGTAGCCCTGCATGTGTTCATTGTAAGCCACAACCCTTCCCACTCACTCTTCGCTTCTTTCTTTCATTCCTTCCTCCTTCTCTCCTTCCCTCCCTCCCTCTGGGAAAGGTCAGTGAGCCCAGGTGCCCAGGGCTCTGGAGCTGCAATGCACATTCTTGGCAGCCTGGCCTTGTGTCCTTCTCTAGAGAGGACCTGCACCAACCCTGGGGTGCTCTGTGGTTCTCAGCCAGTCTTACTGTTTCCAAGGCTCTCCCTCCTGTCCAAAGCTGCTTCATTCATGTTTTTATTTTCCCTTTTCTTGTTCTTGCTGCCTGTTTTAGGAGGCAGCTTTCCCAAGCACCAGAACCTCTTGGTTCTTTCTGTTCAACCCAGCCCAGTCTCCCAGTGTCTCAGTACAGAACCTGGTAAGGGATGGGCACTAGGGCATCTTTTCTGGAATGAATCAATTAGCTCAGACTGGATCAGTGTGAATGATCGTCAGTGACATCATGCCCACATCCAGAGAGGGGCCTGTGTTTTGTCTCATTTTCTAGCACAGGCCACTGGGGTGTTGCCTAGTGGTGACGGTAACCATGGCAATAATAGGCTTTCAGGCACCTTTCCTCCAAGTCATCGTCAGCCTCCTGCTCCTTCCCTGATGTGTGTGCCGGTCCTTAAGGCTCCAGGTGGTCCTCAGCGCTGCCCCACCAAAACTCCATCCTCATTACATCAACTTGAGCAGACTGGATTCTTTTTACTTTGCTCATAAATCAGCAGCATCAGCCCCTCAGTCATCTGTGTTGTATTGTGTTGCTCTTTTCTGACTCTGCCCCATTTGCTGGTGCATCGTAGGTGGCCCTGAGCCCTATCATGATGCCCCAGGATAACAGCAAAGCCCTATTTCCCAGAGCTACCAAAGGAGCAGCTCCCTAAAAGAACTTCCCTAATGGCCCCTGCCAGCCTCGCCACTCCAAGTGGCTGGAGCTGTGCTGCAGACAGGTGCAGGGAGGGGCGCTGTGCTGTCTTCCTCAGTGCCTGGGTGGACGAGAGAATCTGTAGGCCAAACCCTGCGAAAATACTCTAACAGGGAAAAAACTGGAGCAAGGAGGTAAAATTGGGTTTTTTGACCTTCTGCTCTGAAGACTATTGATTTGTTTGTCAATAGGAAACTTAGGCATCTGTTCTAAAATGGGGCACAATCTTGAGGCTGAAGCAGGTGTGTGGTTTTCATCAAAATGCAAGGTGGAGCAAAGAATCAGGAGGAGGGAGATCAACCCTTCTGGGTGGCAGGGCAAGAACCCAAGAGACTCAGAGAGAGCAAAGAAGTTACCACTTTAATTAGAAAGAGATGTATTTTACCTACCCTCTGTCAGACTGAACACTTATGGCTAATACCTCCCGGAAGCAAAACTTACAAAAAAAAAAAAAAAAAAAAAAAAGTGAGTGGGAAAGACTTATTGCTGAAAAAGGAAAAAAAAAATAAAAAGCATGTGTTTCCCTAGAGGTTCCCAGGGAGGGGAGCCTGCTGCATGGCTCCGCAATGAGGTCAGGGTTCAGTTGTGGTTTGTAGCTGAGATGCTATGTCATCCTGTGACAGTGAGAAAGTTTGAGAGACTAGCCCAGTGAACTGCATTTGGAGATCTTCCTGCGACCATGGCTTAGGCCAAAGTCAGGACATTTCCAGCAGCTCAGAGGCTTCCTGGTTTTCTCTCCTACTTAGTCCTCTAGTCCCAGTGCAATGTGTCTCACTTCTTACCTTCATTAATTGCCCCTCTTTATAACGCCTGTAAGTATGTTCTCATTTGTGCCTTACATCTCTCAACCCTGCAGTTCAGCCACATGGAAGCCTGAATCAAGGTTCCTTTTTCTCACGCTGGGAAACAGTTCACACTGTGTGAACAGTCCATAATTTGTTTACTCATTCTGCTGCTGACAGACATTTGGGTGGTTTCCAGTTTGGAATTTTTTTGCATAAAGCTGCTCTGAACGTTGTTATAGATGCATATACAATGTGTGGACATAAACACTCATTTCTGCTGGATAGACGCCCAGGAGTGGAGCTGAACGGATCTCAGTGCAGGCAGGCAGGCATATACTTTGCTCTAACAGATGCTGCTGTGGGTTTTCCCTGGCGGCTGCATCACTGTGCTTTTCCAGTTGGAGTACAGAGTTCCAGTGGCTCTTCCTCCTCAACAGCACTTGATATCATCGTGGGGGAAAGGTATCAAAGTATCTTCCTGTAGTGTGCACCTAACACTCAGGATATTTAGCCCCTTGGCATTTGCTAATTAGCTATTTTGAGGTGATGGGAGGTGTTAGAGGCCAAGCTAGAATAACATCTCTTCCCCACTGCTCTCCACAGGTCTGACCCCTATTTAGGAAAGAAGATAAAGTTAACCAAAGCTGGCCTGTGGTTCTACATTCAACAGGACTGAGCATTTCTTTCTACTCTCCAGGGAAGTAAGATGAGCTTTCCATCATGGGCTACCCATCCTCAGTCCCTTGCTTTTCTGCAAATCATCTTCTCCTGGCTCCTTTCTCTCTGCTCAGAAACCTGCCCAAGGCTCTCCTGTCCCTCATGTGCAGTACGTGCTGCAGGCTCCTTTCTTCCTCTGTGGAGTGGGGAGCTGCCTGTCTGTTCCTCTCCCATCCAGGGCTGCTCTCCACACTACAGGATGGGCTTTGCTGCTACCACTACACATAGCCTGGGCACAGGATGCCTGTCCTTGTCCAAGCTGGCAGAGACATCTGGGGCCGTGTTTCACTTCTTAGAATTCTCTCTCCCTTGATGCAGATCACCCACACTCTCTCAATTTCTATCAGATGCTGCTAAATTGCTCTGCAGATTCCTTTATGCCCTCAAATTGAGGTTTCATCCCTATTTTTAAAAAACTTATGAATTTTCCTTATATAAATGCACTCTTATTCCTCAACTACCACCCATATGCTGATGCAAATGAATCTCCCTATATATATATATACATACACTTTATATATATATATATATATATATATATATATATATATATATATATTACTATAATACTATACTATTCTGCATTACTCATCCAGATGCCCTCTTGAGTCTACAGCTGAGCACAGCATCTCAGGCATCTCAAGCCCTGCAGTTTCAGCTTTGAGCTCAAGATTTCCCCAGATCTGATCTTTCGCAACTATTTTCACTTTTCACAAATTATGCCACCAGCTGGCAAGGCTGGAAATACAGGGTAGATTCTCCTCTCTCTTCCCTGGCCCTCAATGATGTTGTCTTTGGCTCACTGCTAATCAATATCTAAACTGATCATCTCATCTAATGCATCTTTCTTGTCATGGGAGTCAGAAGGCAAAAACTGCTACAAAGTGAAAATCAAGCTAAGATATGTTGTGTGACCACATTTCTCATCCTGCTTCTTGTGAAGGCAAATTGATTTTCTTAGTGTTCTACCTCAAACAACTGGGAGAAGCTGCTTGAAATATGTTATTGAGAAGAACAATAAAGGCATGCCTGAACCTGGAAAGGAGTGCATTAGTTATGTCTGCATGGAAAGCAGTGGGAGGAGGTATTTGAAATCATTATTGAGACAAACTTTAAAGATATGCCTGGCTCTGGGAAGGAGTGCTACAATCTATTAGTTATGTCTGCTCTGGGCACTGGCATGGGCATGGCATACTTTCTGAGCTCTGTAACTTAACTATGGGTTTCTTACTATCAAGAACACTCTTGCTTTTCTGTGCCTGACAAACACTTACTAAACTTTGAAGATTCATCCTGATTGCTCTCTTCCTTTATAACAGTTTCTTCAAATTTTCTAGTTTAATCAGTCTCTAGACTTCCTGGCCTCAAAGTTTCTTATGCAAATTTTATTTTTTCCCCTTATCATCTTGTTCTGGGCTCTTCAGGACCCTTGTAAATTCTCAGGGCATGACTGACAGGATAGAATAACAGAGGAACACACTCACCAAGCAGCTGATTGGCAGACGAGGTGGTGAGGTTGAACTGCTGCTCCAGGTACTTTCCTAGGAAGGCGGCAAAGCCAGCTACCACTGCAATCTCCATGCAGGCAGCCAGAATGATGCAGGTGAACACGGGGTTGGAGAGCAGGTGCTTGGTGACCTTCGGGATCACTACATGGAGGAAAAAGTGGCAGCAGGTCAAGGGTCAAGGTCACACATACTGAGCTTCCATCCTAAGGCCTCCTGCTTTTTCTAACTCACTCTTGCCGATCTCTGTAAGTAGCATCAGAAGACACCTGGTTGTAAAGGCCAGACCCTACACAGTACAGGTTGTCCATAATTATGAAAATCATGGGTTCAAATCATACACTGGGATTCTGCCAATTACTCTATCTGCCTCTAAAGTGGGGGACTAGCATGCCTTTTCTTACAATTCACTAGAAATACCAAAAGTTTTTAAACAATTGTAAGATGATCTCCACCACCATCATCAAAAAGAGAAAACTTTAGAGTCTGCTTCTCAAAAGAGAAACTAACTTTACTTCATGCAGATAGCCAACATGAACAAGGAGACCCAGCCAGATCCATCTCTGCTTGCAGACTGCCACCATCAGAAGAAGGCTTGCTTCCTGTAGGCAGCCAGGGTGAGCAGGGAGACACAGCCACATAAGCTCCATGCATCCACAGGCGACCATTGGAGACCCTTGCTTCTTTTAGCAACCAGTGCCACCAGGAGAATCAGACACATCCCTGTTTGCCTGTGCCTGTGTGTCTGCTTCCATTGGGGGGAGTCCTCGTGTAGACAGAACTGTGTGCCTGCTGCCATTGGGGGAGTCCTGGTGTAGACAGGACTGTGTGCCTGCTGCCACTGGGGGAGTCCTGGTGTAGACAAGCATGCTGAGAGAAGAAATAGCTCCATCACCACACCCCCTGGTCACTGGGGAAGCCCCAGTAGAGCTGCATGGGTCCAGAGAAGCCCACCCCATTCCCTGCTACCTCCCTGGGAATGTGGTCAGAGAAACCCAAGTGCTCGTCCCTTGTGGTACTCTATACCACAGAGGGGCAGCCAACATGGGAAGTTCCTGGGACCCCACAAACAGCTTGCTGGGAGGAATCCAGGAGAGTGTCAAGATGAATGAGCAAAAGGCATTCTCAGACCTGCAGCCCACACAGAACAGGTCTGGGAGATACAGTCACAGAATAGAATGGAAGTGACACACTTGAAATCTCTAAGAGGATAGCAGATGAAATAAAGGAACAGCTTCATGAGGCTGTAAAAGTAATCACATGAGAAATAATGTCTCAGATAAAAGAAGAAATCACAAGCATAATAAAAGAATTGCCAAGCAATATGGAGAGGAATTACAATGCATGAAGAAGACTCAAAGAGATATCCAGGAAATTAAAAAGTTGATCAAAAGCTGGCAAAAACCACTTGAAAGAGACTGAAGACAGACTTTCAGACCTTGAAGACAGGATCACAGCTAGTGATCATGAAAGGAAAGATCTCTTAAAAATAACAAAGAACCAGGAATAACAATTCAATGACTGAAAGATGACTTAAAGAATAATAAGAGTGATAGATATTAGCAAAGAAGCAGGGGTCAATACAAATGAAATAAAAAGGCCTCTCATAGAACAGAGAATTTCCCAAACATGGGAAAAGGATCTGGCATGCACATAAGCAAGATATATAGAACTCCAACTAGCCATAACCAAAATAAATCTACAGCTAGACATATAAAAATCAACATCCCAGAAATTCGGCACAAGAACAGAATATTAAAATCTGTCAGAGAAAGAAACAAATCATCTATAAAGGAAAACAAATCAGAATCACAGCAGACTTGTCAACACCAACCATCAAGTCAAGAAGAATTTGGAGTGAAGTGTTTCAAATCCTGAAAGAAAACAACCTCCAACCCAGATTGATGTACCCTGAAAAACTATCTTTCAAAATTGATGGAAAAATAAGATATTTCCATGACAAAGAACAACTGAAGGAATTCATGACCACTAAACCAACCCTATAAAGAGTGCTGAAAGGTATTCTGGAGATGGTCATCTTTATCAGGAAGAGCAGCAGAAGCAGATCACCAAACAAAACAGGCAACTGATGAAGAGAAAAAGCGGAGGGCCAACAGCAAGAGGACAGCATGGCAGAGATGAACTGATGCATATCAGTTGTAACTATTAATGTAGATTGCCTCAAATCACCAATAAAAAGAAACACAGGGAGAGAAGATCAAGAAACAAGATCCACCAATATACTGTATACAAGGAACACAGTTAACTGGAAAGGAAATTCATACTTTGAAAATCAAAGGAGAAAAAATGATTGTTACATATGACAGGAGACCAGAAAAAAAGCAAGGGTAATTTGCCCAACAACTGCAGAATGGATAAGATATGGTATTTTCATAAAACAGAAAGCTACCCAGCTATAAAGTGGGATAATCTTGAGGCTCTTATAGGTAAAAGGATGCAACTGGAGATCATGTTCATGGGTGAAATTGTTTCAGATATATGGGTGAACACTGAGTTATCTCCCTAGCATAAAAAACTGAAGGAGTTAGTGAGATCCAAAGAGCACAATAGATATTATGAATGTGATAGAGGAGGAAATGTCTAGGACGGGAGGGTAGTAATCAATATTAATTTCATATTATCTTGTTTTGAATTCTTGTATTGTTTTCATAACTTTGTTAGGTTTGGTTTTGTTCTGTCTTGTTTTGTTAGATTCTACTGTGTCTGATGGTATGGACAGCTATTTCGAAGATAACAGGATGTATTATGATAACCACTGTTGATTTACTATTATCTTGCTTTGAAGTCCTATAATGCTTTCACTCTTTTAATAGATTTTATTCTGCTTTGTTTTGATTTTATTATGTATGATGGTATGGACAGCTATTTTGAAGGAAATAAGACATTATGGTAGTCATTGTTGATTTTTTATCATTTTGTTTTTAAATCCTATAATGCTTTTAATCTTTTGTTTTGATTGGTTTTATTCTGTCATGTTTTATTTGATTTTATTATGTGTAGTAGTATAGATGGCTATTTTGCAGAAAACAAGAGACATCATAGTAGCCATTATTTTTTTTCCTATTGCCTTGAAGTCCTGTAATGCTTTTATTCTTTTTTTTTTTTGATTGGTTTTAGTCTGTTTTCTATTATTTGCTTTCATTGTGTGTGAAGGTATGGACAGCTATTTTGAACCAAACAAAAGATATTATGGTAGCCATTGTTGATTTTCTATTGTCTCGTAATGCTTTCATTCTTTTGTTTTGATTGATTTTATTCTATTTTGTTTTGTTTGATTTTATTATGGGTGAAGGTTTGAACAACGATTTTGAAGACAACAAGAGACATTATGGTAGTCATTGTTGATTTCCTGTTGTCTTGTTTTGAAGTCCTGTGTTGCTTGCATTGTTCTGTTGTTTTGTTCTTAAAATAAAAAAGAGAAACATATATGAATCAGACCTACATCAATATATTTAAGTATGTCATTATGTCTATTACTAAATTGTACAATTACACAGTACATGTGTGTCAAGAAAATATATTTCTTAAACAGTTTCAAGAAAGAAATGAAACTTGAGCCCTTCTAAAACAGACATAAGCCCACCCCAATCTCTCCTCACTGCATCCCTATAAACAAGTCCCCACCAGCTCTCACTTGGGGACCATGGCTGATGCAACTGGGTTGTAGTCAGCATTATTGAAACAGTCATTTCCTATATGGCACCCAGTGGAACCAGTGTAAATAATTTTCCTGCTCCAAACTCCACAGTGGCTGAACCCTACCGTTTGCGCTGGGTCCTTGTCTGCCCTCAGTGACCTGATCAGGCTCCCTACTGCACCCCTTCCTTCTGCCCAGCCCTGCTGGTTCCTGCTATTTCTCCCTCACCTGTACTCAGCTCCTCCCCATGCCATGTCTTGTCCTTGGGGCTCTTGTTTACCACAATGCCCTTCCCACATCTCTTCATCCCCTAGTGCAACCTAGAGGAAGCCCCAGGTCCAGGGCTCTGGGGAGAGGAAAATACTCAGTGGCTGTAAATACCAACAGAGCCAGAGAGCAACTGTTGTTGAGGTCTCACATTTCATTATTTTATGGGATTCCATTTTTCTTAAAGCTTGTGGTTTCTTAAGCCATTAACACTTCCCTTTACACTTTTTAATCCTTTGAAAACAATCATGTGAATTGGATATTTCCACCAGTTAGAATCCTTGCACACAGTCTCTTAGTGATGGTGCATGATGTGTCCAGGCAGGACAGAGAGGGCTTTGGTTGTATGAGAACAACCTTGTCATGCCCACATTTATGCCTTTAAGGTAAGAATTGCCCCTCTGTATCTCTAGGACATTGGTTCTAAGATCCCTTCCCCCTTGGGTACCCGAATCAATGCATGCTCAAGTTCCTAATATAAAATACTATTGTATTTACAGATAACTCATGCATATTCTCCCGTGTGCTTTAAATCACTTCTAGATTACTTCTGCTGTAGACTATACTGTAAACACTATGTAAATAATAGTAGCTATATTATATTATCTAGGGAACGATAAGGAAAAAATCCGTACATGTTCGATATAGATGCAGTTGTGTACCAGATATTTTCAATCTGCAGATGGTTGGACCTGTGGATGCAGGATACTATGCATACAGAAGGCTGACTATATTTATGAAAAAGCTGAAAGGTACCTAACATATCATATATTATGGCCCACCATCATTCTACGTTACAATAAGAAAACACCTTTAAAGTCTTATGTAAATGATAAATTGTGGCACAGGTCATATGTAGGTGAAGTTGTAAAGGTAGTGAACCAATGACTAAAGTTAGGGAAACTCTGTTCCACTGAAATCATGGTGTTGAAAAATACTGGGCATGCAGTACACTCTTTTCCACCGGTGTAAGTAGATGATGTAAGATCCAGCCTTTCAGGTGAAACAGGTACTGTACCAAGTCTTAGAAAAACTAATCCATTCCAAATGAACTAAACAGTCAAACTTTGCATTCTAAGGTGATGAATTAGCCATCTGTCCTAAAGAAGAGAGCTCATTACCCAGGCTCAATCGCATCTCCTAGGAGATGGAACCTCTAAATGGCCCAACTAATTAGAATAAAATAATAATAGAAGATACATAAGTTTTTAATAATGTTAACAGGCAAGCTCAATAAATCACAATGACAGAACAATGGACTAGGAGTTGGCAGATACACAAAACTTAAAATCTATCATCTCTTGGAAAGATACCAAGTTTTAAAAATGAAAAACTCAATAAAGCATAGGGAGGTAAGGATTCTTGGACATAAGGAAAGGAATTTAGCCATGGAAGTGGGCGAAGTGGGGTGACTGGATCCTTGGAAAATGGGCTGAGCAAGAGGCTCCCACACTCCAACTGAGCAGCAGCTAGACCACCTGAGGTGTTGCCTCTGCTGTTTTGAGGTGGTCGCTCGGGAAGGTAAGGCTGGCAGTAAATAAATGCACAAATAAAAATGAAATCAAAACTAAAAAGAGACCCAAATAAGAATAAAGATGGTAAATCAACAACTTTAAATTCCTGGTATTCATACATTTACAACCAGTTTTTATTTTACTTTTTTTGGTACTGAGGATTGAACTCGTGACCTCACACTTGCCAGGCAGGTGCTTGTGCCACTGAGCTAAATCCCCAGCCCTGTAACTGGATTTATTTTAGGTGGACTGGTCTTTATGTATGTTTTGTCTCTCCTTTACAAGGTATTAAACATTTATGACCATCCGGCTTTTTAGAAATATCATTTCAAACAAATGCCCGGAAGTGTTTACTTTTAAAATCTATTTTGAATGTTAAATTTTTCATTGTTAAAACTGTATTATTTTTAAGCATTACACAAATATTTAGAGGCAAGTTGACCGTGTAGTGTTTAAAAATATGGATTGTTTAACAAATATAGGAAATGAATAATTGGGTGTGAACATAGGGCAGTGAAGTCTATTTACAAAAACTCCTTGGATGCTAAGACTCTGCCTCTATGAATCTCTGTTGAGCAAATGAAGGCCAGTTTGCTATAATGTGTGGCACACTGTGACTATATAACGTACTTGGACAAAGGACTGGTTTTCCACAGTAGCAGCGTCAAACTTAACACTATAGAAGTAGTTTGAGTGTCACTGGGTTACCACAGTACATCCTTGGAATAAATGAACCTGTAAGTCCTCTCTGCTTATGTGCTTCGGTACATAAATAACACAGTACTCCATCACTGTACTGTGAGGATTAAGACAGTAGATTCTGGAAGCATTGCCAATGGTGCAGAGCAGCAGAGGACATTCCAGAAAAGGGGTCCTCCAGCATCCTTACATTGTAGGCCCATCTTTTCTGTTAGGGCACAGTCTCTTTAGACTCTGGAGAACCAAGCACCCCAGCCACCACACTCAGTCACAAGTTAGACTACTGTTGAAGATGCTCAACTGAAAAATGTTAGTCTCAGGCTCAGAAATGATTTGAATTGAATCCTTGTATCTCTTTAGGCCTCAGTATCTACTTGACCTTGATCGAGTCGTGATTTGTTTGGAGATGGGAAAGATCTTTGTTCAACAAAGGCAGTGCCAGTTAATGGAATATTTTTATACCTCAGCAAGCATTTTAATTATTCCAAAGGTATTTCTTCGCCTGTAGGAGGGATTCCTTGTCAAGACAAGAGTCTGCCTGCTTTTGTCTTAATATCTAATGACTAATTTCTCCTTGAATTAGATGTGAAAATCATTAAGTTTGAGAAGCATTGCACTGAAGGCTCGAGGAAGTCTCAATGCCTTTATTTGCATGAATGTTTTTTAAAGTCAAGCCAGTTGGCTTCCAGAAAGGCTGAGTTCTTATAGCCCACATTTTCCAAGGCTGTTTTTCTTTTGGTTTTACTGGCATGACTGATAGCATTCTCAAAAGATGACTCCTTCTTAAAAGGGTGGCCTACTGGTATCTTCTAAAACCCCACTCTGAAAGACTCTGAAATTAGATTGATCCCAGGGATATCCCAGTGTTTCCAGATTTTTCATTCAGGTGTACAGTAATACCCATAGAATTCTAAGGAGGTGGCAGTCTACAAGTGGCCCAGAGGAACTGATAAACTGAGGTCATCCCAGGCAGTGAACATGTGCAGCTGCTCATCTCTCACCTTCTGATACACCCCAGAAGGTAGGGGCTGGGATGAGAGGCTGTCTTGGATTATGCAATCTCACCCACTGGGGAGACATTTTCCACTCTCATTGGCACCCTTGTGCTATCAGCAGCAAGAAGACACACAGCTGGGCACAGCAGTGAGGAGCAATCTCTAGGGAAAGCAAGGTTTCTACTGCAAACCTTCAGAAGGCTTTCCAGCAAAATCAAGGCCTTGATCAAGGCCTCAATGGGGCCTTCAGGAAGGAGAAGGGCAGATCTAGGGACACCATAGGACTAATGTTGATGGGGCATCTCACAGGTGTCAAATACCATCAAGCTGCTTACGCGCCTGCTTACCAATGCATCAGTGCATCAACTCACCATAAACCTTTGGTCTTGCAACCACTTAAACTTCTCAATTATAGATCAGGAAACTGAGAAAAAGAGTGGTTTTTACAGTGAGAGCAGCATAGCACAAAGTCCAACTATGGCACCTGTCACCATAGCACATGATCTGATACGACAAGTGTGAGGTTGTTGCTCGTTTGGAAATTAAGCAAGCATGCAGGCTACTCCTGCTAATTGAAAGCGCAGCTTAATTCTTAGAAATATAACCACCACAACCCAACTTGGGATGGGAAAAGTAACCAGATGTAGCGTGGATCCAAGGCTTTGTCTGTGTATTTTGAAAGAAGAGAGATGCTCTGTTTGGGTCCTCCTGACTCTCCCTCAGGAGGAGCCACTTGAGAGCAAGGACAGACCCACTCTGTCATTTACAAGACTTCATACAGAGCAGATAGTAATAAATACAAGGTCTATTAAATAAACCAGTAAATAACCAAATGAGTGAATGAATTCCAAGGTCTTGAAGGGAACCCATTACATGGAGTATTAACTATGAAAACAGAGATAAACTCATGCTCAAACTATTAGTGAAATTTCATAGGCTTGTAGTCTTCTAAAATGATTCCTTGCCTGTGAGGCCAGAAACCCAGAATATGTACCTCTTCTTGGTTTGCATTGCTGACCCTGGAGGCATTGAGAGAGATTTCCTTAGGCAGGGATGGGGAAAGTTCAAGTGGAAGAGGAGGCCCATGGTGTCCAGAAGTCTTACAGCAGTGAGCGCCTGAGACACCCTGGCCCCAACCCAGGCAGCCTCTGGCTCCAGCCACAGACCACTGTGACCCCGATCCTGCCCCTAGTCTGTTTCAGGCTGTTGAGGAAACTTCCTGGCACCTTCTCCTTGTGCATTTACAAGAAAAGGCTACTAGGTTTCCTTTTGGCCTGTTTTTAGAAGAAGGCAGGCAGAGAGTGATGCTTCCTGTGTACAGAGAAGCCATGGCTTAAATGAACACACAAGAACTGACCAGTAATGGTAGCAAGCATTTGGAATGAAACTTGAGCATCAGCTGGTGGGGACTGGCAAGCACAACACAGAGCCCCGAGATTTCACTGGTTCTTCTGAGATCACCAATTTTTCATAACCTCCCCAACGAGGCCCAGGAGAACAGGAGTCCCATGCCCTTCCACCTCCACAAGCCACTTTAAAGCAGGAATGGAGCATCTGCAGAGGCATGGCTGGCATCTTGCAAGCTGCAGCTCCAAACTTGTGTCACTTCCCTCCAAGTGAGGAGCACAGGTTCACCCCAAGATGGCAGAGATAAAGAAAAGAAGCGGGAGGCAGTGGCATCTTCTTCACACTCATGTATCTTTCCAAATAAGAAAGGGGCTGGGGAACGGGATTTTTTGTGACTGCTTCACGTTAACCACTTAGGCTGTCCTCTGGGAGAACAAGCCTCTCTCAGTGGCACTGGCTGGCCCCCAGTCTGATGCAAATGCCCCTCATGACCCAGGATTTCTGGGATTTTTTTCCCAAAGCATGTCCTAAGGTCACTGTGAATCAGCAAGAGGGTCTCAGGGTCCAGAGTGCCCCAGCTTACCTGTGAGTGGACTCCCCTGGCATGTCAGCTTACATAAGTACAACTTTTGGGGAACCATTCTGACATTTTAGCCATGGTGGGGACCCCACACACACCACCTCACTCTTTGGCTATTTCTTTTGCTTGATTGCTCATTCATTCATCAAACACACCAGGAACACCAACAGAGTGCCTGGCATGTGCTTGGTGCCCTTGTGTGTGTTTATCTCAGTGGCTTTTGGTGACAGCACTTTCCCACAAACATTTGCCCAGTGCTGGTGCCCAGCAGCCCTTCCCTCAGCACCCATAAGAGTAGAACCAGGAAACTGACCAGCTGTCTCTACAACATAAACCCTATCCTGGCCCAGGACACCAAGTGGTTGGGAAACCCAACAGTGAATTCAACACAGCTGATTTTCTACACGAGCAGAGAGCACCGTTCTGAAGATAAATCATGCAATAAAAAGCACTCGCCATTTGGCCTGTAGAACAAGAACTCTCCCCTCATCAGGCTGGAAGGCACAGGCTCCTAATAAAGAGAAAAGGAGGTAAAGCTGACTGCTAGTTGGTGAGGGCCGAAAGAGGCCTGGCAGAGACATGGAAGCCAGGGGTGTGACCCAGGTCCTGCCATGAGGATGAATGTACACCCTGCCAGACAGCCAGACAAGATCAACATCACTGGAACAGTGGGCCTCAGCCACAGGTCCAGCAGATCCTCTGCAATCTTGCAGCCAGGACTCAGGGAGCATATCCTGCCTGTCAGGGCATTTGGGGGACCCGCGAGGAAGCTTTAAGGAAAGCAGAAACTGCACGAGGCTTGGAGAGGCATGTGCTTGTGCCAGCCCATCTGTTTATTCCCCACTTAGAAAACATCAGGGATTTAGTGCCTGCTCTGTACCAGGATTTGAACGAAAGCAGGTCAAGTCTCTGCCCTCACAGAGCTTCTGGAGGAAGTGAATAATTACACACGAAGAAATGATGCCTCTGTCAACAGGGCAGAAACAGCCTTAGGATTGAGGTGATGAAATCAGCTGAACTCAGGATGGGTGCATGATGCAGCAGGGTGCAGCCTAGGCAGACCTCAATGCCAGGAAAAGTGAGGCTCCCTGGGGCTGGGGATGCTGCATTCCAGGAGCAAATGGAGCAGAAAGCCATCAGACATGGGAAAGGCTTTTGGTATGTGGGCCCCAGGCTGATTCTCTTTCCTCAGTCTTTTCATTAACAGTGTAGTGGATCTTGTAGAAAACACCAGAAAGAGCATTGGATTTGGAGTCTGGAGGCCTGGGTCCAGTCCCAGCTGCACGAAGCAAGGAACCACTCCCCACGCCCAGCTCCAGTGTCCTGCTCAGTGGCACAGAGATCCGCAATGACACTCACCCCAGCTGTAGGTGGGGGCAGAGTTGGAGGGCGAGTGTGTGTTCTGGAAATCATCAATCATCTCCCAGCCTTGGGTGGTGCCTTTCAAGACTCAGCCTGTGGGCCTGAACTCAGCTGTCACCTGGCTCTGTTACAGGGACAGGAAGGTGACTGGAGAGGTGGACTTGGCAGTCAGCATAAAAGGGGAAAGGGGGCTAAACTGCCCACCACCCTGTCCCTTGCTAGTCAAAGGCACAGCTGGCCTTGTGGGTTTAAAACCTCTGGTGCTGTTGTATTCATCCCAGCAAGAAAACGCTGGAAGGTCAAGATGTGCCAGTGCTGGCAGGGATTTAGTTCTTCCCCACCTTTTAGCTTTAGCCTTGTTTGAAGACCCACTGTTTTAGGGCACCTCTGTGCCTTTGCAACCAGCAGCCAACGTTTTAACAGTCTGTTGGAAAATCAGAACCTGCTGGTACAACCTGAGCTTAGAAGAAAGTTACTGCCAAAAGAGGTGGCACCATGTTATGGCTGAGAATACAGCATTGAGCCTCTGCCAGGGCTCAAGTGTTTTTCCATCTCTAAGTCTCAATTTCCTTACCTATTAAATGGCACCAATGCCTTGCACAGCTAGAAGGATTCAATATGATAATGCACAGAAGACGAATATCAATGCCTACTGTGTGTGCACGGGTGTGCGCATGCATGTGTGTACACATGTGCATGGGAGTGAGAAAGTGTTCATTGTGACTTAATTCATCCTTCTGATGTCACCAGGCACTGTGCTGGACCCTAGAAATGAAGAGATGAATGAAAACTTTGCCCTTGGGGAACTCTCAGTCTTCAGATAGATGCTGAGAAGCAGACAGGCCACCCTGGTATTGCAGTAACAGGGGCCAAGTGGACGACAGAGCAATACAGCTAATCTTACACAGGGACACAGGGAGATGAACACAGAAGGATTGTGGGGGAGATTCCAGGGAAGGGGAGTGGACAAAGGCCACCCAAAAAGGGCCCAGGGAGGAATGGGATTCCAGAAAGAAATGACAGCCAAGTGGAGCACTCCTAACCTGTCCCAGGGACTTGAGGGAGCTCAAGAGAGCAGGGACAGGTATGCACTGCTGAGGCAACCTAGGTCCTGTTTCCCATCTGGTTTCCTAGGGCGAGTGACACCAGGGATGACTGACAAATGTCAAAGTGTGGGCATGAGACTTAGCAGACCACATAATGAAAATATTGTATATTTGCCTATCATACTCCCCACCCATTCTGTGGACCTCAAGGAGCTGCCAGATTCAGGAGGGCCATGGCAGTCCTGGCCAAGACAGGACTTACCTACAGGGGATGGGACAGTGCTAGACAGAAAGGGCGGAAGGGATGGGGATGAAGTGGACCCTCCAGAGCTAAGTCATTCTAAAAGCAAAATCAGAAGAAGTAGCTTCAGCTAGGGCTTATAAGAAGTTACATGGCTAAGATGCAAAACTGTGCCTTGATTGGCAGGTTCCTGCTGAGGGAGATGCTAGAGTTTAATAAGCCCAGACACCTGTTAGTCTGCTGCCTGTTTTGTAAAATGCGTATGTGACAGTCGCTACAAGCTGGGTACTCCTCGGCTGCTCTGGAACCAGGCTCTGCTAAGGGTTGCAAACTCAACTGATGGCTGAACATCAAGAGTGAATTGAAAACAGACCTTCGAGCCTCTTGGATGGGGGAAGTGCCACAGATCCAAATGTCCACACCAACACAGCTCAGTTCGCTCTATAACTGGAAAAAAGCACTAATACCAACCTCAGTTAGCTGCTGGAAAGTTTACACCAGTCCCTGTTCTTAACAGTGAACAGAGATGGGCAACACGGCCAAGGCTGCATAGTTGGGAAATGCTGAGCTGGATTTGGACCTGGGTGGGTGTGCCTCCAGGCACTGTCCCAGGGTTCTGCCAGGAGCCCAGGAAGCCTAGAGTAGGGGTGGGGGTTGGGGTGAAGGGCTACCCTTGACAGCTCTGCTCAGGGCCCTGCAGAGTGTGACAGGGGACACTGCTTGATGGCAGAAGAAGAAACTGGTTTGCAAGCTTAAGCAATATGCATGAGAAATAGCAACATGCAGATCCTGAGAGCAACGTTAATTCCTCTGATGTGTGACCCTGATGCTTATTTGTACCATAAATGCATAGTATGCTGCCGAGGATGCAAATTAGATGAAGTTGTTTGGGGAACACCAGGTAGCACTGCGTGGTGCTTCTGGAGAAAATGGTCACATGGCAACAATACTCGTGTCACGGGGGAAAATGAAGGATGTGAGCACGTGGCCCCTCTCTGTGGGCTGGCACGTGTAAGATTTGTTGATTAGCATAATAGCTCATGTTGCTGTGCTCTGGCTCTGGGGGAATCTTCTGGAGAGGCAGCCTCCCTCTCCTGCTGAGCCAGAGTTTGGGCCATTAGTGGGCCAACTGCCTCTGAGAGTTGCTAATCTTAAATGCAGAATCATTAATCCTAAGTGCAGAATGGGTTACAAATTGAGTTCTGGACTCATCTACTGGACAGTACACTTGCCAGCTCAAGTGCGGGTCACCCAGTGCTTATGTTGTCATTCACTTGATCTCATCTGTCACATCCTCCCCTACTAAAATACAAGCTCCAAAATATAAGCCACTTGGTCACAGCCGCGCCCCCAGTCCCTGGCAGGGAATGGGTAAATACTGACTGAAGGAACCAATGAGGAAATGAGCAGCTGAACAGTAACCCAAGCATCCGAGGCTACAGCAGTATCACCTCTGAGCCTCTCACTGTCCGGGGGGACAGTACCTCCTAGGGACTGGCTACTGTGGTCCCACCACCCTGGGCTGTCCTACCTGGCTTGACGGGTGCCCCTCCCACTGGAAGGTGAGTCCTTTAACAGCCTAATCGTGTTTTCTCACCTGTGTATGCCCAAAGATGTACGATGGGAGATTACTGTAGACCTCTTCTAAGACAGGACTGTGACCCCAAGAGTATGTGGAAAGGCTGCTGTCATCATCACCCAGGGCCAGGGTCCTCTCTGCCAAGCCACACTCATGCCAGCTTGACTTATTCCAGTGGGTTGGTTACTTGCAAGTGTCAGTGGCCCTTTGTGTCCTTATGGGTGCATTGGACCTCTCTAGCTGGCTGGAGCGCCCAGCAGGGATCCAGTTTGGGAAGGGGTCTCTTCAACTAAGCACATATTTATGAAGGGGGTGTCAACCTCACAGGACACAAACTGGTGGGCTTTCTCATCTCCCAGTGCAATCTGAGATGCTAAGGAATGAATTTTAAGGCCTACCATGGACAATTCCAAATCACAGCATTGGTACAAACCAGTGAGGGACATGGGTCAGACGTGACATTAGGTTATTAGGGTCTTTTCAGAAATAATACCAGATCTTTCAGTTCCTCACAGACCCACAGGTATGATTAACCATCTTAAGCTAGCAATGCTTTTGTTCCCAGAACAATGCTGTCAGAGTAGAAGTGTGTGAGAGTTTCACCCGTGTGGAAACAGAGTCGGGGAGGGGTGAGAGATAGTGAGAGAGAGGTGAGAGGGAGGAACACACCAGTCTGGGCTCTTGCTGTGATTCTCAAGCACGATTCTCAGGCATCCATAGCAGGTGCTTCTCCTTGTATAGGTGCTTGGGAAAGATGCTCCTGGCAAGAAGAGATGCTACAGGGAGCCTTAAGAGGCTGTGTCTGCTGTCCAGTGAGTACTCAGCGCCCAGAGAAAAGGACCTGGCCACCACCTTTGATCTGTTCCATCTTCCTAGGAAGGGGTCATCCAGCCTTACGGCAACCTGCTCATCCCTGAAGTCCAGCATACTCTGATGGACCAGGTCACAGAGTCATGTGCATGAGGGACACCACATGTAGCTCACCGGGGGCAGCTATGACAGTAAGCAGCTTTTGGGGTTCAGCTGTGCTATCATTTTCCTCACCTTGAATGGACAATGCTGGTATCCTTTGTGATTCACTCTTGATCAGAAAAGATGGATTAGTTTCTTTTAAAAATCATAGAGAGCTCTCCACTGTATTCTGAAGTAGGACTCTTAACAATATGGTTTGTGTCTAGATGGCCCCCCGAAAGCCTCATGTGATCACAGGGTTTTTTAAGAGGTGGTTAAATATAGTGTGTGATGCAGGGTTTAAGGGTGTGTGATCAGTAAATCAGCCTACCAACTGGTTTGGCTAGTTCTGGCTAAGATGAAGCCAGTAAGTGCTATATGAGCAGCCTTCAATATAAGGGACAGAAAGAGTCTTGTCTCCTCTCTCTTGTTGCTTTTGCTGTCTTCTGCCATGAACTATTGCCCTCTGCCATGTGCCACTCTGCCTTGGAGTCAGCCAATTATGGACTGAAACCTCTACAAACTGTGAGCTAAATAAAACTTTTCCCCTTTAACTTTGGGTGTCAGGTTTTTGTCTCAGCAATGGGAGAAAAGTAACTAAGACAGTTATAAAGAGCGGTTCATATTTCTTCCTGGAAGGGAAGCACATTTTTCATCTTCAGTGAAAGGACAGAGTGAACCCAGAGAAATGTACCAGGGAGGTGGCTTTTTAAAGAGTGCCTATACCAGGCAGAGGAAACCGACTTCATAAGTCTTTTATTGCTTCAAGCACCTCACAAGTGGCCTGAAAGAGTGCAAGAGAGTTTTGTGGGTGGTTCTGCAACATCCTTCCCGTTTTTATGTCTTTCCATCAATAGACATTTATATTTATTCATATATCAGGCTCCATATATACCACTGTGCTCCTGTCAATAAAACCTGGCTGCACTTTTTTAAGTGAGTGTGGTCATAGGTTAAGTGCAAGGCTGGTGGACGCCAGTCTTCTGCCTCAGGTCCTCTAGCCCTCAGTCCTGAGTGCCTCCGAGCCTTGCAACTGCTCCCCTCATGATGCCCCATTATTCTGACCACCAGCAGACAAGGTGCCCCTTACCTCTCAGCTGCTGGAAGCAGGAGGCACTGCTGTCTGGCTCCAGGGGATGCCGCAGGACCCCATTGCTGGGCTTGGGCCTCTCATATTCTCTTTCGGGGAGCATGGCCTGCTCGCTCTCCATGGCGGGGTCTGTGTGTGGAGGCAGGGACTGTGGGAAGCCGAACATCAAGAGGGAAGAGAAGAAGAGTAAGGCACCGCAGAGCAGAAAGCCGCCCCACCAGGCTCCGATCCAGCGGGGGTCGTCCGGAGTGATGTCCAGGTTACCTGCAGAGGAAAGAGCACACCTCAGTGGAGCGGGACCTGGGACGGGGCCTGTGGAGATTTGCTGAGGACTTGGATCTGCTGCATGGAGAATTCAAGGGCTCCAGGAACGGACTGGGGTGGGAGGACTGGGCATCAGGCTAGGAAACCTATCTGTTCTACATCAGTGCTCCTGTTTCTCCCAAAGCTGGAGACTGATCACGTTCCTGCTTTAATTTTCCTGTCTGCCCTGGATTTATATCAGTCTAAACAAAAACAGTTTGAAGCCAGACAACCTCTGGATTTAAGTTGAAATTGGCTGGCTTACCAATGCTGCCGAGGTGTGCTTTTGGAAACACAAGGAAACATTTATTGTCCAAGGTGCAGTCACTCTCATCTCCCCCAAAGGAGCTAATCTAAAATCCCATTCAACACCCATTCTCTGTCTTAAATCAGACTCACTGCATAAAAGGACAGGTACAACACGGAGGTCAGGAATACGAAGATGGACCTGATAAACACCCAGGCTACCTGGGTTGAAATCCTGTCCCTTTTCTCTGTGGGACCATAGGTCAGTATTTGAGTCGTTGATGGCTTTGATTACTGATCTATACACCACTGACCAGGAAGATAGTGTTTACCTTAGTCACTGAGAAGATCATACGAACCACCCCAGCCATACGCACTCAGGAAAGTGCCTGACATGTGCTTGAGCCTTGGGTGGAGGTAGCCTGTTAGTGATGGCTGCAATCCTCTACTTTCAAGCTAGTTCAAATCTTGTTGGTGGTCTGTGGTTTGGCACCAGCCCTCTTTCAAAAAGTTTTGCAGCCAACTCGCGTGTACAGGCACTATGCATGTGGTTTGCTAGCTTGTACTCTTACTTCTTGGATTTGCCAGCTGAAGCCATGGCAACATAACCTACAGCTTGCTTCTTGATATGTTCCCTTCTTTGTCTATACAGCTTCCCTGCAAAGCAGCATTCCCAGATGAGCTGCTTAGAAATGGCTCTTGAATGATAAACGATACTCCTGGAGCCCACAGGAGATTCTTGGAGACCTGGGAAATAGGGTATGAGTTAAGACCAACAGTCCTGTGGGCCTGGACTGGATGGATGGACACCTCTGGGAGGAGGAGGGACTGCAGACACCAGATGAATGTTCCCCACTTATAAAATGCACTCCCTTAAGACTCTTCAGCCAGCATTAATGATAATGCCACTATCATTTATGAAGGGCTTTCCTCTGGGAAGGCAATATGCAGAGCACGTTCTCAGCTGTCACAGTCCAGGTTCCCTGCAACACTACACAACTCAGGGGGTTTCATGATTCTTATTTTGCATAGATGGGAAAACAGAGGTTAAGTTCTTTGTCCAGGTTCACAGAATTGAAGACCAACACAGCCATTTATTTGCACGCTAAGGCTCACACTCCTTTGCAGTGTTCTCTGTACCCTCAAGGTAACGATGAATGTGTGCCTTGGGCAATGTACCTAAGATGAGAAGCTCTTCTGGTAGGTGGAAAGTTGGCTTTGGAACACCGCTCTCTGCCCTGGAGACTCTGACATAGGCACAAGCCACAGGACTATGAAGGACCAGAAGTTTTAGTGTAGCTGTACTCTGGAGAAGAGTGCATGTGAGCCTCAGAGGACTTGGGAGTGATCTCTGATCTCTGCTGCTCTGCCCCTGACCAGCCTTTCCACTCCATGAGCCTCAGTGTCATCATTTGCAAAATAAAGACACCACCCCTTTAGAGTAGCTACAGGGAGGACAGATAATGAGCCAGTACCCTGACTCCTGGTTGATTTTTCATTTATGGCAGCCCTTGGTATTTTTATGATTTTTCATATGTCAACAGGAATACCAATGGATGGATGGCTTTCTTTTAATAGGGTCTGGCATGGAAAATACATGAAGATCTTGAAAGCACCTTTATACAAATGACAGATAAGAAAGGGAAGTAAAATTGCCTCAGGTAGCTGCTTAGGAGTATTTTCACCGTGTTTCTTTACCTGATGCCAAACAATGAATGGCAACAAAAGCCAGCAGAAGGCAGCTTGGCATCTCCCTCCATTGTATACCAGCTCCACAAAGGCAGACTGAAGAGCAGGCTGATGTGAGCCAGTGAAAGGAGAGAAATCCTAGCTGTTGGGAGGAACAAAATTAGTACCCTGTAGAAAGTCACAGGCAGTTAGTGACTCTGCTCTATGTGTGAGTAAACATCCCAGGGAGAGGGCTGTGGTGGGAAAGGCAGCTGTTGTTTGTGTAAAGGTGTCAGCTCACTTCCTGGAGGTGTGTGTGTGTGTGTGTGTATGGGTGGGGGGAGGTAGATGTTGAAAGCCAGGACAGAGTATGCCACTGAGCCAGAACCAAGAGACACCTGATACCTGAGCAGGACCTGCAGAGCGGGGAACTGAAGACAGGATTCTGCAGATCCAGGAAAACCACTGTTGGCTCCTTGGGAGGATATTGATTTCTCCACTACATTTCAGTGATCCTGCGCAGCGTGGCAGCGTGAAACTCCTCAGTGCTGGAGTGTGCTACCTCAGAGGCAGGGAGGCAAATCTAGTCTGAGAAACTTTTTTTCTCTACCTCTCTCTACAAGAGACAGTATTTTTATGAGCCATTGCAGCTAGTTACAACGAAAGTCTCCCTCCACTTGGCCGGCAGTTGTGAATGCCTGGCATAGAATGTTCCAGAAAGACCGAGTTCTCCATGTCCACTGGCAAAGAATGGTGTGGCAGAGGTCACCAATGTCAGCATTCGGATTCTCTCTTCTTCTGGGAACACAGAGGACTACACCTCCCTCACTTTGGGAAGTTCAGTGTGGCTGTGTGCCTGAGTTTTGTCCACGAAAGGCAGAGTTGTGTCACTTCTTTGTGAAGTATGTATGAGACTGTCCAAGTTCCTTCCTTTTCAAAAGATAGTGCCTACAGGTTACACAATGAACAAAATAACCCCCAGTGGCCTGCACTGAGGACCTGGGCATGTTTGTTACTGTAGCGTGATGTACAGCTGCCAGAAAGGCTTAGGAAACATTCATTCCTGCTCTGTAACCATAGTGGTCCCAGAGGGGTTGGGATTGTTTTAGGCACAAAAAGCAAACAAGCCTTGAAAACTTCCTTCTTTTTTTCTTTTAATCTGGCTCATAGCTTGACTTTTTAAAAAAATCACCGCAGTCCCAGGCTTAGAGAATGCTGCCGTGTCAGTGGGATGGCCAGAACAAACCTGAAAAGCACTGATCTGTCTCATTCACTGTGTCATTGAATTGACAATGAAATCAGACACATGGACGCTGAGAGATGTTGAATACAGTAGGGTCAAGATCTCTGGCTCATGGGGCAGCCTGCGCAAAGGCAGGACATCCTCAGGGACCTCTGAGGGGACAGGGGAGCTCCTCTCACCACATGTCTGTTCCTTGGCCCTTTCAGACATTGGAAAATGTGCTGCTTCACTTTGGGGGCAGTTTAGGAAGGAGCACAAAGGGAATAGAGTGGAACAGGAGAGCTGCCCACTGCGGGGCCATGAGGGATCCTCTTTGCCCCGAGGCCAGACACAATGGGAGCTGTCTTTGCCTAGGTGTGGACGGGCATAGAAAAGGCCATTTGTACAAGATCCACTTGTGTATCCCTTCTGCTTTAGCAGCTGACTTCTGGTTTATCTCTGTGGTTTGCTTGTTGCATTGGGTAAACAGAGCAAGCTATTCACATCCATTGGCTTCCTCTGTGGAAGGCAGGCGAACAAATGGGACTCATTGAGCTTTGTATTCATTTCCCAGGTCAAAGAAAAGATCACCCGGAAGAAGAGTAAACTAGTTTTAAACTTACCAACTGCTCTACCCAGGAGGACATCTGGGATCTTAAGAAGAGCAGGTCAAACCAAATTGGGGATATTTGCTTCATTTTCCTTAGCCATTCTAATGTGTAAGAGCCACTATGGCTCTCTGGGCAATTATTTTTTTAGTTCATTTACCTATTTTTTAAACCTATTTTATCAAAGTTTTGCTGTGGGACTCAAGAATTCCAAGAGTATCATTAAGTCACAGACCTAATTAGAAACTAGAGGGGCTGAGTGTGGAGGGCCGTGGAACATCCATCTAGGATACCAGCCGTTGGGCTAATTAGCCTGAACTGGAGGGATCTGGCAGCAGCATCAGCCCTGCAAATGAAAGAGCAGGAGGGCTCTCAGCTTGCTGACCTTTTATAGGAAGTAAGCAGACGGCTTTGTCTCACTCCAGCTGCAAACACCATGCTGTTGCCTGTAGGGCCAGCTGGTTTGAGTCTCAGCACAGGCTGCTGAGGTCAGGCCACTGCAGCAAAGCCTCTGTCCAAGAAAGGGGGCAGTCTGCTGGCTAACTTCCGGTTTCAGGGGCTGAGGCAAGAGTGAGCCTTTAGGGTCACACAGGGCTGGGGTTGAATTCTTGCTTCTTCCCTTGCCAGCCATGGAAATTAGTTAACCTCTCCAATTCCTCATCATACCAAACGTTTATTATGTGCTTAGTGTACGGCAGGTACCATCTTGAGTGCTTTGCATGATTAACTATGTCATCCACACATGAATCCATGAGGAATAATGTCCCCAGGATCACAGAGCTGGTAAGGGGTACAGCTGGATTCCTGAGGTCTGCTTCCAACGCCTGAGCTCTTAATTGTGTGTGACAGTCCCTCATCTAAGAGCTGATCCTATGTTCTCATAGCGAGGTTCCAGGATCCCACTGAGACATCCATGATCAATTTAATCTCCCGCTGCTCCTAATCTTCTCCCACTACTAAATGCATGGGTTAAGGCTGGGCAATTCATCAATCAGGGTACACTCTGCCAACAAGTCTTTTTTTTCAAGGTCCTGTTTGTGTTTGAGCTTCAACTGTACAAAGACTTTCTAAAAGAGAAATTCCGGAGGTGCCATCCTTTCTTCCTCTTCCAAGAATAGAGGGATCTATTCTTGCATGGAGCAAAGGGAGCGACATGGGGACCAAACACAGATGACAGACGATGGTTGCAGCATCCTGTGTCTAAGTACAGACATATGAGGAGCAAAGGAGTGGCCCCTCCCACACAGTGGCCCTTCCTGCTGCAGGCTCCGTGCGCTTCCAGCTGCACCTGTCCACAGACTGCAAGCAGACCTGGATGCTCCAGCACTGTCTGGCTTTAAGGAGGAAGAAATGTTCTTTCCCCCACCTGCCCAACAACAAGGGCTCATTATGAACCTGCTTTGCTGCCTCTGCACAAATTCTAGCCATTGCCTTTCCTGGTCCCCCATTCATAGCCAGAATTTCAGAAACAGGTGGCTATGTGCACCACCCCTGATGCTCATGCTGTCCATGGCAGCCTGTTCGCTGGACAGCATTGGTCAACACTGAAGAAGTCTGTGTTAAGTAGGTGAGGCAGAGCCCAATGAGTGCAGAGCACCCTCATCAAAATACAGCCAAAGCTCGCTCAGAGGTGATGAATTTGAGCCACAGGATTAGAAACCACAAACATTGCTGGAAACTATAGTGGGTTGCGGCTGAATAAAATAGATGATGTTTTTCTGCCCTCTGCTGGTGATCAGCAGTACAGACCCTCAAGCACATCAGGAAGGAGCGGAGACTATGACTCAAAAGGTATCCTGGCCTCCCTAGAAGCAAAGTGGGAAGTCAGCTGCCTTCTTGGGAGTGGAGAAAGGGGCTAGCAGTGAGATGCCCAGGAAGACAGGAAATGCACCCCTCTGTCTACATGCAGGGAGGCTCCCAACTGCCACTGAGTCCGGAACTACGGAAGGGGTCACTTCAGAACCCAGAGACGCTGAACAGAATGGGATAGAAATGGCCCTGGGGACTGTGAGTGGACACTCTCAGCACCCAGCCACAAGTCCACCCTTTGTTCATTTTGGCACTGAGGGAAGATGCTACTTCATTCTCAGGTGAGGAAATCTTGAAGTGGAAATCCCTGCACGCTGGCTCTGAAGAGCCGAGCTTTGTACAGAGCTCCTTGGACTGGCAACTCCCCTTCCTTTCTGGGACTCAGTTTCCTCATTGGCAAAATAAAAGAAGTAGAAGGGAGTGATGTCAGAGGTTCTCTCTCATTCAGAGATCAGAGATGCTGGTCACTCACAGACTCAGTTCAAGGGGCCAACACTGATCTGCTGATGGAAAAACCCACTGCCCAGCCACTTCCCTTTCAGCATAGCCTCCCACTCTGCTAGGGGACTCCTCCTCCATGTCTCTTGCCATCCCTGTCCTATGCTGTCTCTGGTGCAGCAGTGCAGCTGGGTTTTCTGTTTGCATAAACAACGTGGTGGCTGCCTTCTTTCACCAGTATGTCCTGCTCCCTAGGAGCGGGCTCAAAGGGGCAGCCAGCTGCTGGAAAACAACACCATCCAATCGCCTCCTGAACAGAGCCACCATGCTACAAGAATAAATAAAGAAGGCTGCATCTGATTTTGTTTTCCACTTGAAAATCTGTAACATCATTAGCTGCCAGTAAATATATCAGTGGGATTAATGGAGTGAATCACAAAGCGACTTGATTGGATTTAAAACCACATTATTTCTTTGGGGTGAATTAGTAAATTTAGCACTGTCGTGAGATGATGGATTGGGAACCCAGGGACTGAGTGTTCTTATTGATCCTGAGAACAGATCAGCAGGAGAAGCTGCAATGGCTTCCTGTCACCTTTTCAAAAAAGAAAGGAAATGTGGCTTTGCTACTTGTTGGGCTATGAAGAAATGCAGTGTTCTCTGCTAGGCATGCAATACTAGCATTGTAACCACGCATGGCACATATTTAAATCCTTATCTAAATTGGGTGTCAGTTGTGCATGCCTGTAATCCCAGAACTCTGGGATGCTGAGGCAGGAAGATTAGAAGTTGAAGCCCCAGCTGGGCAACTTAGCAATTTAGTGAGTCTCTGTCTCAAAATAAAAGTAAAAAAAAAAAAGGCTGGGGTGAAAGTCAACACAAAAACTGTGGGCTCAATACCCAATATCGCAAAAAATCCTTGTGTAATAATCCTTCTCCTTGGCAGGAGACCTCAACAAAGGAGTGGCCTTTTTTGGTGAACTATATGCAGAAACCTTCATGAGAAGTCTTTTCTGGAGATTATAAAAGAGATTCTGAATGGCTCCTGTCTCTGGTGCCTTCTCTCATAGTCGCCTGTGCTGTTTGCTTTAGGTAAATCCAGCTGAGAGAGCCCCACAGAGTATAGAAGTAGACCTTCAAAGCCCTGCCAGCACCACAGCTGTGAGCTTCCAAGCAGATCCTCTCCACTGGGCCTCCAGATGTTGCATAGCAGGCTGACAGCTTGACTGTGGCCCCTTAAAAGACCTAAGCCAGATCACTAAGCTGCAGAACAAGCTGTTTTCACTCACTAAGGATAGGGTCACTTATTTTGTAGCAAAAGAAGAGTGATACAACCATGTGAGTATCTTTGGCAAGGAAACAGGAGTAAAAACAATGTGTGTGTGTGTGTGATTTCAGGCACAAGTCTCAACTTTGAAGGATAAGTGTGCAACTCGCCACGGATTTGCTTCCTGCCATGGCATCTGTGCAAGATGAGGTCAGGATGGAACTTCTATGAGCCTGGGCTCTAAAGAGACCATAATAGGCCATGTCCCATGATCCTCAGTATCACCAATGTGTGTCAGAGAAGTAGTGCCACCAAGAAATAAACTTCAATTGATTATAATTACTCAGACTTGGGGATGTTTTTCAGCACAGCATGACCTTGGCTGCTTGAGTAGTACACTGTTCAATCCCAGAACCATGGACTGTGGATCCCGTAGCAATCTGGCAATATATCCAGTCTTCTTGCTAAGATCATGTAGGTTCTGTTTAAGATAATTTTGAATGAATTACTAAAAATAGCCCTGAGGTAGCTTGGCCTTAATTTACAGGTGGGAAAATAGATTTGAGGAGTGAAATCAAGCATTCAGAGTTACTCACCTCTAGACAGAATTGGGCAGAACCTGGGATTGAGTGCAGGTGCCATGAACCCACACTCATGTTCTTTCCAGTCATCTCAACTGGTCGCCAGCTACAGAGGTAGCAGCACTAAGGCTTCCTAGAGTTTGGATCTTAAATGTCCTTTAAAGGCCCCTGTGCTCAAGGCATGGTTCCCAGCCTGTGGTGCTCCTGGGAAAGGGTATGGTTTCAGGAGGTGTGGCCTATGGAAAGGAAGTTAGGTCTTTGGGTGTGAGCCCATGAAGGGGAGGATGTGCACCCTAACACCTTCCTCTCTTCAGTTGCTAGCTGCCATGAGCTTAGCACCTTTGCTCCATCACACATATCCCATTCCTACCATGATGTGCTGCCTTGCTGTAAACCTGAAGGCAGCAGGCCAATTTGCCATGGACTGAAACCGCTCAAACTGTGAGCCAAAATAAACATTTTCTTGCCTTTTTATTGAGACAGGATCTTGCTAAGTCTCTAAGTTTCACAGGCTGGTCTTGAACTTGTAATCCTACCTTAACCTGTTATTAGAGGGCTGGGATTACAGGCATGTACCACTATGCCCTGCGTTTTCTCTTTTAAGTTGATCTTCTGAGATATTTGTCACAGGGATGGAAAGCTTAGTACATTTTAGAATCAAGTACGTTGAAGCTTCCTTTATGAGAGAGGAAATGCTTATAGATGATGGGTAGACATTGAGATCTATTCCTTACTTGTGTCAATGAAGACTGCATCCACATAGATTTTGGTACAGAAAGAACCCAGAATAAATCCACAGGCTGGTCCAAATACCAACATCGTGAACAGGATTCCTGAAAGAAGATGAAAAGTTAAATTAGAAAAGAGAAGACCTTCTGGAAGCAAAATCAGCAAAGATCAGGATTATTTTATATTGATCAGTTAAGATGTTTGATTGCTACAAATGAAACCATGGGAATAAATCTAGATATCCATCAAGTGGGAAACCAGTATTTCTAATTTTAGGTAAATCAATTGAAGTGCTGCAAATAATGTTAGAATTCTGTAGGATTAAGAGATAAAGGACTTCACCCAATATTGAATGTACAGTATTAAAATACACCCATATCTATAATTAGTTTTTTCATCAACAATTTTAAAAGAATTTTTATAATTTTGCTTTGACATCTATTTGGCGTTATAGAAATCTTGGAACTTATGGTTGGCTAAGATTCCATGACATTTACTATACAAACTCAAGATTCTTGTGAAGTGAGAAAAATTTTAGCCACCAATCATCAAATGCAGTATTTACGAGCACTACATTCAGGAAATATCAAAATTTACACACCAGTATGCTTTGAGAACAGTTAGATATTTTATTAATTTCAATTCTGTAGTTTCTCTCCCATAATTTGGAGTTACTTTTTGTGGCTTTAAATGTACTTAGCTCTTCAGGACTCAAGATTATCTTTGGCACTTGAGGGGACAGTAGTATCAGGCATGGGTTTAATCATCTGATGGCAACTGTGTCTAGAATTCTGTGCAGAAACTTGGGGTCATTTTAGGAAAAGTACTGAGTCTAAACTGAAACTCACAGGCTGTATCCACTTAACTAGATTTCCATTTGTTTGACATTTCCTGAGCACTGACAGTCCCCCAGGCCTCAGGGATTGAAAATAACCAGTAAGGAATGGCCTCTTTCTTAAGGTTGCCATCTAATGGGACAATCAATCCATGGGCAATTGCAACCCAAACAGACAGCCCTGGTAGGGTGAGAGCTAACAGGGCCACATGAGTAGGAGAGCAATGCCACCACAGGGAACAGGAGCGTGCTGGGTGTTACGTCTCCAGTGTGGCCTCTTTACAAGAGTAATCCAGCCCAGTCTGTGTTCTCTGCAGAGATGCTGGTGTGGAAGCAATGACATACTCATCCACTGATCAATACTTAACAATCTCCTTCTATGAGCCACAGGTTCACCTCACCACTGAAGACTTAGCATTGAACTGTTGGTAAACAATCCTGACTTTCATAGAGTGCAGACTTAGAGGAAGGAAAAGCCCCCAGAACTTCAGAAACTACAGACAAAAAGTCAAATGGTTTTACATATTCATCCAAGGAAACCAGATCTTTTCAACTCATAGACAGGAAGCCAGAACTCACAAGTGATCACATGAAAATGGCTTATAAGAAATGCTAGACGAAGAAAATTAAAATAAAAATGCTTGATAGCATAAGAAGATTTTTTATCCTACTCTGTAGTTTGAAGAAATATAGAAGTTCAGATCCTTCAAAATAGCCACTTCATGGCCAACCAGAGGCCCTGCATCCCACATTTATTCCTGTTTAGAAGACGGTTTTAACAGACAAAAGTGTGTGACAAATGCAGAGGAGCAAAATCTACATTACTAACACAGAAGCTGATTTATCAGAAACTAGATTAAAATCGCCAAACAGAAAATGGGGTGTGTGTGGGCATCTGTGTGTGTGCATGTGTGTAGGGGATTATTAGAAAACTCAGGAATGAAGGTATCTTTCTTTCAGCTTTGGGCTACAATTAGGGGGCTTCCCACAGTGAGATGGGGTTAGTGAACAGAACCCATCTTACTTTTCTCATTACTGTGACAAAATATCTGACCCAAGGTATTTAACCCAAGGGTAAAGGAGGAAAGGTTTATTTAGCTGATGGTTAGTAGAGGTTTAAGTCCATAGTTGACTCTAAGGCAGGGTTGCACATGGCAGAAAGGTGCAACAGTTCATGGCAGGGGAAGACAGCAAAAGCAATGAGAGAGAATGGACAAGCTTCTTTCTGTCCCTTATACACAGGCTACACACACTAGGTCAGGTGTGGCACTCACATCCTTAATCCTAGCATTGAACCACGAATCAATCACAAACTCTAGATTTAGCTACCCCTGAGAAGCCTAACCCCATGATTGAATGAGGCTTTGCAGGGGCATCCATACACAGACCATAACACCATCTTAGCTCCTGTCCTTTTACAGAAGAAAGAAGCAGGAAGGTTCTGAAACGCTACAGTGGGGATGGAAGGTAGATTCTGCAGGCAAGAGCAGCACCTGTGGCAGACTGAGGAGCTGCTGCTGTGGGGTGAAATCAAGCATCCTACCACATTCTGCAGACCAGGCAGTGGATGGAGGTGCACCACTGTCTAGGATCACAGGCATGCTAAAGGGAGCCTGACAAGTAAACTGCTTGGGCCTTCTCAGAAGAGCAGGACAGGACATAGGGACATCACCCACTGAGGATACAAGAAGTACCCTCGCCATCAACATTCTCAGCACCCTTTCTGATGCCCAGTAACATCCTCTATGATAATATGCTGCCTTTCACGCCAGTAATATTATGGCTACTGATTCATTTTTTGGACTCATTGATAAAAATGATCACTGATACTTAACATGTCAAACAATGAGCCAAAAAGACCTCATAGAGGTTGTACTGTTAGCCCTACTTGGGGACAGAAGAGAGCAAGGACTGCCCAATGTCATGATACACTGGGGCCACCCTGTTGCTGGCTGGCCTTGTCCCCTTGTGAAGGTAAGACAGAAGGATTGATACCCTCCCTCCATCTGCTACCTCTGCTACCCCAAGGATCTCTGCAGGACCCAACCTAGTCAGTGACCCACACTGGCAGCTCAGGTGGGCAGCAGACTGCAGTGAAGACACCACCCAGGGCAGGAGCCAGGAGCAGCGCCCGCCCACTCTGGGACCTCTGGGAGAAGGGGCAGCTTTTCATTTGCACAGGTCAGAGTTCTCCCCCAGTGCCAGAAAACCTGACAGAACCCAATTCCACAAACCAACATTGGAGGTGAAGGGCATTTCCCATTCTGTTGAAATCTCTGGGGGCCATCTTCCAAGAGGTTTTTCCCCAGAGAGATGTCCAGGAAAACCAGGGAGATTCAGCGAAGGACAGTCCAGCGGTGGGCAGTGGGAATGAGGAGGAGCTCTCACCTGGGAGACACCGTTTTTTGCCCCAGCAGCATCACAGGAAGACCCTCAGCTGGGCAGGCACCACCTGAGAGCCTGTGAGGCAGATCCAGCTCTCACAGAAAAAAGTTACTTCTGAATTTGCTTCCTCAGTTCTCCCTTGAGTTCACCCTGCCAGGCTGTGATTTTGCTCTTAGCTCTTTAGCAAAACCACCTTAAATATTCTGCTTAAAAGGACAAGCAACATCACCAGGGGTCAGATCTCTGAACAGCCAGTGCCTCCAGGCCTGGAGGGATGGCAGATTCTTCTGAGGTCCAGTGCTGCCCCCTGCCGCCTGCCGGATTCCTGTGCACTGGGAAGAGGACAGCCAGGCACAGCCAGCCAGAGAAAAAGCCAGGCCAGTTCTTGCTCCAATGCTGTGTAATCGATGGTACTTGGCAGGCATGCCTTGTGTATTCCTCCCGATAGCCCCACGGGAAGGTGATGTGTCTGCTACTCAGCAGAGGAGATGAAATCTCACAGTTTCCCTGTCTCCCCTGCAGCACACAGCCACAAGGCAGCATTGGGAGTATTTGGAAGCTTTCCCAATCAATGAAAGAGAAAGCCCAGACATGGAAGGGCACCAGAGGGCTGGGTTCAAATCCCACCTCCATTGCTTCTTTAGCTCTGTGAACTTTAGCCAAATATTGAACTTCCTTGTACCTCTGTTCTCTCATCTGCAAAATTGGGATCATATTGGCTGGGCATGGCGGCATGCTCCTAATCTCAGTGTTCTGGGAGGGTGAGGCAGGAGGACCATGAGTTTGAGCCTAAACTGTGCAACTCAGTGAGTTAACTAAGTCAAAAGAGATAGATGGATAGATAGATAGTGTAAAAGCCCTGGGTTCAATCACCAGTAGGGATAGGGATTAGGAGTAGACTGGTGTCACAGGGTTGTGGTAAGCATTTAAGGACCCAAGTCATAAAGCTGTTAGAACAGTGCCCAGCACACAGACTCCTTAGACAGACGGTACTCATGACTGTCCTACAGTGAAGGTTCTGGGCACCTGGATTCCTAGCCGTCCTTCCAAAGCTCACCCTGTCCTCCAGGTCTCATTTCCTGAAGCCACAGTTAGGGAGAAGGGCTGGGTTGGGGTCATGACAAGCCCAGAGGAGGGCTCCTCCTGAGCATGGCTGTGATCAGAGCCTTACCAGGGCCAGTCGGATTGGCCGGGTACAGTCCACCCCTACCCTGATGCCACTTTCCAACTCCAATGGGAAGCGAAGCTGACTTCCAGGGATAAGATGAGTCGGCAAGGGGAGCCACAATCTCAGAAAGGAATGAATGATCCCTCAAGGCCTTCCAGTCTTCCCATCAGCCTTCTGAAGACTAGAGTAAACCTGCAGTCCCCAAACTGGGTGCTGTGGTGCCTTGGTGTACCACTGTGAGTTCATGAGGTCCCCCGAAGCAGTTTCTTTCTTTGAGGAAAACAGCAATATCTGGCATTTTGGGGGCACCACTCAGGAAAAAAAATTCCCCAGGTTAGCTACGGGCTTCAGCCCACACTGTACTCCTTCCTTTGGTGTCCATTCTTCATGAACCAGATTTTCCACAGTCACTGTGGGAAAAGCACTTGTGGAACTCAGCTTGGAACGGAAAGAAGGATGGCAGCATCTAATCTGATTTCAAGACTTAAATAGCTGTGCAATCCCAACAGGGTCATGTGTCCCATGATAAAGGTTAAAGACAAAAATATTTTTCCTTTCGATGCATAAGCATTATTTTTTTAAATCTACTGTTCCATTGTTAGAACATAAAACACATAATATGTAGTTGGAAACTAACAATGTGATAAACCAAGCTGTAGTTATTTCTCCTGGATTTGGGGTTCTGAGAAAAACGTAACTGAGACACTAGTAAAGCAAACCAGAATGCTTGGGAACCTCCTGTGTAAATTTGCCTGAGAAGTTGATTATTCCCCCTATGCTCAGAAGTTAAAGAAGCTGACTGTTCCTGAGCTGGCCCAAGGAAGGACTGCAGAAATTCCTCAGAAATGATTCCAGCAACACCTGATGTGGTGGCCTTCATTCCCCCAGGCACCCACTCTTTAAACTCAGAAGCTTGCTGTCTTATTGGAGAGACCTTTGACCACTGTCAGTCAGTCAACAAATATATACTGAGCATCCACCATGTGCCAGGTACCCTGCGAGGAGCTGGGATATAGCAGTGAACAAAACAGAATAAGCCCTTGCTCTCGTGGGAGCTATACCTGGGACATGAAAGGCAATAAAGCAACCTGTAATACAGTGCCGGGAGCAGGATGTAAGGAGTGTGCGCGATGGTGAGAGACACAGCCCACACTGCACCGCGTCTGACAAACATACATCGCACAAAGTTAGGTGTGGTGCTGGGCAGGGTGAGTGGCACCGCTGCTGCGGTCAGCAGAAGAAAGACACCAAAGATGCCCACGCCTCAACCCAAGAGGACTAAAGTCTAGGGACTGTGTCACATTAAACAACAAAGGAGAAGTAAGGTTGCAGATGGGATTAAGGCTGCTCATCGGGTAATCTTAAAATAAAGAGATTATACTGAATCATCCCCATGGGCTCACCGTAATCATGAGGGTCCTTAAATGTGGACGAGGGAGGCAGAAGAATGAGAGCAGGAGCAGAGAAAGGAGCAGTCAGAGAGACAGATGCATCATGAGAAGCCCCGACCTGTCATGCTGGCCTTGAAGATGGGGTTCAGCACTCTCAGCCAAGCACATGGGCAGCTGCCAGAAGCCAGAAAGGGCAAGGACAGAGATTCTTTCTTCAGAAAGGATCTCAGCTTTGTCAACAGCTTGGCCTTCCCTCTGTGAGACCCTACATAGACGTCTAACCTTCACAAGTGTAGGATGTTTGTGTTGTTTTAAATGCCACTGTGCATGTGGTAATTTATTATGGTAGCATGGGAAACTAATACAGTCACTGGGAAAGTTTGGGGAAGTGCTGGGTAAACGGGAAGACAGCTCCGGTCCCCTAACTGAATATGCACGAGCAGGACCTGGATGAAGCTTCTGTGCTCGGTACTCTGTTTGACTAAAGATCATGGCTTCATGGGTAATACTTCAGACCTGGTGTTGACTGGGGTACAATCTGAGACTCTGGAGTAGATGCTGAGACTCCTGGGCAAAGACAGTTCCTCATTCTTACGCTCTTTGTGTGGTCCAGTTCTGATGCTCAGGATGGTCCCTGCCTATCAGCAAGACCTGGGGATGGGGCATCTGTTGCCAGTGCCACGCAGAGGAATTGGATGTGATCAACAAAACACCCAGCCCCAGAGGCACAGAGCTGGGACCCAGACCCTGAGCCTGTCTTCACATGTGTCTCAGTGCTGAGGACCTGTGTCTTAGAGCTGGGGACATTCACTATCACTGTGCCTCCTACTTGCAATGAGGCCATGGGACTCAAGCAACAACAATTACAACCATGAGACAGAAGAGACAGCCCAGAAGAGATCTGCACCTGTGTGGACACCTGATTTGACAGCGTGTGTACAAAGCTGTGGAGGAAAGGAGGGTCTTCCCATCAAAGGTGCTGGAACCAAAAAAAACTGGGGATCAGGGATTTAGCTCAGCAGCATAAGCACCTGCCTGGCAAGCATGAGGTCATGAGTTCGATCCCTGGCAGCAAAACAAAACAAAACAAAACAAACCCAAAAAACAAACAAAAAAAAAAGGTGCTGGAACAAGTTGAAATAATAGAAGCAAAAATATCACATGACACGTGTAAAATTCAATTTTAGGCAAATCAGAGACCTCAGTGTAAAAACAAAAATGATAAGAAGTGTGAAAAGAAAAAAAAAATGACTAAACTTCCAGAAAAGGACCAAGCGGAATGCTTCTTAAACAGGAATCTCTAACCATTGAAAGAAAAGATGAATAAATTGGTCTACATTACAAGTATGAGCTTCATCAGAAAAGCCACCGAGAAAGCAGACATGGGAAACTACACATGCAACATATGCTGCATACTTTGATAACATCCATAAAAACAAGAGGACATCTAGATTATCTAAAATTTCTATGCATTAATGAGAAAAAGGCAAAATAGTAAAAAACAAAAAGGGACAGAAACTAGAACAGGTACTTAGAAAGGAGGAAATCCAAGTAAACAAGAAAATATAAAAACATACTCATAATTCAGAGGAATCTAAACTCAAACCCCAGTGAGATATCATTACATTTTCAGCTGGCTGAAGAATCTAATGATCCCAAGTGTCCTCAAGGACATAAAGTATTAGAAAATCTTGAATACTGCTGGTAGGAGCACACATTGATTACTTTAGTCAAACTTTGATAGTGCCCAAAAACTTGAAGATGAATTAACCCAAATGACCATTGATTCTAATACCCGGGTAAATTCCCAACAGAAAGTGTGCCAGTGTGAACTAGAGGAATGTTATGGTTTATATCTAGATGGACCCTCACCCCACCCAGAGCTTCATGCATTCATAGGTGGGGTTTGGGGAAGGTGATTGGATCAGTGGGTGTGATACTCATCAGTGGATTAGATTAGCCTAGTGATGAGTTCACAGCTAATGTTATGTAGGAGGGTGAAGCCTAGTTAGAGGAGGTGAAGCCTAGTTACTGGAGGGTTGGCCTGAAATGGTCTGTCTCCCTCCTTTCTCCCTTGATCCCTCTCTTTTTCCTTTCCTATGGTCTGTTTGTCCTCTGATACGCTCCTTTCCATGCCTTTCTGCCATGCTGCCCTTTGGAACCAGCTGACTGTGGACTGAAACCTCTACAAACTGAGACAAAATAAACCTTTCTTCTTTGCAATTAATTGTGAGTGTCAGCTATTGTGTCAGCAATGAAAAAGTAAGACAGGGATAAACCCAAGAATGCTTGTACCAGCAGCTGTAATATCTCCAACTTGGAAACAACTCCAATGGCTGCCTTGAGTTAAACAGATAAAGTCTGATCTCTCTACACTGCAAGACAGATGATCTGCAGGATGCTTGTCAAGAGCAAATCATCAAAATCATGGCTGAATCTTAAAGTCATATTTCTGAGCAACAAAACAGGCTAGCATGATCGCATTTGTACTGAATTCAAGGGAGCAGAATTAAACCATTTAGTGATGTATATAACTGGGGAGTCAGACTATAAAGAAAACCAGGGATATGAATCTTACCAGAGGATTGTGGTGACTGCTGCAAAGAATGGAGGAAATTATGTATATCAGGAAGGAGTCAGGTAGGGAAAGAGGGGAATGGTTCTCTGGTGTTGGCTTGTGCTTCATTTGTTTATAGACTGAGTGTATCGCAACAATTTATTAAGCTGCATACCTTTGTGTATCACTTGTACCAATGTCCTCGAGTCTTAATTGACTGATGTCAAGATTCAGAAATGTATTGGCCAGGTGACCAGTAAGCAGTAAGAGCATATTGATTATGCTACTGAGTAAGGTCAAGGTAGTTGGGGAAGGGTGGTTAATTACTACTGGATTTCCATGTTTGATATGTACATTCACTTTTTAAGAAGTTGCATGTGAACTTGGTATACTGTCTCTGTTTTATGCTTTGAGTAAAAAGGAAAAACAGACATTTTATATTGTCACTCTATTATGTTCTGTCACATTTATCTTTTATTTTAGAAAGGGTTAATTGTAACTATTATTCACACAAACAAAACATTCACAAAACATGGCTGTGTCCCTGGGATTCAAGTGTATATGCACAAATAGCTTCCTGGAGAGTTCTTACTGTGTGATGCTAAGGCCAGAGTTGTGTCACTCCTACCTGTCACCTTGTGGCTCCTTCTAACAGTGCAGTGACCATCCTACAGTCACCCAACTGGTCAAGCAGCTTGACCCATGATTCATGGCTTCTGGACACCAGCTTAATCTCTCTGTCCATTTTCTGCAGAGCCAGGTCCCATGAGCTCAAGCACAATAAGCTAGGTTAAGGATCACAAGCAAAATCAAACCCCAAGGCAGCCTCCTGAGTAAGGAGACCCTGGCATGGATGGGTAGCTGATGCCCCTTGTGTGAGGGCTCCCTCCAGCTTCCAGGAGGCAGTCGGCCTGGTCTGAGGGGGATTCTAGAGCTGGGCTATGTGGATCCTGGAGCCGCTACTTTGCTGCTAGGGATGAAGCTCAGTCCCGTGGCTTCTCTGCATTGGCTGAAAAGGAGGTATTAATCAGACATTTTATGGGATGCAAAGAGGAACATATGGAAGTAAATGCAGTGGCTGTGTGTGACTGGTGCAGACTAAGGTCATCACAAACATCAGTTTCCACTGATTCCCCAAAGCTCTACCCTGCGCCGGAACATGGGGCAGCCAAGACACGGTAGATGCCCACTGCTCTTTGTCCACCAGCCAAGGCTCCTGCAGCCAGCTGAAGGTCCACTCTCCAAGACGCTGTCATCAGCTGGCTACAGCACAGCATGCAGCACTCTGTGACAAAACACTGACCTTTCCCCAGAACAAGTGACATTGCAGGGGCTGGCTCCTAATAAACAGTCAGGACAGAGGGCACAGCTGACCCCATTGCTGCATGGCTCTGCCACCTGGTGGCCTCAACTCTTTACGTGGCTGAAAGCAAAGCCAAACTGGCTGCAAACCCGGGGTCTTCCAGTGCCCCTACTCAGTCCACAAATACACAGAACCATTAGCACTCTTCAGACATTACTGTTTGTTCTTGTTGAAGTTTTTAGCAGAATTTTCTTTTTCTGCTCCATGAGTTTTACTCTTTTGAGCACTTATGTAGGAGATGCTTATCTACAGAATGTGGAAAACAGTCATATAAAGAAACAGCTCTCCTGTTTCCTGTTAATGATTACTGTATGTATAAAGCTATTTCTCCTGTGTTCTGCTCTGTTTTGGTTTTGTTTGTTTTACATCAATGAGAACATACAGATAATTTAAACCAAAAGCTCATTTTCTTCATTTTTAAAGAAACATGTGCACCCTGGAGATTGACCTGCCACCTGGCAAGTATGGAGCAGGGACCCAACATGGCAGCCAAGGACACGGCCAGCAGCCGATGGTCAGAGCCTGCATCCCCGCTGGGTGATCTTGGGAAAGACCTCACTTCTCTGGGCCTCTACTGGTATCTGGAAGGGGACTAATAATAGCGCTCACCTCGAAGGATTGGGGTTGAAGGGAATCATATGTGTTGGACACTTTCCATGGTGGCTGGCATGGGCTAAGCGCTCAGTACACCAGGATTACAAAGATGGTAAACATCATCATCATCTCACACCACCACAGAGTAGCACTGGCATCGTTCACATGTGCCCTTCCAGTCTGTTACTACATGTGACATTTATTTTTTAAGACTCATTAAAAATAAAAGGTCAACAGAGTTCCTTTAATGACTGAAATCTGGGAAACAAATGTTAAGATTTTCTCTCAGTTATTTTTCTCAAGACTAGAGTTAAACTCTACAAAGAAATCTGAAGTGTGGGTGGAAGGGACCTGCATGTGTCTGGCTCTCCTGGTTGTTCTTATGAATGGTGGTGGTGGGGTTAATCCCAGACTCTGGGAGGCTGAGGCAGGAGGACTGCAAGTTCAAGCCCAGGTTGGCCAACTTAGCAATATCATGCCTCATAACAAAAAATATTTCAAAATGGCTTGGGCTAGAGCTCCATTCTGAGGAGAACTTAGTGCACCCAAGAATCACCTTGCCCAGCCCCACAGACTCTGGCTCCCACTCCGTCTTGCTCTGATGACAGCCCTGGCTTCTTAGCCATGACCGAGCAGGGTACAGGAGGGGCAAAGCCCAGGGTTCTGCACTGGACAAAATGTCAGACCCTTTCCAGAGAAGTCTGCAGTCTTCTGGGGAGGAATCTTGAGATTCACTTGAAACCAAACAAAAGTTTGCTCACCTAGGACTGCTCCCTGGGCTGGCATACATTGGTAAGTGCTTCCACCTCTTTAGAAGGAGAGAAGTCTAATTAATCTTTTGGTTTTTCTAATTATAAAAGCAATGAAGTCAAGAAGCGGGAAAGCCATTGCTACCCTACCATTTGAGGCAATCACTTTCTTCAGTCTTTATCCTTTCTGGCACAGCTGAGGTCAAATACTCACTCTCAAGGCCACCTGCTAAGCATCTGGGGGCTCTTTTTGCAGATGAGAAAGTAGAAACTCACAGGGTCAGTCAGTCACCACCAGACAATGCGGTTTATTTGTGATGGGAGCAGATATGACCTCAGACCTTGAGGACATGTTCTTCCTGGAAGAACAGACATGTTGCATAGTGGAAAGAACTTTAGAGTAAGGTAGACTGGATTACAACCAGCTTAGGGTCCTCCTGTTTTACTTCTCAAGCTCAGTATGACTCCCCAACACTGAGTCTGGAACGTCAGGAATTAACAAGAGAGAATTAAACATCACGCAAGCAAAGCTTCTAATACTTGCAACCGGACAGATACTTCCTAGAATGATCTTTGTGTCTCAGGGAAGATGAGTCGAGGAAGGAGGGAGGGCTGCAGGAAAGGCTTCCCCCAGGGTCTTCTACTTAGCTGGGGTCATTTTAAATCTAGGCGGTCCCCTCCAATGCTAAGGAAACGCCAGCTGACTGTGGCTCTTCCCCACTAGAGGGCAGCACGAGCCCGGAAAAGAGAGATTCCTGGCCCAGACCATCTTTACCTTCCCTGATGAAACCCTCAGTCAGAACATTGCATTCCTCCCATGTGCTCAGTTTATCCAAATGCATCCCCTGCCTTGAGAGCTACAGGTTGAAAGTTCTGCTCTCACAAGAAGCTTTCTTCATTAGATGTGCATGAATAAAACAATCTAGAAACAGGAGGCCTGCAAAACAGTCACCCTTGTTTCCCCAGCACCCACTACTCAGCATTAGGTAACTGATTGTGAGCCAGTACTGGAGAAGAGGTGTTTATTAACCATATAACGTCAGCGTTGGCACATGGTTCATGCAACAGAATTGTCTCCATTGCCCAGATTTCAAGTGAGACACCGCCATTGCTAAGGCCATGTGGCATGGGGCACGGCAAGCTCAAGGGTCCCTCCCGTGGTGCCACACCTGTTTCCCCTTAGGTCAGATACAGTGCAGGATCTCAGACCTGGCTGCCAGAGTCACCTGGGAAACAAACATACATACTACAGCTGAGGTCCCAAGGCTGGCGGTGCTGAGCAAATGAGAAACCCAGGGGGACCACACGGTATTGTCCTGCCAGAAGCTGCCCCTGAAGGGCCTCTGCCGTACAGGACTTATCCCTTTCCTGTTGCCCTCATGGTCAGACTCCCATGCCTGCGTCCAGTAAGGGCAGTGGAGGGATGGCAGGGCCTGGGTCAAGGTCTTAGCAACTAACCTGTAAAATGGGTCACACTTACCCTGCTTTCCTCCTGTTAGGGGCTGCATGGGTCCCCCCAAATCCGTATGTTGAAACCCTGACTTCTAGTACCTCAAATGTGAGCCTATGTGGAGAGAAGCCTTTGCAGATTCAATTCAGTTAAACTGAGGCTCTCATGGTGGATCCTAAGGATAACTGTTGTCATCCTAGGAGAAACTGTGGACATGTGTAAAGGTGCCAGTGGGATGTGCATACAGACGAAACAGCCCACAAGGATGCAATGAGAAGGTGACCTCTGATGTCAACAGAGAAGCTCCAGGTGCCACCCATGCTGACACCTTCATCTTGCACTTCCCACCTCCAGGACCATGCAGACATAAATTGCCATTCTTTGAGCCCCAGTCCTTGGTACTTTGTCATGCTGCCTCAGAAAACACAAGCCTGGTGTGTAGCAAGCACATGACTACAGGAATCTGTAGGGTGCTGCCTGGTGGCACGAGGCACCAATGCCTAGGGTGACTCACTGGGCATTAATGAAGCTGTCCCAGATGCAAGAGGGATGGATGATGCTAGGACAGCCTGAGGCGACAGCAGGCAGGACGCCCTAGAGATCCAACCCTCCTGCCAACCCTGGACCTCTCACTGTGCCCAGCAGGGGGCAGGCTCTGAGGAAGTCTGCAGCATGTCACACCCACGACCAGCTGTCTTGCTGGGGGCTGTGAGCTTGCTCATTGCAAGAGAACTGCAGAATAGCAGACCAGAGAAAGACCCCACTCAGCACAGCACCGGAGCTGGGTTTGAAGCAGGTTTACTCCTGGCAAGGATGATGCTGGGGCTGATGCTGGCACTGACTCCTGGAAAACTAAGGCTCAGGTATCACAGCAAGGGTCACACACCATCTCAAATAGCCCTCCCAGCAGGTTCACCCCCATCTTACAGGAGGGAAACTGAGGCACAGAGATTAACTTGCCCAAGGATACATATTTGTTAAGCAAGAGGCTTAAGTAAGAACAACAAGAAAGGATTTAAGAAAACCGGAGGAGGAAGGGATGGGACAGCCCATCAGACAGAGGGGCAAAGGCAGGGGAGAGAACCCAGAATGTGAGGCAGACAATGGCATGAGGCCCCTGGAAGAGAGTCCATGCTGTGGCTTCGCAGGACAGGGCTGAAAGATGGCTGACTGCAAAGGCTCTGCGGTCAGGCTGTGTTGGGCAGCTCCTGGGCGCAGGTGAGTTCCTGGAAGATGAACTTGAGGAACATTAACCTGTACACCGTCGTTCAGGCTGCAGAAACTCAGGAGAAAAGGGAAGAAGCTGCAGGGAAGCCAGCGGGATGCTATAACTGCGGCAGGGCTGTGGACTGCAGCCAGATGCCAGTGGACCAGATGGCCTGAGAGCAGTGCATGCCTGATCTCTCCACAAGGGGGCACTGCTTGTCATGCTGGGCTTCAGGGACCCCAGCCTCGCTGCTCTTCCTCGCCCCTGCTGCCCACTTCTGCAGAGGTGCTGTCTGTCCTGCCACCTTCACAGGTACAGCCTGCATCTGCAAAGTGTTTGGGAAGCTATCATGAATTTTTCAGGGACGCTCTCTACAGTGCTATGGTTGCGGTCTGCTGAGGCTTACAGAACTCCAGATATGGTCACTGTCTCCTGGCCTTGGGGGGAAAGCAGGATGAAGTCAGAGGCGAGGCCCCATGCCAAACTTCTCTGGGCACAGGCCAGCACCAGCGAGCAGCTCTCCCAGGTCTGCTTAAGAGTCTTCAGTGAGCTCAGTATCTCACGTCACCAATGGGGACGTGTGACCTATGTCTGTCCTCAAGATTCACAAACTGAAATCCCATGCTTTAGGCATTGTACACAGTTTAATTCTCACAGCAACCCTGAGATGTGCACACATCTTCTGCCTGCTTAATGAAGAAACTGAGGCACAGAGGAGTGTGATTACCAGTCTGCAGGCAGTCTGAAATCTGCAGTTTCTTCCCACTGGCCACTGAGAGAAGGGAAATGGCAGAGGAGGGGCTCCAGGCTGAGGAAACCCTTCCCACATGTGCTCAGGAACCAGCTTCTGCAGGATCCTGAAGATCCTGCTCGGAGTGTGACCCACCTGACTGATGCTGTGAAGCTGAGTGACTTAAAGGAGATGGAACTGGATTTAGTCATGGGGGCCTCTGCTTGGGACTCCTGGCTCCCTCATGGTGTGGGGACCTCTGGGGGTCAGGTTACCCATTCTGCACTCCACTAATGTGTTCCAGCCAGAGACGGTGGTGCATGCTTAGACGTTTCACATTGTCACCAGAGGGAGCCAGATGCCTTCATGTGCTAGGGAAACCAGCATCCCTGCCTGGTGGGTGCTTCCCACTTCAAGGGAGGAGGGTCACCAGCTCTGGGGAGGGGAGGGTAGCTCCCCGCCTGGAGTGGGGCAAATGGCTGCTGCTCTGTGATCACTGATGAAGGTTCTCAGGCTGTATCTGTCAAAAAGACAACCATTGCCAAACCTCTTACAAAAGAAAAGAAGGCTTCCATCACCCCAACTCCACACCCCAATCTCATACCTGTCTGTGCTCGGCTAGATAAACCTCGTTACACCTTGCAGGTTATACCATCAGAGCATCCCGTTTGCAGCATAAGTCCAGGCTGACCTGAGGCTGTCAGGGTTCTGGGGGGCCAGGCTCTGAGGGCAGGCTGATGCTGGCCAGGATGGGTGGAGACCAGGCTGCAGCTGCCTGAGGAGCACACATGGGAGGTCAGGTGGCTGCTGAGGGCTAGACTTGGGCTGAATCAGGCCCTGGAAACAGGGAGGTGACCCAGAGGCCGGTCCTATGGTACTGTCTGCTAGTAGATTCAGGCCTAGAACCCTGACCAGGAGGCTACATGAAGGGGCAGATGGACTGAAGGACAGCAGTCATGCACAGGACATGGATGGGGACAGAGCTGGGATTCTGGGACAGCACAGAAGTCCCCTCACCAAGACCACACCCTGCATCTAGTAGGACAGATGGCAACAGGTCTAGGCACACAGCTAGGCTTCAGCTGCAGAAATCCCTCCCGGCTGGAGGCAGGACTGCTGTCCCCGCCCTGACTGGGACAAATAGGTGGCAGAGCTGACAGCCAGGTGAATGAGCTGCAGGGGAGAGATGCAGAGGGTACCCTCACCTCTTTCAATTTTGAAGAATGGCGGAAAACAGTCAAGGTACAAGTGAAATGCAAATTTCACCCTGATCTATCATGAAGGTGGACACAGCTGCTTGCTGACATGACAGCTGATGATTCAGAAGCCTGGCGAAACCAAAGGATTGACTATTAAGGCCCAGATTTATGTGTTCTGTGACAAGGGAGCTGGCCCCCTCAGACATCAACAGAGTTCAGCAGGAAAAAGCCAGGCCAGGCCGACTGCATTTTCTCTGTGGGTCTCTGACCGGGTCCGGAGGGCCAGCGTTGATGCTGGGGTAACGGATGGATGAACCACTCACTGCAAACCAGCACAGCAGGTGCACAGAGATGGCACAGGATGAAGGACGCAGACACTGTGGTGCGCCAGCAGTTCCGGCCCTCCTGTCCCTCCTGTTTTCTATACCTGTGTTGCAGGTCTGCTATCCCCATTGGTGAGGGAAAGTTAACACACTGCAGGTAGGTCAAGATTTAGAAATCAACAAAACAGGACGATAAATGACTGTGAGCTCCCAGGATAAAATGTGGTGGCATATAGGAATCTGGGGACAGGCTGGGGAAGGTTTGGGGGACTAGCTCTTGCAGGCAGGAAGGACATCAGGGACAGAGTCTTAGTCTGTGTCCCTGCCAGGGGTGACACTGACAGTATGGGCCCAAGGGAGTGCCCCCGAAGGTCTCACATGGTCACCCCAGAATGCACATTGAGAGAGGCCATGCCACACTCAAATTATCTGCCGAAAGGCATCCGGGAGAAGGAAGGATCTAGTGGTCCGAGGACCAGAGAAGTTTAGCCTGAGAAAGAATGAGCAGGAGGCCTGAAGGAGACCCTGCCACGGGAAGAGAAGCTCCACTGTTTCACAGCAGCAGCCGAAAGCAGGTGGACGTGCAATCGTGAGGAAGCAGACACACTGGCACAGATGCACCGCCTGTCCCAGGAGACAGTCAGCCCCTCACCACCACGGATGTCCAAGTCCGGACTGAGTGTGTCCGGGATCGGGCTGGAAGAGGAGGGCATTCCTGCAGGGTGGGAGGAAGGTAGACAGGATGGTGCTCCAGTCTGAGATCCTAGGATTTTTCATCTGGGTAAACTGCCAGAAACTTCTCAAGCCAGGCACACAGAGAGGATTTTGAATCTTCATGGACTGTGCTACAGGCACCACAGTGACGGCTCCGAAGGAGGGCAGGGGAGCAAGGACCCATCAAAGGCCAAATTGACCCTCACAGCCCTCACTGCCTCACTATCTGCCTGCTCAAGATTCCCAGGTGAAAGCAACACTGATTCCTGGACTTCCCTCGGTCTCAGCCCTGGAGACATTGATTTTCCTGTAGGGAAATTTGTAAACTATTTCAGCTCGGATTCCAACTCAGGACGGAGATCAGGAAGAAGAGAGCAATGTCTGCTCTTAGGAAGGCAGCAGGGCAGATGGACAGATGGATGGCCTGTCTTCAGACCACCCCACGACTGCCTAGAAGAGTGACCAGGGGATATCTCCAAGGCCCACCTGAGAACAGAACTGTGGTGACTGTCCCCATTCTTGAAATAAACACAGTGGATCTCATTTTCTAGACAAATGACTAGAGACATTTTCTGGCTCTGCTTGGAGAACAAAAACCAGGAAGAGATGGTTTTGGAAAAAAACAGTCTGGTTCTGACTGCATTACTGAGTTTGCTGGACTCCTCGCCCAGGTATCCCGGGCATACAGCAATATGTGCACCTCTTTTTATTTTTATTTTTTAAATGCTATCAGGAGAATGACTGTCCACCCCTGATACTGGATGGGATAGCTGGAAAGAGAACAGTTCCTCTAACAGTGGTTCAGCAGGGTAATACTGTCCCCAGGGGGCCCTCAGCCTTGCCCATAGACAATTTTGCTTGTCACAGGAGCTGAAGGATGCTGTGCTGGCATCCAATGGTTAGATACCAGAGACTGATCAGCAGCCTGCAGTGCACAGAATGCCCCATGAGAAGAAGTATCACAATGACACCAGGGCTGAGCCTAAGAAGCTCTGCTCTATAGCCACCAGGCCCAGGCTGACCCTGCGGCTGTGCATGGCCCATGCAACCAGTGATGCTGGAAGGTAGGTGAGGCTGAGGTCCAGGTGCAGGGGAGAGAGACCCTGTCAGGATAAAGAGCCTTTGTGGATGTAACTCAGTTAAAGCTCTTGAGAGGAGATTAACTTGGATTACCTCAGTGGGCCCAGAAATCTAAGTGTCCTTAAAATGGACACATAGAAAGGCAGAGGCCATGTGACAGTGGTCACCAATAAGATCGCCTTCTACCTACCAGGGCTGGGAGACAGAAGGATTCTCCCCTGGAGGTTTGGGAGGAACCTGGTCCTGCTGACAAATTAGTCTCAGACTTCTGATCTCCAGAACCATGAGAGAGATACATATCTGCTCCTGTAACTCACCAAGTCTGCCATAATTTGTTGTGGCAGTCTCAAGCACCGAACACAGTTGTTTAAAAATAGAGACCCACTGCTATCATTTGAAAGCTTCTACCCTAACTGAGTACCCTAAATTTCCTATTAAGTCCAGGACAAGGACTCAGAAAACAGCTGGAAAGTGAAAGTGGGGTAAATAAGAGTTTGAGGCTGAGCCTGGCCAATCTTCTAAGTATATGACTCAAAATCCAGCGAAGAAAAGAAATGAAGGATGGGCTAGGTGTATTAGGCTTGGAGTTTCTTATTTCTTCTTCAAAAAGTCTGATATGCACTGCGCAAAATCTTTGGAAACTTATGAACTACAGTAACTGAAAAGCTGCAGGAATCTATTAGGAAAACTCAGAAGTACCAGCTTCGCTTTGCTAGTCAGGCAACTCCCATGGAGAATTTCAAGATAAGAACTGATTTGTGCCGCTAATGTGTGCCACCAAACTAGAACCCTGGATAAGAGCCTTCCCTAAGCCCTAAGCTAAGAATCAGAACTAAGACTTAGGAGAAGGAACAATGGTTTGTCACATGCAGCCCCCCCAAGTCATCACTAAGATATATGAGTGTCATTTGCCACCCTGGAATGGCTGTAAGTGGGGACAAAAAGGCCCATCATTATAAACTCTTCTGGTCACAGAGGCCATCAGAAGCATCAGGGACGCACAGACACCAGCAGTTGAGAGATGAAATGATATGTCCCCAGAACTCATCCCTGAAGAATTAGGGCCAGAAAGGAGGCCATGGCCTGCCCAGGGAGCCTCTGCTCTGTCACTGCAGCCCACGGTGCCATTGACACTGTTAGGCTAGATCGTCCATCAGGAAGCGTGCTCAGTGCCACCAATTGTTCTGTGAAACCCAACAGTAAAGGGCAACCATTCCAGGATGCGTGACAGGGAGTTCCCAGTGATGTGTCTCTGACATGTAGTTTTTTAAAGGTGGGAGGGGAGTAGGTGTAGGTATTGCTCCTCCTTCACCCATTCTGAATCCAAATCACTTATCCCTCTGCCTTGTCCTCTGAATGCCTTCTAGTCTGTACTAGGTCTCAGCCAGACCAGAGGCTTCCCCTGCAGACATGGGGCCACCCCAGCTGTGCCCCTAAGCTCCTGGGAAGCAGGGGCCTGTGACCCTCAGCTTCCAGGGCAGGACCTTCGGACTCCACTGTCCTCTCTTCCTCCCCTCACCCCTCTCTAGACTCTGCACTGCTCCAAGGCCAGCTCATGCCAGCTGCCCCAAGATTCAACATCCCCACCAAAGCTCCCCCTTTATCCCTCTGTCACCAAGTATGGGACAGCCCTGTTCCGTAGCATGGCTGCTCCTAACAAACTCCCAGAAAAGAATGCAAAAGAGCTTTATCCTTTGCATCCTGGCTTTCTTGATTTTCCCTCTGATATTACCGCTTTTCTGCATTCCTAGTATCTTACATAGTACTGATTTAAATTACTGTCTTACTATACATGTTTAATTGTGGTATAAAATTCATGTAACAACAGAATATATTATTTTTAAGGGAGTAGTTTAATAGTGTCAAGTACTTTGCACCGCTGTGCAACAATCTCCAGAACTCTTTTCTGACAACTTCGAATGATGCCAAATTTCAAATTCCAAAGCAGAGAGAACAGTCTAGAATAATGAAGACCCAGACAACCAGCCCTGGCCACCACCACTATCAACTCAGTGCCAATTTTCCATCTATCTCTCACCTACTCCCCTCGCCCTTGTGTGATGTTTTAAAGATTTTCTTTAGCACTTAATGAAATGATACATGACAAACTTTTACTGTGTTTTACATGGGCACACCACAGGAATTACATAGGCTAGAAAGAAGCTACTCTAAGTTAGGAAGCCCCAGTCCTGTGGGATTCTTGCTCAGAAGACAGAAATCAGATTCAGTAGATGCAAGGGTAGAATGCAGGCCTTTAGGTCCCCTTCTAAAGACGTCTTTCCCATGAGGCAAAGACCCACACATCCTCTGAGTTCCAGAGACGGCAATTACCTCTCTTCCTTGCCCACATTTTGGACACTACTGACCCATTCTCCTCCAAGTTGGTTTTGCATTTGATGACAGCATTCTATAACCCAGAAGAAAAGCAAGACAGTTAGAGTTACCTCCTTCAGTGAGAGATCATCAGAGATACTGATGTGAAGAATGGGAAATTCAAATCCACCAGAGTCAAATAGTTTATAAGACAAACTGTCAACTGACCAAAGTGGGTTCTGGTTTTCCATTCACTGTAGCCAATCTACTTTGAGGTAAGGGAGCACAGACTTTCACAGAGTTCAAGATCTTGGGAACTGCACTCAGCTCCAGCCATCTGCAGCTGTCCTAGGACATGCTCTGTGCTTGCAGCAATTCCCTTGACTGATGACCTTCAAGGGTCAGTGAAGGCTCAAAAACACAAGTGAAGGCGGGCACTGCATACCATCACCTACAACATCTGAATCATCACCGAACCCCAAGGGTAAACTCTCCATGGGCTGGAGCTCACAACACTCAAGCACAGATCCCCGGGGCGGGCAGTCAGTACCTGCTCAGGCTCGTACATCTGAGGAGGTGAGTGGAAAAACTGTGGGTGGGCATCAGGGATCCTCAGAAAGCTCTACAGGAGCTGGTTTGCGGCAGGAAAGCTCTTCACACGCCTGGCAGCATTTGAAGAACACCTCATTGGCACCCTGACAAATGTAACCACAGCTTTCTCTTGCTAAGCCCACTAGCTAAGTTTGCATAAATTTCTTAGACCTTGTTTGTGTAACATGGTAAATTCACCTGAAGGAGCACACCCCTGAGGAAGATGGAAACTACTAATATTCAGGAGGTACCAGATCTAGAGAAGAAATGAAAGCTTCTCGTTCAGTCTAGTGCTGTCTCCATTAGACCGGAGTAAAGACTTGGTTGAGAGGTTACCAATGGCAGCCACATCTTTCTCTGGGTAAGAACCTAAGGAAGGACCCACTCAACCAAGGACTGGAAAGGCAGAGAGCATAAAATGAAAACAAATAATTCTCTTCACTTCTTGGATACATTTTATCCCAACTTTGCTCTCTAAAATATTTATGTTTGAATACACTATTTGAGTACAACATAAGAAAAATGTCTAAAAGAGCCTTTACTATCTATAAGCTAAGGTTTTAAAAATTCAAGACTGATCCAAAAAGTATAAAAAATAGAGTGAAAAAAGGCTATTTCTACCCCAACCATGCAAAAATAATTCTATTTGTTACATTCCTTTCCCGGTATTCAGTTCTGTGCAGTTAAATGTAGTCTACAAAACTTTATATCCCATTTCTGTCACTATCATAATCCTGTCATTCATATATTTCTGAATGTTTAATGCCTAAAGGTATTCCAAATTAGCTTTGCCAAAATTTACTTCACTGATTGCTATCTTTAAACATTTGAAAACAGTCTCCAATTAGCCACATACCTTTTTTTTTGTAAAATTATTGGCTTGCATTTGATTCTTCTCAAAATAAATTCCCAGAGGTAAAATTATCTTGTCAAAGAATCTATTTTCAACCCGCTTTGTCATACAGCCACACAATACTTATCCCTAGATCCCTGATTTATCTCATTAGCAATTTAATGCTACTAATATATTAACAAAATATTACTGTGACATTTTCTACCAAAACAAAAAGACGATGTTATATACCTCCACTTCTTTATAATAGTACCCTTTCATATGGTCAGTGCCCTGATATACGTATTTTAAACTTCATTCAAATTACACACAGTTTCCCAAAATGGGATTTTTCTCTCCTCGTTTCGATGATTTTGCCTTTGAAACGTCATAATATCTTCCAGGCTGGTACAGAACTACAGTTATTATCGGACTACAAGGCTTTTTGTATTGTTTACTGGATCTTGAAAGTTCATTTTTATTATAGATATTGAAACATTTACTTTTCCAGTGGAAGAACCTGTTAAATATTGACTGTTACATGGGAAGTGTAAAGTTTGGTGGGTTTCATTTGCCTGATAAGGGACACCAAATATTTGGAAATTAAAATGTATTTTCTCAGCCAGGCATGGTGGCATAGTCCTGTAGCCAAGCTACTTTGGAGGCTGAGATACGAGGATCCCTTGAGTCCATAAGCTTGAGGCCAGCATGGGCAACAATGTGATCCTGCCTCAATATATATAAATATAAATATATATGTATATACACACACACATATATATACACACACATGTATATATATATATATTTTTTTTTTCTTTAGTAGGAAATACTAGCAAATAGTTGGTCTATTGATAGGAAAGTTGATTTTTTTTCTATTCAGTGTACTACATATTTTATCAATTAATTGTTGTGATAAGTGTCTAATAATTATTCTTAAAGTATAAAAGGCTTATGAGAAGTAATTGGAAAGTCTGAGGATAAATGTTTAAAATATAATTTACCTGTGAATAGATTTAAAAGAAAATTGAAGTGGCTGACTGTTGAAAAGTCTTATCACAATGCAAATAAATAAGAACTATATAACTATCTTTGATATTTGTTTTGATATTCATATATACTTTTAGATAAATTTAAAACTATAGTTTTTTATTTACTCTATGTAGTTTAGGTCTTGAACTCACTATGTCAGAGCAAGGTAGCCTTGAACTTGAGTCCTCCTGCCTCAGCCTTCGAAGTGTTGTGATTACAGGCATGCACCACTGCACCTGGCTCAAAATTTATTTTTTTAGTAAGCTGATTCTCTCTAATTTCTAAAGTTCTGAAATGGCCCAAGGATCATGGAAAGATGTGTCTTTAGATATCTTTTTGAAACTAACAGCTTCTGCAGAGCACAAAGCTTGATTCGGGGCTAATGCCTCTGGGTTAGTTTAAAGTGAGTCTCAGATATAATTTCATCCCTAAACACTTAAGAAACTAAAACATGAAGACAGAATCACAATGTCCTCATAACCCCAATACACTGGGCACCGACTATAGAATGCTGCCTAGCATTCAAAGACTTCAATGTCACTCTCCAGTCGAGGGTTGGGTATACAGTAAGTCTCCAACATCTGAGCGAGTTCAGTTCTGGGAGAACAATCATAAATTGGGCTCCTTCAGAATCTGACACAGTGAGTCTTAAGTAGCACATCTGTGAAAGTTCTTATCATGAATGTTCCTTAACTGGGATTCACTGTACCACGAAAGCCCATTTTTCTGACCAGGAAAGAGGATGCTCAGAGCAGCTGAGGCATTTCTCAAGCCCATTGGTATTAAGACTCCAGCTTTCTGAATCACGGGCTGGTGTTCTCTTCCTGTTCCGCCTTCGCCTCTTAGAGAGGCTGCTGTGGAGGAACAGCAGGTTCTGAATGAGTCTGATGCCCACAGAACCTTCAGCCTCTGCCCTGTCGGGATCTGAACTCCTGGAGCCTCCCAGTTTGGTCTCTTGCATCACTTTTACTGATTTTCCTTATCAAGTATAAAAGTTATTACAGCAAGTCATGCTAAGAATTTCCTGTTTTATTTTTAGTCTTGTGGGGAGAAGGAAAAAAGAGACCAGAAGGGCAGACTCATTTCACCCAGGTGGGTTCTCAGTCAGGGTTCTGGAGACAGATTTCCCCAGCGATTCATGGGGTGACTCATTCATAAACTTCCCCAGAAGAGTCAGGGCTGGGAGCCTTTAAATGAGGAAGGAAGGTGAATGCAAAGGAACCTGAACCCTGCAAGCCACCTCCTTTTCTAGTGGGCTGGGGTCCCATTCTCGTGTTCCTCCGCCCTTTATTGATGGGGATGAATTTGAGAGGTGGAGCTAAGAGCCAGAACAAAGCTGGATCCCAGAGGATTTATGTCACCTGGAGTGGTAATGCTCTTCTTCAGTGAATGCAAATGCTGCCTTCATTCTGCAAGAATGGAGGGGACTCCAGGAACATCAGCAGGGGATAACCGTGAACTGACAGCCACCTAGTCCTGAGCCCCGTCTAGGGACTGTTTCATTCTCACAAACCCTATGGCAATGCACTGAAATTCTTCTCCAATCTGCCTTGCTTTGCTCAATCTGAGGGTTCTAAGCCTGGGCACTGTTTCATCACTAGGTGAATGACACTTGATTGTCTTCTGTCCTGCAAGAGGCATAAGCAATACCATAGCCATCTGACTACTGGGTTCCCATAGCACCTTCTACCAGTCATAACAACATAAAACGTCACCAGCCTTTGCTCAGTGTCCCCCAGGGGCAAGAGTGCCTGTGGCTGAAACCCTTCATTCAGAGAACACCCTCATATGGGGCAACTACTTCTGTCTTATTTTCCTGTGTCTTCCTGTTACCTAGTGCAATGGCTGGCTGACTGCAGGAATCTCAAAATATTTGTGGATCCCTAAGAATGGCAGGTGTGGGATGCTGTCCCCTACCCCCAATTTGTTATAGATGGGGCAAATGAGGCTCAGAGAGGTCATGGATCTCTGGGGTTGCACTGCAAGGAGTGTCAGGGTAACAGCTTCGCTGTTACCTGCAAGCCCTGTGCAAGCAACTAGAGCTCAGAAGAGGAGCTCAGTCTGCATCCTCCAGCTCGGCCGCCAAGGAACAAGGTCGTGAATGCCATTTGAACAGACTATTCCAAGTGCCTGCAGCTGTTCATTAACCGGGAAGGTGATCTGAGCCTTGAATCTGGGGCCTTGGTGCCACTTGCAATCAGAGTGATGGAAGCCCTGTGGCCCTCCCAAGTGTGAGAGCAAGGAAAACTTTTAAAGCTTTCTCTCGTACCTTAAATGGAGCATAATTGATAAATGATAATGACTTGCACCATATTCACAATGTGAGCTGGCCAGAGGAAGCCCAGTGCCCCAGTGCAGTTGGGCTATGACTGAATCTAGTTAGAGATCTGCAGTGCTGCCTTAATGAGGTTTAGAGTCTGCTTCCTTTTTAAAGAGGAAAGTGGAGCAGAGTAAATGTCTGATTCATATTTGGAAGTGGGAGTAAGGTGGGGGTGGGGGGAGGGGCTCCCGTGCTTTGCAACTGGGTACCCAATTTGCAGGCAGGAAAAGAAAAATTCTAAACTCTATTGCTGCTAAGTGTTCTTTCAAAATTATGCTAATTATGAAGAATGGAAATAGCTTCACGCATCGATACCCTGAAGCTCAATCAGGCCCACATCGCCTGATTCTCTTGGCAGCGATGGTAGGAGGTAGCTGGGGCGGGTGGGGGGAGAGACATTGCTGTGGGCTGCAGGTTTATGTCTCGATAAAATTCTGTGTTGGAATCCTACCCCGCAAGGCAACTGCATTAAGAGGTGAGGCCTCTGGGAGGGGCACAGGTCATGAATGAAATGAGCACCTCTGCTCTTCCACCAAGCGAACACATGGTGAGAGGTCTCTTTAAGAACCAGAAAGTGGGTTCCCTATGACATTCCGCATCTGCCAGTGCCTTGATCTTGGGCTTGCCGGCCTCCTGAACTGTGAGAGACACTTCTATGTCATTAATAAGCGTTCAAAGAGACAGATTTTTATAATAGCAACCTAAAAAGATGAAGACAGCACCGAGGCAGGATCTAGTGACTTCAAGGGAAACCAGAAACAGTATTCTGCACCTATAGCCCTGACCCTAGAAAGCCTGTCTCAAAGGACACGGCCTGGTCTCCTTGCAGTTAGGTGATGCTTGGTGAGTCCCACTTCCTGACCTGGAGCCAGGGCTCCACACTAGTTTATTCCCTTTCCTACACCATGTTTGTGCGATTTGGGGAGTTCATTGTGTTTGAGTTAGCAGAGAGGAAGAAAAGCCAAACAGCAATGTTTCCAGTGTAGAACTCTTTTCCTTTCTTGCCTGTCCTCCCAAAGAACCAGGTATGCCTCCATAGTGTGTGCAAATCTAGGATCTTGCGAAAAGTTATTTATTTTTTTAAATAATAATGGCTTCTGCTGCTACTTACCATGCACTCACTGTAACCCTGACCACTGGAATGCATATTGTCACTTCACCTCACAAAAATGCCAGAGATGAGACAAGTCCTTTCTCTAACTTTGATCAAAGTCACTGAGGCCCAGAGCCAGCACTGGTGAAGCCAGGATTGAACCCCATCTCTGTGAGGTCTTTCCGGCATGTTATTTTCCCTCCGAAGGGCCACAAGTTACTGCAAAACTGCTCTCTGCCTTTGACACCAACTCTCTCTGGAACTTTCACATAGCCTGGCCTTTTCTCTTCTCTTTCCCGAGAGAGTCCTGAGGTCAAGCTCCAGAGACCACACATCTCCTCACAGATGTTCTCCCCACCACTGGGGGTGGACTGACCAGGGGCTCCCCGTTGGAGCAGAACCCTGGATCCTGGTCCTTTCTCTGGTTTCACTTCTGTGACTGTTGTGCATTAGATAGATTGGCATTTTCAGCTAGAAAAGCTTCTGGCTTCTGAATTGCTTCCCTAGCATCTTTCATACCAGGCTGGGGAAATGTCTAGTCTTCTCTCCAAAGGCTTCCTCATAAACCACTCTAGTCCCAGGCTCAACAGACCAGCACGTCATCTTTTATCCTCTTTAAAACACAGATAACAAGGGAAATGTGAATGTTTCAATATTAGATTGCAGTGGTGGCTGTGTACAACAACCAGCCTGCAAATTGAGCGGCGATAAAGCAAATGAATTTTATGGTATATAAATTATATTGCACATTGAAAAAAGAGCTAACAAGGGTTATTTTTAAAGGGCTGTAAAGAAGGGTGTATGGGGCCTCCTTAATTACTCCAGAAAACAGAGGCTGCATGGGAAAGGCTGGCTACATATTTATGGCAATTCGACTAAATTATTTCACCCATCCTCTTGTTCTTACAAAAAGCACTAGAATTGAAGCTATAGCTGAAACTCAGTTGACCCCCACTACCTCTGAAGCTCTGTCCAGGATCTGGCAGGTAGGGGTAGTGGGAGGATGCTGGTGATCTTGAAGTAGCATTTCGCAGGTGGAGCTACTTCCCAGGGTCATTTCTGAAGCCCCAGCTGGGTCCAGCTAGGAGTCTGTCTGTCTCTAAGGCAGCTTCAAGCTCAGCCTGTTGGAGGGGGTAACTTGCCCCCGGTCACTAATAAGCACCATGAACCTGTCCTTGAACCTCACTCATCTCATTCACAGAAAGAAGCACTGACTTCATGTAGTTGCCCTCAGGGTTGCATGAAATAGCTCTCAGAAAAGGCAAAAACTCAGACCAAGCCTAGCTCCTGACTTAAAAAGAAAATCACTTTATCACACTAGGAAAATGGGCCAACTGCAGGTGGAGTCCCACTTTATGGATAGCAGTGAATTTAGCTGATTCCATTCAGACTTCGCCATCATTCTTTGCAGTGGGTCTTACTGTTCCCTTTTTGTGTTCAGGGAAAAGGCACCTAGTGTTGAAGGTACTTGTTGAGGTCACCAGCTAAGAAGTGACAGAGGTGCGACTTGCAGCCAGGCTCGATGCTTGAGTACTTGTCACTCTGGTATCCAATGTGGCACAGGCCACGGACTCTGGTGATGTCCTGGCTATGAACCAAAGCGGTGGAAGTGCATATCTGTGCACCAGGGGCCCTGACAGCCATCCTATGAATCAAACCCCCACACACTTTGCTGAGATCCGCACTCATTTGCCATGGCCACATTCCCAAAATGAGCCCCAGGAAAACATCATAGCACATCCCGTTCCCAAAGGCTAAATTCCTTGTAGCCTAGAGCGTCATACTTACAAGCAGAATCTGAGCTGGCCCTACTGGGTTATTTTTAGCTCTTTATTTTGGCTGCCCTTTCTGGGTGACCCAGTGGCACAGGCCAAGCTCTCAATGTTTTCTTCTGACTCTCACCTTGAGAAATGACCAGGTTCCAAAGGACTGGCTCCATACAGAACCGCAACATGTGACTTACTGAGAGGGTGGGTCCACAAGGAGGGAGGAGGGCCAGACCCAGGTGGCAGCTCAGGGCTGTTCTGCAGTGGGACAGAAGTTGGACAGGTGCCAGTGGCTTCCAGGCACACTGATTTCCAGGGAAAGCCTTCAGGAGCATACTGCAGACTGCCCGCAATGACAGCTTCTGTGGCTATGCTCCAAGCTGTGGACTGGCCTCAGACTCCGAGCTGGAGGAGGGATCCAGTAGTACAGACACTGCCTTAGGCAATGGCCCTAGATCTCACTACTCCGGTAACTCTCCTAATAGCCTGCAGGCATTTAAGAGTCCAGATTAGAAATTCACCCGAGCCAACTGGTCCCCCTCTGCCAAGCTGTCTCTTTCCAACCCTTCACCCTACTGCCAAAAGAGCTGTCTTCTCCAGGACCCAATTATGATCACACCAATCCCCTCCCCCAAACTCGCCAATTCTTCACAGCCTTCTGGTTGAAATTCGTACTTCTTGTATGGTCTATGAGGTGCCCCTGGCCCTTTGCACAGACCCCATGTCACTTTTTGGACCCCTGGGCCATGGCTTCGCTGGGAGAATGACTGCCTTTTCCTGAGGATGGCTCTTCCCTAAGCCATCCCTATGAGAATCAAATGTCTCCCACCACAGTGGCACATGCCTGTAACTCCACAATTTTGGTAGGATGAGCCAGAGAGACCTCAAGATTGAGTCCAGCCTGGTTAATTTAGTGAGACATTGTTTTAAGAAATAAAAAGAGCTGGGTATGTAGCTCGAGGGGAAGGCTATTGATTCAATCTCCTGTAAAGCCAAAAAATATATTTTTTAAAAAATGTCATCTCCATTGTAAAGCTCATCCCTACCTGGTCCACTGAGACCATAGAATTTTATTGCTTTGAAGTGAATAAATGTCCAACCCAAGTTTACTGCACTGAATTAACTTCGGCATTTGGCTTTAATTAAAACATGCAAATTTGCCTGGAAGGGAAAGCATTCCTGAGTCACTGGCATCTCTGTGCTAGCATGCAACTTGGTGCTGGAGAGAGGACCGGCGTCTGACAGACACAGGAGGGTGAAGGACACAGAGGTACCCTGGGAAGGAAGGTGGCCCAGGGTGTGGGGCAGTCCCTGGTTCCAACAGAAAGCATGTTTCCAACTCCTGGTATTCATCATGGTAAGAAGGAAAAGTCCTTACCAAATCGCAGGGATTAGCAATGAAGATCTCCACCCAGTGACAGCAGTTTGTCCTCTGCAAACATGAACTAAGGCACTCACAGTCAGGTAGAAGAGAATGGCACCAGACTTTCTGGAATATACTGTGTCCTGGTGTCCTGGGAGAGGTGTCTCTAACTCTCTGCCCTGCCGTGAGGCAGGCAAGGTGGGACCCTCTCTCCTATCTACAAGGCAAGAACCCGAGCCACTGATGATGTGACCCACTCAAGATCCTGGATGCTGGAACAAGAACCCAGGTCTCCTGATGCTGGATCCAGTGCTCTATTCCCTGACACACGTGGCTGATGTAACCTGATGTAACTCTGACCACAGGACACAGAGGACTATGAGGCTGACCCTCCAGGCTGGGTTCCATACACACTGGCATGTCCCAAGTGGGACCTTAGGCACTTGGCTACCATTACTTCTTCAAAGGGCTGGGTGCTCAAAAAATTCAACCTCAGCTGTGGCTGATGTGAGTGACACACAGGATAAATTTTTATGGGAAGAGAACACCCACATGGGAAGGAAGAGGCCTCCGAACTCCTGATTGCTGGACCTTACAGTACACATGGCACCATGGTACTGGGCTAATGGGAGCAAGTGCCACCTCTCCTTTGCTCTTTCCACAAAGGCCACCACATTCTGGCACATGGGTGATGTGCAGCATCTGTGATCCACACCCGGATCATTAGAAGGTTTCCTCTAGCGCTTCCCCGTGATCTGTTAGGAGTGGACCTCTACCGAGTGCTCTGCCACTGCTGAGGACTTTTTTTATTCATTAAAACAATAAGCAAAAAGTCAATATATAATAAAATTATTTTCATCCATGTTTTGCAGGCAAAGAGTTTGAATATCAGAGAGGTGAAGCCACTTTGCCAGAATCATTCAGAAATAAGATTTAGGGACAGGATTCTCTGGCTGGCTCTGAACCATTCAGCTACACAAGAAGCCAGGCAGAACCTAAATTCCCATCAGCAGGGCCTGAAGAATGTGTGTGAATGAACGATCAATAGCCTGTGTGTGAACTGCTTTAGGCTTCAGCAGGGTAAATATCAAAGGGTGGTGTTCTCCACCTCTACCCCAGGCACTTACAGCCCAGGGCGCTCTGACCATCTTCAGTTACCCCTGCTTCCTCCTCCCTTTCCTCATTCAGGAAACTGAAGTCACCAGCACCTTCCCTGTGCTCCCTCCTTTCATCACTATGGCCAGGCACCTCAATGGCAGAAGGACTGCACTTATCCTGGGAGACCTAGGCTGGAAGAGGCCAGCTGCTGTCCCACGCAGGCCATCACAGGAAAAGGTCAGGCAGACACTCACACAGTTTCCTGTGGTCTGCGGAGGAAAGCAAATAAAAGTCCCCAGGCATGAAGATCACAAAATTGATCTGGCCTGGGCAACTTAACAATATATTGTCTCAAAATTTAAGAAAGGAGGGGGGCTGGGGATGCCTCTCAGTGTGAAGGACCTAGGTTTAAGGCATAGGAGTGCAAGGGTGACAGTTCCCACTGTCAGGTAGAATGGCTGCTGGTCACAGGGCTCCCTGTGGCAGGTTCCCACTGGACTGGGCTCTAGGGAGCCACAGATAATTCACTAGCTGCACCTTGACCTCAGCCAGGGGCTGCAGTGCTCAGAATGCCCTCAGGGGAAGGAATAGCCACCTGCATGGTGGCCATGGGCTAATAGTGCTTTGCTTCCCAGGAGCCGGCAGGGCAGAGCAGGGGTCATGGCCTCTTGGCCTCTCTCTCCTCTGCCTGCAAGGAGATGCAGCTGTGACCACAGATACCTCTTCCACCTGGGACACTTTGACCTTCCTCTTGGGTGGGCCTCCTGCTCCAGGAAATCTCAGCAGCCCACCTTGGCCACACTGAAGGTCCCAACCCTCCCTCCTCTGCCTCAGTTTTGCTAAACAGTCTTCTCTTATGGACCGCTCCCCCTACCCCGACCACCCTGTGTCAGTGCTAAAGATGAATTGTATCACTGAAAACCTCTGCGAAGCCCTCTGAAGCCATCAGGACTCCAGGGAGAGCCACAGTCAGGATTGGCTGTGATAATTAGAGGTGACAAAGGCTTTGCTTTTTAGCAGCAAAAGCCTGAAAGCCTACTTTCATTATTTTTCTCAGTGACCTTTCTACACAGTGGTCTTTTTTAGTAACCACACGTGTGTCCAGACTCCCCAAAGAGAAGTTTACCTTTTCAGGGCCTCCCTCCTGTCCCAGCTCAAAGCAGGATATTCTGAGCAAGTGTCTCTGGGGATTAGGGGAAAGGGAACTCCCTCCAGCAAAATGAGTTTTCAGCTCTCCAGGCTTGGTTTCCAGGAACTGGGGACTCACTCATTCTGTAAGAACTTTTGTCTTAGAAACCTGTTGGAGCGGAACAGGATGGAAAGTCCATATGTATGCCTTGTCTCCCTGGCCTGGTACTTGAAAATCTTTACATTGAGTCATGACCTGAGGCTTCCTTTCACTTTCATTTCTGCAATGTTGAGGGTTTGCTCTTCATCCTGTTCCAAAGAGACCTCCAGAAGAAGCTGAAGACTGAGCAGGAACAGCAGGGGATTTCCAGGGGATGGGGGACAAGAGATGGCTGTCTGCTGATGCCCCTCTGGGCAGCTGTTGGTAGGTACTGCCAGAAGGCGCACCCCTGCTTACCTCTCCCAGAGCCTGATGATCATCCCATGCAGTGAAAGCTTTGTACCCCCTCAGGAGTCTCTCACGCAAAAGTGAGTGAAGACACAGAAACAGCTGGGGTGTCCAGGGTGGGAGGTGCCCTCCTGCCTCTCCTCACTAGCTTGCTGCTCTGCCCAGCTTTCCTGCAGGCCTGGCTCCCCTGCAGCCCCATCTCCTCAGAGGAGGATCTCTTAGCTTTGTCAGGGTCTTCTGGACAGAGAGCTCCTTTAGCCTTTGGGACTTGGCCATTTCACAGAGAATCACTGAAGGCAGATGCCTCTGGGGCAATTCAGGGGGGAAGTCCCTGGGGAGGAAAATGTGGGTCTCAGGACTCTGAGTAGCCAGCTCTTAATGAATCGAGTGGGGGGTACCTCTGCCCTGTTCCGCTTCTGTCCCTCCCAGATCCCTGGATGGCCCTCAGCAACCCTCCTTTCCCCCATGTCTACATCAATTTCTGTCACTCTCAGACTGGTGTTGGTGGTCCTGTAATTCTTTAAGGGATGACTGGTGGGCAGGAGGCAGACACCCTCCACACAACCCAGATGCCAGCAAGCACGGGGAACCCAGGAGAGCAAGGATCACTTATTAAGCACCAACCACATGAGGGGTGATGGAAAAATAGGGTGAATATTCAAATAAAACAATTTATTACAGTAAAAGACACATTGCCATGATGGTGGTGTCCTCATCTTCCTTATTTAACCAGATCTTGCACTATGTGGCTTCTGTTCTTTCCTAAAGTCAAAATGACCATGAAAGGTAAATATTTGGAATTGATTTAGGACACCGAGGCAGCCGCAACAGCACAACTAAAAACACACAGGAAAGAGACTTCCAGAAGTGCTCCAGGAAGTGGCGAGCACAATGGGCTAAGTGTGCTTGAAGAGGAGGAAGGTGTCTGAGGGAGGCAATGCACCTTTTAGTGTAATACATCTTAGAAATTTAAACATATGCTGTAGTATTTTTCAACTATGCCTCCTGTGCTGGATCCAATGTAAAGGCAGGAATGTAAATATTATTAATTCACTAACATTAACTATTCAACATGTGCAAGGCATGTCATTAGGAACCATAAACAGAATATAAGAGAGCAGTACCCAGAGGAGCAGTACCCAGAAGAGCTTAGACCCAAACACACACATCAGTACCTCACCCTGCTTAGCTCTAAGCCATGGAAGGGCTGCAGGGCAAACTATGCCAGGGTGATTTGGGATCAGAGCCTGCTGGGCTCCCCAGGCAGAGTCCTCTGCCTCTGTCTACTCCCCTCCTCTCCATCCATCATGGGTTTGGCTTCCAGATCCGGGGAACCAGGCCACTAGGCTTACTGAGGAATGTGGTGCCCTGGGCTCCCTGAGCGCCATCTGGTCAGGGCACCTTGCCAGCCACTGCTCACAGGCTGGATAATGAGTGAAATGACAAGCGTCCCCTTGTACCCAGCATGTGTTCTGTCAAGCCTTGAAGAGATGCTCAGGACAAGAGAGGTGGAGATGGGGACAAAAGGGACCTCTGGGATGGGTCCATGCCACTGGAGAAGATGTGTGGTGAGTCCCCGAACCAGCCCCCACCTCAGGGCATCCATCTGCCTCTCAGAAAGGGGCACATAGCAAACGCAGCCTTTTCAGCAACCTGCTTGGGGCTTGGTGGCAGTGGCCTTTCTCCTCACAGAAGACACTCCCCTAGGACAGGACTTGGTCCGTGTTGAAGCTGGGGCAGGAAGGGGTGCACCTCCCTTTGTCCCATGACTTGCTGCAACTTTCCCACCACCCTGATGACAAAACACAGAGTGGCTTCAGCAGTGTCTCCAAACAGACTTGCTCGAGTCCTAACCAGTTACGCAGAGCCTACACAGTTCCATGGAAACAGGGTAGCTGAAGACGAAATGAAGGATCTTGAGCTCAGACCACCTTAGGCTTAGGAAAGACTCGAAACCCAGTGACACTGTCCTTAAAGCAGAAAGGAGAGGGAGAGGCAGTCACAGAAGGGATGACGCTGTAAAGATTATGGCGAGATCAGAGTGAGGCATCCCCAGCTTACCCAGCACAGAGCACTGGCAGCAGCCAGCAGGACTGGGATGGATCCTCCCTGGAAGCCTCCAGAACGGTGACTCTGACTCCACTGATGCCTTGGGTTGTGACTTCCGACCTCCAGAGCTCTGAGAGGAAACCTCCAGGGCTTCACAGCACCCACTTGTGGCATTTTGGCCTGGTAACCCCAGGGCACAGGTGGGAATAAGGACCTGAGTGGCCACCTGCCTCCTGATGGCGATTTCACCAATATGGGCTCAGAATACTTGCTTCCCAGAGCGCTGGTTCCACACTGGTAGCACAGTGAGCCACATTCATCTGCTCTCCCCTTCCATGGGCTGTGGCATGGAGTCAGCCAGGGGGCGTAGCCACAGCATGCCACCTTCAGAGGAACCCAGCATGCAGGGGCAGCTCAGGACAGCACCCCCCCCCCCCCGGAGAGAAGAGGCTAGGCAGGGAGGGAAGGATTGACCTCAGCCTTTTGATAGACTTTAATTCACAGACTAAAAGGAGTCATACTCAACAGGCAAGGTGGCACATGTCTCCAACTCCAGCTGCGCGGGAGGCTGAGTCTGGAGGATTACAAGTCGGAGGCCAACCTGGATAACTTTGGGAGAGCCTGTCTCCAAACAAACCAAGCAACAAACAGGCTAGGAATGTAGCTGCGGCTCAGTGGCAAAGCACCCCTGGGTTCAATCCCTAGCACTGGGGAAAAAACCTCAAGGAATGAACCCTGATTACTCTTTAAGATCGCCTAGGCTCCCTTGCTCTAAATAGCTGAGCATTTAATTCACACTTTCAGGGCAATTTATTCCCCAGTTGGTTGGGTAACATCCTTATCTCCTAGGGATGCATGGATGCCACAGAGACCAGGTGTGTGTATGCATGCACATGTGTGTGTGTGCACTTGTGTGTACATGTGTACACATTCTTATTTATTCAGGAACCCAGTAAAGTACTCAAAACAAGGCTGCACACAGTTTGGCACAGTGGGGCACAGCTATAATCCCAGCCATGTGGGAGGCTGAAGGAGGAGGATTATGAGTTCAAAGGCCACTTGGGAAACTTAGAAAATACACCAGAGCTGGGGTTGCACATGCATGTTTAGTGGTAGGGTGCATGTTCAGCAAAGGGTGCTGGGTTCAGCTCTCAGCACCACCCACCCACACACATGCATGCGTGCAGATGGCTGCATTTAATCAGGCATGACACACCCAGCTGTGCAACTGAAGGCATGGCCCTTCCCTTCTCTACTTCCAAGGTGGGGCTCACATTATGAATCAGCTACGTCAGGAGTCTTGAACCCTGCTGGACACAGAATTTAACGTTAGGCCTTATTCAAAATCATCATTATACTTCCAGAGGCTGAGGTGGGAGGACTGAAAATTTGAGACCAGCTTTGGCAACTTTAGAGACTTAACGAGACTCAACTTTAGAGACTTAACGAGATAAAAAGGGCTGGCACCGTAGCATAGTTCTAAGGTGCTGGATTTCAGTTCCCATTCAGTACTGGAAAAAAATTATATATATATAAAATAATAAAATAATGATTACTAGAGTTGCATCCAACCTCAGGTTCTGTTGTTCTGCTGTCACCTACAGCAAGGCACCTCTCCCTCAGAGTGACCTCATCTGTCCACTGGTAGAGGGAAGGGACAGTGAGAGCCCTGTACCTCTGAGCATCAGGGGTTTTGAGGCTGCAAGCACAGTGGGGTAGCAAACCTTCTCGTCACTGTCTGGATCTGCTCTCCTGCCTTCGATGCTGGCTTCTAAGACCAAACAACCACTAAGGCTGGAGAGGAAGACAGAGGCTAGGACAGGGCTGCATGCCTGTGAGGGTCCATCTCTGGGCACCAAGTGTCCCAGGGTCTGTTTTGGCACTTGATGGAAGGCAGTGTTCTGACTGGAAGGACACTGCGTCTTGTCTTCTCTGAAGACAGCGGTGATGCCTGCTGCCTGTCACATTCTTAGTTTCAACCACTATCTTTGCAGAAAGCAAGAGTCCCATAGCAATAAGAAAACAATACAGTAACCTCTAGCTTGAGCTCCCGTCTGCCGGGATCTCTTTGTTCCTGAAAGGACACGTTTCTTTTTATTTGTTGATTTTACTTTGAGATAGAATTGCCCAGACTGGTCTTGAACTTGTGGTAGCCCTGCCTTAGCCTTCTGAGGAGCTGGGGTTACAGGTGTGTGCGAGTGCCCAGCAGCCTATCCCTTATCTGCAGTCCAAGCGGACACATGGCCCCAGCAGTACAGAAGTGGGAGTGAATGTGCAGCCTGCCAGGCTTCCCGAGACAGGTGTCACCCAGAAGCCAGCTGGCGCAGTGACATATGAGAAGGTCAGCTGCCAGGTCAAGGTGGCCTTCTGCAAGGAGGCAGATGGGAGGCTTTGCGATGTTGGGGCAAGTAGCTTCCAGGTGGAGGGAGAAAGTTATGAGAGTTGACTGTGTGACGCAGTAAAAAACACTGAACACCAAGGTTTCCAGACACAACCATGGGAGGAGGTTAAATTAGCTGTCTACATGCAACTCCAGATGCTGGGATTTACCTCGAGGATCCCAATCCTTGGCATGCTAGAAGACAGGCAGATGGTAATGACAAGACAGGGCCTTCTCTCCTCAGAGGGTAAGAGTAATACGGGTCTGCATAGACTTATCTTGATATTAGTAAGAGAGAACCACAAATGCTTTGAAAAGTAAAAGTACAGGGAACATGGCTTCGGAGAGGAGAAACGGAAATAATCAACATTCCCATCCATCCCATGAAACAGCAAACAGAAGGCGCCGCTCTATTTCACCTGTTTTTAAGACTGCAGAGAAAAGAGTGCTGGGTGGACCCTGGCAGGACCCAGGAGGGGCTGTGCTTCTGACAAGACTCAGACAGGAAGACCTAGTGACAAAGCACAGGCATCCAAGTCAGAGCATGTGGATAGACTAGAGATGTACCCAGCTTACCGATGATTCTGATTTTGTTTCTTCAGTTCAGGGAAAATGTTCTTAAACCCTAAGAGGCTGCACAAATATGTCCATGAAGGAACTGAGACTCAGAAATATGAGTGATAGAAATGAGAGATGAAAAGACATTTAAATCTGTCTTCAAATGATCTCAAGTGCATTTGCTTGCCCTGGGTATTAAATGCCAACAGAACTGCACATAGAGATTTCACAGGAAAAATATGCAAAGACAAAGAAAACACAAGGCTGGTAAATAGAGGTGGATGCTGGTAATGACATATGCAAAATTGCAAAATCAACTGATCTTTTGTGAATCCTAAAAATAAGGCAATAAATAGGAACGCAAATGGGTTTCCTGAAAACAAGTTATAGCCAACCAAGCTCATCTCCTGTTTTCACACAGTCACCAGTGTGGTTAAATTAAAGGAGGCAGTGAACTTGTCTGGCCATGCACTTTGCTAGATCAGGCTTTAGATGGGGGGACGCAGCCTGCAGGAGGGGCCATACCCAGACACCCAGGGACTGGTGGCTGCAGCAGGCTGGTTAAAGCTGCACGTGTTGTTGTCCTTGCCTTCTCTGCATGGCACAAGACCCTCAAGGGAGTAGAGTCATGGGAGGAGATGACAGGCGATGGATGGCAGGAGGCCGCAACCCCAGACTCAACAAGTTCGGCTGTTAGAGTACAAGGTAAGCTGCACAGCTCCATGCTTGACTTGAGTGGGATTGCAAGAAAAAAAGACCAAGGATATTTTTTGCTTGATAAAAAGTTCAATTTGATGATTCAGTTCTTTAAAACAGGTTATTTATAGTAGTATACAGACAAAAAAGACAAAAAGAATTACTTCTAGTAACTTATTTAATCTGCAGAATTATTCCATAGCATGGGCACAGAGGTGTCCCAAGATGAGTATGGAGCACCTCAGAGCAGCAGAAACCAAGGAATAGATCCAAAAAGAAAATCAGTGACAGTGGGCTAGAGGGACATAGGTAGATCGAAGGAACCCTCTTTCCTGGTCAAAGCTGGAATAATTAAGCAATGTATTATAAACAACTACAAATTAAATATCCATAGATCCATACTGATGGCAATCAATAATTGCATCAACAGCAGGCGGAGGAGGGCGGAAAGACCTCCATGCAGTGAAACTCCGGCTCATCTCTGTGGACTCGTCATGCTCAGGAGATGGAGGTCACAGCACACCTCCCTTCCCAGGAGCTCAGCAAAGACAGCAGCTTCACGGTGGACAGACCCGAGACGTTCCCTCGGCTGGGTGACAACAGTGACAAAGCCAGTGGACTGGATGAGCCCTGGCTACGATGGGAGGAGGGTCGTGCTTCACTGCCGTGTTCTTACCCTGAAGACCACGCTCCCCTCACGCAGTCCAATCGTGAGAACACATCAGAAAATCACTGCAGAGCGACCCTCTGCAAGCCACCTGACTGGCACTCCTCCTGACCATCAAGGACATCACAAAAGGAACATCTGAAGCAGGAGGGCCTGCAGAGTCAGGATGACTAAGTGTAATGTGATGTCCCAGATGGGATCCTGGAGTGGAAAAATGATACGAGTTAAAAGTTAAGGGCAGCTGAATAAAGCATGGGCTTTAGTTAATAAGAATGCACCGATACTGGCTCACTAATTGTAACAAAGGCTCTACTATAACAACACACGGGATGTTAATAAAAGGAGGAAATGGCTCTGGGGAGTGTAAGAACGCACTGCACTGTGCTGTCAACATTTTTGTAAATCTGAATCTGTTACAAATCCTTAAAAACCAGGTCTAAAACAAGCAATATGAGGCTCTGGGAGGTGCATTTGAAATCAGAGCCCTGTCTTCCTTCCCTGAACTGTCTTGCTGCATGGGAGACGTTTTGATGGCTATCTGTCATTCCCCAGCAAACTGTGACTCCTGGAGAGGAAGGTCTGCACAAGTCCGGGCACTGTCACATCTGTCCTGCAATGATGTGGATGAGGCTCGTCCCCAGGGGTCCGTGTGTTGGAAGCCTGGTCCCAAGTGTGGTGAAGGTGAGAGGTCAGTCAGGGTATCAAGTGGAGATGGGTATGTCACTGGGATGCTGTGGTAGGAGGGATGGAGATAGTCATTCTCATCAGACCCTCAGCTCCCCCAAGAGGAGCTGTGATACAGTAATGAGTCCCTGTTCTCTGGCTTCCTAGCTCACCATGTGATCTCCTCCTCTTCCACATCCTCCCACCGTCACGCTAGCCACCACAGCATAAGGCCCTGAAATTTCAGCCTCCAAATATGTGAGCTAAATAAACTTTTCCTCTTTATAAGTTACTCAACCTCAGGTATTTTATTATAGAGATAGAAAACAGACTAATACACTACTTTTGCACAGGTGCCTGGCACATAGCAGACACATAATGAACACTTGTGAAACAAATGACAAGAACAGGCTTTGGAGCATAAAATATCCATCTTAAAACACTAGAGAAAAGGGGTCCAGGCCCAGGGTTCATGTAGAGTTCTGTCCAAGGAAGATTCTCTCAAAGGCTGATCTCTGGAGTTCTGTGCACTCTCAGCAGCTTGCAGTGAGGCTCAGGGGCTGAGGCTATGGTGACTACTTGGATGCATGCCCTCGGGGTAGCTGCGTTTGCTGTGAATTTCAGGGCCTGGGGGTAGGGGGCTGGCAGACAAGATTGGTTCCCTTCCTGTGGCTGTGTCATTTAACCTGTAAAGTCACACCCTTATGAGGTCTTACTAACTGTGCCTCAGTACACCCGCCCAAAATAGCACTGCCATCTGGATGTTAAATACAAAGCCTCATAGCTGTGGATTTACGCTGAACATCTGACACTCATCATGCAGCCCTTTACTTCTGTGCAGCCTGAGCTAGCACAGGGCGGAGAAAGCTGCTTGTAGGAAACATCTGCATCATCTCAGAAGTGAATCCACTGCCTTCATAGCTGTGACCCCACCCTCCTTGATTTCTCAAAAGCAAGCATGAACCCAGCACACAGGAACAGCATGGAAAACAGGATCTCATTACTCCAGAGCCCTCCTTGATTCCCAGACCAAGCTGAAATTTCTGGACTTAGCACACTCTCTCTTTCTTGCAGGCATAGATCCCAGCTACTTCTGACTATTAAAAACAAAAACAAAAAAACCCCCTCAACTCTGCTTTCAAACTCACAACTATTTGTTTGGTTCCTTGGGGCAAATCTTGAGGCCTAGTGTCTCTCTCCCTGTGCAGGACTGATCCCTACTGACCACAAGCTGAAGCCCAGATCCACACTACCTTCCTCTGTGTAGGCAGATCCCATCCTACCTTCCTCTGGGGACCAGACTACAGCACATTACCCAAGCTGCTTTCTTAGGGTGCCTGTCCTCTGTGCTCCCTCCCCCAAATCCTCTTGACTCATGTCTCAACCTAGAAACCCACATTGCATTTCAAATTCTAGTTCTCATTCACCTCCCCACTGAATTCCAACCTTACGGAGGCCCCTAAGCACCATGTACTCATCATCTTGTTCTCCTGATTATTTATACCTTTATCATCTTCAAAGAAATGAACAAGATAATTCCAGGCAATAATAAACCTGATAAGACAAATGCAAAAGGGAGATGAGAGAGTGAGATGGAGAGGGGATAACTCTGGCTGGGTGGCCAGAGCACTGCCACAAGAAACAAGATGTGTGTGATACTAGGAAGAGGGTCCAGAGGCTGCATCCCAGTGGACAGGAACAGATCAAGGATGAAGGCAGGCTCTCTCCTCTGATTATCTAGGTTCTCTCCTGTGTGGAGCTGGACACCACCAAAACACAGGGAATAGGGACACAACCTGAAAGACCATTCTGATTGCTGAGTGACAATCTGGAATGGATGCAGGAGGTGGTGGTGATGGTGGGAACCAGGACTATCACACTTGCCTTAGTTACTTTTCTTATTGCTGAAACAAAATACCTGGTGCCTAAAGCTAAGGGAGGAAAGGTCTATTTAGTTCACAGTTTGTAGAAGGCAGGATGGCATTGCTGAGGAGGACAGTTCCTGGTGGAAAAAGGTAGCAAAGCAACAAAGGATTACCAAAGTATTCTATACCTTGTGACTTATCTGGGAAAGTTTTGGGGATGGAGTAGCACTCACACCTTTAATCCTAGTGGACTTGAGTCTAGCACTGTACCATGAGTCAATTCCAACATCACACATTCTAGATTCAGCCACCTTTGAAAAAACTCCGCCTATGACCACATGAGGCTTTGGGGGGACATCTAACATTCTATCCCAGACCTCCCAAAGGCTTATGCATATTTCTTTATGCAAAAGGCATTTAGTCCATTTTCAAGAATTTTCAAAGTCCTAACAGTCTCAGCATTGCAGAAAAGTCCAAGCCCAAGTCTCTGTTCCCCAGGGAGCTCCCCCTGCACTTCATTAGCAGCTGAGCTCTCATATCAGTCACCCCTCCACAGTCCATGAGGCCCCCTACCCCTACCCAGCCAATGTATCTGGTCTCAGTCCCAGTCGATATTATTATCCATACCTGCTAAAAGCCTGCAAGGCTCTGAAGGGCCACAGGTGCCAAGGACATCCATACTGTGAATGCCAAACTCATTGCTAGACAAAGCTCTTGAATTTTTTAGGAAACCAGAGGGCCATAATCATCTCACAGGACAAGTACCTAAGTGTCTTTTAGATTAGAGATACCTCCCACCAGCCGTCTGCCACCCAGATAGGAGCACAGACCTCTGGGAACTCCCAGACAACATCAGGGGTCTTGAGGGCCTGCTGAATTTGTCCTTAGCTGGAGAAATTCTGCTGCTATTTCTTGCTCTGTTGGTTCTGAACTATTCTATGATTAAAAGGCTCCAACTTGTGCTCTTGTTCAGAGATGCCAGTGCCACCACACAATACTAAATTGTCACTCTTTCTTTTCCTCGCTCCCTCCCTTGCTGTACCTGAAGCAACTCTGAATACTTCCTCCCTGTTGTCTTTCTGAGTAGCTCTGAAAGTCAGTAATCTCTTGGAAATTGGACACTGCTGCTGTTAATGCCTGGGTTGTCAGGCCCCTAACAGCCTTGGATTTGTCATGGGCTATTAACTAGCTAACTCTTCATTAAGTGTTAGTAAAAATCAATTTCTGGGGGGCTGATCTAGCTCCTTTGGTTTGCTAAATGGAAGGAACAGATGTGTCTGCTCACATCTCCCACAGCTTCTCTGCAGGAAGCTGTGGCTCAGGTACTGGACAGTAAAATCTTTATGCTCCCAAGGTGTTGAGGAAAATTGACTTCTGTTGCTATGGTGAACACCAAGCAAGGGGAGCTAAGGGGCAGTGGTAACAGTGTACGGGTATGGAGGAGGCCAATTGTTGGCTCCTCTTACCTCATTATCCCCAAAAAACACTGTTGATTGGCCCAGGAACAAAGGACTCACCATGGCTGAGCCAATCACATTTCCCTTCCTGGGAATCTGACTTCAGGCACAGAGGCTAAGGAATTTGAATAAGTCGGAGGGCAGGGCTGGCACCCAAGTTACAGGAGAGAAGAGACTAGGATGGGAGTCACTGTTCAGACACAAGCAAGGCCGAGGTACACTGAATTGAGATGGCAGAGTGTATGCTGAGGTTTCAACCTTCCAATTCTGTTCTGTGTGACCTGTCAAAACTCTTTCTGGTCGCAGTTGCCTGCAAAGTATCCCACCTTTAAAATAACTCTGCCACTGGGTATCCTCTCCTTGCGACCACACATCCCAAAGATGACAGGCTCTGATGTCAGATCAACTGGGATTCAAATTCTGGCCCTGGTGCTTACACTGTTATCCACTCACTTTTCCTGTCTAGAAAAGGGTCCTAATGCCACTCATTGCTTGGAGGTAGTGTGAGCACTAAATGACTCGGTGTAGGTGAAAGGACCTGCCTTGCAGTAGTAAATAACCGGCTAGATGGTCATAATGCCCTAAAACTGTGATTCTCAAGGCAGGAGGAACACCTGCATTACCTCCCCAGGGAACAGTTGGTGACACTGGGAGGCACTTTGGCCCACCATGGCTGGGAGTGTGTGGCACGGGCACCTAGTGAGTAGAGGCCAGGGATGCTGTGTTTAGCAGCACAGCACACAAGATGGTCCTGCCAGCAAGGCAGTGTCTGATCTCAAGAGCCCATTTTGCCCAGGTTGAGAAACTGCACCATGAAGTCTGGGTCCTCACCTTTGGTTGGGCCAGGGACCCCTTCCCAATGACAGCAGAGCCACATTCCCACAGACAGGACTCAGCAGCTTCTGGGATTTTTGTCAGTTGAGTGCAGAGTGGTGGTAACCAAGTTTCAGAATCCAAAGAGGTAAAGCAAATTCTATTCTCTTCCAATTACTGGCTGCCAAGTTCTCAAACCTGATAGGTGGGGCAGGGATGGCAGAGGAGGTCCCAGGCCACAGTGAAATGGGGGGTTTGGAAGTTGGTTACTAGAGGCCTGGAGATGGGTCAGTTCAAACGGACCCTGGAAGAAATAACTGTCAAAGACCAGCAAGGCAGCAGTGCAGGGCCCACCCAGCTTGCTGAGACCCAGGCTTGGTACATCAGTGCTAACAGCCTTCCACGTGACTCTGAAGAACCAAGACATTACAAGTGTGTGGAGGGCAGGTAGGGCGGTATCAAGTTGCAGCTATGGCTCTGGGGCATAGGGCTGAACAGGAAAGAAAGTCTCAGGCCACTCTCTAGGCTGTGACACAATAGCAAAAACAATTTGGATTTCAAGTGATATAAAGGAAAATAATTTAAATCACTCAGCCTTTGCCATTTTAAATAGAAGGACCAGAGATACTATATATAAGCCTAAAACCCTCATGCATGCTAAGCAACTACTGTACCACTGAGCTACATCCCCAGCCCCTTATGTCTCTCTAATGGCCTAAGGCAGTAGCTCTCAATGTGTGGATCCCAGGCAGCAGCACCACCAGTGCTGGGAGCTGGTAAGAAATGTGGGTTCACTGGACCTTGGTAGCCCTCGAGTCCAGGGCAGGCTGTGTATGAACACTCCACTTCCTCCTGACTCTGCAGTCTGAGAAGTACCTGCCTGGAGAGACCAGACCCAGGTAAAGTGCAATGAAAAACTGAAGCTCAGACTCTGGGGCAAGGAATCCGAGGCTGGGGTCATGTTCTTTCCATGGCACTCTTCTCCCTGAAGTAAACTGAGGCAGCACTGGTGAACAGTACTGCGCTCTACGCCAATGCTGATGTAGCACAGTGGCTGGAAGCTGTCACTGTGGAATGGACAAGCTTAATTCATCTCAACAGAGCTACAATTACTGACACATTAGCAGGGAAAGTATATCATATAATTCTATATTATTCTACATAATTCTGTATTTTCACCCAGATCTTGCCTCTGGCAGGCTAGATAATAAAGATGGTTATCTTTTTTTGGAGACAGGATTTTACTACGCAGTTCAAGCTGGCCTTGAACTCACTTTGTAAACCAGGCTGGTCTCGAATTCACAGCGATCTTCCTGCCTCAGTCTCCTGAGTGCTGGGATTAGAGGTGTGAGTTATCACTCTGGCAAGATGCTAATCTTTTAAAGATCCACTACCAAATGCTATCAAATATAGTACAGCTTCTGGCCTGACACTGTATCTATCCCTTGGACCTTTCTTTGTACAGTGAGAGAATCCCTTCCCACTCTGGTTGGCTATAAAATTAACCATGCACATATCCATCAAATCCCCCAGAAGACTGTATAATCTAGCTGGGAAATTATAGTGGAGCAAATGACATCATCTGGTCCCCTGCCTCAGCTTCATGGCCTTCACATACACTATTAACATCCTCACAGAACAGGGCATTATCCGGTGAGCTTGGGATCAAAGCCTGCACCCAAACCTGGACTTCAGAACCTGCCAACTGGGTGACACAAGTCAAGTGACTTAAGGCATGAAGAATATCTCTCTTACAAGGTGGCTCTGGGGCTTAGGCAAGAAAGGCCGCCACTTAAGTCTGCAGGCTGGCACTCAGCAGTCACTCAATAATGCACCTTGCCTCTGCAGAGTAATGAATGCTACATCATATGACATGCAAAACAAATGGCCCAACTTAGGAACAAGGACATTTGTTATTTATAAGGCTGAAAGTCTGGAAGCAACAGAATGACCTCCAGTGGACAGCAGACAGAATAAATCAGTTGCACGCCCAAATGATGGGCTATTATACAGCTATTACAAATTCTGTTTAAAGACAGATTAGTGAGATGGGAAAATTTTCATGACACAGTGGTTAGAGAACAAAGATAAAATATATAAGTGGCATAATGCTCGGCATGTAAAATAATATATACTTTAGTTATGGATGTATATTCAGCCCTTCAAATATATACACATAGTAGTAATTTCTGGATGGTGGAGCTATAAATAATTTTATCTCTGTTTATTTTTCTGTTCTTCAAAGCATTTTTACAATGTGAATCTGCCACTCTAAAAGGCAACATGAAGTATGTATTAATTTTAGAAATAAGGGAGCAGGGTTTGAGCAGAGGCTGGGTCAGTGTTTGGAGATGAGAAGTGGAAACAAATCTTCCATGCTGCCAGGGAACAGCAGATGGAACCATAGAGCAGGTGCAGGAGGAAATCTGCCTGTCTGAAGCTGCAGAGTTTGAAGGGAGGTCAGGGAAGAGGAGATCAAGGGGCAGGTGGGGTAGGAAAGACAGCCTGGAGACACCCTAAAATCAGATGGGCTGGATTTAATGCTAGGGTTGGCAGAGGAATCACCTCAGGCTCCAGAACCAGGGACAACTAAAGGGAGAACAGCACTGGGGGCTACATCTGTCCCCACTGCAGGGTGACATGAGGAATCAGGGACCCAGGAGGAGGAAGAGAGAGCAGCTGATGGGAACAGGTTGGGGAATCACTGGGACTGAGATGCTTTCGAAGCTTCAGCAGGGTCTCCTTTGTGGTTGGCTACCAAGGGCCAGGATAGGGGTGGGCCCCAAAGGAGCCAACTGGTTGCTGCCTCCAAGACTGGGCACAGGCAGGGCAGGGCTGTCACTGAAACCCTCAAAGGGAGCAGAATTCATCTGGTACTGCAGCAGACAGCGGAGACCTGGGGTTGGAGCTCATCTGGACAGGGTGAGAGGAGATGAGAGAGAGAAAACAGGGAAGGGAGGGAGAGCAAGGGTGGATGAAGTTGGCCTTGTGCAGTGCTCATATTTAGGGACTAGAGGAAGAAGAGCAGCCCCAGAAAAGAAGGAGCCAGGCCTGTTCCCCCAGTCATTTCAGGGAGATGTCACTGGGGACAGAGAGGCTAATCCAGGACTCAGTCCAGATCCTAAGAGGCTAGAAACTGCATTTGTGGACTGCAGTGCAGAGACCGTATGGATACCAGGCTCTGAAACCAAGTGCTAGGTAGGAACAAATAGAAGGGAACCAGCTTGAATGCATCAGGAGGGAGTGGAAGTCTATCTAGAAAGTTCTCTGGGTGAAGGCACAAAGGCAGTATCCCAAGGGCACTGCAAATCCGCTTGGGAGAGAGGAGAGAGGAGGATGAAGGCAGGGAAAGGGTTGCTTAAGCTTCTCTGAGCCTCTCCAACCTGCTCTCTAAAACTGGGGTTAACATTTCAAGCTCTTGGGGTTCTAAGGACCAAATAAATTTGTGTGTGTAACACACTTGACATGGTAGACACTCAACATACACAGTGGAAATAAGGCAAATGACTAAGATGTAATTCGTAGGAAAATGTGAGCCAGGAGCTAGGTGGGAACCTCACTTCAGGAAAAATGCAAATGAAACCAAATTCCTATATCCCTGGAAGCAGCTGACATTCAAATGGGGCTGTCTGGAACACAAGACAGCAAAGGCGATTCCCACAGCTTTGTGCTACCCTGGCGCCATCTTCCTCCCTACCTGGATCAGGCAGGGGCTACAATCCTGATGCCTGGGACCTGCTATTTCTGGTTATGTGGGCAGAGCAACAACTTTCAATATTTCACATTTAGCCCTCACCAGGTGCTGCTGAAGTGTGCAGGGTGGAGGGTCTCTCTGCTCTCCAGAAACTGCCTTCCACCTCCTCCCAACATTATCAAAGTCCTCTCCCCGAGATCTGGTGCCAAACCAGGGAAAGCTGATGCCCAAGAGCAGCAAGAACAATAAGCACTTGTCAAGAGCCAGCTGTTTGGTCCCTGCTTGTTTTTGTGGCCTGCAGTGCAGAGACAAAGAGTGTCTATAACCCCACGGGCCATGCTGTCCTTGTACCTTAGCTTTTTGACTCAAACAGACCCAAGTGCTTCCTTCCTCCAAGCCTCCTACCCCAGGCGCTAAGGGCTAAGCCAGGTCTACCAGGCTGGCACTCACCAAGGAACAAAGTCAAGCCAGCTGGCTCCTAATGGAAAGCAAACATGTACATGTGGGCAGTTAGCAACACCACCGCCCAGGCACCTGAGTCAAATGATTATAGATAGCTAAGTTAGGTAGAAATATTGTAGGCAGTCAGGTATGGCTGGGCCCCCAGAGGCCAGTGCAGAAGGCAGCTGTGGCTGGAGGCAAATTCACTGAAGGCCAGGCCAGGAGAAAGCAGCACCTCTAGGGAGCAGCAGTGATTGATAATCTAAGTGGGCATCAATACCCTTAGAGGACTAAACCTCCTTACCCACCCCTTCCAGGAAAGACCTGGTCTACTCATAGGCGCTTGCGACACGACTTGTGTTCCCGTTGGATCCTCATTAATCAATATTGCCCTAGTGACTATACTTCTTGTATACTTATTGGTTGACTATAGTTTTGGCCCACCTCATGCTCATCCCATGATTTGCTGTTGGAGCGATATTACCTAAGCGACTATACTTGTAATTTACTGATTGATTATAGGTCTGTCCCATCTTAAGCCTGCCTCCCCTCCAGGCTTTGCTCAATAAAGCATCTTTGAGTAGGAGGGTTGACAGGCAGCCCACTTTTCAGGCCACCCACTTCCCAGGCCCACTTTGTCCCTCCAAGAGAGAAGCTTTCTTTCTCTCAATAAATTCTCCCTACTCTTGACCTCCATTGTTCCTAGAATTCATTCCTTGATTTTAGACAACACAAACTCCGTGTTACGGACATGTAGCAGGCTGAGAGTTCCATTCCCTTATTTCAAAATGATTCAAATGATTAGGACACCACAGTTGTGCCAATGGCACAAGATTGGTCACAAGAACTTGTACAATGATCCTAAAATAGAGAAGCTCATCCACATCATCTCACTTCTAAAAGTCTTCCCCTGTCTTCCAACAATGCTGGGACCATCCTCCTACAGTGTACTCCTGAAAAGCTGCTGGTGACCTCTTATTAATTAAAAGATGACCTGACACCCTTGGCCTGGGTAGGGCACCCCACTGAGCAACACTTCTTTGTCTGCTCTGTGCTTGCTGATTTCCAAATGTAACTTGCTTCATTTATTTATTTTTTATTTTGTTTTCGAGGCAATGTTTCCCTACATTGCTAAGGTGCCCAGGTTGGGTTTAAACTTGCCTCTGACTTCTGAAGTGCTGGAATTATAGGCAAGTGCCACCAGGTCTGGCTGTGATTTTCTGTTTCACATTTCCATGTTTCTACATCATGGTACGCAGTGTCCCCTCTGCATGGGGTTTCTGTTCTCCTTCCTTGGCCCACTGCTGAACTTGTATTCACTGTTGTGCTCTGTGGAACTCCCAACTTCACTGCGCAGTAACCTCTGAGTCCCTACACTCATGCTATAGACAGCCAGTGGCCTGCTTCTTTGTCATTCATAAAGCTTGAGCCATCCGAGGCTCCTCCATGAGAGCACCTCCAAAGGCTGTGACTCTAGAATCAGTGCCCATACCAAAGCTGAGCATGCAGCAGGTAGCTCAATCATCCACACTTCAAAGCCTCATAAACACACTACATCCCCAGACACTGGCATGACTGTCTGTGTACTCCAGGAATCATTTCCTAGCTCCCATAACGTGAGTCAGAGTGAATCCCTTACCTCACTCATCCTCTACTTCTGTCTATAACAGTCAACATTTTTTTCCTTTGAAAATTAATTTTAGGTTACTTAGGCAAGATGCTCTGAGTAGGCTTTTGCACTGCCTCTGCCTGGCACGTTCCTGACACTGTGTGGATGCTAAATGGTAACAGTAAAAAGAGGAGTACAAGTGTTTGCTTAAGGAGAGATGCCAATAGCTGGGTGTAGAGAGGAAACAACATGTACCACTGAAGCCATCTGGCAGAGTGGACGGGGGAACGTCAGAGAAAGCCATCATAGCGACTTGGAGCCACACACAGACTCTTACTCACTTCTGCCCACTGTCTCTAGAAGGTGTGACCAGCTTATGGTTTAGTTCGAAGCTGCACCTCCTGGCCAGTAAATTAAATAAACCTCCTTCCTGCTTTCTGCCAACCCTGCAATTAAATGAGCAGAATGCATTCAGCATTACCTACTAGGAATCTACAGCATATTGTCTAATAGCTAAAATTAAGACTTTAAATGCCACTTACTTACTTTCTGTGTTTTTATGCATCAAATTCTGGATCCCTTTCTGTACACAACACACTTCAGTTCCTTGAACCTCTGGTTCTGATTTCAAACATCAGTATGTGCCACTGATGGTCAAGACTGGGTCTCTAAATGAGTGTGGTAAGATTCTTCAGGTTCTGTAACTATGATTTTAAGTATGTACACATTTATTCAGAGAAGCCTGACTGCCTTCATCTGCATTTAAAACATATAAGTCAAAAAGACCATGGGCAGGTTCAGTCTACAGATACTTTTCTCTGTCTGCGTCCTCTGAAGTCCTAGCACACAAAAATGAGTATTGTATGTATGTGTTTTCTGCTGCATATTAGCTGATTTTATAAGTACTCTGTTCACTTGACAAACATCACTTGATTTATGCGCTGAAATCTCACCTCCCAAAAAGGGCTGCCAAATCACCTGGCTGATGACTACCTCTCAGGCGTCATCTGGGTCACCCTTTTGCCCCTGTGACGTTTGAACCCTCAGCAATGTGTGCCCTGGGATGAACCTCTGCTGACTGCTGGAAACACTCCTGAGTTAAATGTGCACAAGAACGGAGAATAGAAACAAATCCCTGTCTTTTACAGTTTAGATAAAAAATTTCCCCCAGAAGTGCCATGTGTTTAGAGATGGGGCTTCTAGAAGGTGACTGAGTGAGGGGGAACTATACTCATCAGTAGACTGATTTATTAGGTAGGGCCTGGTTGGAGTGGGTCACTAGGGGTATGACCTGGAGGGGGCATTCTTGTCCTCAGCCTTTCCCTTTTTCTCTGCTTTGTGACTGCCATAGATTAAATAGCTTTGGCAGGGAAGATGCAGAAATGGCATCCAAGTCAGCCAGCCATGAACTAAACCCTCTGAAACCATAAGACAAAATAAATCTCTCCTCCTTTAAATTGTGGATGTCTAGTATTTTACTCCAATGATGGAAAGGGACTACTTTAACACCTGGGGTCACACCTTAGGATATCTGAAATAAATTCAGTTCTACTTCTTGACCATGTTTGTTATAAGGGAAGAGCTAGGCATTAACATTTACTGAGTCTCTATGGCCTAGACACTTTCTACAAAAGCATCCCATTCAACTTGGGCATTGCTAAGGAGGACACGGGAGCTGAGACCACATAGGCACAGGCCTCGCAATATGCTGGAAAGAGTGAGAACAGGTGCTAAGCTGCCCAGAATTGCTAAAGCCATTGACCCTCTTGAGGCCCGTCAAAAATACAATTTCAAAGCCCCATTCCAGGCTCCTTTAGAGATAGTTCAAACTGAATGTAAACATTGGGTTTGTAGATGGTCAATTTAAATAGCTCCTCAGATGATTTCCATGCACAAGGATTTTGAGACTGATAGTAATTCAAGAAGGTCAGAGCCCACTCTGGTCTCCATAAAAGCAATGTTAGCTGATACTATTAGCCTTAAATACCCTCCTACCATGAGATGGCCTGTTAAGGCACAAGCTGCAGGAGAGGGCAATAGCACTGTGCAGGGGCCTACCACACATTTGGACTTTAACATATAGTTAGAGAACAAGTCGTTGGAACAGGTGGTCACCAGTGCCATCATGGCACACTTTGGAACACAGGTGAGTCTAAAGTTCATTAATCTACTCTGACTTCGTAATCCTTCTCAAGGTCTCAAGAGGATGTGTGACTAATGTGGGTGAACCTTTTCCTTCATTTCCTATATCCAGCTCTGTTAAAGCTTACGAGGAGATGGTCCTCCAAAGCCTGTTACATGCATAAGTGGGGCTTTTGTGAGGCATCTGTATCATGGATTCCTGATGCTGGATTATAGGTGTTAAAACTGGATTAGTCTCTGCTGATTGGTTTAGCGTACTCATGGGTGTGGATAATAGAAAGGCCCATCCTGGATGTGGGTGGCAACAACCAATAGGCTTGTAGCCTGAGTAAAATAAAATGAGAAAGGAAAACTGCTGCCTCCTGCCTGCTCTGCCATGGACTGTTTCTCATTGCCATGCTCCTCTGTCATATTTTCCTGCCTTGGAACCAGTTGGTTATGAACTGAAACATCTACAAAATAACCTTTTCTCCTTTAATTTTCTCCTTAACTTGTGGGTGTTAGGTATTTTGTTCCAGCAACAATAAAGTAACTTAATAGAAGCCACTACTCATTTCTGGGCCTGAAACTTAAGAAGGATACAGGCCTATTCCTATTTAGCCTTGGAAAATCTCCAGGTACTGCAGATACTGATGCCCATTAGAAATCAAGATTTCCAGAATACACTGGTGTAGCATAATACCAGGAGCTAACCTGAAATACTGAAGAATTGACCTGTTCATTTTAATGAGAAAATGTTTCCTTTTGAGAATGTAATATTTGACTTTCTTCCAAAGATTAAGGCACATGGAGGTTCAATAACTGTGTTAGTACTGGTGGAATTGGATGTCAAAATTATATGCTTCCTTTAACATGGCCAGTTTCTCTTATACTGCTATGCAATTTCCTCCCCAATGGTTCAATTTTTCTGTTTAGAGAAGACAAATGATCTCTCACATTGGTACTTACTTAGTAATTTCATACACATCAGCTCATGTATTTTCTTTAGGTCAAACAACAAAGTTACTCAGACTGGGATCATTATTTCCATCTTAAAGATAAGTACATAAACGGACATCACCTGCTAATGGTTCCTTTGAGGAGCTAGTACCCGAACAAAAGTCTTATGCACTTTGCTTTTCTATCACCCCTATGGAAGATTCTAACTCATTTAAAAATAATTTCGGCAAGGAAGAGAGGTAACCTGCAGGGCCCCTTAATGCGTGTGTTAGGTTAGCCTTTCTATTCATTATTTTTAACACCAGGGGATTCACAGTAAGTAAGGAGGGGCCACTTGGTTACTCAACAGACCCTGTCAAAATGTTCATCTCTAGCTTAATATGGTAAACTGGGAAAGAATAAAAATTAAAAGTTAGCTGAAGTGAATGGAGCCTGCCTGTACAGCCAGTTTGATACTGAGAATAAGAACGAGATGACAGCATGCATTTTGGCAACTCAAAGGCAGTGTCACAGCAGTAGAAAGAGCTTCAGCCATCTCTTAGGAATTTGACTCCTGCTGGAGGTGTGGGGTCAAGGCTGATGAATAGGACCTAGGAATCAAGTCCTGGGTTTAGCTTTCTAGACTCTTACTCCATACATATGGGCACAGGTCTTCATTTTGCACTCAGATTCTTTTTGAAAGAAGGCTAAATTTGGAATCAGAAACCTAGGTTGGATTGCTAGTTTGACCATTTCTTTGAAATGTCACCACACATCAGCCTCTGAGCCCTGGCTTCCTATCTATTCACTAATGGCTGTTTGGAGATTCTGAGGACTAAGGCACAAAATGTCCACAGTAGACAAGGAAGAACATATTGCCTTGTGTGGCAATAAAATGTACCATCTGGGATGACCGTTGTACCATGTGGGTGAGATGCCTACGAATCTTAAAGGCAATGGTCATATGCAACAGAGATAGACCATGAGTGATGAGGCTTAGGCTACAGAGCACAACTGAGCATCCCAGGACCTGCTGCCTCATTGTGAGCTCCAGACCAGACTGTTTTATTTCATTTGCTTCTGTGTCTTCATTCCCTAGAATACATAAAGTCATTGAAATACTGAACCTCTGGAGCTGATCTCAGGAAGCGAGAACCTGGAATGAGACCTCCGACTCAAAGTTAATGACAGCAACCTCAGGAGACCCTCCATGGCCTGCCAGCCTTCTTCTTTCTTGATGTCTTAGAGATCTCGGCTAATGATCTATTGAAGGGAAATCATCATCATCATGAGATTTGGGGACTTTCTAGCATAGCACAAGGTAGGAGTCTAAGCTCCTACTGAGTCCCAAGACTCTGGGGCTGGAAGAAGTCTCCCGGCTAGGCTCATTCAGAGAGGAGGCAGTGAGGGACGGGGAGATGAGATCTTAGTTCCATAACTGCTTAGCAGCAAAGCCTGAACTGAGGACCAGGCAGTGGTAGCTGAAGATCTGTTTTTTTTTTTTTTTAAATTATAAAATTACACCTTTGCTTTGAAGGATGCAAACAGTTCCCTATCAAGGTGAGTGAAAGGTTGGATGAATTAAGGCCTCTGTCCAAGTATGGAAGATAGAAGGTTATCAATTTCTTTACCTAAAGGCAGCCCTGAAAACAGGTGATGGGAGAAAACACTTGAAAAGAATCATTTAGAAAGAAAATAAATTAAAAGATCTTGCAAAGTTTCTCAGATTCTAAAACAGCTCTTCAACAACACCCTGGCAAAGGAAACACATGGATTCAATTTCCTGAAACAAATTTTTGGACTGGCTTTAAAAAAAAAGAGGAGAATGTGCTGTAGGCAAGACCAGTATTGGGGTTCCTGAGTCCTGGCTGGCTAGAACAGTTGGATGTGCAGGAAAAATCCAGAAAATAGCTGGGTGTCTTCTGCCGATTGCAACCCAGCCTGGGGAATCCCTGCAGTGGGAACACTGCTGGTGGTGCTTATCCAGGCCTTTGTCAGGGGCTGTATCCCCATTATGTTGATGGAGACCATGATTTGCAGAGACAGGTTGTGGGCACACCTATCTGCCAAGGAGCCTAGTCTAGGACCAGCTTTCAGGGCCTCAAACTATGGGGCAACCCAAGACTTGCTTCTCCTCTCCACCATCAGTTCCTGCTCCCCACAGAATAGACCAGCAGCATCCAGCTTACCCCATATCTGGGGATATTGGAAGGTGGTCTGCATCACCTGTGGGTCAGGAAAGGTCAATGAATGGGGAGGTCTTGCATTCCCAGGGACTGTTTCCAAATGGGCCTCTGCAGAGGATGCTGGGATGTGGGGCCTCATGTGCATTAGGAGACTCTTGACCCCTGATGCTTGTTACTCTGGTAGCTATGTCAATGGCCACTGTCATTTGATCTCATCCACCCTCTTTTCTGAAGGACCTCATCCCTTCTCTTCCTGGAGATTTTTGCTCTCCTTGCCTGCTGCCTCCCTGGTTGCTCCTTCTGCTCCCTGAACTGGGTCTTCCTTTCATTTTATCTACATCCATCTCATTTTAAAGAACTTTTCTACAATGATGACTCCCACACTGACCTTTCCACAACCTTGGTGCCACTCAGCTTCTTTGCCTGTATGTCCTGGAGGCATCTCAGCCTTGGTCCCACCTGTCCATGGCTGATCTCTCCATCCTCTGCATGGGATACACCATAGCATTCTGCTGCATTTCCTTTGGAATATATCAGTACCATCCGCTGCTCCAGCCCCCAATATCCTTCTTCTGGTCTTCTTCATAGAGATGTCTTTTTTCCTTGCCCCACCACTGTCCACTCTCCATGCAGTGCCCAGCAATCATCCAACCACCTAAGTTATGTTTCTTCTTCTTGCAATGTCTCTCATGTCCTCCAATTTAGAAGCCAAGATCACCCCAATATCAGCAAAAGTCTGCATGATCAACCAGGTCTCCCATGCCTCTGTCCCTCCCTTCTTCACAACACTGGACCAGTCCCTCTGCAAAGCTGCATGTTCCTACTCCTTATGCTCATCAATCTGTCTATACTGCTTCTACTGGGTGACCTTATGACTTGTTCCGGGCTCTCTGAAACCCACGCCACTCAAAGCCAGAACTCTAGCTCACCTTTCTCCCTCCAACCACCACTGTCACTCTTTCCCCTTGAATACGAGCTTTGAGAGGGATGGGATTCCTGCCTTCTTTGCTCACTGAGGTGTCTTCAGCTCTTAGAACAGCACAGGGCATGGGGTGCTACATAGGGTGTACCTCACTCAAGAGGAAATGGTTCTATCTTCTCTCTTGTGCTCCTATGCCTAGGGTCTCTCTGGTGCTCATGTCTCAGGCAGTGTTTGCTCCCCACATTCATCCAGCTCCCCAAACATGGATGAAGTGCCTTCACTAACAGGACAGAAAGTGGAGGAAGAATGGGGAGAAAGGAATTATCCTGCCACTCTGGGGTGGAGATGTAAGACTGGGAAAACTGGGGGAGATAAGTGTGAGCCTCAGGGCTTCCAGGTGCCTGGGAGTGGCTCAGAATGTTCCTTCAACTTCACTCCTCATTCTAACTGTCACCCCTAGACCTGGCCTCAATTTTTATATCCATGAATGAGATGATCATAATGTTCAATTCTTCTTTGCTTTTAAAAACAGGAGATTAATCAGTAAATTCTAAGATTTTATACATAGAAAGATGAAACTTGCACATTTTCCTCTCATCTGTCTTTCATGCTTTAATCTCTATCCCATACCACCCACTGAATATACTGACAGATTTCCCTGGAACTTAAAAATCAGAATGCTCAAGCAGGACTTGATTTTTCTCATAAGCCCCTTTCCCCATCCTGAGTTCATATCATGGGTCACCAACTGTAAGCCTTGAAATGTCAAAGTAACCTTCATCTCTTCCCTGGCCCTTATAAGCCCAATAAAACCAACCTGTTATCTGTTAGTCCCGCTTTTGCAATGCTCCTGAAAGCTGTCTCTTCACAGCCTCTGTGTTTGGTTTGCATCCTCCTGCCAGCTCCCTGGAGAATGGTGACAGCCTTCCAGGGAGAGCTCCCACCTGCTGCTCTTCTGTTCCCGCCCCCACCCCATCACAGCAGCCAGAGATTTCTGCCAAAACCAGAGCATATCCGCTACCCAGCATCTTCTGACAGTTCATCCATCGCACTCATAGCAAGATCTGAAAATCCATATCCTTATCCAACATCCCTCCCTGCCAACTTCCTCCTAACCATCCACGTCCGTAGTCTCTCTGTGCTGATCCCAGAGGGGAAAAGGCACAACACAACTGAGACACTGACTGACTGTTCTCCTTCTGAGACAAAAGACAGGAAGAACGGAGACAAGGGAAACCCCAATTTAAAAATTGTATTTTTAAGAAAAACTGTAGCTTTAATACACTAAATATACTTAACCTTTTTTCCCTTCCAGGAAAGGGAATTTCCCGGTCACCCCTGGAAATTCTTAGAGGTCTTGAAAACTCTGTAAATTAGGGGTTCTGAGACAGAGCTATTCACCTATTAATTGCATTCCCTTCTACCCATCTACATGATCAATAGGTAACTGAACAGACATTGAGGACACACATGCCCTGACTGCCCATCTGGAAGATACCCCAAGGCCACATACATACGCCAGCTCTAGGTCATAATGTATCTCTCCCTTGAGGGACCACATTCTCATTTGGAGTGCATCACTCCACCCCTGCATTGATCTACATCTCAGGTATCCCCAAATTGCTAAGGTACCCACACTGGGCTCGAATTCGGGTTGCTCCTGCTTCAGGCTTCCAAAGTGCTTGGGTTACACACACATAAGTCCCTACCAGGCCAAGCTCTGGCTTGTACTTCTAAACTTGTAAACTTCTGCCTCATAAACCCCTTCATGCCTCTCACTGCTGAGTACTGACAGTTCCTTTTCTGAAATGGAAGTCAGAGAACTCACAACCAGCCTTACCATGTGGTGAGTTGAGGTCCCCATCTCGTCTCGGCTGGGGGGGCCTCTGTGGGCTCCCATCTGGTGATGTCTCTAACTGTTACACCTGGTGGAGCCTTTCTCTCCCTATAGGACCTTGGGGTTCTGTATCCTCCAGGGAGCATTCCCAGATGCTCTGGGGAGGAAAATGTCCCCCTCCCCTATGTCCCCTCACCAGGAGCCTGCAAAATGTGGTCTCCTAGGTTTTTGACAATAGAAGACACAGTCAAACACCAGCACTTAAAAGAACTCTGCACCTTGAGCCACCATTCTGGGTCAAAGACCATTCCTGCCCAGACCTGTTGAAAATATGGAAACTATACATCACCCACCAACTATGATGATTATAGATGCACGACACTGTCACTGAGTCCTTCTGTTGGTCCTTTGAGCTGGCAAAGCTGACATCCCACTTATAGATGATCAAAGAGGCCCAGGAAAGGCACCCCCAAGTGCCTCAGCTGGCATCACACTGCTAGTAAGTAGCACAGTTCACGGTGAACATCCTTAATCTTACTGCAAAGTCTGGGCTCTTGCCACAGCCCAGGGCACCCCAAAAGTAGAGGTGGTCTGGCCGGGACAGACCCAGGCCCTGCCCCAGACAAACCACACCTCCATCTCCACATGGTCTGCAATGAAGTCCACAGAGTGCTGGCCAGGGATCTGCACTGGATACTCCAGAGCCCTTCATAACCATCAGGAGCAAGAGGGCTCCTGAGCAGAACAATGGGGAGGCCCCTTTGCCCCTGTCTGGAACCTCCCTTGTCAGATGGATGGCTTTAGCCAATCAAGACCAGCTCTGTTCCTGCTGGGTGCTGAACCATTTTTTTTTAAAGAGTTTATTTTTATGTTAAAGGAAAAAAAACCAATAAAAACAATGGTACAGTAGGAGAATAAAAATGGTTAGTACATTGCATATTGTTATCTTCAAAGCAGTTGCTCACATTACAAAATAGAGGCATGACCAATTAAACAATATAGGCACAAACCTTTCTTTTCAATGAACAGCAATTAGTAGTATAACTATCTTTTAAATGGTTAGCATAATTAACACTGTCTCCTCCTCATGCTTTTCAAAATCTTTCTATACTGCTTTTATTTCTCCATGGAATCAACTCCTTGTAAAACATCCTCAGGTTCTGTAGCTTTAATTTCTTTCTTACTCAGTGTCTCATGCCAATACTTGGTCTTTTCTCTTGGGCCCTGGCTTTCCTCTGGGGCCCTGGCCACATAAGCAAAGCCTAGGAGGAGCCCAGAAAGCTTGAAGGCCATTTCTCTAAAAGCATGGCAGATGTGACGGCGATGGTCATGGAGATGAAATGCCTTCCTCCTTCCTCCCCGGGCTATGATCTCACTGAGAAAAGAATGCCTGATGGTTGCTCGGGGACGCTGATATAATTCTGCTTCAATCATTCCAGTTAACAAAGTGGCAGAGGCACACGTTAAATCTGTTTGTGAAATCATCCAATTGCTGAGTCACTCATATTTCTGGTTTCTGTGGTACCAATTGCACACATGGCTATCGTCCTCAGAATGTGAGCACCCCTGACACCGGGGCGCAGTACAGTCCCACAGCCTCTCCTCTGTTCTGGGGGTAGGACCTAGCGCAGGCTGTGTAGCCTTTACAGAGCCCCAGTTTCCTCACCTGTCAATAAATGCAGGGCCTGAGCAAAGATGACCTAGAAGGGTCCTCTAGATGTAAAGTGTCCCAAGTCTTACAGGACAAGTGGATGAGATGAGGGCAGTTTATGTCAGAGTCAATCAGCAGGAGTTTTAGATCTTTCTTGATAGAGTGGTAGAGATTGTTGGCAACACAGCCTTCGGCACAAAGCATCATCAGAGTGTCCTGTGGCTTTCCCACTGTATACCCTCTGCCACAGCTCTTCAGAATGTATGAAATTGACCGCTGGGATTCCCAGGACAAAATTTTGTATTTCTCAAAGGTTTTCCCCTGATATTTGGCTAAGAAAAGCATCAATTCATAAATCTCAAATACACAGAAGGAGAAAAAAAAAGATCCAACTGTTTCTAACATGCAGCTTTTGAAAAGCAACGAACCCTTCGAGGCATTCTGTGAAATAAAATACACAGGAAGAATCAACAGGAGGAAGGCATTCAATTATTCAAAGGAACATCATTAAAGCAAATTTTGCTATGCTGGTAGGGGCCTGGGCAGTCTGTGTTTAAGATAAATGCTCAATTCCTTTGGGCCTCCTAATACTGTTACAAAAATGTAGCCGAGAACATTTTATTACAGTAATAATGCCACTTAGGACTTATGACCAGAAAGGTGGGCTGTGATTCTTAGCAGCTCCAAAGTAATAAACCCATGGCCTTTCAGTTCAGATTTTTTACCTGAGCCAAGAAGGTGGCTGATTGAATTATACATCATTTACCTTTCCCAACATGAGATGAAAGAGCTCTATTAAAATGTATGAAGGCCGAAGCAGGTCATAGCTGGAGGGGGGCCCAGCTCCGTGGGCTGGAGGCTGCTCACCTTCCCTTTTAACATCCTATGAAATTGTTCATTTACCCAGACTTGGCTCAATCATGTATGTGTATTGGGAGAAAAAAACTACAGACAAAAATGTATTTTATCCCTGGGTTCCAGGAAAATGGATTATTTTTATTTTATTCCTTAGCCTTTATTGTGTCTCCAAATTTTCTAAAGGGAGTATGTACTCTTTCATGAGAAAATATAAACACTTTTCAAAATCAAACGTTCCCAGAGGTCTTTGCCCAGGCAAAGAAAAAGATGCAAAGAGGTAATTTATACATGGACATGTTCCACCACTAGGAAAATCCCTGCCTTGCTTCAAGGCAGATATCTTTAATATTCAGAGCAATGCCACTTAGGTACAGGGCCTGGCGGGAAGGCAGTACAGTTCCAAGAGCTGTTCCCACATCACCAGGGACAAATCCTAAATTTGGCATCTTCTGGAAGTGAACAAAATTTCCTTTCTTCTCCCCAGGGTCTGAGACTTGGCGCATAACTACAATAGGCTGTGGAGTTTTCAAATAAACATTTTCCTCCTGAAGAAAGCTGTTCGGTGATTATGGCATAACTTTCCCAGAAGAGACTCTATTTACCGCCTCTAGTTTAAGAAATTACTTGGCAACAGGATGCAATTTAATTAAAGTATTTACTTAAATGTATGCCTTCTGGGGCCTGAAGGAACTGGGGTATTTTTCTAATCAGTTGGCAGCTGGGGGGTTTGTTTGACCACAGGTCAGGCTTCTTCTGATGTTGAAACACACACACACACACACACACACACACACACACACACACACACTTTCTGAAAAACAAATCTCAAATTCTTTCAAATGCTAGCAAAAAAGCAAAACACCCTGATTTTTAGATTTTACAGCAGTTACTAGGAAGGTCAAATGTCTGGTTTCTTCATTTGGCTTGAGAAGCTATGGGAAAAGCCTTAATTACAGTATCTTCTCCAGGAAAGTCGGAAACAGTGATTTCATCATGGAACAAAACCTGCCTTTCTTTTTTTAACCCATGTCCTGATCATTGTAGGTAAACAAATGCATATTTGAGATCTTTGAATAATGTGTTTGGTCTAGTATCTCCACAGTCTTCTCTCTGGATTAAAAGGACTCCCAATTCTGAGGGCCGAAATCTGTGTCTTTCCTTTCCTTTTCTCTCTTTCTTTATTCCTATTTTGTTAAACACATGTCTCCTGGGCCAAAACATTTTCCAGTGCTGTCTGGCTTCAGTACATAGTTATTGAATGAACACATCTGCTGAGAGGAGGATAGCAGGGAAGACCTCATGACCACTGCAGAGCCCGGGGGCCCTGTCGTCCTGGGCCAGCACACCTAGGCTAGGGTGCAGGGGCCATGTCACCACTGTGGCTTTCTAAGGGTGCTCTGGAGGTCTGGAGTGTTGGCAGGACTCTAAAGCCCTAAAACTGGGGACTTTAGTTGGTGTCCGGTATGCAACTAAGCACTCTCTACTCCTTGGGGCTGCCTGCCTCTCCCTAGAGGATTCTGGTCTCCAGTCCTCCACGTGCTGATCAGGGAAGTTGGTGCAGCCACTTAGCCATCCACACCCTGTCACCAACTATGCTCCAAGCATTCTTTGCACATGTGTGCCCCGTCTGCACACTAAAACTCAACACGGTGCAGAAATGGACACTCAGCAGTGGCTCTGATTTTTCTGCAGTTAGTGCAACACCTAAGATTATTTTGCACCATTTTGTGAGTGATTTCTTCTTCCTATCTGGGCTTATATGTTTTTATATTTTTACTTGGGTCATGGATAAAAATGTTGACCATTACAAAGCAAAGAGAAGATGATGCTAAAGTGCTTTCAGGACTAATGTCAATCCATTAACGAATGAATCAGAGGCCAAATATGCAGACTGCAAGGTCCCTGAATGGTCGCTTGGGATCACTGTGGAGAGTATGGGTGAGGAGTACAGAGAAACTGGGTGAGAGCCTTGCAGTGTTGTTGCTGACCCTCTCCCCCTTGAAGTTGCTGTCCTACAATATAGGGAAGATAATGACACAGGGGTGGTTTGAATATTACAGGGGACAAGGTTGTGTCTAATACACAACCTACCCCTCCAGAAATAATAGCAATAAACTATTATTTGGTGGGATCATAAAAATACAAGAAAATTCATTAAATAACCCCAGAAAATCATATCTTAGGTATCTATTTGGCGTAACAGTAATGCTATCAAAACTTTAATGCACTTATTTGGCTTTGTTTGTTTTTAGTGTTCATGACAACTCCCAGTAATCTTCTAGCAAAGCTCGCCATCTGCTTCATAATCTCCTCCAGCCAAGCGGTGGGAAATATTTCTTCTGTCTCCCTCCCTCTCATTGTCTGCTTTTTCAGAATCTATCTTTTCCTGTTTACTAATAACTATGGCAACTGTGCCCACCTCCTTTGTACGTTTCTCTTTGTTCATCATTAGTGTCTTCTTAAAAATTGGTATGGAGTACCACGTGGCAGTCTGCCATAGGTATGAATTCTATGATGTTTAACCTGTGTTAAATGTATCTATCACCTCAAAATTTATCATTGCATTGTGGTGGAAACATTCAAAATCCCTTCAACTCTGTTAAATGTGCAGTACCTTACTGTTATGTACGTACGGTCACAGTACTGTTCAACAGCACACCAGAGCCTCTAACTCCTAATTAACTACAATCTAGTACCCATCAACCTACCTCTCCCCCATGGGAATCTCCATTGTGCTCTCAGCTACAGTGGTACCTCGGTTTACCAATCTAATTTACTTTACGATTTGGGGGAAGATGGTGAGCTGTCTCCATACAGAAGTATTTGTGAACTGAGGTATTACTGCATATTATGGGGTCAGTCTTCTTACATTACATGTACGACTGAGATGGTGCAGTATTTGCCAGGTTTATTTCACTTTACACAGTTATCTCCTCTTCTATCCACATTGTCAAAAATGACAGGCTTTCCTCCTCTCAGTAGCCAAACATTGTTCTGAAGTGTGTATGTTCTGGCCTTGTCTTTATCCATTCACCAGCAGGTGAACAGTTAGGGTGATCTATTTTCTGGCCACTGTGAATAGTGCTCTAAAAGAACACGAGTGTGCAGACGGCTCTGATCTAGTCATTTCAATTCTTTTGGATATATGGTTAGTAATGGGATTGCTGGATTTTAAGGCACTGCTAACTTTAATGTTTTTGAGGAATCTCTATAAAGGCTGAACTAATTTACATTCCCATGCAGTGTATGTTCAAAGGTCCTTTTACTTCACCAGCACACATATCTTTGTTCTCTATCCCCCTCACACTGAAGTACAGTGAACCCTTTAAAAATGTTTTTAATTTTTATTTTTTTTTGAGGGAGCATCTTGCTAAGTCACTAAATTTCCTGAGCTGGTCTCAGAGTTAGAATCCTCCTGCTTTGGCCTCCCAGAATGCTAGGATTACAGATATACAGCATCACTTCTGAGTTCTCCTTTTGATAACAGCCATACTTACTGCAATAGGTGAAATCTCATTACGGTTTTGATTTGCCTTTCCCTAATGATTAATGATTCAATAATTTTATAAAAGTATTTTTATATATTTGGTGATCACTTGTATATTTTCTTTTGTGAGAAATGTCTATTAAAGTCTACTGCTCATTTTTTCTTCAGGTTACTTTGCTCTTAGTGAGCATTTTGGTTCCTTACAGATTCTGAACAGTTATATTCTGACCCATTGCCAGATGGGTAGCTTGCAATTATTTTGTGCCATTCTGTAGGCTATGGTTTCCCTTACAATTTTTTTTAATTTGATGTAGTCCCATGTGTCTGTTTTTCTTGTGCTTTGGGATCTTGTCCAAAAATAAATTCTTGCTCCACCAAGTCCTGAAGAGTTTGTAACTGTTTTTAAAGAACCTAATAGTAAGCCCATAAACTCTGACTTCCAAATTCTCATATCAAAAGAAAAGAAAAACGCGGGAAGACTGTAGGGACCCCATACTCTCTTTTCTCTTTAATCACAAGCACTCTAGTTGCTTTGCAAACCTGTTGCCTCATCCTGGCCACTGTACGGCGCCCACACCAGTGTGAAACGAAAATGAAACAGAAGCTCACGAAGTCTGCTTCCTGTCAGGCGTGTCACCTTCCACCACCTGTTCTGGCTATTTCCATCTCCTCAGCGTGAAACTCCTCATAGATTCAGAAATGGAGCAGCCCATTCAACAAGCACCAGCCCTCTCCCTTCCTTCCTCCATGTTCTGGAGAAGAAAATCAACTCTCCGGAGTCTGCTGAAAATTTATGATTAAGCTTATCACATTAGGAGGTCATTTCTCAGGCTGTAGTTCTCTGCTTGACTTTTCTAAATATGATAATTCAGTCAAGGAGTGGTATCAGAGCCCTGCGCCCATATTCAATGACTGGGGGTGGCTATTGGCTTGTCCTGTCTGCATTATTAAATAGCCAGTGATGGACACCAGTGTAGACATGTGCAAGGAGAAGAAATAACCAAGTCCTCCTTGCTACATGCAGGGCAGAGGTTCCAGGGATCCAGTGACAGGGAGCAGAACAAACTGAGATATGCAAACAGTCAGTGCCAATGACAGATCACTCTAGCTCAATAAAATGTCTGTATGAGGCAATTAGCAGTTCATAAAATCTGTTAACTAACTTAGGAACCTCTGCACCACTTCTGGAGTGCTCTCTCTGCTAGGGGACCCTTGGGAAATATTAGCTTTCACTGCGATGAATCACATGCCATCAGTGAGATAGTCGGCGACCGCTCACCAATAGGATAATGTAAAAACATCCTTCTGCCTCTGCAAAGAGTCTCAAGTCAGATTAGCTGAACACTAAAGAGTCCTAGGAGACAGTTATGGCCATGGTCAGGGAGCAAGAAGAGATGACAGCAGTCTATTCATAAGTCTTCCCTTCTTGCAGGGATAAATGTCCTTATGGAACTAAGTCATAATTTGGAAAACAAGAATATGAAGTGTCTAGCACCTAGCACTGCTCCAAAGCCACTGGTGGCCACCAGCAAAACCTTTGCTAGCAGCAGCAGCGGTATTATTTGCTACTGGCATTCATGGAGTACCTCGAGTCTCACCCAAAGTCCCCACAAGAACACTAAAAAGTAGCTCCCACAGCTTTATGATGAGAACCTAAGATTGAGGAGACACTGGGTAGGTTTGCCTTGGAGCCTCTACTGTTCAGTGCTTCCTGAATTTAAAAATCTCTCATGAGTAAAAAAGTCACTTTTATAACCCAAAACATTAAAAATTATCCATATAACAGAAAAATACTTTTGTAGGCAAAAATAATTCTAAAGGAAAATATCTTCCATCACTAAGATATTTTCTAAAGGAAAATATCTTTCATGCCTCACTAGAGGGATGAAAGTGATTCTATTTTATTAGCTGTAGGACATTTACTACCTGAGAGGTATTATGTGACTCCATGGGGATGTGCCAGTGGGAGGATGGATGGATGGATGGGTGGGTGCCTGGATGTGTGAGTGAGTGTAGGCATTGAATAGATGGGAAGGCTGGGTGGCTGGGAGCAACAGTGGATAAATGCACGGATCTGTGGGAAAGCTTCTGTGCTTGTGAGTTTCCTGGTACTTTCTGTAGTTACTCTTTCACTTATGTCTCTATTCAAGCATCACCGCCTCAGAAAGGTCTTAGCTGGTGTATTTCAGTAAAACAGCTCTCCATGCTTCCTTACTCTGTAGCCTGTAATCCTATTTTGCTTCAATTGCAGCATTTATTATAACCTATTATTTTATATTTGTTCTTTTTTTAAATCTCTCTTACACTAGGTATAAAATCACGATGAGTTTGACTTTGCTTGTTTCCCCCTATATTCCCAAGACTAAGAACTAACCCAGCACATAGTAGGTACAATACGCATTCTTCAGATAGAAAGATGGGTAGAAGAATATATATATATGACACTTTATACACACATATATTAATATATGGTAGCATCAACTGCACTTAAATACAGACCATCATGGATTCCATTCAAGGTCTGAACTCCATAAGAAAAGATGGATAGTATTTCCATGTATTTCCCTTTGGACTCAATTTTCCCTGAAGAAAATGGCCCAAGGGAAGGTGAGAGGTACACAATTGATTTGGCTCATAACTTCTCAGTCAATTGTTTATGTTTACCAAACCATCTAGTTGTGAACAGAAAAGGGAAATTCTACTAAAGAAATCACTGAGATGAACTCTGTTAATGCTACTCACAACACAGGGCCTATAGTAATTTCCTTTGGTTTTATTTCCCATGCATTTTTGCACTTACTGGGGAATAGACCTGTGCTACACTTGGGCCTGTAGCCTGGTGAACTCAAAGCCAAGAAGGGACAATGGTATTCACCAAGTACTAGCTGGGTAGGGTGGATGCTTTGGGATCCCAAAAAGCAGAGGAAGCACAAAAGAGGGACCTGGCTCAGGATACTGCACTGCCCACACTAAGAACACATCCATCCTGCTGCATTTTAAACACTCACCAGAAGGGTTTTCAGCCTTGTAGGAGCTCACATCCATCCAGGGTTAGGATCAATGATTAAGGAGCCAGCTCTCCAGAACCACTTCCTCAAGGAGGAGAGCAAGTTCTATACCAACTTTTAAAGTTAAGTTTACAAAAAGAAGTCATTCTCAACCTTTTCTAGCCACCTTTCCTGAAGGACACAGCCTTCTTTCCCTATAAAGTATTGAGAAGTGAAAAGGGATTTTAAGAAAAAAGCAATATATTTTAAATTCCTTAGTCTTAAAAATATGACCACTTGATTCAAATGTTGCCTTTTAATACCGCTACCAGATTTTTTTTTCTATGTTCCATGAAGAAAGGTAGAGGAAGTTTTAGCTGCTTCATCCTTAGAAACATCACAGCACCCCAGGGGCTCTAACATACCGACCACATCCCATCTCTCATGTCCCATGCGGAGCATTTCCAGCCCAAATTCTGAGTCACTCTCTCTTGAGCTGGGTGACCTTGGACAAGCCACTGGGGTTCTGAGTTTCCTCTCCTGTAAACTGAGCAGGTTTGCTGGAGTCACCATCCTCTCTGTGGATTCCATGACATCTGGCCGTGCCCTGGAATTGGATCCTCTGTGGGTTCCACTCCAGTACCCAGAAACCCACACTTCCCCAACCGCAGGATGCTCTGGAGGTTTCCGCTGCCCTGTCTGTTCTTTGTTTTTCTTTAGCACTGGAACTCTGGATTGGGTGTCTTTACTGTCTCGAAGAACCTCTTCCTGACAGACCATGCACAGAGTCACCTTCATTCGGGAAATGTTTGAGGATGCCATTCATCAAAGTGTCTTTTAACTGTATGTGTGCAGGCTATCCCTAAGAGGCCAACAGACCTGGTTCATAGAGAAAGGAGGTGAGTACATACTTGATGGATGAATTCATAAACAAAAGAACAAATTTATTTAGCTTTATGTCTTCTCTCACAGGCACTAAGGCAATAAGGCAGAGCTAATGCATTTTGAGGAAACTATCACTGATAGAAGAGCCTTGATTCCACCCCAGCTCACAGCAGGGGATGAGGGTCATACATTTCCTTAATGATTTTATTGGTGGCTGTTACTTCATCTCCCCAAGATGTTGCTCAGCAAAGTCCTATTGAGATGAACCACTTGTATTTGCCTGGTTTCTAAACATCGGAACTCTAATGGAAACGTTTGGCTTGTTTTGTTCCCAAACACAGTCTAGCCCACAGACTGCACCTAAGTTATCAAAAAAATTATATAGCTGGAAGTTAAAAATAATTTTGGAAAAACAATGATTGAATATTCAACATCCTCTGCTAAAGTCTTATCCTTTAAAAGTCAGGGATTTTGCCTTATCATTTAAATATTACCAACATTTGTTTTTTACTCCTCCAAAAGACACATCAGGATATTTCGCAAATGGAGGTGAACTTAGGCTTCCAGCAGGATTTCCTGCCTCATCCACATACCTTCTGGGTGCATCTAGCAAACATGTACTGGCTCTGGCTTCCCTGCCACTTCTAGTAAATGTGAGGCTCTGACTACAAACTGTTCTGGCTTTTGCTTTCTGAAATCCAACGCTGCCACTGCAGTGCTCTGGGGAGAAAGGGTTGGAAAGGGGATTCTGACATTGCTCTCTCTGACACTGTGCTGCTCCCCTGGCCCCGCTGAGTGTCCTCTCCTGGGATTCCCAGTGCTTCATTGCCTGCTCCCTGCAGGGTCATCACAAAGGGGAAAAGCTGATGCCTGAGCACATGGACATCTGTCCATAGAGCTGGGACTTTCTTGAGGGCAGGGCTGTGCCTCATTGATTTTTACGACTTTGATAAGAACTTGACATGAATGAATGAATGAACAAAGACCAAACAAACCTACAATGCAGAACCCCAGCCACACCACCCAGTGCATACTGAGCTTGGCCATCTGCAATGGGAGGGGTCAATGATAACACATACAGTCATATGGTGATGATAGGAAGAGTGGCTGCCATGCACTATTCAGTCAGCAGACATCTGAAAAAACTCATGTGTTATCCCACTTAACCTCACACCAACCCTCTAAAGCAGGTACAGTTATTAGCATCTCTTAATAAGCACGGACTATAATTCAGACAGAACATTTGGCCTACCTGAGATCCTATCACAATGGAGTCAGGATTTATTTTTCAGTGTTGGGGATTGAACACAAGTCTTCACACTGAGCTACATCCCAGTCCTTTTTAATGTTACTTTTGTATTTTAAGATAGAATCTCACCAAGTTGCTAAGTTGTACAGGGTAGGCTTGAACCTGTGAGCCTCCTGCCTCAGCTGCCCAGAATGTTGGAATGACAGGCATGTGCTACCATGCCTGGCTGTCAGGACCTTTTTTTATTGTCTTCAAAAGCACTTATTTCTTAAGAAATAGCATAAGATAATGAAGCCATTAAAATATTTCTAAGGCAGTGTGAAGTATGTATAATTTGGAGAAATGAACTCTATTACTTTTTCTGGGTTTGCTCTTTCTCTGTTGTTGCCCATACTGATTAGATGAAAAGCAGACTTCTACAAGCATTGATGTGGATAGCAGCCAGACAGGTTCCCTTCAGAGTCAGTTTCCAGCTTGATTACCCGCCAGCTTCTTCTCTATGGGGAAAGCTGGGCCCTGCAAGAGCTGGGCTAGCCCTCCTTCTTGGCCATCTTTTCACCTCACCTCCTTAATCAGTGCATAGAAAATGACCTGGAGAACATGTGCAAGAAAATGAACAGAAAATCTGACTCCTTTTCAATGCTAGGAAGCATCTATACGTGTGATGGATTCACTTCCTAGTTGAAGGGGTCATGAGGGCCAGCCCACCTGGATCCAGGAATTCAGGGTTCTGCCAAATAAATCTGCTGAAATGAGGCAGTTAATTCAATGAGCTGACAAATGTCAACAGCCCATCAAATCAGAGCCTCTGTCATAAGAAGATATGTGCTACAGGAGACATGGACAGACCGGGAGGCACATGCACGCGTTGTCTGAAGCTGGTGAGAAACCTAATGTAACCACACAGAAGTTCCTCTCTTGGGCATAGGAGGATTAGGTAAATCTGTTGGAGGTGAGATATATCTAAGGAAGATTACTTTGGGAGCACATGCCTTTGAGGACCCTGAATCCATGAGCTTTAGGGACAAAGAGAGGATACTGTCCTTACTGTTCTGACATGAAGACCACTGTTATTCCCTCTCCCTACCCTGAGTCTCTGTTCTAGCAAACTCCTCCCTGCCCATCAAGACTCTACTTTGTGCCATGAGTCCCTCAAGTATGAGAGTCATACCTTAAATGCCAGCAGCTCACCTGGACCTAGGGCTGGGCTTGGCCATGGCTGTGATGAACTAAGTAAAAACTATACAAAGCAGCAGCTGGGGGCCAGGGAGAGGAGGCAAAATGTACTGAGCACTTAACAATGAAGGGCTACACACTGTGTCTACATGGGATCTGAGACTCCCCTGCATTCCATGAAATCCATGCTTTTAGGACGGAAACGTGGGTGGGGTGGGGTGGGTCAGTGGTAAAGCATTTACCCAGCAGGTGCAAGGCCCTAGATTCTATCCTCAACACTGTGAAAATAAATCTACTCTCATTACTGCAAGCTAAGAGATGAACAAACTGGGGCTTCAAGAATGAGGTCAATGCTGAAGGTCACAGAGGTGATGGCAGCAGACCCATGGCTCCCTCTGACTCAAGAGACACAAGCTCTGCCTGCATCAGCAAGCTGTAGGGAGCAATGCCACCCTGGCAGAACCCAGGCAGGGGCCATTTGGCTCACATGTGTCCCCAGCAGGCATGGGCACATCCTCCCCGGTGGCACACACCAGCCTCCATAATGACGCACACACTCTCGGGTAAGGGACACAGTTCACAGCAGTGGTTCAACTGGAACATGCTAAAAATGGCTCCCTAAGGGGCGGGGTGCCCCATATGGGTCTTTATCCCAGGCCAAGCACCTGCAGAGGGGGTGATGACAGCAGCGTCCTGGTCTGTAGTCACAGTATGTAATAGAGGGGTACCCGGCAGCTGCAGTGCCAGGTGCTATAGTTTGTAAGTCTGGGGGTTCCTTGTACTCTGGGCCCCTCACTGTGCCCGTGTCCACACTGGGTAAGAGGGTCCCTCCCTCCTGCCTCCCTGTCCTGACTTATCCCAGGCCTGAGTTCAGGCCACCAGGAGGCTGTGACTTTCAGAGGGCCAGCTGTGATGACTTGAGGTGGAAAACCCCCAGATCACTCCTCCGAATCACCCATTGGGGAGCCCTCTTGTCCACTAAGATCACTTCACACAGTAATGGAGGAACAGTGCTGATGGCAGCCTCTCTACTGGAACACCCAATGATGTGGTCAAGGACACAGTGACAGTAGCAGAGATGTTATACCCAAGTCCCTGCCTCCCCGACCCACTAGTGAGCAGGCTCCAGGCTCAGTCTCACAGTTCTATGCATGGGCAGCCCTCACAGTTATCTCAGCACATGGCAGCTTGTTCCCAAGCTTCCTCACCGCAGATCGAGAACACTGGCTCCCACCTGACTGCCAGATCTCTTCACAGTTTAAGCTTCCACTAGGGAACAGAAGTCTGTCCCAGGACTCCAGCTGGCTAAAGTGATATATGGACAGATCTGGCATTAACTACAGCTGGAAGCTGTGTAATTATATTTTAGTCAACAGTGGACAACACATACAACAGTGGTCTCATGAGATTTTAACAGAGTTAAGCACTTGCTATTGTCTAGGATGCTTACTGTGCCTTTTCTATGTCTAATATACATATGCCGCTGTGTTATAGCTGCCTACAGCACTCAGTATGGTAAGAAGTTGCCCAGATTTGCAGTGCAGAAACTATAGGTTGCACTGCAGAGCATCAATTGTGCAGCAACTGGGCAGTGGTCCTGCCTGTGTTTGTACACATGAACTCTGTATTTGCACAGTATAAAGTCCTCTAGCCATGCATTCCTCAGAATGTGTCCCCACTACTAAGTGTCCCAGTTCTTGACTGCCCCAGCCTCCCAGGACAGTCCTTGCTTGTCCTATACCACCCCAAACAGCTCTCACAGGTGCAAGTACAAACTGCACACTTGCCTTCTATTACCTGTGTAGACCCAGGCCATGCCTGTTCGGTCATGGAAACAAGCTAGCATGTATTAGTCCCTTTGGAGACTGCAAAGTGAGATGAAATGAACTGAGGGCTCCCATGTCCTTCCCATAGCTGGGCACACTGGGTACTCGGTAATTTGTGCTAGCATGGTTCTTGGAGGGAAGTGTCTTAGTGAGCGAGTGCTGGAGGACAAGGTGAGTCTTTTGTGGCCAGGAGGAGCAGGCTCACTCTCTTCCATTGCACTGTCACCATTAGGCCCCAAACTCCCTTCTTGGTCTTGTTGGAACACTCTTCCATCAGGCCTGGCTGATCTCTCACACTTACAGAGTGCAGGCGAGCATAGTTTGATACCCATAATAGCAATAAAAAAGGACTTTAACTTAAAATACCGGCTGGAAAGAAACACTGATGGAAGACCATTCTTGTTACTGCAGTCTTCCAAAGAGCACCAATTTTCTCTCCAGCTCTTCCTTTCAGCCACCTTTCCTTCACATCCCTGATCAGCTATTTGATTCAAGCTGCACTCTAAAAAGCCAGCAGGTGGCTACTTACCCACACAGAGCAGTGATCTATGTGTATTTAGGCGAGTCTCCCACCTGGCTTCTTATTTTTCTTGGAGGATAAAAGTGTACTGGTTTTCCTGCATGCATCTCTGTCGGGCCAGTGTCCAGATAAATGGGCTCAGGCTGAAGCTTCAGTCTGGCTTGGGAGAAATCATGACGCCTCCAAGCCTTGCTCCCTGGAGGTAAGGTTGTGCCATCCTGGTGCAGAAAGGATGCAGGGTGGAGGTGACCAGGTGAGCAAGGGTCACCTATTTGTGGTGAATGCCTGTACAGGAGTCATCTCTCATACACTTGATTTCTGCCAGATCTGTCGCCCATGAGTCAAACACTATTCTTCTGCCATTTGAGGAGGTGAGAAACCAAGGCTCAGGGAGTATCCAGGTCTTGTCCAAAGTCACAGCACTATATGGGGCAGGTCCCAGATTTGTTTGAGTGTGGGTACACACCTTCCTCAGTGGTCTCAGAACAGCAAGGCCTTTGGACCTCCCAATTTTATGACAGATCTATATCGAACTGGATTTAAAACCATGTAATGAAGCTTGATTATGAGTGACATTTTCTATATCACTAAAAATGACCTCTTGCATACTCTTAATAATTTCTGTCCTGGGCTGACAAGTTTAATCCAGCTCAGGTAGTGGTATGGGCATGCCTTGCTGATTAAGAGCTCCTTGAGATGTATTCCTGGGGCATTTCAGAGCTTGGATCAAAAAACATTGCTTGGTCTTTCACCACCGCAGGGTTCTAGCCCTGGGAGTCTCCCAGGGTTGGGGCCAGATCACTACAGCAGCTGACCAAAGCGTCACAGGGCCAAGTGTCACAGAAATAACAGAAAGGCATACTACATATTCTTGTACCAGGAACAAGTGCAGCTCAGGGCAAGCACAAAGTTCATGAGCCTTTGTAGTCCTATCTGCAGAATGAGGATATTCACCCCAACTCTGCTGTGTTATTGAGAGAACACAGGTGTTCACAGAATCCAAGCTTAGAATGCACCATTCCTCAGGCTGAGCAAGAACTATCCTGTCTCACTGGGGAGTCTGGAGTAGGACCTCTCCCCACCCTGCTTCAGGGTCTGCTTTGCAAGCCCTCACCTGCTGGCACATAGATCCCCTTTCTCCTCTTTCTCATGCAGGGGTGCTGTCAGGACACATGGGGCACTGGCTACCTTCTGGAGGACCATGGAGCCCAGGGTCTTCTAGTTTGTGACAGCTTTGCTCGATAAGCAAAGCTGAACTTTTCCATTCAACTCGAGACACTTTCTCATACACAGCTTCTCTGACTTTGCTCAGAGCTATGTCTGTATTTTCTTTAGCTCTTGAGGATTTTCTATAATGCTCTCATCTGATGAAATCTTCTACCCATACAAAGATTTTTATTATGTCCACAGTATCCAACAGCATATATTCTATGTCTGGGTATACCTGTTTATATTTAAGTGCCTATGTTCAATCATGAAATGAATGATGTATGTGGTACCCATGGTACTTTGGCTTCACTTGACTACATTCCTAGAGGAATGGAACATTTGGGACAGGAAGGGAATTTTAAGGTCCTTCTTCCTGTTTGCTCATTGCAAGGAAATCTGAGGCCCTAGAAAGCTCAGCCCTTTTTGTCTCCGTTACCCCAAATGACCTCTAGGGGGGAGCTGTTTAAGTGTAAGCTGCCTAATCTCCAAGGATAACTGAGAAGGTTAAAACATAAAGGCATTTTAAAAGGCAACAAGCACGGACCCTGATAATAACTATCAGATGCAACAGTTAAAAACTGTTGTTCTAGAACTACAGGCTCTGAGTTGCTTACATTACTGCAGAGATCTGCAGGGCTTTGCCTTCTGCTTCTTTTCCCTGTGTGGTCTCCACGTGGTTCCTGCCTCCTCTGAGTTCTTACCCATCTCCTGATGAGTCTCTGGCTCTCACCTTCAGCTGTGACAAGTTCACTCAGTAGCCTCTGAACAAGGGGGCGACCCCGGAGCTGAGCTGTTCCAAATAACATGGAAAACTGGAAAGTTCTCTGCCTCTGATAGCCCCTTGCATGTAGCTTGTTCTGGCCACATTTGTCTTGATGGATGGCGCTAGCAGATACTTATCCATTAACAAGGAGACCCTAAGTTCTGGCTGCACATCAAGCACTGTGCCAGGGGCTAGGGACAGTGCTGTGAGCGAGTCAAGCTCCTGTCCTACACAGCTGGCATCCCCATGGGAGGGGGATGACAATGAACAAACAACTGAGTCAACCTATCACATGGCCTGACCAGTGTTGTGGAACATTTTTCTTTAAGAAGAAAAAAAAAAAAGGTCAGTGAAGGAAATATCAAATAATACTGTGCCAGGGCTGGGGAAAGGCTGCTAATCTACATGGTTGCAGGCTTGGTTGGTAGGATGTTATCTGACAGATGCCAGAAAACAGAGAAGCAAGCCACTTGGAACCAGAGGAAGAGAGCCATGGCAGAAAGGAAAGAAGCACCACGCCAGAAGGCAGGACCTGGTCTGCAGCATTTTACAGGAGCATGAATGCTGGGGCTGCTGTAGTCTAGAGGGTGGAGGGGAGTGCAGCAGGGACCCTGGTCATGCAGAACCTTCAATGCCACTGAGGAGTTTGTTACTTCTCAAGAATAGGGCTGCAGTGGCCAATTTTCCATCACTACAACAAAATATCTGACGTAGGATATTCATTAAGAGAGGTTTATTTAGCTTAGTTTTTTCAAAGTCTAGGGTCAGATAGACCCCACTGGTTTGGCCTTTGCTGGTATCAGTGAATGGCAGAACATCATGGTGGAAGCAAATATAGCAGCAAACAGTCACATCTTGATCTGGAGCAGAGAGGAAGGATGGGTGCAGTCCCACGATCCCTTTTGTGGGCACGCTCCCGATGACCTACAGACTTCCTACAAGGTCCCTGCTCTTAAACATTCACCCTCAACACCCCTGCTCTGGGAACCAAGCCTTTAACACGTGATCTTTGTGGGATGTGATTAAACACATCACACTTAAATCAAACCCAAACTGGCTTCATCTGCTGTGTGTTTTAGCAGGATCACTAGCTGTGGCGCTGTTAACACACCGAACAGGTGGCTCCTGTGATCACCACTGCAGGACACAGTGACAGCTTGGGACTGGTGTGACTGGCTGGCAATGAAGATGGTTAGTAGAGGACATCCATCTATGTCTTCATAACAAAATTGACTGGACCAGAGGAACAGCTGAGAATACAGCCAGAGCCTCCTTGGTCTGTGCCGTGGGTCCCACGCCATCACTTACAAGTTGACTTGGGGCTTAAGTGAATGAAGGTATCATTGGTAAAGAGATTACAACCACTCCAACAGGAGAGAACTCTGTCTTGCAAAACATTAGATTCCCACTGACACCAACAGAGTTAGAGTGACCGTTAAATAAAGTTAGTTGTGCAGCCATTGAAGGACAATGGTATTTGAACAGGAAGCAAATGCCTAGATAGAAGTCTAGTCATTACACAGAGATGCAGGAGGATTTATGATTGCAGGCTAATGCCAGTCGATATGCCACTGAGTGATGGCCCGGGCTGTTAATAAATGTCCTGGGAGGAAGTTTAAAATGCTGCCTAGATCCAATGAAGCTGAGAGACACTGAGCTGACTACAGCTAAATTGTTTTTTTTTGGTACAGGACTTCTTAATATGTTAATGTGCCATGCTCCTTTTGCAGTTGCTTTAATGGAGCTCCACCAAAGAAGGTTAGTGTTGTTATTCAAATTGAAGGGAAGTGAGACTTACAGGAATGTGGCAACCTGCCCAAGGCCATCCATCACAGTAGTAGAGTTAAATCCAAATGTCAGTCTGGTGTCTAAGCCTGCTCTTTACCCAATATATCCATGCCTGGTTTGTTTATGACACGGACTATGAAACAAACAAAGATCTGTGGAGAGACCTTATTAAACTCACTAGCATGCCACGGAGATCAGGCAGGTAGAAGAAGTCAGCTGGGACTCTGGGACTCGAGTCACCTCGCTAGGTCATGACTGAGCTGTGTGCACTCGTCTGCAGCCCCAGGAGAGAGCTGGCTTACTTACTTCAATTCCAGAGTCATTCCTCTAGAAAATACAGCGAGGCACAGTTCACACACTTCTTAACTGTAGCTCAGGGGATGGATCATCAGAGCACAAAATGTAGGGGCACATGCAGCCTTGACCTTGACTTGGGTGATGGCTAGGGTCACTGAGAAGGAAAACCCGCTGGTGTGTAAGAGTGTCAAGTGCATGATACCATTTCGACAAATAAAAAGATGTCAGAAGTGATATATGTTTCATTCTCCCTAAAAATGACTCCATCCATGATGTGGCCCAAAATCATTTTACACATCAGAAATCCATAAAATCACTTCAGATAGTCTCTATAGCTGAAATATTGCTTTTTTTTTTGATAGACAGATAATTTATCCGCTTTCTTGACCATGGCTGATAAGATCCACCGTAGATTGGATTATTGACAAGATTCATTTATAGTTTCAGTTTTACTCCATCCCCATATCATACAATGATTATATTTTCTGTTGCTGCTTTCTATGTATGATGATCACATTTGCCAAACTCACTGAAAAAATATTACTGGGAAAACAACTCACATCTACATTGTATGTATGGATGTGTGCATGTATAAAAACCCTTATGTTCTACTAGTTTGAACAAAGAATTTTAAACCTAATTCATTTAGTGTCAATATTCATTCTTTAAAATCTGTGAATATGAATCTGGATTGTCATAATAATATCCTAGCTCAGCTAGGAGGCCACAGGTGCAGGAATTTAAAATAAAAGATTTAACTACAATTTTTAATCCATTAATATTTCACTTAGCTAGATACTTAATAAATACTGCTTTATCTTCGCAAAATCCATGCAAAACAAATATTACAATTTTACAGAAGAGCGAACTGGAGTTTGGACAGGATGGGTAGTTATTTCTAATTGTTGCCTTCTAGGCTATATATATGGAATTACCTAATGGTCTAAGCAAGTATGAGATAACAGAGTGCTCTAATAAAACTAGTCCACATAGGCAAGCATATCTCATTCCATCTAGAACTAGATTTTGTCCAGGATGAAAAATAAAAGAATGTTTCAATATTAGTGAAAAAACATTGGATTTCAGCTGAGAACAGTGTTAAGGGACAATGGCAAGGAAGCTTCATTTATTACTTCTGAGGCTGCATCTGCTTTATTTCTCCATCTCAATCACTGGTATCCATTTCCTGCCAAACTCAGAGAAAAGCCTTCCTTCCAAATCACTTTGGAGAGTTTCTTAGTACACAGAATACGCTGACATCTAATCCAGAGAGCTAATAACTTTGCTTTTTGTGTTCAATTTGTCAATAAGGTAGTCAATAATTTATCTGTTTATTCAACTCCACTCAAGCACCAACTCTCCTGAGCACAGAGTGAAGGCCAGTTACCCCAGCCTGGAAATGGTCACTATGATCACTGCCACCACCTCCGCAGCTAACACTCATAACTACCTTTGTAGTCCACACATGCACTATGGTGCCTTATACACTTATCTCATCTAATCCTAACAACTCCATAGGAGAACACAGAAGCTCAGCAGAGCCACCTGCTACAAATCACACATCCAGCAGGTGTCACAGGCTCTACTAGCAGACATGGACCCAGGTCTGTCCAGCACCAAAAGCCAGGCTTCCAGCTGATGCAACCTGCTCTCCATTCCTACTGTGAATTAGAATCGCTGGAGCATTAAAGCTGCTGCTTCTCAGTCCTACTGAGCCTCTCCCAGGAGGTCTGGGTGAAATCCAGGAACCTGCCTCTATCATCAGTGCTTAAGTGGGTCATTTACCAAACACAATGATGCACCAGCCTATTTTGCACATTTCAGCTAATCTGGATGATTATCAGGAATCCAAGATAGCTGTTGACAGCTACAGCTGCAGAGCAGGTGAGAGCACTGTCCTCGTGTGACTGGTTCCCAGCTGTGCAGTCTTGATGGGAAGCACTGCCAGGTAAAACCTACCCAAGTGCCACTTCACTGAGCCAACTGACAGGGCTATGATCCAAGTCACATCGGGCTCGGGTGACCTGGAGTCACCCTATAACCAGTGAAGGGCATAATCCTGGCTCTATCTCCATAAATTCTGGGCACACATTTTATCAATCTGGAAAGCTGCTCACCTCCACATGAGGACCACTGCATAGCACTAATGAATCTTGTCTGGAATTCATTTATCAACTCCTGTTCCTTTCCCACAAGGTTTGGGATCCCTCAAAAATGCAGCAGAAAAGAAATAACTGAGCATCCATCAGAGGATAAATGAGACCTACCCTACAGTGGAAGCAGAATTAGTAGGTTTGTTGGTAGATGCTGAGGCCAATATGCTAGGCCATCTGATGAAAAATAACAATAAAGTACTATCATGTGAAAGGAGTATGTACTCTAGAGCAAATCTTTCCTTAAATTAAAGACAGTTTATTAACACCCACTGCTGGGGGTGAGGTAGGGAATGTGTCAATCATTTCGGAAGTCAGTATTCAGCCACCAAGTACATTAAGTGAATGACCTTGCAGGCACACATGCACAAACACATGTACCCAGTTAACCATTACGCAGCACTGCACTGTGCTGTGTGCCAGTATTCAGTGCTGGGCTCCATTCCAGGCGCTGCAGACACTGCACTAAATGGTATGACTGGGCTTCCCTTCTTATCAGGTTGCTGCAGACAGAGCCAGAGCATTCAGGGTCATAAAAATATATAAGATGCATTTGCTATTAGCAAGGTGCACACCATCCAGTATAATTTTTGATGCAGGGAAGAGTGACATGAAACTGGTGCCCTGCATCTGTGAGTTCTGTGCCTCAGCTCAAAAATATTTAAGAAATACTTCGCCTGTGTCAGATATGTATAGACTTTTCTATCATTCCTCTAGCAAGAGTGTAACAGCGATTTACATAGCATTTACCTACTTTCACAGACATTATAAGTCATGCAGAGATGATTTAAAGTACACGACTGCATAGGTTATGCACAAACACTAAGTCACTGTCTGCAGGGTATCGAGCATCCTGAGATTTTGGTATCCATGGGGTCTTTAGACCAATCCCCCTTGGATAGTGAGGAATGAATAACTACAAATTTCTTATTTTACCTTTGTGGCACTGTGAGCTAAGTGTCCTCACCTCCATTGAGAAACTGAGGCTCTGGATATGCAGTAGCCTGTGGTATCACCTAGCTAGCAAGTACCATAACTGAGGGCCTGGAAATTCAGGTGATTTGTCCAGAGTCATCAAAGTACATGCAATATTATCAGGTACCCTTTGTGTTCTACAGGATGAGATTTTTTAATTACCTAATTTTATTTAATTGAAAGAGATATGCATGTGGGAAAATTTAATTCAAATACCACAGAATAGTCAATAAAATGGAATCCCCTGCCTGCTCTCGGCCTTTCAGAGAGAAAACTCCTATTACCAATTTCTGATAATGGCTTTACTATGAACATCTTAATCTACCATGCGTGCATCAAAGCAAACCAAATTAATTGTTGTGAAAGGCTGGAATCAACCAGAAGAAAAATTACTAGAATGACAAGTGGGAACCAGTCTATTCACACTCCATGAGAATAATGTTTTCTTCTTAATAAAGAAGAGAAAAAGTACTGACTGTGTTCAATATGTTGTTTTTATCACCTGGCTTTATGGAATTATAAAAGTTGTTGCCAGGTCTATAAAATCCCATCTCACTGTGCAGACAGGTCCTGAGCAGATAGTGCGTTCAAATGCCTTTTCAGGGTGAATAGCACTGACTGATTTATCCCTCCTGATGCCTCTTAGTGGCAAAGCTGAGGATTTAGATATCATGGAGTGCCTGGGAACAGGGCCTTGGACACTTATTAGAGAGTGATCATATGCAGCGGTGGCAGGTGGGTGCCTTATTTCCATGAGGTACATCTTCCTGAGAGTGAAAGGAAACCATACAATTGCCCCATGGGCTAAAGATCTCCAGGTCCTTAATAGATAAGATCCTGAGCCTTAGCAGCTAAGGGCTCAATATTGATTCTTCCGTTCTTTGCTCAAGAACCCCTCTACAACAGTATCACAAGTACGTAGGGAAAAGTGTGTGCTGTCCTGATTCCTCCAAGCAAGCACTAATGGACAGGGCTAATAAAGAAGCCATATAACCTTCTTGGATGAACTCAGAGAATACTGGTTAGCTGGCTGGCTGGCTGGCTGGGTCAGACCAAGGATTCTTAACATACGACCAGCTGAAACATTCCAAGAATGTAAATAAACACTTCTGTGCTGACAAAAGTGCATATTTGTTTTGTGTTCTTCTGGGAAGCCTTCAACTCACTAAAAAATTTTCCTAGGAGAATAGCTGAGACCCACAGCCTAAAGAGCACACAGGTTATCACGTCTCTATCATATCGAGGCCTATCTTCAAGCCCCAGCATGAAGTTCAGTCACTCTAGGGACAGAAGCTGGGAAGACTGGCTCAGCAAGTCAGCAAGATCAGCAGGCCAGGGAAGGGAGGTGCTGGCATGCAGTCCAGACTAGATGAGGAGCAATAAAGCCAGACAGTTGCTAACAAGGCACACCAACCAGAAGGCAAGTATTTACTGGACAAGTATCATCAAGGCACCACAGCTTTGGTGGTCTCTCTGCTCAGGCATTTCCAGCAGGTGGAAAGGAGGATCTGCAGAGACAACTCAAATATCTCTCCTTTTCCCTCACCCTGGGCTTTAGCACATTCCTGCTGACTTGAACCCCTGGGGGTATATATATGACTGCAATAGTCATGCATGTACCACTGGTGGCTCAGAGCCACCTGACAGAAAGACATACAAATTACAGTCCAGTCCTGAACATGAAAGCCTGTTAACTGTTTAGAGAAAACAGTTTAAGGTGGCAAATTTTGCTTGCTGTTGATTAGGCATTCATAGTCATGTCTCAGGAACGAATAGCTGGAGATGAGGTATGTGAGCCAGAAAGGATCCTGACAAGGTGAATCACGTATTTAGCAAGCAGAGACAAAGACAAATAGACTGATCAGCTTTTGGTCCTGATTACAGTCCAGGAGGGAAATGAAAAGCTGATGTGCAAAGCCCTTCAGCTACTTGGGATTCAGAGATAACAAAGCATCCGAAGTTGCCAAGGCAACACCAGCTGGGCAGAAGATGAATGAAAATGTGCACACGCATGGGTGTGGGGACAAGGGCCTGTGCACAGACACTGGCTGCACACAGGGATGCACCGGAGGGTGCCCCCCGGGAGATGGATCCTCACCAGCTTCTTACAGCAAATTGGAAGGATGCAGATGGCTGTTGCTTCAATGAAGGATTTTAAACATATGTATATGGAAAATAGTTACTATAACTGACCTTCCCCAAACGTGATCATTTTATGGTGCTGACTTCAGGTCTTTTCAATTTTCATTCCTTGTTCTTTAAAGGAGCAAACATTACAGACCTGAAGCTTTCTGTTTGCTCTAGTTTGGTACAACTTCCTCGCCTTTCCTCCCCTGAGAATATTGTTCTCCTGAACTCCTAGATGTCTTGCCTAGACATGATTCTATAATTTTGATACATTATTTATTACAATAAACAAAATGAAGTGATATTTTGGGTTTTTTAAAGTTACATAAATAGAATACTATTTAACCACAACTTCATTTCTGACTCTGTATTATGTAATACAAACTCAATTATACTCATTTTTTTTTTTTACATATGAGATAGTTTATCTCTTTTCCTTCCTAAGGGACATTAGCACTGGTCCCAGTCTTTAACTCTCACAAATAATTTACTACAGTGAATATTCTTACATAATTGTTCTTTGAGGGTAGTTTTCTATGGAGTATATTTGTAAAGGAAAATTACTGATTTCTCACAGAAAATGCTACTTATTTTCCACAGCTGATTTTAGCAATTTTACACTCTTAGAACCACTGTAAAATTCCCCAGTTCTTTATGTTTCTGCCAAATTTTTGTGTTGTCAGATTGTAATTAGAGAGGTGTGTGATGGTATCTCCCTATGTTGTTTCAAATTTACCTTTCCCTGACTACTAGCAACTTTGAGTATCTTTTTATGATTACTAGCTATCTCTTTCCCTTACTTTCAATCCCTGTCTATTCCATCCCATGCCCAGTTTTCTATGGTATAGTCTTTTTCCTTCCAGATTGATAGGAATTATTTATTCTGAATGTTAATCCTCAACTGTGTATGTGTATGTATACCAGTTAACTTCTGCTAGTACGTATCTCACCTTTTATAGTTTTCCAATATTAAGAAGTTTTAAATTTTAATGTAACCAGGAAGTAGTTTTCCTTAGGGTTTGTACTTATTCCCCTAGAAGATTTAAATGTTTGACTTTAAAGTTCATATTCAGAATTTTAATCCGCTTTGTTAATTTTAGTGTGGTATGAAGTGGGAACCTGATTTTATTCCTTTTTCTGTGTAGGCAGTCTAGGTACCATTCCTCCATTCTGGGAGACACCATTTCTCCTGATGCACTGCTTCTGGTCACATTTCTATACCCATCCGTATCAGGGCTGGTTTCTGCACACAGCAGATAGTCCTGATGCCCCATGCCGTTACACACGCATTAACTACTACAACTTAAAATCCTAATAACCACAAAGGCAATTCCCCTTCCTTCACAAACCCCTTAAACAAATTAGGTTAATTATTCTTGGCCACTTACTTTTCCCAATCAAATTCAGTATTATCTGATATCCCACAGAGTGCAGGTGAACCCCTGGGCTGTATGCTTTACTTTCGAGGCAAAAGATGTTAATGCATAATTTTTTTCCTAAACCAAATCTGCAGTATTCAGGTTTGACTGCAGTGTTGGCATTTTGTGACAAGTTGGTTTTGGGTTGGAAGTTGGGCACTCATCTCTAAGAGGTTCACCATCACTGCCACAGTCCTCCTATGCCCTCTCCCCACAATCTTTGTTTTGTTTTTATTACAATGAAATTGAAATTACAGGTATGTTTAGGGAGAAATAATACATTTATGATACTGGGTCAACTCATCCATGAATATATATTTTTTCTTTGTTTATAAGTCTTATTTTATGAGCTTTAAGAGAGCGGTATAATATCCACAATATTACTTATCTTTGTCAAATATTTTCCTTAGATACTTTATAGTTTTTGTTGCTAGTCTAAATGTTCTTTTAGAAAATTGGTTATTTGCTATTTGTTTTGCTTCTATGTAGCAATGTTTTTTGTATTCTGGGTGTGTTCCTGTTCAATCTGAATTCTTCCTGACAGCCTGTTTACATTGACAATCTTATCTGCAAATGTGGGCAATTTTAAAGGACTTAAAGGATTCATCTTAAATCTTACTGTCCCCCTTTTTTGTCCTAGGTAACTAAAATGTTCAGCATGATACTGAAGAAAGCAAAAGCGTGCATCCTTAAATTCCTACCATAAAGCTGTATGATTAAGTACATTAATCATGGTTTGCTTTCTGTTTTTGCTTTGCTTTTTGTAAGCATTTTAAAATCAGAATAAGGAAGATGTTTTCTACTTCAAAATTCTATGAGTTGTTTGCTTTGTCTTTTCTTGCTCTGTGTTTTTAATGATAAATATCTATTATATTTTAGGGGTAGCTTTTTTCCATCTTGTATAGATGCACATGTACAACTTTGCAAAGACCAAATTTAGGGTACATGTATCTTTTTTGTTCTAGGGTCAGAAGCATGTATTTAGAAGACTGAATCTCCAGCCTACCAGCTAAGAGAGGTCCAGACCAGGTTTGAAGGCCCTTGCTTTGAGACCTATGGCTCCTTCTATCTGGCCTCTCCTTTGGGACCTCTATGGATCGCACAGGAACATCACTCTTTTATGGTTGTCTGTTGTGATGTCTGCATACGGACTTGGTCCCAAGTTATCCATAAATTTCCTTTGGTGTACCAATTCCCCATGATGAGTGTGTTTGGTAAGTATCATAAGCATACTAATATAAATATGTAAAAAACTCATTCTTGTATGAAGTGCATTCCTGGTATCAGCCTCTGACACTAGCTGTCTATAGAATCTTTATGAAGGGGAAGAAACCCATCCAGACCCAATGCCTTTATCATCCTGTGGGCTCTTTGCAAGGAATAAATGAAATCAACATCAATATTCTCACTTTCCATTCATGGAAAATAAGCCACAGGAGGTCAAATAATTTGTCCCGAGCCTCACACAGGAAGCCTTGGCACTGGGATTTGAATGAAGTCTTCATGATTTCCACTTTCTGTCCTTCTTACTATTGACAGGGTCACCCCTTAAATTTCCTCAAACACCCAAGAGTATAATTTTAGGCTCCGCAAGGCAGACTTCACAGAGCCAGGAGAATTATTCTTTGTTTTATTTTTGTCTTTCCAACTATTTCGTAAATTAGTGGTTGGGGTTCCATACCGCCCACCCTAGAGAGTGATCAGTAATGTGATTAAGCTCAGGAAGTACCTCATTTTTGTTAGCTTGTGACCTAACAATGAAGGTCAGCAGATGTCAGGAAGTAAGTTTTTCCTGTGTGAGAACCCAGAGAGGCACCCAGTGGGGGTCTCTTTGAGAGCTGTGACCATGAGGGCTGGGAGAGTAGGCACCACGCACTCCCCTCTTTCAGAGATCAGGCAGATACCAGACATGCCCATCGCTGTAGGACCGAGTAGGGGCATCTTACAGAGAACAGAGTTCCCCTGTAGTAGAGGAGAACAGAAGGGGATGACCATGAGAAAGACATCCAGGTTCACTGACCCATCAAACTAGAGGGCTTTCACAGGCTATCTCACTTAATTCTCAAACCATCTCTGAACAGGAAGTGGTGTTACCTTGGTTTTACAAATGAATGGGTGGAGGCTGCAGGAAGTAATTTATCCAAGAAACTCCAAAACCCTGAACAGCTGAAGACTGAACTGGAGTTATAATTATGTTTGCACTTCACTGAAAATCATCTGATCTCATATGTGAATCCCTAAGCATGTTCCTTAATGACACACAATCCAGCAGGTGAGAACATGGACATCAGCCATTTGGCTGAATTCAAATCCCACTTCAAGCTTCTACAAATTCTGGGCCTTTGGGCTAGTCATTTAAACATCTCTTGAGCTTCAGTTTCTGAGAGTATAGAATGAGAACAGCAGTACTTACCTTCAAAGGGTTTTACAAAGATTAATGGGCTAATATTGGTAAAAGCCTTACAAGGATGCACAGCATACCCTGAGAACTATGCATTACTAATCAACCATTGCATAAAAGATTGCCTTAAAGCCAAGAAGCCTAAAACAACAAACATTTTGATCCGGCCTGCAGATCAACAAGTTCAGAGCTCCTGGAGGGGAAACGGGGATTAAATAAAAGACATGGGGTGACAAAAAGAGACGAAGGCAAGTTGATGTGACCCAATCAAGCCTCCGGTTTATTGAGAAAATAATCACACCTTTTATAGGCTAAGGGCGGGAGCTGGGACAGGAAGATGTTAAACAGATGAATACAACAGGGTTACCATCACATCCGGATAAGTGACGTAAGCAGAAGAGGATTATGGTTAATGTAGGCAGACGCAGTGCCCATAGGAGAGAGAGAGAGAGACATCTAGGCAGCAATGCCTGTCACTCGGCTCCCTACAACATTTATCTTTCATACAAGTTCCACAGGGATTTGCATGGCTCTGGTTTGTGGTCCCTGATGAAGATGCAGGGGCTGCAGCCAGCTTAAGTCTTAAATAGGACTGGGAGACCTGCTTTCAAGGTGGCTCATTCACAGTGCTGATCAGCTAGGGCTACCTGCTGGCTGAAAGCCTTACCTGTCCACGTGAGCCACTCTACAGCTTGAGCAACTTCACAACATGGCAAGTGATGCAAGAAAACAAGGTGGAAGCAGCAACACCTTTTATGACCTAACCTTGGAAGACACACAGCATCATTTCTGCAGTATCTTATTGGTTACACAGATCAACTCTATTCGTTGTGGGAGAGGACTGAGTAAGTGTGTGACCAATAGGAACTGAGAATTATTAAGGGCTAAGCTTGAAGGCTGGCTACCACAGACCAGGTTTGATAAATAAAGAAAAGAATCTGATCTTAATCATGCTTGCATTCTAAGTGCCTGGCACATCACAAGACAATTAGTAAGCATGTATCAGAAAAACAAATGTACGGGTGAAAGGAAACGCATAAGTCATCCTAGTCAAGATCCAGTTTAGCTCTCTCTTATTTTATGTTCGACTTCCTGAGCCATTTCTAAGGAAGGAAGTATTTACTCTTAATTTCTACTGTAAGCATAATCGGTATAAATTAGCTCTCCATTTCATTGTCATAAAGCAGTGTTCGGAATGGTAAGCGCAAATCTAAAGTGTTACAGGAATTTTTCTTTCATCCAAATGTAACAATATGAAATATTTCTTCTGAATTCAAGAGGCTCCAAAAAAGCCTGAAATTTTACATCCTGGTTGAAACGTTTGCAATAGTGTGGTTGTACAGCAACTAGTGCTTGTCACAAGACAATTGTGGGAGTTTTTGCACAAAAGCAGGCTTTCTTTTTTTCCTCTCCATTTCATCAAAGCTGGACCTTTGAGACCAGACAAGTTAAAACCCTTCAAGGCTGTTTTCTGAAGCCACTGAAGATAGAAATCAACTAAGAAGGTTGTTCCTAACAACTCACTACTTTACCTCTCCAAGGGGCCAAGGATTCCTGTAAAAGTACCTTAGCTTTTTATTTCTCAAGAACATCAGGAGGTGGACAGTTTCATATTTGGTTCACACTAGAGGTTTCAGACATGAGGATGTCATACTGGGTAAAAACATTCATTTGAGCTATGAGAGTATATTTGCTAAATCATGATTGAATGATGGACTAATTTACTGAACTCAGAACATTTTTTTTTCCATTTTACACTGGTTTCTTTGGTGCTCATTTTGCTGTAGATACTAAGGACAAATGCTGCCTGACATTTGCCTTTGAGAAGGAATAGCTCAGCAAATTTAAAATGTAACCCAACTTCAAGATATGGATTAGAATGTCAATTGCAAACTTCTATGTCATGGGACACAGCTGCCAATAGAAAAATCCTTTAAAAATGCCCAGAAGCTATGCATGAGGGGCTTATGAAAATCTATAATTTATCACTCTGACACCATCTTAGAAAGTTTTTCCTACATAGTTCTTTGTGCCATATGTAAAGTCATCATTCTCAAATTTATTATCTTCTACTTCGTCAGGTCAAGTCATCTAAGCTCTCCACAAATGTGATGAATAAAATCCTATGTAGTAATACTCATCTAATTGATTCTTACTTGTCACCATCTAGAGCAGTGCTGTCCAGCACAGAAGCCACTTGTCACATGGGGTTTGGAGTTGTGCAATGAAGATGTGTCTTAAATAAGAAGCACCTATGAGTTTACAGTCTTGTGCATAAAGCGGTATAAAATATCTCCACAGTCACTTTTTGTATTGATTACACTTGAACTAATGTTTTGGAAGTACCAAGCTAAAGAAAGAACTTTATTAAATTAATTTCACCTGTTCTCTTTTACTTTTTTATATTGTTTTGTAATTATTATTTTAAAGAGAATAAAACTAAGCAAAATAAAAACAGAGTAGAGCCAATCAAAATAAAACAGTATAAGTGATACAGGACTTTAAATAGGAAATCAACAATGGTTAACATAATGCCTCTTATTGTCTTCAAAATAACTTCAGGCATAGTAAAAATCAAACAAAACATAACAGAACTAATAAAAACAAAACAATGAATGTAATAAAGGACTTCAAAGCAAGATAATAGTAAATCCAAAATGGCTACCATAATATATCTTGTTATCTTTGGAATAGCTGCCCATACCATTAGATATAATAAAATCAAACATGAAAAAACAGAATAAAACCAAACAAAACAATGAAAATGATACAGGAACTTCAAAACAAGATAATAGAGAATTAACAATGGCTACCACCTTCAGATGGAGATCCCCCAGAGATGCTATGTTACATATTGTTATCCTCCGAATAGATGGTCATACTGTTGGCTTTAGGCTTGCAAAGTCAATGAAACACTAAACATTACAAGTACTAAATTGTATTTTACCTCAATAGCTATCTTTGCAGCCTGTGTTTCTCTGGATCTGCTGGTTGCTTATGGTGGGGGTGGAGGGGAAACCTTGGATATTCTTGTCTCTCAGCCCGTGTGCTCGAAAGGCAGCCCACACATGGTGCCAACTGGCAGGGAGGGCTTGGTTTCTTGTTCTCTTCCCCTGAAATTCACCAATGGGCTCTGATTCACAGAAAACGGCTAGCATCTGGTTCTCCCCCCAGTAACATGCATATAGCACTGGCTCACAGAGAGGGCGTGGCTTCATGTTCCTCTTTTAATTTTTAAAATGGTGGTTATCACAGGATTTTAGATCACATTCTGAACATAATTCATCTAGGTCTCCTGGTTGGTGCTGGGCTACTGGCTCTACATCAGAAACTGTCTCTAGAAGCTAAGTCCACACAGGAGTAACAGACATGGTTTGCATGATCTGTACAATGTTAGCCTAAAGGGTGATTTTCATTTCAAACAACTGCTGACCTTTAGAATATCAAGCAATGCAAAACAAACAGATTTGTATTTAAAATTAAAAACGCTAGTGACACCATGCCCACATTTCTACATAGCAAGGATGGCCTGGATTTAAGCAGGAGCTGGCCTCTTTGCCAGGGCTCTCATTACACTGTCATTGTCCCACCAGGCTCTATTGCTTCTCAAAGCTAAGGTGATGCACAGCACCCAACCTATGCCTCATTTTCAGCCAATGTCCTCATTCAAACTGTGCTGCTCACTTGTATAGGATTTGAGTTTGAAGAATCTATTCCAAAGTGCAGAGGTCCACTCTGGGTAGCAGCAAAAGCAGTAGGGAGGGCCTGATCATGGCCTGTGCAGAGAAAATAACAGAATGTAGAGGCGTGTCTAAGGGACACGTATTCAGTGCAGTGTATATATTTGTGTGTGTGTGTGTGTGTGTGTGTGGGTGGGTGGGTGGGTGTGTAGCTAAACACTCAAGTGGAGCCAGCCAAGGTGGTGCCTGCCCATTATCCTAGCATTTGGGAGGTTGAAACAGGAGGAATGCTGTGAGTTTGAGACCAGCCTATGCCACAAGTGAGTTCAAGACCACTATTGTCTACAGAGTGAGACCCTGTCTCTAAAAGACCAAATTCATACATATATACATACATACAATACATACAACAAACCACAAAACGAAATCATCCAGGTGGAGATTTCCCAGTGGATGCTGGTAATACATAACTGAATACATAGGAGACACAGCCAAGAACCATGCCTTAGGGCCACCCAGAGGCAAGAGGAAGGAAGAGGACCTGAAACCAGCTCAAGAGTGTGAGAAGGATGGTCAGAAAGCACAGAGAGGAGCTGTAGAGAGACAGAAAGACAGAGCCAGAGCCAGAGCCGGAGAACACACACACACACACACACACACACACACACACACACACACACACAGAGGAAACTTCCAGAGAGGCAGCCAACATCCAGCACAAATGACCCCAGCCCTATAGCAGACTAACACAATTGGCCCAGTTCTCCTATACTTCTCAAAGCTTCTGGTTTATCTCTAGCAAAGCTGGATTAGGAAGGAGACAAAACTCACAAAAGAAACTTCAATAAACTCTAGCAATATTAGCTCTAAGGATTAACACCCCATCATTTTTTTTTCAAAATACTGTCTTTTCATGCCCTATATTACAAATAGCCCTGCTCTCCAATGTTTGCCCCAAAGGAAGAAACTGCCCACTTCCGTTATTTAAATCACTCTCCCCACTGCCTTCCTCTCATCATTTTTTGGTCTACTGCATGTGAGCTATAGATGTGATCAGCCCTGCAACTGAAATACATGTCAGGACTGAGCTCGCAGGCTAACAGAGAGTGTGCTTCCTAAATATTCTGGGTGGTAATAAATCTATGGCTACAGCTATTCCTTTCCAGATAAAAGGAAGAAATTCTAGTTATTCTAATGTTTTTCATCATCTCTACAAATATTTTCCCAAGTGATTATGCTAAAGCTGCGGATTCAAACCAATTCTGGTCCTTTGATTTATTTGGTAACTTATTACTGTGACCAAAATATAAAGGAGACTACAGATGCTTATGAATAGCTATTTTGTGATATTCACTCATGTCCTTGGGTTTGTAGCAGCAAATTGCTTTTCATTAGTGGATAAATCATACTTCGATTCTTTCATGAAACAATTAATGAACGCGGAGTTTGAGTCAGACTTCACTATGATGTGGAGGATCCATGTAATAAAAAACTCAGGACTTCTCATTACTGTTTCATTTGGACCATGATTCTGCAAATCTTTTCCAAATATTAGTCATTAGAGCTCTCTGCATCCTCATTATTGGTTATGATTTTATCCCATTCATTTTTTATAGATCAAGAAACCTGGGGTGTTTTCACTAAATTATTCAATCATAAAGCATATATGTATTTACTGTGTATCTGCTCCCTGGGGGCTGGGAACGTGGGTCACAGAACTGACTCTGTGACTCTTGTCCCTGAACTACTCCTATGATAGTGACAGGACCAGATACTCCTGAGTTATGACTGAGTTATAGCCTGATAAGATATTTTCAATTTAGGATGGGTTTAAGCCAAACATGCATGTGACACAGCTAAACCACTGCATACCACAGCTAGGTGACCTAGCATACCACAGGGTATGAGTTTTTCTTACGACTAATGGCTGCTGCTCAGCATTAAGAAAGGATATCAGGCCAGGTCTTGTGGATCAATTCTGTAACCTACAGCTCTCTAGGAAGCTGAGGCAAAAAGCTTGCGAGTTTAAGCTTCACCTGGGTAATCTAGTGACTTAATAAGACCCTGCCTCAAAATAAAAAATAAACAAATAAAACAATGATTTGGGGAGATAGCTCAGTGCTAAGAGTCTTGGTTTTATCCTCAAGAACGAAATCAAGGAGGGCATCAGAACCCATATTGCTAACGTGGGAAAAGATTAAAACTTTGAGTATCGTTTCTACTGGATGCATATTGCTTTTGCATCACTATAAAAAAAAATCCCAAATTGAGCCACTGTAAGTTGCCAACTGCCTGCATGTGCATGACATAAGGGTAATGTGCTAAGCACTGTGGTCGAAATGCATGGAGAAAGCAATCTGAGCAGGAAGGTAGGCAAGGTAAATCCCAAGCCAGCTGAGCATAGCTAGAAAGAGCCAGCTGTGGATGTGGCAGCTGAGCTGTTTTCAAAGAATAAAAGCTTACACTGGCATAAGAATAAAAGTTTACCCTGGTGTAGAGGAAGTTTTTATACAAGGGCGGGGGTGATGGACAATGCTGTGGGTCCGGGAAGGAGGGCAGTATCCAGAGATGAATCAATGGAGAAAAGCCAGGTGACAGGCGCAGCTGATTTTGCTGTCCCCACAGGAGACATGAAGATTAGCTGAACTAGTCAAGGAGAGCACGATAAGCCCAGAGGAGAGATGAAAACCGCACGCAGAGCAGAGGCGGTTGCCCCCTCATTCTTTCTGCACCCAGGACTCGACTGTAAACTACCTAGTTCTGCCTTAACAGGATTTACAGTCAGTTCTTGCATTAGCTGTAGGCAACCAAAGCAGGACACTGCTGTGTGTGCATAATAAACGTAATGTGTGCCATAAGGGAAGGGACCAGCAATTTTCAAAATGTGATTCCTGCACCAAGGGTATCAGGGGCAACTGGGAATTTATTTAAAAAGGCAAACTTTTAGGTCCATCCAAGACTGACAGAATTCATAAATTCCAGGATGGGCAGAGCAATCTTTGTCACAAATCCTTCAGATGATTCCAATTTTTGCGCAAGTTTGAAAATCACTGAAACAGACCCCAAAGCTTTGGATTATTTTTTTTCTAACTGACCTCGAGATTTCTTTATATTATCTGATCATTTATTTGGAACCACTCCACATAGCAAAGTTTCCCTTTAACTTAAATTTTTTTTGGGGGGAGGAGGAAACCAAAATAAATTTGAAACACTCTTTCTGAATGGGTTTCCTTAATCCCTTACCACCTATGTGTCTAGCAGGCTGAACCCTCCAGCGGTTGTGTGAATAGCCCCTATGCTCAGAATGACTAATAAATCTAAGCTTTGGAGTAACTACTGTTTTCCTTCTCATCACTTTGAGAATTAATTACATATCCACAGTGATTTTGTTTTAAGATTTTGACCACAGCAGGTGTGCCCGTTAATCTAACTGGCAACTCGAATGGATGCAGAGACTGAAGAGGGAATTGGATCACAGAAATGCTATGCTCATCAAGGATGACTCCATTGATGTTCATAGCTGAATGTGCTGTCTTAAGGTGGGACCCAGTTGGAGGGGGTGGGGCACTGGGAGAGTCCCTGTGGAAGGTGGATCCCTGGCGATGCTACTGCCATGTGCTCTGCTAGCCCAACAACATCAATTAAGCCCCTTGGCTCCACCATACCCTTCTGCCATGATGTCCTGGCCTTGGAGCCAGCTGACTATGGACTGAAACCTCTGAAACCATGAGCCAACCAAGCATTTTCTACTTTCAGTTATGCATATCTGGTACTGTGTCCCAGCCACAGGAAAGCTGACCAGTACAGCAGGCTGCCCATTACTAATACATAAATTCCAAGAAAGCAAGAACTTGGCCCTGTGTATCAGTGCATCCTAGAGCCTAAAACAGCACCTGGTACCTGACAGATAATAGGTGCTCAATAAACACATGATGCTACATTCTAGAAACACTGAGAAAATACAGTAGAGTGATCTTCTACCTGTAACTGTGCAAACCAAGGAATTACATGGACCACTTAGAGAAATTCTGTTTTGACTGCACAAGGCTAAAACATTAAAATGAATTGTATCTGTTACTTTCCAATTGAGCACTAAAAAAATTTAAGTGACACCTGTGGCTCATGAAACATTTCTTAAGTCTCACAGTGCTCTAGGAAGACATATCCCAGGAGGCGGTGGTGGGAAGGGAGGGAAGAAGAAGCGGCCAACCCCACTGCCTTGTCCTCTTCCCTGTGGGGAGCATGAGGTTCCCCATCCTCTGATGACAGCTCAGCTGCCTGCTTACCATCACCTGCCCCACATGCCTACCTGGACACACACAGAAAACCAAGCTCTGCAGCTAGGAGGTGCCCCTCACCACATAAAGGCATGCCACCCAGCCACTGCTCGCCCAATAGTTCTCCCCCCACCCCATGGGCCTTGACCCTTCCCAGTCCTCAAACCTGAACCTGGAAGACTAGATTCAAATTTGGAATTCTCAGCCCTCCCCCCAGTAGGTGCTGGTCATAAAGGGAAACTGAGGCCCCGGTCCTGTAGCCAGTTCTCCTCTGGTCCTGGGCTCCATCCTGCTCTATGGAATCCTGCCCATGTGCGTGTAGATCCAGGAGCCCACTGATGCCAGCTCCACATACTCATTCCTTCCTCCATTCCATTGCTTCCAAGAACCACCATGGGGCTACCCCTTTGGACACTTTTTTGGAAACACAGAGCTTAGAAAGTATCCTGGGGGCCGCTACCAGGCTATTGTAAATAAAACTGCCAGGAGATGATTCTGAAGACCCCCCAGCTCCTGAGGAGCACAGCAGCAGAGCCCTCTAAGGCACAGCCTAAAGGACCCCCTTAGTATTCTGACTGCACCCCCCAGAACAGTTACAATTTAGAAGACAGACAGAAATAGCAAGAGACAGCAAAGCCACTGAAGCACTCTGCATCTCCCGCTCACTGGAAATGCACATCAGTACCTGTGCAAAAGCTCCGGGCGCTATCTACTCAAGACAAATGTATCTATGACCCAGCAATCCCACTCCTAGGTGCACAGCCCACAGACACACGACCCCTAAGAGATGGGTTCAGTAATGTTCACAGAAGCACTCCCAAATCAGATGCTACACAAATGACACCAACAGGAGAGTGGGTGATGAAATATAGATATTCCTTTAGTTCACTGATTTCTGGACTTACAACTGAGGTGTGCTGTGTGAACTTATGACCTGCCTCTCAGACTTATGGCCCACGTTAGGCCCTACAACACAGGAATGGCAGTGTGTGCTTATGGTGTCAGTGTGTGCTTATGGTGCTGTGTCTATAATACGGTACAGTACAGCTCTGTCGTTTCATGTTCTGTTATACACACAGTTCTGCAGATTAAAGCAAAGTCATTAAGTTGGAGTTTTCTTTGATCATTTCTTTGTTTTACATATCATAATGTAAATACTATCCACAAGTCCTCATTTAGCGACTAGTTCAATAACAACTTAGTCACAGGACTGGAACGCGATTGTTAAACAAGGAACAGCTAATGTGAAAGTCATGCAATGGAGCACTATGGTGACACAGAACGAGCACACTTCTACCCATCTAACAAGAGGCATGGTCCCCTCAGACATCATGCAAACGCAGACAAGCCCCACAGAAGGCACACAGTGTCAATTCAATTCCCTAAGGCTCAGCAGCAGGTAGAAGAATATGAGGTAAGAGCTCCAGAAAAATGGCTCCTTTGGGGAAGGAAGGAGAGAGTGTGCAGTGACTTGCCTGGGGACTTTGGCGAGGTTCCATTTTCTGACTGAGGTATGGTGCATTTTGTGAGAATGTCCCAAGCTATCCACTTGTTGACTTGAGTACTTTACTCTATGTCCAAAGCACTTCAAAAACATTCATTAAATAAAAGATGCCTAAAGAAAAGCACAAATTGAAGATACTAATCTAAACACAATACCAAAGAATAGCAGGGTCTTTCTCTCCTAATCTTCTCAGCAGCCAAAGGACGGTAGAAACTGATAGAGTTCAGCAAATGGAAAATAATTTGAAAGAGGGTGTTATGGATTAAGAACTGGTGGTGAACTTAATGCCAGCTGGATTACATCAGCATGGCACTGAGTGTGGATGCTCCACCTGAGGAAAGTTGCCAGCATAAATAGAGATGTGGAGAAGGAGAAGGAAGGCCTTAATGCGTTGTTGCATTGAGGCATTGTGGGTTCTCCTATGTGTTGCTGTTTGAGCTGTTGGTTCTCCTGGAGAAGCTCTGGTCCTCACATCGAGCACTGCTTCCTGACTCTGGAGGGGGGAAAACATGTGCTGTTTGGTGTCCAGAATGAACTCGTCATGCTGGCTTCCTGGCATGTACCCGACTGTGCTTGTCATTGGAGGAGCTCGGGGCCTCCGTGTCACTGAGGATGTCTGTGGTGCTTTTCAGGACAGCCCTGGTCTTTGATGTGAGTGTGACTTCTCGGCCCCAGCATAAAACCCTCCACCTACCAGCACAGCTCCTTCACCCCGCTGGCATGGACTTTCTAGCTTCCACTGCTGACCGTTGGGCCTTCCCAACATGGATTCGAAAAAAGAGACTGGTATGAGCCCTTCTTGGGGCTCTAGACCTCCAGTTGGACTCGTGGGAGGCATTGTCATGAGCTCTAGGTTTTCATCTGGACTCCTGTGGGACTTTGCTGTGGGATTTAGACCCTTGACTAAGTATTCTATGTCCCTGGTGTTGCAGATAGATTTCCTGCATTTTCTTGTGTTAACTCTCGGTGACCATTATAAAAATAATATAATAAACTCCATGTCCTGATTCTATTTGTTCTCCGCACAACCCCTGACTACAACAGAGGGAATTATACTCAAAATCATTAGTAAGTGCCACTTGGAGCTTTTATATCATGAGATATCAGCTGATGACAGCATAATACTGTTGCATTTTTATCTCTTTGTAGGACATGTTTGTTGGTTTTGTAACAGGTACGCTACACGAGCAATGAGTACAAATGCAAAATTTATGCATAAATATGAAGGTTCTTTTTCCCGCACCAGGGAACTCACAACCTTGTGCTTGCCAGGCAGATGCTATGCCACTGAGCTGTATTCCCAGCCCAAGTGTTATTTACTGAGGTAGGGTGGTATATTTGTATGTTTGTATCTAGATGAGGGTTTCCAAATATTTTTTCTTAAAATCTCATCAGTAAAAGTTGTGATGCCACTAAAGTTTTATCTAATTTATTTATCAAGTAAATTTTGATTCATTGGTATCAAAATTTTCACTGGTGACATTTTAAAAAAAATTTGGAAACCCTCGTCTAAATACACAAGTATAAACTTACCATCTTACCTTACGGTAAAGGCTAAGAGGCACTCAGATTTGCAGACATCCCTGACTCCCAGAATTATTTGTAAATCTCCAATAAGAAAACATTTGCGTCAGCTATGAAATCTGCTTTAAATTTTCATTTTTCCTTTACTTAGGAAAACACAGCTGAAGAGGGAGGTTAAATTTAACTTTATCTCCCTTTGAAGGTTCAGAAATAGTTCTGGAAAGAGGACTGATGTCACAGTGCTGAGTTCCCCCATGGCCTCTTGAAAAGGACCAACAAAGACATGAACTCTGCACAGCCCATGGCTCTAGCAGACAAGCAATTAAGAAGGAAGATGCAAAGCCCTCTCTTAGGGGAACGTCCCACTGCAAATCTGACCTGGCGGTGTCCCACCCGGATAAACAGGTCTCTTGTTTGGTTGGGAGTGGGCTGCAGGTGCAGCAGCTACATTTGAATGTTTGTGACCAGCAGCGATACCCACTTTAGAAAGCAACCTGTTTTGATTTTTCTTTCTTGATACTACAAACAAGTTTGTTTGTGCAATACATGGCAGTGAAGACCAACTAGAACAGCATTACAGTTTAGGAATGTGACCTGGGTTGAGTATCTTATAAGTGAACACAGAAAATCGGGGGTCTGTACATAGGCTCATGAAGTCCGGTTTGCCCCAGCCCATTTCTGCTGTGTGGCAAATTCCATTTTGATCTCATGCCTAGCTCCATCAACATTATTTTATTGCTTTTTTGTCATAAGTTTGAAACCTTGACTTTCACAGAGATCCAGTTCCTATGGCCTCTCCAGGCCACAACCACACACATGTGCCTTTCTTGCCTCAAGAAGGAAACAAGTAATTTAATTTTAAAAGAGAGCTGAGCACTCCAGGGAAATTCAGCCTTGTGATTTTCCTTCTGATGGGTTTTAGTTCACAATTCATCTGGGACAGCCAATTAAAGATTAAGTCTGAGATAGAGAGAAGCCTTCCAGGCTGGCTCAGGTGGACAGCTCTCCATCAGGGCACCAAGAGGAGATGCAAGGAGAGACCTGGCTCTCCTCTCAAGGGAAGCCAGAGGGATGACGTGCTGAAGAAATGCTTCCAGGCACAATTAAAATTCTTAACCAGGATAGTTATGAAATGAGCTCGCTGCTCAAATGGGATGAGATGACGTGTACCCTCTCATGGCAAGGGGCACACTCTTGGTTACTGATTGCTACAGCAAAATGTCAAGTGCATCTTGTAAAACAATACTTGCTGAAATGTGACTGGTGGTCCTAAGCACTCTCCTTCCCTGATTAAATAGGAGGAAGGCCAAGAGACACATGAGAAGGACAGTTTACTTTGGGTGGGGCCAGTGTCTTGTTGCTGTGTGCACAGCCCCAAGCAAAGACTACTGTGCTGTGAAGGGACAGACCAGATACCCGAGTTCCTGGCAGTCTAGGCGGGGGCTGGCAGAGGTAAGCCACCAGTGGAGCAGGTCCTGGGGCTCTCATTAGGCATAGCACAGGGAGCTAGGCTTGGAGGTCATAGCCCTGGTTCTGTGATCTAGCCAGGGGGAAGGCTGAAGTCACCCTAACCAAAAGGATCATTTGTTCCTTCCTCGCAGGACTGGTGAGTGACACCCATCTTCCTGTCACTTGAAGCCTTGCTTCGCCCATTAGTTATCCAAAACCACGAGGACCACAGGACACCTAGCTTTCTTCCTAGACTGTTTTCCTAGACACTCAGAAGTGCCAGGAGGTGAGGGCACAGAGCTTCACATCCAGCACTCACTTCCCCCAGAACAGCACTAGCTGACTGATTTCCAGTTGGGACGTCCACCTAAAATTTTGTTTGAACTATGGAATCTCTGGAAAAAAGGAGTTTGAGAAACACTGCTGAAGGAGGAAGAATCTTCTGAGCCCTTACAGGAACGTCAGCAGGGCCCTTGCTGAAAAGCGTCTCACCGCGACTGCTTCTCCTCCAGGCCTTGGCCACACAGGAGCTGGACTGTGAACTTGCCACTTCAGTGGGCACTGTGCGGGCTAAGCAATCTTAAAGCAAGGACCTCACTCTTTTTGAGGTATTCTAATTTAACTCCATGCAGAAGCAGCCATCATGTTGTACATTAACCATCTATAGAAATGTATGTCTGACATGACCCACAGCGGTCTCGGGTAAACATGGACCATTCCAGCTTCACCTTGGCAGACTGTTGTGGTGGCTGCCTGAGGCGTGGACAGTCTGGCTTGCTGGTCCAAGCAGGGACTGTGCCTTACATGCCAACGATATTGATATGCAAGCACACCCTTCTCCTGTGCTTATGTGAATGGCACTGGGTGCAGAGGGGGACCTGGCATGCAGCAGCAAAATGTGCTCAACCAAAGGCGGCTGCTGTGAATACCAGCAAACACCGCCTGCAGGCGAAGGGCTGTTGGGGCTCAGAGTCACAGGGCAGCATCTTTGGCTTCAGGGAGCTTAGAATCCAGGGAAGGAACTAAATGATATTCCTGCCCTGCAGCAGAGCAGGATCCAACTTCACCAAGGAAACACCGATGAAGCCAAAGAAAGGAAGAATCTAGTCTTCTTCACAAAGGTTCTTTGGAAGGGTCACTGTGTGATCGCAAGGTCCTGGGCAGTTTTGTGGAACTTGCTCCAAGGACATCCCAATTTGGCTGGTAAATTCTATGCCCACCTGTCACATGTGCTGGCCTTCGAGGGGGGTATGGAATGTCTATATGCGGGAGGCATTCTGCAAGGCAGGAAGCCAGAGGAAAGAGGTGGGCAGTACAACAGTGCAGAGAATTTGGGTAAATGTCATGGAGGAGCTTGTTTTGGCTGGGCCAGGGTCAGAAGAGGGAACATCCATGTAGACTTGACAGGGCTTCGCAGGCGGGGTTCAGCTCTCTGCTGTCTGGGGGCCGCAACGGCACTTCCTGAGCAGGAAGCAGTGTGCTTAGAGATGAGCTAGAGCAGAAAGAGATAGGGAGGGATGGGAAGCCTGAGGTGGGGGAAGGAGGAGGTCCTGGCTGGTGGGACAGGGTCCCTGACAGCTGGGAGGGCAGGCATTGCAATCATCCACAGCAGCCTGGTACTTCCTTGCCCCCCGTCCCCACCCCTGGCTGCCTGTAACTCTGAGGAATGTGGCTCACTCTCCCTATGTAGCAGGCCAGTACTTTCTGGACCTGCTGGCCCCAGAGCCCTCTATTTTTGGCTCCCCCAGTCCAGTGCCTGAGAAAATAGCCACAGCTGCCAGGCACTCCCTCTCCAGTTTGACTTGCTGTTCCACAAAGGGTCATGTCCTTTCTGCACATGAGTTATGGTCATCTGGACCCAAGGGAGGCGCCTCCTTCAGGGTCACCATCCACTCTCACTTTTGCTAGGCCTGGGAAAAATAAACCAACCGCCTCTGCTCAGCTTGTGCGCAAATAGTGGTTGTGCCTGGGTTGGGTTTACAAAGGGAGGGCCTGGGCACCAGCACACCAGAGCACAGGCTCACAGCCCAGAGAATGCAGTCAGCTCCATGCATAACAATAGCCTCAGGCCTTGAGGGAGAAAGCTGGGAAGCCAGCCAGGGTCAGTGCTCTTGTGAATAATCCCTGAAGTCAAAGGGGCTCTAGTCCAGTAGGGATATGAAGAAGGAACCATTTAAACAGAAATGAACTTGGAGAGTTCTTACAGGCTGAAGCTTCCTTCCTGTTCAAGTTAGCATCCCTCTCTCCCATTACTCTATTTGACCATTTTCCCCCTTGTGCTTGGATTCCTGTAAATCTCTCAGGTTTCCTAGACCACAGGTCCTTGCCTTTGCAACACAGCATCATTGTCATCATCAAAATAATCATCACCATCATCTTCATCATCCCAAGACGATGTGCACCACAATGACAGGGTTAGGGATCAACCTTTCTTGTGGTCTCCTGGCCAGGCCAATAAAATGAACGCTCAGTGAATGCACGAATGGATGAATGACCATCCGTTGAGCAGCTCTACCTGGCCAGCATTAGGAACAGACCCACAGCCTCGAAAGGGCAGCTAAGGCTGGGAAAAGGGCTGAATACACAGCCAGGATGCAGGGACTTGGGCAGGAGGCCTGATGCAATGAGTACCCTGGCCTCTCTGTTGCTTTCCCTTCTGTACTGGCCTCAAAGCATCCCATGTGGAAGGCAAAACTAAATTTATTTTCTCAAGAAGACACCTCTTCTGCACTTGTCTAAGCGAAGTTCAGAGGTAGAGGCTTGGTAAACTGGGAGGCTGACCCTGGCCGGTGAGAGTAGAGTTGAAGAATGCCACAATCTATCCCAGAAGTTTGTACTCTGAGAAATAATGCTAACCCAGATGATGAAAATAATACATGCCCTCATTTAATTAGTATACACTGGGTAGAAGGCATTCTGTTAGATGTTTGATATGCATCACTTTGGGTGGTGGCATTAGTGACAATAGAAGAATAGATGCTATTAGAGGAGGTTTAATGGAATTAAGCATCTTGCTTAAGGTCACACAGCTAGTAAGTTGCAGAGACTGAAACCCAAGATGACTGACTGCATACATATTCACTATTATACATAGCAGCACTGAGAGCCAATCACTCTTCTTCATAGACACACGGTCACATGCTTCAGAGGAAGAAGCAGAAAGAATCAAACTGGGGATCTGCTAGCTGCCAGATATTATGCTAGATGATTTATGCATATAAACTCACTTGATAAAAGGTTATAAAGTCTATTACAGCCCTTTATGCTGATGAGTCGCCTATATCTCAGAGAAATTAAATAGTAGGTCTGAAGTCTTAAGTGCGTGGTAGTCCAAGTGATGAGAATTCAGGATGGCAAACCAGGTTGGTAAGCACTGACATGGCACAGGTCTAGGCCGGGGAGTAGGGGACTGGAGTTTACTTGAAATGTTGAGACAGAAGTTTACTTGAAATGCAGAGGTCGGCAAAGAGTAAACAGGATCTATGGGACTTGGACCATCATAGATAATGTGCTAACTCCAGAACTGGGGGATAAGGACCGGGGGAGTTTGAATCCTAGGAGACCCTTGTTCCTGGAATAGTTTTCATGTATGAACCCATTCATAATTTCTGAGAGGTTGTTGTCGTCTATACCATTAAACGGTAAATGTGGCTAATTATGATGTCAACTCCAGTGGGAAAAATTCTAAAGCAAATGGGAATAGACCTACAGTGGGAACAGAAAGGAATAGGACTTTCCCCCGAGAGGGTAAAGACAACACATTTACATGCTGAGCCCAGAATGCAGAGCAGACACAACTGTGAAATTTATACCCAGGTCCTTTTGTTTTTTTTTTTTTTTTTTTTTTTTTTTCAATGTGGGCTAGAGCTTAAATGAATTGCATGTTTGGCTAAGAACTCTAAAAATGATTGGCTTTCATTCTAAAGGGTCATGTTTCACAGAAAGCTTTCTTCTTGTGTGGATGCTGGACACTTAACACGCACAGCATCCTTTTCCCTGAGAACTGAAAGAATTAAGGAACTGGAAATACAGAATTTGAATCAGAAATAAAACAGTGATGGGAAGGCTGAAGGGTCACAGGACTGTTTGTCATTTTAGCTGAGAAAATCCTTCAAGAAATGGGTATAGAGATTCATCTTTTGGTGAGGAAATTATCTGGCTCAATATCTGATTCAATGCTTCAATATCAGTATCTGAATCAACACCAGCCCACTGGTATTGGTCCCCAAAAAGGTCGAGGGAGACAGTGAAGGGAGATAGTGAGGGGCAAGACAGCCAGAGTCCCCAGCAGAGAGCTAAAAGGGTCAATGGGACTTGGACCATGGGTAAAAATGGTCTGAGGAAAAAGTACTACTTTAACCTCTGCCATTGAAAAATATTTATGAGACAGTTTGCTTGCGAAGACTGCTCACCTCACGGATCCTTCTTTACTGAGATGTCTTAGGACTATGCTTTTCTAGGTACATTTTCAACGTGTTTTCTTTGCTAAGCGCTGCATGTGTCCTAAGCTCCAGGTCTGCCAAAAGACATCACTCTGAGCACCTTACCTGCCACATGGAATGAGCCACCATGTTCTCTGCTCCTTCATTTCTTTCCATGAACCACCAGGGCATCACCAGGGTGGCCACCGCCTGGGGCTGAATAAAGTACTTGGATCCACATAATGTACCTGGGACCCGTAGCAGGGCAGCCAGGAATGGATGCAGGGTCTCATTTAACTGCCAGATCACTCAAGGTAGTGCTTTAGTGTGAAACCATCTGTCTGGTCATTTAGTCATTTTAAAATCTGGTGAAATATACACAAAACCTTACCTAGTAACATTTGCTACACTCACTACGTTGTATAACTATTACCAGGATCTGTTTCCAGACCATTTTCATCACTTTGGTAAGAAAACCCGACACCCATGAAACGGTCACCCCCTATTCCTCCTCTTCCCATTCCCTGACAACCACTAAGCTGCGTTCTGTCCCTATAGATTTGCCTATTCTGGACATTTCATATAAATGCATACAGTATGTGGCCTTCTGTGACTAAACAACACGCCATTAGGCTAAGTAACATACCACACTGACTTAGCCACTCTGCAGCTGATGGGCATCTGAGTTTTGCTTACAGTTTAGATGATATGAACAGTGTTATTAACACTCATACTTAGCTTTTCCTTGAACCCCTATTTTCAATATGTTAGAAAACATATTAATTTTTTTTTGCTTTTTTTTTCTGGTGGAGAACAAATTTAGGGCATCACAACAGGCTAAATGCATGCTCTACTGTGAACTATACTTCTTGTCCTACTGCTTAATTTTTAACAACTATTTTAAGCTGCAGTTGTGCTTCAGATACACTGTAATGTAGGGATGTTAGAAAACCCGGTAAAATATGGCTCATGCTTCCAAGAATTCAAATTCGGTAAAGCGGAAGCAAATTAGTCATATCAGTAGCAGTGACATTAAACAGAGAGATTTTATTGAGCGCTTATTTTGTGTCAGGCATCATTTAAAATGCTTTATGTGCACACTCTCACTTTATCTTCTCAAGAAACCTATGAAGCAGGTGCCATTAAAATGCCAGTTCCAGGATGATAAAATGACAAGAGTAGAGGGGTAAAGACGGACAAGGAAGAGGGCCTGATCTAAGTTAGGGAAGGCATGGAAGGTCCTTCAGAAGCCAGAAGTGAATGGTTGTAACACTGAAGTGAAGGTAACCGCAGAGGCCAACAGAAAGATAGTGAAGGGTGAGAAGGGTGAATGGGAAAAAATGACACCTGGGGGTGCAAGGAAGAGGAGCCCAGGACAAAGATGTGGGAGAAGCGGCTAGAATGAAAACAGAGAGGAAAAGAGACCGTGACACTGAAAATGCCAAGGGAGGGGAGGATTTCCAAGTAAGGCTCAGCAACCTTGAATACTGTCGCCAACCGTTAAAGGAATATGGAGGACACCCTGACACTGTGAGGGCACTGTGCTGTAATCGAGCTGGGCACAAATGGCCAGAGAAGCAGGGACAGAGGGACAGATGGTCACTCAGGGAGCCAGGCAAGAGTGGGAAAGGAGAGGGCCAAGAAGGCAGGAGGAAAGTCCTCGGCTGAGTGGCCTGCAGCAGCAGGTCCAGGGAAGAGCTGAAGTTCCAGGGAGGGACATGAAGGGCATGGAGACCCTGGGGGTCAGAAGTGCCAGCAGGTGGGTCACCAACTGCCTGGGGAAATGAAGGAAAGTGCACTCACTCCTAGACTTACTCAGGGCCAAGTAAGCCATCCAAGGTGCACTGCCTGCCCGTGGGGAGCAGAGGCCAAGCTGACCGCCCTGCCACATGGCCATGGGCTGGATTGGTCTGTGACAATGAGATCTTCTACTTGGACAGCTTATTAAGCAGGTTTGAAGAAATGTGAAGTCTTCTCAGATAACAAAGGAATCAGAAAATGTCTCATCTGGCTCACTATTGCCAAAAGCTTCCCAGATATACACCAGCTATCTGATCTCTGAGTTCTACGACTCGGGAACGAGCAAAGCCCTCTATCCTAGGAAGGGCAGAGAGTGAAGACCTCATTGGAATGTAAGATTCACACATAAATAGCTTCTCAGATTATCACTTAAAGTTGGATAGGAAAGCAAAAAACTATACCTGAAGAAATATTTATGGGCAAAAGCATACAATAACAGTCTGCATGAGTTATAGACTCTCCAACCTCAGAATATCTTAATGACTGGAAACTGGCAAGGAACGGGGAGCAGAAGGAAAACGTACAATGAGTTTATTTTGTAAATGAGAAGACTTTGCCAACTCTTTTATTCATGCCTAATAATTAGAGAAATATGGGCTTGAAACCTCCTGAGAACTAGTATTAGTATTTATTACCTCTTTTAAATTCTAACATAGTTAATACAGGGGATAACAGCACATCAATGGCTGGAAAACACAGAACATAAAATTCCAACTATCAGAAAATACTAAGACCAGAGTTAGAAATTTTACTAAAATCCAAAAATCCAGGATAGGTTAAAACAATTATGAATAAACCACAGTTCAATGACATGTTTCTTGAAAACTTTCATTAAAAATAGCTAAAGGATATGAGAGAAATAAAAAGGACAAAGAATGGCAGGCAACATTGACAAAAAAGAGAAAGGATAATATTATAATGAGGCAAAATCAAATTCTCATTAAGAGCTCTAATTAATACTATATGATATTAAATCCTTGGTATTTACCCAAGAGACTTGGGGGAAAGCTGTACATAAAGACTCCTAATTATATCACTCGTTGTAATAAAAAACTAGAAAGCACCAATGTCCATTAGCTCAGGAGTACACGAATGAATCATGGTCCATCTGTGCAGTGGGAGGGAACAGGAAGGACAAACCGCTGACCACTGCCAGCTGCCTCAGCAGACGCAAATGCTCCACAACGTGGGATCCCAGGTACAGAATCCTCCACAAAAGCCAAGTCTAGAGAGACAGAGGTCAGATCAGCAGCAGATACAGAACAGGGTCTGCCTGAGGAGAGAGACAGGGGCATCTAGGGGAGATAAAACATTCTGTATCTTTTTAAAAACAGATTTTCTGAGACATCCTGCGTTTATGTGTATTTACTTATTTAATGTTTGGTAAAGTATTGGGATTGACCCAGGTTCCTCAACTGAACTACATCCCTCTTTCTGTTTTTCTTTTTCTTTGAGACAGGTTATCATTAAGGTGCTAAGTTGCCCAAGCTGAGCTTGAATTTGGGGGTCCTCCTGCCTCTGCTGCCCAGAGTTCTGCAGACATTTAACCAATTGAACTTGAGTCTGAACACAGACAGACAGCTGTGAAGCCATCATGGCCAGTAACACACATACCTCCAGAGGTCTCCTTGTCTTTTTTGTTTTAAATTGTGCTTAAGAACACTTAACAGAAGCTCTACTCTTTTAATACATATTTAGGTGCATACCATAGTACCTTCACTCACAAGCTCTGCACTGTACAGCAGATCTCTGGATTTTAGTTACAGATGCATACCTGTAACTTTATACCAACACAACCATTGCCCACTCCAGTGTCCACTCAGCTACCCACACCATTTGTCAAAACTCAGTAACTCACATACTCACACAAATCAATTTCTACATATTACAATTAATCTGATCTTCAGTTTAAAAAACAGAAGAAGAAGTAAGGTCAATTTATATTTTTTGAGATGCACTTTACAGATGCGTATTTTATAAAATAAACAGTGCTTAACACTAGAAGAGATGCTGATGGCGGAAATATCACTTGACAAAGTTTAACGTTCTTCTGTCAGCCCCTGACTAGCTACATTTTTTTAAAAGAGCAAAACATTCCTTGACATCACTATAAATGAAGCTGAACAACAAATACGACCACATAGAAATGAACAGATTCAAATTGCTAGATGTGCCATCTCATCTTTGCATATTTATTAGAGTCACATTACTAGATGGTCAGGACACCCAGCTGCAGGGAAGTGACATACACAGCTTAACTTACAGCAAGCGAAGACTTTAGAGCCACCCAGGGTTCAGTACAGTGGCCCTGAGGGTGCTGACAGCCCGTTCTAATCATATCATATACATTCCTAAGTCTTCTATTCTTTAAAAAAAATAGTATTTCTGGGGCTGTGATCCAGCTTAGTGGTAGGCCGCCCATCTAGCTTGTGTGAAGCCCCAAGTTTGATGCCCAAATTACAAAAATAAATGCACATTAAAAAACAGCATTTCCTCACGCTTCCCCATCTCACTGACATTGTTCCACTGCAAAACAAATGGATGCAAATTTATTTCTTCCATCGGAAATGCTTTTAAATTTTATGGGTACATTTTAGATCTACATAACGATAATGTTCATCACAGAGAATTTGTAACTGTCTGTGATGTACTTTGCTTCTTTTTCCCCATTCCCCTCCCCTCCCTTCAGCCCCTCTTCTTATTTACAAAAGCTTTGCTTCCATTCTTTCCTTCTATGTTCTTGTCTCTTCCTTCCTTCTCCTCTCCCTCTCTTCTTCTTCCCTCCTCTCTTTATCCTTCTTCCATTTAAACTTTGAGTCCACCCTGGCTGCCCACTCCTTAGACAGCAGCCCCAAGGTAAAGGCATCACTGTCTCTACTTTTAGGACAGCACTGAGCAAACTTGCATGAAACACTGAGAGCAGGAGCAGAACTTGTTCCCCGCTGGGTGTGGTCTGGGAGATTACCACAATGTGTGACCCATCCCTGCTTCCTCCCCAGGCAGCGCTGTGTGGCTGAGCTTTGAGAGTGAAATCATGCAGTTTCACTAATTATTCTCCACGATCGTTGTTTGCAGGACACCTAAAATTAAACAAATAAAGAGGCGCCTCTCCACACACACTGCTTCTCTCTGCTCACCCAACAAGCCTGGAAATGCTCCAAGATATAGTGCTCCCTTGTCACAGACCAAGAAGAGGGCTGCCTGGCTCAGTGGCTTGCCAGAGGTGCCACTTCAAACAGGCCTTCCATCTTGGCTTCCAGGGGATGGCCCCTCCTCCTCCACGTGCAAAGCTCATCAGGCTGGTATGTGCTTTGGGGCCTGGACTGCTTCACCTGCCTGGAGCACCTGTGAACAGGTGCAATGTGATGAGCAAGGTGACGGTGAATAATTTTAGAGACTGCAGGCAAAGGAAGCAGCAGCAGTACAGCTCCTCAGAGGCCAGGTCCTGGGGGGGGGGGGGGCTGCAGGAGGGCAGGACCTGCAATCCCCGCCCAGAGTCACTCACCTTGTGGGGCGCCCTCTTGGCTCTAAACCTGCTGCCGCAGCAACCAGTAATCAGCAGGCTCCTAGGCTGAGTCCAGCATTTGAAAATATGGAACTGGAGGAAGCTCCTGAGTGGGAGCTCAGCCTGCACTGCAGAATGAGTCCTTGCCTCCAAAAAGAAGTTTTCTGGTAACCAAAGTAGCAGCTGTGAGGCCAGAGGACAGGACGGCCCTGGAGAGGCAGGTATCTCTGGTGTGCTTTCTGCCCTCAACTTCCTGCTTTTGGAGCAATGCCTCGCTTTGAGTGTGAAAAGTTGGGTATGTCTGTGCTCATGTATTTGTATCATCTTTCAGTGATGATTCTGTTCCTTACATTCCATCACTGTTTTCATAAGCTTTTTTATTTTTATTTTTTCATTATTTCTTATTTTATTTTTTTGGTTTTGAGACAGGGTCTCAGTGTATCATTAAGATTGACCCTGGGCTTACTATGATCATCCTGCCTCATCCTCCCCAGGGCTAGGGTTACAGGCATCCTCTTAACTGGCTGGGTGTCTTGCCAGGTTGGTAGTGCACACCTGCAATCTCAGCACTGGAGGCTGAGGCAGGAGGATCATGCTGAGTTCAAGGCCAGCCTGAATTACATATAAAGACCTTGTCTCAAAAAAACCACACAACTGCTTTATAAACAGGTGCACACCCAAGCACGCAGGGTGACAACTGGCTCAGTCTGTGACTAATCCTACGAATAGTTTCTCCCCTCATTCTTCCTCACTCTGCTCGCCACAACTTCCTGTGTCCTGTGCTCTTGTTGCCAGGCAGCTGAGTCCAACTGAACATGTGATGCAGGACAGGCTTGGGGTAGGAGGGTGCCGTGGAAGATGGACTGTGGATGGCGTCAGCCCCCTGGGAAAGCACTGGCACCCAAGTTCAAATAAATGCACCCCGTAGGCCAACAGCAGCAGTGCTGGCTGCAGGTCATCTCACGGTTCTTTTCCACTGCCTCCCTTAAAAGGTAAAGGGAGACTAACACTAGCTAATGCAGAGGATTTACTATATTCCAGGCACAACTCCAGGCACTTTATTGGCTCTAAATCATTTAAACTTATAAATCATCTCTAACGCAGGAACACGCACTGTGCTCATTTTACAGATAGCAAAGTGGGGAACAGAGAAAGGAAGTTGATTTCCTAAGATCGCACAGAAACAAGGTAGAGCAGGGGGCAGCGAGGCTGCCAGGCTCCCAGCTTTCTGTAAAGTGTGTTGAATGCCTGGCCTGGTTTGCATTTGGATGAAAACAGTGACACCAGCTTCAACATGTCTTTTAGGGAGAGGTCACTCCTATCTCACCGCAGAGGTAGGAAATGAAACAGCTCTGCTTCCTTGCACAGACAACTCATCTTCAAAGGGCTCCTGTATTGGACCCAGTGAGGTCACTCACAGGAGGCCCCCAGCTTGGGCTCCCTGGTAAGTTCTCTGAGAACCTGTCCTCCCATGCCCTGCCATCCCATGCCTGAGGGGACAAACCCCACAGCACCTGTCAAATTTTCCCAAACCAGGAATTTGTACAGCCCATTCCTCCTCACGAATGTCTGAAAACCTCCCAAGTTTCCCAAGGACACACTGCAAATGCTAAGCCCACGTGAAGAAATGACAGAGCCAAAGCACTTCATCAGGTCTGCAGACCTCACATCAGGGGACCTGGCTTTCTAGTGTCCTCCATCCTGTGGGTCTTTCCACACAGCTGGGGCCTCCAGTCCTACCTCTTGGATCCAGGGACACTGTGCCCTGTGTGTGCCAGCTGCTGTGTGGCGACATGGCTCACAGAGTCAGTTTGCTTAATATAGAAAATGCACAAAGAAAAAGTAAACTTGGAGCCAGGAGCAATGACATAAGGAAACACATTTCCTGAGTTTTCTGGATATTGTGTTATTTTTCAGCACAGGAAATGTAACTGAGCAGCACAGTGAAAACATTATGCAAGGCTATGGCAACACTGAGTTTGCCCTCTGCCCTGTATTTAGCACCCTAGTTGTCTGGACTTTGACCCCCGACAAGTAACAAACATACTTCCTTTAAGACTCTGCCTCCCATGTAATCAGGCATCCAGGAGCTTGGCATTATTGACATTTAGGGAAACATAATTCCTCCTTGTGGGCATCTGTCTGAGTGTGACCTCCACCAGATTCCAACAGCAACGCCCCGCCTTTGGACACCACTATGATAACCAGCAGCCAAAAAGAATCTGGACATCACCAAGTGTCCTCAGAGGTGCGGTCACTCACACTGAGAACAACTGTCTCAACTCAGCCCCACCCCTGCAAACATTCAACATCCTCATTTCGCTCAATGACCACTAAACACACCCAGACAAAACCCAGGTTTCAGTGCTCATTTTTCCTACTGTCCCACCCTTTATTTCCACTTGTCAGTCACTATCTCAAGGCATTTTTAGCTAACACAGGCTTGAACCTCTGTCCTGTCTCTTCCTAGCTGTGCATCCTCTGACCATTCAGGTCACATCTCTGTGTTTGCTCCTCATCAGCAGAAAGAGGATGAGAGCTCAAAGGATTGCATTCAGGTTCATATGGGATCAATTCAGAAGCACCCAGAAGTAGTAGTGGTCATTCTAGATTTTGTTCATTTCCTACTGATCCAGTGCATATCTTTTCTGGGGAATGGAAGGTAAAGGTTTAGAATTCCTACCCCTGCCTCAGTTTCCCCGCCCAAGGTACTCCCATCATCCTCTTGTGTAAATGTAGATGGAGGTCCAATTCACCCACAGCTGACCCCCAGGACCCCAGGCTGCACCAGGAGCTCATGAAGATCCCCTTATCTCTGGGCCTCAGAGTACTCAGCATGCTAAGTGCAACTACCTTCTGTAGTTAGGTCTCCTGCCTGCAAGATCAGTCAGTGGTGTTTCTCTGACATTGCTGTAACAAAATACCACACACTAGGTGGCTTATAAATATCAGAAATGTATTTCCCACAGTCCTGGAGTGGGAGGCCCAAGATCAAGGCACAGACAGATGCAGCATCTGGAAAGGATCCATTTCCTGTGTCCTCAAATGGTGGAAGGGTCAGGACAGCTCCATGGGCCTCTTCTGGAAGGACCCAGCCACTTCCCAGTGGCCTTGTCTCATAATATCATGACCTTGAGAGTCAGGATTTCAGCACATAGACCCTAACATCTTAATTAACAGTGGCACCCTCATCTCCCATAGCCACCCCCAACCCAGCCCAGCAGCCCATGTGAAGGCACAAACTACACACTGGCGATGTTTCTCCAGCCACAGGTTTCCAAACATGGGCTTGCAGGCACATAATACTATATACAAAATGCTGTACTCAAGAACTGTTGCACTGTGGCTGTGTGTGTGTGTGTGTGTGTGTGTGTGTGTGTGTGAATGAGATTATGAATTGAACCTGGGGCCTTCACATTAAGCTACTCATCCAGTCCTTTTTTTTTTTCTTTTGTTTTGAGGCAAGGTCTTGCTAAGTCATCCAGGCTGGATGCCAGCTTGTGATCCTTTTGCCTCAACCTCTCAGAGCTGCAGGATAACAGAACTGCACCATCACCCTTGGCTCCTTCAACACTGTGCGTGGTCAATTTTCATTATTACAGGAGCATTAGTGACTCCTGAATCATTGCTCCTTGAAGAGATTCAGAGTGAGTTCCCAGGGCTTTGGATCACAAGAGCTTTATAAACCAATCAATGTATATACAATTATTTTGTGTACCTGTTTAAAGACCCCTTATCTAATATACATCACTGATTAATTAGCACCCAGCTGCAGACTAACAGTACTATACCTTGTACTGGAGCCAAGCTTATCTAGCACAGAGATTTCCTCCATCAGGCACATCACACTGTCCTACCCTGGGGAACCCAGCACAACATTTTAGCACTCTGCTTGCAGATCATTTAATGGAGCAACATCACCAACAAAGGGCATAAACATGTGGGAACACCATTACATTAAATACACCACGGAAAGGCACTTGTTTATGGCATAACTGCTCCAACTAGAAGGCAGTGTGTCATCTTACGTGACCTCAGCTGGGAGAGTAACCAGTGCACAAGACAGGAGAGGAACTCAAAATTGTCACTGTTCTGCACATCTGCAAAAAGCATTGTGAGCACGGTTTGGGTGGGTCAAGGGGGCAGAGGTATGAATGCATTTTAGCTAGTAGGCACATCTGTAGACACGGACTCTGCAAGCAATGTGAGTACACTGTTCAGGCTTATACATAGCTCAGGGCTCACACACACATACACACACACCCTGCGTGGCTGGGCCAGCACCGGGCAGCAGAGTACCCCTGTACTCCTGATAGTCATGCAGTCCTGTTTTCAGTCAGGAGCGTTTCTGAAGCCTTAATGGGAGAAATTGGTCAGTTAAAAAGTGATGAGTCTGCTTCCCTTGGTTCCTAGTGGGTCCCTGGAAGCTACATATAGTATTTTGTCTCCTCCCTCCCTGCTTTAATCACCAAGAAGGCAGGCTTGGCAAGGGCTCACAGACCTCAAATTCTATGCTAGTTCCGTTTGCAGTGTCAGCTCAGGCAAAGGAGAGGAGCCCAGGCCTGGTCCACTCCAAGCCACTTCCCCTCAGCAGCTCTGGCAGTTTTGCTGGCTGGCCAGGCAGGGTACCATGGAGCCCGGGTTGCCCAGGCCTAATGCCAGCTCACCAGCTGTGGGTCTCATCACAGCTCTCCTTGTTTTAGCAACAGAGTCCAAAGATAAGCATGCAAATATCTGCTCTGTAGCCAGATTTTAACAAATACATCAGATGTGGACTCAGAATGCAATAGACCACTCTCTCACCCATGTGACAAAGACTTCACTCTTGCAGCGTTTTGAGCATCTTGGAGAAAAGGTACTAGATTTCCAAGCCTTTTTTTTTTCTTTTTCTTTTTAATGGCCATAAGGTTTGTTTTTCTATTAGACTTTTGTTTTGTTTTGTTTCCCCTGGCTAAGCCTTTTGCATCTTAGAATTTAGCTGAGGGGAAATGTTATATTACCTGGGTCATCATAGCAAATGTTAGGCTAAAGAATTTTCATTTGCAAAGACAAATCAGGAAAATCAGAGTTAAAGTAACCAGTGCAAGTTTCCTCCTAGCAGCAGCTCACATGGAAATCCCTTTCATGGAGGAATGGAGGCTTCTTTTGGGAGAACCAAAGAGTGAGCCCTGTAGACACTAGGTCAATGTGGAACACATTTTTCCACCAGAGGGTAATTATTTAAGTTGTGTGGCACCTAGTAAAAGTAAAATTGGATAGTTTTTTTAAAAAAAAAAGAGTGTCTTGTTATGTTGCCAAGACTGGCCTTGAACTCAATGTTCTTAGTAGAAAAATAATAATAAAAGCACATACACAAGAAATTTTATTCCATAAGAACATTTCATTCTTAGTGTTCAAACAGAGTAGCTAATATTCCAAACCATCCTCACCTCTCAAAATGATTCAGTCACTCATTTGTTAGCAAATCATAACTGTCTATGTGTCCCAGGAACATTGCTGTAGAAAAGGTTTATGCAGAATGTATGAGAAGACGAGGGTCAGGTCTCAAGGTGAAGGCAGAGACAGCTGCATGTGCCAAAGATGTAGCACCACCTGGCTGTGACAGAAGGTGACAGTGTTCCACACGGCACAGCACTGCAAGAGAGCTGCATGTGTACAGGGCTTCAAAGAGGAGGGGATTTCGAGCTGGAGCTACATGGAATAGCAGGAGTTTGCCAGATTCACTGAGTAAAAGAAAAATTCTGTGTCTAGGAACCAGCAGATGCCAATCATAAAGAATTCAATAAACAGGGTCACCCTAACGGTGACCATGAGGAGCACAGTGCCTGCTGTGAGGGCACAGGACCACTGGGCACAACCAGGAAAGTGTGTGCCAACACATGTGCAAAGGCTATACTTTTGCAGACTGTGCATGATCTGTTTGTTGGAAAGTGGGAAGGAAGTTGAAGTTTTCCTCATCTCTCCCCACATCCCAGCTTCTTCTTACTCCCTGCCTCTGGCCAGAATCCCAACCCTTAAAATTTAGGTAACTGCTCCCCCACTCCACCTGCCCATCCCACTCCCCGTGGTGGCCTGTGAAGCCCTAGACAGCAGTCACGAGAAATTGGAGGCAATGCTAGAGGTATGACACCTTCCTGCAGCATAATAAACACAGTCCAGAGAATTCTGTAGGGTCAGCCATGAGTCCCAATCTGCTAATCATCTCAGCAGAATTCAGCTTTACTTGAGAGAAAGCTCACAGGACTGAAAGTGTCATCTTAATGATGCCAGCTAAACTCTCTCTCCTCCCCTCAGCTCTCTGCTTCTTTCTCTGCTGGAGAAATAAAATGATACAAGGTAGGAGGCGGCAAGAGGACAGTTTCCTTTGTCTGTGATCCTACACTGGGACCCAGGGCACATGGACTCCTCCGAGGCACTTATGATTATTCCCTCTGTCCGAGAAAGGACACATGCCCTGTGCTTTGATGAACAGGCTGTATGTTGCTTGCTGGGTTCTTTCTGAAGCTATTAAGCAGGAGTCCACAAGATGCTCATAAAGGAGGCATCTGAACAAATAAGGCTATGAGAAGGAAAGGCAGATGTAAGTGTTTCAAAGCCACCCTGCATCTCTGCATCTCTGCAGAAAGAGCTGAGGAGAGTGGCAAGGAGACCCGCGGAGAAGAACTCAGCACTGAATCTTGCAGACAAAGCAGAGAGGAAGACAGCATCATTCTAGGGGATTTGAGAAAACACTAAGAATGTGACCTTGATCTTTATTCCTGCCACTGTGTCCCAGTGGCCCTAGATGGCAAGCTGGTTGAAAAGCAACACAGCTAAAAACTATGCTTTTGATATTTGATAGATAAGTGTCTGGGTATTTGACAGACAACAGGATCTGCAAGTCAACACAAACAAGACCAAATAACTATTCCATCTGTAGATGGTTTAACTCATTTCCCATGGGGTTATCTGTGATCTATGACTATTTCAGGTAAATAATTATTGAATGTCAAATGTTTTTTGTCCTCATCATGTGACAGGTTGGGTAATGTGTCCACCATCAGCTCCTTGAGCCAGATGGGTATGGGGAGACAAATGAAGAACACATCGGATGGAGGTCCTGCCTCAGATTCCCATGTAAAACTGCAGGTGAGGAACTATTTATACTCTCATGGATTAATCTAGACCACTGTTGATGTCTGTGTAAAGCAATTAAACTAGAAACTATACCCTGCTTTCCTACTCCGCTGCATTAAACCATGTATTATTTATTAAAACCATTCCCATTACTCAGAACTTTTATTTTGCATGTAAAGTTAATGTCAATGCAAGAGCATCCTGGATTTAGACACATTCCTACCATCTAATTACCTGTATTTTGTTTTTTCCCCAAGGAAAATATCAGCAACGCAAATACATTAAGGTAATTCAAAATGTCTTCAGAGTCCAACTGTTCTGGGTTTTTACAAAGACAGATTTAAAGCCCTTTACAAGTTATGTGAAAACAGAGTTCAAACACACAAATTGCGACTATCCCTCTTGGTATCCAAAGGGAAAAACTGTAAACAGTGCACAGAGCTGATGTTTTCTCCTTGACCAAATATGCCCTTTGAATGTGAGGAAACCATATGCAAAAGGATTTGTAGGGCCATGACACAACTCTGCACAAGGAAAAGTTTCACATCCTCCAAAGTCCCCCATTAGGCTGAAACTACTTGACATGATCCGTGGCAGTTGCTCAGTTTGCTATGACTCACCAGAGTCTTTCTCTACTAGGGTATCCTAATCCACAAGGTTAAGTGGCACCGAGGGCAGTGACTGCCCCTATGGGTTCTATTCAATTAAATATCCCTACAATTAGCATGTGAAAAGTGCCCTTCTTCATACTGCTTTAAGGATTCTGAGCCTCCAGAAGCTGGGTGCACCCCCTTATGGGGTCATAGTCTCAACTGCCCAGAACTGCAATGCTGGGCAAGAGGGAGTTTTCTGCTTCTGTACTCTGGGGACACAGCGACACTTCGCAGGGGTAGAAACTTCTCCCTACAAGAGTGGATGACCATGATGTATTAGTGGGCAGCTTACGTGGGCCGGGACAAACATCCTCATCTTAAACTCTGGTCTGACTTCTCTGGCTATGAACCTCTTGGTCTGCATCCATGTTAGCTCTGTCCTCAGCCAGAACAAAGCCTGAACTATACTATTTTTTTTTCTCTGCGTCCCCAATCTGTCACAAAGCAAAAATGCCCTGACCTCATCCCAAGCCACGGGTGCAGTTGCGATGCAGCCAGGGCTGCCAGCCCGAGCCCCTGCTTCTGTCTGGGTCATTTCTCAACCTATCTCTACTCAACCTTGTTACTTCAGATCAGAGCTGCCCATAATTAGCCAGGCACAAATGCCCTGCGGCTGCCAGAATGACAAGGCTTGGATGCCTCCTAGGTGACTCACCGAATGAACCAGGCGAGGATGAAACGCACAGATTCTTAAGGGAACTGCACGAAAATGACACTGAGCACAGCCAGCTTCACAAAATCCCTCCAGGCTCATCTTTGAGTTCCCTCTCTCCCTCCCTCCTTCCACAAGAGCAGGGAGCTGGAATCAATGCACTCCAGCCTGGAGAGCCTCAAATGACTATCGCTGGTGACATCGGGACTCATCCAGGAAGAAAGCCTGGGATGGAAGAAATTAAGAACAGATATGGCCATGTTAGTCCTAAGAGCTGCCTGCAAATACTCTCTCTCTCTCTCTCTCTCTCTCTCTCTCTCTCTCTCTTTCTCTCTACTTTCTGTCTCTCTCCACCACCCATAGTCTGACAGCACCTGCAGGCAAAGCACTCTTTTTCTGACTCTGTGTCTCTCAATAGGAGCCTTCCACAATAGGCAAGGCCATGGACACCCATTTCCAGGTGAGGCCAGTGTGTAGGAGAAGCAAGGTCAAGATTGGAGACACAGCAAGAGAAAAAGTGATAGAAGTTAAGGAGGAGTATGAGTCTTGGGGAAAGAACAGCCTGTGATTAATATTGTCAGAGAGCCTGAAGATGGGACCCTTCAGAGCCCAGAAGACATTGTTTCTTACCATGGAGCTCGGTTCGACTTGTCAGTTCAGTTTTAAAAGTTCTTTTTCAGTGCCATGGGAATGGAGCCATTGGAGCAGGATCATGGGCTTCTAACTCATTCAGGACATCCAACTGTCCAGGAGGCTAAATGCCCCCTTCAGGAGTACCTGAAGAGCTTATACGTGGCTTTGGGTCTTCCAAGTACAGGGCTGGGGTAGTTCTCATGGGCTAGTCTCATGAGTCATGTATCTTTTCTGATTTTCCTGATGTCCAGGAGACTGGATTGTAATATACACCCCTACCTCCTCTCAAAAATTCCCAAATCCTCACAACTCAGTAAATAATCCTGCCATGATTCTCTGTCTCCTGGCTAACCTGCTGTCACTGAAGAGACAAAGCCCCAGAGTTTTGTCAGTGGTAGTCGTGGTCATGATCCTCCCCAGAGGTGATGAGACATAGGCAAATAAACTCCTCTAGAGGCAGGACTTCTAGCTATCCTCAAATACCCCTGGGCAGAAAGTACTGAACAAGCCAACAGAAAATGCAAGGAAGCAGCACTTCCGGCCCAGCTCACAGGACTTCCGGGGCCTTTGTGTCATGTTCCTTCCTCCTCCAGCTTGGTTCACGAGTACTGCCACCTTAAGTGCATAAAACAAATTTTATTAAACTTCTGAAGGTTTGCTTGTTATAGCAGCTATTAGGACTGAAATAAAAATAATTACATGCCCCCAAAAGGCTACAGTGTGAAGTACTATGAAATGTTTCACCGAAAAATGACACAACTACTATTAGTACTATTACTATAAATGACAGGGACACTAAGAACTTTCAGACCTCAGATATGATGGCTCAGTTGATCGATGACAGATTCCAGGTGAGTTTATAGTCCTGAGTGAGTTTTCTGGTGCTGTCGCAGATTCTTTTCTCCTATAAGCTTACTTTGAAACATTAAAAACAAGTAGGGTTCCCACACAATTAATAGCTGCTACAATAAAATCCACAGTACAGAGAGCCTCGTGGACTGTGGTGTGTGTTCTCTGGACTGTGGTGTGTGTTCTCGTGGTGATCTGCACATGCTCCACCCAGGCACAGTGCTCGGCAGTTCTCAGCCCCAGCCTGCACCTCCTCAAGTGTGAGGCTCACACTAATGAACGGGGGGTTCTATGGTCAACACTCTGATATGAACACATGGGCCAGCAGGGCCTGTCCTCATCATGAGGCTCCTGTCCTGTGCATTTACCATCTCCACAGCCACATCATCCTCCATGCTTGCCTTTCCCTTAGCACCAACTGTCTTCCTTCTAGGCCACCAGAAATCCTAGCTCTGGAACTCTTAAAATTTCCACTTCAGTCACTAAGTCATGTGCTACTTTCTGCTGTAGTCTGTGGCATCTTCTGAAAATCTCCAAATGTATTAGAGGATGCATGTGGGCTCTCCTGTAAGCCTGGGGACAGATGGCCACAGCAGGACCCAGAAGGGCTGAGTCCAGCTCACAGGTCAGCCATGGATTCCCTCATGACCCTGAGTGATTGTATCAAGTCATCTGAACCTGGAGTTCTTCCCCACACAAGAAGAATGATTCCTTTGCCCCAGCTAAAGGGATCTCATAAGATTTCATACGTCCATTCATCCAACACATTCACCAAGCCCCTTGAATGTTCTGAGAACTAGGGTAAGCTTCAGCCATCAAACAGTGGGCAGGGTGCACTCATGGGGCTGGTGCTAGAGGCAGGAATGAATATGTCCCATGCTGAGTGAAGGCAAGTGCTCTGAAAAGACAAAAAGCCACACACAGGAGCCAGGAAGAAAGATAGCAGGTGAGCAGGTAAAGGGTGCTCAGGCAGGCAGTGCTGAGGGGACCCGCTAGCGGAGGCCTGAATGAGGCAGGAATCACAATACGACATGCAGACAAATGTGCTGAAAATTGGTCTAGAAGTGGGAGCTGTGATTTGCTTTAGGAATCTCAATGCCTCCACAAATCGGCACTATCTTGCTTTCTGCAGAGTAGAACCAGAGAGCTGGTCTACAGGCTACACCGCCCATCCCTTCTGGGAAACAGGCTCTGCTGCATAGGCACTCCGGAGCAGGCAGGGAAACCAGCTTCCTCCAGGAAAACAGGAGCAAATCAACAGGACTCATGCACTAGAACACTGGCACATGGTCTCCATGCTGTCTCTGTTATCACATATTTGCCAGCAGACTTCATGAGTCCTCTAGAAATGCTTCATGTGATTCTGCTGGGGTCATTGAGAATGCAATTAGCAGATAAAGAAATGGACAGGAACGAGAGGAAGCAAAACAATCACCAGACTCTGAGAAGTCAAGGGCTCTCACAGCAAATTTCATTCAGTAAAAGGCTGCTCTGGGGAGAAAAGAATGCAGTTGACCCCCACAAGGGAGGAAAATAAAGGTACGTGGCTAAGTAGGGCCAGGAGAGGCAACTGTAAGGTCAGATTATTATGAATCAAAGAGGAGTTTGTAGTGGAAACATCTAGCAGACACACCTGTAATCCCAGCAGGGGAGGCTGAGGCAGGAAGATTTCATGCTTGAGCTCAGCCTGGGCCATTTAGTGACTTAGCAAGACTCTGTCTCAAAATTAAAAAAAAAAAAAAAACAAAACAACAAAGGGCTGGGGATGCAGCTCAGAGCTAAGGTCTCAGATTCAATTCTTTGTCTGCAGGGACGAGCACACCAGCTCGCTAAAACTGCATTCTTCATTTTGAAATGAAACAGTTCAAAACAACTGGAGAATTTCGGACTCACAGAATCCAGAAAAAGCTCGCCTCATCCACACCAAATGTGCACACAGATCTTCACTGCAGCCTTATTGTTAATGGTGACAAACTAGAAACACCCCTCATATTCACTGATGACTGAATGGATGAATAAAATGTGGGACGGCCATATGATGGCACATTGTTTGCCAATCAAAAGGAATGAAGTATGACTGGATATGCTTTACAATGTGATGAGCCTTAAAACCACTTGTGAAAGAAGGCTGTCACGAAAGTCACAATGTCCACTCATAGGACATGTTAAGAGCAGGCAAAGCTACTAAGGGGGACTGTAGATTAGTGGTTGCTGGGGCCTTGCTGGGGAAGGGAGTCATGCAGAATGGCTGGGAAGGGTAGAGAGTTCTTTTGTTGGGATGATGGGAATTTTGTCAATGGCTCAACTCCGAACACAGTAACTCACTCCACTATATACAGCATGCATGTTAATTTCACAGTATATGAGTTATATTTCAATGGAGCTGGTCAGAAGAGGCTTCCTTTGTTTCTTGAACACTGACTAATACAGGGAGTAGAAGGGCTAAAAATGTTTAGCATTGAAATCTCCACTTCTCCAACAGCCTGCAAGGTAAGACACGAGGTCGTCATCTTGCAAGTGAAGAACTGAGGGCCCTAAGGACATTAAATCCCCCAGTGACTCTCCATGGGAAAGGCCAAGAACTAAAGTTTAAATCCAGGGCTGCTTAAACTCAAAGACCTAAAACTCATTTTGCTCCACAACATCAGACAGGGAAATAAGTTAGGTCCAGACACATCTCCGATGGATGTGAAACAGGGCATAGGAAGACTTGGTCCTTCCCTTTCATTTATGCACAGCAGCCCTTGTTTTTATGGGCCAGGAACACTGCAGTGAGTGAAATAAATCCTTATCTCATGGTACTGACCTTGGAGCATAGTGGGACAGAAATACACTAAATACACAGTTAACTGAGCATGTAATAGTCCAGGTGGGGCTGAGTTCTATGGAGGAAATGTTACAGGGGACAGACAGTTCAGTGGTAGGAATATGCATGGGATTTGATATCATACCAACAGGCAGGGACTTTCTGATAAGATTATATCTGAGCCAAGCCTGAGCCCAGTGAAGGAGAACCAGGGAGATATCTGGGGGGAAAGTGGGCCAAGTGGAGAGATCAGCAAGTGCAAAGGCCCTGAGGTAGGAACAGCTTTGATGTGTATGGGGAATCTCCAAGGCCAATATGGCTACAGCTGAGCAAACCAGAGGGGCCAGCAAAGTGGAAGGCTGGAAAGGCAAAGTGACCCATCACAAAGCATGTTGCAGGATTTTACTGCTTAACGCAGGAAGCCCCTTGTGCACTGCTGGGCCAACACTGGATGAAGTACTTTTACAGTAGCATGGAGGTGGCTGCAGTCCACACAGGAGACTTTATGGGAACTATGGCAGAAGTTGAGGAACCTGTGTGCAGGGCTATAGCAGCAGCCCAGGATACAGCAGTTCCAGAGTTTGGACAAGAAGGGAGGGGGGCAGTAAACATCTGCTGAAAAAATTCTCAAAAGGCGTAGGGGTTGGTGTTAGGTGTGTGTGTGGTGAGGAGGGGGTCTGCCTCGGCAGGGGGCAGGAAGCCTCTTTCTCTAAGAGTCTAGGAGAAGCCAGGCCTCCACTGTGTGCTCAGACAAGGTTAAAGAGCTCCCGATGCCAGAGGCTGTTTGCCATTGCCAGATGAGCCATTTATTCCAAGTTGCTTTCGTTTCATCTTTTACAAACTGCTTCCTTTTGAAAAATTCTGCCTACCCCACTTCCAAATAAATACATGCTGGCAGATCTGCAAAGCTGGAGGGAAAAACCCACGGAGCAGGCAACTCAGGCTGCCCGGAGTAGGGAAATGTGAGTGACAACCAACATTTGCTTTCCAGCCCCAGCACGCAGGGCCCGATTTGCAAGAAACGCTCCTCAGTTATTTGCTCACGGACATGAACCCGGGTTCTAGGGTGCAGACCTGCTGCTCCATGGCCACCAGGACTTCTGGAGCGCTCAGAAACCAGCCAAGCAGCTGGCCTGGCAGGAAATGAGAGATAAGGCAAGGATAATAACCGGGCCTTAGCTCCTTTTCCTCCTCCAAAAGATGGTGTGTGACCCCAGGGCACGCCCTGGGATGTGTTCTCTGAGAACATTCTCTCTTTATCTTGTCCTTTCTGGGAACTAACAGCCCAGCCCAGAGCTGGGGAGTGTCAGCCCCAAGAGGTTTATGCTTTTGGTAACAGTAAAAACAAACCTCCCAGTTGGTAAGGGATTTTCTCAGTGCACCAAGTGAGCTCAGGAGCACATTCAACAGTGAGGGGCATGGTTTAGAACCTACCCAGCCATTAGGAACTCACACCTCTGCCTCGAAAAATGTTGGTAATTAAAGCCTTCAACACATGACTACACAGCAGTCATCCATGATCTCCTCTCCAGTTCAATTATTCATTCTTTATTAAGGCCCAACACACCAGGCTCAATGCCCAGGAGAAGAAGAGACAAATGAGATGCACTCATTGGCCATAGTTCTAATGAGCACCTACTGTGCTCCTAGCCCAGGGATACAAATGGATGGCCTACAGCTGGAAGGAAACCGACACAAATGAGAAGCAGCTTAATGGAGCAGTGAGGAGTACAGACCATAGCAAGACACCTTGGGTTCAAATCCCAGGCCTACCAGAGCCTAGCTGTGTAGCCTGTACCCCTCTGGGCCCCCATTTATTCACCTGCAAGATGGGATACCAATATGCACAGGGCTGTGAAAACCTAGCAAGACGATGCCGGAGAGCAAGCAGGAGCTATGACTCTTAGAAAGGTGGGCTAGGAGTCAGGCAGGTGAAGACAGAAAAATATGGAGGGGAAAAAAATAGGGAACTGAGACACAAGGAGTGTGTGTGTGGTGAGAGCGCCCAGGCACAGAGCTGGGGAAGCTGGTTAGGAGCTAGGGAGTGTGATATTTGAGCTGCTGCAGAGAGCCAGGGATGCGGTGGAGCCATGATTCTGGATGCAGCTGCAGACCAGCCATGGTGGAATCCTACCCACAGACCCCTTCTCTGCTGGGCACCGCAGGGCCCAGTGCTCTGCAGGCCACTCCTCTCCTCATCCAACTTGCCCTCCCCCCTTCACTGAGCCTGGACCACACGGAGTTCCTCTGTGCTAGTGGAAAACTTTCTCCCCCTCCAACCTCTGCAGCTGGCCCACTTCCTCTTCATCTGTGTCTGAATTCTCCTCTCTGGGAAGCCTGTTGGGCCCCCTGACACCATGGCTTTGTCACTGGCAGGGTATGAATATTGGTTTCTGCCACTGTGGATGGCACTTTGGTACCTGGGAACTCAGCAGGGTAGGAAGCTTGCCAGCTTTCCACAGGTGGCACCTTTGGCTTGCTTGGTGTAGTGGTAGTTGGAAGACAGCTATAGGACCTGCCAGCTGGTGGGAAGGTGGTTGATCCTGCCATAGAGGGTCAAGTCTGAATATGGAGACAGCCGTCATGCAGAGTAGGCTTGGGCCCCAGGGGTCTCCAACACTCTATGAAGATGCCTGAAATTCAGGACCATTAACAATACTAAATCTGTAATAATACAAAAACTAAACTCATAATGATACTAAGACTTTACTTTCCTTTTTTTTAACCCTGTTCTTTCCTAAACATGTGGTGGAGAACTCTCTGTAACTATAAAAATATCACTGATTCTAATAACCCAGGGAGCTGCTTATGTTCAGTGTTAATTTCCACAACAGTAAATATTCATAGGTCTAGTCTATGTCATTACAAGATCTCTGGGTTCCTCAATACTGGAAAAGTCTCCAGAACAAAAGGTATGAGACTCATTCGCTGTTCTAATTCATCCATCCTATCCCCTACTCCAGGAAGATGCAATTCCAAAGATCACTCAACAGACGGTGGGTGAGAGTAGGTGTCCAGGCCCAGTGCCAGGTGATTCCTCCAGACAGACCCACCACACAGCACAGGTATGTCACCACTGCACCTGGAATCAGCCCCATGGGGCCAGGATGCTCCCTCCTGCCACTCCTCAAAGCAGAGCTAAACACTGGGTGTGGAATTCCCACTGCCAACCTCACTTTCCACACTCCCGGGTGACAGTCCTCAGCCACCATCATGCAGGGCTCCCTGCAATTCTCATCTAGGCCCTGTGGTTCCCAGGATGGGTCTCAGCACGCAGAGCTGCTCTGCCTGCCAGGCAGGTGCACCAGATAACGCCCACCCTTGCCATAGGCGCCACCTCTGCCCACACTGCCACTCAGGCCTCCCCACTCCTCTGGCCACCTCTGGCTCCTCCCTGTACCCACTCATCTCTCTGCCTCCCTCTCCTGGGAGAATCCAAGCCCTGAGGGCAGCAGCTGTGATTCACTCTTTTCTGCAGCAGCCCCCAAAACAGCCCTCCCGAGTTCAGCAGGCCGTTGCTCCAGCAGGAAAGAAGCTGAGACCAAGCAAACAACACGTCCTAACATGACAGTGTCTCACATCAGCTGCATGATAGACAGCTGTCTTCCTCTGCAGGGTGACCAGGGACCTTCTACTAGGATCAAAGCGGCCTCCTTCCTGGTTCTCGCAAAGAATGAGAAATCCTCCTCATCACAATCCTCAAAACAATCCATGCAGATTGCTTCCTAAAGCAGTCCCCCTGAGAGTTAGAGGAATGTCATTTCTTGGGATTCTTTGGTCTTTGTTTTGAAGTGACATTGTCCCACGTTGTCCCTAAATCTGAGACTGTGCTGACTGAGGTGCTCGGTAGAGCGGGGTCTCACCCTCCTCCTCCCCACTGTTCTCACAGTGAGTATGGCGGGGGTGGAGGGGAGAGAGGTCCTCTGGGAATTCAGCTTTGAAATGATGCAGACTCATGTGGCAGACAGTAGGGAAATGTACAAATACTTGCTGAGAAGACAGAATCCATACATGACAACAGTAAGTCTTGGCAGGATAATTACACCACTTTTCCTAGCCTCTGCAGAGTCACCCTATCGATTTCAGATAATCCATTGACGGCATCAGAAACACAGGTGCAAGAACAGATCTGTGCTTGTCTTCAGTGATCTTGAAAATAATATCCAGGTACGTGGTGCTTCGGCAAGCAATTCTGCTTCTGCTGCAGTGGTTTTGCTCAGCAATTCATCATCTGCTTCTGTCTACCTTACCCAGATGTAATTTTAGTCTCAGAAAGTGCGAAAGAGAACCATGCCTCTATTTACCTACGTCACTAGTTCTTGTGTTGTGCCAGGTACTCGTGGAGGTACCGTGACCAGAGAGGCAACCGTTTGGTGGCGTTTCGGGTACTACCCTTGGCAGCCTACCATGAGCTCAGGGTTCTGGCACAAGGCATTCAATCTGATGTGTGCTTAACCTGATCTACAGAAGGGAAGAAGATACTTGCAAATTACTGTATATATCTGACAAGGATCTCAGATTCAGAAAACAAACAAAGAATATTACAATAGTCTAGTACCCAAAAAATACAAATAATGCTTGCAACACAACAATAAAAAGACTAATCATTCAGTTTGAAAATAGGCTAAGAATTTGAATGGACATTTCTCATAATACGGAATGACCAAAGATATGGAAATGATCAACAAGCCTGTGAAATGATGCTCACAGAAATCAAAACCACTTCACATCGGCATGGCTACAAATAAAAACACTGCAGCAAATGTTAGGAAGCTTGTAAAGAAACTGGCACCCTTATGGGTGGCTGGTGGGCATGTGAAATGGGACAGTGGCTTTGGAGGACAGTTTGCCAATTCCTTAAAATACTAAACACACAGCTACCATATGACTCACTGGTTCTACTCTTGGGTATGTATCTGAGAGAACTGAAAACATATTTCCACGTGAAAATCATGCATGACTGATCACAACGGTAGTCTTCCTAATAGTCAAAAGGTGGAAGCCATTCAAGGATCTACCCAAGTGAATGGATAAACAAATCTGTGTATTTTAACAACATTTATTTAGTCATAAAAATGAATCTAGTATGTACATTGTATAGCCTTGATATATTTTGAGAACTTGGTGTTAAGTGAATAAAGTTAGACACAAAAGACCCCATGTCGCATGATTCTAGTTATATGAAATAACCAGAAAAGACAAACTCATAGAGACAGAACACAGATGAGCAGTTTTCCAGGGACTCGGGGAGCAGGGCATGGAAGGTGGCTTCTGCTGGCATTACTTTGGGGGATAAAGAAAATGTTCTAGAATTAACAATGGTGATAATCATGATGTACTAAAAGGCACGGAGTCTATACTTCAGAAGAGTATTTCTTGGCCTATGACTGAGAACACACCCAACAACTTAAGCTCCTCTGTCAAGGTGAGCGAAGCCAGAGAAAATACTTCTGTGTTGCTCTTCTTAGTTAGACTGTACATTAGCTGCCTGTCATTGGAATCACAGAGAGGAGCTCTCTGTGTGTCCCTCCCAAGCCATCTCTGCCATCAAATCCATAAAGGCAGAATCTGGTTCTGCCTACCATGAAATTCTGCATTGTCAGTGAATGACACCGTCAGCAGACCTCACCACCAAAAGCAGGTGCAGGGGCAAGAGGATCCGGCAGGCTGAGAGACACAGAAGTAAATGAAGTTGGACAAAATGGAAATTGGCTGCAGAGGGAGCAAAGTGGGAAGATGTGGTTCTGTGGACACTGAGGAGGTACTGGTTATCTCTAGGCAGCTCCAGTGGGCAGAAAGACTGGACTACAGTACGGAGCCCTCTGCTGCCCTTCCCCATACTCCGTGACATCCAGGTCAGGACCAAGAGCCAGTGGTGGGCTGGGCCCTCTCTGTACAGTGTGAACAACGCTGACTCCCCTCACCCTCTGCACTGCCATCTGATCTGAGCTTCCTCAGCTCCCTGAGGTCTTTCCACCCTATACCCCAGCCTCTGCCACGGACAAGGCTCCGCAGTTCTGGAGCACCCCGGCTGTGCATCGCCAGGCCTCTGGCCTGTTCCGGCCGCACTTCCTCTGCTGTCCCTAGTATCTTCCTCAAGTGTGGCTTTCATCTTCTACTCTCTGAAAACGCCCTCAGTCAGAGCTCATTTTCCTCTCCATTTCCACAGCAGGACCTTTGTCTCTGCCATAGAGAACTCACCAGTCTGCCTTCTTTCATAACAACTAGCACTGATGCTTGCATGGGGCTTCTCAGCTGCCAGACCCTCGCAGGTGCTTCACCTCCAGGGCTGCTCTGAGTCCTCCTCACTGCTCTGTGTGGTGGGCCCCACCTGACCCTGCTTCCCGATGAGGCACCAGAAACACGGGGCCCAGGACTTGGACCAAGTAGGCAGCCAGGCCCTGCTGGCACACCCCTCCCCACAGTGCCGCTCTCCCACTGTGTTGGTGTGAGGGTACAGGAGTTAGCTCCCCCTCTTTGGTATTTGTACCATCTCCTTCTCCAGCACTCACCCCTTCCACACACATAGATGTGTGTGTATAAAAATATAAGAAGAGAAGGGTCTAAAGGAGATCAAGGGCAGTGATGCCATTTGGTAGAGGGCAGGAAAGTTTGTACCAGGGATAAAAAGTAAAGGAATTCTTCCCACAAGACATGATGCAAGTGAAAGCCAAAACTTTTCTTTCCAAATTACGATTCATTTATGAACATCCAGTTCCTAAGGTTATTAGAGAAAATGAGACTGGGGTGCTGCTCAGGTTCTGGGACAATTTCGAGGTGGGCTGGCAGACACCCCGGCCCCAGATTATCTCTGGGGTCATTCACCAGGATGTGGGAATCCAAGAGTCTCACCCCGGCCTTGATCTTTTCATCTCAAGATGATTTCCCGTTTCCTGGCCATACTTCTCCTCCTCCTGAGAGCAGGAAAACCCAGCCCTTGCACGTATTTTTTACCAAGACTCATGGGCGTGAAGCCCTTTTCTGGTGTGCACTGACTTGGGAGGTCACAAGGTTGTGGACCTGGAAAGCCCCAAATTCCTAACTAATGACAATGCCTTCCATCTTGGCAACTGGAAGATCCTGTGCCTAAATCTTCAGGAACTGGTTGTCCACAGTGTACCACACACAGCCACCTCTCAAGTTAGCTGCAATCTAGCCCTGCATCCTGGAAACACCTTCAAGGAGCTCAGGACACACTGAAGCTGTCTGTCCTCATGCCAGGCAGGAGCAGGACAGGCTTTCTGCAGGGTGAGTCTCACTAAGCAAGGTAGCCCAGAATGATGGGGGCCAGGGCGTCATGCCTACCTCTTGGCCCTGACTTCTGCAATGGTATTAAAATCTGAGCAGGGAAGGCAGACATGTCCATCTTGTGCTCACCTGCAGTTGGTCTAGAATCTGTCTTCCTTGTTTTGTGGCACTCTCATGGGCCAACTGGACTATCTAGTTGGGAGGATAGACAGTCCTTCTTGGAACTGGGAAAGTCCTTCCCAAAGGGCTGCAGTCACTTTCTGAAAATTACTGGGCACAAGGGAGTTGTCAGCAGCTGGGTCACATTGAAATCCAGCATTGAGATATCACTCAGCAGAGTACAGACCAGAGTGAACACTTTAGAACTTTCAGTGATATAAATTGTGCCCAGGTGCACACATAACCACCACCAATCAGGAGTTTCCAAGTCACCTGCCTACAAGCCGCCTGCCCCAAGCAAGGGACAAAATAAAGGTGAGTGTAGGACAAAGAAAAAAAGATTGTCCCACCTAGAACACAGCCACTTCCTGCTTCAGATGTGACTATTCCAGAAAAGCCCAGACTCAGGGTGAAATGAACTCACTTCTCTAAAACACCGCAGTGGGCTACACAAGGGATAACATTACTGAAGGCTGGACGTCCAGGCCTGCTTCCCCTGGTGCAAAGGAAAAGGGCCCCTACATGCAGTTCATTTCTGTACACAGGAACCAGGCTCAGGACCCAGGAGCTTTGAGAGTCCTGAAAAAGATCTACAAGATCCCTGGAACATAGGAGGAAGAAAGGAGGTACTCTGTATCCTGGAAACAGAGCTCCACTGAAGAAGCAGAGAGACACGAGCTGCACTGGGGCAGACAGACAAGCTGAGGGCACAAGCTGAGGACCCCAACATTTGGGGGATCTGGCTCCCCCAGGGAAAGGCCAGGCTCGGAAGAACTCAACAGTTCAGAGAGTGGCAAGCACACATTGCATTTTTGAGTCAAAGATCAGCTGCTCTTTCTGTGTGGGCATCACTGCATGCCACAGGGCATCCTGCAAAGACCACCCTGGACTGAGACGGGTTCTCCTCATTAGGGATGCACTCAGGTGGAGCAGTGAATACAGCTGTTTCAGAGCCAAGCTTCCTGTGCAGCAGCTCTGTGCTCCCAGACTCCACTTCAGGCCAAGGAAGGAAATCCAAGGGAACAAAGGTCAAGGCTCATAGCCTCTATTCCCACAGGCCACCCTACAGTCTCTGGGGGCCCAGACAGGGGCCTCCTTGGCTTTGCTTTAGTACTGTGGCTTGCGGTGGAGGAGCACTCGTGAACAGCTGCTGGCTAAGCCTATGTCAAGTTCACTGATGTGCTGGGTTATAAGCTCCTCCTAGTATGCATGGTGGGGACCCACCCTCGCTAACCATTGTGGTGGAACCCGACCAGCCAACTGATTGCGGTTCAAGGACACATCCTTGTCCTTTATCAGAGTTTCAGTAACTCGGGTCAACTGCACTTGCTCCTTGACCTTCAAGCAGAAAAGAACAAACTTGGAAATGGGCTCTGATTACATTCTTCCTTCTTCACATAATAGAACTGTAGAGAGCTGGGCTGGGAAGAAAAGTAGCCAAATTCTTCCAAGTCCTTTGAAAGTTCCAGTCTGTTTCTTTCCCCTATCATTTACATTTCACATGACATGGTTTTCCATCACTTACATTTCAAGATGATGGTGCATTTCTGGCCATAGTTATAAAATAGTCCATCATTTCCCTGTATCCTGATTGAACAAACTATTCCCTAAATAGATCTTTCTGATTATAGCCGAGCTCTTGATATTACTGCAGTAGTGAATTCATATCTTTGCTTCTATCAGGTATATATGAGATGTCGTTGTCACCACACTTTGTCCCTATAAATGGAAGACATTCATTGTCTTCTCATTGTTTATTTCAAAGAAGACCCTACATGATTTCTATCTTTAACAGGAAATAAAAATATCTTTGACCTGATAAGCCTAAATTATTTACAGATTGAGTATTCCTTACCTAAAATGCTTAGGATCAAAAGTTTCTAGGATTTTGGATTATCTACATACATTCAATTTTGGATTATCTACATACATTCCCAAGGCTAAACACAGAAGTCATTTATATTTCATAAAACACTTTCTACACAGAGCCTGAAGGTAATATTATCCAATATCTTTAGAGCACTTGCATTTTTACTGTGACCTATCCTCAGGATGGCTCTCCTCAGTTCCACTTGGCAGGAGAGCCCTTCTGGATACCACAATCCTCTGTGAAAGATTCAGCAGTTCAGATCTCAAGGCAGGTTCTTCCTTAAGAGATGTCTCATGGGGGGAAGCAGGACCCATCACTGACTCCCCCTAATCCTCTCCCCAGGACTCCCTGTGCTGTGACATCCCTGCCGTCCACTTGCCCAGCGCCAAGCAGGCCACAGCTCCAGGGCTGCACTCACAGCTGTGGCAGATCATCTGCTAAGTGAGCACAGAAGCTGAAGCCAATCTGAGCCCAGCTCTGCAGCTTCCTGCCCCTGTGCCAAGCTGGTACTGAGATGAGGGCTCAGTCACAGGATGGGCAGCCAGCCCAGTAGCTCTCTGTCTCTTCGTTAAACAGGCTAGAAAGCATCCTTGATCATACTGCTTCTTCTCATCACCTTCATCTTCTTGCCTCCCAGATCAAAACTGAGAACTGCTGGACCTCTGGGAAGTGGGGGTTCATGCTCTAGTGGGGGAGCCTCCACCAGCTGGACAGTGATAAAAAGATCCATGGATGGGGATGCAGAAATCACCAAGTAATCGTGGATGCTTAATAAAGCACTTCCTGTGTGCCAATGGCTGTTTTTCGCCTTTTATGTGTGTCAACAGCCATAAGGAGGCAGGTGACAGATGAAGTAAACTGAGGTACAGAGACATTGTGTCCAAAGCCACCCTGCTGGGAAGTGGCTACATCAATCAGAATATGCAGGTAGCAAAGGTGCACTCCAAAAGGGCACCCAATGAAGGAGGATTGCACTGGGTTAGACAGAGCCAAGGGACAGAGCAGGGGATGCTAAGGCACCCAGGACCTGCAGCAGTGGGGGCAGGGATAAGAACTGAGAGAAGGGAGCGACGTCACTGGAGCCCAACTAGAGCTGAGCAAGGGCAAGGGAGAGAGCCACACAGAAATCATGTCACTGCAGCAGTGGAGAGGATACGCTCCTGGCTCGCTCTCGTTCTTATTCAGGGATCTGATTTCTTACTGGAGAAAGCTCAGTGAGCTCCTACTTTATTATCTATAAAATTGAGAAAGTATATAGTATGTATGAAAAAGTATGGAACTTTCTCTGAAAATTGAACAGGAAACCACCATGCAATCTAGCATTTCTACTTCTGAGTACAAGGTCTGATCACAAAAAAATGGTGAATGTTTAAATTTTAAACAGTACAGTAAAAGGTACATTGCCATTAAAATCCTCAAAATTCTCATTTCAAACACTAATCATACTTGTCACTTCAGAAGCTGAAGTTCTGAAGTCCTCTTTCGTGACTATTTTTAGTTACACTGTTGTGGTTGTCTTGATGTTCTGAATCAACTCAAAACAGTTACTTTTTATGGTCATTTTGATTTGGAGGAAGAGCCAGAAGTTGCATGGGTGGGGGCAGGTCTTGTGACTAAGCTGATAAGCACACATGATGCTTCTACAACCTACCTTTCCACTGAATGTCACCTGATGGCAGCATCCATTGTATTTTTAATCGTGCCTCATATAGACACACATGAAACAGAACCTCCAGAACTGCTTCAGAAAGTGGCAAGGATGGTGGGGTAAATGTATTCAAGTGGTGGTGGGGCGGCGGGTGTTCTGAAGTGGGTTAATGGCAATGGGCCCTTCACTGTAATAAACATTTCTATTTAAGCTCATTCCACAGTTTTTTGATCCCAATGGTATATCCCAAGAGACTGAAAGTAGAGATCCAAAGAGATAATTGCATAATCACTGCGGTATTATGTGCACTAGCCAAGGGAAGGAAACAATCTCAGAATCCATAACAAGTGAACAGACAAACAAAATGTGGTATACATACATACAATCAATTTGACTCCTGGTACCCCAAATAACATACAATTAAATTTACAAAAGTATTCTGCTTTAAAGAAGAAATTCTGACATATGTTACAACATTGATTAGCCTTGAAGACATGAAACTAAGCAGAGTAAGCATACGAAGATAAGTACTGTGTTATTCCATTTAGACGAGGTACCAAGTGGTCAGATTTCATAGAAACAGAAAATAGCACCAAGGTTGCCGAGTGCCAGGCAGAGGGAAAGACAGGAAGTGTTTTCATGAGCACAGAGTTTCAGCTTTGCAAGATGAGAAAGTTCTTCAAAGTGGTTACACAGCAATGCAAATGCACAAAACCCTACATTTTTATGGTGTGCATTTCACTCAACAGTGACAGTAAACGCCCAGGCAATCTGAGGAAGCCTATGGTTTCCCCAATGACTTCTGTGGACTCCTAGATGGCAGGGACAAAGGTTCATGGAGATACTTTCTGGGGACAGAGGGAGGAAGAGAAAAGGCCAAGCCCATCCTGAGACAGAGGAGCTCAGATTTACCTGGCACACTCGTCCCCTTTAAGAGCTGTAACAGCAGAGAATTCTGCTGCAAAATCAGCCTGTGAAAGCCAGCAATCTAGGCGTGTTAAAGATCAGAGCAGGGGCTGCAGACACCATGGGTTCCATGGCAGAAGGTTCACACTGGAGTCTGCTAGGCACCCTGAGTCACACTCAATGATTAGGTCCAATGATGACCTTTTAGGGAAATTTGATTTGGTTCTCATTCAATTTGTTTTGCGACCAGAATCATGGAAAGAATTACGTTTGTGAACAGAGCTACACTGTACATGCTCCTGCAGTATACAGTCTACACACCTGCAGTTCACACTCACAGGGGACACACAGTTAGGGGAGAGCAAGGCCAGAACACTGAGATGTGGTCACACATGAGACAAACTCCACGAAAGTTAATGAAGGGGTTTTAAACTAAAAAGTTAGAAAAGGGAGAACAATTTGTATGTTAAAGAAAAGAAAGTGATAGACTGATCTCCCAAATGGAACATCATATAAAACCCACGGGAGATTAAAAACATCAAACCCTGCAGGATGGAGGGAAGTGAAAAGATCACTTACTGAGCTAAACAAAGCTCCAGCCCCTTCTGTTTCTATCTTCCTTTCAGAAGGGCTAAGTCCCTTAGCCAAAGTCCAGAGCTTTCGCCAGGGTTGAGGTCCAGCCTTCCTAAGACCAGGTGAGCAGCCCCTCACCGGAGGACAGGGCCACTGTCCTGAAAGAAATGCACGGCTGGTCACCCCCAGCCTCCAGGGCCACTCAGCTCTTGGGCTCCCTCCTGACTGATCTCTAATCCCCCTCCCCCACTCCCACACAGGCTCCCAGACCCAAGCTATTCTCCCAGGAGAATACCTTGACCTTCCCGCAGGCGGGTGGAACAGGCCCACCTTCTCCCTGCCCAGAACTGTTTGGCCCAGTCATGTAGAGGGGAGGGCAGAATTAATTTCGCATTGTAGCTGCCTAATGACCTCTAATTGTGTGGCCAGAGGCTTGAACATTAATGCTAGAAAACTTGACCATAAACTTAAAAGAATGATTTCCTTTAAGCAGTCCCCATCCACTCCCTTTCCAATAAATCACCCTCCTTAAAATGGCAGGGTGGCAAAGCCCAAGGACGGGGGTGAAGGGCTCCCCTGACTGGAACCCTCATTAACATCTGGCAGCTCCTGCCCACAATGCTCTCTGGGGCTCCGGGAATGCCAAGTGGTTAGAAGGTGAGAAGACCTTCTCAGGAAGGCGGCGGGCAAGATGCACAATGTTTACTCATGTCGTTCACAGAAGAGATTTTCTTAGCAGAGAGCTGGAGCCCAAGCCTGCACAGAGTGCTTGCTACAGGAGCTGTGGGTCCAGGATGCCTTCTGGGGCAGCCGTGGGAACTCCGGGCTCTGATCGGTGCCCACTGGCTCACACATGCTCACACAGCCAAGGGGGGATAGCTGGCTTCCTTGAGCCCTAAGTGTGGGTCAGAGGTGCCCTGAGCCTGCCAAGTAAGTGGTGCTCTTGGATCAGCCTGTCACATATATTTCCCAAACCAAAATAAGTGTCACGAGCTCAAGCCTTGGTCTAAAGTTCAGTAGACATGGAAAGCCCACCTAGCAGTGCTCTAAGACAAAGCCTGGGTCTGCAGTCAGCAGCCTGGCGCCAGCCCAGCTTCAGCCTCCACGGACCAGGCTCCTTGACCTCACTCCTCAACTCTGTAAACAGCCTTGGGGCCTCCACGCCTGCAAATGCTAGGCTTGATGTGGGCACAGACTTGACTGAAGCTCAGTAAATATTGTCAGCTATTGCTCTAGTGCTTCTGTTGAGAACAGGCAAATGTCAGGCGCTCTGGAAGCACTGGGTACAGAGGAGGCTGACCCAAGCCCAGCCCTGAGAAGCAAAGAGGTCCAAATTGTTCCACCAAAGGGGGAAGAGGCTAGAGACAGGCCTCAGTGCTGTTCAAGGCCTGACTGTATTCTGTAGCTGGGTGACCATGGGCAGTGATCTGAGCTCTCTGGGTCAGATGCTGAGGCCAGCACTTAGCTCACAGAAGGGCCCAGCAGTCATGAGCTGGAAGTATCTCACCAGCTCAAGATGGCCCAGCTCAGGCAGCTCCTGGGGACACCTTGGGGCTAACAATGTTTTACAGCAGAGAGACCCTAGGCAGAGGAAAATGGAGAAAGCAGAAAACACTCCAGGAGGACAGAACTACAAACCCTGAGCCAGAAGGCTGCAGAGTAGGAAAGGGGATCTGGCTCCATTATTTACAAGCAGTTTCCACCACTGGCTTCAGGCAGAGGCAGGAGCTGGGACAGGGAGGCACCCTCCTGCCTCAGCCAGGCCTGGTGTAACCAGTGAACACTGTGGGGAACCTGATTCACTAATGAAATCTAGGAGGTATGGGGTCTTGTTCCAGAGCCACACCCCGCTCTCTAATGCCCATGCAGCCTCCAGAAGGACTAGTGACAGGCTAAGGTGAGAGCACATCACCATCACGTTTAAAAAACCTTGGGGTTGCTCCACCCCCAATTTTTTGGACCAGGCTAAAACCTACTGTTGACCCAGCTATGCTTTCTTTCCCCATTAACCGTCTAGTCCACACCTGTGTGGGTCCCATTTGCACAACAGTCTGTGCCACATAAACGCAAAGGTAAAATACCATTCCTTGCTGTCCCTAGAATTTAAAAAATGTCTACCACTGGAGTGAAGAGCGTGCTTCTAGCATTCACAGGCTTAGGTTCAAATCCCAAACCACCACACACTAGCTGGGTAAGCATAGATGAGCTTGTCTTTCTGTACCTCAGTTTCTCCATTTGTCGAAGGGCAGCAGCCACTCTACTTCCGAGCTACCTGAGGGGTAAGTTGGCAAACGGGTGAACACTGGTCAAAAAACAATGTCACTGGCAGATGGGAGGCACACTGGTTCTGGTGTTCGGTGATACAGCAAGGACAATACAGTGAACAGTGGTGCAGTACAGATCTTAGAACTGTGAGAACAGGGCTTTTCAATGCCCTCACCACTAAGAATTGATAGTTTAAGGTGTTAGATTTGCTAAGTATGCTGATTTGATCATTACTCAATGTAAACATGACTCAAGACATCACATTGAACCCCATAAATATCTACAACTATTGTGTCAACTGAAATTTTTTTTAAAAAAATAAGAGGTTCTAAACCAGCTCAGGTTTGTAGTCACAAAGCCCGTCAGTAGTGAGCCAAGATCTGAATAGACGTTTACATGATTTTATTTCCGCCCTATTGTTGGATTACAGATACAGTATTTGGAAGCTTCAAAGGAAAGTACTGGAAATTCAAAATTCTCTTCATTAAAAATGAAAAAGCCTGTAGAAAAAACTTTCAGAACAATTTGGCACACTAAAACTGCAGCGGTAAAAGAAAGCACTTTGTAACTATGAACCAAATACCCAGATATCAAAAAGCCTGTTTTGAGTTTTCTAAATCCCAGTGCTGCACATGAGTTAATCCATCCCACACACAGCTGCTGGACTAATCTTCCTCAAATGCCATTTTATCCACCACACTTTCCCTAAACAGGTTGCCAGATTACTATCAGGAAAGTTGCTTGAGGGAGAAAGAGAGGAGGAAACTAACATTTACCAGGTGTCTTCTATATGGCTGGCCCTGAACTATCATTTTGTAGACAGTTCCTCACTTAGCTTCACAAGAAGGCTTGTAATACAGACAGTGTCATCCCATTTTAAGGATGAGCAAACTAAGGCTCAGAAAACTTCAAGGAGCTCACACAGTGTCAGAGGCAGATCTGGCATTTAAATTCCACTACAAAGCCTATTTCTCTACAATAAAAATATAAATAATAACAGGAAGAAGAAAGAGTCTAATAGTGACAGCTAATTTTTCACTTGGTGCTTATTTTGAGGCAGGATAGCCTGGCTTCACATGTATTAACCAATTAATTAGATTAACTAATTAAGTAAACCTCAGAACAGCCCCATAAAGTACCCACTTTACAGATGTGAACATCAAACGAACCACGATGGCATAGTTCAGAACTTGTTCTAATGCACAGTTCTTATATCAAATTAAAAATCAATATCACAGTTCTTCCTGGAATATGCCCTTTTCCTTTTTATCTTCCATCAATTTATCAGTCTCATTCCCTTTTTAATAAAAAAAACAGAGTTCGGAAATCCCTTTACCCTGCATGTTCTCTGAGAAAGGACAGTCACAGCTTGGACAGCTTAAAGCACTTGCTCCTAGAGGGCCTGGCCTGAGAGGGCTTTTCTCTGATACCTGCTTGCTAGGTGAGGCAGGAACATGACAGCTGAACACAGGAGTCCTTATTAGTATTGCCTCTAATGAGCCCTCAAGAGCACACAGGCAGAAACACAATTTAATGCAAGTGGGTGGTTTCCTTTTACATCATCAGCTGGGAAGAGAGCCAGCTATTCAGCTATGAAATGCACACCCTTCTCCCACTTCTCAGGGAGATAAAACCCACAGGAAAGCGAGATGGGTGTTCTGGCTCTTGGTCTCTTGCTGGATGGACTGTTCTCCTTTGTAGACTCAAGGAGCAGAGGCTGGACAGCATGAATGGCTTATACTCAGCAAATGAATGAAAGGACTTATGCGTCCCACAGTCCCGGTGACCATATGTTTGGAACCTAAATTGGCACATATGGTGCCTATGAGCGAAATACTACAGAACACTGGAAATCAGGAATATTTGGGAGGCCACAGTAAGGAGGAAATGCAGCCGCCACAGGATGGGTGAGGCAGGCCCTAACCTCCTTGAGAAAGCTCCCTAGCCTTGCACTGTGTCTGCCAGGGTCTCGTTATCTCTGCCAACCTAGTAGCCACCCAAACCTGTACAAGTCTCCACTTGGTACTACCTCATTCCTTTCTATTTGTAGAAAAGGAACTGGATCAGGAACCAAGTTCTAGAATTAAACAGTCATGACAATACCATCCAACCCCTCAAGGCTCAAACTCTTTCAACCAGAGAGCTGTCCTTAAGAACTTTCAGAGGTGACAGACAGGTTCCATCATCTACATTCTTGAGAGCGGTAGCCATAGCTGTCTGTGGCCATGGAGCCTCAAAACTAAGCTGGTACAAATGAAGAACTGAGTTTCAAATGTTATTTGGCTTTAATTAACTTAAATGGACCCATGTGGCTAGTGGGGTTCCTTATTCGTGTATCTCCAGACAATATTTAGGAAAAAAATATCTAACATTGATATCCAGATATAAATTAGCAGGGTGCACTTATATGGCTATTCTGAGTGCTACTTAATTATAATGCACCAAGCACTTCCTGTGTGCCAGGAGTGGTCCACTTCCTTCTCACTTCCTCCAACCATAATAGCTTTAGTAAGAGAAATACCATGACCATCTCCATGCAGAAATGAACCCAGGAGCAGCCCAGATGGGCTGGCCCAGGGGCCTCACCCTCCACCCCTAACCCACTGGGATTCCATGTCAGGTGGTTTACACATGGGCACAGATTAATATCTATGCAGATTTAAATAATAAGGTCTTCTGTCTCCTCTTATGGCTCCAAGACTCACTGTGCTATCCCTTGAAATGGTTTTAAGATCTTGAAAGACCGCACTGAGCCTGATTGAACAAAAGAATCTTTGAAGAAAAGGCCCAATGAGAAGCGAGCAAGCTGCTGAGACCCAGGCTGCATGTCAGGTGCCCATAACTGCTCAGGGGAACCTTCCCGTCACTCACAGGCAACACACAGGATTAACCAGAAGGGAAATGATACGCAAGGAAATGCCTTCTTGCAGCCCCCATTAAAATTCATAACAATATTAATATTTTCATTTAAAAACTCATTAAAATGTTTATTAAAAATTCAGAAACTTTTTTTTCATAATTTTTTTTAAAAAAATGCATCTGAGACTTTGTAGATTAGGAATGCTCAGCCAGTAAAGACTGTGCAAATATTCTTAAGATCTGAAAATTTCTGAAGTCTGAACTATTTCCAGTCTCGGCACTTGGAAAAGGCAAATCCCATCTGCACGTGGTGTCACCAATGCAGTGCTCCTTGCCTGAATCCAATCACTGGGAAGATAGGCGGGGGACAGACGAGCATGTCAAAAAGCACCATTGAGACTGCACAAAATTCTGCAGGGCAACTGAGTAAGTTTCTTTAATCTGACAGAAAGAGAGAGAAACCCATATAATAAAATCAACTTCAAGGGCAAGTCAAGAAATCACAAAGTGCAAGGTATTTTGCAAACTTACTTCTTTGAGACAATTGGCATTTGTTGGCATTAACCAATTACTACCCTCAAGGCAAGAGAACAGTTTTGTGATTTTAGTATTACTTGCAAATAAAATATCTAAGATTTGCTTCCAAACAAGAAGACAGCAGACTAGGGGACAGAAATAACAAAGAAAGGTCACAACCTGATAGTTAGCAAGCCTTGGGCACATTGAGTCTCATTTAACTATCCTTTCTATTTTTGAACAGTTTTGAAACTGTCTACCATGAAGAAAAGAATCAAGTTATTTGAAATTTCAATTTTGGGCCAGACACAATCAGTAAGTGCTACTTTTAATTTTATCACCGACTTACTAGACACAGAACTTGGCACAAGTGACTTAATTCTGCTGAGCCTCAGCTTCCTACACTGTCAAGGGGGCACTGGGAAGAGAAAACAAGACAACATAAGGACCACTCTCAGCTTAGCACCTGGCAAACAGCGAGTCTTCTCCAGTGTAGACTTCCTGACACTCCCGCCCTGCAGACAGCAAGCCCCAGAACCCATCTTCCCAACTTCAAATTAAAAGTCTGTGTAATGCTCACAGATTATCTGCTTCATAGACTGCAGCAGGAATGAAATGAGTTCTTCAAAGAACGTGCTTGTCTTTTGTGATGAACAGCAATCTGTTTCCCCCTTCGCTTACATTTTGTGTATGTGTGTGTGACAGTGTGTGCGTGTTTTTACACTGAAGGCACAACCAGCAGGACAAACAGAACAGACAAACAGAAAAGGAGAATGAGAGGGTGCCTGACAGCAGATGATGCAAAGTGGCCCCCTTGCACAGTCCCTCCGTGAGTCACCGGAAGCCACCGCCCTTTCCCCAGCTGTGGTGAGCTCTACAAAGGCTTCTCCCCAAAACACCCAGCTGCTGTGGAGAGGGCGTCTTCCTGTCCAGCCCCTGGGCAAGAGGCTCCATCACAGAGTCCTCTGCTCAGGTATCACAGCACATCGGGGAGCAGGACTGGGCACTCGTGAGAAAGGGGTCTGTCCCCCGCCTTCCTCTGCGCACACACACACACACACACACACACACACACGCACGCACAGAATGCCACTGCTACTCTGCTCCAACAGCAGCTGTTTTAGGAAGCAGTGTGTCTCTGAAAGAGACTGAGTCATTACTCACACTTATAAAATATTCCTGAACACTTTCGGTCAATATTTCCCAACTCTGCACTGACAGATGCATATGTATGTGTGAGCCTGTGGTTCCCTTTTGCCCTTTCAATGCTTCCAGTACTTGGTTTTCAAAGCAGTTACTGTGTTGGGAAGCAGGGGAGCACTCATCAGGAGCGCATCTTTGGAGAAGGGTCTGCTTGCGCATAAGCCCCCAAGGCACACTTACTGAATAAGTTACTCTATGCTCTTGTATCCTGATTTCCTCCTTTAACAGGAGACGATAAAGCCCAATAATTGCTTGTTTTGAGACTTATAGCAGATCATATATGTAAACGACAGCATGGTTTCTGGCACACAGAGGATGCCGAATTAATGCTGTCTGAGATTATTTACACCTTACAAAGGTATCAGTACATAAGTTCTCAATGTTTATTGAATGAATAAATGAAAGGTAGATAATTTAACATCGCTATTTGTTACAAGAGGTCATTAACAAACTCAAAACTATAATCTTAATGTACAGATGATATTAATATAATTATCCATTTATCATATAATAAAATTAAATCCCACACAGATTCTCTGGAACAGCTGTGGCAAAAGGTTCCCATCTAGGATGAACTTCTCCAGGTTCATGAATGTTCAGAAATTGTTTTGGAGCAGTGACAATGTGAAGGGCAACGTGGCGACAGTCACACTAGTCACAGCGAGACTGGTCAGTGGGGGCTGCAATGTTCCAGGAGGGAGGAACTGAGGGCCGGGGCCATGGCAGGGAAGGTGTGAGCAGAGGGCACAGAGAAATAGCAGGCCAGACACACTCAGGAGCCGCAGGCTGTAAGCGATGGTGGCTTTCCATGCAGGGAGTGGGGCGAAAGGATGAGGTGGGTCAATGAGAAAGCAAACACAGGAGGAAATCCAGGAGCTGGGTTTTGGACTTCCTAAGCTTAATGCACCAAAGACACTCAAAAAGCTGGATACAGGCTGCATACTCATTTGTACAGCATAATTCACAATAGCCAGGGGCTGGAAACAACCCAAGTGACCATCTGCAGATGAGTGGACAGTGAAATACAGTCCATACATTCAGGGGAGTATTAGTGGCCTTAAGAAGGAAGGAAATTTGGATGAATGCTGTACCATGCATAAACCTTAAGGCATTCTGCTAAGCGAAGTCAGTCACGGAAGAGCAAACGCTGCATGACTTCACTTGTAGGAGGTCTCAAAGTATTTGCCTTCATCACAACAAAAAGCAGCATAACGATTTCCCGCATGTGCTGAATAAGGTGAATACATTCAGCAAACTTACACTTAGAAACAATCAAGTGATCAATTTTATATCGCAGGTACTTAATCATAATTTCTTCCCAAGGGCTGGAAACATGAGTGTGGAGACATTAGCGAGAGGAGCTCGGCCTCCACCTTCCTAACTCTGCACAGATTCCTGGACGGGACACCTGGGTACTCACAGTGCGCCCTGCAAACTCCCTCTGTACTCCTTGGTGGCCCTGTCATTTTTCACAGGCCACCAAAAGAGCTCCCTGAATGACCTCAGGAAGGTGTGGCTTAAAGACACACAGTGGGCAGAGTCTCTAGCTACCTGGACATCATGTCCTTGAGGAAGTCTTGGCTGCCCAGAGTCCATCACATAACCACGTCCTTCTGCTCACACAGCCCAGCTGCAGGCCCGGTGCACTGCCAGAGGTCTGCAGACCACCAGAGGGCTCAGTGGTGGTGGAGGCTAACTGTTGTTGAAGGGTCCGTATATTACATGATTTTAGCTTCCAGATCTCTACTCCTTTACTTGTCCTGTGAGCCTTGAGGTCTCCCTTACCTACTGTCCGTCCTAGCAGTAGATTTATAAAACTCACTCTTTAATTGCACAAAAGCGTAAGTCAGCTTCACTGAGTCTGGGAGTGAAAAAAGCTCACATCCAAGTTGCATAACCATAATGAGTGTGTACCAATTAAATACTGCTAGGCCTGAAATGTAAACAACACCGTCTGGTGAATGAGTTTCTCTCATTTTACTACAGGGAGATGTTGAAAACAGCTCACGTGGTTTTATGTAGGAGCAAAGCTTTATCTGATGAGAGTTTTAAAACTTCCCACGGAGATAGCGCTGAAAATCCTCACTTCTCCGGCTCTGAAAGAAAGGCCTTGCTATTTCATATTCAATTGCTGCCATGACAGAACACCCTGGGTGTGTACTATGTAAAAAGCAGACGCATAAATAATCGGGTAGCTGGGTTAAGTCACATCTCATACTTGTAACATACTTGGATATCATATTATTCTGATGGGGACAAAATTATATGTGGTGATGGGGGGAGGAGAAGAAGGCTACAATGAGAAAGACACGGCACCTGGGGTAATAATGGAGAATAAGACTGGGATACAGGCCTTGCCACCAGTGAGCTACACTATTCTGAACAAGTGGTTTAACCTCTCCTGGCTTCAGCTTCTTTCAACCTGTACAGTAAGAAAAACCCCAATCGCCTGGGCTTTTAAGAGGAGGGGCATGCAAGTGCTCTGGCAGAGCACCCATTCCTGTGTTTATCACGGCTGGGACTTCTCCCCCAGTCGGGTGTCTGTTCTGGATGTCATTAAGGGCATTATTTAGAATCATGCACACTTAATGGACTTGTCTAAATAAGCAGGTGACACTTTTCTTTGTGATGCTAATGGATCCTAAAATTAAATACTTGTTCCCAGCCCGTATAAGGCCAACACCAAAAACTAAAATTAAACACACTATTAGGAGAAGCACTATGCTCTGTTGTCTGGTTGGAACATCTTTTAATCTTGTCTCTAGCAGAACCACAGCTATTGATATGCACCTAAAACAATACAGTCCATCTACCTGGAAGAAAGACTGAGGCCAGGGCAGGCAAAATGGTTTAGACTTAAGAAGAAATACTACTGGGTCTCAAAAGCTTCAAGGTATCTGTGCACAATTTTAGAATCTATTAGATCTTGGCTGTGCTAATCAGACCTCTTGCTGGGAACCCAAATTCCCTTTGTAAACTCCATTAACAACCACAAGGCAGGTTGGCCATTGTGAATGTTCTTAGGGTAAGTAAGCCTTGCCCAGAAAGGGAAGCAGAAAGAAATCACATCCATAGGCATCCATGCTCAGAGAGGAGGTGTCTGCCCTTGGAGACAGATTGGAATGAGCTGAGCGCTCCCTGCATCTGAACCAGAGAGCACTAGCATATGAACTATTTTTTATACCTTAAGGAAGCTTCTCAAATGCAGCAACTGCCCTCAACAAGTTTCACCAGTAAAAATGTTACCCACTTCCTTCATGTCCCCTTTGGTTGCTTGACTCCCCCCGCAAGCAGACTTTGTTTTTGACTGCTCCAAGAGAACTTGTTCTTACAACACATGGAAAGTTTTGACTTAGTTCAGATACTACTAATGACCTCGGTGCATTTTTAAAATGTTTTTGCCTTTAAAACAACAATAACAACAAAGTTTTGATTTTCCTATCTGTGCATCAGTTCAAACCAGCCCAGAAAATTGCTATTACCCAACACACCCACGGTCAGGCCAAATGAAGGGATGGAAAATCTGGGCCCTAGAGAAATTTCCTGGGAGGAGTGGAGGAAGCAGCAGCCAAGGCAGAGGACAACTGAGGGGTGTCTCCCATGGGGCTGGAATGCGGTCTGACTTTCTCTGCACTGGCCCTTAAGTGATACTCTAATGTTTCCTGTTGTGAGAACACTAGCTCCCTAGGGAGCAAATCAAGTTAAGAGCTAAACCGCAAACAGCATTCCACTGTCTGAATACCATTGGTCACTCCCAACAGCCTATCCCACCTCTGCCATCTTGGCTTATGTCACCCCAGATTGCCTGTCATCAAGGTCTGTCTGATATTAGTGCTGTATGTGGTTTTAACCTTTTTGGGCCATTAGCCTGGTACTCTGGTCAAAGCTCTCCCTTATAGAAGCACATGTATACATAAATCTCTGTCCAGTTTTAGAATGACATGTCCACCCCAACCACTCACAGCACATCCAAGTGTTCTTGGCTTCAAGAAGCCCAGTTAAGTGGCCCTTAAGGAGTCCTGACATTCTCAACCTAAATTCCAGCTTTAAAGTAGCGTTAAGTTCTCATGCATGTCTATGAGCCACTTAAGGCCACAGTATCTTCAGATTGCATCTGTCTGTGGCTAAAGTAAGGGTGTGTATATACACACATTCGGCCTCCCTTGCATTTTATCCCTGTCCTCTGTGTCCCTCGACTTGGCAGGAGTGTTATTGCAAAGCCAAAGTGGGGATGGAGCGTATTCATTTAGCTTATTCATTCCTCACAATACGAAGTCATTAGAGGGAGTGAAGGTGGCTTTAGCAATCACAGGCATGTAAAGGAGCCAGGCTTGGGTATGTTCTTTCCATTCAATAGACAGAGCCACTGAACAAGCTGCACGCGCTCAGCACTTTCGGCCCACATACACAATTTGCTATCAATTGCTTACTGTTCCTGCACAAAGCCTGCCAACAGGTTATTTTTGAACACATTATTTTGGGGGAAGGGAGAAGGGGTGGGGAAAGGGCCATTTCTTTGGGCCTCTGGGTGCCTAACTTGCAAATGAAATGACCGTGCAATCATGAGATGAAAACTAAGCCAGAACTTGCAACTTAACTTTCATTTTATGCATAAGGCCAGGGATTCCCTGGGGCATCGTGGTAAATATCTTGGTGTATGAAAGAACTAGCACTCTGATCAGAAGCAGCCATCACACATGAGCTCACCCCCATTTGAAAGTGATTGGTCCAAATTCTAGGTGATATAACAGGATATCCAAGCCTAATGAGGCAGGATACTCTCTGCTACAGATGTTGGAAAGGACAGTTTATATATTCAGGTACCCAGAATTTTCTAGGCTTCAAGCTAGCTTCAGCTATAGCCAATCCCAGGGGCCCTTCTTGCCCTTCCTTTCATCTAGTCTACTTTCCTTTATGCAGTCTTCATTTCCAAACATATGGCATTTTTGCATATGGCACCAGCATAGTCACTGGACTCGTATAGGCCTCCTTATTTTTACATTTAGCATTCTTAGAAGAGAAGGGGCTGATCTCTCGTGTCCTTTTTTCTAACTCCTGGTAGGTTCTGATTGGTTGACTCCTTGGGCCAATCACTATGGACCAAAGCTCTTCTCTGCGTAACCATTGGTCAGGTCTGGACCATGTGACCACGTCTTCAGCCCATTACAACCACCTGGGATCGGAGGGGCTGTTCCCTAGTGGAAAAAAACTAAATAAGATGAGGGCTAGACAAGCAAATGTCTGCAACAGAGTGTGGCATTTCAACACTAGAGACTCCTCTAGCAATGAAGAATTCACTTCCCTGTGAAGAGTAAGGCCACCCATCTCAAACCCCAGCAATAACAATAGCAAACCACAGTGCTTTACAGAAACCACACTTTAGGTGGTTTAATCTTTTGGGATCATGAGCCTGATCAAGAATCTGGGAAAAGTCTTCCTTTACAGAAGCTATTCATCTACTCTTATATGATGCTTGTTGGTGATGGAGGAACAAAAAGAAGATAAAGTCAAGATGGTTCTCAAAACAGCAAACAGTCCAGAAAGAAACTGAAGGAAAAATAGGCAAGTCAAGGAGCAAATCTCTCAAAACCTTTTTTAGTTGAGAACAATACCTGTGTTACAGGTAGGAAAAAAAAAAACAGGTTTGTATTCTCACTAGTCAGGTGCAGTAACAGTAAGCGGTCATCATCATTATCATCCCTGTCAAGAATCCTGGGCTGGGCAAGCAGCTAATTCCTGTACGAGTCAGAACTGCATCAGAGAGCACTGTGAATTCCCGTGTGGTATTCACCATATGAAACCACTTCCTTTCCTCCTTGCTTCCTTATCTGTTTGTCTTATCTGCTACTCAAAAGGGAAGTGCAGTCTGAAACTGATGATATGGCACCAAGAGGCTTGCTATGGACAGCAAGCTACTGATGAAGATCCTCCAAGGTTTGGAGACTTCACTAAGTTGGCAACTTGGTCTACTTCAAAGATATGGGTTCCCAGTCACTTTAAAAAAAAGCAGAAGTTACGAAAAGACTAACTTCGCATTCTGACTAGACTGAATGGCTGAGGATGAAGAATAGACCTTTGGGTTCCCCAAGCCACAGAGTGGGCTTTGCTCTTTATTAACAGGATCCCAGTGACTAGTGGACGTGGCTGCCCAAAAGCCTGTTTGCATAATACTTGTGTGGCTTATTTATTTATCTTCTGGAAAAAGTCACAGTAAGGCCAGTTGGCTGGTTTTCTGCACATACTGAATATATCTGAGCTAAACTAAATTTTTAAATTTTCCAGCAAATGTGAATGAGGCTAAAATCATAAAAATGTTCATCACCTATGAGCACATTCCAGAGCTTCTAGATTGACAAAATATTATGTAATGATCTAAAGGGATGTGAATCTTCTATGGCATGGAAAAAAAATATTTGTATGGGTTGAGCATCCCAAATCCAAAATGTTTCAAAATCCTGAACTTTTTGGGTACCAACACAATGCTCTAAGAGTTTCAGATACTGAAGCATTTTGAATCTTAGATTTTTGGATTAAGCCTGCTTGATCAGTAACATCTATGCAAATATTCTAAAATCTGAAGAATTCTGAAATCTGAACCTCATCTAGTCTCAAACATTTTGGATAAGAAATATTCAACTTATATTGATTGGTAAAAACGTTGGTGAACTTATATAGTATGGTCTCTGCTGAATGAAAAAAGGATTGAATAAAATAAACCCTAATATTGACAGAAATTTTCTCCAGGTGTCCAGATTATAAATTATTTCATTTTGATATTGAAGTTTCCCTCCTTAATTTCTGTTTCTAAAATAAATGACACTGTAGAAGTGGTCAATTTGTTTTGGCCAGGGTCCAGTCCTTCTGTCCCAGCTGGGGGTCATATGTCACTTGCAGGACATTTGTGTTTGCCAATTTTACTAAATAGCATACTCAATTTAAAAAAAAAATTGAACCAATATGCTGCCAAATGAAGATGTAACATGTTAGAACCCAGAGGGCATCTAACACATCACACTGGGGCAATGGCCATATCCTGAGGCACCTGCAAATTAAGACTGATCACCTTTCTTTCTGCTTGGGGTGGCTCTAGGTACTTTATGTACTTTGAGATGAGCCACAGGAGGGGGTCTGCCGGAAAAGAACGGGCCGCTGGTTTAATTTGGGACTGAAGAGGTTGCTATTCTCAGCTCTGCAAGATGGATTGCATCCCAGGCTGAAAATTGAGATCCAAGGATTCTTATCAAGAGACTTGCTCTCATGTTTAGATAAGCCAATCCCATATCTGTGCTTCAGTTTCTACATCTGGAAATAGAGTTGCGTGATCATCAAGAGGATCAGGATGGAATTTATTGGTCCCCACCATGTACACCCTAAGTGATGCAAGGTAAACCTCAGACTCATTTAACTGACAATTCAGTGGGCCCAGCGTAACCAGAAACCCAGCCCATACCTAGGAGGTAGGCACACAAGGAAGTTGGATTCAAATCTCAAAATTCTTGGGATCTAGAGCCCAATTCAGAGAGTCTCAGGCCACCTAGGTGGTAAGCACAGCAGTGATCCCATAAACCATGAGCGGCTACAAATAAGAAGCAACTACCAGCCTTGGCTCTATGGGCAAACCAGTGAGGGGCCACAGGTACATTTCCTGGCACACTGCTAAACATACCCTGCAAGTGGCATGTGACCCCCAGCTGGAACAGGAGGACTGGACCCTGGCCAAAACAAATTGACCACTTCTACAGTGTCATTTACTTTAGAAACAGAAATTATGGAGGGAAACTTCAATATCAAAGAATTTACAAGCATATAATAAGCCAGACTTGCTCTCCTAGGAGAGACGGCTGCTTAATTATTTTTTTTTTTCAGAAGAATTGCAGTCATGGTGTATTTGATCCATACTCGACCGACACTCTTTGGAGAGTTACAAAACATTTTACCCAATGTCAAGTTAAAATAAAAATTCATCAGAAGCAAAATAACTCTTTGCTCCCAGGGCTCGGAAAAGAAATTTGGTTCTCTTTGGTTGCTGGCTGGTATTCTTATGACCTTTGTGCTAAACAAACACTTGGCAGATGAAAGCTGAGAATAATTCTCTTTGCATCATTAGCTGGAACATCAAGGGCCGCTCTGGGTTTCAATATAAGTGATAAACAAAGAAACTATGATATTCTTGTCTAATAGACGGGCTGCCCAGCTTGGAGCAACTGTTCTGTGTAATCAAGCACACTGCCAGGGCCCTCTTCTCTCTGAAGGACAGAGGGCCTCCTACAAGAACCCTTCGCCAAGAATCACTTTGCTTTGTCATTCCCATTCTTTCCAGAAGAGCCATTCTCAGCAGAAGCTGCCAGCCATTCCTCTGCCTCTGTGTCTTCCTGTTTGTGTTGGTGCTGTGTATGCGTGCATGTCTGCCAGAACTACCTGCTTTCAGCTTGTTCCCAGTCTGTATTTTTAAAACCATATCATGCATGTGAGAAAAACCTGCAGAGAAACTCCACATACACAGACACAGACATGAAGGCGTACATACAAAACTCACGTGGTCACAACACATTCTGTGGCTTGTTCCAATGCCAGCTTCCTGGGTTTTGTGATGGGTTTGGTTGATTTTGCTTCATTTTGAAGTGTTAGGGATTGAACCCAGAGTCTCCTGCCTGCCAGGCAAGTGCTCTACCTCTGAGCCACACCCACTCCCATCATCTTGGTTTTGACACTGTATTCCATTAGGAATAGTGGCAACATCATTAGGGGAACTGGATAAAAGGTACAGGAGACTTCCCTATACTTAGCAACATGTGACTGATGCCATAATTATTTCAGTTTTTTTTTAAAGCTTAATAAGCTTTTGAGGATGAGGCCTTGAAGGTCATTAAGGTTAAATGAGATCATGTAGGCAGGTCCTGCTCCAATCTGACAATTATTCTTGTAAGAAAAGGAAACTGGGGCAGAGAAAGACACCTCAGAAGTGTGTGGCACAGAGGGGCAACCATCCAGGCAGCAATGCAGTGGCCTTCTGCAAGCCACAATGAGAGACCTTTGGGGGCAACCCAACCCGGTCCGCACCTTCATTTTGAACGTCCAGATTCCAGAACTGTGACATGATGCACTTCTGCAGTTGAAGCCCCGAGAGTGCATATTTTGTTAGGTCTGGCTAGGACACTGATATAGCCAACATTCCCCATTTGCCTTGGTTTGTACCCTGATAATGAGGCCCCCAGTCCTTAACAAACCTCTTTAAGAGGCAAAGAACAAAAGTGTGGTAGAGCCCCAGCAAGCAAGAATGGCAGTCTTAGCACCGAAAAGCTGAGCTTCCGCAGCCCCTTCCTGTTACCCTGCTAAGGCTGGTGCTCAGGGAAGTCATCTGAATATGAGCTGGAGGTCAGAATTAGCATGGGAGGCCAGGGGTTGGGCCAAAGTGAGAGTGGGAAAGCCTTAGGAGGAAGATTTCTAACAGGACATAAAAGGGAAACTTCCCAGTGGTGACTGCAATTCAAAAATGGAATAAATGGCCATGGGACAGTGCAGTGTACACATTGCCAGGGCAGAAGATGGACTAAATCAGCTGCCCTGTTCTAGAAGTCTAAACCTGGTCTGTACCCAACTATGTTCAAAGAATGCCTACTCAAAGCACTGAAACAGGAGCACAGTCTCTTATCAGACCCTGACTCTATTAGCTTCAGCCACGCTCTTATGGCTTTATCCTACCTCCACTCTCCATTCTGCCTTAGCACTTACCTTCTATGTTGTGGCTTATACCTGGATGTCCTCTCAAAGCCTCAAGCACTCACAGTCAAGGACTTATTGAAGGTCTTTCGATTATGGGTGCACTGTAGGTGATTTGCTGTCAGGAGATAGAGTCTGGTTGGAAGGGGTGGGTCCCTGGGAGCATGGCCAGGAAGGGTTCATTTCCCTCCCTGGCTCTTCCCTTCACTTCGTCTCCTGGCCACCACGAAAGTGAGCAGCTTTTCTTTCAACCTGCCATCCTGCCGTATCCCATAGCTGACTATGGACTGAAACGCCGAGGTCATATAAACCTCTTCTCCTTTAAGTTTCAGGTGAAAGGTATTTTGTCCCAGCAAGAAGGCAAGTGACCAAGACATTCTCTGTAGTCGAAGTACCTCTCTTGTTCAGTTAGAAACATAGTATGTCTCTTCACCTCTCTGGCTCCTGCAACTCTTATTTCCTGAAGCCTCTGGGCTGTCCTGTGTAATGGCCTGGCTTGCTCCTTACTTGTCTCCAGGCCTGCTTGTGCACAAAGCTTCAATGTACATGGAGTAAGCATCTCTCTCAGACCCAAAGTCCTATCCCAATACAGGAAATGATCCTGGCCAAGTAATCAACCTCTAGGAATCACAGTTTCCCTGTCTGCTTTATTTACAACAGCAAGAAATTAGAAAATTTTCTAACAATAGAGAGCATTAATTAGTGTGGTATATTTGCACATAGGACTATTACACATGCAGCAGTCCATTTAGTTGCATGGAGAAATTCTCATGAAATATTAAGAGACATGAAATTACAAAACAGTGTTTATTATAAGCACATTTCTATAGAAAAGCAAACCTGTGCAGAAAGGTGTAGAATTGCATACATTATAAATAGGGGAAACTGTTCTCTATTTTTTTTCCTATATTTCCAAAATTGTCAACAGTAAACGTGCAATGCTTTTAAACTAGTTACAACACTATTAAAAAAAAAAAAACTTTACTATTATCATTTCACATTTTTCCTGCTCAAAAACAACAATGACAACAAAAATCTGATGTCACAATCTAATAAAGGACATGGTAAGGAAACCCATTACATCATCCTATTTATGCTTTCATAAAAACTAACACAACTTGTTGTATTTTGAACTTGGAAAAATAAAAAAAGACAGCTAAGGAAATTGGGCTAATTGAAGGTCACATCATGCAGCTCGGGCCATGACTAGACTCCCAAAGGATTAATTCTTCAATTCCAGTAGGAACCAAACAATTTCCACTGTCACCCTGCCCATTCAGTCCCCCTAGGCATAAAACATGCCACGTGCCACCCACAGGTCATTATCTGGCTGCCTTGTCAGGCTGCACTCCACATGGTGCCGCATTGAAAAGCAGAGCTGAGGCCCCATTCATCCAGTTTTGTTCCCTGGTAATGAGCTCCCTCACTCCCTCCTTGCACTAGAAAGTATTGGATGCAGGATGATGCCAGTCAGAGAACCCCCTTGTGAATGGCCCGTCCAGGAATTCAGGAACTTGGCTACAGCTCCACCACAAGAGGCCAAAGCAAACAGTCATTTCAGTGGGAAATATCAGCTTCACTCAGGATATATTGCTTTACTTTTTCCTGAGTATAGATGTCTATGATGTGGCCACAGATATTCAGACAGCGCCCATCCACTGTTCTACTCTGCAGACAACCCAGAGGCAGGTCTTCCGCCCATGACCTGCAGCCTGAGCAATGCACACTGATCACACCCTTCCTTCCTGGCAGATGCATGAGAAAGCCCATGTTTCACATGTGCAATCCTTGCTATTCCCAATCCAGTGTCATACCTTAGGAAAGTGACCCAAAAGTTCACAGGCCTCTTTCCTGCAGAGCTGGAACTGGGGGGCCCACAGATTAGTTCACATTTATAACTATGATCCCAGTGTCGGTTCCATCAGATACTCCTCCCCTCTGCAAAGAGTTAAGGGCCCATAAATTTCTATCAGTGTGTTTGGTGGGCTGCCCCAAATACTTCCTGAAGCAAAGCTAAGTAGCTAAGGGAACTAGTGCCCAGTTAGAGGAGATAGATGCTGGAACATTCTCATGATCACAAACATTTTTTTTTATGGCTTGTACAATAAACAAATGAGCCAGTTACTCTCTGCATATGCTATGGTCTTCTTAAATTGCTCCTGGAGAATTCAAATTGTATATGGAATAAAAAGCCACCTATTGAAGCCAATCTGTGCAGCAGGCTTGCTCGCTGTTGCTCCCTCTACCCAGACCACAAAACCATTTTGGAGAGAATCAAAGCAGTCATCTCTACAGCTGTGTGCTATTATGTTTTGGAACCAGATCTGACAAGAGCCACTAAGATGTCTGCACACCACACAAACAGACAACCAGCTCTCCAGCTATTACAAGGAAAAACAGAAGCCCAAGTAGAAATAGGCTGAAACATTCTTCCTACTGAAGAGTCTACAAATCCCGTGGACAAAACCTCAAAATTCACAACTCAGCCCTACTGTCCGCGCCTCTACCTCCCACATCCCTAACCCAAACACCTCTTCATCTTGCAGCTTTGCACACACAAACTGAGCTTCCTCCCATAGGAAAATCCACAGCCTGCCTCACCAGGGAATCCTTCCAGAAGAGGCAGGCTAGAAATCCAAAAAGCGCTTAGCATTGCTAAGACTTCAGCTGGCATCTGGGGGGCGATTTTTCAACTTGATCCTATCATCAGAGATGAACACTCCCATTTTGCACTCCCCATTTCCACTCCTGTGCTGATTTATCTATTTGTTATTGCTATCAGGAAAAAAAAAAAAAAACCCTTAGAGTCCTAGGGTGACAGCGGTCAAGTTAGGGGCCAACTGTGTGACTGAACTCCAGGGACCCTTTGGCTACATGCTGGTCTGTCATGGACTCATGGCATGCCTTCTACTGAGGCTTTAACAGCAATAAAAGGCCAATGATGACCCTCAGTCCAACCCCGCTGTGCCCATCCACAAACAAGATGGATGCCCCAACCAGCCAGGGGGGCACCCTAGGCATCTCTGCCCAAGTGGTCCTCTCCAGTATTCTGAGCTTCACAGGTAGGTCATGACTACAGAGAACCATGCCCTCTCCACCTCCACCCTGAACCACGCATCTGCACGATATTTGCTCAACAAAGGCATCAACTCCACAGCCAGGACAGAGAGGCACAGAGGAAAATCAGCATCTTGGTATGTCCCTAGGATTCTAAGTCATGGAGGTCTCAGAAAGCCCAAGCCACATAAGGTAGAAACCTGGCAGACGTGAAGCTTCCTGTTAAATTCAGTTCCAGTTCTATTTTAACTGAAACCTACAGATTATAATTAACTTTATACCTCAAGGCATACTGTGCACCGCCTTCGGGAGGCACGAAGCTTCCCCAGGTAAAGGCAATTTTCTCAAAGCTTAGCTCTCAGTGACCAGGCATGCACCAGAACAATCCAGTAACTTTAGGTCACAGAATTTGACTTGAGAAATAAAGGTCAGAGAGGCTGGGAAAGCCAGCCTTCCCCTTAGACGTCAGCATCCGGCACTGCCTGTGAGCAGTGTCCAAGGGCTCTGTGGGCCACATGAGCAACTTGTGATTTAGCTTTTTTCCCCTCCTCCTCCAAACTAGGAATTGGATTCAGAGCCTTCTCACTGAGCTACATCCTCAGCCCTGTTTTATTTTTTATTTTGAGACAGGCTCTCACTAAGTCACAAAATTGCCCAGGCTGGGTTTGAAATTTTTTTGTGTGTGTGACCCTCCTGCTTCAGCTTCCTAAAGTGCTGGAATTACAGACCTGTGCCATCACACCCAGCTCACTTAGCTGTTCCTTACCCTAGACCTACAGGTACTTCCATCTTTCCGGAATAAAGTGACAACACAAAGTAATTTTTAAAAATAAGCAGTTAAAATCCAGTTCCTGAGTTCACCCATGTTACTGAGAATAAGGCCAGAAATCACCAACTTTTGAGTTATACCAAATTGATGTCAAAGCAACTGCTTTTCTTCTGAGCTATAAAAAGACAATAATCAAGAGATTCTTTTGATTCTTCAAAGCTGATGTTTCCAACCTGCATACCGCAAGTATGCCTTTGTGACTAACACCAGACAGCCCAAAGCCCCACAGCCCCTTCATCAAGCATGCAAAAACACACCCACCATTCCTCCTGACCTCAACTCCCCGTGCAAAGCTTAAAGCTTCAGCACGCGCGAGCACAAATTCTACAGATGAGAATCACCTGCGGTGCTTTTAAAAAATGTAGCAGACCTTCGTTCCACCTTTAATCAATGACACCAGCATTTCTGGGGATGCAACTCAGGCATTAGAGTGTTTCAGAGACCTGCACATATGCATGCAGCCGCACCAAGGACAGTAGGTGCCCTGGACACCAAAATTCCCGCCCGCTTCAGTGCTACAACCGCGCACACCCGGGCAGCTCCTACCTATGTAGAGCGAGGAGTCCTTCCTCCGCACGTGGTCGTCGATGTAGGAGACCCCCAAGGGTTGCACAGGGGTAGCACCGATGCCCAGGAGGACCTGGGCCCCAATGAGCAGCAAGTACATCATGTTGGTGGCCGTTCGGTTGCGGCAGATGAGGTCAGGGTCTGGCCCCTCGTCGCCACTGGAGCCGTTGGCGGCACAGACGTCGCGGCCCTCCGCGCCCCAGCGGATCTCGCCCGCCTCGTACTTGTACTGGTGCGTGAGGAACTCGGGCAGCGCGGACAGCAGCGCGCCCAGCGCCATCACGATGCCTCCGCAGCCGATGAGCCGAGGCCGGTGCCCGCGCGCCCCGAAGTAGCTCACAAAGAGGATGAGCGCCAGGTTCCCGATCTCGAAGCTGCTGGCGATCACGCCCACGTCCGCGCTCTGCAAGTTGAACCTGCGCTCCAGGGTGGTCAGGACGCTGACCTAGGGAAGGCAAAAGGAGACATCAACCAGTGTGCGGGGTGCTTAGGCCGTGTCCCGCCCTTTTGGGGGGCTCGCCCACCCCGCCCACATGGCCTTCGGCCCAACCGCAAAAGCGCAGGAAGCCTAACTCTGAAGCACGTTTACTTGCTGCGATGACCCTAGTTTAAAGTGCTTTCCCAAGAGTAAAGAAGACTTTCTGAGTGCATTTCCATAGGGCAAAGTTCTGCTTCTCTGTAAGTGCAACTTCCCCATGTCCTGGGCCTGCCCTCTGTGGGAGCCACAACTCCCAAGGAGGTCCTGAAATGTAATTTTCACACATTCTTAAATCAAGGTTAGGCTGGGAGGACACTGAACTCAGCAAAGTCCATCTAAAGAACATTTTTTAAAAAATGAGCAAAAATCAAGTGGTAAATTGCCAAGCTGGATTAGCTCTGTAGGGTACTCACTTGTGGAAACGTGGGTTTCCCCAAAGGCCGTCAGATAAACACACTCCTGACTGCTCTGAGCAGCCTGGGTCCTGCGAGAGACCCCCAGATGTGGGATTTTTATGATTTCTCTCACCTTTGTTTTCTTGTCTGTCCTCTATTTAACAAATATTTGCAGAACATCTGCTGTTTGCCGAGCAATGCCTGAGACACAGAGGACAGAAAAAACGAGGAAGGGCTGACACCTGGCCCTAAGAGGCCACCTGGCAGGAAAGGACCATATGCTGAGTGGTAACACAGAGCAGTGAGAGGTGACATTTGTGATGCGAAGGGCACACTGCCGGCCCAAGAAGAAATGCATTGCTGGAGGGCTTGTGGGGGTAGCGGGAAGGGGGGATGTTCCCCCGCCTGTTTGCAGGTTACATGCAGGACACTCGGCCCTCTTGGGGGCGATCTGGTAGCTGAAGGAGGCCCTTGCCAGGCAGGGAAAAGCAAGGGTGAGCACTGGACAGTACAAGTTAACAAGAGAATTCTCTGGAAGATGGGGTGAGGGCAGACTGTAAGGAGCCACAACTGTCACTCTGAAGAACTCAGCCAACCCCAAGCAGTGTATAGAGAATAGTTACTACAGAGTGAAAAAACCTGGGTGAATCTCTCTTTCCTAATCAGCTGTGATCTCAGTCAAATCACTGCCTCTCCCAGTCTTGATTCTGTGAAACAGGACTCATGATATCCACCTGGCTGAAAGAATTAGAGGGTTAGAAATCATGGAAGGAGACTTATTTGGCACACAGAGCAGCAGCCTGATGGAGGGGGCAAAGCCAGAGCTCTGGGACCAGACCTCCTGGCTCCATTCTGGCCTTGTGTGACCTTGGCCACATTACTCTGTGCTCTGGCTTGTCTGTCTGCAAAATGAGTTTGAGAATGCTACTTCCTAAAGCCGGTGGCAGCGATAAACCACACGTAAATGCCAGGTAAGGATTCACAGAACTATAATCTTTTTTTTTTTTATTTATCTGTGGCCACCAGGAAGCATCCAAAGCTTTAAAAGCCTAAGGGCCACTGGAGATGTGGCAAATAGATGGCGGAAGAGAGAATAAGTGAACGGCAGCAGAGAAAACAACAGAGCTGTCCGTTCTCGAGAAGGGCAAAGGAAAGACTACAGCCCATAGGGCTAGAGTGGAAAGGAGCAGGAAAAGATAGGAGAGTTTTTAGGGGCTCAGTTCTATTTCAGGGTAACTGGGCTGGGGCGCTGACCAATGCTCAGGAAAGGAAGGAGTGTCACAAGGAGCTAGACTGCTTCCCCATGCATAAATACTGGTATGGTTGTAAATATCTGAGCACACACACATACAAACACCTGTGATGACGAGCGTGCCTCTACTTACCCTACTACGCAAAGAATGGTGTAGCCAGCCTATTCTTCCTCATCTTTTCAAATCATATGCATCTGAACAGGTTCCCTGAGCCCAGGGAGTTGCATGAATTGAAATCTGCATGGCCTTTCTTGGAGTGGGGTTTCTGACTCACTGGGTCTGGGGAGCAGCCTGGGCATTTTTCAGGCTCTCCAGATGATTCTAACAAAGGTAAAAAGCATATCATGGGCAAGGACATACACCACGGTGGCCTCTCCATCAGCTGGTTGCTGGTCAGCTCTATGCAGCAGTTATGATATTTATGTGTACGCTCTATTGCCAGATTGCCAATTGTGATTCCTATTCTGTGCTTTTATTTTAATGGTGAGACTAGAGATTGAACACAAAGCCTCAAGTGTTCTCTTGTGACATCCCTGACCCTTTCATTGTGTTTTCTAACCAAGACCAGTTTACAGCTCCTCCAGTCCTAATGGCATTGTTGTTTTTCAAATGCCAAGCATTTGCAGTTGTTGACAACACAAGTTCGACTGGTCCTGACCTGATTAAAATGGCTTTCAGATACCTTCAAATATGTTCTTTCTGAAAGTTCTGGATAACTAAAAACAAAAGCTTCCTTTGTTCCTGTTTCTGTCATAACACTTACCTACAGGGCGGACTGCATGCTCTAACAGGTACTGCAGCACAGAAGCAGACAGAACGGCAGCCTTTAGGTTAGGACAGGAGCGCCTGCGGGGTTTTACCACCACCCACCCCTGGCATTGCGTTAGATCCTGAGTGACCCAGGGGTGGCTGGCTACAGAAGTAGAACTGGGACAAGCCTGGGCAGGGCCCCCTGGCTATAAGAGTCATTCTCAGCAGTCTGTCAGTGTAATTCACCAACTTTCTGCCCCTCTGACAAAATGAGACCAACAACTGAAAGCAGGAAAGGTTTATTTTGGCTCATGACCTCAGAGGTCTGAGTGCAAACACTTGACAGTGTTGTTTCGGGCCTACTTCAAGACAGAATGTCGTAGGAACAACACCTGGTGGGGAGAACTACTCATCTTCCAGCGGCCGGGAAAGGGGGTGGTGGGAAGCCAGAGTCCCAAAGTCCCCTTCATGGGCCCTGTCCCCAAACCTGACTTCCTCCCTCTAGGCCTCACCTATTAAAGCTTCCACCACCTCCCAGTGTCACTGGAGGCTGGGGACTGAGCTTTTAACACACAGGCCTTCAAGGGATATTTAAGAGCCAACCATTAACAGGTGGGTCTGCAGCCTGGTGACCTTCATCAAAATGGTAGGAAGCATCAAACACAATATCTGCCACGAGGCATAATGACATGCACACCAGCCAGCACATCTGAAACATGACAACCATTCCATTCAGCTAATGCACTCGTCATAAAATCCCACATAGGTGTGCATGTTCAGGATGACAAATAAGGGTGATACGGACAGAGACAGCGCCAAGCAAAACACAAACTAAGCGGTTCTTCTAGAGATGGATTAATGCCTGCAGCTCTTGGCCTGTCTCAAACCCACTCTTTGCAGAGCAGCGACAGGGTGACAGGAAGTAGCAAGCTCTCTCCCTGCTTGACCTGTGGCCTGCAAAAGGCCACAGCTAGCTATGCCTGTGTGGATCTACAGTTACACAGACTTTCTCAAGCAATGCTTTGTGGATCAATTATATCGGAGGCTAATGTCTTCACTCATTTAAAACACAATTTTGAGAAGATGGACTAATTAAGTATGCATGAGGCCATAAAGCCCACTTGTGGCTTTTATGTGGCAGTGAACAATGCCATGATGAGGAAGCTGCATGCCAAAGGGAATGGCTGCCTTTACTTAATGGGTAACAGGGCTATTGGAAATGTCTTAATAATTAGAAACAAAGGGCCAGCAGCTCAGGAGAAGGAAAGAGGAAATGCCCTCACCTTGGGCCAAGCAGAAATGAGGTATTAAAATAATGCAATATTTATCAGGCTTCTACTAACTTAATTCAGAAGGAAAATGTTTGCAGTTCAGTATCTGCTTTGTTAAAAATATAGATTCCCAAACCTTGAAGTGAAACCTATCAAGATGGGCAATTTTGGGGGGCAGAAGGGTTGTTTTGTTTTGTTCATGGTGATAGAATAGAATTCAGGGCCACATCCATGCTGAGCAGTTGCTCTAACCACTCCCAGCCACATTCCCAAGCTGAGGTTGTATCGAGCTCCTGGTGTCTCTGATGCCTGGCTCGGGCCAAACACCCCTGATCTTCTAGGCACATATTCACCGTCAGTGTAGGACAGGGATAGTGAACCTTTTAGAGATGAATGCCCTAATTGCAACCCAAAACCCACTTACTTATTGCAAAGTGCTAACGCTGCAATTAATCCAGAACACTGAGAACTTTTTTGGAAAAAACAACCCATACGTTAACATCTTCTGTCCTAAAGGAAAAACACCATGAAAGCCATAGGTTTGCCACCACTGGTCTAGGGCTGTAGGTCCAGTCTTTACTGGCAGCACAACTGTGGAGGGTATCAGTGCTGCACGGCAAGTTCACAGCTTCTGGGGATGGGGTCCTGAGAATCTGCATTATTATCAGAATCTCAGGTCACTTTGAGAACCCCCACTCTACTAACTTTCCTCTCCTCCACAGGCTTTTTCCAGCTCCCATTCAGAAGACGAAGGAGCTTTTCAGTTAGGCGTGAATGGAAATACATCCTCTTCCTCTTGGGGAGTCCAGAGCAACAGTCTCTCCACTGGGGCAGAAGCTAAGGCAGCCCATTTCTTCAGGCCCCTGGGTCAGCTCAAGCCCAACAGGAGGACTTTGGTCCATGCTGTCATAACTGCTATAGGACAAGAGGTGCTCGGAGTCCCTGAGCAGGTACATATGAATCCCTCCATCCTTAAGAGATGTCTCAGTGGGACAAGACCATCAGAAACTTATTTGACAGGAAATGCAGTTCTTTGGAGCAGCTGCTAAAGCTCAGGGTTGCCTTCTCAGAAATGAATTTACTCTCATATGCTGGCTTGGGCTGTGGGGCTGGGTCCCATGAGCACCCTGAGGTCACATATATCAGAGCAACTAGCACACAGTAGTGCATGCTCGAGAGCAAGGCTCACAGCTGGGATGCACTTAGAGGACTTCAAGAGCCTCAGACTGCATTCTACACACGTGAGGGCCTGCTGTTAGCTGTGCACTTGTGACTACAATTATGAGACAAACTGGAAGAAGAAACCAACAACCCAGTCTACATCAGGGCCATGCAATGGCAAGGGTCTTCCAGGAAGGAGAGCATTCATTTGGCTGTATCTGGAGGAAAACAGATCTAGGCAGACCTAGGAAAGTTTTAATAGATTTGGGAGAGAAGGAGTTGCTACAACTTTCCAAGCACAAAGCTGCATAATACAGCAGAGGCACAGGAGAGAGAATATTAAGACTATTCCAGGCTAAGGAAGCCATGCGGCTTCAGAGCATTGTAAGGAAGAGTCTGAGATAAAACCGCCTAGAAGGCCGACTAAGGGCTAGCTTTACTGTGCCGGTCAATGTGGAGCCAAGGAAGGTTCAGGAGCAGGAGCTGCCCTTCAACAATAGCCTAGCATGGTGCCTGGAGGGAGGAGAGACTCCCACTGCAGCTACTGCAGTAGTCCTGGTAAGCAATCAGGTTCAGCAGGTCGGCGCTGGTAAGCAATCAAGGGAGCACCCAAGTGAGAAACACCTCAGAGGTGAGAGTCAGCACACCTGATTGCAGATTGGAAATGTGGCCCAGAGGTGGCCCACATCAGGGAGCAGATGCTAACAGCAGTCCGAGAGACATCAACCTCACTGTCATCATGAAAAAGACATTGGTTTCCTCTCTTGGGGGTTCCTGATCAGGGTTTGCCATCTTTATTCCATAAAGGGCCAGATAGTAACTACTTTAGTCTTCTGGACCACACAGATACAGCAGCAACAACTTACTCTGCCTTTGGAACACAAATACAGCATCCACAGCAATGTGTAAAACAAACGGACACACATGGGTTCCAATAAAACTTTATTTACACAAACTCCTTGCAGGCTAAATTTGGCCCTCATCCTTACAAAGACTGTCAACCCACTGCTCTAGAAGTTCTCCATCACTTCAGTTTGGGAAATTACTTTATACCTTCTGTAATAAATATTGACTGTTGGTAACAAGTTTATGGAGCACTCTTATTACTAATGTTTTTTAAAAAATGTCATTCAAAAGCCAAGCACAGTGGCACATCCCGTAATCCTAGCACTCAGAGAGGCTGAGTAGGAGGATTGCAAATTTGAGCCTGGCTTGGGCAACTTAGTGAGATTGTCTTTAAAAATACATACTGCGGATGTGGCCCAGTGCAAAGGCCAGGGGTTTAATCCCCAATACAGTGCCTAGCCCCCACCCCAACTTCATGTTAGTCACAACTATAATGCCATTTTCTCTCTCTGTCTCTCTCTCTCTCTCTCTCTCTCTCTCTCTCTGCGTGTGTGTGTGTGTGTGTGTGTGTTTAAATTCCACAAAAGCAGTTGCAAGATAACTTCAATTTCTTGTCTGACATACCAAGGACTTGTTTCTTCTTGTAGCAAAATAGGGAAAAGGGGCTTAACTTCCTAAGCCCAATAAATCATTTCCCAACAATGAAGCAGCAGTAGCAGCTTCATCAGCAGAGAGCGGCACCTTGCATGGCTTTGTTTTTCATCCACCAGAGCTCCATGGAGAGGGTAATTCAGGGCACTGGGGAGATGACGCACAAAACACATTCACTTGTGCATTGCAGGATCCCAGGCCTGCAGAACCAGTACCAAAGATGACATACACACAGCCCCTTGTAACTACTATGGTGCCTCCCAATCCATCTGGCGAAAAAGACACTTGGTCAACGCTGCTTTATTTCTGATGCAATGATTCAGCCTGTATCAAGATTACAGAAAACAGGTATAAATTTAAGCTCTTTTCTTTTTAGAAAAACAGAGTAAGAGCTTTGTGTGGTGGTACATGCCTGTAATCCTGGCTGCTTAGGATGAGGCAGGAGGATTGTAAAATTGAGGCAAGACGCTTTCAAAATTTAAAAAAAAGAAGGGGAGGAGGAACCCCACAGTAGCGTCAGGGAACCCTGGGCAAAACACTGCACCACATGACTCCTTTGTCCCACCTACAACATGGAGATGACAATTCTGCCCTCATGGCTTGTCATAGGTCTCAAGTGTGGGAGAAATGCTGTGTGTGCCTGCAGGTGTACCTGGGGTTGTGAACATGCAGCGTGCTTGTCCCTAACGTTGTGTTAGGATCCCATAGGCCCTCAGCTCTCTCTGTATCCTGGTCTTTAACACAAGCACTGTGGTTTTCTCTGACTACCTTGAAGGGGAGTGGTTGTACGGACTGGTCTTACTTTGGAAAGCCCTCCAGCTTGTGTCTAAGACTCCATCTCTCCCAGATCTTGCTTTTTCTTTACTTCATTATCTGCATCTTCCTCAGAACATTTTTCCTCTATAACCCATTTTTAGTTTCTTTCATCTTTCCCTTTAAAATGTATAATAGAAGCATTTTTATTCTTTATATTCAGTGAACTTTTATGTTCAACTAATTCTAAGAGAATGTGGATTTTTTTATGATTCCCTAAAAAAAAAAAATCACTTAAATGTAATTGCTTCAAACTGATAAATCTCATCATTGATTTCACTCTGCAGCTCTTTGGTCCATGATAGTAAAACAAAGGCTCCCCATCCACACTGCGTATAGACAACTAACAGAATCCTCTCCTACTCTGTACCTGAGTTTTAAAATCATTACCAGATGTTTGGGTATCATGCTATCATTAATAGTTTGTGTTTAGTCCCTTTCACAGGGCACTGTAAGACATCTGTTCAACCTTCAAGAACAATAGGAGTTGAATGAATTTAAGTATAGAAGACGAGACATGGTCTTTAAAAAGAGACCGCAGTCTAACGCAGGACAGAGTATGCATACACAGGTAGGACCCAGGCAGCACTTTTTGTAGTGCTGCAGGCTCCTTCAGATGCCCTCAGCCCCAGCACAGTAGCAGGCAAATTCAAAATCCCACACTAAGGACCTGTACCATGCGAGGGACTGATCCCAGGACTGGAAATGTAAAGTCTGTTAAGATTTGATCGCTGCTCTTAACTAGAGCGATGGAGGTGACCCTATGGAAGCAGGCATTCATCACAAAGGGTAAATACAGTGGACCCTTGAGTTATGGCCAGCTTGACATATGAGTGACTTGGGTTATGACCAGAATTTTAGTTTTAACTTAAGACTAGTCTTGAGTTATGACTCAAAGGCTGGCTGCTTTTGCTTCTAGATGGTCTCAGATATAGATTTAACCCTTAAAGAGTTCTGCAAGGAGCATTATTACAATATCCTTTCTTATATGGGGTTAATTCAGAAACCCTGGCCTGATGTCTTTCTAAGGATATGGGGATTTGCCTGAATACAGAGTAGAGACTTTGACGGCTGTGTAGAAGAACCTGAGCCTTCAATCGTAACCAACCAATTACAACCCGTCCTCGGGAATGAATTGAGTGTGTAAGTCAAGGGTCCACAGTAAAATTTTTTTCCCCATCAAAAGAAAATGGCAAGAGAATGACATTGGGCATACTCAGGAATGGGGATAGTGTTAAGTTTACTTAGCATGTGCTAATAACTCATGTCAGGGACAGTCCTGAGTACTTTCCACGAACGGGAACATTTTTTCTACACCGTGACTCCATCAGGTACAGAATGTTACTACCCCAGACTTACAGATGAGGAATCTGAGTTGAAGAAGATAACGGTCCCTGCTGTGGCTGCACAGCTATGAGCAGAGGATCCAGGACCAAAGCCCAATCCCATGAGATTGGTTGACTCATGAGACCAAGCACTTGTCCCCTGCCTCAGAGGGGCACGGTTGGCCTCCCACTCCCATGCCTCCTCTGCCCACTCCATCTCTTCCTGTCTCCTGAGATCCTTCTCTGTCACCCAGCTTTCCTTTCTTCCTCTTCTTCAGTTTTCTCTCTCTGTATTGGCTCCGTCTCTACACTATCCATATGCACACTCGAGCCTCAGTCCTGTGAAAGCAACTTAAAATGAAAACCCCCCTTTCCCCTCCTCTCCTTCCATTCAGCATTCTAAAGACAGTCCCCTTCGCTGGGCGTACCTCCCAACTCCCATTTCCACGGCTACTGTGCTGCACCCAAAGAAAGTGCTCTTGATAGAGGTCCCCAAAGACCCCCGCCTTCTTCCATTTGTTTGCTATTTTCGTATCCTCATTATAGTACCAGCTTTCTCTGTGGTCTCTGGCATAGCTGATGTCCCTCTTTTGTGACAGGCAAACTTAGCTGTCTCTGATTCTCCTCCTAGCTCCTTGTCTGTGCCCTCTCCTTCTGTTCTCTTGTCTCTGTGGCTAGACTTCTCCAGGGTCTCACCTGACCATATATCCTGACATTCTCCTGTCTGTCGCCTCCGTGATGAGGACACCCAGTGTCTTCCACTGGGCCACATGGATCCTCTGTGTCCCAGCTCCCCACAGCTGGTGATAACCAGAGTTCTACCTCTAGATAACCTGGCACCTAGACTGTCCGGCACAGAGCTTTGCTCCTGCCACCTACTCAGCATGCCCTGCTTGTCTGTCCCTTTCCTCCAGAATCATCAGTGCCTCCCCCACATCTGTACAGCCTGAGCCCAGAATCTGACAGTCAGCACAGGATCCCCCCATTCAGTCCTCGAGTCCCACTACTGGTCCTCATTCTCCTCCTCTGGCTTTCTCATCCAGCCCCAGGGCAGTTTCTCGGCACTACTGCCTGACTCCTTGTGAGCAGATATGCCTGGCCTGTTTCCTTTACTGTCCCGCTGTGATGCCACCTCCGCACTCAGTCCCTACTAGTGAGTCATTTCCCTGCTTGTCACTGCAGTGATAGCACTGCCACCTGGGTAAGAGAAGCTGTCCTAGGGGTGACAAATCTGCTTTGGCTTGTCCCATTTTGCTTCTCCAGTCTCCTTTCTGCTTCAACTGAGATTGTACTGAGCTACCACCTGGCTTTTTCTCATGCCCCAGCCTCCAGGTGGGCCAAAATCCTCCCAGTCCACTCTCCCTCCATGTGGAAATGCCTGTGTCTCCAGCCACTGGCAGGGCCCATTCCTCCTTCTCCCCTAGAAAACCTCTGCCTCCATCTCTCCCATGTAACCTAGGTACCTGATACAGACCTACACACTCCCAGATCTCATGGAGTTGAAAAGCCCTTGAGGACAAGGATTGTCACAGCATGTTTGCACCCTTGCTCCTGAGCACAGAGCTGGATGCATGGTGGCTAAGCCCAGATCACTGCATTGCAGTTGTGCAGGGCATCTTCCTGAACCAAGGCACCCTGCTGAGGGCCACCCTGTAATGATTTCAGCCTCTGCTCTCTCCACTCACGTGGGGTCCATTAGAGGATGATCCAACAATTTCTCATGTTCATGATGAATCCACATGGGTGAGGAGCAGCCTGGGGAGATGAACACACACACTAAGTCCCCTGCCCTCCTCCACAGTGGTCCTTGTCCTGCACACAGGTACCTAAGTCAACATCCCAGTTAAGCTGCCCTATCTATTCCCAGATGTCCTGGACACAAGGAAACTTGAAAGAGTGGCAACTGTGCTAATTAACTGCATGCAAGTTCAAGTGTGCTGTCCTGGTCTCAAACTTGGTAGGGAAATCCAGCAGCATCAAGCACTATGGACAGATCCTCAGAAGGAGGGGAAACACACTAACCAACCTCTAGTCTCAGCAAGGAACCCAAGCCATGTGTCCCTCAGCTGCCATTACTCCTTACACCTGCAGCTGCTCTGAGAACTGCCCACTTATCCTCTGAATATCAAGCCTCAATTAGTAAAGATGTGGGAGGGTCAGGTGAGAGAACCAAGTGTAAGGGATCAGGCCGAGGTTGGGAGTGGGGTTAAGGTGCTAAGTGAGCTATGATCCCTGCCTGGCTGTACCAATAAAAAGAACTAGCAATATAAAGCCACTTTTAAAGCTAAGTACTGTTCCTGAACTAGAACATTCCTGTCTATTTCATTCTTACAATTAACTCTTAGGTAGGTATTACTATTATTCCCAACTGACAGATGAGGACGCAGAGTCCCAGAGGTTCAGTCGTTTTCCAAAAGCCTTACACTTGGCAAACAGGACCAGAACCCAAGCCCCAGCAACTAAGGTGGCTGGAATGGTAATTTGAGAAGCTTGGCAAAACTTTTTCTCAAATAATAATGATGAAACTGGACCAAGACAGTGGAAATTAGCTAAAAGCATACGACAAATCGAGATGCATTTATTTATGAACAGTTTCTGGAACTTGGATAAAAAGAAACCTGGTCCTTGCCCTCCACCCACCCACTTCCTATGCATGTTGGCACATTGTTTGATATTGGACCCAGAAGAGCTGGCTTCACAAACCAGCAGTGCTGCTATGAAAGGGAGTGAACTGTTTTGGAGGGGAACTTGAAAATTTACCACCTTGGTAACACTGATTGGCAATATTGATGCAAACAAGGAAGCCCACTTTAGCTGCCCTAAGGCTCCAGTCTTAGTTGTGGCAAGAAACAGAGTGGTAGGTTAGAAAAAATTTAAGAGGAAAAGCAACAAGGGTCCTTAAAAAGCTCTGCACACCTCTGGCTGGCCCAAAGGCTGTGCACACCAAGCCAGAAGAGCAAATAAGGCCCATCTTCTGCTCAATAGTGGTTGACCATGAGCCTGTATGCACAGATAGAAAAGCCACCAATGATCCAGAGGAAAGACCAGCGCTGGAAAAACTTAAAACCTACCCTCCTGCTGAGTTTAACAGAAATTCTGACCAATTACAGACTCTACAAACACAAAGCTAACCCCTGTGAAGTCAGACTCAAGAGTTAAAACACTAATAAAAACAAAAGCAGAATCAAGACATGAGTAGTCACATACTACAAGGGAGACAGAATCCATGGATTTAGTCCAGGCAAATAAGTACACAAATCACAAAAAAAACTATCCTGTAGGTCATAGGGTTGTGCAGAGAGCTGAATCTATAACTGCTGAAGTGTATCATCTTCCACATTCAGTTTTCAGTAGAAAACTAAGAGACATGCAAAAAACCAGAACAGCATACAAAGTACTTAACCTAAGAAAAAGCAAGTTGTCTCACAATGGACCTTGACACTAGACACAATCAAGACTCAAAGCACCTAGAGTAAAGTTCAAAGAACTAAGGAAATTTATATTTAAAGATAAATAATGAAGTAAGATAATAATAGCTATAAAGAATATAAACAGATATATATGTAATCAAATAAAGAACTAAATAGAAATGTTGGAATTGAAAAGCATAATATATGAGATAATAGATTTACTACAGGAAGTCAATATTGGATATGAGATATCTAAGGAAAGACTCAATGAACCTGAAAATAGATGGGTGTTTTGCAATCTGAAACACAGAGAAGAAAAATGAACACATCCTTGGAGACTTTGGAACACCATCAAGCATAGCAATATGCAGGAAACCAGATCCCACCAGGAGAGAAAAGAGAAAAGGCTTCAAAATGTAATGAAAAACATGAATCCACATGTCCAAGAAGTTCAGCAAAACTGAAAGTAGGAAAAACACTATGATAACCAACTAGACAAATTTTGGTCTGTTGAAAGCAGTAAGGGGGAGGGAAAAAAACATGCATTATAGATTAAGGCTCTTTAATATGATTAACAGCTGACTTTTCATTAAAAACAACAAAAACCAGAAAACAGCATGATGTATTTAATGCACTGAAAGAAAAAAGGAAACAGTCAAACAAGGATTATATATATATATATATTCAGCAAATTTGTCATTTGTAAATGAAGGCAAAAGAAAGTGGGGGGTGGATTCAGAGCTGAAAATCTTTTTTGCAATGAATATCAAAAGAATTCCTTTAGGTGGAAAGAAGGATGCTTACAGTAACTGAAATACATACAAGAAATAAGGAGAACCACAAAAGTTAACTCTGAAAGGAAACCCAAAAGACTATCTAAATGTATTTTCCGTCTTCTTTTAAGAAGTTTAAAAGGCATAAAGTTGTTTAGAAAACATACTGGACAAGGTGGTGCATGCCTGTAATCCCAGCACTCAGGAGGCTGAGGCCATCCTGGGCTACATAATAAGTTCAAAAACAAAAAACAAAACAAACCATGAAAACAAAAAGACTGCATGAAACAGTAACATTACATTTACAGTGTTGATAGATGGAATATATAATGATAATTGCAGCAGAAAGCAGCAAGCAATGGCGTTAGATTAGAGCAGTTTCTGTGCTCTTCAGGAATTCAGCTAGGGCTAATCTGAAATAGACTGATAACCTGGGATGTATGTACATGTAGTCACAAAGAGAATGATTGGACACTTAGAAGAAAAGGAATTAAAATAAAATATGAGAAAATATTTAGCACCAAAAGAGCAAGAAACAGAAGAACAAAAACGTTTAGGACATAAAACAAATCACAAAATGGCACACACAAACTCAATCACAGTCTAACACAGAGCCCCACAATACAGGACACAAAGACCGAGGAAAGGAAAGGAGAAATAAACAATTCACGTCTCATGGTTGCAAAGGTTAATATTCTGCTCAATAATTGATAAAAACACAGAAAATTAGGAACTATAAAGGTGACTTAAACACTATCCACCAAACTTACAGTCAATAATGAAGGGACAAACAGCTCAATTTTAAAGTAGGCAAGTGATTTGCATAGATATTTCACCAAGAAGACCTACAAATGTCTAACAAGCATTTGTGAAAACATGCTTAGCATCATTAATTTTACAGAAATGCAAACAAAGCTGACAAGACTGTTCTACTGCCCACCCATTAGAATGACTGTAATAAGAAAAAAATATAGGTGACATCCAGTATTCAGAGATTGCTGTGGGAATGTAAAAGATGCAATGCTTTTAGCCACTTTGGCAAATGGTTGCATAGTTTTCTTAAAAAGGGAAATATAAATTTACCATATGACCCAGCAATTCTATGTAAGGGATATCTACGCAAGAGAAATGAAAGTATCCATCTACGCATAAACTACAGATTACTAGCATGCTTCAGACTCCAGCCAGAAATAACCCAGCGCCCATCAACAGTCATTAAAGAAACAAATGTGATGAATCCATACATTTAACACTAACACAGTCTAACCTGATGCCTGTTAAATTCTAGTGCTAAGGAATAGAATTCAGATAGGAAATAAAACAAACCGTCAATACGCAACACCAATTAAACTCAAAGACAACGCTAAGTGAAAGAAGCCAGGCGTGAGAGACTATTTATTGCATGGTCCTTTTTTACATAGAGTGTCCAGAAATTGCCAATCTGCAAAGACCCAAGCAGGTGGCCCTGGGCCTGGGGCTAGGGGAGGTGCCAATGAGCAGAAACAGACTTTCTGGAGAAATGTAAATGTTTTAAAGCTGAGTATGACAGGTGCAAAATTTATAAATCACTGACTGTAGACCCAATGGGAGGTGAAGGTATATAAGTTACACTTTACTAAAAAAAGAAATGTACATGAATCACTGAAATACAAAGTGGAATTTGATTAGTAATGTAACAGGCAGCTGAGTTAATCAGAAATAATAGGCAGACAGACAAGTCTAGGCCCTTGAAGGAGCCAGTGCAGAAGACCAGTTATCTTGTAACCTTGGAAGAGACAGACACCTCCCGCTGTGGGTCAGACCTCATGACAAAAGATCAAAGAAAACACCCACATCCTAAGGACTGATATTCTAAGTAGTTCTCCATCACCCTGAGGAAGCCAAGAATCTCTAATCAAACCCCTCCAGCCAAAGACCTTGCCCACTTGTTATGTGACTCACTTCCCCATTTGATCCCAGTTTAATCAATTTTACCTGAATAATTACACTGACAATCTTATTGGTTGACCATAGTTCTGTCCCACCTCATGCCTGCCTGCCTGCCTTGAGAGTTCCCATTTTCCCCACCTTCCACCCACCTCAACCTCACCTCACATCTCTGTTTTGTCCTGAAATCCACTCCTGTTTCTCCAGGACAGAAGCTTTCTTTCTTTCAGTAAATATATTCTGCTCTTAATCTCCGCTGTGTCTAAAATTCATTCTTTGATTTTAAAGAACATGAACTCGCACTGGATATATAGCAGTTTGGGAGCTTCTTTCCCTTATATCAGTACCATAGGGAGATAGGGGAGCACTGAAGAAGGCCCATGAAAGGTTGCCTTGAAAGAGGAGTTGGAGCTGTATCCTATAGAATAATAACTCATCACTAGGTTAAAACGAAGCAACAGGAGTTCTGAGTGAGAGAATCGAGCAGGCACATGCAGGGCCTAGGAAAAGTAGGCACTGGTGGCTGAACTTACTAAGCAGTGTGCAGTTTGCTGTCAGGCAGGTGAGGAGAGATGGTTAGAAAACAGCCCACAAAACAGATGCATACCTCAACCTGGGCCAGCTTCTCTCCAAAGCTGTACTCCTCCTTGCTTAGTTATGGACTGAGCGTGGGTCTGGCTTTTTAGCAATCATGCAAGCAATGCGCAGAGTTCCAGGAAATTCTGAGGTACATATCAAAGGCCCAGGAGCTGGGACTGTAAAACCTCTTTGGGAGATTACATCTCTGTTTAAATCTCACAGACAGCTCCTTCGAACAGTTGGAATAGCTTTTCCAATGAGAACACAGAGCCTTCCCTCCTCCCAGAACTGCAGCTGGCCATTTCTTCATCCCAAGGACAGAATAAAGAATTTCCTTTTAGGCATTATTGTTTTTTTATAAATGAATAATATGAAGCACCGAAGAAACAATGTTTTTAACATCATTTTCATTATCAAACCGTAAGAGCCTTTTTAGGTGTTTCTTCCTAACTGCACCCCCATAAAATATCAATACCTAGACATGATGTATATACATTTTTATATCTGTACTTTGTACATACAGAGAATAATCTTGTGTCTCCCTCTCCTACCAACAAGAAGAACTATCCTCCCGCCAGGGCTGTTACCACTAAAAACACATGCTCTGAGGGCTCACCTAAGGGAGGGAGAAGACCCCAATGCCCAGGTACAAAACTAGTATCTTGTGCATCTAAATGTCAAATTCCTTTAGCTGAATTTTTCCAATTGGAAATTAGGAAGCCAGGCAACCTGCTTAGCAATCCACAAGAGATTCCAGAAGCTCTGGAGGCCAGAGCATAATGGAGCCAGACAAGGAGAACAATTATAGAAATGAGATGTTTGTGTCTAATAGAAACTGGAAGCCAAGAGAGATGCAGTGCTAGGGGAAACTGCACAGACCAGCAGGTATTAGATGGTGTTAGGGATATTAGCAAATGTAAAAGAAAATCTCCTTTCTGGAGAGACTGGGGTCTCCGGCTTCTAGAAGGAAGACATTATCTCTCACTAGACATGCAGGACTATGCCTTCTGAACCTTGGCAGAGAGAGAAGGGGCTAAAACCTGAGTTGGGACCAGTGAGCTGGGGGGCCCTTGCTAGGCACAATGTCCAGGTTAGGTCACAGCCCTGGTTTTAAGCAGGAAAGCCAGTGTGTGATGGATGGTCACCACACTGTGATATGCAGCTTGACAGGTGACTTTTTGGTGTCAGAAGACAAAGCCTCCATCCTCAGAGCACACTGACACTGCTATTTTCTGAACATGCAGCCTAGGAAGAGCCATGAATTCAGTCACACATGTGCAGACCACTGATGGCCTCTTTTTCATATCTCCAGTCACCTGTCCCCACACTTCATACCTCCTGCTTCTCTGCCCCATAAATACTCCAACCCCATCATCAGGAAGGTATGTTTGAGATATGCACCCCCCACACACACACACACACCATCACATGCTTGGTCATCTCATGAATACATTCTTTGTCTTTTGCAAAAGTTGTCATTTCAGGGACTGGCACATTCCATGGTTGCAAAGCATTCAGGCCTTGGAAATTTATCTAGTGATGTTGCCCTTAACACACTGCTACCAAAGCCTGAGCTGCAGGATGAACTCAACTTCATACTGGGAATAAACCAACCCAGGGGGCCGCCAAGGCCCAGGGAGGCTGAGGGTACCTAGATGACAGTGCTATATTGGCATTAGCAGGGAAAACCCTGCAACAATGATCTGAGACAGTCAGAAGATTCAGGGCAGAGCAGCCAGGAAGAAGAAAGGCCACTGGAAACTTCTGATCTAGGGAAAGTTAAAAATCAGGAGAAGAAACTATTTGGAATATACTTCTTGAATTTTTTTCTTTTATTTTTAAAGCAATTTGTTTTAACAACGGTAAATAAAGTGGCAGGAACTCCTCATCTATTATTGTGAATTTTACAACTTTCCAGCTGCTGGGGAGACAACTCTATCTTTCAGAGGAGACTAAAGCCCAGCCAAGTTATATATTTCCTAAGATCACACCACTGAAAAGCAGCAGACAGGAGAGCAACCCAGAACTGGCTGGCACCAAAGCACAAGATACCCCTAAGCAGAATCAAAGCTAAATATAATTCTGAATGTTTTCCTACAAGATCCAGCCTGTCCTGATAATAAACAGCTTACATAAGGCTCACTTTTAATCATGCTGGGCAGGGTCCCTCCAGAAAAAGCTCCTCCTCATGCCACTGTGGTCTGCAGCTTCACCTCTAGAGGCAAGCATAACCATACTATGGGTTTTTAAATTTTGTTGGCAGAGACATTTTAAAATAATTTTATGACAGGGACCACTGCTCTGAATCCTCATCAAGGAAGGAACATACAAGTTTACAGAAGACAGAGGTGGACATGCAAAGTATTGGAAGTACTTCAACAAACACTGAAAAAGTCCTTGCCTTAATTCTAGAACTATATTATGAACTGAAGATGTTTCATTAATAGCTGCCTTAATCCAGTCCTGTTTGTTATTTCCTTTTGGTCAGCTATCTAGATTTAGCTATAAATGGAAGACAAATAAATGGCAAAAACAAACAGTGGGAATTGGAGGACTCAGTTATCTTTAGAGGAGCAAAACCACAAACAGTTTAGTGGTTTTATTGAACAACTTCCTACTCAGAAAAGAGAACAGAAATTGGTCATTTTGAGTGAGGCTGAATGGAGACAGCTCAACGCCCTTCCTGCTGGCTCCTGCTGGCTACTTAAGAAATCTATGTGTGCTCTAAAGAGAAGATTTGCATTTGTTAGAAATGAAGAAAATCATAAAAATGCAAAACGCCACCTGATAATTTAATAACCTGTAATGATAAATGCCAGGGCACAGGGTAACTCAAAAGATTAGACACACAGAGCTGGGACATATACTTGGTGCAATAACCCTTGATGTTTAGATTGGAAGAAATAGCTTCAATATCTCATCCCATACAAAATGGGCCTCATTATTAAGGAGTACTAGAAGCTTCATGAATCAATGGTATTGGCTGAGAAACCAGATGGGAAGTCATAGTAATTTTCTCCCAGTAATCAAATGTTAGTTCCATTTACAAAACGCTTCCATATGGAAGCCTGCCTCAATAAAACATTCCATGTAGGCCTTGAACAATCAATAGGTTTGCACTAGTCCCTCCTGCACAGGGGAGTATACACATTTCCAAACAGCCCTAAATCCTCTGGCCTGGTATTAGATTTTACTTATAAATGCGCTGCAGCAAAAAGCATTATGTTAAACTTCTGGACATGTCCTTTCCCTTTCGTTGTTTCATTAAGAAACGGACCCACAGAGGGAAGCGTGGCTTTGGATTCTTATCTGCCTCTCTGCTGAAACTGATCATCCCCTTGTTAGTATCTCTGTGATTATCACTTCTCCCATCCCACACCAAGTGAATACACTGGGCTAATAACACAGGGATGGATATACACAGCGGGTCACACTGCTGCCATGCCTACAGGTCATTTAGCTTGCAAGGCTTCTTTTTCATGTAAAAAACATCCCCTCAAATGCAATTCTGGAGATTGGACTTAAAGAGAAGTGCCAGCACTGCTACAGGCTGTAAAATAATTGCCCAGGAAATCTGCTCCCTAAGGACAAAGAAACAGCACCTTCTGTGTCCTAACAGCAAATTCCTTGCCTCTCTGGAGAAGCTCACAGTCACAAGTCCCAGTTGCTCACCAGGATCGAGAACCAGGGACAGTTTTTTGAGACTGATGTTAGCCTGCTCCTCCCACCTCTCTGATCCTCCAGAGCATCACCACTGTGCCTCTGTGAGGCAGAAATTTGTAAGCCGCGGATCAGTCACTGGTATGGAGAGAACAGTGACAATGCCTGAAAGCCTTTTAGAGATGCAAACTCCCACGTGGCAACATACCTACTGGCTTAGAGTGTGCATTTTAACAAGCTTCCTAGGTGGCATGCACACACAGGAAAGTCAGAGACACTGCCTTGGGCCACACGGCTCCTAAGCCCCTGCTCCACCACAAAGCTTCACAGAGGCTCCCTCTTGTAAGACGGGGGAGGCAAGCCCATCCGGTGGGAACTCCAAATATCCAGGCTCCCTGTCTAGTTTTATTAGGTGGGAGGACACAGGAACTCGGGGTCTTCCTCCCACGCCCCTCTCCTCTCCCTCTTGTTGCATAGCCAATCTACTATTCAATCAACATTTTCTATTGGCTCTACCTTGGTAGGCCACCTATCTGTTCACCTGCTGTGCTGTCACTTGTGATCAAGCCCTCACCTGAGCTACCACCACACTTGCCATGCCTCGCCCTGTCATCTCTACACTGCATGGCAAATAAATGCTTTGAGTGCACAACTCACATCACTGTGCTGTGCTGCTCAGGACCTCCCAATGGCTTCCTATGGCATTTGAAACAAATTCAAGCTCTAAACCCTGGTCTACACAGTGCTGTAACATCACATCCATGTCCTCCTGTGCACTCTCTTCTCCTACACTGCCTTCTGTGTTTACCATTCAAGCCGCAATGGCCTTCTTCCTCTTCCACAAACAGGTCACACCCATTCCCAACTGAGACAAGCTGCTCTGCACCTGCCTGGAACACTGTCATCTCAGATCACGACGAAGCTAAGCAAGTAGAGCTTAGCTCAAGTGCCCCCTTGCCTTCCACTAGCAGCACCTCCCTTCTCTTCTTGCTAGTCACTATGGCAACACCCACTCTGTCCTAGTAACACTCAAGTACCCCTTCTGGAAGTGTCCTCCTGTGTGCTTTTATATCATCTCTTCCTCATTAGCAGTCAAGCTCTTTGAAAGCCAAGCCTTTGTCCGTCGTTGCTGGCTCTTCGTGCCTACAGGAGAAACTACTAGTTGGCAGGGGCATACATGGATGGGTAGATAGAAAAGCACCAGCTGAAGAGCACCCATCTTTCAATGCTGGCTGCAAGTGGTATTAGACCAGTGTGCTTCAAATGTTTGTCTCTCCTGGTACCCTACAAAGCCCTCTGATGAAACCGGATCATCAGGGTGTTAGAATAAGGAGATGGGGCTTTTAGAAGGTGATTAGATCAGAGAGACAGAGCCCTTAGGAATGACATCAGTGCCCTTTGGGAAGATGGCCCCCAGGAGCTGCCTTGCACCTTGTAACCATGTGAGGACACAGAGACGATGCCATCTGTGAAGCAGGAAGCAGAATGGAACCGAACACCTGATCTGCTGATACCTTGCTCTTCGATTCCAGTCTTCTGAACCATAAGAAATGAATTTCCATTGTTAATAAGGCACCAGGTTTATAGTAGCTCATTACAGCAGCCCTGAATGGACCAAGACACAGAGCAAGTGAATTTGAATTCTCTAGAACTGTATGGTATGCAAGGAAGGCACTGGCTTCAAGTGACTAAATATGCTTAATTAAAGTCAAGTAAAATTTCAAAGGTAGTGCCTCGGGGTGCTACCCACATCCAGGTCTCGCTGGCCTTGTGTGACCTGTACCTACCTGGGAGAAAGTACATCCTGTCACTGCAGAAAGCTCTCACTGACAGCTCTGTTCCAGAACCTGATCTGAGCTTAATTCATTATGTGGTTCTTGTATGCACCAAAGGATACTTATCAGGCATTACTAACTAGCCAAATATCATACCAAGTACTAGAAATAAGAGTAAAAGTAACAACAGAAAACACTTCCTGCTTACTCTAAAGTAAGCATTATTCCCAGAACTTCACATACATTAATTCATAGCCTTTTTCTATGTCATCAGAAAGTATATTATTATCATCTCCATTTCACATGGGTGAACACGGAAGCACAGAGAGATTTGAGAAACTCGCTGGTGAGTGGTCACATAGCTGGTGAGATGCCTGTGAATCTGAATCTAGACTTGTATCAAGCGAAGCTTTATAAAGGAAATGTTGGGAAAGACAGCAGAGATACCCCATATTTATGAACTGGGGTCTTAGGCTGACCACGGGCTGCAGCATGGCACAACTAGCGTGTGGCATGGTAGAAGCCCGAGCTGTGCTGGGCTGGGTGACACTATGGTGTAGGCTGTGCTGCACTTGTGTCAGAGAAATGCAGCTCAGGGAACATCATCCTGACCTGAGACTTCCTAGAAAGCCGGAGAGGATAAGGCCTCCTCAGTCATCTAGTTGATGGGGGAAATGTGCCTTTTCTGGGGCAATTCCAGCGGGCATCCAGGAAGTGTGGCACTGGGCAGAGTCTTCTCAGACACCTCCATGTTCTGTGAATCTTCAGTCACCTCTGTTCTTTGGCTGCCTTTTTCCAAACAGTATCTAAAATCCCAATCCCAATGCATCTAAGATCCAAGAAGGCAGGTTAATAGAGCAGACAGAGGCAGTCTCAGGGTTGACTCTAGCAGGTTCCATCCAAGGGCCACTGTCTCCTTCAGCAGAAAGTATACAAAGATCCTTGCATTGGCACCTGGCAGGTTGCTACAAGATGTAGATATCATATCCTACCCGCATCACAGGGACAGAGTGGAGAGAGGTTCATCTTTTCAAAGTCATACAGGGAAAGCATTTAATAGACCAACCCAAGGATTATTTATCTATGTCAGGGGTCCATCAACTATTGCCCTTGGCCAATTCCCGTCAGCCACCTGCTTTTGTAAGTAGAGTGTCCTTGGAGTACAGCCAGACCCACTTATGTAGTCAGCATGGCCACAGTCCTGCACCAACAGCAAAACTGCAAAGTTAGAAATAGTGAGAGGCCAGATGGCCCACAAAGCCCAAAATATTTACTCTCTGGCTCATCAGAGAGCAAGCTCACCTAACTGATATGCACATGAAAGCCTTAGCCATTGTGAGGCTACAGGTTCACCTGTAGATTTCTGCACTGTAGAAAACCCCCAAACCTACACTATCATAATACTCCCCACAGGACTGTCACTTATCATACCTAATTGTCACATGCAGGATATTGGGAAGCTGACCTGGAAATGAATGCTAGTGGGTTGCAGATTAATAAAGTATTCCAGGGCTCGGTCCTGCAGAAGACAGAGGGAAGTTCAGGGCTGGGTAAAGAGATGACGATGATCATGGAGGGATCCAAGCAGTGGGGAAGGAATCAGTCCTTGGGCCCACTCGTGGATCAGGCGCTGGGTGCAGGCTCTCCTGGTAGAAAGCCAGACTTAGGAAAGATGGCCTCTCCTGCCAAGTTCATCCTTGAAGGGAACTGATAGCCTCTGGCTGGCAGCATTCCCAGAGGCCAGGCTATCAGACATAGGGGTGGGAAGCCATAGAGCCCCCACACTTACCTGATGCTTCTCTTCAATCATTCTTTTCTTCAAAATACTTCTAAATGCACAATTCCTCAGATGCTTCTTTTACCTGACTTTGACAATTTACCAATTCCCTTATTTATGAGTTAAATAAAATACCTGCCTTGGGCTCATTCTGCAATAGAATTCATGGTTGAGCCTCTCCACAATTACATTTTGCCTGAATGAATGTTTTAAATGCTCATTATTGCAGCAAGTTGAGAAGGGAGAGGCCTTTGTCTAAAACAAGTGGGCAGCCAGTCTCCACCCGGCAAGGTCCTCATTTCTTCTGAGCTTTGCAGTCAAGCCAGGGCACCAGTGAGGCAACAGGGTGTCAGGACAGCACAGAACGCCTTCCCCGTAACTGATATCCCCTAATTGTGGTTATTGGTTGGAGGGTGATAACTGGTTGGAGGGTGAGGGTGCTGCCTTGACTAGAGTTCTGGAAAGAATAACATCAGGGAAGTCTGGGTTAAATCAGCCCACCTTTGGAGTTGGTGTCTTCTATAGCTTTAAAAGATACAGCCTTTATTTGGCTTGTGACAAAGGATGAGGACCAGACAGCATTTTCTTAGGAGTCTGGTGATGCTGCTTTGTCTGAGCAGGCAAAATAACAGATACAGCATCTGAATATTCCTGCTTTGAAATGCACAGTGAGAGTTAGAATTACCAAAGCCAAGCACAGAGTAATACACCTGCAGGTGGGGCCACTGGATGTCAAGGTCTCTGCAGAAGAGACGACCTGGGATGTGATACATCCTTCCTGCAAACAGCATGTGGCCATGAACACAGACATCCTGAAGCTCACATAGAAAGACAATAACAGTGAGAAGATGGATATATATATATATACCCAGGGAAGGAGCAATCCACGATTAAAGCAAATGGGAAAAAACCCTGTTAATTGTAGAATTATCACAGTGAGTATAGATATTAATTCAACAAATTTTATTATGTTTCATAATAAAATATGCAAGGAAAATGACTATAGAGTGTAGAAAATACAAGCCATAACCTGCTATTCTCTATTTCACAGGTTAAATATGTACACACTTATCAAATATACATGTTGGCTTGCACACATATACAAAATATAAAGCACATAAATGTATAAAATGCAGTAACCTAAGTGAATAAAACAAATAAATGTAGAGAATTGGACACGTCAACGAAGAGATACATGATCTGGGTCTGTATATTGTTTCTAGAAAGAACGAATGCCACCATGCTTCTGAGACTACATAATTCAGAAATCTGTACACTATCATTTCTTCAAGTAAGCTACTCTTAAATGTAACAGGAAGATGCTCAGGGCAAATGGTATTTATGAGCTCAATGTCATAGAATAACAACAATGCTGAATGATGTGAAATGAAATCAAACAACCTAAGGAAAGAAAACAAAATCTAAATATCATACTTTCACCTAAACAGTCTGCTTAATTTGCCTGGGCAGAGGGCCAACGGCAAGGGGAGGGCAGGACCATGGCTCTTCTCACCAGAAAGCAACACCAGACCCTCCCAGTGGCTACCTGACAGGTAGGAGCAGACCCAGACCATGAGTGTGTACTGTGCCATCAGGGACACTGAGTAAACAGCGATCAATACTTCAGCGAGAATACTTCCCAAGGCCCAGAGCTCCAGGAGACCACACGTGCCCTCCTGTTCAGCCACAGTGGCCAAGTTAAGCCCAGGCTCTAAGCGGGGGTGGGCGAGGTGAAGACCAAAGACCTCGTCTGGAATAAGGACTGAGCCATGCAGTGACAGTCTTAGGAAAGGACGTAGGTTAGCAACACCACCCAGACTTCTCCTGGTAACAGCTGAGAACTGACATTGATCTATATAGAACATGCATTTCTACTGCTACAATCTCAGTCAAGGAGTGACCGAGTTCACTATGTAGAGAACCAACTGTGCCCACTGAGCTGGAATATGTTTGTTTTATAATACAAGCGCTCAGATGCTAGCTATGCCTAACATCAACACAAGCATTTTTACTGAGTGTCTGTTAGGGGGAAGATATTGTATACAACAGCTTTACAATTTAGCCAGCCTAATCCTCATTCAACTTCTCAGTGCTGTCACTGCTTTGTTTTGCAGAGAAAAGAAACTGAAGTTCCTTATGCCCAAGGCCGCCTGGTCTGAGGAGTACCAGGGACCAGAATCTCAACAGTCTGATTCCAAAGTCACTCTAAGCACTCTAGCAGGCTGCTTCAAGATCAAACAGTGATGCTCTTGTCATTTGTATAAGGAGCAGTGCTCAAATGAAGTGAATAGAAGGCAGAGAGCAACCACAAGGTTATCTGCCAGCATCGGATACCACACACTGAGAATGTGACAGGACAGTGAGCAGTCCGCGCTGGGGCACTCCGAGCCACACCTCCTCCTGTGGCACTGCCAACCTGTGTCCACTACGGGGACACCTGGAGCCCTGTGTGGAAAGTACTGACTTCCGGTATCCGCCCAGCAGAGACAGGGCTGACCACAATGCAACCAACAACAAGTCGGACCACAGTGACAGCTCTTTCACTTTGCTTTAAAAGTATCTGAAATCGGCTAAGCATGGATCACTGCTTTGAGCACAGCAGCACATTACGGAGTTTACTTGGCTTTTTTTTCTGCTTGGGATTCTAAGAAAGCTAATTATCTACTGGGCACATACCATGTACGACGACCTGGAGAGGTCCTCTCCGCAGACATTATCATATTATATCTTAGTGTACATGGCATGGGGTAGCTATTAACTTCAATTCAGAGACACAAGAGAGGTTCGGAGAGATTAGGTAACTGATTTAAAGGCATTGAGCCAGCAAGGCAAAAGGATATTTCAAACTTACACAGTTGCTTCTGGCCCAGTTTTATTATACCATGTGACCTCCTCCAACATCTTCCTTCACCCAGACAGTCAGAAGGCAGGGAGAGGGCAGCAGTTCCTCAAAAGTTCTAGGGTTAAAATCTGTGCACTGGTATGAAATGCAAGCCACCCATGCTCAGTTCCAAAAGATAGGCTGCCAGGATTCTCAACATGCAACTGGCACCAGCTGCTGCAGGGTCTGTATGCAGATAGGGAGCACCGTGTCACCAGTGGAGGTGGGGAGTGGCAGCTATGGTGTCCCTGTCAGCAAGGCCAAATGGGCCCAAGTTAGAGCCTTGGGGTCACTGTTGCGGAGGTGGGCAGATAGAGGTACTTAGACCCCAGAACCCAAGCAAGAAATAGCTCAAACCATGCTGCACTGCTGGGAAATTAACAGAGGTGAAGAGAAATAAATGACAATAAATGAAAAACAAGGGGAAGGAAGTCTCGAAGGATCAAGCCACATGTCACATACCTGCTTACCCATTCTGAACTATTCCCATATCTAGGGCATTTCTAACCTTGTCCATGAGCTGGACTGATGAACAAACCTAAAAGTGACAGTCACACCTGATCACATAGATCAGCACTCTGTACCTCGCAAAAGACCACAGAAGCCAGCACAGAGCCTACTGGGAAACTGAGGCTAGCTACAGAATATAGACATAAAGAGAGGAACAGACTCCAGACCTCCACCAGACAATTGCAGTGTCAGCTGTAAGCAAAATTCTTTAACTTCCTGGGCTCAGGTCCCAGATGACAGGACATCAATTGCAGGATTTGAGAAAGAACGTGCAAGGCACCTGTTAGCATCTGCCACCTAGCAAGGACTCCTTAAATGCCTATAATTACTTATTCCCTCATCTTCTGCAGAGAATTACTTTTACCCTCATCTTCTGAATGTCTGTCTGGAGTCAGGCTCACTATTCAGACCGGCATCATCAGCGTGAAGTCCTGCAAACCAAGCCACCCAGGGCAGGCCAGCCAATGCATCTCTGCCAGTGGGTGACTTAGTCAGAAAGCACACAGATATTATGCTGAGGAAACAGTTCTGATGCTGGGGCTGGATCTGTGCAAGAGCAGAGCTCAAAGCAGCAAGTCATCATGGCCACAGGCTTGGGTAGCACAGGATCCATACCCCAACACAAGGAGATGTCATGGTTTACAAGAGGTGCACTGCACCTCATGGAAGAGTCCACAGCACAGCTCCGTTAAAACAAGACACATGGGAGATGAGTGCTAATGTCACTTTCTAGCTGACAAAGTGGGCTCCTGAGAAAAAGATGCAGTCCTCTAATGCAGATTACCATGTACTGTTTCTACTGAAGGGAGAAACTTCCCATTGCACGATGAATGCAGCCCTGGGGAAAGTTCAGGACATGCTGAAGGAAGGAAACCATCAAAGGCAAAGAAGCAGGGCTGAGTTAGGTCCTGAGTTAGGAAAAGTATCTATACTTTGCTAGTCAGAAGTAATACTGAGGGATCAAGTGAGCCTTCCTGCAGGGGCCCACAGGGCCCTGGAGGACCTGGCCTTCCAGCCGCCCCTCCACTCTCATTCCCTCACTTTCCCTTTATTTCCTAACCAGGGCCTGACATGGAGTAGGCATGACTTAATTTCAACCAGTCATTCAGATAATGTAAAAGGGGAAGGTCAAAATTAAAACCAGAATCTAATTACCCAAGCCTTCTAGAGAGAAGCAAATTGTGAAAACATTTAAATTTCATTTAATATTATTAAATGGACATTTCATAAAAATTTCACATTTCGGTGATTCACATAATCTCTGTTGAATAAATCAATAATGCTGCATTGATTTTTAAGATGACATTTTTGCCCTACTATTGAGGATTTAACTCAGGACCTTAGCACTGAGCTATATTCCCAGTTCTTTTTTAGATTTAAATATTATTTATAGATAGATAGATGGATGGATAGTAAGAGAGTCTCACTAAATTGTTAAATTGCCCAAGTGGAGCTTAAACATGTGGTCTCCCTGCCTCAGTCTCCAGAGTGCTGGGATTACAAGTGTGTAACACCATACTCTGGCCATGATTTTTAATTATTATAAAAAAAAGAGCCTCTGAAGTCAGAATGCCTGCTTCAAACTCAGTGTTCCCACTTTCAAACTACATGACTAGAAAAAAGTTTCTTGACCTATCAGGACCTCAGGATCCTTATCTAAAATAATAGCTGTGCCTTCTTTGCAGACTTTGGAACTACTCAACAGATTAACCCATACAAACCCCTGAGCACAGTGTTAGATATTCTCACTAGTGTTATCATTCTTAGTACCACTTTTGATAGCTAATGCAACTGTATGACATTTGCTATGGTTTGTATTAAGATGTTCCTCAAAGCCTCTTATGCTTACAGGTTTGAGTTTTGGGAGGTGATTGGATCGTGGTGGCCTGGTACTTAGGAGTTAGTCCTTGAGGAATTTCTAGATAAATGTGATGTTAGAAGGTGAAACCTGGTTGGGCAAGGTGAGTCATGACGACATGGTCTCGAAGGGTCTATCTCCCTCCTCCTTTCTTGATCTCTCTCTGTTTCTTGCCTACCATGCCATGCTGTGACCCCCTGCCATGCTTACCAGCCTTGGAGCCAAGCAACTATGGGCTGAAACTTCTACAAACTGTGAGTCAACCTAACATAAACTGAAGTTATGGCAGGACCCGCAGTATGCTAGCTATTAGGATGCTATACTACTCTTTGTAGTAATTAGAATAATATGATTTGCCTTCAAAATATAGTTGGAAGCTAAATTCTATGCCCAAAGCAGTAAAGCACATGAGATAATTGTGCAAGTATGAATCATGTGTCAACACACTACCTTAGTAATAAACCATAGCTTGGAATTTATCACCACAACCACTTTAACAGTATACATAGCCATAAAATAAGATAATTGCAAATAATTGAGGGGAGAAATCCCTACAGAGATGACTGCTGTGCATAAGAAAATACTAGTGGATGGGATGTGGAAGACACTGAGGTAGGTCTTATGGAGGGGTCCCCTGGAGGGGCCCCAGTATTACAGCAAGAAAACAGGCAGGGATTGGAGGCTCTGATCCTAGACTGGTGCTGCTTCTACCAAGAACTCTCAAGTTGGGGAGTACCAGCTCGTCAAGTGATAAGGCATGGAAGAGAAGATTCTAAAGTCTTGATGCCAAATGTCTCTCTTCACTCCCAGGACAAGTGGGCTTTAAAAGGAGGCACCCAGGCCCCCATGTCAGGGAAGCCCAGACCAAATACTACAGAGAAGGGTACTGCTTTATTAAGCAGCCTTAACATATCTCGGCAACATGGAGCTTATGCCAAGCTGACACAGAGGACAGAAACTTGGCTGCTGGAGCAATGACTCCTCCCCAAGTCCCCATGGGAGCCACTCACCTCTCTGTTTACAGCGGGTGGCGCCTGCCTGCCTGTGCCCTGGCTGGTGTCCCATCTGCTACTCCCCTGCTCACTAGGCACTAACAGAGCAGCCCACACAACTGCTTAAAGAACAAAGAGCTATGGCAGTTCCTTGGGACACCAAGTGACATCTGATCGTGATGAAAACTCCAGCTCTTTCCAGTCCGTACTTTGTTGGCTGTGGTGAAGTTATCCATATTGTACACTTTCAGCAAAATCAGAGTGGGAATGAGAGGACATGTGTGGTAGGGAAGGGTGGGAATGGAAGGAGGAAGCCCTCAAAGCCCATTGGTAGCTTTCACATCTCTGTTGGATCATTCGTTCGTTCATTCATTCAGGGCTATCAAGTGCCTGGCCCTGAAGGGAGAACTGTGAGCACAAAGAAAAATAAACACACAGCTTCTGCTCTAATCCTTCGTAGTAATTAGAAAGAAGATTGGGAATGGTTTATCCCCAACTTCCCTGAGCAAATGCAAATCCTGATCACACCCTCCAGAAGGGCACACAAATTTCCCCTCCTCTCACTGAGCATCAGCCTTCCAGTGCTGGCCTGAGAATGGTGCCCCTGTGAGCGTGGTCCTGACTCCAGAGGGAAGCACTGTTCTACCCCATCATTCCCTGGATGCATCACTGTCCTCCTAAAACTCAGGAGTGGCCTAGGGTGCTGTCTGCCCACACATAGAGGTTCAGTCTTACCTGCTGTTGTCAAATTGAACTCTCTAGAAAGAGGCATGAGTACATAAATCCAGAGAGCTTAAGGATTTCATATGAAATGGTCAGTTGCAAAGGAGGTGCCCAGGAAAGGATACCCAGAGCCTTTTTACAAAGGCCAAGTGGAAAACTTCAAAATGAGAATTCATCAGTGAGACCAACAGATTCTCTCTGCTTCCCCTCTCAGAATAAGAGTTGTCTTTCCCAAAAGGTCAAGATATCTTTCTCCATCAGTCTGTGTTTTCATTTGTCCATTGCTGAGGACTAAACTCAGGATCTTCACAATGAACTCCATCCTCAGCCATTAGTTTTTATTTTTATTTCACTTTTTATTTGAGACAGTGTCTCAGTTGCTACACTGCCCAGGCTCATATAGAACTTGCAGGTCTCCTGACTATGCCTTGCAGAGTTCTGGGATTGAGTAGGTACTATCACACCCAGTTCCCATCAGCTATTGGAAGAGAAATAAAGATATCTGCACATAGGTCTTGGGGCACAGAGGGCTTGGGCTGCCTTTGCAAAGACACTCAGTCTATCTGACAGTGTGTCCTATGCTACAGGAGTGTCTCAGCTGGCCGGCCAGCCTTCCAAGCTTCAGCCTGCTCTTCCCAGCAGATTCTACTAATCTAACATGGGCCTCTCTGCTTGTGGAGGGAGCTCTGTTGAAACTCCAGGAGGGAATCAGACTCTGTCCCTTTATATTGCTCCCTGATTCTGTGCTGACAGGATCCTATCAGACCTGCCCCCAAACACTTCCGATTAAAAAGGTAAGCACAACCCACATGTCCTTGGAGGAGTGAATGGTTAAGCTAATGGTGGCACTTTTCTACCAGGGACTACCACTCAGCAATAAAGGAGATGAATTATTGATACAGGCAACAACTTGGAAGGATCTCAAGGGATTTGTGCTGAGTGAAGAAAAGCAGTCTCGAAAGGTTGCATGCTGTCATTTTTATACCATTTTCAAGATGACAACATTAGAAAAATGAAGAACAGACTAGTGACAGGCTGGGGTGAGAGATCAGGGGATAGCGTGGGTATAAAAAGGCACCAGGTGCAACTGTGCAGTATCTTGGCTGTAGTGGTGGTCATACTAACTGACATGTGGACACACACACGCTCAGACACACACATGAGTACAAGCAAAGCGGAGCAAATCTGCAGGTGGACGGCATCACTTGTCAGTTTTTTGATTGCAGTATTGTACTATAGCTTTGCAAGGTGTCACCACTCGGGACTGTGGGTCAAAGATATAAAGGATGACCCAGGTTTTCTTACAATTGCATGTGAATCTACAATTATCTCAAAATAGAAAAAGTTAAAGAAATCATATATAAACATATATGGGGGAGAGAGATAGAGAGATGGTGTGTGTGTGTGTGTGTGTGTGCACGCGCGTGCGCACGCGTGTGGTGTGTGTGAGTGTACATGCACAGAGTGAGCAAGCCATCTGCCTACCTGGAGCACTTTTTTTCCTCTGAAACATACTCCACCTGGGGCACTTATTTCCTCCAAAGAGGTACAGCAAGAGGGGAAGCAGATCAGTCTCGTTGAGACGTTCTCCAGAGACCCCTGAGTATCTTATTAAAGGGACTGAACTGCCCTCCCTGGGACACACTGTGGTACCTTTCCTGACACACACACAAGGGAAGTCACCTAAAATCTTCATGCAAAACCCCTGGGACCATCGGTATATCTGCAGGGATCTCATTAAGAAGCTGGCTACACATCAGAACTGAGCAACCACTGCCTGGAACACACAAGTTTCAAAGAAAGCAGAAGAGCTCACTCACCCTGAGTGGCATGTCTCCAAGGGAAAAACACTCTTTTCCCTGTGCACCAACAGCAGCATCTCTGCGCATTCGTACTAAGCATGCTTCTTAATATGCTTTGTACACTAGGCAGTTGGAACAGTTCTATGACTCTCCTCAACTTCCTTTTACTTGGTTTTGCACATTTTTCTTAGTTTTGATTATATTTTTGCTAAAACCACGGTAAAGCTGACTTCTGTTACTTGGAACACATCGCACTACCAACACCTGTAGAAACCCCTCAGACATACTCATAACTTCCCCCAAGTGTCATATAAATTTCTAGCCATTAAATAAAATGATTTTATACTGTCCTTGTGGATGTTACTAACCCTCCCCCAACAGTGACATCAGTGTTTCTATAGTAACTAATGTACTTCCAAGTGGAAAATGCAGATGGTGGTTTTAAAAAAAAGGCCAACAAATAAGTGATAGAAACCAAGTTCATCATAGTATAAGTGGTGATGGATAATGTACCTGCATTATGGGTGCCAGTTCAGAGCGAGCAATAAATATTTCAGTAGAGCCCTTATGCTAACAGATATGCTATGTAGCAGTGGCGTATCACATGGCAGTACTGCCAGGGGAAAGTGGCCTCCAGATTCAGTGTGCTAACTCCTTGGGATGTGTGTGGGGGTAAAAGTGTGTGTTCCAAAAGCATAGGTGGGGACTCACAGGCTGATTGTAGAAGAGAGTCAAATCCTATATGGACAGGTTGTAACTGTGCCTAAGAATAGCTATTTCCAAAACGTTTGAAGGCCAGGAGAAAAGTGCAACTTCTCACAAGAGAGAAATGGGCAGAAATGGCAGCGAGGAAGCAAGAATTCCAACTCCAATCTCTGAAATATAAAAAATAAAATAAAGTGCACTGTTTCTCTCTCTCTTTAAACCTAAGCCCCTTTGGATGAAGATAGAGTGCCTTTTAAGTTACTATAAGTACCTCATTGTTTTGACGTCAGTGAAATGAAGATTTTTCCAGGCATGAAAACCCAGGCTTTGAGTTGTGGAGGTAGCTGGGAGGTGACAGTTCTAGATGCTTTGACACAAAACCAGAATCTGGTTTTAACATAACAGAGTAGGGTGGGATTGTTGATCTGCCCCTGTCAAGATGTCATTCTCAACACTGTCTGCTTGCTGAACAGAAGCTTTGGGGTGCACTATCGGTTAAGCTGTGTGTTATAGAAGCCAGTATCTAGATAGCCAAGGAGATCCCATCCTGCCAGTAGCTACTTGGCTAATTTCTTCTGATGGCATGTGGCTGTCACCAAGGATAACAACCACACTGGAATCCTGGAGCCATCAAAAATGGCTCCCTGATTACAGGGTCACATGTTGATGATATCATTTCTGGGATGTTACACTTTGCTTCATTTTGGCAGAGTGTTTTTCTGTGTTGCTGCCCAGTGTCACCTTCGGGGAAGTTCTGAGATGCCACCCTTTTCACAGGATGGTCTCTGGGGGAACCATGATTCCCCAGGGAATCTAGAGGACTCTAGAGGTGGCACCATCCATGCACCTTTGTCCCTCTATCCAGTGCTGCTCAGATCAGAACATGAGTTTTGTGTTACTCAGTTTTCTGTTGTTGTATTAAAGAAAAAAGTTTATTTGGGCTCATGGTTTTGGACGTTTCAGTCCATGATCAATTGGCCCTGTAGTTTTTGGCCTATAGCAGGGCAGTGCATTATGACTAGAGAACATGGCGAAGTAAATCTGCTAATCTCGTGGCCAACAGGCACAAAGGAAGAGAAGAGATCTGTGCCCACAATCCCCTGTGAGGGCATGCCCCAGTGACCTAAAGATCTCCCACTAAGAGTACCTTTCAAATAAAAGCTCTGCCAGCTCCCAACAGACAGGGATCAAGCCTTAACGCATGGGCCCTTGGGGGACATTCCAGATCTAAGTTTTGGGTGGTCTTGCATTACTTTAAGACACACTGAGCCACTGCCTCCCTAAATCATCTCTTTCCACAGGACACATCACTGCTTGCAAAACCATAAGGACTCCATTTGTCTATGAAACAAAGCCTAGAATTCAAGAGTTCTCTTTGTCTGTCTGGAACTTCCATCCAATAAGATGCCAAGGACCTTCCCTAAGATACTACCTTTCTTCTTAGAGCGTGCCTCCTTTCCACTACTGATTCTTGATTCTGCAGGTCCATTTCATCCATACCCCTCCCCACAACTTTCCCATTTTCACAAACGGTCCCAAGCTTTCAGCCACACACACTCATTCTCTCACAAGTACTGGCTATTGCTTGATGTCCTTAGCAAAATACCATAACACACGCTCCTTTGCAGAGATCACTGTGTGTTTTGACATGCAGTCTTCCTGATAACCATAAAAATGCCTAGCAAATTAGAAAAGCTTCACAAATACATCTTGGGTTAATAAGATAGCTTTAAAGACTATAAACAATCCTAAAAATGTTTGAGAGGAATAGGAAGAGAGAGGAGAGCCCAATATCAAAATTAAAAAAGATGTGTATAAGGAGAATTGTCATCATTACTTGTAAAGATTTCACACCAAATTAATTAAAAGACTAAATAGCTATTTAAGTAGACAGGAGAAAAGCATAAAGTATAATGGAAAAGATTCTTGTGCAACAATTAAATTTAATACCTTTGATCAATAAAAACTATCTTAGAGATCAGGAAATAAATCAAGTAATAGCAGTTGCACACAACAGAGAATGACCATAGAGGAGCCCTGTTTCCATCCAACTGCGGAAGGAACTTACAGAAATGAGGTTTTCCAGTCAGTGGATTTGAATCAGATCCATTTGGGTCAAACAGCAGGACCCCAAATATATTGGCAAAAGCAAAATATCTATAATTAGCTGATGGAGGTGGTATTTGCAGGCCAGTGACACAAGCAGAGAAAGGTCTGGGATGCCACAGCTCATCCCTCACTAAGACCAGATTCACAAGGGGCAGTGGAGAAAGAAGAAAAGGTGCTCCCTGCAGGGCTTTCTAGTAGGTACAATGCAACCCCACATATGCATATTCAATGGATGAGTTGGGAGAAGACTCCCAAGTCCCAAGCAGCTCCAATTAGGGGCCATTCAGAACCACCAGTTCCCTGGATGAAGGTCCTGTTAGGAACCCATATGTGCCTTTCTCTAAGACCACAGTTCTTTGACAGTTTAGAGTAGGGATCAGCAAACTTGTTCTGTGAAACATCAGGTAGAAGGTATTTTAGACTCTCGAGGCCATATTGCTTGCAGGCCATGTTGTCTCTGTCATTCGGTAACAAAGCAGAAATGAATCATCCTGGGTGCATGCCAACCAAACTTGTCTTACACAAACAGACAGCAGGCTGGACCGGTCCCGGGGGATGGAATTAGCCAATCTTGCTCAGAGTCGCCATCACTGTTGTCCGTTTGATCCTGATTTCCAGTAGCCCCAGTATTTCTCCACTGTGGTGGCAATAAAGACTTCAAAAGGGCTACAGGAGCTACCTCCAGGGACCCACGGGAAGGATGAGAGCGATAAGGGGCCCATGGGACTGGTCTGTCATGTGTGGGAACTCACATCTCTCTCAGGGGAGCCCTCTGAAGAAGCCCTTTCATCAACCCCAAGAGACAGATGAGGAAACTGAAGCTCCAAGCTACCAATGGGAAACAACCCAGATTTCACAGGATGGAATCCAGACAGAAGCAAGTCTCACCCTGTGATACACAGTCAGCTAGAAGGATAGCTCCCATATTAAGCCACTGAGCCGAGGGGGCAGACAGACCACAGCCCACAGCAGGGAGGTAAGAAAAAGGGAGTGGCGGGGGGCCTGCTATGAAGTGGCTTCCTCACATGAGTGCAGCAAGGGACCCTGGCACTGAGTGACACATGGGACAACACTGCCATGTCTGAAAGGCCAAAGAAGATAGCGTATGTTAAGTCCTTCACCCAGTGCCAGGTGACAGCAAATGTTCAGGAAATGGTAGAGACCGTTTCTACTGGTTACTAATTTAGCAGTTACTCGGGATTCTGGCAATTGTCTTAACTGTTGAAAAGATGCTACCACAGATTGCTTGTCCCCTTCAAGGAAGCAAATGTCTCTTTCACCTGGAGAGGCTGGATGTCACCACCCAGCTCAATCCAGAGGTCAGCCTTGACAACTGCTTACCAATTTCCAAAAGTAGTCAAGTAAAATTTTAACTGAATCAAGTAAAAACACAGTGCAAAAAAAAAAAAAAAAAGTACAGGAAATAATCCGATAAATTCAGGATTTGGAACATCCTCTACGACATTCTGCATAATGATAACTAGCCTGTCCTCTTCACAGAATAACCTAATTGGGAAAAGTGTGTGTGTCAGGGATCATTCAGGATTAAAATAGACTGGACATTGTACACGCATGATCATTGCAATACTATGTACCATCGCTAACATGAGGGAGCAACTCAAGTGTCCAAAATGCCAGACACAAATGGAATATTAAGACTTAAAAAGGAGGGATATTATGATACATGCCACAACATAGGTGAACCTAGAGGACATGATACTATGTGAAACAGCTAATCACACAGGACAGGATGATTACTGTATGATCACTTAGATGAGGTGCTTTCAAGCAATCACATTGTAGAGATTGAAAGCCCAATGACAGGAAAGAAGAGACCATGGGAAGTTACCACTGAATGGGTACCAAGTTTCAGTTTTCCAAGATGAAAAAGAGTTCTAGAGATGGGTGTGGTATAGTCAAAAAACACATCTCCTTAATAATACTGAGTTCACTGTATATTTCAAAATGGTTAGGATGTAAATTTTATGTTATGTATATTTTGCCATAATAAAAAATATATTGAAAGAAAAAAGTATAAGACATATAAGACATGAAATGTCTATCTGATGTATGGCTGTTTGTAAAAGTATAGAGACACAGGTACAGACAGCTAGAGACAGAAATAGCAACAGAGCCATTTAGGGGAACATCTGGGGAAATCTGAGTATGTAGGAGTATGAGGTAAAATTAGGAGGGGTTTATTCTATCAGAAGGGAGAACAGAGTTGTGGTTTTCTAGAGGAATGATCATATTTTGTGAAGACACACCCTGAAGGGTTTCAGTCTGAAGTGTCATCATTTCTTTAACCTACCTTAAAATAGTTCCTGGAAACCAAGCATGTGTATACATTAGTGTGTGTACATGTGTATATACAGGAAACAATCACACCACATCTTAACAGCTACTCTAGGTGATGAGGACATGGGCATTTCCTGTACTACAGTTTCTACTATTTTGGTTTTCATTTGAGAAGTAATAATTAAAAATAAAAGTGGAGGGCAAATGCCTCGCATCTTTCAGGAGAAGTTCTGAAATGATATAATTGATGTTAACACATTGAAATCTGTTAAGCACTTCACACATTTAAGATGCCACTGTGTCTGCTCAGGGGGTTCTTCTATTATTCTGCTTTTGTGTTTTCATTTTTTGGTACTGGGGATTGAACCTGGGGTGCTCTGCTACTGAGCTACAACCCAGCCATATTTATTTATTTATTGGACGCAAGGTCTTGCTAAGTTACCCAGGCTGACCTCGATCCCTGTCCCAGCCTCCTGAATAGCTGGGATTACAGTCAGGTGCCACTGTATCAGTCTTCCCTTTTTGGTGTAGAGGAAATTGAGACCCACAGTGAAAAGAAGACTTCTCCATCAAAATTCCTTTAACAAATATCAGAATGTTATTCTTTGAAACCCTGTGGAATGCTTTTAGAGGAAAGTAAATGTAATTCTGTACTCAGATTTTGAAAAATGAGCATTGGTTGTGCACATAAATACTCATTAGAGAGTTTGTTTGCCCTGGCATGGAGCGCTCTGCAATATTGTGGGGCTGTGATGGCAGAATTATTGCACAATGGCCTGCATTTCTGAGTGACTGCTGTTTAGATCAGAGCACAAGGGAGGTGGAACATGTAGGTGACATCACATAGGGAGCAGAGCCTGCCATCAGCCCTGGGATTCCTGGCAGTTGATGTACAGAGCACCCATCACTCGCACAGACTACTGTGCCCTAGTGGGGGACAGGGACAGATGGCAAAGACGATGATGTGCCTCCTGTGAATTCATTGTCAACATGCGTAACTTTTCCCCCAGTTTAGAAAAAGAAGACTGTGCTCTCACACAAGTAGCAACCTGTTAAAATCGTACCAAAACACTTAACATGCCTAAGCATTCATTCAGTTCAGCTGCAACTTTTCTTTTTGTTTTCTGAACTGTGGCCTAAAGAAAAAGCAAGCATTTTTACAGCAAGACAGGGCAAAAAATTCAGGAATGAACACTGACCAGGCAAGTTAACTTTAGTAACCCTCATTCCCTCATCTGTAAAGCAAATACAGGTGGACTATCCCTTCTCCGAACTGCCTGGAACCAAATGTGTCTTTGGATGATTTCAAATTTGAGAATTTTGCATGCAGAGTGAGAGACCTTGAGGACACAATTTCAAGTCTAAATGTGAGATCCACTTTTGTTTCATATCTATCATATACATGGAGCCTAAAGGTAATTTTGTGCATCTGCATCTTGACTGTGACTGGTCATGTTTTAGGTCAGATGTGGGATGCTCCACTTGTTGGTATCACGTTGATGTTCAGAAAGTGCCAGATTGTGGAGCATTTCTGATTTCAGGTTTTCAAATTAGGGACACCCGGCTTGTATTGGCATGGCATCTCCTTCACATGATTTATGTGAGTGCTGAATCAAACCATTTGTGTCCTTTCTGGCGTCTACCACATCCTCATAAACATCACATCAGTTCCCTTTCACAGAAAGCTCCATCTCCACTAGTTCCTCCTTTGCCAACATCACTTTAATCTCATCCTCCCGTTTCACAATTTCAAAAAGCAAATGTGTAAAAAGCAATAAGAAACCAGAATTTATATCAGCAGAGCAGAAGCATAAGGTCCCTACACCCAGAAACGGGAAGGAAATATACCAGAATACAATGGAACAGTATAGTCTCCTTAAATGGTGCTAAACACTTACCAACTAAAGTCGTAGAGTTAAACTTTCAAACAAAAGTTCCAAAACTTAATTAAAAATTTAAGCACCAATAAAATAATCACTAACCCCAGGCACCCCATAAGAAAATAAGCACAATTTAATGGCACGAAATGTAAAAAATGCCTTCTAAGTAAAGTTTAAAAAACTGCTAGAGCGTGGCACATCTCATAGCCTTGCATCTAATGCCCTACAGGGGTATAAAATGGTGACTAAGTGAAAAAGTCCAGAGTTTTCATTAATATCAGCAAATGTGGAAGAAAAAGAGTTTAAGTAATTATCATCTGACAGCATGCTTTGCGGGGAGAAAGATGAACATACACCATGAGCCACAGCGCTGGTTTTCCCTGCTGGGAAGGGAGAGCTCTGGGCATAGGCAGTGAAACTCAGGGCTAACTGGGACCAGAGAGTACTGCCCGAGGTACACAGTGTGTGTCCCACACAGGAAGGCAGAATCCACTCTGAACCAAGCCCTGTCTCCCAGCCAGCTTTAACTCAGTGCCCAGCACAGCACCTACAGCAGCATTAGCCAGCCCTACCATGGATAGAATGAAAAACCTGCCTTTGAACTTCAGGTTGGTGGAAAGGGAGAAAAAATCTCTAGAGGTTCCAGATCAAGAAATCACCCATGCCCAGAACAACAAAGATCTGCGCTGACTTTACTAAAAGTGAAGAAACAAGCAATCTATACGGCATGTGCATCTATAAACACAAGCTCAGGGGACGGCAAGAAAGTAAAACTGTATCTAAGTAAAGATCTCAGCCCCAAAGAAAACATAATCTAAGAAGGGAAAGATTCCCTTCAAAAGATCGTTGATACCTCGGAAATAAACAATTGTGAGTTCAAAACATGGAAAACTTAAAGGCTACAGGAAAAAAAAAAAAAAAAAAAAGGATGGTGGATCTAAAGAAATAATTTGGAGCCAGGTATAGTGGCACACACCTGAAATCCCAGCACTCTGGAACACTGTGGTAGGGTAATACTCAGTTCAAACTCAATGGCTCTTGCTCAGCCATTGAGCAAGAGTTGTCTCAAATGAAACATACACTTATGAATGCATGCATGAATGAAGGAGGGTGTAGCTTAGCAAGAAGGCCCTCTGTTTTTGCAGAACTAGCAAAAAGTAGATTAGGAACTAACATGACATTAGAAAACTAATATGTGAAATGAACTCTACAGAGAACTAAAGAAAGATGACTTAAAATCAATGACTAGAGGGAACCGAAGAGCAAAAACAGTGAATGTAGAGAGATAGAAGAGATTCAAGTAATCTAAACAAAATAAAAAATTATGGCGTTCAAAAAACAATCTGAGATCTAGAAAACTTGGGTCCTTTCAGCGGAGAACCAAGGAAGTGCTCCAAGAGATGACAACGAAGAAAAAACCGAACCTGTTGGGTGAATATACACACCAAGTTCCAAAAACACATGAGCTCCGTTATGCAGCAGTAATATATTAGGATGAAGCTCTACGTCAAATATGAAGAAAGAATTTTTCAGGCACCTATCTGATTTATAGGAACATTGCATGTAAAGAAGGAAAATATACAGCAACACATAGTGGTAAATGACAGTACCTTAAATTTTAATAAAGTCTCTCAGTATATTTCAATGAAATTAAATTTACTGCTTTGTATTTTAAAAGAATTAAAGTGTGTTGTGCATTTGTATGGACTCCCCATGATGAATGTAATTATTATGTACTGCAAACATGTACTAATAAAAATAAACACTGAAAAGGAATACATATTTTATAAATTACAGCTAGCCAGCCAACCACTCTGCCACGTGTGAGAGAGAGAACACTGAAATGGTACACAGATGGCTCTTAGCTTATAAGGGTTCAACTTGGGATTTCTCAACTTGATGAGGGTGTGAAAATGTAGGTGTGCACTCACTCTGTTTGCACTTTCACAGCACTCTGTAGTAATTTGCATGAAATAGTCAATGCTATATTATAAAATGTAGTTTGTTTTAGAATTCTACCACATCGTAGTCTAGTAGAAGTGCTCTAGTAGGTTACGATGTTTGGAGGGCTAGCGTATTTTTGAATTATGATGAGCATGTTATAGCTGCAGTATAAGAGGAGAAGCATTTTTACACTGAAGCACAACTACACAGGGCAATTATTCTTTCCTCCTTTCAGAATTCAGACCTGAAGGAACCCATGTAGCTACACTAGAGAACTTCCACCTTGTAGAAGTGCCTGAGAAAAAGCACGGTCCCTACTGGAAAATTGTCAGGGGAACCGCAGCAGGATGGACCTCAAGGCTTCCCCCCTCCAATAATTCCCAAGAAGCCCACATTCCCTCTTCCTCCAGGAGGCAAGTGCCTCCACCCCAAGTAAGTGTGTCCCACTGGGACAAGGCCAGCAGTTCTGAATTCTAGTCCTAGGGACCAAGTAGTGAGAAGCCTGAAACTGGACATGGACTGAGCATTCTGATTCAAACATAAACTTCTCCACATAAACTCCAAGGTGGTATTTTGATGCTTCTCTTGCTTCTGGGCACTTTCACTTCCTAACTGATGCTCCCTCCTCCAGACAGGGGCTGGGAGAAGGGGGGAGCTAATTTCAGTCCACAAACCCCAACATCAGTCATGAGTATTTATAAATGGAGGATTTGGAATTGCTTAAAATACTTTATCTAAAATGTACTTCCTAAAGAATATATATTGCTCTTACGAGAAGAATAAGGTTATTTTTCTTTAAAAACCATGACATCAGGGAAGAACACTGAGTGGTACAGAAAAGAAATCCTCACAGTTTAGGAGAAAGACTAAGTTCATAAACAGACAGTATTGTGAGGTCCGATTTTATTATTAGAATTAAAAAAAATAGAAGCACATACTGCATAGAGACATGGGCCAAGTGCTTTGGGTAAATTATGTCAGTACTCAAAATACCATTTGAAGTAGGTGTGAATATCACTCCAATATTAAGGAAAAATTGAGAATTAGAGAGGAAAACCAATTTGTCCTAGGCCACATAAGAAGAAAAAACAAACAACAACGCACAGGAAGACCTCAAAGGCCATATCCTTTGGCATTCTGTGGTCCTAGAAATCACACATGAATGTGTGCAGACAAAGAGAGATTAAACGCATATACACCAAAGTGTCCACAATTTATCTCTAGGCTCTGAGATAACATTGTTTTTATTCTTTTCTAAATGTCCCTGTGTTTATCTATAGTTTACAAATTGTCAACAATGCACATTCCTTTTGCAACTAGTAAAGTAATCATGTCTTTCTATTAAGTATACAAAAGTCACAAGCACGAACTTGAAGCTAGGTTAGTGGTAAGGGAAGTGATATGGATATGGCCGTTATATAAACAATCATCACAGGCTCTCTAAACCAGTGGTCTCCAGGCTTTTTTGGTACCAGGGCCAGTGGACAAGGGTGGTGGAGGGAATGGGATTGTCCCTGGGCTGTGCAGTTCACAGCAGAGTTTGCACTCCTGTGAGAATCTACTGCAGCTGCTGACCTGACAGCAGCCATAGCTTAGGCAGGAATACGGTGACAGGGAGTGCCTGCAAACACAGGTGAAGCTTGGCTCCTTCACCTGCTATTTACTTCCTGCTGTATGCTCCAGTTCCTAATAGTCCATGAGTCAGGACAGTCTGTGCTTCAGGTATTGAGGACCAGCACTAGCAGTGTGGCATTGATAAATGAATGCTTCCTGGCTATACTCCGCACACCCATGGACATGGTCTGGATATTGTTTTTTGTTTTTGTTTTTAACCAAAAGATTCATGTGTTGAACCCTTGCTCAAAATGAAATGGTAGTAAAAACATGGGACCTTGAAGAGATAGGAGCTCACGGGAGGTGACTGGGCCATAGGACTCCACCCTGTAAGGAACTGACAGTTCTCACATGACTAACCTCTTTACTTTATAAATTATCCAACCACAGATGTTTTGTGACAGCATCACAAAATGGACTAAGACACTTTTCCATGTAGGTTTGGAGCTGAAATCACTAAAGACATTCTCTATTAGTTCTCCAGCCCCAGATTTCCTGGGAGTTATCTAAGTCAGCTCCCAGACCAGTTTCCATTTCTGATCCTAGTAACTATCTATGAGTACCTCCTCTCAGCAGTTTGTCAGGTTCTTACGGAGGAGAACAGGAAGGGAAGTTTGAATGGCCTCCATCCAATTTTTTAAACCATAAACTGCATGCCCACTTTCAGTTTGGAGACATTTCCTGTGTGTGAACACAGTGTGTTCTGCTACTAGCTTCAAAGTCATCTAGAACTGATACATCCAACATACAGCCAACCTGAAATGCTACAAGAAATAATAAGAAAAGGCAAATGTGACAGGACCTTTCCTAATTTTAGTTCATCTTAGAGAAGTCTAACCTGTAGACAGTTGAAGACAGAGACAGGTTCAATGCAGAATTTTCATCAAGTCCCCAGGGCAGCGACCTACACAAGGGAACTGAGAGCTTCTCCTTATACTGTGCGGCCACCAGCCTGGTGAGCAATGTGCCAGGACAGGCAGAGGTCTTCAGCACCTTGGGCCACATCAAGCAGTGAAGCATCCTTGCTTCTAGCTGAGTCTGAGCACACCCTGGTGCAGGCTCCCCCAAGCAGTGCGATCCTGACGCTCAGCACATTTCACCCAACCGCTCCAAAGCCGGGAGGCAGAGGCAGAGACACTTGGCTGAGATGGCGTCAACAGCCCCCTCACTGCTCACTCAAGTAGAAGCTCCAGGTGCCAGCTCTCAACACACTCCCGTGAGGCTGTGGCTCTGGATTCCCATCTGTCTCCCGCTGTCATCCTCTCCATCCCGTCCAACTCTGAGGCTGGTCCCAGCTAGCATCTTACCACCTCTGTACGACATCTGAGATCTGCTCTGACCAACACCCAGAAAGTTATTTTACATCTCCAACCATAAACCTCCCCAGGCACTCGGGCCCATCTCCAGCAGCACCTGCCACACCAGCCCGGTACTTTGCCTGTATTATTATACCCCATGATGTCCTGTTTAACAAACTGGGTCACATGCAAGGTGCAAGAAGGCTCAGCCACTGCCTGGCCCAGGACCTAAAACCTTCTAATGAATGAGTCATTAACGAAAATCTCATAAACATGCCATCTCCCCCATTAGGATATATAAACTCCACAAGGGCCAAGAACATGCTTTATTTCAACTGTACATTGCTTGCAGCACTTAAGGAAGTTGTCAAAGTTAATGAGTTTGGCAGAGAATGAGCTCACATGTTTTTTAAAAGATCCTGTGCTGAGTATTTCTGGGAATCACACCACTCCCACCTCACCCTCCAAAAAATGATAGACAGGGAGAAGACTAGAATGTAGATATCTGGTTCTAAGGTAACATGTACCTGGCGAAAGTTGTGACTGACACAGAGCTGGGACAAAGCCTTTCGGTCTCACTGAATTGAATAGGGCTTCAGGGAGTAGACACGGCCAGCTGGAAATTTTACCAACCCTACTGCCTGCTGAGGAATCCTGGTGTGTGTGTGTGTGTGTGTGTGTGTGTGTGTGTGTGCAGATACATGTGTATGCACAAGGCTCAACCACATGTCTGTCTAGGACCTTTTATATGCATTCCTCTTTATTAGATGATACGATCACTCAGTCCAATGCCCATGAAGCTCAGCCCAGAAATCAAGAAAAGATGTATTCAAAGCCACTCAGGAACCTAAGCAGGCTCACTCCACAGCCTCGCTCCTACTATCCCAGAGAGAACACAGCAGAATGGAATCAAGGAATGTCACCTGGCTGCGTTTCTTTAGTGACAAGGCTTCCCAATATGAATGGCTTTCTTACCAATCCCATAATCCTCTAGTGACCGGAAAACCCTTAAAGGAATTGAAAGTTTGCACGTGTGTTCTCTGTACCCTCACACTGATCCAGGGTCCTTTGTGTTTTCCTTCTCTGCCGTTACAAGCTGAGTCTGCCCCCACCAAAGTATATGCTGAAGTCCTGACTCTTAATGCTGTGGATTAAGTCGGGTATGACTCATGTCCTTAAAGTAAAGAAAGAAACAGGAAAATGCCCTGTGCTCACAGAGGCAGGAGTCAGCACAGTGCAGTTACCAGCCAGATATACTACCAAGGGTCAGTGGCCACCACCAGCCACTGGGAAGGGACAAGGAAGGGTCATACCCCAAGTCACAGAGAAGCAGGGCCTGCTGACCCCTGATATCTGACCTCCAGCCTTCTGGACTCCAGAGTATAAATCTGGTAATTATTTTATTTAAGAATTTAAGCTCTAAGAATAAAGGACATGCCTGGCTTCTCTTTCAGTGCCCAGCAAAGGACAGCTACACTTTTCCACCCTTTTACCTCCAGCTCCATTCCCACCTCACCAGACAAGGACAAAGTGTACATCATTTTCTCTTTTACACACACACACACGAAGAAGAATCCAATTTTGCTCTAATGTTGGAGATAGTGAAAATGTTAGAGATCCCACGAGCTCGCTCAAAGGAAAAGTTTAAATAATATTTGAGGGCTCCCTCCCTGCTCCCTGACCCCTGATCCCACATGATGTACACTGAAGCTCCACATCTGTCAGGAAGGCAACAGTCTTACAGAATGGAATCAAGGATTGTCGCCTGGCCTAGGTAAAAAGGGGACCTGCAACTTCAAGGCCTGGAGAAGTCCATGGTCTCACCAGCCACTGAATAAGGAGGTGAGCATTGGGACAGGAAGGGGCTGGGAGGATGGATAATCACCTGCCCTGACACAGGCCTGACATGGCAGTCCTGGTCAGGAGGGACTACTGTCCTCCTGATGCTCCTTCCATCCAACTGTGACATCGCCCCAAGGGCTGGGGTGATGGTCAGGGGCCAGCAGAGGGACGAGGTAAGAATAAAAGGAATAAGCAACCAGGCCAGTGACAGGGCTGAGCTGGCACCTGTGACCACCACAGCTCAGTTCACTTGGTGTAAAGAGAAATGGAGCCACAAAAGCACCAGACCTAAACACAAGCACGTTCGGCTTTCTTTTCGGAATCTGAAATATTTTTCTTGTCACGTGCTGAGTGCCGGCCTAACAGCCACAGGAACCACAAGCCCTTGACTTATTTTTAATTGATGCCCTGTTATTGTTGTTTTATAAACAAAAGTATTTCCCCAAAGAGATCCAAAAGCAAATAAATGTAAATTGTATATTTTTAAAATCTGGTTACTACATTAAGGATAGGCACGGTGTCTGTTAGAAAGCATAGAATCTATAAAAGGAGTGTTTTAAGAGAGCGTAAAAATAACAAGTGATTTTTTTTCCTCTAGCACTTAGCAAAACAATACATGTTAAGGATCCTTTATTAAAAATGCTTGGGACAGAAGTGTTGGAGATTTAGGGTATTTTTATATTTGGAAATATTTAGGGAATGGGACTCAGGTCTAACATGAAATCTGTTTGTTTCACATTCATCTTACATACACAACCTGAAGGTAATTTTATATAATATTGTCAGTGCACCTGCATGTTAACCATGGCCGGTCACACATGAGATCAAGTGTGGAATTTTCCACTCAGAGTGTCACATCAGCACTCAAAGACCTTCAGGCTCTGGAGCAGCTAAGGTTTTACATTTTGGATCAGGGATGCTCAATCCATATTTTTATTTATGTACGTTCACAATGATTATTTCTAAATATAAACCATTCATTGTCTGCACTCCTAAGTGCTTGCGGGCACACACCTGCCAGGTAATGGGAGCCAGCTCTGGAGGGTGTGGGTTGCACATTTGGGTGTGAATTCTGTGCCCTAATTTTGCCTAAAAAGCAACAAATGCAGAAATTTTACAATGCTGCATAGGTGACCTACTACAGTCTCACAAGAGCGGCTTGGATACCAAAATCTGCACATGTTCAATCCCTTATATAAAAAGAGACGCAGGTACAAGGCTCTGAGTTCAACTCCCAGCATGGCAAGTGTAAGAGAGAAACATATAAAATATTTTAATAATTTATATGCATCCTCTCATCTCTAGATCACTTTTAACACCTGAGGCACCATGAACACTTGGGAACATGCTTATTTTGCATTGTCTAGGGAATAATAACAGACTTCAGTCTGTACTTGTGCAGTTCACATGCAATGTTTGCTCAGATATTTTTGAGCCAGGATTAGTTAAACCATGAATGAGGAACCCACAGATAGAGGGAGTGACTATATTTATGAAGGCCTAAGAATGGATCTTCCAGAACCTGCCAAGGTCGAGTATGAAGCACAGGGACAATGTGTTTGTTGATCATGGGCGCCTCTAGAAGCTGACCGGGCTGCATTTGGATTGAGCACCAGCACTCCCAAACCTATGTACCACACTGAGCAGGGTGCAGCACAGAGACCTCCCCAGCTGCTCCCTTCAACTGCAAATCAAAAAGCTGCAAATTCGCTCACTGACTTTTTGATCTACTTCTATGCAGCTCCCCAGCTTGGCAAAGGTAAAAGAAAGGTGCTAATTTATGTTTTTTGTTTCCAAAAGATATCCTCCCTTTGGCTGGCAGAGAAACTGTGTTGTTGGCATGCTAAGCCTCCCAACCTACATAAGTATTTACCAGCACTGGGGAGGCAACACAACATGCTGCATAATCATTCAGGAGTCTTTGCCCTAAATTTTTGCATAGGAACAAATGAGGCCTCTTTGTAACTCTCCTAGATCTATTTCAAGACATCTAGCTCCTTTTAAGTCTTTCCTACCTAATTCTTACCCTATTCAAACATAAATAATAGTATGCTTTCTATCTACATTTCAAGAGGAGACTGGAAATCCCAGCTCCTCTATATAGTGTGCTCTAGACCCCAGACATGTATGGCTTAGAGGAGGGAATTCTGTGCTGTGCCACATTGGAACACACGCAGGTTATGCTAATTACACCATAGGATCCAGCTAATTCTAGGTGCTAGCACAGCGGTGTTTGGGGCAACCAAATAGCCAAGGATGGTTCCTATCAGTTGATGGTGGTTGTACTCACAGACATCCCACTGAATCCACAAAAGCAATCTCTAAAGATGACGTTGAAGGAGGTATGGCCTCTTCAACGTTGAGATTTCTAGTGACACAGGCCCAGGATGAGCTGTGTGCACCCCTGGAAAGATGAGCCACTAAAGCCAGCTCCAGGGGAAATCCCGGTAGGTGGCTCTGTGCACCTACTGCAAACAATTCTCTGACCCAAAAAGCCAAAGGAGAGACTAAATCATTGCCATTATTCTTTATTTTACAGGGTGGATCACAATAATTAGATCTTACGTAAGAAAAACATATGGGTCCACGCTGCTTAGAAATTTTCATCTTCATTAAGGGAATTCTTAGTAAACACAAGATTTCAGGTACAGTGTTTTAAAGCTTATGTAATCAGTAGAGGGCAGCTTTCCAATTCCAACTTGCTTATATTCAAGGCGGTAATTTCTCATTCTCACCAGCAGAAGTTGTAAGAATAAATCCAACAATTAGAGAAGGGACACGCCTACTCCATATAAGGCTTTGCCACAAGGGGAAAAGACAATAGTCTTTCCCCATGAATATTTTATAGTAGCCTTTAATTGAGAAACACCATTGAAACACTGTTCTCCCTTCACTAACCTTGCTGGTGCAGGACTGGAGGTAAGGACAATTATTTCTACTTTCCTCAGGACTTCCTGTAGTGTGGGCAGTGATTTTTTTCCCCTTCCAGCACTAGGGAGTGAACTCAGGGCCTCTGCACAGAGCGGCTGGCTGGCCTGCTGGCCAGATGATGAAGAACACACACAGGCAGAAGGATAAAGCGATGTGCTCCAGGGTTTTGGTACTCCAGGGATCTGAACTGGACTCCCATGTTAGCACAGCAATGAGCTTCCGGGACTTGGCCGTTTTGCTATGCCCGAGCAATGTGACAGTTACGTTACTGCCTGCGTGAATGGATTTACAGCCATAGCCTGTCCCCAGAATTTTCAGCCAGTTCACAGGAAAAATTTGAAAGAAACCAATGCTAAGGAAATAAGTCTTCCTCAATTTAATCAGCACTGTCTTTCAAAGACATCGCCAAGGAACTTGAAAACACCACCTGGGATGTCACACACTTGTAGACTACGAGAGTCCTGAAGAAGAGTGACAGGGTATTTATGGAGGAAATTGTGACGGCCAGGGGAAGGGTAGGTTTCTACCCATTCCCCAACCCCATTTTTAAAAAGCAGGAATGGTAGCAACCTGCACTACCTTTTGCTTTTAAATATTTTCAGTGTATCTTGAGTGGAAGAGACAGGCGTAACTTTTAAGTCCATGGAAATTCTAATGACAAAATCGTATACCTCAGATGGTGACATATTTACTCCAATTGGAAGAGAGCTGTCCTGTCACTTGAGCAACAGCTGGGCTGGTTCTCACCATTCCTATTATGGAAGTGAACCTGGGGGACGGGGTGGGGCTCCAGTGCCAATGGCTTCTCTTTCCGGAATGGCAAGGAAGAACTGAAATAAAGAAGTCGAAAATCATCCATAGCGGAGCTTCTGCCTGCATCCGGGGAATGTTTCCCTCTTTGTACGGCCATATGAAAGCCAGAGTGAAGCTGGGTGGGCTCACGCCATGGCTGTAGCTGCAGGAGATCTGGTGCTACAGACCTTGCTCCTTCCCCAGCAAAGTATCCATAATCAACAGGGCTTGGAGACCAGGGTCCTGGCTGGGGGTGGGTTGGGGGTGCGGCACACACACTCTCAAGATGCCTCTAAAACTTAACCTCATACAGACACTGCCACCTGATTTGCCATGCAGAGTCAGGTTCATTCCCTTTCCTCCACAAGGACAGGTCTGAACAGGCTGGGGCAGAACAGCTGCTTCTAAACTCTCAGATGAAGGGCAGTGGTATGCAGAAGCTGTGCTTCCAAATGCACACCATGAGCCCTCAGCAGTGAGGCTGGGGCACAGCATGGGAACAGCTCCTTTGTTCTGCTCCAGAGGAAACAAAACTAGACCAACACGGGGGCCATGTCTGGAAAGGTGCTTGCTGAGGCCTGCTTGCCCCTGAGCGAGGACTCAAGACGAAGGCAATAGATGATCACGAGACCTGAGCCCTTCTGAACAGCCAGAGCTGAGCCCCGGGTTGCATGTCAGAAACCAGGCTGCCTGCAGGGCAGCAGATGCCCATAGCATATGGTCCTTGATCCTCCCACTCCGGACAGCTCAGGCCCTCCTGAAGTGGCCATTCAGCCTTTGATCCAGTAAAGAAGCACAAGCTACTAGGGCCTGGATCACCAATTTGGCAAACTGAGCCACAATGTCCCAAATCCTTAGGTCTCTGAGAGGGCCTTCTGTTGGTTCACGAGTAGGGTTATACCATTACAGTGAAAGCCACGGCTGAATGTTGAGGCCTATGAGAAGTACATCTCCTGCCAATTTATTTAAACCTCTTTGCCACCCCTTAAGGTAGGCTCTACTGTTATGTCCATTTTTCAGAAGAGGGAATTGAGGCTCCAGGAGGTCAAGTCACCAGGAGGTGGTAAGTAGCAGGTCCAAGTTCAAACTCAAGTCTTCAGACTACAAGTGCAGCATGCTTTTTGCTGACCTGCCACTGCTTACTACCTATGCTCAATTTTTGCTACCCTGCAGCTACAAATCAGAGCAACAGATTCTGAAGACCTCTAAAAGCAAGGTATCAGGGTCCCTTCAGCCATCCGTGCCTCTGCCTGTCCCTGTCCCGCTCACCAAGAGACAGTAAATGATCAACACAACCACTGCCATAGTGTGTTCTGATTCATGTGACTCATTTTTATTATCTGTAAGATGAAGTGGGTTGCTGTATTTATAGTAAAGGAATAAACAGAATTAACAATTGGTTCTTAACTTATTTTACATCTGAAAATTTTTTACCTCCCAGACAAAAGTATTCATGCAGAATAGAAAATGAAATACGTGGTACAATTCACTAAACCCAAACCAAAGTTATTTGTTATTACTTGGGGCCACACGGTCAATATGTGTATTATCATCAATAACAATAGCTGGTATTTATTGGGAACTCACAATGTGCCAGGTGTTCAAAGTACTTTGCATCTACTGTTGCATTTTTGCAACATCATTGGGGCCATTCTTAGGAGTCTAGTGTTCAAATGAAAAAAGTATAGCACAGTGAGGTTAGGAAATCAGTCCAAGGTCACATAGCACCAGTAAGGAAATAAAGTAGGAATGAATCTCAGGTCTTCCAATACTGCCAAGATGCTTTCCGTTCTCAATGTTGATGTTGTAACCACTTAACTGGGAGTTTTAATCACTGAGCACTAATTCCTCTTCTGCTAGTACATGAACACTTGGACCGCATAAAATACAAGCATCTTTGAAGCACATCAAAGTCACTGTTCCCGTGGATCAGGGTCAAGTGTTCTACTTTTTTGCCTGTTTGTTATTTTGCAGAGATGGAAGTATAAATAGAAAAAAACAAATTAAGAGAACAAGGATGCTATCGTCCTAAAATCATCAAAGGCATTTCAGAGAGGTAATAAAATGGGGCTCAGAGGAGCCCAGATTCTCAATCTGTGTGTAAGCCATGCAATCAAAATGACCACTGAAATGTCCCTTACCATGTTCAAAATAGACAGCATTCAATGTATGTGACTTTGTACACAAATATACAAATACCTATATTTATCATAATATACAGAAGATGAATATATATGCAAAGTAGAAGCAAATACAAGTATCATAGGACCATGCTTACAAAATGATGTACATAGAGAAATCTGTGCCAGTTAAATGGGTTCATGAGAATGAAGGGAAGGCGAGAGAAATAAAGCCAGGAGAGAGTTTGACTCTCTCCCCTTTGTACAGAAAACAAAGCTATACCCTCATCATTTTTGCAACACTAATTGCAATGAACATATTCCCAGGTTAGTCTGATAAATGAACCAGGCCTGATCCAAGCATCACCTCAAAGGTTTCTGTCCAACACCCCAAATATGATGTATGATCAAAAATGTGGTTAACATTTACACATTTTTTAAAAAAATCATTACACGGAAAGGGACATTGCCATTCACCACCCTCAGAATAATCCCCCTGTCTCCAATACATGTATGCCACCATCCTTGCCACCTTCTGCAGCGGCGCTAGAAGCCCTCTTCCTGAGTGTCTTCGGTTGTGCTGTCATGGCTGCCCCAATGTCCCGGATCACTTTAAAACATTTACTTTTCATGGTCAGTTTCGCTTTCCAGAAGAGCCAAAATCCACACATGTCAGATCGGATGAATAAAGTGGATGAGGACATATTATGTTTTTATTTGACCAAAATTGTTGCAAATGTTTTGAATCAATTCAGCACAATAAGGCAACCATGGAAAGATGTGAAAGGGTACTTCTAGACCTGCTTTAGGAAGTGACAGGAGAGCCAAGGGCATAGCTCAGAGGCATGGGGCCTGCCGGACAAACGTAAGGTCCTGAGTTCGATTTCCATTCCCAGTACAAAAAGAAAGAAAAGAAAGTGGCAGAATGATAGGATAAGTGTGTATGGGGTGAGGTGAATATTTTGAAGGAGCTTAGTGGCAATGTGTCTTTTCCTGTAATAAATGTCTTATTTCCATTTAAATATAAGCATTCACCATAATTTTGATCATACAGTGTATATTCAGGGAGGACTTTCCCACTGGAGCTGCCCCATTGACTCTGCAGAGGCTACATAAGCACCAGACCACAGAACAGCTCCAGGCCAAGGTCAGAGAGGACAAGCTGCAGGTGCCGAGTGGCCGGCAGCCAGACAGCGCCACGTGGACGGGACCCGGGACCATCCTTCTCACCAGGTGTCTAAAACTGAAATAGAGGAAGAGTTAACAAAACTCAGGAAACAGATTTTCCCCACTTTACAAATTATTTTGTTTCTTCTATTGTTAAACATGCAAGCGAAAATCTGGAAGAAACAAAGGTATGTATACAAAACTGTTTGAAAGAAATTTTCAGAAATATATTTTTTTCTTGATGATTATTAGCTAAACAACTTAAACCAAGCTGTAAGAAAAAAAATCAGAGTAATTATTTTTTACTACCTGGGGCTACATAATAATTATGCAAATGGCAGGAAATTTGTCATTATGAGTAATCATAAGTGTATAAAATAATTTGATTAAGTAAAATACAGTTACCTTAGTCATCTGACTAATTTGACAAGAACTTAAAAAATGTCTCACATCTGTCTGCTTCTGGGCTGAATATGCAAAAACCCATCTTCAAAATGATGCTTCTTGAGGTGGAAAAAAATAATCCAGCAGCTTTACCTCACACATTAATTGCAAGCACACTGGAGGCTGTCTGACCAAAAATAAGACACTATAACGCAGTAAGATGCAGCCCTGTTAACCACATCCAGCCATCTATGTCATTACTTGGTCACCACACACCCAGGCACACTTTTGCACAGCTCAAAATAAGGAAATGCCCACCCCTACTTCATAAGGGCACCTGGCTGCCCCACCCTGGAGGCCACACTGGTCTGTTTTCAGTTTCATCCTGAGGAAATTCAAATGCACTTGTACATGGGCCTCTGTTGTAACCGTCCAGAGGTGTCAGCAGTTTTAATTTCCTGTTCACATCCTTATCTGCTCCGGTCCTCCGTAATTTGATCACACACACAAGCCTCTTTATGCAGGTCTGCCCTCTGTGAATGGCTTGAAACATCTCAGTGGGTTTCTACAAAGCCCAGATAAAATGCACACAAAATGACTTTCTCTCCACACAGTTCGCATATGCCCGCACCTCCTCCAGTCTGAGACTTATACAGATGTTACATCCTCAAAACTAGGTCAGTTCAGAATGCAGCCACCCAAAGGGAAGACACAACTACAAGACACATTGTATTCTCTGTCCCATGCACAGTGACTTTCAAACTGAGCCGGCCTCTCCCGCTGGAAAAATTATGTCACAGTCAAGTAATTTAAGTGACTGTGACAGAACATTCTTGTAGCTGTTGCCTTACCTGAAGCATGGTGTCTAATTAAGTCTTCTGCAATTGAAACAGGTTTCAGAATCTACAGCTGACCCATTGCGGGGATTATCTTATCTATATCATTTTATTAATAGCATCACCGAGTCTGGCTGTCAGTATCAGTGTCCTGCATCCCCCAGAAGGCCCCGCCACCTAAGTGAAAAGCTGCAGGTCCCCAGCGTAGCCTAAGAGTTAGTGGCTTTTTTTGTATGTACAGTTCTCCTTTGAGTTTCCTCCCTGGGCAGGTTCTTAAGGGAAAAACACATTCATATACACCAACTCCTCCTTTGTAAAGTTGTTTCTCAAATCATAGACAGCTTCCTGCTTCAACTCTGCACTTGGGAAGCCTAAGGCATTAGTGTCCTTAAGGACATTAGATAATCTAGCTTTTCAGAAAGAAAAAGGGAAAAGTGAAATTATATTTCCCAATCTTAAAAAAATAGCATCTTACAAGAGAAAATAAGGCAGCAATGTGGACTTTATAATGTCACTGGTGCTGAATTTGTAATCAACTTTCTCTCACAATATTCAATAGTGTTGGCAAAGTCCTGTGGTAAGACCGTAAGTTTTCTGAAAATACTTCATCAGAGCAGCAGGCTGGTTACCAGTGTAAAGATGACGTGTACACACACACACACACACACACACACGCGTGCGCGCCTTGCACACCTGGCACATGGACTCAGCCTTGTGATCACTTAAGATTTAGGGACTCAGATTTGCTAGGAAAATCATGGCTGATTAAACAGAAGATTTACCTTTCTGCAAAGATTCTGCAATCATTCCTTCTTGACCATAGAAAAGACTCTTATGGCTGAAAGAACAATAAACTTGCTTTTTCCACCTCCCAAAGAGAAGATGAAGAGGGAACTCCATGGTGGCCCAGGAGAATAAATCCCATAGCAAGCCAACTCAGACCACCCTGGTCACAGCCCTAAGAACCTGATGCCTTCATTCCTGGCCATCACCTTGTCCTCTTCTGGGCTTCCATCTGCCTTAGGCAAGGCACCTGTTGACTCCAGTTACCTCACCCCACCCCATCAGGCTTTCTATCCTCCAACGGCAGAAGTGCCAGGATGTCACCACCAGGTGGACTGAATTCCTCCTCTGCCCGCCACTGTTCTAGGGTCCAAGTCAGCCTTTCCTCTTCTGAGGCCAGCTCAGCCTGGAGAAGTCACCCACTCCCAGGGCACTAGGTATGTATGCTTAACTCTTTAAAAAGGAGCCAGGGCATTCATCTGGTTGAAGCACAGTTTCACTTCCTTCTAAAATCCTTGGATGAATTGCAAGAAAAAAATAACAAGCCCGTATCTTCATCATTCTTAGGATTAAAAGTTCTGTTGACGTTTACCACATATGAATAATATGCTCTCTGAAGCAAAAACTAGTCTGAGACAAACAAACTCTTAAACTGAAGGCAGCTGCTAATACATTGATTAGTTCCTTTTATAGATCCAGCTAGGCATTAGATACTTTACATCTGCTACAGTACAGATTCACATATATTTCTTAATGTGCTTTTTGTATCTTACTACCTGTCTAAATATTTTAAGTCAAATCTCTCAAGGAAGTGTCAATGAACTGACCCACAAAACAGTCCCTATCTACAAAACTTCAAAATCTACAGACATTATCTACATTTACAGAGTGTAACTATCGACAAAATGAGAATATTTCATAAACTAGAAAACAAAATGTGCCTTTGGTTCCAGAGTACACTCATAGCATACAAGTTTTGCATGCACACGACAGAGACAGGAACTAAAACCTTTCATCTCAGGAGCGGCAGAAATGCATGTTATTTCCAAGAGCCCTGAAATTCTGTGACGCCAAGAACAGAGCTGCGTTTGTGGAATCCCCTTCAAATCCACATAACTCATGTATTCAACCCCAGAGACCAAGCACGCAGGAGCTTGAGAGATTGTTTAGGAATGGTATAGAGCACCCAGCGTCTGGTCCTTTTTAACTTTACCCCAAGTCAACAACGAGCGATTTATAACATAAGGATGCATGTCTATCGCTGGCTATGTCTATCCAACAGCTGAAATCTTGTCTGATTCTATCTTCTTCAAACTTGCTGCCTAACACTCAAAGTCTATGACGTTTGATTCCAGTTTCAGGTCAATAGCCAAGTAATAAGTGAACACTATCAACTCTGAAACAACATTCCTGTTGAACAGGACAAGTCTGAAATGCAGGCTGTGGAACTCAGCCCTGGACCACCTGAACCCGGTAGGAGGAAGCAACAAAGTAGTCGCTGAACAGTGCTGAGTCATTACAAGCTGTTCCCTCTGACATGTTAGAGACCCATGGGCCCGATGAGCCCCGGTAAGCCCTTTCTGGAAGTAAATAAAATAGATACAAATTGTGCACGGTGATGCAACTCCCTTGTGGGCGAGGGACCACAGTGGGGAATTCAGCTGTAACAGTGGGCAGCAGGAACTACACAAACTCCAAGCAGCTCTCCAGGTACTCTAACTTTATCCCAGACGCGGAAGGCTGGCTCTGGGAATATGGGTGGGAACATTCCCCGCTGCCGCTGCGGCTCAGATCAGGGCCACACTCGGGAGTCTTTTACTCTAAGCTGTTAAATCCACCCCCTCGGTAATTGGCGGATGGAGAAAAAGCTCCGAGAAAATGATGCATAATGGATTTGTTCTCCAGGCGGATGGAATGGGGAGTAGAGGACGCAGGATGCTAACGGCTTTGCTTCCCATGTGCAGGTCACCTGAAAGCCGCGATGCCTCCTTCTCCAAGGAGGCTGGCGAACTCACCATCTGGCTCCGCTCTCAAGCGGGGAGAGAAGTGGTTGCACGCCCACCTGCCCGCCGCCAGCCTCTCCTCCTCTTCCCCGGGCGCCCCCAGCCCCGCCGGGCGCGCGCGCTGCTGCCGGCATCCACGGTCCCGCCTGCTCCGGGTTGGCTCGGCAGCCCCGGCCGGCAGCTCCCCCGCGGGGCGGCAGCCTCTGCACCACTCGCCAACCTCCGCGCCCGCCGGGCCGAGGTCACGCCCGCTGCCCCCTCCTCGTGCCAAGCGGCAGCCCGCGAGCCCGGCCGGCAGGGGTCCGCGGCGGAGTCCGCAGGGAGACTCACCAGGTAGGCGCCCACCGTGCCCTGCGCCAGCATCAAGGCGCACTCGGACACCAGGAAGATCTTGATGCTGGAAAAGCAGGACACCTTCTTTTTCTTCTTCTTGTTCCTCTGCGCCTCGTCCCCCTGCAGCTCGCCGCTCCGGCCGCCGCCCGACGAGCCGCCCGGCTTCTTGCCCTGCATCCTTGCCCCGCCGCCGCCGCCGCTTTCCCGCTCGCCCCGGGTGTCGCGGCCGCTGCCGGGCGGGGGTGCGCGGCGCGAGGCTGCGTGCTGTCCCCGCCCCGGGCCCGCGGCGGCCGCCCCCGTCCTGCCTGGCTGCCGGCGCCGAGCGCTGGAGCAAGCACAGCTCCTCGCCGCCGCCACCGCCGCGCGCGCCCCTGCTCCCCCTCCTCCCCCGCCCGCCCCGCGCCTCCTCCGCCTCCTCCCGCTCGCGCTGTGCCAATCACAGGGGCTCCTGCGCCGCCCGCGGACGCCGCCGCTGTCCTCGCCGCTGCCCTCGCCCGCTGTCCGCGCCCCCTCTGCCCCGCTCCGGGGCCCGGTCTCCGCGGCGCGCCCCAGACACCCCACTCCTTGCTGCCGGTGCGCCCCCGGGGAGGCGCGGAGGGGAGGGTTTGGGGCGCTCGGCGGGGCCGAAGAGGGCAGGTCCGGCCGCGGGGAGAACCGGAGAGGCGGAATATCCCAGCGGCGCCGGGGCCGCGAGTGGGGGCCGGGAGGGGTGGAGTGCGGGAGCAGCTGCCCGGCCCCTAGGTGGCGTTGTGGGGTACGCGCGCTGTGGTTACTCGGGCACCCAGGGCATGGGAGGCAGCGCGGGAGCTGGAACCTAGTGCAGTGGCGCCCGGGTTCCGGATGGCGAGGAGGGGTTGTTTCCAGGAAGAGAGAGAATACTGAGAATCCAGGAAGGGTGGGCGCGCGTGCTTCCCCTCGACCGGGGGATTCTGAGGCCAGATGTTGCACCCTGGAGCTCCGGGTGCTGCCAGAGGTCAGAGCTGCCCAGGGCTTCTCCCCACCGGGTCCCGGCCTCCACTTCCGAGCTCCGCGCCTCTAAAGGGGAGAAAGGAGATGAAACACAGCAAAGTGGAATCTTGATGAATCCATCAGGAGCGGTGCACACTGGGGGTCGCCCCAGCCACCAGATCCAGGCGACTGCACTGTCGCAGCGACCCCAGCAGAGGGCCTTGCCCAGCCCTTCAGCTGCCTGGAACACATCTGCGGGAGAGGGGAAGCCGTGGGGTGTGAGGGCATCTGTCAGTCACGGGCCTGCCCTGGTCTCCAGTCCTCTCCTGGCTCCGTGGTGCTGGCCGCTGTGCTGGGCCTTGGCCTGCGTGTCCTGCCATAGCAGGCGGGTCATGAGTCCTCACTCTCTGCATTTCCAACGAGTTTGGGCCACAGCACACGGTGGCTAGGATAGGCTAGCTCCCAGCCACATTGTGAAGCTCAGAGGGACCTGGACAGGTACCAGGGCACACTCAGCAGCTTCTGAGTGGACTGGGAAGCCGACTGATCCTTCAGAAAGCCTTTCCTTAATAATCCTGTCAACGAAAATGATTTAGCTTTCCTAGACTCCTGTGTTCCAATATCATCCCGGCACTCAGAGGCTGAGGCAGGAGGATCACAAATTCAAGCCCAATCTGGACAAATTAGAGACCCAGTGAAGTCCTCTCTCAAAAACTGAAAAAAAAAAAAAGTTTTAAGTGCATAGTAATTAACACTACCATAATTTTTACTTTCTCCGGAAGAACTTGAGTAAGAATAGACAGTGTAATGGTAGAGGTATTATTTGGCCACGCCATTTAGATATAAACTGCCTCACCTTTTTGTGGGTCCAGACATGATCTCACCGAGACTCGCTGTTGCTTTGTGATTTCCCCTCCCATCTATGCCACATCCTACCTGATTGCTCCACAGATCTTTTCCATGTTTCCACACCCTGACCTCACTGGCTGTGGCATTCCTGGCCGTCAGTCAGATCATCGGAACCCTAACCCACCACCTCCTTTATCCCCAGCCCCCATCATTCTTGGAGCCAGCTTTTGTATTGAGTCTTCTTCAGTCTTGGCTTGGTCCCTCCCCATCACTCTGGAATTGCAGGGGTTTCTCCTTATCCTAAGAGGACTTTTGATGACCTAGCTGTGTTTCCTGCCTCTGTCACTGTAAGGTGCAAAGCTACACTGAGATTTTCAGCTTCTCTCTGAACAGAGACCCTAGCACGGTTGAAATGTCACTCAGTGTATTAGTTGTGAAGCCTTTATCTCTTTACGTCATAATAATAGGAGCTAAAATTTATTTTGTTCTTGCTCTGGCCAGACACAGAGCATCTTAGTGCTTCACATTTGTCATTTAATCCTAGCAAAAGTCTTCTAAATTAAATACCATGATCAGCCCTGTTTTACAAATGAGAAAACTGGTGTCCGGAAAGTTTAACTTGACCAATGTCATTTAACCAGTAAGGGTTTCAAAGACTAGCCTTAGAATCAGGTTCTTAATAACTACTGACATGTTATCACATGTATCTCCTGGTGGCCTGCATGCTGGGGAGGGTGGATTCACAATGTTCTCTTTTTCTTTTACTATATCAGCAGAGACTCTGAAGTGGTAGTGACCAGTCCAGCGTCACACAGCTGAAATGGGACAGGATTTGAATAGAAGTCGAGCCCTCTATCTGGTATCACATTGCCTCATGTGTGTCTGAGAGGGAGGTAGGCTTTTATATCTCCAATTTAGCCATGCATTTTACATTGTAAAATTTAGCTATCTTTGGAGAAATCAAACACCTTTGGCCCCAGAGAGAAGATTCCAAATTAGGATTGTAAATTCTTCCTATAATTAACCATAAACAGCCATGCAAACAGTCCTGCTCCTGAAGCCTTAAGAATCATCACAGCTAGCCTAGAGGCAGTAAGGCTGCAGCCTCCCAGCAGCCAGAAGGAGGAAATGAACATGTCCAGTTCCCTTCCCCCTTTGCTAGCTGTCTTTACTCATAGTTCAGAGATCCAGGGATGCTAAGGGTTCAGGAGCAACAAGTGCTTCTATTTGACAGTCTCCTGGTTGGCTGTGCAAAAGGAGAAGCAAAAAAATAGTAATCATCTTTGTGTCTGCACCACGTACTAGTACTCAGCCTTGTTTGTCCTGTATTTCAACTGATCTCCACAAACAGGGAGCTCTGTGCTTATTCAACCCATGTACCCATCAGAAACAGCAACACATGGCTTTTCGGAGCACATAACTGGTAGCTGGCAGGAACTAAACCTGAACTGAACTCACCTTGAATTGGTGAGAGTGCCTAGGAGAAAGGGAACCTCCCAAGATATGCAATGTCCCCTCCAGTAAAGGGGACAACTGACATCTCTTGAAGAGCATGGCAAAAGGAGCTTAACTGCCACTGGACATCTGAACCAGGTGACGTTAAATACTGCCTTGGAGAAATGCTGCAACCACCCCTTCCAGGCTGGGGTCTGTTCCACCCCTCTGTCCCCCTAGTGGTGGGTGGCGAACTTGGAAATGCATCTGTGTTACCCAGTAAAGGCCTAGGGAGCTTTTGTATCATTTTGGCCTCTAGTTATCTTTGAGCTCAATAACTTTTCAGAGTTAGACAAATATATTGCTAGCTAAGCCTTCCTTATTTCACTGATGCCTTCTTCATTGGCTACTTAAAGTATTCCAAACATTCAGAATCTTGAAATCCAATCTAGGGAAGCCAATAGAAGATTGGGTGACAGGGCAAGATAAACTGCCTTTTGCTTCCTAAAGTATTAATAAGCAATTAGTACATGTTCAGGGATCAGAATGTGAAGAACTTTCCTCCCCCACTTTAGAAAAGACCATGAGTTTATTTCTGTAGGAGTGAAGTGGGTTAACTTCGTGGTCACTGCAAGGAGAAAAAGTGACAATACCTTCCACTGTTGCTGGGCTGTGGCAAGACTTCACAGCAAGTGGCCTCAGTGTAATTCAACACAATGAGAAACTGTTGTTCAAGTAATTCGCATGAACCATCTTCTGCCAGCTCCAATTTTATTCACCAGCAAATACGGCGTTGAAAAATAAATGCAAAGCATGATTCTGATTGTTACTGGGATGGAAAATAGATGTTTAGATTCTCACCCCGTGGATGGGATTTTTCTCTCTTTTTCCAAAATGCATCAATCATATACTGTGTCCAGCCAAGGATAGAATTGAGGCTAGGCCAGCTTCTCTGGCTTGAAACTAATATTTGGGCTGAGTGGAAGCTTATTTCTTTCCCTTTGAGTTTTGCTCTTCCCACCTCCATTTCCCAATTAGCCTGGTCCATATGCCTTTCTACCGTACAGCTCAGCATCTCAACATTTTAAGCTCCCTGTTTTAAATTATCTCTCTTAATTTGAACATGTTCTAAAGCTCAGCAATAAAAGGATAAACATCAGTGGGAATGCAATTTAAAAAAAAATGTTGAATCCAAAATTCAAGTAGAAAAAGAACATGAGCAAAGAAAGAACATGAGTGGATATTGAAGGAATTTGTATAACTAGGGTTTGGGAATGGGTTATATTTATGGACAGTTAGTTTTGGGGCAGAAGACAGAATAAAAGTAATAAACATCTACCAGTATGAGTGCATCTCGGGAGCTCATCATTTCCTTTCTATTGATATGTATATACAAAGAATTTGTTTCCCCAGTAGGCTCTCAAGGGTAGAGGGGGTGTTTCACTTTAAAAATAAAGGATCAATTGTCCCCTTGTGGTGCCTACCAGGCCTCCTGCCAAGTTGCTCAGGATAACAATGCAAAGATGTCGAGGTTTGTAGAAAACTTCCTTCCAAGCATTTTCCCCAGGGACTCACTTCTGTGTCCTAGACTTCTCTGTGACTGTGCACACCCCTTCCTGCAGCAGAAATTGTCCCCATCAGCCCTGCTCCTGACACGATGCATCTCCCCAGCTATCTCTGAGGGAGACTTGCCTCGCTTTGCTCCTAGCATCTGAAAATACACCCAAACCTTTGTATTTTCGGGATGAAAGCTGATACTAACTGCAGGCAGAGGAGATGTGAGCTCGTGCTGAAAATGTGCTGAAGGCCCCTGGCATCTCCAACAAAGGAAATATGAGGTGGCAAGGTTGGGCATATGCCAATCAATACTCCATGGGTTCCAGGCTTTGCCACAGCTATCTGCCCTCCTAAGAAGTGGTAAACACCTGGCCCAGGTACCCCAGGTGGGCATGATGTATTAACCGTGGGGCTAGTCAAAGAAAAAAAAAAAAGAGTTCCTAAAGACATAAGGAAAAATCCACAAGGCTTAGTGTGTCCGAACAGGAGTCTGATCCACTCTTATGTGAGGGAGAAGAAACCCCTCTTCTCAGGTTAGCATCCTTCTCACACCCCAGCTCTTTCTGCTGTCTCCTTCCAGCCCTGCAGGCAGACACCTCACCATGGCACAGCAAGAAAGGAGGACAGACAAGCAGAATGGGCATCCAACCCTTTGCCACCTATTATGGGCTGGTGTGTCTCCCCAAAATTCATATGCTGGAGTCTTAACCCCCACCAGCTCAATATGTGACTATTTGTCGATTAGGCTTTTCAGGAGGATTCTGAGGTCAAATGAGGTTGCAGGAGTGGGTCCTGGTCTAATGTGATTGTCCTCACGACGAGAGGTAATGAGGACCCAGGTGAGCACAGAGGAAAATCCAGGTGGGTACAAAGCTAGCGGCTCTGGTTGGAAGGAATATCTGCCAGCCCAAGAGAGAAGCTCAGAAGAAACCACCTCTGCTGACTCCTTGGTCTTGGACTTAGAGTCTCAAGAATTGTGAGAATGTAAATTTCTATTATGGCCCTTCGATCTGTGATGGTTTGCTATGGCCACCTGAGCAGGCTCATCTACTGTCACCCGTTCCCACCCCTTCCTACATGCCCTGCTCTCAGACCCTATTTAACTGACTGTAGTAATGAGCTCAGGGTGCTGTCTCCTACTGTATCTTTTGGTGCATGCTGTTCCCTTTGTGTGGGAGGCCCTTCCTTCCCCCTTCTTCAGTGGCTCATATCTACTGGTATCTCAGGATTGAGCTGACGTGTCACCCTCTCAAGAAGATGGTTTAACAACACTTCCTACATGTGCTGCTGATTCCCCACCACCTGCTTCCCCCACCACTGGTGACATTGTCTGCCCTTTAATCCTACAGCTGAGAGCACTCAAGGTCCTTCTTCCTGTCTGGCTTCTGCTCAGTGTCTTTCATTCCAATAATTCTGTCCCTTGGAAGAGCTGGACCCAGGGCTGACAGTATGAGAGCACAAGAGGCAGCCCTTGGTCACCGGGGCTGTTAACAGCTGTGCCACAATGGCAAGAAGACCCTGTAAGCACAGGAGGTAAGGAGCAAGCAGCTACAGCTGTTCCAGCTGTGACACCAAACCCAGCCAGACAGGAAGTAAGAGGCCTTCTGGGTTGCCTCCAGGAGGTGACAATGAGGGACTTGCTGCTCAAAGTGAGGTCCTTGGTCCACAGCATTGACATCACTGGGGCTGGGGGTGGGGTGGGGGGTGCTTGCTAGAAATGCAGTCTCATAGACTTCAGCCCTAAAGTGAAAACCAGAATTTGAATTGATTTCTACCAAATGACATATGTGTGTGTGTATGAGATATAGGATAGAATAAATTAAAAAACTAGAATCATAAGAATTTGAGATTTTTTAAATTATACTTTTAAGAAAAATTACAACTTCAGGACAAAATTTACATAAGCCATTTTCCCTTCCACAAAACGCACTTTAAAAAATCCCTAAAGGTCTTTCCACAATAAACCTGTCAATCTTGGCTGTGCCCCTGTCCTTGTCACCTATAAGGAAGCGGCAGTGTTGGAGGGTGGCAGATTTCAATGTCAAACATGTAGGTGCCTTGCATTGTAAGATGACAGACACTAAGAATTCCAAGTTCGGTTCCTGCCATTAGGCTGCTAAATGAATTGGTCTCTAAATGAGAAATTGTGTACGGTATGTATAGTATGATATTTAGAACAAAAACATGGTCAAAGGAAACTCCAACTTGAAGACTTTGGTTTTATTTGCTTGACTTTTACATGCAGTACTGTAAGGTATAATGGACTGTAGAACTACAGTACTGTACAGGGCAATCAGCAAATGTTACAGTACTGTATAAACAAGGCATATTGCACAAAAAAAGATATCAAGAGTCTATCAACAATGTGCAGAATTGTACCAAAACAAAATGGGTTGTAAATCAGAACAGCGTGCCTGGCTCAGAAGTACAAGCAGTCATTAAACAGGTAGGTGGTTAATTGAGGAATATCTGTAAACATCACCCAACTTGAAGACACTCCTTTAAAAGCACCCAGCTCCTGCTCAGAGTGAGCCTCATCTTCTCTGAGTACCTGCATTCCACCATGGAGAATGCTTTTAAAAGTCTCTAATAAATCCGTCTCTTGCCTCTCTTACTGGTGCATCCTGAGAATTCTTTTTCCCCAACAGTAGTCAGTGAACCTGAAAACCTACTCTACAAAAAGGGTAGGATAGAGTCTTTATTTCAGCCTCAGGGACCTCTCAGACTCTGCCTGGTGACATCATGATTGGAGAAAAGTTGGACTAGAATGTGATCGACAGAATCCAATATAAAGTAGTATTTTAGTATTCATAGTGATTTCCTTTTCCCTTGTACTGGGGGCTTTAAAAGAGCAGTTGACTCCAGAGAAGATGCTGGCTGTCATGATTTTCATGGAGTCATCACACCGTGGAGTCCTGGAGCAGGGGAGCTGGGCCACTGATGACAAGGCTGGGGTGCTGGGGGGCTTGGCCGTTGTATCTGGTTGCTGTTTTGGCAGTGCATCTGCATCTCAGAAGAAGTTGAGGCTGAACTTTTGGATCAGCTGCCTGGAATTTCCTCTCTTAGTTTCCATTAAAACATCAGTGAAAATTCAGATCACTGCAAAGGCAAACAAAGGCTTTACACCCTTTATGCCGGGATCCTGAACAGTGATTGTCCGTTTCTGAGGGAAATTACTCCTAGCATAGGACAGATGGGCATTCAAAAAGGATGTCTCCTTGCTGCACAGGAGGAAGGAGGTGAAGGTTCTGCAGAGGGAGCCTGGCCTGGCTACCCCCAAATTGAAGCCTAATAGCTCCCTTCTGGCTGCCTGAGGGTGCTCACCCAGCATTCCAGTCCTGCTGGAACAATCCATGTAATGGTAACCTCAGCAAAGCACACTGGGTCTAGGCAGAATGTGTGGGTGATTGCAGAGTAAACCCTGAGGTATAGATGACATAGGTGCAAATAGCCTTTTAAAAATGATTATCTGATGTACAACTTTTAAACAATGATTATCTAATGTGTAACAAGCCAACCCAAAACTTAATGGTTTAAAATAACAACATTCATTTTGATTGATAGTTAATCTGTAATCAGGACAAAGTTCAGCAGAAGAGACAGAGTCATCTAGGGAGGCTGCAAGGTGGAGGGAGGCACTCTCGTGTGCTCTCAGTTGGATTTGGATGTCTGCTACCTGGGCTAGGCAGTCTCAGACACCTACAGCCAGAAGAGTGGGGTTTTTGTGGGCTTTCCATTGATTCTGAAGCATAAGGGCCTAGAAGCAGCAGGATTTTGTACATAGTTGCTGAAGATTCTCTGTTCACATACCACAGAGAGGGTGCCGTGCAATTTCTGAAACCTCCCAAGTCACATAGGGCTCTTACTGCAGCGTTCTGTTAGTGGAAGCAGCAAGAAAATTCCATATGAACTTAGGGGAAAGAACATAGGACCCATCTCTTGATGAAGGAGGGTCAATGTCATGTTGGAATAACCTATGAATCGAAAGTCAAGGTCACCTTTTTGGAAGAATCTACCACCTGGGATATATATTTCTGTATCCACTTTTGGAAATTACTCTTTGCCATATAACTGAGAGCACTCTATTCTTGGAATTAGAATTTCTACACGCCATTTCAGACCATAAAGAGATTATGAAAGGCTTCATTGATTAGTAATGGATTCATGTCGATTTGCAAAGGACTCGTCAAAGAAGTAGGAAAAAAATCATGCCACAGTGTGATAGTATAATAGCTCACATTACAACCAGGCACCGGAAATCAGTCTGGAGAACAGGCACCATAACTTTCTTCTAGGTACAGAAAACTCCGGTAGATACAGAGTATATCCAACTTGGATAGATAAGTTCTTGTTAAAATGGTTGTTTGTGTATGGATTTGGGATGGGTAAATATACACTCAGTTTATGAAAAATAGTAACCTTAGTGAAGAGATTCACTAGATTAATGAAGTGTAGAAGAAACCTACCTACTTTTAAAAAGTTGATTGCATAAAATAACAAAAGTTGTAATTGTGTTTTTTTTGTGTTTTAATGAATAGTAGACACTAGGTACTTTCTGAAATAAGAAATAAAGCTTTAGGTAAAAGAGATAATATTTGAGATTCTAAGATTGAAAAAGAAGCCAGTAGGTGAGAACCGGATTCAGTAAACTAAAAATAAAATGATGAATTTAAAAGCTAATTTTTGTACAATACAAACCAGAATCAAAATTGCAGAAAGTCAAATAAATAACATGGAAAGCAAGTTAGAGAAATGCAAAATGATGAGAGAAAAGACAGATGATTGGAAGATCAAAAAATAAACTGGGTTTAGCTCAGTAGTAGAATACTTGTTTAGCTTGTGCAAGGCCCTGGGTTCCATCCCACACCACAAAAATTAGTAAATCAAAAGTAGAAGGTTTCCTATATAGTTAGGAAGGCCTTCCAAGGAAGATATAACCAGAACAAATGACGTTGTTTCTATGTAAAGAAAAATAATGGAAGAAACAAAATTGAGCTTCAAAAAGACTATACAATAAAAAATATTGTACCATATCCTGTACACAATTAATGAAGAATGATATATAGACACGATACTGCAAATTAGTTTGGACATAAAGAATTTTTAAAAATTCTACACACATCCAAACAAATATATTCCTCAGTATAAAATGAATACAGGCTGGGTTGTGACATCACAAATCCAAGTACCACAAAAAGCAAAATAGAAGTTGTTGTATTCAGGGTTTACAAGGGAATAGACTTAATGCAGGACACATAACTTATAGGAATATTTTACAATATTTAGCCAAAAAGTCAAATGTAGAAGAATGAGGGAAGCTGTCCGTGTACTAGAGACCCAAAGAATTCCGCTGAGGGCCTGGATCCCATGGCAATGTTCTGCACAAGGGCTTAGAGCCCATGCTGATGTCCTCCAGAAGTCCAGTTAGAGTTTTAGAGCTCATTACAATGTCTCATGCAAGACTTTATAAGGATCTGCACTGGGGAAGGCCCAAAGTCCCGTGGTGGAGGCTAGAAAGTCTGCTCCTGCAGGGTGAAAGATCTGTGCCAGTAGGCTGAGGGAGCCAGGACACAACATTCAAGGACCAGAACTGCCCCAAGAAGAACTGCAGTCATCCTCAGCGACCCAAGCTCCTCTGACAATAAGAACAGCCAAGTTCATGTCTGGAAAGCCAGCATGACTTCTCCAGGAGAATCAACAGTGCACCATCTTCCCACCAGTTCTCCCTTTATGCATTGGCAACAATCCTCAGGGGGCCCTTCCAGGCCCAGCACCCTGCTGGTTTGGTTCAGCTGAGTGGTACAAGTTGCCCATCAGTTAATCCACCATAGAAGTGATGCTAGGAGAAAATTCTTATGACTCAAGCTGAAATCTTAATTTGTAAAAAATAAAAAATAAATAAAAGAGAAAAATGATTCTAATCAAGAACTCCAAAAAAAATTATCCTTGTCCTTTCTTAAAAAATTCAAAAAGGGCTCAAAACTGTTCCCCAAGACAATGAATTTACCATCTGTTTTAAAGGAGTGTTCATAGTGTCACCTTGTCTGTCCTCCTGAAAAATGAAAACCTAAAATGGTCCCACTAACTATACCAGATGCTAGTGAAACCCATAGGTTTTAAATACTGTAATACTAAAAGACTAGGATTAGTTACCATGACAACAGGATGCTGGGCTATGTTGTGTTGACCAAGTAAGACTTCAACATGTGATGAAAAATTCCAGTCTGTCAAAAACCAGTGTCTGTGAGGATAAATGGACTTTTAAAAGGTTTAAACTGATATAAAAAGTCAAGGTTGTCTTAAAAGGAAGATTCTGCCTGGTGTCTATATATGTCAGGTAGTCTTTGGAAAAATAACCTTGGTGTTTTATAAAACTACTTGATAATTTTTAAAAATAAAAGAGAAACAGAAAAAAAGGATAGACATGATACAGAATTTTTTCTTTAAAATGTACGGAATTAACGCTAGTTAAGATATTGCATATTGTTATCCTACAAGTAGTTGTTCAGGTTATAAAATCTAGGTACAAAAGTGATCAATCAAACAATGACAGCACAAACTTTCTTTTCGATGAATTAACAGATTACTACTTGAGACCATAGCCATAAGTGAAATAGATCAAACTAACATTTATAAATATTATACTGTCTCCTTCGTGTAAAAATAATAAAAAATAAAAATCTGAAAGAGTAATAAGATCCAAAATATACTTGATAAATTTTAAAGGATTTGTACAAAACAGAAATAAAATGTATTTTAAAAGACACCAAGAAAGATAGAAGAAAGTGCTTTCTAAAGACAGAAACATGAATGAGTCATTAAAAATAAGAACAGTAAAGTTGAAAAACATGCAATAGCCTAAAAAAAAATCTAGAGGTTATATGAGGGTAAAAACAGAAAACAAAAAGTTTAAATGTAGAAAAGAATATAAAAATAAACACAGGAGAATTTTTAAGAAATATACAAACATTATTTAAGAAACAGCGCATTAATAACGGTAAAAACTGCATTAAATGTACATTTTCAGGCAAATTTTACCTAACCCTAAGCAAATAGGCCATGAATTTAAAAGAAATTCTAGAGATAGATGAATAGCTAGCTAGCTAGATAAAATTTTTATAATTAAATGTAAAATGTTTCATTATGTGACAGTTTACCATTGATAACTTCCAGAATTTTAGAAAGAAAATCCCATATTACATAGACTTTCTAACAATAAAACCAAGTGCCAAAAATATAAAGATTCATTTTGTGAAGCCAGCATAATACTGACAAAAATAACACAAAACAAATAAAATAGTTATTATGATGTTGCAGTGACATAGTAAATATTGCAATGATAAATACACCTTCCAAAATAAAAACCAGTATTTTCTTTCCCTTATGACATAGTGATTCTAAATTTTATATTAATGAGTAATCAGTAAAATAAAGTTGAGTATAAAAAAAAAACAAAAAAAGGAAGAGAGTAATCAAATAAAGAGAAACAGAAAAATTAGTCAGTAGACAAGTCCTCCCAGGTATTAAAATATTAAACAACAGCAAACAAAGCAGACTTGTCCTAGCTCCTGAATTGGTAAGTAGATTCATAGACTAGAGCAATCCGCCTTAAAATAGACTCTGGTATAGATCCCAGCCTAATAAAGGAAGCACATCAAAAAATGGATAGGGAAAAGGTTATTCATCAAACGGTTAGGAAAACGGATTAACTCAAATTATAGCCTCACCCTGCAGTAGCTCAAAACAAAAACAATAAAAACAAATGGATTAAAAGAGTCACACAGACAAAAACTTAAGTGAATAGTTAACAGAGCACTGGTGAGGGAACAATATTTGAACATAAAATGTAATGCAAGTAATTACAAAGGAAATGCTATATACATTTCACTTTTACACAATTAAAACTTCTCTACATCCAGAAGCATCACTCACAACAATCAAATTACAAATGGAAAAAAAAGTGGTTATATCAACAGGGCAGCAGGATAACACAATTAAAGAGCACACAGGAAAACTCAATACTCTGAAATCAATAAGTAAAGCTCGATTATTCTGAAAGAGATGCAGAGGCTCCAGAAAAATTCAAAGAAATACGAAATCCAGTAAACATGCAAAAAATGCATATAACTAATCAAATAGTAAAAATATAATTACAAGATGCATTTGTTCACGTCCCCAAATGGTGAGACGCTTTTGAAAGGAAATGTTCTGTGCTGGTAAAAGTCCAAAATAACGGCTCCCAGTTGCTGATTGAAGTTGGAATTTGAAAAACTGCCCAGTTATTGGTGTTGCTTACATAGGTCCTCAAGTATTCATTTCTTCTGCTCACTAAGTCCCCTCCAGTGAGTGTAAGTAGCCTAAGGACATAATCAGAGACACAAACAAAACTGTAAATGCAATGCTTTATTGTTTAGTGCCTATTGAATGATTATTCATAATAATATAACATTGCAAAGAATATATATACGTATATATTCATTAGTAAAGGACTGGCAAAATTATACTGCCTTTTCAAGAAACCACTATTCAGTCATTAAAAAATATTTTCTAGTGGATGGAACCTGAAATCATCATGGTAAACAAAACAAGACAGACTCAGAAAGACAAACCTCACATATTTCCTGCTCTGTGTAAATCTAGAGGGAGAAAGGACATGCAGGAGAGGAGGACTCGGAGGACAGAAAGGGAAGTGGGGAGATGAGAAGGTAAGGGAGGCTGAAGAGGGGTGCTTACAATCAAACTGTATCATACGCATGTATAAAAATGCTACATGAATCTCTTTATTCTGTGGAATCCATATACACTAATAAAAATAGCAACAGGCAAAATTTTTTGCCAGTACTGAAAAAAAATTTTTTTCCACTGAGCTACTTCCTTAGCCCTATTTATTTAATTCTGAGACAAGGTCTCGTTAAGCTTCTGGGCTGCCTAGGCTGGGCTCTGACTTGTGGTCGTTTTGCTTCAGCCTCCCAGAGTGCTAGGATTACAGGTGTGTGTGTCAGCTGCCTATATAAATGAGCAACCTCTAACTGGGAAACACTTCTCATGCATTCTGCCCTAGCTCAAAGGGATAAAGTACTGCTCGAGCTGCTGTCAAAGCCAAAATCCATCCTGCTTGAGCTACTTTGAGTGAGAGATAAGATATGCATCAGCTGTGCTTTCTACTTCCTAGCTCTTATCCCTGCATGCAAGTGAGCTCCCATTCCCTTGTCCAAAGCCCTCTTCCTAAGTGTAGAGCTGGCATGGTTATCTCCCAGCCTGCAGAGGTATGCCATCTAGGTATGGTCACTGCAAACTTTGTGGGGGTCCAGGTTTCTTGCAGGAAGGGGTCAGCCAGCCTGGAGTTATAGGTCAAGAGGACATGCTTAAGAAGTGTAAGAAGCCAGGATTTCTAGCCAAGCTGAGACAGAAAGAACAGGTGTTACTATCCCTTCAGTGTTAAATTTAAAGACGACTTCTAGAGGAGCCACATTTTCCCCTTTGTGTCCTATGTACACACGTGTAAATTACAGACTGATACTAGAGGAAATAGGGACAAAAGAAATACACAGTGTCTGCAAAACTGAATCTTAAACATCGTAGAGTCGAGGACAATGTGCCACCCTCCAGAACAAATACTCCTTAAGGACAACAAATATATCTATTTCTCAGGGGGCCAAGAACTTACCTCGGATAACACTTCAACTTGGAAGTCAGTGAGGTGAGAGTTGTGAGAAGAGAGTGGAACAAAGTTCAAGTGTGAGGAGTCTGCAGAGGTTGGCATGATGTAAAAACAAGCACAAAAGCAGATTCATGTGTGGCAGAAAAGATGAGCTAGGTTAGCTATAGAATGCAGTCAATTGTTGCATCCCTATGTTAGAAAGTCTTAGAGGTTGGTAAAACCTAAGGCTATAAATGTACCCTGACACCAGGTATTATGGATTAAAAACTAGTGGTCAACTTAATGCCAGTGGAATTAAATCACCATGCTGCTGAGTGTAGATGCTCCCCCTGAGGAAAGTTGCCAGCATAGTGATGTGGAGAAGGAGAAGCTGGGCATTCGGGTGCATTGAGGCATTGAGGCCCATGGAGGTGTGTTGAGGCATTGAGGCATTGTGGGTTCTCCTATGTGTTTCTGTTTGATCCACTGGTTCTCCTGAAGAAGCTCTGGTCCTCACATTGAGCATTGCTTCATGGCTCTGGAAGGGAAGACATGTGCCAGTTGGTCTCCAGGATGAACTCGTCATGCTGCTTCCTGGCATGTACCTGACTGTGCTTATTGTCGGAGGAACTCAGGGAATCCATGTCACTGAGGATGGCTGTGGTGCTTTTCAGGACAGCCCTGGTCTTTGTTGTCAGTGTGACTTCTCGGCTCTAGCATAGAACACTCAACCCACCAGCCCAGCTCCTTCACCCCGCTGGCATAGGCTTCCTAACTTCCACTGCTGACCTTTGGGCCTTTCCAGCCGGATCCGTAAAAGAGACTGGTGTGAGTCCTCGTGGGCACTAGACCTTCAGTTGTACTCATGGGAGGCATTGTCATAAGCTCTGGGTCTTCATCTGGACTCATGTAGGACATTGCTGTGGAATTCAGGCCCTTGGCTAAATAGTCTACATCTTTAGTGTTGTGGATAGATTTCCTGCATTTCTTTGTGTTAACTCTGGGTAACCTTCATAAAAATAATATTATAAACTCCATGTCCTGATTCTAATTGTTCTCTGCACAAACCCTGACTACAACACCAGGTATGACAGAAAGCAAAAACACCTTCCAAGATGTCACAGAGAGTGCTAGGGACAAAAGAACCAGTTTAGACAGCTCACACTGGCAAAGTTATAATTTGAGCTTCAAAAAGGGTATAATAATTGTGGTCAGCTAAAATATGATGAGTTTGTGGAACACCATAATTTCATAATGATATTCAGAGAAAAGTTAATATAAAGTATACAAAAGGTAATTACGATGAAGACACCATGTAGCTATCAGGAGATATGTTTAATTTTATAAATTTTAATGAGAAAGTTAACATAAATTGATATTTTATTTCTTCTATTGATTCTGTCTGATTGTAAAAAGCAGAAATGAAGCTATCATCTACATGCAAAAGTAGAAAGGTAGAAATAGAAGGGAATGGTGAGTTAGCAAAGTCATCTTGGAAAAATATAGAGAAATTCTACCAAGAAAAGGAGGGGCTTATAAGTATCAGAGATCACACACAACACTAGAGAGAGAAAAGGTTCAAAACTGTGCTCCAAGCAATGAATTTGTCAGATGGTTTAAAGGACCACTTGCTGTGCCGTCATGACCACCTCTCCTGGGAGGTGCCAGACCTAGACCGTTCCACTAACCAGGAAGGCAGCCATGGTTTTATGTGATACCAACATGACAGACCTTCTTCCGTGATGGCAGGATGAAGGGCTATGGCGGCTTGTCCATGCAAGACTTCAACACTTGATGGGAAAATTCCAAGCTATTGAAAACTAAACTCAATAGACTGAAAAAATTTCAAGTCGATGTAAAAATTCACAATTATCTTAACAGCCCACCTCACCTTATGTCCATGCTGTGTGTTTGGGGAATCTTGGGATAAGGCACTTGGGCTCATGTCCCAGTGAAGACTAAGTAGGTCAATCAGATGTTCTTACATCGGCTGAGTTGTTACTCCCTTTCTTTTTGCTCTGGACAAGCAGACATACAACCTTGGGAAAGTTTCTGGTTAAATATTATCATAATCTTAGGAAGTATAAGTAGTATTAAAATAATAAATGAGGAATAAAACAAAATGTTGACATCTTGGGGCAGGTGTAGGCATAAATATAGCATCACTCCTGATAATCATATTTATGTGTCTTGTTTGTGGTTTTATGTGTTTAGCATGCTTAAAGGAATGTCAAGAGAAATGGAGACTGAAATTTTTCCTTTAAACCAAATGACACATCATGGGTTTTTTATAAGCCTTTCAAGGTTAGTTTCCATTGCAGCTTTGGGAGCAGAAGCAAAATCACAGTTGTGAAGTAAATAAAATGGTAGAGGCTAGAGAAAACTGAGGGAAATATCTGGGAAACAGAATTTAAGGGATATCAAAGTGAGGATTAACAGTTTACGACAAATTTTTAAGATGTTAGTTAAGTCTATGACAAACAATATACCAAGATGATAAACCCATACACAATGCAAACTAAGAGAACAGTGGTGTCCACAACTGCTTCTTTGTAAGGTACTGTCTGTGTGCAAGAAAGATAAGAGGTTGTGAGAAAAAAGTGCCCAAAGTCCCCCGAGGCAAGCAGGCTTGGTGTGAAGCTGGGGGAGCTTGAGCGTGTCCTGAGTTGCAGGCTGTCCCTGCCCTGTGCTGTAATTGCAGGGAGGTGGAGCGGTTGGGAGACAGGCTGGAGAGCCAGGGCGGTGCAGTCTCCTGTGTGCATGGTGCTAGTGTGTGGGAGGAAGAGAAAGGCTAAGGAGGGAGCCCGAGATGCCCAGCCAGGAATGACAAGCAGTGCCGTGCTGTCTTCTGGGCAGCACACATTTTCTTACCTTCTCTCCCAAGCCATACGGATGGGATGAGTCTCTAGCAGACCCACACATCTGTCCTCCTGCCCAGTCCATGCCTCACTGCCTAGGACTTCTGTCCCAGGCCCATTTCTTTCCCGTAGCTTCTTTGGCTTTGCCAGGGAAGTGCTGGACCATGGCTTGGGAGAAAAACTCTACGCACTGTGACTTAGGCTGTGACCTGGGGACCTGCAGCATGGTACCACCTGTGTAGATCTAGACATGCAGCCCCTCAGGTCCACTGATTAAGAGGCATCACTTACACCTCTGACTCCTACTGCCCTATGTGTGGGAGATACATGACAGGCTCAAAAAATGACCAATCCCTAGTTCTTGTTTGCTTTCCCCAGATTTAGTGCATTGTTCCTACCTTTTTCTCCAGACCAGCTTGGGCATCTGAATTATAAAAGCTTTCTTACTGATTTACTCTCCAGCACAATAGCAAAATTTCACTGAGTGTGGTGCACATGCCTGTCATCCCAGCAACCTGGGACGCTGAGTCAGGAAGCTCAAAAATTCAAACCCAGCCTTGACAACTTAACAAAACCCTGCCTCAAAATTAAAAATAAATTTGGGGATGGAGCTCAGTACAAAGGCCCTGGACTCGATCCCCAGCACAAAACAGAAACAAAGTGAAAAACAGAAAGTTTGAAAACAACTGTCCCATACCTCTTAAAGCTCCACTATCCAAGCTCCCTTCTAAACCGTGTGTGGCCACTTTCAGGCAGGTAAAGAGGACAAAGAAGAAAGGAAATAATCATTCAGTCTTTGACTCAGATCACAGGCAGACAAGATCAGATGATTTCCCCTCCAAGGGTCTTGTGCCTCAAACTTCTTCAAAAACATTAAAGCCCAACAGTTATCTGGTGAGTACATTTGTACGTGGCCTCCCCGAGCTTGTGAATGCAGTAGCAAGTCTTCACCTGTTTTCATCTCCTTTGAAATTTCAACGTATATTCTAGGCTGGAACAACAGCCTTTGTCTCCTGGGGCAAAACGTTTTGGTTTTTGTTTCCAAACTTCAAAGTCTAATATCAAAATAAAAGGATTTTCCCCCCACATAAGCCTATGGGTTTTCTCAGGTGAAAGAGAGAAACTTAGGTTTAAAGAAATTGGGAGAGCATAACTGGTGCCCTTCAGTTTGGTCTTCCTTTCTTTAAAAGTGTCTAAAGCTGCAATGGCCAAGCATTTATTTGCCTTGGTTTTGAACTTAGAGGTAAGATAGCATTTTGTTTCTTTTCTTTCTTTCTTTTTTTTTTTTTTTTTTTTTTTTTTTTTTTTTTTTTTGCTTTTTTGTTTTTATCGGTACCAGGGATCGAACTCACGACTGTCTGATTGCAAGGCAGGCGCTTATGCCGCTGAGCTAAATCCCCAGCCCCTTAGTATTTTGTTTCTTAAAACCTGACACTGACAGTTGAAGTCAGGATTTTATTAAGGCTTCCTTTGTTTTTTTCCCAAACCAAGCCAAACACAATAATTTCATCTAATAATCAGTCAACAGCATTCCTGTAGTCAGTGTTCTCCAAAAAACAATAAGATATATACAGAGAAAGACATGGAAAGAGATTGACTATGGGAACTGGCGTCCTTCGCTATGGAAGCTGAGACTGTCAGGACAGACACAAGCCAGAGAACCAGGAAAGCAAAGAGCATGGCGCAGTCCACATCCACACGCTTAAAACCAGAGGAGTTTATGGTACAGTTCTCCATGAGAACCTGGCACTGCTGGTGCCAATTCTGGGGTCCAGATGTCAGAGAACCCTGAGTTCTAGTGTGAAGGAGAAAGAGATTGGCATCCTGGCATGAGAATCTGCCCTTCCTCCTACTTGTGTTCTGTTGGGGGCCAGTTCCCCTACCTTGAAGGAGGGTTTTCTGTCTCAGTTCAACAGCTCACAGCCTCAGGGTGGCCCGGTCACTCTAGTCAAAAGCAAAACTCCCAGACTTCCCTTACAGTGGAAGAGAAATGGGCCCAGTGCCTGCTGAAGCACTGAGAATAAGTGGTGTTTACTGTTCTGGGTTTCCTCTGCCACAGGCAAGTTGACACCGCAAATCAACCATCTCAAGTATTTCTGTCTTAATTCATGTCTGCTGTTATAACAAATCACAGCAGACTGGATAATTTATAAAAAATGAAAATTTATTTCTCACAGTTTTGGCGACTGGAAAATCCAGTATCAAAACGCTAGTAGGTTGTCTAGTGAGGTCAGTGCTCCACTTTGAAGGTGGTGCCCGCTGTGCCCTTCAGAAGGAAGGGGTACAACTGAAAGAGCAATGGACTGAATACTGCATCCTTCCTTTAATAAAAGCTTTATTCCTACGCATGTGGGAGGAGCCTTTATGATTTAGTCACTTTTAAAGGTCCCACCCCATAAAACTGTCACATGGGCAACACTTGAATTTTGGAGGCAACACATTGGAACTGTAGCAAATATAAACCTTAACATGAGAAGGAGGAAGAAGAATGGGAGGCTATGGAATAATTTTAATAAGGATACATATGCATAGTCCTACCATGTCGACAAACAGGCCACGTTTCATATAGATGATATAGAACAGCTGGTAAGTGCCCCTTAATTACTGTTGGGTTGCACGGATGAATTTACGTATACCTGTTCATCTGCTGTCTGGTATGCTTTGGCAAAGCCAGAAGATCTTCTGTGAATGAAATAATCAAAGTAGCATAAGGTGGGAGAAGTGAGGGTATCTTAGTCATTTTCCTTGTTGCTGGGGGCCCGACATCCACAAGTTAAAGAAGGAGAGTCTTCTTTGAGCTCATGCTTTAGAAGGTTTGATCTTTGCATGATGAGTGGCATGAGAGCAGGAAAGCTGCTCACCTTATGGCAGCTGGGAAGCAGCGCATGAAAGCTAGAGCCAGGAGGGAGATGGACACTTGTAGGCCATGTCCCCAGCCACCACCTCTTCACAACAGACCCATTCTAACATTGAACCAGCTGCAGGATGTGCATACTTTACTTACCTTTCACAAACTTGGTCTTCGCCTATTGCAGGTTGGGAGGGACATCCCGACATAAACCATAACAGAAGCTAAAACGATTAATATTTTGGAGCATAATTATTTAGTCAAGATAAAATAAATGAAAGGCTATCTACCTTAGATCCAGTGGCTGAGCATGCCATCTCTCTCACTTAACAAAAGATATGGCTTTGGGGACTGTAGCTGTCCACCCTCATCTCATTCCTGGTGACTATTTCTATTTTTTGTTTGAGGGTGACAACCAGGTAACAAAGAACCAGCTCTTGTAACTCTCCTGACTCCTTGAATGTGCCTCTGGATCCTGGAGGAAACCTACAAAGTAGCTTCCATGGACTCCTACTTACTTCCAGAGCTGGGTGTCTCACACCCTATATGTGGAACAGAGCAAACACTGAACATACTCTTAGGAGTCTGTGTGTTTCAGTCCCTTAGGATCAGAGCACTTCCCTGAAAGGAAGAATGAAACATTTTGTCTGGAGGAACTATCCTATAATTGGGTACTTGAACAATCTGAGAAGGTTGACATCTCTTCATCATTTACTTTTATCAACCTCTTACAGCAGAACTCCAAAAATATAAGTAAAGGTGCCCTTATTGTCTGATCTTGTAACACACTGGAATTTCAAACTTCTAAGTTTAAGATGGCCCACTAAGAGCAGAGAAGTCCCTGGGTGCTCTTTGCTGCAGAGCACATGTGTGAAAGATATGAACTATGCTTTTTTAAAAAAAAGATTAGGATTTTGAAGTTTTGAAGCACCTTTGGAGGATATCTGGGTGGGCACTGGCTCATGCACTGATTTAAAAAGGATTTCCAGAAAGGAGCAGTGCCTTCTACCCACCAGCTGGAAATGCTCCCTGCTTGAACCTGTTCCAAATTATGCTTTATTCTCTGATGCCTTGGGCTATTCCCCTGTCTGGCATGCGCAGCCACTGGAGCTGAGGCACATCTAGAAAAGCAATGAGAAGAAATGGTTTTTATACTTCTCCCTGCAAAAGGCATATGTGATTGTGGTCATCTGTCTTGTTATAGATTTGCATGTCAACTCATTGTGCATGTAGCACAGCAATATGGGACAGACAGAAAGATCTCATGTCACAAATCATGGGTGGTAATTGTAATTGGATGAAATCCCACTTGTTTTTTAAAATGCAATTTAAAGGCAGTTTATAAGCATAAATCTATCATTTTTCCATTTCAGGCTTCAAGAAAAAATGATTCTATGCAAAGACATAATTTTCCTTTGGATATTAATACATTGGAAGATGGTCACCCTAATTGCATTTGCACACGTTGTTCCTCCTGTCTGAAGTGCTCAGGCCTGGGTGGTTTATCCCAGCTCCCAGTTACTCAGTTTACATGGTGTTGATTCATAGAGATCTTTGATCGAATTCAGGTCCTCTTCCTGTGCTTCTTGGTGCAATTCAGCACTATTTTCAATGATTCTTCTAACAATTACACTCACTGTATCTTATAGAACTTGAAGTGCTGCGAGTTTTGAAATGGAACATTATTCTATATACCTCTAAGAAGGTTCAACAAAACAAGTTAAGGTGGGGAATTATCAAGACTCCTCCAGCAAAGCCAGCCAACCAATGAAAGGGCTGGTAAGAAATGAACCCAACACATAGAAATGGACATCAATAAAATCTTCCAGTGATGGCCTGATGGAAGGAGAAATAGAAGAGTCTTCCAGCAACTGGAACCAGGAGATGATCATGTGGCAGGTTTGTGTTCTGATGCCCAACTACAATTATGGTCCAGAAAATCTCAAGCGGGGCATGTTATTTAATGGTCAGCCCACATCAACACTAGTCCTGGTAGAAAAAGAATATGATGCAGTCTATGGACTTACTTACCTCACTTCCAATTTAACATGGTCACAAAACCCATTAATTGTATGGCCTGTTTCTGTCCTGGGTAAGCTGAGATGTTTAAATGCCTTTGCATCTTAAAATTGATGAGAAGTGGTATAATTTATTTGCATGGCTATTGCTTCACATCAAGTTCCTGAAGAGGGTCAGCATCTTTTTTTATTGCCTTCTTTGCCCAGTTGAGTGCCTACACATAGTGGGCATTCAATAAATAGTGAATGAATCAGGCAGTGAGGCAAATTCTTGAGCCTCACCTCGTGACTCATTAACTTTTTAAAAGTTCCAGTTCTATTTACTTACGTGCATTGAATGAATTTTTCATGTAGTGGAAAGGACATTAGAACTGGAAATTAGGTGCTCAGATTTGGGCCTTAGCATTCCTCCTGCTTAGCTCTGTGACTTTGGGCAAAGGCTCTCAGTGCACTATTTACCTGTGATATGGGACTGTTGCATCTTATCATTTCCAGGGTTCTTTTCCATTCTAATTGGTTGTAATTCAATGGCATGAACCAAAAAATGATGAAGTAGGCAGTGGGATATGCACCATCCTCGCTCCCACCCAGCCTCTCCTGATAACCAGATAGGTAGAGCACTTGGTCTTATGTGAAATCCATGACACTGTCTACCTTCTCACTAATACCTCATTACACAAAGACTGCACTCTTCATAAGATAGTTTTCAAATATCTTCAGGCAGTGAAGGAACTGGCACCCAACTGTAGCTAAAAGGTTAGAAAATGAGTCTGAGGGAAACAGAATGTGATTGGAAGAGTCAGATACTTGTCATGAAGAAGTCCAAGGCTTTGAATTAAGGCAAAAGCAAGTGACCGAAGCCAAGCCAATTTTGCGTAAGAAGAAGGGTAGACTTACAAAAAACAGGAAAATATAAATCCTGAATCTCTGAGAAGGCAATTTATGGGCAATCAGAAGAAGAGTGAAGGCAGAATGCAAAACAAGGAGAATACAATGGACAGCCTGTAATAGAGGTGAAGTGTCCACTGCTGTCCTGTCCCTTCTTTCCAGTCCCACTCTGGTCAGGGGGCAGTTGCCTCCTCACCCCAACCCCCAACACACACACACAAGGTTAAATTTTGTTCAGGCCACTAACAAGTATCTAGGACCACAGCAGTGGGTCAGTGGGTGAGCCATGGAAGAAAACTCACATAGCCACTAATATTGCTAATCAGAGGCTGACAGATGGCTGGCTGCAGTGTGTCCTTCACACAGTGACAACCCAAGACTGGCCAGCTGCCACTTGTGTCTCAATCATGCAAAAGAAGTTCCTTCCCTAGTGCTTTGAGGACTCAGATATAATTGGACCTTGTATTGATCCAGAACTCTGAGCCTCTGGTAGCAGTGGCCTGTGCCTTTGGAAAACCCCCACTCCAATAGCCCTGCATGGAAGACTCACCCAGGATCTTCCTTGTGGCCTGACAATGGCTTCCATGCCCCTCTAAAGAACAGGTCTCCAAATTTTTCCTGGGCTCTCCACTGTTAAGGCTGCAGAAATGGGTTTTCTTCTCTAAGAAGGGGGCATTTTTCAAAGAATAACAATACATGAAAATGAAGCTCAAGACTGTCCTGTCTCTCCCTTTCTCTCTCTGTTTTAACCCAAGCTTTCCTCTCTGATTGTTATCAAGCAAATCCTTTAAAATGCAGGTACATATTGACATACAGACTATCAGATATCTGGGAATCACTTCCTTCAGACATAAGGGGGGCAGTGAGAGAGCCCCTGGGAATCTCACACTCAGCCAGCACCTGCTTCTCCTTTGAGGCACAGACTTACTTAAAAGGTGTTCCAGCAGTGTCAGCAGGGTAGCTAGTCCATTTCTACGGTTTTGGAACTGTGGTGAGTATTCCCTGTCCACTTGGAGGTACCTAGGAGGCTCAACCTAGATTCCTGCCCACTAGAGAGAAGCTTTCCTGATATATGCTTAGATTCCATTGTGATGTAGCCAAGGTTGCGAAAACTAGGCTTCTTTGGAGGATGAGAAGGATGCTACATTGGTGAGTAGTGAGACTTTCAGCCAATAATGAGGTCCATCTGGACAAAATCTCCAGTCTGGGAGATGAGCCAAGACACAGGTTCCGGATAAGATGCAGGGCCTACTTCCTTGGTGGAAGTTAGATTTCTGGGCTAGAGTAAATGTCTGTGGAGCTGAAGGAGGACAGAAAAGCTTATGAGGGAAAGAATGCATCCAACATAATGTTAAAGTTAAACAAATATGTGATTTATTCTTTGTTGTAAATGAGGCAGCAGCTTCAATATAATCCCAAAGAAATTGAGAGTCTTGTGCCACCTCTGAAAAAAGGACAATGTATAAATCAGCATGAGCCAGAATGGACAAATAGGAAGAAGCCTGCCCATCTACCCAGGGAGCTGTGGAAAGAAGAAAAGGAAGAGACAGCGGAGGCAGGAAGTTGGACTGAAAAGCAGTGACTTTGCTGCTCCAGACCAGTGACTAGTCAGGACCACATGAAATATATGTCCAGGCAGCCAGTCTTCCTGGCTTCACTCATTCTTTTTCTCTTCTGCATATTTAATTTATTATTATTATTATTTATTTTAGTCTAAAAGTTCTTGCAAGTCATTGCAAATGCTTTTGCAATGAAGAAAAATATGCGATCATTATAGAAATACATGAAAATGGAGAAATAGTCTGTATCTGGACTGCATTCAAACAATGGTAAGGTCTTCAGTTTTAGAGGAAAAATAAAAAGATTTTTAGAGCTTATTTTGAGAATTTAAGAAGTATAGTAAAATCCTGGCTTTAAAAATATTCTTTTCTTGAGAAGTGGTGTGGTGTGTTTGCATATGTCTATGTGTATATGTGCATATGAGAGAGAGACAGAGACAGAGAGAGAGAGAGAGAGAGAGAGAGAGAGAGAGAGAGAGAAAGAGAGAGAGAGAGAGAGAGAGAGAGAGAGAGAGAGAGAGAGAGAGAGAATGTGTGTGTGTGCTTGTACATACACCTGGTGAGGAAATGACAGGTACGGAGTTGTGCTAAAGGTGCTAAATATTATATGGGACTGGAAGTGACAATAATTTATTCCATGTATGCTACGTATTCCTTATCGGAACACATCATATACACCCCCGTATGTCAGTTTTCAGATCAGAATATGATCAGATTCACTCAACACTAAAATATGCTGAATGTAATTTTAATCTTTCTCTGATGATTCAGAAGCTATTTCAGGCTCTTTAAGCCTTGGGGGTTATTACTATGAAATTATTATCATGCAATTCTGCACAATCTAGATTGTTCACATTTTTCTGGCTATTTTATCCTGAATGAGTGGGAGCTTCCTGTAGTACCTTAATTACTGCGCAGAATTAATAATGAACGCACAGATCGTTTTGAAGTATGATTGGATCAGCTCAGAGGAAAGCAATGAAACTGTCCTAAAATGGAAATGTAGGTGAAAACTCCAGTCCTGTGTCCTTTTGTTGGCTAATGTTTCACACCGAGTATTTAAGAATTCCAAGAAGGAGTTCACAGTTACTTCACCTAGTGGTTTAGATAATAACTGACCTGCTTTTGGGAGGTGGGATCTGGTCAGAAGAGGCAAGATACTAGGTATGACCTGGAAGGGAATATTTCCCTTCCCAGCACCTTCTGTGATGCTCTGCTTCCTGGGTGCCATGAAGTAACTATCTCTCCTCCACTGGAGTCTTCCACTATGCTTCCTTCCTTCCTTCCTTTTTTTTTTTTTTTTTGTACCGGGGGTTGAACTCATGACCTCGTGCCTGCTAGGCAAGTGTTTAAGCCACTGGGCTAAATCCCGCCCCTCTGCTATGTCTTTCTCCCTTTGAGCCAGCCAACTGTGGAATAAAAACGTGACCCAAAACAACCCTCGCCTCCTTTAAGTTGAGGTGTCAGATATTTTATCACAAGGACAAAGAAAGTGACTAAGATACTGAGGAAATAAGACAGCATTTCAGTTTGGTTTTGGAGTACATTGGATCAGTGGAGACCAGTGGGCATTCCAGGAAGACGTAAGTGTAGGTACACCGAAGCTGGTGTGGTTTGAACCTGAGTATCTTCATTACTTAGAGTTGTGATTTGTGGAACATGAGCATCCACATCCCCTGACCCTTGTCAGAAACACAGATTCCTGGATCCTCATTCCAGCCCTGCTGAATCAGAATCTAAATTCTGAGGAAGATTCTCAAATGATTCACATGCATATTAAGTTTTGAGCTCTCTCAGTTTAGGATATTATTTTAAATGAGGCCTAAAATGATGTCTCACTATGAAAACATTTGCTGCTAGGGCAAGGAATTTGTATTTTTTTAATAGATCCCAGAAAATGTTGACAACTTAGAAGTAGATGTCAACATACAGGCTAGATGCCAGTTCACTGGGATCTGTGCTGGCCTTGTGGCAATGGTCATAACAGTCCCCTGGTATGTCAAGCTCCTTGAACTTGAAGTCTTGGTAGAGGAAGGGCAGTGGGGCAGGATGTGACTGGGAAGACTAGGTCAATGGCTGTTTCCCACTGTGTGACATGAGCATAAACTGACAGATGTGTAAGTCTGGCTTCTGAGCTTCAGATGCATATTAGTGAGAGGACACAAAACATGGAGCAGCGAGGCTAAAGGGTTTTGCAATCCAGTAGTCTAAATTAGAGATGTAACTCTTTAATTTGGTAAATGTTTTAATCATGTTTGTCACTGTAACACAGTACTCAAGACTGGTAATTTATAAAGAAAAGAAGTTCCTTTAGCTTATGGCTTTGATGTACCAAGAGCACGGTACCAGCATCTGCTCAGCAGTAAGGAGCTCATAGCAGAAAGGCAACTACAGTAGCGTGTGTGCATGAGGGTGCACACATTTTAAAGAGCACATGTGTGCCTCAGAGATGAAACAAGAGGCCAGAGTTGGGCTTGCATCATCAAAAACTGCTCTTGCAGGAACTATGTGGATCCCTCATGAGGGTGGCTCTCCTATGACCTAATTAACCCACAAAGCTTGGACTCATAGCATTGAAAATGCGAATTTTGATGTGGTCAAACCACAGCAGGGGGTTACAGAGAGACTAGACATGAAGCTAATGATACTTGAGAAATACACAGGTAAATGAGTGCAACCTGGCAAAAAGTCTGATTTTGTTCCAGTGGTGTGGCTGGCATTGTGCCAGGTCTTAGAGAGTTAAAAGGAAATACGGCATCGTTAGGGTTAGGGAACCCTAATCCTAACCCCAACCCCATAGCGTTCTTCATTGGTGCAGTTTAGGCATATACAGTGCTCACACTCATCATAGGGAATTTGTGCCTGCATGTGACATATCTTGCAAGCTTCTCATAACATTACCCAAGACTGGAATGGAAGTGGACAGACAGTGATTTTCAGATAGCAGAGGAAAGGAAGAGCCTAGTAGTTTTCAGAAAGTAAAAGAGACCCTTATATGAGTTATACCAAGTCTGCAGAAGAACGGAGACTTGATGATGTGACTGACTTGAAGACAAGTAGTTTCACATCACAGGAACATAAGGCTTTGGCAAGTGTGGGGTAAAGAAGAGAGAGAAAAGGGTGAGAGAAGGAAGGATAAATTAAGAAAGCCTCTTGGTAGTGGGACAATGTGGAGATTGTTAAGAGAGCTACAAAGGAACCAGAAAAGAAATGAGCCAGGACAGAAATCAAAGGACTTGAGGAAAAACAGTCAATTTGGAAGAAACCACTAAGAAATCAAGTCAATAAAGCACTCTAAGGGAAAGTCCACTGTTTGGCATTTAAGAGATTATCGGTATCTTTTGAGTAAATGGTTTCAGTGGAAAGCAGATACATAACAGAGTCACAATGGGTAAAGCAGGACAAGGAACCAATGAAATATGGAACCTCATAAAGATGAGTGAGATCAAGGACATACATTTATTTGATTTATCAAATTCTTTCATCTGGTAACAAAAGGTATTGCCTCACGTTTTTGCATCCCTTTTTTCCTAGGTAAGCACTATATTTATAACTGATAGTTGACAAGTGAGTGAGCTATTACAAAAGTGCATAAATGAAACATTGAGGTCATTTTGTATTACTTTGCAATATTTTAACCCCTTAATTGAATAGTCATAATATGGTTTCTAATGACAATACCCCCATTGACTGGGCTGATGTCACTCAGACTTTTGGGTGCTGGTAATTCATGGAGCTCAATCAATTTGATCAATGTTGTTTTCATTTCTTCTCTTGTCAGTATTGTTTAGTTATGCTAAAAATGAGTGGAGAACATGCATCCTCCCTTCAAATCATACTTAGCTGATTCTGCTGAGCTTCAACTTTAAAAACATCTTTAAGGCTTATTTACTCGGCTTAAATGTGTGTGCTGAGAGAGGATGAGGGCATGCTGGGGTTAAATGACAGAGTCATAAGATCTGTGCAAGTGCAGTCAACACATTGTTTATATTGACAAAGGAAAGAAAATAAAATTTGAGTGCAGTAGTCACCTTCCCACTGTTAGAACAAAATACCTGAAGTCCATAATTTAAGGATGAAGAGGTTCATTTTGGTTCCTGGATTTCATGGTTGGCTGGCTCCAGGGAAAAATGGCACGGCAGAGGAGAGGGCTCATCCATGGTAGCCAGAAAGCATAGAGAAAAGAGGAACTGGGGCCAAGAATACACCTTCTGGATCACTTCCAACCAGACCCCAGGTCTTACAGGACAGTCAGTTATGAACTCAGCAAAGAATGAAACTACAGAGGAATATAACACCCCGTGACCCAACCACCTTCCATGCTTGTGAGATTTTGGGGGAGATTTTAGGTCTAAACCATAGTATTGAGCAAATGTTACACTTTGGGTCTCAGTTAGTGATCTTATCCTTTGAATTTCCACAGCAATACATGAGCTAGTTTTGTCATAGTTGTTGGTATTTTAAACTTCTATGCAAAAGCATCAAAGTGGAGTCTGGCATGAGTGGAGTTACTTGCTCAGGTCCCCTGGGCCCAAGCCACTGGGTCAGACTTATGGCTGCCTGACCCTGAAGGTGATACCTTCTTTCTCTCACCCTGTGAGATATCTTGAGAAAATATGACTCAGGACCTCTTTAATTATGCAAGGATTGTCATCTTCCAGCCAAATTGATAGAAAAAGAAAGCAATGTGAGAAATCAGCTCTCCATAAGGAGCCCGAGAATTGGTTTTATGTTTGCCAGGTGGGAGTGGGCTGTCTCTGGGGCTTTTGGAAGAAGCAGCAAATGTGGATGCAGTGAAACCTTTAGAGAAAAAGAAAACCAAGTAACTGTTGGGTCCTTAGACAAGAGATGGATGATATCTTAGTCACTTCCCTCATTTCTGTGACAAAACACACGACACTCACCACCTAAGGGGGAAGAGGTTTATTTTAGTTCAGTCCATAGTGAGCTGGTTCCAAGGCAGAATGCTTTGCAGAAGGGCTCAGTGAAGAGAGCTGCTGGTGTCATGGCAGCCAGGAAGCAGAGAGTGAAGGGAGGAGTGAGGGAGGGAGATGTGACTTTCTAGGCCATGTCCCCAGTGACATGCTTTTTCCAACCAGGCCCCAGCTCCCAATGATAAGTGCTATGGCTTGCATCTAGATGTCTCCCCAAAGTCTCATGCACTCATACATTGGCCTTTTGAGAAGTGACTGGGTCATAGGTATGTGATACTAGATTAGCACACTGATAAATTTAGTAAAGGTCTGGGTATGGATGATGAACTCACTGAAGAGGGAAGACCCACTCGGGGTGTGAATGGGACTAGCCAACAGGTTTTCAGCCTCGGTGGAATAAAAAGGGAAAGAAGAAAGAAGTCTCATTGTCTCCTGCCTGCCCTGCCATGGACTGTTTCTCCTCTGCCAGGCCACCTTGCCTTGGCGTCAGTCCACTATGGACTGAAACCTCTACAAACTGTGAGCTAAAGTAAACCTTTCCTCCTTTACCTGGTGGGTATCCAATATTTGGTCCCAGCAATAAGAAAGTAAGACACTGCCCATTCACCTTCCACTATCCAAACCCTGAGCTCAGAGTGCATGAGGCTTGGACAGGACATAACAGATCTAAATTGTCACACACTGTGCAATTTGTGGAGATACTTGTATGGAGAAAATGGCAGATTTGGACAATGACTGGGTTTGTAAAAAACACAAAATATGTGAGGGATTTATTATTACCAGTGCAGGGTGAGCCATATATATGACCAGCTGCTCAAAAGTTTTGATCTTCATGAAAGCCTCTAGTCTACCAATATGCCCTCTGTGATAAATCTACGATAGTCCTTCATTGATTGCTTACCACGTAGGCCCACTGTTGAGTGTTTTGTCTGTATAATTCCGTTTGTTCTTTACAACCATCCTGTGAAACGCATATTGTTATCCTCACTTGGTTACAGTGACACCAAAGCTTACAGAAATAAGCAAATTTACTTGAGTTCATAGTGCTAGTTAAGTACAAGACTCAGGTTCATCTATGATTGCAAAGTCAATTTCTTAGAAGCTGTGCAATACACCCTTCTGCCGACATCTAGTTTTTCCAACTCTTTACTGTACTGAATTTCTCACTAGACCATGAACCATACAACTGAGTCTTATCTCTGGACACCTGAAGACTAAGACAATGCCTGACACATAGTAGACACCATAGATACCTTGAAAGGAAGAAAGAGAACAGTATGGAGTGGGGGAAAGAGAGGGAGGAGGGCCATCTCTTTTTAACAGTCGATGTTATTTTAGTATTCCTGTAGTAAACATAAATCTTTCTATATATTTAATGTGAGATCATCTTGATACCCACATCATTTACTACCTGTATTTTCAGTTTTATATGGTGTCAGAGCTTCCTTCTGTGTCATTAAACATCATCCTAAAATTATTTCAACATTTAAAATATGTATTACATATTTCTCTTCTTACTAGGAAAAAGTGCTTACTGGGAAATATAGCGGAGTGTATAACCTTGAGATTCTCTCATGGGCTGTACAGCTTTATAGAACTCAATTTAAAACTTAATTTTCATACAAAAATTAGACAGTGTAAATGTAGGCACAGGTAGAGTTATAAGGACAAAGATCAGAAATGTTATTGCCAAATTTAATTTGATCTCTTCCCAGGGCCATAGCATTTAGTAAAATGAAGCTAAAGACTCCAAAACAGCACAAAAGGAAAGTCCCAGGCACTTAATAAATCGTATCAGCATTTCCAGATTTTTCTGTTCTAAAAGAACAGAGCAGATTACCATAAAGAAACTGCCCATGCAGTCATGCATATGCATGACTGTTGTTTGCTACATGTTGATCACTGATTGGATTTGGGGAGTTAACCTCTTTTAACCTAGATTGCAACAACTCAAAAATTTCCAACAGGGCTTAGTGAGGAGTTAAGAATGCAATTTGTAGACACAGAGCATAAGAGTGAGCTGCTTTAAAAGAGCTCAGTCAGAATCTTATGAGACCTTTCTAGATCTGGGCACCTAGTTCCTGCAGCTCTGAACCAGCCTAAAGCTTTACTGCCAGTGGTGCAGATGAGACTTTGCGTGGAATCTTCTGGAGAGACAGAGAGATACACAGCACCACTGAGAGCAAAGATGTCTTATTCTGACCACCTGCAGATCCTACCCATCCCTTTCTCCTCTGGAGGCAGACTTGGCTTTTCCCACCTTGTCTGGAATTTTATCTGAAGCTGTGTGCTTCCTAAATTAAAGTTATTTATTTAACTCACAGCTTTGGCCACTGAAAGGCTAAAATCAAGCAGGCAGTCTGATCTGTTTGGCCTCTGGTGAGGGTCCCCTACTGCATTACAAGATGGTAGAGGAGTGGACAGGCAAAGGAGAGGCCAAGAGTTTACTTTTGCTTGGTAACTCACTGTGTGAGATCAGCATTCCTATCTTCTGAGGGAGAGACGAGGGAAGACTGTGTCTCTGCTTGATGGCACAGCCAGTGCAGAAACATGTGGTTAGTCCAGTCTATGGATTCAGGGTCACAGACAGCCAGGAATCTATTTACATAATCTCACTAACCTTCATATTACCTCTAAAATAGGGATAAAATACACTTTTTAGAATAGCTGTGAGAGTTAAACGAGAAAATATGGATAAAGTGATTAATAAGCATTAGTTACATACAAAGATCTTATTCACGTTCAGCACACATGTGTCAAGGCACTGTGGTCCCAGTGACAAGACAAATAGACACTCTTCCTTTCTACAAGGAGATTGTACTCCAGTAAACTCAGCAAAACTGGAAAGGTTTTTCTATTGTTATGTGGCTTATCAGCTATCTACAATTATGTAAAAAATTGTCCTCAAACATAAAGGCTTAAGATAATCAACTTTTGTTATTTTAGTTTCCAAGAGCTAGGATGCTAACAGTGGCTAGCTAGATGGTGCTGGCTCAAGGCCCTCAAGGTGAGGGCTGGAGCTTCAGTCGCCTGCAGGTTTACCTGAGGCAGAAGGACCTACTTCCAATATGGCACCCACAGAGCTGCTGGGGGAAGGAAGCCTCCCTTCTTCATCGTGAGGGATTCTCAATGCAGTGCTGTCCGAGTCTGCTCACAGTAAGGAGCGGGCTTCTCCCTTCCCATAGTCCATACATTAGAAATGAGACAAGGAGTCCAGGCCACACTAAAAGGAATGAAAATTTGGCTCCATCTTTTAGAGCAAGGGTCCCAAAGTAGGCCACACTGCAGGAAGAGAGTGGCAGGTGAGCAGAGCGTCATCTGTATTTACAGATGGTCCCCATTATTCACATTACCACCTGGGCCCCACCTCCTGCTAGATCAACAGTAGCGTTAGATTCTCATAGGAGCTCAAATCCCACTGTGAACTGCATGTGTGAGCATCTATACTGGGGGCTCTTTATGAAAATCTGAATAGAAAGAAAGTGTACAATAAGTGTAAGGTGCTTGAATCATTGTGGCTTTCCAACCATCTTTTTTGTGTAACACTGTCTTTCATAAACCAGTGCCTGGTGCCAAAAAGGTTGGGAACCACTGTTTTAAAAGGTGGAATTTGGAAGAGCTTAAGAAAACATTTAAAACAATCACATGAAATATGGGGGAAAGGTGAGAGGAGGTGGTTGAGGCCAGACGGAAGAGTCACGCAGAGCTTCCTACGGAGGGAGAGTTTTGAAAGGGAAGCCTCAGGAATTAGCTTGCTATTTTTTTGCTGGGAAGGGTAAGACTATCAAATCTGTGAATGAAACACAGTATTCATAGGCTTTCTTTTCTCTGACACAAAATACCTGACTCCCTCAGTTTAAAGGTAGAGAGCAATATTTTGGCTCAAGTTTAAGTGGGTCTAGTCCATCATCAAATGATATGGTGGCAAACTACAGTGAAGGAAACCTGCTCACTCTTTAGCGGGTCAGAAGGCAGAGTGAGCTGCAAAGAGCCAAGAAAAGAGTACACTATCTCAGGTCACATCCCCAGTGACCTGCCCCTTCCAAACAGCCCCATGGATCCACCCACTAATAAGTATAGTATCCCCATGATCCAATCGCCTTCCAAATGTCATATGCTGAATGTAAGACTTTTGGGAGACCTTTCAGACCTAAACAGTAACAAACATATCAAGGCCATAAAGATGGCCTTATCTGAATTCTCCCTGCCATAAATGATCCAATGCATGTAAAACTCATTTTTCTAGAATGTTCCTAGCTTTTTTCTCATTTCTGTTTCTCTTAAGATCATTAGTTAGAGCCTTAAATTTCTGAAATGCAGAGCATGGAACTTCATTTAAAAAAAAAACATACAAATAATCTATTTCAAGTTCAAAACGCTGAAACAGAAAGCCACTACACTACGTTCAGTCACCGGAAGTAAGCACGGTGTTTCTGATTTTCTTGGAACTGGTTGAAAAGTTAAGACACTTAGGTCCTCTAGGCCACAGTTCTGTCTTGAAGCAGTTGAACATACATTAATTTAAATTTAGAAAATAAAACTTCCCTTTGATTTGCCTGATTTTATTTATTCACTCCTTCTATCAGGACATATATCTCTAAAAGTGTCTAAGAGCCTTGAACTGAGAGAGAAATTTCTCATACATCATGCAAAACACCTGTGAGACCTTACACTTCAGGGTGTGGGTAGTTAGGCATGGCTGTGTTTGTTTTACATGTATGTTTAGTTGGTTTTTAGATAAAGCCAGAAAACCAAGCTCATATATTTCTCCTTTAATTGTGTTTTGCTGAGAACTGGTGCAAGCTTTTGGAGAAAGCACGTTAGAAGCCAAGGTGGATCCTTTGTAGATGTTTTCACAGCATTTTTACTGGGTATTATTTAGCTGGTTGTTAATTGTCTGTGATTGGCTCAATATCCTCAAGAAGTGAAAGCATCCTTCTTTGTCCCTTCCTATAAGGTGGGTGTTTAACTTCTTCATTTTCCATGGGTAAAGAGGACAGTCTGTATATAATTTAATAGTTCAGGATTTTTCTGCTCAAAACTTTTCTATGGGTTTCCATTCCTCCCAAGGGAAAGGCAACATTTCTCACTTTGGCCCACAAAGTTCTCTATGGTCTCTATGGATCTTTCTCCATTTGCATTTTCCAGGACTCTTCCTTCACTTTCTCTGCTTTGGTCACATTGGCTTCTCTTGTCCTTGATAATTTTCTTGATTCCTTTACAACAGGACTTTTGCACATGCTATTTATCTTGTTTGCTTGGCCCATAATGAGTTTTCCTCCCATCTTCCAAATTGCAGCTGGTGAGCCTGCAAGGGCAGCTTTCCTAATCTTCCTGAGTCAGATTTCATTAAGGGCTCTTCTTTTCCCTTGTCTGTTGCTGTTCTAACTCACTTTGGTTCATATACATAATTTTTGCTCACCTTCCAGTAAATGCAAGTTAAGGACTGTCTGTTTTTAATTGCTTGGACACCTAGGTACCAAGCTTGGTGTCTCAACATCAGGGTGCTTGACCAAACACTGCTGAGTAAAGATGTGAAGGCCTCGTTAGGACTTGTCTTCTGGTACTAACATTTTTTAGTCATATGAATTTGGGCACATTAGCGAAATTTTATAGCTGTAAATTTGTCCTTCATCAATGAAGCTCATAATATGCACCACTCTCGAGGGGTTACCATGAAGATTAAGTGATGTAACTGATGGAAAAAGACTTATCACAGTCCTGGTCATGTAGCAGAAAGGAAATGTCAGGACACTTGTGTTAATCTTCAACCATCACCTACCTCAGTATCCAGAAGCACAATGGTTTCTTGTATTCAAAATCCAGTGTGACTTTTAGTTGAGTCTAAACTAGGGCTCTTCCATTTTACAGATGAAGAAATGGAGGAAAAAAGGGATTTAGTTTCACAGCCAGAGTCAGTGGTTGTATACAATTCATTTTGTATATTGCAATGAACACGTTACCTTCTCAAGTCCAAAATTTAGTTATAAGCACAGACTGTAAGAAGCTCCTTCTGTTTGTGTTTTTCAGTCTTTGATGCTTCTCTACTGCCATCAGAGCTTCCTTTCCTGTTTTTACCCAAGACTGAGTGAGTGAATGAATGAAGTAGTATGAATCATCCTTCCAAAAGACTGAACTTGGATCTGTTGCCAAGAAGACCAGATTCTATGACGTGTTTTTAACCTCGTGATCACAGAAGCCCTTCTCCAAGGAGTGGGGAGAGACAAAGATGGTGTCTTCATGGAAGGATGTCCAGAGTGCATCCTGGCCTTGAGGACATGAGACACACGACTTCCACAGCAGTATTGATCCCATCCTATCATTTTCCACAGTCTGAGGGACTCATGCCTCATGTGGCTTGAGGCTATATAAACAGTAGCATGATCTAGGAATCACTTCTTCCCATGCAGATTTTGGATTTTTTTCCTGTAGTCCTGGGGATTGAAACCAAGGTCTCACACTGAACTTTTTAATGTTTATTTTGAGATACTGTCTTGTTAAGTGGCCCAGGTTGGCTTTGAACTTGTGATCATCCTACCTTGGCCTTTCAGTAGCTGAGATTACAGGCATGAGTTACCTTGCCTGGTTTAGCTATTATGTTTGTTTGATCTTTCTCTGCCTTTTGAACTTGTCAATTAGGGTTAGGGTTATTGGTACCTTGGTCTTGGTCTTCAGCCCTGATGATGATAATGAGAATAAAATGATTTATATTTATCATATATCTATTATGTACAAGACATATTGTACCTTATTTGTGATTTTTATTACACTCAGTTTTTGAACAAGAAAATCGAAGGTCATAGATAGGAAATGATTTTCTCAAAAGTACACAGTTTATAAGTGACTGATTTAAAATTTATTCCCAGCACTATGGTAGCTACTGTTATGTCGGATTGTCTTATGGTGAAGCACTATGTTTTAAATTGTTCTGTTCTGACCTGTTTTGTTATGTCCTCTTTTATCTTAATCTTATTTTTAAAAAATACAATTTTAAAAAAAGGAAAAAACAAATTTATTCCCAGGCCTCTCTGACACTTAAGTTTTGTACTTTTCACCACAACACATTGTTTCTCTGAGGAGTTTATCTCAGGCACATCCCCTATCTTTTCTGTTCTTGGCTTCCTTGAAAGACAATGTTACTCTAAGAATCTAAATCCTTGATTCTGTCCTCCTTTAGGTCACCGCAGGCCATAGTGATTGCAGTCAGCGCCTCAAGGCTTAGGTAATTTTGCCTCACTATTGAGTCCACGGTCTTTCATGCCTGGTACGTATGGGAAAATCAGAGAAAAGGGAAGGACGTAGGAAGAAAGGGGTGGTTAGAATGGTAATGCACAGGACTGGCAGGGAGGATAAGGACGCAAGAGACATGAGAAGAGACCTATGTAGAGACAAAATGGTACTCATTTGCTAATCAAAATCTCTTTAATGGCTTAATAGCCCATTAAACTGTGGGGCCTATTTATAATGGGACCTCATCCAAAGGTACATTTATTTAATCAGTGTCCTCCCTCCAACCCTACAGGGCCCTGGGGTATTCTTAGCTCAGAGAATCATGGTCTTCTTTCATAATTGTCTTGTTCCTGAAGGTCTGAAGGTTATTGAAGGAAATAACTCACTGGAGGAGAGACAGAGACCAAGAAGTCTGTGGTTGGTTTAATGCCTCTACTGAATGGACCTACAAGACACCAGAGACCTTCATTGGTGGCACTCTAAGCAATAAATTATTTGACAATTTATAAGATGATGCTAGATTTCAGGATCTATGTAGCTCTGGATCTTCTTTGATACACACAGTCCAACCATAGTCTCAAAATTGCTGTTGATTTTTATTATGCCACATTCTGTTACCACCACGTTTCTTTCAATCCATGAGCCACTGCCACACTGACAGAAATATATTGACTGCTTTTGTCTTGGACAGTACCATTAGACACAGAAATAAGATGAAGAAGAGCTATCTCTTAACCTGGTTACACTGGGGGGTCATGAAACAGGACCCCTAGAACTTGACCCCCTGCTTCCCAAGAGCATCCTGACAAGCCAGACACTCGCAGCTCTGCCTTGTGATCCACTGAAGTTGGTCCTACTCTGATTATCTGCTGTCCTGCACACCCTTGACTTGCCCTCTTTGAAGTCACCATGCTCATTTTTAGAACTTCTCAGCAAATTACAGAATTTATGTCAGGAAATGGGAATTTCTCTTGATCTGAATGAGGCCCAAGAGAATGTTACTTCTCTCCTGGCCATGAAGAAACCCGTGTTGTGTCTGTTCTGAATTAACACGTGGAGAAAGTGATTCTATTGATGATAGAGCTTTAGAGCTCCAGCGTAATTGCTGCTTTCCAGACTTTTAGTATCATGAGGCTCATAACAACAGCAGAGTCCAGAGGAACTGCTCAGCTGTAGTCTGCTCATTGCTTGTTAAATTTATTTCTTTTTCGTAATAAGAACAAGGCAGTACAAGCAGTGCAAGTATTGGTGCTTCTCATGATGTAGCTTTTAACTTTTATTTAATAATGACTTTAAAAATTCCATAAAGCTGGTACTTCCGAAATTCGCATCTTGTCATTTCTATTATGTACATAGGCTATATGCTTTTGATTAAGTCTTCAGCTTCTTTTCTTTCCCCTGTATGCTTGATTTTCATTCCCTTATGGGCCTAGATTGCTTGTCATGCTCTGACATGATATGCTTCCCACTTCTATGATTCTGGACAGTTTTCTCAGTTCTCTCACTAAAGTTTGTTTCCCAAACAGACTCGTGGCAGTTCTCCAAAGTACAGTTAAACCCAAAGTGGGCAGTGGGACAATAAAAGCAAGTTTGAATATCAAAGTAATAGCAATAGGAAGAATAATTCTCACTTATTGCCTTAGTTATCTCTTCATTTGTACCTGTGCATACATAAACAAGAATTAGATAAGTATTTGTTGACTTAACTTATTTTTTTTTATTTTTAAGAGAATAAAGCCAAACAAAATAAAGCAGAATAAATTCAACCAAAACAAACAGTGAAAGCAATATAGGACTTCAGAACAAGATAAGAGGAAACCAACAATGGCTGACATAATGTCTCTTGTTATCTTCAAAATAGCTGTCCATACCTTGAACATGACTTAATTTTTTTCAATGCAGGAATCATTTTCTTTGAGAAGCTCCCTTTGTCTTTAAACCACCTAGTATACACTCACATGGACCCAGAATGTTTAACATTGAGAGATGGAGTTGCTACCATACAGGGCTTCTGTAAAAAAGCAAAGGGCCGTTATTTTTAGTTTGAAGAGATCCAGGGCAGATGCCTGGAGAAAAGCTAACAGGACTGAAGGTAAAGTGTGTTTAAACCCCCAGCTCAAACTCTCTGGATCTATGGACACTCATTTCTCCAACGTGCGCTATACACGACCAGCGCACGAGCTGCTACTAGAGTCCCACTTGCCTGCTGGCAATTGGATGAGCAATCGTGTCTTGTGTTTAAACTGAGAGATGCACACATTGCCAGAGGCCATGGTGGGGACTGGCCTCCATATCTGCAGAAGTACAAAACTAAATCACACAAATAGAAACAATCGTGCCTGCAACCTCGAGGCCAATCTCTGCACAGTGTTATCACCAACTCATCACTTGGACTCAAACGAGCTTTGAAAATAGTGTATTTGGAGACGTTTTTCTCAGGAGGCAACAAGAAAAGGAAAGATGACAGAGTAAGGTTCAATCAATATTTTAAAGCCATTTTGCTATAAGCTTCGCCTGCTACTCCAACTCCTTAGTAAGCTGAATTCCTCCAAATACTGGTATCCTCGCTCCCATTTCTTAAACTTGAAGTTACATTTTCAGACTGAAAACAAAGATACCTTGCCAGAAAGAGGAAAATAAGCTCAAGAAGGGATGCAGGCCTCAGGGCGTTTGGGTGACTACTTATTACTCGAGACCAGCATTTCTAGAGCCGTGTTTTCCACTCTGCATGACTCAGGCCATCCAACAAGCACATTCCATGTTCATAACACACTAACTCGATAGTAAGAAATTTAGCTTGGAAGAGGAAAGCTATCAGGGAAAAAGCCCTGTTTATGGTTACCATTCTCTCTTCTCACTGAAGAAATTCTTCCGGCTACTGAAAATGACTCTATTATACATTAAAAAAGAAATCTCTTCCAATGACATTAAATTGTACTTCCAAATAGAAAAAAAAGTAATGAAAAGCAACACCATATTTTTTTCTCTCCTGGCTGCTGAAAAGCCAGGCTGTAGTCAGAATTCCACAACTGATTCACCTTATCAGTAGCTGGTTTACTGAATGCCATTCAGCCAATACATTTTTTTCGAAGTTTAGATTTGTACCAGCAAAGCAAATGATAAATATATTCCTTCTCCTTCAATTATGCCTGATGAAACTGCATTATATTTCTTTAAATGTTTTTTAAAACTTGCTTTCTTAAAAGAAGCAAAGGCTACGTCGGCATCTTTATTTGTATTTGTGTGCTTTTGATTGCTTTAAAATGTATTCTTGGGATAAAAATAGATTTTGTGCTTCAGATATTCAGTGCTTGGTGCAGGTAAGCAGGTGTTGGCTCTGTCACACTCAGGGTGAGTGTGAAGATGGGGACCAATCCTAGGGAACCAGCTGGGAGTTGGGGTGCCACCAATGCTGATCCAGTGGGGAAGGATGGGAAGAAGGAGGAGCAGAGAAAGGATTACTGAGACCAGAAGTCAGGAGAGGCCAGCCATACAGAAGAATTAGTGCCTGGGATCTTTTCTCTGGGTTGCAGAAGTAGATATGAATTGGAGAAGGCAGTAAAAGATCTTACTCTGTTGGTGAATTAACTGTATGGTAGAAACTGTCAACTCTGTATTGACATCTCTTTCCCTGTTTTTGTAAGTGAAAATACAAGCTAACTACTTTCCCTAGACTTCCTCACAACTAAGTAGCACATGATTGCTTCTATTAGGCTATCAACAGAAATGGTATGTTCAGAAAGTGCCCTGAAGGAGGCAGGTCATGTTCTTGGTCAGTTTTCTATTTGGAATGCAGGCATGATGGCTGGAATGAAGCATCCATCTTAGACCACACATTGAAAAATCTGCAAGTGGACAACAGAAACTGAAATAGAAGGGTCCATCTCTGGGTTGCCTAAATTTTTAAGAAGGGAGATACACTTCCTTTTTTTTCTTGCTTGAATTTTGTTTGCTTATGCTCTAAAATAAATTACTTATTTTAGAGTGGTTTTAGAATCACAGGAAAATTGAGAGGAAGGTACAGAAGTACCTATATATCCCTGTCCCATACATATCTAGCCTCTTAGGTGATCGACATCCATCACTAGCATGAAACATACGTTACAACTGATTAACCTACATCGATTCATAATCACAATCTCCAATCCATCATTTCATTAGGATTCGCCCTGGGTGTGTACAGCCTGTGGATTTAGACACATGCATAATGACCTAGAATGACTATCTCCACATCCCTAAAGCCCTCTGTACTATGCTGAGCCACCCTTTCATCACTTGTAACTCTGCTCTTCCTATTGTTGGCACCATTTCACCATTTCCCAAATGTTATAGAACTGGAGTTACGCAGCATGCAGAGTTTTCGTACTGGATATTTTACTTTGGCATGTGTATGAACGTATCTTTCATGTTTTCTTATGATTTGAGGCTCATATCCCATAGTCTGACTATACCATACTTTGTTTATTCACTTACCTGCCAAAGGTCATCTCGGATGATTCTATATTTTGGCAATTAAATAGAGCTGCTCTCAGGATCATGTGGGTAAATTCTGGGGAACAAGAATGCTGGGTCACATAGCCGCAGTGTAACTAGCTCTGTAAGAAATCGCCAAACTGTCTTCTAAGTGGCTGTGGCATCTCCCACCAGTAATGACTAAGAGTTCTTCTTGCTTTATGTCGGTGCCAGTGTTTGGTGCTGTCACTGCTTGGGCTTTGGCCGTTCTTTGGCAAATGTTTCCCCTAACTTTTCATATGTCCATTCTCTTGACGATACCTTTTACAGAGCAGAAAAATTTAATTTTAAGGAAGTCCTATTTATCAATTTTTCCTTAATGGATCATGTCTGTTTGTCTCTAATTTGTGGGAAATCAGCTTTCACTTTACCCTCATTTCTCTTAAAGATATAAAAAGAATCACTGATTTTCTAGTTCATTCAGCTTCTTTGTTGTTAGTTTGGGATGGGCAAATTCCATGCTCTTTATATCTTCAGACAGGATTAAATACACTTATATTTTATTATTTTCATGCCTCTGATTTTGACTTTTAAGGAGTTGTTGGTCAATATTAAATAGTATAGATGTAAAGGCACAAATGGAGGATTGCAAGATTTGGCCCTGAGCTGGGCCCATTCAGGTGACCCATGAATGCCATATTTGAATCCACATATTTCTCCTTATTTTTGTTCTTTCTTTCCTCAAACTGTGAGAGGGCAGAAACTCCATGGGAAATATTGGCTTGAGAGAAGAGAAGGTTGAACCAGGCTTTCCTGGAGTGTGAAGGCTCCTAAGTTCCCCCAGACAGCCCAATTTGTAGAGCGATAGCCTCTCGTACAGAAGGAAAGAACTTCAGATTTGATAGAAGGAAGACTATTTCTTGGCACACAACTCAGGCTTGAGCAGGGGTTGAAATCGTAATAGGAGTTGAAATCTTCTCTCTCACCCAGCTAGGGTGGGGCAGTTTGGCTTCTAACAGATCCTCCTCTCAAATCCAAAGCAGTGATGGCTCCCCCATGTCTGTTTCCTGGTGGGAGATTTGTAGAGCCACACCTTTCCTGGGCTGCGTTTCCAGTGACATCACATAGTTTCCCCAGGTCTCCACTTTCTGTCAGACTCATTTCCCAGGTCCCCATTGCACTGCCAAGGCCTCAAAAGTGAGGAGAAGTAGAACACTGAGGGTCCGAAGTTTGTGAATTACAGCCCACAGCTCACAGCCAGCCCACTGTCTGTTCCTGTGCAGCTTGTAGCTAGCAATGACTTTTACATTTCTAAGTGTTTAGAAGGAAAAGCAAAAGAGGAAAAATATTTTGTGACCCCAGAATGCCGTGTTAGCACACAGTCATGCTTATTTGCTTCTTTATTGTCAATGGTCAAAGATGAGAAGTTGAGGAGATCAGCCAGAGACTATATAGCCTGCAAAGACTAAATATTTACCATCTAGTACCTTATTAAAAATGTTTTCTTTGGTTTTGTTGTGCCCGAAGGTATGGACAGTTATTTTAATGATATCAAGAGACAATATGGTAGCCATTGTAGAGATCCTTTTATGTTGTTTTGAAGTCCTGTGCCACTTTTATTACAGATTAACTCTAATCTGTTTAATTTTATTTGGTTTTATTTTCTTCAAAATAAAAACTTTTTTTTTTTTTTTTTTTTTTTTTTTTGCTAACTCCTAGAGTGCACAGGTAAAAGCAAGCAATTTAGAATCCTGGTCCTGTCATGAGTTACCTCTATTACCTTCAGCTTTCTCGTTATATTGTTAGCGTTTTCTTGAAGAAAATGAGATAAAGATTAGTCGGTTTCCTTGCTGGAGGTATGTGCCTAAATAACATACCATCTGTCATCTCAGCTCCTCCTTCACAAAGGCCTAAGTTTTCCATTAAGATAACCTTGCTGCACAGAGAAAAAATGTATTTTAAATATTAATCCAAGCAATTGCAATGGGTCATAAGATTGAAAAGGTGGCCCTTGGGTGTGACAAATATATTTGTACCTCCAAGAAAACTTGAATTTCAATAGGAGCTGGTAATTCAATTGATCTTCATTTGATACAATCTGTTGATTATTTATACAGTAAAGTTATGGCTCCTTGGTTATTTCTTACCTTACACCGAAAGCTATGACTCCATTGTTCTCGGTAATATCTGTGGAATCCGTCAACTTTTCTTCTCCTTCTGTTTCCCTTCCTTTTCCTCCTCCTTTCTTCCTCTTTCCCTCCTCCATCTCCTTTTTCTCCGTGTCTTTCTCCTTTTAATGTTCATAGAGCAATATATTTATTCACAATGGCATATTTTATTCATTCTGTATGTGTTTTTAGGTTCCTACTACATGGATGGGAGACCAAGTATATTTCTTGGGGTGAATTCTCTTTCTTCCCTTGTGATCTTGTCTTTGTAGAGTTTACTAAGAAATCAGAGGTAAAATTTTTAATGTATTCTCAACCACACCCTTGGGGACACTCAGAGGACTATCAGCTAATTCTGCGTAGTTAGCAGGGAAGCTGAGTGAAATATTCTCCATCACTGAACTGAAAGGAAATATAAGAGGTACTGATGGATACTACCTTTGTATTCTGCTATTATTTCTATGAGATTACTTTATGACTGTCATAGTATATCACCTCTTATTAACTTGTTTTATTTCTAGGGACTCATTTTCAAAATAGGTTGCAAAAGTGATCTATTGTGCTTAGATAAGGAAAACGTGTTTAAAGATGTTTACTATTTTAATGGCTTTAGTAAACTGCAGGAACTACATGTGCCTTATAAGAAATTTATATATTTTAAAATCAATGATACTATTCTGGGCAGATATCATATGGTAGTAATGTATTCTTCCAAGATGTTAAAGTTAGTTTTCCTTCCCACTGAATAAAGAGTGTTTCTATTGTGCTGTCTGGTGTCTCCATTACACAGAAACGGAACAGTCACATTGACTCAGAGTTTGAAACACTTCCGTATGGCACTTTTTATGCTGCTCTGTGATTGTTTGTTTACATGTCTGTCCCTCCCTTTATACCTGGCCATTCTCCAAACATGTACAGCACTGTAACATATCCATCTTTCATCCTCTTGCTTCTGAAGCACTGTCAGGAAGTGTTGGATAAACAAATGAATAAGCAGAGGGCTTGATGGAAAACCAATGCTGGGCAGAGTTTGCCCACGGCTTTTGTGTATCAAATGACATCAGCTGTATCAGATCAAATTCAGTTACTGAGCACATAGGTCTTACCTAATTTAACCTTCATTACAGCCCAGTGAGGAAGCACTCTTACTCCTGATTGACAAATGAGGATACTGATGTTTGTAGAGGATAAGGCGCTTTCTTGTGTTTGCAAATGTAGCTCCACTGAGCCATCCTAAGTAGTTAAAGTAATCTAAAAATTGAGACCTAAGTACTTGAGTTAGCATATCAAAATGGGCTATTAGGTCCTCATAAAAAACAAGAGACAAAGAATAGGCCTTTAACCAAATGAGAGACCTTAAAAAATTATGTGCAAATAAACCAACTCGTTTTCTAGATACCAAAGTCCTACCTGCAAACAGGAGCATCCTTGCTTTCTGTCACATACACCAGTCCCTAAAAAACTATAAAAGTCTCTATAAAAACCCAATAAACCGAAACAGCTATGGGGTTCCCCTTACAGACCACCTCTCTCCAAGTAGTGGAGAGCTTCTCTTTTATTCTTTCTAATAAATACATATTTAGCCATTGTCTACCAATTGCTATTTTGTGTTTGTCGGCTTCAATCTTTGTTGCCCCCAAAACAAGGATCCAAGAGCTGGACCTGGTTACGCTATCATCATGCCAAGATACTAGAAATCATTGCTTTACCCACTCTTGGGGAGGATTGAGGATGTCTGTGTCCATCTGTGGGTTCCTGTCAGTGACTTCCTGGAACTTCCAGGATAGGGCTAATTAACATCTCCAGGTCTCCTTCTTGGGGGTTATCTGTGAGTGAAGTCTGTTGCCACTGGTCTTACTGCTTTGCATTTCTGATTGGATTCCAACTTCTAGTGGGTTTTGGGTCTGGCTTACAACCTTGAGTGACGCTGCAGCTCTCATTAAACTCTCAGAATGAGGACAATGATAATCACCCCATTTTCCAAACACAGCTTGATCAAAAGAAGCTTTTTTCCTATCAATTATCTTGCAATTTGATTTCTAGTCTCTTCCAAAATCTTTATCCTCTGGTGTAGTTAATGCTCTAGAACTTGGGAAACTCCAAGTTGACTTGCTTTTTAGGCTCTTTGTTTCTTATCTCTTCTGTTTAGCTAGGTCCCCAACTTCTGACCATCACTGTCAGTTAAACACCTCTTTTGACTTTTGTTACCCACTCTTTGCTTCTTAGCCAGAAACCCAACAATAAAAGTATAGGTAAGCCAGGCGTGGTGGCACACTTCTGTAATCCCAGCACTTGGGAGGCTGAGGCAGGCGAATTATGGCAAGTTCAAGACCAGCCTGGGCTACAAAGTGAGCCCAAGGCCAGCCTGAACTGCATAGCAAGACCCTGTCTCAAAAAGACAAAAAAAAAAAAAAAAAAAAAAAAAAAAAAAGTATATGTAAAATCTGTAGGTAGATAGTCAATCATTCCTGCCTCATACAAGTTGCATAAATGCTAGAAGCAATGTGATTAAGCGGAAGGTAAAATTCACTGAGTTTTATTCTTATAATCTGTGCTCTTTTTTTGTATACTTTATTCATTAGGATTATTTTGTTACTTTGTTGTAAAGGAAGTGATGGTTGCCTGGGTTAGGGGCCATGATTCAGCAGAAAGGGCAGATCTGTTGAGAAAGAAAGCAGTGATTATATGAGGGTTAAAGAAAGACCTTCTCATTAAGATGTACAAGAGAGGAATTTTTCTTAATTACTGATCTGAGCCTGCATAAAACAATACAAGCATTGTGGTCTTGACAATTCCCTGAGAGAAGAGCAGGCAGGTGTGGTGGCAGTCCCTGGTTGAAGTTGTGATCAGTTTTCAGGTACAAATTTTCTCTCTCTGGCTGGCCGCCCAGGCATTGTACAATCAATGCACACTGTGTGAGTGCCCTGCGATCTTCACACTCCTTTCCAATGTGAGGTCTTCAACTATTCTATACACAGGAGGAGGGAACAGAGGCAAAGAGGAAAGGTTTAAAGGGGTGTGAGTGTGGGGCTGCCTTAGGAGGGGGCTGGTACCCTTAAGGCCAGACGCTGTGCCAGCTGGACTCCTTCCTGTGCTTCCCTCACTCACGAGTGATACACTCTGCCATGGTGGTATCCTTGTGTTCTGGAAGGTCATGATCTGGACTTGAGAAAAGTGAAGCTGGATCATAGAATGCCCTGGAAGAGCTGTCCTGCCTCCTGTGTGGTGGTGGCCCATGTAGCACTTACCAGTGACAGTTTTAGTTCTCCTAGAAGAGACTCCAGGAAGATGCCAGGGATGCTTCAAGCAAAATGAGAATCTGAGGGAAAATGAATGAATTTTCCCACTCTACCCCCGTGCTCTGGTGGGCCATTCACGCTAACCTGAAAAACCCAAGCAAGTGAGTCTTCAGGATGGCTCTACCTAATTTAGGGAAGGCAACCTTGCAAGAGTAAAATCTGCAAAACTGGGCAAAGTTAGTTCTCTGTATCTGCTGTTTCTATATACACAAGTTCAACAAATCTGGATTGAAAATATTGGGAGGAAAAACAAAACAAAAAGTGCCTATGCAACAGTAAAAATAGTACCAATGAAAATAGTCTAACAGGTGTTTATTTAACGCTTGCATTACATTAAGTGTCATAAGTAATCTAAAGATGACTTAAAGTTCATGGGAAGGCCGGGCTAGGTAGTACACTACTGTACTACACTACTGTAATCCCAGCACTCAGGAGGTTGAGGCAGGAGGATTGCTGTGAGTTTATGGCAGCCTGGACTACAAAGTGAGTTTAAGTTTCACATACTGAAATCCTGTCTTGAAAAGACAAAGTACACACAACAAAATAAAACCAAACAGCAACAGAAAGCTCATGGGGAGGATGTGTGTAAGTCTTGTGCAAATGTATACAGGACTTGAGCATCGTGTTACCAGAGAGACCCAGGAACCAGGCCCCAGTGGACCAGTGGATACCAGAGACAAATCTATTTGTATGCAAAGTAAATCAGTTTATTTACATATTCTATGAACATCATACAGGGCGTGATATAGGCTGTAGAAATTCAGTCAGGATCAAGCTGGGCACCAAAACATTGACTATTAAAGTTCTGTTTTACTCATTTAGCTGGAAGCATGTGGTACAAAATCTCAACATACACAGAATATTGTTAGTGTTTGCAAACTGGGCATAAAGGTTAAAACATGGGTCTAACTGCTCTCCTGCACCCTGGGGTTAAGGAGGATCCTAAACCTACTGAGGCATCCTTTCTTGGCTAAGAAGGTTGACATTTTCACCTCTTGCCATTGCATCCACTGAAATCTGGGGCAGCCAGCAACTCTATCCACCTTTGGGCAGTGGAGAAGCAAACCCCAGCCAAGGGCACCCCTGGGTTAGCGCCTCAGCACCACCGTGTCATATAACCGTTTAAAGTTTTAAGTCTGCTCTTAGACCATGGACCTCAGGCTGGCACTGGTTCAGAACAAGGGCACAGGGGAAAGGCTTGAGCTGTTTGTGCCGCTGCTGTAGGAGGATCAGATGAACTGCTCGCCCCGCGCACTGCAGTGGTCACACAATCTCAGCAGTGCTCATTCCAGGTTCTGAGCTGCAGCTGCTAACATACACCATTTGGTCTCGGGACTGGAAATAGAAGGCCCTTTTTAGAATCCATAATGGCTCTCCAGAAGCTTGGCATAACAGAAAACCCTGACCCAAATTTTGAGGACTTATCAGTACCTAACCAGCAAATTTGCTTATTCATCCTAAGAAGCTCACCTTTCTGCATGTTCTCCTCATACCTAAATGACATTGCCCACTTCTCCTTTAAATTAAGCTTAAATTAGCTGCCTCCACCATCCTGATAGGAATCAGCCCTCAACACAATAATGGTGCCATCTACTTTGACTTAATGATGGTATCTCCAGGACATTGCCACAGCTTGAATTATGCCTTTTATGAGTGTCAGGAGACATAGTACTGCCAAATGTTAGGACACACTCAGAAGTCACAGTTATTAGAACAGCATGGGACTGACGAACAAATAAACAGATCATTCCCAGGGGCAGAACAGATAGCCCAGAAAACAAATTATAATCATCCCTCTGTATCCAAGGGAGGTTGCTTCCAGGAACCCCATGGATACCGAAATCCACAGATGCTTGGCTTATATAAAATGACATGAGATTTGTATCTAACCTATGCACATTCTCCCAAATCCCTTAAATCACCCCTAGATTACTCAGAATGCCTAGTGCATTGTAAGTACTGCCTATAGAATATTGCTCAGAGAATAACAACAAACTGTTTTAAAAGTCTGTATATGTTCAGCACAGAAATAATTTTTTCCCCAAATATTTTTGATCCAAATATTTTTGGTAGTTGAATCTTCAGATGCAGATATATCCATATCTTCAGATATAGAGGGCTGGCTGGATCTACAAAAATATAATCTGGCAATTTGTACATTCACAAATATGTATTGAGCAAGTCTAAGCACTGTGCATAAAGATAGTGGCCCCTGAAAAACTTGGTGATTTGAGCTGAGTTATTGACATTTTCCCTAACTGTGCTACCAGAGGGTGCTGGGAAAGGAACACGCAAAATAGTTTTACTGGTAATAAGTGCTCACGAGAGATTAATTTTATTTTCTTGTTTCAATAACTTTATACTCGTTACCCCACCAAGATATTGGGATTTCCAGTTGCCTGGCTTCGTTTAAGTCTTCACTGAAAGAAATGTGGTCTCCATAGATGGTGCCCTTCCCTGACCATCCTTTTCAAAATAGTCGTTGTCACTATCTACACTGACTCTCCCAGACTTATAAAGATCTAATAGTATGATATATACTGCATGTCTTGTTTATTAGTTTATTGCTTGCTCCTGCCTCTAAAATGACAGTTTCTTGAAAATAGGGGGATTTTTCTCTTCTGCATTTCCATTCCCCATAATGACAGTGCCCACCCTGGAGCACCTATCAAATAGGCATGAATAAGTTTAGCTTGACATTGTCTTTCTAATGAGCAGGAAAACACACACTGATCAATAAACAAAGTGGGGATAGGTAGTTTTCCACACACCCTTACATTATTCTACATTTTCAGTAATGCTAAGTAGGCTAAAATGCTTAATAAACATATTAGCAAAACATATAAGAAAAAAGAACAGACCACGAATCATAAGTGGCTGATCAGGGATGCTAATTACAAAGTGATTGCCATGTAATGACCACCAGATGTAGGAAGAGCACAGTATCAACCCACATTTGTAGGGCCCCTGCCAAATGTGGAACCCAACCAACCCTATATTTCCGGGATTAACCCAGTTTTACCACTGCAAGTTCCGTGTCCTAGTTAATTCCTAGGCCTCTGGTAAAAGGATGCAGCTACCCTTTTCCTGATGTCTAACAGCATGGGTTAGTTCGTATATTTTATACTTTAGGTAAAGTTAAACTGTATGGTTATTTGCCCAACATTTTGATCAGCTTTGTGCATATTTGTATGTAGAAGGAATTTGTTCAGTCTATCGTTACATGATATTCCACTTATTTATTTTTCTGCTACCAACAGGCATTTGAATTATTCCTAATTTTTAGCTACTATAAGTAAAACTGCTGCAGGCATTCTGGAACATATCTGTGGATGACCCTATGTGTGCATTTCTGTCAGGTGCATCTATTCCTAGGAATGAATCTTCTGAGTCATAGAGCGTGAGTATATTCAGCTTCAGTGGATATTCGTAAGGTGTTTCCTAAAGCATGGCCCCCTGATTTATACTCTTCAGGAGTGCGTGATGATTTCAGCTGCTTCAAACTGACTAGTTTTGGCATGGCTAAGCATTCTAATTTTGTTCATTTTTCCAAGAGTGTAAATAATATCTTGTTATATTATTAAAATATAAATATGTAAAATATATCTTGTTAAATTTGCATTTTCCTGCTGATAGTTATGTCTTTTAAAGTGCCTGTTAAAAGCTTCTGCCTGATTTTATGTTGAACTATCTATTTCTTTATTATTCATGTATATTTTAGATATTAGGCTTTTGTTGGTGAAGTGAATCAAAACATAATCTCCAGCTCCATGTCTTGCAATCCTGTCATCTCAATAGTGTCCACTATATTTTTCCTTGTGAGTAGTAGTTACATTTCCCTAAGCTAAGAAATCTTTGCTAAAATGAGTAGTTATAAAGATATTATCCTTTATGCTCTTATAATCCATGTAGAATTGAGTTTTGTATACGGGCTAAACTAGGGAGTCGAGCTTTACTTTTGCATACAACAATATCCATTGAGTTAGAATCACATTGTTAATAAGATACTTTTTATTTTTTGTTCCATGGTACCATTTCTGTTATAAATCAAGACTCTATATTATGTTAGGTCTTTTTGTTTCACTAGTCTATCTTTTTACCTTTTCAATAATGACTATCTTAATTAAAGTGCTTTTTAAATTTCTTCTTCTTCTTCTTCTCTCTTTTTTTTTTTTGGAGACAGGGTCTCGATGTGTAGCCTCTACTGGCCTCGAACTCACAGTGATCCACCTGCCTCAGCTTCCTGAGTGCTGAGATTACAGGTATGTGCCAACATACTTGGCTGCTTTATATTTTTTTGATATTTAATGGTAGCAGTATTTTGAGTTTATCCCTTGTTGCCCTTGGTCTATAAAATGTCAAAGTACCTTCCTTTCTGGATTTTAACTGGAAGCTTCTGACCTCTAATATGGACCAATCCTTTTTAAACTGTATTTTTTGGCCATTGATAGTTTTGAATTCAATTTTAAGCAGTATGACCAGTTATTTATTTCAAGTAGAATAAAGCACAAAAGATTGCTAATTTACACACACACACACACACACACACACACACAGAAATCTGTTGAAATTTAGGTCAATTTGTAAAAATGAAAAAAATTAATTGTCTATTCAAATCCATAAAGATTGTATATTCCTTTACTTAGTTAGGTCTTATTTATACTCTTTTAATATTATTATATATCTTTATTTTCATAAATCTTACATATTAGTTTATTTCTTAGGCATAGGTTGGGTACTAACCTACATGGTATCATTTGTTTAATTAATTTTGATCATTTAGTACTGCTATAGGAGAATGCAACTTATTTTTGATATTGCATTGTGCACAGGGGCTTTATATTCCAATAACTTTGTGAAATTTATTTGCTACTTCTAATTTTTTACAGATTTTTCTATGTGTACAATTGTGTCATCTCTGCATAATGACACCTTTATTTCTATTTCTTCCTGTCTATTACATGCATATTTATTTTTGTGTGTATGACTACATGTATCCTATTTACTGACATATTGCAATGGTCACCACAGTATCTAACACAAAGTTGTTGAGTAGATTTGAAATAGTGGATAGTACTCTTTTGCTCCTTATATATATTAATAGTTTCAACAATGCTTAATAGTAATGAGATATAATTTTTACTCCATCAGAGCTGAGATGACTTTTTGGAGTAGTCACCCTAAACTTTCCCTTAGATTACATATTAGAAAATGTTTTGTAAGTGTTTCCTTGCTCTGTACCGACCCCCTCAGTTTCCTCTCTCACACACAAGCTGGGCTGTGCACGTCCACATGTGGTTTCCATAGTTCATACTCTGACCATCTGATTGATTTTTCCAGGGAAGTTCTGGGGCAAGAAGATGGGGCAGGTAAGGTAGTGTTTTGAGAGATACAATACTTGGAGCTCACCTTTTAGTTCTGTAGGCTCAGGAATATGTTTTCTCTTTTTTGTTTTTTGAAGTCTGATCAAGCCCTTAGGCAATGATATAGTAATTCAACTTGTAAGAAATTGATTTATAAAACACATGCTACTCTGTTACTTTGCACCGGGGAGAATAACTTGCTGTGATACTCAGTGCTGGCTGAGTCTTACTGTTGGAAGTTCTTTCTCTCCATGAAGACAGATTGATGCAAGAAGCCAAAAATGAAGTTGTCAGAAATCTCTACAGCGAACTTTGAGACTTAAGCAGCTTTTAAGGTTGCTTGCACCATTATCTTATAGTCTTTTTTGTAAATTTATCCCTAAAGAGCTTGAATTCATTTAGATCAGCAGCCAGGTAAGCAATCTGGCCACCTTTTTATTTTTGCAAGTGTAACTAAGTTACAGTGTCACCCCTTCATTTATGCATTGTGTATGGTTGCTTTTTGCAATGAAGATCTATGATTTGCAAAGCCTAAAAATGTTCTCTCCTGTCTTTTACAAAGTTCCTCTGATCTCTAACATAGATTAATGCTGTTAAACTGTACTTGTGGCCATTGGTGGTTTTTATATTAATTTCAAGAAGTATGCCCAGTAATTTATTTCAAGTAGAATAAAGAACAATAGAAAAATAGCAAAATCCATTTTATTTTCAAAGAAAGTATTATTACATTAAATCTTTATTTTTTAGACTACTCATGATGTTTTTTTTTATTGAGGGTTATATGACATAAAACACTTCAAAAACACTGACCTAGAAAATATCTTCTTTCCTCCAAAATTTTGAGATGTACTGAAGAAATCAAAATTTTAGCCTCCATCACTACCATGATTATTCATAATTTATAGTAATATTATAAGCACATCATAATTTTCCAATATCTTCATAGATCTCCAGGAAATCTTCATGCCAAACTTGCGAAAAAGAAATAACAGTGCCTGGTTTTCAATTGAGCCATTGTTGTGGAGTTTGCCTGCTTTGGCCCAGACCACAAGTGTCAAGGCCCAAACTTGTCTGGAAACCCACATCTTGACTTATCTGGTGCCTTTCCTACCATGTGTTATCTTTCTAGCATCTCAGAGACTCATTTTTGTGCTCAAAAATGTTTTAGGATTTCTAGGCCTATCTTCTTTATAGTCTATTTTACACACTTAGCTTTAGGATCCTGATGACACCTCTCTCCAAAACCACCCCATTACTTTCTGGAAGGCCAGCAAGTGGCAGTGTCACAGTCTCCCTCATTGGTCATCTGGACTTCAGGTCACCAAAGGCTCTCACACAGATGGAGACCCTTCACTCAACAGCAAGATTGGGAAGTGGAATGACAAGGACCCTCTCAGACACTACTTTTTCTCTGCCCTTCCCTGCCTTGCCTGGGTATAGAATGAAGTATAAAATTATCAGACATGAAGGAGCCAAGAGTCTTCAAGTCTTGGAGAGTTGAGAAGATCCTTTAAGGGGCACACTCTGAGACCTGGAAAGTGCAGAAAGCATTGGCCTTGGGCACAGCTGCTGACCTTGAGGTTTACTCTGGAGGTTGCTACCCTCACGGAAGCAATGCAACTCCTATAGCTGTGTGACAACTGGAGCTGAGCAAACCTGGAGTGGTGCACAAAGCATCACACTGGGGAGGCAGAGCTGGTCATGCATGCAGGCAACCTCACTCTTAGTCCATGGTTTGAACTCAGGTGGGCACATTCTGTTTTTGAATGAAGTGAGTGACAAAGATCCAGGTACTTTTCCTCCAGGCTCTGTGGAATAATCCACCAGACTGGACACTGAAGACTGGTGACATTTACCCAGGAGTCAGGCCCACAGTTGGCTGGACAGATCCTCCTTGGGGCTGTGGGTACACAGGAGACAAGGACAACTGCAGGGGTGGGAGAGAGTGAGCATTTGTCAAAGACGGTCGAGGTGAAAGGATAACAGAAAAAGCTCTCTGTAGGTTGCAGAAAAATGGGTCACGGGAGTTAAATTCTTCCTGTTGTTACTCTGAAACTCAGAGGAATACATGTGGCTGAAGATCATTTTGGTCTTTCAGACTTCTGTAATGAAATATTTTAATCTGGGTAACTTACAAACAATAGACATGTATTTCTCACAGTTCTGGAAGCTAGAAAGTCCAAGTTCCAGGGACCAGCAAATATGGCAGTTTTCTGTTTTATAGAAGGTGTCTTCTTGCTGTGTCCTCACATGGCACAAATGAGTTCCCTTGGGCTTTGTCGGTAAGAGCACTAATCTCTTCTCGAGGGATCTGCTCTCACAACCTAATCAGCTCCCAAAGGCCCTATCTTCAAATACGATGGTACTCAAGATCAGATGAATTCAGAGAGGGAAGCACAAACATTGAAACCATAGCAAGATGACAGTGTAAAGGTGATATTTCTATTTCTTTTCAGATGAATCAATAACATAAGAAGGAGAAAGAGAATTAAAAATACCAGCCCTGTTTTGAGCACTAACACTTACTAACAAGGCAGTTGAAAGATGTTGGGTAGCACAGGGAAATTTGGTGCACCCTGGATTCTGTCCTAGCTCCAGTGACCTGCCTGGCCAGGGCCAAGAGCTGTGGAGACAGCAAGGAGATCAGGGGCTGCCAGTTGCCTTCCATGTCCCTTGGCAGGCACAGCTGGAAACATTTTCTGACAATCCCGGCCAGGACAGGCGGCTAATGCTAATAACAATCAGGCACTGATTTCAGATGCTGTAGGTCTGTTACTTAATTTCGTATGACTGTTGTAAACTGGAGGGTTTCAGGAAATGACTAATCAAAGAGTACTATAGAACTTTAAGCAATCACTGCTATTTGGAACAATTGAGCGGTTGAATAAACTAAATCAGGGTTGCCAACTTTGTCAGCAGGAAATCTAACTGGGCCAATGGAATTTCCAGTTAGCATATGACTACCTCCTAGAGATGGACAAGAAATCTCTAATGAGACCTTGGCAGTGAGGGCGAAGAGGAGGAAAGGGAGAAAGAAAGGGATTGAATTACAACCACTGTAGAGAGTGTATGATACAAGGGTGTTTTCATCTGGGATCATGAACCAGCAATCGCATGCTATTCTAGAGTGTCAAAGAAGGGTTCTAGAGTAGCTAAAACTCTCACATATGTACATAACTATTAGATGATGTTCATCGGCAAGATTTTTAGGTCCCTGGGAACCTATGATGCAATTAATTTGAGCTCCAGGAACCTGAAGTAAGGCTGAGAGAGATGTAGAAGGGGGAGTGACAAGGAGAGAGAGCGGTGGTGAGACAGGGGCAGAAGACAGAAGAGGCATCACCTTGCAGTAGAGGCTGATATGTACAAGGACTGTTGTCAGTCAACATACTGCTATTGCTTATCAAGCCTCATCATCTGATGAGTTAGCACTTGACAATTTCTAAGAATATATAAATACTTTTAAAAACAAGTCTCATATGACCCTTATAAAATGTTTCATTCACAAATCTGTCCATCCATACACCAGATACCCATCTACTCATCCATTTTCCAACCATCCATCTTCCCATCATTCATACACCCATCCACCCATCTACCATCCACTCATCTACCTATCCACTCACCCACCCATCCATCATCCACCCACCCATCTACCCACCCATCATCCACCCATCCATCCAATCATCTTCCACTCATCCTCCCACCCATCATCCACCATCTACTCATCTACCCATCCATTCATCCACCCATCCATATATTCATGCATTAATTCACCTGTCCACCCACCCATTCACCTTAATGTAGTCAATGCCATAAGTGACACAGGCCTGCACCAATGACACAGAAATAAATAAGACCAATTCCATGTGCACAAAAATTCATGGTGCTGCACAGAAGGACAGGTGTGTAAATAATTACAATGAAACTCAATTAGTGATACCATCTAGTTAACAATCAAATACGTCAGAAGACCTGGGTGTGGGTGCTATCCCTGGGGTATGGCAGATGTTTCTTACCTCCATGGAGACACAGATCATGGGTGGCATTCTTTCTTTAATTTGAAGGCTGCAATAAATCCTGAAGGAACTTATTAGTTCTGTCAGAGAACTGTGCTGTTTCTTTCTCAAGGCAACTGGGTGATCTGGAGCTGCTGGTCCAAGCCAGCCAGCACTAAGTTTGTGGACTTGTAACTAAGGAACTCTGGGAACACAGGGCGTTTACAACAACAACACGCAGGGATGTTAATTCAGTTTAGCAATGGTTATGCCTTAGTGACAAGTGGCTTGAAATTAATACTAGAGCCAAATACTCATCATACTTACAATTGATTTCAGATGTGGTTTGAGAGACACGTATACACCCTTAGTTATATGCTGTCCAGATACACAGTAAGTATGTGTGCACAAATATATTTTATGGAGATATGTATGAATTTAAGTCAGCCCTTTAGCCAACCCAATATAATTTTGTACATTTAAAGTAATGTATAAAAATGAATTCTATGTTGTCTTGCAAAGCACATTCATTAAAATTTGGAAACCCAAAACAAGTAAAGTTATATACATGGCTATCATTTACTATGAGCCTACTATCACCCAGACTCATTTTATATTTACATTTCTCTGGCATAAGTGATGTTGATCTCATAATGAAGATAAATGGATCTTAAAAGAGATTAAGTTTAATACTTAGCCCACACAGCCTGAAATCACCAAAGGCATTATTGGAGCTCAGTTTGCATGATTTGATGAACATTTCTCTTTCTCTAACTGTGCTGCTTCATCCTGTTGAGAAGAAAGAATGTTGGCCAAAAGATATAACTCTTGTAGGCACTTAGGATTATGTTAGTTTGAATATGTGAGCCATAGAGGCCTGGCGCAATGAAACTGAACAAGGTTGCCCCCACAGAAGGGCCAACTTACATGAAGCATCCTTACATGGAGCCAGACAGCTGTATCTGTAATGAGCAAGGCACTGGTCCATCCCCTAGCTTGTCAGAGTCAGCCAGGCCAGCCCTCAGGCTGTTCAACACATTTTGAGAAGATGCATCCAATACATTCCACTCTCAAGGTCCTCATGCAATTTGAAGAAAGACACAATTTCAGCATAAATGCCCCTGAAAATATATGTCCCCAAACCCACGGGGATGTAAGAAGAAGAAAAGTCCCTTCCATACTGAAGCTTAGAAAATAGATGTATATAGAGGGATTATTCATATTCCAAATAACAATTCTGCTTTGTAAAGATTTTCTATAGGATGATAGCAAGTTTATGTAATATTTTTAAAAACTTCTTGTGTTATACTTTGAGTCTGGATTCCCCCCCCCCCTTCAATGTCTCATGTAGTCCTTGGGCAAGCTTCTAGAATTTGTGATTAATTCATGGTCCAATGTTGGGCTTATGGGTGTGAGTGCTACATCCACCCTGGGATGGGTAGCCTGAATAAGATTTAAGGGAAGGAAAGAGGCTTGTTCTCTCCTCCCCCTTTTAGCCTCTTATTGCTGTCTGACACCATTATCTGTTGCTCCTCTACCATGCCACACTACTTTGGAGCCAACTGATTATGGTCTGAAACTGTGAGCTAAATCAACCTTTCCTTTTCAATTTCGAGTGTTGGGTATTTTGTCCCAGCAACAAGAGAAAAATAACTAACACGGAATTTGGTAGCAGAGGAGTGGGGTCGTTGCTATGACTACACCTGACACTGTGGCTTGAGAGCCTTTGGGAATGGCTTGAAGGAAGAGTTTGGAAAGGCTCAGAGATGTCACTTGAAAGAGTAGCACTGGAACATCTTATGTATGGGAGATTCAGATCAGAGTTCAGAATACCATAAAGCTGAAAGAAATACTACTGATAAAGAATGGGTTCTAGAGTTTTCTGCAGGGAAGAAGGACTGCACTGGTTGTTGGACTCCAGATGATGCATGTTATGGTTTGACAGACAGTTTGTCAGCATTTTGTTTGTGCCCAGGAACTTTGCCTAAGACCATGATTAAGGGCAGGAGACTAATTAATCTGGCAAAGAACTTTCAAGTCGGTCTAATGTTGATGTGCCGGCATGGCTATTGTTGGTGATTTTCAACCATATTTGTGTTGCAAATCAAGACCAAAGAGCACCACACAATGTTTTAAAATGTGAATTTGGTCAGAAAAGAAGCCCCAGGAAAGCTGTAGACTGCAATGATAGAGCTGAGGAAATCTCTATTGTTGAAAAGTAACAGGAGAATAGAAAAAATGGCCTGGGAGATTCATAAGAAGCAGCAATTTTCTACTCTTTGCAATCTCAAAATTGCAAAAGCAAAAGACTTTTCTCTGAGTAGAAAGTTACAGAGCACCATGTTCCAGAATAGTGGCAGCAGGCACAGCAGGTTCAAAACCAGTGGCATCTTCAACAGGTTCGAGAATGGCAGTGGCATAGAGAATTCATTCCTCAGAATCAGGTTCAAAGTGCCCAGTCATCCAGGCACTCAACCCCTACAGTCAAGAGAGAGGGAAGCTTGGTTACTGCTGGCAACAGACCTTGCCATCATCAACATGGCACAGGTTTTTAGATTAAAAGGTCTTCCAGACACCTAGAGGCCCAGCAGCCAGTGAGAGCATCAGTGATCCCTCCCTCACACCTAGAAGAGCCCAGAATCTGACAAGAGTGTCAGTGAACCCTCTCCCCATCTAAAGGAGCCTAGCAGCCAGCAGGAGCAACCACTTCCCCCAACCGGTAGTATCTCAGTGGGCCAGCAGGAGCCTCAATGACCCCCCTCCCTGGAGCAGCTCAGAAGCTGATAGGAGTGTCATTGAGCCCTCCCTCACACATGGAGGAATTCACAGCCAGTGGAGGTGTAGGCAACCCTCTCCCAACATTAAGTACCTCATTGGGCTGGCAGCAAATGGAGGATCCCAGCAGGCAGGAGAGAATGCACGTGAGTCCTCTCCCTATCCAGAGAGGCTCAGTGGGTCAGTAGGAGCCTTGGCAACTTCTCCTCTGACCTGGAGGACCTCAGGAGGCAGGCAAGGGTGCAGATGAGTCCTCCCCCAACCCAGAAGACCTTGAAGGGCCATCAAGAATGTGGATGAGCTTTCTTCCATGCAGAGGACCTCAGGCTGGCCAGTGAGAGTGACAACAAGTCTTCCTGCCACCCAGAGGAACCCTGTTGGAATTGAAAGACCCTAGTGACACAGTAGGGCATCAACTGGGATAGACATCATGGACAGGTAGTTCTGGCAGTCAGCAAACATCTGAAGTCACAGTCATAAAACAAGCAAAAGATTGGTTCAGATTAGTATTCCTAGGCTATTCAGCACAGGAAGAATCCAAGACTCACCTAACTGACTGTGGGAGAAATTCTGGTGACTGACCCCACCCTTCCCTGAGGAACCATGTAAATAGATGAATGTCAGCCACACAGTAGGTCCCTAAGACACACATGATGAACAGATGAGACTAGCAGGGTTGAAAAGACTGAAATATCAACCAAGAATGAAAAAAGCAACAAAACAAAAAAGCAAAATGCAATCTGAAATCCTCAGCCCATCTGGAACAAGTACAGGAGACAAACATAGAATAAATTGGAAGATAACACTCCTGAAATTTCTGGAAAAAAAAAAAAAGCAAGTGAAGTAAAGAAACAAATTCACAAGGTTACAGAGGAAATCAGATAAAAAATATCTCTTAGGCAAAAAAAGAAATGGCAAACTTAAGGAATAAATTGCTCAACATAGCTAGAGAAGACATAGATTATAAAGTACAGGAGCATAGGAAATAATGGAAAACTTGAATGAACAGTATATGAAGAAAAAGATTCAAAGACATATCCAGGAAATTAAAACTTCTACTGAAAGCCAGAAAAAGCATTTGAATGAAACTGAAGATGGACATTCAGACCTTGAAGACAGGATCATGGTTAGCAATAATTAAAGGAAGGATTGCTTACAAATGACAAGGGACATGAAATAACAATTCAGCAGCTCCAATATGATGCAAAGAAAAATAATCTGATAGATGTCAATGAAAATGCAGGAGTCAATACAAGTGACATAAAAAAAAAAAACCTGTTTACAGAAGTGATAGCAGAAAAACTTCCAAGCATGGGAACAAAATCTGATATACAGATACATGAGGCATATAGAACTCCAAAGAGCCATAATCAAAAGTAAGTCTGAAGATCTCAGAAATCCAACACAAAAACAGAATAATAGAAGTCGTTAGAGAAAAAGCAAAACAAAACAACAACAACAAAAAACCCAACAAACCGTCTATGAAGGAAAGCCCATCAGAATCACAGCAGACTTCTCAACACAAACCATCAAGTCAAAAAGATCTTCAAGTGGAGTATTTCAAACCTAAAAAGAAAACAACTTCCAACCCAGGTTGATGTACCCCAAAAAATTGTCTTTCAAAATTAATGGAGACATAAGATACTTCCATGACAAAGGACAGCTGAAGAAATTCATGTTTACCAAACCAACCCTAGAAAGAGTACTGAAAGATATCTACATACAGAAAAGAATCACCATAATTCCCAGAAGAACAACAGAAAGAAGACACCAGACAGCGCAAGCAGTTAATAAAGGGGAAAGCAGGAAACCTACAATAGGAATATAACATGAAAAAGACTATTCAATACATGTCAATCATAAGCATCAATCTAAATGACTTCAATTCGCCAACTAAGAGAAACATTGGTAGAGTGGTACAAAAAATAAGATCCAACAATATTCTGTATACAAGAATGTATTTAACTCAAAAAGAAACTCATAGACCGAAAGTCAAAGGATAAAAAACAATATTCCATGCAACAGGAACTCAGAGAAAAGCAGGGGTAGCTATTGTGTTTGCAAACAATGTAACCCTCAAACCACAAATAATCAAAAAAGATAAAGAAGGTCACAACATACTTGTTATGGAAAAATTCAAGAAGAGAGAACAACCATAAATATATATGCACCAAATATGGGAACATCTAATATGTAAAACAAATATTAATAGACATGAAAAATCAAATATGCAATAACACATTTTTTAAAGGGGAACCTAAATACCCCATTGTAACTAAGATCAACTAGATAAAACATCAGTAAAACAATAACAGAAGCTAACCAAAACTGTGAACAAATGTACTTAATAGACATTACAGAGTGTTCTGCTCAGCAACATCAGAATACACATTATTCTCAGTTGCATGTGGATGTTCTCAAAAATAGATCATATACTAGACCACAGAACACACTTAAATAAGTTAAAGGAATTGAAATTATACCATATTATCTGACCACAGTGTGTTGAAATTGGAAATTAATGGAAAAAGAAACCACAAGCCCTTTATAAACACATTGAAATTAAATAACATTCTCCAAAACAACTAGTAAGTCACAGATGAAGTTAAATAAGAAATTAAACAATATTTACAATGAAATGAAAACATAGATACAACATACTAGAATATGTGGAATGCAATGAGAACAGTCTTAAGAGCAAAGTTTACGGCAGTGAATTCTCACATCAGGAAAACAGAACGAGCACAAATCAACAACCTACTATTGTACCTCAAGCTTCTAGAAAAGGAAGCAAAAGTCACGAACAAAGCTCATAGAAGAGAAGAAATTGTAAAACTCATAGCAGAAATTAACACAAATGAGACTAAGAAAGCAATACAAAGAATTAATGAATCAAAGAGTTGGTTCTTTAATAAACAAAACTGATAACCCCCTAGCTAATCTTATCAAGAAAAGGAAAGAAAAAACTCAAATTCATGCAACAGGGAATGAAAAGGACAAAATCATTACCGATCCTGTGGAAATTCAGAAGATCATGAATACTTACTTTCTTACTTACATAGGCTGGAAAATACAGACAAAATGGACAGATTCCTAGAAATGTATGAATTGCCAAAGCTGAATCAAGAAAATAATTTTTTTGAATAACCCAATGTCAGCTACTGAAATTTAAATGTAATTAAAAAAAAAATTTACCAACAAAGAAAAGCCCAGACCATGATGAACTGATGGCTGAATTCTACAAGAAACTTAAAGAAGATTTAATGCCAATACTCCTCAAACTTTTTAATGAACTTGAAAGTGTAGCAATTCTCCCTAACTTATTACTGGAGGTAAGTATTACTCTGATACCAAAACCATTGAAAGACACAACCAAAAAGGAGGATAAGCTAATCTCCCTAATAAATACAGATGCAAAAATTCTCAATAAAATACTAACAAACAGAATGTAGCAAATCATCAAGAAGATTATACACCACAGCCAAGTGGGATTCATCCCAGAAATACAGGAATGGTTTAACATATGCAAATCAATAAACATAAGACACCATATAAGCAGAGCCCAAGAAAAAAAATCACCTGATCACTCAATAGATGCAGAAAAAGCTTTCAATAGAGTTCAAAACTCATTTTTGATTTAAAAAAAAAACCTGCAGAAAATCAGAAAAGATAACCACTACCTCAATCTTTTAAAAACCACATATGGTAAACCAACAGCCAGCATCATATTAAACAGAGAAAGAGTGAAATATTTATCGATTTAGCAAAGGATATAAAAGATCTATATAATGAAAACTATGGTACTCTGAAAAAGGAGGTTGAAAAGGATGTCAAAAAATGAAAAGATATACCTAGCTCTTGGATAGAAAGAACCAACTTTGTGAAAATGGCCATACTCCCAGAATTGTTATACAGATTTAATGCAATTCTGATCAAAATGCCATTTGTATACCTCACAGATCTAGAAAAAAATTCCTAAAATTCATTTGGAAAGAGAAGATACCTCGAATAGTAAAGGCAGTCCTGCAAGGCAACAAGCATCACAATCCTAGACTTGAAATTATACTACAAAGCTACTGTGATAAAATCAGAGTAGTGCTGGCAAACAAAACAGACCTGAGGAGCAGTGGAACAGATTGGAAAATGCAGACACAACTATAAAGACACTCAACCACCTTATCTTTGCAAAGGGGCTAAACATATTCACTGGAAGAAAGGCAGTCTGTTTAATAAATGGTGTGGGAAAAGTGGGCTTCCCACATGCTGCAGGTTAAAAATAGACACATGTTTATCACCATGCTCTAAACTAAAGTCAAAATGGATCAAGGATCTAAATATTAAAACAAAAACACTAAATGTCCTGGAAGACAAGGAAGGTAGAAATCTTGAAAACATGAGGTAGGCAAAGAGTTCATGAACAAAACACAAACTTCATGAGAAGTACTTCAAAGAATCAACAACTAGGATCTCATTAAAATGTTTTTGCACGTTGAAAAAAAACAACAAAAAAGTAATAAAGAAAACCCATAGAATGGGAAATATTTTTATCCAACTATCCCTCAGATGAAGAGCTTCTATCTACAATCAGGTCCCCCAAATTCAAAGACCCAGTCCAAAAATGGACATCTGAGATGAATATGCACTTGTCAGACAAAGATATACAAATGGCAAATAAATATACTAAAGAAACGTTCAGCATCAATGGTCATTTGAGAAACACAATTTTGAACAACACTGAGATTTCAACTCACTCTAGAAAGCATGGTAGTCATCAAGAAATCAACAAATGCTAGCATGGATGTTGGTGGGAGTATAGACTGGTATAAAAACTGTGGAAAACAGTGTTGAGATTCCTCAAAAAATCTAGGGTTGGAGATCCCATTCAATCCACCTATTCCCTTCTGGGTATCTTCCCAGAAGAATTAAAAATATCTGCCAAAGTGCTATATGTGCACCCATGTTTGTAGCAGCACAATTTCTAATAGCTAAATCTTGCAAACAACCAAAATGCCTATCAACTGTTGAGTGGATAAAAAAGATGTGGTATTTTTATACAATAGAATATTACTCAGCTATAAAGAAGGATAAATTTAAGGTTTTATAGGTAAGTGAATGCAATTTGAGGCCATATTCATAAGTGAAATAAATCAGACCTACATGTATAAACATTGTATTGTCTCTCTACTGTAAAAAGGTGAGAGTAAACAAGATCCAAAATGTAAAATAGATATTATGAAAGTAAAAGGGAAAGAAACTGCTCAATAAGAAAGAATAACTGAGATACAGGAAAGGAGAAAAGAAAGAAGGTAAAAAATTATATATATGTATATACATATATATACACAATATTACATAACTGTACCACAAATCTGTTAGTTCATCAAAAATAATAGTTTGTGCTTTCATTGTTTGATTGATAATTTTTATGCCTATATCTTATAATCTGAACAATGACTTTGAAGATAACACTATACTATATATTAACCATTATTAACCTATTATTTTGTTTTGAAATTCTGTATCATGACTTTTGTTCTTCCTTCATTTGAAAAAAAGGCCTCCACCTAGGTTTCAGAAGACATGGGAGGCCAGGCAGCATGACCCTGACAGGGCAATATGTGAGGCTGTGAGCGTGAAGCCAAAAGTGCAGAGGGAACCTCAGAAGTTTAGAAAAGCCAGGAACCTGTGTCATCTAAGGAAAGCTGCATGGGCTGAGCAGAATGGGCCTAACAGAGACGCCCTAGTAGTTACAACCAATGAAAGTTCTGTGGTGGCAGAATTACACAAGCCTTTTGGAGTTCATGACTTACCATAGATTGATTCACTTGTTCCACATGGAACTGCAGGACTTAATGTCAGCCCTGCTGGATTTTGGACTTGCTTTGGTTCCAGTTCTTTTTATCCCCTTGTTTGTAACTTTGGAATAAAAATGTCTATCTTGTGTCATTGAATACTAGGAGTGTCTGACTTTCTTTTCATTTGTACAGGGGTTCACAGCTAAGTATTTGCCTTAACTCTCAGAGGAGACTTGGGACTTGGACTTTTCAGCAATGCAGAAGCTGTTAGAATTTTGGCAATTCTTGGAGATGGACTAAATGGCTTTTTCATAAAGGATGTGCATGGGGTCCAGGGGCAGAATGTTATGGTTTGAGTCTGTTGTCCCCCTAAATACTTATGCAGTCATGGGCACAGGTTCTAGAATTTTGATTAATTCATCGTCCAGTGCTGGGATTATGGGTGTGAGTGCTACACTCTAGGGTGGGTGTGGTCTACATACAATATAAGGGACAGAAAGAGTCTTCTCTGAGCTTAACCCTTTTTGCTCTTGTTGCTTTTACTGTTTCCCACCACCATAAACTATTGCCCTCTGCCATGCCACTCTGCCTTGGAACCAGCTGGGTAAGGACTGAAATGTCCACAAACTGTGAGCTAAATTTTCCCTCTTAATTTTGAACATCCGGTATTTTGTCTCAGCCACAAGAGAAAAGGAACCTAGACAGCTTGGAACATAGACTAGCTTTCCATTGTCTTTTTCAGGATGTGCTCTTTGGAGATCACCTGACCAAGACTGAGGTTTCCATTCAAGTATGTGACCTTGAAGGGTTATTCGACTTCTTTGAACCACAATTGCAAGAATGTGAATTTTATATTTACTCAAATGATGATGCTAACATAAAAGCTGCTCTGAATTCAGAAGGTAGCATAGTGTTTGCCATGGAAAATATCAACCAGTCTTCCCATCCTCTTTGCTTCCTTGTCCTAGTATAATCTATTATGCAGTCAAACCCAAGATTTTCTGCAAAGCTTTCACTTGCCTAAAATATAGGTCCTTAACTTTTTTTTTTGGAATTCCATCACTGGAGAAAATTTTGTAGGTTCATAAGCAGGAGCATTATCAACCCAAGTAGGATTTCTGAGCAGGAGGAGCTCTCTTATAGCCAGCACATTTTTTAGTATTTAGTTCAGTGAGTTAGCTGTTTGGCAACAGCCTCCACCTCTAACCTGAGAATTTGGAGCAGGTGTTACTCAGGCATTAGGATGAGGGAGGAGACAGTGGGAGAGTAGAGCAGGGCTCCGGGGATAGACTTCCTTTCCCTGTTTAGTCACCCTGGTACAAGATCTCCATAGGATGGGCAGCAGGAAACCAAAATCTTCTAACAGAGGCCAACCATGGCACCTGCCGAACTCCAGCAGGCACTGAAGAACCTTGGTGTGTTCTCTAGGTAGAGGGAGGGTGCAGGCACAGAGCATTAATAATAAAAGGCTGGACTTTTCCCTAAGCTTTAGAGAGGCAGTGTCTGAACTTGGCTCTATTTTTAATACCAATTTTCTCCCAGCATTACTCCCTTTTCATATATAAAGTTGACCTGGAGTACGAAAATATGACTCTGTTAAAGTGGGAAAGAGACTGAGAATTTCTAACTGATTAGACTTGGGAATTTTTCCTGTTAGTGCTACAGTTAAATAGATATTGGCAAATAGTGTAAGCTGCAGGGAACCAACCAGAGTGTGAATGAGTCTGGTTGGCTATAATTAGAAATATACATCATTCTCTTTCCCCAAAGAACAAGACAGTGGTATTTAAGGGGACAGAGAGGCACGATCTATAAACAGCTTTGACTCAGCAACAGTTGAAAGCCACTTTATAAATGACCATACATTGTGCAATGTGGCTAATGCTTTTCCTACCTAACTTTTAATAATGTGTCTCAGCCAAATTGATGTGCATCTCAGAGCCAAATCTGGAGACATGTAAGTACAAGTTGGTCACATTTCAGCAACAAATTATGTTCACAAGCATACAGCTATTTTATCTGGAGTTGCATTGCGCCTGCATGTATTGATGAGAAGGATGATTATGCTGTCACTTAGGAACAAATGAGATAAGTGTATTTAAAATCCATGCACATAAAAGGAGCTGTTCATTTCCCATGGCTCTGAGGAAGGCAGAAGGAATGTGATTTCCTCACATATAAACAACTGGATCCAATTTAGTTGTATTAGACAAACACTGAGGCGTGTCTAGCCTATTGGGATGTGGGTGGTGGGGGACGGAAGGTGGAGGAATAGAACTTGAACTAGGGAGTGTGGCCTCATAGCAATGTGCAGAGACTTTGGGGTCTAATAGATTATATTTAAAATTACCTCTGCTCCTTTCTTACCTCATGATCTTAAGCAAATGGCTTCCTTATTCACGAAGTGGAGATAAAAATAATGCCTACATTTTAATGGTACAATCCTTGATATAAAAGAATGCTAGTAATCATGAGCCAGTGACATGGCTTGGAGAATACATCTTGGAGGATGTACCCCAGGCAGGGTAGGCACAAAAATGCAAGCTGACTATCCCTTGCCTGAGATACTTTGAACCTGAGTTGTTTCAGATTCCAAAGGTCTTGGGATTTAAAATTATATTTGCATAGACTTTACTAGTTGAACAAATCTCAGAAAACCTGAAATTTAAACACTCGCAAATGTGAAATTTTGGTAGTCATGCCGACACTTAAAAAGTTTTGAATTTCAGAACATTTCAAATTCTCAGTTTAGAAGTGCTTATTCTGTAGGACATTTCAGTATAGTGTAGTAAGTTTTATGATGGCACAATATTTTGTCACACAGGCATCACTGGGGCTTAGGAACTCACACCCAACTTCCTGAAGGAGGGACCTGACTGAGTTCTAAAGAAAGAATAGTCAGATGGAGAAAGCATCACAGGTACAGGAGATAATGTGCACAAAGGAAGGAGGGGACTAGAGCTGCTTCCTCATAGTGAGAAGAATAGTGGTGCAGGGGGCAGAACCGCACAGAATATTGCACAGAATAAAGGCAAGCAGGCAGGGGCCAGGTGAGCAAACTAACAACATAAGCAACTCAGTGTTTGTTCATCAAATTGAAAACCCATAGGTTTTTCAAAAGGGCAAAACTGCTTGATAACGACAAGGAGAAGCAGGCTTTATTTGCTTGAGTTTCTTGACACAGAGCTGTGATGATAATTCTGTGTTACCTTTCCCATACTGTAGCAAATGCCTGATAACCAATATAGGCATAGGAATTTTTTTTTGGCTTCACAGATTTAGAGGTTTCAGTCTATGGTCAGTTAACCTCATTGCTTTGGGCAAAGCATAACTGGAGATGTCACAGGGGAAATTTTCTTGATTCATGGTGGATGGAAGCAAAGAAAGAAAAAAGGCATTGGGTCCCAGCATCCCTTTTGAGGGCAAACTCCCAATAATTTAATTTCTTTCTACTAGGGCCTACCTCTTAAAGCTTCTACCATCTCTCAAGAGTACCACAGGCCAGGGACAAAAGCTTTTAACACATGAGCCCTTGAGGGATATTCAACTATAGCAGGCCCTGCTTAAACATAAATGGAGTTTACAATGTATTGAAAGCTGGTGCAGGTGTGGCAATAACTGATGCCCTGGCAGAGCTGTGTAGGGGCTGGGCTGGTGACACTTTGGTAAAACAAAGAAAAAGGGAAGTTAGTGTCTTCTTTGTGTGTAGGTAAGTATAGGCAAGAGATAGAGCTAGGTGCTTGTCTTCGGTCTTCCTGAGTTGGACAAGGCAGATACCTCACTGCTTGTTGTCTTAAGAAGTAAAAGTATAGGCTCTGTCTCCTGGGGAGAGTGAGAGCTACTTTCAGATCCAAAGGCTTGCTGTGGTGGGCCTCCAGGCCAAAGAGGACTAACACAAGGATAGTCCTGAGCTTTGGCCCTTTTATTTTGCCTCAGCAGCTAAATAGCTCACAGAAGGAGACTCTAGAAGAGTGATTATATAACTGATCTTAATGCATTGGAAAGCCTCAAAGGAAAAAAGCTGCAGAGGCACACACATATGGGAATGCTTTATACTTTCCATGTAGGTACATGAATAGAAAGCCTTGAAAAGAGTAAGAAAGCATATGTAGATGCAGTACAAATCACTGATAAAAAGAAGTTGAGCAAAGGGTAGTGTGTTTGAGTGTCCTTTCGTTGTCAAGATGACAACATTTCCTTTCCCTAAAGTGGGAAAGAAAAGAGAAATATGGGTGGGTAGCCTTGAAAAATAGCTACCAATAGGCTATGCCTCCTGTACGTATGCTCCAATGTAGTCCCTTAGCTGTGACTTTGGGCTAGACCCAGTGACTCGCTTTTAAAAACAAAATGTGGCATATTTTTATGCCAGAAGTTGAGGAGACACCACTTTTGAGCCTGAGTTATAAAAGACCATGACATCTAAAGACTGATTTCCATCATTTTAGTGCTTTGCTTTCTCTCTGTCTCTGTCTCCCTTTGTCTCTGTCTCTCTGTCTCTCCCTTTGTCTCTCTCTGTCTCTCTGTCTCTGTCTCTCTCTGTCTCTCTGTCTGTCTGTCTGTCTGTCTGTCTCTCTCCTTCTTGGTTTGCTCACTTTAATAAAGCCTGCTGCCATCTTGGAGAGTCCAAAGGAACAAGGACTACATGGCAGCCTTCAGCCAGTAGGGGTGGGAAGCCAGCCTATGAGGAGCTGACTTCTGCCAACAATCATGGGAGAGTTTGGAAGCAGTTGCTGCTCCTGTCAGGTTGCTATGGCTTCAACCTTGGATGGCACTTGAAGGCTCGTGAAGTGAAGGCTTTTGATTCATTTGTCAATGCAGTGGTCATAGCTGGGCCTTTAGGAGGGATAGTATCATATGTCCTCTGCCCTCTTGAATGGATTAATCTATTTAGAGATTCATTGTTCAGTGATTTGGTGAGGGGCTTTGTTTTGGAAGCAGGCTCTTCCTCACTTCCCATCTCACGTGCAGTTGGCAGCTTTGTTTTGCCATGTGCCCGCTTTGTGATGTTCTGCCTCCCTTAGGCTAAATCCATGAAGCCAGCAGACAATGGACTGAAGCCTCTGAAACCATGAGCCAAAGTAAGTCTTCCTCACAGTGCATGCAGAAGCACATTAAACATTACACAGCTTATCTTATGTGAAAAAAGAGAATATAAATAATTTAAAGGGAAGAATAAAAGATAGATTATAGGGAACAGGGTTGTACTGTCTACCTTTTTCAATAGGAAAGGATGCTAGAGATGAACTGAGGGGAAAGGCAGGTGAGAGGAGCAGAAAGTAAAAGGGATTAAGATGCAGTATTTCTCTGTACCACCTTCCTGTGATGAATATATTCATTAGGTACCACAAACTTGTGCTAATAAAATCTATAAAACAAAATAAATCTTTCCTCCTTTTCCAGTTGTTCATCTCAGGTATTTTGTCACAAAAATGCCAGTCAGGCTAACACACAGGTCTTCAGGTAACTACAGCCCTGGCCAACTCTGACTGCAGCCTGTGAGATCCTGAGAAGAAGACCATGCAAACTGTGAGATAACTAGCATATGCTGTTATTCTCAGCTAAACTTGGGGGTCATTTGTTGTGCAGCAATAGAAGACTAAGACAAGAACTAGCACCAGGGGAACAATACAGTATTGTAGCAGCCCCTAATCAATCTTATTTAGTTCCCAATTTTTACTTCTGAGATATTTGTCTGTTTAAAAACACAGAATGTTTAAGAAATGTCTCTAAGGTTAGCCAGCCAAGAAATAGCAAGGTACATCCCAGTATGGTGGAAGTTCATGATACCATGTTGAAAGGGAATAATTCTTCCAAGTGAAAAGTTGTCTGAGGCAGTCAAGGGCACTCTGAGAAAAGGGTACACTGGAAAAGTTAATGGATTCCCAGTTATCTTCCCTGATTCATTTGTCAAGGCCATCCATTGAAGAATTGAGGAATAAGCCTCAGACAATTGATTACATGCAAGTTCAACATCTCATTTTTACCTTGGTAGAACTCTGGTGCTGTGCACCAGGAGGGCAGAATGGGAGGTGTGGTTCATAGCTTTGTTACCTGAGAAGTGAGGGAGCAGCTGAGAGAAACAGAATTAAATTCCATTATTACTCCTCTTCTCTTCTCTTCTCTTCTCTTCTCTTCTCTTCTCTTCTCTTCTCTTCTCTTCCCTTCTTCTTGTTTTTTAAAAAAATTTGGTAGCAGGAATTGAACTCACGACTTTTGTGTTTGCCAGGCAGGCTCTGTGCCACTGAGCTATACCCCTGGCCCTCCATTATTATTTTTTTTTTTTGTAAATAGGAAAAAGAACACACAAAAAATGTATTACATGCTTGAAGGCATAGCAGCATTCTTATTTACTCTCTGGACTGCATTTTGAATATGAAAATATCTGGAAGGAGTTTTTCCATGAGAATAATGTGATTATCGAGCCCATGTAGGCCAATTTGTTCTTAAATTGTGTAGGAATAATGTTTGGGATCTGACTGTGGAAAAGAATTTTAGCTGGCTGTGAACAGAACAAAGATTCCAGTGGGGATTTTCATTTCATTTGCTGTAGCATAATCCTGGCACCCCAGGTAAAATGAAGTGGGTGAAAAACCAAACCAGGCCAGTTGTCAGTGAGCTAGGATGCTGTCTGGGTTAGAGACACTCAAGTGTGAAGACTTTCCATTTAGCTGAACCACAGGAGTGAAATTGCTTCTAAGGTGGAGCAAAGATGATGGATAGATAACAGCTGGCTACAGAGGCTCCCTGAGATAGTCAACTCAGAATTCAACAAAATACAGCATGGGGAGGCCCTGAACAGAGGGAGATGAATTCTCTTGTCCCAAGAAAAACTAAGGTGAGAAGAACCAAAAACACATACGGTCCCAGTGCTATTATTGGAACGGCTAAAAGTTCAGTGTTTCCACCACAGTGGGTGACTTGCCGAGCCATCTGAGGCCATGCTGCTTTGACTCACTGGAGGTCTGGAGGGGCAGTCACACTGAGATCAGGGGTCAGCCAGCCAAATGGAGAGCTGAGCTGCCAGGGAGCCTGCATCGAACTGTGGTGAGTGACAGGAGTGGAGCCATTCCACAGAAAGGGGGGCTCTGGCAGATGACATTCTGGGACTGGTCAGGACTGGCAATTACAAGGGGCAGCAGTGACTTCAGTCAGTTGTTCCCTTCCTGAATGGGATTGGTGGAGTGAACTAGGCCTGGGTCATGTGACCTGGCTAAGACCCTATAGGTTATCTGAAATCAATTCTCAATGGCGGTGGTGGCGCACACTAATGCAGTGAAGCCTCAGAAGTTTGACTGACCTGGAGGGGAGGTGGCGCATAGTAATACAGTGCAGGCCTCAGCAGCTTGACTGACTTGGAGGGGAGGGACCAGTACATGCTGCCCCCGCCTACAACTCACTAGCACACTGCAGTGGGAAGGGTCTCCTAGCCAGCGTGCTTCAGAAGAATTGAAACCCACAAAGAAAGAAACTGGGGCCTCCTGGAAGAAACAAAAAAGATGGGAAGAGGAAGCAACAACAAAAAGTCCCCAGGTCCCAAGCTTGAGAACATTGACCCAGCACAGGTAAATACAAAGGAGAATGAGAACAGCAAACATTCAATATCAGACACAGCACCAGTGGACATAAAGAGATATCTTCAGGACCTCATAGACAAGTTCAAAAGTGAAATATTTAGCCAAGTAAAGCAAGATGTAAGAAGATTAATAAAAGAGATACTAAGCACCCCTCAAGCAGACAGAAGGAAGGGAGGAACTCAAACAAAGGTAGAAAAGCATTTGATGAAAAATATAAAGAAAATATAGAATATATGAAGCAAATTCAAAGAGATTACCAGGAAATTAAAAATTCTATGGAAAGATGGCAAATCTGCTTCTAAGAAACTAAAGATATATTATCTAAACTGGAGGACAGTTTTGCAATGTGGGATTATGAAAGGAAAAACTTTTTAAAAATACCAAGGAAACAAGCAGTAACAATACAAAGGCTAGAAGACAACAAGAGGATCTACAACTTGAGAAGATTGTGAATGAAGAAGCAGGGATACAAACAAAGAAATTACAAAGGCTATTCACAGAAATAATTTTTTCACAGAAATAATTAAGGAAAACTTCCCAAACATAGGAAAAGTAAATGATATTGTGATATATGAGGCATACAGAACTCCAGCCACCTACAACCAAAACAGAGCTTCATCCAGGCATATAATAATCAAGATCCCAAAAATTCAATATAAGAACAGAATATTAAAAGATGTTAGAGATAAGAAACAGATAACCTATAAAGGAAGGCTCATCAGAATAATGGCAGACTTCTCGACACAAATCATCAATTCAAGAAGAGCCTGGACAAAATATTCCAAGCCCTAAAAGAAAATAGCCTCCAGCCCAGATTCACATACCCTGCTAAACTGTCTCTAGAAATTAATGGAGAAACAAGATACTTCCAAGACAAAAAGGAACTTGGGAAATTCACAACAACGAATCCAACTCTACAGAGAATATTGCAGGGCATTCTAGAGAGAGAGAAAAGTACTAGGATTCCAGGAACAGTGGCAGAGAAGCCTCAATGAATGGAGCAGAAAATAGAATGAAGAAGATAAGCAGACAACTGATGGCAAAAAAAGAGCACAACAGAAACGAGGCAGAGAAGGTTGGTTGTAATCTCTAACATAGATGGCCTTGATACACTAAATTTAAAAAAAGAACCACATGTGTAGTAGATCAGGAGGCAGGGTCCACCAAGATGCTATTTATAGGAAATATAATTAACATGAAAATGAGTACATGGACTGAAAATCAAATATGAGAGAACAATGTTCTGTGTGACAGAGAACCAGAGAATGATAGGGGCAACTAGACCAGTATTTGTGTATAGGTTGGAAAGACAGGCTTTAATAGGTAGAGGAATACAATTAGAGATCAAGTCCAGGAGAGAGAAGGTTTGGAACCACTCAGGTAAAAAGCAGGTTGCCCCCCACAAATTTAAAACCAAGGGTCTTGGTCAGACCCAAAAATGCACAGTGTACCCTGGGTAAGTGAAACGGGAGGGAGAGTCTTAGAAAAGATGGCAGAAGATATTGTTAATAGTGTATCAGGATTTAAAACCCACATTACTCGCACCACTCTGCTTAGATAGATTTTATTCTTTTTTTGATAGATTTTATTCTGTTCCAGTTTGTCTACTTGCATTAGATTTCAGGGCACAGACAGCTATCTCAAAAACATCAGGATACAGCACAATAATCATCTTTAATTTCTTCTTATCTAATCTGGAGCCCTGTATGACTTATACTGTTTTATCATGACAGATCTTAGTTAAATGATTGCTGTTTGGTATCAACAGATTTTATTCAAAACTGATATGATTGATAGTATCAAGTCTGAAAGTATAGGCAACTACACTGAAGATGACAAGACTCTATGATACACATTCTGTTTGATAACTGCCTGCTTTTGAAGTTTTATACTATATACAAAGTTCTATTATTATTAATACTGTTATGTACTGATTTATTCAATTATAATATATCTGTTGAAATAGCCAATTCTATTGAAGATAACAAGAGACAACACAGGAACTATGGTAGAACTCCTTGTATGTACAACGGTCTTATATGTCTTTCTCATTTCATGTGTTTATAGGAATATGTTTTGTTTTGTCTTGCTTTGTTTTGTTTCTCCCTCCACTATAGAAAGGATAGAAATACATGTTAAGACTCATGCATGTGTAGAATCTATAAACAGTTTATGAGAACTGATCTTATGACACATGATGAAATGAACAGATATTCTGAAAAAAAGAGACCCTAAAGTACCCAGTGCTGATCCTGGAGTGTCATAATGTGACCCAACCCAGCAATAGTATTATTTTTTGTTCAGAGTGATATTAGACTGTTTCGGTTTGTTCAACCTCAGAATAATTGAAGATATGGATAACTGCATGTATGTTTAAGTGTATAGGATTGATAACCATATTTATAAGTTTTTGTTGGATAGTTGAACAGAACTGGTTGCAGTCTCACTGTTTGAATCCCCACTTTATATGCTCCACTTTAGTATCTTGAATAACTATTTGTAAGAAGACAATCTGCAATCATCAGCTAGTGATTTCTTACTGTTTATTTTTTTTCTTTGAAAGTATGTATTATTTCTACCCATTTAAAAAAATTGCTTCTATGAACATACAGCTCCAAATTCAATGCTCTCAGAAAGATATCTCACTGCAGTTTTTTTGTGGTCCAATATTATTATAAAACATTTTAGGCACAAAGATATGGTAATAGTAATGTAATTATGTATATACCACCTTTGTGAAATCAAACACTCCTTTTTTTACAATTGCTCCAGACTTTTATGAAGAAATACAACAGTACAAGTAAAGTTGAGGTTCCTTTTGAAACTTCTCCAAGCCTATTCCTCAGTTCATTCCCCAAAATATATTATCTGCTTTGACGTTGTGGTATCAGTCCCATGCAAGCTTTTATATTTTTTGTGCTTATGCACATGTCCATAAACCACATGTAATGTAGTTTACAATATTTTAAATTTTAGATAAGTTATCATATCGTATGTAACCTTTTGTGATACACTTTTTGTTTTTCCAATTTTTGTTTTGGAACTTACGTTGAGATTTTCCACATTGGTACATGTAGTTCTAGTGGATTTATTTAGCAGCTGTTTACTTCCTATTTTGTGAGTATTTATAGAATCTATGCTTTTGATGATAAGTTTATAGTTGATTTTCTTTTTTTGATTCTTTTCTTTTCTGCTACTGTACAATATGCAATGATGAGTGACATTTTATTACTTGTTTCCTTGTACATGCAGGTCAGATTCTATGGGAAAAGTGGAGTTGCTGAGTTACAGAAGATACAAATGTTTGGATTATTGCACATTAGCATACAGTCTCCAAAGTTGCACAATTTGCACTCTTAGCTCTGTGGCTTAGACTTCCCCTCAGTCCTGGGTCCTGTAACATTCCTTTGCAAGACATGGTGCCCTGACAGTAGCCCACTGTGGTAACTCCCTGGGGTGCTATGTGGCCCATGAGGGTCCTTCCTAACTCTTGCATGCAGGGCTGAATGGGATAACTTTGGATACAATTTGATGCTCAAAACTTGTTTGGAGTCAGTGAATTCCTCCTAAGCACGTGTTACCTCACTTTAAAGAGCAGCTGTCTCCTCTGTGGATCACACCATCCATCCTCTCACCATTGAGTCCATGTAAGCAACGTTTAGCACCCTGGTAGCTCATAAAAATAGTGCTATAAATGTATACCCTTAATTCTTAATGTTCTTTAAAATTGAGAACTTTATGAAAAATGACAGTTATGGAAACACACACACACACACATTTTGCATGCAATCTCAGAAGGCTCACTGAAGCAAATTTGTAACATTCAGGCTGACATCTGTTGCATGGTTCAGCAGGAAGATTGAGTAGCACTTTGCCCCACTGAAATATATCTAAACATGGGACTATTGGAAAATACCCCAATACTCTGAAGGTCTACAAGAGTTTTCATCAAATTCAGAGTGTTTTTAGGGTTGTTAATATTTTCATACAAATTCCAGTTATCTTCAATGATGCAGCATAGCAGAATGGAAAGAGTTTAGACTTAGGTTCAGAGCCATGTTTAACTCTGACACTTCTTGCTTGAGTGCAATACGTAACCTCTTCTAGCCTCAGATTTCTTACTTTTCAGTGGACTCATATCTCAAAGCTTTCTTGTACTCTTAATGAAATCCACCCAAGTGTTTGGAATGCTATTTATATTTAACAAATTCTGGTTTGCCCTGCCCTATCGTAGTTTCTTGAAACTTGGCTAGCCCAACTATGCAAAGAAGTTAAAGTTGGCAGTTCTCTGGGCTCTCAGCACTTTAGCGAGATGGCATATGTAATATTCCCAGGGAATAGTGGGCCATCCATCCATGTTATTTTCCTCAAAATCAATTTTGGGAGGCTATGTTTGGGGGAACAAGCCAAAATTTAATTTTCTTTCTTTCCAACATGAAGTTTCTGTGCTCACAGACCTTCTGGGTCCTCCATTATCACTGGCTCTGGGACATCTTTCTAGGATGATTTTGCTTTTTCATCCCACCAGGGATGAAGCAGTTTTTGATAACCACAAAGGAATGCTCTGCACAGCCTACTTGGATCACATGCAGACAGAAGAGTTATTATCCAGGATGTCTGGAGCTTTGGTGAAGCTTCTGATTTCCCATGTCTTTCAAAGGCATATATATTATTTCAGACACCTTTAAAAATAATAGCTATGAATTATTTATAAGTAAATATTAATGCTGCCTCCATATTGAAGCAAAGCATGTATTGAACAGCTTTATCTACACAGACCTCAAATAGAGTTAAAAGAAATTTCCTCCCAAGTCATACATTATTTACTCTTGAAGTTCAATAAAAGTCACACCAGTGAATGTGATGCTTTTGACATCTTTCACCTACAAACATTAGGAAAAAGGTTTTGAGAAAGATTTGAAATATGATTACTAAACCTGTTCCAATTCTGTCTCTGTCAACTCTGAAATTCATGGCAAGAGCTGCTTTTCTTAAGAAGGGAATTCTCATCTTGAATATATTACCTATGTTGGGACACCCCCTGTTTCCAATCCCCTCACCAAAAAATATCCAGATGTGTCAGGGCCAAAGGGGACATCAGAGTTTAGTAACCTGAGGGCTTTGATTTTCCAGGTTCCTAAAGAGGTGATGAAGTGGTTGACCCCAGCTTACCCCGGGCGGTAATGATAATTCAGAAGCAGGATGGTGTGTTGACAGGTTCTGTATACTACTGGGCAGCAGCTGGAGAGAGAAAAAAAGAAGTTCAAGCTGTTTGTTTTATATGTAACAATATCAAACAATAATATTTATCCAGAAAAAATTGTGGATGACATGTGAAAGCTGTGTCATGCCAAAAGGAGAATTTCAGGTCAATTACTTTGAAACAGACCAAAGGCAAAAGACAAACCCAGACATTTTTCTGCATTGAAATAAGTTGGTCCATTCTGTGGGCTAGCTAGACACACACAGAGACAGCTGAGAGAGAGAAAGAGAGATCAAATGCTACAAAAGAAAGGAGGCAGGTGGAGACATGGGTTAAACTTTTGATTTGTTGCTTTTCAATGATGTGTGATATTTTTATAGAGTTCTAATGGAGATGTGGGTCCTTTGTCTCATTACCACTGAGCCATTTTAATGGGAAGAGATATAACTTTCCATCTTACTGATTTTGGTTTGCCTATGGGTAATCTGCCATTCATAGACACATGTTGGTGACATCAATAATAAAGTGAGTTCTATTCGTTCAGTCTGGCAGATTGCATTTCTATGGGCCAAGTGTCATTTAAGCACCATTGACTCATTCTCTTTATAAACCCCAGAAGAGGGAGAATTTAGTCCTTACTCCAGAGGAATTAAGTATTCAGTTTGCATAAAATAGAAAACAGAGAACAGAAAATTTGGAACATGATATTTACCAGAATCAAGAGTCTAAGTGGACTGGATTCTGATCCCAATTTAACAGAGTTACAAAAATATGTGAAGTGCTGTCTCTGTCTCAGTACAAGATAGATGAGGCCTGGCTTGTGGGAAAGACTTAGAGGGATACATTAATTAATTTAGGCTGCTAAGATCAAGTACCACACATGGAGTGACTCAAACAATAGCAATTTAGACTTCAGAGTTTTGGTGGTTGGAAGGCTTTGGGATCAAGTTATCAGTTGTGATACCCCCAAGAGCTGTGAGAGCTAATCTGTTCCATGTTTCTTCCTTAGCTTCTTAAGACTTCCAGGCAATCTTTGGTGTCCATGGCTTACAGAATGTTCACCCCCATCTCTTCCTTCATCACCATGGTGAAAGTACCATGGTGTTTCACCTATACACCACGATATTTCACCTATACACATGTATCAAAAATTTCTCCACTTAATGAGGACACTAGTCACACAGAAGTAGGGGTCAATCCTAATGTCTTCATTTTGCCTTAAATAATGATGACCCTATCTTTGATTCAGTACACATTTTGAGGTACTGATGGTTAGGATTTCAATATATGAGAGCATAGAGGAGCAGAGAGACATAATTCAACACAGAGGGAGTATAAACTGATAAACCACTATGGAAATCAGTATGAAGATTCCTCAAGAAATTAAAAATAAAAATCCATGTGATACAGCTATTTCCCATTAGGTATCTTCCCAAAAGAGTTTTGTGTACTTACATTTAAAGTAGCATAATTCATAATAGCTAAATCTTGAATCAGCCTTCTTGCCCATCAACAGATGAAAGGATAAAGAAAATGTGGCTTCTGTACACAATGGAGTACTGTTCTGCCATTAGGAAAGATAAATTTGAGGCATTTGTAAGAAAATGGATGCACCTTGAGACCATAATGATAAGTGAGATAAATTGAACACATAGGTTTCTATAGCATATACTTTTCCTTATATGAGAAATTTAATAGTAAAGAAGAGAGAGAAAAGAGAAAAAAAGCAATTATATTCTAAGGATATTTTCGCTGTCAGTTGTATGGTATGAGAACTCACTTTGCAGACTTTACATTTCTTTGGCTATGTTAAATTTTTCATTCTTGTTATGAGCCTGATCTGTTTTGAATAAGAAAAACCAAAATAGGAAAATCTTCGAAGACAGTTAGTAGCTCAGTGGTTACTCAATCTTAGTGGGGAGGAGTGGGAGATAGTAGCTGGTAGACCAAGACTTCAACTTGGGATAACAAAAATGATCTTAGTATGATTGTGCTGATAGTTGCACAACTCTGTCAAAAGCTACTGAATTTTACATTATAAGTTTGTAAATTGTGCAATATGCATATTTATAATTCAATAAAGTTGTCTGATTTTAAAAGTTAAATGTATAATGGATAATTCAAGATCTGTCTGTAAAGCACAGCTTAAGCAGTATCTATAATCTAATCCCTATAGATGAAATCTAATGTAATCTTTGAATTTACTAAAATATGACTGACAAGTTCCAGCACAGATGGTGCTACAAGATTCTACACATCGTATATAGAGTAGAATTTCCTGTTGAAAAATCAGGTATGGTCAGATAAGAACAAGCCATGTGGAAGACAGAGAATGAGCTGGAGGTGTTTAGATTCAAAATAAATGGCAAAATGTGGATGGCAAGAGGGAAAGTGGTGGGAGGAGAACCCACATTGAAGAACTGTAAAATGTTCTTAAGAGGCAGAAACAAGATTATCATCATTAGAATAAGAAGCATCTCGAATGGGATTTGAGACTGGACAATATAGGTATGAAGGACCCAGGGTTTGAAGCCAACTTCCTAGGTACGAAAGCTCCTGGGCACCTGGTACCTATGTAGGCAAATCACACACTTCTCTTCACTTTGGTTTGCTTGAGCTTAATATATGGACACACACAGCCCAAGCCTTATACTGATGCAGAAAGAACTATTTCAGGTATGAAATTGAGAACAGTGTCTGGAATGAGCCAAGCTGACTATTATTATTATCACCCACAGAAACTAGATAGCTTAAAAATGACATTGGAGACAGGCAATAGAGATGGTCATGGACGTGATTCTTACAATAAAGTAAGTTGTCACTTTTTCATTGTGTGTAGTCTCTACGGAAAGAACGTGTTCAAAGACAGGAAAGAGTCTTACAAAAGGAACGTGTAGACTGGAATAGCTGGGCAGGGGCCTCCTAGCACTTCCCGGAGGCAGAGGAGTTAAGCATGGGAGTCACTGTGGGTGTCATCATCATCATGAATCTCAAGGGATTGATCTCACATCCCTCAGATTCCTTTTGTTATGACTGCTCACTGAGCAAATCCTAACGCTTTGAAAATTCTTTTGTATTTTAAATTATTGTTAAAAACATGAGTAAAACTCACCATTTTAGTTATACAATTCAGTCATTTTAAATGTATTCATATTGTGGCACAACCCAGTCTCCAGTGTTTGAAAACTTGAAATTGTTTGCCTTAAATCCCTGTTCTCCCCTTTGCCCAGGCCCTGACAGCCACCTTTCCACTTCATCTCTATGAATGCAGCTACTTTAGATACCTCATATAAGTGGGGATTTTATGGGAATTTTTTTGTAGCTTGCTTATTTCTCTCAGCCTAATCCTCTCAATGTTCATCCATGTTGCAGCATTGTCACAATTTCCCAGCTTTTAAAGACAATATCAAATGTCATTGCATGTATATATTGAAAACTGATATTAATTTTGTCTCTTGAGCACCATGACATTTACCTGATCCAGACAACAGACAGACAGGTGAAACTATCTTGGTGACTAGAATGAAAACACTGATTAGATTTTTGTATTGGATTCCACTGAAGCATAATATAAGGAAAAGGCTTACGTGTTTCTCAGAGAGAGGTAAATGGTCTTGCAAAAATCACACAGATAATAAATGCAAGGGCCAAGTTTAGTTTGAGACTGGGTTATATCCTAATAGTTTTTAAATTGGGAAACCAGAAACCTGTTCTGCCACTAGCCTTGTTACCAACCACACTTGTGTGGCCTGCAGCAAAGTCTACTCATCACTGAAACAAGATGCTCTAAAAAAGAGAAAAAGCTTATGCTTAAGATGCTAAGTTTAAGCTTAGCACAAGGAAATAGAAGACAGAGTCTCAGATCTGCCTCCCTGAGGATCAGGCATAGGGATGTTTATGGAATAAAGAAGCAGGGTGATCAGGGGTGGAGAGCTAAAATAATTAGTGGTCTGCATTTGAGGAATCAAAATTCATGGTGCTGTATAGGACACAGGCTCAGAGGATGGGGTCTTAGCATGATCTGAGTGTGTAATGTGAAAAGCCCACCAACTGGACATGTGAAAAGGTGAATAATTAGTTGGTTTAGCAGAAGCATCTTTTAAGTCCCTAACAGGTACCCTAGGTAATCAGTATCACCATGGCTTAAATGGCAGAGGTGTCAACTACAGGAAGGCTAATAGGAGTTGAATAATACATTGCTCAACTTCATGACCTCCAAATTAGTCACTTTAGAAGTCAACTAAAAGCAAGTAGCTCAAGCAAGTGAAGTTGAAGGATTTATTCCTGTTTTCCCTTAATTAAATTCTTTTGTGGTTGTATTTGGATTAAATTTGTCAAATCTAGGTCTGGCTAAGTTCAAGTTTGAGACCTATGAACTGGAGAACCTTTAATGTGGAATAATGTGACCTCACTGAGGAACATTCTTGAGTGGTTTCTTTCTGTGGCATCTTCATTTTGTCCCTACGAGTCTTAAAATATTTGCAAGTCTGTCCAGAGGCCTGTTTTGAGTCACTCCAGAGAGTATAGGTTACCAGGAGCAGATCTCAGCATCATAGAAAGTTTCATAACCAGAAGCTAGTAAGGAGGTGAAATCTTCTAGTGTTAGAAGACCCGGAAAGACTATGGCAGCATTCACTTTGCTCAAGAGAGAGATTTCTCTATCTCTGTCAGTAAATCCTCCAGTAATTCCTAGAGAAAAGCTATATTCTCTAGTTATGGGACTCCTTTCATTCGAAGAATATCTGACCCATATGATCCTTTGATTCTTTCATCTGTCCTCTTTCTTTCCCATATTTTCATCTCTCCCTCTTCCCACACATCCTTTCCCCTTTCCTTTTATTTTTCTGTCCTTTGCTTTTCTCATTTTCCTGCTTTCGTCTTTCCTTTTCTCTCCCAACTTTCCTTCCCTTCATCTTTCCACTCTCCCTACCAGTTAAGGTTTTGAGGGACAAACAGGAGATGCAAACATTGGATGGTTGATGCCAAAGGGAATTACAGGAAAAGATATCCAGAAACACTAAGAATCCATAATGAGGTAAAAAAAACCTCAAGAGTTGTAAGAATAATATTCTTGTTCATTGGGCTGTCTGAACTCTTCAGATGGAATGAAGAAACTCTGATAGTTCTGTCATCCACCTGTGTATCACATTAATGGAAACACAGTCCCAGAAAACATAACCAGTTGGCCAACTTAGAGGAATCTCTAAGGTGCATCTCTACTTCCTTGAATATATACATTAGTGAGAGGAAGGATCTGTGGGAGTCTTTGCAAGAATCTCTCAGCTCCTTTGGTGGAAATGTAGACCATTTTCCCAGTTCCAGGATAGCAATTAGGAAGATAAACTCAAAAGAAATCAAGAAATAACTAGAAAAAAAGAATAAATGTCTAACAGCCAAAATATGATAAAAGAATTGCTCTATATACACATTTTTTGGTCTTTTTTGGGATAGAGTTCCCAAAAAAGTAGGTAGTTTAGGCTGGCCTTGAACTCTGTAGCCCAGGCTGGTCTCAAACTCAGAGCAGTCCTTCTGCCTCAGCCTTCTGAGTTTTGGGATTATAAGCATTCACCACCTTGCCTGGCCTCTGTATGCATTTTAAAAGCCACTTACTCTCTTTTTACCTCTTACTCTTACAAGAAGAAGACTTTTGTATGGCTCCCAGGAGTCAGTTACACCTGGTGAGGTTCAAGGCAACATATCATGTTACTTCCTTCCAACAATAATATACCATGTAGCATGTTGCAATTCACAATGTGTTGCATACCTGTTATCTTAACAGAGAACAAAGAATAATACTATGTGAGGATACAGGGAGGGGGAATCCATCTCCACACCAAAGACAGAGACCTCAGAAGAAGCCGATCCTTCTAACACATGATCTAGGACATCCAGACTCCAGAACTGTGATAAAGTTGTTATTAAAATCACCCATAGCATTTTGTTATGACAACTCAGGCGAGTACATACCGTAAGTATATAATGACCCTATTGCTCAAGTAAGGATCAGAGAGACCACAATATTTATGAAAGTCTCACAGCAAAAAATAGCAGAAAAACAAGGAAATTTAGATCAAATTCTACTTCTCTGTTACATCATTTTATTTTCTTCCCTCTCTGCTGTAGGAGATGAATTCTGCCCTGAAAAGTTTGTGTTCCACATCAGCTCATTGAACGGATAGAAAGAGTCTATGGTCTTTTTATTGGCTGTACACCATTCGGGGCTTTCCGGTTCATTGCTGTTAGCGTGGTACATAGTTTTCTGAATTTGTTTCCCCTTCTTCACATCCTCTAGAGACCATAAAATAAGAAAAGCCTTGAACTCAATGAGTGCTATTGAAAATCAGCAAAACAGCTGATGTGGTATTCACTCTCACGTATTGGATCCCTTGCCAAGCATGTAATAGCGAGATTTTTAGTGAATTTTGTGTACTACTGATTTCAACAAGGATTTTTACTTTAGTAGAGATTAGCTATCTTGTGTAAAAGAGGCATAAAAAATTTGATTATGCCTCTTTCAAGACTATGCATGACAAATAGTAATGTTATATTTAAAGGGCCCTTGGTCAGCCCAAAGAATACTGGGTTTATTATACAAGTCATATTACATTCAGTAATCTTATCCTTATGAATTTAACCTTTTGCTCCGATCTAACTTATACATTTTTAATTGGTATATGGCATGAACATTTTATTTATAAATAAAGGACCCTAGTGGTGCTCAAGATATCAGCTAATGAAACAAATCCTCTTGTGTTACCTCGTTATCTACTTTTGTATCAAACAGTTCAATGTTGCTTTGGCTTTGACCCATGGTGTACTCAATTCTTCTTCTTAATAAGCTACCTGCAAGAATAAATGTGCTGCACACCTTATTCTGAAACCTTATATTTCAGAGAAAAATGTCGATTCAGATGGATCGCTTTTCAGTTTCCCTATGATGTGCAGTAACTTATCTAGCAGTAGAAATTTGTCACCCATACATGCACAGTCCTGAAACAGCTGGTGTGTGCCTGGTCTTACAGGCTTCATGTAGTATTTTCAGATGATTTCCTTAAAACAATGGCCCCACTGGAGCAAAGAATTAGTGAGGCACACTTTATAATGTGGTGAAAATTTTTAGTAGTCATATTTTCTTTCTTCCAGGGCACTCCCTTGTGCTTAATGCTTTTCATGCAATAAATAATACTCATTGATTCTGACATTGTCAAAGACAAATTGCACCAACGGGTAGAGAAGCAGAGCCATGACCAAGGAAAACAGGAGTGTAAAAAGCAGAAGCCATAAAACAAAGACGGATGGGGAGGAAAGGTGAGTATTTGTTTCAGCCCAATAAAACCATCCCGTTTTCTGTGTTGACAACTACCATATAAATAATATCCAATGATATACTTAGCACAATTTTAACAAGAAAAAAACTGTGAGGATCTTGGTAGGTTATCACAACAGAGGAGTTTATTTGCGTGGAGTTTTTTTTTTTTTTTTTTTTTTTTTTTTTTTTTTTAGCAGGATACTAGCCAAATATCCAAGACAAACGTTGGGACAATGTATAAGATATTTATAAACTTAAAAAATTATCTGCCAGACTCCAGATGTTAGGACAAAGAAGTCATTGGCAGGAGTTTTGTTTAATAGCATGCCTCTGTCTTTTCTTAATACCAAACTCCTAATGTGAGCATCATAAATTTCAAAGATTTTCATGAGTTTTATGTTTATATAATTATATGATATATAAATACAAACCTCTCTGATTTGGTACCTAATCCTATTCCCATTTGGCGGTAAGAGTGTACTCAAAGAGAAGAATGACTGATGGTTTAATAATGACACATTGCATTTATTAATCTGGGTACCGAAGGTAGGATGGAGAGAGCTCTTGTATAGAGTTCATGGTGGAAAGTATAGAATCAGGTTCAAGAGACAAGAAGTACATATCCAAGGTTTTGAAGAAGAACGTGAGGAAGACTTTTGTAGATATCTGTGTCCAAGCAATAAGAGAAATGGATTAATAAAAGCAAGAAGCTGTGAGTATAAATTATTAAGTGTGTAAGTAGGTGTTTTCAGGGTAAATACAATATTTTGGAAATATCAATATATAATAATAATTTATGAAAAGATTTTCAGTTAATGATTACATTTCCATAATGTAATTTTAATTGTTCAGTAGTATCCAATAAAGTAAAATGATTTATTTAACTAATTTCTTATTATTTAGAAACTAAACTGTTTCAAGCTTGTAATAAATAATGCTGTGCCAAACAAGTTTGAAATTAAATCTTTGTGTTTACCCATAGGAAAATATTTTTAATGGAAATACTGGAAATAAATATACATAATTTTAAAACTTTTTACTGACATGGCCAAATTATCCTTGAGAAGTATTATACTAAAGTTTATTGTCACCTATAATGTGTGAACTTTCCTGCCTCTTTATACTTCTGTCAGTAATGAGAACCAGAATTTTTAAAATTCTGCCAATAGAACTTGGCTATTGTTCACAATTGCCACAAGATTGTTCACAATAGCCAAGAAATGAAAAGAAACTATGTCTATCAACCAATGAATGCATAAAGTAAATGTACATGTACACAGTGGAATACTATTAAGATGTAAAGAGAATGAAATCCTGTCATTTACAACCACATAAGACGGAATTGGAGATCATTTTGTAAGTGAAATAAAGTAGGTACTGAACAATAAGTAATGCATGATTACACTCATATCTGACATAAAAAGCTAATCTTGTGGAAGTGGAGACAAGTGATTACCAGAAACCAGGGAGAATGGAAGGGAAAGACAGTTGTGGAAATGTTGTTCAGTAGATACTAACTTTCAGTTCAGTAGGACTAAGACATTGTGGTGTGCTATTGCACAGAAGGGTGACTGTAGATAAAAAGAGTGCACTGTATGTTTCAAAATCTGGAAGAAAAATTTGAAATGTTTTTACCATAAAGAACTGATAAATATTTGAGGTAATATGTTTAACGTGATTTTAACATGTAATGTACACATGTACAAAAATATCTCATGGTACCTTATTCATATAAAGAATGCTTTTCATGTATCATTAAAATAATTTAAATTTAGATAAATAAAATGTGAAAGAATATTCTGTCAGATCATTTCCATTGAACTTGGTACTTCTGCACTTAGTTGAGAATTACCAGTCATCTTCTCCCAACACACACACACACACACACACACACACACACACACACACACAGGCACACAGACTGGATCAATTAGTAGATTATACCAGCCCAGTGCCATTAGTTAACAACAGTACACACAAGTGCAGTGGTACTGAACATGGCTAGAGGATTTACACTCGGGCTCCTAAGCATCAACTGGAGCAGAACTCTACCAACTCATGCTGGCCATATAAGTTGTCCTAGGATGTAAATGGAGAATTATTGTGGTCAATCATTGAGGTCTGCCAATTGGTTTTTGAAGTTTAACTTAGTTTAATCACTAAGATGACCATGAAGAGTAAGGGAAGGAAAACGTATAAATACTGGCTGGAAACTTTTTGTAATCACAGTGCCCTTTGTTCCATAAGCTTCCTCAAAGCAGAGCTCCTCCAGGAGCCTTTCATCATCACATACAGCCCTGGAGGAGGCTCTTCACAACCCTTTAGGACTGTGGTTCAGAATCACTGGACCAAAAAAAAAACAATTGGCATTTCTAGGAGGTAATTGCTCAAAGCAAGGCAACGACACAGGTTCAGTCAAATAAAACAAGAGCTCACCAGCCTTGAGATTCCACGTCCCCAGTTAGTTAAGAGTGAAAGAAGGAGGTAATACCAGGAGGAGCTACATGTCCTTAAGGCGCTGAATCAGCTACAAAAAAGAGTAGTCCAGTGGTCATTTCAAGGGAGAAACATATTAAGTCTTGGACCGTCCTCCTAATTTTGGAAAAGGTCTTTGTGTGGGAGTATTTACAGAAATTTTACTTTTTCCCTAACCAAAAGTCCCTGAGGATTTCAAACAGTAGGCAGTTCAGTGGAAGGTGCACAATTAATGAATTAATATGATTTAGTATAAAGCAAAAACTAGTAAAGCCAGCAAACAGAAATATCACCCAGGTCCAAACTAACAGAACCAGCTGTTTACTTCAACCAGGTTATAGAAATGAATGTTGAAATGCTGTTTTAGTTTGTACTGTGCGGGCAGTTGTCCAGATATGCTCTATCCAGGAGCCAGATTTTAATGATACTTTCTTTATAAAAACCATCCCATACTACCTTGGAAACACACCAAAATTATTTTCTCTGGTGCCAGGGTGCTGCTCCTTCTTTCGTTACTGTACTACACAGAACTTATAACTTAAAAATACTTGGATTCCTTTTGATAGTCCTTTGTGTTATGGTTTAGATCTAAATGACCCTGAAAAGGCTTAGGTGTTCAGAGGTTGGGTTTTTAAAGTGATTGGATCATGAGAGCATTGAAGGATTAATTGACAAAGAGTTCAGAGTTAAATGTGCTTTTAGGAGGTAAATTTAGTTATAAGAGGCAGGTCACTGGGAGCACGACCTGGCAGGGTACATCTCCTCCACTGGCTCCTCCCTTTCCTTTCTGTTTCCTTGTCTCCATGACATGAGCAGATTTCCTCCACCATGCTCTTCCTGCTTGACCACAGACTGAAATCTCCAAGAGCTGTAACCCAGAATAAATCTCTTCTTTAAACTGTGAGTGTTGATATTGAGTCCAGTGACAAAAAATTTATTAAGATATTGTCACATTATACTTTGTTGGGACTCATAAGAAATTTGAGAGGCAATGAGAATGCTAATAGGTCTTCTAAATTCCAAAAATGTCTTTCCTGATTGTAAATCTTGCACATTCCACTTGGAATATAATTCTTATCATTTGTATTATAATTTTAAAAGTCTCTAAAACAAATCTACCATATGCAATTATACTGCTTATCAATATTGTAAAACAGGTAAGTCGTTATGATGGTAAATTTCATGTTTTAACTTGACTGGGCCATTGGGGTGTCCAGATATTTGGTCACTGTTATTGTGGAGGTATCCATGGGGGTGTCTTTGTATGCTATGAACATTTGAATTTGTGGACTAAGCAAAACAGTCTGCCCTTCTGAGTGTGGATGGACTTCAATCTAACCCACTGAAGGCTGGGTCGGAAGAGGAAGACTGACTCTATGAATAGGAAAGAGACATCCTGTACACCTGTCTCAGGAAGTAGGTCAGCATTTCTTGCCTTTTGAACTTGAACTGGAACATCTGAGTCTTTTCCAGGAGTCAGACTGCATCTTGCACCACTAGCTCTCCTGGTTCACCTTTGGACTCAGCTGGCACCTCCACCATCAGTTCTCCTTGCCCTCTAGCTTGGGGACTGCAGACTTGGGCTGTGCCAACTCCATAATCACATAAGCCAGTTCCTCAAAGTCAACTTCTTTTTATATATCTGCTTCTCTGGAGAACTCCAAAAAATAAGATAGAAAAATGATGTTATATCATATAAAAGGTTATAATAATCTTTAGTTATGAGCGAGCAGAGCATTCAAAGTAAGGAAAACTACAGTCTCAGGCTTCTAAGATTATGTTGGGTATTGAAACCACTGAGAGAGCCAGTCTTGGGTTTGTTTCAGACATTGTACATGCTTTATTCACTGTTGGTAATATCCATTGAATGTGCTCAGTATTGATCTATTTCTCCACAGCTAAATAATAGCTAAAGAGAAGAAACATCTAATTTTTTTTAAACTGTAAGACTAGTATTACGAACTCCTTTCTGTGGTTAAATGAGTTGGAGTTTGCTCACCTGAGTTTTTGAATATTTGACAAATAAAGAATCATGTTTCCGATTTATTTTACACTTGATTTATGATAAGTAGTCTTGGTGTAAATGAACTGAAGAATTTAGACATCTCTCACATTCATGTTTCTCTTGAGCCTATGTGACTTTCAGCATTCTATCTTTGGCCTGAAAAATAAAATTAAATAAGAAGATTTTGGGGTGCACCTATGTGATAAATGTGGCAGGTGCTTATCCTTGATATTCTATCTCATAAGCCACCTTCTTTGAAAGGTCTGTTCTTATTCCTTGGAAAACTTGGGAAAGTTCTCCCAAGTTTTAGGCACACTCACATTTACTTTAGGAATTATTATAGTTGTCTTTTCTCTTTATTTTAATCCCTATCTTCCCTCTGGACAGTGGGCTTCCAGAGATAAGATATGTTGGTTAGATTTCCATTCATGGACAAAAAATCAAAGAGATATTTGGTTCGTGGTTTCTGAGGATTCAGTCCATGGTTTACCAGCCTGAAGACAGAAATATTGAGGTACAAGGGCAGGAGAGAGGAAAACTATTCATGTCATGGCAGCCAGAAAACACAGAGAGGAAAAAACCTGAGGAGAAGGGGTTAGGAAATAGATGTCATCCGCAAAGTCACAGCCCCCTCCTTATCAATACCTTTTAACTAGACCCCATCTGTAATTTCCATCATGTCTCAGTGGTGCCACCACATTATGATTGCACCAGTAGATTAATCCACTGACAAAGATAAAACCTTGTGATCTTGCTACCTCTCTAGGTCCTACCTCTGAATATTGCTGCCTTGGGGATTAAACTTTCAATATATGAGATATGTAACTTCCTTCTACTTGTATAAATTATTCTTCTTTTCCAATTGGTTGATCTACAGAAATTTTGGTCTAGAAATTCTCTTTATGGACTCCCCTACTGGAGCCTTCTTGTTCAGTGCAGTAGGTTATGCTCACCGAAAGAATTCAGGGCCATTGTCAGATTCTGGAAGAGTGACTCAGGTTCAAGGCAGGCTGATACAAGTGTTCAGTGAGTAACGATAATTTATGTTGCCTGTGTTTCTTTTATTGTTCTCTCTTTCACTACTCACAGAGACACATATAAACAAAGTTTCCCAATTTCTTATTTAATGATAACTTTGAGATGGTAACAGAGAGAGAATTCTACTGTAGATAGAAAGGAGAGAGCTGTGGGGGGAGGGAAGCCACCAGACACTCCTTTGTCAGGGCTCAGGGCTCAGTTAAGCTTCATTGTGTCAACTTGATTGCTGTAGGAGTCATGTAGGAGAGTGCTAAAACAGACGCCTAGGTGTGCCTGGGTGGGTCATGGAGGCATGACTTTGGGTACTATTTATGATCCCTGGCCCATCCTCTCTGGCATGTTCACCTTCTCTGCTTTCTGTCTACCATGAACCAAGGTTGCTCTGCTACCCCCTTCCACCATGATACTTCTGCCTTGGAACCATAGACTAACTTCTCTAGAACTAAGTCAAAGTAAACTTCTCCTCTTAAGTTGTGAATGGCAGGTATTTTGTCTCATCAATGGCAAAGCTGCCTAATATACTCTGACCCTTATTCAGACACAACCTTTAGCTTTCCCTGAATGATCCCTGATACTTATCTGATTTTCTGGAGTTCAGCAAAAATCTCTATCTATCCTTTGGGCCTCTAAGCCTCTAACTGAGCATCTCCAAGACTCTTGAAGAACCAAGAGAGGTATGGAGTCCCTTCTGAAGCATCTGGATTCTCATTTCAAGGTTAAATGTGAGGAGGAAAGCCTCTCTAGTATGAGGAGTTGGTGAGGACTCAGTGACTGAGTGCCTTCTCATGTAGTCTTGGAGAACATGATGCAACTCCCCTTGGAGCCACTCATCTGTGGGTGGCCTTTGATGATCAAGATGAGATTGGAGGACTCCAGTTTGGAACCCATGCTACATGTTGGTAGCAAAGGAGTTTCATGCCTATCAGTGTTTTATGTTTTGAGCATAACTCCTCAATCTTTAGATTTATATTTTTTACTCATCATTGTCTCTGTGTGGGGGAGAATAAATTTTCAAAAATGGAGAAATCTTAATAAGTGGAAGGATCATGATTCATACAGCTTGGAGGGGACTAATGGCCTAGAAACAGGATCTTCAGGTCCCTGGCAGATCTCTAGTGCAGCCTTGAGGTGCTCTCTCCTGAGATAAAGATGCAAATTGCATCTAGTGAGACTTCTCAAAGTGCTCCTCCTTGTAGAGTGGACTTAAAATCACTTTCAGGCTGTTAAAGTGGGAGTGGGGGTGGGGAATAAATACCTCTTTCAAGGATGCTTTTTGCCAAAAGTTCATCGTGTTTTGCAGCCCTTCCCATGTCCTGGGAAGCAGGCAAGGGGCTACTGAGCTGTTGGATTGACAATGAAACAGAAGAGTGCTAAGAGATTTCCTTTTTCATAGCATGTGGGTGCTTGTAGGCCACACTATTTACTCACATGATACTCAAATCATTGCTCAACAGTACCAACAGTTAGCAACCCTACTTAGCCCCAGAGATGTGCTTATACAAAGAAAATTTGGACTCATTGAGAATTTTCTCCTTCTGTATTTATCCACAGGCAGGCATCCTCCTTGCCTGCAGATGAGATCATTATACTAGGAGATGAAAAGACACCAGGGATCTCCCCAAGGGGACTAGCTCAGCCCTCAAAGGCCCCTTCTAACCCCCAGTGCCTGCTCTTCCTTTCAGGTCATTTTCTTCCAGCAAACGCTCCTGGGTTTATAAAGAGAACTCCTTGATGAAGTTATATATACATATATGTCATTAAATGTAAAATGGTATATATAGTTTTCTACAAGATGCAGGAAAGTAAACCTGGAGACTCACTGGGTTCAGTGTTTTCCAGCAGGAAGAGGCCATATTCATAACAGGAAAAGGGTTGAAATTCTGCAGGGGGCTTCAGGTTCTAAAGGGACCAGAATATGTGCCAAGGCCCCAGCACAGGCTGCTATTAGTACCCCTCTGGATGCCAGGCCTTTCTGCAAAGGCCACTAATGCAAAGAACAGTTATAATCAGGACCTTTGTCCTGTGAACCAATCTAGGCCACTGTGTTCCCAAGACAGGGATTCAGGGGTATCATGACACCCTAACCTCCATAGGAGGATCACAGACACACACGACCTCATCCTAGTTAAACTTGATATTCAGCACAGACTCAAAGCATCAAGCTATTGTACTTTCATGCACAGCTATCACTGTGACCAGTACAAAATGAGAGTTTGTGACAGGGGTGTGTTTTATATGTCCTTGCCAGTCAGCACTGAGCATGGGCCATGAGAGATGGGGGGCTGCTATTTTCTTGTAAAATGTAGCTAATAAATATGTAAATCACACTATCTTTATTCATAAGTTGGCAAGGATCAAACATGAGATAACAGTCAAAAATCACTATGTTATCTTTAAACGTGATAGAATATCTCACAACCTTAAACACTTGGGAAAAATAGTATGAAACACACACACACACACACACACACACACACACACACACACACACACATTTTTTCCCCAGTCAGCTTTTGGTGAGAAATATTTAAGAGTCCTGTCAATTTTTCCTGTGCACCAGCTTGGAACCTGAAGTGATATATATGTATTTCTCCTTTGCTAAGCATCTTGTACTTTCAGCAGAGCAGAGAGTGCACCATTCTTTAAAGGCAGAAGCCTGAGTTCCTCCATTCTACTAATTACCTGGCTGTCAGACGGTGCTCCTTCAACTGTGGCCCCATCCTTCTTAGTTTGTTATTGGAGGCTCAGCGGTACCAGCAACAATCCTTCATGCTTTTGTTTACTTTTTGGACTCCAGGACCTCCCAAGGTGGGGAGAACCGCTTGGGTCAGTTTCCTCTCTCACTCTCATCCATCCACACCCCTCAGCCTGCAGGTGTCTGTCTAGTTTCCCCAAGACTCATGTTGCCAGGAGGGTGAGAAACGACCTCCTAGTTCCTTCAGAGATACGTTTTCCTCTGGGTGGTCCAGTTATCCTCAGAGTAACCACTGAGCAGCTACACACTCTGGAATTGGAGGAATTTTAGAGGTTACTCATCTAGGTTTACACCATAGATCCCCGAGGTAAGAGCCCTGGAAATGTGCCGAGTGCTTCTCAGCCTAGCTGTCCTCTCCCTGGCTAGGTGACCTGATCTTAGGCAGTTACTTTTCTTCTGAGTTTTGCTTTGATTATCCACAAAACTGAGACAATTATTCCTAACCTGGAGATGAGAAGAATTCCTGGGGTGAGCTGCTTACATTGTACATGGCAGAAACTAGGCACTCAACAAAAGTGAACTTCCTTCCTGGTCATTTTCCTCTCTTAGATGAATTTAAACTTAACCACTGGGCCATATGGATAAGATTCTTCCTCATTCACCTGATGCCATCTTCCATATGTACCATCTCATTTCAGCCTCATAAGGTGAGCCAGCGGACACACCCACATCCTGCACATGAACACGTGGAGCCCAGGGTCTCTGATTCGATCTTTCCATTTATGTCTATGCTCATCCTGTTCCTGCTTTATGTTTCCTTTCTTTAATAGAACTTATCATTTTCTAACTTGTATAATTACTATATTTGATACATATTGTCCATCTATGTGTGCTAGAATTGAAGCTGCGTGAGGGCCATCAACTAAATTACTTCTTGCACGATCCAGCTCAAGCCAAGCCCCTGGCAGGAAGTACATATGAAGCCCAAATTGGATAAATGAGCTGACTGAGTTTGTGCATAGTGAGTGAGAAAGAAGGGGTCATTCCTAAAACTCCTGTCCCTAAAGTCCAGTCACCAAATAACCAAGGTGTGATATTGCTTAGTATTGAGGAGCATTTGAGCTGAGCAACAAAAGAGATAAAGGAAGATAAATAGAAGACAGGAGGGAAGAAGGAAAGAGGGGATGGAAAGAGGACAAATAAATGTGCATTTAGGGGGTCACGCAGAAGAGGGAAGCGTGCAAGTGTTCTCTCCTTTGATGCATGAAGTGTCATGACATCCCCACTATTAAGCTTTCAGAGGGTTTTGTGGATAAAGCCCTAAATAAACTAATGAGGATGAGGTATCCTGCTCTGCTATCTCCACCAGGTTCAGTTCATTGTACCCCCTTTGATGTGTAGCCCACAATTTGCTCAAACCCAATCCCAAGAGGGGCATCATAGTTTTCTAACTGTGAGCTTGAGATCACATCTTTGTGGGTGTTGGCTGTGCTCAGGATTGGCCCCAGGAAAGAGTGTCATGATCACTCAGGAAGGGCACAAAGCATTGATCTGTGGGGACATTTCAGCACCTCTGAAAACTCAGAAACACTCAGTAAGGCCTCATCAGTAAAGAGTTGGAATTGTTTCTCAGATGCTGCACAAGAGTTCCAGGAAAAAAGAAGAAAGAAATTGGAATGGAAGCCGTCTAGAACCTTTACACAAGCAGCTTTCTGGAAAAACGAACTCATGCACCACAACACCAAACCCAGAATCAGTTCCCAGAAACCTTTTATTTTGCTAGTTATGGAAACTTCTTGTGCCCAAGTGATGATGGAATATTCCCTGTCTTCAGTGAGCCAACAGATGAGAGAGCAAGGATTTTCCCTTTCTCTCCAGAACTTGGCATCTGTAAGCTTCTTTTATTGCTTGAGGAGATGGCAGATCCCTGTGCACAGTGCTCCGCCAAGGAGTTATACATCTTGGGCCTCTGAGGGCCATTTCCTTCCTTATACAGTCAGTTCTCAATATTCACCATCATCAGATCCTACAAAGTCCTCACAGACAGCAAATTAGGAAATACTGAGCCTCTGCTCCTAGGGAAATACAAGGTTAGGCACCCAAGCCTCTGGTCAAAATTTGTCCATTGGCCAATATCTAGTCTTATTTTGTATTCATTTCTAATTAAAGGCAACTCAATACACATTGTGATTTATTTACTTGGAATTCACAGCCAACAGCACTGTAACTCAGGCCTGAACTGAGCTAATCTAACATTTGTACTTTCTTGGAAAGGCACATCACAGACATCCTGTACTGAGGAACTCCAGACAGCCCTGCAGTAATGTGTTTGCAGGTCATTCACAGCAGCAAAACTGCCAAAACAAGAAAAAAAAAGCTCAAAAGTGAGAAAATCATAACTTGGGATAGACTTCAAAAATGACCCTGGTTTACTCCAACAGCTGAAACAATAAGCCAGAATGCCATTTTGTTCAATTTCATCTGGGACTGTGTAGGCACTGGATGCTTCAAATTTGTCACTTTTCTGCACGTGTTCATGAATAACCAAGAAAGACCTATGAATATTGATTTTGGGGATCACAAATAAATTTAATGAGTGGGTGAATTCACAAGCACCAGATATGTGAGTGAAGATTAACTATAGTAAGGGGGAGACTGGCAGTGCTAGGAGGTTTCTTGGAGAAGAGACTAAGATCAATCACCCAATGAGCATCACCCTGGTCCTGAGCTTGACTGGTTTCAGAAGCATGACACAGCCATTGGTTGGTGGAGAGTGAGAATGTGGACGTCATCTAGGGCAAGAATCGGAAAATTATTTTCAATCAAGGTTTAAATAATGGTTAGTAAATAAGGTTAGTAAATAATGTAGACTTTGCCAGTCATAAGATTTTTACCACAATTACTCAACCCTGCCAAGATAATTGCTTATGAATGGACAGGACTGAGTTCTAGTAAATTCTATTTTCAAAAGCAAGTGAGGAATCACTTGTGTCCCAGGAATTGTAGCTTGCTGATATCTGATCCAAGGCCAAAGAAAGAAGTTTCTTTTCTTGATGCATCTCAGATGTGTCTTTTTCTACCAAATCCCACAAGATGTCAAAATTCTAAGCAATCTCAGTGGGCAAAGCAATAATCTGTGGTGACATCATAATCAATTATACCACAGTCATTCCTCTTTGGTCCTGGAAGCCCAAATGCGACAATGGTGTGTGAAGGCTAAACCAAATGACAATCACCATCATTATTACTGCAGTGTCATCACCGTCATTGCTGTCATGATGCCACCATTGCTACCTTAATTAACCACCTCATCTTATCACCATCATCACTATCATCACCATCATCTCCACCACTGCAGTCATCATCAACAAAAGCAAAGCACTCTTAAACACACGTCATGCGCTGAGACTGTTCCAACTACACTCACAACAACTAGTCAGGGAGATCCTCTTGGTATCCTTCTATTATCAAAAAAGAACTAAAACACAAAGGAGTTAAGTTTTGGCTTGTTTCAATAAAGGAAATGTTTGCATCTTGTGTAAACAATGGATGGATTTTGTTTTAATATATATGGTGCCAGTTAGTCTTGATTTTTTTCTGTTATATGTAGAAATATGATATGTAGAAGCACCTATATTTCTCCAAACCCATCACATGGTTTAAAACATTTGAACCTTTGCCTATGATGTTCCCTGTCTGAATGTCCTTTCTCCGATTGTCTGCTTGATCACCACTTTTGAAAACATGACAAACATGCTTTATATTTATTTTTTAAATTCTTTTTCCTCCATGGATTCCTCACCATTTCCACCCATAAGGCCAACCACTTCCTGCTCAAAAGCAATTCTGGGTCCCTCACATATTTTTAGTATTACACATAGGAGAGTTCATGGCAAATATTTGTCTATGCCTATGTCGCTCCCATTCACACCTTGGTTCCTTCATGTCTCTGGCAGACAGTAAGTACGCAATATATGCTTGCTAGAAAGAAAATTTTTACCAAAGTATTTACAATACTCAGTGATCACCTCTGGAAGTAGGATAACAAGTGACAAGGGGAAAAATGTCATACTGAATTGAGCTTATGTTTCTCTCTAGCCCAGAGATTTTGTTTGAAAGGTGTAATAGCTTTGAGTATCATGGAGGCTGGATTGTTCTCTAGACTGTCAATCTAAAATCCATCTAGGATACCATCCATGAAATTCCTAAACTGTTCTATAATAAAGCAGACACCAACTGACATTCTCATTTTACTTGGCATTTTTAATACATTTTTTATTGTCCTTTCAACAGATGCAGGTTAGAGGTAGTGATGATACTTTGACTGAAAAACTGGGGATCTGGGTTCCAGTTCCACTACCTGGCTCTGTGATTATGGGCAGAAACGTATATGTTCTGATTCAGTCTTGCTCTTTCAAAATGGAATTAAAAATCGCTTCTTTATAGGATTGTCTGAAGTTTTCAAATGTGGTAGTATATTGTCAAGAGTATTTGAAATTTTAAACATACAAAACTGTAGCCAGGTTTATTAATGTTCCTGTATACTCTTCTTTGGGAGCTCTGAGGATGCATTACTTTAATAGGACACCGTGGCCCATAAGAGGTGGCATTGTGTGGCGTGGAGGTCACTGCCTCTCACTCCCATGTGCATGGCAGACATCACCAATCAACCACAGCACTGTCTCTTGGTCTTTTGATCCTTTTAAGCACAATTTCCAAACTAGTTGGGCAATGTTTTACAAATTATTTATCATAAAACACAGTTTTCTTTTCTCTTTTAAAATTCCAGTCTATTGTGGACACCAAAGTGGTCTTACTGTACACAATTGAATACACAGGACTGCTACACGAGACTCACTCACCATGTGAGTTTAACAAAGCCATAGTCTTCTTGGTGAAACAATTCTGATCTCATGCTTGGGTATAATGGCAGCATTAAAGTACTGTAAGAGTTTCCAAATGCTTATTTTCAGTTTCTGCTCCTGGTCTAGACTTTGCACAATGCTGCCCTAGACAGCAGGTCTCAATTGCTACGGATTAGCTTGGGAGATTAACCCTCCTTGCATCTCCTGACCCTGACTATTCCTCTGTAAACTGAGATGAATGTCATCAGTCTCGCAGCCTTCACAGAAGAATCAGAGACAATCCATGAGAAAGCTTTTTGTAGACTGTACCTCCTTACCCAAATTTTAGATTATTACTCTTATCCTGATACTCACTTCCTCGTCCTTGAACATTACATAACAATATATGTAGAAGTTTTGCTGAATGAATTCAGGTGAATGTTCTCCTTATTATAGTTTTCTTTTTATGTCAGTTTTCCAGAACTAACTATAGCCGTATTTTTTGATACTATTTTTGTTTACCATCATTTCAACCCTACTGTAAGAGGATGTTAAAATGTCACTAGTTCTGTCTAGACGTTTCATCAGGGCCTCGAAGCCTTAGAATACAACAGATACCAAGAACTCTTATGTCTTCAATAGGGCTGGCTGAGAAGTTGAAAAATATTCTGTTGCTCACTTCCACACCTAAGGGAGGACAAGCAACCGGCTTTCTAGTAAGAGAGTTGTCAAGGTGCCACTTCCCACCCTGTTCCCTGGGGGGAGAGCAATTCTGCATCACTCCATGTTGAGTGGGCTTTGGGAGAATCACCAGTGAATCCAACAGGCACCACTGACATTTGGGGGCACAAAGAAGTGGGTGTCTTACCACTGCCAATAACATTCAGTGTGGATCGGCTCTGGTGATGCTGTCTCTCTCTGCTTATAAAGAATAAAGGTGAATTTGCAAGGAAGAAGTCTCAGGGAAAGGAACCAGAGGAGGTGTCCTGGAGGAGTGGTGTGATCCTAGAGAAGGTGGGCCATCAGGAGTCCAGAGCCTAAGGAGAGAGGTGTTGCTGGTGCTGAAAAACTTGCTCTTAGAGCTCTCTCTCCCCCGCCCTCTCACTCTCTCTCTCTCTCTCTGTCCTCTCTTTCTGTCTGTCTCTCTCTCTCTATCTCTCTGTGTGCATGTAAAAGTGACGAGAAAGACTAACCTGGTAAATGTTTACCTTCCACCTCCCATCCAGCGTAATCAACTCTGAATGAAAACGGTATCAACTCCTTTTCCTCCAGTCCCTTCACCCTTTGTGACTGCAGTGTACAGAAATAGCATTCCAGGGATGGAAGATCCCAGGCATCCACCCGAAGTAGCTTGAGGTGAGTGAGAAGTGGACCTGATATACTCTCATGACCAAGCTGTTCAAGGTTGTTTTCCCTCTGAAGTAGCCATCCTGGCTTTAATAGCTAAGCATATCATGGCCACCACCATTGCACCAGGCTACCTCCACCACCCTCATCACCCTTATCATCACTCCCACCCTTTTATCACCATTGTAACCAGAGAGTCATCACCTTGATCAGCCCCTCATCACCACCACCGACACTGTTACCAACATCACCATTACTTTCAAGCTCCCCCCACCCTTCCCACGTTCACCATCACTAAATACCACCTAATCCAATACCAGCACTATGTGCACCTCCATCACCACCATCTCCACTACCTCCACCACCGCTGCCACCATCAAAGCCACAGCAACCACAGTCTCCACCACCACCACCATAGCCACCACCAGTATGATCACTATCAACTCCCACTGATGTCTCCACTACCACTGCTACTAACACTATAACTACGCTTACTATTTTTATTCTGTATATGGGGAAACGAAGGCTCAGAGAACTTATGTGGGCTGAGAATGCAGAATACATCTCTTAGTAGAAATAAAACAATGTGTGATTCGTTGAAGAATTCTCATTTCAGCAGCTTTTTTCATGAGACTCTCATGCCAAAGATATTCTTCCTTTTCATCATATATCCATGAAAGAATAAAGATATTCTTACCGAAGTTTAATTGAAAAAAATGTGTACCAAACGGAAAACTTCTAAATTATATTACAGGGCTAAAACCTCTCTGAATATTGATGTCAAAATGCAAAAGGGGATTTTCAAATATTTGTTGCCTATTGCAGAAGGCACCCAGTGGAGAAGGAGGGAGCAGGAGCTTCTCTGCTCCTCTGGAAGAGGGAACTCCATGATTGTTGGTTTTCATTCCATTACGAGCTGACTGAACCCTTCTCTTTGCCCTAATCACAGTGGTTTGTCACACTATGTGACATCACTGCATCAGTATGAGAAGAGCGTTTTGGAAAACCTTTGTAGTTACTCAATGAGGAGGAACATTATATCCAGTCTCAGCGCCCTCACAAGCCTCCTGCCCAGGCTCTTGCTCGCTGATTGCTTCCTCTCTTGTACCAGCATCATTTTCCTGTATCCTCAGTCATGCCCCTGGTTTTCATTGAGTTTCCTTTCCTCTGTCCCATTTGATTTATAAAGAAGTGATCACCTTGTCTACCGGCAAGAGGACCTGAAGTTTGAATTGGTTTTGTTTGGTCTTCCTCTGCCTTGTACCTGTAGGCTCTTGCTGAGACCCCTTGTGGATGACAGAACTTATTTAGAGTGACACCCATATCAGCGCTGACACTATAATTGTGTAGGTTTGCAGGTACAATTTATGGATGTAAAATGGGATGATGTTGTTTGAAAGACAAGAGATACCGAGCCTGTGGGTTCTCTCTGAGTGGAAAATGGCTAAGGATTGACTCCAGGACGGAATACTGATTGCCAGTAGATGTCCCTTGCACTCTGGCTGTTTAATTCAACCTCTGGGGGTGCGTGCTGGAAAAGGAAGTGCGTGAAGGACTCCCTGCAGGCCTAGCATGGTGGATTCCTAGGGGAGATGCTCCTGAGGCGTTTGTACTGTTCAAAGTAAAGTGCCATTTTTCTTTTTTCAATTTTACTAAAAATAGAATAAAATTTTATCATCAAATAGGAAAAAGTGGCAATAGCTATTACATTGTGTGTCAATATCTTCAAAGTAGTTACTCACAGTAGAAAATGTAAACTAAAAAGATTCTTACAAAAAAGAAACAGATAAAGGAAAGAACCAACAGGGTGAAGAGAAAATCTACAGAATGGGATAATTGTAGAATGGGAAAATATTTTGCAGCTTCTCCTAAAACAGAGAACTAACATCAAGAATATATAAAGAACTCAAAAGGCTTACACCCTTGCAAAAAAATAAAAGATCCAGTCAAAAAGTAGAGAAGATGACTAGAGGATGCCAAGAATAAATACAGAAAAGCAAAAGAACACTGAGGTTCTATCTTGTTCTAGAAAGATTAGCTGTCATCAGAATCTCCAAACAAACAAAATCCAAACAAAACAAAAAAAGGAAACAAAATAAACAAACCAAAAACCCGACAAATGCTGGTAAGGTTGTAGGAGGAAAAATCTTGTGTTGTCGGACAGAAGACAGGCTAGTAGAAATACTCTGGGAATCAGTATGAGGATTCCTCAGAAAATTGAACAGAAATTCCATTTAACCTACCTTTACGTTTTCTGGATTTTTTAAAAAAGAGTTGAAGATGTAATATTACAGTGATATAGATATGCCCATGTATAATAGCAGAACTTATAATAGCTAAAGCTTGGAAGTGATTTATACATCCATCGACAGATGAATGAATTAAAAATGTGTCAAATATGCATAATTTAATACATCCAGAAAGATAAATCTGAGTCATTTCTAGGAAAATGAATGCATCTTTAGACCACAATGCTAAGTGAGATAAATCTGACACTGATAAGCATCACAAGGTTTCTCTTGTATGATAAAACCAAACTGCAAACAATTTAAAGAAGGAAATAAAAATTGGATGGGGTCGGGACTAGTAATGTTTTCCAGGTTCTTATTTGTCCCAGTCAATCGGTCAGAGCAATAGGTGGATGTGAGAGATTACCATTTACTTGAAGGCAGAAGAAGAGAAAAGGCAAAGAAGAAGAAGCACAAAAGAAGTGCTGGCGGGGGGGTTGCTTTGAAGGAAGAGAAGATGTGGCATTGGACAATGCCAGATTGAATATTAGTGAGAAACTTGTATGTCCCAGTGTGCTGTTGGCTCAGGAACTCATGCCTTTTCAGGTCTAGTTCATAGCAACAAAAAGCAGCAAGAATTTCATTCCATTTTCTTACATATGCAGTCAACTGTGTCTCAGCAGCACCCCTAAGAACTGTTTGCCCAGCAAATAGTGACCCTAGGTCACCATGCTAAAAACATCAGAAATGATATGGAACAAATGAACATTCCGCTAAATGTGCAAAATGAACACCAGGGGAGGAGGCAGCTGAAAATAAGAAAAGACCACACGTGGATAAGCAAGAGGATAGACATTCAGCACATTCAGAAAGCATGGTTTGACTCGATGGAATAAAATGTCCCCAGGAACTTAGTTACAAGGCTGAGGGAAAGTATATAAAATGATCTCAATGATCTCTACCTTAACACTGCATGCTTACAAAAATATATGGTGAAAAATCTTAGCTGGAGTAACTCAGGAGAATCAGTAGATTCCTAAGACTCAAAATACTATACTCAAAGGAAGGATCAATTGAGAAAACAGAAAAACCAAAGAATCAAAGAAACCAAACTGGTGCCAGAATTCCCTTGTATTCCTCCCAGTCATCTCTCTCTTACCAAAGAGAGAAACACATAGGAGAGATGGAAGGGAGAAAGAAGAGCACCAGAGACCTTGGCAAATGGACCAAAGCAACAGAGCACTGGAGGAAACTTTTGATAACTTTTGCTGCCCAACCCAGGTGAGTGGCTGGGGCATCGTTAGCTGCTCTGGTAACAAAGCAACAACTATAACTTTAGAAACAACATTAGAATTGCTTTTCAGAAAAATAGTACACACCCCAAAGGAGTTGTTATAGGTTGAACATCACTAATTCAAAACTCTGCAATCTAAAATACTCCAAAATCTGAGATTTTTTGAGCACCAATACAATGCTGTTAGCAGAAAGATTTAATTTGAGCAACTTTGATTCTTAGATACAGAAAACAACACAATGCATGTGAGTCCACACTGAAGTGTTCAGTTTAGGAATAAACTGCCTGGATCTTTGTAAAATCTAGTTCTATTGATTAAGGAAAGATTTAGGTCTCTCTGACAAGTATGGCTTTTCCTTTTGTGGATGACTAGATACCACATGAGTAGATCCTAACACTGTACCCGCACCTATGCTTTCTAATCTCTTCTGCGGTAGATTTCCCAAAAGCAGCTCATCCACATCTTAAATTTTCTAGCCCTACTGAATCCTGGGCAGCAGTGGAATTCAGAGATACACAACAAAATGAGAAAACATCAAATATGATGAGAAAGCCACTTTCTTTGTTTATCTTTTTCTAACATGAAAAACCTATGAACAGATATGGAAAGTGGCTGGAATGGATGGTTTGTGGGATTATGCATTTGTTTTTAGTAAACTTTCTTTTCCTTCTTTAATTTTTTTTTCTTTTTGAAATCTTAAGCTTTGTGCAGAAACATTCTGATGTTTGGGGAGAAAAATATCCTCTGAAAATTGTGCAGTCTTAATGGTGATTTACATCAGCTGGGACTTGAACAAGAACCACTTAGTTGACCGAGAAAGCTCTGGATATGCCTGTGGATGACTGGCAGGTAGCACATAAACTGAAGAGGTGTGACTCACCCTCAGATGTAGGTGGTACCAATCGATAGGTCTGTAGCCTGAAAGGAATAAAAAGAGGAAGAAGAAGTTGACCAGGTGCTCAGGTCTTCCTCATTGCCTGTGGACATTGGTCTCCAGCACAGAATCTACCTTTCCAAAACAAATTCATGCTTGTGACTACAGTGAGCTTAAAGTTCTTCCACTTTAGATAACTGCTAGATTCTGTAGCTCTCTGATGCTGAGGTGGCCACTTTGGATTTTCTAGATAGCCTTTGGAACTCTTCCCTTTCTGATCCTATAAGCCTACCTAATAAATGCCTTGTATTCATGTAATTTATATTGATTCTGTTCCTCTAATGAATGGTACTAATACAAATGTGTCAGTGCATGCCTTCTAAGAGGATGATCCTAGACACTTGTCACTTTGTGTGTATTTTATAAGGACACACTCCTTTTTTCTCACAACTTTTGCATTCTCTGTAGCAGAATGCTACCTTCCACTTGCTTTGCCCTGTCCTTAGTGTTCAGTTGATTTTACTTGCAGGATTTCTGCCTGAGGAAAAAAAACCTCTTAAATTTTATTTCAATCCTTGCACAAAGAAAATAATAAATGCAGTGACAAATTAAAAAAAATAGAAAAAGAAAACAAAAGTCAATCATCATTGAATAACCCAGATATTATTATAAACACATTATATACTTCTTTGCAGATACTTGTATTATATTTTATATAACATATAAATTGAATCATTGAACATGGACGGTTTATTATTTTGTTATTTTGCCTTTAATGGCATTACAAATGATTTGGAATTATCATTTGCCCATGTGCATAATATTCTATCCTATGGAAAAATGCGTATTTTAAAAATTTTATCCTGATACCATGTTCAAAGGTAAAAGTTTCTCCTCTCTTCTTGGTATAGGAAATCAAACTGGACTTAGGTTCAATTTGGAAGATAAATGGGGGCATTTTGAGAAGCATGTATGCATAAAATTTCTCAAGTTGAATTATAGCTCATAAAGTCAGAACTACTTTATATAAACTCTGCACTTGCTTTCTTCATTAAAATTGAAATTGTTCCTTGTACTCAGCTTCTGAAATCTGCTAAGTGCACAAGGGAGCTAGGGATTTGAAAATAATATTGAGATTCAGAGATTTATAATTATAATAGGATATGTAAAATGTTGCCTGAATTACAGGCAAAATAAGCCACGTTTAAGCATTTTTGGTTCTCTGTAATGAAAAGATATCAGGGATAAGGATACTGGAAACCAATAGACATTTTCAGTGTCTTCCAGAGATGAATGCAGTCAAAAAGTATATTATATACATGACAAATGCACCGTGGTTGTGCACTCATAAATAGTGTAGGATGCTAGAATTAGAGGGACTTTATGGTAAATAGAAGAGAGAGGTAGAAACAATGCAATGGACTCATATTAGGACGATTTTGAAGAGAGGAGAAGCCTGTGGAAATGGGCGTACATCCACTCACCCTGGATTAGTAATGGAATTTCAGAATCCAATGCCCTGATAACATAATTACTTCTCCAAGAAAAATTACTGCCAAACATTTTTTCCTCTTCTTTTGTAACTCTGAACAGGATGTTATCAGAGCTAATTTTGATTCTTTTCCATTGCTACCAAACATACATCCTTCCTCTGGATCTAAGCCTAGAAAATTTACTTAACTGAACCTGAAGCTCAGCTGTGAAAGCTTGCACCACCAAATCCACCTCAGCTATGGCATGTGATAATACATGTTACAACAAATTGTGACATACTGTATGGGTTAAAGTATTAACTTTTTCCAGCAATTTTGCAGTCAGAATAAGTTTTTTTAGACAAATATATCTATAGATATGCTTCATTTTTTCCAAATGTATTGTAGGACACAATGACAAGGAGGAATTATTTTTAATTCCATCATCATCTCTGGTTTGTGATTTACCTTTGATATTTAATACAGTAATTCTCACTTGCTTTTCAAGTTAATGAAATGGTCTCTTCATGCTAACTCTCCTGGGATGATCTGATTGTTTTTAAGGTACTTTTATATTGTAGAGTACTACTCAGCTATAAAGGAGGATAAGTTTGAGGCTTTTATAGGTAAATGGGTTCAACTTGAGACCATACTCATAAGTGAAATAAATCAGACTTGCATGTATAAATATTGTATTGTGTTCCTAGAGTAAAAGAACTGATCAAGTAAAAGATCCAAAATATACAATAGAAATTATGAAAATGAAAGTGAAATAAAGTGCTCAAAAGGAAAGAATAACTGAGATAGGGGAAAGGACAAAAGAAAGAAGGGAAAATATTATATGTACATCGGCATACATATATATGTGTGTATGCATATATATGAAAAATAGGTAACTATATTATTAATTGCTGTTAGAGCATCAAAAAGAACAGTTTGTGTTTTCATTTCTTGATTGTTTAATCACTTTTTATGCCTAAACTTGTAATCTGAGCAACTATTTTGAAGATATCAATATGCAATATATTAACTAGTATTAATTTGCTATTATTTTGTTTTGAAATTCTGTATCTTTTTGTTTTTAAAATAAAAAATAAAAAAATATAAATGAGTATCAAGAAAAATGTAATAGAAACACAAATGATTCATTCCACAACCCAAATATATTCATATAAATGATTATAGTACTGCAGTGTAATACAAAATATACAGGAAAATAAACAAATTAACCTGCACGTGCCTTTGAAAATCTCTGTGGCTCCTGTGAGAGAAAAGAGAAAGGAGTGTTGTTGTGTAGGACAGTACTGATAAACCTTTTAGAGATAAGTGCCAAAACACAAAGCAACTCAAAACCCACTTATTTATCACAAAGTGCTAATACTGCAGTTAAACCTGAATATTGAGAGTTTTGGTTTAGAGACAAAACTTCACACATTAACATTTTTTGTTAAAAGATGTAAAAAATTAACATGAGTGCCGTAGGTTCTTTACCACTTGTGTAGGATGATTTTCACTATTACTAAAAGAATCACTGCTATCAGTTTAATGGAATTGTTGTGTGTGTGTGTGTGTGTGTGTGTGTGTGTGAAGTGTGTGTGTGTGTGAAATTTAACAATTAATGTACCCAATAACACTTTTGCCTCCTTTTAGAGATTTCTTGGAAACATGACACTGAATTACTGTTAAGCAGATTCATCACTTGCACTGCTATAGTCTCATTCAGGTCACAGTTTTCTACAAAATTTTGCACTGTTTCCCAGATTTTACATGTATCCCTCATGTCATTTGCAGTGAGTGATTCCTCTGCCTCCCCCTTCCCCAATTTCTTGCTTTTGAGAGACGAGAGAGAGAGAGAGAGAGAGAGAGAGAGAGAGAGAGAGACAGAGAGGGAGCAAGAGAAGGAGGAGGAGGAGGACAGAAGGGTCATGGGCTCAGTTGTGATCATGTGACGTTGGCATTGTGTGCTACTTGTACTTTGAAACATCACTTTTTCATCAAGTTAAAATTCATTAGAAATGGGGAGAGCTGGAAAGATGGCAGATCAATAAGCAGCAAAGTATAGAGCCGCTCAGAGAGAAACAGCTCAGATGCTGGAATATAAATAACATCCTGGAGAAGACCAGATAGAAGGAGATAGATCCTCTCAACCCAGCAAAAAACTAAAGAGAAAAAGAAAAGAAAAGAAAAATGTGGACGGAAGGCTGTAACCAGACATGCTCTCACTGGAGCCCACTGGAATCTGAAGATGTGTGGCGCAGTAAAGTTGGGAGTTGGCAAGCCTGAGGGCCTCGGTGGGAGGACACAGTCACAGAGGGGAGTGGCAGAGCAGAGAACAGCACTGGCTTGGGCCAGGAACTCAGTCCTCCCACATGAGTGGGCGATTGGTTGGGCAACATTTTGGAGTCAGGCAGGATAAGCCTGGAACCAGAACTGCAGTGGCTTCAATCAGCCACTCCTAGCACAGAGCAGACTGGTGAGAATTGCTTGGACTCAGTCCACTCCTGTGTGCAATCCCATATGAGGTTTCCCTGAAGCTGTCCCTAACCGGTCCCATCCAAGAGGCACACAGTAACATGGTGAAATCTCCCAGTGGTTGATCAGAAGGGAAGGACCAACCTGCCCTGCCCCTGCTTGTACTTCAGGGGTCACCAGCAGACTAGGAAGTGCAGCAATCCCTAGCCAGTATACTTCAGAGTAATAGTAGTCCATACAGGAAGTGCCAAGGAACCCCACTATCCACTTGTCTGGAAGAAACCAGAAACATGACAAGAGGAAGAAACAAAAGGAAGCCTCCAGTCTCCAACCCAAACAATACCAGGAGAAGTAAACACAGAAGAGATCGGGGTTGTACACTTCCAGTTTCTGAAGATGCAGCATCTGACATAAAGAAATATCTTCATGGCATTATAAAGGAACTTAAAACAGAAATACTAATACAAGTAAAGGAAGACATAAGAAAAATAATAAGAGAAATGCTAAGCACCTCTCAAGAAGACACAGATGGAAGAATGGAGGAGCATAGAAATAGGAGGGAAGCCTTTGATGAAGAATATTTTATAAATCTGAAATACATGAAACAGATTCAGAGAGATTATCAGGAAATTAAAAGCTTCATTGAGAGCTGGAAAAACTGCTCAAAAGAAACTAAAGATAGACTATCAAACCTTGAAGACAGGTTTGCAACATGTGATCACAAAACGAAAGACCTCTTAAAAATAACAAGAAACCAGGAAGTAACAATACAAAGGCTAAAAGATGACAAGAAGATCTATAACTTAAGAATAAAAAATGAATGAAGAATCAGGGGTAAGCACAAGTGAAATACAAAGGCTATTTACAGAAATAATTAAGGAAAACTTCCCAAGCATAGGAAAAGGAAATGATATTCAGATATATGAGGTATACGGAACTCCAGCTAGCTATAACCAAAATAGATCTATACCCAGACATATAATAATCAAGATCCCAGAAATTCAGCACAAAAACAGAATATTAAAAGCTGTCAGAGGAAAGAAACAGATCATCTATAAAGGAAAACGCATCAGAATCACAACAGACTTCTTGACACAAACCATCAAATGAAGAAGAGCTTGGAGTGAAGTATTCCAAGCCCTGAAAGAAAATAACCTTCAACCCAGATTGATGTACCCTGAAAAACTATCTTTCAAAATTAATGGAGAAACAAGATGCTTCCATGACAAAGAGGAACTGGGAGAATCTGTGACCCCCAATCCAACCCTACAAAAAATACTGAAGGAGAGAGAGAGAGAGAGAGAGAGAGAGAGAGAGAGAGAGAGAGAGAGAGAACACCATGGTTTCAGGAACAGCAGCAGAGGGGGCTCACTGAATGGGACAGACAGTGGAATGAAGGGGAAAAGTTGATAACCAATGGCAGAGATGAGGCAGAGAAGGTTGGCCATAATCACTAACATAGGTGGCCTCGATACACTAATAAAAAGAAACACAAGCAGAATGAATCAGGAGATAGGCTTCATCAAGATGCTCTATATAAGAAATATAATGAACTTGAATGAGGTTTTATAGACCAAAATGCAAAGATGAGAAAATAATGCTCTATGAGACAGAGGACCTGAAAAAAGTGGAGGTAGCTACAGATTGGTTGGAAAGACATAACACTTTTATACAATGGAAAAGTACTCAGCTGTAAGGAAGGAAAACCTTGAGGCTCTTGTAGGTAAATGGACGCAATCTGAGGTCAAGCTCAGGGCTAAAAAGGTTCAGAACCACTTAGGTAAATAGTAGGTTGCCTCCCTAATCTAAAAACTAAAGGAGTTAGTGGGATACAAAATGTACAGTGTACAATCTACCCTGTGAAACTAAAAGGGGAGGAATCGTCTAAAAAGGGAAGGCAGAGGACACTGTTAATCTTGTATCATGATTTGAAACCCACATTGTTTTCATCACTCTGTTTAGTTTGGTTTTATTCTGTTCTAGTTTGTATACTTGTACCAGATTTGATGGCATGGGCAGCTATTCCAAAGATAGCAAGATATACTATGGTAACCATTTTTTTATTTCCTATTAACTTAATTTGAAGCCCTGTATTGTTTTCACTGTCTTGTTTTGACTGATTTTAATTGAATTTGTTTTGTTTGATCACTGCCTTGTCTTGATGGATTTTAATCAAATCTGTTATATTTGATAGTATCAAGTCTGAGAGTATAAAGAACTACTCTGAAGACAATAAGACACTATGATACCAATTCTGGTTTGATTATCACCCTCTTTTGAAGTCCTATAATGTCTCTGATGTTTTGTTTTTATTGATTTGTTCTGTACTGTTATGTTCAATTTTATTGATGATATGGACAATTCTATTGAAGATAAAAAAAAAGAGATCATGATAATCATTGTGGATCACTTTGTATTCTGGTTTTAAATCATGTACTATGTCTATCCTTTTGAATGATTTCATTTTGGATTTTTTCTCATTTGGTTTTATTCTTTTCAAAATAAAAAAAATCATTAGAAATGTTTGCTCAGCTTGCAGAACCTTGTGGAAAAAGTTACAAGGTTAAACTGTATTTTCGGATTTCTGGTTTTCAGATGAGGGACACTCTACTGTATATATGAAGCAGAGTGAGATCTGACCCCTGCTGTGTGGGGTTCTGCTGTGACCTGTGTGCGCTGTGATTCTGAGACTGGCTGTCATATTTCCCACATCTCTGTCAGTATTTGGCATTTCCTTTGCAGAAGGCAACTATAAGCTTTCACCCAAACTGCTGTTTGTGCTGTTACTCTGAAGACTATTTTTTACATTCTATGCACACAATTTTATTACTGTTTTCTAAAAGAAAAAAAAACACATTTCTTGTGACTTGATAGAAAGACGATAGCATGATCTCTCATTGTAGTACACCTTGAGCAGCTGATTCCAGTGTGAAAAGCACATGCTTTTTTTTTCTGATGTTTCTGTGGGATTTAGAGTACACCTTTGGATGGAAAAATGAAGACCATTTGAGTGAACGTACAGCCAAATGTTTAATATATTTATCTTAGCTACTTTCTTGTTGCTGCACCAAAATAACCAATGCCCAAAGTTAAAGAGAAAAGGTTTATTTAGATCACAGTTTGGTGAGATTTCAGCTTGTAATCAGCTGGTTAGAAGGCAGGGTGGCATAGCAGCGAGGCAACTGTTCCTGGGCCAAAAGCAACAGCAACAGCAGCTAAAATAGAGGAGCAAGCCTATTTTCTCCATACACTGTATGCAGGTTACCTACCCTAGGAAAGCTGTAGTACTCATAAAGCAAATTACAGTACTACACAATGAACAAGACACAAACTCTAAAGTTCAGCCACCTTAGAAAATCCCCTAACCATGACCTCTGGCTTTGCAGGGACATCCAGACACAAACCATAACAGTATCTTCCTTAAAAGGTGATTTGTCTAAATAATGTCCTTCAACCTCCCACCTCTTCTGCCAAGGCTATTGTCTCTCCTCATGGTGTGTCTGCAAGCACAGATCTGCTGCCTGTGAATAGATGGCACTGTGTCTGGGGAAACCCTGTGTCAGGGAGATGGAGATTTGAAGACAATGACTCCACTGACCATGTGATTTAATGCTTCTGAGACAATTGCTTCACCTTAAACAGTGAGGTGAAATTCACTATTATGTAGGAGTAACAATAAAGTACAGTGTGGGCATATAGTGGTGATTTCTATGGCTACCGGAAGTATTCAAGAAATGCTCAGCTGTTAAGTGGCAAATGAATTGAAGAGGTTCAGCTCCCTCCTGTAACTTGTGACAGCACCAAGCCAGAGGCTATGGAAGAGACTGCTCTCTGGGTTTTGTTTCCTACTCATGTGCCCTCATTGCCTCTGTTTACCTAGTCTATTCGCTGTCTGTATTTGTTTTCCAGTGTGATGTGTCACAGTGGAGACAGATTTAAGAAAAACATTAAAAACGTCACCAAAGAAGCCAAATTTTCAGGGAAATGCATAATAAAGCTTCTGATTATCTGGAATGATTTATGTCAGTGTTTATTCACCAAACTTGTACACTGTTTTGTGTGTGTGTGTGTGTGTGTGTGTGTGTGTGTGTGTGTGATTGTAGATTTCAGCAAAAGATGGAAAACCTCTGGGAAGAAGAATAGGAGGAATAAAATGGGAGCATAGCTTTTGTAAATAAGGGAGGAGAGAATGTTTGAAAGGACAGGAAGGGGATGGGAATAAAAGAAAAATCAAGATATACTGTGTACATGTACAAATACTCTGTAATGAATGTGATAATTATGTATATCAAAAGTATCAATAAAATTAATTACAAAAAAGACCTTTGGTGTTTTATGGATACATAAAGAAAAATTCAGCAATGAACCAGTAACAAAGGGTAAGGTTATTTAATTTACTAAATAGTGCAAGTTTGATAATAGTGCTGTCTCTGTGGAGTAATCTTCATAAACTGGAGATTTAAGCAACTATATTTCTTTCTTTCCCTCTCATGATTTTCTCTGTTAATTAGGCACAGAGGCAAAATTTATCTGGACTGTGATTGAATGTTCCTAAATGGAAAGTACCCAGGGAGATTCTGGCAAACACTGTGACTCAGAAGTAATCCATTGCAGCGGTCTGTTCTCTGTGTTTCCTGAAAATTTTTAAAATGTCATTTTTTATTTTGTGATACTTTTATTTTTTCAAAGAATTGTACAATCAGTATAAAGAATTCCCATGTAACTTTACCTTAGCTTTTCCAAATGTTAATATAATACATAACCATGGAATATTTATAAAAACTAAAAATTCAAATTGCTCTGATACTATTATGAACTACAGGATTTATTTCACCAGTTGTCTTGGTTATTGTTCTATCATTGCTGAGACAAGATATCCAACACCTAAAATTAAGGAAGGAAAGGTTTAGTTAGCTCACAGTTTGTGGAGTTTTCAGTCTGTAATCAGCTGGCTCCAAGGTAGGGAGGCATGGTGCGGGGCAACCCTTCAAGGTGACAGAAAACTTCAAAGACAGCAAGAGGAAAAAGGGGGTGTAGCACTCATGCTGTCTCCCTGCCCTCCTCTTACACAAGATGAGGATGTTTACAAGGTGAAGGCCTGGTGCCCTGCTGATCTATTTAGTTAAACATCTAAACTTCTCAAGTTGACCCAAGTATCAACCACTATACCAGTTTTTTACCTTTTTGGTGCCATGATCCAATTTAGGCTACTCTACTCTTGTTTTCCTCCAGTCTATAACAGGGTTTCAGATTTTCCTTGTTTCCCATGAACTTCTACAGTTTTAAAGAGTTCTGGTCAGATATTTTGGAGAATGTCCTACTATTTGGGTTTGCTTGAACAGGCTGGGGATAAGTGTTTTGTGATGACACCACAGAGGAATCCCTCTCACTGTACTGCTAAAGAAATCACACACGATACCAACATGACAGCACTGGTGCTGTTAACCTTCATTGCTTAATTAAGGTCATATCCACCAAGTTTCTCACTCTGACACTACTGTTTTTTTCCTTTTCCATAACTAGCTTTGAGAGGCAAGTTACAAAGGCCTGAATTCAAGGGATGAGAATGAAGTTCTACCTTCTGAGAGATGGGGAGTCTTCTCCAAGAAAGATGAATCCCTTCTCCTCTATGAATTTATTGATTTGACTATTTATATCAGTATAGATTAGCGGATATTTGTTTTGAGTTACCCTCAATGTTATTTACTTTATTGTTCAAATTGTAACCCTTTGTCGTCCAGTTATTTCAGGTGGCTCATGTGTCACTGTGACAAGTCCTGCCTCTCTCGCTCCTCCCTTTTTCCCTCTCTCTTTTTCTCCTTCCTTCCTTTCCTTTTTTACTGGGAAGGGGATATACTCCTTTAATTTTGGGGTCTGTGAGATGTTTATGACCCATCTTGCCGTTTTTCTCCCCTCACTCTGGAATCAGCCATTTCTTCAAGGAAATACAGTTTCTCTAGCTCAGATATTTTGGCCATAAAATCTGGATTTTAGTCCTAGTTATGTCATAAATTGGCTGATCATATGGGGCAAGTTTCTTAAATTTTCCAAGTCTCAGTTCCCACATGATAAGCATGATCCCTATATCATACTGCTGTGATATGAGCTAATTCATGTACACTTAGATCAATAGAGCTCTCAGATTTAAATTCTCATTGTCTTCCTTCCCTTGCTGTCATAGGCTCCATCAGGGAAATCAAAGAGAGGAAAAAGAAATCCTATAAATTCCTTACCAGGAGTGCTGGAATAATTACTGCAGAAAGGAAAGGCAAATTCATGTCTGGAATATGCATTTATTACTGTGAAAATAGTGTTCATCTCCCCATGAAGGGCTCCCTATGTGCTCAGCCTACTGGCAGTTCAGTAGCAGGTCCCCAAGGGAGTGGTTACATGCGACGGACTCAATGTTGGACTCAGCTAGGGAGAATCTGGGCTGTTGGCATGACGGGAGCACTAGCCAGGTGAGGCTGCGTGAAAGGATGTCCAAGCTTTTGAGCTCAGTTACTTTAACCATCAGGCCACTTTGTTCATGCGCCCTCTCAGAAAACACTGGAATAGGCAGGAAAAGAAACTGGTGAGCAATTGCAGGACAGATTATTTTGTCTACCTGACAGTCAAGAGACTCTCTCTGCGTGGCTTTATTCCCAAGCCCCATGGAATCTGCATAGAAATTTTTCTGTTGGGTTTCACTGACTTTCAGAATGCCTCTCTGTGTCCCAGATACTTTGGATGGCATTGGGTTTGCTGAACCACAAGAACTGAACAGAGATGCTTCTCAAGGGCCATACAGACAGCAAGGCGAAGGTGCACAGAAGGTCTGTAAGGGTAAACAGAGAATATATAACTCACAAGAGTCCCCTGGAGAGTCCCACTCTGCATAGGAACTCTCACTATGTAACTAGTTTGTTTCCATTATGGAACACTTAATGACCTGAATTTGTCTTGTTCATTATTTATTGTTTGTTGTCTATCTTCCTTACTAAAACTTAAACTCCATGATGGAAACTCATCTGTCTATCTCATTCATTTCCCACCATGTGGAATAATGCTAAGCACCTAATAGGTCCTCAGAGAATATTAGCTGAATTCATGATTCATTGTAAGATTTCTTCCAGCTTTAATATCCCATTTTTCACTATGTCAATAAGCATTCAGTAACTATAAACCATTCCTAAGATGATAAATCTCATTGCAAGTCATCACACTGTCTGCATAGTTCAGTGGTTCTAGAAGACCATTATTTTTTGTCAGTCTAGGGAAACTCTTTTAATGAGACAGCCAGCTGTGGTTTAGAATAACTATGCACTTTGGAGCCAGGCAGGCACATCTAAGTGACTGTGACCCTGTATGAGGCAATGCAGCATTTTTCAGATGTTTGGCATGTATTTGCATAGAATTCCAAAAAGCACATGGATGCCACCTTTTGCCCCAGTGAGAATGGGCCTTTGTACCAGGGAAAGGGCCTGGTCTGAGTCCCACACAGCACTGGGAAATTCCACATCCAAACATGAAGAACAAGAGCAAATTGTTCTGCTGGACTCTTGTGCTTGGGTTATCTTAACTCCTTGGTTCCCAAGTCCACTTGGCCCAGTCAGTGTCTCAGGGACAGCAGCCAACCTGCAACTCTGGGCAGTCTGAGGTCTAGTCAGTAACTGACTTCTGTGCTCCTCGACCTCTGTGCTGGCTAGCATTTGAGGCAATTGTGTGCAAGATGGAGCTTGCCAGGGGATCAGTGGTCATCAGCTGTTCTAATGGGGCAGGCTTCAGTTTGTGTTGAAAAAAGTCTGCAAAGAAAAAACTGACAGAATTTGCACAGACAGAGTCGTAGTTCCATTACTTTCCTGCTGGCCGACTTGCACTGGAGTCTAAATTCCTTTAGCTGGCTGCTCCTTGAGGATCAAATGCACCTGCAGGGCGCTGGATGGGGTAGCGATGGGCAAAGGGACTGCTTGAATATATGCAAAGTGTGATCAAAGACTGCACCATTTAAATTTTGAAATTTTTAAAGATTATAGCAAAAGACATTCCATTATCCCATCACTCTTGCCACTTTCTGGAAGTCCTGTGTCATGAGTGGATTTTTGTGGCTGTCCTCAATGTTGCGAGTCCATTCAGTGTTTACAATGTGGGTCAAATAAAAGCCCTGTTTTATTTGTGTGAGTTTTGTCTCTTCATTCACCTTATTCACCGGATCTGGTAACTTATGACTCTGGCTCTTTCTCATAGTCAGAATGACCATAAAAGCGAAGCATTTTGAACTGACTTGGAACTTCAAAGCAGCCACGACAGTCAATGCAGCTAAAGATGCTCAGGAAAGAGGACTTCCAGAACTGTTTCAGAAAGTGGCAAAAACTGGGATATTTTTTAAGTCAAAGGGAATATTCTGAGGAAGGTCAATGGCAATGTGTTTTTTATCTAATAGCTTTTTAAAAAACTAAACATTCACTGTGTTCTTTGGTCAAACCTCATATACATTGTTTCTCAAATCCACTATATCCTGGGTTTTCACTTCAAGGAGAGGTGAGACTCACTTATGCCCTCTGGAACCCTTCTACGTGACCCAGCACAACCAAATCAGTCCTTCCTATGACATCATGCTACACTCCTCCTGAAGGGCCAAAATGCCTCATCTGTGAGGCTGAAAGTTTCCATGAAGGAAAATTCCTGTCTTCTTCCTGCTCTGTCCCTGGAAGGCTGACAGGGCCCCAAGTAAAATTTTTTACTAAACAAGGGAGGAAGGTAAGAAAGACAGCAGGAAGTATTCCAGCTAACTTAGAATGTCTTTGCCTCACACAAGAGAAAATATGTCTGAACGTAGGAAAAGATGACTGCATCCTGCCAGAGGTACGTTTTCTGAGAAGCTCTCAAAGCTTTGGCTTTAGGACCTTCCCTTGCATGGCCCTGGGAGAGGACATAAGTAACCAGTTCAAGTGTCTGTAGATTTTGGTACATTCTGTGGAATTTAGATATTTTAATTTCAGAAGATTAAGAATCACCCTTTATTGCCATTGTATTTTTTTCTCTGCCATGCATTGCCTCTGATTGCTGATGAATTAGTGTGGTCTTGGGCATTTGTGAAGTGGGAAGTTGTGTTGGGAATGCATTTAGTTTCCATGTGAAACATATGTGTACTTGCTGTCACCAATGTACATAGTTACCAGCAGCTGTCCTGCAGGGAGTGATCTTCAGAAACAGCCACCTTGCCCCATGCGCTAACACACACAGCAGCTTCACACAAAGAAGCTTGCACCAAGGTCATTGGAAGGTCTCCTGTGGACTATTCCCTTAAGTATATACACAGCAGGAAGGCTGGAGCAGTCAGAAACCAGCCTGGAAAAATCTTCCAAATCTAGTGGGTCATACAATAAAGAAAGCAGATATTAATGTTCTGAGATTTATAACAGTTTCAAAAAAATCATGTGACATGACTCATAACAAACTTTGAAGCAAAAGGGAATTTCCTAAACTCTCAGTAATAAAAAGAATTTTATTCTATTATGCTAAAAAATACTAAACACCATCTTAGTCTTTCCATGTAATCTTATAAAATTCCAGGATATGCAGCCAGAAATTGAACACAAACTACAAAAAAAGATGTGTTAAGCCATGAAGACATAAAAAATTATGTTATTTATTGCACGTTAGTGAAATGGGCCAGGTTTTTAAAAAGCATAATCTGTTAAAGTTTTTCTGCATTCAAACTAAATGATCACCTTTGAACTATTTTGGGCACTATGTTTTGTACCTTTAGTTTTATATTATTTTGTCTAGTGAGAGTCTCCAGGTTGTGAGCTTTATCCCCATAGGACATTTCTCTGCCTGAGTTTAGGATCTCTTCTTCCACAGTGGGCCCCGTCCTTTCTTCTGCTCCCATCACAGCCATGGACAACACTCCCAAACCCTTGAGGTCTGATAAGTCTGTCATTTGCTCTGGAAAAGCTACCCTATCCACTAGAAGGATCTCATCTTCTGCTCACAAGTACTGCTGTAGTCTTCACCTGCTGTGCTGAGACCTGCCTTAGCCTCCATCCAGATAAGCATAATAATCTCACAGACACTGAAAGTGAAGATAACCCAGATAGTTAGACAAAGGTAAGGCTGAAACTCTCCATTTGAAGGTCTTTTCTAGTTAGGGACCTTGAGTCCTATTGCGAGGCTAGATTTAAATCCATTGACAAAACACACACATTTACTTGTCTTGAAGATTTTAAAATATAGCTGGATGTGGTGACACACACCTATAGACCCAGCACTCTGGGAGACTGAAGCAGCAGGATTGCCTAAGCAATTAATCAAATTAGTGAGGTCTCATCTAAAATATAAAAAAAAAAATTATAAAGTCTGGGGATTTAGCTCAGTGCAAAGGCCTTGGGTTGAACACCTCATATCATAAAAATCATATGAAATATAAAATCACTATGTTAAAAATATTTTTCTTTTTAGCAGGCTTAATAGCTCTGCCCTTAGAGACAGCAAAAGTTCTTTTTTTTAGAAGCAGTAATTTTTTCCCAGGTTTGCTTGGGTGGAGGTTAGAATATTTGGTGGCCTCTCAAAATGATTACCCCACTGCAATTGTTACCAGTGTAAGGTAAAAGTAACAGTAAATTCTCAATGTAAAACTGCTAATGGAAATCAGCATTATTTTGCAGTCAATTGAACTGAAGGAGCCGTCACTAGCAATGCAATGAATTAAACCCTTTCAATTAATCTATCCAAGTACTAGCAAGTGAGTTCCAACTGTATGCCAGGCACGAGTCCTTTCTGTTTCACCTGTCTTTCCTTTATTTGGGCAAAATAGAAACAAAAACGAAAAACAGAAACATCAGAGGGACACAGAAATCAGAATAATAGAATACTAATTCAGGGCCAGACAGCACCAGGTGTTACTGCTGTGTTTTGGTTCTGAGTAACCATTTCTCATGTGATATCTTACAAAGTCTCTAAGCACCACTGCTCATCCCTGGGGGAAACGAGTGTGGTGGAGTCATAGAGAAGGTCCATGACATCACGCAGCCAGCGAAGGCAGAGCTGGAATTGCAGCTGGAAATGCTGCTTGTGCACCTGCTGCTCTCTAGCCCCACCTCCCGCCAGGAAGTCATTCCTGGGGGCACTGCTGTCCCCATGTTCCATCAGCAAAAGAACAGTGAGAGGTGGCCCGACCTGACACTGCCTGTAAAGACTTCCTCTTTTGGTTATAAATTGTTTGCGCCTTCCAGGATCATCAGCAACAACAACAAAAAGAACCCCTGGATTTTAAAAAGCTGCTGGAGGCATCAAAGTAAGCAAGACAGCCAGGAGTTGAGGGGACAAGAGCCTAAAAACAGAGAAACAGATTGATAGGAGTTCTACATTCGGGACTACAGTTTCCCCAGGGCAACTGATGACGTGTGTCACAGAGCAGAGAGGGCTGACAACTAGGATGCAAGCAGCCCTGGAATATAGAGCTGGCAAGGTGGTCAAAATAGGAAATACCAAGGCCCCAATAAACAAAATGTCTGTAGAGGAGTGAGCCTAGGATTCAGCATGCATCAAAAAGTATAAGGTTAAAGGACATTTTCCAACCTGTTCCAACTTGATTTATAAGGTTAGGTCACCTAAATAACAAAATCAAAAATGGTTATTATACGAAAAATGCTAATCTCTGTATCTCTCATGAGCTTATGTCCTTAATAAACTGTTAGTAGCTAGAATCTAGTGATATATTAGCTAATATACTCTGACAAAGATGGTGTTGTAGTAAAGCTGCAAATTAGGCTTAATTTTTGAAGGTCAAATGACACAAATCACCAAATAAATGGGACAATGAGGACAGACCAAGTGATTATCTCAGTAAGCACATTAAAATGTCAGTAATTCACACAATTGTTCATCACAGACAAAGAAATAGAAAGAAGAATCCCTAATCCAATATAGGTGATCCATAAAAGTCTTAAAGCAGATCTCATATTTACAATGAAATGTTGAACGCTCCTCGGAGATCAGGGATAGGTTGTGGGTCTCTGATATCACTATTTTTATTCGACATTGTGCTTGAGGTACCCTCCAATATGGCGAGAAAGTAAATGGAAAATAAAGGGTAGAAATAAACCTGTCATTATTTGAAGGTTACTTGATAATGTGTATAAATAATAATAAAACAAAAACAATGTTTTATAATTAATAAGTTAATTTAGCAAGGTTGCTGATTACAATCTCAGTATACCAAAAGAAATTTTATCTCTAAACACTAGAAAAAATTAGAATATGACATTTAAATTCACATTACTTAGAATGTAATAAAAGTAATACCTTAGAATAAACCTAATGAAAGATCTGAAAGTTTTACTAAAGATTATAATATTACTAAGATAGATTTTAAAAGACTCAGGCAAATGGAGGTAATATATAATGCCTATAAGTTAAAAGACAGAATATTGTAAATATGTCAAATTATTCCCAATTTTCCATAAATCCAATGAAATATCAATTAAAATTTCAGCAGGAATTTCTATGGAAACTGATAAACTGGTTCTAAAATGTACATGTGTACAGAAGTTTTAAGAGCAGGGTAGAGGATTGATGCACTTTTACTAGCAAACTTTAAGGCTGTTCCTAGTAACTAAAAATGGCACTATGTATCCATAGACAGACCAAAAAAGCAAAATAGGCCAGGAACAGGCCCATATATATGTGTTCCTCTGATTTATGACAAAATTACTATTGTGACCTAGGTGGTAAAATGGTGCTGTAGAAATTGGATCTCTATATTAAATTAAAAATACCAATTTCAGGTAGGATCACAGTTCTAAATATGTTAAAGCAAAATAATAAAGCTTCCCAAATAAAAATGGGAAAATATTGTATGGCTCTGAATCACTAATTATGATTTGTGAACTTGGCTTGACTAAGAACCAGCTAGAAGATCAGTAAGCCTCTGGATTGGTGCTGATGATGGACGTGCAGGCCATAGACTGAGGAGGGAAGGTGTATCCCGGATATGGTGGCACCAACCAATAGGCTTGTAGCCGGCATGGAATAAGAAGGGAAATAAAGAAGTCTTCCCTTTTTCTTTGGAGGAGCTCTGGTTTTTGGACATTTCCCTCCCCTTCCTTCAGGCTTCTAGCACCTCTCTTCAGCCTTCCAGTGCAGTGCCAGACTCTGCAGTGAGCTCCAGGACTGACATTTGACTGGATTCTCTCCAGCACACAGACGGCCATCTGCATTATCCATCCCCGACTTGTGGCCATGGTAAGTCTACCTAGTGAATCAGCTATATCTCTGCATTCTCTTTTCCTTGTAAACCCTAACCAATTTCCTAGACAGGACTTAAAAATGTCACTGTGACACCATTGAGAAAGTGCAAAGACAAACCTCAGATGAAGATTTTCATCCGCAGAATGCACAGAAGTCTTCTAAATCAGGAAGGAAACTATTACTGATGCAATTTTCTACAAAAACAATATACTCATTCTCAGACAGGCATTTCACAGGTGGCCAATAGACACAAGCAGAATTGACACAGAAAAGTGCAAATTTAAACCAGGGTAGAGTGTGTAGCCGCTGGGGTGGGTAAAATTAAAACAAACAAACAAATATACAAATAAAAAACAACACCCAGAATTGGTGAAGCTGTGGAATAAGTGAGGTCTCACAAACTGTATAAAGGTGTAAACTGGAACATTTGCTTTAGCAATCTGCTTGGCAGTATTACTAAAAAAGATTATGTCCATTCCATGAGTCTCAAAAATTATTCTACTGGTACAGCTGTAACAGAGATGGATTTAAAATAATTGTTTTGGCCTTACTCTTAAAAGTTTTAAAGTGGAAATAACCCAAAGAGTAAAAGTTATTCAGTAAATTGTGCCTTATTTCTAAGGTAGAATATTACATGGCAGTGAAAAAAACCTGTGTGTTATGAAGAACAATGTAATAAATAGAGAGATCTTACAGACATCATTTTGAATAAAAAAGGCACAGAGGCAAATGGATGGCACTGGACGTCATCATGTTAAATGAGATGAGCCTGGCTGAGACAGACAAGGATTTATTACATGTTACACAGTAAGAGATAAAAGATAAAGTACTAGGCAGGGTAGATATAGCCCAAGTAGATTAAATGCTTGCACGGAATTCTTACAATGAAATCCATTAATTTGTATAATTAACATATTTTAATAACTTTAATTTTCAAGTGAGACACGGCAATCCTTTTGAGAATCACTTGTATGCGTGCAAATATGAAATTAACCTATGACGACAAGAGACAGTACAGTGACTACCTTTAGGGTAAGTGGTAGGGGAGGCAGGAAGGCTTCTGGAAGTTTCCTGGGTGGCTTGTATGATTGTCAGATGGTGGTTACAGGATGTGTGTTTGCAAACATTTTACTTAGATATGTTCACTTAACATTTATGAATTTTTCCAAATGAATTGCTATGCATAAAAAAAAGTTTAAAAAGAGAAATGGGCTCATTTTTTAAAAAGCAATCACTGAAGGCTTGCTCTGTTACAGGATTTGTGTTGGGACTTACAGACAGTAGCTCATAGGCTGGGGCTGAAACAGGCAAACATTCTGCTTGTTAAACATGGAAAGGGGATGTGGGCAGGACACGTACGGGGTCGCATGTGTGTTTTGGTAGATGGCAGAGGTAAGCCCATTCTCTACTCTGAAAGGAGTCCCATTCTACACACTTGAGAATCAGTGGCATCTTGTTCTGATCAGAAGTAAAAATCTAGAAGTCAAGGGGGCTGCCTGCTTTAACAAATTTGATGTCATGGAAAATAAATGATGCCTTTTTTATTACGATGCCACCCTTCCTGCTTTCATGAGAAGTAAAAAACTCAGTGTATGTACAGTATGCAGAAGAGTGTGTGACCAGAGCAGAACACTGCTTCACGCTCCCAACTCACTACCCTTGACACAGGCCTGTTTGTACAGTGTTTCCAGTTAGGATTTAGTTGTGCCCTTAACCATAACTACACTAAAGCCTGTTGGAATTCACCTACCTGTCTTCATTCTGACACACAGATTTTTAAGACCATTCAATGCTCCATCCCTTCCTATATGTTTTCCCAGAAATGGGACCAATGTCCCTCACTGAAAGGAGGAGTCCTTTCTTTCTGAGTTTTCCCCTGTTGTTTAGGAAGATGAGAGATGAGGCAGGGGATAATCATTATTCCTCTCCAAGGAACCCCACATTTTTACACTTGTGTTCAGAAAAAACAAAACTAAGACAGGGAAGCTGAGGGGAAAGTCTGACACATGTCTCCAAATAATGGCTGTCTACTTTTGGGATGACCTTAGCTTTTCAAGCTGAGGAGTGAGCATGTAATCCTCAGAATCCTTAAGATTCTGAGGATTACAGAGTTGAGAAAAGGCAGATCTTTAGGATGAGAGTGGTGGGTGGTGACAGAAGATATGAATTGTCCTCCCCTCTAACCTTCTGAGTAGTCTCCTGCAGGTAGGAACTGGTTGAAGAGATCATGGATGATCCAAAGGAAACCCCAATTTGCTTCCCCTCTCCACCCCAAGAGAAGAGGGAACAGCTGCATTCTGTAGCATGCTGTTCTTCCTGGATGCTGGCATCCTGGCCATGTCATCATGGGAAGCCCACAGGCCTCGGGAAGACGCTCCACTCCCAACACAGCCATGTTCAGACCTGCAGAGGTCCGTGGAAATGCTGGCTGAGTTTCCTCAAGGTTGATGAGATGGAGGCAGGAGCAGACACAGAAATCATCTAGGAGAGGAACTCGAGGACGACCTGGGAAGTGGTGGGGACAGACTGGTGCATGTGGGTGAAGGAGAAGGGCCGTGGGGCAAGTGTGGGGGGACTGAAGGAGTCTGAGGGGGTGTAGAGAGAAATGGATGAGGTTCCAGTAATGTGTCAGAGAACGAAAAAGAGGCAATAGAGATCTGTGACAGAAGGAAGAGTTTCTTCCCCGGAGGAGGAGTATTGAAGGACAGCCCAATGGCAGAGAGGGACGCTGAGCAGGCCACCAGCTACAGGTCCCCCTTTTCATCCCTGCCTCTGTGATTGTGCACAAAATGGAGATGTACACCCAAGGGACATTCAGGGACAGATAGAAAATATTGATATTCTTCACACAGTGATACCTAACAGGGTTCATTGTGATACTGTGAAATACATATTTAGTCTTCCTCCTCCTTCTTCCCTGACTTAGAACTCCTGTAACTCAGGAATTTCCACACTTTTAGAATGTCTTTTGTACATTAATGAAGAGCCTGGTAACTGGGGGTGGCATGTAGCTTTGGTTTGGGGCTGTCCTAGACACACTAAGGTATGATTAGAGGGTTGGGACTTCTGGTGCTATCTGCCACCTCCAGGGAAGGGAGAGGGAGGAAGAGCTGAAGTCCAGGTTGGTTGACATTGGCCAGTGATGCTGTCACTCACTGATATGCAAAGCAGCCTCCATGCCAATCCAAAGGACCAGGTTCTGGGTGTTTCAGGCTTGGATATATCAAGCCCCATTCCCCATCCCTCATGCCCTGCTTTTCTTCCATGTAGTTATTTACCCATATCATTTAAGCGCTCTTTCATAATAAAGAAGCTAGCATAGGTAATGTGCTTCCCTAAGGTCTAGGAGCTACTCCAGCATGGACTGATTCTGGGAACCTGAGTGGTGGTTGGCTTCTCAGAAGAAAAGGTTGCAACTTGTGCTCGTGATTGCCTCTCAGGTGGGTGCAGTCTTCCAGGAAAGAACCTGAAACCTGTGGATTTGGAGACTGGTCCAGATAGTGTCAGAATTAAACCAAATTAGAGGGCACCAGCTGGAGAGTGGCTGCTCAGTGTATGTTCAGTATATGGGGAAAGCTCCCTCCACGTCTGTGGTAGAATCCATGGACTGGGCATGCAAATGGGAAACACACTTTTATTATGGCATGTTTTTACCCTTCATCCTTTCTATTGATTACTATTTAGCACATTGTTTATTGTACTCTTTCTCCTTGTTTCAAGAATTACATGATTGGGGAATAGAGCTGCTCTCTGATGGGCTAACTGGGACAACCCTGAGGGTGAGCCATACAAAAGAGTGCTTGGAATTCTTCAGATAGCCTTCAAGGCCACTAGTTCAAAGAATGGTGACAAATGGACTCTTCCAGGCCTCCAGTGAGTTACTCCTTGGATGTATTCCTTTATTTTAAAAATGTCAGACAAGCCAGGCACAGTGGCACAAGCTTGTACCCTAGCTATTTAGGATGGGGCTGGGGGGCCGAGGCAGGAAGATTGCAAGTGTGAGACCAGCTTGGCCAAGTTAGAAAGACCCTGTCTCAAAAATTTCAAAAAGGTCTGGAAATGTAGTACAGGGATACACTTGCTTGTCATGAGTGAGGCCCTGGGTTTAGTCCTAAGCATCACACAAAAAAAAAAAAAAAAAAAAAAAATGAAAGGGCATATTTATCTAATTTCTCCAAATTGTCACCCAGGCTTCAGGGGGCCTCTTTTAAAAAGAGCCCAAAAAATTAAAGCACTTCCCATTGACCAAAATTTCTTCACTTTGCGATTTATACTTATAATTTGGAAGAAACAGGGAGCTGATCAGAATGTGTTCATCTCTTTACTAATAACTTAAACCCAGTGGGGAGGTAAAGTGTAGATTTGATTTCATTTGATTTTTTGAGGGGTTTCCCTAAAAGAAGATGGGAGATCTGATTTCCTAACTTTTGGTGATTTGATTTTTATGGCATATATAATGCCAAGTTCAGGATTTAGCCAGGTTTGTGTAAAATCTTGATTAAATTTGTTATTCTGATTATTATTGGATTTTAGCCAAAATGCATATAGAGAAGATAGATGGGATGGTGTTTGTAGTCAGGACTTGAGCTAGGAAATTTGAGCCCACAAGGAAGCAGTCACTGTCATTTTGGGCATTGTCATTCAGGTCTTAGTTCCTACAAAATTGGACTCATTCTACCCTTTACATATTAATCTTTGTAAATACTTAGTCAACTAATGAATGTCTCAGGCATTGAGAACTCCCTGGAACAAAGCATTTTATGACCCACCTATTTCTCACTGCTAAACAATGACTCCAGGGAACATCACGGCCAAGTTACATGTGACATAATTTATGATGTTCTTGCTCTGAAACCGTATCACCTTTCCCTGCTTTGAAAACTCAGCTTCTTTCAAAATGGCCTTTGTTATTTAAAATGATTATTTACAAGAGTGGAAAAGCATCTCTTCGAGTGGGACAACATTGGTTTGGAAACCTTGAGAAAGTTTGCAGTTAGGCCTGGATCCAGGAAATTTGAGCCCTCTCCCCACAAGGAACAAGTCACTGTCATTTTGGGGATTGTCACTTTGGGAATTGTTTCTACTTACTCCTTTCTAGTCTTAATTACAGTGCATATTGCCTCCTACCTAATGTCAAGACGATGCATAAGTAAAATTCTGTTTGCTATCAGTCAGTCTCATTTTATCATCTTAAAGTTAGCAAGGGAATAATCTGGGGTACTGTAATTTTGCTTGAGTTTGAATCCACTATTTGGACATATTAGTGTTGGCATTGTCATTGATTTTCTTGGTCATTACAAAATGCCCCCTGGAGCTAATGCCAGTTTAAATGTCTGTTTTGCAGATGCCTGTCAGCAAGATCTTTGGATCCAGCGCAAAGTGGTTCTCTTCCTCTTTTAGTTAGCTACCACCTTTCAGAGACAGGGGTGTTAAATGTGGTCAGAGCCTAAAGTATTTCTTGTGAACATCCTTCTTAGTGGTAAATCAGTTCTTTAAGTCCATCTTTTTTTGCAAACAGCCAAAAAGTCATTTGGAGCAAATCTCATATGAAATGAGGAAGGAAGGCAGTCATGCTGGTGGTGAATTTCTTATTCCGTTCAAAAATGAGGCAACTAAATCAAGCAGTAACAGAGGTTTCTCATCTCATTTTCCTTCATCTTTCCTGTAAATGTTTAGGGCAGGTGGAATGTGCAGCCATCTACCAGCAGGCGTATTATTAAGTATATCATAAAAATCAAAGCCAACTAGACAGAGATGTGGTTGACCATACTTGAGAGAACATCAATTTTAGATCAACCTTGGATTCAGTCTTGATAATTAATTGTATGACCCTTGATTAAGCACTTCAACTCTGAATCTGCTATTATATCTTTAAAACAGTGAGGATTAATACCTGTCTCAAAAATATTTTAAGTGTTAAGTGAGATTACCTATATGTTTAGAGCCTCTGATATAGTGAATAAATCCAGAGACATAGTAGATTCCATTCATTGATGTCACTCTTATTGCTAACCTCCAGCTCCCCATCCATCCATTCTGAGTCTAAGGACAATTTCTAATTTGTGTCACTTCCTGAACCTCAGTGAATTGCCATTCAATAAGATTTAGCCCCTATGCTACAATGTCCTCTCTTTTTCAGTCTTCTGTAGTTGGAGGTGATCGCCCCGAGAATAGGAACCTATACTTTCTATGTTTTATTCCTGACATCTAAATGCCTATGTCTAACACCTCAAAATGGACATTTGAACAAACAAGTGAAGACTTGAATAAGAAACTCGAGACAGTTCTACCCTTTGTTCATTGTTCTCTCTTGTACCTGCTCCAGGTAAGCTGACAGTGGGGCAGCTCTGGCGCATGTGGTCACTCAGGGTGGACTTTCTTCCATGGATCGCTCCCCTTCCACTATTGCAGTGGTGGCAAACTTACGGCAAGTGTGCTATTTGTTTTTCGTTTAAGACAAAAGATGTTAATATATGATTTTTTAATAATCTAAAACCTCAGTATTCACATTTAATTGCAGTGTTGACATTTTGTGTTACATAAGTAGGTTTGGGATTGCAGTTTGGACATTTGTCTTTAAATCACTGGCCTGGGCAATGACACTATCTTCTTGGTGAGTGCTGAATCCCCTCTGGAAGCAGCCAGTGAGTCAGAGAAGGACTGAAGAGACATGCATATGAATAAGGGCCACATTTGGCAAAGTTCGGCATTGTCTCTGATCCATTGATGATCAAAACTTAATCACATGACCTGACTCATTGCAAGGAAGATTTGTAAATACAGTCACAGCTTACATTTTTTTTACTTGTCTGGTGTCTTGATCTGCATCTCAGGAAACTCCATTTCCCAGGCTTCCTTGCCTTTGGTTTTGGGCAGACTTGGCCAATGGGAGGCGTGCTGAAGACTGGAGGGCAGGCGCTGCTTTACCGTGTTTCCTTCTAGCATTAACTTTTTCCATATTGTTCTTCCCTCTGCAGTTGTGGCTCTCCTAAGTCAGTCTTTTGTGGTTCTGGATTTCCGGGCTGTGGTAATACTGCTTTCTCCTTTTACCTCTTTATTCTTAGAGCTAAAGGCAATTTTCTGATGCTGCTGAATTCTGAGTATTTTATTGACCCCATGTTTGCTTCCTCAGCTTTCCTATCCCCAACAAAACCAATTCCCTGCACTAAAACCCTCTTTCTAAAAACCACCTGGCCTGGCTTGTGCTTTTCCAGCTGAACTTTGATTGAAACACAGTAGAAGTAAATGGGTTTTTATGCATGGTGATCATTCTCAAATACAATCAAGTACAATCTTCACTCTGGCCATCAGATGGTCACTGTGCACTCTTCTCACACACAGAGCACAATTCCTCTTCCTCAAAGGAGACAATCCAAAGTGTCACTTGACCCTTGAACTGTCCTCAAAGTGAAGAGCCATAGGCCTTACTGTCTCTCCATGTTTATAACCTATTTTTTAAAAATTAAATTTACATGTACTTGCACTCAATATACTACAGTGAAGCTAGAGTGGACAGGACAACTGCAACCAACACCCACTTTACAAAAGTAATGTTAGAGATTTCACTGGGCCAGAACCAAGGAAATAGGTGGAGCAGGTATTGCGAAGACTCTATGCTGGCAGGGGAGTGAGCTGGTCTTCAGAATCCTTCAAAAACTATTCTGCTTCTCAGAGTTCTGGAAATGTCAGAAAATTCCTTACAATGGCATAGCAGTTCAAGTCTGTGAAGCTGATGCTTACATAGTGGACTATAGAACCTGGCTCTTAAAAAAAAAACCCAATTTCTGGAGCCAAATTATCAGCTGCTAGCAACATCAAGAGTTTGGTATCGTCCTTGCTTCTTTCCAAATGTCCTGCAAGAATATCTCAGAGGTGAACTTACTACTGAGAACCTTCAAGGCAAAGGAGTCTAGGAAATACACACAAGCTGTGCTGATCAAGATCTCTCAAGGAGCAAACACCAACACGGGCCTGGATATTGAGATATTTATGAGAAGTGTTGTCTTGGAATGATTTAAAAACAAAGAGGCAGCAGAGCCAGGCAGGAAGAGCCTTCATACCCCCAGATGCCTGGACAGGAAGGTCCAGATAGGACACACCTCAGGCTGCACACTGTTTTGGGAACTGCTTAGCCAGGATAATGGAGAGTTCACATACAGTAGTTGCCTATAGAGAAATCCTGTGGTGGGCAGAGAGGCTTCCTGTGGGTTTCTCCTAGGCCTATTCTGTCAGTGGCATAGGGCAAGTGTGGTCTTAGAACAAATGTAGCAGAGAAACATGAAGGGCGGCAGCAGCTGTCCACTGGCTGGGCACCGGGTTCTGTTGGCGATCCGAACAGTACACTTCTATGGCCACCCCACAAGGGACAGAAGGGGCTCTTGTTGATTCCAACAATACCTGGCCCAGTAACCCCATTGCATGATCCTCAAGTCACCTCTTTGCCACCAGTCCATCTGGAACAACTTGGGTAATTACTACCAAGAAACATCTTTTTTTTTCTCCATGTTTTTCTTAGTGGAACTTTTTAGTTAGGGAGAAAAATCCATCAGCAATACTATATGAAAATAAAACTCTCTTAATTAAAATGCATTTATCTAGTGAAATGCAGCACAGAGTTTAACTCAGGTTCATATAGTGGGTAATTTTTCATGCCTTGTAATATTCTTAGAATACTATTACAAGGTAGCCTGCCTTGTTTTCTGAGTTTTTCTCTGGTACTGTGCCCTTACCAAAGAACTTACAGAAGCATACAAACACTATAATTAAAACAATAACCAACACTTAGTTTTTATTAAGCATGAGGCAAATTGCCAGATGCTTTTCATGCATTTGTTGATTTAGTCCCCATCATAAGAGATGCAGGGAACATGGCATCATTCTCACTTCACAACAGAGAAACTGAGAAACTTACCCAAGGTCATGTAACAAGTAAGTGAAGCCGAATTCTGACCCCTGAAGGTTGGAGGTGGTCTGTGCCCTGCTGACCTGGCTATCATTCACTGAACCTTTTCCATAAGCTGATAGGCACAATTTTGCATAGGCCACTGCATCTGGTCCTGATCCTATGTAAGATGGTTCTACATACAGGTCTGCAACCCTTCATCTAAGTCCTTTATCTGAGAGCTAACTGCATCTGCAGTTCTATCTTCGAACACAGGTGCATGTCAGAATTCAGAAGGCTTAAAATTTTTGGAAGCTATAACAATTTATATACAATATGAAACATACACAGTGAGCTGTGAATCATCTCTCCAAAATCAATGTAATATTTATGCCAAGTGGTATAAAGACAAAGAAATATTTATATTGGTGTGAATATTTATACCGAGTGGTATAAATGATTTTCTAGTGAGGAGGTAGTTGAGCTGGAATGTGAGTTCTGGCTGTTTGAACCAAAGTCTGGGTAGTAGGGCCTATGTGTCAAACCTATCTTTAATATACAGTAGCTCAAGTTCTCTGTTATCACCTGTTGGTCTGTTCCAGGTACTATGCTAGGTATCTTACACAACTACTCTCATTCAGTCCTTTCAACTATCATAGGAAAAAGGACCATCTCCATTTCTCAATGAAAGTAGTTGATACTCAAAGATTAAGTTATTTTCCAGGGGTCACAAGACTAGCATGTGGTATGACTTGATTGAGGTCTGGTGGGCTACAAAATGTCTGTTACGGTTAAGATCTACAAGGTCTCACAACAGTCTCATGTACTCAGAGATGAAGCTGTTCAAAGGTGATTGGATCTTGGTAGCAATATACTTACTCATGAGCTGATTGATACATTGACAAGTTAAAGGCTTAGTGGTGCAGGTTTAGGAGGTGGGCCTGGGAGGAACAGGTGCATCACTGGGAGTGTGCTTTGAAGGGTGCATCTCCCTCCCAGTAACCTTCCTCCTCTCTGCTTCCTGGATGCTGTGAAATGAGCATCTTTCTTCCACTTCTCTCTCCTACCGTGCTGTTTCTGACTTGAAGCTGGCCAACCAAGGACTGACTCCCTCAAAACCACAAGCCAAATCACACCTCCCCTCCTTTGGGTGGTGAGTGTTAAGTAGTGTGTCCAGCAACAGGAAAGTGATGAGTACAAGGCCATCCAAACATACTTGCAAATGAAAGCCAAGTACCTTAAGCAACTACGGAATCAGCAGCATTTGCAGCATTACCGCATGGCCACGTCGGCTCTCAGGGCAGCTGGAGCTCCATGGCCACAATGTCCTTTGTCACTGAAATGTATCTTCACGTTCCTGGTGTCTCAGGCAATGCCTTTAGTTTACTCACTGTGATGCAAAGAGCAATCTGGGGTCTGGCTGCAAGAACATCAGCAGGGTTGCCTTTATCATCCTGTCCTTGTCCTTGTGGAAAGAAGTCTCAGTGAATCTAATATGATAATCCCTTCACATCTACCCCAGATCCTCGGGACGTTTACCACTGACATATTTCTATGCATTTACCAGATTTGCAACCTTTTTTATTGTCTTTTCCTAACAAAAAGAGTTGACAGTTTTTCTGCCTGGGCTAAGTCAAAAGTGCTGCCAGACCTGAAGAGGTCTCATCCAGGTGAGCTCCTCCATATGTTGCCCTTGATTTTTCTTATTTTACCACATAATCAATGGCATTTATATGACCTGGACACATGTATCTCACAGAGTCAACTATGTAGTGCATGCTCATCATATACTACAAATTGGGATAAGCAGATAGAAAAATAAGCTCAACTTCCCCTGTCATCTTAGATATGGATTTTGAAAGGGCTATCAACTTACTTTGTAGATGAGGAATTAAAGATTTATAAAGACAAATTCCTATAGCTAAAGTGAACCAAAATCCAAGATTCAAATCCCAGTCTGTGTGACACTAGTGTGCCTCTAGGAACCTCTGTACCTGAGGGCAATGTCCATGACCCCAACAGTGACTGCTCTCACTTACCACATACATGATTAGGGGTGTAACAATTCCCAACTCTATATATGATACAAGTTTTGCTCCCCAGGCAATCAAAACTTATTCTGACTCAAATAAAAATTTGGTCTAATGACACTTAAAATGTTCCCAAAAATATTGGCCGATCAAATCAACAGGTGGACAGATGATTGCTACCTTCTATTGTTATTAATTTCCCTCATCTCCAAAATATATGTGGGATTTAAATAAGTAATGTTATTATCATATTGTCAATGAAGAAATTCAAAACAACAGAATGGTTGATTAAATATATTCAATGTAGTTACTCATTTAACTACTCTTACAGGTTATATTTTGCCCCGCCAAAACACAGGTGTTGAAGCTTGACCCCTAGTGCCTGTGATTGTGACTTATTTAGAAGCAAGATCTCCATTGAGGCAGTCAAGTTCAAAGGAGATCACTAGGTGCCTCTAGGCTGATGTGACTGGTATCCTTATCAAAAAAGGGGAAATTTGAACATAGAAAGATATACACATAGGAGAGAGAAGCAAAGTTACACAGAGAGGAGATAGCTATGTGCCTACAATAATGTTGTCTACACACCAAGGGATGCTAAGGATGACCGACAAAGGCCAGAAACTAGAGAGGACAAGAAAAAATTCTACCTAGAGGAAAGAGAGAGAAAAGAGAGAGAGAGAGAGAGAGAGAGAGAGAGAGAGAGAGAGAGAGAGAGAGAGAGAAACAACCTTTTCAACACCTTGATGTCAGAGTTTTAACCCCTAGAGTAGAAGACGAGGAATTTCACTGTTTTAAGCCACCCAAGTTTTGGTACTTTGCTACGTCAGCCATAGGAAATGAAGATGATCATTATTTATGAGCACCCACAAGCTGTCGGGCAATAGGGGCATTGATATTTAAGCAGCAGCAACACAAATATTCCCGGTTGGGATATGCATCATATAGAAGGAAAGGATTCCTTGATGTGGAGAACTTGAAGTAATGACCTCACATGCAGGTCAGGAAAGGTTTCCATGGGAACCAGAGCTGAGTGTGAGAGTTTTAGGAGTTAGGGAGGGGGCTTTGATGGACACAAATAAACGTGCTGGGGGGATGGAAGAGCTAGTGAAGCTGCGCATTACAGGACAAACAAGAAAAATGGGAGAGAGACAGAGGAGGGAGGAGAAGCCTGACTATGCTGATAACTGTCAGTCTTTTGATTCCACGTCCTTTATCCTATCATCATCTCCTATCCTACCTGAGCAACGCTCCTGAAGGATTTGTGTGGTGAAGAACCAGTCTTACCCAGCAGAGCCGACAACTTTGAACTTGGCTTATTGAGGTTCCAATACGTGCCTTGCCCAAGCCTCCGTCGGAGAGGCACCAGCAGGAAAGGTTAATGCTTGCTGAGGGAAAAATTGCCATTTATCCAAACTCAGGGTCCTGAGAAGGTCGTCTTAGTTATGATCTAATTGTCTGTGCCTTCCATTTATGGCTATAAACGTCTTTTTTCAATTTCTTGGATGTCAAGTCTTGGAGCTGCACTTGAGGAAGGTAGTATCCCAGTCCAATACAAAAAGGAATGATTTATTGTCACCATTGCCTAAGCCACGGAAGCTCACATGGAGAAACCAGGCTCACTTCTTGGGCCTTCAAGTTGCACACATCTGGGTTCACATCTCAACTCTTTCATTTTTATCTTTATCTTCACCTCAGATTATTTATGTTCCAAGTGGAGAGAAAAATAATATTCTATCAAATTAGTCTTTGTGAAGATTAAAACACTTGGCATGGTACCTAGATCTTCATAAACACTCAGATGATGTTAAGTAGTGCTAATATTATTATTATTTCTTCCATTTATTAAAGCCTGCAACTATAGAGGAACACTTTTTAGATTTTTAGGTGACTAAGTGCCTTCACATATTCTATGTAATCAAGACGAAGCATGGGTAAGTGATTAGTGGTTGTGATATTAATTAATGGCTCCCCAAGTAAAAAGGGACCTGGGAGAACACTACACTTAAACAGCTGATTGCAATAGAATAAGCTCCATAATGCAAAGACTCTCAGAGGGGAGAGCCAGAGTGGGGCTTGACTTTCCATTCAGAGGAAACAGAAGAGTGCAGGAAGATCACTACTCCCCACCTTTTTAATTAGAAAGCACTAAGAAGATGAAAATGTGTAATAGTCTCTGCAGTAGTTAAGTGTAATTCAAGTAATGTGTGCCTGGGGACTCTCTCCATCTTTACTAAGACACCGAATGGTGCAGTTAGAAACTAGCATGTCAGAGTCCAGGCAACGGCTGGTTTTGCTTGGTTCTCTGCTCCTCCCTCACTTGCTGTAGGACAGGTCCAGGGCATTTAATCTTTACTGACCCTCACTTTTCCCACTGGCAAATATGATGATAATGAGACCTACATCTCAAAGTAGCTACAACAGTAACACAGGGTAGTGTCATGAATGATAGTACTCACCACGCAGAGAGTTTTATATATCCAGAAGCAACGTAGACTTCCCTGCCACCATGGTATTATTTTGGAGAAATTCAAGTATCCACTATAGTTTTTTTGCTGTGTAAGATCATCGATCAGAAACAGTGGAAAGGGAGTATCATGTAAATGGCACATTCATTCTTTTCCAAACTGAAGATTAAACCTGAAATAAAGATTAAACAGGTGATAAGAGAGTTAAGAAAGCAGGGCCAGAAGTGAGGAGATGCTCAAGGTTCTTAGTTACTGTTTTGAGATTCTAGAAAATCCTTAGTAAATATAAGTTAAATGGCTCACACTAATTGAGTCTGTGTTGAACAGGGTTTAAATCAAGAGGCTGTAAACTCAGACTGAATAGATTCAGATCCTGTCTCTGCAATCACTGATTGTGGACCCTGGGTGGTTAAGTGATTCCATGTATTCATCTTCATTTACATTGGGCAACAAAATATTGCCTACCTTTTGGCCTGGTTGGCCCCTAGCCACTGCCTGCTGTGTGGCAACCATGTTTAAATGATAGCTATTAGTCAGCCTAAACTGATGTGGTAAGTCAGCAACTAAATTTTTTTCTGAAACTAATTCAGAGTTAAGACCACAGCTTATCTTTCAGGTGTTAAGCCTGGTTAAATATCTCCACTTTTTTGTAATTTTGTCTGAGCCATTTAGTTTTTTTGATGCTACAGATCCCTGAAATAGAAACAGAGATACAAAAATTTCAGGAAAACCCTTAAATGCAGGGAGAAATCTAAGGTAAGAACCTGCATTTTGTGCACCAAGAATTTAAACAACAGTTCACATTGCAGTTCTGTAGCTAACATTTCTTATATTTAACATTCATGGAAGCCACTAAAGAAATAGTTATTCATTTTTAATGAAATTTTCTTCTTTTGCTGTTCATCAGTTAGGTCTTCATCGCTCACTGACTCAAGGAAGGCAGGCAGAAAGCCAAAATGAGAGTTTCCTTGGCTTTTCTCCAAAATTCTGAACTTTAAGGAAAGCGGAAGTGCTTCTTGAGTTACTGAGAATTGGAGGAGGATGGGGCAGTAAAGGCTAGGGAAAATTAATGGGTCCTGGAAGCGGGTGCATTTGAAGCTGAGCTCTGATTCCTGGTTTTGAGTCCTTAGGAGGGTCAGTAAGTACCTCAGGGAGGTGTGTGTGTGGTGGACTATGTCTGTCTTAAAAGACCTGGTGGCCTTTTTACAAGTGAGTGCAGAAGTTACACTCGCAGGAGTTATACAAGTTGATCAAGGTCTAGGGTTATGCCTAGAAAAGTCTACTGTGCCAAATGCTCTGCAGCATGTGTCTTTCTCTAATTTGCCCTGGTTTGGTTTCTTGCTTATGTCAATCAGAGACTTTCCACAAAAGGGAAGTCTACTGGCACACCTACGGAGATAAGAGGGGGTGTTCTGTGATCTCCTCCTTTTTTTTAGGGATAAGAAGCCAATATCTCCATAAATTGGGGGTAGTTGCAATTTGCATGTCACCAGGGCTACACTCTGGTAACAGCGCTTTACCTCCACTATGGAATGAAATAGAACAGCAGCCTGGATTTACCAAACATCAGGGAGGTGGATTTTACTCTGTATTTACTCTGTGTAGAGCACAGGGACACTTTGTGTGCACAGCTGTGGCCTATGGTAAACAGAGCCATTGCTTACTAAATGAGGAGAGCTCTTTGTAATTTTCATAAATTCTGTAATCCATTTGTAAAACAAGCCACTAAAATTATAGTAAATAAATATATATTTAAATAAGTTATATTAAAGCAAAGTTCATCAGTTTTATCTTATTTTTACATTACCTATGCTCTCAATATTACTTATGTCTATTTGAACTATGTGACAAAACTCATCTATGATGGTGCACTGTCTTATGTCTCACCATAGTCCTGCAGTCAGTGAAATTTGCCATGGTGGATGCTTTTAAATGCTTCTTTTTAAATGCCAGGAATTGAACTCACAACCTCACACTTATCAGGCAGGCACTATGCTGCTGAGCTATATTCCCTGCTGGTGAAGTATTTAAACACTACATGAATAAGAAAAATCTGCAGAACCAGGTTTTTGTCCCCCTTGCAAAATGAGGTGTCAATAAATGAAAGACTTAGCAGGTGCCAAGTCTCTGAGGGTGTGCAGAAAGTCCAGAGCACAAGCCCCGACTATGAGCAAAGGCTGAGAGAGGAGTACTGGGGACCTGAAAATGGAATCTCTATGATAACAATGGTGGCTGGAGTGGTACATGAGTGCTGCGGGTTTAACTGTGTCCACCTTTCCAGATTTATATGTTGAATCCTATGATAGTATTTGACAATCAGGGCCTTTGAGAGGTGCCTAAGTTCCATTTTCATTGCTATAACAAAAATATCTAAGACTCTAACTTTGTAAACAAAAAAGGCTTACTTATTTCTTTATAGTTTTGGGGGTTGAAAGTCCAAATAGTATGGCACAGGCTCTGGAAAGCACCTCACCACCAGTACCACCACCCCATCATTTGACTGCATCAGCTCCTGGCCAGTTGCAGTCCAGGGAGCCACTGGAGGAGTCAAACTACATCTCAAATAGGAATCATGGAAACTGAATAAAGCCCCTCTCAGGCTTTCATAAAAACTCCATCACATGAACTAACCAGGGTCCCACAAGACCTGTAATGTCAGTCCCTGTTATGATTCAGATGCAATATACCCCAAAAGGTTCCTTATGTTGAAAGCTTGATTGTCAGGTGATGGTTTTGGGGAAGTGGCTGGATCATGCTGGGTTCTAGCTTCATAATAAATTAACCCATTGATGAGTTCATGGCTTATTGAGATAGGCTTATTGAGAGCTGTTATCTAATTAGATGATGTAGGTCCCTGAAGGCCTGGCTTTGAATGATATACTTTGTATCCTTCCCATCCTCTTTCTCTGCCTCTCGTCTCTCTGTCTTTCTCTGTCTCTCTGCCTCTCTGCTATCCCTCTATCTCTTTCTGTCTCTGTCTCTCTCTTTCTCTCTTTTTCCTGCTTACCATGAGATTGACAGCTTTCATCTTGCATGCTCTTCCTATATGATGTTTCTGTCCAGGTTTAAAAGCAATGGAACCATGCAACTATGAACTGAAACCTCTGAGTCTATGAGTCAGAATGAAATTTTCTTCCTTTTAAGCTCTTTATCCAGGTATTTTTAATTTGCTGCACCATCAGAAAGCTAACACAATCCCTTTCCAAAGGTACACCATCATACACCCTTGGATTTCTCACTGTGCTCTACCTTTTCAACATCCCATAGCCACCCAATATTGCTACTCTTGAGGCCAAGTCTCTGATACCTAACCCTTTAGGGAAACAGACAGCATCCAAACCATATCAAGAGATAACTAGTTTTAGATGAGGTAATAAGGATGGAGACCCCATAGTAGGAATATCATCATAAAGAGACCCCAGAAAGCTTTCTCACTTTCTTTCTCACAAATGTAAGAGGAGGTATAACAAGAAAGAAGCCACCTGTAATCCAGGAAGTAAAGCCTCATAGAAACCAAAGTGTAGGACCTGACTCTTGTACTTCTCACCTTTAGAGTAGTATAAAAAATAAGTATTTATTGTCTCAGTGATCCAGTCTATGATGTTTTGCTGCAGAAGCCTAAGCTAAGATTCTGGCTGAGTCACATGGAAATATCACAGGAAGAAAGACCAGGGCCCCGTGGGAGACTCCAGGGGAGAACATGGGGCCTCCTGATCCGGGAATCTGAACAAGGTGTTGGCACCATGTGAATTCAGCTCCACGAGGGAAGGAATAGGCACCTGAAGTGTTTGTAGGCTCCGGTCAGTGTCAGAGTCCAATCAAGAGACACAAATAACCCCAGTTACTAGGAGAGAGAATTTTGCCTCAAGAATTATTACCTAGATAAAAATCTTCTGGGTAAGGGACAAAAGCAAAAGATTTCAAGGTGTCACAGCTGCAGAAGTCATAACCTCTTCCATGGTTAGAGGAATAAAATGGTTGAGACTTTACTATTTTAAAATTTACAGACTCAGAGATGAAGTCCTGTTGAATTGAACTGAGACCCTTTAGACAGCAGGGATCTGTCTCAATAGGAGAGAGCAATCTGTGGCTTTTTTTTTTTTTTTTTTTTTGCAAATATTTGAAAAACTGAATTCAACTGCTGTTGTAACAAGGTGCAGCTAAGGCATAGATAAAGACGAAAGCTGCTGAGGCTGCCATGAACCTGCAAAAAAGAGGAAACAGGAACAAGGTCCTTCTCCTGGCTGCAGACTCGGGAGCTTCCTCTAGGGCCTCTCATTAGCAGTGCTTACCAGGACTCCAAGTGGACACATGATTTGCAGAGAGCTGAGAAAATCAGTATCCCTGGAAATGGTGGAATGTTGCCTTTAGAAACAGGCTATGGTTAGGCCAAATGTGGACAGGAGCATGAAACGCAGTGGTAGATCTGAAACAGGAAAAGGCACAACCTCACTGCTATCTTGACAAAGCACTACTTTGCCTCCTCTAATGCCAATTTAGGAAGAAAAAAAACACAATGTTCCCACTTCTATAAGGGTTGAACAAGGAAGGATCAGTGTTTGGGGGAATGAAACAGGATTCTGGAAGGTGACTGAAATCACGTAGATGTGTGAGAGAGAAGGATGTAAAACCAGATAACAATCTTGTAAATCCATGTACCCTCAGCACTATAAGTGGCCCATTTAGAGTAGTTTTCTGTTAAGCTATGTTGAATTAGGCAGGAACTTAGTCATTTTATATATTTGGATTTTTTTGGCGTATTTTAAATTTCAGGCTCTTCTTTCCAGTTGACCTCCTTTCAAAAAGTAGTTGAAAATTCCTCTGCTCTGCCTTGGCATCCAGTGATTATCAACAAAACCCAGGAGGTCAACTTAACTGATGAAAATACCTCTGTAAGTAGAGAAGAAAAAAAAAACCCTCACATCCTCTTAGAAGGTCTCTTAGCAACTGAATCTCAGCAGGTACAATCTGCTCCTCAGATCCTGGGGACTGGGGAGACTCCTAAGTTAAATGTTAAACGATGTAGCGGTGAGGGAGACACCTACCCTGCCTACAAGAGGCCGTTATTTAAAAAAGGATAAAACAACACAACCGAGACAATATTTGGAGAAATCGTAATTCTGTCTGGGAGGGTTAGAGGAGGAAAGTAGAGAACCAGAAATCATCAGAGAAAATAGACTGGGCATGGCATCCTCTGGAGAACAATTAGGAATCTGGGAGGTAGAGGAGAGAGAATACTCCAGGCAAAGACAACTGCCAGGTGTGAGAAGGCAGGAGTGCGAGAGGGGCTTGAGAGACATCTCTGAGTATAGGAGACCAGGACAGGGAAGTATACACGTCCTGTTGAGACATTTGATATTGATCCTAAAAGCAATGGGAATAATTGGAAGACGGTATATATGCAGCAGTTACGTGTTTGCCCATATAGCTATCCATTTGTCAGATCACACCTGAAAGCAAATTCACTCTATTGGCTGATTTCTTGATGTAGAACAACATCACTTTAGAAAAACTTCAAATCCAGTCAAGCCGAGCCCTCTTAAACCCGAACAGCTTAGCTTTACTGTCTCTGCTTTGCAAGTGGTGCCTCGCATATCATGGATAGCTAGCAGTGGCCCAAACCGTTTTACCTCTAAGAGCTGCACTTTCTCCTCCCCATGGCTCAGTGCACAGAAACAGCTACAAAGGCTGAGATCCAAGAACTGCTGATAAGAGGAGAAATCTAGGGCTGTCACTGAGGTTGCTGCAAATGCTAAGCCTAGGGTGCTTAGAACAAGATATTCTTTTTTTAAAATTTTATTTAAAAGGAAAAAGAGAAAAAACAAAACAAAACAGTGTAAGGGTACAAGCAATACAGAACTACAAAAAAAAACAGTAAAATCACCAATTAATAGATTACACATTTATCTTAGAGATGCTCAAGTCACAGGATCAAAGCATACAAAGTGGACATTCAAACAGTGAGACTGCAAACAGTTGTGTTCAATGATCCAACCAAAAACATTAATATGGTCAGCTATTTAACACCCCTAAACACACTTGCAGTTGTATCCTTTAGAGCACTTTTTTCCTCCCTTTTTTACAACAAAATTTACACATTTTAGGTTTTATTACTCCCATAGTTCTTATTACTTTTTTTTGGAAGAGAATAAAACCAAATATGAAAAAACAAAGCTGTCAGTCAAAACCAAGGATAGACATAGTACATGATGTAAAAACAGAGTACAAGATTATCAACAATGGTTGCCATAATGCCTCTTAGAGCAAGATTTTCAACATCTCCTTTGTGTGTTTGGGTTGTACTAATTAACTATTGTTGTATAACAAACTACTTGAAAGTAAAGGGAGCTTAAAGCAACCATGAATTTTGATTGTTTATGCACGTGCAGGAGGACTGGAGTGGCTCTGCATTGTGTGACTGTGGCACTACTTCTTGGACCAGTGGGTCACCCTGGGAGTGTTCTTCTCACAGATACAGCCAAAGGGCAAGAGAGGGCAAGAGGAACATGAGTGGCCTTTAATGAGTTTGAAAATATTCATTATCACTTCCAGTTTTATGCTACGTGAAATCCAAGATGAAATCATGATGAAAGACAAACTTGAAAGAGCATTTCAAAAATGGAGGTGGGAGAATCTCTTAGGGGATTTGGACTTACACATATATCAAGCTGCTGCCTATGGAAATGAACTGCTGAATTTGGCCAGGGAATGTGAACTTTTGAACTGGGCTGAGTTTGCAAAAGCTTCTATCTTATTAACGAATGTTACCGCTACAGCTAGACAAACGGATGCTTTACCTAGTGATAACCCTAGTAGCCAATCATGTGTAGCCTAGTGATACATAACTAGTGTTAGATTCCTTTTCAGCACCAATCACTTTCTTTCTCATGTAACTTGCAGAATTCCCTTTATCTTTGACTTCTCCTTTCCTTGAATGTCCTGGTACAATCTGAGCTTCTTGGAAGCACTTATCCAGATGTATGTCTTAGTTGCTTTCTCATTACTAGGACACAATATCAACACTCACAACTTAATGGAGGACAAAATTATTTTTGTCTCATGTGTTTAGTTCAGTCGGCAGGCTCTGAGGCAGGAAGTCGTGGTGGAAGAATCTGGTGGTGGATTCTGTTTACATAGTGGTGTCCAGGAAGCAGAGAGAGAAAGGAAGAGCTGGAAAGGGAGCTATATTCATCCAGGTCATGCCTGCAGTTACCCACCTCTTCCAACCAGACCTTACCTTCTAACCACAAGCTAGCTAATTACCCTTGTAATTAATTCAGTCATCTTCCAACAAGAGCTCATGAGGCTTTTGGGGGACATTCTTGATCCAAGTCATAACAGTATCTTGAGTCTATGTTTATCCAAATTGTGATTCTCAAGACCTCAAATAAAATGCTTTTGCTTTTCCAGTCTTTGAGGCTGATGGACTGTTATTTCATGGCCAAGTGCAAGTCACTCAGGAAGCTATAACCTGCCTACTGTGAGGCCATTAAGAGTGTGGATGCAGAGAGGGTTGAGAAATTAGAGCCAACAATGTAATCTACTGCATCCTTCTTGACACTTTCATTGTCTGGCTCTTCTGATTTTTTTCTCCCTCTTTTGGATGAGCCCCAACTGAAATGGAAACTCAAATTTCAAAATGGGGTGCGGAAGCTATTGAAAGTATTGTGGTAGCTTTGTAACTGTATTTCCCAGAATTCTCTTCCCTCTTCCATGGGACCCGGGCATGACACTAACCATGAGAGAAATTTGTCCTAGATTTGGAAAGGCGATGTAGGGTCAACAGGATCTCCTGTAGCTCATGAGCTCCTTGTCATGGGACAACACCACTTGTATCTTTTACAGCTTTTGCTGGGGCTCCTCCATAAACTTCTCTGTACTTTGACCAACTTCTGTATAAACTGAAGTGTGTCCTCACTTATTTTCATGAGTCACAGTTTGTGATCACACATCATTGGTTCTATTTTTCTGATCAAATCCTGATATTCCTGTAAGTAGAATGGGCAATTTAAAATAGCTGGGAAGTAAAGTAGTTCACCCCATTTGCTTATTAGTTCATTCATCATTTTTATTCATGGAGCCAAACATTTATTGCAGACTTACTATGTGATACTGCACTTTCTCTGAATCAAAATGCTTATATGACTTCTGAAAGATAGGGTAGCTGCCCTAGAGATGACCATAATCACAGCAATGCAATAAGAAAGGATATAATTCAATATCATACCTAGTATTATACAGAAACACAGTGTCATGTAGACACAGAGCTACAGACACAGGTATACCTCCTTTAGTTAGAGGAGTTCAAGGTTTTCCTAAGAGATATTAGATGAACTGGAGACTGAAGGACAAGCAGACGTCCTCCAGGTGGACATGGTCTTGGTTACTTTTTGTTGCTGGGATGAAATACCCAATACCACAAATTATAGCTCACAGTTTCAGGATGGCATGGCACAGAGATATTGCAGAGGAGAAATAGTGCATGGCATGGTGGACTTCAAGCAGCAGCAGGCCATATTTTGTCTTTTATCCCACTCAGCATACCAGCCTTTTGGGTGGTGCCACCCATATCCAGGATGGACAGATCCATTGTCCACACCCAGAACTATGATAAACCAATTAGGAGACTCATCCACTACCACATACTCCGTATACCTATGAAAAGTCCCACCTGTGAGCACCTGAAGCATAACAGACATGATGGGGAAATTCTTCAGGAAAGGCTGTCATCATACTCTTGGCCGGGAAATTGCTACCAATAAGCTGCTAAGTGTTTGAGTAATAGCAGAAAAATGATGGCATGCTCCCTTGCCTTTATTCAATTCATGACTTTCAATATCTTTAAAGAACGTTTTGGATGGTTTAACACCAACAAGTGCACTTATACTTTCCACTGTGAAAATTATTTCCTTTCTCTTCAAATCCCTACTTACTAACCCTGTGTCCTATGGGAACAGAAAGAAATGTCAGATAGTGATGCCACAATGGATTCCGCGTCACAGATCCAATGAGAGAATGAATTGAAGAAATATGAGTGGGAATCCTGATCCGGGTATTCTTCTGGACACTAGTGTGGAGTAGTAGCCAATATTTAGCTTATGCAGCCAATAGATTGAAGTAGGAGAATTTCCATCAGGAATTGTTACTCTTCCACTGTGATAGTACATAATTTCTAGTAGGGAACCCAAACTATGAGCTTCCTACAGCTACCCTCTTCTATTTAGTAGCTCAGATCTTCCTTTGTGTTTTCCTCCTCAATTCCTACAGCTGCCCTCTGTAATGAGACACAATCACCATGCTGCAGACTGTCCTCACCAACACAAGCCATAAGGTGGACTGAGTCCCTCGGTGCCAGAAGACCAACTTCTTGCATATGGACCCATGAATCTGTTTTGGCTCTCACTTCTGTCTTTTATTTTCCACCTCTTTTTAGCAGTGGACAATTTGGACAGTTTAATACCTCAACTTCTATATGCTCAGATACAATATGGGCATAAAAATTGGCTCACATCATTGGGTTGTAGGGAGGGTGATATATTAATACATCTAAAGTGTTTAGAGGAGGGTTTGCCTATCTGGTGAAGCCTCTAGAAGCATTAGTAATTTCTACTATGGTTATCTTCATCATTATGTCTTTTTGTCCTTTGGTTTACTGCGTTCATCCACAATGCTGGACAAGAACCATGGAGTTAACAATGATAAAAGCAGTGAATAAGTAGAACAAAGACATGGAAGTACATACACTGGACATCCTGCAATACAACCTGTCTAGTAAGACAAAGGGCTAATTAACTTCAGAAAAGAGATGGCGGTGCCCTTTCAAGCTTCCTGCAGAGGCACCAATTGTGCTTGTTCAAATGGTGACTGGTCTTATCTCTAACGCTTTCAGCACATCGCATCACACTGACAGAAAGATCTTTGAGGCCAAATATTCCAAGACCATAAAATATTATGGCATCAATAATGGCTCTAACCCAGAAGGAAACAATCAGTGTGAAACCTACCATTAAATCAGAGCTGTGTAACTGAAGGTGAGGAGAAAAAGAATCCATAAATTGTGTCAAAATAATGGGTTGAACCAAGAGAGAAACCATGTGATGATCAAGATTATAATGGTGCAGAGATTGAACTGGGTAAAAAAAAAAAAGGTGAGGGGGAGGAAATTGAAAAGAGTGTTTCTGTGACAAACAGGCAATGCATTTGCTGATATGGGTCGGGGAAAAGCACAGCAAGCAGCGTACAGTGGTTAAGGGGGAGCTGAAATTTCAAAGTCATTTGTGGGTGTGTAAAAGAAAGAGGGCATGGATTTCCTTGAACTCAAGCTGAGAGGAAGTGAAACCAAGCTCAGGATAGCAGGCAAAATCATAGATGAAATCAAATTGCAGGCAACATTAGATGCAGAGGAAAGGGATGTCTAAAAAGTGGAACCTGTGGAGGAAAATTAGCATAGAAAACCAGCCCTGAAAAGTCAAAAGCTAAGGTGCTTTGGAGGGGAAAGTGGCTTTAAGAATTTGTGAAAGAAATAGTGAATGGGAGAGAACGATTTCCTTTAAAAAAAAAACTCATGAAAAGAGCTCCTTAAAAATAATGGCTCTGTTCCACAATATTTATTGAGTCCCTATAATGGGCCATACATGGAGGTCTGCCCTCGAGTTAGATTGAAAAGCAATGACACCCACCACCATAATCCTGATTATGGACCTCAAAGACAGGCCATATGTAGCGAGGCACAGCCCAAAGGGTCTACCTTCCCACTGGTTTTACAGATGGTTTGCTATTGATACTCACCACAGCACTGTGGGTGTAGAGGGCAGATATTATTATTACTATTTTAATTTCACACACGAGGAAGTGCAAGCTGAAGGCAATGAAATGATGGCCCATTTGGCACAGAGGCCAAATGCACAGTGGGACAGGAAAGACTCCTGACTCCCGAACCCAGATGCATTCAGACTACGGCCCTGTTACACGTTACTGTTTGTGCTGATTAGACTCATGGCATTTCCTGTGATACCTGTAAATCTTCATTTCTGGTTTTTTTTTTCTTATAGGAAACCACCCTTTTAAGAAGCCTGAGGCATTTTATACATTTTGAATCCTGATTCATCCAGCCCTCCTTGGGGGATATAGAATGACACATAATTCCTAGCTGGTAAGTGCTTAATGGCAAAACAGAAATACAATAATTTATGTTTCTATGTAAAATAAATAAATGAATAAATAACCTCTGACCTCCTGGTAGGGTGTAAATATGAGTTAGTAATAAAAATGAGATTAGAAATAATAATGAAGTCAGAACATAATGAGGCAGGCCTAGAGAAAATCTGGAGTATTTGTATTCAAAGCCATTTGCTCAAAAGGTCACAGGGCCCCAAATAAGAACAAGAAACCCAGCCACACTACAATGAATGGGATCATAGGATGTCAGCTGGACATTATCCTAAAAAATAAATGTTCACAATATGCCTAGTTTCGTCCTCTATAATTGGGCTTTTCATGCCAAAAGGTACAAACTAATTGATCTGGTTTGTCAGAAGCTCATGGAGATCTCTGTTTGTATAAGTCTTGCTCTCCTAAATAAAAGTGCTCACTTTCATAGGTTTAGATTGTACTAAATGAACTGGATTTTCTCATAAAAGGAAGCAATGATGAATTTAAATGTAAATTTCATTCATCTTCTAACACTTCCCCGTTTATGGCTGCCTTTACTTACCTATGGGATCAGCAGTGATCTAGTTTGCATCTTATTTTCCTCTTCCCCTTCACTGACCATCTTTTCCTTTGCTGTGGAGCCTGCATCCTTGATTTCTGCTTTCTTTTGTGTGCGTGTGTGTGACAAGTGGGATTGCCAATATCATTTCCTTGGATTCATTCTTTACAATATCACCAGGGATAACATTTAAAATGCAGCTCTGAGTGTTTCATTTCTTTCCTGAAAGTATCTCAGGGACTTCTCATTGTCACTAAGATAAACCTCAAGCCCTCTGGAGTATGAGTCACATTTCAAGGCTCTGCAGCTTTAGGTGGCCAGGGGTGTTGCACAGCTCCAGGGGTGATTTCCCACTGTGTTCTGTCTTATGAGAGGACAACCTGGGGGTGTTCCAAGTGTCTTTTGTCTTTATGGCTCCAGCACCCAGGACAGAACCTGGCATACAGCAGGTGTTCAGTGCAAGCTTGAATGAATGGGTCATTGGGAACGTAGGGTAGCAGTGAAGGCAAAAGAAATGAATTTAAGTTAGTCTCCTAGTTTTAATTTTCAATGAGACTTGAACACAGAAGAGTTTCCAGATTCCCCATTCAGAATGTCAGGGGGTTTCATACAGGGGGACAAAAAGAACAAAAATTCCTCAGCTATTTCCAGAAAGTTTTCTGAAATTTGAAGTATCTCTATGAGTCTGGATGCCATCCAGACCTCAATATGGCACTTTCAGGCCAGAGAGAGAGAGAGAGAGAGAGAGAGAGAGAGAGAGAGAGAGAGAAAGAGAAAGAGAGAGAAGAAGGAGGGGAGAGAGGAGAAGGGACGTTTTAGTAGCAAGCTGGTCCCCAAGGGGAAAAAGTTCCAGAAATGTGACAAGAGTTTTAACAGTTTCTTAGAGGAAAATGTTAGAGCTTTGCGCATTTCTGTAATATGCTTACAAAGAAAATCTTTAAGTGTGTAATTACTTTAGGTCTTAATAGGGGTCCTGCTTGAAGGCACAGAGACAGGTGGCAAAGCCACACCTGCTTTACCTTCCCATCCCTTGTTTGGAAAGGAATACCGTCACAGGGAAAACTCCTTAGTGCCACACCTAGAAGCAGACAAAGGACAAAAAGAAAGGGAGAGGATGCAGAAGGGTCCAGAGCCCGGAAAAACAGAACACAGTGTGTGACTGAGAGGCCTGTGGCCACATTGGCAATATATTCATAACAGTGTTTATAAATAGCTGCCCTTTGCCTGGCATGGATGATGGAAAGACAAAGAGGAAGAGCTCACCACTGCTGGAAACAATGCCACCTAGATGAATAAATTGAACCTCATTTAGGAAGCGTCTGAACTCTTGAGAGGGGCAAGTGACAGGCTGGTCTCTCAGATCCATCCTTCCCCGTGCCAGCCCCAGCTTCGGTTCTGCCTGGTTAGAGGCTGGAGCACCCTGCTAATCACTCTGGAACTTTACTTGCAGAAAAATCGCTCCCTCTAAGCCTGGAAGGGTCCAAAGAGGACAAGTGCTTTGGCCCATAGCATTGCCCAAGGCCACACAACACCCTGAAAGTCATCTATATTTACCATTCTCCATTTTTAAAGGCAAAATATCCAGCTATTCTCATCCTTAGGAAATGCATTTAATTCTTTCTGGGAGGAACAAGGCATTTGTATATACCTTGTTGGCACCCACTGAAGATGGAAAGGATGGAGTTTGGTGAAAGAAATTCTTTCTAACATCTTTTATATCCTTCCCAGACAATGTGTTATGTTTACAGTGTTAAACTAGAGACATGGGTAAGTGGAGGCCATTAAAAGCATTGCTCTCAACCAACAGGCTCATGTCTGGAAAGCCCCTTCAATTAAAAAGCAAATCTGGGCAAGGGCAGGGGAAGAAGAGAAAGAAAATGTGCCAATCTCTATACAATTAATGTCACACAGCTCCCCCAGGAGGAAGGCTCTCCTTGCCCAGCTATGGAGTGTTTCCTGCTGACTGTACTGAGAAACTCCCTGGGAGTTGCCCTCACACTAAGAAGATGCCTCACCCAAGAGCACACCCTTGCCCAGGGCGGCATGCATCTAATAACCAGCCAGCCCTAATGCTTCAATTCAGGACAGCTCTGTGGGTCCTCCCAGATCTAGAGCACCCTGTGGGAGTGGCTGAGACCTGTGGGCAGTACCACAGCCCATTTCCTACCTCTGTCCACTGCTTCTCTCGGCTTGGGCATTAAGCACTATAACAGGGAGGGCAGGGCATCTTTGCTTCAGCTGATCCCAGATGAAGTAGTTGGCTGGAGAGAAGGGTCCTCCATATGAGAAAAATAGCCATCTTCAGCTGGGCCTGGTGGCACATGCCTGTAATTCCAGCAAATTGGGAATCTGAAGCAGAATTGTAAGTTTGAGCCCAGCCTGGCAAGATACTATCTCAAGTGACTTGGCAAGACACTCTCAAAATTTAAAAAAAAATCTTTTTGAAGGTTGAGGATGTAGTTCAACATAAAGGCCCTGAGATAAAAACCCAAGTACATAAAAGAAATGAAGGAAGGAACAACAGAAGGAAGGAAGGAAAGAAATAAAGAAGGAAGGAAAAAGAAAGAAAGCCACTTTTAAATATTAGAATTAGCTTCACTAGACAAAAATGGTTTTAGCCTGATTGAGAGGACAGAATATTTAGATCTAGTGAAACATGTGAGTGTCCTGTAGCACAAATCATGACATGTGGGTGTCTTTCCTGGCTGGGATAACAGGCAAGTGGAACTAAATTCATGCACATTAGAAGTGTGCATGGTGTGACACCAGTGTAGGCTTCGATTCACATGTTTGAATGTGTTGCTCTCAGTAGTCTGTGAGATCCTTGAGCGAAGAGCCTGTGATCCATTTATTTTTGCATCTTGTGTGTCTGGGCTCAGATTCTAGCATATGTGGATACTCAGAGTTTGATATGAACTTGAAGAAGCTCCTTACTTCCTGTCTGTTCTTGGACTTCATTGATCTTTCTAATAACCTGCTTTTGACTACCTGAACAGTCACGGGACCATCCTCACACTCCATCAAGCTATGGTCATTCATTCACTGCTTTATTAGCTACTTTTTAGGCATCTCATCTGTGTCATGTATATGGTCTTTGTCCTCATGGACCTTACTTTCTTGAGGAGACTACGGCAGAAGCAGGGTATATCCTGCCATGAAATGACAGTTGTGGGATCCCTCTGAAAGCCTGACCCCAATACAAGGTCAGTTTGCCAGAGGGGGCTCAGAAGAATCCAGGAACTCAGCACAGTCTTCTTGTTGGAAATAACATTTCAGCTGAAGCCTGAGTAGCATCAGCTTGAAGCAAGGAGCAGAAAGAGAATCACTGCTAAGCACACATGCATTTTGCTGACCGAGGTATGTATTGCAGTGATGGTGAACCTTTTAGAGATGAGCGTCCAAACGGCAACCCAAAGCATACTTACTTGTTGCAAAGTGACAACACAGCAGTTAAACCTGAATGAGCTCATACATTAATATTTTTGTCTTAAAAACACAATAAAATGCATGACCATTAATCCTCGGGTTTGAGAATGCAGGGAATTCACCAAAGTAGGAAGAGGACCACCATGCTAAGGATTTGGGATTTTATTCCAAGCGTAGACGTGAATCATTGAAAGCTTTTAAAAGATAGAGACATGATCAAGTTTGAGAGTATAGGCAACCACTTTGAAGGCAATAAGATTCACTGTGATGCCCATTATGGTTTGACTATTATCTTCTTTTGAAATCCTGTAAGGTCTCCAGTGTAGGTTTTATTGGTCTTGTTCTGTACTGTTTTGATCAATTTTACTATACCTGATGATATAGGCAACTTTTTTAAAAATAGCAAGAGGCACAATGGTAACCATTTTTGATCACTTGATATTCTGTTTTTTGCATCATGTACTATGCTCATCCTTCTGTTCTAACCGACTCTGTTTTGTTTAGTCACGTTAGGTTTTATTCTCTCCAAAAATTAGTAAGAATTGTGGGAGTAAAAAAACCCAAAAAGTGTAATTGTTATTAAAAAGAGAGGAAAGGAAGGTAGTCTAAGGGATATAACTGCATGTATGTTTGAGTGTGTAGGATGGAAACCCATATTACTGAGCTTTTGTTGGATCATTGATCGACACTATCTGCAATCTCATTACATGAATGTTCACTTTATATGCTTTAATTTTATAATTTGGACAACTGTTTCAAAAATGACAATATGTAACCTATTAACTAATGATATCTTACTGTAATTTTTTTCTTGAAATTCTGTATTATTTGTACTCTTTTACTGCTTTGTTTTTTAATTTTATTTCCTTTCTTTTTTCTCTTTAAATAAAAAAAAAGAGACATGATCAGAGACAGGTTTCTAAACTATTGCTTTGCTTCTTACATGGGAGCCAAGAAGAAATCTGAGCAACTCATTACAAGGCAGCTACAGTGGTCTTAAGAAGGTGGTAGCTTGGAAGAGGAATGGTTTTAGACATACAATATCGAGAGGCACATCAGTGGGGACTTGCTGCAGCGTGGCCTAGCTGGAATCATTTCCTACCAAGTACCTGTGTTACTTTCAAATCAGAACTCCTTGTAGTTGTAAAATTATTATTTACCACTGTAGTAACAAGAACACATTTGAAAAGTGTTCTTTGCAACTAGATAGATTTCAGCTTAGTAGCATCTACAGAGCATGAACTCACATGGAGGAGGAGCAGTGATCAGAATAGGAAACTGGGTATGGGTGTGTGACTGGTCTGGCTCATGTTCTGTTGAAGCAAGCATCTCGGGCTGGGTTACTGTGTTTCAGCTGTAAGAAAGAGTAACACCTCCTTCTCACAGAGCTGCTGAGAATCACAGTAATCAGGTGGTGAATGGCAAGCTTCCTCTGCAATTTGTCATTTTTGTATTTAAGACATCATTCAGGTCTTATCTCTCTTCCTTGTCACTTATAATTATGAAAGTCAAGGGGACAAAAGCAAGAATGAAATTCTACTTCCTGCCATCACAGATCATAACCTTTGCCACCCAAACAATACTACCTCCCCAGAAAGTGTTACAAATGTGTTGTAAAAGTTGTCACTCTTCTGCTCTGTGTTCGTGGTGAGAGGAGCCACATAGAACAAGATAAATCTGAGCAGGATGACAGCAGCTTTTTATTCCAAATACTCAGCAGTGAGGGCACAAATCATGCAGTGCATATGTTAGTTCAGTGAGTGTTTGTTAACTGAGCTGTGCACATGTGAGAATTTATGAACCAATAAACAGCAGTACGAGCAGAGCTTCTAAAAGGAAATAATCAAAATGAACAGGAACTCAGCTGGACCAGCCAGGAAAAAGACAGTAAAAAGTTATAAGTACCTGTTACCTTTCAGTAAACTGCTGGCAGGCTGAGGAGCTGTCCAGAGAGACACAGGTGAGTCCTGCATTGTGAAGAGGTGGAAACTCCTGTCTCAGTTTCTTGATCTGAAAATTGCTTACAGTAATTGAACCACCAGAAGCCCTTCAAGGTCCCTTCTGTTTCTACGCTTCTATATTTTACAGAGATTTGTGTTGTTCTCATAACACATTGGGGCTCACATATTTTAGAGAATCTGCCTTTCTGAAATGCCAATCAATTCTATAGGACCAGCATTAACCCTTCCTCCTCCAGTAAATGTTTTAGCCAAAGACTTCACTGTAAATGAAATCACGGTGTTCAAAATAAAGGGACAAATCCTTGCCTCTTTCTGTTTTAATCAAAGCACAGTGTCTTCACGATGTGGTTTAGGATCAATCATTTTACATTCAGCATTTCCCAAACAATCTGTGGCAATGAGGCACGTGATAGAGGTCTGATGACGGAGGCAGGAAGGGAAGAATTCTGTTGTTCTTGTTAAGGACTTGGCTGATGCAGCCAGAGACAACACTGGAGCCACTCAGTAAAGGGCCCATCAGTCACGAAGGAAGCCAGCCCTTATGAGTGCTGGGGACTGAACTGGCATCTCCACAGCTGGCAAAGCCCAGCCCTGGCCTGGAGCCACCTGCTCTCCCGGTGAGGTGAGGCCCGGCCTAATGAGAGTACGCATAGCACCCGACTCTTGAGGGAGGGTCCACGGTGTAATTGTCTCTTAGAGCAAGTTTCCAGAAATGAGTCAGAAGAAAGTCTTGCTGCTTTTTCGAACCCTCAGCAATGTTTTGGAATGGACTTTCTCTCATTTGCACCAGATGCTCAAACCCCAAGACTGATTTTCATGACATCATGCTGAATTAACCTCTCATACGAGGAGATTGCTTTCTGTAATTCAAAGATTGGGAGAAAACAAAACAGAACCAATATTTCTGCAGCTCTATGTAGGCCAGGACTTAGCTTCCACTATAGGCCCATCTGCCTCCAGGACTGAATCCTATCTGATCATTTCCATGGCAACCGCTGTGGGATTAGAATAGGATAAAGGTTTAGGAAGAGTTGCTGGAATTCAGTCCTAGACGAGTGAGGATTATTTAACTACACACTTGTGTTGCCATGGAAACACAAATTTACAAATCAGGCAGGATTTTTGTAGCTCAGTAGCATAGTATTATATTCTTAGGACTGCTTCAGATTCCCCAATTCCATCTCCTCTCCCATGGTGGGGGGTAGAATGTCCCACTGGACACAATTTAATTATTCACCAGATACTTTCTATTTTAATTTTAATTTTTAAGGCAGAAATATAGACTAACACCAGCACTGAAATAATTCTTTTTAAAATGCTTTCTTATTTTTTAAAGTAGAATTTGTTTTATTATAAGTGAAAAATCTCAAAAATTTGATAAGGAAAATATGCAGAATCAATCAAGTCTCATATAATTCCACATGAAAAGTATGCTGATTGAAAAGAATTGGTATTTATTTCATGTAGGGTCAGTCAGCCCTACAAGACTTTTAGTTCATTTAATTGCAAACTAGTATCAGGAAATCAGCAATATTTTATCTTTGAACACACTAATTTGATTTCAAATTTTGGTACACGAAATTTTTGTTTGATTTCTTTTTTAAAGAATGGCATAACAAAGGAAACAAACAAAGAAAACAAAATCAGCATCCCTACCTTACATCACAGCTGGAACCACACCCCTTTCAGTCACATGAGAGAATCTTGTGCAAAAGAAACAATATTCCAGCTGTCTTTTTATTGGTTTCTTACAAGTTCAAAAATAGTCATTTAGTATTTTCTGCACCTCTGTGCTCCTCCAGATTCTCCCCACACACACAAGGTCACAAAGCCTCACACAGGGTGACCACCTTGGTCAGTATCACCTCGCCTGCTGTGAAAGTCAACACAGCACTAGGTGTGATCAGAAGTGACTTTCCACAAGGTTAGACAAAATAAGGGGGCCTCCCCCGGACCATCAGTCAGAGAATCACAAAGGGAGAACACAGGCTGACAGGGCCCTTTTCTGGATGGGGCAGTAAGAGGCCATTTGCATATGGATTGTATCTTTGGTGTAAGTCAAGGAGGCTTGGCTGTCAAGAAGGAAAATTGCAGAGAAAAAAGCAGAGCGGGTGTCTTCCTGTAGAGTGTGTGGAATTTAAAGTTCAACACACATCATTACAGTGTCAGTAGAGCACTCCAGTTCGGTGTCTCAGACCATAAGCTGAGAGAGCGGGATCTTGCTCCAAGCCAGAAGAGTTTTGAAGCATGTGCCAGCTGTCTCATCTCCCAGGGACAGGTGTGGATGGAGGGCATTATTATTCAGGGCAACCTAGTCATGATTATCAACATGCAAAGGCATGTGGCTCTTAACCTGTGAATAATTCCTAATAATTATCCTGCATCAACACACGAAAATATTGATTTTAATATATCTGCAGTAGTAAAATATATACAACAGAAAACACCCACATTTGGCAATAACCTAAATACCATATCTCTTAGTAACAAGTGGGTTTGACTGGTCCATATGTGCAAACACGAAAAGATCTCCAAAATACAGCACTGAGTGAGACAAACAAGGCACAGAATAGTGTGTGGTCCAATTTGTGTGAAAATATAGACACCATATGGGCCCAGGCTACAAATATGTAAACAATTTCTATCGGGATCCATAAAAAACTGTTGCTAGCAGTTACTTCTAGATAGTGGGACAGTGGTCTGTAGGAAAGGGGAGAATATTTGTCATTTGACACTTCTTAGTATCTGTTATGATTTTTAAATGTTCACATTTTATTTTGTTTTTGCGGTACTGAGGATTGAACCCAGGGCCTTTGCTCTGTCCTGAGTTAAATCCTCAAGCTGCATATGTATTTTCATTAGTAAAAAATAGTGTACTAGAAAATAATGTAAGGGAGGGGATTTGGGGTGCAGTAGACAAAACATGTTGAGGAGGCCAAAGTGGGTGACAAATTACAAGGGAAAGAGAAGCAGGGTGTGGTGATCCATACTTATCATCTTGGCACTCAGGAAGGCTGAGACAGGAGGACTACAAATTTGAGCCCAGTCTGAGCTACTACTTAATGACTTGGTGAGACCCTTTCTCAAAGTAAAAAAAAAAAAAAAAAAAAAATTAAAAGATTGCAGTTGCTAGAGTCACAAGAAGAAAACAAACAAAAAAGAAAGAAGAAGAAAAAGAAGCAAACAAGTACTTTAATTGGCAGAGTGAAAGTATCTTTATAATTTTTTTAAAAAATTAACAGCTTTGTTGATGTATAATTTACATACCATAAAATTTCATCTCATTTTAAAGCATAGAATTGCACGGTGCTTAAGTATATTTATAGAACTATGCAATTATCACCATAATCTAATTTTAGAGCGCTGCCATCACTTGGAAAGAAACTTCTTTCCCCTTAGCAGTTGCTCTTCATTCTCCAGTGCCTTCATGTTTATTCCTTGGCAACCACTAATCTGCTTCTTGTTTCTACAAATTCGCCTGTTCTGGATATTTCAGATAATTGGAATTGTGCCATCTGCGGTCTTTTATCATCGTTTTCTTTCACATAGCAGAATGCTTTCCAGGTTCACCCACGCTGCACTGTGTGCAGGTATTTCTTTCCTTTTTATCACCTTTTAATACCCCACCACACAGATGTACCACTCTGTGTACTCTTTCTGCCCAACAGGTGGACATTTGGGTTGACTCCATTTTTGTGCTATTATGAATAATGCTGTTATTTAAGGAAGAATTTTTATTTGGATACCTTTTTCTCTTGGGTAGATATATGTGAACTGCTAGACAAAAACTATACCTATGTCTCACGTTTTCAGAAACTAGAAAAGACTCTTGCACAAATGAACATTGCAGTCAATATCAGTGTGTCCAGATTCTTAATCCAGATTAACATCACATCTTAAATACTGAAAATATGTATCCAGTGGCTGATTCCTAGCAGACAGTAATAGCAGGAAGGTATAAGTCCTGGTTTATGGAAATTCATTTTAAGTTATCTGCTCCTGGTGCTATTTGAAAAAAAATGTAGCAAACAACAATAAAGATTTCATTTTTGTTATGGATTACTTGTTCTGTTTTTTTTTTTTTTTGATCAGCTACCATTGATCTCTCCTGTAAGTAGAATCACTGAATAACTGAACAGAACTTGTTGACTTACCTTTGCATGAAGCTTATAGTTTGGCATAATATGATTGGCAATCACTTTTAAAGAGGTATTGTACTTTGGGAGGGGAAGGAGAATTTGGAAGGTTGCAAACTTTCAGTTAGATGGGATGGATAAGGTCAAGAGACCTATTGTCCAACATGGTGACTGTAGTTAATAACTATGTCTGTGTTCTTCAAAATCACTGTCAGTAGATTTTAAGTATTCTCATTACAAAAAGTAAGTATGTAAGGTAATATATGTATTAAAATTTAACTGAACCATTCTGAAATTTATATATATTTCAAGACTATATTGTCACAATAAATATATAACAATTGTTATAAGTAAATTAAAATTTCCAAAAAGATGTAGTTGGCTAGGACAAATGCCCACCAACCTAGGACTTTGAGATCCCAAAAAAATGACGCCATAGTCCTCAAAGCACAGTCTTCACCAGAGACCAATGACCCTGCTTACCATTGCTTTGATTGTTAGGGAGACAGAGCATTAGCTTGATCCATAATGCATCTTCAGTACAGTTTTCTGCTTTTCTTAATTGAAAATGCATTCTTCTTTTTCTCTGTCTCACTCTGAGAAACCAGAATGTGGAGATGGTCTTCTGTTACATGTTAAATTGTAATGTTTTGACTGGGTTTGAGTGTAGTTCTGTGGTACAGCGCTTGCTTAGATGTTCAAGGTTCTGGGTTCAGTTTCCAACAAAACACACACACACACACACACACACACACACACACACACCACACACACCACTCTTACCTATAAGCCCTAACTCCAAGTACCTTAGAATGAGACCTGATTTGGAAATAGGAGTATTTTTGATATAATTAATTAAATTAAATAGGTGGGCCCCAACAGAGACAAGCATGCACAAAAGCAAAATGTAAATGTATAAACACAGAGGAAAAAAACTTCATCCAAGGAAAAAAATCCTGGCATGATCTTTCCCACACAGTCCTCAAAAATAAGAGAATTAATCTGATGAAATCCTGATTTGGACTTGTAGCCTACTGTACTGTGAAACAATAAATTTCTGTTGTTATAACCTCATGGGTTGGGCACTGCGCTAAGGCAGCCCTAGCTAACTAATGAAGCGTCTATGTGCTTTCTATTTCTTGGTGCCCTTGTCTCTCATAGGCTGTAAAAAAGGGAAAAAGTTAAGGGAACCAGCACTTCTGAAAAGAACTTTTCTTCTAAGAGCCCAATAGTTTGAATTCCCACCACCATTTGCCATATTAAACAAAGGCATAGCATCTCTTGCTTCAAGCTATATGAAGACTAAGTTTCTTTCTGAACATGAAATCTATTTCTCATTTTCCCGAAGTCTGCACTTGGGGTATACTAGTCCCATGAAATACTCTGTTGAAAAGAAGGGTAATGATTCCAGGGCCAAATAGTCTTGGAAAACCCTTTGTTACACCAGTATTTCCCCAAAAAATGTGAGTTCAAGGTCAGGATGAAGGTATTAGTTCTGAGGACAAAGAGTTCACCAAGATAGGAGATTCACAGCAGATTGTGCTGGTGGAAACTTGAAAAGGAGAGGTGAATCCACGTGTCACACAAAAGTTTCATTTAGCAAAAAGGCAAGACTTACAGATCCTGTGGGTAGTGGTCTACCTCCCCTTGTTCCTAAGATAAACACTTTTCTGCTAATAAACACATTCTCCCCTCTCAGTGAAGCCTTTTGTGGTGTATCTATCACCATCTCTACAGAGCCAGTGCTTAGACAAGCGACAGTGAAATCTCAGTGCCTTCATTGATACAAAAACAGCCCACTGCGACATGCCTGCCACACAGTCACTATCACTATCAGAGACAAATGCTGGAAAGATTTGAGAACACAAGCCAATCCTTTTGCACCCGTCAGCTGGTTGAATGTCATATAGGTGGGGCACTGTTCAGCATTCAGTGACAGAGAAACCTATTAAAATGCCAATCAACTCGTGCTTTGGCTGAAGTGGTCCAACGTGGTGTGTCTGAGTTCCAGGAAAAAGAATTCTTTATTCAAGACCTAAAATAAATAAAACACTGGGTCTGGAGTGTTGCCTGGTAGAAGGTCAAAGAAATTTCCTTCCTTAAATGTTGCATTGCACCACAACTTGCTAGTGATTGGGCCAGGGGATAAACAGATGCTGGCTGCCTCTTCCTTTTTGCCATCTTGCCATCCTCCCTTTGATAAACAGCAACCCAAGGATTGACTCTCTCTCTCTCTGTCTCTGTACTTGGGATCATGACCTTGCCCTTGCCAGGCAGGTGTGCTTGAACCACTGAACTAAATCCCACACCCCAAGACTGTGTCTTTTACCTGTATTTTGTTCAATTATTCTTTATGCACTCTTAACAGCCACTGCGTATGCTCAAAAAATACAGAATCATAGACTATAAAGATGCTGTTTGAGAGAAACCAGTGGGTGGGGTGTTGTGTGGACATCTAAGCCTTCTGGTAGTGATGAATTCCTTGACTTTATAGCTAATCATGCTACAATGTACTTAACCTTAGTCTCTGTGTCTTCACTTTAGTTCTTTAACATGCTGGGTACTTTTCGAAACACTGGGGATGTAGCAGTGAACAAAACAGGAAAAAATTTACTACTGTCATAAACTTTACATTTTAGTGGAGGGAGAAATACAATAAAAACTTGAATAAGTAAAACATGTAGTATGCCAGATGGTGATAAGTACTATGATGAAAAATAAAGCAAGGAGAGGGGAGTCTGCATGCAAGAATTTGGAGGAGGGTGTGTAATTTTAAGCAGAATGGTCAGTGCCAAGAAAGCTCTCTGCGGAGGTGATTTGGCATTTGTATCCATTCACAGAATATCCTGCTGGGGACCCAAAATGGCACCTGCAGCTTAGAGCAGGAGTTTGGAGTCAGACAACCCCAAGCAATTTTCTTTTAAATCCTCCCGTGGCTGTTTCCCAATAGGGTCTATAATGGAGCACTGTGGATCGGTTCCTTTAGAACTGGGCACTGTCATACGCAAGTCACAAATGCCACCCAAGTGTGTCTGAGGCCCCTGCTGTCATCTGGAGCACTCTTGGAGAGACAGCGCCAAGTCACAGAGCCAGCCCTGCATGGTAAAGGAGCAGCACTTGGGCACAGTGCCCTGAGCTGTGGAGTTTATGCCTCCACCCAGAGATTTTTCCTTTCAGGACAAAACAGGAATGGAGAGAGCAGCAGGACTATGCTCTGGTTTGAATTTCTTGGTGGCACTTTTATTCACAGCAGATTTCCCCTTTTCAGATGGGGATGGGGGAAGCAATAATGCCATGGTAAGACACCATGGTCCCTTGCTTTCTGGGCTCACATACAAAAGGGATTTCATCCAGTAAACAAATCTCCTTATGACATCCAAAAGTGCTTTCTCCACTCAAGGTATTAAGACATGGAATGTTATCCAAGGCTGTGATCTCTACAGGGACAAAATGCTTAGCAGGAATCTCTTCTTCAGCAGTAGATTAAATGAAGAAACATAGATTATCTTCTGACTTCACTAAAGGAAACTATTATTTATGATCTCTTGTTAGATACCAAATATGAATTTGACACAGATATCATTTAGAATTCTTTTGGCCACCATAGCAGAAAACTCAGTGCCCGTGTGTAGAATGGCAAATGCATTTAATGATGTCCAGGCACCAAGAACACTGATTCTTCTAAAGCTCTGCCATGCTGTTCTTAACTTGTTAGATTTTTGGTCATCATGCTTTTGCCTCTTGATTGCTATGTGAATCAGTATTCACAGCAAGATGCAGAAGTGAACAAAACAAAACAAAAAGACAAACCTCAGCATTATCAGGATTTATGCTTTAGATTAGGAAAGTACCCCATGGAGATTTCCCCTTGTGTCTCATGGGCCAGAATTCTTCCTGATGCCATCCATAGACTTGGAGGGTAAATTTGGTTTCAAGCACTGGGCTGTGAATTGAGTGTCACGAGCACCTGGAGGGTGTGTTAGAGCCCGGGGTGCTGGGCCTTGCCCACATGTTCTGACTCAATAGGTCTAGAATAAGGCTATAATATGTACTAGAAAGTTCTCAGGTAAAGCTCTGCTGCTGAGAGACACACTTTGAGAACCTTTAGTTTAAAGAAAGTCTTTTCTACTTTTCTCACTTTCTTCTAATGAAACTCTTACTTGCTTTCACCTGAACTTTTGCAATAATCTCTCCCCTGTTCTTCCTACTATCATGTCATGTGTCATTGTATTTAAATTCCATACTTAATTATGTAATCCTCTACTTAAATATCCTTAATAGTCTCTACTTAAACATTACTAAATATTCACTGGAATGAAGATTAGTAACCTGTATTCCATTCACATTTAGCCCTTAACATATTATCTTGCAGTGATTACTCAGTTGTGTCGGACTAGTCATCTATGTGAGATAATTTAAAAATCTGGTCAAAATAATAAAAACAAAATGTGAAAATATCACAAAGTAACAAAAATAACCAGGATTTCAGAGGCCACAGTCAAAGGAAAAATAGGAAATGTAGAGATGAATTCTTCCACATATTTTAAGAATAGAGATTCACTGTGTTGTACAAACTCAGAAAATAGAAAAGGAGAGATTACACAATGTATTTTATGAAACTATCATAACTTTGATAGCAAGCCCAGAAAAGACATTTTAAAGGAGAATCATTTGTCAATATCACTGTTGAAGGTAGATAAAATGTGAAGCAAAATAATAAACTGAACCCAGAAATATATAAAAAGAATGATAACCTCAACCAATTAGAATCCATGAATAAAATGTTTATTTAATACTACCAGAAAAATGGTGGAAAGTCACTTGATCATATTAATAAAAGCACAAAAATCACCTGATTAAGCTCATTCATGACAGAAATTTAAAAATTAATGAACAGGAGAAAACCTTAATTTAATTTGTCTTGATTATTTTTCTTCTTTCTTCTTTCTGCGACAAAATACCTGATACCCACAAGATAAAAGAGGAATGGTTTATTTTAGCTCAAATTTCCTACAAGTTTCATACCATAACTGGCCGGCTCCAAGGCAGGGCAGCACTGCAAAGGGAAATGGCAGAGGAAAAACAGTCCATGGCAGGGCAGGCAGAAAAAAGCAGCAAGCAGCAACCTCCCTTTCCCTTTTACTCCATCCTGGTATAAATCTATTGGTCACTGTCGTGCACATCCAGGGTGAACTTTCTCATTATCCATGCTCAGAACCAGGCTAAAACAATCAGTGGAAAATTAGCAATCACACAACTTTAATGCATATTCACCCACCCTAGACCAGCGGTAGAAAACCTATGGCACATGTACTGTAGTGGGCACCTAAAACTCTCTCTGTCCATACTTAAGCTAAGAAGTTGACCACCAGATATTCAGTTTTAAATGCAGTATTGGCACTTTGTAATAAGTAAGTCATTTGGGGGTTACAATTTGGGCAGTCAGTCTCTAAAAGGTTTGCCATCACTGCCTTAGACCAAGCCATCTCTGGAAGTCCCCTTCATGAGCCATGAGGCTCTAGGGTGACATCTATTTAAGCCATGGCAAAGTCTATCTACAGGAACTTTGGCACAAGCCTCCTGTATTGTTGAAATGGTAAAAGCTGAATTTGGATATGAGACAGGATGCTTGACACTGGAAGACTTAGGTAGCACAACATGGCAAGAGAAAGAACTAGAAGGCATAATGTTTACAAAGCTAAAGTTCACAGTAATTATTCACAGATGATCTGACTTTTATCACAACATTAAGAATGGAACTAGATATTAACAATACATCTATCCAGCAAAACATTCATTTCAAGAATATACAGAGAACATCTAAAAACCAATGTGAAATACACAGCTATCTCACTTACATAGTTATCTCATTTTTTAAAAATGACAAACTGGGGAAAAGATTTGTTAGCAAGGATTTAAAGCAACAGTTGTTTGGAATGTAAATTTGTACCACAATCAATTTAGTGAGGATCAGGATGACAAAGCACCAACCAAAGGTGTGATTTTGGAAAAAGGGCAGAGAAGGGAGCATCAGCCTGATGCTTCAGGGTGATCATTAAATATAAAATATACTTCAGACTGTATCATCACTTGAGACAAGGGAGCTGGATTTTCACATCCTTATAGGGTATTGACAAAAGAGGGTGAGTGGGAGAAAGAACTTAAATTTTTAGGCAATTCTGCTGTCTTTCCTTGCAGGTACATGATCTCAAAAGCAATAGCACCATATACTGCCTTAAGGGGAACACAAACATGTGGGAAGAAGAACAACTATGTGGAACAAAATCATGTGTAATAATTTTATGGGAACATTACCGCAAGAAGCAAAACCAATAAAATTCTTAAAAGTCTTCCAAAAGTAAAATGAATAAACAGACATGGAAGCATCAGCTGACAAATACTATGTAACAGTGAAAACAAATGACCACAACCAGCCACAGATAAAGATGTTGAACAAAGGATATTGAGGCACAGTTTTCATGGAAGTAAAGTTTACAAATGACAGCAGCCTGGACAGAGTCTATTTTTTAGGAGCAACGACTAAGAAGAGATAGAAGGAAACTTCTGTGATCTGAAATATGCTTTCTTGGTCTGGATTGAAGCAAAAAGTGAGTTTGCTTCAAAGACATTCATCAAAAGCATTTGATATTTGTATACTATTCTATTCACAGTATACACTTCAATAAAACATTTCCCATAAGCAAAACCCAAAACTCCAAAACAGAAAACAAGCTAGCAAAATTCTCTCTTGTTCCTAAAATTCTGTTAAACTTACAGGCTGTCATTGGTTTGAATGAAGCTCTTGTTGTAGATCACAATAGACAAATGGAATCAGTAAAGCTAAATTTCCATGTCATCAAACCAAAATTAAGCTATCGGATTTTCTCAGGAAGAAACTGAATCAAAGATGTTAGCCAAATCTCCCAGCAGCCAGTTTAGCCAGCATGATGCGGTCTCCTCTGCTTTAACCCTTACAAGATAAGTGGCCTGAAGTAACCCGATGCTCACCAACCTGCTTTTTTGTTCTTGTTTCAGCTTAAGCTACCTTATAAAAATGGGTTGATCTGCTATGTTCAAACTTCTTTATGTTTTATAGATGGAAGGTTGCTCTTCTCATGAATTCCTAACAAAATCCAGTTTGATATTTAAATGTCATTTGTTGTTTTTTGTCTTTTGACAATTGTATTTTGCCTCTTTTATTCTGTTGTCTATATCCATTCAACGCAAAAGTATAATCTCAGTCATCTGCTCAGTGATTCTGTAGGACTTTGCTTCCAGTTTCCTTGTGGTTTTTCTATTTTTAGTCTTCTCTGGAAGTCTGAAAATTCATGCACAGGTAATAATGACTCCTTGCTGTGGTTCTTGACCTGTGAGGAAAACCTAAGGTGTGTGGTGGTGTTGGTATAATGGTCTCATAAAGAGAAAATATTTATATATGTGGAGGGAAAAATAATTTTAACACTGAAAAGACTCATTATTTTGAATAAGATTGGCCCAAAGCTGCCTGTTGTAGTCAGTATTTGCAAGAGAAACAGATTTCTGGGAGGACTCAGAAATTTACAAGTTTAGCTCACAATATCTGCCCACAGAGTCAAATGTAGAAGAATAAAATTGATCTGTCAATGAGCTAGAAGTCTGAAGAATCCAGATTAAATCTTGGAGCTCACAACAATGTCCTGTGCAAGTCGGTATCCAGAGGCCGAGGAATTCGAGGTGGGAAATTGCCCCAGAAAGCCCAAGAGAGGGTGCTGGAGGCTAGAGAGTTTGCTCCAGAAGGCCAAAAGGCTGGTATTCCTCCAAAAAGAACAGCAGCCATGCTTGGCGAAGATAGAAGCTTAGCCAATGCTAACTGCTGAAGCCCCTCAGAAGAAAAACAGCCAGGACAAACCTCTTCCAAGGAAGATCAGCTGAAATCCTTGACTTTCATCTTCCTTTTACACTATTCTGACAACAGTTCTCCTTGGGGTCCTCCATGCCCCGAACCATGCTGATTCAGCTGGGCATTCCCAACTGAAGTTGACAATTAGCCAATTAACCACCACACTGCCCTTGTACTTAAGTTTCACCTAAGGTTTTACCATACACAGGGAACTGGAACCCAACTTGACATGTGAACAACAGGTGGCCAGGTATTCAGATCATGTTCCAGTAAAATGGATTGTTACTATAACCAATCAGACTGTTTCCACCTCACTTTCTTCTCTCTCAGCATAAATATAACTTGTCCATGTGGCAGGGTGAGACATTCTGAACCATTTGTTATCTGGATGGCTGTCACTACTAGAACTGTAATTAAAGTCAATTAAGATCTACAAAACTAGATTTGTTATAATTTTCTCTTTGGAAACACCTAATTGAGGTAAATGCGATGTCAAAACATGAAACAAAATTAGTGCTATGAGTTGTCAGAAACAGCAAAAGAGAAAAGGCAGAGAGAGCAGCAAGTATTCAATCCCTGGGTCTGGAAGACAAACTTGCATTATTTCAGAAATGTGTATGGATATGGTGTGGCATATGGATATGGATATGGTGACATAGGAGCAGAAAATAGGATGGACAAAGAAGGAGCAGACAATCTGGGTCTCCTGGGTCTTGAGAAGGAGTTTAGTTTTATTTTGATTCAGTGTAAAGCCAGAGAAGAGTTGAAGACAGAGGCAAACCTGATTTCTTAGGATCTCTTGGGCTGAAATCCTGAGCTAGAATCCTCTCTCAGGTGGATGGACATAGATGTTGTCAAGAGAGGTTGGAGCAGTTCCTTTTTTCCAATGAAGAAGCTGAGTAAAATCTGAGGGGAATAGAAATGCAAATTCCTGAATCTCATGATCCATGGGTATGAGCTATATTGATTGCTGTTGTTTGGACCTGAAAGTCCTGTGTATGAAAGGCTTGATTCCCAGCCATGACACCCTTGGGAGGTGGTGAAATATTCAGGAGATGAAGCATAATGAGAAGAAGAGAGATCATTAGATGTAACCTTGAAGGGGATATTGGTTCCCCTGCCTTTCTCTTAACTTCCCAGCTGCCATGAGATGACAGTTTCCTCTAGCATGCATTCCCACCAAATGTGCTGTCTTGTCATGAGTAGCTGACCATGGACTGAAACCCCCAAACCTGTGAGCCAAGCCCAATTTTTCATCTTTTTTAGGATGATTATCTTGTACCTTTTGTTTCAATAATACAAGGCTAACTTGCTTATTATATATACACTTTTACAGACTTGATAAGAAAGCATTAATCTATGAGACAAACATCTTGGTTTAGTGGTTCAGAACAAAAATTCTTGATCTAAACTTTATTGCTCAAAGTGAAGTCTCTGAACTTTGTTGGGAATATAGACTCTCACACCCCGCCAGACCTGTTAAATCAGAAGCACAATGCTGAGACACAGATCTATCATGCATATAACTTGGTAAGCACTGCTCCTGACTGCCTGAGTTTAAGCCCTCACCTATTACTTAGCATCCATATGACCCTGAGGAAGTTTCCTGGGTATTCTGTGCCCTAGTTTCTTCATTAGAAAATGCAAGATAGTAATACTTCATTGGATTGCCATGTGAGGTCTGATCATAAATGTTGTTTTAGATAATCAGTGCTCTGAAGCTAAAGATGTAGATTAAGGCTATGATTTCTGTCCTTCTAGAACCTGAATTCTGGTTAGGAAATAAACACCCTAGACTTGAATTATGTGATTTAGACTCTACACTCACTCTACAAATTGAAGTGTGTATACCTCCAGACCGGCAAACAGAGATAAAACACTACTTTTCTTATATGATTGTTATGTGAATGACTGCAATAATGTCTTAAACTCTTAGTACAGTGCCTAATGAACTTTAAATTTTCAGTAATATTCACTATAATTATTTCTTCAGACACAGATAATTGAAATAAGAACATAGATTGTAAGGTTAGATGGGTACTCAAAAGGAAATTTAAAATAGAACACATGTTCTTGAAAGGTATGTGTAAGCCACTGCTGGTTTGCTGCAGGGTATTTTTCTTTAACCAAAAGTCCTAGATACCAAAAGAAGCTACTACATAAATAAATTAAGCTCTCATTAACTATCAATAATAATAGTAGTATTCAGCTATATTAAATAAGGATAATTAAATAACTTTAATATTGAGATCAAAGTAACTTTCTTTATATACATGTACAACTCCTTAGTACCATTATTTATTTACTTATTCATGTAATTTTCCACTCTCGTGCTGTGGTAAAGCCCGTGGAGGCAGAGATAGACTCATTTTGTCCATGGCTGTGTCTCCAGGATCTAACCAAAACAGGTACTCACTATTGAAAAAAGAACAAACAAGTGAACCTATGACACAGAAACAAATTCTTGTTCATCTATGTAGAGCTATTTAGTAAAATAAATCTGAATTTCAGGCTGAGAGTGTAGAGAAAGGGCGCAAAATATTTCACCCACTATTTAAAAGACAACCCATGTCAGGGAAATGGGAAGTGATTGGTGCACGCACGCTATCTGCCAGAGGTCCCCGTGAACACTGGGGATGTGATGAGCAGCACTGTAAACAGGACAAGGCTTGGTACAAGAGGGAGACAATGACTCAGTAGACACAGTGAGTGTTCTAGAGATTCCTGGGTGTCAAGGGTTCAAGTTAAACCATAAAAGCCAGCCAAACAGTACAGGAAGTGATAGCTAGGGAGAAAATTAAATACTTAGGGATGGGAGTGGGGCCTCTAGTTACTGCAAAATAAGGGCATATAATCAATCATCAGGTTTATTTCAAGGTATCTTGGCTCCGAATGGAATAAGACTGCCTGGACTCTTTCCAAGATGGGTTACTATTTATAAGATTTTTAAAAATGGACTTTTTAAAAAGAGTAATTTGAGGTTCACAGCAATGCCTAGTAGAAAGTAAAGTGGGGCCCTATTTTCACATCCCAGATAGTCTTCCCATTATCAGTGCACCTCACTAAAATAGTAATACACTGATTATCACTATTCAAAGTTTCTATTAAGGTTTACATTTCTTGTTATGCAATCTATAATTTTGGGCAAATTTTTAACATCATGTATACATTATTATGCTATTATACAGACCAGTTGCCCTAAAATTCCTTTGTGATGCATTTATTCATCCCTCCCTCTCTTCTAACCCCAGGAAATTAGTGAACTCTATTGTCTCGATAGTTTTCCCTTTTTCAGAATGTCATAAAATTGGAATTATGACATACAGTCTTATCAAGTTGGTTTCTTTCATTTATAAAAATGTACTCACTATTCCTGTCTGTTCACGACTTGATAGCTCTTTGGTTTGGGCATGGAATCGGATTCTATGGTCTGAATGTACCACAGTTTATTTTTATTCATCCAGTGAAAGGCATCTTGATCACATCTGAGTTTGGCAGTTGTGAATAAAACTGATATAAACATCCATGAGCAAGTTTTTGTTGTGGGCACAAGCTTTCCATTCTTTTGGATTTATTCCAAAGGCTGTGATTGTGGGATTGTATGGTTAAGTGTGATTAATTTTGTAAGAAACTGCCAAACTGGCTTCCACATTGGCCAGACAATTTTTTCACTCCCAACCAGCAATGAATGAGAGTTCCTATGGCTCTACATTCTCGCTAGCATTTGGTATTGTCAGTTTTCTGGATTTTGGCCATTCTAATGGGCAAATAGTGGTATGTTATTGTTTTCAATGGGGTTTCCCTGGTGACATATGATGTGGAACATCTTTTCATGTGTTTATTTGCCATCTGTATGTTTTATTTGGTGAGATGTTGGCTCAGGCCTTTTTTCTAATATTTCATCAGATTATTTTCTTCTTGTTATTTTAAGACGGTTTTTTTTTGGTTTATTTTGGATAATTTTCCTATATCAAATGTGTTCTTTGAAAATATGTTCTCCTGGTATGTGCCATGTCTTTTCAATATCTTGATGTGTAACAACTTTTAAACCTTCAGAAAAGGATTCATCTCTGTTTCTTCTTCAGGTAATTCCTTTAATTATTGCCTAAGTAGGACTGTTACAAAGGTTAATGAGAAAATATGCAGACAGATCCTAGGACTGTGTATTACTTGACATAAGAAAGCATTCAGTAGGATTTTCTAGTATTTCCATCATCACTGTTTTGCATAGATAAGATCATACATTGCATCATTAATCAATTGACTTCCTGGGCTAGCTACAGTATTGTCCCAAATGCCTCTCAACATTTTCCCTAACTTTTCTCCACACATCCTACACTGATATGTCCTTTAATGTGTGCCTTTCCTTTCTATGTAAGAACATTTTATCAAGCTTTGAACACTTAAATCAATGCAAAAGACAATTTTCTCACTTGTTTCTCTAACATGAGAGCAGCCCAGTAACTGGGGCAACATCAAAATTCCAAAAGTATGTGCTAAATAAATAAAGCTATTTCTGGAGCTGCAATATCACCCAGTGCCTTGGTGAAGCACTTCCTGATTCCTTCACAAAAATATAAGCTCCTTTTTGATATATCATACATTTATTCATTTCATCTCTCTGTGGCACTTGTCACATTGGTGTTATGAGTTTATTACTTGAAAATTATATGCCTTATCTCCAGAATCAATACTAGATTGTAAGAACTAGAAGAGGGATCATCATCACCTTCATATAACAAACTTTTTGTCCCTGTGTGCTTCTGTTTGGATAGTTTTACCATGACAGCAAGTTCAAGACTGATTTCTCTTCTGCAATGTTTAACTTCCTAAGGAACTCACCCACCTATTTACCTTGCAAGTATTAAGTTTTACACCAGATTTTTATTTCCTTTTTACATAATCCCTGTCATCTATTGAAATTCTCTGTCTCTTTTCTCATCTTTTTCTTTTATGAACATGTTTATAATGTATGTTTTAATCTCTTATTTGGAAGTTTCATTATCTTCATCATTTCAGTCTATCTCTTAATTTAGGGGCTGGGGATTTAGCTCAGCGGCATAAGCACCTGCCTTGCAAACAGGCGGTCGTGAGTTCGATCCCCGGTACTAATAAAAAGAAAAGCAAAAAAAAAAAAAAAAAAAAAAAAAAACATATTAACTTAATTTTCTTCTGGCTATAGTCTGTATTTTCTTACTTCTTCACAAGTCTAGTAATTTTCTATTTTATGCCATTGTGAAACCACATCATTCAGAACTGGATTTTATTTAGTTAGGTATTTTGGTACTGGGAATCAACCTCAGGATCTCACACTTGTCAGGCAAGTGTTAGTGCCGCTGAGCTATATCTCCAGTCCTGAATTAATTTCTTAATAGTATATTTTGTGAATATACTAAATAGTATAGTCACATAGACAATGAATTGACCCTTTCAAAACTTGTTTATACATTTTAAAATAGACCTAGTGTAGCCTTTGCTTGGAGTGGATTAATCCTACGTCTAAGCTTAGCTTGTGGAGATTTCCACAGAAAGCTGGAATAGTTCAGCAGAGACTCTGGTCTCTGGATTTTTGGAGACTCAGGTGTATGTCAGGCGGGGAGCTCCCGTGGGACTCCAGTCACAGCTCCCACCTGCTTGCTTTTATTTGTTCTTTGCCCGGCCTGTGGAGTCTTGCTCTTCATATGCACAGTTCATGACTTGGCTATGGGCTCAAGATGGGTGTCATGTGGTTCCCAGAGCCTCTGTTCTGCACATCTTCTTTTCCTTTGGCACCTTGTCTTGAAGATTCCTGCTGCTACAGGGGGGCCCTACAACCATATTAGGGATTTTCTTCTCAAAGTAATTTCCTAAAGCAAGATTCCAGGTGACAGTTGAATTTACCACACTGCTTTCTCTTTGCCCAGAGATAACTGTCTTGTACGACCTATTGTTTAACATTTGAGAAAAATGTTATTTTTATTATTATTTTCTAGTTTTCTAGTGTTGTATCGTGGAGCAATTAATCTGGCAGCCAACTTTACCGAAAATAGAAGTTACACCTTACATTTTAAAAAAGTATTCTTGTTGCTAAGTATAGAATAAAAGTAAGCAGAGAGAAGCAAGCTGACCATGTAAGAGGCACCAGTAGTTCAGGTAAGAAATTATGAAGCATGAGGTACAGCAATTATGGAGCAGGCTATAGAAACTTAAGTTTTATGGACAGCATACAAAGTAAAGACTTGGCCACAAACATTTTTATTCTCTACTCACCTGGTGTATTCGTTATTTCTTAAACTTTTTATATTGAGAAACTGGAGGAATTGCTTGAAATTCTAACAAGCAACTTTTTAAGATAACACATGTATTTCCTTCTTATCTACACGAAAAACATCTGGATGCACATCAAAAGATTTCCATGTGGGCACTCACAGATAAAATTTCCATGCTCAGGATATTTTTGGACAAATATAGTGAATGACATTTTGAAAATGATTTTATCAACACCAATTTTAGCTAGCTCTTTCCCCCCTAAAATATCTTAATAGATACTACTGTGCAGGAGAAAGTATTTTTAGTTATTCCTTATAGTACGCGGAAAAAGGAGGTTTTGTCTCCCTTTCAGTCTCATAGAGTACACAAGTAGCATGACAGCATGTTTTATTAAATGTCCACTGCGTTCATGATCCTAAAATAGGCATTGTAGGAAGACATGATCAAAAGAGAAATACGACCTGAAAGAACCATATTAACCACAGTGGAGGCAGATGGGCCAAAACGAACAGGAAGAACCTGCAGAATTTGTGCTGGCAATGGTACAGGAATGGAAACAGAGAAAACTGGAGGTAGTCCTCCATTTCCGTTATCCTTAGAAAAATAAGGAGTTCTTTATCTATTAGCTTTCTTAACACTCTGTCTTATATATGTATATGTGGAAGAGAATATATGTGTGTGTGTGTGTGTGTTTCTAAACATATATATGTTTTCCTACATATGGAAATTTGATTCCATTATTCCAGGAAGCAACCTGAGCATTATAATTTCTTTTCTTTAAATTAATTTTATTGGTACATTTTTATATAAATAATGGTTACATTCACTGTAGGAATTTGTAGCTGTATGTTACATTTGAGTCTTCTTTTTTAACTCATTCCCATACCTTCTCTTCAATTTTTCTTCTCCTCATTTACAAACTTTGTTTCCATTTGTAACTTTCTATTTTATACACTTTTTATTTTCCTTTCCTTTCTCTTCCCTTATTCCTCTTCCCATTTAAACATTTTCTTCCCAGTTTTCAATATCTCTGAGTCATTTTGGTCCTTTGTGCTCTTTCAGCCTCTCATAGAACAAAAATAATGCAGTAAGTAAATATCTGTGACATTTAGAAATTTAAAGAAGATCCAGTGCTACTATTCCTCAAACTCTTTAATGAAATTGAGAGAAGCCATACTCCCAAGCTCATTCCTAGAAGCAAGCATTATCCCAATACCAAAATCAGAGAAGAATCCAACCAAAAAAGGGAACTATAGGCTAAGCTCCTTAATAAAAATGGAAGCAAAAATTCACAATAACATACTGCAAGCAGAATGTAGCTAGTTATCAAGAAGATTATATATCATGACCAAGTAGTATTCATCCTAGGAATACAGGGATGGTTCTACATATGGAAATCATTAAACATAATACACAATATTAACAGAACCAAGGAGAAAATAACACATTATCATCTTAAAAGACACAGAAAAAGCATTTGACAAAGTCCAAAAAAATTCATAATAAAACTCTACAAAAAATTGTAATAGATGGTCTTTAACTCAACCTGATAAGAGCTGTGTATGACAAACAGCAGCCAACATCACACTAAATGGTCAAAAACTGCAAGCTTTCATTGTAAAATCAGTAACAGGACAAGGATGCCCACTATCGTCACTCCTGTTCAATATAGTTCTGGGAACATTAGTCAGAGTAAAGAAAAGCAACAGAAACAAGAAAGGAAGATGTTAAATTATTATTATTTTCATATGATATGATGCTCTACATAGAGACCCCAAAAAGTTGACCAAAAACCTCCTGGATTTAGTAGCCAAATTCAGTAGCACTGAAAAAAGCTACAGACAGTGTCAGCACTCAAAATCAATAGCATTCCTGTACACAAATAACAAACCTGCTGGGAGAAAAATTAGGGAAATAACACCTTTTACAATAACATCAACAAAAATGAAAAACTTAGGAATCAACCTAATTAAAAATGTAAAAGATCTTTACCCTGAAAACCATAGTACTTTTTAAAAAGGAAATAGAAGAGGATATCAGAAAATGGAAAGATAATCCTTGCTCTCAGGTAGACAGAGCCAATATAGTGAAAATGACCTTACTTCTAAACTGTTATACAGATTTAATGCAATCCTGATGAAAACACCAACAGAATATCTTATAGAACCAGAGAAAACAATCATAAAATTTGGTATTATCTGGAAAACACCTAGAATTCTGGGCAACAAAGGCAATGCAGGGGACATCACAATCTTCGGTTTGAAAGTCATACCACAAAAGTACTGTGACGAAAACCGCATGATAGTGGCAGAAAAACAAAAGCAAAAACAATAGAAAACAGACCTGAGAATCAATGAAACAGAATAGAAGATACAGAAACAAACAACTACAAACATACTCAGCCTGCTTATTTTTGACAAAAAAGCTAAACAATGTCATTCAAAGAAAGGCATCCTCTTTAATAAACAGTGCTGAGTAAACTGGCTTTCCACTTGCCAGTGACTAGAACTAGACTCATGCATCTCATCATGTGCTAAACTAAACTAAAAATGGACCAAAGATGTACAATATTAAAACAGGAACACTAAACCTGCTGGAAGAGAATATAGGTGAAACTCTTGAAAACATAGGTGTAGGCAAAGACTTTATGAACAAACAGAAATTACACAGGAAATGTCACAAAGAATCAACAACTGGAATCTCATCTTATTAAAAACTTTTGCACAGCAAGAGAAACCACCAATAGAGTAAAAAGACAACTCACAGAGTGGGAAAACAATTTTCCTTGCTATTCCTCAGACAAAGAACTACTATCCAGAATACACAAAGAACTAAAAAAGTCAGACCCCCTCCCAACTGAAAGATCCAGTACAAAAATGGGATCTGAAATGAATAGACACTTCTCAGATGAAGAAGGACAACCAGAAAGTAAGAAATGTTGGACATCATGGTGACTCAAGAAATGCAAATTAACACAACACAGATTCCATCTCACTGCAGAAAGAATGGCTGTTACTGAGATATCAGCTGGCAAGGCTATGGGGAAAAGAAACTCTTCTCCACTGTTGGTGAAAGTGCAAATTTTGCAACCACGGTGGAAATCAGTATGGAGATTCCTAAAAAATTTGAAATTAGAGGTTCTATTTGACCCAAATATTCCTCTTCTTGGAATCTACCAAAAAATTTAAAAGCATCATACCACAGTAATACATGCACACCAATATTTACAGCAGCACAATTTGTAACAGATAAATCTTGGAAACAGCACAAATATCCATCATCAGATGAATGGAAAAAGAAAATGCACCTTGAAACTATACTCTTCAGTGAAATAAAACATTAAAATTTCTAAAACTCTCTCAATCATTTCTAATTTTCATTGAAGTTTGAGAACCACTTGCTGTAAAAGGGAGAAGCAACAGAAAAGGTTAACCATATGTAGCAAGCAGGTCTAACCACATATGGACTTCAGCTAACCTTGACATTTCCCCAGGATTCATGAAGCAAGCACCAGGAGTTTCATTGGAGCTGAGGAACTTTCAATGTGGTAGTGGCTGGTCACTGTAAATCCAAGGTGATTTTCCAGTCAGGGAAGAGATACTCCTTTAAGCTGTGTAAGTCTGAACATTTACAGATGATGGAAGAACAAGAGGAAACTTTAAGTTATGGCCTAGTTTCTGGGGTTAGTGATGGTCTTGGATCCTGATTACTTTTCTAGATGCTGAGATAAAATACTCAATACTCAAAGTCCAAGGAGGAAAGTTTTATTATGCCTCATAACGTGTAGAGGGTTCAGTCCATAGGATCAGCTGGATTCAAGGCCGGGTGGCATGGGACAGGGACATTGCAGAGGAGAAACAGGTTATGCAAATCAGGGCAACAAAAAAGCAACAACAGCAAAAAATCTGCCTGTCCCTTTTATCCTTTCTAGGCCACCCAACATTTGGGTGGTGCCACACGTACCTAGGGTGGGCCTTCCCATCAGCTGCACCCATTAGTTGTACCCAGAACCAGGTCACACTAGGCAGTGGACTAATTTATTAAGTATGCATCCTTAATCCCAGTGACACACACAATTGCAGCATCACACACTCTAGGTCCAGCCACCTCTGAACAGCTCCACCTATAATCCCACGAGGCTTTGGGGGACATCTAGATATAAACCATAACATCTTGTTACCATCCCTAGAGTAAAAGAGGAAAAGGAGAGAGCACATATTGAGAGTGACAGGACTTTGGTCACCTGACAGAAACTGTCTTCATTTAGTCACTGATGACAATTGTGGGAAGTGAGCAGAGGAAATAAATATCATAGCCTTTCTCTCTACCTCTCTGTCTCTCTCCGTCTCTGTCTCTGTTTCTCTGTTTCTCTCTCTCTCTTTATTCCCCTTCTCCTTCTTCTCCCTCTTCTTTTTTCTCTTCTGCCTTTTCTTCTTCCTCTTCTCTTCTTCTTCTTCTTCTTCTTCTTCTTCTTCTTCTTCTTCTTCTTCTGCTTCTGCTTCTGCTTCTGCTTCTGCTTCTGCTTCTGTTTCCTTTCATCCAATTTCCTGTCCATTCTCCACTTTGTGGAACCTATTAAGAAGCCAGAGGGAATGGAAGCACTCCCACAGTCTATGTGTGTTAGTCTTCTGGGATTCAGTGCACTGTGACTACATGTAGACAATGGATAGGAAGAGAACAGAGGGCACTCAGAATCACTCCTGTAATGAGCCAGAAGAGATAGTTCCAGAAAGTCAGGAACATGGCCACTTCCTCTACCTCTGGGAAAGGTCTTGTGTACTGAAAATATTGGAATGAAATGTTGAGTATATGTGATTAATATCTGAGCACTGCATGGCAACTCAGAGAATATATTAACAAAGTAACCCAAGATGGCCGTACTCCCCTGTGCCCACAGCCAAGTTCCAGGGGTTTTGTGCCTGAGAAAGAAGCTGTAATTTTAAAAACTTAGCTGAAAACAAGGAATAGTATATCACTAGGCATCCTTCAAAAGGCAGGGTGTCAAGCACTCAGAAAATGCAACAAGATCAGAAATAGCAGCTCCAGGACTGGACATCAGCCAAGCCTGCAGAAACAGCAGATGGCATTCCAGAAGAAGTCACTTATAGCTCACTGGAGCACAGGTGACACCTTCCTGATCTTAGATTCCAGTCTTCAGAATAAGTAGTAGGAGTTCAATCAGAACAGAGTTATTCAAAAAGGGAGACTTCTTAAAGATAAGTGACCATGTAAATCTCATGGAATCCAAGCATATGAATTGCAGCAGGGCTCCTGGTGAGGAGCAGGAGAGAACTTGGAATCAAGATAGCCACTCTGTCTGTTTTCCACCATTGTCCCAAGCTCAGCTCCCCACTCCTCTGTACAAGTGTGATACCACTATCTTTCTCTAGAAAGAGAAAGGGGATGCTCCTTTGTGCCTATAGCATGATGATGAAATCTAACCAACACAGAACATTCATGCTCGCTTGTTTTAGCTTGAGTTGGGGGTTCCTAGAAAGAGTGCTGAAGTACTTCAAATGTGACCTTATTTGTAAATAACATAATCACTTCTGTAGTTGGCTAAGATGAAATCATCCTAAAGTAGGGCAGAGCTTGCATTCAGAAGAGAGAGAAGACAGACGGGCGGGCATACAGTTGAAGGTGGCAATATGATAAAGGAAGCAGAGATTAATGTGTTAACAAGTGAAAGAATACCAGGAGCTATTAGAAAACAGCAAACATATTAAAAATCAAGGAAATATCTCCCTCTTACAGGTTTTAGAGAAAGCATGGGACTGTGGGCACCATAAGTTTGTATGTTGGGCCTCTAAGACCATGAGACAATGATGTGATGTCTTAATCCATCTAGTCTGTGGTCCTTGTAATATATCAGTCTCAGGAAGCATATCTGAGTCAAGTACGAGAGAACTTCACTGACCAAATCTGGGTCAGATCTGTGAAGTACAGTGGTAGTCATCCTGGCAGCTCTGCACCAGCAGAATCAGTAGCACTAAGGCACTGTTAGAAGTACAAATTCTCCAGCCCTAGTTCAAACTTACTGAATCAGACTTTGGAGGTGAGCCCAGAAGCTGGATAGAATAATCTCTCCAGTTTATTCTCATGCACCCTCACATTTAGAATCCTCTGAGCACTGGCAAGAAGTGGTGGATGACTTGGAGGTGTGTGGGAAGCATAGTCGTACAGCACAACTGTGATTTTGGGGCTCATTTTTTTGTGAGTGGCTCTGGGGAGAAAATATTGGGAAGGGAAAGAAATCCTAAAAATTAAATATTATTCTTCTTTCTAAATCTCAAGAGAGGCAGCTGAGATTTTAACAATTTAACTTTCAGGAATGGTATTGGAAATCTAATAATCTTGTTACTATTATGAAGAAACATGTATATTCCAAGGCTGGTCTGGAATAGTACAACATAGATGACAAATAAGTACTTGGCATAATTAAAACATGGTGCAGTAACTTCAGTGCTCTCTGGTTGTAATGGACAAGTTGGTTTCCACTCTGCTGCAGTATCTCTCAATTTGGGCTGCATACTGGAATTACTTAAGGGCTTTAACAAAACCCTGACACTTGTGACATACCCAGCAGTTCTGATTCAATTGATCCATGATTGAACCTGGGGAGTAAGATTTTGAAAAGTGCCCAGTAATTCTAATCTACAACTAAGTTTGAGAATGATTAAGATAAAAATTTATCCTCTAGCCTGTAACCTTTAGTATTTTTGGCACTGACAAGAAATGTGATTCACCGCAGGTGAGTTTTCTAACCAGAGCTAAGAACAGGTTGGATTTAGCTTCGAACTAATACCCTGCTTACTTTGGTAAAACAGAGAGTGAGGTTGTATCTATTGTTACAGAAAACTTTCAGTCCAGTTCAAGAAACACTAAACTGTGGAAAGCACTCTGCTAGGGCATAGGACACAGTGGAGACAAATTCCTATGCTCATATCTTCTCTTCACTAGAACAAGAATTAGATACATATGATATCTGGAATTCTGTGTTGTCTCCTCACTAGAGGTCCTCAGTGCTAGTGCAAAAGCACTTTAGTATATTTAAGAGGATCAATCAGTTGTTAGTGTACTTGTTATGGTTTGGATTAAAAATTTCTCCCCAAAGGTTCATGTGTTCAAAGGTGGCAAAGGTAACTAGGCCATGGTGTTCTAAAGCTATCTATGAATGAATTCATTGGTAAGTACATAGCTGAGTCAGCTGTTAGAAGGTCAAGCCTGATTGGAGGAAGTGGGCCACTGGGTGCTTACTTTGAAGGTTGTGTCTTCTCTCTTGCTCTTTCCATCTCCCCCCTGCTTTCTGTATGTCATGAATCAACTTTGCTTCCTCCTGACCTTGTCTATAACATTTCTGCTTTGGAGCCAAAAGACCATGGGGCTGACGCCTCTGAAGCTCTGAGCCAGAATAGATGTCTTCTCCTTTCAGTTGTGTGTATCAGGTGCTCTCTTCCAGCAATGGAAAACTGTCTAATACTGTATGTGTTATGAACTACTTAAATCAGGAGAGTTTATAAATAATTTGCCCTAAATAAATAAATTGTGCTATATTTACAACTATGCCCAAATAATGTTTTTCTCTCACTTAAATTATGGCATTGAATGATAACTGCAGATAATATTATGGTTGGGAACTATACACAAGCCACAAAAATATCATCTGTATGATCCGAAGATTACATAGGAAAGATTTTATCACTGTTTTTTGACCAAAGTCATCAGTAAATTCAGGTTTTTTTTAAAGCAAAACACTGGATGCATAATCTCCTTTATATAAATGAGTATTCACATTTTAAGCTAAACCTAGGGGAAGCATGGGCAGGCAGAGTGCAAGCCAGGATTCCAAGCCGTCAAATAGCACCTGAGAGTTCTACAAATTTAGGGAACATGACTGTCTTCCCTGGACCTGATGTCTCTAAAATTCTGAATTGAATGACAGATTTGCTGGTAACTCAGTGGCCTGATGTTGCCATCATTGTAGTTTATCAGGGCACTGGTGACTAAAAACAGTGACAACCTTGAACGGCTGCCAGCACAGCTCAGATGTGGGATTAAGACTTAGTCCTTGTCTTTAGGCTCTCCAGTGCTCTGTGTCATCCCAGTTTCCACCAGGTGCTCTGGGCTTCATCCTATTAGCTTAGCACCCTAATAGAAAAAGTATTTCTGTTAGTTACAATGAGTATCTGACATCCTGGCCCAGATCAGACTGTCTTGGGTCACATACCTACATATTGGGGTGCGGCTATTTCAGAGTCCGAGGCGTATAACCAACCCATATACCCCAAAAAGGGCTCAGACAAGTTCACTGAGAGTAGAGAAAAGGGGGAATTCCTGAAGAAAGATGGGGTTGCTACTTCCAATTAAAGAGTTATTTGAAGTAGGTCTAACTTGAGGTAGACATTCAGAAGAATGAAATGACTTGTCCAAAATCACACAGGCATAAGTGACAGAATTATAACTGATCTGCTAGCTCCCCAGACATGGGAGGCTAAGAAAGTGTAGACCTCAGAGTCACTATGTACCTGGAAGGGCTTGTCCATTTTTTGAAGAAAAAGTTTGGTAGCTTTTTTCTCCCAAAGTTCTGTGCTAGCCTTTTGAGTTACAGGTCTCCCTCAAAGCTTGTCTTTGATTTCTGCTTGCCTTCTTTTCTCTTCCCTACATATTGCTTCCTGCTTCCTTCCTAAAATATTTTAGGAACATTTTCCTCAAATTCCCATATTCAGAACCACTTTTCAATAGACACTTTCTCTGGGTTAGCCAGGAAAACAAGACTACTCCTTGCTCATGTTCACACAGGGCTCCTGGGACACTTGTCGGCGGGCTTTCCTGAGCTGTTTTAGTTGTTTGTGTGTATATCTTATCTCACTACTAAAATGTGAAGCACGCTCTGGGTGACTTGGTCTTTTTCACAGTCCCTGTGGGGTAAGCGTCTTGCTGGCTTGAAGATAAATGTTCTACGCATTCATGTTAGTGGATGGATGCAGATACCACGCAGCCCATGACTTTTTGTTTTACTTCTCTGAATCTTTCTGACCTTTCTTTGGTTTTCCAAAAAGAAAAAATTGTTTATTCTGTACCAGTAAATGTGGAGGATGTTCTAAGTACAGGTTTTGAAAGGTAAAGGTATAAAATATCTTGAGGAACAGATATCTGTGTAGTATTCTACAAGTCATAAAGACATTAAGGGAACAAGGAGTGTGGCTCAATGGTAAAGCCCTTCCTAGCATGCATCCTTGGGTTCAGTCCCTAGTACTAATAAAAATGCACTAAAGAAAATCACTAGAAATGTCTCATGACTTCCCTGGTTCCTCTCCTCAGGGATACTTTTGCCACTTACGTGAATGCTTAAGAGGTGACTGGGCTGTTGCCAAGCCTTTACAAGTAAATATTTGATCACAAAAAGCCTTCTTTAGGTCTCTTCAATGGTGTATGTACCAAATAATTCCAGAAGAGCAGATTTCTGAAATACTTGGACCAAAGTTTCCAGTGCATTGGTAGAGATCATTAATTTGCTTCTGACAGTATTTCTCTATGCCTGCCCCCGCTGAGATTTTAAGATTCTATTTTAGAACAATTGGAAATATCACTTCACCAACAGCCTTACCAATCAGTTAATGAATGTGATTAAGATGAAACAAGCAGGCTAGAGAAGTAAGTATGCATGTGTCAAGGAAGATGAATTCAAGCCTCAATGAGTCAGGGCTACAGGAAACCTACTTGGCATTCAAACTCTAGTCACACTTCAGTTTCAAGAAGCAAATTATCCTCTGAGGACATGCAGTGCTAGATTTTCCTTTTTTGGCTTTTTCATTATTTGTCATAATTTCCTCCTGGAAAAGTTGCTTTGGGAAAAGTTGCATCTTGTTTTCCTGTTAAATGCTGGTGCATGAAAGAATCAGGGAAAAGGAAAGGCCAGGTGTGGTGCTGATGTAACCTAGATGTGTCCTGGGAGACCAAGGAGCCAAGGGAGAGAAGTCTTCAAGAAGGAGCATCCTCTTACCCACTCTACTCTGGCACTACCCGTACCAGCCTCAGGCTTTCCCATGCCCCTCTCTCCACCCTCAGTTCTGACACAGGGCAAGCCTGGACTGGGAGCAACATTAGATTTGACCTTCAAACCCAATCTCACTGATCCTCTCCTATCAATGCCCTTACAACTTTTAAATGTTCCCCAGGCTGCTAATGTCTCTGTTCATAATTGTAGTCATTTAAAGTTCTTCTCATGAAATATTACTTACACATTTCTTTACAATTTCTCTTATTGAGGAATGATCAATAAATAAGTTGTGCATATTGAATGTATGTGTCTTGATGAGTGTGAGGAAAGTACACACCTGTGAAACCATCACTACTATCAAGGCCACAAACATACTCATCACCTCCCCAAGCTTCCTTCCACTCTCTATTCCTCTGTTTTGTTTTTGGTCTGCTCAGTCCTGCTTGTGATTTTTCAGCTCACTCTGCCTACCTCGCCCATGCTCCTCAGCCCCAAGCTTTCCTGAGACTTCAGAAAGTTGTCAGTGCTAAAGTGAGATAAACATGAGAAATTTAAGGAGCCACCAAAAATTTAGGAGCCAGGAAAAAATTATTATTGCAACATACTATTGTTACATACAAATGAATGCAAAACAATTCAGTTTACAACAAAATGTCAACACTTTAAGGAAAGCAAGGATCTGCCTGTGAGCTAGCATCCTTTGGCCTCCCCACTGTCATCTGCATTCTGGTCTTACTGAATCCTGGCTGCTGCTCCACTGGCAAATTCTCACCTATATTTTCCATTTTTCCAGAAATCCCCTGCACTTTCCAGTTCCCTTTAGAAATATCCCTTTGTCTTCCCTGCATTCATCTCAACAGTGGCTAGTTGTTCTCTCACATGCCACACACCTCAAGGTCATAATGTGACCGTCATCAGCATTGGCCCAATGTCGCCAGGCAGACAGCTGTGCGGTGAGTCTGGCAAGCTGGGAATCTTCATTTGTGGCACTGCCAGGCTGAGCCTGGAGGGCAGGAAGTGTTCTCAACCAGTGTGCTAGAGAAACTTCCTGCAAAGCTGCCCATGGAGCACACTGAGTGGGTATCAGGACTCACCAGAAAGCTGCCAGGAAGCCGCCCTCAGAGGATGCTGCATGCATGCTGGGAAACTCCCTGAAGCATCCCTGGAACTTGAGATACTGATGAAGCTGTCGGAATCTGGGCTCTGTTGTATATCTGTCACGCCAGAGGAGTCCTTCAGGATCACAAAATAGAAAAATCATAGAGTAGAGAACCATAAAAAAGCCCTTTGTTTCTGCACTATCTAGTCTAGGAAAAATTTTGCAAGACCTGTCTCTGATGCCTCCTTGGAAGCCAAGAAGCAGTAAGTTGATATCTTCTATATCTCTCATGCTTAAGATTTTTCTTTTTCTCATCTTTTTGCTACTAAAGTCTAAAGCATTCCACTATGTTTGTTGAAATGCATAAGTGAGAAAACATTCAGATCCTTGCAGTATCCTATAGTTATACCAAATATTGGTGACCTTACCCATGATGCAAAGGCAGGATTGAACTGCTGGGTCTCTTTTTATTTGAGTTGAGCCAGTTAATGAGTTGTTAATGAACGTGAAATAAGCCCAGCAGTGTACTGATAAATGTTTAACAACTGGGAGCTGGGGAAGAGGACTGTGATTTGTAGCACTTGCTAATTCCTGTCTTGCAAATATTCCCACAATGGCTGATCTCAGATTACCAATATGTGGATTTGGGATTAGGGTGACACATTTAGTTCTCAGGAGCCAGTGTAAGTTATCTGTAGCATACCACTGGTGGAGGCACTTTAGTGCCAAAGCCTTAAATGTTATTGTAAAACCTCTAGAGCTTTCTTTCCCTTTATTATGGTAATTGAAAATTTTAAATGGAAACCTCTCCATTAGGCAGGATTCCTGTGTGAACAGGAAAGTGTAATTCCCTGCTTCCTGATAATGAACTTCCTGATAATGATAATGTATGTGAGAAACAAACATTTGTTTGTTTAAACACTGAAAACTGAGAATGATTTCTCTTTAACATAGCTTACCCTACATTGACTGACAGTTTCTCCTAATTGGCTTGATTGGAGTAGTTTGTGTGGGGGGACAAGGTAGTACTGGGGTTTGAACCCAGTGCCTTTGCACAAGCTACACCTCCAGCCTGTTCTTTACTTTTTTATTTTGAGACAGGGTCTTTCTAAGTGACTAAGTTACCCAGGCTGGGCTTGAACTTGTCATCCTCTTGCCTCAGCCTCCCACAGTATTCTGTGCCCCATCGATTATTCTTTTATAGCACTGACAAATTGAGTTCTGTACTCATGTTTCTTCATATTTCATCTCTAATGAAAATATTTAATCATCCTACTGTATACTGTGCCCTATAAAAATTGATGTAAAGTTCCAACTTTTTCATATAACATTCAAAGCTCACCAAATGTATTCTCACACTGCGTTTTCTATCTTATCTCTCAGTTTCTTTGTACAGCTCACTATTCCTCAGCATTTCTTTTGCTTTTTATACGCTGCACTTTGCCCTCATCCATATTTTGCATAATAACTTGAAATGTTGAATGCTCTTTCTGTTTATCTCCATTGATCTCAAAGAATTCTGATTTCAAGTGCAATATTAAATACATAACCAGACAAAACTCTAAAAGACAATATTAGGGTTATTTTTAAAAGGCAAGTAATCCCAGAGTTTAAAGGTGTTTTCTAAGAAGAAATTCTTTCCTTTATGAACTGTGAATATGTCAATGCTTAGAGGTAAAAGTGGTGCAGTAGGGATAAATTTAAAGTTTTATAAAGAAACAAAAGAAACAGGTAAGATAAATAAAATGAGTAACAAAACCCCAAACCCAAAGGTGCAGGAACAGTGGTGAATATCAAGAAACAAATTCACTCAAAGAACCCAAAACCAGTGTCACAGCTTGTGCCTAGATGCCCCCTCAAAGCCTCATGCAGCCACAGGTAAAGGTTGGATCTAGAGAGTGTGATTGATTCATGTTGCAATAGTAGGGTTCAGAGTGCTGGAATTCAGGGTGTGTGATTACTAAAGCTGCCCACCGATTGGTTTGGCATCTGTCTTGAAGCTTGGTAGGCTAGATACAAAAGGAGCAGAAAGAAGCTACAAAGCTCCCTCGCTTGCTTGCTTAGTTACCTCCTGCCTGCCACGAGCTGTTTCTCCTCTGCAATGCCTGCCTGGCAAACCACCCTGTCTTGGGCCCAGCTGATTACGGATGGAAACCTCTACAAGCTGTGAGCCAAATAAACTTTTCCTCCTTTAACTTAGGCTGTTAGGTGTTTGTCTCAGCAATAAGAAATGTTAACACAACCTGTGACAGAATAGTACATTTCACAAAAGAGCAGTCAGAAGAAACATTAACAGGGAAGCACAGTACAGATTCAACAAACATCAAACTACCTACAGTTCTCAGTTTTAGGCACTGGGAAAGGCTTCACATTATTTGATTCTCACACTTGTATGAATCAGGTATTATTTCAATTTTTTATTTGGAAATTAAAGCTTAAACATGACAGAACATGGCCAAAATCTCAAAACTAGGGAGCTACAGGTCTTTGCTTCCCCACATATACTTTCTTTTTCTTAATACATCTCCAGTGTTACTCAGCCTCCCCTACAATACCAGATGCTCCCATTCCAGGATATGAACCTGGATTGGTCTAAACCAATCCTTTCATTCCAGCAACTTGCCAGTGATTGGCTAAGGGATAACGATGTAACCCAAATAGTGGGTTGCTCACAAAGCTTCTGGAAAGTTTGTTCCAGAAGAAGAGATAGTCTCCTGTTTTACTGAATGATAATGTGGTTGACCAAGATGCATAGAAGGACTTCCACATCTACTCATAGGCTGAGGACTAATCCAAAACACTAAAGATGTCAAAGTAAAAGGTCACAAGCATACATGCACATATGTGATGACTTCCTGAAGTGAAAACTTGACAGACTTTGAAACCACTCTTTCTCCCACCATTCTGGAGGGAGATAGAAAGCTTTTATGTGGTAAGGCACTTGAATTTTTGTGTGTCCCAAATCATCTTAAATAGTAAATCAAGGATTTAAATACACATGTATTTGGCTCCTGTATTAGTTAAAATTTTCTGTAGGAATAAAATCACCAAGAAAAAATGTGTACATCATGATCACAGAATATGATACAGGAGAACCCATAATGGGCCACTTTCAAGCTGGAGAGTAAGATGATACAGAAGCTGCTCAGCCTAAGAAAATGGAAGCTACAGAACAAGAGGGGGTCAAGGGTGCAGCACCAGCTCTAAGTTTAAGGCTTGAGAGGTCACTGGAGAGTTACTGGTGTTAGTCTGTATTGCAAAGTTAAGGAAGACTGATGTGCAAAGACAGTGGCAGCAAAATATGCACCCACTTATGCAGACTGGAGTTCCCCCAAAACACACCAGCTTCCTCTTTCCGTTTTACATTCCATCCAGGTTACAAGCCGATTGGTCAATGCCAGCCTCCATCAGAGTAGATCATCCTCCCCCAGTTTGCTGGCCTACATGCCGATCATCTCAAGAAATGCCCCACGGAAACACCAAGAACTATGCTTTGTAGAACTGCTAGATGTTCCTTAATCCAGTCAAGTTGACACATCATAAGCAAACATCATAACCCCTAAGTTTACACCCTTTGTAAGTGTACACATGTTGCCTGTGTGGAGATTATTTGATGTTCTTAACAGTTAATCTAGCTTGTGAAGACACGGATATGTATTTTTACAAGTCGCTGTTTTCTCAGGCAAAGAAATATGTCAGATATTTAGAAATAAACTTTCAAAAAGAAACTTTTTCACAATTTAAAGAGATAGACTTTGAGAGAGAACAAAGCCAGATCAGCAAACAAATCCATCTGGGAACCAGCGCCATGAGCTGGCCACAGCCAGACCCAGAAGAGACAGACCTCAGCCTCTCCTCATGAGTCAGCGCCATTCGAGGACCAGGGGTAGAGAGAACAAAGCTGTATCGGCATGCAATCCCCCACGTGGGAACCAGCGCCATACGCAGGTGGCTGCTAGACCAGGAACAGACAGACTCTGACCTCTTCCAGAGCAAGGGCTGGCAAATAAGAAGTGCCAACTCCCACCAGCACACACAATAACGGACAGTCTTCTCAGGAGAAACACAGGCTGTGATGATAGCTATGGAGGTGAAATGCAATTGGAAGCCTGAGGTGCTGTGCTGTTAAACTAACATTGCAGGTCTAGGGCCAGTGGTCTGACCATGGGTTCCAAGGATAATGATACACAGTGTGACGTCTAGGAGGATCTCCTTCTGAGGGCTGTAGCCATTGCTGATTCCCTGTGGTCTTGTTTTGGAAGTCCTGTATTGTTTCCATTGTTTTGTTAGGTTGGGTTTTATTATATTATGGCAGCAATTTTGGAATTACTATAGGCTTGTTTTGAAGTACTTTATTACATTCATTGTTTTGTGTTTATTGTTTCTGTTCTGTTCTGTTTGATTTTCACTATATCTGAAATTATCTGCAGCTGTTTTGAAGAAATCAAAAGCCATAATGGTAACTATTGTTGATTTTGTAATGTTTTGAAGTCCTGTATCTTTTACACTGGTTTGTTTTGATTGGTTTTATTCTGTTTTTGTCCTCTTTAAAATAAAAATAAATAAATAAAAATTTTAAAAAATATGAATGCTAAGGTCTATTCATTTAAAGTGAATTTCTTTTCACTCTTGTGAATACCTATTACTACTGATTATGTCTAATCCAAAGGTAGGTACTCTTTGAGGCTTTTGTGGTCTTTCTGTACTAGGGATAAGCAATTTTTAGGTCTTAAGTAAATACTATGGAGTATGTCCACTCCTTGAAAGATAAATACAATACAAGGTCAGAGTAGAATTGTTCATCAAATTGAATAACCTATTATAATGACTTGTAGCACTAATTTATTTTCAGTGTTTCCCCAATCACTCTATGTCTCTGATAGTAATTTAGATGACAGCAATAGAATGCAGGTGACTTGTGGTTGGAGGGATTTCTTAATGGTTAGGAGTCATACAGTTATGAACCAGATGCTGAATGTAATCAGAAATATGGATTTGACTTTATAACTGTGTCAGGGCTCTAAAATATATAGATCACCTTTTAAAGATAAAAAGTCTTAGAATTGAACTTTTTAAAAAAGCTAATCCATTTAAATGACTCCAACTCAGATCTCAAATTTGAACCCTGGAGGTTCTTTTAGTCAAAAATCTTGACATTTTGTAATAATGGATGGAAGATAAATTTATTCCTCAGAAAAGCATATCAAGCAAAAGTCTGCATACTATACACATTAATAAGACCTAGACCATGAAACTAATTACTGATACAGTAACAGCACTATCAGTGAATTCTAAAGGTGAATGGATCCATGCAGTAGTCCTTCATAACTTTTGAGTTGTGCAATTTCTCCAAGTGGCTTTCTTGAGAGATCAGGAAATTATTTTGGAACTAATAACTTCACACTGAATTATGAGCAAAGGGAGAACATATTTTTAAGTAGGAGAAATGTCATATGCAAGGGAGAATGACATCAGACATTGGTGGTCTTTTAATTGAAGACAATACTTTAGGGCATTCAAATTAAAATGTTTTCACAGCCTTTCACCTAAGAGATAATTATATTGTATATTAGTAGAAAGAGTTCTGGACTTCAGATCTGCAGATTGGGGATTAACTTCTAGCTCCACTGCCTATTCTATCACAACCTCTTTGCTTATAAAGTTGAAATGATGACACTACTTAACTTGCATTATCACTGTGCATATTAAGTGGATAGTTAATTAGAAATACCTAACAGTACTGGCACAGAAGAGTCTCCGTGAGAGGTCCTTACAATAAACTATCCAAAATTAAACCATGCATGACCACAAAGTAATTCTTTCTGACTTAGCTCTTGTTAAAATGCTATAAATAAAGGTCAGAACCCTTTAGAATGTCATTCAGTAAGTAATAGATCAGTGTAGATTTATTATGCAGCCAGAAAACACATTGCATATTCAGGTGAATGCCTTTACTCTTAAATCTTATTTGAGTGTTGAGATGAAAAAGTCCCAGTTATCTCGATTTGAGGGTACCTGCCAAAGCAGCGGTTTCAACAAGGACCTGCCCCGTGTCAACAAGCTCACTAGAAATTCTCCCACAGAGCTTTCCTGCTACACCCTTACTTCTCAACAGGTGGCGCTGTGCTAGGTAGTTTATAAAGGGATTTCCTGTGGGAAGGCTTTTTATCCCAAAGTTTGGACAGAGCAGAAAGCAGCCCTGTAATCAAGCTGACATCACAATTTATCTTCCTCCCAACCACTGTAATTCCTCTCTTTGCCCAAAAAGTGTTGTATCCCAAAGCTTTCAAAGATCTCAGGAAATACTCTGTGAACAAATTTAATTGAAGGCGAGAATGAATGGTAATTATCTACACACCAAGCAGTATATTGCCAAATTCTCTTGTGATGACAAAGGGGAACCATTGGAAATGGCCGAGGGAGCGTGGCACACACCCTACAGCCTCAGCAGCTGCAGCAGTGGGAAGAAGCTTTTGGTAACGCTCAGAAAGGCATACAGTAGGAATACAGGATCATGGCATGGCAACACTTAGGCTAGATAAAAGTTCCCATCCTCCTTTTCCTCATCTATAAAATCATGCTAATCACTCATCTTAGTTTCTTGAAAGCAGAGAATTAATTCTAAAAGGAAGATATTATAATTTGGAGTATGCGCTCCAGTAGAAATTTTTGTAAGACGAAATTGTCTGTATGTCTGCATATTAACTAGTCATGTGGTTACTGAGCAAGTGAAATGTGATTAATGTGACTGAGGTTCTGTTTTAATCTAAGTAGTTATGTGTGAATACTGGCTTCCACCATTGGAAAGCACAGGGAAGAACCTAATCTCAACAACACTTGTGAGTTCATGACCTTTCTTTTTCTTTCTTTCTTTCTTTTTTTTTTTTTTTTTTTTTTTTTGTCTTTTTCATTTTTATCGGCACTGGGGATCGAACTTACGACCGCCTGCTTGCAAGGCAGGTGCTTATGCCGCTGAGCTAAATCCCCAGCCCCAGTTCATGACCTTTCTACAAGTAACCCAAACCTGCAATACAGTCTTCATGCATCTTTTGATGAAAAAATAAAGAACTCCAAAATAGGCCCTTCCACTTTCTTTGGTGTCATGCTAAGAGAGGGTTAAACCTACTGTTTTCTCCCTGTCAGCCTTTCTGTATTTTCTCCTCTCTTATCCAAGTGGTTACTTCTGAGAATGCCTGGAGATGTAATCCCTTAATTTAGATGGAGCCTTTACAACTCGAAACATTTGGCATACTTCTAGTTGGTCTACTCCAGACAAAACATGGCTTGAAAACTATCAGGTGATTAAGAGCACCATTTATGGAGTCAGACTATGTGGTTTTACAACTCAGTTTCACCATTTAATCCAATACACAGGAGAGGACCAGTTATTAGTCAAAATTCTCTACTATTATTTCCCTCAGAGAAATTGAATGAATTAAATAAGACGGACCTGGTGAGTCCATAAAGTGCAGGGTTCATTATAAACAATCCAGAAGTATATTTGACATTATTGTCTTCCTTAGATGTTATCCCATTTGCTAATGTGCTTTTAAAATACAGAACTGTAAGAATGTAGACACCAGCAACTCCTGTACTAAAGGCCCATAAAATATATGGTGTATAGCTTCATTGGCTCACTCTATCCCCTTATTTTGGTCATTATGATACATTGAGGTTCTTCTGTATCTTAAAGTATTGTAATACAATAACTTCTTGGATGAAAGAATTTTAGGGGATTTCAATGGTTTAAGTAGACAAAGAGACACACTTTGAAAAATATTTATAAGTCAAAATATTACTGTATTTTCCAGTCTCTGTTTATGAACTGTTTGTTCCTTTTTATCTGGTCCTATGCCAGATAGAATTAGAAGAGACATCAGAGGAAGAGTATAACCACCAGACTTTCTCTTCTTTCATTTATCAGAATGTATACCCGTACATCATCCCTGAAGAAATTTACTTACGTTTTATATATTGTGAGACTAGGAGAAATGATTATGAGGAATCAAATAAGCAAATCACAAAGCAATAACAAAAACAGTAGTATTCTAGTGTAGGAACCTCAAATTCACAAAGAGAATGACAGTCAGATTCAGGAGTATTGTGGAACCTGCTTAAAATTCAAAACTTTGGAAAGCTGGTCAACTTCATGGTAGCTTGGTGTGAGTATTCACACAATGGAAATTGATGAACACTGCCTTTCAAACATCTTGAATTCTTCTTCCTCACCTTTCAACTTCTGGTTTGTATATCTCATTTCTGCCTCAGATCAAAGATAGAAGTTGTCCACTATTGAGTTTAGTATGAGATAGTGTTTTGGAAGTTTTGATATGTTCTTTTGGAAATATCTGTGCTCACATACCTTGTGACCTAAGGAGTTCTAATGCAGCCTGTATGAATCAGCTCATGGTAGGTCCTAAGGAAATCGACGTGCCTTTGACTATGGAGGGGCAATCTTCTGGCATGAATATTAGGTAGGTTGACTAGATAGGTTCATGAGGTATACATGGTAGTGGGGAATTTTATGATGGCATCACAGAAGCATCTTGGGTGACTGACTGTCACTGGAGAGGCGTAAAGACAGAGGCAATCGACAGAGCGCTGTCAAAGTCAGACAGCACCAATCATGGTCCCTGAGCACCTCACAGGCTCACGGTAGGAGGGAGTCTATGGATAATGTATTGATGATCAAAGGGAAAAACAACAAAGACATTTCTAAACTGGGCCAAGAATGGACAAGTCCATTTAGAGACATTTGTAGAAGAGGAATTATAGAAACAAGCATCATTAAAAAGATTAAAAACTCTATGAAGCAGAAGCTGAACCCAGATGGAGCTTGCGTTTTGCTCTGCAGTGACAGGTTAATTTTGACATTGTTTTTACAGGAGATGCAACTTCTGGCTGGACTCCAATCTGTGGTCCTGTTTAAAGCAGTCAGATGCTAGGTAGATATCATCAGACTCCTTCCCAAGCCCGTGGCTGACTTGAACACCGAGTGAAATCACTGCAGAGCATGCAAAATCAAGTTTATTGCTGATAGCCCCAGAACATTGGGTTTTCCTTTGGTGAACTCACTCCCTGCTACCAAGGGCTTGGGGTATGGGGGAGGCTTGCCCATGAAGAACTGTGACCTTGCTTGGCCATTTAAAAATTTTGCTTCAACATTTGGAAGTCATGAATTTCTGTTCACCCATATCTTGCAATGAGAGAATTTTCCCTTTTCACTGACAGGAAGTTAGGTTAGATTCAAGAATATCATGATATTGGGACAAAAAGAGAAAAGAACTTGTGGTTTAAGAAAACTGGAGGAACTTGTGGTTTTGCCTTCAAAGTGGTGAGTCAGGCGATTAAAAAAAAGCATGCCTAACTAGTCCAGATAATTGGAGGTAATAGGAAAATTCAAAGGAAACAAGAATCGTTGAAGTGCTTTATCATTTTTATAAGTGTGTTAAAATACATTTTTGTACTGAATACTTGACCCTGGGAATCCTGAATAAATTGGATTCAATAACACTTAGCAAGTACTTACTGTGAGTGGGACTTTGGAAGGCAGTAATTTCAGAGTAATTATGGTGTGATATAGAACAAGATGTCAGTGCAATCTTTTATTCCACCCACTAACGTCTCTTCATGTTTCAGGAAGACAGGTACTCTCTGTACGAGGCAGGAATGTACTCTTCTTCACATTTTGCAAGTTCTAGCTTGTGATTCTGTGAGCTGTTACACAGAGCTTCATGTTTCCAAGATCTTTTGTGATCAATTATTAATCTCTTATCAGGATCATTCCCGGGTTGAATGAAATCTTTCTTCTCTTTCTGATTTCCATCAAAAGCAAAGTATAACAACAGTATTAATTTTTCAAAATAAAAATCATCCATAATCTTCAAACTGTAATACAACTTTTCATATTTGCATATAGTTTTATAGCTTTAGCCTTTATACATATTTATTACAATAGCAGAATTTAATATAAAATAATATTTCAAAAGTTATTATCTCATGAAATGACCTTTTTCTTATGTAATGTTGGAATATAATTTAATATTCCCAAAATATTTTTAATAAGCCTTCATTATTGACTATTAAGACTTTTCCCCATTTCCCTGTGACAGGAAAGAGTTTTCTGTATGTCTTTATATCTCTAGACATTAGCACTAAATTTGTCAGGTAATAGGCACAAATAAATACTTGTGAAGTTAATTATGAATTATATTTTGACTTTCTTCTAATAAATTATTTATTTGGGATGAACTTTCAAGAATAAGAGTAAGAGATTTCTGAATCAGAAGCAATAAACAAGCTAAAGTTCTCAGTACTTGCATTGTCCAGTTTTCTTGTTACCTGGACAAAATTCTCAATGACCACAATTTAAAGGAGAGCTGTGACAGGCCCCTGGTTTGCTCTGTGGTCTGCTGACCCCCAAGCACAGACATCATAGTGGAAAGATGTAGAGCAAAGCTGCTCCCTTCACGATGGTCTGGACGGAGACCACAGGAGAAGACACCTTCCGAGGAAGGACTTCCAGTGGCCCCCGGGCTCCAGCTGGACCCTACCTGCTAAGAGCACATGCTGCCATGATCATCATGGGTTAATCCACTGGTGATACTGAACCTCTCCAGGAGTCTTAATTTAGTCAAGCTGACAATTTGGGTTTACCGGTACATGTACATATTTTGTTAAGGAATTACATCAATTTATCAAAACTCTCATTTTTGTCATTTCAGATTTTGACTTGGTCATTAAAATGTTGCCCCAGATATTGCTTTAATGTGCACAGTAGCATGTGTGTAGCATCATACTGTTAGTGGTTTTCCCCAAGATAGCTAGTATCTTTAGCCCTTTTGATTGAGTTTCAGGTTCCCAGGACAAGGTTTGGTATATAGCAGATGCTCAGAGAGTAAGTTAATAAATTCTAGAGCTTTTGGCCATTTGTGCTGTTTAATTTAATGTTTTGGAATATCTGAAAGAGAAAACAAGAGTAGTAATTAAAGTTGTGTTACAGAGACGGGCTGACAATTCTGATCCTGATTTTGCTTTCTATGTCTGTGCAAACAGGTAGGGTAATGTCTGGAAAATGTAGACATTAATATCTCTCATAACAGAATTGTGATGAGGATTCCCATGAGCTAACATAAGATCCTGGCTCAACAGAAGCACTCTGCAAATATCACCTATTTTTATCTGGTCCATTGATTTGTACAGTCTTTACAAAAGATCTCTTAATGTGTTGTAAATATTAATCCCTTATCAAATTTAATGCAGATGCTCATATATCATATATTCTTAAATTTATGATTTATTTTCATAAGTAGATAAGGATATTTTCAATATTTTATGTACTTAAGAAGGTCAGTATTTCATTTATAGACTTTTTTTTCAGATTCATATTGAAAAAGTATCGATCATTTCCCCAGCTGCTTACTTAGCAGTTTGTTTTACTTTAAGTATATTTTTAAAACTAAAATTTTATATCTGTTTTACTCTTTAATGCAGCTAGAGTTTGTTTTGGTGGATAGAATAATATAGAAATGCCTTACTGGTTTGTTATTATTAATTCCTCCTTTCATGCCTTACTGGTTTGTTATTATTAATTAATACTTTTTAAATTTGAATAATAAATACTTTTTATGTTTCTCTATTGATCTAAGAATTCATTTTTCTGTGCCAGTACCAAAACTCAATGACTTTTGCTTTCATAATGTTCTAATATTTAGTAGATTTCTCCCCATATTTGCAATTCTTTAATACAATATTGATCTTACTTTCACTTATCTTTTGGGTACCATGTCTCAAAAACTTAAAATAGGTTAAGCTGGCATTTTGATTGGAATTGTTTTAAACGTATGGATTAACATCTGCCTCTTTAAAAAACATTAATCTTTACTTTGGGATTAACTTTTCCCAAGAAAACTTTGTTATATATAAAGTGCTTGTCAGTTTTCCATGAATTTCCTTCTTGATTTTGTGAATGGAAGTCACTTTGTCATTATATTTTCAAGTTGAATGTCACATATACATTAAAATTCTATTGATTTCTGAGATTTCTTTGATATCTGGTCATTTTAATCGGTGTTTATAACTTTATATATTGTTGTAGGTTTTTATATATATATACACTATATTATCCACAAATGAAGTTTACCTTCTTTTACAATAGTCATTATTTAATGATCATTATTATTAAGTGGATATAAAGTTTCAATTTTGCAAGATAGAGAAAAAGCCCTGAAGTTATATCATCTTACTGCAAATATCCTGCCCAACAGGAGTCTTTGATACAGCAGTTTCCAAGCAAGTTTCCACATTAATGTCCTGAAAGGCTACACATACCTGGAAAACATTATGCAAACTTCTTGGGGGCTGTGAACTTCTCCATGTATTGAAAATCATGAAAGAAGGGTACTTATGTGATATTTTGGCATGAGCACATAAGCCTGTTTATCACTTAGGTTGCTTTGAGTTTCTGCTTTTGTTTTTGTTATATAATCTCCCCCAGTAGTGCTGGGGATTAAACTCGGAACATCATGCAAGCTAATCATATGCTGTACCACTGAGTCACATCCCTGTATTTTTCATTTTAGTTTTCACTGGATGTGATCCATTTTCTACAAAGCCTAAATAATTCTAAATGCAAATTTAAAGCATGCAATTTTTAAAAACTTGTACATGTTTTAATATGAAATATATCAAAGATGGCTCATAGTGAGCTGCCTCATAGACAGCTTGGCACAATACCACTTGCCCAATCCTTTTAACCATGTCCAAAATGAGGAAGGACAAAACTTGTTAGCCGCACACACTCATAGGGTTACCTCAGCAGTGCTTTCTCTGGGTTAATGACCAGAAAGGCAAATGTGCAGTATACTTCTGAGAAATCGAAGTCTTGGTTCAGAATTTCTAGTTTCAGTCATGCTTAGATTTTCTTCAGAGCATAACTACCAACCGTGCAATTTCACGGAAACTGCAAATATCCTCCATAATTTTTTTGGCTGGAGATTTGCAAGTAGCCAACCTGAGAATGTTATTCAGTTCTTGCAGCTGATTGGCTGCTGCCCTGTAACCCATCTCTGGCAGATGTACTAGCATCCTTGCATCATAACAGATTGCTGTAGCACCTGAAGCTCTCTTCAGTGTTGACAATTTTGCTGTTATTAAAGGCCTGAAATCCCTCCAAAATGCTCTATGCCTTCTAGGGCTTCTAGCAAGAAGCCTAAAGGCCAGAAGAAGTTTAAGACACTCCATAAGATTGAACTACTGGATTTGCTCTGGGAACTAAAAAGTTATGTCACAGTAGCATCGTAGGCATTTATAGGCACTTTACTGACCGTATCTGAAACTTGGTTTTTTCACAATTCATGGGCGCTCTAGGAAAGCAACCCCACGGATTTTAGGAGTCCACTCTACACTAACTGACTCAATACAATTGTCATAGCCTGCCACTTGCAGAAACTTCTTTATTTCAGAAAGTTTGCCTTTTACAGAGAGCAGACGTCTGGGAATGGCTGAGGATGCTCTATTGAACCCTGCTGAGTTCCACAGTTTTACCCTAGGTGAGGAACTTTAAGATGAGGACAGCAAGATATCTTTACTGAGAGCTGAGATGTCTATTGAACAATAATGAGAACAAGCAATAAAGAGAGAAGCATGAGCTTCATCATAATTACTTTTTATTACATTAACAGAAAACAAAGCATTAAAAAACAAGTCCCCGAGTTAGATGGTAGTGAAGGTTGTATAACAGCATAAATGTACCTACTGCCACTGAACAATATGTTTAAAATGTTTCAGTAGAAAATGTTTAAGTATATTTTATCACACTGAGAAATAAATAAAATGTGAAGTGTGTTTGAAAAATAAGGTGAATGTTTAAATTTAAAACAATAAGTTATGATAAAAGACACCTTGCCTCCGATCTCCCTAAAAAATCTTCCCTTCATTTGGAAGATACTTATACCATTGGTCTTGGCCCTTTCTGAAGCAGTCTTGGAAGTTCTCTTTTGTGTTCTTAGTTGTGCTGTTGTGACTGCCTCAGTGTTGTGAATCAGTTCAGAAAATTTACCTCTCATAGCTCTTTGACTTTGGAAAAGAGCCAGACGCCAATGATGACAGATCAGGTGGGTAAGGGAATAGGTGGATAAGGACAACACTGTGATGTCTTTACCTGTCTGCCTCTCTGCTGGATGGCACTTGGCAGCAGTATTCTCTGTAATGTTATCACTTCTCATAAAGGCACTCAGGAAGAGGCCTGCCAGAACTGCTTCAGAAGGGGCCAAGACCAATGGGATAAGTTGGTTCAAGGAAAGCAAGCATGAGGATCATTTAAAAGAGAGATTAATGCGATGTCTTTTATTTTAATGATTTTTTTAAAAAAAAATTAAACACTCCCACATGTATTTCTGTCATACTTCATAATTTTGTTTTTCATAATGGTGAAGCTATTATAAGAGAGTCTCTGCATTCTGATATAAGTTATCTGTTAGAAATGAGTACAGAGTATTATTCATTGCTTTTTCTATATTTTCTGATTGTTAGATTTTCTTATTGTATTGGCAATTTTGTAACATTTATCAAAGACCTGACATATGCCAGACCTCTGCAAGGAACTTTGTTTAGTCTAAAAACAATTGATGAATTTTGTAAGCACTGAAGCTCGGAGCCACACAATCCAGGGACAGTCAGAGTCCCCAGAAATACTGTGCAGAGCTAGGACTTCCTGACTCTAGAGCAGAACTCTTTTTATTCCATTAGCGGTGGTTGCATTCCTCTCAGAGAACTGATTGACTTGGTGAACAGGATTCTTTAAATATTTTGAACCTAGAGGGCTCTGTGGTGGAGCTCTTGCCTTGCATGCACAGGGCCCTGAGTTCCATACCCAGCACCACAAAAGCAAGCAAACAAACAAACAAAAAGCACGGACTTGGAGGACTCACATAGCCACTCAAAATACGTTTTCCTTTCTTTTGGTCATGGCAGATAGTCTATATTCAACTTTTGCCTCGTAACTGTGCTCCTTTGCATGGAGCATGGAGCCCCAGGCTATCCCCTATTCAGTGATGGGTGAGTGGCCCTGACCCACCGCTTACATTGCTGATTTTCTGTACAGCGAGGAAGGATATCTTTGCCAATAAGCCTTTAAAGAAAATGGGAAAATAAATTGGTAGGCTTGCAGAACAAAAATGCAAGAGAGTATGCATTTGTGGAAGTGAAGTCTATATCCATGACTCTGGAATAGAAGCCACCCACCCAGTCCTCTGGTAGGATTAAAAATAATGCTGGATATGAACAGCCTATTTGATCCCTTGGAGGATTCTCTCCATGCAAAACCAAATTTTCTTTCCACTAGAGTATTTTTTTTATTTTTATTTTGAAAGTATACAACAGAACAAGTCAGAATAAAGCCAACTAAGATCATACAGTGAAATTGGTACAGAACTTCACAGCAGGTTACCAGGATAACAGTAATAGGTATCACAGTATATTTTATCTTTATAATAGTTGTTCTTTCAATCCCATATATCAAAATGAGATGAAATATAGAACACTATAGAACTTATCAAAACAGAATATTGAATAGAGCAGTACCATTAATCAGAAAAGAACAAAACAGTAATAAAAATATTTGCCTTCAAAGAAATGGTAGAAGGAAGTCCCCCTTATTTGCTATGGTCAACCTCCCAGGAGATGCTCAGATTTCTGGTTCCCATTTGCTAATGAGGGGGGGGTGGAGGAAAGGATAGGGGAAGTGGGATATTTGACTCTAGGCCATGTAGCAGTAGGTTCACTATTGCTAAGCAGGGAGGCAGAATGGTCATTTGTTTTCACAGTGTCTTCATGGCGTGGATCTCAGGAGACACGGCTGGGTCTCCCCCTGGAAGGGCTGCAGTGGGCCACACTACTGCCACTTACCAGGGAGGGGAGGTGCTGGCTTGGCTTCCCAGAGTCCTAAGTTCCAACATGGCCTCCATTAGAGTATTTTATAAAATATGTGTGTTTCCAAGACTTGAATAACAAAGGTAATGGATTCAATGGTAATAAAGAAGCTCTGTGCTTTTAAACTGCAGCCTGGCAATGCTGCATCATTTTCCTTCACAAGGATTAAGAGTAAAGGTATTTTATAGCTACAAAAGTACCACTGCAAAAACTTGACGTCACTGAGTAATACCACTTCGATCAAACAGAGCGTATAGGTGGGGGTAATGAACTTTCAGTTTCTATTTTTATGGATGCTTATTGACACAGCCACCCTCCTTTACCTTGCATCTTTATTTCTTGATGAACAAACCTCAAAATCCCTTAGCACAAGCCTGTGGCTTTCTCCTAGCCTAAGCTGATTATAAAAATATCAATACAGCTCCCAGAAATACACATTGCCTTCTCCAACTGAGCAATCAAGTTATTGATGAGTAGTATAGTAAAAACTATAGAAGCAGGGTAGGAGTAATACACGCTTTTATAATTTTTTGAGGTGTACTCCAATGAGATAAGAAAGAAAGAAAGAAAGAAAGAAAGAAAGAAAGAAAGAAAGAAAGAAAGAAAGAAAGAAAGAGATATGGATGGAAAGAGAGAGGTAGGGAAGGGAGAAAAGATGAAAGGCTGCATTCCTTTGGTGGAGCTATCATAACAAAATACTGCAGCCTAGGTGGTTTAATCAAAGTAAATGTTTTGTGAGACATGTCTAGAGACTGTATGATTTCCCCATATCAATTCGAAAAGGGACACAATTCATACCGCAACAGACCCCACTTCATCAATTCACAGAGGCAGTTAGGAAACCCTGGAAGAATAAGAAAATACAGAATCGCACATTCAAATCCAGAGTGAGCCAGTCTAAATATTTTGACATTTTCTTACCAGTTCCATCATTTGTAACGTGTGGTTTTGTTTTCTTCACGATTGAAATTATACTGTGTACACAATCTTGATTCCTGCTTTCATTGATTAATATTATAAAATGAACTGTTTGCAGACATGACATATTTAAAATCTTGTGTTATTTTCTCCAAGTTTAGGGTTCACAGTAAAATTTGCTTCCAAGACGGATTTTGCCATTTCATCTTATGTTTGCCATAAATTTCATCAATATGTTTACTCAATCAACAGATTATGACTGAAATAATCCAAAAATGAGATTTTAATCTTTCCAAACTATAAATACCTGAGATTTTTTTCTAGTCATATGTCTGCTTATTTCATTCATAGATATTAATTTTTAATAGGATATAAGGATCTGTTGTTTTCAAATTTAATATAATTTACTAACATAATGTTCATATCTCTTTTCTATTGGTTGTTTATTCTTTAAACAGTTTATTTGTTATTTTTGTCTTCATAATAGGTAGTCAATCAATTTTAGTAGATTTTTCAGGAGTATAATCTTAATATTTACTTATCATTTCCATTCTTACTATACTTGAGATGATCATAATATACAGTGAATGTTCAAATTTTAAAAACATTTTTACAGTAAAAGACACATTGCTGTTAATTACCCTTAGGATACTTTTCCTCACTTTGCACACACTTATCCATCAACCTTGCTACTTTCTGAAGTAGCTCTAGAAGTTCTCTTTTATGAGGTCTGAATGAGATGTAGTGAAAAATACTGTAAATGCTTCTGCTGAATGCCCTTCAACAGAAAGGCAGACTCATAAAAACATTAAAATTGGCCCCCTTCCACTTTACTCACCAGATAGGAACACTGTTACTTTTGATTCTTTCCCAAAGTAAAAACGACCATGAGAGCTAGCGTTCTACATCTATTCAGGGCATCATGGCAGCCTCTGGCAGCAAATTGGTGACTCTCGTGAAATTAATGGCAATGCATTTTTTACTGTAATTGAGCTTTCATAAATGGAAACATTCTCTCTAGTTTTTAATCACATCTTAGATCCTTGTCTAAATTTCTTTCTTATCTTTATGTCCTATTTTCTATGTTTTTATTCTTTGAAAACTTCAAGTTTACATGTTATTAATTTTCCTTAAGGAATGCATATTATTACAAGTCAGAAATCCATGATTTTTATTCTGAAATGAATTTGGTCTGATTTGGTTTGATTTGATTGAGACAGAGTCTCCTTCTGTTGCCCAGGGTGAGCCTGAACTCCTAAGCACAAGCCACCTTTCTGTCACCCTCTGGAATCCCTGGGACCACAGCAGGCAGCATTGAACCCTGCTCTACATGATTACATTGGTACCAAACATTCTGTCCTTATATCCATGCTAACTCCCTGAGCAGCAACTCAGGCAGGAAAGTGGGATTCTTTTTTCTTCCACTGAGATTGTTTGGGATAATTCTCAGGGAAGCCACCGCACCGAGGCTGCAGTCAGGGTGCGTGGCAGGGTGAGGCCATGTGGCCAAGCACACTGGGCCCTGCATGGCTCTCATAGCAGCATAGTGAGGCAGGACAGGCACCTTTTCATTTGTGCTGTATTTGGTCTGCGAGAAGCCACTGAGGACCCAACAGAAAGGATTCTTGCTTTTTTCTTCAGTAATCTCATTCCCAGAATTTGATGCTGAGAAAAACAAATTCAATGAGTAAAATCATGCATCAACTCTTATCCATGAAATCAAGAATAATGATCTGTTTAAACTCTTCACATCCACAATTAAAAATGAACCTAACATTCCTAAACTTACATATTATGCACCTAAGATAGACGTGTTGCACTGCCTTTATTCACAACGATACTTACACAAAAAGCAGAGCGTGTATTTGGGCTATGTTCTTAAATGAAAAATTACAAATTACTGTATTTTGGCTGGCTTCTGTATCAGTGTTTAATTATACAAACAAAATTTGAGCTTTGATTTTGTAACTTGGACAACTACTTCTAAGATAACAATATGTAATATTTTAACTAGTGATAATTTTTTACTTTTTTAAAAATTCTGTACCATTTCTACCCTTTTTTTCAGTTTTGCTCTTAAAAAAAAAAAAGAAAACAAAAACAGTAACAAACCTTTTTCTTTTGTAAAAACATCCTGAAATCTTAGACTTCTGAATACTTTCTTCTACTGTACCCCAAAGTAAAGAACTATGGCCCCTAGAAAATTAACAACCTTTGGTGCTTTGAAGAGTTACAGCATTATGCTTTTGACTCAAAGGCACTTTTTCAAAAGAGATTCCCAACTATAATAAATTCCCTATCCTAAATTACTATGGAGGAAGTGGTTGGGTTCCTCTGTCCCTGACTGCCCGAACCTAATTCCTCTCACTTGGCATCTTTTTACTCTTAAGAATTTTCCAAGACCCAGTGCACAAAGCCTGCCTGACTAGGTAACCACAACTAGAAAGTGCAGATGCAATTTTCCCTCCCTGCCCAGCAGTGATAATCCACTAGAAGGCTGGTTTTCACACAATGAAGTTGGAATGGGCGGAGGTGGCTTTCAGTCATTCAGACACCATCTCCTCTCTCCCTGAGCCGGCATTGCTTGCCGCAGCTCAGCAGGAAAATTGCTGTCAATCCCTCCAAGTGAATATGCCATTTGGAAGAATTTCCATCAAAAACTTGTCTAATATACGATAAAGCCACTGCCTGCCTTTGACTACAGAGCATTAAAACAATGTCATCAGGTTATTTGGCTTCGTATAGCAGTTGTATGGATTCAGTTGTCTTTATTTCAAGAATTCATGTTTATGTGCTATAGAATGTGCTGTAGAATATGCTGTGCATGGATCTGGGGAATTATACAGTAAATTTCCCTGGTAGGATTTTGGTAGATTGTCACTTCTGATCCCAAGACGAGCAGCTCTGTTCAAGCAGGCTTCTGAAAACAAAGCAAATCATGTGTACAAACAGGGAAAATAAAATATTTAATTTCATGCTGTAATACAGACTTTAGCAATAATTCAGACAGTACATACCTAAAAAATAAACATTTGATCCTAAGCTGATTTACTTCTCAGTGAAACAGACCCACGATAAATGACATACACGATATCTTGACTGCAGTAAGATTCCAAAACCTGTTATTTAGAACTGATTGGATGCTAATAGATGTTGGTTTCAAGTGAACTCAGAAAACATTATTTGAAACAATAATTAGTTTTTCAATTTACAAAATTGATGTAGTTTGTTGCCTCACATAACCCCTGTGTTCTCTCTCTTCTGTGGTTTTTATCAATTTCATGCTTTGTGTCTGTTACTAAAATGGAAATACTTGTCCAAATATAATCCAGAGACTCAGTCTTGTCTTTATTGCTAGGGAACATACCTTAAGTCTGTGTGACTAATCCTTGACTAATCCCTAATTCTATGTGACTAATCCTTGACCATGTCAACATTATTCCTTCTTTTTTTCCCACCACCCTTTATCCAGTCCTTACGCCCCTACTCACAGGGGCTGGAGGGCCCAGAAAGGGGAGATCCTGAGGGTTGACCCCTCATTCAGGCCTCAAACACCTGAATCTGAGGGGCTGTTTTCAGAAGCAGAATTAGGTGAGAGTCACCGAGAGGGGTTAAATTGCAGGTCAATAATGCAACTAAACCCCCAAGAACAGCCAAAGTAGATGGGAGTTAGCCATGGGGAAATCCAAAGGCCAGGACTGGGAGGAGAGACCCAAGTATGCCACTCTAAAGCCAACGTATAAGTGACTTTCAGACTGTTTTATCTGTCCTTCTGTGGCTTGTCCTTACCCAGGGTTGCTTAATGGGAAAGTTGCAGAGAGGATATGTATGACTGTTGTTTAAACAATGCTATGAAATTTTGAACACTTTCTCACAGCTTGTGAGTAACTAACACAATATAGCAAAGATGAGGACTTCTAAGGATAGGTCAGAATAGGGTGGGGTAGTAAGGGGCAGCCTGGTTTACAGTGGATCCCTGATCTTCATGTAGGCGGTTTGACTTCCCAGGAGCAGGCATTTTGCGAAGGAACTTGAGCTACAGGGAGAAACTATCATGAGACACACATATGAATATGTGCTAAAACAATACCCTGGCCCAAAATTTAATTCATCGTGTGCTATCGAATATTTTAGCTAAAATTTCAAATCCTAGAAAACAAATATAAGAAGTTTCTACCGACTCTGATTATAATAAAATACTCTTTTATGCTGTCAAGCTTTACAGTCCTATTTTAATACCTCAGTTGATACTCAAAATACAAAATAAGCATAGTAAACTGTAATATGAATACAAATAAAATAAACATATAGTTATTGAACAAAGAGGCATTAATCAACCCATTCACTGCGTGAGTGAACATAAATTATAGGAATATCACAGTTTATTTATTGATCACAAAGTTCGGTTTAAGTTTTAAATCTGTATTCTTGAACTTCTCAAACATATTTCTCTTTAAGGAGATTAAGAAATTTCTAATGGATTTTTAGAGCTATAGTATAAAATCTCTATTAGAAGTAATAGAGGAGACTAATCTGAGCTTCCTACGTGAAATGCATGCATGAAATAACGGGGGGAGAAAGGTTAAACTCAAAATCACACACAGAAGGCAAATAGATTTGAAATATGTGAATGTTCACTGCATCCATATATATATATATATATATATATATATATATATATATATATATATAAAACTTTATGGAAAAAAGGTAAAACAAAATTTCAAAACAAAGTAACAGGAGACTAAGAATAGTTAATACACTAAGAATAGTTAATACGTGGCAAGTTCTTATCATTAAAGAAATTGCTCAGGGCTTAAGATATGTGCATAAAAACTTCTCCAATTGATACTAACACAAACCTTCCTTTTTAACGAACCCTAATGGTATAACTGACTGGCACTTTTTCCCTTTTCGATGCTGTCCTTCACCCTTTCACCCATCCTAGTGCCTTTTTCCTTTTGAACAAATTCTTCCCATTTGACAATATCTATTGCACATCTTAGACCTTATTTACTCTTTCAGTTTCTCACACCAATGGAAATTAAAGAACATCTTCCTGAACAACCAGTGGGTTATAGATGAAATTAAAGAAGAAATTAAACAATATCTATAATTTCAGTGAAAATACAGTTTCTCATATCAGGGAGACAATACAATGTTTACACAAGTGAGTGATTTATTTGACTTATGATTATGGTCTCAGGTTGCATCTATTTACCTATATACGTCTCAAATTTATCCTTTATGGCTGAATAGCACTCTATTGTGTAAATGGAGATATTTATAAATCGTGTTATTACAAATTGTGCTGCTATAAACGTGGGTGCACATATATTGCTATGGTATGATGTTTTTAATTCTGCTTGGAAGATACCCATAAGGGAAATAGCTAGTCAAATGGAACCTCTAATCCTAGTTTTTGAGGAATCTCCCCACTGACTTCCACAGTGATTGTACCAGTTTCTACTGCCATCAACAGTGGACAATGATTCCTTTTCTCCCACAGCCTCTACAGTATTTTTTATTGGTTGATTTCTTGATGATAGCCACTCTTTCAGGGGTGAGATGGAATCTCAGTGTTGTTTTAGTTTTCATTTCTTGAATGATCAGTGATGTTGAACATTTTTCATATATTTATTTTCTATTTGTATTTCTTCATCTGAGAAGCAGGTACTCATCTCAGATGCCCATTTTTTGGTTAGGTTTTTCAATTGGGGGGTGTATGATTTTTTAACCCTTTATATGTGCTGGACAGCAGTCCTTTGAGGGACAGTTGGCTAAAATTTTTTTTCCCACTCTATGAATTATTTTTTCACTCTGTTAATGATTTCTTCTGACATGCAAAAGCTTTTTAATAAGAAAAGATCTCAGTTGTCAATTCTGGTAAATATTTTGTGTGAAGTTTGATTTTTGCTCATGAATTCTCTACCTAGCCCTATGTTTTAAATATTTTCAATATTGCTATCTACTCTGACTTCTAGAAGATTTGGTGTTGTTTTTGTTTTAATATTTAGATATCTGATCCATTTTTACTTTAGTTTAGTGCATGGTGATAGACACTACCTTTGTGAATGGATTGATGGTGTCTGGTGGACATTCCAGCTCTCATAGGATCAGATTAGCACTGCAAGAGTGAGTTGTTACACTGTGAGACTGTTGCACACAACTGGTCCCTTCCACATGTGACATTTTCCCTTTCCACTTCTGTACCATGTTGTGAAACAGCCAAGGAAAGCTTAACCAGAAGCCAAGCAGTAAAGACCACCAAGTCTGGGGTTTTCAGTCTACAAAACTGAGTTAAACAAATCTCTTCTCTTTAAAAAGTAAAAAGCATCATGTATTCTGTTATAGCAACACAAAACAGATTCACACACATAGTAAATGACAAAGAATGTGAAATGAATACTAACATTGTCAATCATGGAATATTTTGTTAGACATTTAATATACATTCCCTATTAATACTTACAGTAACCCCTAGTGATAGGAATTATTACTATTACTGCCAAAATGTAGTTGAGAATGTGTTCAGAAACTTTAATAACTTTTCAAGGTAGAAAATACAAACATGTTTTTCGGGTAACAAGACATGAACAAAAATGACTGACAAAATGAAGACTCTTCTTTATTGAGGAGATTACCTAATTTATTCAAAGCCTAAACTTTATAGGACACAATTTTATGGATAAAATAATCAAGAGAATGCAATCTGAAGTAACCAATTTATTTCTCAAATATTTTTCACTGAAAAATTATGCAAACAAAAATTATAGGAACCAAAGTGGTTCTGGAGATTGATTTAAGTGATTTACAGAAAATTAATGCTTTGGAAAAAATGACTGAGAGGGAAATTGGCCCGGGCTTCTTACGTGATGAAGACCAACATCACACATTTTCTTGGGTAGTGTACATGTTACAGGGTTTCATATCTCTACACCAAACAGCTGACACATCATATATGTTGTTAAATAATGCAAACCCCAATGCCTTTATTGCCCTTACTCCAGTGCTCCAGGCAATATACCCAGAGCCATGGTGATAGGACACTGGGCCAGCTGGGAGCCTACCACCCATATGTGTTAATTGAGGGAGGACATCACAACCTTCTGAAGGGAGGAGCCCATGGGCCTACTGATCTATAAACTAGTACTTCCATATGAATGAGCTGGAGTCTCTCAGGAGGGTCCAGATATCTAATTTTTAAATCTCCAAGTTTAAAATATCTTCCAGAACAATAACTTCCTTGGTATCTACTGAATTATGGTAACTTCCCTGTACCTTGGGCCTCAGCTGAATATTTCTGTTTAAGAAGAATGTGGTTCTACAAAATACTGTGTTATACAAAGGAGGGCAGATAATGGAAAGGAGGCACATCATCATCTTTTTTTGTTTTTCGGTAAAGAGAATCTGAATAAACCAATCAGTAGTCATTTGGCCCAGGAACATAATCAGCAATGTTTTTCTTTCCAAACACACTTTCTCTTACATACAAGGCCTTCACAGATACCATGCAGTGTTTACAATGTTCAGTGATTCTGGTTATATACTCTCAAGTATGTGTCTTTCAAAACAAAAGTCTGTGAATATTCATTTGAGTATAAATTGTTTAATTAGAGAGTATGCCTGACAGCTCAGTGAGGGTGGAAGAAATGGGTCCAGAAATGGAAGAAAATCAACAAATTTCAGATAGTCTTAGAGTGTGACAGCTGGAGACCCACTGACAATGTAGAATCCATGTCATATCAGTCTGTTCAGGTTATTATAAAATGCCACAGACTGGATATAAATAACAAGAATTTATTTTCTCACAGCACTCAGGACTAGAATAAAAGTCCTAGAAAATACAGCTTATGATGAGGCCCACTTTCCTGGTTTGCAGGTATGCCATCTTGTTATGTCCTACGTAGGCTTCCTTTGGTGCACGCCCACAGAGAATGAGACAGCTGTAACATTTCTTCTTATAAGGACACTGCTCCTTTTGGATCAGGGCCTCAACTTGTTTACTTCAGTTGATCTTAATTACCTCCTTAGAAACCTTAACTCCAAATATAGCCACTCTGGGAGTTAGGACTTCAATGTATGGATTTTAGGTGGGCACAATTTGCAGTCCATTAACAGAGGCACAAAAGCTATGATATTTTTTTCACTAACTTCTGAGTCCTGAGTTGGGTAAATCTTGTCATAGTCCCAAGTACAGGTTGCATGCCTTTATCCAGGAAAAAACACCTCAAAGACAGAAACAAGAAGCTGAGAAACCTCTCTAGGTTTTGGTCTAGCCTCTGCTGATAACCATGAGTGCAGCAGGCAGGCCCTCAGCTTGCTGCTCACTCCACAGGTTTAGTGAACAGCCCTACACCTGGAACCTCTAGATACAGCCCCATAGGACTGTGCAGATCTTCCTGGCATTTCCTGGTGATAGGTCCTGCCTTGCCCTATACATGGCAATCAGTCCTGCTTCAGTAAAGGGTCACAAACATTGACATAAACCAAAAAGACCTCAAAAGAAATAAAGATTTCCAGCAAGCACATATGCATGCATGTGTACCCACATATACAAATATGCCACTTGCTTGCATTTTCAGAATTTATCAAGAATTCACAAGTTAGCAGAGTGGCACTGAAAACCCCATGTCTCATTATCATTCAGTGTCAACCTTTCTCTCAATGTATAGCACCATGTGGGGCTCAGGCAAAATTCCTAAATTGTAACTAGATGGTTAACTGGTGTCTTCCTAAGCACTCTCATGGAGGAACACAGCAAGTCCCTCTATCTCTTGCACTAGGAATCTTGATGCTGTAAAAGTTTTTCCTTTCATCCAAAGTCTTTACTACTTAAAAATCAGTTATGATTATTTAAACAATTAAGCTAAATGACATGCATGATACAAGTGTCAGCTTCCTTGGAACCAGAAACGAGCAGAGCTATTTGCAGTAGAGGGAAAAGAAGAGAACTTCTTATACTTATTTAGTACTTCACTCTAGTCATAACAGCCAAAACTTTTATGGTAATCAACAAGTCCCAGATACATTCTAAGAGTTTTACATATTTAAACCTCATGAAACTATGAAAACACAATACTGAAAGTTTTATTCCTGAACTTTATAGATAAAGAAACTGAAATGCAAGAGTCTAAGTAACTTTCCTATAGTAACACAGTTTTTAAAAAGAGGATGTAGTCTGAGCAGGATGACTTCCTGGGCAGCTTTAACTGCTACAGTGCCCACCCTCTCCAAGGACAGACCAATAACAAATGGTCATATTTAACTCACTCCTAGATCTATTGAATATAAACTCTTTTCACTGTACAGTCTGGAATTGTAACCGAATTACTGTTTATGTTAAAAATAAACTTCTTTTATCTTTGCCTGGTAATTTTCCAATAGATTTTAATGAGAATCTGTTTGATGGGAAAGCTCCATATATCCAATTCTTATGGATATTTATAACTTTATTTATAACTAAGCTTACTTTACAGAGAATCAGGCATGGATAATTTTCATATACTATATTTTGTTTCTCAACTCACATTTTTTGATTTGATAAACCTGGTAAAATAGAGAGGAGGAATTGGTAGCCACCTAAAACAGCTCATGGGGAGGTAAATTTAAAATAAATAAATATAGAGTTGATATGGAGTTTGTTATCTTAAATTAGTCAAAATGTGAAAAGATTCGATGACAGCTGTGATAAATTTTAAATGACACTCCTTAAAAATAAAAATTGTATGCGGAAAAGATAGATTCCTATCCTATTTGTGAAATTTTGCTTATTTTTTACATTTTCTCATTTTGTCATTTTTAAGTGCCTCTTCTTGGTGTCACACCAGTTTCTTGACAAAGGATGGAAATTTTCAGCCTTTTGGTTTTACATTGTTGCTGGTACAGTTCAAAACAAGAACAGAGCACCCTAAGCCAGGAAGCCCTCCGTGTTGGTGTGTCCTGAAGTTTCAACCCGACAGACATTTTAGTTCTGCAGAGGGCCCTCAGGGCTAAGGCAACAACTCAGAAGTGTATTTGTTTGCAATCTGAATGCCAGAACGAACAACATGACACAATGTTAGCACAAATTTACAACTCATATAAAACAAGCTAAAAGTGGATGTCAAAGGACAGTTTGTTTAGGGTTATAAGGAGACTTGGGGTATGTGAAGGCTAATTCTTTTCTCTGACAGATGGGGATACTAAGCACCAGTGCTTCAGTTATCTATGGGTGGATAACAACTATTCCACTTAGATACTCTAACTGATAACCATTTTCCTGAGGCTTGCATTTCTTGAGGCCTGAACTTAAACAGGGCTCAGCTGGATGATTCGTCTGCTCCATGAGATCAGTCTGGTATCCAGGAATTAGTTTGGCTGATGGGGAGCTTTTCATCTTCCTGAAATTAGAATAAGATTACACTTATTTTGCCAGAGAGCATCTCTCCCAAGATGAAAGGATCATTCGGAGATTCTGTTTGCTCCCCAGTGATGCTTGCCAGTGACCAAGCCTACTAAGGTTCTGTCAGGGGCTGTGACGGCAGGGTATAGAGGCTATACATCTTGTCTGCAGTTCAGCACCTACTAGGTCCTGCACCAAGTTCTTGTCTTTAAAGCAGGTTGGCATTAGCTGTCTTCTTTTACTGTTACGTTTTCTCTGTTTGTATACCTTCTCAACTTCTGCATAGAGAAGTGGTCTAACGTTGGCTGAGAAGCCAAGAGCATTTGCCTTTCTTAGTATGTGGTCATCTAAAAAAGCAACAAGAGATCTAGCAGCTGGGGTCTGAGAAAATCAGAGCTCTGCTTCAGCAGTTCTGATGTGTGCAGAACTCAATATCACAGCTTCACTGTGAAAAGAGAGCAGCAGGTGCTAAGGGAAAGTAGCAGCCTGGATTACCATTATTTCTGGACAAAGCAGCTGCTCTGATGAATGATACTTGTGAATCTGGGACTGGGTGTCTCTCGGTTCTTTTTGGAATTTTCCTCTCACTGATAAAATATGGGAACACAAAACACATATAAATTATTTCCCACTGGAGACACTGTAGAAAACGTGTTGGTTAGTGCCTGCCTTATTCCTTGGTTCCAAATGGCCATGAACTTCATTTTCAACTTAATTTTCCATATGTGCATTTTAACTTTCTACCTCTCCCACCTCCAAATCTGTAGAAGAGCAACAAAAAGAATCTATAAGGATCATATGTACAAGGAAGTGCTTATCCAATGGGCTTGTTAGTTTAAATTGTGAGGTAGAATAATTAACTAAAGTTATTGAGTAAGATACAAGGGAAATACATGAACTTTGACATTACCTTAGTCTAACCTCGAGTTCTAGTTCTGCTACTGACTTGCCATGGAAGTTTCAGTAACTTTTTAAACATTTTGATCTTCAGCTTTCTCATCTGCCACATTTATGCAACTCCCCATTAGGTGCAGTAATGTTAGGGACAGAATGAGATGGCAGCTTTGCAGTGTCTGGAAGGGCAGACCTTCAATAAATGCTAGTACTCTTTGCTCAAGGAATCGCTCTGTAAGTGAACAAGATGTGTAGATATTTGAGAAAACAATTTTTGGTAAATATGTGTGTAGTAATGGAAATCACAACAAATATTTTTCAGCATCTCACATTTTTAGACACTGTCCCAGGCTTTGAGGGAAAATGTGAAAGCCCAAGTTCCTAGCCCTTCTGGTTGAGGGAACTGGAAGCTGAGTGAAGTGGAGATTTATAAGCAAATTGGACATGCAGACAATTGAGAATTGGGAGTAGATAGATGGATAAATAGACGATAGATAGATAGATTAGAGGGTACATAGAAAAAACAAAGTTATTTGCTTTGATATTAATGCTTGTGATTGATACAGGAATCCTAAATACTATTTAGAGGGTACATAGAAAAAACAAAGTTATTTGCTTTGATATTAATGCTTGTGATTGATATAGGAATCCTAAATACTATTTATTCTCTTGCAACTTTTTTCTTAAGCTTCAGATTATTTCCAAATTTAAGAAAAAATCTTTTGCCATAAAACATGCATTCTATTTATTTATCTAGCTATCTTTATATTTGCTTTTCTCTGCACTACTTGATTAAGTAAAATGGTACTTTTGTGTCTCCAAGTGCCTTATTGCATTTCTCCTAAAAACAAGGATATTTTCTACAATAACCACAGTAAAATTATCAAAATTATGAATCTAACATTGGTAAAATAATGTTACCTAATCATCAGTATTAAAACTTCATCAATTCTCTCGCCAACGTCCTATACAGCTAAAGAAATACTTTCTGAGTCTAAATTCAATCCAGAATCACATGGTATATTTCTTCTTAGCCTTTTTAGCTCTAAACAATTCCTTCTCTTTGTTTTTCATGATTGACAGAATTTGAAGCATGCATTCCATCATTTTGTAGCTGCCCCTCAGTTTGGCTTTATCACATGTGTCCTTGTGCTTAGAATCATGGTGAGCATTTTTTTGTTCAGAAATACTATAAAGTGGTGATGTGTTATTAGCACATCACATGAGGCAGTGCAAGATGATTATTTCTCTCACTATTCAAATTATAGACTGAATGTTTGTGCATTTCCATTCATAAGTTGAAATCCTATTAATATGATTCATTTTGATTGATACATGAAGAAACTGTTTAAATTTTTTAATTATTAAAATAACAGACACATTGCCATTAATTTTCATCCAAATATTCCTCCTTGCTTCAAATACACTTACCCCACCATTCTGGCCACTTTATAAAGCAGTTTTGGAAATCTTTCATGAGTGTCATCAATTGTGCTGTTGTCTTTCCTGGTGTCCTAACTCAATTCATGATCATTCTTACTTTATAGAAGAGCCAGCCATTGCACAGAGACAAATTTGGTGAACAAGGTCAAGGAGGACACAGTGTCATGTTTCTACAAGACTGCCTTTTCATTTCATGGCACTTGGCAGTGGCATTCATCACACTTTTGATCCTACTTCCCTTGTAAAGATGCCCACAATGAAGGACTTTGAGAAATGCTTCAAAAAGAAGCAAGAATCCTGGGCTAAATATATTCAAGGAAAGAGGGATATTTTGAAGTATATTAAGAGTAATGAGCCTTTTATTGTATTTTTTATTTCAGCCTTCACTAAAATAAAACATATTATTCACATATTATATATGTTGATCACATCTCACAGTATTAGGAGTGAAGGCCTGTAGGAACTGATAGGTTATAAGGGGGGCTCTCTTCACTGGTGCCCCTATTAAGGACATTCCTGAGAGCACCACCTAGAGAACACACAATGAGAAAGCAGCCACCTGTGAAGCAGGAAGTGGTCACTTATCAGACACCACATATGCTGGCACCTTGAACTTGGACCTCCTAACCCCCCAAACTGTACGATATAAGTTTTGGTTGTTTATGAGACATATGACTTATGGTGTTCTATAAAGCCATTCTAACTAAGACAATAAGTGACATTAACTTTGATCAATTGATCAAAGTGTCATCTGTTGGACTTCTCCATTACAATTTATATGTTCTTTTTAAATTCTCAGGCATCTGATTAGGAGGCCGTTGAGACTAAGTACTCGCATCCTTTCTCATAGGATAAGAAAGGAAATACTTTATTTCTGCAACAGTAGTTTATTCATTACACATTTATTTCAGTGAGGATTTATAGGATTTCATTCTACTGTATTTGTTTTACTCCTCAAAGTGCTCCATATTTATTTAGTGCTATACTCTTCCATGTGAATTCTAAGTCCTCTTAATTAGGTCCTCATTTAGTGTTATTGTTACCCTTATCCTGGAATCAACTATTATAAGGAGTGTTGCTCCTTTTGTTCAGAAATATATTGCATTTCCTTTTAAAGTAAGTTTATTCTTATGGCTTTTATTTATTTTTTAAAATAATATTTGAGAACTTGTTGTATTTAAGGCACTCAGTATGGTGTTTTAGAAGCTAAAGATATGATTCTTTACACCAAAAACAAAAGGATCAATTTCATAACTAGAAATACCACAAAATATAAAGATGATGCATTGCATGACATCAAACCTGAGATGCTAGGAGTAGCAGAAGAGGGGAAAATCCATTCACAGCCTATTAATGATTAATCAGGAGTAGTGGAGAGAGAGCAGGACGTCTGACTTCTATACCAGAACCTTCCTCATGGTAACTAGGAAAAAGCAGACCACTCAGCGAGGAAACCGCAACAGGTTTAAAAATGGGTGATGTTGAGAAAGGCAAGAAGATTTTTGTACAGAAGGGTGCCCAGTGCCACACTGTTGTTCTGGGAGGCAAGCACAAGACCAGACCTAAGTTCCATGGTCTATTTGGGAAGAAGACAAAGGCATCACCTGGGGAGGGAATATGTTGGTGGAGTATTTGGAGAATCCCAAGAAATATAACCCTGGAAAAAAAAATGATCTTCACTGGCATCAAGAAGGGAGAAAGGACAGACTTACTAATGTACCTCAGAAAGGCTACTAATAAGTAATAGTCACTGCCTTATTTATTACAGAAAAGAAAGGTCTCATGGCTTTTTCATGTGTATCATAATTTAATAGATCTCATACACCAGAATTCAGATCACGAGTGGCTGTCAGAATATTTTTGCTGAACAGTACTGATTTAAGTAAAATTGGCTTGTAGCTAAATGGAGTTTTTTCAAGTTTTGATAGTAATTCCAGTTCAGTAAACACTATCAGTATTTTTCCTTTCTAAATACATGGTTGGACTTGATTAGTAATGTTTGACTTTTCACAAAGATTGAGAATGTCATCTCAAAACCTATTGAAGGTTGGTTTTATATTTAGATTTATGTAAATGGTTAAATAGTGGGGAAATCCTTCATTCTCAAAACCAAGCAAGACTTCTCTGTTTCAATTTGTGTTTATTGGCCTGTTACAGGGAGTGGTTGAAGACAAGGAACAATATCTTTATTTTTGGTCTTAACTATGCCAATTTAACTAGAATTCCCTGTATCTAAAGAGTTCTACCTTTTTACTTACTGAAAGGCATTTTAATGTGGTGTATGTATAATACCAAATAAAGAATATTTAACATTTCTCGCATTTTATAGTTGATCTATAAGTTGAGGTTCTTTTAAAAGTTAGCATGACATAATAGCAATTTAGACTTGACTTTGGAATTCTTTAGGTCAGACTGAGTTATTATTCAGGATGGAATTTAAACAGCTATTTTAAAACACAAGACTGAAACTGCTGCTGTGAGTGTGATTGGTAGTGGTACCCGTCAACTCAATAGAAGACTTAAAGTGGGGAAAACACAACATGGGCAAAACTTTGTGTGTGATCATAATACTAAATTAAAAGCAAAATCCATTTATTGAAAATATTGTAAAATTTGCTAAATGTTAAGAAATTACACATGATGAGAATTATTTTTACAATAATCAAAGAAAAGCTTTAAAAAGCTAGAACACATCAACTAACCTAATGGAGTCATCGTATTTTGTATTCATAGTTCACACTCTCCACCATATAAATCAGACAGAGAAAAATCCCCATTTTCTATAACTCCCTTAAGTAAGATGGATGGAGTGGAATAAGTGGCAAATAGAGACTTCAGTGAATTTAGTACATTATTTTTGCCCAGTGGGACTTAATCTAAACAACCCTGATTTTGGAGTTTTCAACTGTCAGCAATAGGTGCTGTTACTTGAGCTACTTGTAAGGCATCACTTCCTCCCCAGTTTAATAATGTTGACCAACTGAAGATTTCCCCACATTGAGATAAGTTATTCCATTCTTTGCCCAGGCTCTTCTTGCCACCAGCAATGTCTCTGGACATGGGCCATTTTTCCCCCTGTGGGCACCAGAAGCAGTGGGCAGTGGGGACTATGAACAGCGTGGTCCCCTCACTCCTGCAAAGGTCTCTCAGATTCCTCCCATAAGTGACACAAGACACCTCTGTGTGCTGCGGTACTTGGGGACATGGGTTTGGAGAACCTGAATACCACCATATTTAATTCTTACACCAACTCAGAGGTAGATGCTTCCCCACTAATGTCTTATTGTGAATAGAATTATTCCTCAATTTCTGGGGGAAGGAGAATGATTCCAAGCCTCTTTCAGATACCAAGACATATGGTTGCTCAGGTCTCTTACATCAAATAGTGGCAGTGTGTGCATAGAACCTGCACACCCTCCTGTGTATTTCACAATCTTCTCTAGATTATTTATAATGCCTAATACTATATAAATTCTATTTAAATAGCAGTTATGCTGTATTGTTAGGGAATAATGAACAAGACAACGTCTGAATATATTCAGTGTAGAAAATTATTTTTATATGTTTCTGAACCATGGTTGATTGAATCTGTGGACATAGTGTCTCATGAAGGTGGGAAACGAGCTTCTTCTAGTCCCTGATGCTTAGCTGGCCCAGAAGGAAAGTCTGGCCTGGTCCATTGATACTGTCCTGCGGGTTCAAAATGCCGGACGCCACTTCACCTGCTCTTGGCCGCTCTGGGAAGTGCTGGCCATGGTGCTGAACACAGGCCTGACCTCAGAGACTACATGGAATGGCAGAGCTTTACCTGAAAGCATTATCATTTTAGGGTTTCTGCTTCTCTCCCAGTGAATCGGAGGTTCTGGTTCATGGATCAGGTCAAAGACTAAAGGGTTGCACAGGGAAGTTCTTGGTAAACTGTGGACATTTTTAAAGTGTAGCACGCACTATTTAAGAAATATTTATGGTAAGAAATTGTCTTTATTTCTTTGAAATTCAAATTCAAATCTAAAGCCAATATACCACCTGACAACCACATTCTTTAAATATAAGAGTCAGTGCTGACTTTTGGTCCTATGACACTTCCCTCCTACCCCCTATAGGATCCAGCACCTCTCTAGAGAATCCCATAGGTCATGCCCCACAGATCATACCCTGCTTGTTCTGTAGCCCTGCAGTATGAAATTATGGTTAAATTGGACACTGTGGGAATTTTTAATCAGATGATGTATATAAACTCAATGAGATAAATTACTCATATTAGGTTTTATTTAAAATATAATTGAATATGTGAATAGAAAATTAGTGTAATGTATTGATACCATCTGGTGCTCCAATTTTACACCAGTTTTTTCATCTGTCTTAATTTAAACAAGATTAAATCTTCCTCCTACATATGATTTTATTAATTACTCAGTTTTCACTTAGATACCATTGTGCTAACTATAAGCCTAAATGGATCTAATAATCTGTAAATAATAGAACAGGTATGTTGCTTTCAATGAGCCAATTTTTTCCTAGTTACACAAATACTGAGACTCAATAGTTCACCTGCATATGAAGACTAACTAGTTTTCAATAAAACATTATATCCCCAGAAACATATTTAAATACATTTAGACTAATGAATTCTTTCTATAACTCTTTATTAGTAACTGTAAGTGCTCGGGTCTGACCAGGTAGTGAGGACAGAAAAAGATGTAAGACACAGCACTAGCGTTTCAAGCTGGTAAGAAGTCCAGCAGATAAACAGATGATAGCAGTATGATTCAATAAAGCACAGTTATAGTGCTCTGGGGACACAAAGAAAAGAGTTTCTGAGCTGACAGAGGGAAGAGAAATGAGCAAAGAAGAGCAGTAGCCAGAGAATAAGCAAGGGGGCAGCAGGAACAGGTACGTGGCACAATCCCATGTCTAGCTCCGTGTAGCTGTAGACATGCATGTAACTTTGTAGTTTATGGAGCATATTCTGAGATTTACACACACACACACATACACGTTCACAAATGCACATTGTGGACAGGACAGGAGCAGTGTCAGGTTATTTTTAAGACCAAAAAAAAAAAAAGAAGCACAGAGCAGAAGAGAAGCAGAGGACAGATGGGATTGGCTTTGGGTAGCTCATCACAGAGAGCAGGGAAGTAGAACGTGGTTGGCTTCCCTAATCTAAGGTCTGGGCTTGTGGGTGATTTTTGTTCTTTGCATACATCTGTATTTTCCAGCTCCTCTATTTTTTTGAGTTTCAGGTTCTTAATTTTTATTCAGCATTCCTTACCTCTATTTCCATTTCATAGAAGAACTTACAACCTTTTGCCTTTTCCCATGGTGTCTGGCATGCTTCCATATTTCTAAAACAAAGACAATCCATGCAACTATTGATTTTTGTGGTTTAGGTAATATGTAATAAATATTTGATCGAGTCAGTAGGATTTGTTTTCTAATAAATTTATTTCTCCTTTTTATTTTTATATTAATAAGGAAAATAAAAAGAAACACTATTTTACTTATATGAAAATGTAAAACAAAATTTCATAGCAAAGTAATTAGAGAATAACAACAGTTAATAACCTATTCACTATAATGTAAATGAATGGCCAGAATGTCACTGAGTGCAAGTGATAGACAAAAACTGTCCTCTCTTACAAAAAAGAAACAGATAATAGCACAAAAACTTTCTTTTCTGTGAACTAGGAGAAATTATCAGATATAGTGAAATATTTTTGAAAGAATGGAGGAATTATTTGAACTTCTCCCTCCTTCCTATTTTTTGCTTCGTTTTTCTCTTTATTTACATATATGTATATGTTGAATTTCTCTTTATATATAAAGTCCTGTTGCTGTAGTGAAGACTTTTCTAAAGGACATGTTTGTAAGAAAGAAAGACCACTGAAATGTTCCAGATGAAGGGAGGTGGGGGTACATGCCATTGAGTTCAAAGTCCACCACTAAAGGTAGGTTTGGCTGTTTAGGTATTGAAGACTATGATGTATGATATCTCTAACTATATCTATCTGTCTGTCTGTCTGTCTGTCCATTGGGCTAGCTAGCTGAGTGCAAATGATAAGTGATGAAATAAACAGCATAAATTATTAACAATAGGTGAATCTGGGCAACGTGTACCTGTGTATGATTTATATTCTTTTTATTCTTGCACCTACCAAGTTTAAAACTGTTTTCAAATGAACTTTTCTTTTTTAAAAAATTTTAAGGAGAAAAAGAAAAAAAAAGCAGAGAAAGGGTACAAGTTATACAGATTTACAGAAAAAAATAAACAGTAGGAAATCACTAGTTAATGGATTACATATTGTCATCTTAGAAATAATTGTTCAAGTTACAAAATTAAAGCTTATAAAGTGGACATTCCAACAGTGAGACCGCAAACAGTTCTGTTCAATGATTCAACAAAACTCAGTAATATCATTATCTATCTTATACACTTAAATATACATGCAGTTATATCGTTTAGAGCACTTTCTTTTCCTCTCTTTTGTACAATGACAATTACACATTTTGGGTTTTGTTGCTCCCACAGTTCTTACTACTTTTTTGGAAGAGAGTAGAACCAAATGTGACATAACAGAACAGTCAGTCAAATCAAAAGGGTGGATGTAATAGATAATGTAAAAGCATAATACTAGGTGATCAACAATGGTTACCATAATGCCTCCCGCTACCTCTAATAGAATTGCCTATATCGTTATTTATAAAAAAATTGAACAAAACAGTAAAGAACAAAACCAAAACATTGGAGACATTATAGGTCTTCAAAAGTAGATAATAGTCAACCAGAATGGGTGTCATAATGGATCGCACTATCTTCACAGCTGTTGCCTAAACTTTCGAACCTGGTACTATCAAGCAAAACAGAATAGAGGAACATCAGTCAAAACAAGATGCTGAGAGCAACACAGGGCTTTAAATCAAGATAATGGAAAGTCAAAGTGGGTTACTATAATATATCCTGCTATTTTTTAATTTATTTTCCCTTAATTAAAAGGATAAAAAAAGTAAATAATAAGATGGAGATTGAGATAAAAGAGGGGGTAACAGCAAATCAGCGCAGATCAAAACATGACCATTTAAGCAAAATGGAGAAAATAGAGAAAGCATAGAATACGTGAAGCAGGTTCAAAGAGATTACCAGGAAACTAAAAAGTCTATCGAAAACTGGCATAACAGTTTGAAAGAAACTAAGGACAGATTATCTGAATGTTTCACCACAAGATTATCCCGACATAAAAGTAGTTACCATACTGTCTCTTCCCTTGAAATCTTTGAGTATAACTTTGTATACTGTAGCATCAAATATATCAAAACAATGTAAAACCATTTAAGAGAATGACCATATTACAGGGTATTTAGAATCAACTAACAGAAAATGAACAATGGTTTCTGTATAATCTCCTTGTCTATAAAAGGTTTTGCTTATACTATCATATATAATAAAATCCAATAAGATACTACCTGTTTAGACCAATGGAGACAGAAGAACAAAAGCTTGATGAGACTTCAAAACAGGATGATACTAAATCAGTATTACCTCTTAAGATGTCATTTTCTCCAAAATAGCTGTTCCTATCATCCAATCTTCTCTGCCTCATTTCTGTTGAGCTCTTTTTCTGTCATTAGTTGTCAGCTTGTCTTCTTCATTTTGTTTTCTGCTCCATTCATTGTGGCCTCTCTGCCGCTACTTCTGGATTCTTCGAATTTTTCTTTTTTAGAATATCTTGCAGTATTCTCTGTAGAGTTGAATTGATGGTTGCATATCCCCCTAGTTCCTCTTTATCCTGGAAGCACCTTGTTTTTCCATAAATTTCCAGGGATAGTTGTGCAGGATATATCAATGTTGGCTGGAGATTATTATCTTTCAAAGCTTGAATTATTTCCCCCCACGCTCTTCATGATTTGATGGTTTGTGCCGAGAAGTCTGCTGTAATTCTGATGGGTGTTCCCTTGTAAGTGATCTGTTTCTTGTCTCTGACAGCTTTTAGCATTCTGTTCTTGTATTGGATTTCTGGAATTTTAATTATTATATGCCTGGGTGTTGCTCTGTTTGGGTTGTAGGTGGCTGAGGTCCTGTATGCATCATACAACTGAGTATCTTTACCTTTTGCTAAATTAGGAAAATTCTCCTGGATTATTTCTGTGAGTAGCTTTTGTAGTTCATTTGTTTATGTCCCTACTTCTTCTTTTATGTTCTTAATTCTTAAGCTATAGACCCTCTTATCATCTTCTAGTCTTTGTATTATTGCTGTTTGTTTCTTTGTTATTTTTAAGAAGTTTTTCATTTCATTCTCCCATATTACAAATCTGCCCTCCAGTTCAGATAATCTGTCCTTAGTTTCTTTAAGCCGTTATGCCAGTTTTCGATAGACTTTTTGTTTCCTGGTAATCTCTTTGAACCTGCTTCACGTATTCTATGCTTTCTCTATTTTCTCCATTAAACAATTCTCCCCTCTTTTTCTGTTCTTCCATTTCACCATCTGTTTTTTCTTGGGTGGTGCTTAGCATTTCTCTAACTATTCTGCTTATGTCTAGCTTCAGGTCATTAATAACTTCATTCCTGAACTTGTCTATGAGGCTCTCGAGATAGCGCTTTATGTCTATTGGTGCTGTGTCTGCTGTTGCCTCTTTCTCAGGATTGGGGGCCGAGGATCCTTTCTTGTTGCTGCCTCTTCCCATATTCTTTGTTCCTTATATATGCAAGCATATATAGGAGGCCCAACTTCCTTCCCTGTCAGTCAAAGTCTGATTGAATTGCGCCGGCTAGGTGTTCCCACCCACTGCAGCACACCAGGAAGTTGCAGACCAGGCAGCCTATGCGGGGCCTGCCCCTCCAGGTCAATCTACCTTCAGGAGCTGGGACCTGGGCTGTGCTAGCCTACTGGGTCTCAGCCAGCAGTGTCACGTGGGCTAGACACTGCTCACCAATCCCGCTTGATAGGGGGATTGGTGACTGAAGTCACTGCAGCGCCCTGTTCCTGCAAGTCTGCCTGGTCCTAGAATGTCCTCTGTTGGAGTCTCCTAAACCATGGAAGAGTCCCAGTTTTCCCTCACTCACTGCCCCGCCTGTCCCGCTCTCAACTCCATTCACCGATTCCCATCCTCAGAGCTTCCGCGGGTCTCTCTCCCTGCCGAGCCAATGCAGATGCAGCCGCGTGGCGGGAAACCCAAATTGCGGCTTCCAATGGCGCAGGCTCCAACTTCCATGCTGAGGCTTTATCTGTTCCTGTTATAGCACCAGGATTGTATTCCCAGTTGGTTTCTCTCAGCCCAGTTCATTCTTGGGTCACCGGGGCATATCTCCTCTTGCTTATGATTCCTTACTCATCACCATTCCTGAATTCTAAGCTGGATCTTTCAGAGAGCCTCTGTAGCTGCTGCTATCTGTCTGCCATGTTCTCCCGGAAATCCTCAAATGAACTTTTCCAAAAATTATTTCTATATATTATCTTTTTCACCTCACAAACACCAAGTAATATGATTCCTGTCATTCTGTTATGCCTATGAGTAATTCAAAATGAAACAGAGTCATGCAGCTACTCAGTGAGAGTCTCAGACCCAGAACTCAGGTTATCATTGCACATAGCTTATCACTAATTCATCGATCTACTTAGCAGCCCACATATGGCATTTTATAAAAGTATTCATGAAAGTAGGATTAATTTTTTGAACAATTTTGTGCTGAGCACACTGTGTCTCACTTTGAACCTCATTTAAGGGTCTTTTGTCCTTTCCTATGCTTGCCATTGATGGATGTACTACCCCAACCTGATTTGCCCTTTCCTCTCACAGGCCTCATCATTCTCTATGGAACTATCAACCAGGAGAGGCAAACTTGAGAATTGTAGAATTTTCTTCTCTCTTCATATTCTTCTGAGCACTTAGTCTTAATAGAAACCTGTCTCTGCCATTTTGACACAGGTTTCCAGAATCTCTGCCATACAACAGAGCATGGGTTCGAGTTTTCTGTCTGAATAGTCCTTGTTCCTCAGTGCTAGATGCATACCCTAACTTCTTTGCCTTTTGTTAAAATCTCTGTTCATCTAGAACTCATTGAGTTTGGTTAAATTGTTCTATCCCCCTCCACATTCTCTCTGCTATGTTGTGTCCATTGCATTCATTTTCTGAAGAGTTGGTTTTGTATATTCCTCTTCTACTTACTTTTTACCATCTTTATGTGGGACATTAGATTTATTGAGCTTCCCACGCATGACACATCCCAAGCTCTGGATTCTTCCTTGACCATCTTATCTCCAGTGTCAGTATACCTTCACTGAACTTCCTCCACCCACTCCTGAGCTATTTTCCACACTACTCGTTATTGGCAGGATATTCGTGGTAAACAACCATTAAATCTGCCCTATTACAGCAGACGGAGGATTCACTGGAGCAATCCCTGCTAGTGTATAGGATGTTAGGGGAAAACTAGAATGCTGAGTCAGAAGAGAGCCAGGGGACAAGAGTCTATACAGCTGAGAAGGAACGAGGCCTGATCATTGGTGCTGGGATCAGTTCATAGACTGCCAGACTGCAGCTGGCACTCATCATCATGCCAATGGGCTTTTGTCTGTGTCACTGCATCTGTTATGAGTAACCACTAACTGTCTCTTCTTCCTGGCCATATTATCTTAAGATTAAGGATCTTAGGAGACAGAGCCAGGCCTAGCATAGTTCACATGCGTACTGCTTCCCACATTAGAGGCCTGGGAGGGGGACCATCTCCCTCATTTCAGTTTTTTCAGTGATAGAAGGATGTTTTGTCTGTCTCTTATAGGATTACTTTTCATAGGAAGGTATTGGATGCTAGAACTCTGCTTTGTTCAAGTCCTTTATGGTCCTGTACTGGGTAACCTAGCATCCTTATCTGCATTTCTCATAATCAGCTTTTAAAATAAATGTTCTCATCCACTCATTACAACTCACTCTGAATGCTGAAATTTCATTCACACTCCCAACCTCACTTGAAATTCAACTAAAGAGACATCACACATCCTTCCACTAACACATCTGGTTCTGGGTCCAGGGTTTCTGGAAATGTCCATTTCTTACCCAATTCATTCTTGATCCAGTCACAGTATTTTGAAACTTTTGAATCAATAAAACCTTCACAAAAATAAGCATTGAGAAGGCTCTTGTACTGTGAGTGATACCAAGACTATAGCTAGCGTGTAGTGACGTATGCTTTACTGGTTCCACAGGCTTTCAGGAAGTGCTAAAGTGATTAGAAATGTTTACTTAGTGAGGTGACTCAAATCTTCCTTTCTAAAATATACAAGCCCCTGGTGGCCCTGTCCTTTAGCATCTTGTGTTCAGCATGGCTGAGCTAAGAGGGGCTCAAGGGAACACCTGTGTTCCATTTATAATTCTCCTTACTCCATATTTAGTTCATCACTATTTTCTCTTGGTAACATTAAATGCTCCAGCCAACCATCTAGCACTTTTTTGATGGTTGATTGAATAGCATGAAGGGCTCAAATTGGCCAGATGGCATTCTTAGCTTCTAATTCCGTGGAGTCATTGTGGTGTTTATATGGGGAAGTAGCTCTCTCACTGGGTTCTAAAACTTTTAACCTAACACAATGTGCAGTTTCAGAAAGAAAAGCAAAAATTTTACTAGTGAATCACTAGATTAATTTGTGTGAGATGTGTCTCAGTTCTAGTTTTTAAAAATAGACCCTTGTAATACAACTATGAGATTCACTAAATGAGGTGTAAAGTGATATATGGAAACTGGTTTTGATCATATCCTCTGTTCAGCAGGATCATATCACTTCCAAGGAAAGTATTGTCTGTCAGTTGGGCTAGAGACTTGATGTTTTCAAACACATACAGATGTGCATGCGTGCACACACACACACACACACACACACACACACACACACACTATTCAATATATATGACATGTGTATGTAATTAGCAAAGTAGGGCTGGAAGGAAAGCAATCTAAATTCAGAATTGGATGTTTCTGGAAAAACCTGATGTCTCTCCATAATGAAATGTAGATGATACCAACCTATGCTGCCACCTACTTTCTGGATACCAAGATGGTCCTCCAAGATACCATGGCAGAGACTGACTTGGCTACTTTGTTTGGAAAGTTGGCCACCCAGCAATGGGTAACCAGATAAATTTTGTCAAAGGTAAACCCAGATCTCTGGGCACTTGTGTGATCCCTATACCAGCTACTATCTACCTGCCTACTGGTAATATTAGAAGGTTGAAGGAAGAAAGTTCAGTTATACCCAGACTGGGACAGTTTTCTTCCTAATTATTAAGAAATTACTCTGTGCTCAAAGTAGTCTGATGGGCTTTTTATAATAGTTATAGATATTCTTACATTTTGGAGCGATTCCAAAATCTCTATGTAGGTCTTTTACAAAATTTTTTTCACCAGTACATTTGTACTGCTTCTTCCAACCCCAAGTCTATGTGCCCAAATACTAGCTACTACTTATGACTCAGAGTAAATTCTCAAATCAAGCTATCTCTCCTAAATAATAAGGCAAGAACATGGGCTGCTATACCTTGTTCACTGAACCAACTTGCTGTCTTTGTTTTCTTTCAGGACCTAGTTCTGATTGTGCAAGTTCTGACTGTGCATCAATTAACTTTGGCAATTACCCGATCATGCAGAGTCACTCAAAAAGAGTTTTGAATTTGTTCCTCCCTTTCTCAGCTGCTGTGGGAAGTAATCTGTGAGCAAAGGACAGCCCTTATGCTAATACCTAGTTCTCTTGTGTAGCCCATTGCACCCAGCCTTCCAGGATTCCAGAATTTGATATGATATGTAATATGTATACATTCCTATGCTCATGTTTTATATCCCTATATATAAGTAAATCTTGAATAAATTCACAAAGTATTCAAAATGTGCAAAGGTTGAGAGTTTTTCTATCATCCAAGCCACTCTATCGTCAGTACATATCACACTGCTTGTATTACAAGTTATAAAAATATAGGCATCCATTTAAATTTTAATTTCAGACAAACAAAAAAATAGTGTTAGCATAAATATATCCTATGCAATATTTATGACTTATTTATACCAAAAACATTACCATTCATCTAAAATTCAAATTTAACTAGGCATTCTGTATTATTATATCAGACAATTGTAATTGTTAGTTTTCAGTAAGCATTTGCTGCATTCAAAAGTACACAATTTTTTAAATTATGGGTTTTATTTAGTGTCTACTTTATTTTTTTTTAATTCATTGAACCTTTCCACAATACTATAAAATTTGAAGTACTACTCTCTTCTCTCTGTGGATGATAGAGATTGCTACTTTTGTCCCAGTGGGAAGCTGTAATAGAGGACTCAGAAAACATAAAATACCAAAGTTCAGATATAAGATTGCAAAGTTGGAAAAGAATAGCTACTAAACCAATCTTTTCTCTCTTCTTCAGTAGACCTAGGCAAGGAGGAGGAGGAAATGATGGTAGTTACTTTCCTAATCGGTAGAAAACTGAGGTAGAGAGGAACAGTAGAATTCTCAGATAGAATAGAGGATTTGAGAATAGAGAAGGCCTCTGAGCTATTGTCTGTCTTGTTTACGCGAAGCTATCTCAGTCAGCTATTGCTGCATAACAAATAACTATAAATACCTTTGGGCATATAGTGTTAGGCATTTATTTTTGCTCATGGCTTTGAAGGTTGTTTTTACACTTTGGATCTTCCACATGTGTTTCATTCAGGGACGCAGGTTAGAGTAAGGAAGGACTCAAGACAGAGAAAGGAAAGTTCCAGAATAATGATCAGAAAGCACAGTGAAATTCAGGGTCCAGACATTGCAACTTCTGAGTTCTGCTCATATTCTATTACCTAAAACAGGTTTAGGTCCAAGTTCAACACCAATGAGGCCAGGGCACAATTTTTCCTAAAGAGGAAGGTTAAAAAATCTTTTGACTGAAAACTGACTCTCCCTCCCTCTGGACAGTTAATAATTCTATAAGGCTTTGAAGCCAAGGGATTTAGACACCTCACTGAGATCTTGAATCCTTTTCTTGAAGAAAGGGGACAGAAAAATGATTTTCTCCTGTGACCTAGAATAGCCCACAGATCATGTAGCACAATGCCTGAAATAGTGTAAGTGCTCAAAATATCTGCACTGTTTGGCAGTTCTGCCTTAGGCTGTGGTTTTACCTGTCTGGACAATACAAACTGGACATAACAGTCACCATTATCAAAGATTCAAAATGAGCAATTTTTTTCTGTCTGTTCTCCTAATCATCTTGTAAAATAGATATGATCACTCTTAGTTTGTATAAGAAAAATCCAAGAGGGAAAAGGTGAACGGTTAGTCCAGGACCTTTGGTAAGAGTGGAGCTGGCACCAGAAGTCTTGTGGGCCTGGTGTGACGCCTGTGCCTCCCACCACTCGGCACCATGGAGTGTGACCCCAGATCGCCTCCCTTTGATGACTCTTCTCCCCTGTCTCCCTCCAAGGGTTGTGGAGGGCTCTCAGAAGTCAGCTTCTAGCCACACCTTTGTAAAAACAGGAGGAAAGCTTTGCAGGGTGAATTAAGTAGCTTTCACAGTAGGAGTTTGCTAAAGGACTTGAGGCCTTCTCCCTTGCATTTCTTCCACCAGGGGGCTTGCCTGCCCCCCCCCCCGCCCCAGAATCCTCAGGGCTAGAAGACTGGGCTGTCTTGACATTGCATGGGAGTAGGAGGGAAGGCAGGGTGGTGGGTTCCAGCAGCAGCCTGAAATTTGACTGCCTCTAGTAATACTTTGTTCTTTGGGCTCCTGGCTTTGCCCATAGCCTTGTCAACTAATGCTGTCAGTAGGGTGGGTATTTAATTCAACTCATCATGATAGAAATGAGAGGTTGGGAAGCCAGCCAGTCTCTGCAGCCCTTCTCAGCACTGGTTCTTCCACACAGAGCTCCTCTGCAGAGCCCAGAAAACAGCACAACCAGCTCCTGGGAAAGGCCTGTCCCTCCCAGAATTGCAATGGGGTAGCATTGGAATTTACAAATCCCTGCGCAGAAATGGAGAGGATGCAATCTCTGCTTTATTTAATAGGTCATCCTCCAGAGGCTCATGGCCATGGTTTAAAGCTGAGTTTCTGACACTGGCAGATTGCATCATGCACTGAACACTGCTTTCAAGGGAATGACATCCATGAGGGATGTGGTAAGTAGAGAATCAAAGTTCCCATAGTTTTCTGGGATTGCAGACCAGTCACCAAGGATGAGCTCTCAGGGAACGTGGGCCAAGCAGGTGACCCAGACCAAGATAGAAGGCCCTTTCTCAGTTCCTAAGCCAAAATCACAAACGTGGGGAGTGATGATCCTCTGGCAGAGACCTCACCATACATCACGTGGGGGGCTGAGCTTGGGTGACCAGGAGGAGAGAAGGCACTGGGGAAGGGTGCTAGGCCACCCTAGCAAACTATAGTAACTGGATGTACATGGGAGGAACAGAGAATTTCCCACCACAGGGACTGAGAATGGAGGGAGAAACCCATATGGGACGTTTTATCTCTTGGAACAAGGGAACATTATTCCAGGCTTAAAGCATGGCTGTTCCTGGTTACATTCATTATTCAGTGTCCACAGGAGATTGGGTCAGGGCCACCATGACTATCAAAATCTTAGGAAGCTCAGGTCCCTCGTATCAAATCTACTTTTCATATAAAATTTATGCAATCCTCCTGTACACTTGAAATCATCTGTAGTTGACTACAACACCCAATACAAACTAAATGCTACTCAAGTAGTTGCTGTCCTACATTGTTTAGAGATAATGGCCAAAATCTGTACAGATGCTTAGTACAAGTGTAATTTTTAAAAAATATTTTGGTTGAATCTATAGATATAAGGTTCACAGAGTTTACTGCATTCACAGATTCAGATGTGGATTATTCATTGGCTCACTTCAGCCTGATTGTTCTCACCCACCTACCCACAGTGCGTACGTTTTTCTTACTATGTCTTTCTGAGCAATATAATTAGTTTGTGAATCATATCATTTGGTTAAAAAATATTCCAGTATCTCATCTGGTTACAAATTCAGATGATTAGCATGTTTCATCTGTTTAATGTCTGATTGAAACCTGACCAATCCATCTCTCTACTTTTTTTATTCATCACCACAGAGAAAAAGTCTCAGCAGTACTGTGAACTTAGCTTACCCTATTTATTCAGAACTGAACAGGTAAATAAAGAAGCAGATTTGGAACTAAACCACTAAACCACAATCACAGCGATCGCCTCTGGACATCCTGTGTTTAGACATATTGATGTTTTGTATAAGCCTTACTTGATTCATCTTTTAAGTGAAATTACAAATAAATACCATACTTACCAAGCTTAAAATATACAATTGCTTTCAGTCATTCAACACTGAATAAAACAGTGAACAGTGAGAGTTCCTTGGGAGAAAATTAACTGCTCCTGAAAAGAAGAAAAGTAGAAGTATGCCTTTCTATACACATTCTGCAATCTTTGGCTCAATAGTATTAATTCTTTTAATTTTGCATTGAGCAGCAATAGAAACAAGGGCAATTAGCAATTCATTTTTCCTGTTCTCAGTCTTTGAGGTTCAGTGGAAGGTCAAGCAATTGAGGGGTGTTATTCTGATTTCAGAAACACAATTCCACAAAGAACAGCACTTGAGTAAAAGCTTGACAGCACTCTATTCTTGAGGCTTTTATTCCCTGAAGTTTTAATAGATGGAAAATGCATGGGTCACAGCATAAGATGCTGAAAGGCACGAAACATTCACTTATCTTCTAGTGGTAGTTTGGTCACATCCTCCTCAGCAAGTCAAACTCAGGTAACCAAGGCCAATTTTCTTGTGCACCTAGCTCTAAGTCTGAAAGAAAGGTGGGCTCAGTTTTGCAAGTGACCCACATTTTCTGTAGTCAGGACAGGAATGGACACCAGCATGCATGTCTGCTTTGCCGGTCCTCATAGGTTGCCTGAGGGTACCATCTTTGTTTCTTGGCCCCCAGCTTCCTTAACTATAAATGAAAGGCTTGGACTCCTTGTTCTGTACGTGTTTTCAAGGTCTCTTCTGCAACTCTAGAAGTGACTATTCTAGCAGCCAATGAAATGATGAAAACAACATCATGTTTATAATATTTAACTTTTAGATGCAATTTAAGGAAAATGTAAACTAGTGGCTCTCAAACCCAGCTGTGCATAGAATCACCTGGAATATATTTTATTTTGCTATTTATATACTATCACACACATACAGAAAAGTAAACCAATTTCAGAGTGATCACCAAGCAGACACAGCTGTGGAACTTGTTATGCTGAGAAATGGCACCTTGCCACCTCCTATGTTGTTTCCCGAAGCCCAGAAACCCAGGTCCTCTCTAGGGTATGAACTGGGAATTGTTCTTTCTACAGGTTGACTGGTGTGTCTGATCCAGTCAGGTTAATGTTGTCCTTTAGAATCCTCTGAGACAATAGTGACCTTTAGTCATTCCAATAAGCTTGAGGATTCTGATCCCCCTATAGAGAAGGACCTGTTAGCAGGCATTAAACATCTTAGCAGGAAACTGAAAAGCACAGAGTAACTGCCCACAGGAAAGGCATCGCCCTCGGGCTTAATTGTGCACTGTGCAAATTATGTACATTAGTTCTCACAACCACATTGTCCCTAAAGTGGTGGTATCATGATGTTACATCACAGATGAGGACACAAACTCAGAAGGGCTAAACACAGAGCCTGATCACACAGTCAGAGGCATCAGTGTTGAACTCAAAACTCAAATCAGCCTGATATAGAAATCCACAGTCTTTACATCTCTCTTGTGACATAGATTCTGTCTTAAAATTAAAACCAGTTTCAACACAACTCACAGAAACCGCTAAACATACCCTGGGCATCCCATACCTGATTGTGTCAGTGTACACCCCTGGAATTGCCTCAATTCTAGCAATAGTCAATTCTGATAGCATCATAGAGGTTCCAGAAAAAATTTCCCGAGTTTTGTTGTGTGGGGAGAGGGACATTAGGGAATCAGACAGTAACATTTCCCTGTTGACAGAGTTTCTAGCATAATACTTATATTGTAGAAATGTAGTTTGAGTCATATACAAGTGCAAGAGGCTATACATCTTCTTTTATCTACTTAGAAGTTTTGTTAGTTAACTTCTGGGCTTTAAATTATGTCTGATTTTGTGGTTTATTGCCGGAACCAGTTGAATAAATATTCTATAAAACTGTTCTGAGAAATCCATAATAGACTTCACCATAACTTCTCTCATTTTATTGTATTTATTCATTTAGATTTCATGTTTTGGGGCTGGAAGGTGTTAGTGTCTTCTCTCTGAGCTGACATTTCTGATAGAATATTCTTATCAACAATATGGCATGAAACAGGGAATGGTTATGACAGCGATAAGCAAGGACTGAGACCAGGAGTGGATCAAAGCATTTCTTCTCACCACCGCATAAGGCTTTGATGTTCTGTCTTTATGTAGGAGAGTACTTGCAAAATAACATGTAAATATAAGACCGCTCTCATTAAAAGGCACTCCAGGCACAGGCTCTCAGTGCCTGAGGCTTGGACAAAACTGGTTTAGGAAGCTAAAAATGAGAACTGAGGAAGCAGTAATGGTTATGAGTTACTCTTGGGATCCTATGACTTCTGTATTTGAGATAGAAGATCTCAGCTGGGGTCATTTTGCCTCCAAAGGTGATATTTAGCAATGCCTGGAGATGTGTGGTTGTCACAAAAGGGAGAGCAATTCTGCTAGGTATCATACAATGTGGAAGGCAATCTTCCATACACACAAAAAGAATTACCCAGTCCAAAATACCAGCACACAAGCCCTAAGCTTGAGAAATTCTGTTTTAGGAAATGGCAACATACCTTGCTGAGACAATAGCTAGTCTGCAAAAATAATGGGAAATATTAAATTATTTCTATTTAAGTTAAATGTTACTACACTAAGTAGACCAGGTATTTGAAGGGGCTTGCTTAGATTCTAAATTAGTTCCCCCCAGGGCTATACGGGAAAATGGAACTAAGAGAATTCCACTTCCTCTTTGGAAATGGGATTATTAAACCTTTGTAATCTCCTCTCCTCACAGCACTCTTTCCTCCTTGCTAACACGACTCAGAGGGCAGAATTTGCTATTCTAATGAAAAGTCAGCACACAAACTGAAAAATGATAACAGTGCAAAATGCATTTCTCTTGAGCAAAGTTAATTTAGGTGTATAAAATCTCAATTGAAATACTGTCATTTTTCCCCCAGATCCTAACTTAGAAAATATGTGGCTGCCATGGTGTCCCTAGGAGAGTGTTGCTAAGGAAACCAAAAGCCATCCCTACTGCCGAGACACACTCCCCCCATGGATTACCATGATGGCCCATCAGTCATTTTGAGAGTTAGAGACACCACGGTGAACAAAATGATGACTTTATCTGTTTATCCCAGGAGAACAGTTTCAAGAAATAGATTTACTCAGTGCCATCAGAAGATTATCGAATGACCCCTCCTGACAATGAAACAGAAAATAGATTCACTCACTAAATGCTACCTTGGAATACATTTCCAGATCCTTAATGGCTGGGATTATCAAAATGCGAAGTGTAGTTTCCCATATATTAAAAGAATACACCCACAATATTAACTATAGATAAGGCCAATTATATACTACATATTAATGGTTATTGTGTGGAGCACAATGCATTAACTTAAATACAGCCTTTGTGCCTTTGTTATAAAAGCTGACAAAAAAAAAAAAATCTCTCATGAAGCTCTCCCACAGAGTGCCAGGCACAAGATGGATTTTTAAAGTGATTTTTTTTACCAGCATTATTATATTTGGAATATTCTGCCAGGCAATAGCTAAGGAGAGTTTCAGTGTGTCCAGGGTTGCAATGCTATAGAAGGAGCAGCTGTCAGGAACTGGAGTGGCTCCTCAGAGAGAGATTACCAGCTGTCATTTACTACTTGATAGACTGACGGCCTCACCTGAGATACAGGGCCCCAGCACAGAAGCACAAGAGGTTCCAGCAGAAAGAGACCTCCTCAACTGCTGTGGGCGGTAGTGTCTGAGACTGATTCCTTTGCCTCCATGGCCACCAATCAGAGCTACCAGCTTGGCCCTTGCGGTTCCAGTGGCCGCATGATGCTTACCCATGCCCAGTTTACCTCTGCTCATCTTTGCCTTGGAGTTTGTTTCTATGGCCTCCCAATGCAGACACCATGTTATGCAGTCCTGACCCCAACAGAACCCGGGCTCCCCCAATCTGCAGATCCCGTTGGTCTTGGAATGTAGGCTGGTCCTGTCTGCCAGTGACTATGGACCAGCTCTGTATCCCAGCAGGCCAGCAGCTCCTCTGCCATGCAGTAGGCTCCAGTTGCATTTTCCTCAATAATAAGAACCCCTTCTGAGTTTGTTCTCCGCAGGGCATCTTCTCTCAGACTTTGGCTGCTTTTTAGAGCTTTCTTACCATCATGATCATCAGCCTCCGTGGATAACCCAATAAATACTTACACGGCACTTCCTTTGGTTAAATTACTTCCTCGGGTCTGTCCTAGGGTTGGTTAGATACATCCGCCATCACAGAATTTTTGTCATATTATAGAAGTAAGTGCCTATGCCATTTTTGTTGTCATGGGCAAAAACCAAAAATGTATTCCAGCTGCATGCATGCTTACCAGGGGCTGGCTTCTGTGAGATTAAAGGTCTAGGGCTCTGCAGTAAGTCAGTAAACCCAAGCACAGCTTTCCCGTTCTCCCATTTCCTCAGAGATGCCCCCCCTCTCCAGACAGAAAACTGCCCTTTAGTTCACAAAGTACAATGATCTGTAACAGTATTGTATCATAGCGCCCGTTCTGTGTTTCCTGCCAAAGCAGAGTCACTTTCTCCTGTCTGCTACATGTTACTCCTTATGTCTCCATGAACCTATTTTGTCACCACTCTGTGTGTGTGTGTGTGTGTATGTGTGGCGTGCACACGTGCGTGCGCATGCACACATGTGTGCATGTGTAGTGCAGTGACTACCGCATAATGCTTACCATGTATGTATCAGGCCCTGTTTTATACCTTTATGCATTAACTCATTTAATTCTGATCACTCCAATAGGCAGATACAATTATGTTCCCATTTAAAAATGAGTAAGTCAAGGCCTCAAGAGCTTAATTTAACTTGCCCAAGGTGGCAAAATCACTTGGCATCTCTCAATTCACCTGGTCCAGTAGCAGAGTTGCCTTTTCTTGCATGTAAAATTAGAGAAGATAGGAAATTAATGAACTGGTTAACCTAGGGAGGTGTCTTTTCATTATACATGATTAGGAATGGAAAATGTAAATCATAAACATGGTACGTCCTGTTTTCTCATTTGCTTTTAGCCTCTCTTGTTGGAAGAATAAAAATAAAGACCAGATTGGGCTCTTCCAGTTTCCTTCCCTTTCCCAGTCTAGTGAGTCAATCTCTCTCCAGACACTCAGCCTCCCACCTTACAGGAAAGATGGAAGACACCAAGATAACACCGGCCTGGGATAAAGTCATTCAGCATTTCAAAGTCACAAGCACTTAGAACTAAAGCAAATGGAAATCGAGGACTGGGCATAGATGACTGTGTAATTTTTCAGGATTAAAATATTTTTTAGAGGAAAACAGAATACTATTAATAATTACATTGGTTTCATTTATATAAAATGGGCATGCTTCTATATATGGCACCTCTATTAGGAATAGAGGGTGCCCCCAGGCTCCATGCACAAATCAAATGGGCCATTCAACTACAGAAAGTTAGTAAAAGAGCTGAGGTATGGATAAGGATACGGGAATCCAAAAGAAATGGTGACCGCCAAAAGACTGGCACAGGTCGAAGGGATCCCCAAACCTTGAGCATGGGCCAGAACAGAGGGGAAGGGGCCACTCACAGAGCCAGGACACAGAGGGCCATGGGCACTGTCAAAGTTACCAAGTGGTGGAGAGAAAGAGGGGAAATGCTGGCCTCTCTCCTGCTGCCTCTGATCTCCTGCTAGAGTGGCTCACTAGCCAAAACCAACAGAAAGCCAGAGAACAAAGCAGCCTAGATGGTGTCACCTAATTCCTTATCACCCAGAGAAATACAGAGAATGTGTTTTGAAACAGATTTGAACAAAAGAATCACTGACCTGTGATGAATTTCATGATGCTTTTCTCTCATCGTGCACTGGTGATCGTGAGAAGTCCAGATCCTCAGATAGTTCTCTGTGACCTGGTCTTTGATGCCATAAATCACTGCACATTCCCTAACGGGACCCCATTGCCGTGCCCAACTCCTGGCTTCCTTCCTCTTGGCTTCTGAAACTTAACACAATCTCCATTTTTAGTTTTTCCTCACAACATGGCATTTATCTTTTGGCTCCAATTGAATTTTGCTTCAAAGTGGATCGAGGATATCTGTATCCCCGTCAGTCCTCACTGTCACTTCACTTTTTTTGTCTGTTTTTTTGTTTTGTGCTCATAACGACATGTGGTTTTGAAGCCTGAACCTTCCAAATCCACCATCTTCTATCCCATCCTGATGAAACTGCTCAATCCACTGTGCACAAGTATTTGTTGTTCCCTCAAGACATAAGCACTGGGCTCAGAGTTAGCCATTCAACTGTTATTGCAACCCCAATAGTCACTGTATTCCTTGATTCTTCAACATCCACGAGTATAACCTTTCTCTGCAGTTTCAACTTCTTGTGTGTTTCAGATTCTCACTCCCTTGGGTGTACAGTAGGCTTTGCCACTGTCGATTACGTGTATCATTTCTATGATCTTAATAGAAGACATCCCACTCTTTCAGCATCCCCTCCCGCTGTTTTACTTCATCTCCTTAAGAAAGAGACTATACAGGCTTTCCAAGTAGATCTTTAATTCACTTCTGTCTCCACAGTCATGTGTAATACTTCCCTGCACCACACATCCGTTCATGACCCTTTTTCTCTCCCAATCTAGAGTCCATGGGCTGTGGCTATGCACACGCTCAACTCCCTTGACTTTTTTTTCCTTTGTAATATTCGCCTTATTGTTTTTCTTAATCAGTTGAATGACAGATAAGCCCGGATTACTGCCATAGCAAAATACTGAAAATGGGAGGATTTAAACAATGTAAATATACTTCGTGTGTTTTCCGGACACTGGAAAGTCCAAGACCAAGTTGCCAGCTTATTGGCTTTCTCAGGAAGGCTCTTCTGGCTTGAAATTTGCTGTCTTCATCTTTATCCTTGCTTCATCTTCTTTTTCCTTATGGAATATACTGTCTGTCGACAACACACTCGATCCTGTGGCCTTTTCTGGCTACTGATCTAACAGATGCACAGCCACAAGAAGCCATCCTGTGATGTCACCTTTGCTGGTTTTCCCTCTCCCATGAAAAATGTGTACCAGACAGACATAACTCCACCAGTGTCTTCCCAGCATGCAGACATCAAATGGAACCACAAACAACCAAAGGCATGTCTGGGGAATGAGGCTGGCTTCCAAGTGAGAGCACAGATGGACCACACCTGGTCCTTCCATGTGGCTCTTTGGCTTCCTAACAACATGGTGCTGTGTTACCAAAGTGAGAATACTGAAAGAAAAGGGCAGTATAGCTTTCACTGCATTCTCTAGTTTAGTTCTTGGAAGTCTATTGTGTTCTAGTCATGGAGACCAACCCAAAAACCTTCCCTACATAACACAGAGGAAACACAGACTCTACCATTTATGAACAAGCCTCAGTGTCTTCTCATAAAGAGAAATGCTTGGTCAAATGCTGTAATTAACATCATTTAAGATAAAATGAATAAAATACTGAAACCTCAAAAATAAAAGAAATACTTGGAATGAGATACATTGATAAGTCCATCTTTGGAAAATTTAACTTGCCTCCAAAAATTGTGCTTTGTGTGTTTGAAATGACACTCCTGGCTATCTTGAGATGAATAGATTAAAGGGAGGCAGGAATGAAAATGGGTCTGGCCTGGTGGCTCATGCAGTCTTGGAAAACGTGACAGTGATTTGACTATGGAGTGGGAGTAGAAAAGAAAAGCAGGGAATGAATTTGGGACTTGAGGGCCTGATTTCAACACATATTACTTTAAATATTCAGTGGATCTACAGGCAGGTTGGCAGCACTTGGAAGATTAGACAAGAAAATCACAGGTTTGAGAATAGTCTAGAGCCCCATGTATATCAGTAAGGTCAAATTCCACCTTTCTAGCCTGGCTCCATACACCAGCCCTTTTTTTAAAAAATTTTATTTAAGAGGAAAAAGAGAAAAACACAAAACAAAACAAAGCAGTGTAAGGGTACACATAATACAGAAATACAAAAAAAAAAAAATAACAGTAAGAAATCACCTGTTAATAGATTACATATTATCATCTTGGATATAGTTGCTCAAATCACAGTATCAAAGAATACAAAGTGGACATTCAAACAGAGAGACTGCAAACAGCTGTGTTCAATGATCCAAAAACATTAATATAGTCAGCTATTTAACACTCCTAAACACACTTGCTGTTATATCCGTTAGAGCTCTATTTTTTCCCCTCTCTTTTTTACAACAAAATTTACACATTTTGGATTTTATTACTCCTTAGTTCTTATTATTTTTTTAGGGGGTGAGAGAAAAAAGTCAAATATGGCAAAACAAAGCTGTCAGTCAAAACCAAGGATAGACATAGCACATGATGTAGAACAGAGTACAAGGTTATCAACAATGGTTATCAACGTTGTCTCTTGTTTCCTTAAAAAGAATTGTCTATCTCATTAGATATTATAAAGTTGGACAAAACAGTAGAGAACAAGACCAATAAAACTTAGGCATTGTAAACATTGCAGGACTTCCAAAGGAGACAATAGTCAAACCAGAATGGGCATCACACCAGCCCTTTTATGCCATACTTCATAGAACAGAGAAGATATTGGCTTTGAAATTAGACAATGCTAGACTCCAATCCCAGCTCTGCCATTTTTGAGTGGTTTAAACTTGAGAAAACTATTTAACTTTCCTGGATCTCAGTTTCCTTCTCTATAAAATAATGCCATAAACCTATTTGATGAGGTTTATTCTAAAGATTAGATGAAACACCGAGATAGTAGCCAGCACAAAGACTGATATAGCCTATGTGCTCAGTAACAGTAATGATAGTTATTAGCCATTAAAGGATAAAGATGCTACAATATTTAGAAATCCATTCCCATACTCCCAACAGCTAGCACCAGGCATACAGACCATTAAAGAACAACTAATACTGCCCACCGGCTGTGGCCATGTCACAACCCTTCACGGCTCAGTGACTTAACATTTAGAAGATGGGACTTTCACAGTCAGAGCAAGTTGAAAAATAAGTAAAACCCCAGAGAGCATTTAGCCACAAACCAAGTTAGATGAACGTGGATTTCTCAGCTCAGCCTGCCAGCTGGATGATTTTTACATGTTGCTTGAGAAAAAGCAATGCTGTCCCAGAGGTTGTCGCAAATTCACAAGGCTGTACATGTGTCAAAAACTTGGGGAGAGATTAACTTCAAGACGCTGACATTTTTGTATATATCAACAAAGCCTGGAACAAATGGGGGTCAGATAAACACTTCAGGAGCCTTCAGAGGGTCAGTGAGAGAGCTGTCAGAAACCTTAACCTTTAAGATAGCAATGGAAGCATAGCTGGTCATCCAGGTCACCTTTATGACAAGAATGCAGACACTGGAAATGCTCACATATGATTTGTTTAACTCTCCTTCTGGTATTTGATAGCTCAATGTGTCCTCCCAGATGTTGAAACTCTAGCCTTTTTCTGAGATCTCCCCCCTCATAAGCAGGCCTCTTTTTCAGCTGTGGCTACTTTTTACTGAGTGCCCCAGAGGAGACAAGCATCATAATAGATTTTATGTGCGTGATCTCATTAACTTCTAACAAACATTTGTTCATCTAAGCCACCACTGACTGCCTATGAGGCATTTCTAACAGGTTACCATTTTGCAAATGAAACACTTGAGTTTCAGAGAAGAAATCAAGCCCTTCAAGGGGTGAGTAGGAGAGTCAGGGTGTGAATGGACCTGAGCAACTGGTCATGACCTGAAGCAAGTCACTGAATTTCTTTGGCTCATTTTCTGTTCTCCATGGCAAATTGCTGAACACTTTTGATCTCCCTTTTGTTGTTTCCCAGACAAGTAAATGACAAAATGTAGCACCATGGATCTGACAAACATAATGCTGCATGAAGGAAGCCAGAAGCAGTGGAGTACATATCTGGTAATTCCAGCAACAAGGACTTAAGCACAGGCCAGAAGAATAAGGAAGGATGCTGGGTTCCTTCAGGGGGAAGAAGGAGGCTACGATTAGTTTCAGAAATGTCCTATTTTCAGGATTACAATAACTTTTTAAAAAATCATAATGTGAAATGAACTTGAAAATAGTATATGCAGTAACACCTTGGACTGCAGCAACTTATTCTACAAGTGTTCTTCCAAATGAGCAAACATTTATGATAAATTTAAATTTGATAAACAAGTGGGTAATACGTTATATGAGTTATATGAGTATGTGATGCCAAGCAGCACATGATCACAACAAAGCCAATGGTGTTTCTGCCTTTGTCTCTGTCTCTGTCTCTGTCTGTTCCCCTCCTCCCCTCATGGTTAGGGGTGGTCATCTCACAACATCGAGAGATGATGGAGACCTCCACAGAGGAGGAGGAGAAGAAGGAAAAAAGGGTGGAGCAATCCCTCACTTCAAACAAGATGAGGGAAATATTTAAAATATGGAAAACAGTGCAAAATGTTATAGAAATGCACCACTGAAATAAGGTTGTAGCAGTGCAAGTGATGAACCAGTTTCACGACAATGCAATGACACATTTCTGTGAAATTCTCAAAAGGAGGCAAAAGCAAGTATTTTTGGATAGGGTCCTCATTAAAGATGCAGGAAAAGAAAAAGACTCCACTGAGCCAAAGGATGGCAGTGATTCTTTGATACTAAAAGTTCTTCTAAACAATAACCCTCCTCTCTCTATCTCCCTCACATCAGCCACAAAAGTTTTCAAAGGTAAGTGCAGACTAATTTGTTTATTTTTCTTTATATTTTGCATTTTCTTTATTATTTTCTATTACATTAAAGTACTGTAGTCATTTCGGATGAATATTTTTGGGTTGTGGAATGAATCATCTGCACTCCCATATTTCTTATGGGGAAATTTGCCTTGATGTACAAACATGTTTGGATGCCTGGATTACAAACATGTTTCTGGAATGAATGATAAAAAACAAGGTTTTACTGTATGCTAATTCAAACCCTGTATATGGAATTGTTCTAAGCCTGGTTTCAGTTCCCTGCTCTCTACTTGCCTATGTACTGTCCAGGAATGGCTGCCCTCTGCAGTAGGCACGTGGAATGTTCTGAGTTATTCCCCAGTTCTGGGCTCCAAGTCTGGAGAAGAGATGGGGGCTGAGGCCAGTGCCTGAACCAAGCTTCTGAAGAACCCCAGGTTGCAGAGTTGATGTCTCCTGGCAGCCTTGAGGTCTCTATCAGAACATTCTGAATGAATCCTCTGTTCAGATGATGCCAGTGACATGGGACCCATTACTTTGTAAAACCAGCAGTGCTAGAGAGGCCTCATAGTCTGTTACAACCGCCCTTCCTACAGCTCCCAGCCATTGGCCAGCATGATCTTGAAGGAGCATATATTACTGTCTTCCTTGCTCCTTTTACTTAAATGTATTTCTCTTTGCTTCTATTATTTTAATTAATTAATTAATTAACTTGATACTGAGACTCAAACCCAGGACCTTGTGCTTGAAAAGCAGGCGCTTGTGCTATAGCACATTCCCAACCATGCTTCTGTTATTTTGATGTAAGTTTTGCATAACAATAGTTGACTAATCTTGCAGATATCTTTCTAAGAAATGCACAATAAATAATGCAATAAATTTCCTCAACTGTGTGCCAATTTGCATTTATCAAAGTTTTTGACATAAAATAGGTAATTTTATTTTTATCTTAAATTTGACATAATAACAAGATAATTGCAATTATGTTTAAGCCTAATATAACATTTATATAAAGTTAGAATCTCATTTTTCTCTATGCCTGTCCCCCTTGTCCCTTGGAAGCAACTGTTTCTTGTGAACAGTTCAGTCTTGTTGTTTGTGAACTGAATTTTTTCTTACACTTTTGAAAATGCAAATACACCGAGTTAATTTAGCCTCTAACAAGACTGAAACAGGTACTGATTCAAGGGAGGCAAAGGGGAGCAAACTAAAAACAAGATGGTAGAGAGAGGTGGGGGCGAGGGCTGGGGGCACGAGGAAGCCAGCTCCCCCAAAGGAACAGTGGGCGCTCCATGGGATTCTTGCCTGTGGGCATAAAATAGATGCCCAGGGTTAGGAAAATTTCTACTTTTTCTTGGGAAGTTAAGAATCCAGATAAATATGTAAACTTCTGGTTTATAAATTTGTAATTAAATCAAGTTTCTTAGGCTAGCAAACCAAGTAAGTGCTTCATTAGACCTCACCCTGCTAGTGGACTGTCAGATTGGAATATCTGTTATAAATACAGAAGTCCTCTTGCCTATTTCCATGTAAACCATAAGATAAATGTTTCCAGATCAGGACACGTGTGCCCCTTAGTTCTTCTGATGGCTCCAAGTATGCCATTGCATAGCAATGCCTATAAGTAATTCTTTATCAAATGTTAAGAACTCTGCAAGTGTTTAAATACAATGATCTCTAGTCCTTGTTTCTGACCTAGTATCTGTTTATTCAACAATTCTACTTTCTTTTCACCTTTTAAAGCTATTTCTCATACCAAATTCCTTACAGGATGCGTCTCCAAACACACCTTCAAGTGAGTATTTCCTAATCTCATTCATTTATTTATTATTTGCCAGTACAGTTTTAGCAAAAGTTCATTTGGAATTGATTTGTAAGCTGGACCATAGGGATTGGAGGATTTGAGTTCATAACCATTGATCCCACCCTGGTTTAGTCTCCATGTCTCCACTTGAAAAATAAATTACATGGCCTCCATACCCATAATCTCACCAGCCACATGAATCACAATCCGTGTTTTATCATAATCTACTGCCGACAGTCATTTCTGTCACTTGACAGCTTTGATCACATTCTGTATTAAGTCTTATTCTCTATTTTTATATTTAACTCTAAAACCAAAGCATCTTACGATACTGTAAAAATATTGTACAATATTTCAATGACTGCTTTATCTTTTATTCTCTAATGTTTCCTAGTAACCTTGTTTTTGGAAACTTAGTTTATTTCCAAATATTAATAAAAAAAACATTACAATAGATGTCTTTAAGCAGAAACCTCTTCACTTCAGATCATTTCAATTAATACGACTCCAAAAACACAGTTTTTGAAGAAGGGTTACAGGGATTTTTAAAGGCTCTTGTGTTGTGTGACAGGTTTCCTTTCTAAAGGCTAGAGACACTTTACATTCTTCCGACTGTGCTGAAAATGTCTGAGTCCTTGCTCTCAACCTGTCACACTGAATACTCTCTTTTCTTACAGTTCTATTAACCCAAGTTAAATATAGCATCTCATTGTTATTCTAATTTCCGTTTCATTGATACTGAGTAAGGCTAAAAAATGCCAGATGTTTATTAGCCAGTGATATACCTCGGTTTTAATTTGTCTTTGTCCCTTTCCTCTTTATTTATGGGAAACTTAATGCTTTTATAAGCTTTTGGCATGAATTCTTTGTATGCTAAAAATATCATTGTGTGTCATATTGAAAGCAAGTATTTCCCCTTGTTTATTTTCCCATTAAACAAGTGTGAGAGGAATTGTAATTTGGATATGAAAAATCTATTGATCCTTCTGTTTGTGATTTCTTTCATTCCCTTTCAGTTAAGAAAAAACTCTACTCCTCTGTCTACATTTGATCACTGTTCATTTCCATTTTCTCTTTGTGGCTTTTCAGGTTTTTTAAACATTCAGTTCTTTTTGGAAAGGTCATACAGCATAAGGCTAAGCTTTAATAGGAAGTTATCATTTACATTGTGTTGTTTTCTTCCTGGAATTTCTATTGCTGCTATTGATTATGCATTTTAAGAAAGTATTTCTGTTCCAGAGCAATCACACAAAGGCACAAATGGAAACACAAATAAAGAAGAATAAATGCTTTTCTTCTCATTTCATTGTTCAACTGAGAAATGTTTCTCAGACATGAGACACACCCCATTTTTAACCAAATAAATTTAGTAAAACAATACACATCTCTTTTGTCTGAGGCAATGGTAGAAATCAAGTGTCAAATTGTTAAAATATGTTGTTGTCCAAGTAACCGTATGCAACATCTGGCATCTACAAGATAAATTCTAATCCAGAGATTTCTTTGAGTTATTAACCAAAAATTCAGTGACAAGGACTAGCATAATTTTACAATACAAAAGAAAGTACCAGGCACATTCCCCAGACAAAGGATTATTTATCACAGTTTGTTGAAGTGGAGCAAGTACATAATTTTGTGATCCAGCTGACACATTCTATTATCTTCTAAAAGTTTCTATCGCAGAACTTCTTTCAGTCATTTATTGGATACAAAAGTATAATCCATAATTATAAATATTTCATGTACCTTTTATCAATCGCTCAACAACCCTTTCCTGAGGTTTTGTGTCTTCCAGATAAACTGAAAAAAAGAAAATAAATGCATATAATCAAGATTTGCAAAATGGCCGAGAGGGGCAGTCAAGGGACTGACAGCTGAAAACAAGCAAAAAATATGTGCAGCATAGCACACAGTTTGGGGAGCAGAGCAAATAACTTTCTGCCTATCGTAGACTCACAGATGTCTCAGACTGAAAGAACTTTGTGAACATTAATTCAGTGTTCTCTTTGCTGTTAGTTATAACAAATAAAACTTTCCAAATCTATGTGCATATCTTAAAAATGTGGTATAGCAGAAAAATAAGAAGCTAAGTTGGAGAACAATACTGAATTTTTAATAGCATTTCCTTGGGTACTAATATATTTAACCCAATAATTCTGAGTTGTTTTCTAAATATGTAAGGCTATTAATACTGGCTGGGTTTCTGTGATATTAATAGGACCCCAGGTATGATTAACAATAAATGTCAATGGATTCTTTTCTTCTTTCACCTTTTTTCAATAGATTTGGAAAGAAAAGCTGTTAACTAATCTTGAGATATCCACCAAAGTTTACTAGTCCTCTAAGGGAAGCAATTTCCTCTATGCCCAATTCATATTTTTCATAGAGAACCTTTAGCTCATTTCTTCTGGTTTATTTGCCCGTTGGGTTTTAGAGTAGAAAAAATCAAACTTGATAAGATAATCTTTCACAGGATGTTTTCTTGTAGGCTTAATAGCAACCATCTGTGAGTAGTTCAGAGACTTTCTCTTCCTTTCCTTAAAACTTTAAATCAATGAGAGACAGCAAGAAGACTGTGTTGCCAAATGACATGTGACAAATTCTTTTCCCTTTATATGTCATATGGAGCTTCCCTACTGTCACCCCATGTGCTCACTTTTACAGTTCTAGAAAGGAATATTCAAGGCATGACATCTGACTTCATGCTGCTTTGCCTTCTTCAGTTGCCTCCCCCATCCCTGCAAGAGACGTGAAAACCTGGTTGGTGGGTCAGTCTGGTGGGTGCTGACGTCTATGAGCTGTTCTGTAACAGGGCCATACTTGGCATTTGATTCAGCCTCACTTCAAATGAAAGGCAATTGACTGCATTAAATACTTTTTTGTTTGACTTAAAATGCATGAGACTAACTGGCAAAACAAAAGACCTTTCATTTGTGGAAAACAGTAAAATAACAGGAATTTAAAGAGTATCTTTCCATATTCAGGTTAGGTGCACTGAGGTTCAGAGATGTCCAACAAGGGATCAAAACAATAAATGAGCTAGCTGATGTGCAGCAAGGAGTGAATTGTAATTACTCATTTAGTTTCTTATTTTTCTATTACCAAGCTTATAGAAAAGATTTACACAACTCAGGTCATTTTATCTAAAGTCAAGCTCTAAAACTACCCTTAAAGTCAGTATGCAGTTGGAAAAAAGCCTAATATTGCTTGAGGCAACAGTATTAGTAAACTTTCTCTTCACAAACATGCACAAAACCTGATACCCACAACTGAGAGGAGGAGAGAGATCACTTGGTTCATAATTTCTGGGGATTCAATCCACCGCCAGTTGGCTCCAAGACAATAACAACATGGAAGAAGGGTGTGGCCGGAGCAAAGGTGCTCAGTGTGACAGCCAGGAAGCAGAGGAGGGAAACAGCACCAGAGAGGAAGAGGCCAAGAACCAGACACAGACCTCAAAGCTACGCTTCTATGACCTACCCAGACACCCAAAAGTAAGCTCTGCCAGCCCCCTGGATGGGTTTGAATGGCAATCAAGTAGGTGCTACCTAACGGCCAAAGCAAAGAAACAAAATTAGTGGAGTCAATAGTTTATTTTTCTACCTACCAGTCTTCATCATGACGATCATCTTTTTATACATATATAAAGCATCATTACATAACAGTATTATAATGTGATAATTAAAATTATTGTTCAGCAGATAACCACTTTTTCTCATTCTACTGAGAATGGAATTTAGCCTACCCTATAGGTGCTGGAATTACCATGTGACTTGCTTTGACCAATGGAATGACAGCATAGGTGATACAAGCAGGCTTAAATGTGCTTGTCTCTTGGTTTGCCTGGTTCTCTAATGACCAAGCATGGCCAAGGTCATAATTATTTCTTAGTGTTATTATTTGGCCCAGTAAATAAACATATGGGGCTTAGCACTGAACCCAACTAGCAGTCTGGAGCTAAGGCCCCTGAACCACAGTTGGAAGCAGTTTGTGCATTGAGGCCCATAGTAACAAAATCCCTTGCAGACTTTTTAAAAGCAGAGTGCATGAGAATCATTGTAAAACCACTCAGCATTGGACTGGCTTGTGATGCAGCATCGCTGAGTCAATAGTTGCTTGCACATATAATTAAGCTTTGGCTATGAACTCTGGCAACAGACTCTGTAAGCAGCTCTTTAATGATCTTAATTTAATCAAACAACACTATTACACAAGCGAAATTATTAACATCATAGTGCATATGAGGACAGACAGCTACAAAAGGGCTAGAAAAATCACCCCAGAGGATGTAACCAGTAGCTGGAACAGGAGTTGAATCAATGTCTTTCTGATTTCAGTATCTTTGTTATGTCCCAACTATGTGTTTTCAGCAGAAAATAGAGAGATGAAAGCAATGTCTGGTACTTACTAGGGAGGTCATGTTAGCGGCTTGAAACCAAACCACTGCCACATGATTCTTTTATTGCATTCCCAGCTGTTATCACAAATGAATTGTTAAGGTTACATTTCACCGTTTGCCAAGAATTGGGCTGAATCAGCTCTCAGAAGTTTATTCCAAGGAGCAATTGATAGAGTTCCACTATGGAGACAGACGACACACTTTATCTCTCAGACAGCTTCTACAAAAAGATGCTATCAAGTCTAGTAGATGAATGTTCTGGCCATGAAACAACTGAACGTTAATACCGCTTTTATGTTCAATGCTATCTCTCATGCTCTCTGGAGTCATTGATATTATTACCATATGAAGCATTTCCAGCTTTGATGATATGGCAAGAGAGAACTAATAACATGTTACTTCATTCAAAAGGTAATTTTTTTTTATTTTTTAAAATTTCTTTTTAGCAAAAGAATAACAAAAAGCAAAAGAGACAACCAACCAACAAGGGGCCCAAAACAATAACAGCATAGGTTTTCAAAACAAGATGCTAAGAATTCAACAATGGTTATAATATCGCATATTGTTACCTTCAAAGGGTTACTTAGACATGTAAAACTGATCTAATCCTATGAATGTTAACTGTTCTTTTCCAAGAACTAGTACAATTGTATAAGTATACACATTTATGTATTTTTCCTTTTTTTTCCTCCTCCCCTTATCCAGTTACTTTTACTTTTTGAGAAATTTCTTACCCTTACACATTATTTCTTGTACCTTTTGGATTGTATTTGCTCTTTCAGTTTCTTATCCTAGGGAGACAATATGGTATTTACACATGTGAGTTGGATTTATCTCACTTATGAGTATGGTCACATGACCATTTAATTATAAAAGCCTCAATACAATCTTTCTTTATGGCTGAGTAGTACTCCACTGTATAAAAACACCATAATTTTTTTTATCCATTCCTCAGTTGATGAGCACATGGGTTGTTTCCAAGATCTTGCTATTACAAACTGTGCTCCTATAAACATGGACGCACATATGTTACTATGGTATGATGATTTCAATTCTTCTGGGCAAATGCCCAGAAGCAGGATAGGTGGGTTAAATGGAACCTCTAATCTTAGCTTTTTACAGAATCTCCATACTAATTTCCTCAGTGGTTACACAAGCTTACACTCCCATCAAGAGTGGAGAAGAATGCCTTTTTCCCCACAACCACTCCAGCATTTGTTGTTGGTTGATTTCTTGACCTTGGCCATTTTTTCTTGAGTGAGATGAAATCTCAGTATTATTTTAATCTGCATTTTGCTAATGATCATTGACACTGAACATGCTTTCATATATTTGTTTCACCTGCGAAATGTGTATTCATCTCACTTTTGGACTGAGTCTTTGAATGGGGGGGCTGGTTTTTTTCAATTCTTTATATGTTCCTGATAGAAGTTCTTTGTCTGAGGGACAGGTGACTAAATTTTTTCCCACTCTGTGAACTATCTTTTCATTCTGTTAATGATTTCTTTTGACATGCAAAAACTTTTTAATAAGACAAGGTCCCAGTTGTTGATTCTGGGAAATATTTCCTGTGCAATTTGATTTTTGCTCATGAACTCTCTGCCTAGCCCTACATTTTCAATATCGCTATATACTCTGTCTTCCAGATGATTTAGTGTTATTTCTTTTTAAATATTTAGATCTTTGATCTATTTTGACTTTAATTGAGAGCATGGTGATAGACATGGATCTAGTTTTAGTTTTTGGCATATGGAAAGCAAGTTTTTCCAGCACCACTTAGTAAAGAGTCTGTCTTTCTTCCAGTGAACATGTTTGACCCCTTTGTCAAAGATGAGGTAGCTGAGTAGGTTTGCAGTTGTGGTCATATCTTCTAATTTATTCCATTGATCATCAGGTCTGGTTTTTTTCCCAGTACCATACTGATTTTGTCATACTAGCTTTGTAGTATGACTTCAAGTTAGGGATTATAATGACTCCTACTTTGCTTTTGTTGCCCAGAATTGCTTTTGCTATTTTAAGTCTCTTCTGGTTCTATGTGAATTTTAGGAATGATTTCTCTACATCTGTGAAGTATGCTAGTGATATTTTGATAGGAATTGAATTAAATCTGTACAAAAATTTTGGGAGAATGGCCATTTTACAATGTTTGTTTTTCCTATCCATGAACAAGGAATGTCTACCCATTTTCTGAGATCCTCTTTGATTTCTTTTTTCAAAGTACGTTAATTTTCCCTGAATAGATCTTCTACTACCTCTGTTAGATTGATTCTAACGTATTTCACTTTTTGAATAATATTGTAAAGGGTGTGATTTCTCTTATTTCTCTTTCAATAAGTTCATTGTTTATGTACAGGAATGCTATTGAGTTTTGAATGTTTACTTTGTATCCAGCTACATTATTGAATTTGGTTATTACATCTAGAAGTCTTTCAGTGAACTTTTGCGGGGTCTTCTATATAGAGTATCATGTCATCTGCAAGTAATGATATTTTAACTTCTTCCTTCCTACCTTTATTTATTTTATTTATCTCTTTTGTCTAATGGCTCTGGCTAATGTTTCTAGCACTATATTGAATAGGAGTAGTAATAATGGACATCCTTGTCTTGTTCCTGATTTTAGCGTGAAATATTTCAGTTTTTGACCATTTAGTATGATGCTGGCTTTGAGTTTTTCATTGATGGCTTTTATCAGATTGAGGTAAAGAATTCTATTCCAATTTTCCATAGGGTTCTTATCATGAATGAGTGTTGTACTTTATCAAAAGTTTTTTCTGCACCTATTGAGATGATCATGTAATTCTTGTCTTTGGCTCTGTTAATATGTGCATTATGTTTATTGATTTGCACATGTTGAAAGCCCCTGCATTCCTGGGATGAATCCCACTTGATCATGGTATATAATCTTCTTAATGATTTGTTGCACTCTATTTACCAGTATTTTATTGAGGATTTTTGCATGTGTGTTCATTAGGGAGATTGGCCTTTAATCCTCTTTTGGGATGAGTCTTTCTCTGGTTTTGGTATTAGGACAATACTTGAATCCAGAATGAGTTAAGGAAACTTGCTTCCCTATCAGTTTCATTGAAGAATCTGAGGAGTGTTGGCAAATTAGTTTTCCCTAAATTTCTTATAGGATTCATCAGGACCTGGGCTTTTCTTTACTGGTAAGGTTCTAAATACATTTTAAATTTCATTACCTGAAATTGGGTTATTTAGCAATTTTACATCCTCTTGATCCAGCTTTGGTAATTCATCTGTTTCTAGGAACCTGGCCATTTTTCCTGCGTTATTGAACCTGTGACAACAAAGGTTTTTGAAGTAGGTATTGATGATCTTCTGTATTTCCACAGAATCTGTAGTGATTTCACCTTTTTCATTTCTTGTGTGGATTTGAATTTTTTCTTTATTCCTTTTGATAAAGTTGGCTAGAGGTTTATTAATTTTTTTTGTCTTTTTATCGGTACCGGGGATCAAACTCACGACTGCCTGCTTGCAAGGCAGGCGCTTATGCCGCTGAGCTGAATCCCCAGCCCCGTGGTTTATTAATTTTATGTATTCCTTCCAAGAACCAACTTTTTGATTCATTAATTCTTTGTGTTGTTTTCTTACTTTTAATTGCATTGATTTCTGCTTTGATCTTTATAATTTCCTCCCTTCTTTGGAGTTTGGGCTTGATTTGCTCTTCTTTTTCTAGAAGTTTGAGGTGCAGCATTAGGTTGTTTATTTGTGTTCATTCCATTTTTCTGATGTGGGAGTTTACTACTATAAATTTCCCTCTGAGGACTATTTTCATTCTGTCCCTACAGGTTCTGATAAATTGTATTTGCATTTTCAATTGATTCTAGATATTATTTAATTTCTTCTATGACCCATAGGAGAGTGTCATTAAATTTCCATGTGTTTATGGGGTTCTTGTGAGTTTCTTGTCATTAATTTTCAATTTTATTGCATTATGGTCAGATAATATGCATTGGATTTTTTCAATTATTTTGTATTTATTTGAGCATGTTATGTGGGCTAGTATTTTAGAGGACTACTCATGTGCATCTGAAAAGAATGTGTATTCTGATGTTTTAGGGTGGAACACTTGATACACATCTACTAGGTTCATTTGGACATGTTTGATTCAGTTCTGTTTCTTCTTTGTTGCTTCTTTGTTTGATGTGTCTGAGGCAATGGGGTATTAAGATTCCCCACTATAACTGTATTATTGCTTATTCAATTTGTTATGTTTATTAAGATTTGTCTTACATAATTGGATACCCCCATATTTGGTGCATATATATTGATAAGTGTAATTTCTTCTTCTTCAAGTTTTCCCCTAACAAATATGTAGTAACTTTCCTTATCTATTTTGATCATTCTGGTTTGAAGTTCACATTGTCTGCAAACAGAATAGCTACCTCTACTTTTATTTGGATTCCTGTTGCATGGAGTATTGTTTTCCATCCTTTGACTTTTAGTATAGGAATTTCCTTTTGAATTAAATGTTTTTCTTGTACACAACATATAGTTGGATTTTGTTTCTTGACCCACTTTGCCAATCTGATTTTTTTTATTGGTGAGTTGAGGCCATTTATATTAATGGACATAACTGATATATACTGATTTATCCCTGTCATGTTGTCGTTCTGTTGTTGGTTTTCTACTTTTTCTGTTTAATTGTTTGCCTTGCTTAGTGGATTCCTTCTTCTGTTGTTCTTGGAATTGTAGTTATCTTTATTTCCTTCTAGAGTATCTTTCAGTACTCTTTATAATGTTGCTTTGGTGGTCATGAATTTCTTCATTTGTTTTGTCATAGAAATATCTTAATTCTCCATCAATTTTCAAAGATAGTTTTACAGGATACATCAATCTACGTTGGAAGTTGTTTTCTTTCAGGACTTGAAACCCTTCACTCCAAGCTCTTCTTGACTAAAAGTTTGTGTTGAGATTTTTCCTTTGATTCTGATAGGCTGTCCTTCAGAGGTGATCTGTTTCTTTTCTCTGACAGTTTTAGTATTCAGTTCTTGTGTTGAATTTCTGATATCCTAATTACTATATGTCTGGGTAAAGATTTATTTTAGTTATAGCTAATGGGAGTTCTATAGGCTTCATTTAAATGTATATAAGATTCTTTTCTCCTGTTTGGAAAATTTTCTGCAATTATTTCTGTAAATAGTCTTCATATGTCATTTGTGTTGACCCCTGTTTTTTTTTCAGTGACACCTATCAATCTTATATTGTTTCTCTTTGCATCATCTTGCAGCTGTTGAATTGTTCTTTTCTGGCTCCTTGTTATTTTTGAGAGATCTCTTCTTTAGTGATCATAAGCTTCCATCCTGTCTTCAAGGTCTGAGAGTCTATCTTCAGCTTCATTCAAGTGGTTTTATCAGCTTTCAGTGTAATGTTTAATTCCCTGAATATCCCTTTGAATCTGTTTCATGCATTCTAATTCTGTCCTATATGGTTCATTCCAGGTTTCCATCATTTTGTTATGTTCCTCTATTTTAATCTAGATCTTCTTTAGATATACTCAACACTTCTTTCATAATATTTGTCAGGGTTTTTTTTTTTTTTTTTTTTTTGCCTGTGAGATTATTTCTGATCTGATTTCCTCTATACCTTCACGGAGTTGTTTCTTTTCTTGGGTCATTCATGCAGCTACCAGGGACACAATCCTGGAGGGTGGTGCCAGGGCCTTGGACTGGCTGGGAGGAGTTTAGAACCTCTGGACGGTGCCATCAGCCAGGATGCACCTCCAGAATATGGACTGGTGTTTCCTGGATCTTTTGTCTGACTGGATGGTTTCAGAACCTCCAGGACCCAGGAAGCTAGCATGGATGCACCTCCAGAGTGTTGTGCCAGTGCCTTGTGGCTGGGAGAAGTTCAGAGCCTCTGGACCCTGCAGTTAGCTGGGACACACCTTCCAAGTATGGTGTCAAGGCCTTTCTCCTTCAAAAGGTAACTTTTTAAAAAGTACCAAATGCTTTTTAAATAGAGATTTAGAGCTCTATTGTCTTTAGGAGTGTTTATCTGATGGCTCCTAATTCACCTTAGTTGTATCCCTATTATAAATTCCTGAAAATCTTGGCTTCTTACAAGGTAGAGAAAACTCTTCTACTCAAGATATGATTTTCCCTTGCTATTTCTCCAATTCCTTCTACTCATCTCTTATTCTCCAAGCTCTGATATCAATGAGACTTAGCCAAAGCTTATGGAAAGGGCAATCTCACCTTACCAGCCTCAGTGATGCTGATAATTATTGATAATTCCAAAGAGGCAACAGATGGAAGTCTTTTGATGGTAAGCTAAATTTAGCTTCTTCTATGAGGTTTGTCCTTCTATCAGAAGGGGAAACAGGTAAGCAGTGGATGGTAGGAATTGCTTCCCAAATAAGAGACAACATCCCAAATGAGTGTTATCTGTAGGTGTCAAGTCTTGGGTTGGCTTATGATTACTATGCAGGATACTTCTGGGACTCAAGAAAAAGAAGGATAAATAAACGATGTCAACAACATCATCATGTGGTGTCCAAAAATGCATAAGTATGTTGACCACCAAGGACTTGATCTTCAATTTTCTGGTGCCATAGAATGCTGGGAATCTTCCAACTCCATAGAGGGACAGGGATCACAAAAATAACTGAGATACCTCGTTAATGGAGCATCTAAACAAATGTCTGATTCATTAATTCATTAATCAATGTAACAAATATTTATTAAGGGTTTACATGTGAAAAATATTATGCTTTCTCCAGGAACATAGCAGATGAACAAAAGAAACTAAGCCTCTTGTGGATTCTATATTCTAGAGACTAACGAAAATGACACAAATAAGGACATAGTATTATGTTTGTGCAGTGAAAAAAGGTAAGCAGGATAAATGACAATTGGCATAATTTAAAGTGTGGCCAACATTTGAATAGCACTCACAATATAGAGAAGACATAAACTACTTGAGAAACTCTGAGAAAAGCACTCTGGCCAATACAACAGCCTAAAACTGAGCATTTGTGTGACTGGAAAAATACACTAAAATTAGTATGGACATAGAACAGTAAGAGAAATAGTGGTAGGAGATAAGCATGAAAGATTAATAGGAGCCACACTAGAGGGTCTTGCAGAAGACCATATTTTATTTCTGGTAAGATCAGATGCCTCAAAAAAGCTTAAGTACATGTCTGAATTCATTTTTAAGAAGTTCTTTGACTACTGTGCTAAAAAAATTATGCCATTGTAAGAGTAGAAGTACAGAGTCCTGATTAAAGTTATGTAAAAAGTCAAGAAATGATGTGATTATTTTAAGAAACCTAGCAGCCTTGTAGAAAATGAGTAGTTAGACTATTGGACATATTTTGAAATTAAAACCAGTAAAATTTGAGAGGAGACTGCATTTGAAATATGAGAAGAGATAAATCAAAGACAATTCCAAAAACCTTAACTTGAGCAACTGGGTGCATGGTGTAGCCATGTACTCTATGGAAAATGCTGCAAGACAGGAGACTTAGTGTGGGTAGTGGAAGAACTCACTGGTTACACTTCTTTGCCTGTCAGATATTGAAATGAATATGTTATATAGGGAGTTGAATATATACATATGAAGTTCAGGGTAAAAGTGCTAGGTAAATAGAAATTTAGAAGTCAACTAAGAATATATTGGGTAGCAAACTTCAATATTTGGAGGTTGGATACTAGAAAAGGCTGTATTCAGCAAGGTAGACTGATGGAAACAGAGTAATGGCGAAGGAAAATCTTGATGTCTTAGAAGCTGAGAAAAGTATTTGAGGAGGGTGAGACTTGAGAGATGAGATATTGCCAGTCATTCAAGTTGCTGAAGTGTTTCTAGGTCAAGTAAGAGAAGGACTGAGCATTAGCTGGAGGATTTAGCAATGTGGACATCACTGATAACCACCATGAAAGCTGCATCTCTAAATTATGAGAACAAAACAATGATTAGAAATGGCTCCACAGCATGTGTAAGCTCCGAAGAATTTTCCAGCAAAGGTACAGAGCAGGGTAGATACCAGAGAAATCAGGACAAGTTTGTGTTTGTCTTTTAAATATAAGAGTGAAAATGGCAGCATTTCATGTTCTTGAAAATGATCTACAAAAAAGGAAAAACCATGATGATGCAGAAAAGAGAGAATTGTGATAGTGGGATCAACAGTTATGAATGTCCTGAGGGAATGGGAATCCAATGACAGACAGAAGAGTTGACCTTGTGCTGCAGGGTGGATGTAATCCATGGTATTAGGCAGGAAACAGGATGCATCGTTACAGCAGATGATGAGCTAGGAGGTTGGCATAGGAGACGGAAGAAATTATCTTATAGATTCTGGGGGGGGGTTGTTGTTGAGTTTTCAGCAAAGTGACAGAAAATCATTAATTAAAGCTGAAGATGAGATATTAGGGCTTCACTAGACACCCAAAAGGATATAAAAATATGGTGAGCATTGTGTATGGATCTCTTCACAGTGAGTCCAAGAGAACTGTAGGCCAAAGCATGGTCAGCCAGTCCAGGTGTGTGTGTTTCTCAAACTGCATTCAGCCCACACATAACAGATAAGGAGTCCAGTGGGTTATATTTGAAAGGATTTTACAAGGCAAGTGTGACAGAGGCAGAGGGACAATGGAGCTGAATTAATAACCCACATGATGGGTGGGCTTCTGATGTAGAATAATTAATCTAATTATTTTTAAGCATTTTATAAATTCTGCTCCCAAGAATAATGTTTTGCTACTCAGAATAGATTAAATTGTACTGCCTTAGAAGTAAAAGCAAAAGTAGCCTCTGATGAGTATCATTATTTCTATCAAAGATATGTATTATCTTTATATTTCATAATGTCATTAACCGCATGCCACTGCAAATGAAATGGTACAAATCTTAGGGTAAATTGATAACAAACCAATTATCTTAGGATACGTCTTATAAAAATGAACATTACAAATATACTAATATCTAGCAGAAATCCAGAGTAACTGAGTGAAGTCTATCAAATTTCATATACCATAAAATTTAAAAATCATATAGAATTGAATTTCCCTCTCTCAGCTTCAATTCTACAGACAACTGTTTCTTACTATCAAGGATATTTAACTGGAATAAATTATGTTTGATCTTCCTTCCATCTATTTTACAATGTTTTGTTTCCCTTTATTTTCTCTCTTCTTCCTTTCCTCCATATCTCTGTCCCTCTCTCTCTTCTTTTTTCTAAATCTTTTATTTCTTTCTTATTTTTCAGCTTAAAGTTAAAAAACAAAGAGAATGCCCATCTTGTAGGTGGTAGCTGTCCATGTATGTAAAATCTAGCACTTCACTTTTCTCTCTGGAGCTTTATCTGATTATATCACTTCAGAATTTGGAGAGTTACCATAGTAACAGTTTTCCGACCTTTTCCTTTGAAAAACTCCTTCCAGCCCTCAGAGAAATCACCTGAAAAGTAGCCATCCAGCTGCTTTATTCCACTCTGCCGCAGTCTTCATACATTATCTGCCATCAGAAAGAGGTCAAGAGTCTTGCCCATGACCTATGAAGTGGAAAAGTACCCCTGGGCTCATCTGAGGCTGTGCTGGATCCCATTCCTCCCAATTTCTGCCCTGTTATGGTTTGTGTTCTGATGCCCCCCACCCAATCCTCATGCAATCATGGATGCAGCTGAATCCAGAATTTGTGATTGTTTGTCTAGCACTGGGATTCATAGTGTGAGTCCTACACCCACCCAGGGGAGGAGCCAACATACGGTTTAAGGTCAGGAAGAAGGCATGTCTTTTTTCTTCTGCCTAGCTAACTCTTGCTGTTTTGTGGGGGCTGTGAATGGTGGCCCTGTAGTGCCACCCTGCCTTGGAGCCAGCTGAGTATGGACTGAAACCTCCAAAATTATAAGAAATAAACCTTCCCTTCCCTAATTTAAGTTATCAGCTATTTTACCTCAACAGTGATAAAAAAGTAACCAAGTCATGCCCTCTCCTCCCCATTCTCCATTTGCAATCTATGCATTGAGACTGAGGGATGGGGCATGGGAGAGTCTCTTTACAAAAACAAATTAAACTGCTTCCCAACTTTTAAGGAGTTGAGTCTTTGTGCTAGAGTTTGACAGATTCCCTCTGTCACAAGAGAGAATTTTTTCTCTGTGTTGGTTTGCCAAAAACAAAAGCAGTAAACTTGATCACCTGTCACTAAATAGGATCAGATTTCTTATGTTTGGCTCAAAGGATTCTTTTATAATTAGAATATTGTATTTGTCAGTCAGGAAGAAGGTAGTCCATGAGGCTTTGCTTGGCTAATGGATAAATGCTGCCTTCCTTACCCATCCACTCTTTATCTCTATTCTCAAAATTTGTCTTTCTTCTTCTCATCCTTTCCTGATCTAGAATTTTCCCTCTGTCTTTAGTTATGCAAAAAGATCAGAAATTGGTCACCTAATGGTGAAGTAACAGTAATCACTAACATAGTATTGCCATCAGTTTCTTTGTGTGGCTCACATTGTAGAAAACCAAAAGTATGGGATTAATTTCTTGACTTAATCTCCTTCTCACCAGCATTCAGGGAGATGTCATTGAGATAAGCCTTAAATACTACTTTGAGCACTGTATGTCTATGACTGGTTACTGTCTCCACAATTGTGACTGAGGATAAAAAATGTGAGCCAAAGAACTGAAAATTTCTTGGCCTTTCCTTAGTGACAAAAAAAAAATATTGGTTTTGGAAACCAGCGTTATTTCTTGGGTGTTGGGGGTCTTTTCAATAAGATGGAACCACTACCATAGATAACTAAAAGAGATATTATAACTCTGGATAGTTTGTAAAGCAAGTATGGTTGCACTTGTTTTATATGCTTGTTGACAAATTGTAAGCTCCTTGCTCTTCTGTTCCACATCTAGGGAAGTCAATTAGAAAGCCCCAAGACACCTTCCTATAGCACTAGCGGGAATTTCAAGAACCATCTGAACCCTTTCCTACCTGAGAGAACACTCACCATGGCCCAAGCCCTCAAACAGTAAACATCCTAAGTGATTTCTCTCCTTGTCCTGGGGCCATTTTTAAGCTACCTGGAGAGGTGGACTCTAACCTTTCAAGAAAGCCTCGCTGTGGAATTAATAGACCTTTCTATATCAACTAGTGAAAGTGTGGAGTGATCAGTCTTGATATCTAAACCTAAATTGAGGTGAAAATTTATCTTGTTTTTGCATAATGTCAATGAAAATTTATGTGTAAGAAGAATGAGAAAAGTTTCTTTCAATGTGAGCACAGAGTTACTCCAATGGTGAATCTTATTCATTACTCCACCTATTAAAGGGGGAAATTGATGGTTGACTTTGATTTAGTTTCTGTGTTTTCTGAGCCTTTACCAAGTATCAAGCAGGGGACAGAAATGTCCACACACATGATTAACCAAGACACACACAGAGGAGAATCCAAAATCTCATCTTGCGTACTGCTCTCTCAACTGTCATCGGATAAAACCTGATGAAGTAGAAGATGAGGAGTTAGGATAATGGACAGGAAACAAAAATGGTGACTAGAGTAAATATCTTATGCTAGCAAGTGCATGAGTTTTAGGTATATCTGGTTTTGATTCTAAGGCTATATGCTTTGGCCAACAGAAAAATGCAAATCAAAACACTGAGATTCCATTTTACCCCTTCCCAGGATGGCTATCATCAAGAACTCAAAATCAAATGCTGATAAGGCTGCCGTGGGAAAGGAACCTCCTGCCTTATTGATAGGAATGTTAACTAGTACAAAAACTATGGAAATCAGCATGAAGATTTCTTTTCAAAAACTAAAAATAAAAATTCAACTCAACCCAGTTATTCCCATTCTGGGTATCTTCTCCAGAGTTGAAAGCATCATATTGTAGTGATATATACATACTCATGTTTACAACGTAACTCAAAATTTTATATTATATTATGAATATTACTCAGCCATAAAGACAAATAAAATTGAGCCATTTGTTGGAAAATTTATGTACCTTGAGGCCATAATGCCAAGTGTAATAAATTAGGCACAAATGGTTAAACATTGCCTGATTTCCCTTATATAAGAAATCCAAAGTATAAATAAAATCTTAAAAGAAAGAACATAAGATAAAACTGACAATGAGTGATGACCATTCAGGATGACAAACACCTTGTGAAAGAGAGAGACTGGGTATAGATTCTAGAATTTTTATAACATTAAATCAACAGAACTCAACTCACTGGTTTCAACTATAAAATTTGGAATCAGGGCAGCCATTACCCCTCAAATCAGAAAATTTAAAAATGATAATCACTGTCAGACAAACAATCTGCATTTTAAGCCTTAGAAAATCATTATAAGCACATGTACAAAAAAATAAAAATCACTGCTCAGGACTGACAGACTCAAAGGCTTCCTGCTGAACAAATGAAAGTTTGGGATGCCACAGTAACACCTAGGAAAAGGACGTCTAAATACCTGTATGGCTGACAGGAAGTGGGAGAGCTTTTCTCCTGAAATCTGCATTACATTTAGTTTTATTATATTCAGTTTTATGAGGATAAAAGCCTGGCTGGTGAGACACTTTAGAAAATTGGGTGACATTTCTGAATCCAAATGCCTGTGTTTTTTAAAGAAGCACAGGTGGAGATATCTCCCAGTCTATTCATTCTTTTGATAACACTGACAAATGTATTTGTCTTAGATGGTATAACACTATGAAATGGACAGATTTAACCACTCTAGAATTTGGAGGCTGCATCTGAAATTCAGCATTGTTTCTTCCTGCCCAAAAAGAAACCTGATTAACATGCTGAGATTTCTCTAATCTCTCTTGTTGCTCACTCTTTCAGATGAAACTGCCACTTCCCACAACTGCAGTAAGAGCTTGAAGGTGGTTTTATTATTTTTCACATCGAGTAGACTGAGGGAGTCAATTTACAAAATGATCAGTCCAAGTTCATGGAAGTTATTAAATGTTGAAAATGAGGCAATGGGGCTCCATTCCTTTATATTGTACTTTTTCATTAAGAAAAATGCAATTAATAGGAAAAACAGATTTTGGGAGGAGGATCCCTGAGTTTTCAGTAGAAAGGAAACACTTTAATTAATTTCCCAACTCACTGTATGTCATGTTGTGATTCAACTACACATAGAAAGTACAGGTAAGGTTTATGATATTCATGGAGATTCTTTAAAGTAAGAGCAAAGCCTTTGGTGCTCACAACTTTTCTTCCTTTTGCTTTGAAAGGGACAATTATCTATTCAATTTATTAGTTACAGTTTGTAAATTTGATTTCAATTGTGTTCAACTATACTGAGAACACAATGAAAATAAAAACTAGGAAAAAATCAATTGTTCTTTAACAACTTATTAGAAGATATTATGCTAAAAGATCCCACAATGATACTGACTACAAAATACTCGTGAAAACTTGGTGGAAAATAACATAGACTTATGCAAAGAAATTACAAACTCATAAAATGACATCTAAAGAAAGGAGATGAGTATTTTAGAAGGGATTATTCAGTGCTAAATATCTAAAATTCATTTATAGATTTAGCACAATTCCATAAAAAACTCTACAGGGTGTATCATAAAACTTAAAGTCATTTTGTATTTTAACAAAAAAAATCTGAACAGAATTGGCCAGGACATGTTTAAAAATAAGCCATCATAATTTATAAAACTACCATAGTCACTTGTAAAATATAGACAGAAAAATCACTAGATCAAGGTCAAATCCTGAAAATAGACTTGTGTATTCTTGAAATCTATTGTGTGAAAAAAGAAGCAATTCCAGCTCAATTCAAAGATAGGTAGCATCAATAAGTAACATTAAGGTGATTAACTATTATTAAATGATCTCAAAGCTATTCCTAACTTAACATGTACTTAATAAAAAACAGGTATTATTAAAATCTAAATGCAAAATGTATAAAATATGTTGAAAAAGCATTTCTAATTGTGATATAACAAAAGACTTTACAAGCAATATCTTAACTTGAGAAGCCATTAAGAAAAAGCAATATATTTAATTGTATGAATAGAAGGCTTTAGAACTTATAGGTTAATTAAGCAAAGTTAGAGAATTTAAGGTTAATATACCAAATCTAAAAATATATCTATAAAATAGTAGCAATTGTTAAATTTTTTTGAAAATAATTTATGGTACTGTCAAAAAATATCAATTATTTCTGGAAAAACTATGAAAGTATCAGCAAACCTTGTGCTCTGTAAGCTAGACAACATTGCTGACAGAAATTAAGACCAAAAAAATAAATATACTATGTTTGTGGAATGAAGGACAATATTATCATAGTGACTATTGAAAGAACAAATTTGGAAGATTTAAGGCACTTACCTTTAAGACTTACTAAAAAACTCTAGTAATTAAGGCAGTGACAAAGCTTTTGACAAATAAATCATACAGAATATATAACCTAGAAATAAACTTGCATTAATATGAAGATTTGATATTTAACAAACTCACTAAAACCATCCAATGGAGAAATAAAATACTTTTCAGTAAATTATGGTGTAATAATTTATATCTGTCTGTAAAATACATGGCTCTCAATTCATGTCACATCCTATTTACAAAAATGAATTTGAGATATGTCAAAACCTAAATGTAAATCTCTATATTACTTACTATAGAGGAATAACTTTATGATTCAAGGGTAATCAAGCTTTCTTAGAACAAAGCAATAATTTTAAAGGAAAAACTAACAATTAGACCTCAACAAATGTAGACTTCTGCTTATCAAATGATTTAATAACAAAATTAATGAGAATGTCATTGACTGAGATTTGATTCCAATTGTGTTATTGATATATGAAGTCAACCAACAACATATGCTAGATGAGCTATGGGGGAAAATCAACCCTTTTCCACTGTTGATAAGAATATAAACTGGTACAACCACTGTAGAAATCATTGTGGAGATTCCTCAGAAAACTAGGATGAAAGGTTTCATTTGACCCCTTCTAGGTCTTCCCAGAAGAACTGAAAACATCATATCATAGTGATATATGTGCACCCATGTTTATAGCAACACATTTTGTGATAGCTAGATCTTAGAAGCAACCTAAATGCCCACTAACCATGTAATTAAAAAAAGATGTGTGTTTTTAAAAATACAATATTCAAAATTCAATCATAATGAAGCATGAAGTTGAGACATTTCTAGGTAAGTGGATGCACCTTGAGAACGTATTCCTAAATGAAGCAAATCAGACACACATTATCACATTGATTTATTTATTGGTACCAAAGAGTATAGACAAGGACCAAAGTGTATAAAAGGGCTTGTGAAATAGGAAGAAATTGTTCAAAAGAAAGGGGAACTAGAGAGGGAGAAGGGTAAAGGAAGGGAAAAGATAAAAAATGGCAAGGGAAGATTGTATGCAAACAAAGCTTTGTAAATAAGGAAGGGAAAAGGGGTTGAAAGGAACAGAGGGGGACAGGGAGAAAAAGTGGATCCAGTATATATCATGTAAAGGTAAAAATGCCCTTTGATGAATGTGATCATTATGTATATCAAGATTGAACTAAAAAATTTAATAATAAAAAGCCACACACACTAAACTTAGTTTAATAAAGTTCTACTATCATAGAATAATTAATTTGATTTTAAACCATTTTCTTTTTTAACATGTGTATAAGCAGTACAAAGCATCTCTAGGAATTTATATCAATGAATAAATGTGTTTATTAGATACTTCTAAAAGTGATGAGATAGTTTCTTATAAGGGGAAGCATGTGCTTCCATTGAATTGACCCTTTCTATTGAATATTTACTTAAGAGAATTGGAATTACATATTTATGAAAAGACACATTTATGCCCCCAGGGTAAAAAAGGTGGATGAGAAAGGAATTAAGATGTGTTACATGCATGTTACAACCTCCCAAAGGAATATAAACATTACACACTGCACACATGTACCAATAAATGAAAATTTTAAATGTTTTAAAAAGTATATTTAAACTGGTCATAGCAGTTTTATTATAATAACCACAAACTGCAATTAGCTCCTATTGTCCAATTTCAGGAGATGCATTTTAAAAAAATTTATCTGGTATTCAAACAATGGTTTATGACATAGGAATAAAATCAACAGATTATTGGTATGTAGAATGTCACCGATGAACATCAAAAATTATGTTGCGAGAAAGGCAGTTTTCATACACAAACAGCCTATGCTCTATGGCTTCCCTTATATGAAGATCTAAAATCGGCAAAATTAACCCATGATGAAAAAAATCAGAGTAGTGGTTTTGTGTTATAGGAAAAAACTAGAAGTAGACGCTGGCTGAGAATACATGAGGGAACTTCTAAGGTGACTGTAATATTTTCTACCTTGATAAGGGGTTAAATTATATAAGTATATGCCTGGACTTAAGATTTGTACACTTGTTTCCTTTTGGAACAAAAATTAAAAACTCATACACAAGTACTGGATTTTCCTGAAATTCATGATGAAGTGTTTGTTGGAAATGGAAATGTATTAATGTAGTTACTTGGAAATACATTGATAAAATAAGGTCAACTGATTAATAGAAAGATGGATATGTGAACAGATATCTCATAAAGCAAATGCTGTAAAATATAAGTGTAGAGCCCACGAAATAAATAAACGTTTCTTCTTTGTAAAATTCTTTCCCCTTTTCTCTATTGTGCGAAAATTTTCATAGTAAAATGTCTTGAATAAAACTCCACTGGGAACAATAAAGAACAGAAAATAAATATTTCTAACATCAATAAAATAAGGGAATATGTACAACTACACACCATAAAGTATAAAATATGATTGAATCTGTGAATCACAGGGCAGACATTTATCCAAGAACAACAGATACAGAAAAATAAATACCAAGTTGCACCCTCTTAAATTGCTAAACCTCTAAGATGAAAAAATCTTACATCAAATGAGGTAGAAAAATCTTGTCACATCAAGGAAAAAACAACTCCAGTTGACCTCAGACTTCTTCACCGCAACCTTTAATATCAGATAAAAATGAAAGAGTAGGAAAGATTTTTCAATTAAAACAGAACAACTTGAGTACCAGCTTAGACACACACAAGTAAATAAGACTTCACTGCTTACCAACAGCTACGAAGTCTCTCCTTATAAAACTGGCTAACTCTAGTCAACACTGAGATGAATCAAAACATAGAGAGAGGGACAGGGAATGTGGCTCAGTGGTAGAGCACTCCCCTGGCATCCTGGTGGCCCTGGGCCCATTCCCAGCACAATAAACCAAAAACATAAACACTGATGAAAATAGATCTAGGTAAAGGAGAAGACAAGGCAAAAGGAACAGTTGAAGCCTTCCACGATATGAAGAGAAACATATCCAAGATGGCACTTGACAAAACCTTACCACCTTATTCAGACTGGTTTATTTCACTTAACATTTTACTGAGTCTGAACAGGAAATACAGTCCTGGGGGGTAAAATTCCCAATGATGCGTGTAAAATTATTTATTATGAAAGGTATATTTCCTATAATTTTCTGCATCAGTCCTGTTTTACTCTTCATGGAGGAGATCACTTTTGCTAATGCTTTGTTTCATCTAGTGTTACTTGATGCAAGAAAAAGTAAACACAAAAGTTATTTCTGTTTTCTCTTTTCAGTCTACAAATTTATCATCATGATATACACTGTTTTGCAACTTGATTTTAAAATTATTATGTATGGTAGAGATGTGACCATAATAGTACACATGGATTTCTGTCATTCCAATTTTTAGTTGGCTTATAATAATTATATATTTTTATGGGGTATAACTGATGTTTTGATGCATGTATATATTATGTAATGATCAAATCATGGCAATTATAATATTCTATCACCTCAGAAATTTATCCTCACTTTATCATGAGAAAACTCAAAGTTTTTCTTTCTAGTTACTTGGATATATAAATATAATATTGTTAACCAGCCACTCGGCTATAAAATGGAACATCAGAACTTCTGCTATCTAACTGTAATTTTGTACCCAGTGAGCAATCTCTCCTGCTCCCCTCCCTGCTACCCACCCAGCCTTTGGTCACAACTATTCTGCATGATGCTTCTATGAGATCAGCTTTGCAGATTGTACATATGAATGAGTTTAGGCAGTGCTTGTTTTTCTTTGCCTGTCTTGTTTCACTTACCACACTTCTTTCCCTCTATTGCCACAAATGGCAGGGTCACCTTCCTTTTGTGCCTGAACAGATGCCATTTTGTAACCTTATCACATTTCCACTGTCTATTCATCAGCTGATAGACTCCATGTCCTCACTAGGGTGAATAGCACTGCAATGAACATGAGAGTACAGGGGTCTCTCGATCTACTGATTTCATTTCCTTTTGATATATATCTAGTAGTGGGTTTGCTGGATCATACAGTAGTTTTTATTTTTAATTTTAGGGGATGACCAGCAAATGGTTTTCCATAATGATTTTTGTTTTATTGTTATTGAGATGATACACAAATATGTAATCAGCCACTTTAACTTCACAATTGAGGGGCATTTAGTGTATTCACAATATTGTGAAGGCCCTAGTTCTAGCTAGTATCAAAGTTTGTACCATTCTATAAAAACATCCTATATACCTTATGTAATTGATACTCTTTATCCCACTTCTCCCAGCCTCTGATAAACATTAACCTGTTTTCTGTCTCTATTGACTTGTTTATCCTGGATATAGTCTATAAAGGGACTCCTACACTATGTCACCCTTTGTATCTGACTTCTTTCATGAAGCAGAATGCTTCTGAGCTGCATTCCTGTTGGAGAACGTATCAGGGCTTCACTCCTTTTCATGACTGTGTAACACTGTACAGATGTGCCACAATATGTTTGCCCATTCACCTATGGATGGACGCTAGTTTTTTTCTAACTTTTGTGTATATAAATAATGTTGCTATAAACATTCATTATTGTTTTTTCTTTGTTCCAAATGTTTTTGTTTTCATGCATTTTTATTTACGTAGATGAGTTTTAGAACAATCCTGTGAAGTTACAAAAAAATCATACTAGATTATTAGGGCTGTGATTTGAATTGTATAGAACCTGTTTTGGGAGAATTTCCATTTCCATTTCAGTTTTGCTTTCTGGGAACTTAGCTTTTCCTTACTTACATCTTTTCCATTTTCTAATAAAACTCAGTGGATGCTTTTCATGTAGATGTAGATCTTTGTAAACATTTACAGTTAGCCTCTTAAAGGCAATTGATCTGTATGCAGTATGAAGCCACCTGTCATCATCTGGAGTCCTATTGACCCTTGTGATGCAGTGGCAAACCCGTGATCAATCTGTCACCTGTTGTATCTTGCAAGGCAGACTGCAAGAAACTGTAAGGAAAATTGCAGCTGTTGGCATGCATTGGGTACACACTGTTAATGGCATCCTATGAAACAGACAACTCAGAAAGGAGCCAGTGGGGGACAAACCTCCCGGGGCAGAGAACTTTCAAATGAACAAATTGCTCCGGGAGAGCAGGGGGCCTCGCTAATCCTGCCCAGCAGGAACTCATAATTACTGTGGAAGTGACTGATAAATGCCCTCATTATCCTTCTCTGAAACGAAGAGCTCAGTCATAACCATCCTACTGTTTCTCCATCATGATGCTCTGGCAGAGAATATCTTTTCCATTTTCATATGTCACTTGACCACAAAAGCCACATCCAGGTGTGATAATGAGAATCACATTCGCTCAGAAATCCCGGACTTTGAATCGTGTACACCACCTGAACAGGACCTTGGGATATCTTCTTAGGAAAGGAGGAAGTATTTTATGTGAGAAAATAAAGATGAGATGCTGATAAACAAAAGGGTAGATGCCTTAGTTACTTTCCCATCACTAGGATTAAAATACCCAACACCTGCAATTTGAAAGAGGAGAGGTTTATTTTGGCTCATAGTTTTAGAGGACTCACTCCATAGTTGGTTACCTTCAGGGAAAAAGGCCATGGCGAAATGGCCCAATAGAGGAAAGAAGTTTGATCATGGCAGCCAGGAAGCAGAAATACAACAGAACCTAGGCATAAGAATATATCCTTCCAGAGCACACCTGTAGTACCCCACCTCCAATCAGGTTCCACCTCCTATTTATAAAAGTATCAAACTCATTAACAGATGAATCCACTGATGAGTATAGCTCCCCAAAACCAGTCATTTTCCATACATATAAGAATTTGAGGGGCTATTTTATACTTATAATAGTAGGAGCTGGGTATGGTGGCACACTCCTGTAATCGCAGCACTTGGGAGGCTAAGGCAGGAGGATCATTGCAAATTGGAGACCAGAATGGGCTACAAAGTGAGCCCAAGGCCAACCTGTACCACATAGCAAGATCCTGTCTCAAAAAAGACAAAGAAATAAAAATAAAATAAAATAGTAGACTTTAGCTCAAACTAGACTGTTCTCCATTGTCTTCTTTATCTACATCTTCCCTAGTAGATGGGGAAAAAAGCTCCATTTTTTATTCCAGAGTGAAAAGCATGCAGTTAAAATACTGTTTCTGGGTCTCCCTTGCTGGTAGCTATGAATAATAAAGAGCAAACAAAAATCATTGGTTGGGGCTTCAGGAGAAGTTTCTTGAAGGTGGTTGATCTTAAGAGAAAAGATGTTTCTTTACTCTCCTCCTTCCTTTCTCTTTCATTTTGCCTGGAAGTTCTGATGCAGTGATAGACTGGTACTTGTTATATTGCAACTCCTTTCTAATTCATCTTCCTGTATTTCCAAGATTGTAAACTAAACAGGGCTTTGCCCAGATATTCTGCAACTCTGTTTTCATAAGTAATGAGTGTCTGACTCATCAAGTGCATAGGTAGAAGATCTGGATGATAGAGATAAAACCATATGTAGAAGTGCTCCTACTGTTTTTGCCGGCAAGTCCACTTGAGGTAGGAGATTAGGGCAGGGAAGGCTGGCTAGAAGATAGAAAGTAGCGTGTCAGTTACAAAAGGCACAGAAAAAAGGTTAGAGAACATGATGTGACCTGTCAGGCATGAGCAGGATCCATGGACAGTGCAATGCTCCATAAACTCAATGTGAAAGAGTATAAGACAGCACCACTGACTTCACAGCCACAGTGATCTTGCTCACTTGCCATCCTCCTGTTTTGGCAGTGGCCCATCCTGCAAGGCATATCTCTTCTTGCTTTTCTATCTTTCTTGCTCTTTTCTTTTCTCTTTTTTTCTTTTCTTCTTTTCTTCTCTTTTCTTCATTCTTTCCTTATCTCCCTTTACTTTAGACAAAATTGTGTTTGCCTGTTCATCAGGTATGCCAGCCAATTCTTGGGTAAGAGAGAAAGACCCTAAAGTCACCAGATGCTAAGTGGCAACACATTGAAATGGGGAAGAAACATCAGCCAAGGGCTCCATGACCAGTCAGAGAAATCATAGGTTGTTATGGATTAAGAACTGGTGGTCAGTTTAATGCCACCAGGATTACATTAGCATGGCACTGAGCATAAATGTTCCACCTGAGGAAAGTTGCCAGCATAAATGTTCCACCTGAGGAAAGTTGCCAGCATAAATAGAGAGGTGGAGAAGAAGGAGGCCTTAATGGGTTGTTGCATTGCAGTATTGTGGGTTCTCCTACAAGTTGTTGTTTGAGCCATTGGTTCTCCTAGAGAAGCCTTGGTCCTCACATCAAGCATTGCTTCTTTGCTCCAGAGAGGAAGATACGTGCTGCTTGGTCTCCAGGATGAACTCATCACACTGGCTTCCTGGCAGGTACTCAACTGTGCTTTTCAGAGGAGTGGCCTCAAGTGTCACTGAGGGATGGCTGTGGTGCTTTTCAGAACATCCCTGGTCTTTGCTGTGAGTTTGACTTCTCAGCTCCAGTGTAGAACCCTCAACCTACCAACACAGTTCCTTCACCCCACTGGCATAGACTTCCTAGCTTCCACCGTTGACTTTTGGGCCTTCCCAACACGGATCCATTAGAGACTGGTATGAGTCCTCATGGGCTTTAGACTTCCATTTGGACTCAAGGAAGGCATTGTCATGGGCTCTGAGCTTTCATCTGGACTCATGTGAGACATTGCTGTAGGATTTAGGCCTTGACTAAATATTCTATGCCTTTGGTGTTGCGGATAGATTTCCCGCATTTCTTTGTGTTAACTCTGGGTGACCATCATAAAACAATATTATAAACTCCATGTCCTGATTCTAATTGTTCTCTGCACAACCTCTGACTACAACATGAGTACAGACTGAAGCAGAAACTACTTGGTTTTGAAGACAGCTACGGTGCTACAACTTCCCAGTTGTGCAGGTTATAGTGATGTCCCTTCCTGAGGTGATGCCCTAGGCATTGTGACTCTGGAACCAACAAGCTGAGTGGCAGATTCCTGTTACATAAGCAGCATCTTGATACAGAAGGAATAGTAGCTCCTTTGGTGGCTCAGTTTTTTCTCATGGCTTCAAGAGTTCTTCCTGAAGTCTTAACTCAGAGTTAAGTTTATTTGATTATCCTTGCCTATGCTTTAATAATCCCCTTTCTGTGCAAGAACATACTCCTTTGTATCTAACATTCAGCAAAGTCAGTTCTCTACAACTGAAAAGTGATATAATGGGGAGAATGTGAGGGGCTCTCCTGAATCATGATGTAACGTGCAGGTGCAAATGTGCACCCTACCCTACAGATACAGTGGAGGGTATCTCCACCTCAGCCTTCACTGCCAGTCTTTGAATCTTAAAACAACACAAATGTCCATCAACTAAGGAATGGATAAACAGATGTCATCATTTTATACATTGGAGACATAAAGAAGCCATAATACAGCCATAAAGAAGGATAAACTTGAGACATTTATAAGCAAATGAATATAATTTGAGTCCATGCTCATAAATAAAATAAGTCAGACTTACACGTGTAAACATTGTATAGTCTCCCTGATGTGAAAAAATGAAAGGGTACATAAGGTCCAAAATGTACAATACATATTGTGAAATGGGAAGAAATTGTTCAAAAGGAAAGAGGAACTATGATGAGGGAAAAGGGAAAGGAAGGAAGGAAAAGGGAAAAAAAAACAAGATCATGATACTACTATCATTTTTATTCACTGAAAAGTTTGTGCTAATATCATTTGGAGAATTTTGTATGCTCATATCTTATATTCACAGAAAAGTTAAAAAGCAACATTCTGATGCTCTGCTAAGACAAAATGTGCTCACCAACCCTGCCACATAGTTAGATCATTGTAGCCTCAACTGACAGTCAGCTACAACTTAAAGGCAGTCTGACCTGACTCAGTCTGACCACATTTATCTGGACTGCCTATCCTGCCTGACATATAAGCACACTCTGTTTGCAAGGATGGTCCAACTGAGATAAAGTAGTCAATGATATGCTTAGTTTCAACCACCCACTCAGCCCCAGCTCCCTCCCTGCTTTCTCCCACCTTGTAATAAACAACCCCTCTGACTAACCTGCCTGGAATAAACCTGCCTGACAACATATGACTTGATTCATATAACTGATTTATGATAATCTGCTATCAGCTTTTGTACTTCTTGCTTATAAAATGTGTATAAGTAAATGTGTATACAAATGCGTATAATTCTGTTTTGATCTCAGTCAGAGCTGATGATTGGGACTTGGTTCTACCAGCCCACTAGCATAATAAACAGTTGCCTTCCAGCTCCTTGGTGCAAAGGATCTTCCAATTAGTTTGATATCATATTTTCATAGGAATGCAATATATTAATTTTTTAAAAATAAAAGTTCAACATTTCCTTCATTTCAATTACTCTTACTCTAGGTCTCTGCTTCTTCTAGTCAAATGAAATTCCCTTTTATGAAACATTCATTCTAGTTGTATTTTGATGCTATGACTTTAAAAAATCAGGTATTTTTTCTACTGTTTTTAGTCATTTTTAAACCAAAGAAAAGTTTATTAGTCTTTATAAAGTATTACAACTATCAACATTTAAGAGCTCACCTATTAATACTAATAATTTTGCAGTGAATTCCTTTGGATTATATTTTTAATTCATCATAAAGTGAAAGACTAAGTTAAAGTCCCAGATAGTTGTATAGCCCAATATTTTTATATTTCTCATATAAATCTGGCAGACCTTGATTTTTATACAATTTCATACTTGTTTTATTAAAAAATTATATCAAAAAAATTATGTTTACTCTATGAAAAACAATTCCACATTATTAGCAAAGACAGATTCAATATTTATAAATTATTGCTTTTGGTTACATTTTGCCTCTTGAATTAGGAAATCCAAAATATTCTTCAACTGTGTGTGCTAAGTTGCAAATGGTGGGCCTTCCAAAGAATTAATAAATGGATGCTTTCTTTGTTTCAGTAAACAAAATAACTGTAGGGTTGATTATAAAAAAAACTATTTTGTGATAATCTGACTATTTTGAATACATATTATCTTCTGTTGGACAAAACATTACTGAGGCAAAAAAGAAAGACTGGACAGCACCTACTCAGCCATATCAGATTCCTTTAAGACATGACCAACTTTTTTGGCCCCAACTTTTAAAGAAGGTCCTTAATTTTCTCTACCCCAAGATTCTTTTTCATAGATACATGTCAAATGTATCACAAGTGTATGGTGAAGTGTAACACAGGAGTGTTTTTGTATTTTAAATAAGCAACATACTAAAATGAAGTCCAAAAAAAGCCCACTGCATTATGCCTCTTCTTTCAGATTTATGGTTCTCCCTTCTGCACACATCTGGAAGTTTCCAGGGTAGTTCTTCTTCCTTCTGTCCCCTCCCCTAGAGCTCTTGTTATACCAATGGTATAATTCACATTCAACGTCATCTAATATTCTAGCAAAAAACAAAATATATACCAGAATCATATTCCCACACAAACCTAAGATGAAATTTATGCCTTCTGCATGGGGCTGGGCCTCTCAGGTGCCAATGGCAATTGACACTAATGAGAGCTGTCAGAGTGGGAGAAGCTAAGGAAGGAACGTGCTGCACAGACGACTGCAGAGAAGGCTAAGGAAATAGGATGGGCTGTGAACCCTGCCATTTCCTTGTCTGGGTAACTGAAACATGGAGTCTGGGAGAGCTCCTGCCTTGCATTTGGGAAAGCGCACAATGTGAGGCACAGGTGCAAGTGATTAAACCTGCGTGCTTTAGAATATGGTAATCTTGAACCTTTTAGGATGGAGCAAATATTAGATTTTAAGATCATACCTGCAGATTGCTTGAGCACTGGCAGTTCTGCTGAACACAACTTTAAAGTGTCTTTGAAGCATAGCTTGTCATTTAGATCAGATGAAAATAATCACATTTAGATTATTTGGACACTTCTAAAGTAATTTTTTACTGTTATTCCACTGTTCCTATGCCTGTAAAAAGGTAACGCTACAGTTATTAATGTGTCAGAAGGAAAATTTCACAGGCATGAGATGTTTCAAACACATAGTGTATTAAGTTGATTTCATAAATGGATTCCATTTTTTCACCTGACTTATTAAACTGTAACACAACTTTTAAAAACTGAGATTGTCAAAAAAATAGAACACCTGACAGTATTGTAAATGAATTGTAGAGTCAATTTTTCAAATTCAACATAGAAGGAAAAGTTATTTATTTTGAGACAATAGAACAAATACAAACTGATAAAAAATAGAATCATAAAAAATACTGTTCTAAACTGACATATCTACAAACAAAAATATTCTTGAATTGCTTGCAATGAATATAATCTCTAATCACTTTCAAATAAGCTGAGATAATCAATCAAAAGGAAATAAAAGTTGACAAAATTTAAAATTTGATTGTGTTAATTTGAGGGTGAAAGTGATGCTGAATTAAAGCATGTCACTATTACAATTATGCATCTCTTTGATGCTCAACATAAATAGATTTTAGAGATGTTTGAACCTTTAAAAATCCACTTTAAAATAAAATTATGTGATTTTAAGTATTAGGCATTCTTTGTGAGTTCCCATATGTTGTTCATATTTCTTGTCAATAAAATGTGCTCATTTCTGATCACTCTGCTGTGCCCACCAGTCCAAAAATATCCATTACTATATAGACCATGCTCAGTTCTCCATCTTGCAATTCTTCCTTAATATAATTAAGCCCAGATCTGAAAGCCCTCTAAGTACAGTTTTCCAGACTTCTTCACAAAGAACAAATTCTGAGACTCCCAATAGGTCCCTGATTTTTACAACGGCATTGAACACCATATATTCTTTGTTTTTTCATGCACACATACACACAGGATTACACACACATATGCCCATGATAAATCATTTTTTTCTAAAAGGGAGCTCTTTCTAGTTTCTCTTTTGCATACTTAAATGTATGGAATCACATCCTTGCACACTGGAAACGTCAAGTAAAATGAAAATTACTTGCACACAAGCACTGCAATACTGCAAGGGCTGTTAACTGACTATCTGGTGGGTAGTATATACAGTACAGATACTCTAGACAAGGATGATTCACATGGTGGGCAGAACTGAGTGAGACGGCAAGTAATTTCATCATAAAACTCAATAGCAGGTAATTTAAAATTGATGACTTATTTATTTCTCAAACTAGCCATATTGTATTTTCAGACTATTTAGAGTTGACCTCAGACAATGGAACTACAGAAACTGAAACTATGGATAAACAGAGATTACTGTATTCTCACATAATTTTCCCATTTGAGACATCACTAAGACTGCCATGATGGTGTTCTCCCTCTTGCAAGTTTAAAATACTCTACATGATCAGTAGATTTTATTTGTTTGCTTGTGACAGCTTGTCTTTATTTTATCTGTCCCCATTTGTTCTGGGATCAGCACTTTGGTCTACATATATGAAAACATTTTTACCTTAAAATTACACACAATACTTTCCCCACTATTTTATGGTATGAACCATGGTGTCAATGGAGTGTTCATTTATTTTTTCCTTTCCAGGTGGCTGAAGACTTTTACCTAAAGGAACATGCTTAAAATATACCAGTGAGTCAATGAAATAGGAGAAGTGAAAAAATAGTCAGCCTTTATTTGTTCTTTTTTCCTTCTTACTACTTTCATTTTTTTCTGCATAATTTAGATTGAGAGCAATTGTCATGAGATACCCCAAGACAGTCCTGGAACCTTAGCAGGTACTAGAATCATTGGGAGTGTTCTTAAAACAGATACCTAGGGGGCTGGGGATTTAGCTCAGTGGCATAAGCACCTGCCTTGCAAGCAGGCAGTCGTGCGTTCAATCCCTGGTACCGATAAAAAGGAAAAAGACAAAAACAAAAACAAAAACAAAAACAAAAACAGATACCTGGAATTTTCCCTATGATTCGGGCACAGTATTTCTAGGACAGAGTCTAAGTATGCTCATTTTTAAGGGGAACCTAGTGTCTTAGTTACTTTTTACTAATCGCTGAGAAAAAATACCTGATGCACCAAGATGGGAAAGAAAAAGTTTATTTCTTACAGGTTTTGGAGGTTTCAGTCCATACTCAATTGGTTCCAAGGCAGGGTGGCATGCAGAGCCACAGTTCATGGCAGCTGCAAACAGCAAGCAGAAACTGGCAAAGGAGTGAGACACGCCTTCTTCCTGCCATTACATCACATCCTGGCTCCACCCCATGTGGGTGTAGCACTGACATCAACAATCCAAGCACTAGACAATGAACCAATCACAAATGCACAATGCAAAGGCATGAGGCCTGGGGGCCAAGGACATAAACCATGACACCTAGATAAACGATACTCCTGCTGGTCCAAGGATTGCACCTTGAGTAATACTGCTTGCAATGCATTTACAAGTTAAAACAATAGATACTGTCTGATAGTTCTTCTGAGTAAGACAATGCTCAATCAGTAGAGCAACATCAAGGCCAAAACATTAGGCAACTATGAAAGCTCCAATCAACCCCTTTATTTCCTGCAATCAGTGTACCCAAGAATTCCTGACCATGGTAGGAATGGTGTTATGCTTTGTACCTAGGTATTACCCCCCAAAGCTTCATGCACTCATAGGTGGGGATTTTTGGTGGTGGTTGGACCTAGAGTATGTGAATATGGATTAAGGGTATATAAAAATGAGTTAGAGGTGAAATATTTGGATTAGTCCATTGATTGATTTAACATAATTCTGAGTGTGGATGATCAGAAGCCCCAACCTGGGTGTGGATGACACCACCAAATGACTTGTAGTATAGATGGGATAAAAGGGAAAGGGAGGCTTGCTGGTGCTGCTTCATTACCTCCTGCCTGACCTGCCTGATCTACCATGGACTGTTTTCCCTCTGGGTGCCCTTCTGCCATGCCACTCTGCCTTGGAGCTGGCTATGGATTGAAACCTCCACAAACTGTGTCAAAATAAATTTTTCCTCCTTCAACTTGGGAGGGTCAATTATTTTGTCCCAGCAGTGAGAAAAACAGGTAAGACAGATGGTGTCTCCTGGAGTTGCTATACTCTGCTGTCACACTTGAAAGTTAGGCTCCACATTATGTGATACCTAGCCATCTGTTGAATTTAGGAGGATCTCATTGGCATAATCGCAAGCTCCCCTCCCCACTCTGTATTCCTGGGTAAAGTCTTCCATCCAAACAATTCACCATACTAAAGGAGGCAGGCACAATCCCTGCCTATTTTTACATTCTTTCAGTTCTCTTCCAGACTGTGTATTGTTTCAAAAAGCCAGTCCACCCTTTGTGAACTAGCAGTCATTCCACCTTCTTGATCTCTCAATTCCTACCACCCACAGTCTGCATTTTTTCTCCTCCTGACTGCAGTCCCTGAATGACCACACACACAGCATAGAGATGTGAATATATGTGATGAATAAACTTCTCTCCTCTTGTCTGTGCACTATCATTTGCGTGTATTCATCCATCCCCATAACTCTAGGGCAGAAATTCATCCTTCATCAACTTGGTAAAGAGAAGCTGACAGAAACGTGCATTCCCTGTAAGATAAAGTTATCCAATATATATATATATATATATATATATATATATATATATATATATATATATATAAAACTTGATATAATAACCTGATTCTAGGCTTTGGAAGTAAAAACACACACAGATGTACTACAACATAGTGCTAAATAATTATAACTGGCAAACTCCAAATAAAATATTGAAAACAGAGAGTAGTCTTAAATGTAAACACTAAAATTTCAAGCACTGGGAAATAATTAACCATTTTAATCATGTTTTTTAAAAAAGAACACATAAGTAAAAACAAAATTTCAAGCTAGGCAATGAAATAAATTCTTTTGGGGTTGCATGGACTTCTGTGACCAACCGAAGCAAGGTGAAATTGTGTTTAAAAAGGGGCCAGGTAGAGTACAATAGACTCAGCTAAATAATCCAATCACTTCTACATGCAGTCTTGCCTTGACATCATCTGCATTCTCACCTTCTCCTGTAGCCTGCATAGGTATACACAGTCTCTATGGTATTTTTCAGGAGCGAGCAGAGCTCTCCATGTGAGAATAAGCCAGAGGAAATCTAAATTTCAGTTATTCTCCCATGCATCATCTTTATTACTGCAAGTAGCTGGAGGTCTGGCTCTCTCAGACAGCTACAATGATGCACATGTTGATGAAGCAGAGCCCAGATCCTCCCACAAGCATTTCCTGGGTATTCTGCTCTTCTTTTAAATGCAGGAGATGAATAAGGACAAAGTATGAGGATTAACACATAAACACTCTTCATCCATGTCAGCGACTGTTGAAATGAAAAGCCAAATGATGTCTGGCCTCAGATGTGCTTCCTGTAAATTTAGATGTGTTCGCTGAACTGGGCCAAGCAGTCAGTAGCATTAGGTACATGCAGATGGACTTTCTCCCTTGGCTCTTTTGTGCTGCCCTGAGGCTCAATCAGTCCTGGGAGCTCACTGTTTTCCGATTTGCCTCCAGCAGTTGTCTACAAATGGTACAAGAGCAAGGAGATACTCCTTAAAATATGATGAGCCTAGGAGGAGCTGACCTAATATCCCTTTAGCAAAACTGTTTTTCTTGGAAATGTTGAATATTGTCCAACAATGCAACTCCAGTTATCTCTACGAAAGCCATCTATGCTAGTGAGTCCTTGACTGCAGCCTGAGAAAAGTGTTGCATAGATTTGAAATACAGATCCTAGGGCCTTGCATTAGACAAGAAAAGATGCTGAGATGTACAGGAGGAAGGCAAAGTGTCTCCCACCACACAAAAGAGACAAGGAAAAGCAAGTTATAAAATGCTGCAGTCCTACTGCAACAGGACCAGACAGAGTGCCCTGGGAACATGCAGTAGGTGCCTCACCCAGGACTTAAAGCCAGGTCAGGGTTCCCTAGGAAGCAATATCTAAGCTGGGATAGGAGACAGTTATGTGTCAGACAGAGATCAAGGTGGATGTCAGAGCTCCTGGATGTGTGAACAATATGGATTAAAACCTGGAGGTGACACATACCAGTCATATCTAGGTCAATAACAAACATCCTCTCTGTATATATATATATATATATATATATATATATATGCTTTTCTGTCCATTCCTTTTGCATATGTATATATGTATATACATATATGTATATATGTGTGTATGTATATATATATAAATATGTAAAAACACATATATGTGCATATATACACTCATATATTGTATGTATATATATATATACATACATACACATGTCTACATTGCATATATATATATATGCAATCGGGATTTATTAAGTAACTTTCAGAGTCAGAGGTAGGAGAGTCTATAATGACCTTGTATACACTGGAAAGCTAGAGAATCTAGTACATTTCAGCCCAAGAGTATGGAAACCCCAGAACCAGAGGAATCAAGGACTTAGCACCAGTCCAAGGTTGATGGCCTGAAGCTCACTAGCGGGTCAGCAGTATGAGGCCATGTTGGAAAGCTTTAAAGAAGCTGGAAACCGATATCTGAAGGCAGTGGTGAAGACAGGAACTCTTCTAAAATGCGAACACCCTCTCCTTCTTTCCCTTTTTATTTGATTCAGGAACCAAACCTTTCTGATGGTGCCACATCCATCCAGAATGGGTCTCTGTCCATTTGTTTGCTGGCCTGCACGTCAGTCATCCAAAGATACACGTGGACTTCTATTTTACAACTCTGCTAGGAGTTTCTTGACCCATTCATGTTGACATATCATGATTAACAGTCGCAAACTCTGACTCCTTCAAAGTGGGAATCATCACTCTCCACACAGTTCTTCATCTTGTAGTTGTGAAAATAAATAAATAATAAAATTGTAGGACAGGTACCAGGACAACAAAAGGAAAGAGGATGTTACCCTTAATAGTTGCAAAAAGGAAACTGAAGCAAAGAGACTAAGTAGACAAAATCAAGAAGTAGGAAAAAAGAAAAAAGCACAAGAGGACCTCGAAAGGTAAACATTACAAATGTTTGGAATAGCACCAGCTACATCAGTGATGGCAACAGGAAGAATTTTAAAAACAAGTTATTCTAGATTAAATAAAAATTATAATCCTGTTATAAGCCATGTATGGAGATATACACAACATAAAACCATATAAAGTTTGAAAACAATGAGGCTGGCCAAAATACAAAGAAATAGAAAACAGCAAAGGAGACAGTTAGATAAAATTTGAAAGAACCAAATTTAGAAGAAAGAAACTAATGTTTTATACGGACAAAGGATATATTGTTATCCCCAAGAAAACAAAACAATGAACCCTGAAGCATTAAACAATCTTGCAACAAAACATGTACAGCAAATCTAGTAGAAATACAAGAATTCAACACAGGTCTAATTAAAGTTTTTCAAATCTCTCTCTCTGAACTTGACAAATTAAGTAAACAAAATTAAATGTTTGAAGATGTACTTCATTTAAAATCAGTTATTACTAATTGACAGTATTTAAAACCAATTTGTTCTAAAAAAATCCAATCCAGAAATGAACAAAGAACTTTAATAGATAATTACACAAAGAAGATACATAACGGTCAAAATTTACATAAAAGATACTCAGCACCACTAGTCACTACAGAAACACAAATCAAAATGACAATGTGATTCAAATTTATATTCACTGTGATAACTGAGTATCAGGGAACACAAATACGCAGGCAGGGCTTACAGAACCTGGAACTCCTGAGTGTTGTTCACAGGAATTCTTATCTGGAAGACAGTTTGCTGGTTTCTCAAGGAGATAAACATAATGGTCTGTAGGATATGTATTTATCTAGTAATTCTACTGGTGAGTAGAAGTGAACCCAAAGGACGCAAAACTGGGAATCAAATAAATCTGTATACCAACATTCACTGAAACATCATTCATACAGCCAAGGGCAGGAACAACTTGAGAGTCCTTCAACAGATGGATAGATGAACAAAATGAGGAGCATATATATATAACAGAATGCTATTTAGCTTTAAAAACTACTGAGGTCCTGACACATGCTGCAACATGCATGAATCTTGAAAATATGCTGAGTGGAATAAACAAGACACAGAAGGACATGATTCTTCAAACATGAAATATCTAGAGAAAGCAAAGTCATAGACACTGAAAATAGACCACGTGTCGCCATGGGGTGGGGGAGGGAGCAAATGGGGAGTCATTTTTAATGTGCTGATACAGCTTTGGAAATAGCGGTAATGATTGTATTGTAGGTGTATTCAATGCTACTGAATTGTTCAACTAAAATGATTTAAACAACAAATTACATCCTACATATGAAGAGTAATTAAAAATCAGTTCTTTTTACATAAGAATTATTATAGTAAAAGTAACACTGGCCATTAATCCCCCTCAAAAGTCTTCTTATGAGATGTGATCAATATAGTGGACATCATCCAACAGAAAATCAGGCTTGTAAGAAGATTACAGCGTGTCTTCATCCACCCTATTCCTGGATTTGGTCCTGTGTGACTTCTGATTCTTCCCTGAAGTCAAAATAACCATGAATGATTAAAATATTGAGTCTAATCAGGACATTGAGGCCGCTGTGATGGCACAACTAAAGATATGAAAAAGGCCTCTACAGCTGCTTCAGAGAATGGCAATGAAATGGAGTAAGCATGTTGGCGGTGAGGAGGAGGATTGTGAAGGAGGCTAATAGCAATGTGTCCTTTACTGTAACAAATATTTGGAAATTTTAGGAAAATGGAAGCAGCTAGAGATGATAATGGTAAGTAAAATAAATCAAACACACAAGTGTGATAGCGCATGGTTTCTCTTGTATAAGAAACCCAAAATGTAAAGAAAGAGCAAAGTAAAAGATAATAGAGAAAAAAGAGATGCAGCAAAGGAGCTGGGAATGCAGTGGGGGAAATGTAGATGGAGTGGAAGGGAGAAGAGAGGGAAGCAAAACGAATTAAGGTGTGTTATGGACACGTTCTAGCTCCTCACAGTGAATATAATCATTAGGTGCCATGAACATCTACTAATGGATATTTAAAATTTAAGCACATACCATATCTTTGTAACACCTTGGCGGTATAGAAAAAACCATTCTACATTGTTTACAGTCCTCTGGGGACTTGTAATATATTCTCCATGAATAAAAGGATCTATGATACAAGGCATGTAAATATACGTAGTGGATTTAACACAAAGCCAGATGCGGTAGGTAATCCCAGCTATTTGGGGGGCTAAGGCAAGAGGTCAGCAAGTTCAATGTCAGCCTGGGAAACTTGATGAGGAAGGAGAGGAGGAGGGGAGGGAAGGAGAGAAGGAGGGAGGAAGAAAAAAAAGAAGGAAGGAAGGAAGGAAGAAAGAAAGAAAGAAAGAAAGAAAGAAAGAAAGAAAGAAAGAAAGAAAGAAAGACCTAACATCTTATTTCATTCTCATGACTCTTATCCTTACTTTATAGATGGTAAAGAGACACTGAAGCAAAGCTTTCATAGTTAGAATGTAGGGAACAAAGGATAAAATATTTTTGCAAATAAAACAACTGCAATAGATGGAACTTTTTTTGGACCTTATATCAGTATAAATATTCTGCTTTGTTGGATTTGATTTGATTCTTTTTCTTCTCTAAGATCCTGACAGGTCCTTGACATGGTTTTGAGGGGTCACCTACTGTCTGATGACCACTGTAAAGAGGAGCAGATGCCTGCCTCAAATAAAGCCAATCTTTGCAGGCTGTAGCTGCAAGATAAACTAGAAGGGCACTTGGGACTTTGTTTTTCTTTCCAAATGTGCTGTCACAGCCTCACAATCTTGGCAAGGGATTGGGTTTTGCTTGTTTGTTTGTTAATTTGTTTGTTTTTGGTACTGGGAATCAAACTCAGGGCATAGCTTGCTAGGCAGAGGCTTATGCCTCTGAGCTAAATTCCAAGCTAGCAATAGCTGCATTTACAGAGGCTGACACTGAGCAGTGGTTATCTGGCTGTTTATCAGAGATCTAACCAAATTCTCAGTACTATTCTTCAGTTTAGAAGCATTTGTGATTACAAATGCCTTCTAGAATCTTTGACCTCATCTACCTGGTCATCCAGGAGACAAACTTTTGCAGGTCTGTCATAGCTGGGGAGGCCATAGAATGAATCCTCAACAAGGAAACAGACCAAATAATAATGAGGGCAACCTCTGAGCTAAGGTCCACAAGACTGACTTGCCTTCTCCATGGTATCTCTTTTTCCAGTCACTTTTCTCATTCCTGGACTTAATTCAGAGCATGGTATGGTTCCAGAAGATGGTGGAAACCTACAATAAAAGCCACCTAGACCCTTGAATGACTATATGGAACCAAGCCCCTCCTCACACTCACAGTGCTCTATAACATGAAGAATAAACTTTCACACGTTAAGTCACTGACACTTAGGGTGTTGCTATATCAGAAAATATCAATCATGACAGTAGGTATCATCATCCCATCCCTCATATGTGATGGACCTGGAATTTATTAAGCATTTATAAACTGTTGGTCATTCTAGGTGAAAATATTACTACCCCTATTTTATAAATGAGGAAAAGTCAAGTGAATTGTTAGTTTAGAGCTAATATGTGATGACCCACAGAGCAATTCCAAGACACTATGTTTCGTGTGACCTCAGAAGTGAGCTTTATAAATGTGTGAGCTGAGCCCAACTGCAGTGCTGAGTGCAGTTTGCTCACTTTCCACCTCCTGTCTCATCCATTGCATTACAATAAAGTGTTTTTGATACTCAAGCTTGGAGCATAAAGCTTAACAAAATTTCAACAAGAAATGGGAATAACAACTCTTAATCAGTTATCAGACAGAGAAAATTTGAGAGGGCTGTAAATGATCTTAGTCTAGATAGAAGTCACCATATCTTGGATCCTTCACCTGGTGAACTTGGAAAAATATAAGAAATGAAAAATATTATAGTTCTGGAATAGATGACAGCTATGGATTTCATGAGGTTATGATAAAAGAAAAAAATATATAACTGGAACATCCTGGAGGGTGAAAAAGGGGTGACCAAAGAATTCAGTGATGATTTAAATTTTTAAAAATTTATTACAGTAGAAAACACATTGCCTTGAGTCAGCTAAAAATATTCCACTCTCTTTGAACACACTTATACGATTCTCTTTGCTACTTTCTGGACCAGTTCTGGAAATTCTTTTTCATGGGTGTGTTCAAAATGTTTCATCAAAAACAAAATGAATGCTGCTACCGAATGCCATTTAACAGAAACATAGACTTGTAAAAATAGTACAGAGTGACCTCATCTACCTTGTTCTTTGAATCTGGCACTGGAAAATTTCTGGCTCTTCCCTGAAGTCAAAATGACGATGAAAGGTAAAAATATTCAATTCATTCAGGACACTGAGATATTTATGACAGCACAGCTGAAGACACTCAGGAAAGAAAACTTGCAGAGCTGCTTCAGAAAGTGATAGAGCGATGGGGTCAGTGTGTTTGAAGTGGAGGGAAGTTTTTTGAGGGAGAATTGTGACACTGTGCCTTTCATTGTAATTTTTTAAATTTATGCACATTACCATGTTTTTAGTCACACCTTGTATTCTACTGGAAGCGCTCAGAGTTGTTGAACACACACAGCCGTCTGCATCTTCTGCAGCTATTGCAACTTCCCTCCTGGCTTCCTGCTGCAGGAGCATGAAGCAGCTGCAGACAGAAGGTGCCCTGCACAGTATCTGCTGCAGTGGGAACACCTGTTGCCTCTTCTGCTTTGTTAGCATTGCCTCCCTCAGGTGTGGGTGTCACTTCTGAGATCCTGCCCCTCCTTCTGTTAGTATCACCTCGTTTTTGTCTTGCCATGACTAGTTCAGATCAGTCCGTTGACCACCCTTCTACAATGTTTTGGATAATGTTGAAAATTACAACTTTTAAAACTGTTGACACTGATTACAGAGAAAATGTCAATGATTGCAATTCTGCCACTTATTTGTTGCATTATCTGATGCAAATTTATATAAACTCTGGCTTTGTTTTTTTCGTAGTGAAATGAGTCCAGTGGTATATTTGAGTCATTTTCAGAAAAACGGATGCATCTTGAGATCATAATTAGACATAGATAACATACCATATGGTTTCTCCTGTATGAGAAACCCAAAGTATATATAATTTTAAGAGGAAAATAAAAGACAGATTATAAACAGAGTGGTAAAACTTTTGAGAATGGGAAGGGGATCTTAGAATGGAGGAGTAAAAGGATCAGGGAAAGTGAAGAAGGTCAAGATGTGCTTCCGGGAGAACATGGCGGACAGATAACAGCAACTACCGGAGGCTCTCTGAAAAACTAGGCTCAGAAGCCAGGTATGGTGCGGACTAAAGAGACATAAGCAGGTGGAGTTATGCTCTGCTGACTCAGGAACGAACTCGGCTGAGAGAAACCAACTTGGAATGCAGTCCTGGTGCTAAAACAGGAACAGAAAAGCCTCTGCTGGACCCCGCGCCATTGGAAGCCGCGATTTGGGTTTCCCGCTGCGTGGTGGCTGGCTGCCTCTACATCGGCTCAGCAAGGAGAGAGACACACGGAAACTCTGAGAACGGGAGTCTGCGAACGGAGTCGAAAACAGGACAGGCAGGGAGGCATGTTCTGACTTGTGGCGAGGTGAGTGAGAGAAACTGACACTCCACCACAGTTTGACTCCAGCGGACTTTCTGGGCCCGAGCAGTCCTGCGGGAGCAGGGCGTGGTGGCGACTCCAGCCACACATTCCCCTCTCGGGCAGGATTGGTGAAAAGTGCCTGGCCTGCGTGACGCTGCCGGCGGACCCCGTAGGCTGGCCCAACCCAGATCCCAGAGCCCGACGGAGGCCAGGAGGGGCGGGCCCCGCGTAGGCTGCCTGGTGTGCAGCGGTGAGTGGGAACACCTAACCGGCACAATTCGATCAGGCTGTGGCTGACAGGGAGAGAAGCTGGGCCTCTCATATAAGCTTGCATATATAAGGAACAGGGAATATGGGAAGAGGCAGCAACAAGAAAGGCTCCTCGGCCCCCAATTCTGAGAAACAGGCAATAGCGGACACCGCACCAATAGACATAAAGCACCATATAGAGAGCCTCATAGACCAATTCAGGAATGAAGTTATCAACGACCTGAAGCTAGAAGTATGCAAAATAGTTAGAGAAATGCTAAGCACCACCCAGGAAAAAACAGATGGTGGAATGGAAGAACAGAAAAAGAGGGGAGAATTGTTTGATGGAGAAAACAGGGAAAGCATAGAATACGTGAAGCAGGTTCAAAGGGACTACCAAGAAACTAAGAAGTCTATCAAAGACTGGCATAACAGCTTGAAAGAAACTAAGGACAGACTATCTGAACTGGAGGGCAGAATTGTAATATGGAAGAATGAAATGGAAAACTTCTTAAAAATAACAAAGAAACAAACAGCAATAATACAAAGACAAGAAGATGATAAGAGGATCCATAACTTAAGGATTAAGAACATAAAAGAAGAAGTAGGGACACAAATGAACTACAAAAGCTACTCACAGAAATAATCCAGGAGAATTTTCCTAATTTAGCAAAAGGTAAAGATACTCAGATGTATGAGGCATACAGGACCCCAGCTACCTACAACCCAAACAGAGCAACACCCAGGCATATAATAATAAAAATTCCAGAAATTCAATACAAGAACAGAATATTAAAAGCTGTCAGAGACAAGAAACAGACCACTTACAAGGGAGCACCCATCAGAATTACAGCAGATTTCTCTGCACAAACCATCAAATCACGAAGAGCGTGGGGGGAAATAATTCAAGCTTTGAAAGATAATAATCTCCAGCCAAGATTGAGATATCCTGCACAACTGTCCCTGGAAATTGATGGAAAAACAAGGTGCTTCCAGGATAAAGAGGAACTGGGGGAATTTGCAACCACCAATTCAACTCTACAGAGAGTATTGCAGGATATTCTAAAAAAAGAAAAATACAAAGAATCCAGAAATAGTGGAGGCCACAACGAATGGAGCAGAGAACAAAGTGAAGAAGACAAACTAACAGCTACTGACAGAATAAGAGCTCAACAGAAATGAGGCAGAGAAGATTGGATGATAGGAACAGCTATTTTGGAGAAAATGACATCTTAATAGGTAATACTGATTTAGTATCATCTTGTTTTGAAGTCTCATCTAGCTTTTGTCCTTCTGTCTCCAATGGTTTAAATAGGTTGTATCTTACTGGATTTTATTATGTACGATAGTATAAGCAAAAACCTTTTAAAGACAAGGAGATTATACAGAAACCATTGTTCATTTTCTGTTAGTCGATTCTAAATACTCTGTAATGCTGTCATTCTCTTAAATGGTTTTACATTGTTTTGATATACTTAATGCTACAGTATACGAAGTTGTACTCAAGGATTTCAAGGAAAGAGACAATATGGTAACTACTTTTAGGTCAGGATTACCTGGTGGTGAAACACTATTCTGCTTAAATGGTTATGTTTTGACTGTGCTGTTTCGTTGTTATGCCCTCTTTTATCTCAATCTCCACTCCATTATTTACTTTTTTATTTTTATCCTTTTAATTAAAGGAAAAAAAATAGCAGGATATATTATAGTAACCCACTTTGACTTTCCATTACCTCGATTTAAAGCCCTGTATTACTCTCACCATCTGGTTTTTAACTGATGTTCCCTTATTCTGTTTTGCTGGATAGTATCAGGTTCGAAAATTTAGGCATCAGCTGTGAAGATAATGAGACTCATTATAATGCCCATTCACGTTGACTTTTATCTACTTTTGAAGACCTACAATGTCTCCAATGTTTTGGTTTTGTCGGTTTTATTCTTTACTGTTTTGTTCAATTGTATTATAACTAACGATATAGGCAATTCTATTAGAGATAGCGGGAGGCATTATGGTAACCATTGTTGATCACCTTGTATTATATTTTCACATTATCTATTATGTCCACCCTTTTGACTTGACCGATTCTGTTCTGTTATGTCACATTTGGTTTTACTCTCTTCCAAAAAAGTAATAAGAACCATGGGAGCAATGAAACCCAAATTGTACAAAAGAGAGGAAAAGAAAGTTCTCTAAACTATATAACTGCATGTATATTTAAGTGTATAAGATAGAAAATGATATCACAGAGTTTTATTGGATCATTGAACAGAACTGTTTGCAGTATCATTGATGGAATTTCCACTTTACAAGCTTTAATTTTGTGACTTGAACAATTATTTCTAAGATGACAATATGTAATCCATTAACTAGTGATTTCCTACTGTTCATGTTTTTTTCTGCAAATCTGTATAACTTGTACCCTTTCTCTGCTTTTTTTTCTTTTCTCCTTAAATAAAATTTTAAAAAAATAAATAAAAATAAAAAAATAACTATTGTGCCCAAAAAAAAAGATCAAGATGTGACATCTATATGTACCGATTCCTCACAGTGAGCATATTTGTTATATATTACCAGCATATACTAACAAAAAGATTTAAAAAAAGAGAGTAAAAGTCTGATGGTTCTTTAAAATCTAAAAATAATGGTATAAATGTCTAAGGATGCCTCATGTTGAGTGAGTTGATTTACCAATGCATATGAAGGAAGGTTGGCAGACAATATGGTATTTGGATGATGGATGGAGTTCAGAGCCAGCACAGAGCTGGTTGAGGTGAGGTGTTGCGCTGTTCCCAAGAACACTTGCCTGGAGTCGCCCTTCATTACCCAACACTGTGGTAACTACTTAGAGTTCCAACTGGTTGCATGATTACATAGTTCTTTTATTTGGAATACAGAAAGTGTGTCATTATTTTCTTTCAAACGCCAATAACGATTTGGGAGGTCAGAAGGGAATAATAACAGCAGAACTTTGGGGGCATCTATGCAAGATTTTCTGGCTGGATGGAGACATTGACATCAGCCCATTATTCCTGAGCTAATACTCCACTCTCTGATGTGCGCTTCTGAGATTTACAGATGTGTTTTTTTCGGATAACATGTGGAATTACTATTTTCTTTCTGTATTAAATTATGCATATTATTACAGTCATTCTGGTTATATCAGACTGGAGAGGCCAACATTAATGCAACCAGAATCAGGAAATCTGTCTTTGTTAGGAAACAGAAAAACTAAAAGGGTAAAGATTACAAAATAAAATGCAGTGTTTGGAGGCTGATAAGAATCAGTTGCCTGATTTATTAAACTTAAAACTTAAATCACAGGCATGCAGTATTTTCAAATTCTTTTGAGAGATATTTCCTCTTCTCACCACACTCCATCTCACATTTTGAACATGGTTCATTGTTTCATTACTTTGAAGTTTGCTTGTTTGGATTTCTACAATTGTATAAATGTTTGTATTTCATGATGCTGAAACAAATGTATTCTAGTGGTATGTGTTCTTCTCTAATTCTACAACATCTGTGGAATAGACAGTAAGTAGCTGAGAATCATTCACCTCTATACTTAGCTGCTAGAGAAAGTCTATTTTATCTAAGAAGAAACACTTCAGACCACAAACATATGATGAGAAAAGCAGACTGTTCATACTGCTTTGTTCAGTTTTTAAAATGTTTCTGAGCTGCATCAGTGACAGATGCCAATATAAAACACATTGTCCAACATGTACATGCTCAGAGTACCACTATAATCACCACCACAAAAGTGGCTACATGCTAAGGGAAGAAAAACACCTTAGCTCAAGTGAAGTGCCCCATTTGATTGCTTCTATCTCTTGTTCTTTTCATTTCTTTGCCTTGGCTTTGAATTTTAAGCCTTGTCAGTGAGTGACACTTTTAACTGGAGGAAAAGGGTGTTACAGGGATGCACACAAATTAGCAGGAAAAGGCAACTTAATTACAAGAGAGCCAGGATTTCTTACTGAGAATATTGATGACTGTGTCTTGAAAGCTTCCACTTCATCTAAAACATATTGAAACTGAAGTCTGGAAAGGAAATACAATGCATGTCCTACCGCAGGCCTAATTTGGGAAGCAGAAAGGTAGCTCAACTGTGTAATGTAACCTCTATTTAATGTAACCGCTATTGTGCTCATGAGCTAAAGGCATTTTATAATCAATTTCTCAGGAATCTTCCTTGTAAGGTAGATTTACTAGTTGGTTTAAGAAATAAAATATCAAGATTAACTTCCTGTGCTACTAACTCAATACCTATCGGAAGGAAACCATTATTCTTTGATGCCCTAATATGAGCAAGAATGTGTTAGGTACCATGACTTCAGCACACTGTGTTGATTTGATTCTGTCTTTATTCTAGACACTGAGTCAAGCCTTGAAATTAAGGAAAAGGTGCAACCCTGTTTCTCAGAAGGCTCACGGTTTAGGGACAAAGTCAGAGTGATTGTTAGGATTGGTGTGCTTGACCCCTAATGTGTTGAAGGCCTCATTCCCAGATGATGGTGCTATTAGAAAATAGTAGAACCTTTAAGAGGCTGAGTCTGATGGAAGTATGTTAGATCACTCCCTCACAGTCCCTGGAAGAGGGTATTAGAGTTACGGCTCCTCCTTTTCCTCCTTCTTTGTTTCCCAACTATCATAATATGAGCAGTTTTCTCTGCCACATAACCCACCATTATGTTCTACCTTGTCACTGATCCAAAAGCAATATGCCACTGACCATGGACTGAAACCTCTAAAACTGTGAATGAAAAGAAACCTTTCCTCTTTGACTATTTCAGGTATTTTGTTACAGTGACAGAAAGCTACATACTAGTGATCCATGCTATACTGTACAGTGTAGTTTCCAAGGGGTGCAAAGGAGGGACTACCTGTGAACTATCTCATTGGATCCTCAAAAGACTTAAAACTCAGATTAGAAGACTAGTCAACTAAAATGTGTAGGTGTTCTATAATGTTGGACAAAACTCACATACTCCCAAAACATGCACCTTCTAAAGAAGGGAATCTTTAAACTTCATTTTAGAAGAGCAACACAATATCACCCTAGTACAAGCAGATGAGTGATAAAATCAGTAAGCAAACTTACTGAACACTTAGTAGCTTTAGGGTTCTGTTTAAATATGATCTATGTGCTAACTTATAGTTGGTAGGAATTGGACTCCACGGACTGAGCTCATCTGAAATAGAGAAATAAGAAAATGACAGAATAAGGCAGCAGTGTTCCTCAGAAGAACCATGTACAGTGGGGCAGGAGGCCAGCTTTTCTAAATCAGGTATGATTTGGATACTCGGTCCTATCCAAACTCTACAGAGGAGAGGTCAAGAACTTATTAGTCAAAAGAAAGAAGATTCTTGTTGTAGTCAGGGGTTGTGCACAGAGAACAATTAGGATTAGGACATGGAGTTTATAATATTTTTTATAATGGTCACCAGAAGTTAACACAGGAAAATGCAGGAAATCTATCCACAACACCAAAGACATAGATTATTTAGTCAAGAGCCTAAACCCCACAGCAATGTTCCACATGAGTCCAGATAAAAATCCAGAGCTGAGGACAATGCCCCCACGAGTCCAACTGGAAGTCCAGAGCCCACAAGGACTCATGCTAGTCTCTTTTACAGATCCGTGCTGGGAAGACCCAAGAGTCAGCAGTGAAAGCCAGAAAGTCTATGCCAGCAGGATGAAGGAGCTGTGCTACTGGGATGAGGGTTCTATGCTGGAGCCGAGAAGTCACACTCACAACAAAGACACCACAGGCCATCCTCAGCAACACGGAGGGCCCGAGCTCCTTCGACGACAAGCACAGTCAGGTACGTGCCAGGAAGCAGCGTGACGAGTTCATCCTGGAGACCAAGCAGCACATGTCTTCCCCTCCGGAGCTAGGAAGCAATGCTTGATGTGAGGACCAGAGCTTCTCCAGGAGAACCAACAGCTCAGACAGCAACTCGTAGGAGAAGCCACAATGCCTCCTTAATGCCTCAACCCTCGACACCTCCCTTCTTCTCCACTTATTTATCCTGGCAACTTTCCGCAGGTGGAGCATCTTCACTCAATGCATGCTGATGTAATCCAGCTGGCATAAAGTTGACCACCAGTTTTCAATCCATAACAACCCCTCTAGAAAGAAAAGAAGTTCTTTTTAAGGAAAGAACAAGTTAAGAAGAGGGACTTTACTCAAAAATAAGGCTACATGCAAGCTTTGAGATGCCTGCATTCATTTTTTTTTAAATTAAGTTTACTGGTACATCTTAGATATACACAATGATTATATTCATTATGGGAAATTTGTACATTTACATGACATACTTTGATTCCTCTTTTTCTCGCAACTCCCTCTCCACCCTTTAACCTCTCTTCTCCTTTCTATTTACCAAGCTTTCTTTCCATCTTATCCTTTTTGTTTTTTTCCTTTTCCTATCCTAGCTCCTGTTTCTTTTTAAACAACTTCTTCCCACTTCACAATATCTATTGTTCATGTTGATCCTTATTATGCTTTTAGTTTCTCAAAACAGGGAGACAATGCTATGTTTATGCATGTGAGTCTGATATATTTCATGTAAGAGTGTAATCTCAAGTTGTATCCATTTACCTATAAAAGTCTCATGTTTATCCTTCTTCATGGCTGAGTAGTACTCACTTGTATAAAAATAACACATCTTTTTTTATCCATTCCTCAGTTGATGGAAATTTAGGTTGTTTCCAAAATCTAGCTATTACAAATTGTACTGCTAAAAACATGGGTGTACATATATCTCTGTGGCATAATGTCTTTAATTCTTCCAGGAAGATACCTAGAAGGGGAATAACTGACTCCTGGCCAACCTTTCTTCTCCCCTGAAGGAAACTGTCATGGTCCAAAAGATGGCCATGAGTCTATGGCCAAGGAATGAGTTCACTTCCGGAATACTATGAGTTTCAAGAGAATTACTCATTTCTCTTGGAGTGATTTACCAATTTTCCATTTGTGTTGGAAAGGCACATTTTTCTCTCTGATCTTCTAAGAGGAGTGGCACAATGAAACATGGATGGTGCCATGAGTGAGTATCAACTTCTCAAACTCTGCCAAGTGGCTGGTAATTACACCATGACATGAGTTTCAGCTCCACTTTTGGATAACCACAAGTCATATTCCTCAGGCAGATATCTTGTTCACCACTGAGGTGAACTAAGGCATCCATTGCATCTGGAAATTTCAAGACTTCCCCAGTTGTAGCACGAAAGGTTCCACATTCCAGGAAATCCTTCATTCCTGAGCAAACTAGGATGGGTGATTACCTAACCTTACCCAGACTCAACCTGGCCTCTCCCCAGTCTGTAGACTGGGTATATTTGCTTCATTTTTTAGCCCCCTTTGCTCATTGTGCAACCCCCAAAGTTCCTAGCATCTGAAACTTACAAGATGACCCTTCAATCCTGTGGATATTCTTCTAGCCTATATAAGAAATATCACATGTATGTAATTATGATCCATTATGTGCAAAATTGTCCTATGTGCCATCTTACAGAACTTACCAAGTCCGTAGAATATGCTGGACAGAATTTATAAATATTCTGGTCTTACAGACGAGAAAAATACACAGACTGTGGCTACATTAGGTCTTCCCTTTTCAAGGTCATGAGCTTGGAATTAACATGCGTTCAAATCCCAGTCCAATCACTTATAAACTGAAAGCTTTGCATGAATTACATGGTCATTCTGTATCTTCCCTTCTTCACCTGAAATTTGAGATGACCCAGAACTTACTGAATTAAGTGAAATAGTGCATGCATATTATATATGCTTAGAAAATAAAAGTTTTTAAAATAGTTTGTAATTGAATAATATTTTTCTCTCATGGATAGAAGTGTTTTAACAAAAGAAGGATTCTTTGTATGAGAAGAATTTCAAAATCTTCCAAACTGAGTTTGAATGGATGAATCAGTCCATGGATGTGTAACCCAAGATCATGCGTAGCAAGACCAAGACAGACAAATATGCATCTCTACACTGGAGATAAACTAGAAGATGCAACAATAACAGAGCAATTTAGCAGCACCCAAAGCACTGGTGAGGAGCTGTCTTTCCTGAATACTGACTGCTCACTCATTTACATCATGAAAGGAACCCAGGTCTGCCTTCCATGTGGGATTGTCCGAGAATCACCCAACACTCATTGTTTTCTGACTGTGCCAGATACTAGCTTAGTTAACTCTTTAAATCACCATGGCCTTTGCTTTCCAATAAGAACCCAGTGGCCACTAAACCTAAATACTTCTGTGTCTAAAAAATATCAAAATTCTGAATGAAGACTGGCAAAGTACAACAAACGTGTGTTTACATTTCCTCAATAGTCCATTGTCCAGAATCATGGCTAACATATACCTGTGCCTAGATTTTCTTCTGCTATATTTTAGTTTGTCAAAGCACATTCATGAATTTGTGGACACATACGCTTGTTCTCCTGAATAACGCCATTGTTTTCTCTGTTCTATGGACAGCAGGGCCACCCTTTTCTCTACAGATAGTCTTTCAGCACTAAAACCCTTAGGGGCAATATAAAGGCCACATCCTTGGAAACCACACTGATTCATTTCGAGATGATTACATGACCCAAGGCAACCTGATCTAAGCATAGCACCAGGAATTCCCTAGTCCTTGTAATGTAGCAATTATGTTTTGCTAATATGATTGGCTAAAATAAAATAACTTCAGACACATCTTAATCCCTGAAAACTAAATCAACACATTTTAAATAATTTACAGAGAAGAAATGTAAATGCTACATGAAATATGATTGTCTTATAAACAGAGTACTGAGAAATGGCCACAGTAGCTAACAAGATCATTGTGAAACTGTCGTATTCTAATGGTTTTCATGTTAAATTCTTCCCAAATATTATATTCATGCTGGCCCTCATAAATAAATGTTTCTGGGCAAACCAAAAACATTTCCTTTATTAGATTCCAGACACAATTGAATATTGGCATTATCAAAGGCAATTTGCACAAATAATTTCCATCATATTTTGCAACCTTTCTGATTTACTGATTCAGTAGAAATGATCAAATTACTGTCTCAGTAACCATTGAAAATAAATACGCTGATCTATTTTTCTTTCATTATTTAGCTTCAAAATGCATACCTATGTCATGTTATGTTTGAAGGTAAAACAAAGAAGGTTATTGTGTTTAGTGTGTGGGATGCACGTTTTTGCCTCAGATTTTTTAAACAGTTGGTTTTTAGCAGCGTTGTTGGAGACAAACTGACTTCAAAAGTCTAACAGATATATGTCAGCATCTCTTACGTTTTGATTTAGCCTGATATTCTAAAGGAAGCATGAGATTCTAAGGTTGCTGTTTTTCCTTCTCTCTGTTACGCTGTTTGTAATAGGACGTTATCTGTGTTATCCTAAACCTGTATCTCAAATCCCAAACTCTGATGGATAGTGGGTATCTTTTTTCTTTCACAAAGGCAGCATTTCTATTCACTGCCCTGGTCTTATATATCTGCTTATTCCTACGTGAAAAATTTGGCTCATCCCTGCTTGCATGGTAAGCATGTCCCCCACAATTGTTGAAAGATGCTTCTAATTTAGTACTCATCCTGGTGGCATAAGAAGTGTTGAGCTACAAACACCATCAGAGATGGTGAATAATGTTTCAAAATATTTTGAATCAAACAAGATACAGTTCTTTGCTGAAAGCCAACTCTAAATAAGCTGGTGGAGATAAAGAAGCCCTACATAATAGATCTTCAGCTCATTGTTTGGAATGAGATAATACTGGTTGAGGCAGAGCGACTGCTATGATTATCAGAGATCTCTATTTTCTTTGGCCCTGTAATGCCTGTGGTGATTTTCCAGGGCTGCCACAACAATTATCAAAAACTTGGTGATTAAAACCAGACAGACATGGATTCCCTCACCTTTCTAGAGGTCAAAATCCTAAGTCTAGGTACCATAGACCTGTCTTGCCTCCAAGGACCCTAGGAAAGAATTCTTTTTTTTCCACATCCCAGGAAATCTTTCTGGTAGCTCCAAGCTTTTGCTGGCTTGTGGCTCCTCACTATCTAGTCTCTGCCCCCACATTCACATGCCTTCTTTTCTCTTCTTTTGTCTCCAATCCTGTCTGGTTTTTTTCTTATAAAGACTCATCATTTGACATAGGGCCCACTCAAACAATTTGGTATGATTCCACTTTAAATCATTGTTTTAATTCCATCTGCAAAGTTCCTTTTTCCTGATAAGTTTCCATTTGCAGATTTTGTATAGACCTGTCTTTGGAGGTGGCATCATTCAATCCACCAAAATCCATAATGATGTTTCAGCTAAAAACTAAATTGATTGCAAGTGCAATTAAACCAATGTTATTATAATTACTGGGTTGTTCGAGGCAGGAATAAATGTCTAGTGGTTGAATACGGTGGGAGCTATGGGTCTCTTCTCTTTCATACCGGATGGTATGTGACAGTGGAGCCAAGTCCTAGACCAAACTCTGCCACATCCACACACAGGCATCCCCTAGCACCCTGGTGCCAAAGCATGTGTCTCATGCTCTATAACTCAACAAACCCTTGTGTTTAGCTATGGCAGGACCCCTAACCAGTATCTAGTAGGAAAGATTCATTCACAGAGTATGCACTGATATTCTAGGGGCAGGGTTCTTCCTGCTAGTCCCCTTGCTATGGTTTTGGAATGGTTTGGGTGTCTCCTGAAGGTCTGTGTAGTTGGAGCCTTGATCCCTAGTGCAGCACTATTGGGAAGGTGTAGGACCTTTAAGAGGAAGACCCTAGTGGGAGGTCTTCAGGTGATAAGGATGAGTACTTCTGCATCCCCTTGCCACCTCTTCTGAGAGGGATGCTTCGAAAGGGTGAGCTTGTCCCCGCTTCCTCTGTCCATTTCCTGGCTGGAGATGTGATCCCCAGTTCCCATACCCACTCTTAACACAGAGTCGTATGGTACCATTGGCCATTCATCCTACCAACTGGACTAAATAAGCCTCTTATGAGGTGATTCTACCTCAGGTATTTCATTACAGCAATGAGAAGCTAAAGCATCTATTCTATGATTTTTCAACTGCAGTGTGCCTCTCACTAAATGTGTTTTGAAATGAATTTAGTGATTTGCAACAACAGGGTAGTACAATTGAATTCAGTAAAAATAACAGAAGGCACTATATGAAGTAAACTAGGAGGTGTTTTCTCTAGAAATAGAGTGTGTGTGTGTGTGTGTGTGCACACGCGCACACATGCACGCGTGTAATGTCATCCTGTAAACTACATTTATTACTATAATCTAAAAAGAACAAGAACTCCTGTCCTAAACAGAACTGGGCACAAGATATATTGTGAATTGTCGTAAAGCAGATTGGTGGGCACACTTATGACCAACATATGGAAGGAAATTACTTCTGTATAATTATTTTAAGTAGTCTAACATAACCACTCATTTCACCAATAAAAATCATTTTTAACATCTTTCATGTTAACTAGCAGATGTTATAAAAATAGTCAAAAGCTTATAGTAGCTTCTCCTAGAATATGGGCTTCTAATTAAATTCATTAAAATACTAACTATCCCTGGAGTGCATATTCCTGATTAGAGAATTCAGCTGCTACCTATCCATCCCAAAATATAAATAAAATGATGTCATGCTCTGGGTGCTACTGTGTGTGTGTGTGTGTGTGTGTGTGTGTGTGTGTGTGTGTCTGTGTGTGTGTGTCTGTGTGTGTGTGTGTGTCTGTGTCTGTGTGTGTGTGTGTGTCTGTGTCTGTGTGTAACCTGTAACATAGGCAGGATCAAAATTAATCTCTGGCGGAAAACAGGCAAGTTAAAAGAAAGCTGTAATCTAATACACAGGACAATATTGAATTCTAATAGTTGATATTTAAGGTAAATCAAACCATAAGAAAATCATCTCATAACTCACCTGCCACCTCAGTTCATGGAGCTATCACCAAGGCAAAACTGAGGACTTTAAAGATATAATCCAAAGTCAAAATGTTCAGTCATAAACCACTGATAGTTGCCAGGTTTTCCCATTTCTATGGAACACTATCCAGTCTCCAAAGAGAATGAGCATTCCCCTCTCTGAAATATAACAACTAGGCCATATTAAACATCAAAGGTACAACCTGAGCGCAGGTTGTGTCTCCCACCCTATGCTTTTGCCCATTGTTGATCCCCCAGGTACGTGGAGAGAAATTGCCCAGGGACTGGCCATCGGGGTTAGTTCCATAGTCTTCAGGGCCCAATGTAATAGCAAAGTACAGAGCTTTTTCCCAAAACTCAGAAGAAAATGTATTTTTTGTCCCTTTTTCCTTTCATCTTTCTGTAAGCTGATCCTAGCATTTTTAAATTCCAGTTTAATTTTTCATTATCTTACGTACAGAGGTCCTTGAGGGGTGAATGCTGACAGATGTCCAGGGCCTCACGCTGGTTCAGAACACAATGTCTAAGCCCATCAGGCCTCCAAGCCCCTTGTGCACGCTCTACTGCCACATGAACTGCACTTACAAAGCACAAACTCGATGACAAAAGTGATAAAAGTGTCAACACAGCATCAACAGTACAATAATTCCCAAGCATGGCTCTGCTCTCAGAAGACTCTGCTGTGACTCTGCTGGCCATGTACGCATGTGAGTGACCTTGGTAAGCAGGTCATTTCCAGCTCTCCAGTGTCTCCTTCATAATGCCTGTGAGAAAACATAGGCATGAAAAAATCTGTGATTATTTCCATTAATCTAACTACCAAAAGTTAGCAAGCAAAAGCAGTCCACAATAGATGAAAAATAGCTAGAATGTCTGCAGACATTGAATCCAGAATCCAATACCCAGAGATTCATTGGAGCTGAGACTCAAGCTTACCTTTCTGTATATTAGGTAGAACCCTGTGAAATTGTTAATATTTACCCACTTTTACTTTTTAATAACAAAAACCACCTAAGACATGGTGACAATTGGGGCTCAAGCAAATATACCAGTTCTACCTACTTTATGATGTTGTTTATTCCCTGTTGTGTAAACTCCTCTGTCTCTCCTCTGGACCCTCACACATGATGTCATTAATTGGGCCACAAAGGGTGGCTGCTCTGTTGGCCACCATGTCATTTGCCTGGGCTTTCTTTGTTAAAATGAGAAAAATTTATAATAACCAATAATTTATATAAAGTCAGTATGTGTTGTCATAGCAACCAAGATAGGCATGGGAAGAGAACTTGTGGAGAAGCTTAAACTGTGCATGTGATCTTGAGCAGGTTGTGACCTTGGGCTCTGTGTGTGATCTTTAACTAGGCTGTGACTTTGATTTCTGCCGGCCGGCCATGCTCCCTTTATGTTCTTGACTGTCCTAACTTGGGTGGTTCCATAAATAAAATCCAGCTTACTATGTTCTCCTTTTGTCCTGTCTCTCTTCCTTCTGTGGCAGATTTCTATAAAGTTATTGACATAACTTCCCCTACTAGCTCATTCTATGCCATTTTCTTCTTCTGAATAAGAAATTACCATTTTTCTGACCAACCAGGACAGTATCTCGGTAATGGAAGGTAGATGAGCTAACTGAGTTGTTCCTGTCTGTGGCCTGGTCAGTACCAAGTGTGATTGTATTAATTATGGTTCTTGGCTAAAAGCTAATCACTCCTAGTGTCATAGGCTCATACTGTTCATTCCCTATATATGTTTAAGATGCCTTAGTTTAGCAATATTTTCACTTATTAAATTTTCTGAGGTATGCTATTGGTATTTTGATTGAGGTTGCATTAAATCTATACAAAAATTTTGGGGGTACAGCCATTTTCACTATGTTGGTTTGAGATTTAATGAAATCTTGTTCAAAATACCAATAACTTTAAGGAATTAGAGAAAACAATCCTAAAATTTATTTAGAACCAGGAGAGACTTATAAGAGCAACACAATTTTGAGCAACAAAGGCAAGACAGGAGACATCACAACTCCTGACTTTAAATTATATTATAAAGTTATTGGGATAAGATCAGCATGGTACAGGCCAAAAAAAAAAAATACCCAAAGACCAACGAAACAGATTAGAATGTGGATTTTTTAAAAAACTTGTCTACAGAAATATGCACTTATACACATGCTTGTACATATGTATGTATATGTGTACCTATATTTTTAATGTAACTAATTTCTTTACTATGTGTAAAATACCAAACTGGGTGCCCTTCAGGAGAAGTGGACACATCATAGAAAGTGGTTAAGTACCAGAAGAGCGGCATAGGAACAGGATGTGTGGAATGAAAATGAGCATTGGTGAGACTGATGCAGACTTGCTACTTAAGATGCAGCCTGGGGGCAGAGGCACAGGGCCGCCAAGGCGGGTCCAGAAGCTCACAGTGCCCTGGGCCTGACTCTCATGGCTCACAAGTCCCCAAAGCAGGGTGGGATTCAACAGCCCAGTGCAGGCTGGGGTCCGGCAGCACTGCTCCTTTTGAGAGGAGACAGCTCCATGTCTCTGAGCACCTAAAGAAGCACCCAAAGAATGTGTCACTGAGCTATGTAGTTTAATAGTTTTTGTTTCATTTCATAACACTATTGTCCTGTTTTGTCTTTGAGAAAATGGAAGTAGAGAATATAACCTGCTGGAAAACCACACAGCAGATAGCTGGTGAGCCAGCAGCCAGACACTGGCACATCTGCAGCACACGACTGTCTCACAGGCCTTGCCCCTGTCCAGACTTCACGCTCATCTAAAACCTAAAATCAGCTGTAAGCAGCCCGTGGTCCTCATAGACAGCAAGTCACCCTGCAGTACCCCACCCAACACCAGAGCCCTTCAGAGGTCAGCGTTACTTTGCCTGCAGTGCGAGGAATTTGAGGACCACTGATTTCTGTCACTGCCTGAGGCTCCCTCTGGTTCAGAGCCTGAGCCCTCTGCTCCATGGATGACCAGATCTGTTAAATCCTGAGAGACATTTCATGAGTAAGAAGAATTGAGTTCCTTTCAGGAGAGCAGAGACCCTTAAACCATCTTGGTCAATAGCTCCACTCACTTCTTTGAAATACCCAAGGTGGGCAGGGGATGCTTGGGCTCAGAGGTTCACCAGCCTGTGGTACCTCTGGAGACAATGCCCAGACTGGGGAAGCTGCCCACAGCCAGAGGCAGACTACATGAATAGGCAGAATGCTTGCTTCTAAAGTGCACAGAGGTAAGGCAGGCAGCCCCACCTTCAGGGAATCCCGCTTAGGTTTTCCACCCAAAAACCCTCCCCTGGACAGGTCACTGCATTAGGAGAGCAGACAGCTCTGCTCAGGCGCTCAGTTCCCCCCACCCTGCCCCCACCCGCGGTAATTACATCCATTGCAGCGCTGCTGCCTTCCCACCCACTCAAAAGAACAGTGTGAACAATCCATTTGAATGAAATGGCTTGATTACAACCGGGAGACAATTGGTTGAATAAAGTCAATTATCCCTCTGGTGACAGGTGCCCTCTTTGATGTCCAGGCACCTGCCAGTGTAATCGCTGAGGCTGACATTTCAAGGCCCTTATTAAAAAGGAAATAATAGAACGCAGACCTGAGTGGATTTTTGTTGTTGTTGTCTGTATTTAAAAAAGGCGGGGCAACAGAGTGATATGATCCGCAGATGCTGTGTTATTCCCTTGCCATTAGCTGAGGATTCAGGAGCCGGGTCCTGGACGCACCCAGAGCCAGTAAAAGGAACCCGTACTGCCTGGCTTTGGGTGCAGGGAGGGTAATTATAGCTGAATAGCATAGCAGAAGGACAGTGCTTACAGCTTTAAGAGCATTAACTATGCAATCTGGAGAACATTCAGGACTGAGTAATTAGCACCAGGAATGAGGGACTGGGGCACACCATGTTAAACCAATTAGGGAGACATCTGATAGGACAGAAAACAAACAAATGATTCCTCCAGGACCAGGATGATTTTACCTTGTCCCTTGAGTTACACCTGTCACCAGTACTTGTGGCCTCTGCCAGCTCCTGACCTAGTCCTTTCTCTCCACCAAGACCCTCCCTCCTGTCTCCCTCACTTATCCAGACAAATAGGGGCTGTGATGGTTAGCAGAGCAGATGGTTAGAGTGGGAGGTGGCAGCATAGAGATGTCTGGAGACCAAAGAGTAATGGGAAGTTGTTTACTTCACTAAAATATATTACCAAGTCAGTTGAGAACAAAGGAGGATACATAATGGTACCTGCCCTCTACAACTTCATAATTTCAATCAGAAGTCAAATGGTTAGGTTTACAAGACAAGGCAGATACTATCATGTGTCAAGATGGTGAATGTCCAATAAGGGACAGTGGAGATGGTGGTAAACTCGACAGCTCCTGTCCTATCTAAAAGAAAAGAAGCCACCTATGTTCTGCTCCCACTAGAAGTTGTTCTATGATCAAGTTGGCCCAATAACAGGGCTTCTAACTTTGCAAAAGAACTTGGAATCTGAATTTTATGTGACATTTTCTGATATTTTAACGAATGTGATGGTCTATAAAACAGTTTTCCTCCAGTCTCTGGGCAACCATCTTTATCCATGCTCCAGAATGTGTTGACTTGCTATCACAGAGAAGGTGAAAAAATAGAGGGTAGGATTACCAAGATCATTTCCTTGAGTGTTTATGAAATCCTGCAGCATACCAGGTCCATTTGTTACCTCATTTAAGCTCCTACTGCATATGATGGGGGCTTTACTATCAATTGTACATATGAGAAAACAGACTGTGCCATTTTTATGAATCAGATTCTGAAAAAAGAGAACAAAGGACACTTAAACTTGGGCCTGAAGTTTAATGAAAGGGGTTAGTTAACAAGAAGGGGGTGACCTGCAGCCAGCAAAAACAGCCACAAAGAGTTGTGGGTCCATGATCCACAGAGGAGCTGTGCTGAGGAAAATGTTGAACAGTGGTGATGGTCTCAGGGGTCACACACAGTGACTAAGCTTGAGGGCCAGGGGAAGAAATATGGCGATTTCAGTGCCCTCCCCATTTCTGACACTGGGTCTGCTCTGTGATCCAGCAGCCTGGAGGCTGAGGCAAAGAGATCCAGAGGGGCAAAGTTCTACAAACTGGCCAGTACGTTACATCTGCTAAGTGGTGAACCTAGGCTTGCCCAGCACTCCTGTGATTCCCCTGTTTTCTATGGAACCAAACAGGCCGCTTATTCCCCACAAACAAAGACTGCATCCGATTAACTGTCCAGGAACTATCTTCTGCTTAAATCACAGTGATAACTTAATTTGAAGTACTTTATTACAGTTCACATTTGGGATGTATAGTCTAATATTTAAGAACCCAAAGTACTTGAAGCAAACAATATTGAATTTCTAAATCTACCTTATGCTAAGTAGTGGGCTTTGCAGTAATCAATTAATTATTCTTAGCCTCAGTTTGCTGTCATTTAAAGTGGACATAAATTACTAAACACAGAATTTTACATAGAATTAGGTTTTCTATAAACCACTTAGTGTAATGACTAACTCATAGAAAGAATTCAATAAATGGTTATCACAATTATTATCTTTTTTTAAATTTTTTTTATTTTAGAGACATTAAGACAAAAGAGGACATAACAAAGCATATCAAAACAAAACAATTTAAGCAACACATTACTTCACCACAAGACAACCTGATATAACAGTAGCTACCATAATTTCTCTTCCTTTTAAATAGTTGAACATACCTTCACACACCTTTACATAGTATCAAACATAACAAAATAGTATAAAACCATTTAAGAGAATGAAAGTATTACAGGGCATTCAGAAAACTAAAAAAATAAAAAAAATAAAAAAAAACAGAAAATGAACAATGGCTACTATATTATCTCATTGTCCATAAAAATTTGTTTATATTTCACACACAATGAAACCTAATGAGATACAACATGATAGAACCAATGAAAACAGAACAAAAGCATGATAGGATTTCAAAGAAAGATGATATTAAATCAGCACTGGCTATTATAATGTCTTCTTCAAAATTTTCTTCAAAATTGTTCACAGATAATAGAATCAAACAAACCAGGATAAAACCATTCCAACTAATGAATGAAAACATTATAAGGCTTCAAAGTAATGTAATGGGGAATCATGATTACCATAAACTCTTATGTACTCTTACCATTTCTTACACTAGGAAGACTGTATGGTATTTATATATGTGAGTTTGATTTATTTCACTTATGAGTATGGTCTCAAGTTGCATCCACTTATTTATAAGTATCTCAATGTGATCATTCTTTATAGCTGAGTAGTACTCCATTGTATAAAAATACCACAAGTTTCTATTCCTTCCTCAGTTGATAGACACTTACGTTGTTTCCAAGATCCGACTAGTACACATTGTGCTGCTATAAACATGGTGCACACATATCACTGTAGTATGATGTTTTCACTTCTTTTGGGAATATGCCTAGAAGTGGACTAGCTGGATCAAATGGAACTTCCAATCCCAGGTTTCTCCAGACTGAACTCCACAATTGTTGCACCAGTCTACACTCCCATCAACAGTGTAGGAGAGTTCCTTTTTATCCACAGCCTCTCCAGCATTTGTTGTTTTTTTTTTCAGCATTTGTTGTTGGTAGTTTTCTTGATCCTGGCTGTTCTTTTTAAGTGAGATGGAATCTCAGTGTGGTTTTAATTTGCATTTATCTAATGAGTAATGAAGATGAACATTTTTCATGTATTCATTTGCCATTTGTATTTTTTTATCTGAGAAGGGTGTATTCATCTCAGATGTCCATTTTTGGACTGGGTCTTTGAATTTTGGAGTCTGATTTTTTTTTTAATTCTTTATATGTTTTAGACAGAAGTCCTTGGTCTGAGGGATAGTTCACTAAGATTTTTTTACCAGTTTGTGGGTTTTCTTTTTACTATGCAGGAGATTTCTTTGGACATGCAGAAACTTTTTAGTAATATGTGATCCCAGTTATTGATTCTGGGAAGTATTTCCCCTGCAGTTTGATTCCTGTTCATGAATTCTCTACCTACCCCCGTCTTCAAGATTTTTACCTAATTTGTCTTCCAAAAGATTTAGTGTTTCTGTTATAATATTCAGATCTTTGATCCATTTAGATTTTAGTTAAGTACATGGTGATAGGCATGGGTCTAGTTTTAGTTTTCGGCATATGGAGAGCCAGTTTTTCTAGCACCATTTATTAAAGAAACTGTCGTTCTTCCAGGGAACATGTTTTGCCCCTTTATCAAATACCTTTGAGTGTATTTGTAGCTGTGGTTGTATCTTCTAATCTATTTCATTGATCTTAAGATCTGTCTTTATTCCAGTACCACGTTGATTTTATTACAGTAGCTTTGTAGTATAACTTCAAGTCAGGGATTGTCATGACTCCTGTGATGTGATGACTCCAAAGACAGGGATTGTCTTTGCTGCTTGAATTGCCTTTGCTATTCCAGGTCTCTTGTGGTTCCAGATGAATTTTAGGAGTAATTTCTCTAGATCTATGAGGTATGTTGATGGTATTTTTATTGAGATTGCATTGAATCTGTATAGCAGTATTGGGAATATGGCCATTTTCACAATATTTATTCTTTCTATCCATGAACAAAGGTTGTCTTTCCATTTTCTGAGATCCTCTTCAATTTCTTTTTTCAGGGTATTATAATTTTCTCTGTAGAGATCTTTCACTTCTTTTGTGAGATTCATTTTTAAGTATTTCATTTTTTTGGATGCCATGTGAAGGGTATGGCTTCTCTCATTTCTCTCAATGATTTTGCTGTTAGTGTATAGGAATGTTATTGATTTTTGAGTATTGATTTTGTACCCAGCTACATTGCTGAATTTATTTATTATATCTAGGAGTCTTTCATTGGAGTTTGGAGGGTCTTCTATGTAGAGTATCATGTCTTCCTCAAATATTGATAATTTAAATTCCTCTTTTCCTATCTTTACACCTGTATTTCTCTCTCTTGTCTAATTGCTCTGGCTAGTATTTCCAGTACTATGTGACATAAGAGCGATGATAAGGGACATTCTTGTCTTGTGCCTGATTTTAAGGTAAAGGCCTTCAATTTTTGGCCATTTAATATGGTGCTGGCTGTTGGTTTGTCATACATGGTCTTTATCATATTGAGGTAAAGACCATCTATTCCAATTTTCTGTAAGGTTCTTATCATGAATGACTGTTGGACCTTATCCAAAGCTTTTTCTGCTTCTATAGAAATGATCATGTGATTCTTACCTTTGGTTTTATTGATATGGTGCATTACATTTATTGATTTGCATATGTTGAATCAACTGTGCATGCCTGGGATGAATCCCACTTGGTCATGGTGTATAATCTTCTTGATGATTTGCTGCATCCTGTTTGCCAATATTTTATTGAGGATTTTTACATCTGTGCTCATTAGGGAAATTGGCCTGTAGTTCTCTTTTTCAGTTGGGTCTTTCTCAGGTTTTGGTACTAGTGTAATATTTGCTTCCAGGAATGACTTAGGAAGAATTGCTTCCCTTTCAATTTCATTTAAAATACTGAGGAGTGTTGACATTAAGCCTTCTTTGTATTTCTTGTAGAATTCTGTAGTTAATCCATCTGGGCCTGGGCTCTTCTTTGTAAATAGGGACTTAATTACATTTTCAATTTCATTAATAGAAATTGGGTTATTCAGCAGTTTTACATCATCTTGTCCCAACTTTGGTAATTCATATGTTTCTAGGAATCTGTCCATTTCCTCTGAGTTATCAAACCTATGAGAGTAGAGCTTTTGAAATAGGTGTTGATGATCATCTGTATTTCCAGAGTTTATAGTGACTTCACATTTTTCATTCCTTATTACATGAATTTGAGCTTTTTCTTCCCTTTTTTAAAGTAAGGTTGGCTAGGGGCTTATCAAGTTTATTTATTCTTTCAAAGAACCAACTCTTTGATTCATTGATTCTTTGGATTGTTTTCTTAGTCTCTATTGCATTAATTTCTGCTCTGATTTTTATAATTTCCTCCCTTCTTTTGGCTTTGGGTTTGACTTTCTTTTCTTTTTCTAGATGTCTGAGGTGTAGCATTAGGGTGTTTACTTTTTTTCATTCTGTTTTCCCCATGTGGGAACTCAGTGCAATAAATTTTCCTCTGAGGACTGCTTTCATTGCATCCCAGATTCCGGTAACCTGTATTTTTATTTTGTTTGTTTATAGGTATTGTTTAATTTCTTCTTTAATTTCCCCTATGGCCCACTGATTGCTCAAGAGTGTATTATTCAATTTCCACTTGTTTGTGGGGTTTTTGCAGTTTCTTATATCTTTAATTTCTAGTTTCATGTTGCTATGATCTGATAACATTCATGAGATAATTTCAACTCTTTTGCATTCAGTTAAATATGTTCTCTGGGCTTGTATATGGTCCATTTTAGAGAATGTCCTATGTACTGCTGAGAAGAATGTATATTTTGATGTTGTTCAACTGAACACTCTGTATATGTCTATCAAGTCCATTTGTTCACAGGTGTGATTCAGTTTTGTTATTTCTTTGCTGATTTTCGGTCTGGTTGATCTGTCCCTTGGTGTTAATGGTGTGTTAAGGTCTCCTGTTATAATTGTGTTATTGTTTATTTGATTTTTCATTTCTGTTAATACTTGCTTTGTGTAACTGGGTGCTCTGGAATTTGGTGTGTGTATATTTAAAATTGTTATCTCTCCCTCTTGAAGTTTTTCCCTAACTACTATGTAGTGACCTTCTTTATCTCTTAGGATCATTCTTAGTTTGAAGTTCACATTGTCTGGAAACAGAATAGCTACTCCCACTTTTTTTTTCAGTTCCTGTTGCATGAAGTATTGTTTTCCATCCTTTGACTTTCAGACTGTGTACCCTTTTGGGTTAGATGGATTTCTTGTAGACAGCATATGGTTGGATGTTGTTTCTTGATCCATTCTGCCAGTCTGTTTTTTTTAATTGTTTAATTGAGACTCTTTACATTAATGGTTATAACTGTTATATATCAGTTTATTGTTGACTTGTTATCTTTCTGCTATTGCATCTTTATCTTTCCATTCTGTTTAATTGTCTGCTTTGCTTAGTAGTTTCTTCCGGTATGTACCTAGACTGTCTTTCAGTATTCTTTGCAGGGTTGGTTTGGTGAGCATGAAGTTCTTCAGCTGTTCTTTGTCATAGAAGTATCTTATTTCTCCATCCGTTTTGGACAGTTTTCAGGGTTCATCAGTCTAGGTTGGAAATTATTTTCCTTTAGGATCTGAAATACTTCACTCTATGCTCTCTTGACTTCATTGTTTGTGTTGAGAAGTTGGCTGTGAGTCTGATAGGTTTTTCTTTATAGGTTAATGTGTCTTTTCTCTCTGACAGCTTTTAGTATTCTATTCTTATGTTGGATTTCTGGGATGGTGATTATTACATGTCTGGGTGTAGTCTTATTTTGGTTATGGCTATTTGGAGTCTATATGCTTCACTAATCCGAATGTCAGTTTCCATTCTCATGTTTGGGAAATTTCAGGTATTACTTCTGTAAATAGCTTCTTGATATCATTTGTGTTGTCCCCTTCTTTTTCATTTATCTCTGTCAATCATATGTTGTTTTTCTTTGCATCATCTTGCAGCTGTTGAATTGTTATTTCCTGATTCCTTGTTATTTTTAAAAGATCTTTCCTTTCCTGTTCACTAGCATTCAACAACTGAACTGTATTAGCACTGGTTACTCACTGGTGCAGTCAGTAAGACACAAGGACCCAAAGCACAACATAACACTTGTCTGTTCCCCTAAAAGTCTCTATTGTTGTTGTTTTTCTCTTTTTATCGGTACTGGGGATCAAACTCATGACCACACACTAGCAAGGCAGGCACTTATCCCGCTGAGCTAAATCCCCAGCCCCAATGTTGTTTCTTTTTTTTTTCTTTGTCTTTCTCTTTTTTGTTTCCCCTAAAAGTCTAATAGAAAGAATATGCTTGTCACTGAGTGATCCTTAGGGATTTGATTTCAGGACCCCTGAGAACACCAAACTCTGCAGACATTCAAGTCATTTCAGGAAGATGGAGTGGTGTTTGCCTAGAACCCGCACATGTTCTCTTGAAGACTTGAGATCATCACTAAGTGACTCATAGCACTTGGTGCAATGCTATGCAAACAGTGTATGCGTTATTGCTTACAGAATGATGACAAGGGAAAAGGTCTGTATGTCATTAACAAAAATGAAATTTTTCCCAAATTTTTTTTTTAATTTAAGTTTGGTTGGTTGAATCTACAAATGTGAAAGTTTGATTATATTACTGAGAAATCAGAGACCATTAATTTTGAGAATGCACATGAAAACAGTATACATTGAATCCTATATCTGAGCATAAACACATTCATTTTGTCATTTTTTAATGATCGCTAGTGTTCATACCACTCCTACCACCATAAATGCAATTGCTTTTATTTTTGGTTCAAGAGGTTCACAAGGAGCTGCTGGCACCTGGTGAACACTGATGTCAAGAGCATGTATTTTGCTCCTTTTTGGAGTTCTCTGAGCATGTGTGCATGCACATGCATGCGTGTGCATGTTATGTTCATCTTTCTTGGTACTCACTGAAGCCTGAAGCCATCATCCATGGTGACCGCAAAGCAGAGTAAGTGCTGTGGTTGCACAGTGCTGAAGTGGTGGAGGAAAAAACACACTCCTGGAAGTTAGCATAGGTCTGTGGATAGTGCTCCATGCACCTCAGTGCAAGAATCCTGACCTTCTTCTTCTTCATCTGTTATTTCATAGCCTGGGATACCTAGCTAGCATGGGAAATTTCCATTGGAAAAAGTTCAAAATACCTTGGAGAGGGATGGTTTAGAAAGGCAAGAAAATAGTAACATATACCATACTTTGTTTGATGGAATATTTTTTAATATTTTTCTGAAACTGGGAGGAATGATATCACACAGCAGACTGGACAACAGAATTTGCATCAAGCAGTCCTTCAGAGCATTGTACAGTGTGTCTATTGTGTGGTGGAGAATATGTTAGTACAGTGGGTATAAGGAGAATAAAGCTTTATCCCTATCTTAGGAGAACCCACTAGTGGAAGAGTAAATCAGTGCTGTCACACACAGAAGAGCAACACATTGATAAGAATATGTGTGAGATACAAACAGCCAGCACTGTGTTCCTGAGGCCCTGGATTTTTCTGATCACTGTGATGGTTACTTGATACTGGCGCTCCCCCAAAGAAGCTTTTTTTTTTTTTTTTTTTTTTTTTTTTTTTTTTGAAAAATAAATATAGACAGCAACTGAAGGTGAGCTCTTTGATTACTAGATTTCAGAATCTAGATTTTACATTCTCATCTAACAACTTACTAATGTATAAATATTATATGCTTTGAGCTGAAACAGTCAAATAACTAGCTAGTATCTCATGCAATGACAGAAGCAAACAAGAAGGTTGTGGTCTTTGTTTTCTGGGATGACAAAGGCAGATGATTACTGTAAGAAATCATGATTACAGTAAGAAATGTGGAGGAGCATTGCTGGTAGCCATCTGTGAGGTGTGGAAATGGAGGGGAGAGGGTGCCAGCGAGGGAGCACGGAGAGACTTCCTGCTTCAGTAGACTGGCGAGTCAAGAGGATATCTGTGAAGCAAGCAGCTTAATAATAAAAGCCTTTTTGGGATTAGATGGCAAGAGAGGAAGGATTTATTTTGAAGGTTTTCATTTCCCTCTCCACCCCCATCCAGTCTTAGCTTGGAATTCCATGCCAACCCCTGCCAAAGTGCTAGTGTCTTAGTCTCTGCTGCTGTAACAAAATACCTGAGGCTTGGTAAGTTATGGAGAAAAGAAACTTATTTCTTGTAACTGTGGAGGCTGAAAAGTGCAAGGTTACAGCAACAACAGGTTCAGTGTCTGGTGAGGATCTCCTTCTGCTTCCAACATGGGAACTTGATGCTACATCCTCTGGGGGGATGAACACAGGGCAGAAATAGAAAGGTGAAAAGAGCTCTTTGCCAGTTCCCTCTAGCCCTTTTATAAAGTTGCTAATTCCATTCATGAAGGCTCCGCCCTCACCACCTCTTACTATTATAGTGGAGGTCAAGGTCCAGCAAGAGTTTTGAAGGAGCACAAACCCTCAAACCATAGCAGATAGTGATTAAGAGCAGCAGTCTAGAGAGTTCACAGTATAATCCCGAAATTGTGTTGGTCCCTCAGACAAGGACTAGACATATGACTCGTCAAGTCTGAGAATCTTCTAAATCCTCTAGCCCTCCTAATATGGATACAATTGGGGCTACTGAACCACTCTCCTCCCCTCACCTGAACCTGGGCAATGGCACTGCCCCCCTCCCAGGGCCAACTGCCCAATATTTGTTTTAAAGCCTGCTACCTTGAGGTAGAGCTGAGATGCCTGCTTGCTAGGTCCTCCTGAATGACCTGAATAACCTTTCTTCACTTGGATCTCATTGGAGGTTCATGCATATGAACTTTATCTCATATATCCAATTATAACAGAGTGAATTATGGGAAAGGACATATATAGTAGATACAGTTGATATGTCTCGGCACCTGTCAGTCATACTCTGGAAGATACAGTGATTGGTGTCATAGATTTCATGCAATATTTTACATTCTTAAACCCAATGCCCTCAAGCATTCATGCCATGTTCCTTTCTCATAGTATGCACTCTGAGTGTACTATGACCTGATTAATACTTTGCTGCTTTTTTCTTACCATTGCAATGTCACATCCAATTCTTTGTTCATCATGCACAAGAATTTGGAAACTCATCTGGGATCCTGTCATCCATGATAACACTTCCAGGGCTAAAATTCAACATGCCTGTGATATGACCAGGACATTTGGGTTGTAGGACAGGGATTAAGTTCCTGGGGCCTGACTCTTTTTATTGTCAGCTCCCCCAAACTCCCCACCTCTTGCCTGACACTTATAGATTTTTCTTATCTTGGGCCACCCAAACTGGTCCTCCCCAAGAGAAGCAATCATGTGTTCTTGACCTAGAATCTTCTACTTTGGAGAAGTTGCTAATAACCCTATGCCGCTACACTGGTGTTCTATCCTTCCATCCTGGATACAGAATCCTGAACTGCCTTTTGTTAGAAATCTTGTCCATTCACACACAAATTCAAGATCCTACAGGCCCTGGAGCTCTGATACATGGTCATTTATAAAAAGATTTTTATCTTACAGAAACATAGGAGATTTCACTGGTCACATGAAACCTCTAACACCATCAGAATTGGCAAGAATGCCAAAATTCTCTCCCTAAATTATATGCAAGAACACATATCAAAACCAGAGAAGTGCTTCCATAATTAGTATATAAACTAGAATTCTGGTTTGACCTCCTCCCACCTATCTCTGAGCCCTTTATATGACAATAGAAACTTTGGGTTGAAAATGTTTAAAACATCTTTCTCCAGGAAGTCTACCTCATTCTTTGGTATACCAAATAGGCTTTATACCAGACAAAATAAAAATTCTGAATGCTAGGTTTTATATGTCAGAAAGAGAAGTTAGCATCCTTCTCCCCTTTCCCCTATATCCTGACCCTGTCCTTATGGAAAATAGTTCTAACTTGGTGCAACATCTGTCAGAGTGAGTTGAATCAAGGAAATTTTTTCCTTCCTGTTAAGGAGAGTAAAAGTGACAAGAAATGCCACTCAAGAAATCTCTGTCTTTCTGCACAACTCTGCCCAAACTGGGAGTGAAGTGTGTTTATCTTCTCAGAGATCCTAACAAGTGACAGCCTCCATAGTGCTGGTATGGGGGAGAGGGTGCTAACTTTCTTTATGAGCCACCTCCTGAGTGTAATCAAAAGTAGTAAAGAAGTCATTAACAGGAGTAAATAGGACATATTAAATAAGTAAAGAGTTAAAATCAGCTGTGAGTCACCCTTAAAAAATAATAAGGTACTAATTAAATAAAATAAGTAATATTTTGGAAGACAGCCACTAAAACTTATGTGTCCAAATGAGCACTGCTCTTTCAGAGTAGTCCCTTTGAGGAAATAAACAGTTATTTAACAAATATCAAACTATTGCCATTGATCAAACTATTTCTGAAACTAGAATAGTATCTTTCAAACCAATTTACTAGTGAGACCACAAAACAGCCTCAATGGGTGAACTCAGCTAATGTTTTATAATCAAAACCAACTCTGTACTGCTTCAACATTCATCACACATTCCAGTGCTCCATCAGGAAGCAAAAGGCCGTGGCTTGCTCTGGACCCAAGTAGCAGGCAAAGGAGCCATCTCCACCTCCCCAAGGCCCTCTGTCTTAATTTCCCAGAGTCATTGTTCCCCTCATGGCTGAGATGTCAGTTAACCACTGATCATTCTGGCTTCCAAACCCAACTTCAACTCAGTAGGCTGTTGAAGCATTTATGTTTGGGGGCTGTAGTCCTTCCTTCTCAGAGTACATCCTGGTTATTTTGGCATTCATGGAAGTTCATTTTGCATATTTTCATTAAGGGTAATTAACCAGCAGCATAATTGACCAAGATTCCAATTGCTGTGCTCTCCAAGGAGGTCAGATCTCAGCCACAGTCTTTTCCTAGCCAGCAATGGAATAAGACAAGGGTATCATTTCTGGGTGATATGAGCTCTTGGCTCAGGAGTACCCCATGGCATCATCAAACCTCCCTTAGACTACATGGTCATCTAGGAAACTTCCACTCTAGACCTCCATACCCTTTTTCTCCCTCATTTAGAATCAAATTTTCATGGAGTCTGAGAACTCTCCAAGTACCTTCTCCATCTGATCTCATGTAGACATTGGCTCTTATAAAAAGATTTCTTCATTTAACCTCATCTTGGTAAAGGGCTGATATATACTCACTATCTGTAGGCACAGAACTCTAATCACAAATGTCCAGTCTGGCCATCAAAAGAGGCTTTATCTTATCTCTTCAACTCATAATGACAGTGTCCATTTAACTTTTCTATTTTCTATATAGGGTTTTTCAGACCAAACAACTTGCAAGCACTGTAATATCCTGGGGTGACACGTAAACTCCAGAGGTGACACCCAAAAGGAGATCCATACCTCAGGCTACTCAGTCCTGGAAGCAGCACTAGCATATCTGTAACCAGTAATATTTATATTAAAGGTGATACTACCCATCTCAATATTCTGATGAGTTCTTTTAAAAACTATTAAGTTCTGGGGATGTTGTAGGGCAGTGGTAGAGCACTTGTCTACCCAAGCAGAGGCTTGACCCTTTGTATAAATATAAATGCACTAATGAGTGTTAATAGTACAGTTTAACCACCTCACATTTACATTAAAATTCAGGTGCAAACAGAGAGAGAAGGATGCTATCCTAGGATAAATATATTCCAAGAACCTAGATTGGAAAGAGAAAAATTATTGTTGACATTAATTGACTAATCTGTGGTGAGTAAAGCATCCCAGATTTCCTGCCTAAGAACAAAAAGGGTCTACAACCAAACTTTCAAAACCCGTGTTCCATACTCTTGCAGGGTTTCACAACCTACTAGAGACACTAACTTCAGAACTCAATAGTTACTGAGTACCTGGCAGGAGTATGTGAAACACTCGGCTTCACATTCCATAGCCAGCGATGCTCAGTTTATGCAGATTAAGTAATTTAACATTAAGAGAATAGTGCAACTCTTATTTTCAGGTATATTTTAGAAGAATTACTTAGAACCATTTTCATTCCAAAAATTTCATACATTGGGTTGTGTATCCCTCTATTTATTATCTGTCAAGACAGAAATCTCTTCAAGAAATTTTGAGGAAGCAGCTGCATGTCTTGACCCAGAAAATATGCAAAGAATTCCTGTATTTCTAGGAAGACATTTCAGGATTTTCAAATGCTTGCCCAGGGTAGAGCGTCTGGGTAATTGTCTCACAATGAGTCAGGAAGATCATTGTGAGTTCTAGGTCAGCCTGGGCTACATAGTAATTTCAAGGCCAGACTGAATTACATAGTGAAATCCTGTCTCAAAAAACACAAACACAAAAAGAACATTGAGGGTTTGAACTATCTTAAAAGTGTTGGAATCCTACAGCTATATCTTATTATTTATCTGATATAATTGTATTTGGAATTATCTGGAGGAAAAAAACTCTAAAACTATCCTTTTGTCATAAAGGTCAAAGCTGCTGGCCTTATTGAATCTGTAGAACAAGGTATATCTTCACAAATGGATAATCACAATCCTTAGGAGATAAATCACTGTTACCTACTGGTCCTACTAGAGTAAACTCAAAAACCTTATAGGGTCCATGGATGTTTTAGTAGTTTTCTGGAAAAGTACTGTAATGTTCCAAACTTTTTAACTGTCATAATCTTGAACCCATAATTTGCATTAGAACACTCAAACAAGGAAGAGCTTAGGGAAATAGTTCAGTGCTCCAACTCCTGAGCACTTTTGAGTCTTCAAGCATTATGAACAGGCAGGTACTAAGGTATTCATTCAGGTTGCTCATCCTACCAACCCTTTGCTTCCATCAAACAGAAAATCTGAAGGACTCCAGTGGTTCAGAAAGCTCTTCATTTTCACCTGCAGAATTCCACCATTTGTGAATCCTGTCATCCACTCACAAACTTCACTGCCTTACGAGAGCATGAAGGACCAGTGACACACCTACATCCTACACCAACATGGGGAGGCATTGGTATTTCACTGGCAAAACTTTAAATTAAGTCATTGATCTATGTTTGGGTTCTCTAGTAAGAAATTTTTTTGTCTCTAAAGGCTAGAGTCCCTCAGTGTACAAAATTCTTAACTTGTGTGCAGCCTAGGAGGCCTAAAACCCAGGAAGAAGCAGGAAGGTGACCTCACAATTTTGGATGTGTGTTCCTCAAAAAGATAACAGGACTAATCAACCTTGCTTTTTAGAATTGTTATTTTCTTTCCCGAGGAGATACAGTTGAATTCCTCTACGTTAAGCAGACGTGTAGCATGTTAAGAATTTACAAACTTAAAGTTGTATGTTCAAGAAGATAACTTTAATTTTCTTTACCTATCATGATGTGATCACTGAGCACATAAGATAGCAGAGATTTATTTTCCACTTGTGATGCAAGTCCAGTGTTGAACTGCTGCAGACATTCATAATCCCAAGATGGTAAAATGCCCATCATTTTATGACAGCAACATCTTGACATAAATCTTCAGGGTTTGCCATGGTCAGGCATCAGAGAAGAGAGCATCATGTTACAGTCCATAAATGCTTCCACATAGAAGTGATATACATCATTTCCATCCATTTTTTTCATAGTGAAAAGCTGGTAGTGTGGTTAGACACATAAAGGTACAAGCACGTGTCCAAAAGATAAGGACTATATTTTCATAAGGTCCAGTAATTTTTACGATGCCATCCTAGCTTTAGGACTACTATTTGCCTTGATGTTAAGCATTTCTTCCTCTTGATATTTAACAGGATTTTTATGAACAACAAACTTTCATGGCTCCCTTCCAAAATGATTTGTATTTCTTGTCCTTCCACGTAGTAACTCTAGAATCTTCAGTAGAGATAACTTCCCCTCAGTTTAAAATGGTAATTATTCAACCAGTACACGATTTGTATGCATTCACATTTACTCTCTACCAATGGTGTCACCTTATTTCCAGTCTATCTCCCTCACTGTTGCCCATCGAGGCTAGGGAAGTGACAGAAGCACCCATCTCAAGGCCTAAAACCTATAGTGGTCATCTGAGCAGAGTCGGCATCAACAAGTAAAGTTTTTGTTTGTCCTTGATCCGTATGGAGGAGGCATTGTCCGTGGGATTGTGTCTAACTATGAAACTGATCTCAGAGCACCTAGCAGAAAAACTTTCTTACATGGAAAATTGATGTAGAAATAGTACATAGAGCTATAGTACCATAACTATATGGTACTATATAGTACTATATATAGTACAATGCAGAAAACTTCTAATTAAATGTGAAAAACATTTTTTGTCTTTTGAACCTGAGAGCTAAAATTTTGTGCCTCACATGCACAAAGTGACTGACTCAGGCACTTCAGCTGTTACGCAGAAGTTCATTTTGCTAAAGACTAAAGGACTGGAACACAAACAAAAATCCAAGATAAACTGAGATGGACACTTCAATCCCCTGGTTTCCCGTTGGCATGACTCTGACAATGGAAAGATGTTAAGGGTCTATTACTATGTGAGATATTCCAGTTGGCTGGGATACAAACGTCCTATACCCTATCCTCTTCAAAGGGTCTTAAAGTGAAATATTCTCACCCTAACAATATTTTACTAAGTGTTGTGGTTTGTGTTCAGATTCCTCCCACCAAGTCTCACGCAATCATGAATGCAGCTGAATCTGGAATTTGTTATTGGTTTGTTGTCTAGTGCTGGGATTGGTGGTTTGAGTGCTGCACCTGCACAGGGATGGAGCTGGCAGACAGTGTAAGGGCAGGAAGAAGGCGTGTCTTTCCTCTTTTGCTCCATTAGCTCTTGCTGTTTGCAGTGGCCATGAATGGCTGCCCCTTAGCCATGCCATCCTGCCTTGGAGCCAGCTGAGTATGGACTGAAACCCCCAAAGTTGTAAGAAATAAACCTTCCCTTGCTTCACTTTGGGCATCAGGTATTTTGTCTCAACAATGAGAGAACAGTAACCAAGACGCTAAGGGCACAACAGCAATATAAAGATATTTTAAAGTAAAATAAAAATCAGCATATAGTGCTCATTATTTACAACTCAAAATAGTTATGTGTTCCATGTCTAAGCTGAAATACAGTTTTTCATTGATCTCTGCTTTGAGGCATGAGAGGGAATTGGAGGTTTGGGAAATCTCTTTCAGGGTAAAACTAAAACAAAAAGGGAAATCAAAAAAGTTTTCCAGTTAACTACTTCACAGCTTTATTAATGGTGACATCCAAGTGTGATATCTGTGCCTGAAGACAAGAGTTTCCAAAAGGTGTCCAGTAATATACTTAATTCAAGCCCCCCTAGTAAGCACAAAATATCTGATTAAACACAGCTCATATCAAGTGTTTTAACAACAGGAGTTACTATAATGAATCGGTAAGGATCCCTTTGACAAATTAAAGGATTCAGAGAAATGGTTTATAGCCTTTAAGATACAGAAATAAAAGGTTAATTTTCTGTCAGTAACTTCTCCAAATGGGAATCAGGGCATTTAAAACAATCAGCTCTTAAAGAATAATTTTGGAAAATTCCAAATGTAACGAGGAGCAGGAAGAGTAGAACAGTGCCTCAGCTAGAACCCTGCACCAGGAAACCTCAGATTAAGAAGCCAATTAATCCATGCCAACTGTGTGACCTGTGGCTTTGGGGTCTGCTGATCCAGCACGGGCTGTCCTTTGAACATGTCAAGAATTAAGGAAACATGTTTTGTTCTAGGATAATTTTCACTAACACAAGTGATAACTTTCAACTCAGACTTAAGTCAATGAGTAGCCATTACTAGATAAGAAGCCACTGGATTTCATGGAGGAATGTATTCCTTTCACGTTCTGGACCAGACAGTTCCTCATTGGGAATGACATCCTAATTCTGCAAATGTCCCAAAAGCAATGGAAAATGGAGCTCCTGAGGCCCTGAGCAGCTGGATTGATGCTCCAAACTGTGGAGGCCTGGAGGTCTGTGACATTTCACAGAAAGAGAGGTTATCTTAGAGATGTAAAAAGATAATTATCCTTGCCCAAATGATATGGAGATTGAGCCATTAGTAAGATAAAAAGAAGTCCCTTTATTTTAAAGCTCAAACTCCTGAGGTAGAATATATCGACTGCAGTCACTTACACATTGGTTAATCTTTTCACTTAGAATTTGAATTACTTTAAAACGGGAACTGTATTCATTAGTCACTGTCTGTTCTAGGGTATACTACATTTCTTTACAGGAGATGTCAGCAAGTTTTTCAGAAAGTGGCCTGAAAATAAATATTTTAGTCTTTGTGGGCTGTATGACTTCTGTCACAGCTACTAAACTCTCGCTGTATTTCAAAAGTTGCTATAGACAACACATAAACAATTAGTATGGCTGTTTTCCAATAAAACTTTCTTCATAAAATCAGGTAGCAGGACCCAAGGGTATAGTTTGCTAAACCTGCTCTATTAGTCATTTGTCTGTTGCTGGACAAAATCCTCATGACCATAACTTAAAGAGGAAAAGCTTTATTTTTGCTTTATTTTAGTTTCAGTTTGTCCATGATCTGTTGGTTTTGAGGCAGAAATGTCATGGCAGAGGGCATGACCGTGAAAAGCTGCTAAGCTCATGGGAAGCAGGAATAATAGCAAAAGGGAAAAGACTTCAGACCAAATACAGTTCCAAGGTCACCTCCTCCCACCTGTGACCCACCTCACCCAATTAGGCCCCACCTCCTAAAAAGCCATTCATTCAGCTAATGAACTCAACAGTGGATGAATCCGTTAATGAGGTTAGTGCCCTCTCCATCCAATCACCTTTCTAGACATCTATTAAACTAATAAAGTTGACAATTAGAATTATCTGGTACATAGAGTGGTAGAAAGACCAAATGTTTTTAGGCAAGATAACTGCTATTTCATATTCTAGCTCTTCTTCTTATATAGTCTTTTAGGTATGCTTTCTTTTCTGAAATATGAGGAATAATAATATGTTGTATGTAATAAAAATGATATGCATCAGAGATCTTGAGGATATTTGGAGTGTAAGAAGGTAATCAACAGATTTATTTCCCTAGCAAATGCTTAATTTATAGACTTTAAACTTGAACATGTTTTAAAGAGTCTCTTGACCAATGTTTTATAAATCTCTTTATATCTCATCTGGAGGTCATGTTTGTAATTGATTTCAGTGGAAATAAAACTTAGTTTGCAATTCCAATAGACATAGTTTGATTTACACCTCTTAGACCAACACAATAACTCATAAAGTTGAAGACAGTAAGGAAAGGGAAAACTTAAGCCCACTGTATGTTTGACTTTCAAAACACTCAAAGAAGGTAATAAATGTGTAGCACTAGAAATGCTTTTTGGATGCCAAAAATTTTTTTAAAAGTAGTGTCTATCAACATCAGAATATCATTCAAGGACTTGGTTAGTTGGTTTAATGCCTCAACTTACCATCTTCTGATAAATTCCATGAGGATAGCATTTATTGACTTGAATGTTGGAGAGGACTATTATACACGAAGAATTTGACATAAAATATGTGTTTAATGGGAGGAATGAAACCAATGTTTGGAATGCATTTCTATTTGCTAAGGATGGAAATCAAATGTTTTACTTCTCTGTTCCCTAAGTAGTGTTCTGCTTCAAACACTGTGTTATCCTAGCAGGACTCACATACCAACCTGCATTTGTCTCTACTGAAAATAGAATGATGAGCTGTCATTCTACCATTTGGTTAGTATCACAGACTGAAGAGTTGGCACTTAACTCCTGCAAACCCTTCCAGTGTGTGAAGAGCCACTGTGAAACCTAGATGGGTGCTTCCCTTTTAGGATGCTTAGTGTGAGCTGGATTGAAAGTTTCACTAATTGCTTCTTTCTCCAGGAATTTCTATATTTTCATTTCTCTGTCTTACTAAAAATGCAAATTTATATTTTAAAATAATATGGAAGGAAATGGCTTCAGATATCTTAAAGGTATTACTGCGGACAGGCACCAGGCCTGTGCATTAGCTTCAATGAATTCTATGAATGACCAGTAAAGGGGTTCAGTATAAATTACCAAGCTACTTCTTTGAGTATTTGTGACCTCATTTATAAAACCGGAGACTAATCCCTAGTGTAAAACATAATAAAGATAAAAAACTGAAAGAGTAATAAGACCCAAAATGTACAATAGATATTGTGAATGAGAAAGAAAATGCTCAAAAAGAAAGAACAACTGAGGTAGGAGAAAAGAGAAAAGAAAGAAGGGAAAATTATATATATATATACATATATATATATATATATATATGTTATGTAAGTATACTACTAACCTCTGTTAATTCATAAAAAAAACAATTTGTACTGTCATTGTTTGATCATTTTTATGTCTAGATCTTGCAACATCAACAACTACTTCTAAGAAAACAATGTACAATATATATTTTTTTATTTTAAAGAGAATAAAACAAAACAGAACAGAACAGAACAAAGCAAATCAGAATAGAACAATACAAATAACACAGGACTTCAAAACAAAACAACAGGAAATAAACAATAATGTTTACCATTATGGCTACCATAATGTCTCTTGTTTTCTTCAAAATAGTTGTTCATACCTTCACAGACAATAAATTCAAACAAAACAAAATAGTATTAAACCAACAAAAACAAAAGAATGAAAGTGTTATAGGACTTCAAAACAAGACATAAAACATTTAACTTGAAAAGAAATAAAATATATTAGCTAGTGTTAATTTTTTATTTTTGAAATTCTGCATCATTTCTATTCTTTTTTTCTGTTTTGCTTTTTAAAATAAAAGTAATAGAAGACTAATAACTATACTGCAGGTAATGAAAATTAAATGATAATGAGCCTAACATACATAGCAAAATGTCAGATACAAAGCTTATGAAAAATATGTAGTGACTGTTAGTATTTCTGCTTTTTATTTACTCAGATGGAGTTATCTTTTTCTAGATGCAGCAGGATAGTTGAAAAAGTAAGACTGCTCATAAAAGGATTGCTAAGAAGTATTTCAGTAAAGAGTGCAGTTATTCAATAAATATTGGTTACTTTGATGTGATATGGCCATCATTCTTGTGCTCTGCTGATTTCAAAGTAAGTCACAGACATTTTCTCAGTTATTTTAATTAGAATCAGAAAGAAGAAGCAGAACATTGAACATAAGAATGTATTTTACATAACTCCCCAGAGGATGAACAGAAGAAATAATAGGTCTTTTCAACCTTCCATTTCAAAGACTCAAACAAGAGAAAGATTTCAGGACAATTAGGACTGCTTTGCTTCCCTGGATACAGGATAATTTGATACAGGCTGCCTCTCCCAATCACAGAAGTCAGGGCGGTGACTCAGCAAACAAGGCAAGCAATAGACTCAAAAGGGCTCTGTGTGCCCTTCTGGACTTGGAATTGAGAGCTGCCTGTTTTAACCCAGCTCCTTATCATATTACTCTACAGTTGCAATAGGCATCCGGTTACAGCCTTGGCTCACCTCCCACCAAAGCTACAACCACTTTTGTCATGTGTGTATGAGAATAGCAATGTCAAGCGTGTGGCAGATGGATGGACAGCTCTGTTAAGAGCATCTCCGTTTTCCTGTGCTTTGCAGCATGTGTACTGTGCACCTGCCAAGCACAACCATATGCAATACACACGTGGGGGTGGAGGGTGACCTTTGTGAGGTTCTTCAGTGCTCAGGCAGAGGGATTCAGCTTTTCTTCTATACCTCCAGGTGGAGGCTGAGGAGATCAATTGTCTCTGACAGATACTACTAAATCAAGCATTTTTCTTTCTTGGAGTTAGATTTATAGACTGAAACTAAGCCAAAAAAAAAAAAAAAAAAAAAGGAATTGTAAGCACATAAAGTACTGAAGAACCACCTGTAAGCAGAGCATGCATCTATTCCCAACAAGAACTCTCTGGGAAAGTGTGCCATGTGACCCTCAGCTCAGCACACACAGTTGCTCTCCTTTATTTATGCTGCTGACACACACACATTCTGCAGGGAGCAGAGAGCTGCACCCTAAGAACACACATGAGGCTCAATCTTGCTTTTTTAACCCAAAAATGGCTCTTAGTTCAAAGGCATTAACAAGTGTCTTGATCCATTCTGGCTGTCACAACAAAATACCACATGCTGGGTGGTTTGTAAACAGCAAACATTTCTTTCTCACAATCCCGAAGACTGGGATGGGGGGCAAGATCAGGGCACTGGCTGACTTCTATTCCTGTGTCTCTCTCTGGCTTTTGTAAGAGCACTAATTCCCATCAGAGGGCATTGGGATCTCAGTGTATGAACTTTGATGGAACATGGCATTAAGACCACATCAGCAAGGATGACAGAGACAAAGTCCAGACCATCTAAAGTTTTTCTGGAAACTAATTTGGGTTAGTTTTAGCTTAGTTTCATCTTAACTTAGTTTCAAATTATCTTTTTTGAACTCTTGGCCACATTCATTTTTCTTAGTTATAATAAGCTAATTTAAACTATTGTAAGGAAGACTGAATCCAGAGCACAATACAGAGAATACAGGAGCAGTAAGTACCAGCCTTAGAAAATGACATTAGGGGGCTGGTATAGAGTCCTTGTCATTTTCCACATTAAATATTCCTATCAAGCTACCAACAGCTGAACAACTCTCAGGATTCCTGAATATTTAACAAGCTCTCACTAGTCAGTGCTAGCAAACTGTTATAAGAGGCAGCCCTTGTAAAGAAAATGGCTTGTTTTACCTCTAGTGTTTTTGCTGTATTCTTCATGCAATTAGGTTCCATATTATAAATAAATTATATTCTGTTTTTTCTTAGCACTTGTTTTTGAAGTTATTCCTGATCATATTTTATTTATTTTCATGAAATGTTTAGGTAGCCAGCTTTTTATGTGGAAGAAATTGCACTGGAGGCAAACAGAGATAGGTTAAAATAGGGGTGTTACTACCCACTGTGGTGGGAGTTACTAAGCAAGGAAGGAAAATTTAAGTTCCAACTCTTACATTAACACGTCTTCCAAATGTTTTCTTTTGCTTCAGCCCACAGACATTTGTGTTTGTGTCCATGTTGAGCATGCACAGAAGAGCTTGTATCCGCCTCTTGACTTTGAACATGCGCTCTGTTACCTTGAGCAGGATATATCCAGGAGTATTTCTACCATCTTTTCTTCATGAACTATAACCTTAAACTGAGCATACGCAGAAATGTGCAATGCAAAGTTTGCTCAGCAATGTGCCTGCCCCTAAGCTGTGTTCCCATATGAGCATGTACAGGATTTTTGGAGAAAAAAAAAAAAAAAAAAAAAACCCTACACTTCCTTTGTTTAAGGAGATCACCTTCCCTTTGCAGATAGTTCCAAGAATGTTTTTACTGTGCTGTTCTTACCGACTGTGAATAAGAAAGTTTTCTCCATTCTTTGGTCTTCTGGTTGTGTCTATTGGCTTTGCACTGTAAAAGGGGACTCCACTGACTCCAGCAGAGAACTTCATTTCCTCACCTTGAAGGTGCAGATAATGACACATAGAATATGGATAGTTGTCACTGGTACTGGAGATTGTAGCTCAGTGGTAGAACCCTTCTCTCACATGCAGGAAGTCCTGTGGTCAGCCCCAAGCACTGGAGGAAAATAGCTAGCATTCATTAAGCAATCATATAATATTGTTTTTTCCTCATTTCCAACCTATTCTTGTTGACTGGTTTATTCTCACTGCATTTATCTATCTTACCAATTTAGAATGTCTTTCCTGATCTCTTCACAAGAAAGAAAGAACAGTGCTATCATACACAGTGGCCTACTGTCAGATGCCTGTGGTTTCTTAGAGAGTGAGACATCATGACCTTAAGCTTCTGAACTTTTTCCAGGAGACTTGCTAAATGGAGTGGCCACATTCACAGGTTGACAATCAAAAGAACCAACAGGCTCTTGATGACTTTCATAGCTTATTTAACTACTTGGATTCAGAGAATGCCATTACTGCAAAGATCTTGGAATAATTAGCCCCAATCCTCTGTTTTCTATATAGAACCAAAATTGCCAATGAGAAATATAGATGAGAATGGGAAATACTGATTACATGATTATAAAAGCACACACAATGGCAAAATTGGCAACATTTGATGTAGTTTGATAAATTCTTTTCATTTAATGTATATTTATTTAGAACTTTGATTAAATCAAAACACAAAAATGAGTGTTTTATTAGGTATGAACTATTTGGGAGCTTTTCCTTTTCCTTTCAGTAGGAGAGAGTGAAATTCCATAATTGAGACTGAACAGAGAACAGTCATAGAGGATCCACGTATGGCTTGGACTGCTATCTGCCTCCTGAGATGTTCTTTCTGCTTTTGTTTTGCACAGAACCTCCAATTTAGAAGCCTGGGCCCCCAGCTCCAGTGCCCACTTTGTTCTCCGTATCTCGGGATTTACATTAGGTGAAAGAAAGAATGATATTTCATCTTTTGTTTTAAGGTGTTTTACACATGTCATCCATATCCTAATTTATACCTAACCTGAGAGCGAGCCCACATAATTCAAGTTCGGGAGACTTCATCTCTGAATATGCAGTATGAATTGAGTTGAAAAAGTAAGCCAAATCAACCTAAGCAAATGGCACATAATTGTAGCAGCTACAAAACAACCCATCCAAGATCTATAGTATGTGATAGGCATTAAGTTTTGAAATACATTATGTTATTTTACCTTTTGAAGTAGGTATTGTCCTTGCTTTGCTCACAGAAGTAAATGAATATTCCAGAAGTTACTTTAGACAACCTGTGGTGGAACCAAGATTCAACCGTTGTTATATCATCTGATCCTAAATCTCATTATCTTAACATGTTATTATCAACTATTGCAAAAAAAAAAAAAAGAATAAAAAGGCACTCAGGCATGGTCTTAAAACCATAGTCCTTTTATAAACCATTTAAGTGTCTGTCAGGTCCCCAGTCATTTCTGGAATATGAGTAAAAATGGATGGAAATTAATTTTAATATTGATTTTAAATTAATGTGGAAGTTAATCTTTAAATCAGATCAGCCAAAGATCCCTAGTGCTTATCCAAACAGCAAGTGAAAATTACAGGCAAATTCATAATTCTGAACTATACATGTCTTGTAACATTTATTGTTCTTTTTCAATTGTAGATTTTTCCGGACAACAGATAATTGCTATTTTAGAATATTTCACCTGCTCCTAATTCTAGTTTTTCACTTGACTTCATATTGCTCTGATTGGAAGAGAATTCTTGATTGCTATGGCAACCAACATTTTGTTCCCTGTCCCCTCCTTTTAAAAAATCCAGACTAGATACCCTTTACTTCAAAATTGGAATACATAGTAGAAATAGGTAAGTCTATTTTTAAAAAGCTATTTTCTTCCACAAATAGTCTTTTACCATCAAGTTAGCAGAAATATTTCTCACAACCTCATGTCCCCTTCCCATCAATTTTATTCCAAAATATAATCAGCTCTTTGTATCCATGTTTATGTAGCTGTGAATTCAACCAGCCACAAATCAAAAATACTTGGAAAATGTATCTGTACTGAGTGTGTACTGACTGGGTCTGTTTTGTCATTATTTCTAAATGCTACACTATAACAACTATGAGATAGCACTAAAATTATATTAGAGATAATATAAAGTTATGCAAAAGAATGGGAAGAAGTAATATGCAAATACTATATCATTTAAAGAAAAAGACTTGAAATGTGTGGAGTTTTGTGTCTGTAGCAAATCCTGGAAACAATATTTGCATAAACCAGGGAACAATTGTATTTGTGTCACTGGGAAAATTACCAGTTAGGCAGACACCTGAAGTGTGTATATGGGATGGAGGGGTGCTTAAGGCTGCCCAGGAACTGGTCTATGTTTTTCTTTGGTTTGCAGAGAAGTCCTTTAGGGTTGGCAGACTTCTTTGTAGATTCTCTGAAGCAGATCAGAGATGCCCATGATAGACAGAGACATATTACAAACATATTTAAAAGAGCCAGGGTTATTTGTATAAATAGAATTAAACATAGCCTTTTAAGGTTGTCCAGTCTTTCAAATGCACTGTAGCCTTAAGAATTGGCATATATAAGTATTAGAAGGCTAATAAGTGCTCTCTGAAGTTTCAGTGCCACAAAGCAGAATGGGGCCCAGCAGGTGGGATCTTAAATCACAGCTATGACTATAAAATCACTAAAGTAGCTCACAACCTTCTGAGATACCCTAGTGACCAGTCACTCACTGCTCCTGTTAGTGCTCATCCAGCATCTAGGTGTTGCTAGATATTTCCCTGTATTCTTGCCTGTTCACATTGATAACCAAGAGAATGCATTTCATTCCATTGGATGCATGTTTTCCATAACTCTGTCTTTCAATTGGTGTACTAATGAAACAGTCATGAACCAGAACTTTACAAGGAGATTGAGTTATTTGCTATTATCTCTGAGAAAGTTATGTGACCTATTTGAAGCTAAATCTGTATCTGGAATTGGGGTTAAAAATGTCTGCAGTAGTGAATTATTGATGAGATTATATTTACCAACCACCTGATATAGTATCTGACTTATTTTTAAATTTATTATTTATATTTTTCATGTTTACTCAATAAATATCTCATCATCATCCCCATAACCACAATTTTCCAACTGGAAACCATATTGATATATGTGGCTGCTACAGTAAGAAACTCATTAATTTGAAAAAGGATAAATTTTCACTAACATCTTTAGATCTTAGTTTCTTTAAGTTTACCAATTTTATTTACCATCTCAGTGTGCTGGAATCCAGTGCAGAAATAAAATATTAGCAATATGATAAAACATGTACATAGATTAAGAAAGAGCTTCTGTTAAATTCCAGCACTGCTACTTGCCTGCCAGTGTCATTACTGCCAAATGGGTAAGTCACTGCCCTTCTGGCCATCCAAACCACCCCTGTAGATTTAGAGTAACAGTCCTGTCTTTAAAGAATTAATTTAGGAAACAAGCCAGATTAGGTGTGTGGCAGTGCCTGGCATAGAGCCTGGCATGTCAATGTGAGTCCCTTTGCTCTGCTCCGATGGAGATCGCCATCACTATTACTGGGCACCAAATACAATGCTAAAAAGACATTTTTTGGAGCTGGTTTGGCTACTGATTGCTGCAAAACAAAGCACCACAAAATGTAGCAACTTAAGGTAATGATTGCATTTACATTTCTCACACATCTGCACTCCAAGCAGAGTTTGGCAAGAAGAGTTCACTGCTATTCAATGAGTGGCTGTTAGCAAGGTAATGTGGTTTCACTGGAGGCCAAAAGACTCACAGGCAAAGCTGGGGCTGGATGTTGACTGGGAGGCTAACCTGGACCAGAAGCCATGGGACTCAGGTCGATCCTACATGTGCCCCTACATGACCTGCTTAGGTCCCTTGCAATGTAATGATGGGGCTTTGAGGACAAGCATTCCAAGACAACAAGGAAGACATACTAGATATAGTTTTACAACTCAGCCTTGAAAGTCACATCGTGTCACATGTTTTGGACTCTATTCACAGCAATAGTTGCCAAAGACTCACTCAGGTCCAACGGGGAAGAGACAAGCCTTGTCACTCAATAAAAGAAATGCCAAGGTCAGATTTTAGGATTACAGCAGATGGGAAATATTGCTGCCACTGTCTTTGGAAAACATAATCTGCCACAAAGGGCATTTTACTGAGCTGATAATACCCAGTATACTTCTTGATGGGCCCACCCAGACATGCTGTTGTTTGGTTACTAAGGTAAACTTTCAATCTTTGGAAGGTTGGAATGCATTAAGACTACAAAGACAAACTGCTTATATTCAAAGCCAACACTGCACTTACTTACTCATGCAATTTTGAGCAAATAATTTAGTTCCTTCGTTTCCATCCCTACACACAAAATAAGGACAATAATATTTGTCTCACAGGGCAGTTATGAAGAGCACCTTATACATAATAAGCAACTTATTTTTGCTTGTTATATTTGTTGCTTCTTTAGATGGAAAGATAATTATCCTAGTTCTTGATAAACTAGGGACAGATTTTTTACAGAAAATCTGGAAAGTGAGCAAAAGAAGCAAGCCGGTACCATGGCATCTCTCTCGTCTTGCAACACAGTAAAAGAATGTAAATAGTAGAGTCAGAAAGACTCGCTGTACATCTTGGCTCTACACCTTACAGGCTGTTTAATCCATATTCCATCACTATAATGAAATACTTGAGGCAAGATAACTATTTAGAGAAAAGAGCTTTATTCAGCTCACAGTTTTAGAGGCTCAGAAGCATGGTGTAAGCACTGGTTTAGTCCCAGTGCAAGTCACATAGTCCATGGCATCACAGTAGCAGACCAGCATGGAGAAGAAAGAGATTATATCTCCAAATAAGAAAGCAAAGAGGCTAGGTGAGGCCAGGCTCCAGCTTTTATAACAAACCTCTCACAAGACTACCCAGGGTACTCTGAAAAATATCTCATCCTTTCCAAGGGCAATTCTCCCAGTAACCTAAGACCTCCCACCACATTCTGCTTCTTAAAGATTTTACATTATCTTCCAAAATCACCATGCCGGAAACAAAACTTCCAATACACTCATTCCTTGAGGGACAAATCACATCCTAACTGTACACCAGCATTGACTTCAGGGAAGTCACTTCATCTAGTTGAACTTCCGGGATGGACAGATAGATAGATAGATATATGATCAACCGTATTATGAGTGCTGAATCAAACAATATGCCTGATTATGTACTGCTGCTCAGATGAGAAATAGATTGGTGTGAAGAAAGGCATCAAAGTTTGCTAACAGAAATATAAGTCAGAAGTGCTTTCAAGGAAGAGCACCTGGCTGAACAAGAATTTGCAGACACAGAAAACTTGCAAAATGTTTTGAAATCTTGACTTCCTCAAGATAAACTTTCTTAAAGTCCATTTGGAGCCACCCAGGTGGGACAGGATTTTTGGCATGACTGTGTGTGCACCTTGGTAGTGGAACCTCTCTACTTCATGTTGATGTAGTAAGAAACTTTCACATAAGAGGGGAGGCAAATGAACTAAAGCCAGAGAGACACACAGTAAAGCCAGAGTATCCTTGAGAGGCGGTCTGGGATGTTTGGAAGGCAAATCAAAAATACAGGTAGAGGGGGAAAGCCTGTGTTGCACTGCAAATAATTTGACCAAATTTTCATGTGCCAGTGCAGCGGTATTATTGAAAGAAATGGGTTCACTGTGGTATTCTACCTACTATCTAAAACTCACCTGATTGGACATAAATAACAACTTGCACTGGGGAACCTGAACTTTTAGAAATGAGTGTGACAGCACTTGGTGCAGCACAGGCAACAGTATCTCTTGGATGATTAAGAAGTAAACACCTTCCCCATACACATGCCTCCGGCAGTCTTAAGCCCATTCAGCTGAGTGGTAAAGTATACCTTTGCAGAGAATAAACTGAAACTAAAGGAGATCTAAAAGCTGATGTTTTCCCTAGAGCAGTAAAAACAAGCTAAGAAGTGTTTCTTTCTCAGAGTGTAATATGATTTCATTATCTGTGTTGCCTTTCTGGTGCTTTCTACCACATACATTGTAAGCATATGGTATCACAGTGCTGTCTTGGTATCTTGGTTACTTTTCTCTCATTGCTGGGACAAAATACCTGACGCCAAAATTAGGGAAGGAAAGGTTTATTTATCTTACAGAGTGTTTTTGGAGATTTCAGTCCGTATTCAGCTGGCTCCAAGGCCGGGTGGCATGGTTGAGGGGCAGTCATTCATGGAAGCCACAAACAGCAACAGCAAAAAGAGCAAAAGAGCAAGAAAACATGCCTTTTCCCTCCCTTATACCCTATACTGGCTCCACCCCCAGGCAGGTGCAGCATTCACATCGCCAATCCCAGTGCTAGACAAGGAACCAATCACAAGTACTAGACTCAGCTGCCTCTGTAACTACATGAGCCTTGGGGGGATCACCTAGACACAAACCATAACACATGGTTTGTCATGCATCTTCTGTGGACTATGCAATATAAATTATTTAACAACTGAATTAGAGCCAACTTTCCAATTCAATTAATTTTTTCCAGATGTGCTCTCATCCTACAGCATAGTTAGCATGTAAGAGTCACGATTGCTCACTTTTTCCAATATTTTATGCAAATTTGCAACATATATAAGAGCAGAAGACTTTAATGAGCATGCTACCCCATCACCTTGCTTCAACACTTCTCATCATAGTGTCCATCTTTTTCTTCCTCCACGAAACACACATACACACCTCTCCACTGAAGTGTCCTTAATGGATATCGTTGGTATTCCACCCAGACCCATTTATATCCTTCGGCTATTTCTGTGTATCCCTATCCTGATTTCAATATGCTTTTTTTTTCCAAAGATCTGAATCTTTGACCCCTATCCTTGAGCTCTGGTGCTACTTTGCTCTGGGAGACATGGGAGCTTATATCTTTGGAAGTAATCTTTAGCTAGTCATGGGTGTGCATTCATGTGTGAGAGCCCAGCAGCCTGTGTAAGTACAAAGCAGCTCTGGGAAGTAACATAACTTCACAGTTGCCCTGGGGTCTCAGCAAACACTGCCTTCAAGGGACTTTGCTGAAAAGAACACCCCTGCTGATTTATTTACCTCCCTGTCCTGCTCTCCTACCTTCCCACCACTACCAGTTTCATGAAGCACTTTCAGAATTTATCCCTTGCACACAAATCTTCATCTTGGGCTCTGTGTCTGGGGATTTCCACCAAAACTTGGCATATTATCAAGAAAATCCAAGTGTTGGATTTTACCATCATTTATTTCAGAATATATTATTTTTTCTTTTAGAATTACTACTGTACTACTGTACTATTGTTACATATAAAATTAACTGCAATACCTTAACACATCTAATATCATCACAGAAATGTCTTTTCAGACTTGAATGTTTATAGAGTCCTTAAGGTCCTCACATGACATATGGTGTGTGTTCCTGGTGTAGGTTCAATCTGAAATGTCCCCCAAAAGTGCACATGTTAAAGGCTGGATCTCTGTCATGGTGCTTTCAGGTGGAGTTGAAAACTTTAATGGATGGGGTCTGCTGGAAGGTTTTCAGTTCACTAGGATAGGACATTGTGGAACCTGGTGTATTTCTCTCTCTCGCTTTCTCTCTCCCTTGCTTCCTGGCCACGAGGTGAACAAGTTTGCTGAACCATCAGCTCCCACCATAACATGCTAACACAGGCCCAGAGCAACCAGTTATGGACTAAGCCTCCAAAACTGTGATCCAAAATAAGTCTTTTCTCTGTATATACTGATTACTTCTGGGATTTGCTACAGTCTGAGAAATCTGACGAACATAGTTTCTTTTAAGGGCTCCTCTTTGTTGACTGCCAACTATTTATTGAAGAACTGAGATCATTCATCCTTGAGAGTTTCCCATGTTATAATTTTCAATTGCATCTTCGTCGTTTAGTGTAATGTTCATCCTTTGCTGTAACTGAAAACTGGTGATTACTTTAGAAGTGTGATTAAATTCGGCTACCTTTTTTTTAAGTTTCTTATAGTTGAGAATCTGTATTTCTTATTGCCTTATATTAGGAGACTTGTAATCCTAGTTCAGGTTTTGCCACACAAATCCATCAATTATGTAATAATTAAATACTTATATATAATTCCCACTCAAGCATCTATCTGATGTGTTTCATATAAGCATAAAGATGTTGATATATGCAGGGGATGTAGCTCAGCAGCACAGCGACTGCCTGGCAAGCTCAAGGTCCTGAGTTCGATTCCCACTACCATAAAAAAACACATACTGGTATATTGTTCTGGCCTACAGAGAAAAACCAATGGAGCATAGCTATGCTTGTAGGAGAAATCTGAAGACTGATATGAGACAATTGACAAAGACCATCTGTTTCTCAGGCCAACAGAGAGGATGCAAAACAGAATCACTAACAGAGAGAAATATATTTATGCAGATTAAATAAATGTACCTACTGAAACAAACATTACAAAACAAAAACTCCATCACCCACTTACTATTTAAAAGTATTGCCAAATACTCCAGAAAAATTCAGATGACTGAAAATAAAAGTCATAAATTTACTTAATTTATGTTTGCCCCCAGCCCACTGCCTATCACCTTCTTGAGATCCTTATTATCATGGGGCAAGTATAAATAAAGTATTACTAGGGGAGTGGGATTAGCTGAACTGGCACAGGTGCAGATGGTGAAAGGTGCCACAGGAGATAAAAGCATCTAATCTGGGCCTAGCTTCCCAAAGGGTAAGAAAAAAGATGGTAGAGAAAATACAGCAAGATAACAGTTTCCTACTGCAGGCACCAGATGGTACCATTGATCCAGAGCATCCAAAGTAGGTAGAAGTTGGTAGCAAGAAAGGAGGGTAGTCTGAGCATATCAGGATGCAGTATATTTGGTGTTTGACAACTTGCATGACTCGGCTAGTTTTAAGCTGAGTTTTTGTTATTTTTTTCAGTTAGGAAGAGACTCTTGGGAAATGTGTGTGTGTGAAAGAGAAGAGGGAGGGCCCTTTCCTAAGGAAGCAAATATTTCAGCAGCAATAGACTTACATAGACCACAGTGAGAAAGCTAGTTTTATTTTTACAGCAAGTCGCTCTCACTTACCTCTTGGCACAAGGACTTTATTCTCGCCACAAAGAGAAGCAATAGCTTACTCAGTCTGCCTGATCTGGGCCTCGTAATTGAAAATATAAGCCCAGGCTCAGAGTTCAAGCCATCTGTTGCTTTTATTGTTTTGCTTTTTTTTTTTTTTAACAAATTCCTGAAATAATCCATTAACTTACTGCTTTATAAAGAAAACTTCAAGAAGTGAATCATACATTTACTGGGAATCAAAAAAAAAAAAAAAGAATCTTAGGTCCATAGAATTACAAATAATACACTGATATACCCTCAGTATACAGTGGTCTGAAGAAAAAAAAATCTTGATTCAGTGATTCACTACCCAGATCCTGGAGCTAGACTGCTTGGGTTCAATTTTCAGTTTTATTATTTAGCTAATGTATAACCAGTAAAAGGAGCAGGGGAAGGGAAATGGGACATATCGTGCCTTTTTGTTTTCCACCTAGGTAAGGAGCAGACCTGTTAGGCAGATGAATTTGCAGTATTAAGTTACACCCATCCCTGTGTAAATGTCTATGTGTCTAATCCATGTGCATGAATCCAGCCACAGGTCTCCTAGCCATCCTCTCACTCTATATTAGGATGTAATTTTCAAAATTGAGTTATAACTTCAGGAAAGTTCACTAATAAAATTTTAGGTGAAGTTTACAAATCTTAAGTGCAGAGCTTGATGGATTTTTAAAAATAGTACACCTTTATGTAACCACCAAGTAAGGACATGGGATATGTCTATTTATAGGTACAGAGCTCTTCCCGTACAGCATCCTCCTCCCAAATGAAGTCACTATTCTAACTTCTACCACCATAATTTTATCTGTATTTGACATTCAGAAATGGAACCAGCACCATATATTCTTTTGTCTCTGATTTATTTCACTTAACGTTATATCTATGAGATTAATCCATAGTAGTCAATCACTTTATTTTTTTCCACTGCTGAGTATAAACGCATTAAAACAACATAAATTTTTCTCTAGTATAGATTTGATATCTATTCGGCTGTTTATATTTTTGACCAATTACAAATATAGCTGTTCTGATCATTGTTGTGTTGTCATTTGTTGGATATAAGTATTCATTTCTGTTGACCAGGATTGCTGGATCAAAGGTAGAGAAGTGTTTAGTTTCAGTAAGGGTCAAAAAATACATTATATAAGTAGATATTGCAGCCTTAAAGTAATTGTCCTATTAATATTAGCTATCATTAGCTAATTTTTGATGTTAGCTTTTCTGGAAGGTGTGAGACAGTATCCCACTGTGACTTTGATGGCAATTTCTCTCTCTCTCTCTCTCTCTCTCTCCTTTGTAATAAATTTGTATTATATATATGTATATATACATATTTATATACATATTTGGGGGCTTTGTACACTCTATTTTGTGAAATATGTTCAAGTCTTTTACTCATTATTAAAGTCAATTTACCATTGATTTACCACTTTACTCATTATTAAAGTCAATTTACCAATGATTTACAAGAGTTTTAAAAATGTATTCTGAGCATCAGTCCTTTGTTGGATTTATATATATGAATATCTCCTGGGAATTGCTTTTTTACTTCACTAATAGTGTCTTTTCATAAGTTTTAATGAAGTCTAGTTGATTAATATTTGATTTCATTATTAATGCATTTTGTGCACCATTTAAAAAACTTGCCTATTACAATATCATGAAAATATTTCTGTCTCTTCATTTCCAAAGTTTAATTGCTTTAGGTTATAATCTATGCTCTATCGCAAGATAAATTTTTCTTATGTTGAAAGGTAGAGATCAAAGTGCACGTTTTAATTATAGATTTCTAATTAACCCAGCACAAAATATTGAAAAGTTCATGTCCCTTACCAAGTTCAGTATTGTGAGTCATTTATTTCAAAAAATTGATTTAGTTTTGTTTTCTATTTCTATTATTTCTGTTAAGCATGGATAAATTTTGAATTTCATAAGGTATTGCCCCTATATCTACTGGAATAATTGTGTGATTTTTCTTTTTGTTCAACTATAATGAAGTATATGTACTAGTCTTTAAATATTAAAATAACTTTGCTTATATTCAACATTGCTTTGAGCAGATGTGGGGCTTTTTCCCAAACTGATCAATTTTTCAAACCCAGCTGGATGTTCTGTAATTCATCTCCATCCTGACCTTCACCAGTTAACTCAGAATCGAGAGTTTAAGACCACAGTCCCACAAGACAGTCCTCTGACTTTAAATGTAAACAGCAAGTCCTAGATTCCCAAATTACCCACAAATTTTGTTTAAATTAACTACAAATCAGAAGTTCTTGCAAACTCCTTCTCCGATTTGATAATTTGCTTAAGCAGTTTATAGAACCCAAGAAAACAGTTCATTTACTATTTGGAAACTTATTACAAAGAACACTTTAAAAGATATAACTGAATATCCAGATGAGGATATTCATGGAGTAAGGCTCCCTGGGTCCTGGGAGAAGCTTCTGACCCTGAGTAGTCAGGTGCACTCCTCCCAGCCCATCAGTGTGTTCACCAACAGGTATCTCTCCAAACCTCAGAGCTAATGATTTTTATAACAGCTTCTATATGTAGGTACCCTCAATTATTAACTCAGTCTCCACCATCTCTCTCCTTCTTGATGGAGGGTGATGTTAAAAGTTCCAATTTTCTAACCGTGGCTCTGTCTTTTCAGTGAACAGCACCCATCCAGGATCCCACCAGGAATTGTTTCTTTACAAGAAAAGGCATTATCAACCAGGAAATCGCAAGGTGTGAAGAACTCTGTGTCAGAAACTGGAATCAAAGACCAAATATTAGAACAAATATTGCACCGGGAGTCATAGGAAATTGCCCAGATTTTAAGAACTCTGTGCCAGGAATAAGGGGCAGAGATCAAATATACGTGGTATTTTACATCACACTTACATTCTTATAAGTTAAAATTACTAATAACATATTAAATTACTAATAACATATTATGGTTAGATTTGGTTTCCTAATGCTTTGTTTTAGAATTTTATTAATACACCCATGTTTATATTGCCTTGTAATATTGCTGGTTTTTTTTAACTGATCTTTTGGGTTAGTATCAGGGCTATTCTAACTTTACAAAATAAAGAGTCCATTCTCTATCTCAGTCTTCTGGATGGATATGTGTATGATTGTTGCAGAAAACAAATCAGACACAGAGAAAAACAACTCCAAAGAGGTTTAGGAGGCAGTTTATTACATCAGTGGGCTTCTGACTAGGGTGTCTTCCAAAGAGCCAGAGCTCTGCCCAGCAGTGACTCAGAGCTTTCAAAGGGAAAGTGAATGAGGAGGTCCACAGGCAGGTTTGGTGCATCTGACTGGAGGACTGAGTGATGACCTGGGTTGTTAGGATCTGATCATCTCAAATTACATTGTAAGGCTATTGGGTACACAAAGGCAGTAAAGAACAACTCATGTTACACTGCAAGGTCATTAGCTACACAAAGACAGTAAAAACAAGTTACACGGGGAAAAACTCTGTTATCAGGCTTTCCCAGACATGTCTGCTGGATTTGATGGGCATTCTTGGCAGATTTCCCTTTCATTTCCCCCTCTTTCAGTTAATCAGAAAAATTATTTTCTGAGATGTGTTCAAGACCTTATAAGAGGTACTAGATCTGATGGTCATTTGGAGGCTAATATTGTTCATCTGCTTTCTAATAAAGGAGATGAAGCAATTTAATAAGCAAGGTCCTATTAAGTGTATGAGGAGGAGGCCTATTAATGGTCCTAATAGAGTTCTCGGCCACAGCTCCCCGTATCCCAGGGAGTTATACCAGTGGGAGCCCATCTGCTTGTCTCAGGCCTACTGATTTATTTGCTCTTGCAACTGGTGGTCAGCATCTCTAACAACACCGGACTTATTAATACAGTAGCAACATTTTTTTTCTAAGAACGGACAAGTGCCTCTCTCTTGAGCAGTAAGGAGGTCTCCAGCACTGTGATTTTGGAGAACCACTGCAACCAAGGAGTCTATCTGACCTTGGAGTGTGTTAAGTATCCCTTGTACTGCTGCAAAGTCATCTTCTATTTGTGTACCCAGCTGCTGTTGGCTCACACCAAGGGCAGTGACATCAAGAGTCAGACTCCTTGCTATTTCTATTCCAGCCAACACTGGCAGAATTACGAGGTCACATTTCTAGTGGGTCAGATGAGCATTTGTGGGGCCCTGCTGATCTGAGTAGACAGAGGGGTCAGGCACAAGGCAGGCAAACACACAAACTCACTTTTGTGAACCCCATCAGAGCAAATAAAGAAAGTTCTATGATGTGCTATCCAGGAATCTTAGGTAGCAGAATATCTATACAGTCAGCTGAGACACTTGATTTTGTAGAGGAACCCAGGAGGCATGTAGCATTCCCTCACATCTCCATTGGATGAGGCTGGAGTAAGGGACTAAGTATAGAGGTAGTGTCAAGGTTGGTCCCATTTAAGGTCAGGCCTAAGGCATGATAACAGAGGGCTGTGAGGGGTACACAGGACCAACAGTAATTTCCCAATTTTGGATGTAGAGCTTGGAAGACCTGGTGGGTACCATTGACCAGACACAAGAGGTAAGGCATTGAGGGTCCTGTGTAGTTAGCTGTGCAGGCAGGGGCCAATGGGAAAATGATGGTTTGGGGGTAGGAATTCTAATTCAGGGAAGGGGAATCCAGACTTTTATGATTTTCATGACAGTACATGGGTCTGACTCCCCCCCCCATTTACCCAGACACTCATCCAGCAACAAGATGTCCATTCCTGATGAGTGGGGTCCTTAATGGCATGTTTTATGGGATTACATGCTCCCTGTGGATAGTTTGAATCAGATGGGAGCTGGGCCAGAAGGTTATTTGGAGACCAACCCCATACTCTGAGGTGCAGTCCCATTCCATCTGAGGTAGAACATGACACTAGTTTTGCTCTTGTGGTAGCTCTTTTCTTGGCACCACTCAGGACAGATATATTTGTTGTTGGTTTGATACTCTCATCCCCATTTAAACCTTCACATCCTATAAAATGGTCATGGGTATCCCATCCTGGGTTGTTCACTTGAATCAGGCATGCATCAAAATAGAAATACACTTTAGGCTGAGAGGGGTTCCATCTAGTCCAGTTGTGGATCACTATGATTTCAGTGCCATAAAGTTGGGTTTGGAACTCCCAATGCCTTGAGTTTTCTTGGTAAGCATGGTGGCCAAAATGCCTAAGCAGGGACAGGCACAGAATAAAAGTGGCAGTCATGTTAACTTTAGGAGAAGCAGTTTAGAGTATTCAGACCAATAGCTACAACAATGTAGAAGAGAACAAAATTGGCCTTATGGGAAACTTCCCAATTCTTTGATGACAACCCAGAATCTTAGGGATAACATTGAGAGTGACAGAATGTAGGATTCTAGAAACCAAATTGGATAGCAAAACTTGAGCTAATCAGGGCAGATGCCCCAGGGCACAATGTCCATCCAACTTCAGTTGTGTGTTGACCCATCAGCTTCCATAGTGAAAAGAGCAGGGCTTTTAGTACATTGACTCCTCAAAGTAGTCCTCAGGGGTGCTGACTCATCTGGGTAGGCTTTCCAGCAGTTGCCAGATGAGCCCTCTTGACCTGCAAATGATGGATACACAGCTGGACCTCAGATATCATTATCACTGTGAGAGTGGTGAAAACAATGACATAGGGGCCTCTCCAGACAGGCTGGAGGGTTTCCTTTTTCCTCAATCCAAACCAAATTCCCAGGGTTATATGTGTGGGTAGGTGTATTTGTGGTTACATCAGGACTCTCACCTATATTTTTGTGTATTTGAGAAAATGTCTTTCCTAACCGTATAAGTTGTTCTTGCAGAGGTGTTACCTAGCTGACATAGGTCTCTCTAAAGACCCCTAAGTATGGGTAGGGTGTCTCCCATATAAAACTCAAAGGATTGTATAACTCATGGGCTGTGGTGAGCATGGATCTTGAGAAGGGCCATGAAAAGCAAATCTACCCATAATGCTTGAGTTTCTTGATGCTGATTTTAAAGTCCTATTCATTCTCTCAACCTCTCCAGAAATTTATGGCCTGTATGCTGAGAAAAGAAGTAGCAACAGCTTGAGGCAGATCACAGAACCCAACAGAAAGCTATTCTCCTGGCTTCTCTGTTAGGAAAGCCTATTTCTGAACTACCTTGCTAAGGCTAATCTTGCCACAACAACTGATACAAAGAAGGCCTATAAGCTTCACAGCCTAAAATTGGTGGCAGATAACATGCCCTGGCACCTGACCAGTGTGCTCATACAAACAAATTGGTCACTGGAAAGATAAATATCCCCCTCCATCTGCGAATCACGAATAAACCTGACTGTCTGAAATCACCCCAGGCCGAGACTATTCTCCCTCTGATGAATATGAGTAGGACAGACCAGACTCCATTAGACAAGTCACCCTGGGATCCCACTATTGTTGTCAGAATTGGGGAAAACCTATGACTTTTATGGTGGATGATGGGGCTTAACATTCAGTTGTAACTCAGCTTGTTGCTCCTCTGACCTCCCAGAAAATCCAAGTTGTTGGCAGCACTGGAACTTCCACTGAGAAAATACTCTATCAGAGCAGGTCCTGTGAGATTGGTGGACATTTTATCAAACATGAATTTTTGTATATGCCTGAGAGCCCCATTCATCTCCTGAGATGTGACTTGCTTTTCCAACCTAGGGGCAATCCCCTTCTTTGTTGCAAACTAGCCAGCTTCTCTCATACTCAGATCCACAGCTCCATGCTTGATACTGACTCTGACTGTATTCTGAGAAGAAGAATATTTGCTTCAGCTTGAAATGCCTTGCAGTTATGACCCTGAAGTTTTGAGATACTTATTTCCAGCAATAGGGGCAGAGAACTCACTTCTGGGGTTGTGATCAATCATGCTTCCTTGGTGATTGATCTCTGTACCCCTGCAATCCCTTTTGCTGTTAAACAATACTCTATGTCAAGGCATTCAGCTCCTCATCTCCCATCTGAAGCAGTTTGGAACCCTGGTAGACTGCCAGTCACCTTGGGACATACCCCTCATCCTGCAGAAAAGGTCCAATGGGAACTACTTGCCAGTGCAGGATCTCTGCACTATCAGCCACCACCATTCTGTATTAATGTTTTTCAGCATACAATCTAGGATTATGCATTTGCTCTGGATTGCATCCATTCAATCTCCCTACAGTGTATGTTATGCACCCTTGAACAATGGTGCAACAGACAAAGGGTAGGTGCCCCTCAGAGAGAATCCATTCTGATGCCCACCTGACTATGCTACTTGTGGAGACTTAGGCATGACTTAGTTAAGGAGGTTGCAAGCCTCCATTGTGCTGTATATCAATTGTGAAGGAACTGCAGGTGAGGCATAGTCTTGATGCACAGATGGAGCAGCCTATTGCTTACTCTGTCCATTCCACTAACACACAATCATTCAGCAGACACTCAGACATTAAACATTCCAACTGTCTTCCTTTGAAGGTAGCCTGTGCTAACAGGAAATGATCAACTTACCTTCTGCTTGAATCTGGCAGGATTAACTGACAGACTGACTGGGGCTCCCTGAGGGCCTTACTTTATCCAGTAACCCAAGATAACCATGTCCTTTCTGCTTCTTACAGGTCTGATGAGGCCAGTAGTGACAAGCAGCAGCCTCCAATCTGTGATTCCAAGAAAGGTGGAGAGTATGCTTTCCTGTCAGGGAGCAGAGAGAGGCCCCCACTTTGGACACCAGGCCTCAACCAGTGACATAAACACTCAGCATGACTTTCCCAGTTGGAGAAATAAGAAATGTTGTGAAAAACAGACCAGACACACAAAAAAACTGAACCAAGAAGGCTTAGGAGGCGATTTATTACACCAGTGTACTTCTGACTAAGATCTCTCCCAAAGAGTCAGAGGGGCTCAGTGGGGTTTGGAGGCTTTTAAATGAAAAATAAGCAGGGAGATACAAAGGTAGCTTTGGTGCATAAGATTGGAGATTTGGGTTACATTATGCATTGTTAGGGGGTCTGAACTTCTTGAGTTACATTGTTAGGATATTAATTACACAAAGACAATAAAGAACACCTCATATTACTTTGGAAGGTCATGGGCTACACAAAGGCAGTAAAAACAGGGGGTACACAAAGAAAGTAATGTTCTATTATCAAGCTTTCCTGGATATATCTACTGGGTTTGGCAGGCATTGTTGGTGGGCTTTCTTAGCAGGTCTTTGTCTAAAATTTTAAATTCCCTTTCAAGATTAATATGTATTTTAACTAGTATATACTAATTAAATATTGCAATATAGAATGATGAGGTGTCTGTTGCAGAACTGACACATGCTTATAGAATAACTTTTTATTTAAAAAAGATTAAGATAAAAGAGGACATAACAAAACAGGTGAGAATAGGACAATTTAAGCAACATAGTGTTTCACCACAAGACTATCTGACATAGTGTCTCTTTCCTTGAAATAATTTAGTATACCCTCATATTTGATCATTTTCTTTTCTTTTACCCTCTTCTTTACCCTATCCCTTATCCCCATCTCTAACTTCAGGTGTCTGACTTCTAGTTTTCCATTATATCACCTTTTTTCATGTATTTCTTTGTATTTTAGGTTTCTTCTATAAGAAAATCCATGTGATTTTTAACTTTTTGTATCTGACTTACTTTGCTTACCATGATGCTCTCAAGTTCCATCATTTTCCTATAAATGACATGATTTCATTCTTTTTATATGACAGAATAATATTATGTATATTAATACTATTATGTGCATGTACTACATTTGGTTTACCCATTCAGCACTGTGTACTTCTCAAACATTTGATGGATCTCACTAGTAACATTACCTTGCAGTCAGAGTATTTTTCCTCTCACATATATGAAGTAGTAAAATACTGACCATGAAATCTCAATAAATGAAAAAGATGCTTCTCAATATATATAGAATGTGAATAGAAAAATTTGAGGTCTAGTATTTAAAAAGTACTGCAAGTCACTTTGATAGGGATTCATGATTTTTTTTAGTTTCTCCCCAGAATAACTCATGAACATTTACCAACATTTCTGTGTCCCAGATAAGGGAATATAAAGATGTCCCAAGGGTTGTTAGAAACTCTTCCTAAACTTATACTAATATTCAAAGATTTGAATGATATAATGGTTCACCAGTCAGAGTCAGGATTCATAGATATTATATGACGGCTTTTTAGTTCAGTCCTAGGAGGACTGAAAACCCAGAATGAATAGTGGAATTTGATACACTTTTTAACTAATTGAAAGTCCACATTGGTTTTCTGATAATTGGCATGAAGGACATGCTAGGGGAAAAGATCAAGTGGATGTTACTGAATATGATGCTGCTGTGAAGTTAGTAAGCCAAAAGTGGAAATACACCCCTCAGGACAGACACAAAGACTTAAGGGGTGTAAAGCATGATTATTGTGATACATCTCTTTATTAATCTAGATTACTCTGCAAAAAGCCACGTGGGTTGTATGGAAATGGCCACAGATTTTCAGACGCTTGGTCAGATGCTAAAGCAAATCATAGCAAGAATTTCAGACACAGTGTCTTTCCTGCAACAGTGCACATAGCACCTGCTTCTAGGTATGTAGTAAGTGACTTGGTCAGCACTGTATCCCCACTCCAAACAAAAGGAATTTGTATTACACAGTCATTACAACAATTGTCTTTTATAGCATTATTTAACAGCTGCATAAAACTGTACTACTATATCTCACCATCATAAGTTCTCTCACTCTCTCTCCCACAGGATCCAGAGGAATCTTGCCCCTTCCAGCAGCTCACAGAACAAAATAATGATGGTTCAGTAGATAGTTCTAATGATGCTAAATGAGTCTAGTGAGCAAAGAGTAGCAAACACTCTAGATGGTTTGATCAAATATATGATAGGAGATAAATATTAAGGAAGTTTAAGGGCTTGCCATGATGATAAAATTATTGTACTAGAACTTTATCAGTCTAAGGAATGTTGAGATACTTTTCTTAGAATTAGAGACAGTATGCTGGAACTTGCCTCACTCAAAATTAAGATATCCCACTACACAAGATTTCCAAAGCCACATGTGCCATATTTTGTTACGTTTTTCTGACCCTTTCAACAGCTGCCCCAAAAAACCTTTCTACCACGACAGTAATCTGTGAGTTAATATAAAGCCTTATCAATTGCTATGGATTACTGTTGCGGCTCATATATAGATGTACCCCTAAAGCCTCAAGCATGGTGTGATACTAATCAATGGATTTGTCCATCAATAAGTTTATAGCCAAATGTGTTCTGGGAAGTGAAACCTGGTAAGAGGAGGTGGATCATTGGGGCATGGCCTGGAAGGGTCTATCTCTCTCCTCCTCCCTTGACCTCTCTCTCTGTTTCTCTCCCCTTCTCTCTGTCTCTGTCCTCTCTCTCTCTCTCTCTCTCTCTCTCTCTCTCTCTCTCTCTCTCTGTCCTTGTCTCCTTCCTGCCAGCATGTTCTGAAATCTTTCTCCTCTGCATTGCCATCTGCTATGCCACCCTAATGTGGTGACAGCTGACAATGGACTGAAAGCTCTACACATTGTGAGGCAAAATAAACTTTATTTCCTTAGAGTTGAAGATGTTGGATATTGTGTCTCTATGACAAGAAAGCAATTATATGACAAATTGTCTCCATTCAGAGAATATTTTATAGAAAAATACAGTGATGGGCTTATACCTACAAGATATGCTGTCTTATAATGGGCACCAATATTCAGGAGTACCTTGACCATAAGACTATGGAATGTCCACTAAAGGCTCAGCTACAGTGCTACCTGTCTTTACAACACATTTCAAGATTGAGGTCCTGTCCAGTGGAATGTGACATATGCTTTCAGCCAATGGCCAACATACAGCATTTTTTTCAGCATAGCCAGAATACACAGGCCTGAGAATCAGAGTGCAAAAGTCTGAGAATCAGGAGAGACATCTAATAAATAACTTGAAGAATCATTATTTCCTATGCTGCAAGCTCAAGTTCAGCAGGTTTGCAGATCCTCATACACAGAAAAGGTACGCCTCCACCAAGAAACACAGCTGTGATTACAGTTCGTTAGCAACTGATGGTTTGGATTTCCCATGAGGCTGAATCAACAATCAGAGAAAAGTGATACTAGACTGTGTAGAATACATAGTGTGAGGTTTTTTATGCTTTTCAATTTATTTTTTATTCTATATTTTAAAATAAAAATAGAAATAATGATACAAAATTTCAAAACAAATAACATATTAACAATAGTCAATACGTTGTGTATTGCTGTCTTCAAAGTATTTGCTCAGATCACAAGGTATAGGCATGAAAAAGTGATCCAACAATGAAAGTATAAGCTGTTCTTTTTGACTAGTGAACAGAGATTAGTAGTATAATTACCTATCTTGTGTTTGTGTGTATGTATAATTTTTTCCTTCTTTCTTTTCTCCTTTCCCCTACTCTAGTTGTTCTTTCCTTTTGAGCAGTTTCTTCCCCTATGAGAAATAACTCTTCCTCTCACCAAGGATGAGGAAATCCGTATGTTACTAGCATGAATCATTGAGGTGCCTCTTAGGACTTGCTTGCCCAATAAATCTCAGAAGTCAAAGACCAGGGGAACAAAATAAAGAGGAAAAAACAGAGTTCAGACTTGACAGATGAAAATTTGTCTCACCTCATCAGATAGAGCACTCTCCTAACTAAACAAAGGGAAATGAAAATGACATAGAAGATGATACATGATTCCCAACTAAGGTCATAAAAGCAACTACCAAACTAAGAGCTATGGCAACTGTGTTCTTTCCATACTTTACTTCCCCAATTTCTTCCTGTATTTTCTAGTGCTGCGCTAAGAGTGGCTAATATCTTAGGTCTCAGATTGAAGTACAACTGAATTTACTACATTTCTGGATGCTAGGGTAACTGTTAGGACTTTTCTTATCCTCAGAGACAATCTTTATCCCAAGGTTAAGGGAAAAGTGGATATTGAAAGGAAGTGATTCAGGTAGTGACAGATCATGTGCTCCTTAATTCACTCATTGTCCTACCCCGTGCAGCTTCCTTCTGATCTCCATGAGAACAGTTTCCTTCTGCCCACAATCATACAGAGTTATCACTGAAATTGTCCCAAGTGACTCTATTGTCCCTTGTTCTTCTTATTTTAGCACACAGCAATGACAGACTTTTCATTCAGTTTAATCTTTGTAGGGAACAAGAGGTACCCAGAAAAAATAGCACAAACAGGAAATTATAAGCAGCATGGCTATTTAGCAAGAAGAGGTGGGAAGAGAAAGAAGTATCAACACACAAATTAATATCTTAGAAAGTACATAATCTAATGTAGCTTTTCCTGGCTGGCAATTTGCCTCATTACAACCTGGACTAGGATACTCTGCCTTTACTCGGTGGACCCATCCACAGCACACTTGGCAGTAACGTCTAATCAAAGGAAGGCAGATGCGTTTCATTTCTAGCATCAACATTAATTGATTGGCTGGGGAGGATCAATATTGGGAGGAATTCTGAGCCCTGACCCCAGCTCAGCAGAAAGGAGTGCTGTAATCAACTAGTGATTACCAGAGGAGGTGGCTAGAAATATAGCAGTAAAGAGCTATATGTTAATTTCTCCTGGCTTAGTGGTTCGCCTTACCTACTCAGTAACCCTGTTCTTGGCTAGTTAACCCCAATATGTGCATGTGAAATTCTTCTCCTGGGAAAAGACTCAAATTGGGAGGTTAGAGCAACAAGTGTGTCTTGGAATTCTAAGTATTCATTAATGTGTAATAATGTAGTAGAAACTTATTCTAAGTGTCTTTAATACCAACTGCATTCACGTTGGCAAACAATGGGAAATCTTCTCTATAGACTTAAATTTTACTAAAGTTTACAGAGATTTCTACCTTTGACTTTTTAAAAATAAATAATATACTTCTGTATTTATACTAACTGCACAAAAGAGTTGCAGTGGCAAATAATAAATTACTTTGATTCAACTGAAGCATGAAATGTAAACATCTTCATCTCCTTTCAGCTACACTCATCCTGCCTGGATTTCTTCAAGTCCTCTAAGGCAGATTCAAAGACATCTACATTTTGGTTGAATCCAGCTCTGGTCCCAGTTGTATTCTTTTTTTTTATTTTAAAGAGGGTAAGATTAAACATAACAAAACAGATCATAAGGAAACAATTTTAAGACACACGGATTTCAAAGCAAGTCCACTGGAGATCTTCACTGTCTATCATATTGTCTCTAGTTTTTCTCCAAATAGTTGTCCCCACTTTCATACACAGTGACTACATACTGAACATTATAGTACTAATCTAATTAGAACAGGTTGATGAAGGCTTTCTGGGTCTTCAAGACCTGACATTAGGGAAGTCAACAATGGCTACCATAATGTCTCTCATTTTCTTTGAAGTACTGTCCATATCTTTATGTATGCTGAAATTAAACATAAGAGACTAGCCTAATGTCACCCTGAACAGTGCATAACAGTATTGCTAGATTCTATATCATAATGCGACAGAATTAGCACTGGGTATCTTAGTGTCTCTTCTTCTTCAGAGTATCTATTCATTACATTGTGTGTTATATAATCTGTTCCTGTAAACTGTTTAGAAATTCTCCCCATGTGTGAATCTCTACATGTAAACTTATGCTTTCTGTATTATAGGGAAAATCAGCTCAAAACAAGACTACAAAACAAATTACTAGAAAAACATGAAACGAAAAAGACGTATCAAACCACAATATTAGGTGACCTACAGTAGTTACTATGCTTTCTCTTGTTATTGTCAATAGAATTGTCTACATCATCAGACATAATATAATTGAACATAGCATTACATAGCAATTTTAATAAAAACACAGCATTGGAGACATTGTAGGACTTAAAAGCAGTTAATAATCAAACCAAAATGGGTATCTTATTACATCTTGTCATCTTCAGAGTAATTGCCTTTACTCTAAGACTTGATACTATCAAGCATACCAAATTCGAATAAAATCAGTCAAGACAAAACAGCAGCTTAACAAACCAGCTTTAAATAAGATCAGTCATAGTAAGACAATGTGAGTAACACAGGGTTTCAGTTTAAGTTAACAGAGAATTAAGGATATTTATCACAGTATATCCTGCTATTTTAGGGATACCTGTCTGTGCCCTCAAATCTAGTATGAGTAGACAAACTGGAACAAAATAAAATCAAACTAAACGAGCGATAAGACTAATGTGACTTTTAAATCCTGATTCACTACTAAAAATGTCCTCTGCTTTCCTTTTTTAGGCAGTTCCTCCCCTTTCCCTTTCTCGGGGTGCTTTGTATATTTGGGTCCCACTAGCTCCTTTAGTTTTTAAATAAGGCGGGGCAACCCATTATCTATCTATGTGGTGTTGAGCCTTTTTATCCCTGAGCTTGATCTTGAGCTGTATTCCTTTACTTACTAAAGCCACAAAGTTTTCCTTCCATATAGCTGAGTAGTTCTCCACTGCACAAAAGTGTCATAACTTTCCAACCTATCTGCAGCTGCTGGACAAGTTGTCTTTTTTTCTCTCTGGATCCCTGTCACATAGAGCATCGTTTTCTCATCTTTGACTATTGACTCTCTTTCAGGTTGAGTATATTTCCTATTCAGAGCATCTCAGTGGATCCTGCCTCCTAATCTACTCTGTGTTTCTTTTTGTTAGCGTATCAAGGCTATCTATATTAAACATTATAGCCCACCTTCTGTGCCCCATTTCTGCTATTCTATTTTCCTGCTATCATTTGTCCACTCTTTTCCTCCATTCCACTGTCTGTCCCCTTCATCAAGGCCTCTCTGCCACTGTTGCTAGAATCCTGGTATTTTTTTTCTATCTCTCTCTAGAATGTCCTTCAGTATTTCTTGTAGGGTTGGATTAGTGGCCACGAACTCCCACATTTCCTCCTTGTCTTGGAAACACCTTGTTTCTCCATTGATTTTGAGAAAGAGTTTTTCAGGGTACATCAATCTGGGTTGGAAGTTATTTTCTTTCAGGGCTTGGACTACTTCACTCCAGGCTCTTCTTGATTTGATAGTCTGTGTTGAGAAGTCTGCAATTATTTTGATGGATTTTCTTTATAGGTGATCTGCTTCTTTTCTCTGACAGCTTTTAATATTCTATTCTTGTGAATTTCTGGGATCTTGATTATTATACATCTGGGTGTAGATCTGTTTTGGTTATAGTTGGCTGGAGTTCTGTATGCCTCATTTATCTGGATATCATTTCTTTTTCCTATGCTTGGGAAGTTTTCCTTAATTATTTCTGTGAATAGCCTTTGTAATTCATTTGTGCTTACTCCTACTTCTCTACTCACATATTTTATTCTTAAGATATAGATCCTCTTGTTGTCTTCTAGCTTTTGTATTGTTAATTCCTGGTTCCTTGTTATTTTTAAGAGGTCTTTTCTTTGACCATCACACATTGCAAATCTATCTTCAAGTTTTGAAAGGCTAACTTTAGTTTCTGTCAAGGCATTTTGTCATCTTTCAATGGAGTTTTTAATTTCCTGGTAATCTCTTTGGATCTGTTTCATGTATTCTAGATTTTGTTTATATTCTTCACCAAAGGTTTCTCTTCCCTTTCTGGGTTCCTCCATTCTTCCATCTGTGTCTTCTTGAGAGGTACTTAGCATTTCCTTTATTCATCTTTTTATATCTTGCCTCACTTGGATTAGAATTTAAATTTTAAGTTCATCTATGAAATCACGAAGGTATTTCTTTATGTCTGCTGATGTGGCCAATATTGCATGATTGCTGCACTGGATCTCTTCTGTACCTACTTCTCCTGGAATTATTTTCCCAGGGCCAGTGGTTGGAGGTTTTTTCTTGTTTCTTTCTCTTGTAATGTTTCTGGTTTCTTTCAGACAGGTGTATGGTGGAGGTTTCGGGCAATCTCCATATTGCTTATGGTTTTTCTGAAGCATGCTGACTGGGGGCTTGCTGCCTTCTCCAGTTTGCTGTTATCTGAGGTGTATGCAAGGACTGTGGGCTGGCCTTATTTCTCAGAGCCACAAATCCCCTCTTCCATGTCTTCGTACATGCAGGGGCCCTATGGCATCATTTTGACAGCTCTCTGCTCTCATGGATGGCTGTTAGATGGGCCTCAGACCTTTATCTTACTATATTGTTGTCTGTTCTTAGAGTAAGCACCACTGGAAGCTCTCTAAATTGGGCTGAGTAAATCGCATCATGAGGGTACAATCTGTTGTCTGTTCTTCACTTCTGTGTTGCTGTTATGGAGACAAAGATTTGCATAATCTAAAACATTAAAGCAAGTATTGTCCATGGGTAACAGATAGGTTACATAAGTCAGCTACACAAGTCAGGTGGGAACTCTGTGTATCAGAAGGTACACACTCAGTGAATGAAGCATAGACCCAATGTGTGCCACTTGAAGACAGAAATCTAGACCTTGTAACATCTTTTTTAATCTTATCAACTGATTCATAAAGTTTTCAAGTTCACCTAGTTGATGTCAGTGATATGTGATTTCCACTTCAAAGTGACAAGGTGAAAGATAATGTCCTAGTCACTTCATCTTTCTACACTCAAGCTCACCAAGTCTTTCAGAAGGCTCAATATTTTGTATATAGTGTAAAGATGATTATAAATGTTGCTATATAAAAAAGATGTATATGAAAAACTCTGTCTTGGCTGGGTGGGACTAAACATCAATTTAAAATAAAACTTTATTTCAAGGTACATCCATTTCCTAAGAAATGAGCTAAAAAGAGACCAAATGAATCATCAGTAAGATGAGTCCGGCTCTTTAATCACCATCCTCACTATTGCTAATTGAATCTTTAAGGCACATTGGCTTCTCTCCCTGGGGCACACTAAAACAAATACATAATGCATGTCTCCTTACAATGAAAGATTTCACATGCTTGATATTAAAAGTGCCCATAAATTGCAACAAAAGCAGAGCATGACATCTAAATGGGGGACCAAAACCTTGCAGTGGAGACAATAGCATTATTCACTGAATCACAGAGGTTTAGATCCAGAAGGATTTTTTACTACAAGCCTTCCATTGAAACTCAGGAAGTCAGACTGTCAACATTCTTAAGTAACATAATGAAGGTAGACCAGAGACCACTGGGCAATATCTATGAATTATCATGAAATTGCCTTTTTTATTTTGCTGTTTTTAACAAGTCAGACTTGTGATGCTAATTGAACTGCATCAGACTCAACTGATTTGGTCATTAAGACCATCAGAATACCCAGATGTTCCCATTAATTGCTTGGCAATTGATCTGAATTTTTTATGATGTAGTTGACTCACTGGTGCATCTTAATTTGGTTTCTAAGGTAGTGAATAATGTATTCTATGTGTGTGGAAAATGTCCCTGGGCCCTTTTCAGCTGGCAAGTTCTGAATTTCATTTTCATACTCATAGTGGGAAAGAATGTGGGACTGCTAAGTTTGGGTCCAGATAAACCAAATTTTAGAGCTTTGTGTGACACACCTATAAATGAATATTAATCAAAATAGTGACTGTGAAAAAACAAGCATCCATTTTAGAGCTAGCTGAACCATTAAAAAATTTTGTTCAAAAACTTAAGAGCATTTGGAGTAAATTACCTATACCTACACATTTTGCCCCCACTAGCCTGCAACTATAATAGTACTGGCTGTGACTAAATAATATATACAAAATATTTTTAAATTAGAAAATATTTTAAAATTACATTTCAGGACATAAAATTGCCCCAGATTTATGCAGCATTTTCATAGTTCAAACAAAATCTAAATTTTATTTTTTTAAATGAAGTGAGGATTAAAGAAGGTAATTTTTTAATTATTGATTTTCAGTGCTGACAATCAAGGGTCTTGTGTGCATGCTAGGCAAGCACTCTACCACTGAGCTATATTCCTAGACAAGATAAATGTTAGTAATAGTAAGATAGAAGGAAATATAGCTATAAAATATAATGGCCTGTAGGGTTACACCAGATGAATACATTAGTCTATGAGGAATTTAAAATAAAGAAAAATAAAATGGAGCATGAATTTATCAATGTTTGACTTTTTTTTCTTTTTTGATTTTTTTTTTTTGTTTTGTTTTCTCTTTAAATTTTTCAGGTCCCTAAATTATTTCCCTGCCAGTGTGTGCTCACTCCCCAGTGCAAGAGCAATGTACTGCATTCCACTGCAAGCTTAGAAGTGCTGAGTCAGCCTCGCTGGAGCCCTGAGTCAGATCTACATTTTCCAAGACATACAGCTGATTTGTGTATACAATGTCAAAGGTGGAGAAGTACTGTTCTACAAGGCGCTAAGAAAAATGAAAATGTAAGGCTCTTTCCTAATTTTCACTACGTCATATTCCAAAATCTATCAAGTGACCAGGTAGCCATGGTTCAAGTAGCAAAGCATATGCAAAGGGTTGTGGGAAGAGAGAGGAGAAAGCAGGTAACTCAATGGAAGTAGTTCTTAAAGATATCAGAGTTGGATGTTGAAAGATGAAGAAAAGTGAAAAGCATTTCCACCTGATAGTGAGGGCACATGATACTTGGAGAAAAGTGGCTCAGTTCATATGATGGCATGGTAACCACTGGAACTCAGACATTGTTTTGGGAAGGCAGAACAAGATGGCAACCACTGTCAAGACTTAGTGACACAGAGTGAATCTCCCCCTGGGGACAACGCACAAACAGGGCTCTGACAGGGCTGACTCAATCAGAATTCTGTTTCAAAAGCACTGCGCAGAATGGCTATCATCAAGAAATCAACCAATGACAAGTGTTGGTGGGACCTGGGAAAAAGAACTCTACTGTTGGTTGCAATGTAGACTGATGCAACCACTATGGGAATCAGTATAGAGATTCCTAAAAAAATTGAAGTTAGAGGTTCCATTTGACCTGGCTATTTCTCTTCTTGGTATCTTCCTAAAGGAGTCAAAAACATCACACCACAGCAGTATATGCATGCCCATGTTTATAGAGACACAATCCAAAATAGTTAAATCATAGAAACAGCTCAAATGTTCATCAGTGGATAACTGGATAAAGAATATGCATTTTTATACACAATACAGTACTTTGCCATAAAGGATAAACTTGAGACATTTCTGGGTAAATGAATCAACCTTGAAAGCATAATTTTAAGTGAAATAAATTGGATGTGCATATTTAAACATCATATTGGTTCACCTGTGTAAGAAACACAAAGGGTAAAAAAGCATCAAAATTGATGGAAGATAATGGAAAGTGGGAAGAAAATGTTCAAATGAGAAGGGGAGCATGGGAGGGAGGAGAAGAAAAGGTAAAAAGGGAAAAGAGAGAAAATATAAAGGGCAAAATGAAAACAAAACTTCTATAAATAATGAGAGAAAAAGAGTTGAAAGGAGGGGATGAGAATGGGGGGAAAATTATCAAAATACATTAGGTACAAGTACAAATTCCCTATGTGAATGTGATCATTATGTATATCATCCATGTACCAATAAAATTAATTTTTAAAAAAGACATCAGGATTCATCTAGTTACGAACAAAACAAGCAACAAAAATATGCAACAAAAGGCTTTAATAATGATAATTCTCACTAGTTTATAGTTTCCAGATACAAAGATTAATACATTGATTAAACACTTGGGCTGTTTTGTGGCCTTTATATAGAACCAGAGACTTTGATAGAAAAAGAAGTACTGTAAGTTACTGTAATAAAGTATTAATATGTGTGTGACTACTCTTAGAGACCAGGAATCACATGGCCATTTCAGTGGGTGCCTTGTAATCAAGGTATGAGATTAAATGTGAAGATCGAAATTTTTTATAAAAATTATTACAGTAAAAGACACATTGCCATTCATCCTCCTCCCAAAATACTCCCTCTCACTTTGAACACACTTACCTCAACATTCTTACACTTTCTGAAGCAGTTCTGGAAGTCATCTATCTTGAGTGTCTTTCTTTGAGCTATCGTGGCAGCCTCAATGTTCTGAATCAATTCAAAATGTTTACTTTCCATAGTTATTTCAACTTTCAAGAAGAGCCAGAGACACATGAGCCAAAGTCAGTGAATAAGATGGATAAGGATGCAACATAATGTTTTTAAAAGCCCACCTCTCTGTTACAGGACACTGGACAATAGCATTTGCCTTACTTTTTGGTTACACCTTATAAAGGACACTCTCAAAACAGGACTTTCAGAATGGCTAGTGAAAGTGACAAAAATTATGGGATAAGGTGTTCAAATCAAGAATGATGGGATAAGGGTATTTATGGTTTATTAACAAAGAGGGGTGGCCTATTTCAAAGTGGATTAATTTAACAAATTTTATGTAAACATTCATCATGCATTTCACATCTTGTATCCTTTAAACATAGCCCAAAATTGTACAAACATCATATTATGTACATATACCATAAAAAAGCCTTCATTTTTTGATATTACAAGTAATACATTAAGACCCTTGCAAATATATTGTGTTTCACAAATCTAATTATTAGGGTAATTATTTACAGTAAATTCTTAGCAGTGAAATTTTTGGTTGAAAGTAAATTCCCATTCAAAACTGGGTAATTGTGCCAAAAGAATACTAGTCCTCATCATACAGATAGAAATAAGGGAGCAGAACCACTCCTTTTCCTTCATTCAACTGTAAATTCATTATCACCCTAATGATTACCCAGACTTAAAGTTAGGAACACTGTATAGCTTAGTATGCTATAAATACTGGAAGCCTGAGTTAACCAGGCCCCTTTTTCCCTTCACGTTTGGATCCCTTTCTTCTTTCACTCTCAAGTCCTTTTTTCCCTTTACCCTCTCTCCCCTTCACTCTTCTCCCTGTTCCTGATATTCTCCTGTTGATACACAGGGAATGCTAGATGTCAGATATGCCAAGCTTATGTTCCCTTGAAGTCGAAGAATGAATTCTAAAGAACAATGAAAATTAAGAGTAGGGAAATTTATTGGATAAAAGGAATGGGGAATAGGAATAGCTCCTGAGAGACAGAAGGGATCCCTAATGGGTTGCCAATAAACCTGCTTCTCAAAGAAAGTTATAGAGCAAAATCATGAGATGAGTACAACCTCGAACAAAATTACAATTGACCAATAAAATTACAAGTATGATCACTTAAGTGATACCCATCCAACAGTAGCAAGAGCATATGAGTAACATCATTAACCTTGAATGCTCTGTGGTCTTCATCTTGTCATTAGCCAGTCTTCGTTTTAGTAGTCTTGGTTTTAGCTTTAGCCTTAGTCCTAGTCTTAGTGAGTGGATAATGATGGACCATTTCTAATAAGTTACAGGTTTATTGACAAAGAAAATCTCGGAAAGATGGCACTGTTATCTCAAGCTTCTGTGTATCCCTTAGGGAAGTATGTGAATCTGGCCATTGTGACTTCAATATTCTTCAGGTGCACTCCAGCTAGAGTTTCGTCGTGTTCTCTCCTTTGCAACTGACTCCCTTGGAGGCCAAGCCCTGTCTGACTGCCTATAATATTTCTATCTTTCTTAGCTGTCTATGATACTGTAATCTTTAATTAATGTAGCTACTTATTATGAGAGGTACAGTAGGCAATTCTTTCCTTGTCATACACAAGAACCTGGCCTAACCTTGAAACACTCAACTAAAACATTCATTCTCAGCCGATCACCTTTGTCAATACTGCCTTTGAGACATCAGGTTATAATAAGCAAAGTCAAACCACTTATTTCTATTTGAAATTCAGTTTTCAGCAATTTTGAAATATTCAGCAATTGTAATCAAATTTTTCCTCTTTAGTGAAACTTTGTGTGGGGAACCACTTCAGATTGCTTCAAAGCCTGGGGTGCTGAAAGAGACATAAAACATGACCCTGTTATCTAGCACAAGCATACAATGGGGTACACTTCTGCAAGCATGACTTAGCATAGACACTCTCACATGCACTACACGGTTATGACAGCACACAAGAATGAAAACCTTAATAAAGGCCAATATATATGGGTGTCAGTCCATTCAGAAGGGCCCAATGGAGATTTCTGAGATGAGGTCCCAAGATTAAAGAATGTACTGTGCAAGACATCAGCAACAACAGCAAGAGCATGGAGCAAAGCAGAGAGCACAAAAAGCAAGAGTAAGAGCAGTTGGTATCTTTATTGTCCAATTCTTATACAGGTTGTTCTCTCATATTTGCATTCCTACCTAGTGCTGTAACCAGCACATCCATGTTTACCTGTGCTAAGTCATTGTTACATAACTGTATCCCACTATGTGCCCGTGCGAGACAAGTGGGGTCACATACTCGGGTGTCCTTAGACTCCCTGGAGATCTGAAGCAGACTGAATGGCTCTCTATAAGGAGCCAAACAATAAGGTTGCTTGCCATTGCTGCTGATGTGAGCTCCATGTGATTTTCGCCCCTCTGGGGACCTCACCTGTGAAATTATCCTTTCATTCCCTTGACCCCAACACTTTGTATCATTTGAAAAACACCTTTCCCCTCCGTCCCATCTACCACCCTCTAACAACACTCTAGCCTGTAGTAATCACCATTCTACTCTCTGTGTGGCAGTTCAGCCTTATATGTTTCCACACTATAAGTGAGACCATGTCCTATTTGTCTTTCTGTTCCCGTCACTTCACTTAACCTAATGTTCTTCAGTGTATGCATAGCATAGCTAGAACAGGGAAACTGAGGAAGCCACAACACTCCCTTCAGTCAGCTATAAACACGTCATCACAATGATCCTCCATGTTTAAGCTCAGGAAGTCAGGATGCCTGATGATCATGGACACTGGTGAGAGACAAAGTGGGAGACACTTGGGGTCAGAGATTTGGGTCTGCCCAAAATGAGAGGCTCCTAGAGCTATAGAGATCTGACATTTTACTGAAAGCTTGAGTTATTGAGGGTTCTTTTCCTTTCTCTCCTTCCTCTTCTGCTGATTCCTGTTGCCACTGTCCCAAAATCATCAATAAAAGTAGTTATTTACTACTCATTATGGACTTGGTGGTACTTTCCTTGTTGTGCACAGGAACCTGATCCATTTTTGGTCCATTCAACTTAATACACATATCAAAACATTACAAAGGGTTGATCTCACAAGGAATTTGTGAGTCAGAAGTAAAATCTAGGCATGGGTGGTGACTAGAGAAGTTTTTGTCCTCTAGATTGTATCTGGTCCCACGGAGATCGGTAAGAGTATTCCAGAACAGATGTAGAAGGAAATGAGAAGAAGGGAAGTTAGCCTAAAAATGACCTCTAAAAAACCTGAAGACAAAGACTTTGGTGAAGGAAGAGACCGGAATGGAAATGGAAAGGACTAGGATAAATTAGTGAAAGGAAGAACAGAGGAGATGGAGAAGCAAGCAAACTTCCTGTTCAAACCAAGGGATCTGTGTCTTCCAGAAGCAGCCATCGCTGGCTCCTGAGTTCAATTCAAGTCCTTGATTTCTCCAGCACCTTTGTTGACCTCATTAGTCAGGATCAGGTCATAGAAAGCAATTAACTCTACATACTAGTGGTCTTCAGAAATGTTACATTGTTCACTAATCTTTCAAATTACTTACTCCAAAGCAATCTGAGTTTTGTAGAGTTCCTGTTAATGATTCTAAATAAGACACCAAGAGATTTAGAACCCTAGTTTAAAAGCTTGATCTCACATCGTCAAATAAAAAGTAAAACTAAACATATTAAAGCATGACTAAGGATGCTTATCTATATATATTTCAGATATAACAAGAGCATGATCGAGAAATGCAAAAGAAGGTAATTTAAAAGTAAATTCCACTTCCTATCTATGTATATTTTTTTAATTTATGGCATGAGTAACACCTCTGCTCAATTTTTTAAAAATTATAAAAATAGGTGAGCCTGGTTTCTTTCACTAATTCTGAGACCTGAGTGCCTCCTCTATGTTTCTACCCCCAAATGAAATAAATCCTTTTAAATATGGGATGGGATTCTCTCTCTCTCTCTCTCTCTCTCTATATATATATATATATATATATATATATATATATAACCTTTGGCCTCTGCAATTATAAGAAGTGTTCAAAGTGGTGTTCATCAGCTTCCAGACATGACAAATTGCTACTTGGGTAGCCTTGGCCATTGAGACTGCTGCACATGCATTTTCTATTTCTTTTCTAAAGGCTGGCAGTATGGCAAGTTTGTTGAAATATATGATTGCCTCTAGTGTTCAACATATGAGGATAACACCACCCTGAGTAAACATGCTGAGTAAACATCACACTATTTTTCTTTTCCAGAAATGTGTATGCATTACATTTTTGGCAGACCGTGTGTGTGTGTGTGTGTGTGTGTGTGTGTGTGTGTGTGTGTGTGTGTCTGTGCCTGTGTGTCTGTGAGTGTCTGTCTCTCTGTGTTGTGTGTGTCTGTATGTGCGTGCGTGTGTGTGTGTGTGCAGGGCAGCAGGACTATAATAAGGAATTTTTTCCTTTATGCAGCTGACTATTCTTAGCAACTAAAAGTCTTTTAATCAGAAGTTATCACATGTGCATTGGCAAATATTAAACTCTGAGAATAGTCAATAATAATTAACCAATGGTATCGTGTTTCTGAGGTTATAATAAATTGCAGGAGTTCAGTAATGTCTAAAAGTGTCTAGAGATCAGGTATTCTTTTCTGGTAATTTTTTTTTCTTCCTAAGGTATTGTTCAAAGGAGGCACTATACTAGTGAACACTTATAAGAAGAAGTGTGTACATTTCTTTATTCTTGCTAACCTGAGAAAAATGTAATAAATGTATGCCGAGGATTTCCTACATAGGATAATCAGCTATCAACCCTGCTTTCCAACTCTGACACAGTCAAGTTGTCAAGACCACAAGAAAATATCCTCAGGTAGGCAAAGGGCTTAGAAAAAACACCTCTAAACTCATCCTAGAGTAAGAATAAAAGAGCTACTTACTTCAGAGCACAGCACATTTGACTGGAAGATTAGTCTACATTAGCACCCCAAAAATGGCACAGTCTAGTGGAAAAGGATTATCAGTTTATCATAACAAGTTAAAATGACTGTAAATTACATCATTAAGCTATCACTACAAAATTAGGCTAACAAAAGTATCTGTGAAAGAAAAAATATATGATATGAACATTACAATTGAATAATGACCCTCTGGGTGCCAAATTCCCAAATGGAATTTCAGTTCCTCCAAGGAAATCAGAGACCAACTAGCCATTTGCTCCAGTGCTCATTTGCTATTAGACACTTGCCAATTCTCTCCACCACAGTGGCTGATAAAGAAAATGCAACAGAGATGTATATCCTGCTTCCAGGCCCACACATAGAGCTGACTGTGCAATCCTCTTCCCTCTCCTCCTCATCCTTAGACAGGAAGGAAACACCAGGGCATCTTGGGAAGCCAGAGCTTGGGGTGGCAGAGCCTTACCATTCTAGATTCCTGATTGCAGGGTGCAGAATCCAGTCCATCCCACATCCACCTTGCACTCCTGAATGAACTTTACATGAATACATTTTTTTTCTGCTAAGTGACTGAAACATTGGGTTTGAATTTGCAAAAATAGTTTTACCTTAACTAATATAATATCTGGCTAAATATCTGGGGAAATGAGGCTTTCTTTTCAAAATATTACTACATTTAAGGAAATATTCTCCCCGTGGACATCAGAATTTATGATCAGATTTTCTGCTATCTCTCAAAGGTCACACAAATGTCACAACCCATAACTCATTTCTTTCTCTTTTGTCCACTATATTACTTCATTGATTGTGAGGGGGAAAAAGGAAAGGCAAGAACCATATCACTATGATAAAAGGAAAAAAGCAATTTATTAGCTCTTCTAAAAAACATATCTGACATGTTCACATGGAAATTGAATCCAAAAGGAATGGTAAAGAGAGAGAAGAACATGATTTAATTTATTCTCAGCTAACAGGAAACTGAAATCCATATGGCTTTCATCTCTCCTGTACACAGGATGGGTTGAGGGCCACATCTGTGAGAAATATGCTTTGTGTCAAACTGATTAGGAGAGTCAATATTAGACATAACCTCTTTCTCTTTAAGGGTAGGCACACTCCATCATCCATTTATTTCTCTGGTGGGGCTTAAAGGGAGGCCTTAATCAACTTGCCTTATAACCTAAGGCATTTGGAAGAAAAATCTATATTTGTTTCCTCAGTCAGATTGCTGAAGCATGAAATGGGATGTCTTGTCCTGCTGCCTCCGTTGAAAATGCCATATATTCTGTTTATTTATTTGGACTGGGAAAAACAGGAGGCTTGTGGAAAAATTTTATATTGCCACGGACTTTGAGTGATTTGGTTTAAATTGTTGGAGGAAGACAAGTAGATGCTTTGATCCAGAAAAGGCTTGAAAAACAACTTTTCCTTTAAAACACAGGAAGACAGAGTCATCACAGTGACATCAACCCAAGGACAGCAAAACAACAACTACAACAACACTTAAATTTCTTCCTTTTCACCAAACTTCCTTGAGTATCTTAACTGGCAATATTTCAAACATGTACTCCGTACATCCGAAAGGGATCAAACAATGAAGTCTGGTAGTGGGAGTTTTCCCACAGATCTGATCTCCAGACCTGAGACCTCCTGGAGAGAAAAGAAATATGGCAGAGATGAAGATTTAAAAAAAAATTCTTCCACTTGATATGACCCAGCCTTAGCTGGGAGACATATGCACAATTGCTCGTCATGAGAAGAATTTCCAACTGTCCTCCCTGCCTAAGTGCTTCAGGGATGCACTTCCCAAGCTGCTGAGAGGGAAGAGATGCAGCCTTGGAAAACAGATGAGGACAGGGGAGGCTGGGCAGCAGGCCGGGCTCATGCTGTAAGCCACTATTACCACTGTGGTCTGGATGGCGGAGACCTCTCTGCTGACTCCACTGATCCTGTGTTCTGGATACTGGCCCAGGGGTACAGCTGCCATCGCCGTGATAGATTTACCATGGTATTCCAAATGTGTGTATGCTGAAAAGTTCAGCATTCTCTCACATGTTGATGGCTTTTTTTCTCTCATTTTGTTTGCTCTTACCATTTGTCTCTTGTAATTTCAACTGAGGTAATTTCTATTGATCGGTCTTCAAATTGGTTGATTTTTTCTCAGACAGTGTTGAAAGCATTCGTTACCTTTGCTATATTTTTGAAAAATTTCCAGCCTTGACATTGATGCTGTCCTGTTTCTTTGCATCTATTTGCTGAAAGTAACTGCCTGATCTTATATAGTCTCTATCTTTTGTATCATAGCTATTAATATATTAATTATAGTTATTTCTAATTCTTTGTCTATTAATTCTTTCTGTCATATCTAAGTCTCATTCTGTGTATAGTTTCCTTATCAGCCTGTATTTTTGCTGCCACTCTAAATTTTTATATACTAAAACTTTTATCCCTAAGTTTTCTATTCTGTTTTCACTCACCAATATGTCTAATCTTTTGCCACTGTAATTATTGCTAATTATTGCTATGCCTCTAAAGTGTCTAAAAGTTAAGTGGTGAAAATCCTCTAGCTTTCTTCTTTTTCAAAATTATTTTGCTATTCTAATATTTGCTAGTCTAGTTTTGCTATTTTGTTTTATATAGATTTTAGAATCAACTTGTCGATTGCACAAAAACTCATAATGCCTTATAAATGCTTGTGACAAATTGGAAATACAGTATATGACAGTGAATACTGGTAAGTACTTACATGGTTGGAGACAAGCATGCATTCCTTATGCTCAGACTTAAGTATGAGCATCTGTGTTAATCTAGTCAGGAGTTGAGCTATGTTTATAGTTTGTTGTCATGGTTACAAGAATTGAAGTTTATTGTTGATAATGGGCACCAAAGATTTCCAGTCCTTCCACTGATATTTTATTTTTGTCTCTCCAATTGGTTTTGCATCGTTTCTTTGTATGACTCACCAGAGAAAATTTGCCTCATTACAGCTGTCCAAAAATTTTCCTCTTATTTTTCTACATGCATGCTAAGCACACTGATCAAGCCATGTCTAGTATTCTGACTAAGCATCAGACTTGGCCAGTTGCTGGGAAGCTGGTTCTCATAAATGTGACCTTCACAAGAGTTTCTACCCTTCCTCCAGGGGTAGAACCTCTCTGAATCCCTTGTGCCCCTCCTCAACAACAGTTGATATCCATCTGCGCCATCAGGATATAGTTTTAACACCTAATCAGGTGCCCTCTAGATAGATAGATAGATACATAGATAGATACATAGATAGATAGATAGATAGATAGATAGATAGATAGATAGATAGATAGATAGATCTGTGTGTGTGTGTGTTAAGGATAGTAAGTGACCCAAAACATTAATGGCAATTTCTATCAAAAACATACTGTCCTCATTCATTGTTAATGAAATTTGACCTCATGTGAATTTTCTTTTCCAAAATCAAAATGACCATGAAAGTTCAATTCAGGACATCAAGGCAGCCATAAAAGAACATACATGTGTTTAAAGTACAGGTGAATATTTTGAGGAGGATTAATAGAATGAGCCTTTTAATGTAATAAAATTATTTTTGACCACAGCTTATGTCATACTACATGGTCACACCTCGACATCCACAGGGGACTGTTTCTAGGATCTTTTCCATCCCTATGGACACCCAAATCCATAGATATTCAAGTCCTTTACATCAAATGGGAGTACAGTATTTGCATAGAACAATTAACATCCTCCCATGTACTTGAGACCACCTCTACATGTCTTGTTACAGCTAATACACTGTAGACTCTATGTTACTCTATAGGGTTTATACTATATTGTTTGTGGTATTAGGTCGAGAAAAAAAAAGTTAGTACAAAATGTTTCCAAACGGATTTGATCCACAATTGGCTATATGCACAGATATAAAGACAAAGAGAAACAGACACAGAGAGGTGCGTATAACTTGAATGGATGATCCCTCAGCATCAGGTCCAGCCCTCTCCTGTTGCAAGTTAGACATATAATAGCATCTTGTGTGGCCCAGATACTTGGGGTTAACACATCTTTGCACTACGTCCAGCCCTGTGGATCCAATGCCTAGCTTTCCACTTGTGTTCCTTCTTCCCTTTCCCCAACTTCTCTCACTGTGTTTCCCCGGTTAGCGAGAGTAGTGCTAACTCATGTAGCCAGACCCTCTATGAGCAGTGAGAAATGACAGAGGTGGAGACAGAAGAACTGGTCATCACTCCAGAGAAAGGAGCATACCGTCCATGTCCTACCTGTCTCCACTGAGTAGGTGCTGAGAGGACCCCAGCTCAACTACTCACACGCACTACACACTGATGGCCTGACCACCTGCTCTTACCTAAAAGATCTGTGCCTAAATTGGTCCAGTGGTGCTTATTTCAGAACCAGTTGCAGTCCATCCACTCATTTTACTGCCTTTACAAGAAGTGCATTTTTGTTCATTCACTTCCTGCAGCCCAGAACTCTACCAATGTCTCCTTCTCTTGGCCATTTGCTGAAGAATTACCTGCTAGAAGCTGACAGAGCAGAACAGCTTAAACTGCAGCTCTCTGCTTTTCAAGCCCTCATCCTGCTCAAAATGTTCTTAGCTCTCCAAAGCTAACCAGAGCAGAATTGAGGATTAAACTTAGAAGTATTCCTTTTAATCCTCACCTGCCCATTAAATCCCTGGGTGCCTCTTCAGCCCACTGACTCAGCTTCTTGGTCCTCAAAGCTGAAATTTGAGATAATGTCACCAAGAAACATTCTGAGGACTTTGTGGAGTTGAACTCCTCAAATGTAAAGCATTTTACAGAAGTCAAGAGTCTTGGAAAAGATGCAGAAATCAGGCTATTGGCATTTGCAACACACCAATTTGGAGTTTACTTCATAAGCATTTAATTGGTATAGCAAAAATACTCAATGCTCTCCTTCTAAAATAAACATCTTAACATTCCCTTTAATTCTCTCAAAGCACTTGATTTGTAGAGTATATAAAATTCTATCTAGTTGACTATTTATGAAAACAAGATAATATTTATTTGAAAATTACAGAAGGTTACAGAGATGAATGAGAAACACCCACACGAGAGGAACTAATCAAGTAGTAGTGGAAATAGGTTGCTGTGGACTAAATATTTGTGTCCTCCCCTGCCCAATTCTTATGTTTAATATTCTAACCATGAATGTGATGGTTTTAAGAGTGGGCCCATTGGAAGTAATTAAGTTAGATGCAATGCATAATGGGGTCTCCGAGGTAGAGCTAGGTCCTGGTAAGAGAGGAAGAGACCAGTTCTCCCTCTGCCCTGCCATGTGAGGACAGATGTAGAGGTGGATGGTCTATGATTCAGGAAAGGATCCCTTAACTGGTCTAGCACCTGGCCTTGGACTTCCTACTCTAGCACTGTGAGCACATAAATTTGTCATGTTTAAGGCTCTTGTGAAAGGCTTTCAAGCAAATTCATACAGTAGTTTATATAACACCGTATATTATGACTTGTGTCTAGATGTTTCCCCAAAACCGCATGTGGTCATAGGTGGGGCTTTTTGGGGGTGGCTGGATCTAGGTTATGTGCTGCTGGATTCAAGGCTGTGATGCTATGGTAAAGGGTAGAAGTGCTACCCATCCTCGAGGCAGGTGCCCTGGGAAATTATAAGAGGCAGAAGGAGGGCTGAGACATCCCATTGCTTGTTGCTTGTTGCTTACTGCCTTCTGCCTTCCTGCTCTGTGATGACTTTCGCCATGTCACCCTGCCTTGGAGATACCCAACTATGAACTGAAACCTCTATGAACTGTGAGCTAAACAAACCTTTCCTCCTTTAATTTTGGATGCCAGCTATTTTGTCTCTGCAATGAGAAAAGCAACGAAGACACCGTATTTAACTAAAGAATTACTCTCATGTTGAAATTCTCTGGAAACTTGTATAAGCAAGTCTGAAATTCTGCTACCTTCCTGCTCTTCACCAAGACCCTTATTATAAATATTACAGCGAGGAGTATATTAGAAAGGAAAAAAATCACCTTGAAGCAGGAAACGCTGTGCTGGGTGCATCAGTCTATAGTTTAGGACTATTCAAGCTAAGCTGCATGAGGGTCCTTTTCACTTCCAGGCTGTGATTCTGAGAGTAGAGATCACTTTTTAACTTATTAAATCCCAGGTATGAAGCCTGATGCCTAATTAATAATAGCTGATCAGCATGCAATATTGAGAACCTAACACTTCTGTTGTGATAATTCATCATTTTGATGTGATGGCTTAATTTTATAAATTTTGAATACATTCATGCTCTGCATAATGGTGTTTTGGATAATTATGGGCTACATAGACTCACTGGTAGATTTATAAGATATTATAATGGAGTTGAAATATTTCTATTGTCTAATATTTTACTGCCCCTTTCCTATGTTTAAATATGCTTATATATGCAAAAATTACATGCACAAATTGTTTGCAGTTGCCCACAGTATTCAGTTCAGTACCATGCTGTACAGGCTTGTAGCCTAGGAGCAGTAAACTACATCAGAGTATAGGTGTATAGCAGGCTAAACCACCTAGATTTGTGTGAGTATACATTATAACATTCACATAACAATGAAACAGCCTAAAACTAATTTCTCAGAAAGCATCCCCATTGCAAAATGATGCATGACTATGTACTATATACCAAAGGAGTTCTATAAATCATATTAGGCAGTCATGTTACTTTCAAGCACATTGCATAAGAACAAAAGTGTCTGATCCCTGCAAGATTTATTTATTTCATCCACTCCTTCTCTTTCCTGTACTTACATGGGAATCTGTGCTTTAAAACTACCTGGCTTCCAGTGTGAGAATTTGTGCTGATGCATCAGATTTTAGAATCCAATAAGCTAGAGATAAAACAGAATGGCAAATAATGAAAACCAAACAATGGTACAAAGTGAAGCACACATTTACAAAGAAGTTTGTATTCCATATCTGCAACGAGTCCAGCCTAGCATAGGCCAACAGTGACTTTACTGCCCTACCTGGAAAACAACCAGAGCACTGCCAAGCGTTTCTTCCCTGTTCTGGGTGAACCAGGGAGGGTGAGGCCATGAGTAACCATAGCAACGCCTCTCAGGATTCTTCTGCTTCTCACCTATTCCTCCCCATCCTGTCTCCTCTCCTCACTCAGCAACCCCAATGTCTCTCCACCTCTTTTTCCATTCTGCCCCTTCACTCTTCCCAGACCACCTGTGTCTCCCATTTACAGCTTTCTTTTGGCCTTTAATTCTTTCATGTTTTCCCAGATAATTTTTGTTTCTCCTCAACTCCAGGCCTATTTATTTTGGGGACATCAGGTTTTGTGTGTGTGTGTTTACCTTATAGTGTCTCACATCTTTTGTGAGACCGATTATTTTTATAAAATGTTTTATTTTTTCTGTTAATTTACATTTATATATTTTAGATTATTTTATCATGTGCTATAAGCCTTAAAACCTTAGGGGATTTTCAGTTGCCATCTGATAGACTGCCAAAGATGGGTCATTTTCATATGAACACACACATACGTGTTTGTGTACAGTTGTGCCCCCCCGATATCCACAGATTCACATCCAAAGACTCAATTAAATACAGATTGCTTTCATCCTTAAACAATATCATTCCTAAACAGGTATATGGGGTGATCAAAATATATAATAAAGTATACAGTGAATGACTGACTTTTTAAAATAGTCCCCCTGAAATAGTCCCCCTTACTTCACATCATATCATTCTTGCCACTTTCTGGTGTCATTCTGGAAGCCACATTTCATGAGCAACTTTGAGGCATGAACAAAATAACACAAATATTGCTGCAGCATGCCATGCAGGGAAAAGGCAGGCTTATAAAAAAGCATTTGAGTGTATCCTCATCTTACTCTCTAGATCTGTATCACGGGATTTCTGGCTCTTTCCTAAAATCAAATTAAAGATGAAAGATAAACATTTTAATCAATTCAAGATACTGAGACAGTGATAAAAATGAAACTAGAGATACTCATGAAAGAGGACCTTCAGAACTGCTTCAGAAAGTGGCAAGAATGTTGGGATAAAAGTGTTTGAAGCAATGGGGAGTGTTTTGCGGATGTTAGTAGCACTGAGTCTTTCACTGTGATAATCTTTCAAGTTTAAACCTTGACTGTATTGTTGGTCACATCATACATACATGGAGGAGCCCGCCTCCCACTGCTGATATCTACCATCCCTCAAACCCTGTGGAAAATGAAAGAGGATGCGCCTCACCCCTGCTGCTAACACAGCAGCCTCATACACCCTGTAAGACAGAGGGAAAGCATCAAACTACCAAATCCTAGCTGGCTGTGCATCCTGGTTCTCCTCAGCACAGGGCAGCACAGGTGACAACCAAAAGACCTACCTGATGGAAGACAAGACCAATGCCCAGAGGAGAGTTTCACTCCAGGACTAACGTGTTACCCAACAGTAGAGACTGGGTAAGGGACAACAGTGGGAGACAGGCTTCAAAAGGGTGATGGCTATATGGAGATGTCCAGAGATCCCAATCTCAGGCCTGAAATATTGAGGCCTATATTCTGCATAGAAAAGATGGCTTTGGTGATGTAACCTTTAGAGAGAGTGGATCTGAGGAGATGGCATTTAGTTTGGCAGTTTGCATGAATTTTGCACCATTTCCAACATCCAACAGAAACTAGTGTCTGATTTTTTATAGACTTGGGTTGCCTGAAGGTCTACACCAAAATCATAGACCTCTTTGCACTGGTTGTGGATGTTTCATGAGTGATTCTTAGGGTTTATCATTACTCCATTTATCTTGCACACCATTGTCACTGACTTACTACTATAGTCAAGTGATACAGCTAAATCTATCAAGTGATTTTCTCTGAACACCATGTCTGGAAGGTCTGAAGTCATATATAATACTGTGGCTCGTTCCTGAGGAACAAGACAATGAGTTAAAGAAGCTGCAAACCCCATCACAGAAACTAAACAGAAAAACAGAAACATCAAAAAATAAGTTGACAAAATGCCTCCAAAAACTCTCAACTCCTCCACAGCCTATCGCAGGATGGGGGGAGGAAGTCAGAAGCCACATAGCAGAAATGTCTGAAAGGGTATTAATGGAGGTAAAAAGAAAAACCAGTAGTTAAATAATATGCTAGGAGAATTCAAGGAATATATAGTTAAACAGATAATGCCTTAAATGAAACAAATGATCAACAAGTCTATAGAATTCACTAATTTAGTGGAGCTAAAGAAAGAGACACAAAACATGGTCATCCAATATGGAAAAGAATAGAAGTCCATAAAAAAAGTTCCAAACAGAAATTCAGGAGATAAAAAATTGAAAAGTATAGACACCATAAATAATCAATAGGAGGACAGAGTGTGTGATCTAGAAGGCGGACTTTTAGTTAGTGATAAATTCATGAAATATACCTTAAAAACAACAGAATATGAAAAATTGAAACATCATCTGCTGAATGTCTCAAAAATGACTAATACAAGAGTAATGGGAACTGCTTCTGGTGCATGGTGCTTAGCTGCCAGTCCAGAAAAAGTTGCCCTAAGCCCCTCCAGCTGGTTAGGATACCTTTATGACTTCTTCTGGCTGCATGCTGTGTGGGAAGGACTCCATGAGACCCTGAAGCCACACAATGAGTCTCATTGTGGATTCCAGGATAGCCTCAAATTTGTGACAATTCTCTTGCCTCAGTCTCCCAAATTCTGGGATTACAGCTAGGCATGATTATTCATGATTGAAATCCAGCGCTTCAGACAAAGATGCTGTGGAGGATCATGCAAGTCACAGGCCAACCTGGTTACCTAGAGAATTAAAGGCCAGCCTGAACTACCTAGGGACATGCTGACTAAATAATGAAAAACATTTTACACCTAGAAATCCATGAATTATTTCATTCTAAAGAATATTGGGGAGTTTCAGTACACCAGCACAAGCTGGGAGAGTTTAAGATCATTGCTCCCAGTGTTTAAGAATCTGCCCAGCTTCCAGCCACACTAGACTAGGCTCTGCAGGTTTCTGCACCTGGCTAGGCCAGCCCAGCAACCTTCTCTCAATACAGGGAATTGGGGCTGCCTGAGGTGAATTCCAACACACCACCACAGGCTCAGGGACAGTTTAAAATCATCTCTCTCAGTGGTTAAGTGCCTGCCCAGCTTCTGGTCACACTAGACTAGGCTATGCCCAGCAATCTTCTTCACTCAGGGGAGGGGAGGCATGTGAAATGAGTTCTAGTGCATCGGTGCTTACCTGGAGCACCGCTCACAGTGGTTAGGAGCCCACCCAGCTTCCTGGAACACTAAAGGTAGCACAGGAGGTCCTGCAGGACTGATTGGACCATGGTCAGCAACCCCCATTCAGTCCCAGGAGCTAAGGGCATAGGAGACAATTTACAACACACCCAGACGAAGCTTTGAACTTCACTTGAAAAAAAGAAATATAGGAAAATGAGATTAAAGACCAAAATGCAATCTCAAATCCCTGCCCATCCCAAGAAAGCCTAGGAGCCATGTACATAGAAGAAAATATATGCCATATGCTTGAAATATCAGAAATAATAGCAACTGAAATAAAGAAGCAACTCCAGAAAGCTTTAAAGGAACTCAAATTAGAAATAATCCCTGAGGTAAAAGAAGAAATGATAAAACTAATGAAAGAGCTGCTGAACACATCTAAATAAGACAGAGCTAAAATGGAGGAACAAAAGAATGATAGCATTCCTGGATGAACAATATAAGAAACAAACAGACTACATGAAGCAGACTCAAATAGATATACACGAAATCAAAAATTCCATTGAAAGTTGTCAAAACTACCTCAATGAAAGTGAAAATATAATTTCAGACCTCAAAGACAAGATTGCAGCCAGTGAACAGGAAATGAAAGATCTTTTTTAAAAAACAATGAACAGGAAATAACAATTCAACAGCTGCAAGCTGATTCAAAGAAAAATATAAGATTGATAGGGATAAATGAAAAAGAAGGGGACAACCAAAAGGATATCAGGATGCTATTCACAGAAGAAATAGCTGAAAATTTCTCAAACATGAGAATGGAAACTGACATTAGGATCAGTGAAGCACATAGAACTCCAAATAGTCATAACCAAAATAAAGCTACACCCAGGTATATAATAATCACCATTCCAGAAATCCAACATAAGAACAGAATATTAAAAGCTGTTACAGAAGAAGACAGATCACCTATAAAGGAAAACCTATCAGAATGACAGCAGACTTCTCAACACAAACTATGAAGTCCAGAGAAGCATGGAGTGAAGCATTTCAGATCCTAAAGGAAAATTATTTCCAACCTAGACTGATGTACCCTGCAAAACTGTCCTTCAAAATTGATGGAGAAATGAGATACTTCCATGACAAAGAACAGCTGAAGAACTTCATGAACAGCAAACCAATCCTGTGAAGAATACTGAAAGACAGCATAGATACACATAGAAAAAACCACTAAACAGAATGGAAAGATAAAGATGCAACAGAAGAAAGATAACATGTCAACAATAAACCAATATATAACAGTTATAACCATTAATGTAAATGGTTTCAATTCACCAATTAAAAGAAACAGACTGGCAGAAACCATCAAGAAAAAATATCCTATCATATGTTGTCTACAAGAAACTTGTCTAACTCAAAAAGAAAGTCACAGACTGAAAGCAAAAGGATAAAAAACAATACTTCATGCAACAGGAACCACTCCCCTCAAAAAGCAGGGGTAGCTATTCTGTTTGCAGACAATGTGAACTTCAAACCAAGAATGATCCAGCAAGATATAGAAGGTCACAAAATACTAGTTAGGGAAAAACTTCAAGAGGAAGAGATAATAATTTTAAATGTATAAGCACCAAATTCAAGAGCACCCAGCTCTACAAAACAAGTATTAACAGAAATGAAAAATCAAATAAGCAATAACACAATTATAACAGGAGACCATAATACATCATTGACACCAACAGACAGATCAACCAGACAGAAAATCAGTAAAGAAATAACAGAACTGAATCATACCTGTGAACAAATGAACTTGATAGACATATACAGAGTGTTCCATGCAACAACATCAGAATATACATTCTTCTAAGCAGTACATGGGAAATTCTCTAAAATAGACCTATACTAATCCACAGAACATATTTAAGTAAATGCAAAAGAACTGAAAGTAGCCCATGCATGTTATCAGATCATAGGCCATGAAACTAGAAATTAATAATAAAAAAACTGCAAAAACCCCACAAACACATGGAAATTGAATAATACACTCTTGAGCAATCAGTGGGTCACAGGGGAAATTAAAGAAGAAATTAAACAATACCTACAAGCAAATGAAAATACAAATACAACTTATGAGAATCTGTGGGATGTAATGAAAGCAGTCCTCAGAGGAAAATTTATTGCACTGAGTTACCACATCAGGAAAACAGAACAAATACAAATAAACAACCTGATGCTACACCTCAAACATCTAGAAAAAGAAAGGAAAGTCAAATTCAAAGCCAAAAAAGGGAGGAAATTGTAAAAATCAGAGCTGAAATTAATGCAATAGAGACTAAGAAAACAATACAAGGAATCAATGAATCAAAGAATTGATTCCTTGAAAGAATAAAATTGATAAGCCCCAAGCCAACCTTATTTTAAAAAGGGAAGAAAAAGCTCAAAAGCATGCAATAAGGAATGAGAAAGGAGAAATCATTACAGACTCTGTGGAAATACAGAAGACCATCAACACCTACTTCAAAAACCTCTACTCTCATAGGTGTTGGGAGCCTGCCGTATTACCCATGAGAATATAGCCACAAGATGGCGTCCGCCTACCGCCTCGCTGCTCCCCCGCCCATCGTGTGCCCAAGATGGCGCACACATCCTGCTTCCTGGTTCTTGCTCAGCTTACTGTCCCCGCCATATATGGTAATGATTGATTGCTTCCTTGTTGCCGCCCAATCGCCTGTCCCCACATATAATCCCATGATTGGATAACATTAGCTATATAAGCCCAAGTATAGGAAGTGCCCGACGCACAACACGGAAGAAGCCGTCAAGGACGGACATGTATTGAGGTTGCTGCCCAGTCAATAAAGGTGCTTGCAGAGGCTGAGTGTTCGTGTGCTCCATTCCGCGGGACGGAAGTGGCTCCGGACAGCTGGTGGCCCGTACGGGGACTTGAAACCATTCCCGTGCATTCTGCGACTCCTGTGACTGCGTTGAGAGACGGTACGTACCTGCGGGTGAGTGGAGGCTCAACCCGGCCCTTGGTGGACGCACTTTAAGGGATTTGTTAGTCGACCCCTTGTTAGGGTCGATTTTGCCCGAAAAGGAAGGGCAGGCCCCTGCTGGCTATAGCGCCTCGGAGCTTTCTATATTTGCTGAAATGGGCAATGTTAATTGTGGCCCCCTCGCCCTATCATTGCGGATGTTGCTTGGGGCACGAGGAATTAGGATGGAAAAACAAACGGTTTTACAATTCTTCAAATGCATCAACGATTTGGCCCCGTGGTTCCTGCCCACCGGCTCCCTCACCTTGCCCTCCTGGGAGAAATTAGGACGAGACATTCAATTTGCAGAAGAGCAAGGCACGGGTGTCGACCCCATGGTTCGCCCCATTTGGGAGATGGTTCGTGCATGTCTCAGAACCGAAAGTATGGTAGGCGCAGCCCAGGGACTCAAAGAGGCACGCCACGTTTTCGAGCAGGCGCGCTCGGAGAGCTCCAGGGAGGCCTCAGAGGTTGGCTCACCGAGCCATTCAGATTCAGAGGGGGAAGACCCTAAGGTGGGCCCAAAGGAGGAAACTGACAGTAAGATAGGCCCACATTGCAATACAGGGCAGAAAGTTCATAAACCTGCTGGAGCCTTGTGTGAAGAGATGATGGAGAGCCTAGGGGAGGAGCTCGAGAGGGTGGAGAGTGATCTGCAGGAAATGCGCACCCCCGGCGAGGCAGGGTTAGTCCCATCGGCCCCTCCCTGGGAACCACCCCAGGGAATGAATGCCCCTGGTGGTTGGGGGCTGCCTCCTCCCTTCCCTGCCACACTTCCGTTCTCCGGGCGCCGCTCATTTCATGGCCGTTTATGGGACGTCTTGCGTAGGGGCCTTGCCTCGTATGATGCTCCCAGCTTCTACCCGGTCCTCCAGGACCAGGCCGGCGCGCCTTATTATCAGCCCCTGGACATGAAAGTGGTTAAGGGGTTAAAAGAGGCAGTCTCCACTTACGGCCCCAATACCCCCTTTACGCAGGCTCTTTTGGAAAACATAGGAGCCACCCCTCTGACACCCTCGGATTGGGCACAACTTGCAAGGGCGTGTTTGTCCCCAGGCCAATTTATGGACTGGAAGGCATGGAATGATGAGTATTGCGGAGAGCAGGCTGAGAAAAACGCTAGAGAGCGCATTGTCAGGTGGAACAAAGATATGTTATTAGGCCAGGGAGCCCATGCGCAGGATCAAATCCGGCACCCTCAGGCAGTTTATGATCAAATTACCAAGTGCGCTATTGCCGCTTGGAAACAGCTTGCCAAGCCAGGCGAACATACCGCCTGTCTTACTAAAATTGTGCAGGGAACGACAGAGCCTTTTTCTGATTTTGTGGTAGATGCAGGATGGTAGATGCCGCCGGCAAGGTCTTTCCAGACCCTAGTGTAGCCCAGCCCCTGGTAAAACAGCTAGTCTTTGAACAGTGTACCAAGGATTGCCGTGCAGTGATTACACCGCACAAAAATAAGAGTCTAGAGACTTGGACCAAGTTATGCAGAGAGGTAGGGGGGCCGCTTTCCAATTCAGGCCTTGCAACCCTGGTGAGCGCGTCTATTAATGCCGCCCTCAGCTCTCGCACCCCAGCAACACAACAACAGACACAAAGAAATAAAAAATGTTTTGAGTGCGGCCAGACAGGACATGTTAGGAGATTTTGTCCAAATAAAGAAAGCAAAGGTGACCACCCTCAACCAAGTGGGACACCTAGCGGAGGACAAGCGGGCCTATGTCAACGGTGCCGTAAGGGCCACCATGCCGCCAAGGACTGTCGTTCCATTTTTGATAAGGAGGGCAATTCTCTAACTGGCCGCAAAGAGTCCCAGTCAAAAAACGGCCAGAGGGGGCCCTCCTACAAGGCGGGCCCCCTTTCCCCCAGCAGCCCCTTTCCGGGAGTGAACAGCCAGTCAGGGCTACCCCAGGGTCAGCAGGAGTGGACCTCTGTGCTGCCTCCGGACTCATACTAACACCTGAAATGGGAGTCCAATTGATAGAAACTTCATTTAAGGGGCCATTGCCACCGAATACTGTTGGCCTGCTTTTAGGGTGCTCTTCAGTGGCCCTTCGTGGCCTTACAGTTGTGCCAGGTGTCATCGATTCTGATTATATGGGCAAGGTTAAGATTATGGCTCAATCATTACAAGGAACACTGATTATAAACAAAGGGGATAGGATAGCCCAGTTACTTATTCTGCCCAGCTTGCATGGTCAATATCTAGCTAAGCAACAGTCTCGGGGTGCCCAGGGATTTGGGTCCACAGGCGAAAATTTTATTGGCCTCCATATGACCTTGCAGGAACGGCCTATGTTGCCCCTCTCGGTCAATGGTAAGAAAATTAAAGGGTTATTAGATACCGGCGCTGACCGTTCCATCATCTCTCATAAAGATTGGCCGGCCTCTTGGCCGCTTAATGTGGCAGAACAGACTCTCCAGGGATTGGGATTCGTGCATTCACCCAGTGTGAGTGTGCAGTCCCTTCCCTGGCAGGATGAGGAAGGACATGCTGGTACATTTCAGCCTTATGTCCTCAACCTTCCGGTGACCCTATGGGGCAGAGATATATTAGTTCAGATGGACATCACCCTGAATACGGGATGTTCCGAGGTGGCTCAAAACATGATGAAGCGGATGGGCTATACCCCTGGTAAAGGCCTGGGAATCAAATTGCAAGGAAATACCTCTCCTGTGCCCACCGTCACTAAGAGGGACAGGAAGGGGCTGGGGATTTAGCTCAGTGGCATAAGCGCCTGCCTTGCAAGCAGGCAGTGTGAGTTCAATCCCTGGTATTGATAAAAACGAAAAAGACAAAAAAAAAAAAAAATGAGCAGCCTATGCTGTTCTCTCCCTGATCTTTGGGTTCCCGTCCAAGCCCAGGACACTCTCCTCGTTGCCAGCCAGAACAAAGGGAGGGATAGAAGATTGGTTGTGGCAGGCAGCAGGGGTGGTCTCTTCTCTGTTTGTCCCTGCAGTGGGACAGGCTGTTTTGCAGGCATGGACCTCCGAGCAGCTCGCGCTGACCATGGATGCCGTCAATCGGCTGAGCAACGCCACACGAGAGACCATCAAGGCTCAAAGGCAACAGATAGAGCTAAACAACCAAGCAATACTCCGGCTACAAGAAGAAATCCAACTCATCGGACAAGAGATCGATGCCCTGTGGCAGGTCGCCACTCAACTTTGCGACCAGAGGTGGCTGTCCTTCCGGGTGTGTGTCACTCCCGTTCGCACCAACTTGACTGAAACCACAAAACTATGACCACGTGGTTACAGGACACTTATCTGCCAAAATTTCATAATCTGTCTGTGATTGTTAATCACGAGTTAAACGAGACAGAAAAGGTTCAATTAAACCCAGTTAGGTTTGATTTGTCTACCCTGAGGGACGTCCTAAAAGGTTTGTGGGACCATGTCACTTCCTGGTTCTCTTGGCCCAATTTGACTGCTTGGATTCTGATTGTTGTTGCCATACTGGTGGGGTTGGTGGTCGTCAAATGCTTGCTAGACCTCTTGATGCAAACCCAGCAGCAGGTCAAGTTCACAGCTATGGCGGCAATGCAGCTGGCAGAGGGGGGCCCATCCGGTAGCCAGGCGGCTGCATATCTCCTCCATGTCGCAGAGCATCAGTTATAAAATGCTGGATGGGTGAGCCAAAGACGGGTAAGACTGAGGTACCCCACCTTGCTCAACCTAAGACAGGCCCCGTTCCACACAATGACAGCGAGAGGTACCAAGGTGCGAGACCAGATGGTACTGCATGACATTCTACTCTTGGGGTTTTTGAAGAGAGATGTCAGGCTATATGTCTGTATGCATCTAGGTTTCATCCGAATTACCCTAGCCCTGTGCAAAAGGATGAGGCTTGGAGGTCCCTTCCGACGCGGGGGTGGCCAACCTGTGCCAGGGGATGACCTCAGAGCCATGCACAGTGGGGTACAGACCTCTGTAGTCACTTGGAAGGTCTCGCTGTCCTTCCTTGTAAATAAGAAAGGGGGAGATGTTGGGAGCCTGCCGTATTACCCATGAGAATATAGCCACAAGATGGCGTCCGCCTACCGCCTCGCTGCTCCCCCGCCCATCGTGTGCCCAAGATGGCGCACACATCCTGCTTCCTGGTTCTTGCTCAGCTTACTGTCCCCGCCATATATGGTAATGATTGATTGCTTCCTTGTTGCCGCCCAATCGCCTGTCCCCACGTGTAATCCCATGATTGGATAACATTAGCTATATAAGCCCAAGTATAGGAAGTGCCCGACGCACAACACGGAAGAAGCCGTCGAGGATGGACATGTATTGAGGTTGCTGCCCAGTCAATAAAGGTGCTTGCAGAGGCTGAGTGTTCGTGTGCTCCATTCCGCGGGACGGAAGCGGCTCCGGACACATAGGTTCAATGACAGAAGAAATGGACAGATTCCTAGAAACATATGAAGTACCAAAGCTGGGTCTAGAAGATGCAAAACTGCTGAATAACCCAATTTATATTAATGAAATTGAAAATGTTATTAAGTCTTTAGCCACAAAGAAGAGCCCAGGCCCAGATGGATTCACTGTGGAATTCTACAAGAAATACAAAGAAGACTTAATGCCAACACTCCTCAAACTCTTCAGTGAAATTGAAAGGGAAGCAATTCTTCTTAGTCATTCCTGGAAGCAAATATTACTCTAGTATAGTATCAAAACTGAGAAAGACCCAACAAAAAAAGAGAACTACAGGCCAATCTCCCTAATGAACACAGATGCAAAAATCCTCAATAAAATATTGGCAAACAGGATGCAGCAAATCATCAAGAAGATTATACACCACAACCAAGTGGAATTCATCCCAGGCATGCATGGTTGGTTCAACATATGTAAATCAATAAATGCAAATCCACCATATCAACAGATCTGAAAGTAAGAATCACATGATCATTTCTATAGATACAGAAAAAGCTTTTTAATGAAATCCAACACTCACTCATGATAAGAAACTTACAGAAAATTAGAATAGATCATCTTTTTGTTCTCTTTTTTAAAAATTTTATTTAAGGACAAAAAAACAGAAAAAGGGTACAAGTTATACAGAATTTCAAAAACATAAACAGTAGGAAATCACTAGTTAATAGATTACATATTGTTGTCTTAGAAATAGTTGTTCATGTTACAAAATTAAAGCATATAAAGTGGACATTCAAACAGTGAGACTACAAAGAGTTCTGTTCAATGATCCAACAAAAACTCAGTAATATGGTTATCTATCTTATACACTTAAATATACATGCAGTTATATCCTGTAGAGCACTTTCTTTTCCTCTCTTTTTTACAATGACAATTACACATTTTGGGTTTTATTACCCCCACAGTTCTTATTACTTTTTTTTTGAAGAGAATAAAACCAAATGTGACATAACAAAACACAGTCAGTCAAATCAAAAGGATGGACATAGTACATAATATAAAAACAATACAAGATGATCAACAATGGTTACCATAATGCCTTTTGCTTTCTTAAAAAGAATTGCCTATATCATAAGTTATAATAAAATTGAATAAAACAGTAAAGAACAAAAGAATAAAACCAAAATATTGGAGACATTACAGGACTTCAAAAGAAGATAATAGTCAAACCAGAATGGGCATCATAGTGAATCTTATTGTCTTCACAGTTGTTACCTAGACTCTCAAACTTGGTACTATCAAGCAAAACACAATAGAGTAAAACAAGTCAAAACAAGATGGTGAGAGAAATATGGAGTTTCAAATCAAGTTAATGGGAAATCAAAGTGGGTTACTATAATATATGCTGCTACTTTTTATTTTTCCCTTAATTAACAAATAAAAATAAATAATAAAAAAGGAGATGAAGATAAAAGAGGACATAGCAAAACAGCACAGGTCAGAACATAATCATTTAAGCAAAATAGTGTTTCACCACAAAATATCCTGAAATAAAATTAGTTACCATAGTGTCCCTTTCCTTGAAATCTTTGAGTATAACTTCATATACTGTAGCATCAAACATATCAAGACAATGTAAAACCATTCAAGAAAATGACATTATTACAGGGTATTTAGAACCAACTAACAGAAAATTAACAATGGTTTCTGTATTATCTCCTTGTCTATAAAAGTTTTTGTTTATATTATCACATATAATAAAATCCAATAAGATACACGTTAAGACCGATGGAGACAGAACAAAGCTTGATGGGACTTCAAAACAAGATGATATTAAATCAGCACTAGCTATTATGATGTCTTGTTTTCTCCAAAATAGCTGTTCCTACCATCCAACCTTCTTTGTCTCATTTCTGTTGAGCTCTTTTTCTGTCATTAGTTGTCAGTTTGTCTTCTTCATTTTGCTTTCTGCTCCATTCATTGTGACCTCTCTGCCACTATTTCTGGAATCTTGGTATTTTTCTCTTTCAGAATGTCTTGCAGTATTCTCTGTAGAGTCAAATTGGTGGTTGCAAATTTTCCTAGTTCCTCTTTATCCTGGAAGCACTTGTTTCTCCATTAATTTCTAAGGACAGTTGTGCACGATATATCAATCTTGGCTAGAGGTTATTGTCTCTCAAAGCTTGAATTATTTCACCCCATGCTCTTCATGATTTGATGGTTTGTGCCGAGAAGTCTGCTGTAATTCTGATGGGTGTTCCCTTGCAAGTGATCTGTTTCTTTTCTCTGACAGCTTTTAATATTCTGTTCTTATATTGTATTTCTGGAATTTTGATTAGTATACACCTGGGTGTAGTTCCATTTGGGTTGTAGGTGGCTGGGGTCCTGTATGCCTCATAGATCTGAGTATCTTTACCTTTTCCCATATTAGGGAAGTTCTTGATTATTTCTGTGAATAGCCTTTGCAGTTCATTTGTATCCCTGCTTCTTCCTTTACATTCTTAATTTTTAAGTTATAGATCCTCTTATCATCTTCTAGCCTTTGTATTGTTAGTGATGGTTCCTTGTTATTTTTAAGAAGTTTTTCCTTTCATGGCCCCACATTACAAATCTGTCCTCTAGTTCAGATAATCTATCCTTAGTTTCTTTCAAGCTGTTATGCCAGCTTTCAATAGAGTTTTTAGTTTCCTGGTAATCTCTTTGAACCTGCTTCATGTATTCTACATTTTCTCTATCAAACAATTTTCCCTTTTTTTCTGTTCTTCCATTCCACTGTCTGTTTTTTCTTTGGAGGTGCTTTAGCATTTCTTTAACTATTCTACTTATATTTTGCTTTACCTGTTTAAATACTTCACTTTTGAACTCATCTATGAGGTCCCAGAGATATCGCTTTATGTCTATTTGTGCCTGATATTGCATGTTTTCTGTCCTCATTCTCCTTTACATTTACCTTTCCTGGATCAGTGTTCCCAGGATTGGGGGCCAAGGACTCTATCTTGTTGCTCCTTCTTCCCATACTTTTTGTTCCTTCCATACAAGCACATATAGGAGGCCAGTTTCTTTCTTTGTCAGTTATAGTTTGTTTGAATCACACCGGCTAGGTGTTCCTGCCCACTGCAGTGTACTAGGGAAACACAGACCTGGGCAGCCTATGCTGGGCCCACCCCTCCAGGTCAGTCAACCTGCTAAAGGCTTCACTGCATTAGGGTGCACTGCCAGGTGCAGGGACCTGGTTTGCGCTAGCTTACTTGGTCTTAGTCCATAGCACCACCAGGGTCAAGCACTCCCCACCAATCTCTGTTGAGAGGGGAATATGTGACTGAAGTCACTGCAGTGTCCTGTTCCAGCTAGTCTGACCAGTCCCAGAATGTCCTCTGTTGCAACCTTGTAGTCTGTGGAAGGGTCCCCGTTCCTCTCATTCACCACAGGTCGATGCAGGACTCCCCACCAGCTCTGCTCTCAATTCAGTTCGCTGATTCCCATTCTTGGAGCTTTCACATCTCTATCCCTGCTGTGCCAATTCAGATGTAGCAGCAGTGGCAGGAAATTCAAGCCATGGTTTCCAGAGGCGTGGGTTCCAGCTTCGGCACTGAGACATTAGTTGTTCCATTCATAGCACCAGGATTGCATTTCCAGTTGGTTTCTCTCAGCTTAGTTCATTACTGGGTTGGCAGAGTATATCACCCCCTGCTTAGGACTCCCCACACCACACCCTTTCTGGAATCTAAGCTGCCTATCTCAGAGAGCCTCCATAGCTGCTGTTATCTATCTGCCATGTTCTCCTTGTTTTAGTCACTCATATATCTCGAGAAATCACTCCTAAAATTCATCCGGAGTGAGAAGAGACCTACAAGGGTTTTCTTCCCAGGGTGAGTTTATTCACTAAGATAAAAGCTGTCTTCTCCACATTGCTCATAATGACAGGTTCTTTCTCTACTCTTCCTTGCTTCATGCTTCTGAAAGGACAGGAAATCACTGCTGGTCTTTATGTCTTCATTATGTTTATATTGCTGCTCTTCAATTCTCAAATAATTGTCTTCATTATATCTTAGATTTCTTGAGCAATTTTTGTCCTCTTCTTCAATTTGCTGATTATGCCATATTCTTCCTGTCACAGGAATATTCATATGTGTTTCCCACATCACATCTCTGTAGAGCTTCTTTTGGGATGGAGTCAGCAAATCTCACCTATCTGGGGGGAACTTCACAGCTACATCCTCAAAGATCACTCTCTCTATTGTGATACTTGAAGTTGTCCCAGGATCACTAGAAGAAGTCACAGAAATTAGAAATGCACTCAGCTATAGGCTCTCAGCACTCAACTCACAGTCAAATAGATGGTCTTTACCTCAACATGATAAAGGCCATCTATGACAAACCAACAGCCAGAATCACATTAAATGGCCAAATTCTGAAGGCCTTTACCTTAAAATCAGGCACAGGGCATGGATGTCGCTTATCACCACTCCTATTCAACACAGTACTGAAAATACTAGCCAGAACAGTTAGACAAGAGAGAGAAATAAAAGGAGTAAAGATAGGAAAAGAGGAAGTTAAATTATCATTATTTGTAGATGACATGATATTCTACATAGAAGACCCCCAAAATGCCATTGAAAGACTCCTAGATATAATAAATAAACAGCACTGTAGCTGGATACAAAATCAATAACCAAAAATCAATAGCATTTCTATACACTAACAACAAAATCACTGAGAGAGAAATAAAAGAAACCACATCCTTCACACTAGCATTCAAAAAAAAGAATGATAGTATTACAGGATACTTAGAATCAACTAACAGAAAATGAGCAATGGTTTCTGTATAATCTCCTTGTCTATAAAAGTTTTTGTGAATTTCGGGTGTCTGATTTTTTTAATTCTTTATATGTTTTAGACAGAAGTCCTTTATCTGAGGGATAGTTCATTAAGGTATTTTCCTAATTTGTGGGTTTACTTTTCACTATGCTGGAAATTTCTTTCGATATACAGAAACTTTTTAATAAGTATCCTGTAATACTATCATTCTCTTGAATGGTTTTACATTGTCTTGATATGTTTGGTGCTACAGTATACGAAGTTATACTCAAAGATTTCAAGGAAAGAGACACTATGGTAACTATTTTTATGTCAGGATATCTTGTGGTGAAACACTATTTTGCTTAAATGGTTATGTTTTGACCTGTGCTGTTCTGTTGTTATGCCCTCTTTTATCTCAATCCCCTTTTTTAAATTATTTACTTTTTTCTTTTTACCTTTTTAATTAAGGGAAAAATAAATAAAAAATAGCAGGATACATTATAGTAACCTACTTTGATTTCCTATTAACTGGATTTGAAATCCTGTGTTGCCCTCACCATCTTGTTTTGACTGATTTTCCCCTATTCTGCTTTGCTTGATAGTACCAAGTTCGAAAGTATAGGCAACATCTGTGAAGACAATAAGAATCATTATGACACCCATTCCAGTTGACTATTGTCTTCTTTTAAAGTCCTGTAATGTCTCCAATGCTTTGGTTTTATTCTTTACTGTTTTGTTCAATTTTATTATAACTGGAAATTCTTCTTAAAATAGCAAGAGGCAGTATGGTAACCATTGTTGATCACCTTATATTTTGTTTTTACATTATCTATTATGTCCATCCTTTTGATTTGACTGACTGTTCTAATATGTCACATTTGGTTTTACTCTCTTCTAAAAAAGTAATAAGAACTCTGGGAGTAATAAAACCCAAAATGTGTAATTGTCATTGTACAAAAGAAAAGAAAGTTCTCTAAAGGTTATAACTGCATATATGTTTAAGTGTATAAGATAGATAGATAACCAAATTACTGAGTTTTTTGGATCATTGAACAAAACTGTTTGCACTCTCACTGTTTGAAAATCCACTTTATATGCTTCAATTTTGTAACTTTAACTATTTCTAAGATGAGAATATATAATCTATTAACTAGTGATTTCTTACTGTTTATTTTTTAAATTTTGTATTACTTGTACCCTTTTTCTTTTTTTTTCTTTTTCTCTTTAAATAAAAAAAAGATAACAAAGACCCAATCCAAAAATGGGCATCTGAGATGAATATAGAGTTCTCAGAAGTACAAATGACAAATAAATACATTAAAAAATGTTTATCATCATTACTCATTAAAGAAATGCAAATTAAAACCACACTGAGATTCAATCTCACTGCAGAAAAAATGGCCAAGATCAAAACAACTACCAACAACAAATACTGGAGAGGCTGCAGGGACATAGGAACTCTCTTACACTATCAGTGGCAGTGTAGACTGGTATAACCACTATGGAGGTCAGTCTGGAGATTTCTCAAAAAGCTGGGTTTGGAAGTCCTATTTGACCCAGCTATTCAACTTCTGGGCATATTCCCAGAAGAACTGAAAACATCATACCACAATGATATATGTATACCATGTTTATAGCAGCACAATTTATAATAGCCAGATCTTGGAAACAACCTAAGTGTCCATCAACTGAGGAATGGATTAAAAGTGTCATGGTATTTTTGTACAATGGAGTACTACTCAGCTATAAAGAATGATCACATTGAGATACTCATAAATAAATGGACACAACTTGAGACCATACTCATAAGTGAAATAAATCAAGCTCACATGTATAAATATCATATGGTATCCTTAGTGTAAGAAATGGTAAGAGTACATAAGATTTTATGGTAATCATGATTCCCCATTACATTGCTTTGAAGCCTTATAATGTTTCCATTCATTAGTTGGAATGGCTTTATTCAGATTTGTTTGATTTTATTATCTGTAGTGGTATGAACAATTATTTTGAAGAAAACATTATAATAGACATTATAATAGCCAGTGTTGATTTAATATCATCTTGCTTTGAATTCCTACCATGCTTTTGTTCTTCTGTTTCCATTGGTTCTATCATGTTGTATCTTATTGCATTCTATTAGGTATGATAGTATAAATAAATTATTATGGACAATGAGATAATATATTAGCCATTGTTCATTTTCTGTTTTTTGGTTCTGAATGCCCTACAATACTTTCATTCTCTTGAATGGTTTTATACTATTTTGTTATGTTTGATACTATTGTATATGAAGTTATGCTCAAATATTTCAAAGAAAGAGACTATGGTAAATATAATTATGGGTTGTCTTGTGGTGAAAAACTGTCTTGCTTACATTGTTCTGTTCTGATCTGCTTTGTAATGTCCTCTTTTGTCTTAATCTCTTTACAATAAAAAAAATTTTAAAAAAGAGTAGTGGGAACTGATAAAATATCGGAAGATGGCACAAAGGGCCTAAAAAGCTAAAACCCCTATTTTTAGAAGTAATAGCAGAAAATTTTACAGACATGGTAAAAGAATTTATCGTGCAGATAAGTAAGACATATGGAACCTCTAATAGCCATGATCAGAAAAGCATTCATGCCAATAATAACTAAAATGTCAGAAGTCCAACACAAAACAAGAATCTTAGAAACTGCTGAAGAAAAGCAATAAATTACCTGTGAAAGAAAACTCATCGAAAACACAACAGACTTCTCAACACATTTTTTTACTTTTTTTGATGTTTCTTTTTGTGTGCGAGTGTTGGGTTTGCAGCTTCTTTGTCCCAGTATCTGATTCTACAGGAATGAGCCATGATATTATTTCTTGCCTCTACTAAAGGTGAGGAGAGCTTGGAATGAGTTGTTTCAAGCCCTGAAAGAAAAAAAAATCTTCCAACCAAGACAGACATGTCCTGAAAAATTATCCTTTAAAATAGGTAGAGAATTAAGATATTTTCACAAGAAAGAGCACTTAAAGAAATTCAAGCAACACTCCAAAAAATTCCCCAGGAATTATCTATCCCATGTTTAAAAATATCTTTTATTTTATTTCATTTTAATTTTATTTTAATTCATTTCATTTACACCAGTAGTTTTTGTTCATTGGAAAGAAAGCATTGTCACTTTATTTTTTTGCTTTTTCTTAGTGAGAAAGTCCTTTTCCTTATGGTTTGTACCCTGATAAACATTTTGGCCATTCTTTTAAGATCTTAAGTCATAATGCATTAACTGTTGTTTTTCCCTAATTCTTTTGTTATGAAATTTTCTTTTACTTTTTCATAGAAGTAATGAGTACTTGTGTATTTTCTTTATTAATATGTATTTGTATTATATTAAAATAAAACATAAAGATAAAAATCTTAGTACATACCTGACATATTACATATCACATCATGTTGTGTATATTCATTTACATAGCACTAACATTGTATGAGATAAGTAATGTGGAGATGATTTAAAGTATGTAGGAGGATGTGTACAGGTTATATACAAATACCATGACAATTTTTATCCAAGAATTGATCATCTTCAGATGTAGCTATTGGTGGAGGTCCAGATCCAGTCTCTTACAGATGCTTAAGGATGACCACAAACACACATGGATACACACGTGTGGGTGTGAGCATGTGTGGCATATGTTTTTTAATTACAGCTTTCAGGATTGTGTGAAGTGACCAGCTTCTGGTCAGTTCTCTAATAGTGCCAGCAGAGCAGGCAGCTTTGGTTATTATGCCCTTTCTAAGTGTGCACTGAAGTTTTTAATATACATTTTCCCACTTTTCAAACCATAATGAAATAATAAACTATACTCCAAACTGCCTGGGATAGTGTTATGAAATCATTATGATTTGTTTCTGAGATAGAGTACAAACTTCACAGTAATCTTCACCGAATTTTAATAAGAGCAAAAGGAAGACTTAATTAAAGTTTTCTTTGTGGCTTTATGCTTTTCTAACCACAGCCATCTGCAAGCGTTTCCCCATGGTGTCTTATCTCTATCGTGCAGGCAGTGTGGAATCTTTATCATGTGTGGCAGTGGCTTGAGCACAGAGACACATAAGAATAATGACAGAGCACTTATTTTTAAAACTGTAACTGTCTGTTCCTCTTTGAAGCATCTAACCCAGATGAAGTTCCCTCTGCTTAAATATGAAATGCTATTTTATCCAGCATGGCTTCTTCTTAATTAGTTCTAAGGATCCTGACCATTGCAACGTAAAACTTAGTTCCTTTTCTAGACCATAAATTTTGCTAATTAGGGGAAGGAATAAAGTTCTAACATAGCATGATTTTGTTTTCAAATTTCAAACGCGACTCGAGTTTAAGAGAGTGCGACTTCTCTATCTAGCTACTTGCTCATTGGCTGCAACAAATAATAAAAGCAGTTACAACTTGAATGCCCAAGGATAAGAAATTTGGTTTTTAAAAATTTAGGGTACATCATATAAAGGAAGGTTTACCATGCAATTCTGAACAGTAACCTTGGTGAATAATGTGTATTACAATGGAAATAGGTCTATGGCACATTAAAAGAGAAAACAAAACAGTATAAAAGTATATGTATAGCACAACCTAACTTTGCCTAAAATACAAATCAATAGAAATTATAGTGAAATGTTAGTATTGTGGGTCATTTTCACATTCTTATCTTCAGAGTCTGCCTATTTTGAATCATTTATAATGAATAGATACTAATCATTTAACTATAAAAGTATCTTTAAAATACTCTGGATTTAAAGAATATGGATTAAATATATTCTACCTCATCACTGCCACCATATGCATTTATAAATCTTGCATAGGATATGAGGAGGAGATACCTTAGGACAGTAGCAGGTTGATTAGAGAAAGATAATAAATTTTGAAGCCCTAATGAATCAGTAGTTACTTGACCATTTTTACCTTCACTATCACCCAGCTTAGAATCTAAGAACATCCAAAGCCCAGAAATACACACCGCAATGGAGAGATCAAGAATAAGGACAAAACTTTCCTGTCCCCTGTCTCCCGCAATGCCCTCCCTACAATATCCTTGTGGCCCTGGCAGCAAGGGACAGTGATAGCAGGTAGGAACCTAAAATTCTAAAGAGAGAGAAGGATTCTCTCTTATCAAAGAAGTCCTGGTCCCAAAAGTTTGCAGGAAATTCACACTGTTATCATTATTCTTCTGTAAATTTGTTTTGATATAACAACAGAACATTCACAGACTACTGGGGGAACTAAAGTTCCAGTTATCCTAACAAAGAACTAGGAAAGGAGGGATTTAAGTGAAGAAGGTGTTGGTAGAATTACAGAGATGAAGGAGATCCAGAGAGTAACCCCAATGAAGTTGGTTAGATATTACAGCAATGCCTTTCCTATCCATGCAAGTGTGTGCCTAACACTGTAAACATATTGCAGGTTTTGGGGGCTGAGATACAGGACCACAGACTATCCATTGGTCTGCACAGAACCAAAGTCACTTTGACAATAGCATTATGTTGAAACCAAAACCCAGAAATTTTGATCAGAAATTGTGATGCAAACCCAATCTGGGTGACCATTCGCAAAAATAAGAAATACAAAAATCAACATTCCCTTTAGAATTTAAGTATGATCAAAGATCTGATGGTGTAATAGCCAAAATGTCCAGGATATAATCCAAAATTAGTTTGTATACAAATACAAGGAAAATCTTATAATGGAAAACATGATTAACAGATGCCAACTCTGAGGTCACAGACATTACATTTATCAAAAACTTCAAAGCAGGTGTTATAACTGTGCTCCCAAATTTATATGGCCTAATGAAACCAATGTCAGAATGTCTGAATGCCAAAGGAAAAAAAACTCACCCAAGTATATACTGTCTTTAGAAATTCTCTTTACATAGGTAGATTAAAAGTAAAAAAGATGGACAAATATATGCCATATATACTGAGTCAAAAGAAAGCAAGTGTATCTACATTAATATTAGGCCAATTATATTTGTGAATAAAAAATCACTAGAACTAAAGAGGTCATACATAATGGTATAAAAATTCAATTCATCAAAGCTCATAATAATCCTAAATATGTGGGCACCCAATAACAAAGTCACAGAATTTATGAAGCCTAAGCTGACAGACATGAAAAGAGAAATGGATAAATCTACAATTATTATTAGACAGGTCAACACTCCTTCAGTCATGAATCAAGTAGATAAAAAAAAATCAGCATGGATACAGAAATTAAAACAACTACATCTAATCAAAATTTATAGAACACTGCACCAAATAACAGCACAATGAAATTATTTTCAAGTGTTCTGAAACATTCACCAGGATAGACTATCACTGGATCATAAAACAAACTTTTAACAACTTTAAAAGAATTTAATCAAGCATCTTCTCTAACCATAATAGAATAAACTACCTATCACTAAGAGAACCCTAACTGAATTTTTTTCAAGTAGTTGAAAATTAAATACTATACTCTTAAATAATCTATGGGTCAACAAAATGAGTTCAGGAAAATTGGGAAATATCATAAGCAGAATGAAATAAAAATACAAAATGTTAATATTGGTGGGATTTAACCAAAGACGTGCTTAGAGGGAAATTTACATCATTGTTAGTTAGAAAAGGAAAAATGCCACAAGTTAATAGAAGAAATTGTATTGCTACATACTACCAATAAACAATCAAAAAACAAATTTCTTAAAAGCAGCATTTATAATAGTGCTACAACAAGAAAGGATTCTGTATAACTGTAACAAAATGCATGTGTTTGTCTTTTTGTAATGTTTCCCTTTTTTCATATAAAAGCAAACTTTAATGAAATAAATCAAAGACATAGATAAAAAGAAAAACATACAGTGTTGCTAAATGAGAAAATTCTATGTAGGTAAAATTTTTCTGAAATTAATTTACAATTTAATGTAATTGCATTCAAATTTTCAGTTGAAATTTTTGTTGGGAAAATATGCCAACTCTAAAATTTACACAAAAAGACCAAGGAAGGGCAGGAGCTAAAACAATGTTAAAACAAAAGATGAAAGAGCACAGTGAGAAAACTCATACTACTTGATTTCAAGAATTGCTATAAATATAAGGTAATGGGATTTTGGCAAAGAAAAAGATCTGTGAATCAGGAATATGGCTGATAGATTTTTGAAGAAAATATAAAGGCAATTCCGTGAATCAAACATAGTATTTTCAACAAGTTATATTGGGTACTATTAAACATTCATATACAAAACACTATACCACTATCAAAATTTATAGGTTGAACAAAAATTAATTTAAAGTGGATTAAAAACCTAACTTTGAAACATAATATGAATGTAGTATAAATCCAAATGTAAAACATAAAACACTTAGAGGAAAACATTGGACATTTTCATGACCTGAGAAACCTTAGATATGACAGCAAAATCACAAACTACAGGGGAAAAGGCAGCAGATTAGATTTTATCATAAGTAATTCTTTAAACGGGGAATGTAGCTCTCTAGTAGAGCACTTGCTTAACATGCACAAGCCTTGGGTTAAGGCCTTTGCAGTTAAGGTCTTAACTGCAAAATAAATAAATAAATAACATAAAGTTTTGTTTTGTTTTGTTTTGTTTGAAACAGTGTTACAAGAATGAAAAGACAATTTATGTAGTGGAAGAAAATGTTTCTAAACTATGTATCCAAAAATGGTTTCATCTTCAGAATAATATAGCAAAAGAGGAAAAAAAATCTCAAAACTAAACAGTAGGGAAAAAGCCAATTCAAAATTCAGGAAATCTAGGGGGATAGCTCGGAAGTATAGCCTTATCTACCATGCAGTAGGCCCTGGGTTTCAACCTAGGGCTGAAAAATAATTTAAAAAAAAAAGAAAAGAAAAGAAAATTAAACAGGGAGAAGCACATCACCAAAGAAGAATTAACGATGAAGATACTCAGTCATGTTTGCCATAAGTTCATGAAACACAATGATTAGTTATCATTATATACCTATTAGAAAGTCTGAAGAAGAAAAACAAAACAAAACAAAAAAACCCTGATGATGTCAAGTGCTTTTGAGAAGTGCAAAGCAACTGCAATTCTCATACATTGCTGTTTGAGAAAACAAAATGGTACCCACACTCTGAAGAAATACTTCGACAGTTTCTTAAAAAGCTACACAAAACATACTCTATGGCTCACCAATCCCACTCACAGACACTTTCTCAAAATCCTATCTGTGAATGTTTGGAGCAATTCTATTTGCAAATGCAATACTTGGAAATAATCCAGATGTCCTCCAAAAGAATGAGCTATTGATAAATAGAGGATCCTGCATTATTACCATAAGTGAAAGGAGCCAATCTCCAAAGATTACATGGTGGATTTTACTGCAGTGATTCTATTTGTATGGCATCCTGGAAAAGGCAAAACTACGGTGATGGAGAACAAATCAGTGGTTGCCAGGGGTGAGGAGCTAGGAGCGGAAGTAACTAAGAGAAGCAGTGAGAGGAGTTTGGGAAGTAATCCAAATCTCTACTCTGACTGCAATATGGTTTCTCCAGTCTTACATGACTTAAAACCCTTAGAATTTAACATCTACTTTAAAAAGTCAATTTCACCAAATGATAATTTAATTTCTTTTAAAAAAGAAAATATTAGGCATTGAACCCAGGTCTTCCACTCTGAGCCACATCTCTAGCCCCTTTTTTAATTTTTTATCATTCATTTTGAGACAGTCTTTCTCAGCTGGGGTTGAACTTGGGATCTTCTTTCTGCAATCTCCTATAAAAATTTTTGTAGCTTATATTTTAGATCTATATAAAGCACACCTCCAGATCTATATAGGTCTTCAGAAAAAATTTAAAAGTAATTTTTTATTGCATCACTTGACCAGAATGTTAAATTAATTCACAATTTCCTGGTAAATAATCAGAAAGTCTTACTTTATATTTTTGTGTCTTCTTGCTGAACTATTTGGTGTCTTTTCTTAGTAGATATTCAGATATATATATAAAGATCTGTTTCTTGATATAATATTAGTGAAAGTAGTAGAAACACAAAACTAGAGGTCAAGTAACTACATGTGTAGAAACTGAAATCTGAAACTTAACTGTCCCATAGGAGGGACAGACAGTAACATCTCCCATACTTTAGACAGATTGGGCTTTGCACAGAAATGAGCTGCCCATCTAAAACAGTCTCCAGATCAGAGCTGTGTGCAGCAACAAGTCATTCTCAGGTTGCTACGTCCGGCAAAGGGCAGCCCTAGCAGAGAGGAGATCAGTGACGAGAGAGCACAAGTCCTTAGGAAGGGAAGCAGGCCGGAGGCTGGGTCACTGCAGCTAGGATGTCAAGGAGGTGCCAGAGAATGCCAGTGGGGCACAGCGATTAGTGCACACAAGACCCAACTGACCCAGGTAACGACACTGATGTTATTCACAACAGAAATTCTCCAGAGTTTTTACAATGACATGATCAAATTGGGAAGGGGACAGCATGTCTTTATTTTCTGGTTGAGTATTTATAAATGAAACTTGCCAGTGCCGTGGCATTAATCACATTCACAATTCACATTGTGTGTGATTACCACCACCACCCATCTTTAGAACCTTTTCACTTTCCCACAGTAAATCCCTTTGCCTGTTCAATAGTATTCTCCGTTCTCCTCTCCCCTCAAGCCGGGACAAGTAACATTCCACTACCCATCTATGAATCTTAATGGATTCATTCAATAGTTTTCCATTTGTGACTGGTGTATTTCACTTAGCAAATGTCTTCAAAGTTCCTCCTTGACATTTACAGTTTGTTTATTTATTCATCTCACAATAGATACTTCAGTTGCTTTGATTTTCTTCTATTGTAAATCATGCTGCTATGAAAAAAAAACCTGTCTTGAGTACTTGCTTTCATTTTTTTGTGTGTATGCAACCAGAAGTGGGATCATATGGTAGCTTTATGTTTAATTTCTCTAGGAACCTCCATGCTGTTTTCTATAGTGGTCAGATTTGTTTTGAGAAGGTTATACCAGCAGTAATTTGGCACAAAGGTGGAAAGGTTTTAGGATATTTACAAGGAAACTGTTTAGAAGGGAATGGCAGGATCCTGGATAAGAAATGATTATGGCTTTAACTGGGACAAACCCGAGAAATATTTAGGGGTGAAAGTAACAGGCCACAGGCGTGGACTGAATGTTCGCTTCCTAGGGATACAGAAGCAGCTCTCTGCATAGATAAGGCATCATGCTAGACAACATAAATCTTTGTTGTTGGGTCAAACAATGATGCTTGCTGGCAGAATAAATAGGGCGAGCAAGCACTGGGGTAGCTGCCAGAAGAGGAATGACATTTCAGAATGCTGCCTTGGTCATGCCACATACAGAGTCCTTTTCTTAGATTACAATCTATTTAGAAGAATAAAAGTTCTTTATAAAAATTTATGAGTGAAAGGAAAAATAGAAAGGAACTGAGTTTTGCATATTTTTTTGAGAACCTACAAATAGGTCCCACCAGTCAACAGGCAGTGGGGCCACCCTGTCAACAGTTCCTCTGACTCAGAGGCCTCTGACCACACACCATAAACATTTCTCAGAAGGCCCAACCACAAAGAAAAATACTTTCCAGAAGCGTATTAGTTTAACCATGTTTTGGCAAAAATGGGTTGTGTTGCCCAGGTTAACTGCACATTTTGCTCATTTGATTATGTGAGCACGTAAATCTCATCCTGGGCAATGATGGAGAAAGAACCGTCTGGCAGAGAGAGGTCTCCCTTCTGCCTCCTCACAAGCAGACTCTCTATCACACTTAAAATGTGGCCATATATCCATGCAGTCTCAGGCAATGTGCTATAAAGTTTATCTGAAGTGTGACTGAAAGTGTGAGGGATGTTTAAATTTTTAATAAATCATTATAGACTCTGCTATTAATCCTCAAAGTACTCTTCCTTGTTTCAAACACACTTATCTCATCACTCTGGCCACTTTCTGAAGCAGTTCTGGAAGCCCTCTTTTGTGTCTTTAGTTACACTATCATGGTTGCCTCAATGCCCTGAATCATTTAAACCATTTATCTTTCTGGTCATTTTGACTTTAAGCAAGAGACAGAAGTTGCATGATGCTGGAACTGGAGATAAGGTGGATGAGGATGCACTGTAATGATTTAAGATCTGCCTTTCTTCAGCTATCACTCACGCCACAGCAACATTCACTGTATTTTTTTATCGTAACTCATAAAGATTTTCATGAAAGTGGACTCCCATAATGGCTTCAGAAATTGACAACATTATGGGATAAATACATTCTGATAACTTTTTTAAACACTCACCATATATTTATAACATCCTTTGTATATCTTAGCTTGGGTCTTACTTCCTCGTTCTGGGACAAAATACATAATACTTACAATTTAAACAGAGGTTTATTTTAGCTCACAGTTAGTGGAGATTTCAGTCCAAATCAGCTGGTTCTGAGGCAGGGCAGCATGGCAGATAGGAAGGAGAGCAGGATCAAGGGGGTGAGGAGGGACATGTTTACTCCTCCTGCCTGTGCCCACAGTGACCCACCTCTTCTCACCAGGCTTCACCTTCCAATTTTACAACCAGCTTTAAATTCATCATGAATTGCACTGATGTGCAACACATCCATGATTCCATCATCTCCCAGGATCCCCACCTATGAACACATGAGTCCTTAGGGGGATATTTAGATAGAAGCCATAACAATGACAAGGTGACATTATTCTGATAGCCTCATTTCCATCATTACGGAGAGAGAAAAGTTGTTCAGAGATATCTAATTATTGCTCAAAGTTACACAGTCACTAGGAGTAAAGCGAAGTCCTTTGAGTACCAGCCCCTCTCACCAGGGCACTCTACAAAATGAGCAATTGAGAGAACATGTTCTGAAGTGGAACACAGGAAAAGAGCTCTTAAATTGAGTGCTGTTGGACACAGCAAGAGTAGGATTTGGATGTTATCTTGCAGTAAAGGTGGAATGGAGTTAGAGTAAGCAAGAGTACTGGTTTCGAGGGAAGAGAGTGGAGGTTAGATGTCATGCCAGGGCATTTCAGATCACTGCAAGAACTCATAACTATTGGCAGTGACAAGAAGTTAAAGGATTCTGAGCAGGAGAGTGAGATGAGCCAAATAATACTTATAATCCTCTAAACTAACACACAACTTAGTCTCTGTTTCAGTTGAGGGCTGATGAGAAGAGATGTTTTCATCCCAAATGAATGACAAACACCTTCTATGGCTCACAAAGAAAATTGCCAAAAACCGGGTTGTAAATTTTAATATCTTACCCCTCCTATCATCATAATGGGGTTAGGAAGTAGAGAAAATCATTTGTAGGAAAAGCCTTCAGTCTGTGTAACTAGGTTGAGGGGTGAAGTGGTCAGCACAAAGATGTGTGGATGCTGTCTATGGCCAGATGTGACCTCACAGTGCTCCTAATTCCACCCAGGAGGCTGCTTTCAGAGCAAAGGGAGCTACTAGATTCACCCAGATGCTCAGGAGCTGAGTAAGGAGCTATACTGATCCTAGATCTGGAGGCTATGTAGAAATCACATTAAGAGGGGCTTCTCTGCAGATCACTTGAAATCAGTAACTAGTTTCAACACCCAACAAATTCTCAGATTATTAGGTGAATATAGTGGGGTAAGTATTTTTTATCTTTATCTCTCTTCCTTCCCTAATGCTGAGTCATTGGCATACTGGTGCATGGAAAAAAAGTGTCATAGCTATAGCTCAATGTATGTCATCAGTGGGACCAAGTTGGAAGAAGGGTCAGCCTTGTATAATTTTTGAACTTTTAGCATGGTACAATTATTTTTAATTTTTAGGGTTGTATAATTTTTTAACTTTTAAGAGCAAAGCTTAGCCCTATGTCATTTTGGTCAGATCATGGGTCCATTGTCAGACACCACTCTAATGTAGCTGGAAAGTCATATTTTTTAATGAGATTAATATTTAAAGCATTACGCTGTAAGCAAAGTAGATTAGATACTTCATTCAAGGAATACAGAGTCTTAAAGAAAGACTGAGGTCTCCTGGGGTCCAGAAAATTCTACTTCAAGGCTAACTTTAGCCTTGGAGACCTCAAGGTCTCCAACCTGCTGGCCTACTCTGCAGATTTCATTTTTGTCAGCCTTCACAATTGCAGTACTGCAACCCATGCAACCAGCAGGACCCTGATAGGGGGCAACTGGACATTAAGAAAAAACTATACCCATACTACCACCACTGGGGACCAGAAGGTCGGCCCTGCTGCCACCTCTCCCACCCGGGACCCATACTACCACCTACTGTCAAGAAATCAAGCAATAGGGGGCACCTACATCTGCCACCCCATGTGTCTGGAGGACTGAGGATATCTCAGCAAGCAGGGGAGCATCGCAGGTTCCAGAGGCCCTGTGGCCTGTGGTAAGTGCTCAGCGCACTCTGCCCAAAGCCCATACTGTTTGGGACCCTCCAGGCTTCCGGGTGCAGTGAAGTGGATAAGTGGTTTGAGGCATCTACATCTGCCTCCCCATCCAGGCTGCGCCTGGAGAACTGTGGAGCTTCCAACAAGTAGACGGCCACACGCTATCCCTGGAGCACAGCCTATTTGGGACTCCTGCACCTCACCATTGGTGTGCACAGGAGGGGCTGGGCGGATCTGGGGCACCTACACCCGCCTCCCCCTGTGTCTGGAGGACTGTGGATATCTCAGCAAGCAGGGGAGCATCGCAGGTTCCAGAGGACCCATGGCCTGTGGTAAGTGCTCAGCACACTCTGCCCAAAGCCCAGACTGTTCGGGGCCCTCCAGGCTTCCGGGTGCAGTGAAGTGGATAAGTGGTTTGAGGCATCTACATCCGCCTCCCCATCCAGGCTGCGCTTGGAGAACTGTGGAGCTTCCAAGAAGCAGGGGGCACACAGTGTTCCTGAAGCCCAGCTTATCTGGAACTACAGAGTTCTAAACAGGTAGAAGAGGGCCATTGGTTCTACAGGCCCAGTGGCTTGGGGTAACGGGGTGCCAGAGTCTCAGAAGCTGCAAACATAGAAGGGGATTTCCAACAGACCTTGAGGAAGCTTTCAAATAACACTTGAAACACAGAAATATAGGAAAATGACAAAACAAAAGACCAAATTACAACCTCAAACATCCAGCCCATCTCAAGAAACCCTAGGAGCAATGTATATAGAAGAAAATATATGCCATTCACCTCAAATATTGGACACAATAGCTACTGAAATTAACAAGCAACTACAGGAAGCTTTAAAGAAATTCAAACTCGAAATAATCTCCCAGGTAAAAGAAGAAATGATAAAAGAAATGAAAGAGATTCTGAATATATCTAAAGAAAAGACAGTTAAAAATTAGAGGAACTAAACAAAAAGATAGAATCCCTAGATGAGCAATATAAGAAACAAACAGAATACATAATGCAGATGCACAGAGATATACAAGAAATAAAAAACTCCACTGAAAGTTGTAAAAACCACCTCAATGAAAGTGAAGATAGAATTTCAGACCTTGAAGACAGGATTGCAGCTAGTGAACAGGAAAGCAAAGATCTGTTAAAAATAACAAGGAATCAGGAAACAATTCAACAACTGCAAGATGATGCAAAGAAAAATAACATAAGAATGATAGGGATTAATGAAAAAGAAGGAGACAACATAAAGGATGTCAAGAGGATATTTAGAGAAGTAATAGCTGAAAATTTCCCAAGCATGAGATCAGAAACCGACATCAGGATCAGTGAAGCATATAGAACTCCAAATAGTCATAACCAAAATAAAACTACACCCAGACATATAATAATCACCATCCCAGAAATCCAACACAACAATAGATTATTAAAAGCTGTCAGAGAGAAAAGACAGATCACTTATAAAGGAAAACCTATCAGAATCACAGCAGTCTTCTCAGCACAAACAATAAAGTCAAGAAGAGCATGGAGTGAAGTATTCCAGATCCTAAAACAAAATGATTTCCAACCTAGACTGATGTATCCTGCAAAACTATCATTCAAAATTGATGGTGAAATATGATACTTCCATGACAAAGAACAGCTGAAGAACTTCATGAACACCAAACCAACCCTGCAAAAAATATTGAAAGACAGTTTAGATACACAAAGTAAAAAACCACTAAGCAAAGCAAATAATTAAACAGAACAGAAAGATAAAGATGCAACAACAGAGAGATAGCATGTCAACAATAAACCAGCATTTAACAGTAATAACCATTAATGTAAATGGTCTCAATGCACCAATCAAAAGAAACAGACTAGCAGAATGGATCAAGAAACAAAATCCAACCATATGCTGTTTACAGGAAACGCATCTAACCCAGAATGATACTCACAGACTGAAAGTCAAAGGATGGAAAACAATACTTCATGCAGCAGGAATCCAAAAAAGGCAGGAGTAGCCATTCTGTTTGCAGACAACGTGAACTTTAAACCAACAATGACCATAAAGGACAAAGAAGGTCACTATATACTCATTAGGGGAAAACTCCAAAAGGAAGAGATACTATCTTAAATATACATGCACCAAACTCTAGAGCACCCAGTTATATGAAACAACTATTAACAGAAATGAAAACTCAAATTATCAGTAACACAATTGTAACAGGAGACATTAATACCCCATTGACACCAAGGGACAGATCAACCAGACAGAAAATGAGCAAAGAAATAACAGAACTGAATCACACCAGCAAACAAATGGATTTGATAGACATATACAGAATGTTCCACCCAACAACATCAGAATACACATTCTTCTCAGCAGTACATGGATCATTCTCTAAAATAGACCATATATTAGCTCACAAAACATATTTAAACAAATGCAAAAGAGTTGAAATCATCCCTTGCATGTTATCAGATCATAGCGCTCTGAAATTAGAAATTAATGATAAAAGATACTGCAAAAATCCCACAAACACATGGAAACTGAATAACACACTCTTGAGTAATCAGTGGGTCACAGAAGAAATTAAACAATACCTAAAAGAAAATGAAAATGCAGATACAACTTACTGGAATTTGTGGGATGCGATGAAAGCCGTCCTCAGAGGAAAATTTATTGCACTGAGTTCCCACATCAGGAAATCAGAATGAATACAAATAAATAACTTGATGCTACACCTCAAACAGCTAGAAAAAGAAGAGCAAGTCGAGTCCAAAGCCAAAAGAAGGGAGGAAATTATAAAAATCAGAGCAGAAAGCAATACAATAGAGACTAAGAAAACAATCCGAAGAATCAACGAATCAAAGAGTTGCTTCTTTGAAAGAATAAATAAAATAGATAAGCCCCTAGCCAAACTTATTTTTAAAAGGGAAGAAAAAGCTCAAATTCACGCAATAAGAAATGCAAAAGGTGAAATCACTACAGACCCAATAGAAATACAGAAGATCATCAACACCTATTTCGAAAACCTCTACTCTCAAAGGTTTGATAACACAGAGGAAATAGACAAATTCTTAGAAACATATGAAGTACCAAACCTAGATCAAGAGGATGTAAAACTGTTGAATAACCCAATCTCTGTTAATGAAATTGAAAATATAATTAAGTCCTTACCTACAAAGAAGAGCCCAGGCCCAGATGGATTCACTGCAGAATTCTACAAGAAATACAAAGAAGACCTAATGCTGACACTCCTCAAACTATTCAATGAAATTGAAAGGGAAGCAATCCTTCCTAAGTCATTCCTGGAAGCAAATATTACTCTAGTACCAAAACCTGAGAAAGATCCAACTAAAAAAGGGAACTATAGACCGATCTCCCTAATGAACACAGATGCAAAAATCCTCAATAAAATATTGGCAAATAGGATGCAGCAAATCATCAAGAAGATTATACATCATGACCAAGTGGGATTCATCCCAGGAATGCAAGGATGGTTCAACATACGTAAATCAATAAATGTAATCCACCATATCAATAAAGCCAAAAGTAAAAATCACATGATCATTTCTATAAATACAGAAAAAGCCTTCGATAAGGTCCAACATTCATTCATGATAAGAACTTTACAGAAAATTGGAATAGATGGTCTTTACCTCAATATAATAAAGGCCATTTATGACAAACCAAAAGCCAGCATCATACTAATTGGCCAAAAATTGAAAGCCTTTACTTTAAAATCAGGCACAAGACAAGGATGTCCTTTATCACCACTCCTATTTAATATAGTACTGGAAGTACTAGCCAGAGCAATTAGGCAAGAGAGAGAAATAAAAGGGGTAAAGATAGGAAAAGAAGAAGTTAAATTATCATTGTTTGCAGCTGACATGATACTCTACATAGAAGACCCCCTAGACTCCATTGAAAGACTCTTAGATATAATAAATAAATTCAGTAATGTAGCTGGATACAAAATCAATACTCAGAAATCAATAGCATTCCTATACACGAACAACAAAATCACAGAGAGGGAAATAAGAGAAACTGGACTATTCACATTAGCAAGCAAAAAAATGAAATATTTAGGAATTACTCTTATGAAAGAAGGGAAAGATCTTTATAAGGAAAATTATAATACACTGAAAAAAGAAATTGAAGATGATCTCAGAAAATGGAAAAACATCCCTTGCTCATGGATAGGAAGAACAAACATTGTGAAAATGGCCATTCTCCCAAAACTGTTATACAGATTCAATGCAATCCCAATTTAAAAAACCATCAACATACCTTATAGATCCAGAGAAATCACTCCTAAAATTCATCTGGAATCAGAAGAGACCTAGAATAGCAAAGGCAATTCTAAGCAGCAAAGGCAAAGCAGGAGGCATCACAATCCCTGACTTGAAGCTATACTACAAAGCAACAGCAGTAAAATCAACATGGTATTGGAATCAAAACAGAGCCGAAGATCAATGGAATAGATTAGACGATACAACCACAACTACAAACACACTCAACCACCTTATCCTTGATAAAGGAGCCAAGCAGGTTCACTGGAAGAACGACAGTCTCTTTAATAAATGGTGCTGGAAAAACTGTCTCTCCATTTGCCAGAAACTAAAGCTAGACCCATGTCTATCACAATGTACTAAATTAAAACCTAAATGGGTCAAAGATCTGAATATTAAAACAGAAACACTAAATCTATTGGAAGACAAATTGGGTAGAAACCTTGAAGACATAGGAGTAGGTAGAGAATTAATGAACAGGACTCAAACCGCACGGGAAATACTTCCCAGAATCAATAACTGGGACCACTTCTTATTAAAAAGTTTCTGCATGTCAAAAGAAATCTCCAGCATAGTGAAAAGAAAACCCACAAACTGGGAAAAGATTTTAGTGAACTCTCTCTCAGACAAGGGACTCTTGTCTAAAACATATAAAGAATTTAAAAAACTCAGACCCCCAAAATTCAAAGATCCAATCCAAAAATGGGCATCTGAGATGAATACGCACTTCTCAGATGAAGAAATACAAATGGCAAATAAATACATGAAAAAATGTTCATCATCATTGGTCATTAGACAAATTCAAATTAAAACCACACTGAGATACCATCTCACTACTGAAAGAATGGCCAGGATCAAGAAAACCAACAACAACAAATGCTGGAGAGGCTGTGGGGAAAAAGGAACTCTCCTACACTGTTGCTGGGAGTGTGGACTGGTACAACCTTTGTGGAAGTCAGTCTGGAGATTTCTCAAAAAACTGGGATGGAAGTCCCATTTGTTCCAACTATTCCACTTCTAGGCATATTCCCAGAAGAACTGAAAGCATCATACCACAGTGGTATATGTGCACCCATGTTTATAGCAGCACAATTTGTAATCACCAGATCTTGGAAACAACCCAAGTGTCCATCAACTGAGGAATGGATAAAAAAGTTGTGGTAATTCTATACAATGGAGTATTACTCAGCTATAAAGAAGGATCACATTGAGATATTTATCAATAAATGGGCACAGCTTGAGACCATACTCATAAGTGAAATAAATCTATCTCGCATGTGTGAATACCAAATAGTTTCCCTAATGTAAATAATGATTCAAAGATATAAAAATATGGCGTAATCATTATTCCCCATTATGTGGCCTTGAAGCCTTATAAAGTTTTCACTTATTAATTGGAAAGGCTTTATTCTGGGCTTCTTGATATGGAAATATTTGAAGCTATAGTATATGAAGCTTTATTCAAATATTTCAAGGAAAAAGACAGACACTATGGTATCTACTATTAAGTCAGGTTATTTGGTGGTGAAGCACTAGGTTGCTGAAATAGTCATGCTTTGATCTGTATTGTTATATTGTTGTGTCCTCTTTTATCTCAATCTCTCCTTTATTCATAAAAAAAATTGTTATTTTTTATGGTTTTTTTAATTAAGGGATTAGCAGGATTTATAATAGTAACTTTTTTTGATTTCCTATTAACTTGTTTTGAAGTCCTGTAACACTCCCACTATCTTGTTTTGACTGATTAGACTCTGTTCCATTCTGTATGATAGTATCAAGTTTGAGGGTATAGGCAACTACTTTGAAGGCAATAAGCTGCCCATTCTGGTTTGACTATTGTCTCCTTTGGAAGTCCTGTAATGTTTACAATGGTTAAGTTTTATTGGTCTTGTTCTCTACTGTTTTGTTCAACTTTATAATACCTAATCAGATAGACAATTCTTTGTAAGGAAACAAGAGACATTACGGTAACCATTGTTGATAACCTTGTACTCTGTTTTTACATCATGTGCTATGTCTATCCTTGGTTTTGACTGACAGCTTTGTTTTGCCATATTTGACTTTATTCTCTCCCCCCCAAAAAAGTAATAAGAACTAAGGAGTAATAAAACCCAAAATGTGTAAATTTTGTTGTAAAAAAGAGAGGGGAAAAAAAGAGCTCTAAAGGATACATCAGCAAGTGTGTTTAGGGGTGTTAAATAGCTGACCATACGAATGTTTTTGGTTGGATCATTGAACACAACTGTTTGCAGTCTCACTGTTTGAATGTCCACTTTGTATGCTTTGATACTGTGACTTGAGCAACTATCTCTAAGATGATAATATGTAATCTATTAACTGGTGATTTCTTACTGTTTTTTTTTTTTGTAGTTCTCTATTACTTGTACCCTTACACCGCTTTGTTTGTTTTGTTTTTTCTCTTTTTCCTTTTAAATAAAATTTAAAAAAGAAAAAGAAAAAACTATAGACACATACTGAAAGGAAAGCTGGAACTGGGTGGGACCTGACATCTGATGGAAAGGCAGCAACATCCCAGCATGGTCTGCCTCTTTATTTATACACAGTAAGAAGGAAGGGACATGCATGACCAGGTTGAAAATGCAAGGTCTCCGTATTTTGCTGAGAACACTGAAAGCAAAGTATTCTCAGAGTTCTCTGTGCTATAGCTATCAAGGAAGAACACCAAGGCCAGACACCTGCTGGACTGGCCTTGCTCTAGTCCCAACAACTTGTTTATATAGCTCAGCTCTGGAGCTCCATGTTCTCAGCACTGGCCTTGCTCTAGCCCCAGTGTGTGGTCAGCCTCCAGCTAAGTCGCTTCCCATAGTCAGTTCCTTAAAATGTGTCCACCCTCCTTACACACGTGGGCACATATTACATGAGCTGATAGATAGATGAATAGACAGACAGACACACACACAGACAGACAAATGATAGTGTCTTCCTATTAGTTCTATTTCTCTGGCAGGTATCATAGTGTCTTTATACTAATTATAGAACTGACACTTTGGTGACAAGAAGTGATCAAAGGAATTTTAAAAATCATTTAAGAATAGTAGGGTAGGTCTGACTGAGATTTCATCCAGGACATGGAGAAGAATAAACACCATGGAGTGAATCTGAATGTGTCAGAGAAAACAGGTTTTTTCCCTCAATCCCAACAGTTTAGTTTATCAGCAGTTCAAAGTAAAAATAAAGATTGCAGGAGGGTAGGAGGCAGCAATCTGGTAACTCAAGGACCTGCTACAATAGTCTACATAGAAAGCAATAGAGATTGTAACTTCAGGGAGTGTCAAGTGGAGGAAACATTTGAGAATGAGAAAAATATTTGAGGCTATGATGAATTCAATAGGAGCCATCTGTTAAGAGTTTGAGGACATAGAGGTAAGTTGGGAAGCAAGCAGGCTGTCAGACCCAGGGCGAGGAGGTGAGTAGGGAGCGGATGACCGAGAGCCAGCATCCAGCTGCTCACATGAGCTGAAAAAGTGGTCAGGATGGAAAGAGTCACAGTAGGAAGCCACAAACTGATAAGGACTCAGTGAAGAGGAAGACAAGGGATGGATACAAAGCTTTAGGGGGCCTGGAGATTTTAAATTTGAGGCAATACGGGAGATTCATTTTTTTAAAAATTCATAGCACACACAAATAGCAAATAAATACAAATTTTTAAAATGAAAACAAGTTATACATTTTTAAAAAGTCGATAATTCATATACCAAAAAAATTTTAAAGCCATGCAGTTACTTTTAGGATAACTGATACAACTTTTAATGATTTTTCTCCTGTGCTTTTGGTACACACTCTTGGGTCACCTCTTCACAGCACTAGACTTTTGTGGCGATATCATTTTGTGTGGGTAGAATATACAGTTCAGTCTTGGAGCAAGGTTGATCAAAATTTGTGCAGTTACATACAGTGTAGAAATATTTCCTTCAGCATCATCACTCACAATTGTTTTTGGTAACATCAGGTTCAGACAAAACCTCAGCTTCACCCACAGAGACACTCATTGGTGGGAGTGCCCATATTTTCACAAACACAAGAATTTTGTTACCAAACACAAAAATTCTCATTTACTCAGTTCAGTTCTGATCAAAAGCTTCTAAAATATGCTTGGATTGTGTCCTTGAAATGCAATAATGCTTGTTTTGACCAATCAAATTGCATGTATCTTACCCCTAGAATAGTGCTATATTGCACCTAGAATGCCTCCCTAAAAACTCTCAGATGCTCAGAGGTGGGGCTTGTAGAAGGTGATTGGTTCATAGGGGCAATCTGCTAATCAGTGGATAGGTCTATTGAGTTCATGGCTGAATGTGCTATGGTTGGAAGAGGTGTGTCTCCGGGGATGTGCCATTAGAAGGCCTGTCTCCCACAGAGTCCTCTCTTCTCTCTCGGCTTCCTGGCTGCCTTGTGATGAATAGCCTTCCTCACCAGGCCCTTCCCCCATGATAACTCTGCATTGAAATCAGCTGATCATACCCTACAACCTCTGAAGCCACAAGCCAAAATAAACCCTTCCTCCTTTAAGTTGTGAGTTTTGTCCCAGAGATGGGAAATTGGCCAATACAAAGAGTTTTCCAGGACTAACTTTTAATGTAAATAACAAAGGGTGCTGTTTCTCCAGTATTCACAGACATACACTACCAGGTTCTGGGGAACAAGTTTATATCACTGCAGGACCTCTGGCCCTGCACCACTGTGCAGGCAACTCAGAAAACTCGGCAAAAAGTAGCCCTGTTGGCTTTCAGCATGTCCGCTGACAGTAACTTACCTGTACACAAAAAGGATTGCAAACTGTGTCATCGATGGATCTGACTGAATTCAGATGATTACCCAGATTACCCCTTAGCTGGGTTCCAAAGATGACAGTATTCACGCTACCATCATCTGACAAGAGAAAAAGTACAAGGCGGCGGCAAGTGACTTGCAAATGTTATGTAAACATGTGAAAGCATCATTCTCCCAGCTCTAGAAAGGGCGTTCACAGTACAGTCCTTGGGCTTGAGGTTCGTTAACGTCATAGTAAATCTGTGTCTCATTAAGGAGAACCTGGAGGTGCAGCCATACTTAGGAAATGAGAGATAGAAAGATTGCCACAATTAAATTCCAATTTAGGATAATTGTTTCTTTCATGTGGGTTTACAAAGCAGAGTTTCCTCTTCTTTTTATTTACATATCAACCACTCATTGACTCTTTGGCTAGACACTAAAGTTACACAAATTAGCATGACTCTTTTTTCCCTTTATGATGATTCACATAACTACTGGCATGCAGTTCATGATGGGAGCCTCAGAGAGAAAGCCACAGACCTGTGCTGAGTACCAGCAGAGCCTTGAGGTCCAAGGAAATCTTCTTAAGGCTGGTGCCCTGTCTGAGAATTGAAGGGACCACGTAAGTTTGACAGGCAGACCAAAAGTGTGAATTCTTGGTCAGTGTAGACCTAGGTGCAAATGAAGCAAGCTGAGAGGCAGCACAGCAAGTTTAGGAGAACAATTACTGAGCAAAGTCAGACTGCAGGGTGCGCAGTGGGGATTAGTTAGAAAGAAGCCCGGTGCGGGAGAAAGGGCTAAAGGGCAGGGCTGGGCTAGAGAATCTAGGAGCAAGAGGACCCAGGAAGACAGAAGCTAGAGGTGAGGAAGTAGCAATGAAGATGTTCATAACCAATCCAAAAATCTGGTGATAGCTGACCACATTGCAAATTTGAAAAAGAGATGACAGTTCGAATATGAAAGCCTGGACTTCTTGTAATTATGTACATAATAAACCATTTTATTAGACAAATGTTTAAGTACAAAGACAAGAGAATAGAATCATAAACCTCTATGTTGCTATTACGCAGCTGCAAGGCTGATCAGTGTGTTGCCAATCTTATATAAATGCCTTTCATTTTTCTATTTTAAGGAGAAAAAAGATAAATGAACAATGAAATCGAATAAAACAGGTTTCGACAGTTACAATAGTTGATACATTGCATATTGTTGCCTTTGTAGTAGTTATTCAGAGCACAGACATAGGCATGGTATCTTCTATAAATAATATTAGCACAAAATATTCTTTTCAAGGAACATAGAAAAGCCAGTTGTAAAACTGTCTTAACTATCTGTATATACATATGTTTTTATTTTTTCCTTTCTTCCTTTCCCCTATCGCAGTTTCTCTTTTCTTTTGAACAGTTTTTTTCCCAGTTTACAATACTATTGTACATCTTGGGTCCTATTTATTTGTTTAATTACTCACACTAGTGAGATAATATGATGTTCACCCATATGAGTCTGATTTATTTCACTTATGAGTATGGTCTCAAGTTGCATCCATTTACCTCTAGAAGTCTCCAGTTTACACTTCTTTATGGCTGAGTAATACTACATTATATTTTTTAAAAACACATCTTTTTTATCCACTCCATGGCTGCTGGCACCAGGGTTATTTCCAAGATATAGCTATTATTACAAATTGTGCCACTATAAACATGAGTGCACATAGATAGCTGTGGTGTGATGTTTTTATTCCTTCTGGGAAAATACCCAGAAGGGGAATAGCTGGTTCAAAGGAGACCTCTAATACTAGTTTTAAAAAAAATCACCAAACTGATTTCCACAGTGGTTGTACCAGTCTGCACTCTGACCAAAAGTGGAGAAGGGCCCCTTTTTGCCTGTACACCACCAGTGTTTGTTATTGGTTGATTTCTTGATGACAGCCATTCTTTCTGGGGTGAAATGAAATCTCAGTGTTGTTTTAATTTGCGTTTCTCAAATGACCAGTGACGATGAACATTTTTCATATATTTATTTGCCATTTGTAGTTCTTTATCTGAGAAGTGTGTGTTCATCTCAAATGCCCATTTTTGGATTGGGTCTCTGAATTGGAGGGGCTGGTTTTTTTCGATTCTTTGTATGTTCTAGATAGCAGTCCCTTTGTCTGAGGAACAATTGGCTAAACGTTTTTCCCACTCTGTAGGTTTTCTTCACTCAATTGGTGATTTCTTTTTAATGTGCAATAGCTTTTTAGTAAGATGAGATTCCAGCTGTTGATTCTGGGAACTACTTCCCGTGTATTTTGGGTTCTATTTATGAACTCTCTGTAACGCTGTGTCTTCAAGATCTTTACCTACTTTGCCTTCCAATAGGTTCAGTGTTGCTGTTTTAATATTTAGATATTTGATCCAATTCAAGTTTAGTTTAAAGCACAGTGATTGTTATAATTGATTCATTGTGTCAACTTGAGAAGTTTAGAAATTTAACTAACCTGCTCAGCAGAGTGCCAGGGTCCGATTATGTTATTGCTACACCCTCCCTGATGGGATGGTAACCTGCTTACAATATAAGGGAGGAGGAGAAGCTTTCTTTCATTACTTTGTTGTCTTCTGTCACTTTGAACAGAGGCCCCTGTGCCATGCCACCATGCCTTGGAGCCAGCTCATTACTGACTGAAATATCCCAAACTATGAGCTAAATAAACCTTTCCTTCCTTAATTTTGAGCATTGGGTATTTTGTCTCAGCAACAAGAGAAAACTAAGACACTGATAGACATGGGTGTAGGTTGAGTCTTTAGCATGTGGAGAGCCAGTTTTTCCAGAACCTTTTATTATCTTTCTTCCAATGATTACATTTGACTTCTTTGTCAAAGAGAATGTAGGTAAGTGTATTGGAGTTGTGACTGCATCTTCTATGCTATTCCACTGACCCTCAGGCTTGTTTTCTTGTTTTAAAAATTTTTTGTTTGCCAATACTATGTTGATTTTATCATGGTAGTTTTGTAGTATAATTTCAGGTCTGGGATTTTGATGCCTGCTGACTTACTTTTGTTGCCCAAAATTGCTTTTGCTATTCTAGATCTTTTCTGATTCCAAATGAATTTTAGGAGTGTTTTCTCTAGATCTGTGAGGTATGTTAATGGTATTTTGATTGGGATTGCAGTAAATCTGTCTGTCAGTTTTGGGAGTATGGCCATTTTCACTATATTAGCTCTTCCTATCCAACAGTGTAAGACAACTTTCCATTTTCTGATATTCTATTCAATCTTCTTTTTAAGGATATTTTAATTTTCATTATATAGATCTTTTACGTCCTTTGTTAGATTGATTCCCAAGACTATTTTGTGTGTGTGTGTGTGCTGTCATGAAAGATATGCTTTCCCTAATCTATTTCTCTGTGAGTTTGTTGCCTGTGTACAGGAATGCTATTGACTTTTGAGTGTGGACTGTATCCCACTACACTACTGAATTTGGGTATTAAATCTACAAGTATTTTGGTAGAGTTTTGGGTTTTTTCTATGTAGAGTATCATGTCATCTGCAAATAATGATAATTTAACTTCTTTCTTTCCTAGCTTTATTCCTCTTATTTTTTTCTGTTGTCTAATTGCTGTAGCTAATGTTTCTAGAACTATATTGAATAGGAATAGTTATAACAGGCATTCTTGTCTTGTTCCCTATTTTAGAGTGAAAGCTTTCAGTTTTCATCCATTTAGTATGATATTAGCTGTTGGTTCATCAAAACTTTTATAAGGATTTTTGCATTCATACTCATTAGGAAGACTGGCCTGTAGTTTTTTCTTTTTTTTTGCTGGGCCCCTTCCTGATTTTGGAATCAGGATAATACTTGCTTCCAGGAATGACTTTGGAAGTACTGCTTCCTTTACAATTTCTTTAAAGAATTTCAGCATTAGTGGCATTGGTCCTTCTCTAAATTTCTTGTATAATTCAACAGTGAATGTGTCAAGGCCTGAGTTTTTCATTATTGTTAATTTTTTAATCACATTTTTCATTTCATTTCATTTTTAATTTCATTGACTGATATTGGCTTATATAGAATTTTTGCAACTTCTTGATTTAGTTTGGCAATTCAGTTGTATCTAGGGATCTGTAAATTTATTGTATTTGCCATCTTGTTAGAATGTAGGTTCACATAGTAGGTATAGATGATTTCCTGGATTTCGGTGAGATCTGTTGTGATTTCCCTTGTTTCATTCTTCATTGCTTGAATTTGGGGAGTTTTTGTTCTTTTCTCTTTTTGAGAAGGTTAGCTAATGGTTTATCCATTTGATTTATTCTTTCAAACAACCAACTTTTTTCATTCATTGGTTCTTTACATTGTTTTCTTAGGTTCTGCTCTTAACTTTATAATTTCCTTCTTCATATTAGCTTTGAGTTTGATTTATTCTTCTTTTATTAGAAATTTGAGGTCCATCATTGGGTTGTTTATTTGAACTCATTTTGTTTTCCTGACATGTGAGTTTAACCCTATAAATTTCCTTCATAGGACTGCTTTCCTTGCTTCCCATTAGATTTGGTATGTTGTATTGGCATTATTGTTTGATTGTATATATATTTTGGGGTATTTTTGAGACAGGGTCTTAATATGCATTTCAGATTGGCCTTGAGCTCACTTTGTAGCCCTGGCTGATCTCCAACTCACAACAATTCTCCATCTCAGCCTCCCAAGTGCTAGGATTACAGGCATGAGCCACCACAGCCAGCTATACTTTTAAATTTCATCTTTAATTTATTCTGGGACCCATTAGTTGTTCAGACAGATGTTGTTTTATTTCCATGGGTTAATGTAGTTTTTATGATTTCCTTTGTCATTGATTTCCAGTTTTATTTTGCTATGGTCAGATAGTATACATGAGGTGATTTTAATTCCTCTACATTTATTTAAACATGTTTTGTCAGCTAATATATGATCTATTTTGGAGAACGTTCCATGTTCAACTTAGAAGAAGCGTATTCTGATGTTTTGGGGTAGACCACTCTTTAGACATCTACCAAATCCATTTGCACAGGCTTGGTTTAATTCTAATATTTTTTTGTTGAAATTTTGTCTAGCTTACCTATTCATTTGTGAGAGTGGAGTATTAAGTTTCCCCATTATGGCTGTATTAGTGCTTTATCTAATTTTTCATGTCAGTTAATACTTGTTTTATATAGTTAGCTGAGTCTGTGATTGATGCATAAATATGATTGTTATCTCTTCTTCTTCTTCTTCTTCTTCTTCTTCTTCTTCTTCTTCTTCTTCTTCTTCTTCTTCGAGTTTTCCCTCGATGAGTATGTAGTGACCTTGTCTTTTTTTGATAATTTTTGGCTTAAAGTTCACATTGTCTACAAACAGAATAACTACTTCTGCTTTTTCTGAGTTCCTGTGGCATGCAGAATTGCTTTCCATCTTATAACTTTTGGTCTATGAGTTTGTTTTTGGGTTAAATGTGTTTCTTGAATGCAGCATATTGTTGGACTTTGCTTCTTGATACATTCTTCCAGCCTGCTTCTTTTGATTGGTGAATTGAGACCATTTACACTGATGGTTATAACTGATAGGCATGGCCTTTCCTTTTCATGTTGTTTCTTTGTTGTTTGCTCTGCCTTTTTGCTCTGTTTGATTGCTTTTCCTGACTGATAGCTTCTTTCTGTTGATGTTCCTACATTTGTGGTCTTTATCTCTTTTTGTCTTTCAAAGCACTCCATAGAGCTGGTTTGGTGATCAAAAATTTCATTTGTTGTCAGGGAAGTATCTTATTTCTTTATCAATTTTGAAAGATAGTTTTGCAGGGTACATCAATCTGGGTTGAAGATTATCTTCCTTTATGGTTAGAAAAACCCCAAACTCTTTTTGTTTTATGTGTATGTTGAGAAGTCTGCTGTGATTCTGATGGGCTTTCCTTTATAGGTGATATGTCTTTTTTCTCTAGTTCCATTTAATATTTTGCTCTTATGCTGAATTCCTGGAATTTTGATTATTATATGTCTTTGTGTAGATTTGTTTTGGTCATGGCTATTTGGGGTTCTACATGTTCATTTATTTGTACATCAAATTCTTTATCCAGGTTTGGGAAGTTTTCTGTCACTATTTCTGTGAAGAGGTTCTTAATGGCATTTTCACCATCTCCAGCTTTTTCACTGATTCAAATCAATCTTATGTTGTCCTTCTTTGCTTCATCCTGTAGTTATTGGACTGATTTTTCATGATCTCTTAGAAGTTTTCACCTATCTTTCTTTTCATGATTGCTAGTTGCATTCCTGTCTTCTAAACCTGATATAATCTATACTCATCTTCATTCAATATACTGTGTATACTTCCAATGGAGTTTCTAATCTCCTGCATTTCTGTTTGGATCTGTTTCATTGATTCCATTTATTGTCTAAACTTGGCATTCATGTTTCCCATTGTTTTTCTGAGATCCTCTATTTGTTTCTCTACATATGCTTTAATGTCTTTTATTTTAATCATCATTTCCTTTTTGCACTTTAGAGATTTGTTTCCTTGGCCTCTTCCATTTGTTTTTTTCACTTCTACTTCTATCATTTCAGAGAGTTCCATCTGTTGGCTTCCAATTTCCTCCATTTCTTTGGGTTCTGGACTTGTCCTGGCTGGACTGGGCATCTGGGATTGCATTTTGCTTTTTCATCTTGCCATTTTCTATTTCCTATTTTATTTTGTTTTCTATGTTGGTGTATTTAGATTTCTGATGTTAGGTAGCCTTATCACTAATGTTGATGCTTTCCGAGGAGGTGTCTGTTTCTCAGGCTATCTTCTCTCACCAGCATTGCTGCACACCTCTGCCTGCATCACCATATTCCTCTTGCTGGCAAACTACCCGGCGAACAATGGAGGAAAGGCAGAGCACAGACTCACACTCTACTCACCTGACCCATCAGCCTGGGGAAAATGGCAGAAGGCTATAAATGTTTTTCAAAAGCTAAATTTGTAAAACTTCAGTGTCCTAAAAGTATAGCGATAATGTATTAATTGGTATGCCTTTGATGATTTCTCACATAATTGAGAAGAAAGGAACATTCAATAAATAATAACTATGTGAGGAAATAATTTAGATGCCTACCTCACTATATTTAAATAGTGTAATGGAAAAGAATTTTTAATATTGTTAAAAATTAGAACAAAGTATAACTGAATGTTATCAAATTTTAAAATTGGAAAAACTTTCTAAATGTAAATTTAATTGGAAAACAATTGAAAATAAAAATGAAAAGCATTAACTAATTTCTATAAAACCTGCATGTCAATGATAATGAAAAACAAATTGAGAAAAAGTGGCAAACTTTTTAACACATATATTACAGAGTTTTCTTTACATTATAAAGTTCCCCAAAAATTATAAGAAAAAGACAAAAGCCAACGCCAAAAGGATATAAACAGTCCATCTTCACTAGAGATTATTTAAATCATTCAAAACCACATAGAAAAAAAAGCAATCTTGCTAATCAGATTACAAACTGCAAGTTGACCAAAAGAATTTTTTAAATTGCATGTCTAGATTTGACAAAATGCAGCACTAGAAATCAGTAGCCTTGTATAACACTGATCATAGGATTGTAAACTGCTAAAATCTTTTCTTTGATCAACAGTTTCTATCAGGACAAATATTTAGGCATTAACCTATTAATCCTATACTTAGTAAGAAAATAACCAAAGATATATACATCATATTTGTATAAAGCATTCATCATAATGTGAATTTTAGCAGTGAAACATTGACTGCATTGTAAATATTCCATAGGCAAACTTTGTAATTTTTTATGAATTGTGGCAAACATACATAAAATATAATGCAGTTACATAAAATCACATTTTCAAATTCATTAATGGTCCAGGCACTGCTGACAATGTAACATATATTATTAGCAGTGCCTAGACCATGTTGTGAAAAGGACATGACCCAGCTTTAATTTAAAAGGGATAGGTGGGGCTGAGGATGTAGCTAAGTAGTGGAATGTCTGAATAACGTGCTGAGGGCTCTGGAGTTCAATCCTACATTCAGAAAATATACATAAATAAGTGAATAAACAAACAAGTATGGTTAGACTGATAGCCATGTGTGTGCATGATTTTACATAGTGAAAATACAAGTATTCATACACTGAAATATTAATCTTGATTGTAAGTAAAGAATTTGAGTAACTGTTGTTATTCCACACCCTTTGCTGTGTTTTCTAGAGTTAAACATGCACTATGCTCATAAAAAGAATATTATTTTGTTTATGGAAGTTCATTTGTTTGTATTCTGCTTCTCAAATGATTTCAATATTGAAAAAAGAATAGAGTCATTATTTCACAAATATAAAGAGTAACAGCAAAATTCATAATGCAAATATATGTTTGCCTGCAGGGAAACTTTACAAATCAAGAACTGTACAAATGAACAAAAATGCAGCTGAGTCAGAGCCTGGCTGTGTATTTGATTTCACGCAAAATATTCAGACATTTAGGATTGTCTCCATAATTTAACCTTAGTGTCCAGCCTCAAAAAACAATTTAGCTTTATATTTCTTTTATTTATGTCTTGCTATGCATATGTGTTGAAGAGTAACTGTCCCCTCAAGGAAGAAGAAATCCACTGAACAGTACACCTTACAAATATTGACCTAGCCTGAGGTTGTCACTTCTAGCAATAAAGAAATTATTTCTTCCTTTGTAAATGTTTCACAGTTTTAAATTAGTCTGCAAGAGCAGTATTTAGCATTCAGGTAAAATAGGACTACCTAAAAGATCCTCACCTTGGTAGTAGCACACCTAGCCAGGGAGGTCCGTGTATCTCTGTCCCCAAGCTTTCTTTGTTCTGTATTGGATAAATAGCTGTTGGGGACCACAAATTATCAATTGAATCGAGGGTACAGGATATCCAAAGCTTATTCGTGTTCTGCCCTTGTGCCAGGTACGAATGAGGAAACCCTGCTCTTTTCTGGTCATGGCTGGAATCCCTAGAGCTAATGACTGCAGTGGTTCTCACGGGGGAAGATAAAGTCTGCTGGAGAAGATGAGGCACTTGGGGAAGCTAAAATCTCCTCATCACCCCCCTTTTCATCCTTGTCCTTTCAAGAATGCTTTGTCCTTGCAAGAATACTTTGGGGTTTTTTCTATCAGTCCACCTTGGTCATCATTACTGTCCCTGAAAATATCCACTGCCTTTCACCTACTGTCCTTGACTCAGACATAAGGAATAAGTACCATGCTTCTGGTTTCCTCATGGTCTTTTGACCAAGAAAAACTAGTCATTCCAGACCTCTTCCTGCACCTCTATTTTGTCTGCTGATTTTTCTTCCCATCATGCACAGGAAACATTCAGCAGGACCCTGGAGACTTACTGCGGGGGTGCCTGATAACTGGTGTCATGGAAAGAGTCTCCAATACATAACTTTAGCTCCACCTCCATGAACTTTTTCACACACAGTGCATTTCTCCCTTACTGATGTGGTCATTTTGCCTGTATTCATGGCCTTTAAATATGCTACTACACATGTGGATCAATATGTACAGCATATAAATTGCTGCTCCCTCCCCGAATGAAGACAAACACCAACAGTACAGGTCACGCTACCTGCATTGTTTCAGATGCATCACACACAGACACAAGTACCCAACATGGGTCCATCAAACAACACACAAAAAGTTATAAGGTTTTATAATAGTCCATTGGTGCTGCCATAGGCTGAGGGGTTAAAACAACACACATGATTTCCTCACGGTTCTGGGGACAGGCAGTCCATAATCAGGTGGGCTCTCTCTTCCTGGTTCGCAAGAGGTTATCTTCTCATTGTAAGAAGAAACAGAGACAGAGATACAGAAAGACAGAGACAGAGAAACAAATTATTGGGTCTCTCTTACTCTTCTTATAAGAACACCAGTCTGATTAGATTAGGGCTCCATTCTTATTATTTTTTTAGCCTTAATTAAATATATTCAAATCCCAGAGCTGTGGATATAGCTCAGTGGCCCAAGTTCCCACCTATCAAATCCAAGGTCATAAATTCAATCCCCAGTTCAAAATAAATTATATATATATATATATATATATATATATATATATATATATTCCATTCCCACATTGGAGATTAAGACTTCAACATATGAATTGAGGGCAATAATTCAGTCAATAATATCTTTGTAAAGTCAAAAACAGCCTGTTTTTCACTTCCTCCATTCCCACTTAAATCACTACAGTTACCATTACGATCTACGATCCTTTTAAAACACAATTCAAATCAATTGCTGCTTTGCTCAAATCTTCCAAAATATTACCTTCGTGGTAAAAATAAAATATTCCACGCCCTCTCCTCCCAGGGCCTATGTGCCTTTCCCCTGTTTACCCACCCTGACTCCCTCTGGCTCACCCTTCCTGCACCCCCTGGTCCCACTCAGGCCCGGGAACTCACGCCATCTCATGTTCCTGGAGGGTTCTCCCCTGGCTTCCCCTGGTCACTTAGACCTCCATTCAACTGCCACCTGCTGTACCCTCTACCTCACCCAACCCCACCTCACTCCACCCCCTCATTGTCCTTATCTCACGGTGAAGGTGCAAATTACCACCTGCAATGACTTGGACATTTACTTGCTTGTGATGTCCCTCACCTCCTTTTCCATCTTTTTACTCTCACATCTCCAAAGCCTGTCAGAAAAATGTGCTCACTTATGTGGAATCAGTGGATCCTATATGTAAATATTTTTTTTTCTCTTCAGTGCAAGATTTTACTTTGATCTGGTTAGGTTTCATTTCTGCTCACTATTCTTGCCAATATTATTTTGAATTTTACTTTGTCACTCATATTAAATATTTCTCCCAGCTGTTGATCACCACTGTAGAGTTAAATAAAAATAACTTGCAACACCCTTACAAGCTGCAAGATAGACAAACATTATTATATATATAACTTTATGCCTATGCATACTTAAATTATAAAGATCAAATTTTTCCCCTGAAATTTACACAGTTTTATCCCCAATGCTTCAAAATACAAAAATATTTGAAGATAAGGGCCCTAAAGAATTGATTAAGTTAAAAGGAGCCCATTAGGGTAGGCCTTAATACAATCTAACCTGTGTCCTTTTAAAAAGAGGGGATTAAGACACAAGAGAGGCCATGGGAATATGTACACACAGAACAGGGATATAAGCAGCACATACATACATGCAGCCATCTTCAAGCCAGAGAGTCCTCAAGAGGATCCTCAGAAGAAACAAGTTGAGCCAACACCTTCATCTGGGCCTTCCAGCCTCCAACGCCATGAATAAAGCAATATCCATGATTTACACTTCTTAGCTTATAAACCAGTATACTACATGCAAACTCTAGATACATATTAGCACCTTGTGGCTGGCTTTAGGAGAACACCAGAGGCTGCTCACACACATAGGAGCAGTGGGAACAGGAGGCTGGGCTCCAGTGCACAGGTTACCCACTTCCTCTGCCTCTGCCTCACCCATCCCTTGCTCGCTGGCCTGAGATAACTGGAAAGAGAGAGTTTGGTATGAGCAACTCCATTCCCCTCTATGCCAGCCATGAGACCTTGAGCCTCTGCCTCTTCCTAGGTTGGGGGAAAGGGGAACCCAGAAAGCCTTAAGAAGAGAAAACATTTTCCAATATCTTAAGAAGCTGATGAGACTAAGAAACTGAATGTGAGTAGAAAAGTTATGAAATTTGGGCTAAAGTGAACTTGAACCCCTATAACTGACAGCATTTCATAGGAGGCAAAGTGTGATCACACCTCAGTGATATGAGACTCTTCAACTAAACAGTGATACCTACGGTATATGCTTAGGACCATTTTTCACTGCCAGACTGTAACACGGGAAACTGGAGGAAAACTTTTAGGCAGCATATTCCTCGCATCAACTCATACTTGGCTAATATATTAATACTGCACTCACATTTCCCCTGGCTGTGGCTGTCTGGGCCAAGTCTGGTTACACAGTTCATGGGCATTTATGTACTGGACACAGGACTCTATCAGATGATAAATAGGCAGGGAGATGACAGTGGTAGTGGTTTTCATCTGTGTGAGGACACTGCCCCACCTGCTGAAATTGCAAAGGCAGAGGTACTAATGAGATGGAAGCAACCATCAATACTCCGTGTGATACTCTATTTGTTCTTGGGATAAGCTATCAGCTTCTGCCAGCCTCATGCAAAGGCATGCACTGTTTGGTCACAGAACACTGGCTCGGCCAGTCATGAAGAACTAAATCCCCCTATCACATCCAGACCAAAAGGAAAGAGGCAGACAGGAAATAAACATAACCTGAACATGAAGGACTTTATATATGGTGACCTGTTTTAAACCTCACAACAACCTTCAATGTTCCTGACCTTTTCAAAGAGTGAAACTCAGAAAGGTTACATCCCCATCAAGGTCACACAGGTAGCATGTGACAAACTCAGGATTTTGGCCTGGGTACATTTGGCTTTCCATTGTTGTCATTTCCTATCTGCCCTCTGTTTCTCTCTCTCTCTCTCTCTCTCTCTCTCTCTCTCTCTCTGTCTCTCTCTCTCTGTGTCTGTGTCTCTCCCTCTATGTCTCTGTGTGTCTCTCTCTCTGTCTCTCCAAGTTTGCTTAGTCAACACTCTTTACTTGTTATACCCTCTGGCAGGCATGCATCATTTATACAGCAAACTGCCAAGGAAGGAAGCCCATACTCAGCATCTATGTGAAAGGACTTTAGCTAGCCCTTTAAAGAACACAGAAAAAGTATCTTAAACTCTGATGCAGAAAACCTTTAAAAGTTAGGCTGTATTTATGCTATTGGTATTGGGAGGCTAATTCAGTGTCATCTTATTTTTCTCTGAAGTAGTTTTCTTTTTCACTTTGCCAAGAATTTAATGAGATCCACTCTCAAATTTATGTATAAAATTGAACATATCCTCTCTCAACTTCCATCACGGTGGATGTAAAAATGAAAAAGACAAAAGCAGCAACGAAAATGTGGAGAAACTGGAGCACATGAACACAGTTGGTATAAGTGCAAACATGGTGTGCTCACTATGGAAAACAAGAGATTTTTCAAAAATCAAAACTAAACTTCCATGTCATTGAGCAATCTTATGTTGGGGCATAGGTCTGAAAGAACTGAAATAAGAGACTCAAAGATGTCAGTGAAAGAGTTTTGGCCCAGGCCGGACACTGTAGCTGGAAAAGCCTCCGCCAGAACCAAGGAGCTCCTATTTCCCCCACCCCTAAGGATTTACCTATGGTGCCAAAAGTATACCATTGGGCTACTTGTGCATCCCTAATGCCCCTCAGGCACTACCCCTAACCTAAGCTACATGTATGCCCCCACTCCACGTGTTCCATGGAGAGATCGATGACCCCAGGGAGATGCCACACCCCAGAGGATCGGGGGTGTCTCTCCCCACATTCTCAAAATAAAGGTCATTTGTATTTCATACTTCTTATCTTTTCAGCCACCACTAGTCCCCCACAGTTCTATCATATGGTTCCCTGACCAGGAACAGCAGATGAGAGACTCCTGAGGCTTTTTCCCAGTTTGAGTCCCCTGCCATTCAGGACCAGGACCGGACTGCATCCTGCATTAATTCCTCAATTCTACACTCAGGAGCTGTAAACTTGTCACTGCCAGTTCTCGAACAACACCAACCCAATTTACCACGGGTGAGCAACCCCCTGGAGATTGCCACTGGGCCAGGCCCAGGGTTGGTTTTCTTCCCCTTTCCATGGGTTCGTGTAAAGCTCTCACGTCTTTAGATAGCCCAAGGCAGGGTCATTCTGAGCCAACCTGTGTACACACGGGAGGACTCTCATGTCCTTTGGGTTCAGATAGCCCAAAGCAGAGTTTTCCTGGGCCAGGCTATGTCCACACTGAGAGACTCTCACATCCTTCAGAGCTTTTTAAGTTCTCATGGGTAGAGCTGTTACTAAACCCACGTGAAATCCACTCGTATATATTGGTGACGGCCAATTATTATGAAGCTTTGGGACCATATAATAACCGATCGGTTTAGAGTAAAAAGTGACGACTTCAAATTTAGCAGACCACAGTCCGTTGCCTCATCTGACTATAACTCCATGGACTTAGACTCTACACCAGATTTTATCTTGGGGACCACTTCCTGTCCCCCCACCAAAAAAAACCCATACCTACCTATGGCTTATCACACTGACGACAAGTTTACAAAACTCTCTGAGCCTTTATTTTGGGAATGTGTCCTTTCCCGCCAGCGTCCCAGTCCCTTTTGTTTCCTCGCCACCTCCTCCTCCCTCGCCCCCCCTCCCCCACCACGCGCACTGACCCATTCCCTGCCGAGATGGGAAAAACAAGCCCAAACAGTATTGAGAGATACTGCCACTTTAAGCTTTCCCGCTGTGCCCCAACTCCACACTGTATCTCAGCTCTCATGCAGCGGACCCACATGGGGTTTGACTCTAATGCTGTGCCCTAATCCTCGCATCCCGCTAGGGGCTCCTCCACATGGTGGCTCAGCTCCACACCCGTGGGCTACATCCCATCCCGACGCTAGCCCCGCCTACACTCTGCATGCGCTCTCCCCACCCTGGTGCCCTGCCTGCCCTAAGCACCCCGCCCACTCTGCGTGTTCCACCTTTAAACACAGGCACAGCTAGACAGCAGCTCAGCGGCTGGGCTCAGAGATACTATTTTTTTTACAGTTCTCAAACAATTTAATCAAGGTTAAATAAGCTGGCAATAAACAAGACTGGCTGATAAATGCGGGACAGTGGCCACCTGGTAATTTTACCAACCTTGTTTATCAATCAAAGCCTTCAGTAATCTCCTGGTTAACAACTAAAATTGGGAAGTATTTGTAAATTCCTTTTGCTGTGAGCCACCAGTGGAGCTCTATGGTGAGCTTACTGTCTATATTATACTGTACTGTCAGTTGTTAATTCCTTTTGCTATAACCACCAGTGGTGTTCTGTGTTGGGCTTATTGCCTGTATTGTACTGTGTTGTCACTGATCTCCTGGTAACAACTAAAATTTAAAATAATTATACATTCTTTTTGCTGGGAACCACTGGTTCTTTTCCAAAACAAGGAAGGTGGTGAAAACACAGGAAATGATTTAATATATTTTAGACTACTGAAAGAAAATCACTTCAAGGGTTTTGTTGAAAGTTTTAATGTCTGAGAAGCAAGAAGAAAGGCAATTGACTGGTAATAAGTAAAAAAAAAGAGGGACAAAGAAAGTGGTTTTGGCTTCAAGTAAAAATGTCTGGCTGTGCCAGAATGTGAAAGAAGATAGAAAAAGCTCAACTTGATGATATAGAGTAAGTTGTAGAAAGCTCGAGAGGATGTGAATTTTATTTGTCTTGGTTTATAGTACTGCAAATAACAAGTTTGAAAAGAAGTAAATGTGTTCATCACAGTGAGTAACAAACTTACAAGAGCCAAGGTGTGGAGACAATCCAAGTGCCCAATGATGGATGAATGGATAAAGAATACATACATAGAATATAATACCATTCCACCATGAAAAATAGGAAACTCCACAGTATTATACATAGCTGGGCCTTCAGAATAGTGTGCCAAATGAAATAAACCAACCATAGAAAGAGAAATACTGCATGGAGGCATCTAAAATAAAATAAAAGGCTGGAATGGTGGTTAAAAGAGCTAAGTGGATAGAGAGGTTGGGAAATTTAATCAACAGGAATGGAGTTTCTTTTTAAATTCTTTTTTAAACCTTTATTTCTCCTTGTCTCCATCCCCTCGAAATGCACACACTGTATTTAGTACAGTGTTAATATATAGTCCCTTATAGTTTGATTACTATCAATCTGACCCAATGAAAGCTTGCCTGTTATTTTCCTAACTGGAGTCATTGCCAAAAATGTTTGGTTTGCTGTGAGATAATTTGGATTCTGATATACAGTTCTAACCCATAACAGCTGATGGAATGTGATTAAGTGTATTGGGCTTGGGAAGGTGTGGGTGGAAAAAAAATAAGAAGCATATCACACAGGATACAAAAATACTCATTTTATAGCAACTCAGGACATTTTCAAAGAACTGGTGACAAAAGATTAGCAAACTATTAAAAATTGTTAGAAGTCCTTTGCCATCATAAAGGATAATACTGCATGTACCAGTATGGTTGACTTGAATTAACCAATACTTGAATGAATAGCAGTCACAAGAAACCTTAGCAGGAGGCATCTTCAGACATCAGGAGGCCATATAAAGAGAGTGTGGAAGGATGATCACCCTTTGGCCCCATGGAGGTCTACTATTCTAAAAGAATATGCATCTCTGTGCTAACTGTAGGAAGTATGTGTATACCACATATACAGTATTTGGGGAAAAACTTGCTCCGATATTAAGCAAATAAAACACTAAGCAGATCTGATTCTGTAGTATAACTATCAAAAACAAGAGCCCCAAACTATACAAATATGAAGCAAGGGTGAAACGTACAGATCTATTAACTGTGATTGTCTTGGCTGATAGAACTGTTGAGTGGATTTTGTTTTCCTTTTCTATATTTTCCACAGTTTCTTTAATGATCATGTGTTTTTACCAAGGGAAAAGTTAGTTTAAAAATGAAATTTCTTTTTCTTTTTCCTTCTCTCAAAATACATTATTGTTCTCTTAAATGATGCCTCATTTCACTGTCACTGACACACCATTTTGTATCTATAAGCCAAAACATGAGGTTGAGCAGATGAAGGAAACACAACTGAAAACTGGGTGATGCTTAGATTGGGGTAACCAAAGATCCAGAAAAGCAGCGAGTTCTCATTTAACCAACGTGCTGCAGCAAACATTAGCTGCTAACAATGGTAATTACTTTGATTACTTTCAAGCATCACTTTAACATCTTAAAGCATTATGAAAGCCAATCTATTCAGCATGAAATATTTGGGCTACAGAAACCAATGAGGGGTGAGTTTTGTCTAAGAAAAGATAGAACACACACTGAAACATTATTAAAATCTAAATATGCCAAATTAATAGTATTTAGGGAAAATTGTGATGGTTCTTGAAGAAAGAGGACAAAAGTTGATACTAAAATGATTACAAAGCACTAATGTGTGTGATAATTATATTCAAAATGCTGAGATGATAATGAAGATAGTTATGTATTTTTTTAAAGAAAAACTCTTATCTGCATTCTTTGTTGGAATAAATAACACCAGCACCCATAGCAACAGTATCCATCAAACTCAGAAAGGTAATATTGAAATCAAAGAACCCTGAACTCAAGTCCAAGTTCCCAAAGTCCCCAACCATGTGTAATTTACCAAATTTTCCAATTCATATTTTCTTGATTGTAAAATAGATTTCTAGTGCACTTGAAATTATTAAATGATACAATTAATAGAAAGGATTTATGTAATGATGTTGTGGCAGTCATTGCTGCTTTAATATCATCTTGCTTTGAAGTCCTACCATGCTTTTGTTCTTATGTTTCCATTGGTTCTATCATGTTGTACCTTATTGGATTTTAATATGTGGATTAATATAAACAAATTTCAAGGAAAATGAGATATTATAGTAGCCATTGTTCATTTTCTGTTATTTGGTTTTGAATGTCCTATAATAATTTCATTATCTTGAATGATTTTGTACTATGTTGTTATGTTTGATATTATTGTGTGTGAAGATAACTATTTCAAAGAAAAAGAAATTATGGTAGCTGCTGTTAACATCTGGTTGTCTTGTTGTGAAGTGCTTTGTTGCTTGCATTGTTCTTTTATAATATGATTCATTCTGTTCTCTTTTGTTTTATTCTCTTTAAAATAAAAAATTGTTTAAAAGACACCAACCATATTTAAGAATCTCTGTGTGCTCAGTTTTCAATGAGCATTTTAATTACAGAATGTAGATTTCCTAGTTCTTTGCCATTTGGAAGCTGCTACTCATCTTAGTTGAAATAAAGATTTATTTTGGCAAGAATGACATGTCCTCCTTGCAGACTCTTCAGAATTCAACATATCAGGTATTAATGAGCTCAGCTCTTCACTTAAAAGCTCTGGAAATGGCATCTGGTAGTTCTATATATTTTCAAGAGACCCACCTAACCTTCCTCCCCAGCTCCAAAATAGGTCCCAAATAGAATTTTCTTGTATCTACAAAGATCTTAATATCTATAATATAGAAATACCAATATTAAGAGCTTTACATAAAAACTGGTCATACGATAAGGAAATACCCAGTGTACGTGGCACAGACAAATGTGAAAACACTCCTTGGTAACATTTCCTCAAATGAGATTATGTGACACTCCTGCAGAGCCAGGCTATACTTTCAGGGATCATTTCTATAGTATGTTACTAGAGCTGTTTCTCTGATCATGTAGAGTACCAACTCCTGCAGAGCTAATAACCCCCACTGAAACTGAGTTCACAATGAAAAATTATAAAGCACAAAATCATAAGTACAATTTAAAAACTGGGTCTCAAGAATCTGAATTTATAAAACAAGATGTTGCATCAATAATAATAATAATAATAATAATAATATGTGTTTTTAAAAGTATCAAAGGAAAAAAGAATAGGACAGCAGAAAAATTATCAGGGAAGTTATAAAATGCAATAAACAGAGTTTTCTATTAAAAAACATAGTTACTGAGCTTAAGCAGTAAAAAAATGAAACAGCATACTAAACACAGCTGAAGAGAGAATACACTGAAAGCTAGAACTGAAAAGAAGGTAAAGAAATTGAATGTGTGAAAATTTTAGAGAAACATAGAAGACAGAATGGAAATTTTCAAGATATATCTAACATAAGTAACAAAGCAAGAGTATATAGACTGAAAGTACATGTGTTCTTTTGAATGTAATATCTTGAAATTTTACAGAATCAATTTAAAAATGAACATTCAGTTTGATAGAGCACACTGCATCCCATGTAAGATAAAGGAAAAAATTAACTACATTCATAACAATAAAAGTGTATGGACCCAAGATAAAAATAGTATTTTAAAAATAACTAAAGATTTTCCATGCAAATCCACAAATAGTATGAGAGCAGACTTCCCTCAGTGATGATAAAGACCAGTGGGTGATGAATTAATAGTTTTTAACGCTAAGAATAGAAAAGATCAGTCTTTCACACTCACCTAAAAATTTTAGATTGAAATTTCACATTCAGCTAGATAATATTAATAAATGAAGTGAAATAAAGACATTTTCAGATCTATCTTGATAAAATTTACCAGTAGTAAGTCTTTATTGACTGAGCTGTAAGTCAAAGATGCACTTGGGTCAGAAAGAATTAAACTGAGAAGTCGGGAATAATATGCAGAAGCAAAAAAGGACCAATAATATAGTGATATGACTCACTTGAATTTGACTGATGTACTGATAAAAAATAAGTTTCACCACAATGGAAGGAAGGCCAGTGGTTTGGAGTCAATAGAACTTTGTTCAAGTACTACTTTTACTAACTAGAATAAATCATGTTCATAAGTAAAGTGATATTCACATAAAATGAACCCAAAATATTCTCTGAAAATCAAAGTTTGTGATTTTTTGTGCTGTTTACTGGTTACTTTTTCTCTTCAAGAAAAAATATACAATAATATATGTAATAATTTCAATGGAATCAAAGAAATATGCCTCTTTGGATCAAAAGGTTGGCTGTTGAGCTGTATGCATACATGTTGCCTTCCAAAGACCATGTAATGCAGGCAGATACTCCTTGAAATTCCCAAGTAGATTCACAAGATTTACCCACGACAGGGCAGGGAACCTTCCTTTTCAGCATCATGTGTGTTAACATGTAATGAGCATCGTGCTACTGTGACACAAGGTGCAACCTGCCCTCCAGTCAATCACATGTGAGAACTATCATTGTTGGAGTGAAATTCCCCTGAGTCCATCCTGGAGACCAGAGGTGTTCCTGTAGCTAGGAAATCATCAAAAGGGAAAAAGAAGGTGGAAACAAGCCTAGTAATCTTATTCATTCTGTACTAGAGAGAAGAAAATAATATGAAATCCATTTCTCCTTACAAGGCAGCAAGAATGATTTCTGAGTAAAGAGTAGTCCGAGCTTTGAGAATTACATTATGGATGAGCCTTTTTCTCTGAATGTTCTTCTCATTACTGATAAGTTCATCCCAATCAGAAAATTATTTTATGGCCCTAATTTGCTTCAACAACTACTAACTATTATTCTCAAGCTAAGAATATGGTGTCAAAATCCTTTATGCTTCTGTAATGGTCATTTTTGAAATCCCAGCTTCCATGGTATTATTGAAAAAATATTTCATGGTCTCTGTTAAGACTGCATTTGCTGAAAGTCTTTCTAGCCCTCTTCCCACAGATCTCAAATGACTGACAGATATCCCAACATAGTTACACCAGGCACATGTGGTTCCCTCTTCCCCTTTTATCAAAAGACAGCTTGTTCCTTTCCATTCTTAGGGATGTGTCTTCCTTCCAGAAACTGTCCCCTAGCCTCTAATCACACACTCTCCACAGTCTCTCCTCTACATTTCCCAATGGAATACTGGGTCTACAGGATAGACGTTACTAATGATCACCATTTAATCCAAACCTTCTCTCTTTCCAAGCATTGTATGTTCCCACTCTTTTGAACTTAGGCATGGCCAGTGACATATGAGTGGAAACAACCTGTGTCATTTCCAGACTAAATCATTCAGTGAATATAGATGATTTTCCTCTTTCTCTGTCTCCCACATCATCCAAAGCTGCATGTCTCAGAGAGTGAAGAGCCCATATTGTAGAAGTTCCAATACGCTGGTTTGCCAAAATGTCATATGAAAAGTAGTGTAGTGGAAAGATGGCTAGATCCACAGAGGCTTTCGTATGAACAAGAAACAAGCCTGTTTGTTTGTTTGTTTGTTGAGACACTGACACACTGGCGCTGCTTACTACTGCAGCTTATCTCAACCTTCCTGCCTATTATTATGACTCTGTAATAGAACATGTCATACTGTTATTTACACTTACTAACTTCCTTGTCTACTTTTTGAGATAGTAGACTAAGGCATTTATTTCGATATGTGTAGTACCCAACATAGTGGATGTTTAACACATATCTTGAGTAACATGCTAACAGAATGAATTGCAAGAAGATGCACAAGATTTAGTATTGCTGGAGACCTCTTTATTTTCTACAGGTGACATTTCAGGCCTGCCAAGGAGGTAGATGGTCATGTTGCAAAAGGTAAGTTTCTCTTAACATAGGCAGTTGAATCGCAGGATTTTGCTCATGATTCAATTTTACTTTAGGGCTTCCTGTCACCTGTAATTTCCTGCAGAAATAAAATCATCAATGCTTCTGAAATTCCACTTAACACTTTCCCTTTGAAAAGAAGTCTTGAAGCCAGGAAGTGAAACATATTTTTACAACATTTTTTCTTCCAAAATTGTTTTGGCTATTCTAGGTCAGTTTCACATGATCTGGAGAGTTAAATTTTCAATTCTAAAACAGACAAGAAAAGCTATGATGTTTTGACTGAGGTTACACTAAATCTGTGTCACTTCAGATAAAAGCATCTTAATTTTTATTCTTCAAATTTACAAATGTAGTTTATCTAATTTTGCTTCATTTTTTCTTTCCTTCAGTGATTTTTTTGTAAATTTTAAAAGCCTTATAAATTTATTGAAAATTTATTTCTAGGACTTTTCATTTTATCTTACCTAAGTGGAAATGCACATTTTATTATTTTATTTCCCACATTTTGCTTGCTAGTTGATGAAAATTAAGTTAATTTATTTAAATTGAGCTTGTATCTCAGGATCCTGTTTTTAAAATTTTATGTTTCTAAAAACTTCTTTGAAACCTTCTTAGGATTTTTTAAACATATAGTCATGCCATCTGCAAATGAAGACAGTTGTTTTCCATTTTTTATACCTTTTATTTCTTTTGTTTGCCTTCTAGCACTGGCTATGACCTTCAGGAAGATGCTGAATTACAGTAAGAAGGTGGGCATCTTGCCTTGCTGCAGAATTTATGGGAAAATCACTAACCTGGTGCTAACCACAGGGCTTTAGTCAGTACTCTTTACCATATGGTAATGTACCTTTTTCTAGTCTGTAAGATCTGCTGCTCATATTTTCACATATTTTCTTTTTTATTAATGTCCTTGTCTGCTTTTGCTCTCAGTGCTATGCAGTCTTCATCAAATGATCTGGGAAGTATCCTAGGCCTTTCTGCTTATATTTACTCAACATTTGTGAATATTTTGTTTTCATTTTACCCTAAATGTTTGCAAAACATACCAATGAGCCAATCTACCTAACTTGGACTCTTCTTATTGAGAAGGTTTTTTCAATAAAAATGCAATTCAATATCCATGAGGGTTTTTTTTTCAAAGTTTCTATTAACTCTTCTTGTCAGTTTTGATCACATTGTTTTTCAGGTAATTTGTCAGTTTCACCTGAGTTTAACATACCGGCGTAAAAGCAGTTCATAATATCCTTTCAGTGCTGGGCGACGCTGTATGGTGGCCTGTCTTTATTCTTGATATTGGTACTTTATATTTACTCTATTTTGCAGTAAGAGTTTATCAATCAATCTTTTCAAATAACTGATTTGTGTCTTTGCTAGAACGTTTTTCCTATTTTTTGCTGTTTTATTTACTTTTGAAACATTTTCTCCTACTTTTCTTGGGTTTGACTGGCTCATCTTTTTGAAGTTCTCTAAATGAAACTTAGGTCATTGGTTTTAAAAATCTAAGTCTTTAAAGCTACAAATTTTCCTTTAGGTGCTACTTTACCTGCACTCCACAATTGTACATATTTCAGTTTCACATTCATACAATTCAAAATAGTTTCAAATGTTTCTTTTCTAGTCTATGAGTTATTTAGAAATTTACCTTTTAATTCCCAAATATTGGATTTATCCTGATATCTCATTAGTTTCTAAATTATTCTTCTTGTGACTAGAGAACATACTCTATCTGATTTTAGTAGTTTGAATTATATTGAGATTTAATTTTCTTTTGAGTCTCTGAATCAGGTGTATTTGAAAATAAAAATCAAGTTTTCCTTTTGATGGGTAATTGTTTTATAAACAAAATATCTTTGTAGCTGACAATATTGTTCTCTATATCCTTACTGGTGGTTTCTCTGCTTTTTTCTAATATTCTTGAAAGTTGTATTTAAAACATAGATGTATTTTTTCTTTAGATACTGTCAATTTGAGCTTCATGTATGCTAAAATTTGATTGCCTTCTGCATAAATGTTCATGCCTGCTATGTTTTTATTGAAGAATTAGTAGTTTTTGGATTGATCTCTTTATTTTTGGTAATACTTCTACTCATCCTCACTTTTGGGGATACTAATGTAGCCTTCCTTTCCATGCTGTTTGCATGGTATATCTTTTTAATTCCCCCTGCTTTCAAATTCATCTGTGATAAAATACAGTCCATTTAGCAGTTTACAAATAAAATCCAGCATGTATTTGAGTATTGGTGTTTTACTCGATTTGATAATCTATGCCTTTGCATTGGAATGTACAGTTCATTTGTAGTTATGGCAGCTTTGCATATATTTTGCCTTTAAGTCTTCCTTCTTGATACTTTATCTATTTTTTCTTTTTCTCTTTTTCATTTCAATTTCTGTCTCCCTATCTTCTTTTTGGTTAAATGACTTTTTTGAGTATTTCCTTTTAATTCTAACTAATTTTGATATCCCTGTTTTTCATAATTTCTTTGAAGTATTTGTTTCACAATATGTGCTCTTAACTTAACACAATCTATTTAGTCTTTACCACAATCTATTCAGTGCTATATTGTGTCACATAGAAAGACATCTCCACAGTATAATTCCAATTCTGAGATCTCATAGTGCACTGTTCATATATACTATATCTAAAACATAATAATTCCACACGTTATAATTGTACTATACAAAGATTGCAATTTTTTCATTAGTCTATTGAATTTCAAAGAATAGAAAATGAAAGGATATTCATTCATGTTTACTAATTTACCATTTTCTACGCTCTATTTTTTCTCACTACAGCCAAGCTTCTGTCATGTGAATTCCTTCAGCATTAATAACTTAATTATTAGTTTTAGCAGGCTATTACTAAATCGGTATCTTAAAATAACACAAAATTTCTGTAAGTCAGAAGCCTGAAATAAGTCTCAAGGGGCTCATGTCTGCAATGCAGCTTCTTTTGAAGGCCTCAGGGCATTAGTTCAAATAATTTCATATACTTGTCAATTTTTAACAGTATATTTTCAAAGTGCTAGAATAACAATTTGGTTCTTTTGTAATACTAATTTTTCTGCTGAAATTTCTTACCTCTGCATTTATTATGACAGTCTTATCTTTTATGCTTTTAAATATGTTTGTAATAACTTCTTATGAGTCTTTGTTCACTAATTCTAATATACTGACCATCTTAACTTCTTCACTATTCACTTAGTTAGGATTGTAGGCATATGTCACTCATGCCTGATAGGTTTAATTGGAAAATTCACAGATGAAATCTGTAGCTAGATCTAGTATTGACTAATAATTAAGATGAATGTAAAAGTTACCAGTTATATCTAAGGGCTTATTCCTTTAAAATCTAATTCTGATAAGTATTATCTTTTGAAAAACTATATAAATAGGCATTTTAATTTAATTTTATTTTTTGTCTTTTTGACACAGGGTCTTGCCAGGCAGTTCAGGCTGGTCCTGAGCTCACTTTGCAGCCCAGGCTGGCCTCGAACTTGCAATGATCCTCATGCCTCAGCCTCTTGAGTGCTGAGATAACAGGGTTACACTGCCATACCCAGCTTTAAATAGATATTTTAAATATCACTTATTTGTTTTATTTCTGAAAATACAAGAACAAATGTCTTTTCATAACAGTTTATCTATTTTAGTACAGAATTGTTGAACTGACTTTAAAATAGTAAGAGAAACACTGCTCTTCTGATGAAGATTGTATCCTCAAGACTTTTAGTGATGAGTGAGAGAAAGTCAATTTGGAGACACATTTACAAAAAATAATAAATCTCCTGGCTCTCTGGATCCAAGATACAATTGAGGGATTAAGCTGTGGTGAACAGGGATGAAGATGGGCTTCACAACATTGAAGGCAGGCTGAGCAAGGGTCCAGAGCTCTGCTACTCCCCAACGCCGTCTCCTCCCTGACCACTGCCTTTATCTGCTCACCACCTGAGGAAATTGGCAGTCAACAGTTGCAAGCTTTTGTGTATTAAAAATTAAAAGTGAGGCTCTCTTTATTTACTGTACTAAGCACGAAAATTCTGCAGCTATATGCTAATTAATTCATCAAAGTCGTCCTTGCATCATAACCTATGGGACAAAAAGGCAAAGTCAAATAAAAATATTTCACATGGATGCATACCAGTACGGAGAGCTTCTTCCCAGGAAAGGGGAGGAATCAAGACAAACCTCTTAGATTTTCCCATTAAGATTCATTTCCATGGTTTCATAAACATAAGAAGAAACAACTTGAGGTTTAGAAAATATGCTTTGGAATTTAGGTCAATTTTCTATATTAAAAATATTTTGGAGGTGATTAATATGTGCCTGCTGTCTCATCTGTCCCCAGATGCCCCTTTGATATACAAACCTGCCTAAGGAAAAATTAAAGTGTTTGAAAAAAACATGACCCAAGCCTGGGTCAGCTGTGCTGGCCCATCACAGTCACTGAACCCTGGACTCTGAGCAAGCAAGATAACCTCCACCTTACATTTCTTTCACTCCTAAATAAGTGTAACAAAACTGACTTGATAGGTTTTTACAAGGACTAAATATAATAACACAAATAAAACAACAGAGGTAACCAACATATTACCTACCTGAAGTCCCTGAAAGTGAGTCCGTTTCCTGTACAATAACTACAATTTTACTTTTCTTTCTGAAGTTTAAAAAAATAAAATCTATTATTTGATTTATTTGTAATCTGGAGAGAATAATGTAGAATAAGAACCCAAAAAAGAAGACAAATAAATGTCCTTTGACTCCTTTGCTATTACAAAACCAGGACAAATGCTTTAAAATAGAGATTCCAACACACACTCATGGTGAGCTTTGATGGCAATTTTATTAAATTACTTATTAAGCATTTTATGCTGAATTTTTTCTCTCCCCTCTTGTCCTCATCTGATTTTCCTTCTCCTGCTTCCTCTCATTCTTCTGCTACTCATCCTACCTGTAACTCACTGGAAGGCAAATAAGACTTGGCATTTTTGCCATCAATGTTTTGGGAAGTTTGCTGCAAACATCTTTCAGCTCCACTTTTAGACAAGCTGATTACATTGACTTCTATCCCTTAACCCAAGTATTAACAGAAAAACAATTATTTTGGCAGACAGCAAAAATGTGTTTTTACTAAATAGAAAGAAGGTAAGTTGAAAGGGAAGTAATGTGAAAAGACAAAGGTGAATTCTGAGCCTTGTGTGGGGTGAGCACTCCACCTGTATTAGAAATACACCCTCATGTTAGTATGCATTTTGCTAGGACACAGAGAAGAGGGCAAACAAATGAGGCTATTTATTTGACCAGCATCTGCTGGTCTTTAAATGACTAGATTTAAATGACTAGACTACAATAAATCTTACCAAGAAAACCAGGCCACCTTCAAAAAATTGTGGTTAATGATACTAATATACTTGTTTGTGTCCAATGGTCTTTTTGTCCTACATCTTTGTAAATGTCCTGAGCAAGGCTCTATGCCATCTAATGTCTGCGGGCTTGTCTTTAACTGTGTGATTTTTGATTCCCTACACTTTACCCAACATCCTACCCAAAGTTTTCAAGTTTCCCCAGACAGAAAGTGCCTTAGTTACTTTCTTTGTAACTGAGACATAATACCAGACTTTCACAATTTAAAGGAGAGATTTATTTTAGCTCTTAGCTTAGTCCTTAGCCAGTTCCAAGGTAGGAATGGTATGTTAGGAGAATTATCCCATGTTTCTATAGCTTCCCAGTAAAGCCACCAAATTGTGATCTTATCAGTGGAAGGACCTCCTGATGAAGTCATTACCTCCATAATCCAATCACTCCAAAATCCCTTCAATAATCAGTCCCATCAATAACCAAGCCTTCAACACATGAGCCTTTTGGGGGACATATTATATCCACACCATAACAGTGAGTCATCATATTCTGAGCACTATCATATTGGACTAAATTCCTACGTTGTCTCTACTACTGTATTGAGGCCTTATCTGTATCAAGGAATGCCCGTGCTAAACCAAAGACAAAAAATAAAGACTGGAACAGTCACCTTCCAGGACAGGGTCTTCACTATTGTAGTTCTATTGACAGTTTTCCCTAGAATCACTGTCACCTAGCCAAAAACTTTAAGGGCAGTATATCACCCATAGTATTAACAGAAAACTAATTCTTGCACTGCTGCAGCCTGAGAGTTTAATTCATGTCGGGAGCCAAAACACTGAGGTATTAATAAAGGTTTAAACTGAGGAGGATCTGCCTTCCTAACAAATGCATACACTCAGAAAAGAGTCTGATATAATGCTTGATTTAATTCCTTATTTCTCTGTAGAATTGATTGAGACCTATTCTTTTCCCTTCTCCACCTCAGCTACACAGCCAGTTTCTCCTGTTTCCATTGGATTTGGATGGATACCTGGGGCTATGAGATTTACAAACAGCAAGACAGTGAATGTACTGGCCACTCACTGGGTAATGCTAAAGGTTGTTGAAGCTGTGGCTTTTTATTGCTGCAATTTCATTTCTGCCAGTACACCCTTGATTAAATACAGTTCAACTGTTGCACTCCAGGTTCTAGTTGGTACTCAAAAGTAACCAGTGGCCCCAAACCAGTCCTGCTTCTCCTAGACCTAATGCCCTTCCTCTCCAGTCATTGGTTATGATTCTGATGTCTGCCCACTCAGTTTTGAAAATGAGACAGGCTTGTTTTGCTTTTAAGAAAAGACTGAATTCTGACTCCAGCTCCACCACTATTCCATTGAGGGTCTTTTTTTAAAATGTAGAATGGAAAACTGAACTCAAGGCCCTCACACTGAGTTATATCCCCAATTCTCTCCCCTTTTTCATTTTAAGACATCCTGTCACTCCAGCCAGAAGCTCTCAACACTGGCAGCTATTTTGGATACTAATTCCTGAATCTTTACTTGAGAATTTCCAGCTCAATTGCTCCACAGTTGGTTTCTTGCCCCTGGGTCAGTGATAACAAACCTTTTAGAGCTTTCAATGATACAAATAGCCTGCTGTAGCAAGCATACGTGGTGATTAAAATAAGTACTGAAGGGTTAAGAACACAGAAATCTGTGGTTCCTAACCTCCTAGGGGCTGGTTAAATTGCAGATTTCTAGCTGTGCCTTCTTTCTTCAGAGACTGATTTAGAACACTTTACTAGAGATGATTTTAATATACTTAATACTGGTGAACAATCTTTTGAGGAATACTGATTTAAAAGAAACCATATAATTAGCCTATATCAGGGTTGATGATATATAATTTGGAGTCTCTGCTCTTCAGGCATATATAATTCCAGTGTTTACAAAAGGTGGGTTTTCTTTATATTAGATAAAGGATCTATCTTTTCTTTTACCAATGGCTCCCATCTCCAAAACTGGAGCAGTTGATCTGCATATGTAAATTCAACTTCCTTCTTTCTTCTACCATCTTATCTTTCAAGTTCTTTTTTTTTTTTTTTTTTTTTTTTTTTTTTTTTTTGTCGTTTTCATTTTTATCGGTACCGGGGACCGAACTCACGACTGCCTGCTTGCAAGGCAGGTGCTTATGCCGCTGAGCTAAATCCCCAGCCCTCTTTCAAGTTCTTAAATCACTACCATTGCCAGTAAGACTCAGGCCCCACGCACCAGGGGAGTCAGCTTAGGCTCTGTCTTAGTTCCCCTCCATCTTGCAGCTCTAATGATTGGACGCCCACCCTAATCACTCAAGACCCAGACCTTCACCTTGGATCTTGATTTTGTATATGGAGTTCTACATTATTGCCTGTTCCACAGACAGTTGGGTCTTAAAAAATTGAGTTGAGATAAAATGAGCGTGGTACTGCCAAAAAAACAGACCTGAGGATCAATGGAACAGATTAGAAGATGCAACACAACTACAAAGACACTCAGCCACCTTACCTTTAACAAAGGGCTAAACATGTTCACTGGAAGAAAGATAGCCTCTTTAATAACTGGTGCTGGAAAAATTGGCATTCCACATATCTAAGACTGAAACTAGACCCATGTCTATCACCATGTACTAAACTAAAATCAAAAAGGATCAAAGATCCAAACATTAAAATAGAAACACTAAATCTACTGATAGACAAGGTAGGTAGAAATCTTGAAGACATAGAGGTAGGCAAAGAGTTTATGAACAAAATGCAAACTGCATGGGAAGTACTTCAAAGAATCAACTGGAATCTCATCTTATTAAAAAGCTTTTGCACTTCACAAGAAATCACCAACAAAGTGAAAAGAAAACCCACAGAATGGGAAAAATTTTAGTCAGCTGTCACTCAGCTGTCCCATAGACATATATTTTATGTCCCTAGAATATACAAAGAATTAGGTCCCCAAATTCAAAGATTCAATCCAAAAATGGGCATCTGAGTTGAACACACTTATCAAATGAAGAGACAGAAATGTCAAATATGTATATGAAGAAATGTTTGACAGCATTGGTCACTTGATAATTGCAAATTAAGACATGGAGACTTCATCTCAATGAGAGAATGGCTGCTGTCAAGAAATCAACTGATAACAAATGTTGGTGGGGTTGTGGGAAAAAAGGAACACTTCTCCTCTGTTGGTGGCAACCACTGTGGAAATCAGTGTGGAGATTCCTCAAAAAATTAGAATTCAAAGTCTCATTCTATCCAGCTATTCTGCTTCTGGGTATTTTCCCAGAAAAACTGAAAATGTCATGCCACATGATACATGTGCACTCATGTTTACAACAGCATGAACGATAATAGCTAAATCTTATTTTATTTTAAAAAGAAACATAGAAAAAAGAATAGAAATGATACATAATTTCAAAAACAGTAGGGAATTAACACTAGTTAACATATTGCATGCATATCATTATCTTAGAAGTAGTTGTTCAGGTTATACGATCTAAGGACAAAAGTGATTAATCAAAGACAGCACAAACTGTTCCTATTGATGAACTAACAGAGATTAGCAGTATAATTGCCTAACGTGCATACATACATTTATATATGTTTACCAACAAGATGTAACAGCGAAATCTTGGAAACAACCCAAATAAACAGATGTGGTATTTTTATACAATAGAATATTACTCAACTATAAAAAAGGATAGTCTTGAGTCTTTTATATGTAAATTGAGGCAACTTGGGATCATATTTATAAGTGAAGTAAATCAAGCATTCATTTACAAATATCATATTGCCTTCCTAGTGTAAAAAAATAAAAAACTGAAAGAGTAATAAGATTCAAAATGTACAACAGTTATTGCAATAATGAAAAGGAAAGAAAGTGCTCAAAAGGAAAGAACAGCTGGGATAGGGGAAAGGAGAAAAGGAAGAAAGGAAAAGATTATACATATTTAGGATACTATAATACCAATCTCTGTTAGTTTATCAAAAGAGCAGCTTGTGCTGTCATTGTTTGGCTATTTGATCATTTTATGCCTAGATCTTATAACATGAACAACTACTTCTAAGGTACCAATATGAAATATATTAACATGTTAATTTCCTCTCCTTTTTGGAAGTTCTGTATCACTTCTATTTTTTTGTTGTTGTTGTTTTCTTTTTTAAATTTTATTTAAAGAGATAAAACAGAAAAAAGGGTAGCAACAATACAGAATTCCAAAAAAAAATAAACACTAAGAAATCACTAGTTGATAAATTACATACTGTCATCTTAGAAATAGTTGTTCAAGTTACAAAATTAAAGCATACAAAGTGGACATTCAAACAGACTGCAAACAGTTCTGCTCAACAATCCAACAAAAACTTAATAATATGGTCATCTAAAACACTTAAACATACATGCAGTTATATCCTTAAGAGCACTTTCTTTTCCTCTCTTTATACAATAGCAGTTACACATTTTAGGTTTCATTACTCCTAAAGTTCTTATTACTTCTTACACTAGAGACACAATGTGGTATTTATAAATATGATTCTTATTTATTTCACTTTTGAGGATAGTCTCAAGTTGCCTAAATTTACCTATGAAGGCCTCAAGATCATCTTTTTAATAGCTAAATAATATTCCATTGTATAAAAATACCACATCTTTTTCACCCACTCGGCAGTTGATGGGCATTTTGGGTGTTTCCAAGATTTAGCTATTACAAATTGTGCTTCTATGAACTTACGTGCACATACATCACTGTGAGATGACCTTTTCACTAGACCCCAGGAGGGCAATAGCTGGATTGAATGGAACTTTCGATCTAGTCTATTGAGAAATCTCCATAGTGATTTCCATAGTGGCTGCACCAGTCTACACTCCCAAAAATGTTGAAGCAGTATTCCATTTTCCCTGCAGCCTCGCCAACATTTGTTACCAATTGTTTTCTTGATGGCAGCATTCTTTCTGGAGTGAGATGAAGTTTTAATGCTGTCTTAATTTACATTTCTCGAATGACCAGTGATGGTGAACATTTCTTCATGTTTTTATTTGCCATTTGTATATCTTCATTTGAAAACTGTGTGTTCATCTCAGACTTTTGGACAGGGTCTTTGAATTGGGAGGCTTGATGTTTTTAAATTTTTTATATGTCTGTATATAAGTCCTTTGTCTGAGGGTTCCTGGCTAAAATTCTTTCCCATTCTGTGGGTTTTCTTTTCTCTCTGGTGGTGATTTCTTTTGAAGCGCAGAAACTGTTAAATAATATGAGATCCCAGTTGTTGATTCTTTGAACTGTTTCCTGTGCAGCTTGCACTGTGTTCATGAATTTTCTGCCTACCCCTATATCTCCAAGATTTCTACCTACCTTATCTTCCAGTAGATTTAGTGTTTCTGTTTTAATATTTAGATCATTGATCCATTTAGACTTTAGTTTTGTGCATGGTGATATGCATGGGTCTAGTTTCAGTCTTTGGCTGGGAAAGCCAATTTTTCCAGCACCATTTATTAAAGAGGCTATCCTTCTTCCAGTGAACATGTTCATCACCTTTATCAAATATCAGGTGGCTGAGTGTCTTTGTAGTTGTGTTTTCATCTTCTAATCTCTTCCCTTGATTGTCATGTCTATTTCTTTGCCAGTACCATGCCAATTTTATCACTGTGGCTTTGTACTATAGTTTCAAGTCAGGAATTGAGATGCCTCCTGCCTTGCCTTGTTGCCCAGAATTGCCTTTGCTTTTCTAGGTTTGTTATGTTTCCAAATGAATTTTAGGAGTTTTTTCTCTAGGTTTGTGATGTATGTCAATGGCATTTTGATTGGGATCACATTAAATCTGTATAACAGTATTGGGAGTATGGCCATTTTCACAATGTTGGTTCTTCCTAGCCAAGAGCAAGGAATATCCTTCTATTTCTTAATATCCTCTTCAATCACCTTTTTAATGTAGCATAATTTTCAGCATATAGGTCTTCTACATTCTTAGTTAGGTTGATTCCTAAGTATTTCATTTTTTAGATGATATTGTGAAAGGCAATATTTCCATAGTTTCTCCCTCATGGAGATTTTTGTGTGCAGGAATGCTATTGATTTTTGAGTGTTGATTTTGTATTCAGCTACACTGCTGAATTTGTTCATTACATGTAGTAGTCTTCAATGGAGTTTTTTTGGGTCTTCTATGTAGAGTATCACGTCATCTGCAAATAGTGACATTTAACTTCTTCCTTTCCTATCTTTATTCCTTTTATTTCTCTCTCTTATCTGATTGCTCTGGCTAGTATTTTCAGAACTATATTGAATAGGAGTGGTTTTAGTGGACATCCTTGCCTTATTCCTGATTTTTGTGTGAAAGCTTTCAGTTTTTGTCCATTTAGTATAATATTGGCTGTTGGTTTGTCATAGATGGATTTCATGAGATTGAGGTAGACACCATATATTCCAAGTTTCTGAAGAGTTTTTATCATGAACATGTGTTGGACTTTATCAAAAGCTTTTTCTGCATCTATTGAGATGATCAGGTGGTTTTTGTTTTTGGCTCTATGATGTAGTGTATTACATTCATTGATTTGCATATGTTAAACCATCCCTGCATTCCTAGAAAAAATCCCAATTGGTCATTATGTATAATCTTCTTGATGATTTGCTGAATTCTATTTGCCAGTATTTTATTGGGAATCTTTGCATCAATGTTCATTAGTGAAACTGATCTATAGTTCTCCTTTTTGGTTGGGTTGTTCTCTGGTTTTGTTATCAAAGGAATACTTGCCTCCAGGAATGATTAGGAAGGATTGCTTCCTTTTCAATTTCATTGAAAAGTTTAAAGAGTATTGGCATTAAATCATCTCTAAGTTTCTTGTAGAATTCAGCTGTGAATCCATCAGGACCTGAGCTTTTCTTTGTTAGTAAATTTTTAATTATGGTTTCAATTTCAATAGCTGATATTGTGTTATTCAAAACTGCTATATCTTCTCAGTTGAGCTTTGGTAGTTCATATGTTTCTAGAAATCTGTATGTTTCCTCTGTGTTTTCAATTCTATATGAGTAGAGATTTTCAAAGTAGGTATTCATGATCTTTTGAATTTCCATGGGATCTGTAGTAATTCTCCCCTGTACAGTCCGTATTTCATGAATTTGGATTTTTTCTTTATTTTTCTTGGTAAGGTTAGCTAGAGGTTTGTCAATTTTGTTTATTCTCTCAAAAAACAGCTTTTGATTCATTCTTTGTATGGATTTTTGACTTTCAATTGCATTGATTTCTGCTCTAATCTTTACAATTTCCTCTCTTCTATGAGCTTTGGGGTGAATTTGCTCTTTTTTTCTAGAAGCTTGAGTTGAAGCATTAGGTTGTTTATTTGTGCTCATTCTATTTTCTTTTTTTAATTTTATTTTGAAAATATATAACACAACAAGACAGAATAAAGCCAACTAAGATCGTACAGTGAAATTGGTACAGAACTTCACAGCAGGTTACGGGGATAACAGTAATAGGTATCACAGTATATTTTGTTATCTTTATAATAGTTGTTCTTTCAATCATACATATCAAATTGAGATGAAATATAGAACACTATAGAACTTATCAAAACAGAATATTGAATAGAGCAATACCATTAATCAGAAAAGAGCAAAACAGTAATAAAAATATTTGCCTTCTAAGAGATGGTAGAAGGAAGTCCCCCTTATTTGCTATGGTCAGCCTCCCAGGAGACGCTCAGATTTCTGGTTCCCATTTGCTAATGGACGGTGGGGGGAGGGCGGGAGAAGGGGAGTAGGGAAAGTGGGATATTTGACTCTAGGCTGTGCATCAGTAGATTCACTATTCCTAGCAGGGAGGCAGACCGGTTGTTTGTTTTCACAGCATCCTAAGTTTCAACGTGGTGTGGATCTCAGGAGTTACTGCTGGTTCTCTGGAAGGGCTGCAGTCTGCCACAGTGCCACCAATTACCAGGGAGGAGAGGTGCTTGCTTGGCTTCCCAGGGTTCTAGGTTCCAACGTCGTGTGGATCTCAGGAGCTGCTGCTGGTTCTCCCCCTCTCTATTTTCTTGATATGAGAACTTACTGCTATATATATATCCCTCTTAAGACCCCTTTCATTGCATCCCAGAGATTGCTGTATATTTTTTAATTTTTATTATTTTAAAGAGATTAAGACACAAGATGACATAACAAAGAAGATCAGAACAGAACAATGTAAGCAACACAGTATTTCTCCACAAGACAACCTATAATTAACAGTAACTACCATAATGTCTCTTTCTTTGCAATATTTGAGCATAACTTCCTATACAATAGTATCAAACATAGTAAAATACTATAAAAAGTTCAAGAGGATGAAAGAATTACAGGGCATTCAGAATCAAATAGCAGAGAATGAACATTGGCTACTATATCATCTCATTTTCCATAGAAAATCTGTTTATACCATCACACATAATAAAGTCAAATAAGATATATTATGATAGAACCAATGGAAAGAGAAGAACAAAATCATGGTAGGACATCAAAGTAAGATAATATTAAATCAGCACTAGCTATTATAATATCTTCTTTTCTTCAAAGTTCCTACTATCACAGATAATAAAATCAAACAAACCAGGATAAAATCATTCCACTAATAAATGCAAACATTATAAGGCTTCAAAGCAATGTAATGGGGAATCATGATTACCATAAACTCTTATGTACTCTTACCATTTCCAACACTAGGGAGACTATGCAGTATTTACACATTGAGTTTGATTTATTTCACTTATGAGTATGTTCTCAAGTTACGCCTATTTATTTATAAATATCTCAATGTGATCATTCTTCATACCGGAGTAGTACTCCATTGTATAAAAATATTCCAACTTTCTTGTGCATTCCTCAGTTGATGGACACTCAGATTGTTTCCAAGATCTGGCTATTACAAACTGTGGTGCTATAAACATGGGTGCACATATATCACTGTGGGGGCTGGAGGTTTAGCTCAGCGGCATAAGCGCCTGCCTTGCAAGCAGGCAGTCATGAGTTCGATCCCTGGTACCAATAAAAATGAAAAAGACCAAAAAAAAAAAAAAAAAAAAAACCATATATCACTGTGGTATGATGTTTTCAGTTCTTCTGGGCATATGCCTAGAAGTGGAATAGTTAGGTCAAATGGGACTTCCAATCTAAGCTTTTTGAGAAATCTCCAGACTGACCTCCATAGTGGTTATACCAGTCTACACTCCCACCAACAGTGGAAGAGCATTCCTTTTTCCCCGCAGCCTCTCCAGCATTTGTTGTTGATAGTTGTCTTGATCCTGGCCATTTTTTCTGGAGTGAGATGCAATCTCATTGTTGTTTTAATTTGCATTTCTCTAATTAATAACGATGCTGAACATTTTTTCATGTATTTATTTGCAATTTGTATTTCTTCTTCTGAGAACTGTGTATTCATCTCAGATACCCATTTTTGGATTGGGTCTTTGAATTTTGGGGCTCTGATTTTTTTTTAATTCTTTATATGTTTTACTCAGAAATCTTTTGTCTGAGTAAAAGTTCACTAAGATATTTTCCCAGGTTGTGGGTTTTCTTTTCACTGTGCTGGAGATTTCTTTCGACATGCAGAAACTTTTTAATTTATATGTGATCCCAGTTATTGATTCTAGGAAGAATTTCCCATGTGTTTTGATCCCTGTTCATGAATTCTCTATCGAACCCTATGTCTTCAAGATTTTTTACTAATTTAACTTCCAACAGATTTAGTATTTCTGTTTTAATATTCAGGTCTTTGATCCATTCAGATTTTAGTTTAGTACATGGTGATAAGTATGGGTTTAGTTTTGGTTTACAACATATAAAGAGCCAGTTTTTCCAGCACTATTTATTAAAGAGACCATCATTCTTCCAGTGAACATGTTTATCTCCTTCATCAAAGATAAGGTGGTTCCGTGTTTTTGTATTTGTGGTTGTATCTTCGAATCTACTCTATTGATCTTCAGATCTGTTTTTGTTCCAATACCATGTTGATTTTGTTACAGTAGCTTTGTAGTATAACTTCAAGTCAGAGATTATGATGCCTCCTGCCTTGCTTTTGCTGCTTGGAATTGCCATTGCTATTCTAGGGCTCTTCTGGTTCCATATGAATTTTAGGAGTGATTTCTCTACATCTACGAACTATTTTGATGGTGTTTTCATTGGGATTGTATTGAATCTGTATAACAGTTTTGGGAGAAGGGCCATTTTTACAATATTTATTCATCCTTTTCATGAACAAAGGATGTCTTTCCATTTTCTGAGACTTTCTTCAATTTCTGTTTTGAGGGTATTATAATTTTCCCTGTATAGATCTTTTACTTCTTTCGTGAGACTAATGCCTAAGTACTTTATTTTTTTGGATGCAGTGTGAAGGGTGTGGCTTCTTTTATTTCTCTCTCTCTCTCAGTGATTTTGTTGTTAGTGTATAGAAATGTTATTGAATTTTGAGTATTGATTTTGTATCCAGCTATCTTGCTGAATTTATTTATTATATCAAAGAGGCTTTCAATGGAGTTTGAAGGGTCTTCTATGTAGAGTATCATGCCATCTGCAAATAATGATAATTTAATTTCCTCTTTCCTGTCTTTACCTCTTTTATTTGTCTCTCTTGCCTAGTTGCTCTGGTTAGTATTTCCAGTACTATGTTGAATAGGAGGGGTGATAAGGCACATCCTTGTCTTTTGCCTGATTTTAAGGTAAAGACCTTCAGTTTTTGGCCATTTAATATGATGTTGGCTGTTGGTTTGTCATAGATGGCCTTTATCATGTTGAGGTAAAGATCATCTATTCTAGTTTTCTGTAAGGTTCTTATCATGAATGAGTGTTGGACCTTATCAAAAGCTTTTTCTGCATCTATTGAAATGATCATGTGATTATTTCTTTTGGCTTTATTGATATAATGGATTACATTTATTGATTTACATATGTTGAACCATCCCTGCATGCCTAGGATGAATCCCACTTGGCCATGCTGTATAATCTTCTTGTGATTTGCTGCATCCTGTTTGTCAGTGTTTTATTGAGGATTTTTGCATCTGTGTTCATTGAGGAGATTGGTCTGTAGTTCTTTTTTAGGTGGGTCTTTCTCAGGTTTTGGTACTAGAGTAATATTTGCTTCCAGGAATTACTTAGGAAGGATTGCTTCCCTTTCAATTTCATTGAAGAGTTTGAGGAGTGTTTGCATTAAATCTTCTTTGTACTTCTTGTAGAATTGTGCAGTGAATCCGTCTGGGCCTGAGCTCTTCTTTGTAGGTAAGGACTTAATTACATTTTCAATTTCATTAATAGAAATTGGGTTATCCAGCAGTTTTACATCTTCTTGACCCAGCTTTGATACTTTGTATGTTTCTAGGACTCTGTCCATTTCTTCTGTGTTGTCAAACCTATGAGAGTACAGGTTTTTGAAACAGGTGTTGATGATCTTCTGTACTTCCACAGCAGCTGTAGTGATTTCACCTTTTGCACTCCTTATTGCATGAATTTGAGCTTTTTCTTTCCTTTGTTTAATAAGGTTGGCTATGGGCTTATCAATTGTATAGATTCTTTCAAAGGACCAACTCTTTGATTCATTGACTCTTTGGATTGTTTTCTCTATTGCATTAATTTCTGTCTGATTTTTATAATTTCCTCCCTTCTTCTGGCTTTTGGCTTAACTTGTTCTTCTTTTTCTAGATATTTGAGGTGTAGCATCACATTGTTTATTTGTATTTGCTCTATTTTCCTCATGTGGGAACTCAGTGCAATAAATTTTCCCCTTAGGGCTGTTTTCATTGCATCCCACAGATTCTAGTAATTGTATTTGTATTTTTGTTTCCTTGTAGGTATTGTTTAACTTCTTCTTTAATTTCCCCTGTGACCCACTGATTGCTCAAGAATGTATTATTCAATTTCCATGCATTTGCAGGGTTTTTGCAGTTACTTTTATCATTAATTTCTAATTTCATGGCACTGTGTTCTTATAACATGCACAGTATAATTTCAATTCTTTTGCATTTATTTAAATATGTCCTGTGGCTAGTATATGGTCTATTTTAGAGAATGTCCCATGTACTGCTGAGAAGAATGTATATTCTGATATTGTTGGATGGAACACTCTGTATATGTCTTTCAAGTCCATTTGTTCACAGGTATGATTCAATTCTCTTATTTCTTTGCTGATTTTCTGTCTGGTTGATCTGTCCCTTGGTGTCAATTGTGTGCTAAAGTCTCCTGTTATAATTGTGTTATTGTTAATTTGAATTTTCATTTTTGTTAATACTTGCTTCATATAACTGGGTGTTCTGGAGTTTGATGCATATATATTTAAGATTGCTATCTCTTCATGTTGAACTTTTCCCCTAAACAGTATGTAATGACCTTGTTTATCTCTTAGGATCATTCTTGCTTTGAAGTTCACATTGTCTGCAAACAGAGTAGCTATCCCTGCTTTGTGACAGGGTTCCTGTTGCATGAAGTATTGTTTTCCATTCTTTGACTTTCAGTCTCTGAGTTTCCTTTTGATGGGCTTATTGTAGAGTTTCCTTAGATGGGTTTATTGTAGATAGCATATGGTTCAATATTTTTTCTTGATCTTTTCTGCCAGAATATTACTTTTTTTTTAGAATTTTTTTTTTTTTGTATTTTTACTGGTACCAGGGATCAAGCTCACAACCACAGGCTTGCAAGGCAGGCGCTTATGCCACTGAGCTAAATCCCCAGCCCCAAGAATATTACTTTTAATTGGTAAATTGAGACCATTTACATTAATGGTTATAACTGTTATATATTGGTTTATTGTTGACATGTTATCTTTCTGCTGCTGCAGCTTTATCTTTCCATTCTGTTTGTCTACATTGCTTAGTAGTTTTTTCCTATATGTGTCTAAACTGTCTTTCAGTATTCTTTGTATGGTTGGCTTGGTGATCATGAAGTTCTTTAGCTGTTCTTTGTTGTGGAAGTATATTATATCTCCATCCATTTTGAAGGACAGTGTTGCAGGGTACATCAATCTAGGTTGGAAATCATTTTCCTTTATGATCTGTAATACTTCACTCCATGTTCTTCTTGACTTCATTGTTTGTTCTGAGAAGTCTGCTGTGATTCTGATTGGACTTCCTTTATAGGTAATCTGTCTTTTGTCTCTAACAGCTTTTAATATTCTATTCTTATGTTGGATTTCTGGGATGGTGATTATTATATGTCTGGTTGTAGTTTTATTTTGGTTATGGACATTTGGGGTTCTATATCTGTATGCTTCACTAATCTGTATGTCACTTTCCATTCTCATGTTTAGGGAATTTTCAGTTATTATGTCTTTAAATTGCCTCTTGATATCATTTGTGTTATCCCCTTCATATTCATTTATCCATATCAATTATATGTTGTTTTTCTTTGCAGCATCTTGCAGCTGTTAAATTGTTATTTCTTGATTCCTTGTTAGTTTTAAAAGATCTTTCCTGTTCACTAGCTACAATCTTGTCTTCGAGGTCTGAAACTCTATCTTCACTTTTGTTGAGGTGGGTTTGCCAACTTTCTTTCTTTTTTTCTTTTTTTAATTTGGGGTTTGCCAACTTTCAATGCAATTTTTGGTTTCCTGTATATCTCTTTGAATCTGCTTCATGTATTCTGTTTGTTTCTTATATTGTTCATCCAGAGATTCTTGTTGTTTTGTTCCTGTAATTTTCTAACTGTGTATTCTTTAGATGTGTTCAGCATCTGTTTCATTATTCTTATCATTTCTTTTTTTACCTGGGAGATTATTTCTAGTTTGAATTCCTTTAAACTTTCCCAGAGTTGCTTCTTTATTTCAGTTGTTATTATTTCAGGCATTTCAGGTGTATGGCATATATTTTCTTCTATGTACATGGCTCCTAGGCTTTCTTGGGATGGGCTGGAGGTTTGAGATTGCATTTTGGTCTTTTGTTTTGTCATTTTCCTATATTTCCATGTTTCAATTGTTGTTCCAAGGCTTCCTCTTGGTGTGTTGGAAATCGTCTCCTATGCCCTCAGCTCTTAGGACTGAATGGAGATTGCTGAGCATGGTCCAGTCAGGCCCACAGAACCTCCCATGCCACCTCCAATGTTCCAGGAAGCTGGGTGGGCACCTATCCACTTGGATGATGATCCAAACCTCTCCCCAGGCAAGGACCAATGAACTGGAACTCACTTCATGTGCTCTCAACTCCTCTGATTGAAGAAGGTTGCTGAGTGTTATCTAGTCAGGTTGCAAAACCTCCAAAAGCCTAGTCTAGTGTGGCTGGAAGCTGGGTGGGTCCTTGACAATTGGGAGCAATGATCTTAAACTGTCCTGGGGCTCAGAATGATGAGTAGGAACTCATTCCCACCAGCAGCCCAGTTCCCTTCTCTGGCAGCACAGTTCCCTTCTCTGGCAGCACAATTTCCTTCTCTGGCAGCACAGTTCACCAGATTGAAAGAAGGTCACTGAGTGTGTCCCAGGCAGGAATGAAATCTGCAGAGCCCAGTGTAGTGTGGCTGGAAGCAAGTGTGTCCTTGACCACTGGGAGTAATGATCTTAAACTCTCCCAGGGCTCAGGATGGTGAGAAGGAACTCACCCCCACCAGCAGCCCAGTTCCCTCCTCAGTATACTGTTTCTGCATTTTCATTGAATTGTAGATATTGCTTTATTTCTTCTTTAATTTCATCTGTAATCCACTGGTTGTTCAGAAGGTTGTTACTTAATTTCCATGTATTAATGAAGGTTTTGCCATTTCTTTTGTTATTAATTTCTTTTTTTTTAGATTTTTTTAAATTTTATTTAAGGAGAAAAGAAAAAAAGCAGAGAAAGGGTACAAGTTATACAGATTTGCAGAAAAAAATGAACAGTAGGAAATCACTAGTTAGTGGATTACATATTGTCATCTTAGAAATAATTGTTCAAGTCACAAAATTAAAGCTTGTAAAGTGGACATTCCATCAATGATACTGCAAACAGTTCTGTTCAATGATCCAATAGAACTCTGTGATATCATTTTCTATCTTATACACTTAAATATACATGCAGTTATATAGTTTAGAGCACTTTCTTTTCCTCTCTTTTGTATAATGACTATTACACATTTTGGGTTTCATTGCTCCCATGGTTCTTATTACTTTTTTGGAAGAGAGTAAAACCAAATGTGACATAACAGAACAGAATCGGTCAAGTCAAAAGGGTGGACATAATAGATAATGTGAAAACATAATACAAGGTGATCAACAATGGTTACCATAATGCCTCCCGCTATCTCTAATAGAATTGCCTATATTGTTAGTTATAATACAATTGAACAAAACAGTAAAAAATAAAACCAACAAAACCAAAACATTGGAGACATTGTAGGTCTTCAAAAGTAGATAAAAGTCAACGAGAATGGGCGTTATAATGAATCTCATTATCTTCACAGCTGATGCCTAAATTTTCGAACCTGATACTATCCAGCAAAACAGAATAGGGGAACATCAGTTAAAAACCAGATGGTGAGAGTAATACAGGGCTTTAAATCGAGGTAATGGAAAGTCAAAGTGGGTTACTATAATATATCCTGCTATTTTTTTCCTTTAATTAAAAGGATAAAAATAAAAAAGTAAATAATGGAGTGGAGATTGAGATAAAAGAAGGCATAACAATGAAACAGCACAGATCAAAACATAACCATTTAAGCAGAATAGTGTTTCACCACCAGATAATCCTGACCTAAAAGTAGTTACCATATTGTCTCTTTCCTTGAAATCCTTGAGTACAACTTCGTATACTGTAGCATTAAGTATATCAAAACAATGTAAAACCATTTAAGAGAATGACAGCATTACAGAGTATTTAGAATCGACTAACAGAAAATGAACAATGGTTTCTGTATAATCTCCTTGTCTTTAAAAGGTTTTTGCTTATACTATCGTACATAATAAAATCCAGTAAGATACAACCTATTTAGACCATTGGAGACAGAAGGACAAAAGCTAGATGAGACTTCAAAACAAGATGATACTAAATCAGTATTACCTATTAAGATGTCATTTTCTCCAAAATAGCTGTTCCTATCATCCAATCTTCTCTGCCTCATTTCTGTTGAGCTCTTACTCTGTCAGTAGCTGTCAGTTTGTCTTCTTCATTTTGTTCTCTGCTCTGTTTGTTGTGGCCTCCACTATTTCTGGATTCTTTGTATTTTTCTTTTTTTAGAATATCCTGCAATACTCTCTGTAGAGTTGAATTGGTGGTTGCAAATTCCCCCAGTTCCTCTTTATCCTGGAAGCACCTTGTTTTTCCATCAATTTCCAGGGACAGTTGTGCAGGATATCTCAATCTTGGCTGGAGATCTTTCAAAGCTTGAATTATTTCCCCCCACGCTCTTCGTGATTTGATGGTTTGTGCAGAGAAATCTGCTGTAATTCTGATGGGTGCTCCCTTGTAAGTGGTCTGTTTCTTGTCTCTGACAGCTTTTAATATTCTGTTCTTGTATTGAATTTCTGGAATTTTTATTATTATATGCCTGGGTGTTGCTCTGTTTGGGTTGTAGGTGGCTGGGGTCCTGTATGCCTCATACATCTGAGTATCTTTACCTTTTGCTAAATTAGGAAAATTCTCCTGGATTATTTCTGTGAGTAGCTTTTGTAGTTCATTTGTTTGTGTCCCTACTTCTTCTTTTATGTTCTTAATCCTTAAGTTATGGATCCTCTTATCATCTTCTTGTCTTTGTATTATTGCTGTTTGTTTCTTTGTTATTTTTAAGAAGTTTTTCATTTCATTCTCGCATATTACAAGTCTGCCCTCCAGTTCAGATAGTCTGTCCTTAGTTTCTTTCAAGCTGTTATGCCAGTCTTCTATAGACTTCTTAGTATCTTGGTAGTCCCTTTGAACCTGCTTCACGTACTCTATGCTTTCTCTGTTTTCTCCATCAAACAATTCTCCCCTCTTTCTGTTCTTCCATTCCACCATCTGTTTTTTCCTGGGTGGTGCTTAGCATTTCTCTAACTATTCTGCATACTTCTAGCTTCAGGTCGTTGATAACTTCATTCCTGAATTGGTCTATGAGGCTCTCTATATGGCGCTTAATGTCTATTGGTGCGGTGTCTGCTATTGCCTGTTTCTCAGAATTGGGGGCCGAGGAGACTTTCTTGTTGCTTCCCTTCCCCATTTTCTCCATTCCTTATAAAATGCAAGCTTACATAGGAGGCCCAGCTTCCCTGCCTGTCAGCCACAGCCTGATCAAATTGTGCTGGCTAGGTGTTCCCGCCCACCGCTGCGTACCAGGGAGTTACAGACTAGGCAGCCTACGCGGGAGTCACCCCTCCGGGCCACCGTCAGGCTCTGGGATCTGGGTTAGGCCAGCCTACCAAGTCTGCCCGCAGCGTCACGCAGGCCAGGCACTTTTCACCAATCCTGCCCGAGAGGGGGATGTGTGGCTGGAATCGCCACCGTGCCCTGCTCCTGCAGGACTGCTCGGGCCCAGAAAGTCCGCTGGAGTCAAACTGTGGTGGAGTGTCAGTTTCTCTCACTCACCTCGCCACAAGTCAGTACATGCCTCCCTGCCCGTCCTGTTTTCAACTCCATTCGCAGACTCCCATTCTCAGAGTTTCCGCGCGTCTCTCTCCTTGCAGAGCCGCTGTGGAGGCAGCCAGCCACCACACGGTGGGTAACCCAAATCGCGGCTTCCAATGGCGCGGGGTCCAGCCTCAGCAGCGAGGCTTTTCTGTTCCTGTTTTAGCAACAGGACTGCATTCCAAGTTGGTTTCTCTCAGCCGAGTTCGTTCCTGAGTCAGCAGAGCATAACTCCACCTGCTTATGTCTCTTTAGTCCGCACCATACCTGGCTTCTGAGCCTAGTTTTTCAGAGAGCCTCCGGTAGTTGCTGTTATCTGTCCGCCATGTTCTCCCGGAAGTTAATTTCCAATTTCAGTGTGCTATTGTCAGATATTATGCATGGGATAATTTCAATACCTTTTCACTTACTTAAAATGATCTGTTTTGGAGAATGTCCCATGTACAACTGAAAAGAATGTGCATTCTTATGTGATTGGATGGAACACTGTAGACATCTACTAAGTCCAATTGTTCACAGGTAGGATTCACTTCTATTATTTCTTTGGTGACTTTTTGTCTAGTTGATCTATCTCTTTGTGACAGTGGTGTATTAATGTTCCCTGTTATAATTGTGGGTCTTGTGTATTTGGCTTTTCAAGTCATTTAATATTTGCATTATATAGTTAGGTGCTCCTGTATTTGAAGCATATATATTTATAATTCTTGGTTCTTTCTCTTGAATTTTTACACTAATGAGTATGTAGTGACCTTCTTTATCTCAATCACTTTAGGCTTGAATTTCACATTGTCTGAAAATAGAATAGTTACCCCTGCTTTTTTCTAGGTTCCTATTGCATGGAATACTGTTTTCCATCCTTTGACTTTTAATCTATGAATTTTCTCTTGGGTCAGATGTGTTTCTTGTGTACAGCATATTGTGGGATCTTGTTTCTTGATCCACTCTGTCAACCTATTTCTTTTGATAGATGAATTGAGGCCATTTAAATTTATAGATATCACTGATATGTCCTAGCTCAACATTGCTATGTTATATTTCAGTTGTTTACTTTCTGCTTTTCCCCCTTGTTTAAATGCTTATCCTGCCTGGTGGTTTCTTTCTATTGTTGCTCTGGGAATCGTAGTCATTTTTATCTCTAACTAGTATGTCTTTCAGCACTCTTTCTAGGGTTGGTTTGGTGGATATGAATGTCTTTAGTTGTTGTCTGTCATGGAAATATCGTGTTTCTCCATTAAATATGAATGAAAGTTTTTCTGGGTACATCAGTCTGGGTTGAAAGTTGTTGGGTTTTTTTTTTTTTTACTTGAAATATCTCATTCCAAGCTCATCTCAACTTGAGGGTTTGTGCTGAAAAATTTGCCATGATTCTAATGGGATTTCCTTGATAGGTGTGTTGTGCTTTGTTCTCTAACAGCTTTTAGTATTCTGTTTTTATGCTGCTTGCCTGAGATTTCAATTATTGTATGTCTGGGTGTAGATTTATGTTGGTTGTGATTGATTGGTGTTCCATATGCCTCACTTACCTGCATATCAGATTTTTCCCCATGTTTGAGAAAATTTTCTGCTACTACTTCTGTGAATAGTTTAACTACATTATTTGCATTTACTCCTGCATCTTCACTGATGTCTATTGGTCTTATATTGCTTCTCGTGGCATCATCTTGGAGCTGCTGGATTGTCATTTCATGCTGCTTCGTTATTTTTAAAAGTTCCATCCTTTCATGATCACTAATTGCGATCCTGTCCTCAAGGTCTGAAATTCTAACCTCAGCTTCATTTAAATGGTTTTTCCAGCTTTCAGTAGAATTTTTTGTTTCTTGATATCTCTTTGAGTTTGTTTCATGAATTTTTCTTGTTTTCTCTATTGTTCATTCAAGGTTTCAATCAGTTTCCCATGCTCCTATACTTTTTAATCTATCTCTTCGCTAGCTGTGCTGATCACTCCTATACTAAATAAAAGGATTTTGCCCTAGATAGGATACTACAGCAGTGGGAGGCAGGACCAAGGGACGTTTACCTTGAGGTCACTTTCCCTGCCCTAGGCAATTTACCTGTGGCATGAAAAGAGTTCCAGTCAGCTACTCACACATCAGTAATTCCACCTTTAAGCACCACCCAGTCAAAAGCTATATATATGCCCCCCCACACTACATGTCCAGCAGAGAAAGCCAGACCCTTGATGGTCATGGGGTTTTTCTCCACGTTCTTAGAATAAAGGTCATTGTTACTTTATATTCTCTTTTTACCATGCCAAAAATCCTATCATTTGGTTCCCCAACCAGAAAGGTAGCATGAATGACTCCTGGGGTCCTCCCAGTTTGAGTCTCCCTGCCAATTCACAGACTGGACCACATTCTGGATTTATTCTGCATTTCTCAACACACAGGAGCTGCTCAACTTGTTGCCACTGGCCTGCAAACAACACTAGCCTAATTCATTTACTGCAGGTGAGCCAACCTCCATCCAAGAGTTTCTCCATAACTGTGGGCCGGGCTCATGCCAGATAACCCATTCCATCCCTGGACTGGGGTAGTGGTTCTCATGTTCCTTGGACAGTCCAAGGAAGAACCATTACTGTGGTCCTCTGGGACTCCACCTGTGCCTTTTGGTGATGGCCAATAGGCACAAATTGGAATCATTCCTTTACTGTGCATCCAAATAATAGGTGATGATCTTTTTTTTTCCTTGTTAGCCATGGTCTGGCTTTTGGCTCATTTTTAATTCAGTCAAGAATTAAACAACTAATCTTTTACTGCCAGGAGGCTTGGCCAAACTACGAACTTAACAGTAGCCCATGGCCTAAAGAGGGGACATTTGACTCCTGTATTCCCAAAAATTTATTTGACTTTTGTTACACTGGCAACAAGTTAGCAGAAATTCCATATGTACAGGCTTTCCTTACCCTAAGAACATGCTCTTCTCTCATTAAATCATGTACACCAGCTCAAATATTTTTAGATAGCTCCACTGCACCACAAACTTTCCCCTCCTGCCCTCAAGACCCTTAGACAACATATCCCCCATCTATAACTCCCCTCCCTATTCCTTAGATCAAACTCTGAAGCCTTCTCAGCCAAAAGTTTCTGTACCTGCAGCAGTGTCCCTACCCCACCTAGGGCCTCTGATCCTTTCCCTAGGGCCTCTGATCCTTCTCCTAGGGTCTCTAATCCTTTCCCTAGGGCCTCCAATCCTTCCCTTAGTGTCTCTAATTCTTCCCCTAGTGTTTCTCCCCAGTCTCCGACTTCTCACTCCCCCCACCCACCCAAGCTGTCTGTCCTGTCTGAGGATTCTTTGTCTCCTTCCCCTGCATCACCATTTTCTCCACCAGCCCACCATACTTAATCTCAGGTGTTCCAGCCTTCTGGTGGGCCACATGGTTGCTGCAGCTCACATGGAGGACAGCTGTCATCTTATAGCCCTCTGCCACATCTCAGGGTGCCGCCGTCTTGGGATGGGTCTCATGATCAATGACCACCTCCTTGTAGCTCCTCATGTGATCAGCAATAACCACCCTGCTACAGATCACACGATGACTCACTGTGCTGTCTGCAGCAGATGGATCACTATGGAGCACATGGTAACATGCCAGCAGCCTGTGCTTCCTTGTCTCATGGTGATGAGTGGCTGCTTTGTAGCCAGTCATCAGGTAATTGCCCACACACACACCTCAGACAGTTGGCTGCTCAATGGCCCTCTCTTCCACAGTCTTCTCCATCTCAATCTCTGCTCCCACTTCGGGAACAGTCTGGCCCTGAGGGACTTGTTAATATACATGTACCTTTCTCCCTTTCTGAATTATCTCAGATTAGGCATAAATTAGGTTCCTTTTCTGGTATTCTTATTTCAAGAGATCTCTATTAATTGGTCTACAAGAAGGTTCACACTAGTCTATTTATTATAGCTCAAATTGGCCAAAATATATTTGAGTGCACTCTAATTTTATAATATGATTGTCAGTATATATATATAGTCTGTTTGTTCAGTCTGTTTAAAATGTACAGATCATCTGTCCATGTTTGTCCATTCGCCCACTCTGTAAATAGCTGTTCCTTTTTATTTGAGCTCAACAATCTTTTTTTTCTCTTTTTCATTTTCAGACCATTTAATCAAGGTTTATTTGGGTTATAGATTTAAAAAACATGCTTCAACCTAGTTTGCCAGCTCTCAAAATGATGCTAAAATTATTTAAACAAGATCCTTTGGGGTGAGGAGACATTGGACAGGACTTCAATTGATAAACAAGAAAGTGGTTGCCTGGTAACTTTAACCAGCTCTTGTTCATTAATTGGAGGCTTCAATAATCTCCATAGCCTTATGGGAGACACCTCAACTAAAGTTCATATGACTAAGACAATTCATTGTTGCTGATTTGATGGTATATTCATGCCTTTAAATATAAAATTGAGATAGTTTCTGCTGCCTTTTTCTCGTGTTCTAGCCAGGAGGTTCAGATCAGACCAACATGAGGTCAACAATCAACTAATAATTTTTAAACAAAAATTTATGTAATGTATGATGAAAAGTGTTTTCTTTCAGATCCAGATGTATGCTTAGAGATGCTTAAATAATGAGCAGTCCAAACAATGTCAAAAATTTCTTCAGTGCTCAAATTAAAACACCCATGGTTAATAGCCATTTAATGTTCTATGTTAAGCTTACTGCCTGTACTGCACTGTACTATTATCAATCTTCTGGATGTTCAACAACTAAAATTAAGAGATAATTATAAATTCCTTTTATATTTCTTTTGCTGGGATCCACCAGCTCTTTTCCCTCCCCAAAAAAAGGTTATATAAAGCATGGGTTGATAGAGCAATGACACCAGCAGTGGGGCTGGGGCTTGGGCAGAGGCCAGATCTGAGCCTTAAACAGCCTGTCTGCCAGGCCTGGCTCAGCCCTCCACTGACCAGTGAGTATGAGGCATATTGGGGCCATAATTAACTATACCCAACTGGCATTAAATGACACTGTAGCTGATCTCTTTCCTAAATAAAAAGGTAAAATAAATCAGGCCATCCTCCAAAAATCATATGGCATTAGACATTCTAACAGCATAAGAAGTACTTATACAATTGTATCCTAAATGTGTATATGTCAAATGAATGGCATGCCAGTTTCTAAAATTCCATGGACCTTATCCTCCTAATAGAAAGCCATTGCTAAAGTTATAATCATAAATACCCTGTTGATTGTGTTATTTGACTCCTGCATATTTGATTCTTTGCCTTTGTCTCCTTTTGACTTAAAGCTGTACACCTACCCAAGATCAAAACCAGATGTCTTGTGACTGTGGAAGAGATAGATACCTTCCACTGTGGGCCAGATCCCAAGACAAAAGGCTAAACATGGCCCTCAAGCCCACAGGGAGACCTTCTTAGTATGACTTTTCATGTTTTCAACAGCAGAGATAAAAATCAAAAGAAAAAACAATCTGATCTTTTAGCAGTGACACTTGGAGCTCTGAGACAAGTAAACTGACACAAGGTGGAGCTGCCTGAGCCCCTTGCAGACCATGCTTCAAGTGCAGCAAAGAAGGACATTGGACAAGAGAATGCCTCAATCCTCACATTCCTTTGGGGTCTTGCCCCTGGAAAAGCAGCTATCCTAGCCACCAGAGAGCAAGTAAGGTATCCTCTAACTCCTTGCCCTCATAGGAGACTCCATCACTGCCAGATTCATTCATGATCTCCTTGGACTTGCTGCTGAAGATTGATGGGGCTCGGGGTCCACAGCCTCCATTAAGGTGTCCTTCTCAGAGCCCCAACTCCCACTGGAGGTCTCAGGTAAGACATTCTCTATACTTGTGGACATATAGACCATTTATAGTGTTCTTCCTGACATTTTAGGCTGCTACATTAAGTTTTCAGTCTCTATAGTGGTTGTTGACAACAACCTAGGCACCTTTTGAAGACAGGGCTTATTTCATGCAGGTTCCAGACTTGCTTCTTCTCTGGTCAATCCCATAGTTTAAGATATCTCCAATCCTATCTGCACTGTCATTCCATGCCTATTTTAATTCACCTCAGGGATCCTTCAACTTTTCTTTGTGTTCCCCAATATCCCATAGTTCCCAAACATTTACAGTGACTTAAACCTACAATTAAATGCCTTTTAGATGATGGTTTTCTTAAACCTACCCATTCACCCTATAATACTTCCATTCTCCCAGTACTCAAGCCTGATGGTTCTTACCTTCCAGTACAGGACCTTAGGGTAATCAATAGTGCTGTTACCCCAATCCACCCAATGGTGCCAAACCCTTATACCATGCTCTCTCATATCTCTCCCTCCACCACTCACTTTACAGTCATAGATCTTTAAAATGCCTTTTTTTATTCCTTTGTGTTTATGCAGACTGACCCAGACACTCTGAGATCTCAACAACTTACACATGTTATCTCTAGTAAAACCTCTCATCGGGGACACATAGTACCCCTTTCCTTTCCTATTCATCAATTTCTCAGACACAGCCCTGGTCAGGACTGGCAGGTATATTTTACACAATCCCTGCCACAAACTCTCAAATATCTTCTCACCTTTGTTTGTACTTTTTCAGGATAGATAAAAGCCTTTCCCACGACCAAGGAGACTGCTGATATACTAAGTCCTGTTACAGGAAATCATCCCAAGGACTACAACCAAGGTGGAGCAGACCCTATCTGGTCTTCTTGGCAACTCCAACAGCAGCCAAAGTTGCTGGACTGCCATCCTGGTTCCACATTACTCAAGTGGTGCACCCCCAGCCCTAAATCTAACCATCCTATTGCCCACTCATCTCCGTCTCACCAATGCATCACAGCCTAAGTCATGTTTTGTTATCCAGTTTGGTTCCTAATTTCTTACATTCTGTTAATTATCCTTTTTACAGCAGGACTCTTAACAGTCTTTTCTAAAGACTCCCACATCATGTGTAAGATCATCTTCATATTAGTCTACATGACAACTGTTTTAGTTCTCTCCACCCTCAGCTGTTTAGTCAAATGTGAGTTCCCTGAAGGCCTAGGCTCTTACCTCCCTTATAGTGACACAGACACGGCCATCCCCACCCCTCTTATACTTTCCAGCTCATCTCCTGGACCAGAGATAAGTCCTACCTACTTACACTCTTAACTTTTACCCTTTCAAATGGGGGAATAATCACCTCTCATAACTTCACTCATAGAATAATCACCTCTTATAACTTCACTCCTCCTAACCCCACACTTATTTTTCAGAATTCTATCTCACTGTGTTATTGATTCTACCTCACCATGGTCCTGATAAAATGGCGTACCTAAATCAAAGGCACCTTTCCTTCTACCTTACCTAGGTACTTAAATATGATATTGGCCTGTCTCCTCATAGCACCTTGTCTCTTTGTTTTTCCAGTCTAACATGTGGGCATTACCAATGATAAAGTTGTCCTGGCTGAAACATCTGGCACCAGCTTCTGCATGGGAATCAACCGTCATCCCGTCAACCTTCCTAAACCCCAGTATGATGCCCCCGTTTCAGCAGGAAGTAGAGAGAGACTTCACCCTTTTCCTAACAATAAAAAGATGGGAATGAAAGGATTTTGCCCTAGATAGGACACTACAGCAGTGGGAGACATGACCAAGGGATGTTTATCTTGTCACTTTCTCTGCCTGGAGGCAATTTACCTGTGGTGCAAAAAGAGTTTCAATCAGCTATTTGTGCATCAGTGATGCCACTTTAGGCACCACCCCAGTCAAAAGCTATATATATGCCCCCTGCACCATGTGTCCAGCAGAGAAAACCAGACCCCAGTGGTCATGGGGTTTCTCTCCACATTCTTAGAATAAAGGCCATTTTTACTTTATATTCTTTCTTTACCGTATCGAAAATCCTATCACTAAGGTTGTTATTTCTGTTTTTACATGAGAAATTACTTCTAATTTGATTTCCTTCATAACCTCATGGAGTTGTTTTATTTCACTTGCTATCTTTTTAGAGATTTCTGGTGTGTTACTTTTGAAGTCCTCTATGTTAATATCTCCTGTACTTGTTCATGGTGGACTAGATGTTTGAGATTGCATTTTGCGATTTTCCCCTTTTCAGGTTAATATTTCAATCCCACTATTGTCAGCTGTTGGTAATGTGTATCTTGGGGTCCTACTGTAAGGCTGATGTTTGTCCAGTTCCTGGGTCCCACAATGAAGAGGTTGGCCAGTCACCTGAATTCTCCCTGCAGGGCCTGTTGGTGAGTCCTATGTTCTTCCTAAGCTAACAATCCTAGGAGTTCTGATGGAAATCAACCTTTAGTTCCTGCTGTTACTGTCTTCAGGTTGTTCAGAGTCAGCAGATCTCCCTGTTTATGGTGTGTGTCTTGGGTGGGAACCTACTGTGTTGCTGGATGTCCCATAGGCCCCCTTAATTTTCTCCAGGTTGGGGGAGGCCTTGTTGGCACCCTCCTCAAGCTACCTGATATTCTCTCTGTGGAGGAGGAATCACCCACCTTTTTGCCAAGCTGGCCAATGGCCTACTTCTGGAGGGGACTTCTCTGTTGCTCCTGTTTACCCACTGATGGTGGCAACTCTATTCTATTTTAGGGGCAAACTCATCTTCCTGATCGAAGCCTGCTGAGTGCTTCTTACTGAGTCTCCCCTTAATACTGCATGGTTAATTCACTGTAATCCAAGGTTCTAGGAGGTGGTGTGGGAGCAAAAGATGAACAGAAATACTAGGTACAGGAGGTGGGGGCATCTCTGATGGCAGCGGTGGGACTGTGGGAGCACACATCATGGGTTGGAGTTCCAGGTCCTGATATAGGTGGCCAGGACTGCAGGACATGGGAGAGGTCCAGTCAAGGCCGGTCCATGTGCACCTCTGACTGGAGTTCCCGGAACCCATGAGGTGATCTGTGGAGAAGGCTGGAGTCACAGGAGGGACCCTGGTCTACCCCAACCCCGTGCACACCTCTGGCTGGAGCTTTTTGTCCTGCAAGATGGTCTGCAGAGATGGTGGGAGTTGCAAGAGGGGCCCCCGTCTAGCCCGGCTTGTGTGCGTCTCTGGCTGGAGTTCCCAGTCTGTGAGGTGGTCTGCAGAGACAACAGGAGTTGCAGCAGGGCTCTGTTTGTCTTTAAAAAAAAAACTGAGCCAAAGTCCACAACATCTTGCTGCCTTCTCAGTATGGACAATAAATAGGATACATGGTTTAAAGCACCACTCTCCCAGACCTGACCTTGGCTCCACATCCTTGATTTCTGACACATGCTTCTTATACTTTGAACCTCTCTGACACTGAATGCATGTCCAGATTACCTCCTTTTATGTACATTGTTGATGTCACCTAAGTCCCTGAGTTGCCTCATTAAATTGACCACTTCTCTTCCACTACCTCATTGTTTATGCTTATTCCAGGTCCACATATGTCCCAACTGACTGGGCTTAATTTAAAACTTACTACCTACTATGATCAAATATAGGGTTGGCTCAAGGAAAAAAATGAAATACAAAATAATAGGAAACTTGAAGATGATCTATTTAGTTTAAGCCAGAGAGGGAAATTTGTGGCCATTCATTAGCTAGCCTCCCAAAAAAGACAGCATGCAGACAGTTAGACTACAGGATAACTAGGTCAGGGATCTTAGTACTAACCTTTGTACACACACACACACACAGAGAGACACTCACACACACATACACACACTATGCATGACACTATGCTCCTCAATACTAGATCATTGATAGAACAGCACAGAGTTTGTAACTGTAAGGAACCACTTAGACTGCTCCAAAGCTCAGGGGCATCTAAAGCCCCCTGAGTATGTAACCTCTCTGTCTAGGCACATAGTGGGATGCAGTTATGTAGCGATGACTTAGCACAGAATAAACACTCATGCACTGGCTACAACTCTTCCTCTGGTTCTCTGCTCTGCTCCATGCTTCCTGCTGTGATCTGATGTCTTGCACATATGTGTTCTTTACACCCTGTAATCTCATCCTCGAAAATCTCCCTGAGCAGGCTGACAGTAGCCTTTCACATCATTAAAGGAAACACGCAGTCTTTCACCTCTAGTTCCAGGAAGAAAAATGTTCAGCAAGTTCTTACAGTCTGTGGTTGGTTAGGATTGTGTCCAATGCTCACGTACTGAGTCACTCAATGAATTTGTGGCAAAGGGATTTTTTGATTGACCTATTTACATGATTTAATGAACTATTTGCACTAAAAGAAAGAGATCCTTGAGTGAAAAAAAGAAAAAAAAAAGACTTGAGCTTAAACTATAAAGAAACAATGAAATGCTTACTAAAAGAATAGGTATTGGGCTGGGGATATAGCTCAGCAGCATAAGTGCCTGCCTGGCAAGCACAAGGCTTTTGATCCCAGGTACCAAATTTTAAATAAAAGTATTTTTTAAATTTTTAATGCCTTTAAACTGATAAGTGAATAAAAATTAGCAAAAACAACTACTTCTAAGATAACATGTAATTTATCAACTGGTGATTTCTTACTGTTTTTTTTTAAATTCTGTATTTTTCTACCCTTTTTTCTGTTTTGCTTTTTTTCTCTAAATAAAAAAAATTAGCAGGAAACATGAATGAGTCAAAACTTTTGGGAACTTGTGCTAGTAACAGAGGTTGATCTTATCACAGTGTTCTGTTCTATTTAAATTCTTCATATCCTGAGGAAGCCAAAAAGATCACTGTACAATTTTTCCCACCTGGTTCAAACCTAAATCTTGAGATCATTGTCTTGATATTTCCTCTACTCAGAGCAAGAACTAGGAAATATCCCGTTTAATTATTTCTATCAACGATCTATCAATTCTCTGAATCGACCACATATAAAATATGGGCACTAGATTGGTCAGTCTTAGCGGTTTCTCTCTGCTCAAGATCACCATGATTCTGTCACTTGCTGACCATCCATGCATGATCCTCCAAGACCTAAAGATGACAGTGTAGCAGTGGTGGTAGTGGTAGTAGCTATTTAATTTTTCAAAATTAATACTAAGTTGCTCGACTTTTCATGTGCTTATGTAAATATACTAAAAAATGCAATTGTATGAGAAAATACAAATAGGCACTTTTCACCTGATAGCAGAATAGTGCTGTGATCAGAATGATCTGAAACAGAATCACAAAGGTAAATTCATTTTTCTCATTTCTAGTTAAAACACTGAGCCCAAAGTCATTGTTTTGTCCATAGTAGACAAACAGCTCCCACCAGAATTCCTGAAACCTTCTCTCATAGCAACAGTGTAAGCAGTCTTTAATTCTGTGTTAATGAGAGCTACTTTTTGACCCACACATTTGTAACAACCACTGGGCTATTTCTCTTTCACGTAAACTCTTCAAAGGAAAAAAAATTAAATGACCTCATCTTTAAAAATACATCTTGCAAATTAGCTACCTTTCAGGCTCCAACAGTAGTATATACTGATAGAAGTTAAGCCTGGTGGGAAATAATTATTTTTTATCATCTTTAGCTTTTTCTTAGGATAAAACAGTAGTTCAAACCTTTAGAAATACTAAATCCTAACAGTTACTGGCCAGAAGTTTCCAAGTAGAGAGGAAAACAAACCCTTGTTTGATAACTGCTAAACAACTTGCCCATGCCACATTGTTGCTTCAATTGGCAGGAACCATATTATGTCCTATGTGCATTTTTGCTTTCCAAGATATCACCAAAGAATAAAGGAATGAAGACTGTGGGGACATAGTCACTATAATATAGTATCTTTCTGCTTCCACCTTTTTCCCATTTTGAAGAACAAAACAAAACATCAAATAACTCCAGTAATCCTGCACGGTATTTAACATCTGTAGTGGATTAACTAATAGTCAATTTGTAACACTCAGCTGAACTGGATCAGTGTGGTTATGGGTATGGAAGACTCACCTGAGGATTGTTTCCCACAACATAATAGTAGAACTGGAGGAGAAGATGGTGTGCTGCTGATTCTCCTGGAGAAGCTTGTCATACTGGCTTTCCTGATATGAACTCAGCTGTTCTCATCATCAGAGAAGTCTGGATCCTCGCTGTGGCTGAGAATGGCTGCAGTTCCTTTCTGGGGAGCTCTGATCCTTACAGTGAGCATTGTTTTTGGCTCCAGTACAGATCCCTCAGTCTGCTGGCACAGTTCTTTTATCCCACTGGCACAGACTTTCTAGCTTCTACCACTGACTTTTGGGTGTTTCCAGTGTAGATCTTTGATACAGATCTTCACATGAGCCATTGCTGTGGGCTCTGGCCTCCATATAGACTCATGGAGGACATTGCCATGGGCTCTAGGTCTTTAGCTGAACTCATGCAAGACATTGCTGTGGGATCCAGGCCCCAAGCTGGATTGTTCTGATCTCTAGTGAGTGGAAAGATCTCCTGCATTCTTTTGCATTTGACTCTTTGGATGAATATTATAAAATAACCCTACAGATTATGTGTTCCATATAAACCTCAGATGATCTTGAGGCCTTCATAGGTAAATGGAGGCAACTTGAGACTATCCTCATAAGTGAAATGAATAAGAATCATATTTATAAATATCACATTGTGTCTAGTGTAAAAAATAATAAGAATTGTAGGAGTAATAAAACCATATTAAATCTCATCCCTTGTGAACTCTAATTACAACAGCAGCCACTCACCATGAATTCACCATGTTTCTCCTCTCCCCTGCTTATGTGTCCCTGTGTACCAGCTGTTATTCAAACCACACTTCTGACCTCTTTTTCTGTCTCTGCAACCCACAAGCTTTTAGCAGCTTCCTGGCAAAGTTAAAACATCAACTTATGTCAATACGTTTCTTAACAATGTCATCCCAAGTGAAACAATTATTTCCACCAAACTGGGTGGAAAACTTTTGTGTGCTAGGAAATTTCTCCAAATACCTTTCATAGATTCCAATCTGTTATTTGTGCTATAATTATGGTAGCCCTTTCTCCAAGTTTTACAATTGCTCCAGATTCATAGGCACTGCCATGTATTCAGAATAATTCTTCCTCTTTGATTTGCTCAATTTTCCTCAGAATAAATTTGTAATTCTTCCTATGACATAAATTATTTTCAAAGAATACCTAATAAACTGCTTTTCTGTTTCTCAGAATATCCAAGCTGGTCTGAATCTTAAGGTAAACACAGCACTCACTCACAGGCTGGGGAAGCAATATTTCTGATGCACGTCTAGCTCCCAAAGAACCCAGAACTTTCTATCTCACAAAAAAAGAAAAATCTCCCATATATTTATTCTTCATTGTCATATTTTCATCACTAACATACACACTGAAGTTTTATGTACCACATACTGAGCAAGATATTGGGACATAATGTCAAACAAGACAATAAACCTCACCTTTATCTAACAATCTGTATTCCATTAGAGAAGCAAAACAGACCCATTTATTGCAAGAATGTAGTAGTGCTGTATAAGTTTATATTCTAGGCTCTGTAGTATCGCCAATTCTGAAAATCAGCTCTGTTTGGTTGTGGCAATTGAGAGGTGAATGTGAAGAAGCTTCAACTATAATCTGAGGGACCAGTGAGAGATCAAGAAATGTAAGTGGAGGAAATGGCATGAGGAAAAGCAAGAAAGCAGAGTTCCATAAAGTATGTTCAAGAGTAGGTAAGTAGCTACAGCTCAAGGGAATGGCATGAAAAATGTGGAGAGGTGGAAGAGCAAGCCAGAGACGCAGACAGACGGTAGATTGTGGAGGGCTCTGTGTGCACACATTCATGTACTATAATCTATCTTTTCAGCAATAAAGAGCCACTGATGGGTTTTAAGAAGGGAAAAAGAGTATGGCAGATGAGAGGAAGATAGCTCGAAGAGAACGTTCCATGGAGCAAGAGTATGATAAGCAAGTTGGGCTGTGACCAAATCACTACTATGGGTATTGAAGAATGGCAGAGTACCGAACAAATTCTTAGGCAAATGGGTGGCCTCTGCAGTTTGTATTCTGGGACTCTGTCCCATTGCCTTGGGATCTATAATGCACCTATTTTTAAAGACCCATTCCTTGGTTATCTGAGGAGTAAAGAACTGAGCCTTGGCTCAGCAACATAGCACCTTCCTGGCAAGTGCGAGGTTGTGAGTTTGATTCCTGGTACAAACAAACAAACAAAAAAGACTGAGTCTCAGATAAAAGATCTTTTCAGAAGCTTTGTAATAAAAATGGCCAGTGACTGAACATCACTAGCTCTGACTGCCTGTGAGCAATATGGGAAATTCAGTGTTGGGAAATATTTGTGTTACACTACTTGTACATGTTTGCATTCATCACTGTATTTTTGTCTCATTGTTCCCTTCAACCTGAACAAAAAATATAAGTGGACAGCATATGGTGTTCCAACATGCAGGACTCTAGGATCCCAGAAAGAGTTTTAGTATCCTCTTTGTGCTTATCTGACATTCTCAGACAGTCTCCACACCAGGTCACCCACAGTCCTACCTTCCAGTTCCAGCTGGTAGCAACTAAAAATAAACCCACCATTAGTGGGGTAATCTTTCAATGTGTGGTAAAGTACTGATCTCATTTCCTAAAGATACAGAAGACTTGAAGCCTACAAACAATCCAATATATAGAGAGGATCACAACTTACTAAGCTCTGGTTTTCATGTAGACTTGCTTTTCATGTAAAACGTAAAATCTCAGGGTTGAATTTTTAACTGAAAGATCATCTGCACCACTGGTCCTAAAACATGGCTGTTTTAGGGTCATGAAATAAAATATAGATTCTTTGCAGGTATTCTAATTTGGCCAACCTTGGGATAGAGCCAAGATTTTTATGCTTTTTAATTAAAACATGCAATAAAGTTTGGGAAACCCTAACAATGTTTGAATTCCACCTCAAATAGCCATGTTAGCTTATTCATTGATCAGCAAATGCTATACCTCTTCCAGGACCTCACTACCTGCCTCCATGACACAATTTAATGCAAACAACTTAGGTCATTTTAAATGTTACTTTAATATAGACACTGTATTCACTGGGTCCTCCTTCTACTCTCCAGAGGAGATGAAGTTATCAGTGGGAACCAAGAAATTGGTTGAAACCTTGAATGAACAATAGAGAACAAAAAAAATTCATGAAACAAACTCAAAGAGACATCCATGAAACAAAAAATTCTATTGAAAGCTGGTGAAACCATTTAAATGAAGCTAAGGATAAAATTTTGGACCTTGAGGACAGGATCATGAAAGGATAGAACTTTTAAACATAACAAAGCAGCATGAAATGACAATCCAGCAGCTTCAAGATGATGCCATAAGAAACAATATAAGACTAATAAACATCAGTGATGATGCAGGAGTCAATGCAAATAACATAACTAAACTATTCACAGAAGTAATATCAGAAATTTTTCCAAACATGGGGAAAAAATCTGATATGCAGGTAAGTGAGGCATATAGAACACCAAACAATCACAATCAACATAAATCTACACCCAGACATAATAATTAAGATCCCAGACATGCAGCATAAAAGCAGAGTACTAAAAAGCTGTTAGAGAAAAGACACAATTCGCCTAGGAAGAAAAGCCCTTTAGAATCATGGCAGACTTTTCAGTACAAACTCTCAAGTCAAGATGAGCTTGGAGTAAGATATTTCAAGCCCTGAAGGAAAACAGCTTTCAACCCAGACTGATGTACCCAGAAAAACTTTCATTCAAATTTAATGGAGAAACAAGATATTCCCATGACCAAGAACAACTGAAGAAATTCATGTTCACCAAACCAACCCTAGGAAGAGTAAAAAAAGACATACTAGATAGATAGAGATAAAACTGACCACAAGCCCTGGATCAACAACAGAAAGAAACCACCAGGTAGGATAAGCAATTAAACAAGGGGGAAAAGCAGAAAGTAAACAATTCAAACATAACATAGCAAAGTCAAGCCAGTATGTATCAGTGATCCCCATAAATTTAAATTGCCTCAATTCATCTATCAAAAGACATAGGTTGACAGAATGGATCAAGAAACAAGATCCCACAATATGCTGTATATAAGGAACACATCTGACCCAAAAGAAAACTCATAGATTAAAGGTCAAAGGAAGGAAAACAGGAACAGGAACAAAAAAAAAAAACAGGGGTAACTATTCTATTTGCAGACAATGTGAACTTCAAATCTAAAATGATTAAAAGAGATAAAGAAGGTCACTCCATAATCATTAGTGGAAAAATTCAAGAGGAAGAACTAACAATTATAAATATATATGCTTCAAATACAGGAGCACCCAACTATATAAGACAAATACTAATGGAAATGAAAAGCCACATACACAAGGACACAGTTGTAAGTCGGACCTTAACACCCCATTGTCACAAAGACATAGATCAACTAGACAAAAATCCAGCAAAGAAATAATAGGACTGAATCATACCTGTGAGCAATTAGACTTAGTAGATGTTTATACAGTGTCCCACCCAACCACATCAGAATACACATTCTTTTCAGCTGCACATGGATATTCTCCAAAATAGATCATATATTATCCCATAAAACTTTCTTAAGTAAGTGCAAAGATATTGAAATTATCCCATGCATAATATCTGACCATAGCACACTGCAATTGGAAATTAATGGCAAAAGAAATTGCAAAACCTGGATAAGTACATGGAACTTAAATAACAACCTCTGAACAAACAGTGGACCACCAATGATATTAAAGAGGAAATAAAGCAATACTTACAATTCAATGAAAATGTGGAAACAACATACTGTAATCCATAGGATGCAATGAAAGCAGTCTTAAGAAGGAAATACTTAGCAGTAAATTCTCATATCAAGAAAACAGAATGAGCACAAATAACCTAATGCTTCATCTCAAGCTTCTAGAAAAAGAAGAGCAAATTAAGCCCAAAGCTCATAGAAAAGAGGAAATTTTAAAGATTAGAGCAGAAATCAATATAATTGAAAATAGAAAATCAACACAAAGAATTAATGAATCAAAAATCTGGGGGTTTTGAGAGAATAAACAAAATTGACAAACTTCTATCTAACCTTATCAAGATAAAGAAAGAAAACAACCAAATTCACACAATAAGGACTGAACAGAACAGAAATTTCCATTTACCCATGGAAATTTCAAAAGATCATGAATACCTACATTGAAAATATCTACTTATATTGAGTGGAAAACACAGAGGAAATGGACAGATTTCTAGAAACATATGAACTACCAAAATTCAACCGAGAAGATATAGCAATTTTGAATAACACAATATCAGCTATTGAAACCATAATTAAAAATTTACCAACAAAGAAAAGGTCCTGATGGATTCACAGCTGAATTCTACAAGAAACTTAAAGAAGATTGGTGCCAATACTCTTTAAACTCTTCAATGAAATTCAAAAGGAAGCAATCCTCCCTAACTCGTTCCTGGAGGCAAGTATTACTCTCATACCAAAACCAAAGAAAGATCCAACCAAAAAGGACAACTATAGGCCAGTCTCAGTAATGAACATTGATGTAATGATTCTCAATAAGATACTGGCAAATATAATGCAGCAGATCATAAAGAAGATTGCAGATCACAACCAAATGGGATTCATTCTAAGAATGCAGGGATGGTTTAACATATGAAAATCAATGAATGTAATTCAGTACATCATATATGGCAAACAAAAACATGAAGAAATGTTCACCATCACTGGTCATTTGAGAAATGTAAGTTAAAACATCATTGAGATTTCATCTCATTTGGCAGCAAGAGTAGCTGCCATCAAGAAATCAACTGGTAACAAATGTTGGTGAGGCTGCAGGGAAAAAGTAACCCTGCCCCACTGTTGGTGGGGGTGTAGCCTGGTGCAGCCACTATGGAAATCACTATGGAGATTTCTCAGAAGACTAGGATTGGAAGTTCCATTCAACCCAGCTATTCTCCTCCTGGATCTTTTCCCGGAAAACCTGAAAAGGTCATCTCATAGTGATATATGTGCACCTATGTTCATAATAGCACAATTTGTGATAGCTAAATCATAGAAACAACCAAAATGCCCACCAACTGCAGAATGGATGAAAATATGTGGTAGTTTTATACAATGGAATATTACTCAGTTACAAAAAAGGAAGATCTTAAGGCCTTCGTAGGTAAATGGAGGCAACTTGAGACTATCCTCATAAGTGAAATAAATAAGAATTATATTTATAAATATCACATTGTATCTCTAGTGTAAGAAGTAATAAGAACTTTAAGAGTAATAAAACCCAAAATGTGTAATTGCTATTGTAAAAATAGAGGAAAAGAAAGTGCTCTAAAGGATATAATCCCATGTATGTTTAAGTGTGTAAGATAGATGACCATATTATTAAGTTTTTGCTGAATCATTGAGCAGAACTGTTTGCAGTCTCACTGTTTGAATGTCCACTTTATATGCTTTAATTTTTAACTTGAACAACTATTTCTAAGATGACAGTATGTAATTTATCAACTAGTAATTTTTGAAATTCTGTATTATATCTATCCTTTTTTCTGTTTTGCTTTTTTTCTCTTTAAATAAAAATTTTTTCAAATGTGCATATTTGCTTAGGAGCTGTGTGCTACAAGGCAGAAAAAAGAAGATACAGAGTGTGGAGGTACATTACAGACACAGTTAGCCTGCCAGTCTCCTGATACGGATTTTTCCCTTTTCTTGTGCATTGCTCATGTACACTTTTTTCTTGAAACACCAGTTCTTTAACTTGACTTTTCAAGTCATTAAAAATTAATTGCTTCTAACTCTTAAAATATACAATAGAATGGCTTAAACTAAGAAGGAATTTGTTTTCCTTATGGGACAACAAGTACAGAGGTAGATCTTGGGTAGCACCTCCTGGGTACTGTGGACACCCCAGCACTTTCTTTCTGTTCCACTGTCTTGCCAGTGTGGCTTTCATTCTTATTGTCACAAAATAGCTGTCAGATCTCTGGGTTTCACTGGATGACAGACACAAGGAAGATTCAAAGAGCATGGTAGTAGCAGCAACTCCCTGCTTGTATCTCAACAGCTGTGTTCTGTTGTATGACCGAAACATTCATTTTGAAATTATAAAAGGAAGAAAAGAGTTGCACTGATGTTGAATGAACCAACTAACTATTTTCCATAGCCTTCCAGAATAATCAATGGTAATAAACTCTCTTAAATATAATTATATTTAGAAATAACAACAAAAGCAAACCTTTGAAAGCTAGTACTATTTTCCAGTTTGCTGGACAGAAATTCATTGTCATGCTGAAATTTACCTTCACGCATACCTGTTGTTAATCTATATCCCTATCGTAAATATGTATCACTGGTCCACTCAGCAATTCAGTATGTGTATGTGTGTGTATGTGATTCCAGTTTTAATGAGTAATATCCTTACATAGATTTGACTTAATACACACAAAAGTTTTCCTCACATCCTTGTGCCCCATACGTTCATTGACCCATCTTAGATGCTATCTGTATTATTAATTTACTGGTAATTGTTCTAGAGAGTTAATATATTTGTATGAACTGTACAAATATAAAGCCACTGTTTTCATTTTGCACATCTCACAAGCAAGTGACCATACAAATGTCTTTACCAAAAAAACAGCAAGGGTAATAATCTTCTTAAGTATTAGGTGCCAGCAGGACACACTGTCTTATTCACTCCTCACAATGCCTCTCTGCATGTAGATGTTATCCGCATGGAACTTGGAGGCCCAGAGCAGTTAGGAGGCACATATTAGGACAAAGAGCTAGTAAAGGACTGGAGTCAGAATTTAAATCCCTGTGTGTTAGTCTGTCTGCTTCTTATTTTTGAGCTCCTCCAGCCATGTGTCTCTTCAGGACTGTTGGCTCTTCCTACCACAGATCTTCCTTCTCCACTGCACTCTCTTGTAGCTGACGTTGTAACTCTGTGTATAAGGGTTGTGAAAGCTTGGCACCTTCCCTCATGGTGCTTAGAACAGTGATTTTCGTTGACTTGATGGTCATGGCTGTTGATTAAATTATATGCCACTTCCTCTGACCCAATCCACACTTGCTGTTGCTTCCTTTGTTTCCAGCTCCCAAAGTCACCTATTTATTTTCATCTTACAATTTCTCCTCCTACTGTGCTTGTCTCCCAAGGTGCTTGCTCCTTGAAATGTAGTCTGTGGACCAGCACCATCAGCATCACCAAGACTTTATGAGCTGTGCAGATCCCCAGGCACTAGCCTAGACTTACTGAACCAGAATCTATTTTCACAACAACCTTTGGTGGTTGCTATGCACATTAATATTTGAAAAGCACTGCCAGTCCAATGTATATGCATGCCAGTCCAATCCTGTGAGCTGTTACTGGTCACATGTGAAATTGTTAATAGGTACCTATATTATATGCATTTTCTCCTAAAGTCTGCTGACTTCTGATCTGGTGCATATGCCTCATTGTGCTTGAGTCCTAGGTGTATTTTTTTAAACTTGCTTTTACCAGGTACCATGGAGATGGAGATGGACAGCAATTCTGCTGTGTCTCTTCATATCTGTGCACCTCCAGTATTTTATGAAGTCATGCTCATGTATTTTTACGTATGGCTCACTATAAGGTCAAAAGTTCCTTGAAGACAGAATGAGACCAGGCATAGAAATTCTTGTCCATGACTTGTTGAAGGTGTGTTTCTAGGAAGACCTGAGAAGAAGGGAGGAAAGTAACAGGGTAGAGGAGGAAATTAAGCAAAAAAGCACTGGAACCAATCTCACTGTGATTTCACTGGGAGCTCTGGAATGTGAATAATATCATGGAATTTCAAGGGACTGGACTTTATGAACCCTTTATCAGTCACTGACCTTGGCTGCCCCAGGGGAAGATGTACCTCTCGTGTTGTTCTGACAGACACTGTTCTTCTTGGCAGAAGCCACCTGTAAATCTTTGGCAGCTACTACTCAAGCAGCTGGTGAGACAGGCATGTCAGTTTCATGGTAGCTTTTTATTTTAATCTCTGTATCCTTGGTTTCTAGTACAATTCTTGGCACTCAATAAGCGAGAAATAAATCTTTGTTACATGCATGAGTGTCTTCCTAATAAAAGTTACTAGTTAATTAAAATGATTCCTATTGTCTTTGTTTATGTGTATCCAATGGATAAAGCAAATATTCTCCAACCTAGTTTAATAAGACTACATGAAATAACCAGATGAAGATAACTAGCAAACTATCTGATCTGTAATAGGCAACAATAAATGTTAGCTTATTTTCTCTTAAGATTAAGTAGTCTATGTACATTTTATTATAGAGAATGCCAACTTTCCTATTTATGGCTTGTGACAAATTCAAATGAATGGAGAGGGATTGCAGCTATTATTAGTTGTGCGGTCCCCTTCTTGAGGCTAACCAAGATCATCCCCCTCAGCTGTGAGAAGGTGAAATGACAGCATAATCTGAGATATTATAATAACAATGATGTTAGATTTTTTTTCTGGTACCATGGATTGAACTCATGACCACACACTTGCAAGGCACTGAGCCACTGAGCTAAATCCCCAACCCCACAATGACCTTAGAAAGAGCAGGAGGTATCATGGAAGATGTGGAGAGCTGATAAGTTGCCTTCATTGGAAGCCCTGACAGCTACTGTGCAGTTAGTGCCTATTATGGGGTAGACAGGAGCTAGATGCTTTACATACTTTATGCCAATCTCCCAAATAACTCCAGAAGGTGAGTTTTATAAATAATAGATACATGATAGAGGACAATGTATGTAATTAGAATAGCAGGAAAACAGTGATAGCACTACGTGTATTTTTATACTTTAAAAATAGTACTAAAGTGATCATATTAAAATCAGAATATTATTTACATAAAATGTACTATGATTGCTTTAAATTTGAATTACATTGCATTTTAGCATACAGGATTTCCAAAAGTCTTAATTTCACGCCTTCTTATGTTCAGATATTATTAGCTTACATTTTGAAGTGAGCTTGAAGAGGTTAGAGTCACAGAACCAGTCAGGAATAAGAAAACTGGTGAAGAAAGCGTTAGGAGGCTGGAGGACCAAAAGAACGGAACAGGTAGCACTCAAAGGAAGCTGCATTAGCCCTGAAGGTCGGTTTGCAGAAGTCAGTTCTAAGGCTACTGACAAGATATCAGTGCAGCTAGGTCTGAAATCGGTTTGGGCTACTAGAGTCTGAAGTGATCCAGATGAAGTCCTTTAGAAATCCCAGAAATTGTCCAGAAACAGGGGTCTGTCTCTTCTCTCAGCATTTTTATCTCTTGCAGGTGTCTCCTATTAGTAAAATTAACCAGGAAGTCAGCAAACAGGAGGCCTGAGAATCGGAGTCGGCACAGACTCAGGTCAGTGAGCAGAATATAGAAGGATGGGTAGAAGCTGGCGAGATGACAAGCAAATAGCCAGGACACCTGTACGGCTGGAAAGCAGCACCTCGTTACCCCATACTGGCCCTCTGTGGAATGAACAGGTTCAATGGCAAAGATACAGTAGTGAGCTATTCTTTACTTCACTTGAAAATTCATGTTTGACTCCATGTAATTCACTTTATATGAAAATTTATGCTTCTTAAGACTGAAAACTTGTTCATTTGTCTTCTGATTCTGGCTCTTTATTAAAGCTTGAATATGATCTTTCAAAAGAGAAGAGAAATTTTCTTCTATGGGTGATGTTCGAATATTGGCATGGGCGTTGAAATCTTAGCATTTTGGAACCCTGCTGGGATCATCTTCTGCTATTCATTATGGCATTTTCTCATGCCCCAGAAAGAGCATGCTTGCAACTGAAATAGCGATTTGTATTCTTGCTTGCACTATCTCAGTTATTTGGTAGCAGTCCTTAAGATCTGTTTATAGCCAAGTGATATTGGATTTCCATTACTGGTGTCCTTTCAATCATAATTATTTATCATATACCACTGAATTAGGAGACACTAGAATAGATAGATAAAATTCTTGCTAATAGAGAATTTATGCCTTAAATTTAACCTAAACTGAGAGTGTGTCTATGGTTCCTGTGCAAATGCTTTTCTCTGAGAGAAAAAATTTAAACCTAGGTTACATAGTTTCTTTTCTTTGTAAAAAAGGCAATTCTGCATTTAACCTAAGGAATCAAAGACAAAAGGAGGAAATGGATGAGGGTAAATTTTCTATCGTAATGTATTTCTGGCATGATAACCAGGTTTAGCTTGATATGCTTCCCAGTTTGTAACACTGGCCCTCAGTTTCTTTGCTGAAGCTATAATAGCTGTGATGTGACTTCATCATGAGTGTATCTTCCATCTGACATAGAAGGACAGATGGAATACTCTGGCAGGACTTCATTTTGATGTTTCTGGTACAAAAAGATCATGAATGTGACAAGTAGAAAATAGTAAAGGGGATGATTCTATCACACATAAATATCAAAATATTCTCCAGCAAAAACAGTATTGGGCAGGAACAAAACAATTCTCTGTTTTTATATCCTTATTAAAAATATCTACTAAATGAACCAATAATCTATGATATGTCATTTGAAACCATTAAACAACTGATCATGTTCTTTTTTCTAATCTTGTATACTATTACGACTCCTATCTGCTCTAATTCCTAGTCGTCTGTTAAGCATGAGATGTTTTTAATGAAACAAGATATTATACAGAGCTGCAAAATACAACACAAACAAATCAGAATTGTTCTGATTAATCATAGTGGGGGCAAAATGCCCAAATGCCTAGTTTTTATGCTTTGCCTATTGGGAAATCTCTTCCAAATCTCTGATATATCTGGCCAAACTTAATGTTTCAACTTTCTCTATATTTTTGACTGTTTATTGCGTACTCTGATTTTCATTATTGTTATTTGCAATGCTATAGTTCTCTAGCCCTTTTTTGTGAAAATCCATCTCTAGCTAAAATTCTGCCTTTTCCAAGAAATTTTTCATCATATCCTCTATACATGCCCAGTCTAGATCTCTGAGTTTCCATGGCTGTATTCAAGGAAGGTCACCATAGTGGAGTGTAAATTGCCTTGGATCCTGTTGTGCTGCACATATTAAGTATTAATTACTTTTTAAAAGGTGGAATTTTACCCTTATTAGATTTTTTTTATCTAATATTGTTCTAATATTTGATCCTTATACAAGTTAAGATTTTCCAAATTTGTTTCCCTATTTTGCCATCTAGGTTCTGCTGAATCAAATGTCACACTGTAAATAAAAGCTTTCTCGAATCTTCTCAGCCAGCAGTAATGTCAAATGCTTCTGCATGCCCAGCAGCATACTTCATGTCTTTTTCTAAAGACATTGTTCTTCTACGTCTATTATGTGATCACATACATGTCTTATATTCTACACTATATTCTAAGTTACTTAAAAAGATCTAAGTTAGAAACTGGAAGAGCATCAGATCTGCAGTGAGCACAAACATGATTTCAAACCATGCCTGACATGAAGCAAAAGACTTGCTTCTTTGACTCCCGATTTCCTCCCTGTAAAATGAAGCCAATAAAGCCTCCTTCAGTAGCTGGTCAAGATCAAATTTGGTAAGATAAAGGTTGCTAACAAATATTGAATGCTCAGAAGCACAAGTTATTTCTCCCAGATTCACCTCTGAGACCTTCCCAGGACCTAAGAACATTCCTCGTTTGATGTATATCCTCAACCAACATTTATACGCTTGATGAATTGGACTAAGCCAGTGGATTTACTATCCCAGTAGAGCCATGTGGAAAAAACTTGTCCTACTAGCAAGAAATTTGGGAAACATTGAGTTGTATATGAATAATTTTTTAAAACAGAATTTAAACACTTTTGAATAAAGAGTTCCCCCTATATCCATAGTTTTCATTCTGAGATTTCAATTACCTGCAGTAAATCAAGATGTTTCTGGTTCAGTGACTCTCCTGATGTATTTTGAGGAGGTAAATAGTAGCCTAGGTCATTCATTCCACTTCATCTCACCATGTAGGGATTGTACATCTTACAGAATCACAAGAAGTAAAAGGTCAAAGAATGCACAAGAAAATATTTTGCAAGAGAGCAGAAGAGAGGTCACACTCATATAACTTTTATCATTGTATACTATAACTTCATTTGTTATTGTTTTTAATCTCTTATTTTATGTTTATATTTATAAATATTGTATATTTACAAATATGCTGTATTTATATATTAAACTGTATTGTATATATGTGTGTATATATATAGCAAAACGTAGTCTATATGTTTCTGGGTGGGAGGTGGTCTCTCATTGTCTGCCTGTGGATAACCAGTACTGCTATTTTCTAAACTGCATTATTTGACTATGTTTCTCTTTCTTAACTGAGAATCTCAGAGCTACTGTTCTTTGGAGCAGAAGTTAGGAAATATAAATAGTCTACTGGCCCTAGGAGCATGGAAGAAAGTCTGTTTTTTCAACTGAAGGTAAACTGATGGTAATTCTTAAAATGCACCTAGAGCCACATGGCTTTGGACTTTTTCATGGTAGGTGCCTTTCCAATCATGATCACTTGTCAAACCATTGAATTAGGAGATGCTAAAATAGATAAGATAAAATTCCTATTCATGGGGAGCTTCTAGCCTAATATTTTACTCAAACTGAATTAGTTTCTATTAGTCACATGCAAACATTTTTCTACAAGAGATCTTAAAGTGCAAAATTACCTAGGTAAACTGGTCCACACTCTCTCTTTTTGTAAGCTTTTGTAGATAGCTTGTTGTATAAATGATGTGAGCTATCTCTTGAGGACTGATGTTAACCAAGGGTAGAGTCTCAAGAGTGAACATTAATGTGAATTTGTTATTTTCCATGAGCACTTTTATTTCAGGTAGACTATTCCATTCGAATTGACCTGATTACATAATTTCTTGCCCCAGGCTCAGCCATAGAAACAGTCAATTTGTAATTACAAAGCTTGTTGGTGAGCTGTAATCAGAAAAAGTAGGCAATTGCTTAATTGGGGTCAAGAGGGGTCCTTTAACTGATATTTCCATCCTTTCCTCTTCCTCAGTGATTCATCATGCAATTCTTTCCAAAACCCACATACACAAGGCAGTACAACAAAGAGCTCTGGAGGAAGACTTCCTGTATCTGAAGCAAGCAGGCTTCCTGCTTGCTAACCCTGTGACATAGGGGAAAGTTCTTTAACTTCCAAGTGTTGAGGAGTCCTCCTAGGCAGCACCCCTCTCCACCTAATAAAAGAAGTTGCCCTAAGCAAATGGCCTAGTAGAGAGCCTGGCACTGATGATTTTTAGACTTTTTAAAAAGCACCCCTCTTTTTTTCACATCCATGAGGTTACACAAGTTGTGAATTTTATTTCTTTTGTATATTGGGAAATTGAGTTTCAAAATGAATAATTGTTCTTCTATAGGCTGAACCCAGTTATTTAGTTAATAAATGGCAGAGTTTAATCAGGACCAAAAAGTAAAATCTATTGTTTAATTTAGAAAATTATGGATTTGAGGCCCTGGCAGAAGAAATAAAGCATAACTGTAATGTGGTCACCCTTAAAATAATTCTAAGCCTTTAACAATAAAAGGTAGACTCTCGTTGCTGTGTTTATTGTCAATTTTGATTGATTTTTGTCATTTCCCATATTTGTCTCCTGTAATTTGGACTTTCCTCAAATGATGCCCTAACAAATGAGACCAATTTTCCTCCAAAATGTGTTTTTAAAAGGAATTACAGTCATCTCAGACTCATGTTCTTAGGGAGGAAACAGTACATTTGGCAATTTCCATTGCTTCTGGTTGTGATCAGATTGGATTTTGAACTACGCCCTAATTAAGATGAACAGATATTGTTAGATGGCCTGTTTAGTCAGTTTCCCATCTGGCATAATCATGTTTAGGAGCAGGATCTGCTTTTGCTTGGCTTGGGCTGTAGCTAAAATCAACAGAACAAGGCAATCATATCTCCAAGAATCAGAGCCCACTCTTCACCCTGTAATCCCAGTTGGGCAATCACATTTTCAAATCTGAAGAATAAGCACAGGGATACTAGTGCTGCTTCAGCCCCCTTAGGCTTATGGCATTGATCCAGTTAGTCATGCTTACTATAATTCATTTTTGTTAAGGTTTATATCTATGCTTCCCCCAAAAGCCTCATGTGCTCATAAGTGAGGCTTTTGAGAGTGACTGGATCATGGATGTGTCATCCTAGATGAGCCCACTGATTGGTTTAGCACAGTTCTGCGTGTAGGTCATAGACTTACTGAAGCAAGAAAAGCCATTCTGGGTGTGGGTGGCACTGGCCAATAGGCTTGTTGCCTGGATGTAATAAAAAGATGGAGGAGGAAGAGGAGGAGGAGGAGGAAGAGGAGGAGGAGGAGGGAAAAGTCTGTGCTTTGTCCTGTCTGTCTTGCCATCAACCATTTCTCCTTGGTACTCTGTCCTGGAGCCAGCCAACTATGGGCTGAAACCTCCTCAAACTGTGAGCTAAAGTAAATCTTTCTTCCTTTAACTTGTGGGTGTTGGACATTTTTTCCCAGCAACAAGAAAGTAACCAAGACCATTTTATTCCAGTAAACAACCACTGAGCCCCATACATGCTAGGATTTCCATGCCCCAGTACACACTATTATGAATAACATATTATCCCTACTGTCAAAAAGCTCTTGGCAGAATGCAAAAGTTTCAAAAAACATGTATCTAAAAAATGAAGCCTGCTACTACTTAGGGTATAATATGAAAAACTGCTGCATTGAAATAATTACCTATTCAGTTTTGTGTTGTGTCTGAGGATGGTAAATGAGCCAAAGGAAAATATGAAACCTGCCCTTTAGTGTGCTATTTCCTCAAAGGAGCATGGCTTTGATAAATTATTTGTATCTCTGTGATGGATTCAGCTTTATTGATCTTCTGATTAAACTAAGGGCAGACAGTAGCGATTTTGAGTTAACACAGGTGAACTGATAGACTACTAATGTACTACTACTTTCTATCAAGAGAACAACTTGGATGTCAGGAAAAAATATCTTTGGGAAGGGTGCCACTCATCTACTTTAGACCACCCACAGCTTGGCTAGTCAGGTAGCTCTTGTAACCAGACACAGGAAAGATGCTAACACGCTCCTCAATTCAACAATGCACATAATGTTCTATTTACAATGGGTTTACTCAAAGTTATGCCAGTGGGAGACGTATGAATACAAACTATGTTGTTTTAGGAAGAAAATTAAAAGTTGCTAAGGTGACACCTGCATGTCCCGAGGAACATTCTCTTGGACAGACTACTCTTGTTGGAAGAGAAATGAGACTCAATAGGAATAAATGCTCCTCTCTTTCTCCTATTCTTAGAGCCCTGTCTTCCATGCTTCCTTCTGAGCTCACCAGTCCTCCACTAGCGCGTTGAATAAGCCTGAGTAGCCAGAGATTCATTTTCTCAGTACCTAGGCCTGAAGTTTCACACAAGAAGGGAGTGGTGACACCCACGGAGAAGACTTGAAGTGTGGTGGCAGGAGGGAGACGTATACAACCAAGAAGTTGCTGGTGTAAAACACGTCAGCATTTCCTCCAAAAGGCATGAAGCTGCAAGTCAGAACATCCAGTCTTCCTTGCTTTGGTGGTTGTCTGAATCATGATCATTAAAAGAACTGCTTGTTGTTTTATGTCTGTTTCCTCTAGGGAAGAGTTGTGTGATTCTGCACAAGCGAAGGCATTCCAGACAAAATGGCAAGACACTAGTGATGTTCTGGGGTTACATGGCAGTTGAGAGGAGTCCAGACCTTCCACTTGCAGTCAACTGGGTGAAGTACACACATAGTCAAGTACTTTCTGGATATAGTGTATATGTGTCTAGATGTTCCCCTAAAGCCTCATGTGGTCACAGGGCTTTTTCACGGATGGCTGAATCTAGAATGTGTGATGAAATTAAGGATATGTGATTACTAAATCAGTCCACTGATTACTTTGCCAACACCCTCAACCTAGTAGCCTAGATAGAGTATAAAAGGGGCAGAACGAAACTGCTGAGTTCTCTTCTACCCACCATGAACTATTTCTCCTCTGTGATACCTGCCTGCCGTGCCACTTTACCTTGGAGCCAGCCAGTTATGGGCTGAAACCTCTACAAACTGTGTGCTGAATAAACCTTGCTTCCTTCAACTTTGGATGTTTGGGTATTTTGTCTCAGCAATGAGAAAAGTAAATAAGACAGCAGATAATAACTATTCATATTAAAGATTTGTAACAATTCCACCTAGTTACTATACAACCTATGAAGGGGGGAAAGTTACAGAAATTAACATTAGTATAAATATAAAGATAGTATTGATATAGTAAGCAAATAAATTCAACTAGAGATTTTGCATTTGTTGCTGAAACTAGCCATGAGATTTTATTGTTTGTACTGCTATAACAAAATACTATATACAGTGGTACTTTGGTTCATGAGTTCTTTGTTTGTTTGTTCATAAATTAAGTTGATTGGTACATTTTTTAAATATACATCATGATCATTTTCATCATAGGAATGTTACACCTGTTAACATTTATCTCAATTCTGTTTTTTCCCATTCGTTTATCTCCCTTCAATCCTTTTTCCCTCCTTAAAAAGCTGATTTCCATTTTTCCTTCTTTTGGGTTCCTTCTCCCCTTCCTTCATGAATACTTTTGTTTATGAGCAATTTGATTTGCAAACAAAAACACTTGTTTTTGTTTGAGAACTCTGAATCAGATGACAAACACAAACCGCAACCCTCTTTCTCACATAAACATGAATATGCCATCTTTTTCAGACTCCTGGAACAAATTAAGTTTGTGAAACTTAGTTGGAAACTTATTTCTCTTAGCTCCAGAAACTGGTAAAGTCCAAGATTAAATACCATCAGATTTGGTGCCTCTGTAGGGCCTGCTTTTGGTTCACAGGTGACCCTTTTCACATGGTGGACGTGGAGAGTCAGCTCTCATGAGTCTCTTTTATTACAGCACCATTCGTGAAGGTCTCACTCTCATGACCTAGTCTCCTCCCAAAGGTCCCACCTCCTCATACCATCACCATGATTTTTAGATTTCAACATATAAGTTTTGAGGTCATATAAACTTTCTGACCCCAGCAACATCCTAGTTAGTATGCCTGACCTCATACTATTCTTGGTTTTAGCTAGCAACTCACGTGGTCAGGATTCTTTGCCCAGGAAGTGACTCAATATATCATTCCTGACTCAAGGTTCTTTGAGCTTCAACTGGTATAGTATTACAGTAATCTCTTTAACCTTTGTCATTAAGTTAAGGTAATTATTTTTCCCTAGAGAGTTACCATTAATATAACTCAACTCTTTCTTTGCAAGTTTTGAATGCCCATAAAAAAGAATACACCTATGAAAGACATCTTCACCCCCTTGGGTAAATCAGTCAGAGATCTAAAATAAAAAGACATTCACCTCAGGGATGGTTAGATACATCAACCAGCATAGGTTTTCCTACCCAAATAGATCTTTTATTTATCAGTAACTATTTCTAAAATTGCATATACAAGGTGTGTAAAATTTTTACATAATGAAATTTTATATCAGCATTAGTTTTATTATGAGTTTTTTAAACTGAGTGAATACTATGATTAGTATTGTAATTTATTCTTTTTCCTTACAATTCCTTTTAATCACATATTTCTACCAAGTTTATTAGATTGCCCCACAGGTAAATCTAGTATTAGTAAATCAGCTTAAGCAAATACACTGATTCTTTTTGTGATCAACACTGCAACATAATTGAAAGAGCAAGAGCTTGGGAATTAGGTTGATCTGGATTTTGTTTCTGGTACTTATTTGGTATCTGACCCTGGGCAATTTATTAATTGCTCTTAGTCTCATTATAAAATGATTATCATAATGTCTAATTCATATGTAATTTGGAAATACATAATTTAATGATGTATATAAAGCTTCTGGTTATAGTTTCTGGGAAATAATAAACATCCAGCAGATGATAAGCGTAATAATCAAATTTTATTCTTCACATCAACTGGGATAAAATTTACCAGAAATGCAACACCTCAAAGTATCTGTAAATGTATAAGCGTGTGTTCAGGTGCCCTTTTCTACAGAACTAGAAAGTTTCCCATTATTATCTCATGCATTGCTGGAAACTGGTCCCTTCCCAAGCCCCTCCACAGACCTTCTACCAAGTTGGACCACATATAATTCTGCTGGTTCTGCCTATTTTGGGCAGATTTCTCTCATTTTGAGCAGTTTTCAAGGTAATAGAGATAAAGCATTCTTGGTTTAGTCTCAGCTGGAAACGGTTCTTATCTGGTCCATCTCCATCTGTGCTCTTGGCTTCTCTCACTCTTGTCATTCCAAGAATGTTAGTATTCCTCCATCTCCTCCTCCTTTTGCCTTTCTCTACAAGGTCTCTTTGAGATGCATATTTTTCTTAAATTTTCTCAATAAATTTTATTTCCTCCAAATAACCTTGAAACATCTCCCTTCTGGAACACAATAGATCTCATTAACATTGCCCATGGCCATGCCATTTGTGTATGTGTGCGTGTGTGTTGTGTGTGTGTGTGTGTGTGTGTGTGTGTGTGTGTGTGTGTTTGTGTGTGTGTGTGTGTGTGTGTGTGTGTGTGTGTGTGTCCTGAGTGTGTCTGCTCTGGAGGCAGGAAAATGCTAACCATAAAACAAGTCCTTTAATTCTATACACAAAATACTGCTTCAACAAAAATATTACAGCTATAGTTTCTCTTTGAAGGAGGAACTCCCACAGCTAAGCCTGATAATTTTAAAAATATGGTGTCCAAGAAAATGAAGAAAAATAATTTTTCTTAAAGATTGGAGAGCAACATCAGCAAAATAACAGAATAGCAGTTTCTGTCACTTGTCCTTTCACATAAACATCAATTTTTCACCATTCATCCATGAAAGTACCTTCGTAATAGCTGAGGAATCCAGGGGAGAGATTATAGCACCTTGGCAGAACATAGAAAAAGGAAAAAGCTCTTTGAAGACGGCAGGACGGATACTTTTAAATTACTCACATTAGCTGCATCTCTCCTCTTGTGTGCAGCCAGGCCTGAAGCCAGCCAAGCCATAGGGACAGGTTGTCCCAGTCCTTGGGAACCATTGCTTGCCGCAGTGTACATGGATACTGAGTTAAAATTTTAGGATTTAGTGTCTGGTCTGCTTTATTTCAGAGTTGCTCTGAGCTGGTTATACCTTTCTACTTGCATAGTTCTGTTTTGTCTAATGGATGAGATAATTCCAAAGCAGTGTGATAGTTGGCAGGAGAATATAGCATCTCATGAATGCACAGGAGAGATGTCTAATCTCTTCTTAAGCATTAAGCAAATACAATCCAGAAGACACCTTGGTGGAGATGATGATATGTAAGTTAATCTCTAAAAGACTTGTAAACCACTTGGAGATTTGTTTTTTAGGATACAGAGGTGAAGAGGTATGATTCAGGGAAATTTCTAAAGGTTAGATACTTATCTTTTACCAGTATATCAATTAAGATTTGCTTTACTTTGTATGAAGGATAGAAATAATGTTTATGGTTCAAAGCTGTACAGTTTGTAAGTACTTTGTCAGTACAAAAGTACAGATCAAAGTCTGATACAGCACATATTCTTATCTTCTATTGACTTTTCCACTCCCAACTTTACTGAGGTATAGGTGACCAAAACTGTGCCTGTGAAGGTATACAATGTGTTTTGATATATGTACACATTGGAAAAGGATTACCACTATCAAATTAATTAAATATCCACCACCTCATTAACATTTTGATAAATTACATATTGTAAGATCTACTCTCTCAGCAAATTTCAAGTATACAATATAGTGCTATTAATTATAGTCACTATGCTACATAATTGGATTTCTAGATCTTATTCATTCCATGTAACTGAACTTTTGTAACCATTAACTAAGATTTCTCCACCCCACTTCCCCTGCTTGTCTGCAGCAACCACCCTTTTACTCTCTTTCTATGAGTCTGACTTTATTTTAGGTTCTACAGGAAAATAAAAAGAAAAGAAAAAAGAAGACTATGTAGTGTTTGTCTTTCTGTCTTATTTCATTTAGCATAATGTTCTCCATAACTTCATCTATATTGTTGTACACAACAGGAATTCCTTCTTATTTATGGTTGAATAATTCTACATTGTGGGTATATGCCATATTTCTTATCTACCCACCCATCCATAGACACTTAGCTTGTTTTCACATCTTGGCTATTGCAATGAATATTGCAAGGAATATGGAAGTACAGATATCTGTTAGAGATTTGGACCTATTCCCAGAGTGGGGTTGCTAGATCATATGGTAGCTCTGTTTTTAACTTTCTGAGGAACCTCCATATTGTTTTCCATAATTGCTATATAATTTATATTCCCACCAACAGAATACAAGTGCTGTCCTTTTGCCCTGTCTTTGCCAAACCTTGTCATATATTGTCTTTTGATATTACCCATTCTGACAGGAGTAAGTTGATATCTCACTTTTTTGATTTGCATTTCTATAATGATGCATAATGCTTCGAATTTTTCCATTTATCTATTGGCCATTTATATGTTTCCTTTTGGTAACAGTATGTTTAAATTTTTTGTCCATTTTTAGACTGGATTGTTTATTTCCTTGCTATTGTTTTCTTTATATATTTTGCATATTAAATCCTAAAAGATGTATGGTTTGTGAATATTTTATTCCATTTTGTGATGAATGTTGTTTCTTCACTCTTTCAATTGCTTTCTTTGCTGTGCAGAAGTTCTGTTTGATGCAATTCCTTTTATCTATTTTTGCTTTCATTGCTTAAGACATTTAAGGTCATAACCAAAAAAAATATTTCCAAGACCAATAACAAGATTTTTTAATGTTTTCTTCTAATACTTTTATAATTTCAGATCTTACACAAAATCCATTAACCCATTTTGAGTTGATGTTTTGTATATTGTTTGAGATAAAGATTCATTGCCATTCTTCTGTATGTGGATGCCCAGTTTTCCTAACACCATTTATTGATGAGATCATATTTTACCCATTGTGTGTTTTTGCACGTTTGCTGAAGATAAGTTGACCAATGCATTGGTCTGTTTTTCATTACTATAATGACATGTCCAGGTTAGGCACCTTTATAGAGAAAAGAGGCTTATTTAGTTCACTGTTCATGAAGTTTAAGGATCTACATGTGATGATGGCCTTTGTTAGTACAATTGGAGGCAGTTCAGGGCATCATCTGGAAAGTATGTTCCTTCTGGTCTCTCTTCCTCTTCTAATAAAAACACCAGATTTCAATCATGAGGGCTTTACCCTAATGACCATATCTAATCATAACTCCCTCCCAAAGACTCCAACACTAAACACTAGATTAAGTGTACACTTTTAATACCTTTTATCAGGGATTAAATTTCAATATCCAAGCCCCTGGAGCATACGTGAAAGCCATGTCTAAGCTATATTATTCTTCCCTTGGTCCCCTACTCCTGATATAATCACTCCATCTATCTTAGTCCCAGAGTCTTCACTTGTTTCAGCATTATTTTAAAAGTCTCAAATTTCATCTTAGATTCAAGGCAAATTCAACAATGATTTCAAAAGGATAATCTATCAGTATCTCAGCCATTAGAGAATGAGAAATTTAAAGACCAAGCCTTGTAGTTAAATGAAAGGAATTTAAAATGGGAGCCAACTTCAAGGCTGTTAGAAAATGAGCAAATGAGAAAAGGTAAAGCAAATCAGACATTTATGCCTGCTGAAAACCACAGCAGTTGGAGGGTTGGGAAAAGGGAACGCAGTGCTGCCAGAGCTCAGGGCTGCCTGGAGGGAAGAGGGATACAGCAGGAATCTCCACCTTATGCAGGACAAAAGCTAAAGAAATACCCTGGTCTCTTCATTTCTACTACTCTTTAGTATCCCACAAATGGAACCATGGCCAAAGCTAAGCAGAAGACAGCTGGGAAATACAGATAAATTATAGGCATCATACTAGATGATACTGAGTAGAGGCTGGAGACTGGAGCAGTCCTTGCTTTTTCTCCTGGACATTCATCCTATCATATGACAGTAGATCGGTGCCTGTATTCAGATGTACACTACACTGTTGTCTACTGGAAAACGGAACCACAAATCCCTGTCTCTGAGCAGGGTTGTTTCCTCTTCAATTTCAGTCATGTGGCATTCTATAAAGTAAAATATAAAAATATCTTATAAAAATTGTAGCAAAAGAGGAAAAAAAAGAAATAATTGGTAGTATGTATATTATGTATGATTCTGATTCTTTTCTGGTAGCGTAACCCAACATTTCATTTTGGATGGATCTGAATCCTTGCAGGTAATATTTCTCTAGATTTCTGTTTTCAACCCCTAGACTGGGGGTGGCTGCAGAACATTGGCTGACCCTTCTCCTTGGTCACTGGATCTGGGACAGCTGTGGATTGTTGGCTGTCCCTCACCCTTGACTCCAGACCTAAGACTGCCGTGGATCATCAGCTGCCCATCCTTCTCCTCACCTCCTGGACCTAGGAAGGTCATGGATTGTCAGCTTCCCTGCCCCTTGACCCCCAGGCCTTGGAAAGCAGTGGATTAATCTTGAGGGGCTGATGGGTGACTCAATAATTAACCTCTCAACCACGCAGAGAACCTCAGAAGGTTTATGACAATGTGGTGAGTTTCCACTTCAAACAGAGGACCTCAGTGGGCAAACAAGAGAAGTTGTGAAGTTCCCCCCTCCCTGTTGTATGACCTTGGTGAGCCTGGCAAGAGTGTTGGTGAGTCCTTCCTTCATACATAGAACACTAGGTGGGTTGAGGAGAGTGCTGATAAGTCCTCCCCCAACCTGAAGGAAATCAAAAGGGCTTATGAGGCACCTAGTGACACAGTAAGGTCCCAGCTGAGGCAAACACTATACCCCAGTAGATCTGATGGCCTGGAACAACCTGAAGTCACAGTAACAGCAGGAACCAAGGGTTGACTTACATCAATACTTATAGGCTAGTTAGCCTAGGAAGAATATAGGACTCACCCAACAGGGCCTTCAGGAGGAATTTAGGTGGTGGCCCTCCCTTCATTGTAGGATGACCCAGAAATTGGACAAACACCAACCACCCAATAGGACCCTAAGACACAGACTATGAAAGTTGAGAGTAGTATTAAAAGACCAAATATTAGCTCCAGAGGTGAAAATGACAAAATAAAAATGCAAAATGCAACCTCAAACATCTAGTCCATCAGAAACAGGAGACACTGAAATAAAGGACATTAAAAGTCAAACATTGGAAGTTTTTGAAAAGATAGTAAGCAAAATAAAGAAACAACCCCATGAGGCTATAGAGGAAAACAGATTAGAAATAATCACTCACTTAAAGACAGAAATGACAACCTTAATAAAGGAGTTGCTCAGCATAGCTAGAGAAGAAGCAGATTTTTTAAAAGCACAGAAGCAGAGGGAAATTATGGAAATCTTGAATGAACAATATAGAAAAGAAGTAGAATGCATGAAACAAATTCAAAGAGATATCCAAGAAATAAAAAATTTTACCAAAAGCTGCAAAATTATTTGAATGAAGTGGCAGATAAAATGTGGACCTTGAGGACAGGATCTCAGCTAGCAATCATGAGAGGAAGGAACTTTTAAAAATAACAAGGTAGCATGATATGACATTTCAACAGCTTCAAGATGAGGCAAAGAGAAACAATATAAGACTGACAGGCATCAATGAAGATGCAGGAGTCAGTGCAAATGATATAGAAAACTATTCACAGAAGTAATAGCAGAAATTTTCCAAAACATGAGGAAAGAATCTGATATTCAGATAAATGAGGCTTATAGAATGCCAAACAGACCTAACCAAAATAAAATCTACACTCAGACATATAATACTTAAGATCCCAGACATACAGCATTAAAACAGAATACTAAAAGCTATTAGAGAAAAGACACAACGTATCTATCAAAGAAAGCCCATTAGAATCACAGCAGACTTTTCAGCACAAATCCTCAAGTTAAGATTAGCTTGGAGTGAAGTATTTCAAGTGCTTAAAGAAAATAACGTTCAACCCAGATTGATGTACCCTGCAAAACTTTCTTTGAAATTTAATGGAGAAACAAGATACTTCCATGACAAAGAACAACAGAAGAAATTCATGTCCATGAAACCAACCCTAAAAGGTGTACTGACATACATAATATAAAGAGATAAAAATGACTACAATTCCCAGAACAACAACAGAAAGAAACCACTAGGAAGAACAAGCAATTAAACGAGGAAAAGCAGAAAACCAACAGCAAGAAAATAACATGACAAAGTTGAACTAGTACATATCAGTCATAGCCATCAATATAAATGGCCTCAATTCACCTATTAAAAGAAATAAGTTGACTGAATGGATCAAGAAACAAGATCCAACAATGTGCTGTATACAAAAAACACATCTGACTCATAAGGAAACACAAAGATTAAAAGTCAAAGCATGGAAAACCATATTCCATGCACAGGAACCCAGAAAAAATCAGGGAGTAGCTATTCTGTTTGCAGACAATGTGAACTTCAAATCAAAAATGATCAAAAGAGATAAAGATGGTCACTACATACTTGTCAGAGGAATAATTTAAGAGCTAACAACCATGAACATATATGCACCAAATACAGGAGCACACAACTATATAAAACAAATACTAATAGACATGAAAAACCAAATATGTAGTAACATGATACTAACAAGAGACTTTAATATGCCATTGTCACAGACATAGATCAACTACACAAAAAGTCAGTAAAGATAGCAAAACCATATCAAACCTGTGAACAAATGGACTTAGTAGATGTTTACAGACTGTTCTGCTGAACCATACCAGAATACACATTCTTCTCAGATGCACATGGGACATTCTCCAAAATAGACCAGCTATTAGCCCATAGAACATTCTTAAGTAAGTGAAAAGGAATTGAAATAACCCCATGCATATTATCTGATGATAGTACACTGAAATTGGAAATTAATGGCAAAAAATTGCAAAACCAGCATAAATACATGAAAATTAAATAACAACCTCCTGAATAATCAATGGGTTACAGATGAAATTGAATATATTAAGCAATACCTACAAATCAGTGAAAATGCAGATACAACATACCAAAACGTAAAGGACATAAAGAAAGTGGTCCTAAAGTGGGAAATATATAGCAATAAATTTTCACATCAGGAAAACAGAATGAGCTTAATGCTACATCTCAAGCTCCTAAAAAAAGAAGAGCAAGTAAAACCCAAAGCTCACAGAAAAAGGAAATTATAAAAACCATAGCAGAAACTAATGCAATTGAGACTAAGAAAACCATACAAGGAATTAATGGATCAAAGAACCAGCTCTTTAAGAGAATAAATAAATTTATAAACCTCTAGCCAACCTTATCAAGAAAAAGAAACAAAAAACCAAAATTCATGCAATAAGGACTGAAAAGGGGGAAATTACTACAGATGTCTTGGAAATTAAAAGATCATGAATATCAACTTTGCAAATCTGTACTCACAAACATTGGAAAACAAAGGAAATTGACAGATTTCTAGAAACATATGAATTATCAATGCTGACTCAAGCAAATTTTGAATAACTCTATATCAACTACTGAAATTGAAAACATGATTTAAAACTTACTAACAAAAGAAACTCCAGGTCCTGATGGATTCATGGCCGAATGCTATAAGAAATTTAGAGGAGTTGAATGTCAATACTCCTCAAGCTCTTCATTGAATTGAAAGGGAAGCAATTTTCCCTAACTCATTTCTGAAGGCAAGTATTACTTTGATACCAAAATCAGAGAAAGACTCAACCCAAAAGTCTTCTCTCTCCAAAAGGCCAATCTAACAAATGAACATTGATGCAAAACTTTTCAATAAAATACTGGCAAATAGAATGCAGCAAATCATCAAGGAGATTATGCATCATGACCAAGCAAGGCAGGAAGCATCTCAATCCCTGACTTAAAGTTATAATACAAAGCTACAGTGATAAAATCAGCATAGTACTGGCAAAGAAATTGACCTGAGAATCAGTGGAGCAGATTAGAAGATGCAAACACAACTACAAAGACACTTAACCACCTTATCTTTAACAAACGGGCCAAACATGTTCATTCAAAGAAAGATAGCCTCTTTCATAAGCAGTATTGTACAAACTGGCTTTCCACATGCCAAAGCTGAAACTAAACCCATGTATATCACCATGCGCTAAATTAAAAATGGATCAAAGGTCTAAATATTAAAACAGAAACACTTGCTGGAAGACAAGGTAGAAGGAAATCTTGAAGACATATGGGTAGGCAAAGAGTTCATGGACAAAACGCCAGCCACATAGGAAGTACTTCAAAGAACCAATAACTGAGATCTCATCTTATTAAAAAGTTTTTGCACTTCAAAAGGAATCACCAAGAGAGTGAAAAGAAAACCCACAGAATGCGAAAGAATTTTAGCCAGTAGTCCCTCAAACAAAGGACTTATATTCAGAACATATAAAGAATTGGAAAACATCAAGACCCCCAAATTCAAAGACCTACTCCAAGAATGGACATATGAGGTGAATATGCATTTCTCAGAGGAAGATATACAAATCACAAATAAATACATGAATACATTTTCACCATCATTGGTCATTCAAGAAATGCAAATTAAAACAGCACTGAGATTTCATTTCACTGCAGAAAGAACAGCTGCCATCAAGAAATCAACTGGTAACACACATTGGCAGGGCTGTGGGGAAAAAAAGCATACTTCTCTACTGTTGATGGAAGTGTAGATTGGTGCACCCATTGTGGAAATCAGCATGGAGATTCCTCAACAAACTAGGATTGAAAGTCCCATTCAATCCAGCTATTTCCCTGCTGGGTATTTCTCAGAAAAATTGAAAAGGTCATGTCATAGTGTTATATGTGCACTTATGTTTATAGAAGCACAATTTGTAATAGCTAAATCTTGGAAACAACCAAAATGTCCATCAACTTCAGAATGGATGAACATGATGCCATATTTCTATACAATACAATATTGTAAGAATATTGTACAATAGAATATTGTAGAATATTGCTCAACTATAAAAATGATTATCTTCAGGCTTTTATAGGTAAATGGAGACAACTTGAAACTATCCTCATAAGTGAAATAAATCAAAATCACATTTGTAAATATCATATTGTCTCTCTAGTGCAAAAAAATAAATAATAATAATAAACCAAAAGAGTAATAAGATCCAAAATGTATCATAGATATTATAATTGAAAGTGAAAAAAGTGCTCAAAAGGAAAGAACAACCTTATAAGTATACACATATAACTATGTTTGTTTAAGTGTGCAAGACAGATACCCATACTACTAATTCTCTATTAGTACATCAAACAGAATAGTCTGTGATGTCGTTCATTGTTTATCTGTTCATTTTTTATGCTTTGATTTTGTAACTTAAGCAACTACTTGTAAGATAACAATGTATAATATATTAACATGTTGATTTCTTACTGTTTTTGAAATTCTGTATTGCTTCTACCCTTTTTTCTATTTTGATTTTTAAAAATAAAAAAAGATTATACTTGACAAGAGAAAAAAAGAAAGGGAGGAAGGAAGGAAGGAAGGAAGGAAGGAAGGAAGGAAGGAAGGAAGGACCTCCGTGAATCTCCTGGATTCCAGCGTCCCCCACTGCCCCTGTTGTGCAGCAGTATCTCACTTTTGCTTAGATAAGGTCTGGAGTCTCTTCTACCTACTGGTTCAGTGCCATGAGGAATACAAAAGTATCTAGGTGGAAGTCTCAGTTTCCAAGTCAAAAACCAATTGTTATGTCCTGTGATAAAAACACTCTTTCTTTGGAAATTAAGACCTCTAAGCCATATTTACTGATGCGGGATAAAAAGCATTCTGAGTTATTTAGTAGGAGATTAATTCCATATCCATCTTTTATTCTTGGGCCTATGTATTCTGGCTAAAGAGGAAAGACAACCATCCCTCTAACGTCATTCAAATATTTGCTTTAATCTGTTGGAATTCAGGGTTGTGTAGTAAGATGGTGACATCTTCATATCAAATCTGTAGTCAGTAGCAAAGTTAGATGGGATGCTACCATACTATTCACTATATTTGGCAGAAACACTAGGGCAAAGAGGACACAGACATTTTCAGAACAGGTGTTCATTTTAAGAAGAATATGTCCGTGTCCACTTCGTGTGGAAAAAGTGCAGTATAATCAGCCTGATGTTCAACTGCATATCACTGATCCTATAGAGGGAAGCTGGGATACTCAGGAAAAGCATCTAGAGCAGCCACAGTGAGGAGTCACGCATGCAGGTGACCCTATCATGTCTTTTATCACTGCTGCTATTGCCACTTTACCCATGAAAGCAGTGAGCAAAATCTGATGTAGCTCAGGATAGGGCTAACTGCATCCACACTATAGGGTGTCTTGTTCTGTTGATTATTGAGGGTCTCCTCTTCAGTAGCTGCATTTTTATGACAATGTTCATCAGGTGAATATATGCACACTCTGTGCCCTTTTTATGAAGTACTCTGCATTCCTCTTCACCATACTTCCTGGCTACTAGTCTTGCAGTTTGATCTAGTCCCAGTCATTGACTAACTAGCCAAATATTAAAATATTAAGCTTCAGCCAGGACTCAGAATGGATATATATATAAAATGTATGTGTATATATATATATATATATATATATATATATATATATATATATAAAATGTGACAGGGAACAAGACATACTGCTAGAGCTACCCATTTGGTGGTTTCCCTTCATCACTCCTAGATGGAGCTGTACAGCAGAAGCAGTTCAGGTCATCTGTTACTAGCCTATCATATAAACCGATCAATTCACCAGGTATAAATTTGCTCCTCCACCACCAGGCATTCATGGGAAACTCCATTTGGCATAGGGGTAGCTTGAGAGAAGGGTAGCAAAGCTAAGAAAGCAAATGCCCCAGGGAATCTGACTTATTCACATACCTTACTTGTGTCTTCTTACACTTCTGGAACGTGACCTCATACTTACCACTTCTTTTTTTATAAGTAACTTGACTTTTTTTATTTTAAGGAAGGTAAAACAGACTAGAACAAAGCAGATCAGAAGAAAACGATGTAAGTGACACAGATTTCAAAGCAAGACAACAGGAGATCAACAGTGGCTACCATAATGTCTCTTGCTTTCTCCTAAATAGTTGTATATAGCTTTACACACAATGAGTTCATACAAAATAGTACAAAACTGATCAAAACAGAATAATGAAGGCATTGTAGGCCTTCAAAACAAGACAATAGAAAAATCAACAGTGGCTACAATAATGTCTCTTGTTCTCTTCAAAATAGCTGTCCGTACCTTCATGTATGTTGAAATTAAACAATACAAAACAGACTAAAATCACTCTAAACAAAGAATAAAATCATTACTGGATTTTACAGCATGACAATAGGAAATTATCAATGGATACCATGTCTCTTTTTCTCCAAAGTAGTTATTCATATCATCATGTATAATACAATCCATTCTCACAAACTGTTTAGAAGTTCTAGGCATGTATAAGCTTCTACATGTACATCTATCCTTTCTGCATTAGAAGAAAAAACAAAACAAAAGAAAAAAATGTACTAGAAAAACAAGAAACAAAACTGACAAATAACAATAGCAAGGAGCACAAAACAATGATGATACAGGCCTTCAAAACAAGGTTGTAGGAATGTTACTAAGGTTGTTATTTTATATAGTGATCTTCAAAAGAGTTCCTCAGATCACCAGGTACAAACATGCAAAATTGATCCAATCCTATGCATGTTAACTATTTTGTTCCAAGAACTAATAGAATTTGTAGCACAAGCATCTTAGCTATCTTAAGCATGTTTATACAAATTTAGATATTTTTTCTTTTTCCCTTACTTTTTTTCCCTCCTTTTCTCTGAGAAATTATTTTTTCTCCTTTAAGCAGATTCTTACATTTTCACAGTATTTACTGAGCATTTTGTATCTTACGTACTTTTACCATTTCTTACATTAAGAAGATAATGTGATACTTACACATGTGAGTTTGATTTATTTCACTTATGAGTATGACCTCAAGTTGCATCCATTTACCTATACAAATCTCAACATAATCATTCTTTAGAGCTCAGTAATACTCCATTATATAAAAGTACCACATCTTTTTTATCCATTCCTCAGTTGAAAGACATTTAGGTTATTTCCAAGATCTGGCTATTATAACTTGTGCTGCTATGATATATATGAGTGCATATATATCACTATGGTATGATGTTTTCAGTTCTTCCAAGAATATGCCCAGAAGTGGAATAGCTGGGTCCAATGGGACTTCGAATATTAGCTTTTTGAGGGACTTCCAGACTGACTTCCACAGTGGTTGCACAGTCTACATTCCCACCATCAGTGAACAAGAGTTCCTTTTTCCCCACAGCCTCTCTAGCATTTGTTGTTAGTTGTTTTCTTGATCCTGGCCATACCTTCTGGAGCAAGATGGAATCTCAATGTTGTTTTAATCTGCATTTCTCTAATAACCAATGATGCTGAACATTTCTTCATGTATTTATTTTCCATTTATATTTCTTCAGCTGAGAAGCATGTATTCATCTCAGATTCCCATTTTTGGACTGGATCTTTAAATTTTGGGGGTCTGATTTTTTAAAAATCTTTATATGCTCTAGACAGAATTCCTTTGTCTGAGGGACAGTTGACAAATTTTTCCAAAATTCATGGGTTTCCTTTTTACTCTGTTGGAGATTTCTTTTGACATGCAAAAACTTTTTAATAAGACAAGATTCCAGTAAATGATTCTGGGAAGTATTTCCTGTGCAGCTTAATTTTTGTTCATGAATTGTCTATGGCCATACCATCTGAACACACTTGATCTCATCTCATATTTACCATTTCTAGCTTGAGGACACAGTGTTCTTGCACATAGCTAAGTTCAGTCTAATTCATAAAAGACTGGTCAAGTCTTACAATGGTCATTGGATTTTCAAAGTCCAAACAACTTATCTCTACCTGGAATGGTGTCTCAGAATAAAAATAGAAAAAAATACATAAATACCTTAAGGTCTGCTTGTGATTCTCCTTTTGGAGCTTTCCTGAGGTTCCACACATTAAATAATGGGAAAAATTAACAAAGATATTAAAAGACAACAACAAAATGCAAACACAATTTGATGGATAAGAAAGGTCTATTACTACATATAGAGAGGCAGAGAAAGTGGTGTCACTAAAGCCCTAAATTTAGGGCTACTTGAAGGGAAACAAAACCATGGTAAGGATGCCTCAGACCATGTAATGACAGTTTCTAGCGCATTTGAAACCACTAAGGAAAGCACAGGCATTAGTAGACAACTACTTAAAGCACATGAATAGATAAGAAATGCTCAGGCTTCTCCACTCCTCCTACCATAGATTTTATTTCCTCCCAGTCATGAATCTAACCAGGAGCCAGTTGGAAAGGAAGCCTGTGAAATTCGGTCCGTAGCTCAGGAGGAATGGATCAGCAGTGGAAGTGGCATGGGACTAGCATGCTTTTCCACTGTTGTCTTCCAAATTCCCAGATGGAGTCTGGAGCACGAGGAGCTCTTGAAATTTTGTTCAATAAATGAGGAGGCATGAATTCTAACCAGCTTCTGCTAGTCACCCAATGGAAGCAGAAGATAGCACAGTTTTTGCTGTGCGCAAACCATGTCCTACTGATATCAGTTTAGAGCAATACCGGAGTTTGGCAATGAGTTTGAGTTTATGTATTTGAGCTCTGCTACCCACTGAGCAGGCAAGCACGAGTCCTGTTTGTGAGAGAGCTTCTCAGCAGAGCTGTGGAGGAGAGCAGTAATACCCACCAACTAAGTGACCCAAATCCCTCTAAGTCAATCACGCCACACTCTGGGGATTGGCACATTCCAAGAGGACATTTCAGACCTAAATACTTCAAAACTTCATCTTCCATTCGGAAGCTATCACTATTATTCTGAGAGAGGCTTGTAAGGTTGGTTTTAGAATTTTTCTTCTTCAAAACATAGAATAATGGCACATATCAAATAGGAGAAGAAAGGAAGTTCTAAGAAAAACAAAACTAAAAGAATAATGTTAATATAAATTTAGCAACACTATTGAGGCTTTAAAGAATTCCTTTCTAAACTGCATAGGTCAGAAAGTTGTCTCAAAATGCTGCCTTGATTAAAAATATTTGCAGTTCTAGTTTTAGAATAGATTGCAAGGCACACAGAAAAATTAAATTCTTGCCTGCAGCACAGATTGTTAGATAACTTCACAAAATCAGTTCTCCAATCTTCCATAAAAAGAGACTTTTTGCCTGGGCATACAATTTCTTTATAGCTTGAGGTGGGCTTGTAACTACTTTCTGGTCGATAGGATGCTAGGAGGAAAATTCTGTGGCAGCTTGTAGGACCCACCCTTGAGGGGACAGCTGTCACATGCTCTGAGCCCACATTATTATTCATATCTCCCTTCTTATTGCAACTTGGAGTGAAAAAACTGCTGAAGACCCTTTTCCCCTCCCAAAAAAAATACAGGAGGCATTTAAGAAGGGTAGATGAAGGAACTACACAAGTCCGGGTCTAAAAAGACTTGGGGCAAGATTGATCATATAATGCCACCTGAACAAAATACATTTCTAGGTAGGTGTCAGTCTACTACCATGTATCTCCCAAAAGCAGAAATATAAATAGCCAACTGGTGTATGGAAAAAGTGCTCAGTATCTTAGCCTTCAATAAAATGCAAATCAAAGCCAAAAGGAGATAGCATCTCACCACAGTTTGAATGGCTATTATCAAAAAAACACAACAAATTCTGGAGAGGACATGGAAAAAGGAACACTCATGCGCTGTTGGTAAGAATATAAATGAGTCCAGCCACTCTGAAGAGCAGCATAGAGAAGTCCCACAAAACTAAAAATAGATTCATGCAGTTGTCTCACTTCTGGGCATATAACCAAAGAAAACATACCAAAGAGATACCTGCATGTCCATGTCTATATGATAATAAATAATAATAGCTAAGACATGACATAAGCATAAATGCCTATCAACAAGTGAATAGATAATGAAAAGGTGGTATGTATATACATATATACATATACACAATTGAATATAATTCAGACATAAGAAAGAATGGAATCCCTTATTTGTGGCAAAATAAGTGAAACTGTACATCATGATATTAAGTGAAATAAATAAATGAAACACAGGGAGACATGTATGACATATTCTCTCTCATATATGAAAGCAAAAATACAAAATAAAAAATAGTTGACCTAAAAGTAAAATAGTAATTATTTGAATTGAGAGGAGGGAGTGATTGGATTTGATCAGGGTATACCACATGCATTTGTGAAAATATCGAACTGAAACCCATTAACATTATAATAAATACGTATTAATAAAAATATTTTAATCTGATGCCATGTCATATATGTGCATTTTACCTTCAGCCAAACCAATCATTCCACAGAGCTCAGAAAGAAAGACAGGTCCTCTTCAGGCTCTGGAGCAGACTATGGGAGTAAATTTTGAGGATAGGTTGGTCAGAGTAGGGGTTTAAAGTGAGCTCCTGTCTGATCAGTGCAATCACCTACTAAGTAGATGATGAAATCATCACTAGAAGCACCTGGGCAATTGTGGGTGGGAGGAACTGACAGAAAGAAACACATCTTGCCTTTGAGAAATATGCATGCATTTTTAAAGGTGCAATACAGTTGGTGCCTGAATTAGATCAAGACTGTGTTTCTGCCAGAAATACGGCACATTATGCCCTCAACAGCTGAGCAACTGCTTTTACTATTACCAGCACTACAGCTGAGATGAACTGAGCTGCAAAAATAACTACTCACCTTGTGATTGTTAAGCCTGGGAATTAAGCTAACGTTTTGTTAATAAACTGCAATGAGTCCAGAAGTCAAGAAAGCACACTGCCCCCTTCCTCTAGATCCTTTTGTGTTTTGGCTGTTTGCTCCCAAAAATAGTAGTCTCTGGAGTGAAAAATACTATGTGAATGTGTTGAGAAAAAGAAACAAACTTGTAAGTGATCTTATCTAAGAACCGAATTACTCTGTAGCTTTGTTCAGTGTGAGTTGTACCTGCCCATCTCCACTCTGAGCCATCAGACCTTCCCCCCTGGTTTCACAACCAAAAGCAATCTACTATTTGGAAAGTCAGCATTTTCAAACTGTTGCCACAGGACATTGACATCCTTACTGTATTAGGGTTCTCTAGCAGAACAGACTCAATATCAAATCTATGTATAATTATGCAGGGAGATTTATTAGGCAGATTTCATGGGATCAGAGGTGGGAGAGTCCACCATGGTCATCTGCACCCTGGAGAGGCAGAGGATTCAGACTGCTCAGCCCAAGATGCTGGAAGCTGCAGAACCAGAGAAATCAAGGACGCAGGCCCAGTCCAAAATCAAAGAGGGTCACAGGCATGAGTCTGAATTGGAAAGCTGAAGACACTGGAAACCCAGGCACCAACATCCAAAAGTGATGGCCTCTGAGGAAGACTAGAGCTCTTCAAAATGGGCACACTTCCTTTTTCCTTTCATTCTATCCAGGCTATAAACCCATTCATTGGTGCCATCCACAGCTGGGGTGGGTCTTCCCTTCTCATTTTGCTGGCCTCCATGTCACTCACCCATAGACACACCCAGAACTGTGCTTGACTACTCTGTGAGGCACTTCATAATCCAGTCAAGTTGACATATCATGATTAATAGTCACACCTACTGATGCCAAATGGTCAGTGAACAGTGACCAAATATACTTGGCAGTAGACCACAGAAAGAGGCTATTTTATAAATCATTCTACATATACATGGACTAGATATATAAATTGTATTATATAAAATACACTTTATATATATTTCACTTATATTAATATATTTATATGTAGATGAAAGTATATATATATAAATACATATATTTGCAGTTCTGGTAGACTAAACCTGAGTCTTCACACCAAGGAACATCCCAGCCCTTTGACTTTTTTTTTTTTTTTTTTTTTTTTTGACAAAGAGTTTCACTAAATTGTCTAAGCTGGGCCTGAACCTCTGAACCTCCTGGCTCAGATATATTTCATTGTTGCCACATGGCTCTCCTCACCCATAGAAAGTGTCTTTTAGGAAAAGGAGCCAGGAATTATTTAAAGAAAACTAGAATTCAATTGAAAATCAGCCTTTGGCAAGAGTGAAAAAAAAAAATTTAAGCTAAAAAAAGGAAAATACTTTTCACTAATCAAATGCAAAGGTGTGAATGAGATCTGAACTCACAAAAGTTTTAAGATCAAACTCAGAGTTTGAGAGGAAGAGGAAGCTAAGCAATTGTGCATGCACCACGGAGAAGTTCAAATTGTGTACAGAGAGGGTAGAGATATACTGAAACAGAAGGGTGAAGAGATGGAGGAGGCTGTGCTGATAACAACCAAGTCAGAGACTCCAATATAGGGTTTTCCTCTTTACTTTCTTAGACACAGACTAGATTATAGGCCTTACTTCAAAGACTAGCATACAACTTGTCATCAGAGAACTATCACCTAAGAAACAGTTTAGATCTCTCAAGGAGCATGGTTGGAGAATGAACCCAAGCCATATTCCCCAAGAGTAGTTGAAGGCATCCAGTGAAGAGCCTTTAGTCAACACAAAGAGGTCACTGTGTACAGGGACATCAAAATCAGAGATGGCTGACCATAACTTCACCAGTAGACCCCAGCACACTATGTGCAAAGCGTCAGAAAAGGCCTGTTATTCCCCACTGGACCACAGTCCAGGTCAAATCAGACCAGACCTACCCACTCCTCTACAACAGACCAGTGAAACTCAGAAGTCCTCTGTACCCCCAAAGTCTTGAAGACATACAAAGATAGTGTAGGAAAGGGATCTAAAAGACTATTTCCCCATAAGAGAGTGAGGCATTCAAAAGAGGCTATCCAATCTGGACAAAAAGGAAGTGCTTGTCGTGGACTCCTACCTCAAGGTTCAAGGTGATGGTCCATGAAAAGGATCAGATCTGCTACAGAAAATAAGCAATTGTTTGTTCTTGCATCCTGAGCACTCCTTGGAATTTAATTTTCAAATTTATGGAAATAGACATAGAATAGAAGTAGAAGGAAACTTTCGAATATGGCAAATATGTACATTAAGACAGGCAACTGTCTTCCGGACAAAAGTAGAATAAAAGAAACACACATATCCCATCCTCTTCATCATTGTAGAAATATAAAGAAAGAAAAATCTCATGAGCAACATAAGAAAATGACTTGGGTTATTCTCTAAGGACCAAAAAAGCGATCAGTCTTAGAAATGTCTCTATCGCTAAAAATTAAATGAATAGTAAAGAAAATACAGTTCTAGGGATATAGCTCAGCAGCTTAAGTTCCTGCCTGGAAAGTGCAAGATCCTGAGTTCAATTCCTGGTACCAAGAAAAAGAAAAGAAGATATATCAACTTGAAAAAAACAACTGTGCCCTAAGAATAGATGACATTTTTATATGTGAAAAACCACAAAAGAAGTTGATCTTCATCTATGCATGTTAAGGAGTCATTCCACATATACACCCTCCTGGGAAAAATTAAAGAAACATACTGATTGATAAGAGGTCATAATCAATGACTCCAAAATCTCTTCTAGAGTAAAAGACTTAGAAAACTTGTGAAGTCGCATGGTTTAGGTGGTGAGAGGGCACTACAAAACTTAGTCTTGCATAGCTTCCTACAGAAATTCTTCTTCTGTGACTACTCATTTCCCATTACCAGAAAATTTTTCTCCTGAGACACATCTCTATTCTACTTTCAGACGGAATCTTTTGTAACTTTTCATGATTTCATTAAAAATAAATGATCCCTCAGTGCTAAAAATAAATGAGATACCAAGCTGTGAAAAACATGGAGAAGACTTAAATGCATATTATTAGGAGAAAAAGACCAATCTAAAATTTCCACATACTATGTGATCCCAAATATATATCTTGAAAAAGGCAAAACCATGGAGACTATAAAAAGATTCATAGTTACCAAGTAAAATAGAGTGAAGTTGCACACAGTAAAAAACTCAGATAATTGTCAAGATAGTGGAAATACTCTGTAGGATACTACAAGAAGAATCCATGGCATACATTTGTCATAATAAAGACCGAAGCCTAATTAAGTGTCAGAATTTGGGTAATTGTCCTGTATCATACACTAACTTATCGGCTGAAACAAACGTACCGCTCTTGTGGAAGATGTTGACAACAGGAGCAACTACCCATGTGAAGGGGAGGAGGTACATGGGAATTTCTACATCTTCTCCTTTTTAGTGTTACCTACAAAGACTCTCATAAAAATTATCTTTTGGAAAAACTAAAAATCTGAAAAATAATAAATGTTTTCTTTTGCATATATCTGCTAAAAACAGAGGAACCATTCATGAGTTGGGAGACTGTGCTAAAAGCATTACTGTTCGAAATAGTCATTTTGTTTGTCTTGTATCAAAATTGAGCTATTTCCCAAATGGGTTACTGGTGAATTTTAACAAATACATAAGAAAGAAATTATAACAATTCTTCTCAATCTTTCCCAAAAGACAGAAGCAGAGGAAATATTTTCTAACTCATACTAATAGATCAACATTAACCAAATATGAAAATTAGACAAACAGATCAGTATCTCTCATTAAAACAGATGCAAAAATTTTCAACAAACTGTTATGTAATCAAATAAAACAATCTCTACAAAGAATTTTATACTAAAATCAAGTGGAATTTATTCCAGGTATGCAAGGGATAAATCCCACTTTACTGTAGTATAAAACTCTGAATATACTTAAATCAAGTAACATAATTCTTCGATCCATCAATTAATGTGGTCTATCACTAACAGCAATAGGTTAAAGAAGAAAAAAATCATATAAATAAATTCATGTATTTGTCCATTTTCTAAAATACCTGAAGCTGGGTACTTATAAAGAAAAGTCTGTTTGGCTCACAATTTCAGACATTGAAAATCCAAAGTTGGGCTGCCACATTGGCTTGGCCTCTAGTGAGGGCTACTTGGAAGATGGCTTCTTGGCAGGATTCATACAAGAGAAAAGATCGAGATAAAAAACCATTCTGAGGAGTGAGGTCAGCTGGCTGTCTTCCTAACAACTTTCCGGAAAGAACTGACACAAAGACCCATGAGAACTCCCTTAATCCCTTCCAAGGCAAAGAGGAAAAAACAAAAGAACAGAATATAGAGGATGTTCAGGGCAGTGAAATGATCATGTGTGATGCTACAGTGATGGATACACTTCATACATTTGTCAAAACCCACAGGGGGGGGGGGCTGGAGATTTAGCTCAGCGGCATAAGTGCCTGCCTTTCAAGCAGGAAGTCATGGGTTCGATCCCGGGTACCGATAAAAAGGAAAAAGACAAAAAAAAAAAAAAAAAAAAAAACCACAGAAGGTACACCACCAAGAATGAACTCACATGTAAACTAGAGGCCTGGGATCATAATGACGTGCCAGTGTTGGTTCGTCCATTCTAACAAATACACCACTCTCATGGGGATACTGACAGTGGGGATGATGTGTATTTGAGTGGGTGAGGGATACAAAAACTGGTTTTGCTGTTCTATTTTGTACTGACCTAAACCATTCTAAAAATAGTTTAATCAAAAATTGCTGAGCTGATGATAGAAACATGTCTACTTTCATGCTCAGGAATTTATCTTTAAAACTCCTGCTTGAATAACCCATATTATTGGCAATGATGTCAGTTTCAAAAGAAAAAATGGACATGTTACTCCTTGATAGAAATATGTGTTACCAAATTCTTTTCCAAATATCTTATCCTGGTAATAGTTTATGAAAACTATAACCAAAAAAAAATCAAAGTGTGCAGTAAGATCTTGGTACTCTAAACACAATAGAAAATATGTTAAATAAAATTATGTTTTGTAATCAGACCAGATTATGGAGTCTTCTTCATAACTCTAACATAGTTTTACTATTTTTCATTTTTTTGTGATGAACTTCATGTTTTTTGAAAAATAGACAAATATGTGCATTTATTTATATGATTTTTTGAACACATCTCATTTCAAAGAGATAGATATTTGTGTATTGCAAGCACAGTTGTTACACAAATATATATCATGTCATTATCATCCTAGATGCAGATAATAGTAGAGAAAATAAGAAAATAAGGAAAAGATAAGAATTAAATATATCAAAATGGGACAGGCGATTTAACTATAGCCAGTTTTATATGATTAGATAAAGAGAATTTTACACCTACTTTTTTGTGTTCCAGTAATACAATAAATCTATATTTCATATGGGGAAAATTTTGAAATCAAAATTCAATAATGCTATATATAGAAGAACACTTCTCAAATAAACTTGAGTGTGAAGGACTTGTTATGACTGTTACGGTGAGTATTTTGAAAGATTAGCAGAAGCAGGGACAATTTGACATTTAGTTGATCTTTCCAGGGAAGTGGGACAAATAACACTCTCTTAAAAAATAGTAACTAATGTTGAAACAGTGTTTCTAGAATGATTCATAATTGAAGTGTCAAATTTTTCTGGGCAAAATTTCACCATTAACCAAACTCAAGAAGCTTATACTTCACAAACAAAAAGAAAGCTATTTTGCTTCATTTATTTAATGCTGCTTCAGAGTAATCTCAGAAAACCCATTGTGAAAGAGTTCTTACTGGAGTAGACTATTCTTGGCCGTGCATGAGCCAGGAGAGGGTACCGAATGACACATGCAGAGCATTTCACATGCCATATCTGAGCCTCCCAACAATGGTGGAACAAAAATACTCATGATACTACTTTACAGAGAGTAAAAGAAGTACAGGATCATCTTTCACATCATCATCATCTTTCACATCACACAAAACTTAAATGTATGTCTTTCTGACTCCAAAATCTGTGTCCCTTTTTCTGTCTCTCTCCTTCAACCCAACAGGTGAAGTCTTTGCCAAAACAATGCGTCTACTCACAGTGTGATTTCCATGAAATTTTTGACTCAGACATTATCACCAGCAGGATGCCTGAACTAATTTACAAAATGTGACTGCATAATGAAGGATGCTTCTTCCAAAGGCAAAATTCCAACCACAAAAGACAAAGATGTAACCAAGAGAACTTTACAAAAGGAAGTAACATAGATAGTGAGGACATTTACAAAAATCACTGGAACCAGAAGAATCAATGTATCATTTGTTACTGATCGTATCATTTAGAAGCCAAATTTCTTGTGTGTCCCCCATTTAAAATAATAATCTAGGCCATTTGCAGACTGAGGGGAGAGAAAACAAGACCACACCAGCAAGCAAACCCAGTCTGGGAAACAGCGCCATGTGGCAGCCACCACCAGACTGGAGCAGAGAGACCCCAGCCTCTCCTGGTGAGTCAGCAGTATTCATGGACCAGGGGTAGAGAGAAGAAGGCCACACCAGCAAGCAAGCCCAGTCTGGGAACCAGTGCTATTCACAGTCCACCCCTGGACTGGATCAGCCAGACCCCAGCCCCTTCCAGTGAGCAGGTTGACAAACAAGAGGTACCAATCACCCACCACCACTATCTCCTCTTCCATGTGAGTGACCAGTTTATCCAGATAAACATAGGTTGTGATGATAGCTATCGAAGTAAGATGCAATTGGATGCATGTGCTTCTTTGGTGCACTAACATTGCAAGTCTAGGGTCTATGGTCTGATCATAGGTTCAGAGGATAGCAGTATGCAGTGTAGCATCTAGGGGAGATCTCCTTCTGAAGGTTGTAGCCATTATTGCTTCCCTATATTCTTGTCTTGAAGTCCTATGTTGTTTCCATAGTTTTGTTGGCTTGGATTTTATTCTGTTTGTTTGCTTGCTTATGTTAAATCTGATGGCAGGAGCAGCCATTTCAAAGATAGCAAGATACATTATGGTAGCAATTTTGGATTTATTATGGGCTTGGTTTGAAATTTTTATTGCATTCATTGTTTTGTTTTTATTGTTTCTATTCTTTTCTGTTTGATTTTTGCTGTATCTTAAGTTATCTGCAGCTATTTTGAAGACATCAAAAGATATTATGTTAACTATTGTTGATTTTGTATTGTTTTAAAGTCCTGTATATCTTACACTGTTTTGTTTTGATTGGTTTTATTCTGTTTTATCCTCTTTAAAATAAAAAAACAATAATAATATGATTAATTTTAACCCCTAAAACATAATTAGAAGGGTGACTTAGTCATTCACTCTTTATTATACTTTTCTTATTACTCCAAGAATGGATTTCCTCTAATTTTCACTTTAATCATGATTTATTTAAGTTTGAGTTACTCAAAACCAGACCCTGAAGAAGTGAGCTTCTATAAGGGAGAGTTTTACTTTGTCTGTATACCCAGGTTGAGTTTAGTACAATAACTGGAAGGAACTGACAAATTATATGCTTAAAAAAACTATAGTGTAGAAAGATCAGGGCTGGGGATTTAGCTCAGCGGCATAAGCGCCTGCCTTGCAAGTGCGCAGTCGTGAGTTTGATCCCTGGTACCGATAAAAAAAACAAAAAGAAAGATAACAAAGAGATAAATTTTAGATGCAGTACAATTTGGACTGCTTACATATTGGACTGTCAACAACCTCATAATCTTGGTCAGGAATGAAAAAGCTGTTCATGAACTTTGTGTGTTTATTATGGTTCTTCTGCTCATGGGTTACAAAGAAACTTTCATCCCCCTGAGCTGAGTTCTGATTTCCAAGGCAATGCAATGGGAGGCTAAGGAGAAAGGAAGGAGGAATCAGATGCCCCTTCTTCCTCTGCAATGCCATTATTTGGAAAAACCCAGAGTTTGGCCAAGCAGAACCCATGGCCATATTCTACCTGTGATTTGCTTTTGTACAGCCTGTGAACAAAACGTGGCTTTTATGTTGTTAAATGGTTAGAAAAAATTCTAAAGAATAATAATGTTTCATGACTTGCAACAATTATCTGAAAGTCAGTGTGTAATTTCCATAAATAAAGTCCCACAAGAATTCAGCCACATTCCTTCATCATTTAATCCCATGGCTGCTTTCACACTCCAACTGAAGGATGGAGTACATATGACAGAGACATGTGGGCTACAACTCTAATACATTTACTTCCTAGACTTTCACAGAAAAAAAAAAAATAGTTGGCTGACCCTTAAGGATCAAGTGAGTAATTGCTTGAGCAAATGAAATGGAGTTCAGGAAACGTGCATCTATGTAAATGAGGGGTAAATCTTTCCAACTACAGAAGCTAACACTTTTTGCTTCTGCAAAAGCAGGTCATGAGCGTTGGCAGTGACTGTGTAAACCCCTCCTCCGTGGTCTTCATGAGGCCAGAATTTTCTAGGCATCCATGGAAAAGTGGGAAGCATTCTGATGACTTGCCCCCCCACACACATCTTCCCTTCCTCCCATTTCTTCACATTATATTTTCTGAGTGGTTTTTCAGAGGAACGCTGAATCTTGTTGTCATCTTTCAGAAGCAATTTCTGACAGTCTTAGCATTATGAAGCATTAAAGGTTCCTATCACAGTTCTGCAGCTGCATGGTCCCAGTTCAGGGCCAGTGAGCTTCTTATAATGCACCTGTTCTTTAAATATACATAGCTTCTTGCCCAGCTTAAGAGAAAAATTCCTCTCATAAACAAAGTTATTTCATCCATTGCAAAAATGTGACTGCTCCTCCTGTGGAAAAGTGTAGCACTCCTTCTTACCCCTCATTCTATGTGACTTGCTCCAGTCCTCACCCAGACCTACAGAGGCAGACAGAGACAGAGATTAAGATGATAACAGGGCAGTCGGGCAGAAAGCATGACAACTGGCACACATGGGCTTCTCAGGAGGACCATCTTTAAGCTGGAGAGACTGAAATGTGGAGAGAGAAGACTGTGTGCTCTTCTTTTGTGATTTACTTATCCATCTAAGTCAATACAATGAACAAAATATCCTTTTTTAAAGAAAAAGTGCCTAGAAAAAGGTAGAGAAAGAGAATATAACAAAATCTTAGCACCAAGTGTCTTTAGGCAGAAGGGAGGGATGGTCTGTGCCTTTTATTTTACTGACTCTGCACTCCGTTTTCCCATTTTGTTGTGAAACTGGAGAGAAGGGCGTGAATGCAGAGCTCCCTGGCACACAGAAAACCTCAATGAGCACTGATTTAGCCAGAGAAATGTGGGCTGCCTCCCAAGTCCAGTTATTTGAGGGCTAATCAAAAAGCACTACTTTTGGAACTGTTTACAAAAATGTGTCTTATAGATGTGTATAGCAGAGCACACCTGTAATACCAGCACTCAGGAGGCTGAGGCAAGGGAATCATAGCAAGCTCAAGACCAGCCTGGGCTACAAAGTGAGCTCAAGCCCAGTCTGAACTGCATAGTGAGATCCTGTCTCAAAAAGACAAAAAGAAAGTGCTATATAATACTCTCCCTTGCAGCTTAAGGACTAAAAGCTAAACACAACTGGCTGCACCCTACTGTCCCAAGGATGCTTAGCCAGATTTAAGATTTCTTTCTCAACATCACCTTTATAAACAGGAAGCCAGGCTAACTTCCCACTGACCTCCAAATACATTTCCCAGTGGATGGTCACAAGGTCCCAATAGTCTCTCTCTCTCTCTCTCTCTCTCTCTCTCTCTCTCTCTCTCTCTCTCTCGTCTGTCTGTCTGTCTCTCTCTCTCTCTGTTCCTCCCTTCCCTCTCCCTTCCTTTTCTCTCATCAAAGCATACTACATACATAAAATTCTGATTAATGAAACATTGACTGTCAAGATTTTACTCTAGGAGAAATACACACAGTTCAGCTAAGACGAGTGGTTGAATAAATCCATAAAGGTCCACCCCTTCATTAAACCACATTACACCAATGTGAGAGCATTTAAAACAAATAAATCAATAAAACTATAAAGATGAGAAGGAGAAAAGAGACAATAGCTGCAGCATTTAGGAAGCTAGAAACCAGAAACTATGATATACTTCACGTAACAGACCCAAGAATGCTGAACCCTAAAAGCCATCAGTGGGAAAGCAACCAGAATCCCCCAAAGGTACCGGAATTGACAGGATGATTTACCTCTGGAAGCAGACATAAAACTAACAGTGAAAGCAAGGTTGCCTTCTATGTAAGTAGCAAGTGGACCTCAAGTCTTATTCCTGGCCTGGCTGCCTGCACCCTTCTTCATGGCAACAGCCTGGAGGTTTCTTCTCTGTGGGTTAAAATATTAACTCTGGGCTGAAGCGCTCTCTCTATTTACAGGGTGCTGAAAATGGCAGCCACAAGTGAACATTTATGCACCAAATACTAATATTCTCCAATTCTCCTCCCACTTGGTTCCAAGGAGGGTAACAAAAATATATAGTAGAAGGCCACAAGATGCTTCTCTAGAGAGAATGCCACAGCCCACATGAAAAGACCTGAAAATGTTTGTACAAGGGGAAGAGACGGGTTTTCAGAAACTGACCCGCTGGATCACCTTCCAAAGAAAACAACAAGCGTGGAGCTTTCATCAGCTTTGAGCTTACCGGTGCTCCATTTTTAAACAGAAACAGACAGCTAAAGGTCAGCTGAGCCAAGCTTCTGGCACGAAGGCTTAGACCAGAGCAAACAGACAAAAACAACCTGGGTGGAAAGGTTGTGCTAGGGGATAAACCCTTCAAAAACCTATTGTGTGTGTCCTCAAAGAGATAAAATCTTATTTTCAAGGCAGGATAACCTGATTCAGAGAATAAAACACCCTTGGAAATTGAAATGATAGCAGGTTTTTTAAAACATCCACATTTGAAAGGCAAGAAGATAGAGTTGAGTAAAAGACCCATATTTCCTGTAGAAATAAAATGGAAAAAAGGATGGAAAACAGAAGAAAAAAGACAAGAAAAATAAAATAAATTCAATATCTAAATGATCAGAATTTAAGAAATAAAATATAGTCACACAAAAAAAATGAAAGAAAAAAATGTTCCCTTAAATTGAAAAACATATTTCCTCAGATAGAAACAATGAAAAATCACACCAAGCACAGCACCTTGAGAACTTGGAGGACAGAACAAAGAGAATATAGCAAAACTTCCAGAAATTAAAAGTCAAATATTTACAAAGAATCAAGAATTGGAATGGTTTCAAGGTTCTCAATAGCAACACCAGAAGCTAGGAAATAATGGAGTAGCAATTTCAAAATTTGAAAGGGAAATTATTTCTAACATTCTTTTAAGGTTGGGTGAGTAATGAAGTCTCAAGATATTCTTTCTTTAGAAAGTTAGTGGAAGATGTACCCCAACAAAATAAGAGAGTGTATGAAGAAACTAAAAAGACATAGGATCTAAGAAGTAAAGATCCAATCCAATAGAAGCACAAATTAACTCTGAAACTAGGTATAAAGCCAGACTCCAGGATGACAATAGGGCCACTGACTAAAAACCAACAATTGCATACTAATGCAAAGAAGAAAGCTCTGGAAGAGATGGCTCCGTGCAGACAGAATGTAAGGAAGGTTTGACATGCATTAACACTGGAGGAAAATGAAGTAAAGAGAAGGTAGATAAAATAATAGTGACTACAGAAAAGATGAAAATAATTCATAAAATAATTATTTTCAGAAAAAGTCAATCTTATGCCAGAAAGGAAAATTTATCATAGTGTGAATATAGAAATAGCATATTTACATGGCCCTAAAAACTTAAGTGATGAACATTGACACACCAAGATGATGCAGTGGAGGTGGGCAGCAGGGAGAGAAGGATACCTGTGCAGAACAGTGCTGAAAGGAAAAGTCAGAGAACATCCACATCCCCAGAATGGAGAAGCAGCAGGCTATGCACATGATTTACACATATGAAGACAAATACTGAAAGACACTATCGTAGCAGTTGAAAGCGATTAACTCTAAAGGGCAGATGAATAGGGCCCCTAGGAATAGAAAGGTGCAAGAGTCCATAATAAGACTTTTAGAAGGGCTTGACACCTCTCCCATGCATGCTAGAAACCAAAAAAGTAAGAGTAAACATTTTCAAACATACACATATGATACAACCAAATACAAAAAGTCAAACGTATATCTAGTAAAAGCAGATGAAAGAAAGTAGTTAGGAATTAAGAAAAATAAGGTCTTAGTTATCTTTCTTATTGCTAAGACAAAATATTTGACATCCAAGGTTAAAAAAAGGAAAGGTTTACTTAGCTCACAGTTTGTAGAGGTTTTAGTCCATAATCAGTGTCTTCAATCAGGTTGGCATGGCAGAGGGGGCCATCGTTCATTATAGCAGAAGGATTCCAAAAGCAACAAGAGACCATCCCTTATATTGTACACAGGCTACCGGTCCTAGGGTGAATGTAGCACTCACACTCTTAAACCAAGCATTGGACCATGAATCATTCACAACTTACAGATTTAGCTGCTTCTGAAAAGCTGCCTTGCCCATAACTGCATGAGGTTCTGGGGGGAAATCCCGATACAAACCTAGAAGAAGGCAATGGGAAACATTGAGAGAGATTGATTTCACCAACGAGAAGGAAATGCCAAAGGATTTTTAAAACACTTCTAACATTGTATAGGGTTCTGTAATTTGGGAGAGTATATGTGACCTCTATGTTGACTGTTACTGTCCCTTCCTATTGCAACCTTACCCTTCCCACTAGAATAGTGTTTCACCATCATTTTCATTACTAATATCACTTAAATAGTTGCTTATCTGCATCCTTGATTGAGGCTATGGAGAGACAGAAGCAATATGATTGACAATTAAGGTGAAAGTAGAAATAAAAAAGCATGTATGTGTCATGCAGCTCATGCCATGAGAGCCTGAATGGTGGGCAGAAGCTGTCCTACATCTCCAGGAACTGGAAATCACTGGCCGCCACTGACAATGGAATTGGCTCATGCTATCCATTCTTCCATCACCCACACTTGGCAGAGGATAGACTTGGAACAGTAGAATTCCCTTCTTAAAGGCCCTTGTCTGGTAGGAGACTGTGGCCACAGGGGGTCTGCTGGGGACCATGCCAACTGTCCCCTCCAAACCCCAGCACTGCTTCCCAGAAACTGCCTTATACTTAAACTCCCTAAAATGGATTACCCTCCTTCACATCTCAACAAGTCTCCTGTAAGACAATTTAGAACAAGTTCTGTCCACCTTAGCAAAAGGTTTTGAACTGATGAAGATGCTCCAAGGATCTGGCAGTACAAGATATGGCCTTCTGGAGTACAGCAGTATAGACCAACAGAAAGTATACAGGGTCATCAAAACAGTCAGTGAATGCTTAACAATTTTTTACAATAATTATAGTAAAAGACACATTGTTGTAATTCCCTTCCAAATACTCTCTCTTGTTTTAAATACACGTATCCCGTTATTCTTGCCACTTTCTAAAGCAAATGTGGGAGTACTTTTTCAAGGTGTCTGTAGGAGTTGTGACCAAAACTACAGCAAATACTGCTGCTGAGTTGCATGCAGCAGAAAAAGCAGGCTTGTAAAAGTATTAGTGTCTTCATCCACCTTATTCACCACATCTAGCATCCTAAGACTTCTGGCTCTTCCCCAAAGTCACAATTGATCATGAGAGGTAAATATCTCAATCTCAAGCACTCATAGGTGGGACTTTGGGGAGGTAATTGGATCACAGGTCTTGAGACTGCATTAATCCTCTGTTGAGTTTATAGCTAAATGTGATATTGGGAGGTAAACCCTAATTGGAGGAGGTAGGTCACTGGAGGGGTGGCCTGGATGTGTCCATCTCTGTCCCTCCTCCTGTGAACTCTCTCTGTCTCTCTCTGTCTCTGTCTGTCTCTCTCTGTCTGTCTCTCTCTCTCTCTCTCTCTCTCTCTCTCTCTCTCTCTCTCTCTCCATCCTGCAATACCATGGGTAATTCTCTGTCATGCTACTCTTCTTTGAAACCAGCTAACCGTGGACTAGAAACTATACAAAAATGTGAGCTAAAATAAACCTTCCCTGCCTTGAATTGTTGATGCCAGGTATTATGTCTTAGCAACAACAAAAAACATAACAAAGAGAAAAGGTATACATTTCAATCCATTTAGGTTATCAAGGCAACCATGACAGAGCAACTAAAGACACTCACAAAAGAAGACTTCCGGAACTACTTCAGAAAGTGGCAAGAACAATGCAATGTGTGTTCAGAGTGAGGAGTAGTTTTCAGATCAGTGGAATGAGTCTGTCACGGTAAGAGATTTTTAAACATATTTTTAACATTCTCTGTATTTTTCAATCACACCTCCTCATCTTTGTATTCATATTCAACAAGAACTGCAGTGCCCCAGGAGGAGCACCAATAACCCTGGGCCCTCTCCTCTCTTTCCCACTTTCCTATGTTTCATTGCTGCCCAGGAATCTTATCACATATTTGCTTAGAGGAAAGCATTTTTGTCACTGATTAGCTGTAGTCAAGTGGATCTTCCTGGGGCTACAAGAGGCAATCTATTGCTTTCATTAAATGTCAGTTTGATTAGTTTCACTATGAGGTCAACATGGTTGTCTCTAGCTACAGATTTGTGAGGAAAGGTCTTCCTATGGATTGCTAAAGAACTTGCCTCTCTAATTCTGCTTTGTGTGGTGTAGGGCAAACAATTGCACCTCTTTTTCATCTGTGAAGGGGAAATACATCATTGTATCAGAAGGCTATAGTGAAAATGGCATGAAATAATGAACATAAAACTCCCAGCCTGCGCTCCAAACACACTGTGCGGAATGAACAATCCAGTCCCTTCTCCTCTGAGCCCACATCGTATTGAGGACCTTAAAACAACTGCATCCCTGGTCATTAGGACAAGCACAAGGCCCAGCTCACACTGATATGGTGTTCCCCAATGGCTGCTCGGCCTCTGGGTCACTTCCTGCCACCTCATTCTGCCAATACCCATCTCTGGACAGCAAGCGTTCTATATGCAATTTCTGACCTGCTCTTCAGAACAAGAAAAAGAAGCAAAAAAAAGCACTCCCTGCAATGCAGAAAATAGCATTCCAGCACTGAGGGGAGGTAGACTTCATAATCAGCCGTAAGTAGCTGTTCAGCTGGTTGCTGAGAAATCCCATTTCATTGCTCCTCCAGGCCAGCAGACTAATGGCCCCCTCACTCTACAGGACTGGCTTAGAGTTCCTCAGGATGCCTTCCAGCTGATTCACAAAGCCCCATGCAGCCCCTGGAGCTAACTACTATTCTACAAAGACAGCTGCTCCAAAGTCGGGTGACCATTTTCCGGTGACCCTGGGATCCCATCAGGGCCATTGGGAAAGTGCTCCCCTCTCATCCGTGCACAGCTCAAAGGCCCAGTTACATCACACAAGAAATGGAGGGAAACTGCCCACTTAATTCTTATCCCCCTAGCAAGAGGGGAAGTTACCAAAAAAACCACCCTGATTTCAGAGCAGTGAGATGAATGAGAAATTAGTTTACCCTTTCTGCTAGTTACTCAAGCTTCGCTGGAGAAAATACTTCACATGTTTGAGTCTCCTCTGAAGGAAATGGGTAGGATTCATGGGTCTCCAAGGTACTTTACCACATTCTGATTTTTATTTCCAAAACATTTCTCTGAAAACATCTGTGCTTCATAAATACACGACTACACAAGAGGTAGCAAAGAGAAATACAGTGTAGAATAATGAAACTTGCTGTCTTCTCCAAATCTGGCACTGGAGTCAAAGATTAAATGCCAAATAGCTGTAAATAATCTTCCCACACAAAGCCAAGGATCTCGAGCCACTGTGTAAGACTTGCAGCGGATGTGGTCAATAACTAGTTTTGCCAAAATAGACTATTCCCCACCTCCAAGCCTTAAGGGACAAGACTAAATCTCTGCTGGAGGCTTAGAGTGAGGACTTCTGGAAAAAGAGTTGTGTGCAGAGTGTATTTCTCCTAACCCCTTTGGAAGACAGTGAGTTGCATGAAGAAAACTTCAAAATAATCAGTCAGCATCTTAGTGCATGGCTTGGAAGTTAGAGAACTCAGGAATTGCCATTCACGATTCATATTTGAATTAACTCCAAAGATAAGTGTCTGTGGCTGAATTAAAATAAGTGGGCAGAGAAAAGAAAGTTTAAATTGAGAGTGGCCCAGCCTACCAATTTAGCCAGGCAAAGATGTGCTATACACTTTCCATGGACTTGATAGGACTCCACAACAGAGAACCAGCTGAGGATCTTGAAGAAGAATCTGCCCCCAACAAAGCTTCTAACAGGGTTGAGGGAGGCAACTTCAGTAGGAAGAGGTGACACTGGGCCATCAGAGGCAGATGGTAAGTGTTATAAGTGACCATTCAGAAAATACACTTTTATATCAGTGAACTGCAGAAGGAGATCCCTGTCAGGGAAGTTTCAGGAATGAATAGACAGTACCAACAAGAAAGGACCTGTAAATATACCCCTGCACCCAGAATGTGAGACCAAAATATGAAAGACTTCTTCAATAATGCCCCATCTGTCACCTGTCTCTCCTCTCTTCCTTCCTCCCAAGCAGTGCTAGAAAGGCCAAAACCAGTAAAAAGGAAGAGAAAGTGTGGACACACAGAAGCCAAACACGCTGCCCTCCTCTCCCTCCCTCAAGGGTGACTCAGGCTGAATTTTTCAAAGGAGGAGGATGAAGAAGAGTTTTTGTTGGTAAAGACATTCCTTAACTAACACAGCTGGGCATGGTAGTGCATGCCTGTAATTCCAACACTTTGGGAGACTGAGGTAGGAAGATTGCATATTTAATCATAGCTTGGGCAACTGAGCAACTGTTATGGTTTGTGTCTGGAATCCTCCCAAAGTTTCATGCTGTCATGAGTTGGGGGGAGGAGCTCTTTGAAGGCAGCTTATCTAGAGTTTGTGACTGGTTCATTGTCTAGTGCTGGGATTGGCGGTGAGTGCTGCACCTGCCCTGGGGCAGGTAGCTTGCGTACAATGTAAGAGAGGCAAAGAGGCTTGCTTCTCCCTTTCTCCTCCCTTTATGCTCTTGTTGCTTTTGCTGTTTTCTGTTGCCATGAACTGTTGGTCTCTGCCATGAGCCATCCTGCCTTGGACCCAGCAGATTATGGACTGAAACCTGCACAAATTACAAGCTAAACAAACATTTCCTTTCTTTATTTTGGGGATCAGGTATTTTGTCTCAGCAACAAGACAAAGTAACCAAAAACACAACTGTGGAAGACACTGTTAAAGAAAATAAAAAAGAAGAGATGAATAAGAAGAGGAGGAGGCGGAGAAAGGTGAGGAAGAGGAATTTTAAAGGACAGGGGATGTAGCTCAGTGTGACGGTCCTGGTTTCAACTCCCGGGTTTAATTTGTCCACTCTTTTCCTATACATCTTGTGTCAGTTTTTATACTTTGTATTTCTTAATGAATTTGTCCTTTTCATTCATATTGTGGAATTTGTCACCATCAAATTATTTCAAATAGTCTCTTATCCTTTTTATGTCTGTGAGATCTATAGCAATAACAACTTTCTTTCACTTTTGATATTGAGAATTCATATTTTCAATGTTTTTTATAATTAGAATAGTTAGGGGGTTATTACTCTTAGTCTTTTCAAAAAGCCAAATTTTGACTTCATTAATATTCTCTATTATTTTGTCTGCTTTAAACTTGGTTGATCCCTGCAATTTTATCTTTATTATGACCTTCATAATGTTTCCTTAGGATTTTATTTTCATTTTTAAAATCTTCTTTAGGTAGAACTTTAAGTTATTGATTTTAGACTTTATTCTTCTTCTAATACAGTATAAATGGCTATAAGTATATATGGCTATAAGTTTCTTTCTAAATATTACTGTATCTGTATACTTTATTTTAATTATCATTCAAATTAAAATATTTCCTAGTCTCCCTGTGGTTTTTCTTTGGGATATACATTATAGTTAATATCCAAATATTTGAAGTTATCCAAAACATTTTATTGCTAATTGCTATCTTATTGCTTAATTCAATTGTGGTGAAGGAATTTGCTGGTATTGTTTCAATCTTTATTTAATCTACTGAGACTATTTGTGTGTCTATCCTGGTGAACATCTTGTGTACTTGAAAAAAATGTGTTTCTGTGGTTATTGGATATAATTTTAGTAGGATGGCTCAAGATGGTTGATAATATTGTTCAAATCATTGATATCTCTGCTAATATTTTTGTCTAGTTCACCTATCAACTGCTTAAATTAAGAAATGGGTACTAAAATCACCAAAAAAAATTATGGATTGTCTGTTTATCCCTTTAGTTATGCTTTTGCTTTATGTGGATTGAAGTACTTTCATTAGATGCTTAAATTATTTTCATATATCTCTCTAATGAAGTGGCTCTTTCAGTATCTTGAAGCATACCTCTTTATCTCTAGAAAAACTCTGATTTAAAGCATCTTCTGTCTGATATGAACATAGCTACTTAAATTTTTTATTATAGTTTGCATAGTATATCTTTATAAATGTACTTATTTGAAATGACCTTTATTTTTACATTTAAAGTGATTCTATTACAGATACTGTGTACTTGAGTTCTGGAATCTTAAAGCCAATTCTCGTCATTTAGCATTTAATATTAAATTTTCTAATGCTTGAATGGAAAAAAATCAAAGTTTTTCTAGAGATAAAGAGAGAATCCATTTCATTTACATGGAATCTAAAGTCAAACTGGAGAAATAAATATCCAAGGGTATACAGATCATAAAGGGCTGTGAAGGAGTTCTCTCATCTCTGGCATGGTCCAAATTCTATGCTATGGATTTTTCATGCATTATCTCATTCAGTCCTCAAAAACACTGGACCAGATAGTTAATGTTATATGGTACAGATACTTGTAGCTCAGAGAATCTAACTGCTGAATTCTACACCCACACGGAACTTACAACTTCCTAAGGAACTCAAAAAACTAGCAAGTAAATAGCAATTTTGAGATCACTCCTAAGGCAATGCTCACACTGACATCCAAAGACATTTGCAAGAATAGTTTCCACAAGGTGGTTTACCATAATGAAAGACTAGGAGTAATCTAAATGTCCATAATTAGAAGATTTAGAATAGTTTTGATACTCCCATATTATACAGTACTGTTTTGGGGTTTCCAAATAGCACTATGTTTAAAAAAAAAGTCTAATTTCTGCTCAAAGCCCCAGGAGACATATTCAAGAACATTCATTGCATTTGTGCAAAAACACAAATAGGAAAAGTACAGATTTTGTGAAAATGGTTATTTATTGAGAGAGAAGAATAGTAAAGAGGTATTTGTACTTTTTCCATGCTTGGTATTGCATTTTTTCATATATAACTTGGGTAATTTTCATAAATATGTTTTAAAACCTGTAAGATTACTAGGTAAAAAGATTTAGTTGTCTCAGGCGATTACTTCCCTACTTTATTACTGCAACCAATTTCTACAGTCAGAACTTTCTGGATGCTGATGAAGGAAAAGACCAGAAAGTGGCAGGCAGGGATACTGACATTAAGGAGAAAATCAGGAGAAAGTGTTCTCAGGCGTCAGATCCGTCAGCAGCCCACAGTAACAACCTCAGGAAGCCTTGGGTTCTGTGAATGCTTTGTAACTGAGTGGAGCTGAGAATAAATCCATGACATCTGTGAGCTGGAAATAAAGGTGACATTTATCACTAATAGTAAGGTAAATGTAAAATATAAAATAAAAGATGCCACTGTATACTCGTGAGATTAGCAAAAATTGTAAACCCTGGCTCACAAAGAATTTTTTTTAATTTATACAGATATAAATAATCCAAAAACAAAATAAGGACTAGAGATTTAGCTCAGTGGCACAAGTGCCTCTCTGGCAAGTGCAAGGTCATGAGTTCGATCCCCAGAACAACAACTAAAAAAGTTCCACTGTTCCTTAAAGGAATACAAGTTTTATAACTACTTCAAGCAATTTATCAGTTCTTAGGAAAACTGTAAGACAGGCCTTTTGCAATTTAGCAGTTCTATCTCCAAGGGATATAGTTCATTTAACTACTTATTGAATGACATCTGTATGAGTTTCTATTTGGGGATATTATCAACAAAGCTGTTGCGAGCATTTGTGTATGCCTCTTCCAGTGAACTTATATTTTCATTTTTCTTAGAAATTAGGCTGTATAAAAACAAGTTTAGTTTTGTAGAAAGTGCTGTACTCTTACAGAGTAAACTTGTCAGTTTACATTTCCACAAACAATATATGAATGTACCTTGATATCCTTGCCAACAATTATTGATTACTTCTATTTTTTTGTTTTTACATATTTTCATAGTTTTAGGGAGATACTTAATTTGAATTATAATTTGTATAATAATGGCAAATGATATTGAGCTTCCCTTCACATTTTTTTTTTTTTTGGCCGTTTGTTCTCAGTGAAGTATCTGTTCAAATATTTTATGCTTTTTCAGATTGATTATTTGGCATTCATTTTGGAATTCTGAGAGTCTTTCATTTACTCTAGATATAAGCCCTTCATTGGGTTTGTAATTTGTAAATATTTCTAGTACTTTTTTCATCTTTTTTACAGTCTTTTGCACAGCAACTCCTAAACTTTCATGAAATCAAATTTAGCAATATTTTCTTTTTTGGATTGCACTTTTATATTTAAGTCTAAGAACTCTTTCCCACCCCTGCATTTAAAGGTTTTCTCCTATACTTCTTAGAAAGTATTTACAGTTTTTTATATCTGTCCATTATTAATTGTGACAATTTCTGTATAGGATGCAGAGCTTTGACTGAAGTTAAATTTATTTTGTTCACTGATATCCAGTTGTTAAATTCTTACACTTCAGGAGTACACAGAAGGATGTATCATTTTCCATCTTAATGACAATCTAAGCACATGCATATTAACCAACATCCATTGAAGATGAAAGCCAGACATGGAGGTGCACACCTGAAATCCCAGACCTCTTTAAAGCTGAGGCAGGAGGATCCCAGGACTGCTTCTCTTAGCATACTTATTTACCATCTGTATGTTCTTGTCAATGAAGTTTCCACTTGCATATTTTACCCTTTTTCATCCCAGTTTGAGCCATTTAGCAATTTGACAAGACCTTGTCTCAGAGTAAAATGGCCATGGATGTAACAGAGTGAAGGATCTGGGTTCAATCCTCAGCTCCAAAGAAAAAAAAGGTAGAATGAATTTTCCTCTCCTATGCACCAATCAAATTCTACTGAGAAGGTTGTTTCCCATTTGGAGACTGTGTAACTGACATGTATTACATATTATTTTTCTGTAGTTTCTTTCATTCAACCTTGTTCATAGGATCCACCCATAATGTTATGTGCAGTTCTAGGTCATTCACAGTATGATCATGATATGACTGTATCCTGACTGATGAACCCATTTCCGTGTAGATATGTGTGGGTTGTTTTAGACTTGAAATAACTAATTATTAATAATGCTGCTGTGATTATTCTAATATACACATTTTGATAAACAATTGTTACCACTACTGTTGTGCACCTACCTAGATACAGAATTGTTAGACCATAAAATAGACATGTATATTTAGCTAATAGGCATTGTTAAAGCATCTTCAAATAAAAAGGAGTTCTAATTGCTTCAAAACCAAAACCAAAAAAGAAAGAGAAAGAAATAGATCCTCTTACTCATTCTTACTCATGGTGTTACAGTCACAGTTTGTTTCTCATGCTCAGTTGCAGTCCAAATGTATTGAATGGAATATTCCAGACGTAATGCAATTCATAAGTTTTAAATAACTTCAATCAGAATGTTAGAATTGTTCTATTTCATTATAACATAATATAAATAGGATCTGATACTGTGTGTGGTTTCAGGCCTCCATTAGGATCTTGGAAAGGATCCTCTGAAGCGTGCAGACTGTACAGGATGGAGACAGAACTGTGGTTTGCAGCTTTGCTGTGCTATTTCCACATGGAGAAGCTTTTCAGCACGGAAATTACATACGCCAGAGCTGCACATTCAATACGCATAAACCATGATAAAATTAATCTTAAAAAAGTCAACCGCATCTGTAATATTTTACATTGCCAAGAAGAACAAAGGAGGAGTTTCAGGAGAAGAGAAAGAAATAAACATAACAATGGAAGACGAGGAGGAAGAGCTGATGGAGGCTGAGGAGTAGGGGGAGGATGTGAAGGAGGAGAGGGGAGAAGAAGAGACAAAGGACAAGAAGCAGAGGAGGAGGAGGAGGAAAAATAAGGGGAGAGGAGGAAGAACAAGAAGAAGAAGAACTGGAGAGGAAAGGAGAAAGGGGAAACCAGGAAGGGATTAGCAACAAATAACGCAAAAATTTAAGATCCAAAGTATGCGGAGAAAAGTACCAACATTTAAAATTTTTCTATGGTAGATACTTGTATGTTTGTGATATTAGTCTCTATATTTTCTTATGTTTGAACTAATTAGCAGTAAGGAAATAAGAAAAATCACAAGAAAGAATAGCTTGTAAAAAAAACACCATAATTTTATTAGTTTACTAGTTTATTAGTACAATTTCATATACAATGAAGACAGTGAAGGGGTACAAGTTATACAGATTTACAGAACAAAAAAAATGCGCAATAGGAAATCACTAGTTAATGGATTACATATTGCCATCTTAGAAATAATTGTTCAAGTCACATAATTAAAGCTTGTAGAGTGGACATTCCACCAATGATACTGCAAACAGTTCTGTTCAATGATCCAATAAAACTCTGTGATATCATTTTCTATCTTATACTTTTAAATATACATGCAGTTATATAGTTTAGAGCACTTTCTTTTCCTCTCTTTTGTACAGTGACTATTACACATTTTGGGTTTCATTGCTCCCACAGTTCTTGTTGTTTTTTGGAAGAGAGTAAAACCAAATGTGACATAACAGAACAGAATCGGTCAAGTCAAAAGGGTGGACATAATAGATAATATAAAAACATAATACAAGGTGATCAACAATGGTTACCCTAATGCCTCCCGCTATTTCTAATAGAATTGCCTATATCATTAGTTGTAATACAATTGAACAAAACCGTAAAGAATAAAACCGACAAAACCAAAACATTGGAGACATTGTAGGTCTTCAAAAGTAGATAAAAGTCAACGAGAATGGGCGTTATAATGAATCTCATTATCTTCTCAGCTGATGCCTAAACTTTCGAACCTGATACAATCCAGCAAAACAGAATATAGGAACCTCAGTCAAAAACAAGATGGTGAGAGTAATACAGGGCTTCAAATCGAGATAATACAAAGTCAAAGTGGGTTACTATATTATATCCTGCTATATTTTTCCCTGTAATTAAATGGGTAAAAATAAAAAAGTAAATAATGGAGTGGAGATTGAGAAAAAAAGAGGGCATAACAGCGAAACAGGGCAGATCAAAACATAACCATTTAAGCAGAATAGTGTTTCACCACCAGCTAATCCTGACCCAAAAATAGTTACCATATTGACTCCCTCCCTGAAGTCCTTGAGTACAACTTCATATACTGTAGCATTAAGTATATCAAAACAATGTAAATCCATTTAAGAAAATAACAGCATTATAGAGTATTTAGAATCGACTAACAGAAAATGAACAATGGTCTCTGTATAATCTCCTTGTCTTTAAAAGGTTTTTTCTTATACTATCGTACATAGTAAAATCCAATAAGATACAACCTGTTTAGACCATTGGAGACAGAAGAACAAAAGCTAGATGAGACTTCAAAACAAGATGGTACTAAATCAGCATTACCTATTAAGATGTCATTTTCTCCAAAAAAAGCTGTTCCTATCATCCAGTCTTCTCTGTCTCATTTCTGTTGAGCTCTTTTTCTGTCAGTAGCTGTCAGTTTGTCTTCTTCGTTTTGGTCTCTGCTCTATTCGTTGTGGCCTCCCCACCCCTATTTCTGGGTTCTTTGTATTTTTCTTTTTTTAGAATATCCTGCAATACTTTCTGTAGGGTTGGATTGGTGGTTGCAAATTCCCCCAGTTCCTCTTTATCTTGGAAGCACCTCGTTTTTCCATCAATTTCCAGGGACAGTTGTGCAGGATATCTCAATCTTGGCTGTAGATTATTATCTTTCAAAGCTTGAATTATTTCTCCCCATGCTCTTCGTGATTTGATGGTTTGTGAAGAGAAATCTGCTGTAATTTTGATGGGTCTTCCCTTGTAAGTGATCTGTTTCTTGTCTCTTACAGCTTTTAATATTCTGTTCTTGTATTGAATTTCTGGAATTTTTATTATTATATGCCTGGGTGTTTCTCTGTTAGGGTTGTAGGTAGCTGGGGTCCTGTATGCCTCATACATTTGAGTATCTTTACCTTTTGCTAAATTAGGAAAATTCTCCTGGATTATTTCTGTGAGTAGCTTTTGTAGTTCACTTGTTTGTGTCCCTACTTCTTCTTTTATGTTCTTAATCCTTAAGTTATGGCTCCTCTTATCATCTTCTTGTCTTTGTATTATTGCTGTGTGTTTCTTTGTTATTTTTAAGAAGTTTTTAATTTCATTCTCCCATGTTTCAAGTCTGCCCTCCAATTCAGATAGTCTGTCCTTAGTTTCTTTCAAGCTGTTATGCCAGTCTTGGGTATACTTTTTGATTTCTTGATAGTCCCTTTGCACCTGCTTCACATACTCAATGCTTTCTCTGTTTTCTCCATCAAGCAATTCTCCCCTCTTTTTCTGTTCTTCCACTCCACCATCTGCTTTTTCCTGGGTGGTGCTTAGCATTTCTCTAACTATTCTGCATACTTCTAGCTTCAGGTCATTGATAACTTCATTCCTGAATTGGTCTATGAGGCTCTCTAAATGGCGCTTAATGTATATTGGTACAGTGTCCACTATTGCCTGATTCTCAGGATTGGGGGTCGAGGAGCCTTTTTTGTTGCTTCCCTTCCCCATATTTTCTGTTCCTTATGAAATGTAATCTTACACAGGAGGCCCGGCTTCCCTGCCTGTCAGCTACAGCTTGATCGAATTGCGCTGGCTAGTTGTTCCAGCTCACCGCTGCGCCCCAGGGAGTTGCGGAGGAGGCAGCCTACGCGGAAGTCGGTCGCTCCTCCGGGCCACCGTCAGGCTCTGGGATCTGGGCTAGGCCAGCCTAGGGAGTCCGCGAGCAGCGTCCCTCCGGCCAGGCACCTTTCACCAATCCCGTCCGAGAGGGAAATGCGCAGCTGCAGTTGCCACCGCGCCCTGCTCTTACAGGACTGCCCGCGCCCAGAAAATCCTCCGCTGGAGTCAGACTGCGGTAGGGAGTCAGTTCCTCGCTCACCTCACCACCAGTCAGCCTTCCTTCCTGCCCGTCGCGTTTCCGAGACCGTTCCCAGACGCCCGTTCCCAGAGCTTGGGGGTCGCGTCTCTCCTTGCTGAGCCGCTGTGGAGGTAGCCGGCCGCCGCGCGGCGGGAAATCCAAGCCGCGGTTTCCAATGGCGCGGAGTCGAGCCTCCACACCGAGATTTTTCTGTTCCTATTTTAGCGCCAGGACTGTATTCCAAGTTGGATTCTCTCAGCCCAGTTCGTTCCTGAGTCAGCAGAGCATATCTCTACTGGTTCGTATCTCCTTAGTCCGCATCATTCCTGGCCTCTGAGCCGAGCCTTTAGAGAGCGTTCAGTAGCTGCTGTTGTCTGTCCGCCATGTTCTCCAGAGTCATTTTATCTTTTTTTTCTTATTTTTTTCTTTTCCTTCCATTCCTTTATCCTCTTCCCTCTTTATTTCTCATTTCCTTTTGAGCAATTTCTTCCCATTTAACCATATCTCTCATACAATTTGGTTCATATTTGCACTATCAGTTCTCACCCCATGCCATATTTATGTGTCCAATTTATTTCATTTATGAATTTGGCCTCAAGTTGCATCCATTTACCTGCAAAAGTCTCAACCTTATCTTTCTTTATGGCTGAGTAGTACTCCATTACATAAAAAGACCACATCTTTTTATACATTCTTTGGCTGATAGGCGTTTATGTTGTTTCCAAGGTTTAGCTATTACAAATTGTGCTGCTATAAATATAGGTGTACATATATCACTGTGATATGATATTTTTAATTCTTCTGGGAATATATCTAGAAGGAGAAAAGAAAAGAGAAAAAAAAGAAAAGAGAGGCCAGCTAGCCATTCATCAGGGAGGAAGCTGTTAGGAAGCAGCTCACTCACTGCTGTGTACACAGCGGAATGTACTGCCAGGCTAGAAGGCACAAGACCTCCTATCCCAAGTCTATCATGTGTGGCTTGATGTAGTCACACTATTTTAGCCTATGCATATTTTTCCTTTTTTGCTTTTACACTGCCTTGTATGGAAGTTCTGTCCCATTGTCAGTTGGGTGACCCACTGGAAGCCCTGTGGGCTAAATGGCCATTTTAGTAAGTCCTATATCTATGCTTTATTTGATCTATGAGTCTCTTATTTCAGATTGATTCAGGATACATGTCTCTCCCTTTCTTCCAATACCTCTATTTTTAGTTGAATTTCTGTAAGTAGCTCTGAACATAACTTCTCCTCTACTCAGCCATGTTTCTTCTCCCACACCACAATGTGAATGTTTAATATTTCTGACCAGTGACATCTGGGGAGATGGCAGAGCAGTGCGCAGCGACAAGTCAGCCACTCCAAGACTGAAAGTCCAGATGCTGAAGTACAGCAGCTTGGGGAAAAGATGAGACAAGGTGGATTCCCGAGACCCAGGAAAGTTCTGAAGGTTGAACTGGAGTCCAAAGGAGAGCAAAGTGACAGTCTTCAAGGCAGAAGAAGGAGGTGGCAGACTGCACTTCCTCCCTGACTCCTGCCTCATGGCACGAGGAGACTGGAACTCACAGAGGTATAGTTGTGAGGGGGACCCTGGAGATCTCCAGGGAGAAATGCACCAGTGATGTGGAGAAGTGAATGTGGTGGGCTGCATCAGCTACCCATTCCAAACATTCCCAGGAAAGGGTGATCAACTGGAAGCCATCTGGGAGTGGGGCCAACTGAAGCAGGACTCGGAGCAGCTGTGGGTTGGCTCCATCTCAGGGCAACCAGTGTTAGGGTGAGGCACAACCCTGGGAGATGCCCAAGGTCAGGTAACTGAGATCAATACAGCAAGAAACACCCATAGTGTTGTGGCTGAGCAGTTTGAGTCTTAGGCTCCCAACAGAGACCATGATAAGGCTGAACTTATGCAGAAGTTCACCCCACCCTATTACTACTGCAGGCTTGTTAGGATGAAACAGTATAGATCTGGGCTCTGTCTGTCTCCTTTGTCTAGTGACACAAGAGACGCACTCTAAAGTAGACACTACCACAAAACTGTAGACCCCAGAAGATAACAACAGGCTTCAAATCACAGAGAAATCTCCCTTCTCCGTGTTTTTGCTATTAGTGTTATTTTTTTGTTTTGTTTTGGTATTTTTGCTGTTGTCAATTTTATTGTATATTCTGGTTTGTTCATGAAAGTGAACATTATTTTTAGTCTTTTGGGTTTTTTGTTTTTATTTTTTTCCCTCTTTTGCTTCCCTCCTGTCTTTTTGACCAGTCTCTAAAAGCATAGATAATCCTCCTCTGTCCTTCAACCTTGCTACTAATCTACTTCTCTTCTATTTCTCTATTCATTTTCTTCTACAGCTTTTAAGCTTTCCCACCAGAGGGTAAAATGGCTCAATTAGGGGGTATTTGTTAGTTATATGAATTTCTGGTTGGTTTTATATTTTGTTATATAGCTACAAATCTTGTTCATATGGTTAGAGATGCAAATTAATAGTCACCACAGTCTGTCATTTTCTAGGCTGTGCTAGATCCTATTGTTATTACTGTATGTGCTATTTTAGCGAAGATGACATAGTTGTTCCAATCAATTGTTCTTTCTTGTATGCCAAGATCCAGACTGCCTGAGGGTCATAAACAACACTATAGTATAGTACCAAAGAACCAGGGCTAAGCCAAATAGGCAGCAATTTCCCACGCCTAATAAATTGAAGAAGTACGATCTTATGACAGGCTCAAGAGCCAATATCCAGCCATACATAGAAGACATCTCTGAAATGTAGTCACTTTTAAGGATTCTTTGATACTACCAATAAAACTACCTATTATAAGCAATTTTCAAGTATTAATGCACAAAATAAATTCAAAAAAATAGAAAATGAGAAGACATGGAAGCAAAATGCAACCTCAGAGCTCCAGTTCTCTCTCAAGGCAAACACAGCGGGCAGTGAGATGGAAAAACTAAAAGCCACCACCTGCACTCCGATAGCAGCAGAAGTAACAGAGCAGATGAATGCTGCACTAGCAAAAAACAAACTAGAAACAACTTCTCAGATAACTAAAGATGTGATGAGCCAGGCGTGGTGGCTCATGCCTATAATCCCAACATTTGGGAGGCTGAGACAAGAAGATTATTTGTGAGCTCAAGGCCAGCCTGAACTGCATAGTGAGACTCCGTCTCAAAAAGACAGAGAGAGAAAGAGAGACAATGATAATAATGAAGGACATGGTCAATGAATCTAGAGTAGACACAGATTTTTAAAAAATAGAGGAGCATAGGTAAATGACAGAAACCATGAATGCCCAGCATAGGAAAGAAATGGAATTCATGAATATATCCAAACAGGTATCCAGGAGATTAAAAAAATAATTCTATTGAACATATATGCAGACAAGTCAACCAGTGTGAGGATAGAATATATCTAGAAGAGGAGTTTGTGGTTAACAATCATGACAAAAAGACTTTTAAAAGTTGCTAAGAAACACAAAGTATCAATCCAACAGCTTCTAAGTAACACAAAGCATAACATAATATTGATCAAAATCAATGAAAAATCAAGAGATAGCATAAAAGGCATTTTTTTAAAAAACTGGTTCACTGAAGTTATTGCAGAAGACTACCCAAACTTAAAAAAAGAATTTGCATACAGATAATTGAGGCATACAGAACTCCAATGAGTCCTAATCAGGAAAAAAAAAAAGTACTCCATGACATACAATAGTTAAGACTACAGAAATTCAGCACAAGAGCAAAATATTAAAAGCCACACAGAAAAGAAATCACCTATAAAGGAATGCCTGTCCAAGTCACAGAAGACTTTTGAACACAAACACTTAAGTCAAGGAGAAGGTGTGGTGAAGTATCTAAAACCCTGAAAGAAAATGACAGCCAACCCAGTCACGCCCTGAAAAACTACCTTTCAAAATTGATGGAGAAATAAGGTATTTCCATGATAACACCTGAGGAAATTCATGACCACCACACCAGCACTCTAAAATATTCTGAAGGATATTGTAGAAAGAGATAGCAAAGACTACAGCTGCAAGAACCACAAAAGAATGAATCCAAAAGGCAAAGAAAGCAATTAAACATAGAAAAAAGAAAGGTAACTAACAATAGGAAAATGATATGACAAGGGTAAATCAATATACATTAGTTACAACCCATCAATGTAAATGGTCTCAATTCACCAATCAAAAGAAATGGACTGGCAGAATGGATCAAGAAACATGACTCAAGAACATGATTATACAAGAAATCAATTTAATTCAAAAAGAAATTCATAGGCTTCAAGTCGAAGGATGGAAAATAACATGCCATGTGACAGGAACTTGGAAAAAAGCAGGGATAGCTAGTCTTTGCAGAAGCAAGGTATATTTCAAGCCAAGACTGATCAAGAGAAATAAAAAAAGGTCACTATATACTTGTTAAGGGAACAATCCAAGAGAAAGATATAACAATCGTAAATATATATGTGCCAAACAGCAGCACATGCGACTATATAAGATAAATATTAACACACAAAAAGTCAGGTACTTATTAATACAGTTTATAATGCATGACCTCAATAAGCCTCTTTCACAAATAGATTACCTAGACAAAAAACTCAATAAAAAATATTAGGACTGAACCAAACTTTTGAACAAATGGACTTAGTAGATATGTACAGGGTGATTCACCTCACCTCACAGCTTCAGAATATATGTTCTCCCCACCTGCACAGGGGACTTTCTCCAAAACAGACCACATACTAGCTCATAGAACATGCTCAGGTAGATCTGAAAGGAGTAGATACTTCTCAGAGGAAGAAGTACAAGCAGCAATAATATATGAAAAAATGTTCAATATCACTGGTTACTTCAAGTGTTATAAATTAAAACAATGCTAAGATTCTGTTTTAGTAGTGAAAGGATGGCTATTATCAAGACATCAATCAATAATAAATGCTGGTGAGGAAAAAGAACCCTTCTTCGCTACTGTTAGGTGAGAGTACAAACCGGTGCAACCACTGTGGAAATCAGTGGGAGAGTCCTCAAGAAATTAAACCTATGCTGAAACAGTCATGCTTTGACCTGTATTGTTATATTGTTATGTCCTCTTTTATCTCAATCTCTCCCTTATTCATTAAAAAATTATTTAGTTATTTTTTATGTTTTTTTAATTAAGGGAAAAAATTTTTAACATTAGCAGGATATATAATAGTAACTTTTTTTGATTTCCTATTAACTTGTTTTGAAGTCCTGTAATACTCCCACGATCTTGTTTTGACTGATTAGACTCTGTTCCATTCTGTATGATAGTATCAAGTTTGAGGGTATAGGCAACTACTTTGAAGGCAATAAGATTCACTAAGCTGCCCATTCTGGTTTGACTATTGTCTCCTTTGGAAGTCCTGTAATGTTTACAATGTTTAAGTTTTACTGGTCTTGTTCTCTACTGTTTTGTTCAATTTTATAATATCTAATGAGATAGACAGTTCTTTTTAAGGAAACAAGAGACATTGTTGATAACCATTGTTGATAACCTTGTACTCTGTTTTACATCATGTGCTATGTCTATCCTTGGTTTTGACTGACAGCTTTGTTTTGCCATATTTGACTTTATTCTCTCCCCGCCCAAAAAAAGTAATAAGAACTAAGGAGTAATAAAACCTAAAATGTGTAAATTTTGTTGGAAAAAGAGAGGGAAAAAAAGAGCTCTAAAGGATACAACAGCAAGAGTGTTTAGGGGTGTTAAATAGCTGACCATATTAATGTTTTTGGTTGGATCATTGAACACAACTGTTTTCAGTCTCACTGTTTGAATGTCTACTTTGTATGCTTTGATACTGTGATTTGAGCAACTATCTCTAAGATGATAACGTGTAATCTATTAACTGGTGATTTCTTACTTTTGTTTTTGTTTTTTTTTTTTGTTTTTTTTGTTTTTTTTTTTTTTTTTTTGTAGTTCTGTATTACTTGTACCCTTACACTGCTTTGTTTTGTTTTGTTTTTTTCTCTTTTTCCTTTTTAATAAAATTTTTTAAAAAAGGAATTAAACCTAAAGATTCCATTTGACCCAACTATTCTCCTTCTTGGTATCTTGCCAAAAGAAAAGTATCACACCATGATGATACATGCACACTCAGAAGTTTACAGGAGTATAATTTATAATAGCTAAATTTTGGAAACAGCCCAAATGCCTATCAACCAATGAATTAATAAAGAAGCTGTGGGGTTTTTTATATAATGGAGTAGTACTCTGCCATATAGGATAAATTTCAGAGATTTCAAGGTAAATGGATACACCTTGAGACCATACTCTTAAGTGAAACAAATCAGACACACATGTTTCAATATCATATTGTTTTTCTGGTGTGAGAAACTGAAAAAGTAAATAAGGACCAAAATTTATAATAGATATTGTGAAATAGGAAGAAAATGTTCAAATGGGAGGCGAACAAGCTGGGGGGAAGGTAAAAGAATAAAAGAAAAAACTGGAAACGTTGCTTTTGTAAATAAGAAAGGCAAGAGGGGTTCAAGGGGAAGGAGAGATTGGGGGAAAAAAGAATAAAAATATATTATGTACAGGTACAAATTCCCTATGATGACTATGATTGTTACATGTGTCTAAAATTATCAATAAATTAAATTTTAAAAATATTTCTAACTGGTAAGATTCTAGATGAATTTAATTTTCTTTTTATATTTTTCAATATGTTCTCTATTTAATTTCATTTATTACAATGTTATTTTAAAATTAATATACATAAATTTAGAGCATGTGATAAAACTATATGAAATATAGACACTACAAAAGAACTAGAATAAGGCAAGACATTAATAGTTATTGATTTGAGGAGTTCACTTTTTCTTCATATTTATTTCTACATCCCAATTCTTCTACAGTGGAACATAAACGTTCATGAAATTTGGGTTAAAGGTTATAGGTTTTAAATGAAAAAAATTATATAATTTTTCAGCAGTATAAATTGTTTATATTTCTAATAATAAACAACTATAAAATCTATTTTTTAAAGAAAAATTCGAGTCAAATAACTCTTAAATTCAGTCTGTTATGGTATTGCAATTTACATTGCTATTTCATATTCACTAGCTCTGCTAATCAAATCATTAAATAGCATAAGCTGCTCCATAAATACATTTACGAGGAGAGGGTGTGTACATGTACCAACTCCCCTCAGGACTGTGGATATTATAAACTGTAAACACGTGCTAATAAAAAAGGGAGGGGACAAAGTGGCCTAGTGACCTGAATTGGTTCCATCGGAGTCATTTAATCAATGCAGTGTCTTTTATAAATCTTCAGGAAATCTCCTAGGAAGCCTTTAAGGAGATGGATTCCTCATTGCTTGTGATATACGTTTCAATTAAATTTTCAGCATTGCTTTCACGAGATTGCCCAGTGTGAAGGAAGGTGTGAGTCTAGACTACCAGTGCTCACCATCTCCAAGATTCTCGCATACTGGGGAGCACTGCCCAGCCCACAGACTGAAATCTGCATTGTAAACGATGGCACTGCATGAGCAGTCTTCACGCTGTGTGGTGGAATCCATGCAAAGCTCTGAGGACCTCATATTCCCATATGGCTAGGCAGACAGCTATCTTCAAATACAAGGGCAATGTCATTTTCTGGAGAGGAAAAAGCAAACCTAGGAAAATTTTTACATTGTCTCCTCTCGACTCTACCCCAGTTAGTAACAACCAAATCCAAGCAAGCAGATGCCCTAACTCCTACAGCCGAGGTTATCTGTAACATGTGTCAAATGAAACTTTTTTTAAAGCACATATGCAACCCCTTATTTCATGAGACGTGAACAGCAATAGTCAAGGCAGGGAAATCAAGGCTTATTACCCCAAAGTATGCAGACGGAGAAATGAGGCAGAGAATAAGCACTTTGCCAAGGTCTCCATTGTACTCAGTAGCCCATAGTGGCTGTGGGCATGCTGAGAAAATATCAGTGTGGAAGCATGAAAGTCACTAAGACTGAAAAGCAAATGGAATAATGCCCTGTGCAATCTACATTTTGTTGAGCCTTTTTTTTTTTTTTTGCACATTTCTTGGGTAAAATAATTAGAACCAACAAACAGGTTCTCACTCACCATTTTGCCTCCCCAGCTTTAAGGATCCACATGTGAGTAACAGGTGGAAGTGCCGCTGACCCTTCAGCTCGTAATTTAATGACCTTATGTGCACTTCCTTTCACTTCTTTCTCCATAACACATAAGGCATGCAAGATTTTTCTGCCCCGGAAATGTTGCAGCTTTCTGCTCAGCTAATTACCCCCAACTGAAAAATGACAGCTCGATATACTCAGAGATATGTGGTAATCAAGCAACTAAATGCCCCTTTTGCTAATGACATGTTTTTTCAATACATTCAAATGAAAGGTTCATCGGAAATTATTCACTTTCTTCTGAGTTGCCAAGGAAAATGAAAGGCAAATTACGGTTGTGTAAGCACGTGTTTGCACGAATCTCATTCCACAGAATTAATTTGCCATCCACAGAGCTATTGAGAGCTAGTTCCTTCCTCTCGCCTTTTCATTTACCAGGTGGAAATGATTAAAGACTTAATTTCTTTGAAGGGTTATTTCAGTTGGAGATGGCACCTTTGCAATATAGAGGTCATAATGTCCAGCAGAGAGCTTAAGAGAAAATAGTTTCCAGAGGTGAGAGAGAGGGGGAGAGAGAGAGAGAGAGAGAGAGAGAGAGAGAGAGAGAGAGAGAGAGAGAGAGAGAGAGAGAGAGAATGGACTGTCAGGATTTGAAAGGAATACAGAATATCAATCCGATTTTTTCAGGTGAGGAAACTGAGGTCCAGAGAACTTAAGGAGGTTGACCAAGGTCAGTTTGATAGTTTGAAGCAGAGCTGAAATTAGGAGATAAGCACTGCAGTGCTGGCTTCCCTCCTCTTCCCTTCTGTCCTGCTGCCAGCAAGTTCAAGAAAAAGCAGCCTGGGAAGTACCTAGGAAAGAGAAACAATGCATACTTTGCTTTTCTACAATTCCCTCAAGCACACAGCTTCATTTATCCATAGAAGCTACCCTACACATATCAAGTGTAACACACAATGTCTAACTATAATAGACTAATAATTTGATGCTTTCTTAATGCACTCAGAACAATCAGTCTTGGACAGAATGATGAACAGAGGCAAGGTCAGGAGGAGGTCAGATAGAAAGCACTCCACGCTCACTTCCCATCAGCCCAGGTGGATCCATTTTCATTACATTTCTCCTTGATGGGAAGTCCAGAAAACTTGGTCAGGCAGTTCCGCTTAGCAAATCTGCCCACACTAATCCATTTTTATCAAACTTGATCTGATGGAACCAAAATATATTTGATCTTAGTATAAAGTACACTTGTCAATCTTACTGCAAAGATAGCAATGCCCAATAGTGAGTGGTGTACAGAGCAAAACCTTTAGAAGCAGAAAGAAATCAGTTTAAATTCAAAATTGGTTCCTTCCCAGCTATGATGCCTTATTCAATCCACTCATTAAAGAAAGGCAGGTACAGAATCTGCTTTTCACCACTTAACACGTGAGAGGTAGAGACACGGTCCAACATACCTGTCACCCAAGAGAGGTCTGGGGAACTGTGAGCACTTTCGTGAGGATGGTTTGTCCTAGGTACAAAGGTCAAAAATGGCTTCCCCACTGAAGTGTGGCTGGAACTGTACCAAAAGAATGATGGGTAATAACTGAGTGGGATGAGAAGGAGCCAAGAACAGGGGCATGTCCAGTCCAAGAGACTGAGTCTGTGCAGTATGGAGCAGAGTCAGGACACGCAATGAGATCAGGGAAATGGAGAGGGCCTGTGATTCCAGTAGTTAGATTTGTTCTCATTCTATGGGAGTTTGTGAGGTGCACAGCATGATCAGGCTGGAGTGACAGTGGGAGCCTGGGACAGCATGGATGCAGGTACCCAGGTAGGAGGCCAGGAAAGGAGTAGATAGATTCCAGAGGATATTTACAAGCTCATACCAACAGGCCTGAATGATACACTGGGCATGGGACATTTGAGAAAGTGTGATAGTAAAGCTAACTGGTAAGATTTGGGTTTATGTCATAATGGTGCTATTCTCTAAAAAACATAATTCAAAAAGGGTCAGGCTAGTGACCTAAATCTCTGAGCCCTGGTTTCTTCATCTCTAAAAGGGAGATAATAGCAAGCATGGCATCACATGCCTATTATCTTAGCACTCAGAGAAGCTGAAACAGGAGAATCACATGTTCAAGCCCAGTGTGGGAAACTTTGTGAAAAGCTGTCTCAAAATAAAAAAGGGCTGACAGTGTATCTCAGTGCAAATGCCCTGATCCAATCCCCAATTCTGAAAAATAAAAAGAGGATGGTAATATCTATATCACAATGTTAATACCAGTATTAGAAAAGTTCCTTAAAAAGGTGGTGCTCCCCCGAGTAAATGGTAGCCGTTCTCACAGGCGATTCTTTCTTAACCCCATTGCAAATTAGAATCCCAGCTATTTGTTTCATTTTACTCTCTTCTCTTACTTTACCAAATTGCCAGTTTACTAATCTAATCATCCTAAATAGTCTCTAATACACCATACTAGTAAATAGGCAACATGGCATTTTTGCTCTTATTGATTTATTGTTGTAAATGTCATCGATAAAATTTAGTTCTCAGTGGTTCACTTTGCTGCTCAAGAGGAGACATAGATTGTAAATGTAGTTCCCATTATTGGTTAAATGTTCCTGAACACATGTATTTATTAACCATGAGTTTGGTGCTAGGACACTTAGAGCCGAAAAACACCACTTCCAAATGGAATGGAGAAGAACATAACATGTGGACAGAACTTTGGAGTTTATAAAAACACCATCACACATGCTGTGTCAAAGGAACCTCACACTATAAGGGAGAAGGAAGGAGGACTGGCATTTTCATTACTATTTTTTGAATAATATTACCTTAGAAAAAATAACTTGCTTGTGTTCACAAAACAAAAAAGTAGAGTGCACTTTTGTGATTAAAATACAAGTCTTATGGCTCCCTGTGGCACAGTACGTCTATCAAAACCCCTGCCTGCTGCCAAGTGAGATACCACATGCTTGTAATTCCAGTTACTGAGGAGTCTGGAGTAGGAAGATCGTGAGTTCCTGGTTAGTCTGGGTAATGTAGGGAAAATCTGACTCAAAATAAAAACTTTAGAGAGGGTTGGGGATGTAGCTCAATGTCTCCTAGTGCAATCCTCAGTATCAATCAATAAATAAATAAGTAGGGGGCATGGGTTTAGCTCAGCAGCATAAGCTCCTGCCTGGCAATGTGAGGTCATGAGTTTGATCCTGAGTACCAAAAATAAATAAACAAATAAATAAGCAAATGAACTCTGCTTGCCAATGCCCAACCATCTGCTATAAAACGTAAAATTCGTGTAACTACTAATGGAGGAAAAAGGCAAACTCAAAACTCAACTGAATTTTCCTAATACCATCTTATCAAATAATTATTATTCAATTATTTTTGACAGGATGCTAAACAATTACTGGGCATGAGGCTCTATGCTAAACACTTCCTATATGACATCTCACTGGATCCTTATTTTCAACATATGTGTTCTTATAAATCAAAATTATGAAAGATGAAAAAAATGGAGGCATAAAAAGCTTGCATGGCTTTCCCAACTCCTAGATACTGGTTTCTTTACAAAGCCACACACTACATTTGCGTGCTTCTATAGGGCACACTGAATTCATAGCATGAATACCAATAAGGCCAAAATTAAGAGTAGCTTTGCATCATTCTATTGGGTTAGGGGGAAAATTATACAATGTCTCCTGTTATCCTAAAAGAAAGCATTTAATCTAGTTCCACCCACTTTTAAGCCTTTACCAAAACCAGATGCCACTCTGTCTTCTCTGTATGGTACTTTTTATGTGTAGAACACTCCATTTCAAAATCTGATGCTTACCCTCTCCTTATTGACTCAATAACTTAGTATAGGTGACTTACAGTCAGACAATTCAAGCTCAGTGATGCAATTTAATAGCGTGTGAAAAGGGTGATCATAGTTCCAACCCCACAAAGTCAGTGGAACCAAATGCATAAAGCACTTCACATGGTGCCTGGCTGGAACTCCACACATATTAGTTATGGTAGTTTTTTTTGTTTGTTTTGTTTTTTTACTTTCATGATCGTTAGGATAGCAGCTCCGATGTTAGCTTCATTCTACCAAGAGGAAACTTGCTCCAAGATATAAAGTATTTCATGATCTTATGAGGCTTGTAAATGACAGAATAAAGATAACTAATTAAGCCTTCTAATGGTGACAGAACCAGTTTTTATTAAAATTCCCCACATTCCTCGGAGAAGAATGGGACTGGCACCTTGACTCCAAAAGTAGAATCAGGGTGGCGTCAAACTGCTCAAAATGAAGTGTTGAGAGGTTAAGGGACTTAAGGATAACTCAAAAGTGGCATAAAATGACAGAAAAAAAGAGTATGCATGAGAGGGAAAAAGAAAGGGACAGGTGTTGGAGGAAAAGGGACAATGTCCAAACCAACTTGAGGAACTTTCCTGGGAAATGCACTGAAAGTTCCCCTTCTTATACCTTTAGAACTGGAATGAAAATCTAGACTGCCTGTAAGTAAATGTGTGCCTAGAAGCTTAATGAAGAACAGGTCCCCACATAAACACTGTTGAGGGGCAATACAGAGTGCCCACAAAAAAAGCAACCCTCATCTGGGCATTCTCACGGAAAAGCAATGGCCGGCCCCATGCTGCAACATAGGTGAGTGAGAGGAAAGGAGCTATGGAGGCAGGTTGCATTTACTAGATGTGGTTGAGGGAAAGAGAGGAAGTAGGAAAGGCGTTACTTAGTACATTATGACAAGCACCCTTGCCTTCCAAGGTGATCATTCTTTTTTGAGCTGGCTCCCAGTGGGGACCCTCACCCTTCAGGCAGAAAGCCAGCTGGCCACCCTTGCCCAAACCCTAGAGGAGATCGTTCACATAAACTCTTCCTGATAACCTTGAAGGCATATGCAAGATTAAAGTGGGAGGCAGCAAGAGTGGAGAATTTTCCTTATTGTTTTTCATTTGTTGCTGCTTTTGTCACTATCCTAAGATAAAAGGGCTTTCCTTTACACTGGTAAGTGATGAAGTACCCTTAAGTTTGATTTTTCCCTGTTTGCCAAAAATGTAACTGATATAAGACGAAATCTGCAATAGTTGCGTGTACACTGGAGTTCAAATAATTGGATTGTTGCAGTTTAAAAACATATTTGCTAAGCGTGTTTTTGCTTTTATGTCTCGTGGCCTGGGCAAAGCAGTAATTGCTTGCACCTGCCACTGGTACGAGGCAAGGGAGATGGGAAGGCAAAGCAAGGGCCAAGGAGGGCAGGGAATGGAAACAGAGGAAGGATGCTCTTTCTTCAGGAGACGGAACAAAAGTATCCATGCCAGGCTTCCTTTTAAAGAAGAGTCTCTAGAAAGCTCAGTTCACCTCCATTCTCTTCCTATTTGGGGATGTGGCCCCATTAAAACTGCATCAATTAAAGGGCTTAATGGTGAGAGAAAGAAAAAGTCAGACAATCGATTGTTTGCCCCAGGTTCAGCCACTGGTGAGTTATGCAATTCTAGACAGAATCTTTTCCTCCTGTATGATGTAAGATTCTGCGTGTCCTCAGTGTGACAGTGTAAACACTCTGTACATTTCCTAACATGCATGCACCGAAGTCCCAGAAGATTTGACTTCAAATAGCTGGATTCAACTTGCCACATTCCCATGCCTTCTCTTCAGCTCTGCTCTTCCACCACCATGCAAAAAGCAAACACATTTGTTTTTCTTTTGAACCAACTTATTTCAGCCATAACCAGCTTGCAGACAAGCTCGCCCAGCCCTAGGCACTAAGAGAGAGGCTCTAAAGCAAAGAAGGAGGCCCTTGCCTGCCCACAGAACCTCCACGGCCTGCTGGATTAGCCCACTGATGAGTTTACAGCTGAATGTGATGTTGGAAGAAGTTGCGTCCCTCAGGGGCGTGGCTTGTAATGGCTTATCTCCCACTCTCCTCCCTGGATCTTTCTCTGTGCTTCCTGTTACCATGGTATAGAATATTTCTCCTATTCTGTACCCTTCTACCATGCTGCCTAGCCTTGGAGCCAGCTAACTGTGGGCTGAAACCTCTATAAATTGTGAGCTTAAAAAAACTTCTCCTCCTTTAAGTTGTGGGTGTCAGATATTGGGTCTCAGAAATTAAAAAGTAACTAAGGCACTGAGCTCAAACTTGACAGCTGCCCGCCTCAGCATCCCACAGTACTGAGATTTTACAGGCATGTGCCACCATATCTGGCACATTCTATTCCTTCTCAGTGTGTCTGAACACCATATATACCCTGTAGAAGACTGCTGAGACAGGCAGTTACTCTGAGACACTTCCATTTGCTATGACAGTTGTACAATTTCCCAGAGCCATGATGACTATGCAATTTGCCAAGTCCACATGATAGATAAGGTGATGGAATATCCAGGAGCTAATACAGGACTCAACAATCTATGACCTATGTGTGAAGCATGCCCCACAATCTGTTTTAGAATGGCTCATGAACTAAAAGATAGCTTCCCAAATTTTAAATGATTGGAAAAATTCAAATGACTGATAACATTTCATGGCATGTGAAAATTATATGAAATTCAATGCAGTGCCTATAAATAACGTTTTATTGGAATGTGGTCCCACTAACTCACTTATACATAATCTATAGTTCTTTACTGCTGCGTTCACAGAATTAAGTAGCAGCAATAGATGTATATGGCCTGAAAAAACTAAGATATTCACTGTCTAGCACTTAACAGAAAATGCTTCCCAACTCCCAAGCTACCTGCTGCAATTACCGTGAAAAATCTCCCACCTACCTGGTGCCCCTGTACATGGCAATACTAGCCTCCTTTCATTCCCACCTGACCTATCTTTTTGGTCTCCTATTCATATGCATCCTCATTGCTCCCTATTTAAACATGCTTTTCATAATCCTCCTCATGTTATCTCCCTGTTCAAAAGCTTTCCATGTAATTTTATAACCAGAAAAAAATGTATTTTACTTATTATTATTTTATTCATTTATTTTGAAGTACTAGGAAACTAAACCCAAGACTTTTGCATTGAGCTACATCAGGAAGGCTATTGCTTAGTCATTATTTCCAAAGTTATATACAATGGATACAAAAGAATGGGACCAAAGCAAGCCCAAAATTCAGCAGGGCAAACATGAAGTCCTGGAGTTTCATGTACAGCATCAGAGGCAATCTGGGAACTATAAAGGGCTTGTGTAGCTCCACTCCTCTGGCACTTTTGGTAGTTGTAGCTCTTGTGGCTTTACTCCCTTGTAGTTTTTCTTAGACAATCCACATTTTCGCTTCTTCAAATGTTTGGGGTCTCCACAATATCTTTGGTTTTATACTCACAACTTCAACCTTCTCAGGGGCATACTTCCTAAAATGCCAGGCCTTCTGATATTTGAAGCCACAATTTTTTTTATTTTATATGTACCTAAACCCAGCACATTGTGGATGATGCCAGTGTCTGTGGCCAGCTGGAACAGTAGCCAGGAATTTTTCTCTCTTGGTTGAAGAGGTTAGGTGCTTGGATCACTGGGTACTCTCAGTTCAGTTCTGAGAAACACATTCTGTTATGCTGATGCTATTCTGGAACATGGTGCTCTGGAGCTTTTTTCTTAAAGCAAAGTCTTTAACTTTTGTAATTTGAGGCTGTATAGGGTGGAGTCCTGCTGTTTTTTATAATGCTCTCTGACCATCTTTTTTATTTTCCTAGTTTTTCTGTTGTTTTTTGTTTTTGTTTGTTTTCCAGCAATCAAGATTTCCTTTGTTCTATCTTTATAGTCTACAGCTTTACTAGAGCTTTCTTTCTGCCCAAACACACATAGTTTTAACTTATACTTCAGGGTTCTTTAGTTATGATTCTCAACATAAATCTGGCTAAAAGCCCTCAAAAGTAGCCATGCTACCACTTTAACACTGGACTGCCTTGAAATTATTTTCATGTTAATTAGTTCACTACACTTAATCACAGTCACAGGAAAAGTCTCTGGACATGAGCAAAGTACAGGCAAATTTCTGCCAAGCCACAACACATGCTGTCTGGAGTCAAACAGCCAATGCAGTCCTTCCCAGCAAAACCCTCCAAAGCCTGGTCTTTACCAGCAGGATTTTTATCAGCCTTCTGATTTTCTTATCTCTGACCATCATCTGCCATATAGAACAGCCCAAGGCATTCCAGTTGCACTTTTTCAGTCAGCATCTCTGAACCTTTCCAAATTCTTCCCACAAGCCAATTCCAAAGGCTCCTGAGTCACATGGTCAGGAATAGTTACAGCGAGAATCCCACTCCTGGTATCAAATTCTGTCTTATGATGAGACAAAAAGGAGAAAAGCTTTATTTAGCTCACAGTCTATAGAGGTTTCAGTCCAAAACCAGCTGGCTCCAAGGCAGGGTTGCATGGCAAAAGGGCTACTGTTCATGGCAGCAGAAGATTCCAAAAGCAACAAGAGAGGAAGAGGAGAGACAAGCCTTTTCCATTCCTTGTACTGCATGCAGATTACCCACACTAGAGTAGGAGTAGTCCTCATACTGTTAATCTGCCATAGACCATAGACCATAAGTCAATCACAAACTCTATGTTGAGCTACCTCTAAAGAGCCTGTCATCCATCACCACATGAGGCTTTGGGGTAACCAAACACAAACCATAACAGCTATACAAGATGAGCTAAGATTCTTGAACCTACTGTCTCAATTTTCCATAATTCTGTAATTACAACTGTGCACCCATACCTGGCTTATTTATTTTTCATTAACATATAGTAACTGTATGTATTCACAGAGTACAATCTGATATTTCAATACATATATAAAATGTGTAATGATCAAATCAGGGCAGTCAACATTTCCTCCTCCTTTCTATTTCTTTGTGTTTGGAGACTTTAGGCTCCTCTCTTTTTATTTTTCAGAAAATCTAGTTTTAAATGTATCTTTAATTCACCAGTGGTTGTCTACTGGTATTATTTATAGAACAGCCCAAAACGATTGTGATATATGTAGCAACCCATCCACATTCAGCCCCCACCTCTCTCCAGTGCTACAGCAAGCATCCTGCTGCCAGGCTCCTGCCTACAGTAATGCTTCAAACCTTCTCTGTTTATAGACTCCTACCTGAATCACACACCCCAGCCGTTTCTTCTCCTCACAACCTCAGATTGAAAGCTACATCTTGGCCATCAATTGTTGCCCTTTTTAAAAACTTCTGCAGTGAGACTGCAGAAGTGAGATCACACTAACTTGAATTTTTACCTGTATCCTATCCTGAACCACCACCTCCACCAGTGAGTGAGCTGTTTTTAAAAAAAAAGCCAGGAACTACTCTTTCTTCATCTTTATGACTTCAGTATTCATCATAAGGAAATAACACGTGTTGAATGAGTTTGATGATGATAATATTCTTGATCCATTTCATTATATTTTATCTCAATAGTTAAGAGCATAATTTCTAAAATAAAAAATAGCCATAGACATAAGATTTGTCTTTTTGAGTTCATTCTAAGTAGCTCTGTACCCTTAGCTAAGCCATTTAACTTTTCTAAGATCCAAATTCCTTGCATATTAGAAGATAAGGATAAAATCTAGCTGATTGACTTTATGTACTGCGTGGGTAGGAGTGATGAGCAATCATAAAAATATCAACCAGCATAAATAATATACCTTCACAGCTCCAAAAAGTACTAATTTACCGAGCACTTTCACGAACATGATGTTTTATCCTGGCAAAAAGATGAGACCCAAATAACATCATGTCAGTAAAAACTCTGTATAAATTGTAAAAGATAGATGTGAAATAATATGGCTTTTAGTTTTTGTTATAATAACAACCTGGCAGAACTGAAAAGATCACAACCTAGCCTAGCAGACAGAATAGCTCTTTTATGGGGGGTGGGGGGACTGTTCATAATGCACTGTGGAGCAGCAGGTAATTTTATTTTCATGATAATGACACTGCCTTCTGCCTTATTCTGCTTCAATTTCTTTATGGGGAAATAACATAACATCTTAAATTTGAAAAGAACACTTCAATGCCCATTATCTCTTTTAAGCCTCAAGAATTCCCCCACTTAGCAAATCTGAAATTCATTCTTCAGAACTGGAAATGACTTGCCTTAGACCTTCCAGCAAAGAGCGAGGGAATCAGCCTTCCAACTGTGATCTCAGAGGGCAAGTTCCCAATCTTGCCTTCATGCTGAGAGCCCACAGCATTAGAACATTTGAGATGATCGATTTTGACATTTTTAGACACTGAGACCAAGACATGACAAACAGTCACATAAAATCATACAATTAAGAAGAAAACCAGCCAGGACCAGAACTCACGTGTCCCACATTGTTACTAGAAAGTTGGTGTTTTATCTTTAGTGATATTTGGCCTCAAAGGTAGCTACCCAATGATCCCTACCTACTAGAATCCCCTCACCCTGAGGAGGACTGGCCTTACACCAATAAGATACTGTGGGAATCCAAAGGTTGACTTCTGAGGCCAGGGCACAAGAGACATGGAGACTTCCTTGTGCTCTCTGGAATTCCATGTTTGAGAGAAACCAGCCACCATGTTGTGCACACTTCCAAGTGAGCTCTGGATAGGTTCACATGGTAGGGAGTGGTGACATCCTGCCAACTTCTCAAATATGCATATGAACCTTTAGAAATGGACTTCCCAACCATGTAAGCCTTCAGATAATGGTAGCCTCTGCCATGCTTTGACTATCACCTCATAGGAGACCCTGAGCCACCCAGCCAACTCACTATGGAATTCCTGACAAACAGAAATTGTGTGTTAAAACAAATATTTATTGCTGCTTATGCCACTTAGTGTGAAGTAATTTATTATGTGGCAATAAATAACTAATATATTTTTTATTCTGGTCAGGAGGTGCTCCAAGGTGAAGCCTAATTCACCTTTCTCCTGAATTTCACACTCGTTTTCTTAAAATACAGTCATAAATCCACTTTTAAGTAGTTCTATAAACTCAATCTCAAGCAACATGAATCAAAGCAGAGAAGTTATTTTGATAATCTGACTTTCTACAGCCTTCTTCTAGCTTCCCCAGAAGTTTTCTATGTTGTCCCCACACAATTCCCTCACAGGATACTCATCTCTAATGTGTGAGATAAGGTTGCCTAAGTGGTATGAATGTCATATTCTCTATCTCTAAGGGTTACCTGATAAGGTTTGAGATGCATCTGGGTGAAAATTTGGATCCAGAAATGATAAGTTCATGGTGCTTAACTATACTTTTATGTATTTAATTCAGGTTTCATGTTTGTCTCTTCTTTAAATCTTTCTACCATCCTCCTACCTTTTTTAATTTATCATCCTTATTAGTGAGAAGTCAAAACTATAGAAGCTGATTGTTAAGCACAAACATGCTCATCTTTTTAAAAACTTTATAAAACAGGAGCATTTATTTTTCCAAAGAAATTAACCTCAAAGACTGGTCCATTTATGTGACATCCTTTTGAAAAGGAAATAAGGATGAAAATCTCAACTCATCCCATCTCTGCCCTGATAATACTTGTCCAAAACAATAAAGGTGCTATTTTATCATGGGTTTGCTCCCCTCCTGGCTGCATCAAGCTCTTTTCAGTGGGGATAAGGGCAAAGAACAGCCAGCAACACCTGCTAGAAGATACTCTGGCATATTTAGATAAAAATCCCTGCATCAAAGGTAGAGTCTCAGTGGAGAGCATCTAGGGTGGAATAATGTAAATTCTATGGGAGAATTTGAAAATCTGAAGATAGCAAAAGCAGAACAGAAAATGTTTTCAGCAAAAAGGATAATCCTCAATATTCATAGGGAATTCATTCGATAGCACCTGCACAAACCTCTCATAGCATTTAAATCTCTAAATCATCTAATACAGTGTAACTATACAATATAAAGAGTTGTTATACTGTGTTATTTATGGCACAAAGGCAAGAAACAGGAATCTAGACATGCTTGGTACACACTTTTTTTTTTAATGTTTTTGATCCATGGTTGAACCCAGGGATGCAGCACTGTGGTTAGAGAAGGCCAGCGTGTGTTGCCCATCCATTCCATCATTCTTAAGAGCATCTGCTGTGATAGAAGCCTAAATTCAACTCCCCTTTCTGTTTGTATGATACTAAGTGAGCTATGTGACCTCTCTGAGACTTAGTTCTCCTCCATGTAGGAAAGGATAGCCATCAGTATAACCAAGAGTTGGAGTACATATAATGAGTATATTTCAGTATCATAATAACGAAGAAGTGGGATCATTCCAAATTGCTTTTCAGATCTACCCGAGTATACAAATCACTAAAGGATTTTGATGAAATACAGATCCTAGATTCCCTGGCTTGGGGTATGGCACGATACTGCATTTCCAACAAGCTTCTCAGAAATACTGATACTCCTGCTTTAATGACTACATTTTGAGCACTAAAGATAGAAAAGACTCAAAACCATTTGTGTATATTAATGATGTTGATATGTTAACATAACTAACACAGCAAGAATAAGAGCTGATTGGTGGCACAGCCAGGATGCAACACAAGAACAAATTGTCCCCAATCCCTCATCTTGTGTCACCTCTTAAAAAGGGCCAGGTACCAACTGCTCAGTCCTTGCTCCACTTGTCCACCAGCCGAGTGACTTCCTGTGTGACACTTCAGCCCCAACATCTCAAGGGCTCCAGTTGACAATTGCAATAGAGGTGATACAAATTCACAGCAGCTTCCACTGCATTATTTCATGCTGAGAACCTTTCAGTTGCCCAGAAAACTTATATCAGCAAAGACAGATTCAATCAAAAATGAAAACTGAGGCTTAATTCAGTCTGAGTATGAAACCGATTAAATAGGAGATGGGAGATTAACCCCCTGGGCCACACACCTTGGGGATTAGAATTAATTAAGTACTGTGGGCCCCAGGAATCCTGGAGAGACACTGCCTCCAAGATTGGCTGGGCCCAGAGCCTTGAACACACACAGGGCTGAATCTCACTGCCTCTCAGTGGAGGGCTAGGCCTGAGTAAGTAGATATTCCTCTTTGTACAGGACACAGTGAGGTTTGGAATGAGCCTGACCTGATAATTTTACACTTACAGCACTCTTGAAGCAAGTGGACTTTGCCTTTTTGCTTGTTTTATTAGTTTATTTTAAATATATCAGCAGTCGTGAGGAAAGGAAGCAGACAAATGCTGAGAAAGTGAACAATACGCACAATCAAAAACTTTAATGTCAGATGCTTTAGAAAGTTTGAACACCAATATGGAAGTTGGTGCAGATGCACTGGCAATTACTAGAGAAGGTTTGAAGCTGAGTGATGTGTGTGTAATCAGAGCTGGTAATAAAATTGAATAATAATGACTAATAAAAACTACTATTTCCATTCCAGGCACTGTCTGGAGCACTCTGAATGCATGATTATGGTTACTTCTCAAGAAGTCTTACAGATGGTGCATATGTTACCCTTCCTTCACCAAGAACCAGAGTGATACTTCCACAACCAGACAAACTATTGAATAAGTCTACTTTGCATCAACAGAATGATTTGGTAGCAGCATCAGCTTCACCACCAACCAGAGCACAGAATTTGGGAATGATGAGAAGAAAAAGAAGGGAAAGTTGTGTTGCTACTGTCTACGATATGAGTCCGACACTCAGTTATTTGAGTTATAGGAAATACTCATCGGAATATTTGTGAGCTTTATTTATAGGTAGCATGTTGGAGGTTCAGGCTTAAGGGGGTAGGAAAGTATTGCTGGAGAGTGAACCCAGGGCCTCTTCTATTGCCAGGCAAGCATCCTACCACTGAACTAGATCCTCAAGCACTGGGCTAATTTTTAACACGGGCATAGTTTCTTAATAATATTTTTCTCTTTACTCCAATCATATCCAGGCCAACTTGGGAAAGGTGGTCATGATCTAATGACGTCCTCAATAAGGATTCATCCAAAAATCTAGTTTTAGTGGGAATGTAGGCTGGTACAACCACTGTGGAAATCAGTGTGGAGATTTGTCAAAAAACTAGGATTGGAGATCCCATTCAATCCAACTATTCCCCTTCTGAGTATTTTCCAGAAGAATTGAAAACATCATGTCACAGTGGTATGTGTGCACCCATGGTTATAGCAGTACAATTTGTAATAGCTAGATCTTGGAAACAATTCAAATGCCCTTCAACCATGGAATGGATAAAAAGAGACATGGTGTTTTTATATGATGGAGTATTACTTAGCTATATAGAAGGACAATTGGGGCTTTTATAGGTAATTGGATGCAACTTGAGACCATACTAGCAAGTTAAATAAATCAGACTTGCATGTGTAAATATTATATTGTCTCCATGGTGTTAAAAAAAATGAGAGGGTAAGTAAGATCCAAAATTTACAATAGATACTGTGAAAATGAAAGGGAAAGAAAGTGGTCAAAAGGCAAGAACAACTGAGAAGAGGAAAGGAGAAAATAAAGGAAAAAGAATATATGTATGAGATAGGTAACTATGCTACTAATCTGTTATTTCATCAAAAAGAATAGTTTGTGCCTTCACTGTTTGATTGCTTGATCATTTTTTCACTCCTAAATCTTATAATCTGAACAACTATGCTGAAGATAACAATATGCAATATATTAACTAGTGTTAATTTTTTATTGTTTTTTAAAATTCTGTATCATCATTTTTATTCTTTTTTGTTGTTGCTTTTAAAAATAAAAAAAAAAAACTGAGTTTGCACCCAGATCACAACTGTGCCCTAGGAACTTGGCAAAAGCAACTGAAACTGAGCTATAAAACTGAAATGTCACAATTTCCAGAATTCTTTAAGCTATTTTTCAGGATGTAGGCACAGCACCATGTGGTTTATCATAAAGTAATTAGAGAGACTGATGTAATCAAAAGTCTCCAATGGGCAGAACCTGAGAAAATGGAATTTGGCCTCCTGGACCTGGACTAGAGGCCAGGATGCAGTCTCCAGGTACAAGCAGAGGAAAATTATACAGAAGTTCCACCTGCATCTGCATATCAGGTGCTGATGGTTCCTCCAAAACTTCCAGTTACAAACAGTCAGTCCTCCACTTCCTCTAACCCTAGGTTGCTTAAATTCCTTCTCAGGTAAGCATGAGCATAAGCATGCTTCTGTATCCTTGTCTGTTGATCTTCAACACAGCTCTTCATTTTTGCCAAAGCCTAGTGCTAAAGTATTAGCTTCTCTGTTCATCTGGCAACAAGCCTTTGCTATCCAGTGTAGTTAAGTTTGACTGTATCAATTTGATTGGCTTGACAGCCACCCCATGCATTGGTGGAGTAAACTTCTACATTTCTCAGTGGGTCTGGGTGACTCACAGAGGTATGACCTTGGAGAGCACATCTGGTCATCTGACCTTCCTCTATGCTATTGTGCCTGCTTTATCACCATGAACCAGGCAGTTCTGCTTCACTATGCCCTGATACTATGATGTTTCTGCCTTGAAGCCAAAGATCCTGAACTGAAACTCCTGGAACCATGAACTAAATTAAACTTTTCCTCCTTTAAGTTGTGGGTGTTGGCCCTGCACTAAATTAAAAGCAAAATGAATCAAAGATCTAAATGTTAAAATTGAAATACTTAAATCTGCTGGAAGATAAAATAGGTAAAATTCCTGAAGATATAGGCCAAGACTTCCTAAGAAGAATCATAACTTCATGAGAAATAAGACCAACAATCAACAAATGAGACCTTATCTCATTTCTGCACAGCAAAGAAAAGAACAAACACAGTGAATAGACAACCTAAAGAATGGGAAAAAAATGTGCCAGCTATTCCTCAGACATCGGACTTAACATCTAGAATACATAAAGAACTCAAAAAATTAGACTCCCAAAATGAAAGCCCCAATCAAAAATGGACAACTAAAATGAGCAGATACTTCTCAGAAGAAGTAGAAATGGCCACTAAATACCTGAAAAATGCTTAATACCTCTGACCATTAGGAAATTGCAAGTTAAAATAATTAATATATGACAGTCCATCTTACTCCAGGAAGAATGGCTATAATCAAGAAATCAAATAACAACAAATGCTAGAGAGGCCACAAGGAAAAAGGAACTCTTCTACATTTTTGGTGGGAGTATAAATCAGTACAACCACTATGAAAATTAGTACAGAGAGTCCTCGAAAAACTAAAACTAGAAATCCACTTGACATAGCTATTCCCCTTCTAAATATCTTCCCAAAAGGGTTAGAGACATCGTATTACAGTGATACATGCTTATCCATGTTTATGCACCACAATTCCTGATAGCTAAATCCTGGAAGTGGTCCATCTGTCCATCAGCAAACAACTGGCTAAAGAAGCTCTGGTGTTTACACATACACTCTGCCCCGAAGTGGATAAATCTGAGTCCTTGAAACTGTAATGTTAATAGAAAAAAATCAGCCACACAAACTTAGATATTGTATGGTTTCTCTTATATGAGAAAACCAACATGTAAATAAAGAGCAAACAAAAAGTAAATCAAAAAACAAATGCTTTTTAAAATAGTAAATAAATAAATAAATGTTAAAAAATTAAAACAGAAAACACAATCATTTTAAAATATTAAAAGTTTAAATAAATATAAAAATACATAAATAAGCATAAATTAAATTTTTTTAAAATAAATAAAGTTTTTTAAAACGTAAATAATAGGAAACAGGGAGCTAGATCTTTTAGAAAAAGAGAAGAAATGGAAAGAAACTGCTCAAAAGGAAAGAACAGCTGAGAAAGGGAAATTTTATTTAGATATATACATATATGACAGATAATTATACTACAAATCTCTGTTAGTTCATCAGAAAGAGTGGTTTGTGCTTTCACTGTTTGATTGTTTGATCATTTTTTCATGCCTCTATTATGTAATCTGAACAACTACTTTGAAGATAACAGTGCAAATACATTAACCATTATTAATCTCTTATTATTGTATTGAATTTCTGTATCATTGTTTTTATTCTTTTAACATTTTAAGTTTTTTTTTTTAAATCAGGGCACTAAGAGATGGAGAAGGGAGAGTTGGATAAGGAAATGAAAAAAGATAATTCAGATGCGTTTCATACACATACTAACTTCCCATAAGAAAGTAATTAGTCATGTACTCCAAACATGCACCAGTAAAAGCTGGGTGAAAAAAAAAAAAATGTGAGTACTGAGTATTCTGTCATGGCAGTAAGACAGCTACTTAATAAATACAACTAACTTTTTCAATCATGTGTCTTCACCTGTAGAATGGGGCTAAGGTGCTGCTTACTTTACAGGACCTTAAAGGAAGCAGCACCTTACTTTGAGTGCTGCTCAAGGTGAGGTGAACAAACTAAAAACGCTTAGCAAAAACAACCTGACCACACTGTGCAAACGTCTAATGTGCGCCTTAGGTGGAAATCGCCCTGGTTTTCCCCAGAGAGATGCCCATCTCCCATCAGGCTTTAGTCCCAGTTCTCACTCAGATGGAGTTGCGAGGGATATCTGAATCATCAGAGCACTGCCTTTGCTGTCTGAGCGGTCACTTTCCTGTTTTTTCCTTTTCTACTGAACCATGTCATTTTTGAAGACTGGAAGCACCCTAATCTGTTGCCCAACCAGAAGTTCTCCTTGGGGCCCAGTGAACCTTGTTCTCTTCCAGTTTCCTAAGAGAAGAACCTTGATGTGAATATAACTGCAGCCAACTCACTTAACAACCATCTATGTCATAGGACGGCTTTCAGAAATATCAGGAGCAAAGACAGAACACACGTCCAAACACTTATAGAATTGCATTCTTGCTAAAATGGGAAATGCTTGACACACCTCTTGCTTTCTGTCAAAGTATCCCTACAACTGTCACTAACATGTAGAACAGAAGGTATAAACGGAAGGAAAGGTAGGAGCATTTGTCCCTGGTCATGGATCCAAAGCATCAGCAACAGAGGAAAAACAGAATCCAGAGCAGCTTGAGGCCTTTCCAGTGTAAGATCAGGGCTTCCCAAATTGTGTGGTCCTCAACCCTGCTAACGGGGTTTTGTCTCTAGAAATGTTGACCGCAGCACTCCTGGGTGTGTCCAGTCAAAGTCCTCACAATCACTTCATTTCGAGAGAGGGTAGGTATCTTTATTTCTGAGTGACTTTTCCAGAGCCTTCCACTATTTGTATTGTTCCCCCAGAAAACCCTGTAAGGAAACCAACAAGCTTGCGTCCACATGTGGTTTCTATTCTCTTCCAAGTTAGCAGCTTCTTTGTCTCTTGTCTTACTCCTATTTTCCCTCTTTCTTGTTGACTATTTTTCTTCCTTTGTTTCAGTTCTTACTCTGTTAGAGAAGAAAAAACCAACTTGGTCTAATAGTTCACAGAAAAAAAAAAGTCTACTATTTTGAAAAAACATCAGAGACATAGAATTTCAAGTCCCAAATCCTTATCACAGAAACTTCCCTAAGCAGATTGCCAAACCTCATATATTCTTCTTCCGCTATAAATTTTGATTTGAAGTTATTTTTTAACCTAACATCCACTTTCTTGCCAACAAATTTCAAGGGTTCTTGAATATGCTAATACTACATATCATAGAAGTTTTCTATCACGCAGGAAATAATCTCTAGCTCCACAACCTCCCTTAGTAGAATGTGCAAAAGGAAATGTGCAACTTGACAGCTCTGAAATATATATTGCTCTGAAAAAGTCCAAGTTGTTCGATTTAGTTTACAGCGATTCTAGAAAAAAATAAGAAGTTTAGAATATATGGAGATAACCAGACACTCACAAAGGAAAAAGGAAGAGAGGGATTAGCTGAGGATTAATTCTTTCTTCTGAATTACTATTTGTAGAGACCTTCTCTCTCACTGCAAGTGCTTCCCCCAGTATTTTTTAATCAAGAGCTAGGAGCCTACGAGAGAAGTACGGGTCTTATATTACCATTAAAACAAGTATCTCCTCCCTGAAACTGTGAATGCTAAGGACAAGCAAGGTCCTATGTTGTAAGTGCACATGAAGAAAGAATTTGAAGTATACAGAAGCAGGATGTATTTGCCAATTGGTTTATTAATCCAACATAAATTTTAAATTTTAAATTTAATAATATCTTGGGGGGCTGGTGATTTAGCTCAGTGGCATAAACACCTGCCTTGCAAGCAGGCTGTCATGAGTTCAATCCCCGGTACTGATAAAAAGGAAAAAAGACCCCCCCAAAAAAAAAAGATGTAAAAAAAATTTAATAATATCTTTTTTTGCATGTGATCATGTGATTAGTATTGCATATATAATAGCATTGTAATTTGGATTGGTCCAGAAACAAAGCCAGAGGGAAGAACTTGAAAAGTTCTATGGTTAGGCTCTTGAGCATCCCCCAAGGATTCATGTGGTAGAGACTCAGTCTCCAGGGTGATGATATTGGGAGGTGATAGAACCTTTAAGAAGTAGGCCCTCGTAGGAGGCCTTTAGGTCACTGGGTGTGGGCCCATGCAGGGGATTGTGGGACTCAGTTCCTTCTTCTTTCTCCTTTTGGCTTCCAGGCTATAAAGCAAGTAGTTTTGCTCCATCATGCATCCCCTCCACAAAAGTGCATCCCTAAGTCAGGTGTGCTAATGCAACCCTCTTAGCCCAGAACTTTGGGAGCCTGAGGCAGAAACATTGAATGTTCAAAACTATCCTTGGCTACTTAGTGATTTAAACATATTCTGCCTTGAAATAAAACCAAAAAAGGGTTGGAGACATATTTCAGCATAAAAGCCCTATATTCACTCCCCAGTACTGCAAAAATAAATAAACAAACTTCCTTTCCATAGGCCTGAAAGAAATGCAGCCAGCCCATCATGAACTAAATGAACTAAAACCTTCAAAACTCTGAACCAAAATCAATTTCTTCTCTGTACAAGTTAACTATCTTGGGTATATTGTTATACTGATAGGAGGTGACCAACACAGGTGGCAGTGAAGGAGCCATGAGTGAGGAACAGAGAGTTACACACAAGAGGAAATCCCAGTAGTACAAGCATAATTTAAACTTGCAGCAGAAAGCAGCAGAGCTAGGCTCTGAGAAGCACACGGAGTCCTGGAGCCTGGACATTTATTCATTGCTTCTTGTCCTTCCAGGAAAGAGCTTCCCCAGAAATGCTGGCTACTCCCAGGCCTAGTTCAAGCTTTCTCTGTGTACAGGCCAAGCCAGCTCCTCCAGCCTTAAAGAAACTTTGTGGCAGAACATGGAAAGAGACTGTCAGTTCCCAAGAGATAGGGCACAGTGGCCAGTGCACAGGCATCTCCCCACAGAGGACCTCAAGAATGCAACAAGCACAGCAAAAGGGTTTGCTGCATATAGATGCATACCATGACCCCTTTTGTTCCCTCTGCCTCATGATTTGTGCAACCTGTATGGAGAGCAACTTAGTAATGCTTTCAAAACTATAACGCACTTATCCAGTGAACATTCTTGCATGCATGCAAAATGTTATATGTGCAATGATATTTACTGAACCATTATTTATGATGGGGCATGCACAATGGAGAAAAATTGCTCACCTCATGGCCAAGAAGCAATTGGGAAGAAAATAGCCAAGTATCGATCAATATAGGACTGATCAAATATGATATTTCCATAGAACAATAGCAAGAGGGTAACAATTAGCTCTAATTTGCAACCTACAGGAAATTGTGGCTAACAAGTCAGAAAGGACACAACTATTAAGAACAGAAGCCAGCTGTGAAACATCTGGAATATCCTTAGTGACGCATCCTGGCTGAACATAAGTCATGAAAGGCAGATAAAGAGAAAGAGACCTCTCTATGGGCACAGTTATGTTCCTACTTTTGCAGTTGATTTTAGACCACTGTTAAGTGCAACCTGAAAGTTCAACCACCTTGCCCTCAATTCCCCTGGCTGAATTCATCTTCTATGAGAACATCACAGACTTCCCTTAGCACCAAATGTTGAAGAGTGCACGGAAGGCTACATTCAATAAATTAGGTCTATTATGTAGTTATTAGAGGAGCTGGTTCTTTTCCTGTTCAAATCACCATTTTAATTCTAGATGCTTTAGGAATTGATTGAATTATAAAACCAGAGTCATGCATGAGAATGGTCAAACCTCAGAGAGTTAAACTAATTCCACACAGGGTCACTTCATCAAGCAAAATGATAAATCACACTCAGCAGGGTTTTTTCTTCTTCCTGGTAGCTTTCCTCTGAGCTTTAATATTCAAACAAAATTGTACCAGCTGGAAAACACAGGATTCAGAACCTAGAATCCTCCCCTGTAGGATCTAAGAGGCTGAATAACAGTGCCCAGACCCATCGGAAACAAACTTCCCCATCTGGCCTCTTGTGTTCTCAGTCTTTGAGAGCAGAAAGTAACTCACAGGCCCAAACAAGCCATACCGTAATTTGAAATCTCGAAAGGGACTCAATCAGAATCCCATGCCTAGCACCATGACTGAAATGCAATGTAAAAAGATGAATCTGGTCCGAGATTTGAACCGCCCAGAGGGTTTGTTAACATGGCAGAACACGGAAAGAGATAACCCCGTGGGATCTTCGACACCCAGGTGTGCAGCCATCTCTTGCTTGACTTTGTCACAGGCAGGATGTCAACACAGTGGGATATACCCAGCAAGCACTATAATGTAGACTGTTGTTATGGCTTGCAGGTCCCCCAAACCTCCCCACCCCCACCCTGCAAAGCCAGATTTGGTCACTCGTAGGGCATTTTGGAGGTGGCTGGATTTAGAATAAATGCAGCAAGGATGTAATGCTACAACTGACTCACATGAATTAAAGGCTACCCCACCCTGGGTGCGAGTGCTACCTACCCTAGAGGTGGGTAGCCTGGATGTAACTGACATAAGGAACAGAAAGAAAGCTGGTATTTGACACTTACTGCTTTCTGCCATGCTTCCTTCTGTCTGTCATGAACTGTTTCTCCTCTGTGATGTCCTCTGCCATGTCACCCTGCCTTGGAGCCAGCCAGCTAGGAACTGAAACCTTTACAAACAGAGGCAAGTAAACCTTTCCTCCTTTAACTTGGGCTACTTTTATCTCAGCAGCAATAAAAGTAACTAAGACAACTGTCAAGGAAGCAAGGAGAAAACCCTACCAGGGACCTAGCTGGTGCTCTCCACTTTGTCCCCCTGAAGAAAATCCCTGACTAAAAACAAAGTTTCTCACAGCAGAGGTCATTCCGAGTATATTGAGGTTTCAGCACGGTCCTAGTCTATATTCATTAAAGCATCTTTTTTCAACCAGTGTTTTATGAAGGACTGTGAACAAACTGTAGAGTAAATGCATTTGCCTTTCTTTTTTCTACCCATGAGACTAGTGTTTGGATCTACCACAGCTTCAAATAAAGCACACGGGGAGAAGGCTCATCCATCATGGTGACAAGGACTGCAGGACATTTCCCAAGCTGGGCAGCACTCAACTCTGATCCCAGGGGCTCAGTATGATGATAAAACTCACTGATTTCCTAGTCTTCCCTAAGGATCAAGGAGCCAGGGAAGGTCCTTAGGCTGCAGAGAGAAGGCAGGGGCTGAGGAGAGATGATGAGTGGGTGTCAAGCGCAGACACAGAAGAGGAGCTTGCGCGCACGTTTTGAGCGAGCAGACAGGCTCGTCCTATTTCTCTGTCTTGTCACTAAACATTCTCATGATTGAAACAAGGACAGAGAAGCTGAGAATGTCCAAGGAAAAACACCAGGTTAGCCAGTTTCTGCCTATGCCATGTAGTTAACAGAAGAGCAAACAAGCGAAAAGTTACTTTTACAATTTATTTTAATAAATGAAATGTCATCTAAATGAGAAAAAACAAATATATCTCCCATGAGTATACTTATTTTCCATTTTTCATTAAGAAATATTTCAGGGAGGTAAAATGTTTCTGTTGCAACCTGACAAATCCTCTTCCTTTCCTGTATCCTTGTGATAATTAATCCAAGGCTATTTATTATCCCATGTATGTTTCTATACTTTAATTGTATATATGTATAGTTAGTTATATGTAACTATGTATATAATTAGTTACACATAGTTAGTTATATAATTACATGTGTATTATACATATATGATTAGTTATACATATAACTAAAATGATTTACCACAATTTTAACTTTTTAAAAAATATATATATTTCCTTCTGCATTTGATATTTACCCATGTCAATCCACCTTAGGTACCCGCCACAAATATTGTTCAGTTTCCCTACTGGTAGGTACTTAAATGATTTCTTGTTTTATACTACTGTAATACTGATGCAGTGAACATCTTTGGACTTGGCTTCTTGTACACATGTGAAACAGTTGTGAAATGATTTTGATAAAACAGTATACCCTAGAGATCTCTCTGTGGCATCACGCATGTTATTGCTCATAACGTCAGCGCTCAAAGAGCATTTGGGCAAGTGATAGAACCAAAATATATTGAACCAAGATTACTGTTAAACATTTAGATTGCCCTCCCTTTGTTTTGTACTTTAACTATTTCTGTGTTTCTTTGAACATATGTGAGGACTTCTCCAGAGTATGTAGCTAGAATTGCAATTACCTGATTAAAGGATATATAACCTTTCAATTTAGTCACTTCCTACAAAGTCTCTTTTTTTCATAAGTTAATAAATGGAAATGACATCTCACAATGTTGATTTTATTTACATGATTACTTGTATGATTGTCTTCTATATAGTGATTTTTTTTCACCTTTCATCACTTTCATGTCTATATCCTTTGCTCCTTTTTCTCATGAATGCCCATTAGAAGAGTCTATTCCCAGCAATTTTAGGAGAGGATGGTCCACTGCAATGTGGTGTGAGAAAAATCTAATACATAAGTAGCAAATATGTCTAGTAGGTAAATTAACTTTTAAAACCTGGTAAGTAAATAAAATTAGTTCGTGTACGCTTCTTGAAGCTTTGGGGGCTCAACAATGGTAGCTGTACTGTAAGTGAGAGATATCTCAGTTACGTGGGCCTCTTCCTGGAGAATCCTGCACTGCTTTATACTCTTTTAGCTAAGGGAATACAGAAGGCACAAGCTTTATTGAACATTGACCTTCCACTCAGAGTTTAATGGGTAACAACTTGTGTGATCCTTCCAACAAAACTGTGAAGCAATAGTATTTCTTCCTTCGAGGATAACAAAGTGCAGACTCAGAGAGATAAAATGCCTCGTCTGGAGCCATGAATCCTCTCACTGAGAAAACCAGAAGTTGGAGGTTTGTCTGCTTCCAAAGTTCAAGCACTCTTCACCACACAAAAGAATCATAGTCCTTTTGAACAAGTTGCTTGAAAAAAAAGTTGCCACTTGGAGAAGTCTATAAATCTTGGGAGTAATGGATGTAAGCTATTCTTTCAGAGATAATTATGTGCAGACTAAAGATTACATTGTCTTTCCTAAAATCTAACCATTATAGATCTTCAGAGGCGAGTTTTCTCCCGACTTTGTTCTCAGAAGCAAACTGTGTCCATCACATTATCTTTCAAATACTGACAAGCATTCTGTCTTCCCCACCTTGCACTTTTTCTCTTGCTAAGAAAAAAGTGGTGAGTTTTTCGGGAAGCAGTATTAGCTGCTTCTTCAGGGGCTTGATGATTTGGCGAGGCATGGGAAGAGTAAGAGGTGAATCGGGCTTTGAATGTCTATAAATCAAGTTTTAGTTTTTACAAAGTACGGTAATTTACTCCAGAAATTTTTGAGTCAAACACACCCCTCAATGACTATATTACATTTTTTTTCCAAATTAGTGTTTCTTTTCTAACTACATTCGCTAGATAATTACAGAAGGAAGAGAGCATACAGTTGTAAAAACTTGCAGGAATTTATGAAGTGGTTTGCATAGTTTTAAGAAATCTGCAAAAAAACAAAGCATTTTTGTTTTTTCACTCCAGTGGCAGGATGACTAAAGCCCCTGTATGGCCCATCATCACGTTGGATGTGTTTTCAGCTGAGGCTCTGCTGGACAGTTCCCCCTGCACACTCCTATCTCCAGGGCACATTTCCCCACTTTCTGCCTTTCATGGATTCGGAAGCCAATGCAGCTTACGCAGCCTTTGTATGGAGCCAGAGATGCAGGACAGGTAATGCTCCAGGAGGCACCCCTCGTCCAAATCAGGAGTCAGTCAATAGATAAGTGTCCCGGTCTCTAGCACTTCAAGGGAAAATCTAAACGATGCTCTGCATGTCATTTGTCCAAAGTTGTACCCAATTTAATAATGCACCCTTTTATGGTTTTCCTGTCTTCCCTCTCTCACTACTCCCACTTTCTTAATATTGCTTCTTGGGAGCATCTTCCAAATAAACTACTCATATTTATGTCCTTTGGGCATTTGGAGGAAAATCAAAGCAAAGCCATCCAATTATCATACATACCCAAGTACATGCCCTCCTCCAGGAAGTACTCTAGGACTTCTTCTAAATGTAAAATTAATATCTAAACTTCTCTTTGACTGCACAATATTTAACTGGGTTTTTACTTATAATCTCTCCCTCAACAATGAATTTCTGGAGATTGAAGATGTACAACATCTTATGCCTAGTCTTTTACAGAGTATCTGACATCCATAAATATCTAATGAATAAATAGAGACAATAATGTACAGACTTGTCAGGTGCTTGTTAGCCATATACCAAGGTTAACAATATTCACAACATCTCCTTTGGTCAAGAGTCTTTCACATACTAAAAACAACAGACAGAAAAACAGGTAAAAATGCAAGGCCATATTGTTTTAAGCTAGAATGAGACATGAAATCAGTGTTGCTTAATCTCTGTCTTGCCAGGCCAGGAAAAGACTGTAAGAACAGATATTTAAGTAAAATATTTAAATTCCTATACCTTAAATCTTTTTAAAAGATGAATATATAAACATAATTAAGATAAAACTAACAGTTTACATATGCCTGTTACTTGTACAAAGGGGTTCTCAAGCACTCTTCCATTCCACCTCTATAGGTAGATGTTATTTCTCAAATAAAGAGGCTGAGTCTTACAAGGCAAGGAATTTGCCTGGATTTTCATAGCTAACAAAAGCAAAACCTGGATTCCAGTTATCTAATTCCCAGACTCTCAACCCCGCATTTACTACAGAAATGTCCCCTCCTCTTACAAGATAAAGTCAAAATATGAGTTATTCCCCCAAGTACTATGGATTCTCTTTGCAAAACAAGTCCCAGCAAGGACAAAGCAAGCTTTGGGGCAAAGGGACATAGTGTCACCCTTGAAAGGTGGCCAACACTACAAGTCCCTCCTTCAACCGCATTCTCAACCCACCTTGAAACCCTTATTTACCCTTCCACAATTGGGGAGTTACAGGACTGCCTTCCTCTCTAATTTGAATAATGGGCATGAACATTTTTCTTGGCTTTCTATTGGTTCCTTCAATCTTTCTTTAATTTTAAAAAAGTGTGTTTCTGCTTAAAAACCCCTTTTAGTTCTTGAAACCCTTCTCAATCATTCTAAATAAGTCCTCAGAATTTCCAGAGTGTAAGTGTGCACAAAACACAGACAAACACATGCACACACAAATTTAAGATGTATGAAAGAAAGATCTGAATCCCCTGGGTTGTGTAGATCTGAAAAAGGATCTGGAACAGTCTTCGGTAATTAGAGAATAATAAAAATATTTCAAGGCTTAACTCCCACTAGAGACTTGAAATTTCCTCTCAGTAAGATAAACTCTGTTACAAAAACAGATTGCATCAGCTTCGTTTTCTTTAGAAGCAGAGTTACCTCAGTAACTTCTTACAGATGACACCTGTTTGTCAGACACTGCCTTCACACAATTTATTACTATTTAAATCATTTTAGAAAAGTTTGAGAAAGGAGAGAAGAAAGGAAATGGATGAGGCAGGGAGAGAAGGGAAGAGGGAAGGAGGAAGGGATGAAAAGGAGATATCTTTTTTTAATAGGAATTATTATAACGGCTGAGAAAACAAAGTACAAGGAAAATAAAATCCATTTTCTAGGTTTCTTTTCCATAAAAAGGAATGAAGCAGCTTCTTTTATTGCCTCTGCTCTGCAGGACACCAGACAAGAGAGACAACACCAGAGGGGGAAAAAAAAATCTTTGTCTATACTTGAAATGTAGTGTGAATAGCAGGGAAAGAGATCTTCTAATGGCCCACACCCAGCATAATGGATTAAGGGTAGAGACTGAGATGAAATAAGTGACCTCACTCTATATTCTTTAAAGGGTTGGCCGGGCTTGGGCATGGCAGAGAGTAATCACAGAGTGACAGGCAGTTATCAGTGCCATATCAAAGGTCTGTTAATAGGCTCTTGCAAGGAGAATTGGACACTGAGCTGGTGTACCTAAAGACCATAAGAACCTCTTCCAGGAAGATTCTAATCCCTATAGAATTGAAGAAAGTGACTACATGCCACAGAACACAACCACGATTTATAGCACGCTTTCTGGCAAACATCTCAGGCAGCCCCTGGGGGGTCAACAGGCTGTGCTTCCACATTAATTGGTACAGAGGATGCTATTTTCCAGATGACCTCACATCCGATTGAGTAATGCAGACTCACGTACCATATGTAATCACGTTTATTGCGTGCATTGTTGTCATTTAACAAGTATCAGTCCTTATCAGTAGTGTGTGGCAGTCAAGTGGGACAGCTCTGAAATCTAACAGATGCAAGCCCCAGTTAAAAAATAGCCTTGTAAGTTTATCATCTTTAGAATGGTGAAAAATGATAGTACCTGCCTCAAAAGGTTATCTCAGGGAAAATACAATATCTGACATGCTAACCATTTGCAAATATCATCGCTATTTGTATTTTCCAAAAGAACTGTTGATGGGTTTGTTATGTTAGATTTTGCTCTTGGGCCTAATAGTTTTCAAATATTTTACACACAATGTTAGTTTCTTTCACGGATGCTTTTTATTCCTCATATAATTTCAGTGAGGTAGATATTGTTATTCCTTTTTAAAAGCTAATAAAGTCAAAGTTCCAGTAAAATAAAATAACTCACTGTTCTTTACTTTTGAAGTTTTTGAGTTCAAGTCTTCTGACTGCATGACATTGTATTGTTATGTCTTATATGAACATAAATTTTATAACTCATGGGTAGTCTGGCTATTGGTATTATGATAAACTAGCTCTTCAAAACCTAAGACTAGCCAGGCAGGGTGATACACTCCTGTAATTCCAGCACTTAGGAGACTTAGAAAGATTGTTGCAAGTTCGAGACCAGCTTTGGCTACAAAGTGAGCAAGAAACTGTCTCAAAAAGACAAAAAAAAAAGCCCAAATTTGTCACATTTGTTTATTTTTTATGATGCAAATATTGTCTATATGGCTGACTTCAAGCCACCAAAATATAATTTATAAAATTTTTCTATACTTGAAAAAGACACTATGTTAACTACTATTAAGTCGGGTTATTTGGTAGTGAAGCACTAGGTTGCTGAAACTGTCATGCTTTGACCTGCATTGTTATGTTGTTATGTCCTCTTTTATCTCAATCTCTCCCTTATTCATTAAAAAATTAGTTATTTTTTATGACTTTTTAATTAAGGGGAAAAAATCAAAAACTTAGCAGGATATATTATTGTAACTTTTTTGATTTCCTATTAACTTGATTTGAAGTCCTGTATTACTCCTGCTATCTTGTTTTGACTGATTAGACTCTGTTCCGTTCTGTACGATAGTATCAACTTTGATGGTATAGGCAACTACTCTGAAGGCAATAAGATTCACTATGATGCCCATTCTGGCTTGACTATTATCTTCTTTTGAAGTCCTGTAATGTTTACAATGTTTAGGTTTTATTGGTCTTGTTCTCTATTGTTTTGTTCAACTTTATAATACCTAATGAGATAGACAATTCTTTTTAAGGAAGCAAGAGGCATTATGGTAACCATTGTCGATAACCTTGTACTCTGTTTTTACATCATGTGCTATGTCTATCCTTGGTTTTGACTGACAGATTTGCTTTGTCATATTTGACTTTATTCTCTTCCAAAAAAAAAGTAATAAGAACTATGGAAGTAATAAAACCCAAAATGTGTAAATTTTGTTGTAAAAAAGAGAGGGAAAAAAAGTACTCTAAAGAATACAACTGCAAGTGTATTTAGGGGTGTTAAATAGATGACCATGTTAATGTTTTTGGTTGGATCATTGAACACAACTGTTTGCAGTCTCATTGTTTGAATGTCCACTTTGTATGCTTTGATCCTGTGACTTGAGCAATTATCTCTAAGATGACAATGTGTAATCTATTAACTGGCGATTTCTTACTGTATTTTTTTTTCTGTAGTTCTGTATTACTTGTACCCTTACACTGTTTTGTTTTGTTTTGTTTTGTTTTGTATTTTCTCTTTTTCCTTTTAAATAAAATTTTTAAAAAGTTTCCTATACTTAACAATCAGCCATCACTGGCCATTATTTTGAAAATTAAGTACATAGCTGGGGAAGTTAAGGGCTGACCCTATCCCTCTTTCTGCCTATTGTTGGCTACGCTTATTTGCTCCCAACCTCCTTGACTTTCTCAGGCCTTGTAGATACAACTTTAGCATCTCCATGAGAGGCAGAAGCAAGCTGGAGGTGCCAGTCTGCAAACCAGTGCCAGGCTCACAGCAGAAAGCAAGGCAGTGTGGTAAGAGCAGTCACTGAGGAACAGGACCAGGAGCAAAGGTGGAGTTTGAGTCCAGACACAAAGAACAGGTGTAAGCATGGGATGAGTGAATGGAATTGCCCAGGCATGGCTAGAGGCAGACAGATTGAAGTTCAACCCTCTGCCCAGCCTTTTCCTTGCTGTGCTCCTATGGGGAGTTTATTTAAATTCTCTTTGCCTCACTTTGCCTTCTTATAAATGGGACAATAATGTCTTCATGTAAGAGATTAAAAGATAAAAGAATCAAGCTCTTGGTGGTATTTAATAATACAATATAGCCTTTGTGTGAAAGCATAATTCATTCTAGAAACATGCTTGTAATCCAAAGTGCTTGTATATCAAAGTGAATATCCCCATAAAAAATAATGGACACTCATATATGTTCTAGAACCCAAAAATATTCATAAAAATTATAATACAGTAATATCATACAAAATAATAAGGAAAATACTACTAAGAAAAATAAACAAGTTAACCTGCACTTACTGAAAATCTTCATAGCTGGTGTGAGAGAGACAAGAAAGAAGAGTTATCATGTAGATGATTTTCACTATCACTAATAGAATATTGGGTGTCTATTGGCTCAGTGGAATCTTTTTCTTCGCATGCAGTTTTAACAAGGAACCTATCAAGTGTCACTTATTTTTGCCTCTTTCCAACGATTTCATGGCAGTGTGACACTGTACTGTCATTACAAAAATTCATCATTTGTGGTTGAGTGGTATTTCCCACAAGATTTCATACTGTTTCTACATTTTACACACTTCCTAAATTCATTTGAAGTGAGGGATCCCTCCACCTTTTCTCATCCTCCTTTGCAGAAGAGATCTCCTCTATAAGCTCTTGCTATTGGTAGACAACCAGCCACAACCCTACAGCAAAAGAGAGAGAATCATTGGCTCAGTTGTGATTGTACAATATTTTGTTCAGTTACCACTCATACTGCTAGATATTGCTCACTTATCACATTAATATTTAATAGAAATATTTGCTCCTTTGACAGAACACTCACAGAACAAGCTATTACTACCCAAGGTTTTACTGTATTAGGTTTTGAAAACTGGTCTTATTTCTGGAAAGAAAAGCAACCCTACCTCTGTTAAGGAAAAAGATTTTTATTTGACTTTATCCTACTTTGGAGCTTGGGTACATAGATGGTGTGCTACTGCCATTCATCCATCTGGGCCCTTTTGAAGAAGTGTTGTCTACATTAGCCCTCCCCACTTCCATCCCATTCTGCTCCTCTCATAAGCAGCTTTATTCCTGGGTTTAGTGCACACACTTCTTACACACATGTATGCTGATTTGTCTGTCTTGTATCTAGGGAAAATACATAACACAGTCTCTGGGTAAACTTTTTAAGTCCATGTAAATAGTGCTAGGATAGTTTTTTAAGACTGCCATAATAAAAAGCCATAGACGGAGGGGCTCAAACACCATAAATTGGAGCCAAGGAGACAGTTCAGTGATGCAGTATCTGCTGGCAGCTGCAAAATCCTGAGTTTGATTTCCAGTACCCACAAGAATATTTTTAAAATATACCCCAAAAATCATAAATTTATTTTCCTGAAGTTGGAAAGCTGTAAGTCCAAGGCCCATGTCTTAGCAGAGTTCCCCATTCCCTCTTCATATAAGGACATCAAACTTTTTAGATTAAAATCTAATACCGAATCCACCCTAAATTCCTCATTTTAACTTAATTACCTTTTTTAAACAACTGAATCTCTAAATATGAGTACCTTCTGACCTAGGAGTCAAGCTTTAAAATAAGAGTTTAGACAACAGGGATGGGAGAGGGCACAATTTGTCCCACAATAATCTTGCTGTTGTGGCAGATTTTTATAGTCATGGCACCAGCACATCCAGTCCTCTTTGGACATTCCACCTCATGCAATCCTTGGTGCATGGACTCCATGTTTGGTCTGTAACTTGCCGTAGACCATAGGACATCAGCAGACATTTAGCCAAGGAAGGCTTACGGACATCTTGTGCACCGGGGCTTTCTTGATCTTGTTGCTAGCAACTTGTCTACCATTATATGAGAAAACCTGACCTAGTCTACCCCAAATCACCAAGCTGTTGTGGACATGAGACCATCACAGACCTGAGGAGCCAACCTCAATGCCCAGATGGGTAAGTGAAGCCATAGAAGTCACACATTGCCAACCAACTTCAGCAGCATCAGTGCAGGAGAGACCAGCAAAATTACCCAACTTACCTCACCCAAAATGTTAAACTAATAAGCTGATGCTGCAAGGCAGTATGTTTGAAATGGTTTGTTAGGAGATATACATGATGATGAGGCTGTAGATCTCATTCTGTTTCTTAATTTTCCCATCTAACATCATGCATCTGAGACATTACTATTTGTAGATTTGCTTCACTCCTTCTGGCTGCTATATGACATTCTGTCATATGCACATGTCATATTTTACTCCTCCATTCTTGTAGGGATGAACAGCTGGGCTGTCTCTAATTTTCTGCTCTAACATTCTCACACACATATCTTCATTTGCCTGTGTGAGTGTTTCTCCGGAAACACTATTCAGAAGTGAAATTGCTGGGTAGTAGGGCATGTGCACTCTTAATTGTACTATTACTGAATAGGTTGTCAGCACAGTTGTGGCAATTTACATTTAGATGTGAAGGAGGAATGGCCGGGGGACTTTTACACGTTTCTCACTGGAGTGGCAATCATAACCTGATGAGCAGTCCAGAAATCAAGACCCACCTTCTGAATTAGGCAGATCCTTACATGCTTTCCTTCTGTTTGTCTCATAAGAAATTGGCAAGTACAAGTTATCAACATGGTTGAAAATAGTTGAGGATAAACAGTTTGATAAGACTGGAAAATAATTATAATATAAGGAGAAAAATGTCAGATTACAGAATACTAAACAATTCATAAATAAAACCATGAGGCTATTTTCCATTACTAACTTATGGAACTCTGTTCCTAAGACTTTGTAGAGCAAAAGGGAAAAAGTCAAGGCTCAAATCCTGACCAGGACTGGGATTATTATGAGTCCTTTCCCTGAATAAGCATGATCACTAACAATAGGGACAAACCAGACAAAAAGTCATCTGTTCCTCCTGTCCACAGATATGTGTAGCCTGAAATAGGCCAGAAAGCCTCAAACTTTTAAGGTAATCTAGAGGAAAATCCAGAAAGCACATGCATCCTCGACCTCGGAGAATTTGAACAAATAATTTTTCAGGGTAATGACAAGCAAAATATCAAAGGTACCAGCTGTACAAGTAAAATAATATAAAAGAAAACAAGTAAAAAATAGTTATATAAAACACTCACTATTATTGGCCATAGAGAGATAAAAGGAAGAAAATATTCCAGAAAACTTCAAAAAGTGATAGGCTTAAAAAATCAAACAGAACATCTAAATGTAAAATATATAATAAAAGGACAAATAGTAAAATATAAAATACAGAGTACGCAAAAAATGTGTACATCAGGAAAAGAAAAACTTTCATAAACAGTTTTTAAATTTTTATTTTATTTAAAGAAAGAAAAGAAAATTTTAAAAAAGACAATAGAAAAACGAGGAAAACGTAGAACACAAAATTCAAAAAAATTAGCATCACAAAATTGCTAGTTGATACAATACATATTGTCAAATATTTTGATACCAAATTTATTGAGATACCATGAGACTAACAGAAGTTATCTTTAGTCTCAGTAATTACAAAAGGTGCTTAAAGTAGTGGCCATTAGCATCAGGATGTTTTTTAGTATGTGAACAGCTAAGGTATGTATACATTTTTAATGGAGTATGAAAATAATAAAATATATGAAAGGATTTCAGAGCTCAACAGTTATATCAAATTTGGCATAATTAAGAAGAGATTAGGGAAAAAGATGTTTTTTAGATATAATACATAGATAGATAAAAAGAAACATAAATACTGAAGTGATCAGTCTCAGACATAAGAAAAAGAGACAATGGAACAGAGGCAATATTTTGAAGAAATAATATCTGAAATTTTTAGGGCTGATAAATGAAATCAATCATATATTCAGGCTTAATAAGTCTGAGCAGAATAAATAAAAAGAAATCCATATCTGTTATAGCCAACTGAGACAAAAAACAAAATGATCAAAAGGAAATTTATTTAAAAAAAGAATACTGATTCCCCTCAAAGTATAGTGGTAGACCTATGACCTATGAATGGCTTCACTCATAATAATAAAATACAGAAAAAAGGTATTTTCAATGTGCTAAGAGAAAATTAGTGCCAACCTAAAATTCTGTATTCAGCAAAATCTTCTTTCAAGAAGAATGAAATAATTCTTCAAAGAAGCTCAAAATCAAATAGCTGAATGTATCTAGGGATGTATTTGTATCCTCTATTCTGTTCCATTGATCTACATGCTTGATTTTGTCCAGTACTATGCAGTTTTTATCATATTGTTTTTTAGAATTGCTTAAAGGCGGTTTTTGTGATGCCTCCTGCTTTGCTCCTATTGCCCAATATAACTTTTGCTATTCTGGACCTCTTCCGATTCCATAAGAATCTTAGAATTATTTTCTCTAGTTCTGTAAAGTATGCTGCTGGTATTTTGATTGAGACTGCACTGAATCTGTACAGCAGTTTTGAGAAAATAATCATTTTATAATGTTGGGTGTTCATCCAGGAGCACGGGATATCTTTCCATTTTGTGATTTCCTCTCCAGTCTCCTTTTTCAGAATACTGCAGTTTTCTTTGAAGAGATCTTTCACATCCTTGATTGGGTTAGCTCCTAGGTATTTCATTTTTCTTGATGTTATTATGAATGGTCTTATTTTTATAATTTCCTTCTCATTAAGCTCATTATTGGTATACATGAATGCTAATGGTTTTGCTGTGTTGACTTTTGTATCCTGCTACATTGATGAAGTTCCTTACTGATTCTAAGAGTTTTGAGGGCATTTCTTTGGGAATGCTATGTAAAGTATCATGTCATCTGCAAATAACATATCTGGCCATTACAGAAATGCAAATTAAAACAGCATGAAATTCTATTTTATATCAGAAAGAATGGCAATCATTAGGAAATCTAAAATTAACAAATGTTAGTGAGGCTGTGGTGAAAAAGGAACCCTTCTATACTGTTGCTGGGAGTCTAAAATAATACAATCATTACTAAAATTAGTGTGAAGAATTCCCAAAGAACTAAAATTGGAAAGTCCATATGACCCATCCATCCTCCTGCTAGATCTTCCCAAAGAACTCAGGTCATTATACTACAGTGAAACACACATACAAGTGGTTATAGCAGTGCTACTGATAATAGCTAAACCCTAGAAACAACCTGTATACCCACCAACAGACAATTGGAGAAAGAAAATGTGATATCTCTACATAATGGAATAATACTTGACTATAAAGAAGGACAAATTCAAGGCATTTGTAGGAAAATGGATGCACCTGGAAAATATGTTGAGTGAAATAAATAAGATACATAAGCTTAAATACCATATCGTGTCTCTCATTTGAGTGAGGCAAAATTCAAACACAGAGCTTGATATAGGATGAAGAGAAGGGGAGAAAGGGCTGAATCTGTCACAAGTGGGAAGAGGTCTAAGAGAACAAGGGGGAGGAGGGAAGGGAGGGGAAATAAGAATAGAGATGCACCACCTTCAGGAACCTTATAATAACCTCAATGAATGTAAACATTACATGTCACAAGCATGAGCTAAAATCAATAATATCTGAAAGAGTTTTGGCCCAGACAGGACACTGTAGTTGGTAAAGCCTTAGAGGTGGAACCAAGGAGCTCCATCTCCCCCACCCCTAGGAATTTACCTATGGTGCCAAACAAAGACCAATGGGCTACCTGTGCATCCCTAGTGCCCCCTTAGGTTCCACCCCAAACCGAGGCTACTTATATGCCTCACTCCACGTGTTCCATGGAGAGATCGCTGACCCCGTGGTGGAGATGCCACACCCCAGGGGATTGGAGGTGTCTCTCCCCACATTTTCAAAATAAAGGTCATTTATATTTCATACTTATCTTTTCAGCCGCCACCGTCCCCCGCAGTTCTATCAATATCAGTAAGAGTAAAAAGAGGGAAAGGGCTTTAGAGGATGAGGGAAGGATGTGGGAAGGAAGGGCAAGGGGAATTTTAAAAAGAAACAAGTTACATTATGTATATGTACCCACTTCCTAAGATGTCTATAAAATGCAAGTACTGCAAACATAACTAATAAAAAATATTTAAACATTCACTATATTCCCCAATCACACCTCATATTTTAAGCATTATCAAGAAGGAAATTAAGCGATTTTATTAATTTTTTGTTTTTAAAAATATCATGCATGCTGCTGTTTCTATATTAACTACTGTCATGGTCAAAAAGAAACAATATAAGAAAAAAATCTCTTATCTAGGTTAACATTTCTGGCACTGCTACACATGTAAACAAGAACTGAACAGTTAAGTAAATTTGCAGCAGATGGTGAAAACCAGCTTTCCCACTGTTTAAGTGGGAATTTAAAGACAAACAAGAGAGGCTAGACTACCCCACGTGGTAGCAAATGAAAGTTGGAGGAAATCAGTAAGAATTCATATTATGATTGTATGATAACAATATCTATGGATATGAGTATATCAGTGAATTTAACGGAACATTTCTTTGTTCCGTTAGCAAAGATGACAGAAAACAAATAATAAGCACATTTAAAACCTAGACAGTGGTTGCAAAAAACATTCTCCCATAAAAAGAACAAGAAATCTTGGCAAAAATGATGATTCTATGATTGAGACAGACAATATATAAGATGAGCCTAGAGCATTTTGATAAGCCGTAAGGAAAGACAGTATTCAAAATGTATACACACATTCTTAAGAATATATCAAAGTGATATAAGAACCAGCCAGAAATGGTGGTGTGAGCATATCATCCCATCACCTGGGAGGGAGAGGCCATGAGATTGCCATGAGTTCAGGGCCATCCTGGACTACACAGTAAGTTCAAAGCCAGCCTGAGACCTTGTCTCAAAAAATCAAAAAGGTGGGGTGAAGGAGTCAGCTGAAAAACTCCCAACAGCTAAACAAGGAAAAACATAGCAACAAAATCAAGTAGCTATTGGATTATAATCCAAAATATAAAATAAATATCCATGAGTCAGTACTAACATAAATGCAATAATTTAATAAAATAATAAATGGAGGAGAAAGACAAATCTTCCATCCATAATCAGAAATAATTTATGTAAATAATGTACCCTGAGAGTGGGAGAGAATGACTCTTCACTCTTTAAGAGTATATCATCTTTCTTCCAAAAAGTATAGTATAAGAAGGAAGAGAAAGAGTAACTTTATAGCAGAAAAACATGATGAACACTACCTTAGCCTGGTAATCAAGGCCATCAAAAGTCAGAAGTCATGGCAATGATACCTACCTTCCAGAGGACGAGATGAAAATGATACTTTGGGATCTTTCTCCCAAAATCTATGACTCCAGTACCACAAACACAACATGCAATACAAACACCCAACAAATCCCAACAGAGAAATTGTCTACAAACGCTGACCAGTGCTGGTCAAAACTACCAATGTCATCAAGAACAAAGTAAGTCTTAAAAAGTCACAGCCAAAAAGAGACAGAGGAGATAGAAACTAAATGTAGTATGCTATTCTGAACGGGATCCTGGTGCAGAAAAATGCCTTAAAATAAAAAAAAATAAAATTTAAATAAACTTTGGGCATTAGTTAATAGTGTATCAATACGGTTTAATTAATTACACCACATACACAATAACAAGTAAATATATATAATATATATGTATATATTAAATATATAAATACCATTCAGAGAAACTTAATATACAGTGAATATCCAAAGAGAAAAGGGGGAGATTGTGATCACAAGGAACATATTTTTGTATTTCCTGGGGTACCTACAGTGCTGTATTTTCTTACTGGATGAAGGTGAAATTGATGTTAAAAAGAAGTATTTGGTTTAATAATGTTCAAGTTTCATTACTACGTTTTAATCCATACGTAGAAACAGATACTGTTTCAGGTATTTTTTTCACTATAGAAGTGTAAAGACAAAAAGAATGGAACAAAATGCACTGACATAACAAAGATTTGTCTGTAAAAGATGGGCTATGGATATTTTTCTTTTTCATACTTCTTAAAGTATTTTCTGACTTCACTATAATGAATAAAATGTTTTTATAATTTGAGAATAAACTCTACTGCTTAGAGAAGAAATGAAAAGCAGACTTACAAAGACAATTTGTCCAAGAACAGTCCTTCTCTTTCCACTTATAGCTCTCTGGTTTGCTAAAAGTTAACTAGAAAAACACCAATGATGGCCACTGAATTCCGTACAAAATGGAATTGTAAGGCAGAGTGTAATGCCTGACAAATCAAAAAACACTGTGTTATATTTTCTATAAGTCATTCTAATGCTTTAAAAATCATTTTTATAATTTCCAGTTTGAAAATAAGCTAACTGACTGCAAAAGCACGATGACTTTGGAGGAGACAAGAGTGACCCACAGAAAAGATGGGGAAAAGCTGCTTATCACTAAACAGCCTCCATTTAGAAGCAATTAAGCATCTGGCCTTGTGCTTTCATTTGTGATGTCAAATACCAGAGGGGAAATTACAAGTGAAATAGACAACAGCCTCAGCCTGGTTTCGTGCAGGCATTTCAAGGGAGCCATTCCATGAGATGTTTAGGCTTACACAAGTCCAGAATTGGAGAACTTGTTTGATTATGTGTGACCTTCTATAAGTCACATAGGCCTCCCTGGACCTCCGTGTCCTCATCTGTTAAATGAGAGCTCAGAAGAAATGACCTCTAAGGATTCTCCGAGCAGTAAAACCCTAACCTGAAGACTATTCTAATATCCAGGAGGAGAGATCTTGTGATAAAATCAGTGGAGAAGATAATAGCATTGAATAGTCACAAACAGTTTAACCTATTAAAATGATTTTCATTTGATGTGCATCTTAAGTCAGAATACAAATGTCTTTATATCTGTTCTAGAAGTAAGAAAACTGAAATGAAGTGGATGTTAACATGAAGCAAAGAAAGAGCTCAGCTTTCACTTATTCTGAAAACAGGGGGCTTGGCATTATGCAGCTGTGCGCCCCTGAGCCTTCTGGTTCTCAAGGTTTTGCTTTTGTTTTTTCTATCTACAAAATGAGTAAGTGGAACTAGAGTAGACAAAAATCTATGATTCTCTGATTTTACAGCTACAAAATAATTCACACTCTAATAAGTAGAGATGTGTACACCAAAGCTAGATCCCTTGACTATGAAAACAACCTTTCTATGCTTACTTCACGCACCTCAGAAGACTTTGAAGCATATGACAATGGCCTACAGCTCACCAGCTTGGAATTCCTCCCTGTTCCCCACAATAACCAATAGTGCACACTCTCCTATAACTGAATTGAGTCTATGGAGGCCTGTGTTCTGATTCCTGCACATGACGTGTAGACCTTCTTACCTGTTAAACTACAGAAGGTGTTGCTAGATGGCATTTCTATCCCTGTGATGGGTTGATAACGCACCCAGCTGAGTGGCATTCTCGGTAGTGCTGCAGCAGGTCAGCACCAGCTGCCTGAGTGTGCCCTCCATTTAAGTTAACTTCACATTATGCTCTGGAGTCCAGGAGGTTCCGATGCTACTGGCCCAGGACCACACTTAGAGTGTTTATTGTTCTACAGGCACACTGCTCTCAAAGCAGGCTGACTTATTAGCGAGTTTTTCTAGTGAGAAGCTACCTGTGCCCTCTTCTGTCTCCCCCACCATTTTTGTTGGTCCTGCCCCTCTGCTGCAATATTGAGAAAGTTTTCTCTCTTCTATTGAGCTACAAATCTTTGTAGATATTTCCTCTCCCTCTCTACCCCTTAATATTCACTTTTAAGCAGATTAAATTAGCATAAAATTTTATTTTATAAATTTTAAACGTTTTCCTTGTATAATGGAAGAGTAGTAATTGGCCATGTTAACAGTAGCAACTTTGGAGAAAAAAAAAAAACTGAAGCATTGAGACTAGTTCATGTGGTTCTCAAGCTTCTCCAAACTCTGGGACAGATTGAAAAGCAGTCATTATACCATATTCTGTATTACATTATTATAGTATCTGTTCATTTTCATATATCTCTTCTTCATAGTTTGGTTTTATAAGAATCTAAGTTCCATTGCTAATTATTTCTTGATCCTGGGAAAGTTTACAAATTCATTTTTCTCATGTAGAAGTTTTAAGGATCAAAAAGAAAAGACAGAGAAATAGAGACAAAGACAGTGAGACAGGCAGAGACAGAGAGATATATGACATGTAGTAGGCCCTGTGTGTGTTTGCTGTCATTGTAAGCCTCTTAGGGAAAAGAACAATGTAAATAAACATTCACTTTTCAATGAATGGTTGTCTAATAAGAAATTGATTCCTTGAAGTATATAAATTCAAATAGTAATAGGGGTTAATAGTTTATAGACTAAAAATCTACAATAACTTCTTAGGAAAATAAATAGACTTAACCTAGCAGACTAATCAATTCAGTGTTTGCTTAGAGAATGGTCTATGCGTATGTTAAGGGTCTTCTTCTCATGCCTGTTTTTTTGTCTTCTGAACACTTGCAGTTTGCTTCTCCCCACCTACCACATCTGACCACTCAATTCATACTGACCCCACATGAGCCCTGTAAGTTGGGCCCCTGACTCGAGGCAGGTCAAGCACAATGATGGCCCGGAATCTTGGACCTAGAAACAAGAAAAGTCCCTGTTGGGTGTTTACTGTAGAATGGGCTGTATTCACTGTACTTACATTCTTACCTTTGTGACATGACCTGCGATGGAGGGAATCTTTATGTTTAAAGAAGAAAAAAGACAGAAGCTGACAAGTAGATGGAATTAAAGATAAAAGAAACACAAAAGTCAATTCTGAGAGTTTCCAAGTTCCTGACTCCAGGAGTTCTCAGACCTGGTCTTATCTATATTCTTGAGTTCTAGGAAATACGCTGCTCTCCTTAAAATCTGCCTTTTGCTCTGTTTAGTGTTACTTTTTCCCATTTGTGCCTAAATGAGTCTTAAATAATATATTCACTCAAGGCAAATATTCTGAGATCATCATTCAATTAGGCGTAATTGTAGTTATAACCAGAATGTTCAGATGAATTGAGATAACCAACTTTTAAAAACAGACAACTTGTATAGTATCCACCTGAAATGTAATGACCCAAAGAGTCCATTTCTCAAAAGAAAATGCAAATTCCTTGAAATTACAGGTGATCAAAGCTTGAACCTTATTTAAGGCCCATCATTAATAGGGAAAGAACTTTTTAAAGAGATAGGTGGAGCCCAGGGATAACCAGGCTCATTCACCAGTTCAGCTCTAAGACTCTGGATTTAACATAAGAAAAAGTATCACAGCCTTCAACAAGCTCTGCGTGACCAAGGCCTGGCCCATCCCATGAGCTCAGCCTTTCGATGATAAGCAACCTTGATGGGGGAAAGAAGATGCATAAAAAAGATAAAGCTTCTTTTGGAATGCACTTGAGACATTGCAAGCCAAGTTCCCATTATCTGGACAGAGCAATCAGGGGTGGGCAGTGATGGATGAGGAGGCCTTGGGGGCCAGGCGTAGAACTGCTCCCATGAGTGGCAATTTGCACGGCACCAACCCCTCTGCCGGCATGGTTGTCCTAATTTCCTTACTGTCTACACCCATATTAGATTCTGCCCTAACAGCCACTTCCTAGAACTGGCAAAACCACAGTGTGTGTTTAACGGTTTCGTCCTTATCACCAAAGAAAATCGAACAAGAATAGGAAGGCTAACCATGCAGGTTGTGGTTATAATTAATATTATAGCTGTCAAAGATAAGGCTTTCAACTGCGGTTTTCCAAGGGAAAATAGGGCAGCCCATGTGCTTTGGCTGATATCCCCCATCTCTCTGTCCCAGCTGATTGAAGGCCGGAGTCCTGAGCCAGCCTGCAGAGGGGGAAATGCAGGAGCTGCAAAGCTCTGGCCTCATCAGGCCTCCTAGGTGGGGCTCTTGCTGTCAGTCCTGCAGCCTGAAAATGACTAACATTAGCCTTTCAGCTTCCATTATGATAAACAACCTTGCTCATTTCTCTCTCTTGGTTGGATCACTGCCTTCACGAGCCCGACTTTAATTGATTTCTTTTAATTGGCCTCTGTAGGGTGTAAAAGTGCAAAATATCCCACAGAGTAATGAGAGAAGGAGAGACGGACTGAAGCGAGCTTCAGGGTGGATGGAGGAGAAGTAAAGGGTGAAATGTTTGTAGTCTGAATTGTCCTCAAGATCAATGAACTCCCAGAAAATATATTTGCTTATCTCAATCAGTAGGGGGAAAAATTTGACCCATGGTTCCCTCAGAGAAACTGTCAAAGTAAGTAAAATAGACTATAAACTAAAACATATACAAACAGAGGGTTACAGTTACTTTTTTTATTCATTCATCCCATAAATGTTAGGGTTAGGTGCATTCCAAGTATTCAGTAAATAGTAGCTATTGATATATTTTTATTAGGGATAATGTATCAAATGGGCCAAGATCAATACCTGGCAAGGAAGAGATTTTAATAAATCTCTTTTTTAAGTAATGAATTCTTCAGGAAAGTCTGAACATTTCAGTATCATCACTATCATTCTGGCCTGGCATTCTTGTGTCCTTTGTTCTTAAAATTAGGACTATTGTCCCCGCCCTATCGCTGGTCTTAGACAAGTGTGTGGATCTTTTTAAGCTTTATTATCCTCACTTTAAAAAAGAAAAAGCAAGAGAGGATTAATGCCCACCTGAAAGATGGTGCTGTTCCATGCTTATCTGTTCAATAATTTTTCAACAAGCAATTATAACTCAACATGATGGCTGCATTAAAAGAGCTCAAATAAAATAAAGAAGAAGCAGTGAAATAAAGAAGAAGCAGTTGACTCTGTCTGGAGGATTTGGGGTGGGCTGTTCAGGGAAGGCAAATTGGAACTTGGAAGACTCAGCCAGTCAACCGTACAAAGGGATTGGCATGAAAAAGGCAGGAAATCACAAAGGCCAAGTGAGTTCCAAGAGGAGACCCGAGGATGAGGGCACCATAGGAGGCTGGCACATTTGGAATCAAGTGAGAAACTGCACTAGGAAGCACTCCCTGAATTGCAACATGAATGTGTCTGCTATTTACTGTTACTTCCTTTCCTCTCTTCTTCACGATCCTCCCTAAGTGCCACTAAGAATGCTTGAATTCTCCCATCACTATTTCAAAAAACAGAGCTTAAAAGACTTCAGACCTGAACTTCAACTTGAGCTCTGCGTGTTGCCACATGACCCTCCGAGGAACCTCAATTTTCCCAAGACAGTCAGACCTACTCTGCAAAAATCTCATGGAAATTAGGAGACAATTTACACAAAAATGCATGGCACATTCCAGGTGGTCAATAAATGGTAGCTATTAATATTTTTTATTAGGGATAATGTGTCAGAAGTGCCAAAATCAATGCCTGGCACAGAGGAGATAGTAATAAATCTAACCACTTTCCACAGAAATCTAAAGGGCAGTTTCTTGATTAATGCTATTTGAAAAGGATTCAGAATTTTTTCTCCAACCATTGTCCTCATCTGAGATTCCCATCCTCGGTCATTCAATGGGCCGTGGAAAAATTTCAAAGTAAGTTTATAGGCAAAACAGTCGTATGGTGTAAATGTGTGTAAGACACATACACAAACACACACGTGCACACATATAAACAGCACCTGCTCTGCACTACTTTCCAAACATATTTAAACATGGAACCCTTTCCTCTGCAGAGAAAACTCAGTGGAAGAAAAAGCAGCTTGGGGTTCGATCTACAAGAGGCCCCTGTTACCACCCAGGCATCCTCTCCCAGCAGCAATAACAGTAAGTAGTTTTGATAACAATCACAATTTAGTGTCCTCTCTGTGCTACAAGGTTTCATACATTCTTGTTTAACCTGTATGCATCAAGGTCTTAAAATAATGAGACCACACTTACGTAACACTATGCACCCCGAACTCCTTCAACCACTCCGTGTCTCCCCTAATCCTTGTGACTGTGCACTGAGGGAGATGCCTTTATTGTCCTTATATTTCAGATGAGAAAAATGAATGCACTACAAGAAAGGGATCTGCCCAAGCTGACAATACCTGAGTAGCTCAACCAGGTGTAAAGGGCAGCCAGTCGTGGTTAAGAAATCCCGCACTGTTAACCATGGTATGATTTATTCATCCTTGGGGACCCCCTGCTGGCTGTGTAAGTGAGGCAGGGGTGCAGATAAGAAAGAACTTTCACAGGAAAAGAGAAAGGTGCTTATGGAAAAATATATGATGACTACTTAGATCATCCTCTGAGACATTTCCAAACAAGAAGTTCCTGGGCAAACATAAGATATGATATAATTCTTTCTGGAAGTATGATTATTATGTGGTAAAGAGTTAGAGATACACAGAGAGCTGTTCTCACCTGCTCAGGATCCTGGGAAAGTCACCAAGAAAGTATTATTAGACAACTAAACAAAAGTTTCTTTTTCCTGCCTAAAATAAACTCTAGCAAACATGGGTCCTCTTGAGTCCAGCCATTGAATTAGTTTCAGTAAAAAGCCACTTACTATATGAGACCCAAAGAGACCACACTGGGATGTCAAACTTCCCAAATTAGACCAACCCTGACCAGGTAATAGGGCCTCCTGTGACTAGGTTCTTTGTGTAGCTGTATATTCTTTAAGCCAGTCCTAGGTCCATTTCACTTACTATTTTCAAGTTTAACAAATGACTTTCTATGGCCCCTTCATCAGATTGAAAAATCCACAGATTCCACTCTATGTCAGGATAACACATTTCAGGCCACCAAGTCAGGCCAGGAGGGCCGAATGCTGGTGCACCATGTCATCAATATTGCAGTGCCTGTGGGTGGCTCTGTGTCTCCTGCCACACCCACAGTCACACGAAGATAACAGAGGATTTCATCACTTTCCCAGTATTCCTGCTTGTCTTCTCTGAGAGGAGAAGGTGTACCTATACACTGGAGAGGCCCCTGCCCTAAGATCCTCCCTACCCCACTCAGCAAGAGCAAAACACTCTGAAAGCCGTGGGACACAGGCCAAAAGGTGTGAAGATGCTTGACCTGGGAGCCTCAAAATCTTGTTATAAAATTAATAAACCTCATTATGGTCCAGCCAAAGTACAAGCTATTACCCCACCACAAGAAGGGATGAATGGGAAAAGAATGTGAAAATATAATACAACATTTTGGTATAAGAAAATTTAAAATAGCAAAATTCAGAATAGCCATATACCCTGAATGCAGCAATGCAAGTCTTTAAGTAAGTGAACCTTCATAAGCAACATAAAAGGAATATAATTAGGCAGACATCCATTACGTACTACAGTATTGAGAAAATTATTTTAATTTCTGCATATCTTTTATTTTATCAATTTAATCACTTTAAATAAGACTTTGAACATCAAATGTTCACATTATCCATGACAGTTTTTGTAAAGGAACAGCCAATGATTCTGTGTAAGACATCAAGGGATATACCTACAATGTTACAATTAAGCCTCACAATTACCGTGGAAATAGTATTATCTCCTTTCAGATAACACAAAGTAACTAGCTAGCAGACGACTACAATAGGCCATTTCATGGTTCCAAATCTTTGTCCCCTCCCCAGGGTTAGGATCATACATTCGTAATCTTGGCCACATGAATTTGCAGTGACTCTGAGGTTAGCCAGGTGACTTGGTAGATGGGATGCAGAAGTTTAGACTGTGTTTTTGCATCGGGAAGTGTTCTCTTGCCTTCTGCCAGTTTAGGTTTCTGGACCCAAAAAGATCCATGAAATAGCCAGCCTTTTTGAGCCATGTCTAAATCAGCCCACACCCAACACGGTGTCTAACAGAGACACTGGAGCTAACAAATCTGTATTGCAGTTTGGGGAAGGTTTTGTTTGTTTAGGTTTGCTTTAATTGACATCAAATAATTATACATATTATAGAGTACAGTGATGTTTCAATACATGTGTCCCCTGTGTAATGATCCAATCAGTGTAATTACCAGATCCATCACCTCAAACGTTTAGCATGTCTGTGTGGGAAGAATATGCAAAGTCATCTCTTCAGGTTGTTTAGAAACACACGATGCATAATTGTGGACTGTAGTCAGCCTAATATGCAATAGATCACCAGAACTTACCCTTCTTGTCCAATGGGACATTGCAGTCACTGACCAATCTCTCCTGCTCTTCCCTTCTTCCTGCCTTCCTCAGTCTGGTAACCACTCTTCTGATCCCACTTCTGTGAGACTGGCTTTTTTAGATGACACATATGATTACAAGACACTGAAGTTTTGTGATTGATTGTTAATCAGCATTATTATGGTCAAGGATAACTGAAAGAGTGACTAAATCAAATTCAAGCCTGCACCCTAAAATCCATAGCCTCTTTTCAGTGCAATGCTACTACAGAATCCAAAACTTTCTCAACCCCACACCTGATGTATGGGAAGTTTTGCTGTAGCCTTCTAAAATTGGATTCACTGTGGTCAGGAAAAAATGCTACATAATAATGTCTGCTGCCAGGTAAACAGAATCATAGTTGTTAAAGATCTTAGCAGGGAATGGATGTGAGTAGGAAAATCACTAAATACACTTTATACATCCAAATAACAAAATATTATTTCACATGTGCAAAAATGAAATGTGTATGATTGCTTATTTTGCATAAGCAGAGAGAAAAGTATCAAACATACACTGAACTATTGTGTTGATGACCTTGGTGTGGGGGAGGAGAGCAATCATGGGTTTAGGGATCCACCTTGACCTGGCCATAGCCATTTGGAGCCATTATCTGCTGTGATGGTCCCTGAGAAACTCTGCTCTGTATTCCTCATATAGTTGCCCAACACACTACAAATAAACAGAACTAACTGCCTGATGTGTGGAGCCTCACGACAGGATGGTCGTGCCTTTGGGACCAGAAAAATGCCTGACATCTTTGATATTATTAGCTTGAAATAAAGCAGGGACAGACATCCAGATGATATGAATGTCACCTTGGTCCTGACACTGTTTAAGTCCCCTCTCTTTGACCCAAATCCTAGCACCCACTGGCTTTGCTCCCACCCTTGACCACTTCTAACAGCAGGTCTCCAGCAAATCATACTCTGTGTAATCCTGGCTCTGTCTGCCTCTTTTTCCCAATTTATGGCACGGTATGGCCAATTCTCAGGCACTAGGACTAGTCTGGGTTTTTCCAGAATGTGAGAAAGATTGTTGGCATTGGTTTTACACACTTTTATGTTGCTTTACTGTCACAGCAATCTTGCATCACTTCTTATCCATCGTTCCTTTGATTGTTTTCTTTCTCTTTCTCTCTCTTTCGTTCCTTTCTTATGAGACTCCCAGTACCATATGTGGATTGTTTCATGGGCTCCCATACTTTTCCAAGGTTAATTCATTTTTTTCTCTCTAGCCTTTATCTTGCATAGTCTATAGTGATGTAACTTCAATTTTGGTAATTCATTTTTCTGCTGCTTCAAATCAACCCATAAGCCTCTCTAGTAAATATGCCAATGATATACTTTCCAATGCCACAATTTTCATTTGGTTCCTGTTATATAATTTATGTTTTTAACATTCTTTATCTGATGTACATTGTCATCCTATTTTCCTTTACTTCTTCAATCACAGTTCCCCTTAAGCCCTACAAACATATTTATATAACACTTGCTACTAGAAAGTCTGAGGTAGGATTGTTTGAGTCCAAGAGCTCAGGGCCAGCCTAGGAAACACAGGAAGACCCCATTCTCTTTAAAGGAAAAAGTTCCATTGGATGCAGTGGCTATTTTGAAGTATTTTGTTGTTAAACATGCCATCAGTTCACTCTTACAAAAAGGAAAGCCTGCTCCTCCCCCTACCTCCCATTCCAATGTTAAGGCACAGCCACCCCACAATGATAAGGGTGTGGGCTGGGTTCTCCTTCTTTCCCCAGAACTTCATCCCACCTAATTGCCTGTTGATTGTGCTATTACTTAAAATTTTCCAAAGCACAACATTACTCTATCAACTCATCCAATCAAGTTTCAAATCCTTTGGAGGAAGTTCCTAAGGTTCTTAGATTTATTCTGACCCTAGGAGTACAATTTCTGGCTATCCCAGATTCTCTTCTGCAAACAATCTGACCAACAGTCTGGTTTGTATGTATCATCATCAAACTCATGAGTCCATTGCCTCTCACCACACTACTCTTGAAAGTGTTCTTAGGTTTGAACTTTTCATACTCCATTGCAAGTGAAGTCAGTTGCTTTGGGAAGATATTAGGTGCTCTCTATATTGTGGCTTGCTTCTCTCCAGGCAAAATCTCAGAAAAGCAGCTCTAGAGCCTGACATGAGACCATGAAAGCCCCCTCTGCTCAAGAAACTGAGTACTTGGGAAACAGGGTACAATAGGGTGAGATCTTGGTTTGTCTCCTGGCACATGACCATCACTTCATGAGCTGGGGCAAAGGCTAAAGGGACCCCAGCGTCCTCAATCCATCATGTTCTGTCATACAGGCTGGGTAGGCAAAGGTAACCCTTACCACCACCCTGCACTTGGCTGGGACCCCGCCTCTGCAATAGGCAAATGGGCCCAGATGAGAAAGGAGTGGCAACCTGTTTCTCCCAGGAAGAAAACTCTCAAACTGGGAGCCAGGGGAGAGAGGGTCCTGTGCTGCTGACTGCAGAACTGTGAAGCAGACACCGTACTTTGCTGAGCAGGAATGATATGGGATTCTGACTGAGCCAATGGGGAACAAGCAAAGAGCAGCTGATTCAGACTCAACAGGCCCTCCCTTTCCTGAGGAATGCTCATAGGCTTTCTTGATTAATTTTGTTTGCATCTGCTACTAGCCATTGGAACCATTTCTGAAGGCTTTCATTTTTGTTTTTTGTTTTGTTTTGTTTTGTTTTGTTGTTTTCAGGACTTTTATCAAATGACAACAAATGCTAAAAAAGTTGCAAGAAAAAAAGAACCCTTCTACATAGTTAGTGAGGATACAAACTAGTACAGCCACTATTAAAATCAGTGTGAGGACTCCTCAAAAAACTGAAACTATAAATTTCATTTAATTCAGTTGTTCCTCTCGTAGGTACATTTTCAAAAGAGTTAAAGACCTGTATCACAGTGATATGTGTGCACACGCTTGTTTATAACAGCACAATTCATAACAGCTAAATTTTGGAAGTGACCTATACATCCATCAATAGATGAATGGATAAAGATGTAATATTGATATACCCATGAACCATGGCTCTTCCATGAAGAAAATTTGAGTCATAGGAGGGAAAATACATGCACCTTGAGACCATAATGTTAAGTGAATTAAATCAGACTCACAAACTTAAGTATCACATGGTTTCTTTTATATGAGAAGCCCAGAGTAAAATAAAAAATAGATAATAGAAAGTGGGGGAGGAGATTTTTCTCAAAAGGAAAAGGAATCAAGACATGGAGGGAGAGAGGAAGAGGGTAAGGATAGGATTGAAGAAAAGGAACTGGGATGCGTTGTGTACATGTAACAACTTCCCACAAGGAACATAAAACATTATGTACTACACACATGTCATAACAAAATAATTTTTTAAAAAATATTCTTACCTGGGACACTAGATTTCCTCATGTCATTATGCCAAAAATTAATTTCCAATCATTATCCTTATACAATTTTTGCAATTAATGAATAGAAAACACAAAAAATCTAGAAGGCTTTTTAATCCCAAATCTGGACAGTTATAGACAAAGAAAGTGATGCCCAAAGTCAGACTTGGTTAGAAAACAACAGGGTTCAGACCCATGTCCACTTATACTAAAGCTAATATTCTTTTTCTTACCCATCCTGATCATTTACTGCCACATCAAACTTCTTGACCCCCTTCCCTGACTCCAGACCCCCTCACCAAAATATACCTCTCTTGCTGTTGGAGAACAGGCCCTGGGGTTTCCTATTACTCTTCTGCTACTTCATACTCACTAAGGGGGGCCACAGGGAATTAACAAGCCCAACAATGTTCAGTCCTTGTCAAAGAATACCAGTCCTGCCTGTCATGAGTTATGTTGGTGGCCCCCAGGCCTCATATGTTTGCATTATATATTTGTGATTGATTCATTGTCTAGAGATTGGATTGATGGTGTCAGTGCTACACCCACCTAGGGTGGAGCCAGCATACAATGTAATGGCAGGAAGAAGGTGTGTCTCGATCTCTTGCTGGTTTCTGCCTTGCTGTTTGCAGCCAACATGAACTGCGGCCCTGCCACGCCCCTCTGCCTTGAAGCCAACTAAGTATGGACTGAAACCCTCAAAAACTGTAAGAAATAAACCTTTCCTTTCCCAATTTTGGGCATCAGGTATTTTGTCTCAGTGACAAGTAAAAAGTAACAAAGATACTGCCTATACCAAATTGGTGGAAAGATTAAAGTTAATAAATTGTGTCTCAATAGTGCATACAAAATTTGTGTCCGCCCTGGATAAAAGAGGATGTGATCATTATAAAGAGAGTTTACACCATGCAGAGGGTTCTTAGGGCAGTGAAATACTCTGGGTGTTACCCTAATGATAGATACACGCCATTATACATTTATCAAACCCATAAAATCTGCAACGTCAGCAGCAAGCCCTAATACAAACCATGGACTTTGGGTGATAATTATGTGTCAGTATAGGTTCAGCGATGTGCCACTCTGGTAAGGATACTGATAAAGGGGGAAATGTATGTATGGGGACAGATTATTAGGTAAAATGCTAGGCTTTGCTCTCAATTTTGATGCAAACGTGAAGTTGCCCTTAAAAAATTGTCTTAAAAAAAAGAGTGACATGCCACATTTTAAGACCCACAAGAGATATCTTAATGGATGCAAAATGAAATATCAAAATCACATGCAAGTATCATTACATCTTTGTCATAGTAGCTAAAACATAAACAGAGAACATTCAACAGGGTCCCATATACATGGAAGTCTCAACCATAGACATGCGAATGTGTGCCAAGGATGACAGATTCTCTGCTAAGGGGCTGGAGGTGGGAAGGGCCCCAGGGAGAGGTCTCAATATTTCTTTTTGGCCTGAGCCTTGGGAACCCCATGGAACTACCCACAGCAAGTCACTGAGGCACACATAGTTGATGTGTAGTTTTCTGTGTAGACTTTATACTTCAATTACATTTTTTTAAAAATAGGAGATGGGAGTTTATTTGAGTTTGGAAAAAAAAAGTAGAGTAATAGAGAAGAGGAGAAAAGGCAGCCAATTAACCAAAAACTGTAATATAAGCAAGAAGTTATTTTAATTTGGTAGCCTAAAGGCAAAAAGAGACTACATTTGATCCCCTCTCCCCCTCCATCAGATTTCCCATGGACTAGACCTGTGTTAAAGGAAAAAGGAGAGAGCAAAACAAAAATGACAGTGGTCAAGGTGACCTTTCATCTACCTTTTGTTATCTTTCTGCAAAACCTTGGTGTGCTTGGAGTCCCAGCCAGGCCCAGGACAGACCCGGTAGGGGACATTCTTGAAAGCAGCGCAAAGGAGACTGAAAAGCAAACCTTCCCTCCACCTGCGTCCAACCAGGCAGCTCCCACTCAAAGGGTACTTTATTCCTATGCCACAGAGACCCCACCAATGCCAGCTAAATCAAATGTCACTGTACAGTCACATGCAAGGGTTCTTGAGAATTCTTCCATTAATTCATGGCTCTTTCATCTTATTTTACTAAAGATAACTCTGCTTTGTTAGACAAAAAATGCATCTGGAGTACAGAATCTTAAAAAGAGAATGTGCCCAGATGGTAGAGGTATTTAAGGAAATACAGTTTTCCAATTTGGGAATTTATAACCCCTTTGATTTCATTTGTATGATTTTTACAACCCCTCCCCATTCTTTGGGCCTTACACACTATTCAAGTAGCAGGGGATTTGTGTGATGTAGTCATGGCAACCCACAGCCTGACCATGCTACACACACACACACTTCACTCACCAGCTACAACTCAAACTCCATTATCATTTACATCTTAAAATAACCAGCACTAAAGTTGTATGAGCCTCCACATGTTCTGTTTTTGTCACTATGTTTAATTACTATTCACACCAAAGTATATATAGATAGGACTCGCTGACAGATGCCTTGTGGTTGAGGACTTCCTTTTTAACAGAAAATGGGGGACTCATGTGCTTCCCTTTCTGCTAGACATTGACATTGAAAGTGTGCTCCTTCCTGATAATTTTCCCTTTCCTTACAGCAATAATTACACTTGGCTAATAATGTTAATGTTGGTTTTTAAGGCAGGTGATTAGTGCTTTCAACACTGTAATTGAATTTCAAGAAAGCAGACTCGTATTCTACAATCCAGGACCCCATTATTTGACCAAGAACTGAATCTTAGCAACAGGAGGCATGAATTCCCGTGTGCACATTGTTAGGACACACCTGAGCTGGGCAGCCAGTTCCCAAGGGCCAGCATCAGAGAAACATTAGTGAATAGGTCCACATTTGGGAACAGGAGACAGTGTGTGGGCAGTTTGCCAACCTTGTCTAAAAACAAAGCTTGATAGATAAAATGACCTCTGAAGAGCAGAACTCTCAAAAAGTGGCATCATTAGGGAGAAAGGTACCTGCTGCAGGAATTTGCCACCCTCCAAAGCAGGATGGAGAAAGTACAATGTCGTGCTCTTTATCCTAAGACCTCCCTGTCTTCTCCCTACAAGCAATGTGGTGAGTTCAAGATGCCACCAATAAAGTCCCTTGTTTTTGTTTTTTCCTTAGCCTGGGTGACCCATAGTAGAGCCTGAGATGAAGGTTTACATAACAGTAATTTCTCCGAGAGTCCAATTCTAGAGATCAGGAAATAGAAAAGACTCAGAGACAAAAAAGGAAAGCTGATCCCCAGGATACTCATGTGCTCTCTACTGGCCTTCACTCGGGGGCCACTTCATCCTGTACAATCACCTGTGAGGTCCTGAATTGTGCCTCTGTGTCACTTGTCTGAGCTGGGGAACAGAAAGCCATGTACCCGCCTGCTCCCACTGATCCAGTATTCCCCAAGGGCTGGTAAATGAGCATTTGTCAATGCTAAGGAAATCCCTGGACCTACCACGCTGTGGTGACATCAACTGCAGTCCTGGAAGTAAGAGACCCACATTGCTGGAAGCTCCTTGAATCCTGTGTGGATTGAATGCCGTAGTAGCAGCTATAAACATAGAGGCCAGGCCAGGAAGAATTGAGGTGGTGAGAAGAAGGAATCTGATACCCACAGAAGGGTGACCACAATCAGGGCAGAGCATAGGTAGTTAATGTCCTGGAATCCTTGGTAATTCCTTGGGGTCAGAGTAATAAAGATCTGATTGTCCGTTTCTCACCCAGGGACACAATTTACTATTTTATTTTCTAAAATCATGTCCAACCATTGCCTGATGCTTGGCTTCCATCCACCTGAAACTCCACCTGACTCCTCAGATTCATCTCCTGTCACCCAGCCCTACAGGAATGCACGATGCTGGCCCAGTCCATCAACCAAGATGTTGTACCTTTTCAGTTTCGAATGCTGGAAGAAGCCGGATCTCTGAGCACTGTCCTTCTGTTTCCTATAATTTCTCTGATGATCTCTTTCTTAGTCCTATGTCCACCACCTATTTCTGACTTGCCCTGATTTCATGGTCTCTCTCTCTCTCTCTCTCTCTCTCTCTCTCTCTCTCACTCTCTCTCTCCCTCTCCCTCCCTCCTCTCCTCTCTCCCTCTCTCCTTCTCTCCCTCCCTCCCTTCCTCTCTCCCTCTCTCCTTCTCTCCCTCTCTCACTCTCTCCCTCTCTTCCTCTTCCTATTTATCTTTCATTTCCCTAAGGGAAATCCTATATGCAGTGTAAATTAGATCTGAGAATTTGATGCAAATACATTATTGATTTTTATGCAAGATTTTGTAAATTGCTGATAGTCTAGTATTTTGCCTGCTGAAAGTCCTTTAACATAGTTTATGAAGTTCCTTAACATGAGGCAGACTGAAAAACCTAAATACATAATGACCTAACCATAAATATTGCAGAGAATAAAATATTAAACTGCACCCCTGAGTCAGAAATAGACAGTCAGGTCTTTATTACTAGAACCCCAAGGAATTAATTACCTACATTCCATCCTATCATTCTAAATCAGTGACAGTAAACTTTTTAGAGCTTTCAATAATAACAAACAGCTGCCTGCAGCATGATTGCCATAGGTTTGTCACCACTAAACTACTCTATTGGTGTCTTGGGCATTACATTCAGACTCAAAGAAATTTTTGCACCACAATTTTGGAAATGACATAATTTCTGCTAAACTTCACCTAGTGTTCCTACATCTCTTTTTCCTCCAGTCATTCATCTGGTCCTTCCTTATGTGGTGTGTGGCGTGTCACTGTACATTTCTTACATGTTTCTGAGACTCCCACAAACTAAGCTCCACTTTGAGTCATCACCCGTGTTCCTTAGGATTTTCTCCAAGCTGTTAATACAGATGCTCTCCACAAGATACATTCCAATACACCACTGTAAGTGGAGAATTCCGCGAGCCTATTGGACGTAACAGCTTGTGGTTCACTGGAAGCTTGTGGTCCACCTCTCACAAGGGCTCTGAGGCACGTCCAGGAGGTAGCCAGGGACTGACGTCTGAGATGACAGGGTCTTCCCCAGCCTTCAAGGACACACACATTGGTCTCTGTTCTTTCTCAACCAAAAAGAACTCTGCAATTCAAACAAAACCAGAAAGCTCCACTTGGAAACACAACCAGATCATTTCCAGCCCCCCACCCATCTGTCTCTTTTGGTCTCTTTCTCTGCACACTTAGCTTCAGCTGCAGAACATTCTGGAAATGGCATGGTTCCTGCAGCCCAGACTCACAGGGTCCTTTCTATTTGTTTGGCTCCAGGGAGATTTATTTGTAATGAATGGATAAAACCTGAAGTGCTTTTCCTTTGAACTGCAGGTTCAAGGAACAACAAAGGAGAGATAGCTAACATTTATGGAGACAAATGAGAAAAAGGAGGCTCAGAGAGTTCTATCTCTTGCCAAGCCTTACCTTCAAATGATGGCACCGAGATCTGAACTGGAAATCCTGAAAATCCTGATTGAACCTCCGTCCCTCCCTCCCTCTCTCCCTGCCCCCATAGCAGGCGGCTCCTTGGCCTTTATTTGATATCTTCTTTCTATTTTTCATCTCCATTGATGTGGCTAAATGCAGTTTTTTCTCATTACTTCATGTGTATTTCAGTTTAGGCCTGAATGTAAAACTGAATTCGCTCTCTGTGAATGCTCATTTTTCTTTAACCTTCATAGGTCGTTGCTGATTTGAGAGATACAAATTCTTCTTACATAACATTATGAGGTAACACCTACCCTGCGACCTCCAGCGGATTAAACTACTCTTGGGCCCACTTCCCTGCCAACCACACTTACAGATCACATGCTGCTCACTCCCTGCTGAACCACCAGTGAGGAATAAGTCAAGTATGTCCTGGCAAATGTCTCACAAAGAAATGCTGCTGACAGTACATGCACGCTCCTGTATCCTACGTGCACGCTCCTGTATCCTACGTGCACATTCCTGTATTCTATGTACACGCTCCTGTATTCTACGTGCACGCTCTTGTATCCTAAGTACACACGCCTGTATTCTACGTGCACGCGCCTGTATTCTACGTGCACACTCCTGTATTCTGCGTGCACGCTCCTGTATCCTACCAAGGCAGGAGATTCTGTTTCTGTGTTTTGCTTTACATGCGCTCCTAAGTAATAGTTCTTGTTATGGACTGTTAAAACTTGGATTTTATAGCTATGTTGTCTGTTTCTAAGTTAAAAATAAAGAGACTGAGGTTAAACAATTAGCCCAAGACCGCAAAGCCCTTCCCTAGATCACTCAGTCAAGTCCAGGAGTGGAACCAAAAACCTCAGGGCTCCCAAAGTGAGCTGCTTCTTGCACTGTTACATTTCTTTACCTGAATCCATTATGAGGGAAAGATTTGCTCCCGTGAAATGGTTGTGTCAGTGGTCGCCTCTTTTTAATATAGTTAGTTAAAACCAGGTGCTTTCTCCATAGGTAAGAGAGGTCTATCTTTGAGTAGATGTTTGTATATTTTGTATAAATATCAAACCATGACTTACTTCTGCACTCTCTTCTAGAGCACATCATCTTCACAAATTCCCGAGCACACCTACAAGTTTTTGTCTATATGAAATTAACCAGCAAGCGTAAATGGTGAAGGATCAGCTAAACAAACCTGGGTTAAAAGCCAGCTGTAGCCGTGGATTGAGCAGGGTCTTTGTTTCCCCAACAGTGTTTAATACTAAATGATTACTCAATATATAGTTCCCCCAAAGTCGAAAGGAAGGCCTGTTCCAAACCTGAACACATTATAAACCTGAGAGAAAACCCAAACCCTCCAAAAAATGTCTTCTGGTATCATCTCCACATTCAGACACATCCCAAAACACAGAGGAAGAAATACTAGACATTTCACAAAAGCTGAACCGTTCCACTGAACAGAACCTAGAAGACGGGCTAACCAGCCTGGGCACGGGTGCCTGGTTCACATCCTCAAGGTAGCTACTGCCCTCTAGCGTTAGCCCAGGAACAAAGCAGTAAGCGCATTTTGCTAATCTAAAATCATATAAATCCCGCCTCACAGTTTATCACTCAGTAGTGAGTCTCAAAAACATTAATGGGTAACTTGGAAAACACCACCAGAAGAGGATACTGTGCCAAAACTGACCCCCTGTGGCTCCCAAGGTTGCTATTCAGACAGTTCATCCTGGTACCTCCATAAGAGATGAAAGACTTCCTGACCAGTTAGCTAAATGTTACCACGCTCAGACCCCCACGCAGCATCATCTCCACACCTCCTCTGAACCCTCCAGACCGCTACCCAATTGCTAAAGTTTAAGGCTCGGCAAAACAGGGGTCCAGTGACGCTGAGCCAGAGCCACCAAGCCAAGAGTGCTTGATCAGCGTTTGAACCAACCCAGTAATTAAATATTTTGAATATCACACTTTGGTTGCTCCTCATCCTTCATCCAGTTAGCCCATTCGCCTGTCCCTTCCTCTCTGATGGACGCCTCCTGTGTACAGAGCTCTGCGTTCCTCACTGTGCGTGGGGAGAAGAAGGATCGTACCCACAGATTGGTGGAGTCCTACTCTTCAGATGGATGCAGTTTGGTGAATACTGGCCTGGAGGCCCAAGGACACCTGCAGCCTACGACCACCCAGCAATCAGTTCCTCGTGGAGAGAGCTCCATGGGGTGGGTACATTGTATGCACCTGGTGATGAGGTTCTGAACTTGTCTGGACTCTTACTCGCTAAATGGCCCACGAATTACCTATATAGTAGTTCATCTGCCCCACTTTCAAAGGGAAGAAAATAACACATCATTAGGTTATTACAAGGGGCAAAGGAAAGTCTTTAAAGATCTATATCACAGTCCTTGTTATATAATAAGTATTTTGCTAAAATCTACATCATAAAGTATTAAAGATAAAAAATGTTCACCAGTCACTAAGCCAAACATAATGTGTAAGTCACTGCAGCATTTTTACTTTCCAAGGACCATGCAATGCAAAAATATTCAAAGGGAGAGGAAAACTAGAGCATGAAAAATATGAAGAGAAACCAAACGTGGCGCTAGCTACTTATCCCAGCCGTTTGATCATTTGGGAGCTGCATTTGCTACACATGATTCTGTTTACAGATTAATACGCATCGCTCTAGTGGACAGATGTTGTGATCTGTCCAGTTGTCGAGTCATTGTGAACTGGTTAGTGTGTCCTTTTAACCATCACTTAGATGCACACCTTTTGGGGCTCAAGCACGTGGGTCTGTAGGACTGGTCAGTACGATACTAGACTCTGAAACGTAACTAACTTTGAGCTTGAAGATGCTTCACAAAAAGATGGCAAGCTTCCAGAAACTCCTCTCTTTGTAGCTGCAGTAGTATCACTGAGGCCTTCTACGCCTACAAAGCATGCTTTACCATTCTTCACACTGCACAGCACTGTATATCTGGAGACACCTGAATGCCTGCAGAAACTGTCTTGCTGTGGGTATCACCATTCCAGGAGCGTATCACTGTACCTGACATTGCTTCTCAACAACTCGCACTAAAAGATGTCCAAGGATTAACGGAGGCTCTTTTGCACCTCTGATTGGAGGAATGATTCAAAAGCCCTGGACATGCATTGAGAGACGAGGCATAGTCACTGCTGTGTTAGGGGTGGGGTTTCTCACAGTCAAAACTCATACTGAAGCTTGGTCCCAAATAAAACCAGACTGAAAGGTGGTGCAGCCTTCAGGAGATGAGCAGACGGGAAGTGACTGGGCCATGTCTGCCTTCATGAAGGCATTTTTATGGCTTCTTAGAGAAGTGCAGATTAGTTTTCAATAAAGAGAGCAATCAGGTTGTTATCAAAGAAGACTCCTCATCCCCACACACACTCTCTCATTTTCCACCATGTGACTTCTCATTCTCTCAGTGCTCTTGCCTAGCATGTGTTTAACACAGTCAACACAGTCTTGTTAGATGCTGGCACCTTGCTGTTTGGATTTTCCAGCAAAAAAACATGAGCCAAATAAACCTCATTTCTTTATACATTACCAAGCATCAGGCATTCTGTGATAGCAACACAAAACAGTCTAAAACAGTCACCCACACCTGAGAGCATCTTCCTCTCCCTCAAATAGGACCATCTCCTAGCACAGAGAATGAAACCTGTTAATGCTCCACATTTACTCAGTAGAATCCAAATGTTAATTGGAATTTTCCAAATTGAGGCTACTACTTAGGAATAAAAAAAAATCACAAGCATGAGTTATGAGGAAAGATGAACCATCAAACTTTACCTGACCTTGTGAATTACCTTAATCTCTTTTATATACTTAACACATCACATCAAGAACAGAGCGATAACAACAAGAGATTGGGACATTCTCTTAGTCTATTAGTGTTGGGGACCTCCAGGATTTTGAGAGCCATGAAACTTCATGCAGAAAAATAACCTTAAGTTTCTCCATTTCTGAAACCTGAAATCCATGTACCAGTCATTTTAATGTTTGATCATTTGAAATATAGCAAATCTGGCAAATTTATATTTAACTAGTTGGTATTTTAAGCTTTAAATTTTTTTCATATTTTATTCTCTAATGTAAAGTAGCCTGAATCAAAACAGACTAATCCATGGCATGTTATGAAACAAAAAAATAGCTGTACACAAACACACACACACACACACACAAACACACGATTTTTTCCTCTTTTTTATTTTTCCATTTAGTTCCCTAAAATGTAATTTTAAAGTGCTAGGTTTTCTTTCAAAATCATCTATTAGCCCTACTGGATAAGCATCTATATATTCAGTTAGCTATGAAATATCCTTTCTCAGCCTCACTGTTCACTGATCAGCAATATACTGCCAAAATGCTGTGGAAATCTCAAGCTTATAGTAAGGTTGATATTTCAACTGTAAAATATACAAAAAGTAGGTTTGTGAGGAATTAGCCTTTTTATAAGCATTTGTGCTGATAGCAGTAATTATATCATAGAATACATTTTCAAGAAGCATAGTTTCATCCCTTTTAGAATTTGGGGATCTGTGGAATTTACTTGGCAATTCTTTGGAAGAAATAATTTAATAAAATAGTCACTTATGATTTGTTCATCAAGTGTTTACCAGTTGTTTTTTAAGTAATTTTTCGTGATGAAGTCCAAAATGTAATTTTCCTGGAAAGCCATTTTATGTTTTAATAGACAGGTCAAAATTGAATCTATTTATGGTATACAACATGACATATTGATATGAAATCATGCACTGCATAAAGATGGACCCCAGATACAGCTGTGACCCTATAAGACTGAATTATCTAGTTACTATCTAGATTACTATCTACATTACTATCTAGATTTGTGTAAGTGCACAACAGTCTCACCAGCAATTTCCAGAATGTGCCTCCCCCACTCAGGGGAGTGTACACACACACAGAGAGAATGAAGTAGCTAAGCCAGCTAATTACCATATGCATTTCCTCACACATATATCCCTTTTTTTTTTCTTTTTGTAGTGAGATGGAAAGCTAGTTTTATAGGGTTTTTGTCCTGACCCTATTGAAAAGATCATTGCTGTTGATCTGAAAAAATCTGAATTGCTCAGGTTATATGTTATACATAAGAAGTGAATGTCAGGCCAGGTAGATAGCTCACGCCTGTAATTCCAGCATTTGGGCAGCTGAGGCAGGAGGCTCACTGCGAGTTCAAGGTCAGCCTGGGCTACAAAGTGAGTTCAAGGCCAGCCCAAACTGTATAGTGAAACTTTCTCTCAAAAAGACAGGAGGAGGAGAAGGAGAGGTGAAGGTCAGAGTGGTCATTTTTGAATGGATCCCTCTCCTGAATGACAGTTCCTGTGATTCAATAACCATCCCTTTCCTAGCAAAGTTACCAAATGTGGCAAGCACATAAACTTTGGAAAAGAATAGCTCCTGAAAGACCTTTGCTTACTAAAGGAATATATCTTCTTGGCCACTGAAATGTTTAGGTATATTAAGCCAGTAGGACCAAAGGGAAGTCTACAACAAAATGTGTGTTTTGAGGGAAGACAATGGGGACCCCATGTTCTCTCCTTGCAAACTAAGTCATCTGGAGTGTGTGGAACGGGACTGCTGGTAGACTCCCTGCCTGATATGTAATTAGCAATGTCTCTAACAACTTTTATGTTTCCATTTAACATCTGTGGATAGCTCTAATCTCAGCTTCATTTCATTATTAATCTTTTGAGAAATCTCTCTGCCAACATAAAAGACATGCATATAAATTGCCCACCATGCCTCTGCAAGTTAAACAAAATGTGCTCCAGCATGCCTCAAATCTGAAGGCTCTGTGCAGTTGACTCCCAAGGGCTCTGTCTCAATATGTTAGAGCTCCCCCACGTATACTGCACAATACTTTAATCAGAAATTCTGACCCTATGGTCTGTGCGGAGGAATTTACCCAATTCTGCTTTTGACCCTCTTCAAAAGGTGCTTCCAAGTAAGTTCAAATTGACCATCTATGAGCCAAGTTCACTCTCACCATGTATTAGTCCCTCTCTGCACCCCTAGGAGGGGAAAAGCTTTGAGGATCAGAATACTATTATAAGCCCTATGAACGGAATGTGCCACAAATAAGAAATATAGACATATTTGCCTACAAGTGTCTATAAACATAATTGTCAATGAAACTTGCTTCTAGGTAAAAATAAAACAGAGATCAGGTAAAAATAAAACAAAACAGAGATCTGAGTTAGCAATGGCAAAGCTGTATAGTCAGATATGGTCACATAAGGACAAGGCCTTGGAGTACAACCAAGTGTCCTCGAGGTAGGGAAATGCTGTCTTTGACACTTTTGACACCAAAGCCAATAGGCTTTGAACCCTTGGAACATAGGTATTATTTTTCACAAGCTGCTAACTTGGTGAACTTCTGGTTGAGCTGATTTTAAGCTAGTAGAATAAGAGAACATCCTCCCCCAAACCCACCCCCACTTATGGGCGGGTTGTCAGCACCACTCAGAACTCAGATCTAGGATGAACATCACCCACATCACACAGGGGTTTGTTAAAAATGCAGATCCTCAGCCCTCACCCCAGACTGAGGCAGAATCTCAAGGTGGGGCCCAGTGGAGTGAGTTCACACTCTGCCAAGTGCTTCTGACGCACACAAGAGTGTAAACATTAATTCACCCACCCTTCCTCCCTCAGGGCCAAGATCCTCAATTTGGAGAACAGATGACCAAGTTCCTAGTAAATACCACATTTCCCAGCCTCCCCTGCGACAGGGGTCAATTATACCTCTGGAAGCATCTCGGAAGGGCTTCCAAGAGAGCAATTTAGGGGGAGAGTGGCCAGGCCAGAGGTGCAAGTCCTTCATTTCTTGTCCTCTACCCCTTTCCTAAATATGGATGTGAAGACCGGTGCTCCAACAACCATCTCAGCCTGTGAGGTAGCCGCAGGGATAGAAAATATGCACTAGTGGTCAGAGTCAGCCGTGGCTACCTTTCCTTCAGTTTCCTCTTATATGAAAGAGAAATAAACCTTTTAACTCGTTATAAGCTTATTATAAAAGGGTTTATTTGGGTTTCTAGTTACATGCTATCCCACCTGATCCTCACTAAATCCCAATTATTGCAGTGTCCTTAACATAGCTGCCAGATTGAAAAGCCGGATGTGTGGACAGAAAGCTTTCCCAGGCCTACAGGGAGCCTCACCCACTAAGACAGACGCAGCTTGCATGCCTGAGCCCTCTGCGCTCTTCCCCACACACCGAGTGCAAAACTGATGGCATCTGTAGAAAACCAGCAAGCGCATCTTTTCCCTTACCTGGTTGATAAAGAGACTGACATTTTCCTTAAAGAAAAGAGAAAGTGGAGGAACGACCATTGTCAGAAGTCCAGTGGGACAGGGAAAGTGATAAGCAGTCCATCATACAGGAGGTGTGCTTTACCTGTTGTGAGGCCACTGTCCTCGGCATTAGCACAGATTTAATGTCCATCCTGCCCACTTGCCATAGGTGGAGGAAGGCAGGGACCGCAACCAGCAGTCTCATCATTTTATCCCCAGGTCACGCAGGGGCTTACCCAGAATTTGTGGAGGGAACGAAAGAATAAAGGGAAGGAGAGAAGGAAGGGATAAACAGGTGACTAAATGCCCATCTCTTCATGTTTATTCTGATCCTCCCATTGTTCCAGGTAAAACGACCAAGTGAATATGACACCACCAGTCCTGGAGCATGAAGGGTAAGTGCTGGTCACCTTGTCCCACTCCAACAAGACCCGATGGTGGGTTCTGCAGAGGCACCAGTGGCCTTAGGATGAGTCCGTGAAAAGAGGAGAGCGCCACTTCTAGCCATGTGTCACCTTGCTCACATAGTAACCTCTCCAGGTCCCTGTATGAAGGAAATGAGTCCTAGGGTGCCACCCCAGCCAGGTCAGTCAGTTAAGAATACAAAAGAGACCTCACTTCCTGCAAGTAATCTTTAACCCAAGTTTGTAGAGATTTGCTTACATCATTTTTATTGTTTTTTAATGCACTCCCATAAGATATCACAGAACCCTAGGAATGGAATTCTTTATTACATAACCTCAAGCTAATGGGCTACAAACTTCACAAACAGACACATCTCTTTCACTAGATGCCTTTAATAAAACAAAAGATCAAAAAGGAGCATCAGGCGATGACACAATACAGTTGAGATTCTTAAAAGTAACAAACTACTCCAAAATGGGGCATCAAGAAATACATCATGAACCTTGCACAGATCAGAACCTTGCTCAACGAAAGAGCACCTCAAGCCTTTAGCCCTCCACGGATGCCGCTGGGAGTTCCTGGAGGTAGAACACGAAATGAAAAAGTATGGGTGGCCAGGAAAGCTGTACATTATCCCCCAGTGACCTGCCACAGAGACTATTTTTAAAGACACATTCATCTCAGCAGGAGCGATAGCACAGAAGAAGTGGCAGGTACCAGGGCCAGACAATCCTTCACAGGGAAGGCCACAGGCTGGCCACGGCTGCCCCCTTCCCACGGGCCCGTGTGATGGATGAGACAAGACCTGCCCTTGGTTGGTTAGGCAGCTGGTTGAAGGAGCCATAAAGATAATGATGTAGTTCGAGCTTAGAAACCAAAGGGAGTTAACCCAAAGTCACGCCAGCCACCCCTGCCTCAAAATTCACCAGATTTTAAATTCACACCATTCATCTTAACTAGAAATGCAATCCCTGATTGCCTCATACATTTCTTAAGTAGTAATTGCTTGATTAATTGTATTATCCCATCAGAGAATAATGTTAAGAAGGAATTGGTGGTCCCAGATCCACACATCTCTCTTGTACAAACCTAGCCACTATATTTCAAATCACATGAACAGGGAAAGTATATTACAGCTATATTACAGAGTCTCTCATTATTGGCATAGCAATATGTTAGTTAATGCCTATAAAACATTGAGATCAACATAAATACACAGTGGTATATTTATATATATACATAAATGTATACATTAGAGGAATCAGGGAGTCAAACCATGGTTGATGTGTCTTCCTCCCCTGTACAGAAAAAAATGAGACAAGAGCAGCAGAGTAAATGCTTTAATCATTAAAACTGATCTCAAATTGAGGGTGGGAAAGGTGTCAGATCATTTTTTCTTTCCCCTATTCACTTGCTAATCAAGAGAATTACAGAAAGATAGCTTGCCTTGAGCATTTCCTCAAGACTGAGAAAACACTCAATTCAGCAATTATTACTCTGTGCCAAATCTTGGGAGATTTCTGATGGGGAAAGAGAAGCACGGCACAACTATTGAGAGCGCTGCAAAACAACTCAGCAAAATAGTTCTTGCAGAGTGATGCTCGCTTGGCGTGGGAAAGTTCACCATCAGGGCAGGAACTCCCAGCTAACTGCTTCTTTCATTGCTAGAAGTTCTGATGGCTAAAAAGTTTGTTTTGCATCCAGTCAAGACTTCAGTCTACTGCTGAACCTTAGCAGAGCAGTTTGTCTTGGGCTCCTTGCCCCACTCATTGACCTTTTAATTTTCCAAACTGCATCTCAGGTCTCTTACAGTCCTGAAAAAAAACTTTATCTGATACTAATTATATGCCTCCACTCCCAGTGGTCAGAGTTTTAAAAGCCCACAACAGGAACACATAGCACTGGTGTCTTGTGAGAACCGACCATCACGACAAATGTGCTTTACTGCTAAATTTACGTCTTGAAGAACTACTAAGCTTCACCATTCCTCCCATGCCCTGTGTCATTTTATTCTTGCCTGCAAAGATGCCCAAGGTCATGGGATGCTCCTCATATTGCTTCTGGGTGAGCAACAAAGCCAAACACCAGCACTGAGGACCATGAGCTTGACCTTCAAAGTGATCTATGTAGGAGGACAAAGTAACCAGTCCACCTACATAATGAAAAGTGCTTGGCTCAAATGAAACTGTACTTAGTTAAGTGCCTCCTTCTGATGACAAGTTAAATGGCATTAAGAAACTGCTTACATTTCATTAGACTCAATTTGGGGATCCAAATACCAAGTTCTCCCAAAATATGGTTAAAATGCTGACAATCTTTGCAGCTGCCATTTGTGAAAGAAAAACCCAAAGAAAGTTACATACAAACTTAGTTTACAGAATAGCTTGACCATTGTGTTTCTTTGAACAGAGCAGCACAAGAATAAATATTCTTACATGTGTCCCCAGTCATTACAGAAAGCTTAAGACACTAGAGAAAAGTTCACCTCTAGAGACAGTGCTCAAATATTTGGTTTTTTTATGTCAAAGTACCTTTGATGCTATTGTGCCAATTTTCAAGTGGAAAATATGTCAGTGATATTTTCAAATGCAAAAATATACATATCCTATTCTTCAAGCCCAATATTCATGTAATGCCTCCAACTCCAGCCAGGTCATTGGGCTAGGTCACTGGGCTCCCAGAGCTTTTTGGAGAAGTGTGAGTGTCTCTCACCCTAAAATTCATTTTGAAAAATATAAGAGCCCTTGCACTTCACTTAGGGAAATGCATACTCTTTGCTTATTACGTGCACCCACTAAAGAGTTCTCTTCTTACCTTGAGCTGGGGAGACCTGAAGCCAAGCACACAGTTCTGGGGTTCTAAGGCTGGCTCAAGGCACCCCCAAATCACCTGAGAAACATACATACTGACAGCTGAAATGGGTCCTAAACTACAGGTCACAAAATCAACTTCTTATCCTGAGCTATCCAAGGTCTCCTGTGGCCACTGAGAGTCAGGAAGTGGGGCTGCAGTTAATTATCCTGGCCAAGATCCTTTCAATCTGTCCTCTCCCCACAGGCTGTTCACATCAGGACCTGCTCTCGAGTCTCTGGCAGCCGAAGGGCAATCAGGCCACCCCCAACCAGAGAAGCAGCAGCCAGAAGGATGGGGACCACTTTAGTTATCCCAACAAAAGAAGCAAAGATAGTGTTTCCCAGGATGGCGCCAAATTTGCATAATCCATTGAGGATGCCAAAGGCTGTTGCCCTGCAAAAGAAGAGAAGAAATAATTTTGAATGTCTGGAATACATGGAGGAATGAGACTGGGTTCTTTCTTTTCCTTGTGGCAAGAACAGAAGATGTGGGAAGTATTTCTTTCCTAAATGTAAAAGCAACACATTCTCATGTAGCCAAATCTGAAAATACAGAAAAATACAAAGATATAGGGGTGTCTAAGGCCATCACCACTATATTATTATTATCGTCAAAAATTTTTTAGCTTTTCAAATATATCTCTTCTTAAAATGTTTGCTGGTAGTACTTGCTTATTTGAAATACCAAAAAAATTATCAAGTATCCAAAGTAGAAAGTGTATTTCCCCTTCATAACATCTCCTCATGGCTGAGACTATTAGTTGTATTTGCATCACATTTCTCCAACTGTAAGACTACATTTCCCAGATACCCTTGCTGCTCACTGTGGTCATGTGACAGGTTTGACTAATACAGTATAAACTCAAGTGGCCTCTACTGAAAAACTCCTTTGAGAGGCCATGAGCCTTTTGCTCTCTCCTCTTTCATCCTTCTTCCTCCAATCTTACTGGAACTCAGATGGTCTCATCCCAGACACGACTAAGACTATGCAAGGGAGAGTAACATTGAAAGTTCATATCTCAATGGCCATTCTGTCTGGACTAAGATGGAATATTAGTGCTGTTTTAACTTGCATCTCTTGAATGATCAGTGATATTGAACGTTTTTTCATATGTCTATTTGCTGTTTGTATTTGTTCCTCTGAGAAGTGCATATTCATCTCAGATGTCCTTTTTTGGTTCGGGTCTTTGAATTTAAGTGGGTTCTAATTTTTTTCAATTCTTTATGTGGACAATTGGCCAAATTTTTTCCCAGTTTGTGGGCTGTCTCTTCACTCTACTGGAAATGTCTTTTGCTGTGCAAAAAAGGCTTTTAATAGAAGCAGATCCCAGTTGTTGATTCTTTGTAGTATTTCCCATGCAACCAATAATCTTGTTCGGCAATAGGGGAAAAGGAACCCTTCTCCACTGTTAGTGGAGTGTAGACTGGTACAACCACTGTGGAAATCAGTGTAGAGATTCCTCAAAAAACTAAAACTAGAAGTTCCATTTGATCCCACTATTCTCCTTTGTATCTTCCCTCTAAAATTAAAAGCATAGTACCACAGTGATATATATATATATATATATATATATATATACACACCCATGTTCATGGCAGCACAGTTTGTAATAACTAAATCTTGGAAACAGCCCAAATGCCCATCAAATGGATAAAGAAGATGTGGGTTTTTTGTTTTGTTTTGCTTTGTTTTATGTTCTGGAGGAAAATCATGAGACATTCCTAGGTAACTGGATATACCTCGAGACCATACTCTTAAGTTCACTTAAATCAGGTACACATATGTAAATATCACATTGCTTCTGGAGTGTGAGACACAGAAGGGGTAAATATGGACCAAACTGTCCAATTGGTATTGTGAGATAGGAAGAAATTGTTCAAAAGAAAGGGAAACTAGGGAGGACGAGAGGGAAAGGAAAAAAGGGAAAAGAAAAACATGATAAAAGGTAGATGAAATGGAAACAAAGCTTTGCAAATCAGGAGGACAAGAAGGGTTAAAGGGAAGGGAGGAGACTTTAAAAAGAAAGAGGAACCAGGATCTACCATGTATATGTACAAATCCCCTTTGATGAATGTGATCATTATGTATATTGAAATTGTACCAACAAAATTAATTTTTTTTAAAAAAAGAGTCTGTTGTAGACTTCCACAGAAGAGAATAATGAAATGGTACTTCTAAAGGAATGGCTACATAGAGTTTCTAAATCCATGGCAGAATCTAACCCTCAATCAGAGAAAACTGTTCCTGGCCACTTATCTTGTCATGACCTCATTTTTACACAGAAACAATATTCCAACACTGCCTCCCCAACTAAAGTAAAGTAATTTCTTTTCATACCAGGTTTATTAAGAATGGGGGCACAGCTTTGTAACCAAAATTCTTCCAATATTTCTGGCTATGAATAGACCACCCTATACCTTTACAGTCATGAGCCCCTAACCCTAAACTTTTTGTTTTCAGTATTTTCTTACATATTTTCATATGTGTGCTTTTCCAAATAAACTTAAAATAAATTTTACAAGTTGCCAGGGGAGTAATTTTATTGAATTTTGAACATATTCTTGTCAGAGTAAATTTAAATAAAATTTGACATTCTTGTAAGACTGAACTATCCTATCTAAAATGAGGTATATCTTGACATATTTGAATCTTCTTTTATATCTTGTAGTATAGAGACCTGTATGGTTTTATTTATAGAGTGTCTCAAATATGATTCCTAGTATTTTATGTTACCAATGGACTTCAGTTACACTTTCTTATAGATTCAGAAACCCATGTTATTAAGCCTATGACACATTTTAAAACTTAAATTTTACTATTCTCCACTTGATCAAATTATTTCAGATTCTATCTGTGTCTTTATTTCACTCTCCTAAGTTTCTGAGAGTAATCATTTTTTCTCCACATATTTTTTTGTAAAAGTTAACATTTTCTGGGTCAGGGACAGGGGCTCCAAAAATGTATGTTGTGGTCTTCCACAGCTACACAAATCTCAGCAGCTGTGTCACTAATGTTAAGAGAATTATCATAGCATTATTCAGAATTTTGTTCACCTCTTTAACACCTGGCATTTCTTTCTGACCACAAGGTCACTTAACCTGCTATTTTTTAAATTTACAGTTCCCTCTCCGTGAGGAGAAATAACTATTGGTAATGACCTCCACCCTATGCCTTTAAAGTAAGCCTTTTCCCAGATGGCCTGTACAGAATAAAAGTGAACCCTGGGCATCCCGGCCATGCTTTCTGCAGATGCCTGATCTTCCCGGCTCATTCCCACCTTATTTCTCTCCCGTTGTCTCAGCCCTGGGTGGTTCTAGCCACCCGTTTTCCTCTTTTATCTCCCATGGGAAAGTCTGTCTTCACCTATTTGTAACTGCCTGACACAAAAGCTTTTGCCCAATACTCTTATTCCTCTCTCCTAGACATAACAGCTCTCTTCCTGTGGTCCTTGCTACCCACCACATCCTATCATACACAGGCCTGCCCTCTTCTGAGCCTAGGTTAGGCTTCATAGGGGAAAAGTTCAACTACCTATGAAATATTTGGTGCATGGAACACCAGAAAAACAAGATGGCCATGCAGGACCCAGGATTTAGCAGACAGGTAGCCTTCTGTCCACAGAAGTCCAGCAGTCCTAGAGAGACAAGCCAAGGGAAGAACTGACCTCTGGTTGGTGGGATACAGCTCCACTGTGATCACATCCAGAGCATTCCAGGCAGCGATGCTGGTCCCGCAGAACAGGCACTGCCAACCAATCATCGCAGACTCACTGTTGCCAAAAAACAGGAAGAAGCAGCAAACGGCCGAAATCAACATGGAGCCACCTGTGAGGGAAGTCAAGGCAGAGAGAAGCGTGAAGGCTGTGTCCTGGACAAGGCTTGCGCCCACATCTCACCTCATCTCCCTTCCCCAGAGGCGCACCTGAAGGATCAGGTGATCTGTGAAGCACCTGGTTCCTCTGGACAGAACGTGCACAGGTATCTCAGAGAGCGTTTTGAAATCACCACTCTGTGGCACTGCTCAGCCCAAAACCAGAGAATGAGGCAGATGGAGGTATCTGTCAAGAATTTATGATGTGCCTGACATTGTTCTAGGTGCTTGAGAGGCATCAGTATCAATTTTTAAAAACCTATTCTGGCATTGAAATCAGTATATCAAAGAGCCACCTTCATTCCTGTGTTCACTGATGCACCATTCACAACAGCAGAGACAGTCAACACAAACACCTACCAACAGATGAATAAGGAAAGTGTGGTATACACACGAGGAAATATTATGGAGCCATTTAACAAACAGCGATATCCTACTGTTTGCTGTCAGATGGTTAGAACTAAAGGACACAATAAGACAGACACAGAAACAAATATTTCGCAATCTTACTTATCCATGGAATCTAAATAGTAGGACGGAGAAGTAGAAAACAGAAGAGTGGTTATCCCAGCAGCTGGGGTGGACTGGGGAGATGGTGGTTAAAGGAGACAAGGTTTTGATTAGGAGAAACACATTTCTGAGATCATGTTATGGTTTGGATCTGCAGTGTCCCCCAAGAGCTTGGGCATTGAAAGCTTGGTGCCCCTGGTACCGATAAAAAGGAAAAAGACAAAAAAAAAAAAAAAGAAAGAAAGAAATCTTGGTGCCAGTTGGTGGCACTGGGGTGTGACCTTGAAAGGGACAATGTGGCGATGGCCCCTTCCTCTCTCTTTTTCTGCTTCCTGGTTGCTACAAGGTGAGTAGCTTTGCTCTGCCACACATGCCTTGACATAACCTTCAGCCTCACCACAGGATCAAAGCAATGAGCCCGAGTGATAATGTACTGAAACCATGAGCCAAAATAAACCTTTCACCCATTTAAGTTGATTATCACAAGTATTTTCGTCATAGCAATAAAAAAGCAACCAGCACAAACCTATTGCACAGTTGAGTGACTGTAGTTAATAACAATACATTATACATTTCAGAAGTTTTGAAAGACATTTTAAATGTCTCATCACAAAAATAATAAATATGTAAGGTAATGAATAGGTTAATTCACTTGATTTATCCATCCCACATTACATGTATATATTGTAACGTCACCATATACCATATATATATATATACAATTATAATTTATCAATAGAGATAAAAAATATTAAACATTTTAAAGAAATGTAAACATTAATTACACTTAAAACTTAATGTAAACATTAGTTAATTAATTAATAACACACTTAAAAACATAAGCATTTTCATCAAGCTCACCTTCCAGTGAGAACATGTTCCTCCATGAGCTGCCCAGGAGCAACCTCAAGAAAGGCTGCACTCCTCTCCACCATTTACCCCATCTCCACTCAGAAATCTCTGCCCTTTCATTCCTGCTGCGCCCCCTGGGCAAGCTGAGCCATGGACACCCTTACCCATTGGGAGGAGAAAGAGGTTGAAGTATTTCGCCCTCTTTTGCCACAGGCTCCTCCCTGAGCTCCTCCCAGGCAGCTCCCCCCCACCCCCCACCCCCCCACCCCCCACCCCCCACCTCCCCACCCCAGCCCACCACCACCCCCCCACCCCGACCTCTGCTAATGCTCTTTTCACTGGCTGACCCTGCAGCCATTGAGGAGTGACAGAAACCCACATTTGCTAGTGTCTGGGTGTCTCGTCCACCTCACCTGTTCTCAAAACCCCGTCCATGCCTCTAAACTTATTCCCTCAATATAATCTCTTCACTGGAACCTCCTGGTGTGAATTCTTTTTCCACTCTATTAGGACTCAGTCCTAATAGTGAGGATAATGAGTCCTAATAGAGGAATGATAAGAGAATCTCTCAAGGGAAGACTGCCAAATTTGACCCCAGCCCAGTAGCTCCATCAGGGGAGTTCAGGAAATCCCAAGTGGGTGTGGCCTGTGATAGAACAAACTACAGGAACCGCACAGGAAAAGCGGTGGGCCCGGGGTCAGCAGGAAGGAGGTCAGAAAGCAGGCCCGGAAGAACCAGCTAGGCATCAAGGCCATGGGAAGTGAGGAAAGCTGGTTCCCAAGAAACTGGAAGGCTGGTGTGGCCTTAATAGGAAATGTCTCCATGGAGGCACTCCCATCCTGAACTCACTCTCAGACCAGGGGCTGCAAAACTGGTACCACAGCCTGCTGATGAGCTGGGAAATGGTAACTGTAATGGACTCTGTGGACTCTGGACAGCGGTAAGTCCATGCCAGGTGCCCAGCAACCTCTTTGAAACATCCAGGAAACAGTTTGAAGGGAAGGGGATCCTCTGGGGATCACAAGTGCCCTGAGAACAGCAGTACCCTGTACCTGCAAGCAAAAGGGTCAGCAAGAAACTCAGCTTACAATAAATGCTGATAAATGGCTGTTACTCAGAATATGAACAAAGGAATGGCCAGTGTGGTCTAGCTTCACCACCTAATACCCATGGGACCTCGGATGGGTCACTCTGCACTATCACACTTGCCCATCTGTAAAACGGTGATAAAAACAGTACCTAGCTGAAAGGATTATGATGCGGATTCAACGTGTTAATTCTTACAAGTTGCTTGAAACACAGCCTGACACATAATAAGCACTTCATAACCTTAGTTAAATGGATTTCTAGCTTATGTCTGTCCCTCCCAATAGATCATTTGCTCTTTGAGCACAGGGTTACTGACTGGCTCAATTACTGCTCCATTCCCATTGCTTCCCACAGTGTGGCAGAGAATAGCTGCTGCATACAAAAATGTTTATTGAGTGAATACATGAGTGAGTAATAGCCTCATTAGGAAAACATCTACTCTGACGCTAATAAGAAAGGACTTGCACCCAGCCAAAAACTCCACAGAGAAACCAAAACAAAGCTGCTCTAGCAGGTCCTCCAACGGGGTTGGTCTGTGGCTGGAGAACAGGCCATTTCAAAGGGGTTCCCCACTTTCCACTGTGACAGTGTGGGATGTATCCTGACTGAGCACCTAGCATTTCCTCTGTGCTGAGAATACAGGATCTGGCCTACCGGATGGCCAGCCTTTTTCTAAAGGCTGAGGGTTCAGAGACCCAGAAGGAAGCATCAAAACCCTCAAGGAGCTTGTGATCTGGTTCAGAAACAAAACAGAGGCGGTAATCAGAGACCAGTGTGTGAAGAATGAGTAACTCGTAGGTCTGGATCTCTAGTTTGGGAGCACACCTTCGCGCAGCACGACAGAGGTCAGCTGCGATCGGGGATGCATCCGTGATGACAAGAGTGGCTTCCACGGCAAGGAGAATGGCGCTGGCTGTCCCACCGTCCTGCCTGCTCCCTGCCTGGGAGGGGCACACATTTGCACTTACCCCAACTCTGCAGACCATGCCTCCCCAGACCTTCCCTGGCTCTATTTATAGAGCACTAAATATGCTGTCAGAACTCTCAACTCAGAAGGCCAAGTAGCAGAAGTGTTACCAATCCACTCTCTTTGTCATTTAAGCAGAGATATTATTTTAATGATTTTTAGGAAATGGAATCTCCTGGAAGTGAAGGAACTTGGACGACTCAGGAAATTAATTTTGACCAAGATGGCAGCCTAATTTACAGCACACCCTCTTCTGATGTCTTGGGGCTTTCGGCTCACACAGGAAAGTGGCCATCCTCATTGGTTCTAGTCAATTCTGTGGCTGTACCAAGTGCCAGCACCAAGTGTCAGCTGTAGGCAGACACTGTGCTGGGAATGGGCATTACAGAAATTAAAAGCTCTGTTCCTTCTCTCACAGGACTTCAGGACAAACCAGGACACTGCCTCTAACAGAGACAGTTCAGTCTGCTGTACCTACAAGCAGACTCTCCTTCCTCCGCACAAGATTAAAAAGCCCAAATCACCTGCACTTCATGTGCTGAATATTCATGGTCCCAGTTATAATAGTAATATTCAATATGAGTCAAACTCACCTACACAGACCTGATCAACGGTCTCATTTCCAACAAAATGTCTATGATTTATTTTGTTTCCCTTCAAACTTGGCTAATAGAAAGCTTCATATTAATTGTCCTAATCAACTATATCCCCAGAGCAGATCCTTAATGGAATTTTTTTAAATGTGTTTCCTGTTTCTCCACCTTGACTCAAATTCTAAAACATGATCCTAAATACAGACATTTCGTTTCTTACTTTGCATGGCACTGTGTTTCTGTGGCAAATGCTGCTGATCCTGGAGAAATGGAGCAGCCCTATATGAATATGACTACCAGCTTTAAGAGTCTACAACACATCACGCTTTACAAGATACTGGGGCCACGGTTTGCTCAGTTCTTAACAATATTTCATCTATTATCTATAGGCATCCTAATCTTAGAAACAGAAGTGAAAGCCAGATAAGAAAAGGAACACTTCCAAAGTCAAATAATTATTATGCAGTAGGACTTCAGCAAGGGCCTGTTCAACTCCAAAGCGCAAAACACTGCTACTAGCAAACAATAAAGGCAATATGCTGCATCTTAAAGAATCAAACCATCAGGCTGGGGATTTAGCTCAGTGGCATAAGCACCTGCCTGGCAAGTACAAGGTTGTGAGTTTGATCCCCAGTACCAAAATAATAATAATAATAATCAAACCATCATTTAAGAGCATTTTACACTTTTTCATAATAATACTATGAAGCAGGTAGGTTGAACATATTCATGATCCTTATGGAAGTGAAAACAGAACAAGTCTAGAAGAGGCAAAGAGTCCATCTTCTAAAACTCTTGCCATGGAGCGCCAAGCTTCCCTAGACGTGTTTTGTTGGGTCTATAACAGTAGACTCAGTCTTACCTGCTAGGGTTACTCTACAAGATTTTCTTAAAAGAAACACTCCATTGCTTTATTGTCCTTGAAAGCCACTCCCTAGCCATGGAAGTCAGTGGAATACTGCCAACAACTCACCAATCATCTTGAGCCTTCCGATCCTATCCATGAGCAGGGCAGAAATGATGTTCCCAGGTAAGACAGACAGGCTGCCCAGGAAGCTGACAAGGTAAATCAGGAAGTCATTGTCCTCCTCAAAATCCATGTGGCAGCCCTCCTTCTGCTCCAGAAAGGTGGTATTGATGAAGTGACAGTTGATGAACTTATGCTTGTAGAGGTCTGTGGAGAGAAAGAAAGCTTTGGGTCCTATGAGTGGAGGGGATGGGGGACAGTAGGGCAGAGGCAGGGGCAGAATTACACTCCCTCCCATGGGCAAGCTATGACTCAAAGTGGCCATCCATCCATGGCCAGGCATGGATGGATAGAGGCACTTCCAAGTATACAATGATCTCTTCCAATTACCGTAACAAAGAGAAATAAAATTAAGATGAATTCAAGGAACACTTTAAAATATATCATCTCTCCAACTGCATGAAAGTTCTGTCTGTATCAGTCACGTAATAGTAAGAGTCACAGTGGCTGGGCCACTGTCCTGAGGCTACCTGGCTTAGTATAACAGGATTCAAGAGAATCAGATCCAGAAGAAGCCAATCTGTGCAGAAGCTTCCTTAACAAAAAGATCCTATTTTTCACACCTTTTTTATTTTACTTTTTGCTTTTGTTTCTTGAGCTAGAATCTCACTATGTAGTTCAACCTGGCCTGGAACACACCATGTAGCCCCCAGCTACACTGGCCTCCAGCTCATGGCAACCCTCCTGCCTCAGCCACCTGAGTGTTGGAATTACATGCACCACCACATCCAGCTGTTTGCACACCTTCTGACACTAAGACCTGCTATCCTAGGAGTCAGAAGGCTAAACTGGGAACTTGTATTTGGGGAACTGACTCTCTTAAACATCCCTGAGTCTCTGCTTATAAAACTGGAGGCATGGGCCTGATTATCCCCATTGTTTCTCCTACCTCTGACAGTGCCCAACTGTGTTTGCAAAAACATTCTGTGTTAACAATATGCAAATGAAGAGGAACCATTAAAACTTGAAAGAAAAAAAGAATGGACTAGTTTTTAATGACAAGGAGTAAATTTCTAGAGCTTATTTTTTTTTAATTGAGGCCAAAATAAACCCAAATTCAGAAAGGTAAATCTTGTAACAGATCATTAAGAGACTGAGGGACATTTAGACACCAGGTATTGAATCTTTTGTGGCTGTTATCACAGAGGATAAGGATGCTCTCATATAAACTATCCCTTGGTACCAATACTGGGGACAGAGCATAAATCCAGATATAATGTAAGTAGTTCGATGGAAGGAGCACAGACTGTACAGCCAAACAATTGAGGAGTATTTCCAAACTCTGCCCCCCTCACCCTGCCAGCTGTGCCTCTGAGCAAGTCAGTTAAGTCTCAGTTCCTTCTGGATAAGGTGGGGATGGTCATAGTATGCTTCTTAGCTGAGATCACGTTAGCTAAGGCTCTTCATAAAATTCATTCTGTTTCCTTACATCTCAACTTTACTCAGCATGTCTTAACCTCTGATGAGAGTAGCACAGCTAACAAGGCATGGTGGAGTAGTGCAATGTTGTGACGTTTTAAGTCACAAAAATCTGAAATTCCTAAAATATTCTTAGCAGCTTGCTTTATGCACAGAATTTGAACATGGATAAGTTCCCCTTTTCATTTATTATTGTGAAAATATGAGATGAAATTTCAAATTATGCAACCTTTTCAAGAATGCATTTCCATGCACAAAATGCAGCGCTCCAGGAATGTTGGCCTTTAACTGGCCTACCAAAGACACTTAGTACACGCATCAGTCTCATCTAGACAGAAGATGCCAGAACTTTTGTTTCTACTTGATAAGTGATGAAAACTGAGACACAGACAAATTAAATCCCTTGGCAATTGTTGAGCACTTTGTATGTGTCACCCCTCAGGCTAGACCTGTTTCTCCACCCAAAGGCTTGGCACTGTATCTACAAATATTTTCCTCCTTTTGAAACTTGTGACTGTTTTGGAACTTAGACACCATTCTAGCCTCATCCTATCAATGCTCTTACCTGTGTTGTAAAAGACAGTTGACTCAATGGTGCAGTTTTTGAAATAGGTATCAGTAGATGTGACATCTTCAAAGTAGCACTCGTCAAAAAAGGTGTCCTCAAAGAGTACGTGTTTAAAGTACATCTTTGTGAACCTGTGGGAAAAATGTTAGCCCCTGAGTGATTCATTCCAGACACAAAAAAAGAGATTTGAAACTAAAGCAGGAAATACACAGGGGCAAAAACAAGGAATTCCACATCACAAAATGCACTGAAACGTTATTTTCAACCAAGACTAGCTCCCCATTTCTTAGCCGTTTATTTGTTACTACATCAGGAGTTTAGAAACCAGCATCCAGTCCAGGCATGTACAAGGGACTCCGCACTAACTTGGTGGTTCCCAAATGTAGGTCCATGGATCATCTACATCAGAATCACAGAAGTGTGAAATTATGTGAGAAGAAAATATAAGACAACACCGCCCTTTTTCAGGAGCCTTAAAACACATGTGGGTCCCTAGGCTCCTCCTGGGTCTGGAAGCAACACAGAGTTGAAGGCCTAAACTGTTCGTTTTTTAAAGTGCCTCAGCACTGATGTTGGGAAATGAACACTTTCATCCACCCCAAGGGTAGAACTTAAACCATGCAGACTCTGGGGAACAACTCTGCAAAATTTAAAATGCACACATTTCCTGTGGCCTAGGAATACCATCTCAAGGAATTTGTCCCACATGGATTTGTTCACATATTCAAAGAGACACGTTCACTCATCTTCCCTACAACACAGCTTGCAATAGTAACACATGCATTCCTACATAGGTAAATACACACATACATACACACATGCATACATACTAAGCCATACAATAAAATTTCACGTATCCATTACAGCACTTGAGGTAGACTCATACAAGTTAGTATGTATTGTCAGGTGGAGATGTAGTATAAAGTATAAGCATGCGACCATTCTTGAGAAAAGGCAATGTACATGCAATTCCAAATATATCAGTAGAGTTACACAAGCAACTGGGAGTAGTGTGTTCTGAGGAGACGCAGAAGAAGTACGAGTGAGATTAACTTTCTTTACAATATTATAACAAGTGTGTGCATTGCGTTTTTTGCTTAAAAATTCACTGAAAAAGAGGGAAAGGCAGCTACACGGCTAGGAAGTGCAGCCACGTTTGGAAGCCACCAGCACTACCCAACTCCTACATTAACTGAGAGAGGAAGAAAAAGATTATGCACTTCAAATCTAACTCACACACATTAACATCATTCTCTGCTGTTGGTCGAACTTCTAGCCTGTGATTTTGGCCGTGTTTTCATTTGTGAGTAATCACAGTCCGTTCACTCATTCACTGATGGATCCAGTCTTCAGCAAACACCTACTGAACGAGGTGCTATGAGTACAGAGAGGAAAGCCACAGCTCCAGCCCTCCAGTCTCATTGGGTAAATGAAGCTATAAAACAATGGGACTCACAGGGTTGGAGATGGCACGGCGTGCTCAGGGTCACCGTTCCCCTTCAGAGACCTGAGATAATTTGCTCCTGACCATATTTCACAGCCACTGATCAGCAGCTCTCATGCCATAATGTGTCCTGCTCAAGCCTTCACCTAGAACCACCTGTCATTAACTTCTGCAAAAGACCTCCCAGCCTACAAGGTTGACAAGCGCTCATCAAAGGGAGATCCCAGAATGAAACAGGAAACTCTCCACACAGATGCACTTTCCCAGCACTCAGGAGGCTGTGGCAGAAGGATCGCCATTTGGAAGCCAGCCTAGGTTACTATGTAAAGAGTTCAAAGCCACTCTGAGCTACATAGCAAGACCCTATCCCCAAAACAAAAATAAAAACAACCAAGCAAAAAAGATTCAGTGTTCTTCACTTTAATCTAGATTTCTTGAACCACAATCACCAAAGCAGACCTCAGATTATAATACTTCTAAAAATTTGAGAATCATCACTCTAGAAATCAAAATATTTTAGAATATTCAGGGATCATTTTACTACAGATTTTTAAATGCAGTAGAAGCTTCTAAAATCCGCTGTGAACTCTTCTGGTTTCCATTAAGAAACTAATTGGTAAGCCTTTTATTACAGGAAGATGCTTATGATTTCAAAATTTGCATGCCAGATATATTTACTCAGGAGAGCTATTCCTGGAGACTCTCTCAGGCCTTTGCCTTTCTTAATATATCTTTCTCTTTAATATAATAATAATAAGCTGGCAATTTGGCCTTCAGTGATATTTTAATATTCTTCCAAGGGTGGGTGAGAAATCTGAGCCATAAATCATAAATGAGCCTGACACAGGCAGACCTTCAAATGTATCTCTAAGTGAGTTATAAAAAGCCAAAATTATAAGGAAAGAGATAAAAGGAGAAAGGGCCAACACATTTTTTATAAATCTTTACATAAATATCTCCTTCACTCTCTAACTTATATACTAAAGTGGTCCAAGATTCTTTAATCAGGAGAGTTCAGAGACTGAAATTCTTATACCAGAATATTCAGAGACTGAAATTCATGTCAGAAGTATGAGTCTTGCAGAAATTTTCCCTTCAAGAATGAGAAATCAACAGTGATCCAAGGCCTAGGGCAGAATTATTATTATTACAAGTACTTCATTTAAGTTACTCCCAAACTTAGTTCTTACTTTACCAAGTGACCTGAAGTACAGCAAAGTCACCTTTATCAAGTCATGATCTAGGTTCATAGGTATCATGATCTAGGTTTCCTGGTATAACCTGCAAGAAACTTAGTCTAATTAAAGAGATAATAAAGAAAATCAACCATTAAAATATAGCAAGATGATGATCAGGACGGAGGTACGCAAATCCCATCACCTCCAGGGGCACACTTGAGACCAATGAGATGGGTATCCTATAGGACAAGAGGATCTCACGGAGTAGGGCATTCCAGGTGCTGGGTACCAGTTAATTAACTTTTTGTTAAGTACAGAATTCTCTTGCAGAGAGAAAATAACTAAAGATACATTTCCCAAACCTTACACCCTTACAAGCCCTGCTACAATGAGATAAAGCACAGTGAAATGAGATAAAGGCCTTCAGAAAAGGGGTGGCAACCCCACTTCTGACATGTTAACGTATCAGCTCCAAGCTCCAGCAAAAAAAACAAAGAGAATCGTTCACTTAGAGAAGAAATACTTGGGAGTAATTTGCTTAAAGAATAGAAGAAGTAGAGGCTGGGGATTTAGCTCAGCTGTAATAAGCACCTGCCTGGCACGTGCAAGGTCATGAGTTTGGTCTTCAGGTACCAAAAAATAAATAAAAGGAAAAAGAATAGAGGAAGTAAACTCATTTCCTGGTGCTCTGCATCACTTGCCACATTCTCCACAATTACGCTTCAGGCCTGTACCCAACTCTGACAGCACTTCCACAAAATGCAGAGATCACCTTGCAGCTTTTAACCCACAATGGATCCGAGCAATTTCAGGCAAGTCTGCTCTGCTCCCCAGGCCTGCATTTAAAATCCATAAAATAGGGGTACTGAGGAGATGGACTTTCCCAGCCGTAGTATATGGCTCTATAAATATAGAGTACCTTCACTGTCCATATCCCCAAGGAAGAAATAAATGAGTGGCCTTAGGAAATGGCTCTTTCCTCTCTACTGAACTATTAACTTCATGGAGAACCACAGAATGTTCTCCCCTAGTGCCAATGTCAGTCAAATACTGTCTCTAAGGGCACAGTGAGCCTGCCAGTAATCCCAGCTTCTTTTTCTCTTTTACACTCAGGTTTCCCAAGTGTAAAAACCACAATAGCTCATGTCATCACCTTCACAAAAATTCTACCACATTACTGCATTTTGGGTTATAAACTGAAGTAGAATCTAAAGAACAGAGCATAAGGCAAAAAGAGAACTAATAAAGATAAAACCATTTACTAAATGAACAATGGAAAATTAGGATTCGTATATAAATATAGTCATACACATCCTAAATAAAACGCTAATTGCTAAAATCTGGAAATGAACCAAAATCCCTTCAACTGATAAACCAAATACAGTGGTGCATTCACAATATGGAAATGAAACAACTCCACAATAAAAATACATAACTGTTATCCATGAAGCAATATAGATAAAGCCCAATGCATTACACTAAGTAAAAGAATCAAGTTCCAAGGGCTTCATGTTACAGGATACCATTTACAGGATACAAAAAGATCACAGGCAGCCTGGCATGGTGGTACACAGCTGTAACCCTTGCACGCTGGGAGGTTGAGGCAAGAGGATTGAAAGTTTGAGTCCAGCCTAGGCAATTTAGCAACTTAGCAAGAGGTTGTCTCAAACTTTTTTAAAAACTGTCCAGGGATATAACTCAGTGTGAAACCCTGGCTTCAAGCCTTAGTACCCCAAAAAAGTTGAGGGGAGTAAGAGGAAAAGAGAAAAGAGAAAGAAGGAAGAGAAGAAAGGAGAGTGGAGGGGAACTGACACACCAGAGGAGGAAGGCTACAAAATGGCATGAGAAGCCAGGCGTGGTGGCTCACGCCTGTAATCCTAGCCCCTGGGAGGCTGAGGTGGGAGGCTGAGGTGGGAGGCTGAGGTGGGAGGATGGCTGCGAGTTCAAGACCAGCCTGGGCTACAAAGTGAGCTCAAGGCCAGCCTGAACTGCATAGTGAGAGCCTGTCTCAAAAAGACAAAAAAAAAAAAATGGCATGAGGAGATTCAGCGAGCAATGTAATTGTTGTGCATCTTTATGATTATATGGTTATATGATTGCATGTATTTGTCAAAACTCACAGAAGTGTACACCACAAGGGTGAATTTTATTGTAAATTATACCTTGATTAAAAAAATAGAAGTCCAAGAGATTTCTAAGGTAATTATAGTTACAACAAAATTCAAGCCAAATTTAATGACTGACTAGTTTGACTCCACATCTCCACATACCATAAAACAAAAGGAAAATCATTTCTAAGTCTTAGATGTCTGACTTGCGACCAAAAATTACAAGACACACAAAAAAGCAAGAATGAAACATATCAAACCATAGTAATTTACAAAATGAACTATGATGTAAATATGAACAGTATCAGGCGGGAATTTAATATACTTGTTAGAGTAGTTGGGGGATTCAATAGAGAGGCGAACACTGTGAGACTGAGTCATGAAAATTCTAGAACAGTTTTTAAATACAGTAACAGAGGCTGAGAATGCATTTGATACTCATTGTTAGAACTGTTGTTCAAAAAGAAGGAATTACTGAAATTCCACGTAACTCAAGAGCAATAACCAAACCTGAAACACAAACAGAAAAAAAATGAGAGGACAGAAAAGAACCTGTAAGAGCATCTAAGGGCCAGAGGAAAATATCAAAAGGGGAACTTAAAGAGGGAAAGAGAGAATTTGACAGAAGATATACTTAAATAAATTATGGCAAAAATATTTCTTAAAGTAATGAGACAGAGCAAACCATAAGTCCAAGAAATTCAGAGAATCTGCAGCAGAATAAACACCAGAAGGAAAAAGAGAATGAGGATAAAAAGGAGGAGGACAAGGAAAGGGACAAAATGCATGATATGTAAACAGCTGGACAACAAATGTAAAAGAAAAATGTCTACAGGAGCAGGAAAAGACCCACATTACATACGAGTATCTCATGAGAACTGTGCAAGCCAGGAGGCCCTTTACTTGGTGATTCCACTTCTAGGCACACAGGCTACAAAAATTCTTTTATAAGAATATTTTTGTAGCACTATTTTTAATAGCAGAAAAATCAGCCATTTAATATCCGTCAAGAGGAAAACAAAAGAATTTTGAAGTAGACATCTAATGAAATTTAAATTAAATTAGATGAATTAAATAACTATGCTAATCAACATGGAGAATTCTCAAAATCCTAATTTTATACAAGAACAAGCTGTAGAATACATAGTACATTAATTAATATATCTATATATAGTGGAATGTAGCATTTATCTAAAATTTTTTAAAAACTGTGCAGTATTTATAGATATCTAAGTTTAGGGAAAGATACAAAAATATGCGCGAATGTAAAGCAACAACTCATGGTAGTGGTAATCGTTTTCTCTGCAGAGAGAGAGGAACAGTATCAAGGCTGTTAACACAGGGCTGGGGATTTAATTCAATGGCATAAGCACCTTCCTGGCAAGCACAAGGTCATGAGTTCGACTCCTAGTACCAAAAAGAATGTTAACACAAGGGGCTGGGGTGCATGAGGTCCTGGGATCCACTCCCAGCACCAAAAGTAGGAAAAAAAGGAACAGACAGCTAGGAGGAAAAAGGAACACAAAGAAGGAAGGAAGGAAGAAAAGAAGGAAGAAGGCAGTTTTAACACAGTAAAATGATTTTAAAATATACCATAGTTTACTATACAAAGTAAATGCTCTGAATGTGGTTGTTTATACTATTCATCTAATCTCTGCAAATTTGAAATATTTTGCACTAAAAATAGAAACGAAAGGAAGCAAAAGCAAAAGTTATTTGCAAATGGCAGTGTTAGGCATGTCCTTAGACATCAGTGGGCCTGAGGGACAGAAGGGAATCCAAACAGCATCCATTGCCAGTTAAGAAAAGAAATAAAGACATCAGTGTGGAATGCGTTTACAACCACTGCTTACGGCCCAGGTCCAAAGCCATCCCCAGAGCACAACGACGTGGGAGGGTCACATTTTGTACACCTTCCTTCTGCCTCCCAGTCACCTGGCATGTAACTCCCGATCAAGGCACCCTACATTCCCAGCTGCCAGAGCTCATAGACCCAATGCTATCAGGAAAGCAGATGTCTTTTAAAGACTTCCTGCCTTAGGCTGGGGCCTGTTTTAAATTAAGAATTTAGCTTTTCTAAGTTTCTTACATGATGGTAGCTCCTGAGCAAATGATGACCATATAAAAAAGGACACAAGACATTCTGCAATTCCTAAATAACTTCTAAGTAAAATAGTGACAAGCATCATAATTATCCCAGCTCCCCAGAGAAACTCCTGAGTGCATAAAATTGCATCCAAACTCATGCTGGGGATAAATGCCTCAGTAGCACTGCCCGCCTGCTCACTTGAAATTGTGACTCTCCATGTTCTTTAAAATAAACTCTATGTATACTTCTGTATGTCCTGATGAATTCTTTCACCAAGGCCCTGAAGAACCAAGGATCAAGAAAATGAGAGTCTGGTTCCTCCCTGCTCAGGACCTGCTTTCCTGGTAACAATAGGATTACATAACAATAACCAAAAAAAAGCCTATTGAAACAAACAAAAGAGTTCAGCTGAACACAAAAGAATCAAAAATCAGTAGGGTTTCTGTTTATTTTCATATGCAAATAATATGTGCAATTTTCACATGCAAATGGTTGACAGAATAAAAGCAATCCATTTTCAGTGGCCAAATGAGGTATAAAATACCCAGGAAGACTCTCAACAAGAACATACAGGACTTATGAAAGCTATAATTTTTATGGAAAAATTCCCATGTGAAATAACATTCCATATCAATATTGTCACTTTCAAATGTGAGATCCAGGGCTTAAGCAGTTGAGAGATTTGCTCAGAGGAGCTCAGTGAGTAACTGACCCTCCGGCTGGAACTCAGCTCTGCCTTCTCAGCTCTAGAAGCCAGAGATAACTTTGCTCATTGCTAATGCTTGGTATTCTTAAGCAAATTCATTATGCAGTAAGTTGCAAAAAAAATATGTAGTCTTATTTTTACCTCACTAAAGGACCCTTCACTCAGTGATTCTATGTGTAGGTATATAAACTACAAAAAATCTTTCATAATCAGATTTTGTAGCATTACTTTTAAATCAAAGAAAACTGTCAGTTATTCAAACACCCTAAAGGTAACATTTCAATGTGAAGTCAACCTTCTTTTTTCCAGCTATATTTTATTTGTTTTCTCTCTGCACTCATCCAGCTTCCTGCTACCCTATGGATCCTATTTTAAAGCTAAATCTTGTAAATTTTATTTTTGTTCTGAGCTACTTACCTCCAGCTTTTCATAGGAACTCAGGAAAGCTCTTTTATCTTCACTGACAAATCATCTGTGTAGACAGTAATGCTTTCCCACTAGAAGTTCCAACTGGGAATGCTCAAAACACATCCACTTCCTTTTAGGTGTAAGGAAACCCAAGGATTAGGGCATTACTTCCGGGTCATGACCTATCTCAGACAGGAATTAGGCACATCTCCTGACATCCAAAGAGATCTAAGACAGAAAGTACTCTTCCCTCATTTTAATCCTCGCAGAAGCCAGCCCTGCCAAACAGATTTTTTCCCAGCAGGAGACGGTATGTTAATTAATTGGTACAAACTTGGAGATGAAAACTGACCCTGATTTTAATCAAAAGTAAAACCTGACCTGACATTTGGCTCAGGGTATAAAACATGAACTTACTCTTCTCCCTGTCTTGTACATTCTTAAAAAAAAAAAAAAAAAAAAAAAAAAAAAAAAAACTCACAAATTATGAAACAAAAAGTGTATGGAAACTCAGAACCACCAGGTTCCCAAGAGAGACAGCAGGAGGAGGCAGGTGATGCTTTGGGAACAGGTCAGAACCAGTCTGTGCACTTTTGTTCCTTCCTGAGAGCAAAGTAATCAGTTTACAATGGGATGAGACTATGGTTTCCATAGGCTTCCCTTTATTGACAAATCAGTGAAATCTAAAGCTCTGTCTACACAGACATCCTTCTCAATATAATGCGTAATTTTCATCTAAATTTTAAAGGAGCAAAATATGGGAGATGTTAAGGAAAACTATTGACACAGAGAAATACCCTAAGGAGGCTAAAGCATAGCTGGTTATTCTTGTTTGACCTCAGGCTTGCGTCTTTCCAAAACAAAGTGTTGTCCACTCATGACCAGCAGATGGCAGGACAACCCAAGAGAAGAAGCAAAGTACAGTTCTTAAATTTCAAGCCTACTCCATTCAAGGAAAAAAAACACTCTTTTTGTTCATTTTACTAGGTGGAAAAATCATGAGCTCCAAGTTAGAGTGGGTAGAGTATACTTTTAGTACCCATTATATAAAAACACAAGTAACAAAAGTTACAATTAATTCAGTGTAACTTTGAAGGGATTCACATTTTAATAATCACACAAAACCACCTACATGTATTGGAAACACAGCAGGGTAGCACAAGTGTGAGAAGAATATTAACACCTAGTCTCAGGTGACCTCGGGTGCCTGCATATTCCCAGATCCTTGGTGATGATACTGTAGTCTCGGGGTCCTGCATCCATGAGTTGTGACCCCTGCTCTCATCAGCCTTTGCTGCCCACCCCATTTCTACCCAGAGGGGTGCTGGCAGCTTGGGAACACTGAGAAAAGGTAAAAGGACACAGAGTGGACCAAAAGTCCCTGTTTCTTCTTAATTGAGTCTTAGAACTCTAAACACCCTGTTATAAATTACAAGGATGCGAACACTGGGATGAGTTTTCCAAACCCAGAAAACATGGGGCACGTCAGCGCCTCTGTGGGAATGGAAAGCTTCCCAGGGAGACAACATCTGCAGTGACAATATGTGCAGGACATTGTTTGCAGACGTTTCTATTCTATTATCTATGCGACCTTGAACAAGTTACTCAGTCTCTGTTTCCCCACCTGTAAAGCAGCATATTCCCGACTTCTTGCCATATTTTGGTGGATAACATGGGATGATTTATGTGAGGCTCTTAAAGCAGTGGCTGGCACACAGAGGCTAAATAATGCTGGCTTCTGCAGTTTTGATTCCCGGCATCGTGGGTATTGTTGTTACTGTCATTATTTTCCATATTGTAATAGAGTATGACTGAACATTGGAGCTTCATAAATGAAGTCTCCCTTAGTGAATTAATCTCTGCAGGGATTGGTGTCCCTTAATTTTCAACATTTCCAAAGTGACCTGGCAAAGGAAGAGCCATAAGGAAGAGCCATTGTTCCTTGGCATGCCAGCGCCCGATCTCCTGACCTAATACTAAAGACCTCCAAGGATGAAACCCCCTTCCCTCCCACCACTCTAGCAAGGGGGCTGCCAGCCCTGGGGAGGTACCTCGGCAGGTTACAGGGACTCTGAGCATCTATTCACAAGATTTGTGGAAGTCTGGACAAATGCATAGATGTTTGCCACTGAGGTTCTGCATTTTTTAAAAAGTGGATGACTTTTGTTTCTGTGGGGTTTTTGGTTGTTGTTATTCCCTTTTTTGTTGCTGTTTTATTTTGCTCGAATAAAACATTAAAAGTCCTTTTACTGTGAATGAATAAATAAATAAGTAAATCATTCTGAAAATGAAGACTCTGTGTCCAATGATACTTGGTCCTAAAGCTTCCTTCCTTCCCAAAGGTCTCATCCTTGAAAGTCTGAATGTGATCCTTTGATTTCACTCTCTCCCCAAACCACAGGGAGCCTCTGCCATGGTGTGGCCTGCCCGAGAAAGACAGATGGGAGAGGGGCTCCTGGGCCTCCTTCAGCCATGCATCCCCTTCTCGCTGTTGTTGGCCGTCACAACACATGAGCAGGGACTTCCCTGAGACATCAGGCACCAGGGGAAGAAAAATAATGTGGCCCGGAGTAAACGAGGCTGATGTCCTCCCTGACCCACTGTGGCACTGGCATTCTTCAAGCCCGACAGATCAGACCACCCAAGTGATTGTTCCCAGGTCTAGGAAGAGGAGGAATAAAATAGACTTCAAAGGCAGCCCCACAACAGTGTGAGGACTCTTCTAATACACCCTGGCTTCCTCCTTTAGACAACAGCTGCTGGCTGACAACAGAAGACTGATTCACCCTGCAGCATGATGGCAGAATAACAAAGGGTGGAACCCAAACAGTCACTGCATGGAAATGTCCCTTGAGTTAAAGAAAAAGCTCAACAGTTGGTCACAGACTTTCAGGGACCTCTGAAGTAAGAGCTCTGAGTCCTTTAATTTCTGGTTCCACCACATGGCCTGTGGTCACTCACAACTCACAACTCAGAAAGCTTGCCAAGTAGAGTTAACGGGGTGACCAGGGGCGGGCATGGTGAAATACAGCTGTAAACCCAGCACTCTGGGAGGCTGAGGCAGGAGCATAGTAAGTTTGATCCCAGCCTGGGCAATTTAGCAACTTAGTGAGTTCCTGTCTCAAAATTATAAAAACAAAAATAAAACCTTAAAAACGGCTGGGGATTGTAGCTCAGTGTGAGCATCTCCTTGGGTTCAGTCTCTAAGACAGCAGAAGGCGTCTGCAGAGGCGCCTGTGTGCAGCTGAGTGACATCAATGGAATACAGCTTTCTGTTCCTCTCCACAAAAGAGTCAAGGTCTCAGGAAAGATGGTCCCACTGACTGTCCTCAGTCAAGTGTCACCTCCCATAGAGAGAAGAGCAGGAGGAAAAAGGGGCCAGCACAAAACAGAGCAACTACCTGGGGAACGACTGTGTCACCCCCAGACAGGATGCGGTGACAGCGGCAGCACTCAGCCCACCATGGGGAATCTCTGTCTCTCCCAAGAACGGTCCCCGAGCTGCCACCCTGCTCTGAAGGATGCCCAGGGTCACACACTTACTTGTCATTTATGAGTTTTCCATGTTGGTGAATCTGGTTTTCCATCGTGAAGTTGATGGTGGCACCATACACGTGCTCACCGAAAAACACCTTCATTTTAGACTTGTATTCTTCGTCTTGAAAGTACCGGATCATGTCAGGGAACCACACTATCAGACCGTAATAGCTGGAACAGAGGAGAAGACGGTGGCTGAGCTCCATTATGGATTCCTTCACAACCAGAGCCTGCACTCCCAGCTGGCTATGGATCAGACTCTTTAACATATTCATTGGGTTCACTGTCAGGAAATACAACCACTGATCATAGTAATATAGCTAAGAAAAAATGTGAACATCTCCATAGATGCTGAAAAGGCCTTTGATTCAAAATAATTCACTGCTGGGCTCTGGGTGCAGCTCAATGGCAGAGCGACCTCCTACATGCAGGAGGCCCTGGGTTCCATCCTCAGTCCTATGGATTGTCAACACTTCCTCACCACATACAAGTACATGTCTCACTCAAAGACCAGAATCTTTGTGAACAGAGAAACACTAAGGGTATTCCCACTAGGACCAAGAGAAGGCAGATATCCATCATCATCATGACTATCTAACACCACCTTATAGGTCTTAGCTAACTCAGACAAGAGAAAGGAGCAGCCATATAAACTTGCAGCACAACAGATAAACTATCTCTCTTTGCAGGTGATATGATTTTGTACCTGGAAAACTCAAGATAACTCATTCCAAAAAACCAGACATTAAACATATAAAAAAGACACTTAGTCCTACTTAGAATCAGGAAAATATGAATTAAAAATATACCATTCTCAGCTACCAGATTGTCAAAAACCCAAAGTTTGTTAAAACACTCTGCTGGGGAGTCTGTAGACTAACAGGTGTTTTCAGAAACTGCTGGGGAAAGGACACAATTGTATAACACCATATGGAGAAGAATGCATCCCTGCCTAAAAATATCACGTTCTCATTTACCTCTTTTTACCCTTCAAGTCCACTTCCAAGAATCTATTGCACTGATAAATCAGCCCAAATCTAAAGTAGCCCACATTCACAGTGACTCATTGTGACACTGTTTGAGCAGCAAAGGTCCAGAAACCAGAAATCCTCCCAGGAGACTAGCAAGGACACCCCGGGAGCAGGAGATGCAATGTGACACTAGGTTCTGGCACTTGGCCACTGTAAGAAGAATAAAGACACCTCAATGTACTGGCATGAGGAGACTTCAGGTTAGATCATTAAGCACAAAAGTTAAATGGAAATGTGTCCCTTCGAAGAAGAAAAGGAAGAAGATACAAGAATGTATATATAAACATATATATAAATATGTGCATATATTACACATATAATTACATATCTATGTAATTATTTGGTTACTTTTGCAAAAAGAAATCACAGGAATGATAAATAGAAAAATAAAAAGTAATTACACATGGGAGGCAGAAGGGAGTGGGCAGAGGGAGAAGGGACAAACACGTGATTTCTCTGTTGTTTCAACACTGGAAATGTATTACCTACTCCACAAAATGAAATTAAATGTAATTACACGTAAGTAAAACATTTTAAAACTGCAGTGAGTTGAATGCTAATGTTGGTCATTTCTGGCTTCTGGAATGTTCTCTGTTAGCTGGGCTTGAGTGACTTAAAGAGAACAAGTTAGTAGCAAGTACAAGACTTTCACCTGCCCGGGGCTAGAAGGCCAGGTCTCCACGCACAGGCACTAGAGCACATGAGGTCTCCCACATCCCCCCCATAATCCCAGAGGTCTTTACAGCCCATTAACCTTCCTGGGGTGAGGGAGGGTAGGTTTTAGACACAGGCAGTGGTGAGCAAAGTAATTTCACAGATGGAAGTTTAAAATCTTGTTAGTGCTTCCTGGTTGGTAATTACAACTTACTGAACACTTCTTATGTGTCAGAAACTATTTTAAGAACTTTATATACACAGTAAAGCAGCCATGCAACACTATAAACAGGCTCCAAAATTCATATAGAAAGAAAGATCCTATTATGTGGAGATTAACATGGTGGCTGGGTATGAGCCTGCAGCTTCCGAGAGGAGGAAGCTAATCACACACTGAATTACAGTTTCTTTCTGTATTTTAGGACACTGTATTGCAAAGACTCACTGTTCTATCCGTCTCATATTCTCTCAACGCTGGTGACTGCCTACAAGGCACTCACTCCCAGCTTTCTTCTTGCAAACAGAAACTTCAATCTATTTAGGTATCAGCCCTTAAGAAAAGTACCAGTATCTTCAGCTTGGAGGTAAATCCTGATTAGTCTAAAACCACTGGGAAATCCCATCTCCTTTGTCTGAGAAGAGTTAACCAGGGGCTCATGACCCACTTCCAACTACTGCAACAGGAAGGAAAGCTGGCTGGAGGGAGCTGAGAAAACTTCAGCTGGTGTTAAAAAGAAAGCTCAACATTAACATTGGCTCACAAAAGCAACTAGCTAATGATTACCAATCAGCGATCATTAACCAAGCTGTACTTTTGCTTAACTTTTTTTTTTTTTTTTTTTTTTTTTTGTCTTTTTCCTTTTTATCAGTACCAGGGATCAAACTCACGACTGCCTGCTTGCAAGGCAGGCGCTTATGCTGCTGAGCTAAATCCCCAGCCTCTGCTTTTGCTTAACTTCTGCCAAGAGGGGGAGGTCCTAAGTGTCCTGACCACCCAGATAAATGGTAACTATGCAAGACAATGGACATGTTCTCTAGCTCAGGATGGCCATTTCTTCATAATGTATTTGTGTATCGAAACATTAAGTTGCACACCTTAAATGCATACAATTTTTATCTTCCAATTATACTTCAATTTGGGTGAGAGAGGAAGCCTTGTTCTCTTTAAGACATGGCACCTCTTCTCACAGGATGCCTAGTGCCTTGCAGTCACTATGAGAACTAGCCTGAGTCTGGAACTCTTCCTACAGCCTGCTTTACTAGAAATTCTTGTTGCAATGCAAACACTCCTCTTAGAGAAGCCACCAGAGGATGTTGCCCAATATTTACAGCCAGTGGCGCCCACACTGACACAGGCTCTATGAATCCTCCGCGCGGAAACAGGGCAACTGAGACACAGAAAAACTAAGGGGTTCGAGCAGGATGGAACTCACCTGAGAGCCATAGTGAACCAGACGACGGCCAGAATCAGGGTGTTCATTCTGTAGGGCCCCATCACGCAGTACAGAGCGTTATCCCAAACCTGAAAGCCAGACCAGAGAAGAATGGTTAAAGGAAAGAGTATGTGTCTTGGAAGAACTCAGATTCTTCAGATTTTCGAAGAAGCTGTCTAGGATCCAGTGGAGAGATGGGCAACCCATCATCTCCCAGAGCAGCCCCTAAGAAGCCCATCACCTCCTGCTTGCCCCATATTCCAACAGTCCTATGGCTTTTCCCCTGTGATCATGATATTTCACGAATAGAACCAAAGTGAACTGGAGTGGTGAGTTCTCCCGTCCATGGGTGGGGTTGATATCCAAATGTTTATTAACAGCACGTCACGAACACCTCTCATCTCAGAGCTGCCTTGCTCCTTTCTTGCAAGAGCCAGTGCTCTGGAGAAAAGGCATCACCGGCTGTAAAGAGTCTTCCCCCCAAATCATTAACAAATCCTAAGGATCTATTGATTTATTTCACTCCCTTCTTCCTTCCTGTAGGTCACTTAATAAGTCACTAGAGAGAAGGATGTTTCCTCCGGTTAGTCAACAGCCTTGCCTTAAGAAAGAAAACCAAAGGCAGCACACAGAGTTTAGAGTGTGTAAACCTCAGAGATGCTCAGAAAGATACAGGCAGACAGGGACTGGGACCCAAACATCCCTGACCAGAGCTGCTTCTTACCTGCCTTAGCCTGATGAGGGGACTTGATGATGCTTGAGGGTACTTTGGGGGTACTTAATGAGGGTAATTCACCTGCTAAAGTTATAGACACCCATAGAGCCACCCTCCCGAATCATACCTGCTTAAAAGTGGTCTTGAATCTGACCAGCCAGCGCTGGTACCAAGTTCCTGTCGAACTTTGGATCTCAATGAATTCATCCATCTGCTTGGGAGTTTTGATGTGGGAAACCTGAAAAGCAAAGATGGGCTAGAGTTGGGGTCCCCAATCTTTTTGGCATAAGTGACTGGTTTTACTGAATTTTTTACATGAACATGTTTTACAAGATAATTTCAGTTTGATTCAGGAGCATTACATTCATTGTCCATTTTATTTCTTTTATCATTATGTTAGATTCTCATAACAAACAAAGAACCTAGATCCTACCCGTAGCTCCTAGTAGGTTTACACTCCTATCAGAATCTAATGCCACCACTGACCTAACAGGGGGTGAAGCCCTGGTGGCTATAAATACAGATAAAGCTTTGAGTGCTTGCTACACACTCTCTCCTGCTATGTGACCCAATTCTTGACAGGACAAGGACAGGTATCAGTCCATGGCCACAACCAGCAGGGAACCCCTGAACTAGGGAATCTCAATTCCACTTTGTCTGCAGAATCTTCAATATTTCGTTTACTATAATTGACTATTTAAAAACTTTTTTTAGGCAAGGGGAGGCTCTGGTTACCTCATTCTATGACTTCAACCACAGACGTGCATAGCAACTCCTACACATCTTTCTCAGATGGATATGTCCCACTGGGAAAAAATGAATTTTTTTCCAAATCATGCCTTTGGGAAATTGTCTTTAGTGGCTCCATAATGTACTGGTTTCCCATTATATCTGCTTTACCCATAGTAAAATTGATGTCACATTAAAATTCACAATATTATTGTCAGTATGAACATCACAGAGGTCAAGGACCCAGCCAGGCAACAGTGGAAAGAAGGGATGTTACTACTCAAGACATTTCTAAATGTCTCAACATTTAGAGTCATGAATGTAACTCTGTTCTTAGAGTAGAACACAACAGAGTAAGAAAAGCAATAGAGTAAGAGAAATCACGGACTGGTTCCTCTAGCAGAAATCACACAGCGGTAGGTCTCCAGTTCCCTAAATGGCTGAGGAAAGCTGAGTGCTCATGTGAGCAGCTTCACTAAGACACTGATTTCCAAATCAATTCCATGTTTACAGCAGCCATTGAATTGCATAACTGATCGCTGTTTTAATGACATTCCTGAGCGCACAGGCTCCTGTAGGCAAGTTACCAAGGCCCGTGCTTGTCGGCATCTCCTCTAAGTCACAGACCGATAGAAAAGAGTTCTCAGAAAATTTCAGACACAGAATCCAGCATTGCCTGCAAGAAACCTTCCATCCAGGGATAAAACAACAAGTCAGCTAAGCCTCTCCTTCTTCACCAAGGGATTGGGACAATGAGGACACAAAGGAAGAGAAATAAAGATGGGGTCAGGTAACACACAGGGAGAAAACCAGTCCTGGATACGGGGGCACGGTTCCTGACTCACTGTTGTTTGAATAGCAGATCTGAAAGAGTTGAGCTACGCATCTCCCCTCCCTGCCCATGGAGTCCCGAGAATCGGGAGGGAATGCCACCCATAAAGGATGTGGTCAAAGCAGAGGCTTTTTCCCTGAAGTTGCATTTGTTGTGAGTCCCCTGGGCTTGTCCTGCCACTCCTGGGACCAAGGTTTGCAGAGCCTCTTTCGCCTGAGACTGGACAAGGGAACCTGAGGGCAAGCCAGGAGCCTGGGCTCCCATCTATCCCACAGACACCTCACATCCCAGCTGCCGGGGGCAAAGGCTGACACCAACCCACAGAGCCCCTTGAAAGTCACACTCCAAACTACTCAAATGCAAATTACATTCTTTGCTCCTTAGTAAAATAGCACCCCATTCCCCAGGGATTTGGGAGTGGGTGTGTTGACAACTTCTGGCACACTCTAATTTACAATTAATTAGAGAGCTTGTTTTTGATTCCATCTAGATTAGCATATGTCCTGTCCCCTCCCCCAAGCTCTGCAAAACACAGGTGCTCAGCAGAAGGCTTCAGTGCCCTCCCTTCTAAAGGTTTGTCCAGGATACCTGCCAGATGGCTGTTTACAAGCTGGACAGTGAGTGGAGCTGCTGGAGCCCAGGCCTTATCAGGGAAAGCAAGGAGGGAGGGTCACAGAATTACCTGCAGATTCCCTGAGTGGGATTCTGACACTCTCCATCATTCTGGGGCTGCTGAGTGAATTTAAGAGAAATTTACTAATGGGAACAGATAAGATAAGGTAGATAACTCCATCCAGGTGGACCGAGAATTCACCTGACTACGGCCAATCCCAGGCCAGCTCTCTGAGGTCATTCCTCACTTCCCTTTCTTCCTTCCATTTCTTTTCCTTTCCTCCCTCCCTCTCCCTGCCTCATTCTTTCCTTTCTTTGCTTTTCCTGGCCTACCATGTCACCAGTTCTACATAATTCATAGATCATCGAGTCACTATGGAATACTGAACCCACATCACCTTAGTTCCAATTCCTACTTGGTAAAAACTACTAAAAGCAGAACTCATATCTAAGAGCCAGCATGTGCGTTGGGATAATGCACAATTCCAACCCTGAATATCCCCTACTCATTGATTTCTCCCTGGGCTTTTTTTCCCAGAAAGGGCTTCCTTCCTCACATACGTCACTCCGGTCATGCAACAAAAGATTTACCTTTCACCTTTGGAAATAGGAGTTTTTAATCAGGCTTATTCCTCAATGTTAGGCTCCTGAGATTTATTAAAAATAACTAAGTGGGAGGCCATCAGACTGAGGTGGCTCTAATTCCCTGGGCATTAGAACCTAACTCAGATGAAGAGAAATGACATTTCAGGTCAGTCAATCACTGGCACAGTATAGTTATCTTCAGTTTCCCACCAGATAGTCCAAACAAGGCCATTGCATGGCTCAAACTTCAGTCTGCTCCACATCTGCCCTATAAAACTTCCCTCTGCTTCTTTGGGGGTGCCCTGAGCCACTTCTGTGTTGGAGACTCCAATTCATAAACTTCTCTCTGCTCACGTGAATTCTCTAAAGTATTAATTTTCCCAAACTTATCTACTAACATATTAGCACAAGTTGTCAAAGGAGGTGTGGAATCACTTATCTACGAAGGTGACCCCAGTGAGACCAGATGGCTGATTTAGAAAAGGTCCTTCCAGGAGCCACAGGCAGGAAGCAGTGGGTGGCCCCACTTGTGTGGGCACTATTGTGCCCGTTGACCAAGGGTGAAACAAAAGTCAGACAGAGACAACAGTTTACCACGAAGATATGGGCAAACACTCAAGTTGGGGTGCAGACAAATGGTCTATCAGGACTCCTCTTAGGAGAATCCCTGTGTGTTAGTAAATGGCTTAAGCTACGGGATAATCCCAGAGAGACACACTCAGACTTGAAAGACCATGGCTTGGGCCAAAGAGAGGATGTTTTACTCCAAAAGGAGAAAGAAAGATTGCAATGGAAAGAGGAGAGACAAAAAAAGAAACAGATTAAAGGAAAAGAGAGGGCAGAGGAAAGGAGAAAGCTCTGATGCAATTCCTATTCTCAGATTTTTGGTAAGGCTGTGAAATTCACAAATGCTTGACGTGAGGGTGCGTGTGTGTTTCATATAAGGATGATGCAGTACAAGAACTAATCCAGCTGATGTGGATTCAGAAAGCAGGAACTTCACAAGAAGTCTGAACTTATCCAGGCCATGGAATGGGAAGGAAAGGAGGAGCTGCAGGACCAGTTCAGGGATCCCCAGATTCCCGTGTGCAGAAAGCCCCAAAGACCCCTGGTTTCTGCACCTGCAGCCCAGCTGTGACACTACAATACCCAGCAAGCAGAGGAGATAGAAAATGCACCCTTAGCATCCTTCATTTGAAAGACTTCTGTTAATCATGGATCTTAATACATGTTTGTGAAAAAGTACTGGTCTATTTTAGATATTTTAGGGATGTTGGAATTGGAGAAATATTCCACTGATCAATTTTCCATTAAGCTTATAACTTGAGTTAAATTATTACAAAGAAGTCATGACATTTTTTAATAATGGTTCACATCTGTGACATTTCGAGCTAGGCATTCTTTTAGATGCTTTATTTAATCCTTACAATAGCTGTCATTATGGATATGTACCATTATTCCGCTTTCCCCAAGGAGGGAAACGAGGCACAGAGCCTACTCTGCCAAAGACCACACACAGCTAGAAAGTATCAAAACCAGGATTTAGATCCAGACTGCCTGGCTCCTGGTATAGATTCTTAAGTACCATGTGATCCTGCCAGAGAATTAGGGGTTTTAAGCATTAGATCAACAAAGACAAATACTTTAAACTGAAATTATGAAAGCCAAAGAATCAAAAAGCACAAGATGAGAGTTACTGAATGAGAGTTAATCTAAGAAGGCTTCCCGGAGAAAGTGACTTTGAAGTAGTTCTCAGAAGCAGTTATGGAAACCACAGAGAGCTGCCTCTAGCAGGCTGGCTCTGTGGTTGGCCACAGCACAGGTCAGGCAGGAATACGACAGCTCCATAACAGGACATCTTCATGGAAGCCACGATGGGTTCCTTGCCTTTTCAACAAGCAAGGAAACAAAATTAGGCTAACCATGAACACTAGTCAGGATGTAGAGAAATGAGTAACCTGGTGCTTGTGGCATGGTGCAGTGGCTCAACTCAGATGAAATGTAGTCTGGCAATATATCTTGAATCTGTAAAAATGCCTGTGTTCTGAGCCAGTAATTCTATTTCCAAAAGTGCACTCTCCTCCTAGAAAATAAACTCAGAACTTGAAAGAACCATCACTCTATGTGCCTGGGGTGGTTCACTGCAAAAATATTCATAAAAACAAGGTAATAAAAACAAGGTAAACAAGGTAAAAAAACAGGGTAGACAAGCCTGTGACGCAAGGGACATGTTCATACAAACTGTGCTAATGCTCCTCACATAAGTGTTCATTAAGATGATGGTTATGAATACTAGGAGACAACGTACCAAATGCTTATGAGTGCTGCTTAATATGCATATGCAAATTTGTGTATAGGTGCTTACACTCATGTGACTAGGGCTGGTTTTTCCTATTGTCACTCTGAACACTACCTAAGGAAAGACATTCACCAAAATACAAATGATAATTATGATGTAACACTTGGAATAGTAGGTTTTTATTATGCTTTTCACAGCATTTCTATTGAATTATTAAAATTATTTTTAATATATAAAGCCCCAAACAGTAGAAAGAAGCCATCACACACTCACCGTGAACACCTTCTCTGGGGTCCCTTTGGCCCTCATGTTGGTGTCATGGACTTGCTTCAGAATCATCCAGGCTTCATCATGCTTGCCCATCTAATAAAACCAAGGAAAAAGATGTGAAAACCACTGTTTCTTTTATTGAGGTGGAAAACCTTCCAAAGAGGACACTGACACCTGGGTCTAGGTGGACTGGACATGGATTCATCATTGTTCAGAGCTTGTGAAATACTAGGACACATTTCTATGCCCAGCTGCTCAGGAAGAAGAATAGGGTTGTGCCTTTAAGGTATAAATATCAGCCACTGTAATTACAGTTATAAAGTTGAGTCAAGGGAAGGAGCCATGCTCCTCACTGATGGGATAAAGGGAAGTAACAAGGTGTTATGCGTTAAAGTCCTTCCCCTCAGTACAGCCATGTGACCTTATCTGCAAAGAAAGTTATGCAAATGTAATGAGTTAAGCTGAGATCATTCTGGAATATTGTGAGCCCCCAATCTAAAATGATTACTGTCCTCGTAATATGACAGACATATAAAGACACAGGGATGCACAGGGGAAACTCCATATAATGACAAAGGCTCAGTTTAACAGATGCAGCTGCAAGTAAAATTTGCCTTTAAGCCACTACAGTTTGCAAAGAACAAGGAAGGATTCTCTCCAGCACGTCTCAGAGGGAGCATGACCTTGCTGAAAACTTGATTCCGAATTTCGAGCCTCTAAAATGGTGAGAGAGATTTGGTATTTTAGGTCACTTTGTTGATAGTGCTTTGTTACAGCAGCCCCAAGAAACAAGCACACAACAAAGGGTGTATTTTGAGACAACTTCCTGTTGTGCCTGCCTGATGAGTGGGAGGAAGAGGAAATTCAACACCAAAGATCACTCTGCAGAGGGCTCAAAAGGGTGGCAGATCTGTGGACTCTGGTGGCTGGGGCTGTGACAGCCTCTGTGTCCTGTCTCCCTCCTGCCAATGCCTCACCTGTCTCTGACCACTGCAAGGTCCACAATCCCCCAAAGGTGGGAGGCTTGAAGGATCCATCTCGTGGGACTCAGGTAGCTTTCTGAGAGGACAAGGGCCCTGCACAGCCAAGATCCCTGGAGCTTCTAGAAGCAACAGTGAGCTTTACCTTAGAGTTCACTGCTGCAACACAGAAAAGCAGTGCACCAAGTCCAAGGGTGGGGAGAGCATGAGGCAACTCAGAAACAGCCCTGTAACCACTTCCCAGCCTTGTAGAGGGCTCTTGCTTGCGACTCCATGAGCTCCTGACCCTCTAGCACCATCAGGCCATGAACCTATGATCTTCAACCATCACCAACAGGAAGGGAGCCGGACCTCATGGTATGTAAGGTCAGCCAACACGGGAGAGTTTGCAAGGAGCAATCAGGAGAAGATGAGGAACTAAGGACGGAGGGAAGCAAGGCCAGGACTCTACTGCGGCTGGTGAGAAGGTGTAGACTCACCTCTAGCAGAAACCTGGGGCTCTCGGGCATGAACTTCAAGGCCACCATGGACACAGTGCAGGGCAGAGCACAGACAATGACAAATACTCTCCAACTGTGGAAGTGATAATTGGTCCCCATGCTGAAGCCCCAGCCTGTGGGTAAAAAAAAAGAGGATTAAAGAGGATTTCTGGCACATGGCCTTTCCCACTGCAGAAAAGCACCTAAACACCAGCTCTCAAAGTTCAGGGCACCTAAACTTCCCCCAGGCACTGGTTAAGGTGCTGGCTCCCATTTGCAACCACAAAGCTTCTGAGTCATAAGTCTGGGATGGGAGCTGAGAATCTGTATTGGGACACATCCCTAAGCACAGACTTGATCTCACACTTACAGATCTTTGTATAAGAATGCAAACAGAAATAGCATCCAAAATTGCTACAAAGACACTGAATTTTAAGTGTAGGAACTGTTAAATAAAAGATGTTCTTTCTATCCACCTTTTAACCAAATAATGCCCCAGAAGGCCTGGGCCAGAATCAGACCTTCTTTTACTTTTACTAAATGCCCTTCTCTTCCTCTCCCAGGCCAACATGTGTAGACACACAACCCCACCACTAACTATGATGAGAAGAGGCATACTTGTCCTAACCCCCCAAGTTAAATAGGAATTCCTGGGTTTGAGGTGCCTGGAGCATGAGTTGATTGGGAGCATATATTGGTCAGCTTTCTTGTTGCTGAAATAAAATGCCTGACACCTACAATTTAAAAGAGGAGAAGTTTATTTTGGCTTAGTTTCATGTGGGTTCAGTCATGGTTGGTTGGTTCCAAGGGAGAAAAAGAATGGTAAAAGGGCATGGTGGAAGAAAGCTGTTTACCCTAGGCAGTCAAAGAGAAGAGGAGCCAGAAATCACCCTTCCAGGTCACACAACCCAGTGACTCACCTCTTCCAACCAAGGCCTCACATGCAAACAGCAGAACCTGATATGTCCTCATTCACAGACTAATCCACTACGCTCATGATCCAATCACCTTACAAAAGCCCCACAGCTGAACACAAGACTTTGAGGGAACATATTAGATCCAAACTATAACAGAGTGGGGTGAAGACCTCAGGGACTCTTGTCTTATGGAACATCCAAAGCAGTTCTTATGTAGCCCCGGGTTTGAGGACATCTTTTGCCCAAGAAAGGCAGAACCAATTTCAGACATTTCCAATGCCAAGATTCAGGATCATACTCTGTAAAACACTGTAAGCTCTAATATGACTACATAAAAACTATTTTTTTAAAAAAATTAATCTTTCCATTTAAATTAATCTCATCACCACTGAAACGTGGAGGTGACCAGGTCCTATTCAGCTGTCATTTTCCAAAAGATTGCTAAAATTCTTTTGCAGAAGGTACATTCAGGGTAATTTTTGAATACCCTCGTGGGTGGCAAAGTCTTTTATGAAGCAGTTAGACAGTAAGAGGGTCCTGGATGTTTGTAATTACATAGAGCAAAGTTCAAGTTCCAGCTTTATCACATCTGTATTGCAATCCTGGGTCCTCATAGCTATAGACTGCGAGTAATCACACACCAAAGATTTGCTATCTGTGAAAGCTTTTGGTAACCCATAATCACTCCCCTGCTTTGAGGCCAAATGATTTCTTTTGAAATAACTTCATGACATTCATTGCTAAGGATGTTGAAGAAAATGGAGGACTCTCAGCAAAGACCAGCAAAAGAAATGGTTTTTTAATAGAAAAGGCTTATACTCACTTCAGAAACACACATACTGAAAAAAAGAAAAGGCTGAGGTTATAAGGTAAAATGATGCTGTATATAAGTGTATATATCTGAAGGCGATTCAAACAATGTATTTATATAAGCAAATGTACTGATCCCTATGGTTTACAGGATAATAAGTATTTGCATATGAAATTTCTACTGCATTTACTTAAAAATATATCTGACGGCTAATTTCAGTGGTGGGAAGCTTATGTCTTAAATTTTCAGATTCGCCATGGTGGTTCAACTCATTTACCTGAAGAAGATTCCTAATAAGTATTTGCTTTTCCTACTGTAGCAGAACAATTAGGGTGAGGCCAGAGGAATCCAGGTGGCAAAATGTGGGACTTTGGTCCCTGGGGAACCTTTAACCTAAGACACAGAATATACACTTCATCCTGGAACATCAAAACCAAGTCTTTTTTCCATAGCCTGATCCCACCTCACTGGGGTTTATTTACTCACTCTAATTTTAATTACAGAGCCGGTCCTTTCTCCTGGGAGTAACACCAGAAAGAGGCAGATAAAACCCTACCAGTATTTATACATTCTCAACTGTTACCCAGAAACTGCTCTAGCATCATTAGAAATAAAAGTGATCAAAACTAAATAGCAGCTACATCAGATGGACAATCAGAGAGGAGGGGCAGAAGCAAGTGGGTACACAAACTATTCTGCCTCAAAAGATATTTTCTTTATGATAATATGTGTAAATTATCAAAAACTCCCCCTCATGCCTCTGTGATTTTTATGGTGATTTCAGTAACTTTCATTTATTGCACTCATTAGGCGCACATTTAGGGGCTTAAATTGCATAAAATGATATAGCAAACTGCTTCCAAATATTTGGAACAATATTAATTTGGAGGCAGGGACTGCTCTGTTCCCTGATCTTTCAGTTTGCCCTACTTTTCTGTGTCAGGATTTCACAAACATCTGGTGATGCTGACTAAAATGAGAATTAATCTTCTATAATATGTCCTTTTTTTCTGGGCTGTGCCCACGAGTTCCCAGGAAAACATTTTGAATTTCATAATTTTCTCTCTCAATGAGTCAGTCACCCAAATTTTGGAAGCTGAGACCTCCCATCATTCATTCTTGCGAAAGCAATTAAATGGGTTACACAAACATCACTCTCTTTGCAAGCCACCCTTGCAGTTGTTAGAGGATTAGTGTCCTAGGCGTATTGGAAAATGTCATCAAATGTCTGGTTCACTGTGGACAAAACATCTGGCCCTGGTAAACTGGAGCTTAGAATAATCACTCTTGTTATGCCGTGATTATAGTCTGTCATACTTCTAGACTGAGTCTCCACCACGCTAAAGTCTGTTTTAATTAAGGCTCTGTCTTAAAATAGAATGTAACAGAATAGTCAGAGGTCTCACACAGGCACACAAACAGGAAAATGTGCTGTCCTTTTGAGGTAAAATATTTAACCACAAGCTCCACTGTCCGCCAGCAGCCGTGTGACCCTCTGCCTCGGGTTCTCGCATGGTTTCAGTCAACAGGATCTCACCCTGAATTCTTTTATTGTTTTCTAAGAAACCAGACATTTAGATACAGGGGTAGGTGTTTATATGTGTAAAGTGGGGGTTTTAAAAATCGGTACAGTCTGCAGTCAGCTGCCCGCGGCTGTGGGAGAGGTGACAGCGGGTCCGTCTTCCTGGCTATGGCCCAGCTCTGCAGCTGGGCAGCTACGCAGACGGGCTTCACGCTTGCCTCGCATGGGCACTGTGTTGGGTCCTTGTATATCTCGGAAACAATGATCTAAAAAATGTTTTTAATTCTTCAACGTGCTGTTGCAATAAATCTAGGTTTGTAAAATAGTAAAAAAAATTGCTGCAGTGTGTAGTGATTAATATGCTTTGCTGTCTCCCTCTGTAACACTGTCCTGCCCCTCCTTCTCCACTGTGTGGCAAAGTGTGGCTTGGGGGAGTGTCGTCCCACCCTAGTTCCAGAGACGAGGAAGGAGGTATGTCCAAACCATCGGGCACCTGGGCACCTGCACCCCCTGAGGTACATGATAAGCGGGGAGGGCCCATGACAGCAGTCAAAGACCTTTGCTCTTGGGCTGAGTGCGAGGGCACACTTTCTTTGTGCAAAAGGCAGTCTGCAAACAGGAAGCCTACACTTGCTTCTGTGTCCCAAAGGGAAGCTAGCCAAGTACTAGCACAGTGTTGAAAATTTTCTTAACTTTCTCTTTTGCACCCCAAAAAATCAGTGTGCATCGAAGTAAAGGGCTGAATGCCTTGACATTAGGAGTAGACAATCTTGTATGTAAAGTTACAGAGAACTGTCTATAGTGACCGAAGTAACTGGAAAACTGTTCAGCTCTTTATTTTATTATTCCTGTTCATGTTTCTTCTCTGTCTCTGATACCAAAATCTAATGAGTTTTTATATACTAGATATGACAAAGACTACATGGTGTCCCCAAACTCTTTTCCTGTCTTTCTGGACACACACCTCTCTTTCTGTGTTTTCCAGCATCCATTGCAGTACGGTGGGATCATATCACATTTGGGGGGTGGGGCCCCAGTGATCACAGAAGGTATGCTTTACCTCTGAAACCATCAGCACAGCCACCAACATCCCTGCTATTCAGAAGGCTGAGGCAGCAGAATTGCTCAAGGCTAGGAGTTCGGGGCTAGCCTGGGCAACATAGAAAGATCTTATCTCTTAAAAACACAAAAACACCAGTCTCTGACTGTCTGTGTTCTTTCCCCAAACTAGAGACCTTATGAGCCATGGTGGAATTATGTAATGGAAAGAATATGAGAATTACTGATGGAATAGAGTCACCTGCAGATTAGAAACACCAGCCAGACTTTACATTCCACTGTGTTAAGCCAATGCAATTTCAGGGTTTATAGGTTTATCAGTATAATGTAACCAATATCACCTTAACTAATATAGCAGGTATCGTCCATGCCAAAGCTTCCTTTTAAAAAGGTATACACAGAGCCTCCATGCTCAGGACACACAGCAGAGAGAGTTCAATTTATTTATTTTCTTTTTTGGTACCCAGGATGGAACTCACAACCTTGCACTTGCCAGGCAGGCACTTGTGCCACTGAGCTAAACCCATGGCCCAAAAGTCTGATTTAAAACAAAGTCACAGGGTAGACAGCCTCAAGCGCACTTGTCTGCTTTTCCTGCATAGGCTGCAGGATTCTAAATCATAGAAATTTGTTGATTGTTGATTCATAATCAACAATTTGCCAAAAGTCATGTTGAAATGTACTGCTGGCATTATCAGTATACTTGAAAAGCCTAATAAAATTCAAAACTGCTGGCTTCTCCTCATTTTATTCTATTCCAATAGTAAAAGTTAATGTGGCCAATCCATCCAGAGGATATAACTTTTTAAAATATCTGGGATAATAAAATTGTCCTGGCTGAAACCATGACCTTGTCTAAAAGGGCTGCGCCATCATAATAGCCAACCCAGAGTGACAGCAGCACAAGTGGGAAGTGTGCAAAATGACATCACCTGGACCAGGACCCTACTCCACACCTCCCCACCCCACATCAGGGGCCTGACGTCTGACGTGGGTTGCCAACTTCTCTTGGCTTTTGTCTCTAGCTTATGAAATAGTGGTTTAGTCATCCTAAAAGGATCTGTGTATTGAAATTAACAATGTGTCTCCAATATTAGAAGTCCTTTAGAAACACAAGGTCACACACCACAGCTGTATGTATCAGGAATCAGACTGAGGTCACACAAGTTTCTCGGTACAGGACCCTAGAAACTTCAACCCTGCAGCTCACCATAGTGGGGGATGATGCTCCAGGCCATGGCGGCCGCGTAGAGGCCCCCAGTCATCCAGAAGATGCCCAGCCAGCTGAGGTGTTCTCCTCGCTTCTCTCGAGATAAGAATTCAGAGAAATAGGCAAAAACAATTGGCAGAGAACCCCCAATACTGCGGAGAAAAAATGCCAGAAAGAGAGAATCGAGTTACACAATAAAAATGGCCATAGCAGAAACCATGTCACCTTCAACGTCACCCTTAGGCTCTGTGGTGAAATAACCCAAGAACCTAAAAGCCCAGTAGGCCATTCCCATCTGGAAATGGGAGGAAATCTTGGGTTATTTTTCCTTTGTTCACTACTTTTAGTTTAATCCTAACCTTCTCTCTCTCTACAGTTCAAATGTAATATAGTGTCTTGGAAGTCCCTCAGAAACTCCACAGAAGGACTCTGGAGATAACGCCAGGGTGGGTGGGCCACTGGTCTAGCACTGGGCTCAAGGTCTCTGTGTCATACCCGATGCCTGAGATGAGTCTGCAGAAGAGGAAGGCGCCATATCCCTGCACGAAGGAGGACAGCGAGGCAAAGGAGGCATTGACAGCCAGAGACATGCTGAGGACTCTCTTCCTTCCCAGTTTATCAGCCAGGCCCCCCAGGACGAAGGCCCCGGCCATCATTCCCAAGTAGACTATCAGCCCTGTGATGCAGGGAAAGAGAAAAAGAGACAGGGAGAGAAAACAGGACATTAGACTATATAATGTTTTAAAAATCCGATCTTCAGTTTTACCCCATCCTAGAAATTCCATATCATGGACATAAAAAACAGAATATGACTAGATATTCATAGGAAATCAGCAGCGCTACTCAAATGGAACTTTTTACAAATGTTACTCCAAAATCACCGGATTTACATGTATGTACACCTACCACATTGGTCAACCAGAACTAGGATGGTTGTACTTTTCTTAGAGATTATTCTTTTAGATATAAAATCTCTAGGCAAGGGAGATGCTATCATTTTAAACAAGAGAAGTGCTGGTACTAAAAATGTCTTCACCTGAGATGTGATTCTTAAGGAAAGAATTTCCAGGGTAAATGTGGCTACATGGATAAACATGTAAAACCAGGACAGAAACACATGTTGTATCTGAAACTCAGCAATTCCCACCAGAGCTGGCTGTCTCATTCCACAGTCCTGAAGGGCCTTTTGCAGTAAGTGTCCAGACATTTTAGGAGAATCTAGCATGATTTGTACACAATCTGAAATAAGTATACAATTTCATTTTTCTCTGCATGGATAATCATTTCTTGAAGAGTTATCATTTCCTTATTGTGTCTTCTTACTATCTTTGTCAAAGATCAATGGCCATAAATTTGTGAATTTATTTTTGGTCTCTCCCTTCTATTCTTTTGGTCTATATACTTTTATGCCAGGGACACATTGTTTTGCTAATTGTTTGTAGCCTACCTGGTAGAGGTGTACCATCAGCTTTGCTCTTTTTAGCTAAGATTATTTTGACCATTTGGTGTTTTTTGTGACTTCTTATAAATTTTAGAGATTTTTTTCTATTTCTGTGAAAAATGTCACTGGAATTTTGTTAGGGATCATTACAGATCTTTTTTGATAGTATGGATATTTTTAGCAATGTTCTTTCCTCCAATTCATAAATGTATTGTGGCTTTCCACTTAATTATATCTTCTTCACCTTTTTTCATTAGTATTTCATAATTCTTAGTGGACAGCTCTTTCACCTCCTAGGACCAATTTGTTCCTAAGTTTTTTTAAATTTTATTTAAAAGGCAAAAAAGAAAAAACAAAACAAAACAGTGTAAGGGTACAAGCAATACAGAACTACAAAAAAAAAAAAAAAAACAGTAAGAAATTACCAGTTAATAGATTATACATTGTCATCTTAGAAATAGTTGCTCAACTCACAGGATCAAAGCATACAAAGTGGACATTCAAACAGTGAGACTGCAAACAGTTGTGTTCAGTGACCCAACAAAAACTCAGTAATATGGTCATCTATCCTAACACACCTAAACATACTTGCAGTTGTATCCTTTAGAGCACTTTTTTTCCCTCTCTTTTTTACAACAAAATTTACACATTTTGGATTTTATTACTCCCATAGTTCTTATGACATTTTTTTGGAAGAGAATAAAACGAAATATGACAAACCAAAGCAGTCAGTCAAAACAAAAGATAGACATAGCACATGATGTAAAAACAGAGTACAAGGTTATCAACAATGGTTATCATAATGCCTCTTGCTTCCTTAAAAAGAATTGCCTATATCATTAGGTATAATAAAGTTGAACAAAGCAGTACAGAACAAGATCAATAAAACCTAAACATTGTTAACATTACAGGACTTCAAAAGAAGATAATAGTCAAACCAGAATGGGCATCATAGTGAATCTTATTGCCTTCAAAGTAGTTGCCTGTACGCTCAAACTTGATACTATCAAACAGAATGGAACAGAGTCTAATCAGTCAAAACAAGATAGTGGGAGTAATACAGGATTTCAAATCAAGTTAATAGGAAATCAAAAAAGTTACTATAATATATCCTGCTAATTTTAGGGGGGTTCCCTTAATTAAAAAAATAATAAAAAAAATTCCTAAGGTTTTTGATACTATTGTAAATGGCACTGTTTTCTTGATTTCTTTTTCAGAGTTCATTGTTAGTAATACAAACACGACTGATTTTTGCATGTTGGTCTCCTATTCTGCAATTTTACTGAATTTGTCATTAGCTCTAACTATGTTTGGTGGAATCTAGTGTTTTCTGTATTATATATAAGATCATGCCATCTGCAAACATAGACAGTTTTACTTCTTCCTTTGTGATATGAATGGCTTTTAATTCCTTTTCTTGCTTAAATCCTATTTGGAAGAGTTTGAGAAAGACTGGCATTAATTCTTTGAATGTTAGGTAGGATTCACCAGGGAAGTCATAACATCCTGGATTGTCTTGTGTTCAGAGATTTTCTTATTACTGCTCTTGAAGGACAAATGAAACGTCATCAGGTTTCCATTGGTTATGAGGTAATCCATAAAATACAGTGGCAGACCCATGTGCAAAGCCAAGAAGGCAAAAAAAAAAAAAAAGCTTGACACCTTTAGGCAACCACTAATAAACAGTGCAGGGTGAGGAGAACAGAGCACCCTTCTAGATCCTATTTCTAGACCCTAGCTGCTCCCTGCTAGTCTCTGCCAATAGGGGGCACTAAAGGGAGGCTTCCAGAGTAAAGGAGGAGGAAAAGATCTGTGCTTTCTGTTCAGTAAATTTCACAGAACAATACTTCTCCATCCGGGCAGCAGCAATTGCATCCCGTGATGGCAGCTAAATCCAATTAGCAGAAGACACGCGATGCCCCCTCCTCTCGCACATCAGCGGAAGACAGCCAGCACCCCCCTTCCTAGGTCTGATGTGTAGATAAATTTTAATAATTTCCTTTTGTTTCTGCTCCCCTCGGGCTGGTAGCTATTCTTTGATTCCACTACCTCCACTGTACTTGTTAAAAACATTTCACCTACCCATTTTCATATCAAAGTTTCTTTTCAGATAACTGGGACAATTTCCTTCTCCTGGTTATTCCCTGATTGATCTAGAAATGTAGGCAGATTGACAAGTCTTAGAAATTAAGTATCAAACCTAAATTCCTGTTTTACCAGATGAAGAGGCTGAACCCACGAAGGTCCGTGGTTCATGCGGAACCCAGACACAGCTAGAGACCTGCTGTCACCGCAACCCTGGCCTCCTGGCACTTTTGCTAGCAAACCATCCTGCCCAAGGCAACACAGGTGCTAGAGGAAATGAGAAAAATTTCTCAAACGATGTCCATGGAAGCTAGGAAAAGGAGGAATGGAAGAAAAATGAGCCTATCCCATCAGAGAGAAGAAATGTCAAATTAATGATGCCTCTGAAACAGCTACGCACTAATATTAAACTCATTAAAAATTGTCTTTAGCAGAGAAATTAAGGCAATAAATTTGGAAAATTAAAGTGCAATAGAGTTGTCAAAAATTACTTTAGCCTGAAGCAGATGAGGAAATAGTTAGGAGTTTACCATCTTTCATTTCCACTCATCTGGCTCTGTGGTGTACTAAGGACATTCACCCAATGCACTGAGATTTTTAAGGAAATTAAAAGCTGTGATTGCTACTTGCAGAGTAGAGAGGATGAAGCTGAAGGGACAAGGGACATGGGGATGGGATAGGAAAGGCTTTTCATCAGTGGTCATACAACCTAAGAAACAGAATGCCCTCCTTGGAAGAGGGAGAAGCCAGCACTGACAGGCATCTTGAAGAGCTCAGTCTTAAGACAGAGACAGCGTTTCAGGGCTCCTGACTATGTGACCACCAGCAGTGACCACAGGCAACGCATTCAGCATGTCTGATCATTGTTACCATTTTGTAAATCCAGACAAAAGTACTCATCTTGCAAAGTTGTTAGAGTGATATGAGAAGAATGGAAAGTACATAGCAGGGTGCATGGCACAAAAAAGAAATGCACAATCAATTGAAGTTTTTCTTATTGGTATTAGTACTACAGCTCAGAATTGTCTGTGGCCTTAGAAAGTCACAAGCTCAGAAAAATGAAAAGAAGGTGGTGCTACTTTAAGATCAAACCAGCTACATATTAAAGGAATCTGAGGAAAGAGAATAGCGAAATTATTTATAGTATCATGCCCTTTAAATAGACCTCCCTCTCTCCCTACCTGGAGAAGGAGCCAGGTTCCAACGAAAAGCCTCACATAACTAAAATAGTTTGAAAGTTTTCTCTAAAAATCATTAAGGCAAAAACTTTTTTCTAACTCTTGTATTTCTTAAATTCCCAGATTAAATATCATCTTCTCAAAGGAGCAACTCTGGCAATCCAAACTAGGTTTCTGCAAACTTCTTAGGTTTAGAACCAAACAAAAAATATATTACTTGTAAATAATTACCTTGTAGACCTCCTACAATCTCTGTCACATTTTTTCTTCTTCTTTTTTAATTTACAATACTCTATATAAAAATACCCTTAAATGGGGGAAATAAACTATAGTTTCTATAGCACAGGAGGGTGACTATAGTTTACCGCTATTTTATAAAGAACTAGAGAACAGGAGTTCCATACTTCCCATACAATGATATGCTAAATGTTGAAGGAGAAATCCTAATTATCCTGACTTGATTACTGAGTATTGTATACATGCATCAAATTATCACACCACAAGTACACACAACCATTAATTTTTAAAAAGAAAAATATTTACAACCCTTTAGATGTATAACACTAAAAGCAAGTCATAGGCCTGAGGGTCCTAGTTATGAGGTATTATAAAAACATATGGTAAATGTTTAAACTGTTAAATTTTTATTACAGTGAAAACATATTGGCATTAATCTCCCTCAGCTTGATCAAATTTATCCCACTGTTCTCGCCACTTTCTGGAAATCCTCTTTCGTGTCTTCAGTTGCATTGTCTTGTCCTGAATCAATTCAAAACATTTACGAATCACGACCACTTTGAGATTGGAGAAGATCTGGAAGTCTCAAAGTGCCAGACCTGGGGAGTAAGGTGGACGAGGACACACTGATGTTTTATTCGACAGAAACTGCCAAAAACATTCCCATGCAATTCAGGACACAGAGGCAGCTATAAAAAAACATTTAAAAAAAAACTTCTGGAATTGCTTCAGAAAATAGCAAGCACAATGGCATAAGTGTAGTCAAAGTGAGGGGACATATTCTGATGGTGATTCGTGCCAACATGTCTTTGCGGAAATACAATTTTTTATTTTTATTTAAACATTCACTATGTTTTATCATCACACCTTATCCATGAACCCTGTTCTAAACAAAATTCGGACATCCCTAATCACATTTCTGCAGCACGCTGACCCTCACTGTTCTCTTCATCGCCCACATCTCTATGTGCTCACATACGCATCTGTTCAATGCTTATCAAACTCCTTTGACTATCAGCTCCTGTAGGAGAGACCGGCACTGGTTCAGTCTGACCAGAGTTCTTCACTGCAGCTATCACTTAGCACAGGTTAGGCACACAGTAAGTGGTTGTTACTATTTGATCAATCTAAAAATAATATAACAATTTAAACTTGCTAGAGAAAATCTGGAATATATCAAAAGAGTATATAAAAGGTAAATCAAAATCTATCCATCACATCACCAAAGACAGCTGTTGTTAGGATGTTTTATTTCTATATTTGCATATGTACAATTTCATACTATATTGACATGGTTGTGACCATTCTGTATTAGAAGTTTCATAGTCTGGTTTCTCTTCTCCATAAATAACTCAGGAAAGGACATCTTTGTCCATAGCTTTTTGTCTGTGTTTCTAGTTATTTGCTCAGAATAGAGTCTAAGACATGGAATCATGAGATCAATAAGCTTGTGGTTCCTGAGACAAAATGCCAAATTTCCTTCCCCAGGGACCTGACACATATCACAAACCTCTCACCAGCTCTAGGTGGTTTTCTTTGCATACAGATGGGTTATTTCTTCCCAGTCATACACGGGGAAGGAGGAGACATACACTGCTCACAGTAGTGATGTGAAAAAAAGGGGCCCTGCATCAATAAACATCATTACTTAGCAATTAACCAAGGACAAAGAAGTCATTTCCAGCTTTTTTCTTTGCTTAATACATAGAAATTAAATGCATTCATTATCCTGAGAGAGTTCTGAGTCCCCCTTTTCTGTAACCATTCAAATATTTATTTGACTGTATGTATAAGCCATACAAGGGTAAAAACCAGCATCTTCCAACTAAACTATCTCTAGTCCAGTTATAATTTCTAACAAATAATTCCTGACAACTCTCTTCCATTTCTTTATTATTTAACAAATTATACCTTTCTGAATGCTAATATTCATTTGAACTAGAACCTTGGATTCGTAGACCCGTGAGGTTAATAAACAAGGGAATTCCCTACTGAGGTCTCACTTTGGTATAAAATCACAGAAGAACATCAAGGTATCTGTCTGCACACCCTACAAAGTCAGATGCATAGGGTAAATTAGATATGTATTTTACTTATATGGCATGTGGATGCTTGGAATCTTCTTACTAAACTCTTTCTTTGGGGTCTCAGAATACTTGGCACAGAATAAAGTTTGGCTGTCTTGTGTTGTCTAGTAAGAACTAATCTGGATTCCATATTAGAATTGTCTACCCCTTCATATGTCTGATACATTCAAGTGAATGATCTTTCAAATTAGGACTCTTTTCTAGTCTACTATAAGTGAAAATTCTTGTCTAAATGTCATGTACAATATTTAAGAACACGGGTGTAGAGAAGAAAGAAAAGAACAAAGAGATATGTAAAGTCTCTGCCATGGTTAGGTACTTTGTTAGGTATATTATTAATGTATTATTATATATATTTATATATAACTTCAACTTGTCATCCCAACCTTATGAGGCAAGTACCTATTATATCTTCATTTAACATACAAGGAAACTCAGATTAAAATTTTTCCTCTGTGATCTTAACTATTGAAATATTTAAGTTTCCAAAATCTCGTGGAAGAATCCAGATTTGTAACTGGGGGAGTTACCACTTCCCCAGTTCATGCAGTAGCCCATGAGAAAAGATTTATCAATATTACTCCAGGAGACAAAGATAAGGGTGAAGCATTAGTCACTCTAAGTGTGCAACCTTCTCACTCACCCCTGGCCTGTTAGCTCGGGACAAGACACAGCACTGTAAAACAGCAGAATGTGCTTCCTCAAGCTTCTGAGTGTGAGCCACAAGCTACTCCATCTATAAACAGGTTGGGGAACCTGAGAGAAAGAAGTTCTTTGCTTCAGATCTTTAAATCAGAGAGGGGTCCTTCCTCCACACACATTTATGTTAAAATGAAGATAATTCAAGGGTACCTGAAGCGTTCATCAGCCCAAGAGGTAGATGATGATGCTCAAACCGTGGGACAAATTCTAAGACAAACAACAAACTGCAAGGAGACCAGATTCAAGATCTCTGGTTTTGTCTTTGTTAAGTGCAGACAGGTCACGAGAGAGGTTTCTGACCAGAGCTAACACTAGCTTTGGAGCAAAGGGTTGTCTGTAGCTCCTCTTAATAAAAGTGGTCTTTGAACACACTGTAAGATACTGAAATTGCTTTTTTTGCATAGTTTCCCTTTTGGTACCCAGAATAATCTGGCTAGTGGACGTGGTGGACGGCTGGTGGATGTGGGATGCCTCTGACTGCTTTCCTGTGGCTATCTCAGATGTGATTATTACCCAGTGACTCTGCAGTGCCTTAGTCATTTCATTTGAAGCCAAGTGGTAGCTGCCACTGTGACCATTATAAGAGGGTGGAAAGTCGTGTCTGATGAGATACAGGAACAATCCAGGAGGGTGATAGTAGGTTCAAACATGGAGTTCACTGTCACCCCCAAGGTGATTCAAAGATAGATAATGACACACAAAAAAGAACCAAGGTCTTTACACTGAAATTTGCTAAGTCCTATTCTCTGCATATCAGTGAGTGTGGGGTAGGGACATGGGGATGAATAAGTCCCAATTTCCTGCTTTCAGAAAACTCATAATCTAGCAGAAAGTAGGAGAAAATGGAGATGGTAGACATAGGACACAGCAGGAACTCTGGCAATCTGATGACTGGAAACAGGGTAGGAGCTGAGCTTGGCTGTCTTAGAAGAAGCAGATAACTGTAGGGTGGGGTGGGAGGAGGAGAGGGCAGGACTGGGCACCACCAAAAAGGTTCAGAAGGTGATGATGTAGGCTGCTGGCAGGAGTCAGACTCACAACCTGTGTCATGTCAATCCTTCCAGATCAGAGAAGCCTTCTGGGAACAATGACTCTGAAGGGGCCACCTTGTCTTCCCAGGGCATAATCTCCCATGTTAAGGTAAAGCTGACTTACATATCAGCTCAAAAACTCCGTCTTTTTTTCTGGGAACAATTGCATACTTGATTTGCCTCTTGGCCAAGATAAAGGCAGAGGGATCTATAATATGTTGTTTAAAACCTGAAACTCCACTGGGTACACCCCAGCGATGGTTTTCAGTAGTACAAATGGCTAACTTACCTGGCTTGACCACACCTAACAGATTAGACAACCTGGCTTAACCATGAGAACCCCTTTGGGCACTTCTGCCTTGAGCTCTTTCAAAGTTAAGATTTCTCACACAGATCTCAGAAGCTCAATCTGGAGACAGGTCTGTGAGCAAATAGAAGACACACAGGGAGCTCATGTGGATGTCTCCTCGAGCTCCAGGACCTACACTTTCTCTCTTTGCCCCACCGTATTCTCTGCCTTTATATAAAAATCTCCCATGAATATGTTCAGTGGAGACTGTCAGTCTTTCCAAACATCTACATTGATGAAATCTTTGCACTCCAGGATGAAAAAATCAGATGCCCACAGGAGCAAATCAAGTATACAATTCAAACAGGCGAAGCTGACCAGGCACAAAATAGGGAGAAGTGGGAACCAAAGAACCAGGGAACACACCATGTACGGCGGGACCAGGCACCATCCAACTAAGCCAATTCCTGCCTCATACAAGACAGACCTTATTCTTATAATTTCAAAAACAGGTCTAAATTTGGGTTGCTAAACAAAATTCTACTAGCCAAGCAATCATTTTCATCCACTATTTTTTGAGAACCCGTACATCCTTTTATTCATGCAGTTTTGGGATGTTAGGAAAATGATCATTTATCATTTTGAAATAAATGTAGCTTGTGGATCAGATCTCTTTTTTTTTTTTCTTTTTTTTCAGATTTCTTAATCTTTTATTCCTATGACAGTTACTCTTATTTTCCTAGTCCTCCTTTTAAAAATCAGATATTCAGTAGTCCTTTACTGGTATTTTATGTTCTTTCCTGCCTCAGTCTTCACACCGATCCTCCCTGCTTCTTCTGTGTTCCCTGTCCTGATCTTTGCATGGCTGGCTCTTTTGCATAGCCACGCCCAAATTCTGATATCTTTTCCTGAGCATCTATCCTCAATGACCCTTTTGCCCAATAAAAGGAAGTCAAAGCCCAATTACAGCCACTACACAGTTTCCTCACAAGTGATGTTGGCAACTTTGGCCAAGGTGCCAGCAGTAGAAGTGATATGAAGTGGTTGAATTCTGAATGTATTTAAGAACAACATCAAAAGGGAAACACAGTATTTACAGCAGTGACTGAAGGTGCTTTTCAAAGGAGTAGAGGCAATAAAGAAGAAATTCAAGAACTGAGCACTAAAATAATCTAATGTGTGTATCAGTTCTACATGAGGAATGCAAACATGTACTGCGAACATACAAAAAGGGAAGGAAATCAAAAGATGGGTACGGTGAAAAAAGGGATTAAAACGTGTTATGCACATGTACCAACTTCCCACAAAGAATGTAAACATTACACACATGTTCTAATAAACTTAAATAATAGACAGACAGACAGACAGATAGATGGATAGGCAGACACAGACAGGTACCTGGCATGAAGTATAAAAGAGCTGCCAGTAGGACAGCAGGAACCATATCAAGAAGGAACAGTGGGCAACCGCTCTAGCTGCTGTGAACACTATAGCAATGGACAGCTCAACACAACGGAGAGCTGAGATCGGACCACTAAACTGAGCAATGGGGCTGCTAGTGATCTAGACAAAAACAGGTTTCTAACATGGTAGACACTGACTCCTGCTCAGTGTGGGTTCCTACGAGAATGGGAAGAGAGGGATTGGATTCACAGGATTTACTGAAAAGAGGATAGAAAGATGTAGGCAAGGAGGAGGCTGAAGAAACTGCACTGTGCTGTGTGCTGATGGGATTGATTCCATAGACAGAGGGAAGCCTGGCAATGAGCAGAAGGTGCCAATCTAAATGCAACATCCCAGGAGGTATGGAATGGAGAGGTGACCTCTGCAGGGAAGCACAGAGGCAGTTAGGAAGGTGGGAATACTGGGAGGAGCTGGGGAAATTCTATGCTGGTCACTTCTGCTGTGCTCAGCAGAAGAGGAACTGAGCTCAGCAGCCTGAGAGTCTAGATGAGGCTGAGGTGCTGAGAAATGGAGAATATTAAATAAAAAAGGCATAAAACAGTCATGGAGGAGTGGGAGGCCAGATGGGAAAGGGAAATGAGGGCTGACAGCCAGCAGCATCAAGTGTCCCTTGAGGTTCTTTATCATGAATTTAGTGGGGCCAGTGAGCAAAGCCCAGAGCATCTCACCAGCCACAATGAGCCACAGGGCTCAGGGACAGACTGGTGAAGAGACGGGTACAGCCCAGGGCTGGGGAACAGAGCAAAGTAAGAGAGGCCCTGGGACACAGAAGGTGCATACGGGGAGCAGTCATGATTGCAGACTATGAAACTGAAGCTCGGTGAAGAGTTCGGGGAGGTCAGGAGGTGAAAAGAGAGAGGATTCAAGGAACGAGGAGGCCAGGATATTGGAATGTAATTATTGAAGTCACCAAGAATTATAAAGGAAATGTAGATGGAATGTGAAAGTGAACTGAGGATAAAGTCTTTGAGGAATGAAAGAGCACAATCCAGGAGTCTGCAAGAGGTATGGGAAGCCATAAGCTTTGATTCAAATGCAATGTGTTCTCGTAAGAAGGAGAGAATGTTCTGGAAAAGTCATGAAGAAGCAAAGACCAATAGTCCTTGAAAGGAAAGAAAGCAAGAAAATAGCCCTCATCTAAGACCAGAAGGGCTAAATAATACCATCAGAGGAGAACAGGTTTCAGTTACAGCAAGGTAAATGCATCAGAAAAAAAGCTGAAGGGGAAAAATTTGGGGTGAATATTTACAGCTATATGCAGATGAATCCAGGAGACTTGGGCCTCTGGTGCTGACTGACATATCCAGGGGTAAAGTTCATGATGACATTGGGCCTGGTTTTGGTGGCAAGGCTGATGGTTTTATGGAAAAAAAGGAATACTGGGGGTCCTATCAAGAAGACCTAGAATTCTGAATTGTCTTTCTTGGCAGTGAAGGAGTAGAGATTGGAGACATGGATTGGGGACTGGGCTATATTCTCCATTAAAATGTTACTCCATGCAGGGAGAGATTCCTATCCATTATTCATGATAGAACCAGTGTTTGAAGAACTGGCTCCTTAAAGAGTAACTGAATAAAGGAATTGTTGGGCGCAGGCGCTCAACATACCATACCCCAGCCGGGACTAAGGACCACGCCAGCTTCCGCAATGTGCTACGTTCCTCTTTAAATTAGCCAACCCGTGCGCACCCTGCGCTCACTCCGTACTCTGTGGCAACACTGGATGTGGCCTGATTGGCCACAGCTGGATATAGTAGCCAGAGCCTGCATCCCATTCCCGCCCTGCTTCCTTGTGGCAGCCTGTGATTGGTCACGGCCAAATATATAAACCAGAGCCTGCGTAAATAAACTAGCAGTTAACTGTCGTCCACAAGAGCATCGCCTGTCTCCTGTTTCATTGGGGCTGCGCCGGTCAACTGGTGGCCCGTACGGGGAGCCCGGAACACTGAGACCCTCTCTCCGACAGTACGGGGAACCAACCTCTCTCTCCGACGGAACAGAGACGTTAACAGGTAAAACCGTCAAGCGCCAATAGCGGGGGCTACTTGGCGAGCGGGGGCTGACAGGTTAAACTGCTCACCGTTGGTAGCGGGTGCTATGCAACAGGGCCGGATAGCGGGGGCTATCGGGCAACCTTGGGCGGACGCGTCGCAAGGGTCAGGAACTTGTAAACAGAGTTCCGGGGACCGTAAAGAGGCCAGTTTTGGGGGCGCCGTAAAGGGGTGCGGGGACTAAGCTGTCCCTGTATAAAAAAAAAAAAAAGAAAAAGAAAAATATAAAATAAAAAGAAACTCTTGAAATTCCGGTTAACATGGGTAACACGGCTACTCAGCCACTGTCAGTCGCCTTAAGTGACTTACTGAGAGAAAAGGGATTACAAATGAAACAAGAACAAATTCAAAACTTCCTCGATCAGGTCGATAAGGTAGCACCTTGGTTTGGTCCCACGGGGTCCGTTACCATCCCCAGCTGGGATAAATTAGGGAGAGATCTTGACTTTGCAGCAGAAAATGGCCTCTTGGAGCCAGGAGTCAGACCCCTTTGGGCCGTAGTGAGAAGCTGCCTCGCAGACACCTCTTGTCGTGACCATATAAGGGCTGGCGCCATGGCGCTTGATTACCATCAGGCAGAATCCTCCCACGAGCAATCTCATGAGCTCAGTGCCGCAGGCGAGGTGACCCCACCCAACCCAGAAACAAAAGACTCGTCAGATAATGAGGGGGAGGAAGAAGAAGTATACAAAATGGCGGATGCAGACACCACCGAAAAAGGGGAAGTCACACACACGCAGTCGAGAGGGCCCTACTCTGAGGCCATAAATGAGCTGCAACGCAGGATTTCTCAGAGTAAATGGGTCAATGAAAGCGAGTATGGGATCCCAGGGCCACCCCGTATAAGACCTACGGCTCTACCTCCCGACCCGCCAGATTATCATGCCCATCAGAGACCCTGCCATCAGCTATGTAGCTGTCCGCAACGGGTCCAGACGTCCCCTGGGACATTCCAGGAAGACCTTTGGCATCAAGTCAAAAGAGAGGACCCAGGAGGCCTGGGCCGTTTTCTCCAGGCTTTTCCGGTTGCTGTAGATGCTCAGGGAAACAGAGCCCACCTGCCTATAGATATAAAGGCGATAAAGCATCTTAAGGAGGCCAGCACCATGTAGGGTGTTAACGGGGCGTATACCCTGTCCCTAGTAGAAGCCCTGGCAGGAAATGCCATGACACCTGCTGATTGGGCCAGTTTGTGCAAGGCAGTGCTCAGCCCAGGCCAATTTCTTGATTGGAAAGCTTGGAATGTTGAACTTGCCACAGAACAGGCCCAAGCTAATGCCCAGAACAATCAGGCCGCCTGGAACGCGGATATGTTATTAGGACAAGGGCAGTATCTCAATAACCAGCTGATTATTTCCACAAGAGGTATATGCACAGATAAATAGAATAGCCATACAAGCATGGAAATGGGTCTCGGCTAGGGGAGAAGTCTCAGGCCACTTGACAAAAATTTTGCAGGGCCCGAGCGAGCCTTTTTCAGATTTTGTGGCCCGCATGATGGAGGCGGCAGGGAGAGTTTTTGGGGACGCAGAGACAGCCATGCTGCTCATTAAGCAGCTCACAGCTGCTCTGGGTCTGCACCAGGTGTAGTTCGTTAACTTGGCAGGAGTCGGGGCTTGCCATTGTTGACGGCCCTACCACGAGACAAAGCAGAAGCCGCATCCAAACTTATTCAAGAGCAATTAAAGTTAGGCCATATCAAACCCTCAAGTCTATTCTGTTTAAACAAAAGGAGGGTATTGCCCAGGGCATGACACCTAGGGCCAGACTAAATCTCGCCCTCTTCACTTGCAATTTTGTAAACATCAACCCACAAGGATCCACGCCAGCACAGCTACATGCCAACCCTGTCGCACCCAAACATGGTTGGGTACGCTGGAAAGACCTCCTGCATGGGGTGTGGAGAGGCCCCAGCCCAGTACTTAGTTGGGCGAGAGGGGCGGTCTGTATCTTCCCGCAGGAAGAAGGCAGCGAACTTGTCTGGGTCCCGGAAGGCCTGATACGCCCCTGCAAACCACCAGACCCCGACCCAGAGGAAACATCAACCACAGAACAGGGGAATCAACAGGAGCCTCACAAGCCAGACCAAGCAAGTACACCCACAACTCCCATTAACCACGGCACCTTGGCCAACTCCCCTGGTTAGTAGCCTCCTTTTCCCCTCCTTCTTGCATCTCGTACGGTCCTTGCAGCCAATGACTTTTCTAAATTGCTCCACCGCAACCTGTTATATGTTACAGGTACTCCAGTTCGCACCGGTTCCAGTTATGGCGGACTCAGACGAGTTTCCTGTGATCCAGCTCGGGCCAACTCTCCAATTGGCTTTCATAAAGGAATGGGCAGGAACAGGGGCTCTGGCTACCATGACTACACTTGCCACATTCGGCAGTCTACTTCTGCTCTGTCGGATTCGCAGACAAAGGAATAGGGACAAAGTATCAAACAAGCATTGCTGATCATGGAATCTGGTCAAAGCCCGGCAGCATGGCTCGCCATGCTGTGACGCAGGTGTGGAGCAAAGCATCGCAGGGGGTGTCGTCCTTGGCCAGGAGACACCCCGGTCCCCATGTTGGTGAGCATGCGGGTTGGGCTCATAAAACAATACTCCCGCCCCCTCCAAAAGAGCACCAACAAGTAGTGAGGCACTGTCATGACTGCGCAGCATGACGCCTCACGAGGGGCACCGACCTCTGGAGACCCTGCGTCAGTTATAAATAAAGGGGGAGATGTTGGGCGCAGGCGCTCAACATACCATACCCCAGCTGGGACTAAGGACCATGCCAGCTTCCGCAATGCGCTACGTTCCTCTTTAAATTAGCCAACCCGTGCGCACCCCGCGCTCACTCCGTACTCTGTGGCAACACTGGATGTGGCCTGATTGGCCACAGCTGGATATAGTAGCCAGAGCCTGCATCCCATTCCCGCCCTGCTTCCTTGTGGCAGCCTGTGATTGGTCACGGCCAAATATATAAACCAGAGCCTGCGTAAATAAACTAGCAGTTAACTGTCGTCCACAAGAGCATCGCCTGTCTCCTGTTTCATTGGGGCTGCGCTGGTCAAGGAATAAATGAAAATTATACAAACACTAACACACAGTTATTGGATCTTTACTTTGTGCATTATCTTATTTAACCCCACAATGGTTTTGCAGCATAGGTATCAATAATATCTTAACTTTATCGGTTAAGAAAACAAAATTCAGGGAGTTTAAGAGACTTGGCTAAGGTTACAGAGATTTTTAGGGATAAAGCCAAACTATGAAATCAAATCTATTTTTAAAACTTTTTTGTATATGCTCAATTCTGATGGTCACATTCCCAGAAGCCTTTTCTCTCATTTCTTTCTTGTTAAGGGAACCTTGATTTTAGTTCAGGTATTAAAAGACATTGTGAATAAATGCCTTCTATATGTACTCCACCCTCGGGATTGAGTCATAGTTGACAGAAAGTGATCATTTTCTTTTCCTTTTTTTATCAGTACCAGGGATCGAACTCATGACTGCCTGCTTGCAAGGCAGGCGCTTATGCCGCTGAGCTAAATCCCCAGCCCCGAAAGTAATCATTTTCAACTGACTGATCTTGCCATGGAAGGTAGTAAGACATGTGAAGACACTGTCCATAAGCTTCCGCTCAGTATTTCCAGGCCTAACAAAAGAGGAGCATTGGACTGGGTATGGTGGCACATACCTGTAACCCCAGATAATCACAAGTTCAAGGCCAGGCTGGGCAAGGTAGTAAGATCTTGAAGCCCAGGGTTCAATTCCCAGTATGGGGAAGGGGTTCTTGCTACCACCCCTCTTTCTGCCTATTTAGAACCCCATTATGGGGGAAAGTACAACACAGAGCTATGTTGTCAATCTTGTGGATTGCCAAAGGAAAAGGCAAAGAAAAATCACCAAAGATGCCAATATCATACCGTGACATCAGAGAATCATTAAACCAACCATGGAGCCACTGACTTTGAGAAACATCAATCAATAAATAATAAATGTCTTTATGATTCAAAGTCATTGTTGCCAGTGGCCACATGTATACTATGCACAAAAAAAGAAATCAGATAAATGACAGATCACCTGATTGATTTATACAGTTGTTCCTTAAGAGCAAAAACCAAAAAGACTTGGTATAGTGGAAAGAGCTCTGTGCTATAGTTAGGAGACCTAGGTTCTGGTTTCAGAGCACATGTCCTTGGATCAGGTCACCTCCTCTTTGATACTTATTTTCCTGAAGTTGGAAAGAGAGGGTGGCTAGAAGTTCTCCATCTGTTATCACATCTCCTTTCAAGGATAAGACTTCCCTTTCTAAGACCCATGGAGAGGTAAGCCAGAGAGGCTAAGGAAAGGGTGAAAGCTCTTTGGACTATTTTCTGCACATCCCCAGTGGAGATTAAGGTGTGCCTCTGAGTCAGCAGAAGCTCCAGTAGTGAAACAGAAAATGCTCACTCTGAACATCTGAGCAGTCTGGGCTGGCCCATGTGGAAGGGAGGGCGTCACAGTTGGCTTCTGGGACATGTCGAATGCTATTCCATTTCAAGACCATTTCCCCCACTCTCTCCCCTCTTCTGCTAATATCTGTGACTTCCAAACTTCCTTATGCAGAAACTAAATCAATACTCTGCAAAGTGAAAATCAGCTCATGTGGGTTTGTGCCACTTAAGATTTATAAATATAAAGCGATTTTATACTCACTGGCCTACAAAGGGCCAATCTAGCTGTGCAGTCATGAACTTCACAGAGGATGTGAGCATTCTCTGTAGATATGCTTGCTGGTAGAAGGGCACATGGAGAAATCCTTCGTATCTTTGCTGCCGTGGTGACAGATCCCACCATGGTGTACTTTTCATGCCTAACTCAGGAGGATGGCAGCATTGCTTCTCAGCTCCCTAGATGGCTTATTCTGGGCTGCCCTGGAGACATGGATGCCTTAAAGATCACTGTAGACCCCCACTGCTTCCCAGGCCTTGATGATGCAGCCACTGAGGCATCTTCCCTTCTCCAGAGATGGGCTGCCACTAAAGCCAGCACCTGCTGAGGCCTAGCACCTCTTTGCCCCCATAACTCACTGGAATAGTACACTTTACATGTGCCCTGCATACTAGAAAAGCTCCCATGGATTGTTCAGGAAAGTAAAGGAGAAGCATTGAAGCCAGACACAACCTATTGCAAACCCTAGATGTGTCATCAATGCATTTGGATAAGTTTTTCTAACTTTTTAAACCCTACCTTTTCTCACCCACAAAATGGTAAAAATAATGTTTATCTTGCAGGGTTTCATACAGATTGGAAATCTCATATGCAAAGTAGCCAGGATGCAAGGAGAGAGTGTATCTAATTATAATGCTTGGCAGTGTTGGTGTCATTATTATAATTTCATCTTACATTAGAAGAAAGGTAACAGAGGTTTTATACCAGGCACTGGAAAGTCGCTGACTCTTCAGCATCAGCTCCTTTTGCTTTCTGGGAAGAAATCTGTACATGATCAAATAAACCTTCCAACCTCCTTAGTATAAAGTAACCCATGGTGAAGACAAATAGCAATGAATGGACAGGGCAAGAAAACTTCGTTAGAGACTGGAGGCCGGCATTTATCATGAATCAGTCTCCAAGCAACGCTTCCTTCACTGTGGGAACTGGGGATTACCATTCTGCCCATCTCATAGGATCATTTAAAGATCAAATAAGATTGCCCAGGAAAACTACTGACAATCATGATGACAAAAATATTCAAACATACCATCATTGCAAACGCAAGAAGGAAGTGGCTGGGGGTAGTTTCTATGCCTTTCGTAGCACAATAAACGAAAGGTGAAACCCTGCATCTCTGTAGCTCCTTCGGACACAATCTCTGTATAAACTACCCACTCTCTATCCTGACTGCGCACAAGCATCACTGTTATGCCCATATATCTGAATTTATTCTGGAGCTAGTTCTGTTTTGGGAGGAGGGAGAAGGTTGTTTGCTTTCTGTAGTACTGGGAATCAAGTCCAGGAGCACCCTACTACTGAGCTATGTGTCAAGTCCTCTCTTTTTTAAAATGCTGAAACTTGTCTAAACTGCTCAGGTCGTGTTCAAACTTGTGATCCTCCAACCTCAGCTTTCTTTGCCAGAATTACAGAAATACTCTACCACACCCTGCCAGATCTACAATTTTTAACAGTGTCTCAAGTGATTCTAATGGGTAATCAAGGCCACCCCTCTGGAGTAGCATTTCTTTATTGGAAGTGACTTTGTTGCCCAGCCGACACTGAAATTATTGGAAAGTAATTTTTGATTGTCACAACTGAAAGCAGGCTGCTATGGGCATCTGGTGCTTGGAGGCCGTGGATGCAGCTATGTATCCTCAAATGTCAGAAGACTGCTTCAGAGGAAAGCCAGTAACTGATTCTACTACAGAAAAAAAAATGGCTCTGCAATATTGTTGGTCCATCTGCTCCTCTTCCATTCTGTCCTGTCCTTCAAGTTGGACAGATCTTTATGACTGCCTGAAAAAAAATATATAATGCAATGAAACACTAGTGTTTGACACCTGAGGCTAAGTCACATGGCAGTCTGGCTTTGGCTTGTCTTTTTCCTTTGGGATATGCATCTTAAAAGACCTGACATGTATGAAGTCTGGCCACCCTGAAGACGCCATGCTGCAAAGCTCACCTGCAAAGGCCACGCAGATAGAATGCTGCTCCTCAGAGTCCCCTCTGCACATGTCTTCTCAGTGTGGACACCATGTGAGTGAAACTTTAGAGGGCCCAGCTGCCCCAGGTAATGCCAAGCAGAACAGAAGCCACAAGTCCCTCCAGGCTGCAGAGTAATGAGCAAAGTAATGGGGTACAGGTTTGGGTTCTACCAGGAGTACATATTTGGTTGCATGATGAACCCCGAGGCAAATTCATTATGATTCTGTAGAAGATCCATGTATGAACCCCGTTAACTGGGCCTCTAAAATCACACACAGACACCTGCACAGTCAGGCTCACATTTCCAGCCTCCACTAAGCCCCGCTCTTTCCCCTCCACACACTCATATGCCCGATGACTCAGGATCCTTTCCCTTCATGTCTGTTGTATTTTCTAAAGGTCATATTTTCAAACATGTAGACTATGAGTTTCAATGGGGGAAATTTTCCATGGGAGAATAAATACAAATATAGAGCAATCAATACACATAAATCACACATTTTTATTCTAATGATAAATCAATAGTTAACAAATACCATTACTCACAAAATCTTCTAGGGGCATACATGTCACCGTGGAGGGGAAAATAATTCTTTGAAATCTTTGAAGGTCCAATTGCCAAAGAGATGTTCTGCACACAAAATACAATTGTCTAAGACATCCTTGCTCTCTATGAAGTTAAAATAAAGGTGAAACTGACTAGGGGTACACACTTGTAATCCCAGCAGTCAGGAGTTTGAGGCAGGAGGATTGCAGGGAGTTCAAGGTCAACTCAGGCTACATAAATGGATCAAGGCTAGCCTGGACTGCACAGTGAGATCCTGTGTCAGACACACACACACACACACAGAGAGAGAGAGAGAGAGAGAGAGAGAGAGAGAGAGAGAGAGAGAGAGAGAGGAAACTAAAGCATCAAGTTTTATAGCTGAATCAGAGAAGCTGGATGGGTATTATGTGAGCACCTACTGTGTACAGATCCTGTGCAGAACAGTAATCATCAGCTTTATAAATTTTCTCAAGAACCACGGGCACTAATCATCTTCTGTTGCTCTTGCTTCTCTCTCTCTCATTCTTTCTCTCTCACCCAGTAGAACTAAAATCTACACACATAAGCCTTAAATATCTTCTTTTCATTCATGACCAAAATCTGGGTAATAACACAGACACTGCATGCTTCAGTAATGGGCTAGCACACTCTTTAGAGAGGTAATGGGTTCTATGCTTTGGTATAGGAATAAGTCAGAAGGCACAAATGCAAAGTAACTGTAGAAAAGCATATCACTCCAAACTAAATCCATATTTAATCTTTTATCTTATGCCATAAAAGTGTTTTGTTTATACAAAAAGCTTCTTTTGAGGTGTTTTTTAAAACTCCAGTAGTTAGTTGTGAGCTAATTCTTAATTTTCAGACCACTATGTTTGGGGTTTTTTTGTTTGTTTGTTTGCGGGTTAGCTGGTTCTTGGTAAAATTTTCTATTCACTTATGTAAATTACAAACAATTTAATCATCAGATTTTTCATAGTCAACCCTCTTATTGCGAATTTACTGATTTTATAACAAACACAACTGCTGTGTAAAGATGCAAATTTCTCAATGTTAAGAGGAGTTTTCTTCCTTGCAAAAATTAGACAAGAAAATAAGGATGCTTTTCATATATTTATTTTAAACCCTATATACAAACTTTAATTTTTCAAAATGCTCAAATAGCTTTCCAAATAATCTTCTGTCAGATCTCCTCCCTCCCAATTGTCTGTACCTAACAATTCATTCTTCATCAGTGTGGGAACTCTGCAAGCTGCTAAGTGTATCTATTCAAATTACACTTTCTGGAATGGAGGAAATAGCCACAAGGCCCTGTCTTGGTTTCTTTTCTCTCTTACTGAGATGAAATAGTGACACCCAAAATGAAAAAAGGAAAGGTTTATTTATCTTACTGTTTTTGGAGATTTCAGTCCACACTCAGCTGGCTCCAAGGCAGAGTGGTGAGGCTAAGGGGTAGCCATTCATGACGTCCACAAGCACAAGAAATAAAAGAGCAAAAGGGGGGAAAGCATGCCTCTTTCTTTCTCTTGTATTGAATGCTGGCTATCCATCCCTGGGCGGATGCAGCACTCACACTGCCAATCCCAGCACTAGACAATGAACCAATCACAAATGCTAGATTCAGCCACTTCCATCATTGCATGAGGCTTGGAGAGGCATCCAAACACAAACCTTAACAGGCCCCAAACCCACTAAGCCCAAGATGAGATGGTCCTGAGCTGACCCTTTTAAGTCATCAGTTATCCATATTCCTCACTCTGACTGGTGTGCCAGAGTGAAGTTTTAGGTCTCCTGGAATTACAGTCAGTTTAAACTCAGTGCTCAGACATTTCTGAAAGATTCTGTTATTACCAATCCCCAATGCACCCTGATAAAAATGCTGCAGGTCTCTTTGGAGACCACAGGGAGAAATAATAATAGGATAACTTTGGGGCAATGTACTGAAATCCTTTCTCAAGGGAAAACAGAAGCCCATTCATTCAAAGAGTTCTGGGACTATACACTGGCTTAGATCTTGGAAATGACTGAGAAGGAGCCAACAGGAAAACTAGAAATTAGGGAGAAGCTGGAGAAGCTGAAGACAACACAGAGAAAAAAGACAAATAGTCCAGAATGCTAACCTTAGAACTCAGGCAGGAAGACCCATCTCCACAAACATGAGCCCCCAAAAGAGGGATGAACAACACTAAGATGACCCTTACGCATTACTCAGTAGATGAAAGAGGGTTGCAAATACCAAAATATAATCAAATACAAAGACACATGAAGAGGAGATAAATTCTAACAAAAGATATCTCCACAGTAGAGACAGAGTATTTTTGTCCTAAATGCTCTCCAACCTGCAATACAAAAGCAATAGAAATATGAGAAAACAAATCACTAAGATATTTTCCAAAACTCACAGATGCTAAAGTGAAGGAAGTCACAAGCAAAGAATTAAAAAAAAATTGTCAAAATGTTTGAAGAGCTTGAAGAAGAAACATAAGCATCACATAACAAATACATAAGCAACAGTTGCTTAGCAAACTTAAAGAGGATTTTATTAAACTAATAAAGGATTTTACTAATAAAATTTTCAATGAGCTTGAAGAGGAAACAAACAATAAACTAATTGAGTTAAATAAGACAATCCAAGACATGAATGGCCAGTTTGGGAAAGAATTAGAAATTACGAGCAGAAAGCAAGCAGAAATACAAGACATGAAAAATTCAGCAGAAAGCACTAATAGCAGATTTGACCAACAAGGGGACAGAGTATCAGAAATTAAAAACAAAGTGGATATAGCAAATGATAAACTCAGTGATACTCTGAAATTGATAAACATCCAAGCTGGATCCAACATCTGCTACAGTACTCAGTGAAAATTGCCATTTGAACTACAAAAATAAAAGAAAATAAGAAGATGATTCAGGAAATATAAAAAGCTTATTACTGAGAAGGCAAATGTAAAGCACTGAAAAGAAAAATCAGGTGGGGGATACAGGTTCTTAAACCTTTTTTTTTTTTTTTTGATACCATGAATCCAACTAAGGTCCTCACACTTGCCAGGCAGGTGCTATGCCACTGAGCCATATCCTTGACCCTCTTAAACCTATTTTAAAATCTTAAATTTATAAAAATTATAAAATCTTCCAGGAGAACATGGCGGACAGATAACAGCAGCTACGGAGGCTCTCTGAAAGACCCATCTTAGAATTCAGGAATGGTGCAGAGTAAGGAATCATAAGCAAGTGGAGATATGCCCTGCTGACCCAAGAACGAACTGAGCTGAGAGAAACCAACTGGGAATGCAATCCTGGTGCTATAACAGGAACAGAAAAGCCCACACCATTGGAAGCCGCGATTTGGGTTTCCCGCGGCCGCTGTTGTGTCTACATCCGCTTGGCAGGGAGAGAGATGCGCGAAAGCTCTGAGAATGGGAATCAGTGAATGGAGTTGAAAGCAGGACTGGCAGGGAGCTGTGCATTGACCTGTGGTGAGTGAGAGAAACTGGGACTCTTCCACGGTCTAGGAGACTCCAACAGAGGACATTCTGGAACTGAGCAGACTTGCGGGCGCTGCAGTGACTTGAGTCACGTATCCCCCTCTCAAGTGGGATTGGTGAGCAGTGCCTAGCCTACGTGACGCTGCTGGCTGAGACTCAGTAGGCTAGCACAACCCAGATCCCAGTGCCTGAAGGTGACCTAGAGGGGCGGGCCCTGCATAGGCTGCCTGGTCTGCAAATTCGTGGTGCGCTGCGGTGGACGGGAACACCTAGCCGGCACAATTCAATCAGACTGTGGCCGACAGGGAAGGAAGCTGGGCCTCCTATATGCGCTTGCATATATAAGGAATAAAGAATATGGGAAGAGGGAGCAACAAGAAAGGGTCCTCGGCCCCAATCCTGAGAAAGAGGCATTAGCAGACACAGCACCAATAGATATAAAGCGCTATCTAGAGAGCCTCATAGACAAGTTCAGGAATGAAGTTATTAATGACCTGAAGCTAGACATAAGCAGAATAGTTAGAGAAATGCTAAGCACCACCCAAGAAAAAACGGGTGGTGGAATGGAAGAACAGAAAAAGAGGGGAGAATTGTTTGATGGAGAAAATAGAGAAAGCATAGAATACGTGAAGCAGGTTCAAAGAGTTTACCAGGAAACTAAAAACTCTATCAAAAACTGGCATAACAGCTTGAAAGAAACTAAGGACAGATTATCTGAACTGGAGGGCAGATTTGTAATATGAGAGCATGAAATGAAAAACTTCTTAAAAAAAACAAAGAAACAAACAGCAATAATACAAAGACTAGAAGATGATAAGAGGATCTATAACTTAAGAATTAAGAACATAAAAGAAGAAGTAGGGACACAAACAAATGAACTACAAAAGCTACTCACAGAAATAATCCAGGAGAATTTTCCTACTTTCGCAAAAGGTAAAGATACTCAGTTGTATGAAGCATACAGGACCCCAGCCACCTACAACCCAAACAGAGCTACACCCAGGCATATAATAATTAAAATTCCAGAAGTCCAATACAAGAAAAGAATATTAAAAGCCGTCAGAGACAAGAAATAGATCACTTACAAGGGAACACCCATCAGAATTACAGCAGATTTCTTGGCACAAACCATCAAATCACGAAGAGCATGGGGGGAAATAATTCAAGCTTTGAAAGATAATAATCTCCAGCCAAGATTGATATATCTTGCACAACTCTCCCCGGAAATTGATGGAAAAACAAGGTGCTTCCAGGATAAAGAGGAACTAGGAGAATATGCAACCACCAATTCAACTCTACAGAGAATACTGCAGGATATTCTAAAAAAGAAAAATATGAAGAATCCAGAAATAGTGGCAGAGAAGCCACAATGAATGGAGCAGAAAACAAAATGAAGAAGACAAACTGACAACTAATGACAGAAAAAGAGCTCAACAGAAATGAGGTAGAGAAGATTGGATGATAGGAACAGTTATTTTGGAGAAAATGACATCTTAATAGGTAATACTGATTTAGTATCATCTTGTTTTGAAGTCTCATCAAGCTTTTGTTCTTCTGTCTCCATTGGTCTAAACAGGTTTTATCTTATTGGATTTTATTATGTATGATAGTATAAGCAAAAACTTTTACAGACAAGGAGATTATACAGAAACCATTGTTCATTTTCTGTTAGTTGATTCTAAATACCCTGTAATACTGTCATTCTCTTAAATGGTTTTACATTGTTTTGATACATTTGATGCTACAGTATACGAAGTTTACTTCAGTATACAGTATACAAAGATTTCAAGGAAAGAGACAATATGGTAACTACTTTTATGTCAGGATTATCTTGTGGTGAAACACTATTTTGCTTAAATGGTTATGTTTTGATCTGCGCTGTTTTGCTGTTATGCCCTCTTTTATCTCAATCTCCATTTTATTATTTACTTTATTTTTATCCTTTTAATTAAGGAAAAAATAAATAAAAAAATAGCAGGATATATTATAGTAACCTACTTTGACTTTCCATTATCTTAATTTAAAGCCCTGTATAGCGTATAGCTCTCACCATCTTGTTTTGACTGGTGTCCCTCTATTCTGTTTTGCTTGATAGTACCAGGTTCAAAAGTTTAGGCAACAGCTGTGAAGATAGTGGGATTCATTATGACGCCCATTCTGGTTGACTATTATTTACTTTTGAAGACCTGTAATGTCTCCAATGTTTTGGTTTTGCCAGTTTTGCTCTTTACTGTTTTGTTCAATTTTATTATAACTGATGATATAGGCAATTCTATTAGAGATAGCTAGAGGCATTATGGTAACCATTGTTGATCACCTTGTATTATGCTTTTACATTATCTATTATTCCACCCTTTTGATTTGACTGACTCTGTTCTGTCACATTTGGTTCTACTCTCTTCAAAAGAAGTAATAAGAACTGTGGGAGCAACAAAACCCAAAATGTGTAACTGTCATTGTACAAAAGAGAGGAAAAGAAAGTGCTCTAAATGATATAACTGCATGTGTATTTAAGTGTATAAGATAGATAATGATATTACTGAGTTTTGTTGGATCATTGAACAGAATTGTTTGCAGTCTCACTGTTGGAATGTCCACTTTATAAGCCTTAATTTTGTAACTTGAACAACTATTTCTAAGATGACAATATGTAATCCATTAACTAGTGATTTCCTACTGTTTATTTTTTTCTGTAAATCTGTATATGTAACTTTTTCTGTAATTTGTACCCTTTCTCTGCTTTTTTTCTTTTTCTCCTTAAATAAAATTTTAAAAAATTATAAAACTTTTTAAAAAGCTTATTACTGAAATCACAGCAGAAAACTTTCCAAATCTTGAGAAAGAGGTTCAATATTCAGTACAATAGGCATATAGAACCCCAAATAGATACAACCAGAAAAGAACCTCTCCACAACATATCATTATCAAAATTTCAAAAATTCCAAAAAAAGGAGAAAACACTGAAAGCTTTTAGAGAAAAAAAGTGTTTTACTCATAAAGATAAAATTCTCAGAATTACACAGGTTTCTCAGCACAAATCTTAAAGACTAGAAAAGTTTTGGATGAAATTGTTCAATCCCTAAAAGAAAACAATTATCAACCTCAGACTTCTATATTCTGCAAAATTACCTTCGAAACAGATAGAGCTGCAAACACTTTCCATGATAAAGAAATACCAAAGAACCACATGGCCCCTAAAGTCCCACTGCAGAAAATACTCAAAATATCACAGACAGGGACAGAAAGCACCAAAGGGTTCAGAGAAAGCTATACATATAACCAGCTAAAGAAAAATAAAAATCCAAAGGAATCAGTAATAGAAAAATAACACAATGACAGGGTTAAGCAAACACCTTACAAAAATGTCAGTGCCAATGACAGTAACTCCCTGATCAAGATATATGCTTGAAGCTTGGATTAAATTTTTTTTAATTCAAACACATATTGCCTACAGAAGACCCACTTCATTTAAAAGGCTCGTGGATGAGAGGATGGAAAGTGATACTCTGCACAGCTGAAGCCTGAAAGCAAGCAGGAATAGCTATCTTATTTTTGGACTCAACAGACTTCAAGACAAAACTGATAAAAGAGATAAAGATGGTCACTAAATATTGGTAAGAGGAACAATTCAACAGGAAGAGTTAACAACTGTAAATTTTTCCACACCAAACGTTGGCACATCCAACTTCATAAAACAAAAACTACTAGATTTAAAAGGACAGATGGACACCAATAAAATCATAGCAGGAAATTTCAAAACCCCACCCTCATGCAGTGCACCTTGGTTCATGAATACTCTTGTTTTCAAACTCAGTATCAAATGACTAACATAACTATGGCCTTCTTTCCTGCATGAACTAGAATGTGGCTATGGTTTCCAGAATCATGGAATAAATTAAGTTTATGAAATGAGGTATCACTGTAATTAGACAAGTAAATCAGGCAAAAAAAAATATTGAAAAACTATCAGAATTAAGCCCCACAATTGAAAAAATGGGCTTAATAGATCTCTGCAGAATATTTCATCCAACAGCAGGGTACACATTTTTCTCAGTAGTACAAGGAATTATTTCCAAAATAGAATGTATCTTAGCCATAAAACATATCTAAAAAATAATTTCAATAATTCCTTGCTTACTATCAGATCATAGTGGAATGAAATTAGATATCAACAGCAACAGAAACTATACAAACACACGGTTATCAAGTAATATATTACTGAATAATCAATGGATCACAGACGAAATCAGGGAAGAAATAAAAAAAGTTACTAGAATCAAATGAGAGTGGAAGCACATTTCAAAACCTATGGAACATAATAAAAGTGATTCTAAGAAGGAAGTTTATACCTGTGAATGCACACATTAAAAATAATTTAGCAATCCCAAATAAATAACCTAACAATACATCTCAAGGTCCCAGAAAAAGAAGAACAATCCAAAATTAATAGAAAAAAACAATTATAAAGATCAGAATAAAAATTAATGAAATTGAAACAAAAAGATGACACAAAGAAGGATAAAGGAATCAAAGAGTTGGTTTTTGAAAAATAAGCATGATTGAAAAACCTTTGTCTAAACTTACCGAAAAAGGAAAGAAAAAACCTGTATCAATATAATTAGAAATTATAAAGGCAAAATCACAATTGACACTACCAAAATCCAGAGGCTTATAAGATACATCTTCAAAAACATATATTTCAATAAATTGGATAGCCTAGAGAAATAGAGAAATTCCTAGACATATATGTATTAGAAACTTGAACTGAGAAGATATAAAAATTCTAAATTATAAGATATAAAAAAAAAACAGAAGTAAAAATAAAAACTCTGCCCACAAAGAAAAGCTCAAGGCCCAGTATATTTACCATAGAATTCTAGCACTATTTCAGAGAAGATCTAACACCAAAACTCCTCAAACTCTTTGAGGAAATTGAAAGGGAACAAATCCTGTCAAATTCATTCCGGGAAGCTACCATTACTCTGATACCAAAACCAGAAAAGCACATAACAACAACAACAAAACCTACTGGCCAATCTCCTTAATGAACATATACACAATAATCCTCAATAAGATACTGACAAAGAGAAGGCAGCAAATTATCAAAAGATCATGCACAATGATCAAGTTGTTTTCATCTCATATGGGTCAACACATGCAAATCAATAAATGTTATGCATCACATAAACAGAAGCAGGGACAAAAATCATAAGATCATCTCAGCAGACACAGAAAAAGACTGACAAAATTTACTCTTGATAAAACCTCTCATGAAGATGAATATGGAACACCTTAGCTTCAAATTATAAACCCGTTTATGACAAACTCAATGCCAACATCATACTAAATGGAGCAAAACTGCAATCTATTTCTCCAAAATCAGGAATCAGACAAGGGTGTTCATTCTCCAACCACTGCCGTTCAACATAGTACTCAAGACTCTAGCCAGAGCAATCAGGCAAGAGAAAGAAAGAAAAAGGACTCATTTAAGAAATAAGTGAAATTATCATTACTTGAAGATGACATGAAGACCCCAGAGACTCTTGAGAACTTTAGAAGTTTAACCCAGCAGAAAAACAAGTCCTCACTTTGTAAACTTCCTCATCTACTGCAAGAGGAGGGCAGTGGAGATGGTGTGAGTGCTACATCCACCCTGGGGAGCGGGTAGCCTGTTTACAACAAAAAGGAGGAAAAGAGGTTTGTTTCCCTATTTTGGCTCTTACTGCTTTTGCTGTCTTCTGCTTCCTTGACCTGTTGCCCCTGAGCCACGCCACGTGCCCTGAAGCCAGGTTATTACAGACTGAAACCTCCACAAACTGTGAATTAAATAAATCTTTCCTTCCTTAATTTTGGGTGCCAGGTATTTTGTCTCAGCAATGAAAGAAAAGTAACTAAAATAGATTCCTAGAACTAAATTCAACAAATTCAGCAAAATAGCAGGCTACAAAATCAACACACAAAAATCAATAGCAGTCCTGTATATGAACAATGAATCCATCAAGAAAAACTAGGAAACCAATCCATTCACTATAACTCCAAAATACTAAATACTTAGAAATCCTAACCAAAGAAGTAAAAGACCTCTATAATGAAAACTATAGTATTCTGAAAACAAAAACTACTGGCCAATCTGAAAAAGGAGATCAAAGAAGACATCAGAAAATGGAAACACATTCCTTGTCTCTGGATAAGTAAGACCAATATTGTCAAAATGGCCATACTGCCAAAACTTGTTTATAGCTTTAATGTAAACCCAATAGAAATATCAACAGCATCCTTCACAAAACTAGAAAAAAGTAATCCTAAAATTCATATGGAACCAAATAATACCAAAATAGCAATACCAATCCTGGGTCACAAAAGCAATGAGGAGGCACTGTAATCCTGGATTTCAAGTTATAATACAAAGCCACAGTCATAAAAACAGCATGATACTGGCACAAAACCAGACATGCAGCTCAATGGAACAGAATAGAAGGGACAGAAAAAACCACAGGCACATCAGCCGTCTAATCTTGGAGTAAAAAGCCAAAAGCATACACAGGAAAGACAGTCTCTTCAGCAAATGTTGCAGGGACAGCTGGCTATTCACGTGCAGAAGACTGAATCTGGACTCCAGTCTCTCACCATGTACTAAAATAAGATACAAGCCCTAGATACTAAAACAGAAACACTTAATCTTTTGGAAGATAAAATAGGTAAAACACTAAGACATGGGCAGAGGCAAAGACTTTCTGAATAGAACACGAATTGTACAAGAAATAATACCAATAATCAACAAATAGGATTACATTAAATTAAACAGGTTTTCCACAGCAAAGGAAACAACCAACAGACAACCTAAAGAATGGGAAAAAATAACCAGATACCCCTCAGATGAGGATTAATATCTAGAATATATAAAGAATTCAAAAAAATTCAACCCCTCAAAATTAAAAGGCCCAGACAAAAAGTCAGCAATGGAAATAAATAGAAACTTCTCAAAAGAAGAAACACAAATGGCCAATAAACACATGGACAAAGTCCAGCATCTTTAGCCATTAGAGAAATGCAAATCAGAACAGCACTGAGTTTACATCTTACTCCAGAAAAAAATGACTATGAACAAGGATTTTAAAAACAACAAAATCTGCAAGACTGTGGGGAAGAAGAAATTCTTCTACAATGTTGTTATGAATGTAAACTGATGTAATCACTATGAAAATTAGTATAGAAATTTCCTAGAAAACTAAAAATAGAAATTCCATCCTACCTCGCTCTTCTCTTAGATAGGAGTTAAAGACATTATATTACAGTGATCTATGCATACTCAGGAGCTCATACGCCTACCAACAGATGAATGAATCAAGAAAAGGACAGAGATATAGAGTCAGAGACAGAGATAGAGACAGATTTGAGTCACTTTTAGGGAAATGGATGCACCTTAAAACCACAATGCTAAGGTTAACTAGCGTATGGTTTCTCTTATATAAGAAACCCAAAGTATAAGTAATTTAAAGAGCAAAACAAAAACTAAATTATTAGAAAATATGATTTGCATCTTTAACAGTTCCCCATGATAAATTTATTCATTATGTATTGCAAACATCGTAATTTTTTTTAAAAAATTACTCTTGTCTAAAACAAGGAGGAAAAAGATAATTCATTCCAAAGTAGGAGGTAATGGTAAAATATTTTACCACTTACTGTGATGTCTGTATTATAAACTTTAATTTCTTTGGTATTTTAATCACAGTGTTTTCTACCATCTACAGTCAGCCCTTATAACCACAGGTCCTGAATCTATGTATTCAATCAATCACAGATTGGAAATACTAAGAAGCAAACACTGAGTTGGTGCTGAATGTGTACAAACTTTTTTTTATACTATCCTATTCTCTAAACAATATAGTATAACAGCCATTTACACAAGACTTACATTGCACTAAATATTGTATGTGATGTAGAGATGATTTAAAGTGTATAGGAAGATGAACACAGATTGAATCTAATGCAGTTCAATTTTATATAAAGGATTTGAGCGTCTGTGGATTTTAGATCCTTAGAAGCCTTATAAGCAACACTACAAATACTGAGGCCTGACATATATATAACAAATGCAATGTTCAAAAATTTTCCAATGTATTATTTCAGTGAGAATAAAGTTCTTCGTCTTACTAGCTCATACATATGATTCTATTCCTCTAAACTGAGTATGGTGGCTCACATCGTAATCCCAGCACTCTGGAAGACTGACCAGAGGATGGCAAATTGGAGCCCAGCCTGAGCAGCTTAGCAACTTGAGACCTGGTCTCAAAATAAAATACAAAAAGGGCCGGGGAGTTAGCTCAGTGTAAAGTCTCTGGGTTCAATTCCCAATATATTAAAAAAAAGGTCCTGTTCTTCAAGAACCACTTCCAGTACCCATATCACCATGATCATCCTACCACAGGCTCCACCTTGTCTTCTCCTTTCCTCAAAAACACTTAACAGCTTCATGCAACAGCTCGCCACTGCCTGCGGAATTAAGTACATCTTCTTATCTTTGGCAGTAAGAGATCCTGTAACTTTCACTCTGTTCTAAAGTATTCTGTGACCTTAAAGATAAATAAGAACAACTAAAATAAATCAAACACAAAAAGGAATATTTGAAAATTCCTAGTGGTGGATTTCTCCATGACAAGTAAATATTTATTAAGTACATACTTTGTGCCAAGCCTTGGAACATACAGCAGCCTCTCTTTTCAGAACTAACATGCTGAATCCAGGACTAAGGAAAAGTGGCTCATAGATCAAATAGTCTGTCCTGCTGCTCAACTAGAATTTGCATACAAAACAATTAAAAGATAATCTTTCATGATAACAGAGTAAGTAATATATCTATCTCTGAGACGCCATTAAACCCAACTCACAGTTTATATTAATAAATTAGCCCTATCTGACACTGCTCTTTAAACTCACTGGCGCTGGCACAGGCCCCAAGTCCCAAGCTTCAAATCATGGCCTGACATGTAGGACTCCCTGAGTGTTATGCTGCAGATGCTTAAGAAAAACTAACAGCCGATAAAATACACACCTACGGACAGGGCCCTTCCAGAAAATCAAAACTCTACAGGAAAGTATGAAAGTCTTGCCTGAATATGGGGCTCTTGTGTGGTCAGATGGGGATATTCCATAGCTACAGGGTAAGGAGCATTTCTATAATCATGGAAACAGTACCAATTTCTCAAGTATAAATGGGGGAACAGGCTGTTGATTTTTCTTAAGTGTCATTCATATTAAGTGTCATCCTAACTAAAAGAAACAAACCTCTGAGTTGCCAATAAATCAGTGTCATCAGAAAGAACCAAACAGTTTATCATGCCAGGCAGCCCAGAATGTCTTTAAGATCGTTTCATTTTTGTTTCTTTTTTTACAAACATTCAGTTAATGCAGAAGTATAGCCCAAAAGGAGGTGAAAAGAAATGTGAACTCATCAAACACCTAAAATGACAATATTTCAGAAAGAAAAATAGACTTCAGATCAGACCAAGGTCATACCTGAACACCCAACAGTTGACTAATTGCCAAAATAAAGCATCTAACTCTAAAAATGCCCTTCAGGAGACTCTATCGCTTATGCTGTCTTTGTTTCTTTCCCATGTGAGCAAAGGTGCTAAGATCGAGTTGCACAGTTTTATATTGTATATTTCTTGTGCCTGTTTCTGCAATCAGAATAAAACTCCCTGAATGCTGGGTCTTGATTTGCCTTTGAATTGCTGTAGACCACAGACCCACCAGGCCCATGGTTATATCCAATAATAATTCTTTTAAAGAAAGAAGGAAGACTTTAATTTAATAAATGAACATGCTCTCCCTGTCTTAAAGGGAACCAGCAGCTGACACTGAGCATGGCTGAGTCTTCCATGCTAAAAACCAGCTCATACTCCTTTCTTTATCCTCAAATGAGACAGTTACGGACAAAGGACCCCCTAAAACATAACACACAAGACAAATGACCCTTCCAAAAGCTCAGAAAACTGGCCCAGCACACCCAGGTATCTTTGTTACCTGGCTATGGGATGTGTCTTTCATTTTCTGAACTGATTCATTGCTTTCCAGAAAGAAAATAAGATGTCTTATCAACTGAGGCCTGAACGTGGGGTAGAAGTCCTCTTACTGTCTTTTTCCTGAGTCATTGACGAGATGAAATCAAGCCTAAGGACGTCAGTTCAGAGAATCTCTTTTTAAAACAAGAAGAAAAGAAGGAGAAAATGAACTGGATTAGCATTGCAGAAAGGGCCTTATCACCAGCTAAGGTCCAGTAGATGACCTTAAAAACTAAAATATGTAATATTGGCCTAAAGATAGCCTGTGTGATCAGACCAAATTCAGTCAGAATTTGGGTGGTTCACCATTACCAAGCAATCAGGTGGGTCATAATAACTACTTCAATCAACCAACATAATGCTAATAAGATCCCCTGTGCACCTATTATGCATCAGCACTGTTTTAGGCATTTAGATACACTAAATCTCTAAATCCTCACATATCCTCATGAAACATATCATCATCCCTCCTTCACAGATACAGGAACCATGACACAGAGAAGCTAAGCAACTTTCTTAAAGTCGCCCTTCTAAGAATTGGCAAAGCAAGGATTTCACCAAGCAACCTGGTTCCAGCACCCATGCTGACCCCTCACCTGACGGCAGGTAGAATTCTTTGCAAATGTTTGAGGGGGAATGTTATGATACCAAGTACAAAGACCTACAGAGAAGTAGTCAGAAAGCACTGAGTCCTGCTTGCTGTACAGAATCATGGTTCCTTCGTTTTGCCCTCATAGCAAACGCATCATTACCTTCTTCTGATTCCACACATGGGAAAACTGAAAATTAGAGGCATTCTAACTTGATCAAGGTCACTGGCTGAAAAATGACATAGCCAGCTGCCAAGCCCCAGTGGTCAAACTCCAGGGCCCAAATTATTACTCTCTGTGCCACACTGCCTTTCTCCTGTAAGCAATCTGTAGTATTCCAGCCGTCTGCTTGATGACATGGGTGAAGCCTGAGCATGTGACCTCGTTTCCACTGAGTCGGCATGAGAGAAAGGGCGTGTAGTGTAGCAGAAGGAAAGTCAGACAGACCTGGGATCCTGCCCTTGCTTGACACCTTTATCTGTGACCCTAGACAAGGATGTATGCAGCTGTTACATCACTTGTCTAACCCCAAGGTGGCTCTGAAGCTTGTAGGGTACAATATCTGGTAATTCTGGCCTCAGAGCCCATCAAATCATCCATCTCCCTGGATGCACTTAAAGACACATTTTCTGTGTGCACACATTTGTGTGCATGTGAAGCACACAAAGCGGTGCTTCACATGCACAGGACATTTGTCTGCTCCAGAAGTCTGTCTGCCCTTCTTGCGCTGAGTCATAGCATCTTTTTATTAAACACCGAGGACAAAATTGCACAAAATGTAGGCTTTCTAGGTGAGGACCACAATCCCTCGACTCCCAGCATTCGTCTTGGGAACTGGCAGGAGATGCAGCTATACTGCAGTTCTGTTAATGAGGCTGCCAGGCACAACAGTGCCAGAGACCAGCAGGGCATGAAATCATTACTGACACTGCCAGTTTGGGCTAACTGAGAGACTCAAGTTTAGTCGGGAATGCTATAAAACAAATTAGTATCTTAGAAACGCTTAGATCATCAATTAGGAGCAATTTGGTTTAGTTTTAAAGATCTGTTTGTCCTTTTCAAAAAAATCCCCTCTTCAGCTTTAAAGCTGATTAGCAAGTAGTCTTCATATGCTAGTGTTTACAAAACTGTAGTTAAGTACAAGAGTAGGATCCTTAATCCCAGCGCTGTGGCACACTGAGGCAGGAGGATCACAAGTGTGAGCCCAGACTCAGTAACTTAGCGACTTAGGGACACCCATTCCCAAAATAAAAAGTATAAAAAGGATTGGCGTTATTGCTCCTTGGTTTCAATCTCCATTACCAAAAATAAAATGAAATAATAATAATAGAAATAATAAATTTAAAAGCCCTCTGTTTGATATCTTTGCTTCTCAGATTCTCAAATCACCCCTCCTGCATGTATTCAATCTCTTTTGGGCATATCTAACATGGATCTAATCACTTTAAATGGTCCTTTAGTCAATCATGAATGTATAAAATACAATTTTCAAAGACTGTGGGGAAAATTCACATCCCAATCTTATTTATAATGGCTCTAAATCACAGGCTGGAAAACAACTACTTGTTTTTGTAAAAAGTTTTATTGAAAACATCCCATGCACTTCTTTACATATTGTCTGTGGATCATCTGTGCTACAGAGGCAGAATTGAGTAGTTACTGAAGACTTGAGTAGCTGAGCCCAAAAAAATCTAAATATTTACTACACAAACCTTGGCAGAAATGTTTGCCAACTCCTGTTCTAAACAAATACTGAGCTAAGACTCCCACAAGGTATTTCACACTGCTTATCCCCACAGTAATTAAATAATTCTCTGTGTTTGTGAATACCTGTTGGATCTGCTATAAATTCCTTGAGAAACAAGGGTTGTTTTCTCCCAAGGGCCTGAGCACAGTGTAGACAAGAAGTGAGTATCTATTTGATGAATGAAAGAGTTAAGTTCCTAGATAGATTTTGAGCTCTGAAGGGCCAAAAGTATGCCTGGTCACAGTGAGAATCTGAGATTCATCGACACATCAAAACTTCATGTTTGCTGAACTCAGCTCCAAACTTAGACTAATAGTGTTTTTCAGGACATTGGGTCATCATTGACCACACATCTGTATGTTGCCACATCTCTTCTACAGCACATAATTTGTGACCATCTTCTTTCTAACTTTACACAGTCCTCTCTGACTTAAGCCTTTGTGTTGGACGCTTGGCTCTGATGGCGCTAGTCTCATAATTGACTTGCAAAGCTGGTCCTCTATCATGCGGAATCCATCTGTGCTTCACAGCGTGGTGCCCAACAGCCTTCGGGGCTCCCTAGTGGCTCCAGCCCATCACTCATCCCCAAGTCACATGGCACTCAGCCACCAGCACTTAGATACAAGGGAAGCCAGGAACAGATGCCACTGGATCCCGGAAAGACACAGAAGAGACTCTGGCTTTCCACTCCCAAGATGTATTTGTATTTAGAAATGGAAGACTGTTTAATGTGAAGACAGAAATCAGACTCTCAAGAATGCAACAAGATCTGGAAAATAGAATTAAGAGTCTAACGTACCTGGTAGAAAACCAAAAGCTCTTGTGCTTAATAGCCATGTAAATTTAAGCCAATTCACTGAATGCCAGTAAGACAAAAACCTTCATGTGAGAATCAATCAAACAGATTAGAAGATGCAAACACAACTGCAAAGACATTCAGCCACCTTATCTTTGACAAAGGGGCTAAACATATTCACTGGAAGAAGGACAGTCTCTTAGCCTCTTTAATAAATAGTGCTGGAGAAATTGGCTCTCCATATGCCAAAGACTGAAACTAGATCCACGTCTATCAGCATGCACTAAAGTCAAAATGGATCAAAGATCTAAATATTAAAATAGAAACACTAAATCTGTGGAAGACAAGGTAGGTAAAAATCTTGAAGACATAGGGGTGGGTAGGCAAAGAGCTCATGAACAAAATACAAACCGCATGGGAAGCACTTCAAAAAATCAACAACTGGGATCTCATCTTATTAAAACATTTTTTCACTTCAAAAAAATCACCAACAGAGTGAAGAGAAAACCCACAGCATGGGAAAGAATTTTAGCCAGCAACCCCTCAGACAAAAGACTATATCCAGAACATATAAAGAATTGAAAAACATCAAGCCCCCCAAATTCAAAGACTGTCTCCCAAAATGGGCATCTGAGATGAAGACACATTTCTCAGATGAAGATAAACAAATAGCAAATAAATACATGAAGAAATGTTCACCATCACTTGTCATTCGAGAAATGCAAATTAAAACAGCATTGAGATTTCATCGCACTCTGGAAAGAATAGCTGCCATCAAGAAATCAACTGATAACAAATGTTAGCTGGCGAGGGTGCAGAGAAAAAGGAACACTTCTCCACTGTTGGTGGGTGTGTAGACTGCTGCAACTACTGCAGAAATCAGTGTGGAGATTCCTCAAAAACTAGGATTGTAAATTCTATTCAATCCAGCTAGTCTCCTCCTGGGTATTTCCTAGAAAAATTGAAAGTGATGTCACAGCAGTATATGTGCACCCATACTTATAACAGTACAATTTGTAATAGCTAAATCTTGGAAACAACCAAAATTCCCATCATCTGCGGAACAGATGAAAATGATACGGTATTGTTACACAATGGAATATTACCCAGCCATAAAAAGGATGATCTTGAAGTTTTCATAGGTAAATGGAAGCAACTTGAGACTATCCTCATAAGTGAAATAAATCACACTCACATTTGTAAATATCATATTGTTTTCCTAGTATAAAAAATATTGTCTTCCTAGTGTAAAAAATAATAATAATAAACTGAAATAGTAATAAGATCTAAAATGCACAATAGATATTATAATAATAAAGGGAAAGAAAGTGTTCAAAATGAAAGAACAACTTGTAGATATATACCTATAACTGTGTATGTAAGTGTGCAAGATAGATAACCATACTACTAATTCACTATTAGTTCATCAAAAAGAATAGTTTGTGCTGTCGTTGAGTTTTTATGCTCAGATTTTGTAACCTGAACAACTATTTCTAAAATAACAATATGTAATGTATTAACTAGTGCTGATTTCTTACTGTTTTTTTTAAATTCTGTATTATTTCTATCCTTTTTTCTATTTTTCTTTTTAAAAATAAAAATATATACCTTAATGGCAAAATGATTATAAAAGAGAACTTTGCAGAAATACTCTGGAATATATAAAGTGTCTAACATGAAAGACCATTTTTATATTTCTCCTTCCCTTTCATGTTTTTAATGCCACAGGAGAACAAACTATGGAAATTTCTACTTACCAAGCATTCCTTTCTTGGAACTGGACAGACACATGTCCTTCTCTGCACTGGGCAGGGCAAAACTCACCACGAACACCTCCACTCCATCGGCCATCAGGGCCAAACCCAAGACAAAGAAGAGAATCCACTGGAAGCGCCCATGACCACACTCATCAATGATGGTCTCATACTGGTGTGCCAGCTGCTCCTCATCTTCCATCCTCTCAGCCATCAGGTCTGCCTGGCCCCGAAGGCCATCTGCCCTGGACGGTGCCATCTTGGTCTGTTTGGCTTTGATGTCATCTGGATGGGGGATGCCCTGGTACTCGCCCTCATAGATCTCATCCTCCTCATCATGGCCTTCTGTAACATCACTCTGAGCATCTTCCTCTGGGTTGGACTCGTTGCCCCGGTAATAGCCATCACTGGTGGCGTAGCCCTCATAGTTGTCCTGATACTTGTAGTCATCCATTCCTTGGTTCCGGGACTGCCTGGTCACCTCTCGAGCTATATCTCTTGCTCCGTGATAGAGGTTTGGGCTGTTTCGATAACCATTATCCATTATACACTCTCAGGGCAGTATACATTCATGTGGCTTCCTTAGTGAAAGTTACACTTATTTTCTCCTTTTTTTTTTCTTAAATCAACCAGATTTATGCAAAGACAACCTGGGTATCCTTTCCTTTTGCATTCAATGTCTATCAAAGTTTCTGGAAATTTTTAAACTCTGGTCTATCTGGTCTCCTTCAGTGACTCAGAGATGTTGTGTTAGGAAGCACTAATTAAAAATGAGTCCAGCTGCTCTCTTTGACAAGGCACAAGCAGACTTGGCAGCTTGCTTGCAGGACTGATTTGTTCTGCTACTGAAGGTTACACCTAAAAGTAGAGAAGAAAAAAGAATGTTACAGAAAGCTGAAATTCTGGAGAAATACTTCAGAAGTAAACCAACATATTTAGCAAACCCATTGCTCCATTTGTACGATGGAAGAAATCTTGATTAGATATTCAGATTCAGGGCAGGTGAACAGCAGTTGAATGATGTGAGAGCGAGGAACAACCACGTCAGACAGGGCCTCTGAGCCGTAATTCACCAAAGGAAGGGGTCAAATCAGAGGCTTGAATGAAACATTAAGTGGTCAAGGGAATTTTGAAGGAAGGAATTGTGGTGTCATAGATTTCCTCTTAGAACTTAGTCAACCTTACTGTGGAGGTTTATCATATTCAATTTTTGTTATGAAAATGCTAGCCTTTCAAACTCTATTAGGAAGTGGCTGTATAATTTGACATCCAGATATGTACCACAAAGAAATATTCAGGTTGGTGGTTCCTGAAGCCCAACTTGCTTTTGAGACTGAGGATTGTGGTTCAGGGGCTACTCTGACATTGTACTGCACATGGTTTATACTGGCAACTACAAAGGATTAAAAATCCAGAAACAAATTGCTTGAAATTCGATTCTGCTGCATAATGGCCAGATGCCCACACCAATGTCTTTGCAGGCCTCAATTTTCTCATCTGTAAGATGTGGAAGACAATAGCACTTAACTCACAAGGTAGTACACAAAAACATTGCCGCTGTTACTTCCCTCAGCTGTGGAGACAGAGTGGTAAGGGCCAAGCCCCTGTCCTAGAATCCAATTCTAATCCCTGGTTCCCTCTGTTCAGTCCAACACTCAAAGGATTGATGCCCTGCCTTAATTATCTTCCTAGAATCTCAAAGCTCACAAGGATTGGAGCTGTCCCTTTAATGATGTCTGCTATGTTCCAGAAAGTGTGCTGAATGTGTCACATTCCTCCTTCATAAGTTTCAGATCAAGAAAGACAGGGAAGGGAAGGAAGGGAGCGAGGAAGGAAAGGGGAGGGAGGGAGGGAGGGTGGGAGGAGCAGAAAGACAGAAAAGAAGAAGAAAGGAAAGAAAGAAGGGAAACGGAAAGGAAGGGGAAGGAAAAAAAGAAAAAATGTGTGTGCATACATTCTGTGGCTTGGAATGGATCAGCAATGCAATCAAGGCTACCCAGCCAGGTCCATTAATCCTAAGGACAGTCCTTTCCAGGCGCTGTCCTTCCCAAATGCTGTCCCAAGAGACTGTCATCTTCTGTCACCTGAGAGCATTAACAACAGGGCTGGTTGGAGTTTAGGAATCTGAAATCACTCCCCAAGTGGCCCTGAGGCTCCACCTCCCTTGCTGAGCAGCCCCTCTAGGGTAGAGACCAGGCTTATCCCAGGAGTCCAGGTGTCAGGACTCCCACAAGAATGGACAGAACCCTACCACCCAGCTCCACCCACCTGCCAATGTGTACATATGCCAGCAACCCTTGCAGGCTTCTCTGGTGCATTTGAAAGCCACTGTCCTTTTTCCTGCACTCAGCAGATGTCAGCTCACATCTGTGTCACTGGACACATATGTCCTTGCCTAGGCTGCTGAATCCTCTGCCCTGCACATGACATCTGGTTCTCCTCACCCTCCATCTTGAATAGATGCCAGTTCTGGGAATCATCTGACCTCTACAATATCCTGTTTTCCTTCTGAGAGGGTACCAGACAGTAGCCATTCTCAAACAAAAGGTGGACCAGACCACTTAAGATGTGAGACTCACAAAAAATGCAAATCCAGGACTCCTTCTGCAGACACTGAACCTGCAGAGTAGGAGCAGGACTTGAAATATGCTTCTTCCATAAATACCACAGGGAATCCAGGGGACTGCACCATCGCTATAGGAGCCAGCAAGAAATATTTGCTGAGAATAATTCTCTTTCTGATTCTTCATCATCTTTAGTAAATAAATTTATATTAGACCATGCTGGCTTGAGCCATGTCAGATTAATATTCTAAATCTGTTTTTATTATATGCATTTAGGGACCACAGGAGGAATATAAATCACACGTGAACAGCATGAGAGTTTTCAGTGCTATAAAAAAAAAATGGAGAAAAAATGCCAACTGCCTGAGATCTGCTGGGTTATTTCCATTCAAGGGGCCCTGCAAAAATGTCATGAGCCAGAAATGATAGATTTGCAATTCCCAAAGCACATGTGGGAAATACCACTTTGGGCAAAGTCTCTGGGATTTGCTCTATGGAAAGAAGCTTATCCTTGTCAAAACTAATCCCACTCTACTGATCCAGTTAAATGAACTGCCATCAATGTCCAGTTCAGTGGAGTAAAGGGGCATCACTGTCAAGTGTTTTTACTTTTTTTATTTCTATTTTATTGAGAAATACCAAGTTATTTTTTCAGCAAGGCATTTTGTAGAGAAACACAAGGATTAATCACTTATAATCCTATAGGTTGAAATGGGTCCCTCCAAAAAGGTGTGTTGAAGCCCTAAGCCCTGGGACCTTAGAATGTAGTCTTGTTAGGAAATGGGATCTTTAGAGGTGAGACAGTTAACGCAATGTGGTTATGGCTGTCGCTAATTCAGTTTGACAGTATCCTTCCACAAAGGAGAAATGTGGGCATAGAGGGAAGACATGGAGAAACCCCAGGAGAATGTCATCTGCAAGCCAAGGAAAGTTTAAGGTGATCAGCAGCTGGAAGACAGAACCGGAACAGATTCTTTCTCAGAGTCCTCAGAAAGAACTCACCTGCTAACACCTTGATTATGGACTTTTAACCTCCAGACCTAAGAAAAAGCAGAATTCTGTTGTTTACACTACACAGTGTGTAGCATTTGATACAGCAGCCCCAGAAAATGAAAACATAAAACAAGTCTACAGTTAATCAACGAAACAGCAATGATAAACAACCAAAAGAACAACTACCACATTACCTAATCACTAAGGGAAGAACTTCACAAGCCTGCCTCATTCATTCTTGTAAGGTTATTCTTTCCATTTCACAGACAGAGAAATTGAGGACAGGAGGAGACATGGTCATGCCCAAATTGACACAAAGTCAATACCAGGGCTTGGCTCTGGAGACCTGTGCAAACTGAACTTGATGACCACTACAGAGACTGAGACTGCAAGGAAGTAAAGCAAGGTCACATCCTGAGTGGCCACCAGAGCTAAGCTCGCTACGGGGCTTCCAACACTCAGATTCAGGTTGTTTGCACACCCTCATCAAACACTTCCCAGGATTTTAGGTGGTTAAAGCATTGTAGTAAATATCACATGGTTTGATCTCCATCCTCGAGAATCTACCTCTTCCTGGGGATTTAGCTCAGTGGCTCAAGTGCTTGCCTGGTAAGCGCGAGATCGTGAGTCCAATCCCTGGTACCAAAAGCAAACAAACAAACAAAAAAAAGAGTTTACCTCTCATGAGAATGTCAGATTAAAATAACGCAAAGCATCATGTAGCAATAAATTTATAATCTGAATTATTACTATGTTCTCATCTTTCATCTCCTGAGTGCTGTACTTGCCTTGTGTCTTTTTGCCAGATTCTAGGCCAAGTTTATCTTGTGACCTCTTTTAAATCTGCACAACAATCCTTGAGGCTGGACCATCATTACCCCATGTCTAAGGAAACAAGACTGTGGCAGATGAAGTTACACAGGTGGCCTCTGGGGAGTTTCAGAGGAGTGAGGGACCACTCCGCAGAGGGGTCTGCTGAGAGCATCCTACAAGAAGGGGGGCATCCAAGAGTAGAAAAGGGCCAGGGCCAAGAGAAGCAGACAACAGAGAGGGTACCGCAGGCTGGAGAGTATGGGACTAGGACAGACACATGGGGAGCCAGAGGACATTGCTGTCATTTGATAGGGAGGTGACCAGGGTGACCAAAACAATCAGTACTCCAAGTAGCCAAATTCTAAACTGCAAATCATCTCACAACCTTACAATTTCTGCATAATTAAGACACAAAATATTTTTTCTCAGATTGACCCTTTTGGTTGATGGGGCTATGTAAAGAAGACCTTGGTGTTACAGGGTTCCAGGTTCCAATACTGATTCTGACATTTTCTATAACTAGGTGTGTGCTGTTAATCACTCCATGCCTCAAGTTCCCCAAATTTAAGATGGCAATAATCTTAATCTACTGTAATAATAGTTTCCATGCCATAGAGTTTTTATGAGGATTCAGTGAGATAATCAGCATGGTGCCCAGCAGGCACAGATACGATCAATATGAATTTATTTGATTTTACTCATATCACTGTCATTATGATTATTATCTCAGTATTGGCAATTAAGATGTAGACAGGATCTCAGCTTGAGCTCAGCTTCACTCCCCATGAGATCTGGGGCCCATCTGGGCCGAGCTGGGGAACCAAGTACAGAGAAGAACAAACTGACATTTAGTTTCTCATGAAAACTGCTGCCTCTCAAAAATGTCCCGCTAATCTCTTAAGTGTTTTGCTTTAACTTCTACAACCTATTAACTTTCGCATCGCTGCTCAATTTTCAGAGTCATTGTGAAGTAAACACCATTCATAGTTAAATATCGAGAACACAGTTAAAAGTAATACTATAATCAAATGATATAATGCAGCCCAGAATTAGTTCTGCCTAATGCTAGACCTTGAATACAACTGAGTTAAGAGAAAAAAGGATTCCAAGAGCAAATAAATTGGGGAAAATTGCATACTTTATTTACCGTTCTCTTGGCAATTCACGAAGCACATTATTATATTAACAGCTGTGAGAAGACCTGAACAAATCCCATTTAAAACTATAATGAGATATTACCACACACCCATTAGAACAACCATAATTAACAGACAGTAGGAAGCGTTGGGTGGGATGTGATGAACTAGAACAGTCAGAAACTACTGTGGGAGTGTAGAATGGATCGGCCTCTTTGGAAAACAGTTTGACAGCTTCTTAAAATGGTAATCATATACTTAACAAATAACCCAGAAATTCCATTCCAAAAATCTACCTAAGATAAACAAAACATTCACCCAGACAAAAACTTGTACACCAATATTAACAGCAACATTATCCCCAAACTAGGAATGGTACAGAGATCCTTCAATCAGTGAATGTATAGACCAAATATCTATGGTATATCTATGCAGTGATGAAATATTAACTGGCAATGAAAAGGAACAAAGTACTGATATACACTACAACTTGCATTAATATTAAACTAAACACAAAAAACATACATGAGTCCACTTATATGAAGTGTCCAGAATAAGCAACCCAGGATGAGAGAAAATAGGCTAGTGATTGCATAAGACAACTGATAGGAATAAATATACACTACAAAGAAACTTAAGGGAATTTGGGGGATTAGCAAATAATGAGAATGGTCTAAAATTAGATTCGAGTGATGACTATAACCCAGTACATTTACTAAAAATTATTTAACTGTATGCTTTAAATGAACTGATTTTTTGATATGTAAATAATACATCAATAAAGCTGCAGCCTCACTTCCATCAAAATTATTTGTTAAAAATCAGCATTCTCACAATCATGGGCCTCTTTTTCCTTGGCAGCCTGTTAAGGTGCATGAATGTAGGTGCTTGTGTATGGCTCAGTGCTGGTCTGTACCTGGAGTATGTGTTTTATTCATCCCAGAACTTTCCTGTCTGGAGAATCCCTTTAGCAAAAAACCTAACATCTATTTGCATGCAAGACCAAGAGCTGCCTGCTGGAAGACAGAATTTAGGAACACAGCCTGGGCATGGCCCAGTGGGTCATAGCTGGGAAGCGGGAAGTTGTGAAGCTTTTCACCAGACTCAGTCAAATCTTGATGGTACATCAAGAGCCCAGAATGCAGTGACCTTGGTGCATGAGACAGCAGAAGGTGGGCCCCCTCAACATTAGCAGTGTCCACGGCACTCAGCCCTGCAGAGCTGAGCACTGGTGAGGTCCTCCTTGGCAAGACTGCCTGAAATATGGCACCTTAGCACTTGAGAAAAAAACAGCAGAAGCAAGAAAATCTCTCTAGCCTTTCTTTTACCAGTCTCCCCCAAAGCAAGCCACAGCAGAATCCTCAGACCTCACTTTACAGTAGGTTATAAAAGTCTGCATTGCATAGGTGTCCACACTATGACCAGAAGCATGGAATGTCCTTATCTCTGAAGACACGAGGATACAGAAAAGAATCTCGGTATGGATCTGTCACCATAGATCATGCTCTTTCGTTTGCCATTCATACTTCTGCACAATTATTTATTAAAATATACAGATCACTTACTTCATTGATTTTGCCTTTCTGAAGGCTCTTAGGTCATACAAATTATGTGTTAATCTGTCTTTTACTGTAGAGGTCCCATCCACGAACCTGGCAGTGAGTGACAGATCTCAGACCCCCTATGCCACCTCTTGCATGAGTTCCATCTTAACTGAGATGTCATGTCTATAGTGAGTATTCACAGAAAGCCAGGAGACAAGAGAAAGACCACTGGACCACTGACTGGAGGACCTAACTCTAGTCCTAATCCAGCTTGACCTAAGCCACTGTGGGGCTCGGATGAGTCATTTGTCTTCTGAGGCTCCAACCCATCCTCTCTTCTAAAGCCCCATGCAGCCATCTGAATCAAAACTTTCTTTCTTATGTATCTGTGAAAATATTTGAAACCATCTAAGAAATGCCTAGTAATATGATTATTTTAATATTTAGGATAGTGTTCTTTGGAAGCAAGAGCAATATTTACCAAGTAAATAACTTTTTTTGAAAAAAAAATTGTTCTTTATTCGTAAATATTTAGGATTGTTCCAAGTAATTGTATACATCTCTATACTATAATCATGGATGTCTCTTTGTTTCTCTCTGTGTGTGTCTTTCACTCTGTGTCTGTCTGTCTGTCTGTCTGTCTCTTTCCCTCTCTGTGTGCCAAAAGATTCTAAGCAAATCCAGGATAGATAAAGCACTGCATTTTACTTACTTTTGAGTCTCCAGCACCAATCTCAGTATTTCAAACCCACGCTGCTCAGTAAAGGAGGTTAACAGGGTTAACAGTTACCTGGTGCCCAATTGAAAGCAAGTCTAAAAGGATCCACCAGCCAGCACGTCCCTGTCTTACTGTAAGCAGACCAGCTGGTTCAATGCCATACTTTACTTTTGTTTAAAAAATTAAAAAATAATACAAAAAGGTCAGATGAACTGGCATCTTGAAGAAGGACCATTCACCGGGCGACATTTACTCTCTGCCTTTCTCTTAACACCAATCTTTCCAGCTGAGACTGCCAGGTTGCTGTGTTCCAAGAAAGGCTTGAATTATGTGTTACCAATTTTCTCACTTGAAAATATGTTTAACCACCTGTGATGCTTCCTGAAATACACCACTTGATGTTTCTGGGGTAAATTGCGTCCATCATGGGCTGAAAATACCAGGACTCATCTGCCTGGTGACGGAAGCTACATTCATTGAGGTTTCCAACAGCCACTTCTGCACTTGCCCCACTTACAACAGGGTTGATTCATTAGTATTTTATTAAAAGCATTTCTTTGTTCTTAGCTAAATCACCCATCTATTTTCTACTGTGTTAAAAACAGAAAGCCAGTTTCCAAGGTGTGAGAAACAATTGGTTGTTAGACAAGAACCAAATACCTAGTTTTAAGGGAGTGTAGATAAAAAACAAGTAAGTAATAGCAAATCTATGAAAGTAATGTCAGCCTCAGTTTGAATTTTCAGAACGATGCTATTTTTAAAATAAAAAAATAGGACAACAATTCATGTAGAAGTATGTCCCCATAACTTTGTTTTTAACATCAAACCTTGAAAACAACCCATATGCTCAACAGGGACCAGATAATTAAATCTTGACATATTTACACAGTTAAATATTATAGTGCTATAATTGTTGCTAAGGACTTTTTTGGGGAAAAAAATGATCACACTATAATCCCAGGTAAGTGGTATTCATATTGTTACTCCAATGCTATCCATAATATTATATAAATATGTATGTGTGTAATTTATGCAAATATTTCTGGCAAGATGATCTTAGATGTTTGCTTTATACTCCTTGCAAAGTTAATTTTCTCCCTCTCTGCTCCTCTATGTTTTCAAGCCAGGTCAGTGTTTTGCATGTCTGGTCCTCAAACTCCAGTACAATCACTTGGTGCCTCTTCAGTGATGACTCCTGTACCCCATTCCAATTTTGTTAAAACAGGAGGAGAGAAATTTGCTTTATTAGCAAGCTCCCTGCGCCATTCTTGTGCTCATTTAAAGTGAAGCGTCTCTAACCCAATTCTCTTACTGCAGGAAGCAAATGGTAGTTTCTTTGGGATTCAAAAGCAGGGCTAGAGTGACACCCAGGTCTGCAGACAGTCAGGTCCTGCTAGGAGCAAGGCAGGAGGGAACAGGGACTGGTGCTTAGCTGTATAGAGATGCCCAGTCACAGAGAGGAACCACAGAAGGAGGAATGTGAGCCCCTGAGAGCAGGCAGAGCCTGCCCCTCCTGCCCACGACACTCTGGATGTGGAGAGGTAGAGAACACCCATAGATTCACAAGTTCTGTGAGTCTTAGCCCTTGATAACCTGTGAAGCTTCGCTTTCTTCATAAAATAAGAACATGGTTTCTATTCACTGAGTTGCTATGAGAATTAAATAAGTTAATGTTTTTTAAATGCTTGGTACACTTCCTGTCATCAAGAAAGCACTCAACAAAAATAGCTATTATTCTATAAACCTACACATAATGATACACCTTTCTATACATTCACTAACCCCTACAGCATCGCGTTCTTGAGCCAAAGCAACAATAACAGCCTAAACTTCTACCCATCAGCTGCAAATCTGCAGCCCTCCCAAAGAAACCCTTTGGGTTTTTAGCACCAACAGGCCTCAGGAGCCTGCCCTGAATATCCACCTCCAGCTTCCTCCACCAACCTCTGCCAGCTTTTTTATTCAGTGGCCCTGTCCTGCAGTCACCTACTGATACTTTGTTCCCAAATGACTGTTTCCTAAGGTGAATGTTTCCCAAAGGGAAGATGCTGCCTTTCATGATACCTGACATGATTTCAAAAGGAATTTGAATGCACCATTAAATAACACCAAATAACAAAGAGGAAGTCATTGCTGGTTGAATGTTCTTTCAATCCCTTACAATTTAAGGACAAAGTCTCTTTGCAGGGCTAGTGAGGAGCTGCACCTCCTTCCTAATTTGCTAACCATCCTTTTTAATGAAGTGGAAACATTTAAAGGTTCACAGCCTTTAAAAGAAACAATGTCTAGCTTAGAGACAGTAGCAAAATATTGGATGGACTCTTTCTTCTGTATTTGGGTTTGTTTTTGTTGCTGTTGCTGCTGTTATGTTGCTATGCTTGTTCACTTGCTGGAGTTTTGGAGATAGTCTTGCTGTGAATATGCATTCAGGTTGGTCTGGAACTCACTATGAGGCCAGGTTGGCCTCAAAGTCCCTGTGATTCTTTTAGGGATTACAGGCATGCTGCCAAACACCGACCCTCCACTGTATTTGCTTTATGGGAATGATATACTTTCTTTCCTAACTTAAGACCCTCAGTTAATAAAAGTGACTTTGTATTTTTTAAAGTAATTAATTAAGAAGAATACATGTGATAAGTGACCTTTGTCAGAAACAAGGTAAAAATCTTGAGCATCCATGGGTTATAATTTGCAGACACCACCCAGGCAAGAAATGCTGCCATCAAGATGGACAGAAAACATTTTCTGAGCAGAGTTGAATTTCTAATTTCAGTTTTACCACACTAGCAGATTCGTGCCTTTATTTCTGTTTTATAGATGAGATAACTAGAGTCAGAGAAGTTAATTCTCTTGCCAGGTCATGTAGGTAGTAAATTCAACAGTTAAGATTCAAACTCTTCTCCTATACCAAGATGCCACCCTGGCATCCTTACTGCTAGACAGATACCTCTTGGATGCTAACAAGAAGTAGAGAAAACACTACATGTGCATAAGGGCCTGCCAGACAGCTTGGTGCCCCCAGCCTCAAGATCTTGGCCTTCCCTCTCTACCAAAACACTCCTACAACCCCACTGTACCTAATAATCAAGTATGCCCAGCAAGGTGTACTCACCTTGAACAACAACTGAACAGATCTCTGTGTCATCACTTAGGAACATCTACACCATAGGGAAGCTCTTAGAGTGACAGAACTATACAGTGAATCTTAGCAAAGTTGGGTGATGCCAAATTATCTACCAAAGGGGCTGTGAGGCCAGCAGGGGCCAGACTCACATGGGGAAGATGGCCAAATGCACTTGAAACACAGAAGTGAGGCCCTGGCTGGGAAGGGCCTTGAATGAAAAGAGAAGGTGTCAACCAATTGACAGATTAGTGCTGGAGGATGAAATCAGCACAGCAGATAGCAGACTCATCCAGAGCTGCTTGCAAAAGCCTTTAGAAAGAAAACTAAGAGCTGCTGAAATGGAAGCCTCTGCTGCTACACAAAACCACCTGCACGTTCCTCTGACCCAACAGGGCTTATCTACAATGTCATGGTAAGCAGGTCTCATTTCCAGTGGACTTCAATCTCCCCAAGCAAAGAAAAGATATTATAACTTTTGGGAATTTCAGATATAGAGGTTTTTCTTCTTTCCTCAAATAGAGATGATTCAAAGCCAGTTCTACAGGTAGAAAGTCAAGCCTCAAACCTAAGGCACAAATAGTTGAAACTAATAAGCCAATAATAGAATTCAGTGTGATCTTGAATTTTTTTCTTTGAACTGGGACTTGAAGTCAGGACCTGGTGCTTACCAGGCAGGCTCTGTGTCGCTGAGATACTCCCCAGTTCAATGTGACCTTGAAGAGTGCCATGACTATCACCAAATGATCAGGAAGGAGATTCCCTTCTCCTGTGGCTGGCAGATTTTTGCCTGCTGTTGCCTCTCACTTTTAAATTCTGAGTGATGCCCAGGAAGTTAGGTCTGGGGACAAGCTATCTATGTAATCTACCAATGCTTTCATGCAACTATCGTCCAATACCATCAGCCCCATTCACAGGGCCTGACTGTTTATTTTAAAGGCTGCTCAAAACCCTCCAGCCACTGTTTTGATCTTGCCATGAAGGGTCCTGGCAGAACAGCCCACACGGTCTCCTTTTCTGGGAGCCCTTCCTCAGGGCAGTGGTCTGCTTCGGTTTCCACCACTGCAAGCATTTATCTGTTTTGCCAATATTTTGAGAAGCACATGTAGGGCCTGTGCCAGCACTGGGGACACCCAAGAGAATGTAACTAGCTCCCTCTGTTATATCCCTTAATGAATACAAATTTTACTGACCAAAGGATGACAGCCTTTCTGTAGGGAAAGGATGCTCTCTGCAGACAACATATATTCTATCATCGCAGTTGCTGGAATATTAGAAGCATGCTCCCAAAAGCAAAAATCCAGAGGTAGCACAAAGATTTATTGTCCCATTGGGGGCACTGGCTGAAAAGGTGGATCTCTTCTTAAAAAGACTTAAGAGACTCTGTGGCTACAGATCTATGGGTCATGGAGAAAGAAGCCTGGAAGACCAGCGTTGATACCAACGGGTCCTCAGCATCAGTCCCCTGCATACCGGAAGTGCAGGACTGAGGGCAGTGGGTGGTTCCCAGCCTTCATTTACTTTTTCCTGTCTTGAAACTAACCAGTCCTTTGCTACTGCCTTGCCTTTACCCAGCCCTGGAAATGTCCCTTTTTCTAGGATGATCTCACTGATACCCTCTGCATTCAGAACTGCTGGCTTCCTGCCCTCTGCTTGGTTAGGGTCCCACATCTCTGCTGCCCAGATGTAGCTATAGACATCAACCTGAAGCCCCTCGACCTCTAGAACCCTCCCCACATTTCTCAGTGAAATTATTAGCAGAGGTCTCACAATTGGTCTTATAATCTCATGTATTTTCCTGAAATAATATTTTTTAAACTTACCTCCACACCTCCCAATCCATCTCCATCTCCTACTCATCCTGAAAGGACTCAGCCTCTGAGTATTACTGGCCTTGAGGCTCTCTTCTGCCCTGAAACACACCCCACTCCAGTGTGCCACTTCTCAGTAATTAGTCCCCCCTTCTCTCCAACCTCACCTTAATGCATCCTTGGCAATGTGTAACCTTTGTGATTAGAAAGGGCTAAAATGTTGTCAAAAATGCAAGCATTGTTAATGCTAGAATCTAGCACTTGAGGCTCCACTCCAAACCCTATAGGAACAAAGAAAGTTGGGGAAAGAAAGCCCTTCAAGAGTTTATAGTCTGTATCAGGAGCTTTCTCTCACAAAATCTATTAATCATTTCAAAGAGCTAGGGATTTGGTGTAGGTAACAAGGGGTCAGAGAGCCAGGAGATTTGCCCCAGATCACAAACCTGGAGAGAGGCAGAGCCGAGTCACAGCCAGGTCCACATCTTGCTGAGTTGGCTGTGAAGCTGGGGGCTCCCCCATTTTATCTCACAGTATCACACATGATCTCAGTCTGGCACCTGACAGGCTCAGCTAACTGGGTGATACAATTCCTCAGCATGTCTCTTTATACTGTTCGACTTTCCTGTTCAAACGACTCCTACATATTTGGCAAGGAAAAGTCTCTGAAGATGTCAACATTTTTAAAAACTCTAAAAGCCACCAGAAGTCCTGCCAGCCAATCATCTTTCAGTCACTGCTAGATGGTAAGCATCTTGAGGGTAGGTTCGTCTGTGTCTCCCATGTAGCAGGTAGCAGGACTTACCAATGACAGGCACATAACAAATAGATTACTACAAAATAGAACACTAGACTCTTGCCTGATGAAGCCCAGGGCAGCAAAAACCCAAACGCCCATCACAGTACCCTTCAAAGTGTGTCCTTGGGCACTAACACAGCTGACATTGCTGCGATCTGGGATTCAGGGGGCAGCAGAAGGAGAAGACAGAAACTGAGAGAGCCACCAAACTAGGTGACAAAAAGCAGATTTTTTAAAAGATGCATCTTCATTGCCTTCCTATTCCTGAATTGCCTTATGGTATAGAGAACTTTGATCAGGACTATTTTTTGTAGGCTCCTCAGCAGCTACTGGAATCATCCAGGAAGCAGATGGCTCATCACTTTAACAAGCTCATGAAGGAAAATTCCCGCACTGGGCATCATCAGGGTCCACCCACAGAGCTGCCTGCTGCTGTTGCTGGGAGACTTGAAACCAAATACACGATGCCTTTCTGTGATCCACAAATATGAGGCTGTCATTTGCAAAATGATCTTTAGTCACTTTCACTTCTGAAATCAACTAACAACATGGTGCTTCCTTTTCAAAAGGGAAAAAATATTTTATTCTTCATCATAAACCACCCAGTCATGACTCCTTCTGGAAATAAAAGGGAAAAGAGGTCACTGCAAGCTGTTGTACATATAAATAGGAGCACAGGCACGGGGAGCTTTCAAAGGGGGAAGACATAGTGATCTCTGCTGGGGAATTTGAAACCAGATGCTTAGACATCAGCTAGTTTCTGTTATATTGAACTAGTTCCAGATGCTTCCACCAGGCCAAAACCAAGGGTAGACTGTGGATGTGGACGGGGTACAGAAAACACTGCCCCAAAATATGGACTCTGGGAAATTGAGGAAAGAGCAGAAGGAGGAAAGGTTCTGTGACCTTCTCCTGCCTTATTTTCCCCTGAAGTAAGCCACAGAAATTAAAATTCCTCTTCTTCCTTCTTTTCTGAAGCCACTCCTAAAGCCAGGACTTTTTCCTTCCCTTTTCTTTGATACCTCATGCGATAGCGTCCTGCCCTACACCTGGCAGAAAGGAACATTCAAGGATGCCAAGAAGAAACTGAGAGAACGGGCTAAGCTCTCCACCTACCCAAGTTTACCACCATGAGATTACACCCTTCTGTCTTCTAACAGTGTCTGTAAAATTGTGCAGACTCCCCAGGTCTTTGGGCTTCCATTTCTGAAGGCTTCGGTGTCACCTTCTATTAAATAACTGCATAGATTTTTCTCTTGTTAATCTGTCTTTTGTTGAAGGTATCTCAGCTATGAAGCTTGAAAAGTGTGAGAAAAAGAAATCACTTTTCTCTCATTCAGCATCCAGCCAGTCACAGAGGCCTACTGGATATGACCCTTTCAGCTGTATGAGCTAGATGAGTCCTTTCCTCACTGGGCACCACACTGACCGCATGGGATGTGTCCAGTTATAGTGACTAGAAAGGTTCCTTCTGGAAGCAGTGCTGTGCCTTTGACACAAGATGCTTTTCACAAAGTCCCTTTCAGTCACACCTTTTTAAATTTCCAACAGAAGAATATTATAAAGAAAATGACTGATATCCAATTTCACATAGAGTTTTGCCCTTGATCTTGACCAAAATGTTCCCTTCTCATCCTCACAGGCACATCCTATCTGGGAGATGCAGGGTTGGATCACAGTCTGCTCCCTATCTGGGATGATGTGTTTGAACAAGAGCTCTTAACCTCAGAATGCCAGCCTATGACACTTCTACAGAGGACCCATTTTCTGTCCTCTGCATAGCACTGACTTTAAATGGGCTCTTTTTCTATTGCAAAATGTAAAGTCAAGAAGATATATACCAGGCACTAGATCTAATATCCATACACATATGAGCATGTCAGTTGACAAACTGAAAGATCAGAAGACAACATACTATCTTCTTAAGTAGCAAGAATGGATGCATGCACATACACACACACACACACACACACACACACACACATACATACACACAAGCTCACTCTAAACATTTTTTGACTATTAGCTCTTGAGACAACATTGCCTGCAAAGTGCACAGTTGGACCGACTTTCTCAGGTGAAACTAAAGACAAACCTGAATTTACCACCTCTGCTTGCTTGTACTGCCCATTTTAGAGGTCAGGTAGCTAAGCAACACCCTGCATTGGCTCTGCTATGAGTAACATTGCTGATGTGAGGTTACAGTGGTAACAACTGTTTAAGCAGTTTTTCAGTAACCTGGAGGCCACTTTTATTTATCAAAAATGAGTAAAAAAAATACTAACTCTTCACGTGGCACTGCACAGGTAACCTCTGGATGTCAGCAGAAAGTCCATGCTAGGATTTCACCAATACTGCCTTTTCCTAACACATGAGCCCTGACAAGAACCATGACGCTACCTAATGTCCCCTGCCCCTTCTCTCCATCCCTAGAAAAGAGACAAGCTTCTCTTCCCTTTGTTTGGAGGCAGATGGTAGTAATGTGCTCTCTGCCTGCCAGCACCCAGGCACAACAAATTCGATGCCATGTTACCTTTGCACAAGCCTGGTGGTCGCTGCTGCCCCCTCCCCTATATATGTTACATATGTTACAGTCCTATGTGTACCACGGCGGGAAAATGGCACGCACATGCTGTATGTATAGAGAACCTTCCAGAGGAAGAAATGCTGAACAAGAATGTTAATACTGATCATCTCCAGGACAGAGGAATTGTGTGCACTGTGGCAGATTAGTAATGTGTTCTACAAGAGGAATCAGAGGGAAGCGGAGAGGCCACAAAGCATCCACAAACTTCCTTCTAAAGAAAAGTAAGTCAACAACCTTTAGCATGGGCTTAGTTTAGGAAACAAAACCTTCCATGTCAGACCCCCTGGGTTTGAATCCAAGGGAAGATCTCATGCATATTATTTGACTAACCAATCTTAGGTTCTGTTTTCCCATCTGTAAAAATTAGGTCATGGAGTAGTAATCAGAAATGGAAGGAGATAGGTAAATGAGCATGGGGGGATGTGTGTAATTTGCAGTAAGTATTACCTAACATTAACTCTTAATACATCACAAATGTGGACTAATTTGTCTTCTGAATATCCCTACCCAAAACTTAAAATACTAGAAATCAGCCAGTGTGATGGTGCCTATAACTCCAGCACTCTGGAGCCCAAGCCAGGAGGCTCACAACTTCCTAGGCAATTTAGTGAGACTCTTTTGAGACAGAGAGAAATAAAGCTTGTTGGTGGGCAACCATAGTCCCAGGTGATCAGGAGACAGGAAAAATCACTTAAATTCAGGAGTTTGAGACCATCTTGGGCAATAAAGCAAGATCCACCTCAAACAAAATAAAATGTTAAAAATCTTAAAATAGTGGAAATCAAAAGAAATGATGGCATCATCTTCACGTGCTACCCAGTAGAACTTTCTTTGGGACTTGTCATGGCAAACTAACCCACCTAGCTACTGAGAATTTAAACTGTGGCTAAAGCAACAGAGGAATCTAACTGAATTTCAATTAATTTGGACTTATAAACAAATAGTCACAGAAGGCTGGTGGTGGATAGGGCCAGTATAGATTTGGCCTCCTCCAAAAGAAAAAGGAGCACCAAGATTATGCCAGAAGAAGTCCTCATTTGTCAGGACAGGTCATATACTAGATTCGAGGTCTCCCTCTGACACACCAACTCTTTGGAAAGGAAATACCCAAGTGAACGAATTCAGATGGATTATTTTCATTAAACTCTATGAAACTCAAGCTAAGCCATAACAATATTGCCACACTTAGAATATTTTAAAATAGAAAACTTAGTAGTGCTTTTGAATGGAGATATAAAGGCATTATATCACAAAGGTTTAAGCTGTGGTTAGTTATTTGCATTTAAATAGAACACTCCAGGTGCTTTTGTAAATGCTTCAATCCAGAGCCCAATGGTACTCTAAGGGTAGAGTTCCAGGTGGCAGGTGAAATCCCTAAAGGTACAAGACTCGTTCTTGCCCATTTAGACTACTCCAGAGGCTCCCCCTAGTTTACTCTGAATCACCTTGACCACAGAGGATGACTTAGGATATGCTGAGCTCTGAGCTAAGTGGTTGGGCACCCGAAAAGGCTTCCAATTGTGGAAATCTATGGGGAGAAAGTTTTGTAGATCAAATCCAATCAAAACCTTTACAGGAAGTCAAGACACTAAAGAATGCATTTGCTCTGTACTCAGCAGGCACTGGGATTATGAGAGGCTCTTGGGCAGGGACCTACCTGCTACCTGCTGGGTTTTGGCAATCTGGGAAGTAGGTTGTTGTCCCAATCATCTCCTGAGTGTTTACTCTGATGAGCACTACAGTGGTTCACCACCACCCACACACATCCACACTTACACACCCTGGATCAAAGGTCACTACCCAGTTGCCCAAAGTGAGGATGACTGTCAGTGCTTTCCAGGAGTTGCCTGGGCAAAGGTCGTGTCCTCTCAGAGATCAGAGAGCCACTGGCCACTGTGGAGCTAGTGAGGCCAAGCCTGCTTGCCCCATTTCAGACCTTTCCACCTCCACATTCCCTGGAGTGATATGTGTAGCCACCTTTCCCTCTGGACAATCCTGCTGCAGCCCCCTGCTGGCAGAGCTGATCCCAAAAGCACTAATCCTGCTGCTAATCTCCCTCTGCTTCCCGAGACAGGCAGGATGTAGCAGGCACTGCTCTCAGCTTTTCACATGTGCCTCCTTTTAGAAGCAAGTACCACGGCTATCTTCACTGTGAAAATAACAAAACTGAAGTTAAATAGAGACGAATAACTTTTCCAAAGACACCCAAGTAACCTAAGTTTGTGAAGACAAAAATAAAATAGCAACTCACACAGAGTACGACTTTAACATGTTTCTTATTCTACAAATATTTCTGAGCATCCACTACATACTAAGCACTATTCTCAGCATTAAATAAAACAATGAGCAAAAAATCACAGTTCCTGCTCTCAAAAGCTGACAGACAAATACACAAATAAACAAGCAACTATGTATGCTACCTGAGCACTGGGCGGGAACATCAAGTGATTAAGGGAGACAAGAGTAACTGGGATGTGTTGTATATAGAGAAGCACAGGAAGACCCCAATGACAAGGCAACATTTGAGTAAAGAATGAAACAAAATTAGGGACCAAGTATGCAGATATTTGAGAAAAGGCTATCAGCAAAGAAGGCCAGCACCCTCTGTGTTAAAAACAAGGAAAAATACCAAACGGAGCTACCACGTGATCCAGCAAGTTGTAACAGGGTCATTTTGCAGACTGCTATGTTGAGAATGGCCTGGGAAGGGGCCAGTGAGAAGCAAGGAGGGAAGCAGGGAAATCAAATAGGAACCTTTTGCCGTAATCCAGGCCAGCAATGGCAATAGTTTACACCAAGATGCCAGCGAGGAAGTAGTGAGAACTGTCAGATCCCCACTGGGGTAAACCATCCAGATCTGCACGGGGATCTGACATAGGGTGTGGCAGCAAGAGGAGAGTCATGGGCTGAGATAAAAAGACCTGCAGGAGGAGCAAAAAGATGGCATGGGATGGGGGAGAAATGCAACTCGGCTGGTGCCAGCCTTTGGAGCTTAGAGAGGTTCGGTAGAGCGCGCTGTGTGAACACAGATCCCACAGCCAGTGCACCAGTGGGGACTCTCAGCTCTACGACTCTGAGCTTTGTGACCTTAGGCAAGACTAGGTGCACCTCGCTGGACTTCATTATTCACGTCTATAAAATACGAAGGACATTTGTACTCACCTCATAGTGTTATTGTGAAGCTTAAGTGAATGTGTGTGTGTGTGTGTGTGTGTGTGTGTGTACACTTAGAACACACACAAGTCTCATATTAGTATTTAAAAATTAAAACAAGGCTGTCAATCAACCTGAAACTTGAGAATTTGTACATGGTCCCAGAGACACCCAGGAAAGGTGAGTCACCGTCCCTGAAGACTTGCTTCCTGGAGGAGGGGAAAGCTAAGCTCCAGTTTGAAAGACGGACAGGAGGCAGCCAGATGGATGAGAAGTGGAAGGGGTAGGCGGACATTTGAGACAGAGGGAACAGTGTGTCTTTTTCCTGATAATACAGTATAGTCAAAAGGCCACAAAAACCAAACATAAAACGGTTGTCTCAGAACACTTGCGTTAGTCCTTCTCTTCAATGTTAAACCCACTTGGTATCCAAAGACAGTGAGCATGGTTTTCAATTTATTTATTCAAAATACATTAGCCCTAGCACAGTCTACCTGACCTTTGCACACACTTGTCTTCACTGAATTGGACCATAGCCACCACCGCTGACTACAACCATGAGTAAACCCACAGAGACACACTGGGGCTTCCTACAGCTGCCACTCTGTGGCCCCTGCTGGCACCCTGAGGCTTCCTTTCTCATCCCTCAGGTAAGTGTGTTCAAAGGTAACCACCAGGAACTTGGCATTTGCCTTTCCTCTAATTACATTTGAACGTGTGTCAAGGCCATATGGTCTGATAAACATCCCTAAACTCATGGTGTCTTACCATTCTTAATGGGTCTGCTGAAGAAATAACATTTCAAAGGTCAAAGAGCTTGCTTCCAGCACAGCAATTCTGCCTGAACCTCCGTGAAACCGTGTACAAAGACAGACCCTGCATAAAGCATCAGATTCCCTCCACAGAAACTTTATCCCTTAGTAAATGATCAAGTGTCTGAACATAAACAATCAGAGAGGCTAGAGTTTGTGGAGGATCAAAGCACTTCCTGGATTTTTTTAAATGCACCTTGGATATCTAAATACAGAAAGATTTCACCAATAGTGACAGATGGTTCAGCAAAGAGGCAGATGCTGAGCTACTGGAGCGATAAGGCCTCTCTGGCCAGGGTGTCTTTCTAAAAGCCTTCAGCTACTTCCAAAACTGTTATACAGATTCAATACAGCCCCAATCAAAACACCAACGGCATATTTTATAGATCTAGAAAAAAACAATCCTAAAGTTCATATGGAACCTAAAGAGACCCAGAATAGCAAAAGTAATTTTGGGCAAAAAAACAAAGCAGGAGGCCTAGAAATACCTGACTTCAAGCTGTACTACAGAGCAAGGGGGATAAAATTGGCATGATAGAGGGACAAAAACAGCTACATGGGTCAGCAGAGAAGAACTGAGGACTCAGAACCCTCCCCGGACACCCTGGATCATTTGATCTTTGACAAAGGAGCCAAAGCATATTTGGAGGAAAGGTAACCTAGTCAACCAGTGATGCTGAGGAAACCAGTCATCTCTTTGCAACAGCATGAAACTGGACCCTTATCTCTCACCACATACTAAACTAAAACCAAAATGATCAAAGATCTAAACATTAAAATGCAATCATTAAACCTACTAGAAGGTAAAATAAGTCAAATACTTCAAGATAGAGGTGTAGGAAAGGATTTTCTAAACTGAACCTCAATCCCATAAGAAATAGCAGCAAGAATCAATAAATTGGATTATACCAGGCTAAGAAATTCCTGTACAGCAAAGGAATCAATCAGTAAAGAGACAGCTACAAAATGGGGAAAAAATGTTGGCAGCTACTGCTCAGACAGAAAACTAGTATCTAGAATATATAAAAACTCAAAAAAATTAAGACATCTAAAACTAAAGACTCAGGCACACAATAAGCAAAAGAAATGAACAGACACATCACGAGGAAGAAATACAAATAGTCAACAAATATATGAAAAACGGTTCAACATCTCTAGCCATTAGAGAAATGCAAATTAAAACGACACTAAGATTCCATCTTATTCCAGGAAGAATGGCCATCATCAAGAGCTCAAACTGTCCGCCACTGCTGGTGGGAATGTAAACTAGTACAACCACTATGGAATAAGTATGGGGATTTTTGAAAGAACAGAAATTGGAAATTTCGTGTGATTAAATAGGTCTAGTTATGCTCACAGCACCTTGTTTTAAGCCCCATAGTGTCAGTGTTCTGGCCTCTTTGGTATTGTTGTTTATATGTCTTTTTCATTTCCAGTTTTTCTAGGAATTTGTTTTGTGCCTTGATTTGTTCTGTTTTTTCCTCTAATATAGAAAGAATAGGTATACATGTAGAGACTCATGCATGCGTAGAACTTCTAAACAGTTTATGAGAATCTATTATATAACGCATGATGAAATGAACAGCCACTTTGAAGAAAAAGAGACACTAAGGTATCCAGTGTTGATTCCATAGCATTATGCTGTGAAATCCAGCAATACTACTATTCTTTGTTCAGAGTGATTTTAATCTGTTTTGTTTTGTTTAATTTCAACATACGTGAAGGTATGGACAGCTAATTTGAAGAGAATGAGAGACATTATGACAACCATTGTTGACTTCCCTATTGTCTGATCTTGAAGACCTAAAATGCCTTCATCATTCTGTTCTGATCAGTTTTATACTATTTTGCTTTGTATGAATTCACTGTACATGAAGATATGGACGACTATTTGGAAGAAAACAACAGACAATGTGACAGACAGTGAAAATCTCTGGTTGTCTTGCTTTGAAATCTGTGTCTCTTACATTGTTTTCTTATGATCTGTTTTGTTCTGTTTAATTTTACCCTCTTTAAAATAAAATTTAAAAAAAAAACAAATTTCATATGATCTAGCTATCCCCCTGCTAGGTATCTTCCCCAAATAATTTAAGTCATCATACTTCAGGAATACCTGCACACCAAAGTTCATAGCAGCATGATTTGCAATAGCTAAATCCTAGAAGCAACCAACACACCCATCAACAGATGACTGAATAAAGAAAATGTGGTATCCATACACAATGGAATACTACTAGGCTGCAAAGAGTGACAAATTTGACACTCTGCAAAGTAGGAAAAAATGGATGCACCTGGAAAATATAACAGACACACATGGTTAAATACCACACGGTACCACTCATTTGATAAAGGCCAAGTACAAATACAAAATGATAAAAGATGGGTAGAAAAGGACTAGGGGATAGATCTCTTGCAATAGGGCAGTGGTCCAAGGGAAAAAGAAGAGGGGTAAGGAGGAGGGGAAGCGGAAATAAGAAGAATGAATACACGCTGTGTACAGGACCCTAATAACCCCAATGAGTGTGAGCAGTATGGACCTTAGCATGAGTAAGACAAATAACATTGACAAGAACACAAACTGGGATGGGGAACTGAGGAGGAGGGAGGCAGAAGGGAAGGGGAAGGGAGTTTAAATAAAAAGCACAAAGCATGCTGGGAGATGTGCATGTGACCACTCCCCAAGGTGACTGTAAACCACATGAACTGCAAACATGCACAAATAAAATTTTTTAAAATTAAAAATAAATAAAAGCCTTCAGTCCAGTAAAGACTCAGTCACAGGTGGCCCCCATCAATAAGAATGACCTTAACCACCCAGGATGCCAACCACCCTGACTGTAATGCGTTCAGTGCCACTTCCCACCCATCAGGCAGGCCGGAAATAAAGACGCTTTGGGCCACAATAACTCAGCAGCCCTCACACCCAGGGACATGTTCAGAGATGTTCCCTGGGCCTCCGTTCCATTTCCCTTGGTGATTCCTCTCACTCCTGCTACCTGTGGCTCTGCTTCAATGATTCAACACCACTGCCCCAAATGGGAGTTCTCAGAGTGTTTGTCCTAACCCACATGAGCATACGGCCTAACAACTTGCAGGGACGTATGGCTCAGTTAACAATCAGAATCCAAGACCTGCTCACCTCTGCCCCAGAAAGTGGGAATCTCAAGGAGCAAAACATCACATTATTTGCAAAACCCCCAGCGAACCCACCAAGATTAACGTCGGGCACAGTGGTCCACACCCCATAATCCCAGTCACTCTGGAGGCTGAACAAGGAGGATTGCAAGATGGAATCCAGTCTTTGGAATTTAGCAAAATAAAAATAAGTTGAATTGGGGATGTAGCTTTGTGTTGAAGGCCCTGGATTCAATCTCGAGTACTGCTTTTAAGAAAAGGGGGCCCCTGAGCTTTCTGATCTGCCCTGTTTAACAAATTTCATGGCCATTTGCTCCCACCCTCATTGTTACCCCAGGGAGAGACGAGTCCAGTGAGGAGTCACATTAATTCCAAAACTTCATTCCCTGAGATTTGCTGAGGTTAACTCTAGATAGTTCCGTGGCTTTTTTAAGAAAAGATTTTATATTCAAAACCAAAAATGCATATTGTATTCATGAATATGCTGCTTCAAACTTTAAATATGCATTTAAAATCCGCAGGAGATTCTGCCAGTTCCCCAGAGGTATCTCCATCTCTGCACAACTGGGTGTCACTGCTGGGGGTGGCGCCTCCACCCACCGGGTCTGACTGTGAGCCTAAGGAAACACGAGCCTGATTCAGCCCCAAGTGTGCCAGGCAGCCCTGCAAGTTACAGTTAAATCCTTCACACACCCCACAGAGTCTGTGCAAACCTCATCTTTTGTGGCCCAGGTTGGGGTTATCCATAGCAGAAACCCTTCTACTCATGAGGGTAACATTTTGCATTTCATTTACAGAAAATATGCTTTTAAGTTCTACTACAAACAAAGCACTCCGTTTTGACCAATGTGCTCTCTCTTAGCTCCGGCAAATCCCCCAACCACCTGTGGAAACCACCGCGTCACCCTCCCCAAGTGTGACTGTGCTTACCTCCGAGCAGTACAGGCTGTATGGAGGTGACTCCCTAGACTGACTTTTGGTTTGAATAGTGAGTCTGGTGTGCACGTCTTCAGGAAGCAGGCATGTGGCATGTTGGGTTAGCACTGCTCCCTGCCAACGGCCGTAGTTGAGCCCAGAGAAGCAGGCAGTGAGCCTGGGGCAGAGAGGCTGGGATAATGTCTCCGCTGAGGCCCGTGTGACTCCAAAGAAAATCCCTTCTCAAAACTGACTACAAAACGGGTTCGATAACCACAACCTGAATCCGGCTGCTCTGGTTCCTTCACAAGAAACTTTGCTTCCTCTTTCACGAGCCTTGCCTACCTAGCAACCTACTTTCCATCGAGCTGTAATCGCCCCACCATTTTCCTAATTTGAAGGTGATCAGTAAATACTGAGGTGCTGGCTGCCTCGTGCTCCTTTGACCCCCATGAACAGCTGGCCAACCCAGATCCCCACTGCTTCAGCATTTTGGCTCTTGTTCTTTCTTTCTGCCATGCACTGCACGGGTCCCCCCTAAACACCCACCTACACATATGCATGCATTGTGAATAAAAATCAAATGCTGTTCAGGGAAAGAAAAAGCAATTAGAAAATCCATTCAATGCCAACAGTACGTTTGCTCTAATAGGTCTGAGTGTCCTGTTGGAGCACTTCCATTGAAAATTTTAGATTACTGTGAAATATTTCAGATGCAGAAAGACAAAATAATAAACCATCATGAACTCGTTGCCCATCTTTATCTAATCTTTACATTTGCCTTTTTGCTTGCAAAACAAAGTCAACACTGCAGATAAAATGGAAGGCCCTGTGTAAACCTTTTGTATTATACTCCTCTCTCCTCCTCCCTGGAGATTCACTAGTTTTTATATTTTCCCATATATCAGTATATCTGTCAAATGTGCCATGTTTGTGTGTGTGTGTGTGAGATTTTGTTTTGTTGGTTTGTTTTTCTTTGGTGTTTTTGTTTGCTGGTGATACTAGGGCTTGAACCCAGGACTTTAGCGCCATGCTACCATCCCAGCCTTTTTCAAAACTTTTTAAATTTTTAGACACTATCACCTTAGATCTCCAAGTTGCTGAGACTGGGCTAGAACTTGTGGTTTTACAACCTCAGCCTCCCAGAGTGCTTGGATTAAACCTGCCTTTAAATTTTATATTGGTAATATCATTCATCAAGTAACCTTGCTTTTTTAGCACATTTTTTTAGAGATTTAGCCATAACATATATGCAATTCTGATTAGTTACTTGAACTGTGCCATGGCTTATATGTTTCCCTAAAGCCTCATGCACTCATAGGTAGGCCTTTTTGGAGGTAGTTGGATTGTAAGTGTGAACATATAGACTATGAGTGCATGATAACTGGATTATTCCACTGACTAGGTTAGCATAATTCTGGCTGTGGATAAGGCCCACCCTGGGTGTGGGACACCAACCAATAGACTTGTAACCTGAATGGAGTAAAAGAGACAGGAAGGGTCCCTGCTGGCTGCCTCCTGCCTACCCTGCCATGGACTATTTGCCTTGCCTTGCCACCCTGCCTTGAAGCCAGCCAATGACAAACTGAAACCTCTACAAACTGTAAGTCAAAAAACAAGAACAAAAACTCTTTCTTCCCTTAACTTGTGGGTGTCAAGTATTTTGCCTGAGCAATGAGGAAAGTAACTGAGACAAACTGCCATGCAATATTTTTATGTAAACCTCTCTTTATTTAGTCATTCACTCCTTTGGGGTTATTCAGTTTTTTTCTATTAAAAAATAGTGATTTTATGTTAACAGATATTGATAGTCTGGGAAGATGTACAGTAGCCTCACTCCTACATCCATCAGCAATAGGGCACACAGGTCTTTCTGACTTCTCTTCCTCAGATCAACATCTGTTGGCTGAAGGCTGCCACAGCCAATAGGCTGAGCAAAAGATGGGCAAAACCCCATGGCCCTGGATTAACTAAAACATTTCCTGCCGTAGCGCCATTTGTAAAGAGTCTGCTGCTGAGGACCTGAATACAGGAGTCATTATAATCACCATCATCTGCCCGACTTCCCATGAGGTTGGTACTTTGGGTCTTCCCTTTAGTGACACTCCTGCTCATTAAGAGACTAGAATTGCCACCTTCTCATTTTAGCTCAATTTCATCTCAATAAAAGTAGGTAGGAGCACTCGGATCAGAAATAGAGAAACCCAGTTAGCCTAACTAACCCAATTCAAATGTCACTTCCTTTCCAAAGCTTTGGCCAGGACATACCTAGACACAACACATGACTCCCACAGCTATGTTCCTATCACCTTTGCTACATAGCTCTGTAATCAAGAACCTTTACAGTACCTGATTTTAATTATACACAGAGATGTCTTTCTCCTTGCTAGACTATGAGGCCCTGTTTTACGTATTATCCTCCCCAAATTTTGCCCTGCACAGAGTAAATAAATTTTCCTCAAATACATCAAATGTAATTTTTCCCCCATGACTAACTTCTAGCAAGAAGAAAGGAATTTAGTACCTTGGCCTCTGCGTGAACTATTGGCTTATTTTTGAAAGAAGATTCTTTTAGCAGCAGATCTTTAATAAATTATTATGAAGATAAAATCTAAAGCATTTAAATAGCTTCCCTACCTGGGTGCTTTCCTCACCTGCAGATTTTTTTTAAAAGAGACAGACATATTTTGCTCTGGTTATATGCTATAGAATAGAATTCCAGGACTTAGCCCTTTTGGAATTTTCTGATCGTGGGGTAACAGAAGACACACTAAGGTGAGAACAATAACAACACAATGAAACAACCATTGCAGGCCTCAGCCAGGGGCTGCTAACTGGGCTCCATATTATATTTTCACTGTACTTCGTTCATCAATCTGCATACCACCCTGTAAGGCAGATACTGCTACTTAGACCATGTTTTAGTGCTAATGGAAATTAGGGTAGATAAGTAACTCATGCAGTCACACAGCTAATAAGGGACCCAGCTGTGTAACTCCAGAGCCTGCACCTTTACCTGCTTACCCCATTGTACTTCACTGCAGCAACACAAACTTCACAGTCTATGGCTTATTTCAGTCCTCTCACAACCACCCCTTTCTTGGTTGCATCAGCCAAGAAAGATGCTCATCTCCCCATCTTAAAGGTTAAGCAGCTGCAGGTCAAAGAATTTACATAACACACTCGTGGTTGGATAGTGCTGTATCAGTCAGGATAGGGTAGGCCATATGGTGGTAACAAACACCCCCCCCCCTTTTTTTTTGGTCTTTTTGAGACAGGGTTTCACTATGCAGTTTTCACTGGCCTAAAATTCCCTTTTGTAACCCAAGCTGGCCTTGAACTCGCAGTGATCTCCCTGCCTCAGCCTCCTGAGTGCTGGGATTGCAAGCATACACCACTATGCCTGGCTGCAAATCTTGATTTGAAACTGTAATTGCTTATTTTTCCCTCACATGACATGTCTACCAGGGATCCTCATGGCTGTGTCATGCTCCTTCATGCTGAGATTCACACAGCACGGCAGGAGCAGCCTCGATCTTGAATGTTGTCAGTCATCACAGCAGAGGGGAACAAAGGCATGGAAAACTGTATGCTCATTCTTAAAATCATAACCACATGAGCCAGATGTAGTGGAGCACATCTGTAACCCCCGCACTGAACACAGCCTAGGCAACTAGGGATCTACGAGATAGACAGATAGTTACAGACAGATACATGGCTGAGAAGGTAGCTCAGTGTAAGGGCCCTGGGATCAATCCTTAGTACTGAGGAAAAAACCCACAACCACATGGACATGGGTCATTCTCATGCACACTTCATTGGCCAGTTCTAGTCACATGGCCATGCTTGAATTCAACTTGGGAAGATGAATAATCCTCCAGGATCCTCCCACAGAGCAGGGCACCAAGTAGGATAGCCCAGCACAAGGAGTAACATCGGTTCAAAGCCATAATCTATCTGCCATCTTTTCTCGACCCAGAAATGAACTAAGCTGAGAGAAACCGATTGGAAATGCAATCCCAGTGCTATGATTGGGACACCTAAAAAACTCACAGTTTGAATACTCTGTGGTTGCCGCGCCTGAATTGGCACAGCTGGGATAGCCTGCTAGTTGCAACTCACTGAGACGCGAACGCTCTAAGAGCAGGAATCAGCAAACCGAACTGGGAGCAGAATTGGCAGGGAGCCCTACATCTACCTGTGGTGGGTGAGAGGAACCTGCATTGACCTCCGGTGGATAAGAGGGACTGGGGCCCTCCCATAGTCAAAGCGGCTCCAACAAAGGACATTCTGAGACTGGGCAGAGTGGCCAGAACAGGGCGCTGCAGTGACTTCAGTCACATATTCCCCTCTCAAGTGGGATTGGTGGGGCACGTTTGACATGGGTGATGCCATGGACTGAGGCCCAATAGGCTAGCCCTAACCAAGTCCCTGCACCTGGCAGTGCAACCTAATAAGTGAAGCCTTTAGTAGGTTGACCTGGAGGGGTGGGCCCAGCATAGGCTGCCCAGGTCTGTACTTCCTAGTATACTGCAATGGGTGGGACCACCTAGTCAGTGCACTTCAGACAAACTGAAACTGACAAAGAAAGAAACTTTCATACGCCTGTATGGAAGGAACAAAAAATATGACAAGAGGAGGCAACAGGAAAGGATCCTCGGTCCCCAATCCTGAGAACATTGATCCAAGAAAGGAAAATGCAAAGGAGAATGAGGACAGAAAACATGCAGTATCAGACATGGCACCAATAGACATAAAGTGATATCTTAGGGACCTCATAGTCAAGTTCAAAAGTGAAGTATTTAACCAAGTAAAGCAAGGTATAAGTAGAATAGTCAAAGAAATGCTAAACACCACTCAAGAAAAAACAGAGGGTAGAATGGAAGAACAAAAAAAGGGGGGAGAATTATTTGATGGAGAAAATAGACAAAACAGAGAATACATGAAACAGGTTCAAAGAGATCACTAGGAAACTAAAAACTCTACTGAAAGCTGGCATAACAGCTTGAAAGAAACTAAGGATAGATTATCTGAACTGGAGGACAGGTTTGCAATGTGGAAGCATGAAAGGAAAAACTTCTTAAAAATAATATGGAAACAAGCAGTAACAATACAAAGGCTAGAAGATGATAAAAGGATCTATAACTTAAGAATTAAGAATATAAAGGAAGAAGCAAGGATACAAACAAATGAACTACAAAGGCTATTCACAGAAATAATCAAGGAGAACTTCCCAAATATAGGAAAAGGTAAAGATGCTCAGATGTATGAGGCATACAGAACTCCAGCCACCTACAATCCAAACAGAACTACACCTTGGCATATAATAATTAAAATTCCAGAAACACAATATAAGAACAGAATATTAAAAGCTGTCAGAGACAAGAAACAGATCACTTACAAGGGAACACCCATCAAAATTACAGCAGACTTCTCAGCACAAATCATCAAATCTTGAAGAGCGTGGGACAAAATAATCCAAGCTTTGAAAGACAATAACCTCCAGCCAAGCTTTATATATCCTGCACAACTGTCCCTAGAAATTAATGGAGAAATAAGCGGCTTCCAGGATAAAGAGGAACTGGGGAATTTGCAACCACCAATTCAACCTACAGAGAATACTGCAGGACATTCTAAAAGAGAAAAGTACCAGAATTCCAGAAACAGTGGCAGAGAGGTCACAATGAATGAAGCAGAAAGCAAAATGAAGAAGACAAACTGACAACTAATGACAGAAAAAGAGCTCAACAGAAATAAGGCAGAGAAGGTTGGATATAATTTCTAATATGGATGGCCTAGATACACTAACTTAAGGGAAAAAAGAGAGAATTGCAGGCAGAGTGGGTCAAGAGATAGGGTCCACCGAGAGGCTCTTTAAGGAAATATAATTAGACTGAAGAAGGTAATATGGACCAAAATCAAACTTGAGAAAACAGAACTTGATGTGATAGGGAATCAGAGAGTAATAGGGGTAACCAGACCAGTATTTATGGATAGGTTGCTTTAATAAATGAAGGCTTTAATAAATGAAGAAATATAACTAGAAATCCAACACAGGAGTGAGAAAGTTCGGAAACAGGTAAATAGCAGGTTGGCCCCCCCGATACAAAACCGTGAGTGTTGAGGAGACCCAAAAATACACAGTTCACTCTAGGGGAGTAAAGGGGAGGAATAGTCTTCAAAAAAAAAAAAAACAACAGAAGATGTAGCTAATAGTGTATCAGGAATTAAAACCCCTATTACTCGCACCACTCTGCTTGGTTGGAACTTGTTCCATCCTGTGTTTGTATACAAGCACTGGACCTGAGGGGCACAGAGAGCTGTCCATAGCACAGTGGACATCTTTAATTTCCTATTAACTCAATCAGGATCCATGTATGACTTATACTGTTGTATCATGACTGATCTTAGTTAAATGACTTGTTTGATTGCTGCTTCTTATTGACAGATTTTATTGAAAACTGTAAGGTTGCTAGCATCAAGTTGAGGAATATAGACAACTATACTGAAAATGACAATGATTCACTATGATATCCATTTTGATTTGATTACTACCTGTTTTTGTAGCTCTACACTATCTACAAAGTTGTATTTCTGTTAATCTTGTTATGTACTGATATGTTCAATTATACTTTATCTGATGATATAGCCAATTCTGTTGATAACAAGAAACAGTACAGTGACCATGGTAGAACTCCTTATACAGCAGATTCAGATGTCTTTTTAGTTTTATATGTCTATAGGAAAAAGTTTAGTTCTGTCCTGCTTTGTTCTGTTTCTCCCTGTAATATAGAAAGGATAGAAATACATGTTAAGACTCATGCGTACGTAAAACCTATAACAGTTTATGAAAACTGATCTTATGACACATGATGAAATGAACAATAACTTTGAAAGAAAGTGGCACTGCAGTAGCCAATCCTGATTCCAGAGTATTATGATGTAAAATCCAGCAATATTATTAATCTCTGTTCAGAAGGATTTTAATCTAATAAATTGTGTTAGGTCTCAACATAAATGAAGATATAGATAAATGTGTACATGTTTAAGTGTATCGGATTGATAGCCATAATACTTAAGTTTTTGGTGGATAGTTGAACAGAACTGTTTGCAGTCTCCCTGGTTGAATTCCCATTTATATGTTCCACTTGTGTACCTTGAACAACTATTTATAGGGGGACAGTATGTATACATTAGCTAGTGATTTATTATTGTTCATTTCTTTTCTTTGAAAGTATGTACTATTTCTGCCCGTTTTCTATTTTGTTTTGTCTTTCTTTAAATAAAAAAAAAAAACAAGGAGTAACATCAACACCAGGACCTGAACCAAAACATGCTGCCTCCCTTCAGGTCAGTGAAACTTGCCAGAATACAGAATTTCTCTTGAATGATTGAATCTTTAACTCATGAATTCTCCAGAACCCCAGCATACTTCATCAAGATTTCTATACCAATCATAAATATATTCCTGGTATATTCTGCACAGCCCCAGATAGAAGGCTAGTGAAGCTAAATGTGTGTATACTTATGACTCTGCAAATCCACTCCTGATATTTACCCAAGAAATAGGAGTACCTGCATCTACCAAAAGATATGTATGAGAATGCTCTCAGTTGCTCTATCATAGTTGTCCCGAACTGGGAGCAAATTAACTGCCCAAGACACTATCCCAACTTTATTAAAAAGGGAAATGAAGATCAAGAAGGCCAGAGATATGAGCAGGCTGGCCCAAAGTCACAGCTTCACAAGGCAAGGCCAAGGGCAGAGTCATGCATTCCCGTGCCATGTCCTTTACTCTGTCCACCCCACTCCATGCCACCAGAGCCTGAGCTCCCTGTTTCTATGCCTGTCCCACCACTTTTGCTTAACTGAATCACCATCTCCTTCTCTCCAGTTTCCCAGTGCAAGACACTGAGGCAAGCTGCCCTTGACTGGTGTCAGTTGACATCACCTAAATTCAATTTTCTCTTGCACCAGCCACCATCTCCAAAAACCTCTGTGTCCTGGCTAGGTTCCTAAAAGAAGAAAGCGCTCATCAACCTTGATGATTAGCTAGCAAATGCAAACATAGATTTATAATTCTCACATTTGCACTGCAGCAGAGGGAGGGTTTGAGGGTCCTTGGGGTAAAAAAATGTAATTTGATATCCCTCAACATGCTGGAATATGGAGAAAACTATGAGGAAATAATTTTATACACTGTTGTCCTTGAGAAAATAAATACATTCATATCACTTATAGCCGTGGTCATTTTATAAGCACTTCACTTGACAATTAGTCCTTGTAGTAATATAAATGGGCAGATGGGAAGGCTGAGTGCTTTCTAGAATGCGAAGCAATATTGAGAAGATGAAAGGTGCTTTCATTCTACATTGGCAAAACGTCCTTGTGCTTTTCTCTCAGATTTGGAAGCCTTCAAAGGCCTCAGAATTTTAAAAATGCATGGAGTGTGTCCACTCTGAGATCTGTCTCTTGCTGAGACCTGGCAAGAGCAGTCACCATCTGCTCAACAGAGGAGGGGAAACGTAGGCTTCTGCGTCTTCCAAATGGGGTTTCCTAGCTCTGATTTTGTTTTTATTGCTCTTGTTTTAAATATGCAAGGTGGGAAAATACTGAGGCCAAGAAAAGGCAGCCCCCCAATCCCTTGTTACTGGAAACAAGAACCAAGCACAGAGTCAGCAGAGAGATCAGGTCCACAAGGTACATTTTCAACACATTTACTGAGATAGCGCCATGTGCCGGGGCACAAAGGCTGGTGCCAAACGCTTCTGTGAAGTTTGTCTTCTTCAGCACCTGACATCACCCAGGCCCCTCTCCATCTGGTGCTCTCTTGGACTCCCCTTCCTGATACCCCCCACTCATTCATTCCTGGGAGATACAAGAGCAGGACACTGAGCAAACACAGATTGCTGAGAAATAAGTGCCTCACTGAGCAAAAGGGACCACTAGGCATGAAGTGTGGTTGAAATATAAGGTAAATGGTTACATTAAAATTTTATTATATTGAAAGATACATTGCCAGTAATCCCCTCAAAACACCTTCACGCACACTTCGAACGCACATACGCCACCATTCTTGCCCCTTCGTGAAGCAGTTCTGGAGGCCTTTTTCTTTCACAAGGTACAATTAAAACTTCAGTGATTGATTGATGTGCAAAGTGTCATCCAAAGAAAGGCAGGTTCATAAATACAGTATTTGCATCTGCCTCACCCACAGGACCCGGCACCACGTGACTTCTGGTTCTTTCCCAAAATCAAAGCAACCATGCAAGGTAAATGTTTTGAATTGATTCAGGAACATCAAGGCAGCCAGAACAGTACAACTACACAAAAGAGGACTTCGAGAGCTACTTCAGAAGGTAACAAGAATGATGCGAAATGGGACTATTTCAAGGACAATTAATGGCAATGTGTCATTTACCATAACAATTTTCAAAAATTGGTATGTTCACCGTATTTTTTGGTGAACATATTTAGACCATACCTTCTATTAGCAAAAATCAAGTTGGCAATCAGTTCATTTATCCTCCTCTTCTTCCCCTTCTCCTCTTCCTCCTTTTCTTCCTTCTCCTTTCTCTCCTTCTTCTGGCACTGTTTGTTTGTTTGCTCGCATTTGCTTTTGTTTCACTTTAGAAATGAAAAATGAAGGAAAAGTGATCCCTGCCCAAGAGCATCACAAAGCTGGGCGTGACTGGGGCGCACTGCCCAGAGCTGCCCAGCTCCCAGGTCCAGCACAGCAGGTGCCTGGCAAACGGCACAGCCTGGTGTCAAGCTATGAGTCACACAGCCGTCCCTGTAGGCCTCCCTAGTACACAGAAGCTGCTGAAAGTCATTAGGCTTTCCAGAGAAAGAAACACTTTCTGTGGCTTTTAAAATCTGAAAAATTGAAGTGATTTCCCCGACCTTGCAAAGTAGAAGTCACTGATGTTATTTGTTCTCTTTTCTTCTCCATCCTTATAAAAGGAAGAATTTTGTCAAAAATTTTAAAGCCATAGTAAAGGGAACTAGTCTCTAGTCCACAAATACATCAACAATATCCTGTGTTCTTCATTTATTTCCCTTGTGGAATACATGCTGATATCAAATCACTGTACAGATGAGGAACTGAACATTCAAAGAAGCCAAAGGTCGCATCCAAAACAGACCTCAGACTTTGCAGTGGAAACTCTAGACCCAAGAATTCAAATTTCCAGCTGGGCACAGTGACATACCTATAATTTCAGCACTCTGAGAGGCTGAAGCAAGAAGACTGCCAACTTGAGTCAAGCCTGGCTACCTTAACAACTTAGAGAGACCCTGCCTCAAAAATAAACACATACATATACACATACAATGCTGGGGAGGAACACAGTGCAAAGGCCCTAGGTTGGATCCCCAGTACTGCAAACCAAACAAAAATTTCAACTTCGAAAGAATTAAGGAAAGAATCAGAAAGCCTAGACACTGAAGCAAATTCAAGAAAGCCTAGGATTTTATGCCACTGAAACTTTCAATTTTGCAAGAGACATTCAAGGCCCCCAGGAGGTTTATTATACACAAAGACTCTTTGAAAATTATTTTTAGGAAGAATAGTGCTGCAAAAAGAGAAACTAAATTCCAGAAGGACACCACTAGATAGGGGAGAAAAGGTGAGTAAGCGTGTTAACAAAGCCTATTTTCTAAATAAGCGATCGCTTAAAATGTGTGCTCAAACTTAGAAGGAAAGACAAATACAGGCCTGGCGGTGGGCAGAACATAACTAGGCCAGCTTGAGACCAGCAGGTTACACTTCACTTGCTTTAACTGGCACAAGTTTTGGAAACATAAGCATAGCTTTAACATCTAAAGAAAACTAGCTGGAAAACAAAACTGTAAGTTTAAAATATATAAAATAAAATTCAAAATATTCACAGGGAGAGAGAGAAAAACGACTCCCAAAGGGTACTCAAATTTTTAAAAACAAAACTAATTGAGCAACAAGTCACAAAATAATAGCTAAAAATTAATGTAAAAATTTAAACTAGACTAAAAAATAATATTTTTACACTATATCTTGAAAAAAATATCCAGCAATCCAGCGCCTATAAGAGATTTCTATAAATTGAAAGTACACAGAAAGGTCTTAGGGAAAAAAAGGCTGCACCAAACACTGAGTAAAAATGGCAAAATGATTTTATTTGAGCCACTGCAGGAGACGAAGAAGACCTTGATGCTCACCTAAGCTGAACTTCAAATACAGCAAAGACAGACTTTATAGCCCAGAAATAGAATAAGAAGTTAATGGATGAAAAATTACCAAGATGAACTTGCTCAGATATCCAAGGCAGGGGGATTTTTGCTAAAACTGACTTAGTTGGATTCATGCCAAAGGAGGCCTAGGACCCATGGTGGGAGACAAAGAGCTTGATGCCACTCGGGAGGATCTTCGCTGAAGTGACTTAGCAGGACCTTGGTGAGAACTGGTTTCAGCGGGCCAAGGTCAAGACCTAGTCAAGAAAAGGGCTAAGAGGGGCCTAACCAAAGTCTGGCCAAGAAGAAAGAAGAAAGTTTTGTCATTTGAAAATAAAGGATTGAAAACTATGAACAAGAATAAAAGCCACAGTAACCTTCTTAATAAAAAAAAAAGACTAAGTAAGACAAAGTCAAATTTGAAATCAAAATTGTCATGAGGGCAGAGAGGTATGATATATACAGGTAGAAGGTATATTAGATGGAGATAGTAATCATGAACTTAATGCTCTCCATAATACAATGTCAAACATAGGAAACATCACTGATAAAACTAAAAAGAGAGCCGAGGATTGAGCTCAGTGACACAAGCACCCGCCTGGCAAGCGCAAGGTCCTAAGTTCGATCCCCAGTACAAAAAAAAAAAAAAAAAAAAAAAAAAAAAACCCTAAAAAAAAAGTACAGAATCACAATAGTTGAAGATTTTAGTACTTGCTTTCCAGCAAGAAGGTAAATCAAACCGAAAATTTATACTGTAGACAACCTAAAAGTCTGTGTGTATCACTGTATTGACACACAGGAACTATCTGCAAGATTTACAACTTCCTGGTCCACAAGAGAAGCTTTATAAAGATTATGTTCCCAACCATAAAACAATAACCTTAGAAATCAACATCATATGTCAGAAAACCAAGATATATTCTGTCTTTGGGAGAAAGAAGAAATGAAAATGGAAATTTGAAGGTACTTGGAGCTGTTGACCAAAAAAGGCACTCCAGCTTTTGTTATTAGAAAATAAAGGAATTGAAAAGCATGTATTTATGACTACAGATAAATACTAACTACTAAAAGCCTCTAGCAAGCATCATACCTGTGAAACTGCATATGCATTCACTTTAAGAACGTGAACCCCCAGAAAAGAACGTAACTTACCACAACTGTGCAACATAATGTCCTCACCAAGGCAATTAGGCAAGAAAAATTGGGCAAATTAAGAAAGAATGTGAAGTAAAAAGTCATAACTACCAGTATTGATGAATGACATGACCATATAGACCATGTTATAACAATTATATAGTTATAATAATCCAATATACATGGATAAAAGATCAGTATAAATCAATAGCATCTCCCATTACCAGCAATAACTAAAAACAAAATATAAAGTAAAATCAGATAAAATATGCAATAACCATAAAATCTTTAAAATGTCAAAGAGTTATTACTTTTAAAGGACCATAAAATACCTTTACAGAAAAAAACTCTAGCTACATTATCAGGACTCCTTTAAAAAACACACACACACACAGGGATATAGGTCAGTGGCAAAGCACCTGCCAGGCACAAGGTAATGAGTTCAATTCCCAGCACCAAAAAAAAACTAAAACTCTGTCAAAAAACACTTAAGTGGCCCAAACATATAAAAAAAAATACCATATTCATAGAAGGAATGACTTCATTGAAAAGGAGGAATTTTCTTACAATTAAATTGGGTTGGCAAGTTCTTTCAGATAAAATTGACTTCTTTATAAATGCAGAAGCACTGAAATACACACACACACACACACACACACACACACTGATCCCTCAGGAACAACAATCAGGGCTTAGTTTCAGAACCACTGCAGATACCAAATCCACAGCTGCCCAAATCTCCTATTTAAAATTGTACAGTTTTTACATTGAACTTCTGTGCACCTTCCCATATACTTTAAATCACATTTAAATTATTTATAATACGTAACACAAAGTAAACGAAAGGAAAGTAGTTGTTGTGTTATATTGTTTAGGGAATAATGGTAAGAATAAAAATCTACGCTTGATCCACACAGGTGCATCGGCCTCAAGGCACAGTGCAGGAACTGAGACACGAAGCCAACGGTGTTCAAACCACCAGCTCCGCAGAGCTGGGGACCTGTGAAGCCACAGAGGGAGGCTGCTTTTGAGTGGGTTCAGCATAGCGCTCAGCATGCAGCAAGTTCAAGTTTAACTTTAAACCAAAAAAGCTGAATGTAAGAAAATATTAACAAAATACTTCAGTGAAAGCTCATATATAGTTTTAATGCAATATATTTAGCTTTCAACCCAAACTTCTTAGTTATATGTACGTGGGTGTTTTATGAATACAATATACCATCATTGCTTACCATGGCATTTCAGTTTTAAATACAATCTAAATGTAATGAGTCAAGGCTAGATTAATTCTCAAGTATGTGGTTTAGTTATTCATCAGAAGCTCTAAGCATCAAAACACCATGATTAAGAAAAATATATCCAGCATCTGAAAACCTCAAATCCCAAATGCTGCTTCCCAATAAATGAATACAAAAACTATTAAATTAATCATAACTTAAACTAACAAGACTGAGCGTTTACCTCAGTGGTAAAACACTTGCCCGGCATAGCAAAGACCTGAAAATGAGCCTCAAACTATGCTCAATAAAATTAACAAATTTTCCTATCTCTGCAGCAAAGACAAAAATTTTGATATGCTGCCAAAAGAGAAAAACCTAAAATCAAGTGATTTCAGGATTAGCACTATTTTTCTAGGTATCAAAGCATCATTTGACAGATGTTAACCTACGAGCCACAGGAAGCTTTCTGTGCTGAAGAATTTTTAAACATGAGGTTATGTCTTCAATTGCAATACCTTCCAGAAAACAAATCCAAGACCACTGATTCCTTAAGCACACTTGATTTCGTACACTTTTGGTACATTTGACAGTGACCTTTACCTGCTGTTCTGAGGATGGTGAGCAGGCTGGCTGGAATCTTCTCCTATTCTGCTGTCAAGTAGAAAATTATTGATCAAAGTTGAGGCTCTGAAATTCATCTCTTACAGAGAAATATTTAAGAGCAGTATAGGATTCATTTGGTCCATGCAATAAATCTACTAAGTAACAAGAAAGAATCCACTTGTAAGTAGGGAGAAATATTTCCTCAAATAGTCACACCAGATAAATTATTCACCAACAATAGACCACAAATTCCAATAATTTTTTTAAATACAGTGTTCATGAATTCAGGGACAAATGTTTATAAAATGTTGCTTGTCAGTTTTTCTTAGAGTGACTCAAAACACTGCCTGCACTGATTACACTAAGCATATTGAAACCATCGTCTCTTTATTATGGAAAAATGTGGTATTTAAAAGATAAATAAGTCCTAAATATGAATTTTTTTGTGTATTCGGTTGAAACATCATGCTTCCAAGTGAAACATCTAAGAAACACAGGGACACTCTTTTATTCTTTTTAAAGCTCATTAAGCCCCTGGGATCACCTCACATTTATGCTATTTGTTCAAGTATCCTAATGGTAGACAGGACAGCCTCCTTGTAAATATTAGAAAACCAAGTTTCAGAGGGGTCAAAGGACTTGCTGAGAATACACAGCAGCAAATTAAAGAGCAAACTTTGAAACTAGCTTGGTCAACTTCATGCATAACACCTTCTATTTATCATGTGCTAATTCATGTCTCTGCAAAACAAAAAAAAATTAAACTGTATCACTGATTTCATTTACATAAAATAAAACATGTTTATGACTGAGCTGCCAAAAAGACCCCCCCAAAACCTTGACATTATCAGTTTTAAGTGTCAAATAAATCAGTCTCAGCCTTCTTTTCATTCCCCAGCTCACTGATAAACATCCAGATGAACCAGGGCCTATTTTCATCAGGAGCAAGTTCCTAAGTAATTCTGTGCCAAATTTCTCACCCTTGTTCAGAGAAGAAAAATAGCATGGTGTAATGATCTGTAAAGAATCTTCCTGTCTGCAGTGATGAAGATTCTAAAGAGAGAAAGAGCACTAAAGAGAGAAAGAGCAGGTGACCAGAGACCACCTCAGAGCACTTCTAAGGAGGGGTCTAATCACACCCCACTGGGGCTTCAGCTCCCTGGGTGGCTCCATGGACTGCTGAAGCTCAGATACAGAGCCAGGTCATGACTTTGAACAAGTTACTTTAGCGTCTGATCTTTAAATTCTTTGATCTGGAAAAAGGAGATAATGGAATCTTCCTTGCAGGATATTACAACAGTTTAATGAGTTACTTGGCACAAAGTAATGGTTGAATAAATGCTAACCTAGCTGTTATCATTCCCCTAACCACCATAATGTCACTTTTCTGACTCAGCAGTTTGAAATTGTTCAGTCTACTGTCCTCTAAGCCCAAAGGACACGGACTATGGATGTGGGAGACTAGACACACATCTGTCCCATTTGTCTTCTTAAGCTTTTCTGGGAAAAACAAAATAGTTTCTGATGTAGCTGTGAGCTCTGGACCAGCAAGACTAAGACCCTTATTATCAATGTGCTGGAGACAGATTCATATTTTCCGGGTTACACAGAAAACAATATCCTTTGGTAATTATTTAAATGCAAGGAAAACTCCATCTATATCATGTCAAAAAATTATATGCAAAACTCCAAATAGGTACAAACACGAAAAAAACAGAAATATGCTTCACCTTTCTGTGAACTAGGAACTAAAATAAATTTAATTTTGAGGGGCAGGGGATTTAGCTCAGTGGCATAAGCACCTGCCTTGCAAGCAGGCGGTGGTAAGTTCAATCCCAGGTACTGATAAAAAGTTAAAAAAATTTTTTTGATTTTGAAGGGTTAATGTTTTTCTTATGTGTTTCTTAATTGATATTCAATTGGAGAGACAGAACATCTGTTTCAGAAAAAAGCCTGGGTGACAGGATGGAGTAATTTCCAACATTATGCCTCTTTACAAATGAAAGAAACTTTTATAAATATTTATCTTGCTTGAAGCATATTCATAATAATTTTATCACACTAACAGTAGTAGATTATTTATATAAATTCTCTTATGTACATTTATGAAAAAATAGTCTAAAAAGTCTTCAAACGCTGAGATGACACCTGGGCTTAGAGCTTTTAAATGACATTTGAAGAGGTGCAGAGAAATTGCCATCTGACTGCTTGAGTTCTGAATAATGTAGGGAAGGTCACACAAATAAGTCGGATGCCAAAGAGAAAATGAAACATATGGCTTTGATGTAACAGATAAGTCATGAGTAGGCATTTTTCAAGATCACAAAGGAAGAAGCAGCTGACAAGCAATGGAAAAAAACGAACTGAAAAAGAAAGACACTGGGAAGCAGAAAGGTTCCAAGGCGATGAATCAGAAGGCAGCCCAGGCCACCTTGGGGAACACTCCGAGCGGGAGGGAATACTTTACAGAGTCTAACCAAAGCCAAGTCATACTTTAGAACTTACCGTCACCTCATCAATGTTGTTACATAGTCCAGGCTAGTCTTGAACTCATTATGTGGCCCAGGCTTGATTTTGAACTTGTGGCAATTCTCACACCTCAGCCTCCCAAGTGCTGGGATTATAGATGTGCACCACCACACTCAGCTCATCCAAATTTAAAGCATACTGACACTTCAAAATAAACTCAAGGAGCAGAGAGTGGGGGCGGGGGGAGAGACATGTTTGCCCTGTATTGATTTAACGCAAAGGCCAACTCCAGCAGGAATGCTGCTCTCCTTTCTGGAAACCTCTCAAGGCCTAACCTGTAACCATCTATCTGGCACTGTGACTGAGCACCCGCTCTGCCACAGGCTTTCACTGAAGTACAGCTTCACGTGGTGGCTGACACACAGCAAGTGATCAACTAATATTTTCGGAATGCATGAACAAATAAATAACATAAATAAAAAGTAGCTCAGAGCAGGGCATGGTGGTACATGCCTGTAATTCCAGTATGCTGGGAGGCTGAAGCAAGAGAATCACATGTAGAAGCCCAGCCCAGGCAACTTAACAATTTAGCAAGATCTTGTTTAAAGAAAAAATTTTAAAAATACGAAAAGTTCTGAGGAGGTGGCACAGTACAAAAGCCCTGAGTTCAACCCCTAGTACAGGAGAAAAGAGTAGTTCAAAAAGCTCAAAATGTAGACATTCCTGTATGCAGTCTCTGACATAAGTTTATGGCCCCGAGTGTGGTTCCAAGAAGAGGACTGTCCGATGGTTCTACTCCGGCCAAGCTTGCAACCTTGATCCTCCCAGCAGCCAGGCAGCTCTGGCAACTCTGAGCCCCGGCACTATCATGGAGGCCCAGCCGGTCACTTCTCAAATGTGTGCCACTGCCCATGGGAACATCTAAGATGGGTCAGGATCAAATTATATCCAGAAAAAAAGCACCTAGCCCTCCCAAGTGTCTATTCTCATGGTGGAGGTCAGGCGCACCTGTGTAGATCTTCCATTATGAAGATTTCAACTAAGTTTTCTTTTTCCTATCACCTTCCAAAATGCTTCTTGTGAGGTGAAAGGAATTCATGATTCTGTGGATGTTAGTGACCCATAAACCAAGCTCAAATGCACACAGATGTATATACAAGTGTCAAGCTTGAAAACTATTACAGAGAATTTCATATATCCATACATCGAGGAGTGCTTAGGATTTTTATTATTTGCTCAGGTTCACAGCTTCTTTTGAGCACCTAGCATGCACTGGGCACTGTGACAAAACTAGAGAAATCAGTTGTCAGTCCCATCTTCATGGATGGCACATTCCAAGAGAAAGACTAACACTGTCAATAGATGACCCTATAAAGCAAAAGCAGAAGGCATCATTTGGAGTAATTAACATGAGACTACCTCGTCTGGGAAATAGAGAGACTTTCCCAATAAGGTAGTCTTAGAGTTGAGAGGTACAGAATGAATAATTAGCAAAAAATAATAATTATGACTACCATGTAAGCCAGATCACATATCAATTAGGATTAAAATACCCAGGGAATTACAGGGAAAGTTAGTCTTCTTTTGAATTCCCTGGATTCTGCCATGTGACTGTCTTTGGTATGCGATTGAAATACCCAGTGGAGAATCAGTGATTGGCCAATGGATCCGAAAATATTTCTGCCTTAATTACACAGACACTTCATGAAAAGTAGTTTTGACAGGAACTGCACATACAACTGCTTGGGTTCTCCACTTCCCTTGCATGTAGTTTAAGATGTATGACTTTGTATAACTAAAGCTCTGAGGCATATTTCTCCCACACCATGCACACAGCACACTGGCTCCATACTAGGCTATTTTCTTGATTGTAAGAAGTCATCTGGACTTCCCCCTAAACAAAGTTCCACTCTGGAATTGGTTTTATTGATACAGTGATTTTGAGACATAATTGCCTAGGCATTTATCAAGATGACAAAGGCAATAAAAATCCCACTTCCCAAGCTGGGTGAATGTCATAAGCAAACAGATCAAAGAAGTAAACAAGTCAGATCCACATTCATTTGTGATTAACAGGAAAACAGAGAGGAAGGGAACTGATTATTTGCCAAGGACAGAATGGAACATAAATTGAATTTTCTTCTTGGCCTTTGAAAATGTTGACATTTTCATCTGCTCATCATTTCTATGTGTCTTATTTTCACAACTTATGTAGCACTCTAAATAATTGCCTTGGCCCAAAAAAATTATAACAACTGCATTATCATCAAGAGTTACTTAATTTCTAGAATTGTTATGAAGACACTGTATGCACTTTCATTTTTTATGAAATATCTAGAGCATTTAATATTCCCAATATGAATTCCATGCATGGGAAAGACTTGAAAAATATATATCTCATTCACCTGTTCCTACCACAGGCTGGCATAAACTTTATTAAACAGGACCCCCTGAGCCCTTGAAGCATGAAATTAAAGCTCCCATCTTCCTTGGATAGGTAACACATAAAGTGGAAATCCTTTGGAGTTAAGACAGATGTGGTTTTTGAATTCTGACCTCTATTTGCCAACTATATAACCTTGAAAAATGGCTTATATTTTCTAAACCATGCATTATTTTATCAAGTGGAGATCATGATCATTTACACTACAAGGATAAGATGAGAAGCAAATCTAATCAAGCAAACACAGTATAGAAAATAAATGTTTGTTCCTGTTCTTTTATTTTCCTTTAAAACACCCACATAATCAGCTTGTGACATTTTTTGTTTTCTTTGATTATTTGAGCAAAGGGCTAAGACAGAGAACTCTACATATCTACACTCTTTGACGACTCCTAGCAGTCCCTCTTCCCCTTGGCACCAGCTATGGGCAAGATATGGTCTGAATACCCTCCAAGGGTTAATGTGCGGAAATTTAATCTCCATTGTGCAGCATTAAGAGGGTAGAAACTTAATCTCACTATAATATTTACAGGGGGGTCTTTGGGAGGTGATTAGGATTACATGAGGTCATCAGAGTGGAGTCACCACAGCTGAATGCCAGTGGTTTTATGAGACAAGGGAGAGAACCCAAGGGATACATTCACGTATCTCTGCTTCTTGCCCTCTGGTGCCCTGCACCATCTTGGTCCCTACCAGCAAGCAGGTGACTGCCAGATGCAACCCTTCAAACTTACACCAGAACCAAGAGCCGAAATAAAGCTCTTGTCTTGTAACGTTTTCCAGTTTTCAGTACTTTATTACAGTAACACAAAACCGATTAAAACAGCAACTCTCTTATGACCATCAAGATGGAAAATTCTCCCACTCCCAGATCAAGATGGATGAATCTGAGCTCACTTCCACTCTATTCAGTGCCCACAGTTCAAGCTGAGTCCCAAGGGGGACCCCGCCAGGCTCAGAGAGCTCAGTGCTGAGAGACAGTGCCATCCATGAGGAGCCTGATCTTTTAATGAACTACATAGAAATGTCACAGATTCCCAGAGCTATTATAGAAAAAGCTTTCCTTTACCATCGCTACACTGGATTCCACTTGTCCCCTAACTACAGTCCTCTTGCTGGGCTCTTTCCAAAAGCATAAACCACCTGAGCTTTCCAGCATCTTCCTTTATGCGGGACCCCCAGAATGAAGACAATTATTGAATGGTGAAGACACAGTATAGTAGAATAGGACTGTACAGTGGGCCTAAACTATGAACAGAAGTGATCCTTGGCATCCAGTTAAATCCTTTTCCCCCTAAAATCAGATAACACAGCAGTCAACATTCAATTCCTAAATAAAACCGGACCTAAAATATGTAGAGTACCTATTATGCATCTCAAACACTTTACATAACTATTGCAGGCAGAACTGTCGCATTCGTGATAGTTTAATTATCAACCTCAATGAAGCACAAAGAATTGAAATAACTTGCATACAGCCACAAAGACAGTCAGCGAAGCTTAGAATCAAAGTCAGATTTCTTGTCTCCCAAGTGAGCTTTGTTAACCAAGGAAGCTTCTGTTTTTCATGCTCTTGTTCTTTTCATCTGTCATTGGTGCATTGCCTGCAGTTGCTACAGGCTGTATCTCTAGAGTGACCCGCTGGCTTTGCTGAAATATGTTCAGCATTAGCCCTTTTAGGCGAGTGCTCAGAATGATAGGGAGAAATGATGAATAGGTGTATTTTCTCAGATACTTGCTGGCTTGATTTGAAGGTCTTTGCAAGTGACCTCCAAAATGCATGGAAACCAAGATTTCAAGTATGACATGGCAGCCCTCAAATGGATTCGACAAAGGCAAATCCACTTCAAAGCGCTGGAAATACGATCAATGAAAGAGATGTCCACACTGACATTGAGGTCTCAGGTAGATCTGAGATATCACAAGGAAAGGTTCCGTTTGCCCAGCATTTTCCCCAGCTTATTAGCCAGGTGGCTTTAGTTCTGACACTGGAAATATGCACCTGTACAAACCTCCATTCCATCTGTGGGGCTTCCTGACCAAGAACTTCCACCCTTTTGTAACAGACTGGAAATATTTTCTCCCATGGTGGAGTTAAGGGATCACTTAGGGAGGCTGTGAGTGTGTGTGGACGTAGGACAGGTAGGCTGAGATGGAGCCAGACAAGCAAACTGAGAAGACTCTGAGAACAAGGCAAGCCTGGGCGGTCTTCTTCCCTGGATGGAAGAGAAGTGTCAAAATACAGTCATGGGAGGGCCTTTACAGGTGACAATCCAGAAGACAATGTTCATGCTTTGGCTTCCATTAGAAACAGCAACACATTCAATGTCCTGGCTGAGAGTATCCAGGGTCCTCCAAAGCAGTTGGGGTAAAATTCCAGCTTCTTCCCACAGCTGCAGAATCCCGCTCACCCTCCAATCCTGAAACCCATCCTCTCCCTTCCACTAGCCCAGTGATGGCGAACCTTTTAGAGCTCTCCATGATAACACACAGCCCACAGTGGCACGCATGTCCTAAGTTCACCACCTCTGCTCCAGCCCGTCTGCATGCCTCTCTTTACGTTTCCTCGGGTCCACCCAACCACACCAACCAAAAAGGTTCTTCCCTCCAAAATAATCCCAGAAAATTCTCTGGTGTCTTTCACAGTAGTTCATCATCGATTTATTCACTTATTTATAGTCTGAATCTTTCCACTAGGGAAAAAACACTTTTTGAAAGCTGGCTGTTACTCACTAAGTGTAGTTGACAAGTGATGATGATGGTGGTGGCAATACTTTTATGAGTTTTATGCATTATATTATTTTCAGTTCACTACACATGATACTTAACTTCATCCTTTGGAGTAGGAACTGCTCTTCGCCTCATCTCCTTAATAATATGAAACTAAAGTACAGAGAGGTTAAGTAACTTGCCCTAAGATGCACGGTCAGTATGAACCAGAGCTGGAAAACCAGACAAGTTGTCTCTGAAGCAGAAACTTTTCACTGCTCTTGCTTTTACTTGGAGGGAGCACAGGAGACTTCTTGGAGCTTAAAGGAAAGCACAAAAGGAGACTTTGGGGATTCTGGGATTTTCTCTCGTAATACTGGGTATTAAACTCAAGAGCTTCCTACAGAGCTTCATCTGCAGCTCTTCAGTACTCACTGTGAGAGAAACTCTACTCACTCACTCAGCTGCCCATGCAGGACTCAAACCACAGTGCTCCTGCCTCAGCCTAGCACTCTGCTGGATTCTGTGTGTGCATCACCACACCCAAAGTCAGAATTATACTTACATCACTGTTGTAGTCAGAGGTTGTGAGGAAAAAATTATATAGAGGACACAATTTATAATATTATTTTATAATGATCACCCAGAGTTAAACTCAAAAAAGTGCAGTAAATCTGTCCACAACACTACAGACCTAGAAAATTCAGCCAGCGGCCTGGATCCCACAGCAATTTCCTGCATGAGTCCAGCTGAAGACCTAGAGCGCATGACAATGCCTTTCACAAGTCCATCTGGAGGCCCAGAGCCCATGACAATGGCTCATGAAAGGCTGTTTTATGGATCTGCGCTAGGAAGGTCTAAAAGTCATCAGTGGAAGCCACAAAGTCTATGCCAGTGGGGTGAAGGATCTGTGCCAGTAGGTTGAGGGTTCTACTCTGGAGCCAAAAAGTGACACTAAAGATAAGGACCAGGGCTCCCTGGAGAAGTGCCACAGCCATCCTCAGTGACAATGAGGTCCCAAGTTGACAATGAGAACAGTTGAGTACATGTCAGGAAGCCACTGTGACAACTTCTCCTGTAGATTAAACACATATTCCCCTCTAGAGCCAAGAAGTGATGCTCAACCTAAGGACCAGAGCTCCCCTAAAGTGAACCACAGCCACTCTCACGGATGAGGTCCCAAGCTCCTCCAGTGAGAACGGCTGAATGCATACTGGGGAAGCTAACTATAACAAGCTCCTGCAGGAGAACCAAGGACTCAAAACAGCAACGCTCAGGAGAATCCACAGTGCCCCACTCTTCCTCTCCACATTTCTGTTTTTGCTGGCAACTTTCCTCAGGTGGGCCATCTACACTCAGCACCATGCTGGTTTGATTCAGCTGGTGCTGATAACCAGTTTTTAATCGATAACAATCACCCTGCCTTCCCTGCTACACACTCACACCTTCCCTCTCTCGCTATTTTAAGAATTTCATGTGCCAGAAGAGGAAGAAGCTCTCCAGGACAGACATGATGCATATGGGAGGAAAGGGGCTGCTCATCGGCATCCCGAGAGGCTGAGCGGTGGCTTCTACATCTTCGTAGCTCCAGGACGTAGCACTGACTCTGCTCCAGGAGGGACTTCAAAAGGGAGAAAGCAGAGGCTTCCTCCCTGCAAGTGGCTGGAGCACTTTTCTGCAGGATGCACCACCTATGCTAAGGTGTGAGGAGAACTGTGTGGCAGAGGTGCACGGGGCAGGAGCACAGAGTTGGGGAAGAGAGGCTGGGAAGATACTGTGGCCAGCAAGAGTCCGGCCCCTCCCAACTTCTGATTCTGCATATTCTGTGCAGGTGTAACTTTTGTGCACCAAATCAGAGTATGTGCTTGATGTGTGCTGACAAACATAACCATCCACGTATCCACCACCGCAGCCAGGTTCAGTGAAATCACAAGCACCCTGAAAAGCACCCTTGTCACTTGAGATTTTTCACCCACAGAGCATCACCATCATCAGATGGGTGCTTCGTGCAGACAGCGTGCCAAGGGCGGAGGATGGAGAGGAGGGGGTGATAACTTCAATCATCTCTGCTCATGATTCACGGGGCAAGACAGATTCATCAGCGATCACTTTCCCTACACTCCCGGAACGTTGTGAATTCACACTTTGTCAAAATGCCAAAGAAAAGAGCACGAAGCAGCAAAGCTGGCCTGGTTTGTGTGGGGGAAGGACAAGGTTTCTGTGAGAGAAAGAGGCTGCTGCTGCCAGATCCATAAGCTGCAGCGGTCCGCGCTCACAAGCAGCCACGACTGCCCCGGAGCCGGGTGCTTTATGGCTGTGGGCTCAGGCTCTGAGATCCGCACTGACCTCACAGCGCCAAGAAAATTAGCTGCCAACTTGACACACGACCCAAGCCAACAGACCCGGCAGGTGTGAAGTGTGTGACACCAGCTACACTCTGAATCACTGCTGCTGCAGGAAGGCAGCCTGGCCCAGGCACCCAAGGGCACAGATGCCACCAACTATCTACTCCCACTAGCTTTATGGTCAAAAACCCAAATGCTTTCTGCTTAGGAAGCCTTGCAGGAAGTTATTCCTGTGAGCTACACACCTCATGCTTTACATAAATTAATCTCTTTAATCGTATTAGCAGCTCTATTAGCAGGTAAGTACTATCCACGTCTCCATTTTAGAGTAATGAAACCGAGGTGCAGAAAGGTCTAGCCATTTGCCTGGGGTCACACAGCAGAACTATGGTGGAAAGCCTAGGAAACCCAGTTCCAGAGACCCACTCCTAGTCACCTGCTGCCTTCTCATAGCGTCACAGGAGACAGGCTCTGAAGGAGAGCCACATTCTAGTGTTGTCAGCAGCCAGTGGCGTGACCTTGAACTTAGCTTTCCTGACCCACAGTGCTCTCCTCTGCAAAACGGGCAATGCTGATATGAAGATCTAAACATGCAAAAAAAGTTTGGCGCAGAGTAATCCCCAGTGAAGAATGGATGTGATACTATTAGGCAGCTGACTAATTCCGCTGATTCCAGAACACACATTATTCAAACTTCACCGTCAAACGACCATCTTCAAAAAGCTGAGCACTAAACAAGTTTGTTGGCTTAAATTACATCTTTATTACTTTATGAGATCAGAATAAAAAACTTCCCTAAAAGCACTCGTTCATTTCACAAATATTAAGTGTTTGTTTGGTGCCAAGCTCTGTTCTAGTTTCTCAAAGTATGATGGTAAACCCAAGAGGAAAATTCCTGATCTCAGAGTAGGGATAGTTAGGGGTTTTTTTTTTAATGAATCTTTAATCAAATTTGCACACAGCTCCTTTTAATTTTGAAAACTGTAGTAAAACAGCATGTTTGCCTCTAACAAAAATCTATAAATAACCTTAAAAAAATCAAGTATCTGTGTCTTTCAACCAAAATCATACCAACTGCTTAGCAGCCCCTTTGCCCCCACTCTTTCTCTGTTATACACCCTATTTCTTTTCTCCATCCATAGATCATGCAGCCCAGTAGCCAGAATGGCAACATGGAACTTTAAAGCTGAGGTTTTGGGGGTATTTGCTTTGTTTTGTTTCCTTGGGAGTTTCTTGTTGATGTTGCTTTTGGGGTTTGCTTTTTTTCTTTGCTTTGGAGGGAGCTTATCTTTTAGGGATAACAGTTCCTCCAAACTTCCTTGTGCCCCCACACATAACCAATACCCCTCCTCACCTAGCCTAGATAAACAAAAAACAATATATCGATGTAAACCCCAGGAGCTGGGGCCCAGTTTTCTTCCCACAGGAAAGGGAGCGAGCTGAAGAGGCTGGCAGTGATGAAGCAGGTCTGGCTCTCCGTACACTCCTGCTCCTCTCTGTTCTGTGCTATAAAAGACCTGCACATCTGGACAAGGCCAGATGGTAATTTGAGGCTCTTTGCATAAAGCCTTTAGCCTTTTCATCAAAAATAAAAGTCCTCCTTTGGTTTGGACAGCAGCAAACAAATGGACCTGAGCATAGGGACCTGAGCTGCAGGTAACACCACCACCTGAAGTTATGTCAGACGTTTGTAAATAACTTGCTTCTTGTCTGTCTCTCACATTGGAATGAAACTGCTTGGGGCTAGGGTCTCATTTGTCTTCCCACACAGTTTCCCCAGCAGCCAAAATACTGCCTGTCCTTGTGGCTGTCCACGTGGGTGAATGGGCAGCAGAGCTGGTGCATTCCTGTGACAGGGTCTCCTCCTTCAGCTGAAGTCAAGAAAGAGGCAGGTGCATTCTACCGGGTTCTCCCTAAATAGCCTGCAAAGCAGGACAGGCGTGGAGATGGTCTCTATTCATTCATTGAACACATGTTGACTAAGTGTATACTATGGATCAAGTGCCCAGCCAGGTGCTGAGTCGATGCAAGAGAGTGAAATAGACCTAGCACAGGTTCTGAAAGAAGACATTTATTTGTACACAAACACAAGTCCCGAACTTCTGCAAAGCATTCCCTGATAAAGTTACTGCAAAGATACATAAGGTATGATCAAATACACAGTAGTTGTTTAAATTTTTAATACCTTACTATAGTATCATTTGCGGACTGGAGGGACAGAGAACAAGGCCACACCAGGAAGCAAGTCCAGTCTGGGAACCAGCACCATTCACGGGTTGCCGCCAGACTGGAAGAGCCAGACCCCAATCCCTTCTGATGTGCAGGCTGGCAAACAAGAAGTACCAGTCCCCCACCCCCAAGCAACCAGCTTATCCTGAGAAACACAGGTTGTGATGATAGCTATCAAGGTGAAATGCAATTGGATGCCTATGATGGTTTGGTGTTTCACTGACCTTGCAGGTCTTGGGCCAGTGGCCTGATCATAGGTTCAGAGGACAGCAGTATGCAGTGTGACATCTAGGGGGAGCTCCTTCTGAGGGCTGCAGCCATTGTTGATTCCTTATGGTCTTGTTTTGAAGTCCTACATCATTTCCATTGTTTTGATGGGTTGGGTTTTATTCTCTTTGTTTTGTTTGATTATGTTAAATCTGATGTCAGGAGCAGCTGTTTCAAAGATAGCAAGACATATTATGGTAGCAATTTTGGATTTGCTATTAGCTTATTTTCAAGTCCTTTATTGCATTCATTGTTTTGTTTTTATTGTTTCTATTCTGTTCTGTTCTGTTTGATTTTTACTGTGTCCAAAATTATCTGCTGCTATTTTGAAGACACCAAAAAGCATTATGGTAACTATTGTTGATTTCATAATATTTTGAAGTCCTGTATCACACTGGTTTGTTTTGATTGATTTTATTCTGTTTTATCATCTTTAAATTAAACAAATAAAAACCTTATTATAATAAAAGACACACTGGCATTAATCTTCTTCCAGATATTTGCCCTCATGTCAAACACATTTATCCCATTATCCCAGCAGTCCAAAAGTCTTCTTCTGTAAGTATCTTTATGAGATGTAATCAAAAATATGGAATGCTGCTGTCAAGTACCATTCAATAGAAAGGTGAGCTCCCCAAAACTAAGTGTGTCCTCATCCACCTGGTTCACTGGACCTGGAAAGCATGTGACTTCTGGCTCTTCCCCAAAGTCAAAATGACCATAAAAGGGTTCCTAATCAATTTAGGGCACCAAGGCAGCCATACTTAATGACACAGAAGCAGCCAGTGACTCCCATAACGGCGGAAAAGAAAGAGGAGGAGAAATACAGTGATCATGATGATTAGTACTTTGTATTCAGATGGATAAAGTAACCTCCTAGACACTAAATAAGGAATAAATATTAGCAGGCATCACTTAGGAAGTTATCAATAAGCTGCCCCCACTCTAGCTAAGGATTTCACAGGTTAGAAAAATCACCAAAGTCAAAACTGGTGATGTCTTTTACTTTAATATCTAAAGCCACAGCCTGGCTGTCATTTATATCATTAATACACTACGTGGTGCTTAGAATAGGGGGATGAATGAGTACACTCTGCTCTCTTTCTCTCCTAGGTAATTATAACTAAAATCTCTAGACAAACTAGATAAAGCAACTATAGGACAGTCTTGAAAAATAAATAATTATGGTCGTGCTAGGGAGAGAAAAAAAGTCACAACACAAAGAATAATAACCAGTATCGCAGCTTCCTGATTCAGTTTTCTTTAGCTTTTAATTCTCTCAGCTTAGATTCCGGGTGGGCCCAAATCCCAAAACTGCACAGCAGGCACTGACGGAGAAATCTCCCAGAGAAATTTCCTTCTTCTGTTCAAAACACTGGAAACCGATGCCTAGGGAGCAGAGCATGTGGGTGGTCTCTGCAATTTTCCCCTTTTTAATCTCTTCTTAGTGCATCCTGGATGAGCCCAGCCATGACCCTGCATCTCCACAGCAGTGTCAGCCATGCAGCCATCAAAACCCTGAAAGAAAACTCTGCTTTCTGACCATAGGATTGGTTCCAAGCTACAAGAGATATCCCTTTATTTTTCTTTTTCTTTTATCTTACTGTTTTGCCTCAAGACAGATCAATTCACATACAGTGTAGAACTGCACAGGAAAGTTAAACCTCAAATTTCTAGTCAGAAGACTAAGAATTTGGGGGACAACTACAAAATTAGAAAGTGCAGGCAAAAGTTGTCCCAGGATCCTAGCATGGAATTCTAGACCCACTCTCAAGGTGCACATTTGCAGGGTGAACCCAGCACAGCACAGTAAAACCTCTCAGAACCAAACTACAGTAGACATACCATCCCCCAACCTCCACATTGGCTCTAGGGGTCACATCCAGGGAGAAGACCCAAAGAGCACTGCAAAACCCTTGAAAACTAAATTGCCATCCGAACTACAACCCACATAACGTGGACTATCTGAACATCACTGAATTGGTTACTTCCTTAACAAACAAATCCATTCTCTCCAGAGCACTTTAATGGAGTTTAGAAGTCTTATTTATATAACATTCAAAATGTTCAACATGCAACCTATAGTAGGCTGAAAAATAACCTCCCCAAAGGTATCCACTACCTGATTCCCAGAGCCCGTGAATATGCTACCTTATGTGGTAGAAGGAACTTTGCAAATGTGACACTGTCAAGGATCTCTAGATGGGGAGATTCCCAGATTGTCCAAGTGGGCCCAATGAAATCACACTGGGAATAGGAACAGAGGATCCAGATCAGACAGGTGGAGATGTGATGGCTATGTGTTTTGAAGAAAGAGAAAGGAGCCTCAGATCAAAGAATGTAAGTGGAAAACTCAAGACATAGATTCTTGAAAGAGCACAGGACTTCCAGCACTTGATGTTAGACCCTGACCACCAGACCCAGAGATAAGTAAATTTGTTTTAGACCACTATGTTTGTGGTCATTCTTACAAATTACTCAAACAGAAAAAGTGGGAAAAATCTCATTAACTCTCAAGGGAAAAGACAAGAGATGGCAACCTTGAGGTGATCCATGCGATGGTTTAGATGTGCATGCGCTGGAAGCTTGGTCCTAGAAGGGGGATGCTGGGAAGTGGTGGAACCTTCATGAGGGAAAGCACGCTGGGAGGGCAGAAGACTCTGCCAAAACACCATCTGCACAACACCTTCTTCCACACTGCCATCTGCCATCAGGACCTCTCCAGAGCCAAGTCGATGCCAGTGCCAGACCAACGCTAGTCTCCACACCTGTAAATCACAAACACCTCTTTTCCTTATAAAGCATTCAGACTCAATCATTTCATTAGAATAGCTAAAAGCAAACAAATACAACTTGGATATTAAGATTGTCAAAGATTTCAAAACAGTACCTCAACCTATACTCCATGAAATAAAGGTAAACAAAAGAATGAAAAGAGAGAGCTTCTCAGAACAAGGACAGAAGCTACAAAAAGAAACAAAATTTTTGAACTAGAGATTCCAACAACCGAAATTTAAAATTCCCACAGGCTCAACAACAGAATAAAGATGATTCAAAAAAGAACAAATAAACCTGAAGATAGGTCAATGGAAATTAGCTAATCTGAACAATAGAGGTAATAAAAATTGGGGGGAAGTTAAAGAGATTTGGGGACCCGTGGCACAATTATCAAAAATTATAAAATTCCAATCATTGAAGTCTCAAAGGGGCTGAAGAAAGAAATTGATACAGAAAAAAGAATTTAAACCGTAATGACTAGACACTCACCAAATTTACTGTATCACATAAATGTGCACAAAGATTCAGTGAACCTCAAACAAGATAAATTTAAACTATGCTCAGATATGATAACTGCTAAAAATCAAAGACATATATAAAATTTCATACAATCATACAGAAAATAAATGTGTTACTGTGAAAGGCTTTTGCAGGTGTAATTAAGATCTAAATTCAGTTCCACTAAAAATGACATAATCCCATCAACTCTTTTAGTTTGGGTCTAGAGGTCAGAGACAAAGGAAATCAGAGAGTCGACATATGAGAAGGATCTGATGCACTATTCTGGCTTAAAGACAGAAGGGAGAGCTAGAAGGGTAAGTGGCCTCTAGATGCTGAGGGCAGCACCTAATGATAGCTGGGCAGGAAATGGGGCCCTCGCCTTCCAACCATGGAGACTCAGCGCATTCAGCCTCCAGATGAGAACTGGGTGCAGCCCGCACCTCGTTGCATGCTTGGTGATGCCCTGAACAGAGAACCATGCCACTCCAGACTTCTCAGCTCTGATACATGAATAATGACTGGGTGTTATTTCAAATTCCTAAATTTGTGGTAAGTTGTTACACAGCAGTAGAAAACGAATTCAATAAATAACATACAGCTTTCCAAAGCCATGCAGATAAATATTTCTAATTCTTTTTTAAGACTGCATAATATTATCTTACTTTGTTATTATTTTAATGTACCAAAATTTATTCAAACGTATTCCTATTTATAGAAACCCATCCGGCTCCTATTTCTTGTTATTTTCAAATAATTCAGAAACTATCCTGATGCACTTGCCTTGATGTATCTATGCTGTTTTCCCCCATAAGACAGATTGTCCAAAGAGGAACTCTCACTAACAGCATGCACACTTCTAATTTTAACAACTATTATCCAGTCGGATCTCCAAAAAGGTTGATTTTTCAGGCCCCAAAACAGACTGGTCATTTCTTCATACCCCTACAATGTGCAAATATCAGAATTTTCCCCAAATAAGGTAATCTTGTATTTAAGTTTTCATTTCTATAGCTACATGAGCAAATTTTCTCACTTTGTTTTCTATTTGTATTGTTGTCTGTGAATATCTTGGCTAATTTGAGGTGAGATTTTGGCTTCTATAGTTTTTGTGAGGTTTCTGCATAATGGATTCTAAAATTGCTCACAGATGGACTCAAATGCTTCTCAAGTCTATTATTTGAATTTTCTACACTCTAAATGTCTTAAATCATGAATTTTTAAAATTTCTGTGTCATATATGTTTTTCTTAATTTGTTTTTCATAACTTGCTTAAGAAAACCTTTAAAGACATCACACCAATATTTTTTGCACTTTCCCTTTTTAAAACTCTAAACTGAAAATAGTTTTATTGAGGTGTAACTTAGACTCAAAAAGTTCACCGAAGTCAGTTCTAGACTTGACAAGTTGTAGTAAATTCACATCACTGTGCAACCATCGCCATCATCCAGATTTAAAACAGTCACCCCCAAACTCTCCCCCAGCCTACAGCAGTTCCTGTCGGCTCCCATTCCAGCCCTCAAGAAGCCACTCACCTCTAGAGGATGAGCTTTCTCTAGACAGTCTGGAGCCATTTGTATTTGGCTGGTTTTGTTTAGCACGCTCTTTTGAAGCTCACCTACGTTGCTGTGACACAGGTCCCTTTTGTTGATAAGATGTACAGTCTGCCTCCAGATCTGCATATCCTGCTTCAACCAGCCATGGATGGAAAACATGGGGCGCAGGGGTTGCATCTGTGCTGAACAGACTTTTTCTTGTCTTTATCCCATGAATACAGCATAACAACTATTTACATAGCTTTTACATTGTATTAGGTATCATAAGGTATCTGAAGATAAGGGATAGAAGGGAACAGGAGGGAACAAGAAAAAACGCAGGGAGGAAGGGAGGGAGGGAAAGGAAAGGAAAGATAGAGAAAGGAGAGAAGGAAGATAGGAAGTCCTCTCTCCAGGCCGTAATCACTACCCTATTTCACTCCCAACACACACACAGACACACACACTCACTTGCCAGCCCAGCCAAACACCCTGTGCAGGTCACTGACTACAGATCCACGTTATGCACTGTGTCTAAACAGCATCCTCACTGCTTCCCACCCTGCTCCAACACTGCTTCCTTCCAGACCTTCCTTGACTCTACCCCAAAGTGATCTCTCCAAGCAAAGATCATTTAAGGTTTCCCAATTCCACTGGAACTCTACCAGCCCAGATTCAAGAGTGGAATTTGCATTAGGAGAGCTAAATAACTAGTCCCCACCTGGAAAGGAGAAGACAGGTGCCCACACTCATGTCTCTGACTCCAAGTCTGTGCTCATAAGTCACAGGCAATCACATCCAATCAGGGAGACACAGTTGTTTTTGGACAGGCTGCCGAGAGTGTCTCTGAAACCTCAGAACCCTTTTATAAGAAAAGTCTTTTCTAAATCACCACTCGAGATGCTGCACACATGCATTAGGTGAACTTAACATGTGTTGCTGACCATAGTTGTCTGGGGCAGCGATGGGCTGTGCCTATGCCAGCAACCATCTGGTCCATCAGATAGACGTAAGAGAGCTCAACTGCCACAGGATGATAGTGCAAGCACCATCTCCATGTAGTGATGACAACAAACTCAATCAGAGGCTCTCCTCAGAAACAACTCGACACACACAAGCTGCCCTGGGATGTCAGGCAAAAGAGTCATTTCTCTCCATTTACCTAGATCGCACTGTGCTGTACAGGTATCATAGGATCCCAGTCTGAGCTACACAGAAGCAGAAAGACCAGAGTCCAATCTTAACCTTTCGTAGGTGAAAAATTTTTTAAATCACGGGCCAGAGAAGGGTGTTAATTCACTCCTGAGCACACAGAGGTCACAACACACTGAAAACTCAACTGGATCTTCTAATCTGAGACCAGTGTTCCCCACCTGTACTCTCACAGCTGGTCAGACCTAGAGGGCCAGCAGGGACACCCCAAACATACTTAAGAAAGCACTGAGTCTGTTGAAGGCACACAGAATATTCTGAAATAGGCCCTGGGAACCAGGTATATAGCACCCAGGTGGTAGATGACCCTGAATTCTAGATTGAAGACTTGTCCTTCATCCTACAAGCAGAGTGGATGAGAGCTGAGAATGTTCATCTAGATTCTTGGTTCAAATCCTTCCTCTACTACTCAGCTCCATGACTTGGTACAAATTTAGCATCTTGGTTACTTTTCTCTTGTTGTTGAGACAAAACACCTGATGCCCAAAATTAAAGGAGCAAATTTAGCTCACAGTCTGTGGAGGTTTCAGTTCATTATCTGCTTGTTCCAAGGCAAGGTGGATTTGCAGAGAGGCAACAGCTCATGGTGACACAAAACAGCAAAAGCAACAACAGCAAAAAAATGGAGGAGAGCAACCCTCTTTTCCTCCCTTATATTGCAAGCATTCACACCATCTCCCCGAAGCCCTCCTGCACAGACTGAGGATGTTTACAAAGTGAGGACCTGGCCCACTGCTGAGTCACCCAGTTAAGCTTCTAAACTTCTCAAGTAGACATGATGTATCAAGCATTACATTGGATAACTCCCCCACAGCTGTTCCTGCCATGTAGGATGAAAAAGACAACAGAGTCTGTATCACAGTGCTGCCTGTCAGGAGGAATGAAGTGAGCTAGAACAGTGCCTAACACATTGCTGGCATCAAAATGTCTGTTTCTTTAATTTTTTTTTTTAATCAAGATAAAAGTCACAAGGAAAACTTTTAAGATTGGTATTCTGGCCAAAATCATGCTGGAACCAGGGATAAATGAGGAAAATGTTAACATTTTCCTTCGGGTGGGACAGGCAGGAAGAGGAGAAAAGGAAAACAGAACAGAATGATGGGGCCTCCCACAAGGTTCGGAATCCAACCCTCCAGGACCTAGCACGTCTCTCTTGGTTTCTTGCCTTTTTCTTGATGCTCAAACGATGAGCAAACTCAAAACCACTCATCTCCCTGCATCCCAAGTGATTTTACACCCAGCTCCCCTAAGACATGCTTTCAGACTTTGAAGGAGATGAAAATGAGAAAAAAGAAAAAAATCTCGGAATCCTACTCTGCATCTCCAAGCCCACTTCCTCTGTCTCCAATGTTCTCTTACAAGTTCAGTCTTTGAAGAGTACAAGGACTTAACTATATGTGAGCTGAGCCTACAGCTGAGGTCAAGTACAGCCCACAGAGAGCCCTGAGCAGTAAGCCTGCTAATCTGAAGCTTTAATTCCCACATACTGCATCTGTCCCCACACTCTATGTAAACATACAGATTGCAATTTGCAGCCCACTAGAAGGACTAGGGAACTCTCCATGTGGCTCACACACCAGGGCAGTGGATACTCGAGAACAAAGGGCTGACAGATGTTACCTCCTGGAGGTTTTCCAGGCTGGATTTGACGCAGGTGATACTGAGATACTCTGGGGGTTTTGGTTTTCACTCTGAATTGATCCACCTGCCTGACCTTGACTCAACCACAGACTTCCGGGAAGGGATGAAAGCTGGTCTGAGCCAGGCCAGCGGCCATGAGCTCCAGTCTCTGGCACAGCCTTTGATCACTAACCTCCCCCATTCTGCCACTGTTTCCCCACATGGTTTCAGCTCCTGAGTCCCCGCCTGCCATTTTTGTTTTTTTTTTTGAGCTTCTAGTTTGATTTTTCTCTTCTTAATTTACTGATGTTTATAATGTTTTGCCCACTTTCAACTCCAGAGTTCATTTGGCTTTGGGTGTCTTGAGTACAACCTCTACAACCGATGGGGAGTAAAATCCCTGCAGACCCATCCTCAGCCCCTAAGAAACATCACTGGAAAAGCAAGGAATAAGGGCTTTAACTCTGGACCTTTACTACTGACTGATCCGTATTCCTCTGGCATTGGAAGTCCCAAGTCTCATCAGCCTTTCTCAGAGGTGCACGTTCACTCTGACCTCATCCAAGAAAACTTCTCTCCATGGAGTCAATAGGCTTCTCCTGTCACTCCAGAGAAGGAAGCAAGGCTATGGATGCCCTTTATTTACAATGGGACAGACATGACACAGCTTGTCTCGGCAGCCTAGCTTATATCTGTGGAAACCATGTCTGACAGGTCTTAGGCTAATGGTGTCCCATGGATCAATTCTTTAAGTCCTGAGAATAACAATGAGAGACAGCAACAATTACTGTCCCTGTTGTAAGGCTGAGGGAAAGCGAGCCTTAATACCTACCTACCTGCCCCAGGACCACACAGCTCTACAGTGGTGTCATTTAATTCCATCCTGAGCTGCTCACTGCACAGCCAGCACCCTTGAACCATAATGTTGATTTCCAAGAGTGGAACACTCAGTCCTGTGGGCCTTGGAGGTGATTTGGGGAAATACACAACAGGCTTAATCCTGAATCCTGATGTTCTGGCTTGAATGTATGGACTCCTCCAAAACACACGTGTTAGCCCCTAAGGTAAGACATGTCCTCTGAAAAAATGCTAAAGTCATCCTCAGGAAGGGAACTGATATCCTCATAAAGGAGGCTTAGAAGACCTGCCTGGTACTTCCATCTGTCCCCCTTCACAAGATGATACAGGGTTTGCTATTTCTGTCACATGAAGACACAGAAACAAGGCAGCAGCTTGGAAGCAGAGATCCCTCACCAGACACTAAACCTGCCGGCTCTGTGATCTTGGACTTCCCAGCCTCCAGAACTCGGAAAAACAAGTTTCCATTGCTTATAAATTACCCAGGAACAAGCATTTTATTATAGCAGCACTAATGGACTACGACACCGGAGTGAGGCTGCTTTTTAAACTCTCTTTCATCTTTCTGACTGTATGATGGAGCAAGTCTGGGTTTGGTGCTGGTGTATGGTATAACACTTTCCTGACTTTGGCTAGTAATCTCCATACCCTGCCCCTTTTTTTGATGCAAAGCTTAGACATTTTGACAGGCAATAGTCTAGAAAGAAAACTGAACCTGGTGAGATTTATGTGTTTTCTGTGATTACTTTGAAATTATGCAAGGTAAACTATTTTCCCTTTTATGATAGTGACCACAGGTTTCATACAATAAACTTATTTCAGTGCTAGATGTGAATATGCTTGTTAAAATTTAAGTAAATTAAGCAAAACAAAAAAATCAGGAAAGTGGAACACAAGAGACTCAAAGGCAGGGACCGTGCCCTGTGAAATGTTTCCTCTCAAGACTGGGAAATCTCGGACACAATATCAACAGCTCTTCAGCTTCCCTCCAAACACTGATAATGGCTTACGTTTATTTAGAAAGTTGCAAATTTTCATAAGTTTTGGAGAAGTGAAGAATATTTACTCCATATTCTCCTCCAAAGAGCCCCCACCACCAGTTTAGAAACCAAATATTAGTTCAGACCGAAAAAAGGAAAATCACCCAGACATTCTTCAGGCTGGGGTAACAGGCATAGAAAAAATGGACTGCAAGGTAAGAGGAAACAGTATTTCTCCCAAGAACACACTGCACGATTGCCTGTTTGAGTAACTACTGTTTTCCTGCATCCTGCAGCATTTCTGTTGGAAATTTTATTGCTAAGAATGAAACATTTCACTCTTCCCCAGTAGATTTAAGTCACTTTAGCACAAAGCAGCAGCCTCAATTTTCAATTCAGGAAGACTACACTTTCAAGAATGGGGCTTCTGAAACTGAAGACAACATTTGCCTGATCTTGACTTCATTGTTTCCAAGGAAACAAAAAGCTGAGTTCAGTTTGTAGACTGGAACTGACATTGGCCCCTTACACCCTGCATTGCTTTGCTTTGTAACTTGATTTTCATTTTACCTGTATTTCATCCGTCCCAAAATTTCCACAATAATTCTGTCTTGTCCTGTGTTTGGTTAGATGCTCCACAGTTCTGGTTGCATCTCCATCACAGAAATAGACCAATAAATCTGACTGAGCCACAGATTTGCCCTTGGTATTTAGGCTGATTGCGTTAAGGCTTTGGGGGTGCTGTCTTTTCAAATAAGCAAATAAATCACAATTCCCTAAGGATATCAGAGCCAAATTACCAAACTGCAACTTGTCTCTTCTGCAGAAACCACCTGGTAATTGGAATCCGCTTTTCTGTGCCACCATTAATGTTCCTCCCTTTTCATGGTTGTGACTCTCTTTTAGCTCGATTGGGAGTCTGGGCCTGATCAAGTGGTGAGGCTTGGATTTCCCCAGGTGTGCTTAACTGTTAGTGCTTCACGTTGGTGTTGGGCAGTTCCCTGCCCATGCTGAGGCAGCACTTCTGGTCAGAGCCACAGGCTCCTCCCAAGTCATCCTTATGAGGAGCAGGTGCATGAAAAGGAACCCACATCCCCTCCCAAGCCAGTTGAAGGCAGGGGTCTTTCAGCATGAACCTGTGACTGTCTAACCATAGAGTAGAGGGATGAGGATGCAGGATCCAAGTCGCTGCCCCACTGAGCCATCTGGTTTCTCATCTTTTTTCCCTGCATCTGTCTGCTCACCACATGCTTCAGGCTCCCCTGTGCCCCCATATCTCAGGTTCAGACCTAATTTTGCAGAACGTTTTACCACAGCATGACTATTCCAGCCTCTCAGAACATCAAAACTAAAAGCTCAGTATAGAAAATATAATCAGATTTGTTCCCTTTTGGTCAAGTGTCCATCCCTGTGCACACACTGAGAGTTATTCCTCCCTTCAGCAGGGCTATGGATCTGAAATGATTCCAAAGCACTGCACTTCTCTTTGCGTATTAACTTTAATAACAAAGGGATAAGAGAGAGCCACGTTTTGTTCACAATTTGTTTTCTAACTCAGATGTTTACAGTTGACTTCTTTGTGCTTCAGGGGGAAACACCAACTGATCAAGAGTATGGGTCAGCCCAGCAGGCACTGGCTTGGTAGGATCAGGACCACAGCAATACTGCATGAGATGAGCAGCGGTGATGCAGTGTGTCAGTATGAAATATCCCCCCATAAGAAAACAACTTCTGGCTGAGGCTGGGTAAGTTAGTTCAAGCATATAATACCATTATTAATTCATGTGCACATTGAAAGGTAACCTTCCTGCAAAGACCCATCAGCTATCAAGGAAAGAGCGCTGGTTTTATGACCACAGGGCCCTGTGTCCAACTCTATTTTTCCACTTTGTAACATGGGTCCTTGGTTTCCTCACAAACAATGGCTCACACATGCAGCCCAAGGCTGAACTTGAATATGGCAGTGAGACTTCTCCTTCTTTCTTGGCTCCAAACCACATCTCAGATCTGGGAGAGACTGAAAGCCTCAGCTGCCAGAGGCTCTGGGTTGTCATGTTAACAGCTCAGTCACTTGAGATCCTCTTTACAGGGTCCTCATTCTTTTCTTGTAGGTCATCCCCAGAGAAAATGTCAGAAGAGCACAGGTTCTTTTCTGAGACCAAGTCTTCAGTGTCAACATATCATGTCTCAAAGAACAAACTCCAGCTTTAAAATTACTGAGGATACAAAAGCATACACTGAACTTGCAAGTGCATCACCCGCACCCTGGAAACCAGACCTTTTGGGCTTGAGATGATGCCAACAGCATCTACGTTATGGCCTCACCGTCCCACTCCTGGGCTGGACTCCCCACTGCCAGCACCTGCGCTGCTTTGCCTGAAGTTTTCTTTGGCCAAAGCCCCTCTGCCAGGCTGGGCAACACAGAAACATAAAAGACTAGAAGTCCCCAGCAGCCCTCAATCAGAGACAGTGGAAGTGGAACCAACCACGGTGTTTCACACTGGCTCCCAGAGTCACCCAACAGGACTCAGCTCCAACTGCCCACACTGATAACGAACTGGACCATGCTCTTCTCATGGTAGTGGGGTCAGGCCTTGGGGTGCCCAGATATTGGGTCAAACATTCTAGACATATCTCTGAAGGAGTTTCTGAATGAGATTAGCATTTTGATGAGTAGATGGAGTAAAGCAGATTGCCCTCCCCTACCCCATGTGGGTACACTTCACCCAACCCGTTGGAGCCTTGAGTAGAACAAAATACTGAAAGAAAGGATTCCCTCTGCCTAGATGAAGTGGTGCATGCCGGTTGTCCCAGCTACTCAAGAAGCTGAAGCAGGAAGGTCCTTTGAGTCCAGGAGTTTGAGGCCAGTTTGGATAACATACAGCGACCTTGTCTAAAAGAAAAACAAAATAAAAGAGGAGAGACTTTTCTGTCTCTGCCTGATGATTTTCAAAATGGGACATCAGTCTCCCTGCCTGCAGACTTGGACTCGGATTAGTCCTTTCACCACACCACAGGCTCTCTTGGGTCTCCAGCCTGCCTACTGCAGATCTCAGGTTCGTCAGCCTCCAATGTTATGTGAGCAAATTCCTTATAGTAATGACAGGTTTCATTATATATGTCATGTGTTTAAATCATGTAGATGTCGTAAATCGTGTATATGTTAAATCATGTATATCATGTTTAAATCATATACACTATGGATCTGTCTCCTACAGGTCCTATGACTCTGGAGAAGCAACACATAATTTTGCTACTCTACCAAGTTTACTTCACCCCCCAAATAAACTGTTTGCATTTGAATCTTTGTCTCAGGATCTGCTCTAAGGTGCCAGCCTCAGGCCAGAGCACTGCCAGCTGTCTCTCCCTGCTGCGTCCCCAGGACTAAAGCTGAACCCCAACACGTATTTTTGCCATCTTCTTGAGCAGGCTGAGGTGGCCACAGGACGCCATCCTGGACAGGGATTCTGAAAAAAGAAGTCCAATGGGAGGGAAAGAGGCTCTAAAGTGCTTTTTTACTTCATGTACATAGGGTGGTGTACAAAAGGAAATCTCTTGCCCTTCTATGCCTCCTATCTTTGATGCTGTAATGATACTAGAATTTCATCATCCTACAACTCCGAAGAAATAATATCCCTAAAATCTGGTAAGATCTGCTACCCCTGGTATGACCAGTCTTCAATAATCCAACTATTTCCTCCTAGGCTCTATGAATAGAACATTTTAAGATAGTAAGTCTCCCAAGGGTAGGTAAAAATCTTGAAGACATAGGGTTAAGCGAAGAGTTCATAAACAAAACACAAACTGCACAGAAACTACTTAAAGAATCTGGGATTTCATCTTGTTAAAAAGTGTTTGCACATCAAAAGAAATCACCAACAATGAAAAGAAAACCCACAGAATGGGAAAACATTTTAAGTCAACACTCCCTCAGACAAAGGACTTCCATATATGACATACAAGAAACTAAAAAATATCGGGCCTCCCAAATTCAAAGACCCAATCCAAAAATGGGCATCTGAGATGAACATGTGTTTCTCAGGTGAAATACACAAATGAGGAATAAATATGTGAAGAAATATTCAACATCACTGATTACGCAAGAAATGTAAATTAAAACAACACTGAGATTCCATCTCACTCCAGAAAGAATGGTTATCATCAACAAATCAACCAATATCAAATACTGACGAGGCTGTGGGTATAAAGGAACCCCTCTCCACTGCAGGTGGGAGTGCAGACTGGTACAAATACTGTGGAAATTAGTGTGGAGATTTCTCAAAAAAACTAGCATTGGAAGTCCCATTCAATCTAGCTTTTCTCCTGGGTATCTCCCCAGGAGACTTGAAAATATCATGCCCCAGAAATGTATGTGTATCCAGCACAATTTGTAAAAGCTAAACCTTGGAAACAATCCAAATGCCCATCAACCTAGGAACTGATAAAAGAAAAATATGGTACCTTTATACAATGGAGTATTATAAAGAAGGATCAACTTGAGGCTTTTATAAGTAAATGGTTGCGACTCGAGACCATACTCATAAGTGAAATAACTCAGACTTGCATGTGTAAATATCATATTGTCTCCCTAGTATAAAAAACTAAAACTGTAAATAAGATCCAAAATGTGCAATAGATCTTGCGAAAGGGAAAGAAACTGCTCAAAAGGAAAGAACAACTGGGATAGGGGAAAGAAGAAAAGAAAGAAGGGAAAATTATATTTATATATATATATGTGTGTGCATATGTATATATATACACAAGATTCATAATATACTACTAATCTGTTAGTTTATCAAAAAGCACAGTTTGTGCTGGCGTTGTTAGATTGTTGATCATTTTTCTGCTTCTATCTCATAATCTTAACAACTACTTTGAAGACAACAATATGCAATATATTAAGAAGTGTTAATCTATTGTTTTGTTTTGCAACTCTGTATAATTGCTTTTATTCTCTTTGTTTTTATATTAAGAAAGACATTAAGTCTCCCTGCCCCCATTTCATAAAGTAGTGAGTTATTCATGTTGACATCCAGGAAAGGTTTCTGACTAATCGGAAAATAAATCACCTGACAATGTTTCGGGTTTATGCATTCCCAAGCTGATAACCTTCTGGAAGAAATGACACACTGAGTGTCTTTAGTGTGGAAAGAAGCTGGGCCTGGTGGCCCGCACCTGTAACCTCAGCACTGGGGGAGCCCTGATCAGGCAGGACAGGGCTACAATGTTGTCTGCATCAGCACTGGCCATACTGCACTGTTACAAAGATTACAGATCAAATGAGGCCAATTCTCTTTTCATTCTTTCAATAAATTAAGGTCCTACTATTGCTAGGCATTGGAGACACAAATCAAATAAGGCACAGTGTCTCCTCCTAAGGGGTTTACAGTCTAATGAAATGACAGCTCGTGGCTAAATCGTAGGTGCATGAACTGAGTTATAAGCCTCAGAAGTTTCCCAGGCATAGTAGTAGAGGTCAACTCTGACCAAAAAAAGCATCCTCTGCCCCACTTGTAAATTCAGAGAGCTCAAGCATCAGGTGGCATTCAGGATCAGACTCAAGACTGACAAATGTAAATTAGCAGACTATTTCCACTGTGCTCATCATCCTCCAGTGCCCAGCTGGGGTCTTTGGGTGACACATTATACACTAGTTCCAAGTAGACTTCATAAGTAGAAGTAGCTGAGGTTTGCTATTCACTATGGATGCTTCCCAAAGCCAACTGCAACATTTGCTTTAAGCTTTAAGTGTCCCATGAGAGCCAGTGCTGTTCACATCTTTAAAAAACCAGCAACCTCATTTACAGCGGAAATAGGCTGGAGTTAATCATGGAACCTTCCCAGTTGGGAGAGAAAGAGAGACAGACAAAGACAGAAACCAGCAGCCAAAGAAAGCTCGGCTACAGCAGAGTCAGGTGAAAGAAGTGTGTCTTTGTGTGAGAGCTGACCTTCTGCTGGGAATCAGGCTGCAGATCAAGGCTGCGGCGCTGACCATAGAAAGTCTCAAGAAGTCTCAGTTTCACGCATGTTTATCTCCTTTTAAAGAAAAGCCCTTAGCTACTAGAAAAAATGTACGCATGAATTATTAAGAAGGCTTATATCAAAGAGGAAGGAAAAACTGCATGTCATTTTCTAATTTTCAATATTTTTTCATTAATGTTACAAACCTCTATCTATTTGAGGAAGAATAAACCAATGCTTAAAAATGTGTGAACACATCAACTCAAGAGCCAGAGAGATATGGAACAGCATATCTACCAAAGGCCAAAAAAAACATGTTTGCTATTAAATTCTGCTCCAATCACCCCAAGGAAAAGTATATCAACCATGCTGCAGTCACCAAACCTCATCATCTTGTGTTTACTCTTTCATGTTTTTTTAAAGAAATATGGTATCAGCTAAGAATCTCAATTCCTCTAGCTAGTTGCTGCAGGTGTATAAACATTATTCAGCTTCTTAAAAGTAAAATATAGATGGTCTGCTAATGTCAGCAACAAGCACTACTAGAGTAAATAAAAATTTTTATTACAGAGTGTATAACCCAGACAGATTAAGGAAGCTCAGTACTCTATCTTCTTCAAAAATCAAATAGAAATAATGTTTGACCCAGGCATGATAGCATGTATTTCTAATCCCAGAATTCAGGAGGCTGAAGTGGGAGGATCACTGGGAATTCAAGGTCAGTCTGGTCTACATAGTAAGCTCAGGGCCAACCTAACCTATGTAAAGGAGACCCTACTGCAGAAAAAAAAAGAAAAACAGAAATGTTTGGCCACTTATTCTTTTCCAAATGTGTGGGATATTGTGCTATGAAGGATCCCAGAGTCTTGCTGCCATAACAGAAGACAGAACTCAAGGATCTCAATGGCAACATGTTCAGTAGTCCTTAGGCCTAGCTAGGTAAGCATCAAAATCAAATGGGGAATCTGTTTCAAATATCCCTGATAAACAGAGCCATCTCTAATAAGACCCAGGCATCTGTATTGTGTTCATGCCTCCCCCAAGTGATTCTGCCAGTCTGCTTTGGAACACAACAACATCCCAATCAAACCCATCCCATAGTCCTTGCTTAAATGCCTCCCACAGGAGTAAGTAAGTAAGGCTGCCCAGTGTGTCCCTGGACAGCACCTGCTCTGAGGACATCAATCTCCCTGATCTTCCAGCCATTGGCCCTGATCTGACATGTAATAGAAGCCTCATTTGCAGTAAACGCAGCAGGTTTTTGCTGCCTGCACCCAAGAAACCATATAAACAAGAATTTATACCGAGATCTAAAGTGCAACCTGTAAGAAGATAAGATTATGAGCTGAGGATTTAGCTCAGTGGCTCAAGTCCTTGCCTGGTAAGCACAAGGTCATGAGTTCGATCCCCGGTAAGATTATATCCGAAACTTTATCAAAAATTATGTTGCTCAGAGATTCAGATAAAAGTTGGACTAAAGAGTTTTGGAATGGACATCACTGTCCTCTATGGTAAAGGCATTAAGTAGTTAAACACACATGCAAAGAACATGAGTTTTTAAAACACAACAGGCTTGGATACTGGATCACCCGTATATCCTGACGGAGTGGTCTTAGGCATATTATCCCCTCTGAAACTTCAGTTTCTAGGAAAATTGGGATAAAAGCAATTGAATAGGGTTGTTATTGAGAATATATGCGATTCTAGCGTTTAATAAATGTTGGTTCCTTTCTGTCTCCTTCCTTTTGTTTTTCTTCTATGATCAATTTGTCATGGGCTCTCAACATTTCTAAACGTCTTTTGGATCCACTTAGTATTTTACTACTGACATCGCCATCACCACCCACGTTATCATGCCTATATTTGCTCAGCATCTCATTACTTGAATATTAGGCTTGCAAAGAGAGAGCAAATAAATACCACTTTAAGATCGAGCAACATAATTCCTTGCAGAAACTTATGGTCTCTGCTTTAGAAAATACCTTGAAATGCCACACAGAGTAACACATACCCCAAGAACATGATTCGGCAAGAGAAAAAGTAGCAAGCAAGACAGGTAAACCGCTCTTCACTTGAAATAAACTGAATATACCAAGCATAAAAAGGAAGAGAAAGGGAGAGAAAACACAGAACAGCAAGGCGATGGGTAACAGGCAGGAAGAAGGGTGTCCCAGCAGGAAGAGAAACAGTGGAGAACCAGCAGAAGCAGGAAGACAGAGGGGACTTTTGAAGGCATCTGTGAGAAATACCAGACTCTTCCACGGTCTATACGTGGTGTGGGATTCAATCATACCCAGCTCTGCAGTGACCAGCTACCATCTAACCTGCACTGGGATTCCTACAAAAGCCACCTGACATTTCATCTCTGCTATTCCTCAGCCCAGGAGATTTGAGGGACCCTTGCACTGTTGGACACTTGGCTCTTTACTGAAAATTTCTGCAGGAAAGTATCAGTCTTATACACATGCTTATGCTTGTAGGCTTCTATCTTATTAAATGGAATTTTCTATAATCTCTTTCAGCAGAAAAAGTGTTAACGAAATATGGCCTTTGGTCACTGAAAGAAAACTATTTGCCCACTTGAACCTTCAGGGAAAAAATAATAATACTGTAACATCATCTCCATATTGAGCATCCACAGTGTGTCAAGCACTAAGCTGGAGCCTCCTTGGATAGTTAACATAAGCAAAGTGAGGCTCACAGGAATTTGACAATGCTGTCTGTCTCTCCAAGATGTTAAGTGGCAGACATTCCTCATAGTAGGACCTGTCTGTACTCAACCTGGCCACCTTAACAGACTTGCTTGTCACACCGATTGGGGCTGGAACAGCAAACTGCAAAAATGCTCCTGAAATTCCAAGTCTTCCAGAAGAAAAGCACGCTCTTCCTCACAAAAGACCTTGGCTGATGCCAGCAAAAGAACTGTAAAAACGTCAAGCTCTGGCTAGAACCGCTCAAACTTAACATCTCTTGCAATCCCAAACTCAGGCATCAGAATCCCCTAAGAACCCTTCCAAAATTGGGGTTTTTAGACATCAGTGCAGACCTAAGAAAGCAAATTCTTTGGGAGCAGGTTGCAAAAAATCTACAATTCTTTTTTTAAAGTCCTCAAATAATGTAGTCTGTTCCAGATGTAGGGCTTTAAAAAAATGGTGATTATATGCCACTCCTAGCTACAAATCCTATCAACCCAGTGCTTAGTCCTTTTAGCTTCTATCATAATAACAGTTCTATTTTAAAAGAAGCTGGGGAAAGTGTGGAGAATCTCAGTGTTAACATATGCTCATTTGAGCAATACAGCTTTTTGTTCAGTGCCTGCAGCCATCAGAAAGCAGAGAGACTTCTATCTCTCCGTATGTTTATCAACTCTCAGCAAGCCTATGATTAATGAAGGGACCGTCCTATTACGCTTAATACAGAAGTGATAAACAGCCACTGAGGCCTGCCGGGAGCTTCTCGGGATGAGCACAAGTGTGCCTTTGGCAGAAGATAGTGTTTTGAGCACAAAAATATCCAGCATGTGCCCAAACCCAATCCTGGATGGTCCAGGGAGCTTGCTGTACAAAAAGAAGGTGTATCTCAGCCTGCTCCCTGTATTGTTGGAGGAAACTAAAGAGAACAGACAGTAGGTAGCACACTTCTTCTCAGAGTCCAGTGAGCAAGAGCTGCCTAATCAATGAGCTACTGCCAGCCAGCACAGGACCAGTTCCAGTCAAAAGTGCATGAGAACTCAACTGCAGGAACTCCACCAGTTAACACACAGAACAGACATACACCTAATTAAGCCTCCTTGGAGAAGATGATACTTCTGTTCTATGTCTCTGGGGGAATTACAGTAAGACCTTTGGAATTAAAGATGTCTACATCAAATGCTAACCGATATGTATATTGGTTGAAAATCTTTCTTAATGGCTCATTGATAAATGATTTTTACTACAGTATCTTTACATTATCTGGTACAATCAAAATGTGGTTGGAAAGATGTAACGTTCTCCTACCACTATTACTTTTAAGAGAAATGTCATTGGCATCATGGTCCATTAATAAATGGTTGGACACCAATTCAAAAGTGTTTCCTGACTCTGGTAGACCACTAGCTGGAATTCAGTAGTTTCAGATATGTTTTCTTTCACAAGTGGCTCTCAAACTTGATGCATCAGAAGCAACTTGTAGATCGTACACCTTCCACTCTCTAACAAGTTTCCTTGCAGGTGATTCTAATGCTGCTGGTTCACACTTTGAGAATCACTGGCCCAGAGCATGATCAACTTTCAGGTGACCTGGAGTGAAACAAGACTCTTTGTACTGAAGTCTGAAGAGACCAGATCTTCCTTCCTCCCTGTCTGTCAGGGAAACCACGTAGCTTGAGTCCTCCAGAGCAGTCTAGTTTATGTCTTTTACAATCAGTTTATTCCTTTAATTACCCTGGCATTCCCTTTCATCCGAAAAAGTGTCTCAGTTTATATGACGATTCTTAGAGTCATCCTATCTGTTCATCTTCGCTTAATCTTCATCTGTAGAACCCCATATGCCTAAAGGGAGGGTACTGTCCTCCAGAGAATTTGCTTTTGCTTTATCGGAGGGAAAGGACATGGGATAACTTCAACTGGAGGTGCAGCTAATGGAGAACCCCTAGCCTTGCTCCCAGCTGAACCTTTGGCTAAGGCTTTTTTTACCTTATTGCAGGCCAAGAGCAGTACTTGCTCTTGGAGAATCTGCTTTTATCTCTCAGACACCATTACACACCGCCCCTTGCCCCCACATCCCAGCTCCGATTTTGGCTCTAGGATGGTGATTTTACTGCTGTTGCTATAATGGACACTGTTATTTGGAAAGTTCCTTGGAAGTTTTGCTTACTACTTTTTATTGCTCACACTTTATTGTACAAATAGAAAATAATTTATAACGAGCTCCCATATACCCACCCACCAACTTCAGCAATTTTTCCAATCTTATATCATCTGTTCCCTCTCCCAACTGTCCAACCTCCTGCCCTCTTACAGAGTCACTGGATAATTCTGACGCAAATTCCAACATCCTATGGTTTTATGTATAAAAAATCAACGTCTAAATGAGTAGGATTCTTTCAAAATAACTGTACCATTATCACACCTAAAAATAATTTTGAAGCACCTTTAAATCTATAGTCAGGATTTAGATTTTCCAACTGCACTAAGTTTTTAGGTTTTTTTTTTTATTATTATTCAAATCAGGACCCAAATGACTCCTGTACCTTGTAACTAGTAGATATCACTAGTCTTCAATAACTCATATATTCTCCAGACACTCTTTTATCATTGTGTTTTATTTATTGATGAGCCAAATGATTCGCCCCACAATTTCCACAGACTACATTTTGTCATTTGCGTTTCTATGGTGTCATCTAACATGTTCTTTTGTCTCCAGTGGCTTCCAGGTAGCACTAGGCCTATGCTGTGCGATGCTGAAGGCCACAGCCACATATGTCTATTTAAATTTAAATTAATTAAAAGTTAATAAAATTTAAAACTCAGTTCCAAAGCTACTCAAGTCTTATTTCAACTGTCTGACAAATATATGTTTAGCTAGTGGCCACCATATTGGATTGTATGTATGTTCTGCGCACATACAGAGCACTGTATCACTATAGGAAGTTTTACTGAACACAGTCTTGCTAGGATTCAGGCTAGGTTTTGGTTGCTGTTGTTGTTTCTGTTGTGTTCCATGCTCCTTACTAGGTAGTATTATGGTATTTATATCAAAAGGCACAGAAACTCATTGTCATTCTTCTGGTGATGTTAACAGCTATTATAAACATTTTCTAGACTCTGTAATTTAGATTGTAAAAATCTGAGTATCACTCCTTCCTCTATCAGCTTGAATATCTATATAATGAGAAACTTCCTCTCATCTATTCTTTGGTTATCCTGAGATATAGTTTTATAAGAAAGGCAAAGTAAACACCTGATCTTTTCTCATTTATCAGTTTTCAAAGTAATAAATCTAGATGTGACCAGTGATGTGTTTTATTCTGAATACCACTGTGAATTTAAACATAGTTGATATGTTCCAATGAAGAAACTAGCAATAATTAATAACTCTGCATGAATGTGTGTGTATCTACCTTATCAATATAATTTGGGAAATAAAATCTTAGAAGTGAGCGTTCTGAGCCTAAACGTAAGTACATATGTAATTTTTTCACCAACTCATGCCTGACCCACAGTTGGTTATTGGTTATTTGCTGACTGCTTTATTCATCATAAATATAATTATACACTAAAAATAAATAATAGCTTCTACAGCTTCTTTGTAACCTTCATATGGCATGCCAACCTCATATTCAGAAGCATAAAATTTTCAAAAGACGGAACTGGCTGAGTTCTATTATGAGAATGGCTTAAACACTGATTAGTAAGTGAGCTGTTTAGTGGCTGGAATCTGGAAGGGCGTCCCATGGACAGGTTCAAGTTTTTGATAAAACCATCTTAAGACTGATAGGCCCAGGGGGGAATTTTTAATGGGATTTGGAGGTTATAAGTCTCAATCCTCTCATCTCCCAGCTGAGGAAACTGGGGCTCAGTGACTGCCTGACTTTCCTAAGTCACCCCAACTACTGGTTTCTGAGTTGGGTCACACATAATCCTCCCAGGCATTTCTGCTTTGCCTTTGTCTTCTGCATTTTTCCTTCAGAAGCAGAGAATTCTTCCTTTATCTGCTAACCCCAGGCAAGGTGAGGAGCCTGAGAACAAGGGAGGAGGAAGGAACAGGTCTCTCAGAGCCCTGGAGCTTCTTCAGCCAGAGCCACTGCCCTCTGTTCCATTGCGGCCTCCACAGATCCCAGGTGCCAACCTCTAGATGCCTCTGGCAGGGCAGGAAGCAAGCCAACCCTAGCTGTCACCACCCCTGCCTCTCCTGGGGAAGGAAGCACCCCTTCCTGCTCCTGAGAGACAGATGTGCTGACAACCGAAGCAGTGGTTTGCAATTCTCTCACTGGAGCCAAACCATCCTTCCTCCAGGGAAAGTAAAGAAGGGCCAGCCCTAGGCTCTCAGGTCAGGGATTATGGAAGATATAAGGGACCCAGTGACAGCTTCTCCCAAGGTCTTAGCTCCACTGCACCATTCTGTGCCTGGGACAAGCATGCTGGAGGTGGGGCCCTCCCACTGTGCTTTGCTGGCTGGGATCAGCACAACTACAAAGGTTCTCTCCCCAGGAAAAGAAGGCCCCTGAGGAATGAACCACCCACAACCTGACTCCTGTGCTCTGCTGTCAGATGCTGTCACCCTGTACTGATCCTCCCAGCAGCCTGCACCAGCCCCATCCTTTCCTTCTCCCCCTAGGCTTATACCTAAGCTACACTATGCCCAGGGTGACTGCCTGAAAGGCACCCTACTGAGTCATCTCCAGGGAATGCAGGTCACTCCTTGGCATTTCAGAAACCACTGGCATCTAACTTGGGGCTCCCAGATGCCTAGGAGTTTGTGAAGACAGTAATGGGTGAAGACAGTAATCTGCCCAAAGTTTTCAAAACATTGTGGTTTCTATTTACCATCATACCTGTGAAGAAAACACAAAGAACACGGAGAGTGATAAAGGCTAGATTTGATCAAATGTACCAAAATGTCCAGTAAACCCCAATACTATGTACAATTAACAAATACTAATCAAAAGAGGAAGGGGTGTTAGTGCACAACAAACACGATAAGAGAAAACTGCAGTTAGGAGCCTCCCCACTCTCTCTAGCAAGGGGAAGCCAGGAGCCTATTAATGGACAGAGGTGCTTCAGGAGAGGCAGCCTGCGGTTATAATCCAGACTTTATGAACTGCTGGCCTTGTAAACATTGACAAGAGAATCGCTGCAAACCCATCTTTCGTTTCTGAAACTAGGGACATCCCCTCCCTGTCACACAGCAAGGGTACAAATTAAATGAGGTAAGGAGATAAAGCACTTGGTGACAGGCAGACAGAAAGAAGCTCAGGAACACAACCTCCTTCCCCCACTGCCTCGCCCTCACCCTGGTGAGGAAGAAGCATGGAGGGAGAGCCCTGAGGCTCTGATTTCCATACCAGGTGTGGTCTTCAACTCCCCCAGGATCATCTCCAAGCCTAAGCTTTCTCAAGTGAAAAAGTTTCTTTCAGGGATACTGTGAAGATTAGAAAGAACAGACCATCAAGCATTTGCTCAACAGAATAAAAGATTTTACTGTATTTCTTCTCTCTCTCTCTCTCTCTCTCTCTCTCTCTCTCTCTCTCTCTCTCTCTCTCTCGTTCCCATGCTGACAATTAAGCTCAAGTCCTTCACACTGAGATACATCCTCAGTCCTGTTTCAATTTTGTGACAGGGACCTGCAGACTAGGCTCGAACTTGAAATCTTCCTTCCTACACTTCCCAGAGAGCTGGGATTACAGGTGTGGTCCCCATGCCCTGCTTCTTTTTCATGTTCCCCACCCCACCATGTAGGTCAGCTCCTCTGAGCAACCCAACAACCCCTAGTGGGAGAATCTGAGAAAGAGGACAAGAGCAAAGAACACGGTGCTGAGGGCTGGGCACACGTCAAGTCTCAGAGGGGTGAGAAGTGATTCTTCAAGGGGTAAAGTGAAAAAAATCTATCACAATGGTTTGAGGCTTCTCTGGGGATCATAGTACCAAAACGCCTGTGTTGTTTTGTTTTATTTTGTTTTATTTTTGAGACAGGGTCTTACTATGCTGTGCAGGCTAGCCTAGAAGCCTGGGCTCGAGTGATCCTTCTGCCTCAGTCTCCAGAGCAGGACTACAGGTGTGTGCACCCTACACCCAGGTAGGAATTAAAATTTTATGATAGGGAAGATTTTTGGCAATTAGGGGTGAAAGGTGTCTAAAACTGCTTCTTAGACGGCAATAAAGAAAGAAACAAGATTGAGATCCACACTCTATGGAGCCCAAAAACATCTGAATAGAAAAGTAAATACTCAAAAAAAAATTAAAAATTAAAACAAAAGAAAAGTAAATACTCCATAGGGAAATAGTTTACCTCCAGATTACAAAGAATGGTGAGGGAAACGGCAGTTTTTTGTTTGTTTTTAACTTAGATTTTGTTGGTTGTTTTGTCTGCTTTACTTTTTGCTTTTTAAATAAAAAAAGAAGCCCTTTCCAGCAACCCCAAGTGGCAGGAGACCCTCCTGCACTGAGTGGCAGGAGCGGAAGGCCTCACCTAGCCGTGCAAATGCAGCACCTCGCTCAGAACCTGGTAGGGCCCCACCTAGAGACCCCAAACAGCTGGGGAGCTTTGGTGTACTGTGTGGCACGAGCTGGCCTGTACTGCATACTCCATCTAGCTGTTCAGCCTTAGCACACCACTCAGAACCTGGGAGAGTCCTGCCCAGTCACCTCAAGCAACCGGGGAGCTTCAGAGTACCATGTGGGTGTACTCAAGGCTCACCCAGTGTACTTCCCCATTTCAGGAGCCTCAAACTACCACAAGGGAGCTGGGAAGGACTACCTAACAACACCCACTCAACAAGGAAACACCGTAAAGTACAGACAGACATCCTCAACTCAGGAAGCAACTGAGACCTCGCATTCAGCTTCCACAGGGGAATACAGGAAAACGACAAAACAAAAAAGCAAATTGCAATCTCAGACCTCCAGCCCATCCCAAACAAGCCTAGGAGACATGGACACAAAAGACAGTGTAAGCCACACACCCGAACCTTGTGCAATGATAGCACCTGAAGTAAAGAAATAACTCCATGAAGCTGTAAAGGACTCAAATCAGAAATAATCTCCCAGGTAAATGAAGAAATGATAAATGTAATAAATGTTGAACATATCTAAAGAACACACAGTTTAAAAAAATTGAAGAGCACTGCAAAAAGATGGAAATCTTGAATGAACAATATAAGAAAGAAATAGAATGCATATAACAGATTCAAAGATATATTCAGGAAATCAAAAATTCCATCAAAAGCTGGCAAAAACACCTCAATGAATGTGAAGATAAACTTTCAGACAAGATTGCAGCTAGTGAACAAGAAAGGAAAGATCTTTTAAAAATAACAAGGAATCAGGAAATAACAATTCAACAGCTGCAAGATGATACAAAGAAAAAAATATAAGTCTGATAGGTATAAGCGAAAAAGGTGACAACACAAATGATATAAAAAGACTATTTACATAAGTAATAGCCAAAAATTTCCCAAACATGAGAATGGAAACTGACATACAGATAAATGACGCATACAGAACTCAAATTAGCCATAACCAAAATAAATCTACACCCAGACATATAATAACCAACATCCCAGAAATTCAACATAAGAATGGAATATTAAAAGCTGTTAGAAAAAAAGAGACAGATCACCTATAAAGGAAAACCTATCAGAATCAAAGCAGACTTCTCAATACAAACAATGAAGTGAAGAAGATCATGGGGTGAAATATTTCAAATCCTAAATGAAAATGACTTCCAACCCAGACTGATATACTCTATAAAACTGTCCTTCAAAATTGATGGAGCAATAAGATACTTCCATGTCAAAAAACAGCTGACGACCTTCATGACCACCAAACCAATCCTGAAAATAATACCGAAAGATACTCTAAATAGACATAAAAATAGCTATGACTTCAAGAACACTAACCAAAAAAAACCACTAAGCAAGGCAAACAATTAAACAGAGGTAAAGAATCAACAGCAGAAAGATAATATCACAAAAATAAGCCAATATGTATCAGTTATAACCATTAATGTAAATGGCCTCAATTCACCAATTAAAAGTAACAGACTGGCAGAATGGATCGAGAAACAACATCCAACCATATGCTGTATACAGGAAACCCATCTAACCCAAAAGGAAATTCATAGACTGAAAGTCAGAAGATGGAAAACAATATTTCATGCAACAAGAACCAAAAAAAAAGCAGGGGTAGCTATTCTGTTTGCAGACAATGTGAACTTCAAGCCAAGAATGATGAGAAGAGATAAAGAATGTCACTACTAGTTAGAGAAAAACTTCTAGAGGAAGAGATACTAATCCTAAATATACATGCACCAAATATAGGAGCACCTAGCTAAATAAAACAAATAATAATAGAAATAAAAAATCAAATAAGCAATAACATAACTATAATGGGAGACCTTAATACCCCACTGACACAAAGAGACATATCAACTAGACAGAAAACCAGCAAAGAAATAACAGAACTGAATCAAGCTTGTGAACAAATGGACTGAGCAGACATGTACAGAATGTTCCACCCAACATCATCAGAATACACATTCTTCTCAGCTTAACATGGGACATTCTCTAAAATAGACCATATATTAGCCAATAGAACATGCTTAAGTAAATGCAAAAGAATCAAACTATCCCAAGCATATTATCTGGTCATATTGCCATGAAACTAGAAATTAATGCCAAAAAACCTGCAAAAACTCTATAAACACAGGGAAACTAGATAATACACTCCCAAACAATCAATGAGTCACAGAGGAAATTAAAGAAGAAATTAAACAATATGTACACACAAACAAAAATACAAATACATCTTACTGGAATGTGTGGGATGCAATGAAAGCGGTTCTCAGAGGGAAATTTATTGTGAATTCCCACATCAGGAAAACAGAACAAACACAAATAAACAACCTAATGCCACACCTTAAACATCTAGAAAAAGAAGACAAAATCAAGCCAAAAGAAGGGAGGAAATTATAAAGATCAGAGCAGAAATTAACACAATAGAGCTAAGAAAACAATACAAAGAATTAACGAATCAAAGAGTTGGTTCTTTGAAAGAATAAATAAAATTGATAAGCACCTAGCCAAGTTTATTTTAAAAAAGAAAGAAAAAAGTCAAGTTCATACAATAAGGAATGAAAAGGGCAAAATCACTACAGATCCTGTGGAAATACAGAAAATTATCAATACCTACTTTGAAAACCTATACTCTCATAGGTTCGATAACACAGAAAAAAATGGACAGATTCCTAGAAACACACGAATTACCAAAACTGAATCAAGATGATGTAAAGCTGCTGAATAATCCATTTTCAGTTAATGAAATTGAAAATGTGATTAGAACCTTACTAACAAAGCAAAGCCCAGGGCCCGATGGATTTATAGTTGAATTTTACAAGAAATTCAAGGAAGACCTAATGTCTACACTCTTCATATTCTTCAATGAAATTGAAAGGGAAGCAATTCTCCCTAACTCATTCCTGGAAGCAAGTATCACCCTAATACCAAAACCAGAGAAAGAACCAACCAAAAAAAGAGAACCATAGGCCAATCTCCCTAATGAACATCAACACAAAAATCGTCAGTAAAATACTGACAAAAAAGATGCAGCAAATCATCAAGAAGATTATACACCACAACCAAGTGGGATTCATCCCAGGAATGCAGGAATGGGACAACATACACAAATCAATAAATGTAATACACTATATCAATAGAGTCAAATATAAGAATCACATTATCAAAAGCTTTTGATAAAGTCCAACACTCATTCATGATAAGAATCAAGAATCACAGAAAATTGGAAAAGACGGTGTTTACCTCAATCTGATAAAATCGTTCTATGTCAAACCAACAGTCAGTATCATATTAAAATCATCAAAAACTGCAAGTTTTTACTCTAAAATTGGGAACAAGACAAGAATGTCCATTATCACCGCTCCTGTTCAATATAGTCCTGGAAAGATTAGCCAGAGCAATTAGACAAGAGAGAAATAAAAGGAATAAGGATAGGAGAGGAAAAAGTTAAATTATCATTATTTGCAGATGATATGATACTCTGCACAGAAGACCCTAAAACTCATTGAAAGACTTCTAGATGTAACAAACAAATTCAGCAATACAAAGTCAACACTCAAAAATCAATAGCATTCCTATATTCAAACAAACTCACTGAGAGAGAAATAAAAGAACACCCTTCACAATAGTCCAAAAAATGCAATACGTAGGAACAAAGAAGTAAAAGTTCTATTCAGTGAAAATTATAATACCCTGAAAAGTGAAATGGAAGAGGATCTTAGAAAATGGAAAGATATTCCTTGTTCGTGGATAGGAAGAATGAGCATTGTAAAAATGGCTATTCTCCCAAAATTGTTATACAGATTCGCTGCAATTCCAATCAAAATACCATCAACATACCTCACAGATTTAGAGAAATCACTCCTAAAATTCATCTGGAACCAGAAGAGACCTAGAATAGCAAAGGCAATCCCAGGCAACAAAGACAAGGCAGGAGGCATCACAATCTCTGACTTGAAGTTATACTACAAAGCAACTGTAGTAAAATCAACATGGTACTGGAATCAAAACAGACCTAATGATCAATGCAATAGATCAGAAGACATAACCAGAACTACAACAGCCACCTTATCTTTGACAAAGGCATCAAGCATATTCACTGGAAGAAAGATAGCCTCTTTAATAATAAGTGGTGTGGAAAATCTTGCTTTCCATATGCCAAAATCTAAAACTGACCAATACCTATCACTATGCACTAAAGTCAAAATGGATCAAAGATCTAAATATTAAAACAGAAACACTAAATCTGCTGGAAGATAAAATACGTAGAAATCTTGTAAACATAGGACTAGGCAGAGAATTCATGAACAAAAATCAAACTGCATGGGAAATAGTTCCCAAAATCAACAACTGGGATCCTTTCTTGTTAAAGTTTTTGCATATCAAAAGAAATCTCCAACAGAGTGAAAAGAAAGCTTACAAATTCATTTTTAAAAAAACTTAGTTAAGAGTCCCTCAGACAAAAGACCTCTATCTAGAACATATAAAGAATTTTAAAAAATCATGTCCCCAAAATTCAAAGATCCAACCCAAAAATAGACATCTGAAATGAATATTATACACTTCTCAGCTGAAGAAATACAAATGGTAAATAAAATACATGAAAAAATGTTCAACAACATTGGTCAGTAGAGAAATGCAAATTAAAACCATACTGAGATTCCATCACTCCAGAAAGAATGGCCAGAATCAAGAAAACCACCAATAACAAATGCTGGAGAGGCTGCGGGGAACAAAGGAACTCTTCTGCACTATTGGTGGGAGTGTAGACTGGTGCAACCATTGTGGAGGTCAGGCTGGAGATTTCTCAAAAAGTTGGGATTGGAAGTCCCATTTGACCCAGCTAGTCCACTTCTGGGCATATTCCCAGAAGAACTGAAAGCATCATACCACTGTGATATATGTGCACCCATGTTTATAGCAGCACAATTTGTAATAGCCAGATCTTGGAAATAACCTAAGTGTCCATCAAATGAGGAATGGATAAATAGATGTGGTATTTTTATACAATGGAGAACTACTCAGCTATAAAGAATGATCACACTGAAACTTTTATAGGTAAATGGATGTGACTTGAGACCATACTCATAAGTGAAATTAACTCTTTTGAAGATAACTATGCAAAATAACAAGCTTAGCTATGTTCCTTTTTTTGAAAGCCTATATTGTTATTATTTTGGGCTCTTTATTATTGTTATTTATTTATCTCTTTTGTTTCTTATTTTTCTTGTATTTTGTTTTGCTTCATTTCATTTTTCCCTCTAATACAGAAAGGATAGATGTACTTGTATAGGCTTATATATGCCTAGAATTTCTCCTAAAGAATTTACAAGAGGGGCTGGGGATTTAGCTCAGCGGCATAAGCGCCTGCCTTGCAAGCAGGCAGTTGTGAGTTCAATCCCTGGTACCGATAAAAACGAAAAAGACAAAAAAAAAAAAAGAATTGATTTTATTACGTGTAATGGTATGATCAGCTACTTTGAAGAAAACGACACATTATGGTAGCCATTGCTGATTATCTATCATCTTGTTTTGAAGTCCAATGATGCTTCTATTCTTTGTTTTGAATGGTTTTGTCACTTCCTATTATTTGATTTCAATATGTATTGGAGGTATGGACAGCTATTTTGAAAAGAACAAGAGATATTATAGTAGCAAACCTTGGTTTTGGTTTTCATATTGTCTGGTTTCAAAGGCCTGTAATGCTTTCATTCTTTTGTTTTAACTAGCTTTGGGGGGGGGGGTGGGAGGGTTTTGTTTTGTTTTGTTTTGTTTCTGGTACCAGGGATCGAACTCACAACTTCATGCTTACCAGGCAGGTGCTTGTGCCGCTAAGCTAAATGCCCAGCTTCATCGGTTTTATACTATTGTGTTTTGTTTAAATTTATTGTATGTGGAGATACGGATAACTATTTCAAGGAAAACAAGAGACATTATGGTAGTCACTGTTGATTTCCTGTTGTCTTGTTCTGAAATCCTTTATTGCTTTCACTGTTTTGCTCTGATCTGCTTTGTTCTGTTTTGTTTTGCTTTAGTTCTCTTTAAAATAAAATAAAAAGAAAGAAAGAGAAAAAAAAGAAAGAAATGGAACTAATATATATTGAGATACTGAACATTGATATGCTAGGAATTGTGCTTGGCACAGTTTACGTATGATCCAACATGGCTGTATGATTGTGAAGGGTAAGTTTCATTTTAACCAACAAAAAAACAAATTCTTTGAATTAGCAACCAAAAAAAAGACAAATCAAGGTATATTATGTACAGGTACAAATCCCCTATGATAAATGTGATCATTGTATGTATCTAGATTGTACCAATTAATTAAATTTTTTAAAAATTAGCAACCAAAACACTCCATTGCAAAGCCTTATTATTTCTAGATCAGCCTTACTCCCAGATTGCTCCAGACAGAGCCTGACAATGCCTGGTGTTCTGGAATCCTTGTGAAAGAACATGCTCTTCTGAGTAAAAATGACTAAGATGCAAAATGTGTATGTACTGGCTCCCAAAAACAAATGTAATTGTGTATTATGAACACACACAAACAAAAAATAAATTTAAAAAAGAACATCCCTTTGCACTCCCTAACGTGCACTGGTTTAGCTCATACTACACTGCAACAGCCTGCTGTTCTGACCACCCTTGAAGCTATTCCAACAGAGAAAGCCTCCAACCGGATCAGTTGTGTTGAATTGTATTGGTTGGATTGAATTGGAAACAACATTCTCATCAAGGAAAGAAGGATTCTGGCAGAGAATAGAATGAACAATGAAAAGAAAGTAGCAGACAGGTATGGAAAACACGTTTTGAAAAATTTTAATATGACTCCCTTTTACTTTTTCCTGTACAGAATATTGAACCCCAGGCTCTCACATTCAACTACATTCAAAGCACATTTTCCATTTTTATTTTGAGACAGAGTCTCACTAAGTGGCTCAGAGTGGACTTGAACCTGTGACCCTCCTGCCCCAGCCTTCCAGAATGCTGGGGTTACAGACATGCACCACCACACCTAGCCATGTCTCAATTTTTTAATCATCCTCCATGCACAAGTGCACCTTTCTGGGCTTGGCATCACCACGGCAGTTATTCCAGCTTCCTGTGGGCTATATGCAAAGCTGACACCCACAGGAAAATGGACAAAAGGAATCAGAAGAAGCCCCAGCCAGGGGCTTTGTTACTATGGCATGCAGAGGGTGAAGGATTTGGAGTTCCCGCCTCCACACAGCATCTAGCTGGCACCTGCTTCCTGGACCGTGGACAGAAGCCTGGCCACCTGCCCCCTGCCTGACCCTGGGTCTCGTCTGCACATCCTTCCAGGACTCCACAAATTGACATCTGCAGGTTCAAGCAGGAAGCTGGGGCTGCTGGAGACAGTCTATTTGTGCCTGCCTCTGAATAATTTAACACTATCTCCAAAATAGACTTTCATTAGAAATTGTCAGTTCCTATGCATTTGAGCAGGCAACCTCAAAAAAAGAAAACGGAAGGGAAAGTTCCCACGCAACTTACCTCCGAGTAGTGGAAGAGACAGGTGGTGGCACGATTGTGTTCCGTGTGTGTGTGTGTATGTGTGTGTGTGTGTGTGTGTGTGTGAGAGAGAGAGAGAGAGAGAGAGAAAGAGAGAGAGACTCTTTACTCATGAACACATCTAATGCAACAATCAACGCTGTCCTTTCTTGCTTAATTAGTCCTGAGACTGAGTCTGCACTGCATGCCTGACCTGCAGGAGAAAACCCTCGGGTCTCACAAATGTACTGATGTGAGCTCCCACCTCTGCCTTATTCTGTGTGTAACGGCATTCAAGTCACTTAACCTTCATGACACTCAGTTTCTCCATCTGCAAAATGTGAGTATTAATGTGGCCTCCTTCGCAGGCTGTTAGAGGATTAAACACATTAGAGGAATAATGCACATTTCACAGGCTCTTGTCTTCGGTCCCTTACTGCACACAGGAGTTAAGTAAAACTTGCCCTTTAAAGATCCAGATACAGCTGGGCGGGGTGGCACACACCTGTAATCCCAGTATTCAGGAGGCTGAGGTAGGAGGATCGTTGGGAGTTTGAGAGCAGGCTGAGTCACAAAGTGAGCTCAAGGCCCAGCCTGAACTGCATAGCGAGATTCTTTCTCAAAAAAGATAAAAATAAAATAAAAATGAAGACACAGACAGGACTAGTTTCCAGCTCTACATAAGCCACTCCTTTCTTCTTACTGTGTGGGCTGCAAAACACTCATGGGAAAACTAACACACACACACACACACACACACACACACACACACACACACACACACACACACAGAGAGAGACATACACACATATCTGCATGCTCAAGAGCTCAACCAAAAAGGAAATATATTCAAATCAGTTGAGCCCCAATCCCGCTTGTCAGTGCCCCTAGACTGTGCCTAGCTTTATTCTCCTGGTCCAAACTTTTCCATGAATTTCACCCCACTTTAAAGCTCTCTCTTGAACTTTCTGACCTTACAACCCAGCTCTCTGGACACCTTCTCTGAGATCATCACCTAGCATCCACTCTGATCTCTTCGCCTCCTGCTTGCACCTCCACAGCATGACTCCTTGTTTGCAAGGCTATGCTGCGCCCCGCATCACAGCCCCAGCCCCTCCCATTCCTTCCTGAGCCCTGTCCCCTCCATCTGCATCTTTAGGCCCCTTCTCCTCACACTCCTACTGCTCTGAGACCCACGCCCTGCAAATATTTCTTTCAATCCTCTTACAACCTCACTCTACAATCACTCCTTCCTTTCAGCAAACATCTTAAAGAGTGTCTGGGTGGGCCGGATTTAATGCCATCTATCTGTAATCCCAGCATTCCAGGAGGCTGAGGCAGGAGGATCATAAGTTTGAACAGAGCTGGGCAACTTAGTGCATTTGGAAGATCTTGTCTCTAATTTTAATTAATTTTTCAAAATAAAATGACTGGGGATGTAGCTCAGTGCCAAGGCCCTGGGCTCGATCCCCAGTACCAAAAGCTAAAAAAAGTCACAGACCTGTTGTCCCACATGCTTGTGCCTTTCTTTGTTCCTGGCTCTGCAGCTCCTTCTCCCACTCTGCCAGCAGCATCCTTGAGGCTCACTGGCCCTGCCCTTGTCCCTTGATCACCGTCTTTCTTGACCCTTCCTTGGTCAGACATCTCCCACTTTGGTGACTGTGCCCTCTCACAATTCTCCTTGTTCCTCCCCGTGATTCCATGCACCTCTTTTTCCCCTGCCGCCTCTACTCTGTCTCTCTGGATGATTTCAGTCACTTGCACCACATCATGCTCTGCCCTAGCCAAGTCCATCACTCCAGCCCCAACCTTGACCCTGAACTTGCAAACCAAGGCCTGAGCCTGCCCACTCAGGAAGTGTTCAACATGGAATTCATATTCCTCCATCCTCCTCCCAGCTGCCCAGCCGGGGAGCCTCTCTGCCTGACTTGATTCCTCTTGCTTCTTGCAGCCCCGCTTCCCACCTTCACCAAGTCCTGGCCCTTCGATCCCAGCATCGTGAGTCACTGTCAATCTCGCTGGTCCAGATGCCGACACTGGCAGTGCTCATCTGCCTGCAACACCAGCAACAACTGCTTGCACGGCCTAACTAGTTAGCAGCCCTTCTCGTTCCAACCCACCCACCCCACCAGGGCAACCACCTCCTTAAAATAGCTGTTAGCAAGAGCTACCTCTGCCGAGCCCTTACCATCACATACAGGTTCTTTGTACATCTTCTCCTCTTATCCTTCCCAACCAAGTTCCCTGCATGGCCACGATTCACTTCTTTATTTTGAAGATGAGGAAGCAGGGGCTGAAGGAAAGCATGCCAACGGTCCCAGGGTTAGTAAACGGCAGGCTCTCTGACCTCAGGACACAGGCCAGAACCCAGGAAGTCAAACTACCTCCCTCCACAGACCACATCAGACAAAAAAAAAATCCTCTGCAAAGAGGCCTTGGGTGGTTCCTCACTGCCTCCCCACTTCCTGGGCATGGTCCCCGAGGCCACCCATGGCAGCCATGTAGCACACGACTATGCTGGACTCACCGTGCTAGACCCCTGTGGTTCACTTCCATCTTGGTCCTGCTCACCTTTGCTCCCACATCCATACACTCAGGCCACACCCCAGTTTGGGGCTTTTCCCAGACCAGGTACACCTTTGCTGGCTCCCTCTTCTGACTTGGCTCATTTGAAAGCTCTCTCCCTCCCTGATTCCAGCTCAGGACACTTGATGTCTCCCACCCAGCGCAAACCAGGACTTCACTTCTCTCCTTGGTATAGCCTTCAGTTCACTCTGCCTTTGGAGGTGGTCATTTTGAGTGGACTCTCCCTTTCTTCAGGGTAGTAGACCCCTCGTGTCAGTTCTGTAATATGCCAAGCATGTGTGCTGGGGAATGCTAAATATTGGTTCGGGGATCTCACACATGCAGTGTCGCTGTGACAATTTTACCCATTTAAAAACAGAGGAAAAGAGGTTTGCATGTGGCAACCTAAGGACCTCATGGTTGAGCCTCCCCTGGTTCAGTCCTCCTCCGCCAGCCACAGACCCTAGTAAGTCCCTGGTCCATTCACGTGTTCTGACTCTACAGCAAAAGCTCTGTCACAAGCTGCAAAGAGAATTTTTAAGGAAAGAACAGAGCAGCCTTTGCATCCTGACACCTCCCCCTGCTCTCCCTTTGCACCATCCTCTCCCTGGAGAGCAGCCTTCCAGCATGACTCAGGAGGGAGAGGGTGCAAACAGCTCCCACAGGGGCTGGGAATCTCTGCCAGCCACACGGCAGGAATGATGATGGTTCATCCCTGGGGTGTGGGGGCTGCAGCTTCTGCCTGAGGTGAACCCCACAGAGATGGTAAGAGCCTTCACAGATGGGCTGCCCTCCCTTCCTCAGGAGGATCGGACACAGATACTGCAGGATGTTTCTCTCCACAGAGCACCAAATGCCACTCATTAGTCACTGTCTCTTCCCAAGTCTGTCCGTGGCCCATAAAATGCATGTCACTTTCAGGCTTACAATGAGGAAAAGAAAAAGAAGCAGCTCAGAGAACAACTCCTGAGTCTGCATGGCTTCAGGGAGTTGATGTGGGGATCCTGGCAGATCCTAGGATTATTTCTGTGTCCCAATCTCCAGAAGTTAAACCTGAGCTCCAACTTTGCAGACCACAGGGCCCAGCCCAGCAGGACACTGGCGAGGCGCCTGGCTCCTTCCACTCCTGTGCCTGCCTGGCCTCCTACAGGTTTCTGTGCTCCTAGGCACGCAAACCCTCTTTGGGGCTGTCACTGGGGCTGCCTGTGACTCCTGTGTGCATGGAGTGTTCTTCACTTCCTCATCCAAGAAGCTCTTTGCTGCAGTGAAGGAGTTGTTCTTTTTCAAAATCAGCAGAGTATGGACAATCTTTTCCAAACACCTACTGAGCCTTCTTGCCAGGGGACACAAGACAGCTGCCGGCCAAGACTGCTGGACATGGAAGTGGAGAACAGGACACTCCATTGGCAAAGCAAGTCGGGCCTCCTCAGCACAGTGAGCTGGCTCTGAGCACCTGGACCAAGGGTGCCTCTGACCCGTTTCCCAGCCTGGCCTCTGCCCTGAACTAGAATATCTGAGAAATGCTTAGCTCACGTCCCACCCACCTGAGTCTCTCACCCACCCCTTTCTCTCCTCACTGAGATGAAGCTGAGCACCCAGGGTGAGAGGGGGTAGAGAAAGAACATTTTATGAGAATCTGCCATATCCTTGTCCAGCTCAAGCTGGAATCTTGACATTCATCCTGTCCTCGCAAGAACCTCCAACGTAAATATGGTCATCATCCCTCGTGTAGGAGGGGACACTCTGGCAAGCTTGGTAAGGTTAAGCACCTAGCCCAAAACCACACAGCTAGAAATTAATGGAACCAGCACTAGAGGACTTGGATTTTGATTCCAAAACCCATGTTATATTGTCCTACAGAAATAACAAGGGTAGACATTCTCAACCTGATCCTAAAGAAAAAGCATTCCATGTCTTGCCCCAAACTATGCTGCTTTTCACTGTGGGTTCTTCATAGATGCCCTTTACAGATTGAGGAAATTTACTTGTGTGCCTAGGTTGAGTATTTTTATCAACAAAGGGATATATCAGCAAAGTATTTTTCTCTATCAGTGGAGATGATTGTGAGTTTTTTTCATTCTGTTTGCTAGCTTGTAGGCCAATTTTGCATCCCTAGGATAAATGCCATTAAGCAGAGTATCTAACCCTTTTTACGTGTTTGCTGATACTCTGTGGTGATTTTTGCATCTCTGCATTAGAGGAGTTCATTTATGGATTTTTCTTCTCATGATGCCTGTGTTTGGCTTTAGTTATTGACAGTTTTTGATGAGGATGCTGGTGTAACTAGGTAGTGATGGTAGAAAAAATAACAGCTACCGAAGTACATCCACATCTTAACCCAAAAGTACATCCACATCTTAACCCAAGAACTTGTGAATATTTGTCTTACATGGTATGGTTACTTTGAAGTCATGATTAAGTTAAAGACATTGAGTAGTAAAAACCCAGGGTGACCAATCACAAGGGTCCTTGCAAGTGAAAGAGGAAGCCAAGTGGAAAAGAGACTTGGAAACACTTGGAAACACTCAGGTATTTACACTAGAGGAAAACAAAACCCTACAAGAATTAGTCCTCAAGAAGATGGATGAGCCAAAGGATCAGATTCACTCCCAAAGCCTCCACAGGAACACAGTCCTGTTCACCCCATGATCTTATTCAGACTTCTGACTCCCAGAACTATAAAACAAACCTATCATCATTTGTGACAGTATCTATAGTAAACAAATATAAGAGCCCAAGCTAAGGTCCAGCATTAAGCCCAAGTCAGCCCCAGAAACATGATGCATCAGCCCCGTAACCACAGGTCTCTCTCCCATGATCCAAGCATTCCAGATGGCGACACCCGCCAGAATGCCACTCTACTTATTTGCAAGGACAGATCTACATACAAAACAGAACCCTCATCTTGGTATGATCAGCACCTTCCCCACTCTAATCACACCAACACGGGAAGACAGCGAGGACCACAGGAGAAAGGAGAAGAGCTGAGCCACCTCCAAGGTCTCTGGCTCTAAGCCCTCTGCTGTGCCCACGGAAAGCACTGCTTTGCCAAGGAACCCAGACCTCCTTGGCTAGAACATTCTCTTCCATTGGCAGCATTTAGAATGTTGTCACCAAGATTGCCATCTGAGGCCTCTTTTTATGAGTAAGCTTGGCTGAACAACTTTTCAAATGGATTACATGTATCTCTCTCTAGAGTTGAGACTATTAAATAAGTAACCTAAACCAGACATGGTGTCACATGGCTGTAATCCCAGCACCAAGGGAGGCTGAAGCAGGAGAATTGCAAGCTCCAAGTCTTGCATGGGCAACTTAATGAGACCCTGTCTCAAAGTTTAAAGCTAAATAAATAAAAGGACTAGGGGTGTAGCTCAGTAGTAGAGCATCCTCAGGTTCCATGCCCATTACTGAAAAAGAAAGTAATATATTTCAAAGAACTTAGGCTCAAGTAATCACTTAACAAATGTCAACTGACATTATTATTATTGCCATGGGTGCTATTAACATACACACTGTAAACATGTCCAAGTAGAGAGGGACGGGGAGTCCTTTCCTGTCTATGGTAACTTCCTTTTCCCATGCTGCTCTTCCTGCCCTGATCTCCAGTGTACGAGTTCTTCAGGAAAGCTCTTGTCTTGCACAGACAGCACAGTAATAGTCACATAAAGGCCCAGGATCATGGCTGGATGGTCTGTAAGACGCTTGTGATAGCAGCAATACTCTGTAAAGACCAGTGTATGTTGCCTGGCATAGAACAGAAACTAACTTTAGTTTTGATCTCATACACGCACCCCGTTATGGACTGAGGGCCTGTGTTTCCTCAAAATTGAAGCACTGAGGAGAGCATGGTGAGACAGGCCTGTAATTCCAGTACTCCGGAGGCCGAGGCAGGAGAATCACTCAAGGTCAGCCTGGACTACATAGTGAGTACAAATCCAGCCTGAATTACATTGTGAGATCCTGTCTCCAAAAAGAAAAAAAAAGAACTTCAAGGGATGAATTCCTAACCCAAGGACTCCTGATGGTGATCTGTGATTGGATTAGGAGATGGGGGTCCTTAAAGAGGTCATTGAAATGAAGCTGATCTGTGGCTGCAGTCTCCATAAGATGAGGATTCGGATGCAGGGATACTGCGGGAAGACCATGTGAAGACTTGGAGACAGATCTGGTGAGAAAACTGATTGCTACTGTTTAACGCCCCTAGTCACTGTTTTTCTGTTATGGAAACCACAGCAAAAGAAACCCCTTTTCAAGAACGCAGAAAGAAAGAAAAAGAATGAATATCTCCTGCAGTTGCAGCACGATGGAAGAGTGCTTGCCTAGCATTTCAAGTCCTGGGTTCCATCCCTGCATCGCTGGAGGGCAGAAAGTTGCAGTGCAATTTACAAGAAATCCCTGTCCCCCGGGTCTAAAACTGTTTTGCAGAGTGGGCACCCCACGACTGGCAAGGACTCTCTCCTCACCAGCTTGGCTGCTGTCCCTCCCCCTAGGGGAAGGCGTTTCACTTCCTGAGGAAGGAGATGCCGAGCCTCAAGACCACCCCCCAGGCCCCCTGGGAGAGTCGTGCATCAGCGCCTCGCAGAGGAAACACCACTGGCACCGCGCAGATGAAAAGCTGTGAAATCGAAAATGACAGAATCGTGACTTCCCTGGGGAATAAATAGAGTGAACAGATGGACCACGAGGCTGGAATTTTTTCATTTAAATCTTAATAGAACTTTGATAACTTAATGAATGTGGCGAGAAAAGAATGGCAAGCTAAAACACGGCCTGCCCCTCTGCTGCTAATTAACCACAGGGTAATTTTCCCAGGAGGAGCACAACTGGGTTACATGGACAAAATATTTCTGGAGGGCTTCACAGCATCCCTTTAAATACCTCGCAGTCGGGTGACATCCAGGGCAATGCAGCGCACTCAGTTCTCCCCGTGCCCTCTGCAAGGCACCAGCCCTCAGCACAGGCCAGGTAACTTTGAAGAAGAGATGAATTTATAGACAGGCATGCAGGTCCACAGACCAAGGGTTCTCAGAGCCCAGGATGATCCCTCCTGGAGATCACTCCTACTTTCTCCAAACTATCAAATCCACGCCTTGCCAGTTAGTCCCTGCTTGCTATCTCTGGAGACCCTCCGAGAAGATCTGCTCACAACAGCACCAAAAAGTGCCACGACCTGGGTCACTGCTCTACCACCCACCACTGTGACCATGTGGAAAGTGACTTAATCTCTCTGTCCAGCAGGAGTAACACTCCTTGCACAAATTTGTTGTAAAGAACAAAAGAGATCAACTCTTTGGAAACACTGCACAAATAACTGGATTAGAGAAAATGCAGACCCTGGACACACGTATACTTCATTCCTGTCCTACAGATAACACACTGTCCAAGGACTATTTAATCCGTGGGACAAACCACATCTCCACTCTTGTTTATTTCTGAACACCCACTGCAGGCTCTACGGTAGTAGCTGCAAACCTATGACATGCGTGCTACTGTGTTTTTCTTTTAAGACAAAAGATTATTAACGTATGAGTTGATTTTTCTAACCTAAAACCTCAGTATCCAGGTTGAATTGCAGTGTGGTATTTGTCTTTCTGGGCCTGGCTTGTTTCACTTAATCTAAGGTCTCCAGGAGATCCTGGCTCTTATTTCATAGATAACTTGGGAAATTGAGGATTGAGAACAGACAAAATGTTCAAGAAAATGAGCCCCAGGTGCAAAGCATCTTAACTAGGACGTGCAGTTTTGCTAAATCACACATAGAGAGAAAACTGGCAACAGAAAAGATGGAGAGGGACCCAGAACTGGGGAGCCAAGTCTGCAAGTGCTGGCAAAGAAGTGGAGGAAGCCAGTGGTGCCCAAATGCCACAGCACAGGGAGCCGACTCGGCAGGAGAAAGCTGAGCCATTAAAGATGACTCAGACAGGGGTACCAACCTTAGGTGCCCCAGTTTTCCAGACTGAGCTCCAGGGAGGACGTCAGGGACCCCTCTGTGCACAGCATGACAGCTCTTGATGGATCGGAGGGCATCTTTGAAGCTGATGCTGTGCTCATGGTATCTGTATACAAAACACCCTGGATTTATAGGACAAACTCAGCACGTTAACAGGAAACAGCGATGCTTACCAAATGAGGGACCCTGTGGGAGAACAGTCACGGGTCAGACTCCTGGAATCAACAGCCAAGCATTTCTTTTCAAAATATTGTTAATATAAATACAGGTTGAGCAGCCCTTATCTAAAATGCTTGGGACCAGAGGAGTTTCAAATATTTTTTTCAGGTCCTGGAATATTTACAGGTACAGTGGCACCTTTCTTTGTTCATGAACAGTTCATGAACAGTGAAGCATTTGTCAAAATTTTGTTGTGTTTGCAAACTCTGTATCAGATGACAAACATGACCAAGGTCATCTCTCCCACACAGACACAAATGTGGCCATCTTTCCCAAAATTGCAGAACAATAAAGTTCACGAACTGAGGTGTACATAATGAGATATCTTGGGAAAAGCATACAAAATTCTCTGTTTCATACACACCTTACACACACACAGCCCGATGGCAATTGCATAACTGCATATTTTTAGTGCCCTTGCATTTTGACTGTGGCCTGTCACACCTGAGATCAGGTGATATCATGGTGCAGTTCAAAAAGCTTCAGATTTTGCAGTATTTGGAAATTCAGATTTTCTGACTAGGATGAACAATGCATAGATGCCTCTTTGAGGTATGCACAGAAAGAAAAAGTAGTGACAGACAGCAACCAATCTCCCAACTGGGATGAGGCCGGTGACTGAAGCTCAGGTCTTACATGCTCTTTTCTCTAAGCTAACACCTCTTTCCTCCCTTCCAGCTAGTGGGTGTCCTATTTAGTTTTGCCCAACTTCTGAGCCCACCTTTAAAAGAAAAAGAGAAATATATAAAAAGGCAAAAAAAAAAAAAAAAAAAAAAAGAAAGAAATACGAGAGACATGAAAAGCAAAGGCACAAGATTCTATAAGAATTATGGGTGACTCTAGAAGGAAAACAGAAGTAATAGAAACAGAAATCATAATTAAAGATTTACTCTGTCACTGTGTCCCAGTGGCACCTTAGGGTCACAGGGTAGCTTACTTTAAAAATGCAGTTTCCCATCCCGGTGCCTAGAGTCTAGATTAAGCATCTTCAAGAGGTTTAGGAAGGTTGCTGTCATTAAGGTCATCGTTTAATAGGCTCCAGAACCAGAGTAGTATATAAAAGCTTACCTAATGTGGTGGACACTTGGGCTCTTAAATACAGAATGCTCACTAACTCTCAAGCAAAGTTAGTCTCACTCAAACACTGTTGGGCGACACGGGGGCCGAACAGCAACGACAAGGGCCCGTGTCTCTGCAACATCTTCTCAGCGGTCTTCGGCAGCCACTGCCTCTAGATTGGCTGGGACCAACCGTGGAACTCTGTGTTCCAAGGAACAAAGAACAAAATAAGCTACTCACATAAGAACAAAACTTCCATATTGGTAGGCTGGACTCCCCCTCACTTCAACCCACAGAGGCAGTTTGCAGGGGTCAGTAGAGAAGGGAAAGACTACACAATTTAATAGCTCAGATTTCAGAATCAGAAAGCCTGTGGTGAGTGCCCAGATCTGTCAGCCACTACCTGAATCATCCGGGGTAAATAGAGAGGATTAAATGAAATACTAAAATTAAAAAGCCTAAAGCTTAGTACATATTAAGCGCTCGATAAGGTTCATTTCTATTGATTATTTTTATCATTTTTTAAATACAAAGCTAGTGTTGATACAACAGATAAATGGAACAAAATTATACAAATAGCTTTTCAATTCACTGAGAAAAGAACTGTTCATTAAGTGGTACTGAAAAAACTGATTAACAGTAGCTAAAATGAACTAAAATATAAGTCCTTACCTCATGCTAAGTCATAATAAAGCACAAACAGATTAAAAGATCATACATAAAATTAAAGTACTAAACCGGGCTGGTGGGGCTCCCTCATAATTCCAGCACAGTGGGAGGTTGAGGCAGGAGGATTCCAAGTTCCATCCCCGTATGATCAGTGTGGCAATTTAGCAAAACCCTGTTCCAAAATTAAAAATGCAGGAAAAAACAAAAAAGTAAAAACACACTAAGAACGTAGCTCAGTGTGAAGGCCCTGACTCAATCCCCAGTACTAAAAAAATTAAACAATAATCAAAATTTTTCAGTAAATAATTTCCTGACTTTAAGATAAAGAAGAATGCATGGAAAGGAAGAGAGTTTTCCAGAAAACAATAAATAGTTCACATTATTAATATAAATATATCACTGGTATTAGTAATATGGATATATATTTTTTTCTTTTCTTTTTTTGGTACCAGGGATCGAACTCACAACCGTGCACTTGCAAGTCAGGCGCTTATGCTGCTGAGCTAAATCCCCAGCCCCCAATATGAATATATATAAAAACGAGATTTTTAAATGGTAAAAAGGACATAGAAACACAACGTTAAAGTCAAATATATTGTGAAAATATTGACAATGTTCTCAAATACACAAAGCAATTACTGACACATGAAAAACACGAACACTTACTTCTTTTTTTCTGTTTTTTTTGTTTGTTTGTTTTGGGGTTTTTTTGGTTTTTTTGTTTTTTTTTTTTGTTTTGTTTTGTTTTGTTTTGTTTGTCTTTTTGAGACAGGATCTCACTATGCAGTTCAGGCTGGCCTTGAGCTTCCAGGCTGGTCTCGAACTTGCAATGACCCACCTCCCTCAGTCTCCTGAAGGAGATAGGCATGTGGCACCGTGCCCAGCTCACTCACTTTTAAAACGAACACAGAATATGGGGAAAACGTGTATAAGTGGAAGGACAGTCAATAAACAAAAGTACTTACTCTCGTAAGCAAGCAAGCAAATGAAGACGTGCCTGAGATATTACCTCATCTAACAAACTGACAGTGCTTGCTTTTCCTTTTAATGATCACACTCATTCCACAAGGATGCACAAGGGGCACTCATGCGCTGCGAGCTGCAGGGTAAATTAAAACAACCCTTCTGGAAAGCAGCTTATCCACGGGAGTGAAGAGCTTTATAAGTGTTCCTATTTTCTGAATCTTACTCTGTAGCAAGTATCACTTTTCTAATCAGGAAAAAATATTCATGAGCACAAGGAAATCAATTAGCTGGATGAAAACCTTGATTATTCACCAATTTTGGCAATAGATGCAATTTGCAATTCCCTTGCAAACACAAGAATTGGAACAAATCACAGTAGGGATATTACTTTAGATTATAACAATCAGATCCCGGGTCTGTAACTAAATTCAGACAGGTCACCAAACAACCTTAGACCTAAGCATGAGACCAAATGAATTCCACCCCCTAACCGCATCTCAAATGACAGAGTACATTAGCCACATCTTAAATTCCTTCCTTGTCCACTTCAGCCATTTAATCTCCCCTTGAAAGCTGAAAGATTGTCAAGTTGGGAACACATTTATCTGTTCAAAGACAGCTCTTACCATTGGGAAAATCTCTTTCCCCAAGAAATGTCAACCCTCTGCTCTTTGCAAAGCAACATCCCCGGCTTGCATTTTTATCTATGTGGTTTTGGACTCCACCGTATTCAAAAAAGTGGAACAACTGGCCAGGCATCCTTCAGCAGATTCCATCTGCTGCAGGCCAGACAGAAGCCGTGGATTAAGAATAAAAGCTGGGAGCCTCAAGCGGATCAGTCAGCGTGCCCACGCCCCCGGGGCTGCCTCTTGTGAGGAGAGAGCTCATTAGCCAGAGGGTAACACAGTGTGTGGCCCCAAACAGAGCTAGAGGGAGGAGGGAAGATGCTGTGAAGAGCATCCAGAGGTGGAGAAGACGGTAGATGAATCCCATTCATTTAAACCAGAGCATGGGTAGACGTAATAACAACAGCAACAAGAACTCTGACTGACAGCGAGATGCCCCTCGCTGATATCACCATGGCCTGGACTGGACTCTCCGTGTATGTAGTTCCCCATGGACAGTGCCCGGCCTCTCCTTGGTGCAGAAGAGCCTTCTCAGCAAGGTACTGCTTCAAGCCCACCAGCTACCCATACAGTTGGCCAGCTCCAGCCAGATTTCCCCTTCTTGTGACTCAGCTATTGCAAAGGCTGGCCCTGGGCTCCTGCTCCTCCCCAAATTAGCAAGCTTTTTTTCCTGCAGCACCTCCTGCAGGCTCCCAAGCCCCTATCAAATGCAATAGAAAAATGTCCTCTTATATCTTAGCACTGCGCTATCCCCATTTTCTCCGCCGGCATGGGCTCTCCATCAAGCCTCCTGCCTGCCAAAATCTCCAGATGCTCAGAGGTAGACTCTTAGGTCTTCATGTGGCCCAGGATCCAGAGGACTTGTGGCCTCTGAGGAGCTCTTTTGCATGGTTCTCTCCAGTATCACAGGACAGCAAACACTCACTCACACAGGGACACTCTCAGCCTCTATAAGGGTCTACCAAGGCCGTTCACTTGGCTTTGTGGGAAGCAAAATTTCTGTCATCTCAATACTTGCTATAGGCCAACATTCCAAGATTCCGCCTTCCTTTCCCATCTCTATGCTTAGAGAGACTTAGGACTCAAGAGTCAGGGCATCAAGGCCAGCTGTGAGACCTCTTAGAAAATCACAAAGACCTCTTAGAAAATCACAAAGGAGCCCAGTGCTTTCAAACACAGCGTAAAAGTCCTTATCCCCAGCTTTGCAACTCTGAATACTCATTTGGAGGCAAGATAAAAGTCTGGTTCAATGTCCCGTAATAGGTAACTTGCTTTCAAATTTTATTCCTCAATTCTTTTCTCTCCCTTAATATAAATACCATTCACATAATTAGCCATGCAAATTTGCAATATCTTCCACTGTGAGAAGTATATCCTTTCCTGTGTCACTGATACAGGTTTGGGTTTGGTCATGTCATTTGTTTTGGACAACGAAATATTAGCAAATATGACATGTGCAGAGACTTTAAATGTCCTAAGATAATTTGGTTTGCCTCTGTCTTTCCTACCATTTTCCCATCCAGCATGGGAAAAATAAGTCCCTGGTAGATACTAGCAACATCCAGCTTCATGAACAATACATGAAGTAGACCTAAGCTTGAGCTGAAACAAAAGAAAGCCATCCCAGCTGACTGCTAAATTTGTAAATGATACAAATAATGACTGTTGGATGAGCCACTGAGATAATTGGGGATGTTTGTTAAGCAGCATTATTACCGTATAATAAAAGCTAACTACTACATTTTGTGTATGTTCAACATTTTACGGAGCATTGTACTGTCTCTAATCCACTCTCCTTAACTACTACACGAGATAAAGCATTCTTTAGTATTAACTTTGTTTTACAGGGAAGGAAACAGGCACAAAGCACTGAAGCACAATTAGTAAGTAAAGGAAACAAGCTTTAGTCTGACTCCAGACTCACCACCACAGAACAAAAGAGTAGAAGAAAGAGCAAAAGAAGTGTGCCCTTTCACTGTTTCAGTCTGTGCTCTGGTGCTGATCTTGAACCCAAAGCCACAATGACTGTGTAGGAGCTCCAGACCAGATTTCAGGGGCAGAGGTGACTTCTCTAATCCCGTCAGTGCATGCAAAAAGGATAGCACAGCCAGCCCTCCTAGAACATCTGACCCTTCTCTGAACTCCGGGCAAGGGAAGTCCCATGAGGAATTCTAACCAAGGATCAATCCTGTCCTCTGCTCAAGGAAGCCAGCACACCTCATTCTCTGCCTATTTTTATTCTCTGTAAGCAAACATCTCCAGGCTTTTTCTCTTAAAAACCACTACGCCATTGCCAGCTGCTGGGGTTATACAAATAGCTTGATAATAGCACAGCAATATGCTGTCCCGTGTTCAAACACCGCCACAGGACAACAAAGCACCCTGTGGTGCCAGTTCCCATTCACAGCCTGAAAACAGAAGCTGCACAAAGAAGGCCGCCCACTCCCTCCCAGCCTCGGGGGAACAGAGTAGCAGGCAGTTCTGTCTCGAGATGGATTTTCTATTCTTCAGCTTGCAAGATGTCCTATGCACAAGGAGAATGCACAGTCATTTACTTTAGCAAAACACCTCGCAGAGGAACCCTTTACCTGGACCAAGTTAGTATTCCTCATGAGCAGCAGGGACCTGCTGGGTCTTTGCATTAAAAATAAGCCTGCAATTCTAAACTACATGATAAAAGTGCACGGTTGTATCTTTAAGGCTGGGTGTAATTAATATACTTATGCGGGTCCCTTACAAATTGCTAGGCCATATCCCTTCTGAGAGTGGAGATCGTATCTTCCATGCCTCTCACCAGCTCCAGTGCCTGCCACAACAGACAATCAATAAGCACTTTTCAATAAGTCCATCCATGCAAAAAGGATTTAAAGGGGACACATCCATCTTTAAATTTTGTGTATTTTAATTCTTAAGATGCAAAGTTACTGCAAACAAGGAGATGGTGGTAAAAATCCGAATGCCTTAGAAAAGGAAAGGCAGATGGACAAACAGACTTTCATTTTTATTGGTACCAGGGATCGAACTCATGACCACATACTTGCAAGACAGGCACTTACGCCGCTGAGCTAAATCCCCAGCCTACAGTCAGACTTTCACTGTCTTCAGTAGTCACCTACAAAGCTAACGCTGTGTGATCTTTATATTTTAACAAGAGAAGCCAGACCAAGTGTGTGAGAGAGAAGGGGGGACCTGTTAACTCGAGAGTTTGGGGTTGCTCTATATTTGGATGATGGCTCTCTTGTCTGAGATTAATCCTCTTTGTCCAAATCATCCAGCCAGCGGATGGATGACTAACCACCATATCCTTTTCTTTCATCAAAATCGCCCCCAACCTTCTTGTACAACCACTGTAGAAATCAGGGTGGAGAGTCCTCAAAAACTAGGCTAGAGGTTCTATTTGGCCCAGCTCCCCTTCTTGGTATCTTCCCAAAAGAATTAAAAGCACCATACCACAGCAATACGCATATACCCATGTTTATGGTGGCATAGTTTGTAATAACAAAATCTTAGAAACAGTCCAAATGCCCTCAACTGATGAATGACAAAGACAATGTGGTTCTTTTACACCGTGAAGTACTACTCAGCCATAAATAAGGATAAGTTTGAGATATTGCTAGGTAAGAAGATGAATCTTGAGGCCACATTTGTTTTTTTAAATTTTAAAATGAAAAAGAATAAAAACAATGAAAAGTCTACATTCTTTAATGAAATAAATCAGACACATGTGAATACTGCAGTTTCTCTGGTATTAGAAACCGAAAGTATAAATGAAGGTCAAAATGTAGATAGATATTGCAAAATAGGAAGAAAATGTTCAAATGGGAAGGGGACCCAGGGCAGAGGGAGGGGGTAGAAAGGAAGAGAAAATTTAAAAATGAGAAAATAAGGGAGAAGATGAAAATGTAAATAAGGAGGGGAAGAAGGGAAGGGAATAGGGAAAAAAAAAATCAAGGTAGACCATGTACACATAGAGATTTCCCATGACAAATATGATCATTCTGTGCACTGAAACTGTACCAATAAATTTAATTAATTTTTTAAAAATTCCCCAATTTTCCTGTAAGGAATTTCTCTCCCCTAACTACATGTTATCTTGTGATTCACCATTATGGCGCCTCCTTTGGGAAGTAGAAGGGACCCCAGCTGGGCTGGGGGGAGTTCTCACCTCCTAGAATCTGAATCTTGAGCTGAGCACACCAGGCCAAAACACAGCCCCACAAGGACGTTTCCAAAGGGCCCGAACAGCAAGTCTGAACTTTGCAGACAGACTGGGGATGCCCCAAAATCCAGTTCAGGATTCACATCCACACAAGTCCTCCTCCTCGTTTAGATAAGTCCTTTTCCTGACTCCTTTGCTGGAGACCAGGACAAAGCAGAGCTGAAAAATCCAAGCGAGAAACAGAGACTCTGGTCACAAATCTACCACAAGAAATAAGTCACCTCCTCTCTGGGGGCCTCATTCTCTTTCTCCAAACTATTAAAGGGCTGGGATTAAATGACCACAAAGGAGCCTCATATGTTGGGTCAATAGAAATTGACCCTGGAATCCCTGGGCCTTAGCAGCACAGAGCTCACATTGTTGGGCCGGTGAGGCCTGTAGTGTAAAGCACTTAATCTGCTGGCTGGATGATTCAGACAAAGAGGATTAACCTCAGACAAAAGAGCCATCATCCAAATATAGAGCAACCCCAAACTCTGGAGTTAACAGGCCCCCACCTTCTCCCACACACTCTTGTCCCCTAACGCTGATGGTGAACCAGCAGATTAAGCCAGCAGCTCCTCCCGGCTATGATGTCAGATGGTGGCACCTTCTCCAAGTACTACCTTCCACTGCCTTTCTGAGTTCTCCAATCCAGGGTCCATTGCTGCTCCTTTGAAATATTCAAGCTTCTTTAAGGTTTTTGAAGTTTCTAAATAACCAGCCACTGAGCACCTGTGTGCCAGGGCCTGTGTTAGACACCTGAGCCACAGGAGTCTTGGCTCTCAGGGAGCACTCAATCCAGTAGGAAAGCACCTATCATGTGCACGTAACCTTCAATGCCCTTGATCACTCGGATCTCCTTCAATTTCCCTAAAGAATCCCAGAAAGTAGATCTTATAATGATCATTACACGTAGGCGGGAACTGAGGCCTGAGATGTTAAAGAATCTGCTGGAGATATTGCAACTTGTATCAAAATGAGCCTTTTGCTTTCTTAAGGACACAAATGCCGGGTGATGTTCCTATCGGTTTGTAGCCGTCAGAAACATCAAGGGAAGGAAAGGGAAAATACTGAGCTTCTGTCTCCGAAGAGGGCATGTGCTCCTGGAATAGTCATCACTGGATGCCCGACCGGATGCTCAACCCTGTACTTCTCTGCACTGAAAGAAACCGCTCGCTGCAATCGCAGGCTCTGAACTGAAGGTAAACTAACCACAGAGCAAACTCCAAGATGCCAATGGTTTAACCTGCAGTTTATTTCTAGCACTGGAGACAGCACCATGTTGTCCAGATGCAGATGCACAGGGCTTTTATGGAGCTCACACCCAAACCAGCGCACTGGGGACGTCACATGGCCACACCCACCTGCAAGGGCGGCTGGGAGATGTAGTCTGAGATTCCCGGAAGAGAAAGAAAGGATTCTGATGAACAGCTACAAAACTGCATGCTTATTGTGGTTATTTCTAAATAAAATAATTCAAAATTCTTACAGGGAGACTGAGAATTACAGATAGGTTTTCCTTTCCTCGATTTTCTGAATTACTTATATTATGGTTTTAATAAACCCAAAATGGCTAGAGGAGGGGTTCCTTAATTAATAAATCATTGAGTAGCTAGGGTGGAACCATGTCATTCAGATAACTGCCTGAGAAATAATCCTGAACTACTTACCTGCCTCTCTCCTCTCTCTCTCTCTCTCTCCCTCCTTCCCTCCTTTCATCCCTCCCTCATCAATTTTGAAAAACACAGAACTTTCTGCTCCATTTATTCTGAGCAGCTGTAGTCAAAGGGCTTCTTTTTCTTCTCAAATGTTTTCTGCACTGCCTTGGGCTTTTCCATACCTTACAGCTTGGAAAGGTTATTGATCACACTTTCCAAGGCTGCTGTTTCTCCATTTAGATGGTTATCTGTGATCATGGCCAAATAAAAATTCTGACCAACTCCAGTCACACACAGCCAAGGCTGATGTACAGCCCAGTGGCTACCTCACGTCACAGGGCGATTGAGGATCGACTCTGTGTATCACAGGGCCCCTAAGTTCTTCCTTTCTTCCTACACCTTGTTATGGTTTATAGTTTATTACCCCCAAAGCTTCACACATTCATAAGCAGAGCTTTTGGGGGGCAATTGCATGGGAGAGCAATCTGTTCATCAGTGGATTCGTCCATTGATGAGTTTATAGGTAAATGTGCTGTTAGAGACCGGGCCATATTGGGTCACTGGGGATGTGGCCTGGGAGAGTGCATCTCCTTCCCCACGCCTCCCTTTCCTCTCAGCTTCCTGTTTGCCATGAGGTGAGCAGCTTTTCTCTACCCTGTCCCAGAGCCAGCTGACTATGAACTGAAGTGTGAGGGAAATAAATCCCTCCTTCTTTAAGGTGCAGGTGTCAGGTATCGCGCTCCAGAGACAAGAAAGTGACTAAGACACGCTTAATGATAACTTTTAAACCCACAAGGGACCCCAGTGGATGTGCTGCTGACTTCTCACCAGACTTCTCCTTCCCTGTCTCTGTCTAACACCACCTCAGACCCCATCTTTTAACTACCGCAGACCACCTGCCATTCCGGAGGCAACCATGCACGTTCAGGTCTGTCTGTTTTTCCTTAAGCTGTTTTCTTAGTCAGGAATACTCTTCTTCCCACTGACCAACTAGAAAATTCCTTAATCATCTTCAAGGTTCAAGTGGACAACAAACACTCCTATCTCCTCCACTAGCTCTGACTTGGGGTCTCTGTCTTCTGGTGCAAGAAGTACAACTGATTTTAGCTAGACACTCACTCTGTATTCTTCTGTGATAGTGCCTCACTTTGTAGTCCAATACTAAGGAGTAAGCCCCCTAGGGTGGACCCAAGCACTGCGGCCCCATTAGAGCAGGGACAATAAGGAAGTTTGCCCCCGTCCCAGCCATGGTTCAGCTTCCCAACTGAGCCAAAGGTGTGAATCCCAGACTATGTGACCATGTGAGCTCCCACACTCAGAGGCAACAGCCTGAAGAGATCATGACCTGCGTCCTACTTGACTGTGCTTACAAATGACTTGGGGATCTTTTTAAAATGCAGACCCTGATTCGGCAACTCTGGAGCAGGGCCTGAAATTCTGCACAGAAGGCCTACTATCACACCATGGCTCGACACATACTTGCAGAATATTTAGTTTGAGTGTGGCCCCAACTCAGCCTTAGAGTCTGGAACAAATGAAGTCAGAGTAAGCAGAGGTACACGAAGGTATTTCTATTTATCCTTGGGCAAGACAGGGAATTGGCGTCAAAGTTATAGAGGAAATTTGCTTGTAAGACATGGGTCCCTGAGTCAGGTCCCACTACCTTCGAAGATACTTGATATTTGGTCCTTTTTGTAGCTAAAGTGGAAAAATAGACCCAGAGTCTGGAAAGTAGGTTGATGCCAGTACCTGGTTTAACCTATTAAGTACTAGATAGACATCTACAAACTCCCTCTGGAAGACAGCAAGTTGTAGTACCAGCAGTGGCTCAGATTAGAGTCAGAAATTCTGAGTTGAAGACTAGAGCCACACCTAAAAATCCATAGTGGACTTGGGCACAACGTAACAACAGTGAAAGAACATATTTTAGGGCTTTAGATACCTTCTCTGTGGAATCTGGTCATGCTAAGCTTTGGGCAAGTTACTTAATTTCTCTCAACATCAATTTGCTCCACTCTAAAGATAATCTTACTACACAGGGACTGTAAAGATTAAATGAAATTGCATATGCAAAATAATTAGTATTGTTGTTTGGTTAGACTGAAAGCACCTAGATGAACAATATTTAATGCATATGGTGTCCCTGGTATTTATTTATAATACTGTATAATAATTACTACTATGTCTCTAGAAATTAATGTTTGCTGTAAAATTAAACCTCCTCTTGTTCTTGTTTTACTGTAAAATGCAAACAAAACAGATGGGCAAGATATCTATCCCATGGTGGTTGTGAGAATTTTGTACTTTAAAAGACACAAGTACGGAGCAAATGCTGGAGCTGATCCTTATAATCTAAAGGTAACTTTTCCTCAGGTTCCAGGTGGGCAGGTTCAAAATAGCCTCTCATCTCTCCGAGGTGACAGCAAGAGAGAAAGACCAGCACCCTGAGTGTGCTCCAGGAAAGCGGACAGGACATGTAATCTGGGGCTGCAGCCAGTGTGAATGTTCACTCAGGATGTGACATTAAATATCACCACCTGCAGAGAACACTCACTAGGAGGCAGGCAGTGTTCTAGGCCAATTAACTCCTGTCTTCTTCCCCACAACTCTACAGAGACGGAATCTTATCATCAGTTGCATTTCACTGACCAGGAAACTGAGTCTCAGGGCTGTTAAATGACTTGTGTTAGTAAGAAGCAGGTCCCAGCTAAGAACCTGAGCAGACTAGCTCTGGGACTCTTTGACTCACATTTCAAAGAATGAAAAAAAAGCAGAATTACCCAAGAAGCTGGGAATGGGCAGAAAGTCAAAGCCACCAGACGGGACCTTCCTTGTCTACAGAAAATAGGCCGGAAGTAACAAGATATTAACCGGAAGTTACATGAGTAAAACTGAGAAATCTGAGAGGACCCACCTTGGGCTCTGGCAGCCCTCTGGTACCCCGAGATTCAGTACACTGGACCATTGAAGGCGCTATGATGTGACAGCTAGAGGCCGGCCCAGATTTTCTGCCAGAGGTGCAGCCGTAACCACCAAAAAATTAAAAAATGAAAAACTCATTCTTCATGGGAAAGGAAAGGGGAGACCTTGGCCCAGCACGCAGCCTGATTTTCACATTGCTTCTCTTTCTCATTCATTGTTCTACCTGAGGTTATCGTCTACTGCTTTAAGCTACTCTTTTCTCATTGCTTTCCTTTAGATTTCCTTTCTTTAGAGGCTAATGTTTATGCTCTGGCTTTAAAAAAGGAAACTGGTTACATTTAATCTGTGGACCATCAGGTGACCTGTGTGCGATGTGTTCATCACTCATCACAGCATAAGGGTTGAGTTCATCACCGTCATAGGTTGGGGGTCAAGGCCAGGAGCTCCTGAATTGCTGTGACCTCTTCAGTCCGGTCTCCCACCCCAAGACTCTGCCTGAAGCGGGCCTCACCCCACAGGGCCTTTCCTCTCCTCAGAGCCTCCCACGTGCCAGCTGGGCACCCCAGATCAGGCAAGAGGCCAGGGTCAGATTGTGCACTTGGCAAGCAAGCAGGGGCTGCAGGCAAAGCAAGAGCAGCCCGAGGTGGACCTGAGCTCTGGGAGCCAGATAGGGAAACTCCCAGAGGATTCAAGAATTTGAAGGAAGCTGCTGAGACTGTCAGAGAAAATGAGCTGTACCACACCAGATGGTTTCTGAGCACAACAATGAACTCAGCCCAACCCCTTGTTCCCATTCTTTCTGGACCTTCCACATTAACTTATGCTGCCCAGCCTAAATCTGAGCTCTGGTCTTAACTCTATCATTTACTTAATGTGTGGCCTGAAATAAGTTATTTCCTTATCCAAATGCAACTCTCTCCACGGTCCAATAAGGACTTCAGATTTTCTGCTTTCTAAATTCTCTTCATTCTGAACCACTAAAGATCCTACAGCTCAGTTTAGGTCTTCCAGTTACTTGGACTTATTCTGAACTTGCTCATAAAATATTCACGATGGACAGCTCAGTTATCTGTGGACTGATCCGTTGGCCTGTCCTCTCAACATGTCCATTTGCAGCATTCTGTCCAGAAGATCCAGGAAAACAGAATTGTACATTCCACCTACCTCTATGCACATCAGCTCTGGAAACCCAGAGTTCCTGCTAATGCAGGCATCACATGGGGATAACATAGAAAGCTCTTAATGGCACCCAGCTACCAACCGGACTGAAAACCAAAACTGTGATTCAAGAAGATTCAGACACCTGACAAAATCACCCCTTCTTACATCTATGCAGAGCTGGCAGAGAAAGAAACGCGGTGTGTCCACCTCTCTAAAGATGCTTTTATCTGTGAGGTCAGTCTCAAATTTCTCATCTGTAAAATGGATGCCACAGGAAAAATGTGACCTAAACAGCTCCACTCCTAAAAGAAGTTCAGTTTCAAGAGCAAGGGTCAAGCGGTCAATAATCAAGGGAGAATGTTTTTATTGCTTTTTGTTCCCTGGGGGAAAGAGGGCTGATGCTGCGCGCTCTTCCTGACTACAGACTAATGGGGCTGGGAAGTGGGCAGGCGAGAAATTTCCATAGAAAACAGGAAGACTCGAAGAGCACAAGCTGCTGTATGAAGCTGAAAGGGGACATCCACGGTGTGCATCTCTGTTGGGAAGCCTATGGTTTGAACGCAGTTTGTTCCCACCAAGACTTATTTTGAGGTTTAACTCTCCAGAGTAGCACTACTAAAGTGATAAAACCTTTAAATAGGTTTGGGAGACACACAGAATCAACTCTCATGATGGGTTAATTTTTTTTTTTTTTTTTTGAGAAACTGGATGAGTTCTCTTGAGACTGATGAAGTCTCATAGGACTGCATTAGCTACTGCAAGTACAGGTTGTCATAAAGTGAGTTCTGCTCTCTTGGCTTACGCCTCTGCTTCCTCTCCTGTCAGTGATCTCTCTCTCTCTCTCTCTCTCTTTCCCCCCCCCCCACCCCAGAGACTCCTGTTATCTGATACTGTCTTCTACCTGATACTGTCATCGAAAGTTGATGCTGGGACCACACTGTTGGATGGCTAGAAATGTGAGCTAAATAAATCTTTTTTTTCTTAAGTATCCAGCCTCTGGTATTTTGTTATAGCAACACAAAGCAGACTAGCACAGGGGAGTAGAAGACATTCTTGGGTAAGCTATAATCAATGGTCAGGACTCTGCTCACGGTATCAGGAAATCCAGAGGAAAAGCTAAGCATGTGATACTTGATCCATAAAAGGCCAGGATGACAGCAAAGACATGGAGGGAGACCTACAAACTACTAAGTACCTACTAGGTACTAAATACCGAGCTCATCACAACCACTTACGCTTTCATTTCTTGCCCAGATCAGTAAGGAGCAACCATGAAAAGCCTCAGCCAACAAAGCACCCACAGATTTAACTCATTCATGCACCCAATAAATAAGGACTGTACACACTGCATGCCTACTGTGTTCTTCGTATAGGGAGAAATGAAGTATCCCAGCAGGGCAGATTTGAATCACCAGAGCTCAGAGAAATCTGATAGGAGGGCCATTTCTACATAATCCAAGTGACTCAGAAATTTTCATCATACAATTCCAACAAACCATGGGACCCAGAAGAACTGAGCTAAGAAAGCTGGTTTACTACAGAAAATAAAAGGTTATTTCCTCTCTGAGTCATGTTGAAAATCTTTGATAAGGTTAATTATTATCCATTGTCTAATTTTGGACATCATGGGCTAATGCAAATACTCTTCTAACCTGCACTGCCAATGTTAATTGATAGGTTCTCCCATCACAGAATCTCTAAGTCTCTTGGACAGCACGGTAATCCTTAAATCAACATTCATACCAACAGATTTCCAAGTACAGAAATATGAAGGGAACTGCAGAGCACTTCAGTATTAATTGTCATCATTATCATCATCATGACCACCACAGCTATTATTTAATAGCTGAAAAGACCAAAACTCCTAAGAAATTAAGTAACCTGCTCACATTACAACAATTAGAAAACAGTGAATTGAGTGCCAACTCAGTTCTGTCTGGTACCGCAGCACACTGCACCAGGCTATTCAGCTTATAGTCAGGCTTAGACCCACACATAAAAGTAAAAGCCACCCTTCTATCTCTTCCTCATATTTTCTTCTGAGCTTTGTATCTTTCCATTCTGTGTTGTTATAACAAAATACCTGAGGCTGGGTATTTTGTACACGAGGTTGATTTCGCCTACAGTTTGGGAGGCAGAGTGTCCAAGATTGCGTGAACCATCCGTTCCCCTCCAGTGAGGACCTGTGGGCTATATCACCACAGAGAGAGAAGCAGGAAAGGAACCAGCCATGTGCAGGAAGCCTCACTCTGTAAGGTCCTGTGTCATCAGTGCTAACTTATTCCATAAGACTAGCATTAATTCCTTATGAGGATGACTGATGACCTCTTGTGAGCTCACTGTCCTGCACTGGGTCACAACTTTAAAAGGTTCTTCCACCTCAACACTGCCATGCTGAGAATCAAGAATGTGAACTTTGGGGGGACAAACTCAAACCAAATCCAAACCATTGAAGGCTCCGGTTCTTTTCTTTCAATACAACACACACACACACACACACACACACACACACGCACACGCACACGCACACGCACACGCACACGCACGTACGCACACACACATGCACACACACAACCATGCATGAACAAAACCATTTTCAAAGCCAAGTATGGTAGCACACTCCTGTAATCCTGGCACTCAGAGAGGTTGAGTGAGTTCAAATCCCACCTGAGCAACTTAGGGAGACCCTGTAGCTCAGGCTAGATGCCCTTGGGATTGAGCTCAAGTACCACAAGGAGGAGGAGGAGGAGGAGGAAGAGGAAGAGGAAGAGGAGGAGGAGGAGGACAAGGAGAAGAAGGAGAAGGAGGAGGAGGAGGAGGACAAGGAGAAGGAGAAGAAGGAGGAGGAGGAGGAAGAGGAGGAGGAGGAGGAGGAGGAGGAGGAGGAGGAGAAGAAGAAGAAGAAGAAGAAGAAGAAGAAGAAGAAGAAGAAGAAGAAGAAGAAGAAGAAGAAGAAGAAGAAGAAGAGGAAAAGGAGGAGGAGGAAAAAGGAAGAGGAAAGGGGGAAGAGGAGGAGGAAGAAGAGGACTTTTCAATTACTGTATCTGCTTTTTCTTGTTAGAAAGTGGTTTTGTGCATATGTGTGAGCCCTCACCCCAAATTTCAATGCAAACAAAACTCACAGGCACACATAATCACTCACACTGTGGGGAGGGAAGGAGCACACCCAGTGGGAGTCTGAACTTAGCCCAGCCCTGTTGCTTTTCTCTCTCCTTGTAAACATTGCATTATGCAAGATACTACAAAAGTGAGATTTTTTTCAAGCAAGCTGGTGACACTCTTTCACTCAGCATAAACTGATTTAAATAAATTTCTCCCCTCTTCAGGATCCTTCCTTGCTCTGGTTCGTCTTAAATTAAAAGCAGTACAATAATAATCCAAGAACATCGCACCCCTGAATTTCAGCCACTTCTCTCCGAAGGATCTTTTTCCTTTTTTGAAAGTATAAGCTATTTTTCGGTTTCCACATGTTCCTCTTTCTTACTTGTCACCGCACATTGCTTTCTGTAAGGCATAAATTGGAGTCTTCACATTCAAAATCTGGTTTTATTCCACAAGATTCACAATAGGGCTTGGGACTTGGGAAGAAAGGAGTAACTTTAGGAATTGAGATTCCAAGATCCACCAAAGCAAACACTTGCAGTCTCCTGTGGTAATTAAATTCTTCCTGCACTCATTCTGTCAGCATTCACTGAGCATATACTATGTGCCAGGCAATATTCTGAGCACTGGTGATACAGGAGTTCCTTGGCTCATTAAAAGGACAAGTAATAACACAGCATATCAAACTTGGACCTCACCCCTGGACTTGACAGTCTTATGCTTAGCTATGTACCCAACAGCTCTGTCGGGGTATCCAACTGAACCCATAATGGTTCCTTCTTCAGGAATAAAGGATTCATCCAATTGCTCAAGCCAAAATATGGGGTCGTCTTTGACTCCTATCAACCAGTCTACATCTACCATCGACTATATCCACAATGTAGCAACTTTTTCCGTCTCAACCAGTCTCCCACCTGGTCCAGACTGCCAGCGTCTCTCACCTGAATCGCTTCAGTAGCCTCCTGGCCAATCTCCCATGTTCAACACTCCCCCCAACACACACATCCGAGTCTATTCTAAGTTCTCAAGCTCAAGCGATCACTGTAAAACATAAATCAGGCACGGACATCCTGGGCTTAAGATTCTTCAGTGGGTTCTCACCCCACTCAAAGTGAAAACTTAAGTCCACCAAAGCTTCTGCAACACCCTAGGTTACCTGGCTTTCTAGTACTTTTTGTATCTTACCTTCTGCCATGCACACCCTGGCCATTCAGATCTCCTCCATGAGGTTTCTTACTGTTCCTGGAATGCACCAGTGCTCTGTGGCCTCAAGGTCTTTGCACTCACGGTTCTTCCTACCTAAAAGAACTTTCCCAAGTTATCATCTGGCTCACTCTTACATTTCCTTCATGTCTCCCCTGCCACCTTACAAACCCAATCCTTACCTTCTCTCCTCCCCTCCCACGTTCACTCAACCTCCCTTACTTGCTCGGTGTTCCTTAATCACCTGATACATTGCACATTTACTCATTTATTTATATATACTTTGTCTCCCCAACTAGGATGAATGCTTCATGAAATAAGATCTTGGTGGATGGGGGATGGTTGGGTGACTGGCTGCTTGGTTGACTGGTTGACTTGTTGGTTGGAGGTTGGCTGATTGGGCGGTTGGTTGGGTGATTGGTTAACTGGTCTGTTGGTTGGCTAGTTAGTAGGTTGGTTGGTTGTTTTCTTTGTCTTATGTCCCCTACCTCTAACATGCTTGGCACATAGAAAACACTCAAATATTAGGTTTTCTAAGGATATGTATGTCTATAGATGGGCAGCCATGAAAACACAGCAAAAAGTCACAAGGACAACTACAGAGAAAAAGAACTGAGCCAAGGGAACTTTAAATATCAAGGTCCTCATTATAGATGCAAAAAAAATCCAAAATATCTATATTCATTCTTTTTACAATGTGTTTATGTAACTCCTCCCAGCAAAAAAGTTGAGTATGTTTTTGCCCTTTCCCTCTGGATGCCTGCATCTTACTTTTGTGAATAAACAGGATGAATGGATGGCGAGCTGTTTCAAGCTTAGACCCCTTTGTCCTGGTCCACTGCTACTACATCGAACATGCTGGGTCAACCTTAGGGAGGGTGGGGGACCCCATGGACCAGAGCCAAGTCCTTCCAGCTCAGACCATCCTAAAGCAGCCAACTTCATCTCTGAAGGCAGGCCCAAACCACAAGAGCAAGCACTGCTGAGACTGAACATGCACAACTGTCCAGCCACCCCACTGGTATGGGAGAAAACTACTCTCTGGTATGGGAGAAATCAGTAAATTAATAAGTGGTTGTAGTTTTAAGCCACAAAGCTTGGGTGTGGCTTTGTTCTACACGGCATTGACAAAATCACCTCTAATGTGTGTGGGGCTACTAAGCTGCTTTGCTCTGCATAAATGTGCGTCAGGGACCCTCTTCTTTGTGGTTTGAGTCTCATGGCCTGGGTGCTGCAGGAACAAGACATGCTGGCCATGTCACACAGTGTCTCAGCCATTTCAAAGCAACAGAATGGTCTACAGAGATCAGAGACCAGACCAGGTTTCAGACACAGCAAAACCAGAGCTTGGATGTGGGAGAAGTAAATGTTACAGAAGTAAATGGTGCCCTCTGAGGTGTCACTTGGGGGATACCCAGCTAAACACCCTGACCTGGACCCAGCCCAGCCACATCCTATTTCACAGACACTTCCACAAGGTTCCAGCCCCACTCTGTCCCTGGCACACACTGCAGTGCACCAAGGACAGCTGTGTGCCAAAACAATGCTTTCTCCAGAGGACTGATGTCACAATGGACGGAACAGCAAATGGCAATGTTTATATTAAGCCTACAATACGGAAGCCCCATATAAACTTGCCATGTGGCATTACGTAAATGCCATCTATCGTACCTGGAAGGTCAATCTATTTCCAGACGATCCCAACACCTTCCCAAACCATGGAAACTCTTCTCATCCTCCAAGACAAAAGCATAAAAACTAGCAAGAACAAAAGCAACTGAACTGTTCACTACAGGTGACCCTTTCCTTCAGTGGGGAAAGCAAAGGACCCAAAATCACAGTCCTCGACAATGAAGGAGATCTGATCACTGTGGCTCACCAGGTGATCTCCCTCATTCCCACTGCCTCACAGAGACCTGGGCCCCCTGTGTGCTGGCAGAGTGTACCTGGGGTGTCTACAGGTACCCAACGCTCTTCCTCTAAATATGGGGCTTCAGATATCAGCTAATTCATTAAGCGAGAACTCAGTACATACAGGTTAGTGACAAGCATAAAGTATAATAGGGACTACCTCAGTGACTTTGCTGTGTTGTCTCTCTGACTGCCACTCTTAACACTGTCCCCCACCTCACCCAGTATGGCCTCCTTGGCCTCCTTTCCGGCTCTCTTATAAGCAGACCCTTCTTGTACCTCAGAACTGGCAGATGTTTGTCCTCTGCCCAGAATGCCTGGCTTCCTCTTGCTTTTCCTCTGATCTGGTCAAATATTACTTACCAGCACACCACCCTAGCTGAGCTGCATAAAAATAAATAAATAAAAATAAATAGCAAGCCCCACTCCTCTCCTCCCTTTGGCAACACTCCCCATGCCTCTTACCCGGCTTTATTTGTCTGCCTTACAGTGTCTCCTTAGTGAATACGCTATGTGTGCACTTTACTGTACGTCCATTATATGCACACATATACATATGCAGACATTAACTAAAGCTCCGTGAGGGTAGGGGCTTTCTTTGGTTCAATTCTGCATTCCTTATGTATACAGCCGTGCCTAACTCATGCTAGAGGTGCCAAGGGGCAACCCCTTGTACTAGGCAATGTGTACGTGATTATCACCAGCAACGGACATAGTTCAAGTATCTTTTATGTCATTATCAGAACAGCCCTACCATTGTCACAGGTATACGGATCAGGTGACCCACCTCATCCAAGCCCGGGCTCCCTGGGGGGCTCCAGGTTGCCCTCCAAGCACCCGCATGATGGTTTAGGTGGTGAGGGGCACAAACACGCACATACCTGGCAAATGTGCAGATCTCCATTCTATCATTTTGCATCATCTGCCACAGCTTTTGTGCAGGAAGTTACATCCTTGAGACTGGATTTTCCTCTCCCAGAGCAGACTGGTAGTAATAACATTAGCTTTCCCTTATCCCTCTCATGTAGGAAAATCTTAGTTCTGAATTTTCTTTTTGAATCAGGCTAGCACAAGAACAGACAGGTCAGAGACCTGGGAAGAAGGAAGCAGACGTTATCTGCTCCGAAACTCCCTCAGAATTTTCCAGAGCCCCTGCATCTGGAACCACAGAAAATCATCTACTAAAAATATAGAAAAGTACATGCCAGGGCGCGGTGGCATATGCTTATAATCCCAGCACTTGGGAGGCTGAGGCAGGAGGATCACCAGGAGTTCAAGGCCAGGCTGGGCTACATAGTGAGTTCAAGGCCAGCCTGAACTACAGAGTGACCTGCAATGGGCGTGCCCTCCTCTTAGTGCCAGCCCTCTGGTCAGTACTGAGGATGCCTGCTCTGCTCTGCCCTTCCTGGTAAGGTGATGTGGGTCATGCCCAGGCCAAGGGACCAAGAGAGCAAACGAACCCCTGCTGAACTCAGTGGGGGCTTCCTTTTTGAACGGTTCTCTCTACAACCACTGCACCATTTTCACACCTCCCTTACAGAACATGTCACATACATCACTACAGCTGCTTCCCCCCAGCAGGTGGGAAATTGCGGGGAGCCGGGACTCATCACAGTTGCACCCCCAGGATTAATCCCACCTCTGACACATATTAGGTGCTGCCTGAGAATCTGCTGACTCAGAATGAAGCTCGCTGCACCTACTGCATGCACTAACGCCAACAGGATCAGTCACCTCCCCTGGAAAGGGCAGAAAGTAGAGGCCAGAAGAGACCCTGCAGACCAGCGCGCCCCCGAGCTGATGACAACGCCTAATGCTCACCCACCACTCCCTGCGCCCCCAGAGCCCTCACATTCAACTTCCAAACAGGCTTAGAAATCCAGCAAGCGTCGCTCACCTCCCCACCCCGCCTCACCGGGCTCCTCTCATCAGAGCCCAAGACGCGGACGTTAAGTTACCTTTAAACCGAGCTGGTTTTCAGCTGCGGTTTCTGGATCAAGAGTAGCGCTTCACCGCCCTGCTGCTGAGCGCTGGGCAGCGGAGAGCTCGCGTCTGTCTGCGGAAGAAACAGCCCTGCCTCGCTCCTCCCTGGCTAAACGCATTTGCTCGCCCATCCCTGCAAAACAAATCGTGTTGTTTTCCATGCGCTAAAACCCATCTATAAACAAATCCTCGGCGTGCCTAAGCCATTGCTCCCATGCCCGCGGGGTGAGTGGGGGTGAGGGGGTTCCACATCCAGAAACACACACGAACCCCGACTCAGAGCAACCAGGTGCAAAGCATGATTTTAATCTCAAGAACAGCCCAACAACAACAAAACCCATCCAACGGGAACAGAACTGAAAAGAACGGCAGTGGCTCGGGAAGCTCAGGGGAACGGAGCTATAAATGTCAGAAGCTAAGTTGCACAAGTATTTAGGGCGCTAATAGTTCAAATGGTTTCACAAACGGCCCTTGGGGAGGCCACTTCCGAGGAGCGCGCAGCCTGGCAGCCGGCAGGCGCTGGCTTCTCTGCGCGCTTTCCCGGACTCTGCTCGGTCTTTGTGCCGCGCGCTAGGAACCCCGCTCCGCGGTACCGGCGAGCGCGTTTCGGCCAGGGCTGCGCCCACCGCAGCGCGCGTCGCCCTCTCCTACCTGGGTGGGGACCCGGCGCCGGCCGAGCGGCGTCCTCCTCGGCAGCCCGCAGGCAGCTCGGGCTCTGCGGGTCCCGGCGATCCCGGCCGTGTCACTCACACCTGCAGCGCCGCGCCCACGCCGCCGCCACGCGTCCAGACGCAGCGGCTCCCACCTCCCGCGCGCGCGCGCATACACACACTCACACACACGCACACACACGCACGCACACACACGGAGCAGGCGGGGCGGGAGCCTCCGGGGCCTCTACTCTGCAGGATCCGATCCTAACCCGGGCATGAAAGGTGTGGGCTGCCGGCAGGTCTGTGCTTCTAACTCCCCTTCTTCCTGGAGAACAGATGTCTGGGGTAGCTCAGAGGAAAGCGGGGACAGAGGAGTTCCAAGCTCTCTGGTTGTGCGGAGCGATCATCTGCAAACTTCTTGGTTATCCAGGTCTAATCGTCACCCACCCTGCCCAGGACGAGGTGGTGCTGTCGGGGCCACAATCCCTTCTGCGACTCCAAACCTGGTGATGTCGGAGCAAGAGACCCTAACTCCTGGGGAGGGAGTCCTCTGCTTGTGCCATCCCCACCGTGTCTTTGCAATGCACGCTGGCAAACTTCTCTGTCCTTACTCCTCAGTAAATGAGAGGGGCCTTCGTGGTCAATGGGACCAACCGGAAAACTGAGACCTGGTGCCTTCAGCCAGGATCCACTTCTGTCCCCTTCCTGCCAGGGCCCCCAACGCCATTCAAAAGGATTCGGCAACTCAGGCTGCTAAGGCTCACGGAGCATTGAAAGCCTCTTTTTGGAGCCTAAGGTGCCTTTTAAGAGGAAAGGAGGAGCAGGCGAAGCCCCTAACACTGCAGGCCTTTTTCAGGGTCTGAACTGTGCTCCTCTCCCCGCAGGGCAGAAACCTCTCTTCCCTCTTCCCCATCCAGCGCTTCTGGCCTCCCAGCTTCCTGGCTGTTCCCTTGAGCTGCTCTCCAGCTCCTGGCCTCTTCCTGGCTGAGTCTTCCCCACTGGACCACCCACCGCCTTGCAAGGTTTCACCTCCTCAAACTCGGGGTCCTTTCTTTAAGACCAGGAAATGTCTGCTCTTGACTGCTTCCTACCTGAAAGTGCCCTGGCCTGCCCGAGGCCTTAGAAGAGGGTGATCAAGGATTAGCCCCTGCAAGGGGTGTGATGGTGCACTCTGGGAGACTGAGGCAGGAGGCTTGCAAGTCTGAGCTCTGCCTGGGCAACGCTTTGAACTCCTTAAAGGTACCTCACTACTGCACCTCTGGGAATTGTACATGTGCTCCTTCTGCCTGGAATATCCTCTTCTCTGCCTTGTGCTTTTATCTGAGCCATTGCTTCTTTAGGAAGACTCCTCCCATCCCCGGGATACCGAGTTTTCCTGCTCCTTTTACCTAGAGCCACCACCATTTCCTCTGCCACAGCACCCAACTCATTGCTGAAGTTAACTGTGTAGTGTCTGTCCTCCTCACTAGACTGGAAGCTTGCAGGAAAGTGTGTCTCAGCTGTTTGCTAGAGACAGGCAAAGCACACAGCGTACAGAGTCTACTGTCACAGCCATGATCTAGAGTGAGATCAATGATTCTGGTAGCCAGAGATCTCTTTATGTCCCTTCCCAGGTAATATGCCCCAAGTCAAATCACTATGGCCTTCTTCAAAATGGGTTTGTTTTGCCTATTTTTAAACTTTAGATGACCAGACTAGCTGTTCTTTTGTGTGTGGCTTCTTTTACTTAAAATAATGTCTGGGAGACCATCCATATCATTGCGTCTATCTGGATAGGTCACTCCTTTTTATTGTTGCAAAGTACTCGGTTGCCCAAATAGAACACAGTTCATCCCTTCTCCTGTGAGTAGACTTGTGGGTTGCTTCCTGTTTTTAGCTGTTCTGACTAAAGCTGCTGTGAGCACTAGACAGATACAGGTACCCTTTTCTTTTGGAAAAGGAACAGCCTCCTGGAATAGCTGGGTCACAGGGCAAGTTTTTATTTTAGTTGCTATCACAAAACAGCTTTCCAGAGTGGTTGTGCCAATTTACAGCCACGACTGCAATATTTGAAAATTCCAGATATTTTACTTCTGTGCATCATTCAGCATTGTCCATTTTTTAAAATTGTAGCCATTCTTGTGGGTAGGTAGTGGGCTTTGACACAACTTTAATTTGCATTTTCTTGTTAGCTAATAATGGTGAGTTGGATGTGGTGTTGTTCACTTCTGCTTCTTCAGAAGGGCCCCAGTCCTTGCCTAACCCTCCTGACTTCCAGCCCAGATCCCTTAGCCTCCTGACACAGCCTTGCACAGGACACGACAGTGAACTCCATCTGGGCCTTCAGCTAGACCCTTTAGATCTCCATTGCTCAGACAGGCCTTTGTACCCTTCCACACCTGCCTCTGTGGACAGCAACTGTAAGCCAGTCCTGTAAGTTCTTATACATTTGAATACTTTGCATTAAAATTGTTTCCCTAGTAAGTACTGCCTGACAAAGATTTGGGGATCTGAGCAGCACCCAAAAGGCTGGGGCAGAAGGGTTGCCACAAGTTTGAGGCCAGCTTGGGCTACATAGTGAGTTCAGGGTCAGCCTGGATGACATGATGAGACCTCATCTCAAAAACAATAAGATAATAATAATAATGCTGAGCAATTTTTTATATGCATATTAGTCATTTGGACATCCTTTTATAAAGAGTCTATTGAGTTTTATTTAAGTTTTTCTCATGTATCTGTAGGTGTACTGTTTTAGATATGAATCTATAGATAGAAAAGGGATCATTTTAATATCATCTAGTTTGGGTCTTATATTTTATCGTCTTAATTAAAGACCACTTACCCAATCGTTTTCTTTTGTAACTAGAAGACTGATCACAAGAATTTTTTTGAGTCCTGGTTAAGTAATCCTTTTCTACTACAGGATTGGCCAGCAATTATCCATTATTCCCTTCTATAAACTTGCTTTTCTTTGCCCTGCACTTTGGATTATCTTCTATGCATGAATATAATGAAATAGACTCAAAGTTTATTTCTTACACAAATAGCCTGATGGAAAAGTATTATGGAAAAAGCCATTCTTACTAATTAGCTTACAATAATCCTTTTGTTATAAAGTGACCATCTAGGTCACTATTCTAGATCTATTTCTAGATCTGTTTTAAACTATTTATAGAGTCTCTACTTTTTTATTGTCTTTCTGAGACAGGGTCTCACTTTGTAGCTCAGGCTGGTCTTGAATTCACAACAATCCTCCTGCCTCAGCCTCCCCAGTGCTGAGGTTACCAGGTGTGAACCACCACGCCCCGTGTACAGACTCCATTTTTTCCCTGATCTTATGTGCATATCTTTCTGCCCACACTACAATGTCTCAATTAGTTCACCTTTATCAGGAGTCTTGAAATATAATAGCATTCATCCACCGAATTTGTTCTACTTCTAAATTGTCTTATCTCCTTTAAGTCCTTAGTTTTCCACATAAACTTCAGAAACAACTTCATAAATTATACACATACACAAACTCTGATGGGGTTTTGGGTAGAGCTGCCTTAAATATGGAGATCAATTGGATGATAATCGATTGGAGACAAATTAACAGGAAAAAAGTATCTACCAAGTTTATGAACATGTATATTTCATATATACCAAAGAGATACTCAAAAAATGAGTAATTCTCATCAAGATGGCCTAGAACTTAGCCATAGTTTTTCAAATCATTTTACACTGCTTATCTCTTTATTTCTATTGGTCTTTAATTTGTCTCAGAAATATTTTATAAATTTCAGTGGGTAGACCTTGCATGTATTTTGCTCTATTATGCATACCTACTTGAGTCTTTATTCCTGTAAATGGTACATTAGCTTCATTTTCTAATTGCCTATTGCTAGTTTATGAAAATAAAATTAACCTTTTATTGACTTGGTTTCCAGTATCAAAATAAAGTTTGTTTCAATGTTATCCCCATATTCATATTCTTTAATGTTTATGGTACATAATATATGCAAATAAAGGTTTTTATTTTTTTTCTTTCCAATGCTTATATCGCACGTATAAACTTGCTCATGTCTGTCGCCTCAGCTAGGACCTTTCACATATAATAGAATAAAAGCGACGATACTGCACTCCACTGTGTTATTCTCAAATTTGGGCCTGGGAGTGATGTCCTCATGTTGTTACATGTGATCTTAATTTTAAAAGTAATTTCAAGTCTTACTGGTAATTTCAGAGGAAAAGCATTTTTGCCATTAAGTATGATGCTAGCCATTCATGCAGGGGATTGAACATAATTTTCCCTCTTCCCTAAATTCTTGGCTGGCGTGTCCTGCAACAAAAGACAAATAAACAGGAAAAAAAAATCTACCAAGTTTATGAACATGTGTATTTCATATACACCAAAGAGATACTCAGAAAATGAGTGAGTCTCATCAAGATGGCCTAGAACTTCAATTTATGTAGCGTCTGCAATAGAAAGTAATAATTTTTTTTAAATGACAAGATAGAAAAAATCTTTGAGTTTCTTGGGATGATATACTGTGGAAAGAAAAATACATAGCAGCCTAATGGTAAGTAAAGACTGGTTAGTAGAGTTTGTTATGTTGATTTCTCTGCTGCCATCTCTAGGCTTGTAAGGATCTCAATTCATCTTCACCTGTTTACTATTCATGGTAGAGAAGGGAAGAGAGACGTTCTTGTAAATATATGCGCTGCTTTTAGGAAAATAGGGAGAGAAAAAAGTAACTCTCTTATGTTGCTTCTTGTCAGTTGTCTTTGGTTAAAAATAACCCTTATGGGGTTACACAAATGACATGTATTTGAGGTAACATAATCTGCTCCCTTTGACGCAACTTCTTAGTTTAAGCAACTAGGTAGGCGAGTTTTCCAAGGCATATATACTACGTGTGAACTGAATGTAGTCAACTTTTTTGGAGCTACTGAGATAAACAAATGAGTTTCCTCTTGTTTGCTTGATACAGGAAATTATGTTGGCTGACTTTTGAATATTATTAATACTACCTGACCTTGATGTAGTCTTTCGTGTTATCATTGCATTTGGTTTCCTTAGATTTTATTTCATCTTTTATATCTGTGCTCATGAGAGACATTAACTTGTTCTAGTCCTTTCTTACAGTCTCCCTGTCAAGTTCCCATAACAAGGGAATGTGCCAGGCATGGTGGTACATGTGTGTAATCCCAGCACTCAGGAGGCTGAGACAGGAGGATCATTGCAAGTTCGAGACCAGCCTCAGCTACAAAGTGAACTCAAGGCCAGCCTGAACTGCATAGCGAGATCCAGCTCAAAAAGACACACACACACACACAAAAAAAAGATTGTGCTGACTTTACAAATTAAGATGAGGAGAATTTTCTCATTTTCTTTCTTGGGATACTTTGCATGCATTGGTATTCTTTCTTTCTTAGAGGTTGAAACTTAAAACAGTAGATCTCCTCAGTCTGATTTTTAGCTTTCCCTGTTTTGCATTTTCACATCATTTTAGTACATTAGACATTTTATCATGAAACTCTTTTTGAAGTTTACCTTAAATTAGTTTTTTTTCACTTCTTCTCTCTTTTTTTTTTTTTGTTTTGTCTTGTTTTTACTTTTTTTTTTTTTTTCAGGGCCTTTGCACTGAGCTACATTCCTATCCCTTTTTATTATTTTTATTTTTAATTTGAGACAAGTTCTTAGGAAGTCATCAAGCTACCCAGGGTGGGTTGGAACTTGTGATTCTCCTGCATCAGCCTCCCAGACTGCAAAGATTATGTGTGTGCCGCCTCTTCACCTCCAAAACTATGAAACACTTTGCAAAAGCTTAGCACCACTCCACCTTCCCTGACCTCTGTGCTGCTGTTTTCATATACAAAGAGTGATTGTAAACTGCCATGAATGCTTAAATTTTTTAAAGTGTATAAAACTAAAAGGCACATCACCATGAGTCCCCCTCAAACTCTCCCCTTACTTCATATGCACTTACCCCGTCATTTACCCCTTTGATGCAGGTCTAGGGAGCTTCTCTGACTGTTTAGTGGTGCCCTTGTGGCTCCCTCAATGTCCCAAATCGATTCAAAATGTTTTTCTTTCCTGGCATTTTAAATTTGGAGAGGAGCTAGAAACTGCATGGGGCGAGGTCCAGTGAACAAGTTGGGGACACCCATGCCACAGTGTTTTTTACAAGCCTGGCTTTCCATTGGATGACACCGAGCAGCAGTGTTCCCTGTAGTATATGCCACCTAACTTGGTTAAGACATTCATGAAACAGGACTTCCAGAACTGCTTCAGAAAGCGGGAATAGGGCCAGGTGGGGTGGCACATGCCTATAATTCCAGCACTTGGGAGGCTGAGGCAAGAGGATCACCGTGAGTTTGAGGCCAGTTTGGGTTACATATTGAGTCGCTGTCTCAAAGAAACAAACAAATAAAAAAATAAAGCAGAAGCAATGATAGGATAAGCATGTTCAAAGCAAGTGGGTGCATCCCGAGGGAGCTTGATGGCAATGTTTCTTTTACGTAATAAACTATTTTTATTTAAACAATCACTGTAAGTTTTGATCACCATTTGTATTTTACATAGATATATGTCACAACCCTCTAAAAAGTCAATATTTTCATATAGTGAACATCTAGTTCCCATTTCTGGAGGTTTTCTTTCCTTTCTGAAGTCCTGTGCCTCCACCTAAGATCCTTTTACATCAGCCTACAGCTGGGTTGTATTTCACACCGTAGAGCTCTGTCAGCTTTGTGTGACTTAAAATGTCTTTATTTCGCCTTCATTTTGAAGGCTATTTTTCACTGCACAAACACTCATGGATTAAGTCTTGTTCATTCCCATTCTTAAGACGTTATCTCATTGCATTGCTGCTCCCATAATTCCAGTTTAAAAGTCTGCTGTCTGATGCTAGTTTATTGCTGATTCTTTTCATCCTTTTGTCACTGTTAGTATTTCCTCCTTTAGATCTTCTTTCAGAAGTTTATTAATGATGCTTCTGAATGAGTCCCAACACGTGACATCCCCAAATATGCTATTTTGATATATTGATTATTTTGGTTAAAAGAAATTAAGAACCAACGGATGCATAAAGAGCCTTCTAACTGTTCCTCTCAATTTCCTGAAATAAGGCATGAATTTCCTCTTTTGTAAATGAACATGTTATAAAGGAAATTTTTATTAGTAGAAGCACCCGGGCAATGAAGACTTTTATCCCGATTTTCATCGGCCTAACAAGGCAGACTTTGCTCCCCCTTTGTCTCTCTCTCCACTTCCCACATTTTACCTCTGTTAGTTTCCAGAAAGCCCAACTCTGCATTCCTTTCCATACCTCAGAATGATGTAGAAGCCTCAGCCATCTGGCTGGTTCCTTGAGACGCACATCTCCGTGAGTTTCCAGTGCATACATACAGAATTAAGATTATTTGCCTCCTGTTAACTTCTTGTGTGAGTTTAACTCAGACCAACCACAGAACCTAGGATAGAAAACAACATTCTAAATCCCCTTTTATGCATATTTTTCTTTGTATTTATACCGATTGTGGTTCTCTGAGTGTTTTAAATCTGTGGACTAATGTCTTTCATCAGTTTTAGAAAATTCTCACTTTTTATCTTCCTAAATACTGTTTCTGTCCTGTTTTCTCTCTTCTAAATTCTTCAATTGAGAAATATGTCACCCATCAGTAAGCCACTTTAATATTGCCCAAATTTCTCTTACATTCTGTTCTTTCTATTGTCTTTTTAAACTTCCCTCTCTTTGTGCTTTAGCTTGAATATTTTTACTGATCCTTTTTTTATTTTATTTCTTTTTGTCTTTTTGTTTTTTTTATCAGTACCGGGGATCGAACTCACCACTGCCTGCTTGCAAGGCAGGTGCTTATACCGCTGAGCTAAATACCCAGCCTCTACTGACCTTGCTTTCTGCTATAACCAGTTTGCTGTTAATCAATACTGGGAATCGAACTCACGACCTTGTGCTTGCAAGGCAGGCACTTATGCCACTAAGCTAAATCCTCGGCCCTGGCCTTCACCAATTTCATTACATTTATCACAGGACATTTTCTCCTGGGAGAATTCTTCTAAGGATTATGAAACTAAACTTTGTAATATGGAACCCAGCTTCTTATACCCTACAACTCAGCATTCAGCATTCAGCAAATAGCCTGTCAGACAAACCGCCTGCCCATCTAGAGCTTCTCCTGGTTGGTTGGTTCTTTGGTTGGGATTTTATTTTGGTTTTTTTGACACAGGGTATTACTATTCATTCCAAGCTGGTCTTGAACTCACTATGTAGCCCAGGCTGGCCTTGAACTTAAGGCAATCCTCCTGCCTCTATTTACAGAGTTCTGGATTACAGGCTTGCACCACCATGCCCAGCTTTTCTCTAGTTTGTTTGTTCATTTGTTTTTTTTTTTTATTTAAAAGGAAAAAGAGAAAAAAGCAAAACAGTATAAGGGTACAAGTAATATAGAACCACAAAAAGAAAAAAAAATAATAAGATATCACCAATTAATAGATTACACACTATCATCATCTTTGAAACAGTGATTCAGGTCACAGGATCAAAGCATACAAAGTGAACATTCAAATAGTGAGACTGAAAATAGTTGTGTTCAATGATCCAATCAAAAATATTAATAAGGTCATCTATTTAACACACCTAAACACCCTTGCTGTTGTATCCTTTTGGGCACTTTTTTTTCCCCTCTCTTTATTACAACAAAATTTATACATTTTGGGTTTTATTGCTCCCATAGATCTTATTACTTTTTTTTGTAAAAGAATAAAATAAAACACGATAAAACAAAGCTGTCAGTCAAACCAAGGATAGACATAGCACATGATGTAAAAGCAGAGTACAAGGTTATCAACAACGGTTACCATAATGCCTCTTGTTTTCTCAAGAAGAATTGTCCACCTCATTAGGTATTATAAAGTTGAACAAAACAGTAGAGAACAAGTCCAATAAAACCTAAACGTTGTAAACCTAACAAAACTTCAAAAGAGGATAATAGTCAAACCAGAATGAGCATCAAGTGAATCTTACTGCCTTCAAAGTAGTTGCCTATACTCTATCATACAGAGCGGAACAGAGTCTAATCAGTCAAAACAAGATAGTGGGAGTATTACAGGACTTCAAATCAAGTTAATAGGAAATCAAGAAGGTTACTATAATATATCCTGCTAGTTTTTTTTATTTTTCCCCTTAGTTTAAAAAAGAAAAAAAATTAAATAATTTTTTAATGAACAAGGGAGAGGTTGAGATAAGAGAGGGCTTAACAACATAACATATATGTAGCTTAGGTTTGGGGTGGAGCCTGAGGGGTATTAGTGATGCATTAGTGATGCAAAACAGGCCAATGCATGTCAGTTTCAGCAACCTAGTGCTTCACCACCAAAGAACCCGACTTAATAGTAGTTACCATAGTGTCTTTTTCCTTGAAATATTTGAATATAACTTCATATGCTATAGCATCAAACATATCAAGACAGTGTAACACCATTCAAGTGGATGAAAGCAATGTAGAGTATTTAGAACCAGCTAACAAAAAAATGAACAATGGTTTCTATATTGTCTCTTTGCCTATATCAATTTTTGTTTTTTAGTACCACATATGATAATATCCAGCAAGATACAACATGATAAAACCAATGGAGACAGAAGAGTCATAGTTTGGTGGGGCTTTAAAACAAGATGGTATTAAATCAGCACTAGCTATTATGATGTCTTGTTTTCTTCAAAATAGCTGTTCATTGCATCACAGGCCATAATATCAAACAGCCCAGAATAAAGCCATTGTTCATTTGTTTTAAAGAAGGAAAGTTTATTTGGCTTACAGTTCCCAGAGGCTTCAGGTCATAGTGGGTCAGCTCCAAGATAGGGTGGCATGTCAGAGAATAAACTGTCCATGGCAAAGCAGGGCAGGAGAAGCCCCAAATAGCAAGCAAGCAACTAGTGACAAACATCTAACAAGTAGCAAGTGAAAAACTTTCCCTCTTTCTGTCTCATATTTTATCTAGGCTTCCTACCCCAAGGTGAGTAGCTCTCATATCTTTAATCCTAGCATCCAACCACCTCCAAAAAGCTCCACTTATGACTACATGAGGCTTTGGGGGCACATCCAGAGACAAGCCAAAGCAATGAGACCTTGTTTAGGCCGCTGTACCTGCTGACCACAGGGCGCTGGTTATATATTGGAGCTGAGGTGGGGAAGGAAAATTTCAGAGTTGGTAGATAAACCACATCTTTTTTTTTTTTTAACATCCAGCAAAATTTATTTAACTTTAAAGAGAAAAAAGAAAAAACAGATAAATGAAGAAGCAAACAAACCTTAAAAAAACAACAACAAAAGCAAAATGACAACAACAACAAAAGAAAACAGCAACAGGTGTACACAGGTTTTCAAACCAACATGACAGGACTTGAACAATGGTTGTGATACTGCACATTGTTATCTTCAAAATAGTTGCTCAGGTTACCAGACACAAAAATAAAACAAAAGTTTTACTAAGCCGCAACAAATCTCCAGAAGAATGGAGATAATCTCAGCTCTTTCCTTTCGGGAGGGTTGATTTATTGAGTCCTTTTCGCTGCCACATTTTTAAATAGCATTTCTATAGTTTACCCAGGTTTTCCTACTTGATACATAAAACAAATGGTTTGCAACTACCTCTTTAATATTAACAGGGCTCAGAAATCAATTTGGCAACTCTTTAAGCCTTGCATTTTTATGAGGTAGATAGCACTTCCCGGCAATTTATGTAACTTGCCAAAGATCATATCATAGTAAGTAATGGAGTCAGCGGTTAACTTATCCTCATTCCAAAATCAGGATAATGATGACTGTTATGATATATTGACTCCAACAGTTGAGAACATCCTTTTCTCAATAGAAAAAGTGATAGAACGGGGGGGGGGGGTGGCTGAAAAGATAAGAAGTATGAAATATAAATGACCTTTATTTTGAGAATGCAGGGAGAGACCCCCAACACCCTGGGGCATGGCATCTCCCACTGGGGTCGGCAATCTCTCCGTGGGACACGTGGAGTGGAGGCATACATGTAGCTTAGGTTTGGGGTGGAGCCTGAGAGGCATTAGTGATGCACAGGTAGCCCATTGGCACTCATTTGGCACCAGAAGTAATTCCTAGGGATGAGGAAGATACAATCACAGGTAAATTCCTAGGGGTGGGGAACATGGAGCTCCTTGGTTCCACCTCTAAGGCTTTACTGGCTACAGTGTCCTGTCCAGGCCAAAACTCTTTCATATCCTGTCTTATGATTATTATTATGAAAAGGGGCAAAGATTTCTTTCTTTACTGCTTCCTGCTAGAATGGGGTGCTGTCCTGGGGTCTAGGGGAGTCGACGAGATGATGGTTGATGCCCAGGTAGAAGCTGGTGCCAGGTGTTTTAGCCAGGACAACTTTACTGGTGAATGCATGTATGCTAAACTGGAAAAACAAAGAGACAAGATGTTATAAGGAAGCATGGCACTGTCATATTTAAGGGCCCAGGTGAGGTAGAAAGGAAAGTGCCTTTGATTTAGACATGTCATTATATCAGGACCACGTTGAAGTAGAATTATTGCCACAGTAATGTAGAATTCTGAAAAATAATGTGGGGTTAGGAGGAGTGAAGTTATGAAAGGTGATTACTCCCCCATCTGAGAGGGTAAAAGTTAAGACAGTAGGTAGGTAAGGCTTATCTCTGGTATATATGACGTTGGAGTCTTCAGGAAATACTGTTAAGAGTCCTGCTGTAAACCAAATTGGATAACAAAACATGACAGCCTGAGAGTTGTGGCTGTGAGGCCTTGGTGAAATGGAGATGAGTAGGCCACTGGATGGTTAGATCTAGGGCTGGAAGGGCACCACTTAGCCTGAGTGATGTGAAACTAGGATGGCAGTCTAGCAACTTTGATCACTGTTGAGGTTGCCAAGAATATCAGGTATGGGTCATTGTAACCTGATTGTAGTCCTTGGAATGATTTGCTGTAATACACCTTTAGTAAGAATATCAGCAGTCTCCCTGGTTGTGTAAAGGCTTTTATGTATCCTGAAAAAGTATAAACAAAGTGAGAAGGCAAAATTTATCTGTCAGTCTTGACCAAGGTTGTCTGAGAAACTGATGAGTAAGAAAGGAAGGAGGTGGTCTGTAACACTGAGGAGAGGTTTACTAGCGCTAACAGGTGTAAGCTATTGAGGCCTCAGTGTCTGGGTCAACCTGTATAAACACAAGGGAATAAAAAGCATTTTTAAGATTTAGGACTGTAGAGTGAGTGGTGGAGGGAAGATTTGGCACCACTGGGTGGATTGGGAAGAAGCAGTTTGGGACCTGCACGAAATAGGGCCTGTTTGTAAATGGCATAGGTTGACCTTTAATATCCCCTAGAGATTGAGGACTTACTATAGCAGCCTGAAAACTCAGGAAGAACTCTGTACATATGGCCTCTATGTCCACAAGTATAGAGAATGTCTTACCTGAGACTTTTAGTGGGACTTGGACTCCGAGACGGACATCCATAAAAGGGGCTGTTGTTGGTCCTGAGCCCCGTCAGTCTTCAGCAGCAAGTTTAAGCAGATTATTGGTGATGAATCTGGCAGCATTGGCATTTCCTGTGAGGGCTGGAAGTTAGGATGGCATACCCACTCTCTGGTGACTAGGACAGTCCAGTAGCCCTGGGGTAAGCTCCCAAAGTATCGCCAGGATGGGGCACTCTCTTGCCCAGTGTCTTCTGCCGCATTTGAGGCATGGCCCATGGGGGGGGGGGGGGCAGGCAGCTCCATCTTGTGTTGGCTTACCTGTCTCAGAACTCCAAGTGTCACTGTTATCTCTGTTGTTGAAAACATGAAAAGCCATATTAAGAAGGTCTCTGTGGAGTCTGAAGGTCAAGTTTTGCCTTTTTGTTTGGGATTTGGTGTACAGTAGAAGGTATCTATAGCATTAAGTAAGTATACAAAATCAAATACAATCAAAGTAATGGCTTCTCATAAGGAGGACAAAGTCCAGGAAATTTTAGGAACTGACATGTCATTTATGTCATATATATATATAAGTATTTTTTTATGTTGTTAAAATGTCTAATGCCATCTGAGTTTTGGAGGATGGCCTGTTTAATTAATTTTTACCTTTTTATTTAGGAGAGAAATCAGCTATGGTGTCATTTAATATCAGTTGGATATAGTTAATTATGACTCAGTGGAGGGCTGAGCCAGGGCAGGTGGACAGGCTGGAAGAGGCTTAAGCCTGGCTTCTGCCCCAGTGTTGGTCTTGTTGTTTTGCATATATCACACAACACTTGTCTTGGAAAAGAGCTAGTGGTTCCCAGCAAAAGGAATTTACAATTATTTCTTAATTTTAGTTGTTAAACAGGAGGTCGGTGACAATACAGTATAATATAGGCAGTAAGCTTAACATAGAACATTACTGGTGGTTTACAGCAAAAGGAATTTATAAATACCTCTTAATTTTAGTTGTTAAACATTTAGGAGATTGCTGAAGGCTTTAACTGATAAATAAGGCTGGTAAAATTACCAGGTGGCCACTTCCCTGCTTATCAGCCAAAGTCTTGTTTGCCAGCTTATTTAACCTTGATTAAATGGTTTGAGAATGTAAAAAATAGCATCTCTGAGCCCAGCCGGAGCTGCTGTTTATCTGTGTTTGTGGCCAGCCCGCAGGCAGAGCACGCCCAGTGTGGGGGCGGGGCATGCAGAGTGAAGGCATGCAGAGTGAAGGGGGCCAGCGTCAGGGCTGGAACTGACTGTGGAAATGCGTGCAAGGTGGAGGCGGTGGCAGCGGGCATGGGGCACACAGGGTGGGGTGGGGGCCAGGGCGGAGACGCAGCTGGAACTCTACACACTGTGACCCTGTGTGGGGCTGGGGCACCATGTGAAGCTGGGGCTGAGGTAGGTAGCCGGACCCACGTCGAGCTGAGCCGCTATGGAGCCAGAACTACTTGCAGGGTGCACGGATTAGGGCACGGTGTTAGAGCCAGATCCCGAGTGGACCTGGTGCACGGCATGAGAGCCGAGACACTGCGTGGAGTTGGGGTGCTGCGTGAAAGCTTAAAGCAGCCCGCACGTATCTCTCAACGCTGTTTGGGCTCACCTCTCATGGGTCAGCGCGCACGGGAGGGGGGGGGGGGACACTGAGAAAGCTCTGAAAGGGAGACGCTATTATCTCTCTAAGTGTGGGGAGGGGAAGGGATCCTAGAAGAGCAGGAAAGGACGCACATTCCCAAAACAAAGACTTAAAGATAGAGAGTTTTGTAAACTTGTCATCAGTGTGATAAGCTATAAATAGGGATGGTTTTTTTTGGAGGGGGGGACAAGAGGTGGTCCCCAAGATAAAATCTGGTGTGGGGTCTGGGCCACAGAGTTACAGCCAGATGAGGCAACAGACCATGGTCTACTAAGTTTAAGTCATCACTTTTTACTCTAGACCGATCAGTATTTTGGTTCCAAAGCTCACCATAATTGGCCATCACCAATATATATGAGTGGATTTCTCATGGGTTTTAGTAATAGCTCTGCCCATGAGAACTTAAAAAGCTCTGAAGGATGTGAGTGTGAACCCAGGTTGGTCCAGAGAAACTCTGCCTTGGGCTATCTAAGGACAAGAGAGCATCACGAGAACCCATGGAAAGGGAGAGAAACCTGCCTGGGACCTAGCCCAGCGGCAATCTCCAGGGGTTACTCACCTGTGGTAAATTGGGTCAGTGTTGTTTGCCACCCAGCAGCAACAAGTTTACAGCTCCCGAGTGTAGAAGTGAGGAATTAATGCAGGATTTAGTCCAGTCCTGGTCCTGAATGGCAGGGGACTCAAACTGGGAGGGCCCCAGGAATCTCTCATCTGCCATTCCCAGTCAGGGAACCATGTGATAGAACTGTGGGGGGGGGGGGGCTGAAAAGATAAGAAATATGAAATATAAATGACCTTTATTTTAAGAATGTGGGGAGAGACCTCCCGACACCCTGGGGCACGGCATCTCCCACTGGGGTCAGCAATCTCTCCGTGGGACACGTGGAGTGGAGGCATACATTAGGTTTGGGGTGGAGCCTGAGGGGCATTAGTGATGCACAGGTAGCCCATTGGCACTCGTTTGGCGCCAGAGGTAAATTCCTAGAGGTGGGGAAGATGGAGCTCCTTGGTTCCCCCTCTAAGGCTTTACCAGCTACAGTGTCCTGTCTGGGCCAAAACTCTTTCAAAAAGAAATGCTAATTCTGATTTCTGACTTAAAACGTGAAAGGAGCAGTAAGCCACGCAGATCATTTGGGGGACAGAAAGAGAGAAGTCAGATCACCCCTCCCGTGAACCCACTGGTGCTGGGCTGAGAATCAAGGAAACACCACCCCCACACAACCGGCTGGTTTGGAGGACAGGCTGAGGTGACAGCAACTGAGATACAAAACTGTTTGACTGACTCTGCAGGCCTGGGGCCAGTATTCTGAGCATCTATTAGGAGGATAATAGTATACAGTACGGTAAATATGGGGATTTCCTTCTCTCTTGTTTTTGAAATCCAATATTGTTTTCACTGTTTTGTTTTGCTCCACTTTATTACTTTGCTTTATTTAATATTGTTTTGATTGGGTTTTATTCTGTTTTGTTTTATTTGATTTTACTATGTCTGATGGAATGAACAATTATTGTGAAGATAACAAGATATACTTACGGTAGCTATTGCTGATTTCCTATTATCCTGTGTCAACATTCTGTACCTCTTTCACTGCTTTGTTTTGATTGGCTTTCTTCTGTTTCACTTTGTTGAGTTTTATTCTCTTTAAAATAAAAAAAATCTGAAAAGAAGATCATTTTTAAAACATTCTTTTGAGGTATGCTTTGAATCAGATATACCAGTACTTTAAATTCCAGGCACATCTCTCGCCAAAATTCTCCTGTAGAAATTAAATTACCTTTTCCTATTGCTCAAGACCCAAAGGATAAACCTCACTTAATCAAAAGCCATTTTTTGTCTCTATTTTCTTAAATAAACATGAGAGAAAACTGAAATTTTGTGCCTCCCTCTCCCAGAAGGTAATTGTTCCATCAGGACCCTTCACTTCATGTGGCTGTTCGGGGTGGGAGTGGGGGCTTTGTTTTATGTTTTCATGTTTGGAATGCAAATACAGTAACTTCCTAAACTCCTTGCTTAGAACAGCAGAAGTGAAGGCAATTAGAGTGCAGGTAGGAAAACCCACAAGACCAAATGCCAGGTGAGGGCTACAGGCCTCAGGCAGCTGTGGTTTCTAGCTTCAAACATGCAGCTAAGAAAGCTGGTGTGGAAACCAGCATATTCTGAAACACTCTGGTGTGTGAGCCTCTGGTTAATAATAATGTGACAATAATAAAATTCCTCTTACAGTTTTAGAGGATGAAAAATAAAATGCAAAGAATCAGTGCCTCTTCCACTTTTTGCACTGACCGAAATTTCAGACTTGACCATGCAAAACCTAATCTGTGAACTGACTCCAAAAACACCCTAGTTATTGGCTTCAGGAAGACAAGTGTGGCCTGCTACTGCAGATAAACCAAATAATTCTATAGATGAAGTGATGACAAAGTCTAAACTCTGCATAGAACCCCTGTTGCAGTCACGTTGTTGCAGGTAGCTGAGTTAGTTAGAAATATTATAGGCAGTGAGACAGGACTAAGTCCTGGAAGGAGCCAGTGCAGAAGCCCAGATACTTGCAACTATGAGGATACAGATACTTCCTGCTGTGGGCCAGGCCTCCAACACAAAAGATCAAACAAATGCATTCATATTCTAAGGACTGATATTCTAAAATATTGCCCTGAGGAAGCCAGAGTCACCATCCCAACCCTCTAGGGAAGAGTCACTGCTAAGAGTGTCCACTTTCTACCAACCGGCTTCTCCATTTGCCCCTAATGTAATCAGTTTTGCCTGAACTATTAATCTTATTGGTCAACCACAGTTCCGTCCCACATTATGTCCATCTGCCTTGTGAATACCCAGTTTCCCCACCTTGAACCTGTCTCACCCCATGATTTTACTCTATAAAACTCCCTGAAAAAGACAGAGTTCTTAGCAACCTGCTGGGGACCCCTTCTGTCTCTCTCAGGACCGAAGCTTTTTTCTCTTAGTAAGTATATTCTGCTCTTAACCTCCGTTGTTCTTAAAATTCATTCTTCGATTTTAGAGAACACAAACTCGTAGGTCAGGAGTTTCATTCCCCTATATCAGTATCATCTTGGCTCTTCCTTAAATCTGTTTCAAACTCATCAAACTGTCTTTCTGTCTCACATGTGTACCCACAAATTCCACTGCAGATAAATAATTTGTCTATATTCCCTCAAATATCTTGCACTCATTTTCTCTTTATATATTTACATACACAAGCCCTCATGCTAATTCTGGTCCTTGACTGCAAAAAGTCAATTTATCATTTGAGTTCCTGCTGAGAGTCCCCCTCTTCTAATAAAGCTGCCCAACCAGGGTGGGGATTTAGCTCAGTGGCATAAGCACCCACCTTGCAAGAGCACAGCTGTGAGATCAATCCTTGGTACCAAAAAGTTAAAGCTGCCCAACCACTCCATTCCTATGGAAATCGCTTCCTTCAAGATATTTACACATTCTCTTTATTGTTTCTTCATTCATATGATGGCTCTTTATTTACTTTATGCACTGGAAACACAAAAATTACTAGAATTGAAATCCTGTAATAGATATAGAAGGAGAAAACATACTTAAATATACATATAATATATTCAATATAATATATACAGTAACTCACATTATTGAGCTTACTATGAACCAGGAATTGTACTAATCTCACTTATATACTCTAATTTATTTCATCTTCACAGCAACTCTCCTAAGGTAAGTACTTTTTATTTATGAGAATACTAAGTGACTAAACTGTTCCAGAGTCACAAAGTTCAGAAATAGGGCCAGCCGATATGAGAACCTACCTGTTCAGAAACACTGTTAAATCCATATAGGTTCAGAGGTGGCACAGGGAGGACGAGCCTGCCTCACAGAAGTCTTAGGAGATGAGGTGAGGTTTTAATGATATCTTGAATAACGATAAGTTCATCATGGAACCAGGAGAAGGATGCACGGACATTATACCTGCACTTTCCTCAGCTCTGAAGGTTTAAGAGGGGGGTTGGTTTGGTTTGGTTTAGTTCTTTAAGACAGGCTCTTGCTATTTAGTTTAGGCAAACTTGATCTCGCTATGTAGCCCAGTGGCCTCAAGCTCATGGGGATCCTCCTACCTCAGCCTGCCACGTACTGGGATTATAGATATACGCCACCACACCCAGTATGGTAAAGTCTAGAAAAAATGTGAACCTCAAGAGTGGCCTACAACTGATCTCAGGCTAACCAGGTCTGTCATTCCAGTAATTCCAGGGCCAGTGCCTATGGTACATTAAGAATCCCAAACTTAAAAAAAAAAAAAAAAAAAAAAAAAAAAGAATCCCAAACCTAATAGCATTACTTTGCAACAAAAACTGATTCAATCACAGCCCAGTGGGAACCTGAGATGGGAGAATTATAAATTGCAGTGCAATCTGGACAACTTAGCAAGTTAGTGAGACCCCGTCTCAAAATTTTAAAAACTTTCTAAAAATGCAAAAAAGAGCTGATATATCTGTCAGTGCAAAAGCCCTAGGTTCAATCCCCAGTCCTGAAAAAGAAAAAAATAGAAAGAAAGAGACAGAGAAAGAAAGAAGAAAGCAAGGAAGGAAAGAAAGAAAGTTTACTGATTTAACGAGGTTTATAAAACCATACTACAAAGTGACCCACTCCTGGAAGCATTCTTTCTCTTCTGACTATGAAAGAGTAAACAAAATACCTTGCACATTCGGCCAGTCACTTTACAACCATAAGGAAGAAGACTGTAAACATGAAAGTCTCTGTCCCCACCCAGGCTCCCCCACTTACACAAGTGTTGCACCTCCCACTTCCTCCTCACCTCAGTTCTGCATCACAGAAAGTCTTGATGACCGTAACAGTGCTCCTTTCCAAGGGATGACAACGCCCCACCCACCACCAGGGAGTCTGCCTTGCTGTCTGACCCCTGAGTGATCTGGTCACAGATTCCACCCTGAGGGATGGATTTGCAGGGCCCTTTCTTGTACCCAGTGTCACATCCTGAAAAGCAGAACCCAATGCAAGGATTTGAGTGTGGGGGTTTTTTATTGGGGAACTGGGCCCAGAGCACGAGAGTGGGGAGACTCTGAAGAGAGAAGCAAGGAAGGGAAAAAAGCAAATTCCAGGGTACATTATCAAACTACTTCCTAACATTGGCAACCGGACATTGACCATGCGAATACACTCTGGGGAATGATGTACAGTGTGACTCAGAAATGTCACCCCAGGGATGAGTGTAAAACCCTCATCTGCCAGTTTTCAGTGCCCACTGGTCAAAAGTTGCCCCGTGGATTGGTCCCTCCCAGGTGTGTGCAGCTTTGCTTATACACAGCTGTCCGATGGTCACCGTGTTGGTTCCCACAAGAGTCCCACACCTGGCATTCCAAAAGCCGTGGGGCTACTCTAACGAGTAGCAGCCAAGACAGGGTGCTGCTACTCTTGTTCAGGGCTGGCGCCTAGATTACAGTGGACTAGGAAGAAGTCAGGAAGAGCACAGGAGCTGTGCAGATGTCAGCAAAGAAAACAGCAAGCATGTGCAAACTGGAGGCCATCGCTCAGATGCAAGAAGCCTGCAACATGTGTAATGTGAGCGCACGAGCTTCCATAACGTTTAGGCCATGTCTTTCTTCTTAATCCCCCTTTTAATAAAAGGAGTCTGTTGAATTGTGGCATGGAAAGTCACAGCAGAAAGGCAGACAGAATACAGGATCTGTCTTCTTCCTCAGTTGTAAACCCTTAGTGGTATCATGCTGGTGTTCAGAAATGGCTTTCTTTTATGTAAAATGAAGCATGCTCTTTTCTGCAACTGTAAGCTGAAATCACGCCAACTCATGGGAAGGCTTGCAAACAGAAGAAATAAGTTTCAAAAGAGCAAGAAGTTCATGCTTCAGCTTAATTTTTCATTCAACAAATTGGGGGTGCTTCGAGTATACCAGTCAGTATTCTTTTCCATGGAGATACAGCAGAGAACCAAATAGACAAAATTCCCCACCACCAAGGAGTTCGTAGTCTAACGGGGAGATCAGATGGTAAACAGGACATACTCGGGAGATGTGGAAAGGTAATGCTGACATGCTTTTAAAGGGCCATTCTGGTGTCTATTAGGCACACACTCCAAGGGGAGGGAAGGTGCCAAGAGGGAGTGTCGGGGCTCATGCAGAGATTCGGGTTAGAAGTGACAGTGGCACGGACGAGATGGTCACAGTGAAAGTGACGACAGGTGTTCATCTCCTCCCTTTTGTTGTGAATATGATTTTTGGGAAGAAATGTCTAAGAAGCAAAAAGAAGATCCAGATGAAACAGGGAAGAGAATTAAATAAAAAGGCCCTCGAACAGGTACTGAGGATATTGGTTGGGAGGAGGCAGCAACCTGGTATGGACAAAGCAGGCAGAGACTGAAAGAAAATTGACTTGTGAATTGAGTCTATGTTAATGTTAACTGTAATCAAGGGAAGTTTGCAATTACTTTTAACTGCTTTTAGTTTGCTTTATCAGTTGCTTTATCAGTCATGATGCAAGGACTGGACCATGTGAGACCCAGTAGACAAAGTTACACAGGTTTACACTGCATGAAATTTGTCACATTTAATACATTTTGAAAGTGATTTTAGAACACTTTTTTTCACTAACTTGTTTAGGAACTCCTTCTGGGATATAGTAAGCGCAACTCCTGCAGAAAAGAAAGAAATTAGAGGACAGGCAGCTTAGATATGAGTTAGACTAGAATCATGATCAAACAGATTCTCCACAGATAGAATGCAGCGTAGAAGTTAATTTAGCTAAGTTTAGACCTCCCACATTAATTATTTCATAATTCATGTTTTCAAATATGCACAGCTCATTGCACAGCTTGCTTTATTTTCCTGAGGGAGGATGTTCAGTTTTTAAAGAGCCTTGTGGTTCAGAAATGGAAAGTAAGTGAATGATGTATGACCCTGAAGCCGGATTTGTGACTTGGCTTGTCTCCTTCTACATTAAATAGAATGGTGGAGGAAGGGATCAGATGGCCAGTTGGCAGAGTTCACTGGATGCCCCCCTCATCACACTGCCTGTGAATACAGTACTGCCTCACTTATTCTAGACAGTGAGTTAGGAAACAAAACACATAGGGAAAGTTCTAAAAACTTGGAGCCAGTGAACCCAGTTCCTACCTACATCTTTGCTATTACTATGTTGCTCTGAGAAGTCACTTTGTCTCAGTAAATACTGTTGAAAAATATTGGATATCTGTTAGGGTTTGTGTTTAGGTGCCCCCCAATCCTCATGTAGTCATGGAGGCAGCTGTGATTGGTTCATTGTCTAGTGTCAGGACTGGCAGTGTAAGTGCTACACCTGCCCAGGGACAGAGCCAACATAAAATATAATGGAAGGAGGAAGGCTTGTTTTTTGCTCTTTTGCCCTGTTCACTTGAGCTGTTTGCAGCTGCCATGAATTGCTGTCCCTCAGCCATGCCACCCTGCCTTGGAACCAGCTAAATATGGACTGAAACTTTCAAAAACTATAAGCTAAATAAACCTTTCCTTGCCTCACTTTGGGCATCAGGTATTTTGTCTCAACAAGAATAAAGTAACCAAGACAATGAAAACTCAAAACTCAATGAAACTCAATCCTTGCCTTACATCATACACAAAACTTAATTCAAAATATATCAAAAGTCTTAAACAAGTGCACTAAAACTCTTAGTAGGCAATATGAGGCAAAGATTCATGATATGAAATATCACAATGATTGCTTAGATATGATAGGAAAAGCACAAGCAACAAAAGAAAATATAAATAAATTGGACTACATCAAAATTTAAAACTTCTATGCACAAGAAGTTAAAACTTATTGAATGGGAGAAAATATTTGCAAGTTATAAATCATAAAAGGCAGTAAATATCAAAACTATATAAAGAGCTCTTAAAACACAACATCAATAAAAATGAAAAATAGGCAAAGGTGTTAAATAAACTTTTCCCCAAAGAAGATATACAAGTGCCAATAGCCCATAAAAAATGCCTAATGTCACCAATCCTTAGGGAAATGGAAATCAAAATCAATACAAATAGCACATCACACCCAGTAGAATAATCCTTCGAGAAAGGCAATGGAATCTTTTATACTTTCGGTAGGGACTTTTGCACCTTGTGGGTTGGTAAAGTTTTATATACACTGTAGAAAACTGTGTAGTAGTGCTATAGTTTAGATTTGAAGTGTCCCCCAAAGTCTTATTTGTTAAAGGCTTTGTCACCAGCCTGTGGTGCTATTGGGAGGTGGTGGAACCATCAGGAGGTGAGGCTTCTTGGAATGCAAATGGCATCCTGGCCCCTTCCTCCACACTCTGCTTCCTGTGAGCCAATTTGCTTTACCAAGCACTCTCAGCCACGATGTGCTGCCCCACCACAGGACTAAGCAACCACACACTCAAACCTCTGAAACAGTGAGCCAAACTCACTTTTCCTCCTATTAAATTGTCACCTTAAGTATTTTGTCAGAGTCCTGGGCCCGGAGTGTGCAAGGGTTGAAACCCAGACCACAGGGGAGCCTTGGAACGTCCCCCCCACGTGATAAGACCACACCTTGCATCTGAAATCACACAAGGACATACGGGAGGTCCAAGTGAGCCTAACTAGACCACATCTAGTGAACTCCAAGCAGCTAGTTGTTACCTACTGTCTGCCCTGGGAGCCAAAGGTGGGCCAGGTGATTCTTAGCACACAGGGGAAGACTTGAAACATCACTCAAAAGCCAAAAATATAGGAAAATGACAAAATGAAAAAGCAAAGTGCAATCTTAAACTTCCAACCCAACCTAAGCAAGCCTAGGACACATAGATACAGAAGAAAATGTAAGCCATAACCTGAAATTCCTGAAATGATAACAACTGAAGTAAACAAACAACACCAGGAAGCTGTAAAAGACCTCAGATAAGAAATAATCTCCCAAGTAAAAGAAGAACCGATAAGTATAATGAAAGATATGCTGAACACATCTAAAGAAGACACAGAAAATTAGAGGAACAATGCAAAAATATGGAAACTCTGAATGAACAATATAAGAAACAAAGAGAATGCATGAAGCAGATTCAAAGAGACATACAGGAAATCAAAAATTCCATTGAAAGTTGGCAAAACTGACTCAATGAAAGTGAAGATAGAATTTCAGACCTCAAAGACAAGATTGCAGCTAGTGAACAGGAAGGGAAAGATCTTTTAAAAATAACAAGGAACCAGGAAATAACAATTCATCAACTGGAAGATAATGCAAAAAAACAGCATAATATTGATAGGTATAAACAAAAAAGAAAGTGACAACACAAACAATATTAAGAGGCTATTCCCAGAAGTAATGGCTGAAAATTTCCCAAACATGAGAATGGAAACTGACATCAGGATCAGTGAAGCATGCAGAACTCCAAATAACCCTAAACAAAATAAAACTATGCCCAGACATATAATAATCAACATCCCAGAAATCCAATATAAGAACAGAATATTAAAAGCTGCTAGAGAGAAGAGACAGATAACCTATAAAGGAAAGCCTATCAGAATCACAGCAGACTTCTCAACACAATGAAGTCAAGAAGATCATAGAGTGAAGTATTTCAGATCCTAAAGGAAAATGACTTCCAACCCAGACTGATGTACCCTGCAAAACTGTCCTTCAAAATGGATGGAGAAGGGGGCTGGGGATTTAGCTCAGCGGCATAAGTGCCTGCCTTGCAAGCAGGCAGTCGTGAGTTCGATCCCTGGTACCAATAAAAACGAAAAAGACAAAAAAAAAAAAAAAATAGGTGGAAAAATAAGATACTTCTGAAATATGGAAGAGCTGAAGAACTTCATGACCGCCAAACCAACCCTGCAAAGAATACTGAAAGACATTCTAGACAGACATAGGAAAAAACCACTAAGCAAGGCAAGCAAACAGAATGGAAAGGTAAAAACTCAACAGCAGAAAGATAACATGTCAAAAGTAAACCAATGTATATGTTATAGCCACTAATGTAAATGGCCTCAATACACCAATTAAAAGAAACAGACTGGCAGAATGGATTAAGAAACAACATCCAACCATATGCTGTATACAAGAAACCCATCTAACCCAAAAGGAAGTTCATAGACTGAAAGTCAAAGGATGGAAAAACAATAATCCATTCAACAGGACCCCCCAAAAAAGCAGGAGTAGTTATTGTTTGCAGAAAATGTGAACTTCAAACCAAGAATGATCCAAAGAAATAAAGAAGGCCACTACATGCTAGTTAGAGGAAACCTTCAAGAGGAAGAGATAACAATCTTAAATATATATGCACCAAATTTGGGAGCACCCAGCTATACAAAACAAATATTAACAGAAATGAAAAATCAAATAGGCAATAACATAATTATAAGAGGAGACCCTAACACACCACTGACACAAAGGGACAGATCAACTAGACAGAAAATCAGCCAAGAAATAACAACTGAATCACACCTGTGAACAAATGGACTTAGTAGATGTATACATAGTGTTCCACCCAACAACATCAGAATATGCATTCTTCTCAGTAACACATGGAATATTCTCTAAAATAGACTATATATGAGCCCACAAAACATGCTTAGGTAAAAGCAAAACAATTGAAATTATCCAACACATGTTATTGGATCATAGGACCATAAAATTAGAAATTAATTACAAAAGAAACTGCAAAAACCCCAGAAACACATGGAAATTGAATAATATACTCCTGAGCAAAATCAGTGGGTCACAGAGGAAATTAAAGAAGAAATTAAAATGCAAATGAAAATACAAATACATCTTACCCAAACCTGTGGGATGCAAGGAAAGCTGTCCTCAGAGGAAAATTTATGGATGAATTCCCACATCACGAAAACAGCAAATACAAATAAACAACCTACTACGTCTCAAGCATCTAGAAAAAGAAGAGCAAGTCAAGCCCAAAGCCAAAGAAGGGAGGAAATTATAAAGGTCAGAGCATAAATCAATGCAATAGAGACTAAGAAAACAACAAAGAATCAATGAATCAAAAAGCTGGTTCTTTGAAAGAATAAATAAAATTGACAGGCCTTTAGCCAACTTTATTTTAAAAAGGAAAAAAACTCAAATTCATGCAATAATGAATGAAAAGGATGAAATCACTATAGACCCTGTGGAAATACAAAAGATCATCAATACCTATTTTGAAAATCTCTACTTATAGGCTTGATAACACAGAAGAAATGGACAGATTCCTAGAAACATATGAATTACCAAAGTTGGGTCAAGAAGATGTAAAACTGCTGAATAACCCAATTTCAATTAATGAAACTGAAAATGTAATTAAATCCCTACCAACAAAGTAAAGCTCAGGTCCAGACAGATTCATTGCGGAATTCTACAAAAAATACAAAGAAGACTTAATGCCGACACTCCTCAAACTCTTCAATGAAATTGAAAGGGAAAAAAGTTTCCCTAATTCATTCCTGGAAGCAAACATTACTCTAATACCAAAACCTGAGAAAGACCCAAGCAAACAAGAGAACTACAGGCAAATCTCCCAAATGAACATAAATGCAAAAATTCTCAATAAAATTTTGGCAAACAGAATACAGTAAATCATCAAGAAGATTATACACCATGACCAAGTGGGATTCATCCCAAGAATGCAGGGATGGTTCAACATACACAAATCAATAAATGTAATCCACCATATCAATAGAGCCAAAAATAAGAATCACATGATCATTTCTTTAGGTGCAGAAAAAGCTTTTGATAAGGTCCAACACTTATTCATGATAAAAATCTTACAGAAAATCGGAATAGATGGTCTTCAATATAATAAAAGCCATCTATGACAAACCAACAGCCAGCATCATATTAAACAGCCAAAAACTAATCCTTTACCCTAAAATCAGGAACAAGACAAGGATGTCCATTATCACCATTCCTATTCAACATAGTACTGGAAATACTAGCCAGAGCAATTAGACAAAAGAGAGAAATAAAAGGAGTAAGGATAGGAAAAGAAGAAGTTAAATTATCATTATTTGCTGATGACATAATACTCTACATAGAAGACCCCCAAAACTCCATTGAAAAACTCCTAGGTATAATAAATAAATTCAGTAACGTAGTCAACAGTCAAAAACCAATAGCATTCCTATACACTAATAAGAAAATCACAGAGAGAGAAATAAGAAAAGCCATATCCTTTACAATAGCATCCAACAAAATGAAATACTTAGGAATCAATCTAACAAAAGAAGTAAAAGATTTATATAGGGAAAATTATAATATGCTGAAAAAAGAAATTGAAGAGGTCCTCAGAAAATGGAAAGACATCCCTTGTTCATGGATAGGAAGAACCAAACATTGTGAAAATCGCCATTCTCCCAAAATTGTTATACAGGTTTAATGCAATTCCAATCAAAATGTCACTAGCATACCTCACAGATCTAGAGAAGTCACTTCTAAAATTCATCTGGAACCAGAAGAAACCTAGAATAGAAAAGGCAATTCTAAGCAACAAAGGCAAGGCAGGAGGCATCACAATCCCTGACTTGAAGTTATACTATAAAGCTACTGTAATAAAATCAGCATGGTACTAGAATAAAAATAGACCTAAAGATCAATGGAATAGATTAGAAGATACAACTACAACTACAAACGCACTCAACCATGTTATCTTTGATAAAGGGGCTAAACACACCCACTGGAAGAAAGATAATCTCTTCAATAAATGGTGCTGGAAAAATTGGCTCTCTATATGCTGAAAAGTAAAACTAGACCCATACCTATCACCATGTACTAAACTAAAGTCTAAATGGATCAAAGATCTAAATATTAAAACAGAAACACTAAATCTGTTGGAAGACAAAGTAGGTAGAAATCTTGAAGACATAGGGATACAGAATTCATGAACAAGAATCAAACCACACACGAAATACTTTACAGAATCAATAACTGGGATCTTGTCCTATTAAAGAGTTTCTCCATGTTGAAAGGTATCTCCAGCATAGTGAAAAGAAAACCGACCAATTGGGAAAAAATCTTAATGAACAGTCCCTCAGATAGAGGACTTCTGTCTAGAATATATAAACAATTACAAAAATCAGATCCCCAAAATGCAAAGACTCATTCCAAAAATGGACATCTGAGATGAATAAACAATTCTCAGATGAAGAAATGCTAATGGCAAATAAATACATGAAAAAATATTCATCATCATTAGTCAGTAGAGAAATTCAAATTAAAACTACGCTGAGGTTCCATCTCACTCCAGAAAGAATGGCCAGGATCAAGAAAACCAACAACAACAAATGCTGGAGAGGCTGTGGGTAAAAAGGAACTCTTCTGCACTGTTGGTGGGAGTATAGACTGGTGCAACCACTGTGGAGATCAATCTGAAGGTTACTTAAAAAGCTGGGATTGGAAGTCCCATTTGTTCCAGCTATTCCACTTCTAGGCATATTCCCAGAAGAACTGAAAACATCATACCACAGTGAGATATATGCACCCATGTTTATAGCAGCGTAGTTTGTAATAGCCAGATCTTGGAAACAACCTAAATGCCCATCAACTGAGGAACAGATTAAGAAGATGTGGTATTTTTATAAAATGGAGTACTACTCAGTTATAAAGAATGATCACATTGAGATATTTATAAGTAAATGGATGCAACTCAAGACCATACTCATAAATGAAATAAATCAGACTCACATGTGTAAATACCATATAGTCTCCCTAGTATAAGAAATGGTAAGAGTACATAAGATACCAAAAAAAAACCTCAATAATTACAGTGAAAGGGTAAGAATATGCTTAAAGGGGAAAAATAATATCTCAGGGAAAATGAGGAAAAAGAAAAAAGAAGGGAAAAGAAAAAAATGTCTAAAATTATATAAACACACTTAGGATAGCTAAGATGATTTGCTACAAATTCTATAAGTTCTTGGAACAAAATAGTTAACATTCATAGGATTGGAACAATTGTGCATATTATTGTATGGTGATCTAAGGAAATCTTGAAGATCATTATGTAAGATAACAACCCTAGTTATGCTCCTACCCCCTTGTTTTAAGGCCTATGTTGTCAGTGTTCTGAGCTCTTCGCTATTGTTCAGGTGTCTTTCGTTTTTTGTTTTGTTTTGTCTCGATTTGTTTTGTTTCCCTGTAATACAGAAAGGATGCATATACATGTAGAATCGTGGTAATTGGGGGCCCACGCGGGAGAGGAATGGAATGGGAGTTACTTTTTAATGGGCACAAAATTTCAGTTTTGCAAGATGAAAAGAATTCTGGAATTTGATGATAGTTATGGTCACACGACAATGTGAGTATACGTTAATATCCAGGGATGGTGGTACACACCTGTAATCTCAGCACTTGGGCCGAGGCAGAAAGATCACTATCATCAGCTGGAGGCCAGCCTGGGCTACATTGTGGGTTCAAGGCCAGCCTACATTGTATAATGAGACTCTGTCACCAAAAAAAGTACTTAAAATTACAAATTTTGTTATACGTATTGACGATTCTGTAAAATTTTAGAGATAAATGATTGTTAAATTCTGTTGCTGTATAGGATACAAAAAAGTATTCCAAAACTAATAACTTTAATTGATTATTACTGTCTTGTGAAATTTTCATGGAGGCCAAAGATGCTCCCAGTATGTCAAGAGTGCATTTCTGAGGAAGAACATGTGGTGGGATAAAATAAATAGCATTTTTAGAAATGCCTGAGAAAACATTCAATGCCACCCCCTGGCAGTAAAAACGTCAAAATCTTTGCCAGTTCCTAGAGTGCCTCTTTCTAAAAATCCATGGTTGGACAGCTCGGTTAGACTGTAAGTCTGTTCATCTCTCATAATTCTCCAGTCTAATCCAATAGTTTGCAAATTATATTTTACAGTTCTAAGCCCTCCAGGCAAATGGGATGCTGAAAAGTTTTAGATCTCCATGCCTTATTTCCAGAAGAACTGAAAGCATCATACCACAGTGATATATGTGCACCCATGTTTATAGCAGCACAATTTGTAATAGCCAGACCTTGGAAACAAGCTAAGTGTCCATCAACTGAGGAATGGATAAAAAAGTTGTGGTATTTTTATACAATGGAGTACTACTCAGCTATAAAGAATGATCACATTAGGATATTTATAAATAAATGGACGCAGCTTGAGACCATACTCATAAGTGAAATAAATCAAATTCATATGTATAAATACCGAATAGTTTCCCTAGCGTAAGAAATTATAAGAATACATAAAATTATATGGTAAACATGATTCCCAATCATATTGGTTTTAATCCACATAATGTTATCACTCATTAATTGCAATGGTTTTAACTGGGTTGTTCGATTTTAGTATCGGTAATAGTATGGATAGCTATTCTGAAGAAAACAACACATCATAAAAGCTAGTGCTGATTTAATATCATCTTGTTTTGAAGTCCCAGCAAGCTGTTGTACATCTGTTTCCACCGGTTTTAACATATGGTATCTTACTATATTTTACTATATGCGATAGTATAAACAAAATTTTTATAGGCAAAGAGATAATATAGAAACCATTGTTCGTTTTCTGCTGTGTTCTAAATACCCTGTAATTTCTTCATTCTCTTGAATAGCTTCAGACTGACTTGATATGCTTCAGGCTATAGTATATGAAGTTATACTCAAATAATTCAAGGAAGGAGGCACTATGGTGACTACTATTATGTTAGATTATCTGGGGGTGAAACACAATGATGCTTAAATAGTTCAGTTCTGACCTGTGTTGTTCTAATACAATGTCCTCTTTTACCTCAATCCCATCCTTTTTAAAAAATTAATCTATTTTTTCTTATATTTTTTTAATTAAGGGAAAACTAAATTAAAAAATAATGGGAGATATTATAGTAACTTTTTTGTTTTCCTATTAACCTGATTTGAACCCCAGTATTGCTCTCTCCATCTTGTTCTGTCTGATTATTCTATATTCTGGTTTGTTTGATAGTATCAAGTTTGAGGGTATAGGCAACCACTTTGAAGGCAGTAAGATATACTATGACGCCCATTATGGTTTATTATCTTTTTTGAAGTCCTGTAAGGTCTCCAGTGTAGGTTTTATTGGTCTTGTTCTGTACTGTTTTGATCAATTCTATTATACCTGACGATATAGGCAACTTTTTAAAAAATTAGCAAGAGGCACAATGGTAACCATTTTAGATCACCTAATATTCTGTTTTTACATCATGTACTATGTTCATCCTTTTGTTCTAACCGACTCTGTTTTGTTTAGCCATGTTAGGTTTTATTCTCTCCAAAAAATAATAAGAATTGTGGAAGTAAGAAAACCCAAAAAGTGTAATTGTTATTAAAAAGAGAGGACAGGAAGATGGTCTAAGGGATATAACTGCATGTATGTTTGAGTGTGTAGGATGGAAATCCGTATTACGGAACTTTTGTTGGATCGTTGATCGGCACTGTCTGCAATCTCATTGTATGAATGTTCACTTTACATGCTTTAATTTTATAATTTGGGCAACTATTTCAAAGATGACGATATGGAACCTATTAACTAGTGATATCTTACTTTATTTTTTTCCTTGAAATTCTGTATTATTTGTACCCTTTTACTGCTTTTTTAATTTTATTTCCTTTTTTTCTCTTTAAATAATAATAAAAAAAAGATCTCCATGCCTTTGCATACATAGATGCACACACACACACGCACGCGCACACACACACTCACACACAACTTGCTTCAAGCAGAGATTCTGTCTTAATTCTTGCTTTTTCTGTTGTGGTTATGTTAAATATGTGCTTTTTAAAAATGTTATTCTAGGACAAATAATTGAAAGCTAGGTTTCCAAAGTGCATTTTTCAGATGAAGTTTACCTGTTGTGATTCACAGAATTCATTTTAACTATACTTGCCAAAAATCTTACATAAAGTGACCGTTATCTCATTCCTTCTGCAGTAGGATTGCTTGAGCATTGTGCCGTTGGCACAGTTTGGCTTTTCCAGAAAATGACATGTGACATCCCTGCCCTGCATAAATGTTTGAGTTTCTCCTCCTTTTCAAGAAAAGCACAACACTTTGAGACCAAAATTAAGTGAATAATTATGAAGGAACTTGGCCCTTCCTAGCAACGCAAGCCTTGTTTAGCCTGTACCACTGCACCCTGAATCTTCGTCTGCTACTCAGGGCCATCCCTGGTCCCTGCCTCCAGCTTTTCATGGAAGTGACCTCCGTTGCGGGCATCAGCTCTTCCTCGGCCCTCTACCAGTCTTCACCTGCTGAATTTCTGTCATCACTGACAACTCAGCTCAGCTGTCACCGCTTAAGAACGACGCCCATGCTGGGTAAAGTGCTCTCTTCTGGTCTCCACAGCTCTGTCCAGAGTGTCCCCTGCATGTCCATAGGCGCCATGACTCTTGCTGTATTTGTGATCACTGTGTGAGCTTCCCCCTTGACCAGGTGTCTGACCTCAAGCCAAAGTGTATGTTCTATTCATCATGGTAGAACAGACAACAGAACTACAAAGTTTTTTACTGTTATGTCATCTTAAACATTCAAAATGCTCAATATTTTTCATTGCTCAATAATTTAATATTTTAATTTTTAATTGCCAACTTCTCTTAACTTCATAAGAGAGTATTTTGCTGTGTTTTATCTGAGTTTCATTAGATGATTTGGTGTCAATATAGTAAAAAGCCGGGGTAGACAATGCCGCTGGAGCAGTGGGGTGTGATCTAACAGTAGAAGCAATTTATTAACTACGGGCACAGAACAGCAGCACCCCAGCTGGCCATGGGATCAAGCTGAACCCTGCACCTGGCACCAGTCTGCTGCTAGGAGAACACGCCAAGCCTGACACCTGGTATCAGTCTCCTAGCACGTGATCAAGGGGGACCACCAGGATCAACTGTCAGAGAAGACATAAAAGGTTGGCATGGCTCGACTCTGCCGCTGCTACCCTCTTGTCCTTGCTGTAGTCCATGATATTTTCAGGACGCATCTTCTCTTCTTCCTTCAAAGGCCCTTTCCTCCTAAGCACTTGTTTTGTGCTTCTTCTTCTTCTTCTTCTTCTTCTTCTTCTTCTTCTTCTCCTTCTTCTTCTTCTTCTCCTCCTCCTCCTCCTTCTCCTTCTCCTCCTTCTCCTTCTCCTTCTCCTTCTCCTCTCCCTCCTCCTCCTCCTTCTTCTTCTTTGCCTTTTCTCTTGTTGCTCCCCTCAAGTAAATAGTAATCTCTCACATCCACCTATTGTCCTGACTAATTGATCAGGACAAATAAGAACCTAGAAAACACCTCTGGTCCCTGCCCCATCTAATAGTATAACTTTAATGCTTGTGAACAAGATGACTTAATCACATGGAAAATATAAATTGATATTACATAAAGACTCTAAATACAAAGCAGTATTAATCTTAAATTTTCTCCTTGGGTGCATTGTGATTATATATTTATTTAGCAGTGCCCAAATCTTCTTAGGATGTCCACGGGCAGCTTGGTTAATTATCTTCCTGAGACTTCCAGTTTCTGATCAGACATGATCAGAGGTGGCTGCGAGGCACCACTCCATCCTACCAACAAAAGTTGAACAAAGTGAAATATAAACAGTTCTTCCTAAATCCACCCACGAAGTAAAGTCACGGGTTATACCACTGCCCCCAAAGCTGGAGAGACCAGCAGCAGATACATAGAATCACAATGCACCCAAGCAGAAATCTCTGCAGGAACATTCCACCCGATTCTGCTCGGAATCCATTCTAAAACGTAAAGTCTATTTAAATGAAAAACAAATTTTACTCTAATCTTCCTGCATTCTCCAGAGTTACTAGAATGAGTACATACTTCTTAGAGGAAAGCAGAAATAAAGTATGTTAGACTTATCAACACTCTGCCCAGCATTAAAGAGGAAGAATCAGGGGCCCACCGGCGTTCTTCCAAAATCGTCCTTCTGAGGCATGGGCTATTGGATGAACAATGAACTTCTGTTCTCTGCTGTTGATTGAAACTGTTTTGCAGTAAAGACAGGGAGAGAAGTTACTGGCCAGCATCTCCACCAAGTCTCTACTCCTGCTCCTCTAGCCACTGTAACCCAGAGGACAGTGGCAGTGTCACAGTGCGGCACTGTTGTGCATAATTCAGAGCATGTTGATCTGGAAGGTACTGGTGCTTTCTAAATGTCTGCAGCAAAGTCAGTATCGAAGCATTAATGTTTTATACTTTTTCTTTCCTGTGTGAAGACAACTCAGACTGGCTTCCTGTCTGAGGCATGAGATAGCACAGAAGCGGCTGGGAGCTTTAAAGTCTCCTCTGGAACTCTCAGCTCAGTGTGGGACTTCATTTCATATGCACTGATCATCAGCGACTCTGAGACATGGAGCAGATGTCAAGATACCAAGATGTGTGTCTAGCTCAGGAGCAAGCTTCCATGGCAATCACATACTCCCGCGCCTGCCATCCTTCCCCCAAACAGAACGTGAAGTCCGTTCAGGGCCTTCGCAGGCGTTTCCCACTGCACTGCAGCTGAGCCTGCAGCTGTTTCAAGGGCTGCTAATAATCCTGATAAAATGAGCCAAAACCCAGACAATAATATTCAGAGGAGTTACCATCTTGGGGTTGCTTGACATATTTTTTAATTGTTTTTAATTTCAAGAAAGCCACAAAGATTTAGAGCCATGAGAGTCGTTGTTGCATTGTTAGTAGCAGCAAAATATCAAAAGTGATTTTAATATCTAACAAAAAGAGATTTTTAAAGGAAATCATGATACATACTTTCTTCATGTGATAGGATAATTCAAAGCCATTAAACTCACTGTCTGGATGATGTTGTTGACCAACAAACCGGGAAGCTGTCTCCAGCAAGGCTGCACAGAATGATCCAATTTTGAGTATCAAAGAGGTGAGTTATGTGCTCTGGGGAGCTGATTTCACAGTTATGCCAAAATGCTAAAGCAAGTCCTTCCCTAAGACCTCACCACTGCCCGCCCAGGCACTGTATGGGCTCACAGATGTGCTTGACTTTTGAAGAGGGGCATTGGCCACACAAGATAATTCAGAGGGAGGCTAACAGCTCCTTAAAAAAGATGGCAAATGTGCCAGTGAATTCATGTGCCAGAGATCCACTAGCTGATTCCAAGGGTGTTCCCTGCACCCAGCAGGGAGAGAACAGCTAGCTATTTTCCTGGAACTAGGACAATGGTCAGCAGGTATGGCCTAACACAGCTTCCTAGAGGCTCAGGTTCCAGCAGCAAAGGATGCTCAGAGAAGCAGATGCTTAATAACAGTGAATGCCTGTCTTTACAGGCACACACACTGGAGGCAGGGTGAAATACGACTATCAGTAATCTTGTCACTGTATTTTACTCACCAAGTTGCACAGGTAAATGCAAGGTCTGATGTCTACAGGTTTCCATTGGACCGATCATGTGTGGTGGGTATAAGAAGCCAGATTAGCCCTGCAACAATAACCAATTCATTAGCATAGCAGGATGCAAAGTCAGCACACAAAATCAATAGTGCTCCTATACACCAATAATAAAGTCACAGAAAAAGAAAGTAGGGGAATAATACCATTCACAATAGCACCAAGAAACATTAAATACTTAGAAATTAACCTAACCGAAGAAGTGAATGACCTGCACAACAAAAACTACCGTACTCTGAAAAGGAGACCAAAATGGACGTCTAAAAATGAAAAGATATCCCTGATAGGCAGAACCACTACTGTCAAAATAGCCATAGGTCCAAAAGTGATAAAGAGAGTTAGTGCAATCCCAATTAAAATACCAGCAGCAACCTCACCGAGCTAGATAAAACAATTCTGCAATTCATGTGGAACAAGAAGAGACTAAGAGAAGCAAAAGCAATCCTGGACAGGAGGTGCCACAATTCCAGGTTTCAAGGTATAAAGATTTCCAGACTGCAGTGGTAAAAACAGACACGTAGCTCAGAAGGACAGAAGAGAGGATGCAGAAAGAACTCTAGGGGCCAAAAACATGCTGGAGGCAAAAATGGCTTTTTTTGTTTGTTTGTACCAGGGATCGAATTTACAACCTCGTGCTTGCCAGGCAGGCACTTACACCACTAAGCTAAATCCCCAGCAGAATATCCTCTTTGAAAAGTGGTGCTGTAACAGCTGGCTGTTCACATGCAAAAGACTGAATCTAGACCTTATCTCTCCTCATGTACTCCACTAAAATCAAAATGGATCAAAGATCTAAATATTAAAACAAAACATTTAGTTTGTTGGAAGCTAAAATAACTAAGACGTTATCAAAGCCATTTTATTTCAAGGATAAGAAGAAAAGAAGGAGGAAGAGGAGAAGAAAACTACATTTTAAAACATGCCGGTCAATCAGGGGGCAAGAATGATACGTACATTGTGCAATGTCATCCCCAAATCATTCACCTAGAATACAAGACATCTGCATTCGATTGTCTGAACAATACCAACACAGATTTCTTCAGTGAACTCAGAGAAATCAGTAGTATAACTATCTTAACTACTTTTTAGATAAATGCACATACACATACACATTTTTTCCTTTTGCTTCTTACACTAATGAAACAGTACCATGTACATGTATTTCACTATGAATATAGTTTCAAGTTGCGTCCATTTATCTATAAGAGTCTCTGCTCTATTCTTCTTTATGGCTGAGTAGTACTCCATTATATGAAATACTTCACATCTTTTTTATCCATTCTTCAGTCAATGGGCATTTAGGTTGTTTCCAAGATCTATTACAAGCTGTGCTGCTATAAACGTGGTGCACTTATATCACTGTGGTATGGTGTCTTAATTCTTTTGGGAAGACACCCAGAAGAGGAATAGCGGGGTTGAATGGAACCTCTATTCCTAGTTTTTTGAGGAAACTCCACACTGATTTTCACAGTGGTTGCACCAGTCTGCATTCCAACCAACAGTGAAGAAGAGTTTCTTTTTCCCCACAGCCCTTCCGGCATTTCTCATTGCTTGATTTCTTGATAGTAGCCATTCTTTTTGGGATGAAGTAGAATCTCAGTGTTGTTTTAATTTGTGTCTTTTGAATGACCAGTGACGTTGAACATTTTTTTTTCACGTATTTACTTGCCATTTGTATTTCTTCATCTGAAAAGTATACACTTTTGTATACTGAGACGAATATACATTCATCTCAGATGCCCATTTTTATATTGGGTCATTAAGTCTGGGAGTACTAATTTTGTTTAGTTCTTTTTATGTTTTCAATAGTAATCCTTTAAGGAACAGTTGGCAAACATTTTCTCACACATTGTGGACTGTATTTTTACTCTGTTGGTAGTTTCACTTGCTGTGAAAAAGCTTTTCAATAGGATGAGACCCCAGCTGTTGATTCTTTGTTAACAGTTCCTGTGCAATCTGGGTTTTGTTTATAAGGTCTTTGCCTACACAATGTCTTTAAGAATCTTACCTTCTCTATCTTAATTAATGTTAAGATCTTTGTTCCACTCTGATTTTAGCTTAGGACATGGTGAAAGATATGGGTCGAATTTTAATCTTTGGTATGTGTAGAGCCACTTTTTCCAGCACCATTTATTAAAAAGGCCGTCTGTCTCCCCGTGAGTGTGTTTGGCTCCTTTGTCAAAGATCAGGTGGTGCAGTGTGTCTGGAGTTGTTTCACATCTTCTGATCTGTTCCATTCTCAGGCCTGTTTTTTTGTTTGTTTATTTTTGGGGGATTGTTTGTTTTTGCCAGTACCACACTGTTTTTATTACGGTAGCATTATAGTATAATTTCAAGTCAGGGATTGTGATGCCCCTGTCTTTTCTTTGTTGCTGAGAATCACCTTTGCTATTATTCTAGGTCTCTTCTGGCTCCAGATGAATTTTAGGATTGTTTTCTCTAATTTTGTGAGATATGGTATTAGAATTTTGACTGGAATTGCATTGAATCTGTTTAACAGTTTTGAAGTATGGTCATTTTCACTATATTGGCTCTTCCTACCCAAGAGCCTGGATATCTCTCCATTTCCTAATATCCTCTTCAATCTCCTTTTTCAGAGTACTGTACTTTTCAATGTAAAGATTTTTTATCTCCTTTGTTAGATTGATTCTTAGGTATTTCTTTTTTTTTTTTTTTTTGGATGTTATTATAAAAGGTACTGTGTCCCTATTTCTCTCTCAGTGAGTTTCTTATTCATGTACAGGAAGGCTATTGATTTTTGAGTGTTGGCTTTGTAACCAGCTACATTACTGAATTTGCTTATTAAATCTAGAAATCTTTTGATGGAGTTTTTTATTATTTAAAGAGAAAGAAACAAAAAATGGAGAAAAAGGGTAGAAATAATACAGAATTACAGAAAAAATAAACAGTAAGAAATCACTAATTGATAAGTTACATATTGTCATCTTAGAAATAGTTATGCAATTTACAAAATTAAAGCATACAAAGTGACATTCAAATAGTGACACTGCCAACAGTTCTGCTCAGTGATCCAACAAAAACTTAGTAATATGGTTATCAGTCCTACACACCTGTTTTTTATCTTAAAGAGAGTAAGATCAAACATATCAAAATGGAACAAAACAGTTCATAAAGGAACAATTTAAAGAAATACAGATTTCAAAGCAAGTCCACTAGAGATCTTCACAATCTATCTTATTGTCTCTAGTTTTCTTCGAAATAGTTGTCCCCATCTTCACACACACTGAATACATACTGCATATTATAGAACTAATCAAATCATTACAGGATGATGAAGGCTTTTTCAGGTCTTCAAGATCTGACATTGGGGAAGTCAATAATGACTACCATAGTGTCTCTCATTCTCTTCGTAGTAGCTGTCCTTATCTTTACATATGCTGAAATTGAATTTAAGTGACTAGACTAATATCCCTCTGAACAGTGAATAATAGTATTGCTAGATTTTATATCATAATGTTACAGAATTAGCATTGGGTTTCTTAGTGTCTCTTCTTCTTCAGAGTATCTGTTCATTACATCTTGCATTATATAATCTATTCCCGTAAATAGTTTTTAAAAATTCTTCCCATGTGTGAATTTCTACATGTATATCCATCCTCTCTGTATTATAGAGAAAAAGAAATCATAACAAGACAGCAAAACAAATTCCTAAAAAAAACATGCAATGAAAAAGATACATAAGACCACAATATTAAGTGATCTACTGTAGTTACTATGCTTTCTCTTGTTATTTTCAATAGACTTGTCCACATCATCAGGCTTAATATAGTTAAGCATAGTATTACATAGCTATTTTTATAAAAACACAACTTTGAAAACATTGTAGAATTTGAGAGCTGTTAATAATCAAAACAGGTATGGATATCTTTTATATCTTGTCATCTTCAAAGTAGTTGCCTTTACTTTTAGAATTGATACTATCAAGCATACCAAATTTGAATAAAATCAGCCAAGGCAAAACTGTGGTACAGTTTAAATCCCGATACACTTTTGATGGAGTTTTGAAGTTTTCTAAGTAGAGTATCATGTCATCTGCAAAAAACAATAATTTAACATCTTCCTTTCCTATCGTTATTCCTTTTATTTCTTTCTCTTGTCTAATTGCTCAGGCTAAAATTTCCAGGACTATGTTGAATAAGAGCAAGACAAATGGACATTCTTGTCTTCTTCCTGATTTTAAGGTGAATGCTTTCAGTTTTTGTCCATTTAGTATGATGCTGGCTATTGGTTTATTGTAGATAGTTTTTATCAAATTGAGATAAAGACTGTCTAGTCTAATTTTTTGTAGGGTTTTTATCATGAATGGGTGCTGGACTTTGTCAAAAGCCTTTTGTGCATCTATGAAGATGATCATATGATTTTTACTCTTGGCTTTGTTGATATGGTGTATTACATTTATGGATTTACATATGTTGAGCTATTCCTGCATCCCTGCGATGAATCCCATTTGATCATAATGGACAGTCTTCTTGATGATTTGCTGCAATCTGGCTTGCCAGTATCTTAATGAAGATTTTTGCATCAGTGTTCATTAGGGAGGTTGATATGTAATTCTCTTTATTAGTTGGATCCTTCTCTGATTTTGGTATCCAAATAATGCTTGTTGAGGAATAGAGAGAACATGGCGGACAGACAACAACAACTACTGAACGCTCTCTAAAGGCTCGGCTCAGAGGCCAGGAATGATGCGGACTAAGGAGATACGAACCAGTAGAGATATGCTCTGCTGACTCAGGAACGAACTGGGCTGAGAGAATCCAACTTGGAATACAGTCCTGGCGCTAAAATAGGAACAGAAAAATCTCGGTGTGGAGGCTCGACTCCGCGCCATTGGAAACCGCGGTTTGGATTTCCCGCCACCCGGCGGCCGGCTGCCTCCACAGCGGCTCGGCAAGGAGAGACGCGACCGCCGAGCTCTGGGAACGGGAGTAGTTCCCGCGCCATCGGAAACCGCGGTGTGGATTTCCCGCCGCCCGGCGGCCGGCGCCTCCACAGCGGCTCGGCAAGGAGAGACGCGACCCCCGAGCTCTGGGAACGGGAGTAGTTCCCGCGCCATCGGAAACCGCGGTGTGGATTTCCCGCCGCCCGGCGGCCGGCTACCTCCATAGCGGCTCGGCAAGGAGAGACGCGACCGCCGAGCTCTGGGAACGGGAGTAGTTCCCGCGCCATCGGAAACCGCGGTGTGGATTTCCCGCCGCCCGGCGGCCGGCTACCTCCATAGCAGCTCGGCAAGGAGAGACACGCAGAGGCTTGGGAACGGGAGACTGCGAACGGAGTCGGAAACGCGATGGACAGGGAGGAAGGCTGACTGGTGGCGAGGTGAGCGAGGAACTGACTCCCTACCGCAGTTTGACTCCAGCGGAGGTTTTTCTGGGCGCGGACAGTCCTGTAAGAGCAGGGCGCGGTGGCAACTGCAGCCGCACATTTCCCTCTCGGACGGGATTGGTGAAAGGTGCCTGGCCAGAGGGACGCTGCTGGCGGACTCCCTAGGCTGGCCTAACCCAGATCCCAGAGCCTGACGGTGGCCCGGAGGAACGACCGACTCCCGAGTAGGCTGCCTCCTCCGCAACTCCCTGGGGCGCAGCGGTGAGCGGGAACAACTAACCAGCGCAATTTGATCAAGCTGTGGCTGACAGGCAGGGAAGCCGGGCCTCCTGTGTAAGATTACATTCTATAAGGAACAGAAAATATGGGGAAGGGAAGCAACAAAAAAGGCTCCTCGACCCCCAATCCTGAGAATCAGGCAATAGTGGACACTGCACCAATATACATTAAGCGCCATTTAGAGAGCCTCATAGACCAATTCAGGAATGAAGTTATCAATGACCTGAAGCTAGAAGTATGCAGAATAGTTAGAGAAATGCTAAGCACCACCCAGGAAAAAGCAGATGGTGGAATGGAAGAACAGAAAAAGAGGGGAGAATTGCTTGATGGAGAAAACAGAGAAAGCATTGAGTATGTGAAGCAGGTGCAAAGGGACTATCAAGAAATCAAGAAGTCTACCCAAGACTGGCATAACAGCTTGAAAGAAACTAAGGACAGACTATCTGAATTGGAGGGCAGACTTGAAACATGGGAGAATGAAATGAAAAACTTCTTTAAAATAACAAAGAAACACACAGCAATAATACAAAGACAAGAAGATGATAAGAGGAGCCATAACTTAAGGATTAAGAACATAAAAGAAGAAGTAGGAACACAAACAAGTGAACTACAAAAGCTACTCACAGAAATAATCCAGGAGAATTTTCCTAGTTTAGCAAAAGGTAAAGATACTCAAATGTATGAGGCATACAGGACCCCAGCTACCTACAACCCTAACAGAGAAACACCCAGGCATATAATAATAAAAATTCCAGAAATTCAATACAAGAACAGAATATTAAAAGCTGTAAGAGACAAGAAACAGATCACTTACAAGGGAAGACCCATCAGAATTACAGCAGATTTCTCTTCACAAACCATCAAATCACAAAGAGCATGGGGAGAAATAATTCAAGCTTTGAAAGATAATAATCTACAGCCAAGATTGAGATATCCTGCACAACTGTCCCTGGAAATTGATGGAAAAACGAGGTGCTTCCAAGATAAAGAGGAACTGGGGGAATTTGCAACCACCAATTCAACCCTACAAAAAGTATTGCAGGATATTCTAAAAAAAGAAAAATACAAAAAACCCAGAAATAGGGGCGGGGAGGCCACAACGAATGGAGCAGAGAACAAAATGAAGAAGACAAACTGACAGCTACTGACAGAAAAAGAGCTCAACAGAAATGAGACAGAGAAGATTGGATGATAGGAACAGCTTTTTTTGGAGAAAATGACATCTTAATAGGTAATGCTGATTTAGTACCATCTTGTTTTGAAGTCTCATCTAGCTTTTGTTCTTCTGTCTCCAATGGTCTAAATAGGTTGCATCTTATTGGATTTTGCTATGTACAATAGTATAAGAAAAAACCTTTTAAAGACAAGGAGATTATACAGAGACCATTGTTCATTTTCTGTTAGTCGATTCTAAATACTCTATAATGCTGTCATTCTCTTAAATGGATTTACATTGTTTTGATATACTTAATGCTACAGTATACGAAGTTGTACTCAAGGACTTCAGGGAGGGAGTCAATATGGTAACTATTTTTGGGTCAGGATTAGCTGGTGGTGAAACACTATTCTGCTTAAATGGTTATGTTTTGATCTGCCCTGTTTCGCTGTTATGCCCTCTTTTTTCTCAATCTCCACTCCATTATTTACTTTTTTATTTTTATCCATTTAATTAAAGGGAAAAATATAGCAGGATATAATATAGTAACCCACTTTGACTTTCTATTATCTCGATTTGAAGCCCTGTATTACTCTCACCATCTTGTTTTTGACTGAGGTTCCTATATTCTGTTTTGCTGGATAGTATCAGGTTCGAAAGTTTAGGCATCAGCTGAGAAGATAATGAGATTCATTATAACGCCCATTCTCGTTGACTTTTATCTACTTTTGAAGACCTACAATATCTCCAATGTTTTGGTTTTGTCGGTTTTATTCTTTACGGTTTTGTTCAATTGTATTACAACTAATGATATAGGCAATTCTATTAGAAATAGCGGGAGGCATTATGGTAACCATTGTTGATCACCTTGTATTATGTTTTTATATTATCTATTATGTCCACCCTTTTGACTTGACCGATTCTGTTCTGTTATGTCACATTTGGTTTTACTCTCTTCCAAAAAAGCAACAAGAACTGTGGGAGCAATGAAACCCAAAATGTGTAATAGTCACTGTACAAAAGAGAGGAAAAGAAAGTGCTCTAAACTATATAACCGCATGTATATTTAAATGTATAAGATAGAAAATGATATCACAGAGTTTTATTGGATCATTGAACAGAACTGTTTGCAGTATCATTGTTGGAATGTCCACTCTACAAGCTTTAATTTTGTGACTTGAACAATTATTTCTAAGATGACAATATGTAATCCATTAACTAGTGATTTCCTACTGCGCATTTTTTTATTCTGTAAATCTGTATAACTTGTACCCCTCCACTGTTTTTTTTTCTTTCTTTTCTTTTCTCCTTAAATAAAAATTTTTAAAAAAAAATAATGCTTGTTTCCAGGAATGAATTTGGAAGTGTTGCTTACCTTTCAATTTCATTAAAGAGTTTGAGAAGTAATGGTTTTAGGTCTTCTCCAAATTTCTTGTAGAATTCAGCAGGGCCTGGGCTTTTCTTTGTTGATAGGTTTTTAACCGCATCAACTTCATTTATTGATATTGGATTGTTTAGGATTTTTATCAGATCTGGATTCAGTTTTGGTAATTCACATGTATCTAGGAATCTGTTCATTTGTTCTTATTTTCCATTTTTATTAGAATACAAGTTTTCAAAGTAGGTATAAATGATTTTCTGGATTTCTGCAGGGTCTGATCATTCTTATCATTCTTAATCATGTGGATTTCTTTCCTTTTTTTGATAAGGTTGGCTAAGGGTTTGTCAATTTTATTTAATCTTCAAAGAACCAACTCTTTGATTCATTGATTCTTTGTAATTTTTTTAGCCTCCAGTGTGTTAATTTCTGCTCTGATATTTACAATTTCCTCCCTTGTATGAACTTTTGGTTTAGCCTGCTCTTCTTCTTCTAGAAGTTTGAGGCTTGACATCAAGTTGTTTGTATACACTTGCTCTGTTTTCTTGATATTGGCATTTACTGCTATAAATGTCCTTCTTAAGACTACTTTCAAAGAAAAAAAGAAAAAAAAGAGACCAAAAAATGGGGCTGGGGATTTAGCTCAGCGACATAAGCACCTGCCTTGTAAGCAGGCGGTCATGAGTTCAATCCCCAGTACCGATAAAAAGGAAAAAGAAAGAGAGACAAAGGACTACTTTCATTGTGTCCCACAAGTTCTGGAACGTTGTATTGTCATTATCATTCAACTGTCTAATTTCTCCTTTAATTTCATCTGTGACCCATTGGTTGTTCTGGAGGGTACTATTTAATTACAATATATTTATGAATTTCTTGTGGTTTCCTTTGGCATGGGCTTCCAATTTCATTGCACTGTGGTCTGGTAGTATGCATGAGATAATTTGAACTCATTTGCATTTACTTAAGCATAATCTATGAGCTAGTATGTGGTCTGTTTTGGAGAGTGTCCCATGTGCAGCTGAGAAGTATGTGTATTCTGATGTAGGGTGGAACACTCTATAGACATTTACTAAGTTCATTTGTTCAAAAGTTTGATTTAGTACATTATTGATTTTTTTGTCTAGTTGATCTTTTTGTGACAGTGGGGTATTGACGTCTCCTGTATTAGGGCTTATTTGATTGTTCATGTCCATTAGTAATTGTTTTATATTGGTGAATGCACTGGTATTTGTTGTACATATATTTATCATTGTTACCTCTTCCTCTTCAATTGTTTCCTTTACAAGGATGTAGTGACCTTCTTTATCTCTCTTAATAAGTCTTAGGTTGACATTCACTTTGTCTGCAAATAGAATAGCTATCCCTGCTTTCTTCTGGGTTCCTATCACATGTAGTTTTGTTTTCTATCCTTTGACTTTCACTCTATGAATTTCTTTTTGAAGTAAACGTGTTTCTTGTATGCAATTTGTTGTTGGATCTTGCTTCTTAATCCATTCTACCAATTTTTGTCTCCTGACTGGTGAATTGAGACCATTAACATTGATGGTTGTATTGATTTATACTTGTCATGGTATTTTCCTGTTGTTGGCTTCTCTTTGCTGTATAATTGTTCGCCTTCTCTGGTGGGTTTCTTCTGTTGGGGTTCATGGAGCTGTGATCCTTATTATCTTTTTCTAGAATGTGCTTCGGAACATTTTGGAGTGCTCGTTTGGTGGTCATAAATTTCCTCAGATTTTTTTTGTCATGGAAGTATCTTATTTCTGCACCAAATTTAAAATATAGTTTTGTAGGGTACATCAACCTGGGTTGAAAGTTGTTTTCCTTTAGAACTTAGAGTACTTCACTCCAAACTCTTCTTGGCTTGAGAGTTTGTGCTGAGATCAGCTATTATCTAATGGGCTTTCTTTTATAGAGTATGTTATTTCTTTTGTCTAACAGCTTTTAGGATTCTATTCTTACATTGAATTTCTGGAATCTTAACTGTCTGTTATATGTCTGGCTGTAAATCTGTTTTGAACATTGCTAATTGTATATCTATATGCCTTTTATATCTGTATGTCAAATTCTTTTTTCTCTACCAGGAAAATTTTCTGTCGTGGTGTCTGTGAAGATGTTTTTAATGTCATTTGTGATATCTCCTGATTGCTCATTGATCCAATTAATCTTAAATTATTCTTCTTTTTGTCATCTAGCAGCTGTTGGATTTATTTCTCATAGCCCCTTGCTATTTTTGAGAAATTTTTCTTTTCCTGATCACTAACTGCAAGTCTGTCTTCAATATCTGAGATCTTGTCCTCACATTGGCCTAATCTACTTTGAATATTTTCAATGGAATTTTTATTCTCCTGGATGTCTGCTTCACTCTGTTTTATGGATTCCATTTGCTTCCTATGATGTGCTTCCATAATTTGCTTACGCTGGTCTATTTTTTTTTGTCTGTGTCTGCTCTAATGTTAAGCATGGTGTTTTATCTTGATATTTTCTGTAGTTTTCTGAGAGATTATTTCTGATTTCATTTTTCCGGGACCTCATTCAATTGCTTGTTGATTCCATTTCAGAGAGACCTGTTGGGGAGATTTCAGATTGCCCAACCTCACTGCCCCCTGGATTTGCCTTTGGTGAACTGAATGTCTGAGGCTGTATTTTGCTTAAGTGTCTTCTCATTTTCTTTTCAGTTTAATTCCTGGGGTGATGCTTGTAAGTTGCCTGTGTTGGGTTGCTTTATTAGTGGTATTTACAACCTTTAGGTAATGATTATTTCTCTGAGGTATCTTCCAGGTATAGCTGGTTTTTGGGTTTTGAGTCTGTTGAAAGATCTGACCTCTTCAGTTTGTTGGAGATAAAAGTTGTTGCTTGTGTGGCCTAATCCCTGGTTCTTAGACACTATGCCACTGTATTTTCTGTGACCCTTAATCTGACTCATGGGTTATCAGAACCAACAGCTGTTTAGAACAATTATATCAATTTTGACTATAGTGGTACCAATAACATCAAACTCAGCCTAGAAAACAACTGAGATAACCCTTAATTTGCAACTTTTAATCATATGAACTAGATTTGTGATTATATAACAAAACGTAAAACAAACCAGATAATTATATGCAACATACAGGTCTGTAATGTATCAATTTTGCTCATGGGGTTAAAATTTAAAATAGATCAAGGAGAAAATAGAGAAGTGGAAGAAAAGAGAGAGATTAGAAGTAAGGTTGAAGGACAAGGGACAATCATGCCAATGTGGGGAAACTGGTGCTGAAGACTGAAGGAAAAGATGAAAGGAAGAACAGAACAGAACCACACCCACAGAGAGGTTCAGAACCACTTTCACACTCATAAAAAAAGTGAAGGATAAAGAGAAAAGAAAAAAACAAAAACAAACTAACAACAAAAAAGCAAACAAAAAATGAAAAAGAAAAAGAACAAATAGTCCGCTTCCAGGGTTCTCTCTGATTTCACTAGAAGACAACCTGTGAAGACAGAATCCTGAATTGTGTCACTCTATCCCAGCAAGCCAGCAGTTGCCTCGTGGTGGAGTAGTAGATAACCTCAGCGGGCCTGCCCTGAGACCAGACTCACTGGGCTTGCCACGGTCCAAGCAATTTCCGTGGGTCTGCACCCAGCTAGGAGCTGCTGGAGGAAGCTGGCAGTAGTTCTGGATTCTGAGTTTATCAGGCCTGTCTCCAGAATGGCTCCCAGCTAGTTTCTCTCTCCCTGCGGGAGGACTAAGTCCTCCATGTCTGTCACTCCCCTTCACTCCCACATCTCTCTGCAGAGGCCTCTGGGGTCACAAGCCATCAGCATCACCATCACCATGACCAAGTGTTCTCAGGTTCAAGCAGTTCCTGTCTCACAGTGAGTCCATCTCAGGGAGAAGGTGCTGCAGCTACAACCTTCTTCTTCACTGAAGTTTTTCTTTTCACTCTCTCTGTGGGCTGCAATTTGCACTTCAGGTTCTTCCCGGGCCCAGGGGACCCACTTCCTTCCTTCTTGTCTTCCTCGTGATGCTATATTCCAATGTCTCTAAAATGGGTAAAGCTCTTGAAGATATAGGCATAGGCAAGGACTTTCTGAACAGAATCCAGTTGTGCAACAAATAATACCAAGAATCAAAAAAGGATCTCATTAAATTTTTAAAAGCTTCTGTACAAGCCTGGGTGTGGTGGTGCACACCTATAATCCTAGTACTAGGGAGGCTGAGGCAGGAGGATCATTGCAAATTTGAGGCAAACCTGTCCTACATAGTGAGCTCAAGGCCAGCCTGAACTGTATAGTGAGATCCTGTCTCAAAAAGACAAAAAAAAAAAAAAAATACTTTTGTACAGCAAAGGAAACCATTAACAGAGTGAAGAATGGGGAAATATTTTGCCAGCTACATGTTAGACAGAGGACTAATGTCTAGAACATATAAAGAACTCAAAAAAAGATTAGACTCCTCTGAAACAAAAGACCCAGACAAACATAAAAATAAGTAGTTTAAATGAACAGGAACTTCTCAGAAGAAATACAAATATCCAATAAAAAAATATTCAATGGCTCTAGCCTTTAGAGAAATGCAAATTAAAACAACACTGAGGGTCCTTCTTACTCCCAAAAGAATAGCTATTATCAAGAAATTAAATAGTAACAAATGCTTGTGAGATTCAAGGGGGGAAAAGGAACTCTTCTCCACTGTTTTTTTTTTTTAATTTTATTCTGAAAGTAGTAAAAATGCAATAGCACAAGACAGAGACTGCAGTGAAACTGGTACACAGTTTCACAGTAGGATACTGGGATGGTAGTAATAGGTACTATGGTATATCTCTTTAACTTCACAATAGTTGTCCAGTCAATTGGGTATAGCAAAGTCAAACCAAAAATAGAACATTATAAAAACCAATTGAAAATACTGAATAGAGCTAAAGAAACATAAAACAAAACAGTGAAAACAACATTTGCCTTCAAACAGAAGATAGAAGGAAATCCCCCATATTTGCTATACTACGTATGGTCATCCTCCCAAGAGATGCTGAGATATTTATCCCCAGTAGCTTTCTGGGGGATTGATTTTCAGCCCACGTGCTGGTAGACTCACAAGAGCCAATGGTTCTGCTGGCGCTCGCCAGGAGCCTTACCAAGAGGGTTGAAAAATAAGCCGCCTGAGTCCCACCATGGCTGGTCTCGGGAGCGCTGCTTCTCCACTGTTGTTGATACTGTAAACTAGTGTAGCCATTGTAGAAATCAGTATGGAGACTCCTCAAAAAGCTAAATGTAGAAATTCCATTCAACCAAGACATTTCTCTTTAAGAATGAAAGAGTTAAAGGCACCATATTACACTGATATATGCATATTCACATTGATGGCAGCATAATTCACAATAACTTGTTCTTAGAAGGTCTATGCATCTACCAACAAAGGAATGGATAAAGGAAATGTGATGCTTATAGACAATAGAGTACTATTCTGCCATAAAGAAAGATAAGCTGAGTCATCTATAGGAAAATGGATGCACCTTGAGGCCATAATATTAAGTAAAATAAATCAGACAAGTAAGCTTAAATATAGCATGGCATTTCTTGTAGTAGAAACCCAAAGTATAAACAAAGGGCAATAGAAGAGTGATAATAAGAAATTCTGAGATAAATCTTTTGCAAATGGGAAGGAGACCAAGAGAAAAAGAGAAGAGAGGGGGAGAAGGGGGCAAGGGAATTTTAACAAAGGACTAAGATCTGTTATGTACATGTAATGACTCCCCACAAAGAATTGATCACTATGTACAAACATGTAATAATAAAAACATATAAATAAACAGTTTCATATTCTAATGCAGACTAGAATGAATGAAGTAATGCTACCCGAAGGACTTAGTCATTTATAAAGTTCTCTGGAATAGAAAACTAATGTAATTGCTGACATAATAAAGTCATCAAGAACTCTTGCCCTGGTTTTAGTTCTGCCACTTAACTTGTCAAGAAATCATAGGTAAATACAATTTTCTTTGGATAATTATAAATCACACAATGCCTTATCATTCTGGTAACTTATGCAAATTTTCAACTCCCAGTTAGATTCCAAATCTGTGCTACCAGGAACAGAACATTTTGTTTTTGATTTTCACTTAGTGCCTAGTTGGGAGTACAATTAGGTTAGGGAGTACTTCTTCAATTTTTCCATGTACAGAGAGCTTGATATTTGCTCCCCACCAATGAAGACTCCTAGTTTTAGATAAAACAGATAAGTTTAGGGCTGATTTTATAATACGTTTTTTAAAACAAAATATTTCTAAGGTTAAGGGTAAGAACATTTTATCAGTGACAAGAACAATTGATAGAGAATGAAAGAGTGAGAACAGAAGAGGACAGTGAAGTTGTGAAAGATACATATCAAGGGGGAAAATGAGTAAATTTAGAGACCTAACATACAGTATAAGGATGGCAGTAACTACCAAAATGTGCTAAGACAGTAGATTTCAGATGTTCTCTCACACACAAAAAGGTAACTGTGAAATGAAGGATATGCTGAATCGCTTACCTGTAGTGATCAACTCACTGTGTGAATCAAAACTCCTTATACTACACTTTAAGTGTATACAGTAATAAAAGAAATAAGTTTTAATTACAACTGACAGACAAGAATAAATGGTAGTTTCACCCCACGGACCTGGAACAGCTGCAAGATTGTCAGCTGCCCCACCTCCTTGCCCCACAGACCTAGGACAGCCATGAAATAATAGATCACCCTTCCCCTACACCCAAAAGATGGCAGCAGCCTACTGACAATCAGCAACCCTCTCTACCACTTGCAGAACCTTGCTGGGCTGATGGGAGATGCACCAACCCTTCACCCACACAGAGGACCTCAGCAAGCTTGTGACAGTGTGGTGACTCCCCCCTCAAATAGAGGACCTCAGTGGGTAAACAGGAGAAGTACTGAACTCCCCCTCCCAGGCCTTGTCAAGCCTGGCAAGAGTGTGGGTAAGTCCTTCCTCCTTACAGAGAACACCAGGTGGGTTGAGGAGAGTGAAGATAAGACCTCCCCCAACCCAGAGGAAATCCAAAGGGCTTGTCAGGCCCCCAGTGACACAGTAGGGTAAGAGCTGAGGTGAACACTATACACAAGTAGATCTGGCAGCCTGAAGCCATAGTAACAAAAGGACCTAACTGTGGAGTATATCAATACTCCTAAGCTAGTCAGCCAAGGAAGAATAGAGGACTTACCCAACATGTCCTGAAGGAGGAATTCAGCTGACTGGCTCTCCTCTTCACTGTGGTACCCAGCAACTGGACAAACATCAACCACGCAGTAGGACTCTAAGACACACACTACAGACAGTTGAGTGGGATGGAAAGGCCAAATATCAGCCCAAGAAGTAAAAATGACAAAATTAAAAAGGAAAATGCAATCTCAAACATCTAGCCCATCAGGAACAAGTACAGGAGACACTGAAATAGAGGATATTAAAGGAGGATTTCATATACCTGAAATTTCTGAAAAGATAGCAAGCGAAATAAACATATCCATGATGCTATAGAGGAAATCAGATTAGAAATTATCTCTCACATGAAGAAAGAAATGACAACCTTAATAAAAGAGTTGCTCAGTATAGCTAGAGGAGACATAGATTTTTAAAAAGTACAGGAGCATGGGAAAATGGTGGAAACCTTGAATGAATGATATAGAAAAGAATTAGAATGCGTGAAACAAATTCAAAGAGATATCCAAGAAATAAAAAAAATTCTATTGAAATCTGGCAAAACTATTCGAATGAAGCTGAGGGTAGAATTTTGGACCTTGAGGACAGGATTGCAGCTAGCAATCATAAAAGGAAAGAACTTTTAAAAATAACAAGGTACCATGAAATGGCAATTGAACACCCTCAAGATGATGCAAAGAGAAACCATATAAGATTAATGAGCATCAATGAAGATGCAGGAGTCAAGGGAAATGACATTGGAAAACTATTCACAGAAGTAATAGCAGAAAATTTCCTAAACATGGGAAAATAAACTGGTATACAGATAAATGAAGAATATAAAATGCCAAACGGTCATAACCAAAATGAATCTACACCCAGACATATAATAATTAAGATCCCAGACATGCAGCATAAAAACAGAATACTAAAAGCTGTTATTGAAAAGACACAACTTACCTACCAAGGAAAGCCCGTTAGAATCACAGCAAACTTTTCAGCACAAACCTTCAAGTCAAGACAAGCTTGGAAGGGGGCTGGGGATTTAGCTCAGCGGCATAAGCACCTGCCTTGCAAGCAGGCAGTCATGAGTTCGATCCCCGGTACCGATAAAAAAAAACAAAAACAAAAAGACAAGCTTGGAGTGAAGTATTTCAAGCCCTGAAAGTAAACAACTTTCAACCCAGATTGATGTACCCTGAAAAGCTTTCTTTGAAATTTAATGGAGAAATGAGATAATTCCATGACAAAGAACAACTGAAGAAATTCATGTTCCCAAACCAAACATAGAAAGACTGTTGAAAGACATAATAAAGGGAGATAAAAGTGACTGCAATTCCCAGAATAAAGAAAGAAACCACCAGGCAGGGCAAGCAATTAAACAGGGCAGAAAAGCAGAAAACAAAAATCAGGAAAATAAAATGACAAAGTTGTCCCACTATATATCAGTTATATTTATCAATATAAATGGCCTCAATTTACCTATTAAAAGAGACAGATTGACAGAATCTATCTGATCAAGAAACAAGGCACAACAATATGCTGTATATAAGAAACACATCTGAAAGCAACCAGATCCCCTCCCTGGTAAGCAGCTGTGATGTGGCCAGCTGCGGCCCTTCCAAGGGGAGAACCACCAGTGTCTCCTGAGATCCTGCCTCCCTGCTAAGCAATAGTGAACATACTGTTGCATGGCCTAGAGTCAAACATTCCACTTCCCCTACCCCCTTCCCCTGTCCCCCCGTAGGCAAATGGGAACCACACATCTGAGCATCTCTTGGGAGGTTGACCATAGCAAATAAGGGGGATTTCCTTCTACCATCTCTTTGAAGGCAAATATTTTTATTACTGTTTTGTTTTATTCTGATTAATGGTACTGCTGTATTCAATATTCTATTTTGATAAGTTCTATAATGTCCTGTATTTCATTTTATTTTGATATATATGGGTTACAGGTGAAATTAAAGGAGAAATTAAGCAATACTTACAATTCAGTGAAAATGCAGATACAACATACCAAAACCTGTGGGATACAGTGAAAGTGGTCCTAAGAGGGAAATATATACCAATAAATTGTCACATCAAGAAAACAGAACAAGCACAAATAAACAACCTAATGCTATACCTCAAGCTTCTAGAAAAAAAGAGCAAGTAAAACCCAACACTCATAGAAGAAAGTAAATTACAAAGATCAGAGAAGAAGTTATGCAATTGAGACTAAAAGAACAATACAAACAATTAAAGAATTAAAGAGCTGGTTCTTTGAGAGAATAAACAAAATTGATAAACCTCTAGCAAACCTTATCAAGAAAAAGAAAGAAAAAACTCAAAGTCATGCAATAAGGAATGAAAAGGGAGAAACTATTACAGACCCCATAGAAATTCAGAAGACCATGAATGCCTACTTTGAAAATCTTTACTCATGTAGGGTGAAAAACACAGAGAAAATGAGCAGATTTATAGATGTATATGAATTACCAAAGATGATTCAAGAAGATATAACAATTTTGAATAACCCAATATCAGCTATTGAAATTGAAGACATGACTAAAAACTTACCAATCAAGAAAATCCTAGGTCCTGATGGATTCACAGCTGAATTCTATAAGAAATTTAGAGAATACTTAATGCCACTACTCCTCAAACTCTTGAATGAAATTGAAAGGAAAGCAATTTTCCCTAACTCATTATTGGAGGCAAGTATTACTCTGATATCAAAACCAGAGAAAGACCCAACCAGAAAGGAGAACTATAGGCCAGTCTCACTAATGAACATTGATGCAAAAATTCTCAATAAAATACTGGCAAATAGAGCACAACAAATCATCAAGAAGATTATGCATCATGACCAAATGGGGTTTATCCCAGGAATGCAGGGATGGTTTAACATATACAAATCAATAGATGTAATACTCCAAACCAACAAAGTCAAATACAAAAATCACATGATCATCTCTACAGATGCAGAAAAAGCTTTTGATAAAGTCCAACACTTGTTCATGATAAAAAAAAAAAAAAACCCTACAGAAACTTGGAATAGATGGTATCAACTTCAATCTCATAAAAGCCTGCTATGAAAAACCAACAGCCAACATTATACTAAATGAACAAATATTAAAAGCTTTCACTTAAAATCAGGAACAAGACAAGGATGTCCACGTTACCACTCCTATTCAATATAGTACTGGAAACATAGCCAGAGCAATTAAACAAGAGAGAGAAATCAAAGGAATAAGGATAGGAAAGGAAGAAGTTAAACTATCACTATTTGCAGATGATATGATACTCCACATAAAAGAGCCTAAAAACTCTATCAAAAGACTATTAGAGTTAAAAAGCACATTCAGCAGTGTAATTGGATACAAAGTCAACATTCAAAGATCAATAACCTTCCTGTACACAAACAACAAACTCACTGAGAGAAATTATGGAAATCACACCTTTCACAATAGCACCCAAAACAATGAAATACTTTGGAATCAACCTAACAAAGGATTTAAAAGACCTACATGTTGAAAACTACAGTACCCTTAAAAAGGAAATTGAAAGGGGCTGGGGATTTAGCTCAGCGACATAAGCACCTGCCTTGCAAGCAGGCGGTCGTGAGTTCAATCCCCAGTACTGATAAAAAAGAAAAAAATAAATAAAAAGGAAATTGAAGAGGATGTCAGAAAATGGAAAGATTTCCCTTGCTCTTGGCTAGAAAGAACCAACATTGTGAAAATAGCCATACTCCCAAAACTCACAATCTCTGACTTGAAATTATACCACAGACTACTGTGATAAAATCAGCATGGTAATGGCAAAAAGACAGTGGAACAGATTAGAAGATGAAAACAACTACAAAGACACTCAGTCACTTTATCTTTGACAAAGTGGCTAAACATGTTCGCTGAAAGAAAGAGCTTCTTTAATAAATGGTACTGGAAAAAATGGATTTCCACATGCTGAAGACTGAAACTAGATTCATGTATATCACCATACACTAAATGGATCAAAGATCTAAATATTAAAGTATAAACACTAATTCTACTGGACGACAAGGTAGGTAGAAATCTTGAAGACATGGGGGTAGGCAAAGAGTTCATGAACAAAACATAAGCCATATAGGAAGTACTTCAAAGAAACAACTGGGATCTCATTTTATTAAAAAGTTTTTGTACTTCAAAAGAAATTACTAACTTAGTGAAGAGAAAACTCACAGAATGAGAAAGAATTTTAGCAAGCTGTCCCTCAGACAAAGGATTTTAGATCTAGAATACATAAATACAGATCTAGAATACATAAATAATTGAAAAATATCAAGCCCCCAAATTCAAAGACCCAACCCAAAAATGGGGATCTGAGATGAACACATACTTGTCAAATGAAGAAATACAAGTGAAAAATAAATACATGAAGACATGTTCGCCATCACTAGTTATTCAAGAAATGAAAATTAAAACAGCCAAGAGATTTCATCTCACCCCAGAAATAATGGCTGCCATCAAAAACTCAACTGCTGGCTGGGGATTTAGCTCAGTGGCATACGTGCCTGCCTGGCAAGTGTGAGGTCATGAGTTCAATCCCCTGTACAAAAAAAATCAACTGCTAACAAATGTTGGCAGGCTAAGGGGGAAAAGGAACACTTCTCCAACTGCTGTTGGAGTGTAGACTGGTGGAACCACTGTGGAAATCAGTGTGGAGATTTCTCAAAAAACTAGAATTGGAAGTTCCATTCAATCCAGCTATTCCCCTTCTGGGTACCTTTCCAGAAAAATTGAAAATGTCATTGCACAGTGATACATATGCACCTATGTTTTTAGCAGCACAATTTATAATAGCTAAATCTTGGAGACAACCCCAATGTCCATCACAGAATGGACAAAAAAGATGTGATATTTTTATACAATGGAATATTAGTCAGCTATAAAAAAGGATAGTCTTGAGGCTTTTATAAGTAAATGGAAGCAACTTTGAGACCATATTTATAAGTGAAATAAATCAAGTTCACATTTATAAATATCATATTGTCTCCCTACTATAAAAAAATAAAAGGCTGAAAGTGAAATAAGATCCAAAATGTACAATAAATATTGTAATAATGAAAAGGAAAGAACATGATAAAAAGCAAAGAGCAACTTGGAAAGGGGAAAAGAGAAAATGAAGAAAAAATTATATGTATGTTTATAAACACATATAAAAGTATATATAAAAGTATGTTTGTATTTGTATGCAAGATGGATAACTATACCATCAACCTCTGTTAGTTGACCAAAAAGAACAATTTGTGCTGGCACTGTTTGATTATTTTTGTGCCTGGATCTTGTAACCTGAACAACTACTTCTAAGATAACAATATGCAACATACCAACTAGTGCTAATTTCCTATTTATTTTTTAAAATTCTGTATCATTTCTATCTTTTTTCTGTTTTGCTTTTTAAAATAAAAAGAATAAATGGCAAACATATTTTAAAATAATGCTAATGTCAATATCTGCTTATATTTTAAAATGGCAGAGGGTTAAAATAAACTAAAATAAACACAGAAACACTTTTCTGCTATAGAAATGTTACCCTTTGTCATCTTCCCCAGGTGCTGTGTGCTGTGGCATCCTATAGCTTGACCCAGACCACAACATCCCTTGCCTCTTCCTCTATATTTTTTCTAAATTAGATAACCCCAACCTAGAATTTCCCATTCTAGAATTCAGGTTATGCACAAATATTTGATGCCTCTTGTACACAGACATGGGAAATCAACTAGAAAACAAAGTGGCTTCTGACTGAGTACAACCCTCTTGCCCTGTCATACACTAAGCGGACAGCAGGCCATCTGAAAGACAAGGATAAGTGACTTTGGACACAAACTTTCCCCTCTTTTGTTGACAAGGGCTCTGAGATAGATTAGGGTACAGGGAAGCTGACTGGGGAAGTGGGGTGACCTGTTAGCTACAAGATCCCTCACGCTTGTACAGAACAGTTCCCAGATCCCTGCACATGGACTTCTTGTGGATATTATCAGGGTTTCAGTAAGATGACCTAGACCTGCCATCAGCCTGAGACGTGGGATCCCAGCATCGCTTCTCAAGACCCATATTTGGTAGTTCTCTTAAGTACCCTTGAGGTTAGGACAGCACAAAAGCAGAGGTGAGCCGTGAAGAGCTTGGTATCATAACTTGCCACGATAGCCCACGCTGGGTTTCCCAGACACAGTGTGTACTTTTATCTTTGCTCTCTCGCTCTCTTCCTATTTTCTTGGCCTAAGCTTGCTCTGCAGAGCCAGTTTCTCTCCCAATCTTTTAATTTCTTGAATAAACTTTGCCACTGCCTTTTGCTTGTTTTGTTCAATTCTGTATTCAAGAAGCAGAGAACCTAGAATCCAACTCTGAAAGGAGAAACAAGCAACCTCAAACCTGGTAAGATTAAGTTGATGAACCACTTTTTAGAAACAAGCTACCTAATAATAGCTCTAGAAAGTACTGTCTAGTGTTCCACTGGAATACTCAGACATGAATGTGGAGTAGTAACATGAGCCACAACATCTTGTTTCTTCTTCATGCTTTCTCCAACTAGTGAGGATAAACATTAACTATCTGTAATCAATCAAACCCCCAGAAGCAAACCCTCTGCACCATAGTTCATCCTACTAAAGGAATCCTGATATCTTGTTCTGATTGTTCATTATAGAGACATTTTGTTCCTCATATGAGAGGGCTCAGTTGGTTGGTTGGTTGATTGGTTGATTGGTTGGTTGGTGGTTGAATTTTGAGACAAGGTCTTTCTATGTATGTAGCCCAGGCTGGCCTCAAACTGCAATGTTTCTGCCTCAGCCTCCCAAAAACTAAGATTACTGGCATGTACCACTACTATGCCCAGCTAATGTGTGAGTTTAGATACCAAGCTTAGATTATTCAATATACTCAGATTTATAAATTAGAGGGAAATTATTTTAATTTTATTCCTTATTTTATAGATTTATTTTTATTACTTTTATTTTAATTGGCACATAATTCACATATTTATGGGGCATCAGCCGTCATTTCAAAAATAAAAGCATGCTAGTTCTACCTAAAACAGCGCCCTCCACTGGAGGAACTCAGAGTGTTGCTCTGGCCGCCTGTCTCAGTAAGCCTGCTGAGCGGCTGCACAATTTTCAGCATTTCTATCAATGCTGAATCAAGATTAGGAGCCCTGCTGTTCAGTGCCAATTATTCTTTGTGGGGAAGTATTTTGTGGTTTGGCACTCAGGAGCCATTTCTTTGTTGCATGTGACAAAGCTCTTTTTCGCTGGAAATTGCTGGTGCTTCATCAATATTTTTTCCCAATAACCTGACTTACACATCATGGCTCACAAAGTGGTATTGATTAAATTTTTTTTAACCTTTGTTCTTGCAACGTGTGATTTCAGTAATAAACAGAACAAAAAGTCAGTGTGCGTGCCATCACATACATAGCCCAGTGAGTCCCGCTCTGCCGTGTTGGTAGAAGGGTGGCTCCTGCAGATTTTTGGTACCTGTGAGTGTCACCCCATAGCCAAGTTTTTGCAGGTGCGATTAAATCTTGAAGCAAGGCGCTTCCATGAGTGGATGATGAATTCCTTCCTACATGGCTGTAATGAAGAGATCCAGGGAGATCAGAGACAGAAAATAGTGACCAGAAGACAGGGAGGGACTGCAGACACACTTGCAAGTCAAGGAAAGCAAGTGATGCTCACAAGTGACCAAAACATGAATGGTTTTACGTCATGGATGAGCTACCAGAAGCAGGCAGAGGCAAGGAACAGGTCTCTCCCAGAAGCTCTGCAGCCCAGACATTAGAATTTGTACTTTCAGCTTCCAGAAGACAAACAGGTCTTCTCAGTGCTTTTATCCAGATATAAAGTCAAATACATCCTGGAGCTCTCAGACGACAGAGATTGATCGTTCACTTGGCACAGTGTTGATGTCTCTGGCACTGGACAGTGTCCTTTTTACTTTCATTCTGTTAGAAGTTTTTCCAGCTGCTCGCTGGATTGATACTTGTGATTAACACTCAGGATAATTTTTTTTCTTTTTGTACTGGGGATTGAACTCACGACCATGAATCATACTTGCAAGGCAGGCGCTTAAGCCGCTGAGCTAAATCCCCACTTCTTTAAATTTGAAGAACGTTTCCTTAAGTTTTACCTCTGAAGCTCTAGTATCTTTTGTATTTTTTTTTTCAGTACTGGGACTTTGTGCATGCTAGGCAGGTGTTTTGCCACAGAGTTACATTCCTAGCTTGTGTCTCTTCTGTATGTTAAATAAAATTCATTCACTTTTGAGGGGATAAGTATTCAAATTACCCAAATTTGGTCATGATACTGTGTACACATGTATCAAAATATCATGTTATATCCCATAAATACAATTATCATATGCCAACAATAACAAGAAGCTTTAAAAAGTAAGTCCCCCTTGAAAATGCATCGCTTTTTAAAATTCATTGCTTTCAATGTGTTTGAGATAAAAAAAAAGCTTGATTGGTTTATAAGAGGTCTTTGGTTTACATGGACACATACAAAAAAACTTCAATAATTTTATATCTTTGAAAAATAGTCTTATCAAACCACACACTGGACTGAGTAGGTAGAACGACAATCCCTTGAAATCCAGTTTCAGCTATTCACCGTTCTGCCTCCTTTTTAAATCGTTTTCAACTACTTACATGAAATTAATAAACTAACAGCTTCCATTGTCCTGAATAAAGAGACTGTGCTTTTGCCTGAAAACCTATTCACACTTGCAAGTTTGTTGTGAATTCTAGCATTTACTGAGCACTTTAATTTTTTGTGTCAAACCATATAAGAAAGGTACAAATACTTGAAAATAGCTCAGTAAAGTTGAGCATTTGCGACTGCAAACAAATCAACCAGAACTCCTACTACTAACAGAAGAGCTTATAAATGTCACTTATTCATAAGTTCGTGCTCTTATATGAGCATGTTCAGCAGTGAAATTAAACAAATCTGAACTAAGTACAGCAAGGTAGATGACTCTCAAAAGCATATAGAGTAAAAGAAGTGAGCAAAAGAAAACTAAGTATAATGTCATTAATAAAAAATAGATAAAAGTAAAGATAAGTCACATAGTGATACATCCATAGATGGTAAAGCTATGATGAAAAATATGGTTAAGGAGGGGATTGGAGATTTAGCTCAGCGGCATAAGTGCCTGCCTTGCAAGCGTGAGGTCACAAGTTCGATCCCCGATACTGATAAAAGTAAAAAAAAAAAAAAAAAAAAGACAGGAATATGGTTAATGAGGCAGGTGGGAAATGAAAAAATGGTACCATTTAGGACAGTGCATGGCAGCCAGTACAGTACTGGTGATGGTTTAGTTCTTAACCCAGATGTCAATTATACAACTATCCATTTTAATGTTAATATTAAATGTACAAATATAAGTTCATAAACCTTTCCAAATGAGTTTTTATATACTCACTAACATCTAAAATTCTTGTTATTGATTCATTCATGTGAACTGAACTGGTAACACAAAATACTATAGGTTAATAAAAATTATATGCAAATGATATGGAAATATTAGTTAAAAAGCCCCACATAACTGAATTTGGGCTGGGACAAATTAATTCAGTCTTTGTGGATTTGGCCCATTTTATAAGGGTACAACAACTACAAAGTATGCTATGTGCATGTGTAAATCCACCAAAATAAACCCATTAATCTGTATAACCAATAAAGAATAAGTGCAAAACTTAAAATCTAAAAAAATGAAAAAGAATAATTGAATAATAAAGAATGCAACAAAAATAAAGAATATAACAATTCGTAAGGATATAAAGGCAATTTCTATAAAATTTCAAATTGTTTTATGAAAAATAATTTGTAAAATATAATTAAAACTTCATCATAATTTTTACAATCAAACTGGGAAACAATTATCTGATAATCTTGCACCATCAGTAATCTAACAACATAAATTCAGACACACTCATGTAATGGTAAAGAGCATTGCCTTTGGATTCAGACATATGTGAACTTAAATCCCAGCTCTAGTCCTTGCAGCTGTGTTGTCTTATAAAAATGTAAATTTAAATATTTCTTGGTTTTCTGATCTACAAAATAAGAATAATTATAGTTCTTACATCATAGAGTTATTATGAGGATTAAATAAATATATGAAAAGCCCTTAGTATAATTTCCTGCAAAGTAATCAACTTATAAAATGCAGCATTATTATTTATTACACTTAGTATGGTCATAAGTTTTGTCTCACATACACATAATATTTGATTTTCTTTCCTACCAGTTACACCCTTCTGCCATAGTTCCTTGTGAGAAACATCAACCTAGGAGAGTAAGATCAAACTTCAGAGAGAGATGGACATGTTAGCACATAAATGGAATCCCAGCACTTGAGAGGCTGAGGCGGAGTTGCAAGTCCCAACCCAGCCTGGGCAACTTAGTGACTAGCAAGACCCTGTCTCAAACTGCTTTAAAAAGGCTTGCAGACGTAGTTCAGTGTAAAGGCCCTGAATTCAAAAACAGTCCCAGTACCAGACAGACAAAATTCAGAGAAAAAAAGCTCTATCAGCATGGAGCATGTTAAGACTATTGTGGAGCCATCCTCAGAATCTGCTTATTGTTAAAGTTGAGATTCGCTGTCAAAGTTAAGAGCCTAGCATGTGCTTGGTAAGTTTAAAGACTCTAACATTTTTAAAACACATACTGTCAGTTGTCTCTTCCAACATTATTCATGATAATTACTCAACGCACAACAAATCCAGGCGGAGCGTACAAGTTTATACACAAAAAAACAATGTTGGCCTTTGACCTATAACTCATGTTATAATTTGGAGCTGGGAATATTTATACATTTTTGACACTGGAAATTGTGGAATTTGTGAACCTATGGGAAGTTCCATCTTGGTCTTACAAAAAAGCCTCCCCCAAAAAATAAAAAAATAAAAACAAAAAAGGACACCCCACCTATGAAAGACAGTGGCCCATTTTACAGAAGATAGGCAGGGCCCTGTCTTTTTTGTTTTTAATGAGTGATCTTGGTGTTTGCCTATAAACATGCTTTGGACTCTCCCTATCTGTTCCTTTAAAATCAAGTTTCTACTCTTTTCTTTATCAACTAATCTAACATATGGCCTTGTTCTATCTTTAAGGGATTTTCGGTGTGGTTGACCTGAAAGGAAAGGCATAGAAATCAACCTAGAAACAAAGCTGATGTGGAAACCTTAGCTAGCTTTGTGTGCTGCAGTTGCAGTCTTTTTAAAAGTACCAATTACGATATATAAATTCTGATGCTCCTTAACTTCTTCCTAGCTTCCTTATGGTTCCTAGCCTACCTCAGTCCTCCCCCCCTGACTTTGGTTCCCTATCCTTAAGGGGTGCAGAGGGGCTGAAGGTCCCTCTTCTTGTTTCTACTGCAGGCAGGGGGCAGGGGGAGAGGGGATGACCTGCCCAGAAAGGGATCAAAAGTCTCTCCCTCACTAATCTAAAGGAGACAAAAGAAGACGGTGGTGTTGTGATGAGCGATCATGCTTTGACAGCCAAGGGCACAGCTGTGATCTTCTTTACCTCCTGCCACTGGCTGACCAAAAGAAACGGTGTGTGAGTGACTCAAGGCTGAAAATGGGGATCCTTCACTCCCTGCACCCTCGGAGTAGGTTGCAGCTTTGCTGACTTCCATCACAGAAATGAACTGTTAAGATACACTGTAAGAGACATAAAGGGATTTATTTGGCATATTTTTCAAGATACACTCAAAGAAATAGTGTAGACCTCCACCTGATAGACCTGACTAGGAGTTTTGAGGAAGAGGTTCCATCCAACCCAAAGGCTTCTTAGAACAATGACAGCTTCCCCTCCCTTCTCCTAACTAAAGCTTCCTACGCTGTGACCAACATCTCCTCCATCCCTATTTACTGACAACATTAGTTCAAATGTTCTTCAAGTTCTTGAGAACAGACCCTTGTTGCTAATATTTTAAATCTAAAAATAGTATTATTTCTTTGTAGGTTTTTTTTTATTCAAAATGACTAGTCTGAAAATTTGGTTGTGTCTTTTATATTTTCAAAACATATTCATGTTTATCAGTCAAACACCAGGAATTCAAAAAGGCTACATTATTTCAGTGAATCTACTTTTCAAACAGGTAATTAGTGTACCAAGAATCAGAAAGAACATTTCAGTTTCTCAGAAATAATCTCACATTAACACAATTTGTAGAGAGTGGTGAGCAGCTCAGAATGTCAGCTTATTCATTTACAGTGAATAACAACATAACTACCACACCAAAGACTCATGCCTGTGAAATGCATGAGTCAGAACATACACCATCAGGCAGTTCTTGGTGTGTATAAAGAACAGGATGCTTAAATATATAATTCCAACATTTAATGGTGTCACAATTAGAGCCCAACTTGCACGGAGGCTAGAAAAGTTAAATATACTAGAACAGGTAGAACCTCCTTAGACTTAAGTTGATGGAGTGCTATTATTTATTTCTCAGTATGCTTCTCAAATCAGAGTACGTCCCAGGGTATCTTCTGCAATGCAATACTGACAAACAATACATCTGCTACAAATATGTTACAAATAAATGAAGAATATTATTACCCAAAGTCAAGGGACAGAGTACCTTCCTAGAGCATTAACTATGATAATTGTAAATAATGTTTAAACAATTGTAAATGCACAAATATTTATATCATGCTACACTGTTATGTATTACAGATAGCATTAACAATGGAGAACAGTGAAAAAGCCTGTCCATGCTGTTGATAAACACTGAATTAAATGAAAGTGTCTGATTGCTGTAAGGTGGCCTCCAGCCTTGTCTTTACACCTCCCACAGTATGAATCACTTCCTTCTGCCCTGCCCTCCAAGCTCACCATTTCCCTTCTCATCATAAGTCTTTCTTAATGCAATGGGTCCACAATATTGGATTCATGCTGACATAGTCAGTGGCTCAGGACACAAGCTCAGGGGATAGAACCGGGAGGTGACATCCCACCTGTGATGGAAACAAGGGTTTCCATGTCTTAGTTTCCTGTTCTGCCAAATGTTTATTAGAGCAGTACCCATCCCAGTGATGCTGAGTTCCTACACATAGAACAGCAGTTAGCTGTGCACTTGACACATGGTAAGTGTTCCTATGAGAACTGACAAGTCTTTTCAATTCTACAGTCACATCTAATAGTCCCACCCCTGGGAAACTGCACCCTAATGGCCTAGTGATGAAGATGGTGATAATGATAACAAACTTTAACTCAGTTACCTGATGCACCAGTGCTGTCCGAGGTGCTTTAGATATAATACTTTCATTGTTACAATAAATTCTGTGCTGTCTACATTTCAACCCATAATCTGCAAGATGCTGATATTTAGAGAAATTAAAAAATTAAACAAGCAGCCAATTGTGGTTGATTTAAGATGGATTCCTACCAACTCCAGACCCCTGCATCTTACACTTGATTGGAGTCCAAGGTGTCTTCCAACTCTTTGCTAATGTATTTTCTTATGAATAATGTTACAATTTAATGTGACAGTTAATTAATCCTATCCAGTATGGATTTTTCAGTTTACTGAATGCAACCTCATTTCCCTTATTTTCAAATTTGTAGATAGAGGAAGGGAGGCCACCTTACCACAGGCTCCTACGTCATCTCAGAGATTATAGGAAGCAAGCAAGAGAGAGGACAGGCATGCACCACAATGAACTGCCAAACACAAACTTATTTCAGTGAGAGAGGCTTTTTTTCCTGGAAGAGAACAGAATTACCTGTCCTTGGAGCTCCCTGGGTATAAGCAGGCCAAGAATTTCCAAAATCAAAACCAGACATCTTTGGCAGGATCCTCGTTTATCAAACAAGGCTGTCTCACCCATTGGCACCGTGACACCAAGACTCAGACTGGAAATTGTTCATTGAATTGTTGGCCCCTAGATTTAAGAGTCAGACTCACAGTTTCCCTCTGTATGCTGTGGTTAAATGATGAAGCAGGAAAGTGAGTCAAAGGCTCAGCTTGTATCTTCTGCTCACTGTCACCAGGTGGGGGTCATTGCCTTGTGGGAACTTGGCCTTCCCAGAACCTACTTAAGCTCAAGGAGCTGCTAGGAGAACAAGATCCTCGGGAAAATGTTCTTGGGTAGAAAAAGTGAAAGATGGACACAGCCCTGCTCCCTGATGAGTCCCTATGGGCTAAGTTGGTAGGCAGCCCTGCCTTGAAAAAATATTAGTATAGCCAATAAAGTAAAGTGACCTTAATTAAAATTTACCTACCAATTAAGATGTGTTATGTACAGTGCCAACTCTCCACAGTGAATGTAATCATTCTGTATTGCAAATACGTACTAAGAAAAAAATTTGTAAATGTTTGAGAAAGAATACTCAAAAGAGTATAATGCTAATAAAACATAAATTACTACAAACTGTAGTTTCCATGGCTGCTATCACAAATCATAAATATAATAAATCATTTCCGACTATAAAAAATCAACTAACACTGCCTTAGAAGCAGCCATGCTGCTTCGTCAGCCATGCTGGGACTTGGGGGACCAACCCAGAATGAGCCAGCCTTCCTGGTAAGCAGCGTGAGCTGCACTGCACCAGGGAGAGGAAAGTCAGCGTCCTCCATGAGCCTACGGGGTGTGAGCTGAGCATCAAACGTCTCCCGCATCCTATTAGCAACTGGCTGGTTCTGAGGTCAGCCTGAGTTGACAGCAACTAAAGCACATAAAGTAACTAAATGCTTGTGTTGTCTGGTTGATTATGCTGACCTGGGGCCAGCGGTCTGAGCATCTCTTGGGAGGATGACCATGTGCAATACAGCAAACATGAGACATTTCCTTCTGTCTTGTCTTTGAAGCCCAATATTGCTTTTACTGTTTTGATCTGTACTGATTGTTTGGCTCTATTCAGTGTTCTGTTTTGATTGGTTTTGTGTTCTGTTTTTGGTTTGATTTTGCTATACCTGATTAAATGGCCAACTATTGTGAAGCTAACAAGATACACTGTGGTAGCTATTATTGTTGTCCCGGTATCCTGCTCTGAAGTTCTGTATGATCTCACTGCATTATCTTGATTGGCTTCGTTCTGTCTTGTTTTGTTGTATTTTACTATCTACAAAATAAAATAAAATAAAGTAAACTAAAGAAGCACAGTACTTCTCACAACAGATTTCATCTGGCTTTCTCCAAAGCTCCTGGAGGCAGACGCCATTTTCCCTACTTTGTAAATGATGGGGGGAAGGGGATGGTGACAACTGAGGTGTGAGCCCAACTCAGAGTCTCTGAAACCTCTCCTCTTCCTGCTTAGTCCCTAGTGCTTTCATACACACGCTGAGCACCAGCTGCTTGCCAGACACTGGACAGAGCAGAAGCAGGACGCTCTCGAGCACAGGCCCTGATGGATACTGACGAATGGACAGGACACCCAGCCTGTGTAGTGATCGTCACAGCAGGACAGAGAGCAGAGGCACATCTGCCACAGGGAGTGGGGGGGACACCAAGGCTGGCACCTGAGAGAAGACCAGGAATTGGTCAAAGAGGAAGTTCTGGGAACGCTGTGATCCGGGGACCCAACTTGAGCCATCTCCAATTCATCACCCAGAACCACTAGGATGCCTATAAGACAGAGCAGACTTCATGCTCCACACTCTCTGGTCAGTATTGGGGGGCAGTGGGGTACATGTTTATGGTGCATAATGATTACATTCATCATGGGGAGTCAGTACATGTGTAATGCATCTCTTAGTTCTTTTTTTAATCCCATTCTCTCCCCCTCCTCCCCCACCCTGCATTGTGTGTGCACACGTGTGTGTGTGTGTGTGTGTGTGTGTGTGTATGTGTGTGTGTAGTACATAATTATTATGCTCCTCCTAGGGACTTGGTGCATGTACACAATACTTCACCTCCCCCTTTGTTTTTCCTTTTTTGTTTTGGTTTGTTTGAGACAAGGTCTCACAGTGCAGTTCAGGCTGGCTTTGAACTCACCATGTAGCCCAGACTGGCCTCAAACCCATGGTGATCCTCCTGCCTCAGCTTCCTGAGTGCTGGGAGTACAGGCCACATTGGCTCTTCTCCCCTTTATTTTATTTTATTTTATAGAGGATAAAACAGAATAAAATCAATCAAAGCAAAACAGTATAAGAGATACCGGACTTCAAAACATTATGGAATCAACAATAGTTACCATAAGGCCTTTTGATGTCTTCAAAATAGCTGCAGATAACTTTGCACATAGTAAATATCAAACAGTAAAATAGAATAGAAACAAAACAATGAATGTAATAAGGACTTCAAAACAAGCCTATAGTAAATCCAAAATTGCTACCATAATATTACTTGCTGTCTTTGAAATAGCTGCTCCTGCCATCACATTTGACATAAACAAAACAAAAGAGAATAAAACCCAACCCAACAAAACAATGGAAATGATATGGGACCTCAAAACAAGACCATAGGGAATCAACCATGTCTGCAGTCCTCCGAAGGAGATCCCCTGCTAGATCCTCTGACCCTCAGAGCATGCGTACCGCGATCCTCCGAACCGATGATGAGACCACTGGCCCTAGACCTGCAGTGCTAGTGAAGCACCGCAGGCTTCCGATTGCATTTCACCCCCACAGCTGTCAGCACAGCCTGTGCTTCTCCAGATAAGCCGGGGAACTGGTACCTCTTGTTTGCCAGCCTGTGCGCTGGCAGGGCTGGTCTGGCTGTCCCCAGTCCCGCGGCAGCCTGCACATGACGCTGGTTCCCAGACTGGCCTTGCTTCCTGGTGCGGCCTTGTTCTCTCCCCACAGTCCCCAAACGACCCTTCTCCTTTTTTATTCTAATGTCACTTTCCTCCGCTCCTCTCCCCGTCCATCTCCCCATTTCCTTCCCATATGCCTGAAGATCCCCCCACTAGTACTGTCAGTCTCTTATTTTTCACTTTATTTGCAGTTTGCATTTCTCATAAAAGAGAAACCGTGTGACATTTACACTTGTGTGTCTGACTTACTCCACTTAACATTATGGTCCAGGGTGCATTCATTTGCCTACTATTGACTCAAGTGTACCCTTCTTATGGCAAACTACACACACTCCATTGTGCCCAAACACCATATTGTCTTTATCTAGTACCTGTTAGTGGACAAACAGGCTACTTCTAAGGCTGAGCCACTGCTATGATGAATTGTGCTGCTATAAACATGGATACACACGTGTTGCTGTACTATGCTGTCTTAAACATCACATGTTAAAGAAAAACACCTAGAAGGATAATACAGTACCCAGGTCAAATGAAATTCCTAGTTTCAAGTTTTTGAGAAGTCTCCCTATTGATTTTCATCGTGGTAGTACTAGTTGGCACTCCCACTAACAATGAAGAAATTTTCTTCCAGCATTTGTTGTTGATTTCTTGAAGATACTTATTCTTTATGGAGTGAGATAGAATCTCAGTGTTTTCTTAATCTGCATTTCTCCAATAGCCAGCAATGATGAACACTTTTTCAAATATTTATTGGCCATCTGTACTTCTTCATTTGAAAAGTCTCTATTCATGTCAGATGCCCTTTATTATTGGGTCTTTAAATTTGAGTTGTCTAGTTTTTTTTTTTTTTTTTTTTAGTTCTTTGTGTACTCTAGATATTAGTCCTTTGAGGAGTAACTGGCAAAAAAATTTTCATTCTGTAAACTGTCTCTTCACTCTATTGGTGGTTTCCTTTTTTGGGCAGAAGGCTTTTACTTTTTACCTTTATTTTTTATTAGTGCACAACACGCACATTGGTCATAGTTAGGAGGGATCTCATACCTGTACATAATATATCTTAATTCTTCATTTTTCCCTTCCTCTCCCCTAGAACCATTCTAATTTGATGTGATTCCTGCTTGTTGATTCTTAATATTACTTCTTGTGCAACTGGGGCTCTGTTCAGACACTCCCTGCCTATGCCTATGATTTCAGCTTTACCTATTCTGTCTTCCAGAAGATTGTTTCTGTTTCAATGTTTAAATCTTTGACCCACTGTGATTTCAGTGTAGTGTAGAATTCTGGCCACAAATCAAATTGGCTGCAACTGAATCCAATTTCTCCACTGAACCTAAACACTGAATTTGACTCAGTTCACAACCAATTCAGTTTGCAGCCAGAATTGGGGAAAGAATTAAGCTCGTGAGCTGAGGCACCACTGTATTACCTTCTAAACCAAGCGATCATACAGAAGAAAATATAAACAATCCAGAACATTTAAATCACACTTGGGATATATCAAGGCGTGTTCCTTTCACTGATATAAAACTATAAAAAGTTAATAAAAATGCCAGGCCTGGTGGTACATGCCTGTAATCCCAGCAGCACTCAGGAGGCTGAGCCAAGAGAACTGCTGTGAGTTCAAGGCCAGCCTGCACTACGTGGTGAGAGTTTGCCTCAAAAAAAAGGAAAAACTTGTCATTTCCACAGCAGTTTCTTATTGTTAATGTCCACTTCCCATACTGTAAGTATATAAAAATGCCATTGTGTTAATTATCGTTAAAGAGTGAAAAGAAAAACATGAACATTCTTTATTGAAAATGAAATCCACGTATTCAATTTAAAGAATTAATGTAAAACTACTGTACATCCAGTAGATGAGCTATTCTTAAGAGCATTGCTACTTAGGACCAAGATTTTCAGGATAACATTCAATAAAATATCCGTGCAAAACCATCCCAGGTATGATAACACTAATAAAGTATAAGTATGATTTAATATCAATAGTTATCAAATATACACATTTAATTCTTATTTAATAATATGTTTGATATGTATTAAACAATGTCCTGAGAAATCGGAGTTACTACTATCCCTATTTTATCAGGAAGGAAACTGAGGCTTAAAAAGAAAGTCGCTTCACTATCTACAAGCTACAAATTATTTAGCCTGGGTAACAAAGCCATAAAGTGACTGAGTTACAAAGCCAGGACCCCGACCAGCTCTGCCTGGAGATGAAGCGGGAGGAGGCCAGGGGTTGAAGGCGAGGTAGAACCGATGCCTGAAAACCTCTCAGGTGCACGGCCGCCTTGCTGATGTGGGGTTTTCTGCTCGATGTGACCGAGCAGAGTTCAGCTTGTTTCTGTGGAGTCCTTTCCTCCCGGCTGCCGGGGCAAGAACAGGCAAGCTCTGCAGTCACACTGGATCCGGGAAGTTCAGCATGGTAGTAACACGCTCAGGTGACTGAAGTCAAGTTCATTTACTCCGAGCTCTTTCCTCTTCTGGTCCTCGAAGCCTGTCCGAATTGGTGACATCTTTCCTTCTCCTTCCTGTCACAGAAACTCGACTGGCTGGCTGGAATGGCCGAGGAAGACCTCCCAAGGTCAGGCCAGCAGGGTGGTGCCAGTTACCTTCTATTTTCCAAGCACCAGAGTATGAGAACATCTACACGGATATCAGATTATTTTTAAAGTATCATTTATTTATCATTTACTATAAAAAGATCATATTTTTACTGTTACAAACTATTACTCATTTATCATATAACAAGAGCAATCATTTATCAAGTGTCTTCAACAGAACAGGTACCCTACAGATATTTTTATTTACTCTTCATAGCTCTCAGGATGACAGGCATTATAATCTCCCATACTCCAAAGATTTAAAACTGTCCAAGGTCACAGAGCTGAGAGAGGAACCTAGACCTTGGGGTTCCTAACTGTGGGTGCTTTCCCACATGAATCTTGTCTCTACTACACAAGACACTGGGGAGCAAGCGGTCTCCAGCTCCGGGCAGAGCTCAGCAAAGTCTGTTTACCACGATGTCAGTCTCTGCCATCGCTGGCCCCGCTTAGCTGCAGGTAATAAAGATCTCCCATCTGCTTTATTAGCCTGAATACATTAACATTATTTGAACAGTTATTACAACTCATGCCCTGAATGAGCAATACTGTCAGGGGTTATTGGCATGCTCTGAGTTCTTTGCTTCCATGCTACAAGGTGATACACTGATACGCTTCTCTAAATTTTCTTAAAACTGTGTCCTTTTTTATCATTTTTCTTCCTCCTACCTCACCTTCAGGCTGTCAGCTACCACATATACCTTGCTAATATTCTTATGCCTGCATCTATTGACATTTTGGGGTGGCTAACGTTTTGTGCGGAGAAGAGGGCTGTATGAGCCCGTTGCTAAGACACACTACACTGCCCAACACCCACAGTGTAAAAGAGGAGAGGTTTGTTTGAGTCACAGTTTCCGGTGGTTTCAGTCCAAAGTCAGCTGGCTGCAGAACAGAAACAGCACAGGAGAAGGACCCAGGCAGCCAGGAAGAAGAGAGAGAAGGGAGGAGTCAGGAGCAACAGCACATCCTTCCCAGGCCCAGCCCCAGGACCCCTCCAGCCAGCCCCACCTTTTCACAGCACACTGGACCGTGAACTCATCCGTGGATGAATCTGCTGTGCAGAGCCCCGTGACCCAGTCTACTCCCACACACCGGAGACTTCAGGCATCTAAATTACACCTTTGATCTAAGTCATCACGGGATCATCCTGTGCATTTTAGGATGTTGATCAGGATCCCTGCCCTCCGGGTCTTAGATACCAGCAGCAAGTCTTCCTTTCTGGTTAGTCAGGCCAATCAGAGATGTCTGTGCACATGGCCAAATGGCCCCTGCAGGGAAAGGCAAAATTATCCCCCATAAAAGACCCTTTTGAGTTTACATACATTGTATATTTCCAGCGTTATTTTCAAGAAGCGAGATGCCCAGATAGTGATTATTTAAGAGAAAACGTAGGCCATGTGTCACGATCCCTATACTCTTCCTATGCAGCTGCTCTTCCTGTACAAACTCCCCAGTCTGGGGAGCGGAAGGTTGCCTAGAAAGCTCCATTTGTCCAATGGAGGGTAAATTCTACAATGTTTCCATTCATCGTGATGTTTTTAAAAACTGGTTAAAATGTTGCTGTAGACTTGATCATGTTTCCCATGTATTCTGCCCAGTGAAAACTGTAGGAGATGCCACCACACTGATTCTTCTTTACAGAGGTGTGGACCTGCTTCAGGCAGGCTCAGGCAGGCTTCACTGAGGGTGTCTGAAGCAAACAGCAGGAGGGTCTCCGCCATCTAGAAACTCACTGTCAGGGTATCCAGCCCTGACAGCAGCATTCCGGCAGAATTGATCTCTCCTCCATATGGATTTGGTCATTTTTTTTTTTCCTGCTCTTCAGATATCATCTCGTTAAAAAATGAAACCAGTGAGAGTCATTTATAGATGCGGTTGTTTGCACCATTTGGTCATCCTGGGTTGTTGATTGGAAGATAAATCTTTACTGATGATATTGACAGGTCACAGTATGGGCACATTTTCAACTGTAAGATATAATACCGATTTCCTCTCTAAATGGCTAAGGCAATTAAAAATTCCACCAACAGTGTACATTAGTGGTAAGACTCTTCTTACACAAAAGGGTTTGAGTTAAACATATTACATGAGCATCATTACAATCTGTGGAGGCATTTTTGCCTTTCAAACTAATTTGTCAATAAATGGATACGGGTCCATGCTCTCTGATCGCCTTGCAAGGTCAACAGGATACACAGGATGCTGATCGGAATTTCGACCCTCTGCCTGAGTCGATGCCCTTTCTCATAGCTTCCACTGCTAAAGTTGGAAAAGTGACCTTGATGAGATCAAATGTTGGATTTCTTCTGGATCAGAACACTACCTTTTAAAATGGTTAACTGAGCATCAAAGAAGAATCAGGCCCCTCTGTCAGGCAGAGCAGCTGTGGAGAAGGGGCTGCCACAGGAACGAGGCAGGACCAGGAAATGACATCATGGTCTCGTCTGGCCTTGGCCAGTGAGTAGGAGAGAGGTGTCTCTCTCTCTTCACCCCATCAATGAACGAAAAGAACTCTGGGGACTCGGCCAGGGTGGAGTCACAAGCTAGCAGGACTGCAGGTTCTGAAAAGCCACAGGGAAAGCTTCCCAACCAGTTTGATGAGAAATCTGGTCTGAGAGAAAAATAAATTTTCATTCTGTTCATCTATGAGAAGTGGCATTAACCTGCCACAGCAGCTAACATCACTTAAACATCTGCAGCCAAAATAAATTTTAATACATTTGGGGGGCAGGAATGAATGAGGTCTTTCTTCCCGAGAAGTGGTGCATGTATCTTCAGTTGTCAGGTACACGGATGCAGGATCAAGGGCCAAATATCCTCAAAGCCAGTAGCTTTGGACTCGCTTTTAACCAAGGCTACCTAAGGTTTTGGGACATGAGGAAGTAAAGTCACTGGCCCAGGGCTCGATACATTCCAGTGCCACTTAATGACAGGACGTGTTCTGAGACATGTGGCACAATGTGACTTCACCCTCGTGCCAACATCATAAAGTGTAGTTACACAAATCTACCTGGCACAGATCAGTCACTGGCCCTGACACAGTACCGGGAGACCGTAAGCCTGAGACATGTGAGCCTGCTGCTGGCATCCCGTGGCATTCTGTTTGACAGTAAACTTTTTTTGACAAGTAGAAGAACACTTGAGAACAATAACAAAAGATGCAGCACAGTAAACCCATATATAAACCCATAACACAGCCTTTGTTGTTATCAAGTATTGTGTAAGGACATGATATCGGTGTTGTATTTTGCACCTGGCAGTACAGTGGGCTTGTTTCCATCAGCATCTCCACAAATCCAGACTGATATATTGGGTTAGGACATGATGGTTATTATGTCACTAGATGACAGGGATTCTTCAGCTTCATCATAATCTACAGTACCATCATTATATGTGTAGCCCATCAACGACAGAAGCACCATTATAAAGCAAATAAGTGACACTCAGATAATAGAGAAGTGTCCAAAAAACCAGCCTGGGGCAACATTGGGAGAATCTGTAAATCTAGCATTCTGGGAGGCTGAGGCAGGATTGCAAATTAGAGCCCAGACATCTTAGACCCTTATCTCAAAGTGAAAAATAAAAATAAAGGGCTAAGAATATAGCTCAGGACAAAGACTGTGAGTTCAATCCCATTACTATCAAAGAAAGAAAGAAAAGAAAAAGGAGGAATGAAGGAAGGGTGGAGACAGAGAGAGAGAGAGAGAGAGACGCTAGGTCATGTTATCATGCTACACATGGAGCTTGGCAATTGCTTTCTAGATTAAATTATTCATCTTGGGCAACTCTTTATATTCCTCATCCTCACAGTGAAATCTTCAAATACAACCTGAGACCTGGCCTAAGGGATGGGCAAAAGTGGACAACCACCCTCCATCCCAACATTCCTTCAACACCGACTAATTCCAGCCCAAGCCACACGCGTGCAGGGCGGAGAAACTCATCCAGGCAGGATGAGGTCACACCTCTGAAAGGTATGAACTCTCAGCCTTTATCAGAGTTGGTCTCCTGCCAGCCCAATTTGGGCACCTGCAGTCAGTACAGCCCTGAGCCAGAGCGCTGATGACTTGAGATGGTGGTAGCTGTCCACATGCACAGAAGCTTCTGCATGTGTCAAGTATCAGAGTGATAAAAAAGGCACAGGGCTGAGCCTCAGCATGGGCAGAGAGCACCAGGAAAGGAGCCCTCCTGCGCCCACAACGAACTTGCAACCCTGGTTTCCGTCACAGGAAGTCCTGAAACAGAAGTGCTCTCTCCAGAGCACTGAAGTGGGGCATAGCAGCTGCTGCCAAGTTGCAGCATTCCACAGGGTGCTTCCTAAAACCTTGTTCCTAAAATCACCTGGCCCTGGGCTGGAAAAATGGCACCCAGAGGCAAGACTGCTTCAACCGCGACACCGTGTGGCAGGATTAGTAACAACGGCCAGTGCTGGGAGTGATGTTTTGCCCGCCTTCCTGGCTGTGCCTGGCAGTACCCAGGAATCAGGGCGTGTGCCCTGGGAGAGGGGTCTGTGGCGTTGTCACAGAAGAAGAACACTGCATGTGAAGGAGTAGCACCTTCTCACTAGCAGTGCTATGGGACAGCGAATGTCTTAAGCTGAACATTAAAATGACTGTGTGTCTCAAGCTGTTGAACAATAAGGCAACACGTTGCCTCTGACCTGCAGCCCCTACGACTACAGGAGAGGTTCTTTTGTGTCATCTCATTTGTTCATTGCGACAAAACCAGAGCGTGTGTTTATTTTCATTATGTGAGGGAGCTGATGATCAGAAAAGGTAAGGAATTTGTCACATCTAACACTTGCCAAGATGTGGCAGAGTTCAGACCTAAAACTCTCTACCCCCAAATCCATGTGTTTTTTGTGAGTCCAGAGAAGATGGGGGAAATAAAAAGAACCAATGCCCTCAAAAAGAAAGGAAAGGGACCCTCATTTCATCCTGTGAGCCCTGAGGGTGTACCAGGGTCAGTAAAGACCTGAGAGGTTCCACGACTCCAAGGACAACATCCCCAACAAGTGAGAATTCTGGCTTCTACCATCACCGCCTCCAGCCCAAGCCCCCAGAACGCCTACCTGTCTTCACCTCTGCTTTCTCATCGTGTCTGGTGTAAAAGGAAAAAAAAAGATGATGGCAAAGTGTATCAGTAGGCAGGAGTCTTCTTACTATTCAATGCCACACTGATTTCCTGGCCCAGCCTGGAGTAATTTATCTTTACTTACAAAGATAAAGCTTTGTAAAGCGTAGTTATTACACTGAATTATGTGACCCGCCCATCTGCGACCAGCACAAATGTCTGTGACGGCAGAAAAAGTTTTCAGAGAAGAAACACACCGTGTCCTGTTACTAACGTCACCCACGGTAAGGAAACTCCTCCCGAAATGGAACCCTCCTGCTTCTTACATTTTGCTTCTGAAAAACGTGGCTGAGATGCTCGTATACTAGTCTGGGGTCATTTGCCAACCGGGAAGAAAAACACACCTAACCTAACTTGTGGGAAGCTGCAGGTTGGCTCTGAAAGTCTTCTCTCGATTTTCTGCATAGAAACACTACAGACTTAGCAGCAAGGATCCCCAAGTCCTGCTGAGATAACAAATACCTGTCTTAAAAAGTTTTAAAAGGCTGGGGATGTAGCTCAGTGCAAAGGCCTGGGGTTCAATCCCCAGAAAAAATAAATAAATAAATAAGAGAGAAGCAATACCGTCACCAATTAAGGGAATGAGAAAAATTAAAATGGTGACAACAGAAAAGAAAATGATACAGCTAGAGAAGAAGAGGATGCAGGAAAGGTTGGATGGTAGATATATTCATAAGCTACTGCTGCATAACAAAATATCCCAATATTTGGTGGCTTAACAGAACAATCATCTATTATCACCCGTCTTCAGATGAGCTGGAGTTCTGCTGATCCAGCCTGGGCCTGGCCAGTTTGCTCTGCTTCTCTCTGTAGCTACTGTGCGTCACCCCACATTTTCCATCCTTCTCCTGAGCTCCTGGGGGCGGGGCTGAGCCAGGCACAGGGGAGCAGGCCACCAGCGCCTTCCTCATCCCTGCCCAAAAACGCCTCTTAGCCAAATGCATCACCTGGCTGAGCCCAGTGTCAGAGAGTGGGTTTTATTGAAGGTATGTTAACTTAACTGCCATTTTAAAAACAAAGTCCACTAGGAGCAATCCAGCAGATCAAAGCTTTAAAAGACACTCTTCCCAGTGCAGGAAGGTCTTGTGAGGGCGAGGCATGCTGAACAGTGACAAGGCGAGGCTGAACACAGCACCCACCAAGCACCCACTCTTGCTCTTTCTCTCTCTCTCTCTCTCTCTCTCTTTCTCTCTCTCTCTCTCTCTCTCTCTCTCTCTCTCTCTCTCTCTCTCTCCTCTTCCTTCTCTCTCCCCAAATATTTAGAGGTGAATATCCATTTGTTTAAGCCCATAGCTACCCCAGAAAGCAAAAAAGGAAGCAGAAAGTAGCCATGATAAATAGCCAAGGAGCAGAGGTGTTCACCTGAAGAGAACCAAGCCTGAAATGTGCTTGGAAAGCCATTGTATCTCTTCTGAATATAAACTCCAAAGAGGTGTCTCAGGGGCTGAGGCAGATATCTGCATATCCACATTCATAGCAGCCTGATTCACAATAGCCAGGAGCGGAAGTGTCCGATGTGTCTATTGACACCTGAATGGATAAACAAAATGTGGAATATTATACAGCCTTAAAGAGGAAGGGAAATCTGACCCAGGCCACCACATGGATGAAGCTTAAGGACACTCTGCTGAGTGAGGTCAGCCAGGGACAGAAAGACAATTTCTCCATCATTCCACTTACAGGCAGTACCCAGACTAACAGTCAAAGTCATCGGTACAGAAAGGAGGTAATGATTGTCAGAGACTGGGGAAGAGGAGAACGGTGAATTTCTGTCTCATGGGCTTGGAGTTTCAGTTGTAGAAAATGTAAAATTTTTTGAAGGTGGATTGATTGTAATGACATTTCTACAACAGTGTGCATGTACTTAATGTCGCTCGAGTCTACACTTAGACTTGGTTAAAATGATTAAGTTTAAATTAAGAAAAACCTACCACAGTACAAACAAGGAGGAAGTAGAGGAAGACACAAAATAGAAGAGGAGAGGGAGGAGAAAAGAAGGAAGAGAAAAAAGAGGAGGGAGAAGAAGAGGGGAGGGTGGGAAGGGAGGAAGAGGAGGAAAGAAAGCTCTCATGGAGCAGCTGGGTGGATTAGAGCTGCAGGGAGCTTCCCGTCTGCAGGGACAGCAAGTGGGAAGCAGGGACTGAGCACCCCTGCCCTGGATGACAGAGCCAGCTTCCCAGGAGGGTCCTGGGCAGGCTGGCCAGGCTCCCAACGAGTCTGTACCTCTCAGGCAGGGCGGTCCCGGCCGGTACAGCAAGATACCGTTCATCTGAGGGTGATAAAACATGAATCACACTCTCCATCACCATAGAAACACGCATCTCCATGTAAACACACAGGAGGAGATCTGGAAGCGATACCCTCGAATGTCCATCTTTGGGGAAAAGCATTAAACAGTTATCATGGAATACTTCAGCTTGACGTGAATGTTTACACTTTCTAACACCGAGAATATACTTGGATATCTGTGTAACCTGAATTTAAATGGAAAAAAAAAAGACATAAGCGAGTTTCTGTGTCCTGGCTGTGGACGCTAACAAAGACCGGGCTCTGCTTTGTGGATAAACAGCCCCAAGGGTTGGAAATACCATCCTGGCTCAAATTCCAGCAGCTTTCACACCCTGCAAAGTGTCTCCCTCGGGGCCACACCCTTGCTGGGTCCTGGGGCTCCCAGGATGCGGAGCCTGGTCCTGCTGCCTGGCACGCTGTCTCCGGACCCCAGCCTTCGCCCCCCAGCTGCAGACCTACAGCCGTCTCCGCCCCTGCAGGGAGCCCTCACTTTTGTGGTCGGTGTCTCATGAGGAATGTGTGTGAAACCAGGAATCCAAGAGACTTCAGGAGTGGCTGGCCACTGACTTGTTCAGGGTTAGCCTTTCACTCAGATCTCTGCTTCCCTTTCATCGTTTTAAAGATGGCACAATAATGGCCGTCATTGTAGGGTTGTTGCACACTCCAAAGAGAAGCATTAATATTTAAGACAAGCTGTTTGAAAGAAGAAGAGGAAGAGGAAGAGGAAGGGGCAGCAGCATCTGGGCACAGGGGCCCACGCCTGTAATCCCACCACTGGGGACCTGAAGCAGGAGATCGCGAGTTCAAGTCCAGCCTGGACAACTGAGAACTTATCTCAGACTAAAAAATAAAACGGGAGGAGAGTAAAGATGTAGCTCAGAGCAGAAGCCCGGAGTTCAGCCTCCAGGACTGCAGGAAAGAAAGAAAGAAGCAAATAAGAGGTGCTGTTCCCTCTCCGGAGAAAACTGAAGGTGAACTGCACACGGTCTGGGGTGGCCTGGGGGCCACACTCATCTGCCCAGGTTCGTTGTAACTTGTCCAGCGTGTCCACATCCACCACGCTCCCCCTAAGCTTGGAGGCCTGACGGTCTCTCGGCTGGTTTTCCGGTCCTGGGGTGCAATGACATATTTGTGCCAGCAGATGGCGAGAGAGAACCGAGGCAGGAAGGAGCGCAGGCGAGGCCGTGAGAGCACCCGCAGCTCCAGCTCCGGGTTGTTCCCAAACAGCGCCGCGCTGCGGAGTCCTCCCGCGGGGCCGGACACACACAGGCCTGCAAGGACGTGACGTTAACCAGGGCGCTGCGGCTCACCCTGAGCACCAACGTAGTCCTGGAGACAGGGAGACGAATGCAAAATACGTGCAATCAAATAAGGAGACAATTTCCCTTCTGCAGGGCTGACCTCTAATGACTGCAATTTCCTGTGTGCGTCAGGGGGTGCTGCTCCAGCTGTCCGTCCTGCTGTGGCCACTTCTGTCCTGCCCATCATCCGGGCCCGAGTGCAGCTCGCATCCCCATCTCCCCTTCAGGGAGCCCCCTCTGCCCTTGCCCTCTCCGCGCTCCCCACCCAGACAGGGCGATCTTTCCCTGTGGAAATGTGGTTTTGTTACACGCTATTTCAAAAGACAGAATGGCTCTTCCCTGACCTTGCAATGACACGTATGCCCTAAATCTTACTCAGAAGGCTTTCTGCTCTCTGATTCCTGTTTTTCTTCGGCCTCATTCATCCCGCTCCTCCAAATAACCAGAGAGATGGGCTCTCAGCTTCCCACACGCATTTCATCCTGAGTCGTCTCTGCTCGGCTTGTCTTCCCTCTCTGCCTAGACTACCTTAAAAACAGTCTGCTCCCCACGACACACATACTTGTACACACACATGCACGCACACTCACACACAAGTGCACACAAACACCCCACCCCCCGCGCATTCCCCTAAGTGTGATCTGACTAGTTTTACCTTCCAGAACTCAGTTTAGATTCTATTTTCTCCAGGAAATCACCTCTGAAGGTACACTATGACCCTCTGGGGACTCCACAGCACGCTCTGCTGGCACCCCTCGGCAAACTCCGCTTTCTTCCTGTCAGCTGTGTGTATCTCCCCCTCTGGCGTGAGCTCCCTCCCTGGTCCCAGGACTTCCTCAGCACCCCGGTGTGAGGCGCACCCCAGTTTCTGGGCACAGTGCTTCGTGCAGAACAGCACGCGGTCAGACCTGAGTAACCTGAGAGACCATCTCGCTCCGGAAAGAATGGCTGTCACCAAGAGCTCAAATGATGAGGTTGCAGGGGAAAAGGGATCCTTTTCCATTGTTGGTGGGAAAGTAAACTAGTACAACCACTGCAGAGATTCCTCAAAAATCTAAAGCTAGAAATTCCATCTGACCTAGCTACTCCCCTTCTTAGGTATGTTTGGAAAGAGTTAAAGTCATCATATATGTGATACATGTATACACGTGTTCATAACAGCAGATCTCATAGTGTCTCAACACACAAATGGATAAAGGAACTCCATGTGTACATAGTGGAGTACTACTCGGCCCTAAAGAAGGAGAAATTGAGGCACAGGTTAAAGGGTGCACTTTGAGACCATGATGTTGACAGACACAAACTTAAATATCACATGGCTTCTCTTATAGGAGAAACTCAAAATATAAATAAAATGCAAAATAATGGACAAATACCAGGAATTAGGGAAATGTTTTTCAAATGGGAAGGGGAAAAAGAGATGGAGGGAGGGGAAAGAAAAAAGGCAACAGAGATTTAAAGGAGAGAGAGTTGGAAAGAGAGTTTTGCAGCTGGGAAGAGCAGGGAAAGATGGGAAGAGAAAGGAATAGAAAAGAATTAAAATTCGTGGTGAGCAGGTACCAATTCCCTATGAGAGATGTAATCATGTTCTACAAACATGTATGAATAAAAATACAAACAAATTAGCTGACTAAAAAAAAATAAGTCATAAAGGATTCCTCAGGATCCTGGCAGGGGTCTCCGGAGAGTGGGTCCCCCGTGTGGCCAGCCAGGACCCCGCATGTTGCCCGCAAGCACTCAAAACGAGTCGTTTTATAAGCCAGCAGGCCGCGGCCCAGGTCTCCTGGTCTGTCTTTTTGTCCGCAGCAGGGAGTTCTGTAAACTAATTTAGATTCCAGCTGTTGTGCCGGGTCATCCGGTGGCAGCCGGGCGGCGAGGCTGCAGGGCACGGATGGAGGGGTCACTGTCGCCAAGGGAACCAGCAGGCTCCCAGGGACATGCGGAGGGGTGGGGCTGCTGCCCAGGAGGGAGAGGAGGGACGGGACACGGGGACCGGCCAGCCCTGACCAGGCGGGCGGCACCATCCCTGTGCTCCTGGGAAATGAGCTTTTAAAATACCAACCACGGAGGTTTCACATTTGCATGCTGAACTATTAAACTCTCTGGATAGTCAGAGAAGCCCAGAAATCAACATAACCGGCGTCCACATGTCAGCTCATTAACTGGGGGATGAGGGTTGGTTTGGGGGGTTCCTTCTTGTTTTTCTGTTTGCTTGTTTTTGCAGTGCTGGAGAGTGAACACAAGGCCTGTGCCCCAAGCTACAGACCCCTCCCGTTCTTTAAATGAAGGGCTCACTAAATTCCCAGGCCGGATTCCAACTTGGGATCCTCCTGCCTCAGCCTCCCAGACTGTTAGGATTACAGGTGTGTGCCATCACACCCAAAGACAACATTAATTTTGAGTCGTGATTGGCTCAGAGTTGTTTGTTTAAGGAAAAATGCAGATACAATCACAGTCTCCCCTCTTTCCTTTCCAGCCTTTTCATTGTCTCTAGAGAAAGATCAGTATCATTAAGTGGTCGCACATTGTTCCGCGCATAGTTTTGCTATATACACTTGTATCTATAAACAATGTATAACATTGCTTTATGAAATTACAATTTTTTTCTTCCCCACTAGATATATCCTTTTGCATCTGATTTTTACACACTGGTACAAGGTTCCTAATGTTTCTCGTGTTACTATCTACAGATCTAGTTTTGCTGTCTATGTAGTTTTCTACTCTATAAACATTTATATTTCTAGTAATTTCCAGTATATTTCAATGTGGTCCCTCCTGTTCTTATTTTGTGTTTTTCTATTTATGCTTTTCCATCCTATCCTTTATGGAGGGCAGTGTATCATGCTTTTATTTCTGTCCTCCCTTGCTATTTGGAAGTGACAGATCCTATTTCTTTTCCTTTAATTCGTTATCTTAACTTTTAACACACGTGGTTGACTTGAAGAAAATCCTAGGATGTCAGAATTCCTAATTCTGGATTATCCCTCCTTCCATGCCACTGTTGTCTAGCGTTTTAGTCCTACCTCCTGAACCTCAAAACATAGTTGGGGTTTTTTTGGGGGTTTTTTTGGGTTTTTTTTATCAGTACCGGGTATCGAACTCACGACCGCCTGCTTGCAAGACAGGTGCTTACGCCGCTGAGCTAAATCCTCAGCCCCAAAACCTAATTGTTTTGAAATTTGTTTTAAAGTGTGTGACATGCAAATCTGCCAGCATGACCCTACAGAGCCAGGATGCACTAATAAAAAGCACGGGAGGGGGAGTTTTTTATTTAGTAAAGATTGATTTAGATCTGCTTTCCATGTTTACTAATCACTTTGCTCAGCTTGGCATCTTTCTTCTTACTTCTTTCTTCTGGACTGTATTTTCTTTCTCGTGAAGTGCATCCTGTAGTAGCTCTTTCAGCAAGAAACCGTAATCACCATTTCCGTCATCATCTGCGTGTTGTTTAAGGTTTCCGTGTTATCATTGCTCCTGAATGATGCTTCTTTGGGGTGAAAATATTTCCTGCAAAGTTTCATTCCTCAACACTAAAAACAAAATTCTCTTGCCTCTGGCTTCTCTTGCTAACTAGAAACTGCTCCCTCCTGAATATTTTCCTCTGTTCTTTTCTCTCTGGTTCCTTTTTGGTTTGGGGTTTTGGGGGGGTTTTTTTGACTTTAGAAACAATCGCACAATGAAAGAAACTTTGTAAGATAAAAACGCTCATCTACCTTTTGCCCATACTCATTAATGATTAAACTTTTACTCCATTTGCTCTATCATTTGCTTCCTCTACACACACATACACACACACACACACACACGCACACGCACACGCACACGCACACACACTTTTATTTTCCTGAGCCATTTGAAGATAAGTTACCATGTCATGCTCTTTACCTCTAAATCTTCTCATTGGACATTTAAGGAAACAGTCTCATATAAAAGCCAGTATGGTTACTAACTTCAATGATGTTAATAAGTATATGTTTTATATTTTTTTACTTAATCTTACATTCTTATTCTTATTTTTCAATTGACCTAATGATGTCCTTTATCATATCTTGTCCCCTGGCCCCAAAGTGCACACTCTCTATTCCCAGGTATTGATCTAGCTGCCTGTGTCTGTAGCCTCCATGAATCTGGACTACTTACCTATCTTTTCTGGGTCTAGCGTATGTCTTTTTATGTTTTATTTCACACTCACCATTTTTACTTAGAATGAACCTCCTTCCAGGCTTATCTGATATTGCTCAGTCCTTAGGCTAAATTATACATTTTCACTGGAAATATCACACAAATTATATCCTTGATATCACATTGGAAGGCATAGGGGGAATTCTCTGTGAAAATATATACTAAAGTACATAAAGTATGAATTGATTTTATCATAAGTATTCATTATTTTATATTCTCCAATCTGAAGATTCATATTTTGCTAGAGTTTCCATTAAACTAGACACAAAGGAGTGTAAAGAAAAACTAACTTTCTTGTTGCTCTCAATCCCTTCAAACTTTCTCTGCAGCTCCTTTTCTATACCTGTGCAAAATAATAACCTCTTAATACCCTAATTTGGCCTGCCCAGTATAATGTTAAAACCGTACTTTTATTCAGTAGAAATATTTTTTTCACAGCTCAGACAGCAGGCGTCTGTGCCCACCAGCAGCTCTGTTCGGCCACTGGTCACCTGTGCTGGGCCCAGGGTCGCCATCCCTGGCCTCCGACTCCTGACGTTTCAGACGCGAGTCACACAGCCCCTCTGGGCCTCCCAACCGCAGGAGGCACCTCGAGCTCCCCAGTAATAACACCGAGATCACTTTCTTTTAGCCTGCAGTGAAAGGGAAACATCCTTTTTTCCTCCACCAGACTGGCGAAAGAACATAGCAGATCAATAACTCTCCTGTAAAAATCTCCTCTCTAAACCTCTTCATCTTTAATTCTTTATATAGGTTAAAAATAAGTGATTGACTCATCGTCAGACCAGTTCTGCAGTCTGTTAGCATGTATTGCATTTACAGCCAAGAGACTAAATTTAAAATCTGGGCCATACCTGTCACTTGTTGGATTTTTCTTCATCTTTTCATCTCAGCTAAAACAATCTTATATTCACATGGAGTGAATACCTCTTCGGAAAAGGTCTTATCCATTATCTTTTGAACACTGCTTCTCTCCTCCTGAAACTTCTGCTGGACTTGTGTTTCCCCCTCTCACTGTATGATGATTCTACCCCAATGTCTCAATCTCTCACTTTTTTTCGATCTCAAAATCTATGAGCGATTCTGTACAATTTCCTCAGAACAACCTTCCAGTTCACTAATTATTTCTTCCGTTGTGTTTAATATGCTGCTTAACCCATCCTCTGTGGCTTTTTTATTTCAATAACTAGTTTTCACATTTTCCAGATACAACTTTTTTTCCACTCTTCTTTCATTAGGGTATCTTTTTCTAAATTCTACTTAGATGTTTTAAAGATTATTATGCTAGGGGCTGAGAATATAGTTCAGCAGCACAGCACCAGCCTGGCAAGTGCTAGGTCCTGAATTCAATTCCTGACACCCTTCCCCCTAAAAGAACAGATTATTATGTTAACTCTTATATAATAATTTCGAATCATTAGGATTCTAATTCTTTCTTACATTGTGTCTACTAAATATCCCTCATATCCCTTAACAACCCTTATGTGGGTTGTTATTTTGTATTGTAAGCTGATACTTACTGAAAATCTGCACCACAGGTTATAAAAGTATCCCTGAGGAGTAATTCTGAATTCATGTCTGTTGACTACATAGAGTCTTGATCTGGAACTGTTCTGTCTATAATGCTGTATATGCAACATTTGGATGCAAAATTCTTCTCAGAGCTTCAGACACAGGCGAGCTCCCTCCTTGCCTTCTTGGAGGAGAAGGAAGAACTTTTGTGTAGGGAAACAAAGTCATTCCTTGCAATCTGGTTACAGCCAGGAAGCTCAGTTTCATTTCTTTGTGTCATGTCCCTCCTGTTTCCAGAAGTGAGTTCAAACCCAGCCCTGACAAGGTTCCCGGAACCAGTATCAAAATGCATGTGTCTTAAGTCACTGGAGCACCAGGTGCACCCCCACCATTTGCCCTGGGAGCTCCAATTCTCCCCCTCTGAGATTCCAAGTGTTCTTTGAGCTTGGCTATGTTTTTACTTTCTCTAGTGATTTGCTTTGAAATTTTTTTTTCAGTAAGTCAAAAGAATAGTGTTAATGACTGAATCTGTCCTCAAAAAGTTTATATGTTAGCCCCCAAATGCATATGCTAAAGGTATTTGAAGATTCTGAAAGGTGATAAGACCATGATCATGAGGGAGAGTGGGGCACCCCATGGTGGCTTTACACCACCATGTTCAACGGTCAACACCGTGTTCTTGGACTTCCCAACTTCAGAAGTGTAAGCTCAACCTCTTTTCTTTACCAAGTATTCCATCTCAGGTAGTTTGTTACAGCAACAGAACACAGATGCAGATAATAGTATGTTCAGCATCTATCAAGATTTACTTATAATTACAAGAGAGAGAAGTATTTGGCTTTCTCTATAGTTCCTATGCAAGTCTTTTATCTGTTTTTTCCTTACCAATTTATCATCACTAATTTATAGGAATTATGGCTATAACTCATTGCTCAATGAGATGCAGGGAACTATAAACCATTTCACCCCCTACCTGGTAACTCTTAATAAACACATCTTAATTAACACAGTTAGATTTGTTGCCTAAGTGTATTGCAGTTAGTTTTTGCACAAATAATTCTAAATTTAGAACATCATACCAGAGCAATAGATGCACATACATGTTTATAGCAGCACAATATATAATAGGTAACCCTTGGGAAAAACCCAAATGCCAATCAACCAAGGATAAAAAAAGATGTGGTCTTTTTATAGAATGGAGTACTACTCAGTCATAAAGAAAGATAAACTTGAGAGTCTCACAGGTAAATGGATGCAACTTGAGACCATACTCATAGTGAAATAAATCAGACACACGTGTAAACATTGTATTGTCTCACTAGTGTGAGGATCTGAAAAAGTAAACAAGATCCAAAATGGACAACGGATATTGTGAATAGGGAAGAAATTACTCAAAAAAAAAAAAAAAAAAACTTGTGATGAGAGAAATGGGAAAGAAAGAAAGAAAGAAAAAAGGAAAAACCACATGTAAACATAAGACAGTTAAGATAGTCATACAGCTGGTTTCTCTTGCCGCACTGAGGCGAAAGTTTTGTCCAGCAATTCTCTGGACAGTGTTTCACGCCTGTATCTTGTGCTTTGAACAACTACTGTGAATAAACAATACGAAATGTGTTGATTGTTATTACTCTCCTACTTGCTTGCTTTGAAACCGATTGTGATTTCTTATTTTTATCTGTTTAAAATTACAATGTAACAACTCTATACCTTTGACAGAGAATTTTGATACATTTTAGCAACAGACAGTGAAAACATCAGCTCATTCCAGCATGCTGCCAGAAACCTCAAATACAGATTGTGAAAAGAACCAATATAAAAAGAACAATAAACAACCAAGGCTTTGAGCACTGGCCCGCATGGTGCCACTTAAAATATTTGTATGCCGGGGAAATTACCTCATCCCCAGGGCTTAGTTTAGCTCTGTTTTCAACTACAAGTTTGGTCACCCCATCACGGGTCTTACAGCCAATTAATTATTAACTGGGGTTTCCCAGGTGCTTTGTTAATAAAGCCTCAGATTCACAACATAGTTAATGAGAAAATTCTCTGAATGGTTTTACATGGGGCCATATTTTCTAGGGTAAAAGTTAAGGAAATCTATTGCCAATGTTACATAATTGTAATTAATGAAAAAGTTTAAGAACAAAGACAAAAGTCACTTAACTTCAAGAAATCTCATTTTCTCATCAACATGGTGACCATTTAATTTGTTATTGCCCACTCAGACTTTCTGATCCTGAAAGGCAGTGCTGTAGGTTATTGCCTGGAACAGCTTGTGTAACCAGGGACTCTCCCAGGTATCACTGCAAAGGGTCATCCACCTAGGGAAACGGGAGAAGCTCCATTGATGATCTCCAGGGGTCTCCTCGAAGGAGGAGAAGAAATAGAATCATTACGTTTCCTTAGACTCATTCCCTGCTCTGATACACGAGTGTGTTACCTCCTCTGTCCTATGGTTTCATTTTTAATAATCTATGCCACAGTGAAAATTCCAATAAATCAGATAAACCTTCCAGTGGAAGAAGAGGTGACCGTCCTGGGCTGGGGTCCCCTTGCTCCCATCCCTGTGGCATGCAAGGCACAACTGGCAGCTGCCTCTCTGTTTCTGCCCTCACTACGGGGCTGGCCCAGCTCCCCAGCCGGGTCCTCATAGCTGAGCTCCCCGTGGGCCAGATTTTGCAGGCAGCGTTAAATGTCCTCATATATTACCACGAAGTAATGCGACCCCCCCCAAAAAATAGAAAAGACACTGAAACAGAAAAGAACAGAACAAAATTCCAGAAAGAGACCAGCTCCACACAAATGGCAACCTGGAACTCTCCAGTGATAGCATTTTAAATCTCTGGGGAAGGAAAACACAGTTTAAAAGATGATACAGGGGCCAGGGATTTAGCGCTGTGGCACAAGCATCTGCCTGTCAAGTGTGAGGTCATGAGTTTGATCCCCAATACCAAAAAACTTAAAAATAAATAAAAGATTGTACAGGAACAGTGAGCTTCACACACACACACACACACACACACACACACACACACACACACAAATTAAACCTCACTTCATGCAAATATGAAAAACAATATTTCTAGCACTTTTGAAAAAAAGTATCAGAGAATGTAATTTTATGATACTATAGTAGTTAAGACATACCCACAACCAAGAAACCATAGAGAAAACAATTATTAGATTTTACAAATTAAAATTATAAGGTGAATAAAACAGGGTTCAAATTATAAATAAAAGCCTATCATACATAAGAACATTATCAAATTTAATCAGCTAAGGCCAGGGATATAGCTTAGCAGCACAGCACCTGCCTGGTAAGCACAAAGTCCTGAGTTTAATTTCTGGTACAAAAAAAAAAATATTAATCAGCTAATAGAAAGCGACTCTGACAGAGCTAGTGATGGTGGCCCATATCTGTGAGACAATCACAGCAAGTTAAAGGCCAGCCTGAACTGCATAACAAGACCCTGTCTCAAAAAAGAATCTTACAAAATGGCCAGGCATGGCAGTACATGCCTGTAATCATAGCATGTGAAAGGCTGAGGCAGGAGGGTTGCAGCATGCTCAAGGCCAACCTGGGCCATACAGGGAGTTCAAGGCCGGCCTGGGATACATAAAGAGACCCTGTCTAAAAAAACTTATAAAACATTAAGAAAAAATTAAAAATAGGTGAAGACTATTATCACATATTTACAGAAATAGAACCATCCAATGACCATAGAAAAAGATATTTAGGAGAAATGCAAACTAAAACAATAATAAAACTTGATTTTATAGCCATAACTTAGCAATAATTAAGCATATGATAATATTAAGTGCTCATGAAAATGTCAAGGTAGAACATCATTATTCACTGCTAGTGGAGGTGCAAATCAGTTCAACTGTTTTAATGACTAATTGGCAATACTCAGTAATGTTTAAAATTGCTTTTGTTCAACCCAGAATGAGGAACTGATTATGAAACTCACATGTTCACAAGAAATCTTGAGGAAATTCAGTGATTGCAGCGTTGTTTCAAATAGTAAAGTATGGAGCTGGGCATGGGGGTTCGCACTTACAATCCCAGCACCCAGGAGGCAGAGGCAGGCCTGCCAGGAGCTGGTTGCTATCGTCACTCTCCGTGGCTTCTCATTCCTCCGGGGCAGCGCTGTGCTTGGGGTGGCTGGATGCCAGAGGGATTTTCTCACCACCTTAGTGTGCAGCCTCCCTGTGCACACACTAGTGCACACATCACACAGGGCATCCCCTTCCTCACACTGGCCCCTTCTCCAGGCTAAGCCACTGGTGCCTTTGACTCGGTTGGCCTGAGCGAGGTGGAGACAGAGGGCAGAATCCTTGCCATGGGAGCGGGAGGGATGCTCTCCAGCACTGGAAACCCCTGTGTGCCTGAGTCTCCTAGGTGCGACTTTATTTATGGTCTTGTCTTTGTTCCACATGGCGCCAAACTCTGCTATTTTCTTTAAACTGAGGCAGGAGAATTTCCTGATCCTGGCTGATGGTTCCACAGCGTGGCAAGGATTTCTTTAAAGTCAAAGACATTATTACTTTGAATAAAAGATTTCCTTTCCCATCTATTGTGCAATTAGATGTGACTACATGACTAAATTTGAGTCAATAAGATATGACCTAAAGTATGGTCTCAAACTTCCTGTAAGTTTTCTTCAAGAAAAGAAGCACTCTGATGGTGTAGGATTGCAGTTGTGAGTGCTGGAACTCCTGCAACCATCTTGTAAACCCAAAGCACCCCAACAATGATGGAGCAGAGAGCTGAAAGTCTCATTCATGCAGATTACAGGGCAGACCTGCCAAACCGGCTCAGGACGGGTGACCTACTACGTGAGAGAATTAGTCTCTTTATCTAAACCAGTGCTTTTACAGGGAATGGATAATCTGAACCAGAGTTAGTCCAGGCCCAGCTTTAAAACTGCAACTTTGAAGTAAACATGAAGTCCATCTTCCACAAGAAACAAGAAGGATCGGTTTGTGCTCAATGCAGCATGAATAATTCTACTGCAGGGAGAATAGTTAGCCCTGTGGAGTAATCCTCACCTGCCCCCCAGCTGGCTGAAGAAGGAAGGAGCAGGCTCCTGCTGGTGAAGTCCATCACACATTTTACAGCAGCCTTCCAGAAATACGGATGGCAGTGGATGTTTCCCCATTGCAGTTCAAGCAATGCCTTACAAGTTTAGGGTTTGGAACTAACTCTGTTCAACAGTCCAGAGGATCAGGGGCTCAGGATTGATCCTCTCAATGAAAAACATTTACATGCGATTATAAAGAAAATGTTTACAGTTAGAAAGTTAGGAAAGCAGTGGTTTAGCTTGAATTCTCTCTGGATGGGTCCAGGATTTATATCAGATACATATCTTGCACTTTTCTTGGCTCGGTTACATCATGGAAGGTTACTCTCTTTGTCTGCCAGGTTGTGAAGCTGACCAGTTAGTCCAGACCATCGGGATCTAACAGACGCATCGACCAAAACTCACTGGAGAAGGATAAGCACATCTGAAAGAGCAGAGAGTCCTTAAAACAGAGCTGGAACAAGCCTTAGAAGGAAGCGATGGGTCGGGAGTGTCAGATGAAGGGGGATTTGCAGCGGGCGCAGGCGCTAAGTGGTCAGGAAACTGACCCGGAAGCTGAAGACGCAGACGTTCGCAGGGCGATTCAGCTCAGTATGCAAATAGTTCCAGAAATGTATCTCAGGATGTCCTGCAGACGTCAGGTACACATCTCACGTTTGAGGAGCTGTGGAGAAGAGAACACAGCCACATGGAAGGCCAACCACAAGTCCAGGAGCCCTTGGAAGTGATCTAGGTGACCCTATGAGCAAAGAGACAGCTTCAGGGAGCCGTGACCATGTTTTTAGAAACCGTTACGAATAATTTGAAAACAGAAGGGAAGAAGTAATATTTTTTAAAGTCATTTACATATTCATACTTTCCAACATTGTCCTCTGTGATTGCAGCAGGGGGTGCATTCTGGTAATGTATCAAAGAGAACATTGTTCATCAGAGAAAATGTTCAGGAGGCTTGCAAACAAAATGAGAAAGTAAAAATACATATCAGGAGTTACAGGACTAAATAACGAAAACTAGCCAAAGAGGCATTCAGCAATTAAAGAAATTTAAATAGTCAAAAAAAAAAAAAAACTGTAACTTTTATTGACTTACATAATACTTATCTAATTCTGCTTTGAAAATTACCCCAAAATTTATCAGATGAAAATGACCCACATATCTTGTAGTTTTTGGAAGATGAGGAATCCAGGTGCTATTTAACCGGCTCCTGTGTTTCAGGGCTCCCCACAAGACAGAAGTGAAGGTGACCCAGCAGGACATGGTGATGCACACCTGTAACCCCAGCATTCTGGGAGGCTAAAATGTGAGGTTCACAAGTCCAAGCCTAGCCTGGGAAACCTAGCAATTCAGCAAGACCTTATTTCAAGATATAAATAAATAACTAAAGGGCTGGTAAAATGTACCTCAGTGCAAACAAAGAGCCTGGATTCTAATTCCCAGTATGAGAAAAAGAGAGAGAGAGACGGACGGACGGACGGACGGACAGACAGACAGAGACAGGGAGAAAAGGAAAGCAAAGCAAAATTATGTTGAGGTGACAGCTAGAGCTACCACCAGCTGCTGGTCCACCTGGGGCTGGATGGTTGTGCTTCCAAACTCATTCAGTGATGTACACAGGACTCAGGTCCTTGCAGGCTGCCGGGCTGCAGATCACAGAACTTTGCTGGCTATTGCCCACAAGCCACTGTTGGTTTGATGTGACACAGATCCCTTAACATGGCAGCTGGCTTCATCAAGGCACACAAGTCAAGAAATCAAGAGAGAGAACAAAACAATGAGAGCAAGAAAGAGATTCCTAGGAAGGTAGAAACCACAGTCCCTTGTAATCAGTCCTAGAAGTCACATCCCAGGACTGTGTCACGTTCTGTTCCTGAGTGGCAGGTCACTAGCCGAGATGCAGGAGGAGGAGGTAACACATGGGGTGAGTAGTGGGAGGCAGAGAACATCAGAATCTGAGAAGCATGCTAGGTCTCCCTTCAGTCCAAAAGCCCTCTTCACGCTCCCGCCCAGGAGGCCTGGCAGGACCTCAGGCAAACCGAACTTCCTGTTCCGTGAGCGGCAACCCAGGCACATTTATTTTTCCACTCAAGAGGTTTCAGAGCAGCTCTACTTACCGTATTCCAACTTTGCTTGGGCTTTTAAAGAACGAAATGACAGACACACACACACACAAGGAAACTTTATCTGAAGCTGAAGACTTTAAGGATGCTATTGGTTTCCAAAAGAAACCCTACCTCTGGTTAAAAAAAAAAAAAAAGCTAAAATTTTTATTCTGCTTGTCCAGGATCCTTGACTCAGAGCCCAACAAAGAGGTATTCCTGTCCACACTCACTAAAGCCACGCTGTCTTTCTGCAAAAAAGATCTTGGCCCTAGGCTGAAGCTCAGTTCCTACAGAGGGACTTAAAAGGAAACAACAGTTCTTGGTCCAGAGCAATAAAGACACAAATGAATCATAACAGTCTGGATTCTGCACCAGCATAAGCAGTTCCATGAATCGTCTCTATAAAAACCCTGCCCTTCCATCCCTAGCTGTGTTCCGAGAGCCAAAACCTTCCATTCAAGAGTTTTATAACTCAGCCCTGTGCTCAGAAATGTCACTGCACATAAGAGCGCCTTTGATCTCCAGCCATCCCCAAGCCCACAGTCTGCAGTGAAGCATGGTTTGATAACTATCTAAAGAGAAAAGCACTTGGGTTTCCTCTCATCTATTTCTATTCTACTTTTAATAAGCTGCTTAGCTTCAGGCATCTTTCCCTGCCCTCCAGCTTCCCTCTGAACCAGAAGTAAAACAGGCCTTGCTTCTGTGCTTTGAGAGGTTTTAAAATCACAATAATGGTAGCAAATCCTTATGAAAGGCTTATTGTGTGCCAGGCACTGTCCTGGGCAGCACATGCAGGATGAGGGAATGGAGGCACAGACAAATAAATTCAGACTGACTAACTCTGACACAAGTCACAGACTTGGCCCAGAGTGACCCCAGGATTTCAAACCAAGCAGTTCACCCCCAAAATACATCTTCCTCCCTACCCAGCATGCAAGTGAGTCATACCCCCCACAGTGCAGGGAAAATACAAGTCAGAAATGTCTCTCTTTAGCAAAGGAGAAACTCTGGAACAAACTCCTTAGACCTCACAACACATTCTTGTCTTCCAGACACTCTGTTAGAAATCTGCTCAGTAGAAACCCACATGTGCATCTTTTTACTAAACCAAAACTTGCCATATTTTAATGAAGCCATTTGAACGAAAGTTCCCTAGTCGGACTAAAGTAAGCTCTAAAGTCTACCAGAAGAAGCAGATGTTTTCTGGCCAAGTTTTTTTCTGGAACATACAGTATAAAGACAGGAGGGAAGCTGGGGGGAAGCTGGGTGTGCCCAGTGGTAGAGCCCTTCACGGACAGGCACTCATCCTGGGTTCCATCACCGGCATCACAAAAAAAAAAAAAAAAAAAAAACGAATAAACAATATAGCAACAAAAGACACAAAAAGTCCCTTGCTGCCCAAATGGTTTCTAGAAAGAGACTTTCTTGATTTGTCTGTATTGGAAACCTACAGCTTTTAAAGCCTGTTTTTATTAAGAGCAGAAACTCACAAAATATGGCAAGTTAGAAGATAATGACTGTTCATAAATTAGACCTATTATTTCAAATATCTGTCTGGAAAACTTATTCAAAATAAACCCCATAATAGTTCTTACATCCAAGTCGCTGTTAGAGTGAAAGCTACTTTCCTTCCACAGAGGGAGGCATAGATCTAAAGCCCAGGTGAACCATGAGTCCTCCCAGTGAGAAACCAACACGTCGTCCTCCTAGCCAATGAGATGGCGTCACACATGGTCACTTGGCCCTAGCTGGACCAATAAAAACCCTGCACTACTGCTAGAGTTTGTTGGGGTTTTTTTTTTTTTTTTTTTTTTTTTTGAGAGTTCTTAAAGACTGAAGTTAAACAAGCAGATACAATACAAACTCGTGTTTTCTCCAGGTACTGGGCTGAGGAGTGTCCACCTGAAAAGAAGCCAACACAAGAGAAACAGATAGGAACAGTGTCCAATGTTTTGTTAGGCCCTAATAGGGTGAGTGGATCCAGTTACACCCGAATCTCTCCCAGTGCAGTGCAGTGAAGTGTGCCCGTAAGTCTCCTGGGTGTTTAAATCTGTGAACTAGGTTTCTGCTACTCATTAGCTAAGGAGTCTTGATTATTTCAGAGAAGGAGGTCAGTTTCCAGACTCTGCTCAGCTACTGACCACAGGAGCTTTTGTAAAATAACACTGGGAGAACTGGATATTTCAAAGCCACACCCCTAAGCTGGGTGTGTCTGCTGAAGCAATCTGACAGCTAGTACACAGCTGCAGCCAGCCCACAGCCAGAGGTCACATAGAGACATTCACAGATGGTCTGGAGGAATAGTAACACACGTACACACACCAGATTAGGCCAAAATGCCATATATATTTATTTCAGAAAAAATAACCTTGAGCAAAGTATGGTTATGAGTCAGTGACTGATATATTTCCCCTCGAGTAATATCGGAATGAAGACAGAGAACATCACAACAGCCCAGCGGTTGGTAACGAACTAACCACATCTGCCTTGATGTTTCCCATGACTCAACATCCAGAGAACAGGCTCTTGCATGTCAGAAAAAAAAAAATCTTTCTAGGGGACTGACTAATGGGGAGGCTCCTGCTCACTACTGGAATCAAAATCATCTCAGGTTAGGTCTTCTACCTGGATTCAGTGTCCAGATCCTCTGCCAGCACCCTGTCCAGATCCTCACCTGCTGGATAACTTTAAATCCACTTGCATTTCAAATATTTTATTACAGTGTAACAAATACATAGACCAGAATGTATAAAATATGTAGGTACTTGTTAAAAATAATAATTATTAAACAATAGTGCACCACCAGAAAGGTTAAGAAACACATGAAGAGCCATTTAAAAGTCCACTGTGTGGCCCTCTGGTCATTACATCCCACCCTGTAGAATTAATTCCTACCCTGACTTTAATGTTGGACAATCCCTTGAATTTAAAAACCAATAAATTTAATACAAATGTGCATATTCCTAGACATATAAGGAAGAGTTAATACCACCCATTTTGTAAGATGGACTTGAACTCACCATGTAGCCCAGATTGACCTCAAATTTGAAGCAATCCTCCTGCCTCAGCCTCTGGAAAGCTGGGATTACATGTATGTGCCACCATATTCAGCATGACAGCTTCCTATTCAAATGGAAACAGTCAGAACCACAGCAATAACAAAATCACAACTGTGCTTTCCTTTGATTTTTACTTAATTTCAAAATACATTATTACTAGTGAGGAAAGACAGTCATTTTATGGAGCCTCCAAGCTCCTGGCTCCCTGAGCTTGACTATCTGGATTGCATTACAGATATAATATATGCTTAGAAACATCTAATGAATGGAGCATGTCACAAAGTCATGTGTAAATTGCATTTGGGGAACTTGAAATATATTTCCCCATAGGAAAATTGTATTGTGCTTTTTAAGGCATGACTAATGAAGAAATAAGTGGATAATAAAGTTCCCAGACCAGCTCAAAAGAGCCCAGTTGTCCTTAACCCATAATGTGCTAAAGTCTAAAGCTATTACTATTTCAGATACATTTGTTTCTGAGCACTAAATAATGTTGATAGGAAGATGTGTGCGTGTGTGTATGTGTGTGTGAATGTGAGTGTGTGTGTGAGTGTGAGTGTGTGTGTGTGTGTGTGTGCTGATGGTAGTGGTGGTAGTGATTATGCGATCTGAACCCAGGACCTTTGCACTGAGCTGCATGCCCAGGCCTCTGTTAATTTTTTATTTTGAGACAGTCCTGCTAGTTACCCAGGCTGGACTTCAATTTGAGACCCTCCTGCCGTGGCCTCCCAGAATGCAGAGATTACAGGTGTGCACCCAGTTTTCCGAATAGGAACACTGCTGATGTCTAAACAACACGAAGCAGGGCACAGCCTCAAGTGAAGAGGTTTTGGATGAGGTACTTTTTCCGCGCATGAGCTCCTTCTGCTTTCAGGACAGCCCTTTTCTGGAAAGCTTTAGAGACACTAACTCGCACCGTGGTGAATGATGTTTAGTATTAACATTATGCACAAAGACTCGTAAGGAATAAAAGGCAGAGCCAGAATTCCACCCAGGTTCATCTCAGCTTGTGTTCTTTCTACGAAGCCTCATTAGCTTTCTAGACTTATGATGCAAATGTTCTGAACTGAGGGTCACTAGTCCCGACCGACCCGTGGACTGCACGGGTCCAAGCAGTGAGATGGAGGAAGAGCTCGACCCTGTCTGAGGGTGGGAACACCTGCGGGGTTGTTAACCAAGATTGCTGGCTCCGCCCCTCGTGTTGTTAATCCAGCTGCTCTGGGTGGTGCTCGAAAATCTGCAGCTCTGACACACTCCCAGCTGATGCTGCTACTGCTGCGTTAGGGACCACGCTTTGAGACTCCCTGGTGAGTCACCAAAACAACCTATCCCTACCGCTAGGACTCCTGTGGCAGGTAACAAGGGAAGACATTCGCTTAACCCCTGGAGATCTGTAATTATGCTTAGGTCCTTCAGCACCACAAGCAGACAACAGAGGCAAAGGTCCGAGGCAGGGCTGCCCCACGTACACAGACTTTTTTCTTCAAAGTGAAAAGGATTGAAATGACATGGAAAATCAGCAGGGAGTGCTTAGTTTTGCAGATGGAAACAACAATTTCCCAGAGCAGAAGCATGATAACTCCATAACAATTAGGCCTCCCCCATCTTTCTCTAGTGCCTAGAGGGAAGCTTAATCAGCCAACACAGTCACTGAATTCTTGTATTGTTCCTAGAAAAGAGTAGAGAAAACCAGGGAGTCTGGCTCTGGAACTCTGACAAGTCACAGTGCTGTCTCACTGATGCGTTTCTTGAGAAAGAAAGCTCGCTCCAAAGGGAAATCCTCAAATAAATAAGACTACTCCAATGTTGCTCATTTGAAGTACTTTTTTATTTTTAAAAATATCCATCAGAAATCTGTACTATCCTATGATTTGTGTGTGTGTGTGTGTGTGTGTGTGTGTGTGTGGTAGCAAAGTTTTATTAAAGGTAGGAAAAGAAACAGGCTCTGCAGAGCGAGTTTGGGCCAAGTGAAAGCAGGAAAAAAACACCCTGTAGCGTGAGGTGGACCCCCTGCAAGAAAGAACACAGTGGCGGATCCCACGATTGTTAAAGAACATAGAACACAGTTTAGATCTGTGTTAGGCTGAGAGAGTAGGCAGGGGTAGAGTACTTCCCTGGTATCCACAAGGCCCCGAGCTTATTTGCTAACACTGCAAAGAAAGAAAGAAAGAAAGAAAGAAAGAAAGAAAGAAAGAAAGAAAGAAAGAAAGAAAGAAAGAAAGAAAGAGAGAGAAGAAATTCTCACCTCAGTGATCCTAGACCAATGATGGTGAACCTTTTAGAGACCAAGTACTCAAGACGCACTTAACATATCGCAAAGTGCCAACACACCAATTAAACCTGAATACTGAGGTTTTAATTTAGAGAAAACCATTACCCAGTGCTCGCTCAGCTGCTGGGGTGGTGGTGCATGTGACAAAGGGGGCTGTGAGGTGTGCTGCCCCACATGTGCCGTAGGTTCTCACGCGTTGGTCCAGGCCCACGCTGCTTTTAGAACACTAAGTAATGACCACTCAGTATTGAAGGGGTAGTTGCTGTTTGTTCCTACATTAAAAGGGTTTGAGTCTTGATTTAATATGTGGGCTTTTTCTATCCTTTATCAATTGTTTCTGCCTTCTGCCTTCATCAATCCAACATTTTTTTTCCTATTTTGTAGTCCTTGGGATTGAACCGAGGGCGCTGCACTGAGCTCCATCCCTGTACCCTGCTTCTACTTTTTATTCTAAGACAAGGTCTAGCCAAGTCATTCAGGCTGGACTCCAATTTATGATCTTTGCCTCAGGTGTGAACCACCACACCCAACCTTGGTCCAACCTCTAAATTTCCATCTCTTATTTGGTATGTCCTCTCTGCTATAGATTAGAAATTCCACACTTTGGAAGAACCAAGATTAAGAGAAAACAACTTTGTGGGGGGAGGGGGTCTGAGCCCTGTGCCTACAGATCAAGCTCAGCATCGGGCTGGTGACTTTTAAGCATCCCAGGTGACCCTGGTGCACTGGCACAGGAGCCAGACTTGGAGAACTCATTAGGTTTTCCCTAAGGAGTCATCTCAACCAATACAGTCTCTTCTTCCAACTTCATCCCTCGCTGGGACCACGTCCACAGCTTCCAAGCATTTGAGTGCTTGGTGGAATTCTCCCAACTCTTTCTTTCCTCCTTCGGGGCCTATCTTCACCTTCTGAAATTATGCAAGTAATTAGCATAAGCCCATATGCCCTGAAGGATCATATTTCCTGCCCCAAACTATGGGTCACTTACCTAGTTAATGAATAAGTAAAGGTAAATACACAGAAATGACTGAGCATCCCTATCAGGCAGGAACTATTCAGATACTTTCATCTTTTTTTATTTCCTATAATCTTCATATTATGAACTGACACACGGAAAACAAAAGGAACAGCTCCTGCAAGCTCGTATTTTCTAGTTGTTATATCCAAAATTCAGGGAACTGCTTTCCATTTCTTGGCAGCTTCCATTCCATTGAGAGCAAACAATACTGAGGTGCAGAGAGAGAGGGCAATTGACATTTCAAAAGGACAAACCCATTAGCAAGCACAGGGTGCTCCCAACCCACATCTGCCCTCAGATGAGGCTGCCTTCCTTCCTGCTGCACAGACACCCCAGCATCACCTCCCACCCAGTCTTCCTTCTGCCAAAACTAATCAGTTAGAAACACCTTAGAGGAGGAAACCACCACCTTGGCTTCTCTTACTGGGAAACTTAGAATGGGTTGACACATTGTGTCAACTTGACAAATCTAGAAGTTTTACTAAGTAACTCAGCAGCTGCACCTCCTAGGGTGTCAGGACCTGACCTTACCTCTAGGATTTTGTTCACTGTATCAATTTGAGAAGTTTAGAAGTTCCACTAAGTGATTTAGCAGGGGGCTGGGTTCTTACTTTGTAAACATACTTGGCCTGTGCAAGAGAAGGCTCCAGAGATAGTATGGGTGTGAAGGACCCCTACCCCAGGGCCTGTACACTGCATACAATAAAAGGGAAAAGAAAAAGAACTCATTGCTGGCTCTTTGGAGGAGCTCCAATCTTCCCCTTCAGCTTGGATGTCTTCTGCTGGCTCCTAGTGCAGAAGGCTTGGCTTCCCCTGGGACTCCTTAGCCTTCCAATGTAGATTCTTCTGCATTGCTTGGCAGACCCATTGGCCTCCTGATACAAACTTGCACGGGACACTGCAGTGAGCTCAGGACATTGGGTTAGACCCTTCAGCCTCCAGTATGCAGGTACCTTCTGCACTTCCCCATCCTACTCTGTGGCTGACCATCATAAGCCAAACTTCATAATTTCTTACACATTTGTATATCTGTGTTATGTCTGTTTCTCTAGTAAAACCCGATGGATACACTCCATTTGGTAGTATCCCACTTGGAACACTCCACTAAGATAGGGGGAAGTCAGAGGGAATTACAAAGGCAGACATAATGCTGGGAAAAGTAGGCTTTCGGGTCCAGTACCATGTTGATTTTACTACGGTTGCTTCAAGTCAGGGATTGTGATGCCTCCTGCCTTGCCTTTGTTGCTTAGAACTGTCTTTGCTATTCTAAGTCTCTTCTCGCTCCAGATGAATTTTAGGAGTGATTTCTCTAGATCTATGAGGTATGTCGATGGTATTTTTATTGGGATTGCATTGAATCTGTATAAGAGTTTTGGGAGAATGGCCATTTTCACAATGTTTATTCTTCCTATCCATGAGCAAGGGATGTCTTTCCATTTTCTGAGATCATCTTCAATTTCATTTTTCAGTATATTATAATTTTCCCTCTATAGGTCTTTCACTTCTTTCATAAGAGTAATTCCTAAATATTTCTTTTTTCTTTTTTTTTTTGGTTGCTAGTGTGAAGCATGTGGCTTCTCTTATTTCTCTCTCTGATTTTGTTGTTAGTGTATAGGAATGCTATTGATTTTTGAGTATTGATTTTGTATCCAGCTACATTACTGAATTTATTTATTATATCTAAACTAAAAGTCTTTCAATGGAGTTTAGGGGGTCTTCTATGTAGAGTATCATGTCATCTGCAAACAATGATAATTTAACTTCTTTTCCTATCTTTACCCCTTTTATTTCTCTCTCTTGTCTAATTGCTCTGGCTAGTATTTCCAGTACTATATTAAATAGGAGTGGTGATAAAGAACATCCTTGTCTTGTGCCTGATTTAATTCTGTAACTGGAACAACTACTTCTAAGATGACAATATGTAATCTATTAACCAGTGATTTCTTAGTTTTTTAAGTGCTATATTACTTGTACCTTATACAATTTTGTTTTGTTTTTTCCTTTAAATTAAAAAAAAAAAGAAAGAAAGAAAAGTAGGCTTTCAACAGAACTGACAAATTCCACCTTACCCTAGTCCACTGGTTCTCAACCAGGACCCAACTTGACATTTGGGGATATTTTGAGTTGTCACAGTTTGGGGGTGCCACTGACATACAGATAGAGTCCAGGGCTGTTTTAGATATCCTACAATGCACAGGTGACTTGACCTTCCCCACAACAAAGAACATGCAGCCCCGCCTAATGTGAGCCTAATTAGGGGAGCAGCAGGCCTCTAATCCCAGCTATTCAGGAGGCTAACACAGGAGGATCACAAGTTCAAGGACAGCTTGGGTAATTTAGCAAGACCCTGACCAAAAAAAAAGGCCAGGGATATCTCTCAGTGGTAGAGTGCTCGCCTAGCATGTGTGAGCCCTGGGTTCCATCCCCAGTACTAGAGGTGGGAGGTGGGGGGGGACAATGGAGAAGAATAATGTGGTGCCCAGAATGTGAGTAGTCCTGCAGTGGAAAACTCTGTTCCAAGCTCACACGCAGAGAGGGAGGGTCACAGTTCCAGCAGACGTGTGCTGCCTCTCTGGCACAGGGGCAGAATGAAGCCGAGGGAACGACCCCCACTGGCACGGGGTCTGTGTCCAGCTGCCCATACAGACTCCAGAGGTCACCCTGGCACAGCTGGCTGCAGTGCCCTGTTGTCTCCTGCAGCCCAGAAGACCTGAAGAACCACAAATAACTGCCGCCGAATCCTGTTCCAGCACAGCCTCTGGATTTGTTCTCCAGATTTCTCTCCAATCAAGAATGACAAAGGAAAAGCACTTTCACAAGGCAAGTGAGATGCGGGGCAAAGACCAGAGTAGACCAGGTCTGCGCCACCCCCTCCACAGCTAGACTGGTTCTCGCTGGGTGCTGGCAAATGCTCTCACGATCCTTATGTTCCTAGTACTGAACGACCTCACTCCGTGGGCCAGGAGCACCGGAATGGGCACGGCCTGTCATCTAATTGTAGAACCTCAGCCCTCTTCAGACCTCTTGATCAAAAAAAAATATCTGCATTTTAACAGGATCCTCCAAGGGATTTGTATGCATTGCTCTAGGGTTTCCAAAAGGCAAAATAAAACTGTAGAGGGGAACAGCTGCAAAACAGATGCAAAGCCAGTCACGTGGCTAACATATGACTTCTCCGGGGGGATTTATGGCCCTCCGTGGACGGTAGCTTGCAATATAGAAAACAGGACTGCAAGGGATAGGTGGGAAAAAAGAAAAGTAAGTGCCATGTTATAACCTTTTAACTGCCCTAAAGGGGTCCGTGCTGGATGGAGGAAATGTAGCTCTAGCACTTGAAAACTACCCAAATACAGCTCTGGTGTTTGTAGATTCTCTTTTCAATAAGGAACAAAGACTCTGTTCTGATCTTCTGTATTCTGAAATGCAGAGACATTTTGATCACTCTTTTCAACACAGCATTTCATAATGCCCAGATTTTATAATTAGAAGCAAAGTCAATATTATGTTTATAAATAACCTGGAAAACAGGTTTGAGGAGAATGGGTCGGGTTCAACTTCAGATCCTTCTCCGGTTACTCAACTTGGCTTGGTTTCTCTCCTTCAACAAACACTGGGTTTAGCCTGGCAAAGATTTTCAAGGAAGGCGGCTGTGAGGCTGGCTGCCTGAGTGCGTTCAAGCGCGGCTGGCTCCCCTGAAAACTGAGACCTGAGACGGAAAGGCGGGCGGAGAGGAGTTTAGGGTGCTCTAGATGTCCTTCGGTGCACTCCTGTAATCCCAGCACTGCAGGAGGCTGAGGCAGGAGAACCGCAAGTTCGATCCCAGCCTTGGTAATTTAGCGATTTAACAAGATCCTATGTCAAAATTTTAAAATGAACTGAGAATTGGCTCAGAGGAAGGCCCTGGGTTCAATCCCAAGTAGCACAAGGGGGGGAGGGGAGAAGAGCTCACTGGGGGGTCCCACCCGGCCCTGAATTCTGGACTCGCGCTGTACCGGGCACAGCTCCAGCCTAACTGGCGACTCTGCCTGCCGAGGGGTTTTAGAGGAGGTCGCCACAGTCCTGCCAGCCCAGGCCCAGCTGAGGATGAGCAGGTCCCGGGTCGCAAGGCTTGGAGAGCATTCTCAGAGCGGCCGCTAGGGGTCGCCCTCGGTCCCCGCGCCCGGGAAAGACCCACGTGAGCAGGTTTGCAGCTGGCTTTGCTCAGCCCCGAGCTGGGTCCCTGCGCTGCCTGGGGCTCTGCTACAGCCCACAGGACATCGGACCCCGGCCCGGAAGCTGGAGCGCCCCAGGGCCCCGAACACCTCAGGAGGGCTGGGTGTGCTGCCTGGCCTTCGTGCCCCTCGTGGCCTCTCCCCACGCAGGCAGAGGTTGGGGCTCCCAGACATGGGTGACCCCCACCCCCACCCTACCCCCCCCCCCCGACCTGGGATTCGCCAGCACACAGCTCTCATCCATCTGGAGAAAGCAAATGGGCCTAAATCCGCCCTAGTGTCCTGTGCTCAGTCATGCAATGTCCCTCCCAGCGGGCCACCTGCCATGCCCAACAGGCAGGGCTGAAAGAGACAGAGACAGACAGAGACAGACAGACAGACAGACAGACAGACAGACAGACAGACAGAGAAAGAGAGATAGAGCCGAGTTGGGAGAAACCTACGGAAGGTAAAATAGGGCCAAGGGTTCCAGGGGCTCCCCGCCTATGAGGAGTGTTTTGTAAGGTCACTGGACATTTTTAGTACGGGGTGAAGTCCCAGAGTCACACAAAGCAAGCCAGAGAAAGGTACTCCGGAGGGCCTCAGCCCTGCCCAGGCCGAGGGACCCTGCCTTGTGCTAGGGAAGGGAAACAGGCAACCTTCACTGACTCCAGCCATCGTACTTGGTAACTGCAATGTGCAGTTCTTGGGAGAGCTAACAGCGCTGGGGGAACAGATGTAAGCAACCCCATTTCCCTGGCCAGTAACAGAGTGACAGAGCCTTTATGCCGCTGGATTGATCTACAAATAAAAAACGTAGTTTCATTGTTCAAAAATCAGAAAGAAAATATACAATAAAAAGCCCCCTGCTCCACTTGTCCCCAAATCTTGCTCCTTCCGTCTCCCCTGCCGTGTGCACAGGCAGCCACGCCGTTTCTCGCTGGCTGCACCCTTGCAGCACTTCTTCAGGCCGAGGGTAGCTAACGGAGCGCGTGTTCTGTTTCCTCTGTACTAAGCACTGTTCTGGGCCTCGGTATTTTCAGTTTCCATACAGCTGCATATCTGCTTCCTCATTCTTTCCTGAGCGCGGGATATGCAGTTTAACTAAGCAGCCCACTCTGAGTGGACCTCGAGTGGTTCCCCACCTTTTACAGCGCTAAAGAATGCTGTGAGGAGTCCCCCGACCTCCATCCTTGCATGCAAGCCCGAGCCTGGAGCCTGCATGGACCAGCGCTAGTTTATGTCCCCGGGCCCCAGAGCTGACTTAGAACTGATTAGCTGCCAGCTCTGCTAGATAAATGCTCCTATCTCTGCCCCACCCCCCACTTCCTGGCTCCCTACTTCATCTTTTCTAGTTATGAAGCCTGTTCCTATTTGAAACAGCGGCAGACGTTGTGGACAGAGAGTTCCTGCCGCTTTATCTCTTTCTGTGGTTGCTTCATTTCATTTTTTAAATGCCAAATGTGACTCCAGCTGAACTGTGCTGGAGACACAATCTGCAGATGCGGTTCTGCGTAAACATGGCTTTTCTGCCCCCAGTTTGGCACAGAGCACCTCATCTGTGCTCTGGGGAAGTTCAGACCCTCTGCAGACTTGCATCCTAGGTTAGAAATGGGAAAAGACCAGCGGCAGCGAGGAAGCCAGCACCTACCTCCATTGCTAGCTGTTGACCTGAAAAGGACATTAAATAAATACAGGCCACACGGGGCAAGCCCAAAGGAGTCCACCCTCTAGAAAAGATAAAGCCATTGCCCAAGCTTTCCTTCTTATCTGTGGACATCTGTCATCTCCTTTCATACTTAGATTCCCAGATTCACCTTTCAAGATAATTTCTTTTTACTCTCCACACAGGATTAGGGCTGGGCACGATGGTACATGTCTGATGGTACATCCCAGCATTCAGGGAGGCAGAAGCCCAAAAATCTTAAATTCAAGCCTAGCCAAAGCAACTTTTCAAATGAGTAACACCCTGTCTTAAAAGAAAAAGTGAAAGTGGCTAGGGATGCAGCTCAGTGCAAAGTCCCTAGCACTAAAAAGTCAACAACAAAAAACAAAAACCAAGATTCAGTCTGGGTATGGTGATACACGGAACCCTAGTTGATACTTAGGTGATACTTGTAACCCTAGTTACTTGGGAGGGTGAGGCAGAAGGATTGCAAGTTTCAGGCAGAGCTCAGGCAATTTACTGAAACCTTGTCTCAAAATAAAATTAAAAGTACTGAGAATGTAGATTAGCACAAGAGCACTTGCCTAGCCTGAGTGAGGCCTTGGGTTCAATCCCAGTACCTCCAAACAAAAACAAATGAACAAATCAGGATTTGCCAGACTACTCAGACAGTAACAGCTACAAAAAGTGCAGGTAGTTCATTGTCAGTGGTATGATTCTGACTGCTCTCTGCACGGTTGACTGAAAGATTAGTTACTTCTGTTTTGGAGGCAACTTCAGAGTGCTTGTTCCTTTTTTTCTTTTATTTTGGTACCAGGGATCAAACTCACGACCTCACTCTTGCCAGGCAAGCATTTATGCCTCTGAGCTAAATCCCCAACCCCTTGTTCCTTTATTTTTGAAACAGAGTCTCGCCTTGTAGTTCAGGTTGGCCTCGAACTTGTGGCAATCCTCCAGCCTCGGCCTCCCAAGCACTGGGATTACAGGAATGTACCACCATGCCCCATGTGACTTGTTCTTAAGTGCTTACCGCACACCAGTCACCATGCAGATGAATGACATAAGGCCCAGGCCCTCCTTCTAAAAGCCAGATACTTCCAGTACAGCCAAAGGGATGGATTCCAAGTGCTCTGAGCTATGATATAGATAGGGAAGTGTGCCCAGGTAATCCTGAGCACGGAGAAGGGGTGCTGAGCCCAGAGTGGCGAAAGAGGAGATGTGTTTCTGGAAGGCGTCCCCAGGAGGGCGAAGCAGGAGCCCAGAAGGGAAATGCACATGCTCAGCCATTCCTCTGGCCTGACTGTTCCGGACTGGCCTTCCGGAACAAGCTCACCGGATCCGCACCAGCTGTCTTGGCAGACTTGCAGGCAGCCTTCCTCTCCACCCGGCCTTCCCTTCCTTTATCTCTGCCCCAAGAGCCTAGTCTGCTGATCACAAGGAAGGTCTGTGCTTGCCTTTCTCAAGCCACAGTTCTTGTATCTTTCCTTCCTACCAGCTGCTGCCTGGGAAAAGTCACGGCAGTGATCTTCTGGAAACCCTCACCACAGCCCTTCACCCCGAGAACACAGACACCTAGGAAATGTCCTCATCAGAGCAGTGGCTGCCGTTTTCACTTTAAGAATCGGTTGATCGGCTACGTAAGGTTGAGAAATAGCTGTACCTGCTGGCTGTGTACTGCAGGCCTGCGGTCCTAACACGTGGGAGATAAACACAGGAAGACCACAGGTTCAGGGCTGACTGGGCTGCAGAGCAAGACCCTGGCTCTGGAACTGAGCGACGGAGGCAGACGAGGCCGGAAGCCCAGTGCCCAACGAGGCAGAGATAGGAAGATCTCAATTTAACGACTTGGTAAGAACCTGCATCAAAATGAAAAATAAAGAGGACAGGGGATGTGGCCCAATGCAAAGGCCGTGGGTTCAATCCCCAGAACCACAAAAAAGAAAAAAAGTTGGTGTATCAGAGATGCTCTTGAAAAAGTGGTTTTATAGATGTTCTTTCAATTCTAATAGTGCCAGTAACAACAGTTCGCATTTATTTAAACTTACCATGTCCCAGATACGGCTCTAAGCACCAAAAGTTTTATCTCTTTTAATCCCCAGACTTTGTTCTCAAAGCCTGGTCAAAATTCAACTGTTCTTGGTTTCAGATCCCAGCTCTGCCACCTGCTCTTTGTAGAAAGTCTCTGATCCTTTTTTTCTAAGACAAGCTTTCACTGTGCAGTTCAGGTTGGCCTGGAATTCACTTTGTAGCCCAGCGTGGCCTTGGACACAGCCGTCCTCCTCCCCTGCCCTCCTGAGTGCTGGGTTACAGGCATGCACCGCCACACCCAGCAATCCTCAGCTTTCTTAACTGTAAAGTGAATGCAGTAATTTCTTCCCAGAAACTAGGGAAACAATATAGGTTAAAGCATCTGGCATAATAGGCTCGCAATAGATGAGTTACGGACCCCTACACGCCTGTATGTTGTATTAAAAATGATTCTGTTCTCAACGTTAAAATGGAAGACCTAATACACATTTCAAGAAAAACAGAAAGGAACTACATCATATTTTCTCTAAATAACTGAAGAGAAATCTGTGGACTGTGTTTCCTTTTCGATGGTGTGATCAAAAGTGTGGCGGATGTTAAACTTTTTAAAAAAACTTTTTACAGTGAAAGACGCACATCTTTAATCCTTCTCTAAATACTAACCCTCACATTGAACACACTTTTCCCATTGCTCTTGTCAACTTCTGAAGCAGCTCTGAAAGTCTCCTTTTATGTCTTTAGCTGCTGTCTCAATGTCCTACATCAATTTTTGCAGGGGCAGGGAGAGGTGTAACAATGGTACATACACCTCACATTGTCATCCCCAAATCATTCACCCAGAGCACGAGGCATCTCCATTCAACTGTCTGAACAATACCAGCGCAAAGCTTTCTCTTCAGCAAACTCAGAGAAATCAGTAGAACAACTATCTTAACTATTTTTATACGCATATACATATATTTTTTCTTTCAGCTCATCACACTAATGAAACAACATGATGTTTACACATGTGTGTCTTTTTTATTTCACTAATGGGTGTGTTCTCAAGGTGTACTCGTTTACCTATAAAAATGTCCAGTTTATCCTTCTTTATGGCTGAGTAGTACTCCATTGTATAAAAATACCACATCTTTTTTTTTATCCAGCCCTCAGTCAATGCTGAATCATTTTTAAATGTTTACTTGTTGTGGTAATTGTAATTTTGGGGAAGAGTCAGAAATCTCAGTGCCAGACCTAGTGAATGAGGACACCCTGCAACGTTATTATGACAGGCTGTGGTAGACTGTAGATATTCACTACATATTTTGATTGGCCTTTGTATCTGAGCTGAAGACAGTGCTGAGGAGCAAGCCCAGGAGCTGCTCACACATGCTGAGTACTTGCTTTGCCACTGAATTCCTGAGCCTCCTGAGGTCTACACCTGTTGAAGAAGGCTGCGAACATAAGGAAATACAGGAACACAGCCTAAGTACAGTTCACGGCATATTTCTATTCTGCACGCTGCACATTCCTCCCTACTTCACCCCCACTTGCATGAAATCATCAGAAAGGAAAGAGATGGCTGGGCTCGGAGCGGCTGGCCAATTTTAGCTCTAGGTGTCAGGGTCATGTGGAAGTGGCAGGTTTTTCAAATGCTGACGTGCTGACACTTAAGCACATGGCCGGATCCTGTTATAGCTCAGAGCAAGCATATAAAGAACTTGGCCCTAAGGTGAGATTTCAAAAAATGAAACGATGCCCAGCATGAGGTAAGTGGAAACCTTGGGGATGCAGCGCCCAGCCTGGTACTCCGAGGCTGGGTCACCTTGGGCTGTCACCCTCTAGCCCACCTCCTCGCTCACCTGTGAAATGGAGAGTCACATCCCCTCTGAAGCACTGCTGCAGTGCTGTCCGCTGCCCCTGCTCTGTGCTCAAAGCTTACTGCCTTTGACTCCGGGACGCCCAGCGTGGCCTTTTATAGCACTGACCATGCAGTCTGTGGTCGGAAATGTACCTCCTTCCACTTTGGTGTCCTTGGGGATTTGTCTAAGCACCGTTTCTGGGCTCTTTGGCGGGAGTCTATGCTTGTGGAAGGAACAGTTCTCCTGCTGAGCTCCCAGGGCAACACGGTTGGCCACCTGGTCTGTCACATGGGCCACTCCCTGCAGGCAGCATCCTCCATTTCTAAGAACCACAGGCTCCAGTCTTTCCAGAAAATGCCTCGCCTCCCCTGGTACTGTCCCTGCCCAGCCCTGGAACTCCGGGTCTCTATCCTGCCCTGGGCCCTCTGCTGTCTCTCGAATCTTCAGAGCTGTTTCCCTCTCCTTCCTCTTTTCTTCCATGTTTTGTGGCTCAAGGGACTGAACCCAAGGCTGTCGGGGTGGTAGGCAAGTGCCCTGTCCCTGAGCCCCATCACCAGTCCATGTCTAGCTGGTTTCTTTCCTGCCTCGCTTTTCTCAGAGTAACACAAGGAAAAGGTGTCTGAAAAACACCACACGCCGTTTAACTGGAGGCATTAAGATCAAGAAACACGGAGCTCTGTGCAGCGTGCGGTGCCACATGCCAGCCAACACACCGGGAGGCTGAGGCAGGAGGATCAAAAGTTTGAGCCCATCCTAGGCAATTTAACAACTTGGTGAGACCCCGTCTCAAAAAAAAAGAAAAGAAAAGTCTAGGGCTGCAGCTCAATGTGCCGGCCCTAGGTTCCATCCCTAAGACCACCAAATAAAAGGAAGAAAAATACAGAGGGATTTGTATTTTCTAATAATGATATGTAAACATAAAGCAGTCATGATACCACTAATGTTAGAGACGTCACTAAAATCATATCCTGATAAAAATTTGAACACAATAAGCATATCAATGCTATTTTATGACACTTAAGCCTCTCAAATGATCCAACTAAATCAATGCTTAAGAAACCACACCCAGTTCACTACCTTCCAAACACGCCCATTCCTGGGGGCTGGACGCAGGGCCTGTGCAACCCCAGCCCTATTTGTTTATGTGAATTCTGAGATGGGGCTGGGCATGGTGGCACATGCCTATAACCCCAACAGTCTGGGAAGCTAAGGCAAGAAGCTGGCAGTTGTAAGCTCACCCTGGGTAATTTAGCAAACTCACAAGCCCTTGTCTCATAAAGTAAAAATAAAAAAGACTGGGGGTAAAACTAAAGGGTTTTATCCCTGCTACCACAGAGACAGAGACAGAGAGACAGAGACAGAGACATAGTATCTCCAAGACTTGAATTGGAAGTTTTCCTGCCTCAGCCTCCAGAGAGCTGGGATTACAAGTGTGTGCCACCATGCCTGGCTGTCACGCCCACTTTTTGCCATGCACACTAAAAACCAGAAAGAGTATACTTTGTGCTTGGTCTTAGTTCTCAACCACTTTCTTCAGCCACGTCCTGAATCTTTATTTCAGCCAGGTCCAAGGCGAGGAGTAAGACCACATTTAAGGGAATAAGAATCCTGAAACAAATAATGTAAGAACAGAAAAAAGCTGTAGGACTCAGGACTCAGCTGTAGGACTGTAGGACTCAGAAGCCAGTACAAGGGATGCCAGGTTCCATTTTCTTTCCACTGACCCTTCTAATAGATCTCAGAAGTAGAAGGTCTTTTATTTGTCCATTTTCAAAGGCAAGAATGGGGGCTGGGATGTAGCCAGTGATAGACCGCTTGCCTGGCATACGTGAGGCGCTGGGTTCAGTTTCTAGCACCACAAAAGAAGGGATTATTCCAAAAGGAATTCCTATACCTGAGGCTAGACTTACTAATAAGCATCCGAATAGATACTTAGTCTACATGAACAAAGTTAAGGTGGGGGCTTCGATTTCATATGTGTTGCCTGGAACCACAGATTAAATACCTACACTGACTGCTTCCTGCTAGGATTTTTGAATTGTAACTTGATTTATTGCCTCTCATCCTCCCCATGTTTTCTTTCTTTCTTTTTTCTTTCCTTTTCTTTTTTTCAGTGCTGGGTTGAATCAGGACCCTGTGCATAGCAGCTACATCCTCTGCTCCCTTCTCCATTACCCATGTCCTGGACCCTCGGGCTGTCCCATGAAGAATGCTTGCACGGGAGCCAGACACCAATCACAAAACACATGCTGGGCTACGCACACACATTCTTCCTTCTTTCCCGTCTGAATTCCTAGCACCCAACCCAGGGAACTATTTCATTCATCGCACACCTAAATACTGCCTGACACTTTTCCGTTGTTAAAGGAAACTGCTATTTATGGACTATTGTGCTCTTTGCCTTGTCTCAAGATCGTGTTATGGTTACGTTCACATTCCCCAAAGAGCCCACCTAGAGAGCTTGGCCCATGGCAAGTACCTGGTGGATATTTGTGGTTAATCAGCTCTTCATCTGATGGATGACTCTTTGGCTTGGCCTCTCATTTTCCAGGGAGAGCTTGGCAGCCTCTAAAGAGACAGCCAACACCTGAAAAAAGAAAAGAAGCAAGTAGCTCATGCTTTAGGATTTCTGGCTCTGAAGTTTGATGGGGCCCAGTGAAAGAATCCCACAATTGTAACTCTTGATGTAGAATCTACCCAGTGTGGGTCTGGAAACTGAAAAGGGCAGGACTTGAGAAATGAGACAAGAAAATAGGAAAGGGATTTAACAAATACTATAACTACAAAGCATTTACTCAGACAAGCCTCCTCTCTTATCCTAGAGACCAGAAAGGAAGTAACTTCCCTCTCTGGAACTACAGGGTGGGGAGGCACCTACACAACCTTGGCCCAAACTCAAAGGCCTAGGTGTACACTGGGAGCGAATGAATGAATGAGAGAGAGAGACACACACACACAGAGAGAGAGAGAGAGAGAGAGAGAGAGAGAGAGAGAGAGAGAGAGAAATTAGCAAGTATTCTCAAAATCAGTCCTTTCCAGTATCTACATTAGTTTGATTTCCTTAAAGAATTATAATCACAATTAGAAACTACACACATTTGTTAAATTCTATGTATAAGACATAGATAAAAATGCTTTGTGTATATTAACTCACTTCACCCACATAATTCTTTGATAAGGATTCTTTTATTGTCTTCATTTTGTGCTATAGTTTGGATCCTGAATGTCCTTCAAAGGCACAACAGTCAAATGATCCCAGACTTAAACCTACAAAACTGTAAACCACAATAACTTTTCCTCCTTTTTAACTGATTTATCTTGTGCAATTGTTATAATAATGCAAAGCTGACTAGCACGTTTTGTAAATAAAATGTAAATCCAAAGAGGTACAGTGACTTCTCCAAGGTTGCATGGATGGTGAATGGTGAACCCAGGAAAGAGGAGAGAGAAAATTAAAGCCAGAAACTTTCGTTGGAATCTTACTCCATTGTTTATTGGATGTACAACCTTTTGCAAGTTATTTTAACTCCCTGAATCACATTTGCATCATTAGAAAACTCAGGTTAGTTGCATCTACATCATTGGGTTACTGTTAAAATTAGATGAGTCTGGAACTTTGAGTTTCCTGTAATTAAAGTATAATTAATTTGGATCAACCAAATAAGCATGCTAGAAAATTTTTCTTTTAATCTTCATTATATATATATGCACACACATTCTTCGATTGGGGATCGAACTCAAAATCTTGTACTTGCCAGGCAAGCACTTGTGCTGCTGAGCTATCTCCTCGGTCAAATCTTCATAAAATCTTTAAAAATCTGACAAGGCGGTAAGAAATTCCAAGCTCAAATGGGAGAAAAACCAGGAATCCAGAGAAATAAACTGAACATCAAAATCATTTTTCTGAAAAAGGCATTTGTCAATCTGGATTATCCAAACGAATTGTGATTTTGACGGATTCTGGGAGCAAAAGGACACAAATCAAAGATGACTGGAGTTTCCACAGGCACTTCCCACGCCCACGTGACCCACAAGTAAACTGGCCTCTCCCACAACACCTCCCTGGGACTGGGGGGAATGAGGTTTGGGGGCTGATGAGAGCAAGGGAAAACAAACAGTGTGTGTGTGGGGGGGGAAACCTACCTTTAAAAGGTTGTAGCTGGGTGTTTTGGCACATTCCTGTGATCCCAGAACACTGGCCGGCTGAGGCAGAAAGATTGTAAGTTCAAGCCCAGCAGAACAATTTAGCAAGACCCTGTTTCTTTTTTTTTTTTTTTTTTTTCTTTTTTGTCTTTTTCCTTTTTATCGGTACCAGGGATCGAACTCACGACTGCCTGCTTGCAAGGCAGGTGCTTATGCCGCTGAGCTAAATCCCCAGCCCCAAGACCCTGTTTCAAAATAAAAAATAAAAATAAAAAATGGGACAGCATAAAGGATCTGGGCTCAAAACCCAGTGCCTCACACACACACACACACACACACACACACACACAAGGGTTAAAATCATGAGCTGATAATTTTGCAGCTTTTCAGCCTATCACAGGTCTGCAATATTGACGTGCTTCAAAAATTCAAACTGTAGATTTAAAATAGAACTGCATGGAAAATAATGGTGAGGAATAGGAAAAGGGATACGGGAAGCAGAGCTGGAGAACAGCAAAGGTAGACAGGATTTGTGGGCCATGCTTCAGCCGCCCTGAAATGCTCCAGCTCTTCAGACTGGCAGCCACGCAGACCTCTGCTTTGCACCAGTTATGGCTGCGATTGCTACAAAGGATCCCTGAGTCAGGTGGCCCAGGTTCAAATCCTGACTCCGCCACTTACTAGTGAAGGGGCTTTGGGTAAATGACTTCATCACTCTGGCTGTTTTCCTCTTCTGTAAAACAGAGATGATACAAGTGCTTCTTGAGGCTGACTATGAGGCTCACTTGAGTTTTAATGTACAGACTACTTAGTAGACCGCCTAGGACTTAGTAGACTGCCATGTCTTGTAGTACACAGGAAGCAATTGTATGGTAGCAGGGTGTTGCTCCAGATGATGACAGTTTTCTGAACTATTCATGTCTTCCTTAATTATTTGTCAATATTTATAATGCAGGTAAAATATTACCGCTACTCTCAGCCTTCTCTGCCTCCCGTTATACATGTATTTATCCTGGACCATCTATCACATTTTGTTGCAATCATGTATTGACATTTTTATCTTCCCCTTGGAACTGTAAGTTAGCTGGTGATGGAAACTCAGTTTTATTTCTTGTTCTACCATGTGCAGAGCTAGACACATAATAGAAGCCTAGTAAATATTTGGTGATATTCATGTGTATTAATGACTACTTTGCTTAACAGAACAATTTTTCTGATAAACTGTTTTTTGCTGTTGTGTTTAGTTTTTTACCCCTAATTCTGTCCTCACTTTAAAGCCCAAACTTCAAATATTGGTTTCTCTCCTGAAATACTTCTCTGGAATGTGCACTTCCTCAATAGCCCCGTATCTTATCTGCCTAATTTCGCTCTGCCTGGGCCATGAGTGTCAGGAAAATGACTAAACCACCATAAAAATGACATTGGCAAACAGATTGGGCTGATGAGTCATGAGATCAGTGACCAAGAAATATTCACAGAATTCTTTTAGCTTACGTGGGAACATGCATTTGAATTGACTTCCTGGTTCTGTTATACTCATGGGAAGAACACTGAACTTGGGTCGGAAGACTGACATTTGGGTCCCAGATTCACTGCTTCTGTGTTGCATGCCCTTGGGAGTGACTCAGTCTTCCTAAACGTCACTTTCCTCATCTGTAAATTGGGTTGAAGAATAAATACCCTGAAAGCTTTGCAGTGAGATGTGCATGCTGAAGCAATGCACCAGTGTCCAAGCACTGTAAAAATGCAAAGGTAGCAACTTCACTTTGTGCTAAAAAGTTCTCACCGGCAGTTTCACCACCAATGGACAGCTGAGGCCCTTATGTTTGCACCCAAACACAGCACTTCACCTGGGAACCAATGGTCTTTGTGACATTGTTTTGAGTTTGGCAGATGACTAAGCTGGTTGCAGAGAAAACAGCCCAGGAGGGACCAGTCCAGGGACTGTGTAGGAGAGCTCATACCTTCCCCATGACTTGACTTGCTCTGACACACCCATCCGCAGTAACCAGTGGAGAGAGGGTGTGGGCTCCCAGTTGGATGCCCAAAAGAGAGAAGCCACTCCAGGATGACAATGACTTGAGATCCAGTTCGGAATCCAAGAGTACAAGCAGGCTAGAGAATAAAAGCAATTCCTCTGTCCAAGAGACCTCACACAGACCTTGATAGTGTGTGTATTAGGGAACAGGGAGGGCATCACCACCAAGTCACTAAAGACCAGACTCTCTGTCCTGGCTTGAGAGACTTATTTCCTCATCCTCATTATTCATCTAGTTGAATCCCACCCCTCTCCATTCAGAAAGTCAGACATATTTCATAATGGAATGAGGTGATCTCATTTGGCACTGCCTTTGTCTACGAAGACTGTATTCTTCAGCAAAGAAACAAGTTGTGCGTTCATGGAATCAGAAATGTCATTTTTTTTGTATGAATGTGTACATAATATTCAGGATTGGACCCAGAGCTTTTGTACGGAGCTACAGTCCCAGCCCTCTTTTTATTTTATTTTTTTATTTTTATTTTTCTTGAAGTAGCTAAGTTGCCCAGGTTGGGCTTGAGCTTGCACTCATCCTCCTCCCAGAGTGCTGGGATCCACAAGCATGTGCCACTATGCCCAGCCACATTCATGGAATTAAAAGATACTAGAACTCGGAAAGAATCTAGAGAATACCAGTTTTAATCCACAGGACTGGGATGGAGATGATGTGACCCACCCATGGAATGCAATGAGTGAGACCAGAACACAGGTGTCTTCCCTCCCAGCCCAGAATCCATCCCCACTCCTCCCTAACCAATGAACATGGAGAATCCAGATGTTCCCATCTATCACCTGTGGTTCAGAGAGGGTGTTTCTGAGTCAGAGGCACAATCTGCTAAGCAAACAGCTGCAGAGGCAGTTTCTCTGTGAAATCTCCCACCAAAGTTGGCTACCTGACCATCCTCTTATCTGTCATTACATTTCATTGTCCTCCTCCAGGTGTCATTACATTTGCTGTATTACAGGAGCATCAAGGATCAAATATGTTCACCCAGCCGGTTCTTTTCCTCACCAAGTCTTCCCCAGGCAGCCTTCTCCTTACACATAATTTCTTCCAAACTGTCTTAGAGAGTTAAGCTGCTGACAAGAAATCAAGACGTTGATGACAATATTCTAGATCCCAGTTTAACAGTCATTTAACATCTGTCTGCCAGGCACGCTCCCTCTGGCATCCCATTTAATCCCATTACAACTCTCCAAGTTAGATAAGCATAAAAATTCACAATGAGGAAATTGAGACGGGAAGTTAAATAACTTTCTCTGGATTGCGCGTCCAGTAAGTGATAGAGCCATCGCTGAGTCTTCCTTCTCGAGTAGATTTGGTTCAGCATATTGAAAACTACGAAACTGAAAATGATTGAACATGGGTGTTATTTATTTATATGCATAACTATTTGTGAATATTAGTTTATGTGTAACAGACCTAAATATATGGCCCGTTTCTAAACAACATCCTAAAAGTAATTTTACGTTGCATACACACACACACAAAATACAAACAAGCACACACATAAAGCCCTGTGTTCCACTGAGTTCTTCCTGTGTGTTTAGGCACCGGAAGACAATAGATCTTTGTTCCTCAGTGCCAGAATCACAGTTCATTCTGGGATACAAAAGTCTGACCTTTGTGTTCTAGAGAAAAGTAGTGTCCCAGCATCAAAAAATTTCAAATTAGTTTAAGAAACTAAGAAGTACATTTGTTTTTCTAATTTGTTTCTGTTTCTGTTTTGTTTTATTTTGTTTTGAGTCAGAGTCTCACTGTGTAGTACAGGCTGACTTTGGACTTACTCTGTAGCCCAGGCTGGTCTTGAACTCACACAGTGATGCTCATATTTCACCCTCCTGAGTGCTAGGATTATAGGCTTATGCCACCAAGCCCGACTAAGAAGTACTACTTAGGAGTGATTACAATGTGTCAGACACTGTGCTATGTCTTTTAAATTAATTATCTCCTTACAATTACAGGAGATCAATTACACAACATCATCCTTGTGTTTTAGCTGGAAATATTTCACATAGCCAGTAAAGGTCAGAGCCATGCCCATAACCAGCAAGCCAAGGCATCACCCAGTGGAAAAAAGCACCAAGGAAGCCAAGATGGGCCTGAGAAAGTGGCATGGTAGACCAGTGTCCTTCGGCATCCTCTGACCTTGCTTGTGGAGGTGGCAGGTCCTGTGATCTAAGCTCCAACAAGAGGCGGCAGACACAAGCCCTTTTTCTATGCTGGCATTCAGAACTGGATAGAGTTCTGGTTCTAGTTCCCTGGGAGCCTATCTAGAGAAATGTCGCTTTAGCCCTGCAGATACATTTCCAAGAAGTTCAGACTTAAATAAGACCATGATAATAGGAATGGTCCCCACCTTGGGAGAGTTTCAGCTCCCTTTCCAACAAGTCTGCTTTGGTGAAACTGTTTGGATTTGTTTGCGCTGCTGGTGCCAGGAACAGGTAATAACAACGGCTTGCGATTGACCTCATTCAGTTGCCCAAGAGCCTCTTGACTTGTTATCTCATTACCTCCGCACAATGCCTTCCTGGTGTCAGATAAGTCAGTGAGGTCAGCATCCCACACAGGAGAGCCTTCATTCCAGCCCTGGGCCTCTGCCGGGGCCTCTTCTCCAGTTAGTCTCTGCTTCAGAAGCCTGCTGACTTCTCACGCCCAAGTCTGGTCACTCCTTCACTGGCTACCTTGGTGGTTGCTGAACAGACTATTGTTTTGCTCATGAGTGTTTTAAAAGGCCTCTTTTGCAAGTTTTATTTCCTCTAATTAGGTCAGAAGCTTCTCAAGGACAAGGATTATACCTTTTACTTCTTTAGTTTCCCACTAATAATGCGCAACATTCTCTGTGTACAGCAAGCTGTCAGTGTGCCTTTGTTGGCTGATTTTTACTCCCTCTGCCCAACCTTCAGTAGAAGTGGGGGAAAAAATTACACAAGCAGAAAATGAGAAAAAGGCAAAGGTCTGGGCCTTTCCGCCTTAGGAAAAAATAGGTAAATCTCTGCGGGCCTTTTTGCATAAGGTTCTTGATTATCAATCACATTTCACCCACGCATTAATGGCTTTTCAAAACAAAGAGAACAAAAGTCTCATTGAAGGCCTCTCATGTGCTGAGTTCCTTATAAACATTATTATTTCAATTAATCCTCATGACAACCATAAACAGCAATCACTGTTTTTCTCATTGTGGGGAGTGGGATATGAAATAATTTGAAATAATTTTCTCAAAACCTCCTAACCAGCAATGGGGATAAGATTCCACACACAGCCTATTTTCAAAGCCCATGATTTTCCACTCAACTACACATCCCCAGGCTCAGCCCCAGGGTTCACTTGCCCATCCCTTTCATTCCTCTTCCTTTTCTTTGACTGGTTTATCTGCATGTTACACAACATGGACTCTGGGGAAGCCTGATAATAGGCTCCTGGAAAAAGGGAGCAGAGAAGTGGGAACAAAAAAAAGGTGGTTTTTTTGTGCTGAGCCCTGCTGTATGCCGACTGTGACTAGCTTCACAGGGCTACATGAAGTTTATTGACTCTTATTAATGCCCTCATCATTCAAATAAGAAGGTTGAGCCCCAGGAATCATGGGACTTGCCCAGGATCTCTCAGCCATTAAATGGTGGAATCAAAATCAAAACCTAAGACACCAAAGAAGGAGAATGTAGCTTCCCGGGAAAGCTGTGAGTTTCTACTCAGTCAGCTCTGTCTTCAGAAGCGAGGACTCTGTCTTTATGTTAGCAGGCCGTGAATAATCAGTTTAATGTGAACAGAACAAGACTCAAAGGCTATGAACTTCTGTCCCTGAGGTCGTCAGCCTCCCGTTTTGACAGGCCTCACTGAAGCCCACGGAGGAAGCACAGAGCTCACAGGCCAAAGGCCCAGCACAGCCATCCTCGGGGAACTGAGAGCTTGTGAACAAGCTGCTCGCATGTCCTCTGGGGTGACAGGGACCCCTGGAACCACCATTGCCTCTGAATGAGCTCCTCAGACAGACAGGAGGTACCTGACTCTGCACAGGCTGGAGGGAGGCTTGGCTCGGGTGGTGGCTGCCTTGCCCCTCCGCCTGGCCTCCTTTGCCCCTCTCTGTCTGCTGCCCCCCACCCATGAACAGGGACAACTTGCTCTCATCTCTTCCCACTTATCTAATAGCCTGTCTTCTCCACTGCACTCCAACATGAGTGTGACTCAGCTTTCAGTGGGGCAGCCCTCCCCGACTTCCACCCTTCAGGTGCGGCTGTTGCCTTTCTGAAGAAAGGAGAGGAGGGCACCCTGGCACAGCTAAAATGAGAAAGGGAGGAGTCTGGTCCCCCTGGTTAAGGTTCTCAATTCTCACAGCTAGCTTTCCAGAAGACTTCCTGGTTCCAGCCCTGCCTCCTCACTGGATGCCGCTGTGACAGCTGAAGCTGTCCTGGAACCCTGCACCAATCACAGGCCTGTACCTGGACCAATCACAGGCCTGTAGCTGCTATATAAACAGTGGTCCCTAGCCTCCTCTCAGCTTGGTTTAGGAGGGCTCCCTGCTGTATGCTGCCACAACCCAGTGAGATGCCATGGGCTTTTTGCTTGAAGGATGGGTAGAAGGCCACTCCCTCTTGCCTTCTGGGTTTAAACTTGGCAGGAATTTAGTCTGGGGTTGCTGTCAGTCATTCTGCTTTCACATGAAGCAAAAGTAGGTTTGTACCCCAGTGACACTGCTTGACACCTCAATCCAGCCTGCCCTGGACTTCCTCGTGCCCTGAGCTGATATTTTGCCACTCTTTAACTGAAGTCACCTTGAGTCTATTTACCTGACTATTGCAAGAGAAAGGGTGCTGACAGAATGAATTTTCAAAAAAGTTAGTCTCCCCTCCAACCTTTGGGCCACAGAGTTAATAATATTCTTATAGAACCTATCTTCTTAGTTATCTCCAAGGCGAGGCCTTTCCTGCCACCCCATTATAAATGGGCTCCCTCCAGCCCAGCAGTCCTTGTCCCTCTCCCTTGCTTTAATTTTCATTTATCATATATGTTGTGCTACTTATTTAGGTTATTTTGGCTTTTGTTTTCATTATCTGTCTCCTGATTTTGCTTATTTGTGGGTTTTGTTTTCATTATTTGTCTGCTGTAAGTAATAAAGACCAGGATTATAATAATAATTATTATTTTGTTATTGTTGGTGTTTGTTTCTTTGAGATGGGGTCTTACTTTGAGGTGTTCCTCAAACTCATGGTGAACCTCCTGCTTCAGCCTCCCAAGTGCTGGCATTACAGGTGTGCACCACCGCACCCAGCAATAATAATTATCATTGGTGCCTTGTATTGATCACTTTTGCCTGCATAGGCGCAGGCACAGATAGACACTCAGTGTGTATTAGTTCAGTGATTAAATGAAAATTTGAGTAAGTACTACAGAAAGGGATCGTAGACACGCGGAATCTTCCCAGAGCCTTTGGAGAGAGACTCAGGCTCAAATCTGGGTTCCTTCACCTACTGGTTACCTGTGCCAATTACTTTATCTTACTGAGATTCAGTTTCTCAACTAAAAGCAGGGAATGATAATTTCCCCTTGTATGAACATTGTCTTGTTAGATGAGATTATGTCATCTAGCACTTCCCTGCCACATGGAAGGACCTTGTTACATATCCGGAGGGTGACCTACTTGAAAGAGAAACTCACACACTGGCAAGTCTTGGTCATCTTTTGTGCATCCATGATGGCTAAGAAACAATCAAGGATATATCCTTAGCTCAGTATGAAAACCAATATTTTTGGCCTGTTGTTAGCATGCTCACTGATTTTACAGTAGCTAATCCAACAAAGAAAACTTTTCTGGCCTGGAATTCTAGTGGGACACAGATGATAAACTGGGCTCCTGGCCAAAGATGACATGATATTTATTAACAAGTGTTATCACTGAATGCTGTCAGAGACTGAACGTTAAGCTCTCCAAAATTCATGTGTTGAAGCATCATCCCCAGTGTGATAGTAGCTGGATTTGGAGCTTTTAAGACCAGACCCCCTTCCACATCAGAACAAAGCAAGAGGACAGCCATCTGCAGGTCAGGAAAGAACCAAAACCAGAACTCATGCACACAGCACTCTGATCTCTAGAATTGTAAAGAAATTAGTATCTGTTGTTAAACCACTCCATATAATGCTCTTTGACATGACAGCCTGAGCTGACTAAGACATTCGAGTACTTTTCCTTTTTCATTGAGTACATTAAAAGAAAAAAGACTCTTTATAACAAATCAGTAAAGTGAGAGTAAAAATACCACGATCAAGGCATGTGTGCTTTAGCATAACAGGTGTAGATGAATGGGAAGAGCAAGTGGCTGATAAAATAATACAGAGCCCTAGAATTGAGCTGGAAACTTAGCTGTGACTTCTAGTTGGCCAAACAAGAGTCAGAGATGATGTGAGTCAGCGAAGGGCAGGCGCTTATTGGCCTAACGTCTGGTTGAGAAACTCCTCAAGTTCAAGAGCAGCGTCAATTATTTAATATTATATGAGGTGTGTCTGCTTGGCTCCCTCCTTATGTGACTGATGCCTTAACAAACGTGGCCAAGTGAATAGGTTCAAATTAATACGTTGAGCCTTCAATGCAGCCATCGAGCTGCCACCCTTTGCTCATCGCGTTTAATGAGTGTCTCTAGTTTTCCCTTTCAAGCTGATGGCAACTTGTTCAAATAGACTCAAGATCTTTGTCCTGTGAGAACGGATGTAACAGAAAGGAAGATCTTTCTCACCATGCAGCCCTTTATTTAGGTCCTGTGCCAGTGGCCATGAACCTTATCTCTAATCAGCACTGCACCTCACTATCATTACACAGACGAGTATAGACCTCAGAGAGGCCGAGTAACACCCACAAGACCCACAGGTAACGAGAAAAAGGACTGGGCCCAGAACTCTGCTGTTTCATCCCATCAGTGTTTCTCAGGGTTTACTCACTGATGTGACTCCTCCACAATCCTTGTCTTCTCCTCATAACCTGGATTATTGTTTAACCCATTTTAGCAATGAACTCATTGTAGGTTAATTTAAGTATAGCTTTTCCTTAAGCAATATCCATGAAATTATGGGTTTGATATGCTTCTTTTTCTTCAAGATCTCATTTTGTAGTGCAGGCTGGCTTTAATCTCATTAAGTAGTCCAGGCTGGTCTCGAACTACCAGTGATCCTCCTGCCTCAGCCTCCTGGGTGCTGGAATTACAGGTGTATGCTGCCGCACCATGCTATTCTTGATATAGTTGTTGGGTTTAAAGTAATGCTTTTTAAGTGAGGATAGTCACCTATCTCTTAAAGCAGAAAGAAAGAAAGAAAGAAAGAAAGAAAGAAAGAAAGAAAGAAAGAAAGAGAAAGAAAGAAAGAAAGAAAGATGATTTGCCAAGTTTATCCTCAGTAAACTAGCACAATTCTTTTTGTGAGTTTTCAATGATTGATTTTTAAGAGTCAGTGTAAGCAATGATCCCTAGAGAGGACTCTTCTGATCTACTCAAGTGAAAGAACAATCTCATCAGTTCTAAAGCAAAGGAGATGTCATTTACTTGGGCTGCTAGCATCTATTAGATGGGCACCCAGTTTTGTTGGTTCTGTAAAGGTCCAAAAAAATGTAATTTTCCTCCTCAGAGGGCCTGTAGCCTCTAAGAGAGAATGACAGCACACAGAATAGTAGCATTGTTTGGCACAAGCACTACAGGGCACAGGAAAAGAAACAAGTCAAGAAGGGTTCTCAGAGAAGAGGTCACAGCTGTTGTTTTGTTGTGTTGTGTTGGGGATTGAAGCCATGGCATCACACTGAATTGGTTCCCCAGCCCTTTTTATTTTATATTTTGAGACAAGGTTTTGCTAAGTCTCTGTGTTGCCCAGGCTAGTCTCCAACATGCCATCCTCCTGCCTCAGCCTCACAGAGTGCTACATTACAAGCATGTACCACAACCATGGCCAGCAGGCACGGCTGAGCTTTTCAGAATGAGCCAGAGTTAAGGATAAGGTCCTTGAAAGCTGTAGCACCAAGTCGCAGAGAGGAAAACATCTTCATCAGGAGCAATCTGAGGAATTGGGGATATAGGTTTCTTGGTACCAATGAGCAATCCAGCAGAGCTTCGGTGAAGGCTATTGCGGCTAGAAGTTCAAGATGCTGATGGATCAGATGGTGAGAAGCCTGACTGAGAGCCTGGTCTGAGAGTAACAGGAGTCATCTGAAGGTTGTGAGCAGAGCCACAGATCCTTGGACTGTGGCTGTGGGACTACTGGGTGCAGACTGCTCATCTCTATTTCTGGGAATTTCCCTGTATGTGTTTGGCACCCAGGCAGCAGCTGTTATCCCTGACTGCTGGAAAACAGGGCCTTGCTGACACGGATTTGGGCGGCTGTAATTACAGATAATGGGCTTCAATGTGCCTGTCAGGAATTTGCACAGTTGGCTCTATCGCTGGAATTTGAATATTTTACATTGCATCTGTGCACCAAAGTCAGACAGCAGAAGAAGCAGAAGTGGACAGGGATTCCCATCAACCTGGTAAGTTGGCCTGGGAGATGGCTGTGGAGCTGTCTGAGGAGAGGCCTTGCCCGTGGACTGGTCTTTGCATGGATGAGCCTCCCTCCACAGAACAGGGCACTGGATCTGGGAAGCGAAGGAAACTGGGCTTGTTGGCCCGGGACTAATTGGGCATCTTCCTGGGTCCGTGGCCATTTGGAAGGACTGTGTCCCTCACAGCCTGGGCCTCAGCTCATGCTGTGCCCCGCCCATCTTCCAGTAGCCAATTTAAAAAGAAAATAGATGACTTGAACATGGATATTGCCCTATTTACGACATTTGTCTTGGAAGTGCTTGCTTCAAAACTGCTTTTGTTTTTTATGCCCCATGTTGTCCAGAGTCCATCTCATTTCCTGCCCTATTCTTTACTTTGGTCTTCCGTTCTTTTCCTGGCACTAATCTGTTTAACAAGTATTTATTGCGCACTTGGCCATGTGTCAAGAATGCTCAAAATAGTTTATATATGGATTAAAATGTATTACTTTATGTAGTCCGTAAATACAGATAAGGCAGCTACTATGAAACCCATTTTACAGATGAGAAAACAAGGCAGATGGTGATGGAACTCAGACTTGAGCCCAGCAGTGCAGCATTCCCTCAAAGTCTCTGTCACACTCCATGTGAACTTGAGAAAGTTCAGCCTGTCTCTTGTTTAACATTTAACTTTTTCCTAAGCATTTCATTTGTGATAGAGTCTTGGCATGTGTGATTTCCACCAATCCTCACAACAACCCGAAGAAAAAGATACAGATAAGAGAAACAAATCAGAGTGATTTATGCAGTTGATACAAGATAAGTCCATTAGTAAGTGCAGCTGGTGGTCGGCCTAAGGTGGGTCTCTTGTCTCCATGCCCACAGGACTTGGCTTCTGTCTGTTGCCCAGTTCTCTCACACACTAACTTCTTTGGATACTCTCAAAGCCTGAGTTAGTCCCCGGGGCCCATCCACTATAACACTACGCATACCCCCATCTCCACCTTCTGCCATAATGGAATAGAAATGAAATTTCAACCTTCACTCCTCTGAGAAGCTACATTCTCACTGGCTTAAAGGTTCTTTTACTAAAAATCACTATAAAAGTAACATTTGCCATTTATTAAATGCTTTGTAATGTGCTAGGCATTTACACACACTATTCTTATCTATCACATCATGCCTGCAGATAAATATTATTATTGCTTTACAAATGAGGAAACAGAGGGCTAAATAACTTGCCCATACTCACACAATTATTTAGATATGCTGACTCCAAAAGGTACACTTTTCCTTCTCTACCCAGCTTTCTTTCACGTGGTTTCAATCCAGGACAAGGTCTCCTAAGAGCTTAGAGAAACCATACAGGATGGAAGACACTAGATTTCAGTTTGGGTCGGTTGAATCTCTTTTTTTTTTCTTTTTTTGTGTCTTTCCCTACTTCCTGTCCTCTTTTTTTCCCTTCCTTCCTTTCATACAATTAAGAAAAATCACCCAGTTACTAACTAAACCAACAGAAGCACTAGACATGGCATCTTGTCACTTTTAAAGTCCAAGCTCCACCCATATAAATTATGACTGATTTCAATAAAGTCCCAACCCAGTGTGAATCAGCACAGAGAAAAAGCTAAGGAGGGCAGGGCTAAGGTTTGGTGAGCAGAGTTAACTCAGAAGTTATGAGTAAGAGAAATTCTAGAGTAGCCTCTCTGCCAAGTTAACCAGGCCAGGGTTTGCCAAGGTATAGTTGATTGCACAAACGCTGGTGGGCTGGTGTAGACAGCCCCAGGGAACAAGGGCAGCTGCCCTGCCCTGGAGGAGACAAACTGGGTGGGTCACTGGAGTTACAGACAGTTGGTCAACTCACTAGAGCTACTGTAGGAACAGTCCTACAGTCACGTAGGTGGAGGTGCACCTGTTCAATTCTGCGCATCACTTTACTCGAGAATGATGTCTATAAGGTATCCAAGGTGCAGGTACAGATTTATTCAGAATACTAAACATTTTCTGTAATGTGAGCTGGCCAGAAATAAACCATCAATACAAGTAGTGCATGCTTTACTAAATACAGTGACTGGGTTTTGTAGAGTCTTAAATGAAATAAAAAGTTTGTGCCAAGGCTGGCAATAGCTAGGTTGTGGAGTCCTGCCTACAATGTCAGGCACAGAGAAGGCCTTGGGTTTGTTTCTCCAAGAACCGGGGGAAAATTGACCTTGGTTCAGGTTCTTCCCATTGTCTCTGAATCAACCTCTCTCTATGAGCTTGAACTTTATAAGTAAATTCAGGGGCTTCAGGATAATTGTGCTCCAACCCCAGGCAGATTTAGGCTCTTGCAGGTCTCAATCATTGCAATTTTTTTTCTTTCAAAAGACAAAAACCAGAAATATCCTCCCTGTCCAAATCTTCCTACAGAAAGAAGTTGTGTATCCAGACTAGGTAGAAAGAGAGTGGGGTTTTAAAACTAATAAAGATTTGGAAATGAATCCTAATTCTACCCCTTCCTGGATACTTCTTGACTTTGGAGAGTTGTGACACGGAGAAAGCAAAACTTAAAATAGAAAGTTACTGAGAAAATAACAAGTGTAAACACACATTAAAGTGCCCACGGAAGTGTCTCACGCATGCTCAAGAATATCTTGTCACCCAACCTCCACGGCTGACCTATATTAGAAAGTCTAGTCTTTTCTGCATTAGGAAGCCTTTCTAAGTATTTTAAAGACTCTTACTCTCTATCATATAAAGTTCAATGACCAGAGGGAAAAAAGCAGTCAGGGGGCTGGATGCATAGCTCAGTGATAGAGCACCTGCCCAGCTTGCATGAAGCCCTGGGTTTCATCACCAGCACCACACACACACACACACACACACACACACACACACACACACGTGCATGCATCTACATGCATATGCACACCTGCACACACACACACACACAGAGCAGTGACGAGCATTCGAAGACAGCATGTGTTCCAGAAATGAAAATGGGCAACTCAATTATCTTATTCCATAAAAATTCCTGAGCATCTCTCCTGTGCTGGGGACTGAAGTGGAGCTAGAGGTACATAATGAGGTATGGGAATCAGATTAGAGGGAGAAACAAGCAACACTATTGTGAGACATACAAAGGCCAAAACAGTCCTGAGCTCCCTCCAGGAAGAGCATCTAAACAGAACTCTATTCAGAAACTGTCCAGCGTGTGTGTGTGTGTGTGTGTGTGTGTGTGTGTGTGTGTGTGTGTGTTGGGGATTGGGGCAGGTAAGAGATTGAAAGCATAAGCAGGAGTAGACCAGGTGCAGAAGGAAAGAGAGCAGCATACAGGAGACACGGTGTGAAATCCCCACTCCTTCTGACTGGCAGGACCACAGGGATGGGGGCAGAGACAGAAGCCGAGGGGTCGGGCAGGGGTCAGATCACAAAGGGTCTCAGGAGTTGGGTTATACCATTTGGGTTTAGACATGAACTCGGTGGAGAATCTTTGAAGCGTTCCAAGCCAGAGAGTAACATGATGAGATTTGCTTGAATAAATTGCCCTGAAGATTTATGACCATGGATTCCGCTTGTTTTTATGAACTCATGGTACTACTTACCACCGTCTCCCTCCATGGAAAGAGAAAATACATCTTTGAGAATTAAAACTGTCAAAGAACCTTGGGCTGGCTAGGATTTTGGTTTTGTTTGTTGGTGCTATAGCTAGGGTGGAGGCGACAGACTTGAAGAGAAATAGTGACACTGAGAATCACTTGGCTCTTTTCTTTTTTACCTGCAGAGTCAAATTCACAGCTCTCCTAACATAAACAGGAGCTTTGAGATTTTTACCAACTCTAGGGGAGACAAAGACTAGCAGGGTTTGGGGAGGTTTCTCAGCATTGAGAGCTCATAAGGCTGTGACCCAGCTTTGAAATTTATTAGCAGAAGCAGTTTATGACTATCAAGTCTCACTCTTAAGTGCTTGTCTTCTATTTCTGGCCCTAACTAAAGCTGTCAGCTTCTCGCTTTCAAAAGAATTCTGTTCACTTCATTAAAAAAATATATTATGCTTTTGAGAAATCTACAGAAGTATCCTGAAAACTCAGTGGCCTCATTTCTGGTAGCTACATAACATTTGGAAACATTTGTTTTTAATCACTCTTTTTGATCAAATTTTGAGTCAGGGATTTTGTGTTCCAAGGAAGTTTGTCCAACAATCAGGACTCCTTTACTGGAGGCTTTGTTTCTGTAACCTACATATAACATGTCTACTTCCAACCAGCCCCAGCAACCAGCAAGATCTAAAAAGCAGAATTAGAAAGTGGATTAAAAAAAAAAAAGCAAAACTTTTTGTGTTGCAATCCTTTACTGCCCTCATTCACTAGAAGGCTGATATGACATTTGTCTTGGCAGATGAAGTGTCACATACTAAGCAGGTGATAAGTGGCATAGCTCAATGAAGGCATTTGGGAAAGCAAGTCAGGGACAAATGACAAGCTGGAATGTGTAACTGTCAGCACAGACCAGCTAAGGTCCTCATATAAAAGTCATTTGGGGGACATCACTCTGACTTGGCAACCTTGCTGAAGTTAGACAGGCTTGGCCTCGCTTTTAAAATCAGCCGTGCATGCGTGTGTGTGTGTGTGTGTGTGTGTGTGTGTGTGTGTGTGTGTGTGAAAGAGAGAATGGTGACTGTTGTCTTTCTGTCACTGAATATTTATAGTAGAAAATCAAGAGGTAGTGTTGTACTTAATAGGAGATGGAGGTTTTTTTTTTTTTTAGGAGAAAAGCAGAACAGATTTTCAAGTAAATCTGATCTTAATTCAAGAGACCAAATAAAATGACCCCAGCTAAAGGGAGGCTTGTGTCACCAGCTTTGTCCTCCATGTATGATGAGACTAAGTTCTTCCCACGTGGAGATGCAGTCGCAGCTCATCTGGGAACTATACACCCACTGGGGTCTGTAGGTCAAGATGTAAGTGTATTAACAGAGGGCTTCTTCAGGCTAATGTGATGGAGGCCCATCAAATCTGAATTAAAGCCAGAAAAAGGGAAAGAAAACAAAATTAAATAGTCCTTTCATGAACTTCAGTGAGTCTTTGCAAGTGGAGACACAGATGTACAATTTTAAAAACATACTCTCAATGTCTTGTTTCTGGCTGAATGGCTTTCTGCATGTGGGCAGTTTTGGCACTGGCAAAGCACTTGCTTTGTGTGAAGGGAAATGAATGTGAGAAGAGAGAGCGGGGAAAGAGGAAGGACCAGTTTCTAGCCTGCGTTTGTTTTTAATCTTCTAAGTCCCTGGGCTCTTGGTTTAGAGCTATGTTTAATTGTGAGAACAGCTCTGAAATAAAAGTGAGACCAAGCACCATCTTCCTCTGAATCGGTGTTTAATTTGAGTCCTCCCAGTCAATCAGTAGTGGGCTTCATTGTGGTGGTGTGCACACAGGTGCTAGAGGAGGTACTCTAAGTAGAATTAACCATACCCACAGGGGCATGGGCAGCTATCAGAAGGATGTGCTGTCACTCTAAGCATACAGCCCTCTCCACATTCTCGGCTCAGATGCTCAGTTATGACAGGCAACTCCCTTGACTCAGTGGCTGGGCACATGGTCCAGACCTGACCAATCACAGCGCTTCTTCTCCCAGGTCCCCAAGGATGGTTCTAAAATTTTCATCTAAAATTCTCATCTGACGGTGGGAGGGTAAAACTTTAAGCTATGTTTGTTTGGCAATTTGTGAGCAATAAAACCTAAAATATTGAACTTGCCTTGGATCCCAGAAGACAGTAGAAGCTGAAAAGGCTGTAAGAATTTCGAAGAGGCTGGGAATGAGAGCTCACAGTGCCTTGAACGTAATATTTTTGCAATTATGGATCATGCCGGATACAAGTGAAGGCTGAAAAGAAAGCAAGGAAAATCTTATCAGAAACTGGAGGAAGAGGAATCTTTGTTAGGCAATGGCAGAAAGTTTGTTAATATTGTTGCTACACTAATGTGCGTGGGACATGTACCTCATGAGAATCAGGTGTGGTGCCACGTGCCTGGAGTTCCAGCTATTCAGGAGGCTGAGGCAGGAGGCTCATTTGAGTCCAGAAGTTCTAAACCAGCCTGGGCAACATAGTAAGACCAGATCTAAAAGTAAAAGAGAGTCAGACACTGGTGCACACCACCTTGACTCTAACTAACTAGCTAACTAATTAATTGAATAAATAAGGGCTGAAGATGTAGCCCAGTAGTTGAGCACTTGCCAAGCATAGGCAAGACCCTGGACCGCAAGTTTTAAAATAAAGTCCACCTCATAAACTGTGTAATCAAATAAAGTTTTCAGGCTCCCCTTACTTGTAATTTCTTGAATTTGGTCTCCTCTGTCTTTGCGTGTGTGTGTATGTGTTTATATTACAGAATAGCAATGTCCTTTTTGGGAAATTGGTGCACAAATATAACATATCTTGCACAATTTCAATTCCTTTACACGCCTCCCCTTTCATGGTTCCTCCTTAAATTTCCTTCTCTCTCTCCAAGAGTTTATCTTCTGGTTCGCTATCCTTCTTACTTACTTTATTTATTTATATTTTAGCTTTCTCTTTTAAGAGGAAGCATGTAACATTTCACTTTCTGAGCCTGATTTATTTCATGGAGCACAATCATGTCCCGTTCCATCTATTTTCCTGCAAATAACATGGTATCCTTCTTTATAACTGAATAATATTTCATGATGTATATCTACCATACTTACTTATTCATCTATTAGCTTCCATCTAGGTTGTTTCCAGAACCTTAGCTGTTGTGAATATGCTGTTATAAACATGGGTATGCAGGGGCCACTATAAATACGATGTCTTTCATTTTTTTGGAAATAAACCCTGGAAAGTTATAGCTAGGTCAAATGGAGTTTCTATTTGTGGCTTGCTGAGGTGTCTTCATACTGATTTGGATGCTGCTTGTGCTAGTTTACATCCCCACAGGCAGTGTAGGACCCCGTCCCCATCCTCAGCAGCAGGAGGGAACACACACACAAAAAATATCCTCAGTTGTTTTTTTGTGTTCTTGGTGATCATCATTCTGATTGAGTTAAGCTGGGATCTCAGTTACTTCAATTTACATTTTCCAAGTTACTAAAGCTGTTGAAAAACATTGTATGTACTTGTGGGCCATTTGTGCTTTTTTGAAAAGTGCCTATTCATAAGTTCATTTGCTCATCTTTTGATTGGGTCATTTGTTTCTGGGAGTTAATTTATATGCGTTCTTTATATATTCTGGATAATAGTCCTCGATCAGAACTGTAGCTAACAAAAAGTTTCTCCCACTTGATGGGTTGCTTTTTCATTCACTAGGTTGTTTCCTGTGTTGTGCAGAAGATTTTTTAATTTGAGGTAGTCCCATTCATTGATTTTTGTTGTTATTTCCTGTGCTATTGGTGTCCTACTCAAGAAGTCCTAGCCTGTGCCTATGCCTTCACGTGTTTTCCCTATGTTATCTTCCTGCAGTTTCAAAGTTTATGTTTTTATATCTAGGTTCATTTTGATTTGATTTTAATACAAGGTAAGAGATAGGAATCTATTTTCAATTTTCTGCAAGTAGATGGATACCTAGCACCATTTTGTTTTGGGTTTTTTGTTTTTGTTTTTGTAGCAGGGATCAAACTCATGACCTTGCGCTTACCATGTAAGTGCTTGACCCGCTGAGCTAAATCCTCTGCCCCCTTGTTGGTTTTTTGAGACAAGATTCTCACTATGTAGTTCAGGCTGGCCTTGCTCAGACTGACCTAGAGCTCATGATAATCCTCCTGGCTTAGCCTTCCAAGTGCTGGGTTTATAGGTATACTCACTCCACCATGCCTGCTCCCAGCACCTATGTTAAAGAGGCTAGTTTTCTCCAGTTTATGTTTTTGGCCCCTTTGACTGTAGGTGCATGACTTTGTCTCCCTGTCTTTTATTCTGTTCCATTGTTTTTCCTGTCTACTTTTGTGCCAGTAGCACATCGTGTTGCTACAGCAAGCAGAAACCTTGATTGGATACAGGTTTATTTTATGTTACATGGGTACTGACAGGGAATCAATTGTCCCTCAAAATGTCATGCCCAAAAGGCCCAGGGAGAGAGGTTTTATGGGGTTGCAAAAGTTGGGGGGAGAGCGGAGGTGCAGAGGTAGAGTACTTGGCTATCTTTCATTGGTTCTTACAATATACGTCACAGTGACCAGGCATTTCTAAGAGACAGAAGCAACCAGAACTGCAACAGGAGCTACTACCTATGCAACTGAAGTACACTGGCTTGGGGGCATTTTCTGCTACTGTTTTTGTTACTGTAGCTCTGTAGTATAACTTGAAACTTGATATTGCACTGTTCTAGCTTGGCTCTTTTTGCTCAGGATTTCTTTGGCTATTGGTGGTCTTTTCTGATTCCATTTGAGTTTTGTAGTTGATTTTTCTAGTTTTGTGAAGAAGGTTATTGGTATTTTCTTGATTTCTCCCTTAGCAGGTTCATTAGTTGTATACGGTGTGCAACTGATTTTTGGGTGTTGATTTTGTATCCTGTGTATTGGTTTCTCTCTCAGAAAGCTGTCCCTTCATAGTGACAAGATGACTGTCACAAACTTCAGGTGCCCATTCTATCAGCTGTGTACACCTCCACCCTGAGAAATGAAATTTTCTGTGTCCCTATATTTTATCCAGTCTCAGGCCTATCTTCCATGGGCTCAGCTTTGATTATTTGTCTGTATCTAAAAATGTTACCTGGTTTCTTCTAGCAGCTTGCAGGACAAAGCAAAAGAGAAGGATAAACCACTGAAAGAGTGTTTAGAAAGGAACTAGCTTAAAAGAATTCTAGGCTTTCTAGGTTGATAACAAAAAAAAAATTTTTTTTAAATGACTTATATAAAAAAATGTCCAGTGCAGGGCTAGATAAAGTCAAAGGTATATTTGTACTCAATTCTGTTAAGACTTCTGAAAGCTTATGGTACCAATCAGTCAAACAAAAAGTCCTTTAAAGATATTTAAGGTTTAACAAGTAGATCTTCTTGGTCAAACAACAGGACTTTCAAGAAGCTTAAGGGTATTGTCTTTCAGTAGCCTTTTAAAGTAGGATAATATGGGGCTTGACCCTAGGGCTTTTACTCTGAGCGACATCCTCTCAGGCTTTCTCTTTCTTTTTTCTTGTTTTTTGGCATTGCACTTTGTTTTATTTTTTGAAAGAAGGTCTTGTTAAATCCCTCTGTTGCCCAGGGTAGGCTCAAACTTGTGATCCTCCTACCTCAGCAGAGTTCTGGAATTACAGGCATAGGCCAGCCACCTCACCTGGTAAGAAATGCTTATATAGAGACTTGAAAGTGTAACTTTAACCTGAATGAAAGGCCTTCCAATAAAATTCACAGGAATTGTATATAATAATAATAATAATATTTACCTTATTTCGTCTGCAGAAACATCAGCATCACCTCTGAAAGAGGCTGAGACAACATGAAATGAAAGGTCACTCATGAACTCACCATATTTTGTGCATGTGTAATACTGAGGATTGAGCCTAGAGCCTTCACACTTGGCTATATCTCTGGCCAGGTTTTACCTTTTATTTTGAGACAAGGTCTCTCTAAGCCACTAAGTGGCCCAGGCTTGAACCTGCTATCTTCCAGCCTCAGCCTGCCAGGGTGCTGCAGTTATAGGAATGTACCCTTAGGATCAACCTGAACTCCCAAACTACTGGGAAAAAGCAAGCTAAGAAAATTACTCTGTTCCATGTTCATGCTGTGTGTGTGTGTGTGTGTGTGTGTGTGTGTGTGTGTAAATGGAAAGGTAACTCTGAGAATAGAACCAATACATATGAGAACCACTCATGGAAATATAATCAATTCTTAAGGAACTCAGTATATCTCCGGAGGATTTCAAAATTGCTGTGGGTCAATGGTGATGTCTGTGTGCTTACGAGTTCCTCCGTTTCTGCATAGGAATGTCTACAGTGATTATCCTAGCCTGTTCCAACATCTCACACTGCATGTATGTTTTTAGGGGAAAGATAACTTTTCTGTTTCACAGGCTTCACAGGCTAAAGGATTAAGAAGGATTCCATGAGGAATTGGAGATGTGGCTTTATGGTAGAGCACTTACCTTGTATCTACAAGGCCCTGGGTTCAATCCCTAACAGTACTCAAGACACAAAATAAAAGCAAAACCATGCTTGAGAAGGTTCTTAGAAAGAATACACCTAAAGATATTCATTCACAGACCATAAATTTCTGGACTTCCAGTGTTATAATGGGCTGAGATTCTTGAGGGCTGTGGGAGGTGGTGGCAGGTGGTGAGTGTGTCTTACATGGAGGAAGAAGATGAATCACTACAAAACCAGAGACTAGACTGTCTAGAGCTAACCTCCAGGATGCCTCCCAATATGCCCACCTTGTAAAATTTAATCTATTATGAAGTCCTTTCTCTGTAAGTTTGGGCTAAACTTACTGACTTACTCCTAATGAAAATAAAGCAGAAGCATTTGTACATGAGTCAAAAGACTAGGAAGTCTGTAGTGTTCCTGTCTCTCTCTCCTCCACTCAGTTTGTAAGAAGCACATTATCAGCAGTCCTAAGAAGTCAAACAGCAAGCCTCCGAAACTTCTTGCCAATAGCCAGAAGTGAACCCTCCTTAGTCCCAGTCTCCAGCTACAGCCCCTACTAAGCACTGCAGCCTCTGGAGATATCTGGAGCCAGAATCATCTATCTAGTGCCTACAGGTTCCTAACTCAGAAACTTTGTTGGACAAATTATACTAAATTTGAGGGTAATTTGTTACATGGCAATTAATAATACCTTGACAAAGACATATACTCTGTGATTCCATCTAAACAAATATGTGGGAGGACCATTTTACCTACAGGGATAGAAAGTAAGTTAGCAGACCCGAGTGATGGTGGGAATTGAGTGGGTAGGGGCACAGGAAAACATGTGCAGTGCACAGCCATGCTCTGTATCTTGGTTGTGGGAGTAGTCATACAACTGTCACCTTCGATTATACAGGTAAAATGGCTCTCTCTCTCTCTCTCTCTCTCTCTCTCTCTCTCTCTCTCTTTCAGATCTTACTATGTAGTTCAGGTTAAGCTTAAACTTACTATACATAACCCAAGCAGGCTTCAAACTCATGTCAATCCTCCTGCCTCAGTCTCCCGAGTGTTGGGATTATAAGCATGCTCCACCACACCAGAATATGAGTGTATTTTAAAAGAGGGCAAGCAATCAGGAGATAGGATTGTTTGACTAAGAATATGATGATGAAGGAAAAAAGAGCAACAGTGATTAAGAATAGATCTGCTATAAAGAAGGATAAACTCAAGTCACGTGAAGGAAAAGGGATGCACCTTAAGACCATGATGTTAAGAGAAATAAATCAGACACATAAGCTCATATGTTGCATGGTCTATTTCACATGAGAAACCTAAAATACAAGTAAATTAAAGATCAAAATAAAAGACAGATGATAGTAAATGGAAACAGATCTTTTGCAAATGGGAAGAGAACCAAGAGATGGAGGGTAGAAAGAGAAAGGGAGGGGAATGGGGACCTAAAAAGAATTAAACTGTGTCATGTACATGTACCAACTCCCCATGATAAGCGTAATCATTACGTACTATAAACATGGACTAGGGAACCATAATGCCTGGTCAGGTGATGTACACCTGTAATTTCAGCATTAGGGAAGTTGAAGCAGGAGGATCACTACATGCTTGAGGCTACTGTGGGCTACATAGTACCAGCCTGACTACATTAGCAAGACCCTGTTTCAAAAAATAAGCAAATGAATACATATATATATGTTTTATATATATATATATATATTTTTTTTTTTAAACTTTGAGACAGCATCTCACTAAGTTATTGGATTGCTAAGATTGGACCTCAAACTTGAGATCTTCCTGGCTCACTCTCCCAGAGTGCTGAGATTACAGGCATACATCACATGTCCAGCACAAAATACCAAACATTATAATAATGACAGAATCAGTAACAGTGCAATGCTGAATCATACTAGTGCCTCAAGCAAAAGAAAAAAATAAAAACACTGATGCTATCTTTATTCTAATGTTGACATATTGTTTATTATATATTTTTGGCATTAATTTTTACCTTTAAAATATTGCAATAATGTGAAAAAGGAAAAGAATATATCTGGCACTGCAAATGTAGTTCCATAATAGAGTGCTTACCTACCATGCATGAGGTCCTGGTTCCATTCCTAGCCCTGGAAAAGAAGAAGAAGAAGAAGAAGAAGAAGAAGAAGAAGAAGAAGAAGAAGAAGAAGAAGAAGAAGAGAAACTTGAATAAATGTAAAGGAAGGATAAAGACTAAAAATGTAATAGGGAAAATTCAAATTCTCAAGGAGACTGGAATAAATGACATTAAGCACGAGAGAGTAGTGTTATGGTTGAGTTGTGTGCTTGTGGTTGCTCACCGTTCTAGGGGTTGAACCCAGGGCCTTTCCATTGAGCTACATCCCCAACCCCCCCCCCTTAAACCTTGAGATAGTGTCTTTCTGAATCATCCAAGCTAGACTTCATTTAGTGATCCTCCTGCCTCATGCTCCTGAGTGCTGAGGTCATAGGTGCACATCCCCTCTCCTCAGTTATGGTCTGAATCTTAATTGTCTTCCAAAGACCCATGTGTTGAAGGACTGGTCTCCAGCAGCCTGTGGAGGTGGATTGGGAAGTGGGCCCTTGAAAATTTTGAAACCCCATTCCCTTCCCCTCTCTCTTTGCTTCTAGGCTGCCATGAGATGAGCAGCTTCCTCCACCACAGGCTCCTGCTGTGATGTACCAGGCCACACACATGCACACAGCAACAAGGCCAAGTGACCATGGACTGGACTTTCTGAAACTGGGGGCCAGAATACACCTTCTCTCCTTGTAAATTGATTATCTCGGGTGTTATAGCAACTTGAAGCTGATTACAGAGAAGTGAAACACTCTCTGGAGAAGACAGGTAAGTAATTATAGGCACTTAGTTGCAATGTTCTCAGTTAAGTAGAAGATCTATTTGGATGCCAAATGTTAGAGGCCAATGGGGTTTTAGGTAGAGAAGTTTAATGTACTTTTGTATAATTTAACACTAGAAATCAATTACTCCTGATTCTCTGCTAGAGTGTCTAGTATTATTTTATAAATAGCAGGGAGCTACTGACATCTTCTGAGTTGGGATGTGACCAGTTAGGGCCACATTCTAAGGAAATTGTCTTGTTATAGAGAAAAATATGGACTAGCTGGAAGATATTAGAGGCAAGACAGCCAGGTGGGAGGAGCCCAATGCAATCATTCAGGCAAAAATCGATGAATCAACCCATGAGGCGAAAGAAAGGGAAACTTGGACTGAGTTTGTGGCGGAATTAAAGGCAGTGTGTTGGAGATGATTGGGTAGAACTGAAAAGGGAAGCAGGAAAAGGAACAAATGAAGAAAGATTTCCTTTTTGGAATTAAGTCAGTGAATCAGCGAGCTAGCTAGGTGAAGAGGCAGGCTTGTTAAAGTTGGTGGTGCACTTGGATCCCCCCTACGAGCGATCTGATCCAGCTGGATACAGATGTAGGAAGTTTCAATTTTCCTTTCTTGTCTAAGGAATACAGATCCTTTTGGAATGGATGACAGTATAGACACCTTAGTTCAGGCTCTAATACCACAGATTGGGTGATTTAAACAGCATGCATTACTCCTCGCAGTCCTGGTAGGCTGGAGAGTCCATGATCGAGAAGTTAGTCGGTTAGTTTCTTGGTAAAGGGCTTCTTCTGAATACCTTTTTTTTTGTTGTTTTATTCTCACATGCCAGGAAGTGGAAGTTCTGGTGTGTTTTCTTCTCTTAAGAGTACTAAATGCATCATGGGAGTTTGATCCTCATGACTCTATCGAAACCAATCACCTCCCAAAGATTCAATTCTGTTTTGTTTTTGTTTTCAATTCTATGGATTTGGGGACTGAACCAGGTCCTTGAACATGTTAGGTAAGCATTCCTCCACTGAGTTACACTCTAAGCCCCCAAAAGGCCCTAAGTCTTAGAATCATTGCATTGAGGGTTAGGGTTTTGACATGAATTTTGAGGGGACATAAATATTCAATCCACAACAGGAAGTAAATTGCAAATGATGCTTCAGAATAAAATAGATCTCTCTTGTTCTTTCTGGAAAGTGTGTTGAACAGATTCAGGTGTTCCTCAAAATAAGTTCTTAGTGACGTATGATGAATTAATACATTTCTCAAGAACAGTGGATTTTTGTGGTCAAAGCAATTTGAGAAATATAGCATTCGACAAAGGCAAATAGTTTTTTTTTTTTTTTGCTTGTTTTGTTTTTTAATGCAAGGTTTTACAGAGTCCTAACAGGTAATGCTACTGTGCATAGTGACTCTCAAGAGGAAAGAAATATAGACTAAAGCATTTCTTGTGTTCATTTAATCACACAATGCTTTTTCTAAGAAGTAGCTCCAGGAACTAATGTTTCAAGGAAAGTAATTTAAGAAAAAATTTAAATGAGCAACGGGTACAGCTCAATGGTAGAGCATCCATCTAGCATACACGAGGCCTGAATTCTGGGTTCAATCCCTAGTACAGAAAGAAAGAAAGAAAGAAAGAAAGAAAGAAAGAAAGAAGAAAGAAAGAAAGAAAGAAAAAAAGAGAAAGAAAGAAGGGAAGATTAAACTGTGCAGAAACTGCAGTTATTGATAATCATTATATGTAGATAAAAGTTCTCCCTCTCTCTCTCTCTCTCTCTCTCTCTCTCTTACTGGGATGGAACCTAAATCTTTAAGCATCTAGGTGAATGCTGTACCATTGAGCTAAATCTTCAGCCTATTCTCTCCTTTAATTGTATAAACTCTATGTAGTTTTAGGGAAAAAATAATGTTATTAAAGATGAAAAAAAAAAAAAAAAAAGCCAGGCGTGGAGGCTCACGCCTATAATCCCAGCACTCAGGAGGCTGAGGTGGGAGGCTCCTTGTGAGTTCAAAGCCAGCCTGGGCTACAAAGTGAGCTCAAGGCCAACCTGAACTGCATAGCGAGACCCCGTCTCAAAAAAGACAAAAAAAAAAAAAAAACAAAAAAAACCCGTCAGAAATGTGAGTCTAAGAAAGCCTAGGCTTAGAGCTCACATGAGCTGTTGGAGCGTGTTTCCATTAAATAATGTTTAAGGCTCAAAAAACATGGTGTTTCTCTAACTCCAGCTACAGAAACCTACTATTATAAATAATTGGGGATAATTACGAGAGCAGCTGAATAAACTGGAAAAGGCTGGGCTAGAAGAGAACAGCAATGGGAGGAAATATGCAGTCCTTGAGCCAAGCCATAAATCTCACCCGGGGCAGAGTAACAGTGCCCGACCCCATCTTCTCCAGGCTGCACACTACCTTCAGAATGAATTCCAAACCAAACTGAACCAGTGTTACCCTCAAAAGTGATCCTGATGTGTTTTTGGTTTTGTTTTAAGTTTTGGGGAAGAATCACTGGGCCCTTTTATACCAAGATGAAATCTCCTTGACTTCAGAATAAAAAATAAGGCAGTAACTCAGTATGAGGTCAAGGCGGTCCTTAATCCCCAGGCTTTTCTGATTCTCTTCCTTTCTATCAGCTCAGCAGCCCTTAACCCTTCTACCACTGGCAATACGATGACTTTAGAAGGTTAATGTGGTCCCTCGGGCAGCTTTTGAGCAAACCTATTGCTGAAAGGGCTATTATGGAGAAGAGAACGTTTTCAAAAATTAAATAAATTGTTCTATCAATAAGTGGTACATCTGGTGACGATTAATTAAATGCTGAGGGTCACCAGGGAACAAGAGCCTGGCTGGTTGCCACATCTACTGGGAGGTGAGCATAAAACAAAGTGCGTTTTCTTTTTAGATTCTCTGTGATTGTGGCAGATACATGTTTCCTGCATTTCTCCAATATTATTTTTAAGCAAGCCAGATCTACGATTAGATAACCTTTTGTTTTATTGCCTATAAAAGGCGACGTGGAGGAAAGAGTCAAAGTGGGCAGAGCACTTGCGTTACAGTAGACAACCTGCTAAGGGTTATGCCTTGGCCTTTCTGTTTTATACAAGAAGAACTTGAGTCAGAGAGGTGAAGCACTCTGCTATGCTGACAGCAGGGATATAAATCATACATCTTCACAATCCTTCTGGGGGGACTGTTTGCAATGTATGTACATCAAAGTTCCTGAAAATGTTAATGCTGCCTGACCTGGTAATAGTCTTAGTGAAAAATAGCCCTTACTGATATCTACCTGTGAATCAACATATAATTTTTAATGCATTTCTTTGGTTTGTGTTTACAACGTTTCTTAAAGAGATGGTAGGAACGTATTCTGAACATGGATTGGGTGGTAAAACAGCTGTTTACTGAGCACTTACTTTGTAGACAGGCTAAGTGCTTACAGTTTTAAGCAGCAGGAGGCCAGCAGGTGGGATGGCTGAATGAAGGCCATTCTGATTGTTGAGGTTTTTTCTTTTTGGTGATACTGAGGATTGAATCCAGGGCCTCCCATCTAACCCACACACCGGTCCTTTTTATTCTGAGACAGAGTCTTGATAAATTGTCCAGTCTGGGCTCAATTTGTGATCCTTCTGTCTCAGTTTCCTGGAGTGCTGGGATTGCAGGCGTGTGTCACCATGTCCGGGTTTACATGCTAATCTAAATTCATTTTGCTACTTTCCCCTAGTGTCCAATACTTGGAAGATAAACTGCGCCAATCAGTACCTTTGGTGCTCAGAGCAAATGACTTAATCTCCTTGAGTCTGTCTGACTTGCAAAAAAGTGGGTAATAGTGGCAGCCTAAGGATTATTGTGGAGAATAAATGAGATAATGCAAGGGAAGGAGGCACAGCCCAGGAACTATGGCCCTAGGCATGTACTGAGGTTTGGTAGGAACTCCCCATAAATTAGGAACTGTATCTGAGCCAGTCCAGAACCCAGGAATGTAGGTCAGGGGCAGAGACCACACTTGGCACATGTGAGCCTGGGCTAAATCTCCAATACCATCAAACAAAATAAAGCAAAAGCAAAGAAAGGAAAAAAAAAACCAAAATAATCAGTCAACATGATCTCTGTTGTCCAGCATAGGAGCCATCAGCCTTTTGAACATTTCAAAATGTGGCTAAGGCTGAGTTACGGCTCAGTGATAATGCATGTAACTTTAGCATGTGTGAGACCCTGGGCTCAAACCCTAGCCCAGCAAACAAACACATTTTGCTAGTCTGCATTGATGTGTATCCTATGTATGAAACATATACTGGATGATTTTGAAGACTTTGTACAATAAAAAGAATCTAAACTTTTTATGATTATATGTTGAAATGATAATATTTGGGATATAGTTAACTAAACCTTTTTTTTTTTTTTTTGAGGCTGGTCTTGCTATGATTTCTGGGTGACCTTGAACTCACTTTGTAGGCCAGGCTGCCCTTGAACTTGTGGCAGTCTTTCTGACTCAACCTCCCAAGTGCTGGGATTACAGGTGTTCATCATCATTCCCAGCTAAAATATAAAATATATTAAATAAAATATAAAAAGTATTACCTGCTTCCTTTTCCTTTCCTTCCCTTCTCTTCCCTTTATTTCTCTTTTTACTTTTTTCCGTTTTGAGACAGGGTCTCACTATGTAGCCCACGCTGGCCTCAAACTCATGGCAATCCTCTTGTCTGAGCCTCCTGAGTTCTGGAATTTCAGGCATGTGCCATGATGCCCAGTTTCTTTTTACTTTTGGAATTTGGCTATCAGAAAATTTAGAATTGGAAAGCATTGCATTTGACATTGAGAAAGAAGGGTTCCCTCTGCTCACAGAAGTGAACATTCAGCTCTGAAATTCAAAATAGTCTTCCAGGGGTCGTGTTTCTCCTTGAGATTCCCTTGTCCCCACTCTCATCCTCATTTTCCATTAACCTGAGCATATCTGGAGGTAAGGTGCCCTTAAGGGGGGAAGCTGTTCTGATCGTGGCTGCAACGCTCACAGTTATTTGAAAGGTCCCCTTGCTTTTTAGAATAAAGACCAGACTCCTTATCGGGCCCCTCATGAGTGGATTTCTGCTCTTCTTCCTTCACCTACTGCCTTTTACTTCTCCAGTTTCCTGCACGTGTTGCTCTTCTGATGATGCCATATTTTTTTTTTTTTTTTTTTGTTTTTTTTTTGGTCTTTTTCGTTTTTATCGGTACCAGGGATCGAACTCACGACTGCCTGCTTGCAAGGCAGGCGCTTATGCCGCTGAGCTAAATCCCCAGCCCCGATGATGCCATATTTTTGAATTTCTTTTAGTATTTTGCGGAAGGGGCTCTCTTACCTGTGTGCGTACATCCTAACCGCCTTCACTATCTGACTGCTCTCTACCTGGCTGATTATCTTCTGAGATCCAGTTTATCTGTCATCCTCTCAGATGCTGCTGTAGTGAGAATCTAAATAGCCCATGCAGGCCCACAAGTTAATGGCTTGGCCCTCAACTTGGAAGTTGTGGGTCCTTTATGGGGTGGTCCCTTTCTCTCTCTTTTTCCAAGCCACCATATAATAAAAAGGCCATTTCTGCCATGTGCGTCTGCCATGATATACTATGACTTAAACCTCTAAACTAGAGAACCAAAATAAACCCCTTCACCTTTTATCTCCGGTGTTTTGTCACAGTAATGGGAAGCTAATTGATACAGATGAAGAGCTTACTCATTTGACCTCTTTTTGGTTTGCCTGTTTCCTCTCACTTGACTGTGAGTCTCTTACACACAGAAACTTTGCTATTTACCTACAATCCTAATGCCTTACATAAAGTATACTCAATAAATATTTGTTAGCTGAAAGAAGAAATAGATCAGAGAATTGAGCAGAGAGACACCATCAGCTCATAGGTGGTGCACCAATTAGAATTCTTGCAGATGTAAATAGCAGAAATCTCTACTGACGGACTTTATTGGCTTATGTAATTGAAAAGTCCACAGATTGTTCTGGCTTCAGGTATTGCTGAACTCAGCAGTTCAACCAGTGTCACCAGGACATTGTTTTTCTTTATATCTTTCCACTGTACTGACTATTCTCAAAGGTTCTTTCCTTGTGGTGACAAGATGGCTGACGGGAATATCTTTCCAGATTCTAGTTAAGGCGGACAAAGATTCCAGTCAAGAAAGACCCTCCCCATCAGTTCAAATAGAGGGTAAAATTTATTCCTATTGGCCTTGATTGTCGTGTTTGGGGTCATGCCACTAACCCTGAACTCAACCCTGTAGCCTGTGGACAGGATGTGTTGATTGGCAGGGTTTGGATCACAAGCTGAGGTCATGGATTTGGGATTATAAAAAAGTTGGCTTCAGACCAAACAAGAGGCTGAAAGTGGACATTTCCAACTCAACATCAAAATGCTATTTCTATCACAAAAGCAAGAAAATGTTCACTGCTGGACAAGAAAAGTGTGTTCCAGTGTGTTCTTTAACAAAAGTAGACATTTTGGGAAGCATTTGTCTCAAGAAAAATTGATGGTCTTTGACCTGTTGACTTTTTTGGGGGGTCATTGCTAGGGACTCTATAAAATGATGCTTATCCTTGTTATATTTTTAGGTTTTATAACTCATATAAATCAGTTGGGGAGATCTAGGTCAGTTGGAAAGATAGAAAATTCTACCACTGCTTCATAAGACCCTTACACCTCTCCTGGTACAGAGTAAATGAAGCAAATGATAAAACCTGAACTCTGTGAAGTGGGGCACATCTACAGAGATATTAGGTGAACCTTCAAGAAAAAACTGTTTACTATCAGAGACATTCAGTTTTAAGGCACCATATTATAGCAGCTCTTTCAGTACAAATTCATTCAGGCATGCAATGCTAGGCCTGGCTAAGAAGTGATTTTAATTTGTCCCGTGGAAAATGTAAAGTATCACAACAAAGGATTTTAATGAACAGTAGTGATTTGTTTTCTGTTGTTTTGTTTGTACTTTTGCTGTTGATTTCTAAATATAACAGTTTATAATGTTGAATAAATGTGGTTTTTTTTTTTTTTTTTTGTCTTTTTCCTTTTTATCGATACCGGGGATCAAACTCACTACTGCCTGCTTGCAAGGCAGGCGCTTATGCCACTGAGCTAAATCCCCAGCCCCCAAATAAATGTGTTTTTAAAAATGTGTTTTGTTGGGAACTGGAGATTTAGTTCAGCGGCATAAGCTCCTGTCTGGCAAGTGGAAGGTCATTAGTGCGATCCCCAGTGCCTCCCCTCACCAAAAAAAAAAAAAAAAGCTTTGTGGGGCTGGGGTATAGCTCAGGGGTCATGGGTATAGTTCAGTGGTTTGGTGCCTGCCTGGCAAACCCAAGGTCTTGAGCTCCATTCCCAGTGCCAAAAAAAAAAAAAAAAAAAAAAAAAAAAAAAAGCAAGCCAGGTTTGGTGGTGCACATCTACCATCCCAGTACTAGGGAGACTGAGGCAGAAGGATCCTTAGTAGTTTGAGACCAGTTGGCTACGAAGTGAGCTCAAGGCCAGCCTGAACTGCATATCGAGTCCCACTTAGTCTCAAAAAGATTTTTAAAAAGTGCCATGTGGAGTTATTCTATTCTGAGATCATTTTGGCAAATTTCCTCAACAGTGTAAAGTTAGAATTCCTTTAGGGTAATACCAGGTTTTGTCTGAAATTTATTTACAACTTGCTTGGGTAGAAAGCCATTGTCTTTAGAAATTTTGGTATGGTTGAACTGACAGCTGGTATTGAGAGCTTCTAAGCTTCACTACTGTCAAATGTTAAGGAATTGTTTGCTTATAAAAATAATCATTGGGCTGGGTGTGTAGCTAAGTGATACAGTGCTTGCCTAGCATGAATGAGGCCCTCCATTTAATCCCTAGCACCTCAAAAAAAAAAAAAACCCAAAACAAAACACAAAGACTGTTGGCACAAACTATGCACTATATCAGAATTGAATAATGGCACCAGATAACATTATAGACAGCAATGAAGCTAGCGTATCCCCCATTTCATATGAAATCAACAAACAACATAATTCTCTTTAAAAAAAAGCAGCCAAGGAAGATTTCTCTGAGGACGGATATTTGAGCTATGACCGGAATGATATGAAGACACAGGCCATACAGATTTTCCTATAGAGGACAGAGAGGCTGAGCTGTTTAGGGAATTTAGATTAAATCTCTGCATCTCAAAGTGGGCTCCTAAAATGCCACCAGAAGCATCGGCAGTGGAAGCAACAGCAGCAACACAACTGCAAGCAGGGAGCTTTTTGAGAAATGCACCATGCCAAAACTCCAGATATACCGAGCCAGAATCCATATTAACAAGTCTTCCAGATGATCCACAGAGACAGAAAATTTTTAAAAGTGCTGGACTCTCAAGCCCTCTGTAGCCTCCTGGAAATGCCAGTGAAGTGAGGAGTAGGGAATGGTACTGTCAGCAGTTACTACAAAGATACCAGATGAGCCTCTGTGACAGACCAGCTAGGCTTTCGGAGTAGGGATTATCAAACATAAGGCTCCAAATGAATTTCAGGCTTAGCTCCCTTGTTTTATAGGAGACTGAGGTTTTCAAGCAGTGACTTGCTCACGGTGTGGTACAGTCAAGACTAGGATGCAGGAGTCTCTTCTCTTTGTGCCAGCTTTTAAATACAGACAAGGAGAGATTAGATTGAATGTGGAAGAGGCCCAGAAGCATGATGAAGTGGTTTGGAAATAGAGTAATTTCACATGAAGAACTGGGTGTGTTTGGCATTGGCTTTTATCATTATCTGAACTAATACAAGAATTGGGCCCTTCCACAAAGAAGCACATTTCAGCTTAATATTTGGAGCATTTCTAGGACTTTCAACAGTGGGAGGGCCTGGTATAGGTAATAGTTACTCATGATATCTTCTCTCAGGTATTTAGTCACTAGTAGTAAACTGTTAGATGGAGGTTTCTCTGGCCTATTTGCACTTTCTTTCTTTCTTTTTTTTGGTCATAACTGGTACCAGTATTTTTAATGCAACATTAAAAATACACCTTTAAAATGTGTAAAGTTCAATATTTTTCAGTGTATAGCTGGGTGGGTTTTTGATGTGTGTAGTTTTGTACTTACCACTCAGATGAAAATATAGAACCATCACCTAAGGGGGTTCCTTACAGGTTTCCCTTAAGCAATAACTTTCTTTCCCTAGGTAAGCACTGTTCTTACTTCAATCACTATACATTAGTCTTGCATATTCTTTTATTTTTAGTCTTGCATAGTCTTGAGCTGCATAGAAAATGTCTCCATTTTTCACTTAACACTTTAAATAGAGTCCTATTGACCTACGAAATGATATCGGTGAAATAATAGTAAAACGTGATAGGCGTTTTCCAATAATACACATTACAATAGACTTCGTGTAGAAACTAATACGCCTTCCTGAGCCACCTCTGGCATACTGACCATGTTTTGCTTTTACAAACCACCCGTCGATTCACAAATCTGAGGTCTTTTTTGCACCTTGAAGCCTACGATTTCGTGGTGCTCCAGAAGCCCCAAATTCATGAAATACACGGTGACAATTCTGATCCTGCCATTCCGCTGTCCACCCATCCAAGTAGCACTTGTTGCGTACCTAGCAGTCTCCTACGTTAGTTTCCGAGAAGACACCACTTCCTGATTAGAATGAGAGGAAGAGAACAGTAAATCATTTCAGTGTGTGTGGCAAGTGCTACAGTTCAGGTGTGCACCAGGCAACAGAGGAAGGGCGGTTTCCGGAGAGGGGGCGGGAGGAGAAGGTGGGTGGGCACTTCCACGAGCAGCTGCTGCCAGCCACCGACTTTGATCACTTCGCCGCCTGGCAGCAGCTGCGGTCAACCTCAGCCTTCCTTAGCAACCTGAACACACCGCCCAGCACCCTGCCTATTGGTTGTACGGAGTTCAATGGGCAGCTCTGCCTTGCAATCCCAGCTCTCAGCCCTGGAAATCCCGCGTACTCATGGGAGGGCTCAGAGGCGCGGCTGCCTTCTCGGGCGCCCCGCCCATTCCCGGGCAGCTCGTGGCGCATGCGCAGGTCGGTTGGGGCTGTGTGCAAGGCTAGCGCGGAGCCGGAGCAGCCGCGGTGAAGCGCCTGGGCCCCGTTGAGACCGCCGTGCCCGCTCCTCGCCGCCTCAGCCGCCGCCGACCCTGGGGGAGCGGCCGCCTATTGTCTTTCACCGCGGCGAAGGAGCAGCGCGGCTCCGGCTCGGCCCTCGGGGGGAGCCCCGGGAGCCGCAAGGTGAGAGCGCAACTTCGTTGACGGAGTTGGGGAAGTTTGGAGCTGTGAGGAAGGGGCGAGGCGAGGCGAGGCGCGCGGGCGCGCGGCCGCACCGCCGCACCCCTCCTCCGTATTGTCTGCCGCCGGCCGCCGAGCTGCTCCTGCGGTCCGTTTGCGGGCCGCCACCCCAGCCGAGATGGGGGGCGCGGTCTCCCCGGCTCTTCGGTCCCCAGGGCTCCTCGCTTGGCCCCAGGGGCGAGCAGCTGCGCGGGGGGCGCGCCACTCCGACCGAGTCAGCGCTGGCGAACAAGTGCTCGGGCGCCAGGGAGCGGCTCCCCCGGGCCGTGCGCGCGGTAACAGGGTAAACACGCTGGGCCGCGCCCGCCTGCGGGGGCTTTTCCGCGCCTTCTCCCGGGGGCGCGGCGCGCCCGACCCGCGCGACCACTGGCGCTGCGGGAACCGTGCAGCCGAGTGCTGCAGCTTGTCACCCGGCTAGAGTGCTGCCACACTTCGAGACCAGAAGAAGGATTTTTTTCTTTCTTTTTGCAAGTGTGCTCAATTAACACTTTTCTTTTCCTCTCAAACTCAACCAGTATGTAAGAGGACTCCCCCCCCCCCGCCAAAAAAACAAAAAAACAAAAAAAACAAAAAACCTCGGAAAACAGTCAATTAAAATTTTTTCTTTAAAGAAGTGTAGACTGAAAAAATAAACCTTCCAGTAGAAAGATTTCATCACATTATTTCTAGATCCTACTCAGGAATTCACAATGAAAGTTGAGCAATATTTTGTTGTTCATTCTCTGCTTTTTACACTCCATAATGAAGTTATTTTGAGAGTTTATTGCTTCAGGCAAATGCAAAGTACAAAGCAGTTTGTCTTTTTTTGGGTTACTTACCCCCCCACCCCTCACCCCGTTTTCAGAAGAAGAGGCTTATTCAGTTTTTTCTACACTGTTGAGTTGACCAGAACAGGACAAATGCTTCAGTTCTTGAAAGATCATTCTTTGCAAATTTGCAAAGGAGATTTGATTAGTTCGTATAAATCAGTGTTACTGTTCTGTCTTAATGGTCTCTTGAAGATTTGAGGACTGCGTTAAGTACGAGCATTAAGTTTTGGGTGTACCCATTCCACTGAATTTGTTTCTTTGGGCTTATAGAATAATTCTACTTAAATTACCCAGATACAGCTAGGTTAATGTCCTTCCTTCATAGTGGAGCAAAATGACTACTATCATGTGATGTTCATTTAAATTGTAGTCCTTTGCCATCTGTTAAAATTGGGAAATTCTGTGTGTGATATTTTGCTTTAAGTTACTCATACTAAGGGAGTAATACTGAGAAGTGTCCTTGGGTTTTTCTGGTTTGATGGGCCTCATTTAGCTTGAAAACCAACATTCTTCCTTTGCTGGAGACAAAGTAAAATATTAAAGCATAGGCATTGAGTTTACTCTTTGGCTTTGTTTTCTGGTTGTGTGTAGAGGGGGCATTGTGAGGGAGGTGGAAGAGATGGGAAGGAGTTGTTAGGGAGTGATATAATGTAAACAGATACTACTTGTCATGTAATGTGACAAGTGCACCAGTTGCTTTCTGTCGTCTGGCTGTGATAGTGTATTATACATACGCTTGTTTTAGGATTTCTCACAGTTCATATGTTTGTCTGGCAACATGGTTAACTGTGCTCTTAGTAGAGAAGGACTCCTTCCCCTTTAACTCCTTGAGGCCTGTGATGGGCCTTATTTAGCTTTGTACCCTTTGCCAGAAAGTCTTAACATTATGCAGGCCTTCAGCATCTGTTTGAAGTGGGTGAAGTGTTTTTTTTTAAACTGGCTGGTGGTGGTGCTCATAGAAGAGAGCCACTAGTTGGGGATTTGTCCAGAGTGATGATTCAGGGGCACAAATGTGATGAAGTTTAGTTTACTTTAAAAGGATTTCTAACTATTCTTTTAATCTGATGACTTTTTTTTGCAAAGAAATGGGGTTTTAATTGTTTGCTCTTGATTTCAAAAAGGATTGCAATTTAGAAATATAGATATCTGCCCCTTTGGTGAAATTATTAGAACTGCTGGACAAACATTCACAGCTCTGCCTATTCTTCCACTATGAAATTGGATGGTAGCACATTTTTAAGAGGAAACACACTCTTTGGAGCTAGGTAAATCTGAGTCCAAATTCTCACATTACCTTAGGAGATTCCTAACCTTGAACACTTAACCTCTGAAAGCTTCCGTTTCCTGTCCTGTAAGGGCTATGTAATGTCTTTACAGTGTTCTTAGAAATGATTGAAACTATGGGAGGTACTTTGTACAGTGCCTCACTTAAGTGGCCGACTCTTTTCTGGTAGCTGTAATGGTAATTTTTAAGCATTTTTACATGGCTTTAAAAAAAAATTCTTAAAAGTGATTCTTCTAGAAGCTGGGTGGGGTGGCACTTGTCTGAATCTCACAGCATTCTGTGGGCTGAGGCAGGAAGATCCCTGTGAGTTCAAGGCCAGCCTGAATTACATAGGGAGAGGCTGTCTCAAAAAAAAAAAAAAGAAAGAAAAAAAGTGGTACTTCTTAGTATTGTGGTGTAGCTGTTTAAGTTTCATGAAGAAGAAATCCTGAAACTTGAGTCCTACCCATTTTTTAAGGATGTCCTTTGAACTGAAGGATAATAGAAAGAGTGGTTTTATCCTCTAAATCACCTGTTAGTCTTCTTTTGTGTGGGATTTGTAAACCAGGTTAGGTGACTAGAATGATTGTAGTTTAGGAAATGCTGATACTTGGGTTATTATCAAATAGTGGGACAACTGAGCTTTGTCAGTGTTTTCCTTTTTTTAACCTCAGTTTTAAAATAGTATGAGTTAGGATTACATTTCTCAAAGTTGTATGATAGAACTGGACTGAGCTGAGTCTAATGACGCAGGCCTGTAATCCTAGTACTTAGGAGGCTGAGGCAGGGGGAAGGTGAGGGACGTAATGAGACCTTGTCTGAAGACACACTCACACTGCCACCACCGCCACACCAAACCAAAACTAAAAAAACAGCTGGCTTGGGTGTCAACACAGTGTTGGCACAATGCAGTGTTTAATGACGTTAGCAAATCTCTTGCTTCCCCTTCAAGATAACACCTTGGAGGTGCTAGGCTCTATAGAAGGAAGCAGTGATTTAAATTAGATGTACCAACTCAGTTTAGAATATCTAGAATACCAAATAGAGGAGATACATTTTAGAACTCTTTATCTGTAAAAGACATTTCTGGGTATTGGCCAAATGCACAGGATGAAGGTACAAAATATCCCTGGTGGACTTTGATGTTCTGTTCTTGCAAAGTTAACATTTAAGTACACTTAAATAGTCTTTAATCTGTAGTTGTTGCTGATGGAGACGGGCATCCATTTGGACACTGTGCTTCTGCCATCATGCTGTGTTAGCACTGTAAATTCGGGGGTGCTGTTACTTTCATGTGTATCTTCTCTTAGGTCTGTAGTATTGGAGTCAGCCTTTGGGTTGATGAGGACATGGGTAGAAGATGGAATGATAATCCGTTTTTTTCCTTTTTTCTTGTTTTGGTACCAAGGATCGAACTCACAGTCGCGCTTTTGCCAGGCAGGGGCTTTCGCTGCTGGGCTAAATCCCCAGCCCTGATGATCCATTTTACAGTAACACAGACCTGGTACTGCGATTGTCTTTTTACCCCTTCAGAGCTGTGTGCAATTCAGGGAAGCTGGATATCTGTGTGTACACGTGAGATGGATGTTAGGGTGGGAGAGAAGGACGAGGTATAGATTCTTATTTATGTCACTCTGTAGGTTCCTTTACTGGAAAAAAGTGTTTTGAATTTTTATTTTTTGATCACGTTATAAGCTCTTACTTGTTGACAGAGTTAACTTCTGCCACCCAGAATAACCAGATATTCCTAAATGGTTATGAGGTAAGTATGACATACTACAACTGATTGGTCTTTTTAACTAAAAAGGTCAGGTTAAAGACAGGCCCCTAAGAACTAGAAAAAGTGTCATGGAGCCCAAGATGATGGGGAGCCCCGGGATCTGCCTTCACAGCCACATTGTGCCATTTATTGGTTATGTGGTCTTGAGTAAGCCATTTTATCTGACTTAGTATCTTCATTTAGTAAAATGAAAAGTAACATCCTTATCCTAATAAATACTCTTGCAGAAAAATACAAGATGAAGCAGTATGCAAATGCCTGTGGCAGTATTATTTCTTTGGTTGGCTGCTGGTTTGAATAAAACTCCAACAGTAGCGTAAAAGGGGGAAATTAACTACTGCTTTACTTTATAGAAGATAATTAAGAGTGCAGCATTTTTTGTTGCCATTCTTCTTGCTTGGGAAAGTTGGTATTTTTTCTTTTTACTTTGGATTCTTCTCATTTCCTTTTACAACATATTTGTCATGGAATATTTTCTAAAGTAAATGAACTTCAGTGCTTGCTGTTACATTACTGTGAACTCGCAGGAACTGACATTGGGTGCCAGTGCTTGAAGTCAGGTAAAACCATAATAAACAGTGAACAAAGAATGTCAGACTAGTTCAAAAAACTACAAAAGAGTTTGCAGGTGAATGATCTATGATTTTCATACTTAAAATTTAAAAGTTGCTTTACCCAAGTCTGAGATCTGAGTCTCTTATATACTAGGTGTTGTACTATATTTTAACCAGCATTTCTTTTTCTTAATCATTGGGGGAGAGATAATTAATCCATTTTAGGATCAGAAAACTGAAATTGCACAGAGGCTTTTCAGTGGCCATATGGCTTGTAGATCATTGTTTTGATGGGATCTTTTTTTTTTTTTAATCGGTACCGGGGATCAAACTCATGACTGCCTGCTTGCAAGGCAGGCACTTATGCCGCTGAGCTAAATCCCCAGCCCTTTGTAATTGTTTTGAAATGGTAATTCATTTTTCTGGCACCAGAGGTTGTGCTGTTCATATTGTTGATAATATCTAGAAAGAGTACATTTAAAAAATAAGAGGTACTATCAACATAGTACACACTCATTTTAATTATGTAGAGTTTGAGTTTTGACAAAATACCGATGCTTATAACTTAGCACAATCAAGAGATAAAGCATTAGTGTCATTTTCTAGAATGATAAGCCCTTTGAGGCAGAACCCTCATCACCTAATCTAGGATACTTTCCTTTCTGTTGCTGGCGTTTAGTTTTGTTTTGTCAAATTTGACCTGCTGCTTGTTTTTGTAAATAAAGTTTTATTGGAGTGCTGCCATTCTCAGATATTTATGTATTGTCTGTGGTTGGGTTGTGTTGCAGAGGCAGTTTAGAACAGTTGAAACAGACACGTTATGGTCCACAGAGTGGAAGATACTTACTGTCTGGCCTTCTCCAGAAAAAGTTTGGTAATCCTTTTTGTATAGTGTGAACAAATGCAGTTACTCACACCTATGTTGATTAATAACAATTCTCTATATCCAGGGCATGATGCAGCTTTCTCTGCTTGTGCCCCAAATATCTTTTATAATTGACTAAAACAATTTTAATGTGTTACAGTGATACATGCATACCCACATCTGTAGCAAGCACAACTCATAGCTAAACCTTGGAAGCAGCCCGTGTGTCCATATGTCCGTGAATGAACGAAGCAAATGTGATGTTTGTACCCAATTGAGTACTACGCAGCCAAAACAAAGAATTTGAGTCATTTATAGGAAAATGAATGTACCTTGAGATTATAATGTTAAGTAAGTCAGACACAAATATAAAGAATTTAAAGAACAAATTAAAAGATAATAGGAAACATCTTTTGCAGTGGAAAAGGGATCTAGACCTGGAGGAACAGAGAGGGAAGGGAACAGGAGAGGAAAATAAAAAGAATTTAGATGTGTTGTGTACCCGTACGGCTGCCCATGGTTAGTATGATCATTATGTGCTGCAAAGATGTACAAATAGAAATTTTGTTTTGAGTTAGTGAAATCAAGGTTCATTCAGTACATTCTCTCTAGTCTCTGTTTTTTTCATTATGTTTTGAATTTGTGCAGTACTTTACACTCTCTAAAATTCACTCATTTTAATGTAACATTATGTGAGTTTTGACCAACAGTTTACGGTCACATAACTGCTACTTGAAATGAATAGTTCTTCACTCTCCCCAAATTCTTGTGAGCTCCATTCTTCATCCCCCAGACCCGGGAAACGGAATCTCTTTTCTGTCTCCATGATTTCTGCTTTTTCAAGGATGTCATATAAATGGAATTGTACAGAATGTATTAACCTTTAATTTGACCAGTGACAGTGATGTCCTTCAAGTATCTTGTCATGTGATCATTTGCCTTTCTGTGGTGATGTGTGTTTAAAATTTCCCATTTGTAAAAAATTAAATAATCAGTTTCTGATTATGATTTGCAGGATCTTTTCCCTATTCTGTCTTGTTTTATTCTTTAGTCTGTTAGTGTCTTTTGAGAATTTCTTCGTTTTCATCTTTGTCTTCGAAATCTTCCTCTACATGTACATTTTCTCTTTCTCCCCTCCCCTCCCTCTAACCTCCCCCAGACCCCGCCCCTGCCCTCCCCCCACTTAGCCCCACCACCTGGGTCTTGCTCTGCTGTTGAGGCTGACCTTGAACCCAGTGATCATCTCGGAGTGTTGTGATTGTAGACCTGTACCACCACACCCAATTTGAAGGCTTTTTTTTTGCTCCAGCAATGTGTTAAAAGGCTATTGCTCTTTATTGAATTATTTTTGTACTTTGAAAGTTGGTCATACATACTTGTGGCCCTGTTTTTGGATGCTGTTCTGTAGCACTGATCTGTGGTTCATTTTTCCATTACCACACTTTTTTTTTGGTCTTTTTGAGACAGGGTCTTGCTATGCAGTTCAGGCTGGCCTTGGTCTCACTTTGTAGCTCAGACTGGTCTTGAATTTGCAAGGATCCTCCTACTTCAGCCTCCCGAATGCTGGGATTACAGGAGTATGCTACCACGCCTGGTTCACACTTTTTATTACTGTAGTTTTATAGTAAGTCTTGAGGTAGTGTTTAGTTTTCTTATTGAATTATTTTTCAGAATTACTTTTGAACATCTGGTTCCATTGCCTTTTCATGGATGTTTCAGAACCACCATTTTGATATCTACAAAAATCATGCTGAGATTTAAAATTTTATTTATTTATTTATTTTGTGATGAGGATTCAACTCAGGGTCTCACACATGATACCACATGTGTGAGTATCTACCACAGCTCTGCTTCTGCAATTTTTGATTTGGTTTGCATTGAAAATGTGAAGTAGTTAGAAGAAAAGTGACATCTTCATAATAGCTCATTAACATATGCTATGTCTTTTTACTTTAGACTTTCATTTTTTTTTAGTGTTGTAGTTTCTAACAGTTGGGCCTTACTGTATGTTTTGTAAGCTTTACAGAGTAATCCTTGCTGGTCTTCAATTTCCATCTCTGCAGGGTTAGTTAGTTAGTTAGTCAAGAGGAAGAGAGTTCAGTGCAGTAATATTTTTGAGAAGAGACTGCAGTCACTTTTGGCTTTTTTTGTTAAAACTAGTATTTTGGTGATTGTCAAACCCTGGGCCCTTTAACTGAGCCGAGCATCTCCAGCCTCTTTTATGTTTTTCTTTTCTTTCAGTATTGTGATTTGATTCTTGGCTTTTCTCTTGAGCTACACATTCCCATCTTTATTATTTTTATCTTTGAGACAAGGTCTCACTAACTTGCTTAGAGATGCTTCTGCTTTAGCCTCCCAGAGTATGGGGATTACAGGAATGCAGCAACATATTCTGTCTCACTTAACTTTATTGCAGGATATTGTTTTAGCAGTTCTGTTTTGTTGGTTATTGTTGCCAGCCTCTTCTTGTGCTTAATTTATGAAGTAAGCTTTATCATATGTATGTATATGTAGGAAAACCAGTATATTTTAGTTTTGGTACTGCAAGCAGTTTCAGGCATCCAGAGGTCTTAAAACTGAGTAAGAGGAAACTTAACAGGTTGGTTAAGACTCCAAACCTGCTGAAAACTTCCGGTTGTGATAGAAATGTTATTAGTGAAATTATTATACGTTATTATTATACATTTTCATTCATTTGGATAGTCTGCTTTATTGGTCTTGCCAATTGAGTTCTGCCTTGTCTACGTTTCTGGAGTGGGAGAAGGGAGGGTCCATCATGGCATTGCATGGAAATAGTTTACCTTTGAAAACCTGAAGGATATGGTTTCCTCTTGGATGCCCTGCACACAGTTGCTGGGTTCACAAAGGAACTCTGGACAAACCTTTCAGTTGTGGAGTTGCTTAAGAAAAAATTGTGGCAACAGCAGTTAAACAGTGTTCTTAGTCACATGAAGTCTTGGGTCTCTGGTTAGAGTGCTTTCTCTGTTTGATGATTACAGTCTGTGGATAGGAGCGGACAAAGTCTTTGCCTGGGCTCTCCTGCCAAAATGGTAGTGCATGTATGGGTGTGTATTTTGATTCTGGAGAGATCTGAGGCGATTTCCTAAAAGATGTTTCCAAAACAGTACAATTACAAATGGGAAGGAGTTGTTTATCATGTGCCCCTTATGATTACCCTGTAAGATAGGTAGTATCTTTCTCTTTTGATAAGAAAACAAACAAAAAAAAACCCCCTAGAATTCAACAGTTTAATTTTTCTTCCCCAGGTCAGTGAAGTATAATTTTTAATCCAGGACTTTCTGACTATACACATATTCTAGTTTTATTGTACATGCCATAAGTCATATTTTTCCTCACTCTGATATATCTGAAGTAGCCAATTTAAAAATTCCAGCTTATTTTTATTGTAAGGAGAAGACCATTGTGGCCTGCTTGTAAAATTTTCCTAGGATTCTTAAAAACTTGATAGGCTTCTATGTTTGTACTTTGATAGTAGCAGACACTTGCCATCAGAACAGTATTCTCCCTTGCATGCAGGACCTTTGAGGATAGAAATAAATGATTAACATTTAACACACCTGTTCACATCTTCAAGATGTTTTACAAACATTTAGTTCATATTTAAACTATATTGGAAGTTAAAAACGAGTTTCTAAGGTTCATTTTAGAAGTATTATAATGGTACTGGGAGAAAGTGTGAAAAACACAGGCACTGAATGGCTATCCTCAGTCCCCCTTTTACCAAGCTTAGTTCATATCGAGCATGTTTTTTATTTATCTATTTGTGTGTGTATATATATATTTCCTGCTTTATGCAACGGAAAGGAATTACGTAGACTGGAAAAAAGATACAGGGTGGAATGGTTTGGAAAAGACCTGGGTGAGTCAAAGACTTGTAATGCAGATTTTCTCTTTGTAGTCCTGTAAGCAGCCTGAGTATTTTGAAGGGCAGAGACATTGTCAAATGAGCTGGAGCTGTTACAGATGCCCATTTCTGAGAAGAACACTCCTCTTCTTCATTCTTGGTTTGGGAGGTAATAACTCTGTTGCTGGATATTTTGTTAGCTCCCCCACCACTCCTGGCATCCCACTCCATCTCCTTTTCTCCTCCCCCAGTAAAAGGACTTGTGCTTGGGGAGGTTATGTGGTTGGAAGGATGCCCAAGTTCAGTTGTGTTGTGTTTCTGTCACAGAACTAGCTGTGTGACCTTGAGTAGACCACAGCCTTTCTTCTGCCCTTGTGTTCTTTTGTTCTGTGAAATCTGTTAATGACTTATCTTTCATTGAGTCCTACCAGAGCGGTGGCCAGAGGAGGATATTAAAGTTGAACTCTTGGACATGAAACAGGACAGAGGCTATTTTTGACAAGAGTGAGAATTCTTCAGAGTTTCAGTGACTTCCTTTTTTTTTTACGTAATTTTCTTAGTATTGTGACTACATTACTATGCTTTAAACATTTTTTTTCCTCATACAGTGCAATAAATAGGACCATTTGTTAAATATTGTGTCTTGGTGCTTTCCTATTCCTATGACAGGATATCCTTTTCGTCATTGCTTATAGCCCCATCGTTTAGAAGGACCTGTTCATGAATCATTGTGTAGATAACCTTGAATGAGAAGCTGTAATATGTGATGGAGGAAAGGAGAAAAATTCTGAGGTACATTTAATTACATTTTTATAATGAATGAGAATCTCTTCTAATGGGGCTAGGAAAGAATGACTGAACTTTTCCTCTTTGAGATAGTGTTGTCCCCTCATACCTGTCTTTATCATTTGCTTTTGGTTCTTGAAATTCAAAAATTTAAAAGTGAGATGAGTTACTTACGGTAGTGAATCTCTTTGTAACATTAAATGAACCTAGGGCTAAGCTTTTTATCCTTTATTTATTTATTTTTACCAAGATGGATGATAACGTGGGACTGCTGGACCTTGAATAATACAGTACTATCTGTAAACTACAAATAATTCAGATTGTCTTGGTTAGATGTTTAAAGTCACCTGTAGAAAGGTGACATTAACTTAGTGTTTTGAAAATGGAAACTTTTTTGGGGGGTCAGGATAAATTGTGTGTGTGTGTGTGTGTGTGTGTGTGTGTGTGTGTACATATGTATGCTTATGAGATAGTGGTTCTCTTTTGGAAGCCTAGGTGGTTATAGGGAGTTTCATAAGATGAGGAAATAGGTGGACTTTTCTAAGATACTGTAGTAGAATAAATGATTGTTTTTCCTATATAGATTAGGGATTTGGGTTTGAGTTGTTTTTTAGTCATTTTACGTCTTCCATATTGCATTTGCTTATTGTTCATTTTTTTTTCTTCCAGTTTAGGTTGAATGAGATATTTCTGTGTCTATATTTCCTCCTAGATTCCTCCTTGGGGACAGATTTTATCTGTTTTGTTCATCTTTGTATACCTAGCACCTGGCCTTGTACTTGGCACAGAGCAGTTTCTATTCAGAAAGTATTTGGACTGATAGAAAAAGGATGAGTGAATTTTTGCCAAAATTATAAGTGTAAAATACATGTATATTATTAATTTAAAATTTATTTTATGAATAAATGAATAGATTTTAATTTTTCTCCCTTGGCATAAATTCTACTTTGATTTTTCGAGTTTAAATATCTGAGCCAGGGGTGGCACATGCCTGTAATCTTAGCACTTAGATGGCTGAGGCAGTACGATCAAAGGAGTGCAAGGGCAGCCTAGCCTACATACTGGAAATTGAGCTTGAAAGACATGGCAAGACCTGTCTCTACGAGGGAAAAGGTGTCCCTTTTCTGGTCGAAGAGAAGACATCACGTTAAATGGTAGATTGGTCTGAGTTACCTAAATCTGGTGTCCAAGTTTGTTGTACAACTTTGCCTGTTTTTTGTGTTTGGTCAGGGAAGGCCTCTTCACTATATTTTAATCTGTTCAGCACTTTTGTCATTGGGAAATCATTGATTACCTGAGACTTCAGATATAGCCTGCCTGATTCATGAATTTGAAACATAATTTTAAGCAATAGTAAATACTAAATAATAATAAAATACTTAATGATTTTAAAACATACTGGAAATGGAACAACAGTATACCCATTTACAGATGCTAGAGAATGAGCAAGATCTTGCCATTCTCTCCATGTGTCATTTTTAAAATATGAGCATTATTATGAGAAAATTCGTATCCCATAGTATTTAACCCTGCTTCATTTTGTATTCATTGAAGTTTTATTGAAATAGCTACCAACTATAATTTTCACAATAGTGACTTTAAAGTGGTATTTTCATTGGGATGTATAGTAGTATAAACCATAACATGTCTCTGTAGGGTAAGGCGTGATCTTTCCGTGGTACCAGTCAGACAGATTTTTTTCCTTTTGGAGCAGGGTCTCGCTGTGTAGCTCATACCGGCCTTAAATTTCCTTTGTAGCCCAGGCTGACCTTGAGCTTGCAGTGATTCTTCTGCCTCAGCCTCTTAAGTGCTGGGATTGCAGGTGTGTGTCACCATGGCCAGCTAATCAGGCAGTTTTAACTCAGAGCAAATGAGTGCTGTGTAGCGTATTTTCCTTTCAACAGTAATTACAGAAATTGGACTATAAACCTCCTATTAAGCACTTTTGTATGAAATCTGAGGTTTTCGTCAAATTAGATATGGAACATTAATGACTGCATAAATTACTGTTCTATGCAGTTTTTGAATTCTCTCATGTTGGACTTTTGTTTTTTAAAAGATGACTGTTTTTATTAAAATGCATAAGGATATTCTGATTTATCCAGAACATTTGGTTTCATGTCAGTAGTTTTTTTCACCTTCTCCCATAGAATTTGGTGATTTTTTTTCTCTTAAAGATCTCTTTTTATTCTTAAAGGACATTCCCATTTATTTTGATTTTTGTGAAAAAAACTATTGCTTCAAGTAATTGAATATCTTAATAATTTTTTTTTTTTTTTTTTTTTTGGTACCAGGGATCGAACTCACGATTTGAGAAGGCACAGCGTTTGAGAGAGCATCCTAGCGTTTGAGAGGCAGGTGGTTATGTCTCTGAGCTAAATCCCTGGCCTCAATAAGCTTTGACTTAATTTTCCTTTTTTCCTTCTTCTGGTACTGGGGATCGAACTCATGACTGCCTGCTTGCAAGGCAGGTGCTTATGCCGCTGAGCTAAATCCCCAGCAGTTTTGACTTAATTTTAACAGTATATGTAGAAATGTCAGGTTTTTTTTCATGCCTTATACTTCAGATCATGATTTTAAAACTTTTCATTTGTTCCCCCAAGAACAGCTGATACAATTTTTCATGGCCTCTGTTCATGTATTGTCTCCTAAGCTCATGAACTCTCTGAACTACCACTGTTCCCCTCCCCCTTGACTGTGGTAAAGCATTATTTTGGTTGCTTTGCCAGAACTGCTTGTGGCAGTCTAAAGATTACCACTTTAATAGCTCCTTGGGATCTGTGCCCTTAAATGGAGAAATTTCTTTCCTAAGTCCAAATAAAAGTAATGGTTCATCTGTGAGATATATCAGGACACAGATATTAGTTCAGAAGAAAAATTACATCTAACCTCTTCTTTCAGCCTGGATTCCTGTCGGTTTGTGCAGGGATTTCATTAAATGCAGCAACTGTTTATTAGGAACCACCATTGATCCGGATGTCTTAATGTGTATCAGGTTCAGTATCTCAAAACCTTCTTTCTTTTTAATGATTTTATAAGAAGAAATTGAGGCCCAAGGAGTTAGTTTACTAACTCTGGTTGTACTTCATTCACCATTTCATTGAGAGCCTGTTATATATCAGGTATAGTATGTGGTGTCAGGGGTTAATGGTGGACATAACAAGATGCGGTCACTGCCATTGAAGTGTCTTAATCTTGTGTCTTCATTAGTAATGTGATGAAAGAATGCTAACTAACTTCTGTCCCCCTTTATTACTGCTTCCTAAGTGTCCTAATATGAAGTGCTCACGACCTAATCTTAATAATTTGTAACTTCATAATTTTACCCATGTTAAGGACAAATAGATGGAAGCACAGAAGAGTCCACAGAACTTGCTGAGGGTCGCACAGTTTCTTCAGAGTTAGAACTTGAACATGGATCTGTGACTCTAGAGCCCAAACTGGCCCTACCATCCTTATTTTAACAAGAGCTGAAAGAAGTTATGTAATTAAGTGAAAGAGTCGTTTGTTGTGAGCTGTGATTTTGGCAGAACTTTGTATAACTTTGACTCTGCCAGTAGGTTTATTTTTATGATTAACTTTCTACTTTATAATCTGTTGTTTTAAGGGTCATTGGTTCTTATGCTTCATGAAAGACATTTTAAAGAAGTTTTATTAATTATAGCAGTGATGTATAATCCCTCAGGTCAGGAATTACATGTAACAAAATTTTATATATGAAAAATAACAATCTAAAGAAAGTTTTGTTTTTTAAATTTAAATATTTTGTTTTTTTGTGACAGGGTCTCACTATATAGTTCAGGCTGGCCTTGAATTTACAATGATCCTCTTGCCTTAGCCTCTTGAGTGTTGGGATTACAGGCATGTGCCACCAAGCCTGGCTAATTTTTGAATTGTAATTTGGTGTTATTCTTTCCAAACTTGGAAATTAGTGCATATTTGTGTGTGTGTGTATGTATATCTGTGTGAATATATATAATATTTTATATACAAGCATAGAGAAATTATAAAACATTTTCTTTTTGTAGCTTTACATTATATCAAGTAACTGACATTACTTTATTAACTATATTTTATTACATGGATTTAGATTGTAGTAGTTCACTGAAAAACGTATTATGTGACTATTTAGATTATATTACCTTTTGCCTCCTCCTTTCCCATTTCTGCTATTATAGACATGGCTGTGATGAACAACCTTGTACACATCTTGGCATTCTTGTGTATCTTTCTCATAGAAATGGAATACTAGAGCAAAGGGTGTGTATTTCAATAGCTATTAATGTTGTCAAGTTGCCTACAGAAAGATTCTGTCATTTACGTGCCTGCTGGCAGAATATGAGTGCCTGTTTACCATTTTTTCATAACCGTTAGAAAGCAAGTTTTTAAAACTTTTAAATGCCATAAAGAATTAATTTGGAAATTACTAAATTATTGGCAACCAGTAATAAATGAACTCTTATTTCTAAAAGAATAGAAACTGAAAACATAGTCAGTGTTCACTTAAGCACTGAAAATTAATTGGTTCTCAATATTAAAAGACAAGATGAAGATGACTTCCAGGTAAGTCACTGATACCATGTTTCTTCGGGCTACTTCTTGATCGTCAGGCAAAATTAAGTCCAACAATGAACAGGGACGTATTCAGGGTAATGTTGGAAGCTATATGTGGAGTAACATCCTTTTACAGAGCTCAGTGATGGCTGATCAGTGGCCATTCTGTTGCACATCTTCATGCATAGTCGAATTAATAGTCTGTCTCATCTAATTCTGAAAACCTGAAAATACACAGTCCACATTTTGTTTCTTAAATCACAATCAAATATATTGATATTATGGCTTAGTCCACATTTTGTTTCTTAAATCACAATCAAATATATTGATATTATGGCTTAAACAAGAAAATAAGCAAAGTAAACAAAGTGAAATTTGCTCTTTAATGTAGCCAAACATTTTTCTCTGAGACGAGTTAGTTTCTGCTATAGTAGCAGTGATTTTTAAAGCAGGTAACATTTGTCAAAAAATTCCACGTATAGCTAGAAAGAATCAGTTGGGCAGGAGTTTCTAGGTAGGTGCATAAGGTGAACTTCTGGCACTGTAGATTCTCCAGAGCATCTTTTCTGTGGAACATTCTTCTGGAGTGTTGTCTTGCTGGTCCCTCAGTTTATGCTTGTTCACAGAGAAAGCTGATTAATTATAATTTAATAATATAATTTATTAGATAGATTATATCACTAGAAGAATTCACGATGACTTTCAAATAATGTTCTGGAATATATATGTGGTTATTTAATTGTTGGATGATTTCTGTGGTCTTGGGACTGTCCAGTTTTTAATATAGAAGTCCACATTTTTGATCTGTGTAAATTTCATTTGTTTGGTAGTACATCAGTCAATTTTTCCATTGCTTGTCACAATACCCAGTATCCCCAATTTAAAGGAGAGGCTTCATTTTGCTAACGTTTAAGGGAGATTCAGTCCATGGTCAGCTGGCTCAAAGGCAGAAGCGTCATGGTGGAAAGGCCGGGTAGAAGAAAACTGTTTGGCTCCTGGTCTGATGGAAGCAGAGCAGAGAGCCGTGCCAGAGAGTGAGGAGTCAGGGGCCGTACTGAAACTCCAGGCCACAGCTTCATGACCCAGAAGTGTGCTCCACCAGTCTCCTGGCAGATCCCAAGTCAGTCCTCCCTATCCAGCTAGACAGGAGCCCTGTTTCATGTAGAAATTTTGAAAATACCCTTTTTCAGCCTGAATTGAGGAATATTTGAGAGACCAACCAAGGGGCCCTGTTTTGGAAATCTGTGGAGTGGCAAAATATATTTATTGAGAGAAAGAAGTCAGAAGGGGACCGGTGATAATTTTTTTTCTGAATTGTGCCATCTTGTTTTTTAGTGTCTCTATCCCCTAGTAACTTGAGATACAATTTTTTCTTTCTTTTAGATGGTCTCATTATTCCAGGCTGACCTTGAATTCACTGTACCCATACTAGCCTTGAACTTGAAGGAATCCTTCTGCCGCAGCCTCCCAAATGTTAGGATTATAGGCATGAGCCACCACACCCAGAAAGAAATATAAATTGTTTAGTAAAAAAATTAATCATTTAATCTGCACATTCTCCTGACAGACTGTCCTTTTGTGAACGTAGAAAATGGAATAGTGACATACTGTAGGTGAGGCAGCGAATAGGGCCTCAGTTTGTAACATTGCCGGGATTCTTTGAGTCTCATTATGGCTTTTCTTGTCTTGTGGATCTGGGATAAACTTTTAATAGTTTTGTAAGTCAAAATTAGGAGTTAAACATTTCTCTGCAGTGTTTTAGGGTCTATGACAGTGTGAATGGGCAGCAAAATAGAGAATGAGTAATGGGGAACAAAATAAGAGTAAATAATGCGAATAATATGAGTAATGTGAGAGTAATAGAAATGTAAAGGTGCCAAATAAATCAGAAGGTTGAAACTGGTAGAGATGAGAAGGATTAATTCTGCTGGGAAGCATTTTGTAGCTAAGAAAAACTTGTCAGTGGACAGACATTGGATTAGAATTTAGTAGTTTGGTGCTAGCCAGTTTGGACATGTTGCTTAGCCTCTTGTTTCATTTTCTATTAAAAAAATGGTAGGACAACATTGGCTTTTTGTTTGTTGAATTTTTCCAAAAGGGATTCTCAAGCTCTTGATTACAGATGGCATCAGGAAGAGATCAGTTGGTGCTGCACAGGTTGCTTACTGTTTTCCATTTTTGTTTTTGTGAGTTTTTGGTAATAATTCCTTTGAAGAAAGTTCTGTGGGGAAAACAGGCTATCCATGTGCAGAAGGTTGAACCTAGACCCATATCTCTCACCATGTACTAAACAAATTAAAATGGATCAAAGATCCAAGTATTAAAAACAGTCAGTGGAAGATAAAATAGGCAAAATTCTTGAAGACAGATGTAGGCAAGGACTTTTCTGAACAGAACCCTAACTGCCCAAGAAATCAAGAATGGACCAACGAGATTATCTCAGATTGAAAAACTTCTGCACAGCAAAGGAAGCAGCTAGCAGAGTGAAGATGCAACCTACAGCATGGGAAAATATTTTGCTAGCTATTCTTCAAACAGAATAGCTGTTCTTCAAACTAGAATAGATAAAGAACTCAAAAAAAAGACCATCTAAAAATAAAAGACCTAGTTAAAATGCGACAATGCAAATCAACTCATACAATCACTATGGAAATCAATATGGAGACTACTGAAAAACTAAAAATAAAAATTCCATTCCACCCAGCTATTCCCCTTCTAGGTGCCTTCCCAAGAATGAAAGACATTATATTACAATGATTCGTGCATACCCGTGTTTATGGTAGCAGAACTCATAAAAGCTCTCTTGAAAGTGCCCTGTATGTCTATTAGCAGGTGAATAGGTAAAGAAAATGTGATGTTTACATGATGGATGTACTCTGCTACAGAGGATAAATGAGTCATTTGTAGGAAAATGAGTGCACCTTGAGACTATAATATTAACTGAAAAAAATTAGACCTACAAGCATAAATATCACATAGTTCCCAAAGTATAAGTAATTTAAAGAGCAAAATAAAAGATAATAGGAAACAAGATCTTTTGCAAATACAAAGGTGGGAATAAGAGATAGAGGGGGAAGGAAAGAGCAAAAGAGATTGTAAAAGACTTAAGATGTAGCATTGCACATGTAGCAACTCCCTGTGATGAATATAATCATAAGCTTTGTACTGATGAAAATAAAAATTAAAAAAGAAAGTTCTGTGATCAGAATTCAGTGTGGAGCTGGGTGTAGTGGCACATGCCTGTAATCCCAGCACTTGGGAGTCGGAGGCAGGAGGATCACTATGAGTTTAAAGCCAGCTTGATATACATAAGCAAGTTCAAGGCCAATGTGTACTATATAGCAAGACCCTGTCTCAAAAAAAGAAAACAAAGTTTTTGTTTTTCAGTATGGAAACATCAGGACTGGAACATTTCGAAAGTGCCTTCCTGTTCAAAGATTTGGTTTTCATAAATATCCACGCATTGGTTGAATGTGTTACTGTTGGCATAATTTTTTCAGGGTTAAGAAATGCTGGTTCATTTGTGAAGTATCTGTATAATACAGTAGATGATTGTAATGTTTCATTGCTATCTGCCTGATAGTACCTTCATGTGACATGTTTCTCAACTAGACAATTAGAAATTAAAGTTACTTTTTCACTGGGTTTGATGTTACATGCCTGTCATTTTAACTCTTTGGGAAGCTGAGGCAAGAGGATCGATCACAAGGTCAAAGTTAGCCTGGGCAGTTTAAGTGAGAGTGTCCCAAGGTACAAATCAAAAGAGATGGATCTGAAGCCCAGTGGTAGAGTGCTTGCCTGGCATCTGAGAGACTTTAGGTTCAGTCCGCAGTACTGCAAAACAAAAACACAGTGAAAAGAAATTAATGTGCTGTTCACTGTTCCCCTATCTTGGAAAATCTTGATGAAAATATAAAGAAAATATCCATTGTTTAATCAAGATTATTTATACTATCTGCCATTTGTTTTGAGCATTTACCTTTAAGCATTTTTAAAAATAACTTTTCTCATTTAACCCTGAGGTAGACCTGTGAAGTAGATGGAGTTGTTGTAGATGAGCTAAGTGAAGTTTAGACATTATGTAATGTGATGAAATTCCTACAGAGCTGGGATTTGAACTAGGGTTTGTCCTAAAACATGTACATTTTTTGTTAGATTTGCTTCTTCTATATAAGGAAAAAAATTTTTGGGCCATGGATTTAGCTCAGTGACATAATTGCCTGCCTGACAATTGCGAGGTTGTGAGTTTGATCTCCAGTACCAAAAACAAAATTGAGTCATGTCTATGTAGTTTAGGGTGGTGTTGAACTCATTAGGTAGCATAGGATAGCCTCAAACTTGTGGCGAATCCTCCTGCCTCAGTCTCCCAAGTGCTAGGGTTGCACATGGCTGCCACCACATTCAAACTTTTTTTTTTTTTTTTTGAATGGGAGCAAAACTGTATTTCTCTTGGGAGGGAAAGGGAACCAGCAGGACTTCCACCTTGCCTCTCAAGGAAGTTAGTAATGGCACCACTACTATATGTTTTTCATTAATGAAATCTAGCAATACAAGTAATTAGGAGTTTTCATGGTTCTAAACTACTTAATTATGCCTTGAACTCTTAATAATGATCAGATCATAATTACTACCTACTTTTTTGTTCTTTGAGACGTCTTACTGTGTCCTTCAGGCTGACCTTAAACTTACTATGTAGTTGCCTCAACTTGTGGCAGTCCTCCTGCCTCAGCCAGTGTTGAGATTACAGGCATGTGCCACCATGTCTAGCATTACAACTCCTTATCTGTTATGTCCTCTTCAATAAGAAAAAAATCAGAAATTAGATTAGAGCAGGGTGGGATATACTAGTTTTTGAAAAGCTTGAAAATTATTCCTAAAACGAGATATAAAAAGTATAAAAAAGCAGATGTAATGGTGAGTGGTTATAGTCCAAAGTACTTGAGGACTTAAGCTCAGGAGTTCAGGATCAGTCTGGGCAAATAGCAAGATCTCATCTCAGAAAAGCACACACACAGATCCTTTAAAAATCAGAAATAGCCAGGCGTGGTGGCAAATGCCTGTAATTCCAGCACTCCTGTAATGCGAGCATGGGGGGGGGGGGCTGAGGTAGGAGGATCACTGTGAGTTTGAGGCCATCCTGGACTACATAGTGAGACCCTCAGAAACAACAAAAGCCCTAAAAACTGAAATAGAAGCTAATAAATTCTGTAGAGTCAGTACACACACAGAAATGAGATTGTTTCAGAATCCATGTGAGAAGGAAGTTTGACACCCAAAGAACAAATGTGAAGATGTAGCTCTTACGTGGTGGAGCACTTCTCTAGTGTGGGAGGCCTGGGTTTGAACCTTAGGACTGCCAAAGACAAACAGTGAAGTCAGTCATTTTTTTCCCATTCAGAATATAGTGGGTTATTTTTTTTTGCTTTTTTTTTTTTTTAATTGGTACCAGGGATCGAACTCACGACCGCCTGCTTGCAAAGCAGGTTCTTATGCCACTGAGCTAAATCCCCAGCCCCTATAGTGGGTTATTATTAGACATCATAAAAACACCAAAATGTAGTGGGGTGGGATGTTCATGCTGCTAAGATTTCTGGTCTCCTTTTGTGTTCAGGGTGTATCGTATATTTTAGACTCTTTCAAGGTAATATGGCCTTGCAACTTGCTCTATCCAGTGAAATAGGAGCAGGAGTAATATGTTCTTTTTGATAGGAGCATTTTGAAAGCTGATGTAAAATGTTTGTCTCTCTTGCCTTGCTTTTGGTGCGTGAAAGTACAAGTTGATACAGAAGAACCAAATGATTAAAGGGTTTAGGATACTCAGTTGAAGCCTGAAGTATCATTGCCCTAGAAAATTGCTTGAAATTATAGTCATGTTTGTGTGAGTGAGCAGTAAGGTGATGATGTTCGTCCAACCTACTAACACCTCCTGGTAGTTACCTCGTCTATTCAAGTGTCACTACATATATCATCAGAAATAATTGGTGTAATAGTTTTTGGAGGAGAAAGACTGACCAAGAGTGAAGGGTAATTACTTTGGATGTGGTTTTCTCTTCGAACTGCCATCTAATTTAAGTTCTGTTGATTTATTCTTCCTCACCCATAGCTTTGGTCGTATCAGTGCCCTATTTAAAAGCAGGTGTAGTTTCCTCATTGCCTACAGATTAAAATTTGAGGAAGGCCTACAAGAATTGGTTCTAATTGGTTGTACTTTTAACACTGTTTCCTTGCCACCGTAATGTACACATCAGTCTGTGCCTTTGCCCAGTCATGCATTCAGGATACATGTATTGATCATTTTGTGTGCCAGTGTTGAGGCTAACTCTGGGGACACTCAGAATGTTCCTTTCAACCTCTTCTTGTCTAATTCTGATTTAGCTCCATGTGATCGTCAAAGGCTATTTCCTATAACATCTTATTTTTCTCACTGTTGGAAATAATCTTTCTGATTTAAACTGTTGGGGGGGGGGCACACTGCTGTTTATTCTGTGTTGTATTTGTGTGTATGTCTTACTCCTTTTCCTGGGCCAGTGTCACAACTTTGTACCCCTAGTACTAGCCTAAAACTTATTGAGTGGTTGTCACATTGTGGATGTGTTGAACGTTTATGATTAATTTGACTTTATTTGACCCATAGTAATCTTTAAAGTTCTCTTTTCTTGCTTGTACTTACCTCTATGATGGATTAACTAATGGTCAACTTGTAACACCCAGCTGAACTGCATCAGCAGGGTGCTGGGCGTGGAAGGCCGACCTGAGGATTGTTGCCAACAGCATAAAAAGAAAGTTAGAGGGGAAGGTGTTGTGCTGTTTGATTCTCCAGGAGAATACTGGCTTTCCTGATAGGAACTAAGCTGCTCTCATCGCCAGAGGAGCTCAGGTCCTTTCTGAGCTTTGGATGCCTGTGGTTCTTTCAGGAAAGGCCTGATTCTTTTAGCATCACTTCCTCGCTCCGGTGCAGATCCCTTGACCTGCTGGCACAGATCCTTCATCCCCTTGATGCAGACTTACTAGCTTCCACTGCTGACCTTTGGGCCTTCCCAGAGTAATCCTTGATATAGACTTAAATGAGACATTGTGGGCTCTGGGCCTCCAGCTGGACTCGGGGACATTGTCATGGGCTGTAGGTCTTCAGCTGGATTCATGCAGAACATTGCTGTGGGATCCAGGCCCTTGGCTGGATTTGTTGGGTTGCTAATATGTAGACAGATCTCCCATATCATTCTGCATTTGACTCTGAGTGAATATTATACAGTAATCCTGTAATGGTGTGTCCTGTATTGAATCCATTCTTTTGTAAATTCTGACTACAACAACCTTGTGTTTCTTACTGTTACTTTTGTAAATTTATTATTATCACCAGGACCTTATGTGTGGCAATGAGTTTTACTTTTTAATTTTTGTCTTCATAAACTACATAGAGTGCTGTATTTTAGGACATAATGATGAAATAAGGTAGACTTACTGAAGGGTTTTGTAATGTGATTTATTAGATATATGTAGGCTTGCAAATATGTTGATCCGACATTTTAGCTAGTTCTGACATCATTTTGGCTTAGTGTTTTGTTGCCTCTCCTGATAGTGCCCTAGAATATGAGAGTTTTGTTTTTGTTTTTTGAGACAGATTTTAGCTGTGTAGTTTTGGTTGACCTTGAATTCACCATCTACCACTGGTTAGCCTCAAGTTCACAGTAGTTCTCTGCCTCAGCCTCCGGAGTGCTAGGCATACGGGTGTGTGCTGCCACACCTGGCCCTTTGTTTTTGTAAGTGTACTTTCCATCTTTAGTGAAGGAACCATGACTGAATCCTGTGGCACCATATGGTTTCAAGATTTGGATTCAAGTCTTCAAGTCTCTCAGCTTACTTTTTGTGGCCTTGGATTGCATTCTCAACTTTAAAAAAAAAATCATTAATTAATTACTTTTGAGACAGAGCCTTGCTGTGTAGTTCAGGCTGGCTTAGAAGTCACTATGTAGCCCCGCCTGGCTTCAAACTTGTGATCTTCCTGCTTCAGCCTCCTGAGAACTACTGGGATTACAAGTGTGCATCACCACTTCTAGCTGGTACTTAGGGTTTTGGGGTGCAGTTTCCTTGCATGTAAAATGGGAAAAACAATACTTTATGTACTATGTTATGAACAAAGCATGTGTTTAGTAAGCATTTTCATCTGTGGTTTTAGCTCTATTTGGGGAGATTTTTTTCCTTAAGTGGACATAGTGATGTGGGACTTGGGTATGCAGAAGAGGAGGGACGCAGTGCAGCAAGCATTGACCTTTCCAGGCAGCATTCCTCTTAAATACCTTAGTTACGATGCTCATGTGTTCCTGGTTTTGGAGACATCAATTGGCTGACTTTGCTTCTTTGTTAATTTTTGTAAATATAATTAGATGTCATATTATTTTGTATAGGTATGGCATAGAATGAAGCTAATTTGATGGTTTCTGTAGGGGCAGATTTATCTTGGGATTTTGTTTAGAGGAAGTTTGAAACAATATATTATGGGCTGGACTCTGGGAGAACCAAAGGAGAATAACACACAAGCTCAAGTCAAGAGCGTGAGTGTATCTTTACCGAATGAGCTCCCTGGATTTGTTTTGTTTGTCTTGTTTACAAAACAAAAAGCATACATTCTGGCCAGGCACAGTGGTGCACACCTGTAATCATAGCTACTTGTGAGGAGGATCACAAGCTTGAGTGCTGCGTGGTCTAAACTGAAAAGGTCTGGGTAACGTAATTCAGTTTTCCCTAGGTTTAGTCCCCAGCAGTGCCTAAATAAAGAATGAACAAATGCCAATTACAAGTAGTAAAAACCATTGAGGAAAATGTGTGAGCAGATTAAATGTGTACCAGTTACTAGAAATAGAAGATAATTTTTGGGTATACCAAAAGTAGATAGAAATTTATAATGTAATGGTGATACAGTACTAGTTTGTGTGGTACCAAGTTCCAAGGGGTTGCATTAGGTCTTTTTTTTTTTTTTTTTTTTGTCTTTTTCATTTTTATCGGTACCGGGGATCGAACTCACGACCGCCTGCTTGCAAGGCAGGTGCTTATGCCGCTGAGCTAAACCCCCAGCCCCTCATTAGGTCTTAAAGCATGTGTAGGAGTTTGCTGGGTGTCTTAGTCACTTTTCTGCTTGTTAGGATAAAACACAGTTGAGTGTGGTTTGGATTGCTTTCATGTGGGTCTTGTTCTTGCCTACAGTCTTAATTTAGCGTTTATTCATCTGGAAAATGCCGACTGCTTTGTATGCCAATAATCAATATGTAAAAATATTTTCAACATTTTAATTGTGGTAATAACGTAAAATTTATCTATATTAATGTGTAGTTGAGTAGTGTAGGGACATTATGACATTGTACAACCATCACCACTTCCATTTCCATTGCTCTTTGCATCTTGGAGAACTGAAACTACCCATTAGTAACTGTTTTGCTCTGCCCCAGCACCTGACAAATGCCATTCTTTTTGTTTTCTTTCACTTTGTTATTTTGGGGCCGGGGATTTAGCTCAGTGGCATAAGTGCCTGCCTTGCAAGCACGCAGTCATGTTTCAATCCCCGGTACAAAAAAAAAAAAAAAAAAAAAAAAAAAACCAAACACAAAGACAAAACATTGTTACTTTGAGACAGGGTGTCACTGTGTAGCCTAGGCTGACCTTGAACTTGCAGTGATCTTCCTGTCTCAGCCTCTGGACTTGCTGGGATTATAACTGCACCTCCATGGACTACCATTCTTATGTTATGAATTTGACTGTTCTCAGTCTTTCATATCACACAGTATTTGTTATGACTGATTTATTACTTAGCATAATGCCATCAAAATTCATCCATGTAGTGTATGTCAGAATTTCCTTTTTAAAGAAGAATATTCTTATGTTCTCATCATAGCATTTTGTTACTCCTTCAGTGGACACTGCTAGAATTGCTTCCACTTGTTGGCTTTTGTGAGCAGTACTGCTGTGCACAGGGATGTGGCTCTGTAAGTCCTTACTTTCAGTGCTTTGGAATAGTCATATGCCCAGAGTACTCCAGTAATTACTACATTCATAACAATCATGTGAAATAATGCCAGCTTTACTTACTGTACTTGAAGCAGTAAACATTAATTCACCTAATTCTCAGCCCTCAGGCACACATTTTAAAATGTTTGAGGGAAAAGGAAGTGTGCCCAGAAGACCTGTGCTGTACCTGAGAATACTGTGGTTCTCTTAGGGAAAGCTCTTGCATGGTACCTTTCCAGGTCGGCTGCTTGTTTCTTTTTGTTTCCAGTGGACTCCATTTTTGCTTGAAGAGCGATGAACAAACTACAGCTATTTTATTTGGCAGATATTTTCTCGAAAATCAGGCAAGTGTTTCATGTCAAGGATAATAATAGATAATGTTTGTTGCTGGTGATAAAATTGAGTTTTTGAGTGAAAACCAGTATTTTGATAACCATATATATTATCATGAGCTTGTGAGTTTTCCAGTAAATTCTGTTGTGGGAGTGGGAGTTTAACTTGGTGATAGAATGCTTGCCTTGCATGTGGGAACCTCTGGGTTTGAATCCCAGCACTGGAAAAAAAAAGATTTTGTCATGAGTTCGTTAATATTAACAAGTATAGTTTTTCATATTTGAGGGAATGTCTATATTTGGAAGATTTGCATACCTCAAGGTACTGGTATTTCACAGATAATCAGAACATTATGAAATTATACTTAATTCAAAATGAGTGGTGGACTAATGACTTTTACATGAATACAAAATATACTTTCAGATTTCATATTGCCAACTAATCTTGAAACATTTGTCAAGTTTGAATACTAGCAGTTATCTGAAAAGACTGTTAAAATACTCCTTTTTTTAGCTCTTTGTCTGTGTAAAGTTAATTTTTTGTAAGTTCAACAAAAATGGTGTAACAACTTGAATGCAGAAACAACAGAATCTTGCCTGTTAAGAGATTTGTAAAAACGTTAAACATTAAAGAGATTTGTAAAAATGTTAAACATGCCACTTTCTTACCACATTTCAGTTTCATGTTGAAAAATGTAACTTTTTCATAAGACTTTTAATATATAAGGAGCTCATTGACTATTTGAAATGAATTAGTAAATACTATATAAATTTTGAGTTTTAATTGCTTTACATACAAGCCATGTAACAAAAGCACTTAGAAATGCTCAGTTTTTCTTTTAGTGCTGGGAACTGAATCCAAAACCATGAATATAAGCCAAGTACCTGCTCTACTATGGATCCTCAGTTTATAAAAAGTCTCAGAAGACCAAGACTCTTGAAACCACTGAATACAATTTTCATTGATTGAAATAAGCTCCATTAGTTTCAAGCTTATTTGGAAATCTTTATAGGGACAGCACAGAAGAGAGGAGAAATAATTTGTTTCTATTTTATCACACTGTATTTATTAATTTGTACCTGTCCCTATGCTAAACATAGGACCTTTTTACTTGTGATATAATTATCAGTTGTATAAATCAGGGTACCAAGGCATAGAGAGAATAAATAATTGGCTCAGATTTATTCAAGAGGCAAGTAGCAGAGTCAAGTTTTAGATCAAGTTAAGTTGTGCTCAAAAGCCTTGGCCCAAGCATTTGGGATAGTGCATGACTGTAATCCCAGAATTCTGTGAGGCTGAGGCAGAAAGATCACAAGTTTGAGCTTAGTCTAGAAAACTTAGTTGAGACCCTGTCTCAAAAAGATTTTTTTGTTGTTGTTTTTTATGGTCTTGCTCCGTAGTTTAGGCTGCTCTTGAATTCACTATGTAGCCCAGGCTGGCCTCACATTCTTGGTATTCCTTCTGCTTCAGCCTCCCCAGTGCTGGGATTACAGGTGTGCGTCACCACGCCTGGCAAAAAATGAATAATTTTTTTTCACATTTTTTTTTATTTAAAGAGAAAAAAGAAAGGGAATAAGAAAACAAAGCAGTAAAAGGGTACAAGTAATACAGAATTTCAAGAAAAAAATATATAGTAAGAAATCACTAGTTAATAGGTTACATATTGTCATCTTAGAAACATTTGTCCAAATTACAAATATTAAAGCATATAAAGTGGGCATTCATACAGTGAGATTGTAGTCAGTTCTGTTAAATGATCCAACAAAAGCTCAGTAATACGGTTTTCCCTTTTTTTTTTGGTCTTTTTCCTTTATCAGTACCGGGGATCGAACTCACGACTGCCTGCTTGCAAGGCAGGCGCTTATGCCACTGAGCTAAATCCCCAGCCCCTGTAATACGGTTTTCTAACCTACACACTTAAATATACATGCAGTTATATCCTTTAGACCACTTTCTTTTCCTCTCTTTTTTACAATAACAATTACACTTTTTGGGTTTTATTACTCTCACAGTTGTTCTTACTTTTTTTTGAAGAGAATAAAACCAAATGTGACTAAGCAAAACAGAGTCAGAACAGAAGGATGGGTATAGTACATGATGCAAACATAGAATACCAGGTGATCAAAAATGGTACCATTGTGCCTCTTGCTATTTTAAAAAGAGTTGCCTATATCATCAGGTATAATAGAATTGACGAAAACAGTACAGAACAAGACAAATAAAACCTACACTGGAGACCATAGGGCTTCAGAAGAAGATAATAGTCAAATCGTAATGGGCATAATAGTAAATCTTATTGCCTTCAAAGTGGTTGCCTAAACCCTCACACTTGATACTATCAAACAAAATAGAATATAGTAAAATCAGACAGAGCAAGATGGGGAGAGCAACAAGATGGGTTCAAGTCAGGTTAATAGGAAAACAAAAAAGTTATTATAATATATCCTGCTATTTTTTAATCTAATTTTCCCTTAATTAAAAAAAGGGGGAAGATTGAGATAAAAGAGGACATTGTAACAGAACAGCACAGGTCAGAACCGAACAATTTAAGCATCATTGTGTTTCACTACCAGATAACCTAACATAATAGTAGTCACCGTAGTGTCTCTTTCCTTGAATTATTTGAGTATAACTTCATAAACTATAGCATCAAACATATCAAGACAGTGTGATGCCATTCAAGAGAATGAAAGAATTATAGGGTATTTAGAACCAGCTAACAGAAAACGAACAATGGATTTCTATATTACCTCTTTACCTATAAAACATTGTTTATACTATCGCATATAGTAAAATATAGTAAGATACAACATGTTAAAACCAGTGGAAACAGATGTACAACAGCTTGATGGGACTTCAAAACAAGATGATATTTAATCAGCACTAGCTTTTATGATGTGTTGTTTTCTTCAGAATAGCTATCCGTACTATTACCGATATTAAAATCAAACAACCCAGGTTAAAACCATTGCAATTAGTGAGTGAAAACATTATATGGCTTCAAACCAATATGATTGGGAATCATGATTACCACATACTTTTATGTATTCTTATCGTTTCTTACACTAGGGAAACTATTTGGTATTTATACATGTGAGTTTGATTTATTTCACTTCTGAATATGGTCTCAAGCTGCGTCCATTTATTTATAAATATCTCAATGTGATCATTCTTTCTAGCTGAGTAGTACTCCATTGTATAAAAATACCACAACTTTTTTATCCATTTCTCAGTTGAGGGACACTTAGGTTGTTTCCAAGATTTGGCTATTACAAATTGCGCTGCTATAAACATGGGTGCACATATATCACTGTGGTATGATGCTTTCAGTTCTTCTATAGAAGTGGAATAACTGTGTCACATGGGGCTTTCAGTCCCAGCTTTCTGAGAAATCTCCAGACTGACCTCCACAGTGGTTGCACTAGTCTACACTCCCACCAACAGTGCAGGAGAGTTCCTTTTCCCCCACAGCCTCTCCAGCATTTGTTGTTGGTGGTTTTCTTGATCTTGGCCATTCTTTCAGGAGTGAGATGAAATCTTAGTGTGGTTTTAATTTGCATTTCTCTAATGACTAATGATGATGAACATCTTTTCATGTATTTATTTGCTGTTTGTATTTCTTCATCTGAAAATGGGCATCTGAGATGATGCCCATTTTTGGATTGGGTCTTTGAATTTTGGGGGTCCGATTTTTTTTTTTTAATTCTTTGTATGTTTTAGACAGAAGTCCTTTGTCTGAGGGGCAGTTCACTAAGATTTTTTTCCCAGTTAGTGGATTTTCTTTTCACTATGCTGGAGATTTCTTTTGACGTGCAGAAACTTTTTAATAAGAGGTGATCCCAATTATTGACTCTGGGAAGTATTTCCTGTGTGGTCTAAGTCCTGTTCACGAATTCTCTACCTACTCCTATGTCTTCAAGGTTTTTACCCAATTTGTCTTCCAATAGATTTAGTGTTTCTGTTTTAATATTTAGATCTTTGATCCATTTAGATTTTATTTTAGTACATGGTGATAGGCATGGGTCTAGTTTTAGTTTTTGGCATATGGAGAGCCAGTTTTCCCAACACCATTTATTAAAGAGACTGTCGTTCTTCCAGTGAACCTGTTTGGCCCCTTTATCAAAGATAAGGTGGTTGAGTGTGTTTGTAGTTGTGGTTGTATCTTCTAATCTATTCCACTGATCTTCGGCTCTGTTTTGGTTCCAGTACCACATTGATTTTACTACTGTTGCTTTGTAGTATAACTTCAGGGATTGTGATGCCTCCTGCCTTGCCTTTGCTGCTTAGAACTGTGTTTGCTATTCTAGGTCTCTTCTCCAGATGAATTTTAGAAGTGATTTCTTGAGTTCTATGAGGTATGTTGATGGTATTTTTATCGGGATTGCATTGAATCTGTATAAGAGTTTTGGGAGAATGGCCATTTTCACAGTATTTATTCTTCCTATCCATGAGCAAGGGATGTCTTTCCATTTTCTGAGATCATCTTCAATTTCATTTTTCAGTGTATTATAATTTTCCCTGTATAGATCTTTCACTTCTTTTGTGAGAGTAATTCCTAAATATTTCAAAAAAATGAATAATTTAAAAAAGGATTGGGAATGTAGCTCAATACCAAGGCTGGGTTCAATCTCCAGTACTATTAAAGTCTTAAACTCTTTGTCTTGATATTCTACCACCTCACAGAGGAGTGTTTGTTACAAGTTAGCACCGTATCCCTGGTACAAGCTAGTCATTAGAAGAAAAATACAGAATGTGGTTACCTGGAGATGTTGGCCACTGAGAGCCGTGGCTGAAGTCCATGCCTGCCTGCTTGCTTGTGGTCTTCCTGCCCTTCCCTTTCCCCAGGGCTTCACTTACAACACCCCTCCCGCCCGCAGTGCTTTCTTTTTAACCCAAGCTACAGTTTTCTACTCTGTTGTGGAACCAGATCTTTAGAAGGTAGTTCTTGCAGAACTTTAGAACAGGCTGTGACTAGAGGTATGTGCATTCTCTAGCTCATGATTAGGCGCAGCTTAGGGGGTGGCTTTAGTTCTGCTTGTGTTAGTTGCCCTTCTTCCATTTTATTCAGTGCTATAAAATCTTAGGCTACCTGGAAACGCTTATTTTAACTCAAAAGGGAGTGTAACCACTGGGATGTGGGAATGAATTGGAAATCAGGTGAAGGGGAGCCAAACAGCACTGTTCCTCTGACCCCAAACTCTTTTCTGGTGCTAAGAGCATCAGGTGGCTAAAAACAAAGCCAGTGAGAAAGCTCCCATTCTGGAAAGGGGAGTCTACCCAACCCAGGCTCCCAGCATAGGTGCGTTGCACCTGTCACCAGTGTTTTAGTTTGGGATGTGTTCTCTGGCCCTTGCCTTGGGATTATCTGCAAGACACTTTGGTGTGTGTTTTTTTTTTTTTTTTTTTTTTTTTTTTTGCCTTTTTGAGATAGGATGTCACTTGTTAGACTTGAGCTCACTTTGTAGCCCAGGCTGGTCTCGAACCAGCAGCAATCCTTCTGAGTGCTGGGATTATAGGCGTGTATCACACGCCTGGCTGACATTTTGGTTTTGATGTGTGTATTAAGAAAACTTCACAAGCATTTCATGGCTGAGCAGCTTAGCTTTCTACTCCTCAGACAATTACAGTATTTTAAAATTGTGTTGGCAAGTACATTTTGAAATTAATAATATAAAGATTTATATGGTACATTATATTCCTTTAAGAAATATATACATACGTATTTATTATGCTGTGTTATACTCATTAAGTGCATTGTTTTCTTCTGTCATAGTAGAAATGGAAATGAGTACCTATATCTTGAAAAGCTGAGAAAAAAGATGTAATTCTCATTATTTCTTGGTCTTAAGATTTACCTTTAGTTTTCTGTCTGACATTTTTACTGTGCTTTAAAACCATTTTTCCTTTTACTCCACACAATTGTACTCAGGTGTATAATTGGCACTCACGTTTTAGATCTGTGTTATGTATAGGCTTTGACAGTGGAAAATTTAATCTTATAAAGGTTATTCATTTCTAAAACTGTATTTGGTGATAGAGTTGAATTTCTAATTATGTGAAGGGTTTTTAAATTGAGGGAATTTAATGGGAATTTATGAATTGTTGCATAGTTAAAAAGTAGAAGAGGAATATATATGACCATTGTTTTTCTTTTCCTCTCTAGTTAGTAGCTTTGTAGTCCTAACAAAATTTCCTGTACATACATGAAAGTGAGTTTAGTGGGATGTGGATGGTGATATATTGAAAGAAGATGGGAAAAAGTCCTGTTAATACAAGTGGTATGGGTACAGAGTGTTCCTTTTGATACGTAATCTGATAAGAGGGAGCTCCAGAATAGGTTGAGTTGACCAGAGTTTGTATTTTATTAACTGTTCTGTCAGAATAGTCTCTTGATATGAATGTTTTTCAGAGATAAATGGGTTTTTTTTGTTCTTGATTCTTTTTCCAAGTCTCTGAGCAAATGACAAATTGAGGTGATGACTCTTAAAGAAGAGAACAGTAACATCTGCCTGAATCTTTTTCTCCTTATTGCATTTGGAAAGTATAGGACTGAATATGACTAAAATGGTCTGGGTAGAGAGTTAGCATACTGTTTTCTAAAGTTGACTCTGGGCTTCTGATGTGGAATTGCAGCTAAGGCTAGGGAAAAACCTCAAGTGTAACTTCAGAGAGTGAGGAATGGCGTTGAGAACTTTTTTGGTGGGTGCTTTGGATTTGGCTTGGTTTGTTTCCAAATATTATTTGTTTTTGGTAGTAGTCAAGTTACTCTAGAAATTAATAGTTTTTCTTTAATCTGAGGAATTTCAGAGAAAAATGCTTTCTTACCCTTTAAAGTAAGATCATGAATGTGTTGGTTTTAGCTTTTAAAAAATTATAGATGATTTATGAAAGAGCTGCTGTATTCAGAGCCTGGTCGTTCCATATGCTGCTTTCTTGAGCTTGTCATAGATAAAGGCAGATTTGGAAACCGAAAAATGAGTGTGGGTGTGTATGGTAAATGACATTAGATCTAATGCAGATGTGGTGGAGCATGCCTTAAACCCAACACTCGTGGTCAGAGTCCGGAGGATCATAAATTCAAGCCTGCCCTGGGCAATTTAAGATGACTCGAATCCCTATCTCAAAGTGAAATACAGAAAAGGACAAGGGTTGGAGCTCAGTACAAAGACGCTGGGTTCAATTCCCAGTACTGGATAAAAGAAAAGAACGAAATGAGCTATGGACACAGAAAAGAGCAAACCATCTCTGACTTGAGGAATTGGGAAGAGGAGGAGAGGACATTCTCACCTTGAAAGCATTAAGGAAGAAAGGGGGTTAGGGCTTCTCTTTTAAAATTCAGAATTTACTGGACTATATGTATTTTTATGTAAGTGGACTCAGTCTCACCAACTCTATTCATTGTGCAATTTGTTTTTAGCACAGTGTGTGTGCTAGGTTCTTGAAAGAATTTAAAAAGAATTACAAGATGTGGTCTGATTTCAATACTTTTTCGGATGTGGAGCTACCAAAGTAGCTCCTGAATCATAGTTTGTTGGTTTAAAACTCAGTTGTGAATTGTGCGCAGCGGCAGACTGGTATTTTGTTCATTTTGTTTGCTTTTTCCTTCTGCAGCTAAGCCACTGTGGAACTCATCTATTTCTTTAAAGTTACATCTTACAGCTCTCCACAGTGAAATCGTACCTAGGAGCCTGACTGGTAACCACAGTAATTTCAGGGACTCTAGTGGTCAACCAGTGTGTCAAAGGTACTTAAACCTGTGGTACTTCTTCTGTAGCTTAATAGTTCTTAGTGAGCAAAAGGAAATTTGAGAGAAGTTGGATTAATTTACTGTGCTTGGCAGGACATGTAAAGTGTTGAGTCACACTGATCATAATTATGGGAATTTCCATTTATTTTTGAAAGGTAGAAATACGAGTCAAGGTCCTGACCCATTTAACTGTGCTAGTATTTTTATTCTGTTCTACCTTTAGAAAGACCATAGTTTCTCTGTCGTCTCAGTTTATTTCTCCTTTTCCTTTCTTATTTAAAAGGTAGTAAATTTTCTGACTTCTTACATGTATATGCATACTTCAAATTGTACTGTAACATGTAAAATGGCTTTTCCACTGTGGGTTGTATACTTGGAGAATGGGCATTTGTTGTCTGTGGTGGAGCTTGATGTTAGAGTAATAGAAATGTGTGACATTTAAAATTGAACTAAGGGATTTATATTCACTAATTTAATTATCTTTGACTGTTCCTCCCTAAACGCGTACTAAAGCTTAACTTCAACAACTGGTTTTTGCAGTAGGTTTTCCTTGTAAGCTGCTTAGGCTAAGGTAACCCTTCCTCATCTTTTATTGGTGGCTGATTACTTGACACTAAGTTCTAGATTAATTTTGGGAATATTAACATGTTTATTTTTGCAGGACCAACCTTATTTTAATGTACTGGCAAATGAACTCCCCATTAGTTTTTGGGCTTTGAGAGTTTAACAACTTCATTTTCTGGGGTAGGTAGAATTTTGACTTGCTGTCTTTTTGGTCTTAAAGTTCTATGTATGAGCCAAATAATCCCTCTTGACATTCGCTAGCCTTTGTTGGTAGAACTGAAATTGCATGTGAACAGTAGGGCTTTCAGTGGGGTTGAGGGTGGGTAGGAGGGCGCTGGGATCCAGGGCCTTCCCATTGAGCTGTATCCTTAATGTTCCTTTTTAAAACTTTTTACTTTGAGACAGTCTTGCTCAGTTGTGTTGATCCTCTTTAGCCTCCCTAATAAGACTTGAAATTAGGAAATACTGGTTTATATAAAAATTAAACCAAAAATCACGATTGTGATATTAGAGTACAGATCTAAGTTGTAGTTTCAAGTTAATTAGTATGATTAATAGGTAGTAATGTAGAAATGTAATATGATAAGTCATGCATTGTTAAAAATCTATTGTTGACTTTTTCAGGTGTTTACATGAGAGTGGTATCACTGACAGTTTGAAAGCTTTTCTTTACAGATTTAAAAATGACTGCCATGAGGGCTTGATAGTGCATGCCTGTAATCCCAACTACCTGGGAAGCGAAACAGGAGGATTGAGAGTTCAAGGCCAGTGTGGACAATTCAGTGAGATGCTGTTTTAAAGAAAAAGGAGTAGGTACGTAGCTCAGTGGTAGAGCACTTGCCTAGCACACACAAGGTCTTGGGGTCAATCTCCAGTATCTTTGAAAGGGAAAAAAAAAAAAAAAGATGACTGTCATTTACTGGGTGTCTGCTTTGCTCTACTCATTATGATCCAGTGAGCATTAATCTTTACCATGACCCAGTGAAAAAGGTGACATTGTTTTGCAGTTGGGGGAAATGAAACCCAACTGTTAATTAAGCAGCTATTTTAAGTGGCACAAAGCCTAGTAACCTACTGATACTTGGAACTAACTCAGATTTGTCTGTCTCCAGTAAAATACTAGCTATTGGAAATAAAATATGAGCCACCTATATATTTAAAAATTTTTCTAATTGACACATTAGTGAAGTAAAAATAATAGATGAAGTCAATTTTAATACTTTAGTATACAAAAATAGTAAATTCAACATGTACTATGAAAAATTGAGATGTTTACTTTTTTTATGTGTCTTCAAAGTTTTCACGATTCTACTGTTTACTTGTTGTGTACGGTGATCACAGTTCTCTTTTGCCTGTCTTAAATGTTTTAAGTACTAAAGGAGGCAAGGCTTCAACATTAACCTGTATTATGCATGTTTTTGAATTGTTTGAGATTACAGCATACAATTATAGTCATTGTTTAGTAAAATCACCCATTAGAAAAAGTGATAGAACAGTTTTATGGTAATGCAGATATTTTGTTTTATTCTTGTCTTTAGAAAGTCTGCTCCTGAATAGTAGATAGTGTGGGTTAAATAAAATAGAAAAATAGTATTTAAGAGGCAAATACAGGTTTTAGAAAATGGTCATTGGCCAGGTATGATGGCACATGCCTGTAATCACAGTACACAGGAGACTAAGGCAGGAGGATGGCTGTGAGTTTGAGGCCAGCATGAACTTCATACTGAGTTCAAGGCCAACTTGCGTTACATAGCAAGACCCTGTTTGAGAAAACCAACCAGCCAACCAAACAAACAAAAAGAAGTTGTACAGTGTCTCTTAGTAATAAAGACCAAAAGTGGCCAAGACCAATTTTAACCTCAAAAAGGGAGCAGAAGAAATATGGTACGTGGCTCTAAGGTAGATAATTAAGTTTGGCAACTTACATCAAGGGTCTGTTATGTGCCAGGCATTGTTTATATGATTAGAAGTTAAAATGAGAACCGGATCTGTACAGAAGGATTTCATCCTCAAGTGTTAAATTAGAGTGATTATTCTACCATGTTTCCCCTCCCATCTATTTGAAACTGAGAAGAAAAATGGAAGGGAGATGGTAGGCTGAGTCAAGCAATACCTTGTTTTTGGATATTTGACAATGGAGACTGTTTTAGATACTTGTATCATAACATTGTCAGGCCTACTATATATCAAACTTCTTTGCAGGTGCCATACTTGTCAACTTTGTGTGCGTTGTGAAGACCATATGGTACTGAGAGGCCTGAATAGTGACAATCCAAGCCAGCTCCCACAACTGTCCTTGTGACAGCCTTGTGACTTGACTTGTCATTGATCTGCCTTTGTCTTTTTTATTGTTGTTGTTTGTTGGGAAGACATGGTCTCACTGTGTAGTTCAGGCTGACCTTGAATTCATGGTGATCCTTCTGCCTTACGTTCTCTGAGTGTTGGGATTACAGATGTGCACCTCTATGCCCAGGTTTGATCCATATTTTTGACTGTACTTTTAATTTTTTTTGGTACTGCGGATCGAACTCATGACCTTGCACTTAACCAGGCAAGTGGTTGAGCCACTGAGCTAAACCCCTGGCCCAGCTGTACTTTTTATAAAGTATCATGAGTCTCATAAATATGCTTAAGTATATCAGTTTAGGGTACTATTGAATGTTAATATTAAGCTGGATATTATTATGCATAGAATTATGTGGTTGCAAGGCAGATGAATCTGTGGTGTGCCTAATCACTTCAATGTAAAACATAGCTGTTATTCTGCTTTATTTGGAGTCTGGCATGGTGGTGTGTGTGCCTGAAATCCCAACACTCAGGAAGCTGAAGCAGGCACACTGTGAGTTTGAGGCTGAGGCGGGAGGATTGGCCAGCCTGAGCTACATAAGGGAATTGAAGGCCAGCCTGAACTACACAGAGAGACCCTGTCTCAAAAACCAAACCAAGCCACTACATTTCCAGTGTATAGAATTTTATTAAATGAAGGAGTGGTCTTAAAATGGATGGATGGGATCCTCAAATTCTGGCAGTGATGTTGATTTTTATTTTGCAAATTTTAAAAGTTGAGAATTAGAGAAAATAAATATTTTGTAAAATACTCAAATGTCAAAATAGAACTGGAATAAATTAAGGGAGAATATTTTAGATTGCATTTGAGCTATTATGGTGTATTAGTGGATCTTAAAGGGTGGGTACAGCTAAACCTAAAAATAGACAAAGGCTTAGCTGTCCATTTGAACTTGTGAAACAGCTGGGGGGGTCTCAACTCTTTTCTGCTCCCAGCTGAATAATTCTTTCTTTTTGTTATCTGTTTCTTTGAGACTTCACTGGCTTTCATGACCGTTTAAGGAAGGGGCTTGAATGAAATTATAAGGGGTGAAATAAATGGCAGGGAACATTTTGATAGTTTCGGACACTGTCAAAATAGCAGCAGTATTTGGTTGGAGAGGTTGTAAGAGATTACCAAATGTTTTGATAGAAGGTTATTGTATGAGTGTACGTCTCTGTGTTCATACTTTCTTTTTGTTTGCCTCTGTCCCTTTCAGTCTAAAATTCATTCTCATTTAAGCTTTCATGTTACTGGAAGAGATTAGGGGTCTTCCTCCTATGTTAATGAATTAACCACTACTTACAGGTCCAAAGAGGATGGCAGAAAAGATTTTTTACTTTATTGTCTTATTATTTTGAATTTCTAAGTAAAAGTTTTCATTTTCAACTTTAAAGTTCGTATGCATTATGGAAAAGTGTATTTTTGCATGTTGTATAAAGAGCATTTGGTTTAGTAATGCCATGGAGGAGATCTTTGCCTTTCCTTCCATACATCTGGTTCCTAAAAAAACACTACCTGGCACCAAAGTAGGTTCTCCAGTATGTTCACTCTAGAGGTCTCCTTTGTTTCACTTAAAATTAGAGGACTGATATGAATAACACCTATGATAGGCATGTCATGTCTCTTTCTGTGATCATTTTATCTAGTTATTTGAATGATTACTCTGTACTAATGTGTATGGTCCTAGGAACACACGTTTTTAGGACCTAATCTTGACTCAGGGAGCTTACAGTTTGGTAGGACAGTTTGAATGTTCTCTGTTAAGAGATTGGTGAGGGAGGGAAGGAAAGGAAAGGGGTGAATAAAAGGAATTAAGATGTTGTTTATGTGTTCTGGTTTCCCATAAGAAATGTAAGCATTGTGTACTGCGTGGTGGACTGACAACTGGTGGTCAACTTGTAACACCCAGCTGAACTGAATCAGCATGGTGCTGGGTGTGGATGGCCCACCTGAGAATTGTTGCCACAGCATAAAAAGAACTGGAGTGGAGAAGTATTGTTGGTACTTCTCCTGCTGTTGGTTCTCCTGGAGGAGCATGTTGAGCTTCTTTTCTAATATGAGCTTGGCTATTCTCATCATTAGAGGAGCTTGGGACCTTGTTGCTGAGAATAACTGCGGTTCTCTTTGGGGGAGCACTGGTCCTTATTTTGAGCATCACTTCCTGGCTCTGATGGGAAGATGGTGTGCTGTTCAATCTCCTGGAGAAGCCTGTCACACTCACTAGCTTCCTGATAGGAAGGAATCTGGCTGTTCCTATCATTGGAGGAGCTCGGGACTGCATTGCCACTGAGGATGACTGTGGTACTTGTTGGGGGAGTTCTAGTCTTTCTTCTAGCATCATTTTCTGGCTCCAGTTCAGACCCTTCAGCCTGTGCCACAGATGTTTCATCTCACTGTCACGGACTTCCTAGCTTCCACCGCTGACCTTTGGGCCTGCCCAGCACAGATCTGTGGAACAGACTTGCTTGAATCATTGTCATCGGCTCTAGGCCTCCAGTTGTACTTGTGGGGCACACGGTCATGCACTCTAGGTCTTCAGCTGGACTCATGCAAGACATTGCGATGGGATCCAGTCTCTCAGCTGAATTCATTGAGTCTTGAGTGTGTGGACAGATTTTCTGAACTTTTTTTTTTCCCTTGTATTTGACTCTTTGGGTGACTATTATAAAACAATTCTATAAATTATGTGTCCTGTATTAAATTGTTTTCCTTGCAAACCCTGACTACAACATCCTATGAACATGTACTACTAAAAAAAAAAAAAAAAAAAAAAAAAAGATAAAAATAAAAAAACCAAAAGAAATTTGAAGTGTGCTTTAAAAAGTGTGAAGGAGGGCTACCCAACCTAGTATAACGTAAGTTGAGAGAGAATTAGGAGTGCTTTCTGGAGGTGATGGTATATTACCTTGTTCTGAAGGGAGGGGGAGGAGCTAGCTGAGGAGGAGCTTGGCACCAGCTAGTGCAAGAAAGTCTTGGCATGGGAGAACTTTATCACTTGTATTATGAATGTACTGTTTTCAGTTTTTAGATTGTGTAACATTTTGACTGATGGGTAAGGAGCTATAATTGATTGCATAAATCTCTTCCTGATTTGAACAAAATTCTTTCCTAATGGAGCTGTTTAAGAAAGAACTTAACCTTTGCTTATGGTACCTCAGTGGAGCCATGTGACCTATTTTATCCTTCTCTATACATCCCTGTACATGATTCTGATTAAAAGAGAGCCCATCTAGCTCTCTTGTCAGTAGAAATTGGTATTAATGTAGAATTTATGTTGACAGCAAGTTCATTACAATGATGAAGATGCTTGAAATAAAAATAAGACTTTTGAAAGATATTTACACTTTACAGTAAGGTATTTTTTGGTTGTGCAGAACTATAATGTGTACGTGTGCTACTTGAAATATAGTATAATATTGATGTATTTTAAGTTTATCATTTATTTTTGTTGGGAATGTATTTATGTTACTTATAAAGAAAAAACCCTGGGGCTGAGGATTTAGCTCAGCAGCATACACACCTGACTGGCAAGTGCAAGGTCATGAGTTTGAGCCTCAGTGCCAAAAAACAAAACAAAACACAAAAAAGAACTGGAGAAAAACTGTTAGCAACTCTCTTACCTGGAGTCCTAAAAACCTCACCCCACCCTCTCATGGTGTCAGCAAAGGAAATACACACTCCAGCTTCTGTCTGTAGCCCTTTCTGTACCGAGAGCAAATCTCAGGCTTCATCTGTCATGTCCTCTGGTCTCGCCGGTCTGTTTCAGTCAAGCAGTATGGACAGTCATCTCCACTACCACTCATCTTTCTTAGGTCCAGATCCCAAAATCAAGCTACGCCTTGAACCAAAGACTTAACATACCTGAGTTCTTGGGCTCTGTTCAATCCAACCATGAAGAAAAACGCTGTTTTTTTTTTTATAACTTTTAGGCACATTTAAATTGGCACATTTAAGTGCAAGATAAAAATCTTTCAACTGTTAGGAAAAGAATTGAGAGCATCAAATCATAACTTCATTTAAAAAAAAGTCCTCTTAAGATCTTACTGTAGGCAGGATTTAAGCATCCTCATTCTATCAGTATGGGAATCAGGTTTGGGCTTTTGAAAGAACTGGTATTAATTGGTGGGGTAGTCAAATTTTCTTGAGTCAGTCAGGTTTTGGTTTTTAAATATATAAAGCCCCAAAGATACTTAAAAGCAATATTGGTTAAAAAAGACTTTTAATCAAATCACAAAAGACTGTTTTGTGTGAAGAAAGAAAATAAGAATTGTATCTACAAAGCAGTGACTTCCTAGTATAATTTGAAAATTTTTATAAAAGAATCTCCAAAGTTTTTGAATGGTGGCAGCATTGGCATCCTGCAGAACACTTTGAGTAGGACAGTCATTAGATCAATATATAGCTTCCATTTTTGGATTTTTTTGTTCTTTTTTGAGACAGCGTCTTATTGTCTAGTTCAGGCTGGCCTTGAACTCACTGTGTAGCCCAAGGTGGCTTCAGACTCGAGGTGATCTGCTTCAACCTCCCGAGTCCTCAGTGAGGGAATATAGACATGCACCACCACACTCAGTGACTGGCTCTTAAGTGCTGTAAGATTTTGTATGTTATTAACTTAGAGTATTTTGTGTTGACTTAGTCAGTGCTAACAAGTTTTCCCATTAATTAGTCCAAAAGTGAAGCTTCACTGTAGCATGAGACCTTGAATTAAACCAGTGCTAATTAAGGCACCTAGCAAAAGGAGAAAGAAGTAAGGTTCAAAATTCTAGCAGTGGAACTGACATGATTGCATAGGTTTGAAGTGTCTTTTCATATTTGGCTTTATGTTGAAGAAATGAAAGTGTTCATAAGAAGGAAAAAATACTCACATTTCTTAGTGCCATTCAAAGAAAATAATGACAGAAGATGGTATGATGGATGTTGAGATTAGCCTGCCATAGCTTCTCTTTGGTTGCTGTATTTTGTTATTATAAATTCTAAGTAGAGGAAAATTCTAGCCACCACCTATTCTCTACCTCTAAATTTGTTCCAGGTTGTGTTGTGATTTGTTTTTGTTTTGTTTGAGACAGGATCTCACTGTGTAGTCCAGGCTGACCTCAACTCAAGGATCTTCTTATCTCAGATCCTTGGATGCCAGGATTATAGGCATGTAATACCACTTGAAGCTAAACCCCACAGATGCTTTTAAAGGATGATACATTAAATTACTGTATTTTCTGATCATATTATCTCTTTGATAAATATCTCTGAAAAGTTGACACATTGACTCTTGTTGCCATCAATTATTGAGTAGTTAAGTTCCACACATTTGAAGTCCTTTTTCAATACAGTCTGCCTAGTATTGGCTTCGGTTTTATAGGACTTCAAAACCATAATTCCTAATAGCTTGATTTTGGAAGTGGCCTTTGTGCCCATGAACAGATGGATAGATGGAGAAAGTGTGGTGTTTTTATACAATGGAGTTCTACTCTGCCGTAAAGAATACATTTGAGTCGTTTGTAGGATAATGTCCCTACTTGACACTATAATGTTGAGTGAAATAAATCAAACAAGCTTAAATATTGCATGGTTTCTCTTATGGGAAACCCAAAATATAATGTGTAAAATAAAAGATAATAAGAAATAGGGAGATAGATCTTTTGTAAAAGGGAAGGGGACCAAGAAATGAAGGAGAAGGGGATGAAAAAAGAATTAACATATGTTTTGGACATGCACCAACTCCATATGAGAAATGTAATAATGTAGTGCAAATGTAATCATTAAAAAAAGCTGGAAAACTTTGTTCTTAATTTTTTTTCATGCTCTCTGTATTCCATTTTCATAGGCATAAAGAACACTAGTTATTGGGAATTTGGCTGTTCATGTAATTTTGAGAAGTTTATGGTATCTTCAATTAGAAGCTTGATAGTTTTATGGTAGAAGTATGAGTGACATGCAAGCATATTGGCTCTTCTAGGCGAAAATTTGTAGGGGTGGGGTGTGTGTGTGTGCGTGCCTTTTAAAATTACTGGTGTAGTAATATTGTTTTAACATGTTTAGGACTGGGCCATAATTTGTATGACTTGCTGCTGGGTGTCTCTAAACCGCAGGTGGTATGTGTGTGACTAACCCAGTGGGCAGCATGGGACAGTCCCATGGGGTGGTTTAGGCCACTCGATGGGACAGTTAGGTGTAGCACTGGTGGGTTAAGCCAGTGGGCGCATATTAACAGTAAATGTAATTGGCAGTTGCTATAATATACTGAGTTTTTAAAGCTGAGGAGAGCAAGGTGGGTGCTAAGGTACACACCTAGAATCCCAGCTAATTGGGAGAGTTGGACAGGAATGTCATAATTTCAAGGCTAGCCTGGGCAACATAGTGAAACCCCATTACAAACAGAAAAACCTGGGAAGAACAATTGAAATCATTTTGTCAAGTATGTTCATTTTATGAGATGCTATTGAAAAAATACAATGAATGCTGAAATTAAAACATTATTTCAGTAAAAGACACATTACCGTTAACCCCTCTCAAAAGACTCTTTCTTGCTTCAAACATTCCACTTTGTGGAGCAGTTCTGGAAGGTTGTTTTTGTTTTTTGTTCTGGTGAGATTCTTTACTTGCCCTGTCACGGCTACCTTGATGTTCTGAATCAATCTGAAATACTTACTTTTTCATGGTTGCTCTGGCTGAGGAAGAGGCAGAAGTCACATGGTGTCAGATCTTCTGAGAAGGTGAATGGGACACAGCATGTCTTACAAGGCTGCCTTTCCAATGGGTGACAGTCAGAAGCAGTGTTCATTGTACTTTTGATTCTGTCTAAGCGGACTTGTAAGAATTGCTTCAGAAAGTGGCAAGAATGATGGGATTAGTGTGTTTGAAGAATGCAAGTGAGGGTGGAGGGGTGGTGTCTGAGGGGATTAATGATAATGTGTCTTTACAGTAATAAATTTTTAAAAAATGTAAAAACATGTATATTTTGATTAGCCCCATATGCACAAAACAGTTGAGGGTTTTCCGTGGAAATTTGATGATTAGTTATGGTAGAAATAATTGTAAAAGTCTGTATTTGGCTCTAGAAAAGTTATATAGGTGTAGAGAAAGTCTTGGTTTAAATATAGTATTAGTTAATCATAATAAGCTTATTTTAGTCTTGAGTGACATAATTGTCAGAACTGCTAAATTGATCTTGAATTGCAGTAACAGAAGTATAATGTCAAAAGAACCAGACACTGAGTAAGAGATTGGCATAGACGAGGACCACACCGGAAGGTGTTAGTTTTGGATCCTGTTTTTAGAAGAACATTGACCAACTTATCATTCAATTTAGACTCCTACGGGCTGCCTGAAACCAGAAGCCCCAGCCAGCTTCTTCAGCTGCTCATTAAACTGACTTCTAGTGTTATTGCTGGCCACACAAACAAGTCTAAGCCTGGCCTTTTGCTTCCTTTTCCTTCATGAGAATCTGTTGCCTTCTCTGCTGCATCAGTGTCACAGTACTACCTTTTCCTTTCCTAGAGGTCTGATTAGACCATGATAACCCTTCTTTAAAGCTGGTAGGATGAAACGTCGTCAGATTTCATGGGGAGTTGAGCCTGCCAGCCTTTGTAACAGCAGTAATATTAAGATGTCTTTCTTTTTTCTCTCAGAGTGGCTAGTAGGTTTAAACAGTTGTGGATTAGTACCTGTGCTGTTCAGGTATTGTTTCTAAAAAAGCTTATAAAACTTGATGGACATTATAAGCAGTGTTGGCTTTGCTATGATTTTGTGCGAGAGCGACTAAAGGAAGAATGGTGGCACACCTTCTGGCGGAACAAAACCTTCTGTTAAGGTACACGGCCAAAAATGAGTTAGTAGGACCATCCAGTTCTCTTCTGTAAGGCATGCATCATTTTTGCTTTACTTTCTCAGTTTCCATCTGGGAAAGAAGGGAACTGATCTTTATTGAACACATAGGATGTGCCAAAAACTGTTTTACTGTATAGATCTTGTTTTTTCCTCCTCTGGTGTAGCAGTGTTCTCGACCAACTTAGAGCTTAAGAAGCTAACACATTTCTTAAGTAATGTCTCATAGCTAGTGGACCTGGAATTTGAATTTAAAATCTGTCCCCCACCTTGAATCCAAAGTTTTTGTATGGAGCTACCTCTCCAGTATTTTTTGAAGTTTTACTTTATCTTTTATTTTGAGACAGGGTTTCTCTAATAAATACCCAGGCTGCACTCTTAGCTCACTACCCTTATGCTTCAGCTTCCCAGAGTGCTGGGATTACAGGCATGCACCATCATGCCTGGCCTTGAACTTAAGATCTTTTATTTAATACGAGGAATTGAACTCATGACTTTGCGCTTGCCAGGCAGGCCCTTGTGCTGTTGAGCTAAATCCCTTGCCCTGAATTTAAGATCTTAACTGAGATGATCTTGTAGGGTTTTTACTTTATGATCAGAGAAGACAAATTATATTGTATCTTCCTCAGAATGACTAGTCATCATTGTTTTCTACTTCCCTGCTTACATTTATGCCTTCTAGGCCCTTTATCTGTGTTTTGCCTTTTATCCCAGTTTGAGTTAGTTCTTTTGAGTTGCTAACTTGGAATCATGTACTTTTGGCAGTTCTTTTAGTAAAACCTCTCCTCTTTAGCTTATAAGACAGAATGTTCCATCTGGGAGCTGTTTTTTAGTCTAGGGAAATATTATGAGGAAGCTTGATTACCTACATGATGTAGCATGGGAGATAATTCCCTAACTGCTTTCTAAAATATTTTGTGTTCATTGGAGACTACCTTTATTGATTGAACATCAACCAAAAAGGTGCTGACATGACTTCATGCTAAATTTCCCAGGAAAATAGTAACCTTCCATTGTTCCTCAGTATATTTAGGATTTAGTTTAGAAGCTAAAGTATGCACAAAATTGGCAGTGTGATAAGTGCCACAAAGTCATAGATTGTATAGCCTGCCAGCCAACCAACACCCAAATAAACCACTGTGTGTTCACAGGGAGAGAAGAGAACACAGATATGACTAGATATTACAGAGGACTCTGGCTCTGGAGCAGAATATCCTGGGGAGATTTGAATTCAGTTAGGATAGGAAACTGATTTCTAGTTGGCAATGATTTGTGCCATTAAGGAATAACTTTTATTTCCTTAGTTTTCAGAAATAGATTTGTTCTTTTTGAATATTTCTGTGCATTTCCAGCCTCATTTTACTGTAGATATTTTTAATGGATACATACAAATTATATATGTTTATAGGATACTACTGATGTTTTAATATGTGTGTACACTGTGTAAAATTCAAATCAGGGTTAGTGTATCTCCTCACATTTCGCTTTGTGGCGAAACCGTTCAAAGTCCTTTCTTCTTGTTTTTTTATTTGACATACAAAAATACTTTTTTCATGATTGTTTGTTATTCTGCTGTGCAGTAGGACCCCAGAACTCACTTCTCTCATCTCACTACTCCGAACTTAACCAACCTTTCTCTCTTCCTCCATCATTCCTTTGCTAGCCTTTGATAACCAGTGTTTTAATCTCTACTTATGAGGTTAACTTTTTGAGATTCCACATATGGGTTGAGGTCATGCTGTATTTGTTTTTTTGTGTTTCCCCGACCTTTTTCCTGTATTTTACTCTAAAGTGGAAATAGTTGAATACAATGCGAATTGCCTCATTCTCTTTGTCTAGTTAGTAGGTCTGTGAAATATAATGTGATTAATTTGGCAGAATTTCTGATGTGGAAGCACATTCTGTCTTTGTTGGAGTTACTTGGAGAACCAAGTAAATAGGTTGCATTTATTTCTATATCTTTTGAGATAAATTTTTGTATTTCATAGGTTGCATTTATTTCTATATCTTTTGAGATAAATTTTTATATTTAATAACAAGGGCTTATCATAGTCTGTAAAGTATTAATTTGGATTTCATAAATTTGTGTTTTGGAGGAACATTAGGGTAAAATTTATCCTTAATAAAAGCATCATTGCTTTTTATAGTGTGGTAATTACATATTTTCGTCATTGTAATGAGTCAGATACAACTTTTTGGCTTTGTTTCGTTGGCCCCTAGTTTTAAATTATCTCCATTAAAGTATTTAAAGATTCAAGTTCATTAACTTGTCACTAAATTATTTTTACCAGCAGTTAGAATTGTAAGCTATAATTGCTGTATTGAATTGACTGATACTTTCTCTTCTTCAGTTAGAGAGAGATTATGTGACTCCTGTGAATCTTTCCTATGTGGGGAATGAGTTGATTCTTAGTGGCTGTTGGAATTTTCTTTCTTAGAGCCCCATTGTGTTACACTGCACGGAACCAGTCTCCTGTATAGTTAGGTTGTCTTTCTGGGCCTGAAGTGATACTGTGGTCTTTGTAAGTATTTTAACATGTCAGTCAGTTACTGTTTATCTAACTGTCATTCTCATCTGTATTAAATGAACAACTAGCAGATATATGCTTAGTGGTATTACAAACATTTTTTACTAAAACTGTGTGAGAAGTACTGTTTTTATCCATGTTTTGTAGGTGTACAGTGAAATCTTTGAGGGTTCAAGTAACTTGCATTAAGACTAACAAATAAAAAGGCCAGATTCAAATCATATCTGCCTGCAGAACCTGTTTTTAACTTTGTTGGACCAGATCAAATTTGTGTCATTAGTTTTTCCTTTTTCTTACTCAGTTGGTAAGTACTTATTCCTCTTTGAGAATCTTCCTTTGGTGACACTGAGAGGTAAAGGTCCTGAATACCAATCACTGCTGAATAGTGATTCTGGAGAATTGAATTGCTATAAAAATAACATTAATTCTTGGCATTCTCACTGATAGTGTAGAGTCTCATTTCTAGTCTATGATAGTCAACACACTTAGATGCATGGTTGTTATAAATTGAGGAACCAGATGCATCAGGAAAATCTAAAAATACCTCTTTGTTTATTCCCTTGCAGTGATTAAGAACATAGGCTGGGGGCCCGAACACTGCTCTCGTGGTTAGCTTTGTAGATTGGTTAGCTTTGTAGTCCAGGCAAGTTGTTTAATGCCCTTCCCCCATATCACTTTCCTCATTTCTAAAAACAAGGGTACTATTAGCACCTTATTCAAAGGTGCTAATTATAATGATGGTGGTATTATAAGGATGAGATAGAAGACACTATGAAGTATTTAGTAATAATGTCTTACATATAGTAAGCTTCAAAAGGTGTCTTACATAGCTAACAAGGAAACTTCAGTGTATAGCTTGTGTGATACTTTAAAAGTAGGTAGTTAATTGATGAGGTACTGGATACTTTCTGCCTCAGTGTTAAACTGACTTGTATTGGTGGTCCTCAGGTCAGTTAATTCAAGTGTTTAGGATAATTGTTTTAGGATGCAAGTAAAAACTACAAATTGTGAAATATTTAAACAATTCAAAGTAGTTTATATTTTTAAATATTCTGCTTATAGATGATGGACTCCTCAGGAAAAAAAAGTTTCTCTTAATTCAGACATTTTCTTACTGAAATTACTGGGCTAGTTTGAACACTTTCAAGTATGTTCATATATACAGTTCTTAAATTCTATCTGTAAGTTTGTGAGTATTTTATAGTTCATGGCCATCTGAGTGCACACTCGTTTTCCACATCTTTATCAGCAGAATTTTTATTTTCTTACCCTTTGTAGTAATAGGTGGAAAATGATACCCTCTTAAAATACAGTGCAATTGTACCTCTTGGAAATGCTATGAATATCTAATTACTTCAAAAACTCTGTGGCTTTCACTTTTGGGCTGAACCCAGTTTTGAGTACTTCACAGTTATCCCTTCATATTACGATCCCTGAAAGTATGGGTGTTTGTATTAAGCACTTCATTGAAGTGAAGCAGTCACTGAAAAGTTAAGCAAGCACTTGGAGATTCTCTTTAAAGGAAAGAACACCCAACAAAGCTGTCCATGGTTATCGTGTCCTGTGCTTACCCTCTATATAGTTAGCAGTTACTTGGAGCTACTGTTTGGGAATCCAGAAGAATGAGTCAGAGTGTTTTCTGCCCTTCCCTTCGTGGACTCCCTGGGTCATTCCTTCTCTCTGTGTCTTTCTCTCTCTCTTATTGTCTCACTGCCTCACACTCTCTTTCTTCTCCTTACCCTCTTTCACTTTGTTTTTCTCTCCCCCTCTTCTTTTTTCTTTTTTTCCCCTTCCCTTCCCCTGCCCCTGGTAGGGTCTTGCTTTGTAGTACAGGCTAGCCTTGAACTCACTGTGTAGCCCCAACTGACCTCGAATTTGTGGCTATCTTTCCACCTCAGCTTCCCAAATGTTGGGATTACAGGCATGCACCACCACGCCTGGGTTTTTCTGGGCTTATATTTGCCATTGTTCTGACTTTCTTTGATGAAATACCTTTTCAAACCTTTCATCTATTAACATTTTTTTTCATGAATTAGAAGAATTATATATTTTATATATAGATACTCTAATAGATCTAATAGATCCATGATTTGAAAATATTTTCTCTTGGTCTCTGTCTTTTGATTTTCTTGATGTCTTTTTTGGGGGAGGGGTACTGGAGATTGAACTCAGGACCTCATGCTTTGCCAGGTAGGTGCTTATGCCACTGAGCTAAATCCCTGGTCTTCCTGATACCTTTTAAAGAACAAATTTCTAAATTTTGATAAAGCCTTGGTGGGTCATGTGTTTAATAAACCATATATTTACTGTTGCAGATAAGAGATTTATTTATTTAGCAGAGTCTCACTATGTAGTGCAGGCTGGCTTTGAACTTGGCTTAGGTAGATAGCCCAATGTGCTTCACACTTGTGGCTATCCTCTTGTCTCAGCCTTCTGAGTGCTGGGACCACAGGTGTGTGCTGTCACGCCTAGTTAGAAGATCTAGCCTTAACCAAGATTGCAAAGGTTTTTCTCCTGTGATTTCTTCTAAAACTTTTGTAGAGTCTTAGTACTTATGTGTATGTTCTGTGTTTGGTTTAATTTTTGTGAGTTAAGACTCTGAGTTCATTACTTTGGATATGTGTATCTACTTGTATAAGTGCCATTTGTTGAAAGGACGCCTAACAAGTTCTTTTTTCTTTTAAACTTCATTGCTCCTTGTTAATCTTGTCTGTGCCTTCATTTGTTAAGTTGGTGGGAAACGATGGCAATGGTTTGGTGTTGTGCCTTGGCCTTATTAGAGGAAGCTGTCTTATCATAGCACTTTGTTTTGATATTCTGCTTTCAAGAAGACATTTACAGGAGTCATGTAAACAATGGATAGGCAACATACTTGCGTGGAACAATGTTTGCGTACACTAATGAATTGAAGCCAGTTTTCCTGCATTTCTCAAGGGAAGGGAAAAGAACAGAGGGAGCTATCTATTGTGAGACAGGCCTTTTATTTCACAAAGCTCTGTGAAATATTAAAATTGTATTAAAATAGTATTGAAAATGTTATTTTGTCTCTACTCTTTCTTCCTTTTTATAGGATTGAGTTAAATAATTTCCCCAGTGTCATTTAACTAGTAAGATAGGTTTGAAAACCAGAGGCAAAATTTAAGTCTCTTTCATTGAAAATCATTAACTGAATTTTCTTTCGTGGCTTGAAATACTGTAAAAGATGATAAGTTAAAGTAATTCTGTGTCTTTTTTCTGGTCCTGTGGTCTTTTTCTTACTCTGTTTCAGAATTAGAAGTCTGAAGATCCCCTCATGTTCTGCTCAAATTAGTACTTGTTTCCCTTTTCAGTGTCATGCTTTTAACTTTGAGACTCTTAGTTTTTAGCGTTGGTATTCATTAACTGAATAGAAAGAAAAGAAGAAAGCCTGGATTTTTAATAAGATTCTTTGAATTGGATTAATTTCGCAGCATTTGAAATTTCTTAAGCATTAACAAATAACTAACTGGCTGTGGCTTCCTAGGCAAGCCATCACTCACTGTACCTTTCAGTGGGTTACCTACTCAAGAAGTAGCCTTCCATGGTGTATCATCATTCCCTTTTGTGTTTGTAACAACCAGAAACAAAGTTCATTATGTTCACATAGCCACAAAGTATCTGCCTTAGGGATGAGTATTTAAAAGACCTATATGTTCACTTTATACCTTTAAGTCTCAAATCCTCAAATTATTTGCATTTGTGCTAATGAGTAAGAAACATCAGTTGTAGTGTTTTTTGTTTTTTTTTTTTTTTTTTTTTAATAGAGGAGAAGGAGGGAAGAGACAAAGCACTTGATTTTGTGGTTCTGGAGCTTCATTGTTTTCTCTGTTTAGGAGGTATATAGACTCAGGAGAGCCAGAACCTTCCACTGATACCCTCACTTTATCAAATAGCACAGTTTATTGTAATCTGTTTCTATTTTGTTGTCACAGTGTCTTTTGAAACAGAAAAGTGGTCGATAATGTTTGTACAGGAATCCAGGGTTTCCCTTGACTGACGTTCGTTGGCAGAAGTTTTTCTTAGTCACGCAGGCAAAGGCTTTGGAGGCTATAATGAGTACAAAGGTTGATGGGATGTTTAGACTCTAAAGAGTTAGTATTAACTCACTCGTTAATCACTAAACTATTTTACTTAGTGATTTAGAGCTTTCCACTTAAGTTTTTATAACATTTATACAAACACTGATAGGTGTTATACATGGGCTGAACATTAGAACTCAGACAAGAGTGTAGCACCTTACTGCTGTGTCAGGCTCATTTCAGTGAATACAACAGAAAGCTACTGTAGGTGACAGCTTCTGATGGTGAGCTTCACACATTGGAGCCAGGGAATCCTGATGAAATAGAATCAGAAAGTTCATGAAATGTAGAAATGAAATCCTAAGGGAAGTAAAAAGTGGTGAGTTTTTATCTTTTATCTAGTACCAGTGAAACTTTGACCCGATTGCAGAAGGAGTCCACACAAGAATAAGCAGTGGGTTAGATAAGAATAAAATCACTACTTTGTATTGGTTGTTATTTTTGATTTTAACATGTTTAGAAAGATTGAAAGAAACCTGTTACTGATTTAAGGAAATGCAACAAACAAAATATAATCCTTGTGGGATGCCTAGGAGGACTAGAGTCACTTCTAATTGTTTTCAGAAGCTCTGTCTACAAAGGATTCGTGGTTATAGGATTACAGTTCAGTTAAAGTTTAGTGAGGTTGGTTGCTAGAGCTGCCCATCATATTCTGGAGGATTGTGTAGCTTTCTACTTTATATTTTGTATCTTTTACTTCCTGGAGACCTCCTTTCCCAGCTTCTTTGCTCTCCAATATTCTGTTACCATACAAGTTAATTATTCTTATGCTACTATGTCATCATAGTAGTTTTGGAATCTCTTTTACAGCTAAGAAAATTAAGGTGGAAAAATACACATATGATCATGCATATTGTTTTTCTATTGAATGCTTTTTCTAAGTATAATACTTGAAAGAAGCTGTTCACTTCCCTCCTACCCCTATCCTCTGTATGCTTACGCAACCAGAAAACCCTTATCTTCCAATCTTTGATAAGTGCTGGGACATTCTCAGGTGAGATCAATTCTTTGGAATGAACCTCCTTAGGGTTTTTGATATTTGTTAGAAGATGCTGTGTAACTCTAATGAACGATCATTTGAACAGTTTGTGTTGTGGTTTTGGAGGGCCCTCTAGTACCAAAGAGAGCGATGAGCAGTTATTGCATGGGGGTTTTCTCTAGTCCTGTTTCCACAGTTCACAATAAGCTCCATAGATTATGGTGCATCCCTGAGAGTCAGCTCAGAGAAAATTCACTGCTGTGTTCTAATTTTACAGACAGAAAAGTAAACTAGTGTGTCTTAAGAGTTTTTAGTAATCATTGATGGTGAAGTAATTCAACTAGGAAATTTACTTAGGATAGTCTGTGTCCTAAAATGTCATTTAATTATATTTTCTGACCTTCCTGTCATTTTATGGAAATTAACGTGGCAGAGTTCACTGATGAGCATTCATTTAAAAATTATATTTCTCTTTAGGCTCCCATATTACTGAGACTTTTACCTGTATTATAGTAATATTTACTTACAGATTAATTTGGGGAGAAAGATACCACCTATAAAAAAATCACATTACATTGAAATACTCATGTTTGTTGCATTGTAGTGGTACTGTACCTGAAGTTTCTGTCTGACTTAGTTGTGTACTGTAACTGGAAGTGGAATTGCTAGAGTTGTAACATCAGGAATAAAGATGTCATTAATTTGGAGCTAGTGGCTTTGGCCTTACTGTGAAGAAGGCAAGGGGTCCTTCAGAAGCTTTGATTGGGTAATTGAGAGTCATACCCAAATTGGGGCGGAGTTGAGTCTTGTGATATTGTGGAGAATGGACGTGAGTAGAGGCAGGGAGGAACTGAGGGATGCTGTGAGCCAGGAAGGTGAGGACTTGGGCAGTAGGATGGATAACTAGTCATTGTGGAGGTAAAGTAAGTTGAATTTGTTGAGATGAAATATATTAAAAAGTGAAGAAGGATACAGTTGCCTGATTATTTGAGGTGAGACCTTATTAGAATAAAGGACAGTGAATGAGAGTATAGATGGACTTGCTGAATATCCACAGGAACTGGGATGTCTCGTAGTTCATTTCTAGTGCAGGGCGCGGAGCTTGTGAAAGAAATTACGACTGGAGAGTCAGTGTCAAGAGCAGTCTGACTGCAAGTGATAATTGAAACTGAAGGAATGGAATGAAAGAGTGTTTCCTGGATGTGAGGCAATCTGGAGTACTTCTTATGGTTTAGTAAACATGCCTTTTTTTACCTCTCCATTTTTGCCCAGCTCTTCCTAAAGCTCTAGATTTGCTGAGAAGAGTCGAATTTAAAATGTATAAATCTGTAATTAAACATTACTATTACAATTCTATCATTAAACATTATATAGCAGTATATAAATAAGTAAACAGTGTGGTCTTCAAGACCCTATAAAATATCTGGGTTTTACTGTACTTACTGTGGTATGATGACTAAAAGCATACACTCGAGAGCCAGAATTGCTAGATTCTAACCCTTTTTCTACTTGTGTGTCGCCACCCGCTAACTAGTGGGATCTTGGATGTTGTGTTTTTCCATTGTTCCGTTGCTAGTTCTTGTGTAGTAGAAGTAGCTTTTCTGATTACTGGAGGATTAAGGGCTTCCTTACTGTAAAATCTTTTTAACAGAACATGGCATGAGGTAAGCTCAAGATGTAGTTATTAGCAATTATCATAAACTCTGTTGTTGTTCTAAAAGCCCATTAATAGTAATTTGGTATATTTGGAGTTTTAATAATTTTTCATTGTGGGATTAAAATACCTGACACAAATAAATGAGGAGAAGTTAATTTTATTCCGCAGTGAAAAAGCAAAACAATTCCTAGTAGCAAAGGGAAGGATTTTGAGGGAATATATTTTAACTATGAATTATTAAACTTTTCACAGTTTTCAAGTCCTTGATAACTGTTCATCAAAACTGGACAGAAGTAAAATGAGAATTTCTGTTTCCTTTACAGAAATTCTTGTTTTCTGAAGGTGTTCATTAGTTACTAATTTTTCTTCGCTTGTATATCCGTACAGGGTGGAGGATGGTCTTCAGGGCACACTCTTCTCCCTCCCAGTGTGCTGTCCTTATTTCCTACAAAAGCACCAGTCTTAGAAATACATGTTGTGGCCTAGAAGCATGGACAGAAAAATGTGCTGGAATAGGGGGAATTTTGGACATGTTTGCTTTTATCTGAAACCACAATGTCGTCTTTACTAACATTCCTTCAGTTGGTCAAATATATAATATCATGGATTTGATTTGGGCAGGGATTTTTATGCTAGAAGTTGAGATGCAGTACTTTGGTTTTTCTTCATTTTTGCTCTCAATACCTTGGATGAATAAATTTATTAGAAGCCTGATGTCTTATTTGTAGATGATATGCAGGGCTTTTACATTATTTCTTTGGTTTCTAAGACCTACAATCTGTCCCTTTTAGTAACAATTTGTGCCTGACATTGTAATAAAACTCATTAGGTCACAGATGATAGAATTTGTTTTTTTACTGCAAAGTACTGTTATCCTTTCTAATCTCCCGTCTCTTTTATTGTTAAATAACCTTTTAGGACTCAGCAGGTAACTCTTCCTGCTTGAACAATCTCTGTACGTCAGTGTTTCTGTATTGTTGATTGTTATTTCTGTGCTTATATTTATTCTGCAATATGTAGCCTGAATTTCATTCTTTGTTGCTAAAAAAAGGAGGAACTATAATAAAGAGCGCTTTTTTTTTTTTTTTTTTTTTGGGTACCCGGGATTGAATTTACAGCCTTATGCTTGCCAGGCAAGTGCTTGTGCCGCTGAGCTAAATCCCTGGCAGGAACTCTTCTGTGTATATTTGTGTGTCGGCTACTGGGAATTGAACCAGTGCACTCCTGACTACATCCTCAGCCCTAAAAGCTGTCCTGTTTATGAATTTTAATTGAAAAAATATGAATGTTTAACAGTAAGAGAGACACTGCCATTAGTTCCCTTCAAAACACTCCCCCTCCCAACGTGCTTCAAACATCCTTATATCATTATTTTTGCCATTTTCTGAAGAAGTTCTGAAAGTTTTCTTTCGTGTCTTTAATAGCACCGTCATGGCTGCCTCCATGTCCTGAATCAATTGAAAATGTCAATCTTTCATGGTCACTTTGACTTTGAGGAAGATCCAGAAGTTGCAGTTTCCAGATCCAGCGAATAAAGTGGATAAGGACCACACCATGTTTTTAGGAGTCTGCCTGTTGGACAGCATTTGGCAGCAGCCTTCACTGCTTTTCTTTTTTGTTTCTGAAACAGTCTTGCTGTGTAGTTCAGACTGACCTTGAACTCACTGTGTATTCCAGACTGGCCTAGAACTCGCAGTGCTCTTCCTGCTGCAGTTTCCCAAGTGCTGGGATTATAGGCATGCGCCACCAGGCCCTGCCTCACTGTAGTTTTGGTTCCATCTTGTAAAGGTATAAAAGAGAACTTCCAGAACAGCTTTAGAAAGTCGCAAGCAGAATAGGATAAGCATGTTTGATGGGGAGTATTCTTTGAGGGAATTAGTGGCATTGTCTTTAACTATAATAGTTGTTTTAAGAATTCAAAACGTGCATGTATATTTTGATCACCCTTGTACTTCCTTTTGTATATTAGCACCTTTAGCACTTGATCTTAGGTCTTTCTCATTTGATTTGCCTCAGACATAATTAGAAAAATAGAAAAACTTTTTCTGTGGTCCATGGCATTTCTACAAGATTTAGCTAGTTCATTGTTGGAGTTAGGAATCACCCTTCTTAACTATCTACCTTAATCTTTCCTGTGTTCATCCTTCTTATAAGCACAGTCACAGGTGTTTAACTGTATTTAGTAACTTGGACCATTGTAGTTAAACAGATTTTCTGCTTTGGATTGAAGATGACTGGTGGTAAGGTACTAGTCCTGAGTACTAATTCTGACCATTCTTGTATCAAAATCCAAATAATGGAAGCCAATTAATAAAGACCTCAGTCAGAGTTTAGAAGACTGGTCTGTCCTTCTCACCTTATTTTTTTTGAGACAGTCCCTATAGAGTTCATGCTGGTCTTGAACTCACTATGCAGCCCAGCCTGGCCTCAACTTGTGGCAGTTCTCTTGGCTCAGCCTCTCCAGTGCTGTGATGACAGGTTTGTGCCACCACAAATAGCTTTGGTTCTCTTTTCTTACAAATCACATTAGCTTTCTTTCAGAACATCTCAGTCTCCTTATAAATCACCTCAAATCATCTTTCTTCCCCACCATGAGTCTGGTCAGCTAGTGTGAAGAAATTGGCTGTGAGCTCTTGAGAATTTTCCTTAAAGTCTCATGAGGTCATGAGTCTGGGGAGATACTCCTCAGTCTGTTCAGTGCTAGCATAAAAGCTGTAATTTATTATGTCCCACACGTCAGACATTGGCTGAAGCCAGGTGTACTAGTTACACTTTCTTGGTTATTCTTACAAATGGTTTTTAATGATAAGAACCTGGAACTTAGAGAGGGTAAAGTGAGTTGCCCCAGACCTTAGAGAAATTGTTTATTTTGTATTTGTTTTTGTCAGCTTTGAAAAGTAACTTAGAAAAATAGTAAAGAAGAATGTTTACAACTACAGTATAAATCTGACACCGGACAGGAAGGTGTTTTCTCGCTGCTGTGGAGGATGGAGGGCCTGTTGTGTTACAGCACTGTACAAACATGGGTGGAGGAAGCCACTGAGCACTTTTTGGAAGAAAAGATCCTTTTTCCTTTCTTTGGGTAAACGATGGCCCATCAGATTCAGCAATGTGCAGAGGCAGAGCTCTCTGACTGCACCAGGGCAGTTAGTTGTGACAGAAGGCCCCTTGGGGGAATCTGTGTGTTATTTTCACTTGGTTACATCTAGTCCCTCAGGCCGTGCCCATTGTAAGCATCCTTTGCTTGGTAACAAACCAAATGGTTTCTCTTTACTTTAGGCTCTTTCACTTACTATGTCTATCTTTTATGTAATTCCAGCTCTTCTTGGAGGATTACTTTTATTGTGACTATATCACTAAAATTTTTTTTTAGATTTTCTTTTTTTGAGTCAGGGTCTTGCTGTGTAGGCAGGCTGGCCTCAAGCTCACAGCATCCTGCTGTGTCAGTCTTCCAGAGGATTACCATGCCCAGCTATATTACTAAATTGTAATGATCGTTGTATTTGACCTTCCTAAACCAAAATTTTATGAATAGAGAATGGGTTATTGGACTCATAGAAGTAGTTCTCAGTAGGTGGTATTAAAGAATACATTTAAAAAATCAGTAAATCGCACAGTGTCAGAGAAAATTAACTTCAAAACAGCCTCTAGTTATTTGTTTTTATTCATCTCTTATTAAGGAGACTTCTATTTCAGACTTGTAGGTATCAAATAATTATTCCAAAGAAGAATGGTCTGTTTAAGTTTGTAGTAATTTTTATTGACTTGTTTCTAATATATAGACGAATACTTATATTCCTAAAGTGGTTTTACTTGTATTTAACTTGTGCTAAGTCCCATCAGGTGATGAGGTGTATCAAACAGTTTTAACCAACGTTAAAGAAAATTTTTTCCAAACTTTAAAGTGTCACTTTTCCCTCCTTCGTTTTTGTCTTCTTGAGACAAAAATGCAGTTCAGGCTGTCGTTTATGTCCTTGAACTCACTTGAACTGGCCATGGTCCTTTGGTTTCAGCTTCCGGAGTGCTAGGATTACAGGTGTGCGTCATCACATCTGGTCTTCCTGATATTTTTGTAATACATGCTTTTTTTTTGAAAATAGAGCACTAGACAGAACTTATTATGGAAATTTTATAGTATGAATTAGAAAAGTAAAAATGATTGCAACTTTGGATATAATACCTGTAAACATTTGTATCTGTTACCTTTTTTTTTTAAAGCATTGTATGTGTGAGAAATGGTTAATTTCTGTAGTTCAGTTTTTATCGTTTTACATAAGCATGTGCTATTTTTCATTGAGGTTTTTTGTATTCTTGAATGTTTGTAAAAGTGTTACACTTGGGAAATTATGTAATCTTTTGACCATTTTGAGTCCCTTTACACCTCTCTACCTTATTTTTTTCCCCCCTTTGGCTGTTTTTCCAATCTCCCAAGTTTCCAATTTCACAAGTTTCCTCCCAAGTCTTACCTTTATTTTATTCATTTATTGTAGTTTAGTTTCTCATATAAGTGAAAACATGCTCCATTTGCCTGAATATGTGTTATTTTGCTTAGCATGTTGTTCTTTTTTTTGGTGTGGTACCAGGAATTGAACCCAAGATTTCATGCTTGCCAGGCAGGCGCCGTGCCCCTGAGCTGTATCTCTGAACCCAGCAAGATGGTCTTGAGTTCCATCTATTTTTCTGCAGTATGACTTCATTTTTCTTGATGATTGAATACTAACCTCTATTTTTAAAATTCATCTGTTGGTGAACATCTAGGCTGCCTTTCAGATTTTAACTCTTGTGAATTGCATTACTATAAATATGAATGCACAAATATTACTGTAGTATGATGGCTTTAATTCTTTTGGGAATATACTCAGAAAAGCTATAACTGGGTTAAAGGGTATTTCTAATTTTAGTTTCTTGATAATCTCCATACTGATTTCCCATTCTGATTTGACATTCTATGTAACAGTGTAGAAGGGAGCCTCTGCCCACCCTTGGCAGGATTCATTGTTTATGTTTTAGATGATGGAGGAAGATGAACTTGGCAGAAGGTATTTATTTATTTTTAAATCAGGGTCTCACTATGTAGTATAGGCTGTCCTCGAACTTGAGCAATCCTCCTGCCTCGGTCTCCCAAGTTCTGGGATTAACAGATATGTATCATCATGCTTGGCTCTCAGAATTATTTCGATTTGCCCAAGATGTTGAGCATTCTTTCATATACTTGGCTATTTGCACTTACTTGGGGGAATGTCAGTTCAATTCTTTTGCCCCTTTTTGATGAGGTCATTTGTTTTTTGGGGATTAATGTTTTTAGTTCATTTTTACTTTCTAGATATCAGAACAGTAGCTAGTAAATATTTTCTACCATTCTGTAGGTCGACTCTTCACCTATTGTTTCTTTAATTTGATGGAGTCCTGTTGACTGTGTCTTGCTATTATTTCCTGGGCTTTTGGAGTCCTGTTCTGGAAGTTGTGCCTATGACTGATGTGTTTCCTCTATGTTATCTGCAAGCAACTTTGTTTGTTTTTATGTTTAGCTCTTTGATTCATTTTGATTTGTGAGTGAGAAATAGGAGTCAAGTTTCAATCTTTAGCAAGTAGAAAGCCAGTTTTTCCAGCACATACATTTTTGGCCTCATAAAAAAATCAGTTGACTGTAGATATGTGATAATTGTTTCTGTGTCTTCTATTTCATTAGAAAATGTCTTTTTTTGTGTCAGTCCCATGTTTTTGTTACTGTTGCTTTGTAGTATAATTTAGGATTTGGTATTGCAGTGCCTGTAGCTTTGCTGTTTTGTTCAGGATTGGTCCCCCCCCCCCCATTCCATAAGAATTTTAGGGTTGTTATTTCTAGTTCTGTTGGTCCATGTGTGTATCTTTCTGTTGGCCATTGTCAAAAACTGTTACTCTTGTTTGTTTTTTGTGATTTTTTTTTTTTTTTTTTAAATGTTTCTGTTTGTTTGTGGCAGTGCCCCGCACTGAACCCAGGACCTCACACTTGGTAGGCAAGCACTCTTACCAGTAAGCTGTGTCCCCAGCTCTTTTTAATTTTAAGACAGGGTTTTGCTAAATTGCCTAAGCTGACTTTAAGTAGGGTTACTCTTTCCTTAGCCTCCTGAATAGCCATGATTATAGGTATATGCTGCTTACCCTAACTTGTCTGTTACTCTATCAGGAGTATTTCTAAAGTAGTATAACTAGACAGTGTATTCCTCTAAAATTATAGCTCATCTCTTTTTTTCTTACTGATATCGTCATCTTTCTAGTCAAGGTAAAATTATTCTAGACTCCTATATAGACTTCATGTCTGAGTGTGTTGGATCACTATATACTAGATAAAATATCTTTCAGATGTTTCCTAAATTTGTTTCTTCCTCTCTACCCTAATATCTATTAGCCATGTTTATTTTCCCGGCAAGTCACTTTTTTAAATTTTAAAAACAAAGAATAAAAATGATGATGCAGAATTTCAAAACAATGATAGGAGATTAACACTGGTTAATGTATTGAGTATTGTATCTTTAGCATAATTGTTCAGTTTATAAGATATAGGCATAAAATGATCAAATAATGCACAAACTTTTTTATGAACTAGTAAATTAATAGTATAGTTTCTATCATATATATGAATATATTCACAGATATATAATCTTTTCCCTTCTTTCTTTTTTCCTTTCCCCTATCCCAGTTCTTTCCTTTTGAGCAGTTTTTTTCTTTTTCTTTCTCGCAATATCTTTTGTACAAATTGCACCTTATTTACACTTTCAGTTTTTACATTAGGGAGACTTAGCCATATTTAAACTCGTCGACTTTTATAATTTGCTAGACACTTGCTACAGCCTGCCAACTTTTATTTACAGGTTTACTTTTTAAAGTCTTTTCACATAGTGAACAGAAAAATGCTTTTTCAGTTTTACATGACATTGTTGTATAAATGTTTACAAAGTTTTTTTCTTCTTCCTTTTTGAGACAGGGCCTTTATATGTAGCCCAGGCTGGTCTTGCTCTCACAGCGATCTTACTGCCTCAGCATCTTGAGTGCTGGGATTGTGGGTATGTGACACCACTCCAGCTTTAGAGTTTTACTAGCTTTCATTGTGTCTAGAATAAAGTCTAAGTTCCTTACCAGGCCCTAATTAAAAAAACCACTTGCTTCTGTCATAACCTGAACCAACCTTTTACTTGCAGACTTACAGTTTTCTCAATGTTTCATGTGCATAGCGTTTGCACATGTAGTTTCTTTGTGCCTAGAAAGGATATCGTGTGCCCCTCCCACTAGTACTCCATTTTACTCACTGTAGTAAGTTCTTTTTTTAATCGGTACCGGGGATCGAACTCACGACCGCCTGCTTGCAAGGCAGGCATGTAGTAAGTTCTTACAAGATACTGCTGAGGCCTTACTTGTTCTTGAATTCTGCTACTCACATGCTGGCTAGAAATACCTTAGTTGCTTCATGCTCATTGAGCTTTTTATGATACTTCTGATAGTAGGCAAAATATTGCCCTCTCCTTCCTCCCAGAGCTTCATGTTGTTATCCTTGGGACTTATGAAGATAAATTTAAGGACCTTGAGATGAGAAGATTATTGTGGATTATCCAGGTGGACAGCATAATCACATAAATTTTAACAGCTGAGAATCTTTGTGTGTGTGGGGGTGGGTGGATGGGTGGTGGTGGTCATGGTGGTCACTGACAGCGTTTGACTTGGCTGGCTTTGGAGACGGAGAACAGGGCCATAGCCAAGAAATGCAGGTGTTCTCTCGAGGTGGGTAGTGCAATAGGGGAGTAAGTTTTTCCCATAGAACTTCCAGAAAGGACTGTAACTGTTCTGAAACCTTGGTTTATAGCCCAGTGAGATCCATGTTAGACTTACGAAGAACTGTTAAAGATTTTGGTTTTAAATCATTAAGTTTGTGTTAGTTTGTTTCGATGGCAACAGAAAACGAATAGATTTCTATTGTGTCCTAACCCGACAGTGTATGGTATGTCCTTTTCCTTTTTCTTGTTCACTGGATTTTAAGCTTTACAGGGACAGGAGCTGTTTTTGTCTAGCACAGTGCTAAAACAAACATTCAAAAGTTTGGATCTGGAGATTAACAGGGCTGGGAGTATAGCTTGATGATAGAGTATTGCCTAGACTGTACAAGGCCCTAGGTTTGATCTTCAGCCCTACAATTAAAAAAAAAAAAAAAAAAACCCAAGGATTTGTTTATGCTCTTCCTAATGTTGTGACAGTGTTTGGCACATATAACTCCATCAGAGTACTTTTTGAGATACCAGGTTCACCTTTTTATTTTTAATGTTAATTGGGCGTTGAACACAGGGCCTTTGCACAGAGCTTCATTTCTAGCCCTTTGTTTATATTTTAATACATGATTTTACCAAGTTGCTGAGATGCCCAGGCTAGGATTGAACTTGCAGTCTTTCTACCTCAGCCTTCCAGAGTGCTGCAATTACAGGCATTTCTTTACCATGCCTGGCTTCTCTTTAATTTTTTTTTTGTCTTTTTTGCTATTAAATTTTTTCCCCTCCCATTTTCTCTTCCTCTTCCTTCATTTTGCTTCCATTTTAACTGTAGTGCTTCTTTTCCTGTTTGATTTTTGTTGTTGTTTTCAGTATGTTTGCACATAGCAATCTAGAGTGATGCTGTGTCTCAAGTTCTGTTGGAGAAAAGTTTTCACAGTATATTTAAGATGTTAGCTTAAATAGCTTGTTGTATTTCCTCAAACGTGCTAAGAGGTATGTACTTTTCCTTTCCAATAAAGAAATCTAAACAGAAATTTTACTTTGATAATTTCAATAAATAAAACAGATTTTATTTCTCTTTGTGATTAAAATCTGGTATAAATCTGGTCTGAATATCAGATTCACTTACCCTCTTAATTTACCAATACAAATTCTGGCTAGAATATAAAAAATAACAGAATAAGCAGCAGTAATTCTGAAGAGCCATCAATTATTTAGAGGGCGAATGAACCATCACTGGGGAAACTGCTTGTTTTCTATAGCTTTTTGCCTGATGGCAGGTCCTGTTTGCCTCATGTGGGACAACTGAAGTCTGTAGAAACATACAGTATTTACGGCCACAATCACAGAATACAGATTAGGACAGTCTCAGCCATTGGCAGCCTGAAAGAAGACTGCAGGAGAGAGAGCTCATACAGGGAGGGTGCTGCGTTCTGCATGGAAAATTGGTTGAAGTCACTGAGCCAGATTTACATGGGGTCACCTTAAGATGGGGACAAAGACTAATCTGGGGACCGGAACTCCCTTTTAAGAGACAAAAAGGTTGCCGTCTAAATTCAGTTAACTGCTTGGTAAAATAAAAGCAGACAAAAGAGTAGAACAAAATTTATGATACAAGAATTGTCACAAAATTTATGATACAATATAAAATCACTCAAAATATGAGGAAACAGGAAAATGTGACATTTTAAAGAGAAATACTAGTCAATGGACTGGATTAATAAGGGTGATCTAGATGTTAGATTAACCAGATAAGAATTTTACAGCAACTATTATCACTATATTCAGTTACATATTGGAAGGTCTGTTGTAAAGAAAAGCTACAGAATCACAGCAGAGAAATAGAAACCATCAGAAAAGGAAAGTACCTGACGGAATTTTACAGGATAAGTGAGATTTGACAGTGAAATGGAGAAGACAGAAAAGAACTATTGAATTTACAGATAAGAATGACCTGATCACAAGAGTAAACAGAAAAGAAATTGAAGCAAAATGAATAGAACATTTTAAAAAGAGGAAAAATTTTAAAATGCTTTGTGATGTACATGTAACTGGAGTTGTAGAAAAAGAAGAGAATGAAATGAAAGCTTGAACAAATAAGGGATAAACCTTTCCTAAGTTTAATGAAGAAGCTGAGCATGGCTTTTAAAAATGAGAATGAATGATGGTTCATGCATTGAGCCTGGAAAGATTGAGGCTTGACTGTCAAGACTTCCTGAATATCTAGTGCTAACAAGCTTGCATGATTTCACTCGCTGTTTCTTTCTGTGTTTTAAGGACTCACACAGTTTTGATAATCAAAGTTGTAGCCAAGACTAAATTGCACAAGATGGTAGATGGAGTATGGTCATATTTTGGGAAAGTGCCAGGCCAGCTTATTTTGGAGTGTGTAGTGTACTGGGTCTTTCTGTTTGCTGCTTTTCCCTCTGCCTATTTGATTTGCTTTCCTTTCCTGCTACTCTCCTGTTTCTGAGAAGAGGAGACTGAAGCACTTGACCTAGACTGGCTACATCAAAGTTCTAGATGTGTAAGAATCATCTTTGACAGAAACTTCCAGAGAAGCTTTCGTTGGTAACCCCCACCTCGCCCTGCCCACCCAGTAGTGTTACTTGTAGCAGTGTTGAGAGTTACTGGGGCTGAGTAGTTCTGTACCTTGGTTGAAATGTGGTAGCTAGATTCTCGTGATTCTGATCTTAACCTTTTAAGGTGTGCTGTATTCAGGTTTGGCTACTATGTAATGATGAGACAACGACGATTGTTAACATTTTAAAATACTGTCCCAAGCCTGATTTTTAATATCCTCAAGGACTGTAATTGAAGTGTGCACATTAGTATCCTGACAGTGTTACTGTGCCCCATGTAAAGTTTAGGTCATTGAGCAACCGCATGTGCAGTGATGGTTATACCGTGTAGCCTTGCTGTGTAGTAAGCCATTCAATGCAGTTTGAGTAAGTGAACTCCTTGATGTTCATAATGGCAAAATCACCAGTGCATTCCGACAACAAGCAACATGAGTGCATAGCTTTGGTATTTTAAAGAGCACCAGCGTATAAAAGAGGTGTCTTGGTTTTCTCAGATGAAGTCCACTGCATCACTTTTAGAAGTTTTGTTCTTTAATATGAAAAATGTCCCAAAAGAACCAGAACAACTAAGGAACTTAGGATATGCATTGGGCTTTTGTGGAATTTCATATACAGTCTAACTTAAAACAGTTAAATTAGTTTTAAGGGAAACAGTTTGATCTTTACAGAACTTTTTTTTTTTCAGTATGCAGTCCTTATACATATGAAGTAAGTATTTTCTTGTTTTTGATGATACTGTAAATATTTGAAATTCTGCCTTTTGTTTGTTGTGGGATCTAAAAAATACATATATATATATATATTCTTGTAATTTGACCTTGTAACCTGCCACTTTACTAGTGACATTTATTTCTAGTGACTTTTTTTTGGTAGATTCTTGTTGTCTGCAGATGAAAGGCAGTGTTGATTTTCTCTTAATCCTCCACATCTTCTGAATGACTTTTATTACTTTTGCTTACCTAACTGTACGAGTTAGGATGTTCAGTACTTTGTTGGGTAGCATTGATGAGAAATGATATTCTGGTCAAAATTTTACCTCTTTTAGTGTCAGGTATTTAAGTGATCACTTTTGTGTATATATATTTATTTTGTTGTTTTTTGAGACAGGGTCTCACTATGTAGCCCAGGCTGGCCTTGAACTTGTGGCAATCCTCCTGCCTCAGCCTATCAAGTGCTGACTATTACAGGCATGTTCTACCATTCTCAGCATTTTTGTATAATTTTTAACCGTGCATTTCTTCATAGATTCCTTTTAGCAGATTGAGGAAGTTTCTATTTCTAATTTGCTGACGTTTATTTTGGATTGGTGGTGTTTTGTTATATGTTTTTACTGTATCTTAAAAGGCAGCTGTATACTTTAAAATTTTATTGATGTGGTGAATTCCATTAATTTTTTAAAATGTTAAACTAATACTGCATTCCTAGGATAAAACTCCATGTGGTTATTGCATATTATCATTATTTAAAAAATACATTTCTGGATATGAATAGGTAATATTTTGTGAAGGATTTTTGTGTCTGTTATGAGGCTTGGCTTTTAGAAAAATTGTTTTGTCTAATTGGGTTTTACGGTAATGGCTTCATAAAAATGTGTTGGAAAATGTATCTCTCATATTTTGACAATGTAGATTTTTTTTCATTTTTTTCCCTAAATGTTTGGTATGTGCCATCTTGAATACATAAAAGTTGATTCTGGTAAGTGTGTGGAGGTGTCTTATACTTTTAATTTGGTTATTCCTTAGTGACCATATGATAAACATCATTTCATGTGTCTACTAGTCATTCATATATTTTCTTTAGTGAAGTATATACGTAATTTGCCTGTTTTTCAATCTTATTGTTATAAGAATTCCTTATAAATTCTGGATGCAAATTCTTCACTAGATATATGATTTACAGATACTGTCTGCAGTTTGTAAAAGGCAAATTATGACTGAGGTAAGTATAGACTGATCAGGTATTTTTATTTAATAATTTGTTAATGAATGGTTCAGTAAGGTGTATAAACTGATTCTATGTATCTGATCATTCTTTATTGTATGCTGCACATTGTAGGTACATTTTAGAGAGTTTTAAAAAAATTCTTCTTTTGAATACTGTTAGCGTTTGTTTTGAATAGTATTAAATTTTGACTTTCTTTGGACACAAATACCTATTTTAGTTCTGTCACTGCTCATTTCCTTCAGGCTTTCATACTGGCTTTTTCCTGGAAATCTTGAATTCTCCACAGTGTAAGTACAGCTTAAGAATCTGTCAAGGATTTATGCAGTTTATATGGGGATTTTAAGACCACAATCTATTTGAGTTCTAGCTCCTGTATGGTATGATCCGAGTTTGTATCAGTATTTCTCCACGTTCAATGCCTTTAAATGGTTGCTTTTTATGTTTTGTTGATAATTTGTAATAGTTTTTTGTTCTTTTTTCATGCCTCTTAATTAGTGTGAAAATATGTCTTGGAAGTTCTGCAAATGAGTTTTTAAGATTTGCAACTCTGGCATTTCCTTTTCTCTTGAGTCCGGCAGTATTTAGTGATGGCTGTAGTGATTTGCTTTTTGGTTTGTGTTTTTGAGGTGAGTCTTGTCTCCTTATGTAGTTCAGGCTGGTCTTAAACTCACTCTGTAGCACATATCAAAGTAATGATCTTCTTGTCTCGGCTTTTTGAGTGCTGAGATTACAGGAATGTGCTGCCATCCCTGGCTGGCTGCATTCTTTGTTTCTTGAGCTGACAGGAGTTAGCAGTCAGGGGCTGTAATGGAGGGTCATGGTACATGTCTTTGGTCTACCTACCTTGCATTGCTTTTTAATTGTCTGATCAGCTTAACAGCAGACTTTAGGGTTAGTAATTACCTGTTCAAAACACTAATGTGTTTTTCAGTATATGCCATGAAATAGTAGCATAGTGTCCTCCTTATCAGTGTTTAAGGTTTGTGAAATTTAATATAGAAATACTCACTGTCACTGCAGTTTTGAATGGGAAAGACTTCCTGTTCACTCAAGTTTGGGTATTGCTTTTGAAGTTTGATTATTTTTCTCATTAGATTTTTGGGAAAAATACTTGCAGAAGTTTCTGTTGCTTTTTAAGCACCAGCTAAATTTTGGAGGAAGCAGATTTCAGCTGGCAGATGTGAGTCTGTGTTTGTGTAGAAGGAAGGCTATTCCCAGCTGATTCTGAAGCTTGTAAACATTTTCATTGGGATATAGTTAAGAATTCCTTGGCCTGTTGAATTGCTGTACTTGGGTAATTATGCATCTCACTTTTTCTGTAGTTCATTATTTACTACTTTGGCAAAATAGACTGGGACGCATTTGTGAATTTGGTCTGCATTGATAAGTTCTGGGGGAGATAAAATAGGTTAGTATAGAAAGAAGCATTAAACAGGCAGTGTCTGCTGCCTCATCTCACTATACTTCTAGCTGAATTCTATTTCCTGCACCAAGCACTTTGTATTTGAATTAAAGAATTTCTCTTTCTTTTCATTCTTACTATTTTTAGTTTGCAGCACACAAAAATCACCTTGCCTCATTAATACCTAAGGCACCCAATATTTCTATATATGGAATAATTGTGTGCCAGAAGTGTATAAATTAAAAACATGAATTTTGGAGTCAGATCTCTGTTCAAATCTTGTGGTTAAGTTTCAGAAATGCATTTCAGATACTAGGAAAAAGCTTGTAACAGGAGGATGAGATAAGTTAGTGTAATTGGAGCCATTTGACAGTTCTTCACTGTCCTATTGAATATTCAGTGGTCCGGTTTCTGTACAGGCACATGAGCTCTTGAAAATGACGGTGGTGGGTGGGGAGGAGCCCAAGGCAAGGAGAATGGGGGATAGAGTCAGCAGTCAGTCCTTTCAGCCTTCCTCTTTGGTTAATTTCTTCCTATGACGAGTACTTGGGCAGTTTTATTCTAGAGCAAAGATCGTGAATCTTTTGAGACTGAAAGCCCTAACTGCAGCCTAGAGCGCACTTAGATATCGCAAAGTGCCAACACTGCAATTAAACCTGAATATTGAGGCTTTAGTAAAAGCAGTTGTTATCCTGTGCTCGGCTGCTGGAGTGACTTGGCTCATGTGCTCACTGTGGCATATGGGCCATAGGTTCACCACAGCTGTTCTGGAATGTGATTTATAGTTTGGTTATACCAGCACTTGGGGAACAGAATGTAGAGCAAGAAAGGAGGAATCAGGAATACAATGATTAAAACTATAAAAATTGACTTATAAAACTTACATTTCATTGAATGGGGCTGAGAATCTGTTAATTTGTGTTTGTAAGTGTTGCTGCTTCCTGCTAATGAAGCACCAGCCTAAAAGGTAACTATTTCTGACCTTAAATTTAATAGTTAAAAACAGTCTTCTTTAGTTGTCTAAAGAGAGAATTGGTATTACTTGAAGCTTTCAAACTATTAGTCAGGTTTCGTAAGGATTCTGCTGTTGCAGGAAGTAAGGAGTAAGGCTATTTCCAACTAGTTTCTTATTCCCATTTTTTCCTCCTTGGTTATCCCTTGTCCAGTGGACCTGTTTGCTTGATGTCAGTGAAAGACAAAGTTGATAGGACATCTGATGTAGGTCACTGCTGTACTTAAATTGCTGAACAAAATGTTTCCCATTGACCAACAGCAGCTCTTTGAGGTAACTGATTACTAAGTTCATTTTGTGCAAAGGGCGAAGACCTTCAAGTAGTGAGAAGTTAGGTTCAGTTCTTTCCTGAGTTGAGATCTTCTTACCAAAGCAGTCCATCAGATCTTCAGTTGGCATGGTATGTTTACTTGAGTTTGTGTTTTCTCTGTCTCTGAGTTTTTGAAGCAATCATAATTCTTTGGTCTTTCAGATCATTTTGAATTCTGGACAGTTTGTAACAATGACTAATCTAGTATAGAATCAACTGTTTGCTACAATGTGGAGTCTTGTGTGGATCCTATTTAGTTTGTGTGGAGAATCAGAACACCCAAGGCCTCAGCACTCTGTGGAGAGTTTAGACTATACTTCTGTTTACAGTCTCAGTCTAAAATATGCACTCAAAATATTTGTTTAATTATTTCCCTTTGTTGTCTTTCAAATATTTTGTGTTTACATGCTTTACATCTTTTCTTCCTTATCCTCTTCCAAATCAAAGTGCTGTCCTCTTGGCCTCCGTTCTGTAAGTATACATAAGCTGACTAGTTTTCACTCCCACACTAAACGTGGTTCAAACCTGAAAAATGTTAGTTTTATTTTTAAGACAGTATGTCCTAAAATTTGAAGCTATTTTTTGATTGGTGAGTCTGTCAGGAGAAGTAGCCACTTATGCTTATCTTGTGCCTGTTTGGACAGAATTGTTAACACTTGGGATCAGTAATTAGCAGTACTAGAATGTTAATTTACAGACTACCTATACATATTTTTGAATTTTTTTAAGTATAGTAATTTTAAAGAAATTATTCTGTATAATAGATGCCTGTCTGTTTCTCTAGGTAAATTTTTGTGTATTTTCCACGTATTAAATATTTGATGTCTCATTTGCATAATATGACCTCTACTAGAATGAACAGTTTAACATTTTGCATTTCTACTGCATAAATGACATTTACTTTTATGTATACCTACAAATACTAAAATACTTTAAGGCACTAGGCCTATTTTTTAAAAAATCTTAGTTTAGTGGGGAAGTTAACTTTCCATTTTTATATTATATGTTAAGCTGTTAACATATGTAGCCCTTGAAGAGTTTTTTATTGAAAGGAATTCAGAAAATTTGAAATTCAGGGAATAATCACTGACATATTTCTCAAGTTTGTTGTTTTTAAATTTACATGTGTAGTATTGCCCAAAGTAAACCTGGTCATAAATTTCTAATAACTGAATGAAAAGCCACCTCTTAATTCTTCTTAAACAATTTTTAGTGAATTGATACATTCAGAAGAATTTGTAAAACAAACTTTGCTTTAACCTAACCAATGGCTTTGAACTCAAACTTCATCTTATTAGTTCTTTAACATTTTTGAACATTTATATTTCTTTTATGAAATGGTATGTATGAGTTGAAAGTGAAATATCTTTATTAATATTTAAACGAAATTAGTCTCAGTTCTTATATATTACAATTTTAGACATTTTTAGGTACTTTTTCCTTCTATATTGTGGACTCTTACAGTTGTCAATTCAGTTTTGTTTAAATTACCTTTCATATTAACTGGAAGAGATACTAATGAAGGGTACATTTTTCCACGGAGAGGTTGAGAAACAGTTCTGTTATTTCAGGAGACTCATAAATTTGTATCATTAAATAATCAAATTCTTTAATAAAATGCCAATCATGTTCGCACAAAGTCTGTGTAAATACGGCATCTAGTTTGTTAGAAGGGGAGATGATGTTCATGTGCATTACATTGACAGATCCTAGTTTGTTTCCACCTAAAATAAAATTATTAGTTTTTTAAAACCTCTACTTAGTGTATATTATAAAAGAACCAAAATGATCTCCATAGATTACTTTGGACCATTGGTTTTTTATGAATAGAAATTCCCTGTTAGAATTAAAATGGTTTCCTTTTTTCTTGTAACACTTACACTTGTGACATTTTATTTGCAGTCTTTATTGTTTAAAATTACGCCCTCCCAAGTTTGAGGATTTTTTTCTTCTTTTTTAAACTGACCTTTTGTTTCTCAGTGTCATTGCTCTTCAAATTAGTTGTATTATGGACTTGTAATGTTGAAGGCAATCTTTATCTCAAGACATGAGAACTATTTTCATAATTTACAAACTAACACTCATCTTTGGAGCATCTATTTCTGTCCTCTTTTGCTTGCTGCCTGTGGGATTCATGTGATAGTGCATTCATCTCAGAGTATTTTTGTCACATGTGTCCATAAAGGTGGGAAGTATGTCCTTGTGAAATCATTTCTAACAGAACAGCACTGCAGGCCCTGAGATTAGTGAAGGTAAGGCCATCAGCTTAGGATCTCTGCATTTGTTTGAGTTCAGTTACCTGTATTTAGTCTTTCCGAGTGGCTTATACCAGCCTGTTGGGCTGCATGCTGTTTAGGATGCTAGAGGTTGGAGAAGATGAAGGAAGTCTAACTGCTTGGTATTCTCCTTACCCGGATATCTGTTTTAACCTCTGGAGGTTAATTTGCATAAAGTCCAGCTGTGTGTGAGTTTTTCTGACTTAAAAGTTCATTTTCATTACCATAGGGATAAGAGTGTCAGTATTTATTGAATTTGTAGTTTTGGTTTTCCTGCTCTGGACGTCCCTAGAGCTTATAGTTTCCTTTCCTTTGGATAACAGGATACAGCTGGGGGCAGAATTCTCACCTGTGGAATGACCATGGAGAATTTTCTTCTCCTATGGATCTTTGTAAAGCAACAGAAACCAGTTTTGCAGGAAACCACAGACATGTTGAAACCAAAGTGAACTGAAATAGCAAGTGCATGTGTTCTTCTTCTCAGAGGTGTCAACCACCATGTGAAAGCCTGAGTACAGTATAAAATAACACCTTGCCCTCCTCATTGTGTTGAGAGTATCCAGTGAAATGATGTCATGAAACTGTGGCACAGAAATTCCGATTAATTTCTGTCTGTAATGTTCACGTTGTGCAAGCCTTTATTGTTATCTGGGGCTCAGTACTTTGCCAGATGATATGGAGGGGATGCTACAGAAAATATGTAGAATGTGATTGACCAAGATTAATAAGCTGGAGAGAAAAATCAGCCAAACACATACACACCCTCAGGCAACATATGACACTGCTGATTGCATGAATTAGATTATTTATAATAATTTTATAATCAAGACCATCAAGAGTAGAAGGCATTAGCATGCACAGACGTCATGAGGACTCCCTGCCCGCCTTTGGGTCTTTTTGAATGAGACAGGGTTTCACTAGGTAATTCAGGCTGGCTTTGAACTCATCTTATAGCACAGGCTGGCCTTGAACTCAAAGCAATCCTCGTGCCTTAGCCTCCCAAGTGCTGGGTGGTACAAGCGTGTACCACCACAACAGACTTCGAGGACTAGACTCCTGTAAATGTGGTTTGTGTAGCTCGGTGGTGGCAAACCTATGCTATATGTTCTGCAGTGTGCTGTTTATCATTGAAAATTCTACAAGGTTTACCACCATCACTGATACAGATGAAATGTGTAGGGTCTGGATAAAAGGTGTACGGGGAGGAGGAGTGCTAAATAAGGCCTCACAGATAGTGAGGAACTTGGACAATATTCATAGGCACTGGAGGGAAAGTGAGAGGAGTATGGCTGGCTTTTCAGAGCTCACCAGTGATAAATACATGGCTTATTTACTGGACTACCACATCCGTTGGGATTTCATTTTCCTCAGCAGTACCCTTTGTTTAAAATAGGGATCAGCACAAGTGATTAGGATGATCTGAGAGCTGTGAGAGTTTGTGATGTGAGATCAGTACTGAAATGATTATGTAGTCAGAACAGGAACTTAGGTGTTGAATATTTTCTTACTGTCTACCGCTGTTATTTCACATACATATTCTGTTCTTATTTGTCCCCATTTCACAGATAAAGGAAATAAAGCTTGGCTATTAAGGCATTTGTTCATTAGTGTTGCATACTGATAGTCGATGTAAAATAAATGCCTTTTTTTTTTTTTTTTTACAGAGGAACAATAGTAAACCTGGTTACTATGCTGGCCACATGTGTCAGCAGATGCATTAGCTAGGCTTTTATGAGACCCCACCGCAGGGCTGTCTTTAATCCTTGCAGGTTGGAAGCTGTAGGAAAGCTGAGATGGGTTGTTGTGTATCCCCAGAACTGATTATGGTTTAGTTTTGTGCTTTTCTTTCTTGAGTTTTGGCAGGTTAATGTAATTGTGTAATGCCCTACAATTCCTTAAAAGGAATTGATACCTCAGAAAACTCTTTTAAAAGATTGCTTGCTCTATTGTGGGCAGACTGGGCGCTGCAGCATGAAAATAGCTTTTTAGGAAGGTTGAGTCAGAGGTGCCAGTAGAACCTGGAGAGATTTTCTCAGGGTGATAAGGCTTTGGCACTTCAGTCTACAAGCAGACACAGGTAAGCTGGCAGTGAGTCCTCCCTGGGGAAGAGCATCGTCTGTGGTGTTGCCGAGACCCCTTTCTAATTATTACTGTACAAGGTTTTATGACTGATGGGGTTGAGATGAGGACCACAGTGTCTGGGCAGATTGATTGGGAAGCCAAAGCCATGGCAGGGATCTGGCCTAGCCTTATTGGTTGCAATTCCTAGCTCTAAGTTTGAGTCACTCTGTGTGATTGCAAATATCCTCCAGTGCTTTTTGTCAATCTTTGAACCTTCAATTCTGAGTAACAGAAATTTAAGGTGAGTTTAAAGAAGAAAAAAGAAATTTGTATATGCCATTGTTTTTGTGTGATTGTGATTTCTTAGTGTAAAACTATGTCATGGTGGTTTTTCCCTTCCCTTCCTTGGTTTTTAAGGACAGACAGCTTTGAGGTTTGTGAATTGACGTGAGTACCTTTCCTGTTGTCTTCTCCTTGTACCTTTCATTCATCTGTATCATTCTCAATAGTTCTTTGTGCTGTCTTGTCTTCTGCTGTTCTTTCTGCTCTGTGCTTCTCCTATATCCATTTGGTGAAACTGGCTTTGTGGCTTCCTTCATCCAGTAATCTTTGTCTCTACCTTGTAGAGAGTTTATTGCTTCTTCCTGATACTTGTAACATTTTTATTGTTCTTACCATACCACAATTTAATTATCTATTAACATATATACATATGTCTCTTGCTCAATTGACAGGAAGCATATATGATTTACTGTAAAAGCTCAGTAGGTAGATTGGTACATAGAATAATCTAGAAGCTCAAAAATGAGGTTGTTTACCATTGTTGAGTCATATAGATATAAATAAAAGAGCCCAGGCATATGTAAATAATTTGTGGTAAGAATTTTGATTTTTTTAACTTCACAATAATTATTCTGTGTGCACATGCATGTGATCTAAATTTATGATCATTTTGCTAATTGGAAAATCCAACATGATAAAAAATAAATTAGATGAGTGGTTGTGGGAATTTTAAAAATTCATTTTGGTTTTAATTTGCTATGCTTGTGTATTTTACTGCTGAGTAGTTTTATCCAGTGTCAGGCTTTTCACTTTATCACTTTACCACTTTGCTGTGGTAAACTGCCCTCCCCTGATTTATGATTAGCACTTTGCATTTTTTCCTGGTGGTTAATGCGTACTATACCGTATGATAATTGGGCCGAGCAAGGCTAACTGCCAAATGAAAACCAGGTGTAGTTATGGTCTCAGCATCATTGTTTCCTAAGGTATGACCCACTATTCCAGAGCAGAATATCACCAGATTTTGTCTCCTGATTTGGAATCTCCATGGGTGGGAGTCTGAAATCTGCATTATTTAATAAAGCCTTCATTTAGTGCTTATATACACTAAGTGTCAGGAATCACTACTTAAAGCTAAGTAAATTAACTAACTACCATGTTCATTTGAAGCTGCCACAAACAGAAGAAAAGCATTCATGAGTGCTGTTAATACTTTCTCAATCTCCTTTTTAGGAACTATATTGGGTACACATGGTACTTTATATTTGTTTGCAGTTTGGTATCCTCAACAGGAAAAGCCTGTTCACTCTGTATACTCTGCTGCTTTCTGTTTTGTTTAGAATTTCCTGCACTCTGTCTTCCCAATTTCCTCAAGCAGTACATAACATTATAGCCACCAGCTCATACTCCTTAGGAATAAAGGAAAGGCTCTGAATCCTGTTATTGTCCTTTAGGAACAGCGCTGAACAGTGACTCTTAACAAGAATCCAGAGCATGCATTGTCATTTCCATGTTAACCTTCACTGTAAATTTTTGTGGGTTTCAGAGAATTGACTGTAGCCAAGTCTTAGCAGGATCCCTGGCCAGAGGAATTCACATTTGAAGCACATTCTGTAGTGGAAATACTCTGAAAGTAAAAATCCTTTATTTACCATTGGATGAATCCCAAACAGCTGTCTTACCTCTGTTGGGACTTTGGGACAGTTATGGGGAGTGGTTTACACATCTTTTTTGTGAATTTGAAAGCTTCTATTTTGTGAATGACAAAACCATGCAACAGATTTTGTTGAAGTGACAGGTTTGGTAGACCTGGACAGCTTCATTAGGAAATGAGCTGAGATCACAAGCTAACAGGTGCTGTACCTAAAAGTTTATAGTGTAACTACTTGATACTATATTGGGCCTGTGAAATGTATTCTCTAATGTGTTTTTCAGGACATTTTATTACAGGTGAACCACCTGTTAAATGGCTTTTCTAGAGTAGTGGGTTTGATTTATGTTAACATATGAACGGATGAGGCCTTTCTCATAGAAGTAAATTTCTTTTATTGGCTCTAGAGACCTTTGTAAATCCTAAGAATTGTTTCAGTTTTGCACATTTAGTAGACAGTATTTTTACTCATTTCCAATTCATTTGTAAAATGGCAAGTGAATTAAACATATTGTATGTAACTTTTTTTTCTTGCTTACAAGTTATATTTGTTCATTGTTTTCAGTAGTTCTTTAGAAACATAATTTAGGAATGAAAATTATGTGTAATTCCTAGGGAGATGTACACTTAATAATTCAGTATTTGCTAACTACAAATTCTTTTCAATGGCTATTGTGTTGATACTTTAGGATTTTAATTTACCCACCAGCCATTTTAAAAAATTGCCAGAAAAACAAAATTGGGTACCTATTTTCATACTGTCATATGTTTATTTTCCATTGAGAACCAGATATTGCAAGAGGAAGGACCAGTAACTTTTACTCTGCCTGACTATGTGCTTAAGTTCTATACTTGGATTATTTTTTTTTAATATTACAGCAAGTTTGGAGTATAGATAGGAAGTTGTATGTTCTCTATATGACATCGAGATTCAGAGGTGACTCGTTCAGGATCATACCATGAGTCTGTAGAGAATTTGGAACATGACTTGATTTTTGTCTAGAGAATGTGGTGCAGTACCCTGTGACTTTCCTGTATTGAAATATATTTTTTAGCTAATAACATCTTCGAGATATATATGAAGCTGATAAATGGGGACATGCTACTTCTTCAGCTTATGAAGAGGTATTTTGTTAAGTTTTTGACCAAGGGTTGGTCCAATATGGGCTGCTGACTGAATCTAGTATGCTTCTTCTTTTTAAAATAAGGTTTTATAGGAACACAGCTGTATCTACTAATTTGCATATTATAGCAGATCTGTGCCTGCAAGACCTCAAATATTTGCCATCTGGCCCTTTACAGACAGTGTTTTCTTGGCCACTGCCATGGATGCTGGTTTTGACTGAGGTGTAATGGAACAGTGTGGCTTTTAAGATTTAGAATGGATTTGCATTGGCTCATGGTTTGGGAGAAGTGTTTTCTGCCCCCTTTCCTTCCAAAGTCTGTCATATAGCTGTAGCACTTTATATTCATTTTTGTGTGGTTCTGTATTGTGATCTGAGTTTTCATTTTTTGCAGGAAGCATGAATTTAAAAAATTCTAAAACTTGGTACTATTGTAAGCTTTGCAAAGTCAACTCTGGCACATTCTGATGATGGTGTCAGTACCGTACCAAAAAAAAGGCTGGTAGTTTATATCAAAGTGCAGGAAGAATTGTGACCACAATTCTTTGCTTCTCTGAAATACTGTAGGGAGGAAGTTTAATTTATATATTTGAGAGAGTGGCATTAAAATTCGGTCTTTGTCTTGGTTACTTTTTTCTCATTGCTGAGGCAAAACATCTGACACCAAAAATTAGAGAAGGGAAGGAAAGTTTTATTTAGTTTACAGTTTTTGGAGGTTTCAGTCCATCGTCAGTGGCTCCATGGTAGAGTAGCATGGCACAGGGGCAACACTTTAAGGCAGTAGCAAGCAAAAGTAGCTAGAGCGAAAGGGGAAAATGAGCCTCTTCTCCACTATGAAATTTGTTTCAGTGTTGTAGAGTGGAAAATGCAGGAAGAGTAAAAACTGAATTACCATACTTCTTGTTATTTTATATCCCCCTTTTTTTCGTGTTTTCTTTTTAAAGATAGGATCCTGATGTATAGTCCAGGCCGGTCTTGAACTCACTATGTAGCCTAGGCTGGCCTCAAACTTGGGGCCGTCCTCCTGCCTCAGCCTTCTGAGTGCTGGGATACAGGGATGTATTCACTATGCCTGGCACACACCTCAAATGTTAGCAGACTTATACAGTCTATTTCTTGTGCATTGGCTATTACACAAGATCAGCTTTGTTGTCTTGTGAATTGAGCTACCTCATTCATGCATTGGCTGTGGGGTAAGGAAGAAATCATGAAAGTTTTGTCTCAGTATTTTTCTTTGAAATCATTGGATAGAAAATGTATTTAATTAATATTCCTTTTGGGAATGCTTCATCAAAAATCTGTTGACAAAATAAAGATTTTCACTTAGTGATGGAAAAGTACAGATGTCAGACAGGGTTTGAATTTTGACTTTCCTGCTTACTTTGTCCTTGGTGTTAAATAAGCTCTTTTGCAAAAATTTTAAAATTTTTTTTTACACATGACAGAGTCTTACTTTGTAGTGCAGGCTGGCTTTGAATTTACTAAGTAACCCAGGCCAGTCTTGAACTTGGAACAAACCTCCTGCCTCAGCCTCTCCAGTACTGGAATTGCAAGTGTATGCACTACGTCTGTTTAAATAATCTTTGAGAGACTTTTATTCTACATTAGTGAAATGGAAGCCAATAGTATTTTTTATGGAGAATAAATACAATATGAAATACAAACTTTTATGAAGGCTGGTTCTCTTCTTTATTAGCATTGAAGAAGTCTGAATTTACCCATCCATTTTTAGAGCCTTCTGGTCATTACTTTGATTAGTTTTCACAAATTCATTCTTTTTGATAGGCTCTGTTGCTAGCGTAACAATCACCTGACCCTTTGACCCTTTGACACTTTATCCCCGCTCAATCCTTGTATCAAAGCGGTTAGTATGGGTTCTGACTTTTAAATAGGTTTACGAGTTCGTAATTCCAGACAATCCAGATGTCATCAGCTTTATTTTCTAACCATCTGAGTTTCACCACTTTTGTTATGGTTTGTGTTCAGATGATTCCCCCAAGCCTCATATAGTCATGGATATGGCTGAATCTAGTGTTTGTGACTGGTTCATTGTCTAGCGCTGGGATTGGTGGTGTGAGTGCTGCACCTGCCCAGGGGTGAGGAGCTGACATAGAAGGTTAAGGGCAAGGAGGAGGCGTGCTTTCCGTCTTTTGCCCTGTTTGCTTTTGTTGTCTGTGCTCACCATGAATGGTTGCCCCTCTGCCACACCACCCTGCTTTGAAGCCAACTAAATAGGGACTGAAGTCTCCAAAAAACTGTAAGCTAAATAAACCTTCTCTTCCCTAATTTTGGGCATCAGGTATTTTTAACTCAACAATGACGAAAAAGTAACCAAGACAACAAATTATCCAGATTCAATGGGAGCCATTCAGTGTGGTTGATACTGTGATCCTTACACAGTTGTCCTCTTTTTCTTGGCAAATCATGAAATGTAAGAGGACTGGAAAGTCAATAATTCATTGCCATTAGGTTTCACCAATCTTTATGAATTACCAAGGTGTTAATTTCTATGTCAGTTCCACTGATATTTCTTCTGTATTTGATGGCAGAAGCACTTCTTAAGCTAGTCAAGGCACAGTGGAATAGTTCATAAACTTACAGATTCCTCCAGTCCCTTGTTCCAGGGAAGTCTAAACAAGATCTGGAAAGGTGATTAAAAGGAGTTAATTTTAAATTACAGGGATATTTAATACATTGAGAAAGTATTGAAGCCATTAATCTTTTTTATAATCTATGGTTGCTATTTGCATCTGATGGGATGGACATTTTTTTACTAAAAAAGCTGGTTATTGCTAAATTTCTTGTGCTTGGTTTTCAATGTACATTTTTTTTTTTCCAGATGGCTTTTAGTTCTTCCTTTTTTAAAATCGGTACCAGGGATTGAACTCACGACCACGGGCTTGCAAGACAGGCGCTTATGCCCCTGAGCTAAATCCCCGGCCCCTAGATGGCTTTTAACACTTTGAAGTATATAGTCATTAACCTGAGGCTGGTAGGGACTGTTACTTTATGGGAAGTTGACTAGAGAATGGGTGCTGAGGTGTTCCCACCTGCCTGCAGAAGACACAAGGCCTATGGGGGCCCGATATGTTAATTGCTCTTGATTAGGCTGATTGTATCAGCCTTGATCTCAGACATAATACAGCTTGATCTGTGGCCAATCTGTGGTCAAGTTTTTGAGACAGAGGCTTACTGCAGTCCAGGTTGGCCTTGTGCTCACTTTGTAACCCAGGCTGGCCTCAAACTCTCAACTATCCTCCTGTCTCAGCCTCCCGAGTGCTGGGATTACAGACGTGCACCACTGTGCCTGGCTCTGTGAGAATTTTAATATTGTGAGGACTCTGTGTAATTTAAATGATGCATGAACACCAAGTCACTATTCTTTATTTTAAGCATTTGGTCATTGATAACTTTCAGTTTATGCTGCTAGAATTTCAGCTCACCGTTAGTGAGGTTTTTGTGATACAGTACAACACAAGATGGAGAATTTCACTAGGTTTTTCTTGTGTGAATGACATTTCTCTACTGTTCTTATATTACTAGTTAGTTTGTGCCTTAATTTACTTATTATGAATGAATAAGAAAGTTCCTTAGAGGAAAAAAAATGAAGGCATTTGGGTCTATGTCTGATTCTAGTGAGGATGAGATCAGTTTACATTCAAATGCAGGGTGTGTGGCAAAGGACCTGGGATTCTGAGATCGTAGTGAAATTACCAAGTCAAACTTTAAAAACATGCTATTTTTAACATTCAGGAATGTATTATATAATCCTGGAAATCTTCTCTAAAGTTGCTGGTGAGAGTTTTACAAGAATTTATTTAGTGACAGAAATGGGTAATCTAGCTGTTACCTCTGAGGAGGGTAATGGTAATGGGTTTGTAGTGTCAGAGGTTAGCGGTAGCTTCCCTTCTCTCAGTTGGGGACAGTGTGAGCAAGAAGGCTTGTTTCAGAACCCTTCCCATGATCTCCTAGTGGAGGTGGAGGAAAGTCTGTGGGTAAGCAGCATTTTGTGAATTTAGGGATTATATAAAAGTGCAACTGAACCTACTGGTGGGTGCTGTGCTAGTACCTGCTTTAAACACACTGTTGGTGGTTGGTTAAACTTTTTATGTGACAGTAAAGCCCTTTGTCTTTTTTCTCCCTTTGGATTTTTTTGAGACGAGGTATCCCTCTGCAGTTCAGACTGGCCTCAAATCCATGGCAATCCTCCTGCTTCAGCCTCCCAAGTGCTAGGATGTGCCACCATACCTGGCTTGTCTATTTTTCAGTCAAAATCTTTCTTTCCATTTGAAATGGTTGAGTCTGAACTACAAAGAAATTTTGCAATTTGTAAGCTTCCTTACTTCCCAGATCTCTATAGAAAACTTGATATACAGCAGTGTAGACTTGAGATAATGTTCACAGAACTATGCTTAATATTCAAGAAGTTTAGGTGGTTTTTTGTATCTTGGTAACAACTTTTAATTTTATTCTCATTTTTTTTCATTTCTGTTTCAGTGTCCTGGGTCATGAAACTTAATCCACAACAAGCTCCATTATATGTGAGTAAATAACACAATTTCCTTTATTTTGTCCATATCTATCATTATAATGAACTCACACTGTCATGTGATAAAGATGATTTAAAAATGTATTACACTATTAATGATGTAATCCACTGGTAATATACTTCAGGAATTGATTTCAATTTAAGTAATGTTAAATGACTAACATATGCATGGAGCTGAGAACAAATAATACCTGTAAGTCTTGCAAGCTAATCTAGTCAAGGCAACAGGGTGCACAGATGAGACAAGTTGCTGTGCAAATGATTCTGTGGCTTCTTTCTTTTAGTAGAACACAGGTCTTCCTTCTACCATTGTGAGTTACTCGGTGTTCAACTAGGTGGCACTCTTTCATTTGCAAGAGTGCTGTTTATCTGAGGACTTTGGGTAAAAGCTGGCCTGTCTCTTGAAAAGAGGGGACAGTAAGATGAAATGGATAAATGAACAAGGCTGCTTATTTTGCTGTTGAAAAAATGATTTGAGGGGTCAGGGATTTAGCTCAGTAGTGTAAGCATCTGCCTGGCAAGTGTGGGTTTGATCCCTGGAAGGAAAAAAAAAAAAAAATGAGTTGACTACATCCGGATGATGAAGAGTGCCTGCTGTTGAGGAGCCAGCTAGAGTGTGAGAGGCTGGTGAACGTTGAGTTGCTGTGGTGTGGAGCGGGTGAAGTTTCTCTGTGATAGGACTGGAGCCAGGCTCTGAAGAGTAAGTACTGTTCAGTTGGTTGAAAGCTCCGGACAGTTGATTTAGAACAAAGGCAGATAGTGGGGTGATGTGAGGCAGCGAGCCTGGCATTCGTCAGTGGTGAGAGCGTGGGCACTGTAAACTGCCCAGCTGGTGTTGTGTTGGAAATAATGGAAGATAAGCCTACCACAGTTGATGCTCGGTTCCGAAGGAGGACAAAGTAGAGATGTTGTTTTGTGACCACAACAGGCAAGCTACTGTTCATTTTATAATATGTATTTATTTTTAAGTATGCTGTGTTAATAATTTACCTTCCCAACACGGGACATACGTAGAATTCTTTAGCACAGTTGATTTTTTGTTAAATGTAATTGAGGAAAAAGAATGTGTGCTTAGAAAATAATTTGTTTACTCATTTGCTGTCCTGACTACTTGGAAATGATTTGTGTTAACTAGTAGGCTTGTATGTGAATTCAGCAACTTAGATTTTTCTAAAACAGCTTTATTGAGATGTAATTCATGCAAGGTCTGATGAAAATCTAGTGTGCGTCTAAATCTTAAAATTTTTATTACAGAGCCAAGCATGATGGCACATGCCTTATTCCCAGTACTTGGGAAGCTGAGGCAGGAGGAGCATTGCGAGTTTGAAACCAGCCTGGGCTACAAAGTGAGCTCAAAGCCAGCCTGAACTGCATAGTGAGACTCTGTCTCAAAAGAAAAAAAATATTTTTTTAAAAATTACAGTAGAAGACACTTTGGCATTAATTTCTTTCAAAATTCTCCATCTCACTTTGAACACACTTATCCCATTGTTCTTGCCAGTTTCTGCAAGAGTTTTGAAATTCTTGTCTTTTGAATTTCTTTAGTTATGGTTGCCTTGATGTTCTGAATCAATCCAAAATGTTTTCCTTCCTTGATCATTTTGACTGGGGAAGAGCCAGATGTTGCATGGTACCAGATGCAGTAAATAAGGTGGATGAGGACAGACACACTATGTTTATACCAACCTGCCTTTCTCTTAGATGTCATTCAGTAGTAATTTTGATCCTATCTTGCAAAGACAGCCAGAAAAAACAGACTTTCAAAACTGCTATAGAAAATGATGAGAGTGATGGGGTTAGTAGAGTATATTTGAAGTGAGAAAGAGTATTTTGAAGGGAATTAATGGCAATGTGTATCAAAATATTTTTTTAAAAAAATTAAACATCATAATTTTTAGTCATCCCTTTAAAATGTACAGTTCAGCCAGTTGTGGGGCATCTGTCTGTAATCCCAGCATTCTGGAGGGCTGAGGCATGAGACTAAGTTTGAGCTCAGCCTGGGCAATTTAACAACTTAGAGACCCTGTGTGAAAAAATAAAAAAGGCTGGGAATATAGCTCAGTGAGAAGACTCTGGGGCTAGTTTATCCTGAATTATTTAGGTGACTGTTGTCGTTACCAGGGTTCTTACAAGGAGAAGAAGGTATGAAGAGAGTCAGGGGTCAACATCAGGTTTGAAGGTGTCACACTGCTGGCTTTGAGAGTAGAAGAAGGAGCCCTGCGCCAGGGTTTGTAGCCCCTAGAGACTGGAAAAAGCACATGAACACTTTTCTCTCCCCAAAGATCAAGGGAACATAGCCCATGGATAAACTTGATTTCAGTGTAGAATGTCATTTCAGACTTCTAAAATCCAGAATTGTGCAAAAAGTGATGGTGGTGTGAGAGCTAATTAGGAAGGAGAAGGTAATGGCCTTAAGATCAGAAAGTCTTCTCATCCTGTCATCAGAGTTTTGAAAATTATAAACTCAGATTTATCTTAAAGACAAGAGGATGAGGTCTGTGTATTTTGTAATAAAGTAACATAGCTCATTGGCAGTATAGCTGTGATTTGAGCCTGTGTTTTCTGGATTTATTTGTCGAAACTATTATAAACCTTAAGTTTAAAAAAGTTTTGTTCTGTTAGGGAAAAAAACCTGAACTTTGAGGACTAGTTCTTCCATAAGTATTTCATCTATGATTATGTGTTTCAGTTAACTTCAGGTTTCATGAAGTAGTATTCAGCAGTAGTAATGGGGAAGTTTGTTAACCCTTTTTGAAAAGGTGAGTGACAGTATATTGCACGCTTAATAAATAAGTTAAGTCACAGGAATTTGTACTTTTTTTTGATGAAATAGCAGTTACTGGTAGTACATTGAAAAGATACCAGCTCTGTGCACCAAAAGAAAAAAGCAGTGATTAAAAGAACAGAAAAATTACATCAAAGCTTTTCTGTTCACATTTGACAGCTGTTATCAGTGAGAAGTGTATCATGAATTGGGTGGAGAAAACTTCTGTTAAAAAAGGAAAAACTTGAGTTCTGAGAACATTTATCTGTAGATTTGAAAAACTAAGCTAGATTCCAAATACTTTAATCAGTCTTTTGAATAAAATTCTGCCCTGAGTAAGTTTCAATAGTTTAAAAATAGTTTCCACAGGTACAGGTAGCATTGTGAATATAATGAAACTTGCTCCAGTGAGTTACTTTGGTGAAATGTTCACAATGAAGCATGTAGGGCGGATTTGAAACTTTGGTGACTAGTAGCTCAACAATAGGACATCTTTGTTTCTTTTTCTGTCAGCTCTCATTTCATGAGTATAAAGTTTGTATTAGAAGCTAGGTTAACTATTTTTTGTAGTCTTCAGGAAAGTATTGATTATTGCTAGATGAATATTTAAAAATTGCAATAAAGATTCTATTAGTAATGATTAAAACAGAGACAAATACAGTAATATTCTTTCCGTATAGTGTTCTAGATGGTTTAGTAAGAGTAAAAATGGAGAGATGGTGCCGGATACAAGAAATATTTTGAAAGAAACAACAAGGCCAAGTACTTTATGGAATATGGGGAATAAAAGAAGAATGAATAATGACAGCTGGTTGAGAAACTGAGTGTGACAGCTGATACCATTGTCAGACAGGGAAGAAGGAGATGGTGAGCTTATTCTTTAGGACTGTGGTGCAGTGGAGTTGGTTTGGAAGTAAAGGTTAATTCATCTCTAAGAAATTGATACTTTCAATTTTGCAAATAGATGAACTTTTAGAATATAAAGCAGTAGTTGGAATAGTGGACAGTAAGGGGAATCCTAAAGACAAAGTTGAGTTGTTCTACTTTCTTGTTATTGAGACAAAGTGCCAGACACAAGTTAAAGGAAGAAATGTTTATTTTAGCTCACAGTTTGTAGAGATGTTAGTCTATGATTGATTGATTCCACAGCATGGCAGGTGGGAAGTAGCAAAACAGCTAGTCTTCCTTTCTCTTTTTGCTGCATTCAGGCTGTAAATCTAGTCGTTGATGCCACCCATACCCAAGGTGAGCCGGGACTGTGCTCAACCAATCAGCGGGCTAATCCAGTTTTCACATCATAATTCAGTATCACATGTCCTTGGTCCAGTCACTTCCCCAAAAGCCCTACCTATGAGGGCATAAACCTTTTGTGGGGACATCTAGACATAAGCTATAACATGGATCAAGAGAGAAGGCACTTTAGAAACTTGGATTCCATTTGAGCCATTTAATGTTTTCTTGGAGTTAATTTCACTCATATATCAGGATTAAAAATTAATTTTGGACTGCATTAGAGCTGGGGGATTACTTTCATTCACATGTCCTCTTTGTGTTAAGTCCTATTCTGAGTGCTGGAGATTTAGTCATAAATAGGACCAAAGAGTCCTTTCTCTCTTGCTACTTTCATTATAGTGAGGAGAAGGTAGACAGCTTGCGTACGAGAAAACTGTGAAAGTAAGTAAAACAAGAAAATATGGTGGCGCCAGGCTAGGGCCTGTTTTAGGTTTCATATTGAATGGTCAGAAGAGGCCTATGAGGGCCATACTATTTAGTGTGAGCCCTGAATGACCAGAAGGAGCCAGCCATGTATAGTGTTCCTGGTCAGGGAAACAAGTACAGACGTGGTGAAGAGAGGACCTTGCGGTGTTTGAGTTACTGAACAGCGACTGGTTCTTAGCTCACGAGGGGGAACCGGGCCTGGTCCCAGGATCAGGTGGGAAACAGAAAGATGAGGGAAAAGCTAGATCTGTAAAAACAGAGTTTTTACAGACTGCTGGGTCTCACTGGGGCCTGTCTCTCCACACAGGTGCACCGCGTGACACTGTGTGCTCTCAATCAAGCCGTCAGGCCCCTCAAAGCTTGGCACTGTCAGTCATGTTAGGGCACTAGCATGTCTTCTAATTTACATCTGCTAGCCCTACTGTCTTTAGGTAGTTTAAATTTGAGGAAAAATAGTTTCAGTACTTTTAAACTTTTTCTTATAGGTATAAATAGATATTCTTGAATTGAGGGATTTTTGTTAACACATAATTGGCTCTCAAATCGCATGTAATATGAATTTAACTTTGTTTTTATATTTCATGGCTAAATTACCTTTTGGGAGGGAGAAAAACCAATATAATATCACAGATTGTTAGTTCATTTCTGAACCTAGGTAGTATTTGATGTAATTTAAGAGTTAATCTTTTTTCTTTATCTCCTGTGTGTAAAATCTCTCTTGCATCACCCATTACTTTTCTAGAGGACAATCTGTAAAGGTGACAGCTCATATTTAAATAATACTTAACAGTTTAAAAGTACATTTGCATACCGTATGTCATTTGGTTCTCACAGCAAAGTTGTGAGAAAAGAAGAAACTGTGTGGTTACTTGTCATTGCGCGCGCGCACGCGTGCACACACACAGACACACACACACACACACACACACACACACACACACACACACACCCACCCAAGACGCTAACTTAATAAGTGGCAAGGGTGGGGGTTTTTCTCAGGTATTGTGACGCAAATCCATTTTCTAGCTTCTTTATACCAAGCTATCTTATTAAATCTACAACTGTTCCATAAAACATGAAAACCTCATGGCACTTACTATGCTAGAGAATTGTACAAATGAAATCCTCTTTTCTTACAAGTAATTCCAAATTTAATCTTCATTTCACGTGTCTTTAAAGTCCTCAAGTGTTTTGTTTAAATAAGTTTAAACTTACAGATAAAAGAATATAATGGCTTCACCTCATTAATGTTTAGTTATACTCACAGACCAATCTTTATTGTTTTTATTCTTTGTTATTTGAAAGGAGTAGACATTAGTACCCCCATTCCCTCTAAAATTTCAACATATTTAATAAGAACTAGGTCTTCTTTCATAACCATATTGTAATTAAAAAACAGGAGTTACAACATTTATGTAATACTCTTGTATAATTACCTCAGTAATGTTTTTGTAGCATACTTCCCCTCTGCAAGCTACAATTTAATTATTCATTTTATTTATGACTCTTTAGTCTCTTAATCAGTAAGTTTCTCATATATTGACACCTGTGAAGAGCATAAGCCAGTTACCTTGTAGCAATTTGTGTTCCTAATACAATTTTCTCATGATTTTGGTAGGTTTACATAAATTATGACCAGTTTGGTGTATCATGCAAAGAGGATACTTGATATTCCCTCCCCCCTTACTCTGTCTCTGACTACTTGATACATTCTTGATTGATTATTGGAGACCTTAACCTCAATCCTTAGGTTAAGGTGATGATGAATTTATGTACTATCTGTTCCAAAGGAATTGGGTGTTGTATGAAGATGGATTAAATAACTGAGTCCCCTCCCTGCAAAAGCTTTACTCAAATTTGTCTGGTTTGGAAGCACCTTTTGCATATTGGATTTTCCTAAAATGGAGAACCCTTGTTTTGTGTAAGGTTTGTCTTGTAATACAGGTGGAAGCTTGTTTGAGTAATGAATTGCTTGAGGTTTGACAAGAATATTGTGTATGCCTGTAGATACAGAGGCTTTTAAAAAAAAAAAATGTAATTCTCAGCCAAAGTGTAGTAGTCATATTTTAAAGGGACATATAGTAATAGATACTCAGTAAACATTCATAGAGTGTGTGAGTGAAGATATTTTAGTTAAAACTAAAATTTTATTATAACTTCTTTCAAATAGGACAGTCCACTGCCTTTTTTCAAGCTGTTTGTTTCTCAAGTTTCATTTAACTAATTTACCATGTCTGGGCCCTGAGTAATTAGTGATGTTACCTATGTGATTGAAGGTATTGCTAACAAGAAAATGAACATGTTAACCATGTCCTTATCTTGTGTATGTAACTGTCCTATAATTGTGTAGGAATCTTTAGTGTTCCTGTGAATTAGGGTATGTGTATGGATGTGTGTGTCCCCACCTGTCTTGGAGAGTGATCCCAGGCCTTTGTTTCTGAGCTACTTTCCCAGCCCTTTCTTTATTGTTTATTTTAAAACAGGATCTTGTAAAGTTGCTAATTTGCTCAGCCTGAGCTCAAACTCCTCCTTCAGCCTCCTTAAGTGCCCAGCTCTGTGAAGTACAATTGAAGGTATATATTGCTTACCTTTTTGTCACTGTGACAAAATGAGAAAATTAACAGGATTTTGGCTCATGGCTTCAGAGTTTTCTTTCTCTCTTTTCTTTTCTTTTTCTTTTTTTGTCTTTTTCTCATTTTTATCGGTACCAGGGATTGAACTCACGACCGCCTGCTTGCAAGGCAGGTGCTTATGCCGCTGAGCTAAATCCCCAGCCCCTCTTTCTTTCTTTTCTTTGTACCGGGGATCAAACTCACAACCTCATGCCTGCCAGACAGGTGCTTACATTATTTAGCTAAATCCCTGGCCCTACTTCAGAGTTTCCAATCTGTGATTGTTTGGTCCTGTCACTTAGGGCCTGTGGTAAGGCAGAACTTGGTGGCAGGGAATACATAGAATACAAAAAGAGGAAGGAGCCAGGCTCCCTTATCTCCTTGGGGGCAGGAGACACACACACACACACACACACACACACACACACACACACACACACACAGAGAGAGAGAGAGACATACACAGACACACACAGACACACACACACACCCGCAGCAACCTAATTACTCTCTGTAGGTCTTAGTTAGCATTTACAGGCTCTACCACCTGTCACCATCTCCCATTAGTGCCTGGGCACTTGGTATTTGGTTGACATTTGATGTCCAGACAATAGCATACTTTATCTGGTAGAACTATATTTTAGAGAGATACTAATCCCATTAAATATCAAATTGAAAAAACCTGCTAGAAATAGTATGTATATTTCTGAATGTTGAACTATAAAAAGTCCTTGTTAGATCTGTGATATGAACCACTTGTTTGCTGCACAGCACGTGTTTGCTAATATAAATATTTAGTGAGCATAATACGTGTACCTTATGGCCCAGAGTGCATCTTACTGTTAAAAGCATAGCCTTTCTTTTTATGAGTTAAGGGATGAAGGATACTGTCAGATGCTAAAAGAAAATGCCAAGCACATGAAGAAGAGGTAAGTATTTATGGAACAATCAAAATAGGTTCTCCTCCCACCCCCACACACTAAGCATAACTAGACCTAGCATTCGGTCACTAACAACACTAAATAAATCCTCCCCCAGACTGAGCTGAAAAGGATGCAAAATATTTAGATTTCCAAAGGAGGAGGCAATGGGCTTTGGGTGCCTCTTATTTTAGGCCCAAGATACAAGGAGACAGTAGGTGTCAAGAATTGGGAGACTAGGATGTATCCCAAGGACAGTGATTCTTTTGTCTTGTCATTATTTTACCCCAAGTGTGTTGCTGTCAGCTCTCCACAAGTGGGAGTAGACATTGTGAGAGAAAGGTCAGGCCTGAGCACAAAAACTTGATGAGTCAGTCGTAAGAATCATATTTTAGAAATGGTTGAACAAGTTTTCTGGAAGACTGAGAAAGCTGAAAGAGATTGAGGGATTTGTCTCCAGCTAAGACAAATGTAATCCCTTAGTAGACTCTGTAGAGAATTAGTGTAGCTAGGGTGCAGAAGGCAGGTGTAGTTGAGGCAATGCAGCTGACGTTAGTTGGTTTGAATTTAAGACTCAATCTATAAGCACAGAGGAGCTGTAGTATAAGGTTTGGAATGAAAGGGCTAAAAAGAAAATTGTACAATTGGAAGATTGGAAGAAGGGAGGAATTTGAAAAGATAGGGTGGAGTTCCTTTGGTGTGAACAGGTAAGGGCTAGAATGTCTTTATGAACTGTAGAAACATGAGAGTAGTTTACAGCTAATACTTGAAATCCCTCTGAAGTAGCAGTAGTCAAAATAAAATATAAATTATAACTTGACATAGGAGAATCAGTATTAGCCATCTCAATAAAGTATGTGGTTAGATAATTCATCTTTGTACTTGGAACTTCCTCAAGAGAATGGTGACTTATTAGCCCTGGATTAGTGAGTCAGGTTAAGGCCTTAGAACATAAGTGCTCCAGCTATTTGATGTTTTTTCTATATTGGAATAACGTTTTTTGACTGATTTCCAGAGTGTTTCACTGGGCTTTGGCACTGTATGGTTAATGTTATATGGGGCTGTGACTACTGATGAGATTGCTGGGCTTGCTACTGACGCGGATTTTTTATTTTGGATGCTGATCATCTAATAACTAAAATGCACAGTGTCGGGGACCTGGTCAAGGTCCCTAAGTGCCTTTGTGAGGGGTATGGCAAAGGATAAAATAAGAAGCAGTGACAAATTTAGTAATGCATGATGGGGAGCCGTTTCAAGATAGTCAAAGACCCAGATAATCCAAACCAGCCACTCTTTATTGAGTGTGTACAGTGCAATGGGTGTATGCAGTAATAGGAAGGACTGTCAGAAGATTCCAGAGATATTCAGAGGTCCATGGCACTGCAGGCAGTGGATAATCCTCAGATGACTCAAGAGGGTGGAGATGATTTTATGCTAAGATGGATCTTACTCTGGAGTGTTCTTTTTCATTTTAACATTTAGTTCAGCTTTAGTGGGTGCAGGAGGGTGGCCCATCCCAAGATTAAATGAGAAGTCTCAAAAGAGTGACACTATAATCCCAAGCTTCCATTTATCCCTTAGAGAAGGATGCAAAATTAGTCATTTTGAATTTGTGGTCCCCAATACCCATAAGAACATTTAAAAAGGAAAAATGTGAGGTGCTGCGTTCCTTAGATTCTTCAGTCATAAACTTGCTCCTTTACATTGCTAAGACTTTTTGTCTGTTTAACATATCACTAGGTCTTACTTGGGAAACCCAAGAGGCATATTTTCCCCCGCAAAATAAATGTTTTAAAAACACTTTAAAAGTGTTCAATTTGACAACATACTCAAATGTGAGATATAAATCCTGTTCCAACACATGCTCCAAGGTAATATATGGGCTAATACCTGCCATATGTTTGGGATAAAACTTACATTTATTAGATTTTCAAGAGGAAGAGTCATTCCATTTACAAAACATTTCCAGAACCCCAACAGATCTGGTTTATTATGTTCTCCTTCTTCTCAGTACCAAATGTTTTTGCATGTAACAGCTTTTGGGAGGACAATAGAACAACAACATAAAAAGTATCTGGCACTGGATATCTGTCTGGGTAATATACAAAATAAGACTTTCAACCTGTTTTAATTTCATATTAAGATAAGAATGTTACTGTTTTCTGTTTTCCCAAGGAATGGCAAAGTAGGGTTGGTATTTGCTGAGAACTTGTTTTTGACAAAGTACTATGGCAGACACGTAATAGACATTACCTGTATATGCCTAACTGAATCTTCACAACAGTCATACAGCACTTGATTAGTATTTCTACTTTACATCAAGGAAAATGCAGGTCATAAGGCATGCCTTGCAGCTTTGTGGATGTAGACTTTAAACCTTGTGAATGTCTCAAAAACCCATTTAAAGGAGAGAAATCAGAAGAGCATATGCATTGGGCTTGCATTTATATCTTGAAAATTTTAGAATAATTTGCTCCTACAACATTCATTTTGTTCACTCTGAACTTGTATTTCTAGTCCCGGTGAAGATTTGGAACTTGTATAGTGGATGAGTGTACTTGTTACTGCTATTTAGAACTGACCTTAGAGCCCAAACAGTACCCGAAGATGAGACTACAAGTACAGATATTATAGGCAGGAGATTATAAAACTCCTAAAACTTTTAAGTTTAAAAAACTCCTGAATAAGTATAATTTGCATAAACCAGTTTTTGAAGAGCCATAAAACTTACGTTATTTGAGATAAATGGTTCAAACTTGCCTCATTGTAAGGAAGAGGGCAGGTTTAATAATTGACAATATTGTTGTTCTTTGTGGAAAGTTTCTTTCCACAGCAGGAACGAAAATAACCTGTAATTTTCACTTGGCAATTAGATTACATTTTCCTCCCTCAGAGTTTTATAGGCCTTTTGTTTGTTTGTTTTGATAATTTTATTTTAAAGAGAATAAAACCAATCAAAACAAGACAGTGTAAGTAATTCAGGACTTCAAAACAAGGTAATAGGAAATCACCAATGGTTATCATAATGCCCGTTGTCTTCAAAATAGCTGCCCATAATTTCAGACATAGTAAAAATCAAACAAAACAGGACTAACAAAAACGAATCAGTGAATGCAATAAAGGACTGCAAAACAAGATAATAGTAAATCCGAAATGGTTATCATAATATATCTTGTTATCTTTGAAATAGCTGCCCATGCCATTGGATATAATAAAATCAAACAAGAGAAAATGGGTTTTATTAACCCAATCAAACAAAACCATGAAAATGATATAGGATTTTAAACCAGATAACAAGGAATTAACAATGGCTACCAACTTCAGAAAGGAGATCCACCATAGATGCTACCCTGCCTGTTGTTATCCTCTGAACAGATGATCACACTACTGTCTTTAGGCCTGCAAAGTCAGTGAAACACTAAACAGTACAAGCATTAGGTTGTATTTTACTTTAATAGCCATCATCACAGCCTGTGTTTCTCCAGATCAGCCAGTCACTTACGAGGGGCGGGGTGGGTGGGGGTCCTTGGCTCTTCTTGTCTCTTAGCCTGTTTGGGGGGGGGGGCTGGCGTTTGGTTTTCCCCGCAGTGGCACGTGCATGGCGCTGACTAACAGGGAGGGCTTTGCTTCTTTTTGTCCTCCCCCATAGTCTGTAAATGGCGCCCACTCATGGGAAAAGGCTGGTGTCTGGTTCTCTCCCCAGGGGGTCATGCGTAGCACCCAACCTTCTCAAGTCTTGAGTGGGATACCCGCCTTACGTTAACAGTACATTTCTGATGGGTCTCCTCCCCATTTTGTAGATTGGTGGCCCTGTTCTGCCAGATCTGAGAACTGTATTAACGTATTGCTGCTTTGTCACTACTGCCACAGAAAATAAGGAAGTAAAGTGTTCCTCAGTGTAGTTTTTGATGGTTTTACAGAGTAAAAATTTCAGTTTAAATTTTGTTGGACTTTTAAATCTGTTTCCAGATACTTGCTTTCAAGTTAATGGGCTTTACATTTGTAAGTAGTATTTTCTTATTTTTCCTTGGTTTTCTGAACAGACCAAAGTACATAGGTCAACACCATTTCAAGGCCTAGCTGCAGAATATGTTTTTATAATAATGGTATTTCCTAAGGTTTCAAGTAATAGTGAGCAAACAATTTAGGAAAAGGCCTCTGTTGGAAACCTAGGGATGAGCAGACATGTCTTTACAACTTTAGAGGATGGTTATCATGGATCAGCTGAGGTGACACATGTGAAGTGTATGCACACATGATAGATAAAATCTTTAAACGTAGCTTGTTTAAATATAGGTTTTTAAAGCAGACCTATTTCCTTTATTTTGACATAGTTTAAAAGCAAATAAAAGTTACATTGTGTTGCTTTATCTTGCATCTTTGGTTTGTGCTGTTGAGAGCTCTTCCCTTTGCCTGCTTAGAAAGGGAAGGGGAGCTACCTTTTACTGAGCACTTTCCGTGTAAAATGACTTGACTCTTGTGATACCTGTCTCATACCTGAAGCAACATAGCTAGGAAAAGATGAAACAAGGATTTTACCTCAAGACTTTTGTTCCGTTCAATCCTTACACATGAGTATAGTTTCATTTTCAGTCTCTCAAATTGATACATCCTCTCATGACCTGGTAAGTGGAAAACTGATTCCTATGTCACAGGCATATTTAGAGGTTGTCTTTAGCTCCAAATTCCACTTGCCATCTCTTTTTACAGAATCATATCAGTAATTGTTATGAGAGAGAACCTGGAGTGATTGCCTTCCAGGCTACTTTAGGACATATGTACCCCAGCAGCTATTTGAGCATCACTAAGACTTGGTAGAAACGCAAGGTTTTAGGCCTTACTCTGGACCTACTGAAAGCCAGGAAATGGGACCAAGAAAGCCACTTTTTACTAAGCACTTCAGGTGATTTTGATGTACATCAAAGTTTAATCATAAACCAGGTAGGCAAAAATGATAGTTTTTAAATCCTCTTAAGAATTAAATTGGAAGAGTTGAGTAGAGTTATATCTTCAAATGTGGCTGACTATATAATTAATCAGCACTGGTTGCTTGTGAAGATACATAGGAAATCACGTGTGTTAATAGGATGTCATTTCAAAAGGATACATCTGTATGACTCATTGAAGCTGGAGCTGGTTATGTCTTAGGAAGAGGTAGTCATTTTCAGAGAATTATTTGGTTAAGGGAGTCAATATTTCACATTGTGTTTTACAACATTTTTATGTCATTTAGAATTTCTTGTGAACTGTGTGGTTGTGGGTAATTAAAGCCAGAAATACTTGTATTAAGCCATACTGCAGATAGAATTGCTAAGCTCATATAGATTTTGGAATGAGGCTGTAAACTAGCTGCAGAAAATGATTTTTGGGTAGAGTAAATAAAAGCGGCATGTTGCTGCCATTATTTGGAAATTTTAAAATCCTTAGCTGTGGACCAGCACTAAGTCAGTGGCACTTCTCGTAAGCCGGTTCCAACTCTGTTAAAAAAAGTTTTGGTCCTGTAGAATGTTACTGCTTGTCTTTCATGTTCTGAAATACACCTTCTATTCCCAACACATGTACAGTGAAAACCTGTTCATCTTTCAGTATTCATTTCTTGCCACTTATTCCTTTGGTGCCTTACATGAGCCTGTATCCCCCTGTGGAATCCATCACTTCTTCCCCTTGTCTCAGGAACTATGTACAGACTTTTGTTTCAGCACATCAAACAATTTAGGTGCATGTGCCCTTTCCCATTTAGTCTTTTATGTGCATATTGAGGACAGAGACTTTGCGTCTATGTCTGTTCAGTCTGCCCTCTGTTCCTGCCTGTGCCTGTCCCTCTCTCTGTCTGTCTTTCTGTCTCTGTGTCCCCTCTATCCCCCTGGGTGCTGGGGATAGAATCCAGGGCCTGTTGCATGAGCACATGAGCTACCTCTCCAGCCTGCTACTGTCATTTCTATTTGAACTTCTATCACAGAATAGGTACTTAAGGATTTTGATTAAATGTTCCCAAGTAGAATCAAAATCTCATCTTTAGGAGAGATTTGCCCTGTGTGGATGGCTATAAATACTGACTAGCCAAAGTTGAGGCCTTTTTTCAGTTAACATTTATACCCTGTATGCAGGCCACTTACTGTAGTTCATTAGTCAGGAGATGAAAACACACAGGAGGAGGACTTTGTAACCAGGAAATAGTGACAGTGTCAATTTCTTTGGGTCTCTGGGATGAGGCAATAACCTCCTAATAAGGATTCTGTGTGTTGGGTTGGGCTTCATTTACTGGAAACTTTCTGTGTGCTCCTTACTTATTTCATCTTGTTTTATTGGTCTGACAAGCATATGAATTAGAAGTAATTGTTTTATTTTACAGAGGGAGAAATTATGACAGGAAATTAGTATTTAAAGTTGTAATGTGTTCATTATAAGATAAAAGATTTTCGTTGCCTCTTTGGAATTTGCTATGTCACGTGAGATAAGACTAGATTCATAAAATCACCCATTGAGCCAATATTTCAGAAAGCCATAAGTAGAAATCCATTCAGATAGAACATTGAGCATATATTTTTATTAGGAGGGACATAGCAATTTCATTTTTCTGAAAGATATGCAGATTTATTTATTGGTTGATTAATGAGCTGGTGATGGTGATGACATACATTTTTAGTACCTTTTATTTCTATACATTCTCCAGAGATTCTTGTTTCCATTTGTACCCTTTCACAAGGGAGTTAAGTTTATAACTTAGTGCTTATCCTTTAGTATAAAGGACATCACTTGTACATGCAGAGTTTTGTTTGTTTGTTTATTCTTTTTTAAACCAAGAAATTGCTGTTGGCTGTTGTGTATCTGTGGAGCTCTTTGCATAGCTCTATGTTTGGATTAACTGCTGACCCCATGTGATATACAGAGCATCTGGCGGCTAGGGTGGAATTCTCAGCTGTCTCTCTTTGTTTTGTCCACAGAAGGAAATGTGAGTTTTATCTTATGCTCAGGCCATGGTACATTCCTTTTTTGGTTTAGGGGACCTACCACTCTGGTTGTAGGCTCATTTCCTGCCATTCTTGTCATCATGTTGAATTTGTTAAAGGTTGGAGGTAGTCCTAATTTACTCTTAGGAGCACGGAGTCCTTCTAAGTCACCTCTGGTATTTTTAAAGTCTACTTTGACTAAAATGTTTGTTGATATTTATTGACTAGCTTCATTCTGTGTTGTGTGGCAAAGAGATCATAGGCAGTGATCTTAAGTTACAGTTATAGATATTTCTACAGCCAGCATCTTTCTACCACAAATCCGTTTTCAGATCTGTATAAAATTTTGTATTATTGCCACATTTATGGGTGCGATCATACATTATCTGTATCTTACAAAATAGAATTAAAAGTGGCTCTTCTGCTTGACTAATAGACCAAAAAATGAGTGTTGGGCAATTGCACGCTGATTTCTAAACCCTAATCTTTCTGGTGAGTAGAGGGGTTATATTGATTTTTCAGTTGCCATCATATATGTATGTGCATTTGTATGGAGTAGAAGGTGCGGAAAGATATGCTGTATTAATAGCATAATTGCAAGTGCCTTAGTTTACCCAGTACCTGATGGTACTTTAATGTTATGCTCTAATTCCATGTTTCTCATTTAATCATTCTAATAATCTCTTGATGTCACTATTTTCCATATATTAAAGATGAGACTGTGTCAGAAAACTGTTACTTGTTGAAGTAATGCAGCTAATAAGTGGTAGAGTTAGAATTCAAACCAGGTCTTTCTTTCTTTAGCAACCTAAGTCCAAATGTTAGTACATACGGTGTATTGCTACTGTATGTCTATGCTTAACCCTGTACATTATAGGAAGGAAGTGGGCTGTTTGCTCAGGGTTTATAAAATGACAACATTGATTGTATTATTAAAGGCAGACGGGAACATTGAAAAGTGGATTTAGTCAGGAAGAAGGGAAACCACTTAGTTCAGAACTAGGCATCCGTGATAACTGGTACAGTACAGTAAACATAGTGCTGTGGGTCTACTGGTTCTCACACTTTAGTGTGCTTTAGAATCATCTGAAGGGTTTATTAAAACACAGATTGCTAAAACAAAACCAACGACAAATTGCTGAGTTGTCCCCCCAGAGAACTGTCATTATTTGACTTCGGGCAGGACTAAAGATTTGGATTTCTAGTAAGTTCCCAGATACTGCTGGTTGTGGGACAATACTTTTGAGACCCCGCCCAGTGCCAAGTGCAAAGCTTTGGGAATTGAGTAAATAAGGGGTTTAATTCCAGTACTGCTACTTAGCAGATGTGAGAGCCTTAGAGTATTCACCTGAAAAAACAGCAGGCTAGTACCTGTATGATAGGGTTCTGTGAGGCATGGACCTGATTTTAAAGAAGATAGCAATATCTAACATTTATTGAATATGATGTATCGGGTATTTTGAGAGGTGCTTCATGTATATCATTCAATCTGCAATAGTTCCATATAGTCATTACCACATGTGAAGATCCTACTACATAAACATTTGTTCAGGTAATGTTCCTGCACTTAAGAAAGCCTGAAAATGTATAAAGTACTTAGATTGGGTTTTTGCAAAACTTTAAAAATTGTGACATTTTAAAAGAGAAATGTAAAAGAACTGATTATGTAAAATAATTTTCTTGTTACTGTTAGATAATAAAATAGTTACTGTTATCTGAAATGCTAGAAGTATCTTATTACCTTTGTGATTTTAATGTGTTATATATTGTTTTAATGTCCTTGTAGCTGTTTGTTATAAATTAGAAGCTTAATTGGCTTTAAAGAAAATGCAATAATTTATTTTAAATACTAACGGCCCCTAGCCAGGGGTTTAGCTCAGTGGTACAAGCGCTTGCCTGGCAAGTGCAAGGTCGTGAGTTCGATCTCTGGTACCAAAAATTAAAACAAAACAAAACAAAACTAATGGCCCTTTTATTTTTTACTGGTCTGGTGTTCCCTTGTGGCTGCTTTTCAAGAGGTTTCAAAAACCAATTTGCATCCAGTTAAAATCTTTTTCACATGATTAAGTGGAACAAAACAAAACAAAACTAGCCTTGGCTATGGTTGAGAAATAGTGTGTTTTACTTGATGAGATTGTAAAGGGAAGTAGAAACAAGGATTCTGAAATGTGAACTGTGAAACAGTAGGCAATACTTCTTATATGCTTACTGTTTGCTAAATACTTGCCATACCTTGTTAGAGGACTAGTATTTTATGTAGTTTAGAGGGGATTAAATGGTAATGTTAATCAGTGTAAAGCATGCTGTTTAGTTTTTGTGGTGCTGGGGATAGAACCCAGGGCCTTGTGCATGCTGTGCAAGTGTTGTACCCTGAAGCCACATGTCAGCCCTGTGTAAAAAGTCTCCTAGAATAATGCTAGCATATATAAGCATTTGATGAAAAAGTCATAATTGTTTTATGTGCTTCAAATGTATGGCTTTAATAGATACAGAATTACCATTATAGAGTTTGCAACTTAGCTGGTCCCAGAAATGATTTGAGGTGATTGCTAAAAGAGCAAGATAATACTAAGCACATGGTTTAATGTCATGTAGTTAACTAGTAAGAAGGGAAGCATGTATTCTACGTCACAGTGATTTCGAAGTCTGGTTTTCCTGCGTACTACATCCATCCTCAGTGGTGACGAAGCTGTGGCACATGTGCTGTTGCAGGCTGTTGTTATCATTGAAAGTTTTAAAAGGTTTATCACTGCATAGCCATGCCGCCCTGTTCTGTATTTGCAGCTTCCCTTTATGTGGTTGTCAGTGTCCCATTTTCCAACTTTGAGTATTTGTTTTCCATACTCTCATAATCGGTTGTATCTGGGTTAGAGATGATATATGACCAAAGGTGACTCACTGTGACCTGCTGGGTTCCTTCTTCAGCTTAAGCACTGCCCATGCCCATTACCATTGCTCAGATCTGGTGGGCTCAAGGAATTGGAAGGAACCTTGATTTCTACTCAAGGCAGGCATTGTCTTGTTTCATGCTTTGCTTGTTTCGTGTTTTATCTTGCAGTATGACTACGTAGAGGGAGGAAGTATGGCCAGGCAGTGCGACCAGTAGTAAAAGTGAGACTTAAACTTATGTTCTTGAATTGCTACTAGCCGTTGGGTATGATAGCATAGTGTTTTGAGATGAGGCTGGAGAGGTAAGTAGGGGCTAGATTGTGTAGTGACTTTGTGGTGGGACTTGAGGACATGCTTTGGGGTTAGGATTTTATCCTATTGGCCATGTAATTTAGTAAGGTTTTTGGAGACTTTCCTGTGCTTCCTAGTATGTGGAGGATTAGCCCAAAGCCTGAAGACTCACATTCGTTGTCACTTTGGAGAAGAACCAAGAGAACTAAGGATAGTAAGTAAACAAGGAAGCTTAGGTAAGCGACTGTCAGAAGTAAGGGAACAGAAGTCATCAGGCTGTACTATTTTATGAAAATACATCCCCTTTGCAGTTAGTGACAGAGTAGGAAAGTGTAAACTTCAGCCGACTGCCTTCTGGGAGGGAAGAGGGAGAGTTTGGTATTGTCTAGTCACTTGAGCTTTCCTCAAAGATTTTAGTAAGAATTAGTTAAAAGAAATTTTATGTTCTCTGCATTTTAACCAAATAATCTGTTCCTGTTACAAAAAGGAGAATGTCTCTTTAAATATTGATCTAATTATTCTACCAGTTCCAGAGAGTTGTGAAACACTCTTGAGATGAAAGTCCTTGGGTTTTGTTTTGTTTTTGAGCCACCAGGAAAGCTAACACCTTCCAACCAGTGATAGCTTTGCTTACCAAAGTTATATGAGTGAGTTATGCATGGAGACTGTTCTGAACTCAGAGTTCAAACTTTTGAGAACTCTTGAAATTTTCCTCATTAAGTGGAACAAGCATTAAATAATCTACAAACTTTAGTAATTTGATTCCTCTTTCATCCAAAGTCTCAGAGTTCTGCCCAGTTTGGGGGGAAAAAGTCTCTTAACTATTTCATAAAGCTCAACAAATTTATTGAGCGCCATCTGCTGGCTCTGTCTTAATGAACCGAGTAAATGAACTTGTAAATCTTAAGAATTCGCCGGTATTTCAGTGCTGCAAAATTATGAAGCTGGAGGACAGTATCATCAGTAACTGTTGGTGGTGCTTAAATTAGTAGCTATGTGTTAGCATTGAGAAGAGGGATGCTTTTGTTGGAATGTACATATTGATGATTAAAAGCAAAGAAGGTGTGTTTTACAGATTTTATTGACTAGTATCTTTTTCTGCTAAAAGATTAACTTGGTTGAAATAGAAAATAAATGTCAAATATTGTTGGTCAATATTTTCCAACAGTGAAATCAACCAAAGTCTCCATCTGGAATGCAGTCAAAAAATTTCTCAGTTGATTTTATTTATATTGCTTTAGATATGTTGAAGCATCTTTTAAGAAAATCAGTAGATTTTTTGGGGGGAGGGAAGGTCATTTTGGAGTTTTATATCCATAGGATATGGAGTGTTTTGGAGTATTTGTCCAAAAGCACATAGGTTAAATACACAGGTGATTTTATTCTCATTTTGTCCAAAGTCCTTTTGAGTCTTATTTATATTTACAGTGATTTTTAAAGTGCTCCTGTGCAACGCTTTTTGTTTGTGTAGTCAGCATTGGATTCCAGATTTTTTGATTTCTCATCTAATTATTTTAAGATGCGTTGGAGAGAAACAGATTGTCTCTAGAGCAAGTACTTTTTAGGGATTCAGTCATTCATACTTTATCGAGCACCTAAAACAACCAGGCATGCTTTTCAGCACTGAGGTGGCATTAAATAAAGCAGATGTGGTCCCTGTTCTTATGAAACTTACAAAGTAGTTGGAAGGAGTTGGGGGAACTCAGATAAGTACATAAATATATACTGTTAAAATGTTACATTTACCTAGGTTCTGTGTCTGTATTGATGTGCTCAGGAATATATTCATGTGTCAGATGATAGAAGGTATAATAGGAAAAAAGGAAGCCAGACAAAATCAGCGTTAGGACAAAGAGAGGCCCTACTTAATTTAGCATAGTCAGGGGAAACTCCCCATCAGTGATAGAAACATGTTCCAAGGATAATGATTATTAGTATTATTTTAAAGAATGTTTGTACTTACATTATTTGATCTTCATCAGTTATGTGTAGAAATATACAAACTAGATACGATCGATCCTTCCATAGCTAACCTTAGTCTATCTAGTACAAAAGCTAAAATCCTTGACATTCCTTTCTGTTCTGATCTCTTACGTATTCCCTGTGATCAAGCCATGGCACATTGTTCCTTGAATGTGCTGTTTGCTCACTTGCATATCTTTTCACCTCTTTTGAGTACATTTACCTTTTGTTTGCTTAATTGGTGCCTACCCGTAATTTTTTTTTTTTTTTTGAGATGATAATCCTAAATCAGACCTTCTGGATTGCCTTTTCCCAGCTGACTATTCTTTTCCATCTGTTAGACTGTAACACTTTTGAAATACTCATGTTTGTAGCACTTAAGTCACGTATCTGTATGTTTGCATGAGTTTTTTCTGGCTGATTTTATGCTCTTTTTTTCTCTTAGACCATAGTCCTTTTGGAATGCTTCAGTTGGCAGCACTTCTTAGGTCCCAGTGTCTGTCCATAAGTTTGCCTGACTTTCTTCTGTTTAGGCCCGTCTTCTTGGTGGTGGTGGGGACTGATATATGAATCTCTGAAACATGCAAAGTTTTTTGTTTTGGTCTGTGCTTCTTCTGGGAAGAGGCACCATAGTATCAAAGTGACACCATAGTTAAAATGTTTAGGCTGGGGACTGGAGCTCAGTCATAGAGTACTTGCTCTTCAGCTGGGTTGAATCTGCAACATTGTCCCCTCAAAGAAAATTTTATTACTAGTTCAGGAGTTTACAAACTATACCATGTGAACCACTGACTCAGCCCACCTGTTTTTAGAGATAAAGTGTTGTTGGGACACAGGTATGCCTATTCATTATGTGTTGGCTGTGGCTGCTTTTGACTGCTTAGCAGAATTGACTAATTCCAAAAGTGATTAGATGAGGAGTTAGAGAGATTGGTTTTGTCTAGTCACTTCCAGGGACAAAAATATTTACCCATTTGAGTCTTTACAGAAAAAGGTTACTCCTCCCCATATTAGATTAAGACCATCCATACGTAGTGGACACCTGCTCTCATCTGTTTTCTCTTCTGGGTGTGTGTAGAATGAGACTGTACATCTCAGTCATTCCCTGTCCTTAGGATTACAAAGGAAACAAGGTGCTCTGTGACACCCAAAGCTATTTACCCCCTCCTTGAATCCAGAAACCACAATGAAGGCAGAATAAGGTGCTTAATTTCTAATTTTCACTTTCCAGATGGAGGGCTTGTAACATTCTTCTGGTGAATCAATTTGGGATTCATCAAAGCCTGCTGGCAGGTGGGTAGTCTTGTGACTGAGAGTGCAAGCTTCTAGGAACAGGTGCCATCAGCCTGCTTCCTTTAGAACTTCTGTTCCTCATATTCCTAAAGCAGCAGCAAGTGGGAGTAGGGTGTGGTGGCTGCAGTGTCTCCTCCTCCTCATTAGACTCAGATTAACCCTTAAATAGAGGTGGGCATATGGTTCATCTGGACTACCCTAGGGGGCTTCCTAAGTGATTTTCTTCCTGTAGTTTCCTTGTGGTGGTAAGAAGGAGCCATAGTAATTCTTTAAAATGTGAATCACATTGCATCATCATTATCATTTTTAAACCCTCCAACGATTTAGCATCAGGTCCCACACTTCAGTTACACTTTCCATCAGTATTTATTCATTGGTTCCTTCTGGCTGGCCGCCTTTGCATGCCTGAATTTGCCCTTGCCTTTCACTTGCCATGTTCCCATGTCCGTGGTCACTTTTTCTTAACTGTCTTTATTCATTCAAGTTTCAGCTCAAATACAACTTTTTGGAGGAACTTTCTTTAATATCCTATGTGAAAAACGTCCTCTGACCCCTACTTCAGACACAGTTTATCCCACTCTTTTCACTTTCCTATTTTTTCTAGTACAGCTTCCCTTCTAAGGTGATTTTTTTTTTTTAATGATTTGATTTGTTTTACTTGCTAAAATAGAAGCTCTTTGACAGCAGGAACACTTACTCTTTCATATTTTTTACCCTAGTTCTTAACAATCCCTGGCACGTTTGGAGATCAGTAAATGAATGGATTCATTTTGCTGACAAAATTGAATTTTAAGTATTTACTTATTTTCAGCTACTAAATAACTGATTTGTATCTTATTCTGAAGCCTATGGTTTTTTTTTTTAATACTTTCACTTCTTTCCTATTGTTTCTGAGTAGCTTATTGTTTTTAAGAAACAGTGAATACTAAATAACATGTTTGTGTCCTCACTCTCCTTAATGGTTTAGAAAGAGTAAGCTACTCAGGACCAAAGAAACTACTTTGAGAAATAGAGAACCAACAGCCCCAAGATGAATATAATTACTATGTCTCACACCCCGCACCCCACACCCCCGAAAAAACCTAACAACAATAGGGTCACATTGCTCTGCTCATCGATTTGGAATTTTTCTTGCCATAGACAATCTCTTGTCTAGCATCATGATACCATCATCATCATCCGGTTATGTTAGTCTTTTATTATAGAGAAGCTTGGGATGCAGTTTTGCTGTGACTGTACCTCAGAAATTTACTTTTCATTTTCCTAGAGCAGTTCACTAAATTAGGCAGCACAGATGAAGCTTAATGTGTCCTTATAGTTAATTTTATGGTGGTCTGCTTTAGAATTTTAGTGTAAGGAAAGTGGCAGAGCATCTTGTGAGCATTCTGGGGTGCTCACAAAGATAGAAGCACAAGAAGACTGATGTTTCTTTGGAGTTTGCTGTGTTATATAGCATTTTATATGCTCCATTATATCCAGTATTTTAAAACTCTCAGTGCTGATAGCTGTGTTCCAGTTGAATTCCTACATGTCACTTTTGTTTATTCATTGCAGATATTTATTTGTCAGGCAAGACAAAATTTGCATTCATCTTTTTGGCAATTTGCAGTAACATGTGCTTGAGATGACTCTGTGGGAATCCTCCTTCTACTAATTTTGCTTAGTCTGTTTGAAGTGTGCCTCTGTTCCTATAGTCACTAGTCCTTGCTCTTCCTGAAATGCATCTTCTGCAGTGGTACCTTGGTTTACAAATGCTTTTGTTTGCAAACAATTTTGTTTGCAGACAGAAACACTGGGAAAGTTTTGTTTTTGTTTGAGAACTCTACATCAGGTAATGAACACAACCGCAGCCATCTTTTTTGGTGTGTCATGGAACAAATTCAGTTTGTGAACCGAGGTATCACTCTTCTACAACTGTGGTTTAATATGTCTTCTCCCTGAAATACTCTGAGCTCCACAGGGGTAAATAAGCCTTTGGAGCTTCCCTATCTGTCATAGTGCCTCATTTAAACACTGTCCAGTGTTTTAAGTGAAGCAAGCAAGTAATAAGCTAGATTTCATGTTCTTGGGTTTTTCATTTTAAATTTCATTTACAAAATTTTCTTGATTCAGCCTAACAAGCATTCATTGAGCAATTGCTGTGCATTAGAGACTTTTTGGAGATGTTGACAATACAGAAAAGACCTAGGCACAGTCTCTTCTCTGGCTGCACTTTCATGGTGTTTGTGCTGGCTTAAAAACTATCTGTCTTGAGTCCTAAGCAGCATAGGCATTTCTCCAGAGAAACTTTCAAGGTTGTACTCTTCAAGGCAGAGTGTGGGCCCTCCATCTGTAAACCTCAGGAAGCTGGTATATGTGCTAAAATAGCAGTTATCATTTGCCGTTTTGTCTGTTTGCATGCCTGTCATGGTTCCCGGAGGGCAGAGGCGAGGCAGTATTTACCTTGGTAGGTTTAGTACTGTATTTGGCTGGTGGCAGAGACCCAGTAAAGAGGCCATGTGCTTGTTTATCCTGAATGGATGAATGACTCAAGGTTGCAGTAATGCAATCAGAACAGAAAGGAAGGAAATGAGCACATTAGTATTGGGCCATTAAATAAGTTTCTGCTAATTAGCTTTATCTACTGGACAGACTGGAATAAAATTCATACTAGCAATAAAATTATTGAAGGGATGAAGTAAAATCCTTTAAAGGAAATTTTAAGGAACAAAATAAAGCATTGTAAAGCTTAACTATATATAATCATTAATGTTTTATGTAATGTTCATATTTTAAAATTTATGTTAATAGCTAGCATATATATGCAATAATGCATTTGAAAATAGATTTTAGTTAATGCAGACTAGTTTCATTCCTAAATAGTGCAGATCAATAATTATGTCTTGCCTAGATTGTTTATATCACAGTTCTTGTTACCAAGGATTTGACAACACAGTGATTAAAATAAAGGAAAATCTAAAATATTTTAGGTAGAGAATTGGCTTTATCATTAATCTGGGAGGTGATGTTTATTTGGATTTAGCCAACAAGCTTTTGAAGAGTCAGAATTGGAAATAATGTATTTTAAGTTTTTGGCTGCAGTGAGCTCAGTTGTAGCTTCTGCACATTAACAGAAAGGAGTATGATAACTCTTATAATCTTTTGAGGTAGCAGTTGAGTTTGGGTTTTTCTTAGATCCATGGGATTTGTCTGTGAGCTTGAGGTACTAGGAGAGAGACAGGTGAATGTTAACGTTATGAAAAGGACCATGCAGAGTTAGAAAAAGAATCAAAAACAGTCCCTAAATTTGCTGCTTTTCTGTCTTTAGAACTTTCTTTGCCATTTCTTATACTGAGAATTTTTAAAAAATCATTTCCTTTAATTCTGTGGGCCCTTTATATCTTTTCCTTTATTTGCTTTCTAATCTTTGTTTTTTTTTATTTTATTTTTTTATTTTTCCTCTTTATGACCTGGGCTTTCCTTGCTTGCTTTGTTGCTTCAGATCAGATTTTTCCTCTTGGTCTTCCCTGTAGAGACATGGGCTTTAGTTCTTAGGTCTTTTCTTACCATGAAAAACTCGTAATAGTGAAGGCTTTAGCTTTTTAACGTAGTATAGATTAAGTCTCAGATCTACTTTATCAGCTCAGACTTTTCCTGATGTACTAATTTGTGGCCTACCTTTTGGATAAATACTGTAATATCTACAGCTGTCTATCCTGTTGGTATCCTGTTGGTACATGTGAAGCTTAAGATTGAAAAGTCATCATCCTCTTCTTCACAAATCCCTGTTTTTTCGTAACAAGATACACCTCTTCTTTTCTGTTAGTATTGACTCAAGTTTACTGTCTTCTGTTATTTTTCAACTACAGTCAGTTACCATACTGCATCAAATTATTTTTAAATTTATCTGTGTGTGTTTGTGTTGTCTTGCAGCCATTGAGTTGTTATTTCCTGGTTCCTTGCAATTTTAAAGAGATCTTTCTTTTTGTGATCGCTAGCCACCATCCTGTCTTCAAGGCCAGAAAGTCAATCTTCAGTTTCTCAAGCGGTTTTGCCAGCTTTCAATGGAGTTTTTAATTTCCTGGCTCTCTCTTTGAGTCTGTTTCATGCATTCTAATTCTTCTCTGTATTGTTTGTTCAAGATTTCCCTCTTTCTCCTATGCTCCTCTATTTTTTTTTAACCTATGTCTTCATTAGGTATGCTCAACAACCCTTTTATTATGTTTGTCATTTTTTCTTTTACCTGAGATATTATTTCTGATGTGGTTTATTTTATAGCCTCAGTTGCCATCATCCCAGAAATTTCAGGTGTTCAACTTCTACTTTCTTCCATGTCTGTATCTCCTAGACTTGTTCTTTGTGGGCTAGAGGCTAGAGATTGCCTTTTGCTCCTTCATCTTGACATTTTCCTGGGTTCCTCCGGATGAGCTCTTTGTGGGGTCCCAGGTGCTTCTGACTTTGTCTGCCCATCCACAGTGTAGAGGGATGGGTGAGGCACATGGGTTTCTCCCAGCCCAGGTTCCCCAGGAGGCCCTGAGTTGTGTTTCTTCTGATACTGGTGGCTTCTCCAAGGTGTAGCTGGCTGCTTTTCTCCACCTGCGCTGGTTATCTGTGACAGTCCCAATGGTGGCCTGTACATGTACTGGGGCTAGACTGGCTGCTGCTTTTTGCCCGTGCTGGTTACCCGTGGGTGAGTCCACATAGCCCTTATTTCTTTAAAAGCTCAGTTTTTCAAATTTGTCCTTTGCTTAATGTTTCTACAACTTTTTAATTAGGAATAATTTCAAAAGTATTAAAAAATATTTTGACATAATTGTATACAAGTTTTTTAAAAGCAACGTGAAAAAATACCGGTTGCTAACATTTTACTCCACTTTCCTTTTTTTTTTTTGTACTGGGAATCAAACTCACTGTGTCACACTTTCCAGAAAGGTGCTTACGCCATTGACCTAACCCTCTGCCCCTTCCACTTTTTTTAAAAATCATTTGTACTTTATCTATACCTGTGACAGAGTTTTTTCCCCTGTCAGTGTGCTATATATATCCAGCTTCTGTATTCTTAAAATGATCTAGTTTGTATTTCTCATGAATAGGGATATACCCTTAAAATCACAGTAGATTTGGGAAGCGCTTTTTAAAATTTTTTAAAATTTTTATTTTTTATTTTAAAGAGGATAAAACCAAGGAAAATAAGACAGAATAATCCAGTATAAGTGATACAGGACTTCAAAATCTTATGAAATCAACAATAGTTGTCATAATGCCTTTTGTTGTCTTTAAAATGGCTGCAGATACCTTTGGACATAGCAAAAATCGAACAGAACAAAATGCAAACAATAAAAACAAAACAATGAATGCAATAAAGGACTTCAAAACAAGCCAATAGTAAATCCAAAAACACTGCCATAATATGTCTTTCTGTCTTGAAATAGCTGTTCCTGCCATCAGATTTAACATAAACATACAAAACAAAAGAATAAAACCCAACCCAACAAAAAAATGAAAATGGTTTCCAGGCCGGGATTGCTTCCTGGTGAGGTCTTGTTCTCTCCCTCTGCAGCCTTCAGATGGCTTTGGCTTTGACTCACAGAGCGAGGCTTGGTTCTGGCTGTCCCCACTCTGGCAGTAGCCTGTACGTAGTGCTGGTTTCCAAGCAGGGATCACTTCCTGAGGAGACCTGGTTCTCTCCCAACACAGTCCACAAATCGGAAGTGCTTTTACTTAGTGTCTTTAGCCATTTTTAATTTGGAACATATCACCAACTAAGTTTTATGCCCTAGGTGTTTTAAGGAATACAGTGTCCTTTTTTTTTTTTTTTTTTTTTTTAATAGAGCAATTCTCATGGTCTGATGTTCTTTGCAATTAAATTAAGGTTTTGCTCTCCTAGTCAAGCTGATGCATATGTAACATGTTGTCCTTCTTAGGGTATCACATGTAGAGATACACAGTGTTTATTTGTATTTATTAAGATGTCTGATTACTTACTTAGTCAAAGGATAAGCAGTGTGTGGGGAGACAGTTCCAAACAGTGAAAGTATTCTCATATCTTTTCAGAATTTCCACTTAGAATGAAATGACCATTTATTGTTAATTTTTGCCTGAATCTGTCATTATAGTTGCAAAATGATAAGTTTAGTACTCCAGCCATTCCTTCCTTTTTACCAGCCAGCCCCTGCTGTTGTACTATTTGTGAAGTTACCCCTTCTATTTATCTGTATTATTTGTATGGATTCACGACTCCCTAATTTTACAAAAATTTTTTTTACAATTCATTACTCTTCTTAATTGTTTGATTTTCAAGTAAGTCCTACCTTTGTCCAGACTAGAGGAAGCCACTTCAGTCTAGCTTTTCTATCCTTAAGAATGTACCCCATTGTTTTTTAATCAAACACTTCCTTGTTCGCTATGAAAATGAGATGTTTTATGCTCAGCTGTTACATGTCCTGACTGTGGCCTGGATTTAGCCACGTCTCTGAGGTACCTTAGTTTCTTTTAGTGAAGAATGGCATTATTAGTGACTGACACCTGTGTACTCACTAAGCTGATTTTTGAGCCTTTCTTGAAATTGAACACTAGCTGCAGTGCATTTTGAAGGAATAAGTGTTTGCATTTTACCCTTTGGAAAAGCTCTGTCTCTGTGACATCCCCCAACCTCCCACCCACTCTCTTCTGCAGTAATTGCCACCTCAAGGAAAGCTTAGGCACCTTGGAGCAGTGCTCAGTAATTAGTATTAGTTATGTCCTTGGTTTCGTCTTCTCCGTATGTGTTATGGGTTTAAATGCTGTCATGTTGATGATATACTGGGATAGTAATTTGTGAAGGGCCTTGAGATTTAAGCCTTTAAATTTTTGAATAGAAGGTAATTTTTGTTATAATTTCCTAATTCTGGGACCTTTTCATAATTCTGGAGCCTTTGTAAAATGACTTTGAAAATAACCTCAGAAATTCTAGTTTTGAACTTTTTAATTTTGAATATTTGTTTGTGCTATAAGTTATTTGAGATGTTTTATGGAAACCTTTTACTTTGAAATAATTTCAAATTTATAGAAAAGTTGTAAAGAAATGCCATATACTTTGAATTGACATTTGCTGTCAACATTTTGTCTTTATTTGCTAAATCATTTTTATTATTATTGTTATCTGAAAGTTGTAGAATTCATGATTTTATCACAAATGTTTGTGTATTTCCTAAGAACAAGTATATTCTCTCATACAACCATGGTACAGTTACCAAAACCAGGAATTTTAATGTTGATTAATGTTGAATCTGTGTAAGCCTCATGCATATCCAGCCATCTGTCCCAGTGTTTTGGGGTTTTGTTTTGTTTTTTGGTCTTTTTCTTTGAGAGACAGTCTAGCCATGCAGTTCAGACTGGACTTGAGTTCACTTTCTAGCACAGGCTGGTCTAGAACTTGCAACAGTCCTCTTGCTTCAGCCTCCCAAATGCTAGGATTACAGACATGTGCCACCATGCCCAGTTCCAGTAATGTTTTTAAAAGTAATATTCTTTTATTGTTTTGAATTCATTTAAGGATCATTTATTATATTTATTTGGGAAATCTTTTAGTCTTCTTTAGTGTGCAGTAATGGCTCAATCTTTAATTTTCATTTGTGACTTTTTTGAAGAGTACAAACTACCTTTTATATAGGATTGTTCCTTGATTTGTGTTGTCTGATGATTTTCACTAGATGAAGATTTTGGAACTTTCATAAAAATAGAACGTAAGTGATGATGTGTCCAGTATATGCTGGTAGGAGAAAAATAATGTTAATTTGTCTGATTTTTGATGATTTGTCTGATCATTATCCAGGTTGTATGCATCACAGTTCTGTTTGCCTCCTTGGTAATGTGGTTGTTATTAAGCAAATTATTTTTAAAATATTTATGTCATTTAAAGATAATTCTTTTTTTTTTTTTTTTTTGGCTTTTTGTCTTTTTCCTTTTTATCGGTACCAGGGATCGAACTCATGACTGCCTGCTTGCAAGGCAGGCGCTTATGCCGCTGAGCTAAATCCCCAGCCCCGATAATTCTTTATTTTTAAAAATTGGAAAATAAAAGAACCAAAGCATGTTGCCTTTTACCTCCTATCATTTAGGAATGGCCATTGATTTTTTTGTGCGTGTAGCACCCTGCTACTTATTATAGTCTACACAAAGAGCATATCCCAGTGACTAAAATGTGCTTTCTTAGAGTTTACATTGAGTTACAGAAAACTAGTTAAGTATCTTTTAATGAATGCTTGGGACCAGAAGTTATTCAGAATTTAAATTTTGGATTATTAAAAATAATTTTAAAATATTTGCATAAATTTCTTTGGTCAAGAATCCCTAACCCAGAGATCTAAAATACTCCAGCATTTGAAACTTTTTGAACACTGTCATGATGCCCAAAAGGTTTCAGATTTTGGAGCATTATGAATTTTGGATTAGTAATGCTCAATCTGTAGTGGATGTCTTTTATTGAAAATTATCGTGTGGCATGCACTGCCCTAGGTACTTTTCTTTTATTAATCAATTAAGTCTTGCAGTAATCTTATGATGTAAATACAGTATGATTGCTGTCTTCCTTTATGGCACAGAGAGTTTAAAGAACATACCTTAGGCTAAACAGAGAAAATAATATATCACCTGAATTCAATTCTAGGCTGTCTTATGTCAGAGATTATAGTTTTAACCAGTACTGTAGGCTCAAAAGTTGTTGACCAAATTTTAAAAAGTTAGAAAACAGTATGACTTAAAATGTGCTAATAGTGAACTGCTGTGAGCAGAACTACAGCAGTGTTGTTACATGAGATGCTTCACGCTTGCTGAGGGTTTTCTCAATGGCAAAAACGCCACTCTGTACGCAAGTAGTGACCTCTCTTATTGGACCTCCCATAGCCTGCGTTTGCCTTCTTTGTGGTCCTCCTACCTCTGCCTCCCTTCCTGGGATTACAGGCATGCACTATCATGCCTGCTCATCACCTTTTTATAAAAATCTGTTTTTATAGGCAAATAAGTGATCTGATGATATTTTGGAATCACAATGTGTATTTTGGAGGTTGGAATAATGCCTTATATATAATTGTCATTTTCATTAGTTTTTGCATCATCTACCAGTGAAACTAACTGTAGGACCTTGCAAAAATTGCTAGATTCAAGGAGACATTTCTTATTAATAAAGAAGCTTGGAAAATACTTTTTAAAATAGCATTGTTTCCTGAGATAACAAAAGTGGTGACATAGATGTCTTCTCTTCCTGGGGTTGGATCAAGTTAAAATTATAATTAAGAATGTTTTGAAAACTTCCCTGTTAATAAGTTTTTCTGTTGTAGTTGGTAACATGACAGACTTGTTAACTGTGGCCAAAATGATTTTATCTATTTTGTGGGCTAGTCCTTTCTTTGAATAACAATAGTTTACCACAGTATCCTTCAAGGGGGGTAGGATTAAAGCAGCCACCTTAATAAAAATTCTTAGATCTTATATTAATTTTATCCATTCTACTTGCTTAATCTTTCAAGGCCATCTCAAATAATAGGTACCTGGTACTACTTCAGCAAAATAGAAATTCCACGGCTGAAATGAAATTATTTGTTCTCAGTGACTGTGTCAGAGTGCAGGAAGTGCTCTTGAAGGGAGACAAGGTGCTTTAATTCCAAGTGTCTTTGGAATTTAAAGTTCAAGTAGCCTTGAAGACAGTGAAGCATCTTTTCCCCTTCTGTTTAATATTGTGGACCAAAAGATCATGTGACTTTTAACATTTAATTAAAAACTATTAATGATATGAAAGCAATTTAAAACTTTTGCCTCAGAAGTAGAAAAGTGGTTGAAATGGAAAACTTTGATAAAAGGATTTCAACTGCCTGTGCTAGCCATGTTCTCTGTACCTCACTAAAAGGAAGGCTCCAGGGCTCACTAATGTGATCACAGAGAGTCCCCAAGCAAAATGTTGAGTTTCATGTGGAGAGGAAATCATGATCTTACCTCCCAAAAAGAAAAAAAAAAAAAAAAAAAAAAAAGATATTCTTATAATTGCATGTGAGAAATCCAAATGAAAAGTTCCAATTAGGGGCCGGGGGTTTAGCTCAGCTGTGCAAGCGCCTACTTGGCAAACGAGAGGTTGTGAGTTTGATCCCCAGCACAAAACAAACTTAAAAAAAAAAAAAAATTAAAAATTTTAAGTGGAAATGAAATGACTGGGTTCCAATAAAACTTTTTTATTTATGGGCCTTGAACTGTGAATTTTATATAATTTTCATATGAAAATTCGTTTTTAATTTTAAGGAGATTAAGACAAAAGTGGACAGAACAAAGCAGATCAGAACAATGTAAGCAGCACAGTCTGATGTTAACAGTACCTACCATACTGACTCTTTCTCTGAAATAGTTGAGCATACCTTGACGTACAATAGTGTGAAACATAACAAAATAGTATAAAACCATTCAAGAGAATGAATGTGCTACAGGGCATTCGGAACCAAATAACTCAAAATGAGCAATGGCTACTACCTTATCTTATTTTCCATAAAAATTTGTTTATACTGTCACACATAATAAAATCCAATAAGATACAACATGATAGAACCAATGAAACAGAAGAACAAAATCACAGTAGGACTTCAAAGCAAGGTGATATTAAATCAGCATTGACTGCCATAATGTCTTGTTTTCTTCAAAATAGCTGTTTATGGTAAAACCATTCCAACTAATGAATGAAAAAAAAAATGGAACGCTTCAAGAATTTGTGTGTTGGGGCTGGGGATTTAGCTCAACGGCATAAGCGCCTGCCTTGAAAGCAGGCAGTCGTGAGTTTGATCCCTGGTACTGATAAAAACGAAAAAGACAAAAAAAAAAAGAAAAGAAAAAAAAGAAATTGTGTGTCATCCTTGTGCAGAGGCCATGCCAATCTTTCTGTATCATTCCAGTTTTTAGTATATGAGCTGCTGAAGTGAGCACTAAAATTCGTTGTTAAAAGCAATCATTTCAGTGTGTGAAAACCTTTCTCTGCTGTGAGTCCTACAAAACAAGTGGGAGACTAGATGTGGTCCTAAGGGTCACAGTTTTCATCTTGTGCAGAAAAGCACGAAGTTTTCAAAGTTTCATTTGCACTTTATTCAGAATTAAGGCTTCTGCAATACCTGAGAAATTGACTGTTCTTATGTGTGCTGCAGCTGTTTTTATTGGTTACATTATGCCAAAAGATACTAAATATTTTTATCAGCTTAAGCTTTTCAAACCTGTCTCCAAGAGAGGGAGCCTATACACAAGGCAGAAGTATAATTTTGAGTAATGACTGAAGTTTGCTGTAATTCTGTTTTATTAATGTGTGGCATTCCTTGTGTTAGGGTGGTTTGGAACTCTTTAGTTCAATAGTCATGTTAATAATTAGCTTCAGGACAATTAAATTATAGTTTATTTGGGATTCTGGTTCTAACTTCTTACATATTGCAGATTTGGGCATCTGCCGTACGTAGGGTACCATACAAGGCACTGGAGTAACTTAGGAGACATTCAGGGCTCTAGTTAGTACTTGGAACTGTTTCCAGAGGTGATCTACTGAAGCATTTTTGTTAATAGACTTCATGATCCTTGCTTTTTAGTGTTTAATAAAAAAGGACCTTTTACTTCATTGTGCTTCTGGGCTTAATAAGATGTGGCCACAGGGTGGCATAGTTCCTTACAGAATTTATTTATTGTTGCTAAACTGCATAGTAAAAAGTGTTATAAGTAATAAGAATTTTTTCCTCTAATTTGATGTTCAAATGGCTAGGTTGTATTTTTTTCCATGGTTTATCATTAAGGTTTAATAATATTAAATGTTCCTTGAACATTTATGCTTTAAATCTTTTTTGTCAGTTATGGTAACAACATGAATTATACAGTGTTTACAGGTAGAAAAATGGTAATTAGGACTATTTTGAAAAATATGTGTAGCCACTGGCCTCAATTTAAAAAAGTATAACACCTGCTGGAAGAATTGTTTATATTTTTTATTTTAAAAGGGATAAAATAAAATGAGACAAAGCAAAATAGTGAGACACAATATTGGATTTCAAAAACAAGACAGAAGGAAATTCTCCATAGTTACTACATATTACATATCCTCTAACTAGATGCTCAGGCTACCAGCTTCAGGTCTGTAAAATCAATGAGATGTTTTTAAGGAAAAGACAGAGATGTCTTCTAAATAGTTACAAAGGCATGGGCAGTGTTACTGGTATGTTTTTACTTGATTATAGTGCCTTAGTGGAGGAAGGGATAAAAGAAAAGCAGGATGTCAGATGGTTAAGAGGACACAAAAAATAAAGTGACTCCTCATTCTAATAGAATCAGATGAGGACTGAATTTGTTCAAGAAATTTCATACATTATAAGAAGAGAAGATTTGTCTCTAAGTATATAGTTATAAAGAAAGCGAAGTTTAGTGGATCCAGGGGAAGTCTTTTAGGTGGGACTGCAGTGCACAGCATTTAAAGTCCAAGTTTATGTATGCCCTCTCATCCTTTCCATACAGGTCACTCGAGAGCTGTGCTATCTTTGTTGGAGGGTACGTCAGTTGTAGTGATTCATAGGATGTGATCCTGTGAATTTTTGCCAGACAGGAATACAAGTTGAGCATTCTGACTGTGACAATCTAGTTATTTAACTTACTCCCTCCATCTTCTCTGCCTTTTAAACCCCACGACAGCAATTCATTAAGTAAATACACAGTTACCATGTTAGTTTACTTGTTTATTTAATCACCTTCACTAAAGTGTAAGCTGAATTGGTACTCAGAAGGATTGCTGAGTTCAACGCCAACCAAAACTACACAAGGGAAACCCTGTTTCAAAATAAAAGGAAACAAAAAAAACCCAAAACATAAGCTGAAGGGGAACAAGAGATCTTGGCACACTAAATACTCAAAGTTTATATTTATATAAACATACTAGAACAGGTATACAGTTTGTTTAGATAATGTTTGTTTTTTCCTTAAATATATTTTATAGAGAGAGGCTTCTAAGAGTAACCTTACTGATAAAAACTTGCTGTGTGTTTTTCTTTCCTAGGGTCATTGTGTTCTTACTGTACTGCTTGCTGAAGAGGACAAAGTTGAAGATGATGTAGTTTTTTACTTGGTATTTTCAGGGTCTACCCTTCATCATTGTGCAAGTACTCGGAAAGTCACTGCTGATACGTTGGAAACTGTCGCTCCTGGTCAGTACTTGAATAGGATCTTTTCTAGCCTTTACTATTCTTGAATACTTCTGTTTTATGTTCATAAGTATAGTGATAGAATGAAGCAGGATATTATCAGGTCTTTAAATGCTTATTATATCTTGTTGCTTTCACAAAACTTGAATCTAACTAGAAATAAGTGCAATAAAGTGATATTATAAATTAAAAGATAAAAATCCGGATTAGCAAAAATGCATATAGTAATTTCTGGAATGTTGTGATTTGGGGAAGATTAAAATGCATGTGCCCATATGTAAGTGCTCACACGATTATTTTGATGGGACTGCCTGTTTTGTTCTGAACTTCATGGTAGCAAAAGTTAAAATTAGGGGGCTGGGGATTTAGCTCAGCAGCATAAGCCACCTGCCTTGAAGCAGGCAGTTGTGAGTTCGATCCCCTGTACCGATAAAAAGGAAAAAGACCCCCCCCCCAAAAAAAAAGTTAAAATTAAATTTATTCCTAAAAATTTGAGTAGGAAAATACAGAATCTTTCAGAAACTCAAATTTACCTAAGGTATTTACATAATAGTTCATTGTGGAATGAAAGCTTATTCAGTATTCCTTTTATAATTGTAAAAGAATTAAAAACTAAATAGCTAAAAATTCATACAGTGTCACCAGTGCATTGCTACTTCTAGCAGAAATGGATGATAAAGGATAATCCTTCTCTCTTTGCCTATTCTAGCATCTGATGATGTATTGATTTGTGTTTGGAGAAAAAAAATCATAAAAATATTGACAGTTCAATTATTTCTCTTTAGATAATAAAATGGAGATGAGCAAGCTGTCAACATTTTTTAAGGGTTCCACTTCATTGGTTTGGTTTAGTTTAGGTGACATAAAATTATTAATTTATTAAGCTTTGAACATGTATGTGGTCTTGCTGTGTTTGATCAGCTTGTTGATTTTTCATTTCTGTGCCACTTCATATAAACTATATCTTGTACCTACCAAATTCTGAAAACTATGACAATTGAAAGTTTTATTTGTCCTCATTGGAAAAAATAATTTTGGAGAACATAAGATTTTAAAGATTCTAAAAGGGTCCTTAGGAGTGTTTTCTCCAGATTTCAGGGTAGGAAATGTAAGAAGGCAGTTGGGATGGATACTGATTTCCTTTGCAAAGAGTATTAGGTACCGTTCTTTGTGAATTAAAGCTGCAGTCATCTTGTGATCAATGCCATATTGGAAAGGCTTAGCTGGAACTTGTCTCCTATCTTGCAGGTAACAGTCAGTATCACCGTGATTAAACATGCATTATGTGTTGGTGATGGGAGAAACAGTAGATAGAAGCAGTTAGTCCCTGGCTAGGCTCAAAGAAAAGGAATGGGCATAGTTTTTATACATGTATGTTTTCTTGAGTTACAAAGACCAAATTAGAAAGGATTAAAGTACATTCATGTAAGTGTGTAAGAGAGGGGAAGCGTGTAAGAGAGGGGGAAGCTGTGTCAAGAATTTGGCCCTGGGTCCTGGCTGCGATACTCAGTCTCACCCCAGAACCCCTTAGTGGAGATAGATGTTCCTGGAGACTGTTACCCCTTCATTAGCAGTGCCCTTAAGTTGAGAATGGTGGCAGTTGTAAGCCCCACTGTGCTTACATGACAACCTTGAGCTCTAACTTTCTATCATATCCTACACACGGCTTCTAGCCTACCTTTGTGAACTACATTGTGCATTTCTTCTCTTGGCTTTGGGTTTCTTTGTATGTCTTGAGTATCCCCTTTGCCAGCCATCCCATTTGTGCTTATTCACTTCAAGTACTATAAGACCCTAACTAAAGCCAACTAGAATGGCTATTGTATTCTGCTCTTTTCCTCTTGTTTTTGTCTGAATCCTCAGAAGTTATGCCTGACCCTTTTGCTTGGGATCATGTCATTTTCTCTGATTAGTTTTTCTCTTACCTATATTCTTGGTTCATATATATGGGCCCAACAGTCCCCACACCTCCACCCATTGGCCTAAATGTTTTGCTGATATACGTTTCCTAATCACAGCAGAGCTGACAGAAGAATATGGGATTTCCTGAAAGACTGTTTCGTACGTGTGGAAGGCCAGTGATGGTCAAAGCAGACTAAAGTATGAGAGATGAGAGCATTTTGGGGCTAAGTTAGTTTTCAGTTTCTTGTTTATGTCATGGGGCCTTTTAAAAAGAACTTTTTAAAAGCTGAATCAAAACTACCTTCAGTCTGCATTTGTGGAATTCTTAGATTTGGTGTCCTTTTCCTGTAAGTCCTTATTCAAATCACTCTTTCCATGAGGTCTTTTGTGCCCACCTCACAGAAATATTCAACTCAGCATTCCTTCCTTGCTGTATCTTTCTCCATTGCACTTACCAACCTTTAACACATGCATTTTGCTTACTTATCGTGTTTTCTGCCTCTCCTACTACAGTGTTAGCTTTGTAAGAGCAAGTATTTTTGTTTATTTACTGGTGTGTGCTAAAAAGGTTTCTTTCAGGAATTTGTACCACATAATAGGACAATGTTTCCATTGTTTTGAAATTTATCTTGGTTCTCAAAAGCTGATTTATAGAAAGTTGCTTTGTGCGTGTAAATACCTTCCTTCACAGTCACTTCTCCTATCTGTATTTTTTTTCATGTTTTCTAATAAGAACCTTACATGGAGAGGATATTAAAAGTTACAAAGGTGTCTTAAGGTAGCCTTTTCTTGCCTACCTGCCATTGAAGGCATGGACAAGATCTAATCCCCCCCTTTAAAAAAATCTGTTAATAAGACTTTTTGGGTGACAGGTAGATAGACTTTGACCTTCTATTTTATCTGCCTTTGAATTTATTGAAAGCTTTATAGTGAGTATTTTACTTGTATAATATCTTGATTACTTTTTTTTCCTTGCTGAGACAAAGTACTCGATGTCCAAAATGAAGAAGGAAAGGTTTATTTAGCTTACAGTTCATGGAAGTTTCAATCCATATTCAGCTGTCTCCAAGACAGGGTGGCATGGGTAAGGGGCAGCCATTCACGGCAGCTGCAAGTAACAGGAACTCAAAGAGCAAAAAGGAAAAGCATGCCCCCCCCCCATATGATACGCTTGTCTACCCACCACAGGGAGGTGCAGCACTCACACCACCAATCCCAGCACTAGACAGTGAGACAATCACAAATAGTAGACTCAGCCTGCATGAGGCTTGGGGGGCGGGGCGCCCAGGGACACACCCAAACACAAAACATAATCCAGTAATTTTAATAATTTCAAAGACTAAAAAAAATATCTTCTCTTGAAAATAAGTCTCTAACACTAGAAATAGGTACAAGTTTTATAATAAAGTATTAAATACAAAATACCTATGAAATGACTAGTTCAAGATTATAATTTGCTATGAAACATAGGTTGAAATGGAAATACATTTCTAATGAAAAATCTTAGCTTTGCAATAAATAAAAATAACCCACTATTGTCTTTTCATAGAAACCCAATCTAAATAATTAATTACCCTATGATTTTCTTCTAGAGATGAAGCTAAGGTTCTCTTTTCTTTGTTCTTTTTTTTCTTTCTTTCTAATACCTATGAAGGATTGATAGTGTAAAGAAACCTCAGTATTCTTGGAAGACGTGCTGTTTTGTTTTGTTTACTTTTATTAATGAATGAAATAATTTAGATAAACAAACTGATTTCAGAATGAAAAATGGAATAGGATGTTAAGTGAATTCTCCACACTTTATGAAAGGCTTTGATGCAGACTCTTTCATAAAATAAAATCTTTTTTTAGCTTGGCTGTTTACTTTTAGGATTCATAGCAAAGGTTCTCATTTGACGGAAAAAGTACAACCCTTCATTGACCCAAAATTATACTCAACACTTGAGTATTTTCTTTCTTGCTTATAAAGAATGATAACTATATAAAGTAGATTTGTCATGAAAAGAAAAAAAAATACATTTAGCACTATTGATAATCCACTAGGATTATAGCATAATGTGTCTTTCACAAGAAATTTGTCAACCAAGACTCTTTGTAGCAGATGTCCAAAGACTATCAAGTTGAAAAACATATATGAAAAGAAGTTACAAGCTTGTAAGTAGCCCAATCAGGGAATTTTATTCCTACCCCATTATCAAATCAATTTTTATTTTAAAGAGAATTAAACCAAGCAAAACAAAACAGAACAGATCCAAACAGATCAGTGTAAATGACATAGGACTTCAAAGCCACATGAAATCAACATGGTTACCATCATGCCACCTGCTGTCTTCAAAATAACGGCAAGCACCTTCAGTCACAGTAAAAAATCAAACAAAACAATAGAATAGAACTAACAAAAACATAACAATGAGTGCGTGAAGGACTTCAAAACAAGATAGTAGTAAGTCCAAAATGACTGTCTCAGTAGATCTTACCTTTGACCTAGCTGCCATGTCACCAGATACAGTAGAATCAAACAAAACAAAACAAAATCCAAGCCAACAAAACAATGAAAATGATATAGGACTTAAAACCAAGATAATAGGGCTGGGGATTTAGCTCAGTTGCTTAAATAAAAAGACAATTGGGAATCAACAATGGCCACTATCCTCAGATGGAGAAGCTACATTGCATGTTACCATCCTCTGAAATAGATGATCAGACCCTTGGCTTTAGACCTACAAAGTCAGTGAAACACTAAACACTACAAGCATTAAATTGTATTCCACTTCAGTAGCCATCATCCAGGCTGTTTCTCCAGATCAGCTGGTGGTTTATAGTGGGGGTGGGATGGGGGGTTTGGTTCTTGTTTCCCAGCTTGTGTGCCAGTAGGGGCTGGCATCTGGCTCTGCTTCTGGTGGCCTGCACATGGTGCTGCTTCGCAGGGAGGGCTTGCTTCTTACTGATTTCTTGTTCTCTTTCCCTGCAATTTGTGAATGACATTGACTTACGCTAAAAGGCTCATGTCTGGCTCTTCCTCCAGTGGTCTATCATTTATGAACATCTTACAACAATCTTCCTATTCTGAAATACTTCTCTTATAACTGTATACATAGCTTGAGTTTATATTTTAAAACCGAAATTACTGTATTAGTTCTAGTAGATACATGTTGTGGTTGCAGTGGAGAAATAAACAGAATTAGTTAAAGGGCCAAACATCTTTTGTCTTCTAACTGTCCTGTCTTATGAGGTCATACCTCATTACTTTGGGAAACTGAGCACAGCATTGGAATTCTAGGACATACCCTAGAACAGGAGTGAGTAAATATAAATTGGATCTTAGGGGGATAAAAACAAAACGCACACACACGTCCACAAAACCTTCACAAAAACTAAAACTCAGTCTTTACATACAAAGCGCAGATAAGTATATACAAATATATGGTATACTGATGGTACTAAAATGTCATGAGGTGTAGAGGTTTATTAGAGAAAAACATCTAAAAGGGTTCCTTGAAGATATGGGGAGAAAGGTGAGAAGCACTGCCTTAGTGATACCAGTTAGAATAGAAACAATTAAGTTTTTAATATTAATTAGCCTCTTTTGCAGAGTACACATAGTAAGATTTTCTCCTGTGCTTGCTGATAACTTCCTCCCTGCTTAAGTATTCCTGTGGAAAATGTTTTATGAGTGCACCAGGTTCACATGTCAATGAGTAGAGCACCAAAAGCTACCAGTCATACGTAGCTCCACACATAATCCTGTTTCTTAGTAAACTGTGGGTCTGAAACAGAAAATTTCCTTTATCTCATTATAGTCTCTTTAAAAGACAGACACCAAATTTTTAAATACTTTGGTGCCAAATGAGTAGTAAGAGACATTACTGTTGTATTTCTACCATTGACTAGTAATGCAGCCTTTCTCTTAGATGACATCTATGTGAGATGGGGCCTGACTAGCCCAGCAGACACTTTTAGGGTTCCTTTTTAGATAGCTGATAAAAAACAAAAGTTCTAGTTGTTTTATCCTCAGAAGAGAAGGCCTGGATGGGATGTGTTCCACTTTTAGCTTAACAGGAAATGAAGTAATTCTTGGGTCATGCTAAAACAGTTTTGTTTATCTGTAGCAGTATTTTGTTTCCATGGGTGCAGATGTTTCATAGAGTGATAAGGAGCCTGCAGGAAAGCTTGCCTAACCTCATGAACACACATATACTCTGACCTCTTGAGTTTAGAGAAGGTGTGGATTAGATGATTCATTAATAGTTAAATTGTTGTTTCTCACTTAGCTGCTGCTTGTGCTTTTGATTATCCTTCCCATCCCCTTTTATTTCAGCTCTTTAGTGCCAATGCAACAGTTGCTTCCAAAGCTTTGTTGGCCATGCTTGCCAGAGAAGCTCTTTGTGAAGGTTTACTTGAGTTACCTGCAAGGAGCTAATAATAACTACCAGTTTCAGGTTCCAATTTTACTTGGGTTCTTTGTACATGACCATCTCTGATTTTTTTTTTTTTAGTGGTATTCACATTTTATGCACAAAGAAGTGGCCTTCAAGGTCAAATGACTTTTCTCGGTATATCAAACCTGTCTGAGTAGGGGTTTGGGGTTCAAAATTGTATTTTCTGATCCTACAGCTAAGGATCAGCATTATCTAGGACCCCTTACAGTTCACTCAGTTGGGGATATGGCTCTCCACCTCATAATTTATTTTGTATTTTGGTGTAAATGAACTGAACCTGCTGGATAAATTCAGAAGATAGTTTTAAGGATTGAGTTAAAATTTTGCTTATGTTCCTTCAGATATTTCTCTCTTTTCTTCCTTTCTAAATTCTCTAGGATACCTTCTGTCAGAAGGACAGTAACATTTTCCAAACTTCCCTTTTGAAGAAAAAGATTGTGATTTTTAAATTTTTTTTCTCATTATCAGGAAATTGAATGGGAGGAAAAATACCATAGAACTAGCTGAAAATCTTGGTGTTCTATTATAGCAATTGTTTTATGCAAAAACTTAGATTGTAATTATGTATTAACTTGAATATGGCTTTTCCACCCCACGATTTTATAATACAGATTAGATATTAATTCACGGCATCCATTACGTACAAAGTCAGTCAAGACTCATGACCCCCTGAAAGTAGTCCTATCTCTAGGACTAATTTACTGCGTAAGTTTTAGTTTTATTACTATGTTATACAGTCTTTAGCTTAAAAAAAATCTTTCTGATGTCTTTTTGCCTTATATGCTTTACCTGAAAGGTTATAGGGATTAAAAACTAATGTTGAGAGTCATTTGAGCCCAACAGAAAACAGTAGTACGAGATAGTAGCCCTTCTGACTTTCTGTGGTTTAATTCCAGACAGTAGGGTCTGTAGGGGAGATACTTTGGTCTTGATCAGTAATAACTCTTTCTACTTAAAATGTCTTAGTTTCTCCTTCAGATTGTGAGTTTATATCTGAAGAGAAATGTGCACTAACAATTAGATGGCTTTCCTTGATAACTGTGTCATGGCCTTTTATGGTCTATTGTAGTTGCATTCCTATGTAGTTTCATTTTTCTTTATATACAAATAGATGACCCACACACTTTTCTTCTTTTTGTTTTTTAGGTTTTGTTTTGTTCTGGTTTTTTGTTCCCCTCTTCCTTTTAGGTTTTGTTTTGTTCTGGTTTTTTTTTTTTCCTCACCTCTTCTTCTTGGTGGCAGTGGAGATTGAACTCAGCACTGAACTACACCTGTAGCCCTAGTTTGTTGTGATCTTATATATATATATTTGTGTGTGTGTGTATATGTGTGTGTATATATATATATATAAAATTTGTTTGTTTGTTTTGTTTTGTTTTTTAAATTTTGAAGCAGGGTCTCACTAAGCTTCCCAGGTTGGCCTCCAATCCACAATACTTCTTCTTCAGCTTCTGCGGTAGCTGCAGTTACACGTGTATATCACCACGCTCAGCCTCACCCATATACTCTTCAATCTTAGTTACTTTTTTTATTGCTGAGACAAAATACCTCACACCCAAAGTTAAAAGAGGAAACATTTATTTAATTCAGAGTTTGTCGAGGTTTCAGTCCACCATCGACTGTCTCCAAGGCAGAATGGCAGAGCAGACAGGCATTGTAAAGGAGAAACAAATTGTGGTGGGCAGAAGATAACAAGGCAACAAGGGATGACCACCGCTCTATCTATGCCTTATACTTATCCAGGCTACTTTGGGTGCATAGCACTCACACCCTTAATGCTAGTGCCCTTGATCCTAGCATTGTACCATGAATCAACCCCCTATTACATACTCTAGATTCAGCCATCTCTGAAAAAGCCCCATCTGTGGCTGCACGAGGCTTTGAGGGAAATCTAGACACAAGACACAACACATAGCACATACGCTCTCAAATTCTTGTACCGCTGCCTCAGAATAAGAACAAACATGCTTGTGCAGTCCAGCACCACACCCTACATCACCTTTTTCTTAACCCATTGTTTGCCTCTACCCCATCCTGTTCAGGTCAAGCCCTTCCACATAAATTCTTAGGCAGATGCTTCTGCACTTCATAGCTTTGAGTGAGGTGCTGTTACTTCACTGTGCTTTCTCCAGAGGTGATTTTATGGGCCAATAAATGATGTTCAGTTTGGTGCACCATGAATTCTGATATAGGTCTTCTGACTTCTCCTCTTTGTATAGACTTGGGGAGGGAAATTAGTAAGAAGAAATACATACTGTTTTGGTGGGTAACAACAGTGAGCTGTAGTATAGGCCAGTAGCAATACTTCTTCTTAAGTACAGCAGGTATGTGTTTGGAAAACAATTAAACTTATATCCCAAATTATTTACATCATTATCATTGACTTGCAGAGTTTGTAGTTTTCATCTTTGTTGTCCTTAATTCATAGCTATCTCAGGGAACTGTCAGAAACTTACTAATTTGTTTAATTCTTAGTAAATGGGACAACACTAATTTTTGCTTCAATTCATGAGCCACATTTTTTTCTTCAATATTTTCTGAGTGAAGTACATTACTTCCTACCCCACTTTGGAAATAAAGTGAGACTACATATGTCACTTGGGGTGATGATATCAAAGAATGGAGTTTGGGCTTCCAAATTTCAGCTCTGCAAGGCTAGGGGCTGTTAGACTTGCCAGTGTTAGATGTCTTTTGCTTCAGGCCTCACATGTAATAAGAAAATAGGTTTGAAGCCAGATCTTCTGCCAAGCCATTAGATGTAGACTAGTTAATATCTTCTTGAAAATATTTTATGTAGTAATAGTTCATACATTGAGCTTACTCTGCTTCCTTCCATTTTTTATGTTTTTAAAGCTGTTTCCTATGCTTAAAACCATTTTCCAATTTGTTCTCCGTTTTCACCCTAAAGCCCATTGGCTTTTACAGGCAGAGAAGCCTTAACTCTCAGAGAGACAGCCCCTTTGTGTTGTAATGATGAGGCTGAGGTCCATTGAAGTAACGAAGCTGATCTGTTGACCATAGATGAAGTTTGAATGTGTATTTATTCCTTTCTCATTGATTCTTTCATGGTACTCTTGTTCAAGTTTAAGTCATCTTAAATACCCTTAAGTATTGGGTATGGAGTGACATTAGAACAGTGAAACTGATTCAGATTTTAATTTTTGCTGTGTCAGAGCTTTATAACCCTGTACAAGTTACTTAATGGTTTTGGTTCCTCACTTTCCTGATCTGGCAAATGAATAAGCCTGCTTGTTTACTGTGAGAAGTATATGAATTGTTGCTTGGTAACGCACTGAGAATAGTGTCTGACACATAGCAAGGATATAGAAGTCCCTGCTAAGTAAATAATAAAAAATAAAAGAAAAAAGGTATTATGCTTGTGTTCTGAAGATTGCGTGAAGAACCCTTGGTGTTTGGAGAGGTTGGGGACAGTGTCTTTCAAAGACTGTTTTTAGCGGCTACCTCCTTGGTGAAAGCTTCCTGATTTTGTTTACCTTTGAGCTGTAGTATTCCCCACACTCCAATCATGTTTTTTACAGAGCCTACCCCATTTAGACTCGCCTTCAGTTAGTTATCTGCAGCCTATTTTAGTCTTCTTTATAAACTGTAATGTACAGAGAGATGAGATTCCTTCCCTGTTCATTATTACCTTCTAATCATGATGCCTGAACTTTCTTTATAAGTCCAGTTACTTGCGGTTGGGCAGAATTTAGTCAGATGTTACAGGAACATTTTAAAAGAAAAACTTCATGCAAGAAAAATATCCAAAACCTATTACCTGAATCTATTGACTAGTTTCTGGTGATAATGATATCTGGCTGCCCTTTCAAGAAAGATCAAGTCTAATGTTAATTGTAAAAATTCTAAACACGTTGAATTTATTTATTTATTTTTTCTTTTTTTTAATTTAAAGAAAGATTAAGCAAAACAAAGTAGGTAGAAATAGTACATACATTCAGAGAGAAAAAAATAAGAAATCACTAGTTGATGTTGTCGTTTTACAAATAGTTGTTCAAGGTACAAAAATGGAACATGTAAAGTGGGAATTCAAACAGAGAGACTGCAAAAAGTTCTAATCAGCTGTCCAACAAAAACTTAGTAACATGGTTGTCAATCCTATACATTTAAACATACATGCAGTTATCCATATCTTCATTTATGTTTAGATTAAACAAACTAAAGCAGGTTAAAATCATTTTGAACAAAGAATAATAGTATTGCTGGATTTCACTTCATGACACTCCATGATCAGCACTGGGTACTGTAGTATCTTCTTTTTAAAACTGAATTTAAAGAAAGACTAAAAAAACAAAACGGGTAGAAATAATATATAATTTCAAAGAAAAATAAACAGTAAGAAATCACTAGTTGATGATTACAGATTGTCTTCTTACAAATAGTTATTCAAGATACTAAATTGGAGCATATAAAGTGGGGATTCAAACAGTGAGATTGCAACCAGTACTGTTCAACTATCCAACAAAAACTTAGAAATGGTTATCAATCCTCTACACTTAAACATATATGCAGTTACCTATATCCTCAGTTATGTTGACTTTCAGTAAACCCAAGCAGGCTAATATCACTCTGAACAAAGAATAACACTATTGCTGGGTTTCACATTATGACACTCCAGGATCAGCAGTGGGTATTTTAGTGTCTCCTTTTCTTCAGAGTATCTGTTCATCAGTTGTCATAAGATCAGTTCTCATAAACTGTTTATAGATTCTACACATGGATGGGTCTTAACATGTATTATTATTTTTTTTAAATTTGAAAGTAGCAAATATGCAACAGTGCAAGACAGAACAAAGCCAATTGAGACAATGCAGTGAAATTGGTACAGGATTTCACAGTAGGATACTGGGATAGTAGTACTAAGTACTACGGTATATCTCTTTAATTTAACAATAGCTATCCAGTCAATTACGTATTGTAAAATCAAACCAAAAATAGAACATTGTAAAACCAATTGAGAATACTGAATAGAGCAAAAGAAATATAACAAAAAGTGAAAACAACCTATGCCTTCAAACAGAAGATAGAAGGAAATCCCCCATATTTGCTATACTGCATATGTTCATCCTCCCAAGAGATGTTGAAATATCTATCCCCAGTAGGTAAGGGGGGAAGGGGCAGGTGCGAGAAGGGTGCTTGATTTTCAGCTTGTGTGGAAGTTGGCTCACAGGTAATGGTTCTCCTCCAGGCCCAAGCTGCAGGTGCTTATCAAGAGGGCAGGTGAATAAGCTGCCTGAGTCCCTCCATGGCCGGAACTCTGGAACTCTGTTCTCCTGGCCCGTGTTGCAGAAGCTTACCAAGAGGGTGGGTAAATAAGCTGCCTAAATCCCTCCATGGCCGGAACTCTGGAGCTCTGTTCTCCTCCTGACTCGCGTTGCAGACGCTTACCAAGAGGATGGAACACGTTAAGTTTAAATGCACATATATGCAAGCCTGTGTGCACGCACATCCAGATCAAGCAAAAGAAGCTTCAGCTCTCAATATTTTTCATAGAAGAATTTAATTTGGAAGGCAGTGGGAGTTATATGTTTGTGTAAAGACTGATCTGGTGATTCATAAACCTGTTCTTTGTGATCAGTCACATTGACCCATCATTCCAGCTGTTAAAACTCCTGTCAGGCAAGAGTTTGGTGTTCATAGGCAATGTGGTACAAAACCCCGTGCATAGTGATGTAATACTCCATGTCCTTTGGCATCCGCTTTGGCTCTGAATGAGTTTAACTTTAATAGCTGTGTACTGTGCACAAGTAATTTTATTTCTTGAAGTCTCAATGTTTTCATCTATAAAGTTATATATCATAAAATTGTTATGTTGAGAAAAAGATTTGTCATGTCTTATGTGGAGTAGGCACTTAGTAGATAATTACACCACCGTAGAATCACATAGCAGTGAGAGGTTTCTTTTGTTACAAGAACAGAGGACTGAAGGTGGACCCTAGGACAGAGGTATGTGAAAAAGTCAGCTTAGTTTTCTGTTGGCTGTACGGAAAAAACATTTTTCTTTTTTAAAGGTAACAGAACCTTGTTTTGCTCATGTCTAATACCACTGCATCCATAGCATGGGAAAACTCACAGACCATGTAGACACATAGAGTGTTCCTTCTGCATTGTTGTACTGCCAAAAAGCATTCTATACATACGGTATAGATTGAAGGAATCCATGGGTACACAGGTGCCTGTGAGTGAATCAGGCAGAGCATGAAATAGCATAACTCAAAAAAAGAAACACACTAACTTAATTTTCTTGTCAAAAAGATATTTCATGGAAGAGGAGTAGTGATAGAGCAATCTAGTACTGGCTAGTTGAGATCAGTATTTGAAACTGAGAAAAAGCAGTGTATGTTTTATTGACTATTCTTCATATTGCAAATATTTAATTCTAAAACGCTAGATGTCTGGAAGAAAATCTTACTCTCCAAGAATCCCTTATCTGCAGAAAGATGATGATGTCATATCTTGCTTATTTGGCTTAAGCTAAGCTCTTTGAGCAGGCATGTAGGTTGCTGCCTAAAGTCACAGCTCATGGGATACCTTCTGTTCTGTACATTGGGTGGTACGGTTTTGCTTTTCTTGAATAACATTGGCATTACATTCTCCTTATGCGAAGCAGATGGTTTCATTATTTCATTGTTTCTTTATTAGTGGTTGAGACAGAAGAAGGTATATCAAGTAACAATTATTACTTATTATTTTAGGCCTTGGATTACCTAATAATCTTAAAGTTAAAATCACATAGGTTTGCACTTTGCAAAGTGCTTCATCACTTGATTTATAGTAGTAATGATAAGATAGATGCTGGAGAACTGTAGAATTCTTCCCACATTTCTTATATGAAAGATTCTTTTCCCTGTTGCCTTTTCAGGTCTAACTCAGCTTAGTTACTATTAGATTTTCTGTTGTGTGCTAGGCCTTACAGGATTATGTGACTTTCATTCTTTAATTTGTTAAAATTGAACAACAGTACAATAGTAATTGGTGTTGAAAGCCTGTTCTCTGCCAAATGCTATGTCACAAACCTGGTGAAAGGTAAGAAACACAGTTATTCCTGTTTGTGTGGGAACTGATTCACTTTGCAAGTAACAGTTTTAGAAATTGCTGATAGGTTAAAGGAGTTTACCAAAATACTTTAGGAGATCAGAGGAAGGAAGAGTTGAGAAATGTGTGTCATGAAAAAAGAGCTAAGAGGACCCGCCAGTGTCCTCCTTTCATGAGAGGCTCTAATGTCATTTTCTTTGTGGCTTGTTCTTCCTTTAGGTCATGATTGCTGTGAGACAGTGAAGGTGCAGCTCTGTGCTTCCAAGGAGGGCCTTCCGGTGTTTGTGGTGGCTGAACAAGACTTCCATTTTGTCCAGGATGAGGCATATGATGCAGCTCAATTCCTGGCGACCAGTGCTGGAAACCAGCAAGCTCTGAACTTCACTCGTTTTCTGGACCATTCAGGACCCCCGTCTGGGGATGTGAATTCTCTGGATGAGAAGGTTTCGTTGGCTTTCAGACACCTGAAGCTGCCAGCAGAGTGGAATGTGTTGGGGACAGATCAGACTTTGCATGGTGAGAATTCATACAACTCACAGAAACCTGTGGTTTGGAATACTATTGTTTCTGTAGTTGCTTTTATAAAAGGATTGTTCTTACATGATGATGCTATATTTATGTTATCTACAGTGGTTAAGTAAATCTTAGAATTACTTAGGAAATTGACCTTGAAGGCATCTGTTCCACTGAGTTGTTAATTTCTTTTTCCACTGACATGACTGAATAGAGGGTACCCAGGTAGAGAGTCACACTTCTTCCTTTGAGTCTGGATTTGAGGCTTGATCTCACAAGGAGATAGTGATCTGTTCTCCACGAGGAGATTAACTTCTTAGTGTTTAGTTATCACAGACAGGATTTTTTTGTTATGTTCTGATATTGTCTGGAGCTTCTGTGGAGTTGAAGGAAAGTAACAGTTGAGGAGGGCATCAAGGAACAGGATAAGCTTTGAGAAACCTCATAATTCTTTAGCCAGGGCGGCTTCACTCTCACCAGTTTTATCTGCTAGCCCTCCATATAAGAATAAAGACTCCACTTACTAAGAACACCTATGTAATAAGTACCTACATATGTATTCTTAGACAAGAGCTTCCCCACATTATTTTTGTTGTAAAATGACATCTGTGAGATGCCAGGATTACACAGAATATATATTTCTAAATATAAGTTATACCTGGTATATATAAACAGTGCCATTTTCTTCCTAAGTACAAATCCAGTTGAAAAATATAGGAGTCTCACAAATACAGATCAAAATGTTGTCTTTCATACTCATGCAATTTAGGTTGAAAGACTGATTTTATAGTTCCTGCCAGGTTTTGCTTACACTTTCTACTTCATGTCTGCAGGAATATATAGTCATATGAGTGATTGACAGAGTCAGTGCAGTTGTGATTATAGCGTTACATAGGGCAAAGCTGACTAGTAACCCCTATCTACAGGCGGACAATTCCTGAGGAAAAAGACCCAGAGGGAACTTAGCTAGTACACAGTCAGTTTCTCTCTCAGATCCACCATAGTTGAGTCATTCTCACCTTCAGTGAATTAAAAGACCAAGCTGTGTAACGGTGTCCCATGTTATGAAAGAGGTATATAGTCAAATGCCAAAACAGTCTTGTTCAGGTAAATATCAAAGGAAATGTGGACTATAACATTACATCAAGGAAGTAAAATACCGTCTTTTTTTTCTTATTATTCTCCTGTATTTCTGTGATCTCAAGATCTGAATATTTGACATTCAGTACCTATTCAGAAACTAAATGATGAGTCCTAATGCCTGAAGCCCCTGTCATTTCTGTATTGATATATAAATGAGTATCTGGTAGCCTTTACAAATCATATCAAGGTAGAACTGCATTAGTTATTTGAGCAGGCGGATAGCATTTTCATGCTTTAGTTTTGTCTGGTTTAAACTAGGCTAAGGGATTATCTGATGGAAAAAGCAGAGATCTGAGAAACTCTGTCTAAATCCCTTTCCCCCTTTCATTGTCTTTAATAGGAAGAATCTGGCAACTGTGAAGTTTTGGTGTGTTTTTAGTGTACTCCTAGTTTCTGTTGTATAGAATTGCTCAAGCAGTACTACCAAAAGTTAGACCAGATATGACCACTTTAGTGAGATATACAAAATTAAAACCATAATATGTTTTCTTTATATACTTACTAGCTTAGTGAAGATTAAAAAGCACCAAGTGCTGGCATGAATGTAGAACAACTTTTTCTTGCAAGGCAGGTGCTTATGCTGCTGAGCTAAATCCCCAGCCCAGAACAACTTTTTCTTACACATTGCTGGTGGTAAGCATGATTTTATAGCTACTTCAGAGGAATTTGGCAGAGAAATGAGAATTCATATTCATCACAAAAAAAGTCTGTGTGCAAACGTGTTTGTGAGCACCAAAATGGAAACAGTTGAGAGCCCCTAAAGGGAATACGTAAACCAAAATAACCATATCATGATGTTCTAGACTTAACAACTTGGATGAATTTTAAATGGATTGTGTGCAAAGTTTCTAAAGATAATATATTATATGGTTCCATTATATGATATTCTAGAAAAGGCCATCTTATAGAAATAGATCAGTAGCTGGGACTGGGAGTTGGGGAAATGCCTGACTGCAAAGGAGAGTCATGAGTATGTTCTTTGGGGGTGTTGGGCTTAAACTGTGTTTTGTTAGTGGTAGTGGCTACAAGAATTTATGCATCTGGTAAGACACATAGGACTGTGTAACTGCCCAAAGTAAACTGTATTGTATTCACATTTGAAATAATAACTGAATAATAAAAGCAGTGGAACAAGTTTGACTTATGTTTTGCAAGTTGAAAGTCATCAATTGGGATTACATTGCAAGTGCTAGATTCTCATTCTATATTCAGATTCTTCTCTTTACTTGCAGATTCAAATTTAGCAAGACTGGGTGTGGTCAGGGAAGAGTAAAGCCTTGCTTTCACTTGAAGATCCAGATGTAATAGAATATTCTGTTTTCACATCAGTCATTTACACATCAGTTACTTTTAAAAAGGCATTTAAAGAAAAATTGAAGTAAGTGAGGTGCATAGAATAACAGTACAAGTAATGAGAACACCTTGTTACATAAGAGGACTACTTGCTTTTAAAAGCTAGAATGTTTGCAGGCTTTCAGCCTAATACTTAAACAAAAGCATTGTGTAAGAATTATAGCTAGTCTTATGCCTTAATTGAGATGCCATTCTTTTTAGTTTTCTTTCAGGTTAGCGACTCCTTTGAAAATAGCTTAGATTTCTTAGGGAAAAATACAGGTACCTGCCTGCAAACATTAACGTGTAGTAGATTTCACCCTGTCCTTGAACTTAAGGAATGAACTTGAAGCTCAAAAGCCTTGGTTTAGATTTGATATTTTAAAATAGCAAAAGCACAGCCATTGGAGTCTCAGTTTTTAAAAAAATTTTAAAGAGACTAAAACAACAGAATAAAACAGGACGAAGCCAATCAAAACAACAATGAAAGTGATACAGGACTTCAAGATAATAGGAAATCAACAGTGTTTACCATAATGTCTCTTGTTTTCTTCAGAATAGCTGTCCATATCATCAGGCATAAGAAAATCAAAATGTGACAGAAAAAAACCAAACCTAGCAAAACAGTGAAAACGATACGGGAATTCAGAACAAGGTAATAGGGGCTGGAGATTTAGCTCAGCGGCGTAAGCGCCTGAGTTTGATCCCCGGTACCGATAAAAAAGAAAAAGACCAAAAAAAAAAAAAAAAAAAAAAAAAGAACAGAACAAGGTAATAGGAAATTAAAAGCAGTTAGTATTTTTCTTTCTGGATATTTCCTTCCTGTCATTTTCACAGTATCTATTGTACATTTTGGATCTCACTAACTTCTTCAGTTTTTTATATAGGGAGATATCACGATGTTCACTCTAATGAGTCTGAAGCATTTCACCTGTTAACATGACGTCACGTTGCATCCATTTTGAGATTAGCGTTCTTTATAGCTGAGTAGCTTTCCATTGTATAAAAATACCATATTTTTCATAACCATTCTGTGGTTGATGGGAAAGCTACCCCTGCTTTTTTCTGGTTTCCTTTTGCGTAGAATGTTGTTTTCTGTCCTTTGCCTTTTGGTGTATGCATTTCCTTTCGAGTTAAACGTGTTTCTTGTATACAGCGTATTGATAGATCTTGCTTCTTGATCCACTCTCCATATGTTTCTTTTTATTGGTGAATCGAGGCCATCTACATTAATAGTTATGACTTACATGCAGTAGTTTGCCTCTGCCATGCTGTCCTCCTGCTGTTGGCCCCTACTTTTCCCGTCCATTCAGTTGCCTGCCCTGCTCAGTGATCCCACTTTGCTCCTATTCCTGGCACCATTGTCATTTTATCTCTCTCTAGAATATCCTTCAGTACTCTTTGTAGGGTTGCTTTGGTGGTCATGAATTCCTTCAGTTGTTCTTTGTCATGGCAATACTTTGTTTTTGCATTACTTTTGACAGATAGTTTTGCAGGGTACATCAATCAGAATTGGAACTTCACTCCATGCTCCTCGTGACTTCTAAGGGTTTGTGTTGAGAAGTCTGTTGTGATTCTGATGGGCTTTCCTTTATAGGTGATCTGTTTCTTTAACAGCCTTTAATATTCTGTTCTTGTGCTGAGTTTCTGAGATATTTATTATTACATATCTGGGTGTAGATTTATTTTGGTTTTGGCTATTTGGCGTTCTGTGTGCCTCACTTATCTGGGTGTCAGGTCCTTTTCCCATGCTTGGGAAATTCTCTGCTATTAATTTTGTAAGTAGGCTCTTTATGTAATTGGTGCTGGCCCCGCTTTTTCACTGACACCTATTACTCTTAAACTATGCTTATGTCATCTTGTAGTCATTGAATTGTTATTTTCTGATTCCTTGCTATTTTAAAGAGATCTTTCTTTTTGCGATCGCTAGCTACCATCCTGTTCTCAAGGCCTGAAAGTCAATCTTCAGTTTCTTTCAAGCGGTTTTGCCAGCTTTCAATGGAGTTTTTAATTTCCTGGCTCTTTCTTTGAATCTGTTTCATGCATTCTAGTTCTTCTGTGTCTTGTTCATTCAAGGTTTCCTCTTTCTCTTATGCTCTTCTTTTTTTAATCTATGTCTTCATTAGATATGCTCAGGAACTCTTCTATTATGTTTGTCATTTTTTCTTTTATCTGAGATATTATTTCTGGTGTGATTTATTTTACAGCCTCAGGAAATAGTTTCTTTACTTTAGTTGCCATCATCCCAGAAATTTCAGGTGTTCAGCTTCTACTTTTTTTTCATGTTCATATCTCCTGGATTCGTTCATTGTGGGCTAAAGGCCAGAGATTGCCTTTTGTTCCTTCATTTCGACACTTTCCTGGGTTCCTCCAGATGAGCTGTCCCAGGAGTTTCCAACATTGTCTACCCATCCACAGTGTAGGGGGATGGGCACCTGGGTTTCTCCTAGCCCGTGTTCTCCGGGAGGCAGCAGGGTGTACAGTGGGCTTTTCCAGATCCTTGCTGCTCTGCGGAGGCTTCCCAGATGGCCATGGATGCATGGTAGGGATGGTGCTGCTACTTTTCTCAGTCTGCATGGTTATACAGGGACTCCCCCAATGACAGCAGGTGCACAGAGGTGTATTTGGTTCTTCTGGCCTGCGTTAGCTTCCCATAGAGAGCAAATATCTCCATTGATGGTCTGCTGGTGCACGGGTCATATCTGATTGTTTCTCTCCATCTGCCCTGATTATGCTAGGGAAGGAAGCTTTCAATGTTGTAGGTGCACATGGGTGGGTCTGGCTGTTTCTGCCTCCTGGTGCTGAGGGAAGCAAGCTTCCTGATGGATGGTGGCATGTGTTCAGGGGTGAGTCTCTCAGTTTGTTTTTTTTATCAGGCTTCATTGCAGCAGTTTGTGAAAAATATTATATCTCTGAGTTTCCTCATAATAAAATAGAAGAAAGTGTAGTGCTAGTTTGCATGCCAGTCATGTCAGAAATAACGTGACCAGTATCACCTTTTAGAGGCACACAATACTGGTAAAGCTATAACAAAGGATGATGATGCATAGCATAAAGGTAAAGACAGGCTAGATCTAACAGGAAGATTCTTCAAAGGAGAATGAGGCAGCTTTTCTTACATTGCTACTGGCTGCTCAAGGAATCATCACTTTCAACTTGAGTAAGAGGGTATTTTTGTATTTGAGTTTCTACAAGTAGTCCCTAATTATATAAAGAAACGTCTGCACTGTACTTTTTGATGCAGATCTACATTAAACGAAAGTGATAAGGATTTATGTGGGTAGACGGTGAATGGTGAGACAAAGACATTCTCCTTTCTTGAGTTTCCAAGTCTCACTTAGTTGTCTCAGTTCTTTAGTGCTTCAGTGGTTAGTGAGAATGGTAAATTAGTTGGATTTTCCCTGACAGACTTGTGTATAGACGTGATCAGGGTAGCTCACAAGTAGTGTGAGTGTGAACATTGAAATCCTACTCTAGAAAAAACATGGAGAACCATCCTGAGTGGAATTTACATTCTTATTTAGTCATGATATTTTATAAGTAAGTAACAAGAAGATGTAACACTCTTTGAGAGTGGGGCTCTTCCCCACAAAGAGAAATTTAGTTTTGGGTTATGAGAGGAGGAGGACAGGTTTAGGAAAGATTGGACTAAAAACAATCTGTTCAATACCAGTCTTATATATCTGATTTTGGTTGTTGGTCCTTAGATTTAATCATTTGGTGATTTAGTTCCCATAGTGTGGATAGTTTCATATGGAGATTTTTTTCCTTAACTACACTAGTGTTTGTATATTTTTGCAGTTATCATCCACACAAAGGAAGAAAATAATAACATATGCAAAGACTCTTCCTGGATATTCTCTCCTTGGCAAAAGATTAATAACCATTGACTCTAAGATAAGCAGTGGTCTAGCAGCTGCAGGGCTAAACGAGCTGAAGGTTACCTATTAAAATTTGGTCACACAAAGTCTCTTTATTCTTTTCTTTTATACTTTGATTTTTCCAACATACACGTTTTTATTAGGCCATATTTTATCAACTGGGTTTCTTTGTAGAATTCTCATATACCCATAATATACTTTGTTCCCAATTACTATCGTGCACACACCCCTCATCCCTTCCTCTTACCTTAGTAGTCTTCCTTGTATTTTATGTCCTCTTTTTTCTCTTTCTTTCCTCCCTTCAATCCATCAACCATTCGTTCATCCTTTCTTTTCTAGTACTGGGGATTGAACTTAGAGCCTTGTGCTTGCTAGCCAGGTGCTTGTCACCTACCCGCTTTCCCTCCAATTATTTTTAGTTTTTATTTTTGAGATAAGCCTTGCCAAGTTGGAACTTGGAGTGTTCCTTTCGTAGCCTCGCAAGTAGTTGAGATTACAACTTGCCTTCTTTGATTCCATGTATTAGGGAAAACACATAATACATATTACTTTTCCTCTGTTGTCTACAGAACCAGGCTGCCTGTAAGCAGGTGTGGCATGTGCTGCTGAGGACTTCAGCACTGGATGTGGAATAGGGGGTAGTGTATGGGGGTATCGTACAGGAGTCACGGTGCAAGGGTCTGATCAGGTGTGTAGTTTTGTTAGAACTGTACTCATAAACATGAAACTCAGAGCAAGTAAGGGACCAAAAAGATGGAAGAACAAAGAGACAGCTACTTGAAGGAGGCTTTACCCAGTAAGACTGGAATTAGCTGGCTCTGGAGAAATCACATACCTATATTTTCTGGTCTGTCTTATTAGCACTTTAGTTTTTGATAAAGATGTCAGAATGTTTATAAGCATTATGTAAGGCACAAGTCAGATGATGATATTTGAACTTTTGTAAGAGTTCTTTCCGCTCTTTTTTTTTTTCTTTCTGCCTCCTCATAGGTGTTATTAAACCTTGTACTTATACATGGATTATTATTGCTCCTGGGTCATTAATTTCTGTTTTGTTTTTGTAATATGAGGGTTCAAACCCAGGGCTTTGGGTATGTTATGCCCAAAGACGAGAGGGACAGGATGTGGAGCAGAAAAAGGGAAAGGAACTGCCCTGAATGAGTACCTGCTACAGCCAGTCATTAGGCTAGCGTTTCACTTACCTCCTCTAACTTGTTACAGCTCTGAGTGAGGGCTTTGGGTATGTTATGCACATGTTTTGTCACTGCATCCCTAAACCCTGAGGCATGGTTTCACTCCAGTCATATGCCTCTGCTTAAACATTATATTGTGGATAATTCTGTAAGGAAAATATAAAATATGAAAGGTAAATTTAGTGTTCAAGAAAATTGACCTTGAAAAATGTGGAAGCTGCACCATTGCACAGGTGACACAAAAACTATGCAATTCAGTGTAAAATCACAGCTTCAAAGATTTGTTCCTTTTTGTTTGACATTCACATAGATTTGGGGATTTCAGAGTCTGGCAAACACTGGACTCTGTGAAGTCTGCCTAGAAGCTGAGGTGAAGGCAGGCACACCTCTTGGGATTGGGTTCTGGAGTCACATCAGCAGGCCTTCAGACCCTTCAGCTCTCAAATTGGGCTCAAGAGGATGGCTAAAGAAGAGAGAGAAGAGTGTGTTACCCGTGAGCCTAGAATGTAGTTTGAAGACGAGAGGGACAGGATGTGGAGCAGAAAAAGGGAAAGGAACTGCTCTTAATGAGTACCTGCTACAGCCAGTCATTAGGCTAGCGTTTCCCTTACCTCCTCTAACTTGTTACAGCTCTGAGTGAGGTGGTGATATCCACTGTGGGTACAGAGAAAATGAAGCCTGGGCAGATACATTGCATCTGCTCACACAATTGGTAATAACAAGTTTGAATCCAGAGTTGCGTGACTCCAGAGCCCTTCCTCCTTCCACCACATTCAGTGTGACTCATACCAAGAAGGAGCCTTCAAGTGAAATAAGCTCAAGCATTTGCCTTTCTGAAGTTACTAGTGTATTGTCTTAAGAATTAGTCTTTCTTTTTATGCCTGAAGATGCATTTGTTTTTCTCATCAAACAAATACTGAAAGTGCCAGCAGTTTGATATGTCCTTCATGTGAAGGAATAAAACACTCTTGTGTACTTAACAAGTAGAACCTGTTTTTAGCCTTTAACCAGCCAACTCTCAGAGTAATTATACCCTTTCTGATACACCCCTCAAAGTCCTAGCAAATATTACCCTTGTGTCCTCGTTTCGCAGAGATGGATTCACCTTTTTTTTTTCTTTTTTTTACAGAGGAAAAGAACATATATGAGTAAACTTTATAAATTTTCTTGTAATGTTGAACAAATGTAAGTTAAAAATACAGGAATGGCTTCCCTGTTTTGGGACTTTGTCCTAATGAATATTTTGCTTTTCTTCCCTTTTTGTAGGTTGTTTTGTCTTTATTTGAGAGCTGAGTATACCTGGCTATGAAAATTGTTGTAGCCTGCTTTTAGTATCGGAGGCACTTGGAGGCAGTGGTGCTTTCCTAACTTGTATTTTGTTGTCATTGTTGCTACACTCTTGTTTATTTCCATCTCTTCCTTCATTTACAGATGGTGTCCCCCGGGAGACATTGATGCATTTTGCTGTGCGGCTGGGACTGTTGAGGTTGACCTGGTTCCTATTGCAGAAGCCTGGTGGCCGAGGAGCTCTGAGCATCCATAACCAAGAAGGGGCAACACCTGTAAGCTTGGCTTTGGAGCGAGGTTATCACAAGCTGCACCAGCTTCTAACTGAGTAAGTGCACGTCCTCCCCATGACCTTCCTTTTGTTACCAGCCCCTCCCTCTTATTCACAGTAGTCTCGCCCACTTTGCATCTCCCTGTCTGCCACAAATTAAAACCTCAGCTCTGTACCTCACCTTCTGTTGGAGGTCAGTGTGAAAGCTTGCTTGGTAGTCACTTTATTTTCTAAAAGACAGAACAGTAAGTCAAATTAACCATTTTCTCTTCCCTGTCTCCCTGTTTTCAGTTTCTTCCTTTTTACATTCTACTGAAAACTCATTCTGAGTTTTGGTCTGTGGGAGTAGTGTAGCATTACTAATGTATATTCAGTTTATCCTGGTTTATTACAAGAGGAAACAGTTTTCCTATGCCATTTACTTTTTCTGATGTTGAGACTTAAAGGTCTTAATTGGAAACCATTACTTTCATAGTGTAATTGCATACAGAAAACATGAGAAATGATTGAGTTTTCATTGGAATATACTCTAAATAAAATCAAGAGCAATAATTGATCTGTAAAAAGTGACTGAGTTGTTTTGGAAAGGGGCAGTAGGAAATCCTGTTTGTATTTAGGTTCAGTTGTTCAACATTTTGATCATGACTTTGGAGGAAGGGTGTTAGTCAAAACATTTGCAAGAGTCCTTTTTTTCTCATATAAATGGAGAAATAAATGCAGTACAACAGCCAGTGCTTTTCTTTGGGATAGGTGGCAGAAGTTTGAAGGATAGCTTCTCTTGTTTAGTATATTTTTTATTAGTTTTACAGTCATCATCTTTTCTACCACATTATCTGAGTGAGAATAAACCACCTGCTTCTGTGTTCTTTACCGATGTAGGAACCCTTATAAATGAAAAAGTATTCCCAGATTCTCAGGTATTTTATTTATGCCAGATTTAATTGAGTTGTATTTTATTTTATTATTTTTAGATGTGCTATGCAAGGTAGGAAGTACCCCAAAGAGGTGGTCGAATGTAATGCTACTTACAGTTACATAAACAAGTTTTTTTTCTTGATGTGCCAAGTTTGTAACTTTCCCAGTCCAGTCAGATACAAGGTTCTTTGCAGACAGCTCTCTGATGGGTGCTAGAGATACAGTGGTGGTGGGAGGGGTGTTCATCTCAAATGAGCTGCGGACACCTGAGCTCTACTATGAAAGTTTTCCAGCGAGTGATATATTCCACTCCTTCCGTATTCCCATCTGGCTGGTGCTTGGATTCATTCTCCTGGTCTCAGGAAAGGAGGTCTTGTTCCAAAAGTTGAAACAGTTAACTCAGTATAAGTATTGTGAAGTTTAAATGTAGTTCCTCTAAATTTGAGACGTAGAGTTAAAGACTGCCATCCAAAGGGGGAAATAAAGTGATTACAGCAGCTTCATTATATGCTTGGAAGGGGCTGTCAAGAGACTGATTACAGCACAGTTTTAACAAAATTGGAGTGTTTTCTAGGGGTTTTTTTTGCTGATTTTAAAGAAATACCTCTATTACATGTGGAATGCCTACTTTGTGAAGGAAGAGAAGTAAGTGGAAGCTAACAGGAGAAAGCTCCAGGGGAGGGCTTTCACGGGAGAACAGGAGAACTTTGCTGCATGTCCAGCCCAGAACTTGAATTCTGGATTGTTTGTTAACTCTTCTGAGGTCTAAAAAAACATGCAAAGTCACAACTAGCAATTAAAAAGTGCTAAGAAACAGATTCTCCTCATTCACAGTATCTGTATGATGATACTAGAAGACTGCTAGAATTTCAGCCACAGTTGGTCAAGAAAGTGTTCGTTCCTCTTTCCTTCTTTTTTTGGCGGGGGGGGGGGGTTTCACATGTGATATATATATATATACACACACACACACGCACACACGCACACACACACATAAAATTTACCTTTTTTTAAATAAAATTTACTTTTTAAAACCATATTTAGGTATAATTCACGATTCACTATCCATTTCCAGAACTGCTTTTTTCCCCAAGCAGAAACTTTGTACCAATAAGGTATTGGCTTCTGATTTAGTCTCTATCCCTACCCCCTTGTAACTTCTATTTTCTTCTCAAGGATTTGTCAGTTCTAGGTACTTAACATAAGAATCACATAACATTTGTCTTTCTGTGCCTGGCTTTTTACATATAGTCTAATACCATCAAGGTTCATCTATATTGTAGCATGTATCAGAATAGTATGTTTTAGAATACTAAAAAAGTGTGTTTTAAAATTACTAAAAAAATTACATATATCAGAATATATATTTTAAAATTACTAAAGGAGTAAGCTTTAAATATTCTTATCACAAAAAATAGATGATAGGATAAATGTGAAGTAGCTTAATTTAGTCTTTTCTACAATACATACATATTTCAGAACATTACAGTACAGCCCATAAATAATGTACAGTTATCAATTAAAAAGGCCCACATGTAACTAGATGGAAATAACTTCAGTGTCAATCAGATAAACAAGATTTTTATATATATATAGAGAGAGAATAGAATCTTACTCATTTTTAAAAAGGAGAAGGATCATCTTCATCAAATGAGGAAACAGATCCACAGAGACAAAGTAATTGGATTAGGGTAACAGGGTAGGGGGCAAGAATAAAAGCCACATCTCTGACGAGGCTACCTAGGGCTCCTTCTACTTCTAGAATTTTTACCGGGGGCCTATGATTAGACTTCTAGGGTGTTCTGTCCTCTGAACTGTAGACAAGAATTTATAGACGTTTCTGAGTTGAGTTTGTTTTTTGAATTCATAAAGGGGTTTGTACAGAGTTAAGAATTCTGATACTTAATAAAATCATCTGACATGGGTTGTCTCAACCACCTTGCTAGTTGTTTTCCATATGGTCCTGTCTGTTTTATCATACTTGTCAGTTAGTATGAAACTCAAGTGTAGTTATATACATTTAAAATTCACTAAATAACTATTTAGATCTTTTTACTGAAAATTGAGTTTAAAACACTTTCATAGTCCTCAAAATGTTGTTTTAATTCCTTGCTCTTTTTAAAAGATGTTTCTTAATTTAAAGTTAAGCAGTATAAAAGGAACACTGTGCTGGTTAGAGCCCAAATTATTTTGTGCTTTCTATGTCGAGGCTTATTTTAACTGACAGTTCATTTTGACAAATTGTACCTTACTTTGTGAAAATAGCGATTAGCCATTTTTAGAGCCAGAATGATTCTCTGAATGAGGCCTGTGTCTTTAGAAAACTGTTGAAATGAGTGTTCTGTCTCACTAGATAGAAAAACTATTCCCTTTGTATAACCTATGACTGTTGGGTTTCACTTAGTATAGTGACAGGAGGAAGAGATTTTATTGATTTATTGCTCTTACTTTAGCTTATATTTTCATCTTACATTTTGAATATGAGTGTGTTCATGATTTTAAAATTCACAATAAAGGCTGCGGATTTAGCTCAGTGACATGAGCACCTGTCTGGCAAGTGCTAGGTTGTGAGTGCAATCCCTGGTACCCAAAAATAAATAAGTAAAATAAAATTCACATTAAGTAAAATACTCCCGGTCTTGTGAGACATTTTGGGTTAGAGAGTACATCTGCTCAATTTTAGATAGACATTTAGTCATCTTCCGTCGTTTGAAAAACCTCCCAAAGATCACTTGGCTAGGTAGTGATGGAGAGATTAAGGCCGGAACCTTGGTTTTCAGACTCATGTGGATGTGCAGAAAAATATCTAATATGACAAAATAGTAAATGATTTATTATAGTATTGATCCCTGTCAGGGTTTGTGCCTCTAAGTTCTCAAGTCCTTTTGAAAGGCTTACACCTGAAACTTGGGTTTGGAGTCACATGGTGGAATAAACTACTCCAGTGTACATGTCACACTGAAGAACCAAGCACTGTTGTGTCCAAGATGTTCTGTCAGCAGCATATTTGGCTTGTTAGCCTCTTCTTCAAGTACTGGTAGTAGATCCTCAGAAGCCAGGCTGGTACAGAAGTTCACAGCTTTTGTTCTTGCTTTTAAATGGAAAGGATGAAACAGATATACAAACTTAAATTCAAAACAAGTGGCCATAGAGCAGGATTTGGAATTGCTTAACTTTTTTTGGCCTAAGTTCTGTTTGTCTGTCTGTCCATCTGTCTTACCTCTTTGGTCTCTGTATCCTGGGTTTAGGTAAAGAGGAAGTAGAAGTGTTGGATAGAAGCCAGATAGGAGAAGTACTAACATAAGAAATGCAAGTATCTCCTGTTCACTGTGCTGCTTTGGTGATTTATGTATGTTCTCCTTTAAAATCTCCCCCATAGACTTCTAAAGTGTAGTTGATATAGTTAGTACAGTATTCTACTCCACAGAGAAAATAGATTCAAAGAAGCTAAATAGCTTCTCCAAGGCCATATAGTTGGTAGGTCACCATTACTCATAAGCCTTGCTATAGGTGGCTTTAGACTTTTGCATGGAGGCATTTTTGGTAGCATTGTCAATCTTGTAACTAAATTAACTTGATTATAATTCATAGATCTGATTTTTGATGTCTTTTTGTGAATTTTCAACTGATCAGCTTTTAAGAATTTTGACTTTTCATATTTTTAAAGCCACTTCACTATTATTCTCAGGATTGCTGTATCTGACAACATGCTATAAAATTGCAGAAGGCACTTATTGAGGTTAGTATTGTATTTATAAAACGGTAACACTAGCTATTGTTCTCATATTTACCCTCTCCTTAACGCTTTGAGGATGAAGATACTACCCTCATTTTGTAAGGAAGTGATAAAATAGTAATTTGAACAGTCCCAAAGCTTATGAACCTTTACATTGCCTTGGACTTCTTTACGAAGATTAGATAGGTAGGTACTACTGGTTGGAATCACGGAGCCTTTTCAAGCATCTTGTATTTCTTTCTGTGTACTTTATTCCTCTGCTGTGTGAGTACAAAGGACCTGAGCATATTAGTTCTCCGTTGCCACGTAACGTCTGGGCCTCAGAATGTTTCTCGAGTTGTGAAATTACACAGCTTAATCTGTGGGAACAAATTCTCTGTGGTAACAGCGTAAGCTTTTGAAGATACTTCGTTTGTGACTCCACTTAAACTTAAGTGGGAGAACATATTGACCTGGAATATAGGGCTTTATAGGTATTGTGAAAAAAGAGAGCTGCTGACACTTTTTAGTCTGTAAAAAACCTAAATCTTTAATAACCATTCACACATTGTTTCTGTTTTCTCAGCTTAACTTTCCTTAAAGGCATAGTAGTGAAATGAGTTGAAAGTTTTACTGCAACTTATTATTAGCAGAGATAGAAGGAATCCTTAAGAAAGGAAAGTGAAATAGATGTGTTGAACGAACATTTTGCGTAAAATCAGTATTTGGCCAATGTAAAATAGCACCAGAATAAAATGAAATCATGTGATAAAAGAATAGATAATATAAAATAATATCCTATATATATTAAAATTAAGTTGTTTTACAAGTTAGACCTTATATTATTATTATTATTTGAGACAGTCTTGTTGTATAGTTTAGGCTGGCCTTGAACTTACTGTGTCACCCACGCTATGCTGGCCTTCATCTTGTGGCAATCCTTGTGCCTTGGCCTCCTGAGTGCTAGGATTATAGGCATGTGCCATCACACCTGGCAGTAATTTCTGAGGATTACTGGGTTTTAGATTATTCTTGAATCCTTAAGCTGCATATATTCTCTAACAGCACATTTTTTTCTCATAGCACACTGATAATATCTCTACTCAGTTCTGCTGTAGACAATTATAATTCAGGCTGGTTTTTAGTAGTGTGCTTTCTAGAAGGAATTTGTATTAGAATTTTCTGTTTAGCAAATCAGAGAAATCATTTATCTGCTGAATTTGGATAGCATTGTATATGGATCTTTTTGACAAGATTTTAAAAAAGTGTTTAGTTTGCAAAGGCACATACTTGTATTCATAGAGTTTGGTTTTTAAAAATTTCTTTGTTTGCTTGCTTTTGTTTTTGTTTTTGAGATACACAGGATTGAACCAGCTGATTCACTTAGCTGAATGTCCAGGCCTTTTTCTTCTTTCTTATTTTGAGACATGTTCTCACTAAGTTGTCCACGCTGGGCTTGGATATAAGATACTCCTGCGAATACCACCACTCCCAGTTTGAAGGAGGCTCCTCTTTTGGTGTTGACTGATGAAAATAAAATGTATTTGAACATGTAATTTGTTTTCATTTATATCTAGACTAAGAATGAGTGTCATATATACTATACATGATTTTGACTATTTTTCCTTTTTATAGAATAAATTACAGATACATTTTTGCAAATTATTCAACTTAGGGTTTAATGCTGTGAATGCTAGATAGGGTTGATAAAACTACTTTTTATATCATGTAATACCTAATTCTTCCATGTATTATTTTAATTTTTATGAACATTGTTGAATTGTAAAAGACAAAATTTTTCCTAAAGTTATTGAACTAGTGCATTCTGTCAGTGTTAATCTTGTCAACCTAATTGTTTAATCTAGAACATAAGAAGAATTTGAGAAAAAAAAAAAAAAACAAGCGCTCAGAATTCAAAGACCCAAACCAAAAATGGGCATCTGAGATGATGAATACATATTTCTCAGATGAATAAATACAAATGTAAGCTGGGCATGGTGGTGCACTCCTGTAATCTCAGCACTCGGGAGGCTGAGGCAGGAAGATTGTTGCAAATTCGCGACGAACCTGGGCTACAAAGTGAGCCTGAACTGCTTAGCAAGACCCTGTCTCAGACAAACAAACAAATGGCAAATGAATATATGAAAAAGTGTTCAACATCATTGGTCATTCAAGAAATGCAAATTAAAACAACACTGAGATTTCATCGCATTCCAGAAAGAATGGGTGCCGTCAAGAAATCAATAACAAATGCTAGTAAACAACTAGAGCTGATTACGACCAGTGTCCACTGTGGCTCTGCTCTGAAGACCGTGCCTGTTTTGCCTAATTTGATTGCCAAGGCCATCAGAATGTTCTCTTGATCACCCCCTTAGCCACTTGTGGGAGTGGGGAGAGGCACTGGCATGCTTAGAGGCTAGGGCAAAGAAGGGTAAGCCTCTCTCCTTTATTTCAAGGGACTTTATTTTACTTTTTTATTCAGATGTTCACAAGAAGTAAAACACAGAAAAGCTGAAAGAATTAAAAACAAACAAAAACCAAATGCTGGCAGAGCTGTGGGGAAAAAGGCACCCTGCTCCTCTGTTGGTGGGAGACTGATACAACCACTGTGGAAATCAGTGTGAAGATTACTTAAAAAACTAGGGCCCATTTGACCTAGCTATTTGTCTTCTAGGTGTCTTTCCAGAAGAATTAAAAACATCATATCACAGCGATATATGTGCACCCATGTTTATAGTGGCATCGTTTTTAATAGCTAAATCTTGGAAACAATCCAAATGCCCATCAATAGAGGGATGGTTAGAAAAGCATGTGTTTTTAAAAATATAATGAAGTACTACTCAGCCATAAAGAAGGATAAACTTGAGACTTTTATAGGTGAACAGATGCAACTGAAGACCATACTCAAAAGTAAAATAAATCAGACCCACACAAGTAAACATCATATTGTCTCACTAGTGTGAGAAACTGAATACGCAAATACTAGCCAAAATGTACCATATCAAAAGAAAAGAAAATCTGTGATGGGAAAAAGGGAAAATAAAGGGAAGGCAAAGGAAAAAAAACTACACACACACACACACACACACACACACACACACACACACACATACACACACACACACACACACACACGCACACACACACACGGTTATACAGGGGGCTGGAGACATAGCTTAGAAGCACAGTGCCTACATGGCAAGCACAAGATCATGAGTTCGATTTCTGGTACCAAAAAACCGATAGTTATACAACTTGTTTCTCGTAGTTCATTGAAAAAAAGGTGTGTACTAATATTGTTTGGGCAATATTTCATGTCATATCTTGTACTCTGAACAACTATGAATACACAGTGTGCTAATTATTGTTACTCTGTCACTAATCTGTTTTGAAACTTCTTATTGTTGTTTTTATATTTTTCCCTTTTAAAAATGTCCAAGTGGTTATGGAAAGAGATGAATAATTGGTATGAAGATGAATTTTTGATGTGAGAGAATTTTGTATGATGACCTCTTGCTTTTGCAGAGTAGAAGGAAAAATAATGGCAAAAGTAGGAGGTTTAAAGAGGATAAACTTGGTTTAAAAAACAAAAGTAGAGTTCATTGATGGCACTGATAAATACGTGGCTGAGGTCAGACTATGGAAAGCGACAGTCATTCCACTTGTGATAGTGCACTCTGATCCAAAAGCAACTTTAAAGCGTTTTGGGCTAATTTAATGTGTGTTTTCTATATGCCAATGCTCAAATACATGACCTACTTAGGTTGGCTTACAGATAAAAGAGGCACTTATATTATCCCAGATGCTTTTGGTTTTCACAGCTCAGCAGTGGGCTAATTTAAATCACTTCGCAAAAGAAAAGATGTCTTTAAAGTTGGTGACATGTAGCCTTTCAGGTCACTAGCCAGTCAAAATGCTATCAAAACTGATTTTGTAAATACAGTGTCTATTGCCTATATACAGTAACTTAAGAAAAAGATATGAGAAGAAAACTTTGTTTTTCCATGTAGCAGTAACAGTTTTCACAGTCACTAATTATTGCAATATTTTACTCACAATTTTATCACAATTTTATCTGGCTAATTGAATTCTTCGTTAAAAAAAACCCCACAGGTATAGTGGTCCATACCTGTAACCCCAGCGCCTTGTGGAACTTGTTTGGAGGATAACAAGGTTGAGTCCAGTCTGGGCAACTTAGTGAAATTACTGAGACCTTGTCTCAGAAATAAAACTAGTAAAAGGAAGACGAGGTGTAGTGGTACGCACCTGTCATTCTGCCATTCTGAGAACTGAGACAGGACATTGTCCCGAGTTCAAAGCCAGCGTAGATTATGTAGTAAGCAAATGTATAATGAAACGTTTGGATGCAGCTCAGTGCTAACGCCCTGCGTGCAGTCACCAATACTAAGAAAAAGAAGAAAGAAGAGGAAGGGAGAGAGGGTGGGAGGGAGGAAGGGCAGGCAGGCAGGCATATAGAGGGATTTGAATTTTACGTTCTGTAGAGAATGTTTATGGAGTACTGACTGCAGTGTACTTCGATAGTTTTCTGTTTTAATGTCCAGCCTTCACTAATAGGACAGTAATTTCTGTATTCACTTGATCATTAAACCTGTACATATTTAGTGAGCACCCGACTATTTTGGCATGGAAGTGCTGTAGTTGATCCTGGGTGCGTCCCTGTTGTTTACCATCCGTGAGTCTCGGTTTCCTCATCCATGAGATGAGAAAATACAATGTACTATACATATATGCTCTTTGCATCTGTTAGGATTACATAAGAACACGTTTATAAAGTCCTTAGAAGCTTAGCATTTCCCTTTATTTGGAGCATCAGGAAACAAGATACAATGGGAATATTGCAGCTTTGTACGAATGTGTACCACTATCCAGTTTCTGGCTTTCTGTTTCCAAATCAGCTTCATTCCACAGTAGTAACTGATCCTTTCAACAGCAAGGAAATTAAACTCCACTTTTCACTCAGATGTTTGTGAGGGTAGATAGTACTAGATGATGGATGAATGACACAGGGACACAGGTACTCCAAAGCGAGTACCTGGCTCATGTTTTCTTCGTTGGAAGCAGCAGTCCAGTAGTATGCATGGAGTGACAGTTTTATGTGCATTCCAGCGGTTCTAACACTGGGCTAACACTTTGCATTCATATTCATTTTATCCCCACAATAAGCTCAATATTGTAACTTTCCAGATGAGGAAATTGAAATGCAAAGAACATAAAGTCCAAGAACAGACAGGCGGTAATACATAGAGTAAGAACACCACACCTATCTGACTTTCTAGCTTATGTTCTAACCATCGCCTTATGAGTGTTTCTATTTTTAAATATTTCGGGGATAAAGTTTAGAACAAAGTATTAGTGATCAACAATAGTTGCCTAAAAGATGTACCTCCTTGCCTTTTCTTTTCCTTTGCACCCTCCCTATGTTGTTAGGGAGAAAGTGACAGTTCTTTGTCCCCTAGGTAGTTTGCATATGCTTTGAATTTGTCCCCCAAGGCTTCACCTGTTGGAAGATGGGCCTTCAGTGTGGAGATTTTATTTTATTTTATTTATTTTTTGGTCTTTTTCTTTTTTTATCGGTACCAGGGATCGAACTCACAAACCACACACTTGCAAGGCAGGTGCTTATGCCGCTGAGCTAAATCCCCAGCCTCTATTGTGGAGATTTTAAAAGATGAGATCCAGGGGGAGATCCTTGGGACATGGGGGGGCATACCCTGGGGCAGCAATGAAGTAGTTTTCAGGGAATCCCTTAGTTGTCATAGGAGTAAGTTATTATAAAATCCTACACATGACCCCTGAGTCGCTCTTTAACTTCCTGTCTGACAGTGTGAACTCTTGCTTCTGCACATCTTCCTACTATTTTTGGTGTCATTCACCATGAAGTGATACATCCAGGGAATCCTTGCAAAAGCCAGTGCCATGCTGTTTGAAATTTCAGCATCCAAAACAGAGCTAAATAAACCTCTTTTTATAGATACTCAGTTTCATCATACTGTAGCAATGAGAGATGAACTAACATATCCCTTGAGATCCCTTTCCCTCATGAATGAAAGAAGAAAACTAAATATCAGTGCTAAAATTCCTAGTGAATCTTTGTATATACAAATGTATGTCTCACTATACATAGCCTAGCCACGGGCCCCAAACAATTAGCTAAGAGAGCAATTGGTATTCATTTTGCAGGTAGAGCAGCTCTTTCCCCCTTATCCCTTCTGGAATTTATCCTTTCTAGTGAAGTGATATTTAGAACTTTGAACTGACTTCTCAGCATTCTAGTGCTATGCAGCAATAGTCAGCCAGTCAGACTCCCTCCTCATCTGTCTGTTTCTCTTCTCACTCTAGCATTGAAGTTTGACAGTGTTACAGTAAGGTGGTTTCATAGAAGATATTGCAGTGGCCCTTAAATAAGGAAGTAGGTGCTGAAGTTCCTTGTTAGAAGTAAACTCCAAACAAAACATGCTTCTGTGAGAGTCAACTTGACTACTTTTCTCTATTTTTAAAGCTATTTTATGAACCCACAATTGAAATGGTGTGGGCTTGCAATGTTCATGGTACTTGGACAGGTGTGTGTGTATGTGAGTATTAGCTACCAAATTGATGCATTATTAATCTTTGTCACTTACTGTACTCACTGACATTTTCTCTGAGTTTGCTGTAATTCAGCAGGCAACAGGCTTGACTGTTGTCATTAGGGCTGGAAAAGTATTTTTCTCTGTAAGTTGACTGAGTTTTACATCTATATTGACATTGAACCCCAGGCTTTTCTTAGAGTTGCTGCTAGAGTAGGAAGACAGACAGACAGACAGACAGACAGATGGGGAGATTGTTTAATTGGTTGATGATTGTTGCATGACAGTTAGAATGCTGGGAAGTTAGTTCAAAGTCACCTGGGGTTTATTGAATTTTATTGTTCCAAATATATAAACTGTGGAATCAGGGATTAGCCATCAATACTGTAAATGTATCTTTCTGAGGAATGACCTTAATTTGTGTTTGTTCTAGTATGGAAAGACTTGATACAGATCCTATGATATTTATGAAAACAAAGGAACACATAGTATTACTGGATTGATTTTTTTTCATACATATGGTATAAGACTTGTAGTTTGTCTAATTTGATTGTATTCATAATTTGAAACTGTTGTAGAGGCGTTGGTATTATTCTGGATAGTGAAAAGAGAAGAGACACATAATTTTTAGAATTAGGTTTGAGTGCATGTTCTGGTCTTTTCACTTACTAGCTATGCATTCTTGGGTAAATTATCTCCTAGCCTCATTTTCTTTACATATAAATAAAGTCCACTGATACCTGCCTCAAAACTATAAAAATTAAAGCTACTTGATGCAGTCGGGTACCAAGCTCAGTTGTTAGTATTATTAACTTTCTTCTTTTATTTTTTTTTACCTTCCTCCTCTTGATATTTTCCAGGCAGGTGCTCATGCTGTTATGCTAAATCCCCAACCCCTCTCCTCTTGATATTTTCTTACCACCACTAAGGATAAAACCCTTGTTCCTGGCCAGACTCACAGTCTGTGAGATTGGAACCACGTTTAACTCTTAACCTCATTTTATGACATTTTCCTCAGTGTTCTACTGAGCTAATTTAGTAGCATGGGGGGGGGTAGTCTTTTTTTAGACAAAGTTTTTGAGTATGAGGTCTGTTCTTAAAAGTTAGTAACAGTAAACTTGATAGTTTGTCAGATGAACCTTATGCCTGAAGGTAGGGGTTCTGCTCAGGCCGATGAACAAAAATTTCTTTTTCCTCAGTTACAAAATTAGTTTATAGACTGATGACTTCATTGTGATTAAAGTTACTGATTTTTATAAGTAAAACAAATTGTTTATTAATAAGGTTGTGGAATCTTCACAGTTGTAAATCTTTCAGTTTATTTTAGTATTCAACATTACACTTAAGTTTAGATTCATTAGCTTTTAAATCTTTTATCATAGTAAGTTTCAAGTGATTTTCAGTAATCTAGAAGTGGGTGTACATTTCTATTAGGATTTGGTTATTTACGTTGGTAAGCATACACATTTGTTACTTGATTTTTGTTTTGTGTTTGCTCTACGAGAAATCCAAAGAAACTCATTTCTGAGACAACCCTGCCCTCCTCCTGTTTTCCTTCTCTTTGTGCTTGGATATTGGACTTCTTGGTCTGTTTTATGTCTTCAATTTGAAATTATTTAGTCCAGTTACATTATTCTTCCCAGGTGTTAGAATATTTTGTAAGCACCTACCCCAAGATATGGGGATTGAATTTAGAACCTACCCTTGTTAGGCTTTAACTTGAGATCTTCATGTCTCAGCCTCCCAGAGTGCTGGAATTACAGGTATGGGCCACCATGCTTGGATAACATTTCCCTTTTTCTAATCTAAAGTTTGATCTTGGTCAGTAGTGCTAATGGTTTTATTTTAAAAATAACCCCCAGGTGCCCATGTTTCTTACTCATTGAGTATCATCAAGCTGTAGAAATACCGAGGATCATAGTTAGTTAGTAACCGGTAACTGTTGTGGAATAAGCAGAAATACACATCCTGACAGACGAACCTAGCTTCTGTATAAATACGCAGTTGACTTTTGAACAACATGGACTTGATTTGTTCAGGTCTATTCATATGCTTGTTTTATTTTTTGAGATTTGCAATAATTTGAAGAAGCTTGCAGATGGACCTTATAACCTGGAAATACTAAAAAATTTAAGAAAAAACTATCATGAGTACATAAAATATATGTAGATAACTGTCTGTGTTGTTATTTACTACCATAAAATATATATAAATTTATTATAAAAAGGTAAAAATTATCAAAATATAGGCACATAAGACTGTCCCTGGTGTTGTTCAAAGTTGAGAGAAGAAGATGCAAGATTATATCCTAAACACACAAAATTTAGTATATAGTGCACTACAGTAATTTGTAGCTGTCTCCTACGCTGTTGCAGTAAACTAGTGCTGAGTTCCTTTCTTCACTGATTCTCACCAGTAAATCACATGTGTCACAGTAAAAAAAATGACTCTTTTGTGGTATTCTGATTTTCATCATTTGCAATGCATAGAACATGTAAAATACATGTTGACTATGTTTTTGTCCAGGCTTTTGGTCAAGAGCAAACTATTATTACATTTTTGGTGACTCAGAAATTATATACAAATTTTCAACTCCACGGGAGGAAAGGGTCAGCATCGCCAACCTTAGTGTTGTTCAAAGATCAGCTGCAAAATCTGGGTAACATTTAAATAGAAATTTTATTTTATTGCTTATAATTTATCCAATCACTTAAATGACCTAAATCATCTGGGGAGCAATGGATTGAAAAAGAGAAAATGGATTACTAAGTGAATTGAGGTTGGTTAATGTGAATTGTTTCTTAGCCGAGGTTCTATCTGCCTGGTACTGTTGGTCTGGGTATAAACTAAATATAATTGTGTTGGAGTCTAAGCAATCCTTCATTATGATGTTTTATTTTTACTGTGTTCCTTTCAGGTAACTTTCCCTGACATCTGTACTTTGTCCTGTAACTTAAGCAAGCAAGAGGAAAAAATAATTTTTAGGAATTAAGTTATATATAATGTTATTCATTATGCCTCTACCATAATGGAGGTTTATTTCATTGTCCTATATTGTGTGTTATTTTTAAAACATTTTTTAGACACGCTTTTCCCATCATACCTACCAGTTAAAACTTTAGGGATGTCTCGTTGAATATTAAAATGAATGCTGAAGTGAACCTTGTCTTTTCCTTACTGATTTCTGTTTATGTTAAATTATTTCCTTAGGGTAAGTTCCAAAAAATCGTATAAATAGGTCAAAGCTTATAATATTTACAACTCCAGTGTTCACTGCAACCTTGCCCGTCATAACTCTGCATTTCTTTCCTTTCTTAAATCATTTGGCACTTGTAGGTTATTTTAAGGCTGTATAGTTTTTTTTTTTTTTAAAAAAAAAACAATTTTAGCTACAAATTAAGAGTCACATAGAGATTCTGACTATACATTAGAATCTCTGAGCTTCAGAAAACAGTGGTGCCTGGGGATTTGGATTTAATTGGTGTGTGATGTGATCTGTACCTTAGGAGTTATAAAAGCTCTCCAGGCAATTCTAAAGTGCAGTGAAGGCTGACATACTGCTTTAATGAGAAAGCTGGGCTTAACCTTGCACCTGAAAATTATTTCCTGAACTGGGTTAGGGGCTTAATTCTGATTTCAAAAAGAGAACACTAAGTCATTTGATCACATTAGTAAATATTTAGATGTGAGTCTAATGTAAAATTAACTTTACTATGTGTATGTTGGTATATTAGATATTGATGCCTTTGTAACTTACGGTAGCACGTGAAGAAGTACATTTAAAGGTGTTGAAAAAATGCAGAAAAGTGGGACTGGAGCACACCACTTTGGCTGTGAGAGGACTGTGGCACTCAGGAGGCACGAAGTCGCTGAGTAATGGAGCCAAAGTAAACACTCAGGATAAACGCGTGAGAGAAAAGTGTTCATGAAAATCACAGGCCACAAACTATGTCTCATATCAGTGATGTACAGTGATCTAGAACTTACATGCTCATCTGCCAAAGTGTGTAATTTTAAAGTATTGTTTGTTTTGGTCTGCATTCTTCTATGAAAAATAGGCAGGAGAGACATTACTTGGTGTTGTAAGATGCTAAACCCAAATCCAGGCTCCATTACTTAGTAGCTTTAAATCAGGTTACTCAGTTTGACAATTTTCCTGTAGTTTCTTTATCTACAAATTGGAATAATATGGTCTTGCACATGATAATTAAGAGAATAAATGGAATGATAAATTCAGTGAATTGTTCAATATAATTGTTAGCTAGTAAATATTAGCAATAAAAAGTGCATGTAGTGTGACAACCCTTTGTAGAAGAAAATAGAAACTAATATGAGTATTTATTGGCAATATGTGCATAAAGTCTGTGCGTCCTGTTTATGCCAATTTGGACATTTAGTCCAAATTAAACATACAGGATTAACATATAGGAAAGGTATTGTACTACTCTCTCTCCTCTTTTTCTTTTTCAAATAACTGAGGATTGAACTCAGGACTTCAGTATGCTTCTCTTTTTCTTTTTAACGTGAAACACCTGTGAGGTTTGAACCATTTATTTGAGATTAGGTCATGTTATAAATGAGATTCTGTGCAAACCCCTTCATGCTTTTTTCATCATATCCATCCTATTGTTAAGTCTTCAGGGAAGACCTCCATTCCACATAATTAGATAAATTTTTAGTGACTTGCCCCTAGAAAAAGTTAGTTGTTGGTTGGTGTCTGTTTGTGAACACGTGATGGGCAATACAGACATGCCATTTTTCACCATGCCAAGGTTGATACTGGTCCTTCATTAAGAAGAATACTCTCAGATAGTGAGAGTATGGGCTCAGTATTTGTCCTACGTTTTGAGAGAATTTTGTCAGTGCTCATCACTGTATTGAGTATTTTAGCAGATGATGGACTTTGAAACTTTATTTTTTGTAAATCAGAATGCTCACGTATTGGAAAGTGATCCACTTGGAGTGTGCATATTCTTTTGGCTCCTGAAGAGAACTTCTACTTAAAGGCGTCTTTGCTCTATTCTGCCTTTTAATAACCCTAAATACAGTATTTATTGTGGTGGGCACCTGAAGCCTTCCTGTAAAGATCTGCTCTTTCTGTCAAAAGCAGTATTATATAGTAGAGAGAACCCAGGTTTTGCTTATTTCAGTGTGCTGAGTAGAGAGGCTGTTTTTTACTGATCCACTAGTGTGTCAGGTTATTACTAATTTGTTTACTACCCCAGTTGCCACTGCAACTTTGTAAAGAGACTGTTATCATCCTTTTATAGATCAAGACACTTTTTTTCTCAGGTCAAGTGTCTACATCAAATTCTTCTTGTAAGTGGTAAAGTTTGACCTTAAACTCAGGTTTATCAGAGTGCTAATGTATGTGCTATACCTTGAACAAATGAGTTAGTATTCATTTTTCTCTTTTTCTTCATTGTCTCAATTTCCTCATTTCCAAAACAGGAATATTACTGCTTTGAAGGAATCATGAGAACTGAATAGTGTATGTGGAAATACCTATTTCATTGCCTGTATCTTGGCAGATATCTAAATAATACTATTTTTTTCTCTGCCTTATGCAAAAAGTAGTTGTAGAAGGGTGAAAAGAATGATTACTTCTACCTTTTTGAAGGTTAATGGTTATATTTAACTTTTTAAAATTTCTAACTTGTAAAAAAAATGCAAAAATAGTACAGTGAACTATATACTCCTCTAAATTCATCATTTGTTGCTCTATTTGTGATTCCCATAGGTATAGCTCACCAAGTTCTGTACATAAGTTGCAGATATTATAGCTCTTTTTTCCTAAATATTTCAGCATTTTTTAAGAAAAGAATATTCTTTTTTTGAAACAGTACATTTATCAAAGTTAGCAGTTTAATGTTAATACAACACAAGAGCAGTGTATACTTTAGATCCACAGTTAAGTATTTTTCCCACCTGATCTGGTGCATACACTAGATTTGTCATGGCTTTAGCCATCTTTGATGCCTGTGCATCTTAAGCCATCAGTACTCCTGACATCAGATTGCAGCAAAATTTCTTCAGATTATCTCTGCTTGCACAGAAAGTGATGATCTCAACTCATTTTAAATATATTGAGGAAAACAGTTCCTACTTTGCTTCCCTGAAGTGAATCTCCATAAAACGTACAATTACCAAGAGTTTGTGCAAGTGGAGACCTTACCATTTCAGAAGATCCATGGTCTATGTCCCCATTGAACGTCACAGATGAGTGAGAAGCTCATTACAGTGCAGTGTCTTACCAAGCTCAGAAGAAAAATGTGTATTAGAAGCCAAATATAATTCTGGGCTTTCAAGAATGTTGTAAATAGTAATGTTGTCTAATGTAGTGGTGATGAAATAATATTTGTACGGTGCAGTTGCCATAGTTAGCAGTAAAATACCCTTTTCTTTCCTTTAGAATGGGAGTGTTCTCACAGGAATGAAAAAAGGAAAGCAGTAGAGATCTCTGTAGACCTTCCTATATTAGTTACATTCCTCCATCTGCAGATCTGCATTTCATTCATTTTCTTAACAGTCTTAGAGAAGGCTGTGGTGCCTCTTAATTAACCAACTAAAGCAATCAAAATTTTTTGTGTACAAGTAGGTAGGCTTTATGTCCTGCTTTACTTGATTTGGTTACAATGCTGATATAGCATTATGTCCTAACAATTTGCAATAGAGTTTTATTTCTCAATGATAAAGTGGTACTTTTACAGTTAACAACATCTTAATTTTGGTGAAATACATTTAGTATATAGTTTCCCACTTTAAGGGAAAAATTTCTAATAGATTATTTTTTGCTTTCTTTTTTCTCAGTCTATGGAGTCAGCAGTATACTAAGCCAACTGTGACTATTTTAACGATAATTTATGTTTGACTTTAGACCTTTCTACTTTTGAAAAAATTATTATTCATCCTTATAGTCCTGGAATCTGTCACAGTGCCTGGTGTTTAATAAATGTATGGTAAATGTTTCATTGAATGATCTTTGATTATCATGTTGTGAAGCTGGCTCATGAAAACAGTATTTAGTTTGGAATAATTAGAACAGTAATTTACTTAATTCAAAAGTATTAATTGTACAAGAAAGGAAAATTAGCCATATGTTATGGTTACTTCTCTTGTTGCTGAGATAAAATACCTGGCACCCAAAGTTAAAGTTTGTAGATGCTTCAGCCTGTAATTGGCTGGCTCCAAGGCAGGGTAGCATGGCGAAGGGACATCACAGAGGAGAAACAATTCATGGTCGGCAGGATGCACAAAGCATCTTGCAGCAAGTGATGAGCAACAAGCGACCACAGCAACCCTCTTTCTGTCCTGTATTTTGACCCACTTTTTAACAGCAAGTTGTGCTCACTCCCAAGGAGGGCTTTCTTATTATCCATGCCCAGATGTATGCCCAGCCAATCCATGGACTAATTTATTAATCACCCTTGATTCCAGCGTTACATACTTAATCCCAGCACCACACACTCTAGATCCAGCCATGTCTGCAATACCCCATCTATGACTGCGTGAGCTTTGGGGAGGACATCTAGATTCAAGCCATAATACCACATAGTATACTTGGATGGTGTGTGGAAATGTAGATACTGAATACTGTTCTAACCAAAATAAATGGTTAAGAAGAGGAAGGAACAAGCAGTGTGCATGTGTGGTTTTGGAACACAAGGCAGATAGTGAGTGAAACATTTGTTTTCTGTGTTGGGTAGTCAATCTGTAATCCCTCCCTAGTCTTATTTTTCTCATGTATGTGTGTATGTTCATGACTGTGCTTTTTGATTCTATTGTGTGAAGATGTAAATAAATATTAGGTCAAGATTTCGTTTGTAGCCAAAAAACAGCAATAAAGAGAGATTTTTGTATACTACTGTTAATGTGCTATGTACTTATTTTATATCTTAAACTCCCAGTAAATTGCAGCTCCAGCAGACATTATCCTGTACCCAAGGCCCTAGTATTCCAGTGAGAGTGGTAAGAGAAGTAAGAACTATTAAATAGCCCAAAGAGGTACTTTAAAAACAAGCCACAGTAGGGTAGGTTGTATCTTAAGAGAGGAGAGAAGATACTGTTACTTGGTAGAAGAATGGGAAAAGAGATTAGGAAGCCAAGCCAAAAGATGAATATGGATTATGGGTTTTTGGGACATCTGGTTGATGAATTGTGTTTTAAGAATGCATATTTATAAATTAGATCCAGGGTGGAATATAAAGAGATGAATTATGGCTGAAAAGTGATCTCACGGTGTATGTTTATAGGTAGGACAGCTGCTGATGTAGCTTGGCCTGTGAAGGCATTGTCATGGAATGAAAAGGTATTGTTCTGGTTATGGCACTCCTTGTTAGCTTTAATGGTCTTGGTCATGAAGTTCCATGATTCTTTGCTTTCTGTATGCATGCAACAAAGATAGAATGCTTTATAGAATGATAAAGGTTAAAGACAAAATTCTAAATGATATAGCCCCATAGACTGTGGTTTTGCTTCTAGTGAAAAGAACAAATAAAACTGGGTGTGATGGTTCACATCTGTACTCAATCATCCTGGGAGGCTGAGACAGAAGGATTGAAAATTTGAGTACAGCCTGGGGGCTTCAATTCCCAGTAGTGCATTGGAGCCAGAGGGCATGCATACCAAATTATAGAGCCAAAACTTCTGAGCAAGATAATGACATCATCATTACTTTAAAATAAATTTCTGATAGCTTTAAAGGGTAGTGGAGTTCCTAGCACAGCTGACTAGTAATAAGAGTAGCTGCAAGAATACAGGTAATACAGCAAAGGTCTAAATTAGTGCAGTATCCAAGGAATTGAAATAAGGAGCTAGATGAAGGAAGCATTGCTCATGTAAAATCTGCATAATATTCTGAACACAGGAAACAATGTTACTAGGGAAAACAGTGGCTTTATTAATGGAGGTAAGTTTGGAGTTGCTGCTGCTTTTGAGAGTAGGGGTGTGTGAAACTGAGGTTTGAAATTTGAGGATGCTCAGAGGTAGGAGCTCACACACTGAGGCTAGAGAGGGATTTGGGAGGTGAGCTGGGATTGTGGGAAAGAATAAATGAAAGCAGAGGAGGGCTGAGTTGAGACTTTATATGTTCACATCTAAGATGTGAAAAGAAGCAGGGACAATAATGGAGAAACAGCTTATTTTTGTGAAAGTCAAGTGTCAAAATTTTACACATTCTGTAAAATTCAAGGACAAAAAAATGGCCACTGGATTTTGGAATTTGTCACTGGAGACCTGTGGCAAAGAAGTTTCAGTAGCCTTAGGTAGGAGCCAAATTGCAGAACCTCAGAGTGTTTGGAAGTAGGAGGTGAACATTTGTCTTCTTTGATGGGAAGACACCGAGATAGCAGTTCTAGGGATTACTTTAGCCTCTCTGAGCCCCACTGTGCGCCACTGACAGTTTGTGCCTTTACTGTGGGAAGATTCCCTTTCCCCCAAGTTGTAATGCTCAAAGACCGTCCTCATTCATTGTTGAGTGTCCCGCTTGGGGATCAGATTCTTCAGGTGAGACCTACTGGTCACAGGGTTGATAGGATTGCTATTTTCATCCTCTGAAGTGATTCCCTTTACTGTCAGTAATGCTTGGTCCATTGCTAATGGTGGCGAAGGAGCAAGTTCAGACATAGTGGAAAGTTAGAGGTAATCAGACAACATTGATGCAGAGTCCTGCTGGGGGCAGGGGGCAGGGGGCAGGGGGCAGGGGCAAGAAAAAAACAAAGCAGAACCACTGTCTTGACAATGTATCTTGAGAGAGTAGATAAGAGATGCCCCTACCCTCACTTTCTTTGGAGTCATAAAGATTACTTTAACTCACAATAGATAGCCTTGAGCTTACTAAGACAGGAAAAAAGGTCCTCTGAGAATAAGTAGACAAGGCTATGTCTGGGATTTGTGGAAATCGCATACCTTTGATTACGTGCATGAATGCATAGCAAAAGCTTTGCAGATCAGCCGTGAGGCCTGGCTGAAGAGGGACTTCAGAAAATTAATGAAGACATTAATGTCTTAATGAAAATTATTAAAAATGCTAAGTTATATCGTGGGGTAAAAGGCCTAACCTAATCACTTTGACACATTTTATTTGTGCATTTTACTGTTTAGACTTAATCTGTGTTTTTATTTTGTTTATTCATCAACCATTGTAGATTTCAGTTTACTGAATTCTCATTTCAATTAATTCTTATGGCTGTGTAATAGTATATGAATTTGTTCTTTAAATTACCAAGGCTATTTCCACTTTTGGGTTGCAGCAAACCTTTTATGTGTAGAACTTTGCCCAGCTTTATTAGTGAACACAGTAAAGTTTTTTAAATATTTAACTCAGAGCACAAACTATATTTACTTAAATGTTACCACACTGAAAATTGCAGCTTTCATCCTTGCTTTATTATTCTCCACAATACTTACTGCCGCCTTGATGTTTTGCTTACTTACCTTGCTTTTTGTCCCTTGCTGAGTATGTAAGCTACCAACAAAAGTGAGTTTTAGTCCGCACATTAACTAGTGCCTGGATACTAGTTACTTGATGAGTGCACGAATAGTGGAATTAACCCAGACCTAAAGGCAAGATGAGTATGGCAGAGTATTAGTGGCAATAGGTGTTCGTGGGAGTCAGTGAGAAAATAATTGCAGTGACAGGTCTTTCAAGGAAGTAGGAACAATAAACGTACATAGAGGTAGTGAGTTGGGAGGTTGAATAGTTAGCACCTAGAGGTAATGTGACAACAAAAACACATTCCTCTAGAGGAAGAACATGGGAGAAGTAGACAGTAAATAAATAGGTTGTTGTTCGTGAAAGGAATTCCTGAATATTTAGATAATAAAAGTGCAACAATTTGAGGATTAATAGTGGTAAGGTTGATGGAATACTCCCTTCTGCTGAGAGAATAAGGCGTGTCACTTTTTAATTGATGTTTACCTGGCAAACAGTGTTTTAAGCTTATTATATTTGGTTCACATGGAGTGGTGGTATATAAATCAGATTTTGTGTTTGAAGCTCTGTGTGGGAGTATGGCTGTACAGTGTATGGTAATCTGAGCAAGCTATCAGTATTGTCTGTCATTGTAGTCAGTGGTCAACCCCAGCTTGAAAGCTGATTTTCCAGTTTTCTCCTCCTCATTTGGTATAGCAGTTTTACTTTGAGTCATTCTTTGACCTTTGAAGTAAGTGCCCTGCAGGTACTTTTCTATTTGGAATCATTTTACTCAAAGTAAAACACTTTGACAAATACACAAAATGTCTAGCACATAGTATATGCTAATCTTATTTTAAGCAACTGGTAAGCAGCTACTATCAAGTATAGAAATTACAATAGTGTTCTTTTGGAGCACATTTGTGATATTGAGCCAATGCATGATCTCCATTACTTTACAGGTTTTCTGCTATACTAAATTTTTTATTTTAAAATTCTCTTTCTCAAGTGAATTACTACAAATATGATTTAGTATGCAAAACTTTGTAGAGGCAGTTGAAATACTCTTTCTTTGTTTGTCAACAGATGGCATATCTGTTTCTTAATTCATTAGTTTGTTCCATTTTTAAAAAGGACAGTGATCTGAAGTCTAACCTTTCTTCTTCCAGAATCTGTAGGATGCTTTATCACTGTGCTATTCGCTTATGCTTATTTGTGATATGATACATATACTGTGGGAAGCTCAAGATATTAATGTCAAAAGGAGAGTGGAAATAAAGAACATTCTGCAAACCCAGGAAAACGCTGATGGAAAGCATGATCTGTTATTTTGCCCAGTCATTTAGCCATGAGGCATCTAGTCAGAATAGAAGGTTGTTTTCAGGTGTTAAAGGTTTCCAAGAAACGGGGTTTTTCTGGATAAATGTAGGAAATAAAAAGGAAGAACGCTTAGTAGGCATTATTTTTAAATGAATGCAAGCAAGAAATAGTAACAGGGCGCATCAGTGTGAGACTTCTCTATGCCAGTACTATAAGCAATTCATGTTTATTTTCTGTAATCCTCAGAAGAGTGCTTGGATTGTAATATCCCTATGTGCACATGATATAAGACTCAGAGAAGTTAAGAAACTTATAAAACATCATATAGCTAGGAAATAACTCGATTTAAATCCAGAATCTACCAACTATGTGCCTTATCAAACTATTAAGAACAGACAGTGACACCAAGGATTGATGCATCAGAAACTTATATTTTTGTTGCAGGTAGAAGAAACTTGTTTTGTTTAACATTTGAAATACTTGCCAAAATATAGTCATGGAGACTATAAGTTTGTGTGGTGTGTCACTGTGTACTTCATCTTTCTATCTCATGTCCCAAAGTTCCTTCATCAGCTGTGAACGTAGTGCAAGCGGACTTTATGGGCATGGGTTTATGTTCTAGAAACAATGCTTAAATTTGAGGTGCTGTGGTCTTTATAGAAGAAATCTACAATTCTTGATCAAGTAATTGGCTTACAGTATTGGAAAGACCATTAAGAACCACATCCAAGAGATTTTCTGTGTTCATGTGTGAAGTTTGTTTTGTTTGGTAATAGATATTGAACCCAGGAGTGCACTACCACTGAGCTACATGCCCACCTTTTTTACTTTTTGAGACACGGTCTCACTGTGTTCCTCCAGCAGACCTCAAATGTGGAATTCCTCTGCCTCAGTCTCCGAGTAGTTGGGATTACATGTGTATGCCACAGTACCCAGTAAGATTTCTTATTTGAAACTTGTGCCACAAATAGTTGGTTATATGCCTGAACCCTTTATCAGCCTTATAGGTATAAACATGTTTATAATGATACAAATTGAGCAAAATTGTTTTTTAAAATTAAAAAAATTGAAGTTCTTCATAAAACCAAGAGCTTATTTAAAATAGGATTTAAAAAATTAAATCCTATTTTATTTGTTGACAAGGACAATATAATCTGGTATTGTAGTTTTTGTGTGTTCATTTGTTACTGTAGTAGTTAACTTCGGGAAATTTGAGGCATTTCCAGTATTGTTTGTAAAGTCAGAATGTGCTCACATGGTTCAGAGTTACTGGTTCTTCCCATTCCAATATAGTCAACTGTAACTAGCAGATGGTATAACCTATTTAAAATCAATTCTTAATAAGTGTTCTGTGGAAAACCAGGCTTATATGTTTTCATTATTTGGTTGTTGGCATAAAATTAACTACTTTGAAATCTGACCTTTTTGTGTGTTGATCCAAAAAACATACTTAGGGGGAAGATTCCTGTATTGAATTAACCTTCTTGTGACCTCTTAGGAAAATAGATGGATTTTTTATATGCTGAATCATGTAGGAGTTATATAAGGAAAAATTTTTACAAAGACAATCAGGTTAGAAATGACATTATACTTAAAGTGGCTTACATCTATGCCTAGGAAGTTGAATTCATGTGTTAACCAGAGACTGCTTGCTTGCAGGGAGAATGCTGGGGAACCAGACTCCTGGAGCAGTTTATCCTATGAAATCCCTTTTGGAGATTGCTCTGTGTGGCATCATCGGAAGCTGGATATCTATACTTTGACCTCTCCATCAGAATCCAGCTGTGAACCCCCATTTCCTGGAGACAGTTGCTCTGGACATATTTTAAAACTTAGGAACATCCAACAGCAACTAATGGTAAGCAAGATAGTTTTCCTTTTCAGGTGTGTATATATCTACCTTGCCTAGTGAACCGTGCTATACTCAGAGCATAAAAAATGTTTCTACTAAAGATTGTGAAACCTGTCAAGCAGTATCAGTAGTGTTCATTATCAGCACTTAAGTTATAAACTAGCATTAAGATTGTAGCATAGCAGTAGGCAGCTAAGATTTTAAAACTGATTTTTGTCATATTTCTGAAGTAATAAAAGATACTCACACATAACTGTTGCAAGCATAGAAACATGCAACAACTAGAACTAACTTTCTCAGGCATAAAATATGTCTGTGTCTGCCTAAATGAAGAAAACCAGTTTATGAGATTGTTGCTAAAATGCAAGAACCAAATTTACTCATCAATATAGCCTTTCACAGCTATTTTAATGAGTGGTGATAATGTTACTATATTTAAATGGATAGTTAAATGGTTTAAAATAGCACCAAAAATAAAGATTTTATAATTCACTCAAGTCTGTAAGATAAAAGTGTTTTCAAAAACAAAAGCATTACAGACTTCTTGATAGCATGAATTAGGGTAATATAGATTTCATATTGGGGCATCTCTCTTGGCTACAATATCTGAAGGACTAAGTTGAGATAATTTTTCCACCCAGTTATTTCAGGAGTGATTGGATTTGGAAACAGCTTGATAACGATTTCATTTAAGGTTGCCTAGAGTCAGCGCAATGCCAGCATCTTCTTTGGGAGCAGGCATTATTTCTGAGGCCAGCAGGCCAAGAAATTTGATAATAGTGTTGTCACTGTGCCTGCCTTTGCCTTTCAAAATCATATTTGTTCTAAAGCAGTCGTTTTATTTTCCTTTCAATGGACTGCTCAGGAAATCAGATTTTTCTCTTAGAACTCTTTACAAAGTGAATGAAAATCCACTTGAAAGCATCAATTTGCAGATCTGAAAGCTACCTACAAGGTCTGGTTGATAAGAAAACATGAGAAATTTTAAGTTGTGGAAAGATGTATGTGTTAGAAGCTTCTCAGATTCTTCAGATTTGTTTTCTAGGTCTTTTTCTGTAATGTATCTTCCCTTAATTGCATGTTAGCATGCTTTCCTTTTTTTTTTTTTTTTTGTGGTCTGTCTGTGCCTGCCTGCCTCTTTTGTTTCTTTTCTTTCTTGGTGGTACTAGGGATTGAACTGAGGGACTTCCTATTAAGCCATCTCTTTTCTTCCCCTGCCTTTAGGAGACAGGGTCTTGCTGAGTTGCCCAGGATACGCTCAAACTTGTGATTCTCCTCCCAAAGTGCTGAGATAACACATATGTGCCATTATACCTAGTGTGCTTTCATAATTTTTAAAAGGAAATCATACTTTTTGCAGGAATGGAGTGTTGAATAGTAGCACATGAGACATGAACTTTTAGTGAAACTCTATACTTTCCTTGTACTTTTAATAGGACTTTAGTAACTATAACACATTATATTGTTTTTATGTAAACTTTTACAGTAAACTCAATTAGATAGAAACAGTCTAAAATATTTACTTAGTAAATATATTAGAAACTTAGAAGTATAAGAAACTCGACAAGTAAGTAAGTAGTAGAAATTATTGTGGTAGATCAAACACTGAGTAGAGAACAGACTGGATATTTTTAAAATAATTTTTATGTGTTAACCGAATAGTATTATAATAATTGCTAAAATTTTTATATGCAGGTAAACTTATGAAATACCTATTCATATTTGTTCTAAAAATTTTTAAATTTGTTCTAAAAACTTATGAAATACCTATTCATATTTGTTCTAAAAAATTTTCCTAAACCGTGTCTACATACACAGGACATTTGTGCATAACATGTTGTATTTATTTTTTCAATGTTGTATTACAAATTTTTTTTCTGCCTATGCTGTTGTCATCATACTTGCCATTTATATAGCAGCATAAAATTCCCTCAAGCAAGTTGATGTTCTGTGATTTTCTGAACCATTCCATTGTTGGTTGTGTTTGTTTATTGGAGAAAATACTTTAAAGTTGCAGAAAATATTTATAATATTCTCAAGCCATAATGCCTTGTTAGTGATTGAGGTAAGTGCTATTACTACTGTTTGCTGTCACGTATCGAGTAATCAGCATTTGAAAACAGAGGAACTGCTTTTTATCAAAAGTAGTTAGATTTACCACACCACTGTTATTAAAATTATGAACCTAAAACTGAAATATGTAAAGTGGATTGAGGTGACCATATTTTGGGGATTAAAGGACACTGTAACTTCTTAGTAGGTACATTGGTACCTTAGTTCAAGAACTTGATTTGTTCTATGATTCTGGGGGAAATGGCTATGTTCGTGTTTGACACTTAATGCAGAGTTTGACATTTAATAAATGAAAGCAAAATTGTGCCAAACACTTCTGTTTGTGAAGAGAAGTGTTTATGTGCCAAGGTATTACATTATATAAGTGCAGGAGTACTCACCTGGGTTTTGTAGTTGAAGGGTTTATGAAACTAGTTACAGTTTTGTTTCTACTGGAGGTGGAGTGGAAGTCAGCTGTTTACTTTTCAAGACTTATTAAAAAAATATCTTCAGGGGCTGGGGATTTAGCTCAGCGGCATAAACGCCTGCCTTGTAAGCAGGCAGTTGTGGGTTCGATCCCCAGTACTAATAAAAAAGAAAAAGACAGGAAAAAAAAATATCTTCAACTTGCTCGTTTGAAGGTGTTTAGGATGCCTTTTTAAAAGTTTTTGAGATTCAATTTTAATCCTTTGTAAAAGAGTTCAAAATGTAGCAGGTATTCTTTTGGTTGGTTGGTTTTTTTCTTTCTGTTTTTGTTTTTGTTTTTTTGCGGGGAAGAGTACTAGGGATCAAATTCATGACCTTGTGCTTGCCAGGCAGGTGCTTGTGCCACTGAGATAAACCCCTGGCCCTCTTTTTGTTTTTTTTGAGACAGGGTTTCATTATGTAGCCCAGGATGGCCCCAAAGGATCCTCCTACCTTAGCTCCCAACCCCCACCTTCATCTGTATCTCAAGTTCTGGGATTACAGGCATGTACCACTGCACCTGGAAACTGTGTATATTGTAAGCCGTTTTTAATGTTCCAGTGGCTATGTAGATAATGAGAGAGAGTGAGAGCAAGTGAGCAAGAAAGAGAGAGAGATGTATTATCAAGATAATTTGTGTTTGCTTAGGTCACATTATCCTGTGACCCTGGAAGGACAAGAACGAGGGAATTTTGTTCTATAGAATTTTGCTTATAGGTGTCAGTGAAGTCTTATGGTCAGTTTTTTGAATGTATATTTTGATTTCCTCCTAGAAAACAAACCCCAGGCAAATGGATGATTTTACACCCGCCATGGTGACAGCACAGGATCCTTGCAATCTACCCAGTGTCCCAGAGACAAATGGCCAGATCCTTCCCTGTGCATCAGAGCCCTCAGACAGTCAGCAGCTTTCTTCTCCTGAAGAGACTGGGACTAGCCTATGCTGCCACGGGAGCCCTGTTAGACAGATTGAAAGTTCCTGTGATTTGTCACATGTGATTGAGGAAGAGACTACAAACTGTTCTTATAGGAAGAAAAATAAAGGTATACAGAGAAAAGGGGAAGAGGTTGACCCTGCACCTGTTGTGGACTCAAGAACTGTGTGTAATCAAGACAGATGCCTTCAGAGTGTGCCTGACTGCGGCGTAAAAGGTACAGAAGGAAACAGGGATGAAGAAACTGGAGCAGTGTCTTCTGGAATGACCATAGAACAGAAGGCTCTGTGTAACCAAAAGAGTTTGGTCCACAGGAAGGAAGATATGGTCATGGAGCCGAGTGGGGCCCAGCATCCCCCTGGAGGTGAATTGTTAGGCAGTTCAGCAGATGTCAGCCAGCCAGAGAGTGCTGGGAAAATGAAACATAGTCTCATGAACTCAGGTGCCACCATCCAGAACAGTATGTGTGAGGCAGGGAAAAGTGCAGAGGAAAGATTTGAGAACTCTGACAGCAATACAGCTGAAACCACCAACGTACAGGTCATCAGTGAGCCTGTGGATAAAACCAGTGTTCCAAGCTGTCCCTCTGCCACTAGTACTCTGGATGGCAGTAAACCTGATAATTCTTCCCTTGTGTTTAGTCTTGGAGAAATCCCTGGTGAAAAAACAGCAGAAACTGAAACTTTGAGGAAGCGTGAAGAGTATGCCGATGCTCTTGAAGATCAGAACTCACTGGTAATTCTGGCTGCTGCAGAGGGACTAGAGCTGGATATTCCTGTAACAGGCATTTGCAAGGCACTGTCACCCTCGGAGTTAACCTTTTCTGGGCTAGAGAAAGATGTACTGCCAAACCAGAAATCAGAAACAAATACACCTCATGTTGAAAGCCAGAACAGCAAATCACTGGTTTGTTCTACAACTGGAGATGATAAACTTGGCACTGACTCTGTGTCTCAGCAGAACACAGTGACTTCTAGTGGTGAGATGGTTGCAGAACATTGCAATGACATAGTTAACCTCTGTGGAGTCACCACAGCAGGGCAGTCCAACACACAGGACCCACCCACTGCTGTCTGCCAGAAAGACCAACAAGCAATGACTATCCCCCCTAACCCTTTAAGAGATACCCAAGAATGCATGGATTTTTGTTCACTTGAAAGTTCAGATAAAAAGGATCAAGGAAAAGATTTGAAAGTAGATACACCTTTAATAAATGTGCATGAGGAAGCTTCACATCTGCATTCATTGGTGCCCAAAACTCAGGAAGAACTGGGACCAGATGAGGCAGTACCATCAGGCAGCACTTTCCCTCTGGCAAGCAGTCCAGGCAGTGAATCAGTAACCAAAGATGACGTACTTTCTCTTGTCCCCTCCCAGAAAGAAAAGGGAACAGCAACCCCGGAACTACACAGGTCTACAGTGTGTGGAGATGACCCAGCCGGAGGAGATTCAGATTATCCTGATAACCAGCTGCTAGAAGACAGCACTGTAGGCCTGTCCACATCCTGTGCTGCTGTAGATCTTCAGCCCAGCATGGGGAATGTCAGTCCTGGAGGACTTGCTGGGGAGCATGAGAGCCCTGGCCTCTCAGCACCCTCTGAAGTTCTGACTGACTCTTCACTGCTAAGTGTGGATGAGGCTACTTGGGCCTCTAGCTCAGTTTTGACTGAAGAAGGAAAGAATCTGGCAGTTTCTGAAAGCTCTGCAGCTCAGGGACAAGATGACAAGGATAAAGCAGCAATGTGCTCCTCCATTAAGAAGGATATGCTTTCTTCAGGAATGTTGCTGGAAATGCAGACACCAGGTGGACAGGAGACACCGGGGTTCTCGGCCGTCTGTACAGAGGACAAAGCGCTTCACCACAGTGATTCACTGGTCATAGCCTCTGTCTGTCTGAAGGCAGAAACTGAACATAACAAGGAAGTGACCCCACAGACCTTGCTGGCCGAAGGTGGGGCCACACAGAGCCTGGTGACACCAGGAGCAAGTCTGCCTGCAGATTCCAGGCAGGAACCCTTGGATGCAGAGCAGAACAAATCACCTGTCTTGCCATGTCTGTTGCCAGATGTGTCTGAGGCATTTAATGGCAATCAGCCTTTTTCACGGGATGTTGAAATGAAGGACACTGAATCCCAGGGGAAAACCAATGCCTGTGAAGTGAGTGAAAATGTGACAGTGGATATTCCAGGTTTTAAGACTATACAAGGTCCTGCTGGGTCCAGAAGAAAGCATATACCAAACAACAGCCAAGACATTCCAATTTCCGAAGTTTTGTTGAACCAGGAGGAGAATATGGCCCTTAGTTTGTCAGGAGCTTTACCAGACAAAAGTATGACCAGCCCACAGGAAGCTATAACCCCAGCAGTGTTACCTCTGGATTGGAAGAAAGAGAAGCTGGACGAAGCAGACCTCAGTGGTATCACAAGTGCCTCCAAGGAGGTACAAATGGATGCTGAAGCACTGGAACCTGTTGCCATGGAGCTTCCCACAGAGGCAGGGCTCTCAACTTTTGATGGCAAGACCCCAGCTGTGAGGAGGGAAGTCACACAGGTTTCAACCTCATCAGACAAGCAAGCTGAACATGTGCCTGTGGGAGCAGACTTAGAGGAGGCTGCCAGCCGTATAGTGGAAGCTGTCATCGAACGAATCAAGGCCTCGGGAGCACTGATTACTGACAGAGAAATCAGTCACATGTCACTGTCCAGTCCTGAGTCAGGCCCTGTGACTGAAATATCAGAGGAGACCTCTACGGAGAAAGTGTGTGCTTCCCTGCCTGGGCAGACCCTGAAAATGGATAGTATTTGTAAAGAAGCCACAGGGACTCTCACAGGACTCTTTGCTGGAAGGGAGGAGCCAGAGAAGATTACTCTGCCTGTACAGAGACAGGAGCCAGCAACAGGTAAGCATAGCAAAATACAGAATTAACAGTTTCAGAGGCAAGTTTCTTTCAGAGTCTCTGTTGTATGTAGTAAAAATACAGGCATCTTTGTTATTTTAAGGTCTTGCTTGCTCATTGGGGAGGTTGCCAAGTTGATAGTCATCACCGTCAAGGGAATGCACGTCATCTTAGGGTTGCGGCTTCCTGTACTGTAGATTCGTAGCTTGATTACTTAAACCTGTTAACGGTCTGTCTGTCACACAGTAGCCGTTGCAACTTTCCAAACCTAGAAAACAATGCCTAGATCACAGATGCCTTAAAAAGATGAAGGAATTTGGCAGATGTTTTTATTCACATAAGCTAGTTCTTTTCTTTAGAATCATAAAAAATAGTGCTGCAGAGGTTGTGTTTTATTTACAAGCTTGAAACTCCCTTCCTCCTTGTCATCCTAGTCTGAATTTTAGGCAAATTCAGAGTCAGAGTGGTTTCATGAACAGCTGTAATTATCATTTTAAGCTGATGGCCCAGCATCCAAAATGGTAGCATTAAGTCATTGGTTTGCTCCCTCCTTTTCCTGTCTAAGGAGCAACCTCCGTTCTATTGCCTCTTCCTTTTGGGCAGAGTCTGGGAATTCAGGACCCTGCACAGTGCGTGGATAGGATGCAGGATTTCCGTCCAAGCCCAGCCTGCTGAGCTGCTGTCACTGGGCAGACCTTGTGTCTGCTTATCTCAGTGAAGCAGCTGCACTGAGCAGATTGCTCACACAGCAGCCTGTTCCATCTATGGGTAACCATGTCCAGAGACAGCAAAGAGAAACCACTCTTGCTGAAGGGAAATAAACTATTTGAATTAAAACTTTTTATTACGGGCGAGACTGAAGCTGAAACTGGAGTCAGTCTCCATCTTCACTTCTGGAGTCTTTAAAGGTCAGTTGAATGTATACTTTTTTACTGCTGTCTTCCACCAGCTGTAGACACGGGACTTGTCTCTGTGCCTGCTCCTATGCTTTGGTAGGTAAGAGATAGCTTGTCTTTATTGTTTGGTTATTTTTGCTGTTCTTTTTAATTGTTGATAATCCTTTTAAGTGTAATAGATGTTAAGAGTATCGGGGTGGAGTCTAGAGAGATCAGACAACAAAAAAGTGGCTTAGGAAGAACAGTTAAAACAGTTTATTTTTCCCTGTTAAGGACTTTTACCAATTTTTATCTCCTTATTTAAGAAGCCTCGGTAGAATTTTTGGTGATTTCAGGTTTTCAAATTTGTTGATTTAGATTTGTAGCAATAGAAATTTGTTGGCTGCTACCTCAGAATTTAAATGAGAAGATCTCTAATTTTTAAAATGAGACACAGCAACAAGTCTATTTTAGAGGCCCCTGGCAGGTTGGCATTTCAGAAGAATGGGAGTGGCTGTAAGTTGATGCCTAGCTATGTTCTTTTCATTTGGGTTCACTGTCCTTGCCACATGGGCCAGACTTATTTCTCCTTTTGGCTGTGGTCAGAATTTAACCCAAGGTACTGTACACTATATAAAGTTCTCTAGAGGAAAAGGTAAATATAGGGAGAATTTCAGACTTAAGATTTTTAATAGCATGTAATAGTAAAGATAATAAGAAACAAATTTTAAGGTTTTAAAGTTTTAAGAAAGAAAAAATGTACCAAATTTCAACAGTAGATTTTGGGTCAGTATTTTTTTGTAGATGAGTTACTTCCTCTGCTGCCAGAGGAATTACAGTAGGCTCACTGGTCACGGTCTCAAAACTATGGATAAAAGTAACCAGTGATGAAGAAATCTGTGCTTTTTTTCAGAAAATAGTCAGGGTTGGGAAAGTCCGTGGTCACATTACCCTAGGAAAAAAATCACCCGACTGTAATATCAGTGCCAGATGATATTTTCTATGAGGTGTACATTGTATTCATGGATTTATGTTGTTATATGAGCATGGAGCATAATTTGGAAGGAGTCAGTTAGAAGAGGATGAGGTGGTCCTTCACCTATCAGAAGCATTGATTATAGTGCTTAGGAAGCTGGTGGTACACACAGAGCCATGCAGTTCTTCAGATTGTCAGCACCCCTCAAGTCTTAGTAATCACTGTTTACACTTGTGACTGGTTGCTGTTGCCAGGATACATATTTTCTGTTGATAGGTTTAGGAAAGTAAATTTGTGCCAAGAATCACATCCCTAAATGAATAAAGTAAAAACATCCTCGCTCATTATTCTAAGAAATGTTTTGATCAAGATATACTTGTAAAGAGAGTCTTAGTGAAAAAAAAAATTTTTTTTTTTTTAGCTTTAGTTACATTTTATAAAATTCTCAACAAAATTTTATTCTCTTGACAAAGAATCTTGTCTACCCATTTATTTCTTAAGTTGCTGGTGAGGTCGCATAATTGTAAGGGCAAAGAAAGCAGATTTATAAATGTTCATTTATGGGATTGTAACTTTCCCAATTTGATGGAGACTTTTTGAACATGTGGTATTAGAATAAAATCCTAATTTTTTTTTTTCTCCTAGAAAAAACCTGTTTGCTTTTTGGTGTAGGAAACGTTTTATTTGTCAAAATATTGGTATCACTAGATTAATAACCACCAAAGAAAATTTTCTACATGACAATGACATGACAGTTTCATTTGTATTTAGATATTGACAGTTTTCCATTTGTGTTTGGATACTGAGATGAATTTCAACTGTTACCTGTCCTCTTAAAAAAAAAATATGAGAAGCCTAAATTTTTCTTGAAAAAATTTTTGCCACCACCTCCTTATATTTTCTTAGCCATATGGAGGCCAGGTAACAAAGACTACTACTGTTTGGTCAGCAAGAGGACAACTGGGATACTAGAGAAAAGTTGTATAAAGACTTTTTTCTGAAGAAAAGGAATTGCTGACTTTTGATTGTTTTGGTTATAGAAGAAATAAAATAAGCTCAAGGGTACTCACTTGTTGCAGCAGTGAGTCGATCAGAGTGTGTGGTATATTAGGAAAGTAAGTCAGGCTTATCCCAGAGGCTTTGTCTTATTTCAGGTAGCTTTTCCCTCTGTACAGATCTCTCTGACCTTATTGAAGATGGCCAAGAGGAAGTACCTACTTTCAGGTGTTATCTGTCCCATATAGTTTACGAATTTGTTTTTCTACATGCACATCATACCTGTACTCATAAATTTGTCATGAAGTCGGTGAAAATAGACATTTTAGTAGACATCGAATTGGGTCTTCTTGAAGTTCCAAATTCATGCAATGGTTAGGGAAAACCACACAACTGTGTGACAGAGGAGAAGCTTGATATGGGACCAGAAGTTTACCAGCACCCAATAGCAGAATACTTTCCATTTAAGGCAAAAACAAATGTATGGAACCTGGATCATGTTGTGTAAATAGTCAGTTTTTGTAGAGAATCAATTTTTTCAAATGCCTTACTGTGTGATCCACACTCCCTATACTCTCCACTTGTTCTTTTCAGAAATGCCAGACACAAAAGCAGAAGATGAAGTGGATTTTCTGAGTAAGATCGGATCAAGTTCAGATTTTGACCAGGTGACTGTAGGGAATGGAGCCACTACCCCTAAGATGAAACAAGGCCCAGAGACCCATGCAGTAAGTGACACCAGTAAGACTGTGTGGGCATAGAATGTGTTTGGCTTTGTCTGCTATATATGATTAATGGCCTAGGTTTTTGTTATGGTACAGGGACACAACAGTATTTTACTTTCTCTCTTGTTCTGTTGTAGAGATGTGGATGTGTAATTAAGCTTTCATAGCAAAATGATGTGTAGTGTACAGCAAAGGTTTGGAATAGGCTATCCTGCATGAGTCTTGGAGATTACAATGAAATACATATTTTCCTCCATGAACATAAGGCACAGAGACTTGTCATTCCCACACTTGAAGTGTACTACAGATGAGAATCACCACAAAAGGGGATCTATTAACTCTTCTGAAACTTGACTCTTCTTTCTTACATATAGAAACTGACAGCAGCAAAACTGAGGTTTTACTTTATATACCTCTCTAGTAACTGTCTAAAATACGAAGTACTGTATGTCATTTTTAGTGAAGAAAAAAATAGTTTTAAGCTTTAAACATAACACCTTTATTGGTATATAATTCACATACTATTAAATTCAAATAAAGTACACTCATTCAAATAAAGTACATGCTTCACTGATTTTTAATCTGTGTATAGACTTGTTTAACTGCTACCACTGTCCTCCTAATGTGACAAGATTATCATCACCCTCAAAAGAAACCCTGCGCCCCTTAGCAGTCGACCTCGCCCCACTGTTTCCTTCTCCCAGCTCTTAGCAAGTCACTAACAGACCTGTTTCTATAAATTTGCCCATTCTAGAACTTGATGTAAATGGAATTACACAATATGTGGTCTTTCATGACTCTCATTTCATTCATTTGTATAGTGTTCTCAAAAGTTCATCTGTGAAGAACTGATCGTTATTTCATTTCTTTTAATTGCTGAATAATCCATTGTATGGATGGTCTAAATTTTGTTATAAATTTGTTATAAATTTGTGTTGTTTTCACTTTTTGACAATTGAGGGTAATACTGGTATGAACATTTTGTGCAAGATTACATAGGCATATGTTTTTACATATGTACTAGTGGAATTGCTAATTTACATGTAGTAGTTGTATATTTAATGTTCAACAGGTTTTTAAAAATGTTTTTCTTCTGGCTTGAAGCGATTAAGCTTTAAAACCAGTGAATTTAAACATGTTGCAATGCTCGGTGCTTTAGATTTTATCCTGATTAAAGAAAAACACTGAAAATCAAGTTAATGGATTAACTCATGCTGGCTGTTGAAAATATACTCTTTTCTGGGTAAACTTGACAATCGTGCCATTTTGCTTTTCAGAGGGCTATGTGGTTGTTTTTTTTTTTTTCCTTAAGTTATCCCTGTAGATATATAAAGGGCAGTATTGTCCCAAGCCGTCAAGTGTGTGAAGTGATAAACAAGCCTTGTTTTATTGGAGTTCAGTGGTATGAAGGTTCTGACTGTTCTGACCTCTCCTTGTTGCAGATAATATTCATGACTAATGCCTGGGTGGCTCTTGTATGGCAGTCATTTTTCAGATAAATGTTACTTTTGCGCCTGGAGAAAGAAAAGAGCACACCCCTATGGGTTCATTTGTGTTTGTTTCAAAAGCTCCTCAGAAAGGAAGGAACAAACTCATATCCTTGAATTCAAGTAGTTCTTAGTTCATCTTTTTTTAAAAAAAACATTTATAGGTATATTTTAGCCATGCATGATGATGGCATTCATCGTATGAAATTTGTACTTACACGTGATATATCTTTGTTCCTTTTTTCCCATCCCCTCCCTTCCCCTCAGCTCCCTTGCCCATCGTTTTTACAAACGCTTTGTTTTAATTTTTTTCTTCCACTGTTTTCTCCTTTTTCCTTCCTTCCTCTTTTCCCTCCCCGCTTCCTAATACTCATTCCATTTGAATTAGAGATTTCACAATCTCTATTACACATTTTGGTTCTTATTTACACTTTCAGGTTCTCACACCAGAGATAGCATTTGATAATTGAACATGTGTATCCAATTAATGTCACTTCAGAGTATGATCTCAAGGTTTATCCATTTACCTTGAAATATTTTGAGTTTATCCTTCTGTATGGCAGAGTAGTACTCCATTGTGTTAAAAAACACCCCACATCTTTATCCATTAATCAGTTGATGGACATTTGGGGCTATTTCCAAATTTACATGTTATAAACTGTGCTGCTATAAACATGGGTGTGCATACATTGCTGTGGAATTATGTTTTTACTTCTATGAACAGTGGAGAATGGTTCCTTTTTCCCCACAGCCCTCCAGTATTTGTTATAGTTTGATTTCTTGGGAATAGCCATTCTTTCTAGAGTGAGATGGAATCTCAGCATTGTTTTAATTTGTATTGCTTGAATGACCAGTGATGCTGAACATTTGTTTATAAATTTATTTGCTGGGGCTGGGGATTTAGCTCAGCGGCATAAGCACCTGCCTTGTAAGCAGGCAGTCATGAGTTTGATCCCCGGTACCGATAAAAAGGAAAAAGACAATAAATAAATTTATTTGCTGTTTTATGAACTAAGGTACTGCTATAAATTAAAAATTTAAGCATTTTCACCATATTTTTCAATCTTACCTTTCTTGAAAACTTTCAGGTTTGAATAGTTTGCTTATATAGTGTGAAAGCAGCCACAGACAGTATAGAAACAAGAAATGTGACTATTTCAATAAAATCTTATTCATGGATACTGAAGTTTAAATCTTGCAAAATTTTTACATGACGCACAGTACTCATTTTTTATATTTTTCCTCTGATTAGTTATAAAAGTAAAATCTAAGCTTTTTAATGGCTATTCAAAAATAGGCGATGGGCAGATTTCTTCTTCCATTCCCCTCCCCTTCCTCACCCAGGTGCCCTTTCTTCTCCTGTCCCTCTTCTCCCTTCCCCTTCTGAACTGTACTGGGAACAAGGAGTTCCATTTCTGTCTCTCCTGGGCTAGCTTCTTGACTTTAACATCTCTAGAACTGAATTTCCTTATTTTTGTACATCTTTTCAGCCTTACTCTTCTAAAATCTGTGTTTGCGTTTGGAAATGAATTAGTTGAACTTGTAGCTGTAGTTTTGGATGGAGTGGCATTTGTTTAAAATTATTATTCTGACACATGCTCAGTCTATGTGTTGGGCTATAGAATAGGACAGTCATTACTAGAATTGTAAATGCATTGAATTATATTCCCATGCCTCTAGTAGTAGTTGGAGATATTTCTTAGCTCTTTTAGGATTCAAACTAATTCGTTTTAAAATAAATCTCATATTCTTACTGTTTCTTTAGCTGCAGCAAAATACCAATATTATATTTAGAGGGTGGCTTTTGGTATACAAATTAAGAGAATTTTTAGACCTGCTTGAGTTCCTAAAGAATGATATGAAAAAGTATAAGGCCAGGCACTAAAAAAGTAGCAAAAGATGACTTAGAATTGTAAATCAATAAAGAGCTTCTAGGACCATTCATCTTGAGAATATGTTCTGCTGTGGGCTGGAAAAGATTTCAGTTCTTGCTTCCCTGCCTTAATGCTATAAACCAACATTTCCGTGTGTCATAGGGATCCTTTTCTTTGCACCATGTGGCCAGGTTCATTAGAAAGGACTTGCTTCTCTGGGACATCTGTCCATTGAAGTATCTCTGATAATTCCTTCCCAAATATTCATTGCATAACCTCATTAGTCATGCAGAGAAGTTAATTTGGCAAGCCATTGTGTCTTGTCAGTATTGTCTATTCCCACGGGCCTAGGAGCCAAATAGACAAGAACAGATACATTTGAGGACAACTATAAAATCCCATGTGTGAGCCAGGGGTTTAGCTCAGTGGCATAAATGCCTGCCTGGCAAGCTCAAGGTCATGAGTTCAAACCCTAGTATCACAAATAAATAAAATCCCATGTGTGGAGTACTAGAGTTTTCAGAAAGTAGGGTGTTTTTTTTGTTTTGTTTTGTTTTTAAGCTCACCCTCCCCAGTCAAGGAGACATCTTCAGTCAGAATAAGGATTCATTTCTTTTTGATTAAAATACAACACCAAACGAACTGAATTTTGTTTGTGTGTTTCTTCCTTTCCTTTTTCTTTTCTTTCTTTTCTTGTTTTGTTTTGTTTTGTTTTATTTCTTTGAAGAGTTTTGCTATGCAATTCTGGCTGGCCTTGAACTCACTTGTAGCCCAAGGTGGTTTTAAGCTTGCAGCAATTCTCCTGCCTCTGCCTCCCAAATGCTGGGATTACAGGCTTATTATTATTTTTACAACACTGTTAATGTTTGTATCTTCAGGTTATGTTGATTTGGACCATTTCCTGTTAATATTTTCTTGAGTTCTCTGTCCTGTGATTTTTTGGGGGGAGGTACTAAGAATTGAATTCACGACCTTGCACTTGCCAGGCAGGTGCCGGTGAGCTATATTCCTGGCTCTCTCCTGCTCCTGTAATTTTTAATGGGAATAGTGTGGTTTCTTTTGCTTAATCTCAAGGAGGTGAGCTTGCACTTCTATCTTTAGTCAAAAAGTCGTCTAAAAGCTTTTGCTTTGTGTGGCTGTTTACAACCTTCATGCACTACCACAGACGGAAAATATAGCAGTTGCTAGCTGTATGGTTACTAACCTGAAAACCCATAGCAGTGTTACTTAAAATGGCTTACACACTCCACTCTATTAATATTTTTTGAATTTAAAACAGTCCTGCTATCATATTTACGTATGTAGTTATGTGGTCTGTGTGCCACCTAGTAGAAGGCAAATTAGTCTCTTTTCGAGTTGTTACCAAGTGTTCCCTGCATAGTTTGGCACTGAAGAGAACCAAGCTGCCTCCTTCCTCCATTGTTACCTGTGGGTCCAAATCCAGAGCCATCAACTATAGGGAAGCTCCCCTGCGCTTTTTGTACAGACTTTAAGGCCCTTGTCTCCCCTGAAATGGAGTTTCAGGAAATTTTTTAGGTCTGTTTTTGCATGTTTTCATTGTAGTTGCTGAAAAGAACTCGAAAAGAACTTAAAGAACTCAAGATGGTAAAACTTCAAGTGGCACAACTATAACCTTAGTTAAGGGTTTATCTGTCATCTGGCTACACATTTTCAATGAACTTGTACAAATTAGTTAATTTCTACGATTTATTTTCTCCTTTTTATAATGGCTAGATGATCTCTAAAGTTTATCCCATCTCTTAATTTTTGACCAGTGTATAAGTCTAAAATGGTTGGAATAAATTCACAAACGTTGACATCTGTCTTATTTGTTGGACCAAAAGGAATAATCATGAGAGACTTTAAAATCATATTTTTTTTAACAACCAAAATTTTAACTTAACCATGTTTTCCTTAAACATTTTCCACGATTCTTTGCTCTGGGGTCTTATATTGTAAACCATTTTTTTCTGTTACAGATGTCCATTTTGTCTATTCCTATCCTTCCTCTTCTTTGGGATAAAAGAAAGAAATCTGACTTTTAACTATTCTTTTCATCCAATCATTCTTTCTGGTCATTTCCTACACTTTGGTTATTCTTATCTCATATTGACAGCCAGTGATAGTAGCTAAGGAAGGATGATGAAGCCCAAGAAATTTAAGATTTTAACTCCAGTTCTTCCACTTACTAGCTTAAACAATTTTGCTTTATTTAGAGCTTGTTTTCCTCATTTGTAAATTTGGAATATAGATATGTATTGTGAGAGTTACTGTATTAATTGGAGTAAATATAGTTCTAGTATATGATAAGCATTTGTAAACAGTATAATTCTAATCTGCTTTTAAACTAACTCAGGAATACTGGACCAGTTTTAGGATTGTGTGATCAAAGGATTTTAAATAAGTCATGGTTATTATGCTCTGAGAAAAATTGCTAATTCTGTCAAGCCATAGTGGTCTTCATTTAAAATTTCCTGTCACTTTGTATTTTATCATGAAGATAAACTAATTTATTGGACCTGAAAGAGCTAGCACTAGATATTGCTTAGAAAAAATATGTATTGCTTCTGACCCTAAGCTCTTTGTTTACCTTTTGTTTGTTTGAGACAGAATCTCGCTTTGTAGCCCAAGCAGTTCTCAAATACGAAAGTAATCCTGTCCTGGCAGATAAGTGTGCGCTACCACGTCCAGCTTGACAGTCCTTTTAAGTGTTTACTCTAATGCACATGTACATTATTCCAAGGAAAATTAGTTGACAGTAAATATCTACCATAAACTTTAGATGGAGAAACCTTCACCCCACACCTTGGTTCTGGCAATTGGAACCAGGGCCTTTGCAGTAAGCTACCTCCCCACCATAATCCCTGCCTACTTTAAAAAAAAATTTTTTTTTTTAAGGTAAGTTCTGTAAGTTGCCTAGGCTGACCGTAAACTTCAGTCCTTCTGCATTAGCCTCTTATGGACCACCATGCCTGGCTACATGGAAAATATACTCTAATGAGCACATGTAAAAAATACTGTTGAGTTTAAACCTAATTCAGAAATCAGATGTAGAACAAAATACATTGTGTTGATCTTTTTTATATAGTGAGCATGATGTTCTGACTTGTTACAAGGATTGATATATAGAGTTTGGAAGAGTTTGGACTTTGGAAGAGTTTGAAAGTCTAGTCATTTTGAGGTTCAACAAAAATTGATTTCTATATTCGTACTAAAGATAATTGCAAAAGACTTTTGAAACTATCTGAGCTAATTGTAATAGGACTAATTGGAGTAAGTGTACGTTTCACAAAGTGGACTTTGTGGAAAATATTTATTTGATTGTTTAAGATTGATATCGAGCTTTTATTTATGTGATATGTGTGTGTGCTTCTTTTAGTAGAATATCAGGGTCCTTGGGAGTGGTAGCATTGTAACTGAGAAGCTTTTGCTCAGTCTACTGTTCTCTGAGCATGTCCGAAAAATGAAGGTGGGAGAAAAGTACTAAAAACTTAGGAAGTATTTCATTGTTTAAAATATCCTTGAATAAAGATACAGTAGAAAAATGTACTGTTAGTATTATACTAGAATTGGAGTCCTCCCTTGACTTACTTGTAACAGTGAACCAAAGGGTCAGAAAATTGTAAAAGGACTGATTCTGTAACTGTAGAAATTCAGAATCTTCCAGAATAATTGTTCTCATTATAGAATCTTAGGGTAAAGAAGAATTTTAATGATAACAAGGTCTGTAGTATTCAGTTTCCATGGAGGGAAGTAGAGATCCAGAGGACCCAAAGGACCTGCCCTGTTCCCCAGTGGCCAGTGGTCAAGCTCCTCCTTTACTGCCTACCTCTACTGCCTCAGAGAGCACTGCATCTCACTGAACTAAGCGGTGTCACACGAAGCCAGAGGCTCCCTGGAAACCCCTCCAGTGTTTTTCCTGATTCCAGCTCTGTGCTGGTACACCATGGAGATGCTTCTATAGGCCAGCCTTTGCTTTTAGTGATCTTGCTCTGCTGCAGTCCCGTAGCACACCTTAAGCACCCTCTGCTCTGACAGAAGGTTATAGCTACACATACACATATAATCTCTTTATGGTTGATGTGCTGTGTACATCTGCTGCACTGGCGGCTCTGCAGCGCTTCCTTTAGCACATTGTCATCTGATGCAGATTCCTAGTCTTGTAGCGTGGTTATGTGCAGCTCACAAGAAGGGTTGATCTGGTCAGATTTAAGATAACCAGTTTCTATTGCCTTTTCCATTCCAGAACTTGGCATCTTTATTTTTATTTGTGTTTGTTTGGTTACCTTCCTTGAAATCTAATGAAAATTGTTGTCTGCTAAGCAGGGGTTTTTCATTTCAAACACAGCTGGCTTAGGAAGCCAGATATGTTTAATGACGTTTTCTGAAGTGCAGCAGTAGACAGATGACATTACAAAAGACCAGTTTCATGTTTGCTGAATCCTTCCTTCATTGGTGATATAGTCTGGTAACCCCAGGAAAAGCAGGACTGTCGGGTTCCCTTTCCATTACCCTGTATCTTTGTTTCTATGAAAATAACTTACAGGAAAAGTCCTTCTGGTCAGTTTTATTTCTGACATGGACTTCTTCAACATGCTTTCTTTATGTTTTGCTACCTAAAATTCTGTTGAATTCATTTTCCCATAAAAATCAAGATCTTCTGAAGCAGAAGGGCCTAGAGACAAAGTGTGTTGTGTTTGGGCCTTTGCTGTCATGCTGTGCTAGTGGCAGAAGCAGCAGCAGGTGCACTGGCTGAGTTTCTGGCTTCTTGAGGTGGGACCAGCACCTGAACCAATCTGAAGATGGAGAAATGCATGGTGAGAATCACTAAGGCCTGTGAAGCATGTGACTCCACTTCGTGGGCAACAGTACATTTATTCTGAGTGGCCCAGGAGTTCTTTCTCATCCTCCCCTTTAAGGGCAAGAATTATGGGAAGCCTCAGACTGGACTGGTCACCAAAGAAGGAGAGAGTGCACGTATATCCCCAGCCCTTCACTTTAGACATTTAAAGATTCCAGAATTAAATTGTGCTGTTGTACAATTTAATTGTAATCCCTTATTACTGTCGTCCATTTCCAAAACTAAATAACCTTTAATCTGTAAACACCTACTGTTTTTGTGCTGAATATTATAGTAGAAACCAGGAATGCCACCCACAGAGGGTAAATAAGATACATCCCATCCTTGAGAAGCTTTGTTGGGAGAGACAAAAGTAAACCAGCAGTTGCTATCTGGATCCTAGGAACTCAGCAGAGGGACTAGTTGCCTTCTTTTTAGGCGTGTCCACACCATAGTCTTTCTGCTGTTCACTTCTGGTGGCATTGTATACTATGAAGCATTAAGTGGAATTCTGCTGAAATGTTTCTCTCAAGGAATTTTCCCCTTGACAACTTTGCTGTCCTTAAAATAGAGAGTTGGCCATTTTATTACAGTTCTGGATAATGATGCATGTGTCCTGCTTGTCTTGCTGTGGAACAGCTCCTGTCCCTATTACCCTAGGACACAGCACAATAGGCTATGGTTCTTACAAGTCATTAGGTTTCCCTAATAAAATCATAGCGAGAAATAGAGGCCTGGCTCTCCTCCCTCATTAGTGCAGAAACCTGGTGCTGTGTCTGCTTCATGTCAAACTCAATGAATTGTTTTTCTCCTCATCAGAGGATGTTCTTTCCTTCTTGTGTCAGGAAAGAGGTTTACATTGTGGCTTTCTTGACATGTAACCTAATGCAATTACTGTTGCAGCTAAATCCATTAAAAGGAACACCAGCAAGCTGTGGTAAGAAATAATTGTTTTAAGAATAGGCATATAATGTGGGTAGTGTTCTTAGATTTGCTTTGTAGTTGAAAGAATGTGTTCTTTGGAGTTTGAGAAAGAGTTTGTCATTGACAGCCCCTCTCCTACATCTCCCTCTTGGCTTTTGTGAAGGCCCCTAAGAGATTCTGGCAGTGGTGTGTGCAAGTGATTGGTATCTGCTGCTCAGCATCAGAGTTCCAGTGTATTTCTACCTCTTCATTTTGGTTTTGGTTTCATACTGAGAGTTACTGGATGTTTAAGAGGAGAGTAGCAAGCTCATCAGTGCCTTATAGTGCCAGGTTTTCTGCTTTATTTCTGATGGGAACCTGTTCTACCATATGATTGATTTCTTGGCCTAGGTCTTGGCCTAGATTGATTGATTTCTTGTCCTAGATCTTAGAAAAAGGAGTACAGTATATAAAATGTTATATAAACTTATGATGAATATGTCTCCAAATCAGTCTTGGTTTTTTAAAAAATAGTGCAATGCCTGAGAGCAGCAAAGGTAGGGTGAGACATACTTAGCCCTGTGCTTCCTTAATAAGTGCCTTTCAGCTAAATTCATTAAGACACTAATCATTCAGTCTCTTCCTAAAAAACTTTATTTGCCTTCTGAAAACCATTTCAGTTTTTTATTCTTACTGTAGTTACTAAGTTGTCAGCTTCATTCAAAATATTATGAGATTATACCTTATTTCATAACCAGAAGCATTGGATTTCATATAATCTCTTAAGCTAGAATGCTCTAATCTCAGATTCTTTCCTCTTCCCACAAATAAAACTTTTTCTTTAGATACTTATCACATTTAATTTAGGAGTTCAAACCAATTTGGAGGATTCATACCTTTACGTTTTCTCTTTTTTTTTTTTTTTGTCGGTACCGTGGATTGAACTCAGGACTGCATACTTGCAAGGCAGGCGCTTATGCCGCTGAGCTAAATCCCTAGCCCTTTACCTTTATGTTTTCTTACCTGAATTCTCTGGTTTCATTATTAGGGAATGTCTTCCTACTTTATAATCCAGTTGTTTTCAAACTTTCTGGTCTTCCAGTTCCTTTACACTTTTATAGTTACTAAGAACTCTATAAAGAACTTTTGTTTCATGAATATATTAGTTGGCTTCTCATTGTTGGGACCTAACACACACACCAAAGGAGAAAAGGTTTATTTTGGGTTACAGCTTTTGAAGGTTCAACATATGGTTGGCTGGCTTCAAAGCAGACACATCGTGGCAGAAGGGTGTGGTGTAAGAAAGCTGTTCAACCCATGACAACCAGGAAGCAGAAGCAATGAACAGGAGATCCAAGGAGAGAAGGGACAGGGGACAGTCTTCCCAATCACACCCCCAATGACCCACCTCCATTCCCAAAAGCAATTCCAGGGCCCGTTCCCTAAGAGCAATTTATCTATTAACTCATAAATGGATTAACCCGCAGATGAATATAGCACCTTCATGAGCCAGCCTTCTTTCCAAAGCCCCACCTCCAAGCACAGAACTTTTCAAAAACAAATTAGAGGAGTAACTGTTTTAATCAAATAATTGTGATGTTATACTTAGAATTGGTAGGCAGTAGTTTTTTAATTATTGGCGGTGTAGAATCTGAAATCATAATACATTAAAATCCACTTTCAGTGGATTTTTATGTGTGTGTGGTTTTACAACATTATGCATTGGCTGTTTGCAAAGTTTTGGTTTACTAAACCATACAACTCTTCCATATGTTGAATATTGTATGCTATCAGGAAAACCATATTTGCTGATAAACATTACCACCAGTCTCATCACCAAGGATGTCATTTAAATGTCTTTAAATACTGGTAAGCTTAGCAGATTTATAGTAACAGATAAGAATTTTCTAAAATTCTCATTCTCATTTGAAAGTTTGAATTCTCCCAGCAGTCAATAATATGATTTGTTTCCCTTGAGAGACAATTTACTTCTAAGAAAATACTCAGTGTACAATAACCATTATGTGTGTCAGTCCTTTTTAAAGGAAAAATGTACATTGGAAAAAAGCAGCTGATTCACTTTACAACTTGAAGCACAAGTTGTATTTCTCAAGACTACAGTCATACCTCCATGTACTGAAGTATTTTATGCATTCTTGACATTAATTGTGTTTATAGCTTCCTCTAGGACATTCTTACATGAAAATGCCTTTTCTAGAAATAGGTGACAGTGTAGAATGTAATGACTGTTGGATCAGTTTGTTACTACTGCCTTCATTTGTTCCAAGGCACCATCAGTGTAAATGTCAACATAATAGAAAAGGCAAATGATACCTTAGCATTTGTATGAAAATACTTTGATCCCATATTCACCCCCAAAATTATGTTTAGTACCTGCAAGTTTTTGCAGACCATGCTTCAAGAACCACAGGTCTGTCTGGACATGGCAGTACCTGTCACTAATCCTAGCTATCTAGGAGGCTGCAGCAGGAGAATCAAAAATAAAGGCTGAATTGGACAATTTATAGTGTCTAGCACATGTAAAACCATAGGTTCACTCTTTAGCTCAGGTGTTGAGTAAAGATAGGACAAGAGAGGGAGGGGAGATTGGAGACAGAGACCAACCACTGGTCTAGTCCATGCTACAGATTCTTGGTTTGAGTAAATTAAAGAGCTCTTTAGTTTTAAACGTTATGATGTATCTTACAGTCTAAGTCCTGAGATTGCTTGCACAGTCACTCAACTGTGCTGTTTTATCCTGCAGTCCACCTGCCAGCCACACCAGTCTCATTTTACCCATTAAATTCTTGTCTGTACTCATGTATTGTGTTCTCTGCCAGAAATGCATATTAGAGTCCACCTGGGTATGCTTTTCCTTCCATTCGTGAACGAGCTGTATTACCCTAGGCTGCCATTTGACTCTTAGAGGTCTGTTTTTGCTCCTCTTCTCCACACTGAAAAATGGAGCCAGGGAAGGTAGTGCTGTCTCTTCTGTCCCACAGCATACCCCACTGGGAACTCCTCTGCCCTCTGTCAGCAGCTCTGCCTTAGCCGTGTTTTAATCCATATAGACCTTTCACATTGTCTCATATGTACTAGTAGCTACTTATAAAGTTATCTGTATGGTGAGTGTCTCTTTTTTAAAAAGCAGGAACAGAAGAATTTAGCAAGACTGATTTCTAGTTAATAGTTTCCTGTGAATGTTAGGTCCTTGAACTCTACATATAAGTGTGTGTTTACTTTATCCTTTTAGTAATTTCTTCCCTTTGGAACACTGATAATAAGTGTTACCTTTTCTTGTAAAATTCCATCTCCTATTTCCATTACACATACATTTGAAGCTTTTAAGTTTTGTCATTGGAGGTAAAATTAATTTTGATAACTAGAACAGAAAGGTCTTTGTTGATAACCTGTTAATTTGAGTATTTAGGACTGAATCAAGAAAGGTAGTTAATCGATCAGTCTTCTCTCTCTTTTTTCTTTCATTCCTCCTTCCCTTCCTTTCTTGGGTTGAATCCAGGACCTTGCACATGTGGACAAGTGCTGTACTATCACATCTGCAGCCCAAGAATGGTGTGCCTTTTGCTCTGTGTAGAATTTGGCCAGTAGACTGCCCTTTTAGATTTATCACTTTTGAGAATTGGCAGCATAGAGGCATTAGAATTTAGACACAGGAAGACGCCACTTGTGTGAAAGAAAAATGATGATAGTAAGCCAGCTGAGTAATGCTGTGTTCTTTTGAATATACTGTTTATTACAATATTCTTACAGAGGAAACAGAAAAGAAATACTACTAATAGCCTTCTAGAAGGCATATTGAAGGAGCAGACCAAAGACCTTATACCTGTCCTGCTTAATGCTGCACTGGGCGATCAAGTGGTGGCTCTGCTGTGTCATCATCTTTAATTTTCATGGCTGCTTTGCTAAATGTACTGACTTTGACATAGAGTATGACAAGATAGCACTGTGTAGTTTTGTGAACCAATACAGATTATCAAATTATCAGAATGCCTCCATGAAACTTGTTCTTGAATAATTGAGTATTTTATGCAGTGTATGTTAAAAAGTTTCATGGGGAACTTGTTTTTTCAAGGTTTGTATTGAAATCATTCACATTAATTATACAGATATTTAAAAAGATACAAGGATATCCAGATAAACAAAGTAACCTCAAAATCAGCATGTAATTAGTTATAGTCTTGTCTCCAGAATGGATGATTTTACAAACCTACTCAGGTTGCAATTTGTATTTTCAAAAAGCATTCAGTCATCCTAATTTATGAAGTCATATGCATGAATACAGCTTTTTGTATGTAAGTTATACTTTATTAAAGTACTTTAAAATTTCTTTTAATTAGTAAATGTTTGCAGTATATCATGATTACATTCATCATGGTTTTTTTTTTTTTGTTGTTGTTAAAATGTATTCACAGTAGACAGAATTTCTTCCATTTACTGATTAATTTCTGATAGGGTCATTCATTTACTGATAAAGTCTAATGATATTTACTTATGGTAATAGAGTTGCTGCCTTTTTTCTTTAGTGTATATATCTGTATCTGAAATACATGGTTTACATAAATATTTGATTAAAGGAGCTTTTGAATATGTGTGACTGTAGCAATTTGATCTCCTGAAGAAAGGTTTACATAATCCATGAAAAATCCTCTTCAGAGAGATAGCTACAAGTAGCTTCCTTTTGCCCTCTGCCCCACAGTTTGACTTTCTGTGTTTTCAATGTGTGTGGCCAACCATGATCTGAAGTGGGAGATTTCAGAAATGAATAATTAAGTTTCATGTTCTAAGTAGCTCAATGAAATCTTGTGCCATTTTGCTTCATCCCATGCAAGAAGTGAATCTTCCGTCACGTGAATCTTCCGTAAAATTAATTTTACCTTTGTCTAGTGTATCCATGCTGTATATGCTACCTGCTCTCACTTAGTAATCATCTTTGCTATCGGATCAGTTGTCATGGTATTGCATAACCCTTAATTCACTTAGTATAGTCCCAGACTGAAGGAATAGTGATTGTCAAGGATGCATCAGGGAATAAAATACAGAAGGACAGATTAACCTAGGTGCCATATGCCATTGCTATAGGCAATATAGAAAAAAAACAAGTATGTGTTGGGTATAGTACCATCTGCAGGTTCAGGCACCCTTTGGAGATTGTGGGAAGCATTACCCATGAATAAAGAGGGACTACATTATGCATGAACCATTTGTTGAATGCTAAATCCAAAGAAATAGGTGATATCTTGATTCATGGAACTTGTGCAATTAGTACTCAACATTCCCATGATAATGGATGAGTAAGTGCTAACACAATTCTAAAAGTGTCAGAGTAGGGACAAATCTCTGTTTTGACTGAGCTATGGTGGTGGGAGCATAATGGATGTGATTGCCTATGTAGGGGTCTTACAGGCCTGGTTGATGGGGAATATCATCATTGCAGGATCAAGGGCATGGAGGTGGAAGCCAGGTATAAAATCTAGTCTGAGTGCACAAATTGAGTGTGGCTGCAGTAAGAGAGTCTTGCAAAAAGAAAAGGCCAGAGAAGTTTGTCAGAATGTTAGGCTTTTTTTCTCAGTTACCTCTTTAAAGCCAAGTGCTCTCTAACCCAGCGGGTCACACTGATAGTTTTTAGCCTTCTGGATAGGACTGTATCAGGAACATTTTAATTTCAATCCAAATTAGTCACTTGGGGATTGGCCAGGAAAAACATCTATAAATGCCTTTTTTAGTTCTTCCCCTTTGACTCAGATTAAGAACCCTCCCCACTTGGTTTCTAAGGCTTCTCTGTTTTCCCAGCTCCATCCTAACTTTTAAACAGCTAGGCATTCAGTTACTCAGTAACTCCATTAGTATTAGCTCAGGGAGGTTTATTTTCTACAATTATCAGAGAATCAGAAAACTTAGTTTTACTTCTGTCTGCTTTCTGTCTCATGGTATAGAATACATCCAGAGTAAACATAAATATGAAGCAAAGGTGTTTTGTTCTTTGAGTTCTGATTTGAGACAGAATTTACCATAATTATCTCATTTTATGCACTCTGGTGTGCACCCTTGTAGGCTGAATTTTAAAAAATTTTTAAAAGTAAAGTAAAAATGTATTGGTGCTCATAAAGCAAAAATAATGTAGCAACTAGTATTATACTTAAGCACTGTACAGATGCTTTATATATATTAAATCATTCTTCATAAGAACTTTTTTCTTTTGTTATTTACATTTATTATTTTTATCATTTTATAGGTGAGAAACTGAGGAACAGAAAGGTTATATAACTTGCTTGTGGCGATCTGGCTCCAAGGTTCATGCTCTTAAGTACTATGTTAATAGATTCATTAAGCTGCTCAGTCATCTCTTCACTTCCTTTGATGTGTACTGTATGTGACAGCTCTGCTAGTCCTTATTTATATAAAGGAGCAGTCTTACCTCTTTAAACAAATTCTTATAAAAACAACCCTTTCCAAACAAATTCTCATTATTTAATCTAAAGTAAGCAGTCAGGATATATACTTCTTTAAATTTTTCTAGATTGTTGAAATATCTATTCTGTTTGAAAAAAGTTATCAAAACACAAGCTCCCTTTCGTAGTCAATAAATGGAAAGAATCAGGTTTTTTAGTTTGGGAATGTGGAAATCAAAACTAACCTGGAAATAGTGTTGAAAAATGGATGTTTTCTTGATGGATTTTTTTCCTTGTTTTTTGGACAATTGATAAGAAGAGCAAATTATATCTACATTATTTGGAAAACATGACTATACAGTGGTGAATCTTTGCCTGGAGGGATGAGGAAAGTCTTCCATGGGAAGCTGAATCATTTTCATCACTCATCTGACTGAATGACTATGCTACAGCTATCCTTTTAGTTGTAGAGAAAAATAAGAATAATTTCCTAGGATAAAACTTTTATATGGGATTCAAATTTGTCCTAAAATCTTAGTTATTTTCAATTGTTCACATATTTGGCTAGGACTTTTATCCTATTAATTTAGTTGTCCTTTTTTGTTTGTTTGTTTGTTTGTTTTTGCTACTCATCATTCATGTATGTTATCCCTGACAGTTTGTTTTTCCTCATTGCTTGATAACTAGGTTTGGTCAGCCATCGGGAAGGTCTTAAAATTGTGATTTTGGTGGTAAAACTAGACATTGGGTGTTAGTCATCTGGCCTTTGGATGTCTTGCGTTGTTTTAGACACTATGGAAGAAAGAAAAAATAGCTATTGCTTTTTAAGGAGACCATCACCTTGCCTAGAGTTGCCAGAACATCAGAATCCAGTCCCCGTAGTTTATAGGAGAGTTACAGAGAGGGCTAACATAGGCAGAAAAAGCTAAATAAGGAAAGTGGGACTTGAGAAGTGAATTTTGGTAAAGGTGGATAAAGAAGGGAGGGAATTCCAGAAGCCACAGTTATTCTAAGAGCCAGGAGAATGGAAGTAGGAAGAATCACATTCTAGTTCTAGAACCTTGGAGATTTCAGCTGTATTTGTATTTTTACCTAGAGCAATAGGAAATGTGAATGAATTTGGATCATGAAGCAGTGTGAAATTAAACAAGGGAGATAGATGAAGTGAAGTGAAAGACTTTTGTGTCTTCTTCCTGGATTACACTAGTCCTGTTGATTTTCTGCCCAGATGTCTTCAGTGGCTCCCAGTTGACTCTGAATGAGATCTATGGTTTTCAGTGTGGCACCAAAGGCTTCTATAATCTAAGCTGTTAATGCTTTCCCATCCTAATGTAGCACTGCGTAGTGTGAGTCTGATGCATGAACTGGGCATCTTCCCAGACCTCTCTTGTACTTGTCATTCGTTAGCATCAGTACCTGCATGCACACTCTTGATAATGTATCTGCCTCCTCCTCATTTTCTGTTTCACTTCCTTTACGCTATACTATCTTTATGAGACTTTTCGTACTAATCTCTTTAGAGATCCTCATTAGTTTTGATGAAATCCCTTATTTGATCTGAGCTACGCTCCTTTGTTGTCTTCTATTTGTGTATTATACAGTTGCCATTACTGGTTTTTCTAGAGGACTCAAATATGTCCTGTTTTTTTTTTTTTTTTTTTTTTTTTTTTTTTAACTCTCATGGCAGCTATGGAGCGGTTTATGTATAGTGGAGACTCAGTGGATAAATAAATGTGACTAATATTCATTAGTTTGCTACTAATAGACCATAGCATGTGTTGTGGTGACAGAAATCCCATTTGAAAACTGGATTTTTTTTTTCTGGTTAGTAAATGTCAGCATTGTTTTCTGTACCTTATTGCCATTGTTTTATAAAATTAAGTTTGTTATTTTCATACATAATCAAATGGAGACAGAGTTGCTTTCTTGTTGGCACTTTCCTTCCTTCTCCACTTTGTTGCCGGGTGCTCTTTTTTTCCCCCTGCTTCCCTCCTCCAGGTAGTATGAAACATTTGTCCATATTTCCAGCAAGTATGTGCATTCCTGTTATCTTTGATTTTTGGCAGAATCTCACTGAAAAAAAACCGAGAGTATATGAAAGGACAGGCCATGTTGCACAGACAGCATTTCATGTTTAGGGGCCTTTTTCTGTAATAATGCTTTATTGAATTCTGAAGTATATAATGTTTATTACTATATTGGCAATCCTTCAGTATCCATTAGAGTCACTAAATGTACTGCCTTTAAAGAGAAAAATAACCAAAAGAAAACCAAAAAGAGATGAGTGCATTCTAAGAGACAAAACTTAAATTTTTACCTGTGAGATGGTAAACTATTTAACTCCAGCATTTACGATCCTATAGTTACATCAGAATTACTCTAGAGAAGATCTGTGAAAGAGCTGTGTAGCAAAATTTCTTTCTGTTTGCATGATCTTTTCACTGCATGTGGCACTATTATTTCTCTGAAATATTTAGTATCACATTCATGTGTTTAATTCCATGTCTGAATGCCTGATCTTTGGTCATTCTGCTAAGTTTCAGATACACACGTTCATTCACTTGCTTATCTTGGCTCCACTTGTGTATCTCTGAAGTACTTCAGATTTACTGTGTCTAAAAGTGAATGCATGATTGGATTTTTGCTGCTACATATTTGTGTTCCATTCTGCTTTTTAATTAGATGCCCAGAGCAGAAATCTCCTCTGTCACATTTCTTATTCCTTTATCCTCTTAGCCTTCAGGGTCCAGTATCTTGTTAGTGTTAAATGTCAGTTTACTTCTCCACTCTTATCCAACTTCTGTAACAATTTTATAATTGGTGTCCCTATTTCTAGTTTGTAAAAATGCTTAGAAAGACTATGTGGGAAAAATAATAATATGATATAAATTCATTTGAATTGACTATTTGGTGTAACATAGTTAACATATTAAAGAATTTTAAAATATGGAAAGAGCATGTCCTTTTTACCTTTAATCCCTTGGAGGCAAGGGGGATGTAATTTCTAGTTATTTCACTCAAAATTTTGCACCTAACAAGCTGCATGAAGTTAATAAGATTTCTGCATGAAAAAAAAACTCATGTGTTGTTGTACTACTGTGAGGAAAAAAAAAAAGAATTGTTTTTATCTGTCAGCGGTGGGCTGTATTATGTGATAATTAGTGATTATATTAAGTGCTGCTGTGAGATTAAATAACAGAAAATATGATTTAATACTTGATCATATATTGTAGTCTTTGGAGTGTAGCTTCAGATATGCTTCATGACCATATAGAGAAATGGTTGTCAAAGAGTAAAATGTATGAATAGTGTCTCATTTCCCTTTCTCAACGGTTACTAGAAACGTTGTGAGACACCATAGACCTAGTATATATTAATTTCAGCAAAAAGTTTTACTAATTGTTTTATATTGTGTAGAAGAGGAGGAAATATGATTCAGGGTTCAGTTGGCATTGTAGCTGTAGAAGAGTACTTTATGAGGAGCACATTGATAGATGGGGTTGCTGACCTTCCAGGGGAGGCTCTTTATGACGTACCTCTGGGTTCCATGGTTAGTATTGCTTTTCAGATTTACAGATGAATTGGGGTTCGAAAGAACAGCTGTTAACTTTAGTGACTGAATCTAGATTCAAGATACTCTTTTAAAGCTAAAATAGTAAATTAAAACAAGTGAGGTTATCATAAAAGATGATAAAATAGATTTTATATTAAAATTACAAGATTATAGCATGAGGGAAACATGCTTTGAAGTAAGTCAATCTAAAAAATAGATACAGGAAGTGAGCTTATTTCACAATAAAGTTACCCGTCTAGTGATGTGGTGTTTTTATTAAAATCAGTTTGATCTTGATCATTCCAGTGTACCTTATTTTAAAAGATTTTGTTTTAAGGTTCCACATGATAAGACAGTAAGTAGAGTGAGTGCTCAGTCAGATGTTCTGTTGCCTGAGGTACACTGGGGGTGCGGGATCATGGTCCAGGAGAGAAGCTCTGAGAAGGTAGTGAGTAGTCAGATGCTGCCATAAGGAATAACTGACGTTTGTTGCAAAAAGAACTAGAATCAATGCACCCACTCATTCTAAGAACACATGAGTAACAGTAATCAGTATCCGGAGGTCTTTGTGTTGGGTGTGTTCATTCTGATTTTTTTAAGATACAACTAGTGGGAAACTTAAACTAAAATGTATTAAAATGTTGACAGAGGAACTGAGACTATTTAATTCAGTGGCAAAGTTTCTGTGTATACTTTGTAAAATGAGGAATCATTTGTTTCATTTTTCTTATTTTTTGGCATTATATAGAATCAATTATAAGAATTTATTTTAAAGAGAATAAAACAAAACAGAACAAAGCAAATCAGAACAGAACAATGCAAGCAATACAAGACTTCAAAGCAAGACAACAGTATATCAACAGTGATTACCATAATGTCTTTTGTTTTCTTCAAAATAGTTGTCCATTCCTTCATACACAATAGTATCAAACATTAAATAGTATAAAACCTATCAAAGGAATGTAAGCATTACAGGACTTTGAAACCATATAACAGGAAATGAATAGTTGTTACTGTAATGTCTCGTTTTCTGCAAAACAATTGTCCATACCATCACACATAAAACACGTAAAGTCAAATAAAACACGTAAAGTCAAATAAAACACATAAAATCAAATAAAACACAACAAAATAGAACCAATCAAAACAAAAGAATAAAAGCACTATAGGATTTCAAAACAACATGATAGGAAATCAGCAGTGGGTACCACAATGTCTTATTTTCTTCAGAATAGCTGTTCATACCGTCACATGTGATAAAATCAAAACAAACCTGAATAAAAACAATTAAATGAATAAAAGTATTATAGAACTTCAAAACAAGATAATAGGAATCTAGCCATGACTACCATAATATGTCCAGTTATGTTCTAAATAGCTGCCCATACCATCACACATAGTAAAATCTAACAAAACAAGACAAAACAAAGCCAAACCTAACAAAATTATGAAAACAATACAAGAGTTCAAGACAAGACAATAAGAAATTAACAGTAGTTACCACCTTCCCCTCCAAGGTGTTTCCTCTCCTATCTCTTTTACAATAACTATTTTGCTTTTTGGATTCCATTAACTCCTTCTGTTTTTTTTTATGCTACAGTTTACCCATATGAGTTCAAATTGTTTTGCCTATGAACGTGATCTCCAGTTGCACCAAGAGTCTTGAGATTATTCTGCTTTATAGCTGGGTAGCTTTCCATTGTATGAAACTACCATATCTTTCTTATCCATTCTATGGTTTATGGGCAAGTTACCCTTGCTTTTTTTTTTTGTCTCTTGTCCTGTGGAACAGTTGTTTTCTCTCCTTTGATTTTCAATCTGTGAATTTCCTTTCCAGTTAAATGTTCCTTGTATACAGTATATTGATGGATCTTTTTCTTGATCCACTCTCCCTGTGTTTCTCTTTGTGACTTGAGGCCATCTACATTAATGGTTACAATTAGTATGCATTGGTTTATCTCTGCCATGCTATCCTTCTGTGGTTGGTCCTCCACTTTTCCCCTTCATTCAATAATTGCCTGTCTTGTTTGGCGATCCTCTTCTGCTGCTATTCTTGGAACTATTGTCATCTTTATTTCTTTCTAGAATATCCTTTAGCACTCTATATAGGGTGGGTTTGGTGGTTGTGAATTCCTTCAGTTGTTCCCTATCATGGAAGTGTCTTATTTTTCCATCAATTTTGAAAGATAGTTTTGCAGGGTACATCAATCTGGGTGAAGTTGTTTTCTTTCAGGATTTGAAACACTTAACTCCAAACTCTTCTTGACTTGATGGTTTGTGTTAACAAGTCTGTTGTGATTCTCATTGGTTTTCCTTTATAGGGGATCTGTTTCTTTTCTCCAACAGCTTTTAGTATTCTGTTCTTGTGCTGAATTTTTTGGGTGTTGATTATTATATGTCTGGGTGAGGAATTACTTGGGTTATGGCTAGTTGCAGTTTTATATGCCTCACTTATCTGTATGCCAGGTCCTTTTTGAATGTTTAGGAAGTTTTCTGCTATTATTTCTGCCAATAGCCTTTTAATTTCATTTGTGTTGCCCCTGCTTCTTCACTGATAGTTATCACTCTTAAATTACATTTCTTTGTGTTGTCTTGCAGCCATTGAATTGTTAATTCCTGATATCATGTTATTTTTAAAAGCTCTTTCCTTGCAGGATGGCTAGCTGCAATCCTGTCTTCCAGGTCTGAAAGTCCATCTTCAGTCTCTTTCAAGCGGTTTTGCCAGCTTCCAAACAACCTTTTGATTTCCTGTATATCTCTTTGAATCTGTTGCATGCATTGTAATTCCTTTCTGTAGTATTCATTCAAGGTTTTCCTCAGCTCTTTTTTTTTTTTCAATCTATGCCTTCTTTAGATATGCTGAGCAATTCTTTCATTATGCTTGTGATTTCTTCCTTTACCTGAGACATAATTTCTGATCTGATTACTTTAACCATCTCATGAAGTTGTTTCTTTACTTCAGTTACTGTCTTTTCAGAGATTTCAGGTGTGTGACTTGCATTTTCTTCTGTGACTTTATCTCCCAGACTTGTTCTGTGTGGGCTGAAAGGCTAAGATTGTCTTTTGCTCCTTCATCTTGACATTCTCCTGGGTTCCTCCCAGCAAGCTGATTGTGGGGCCCTAGGTACTTCCTTTGGCAGCCCCTCTGGGATATTAGGGGTATGGGACAGGCACTTGGGTTCCTCTGACCCCTGGTTCCCAGGGAGATAGCAGGGTGTCAGTCGGGCTTCTCCAGACCTGCGCAGCTACACTGGGGTTTTCCCAGTGGCTAAAAGAGTGTGTGTTGGGGATCTGCTTCTCTCAGCCTATGTATCTACACTGGGACTCCCACGATGGTGGCTGGCAGACAGGAGTGTGTTTGTTTGATTCTCCCAGTGCGTGATGGCTGCCTAAAGGAAGCAAGGCCTCCACTGGTGGCCTACATGTACACGGGGCTTACCTAGCTGTGTGCCCCTGCTCCTGCTGGCTGCCTACAGAAAGCAAGCCTTGTGGTGGCGGTGGCCAGCAGGCAGAGGCAGATCTGCTGGTTGGCTCTGCCCCGTACTGGCTCAGTTAGAAGAAATATTGCTGAATTGTGAAATCTTAAGTTTTCTTCCCCTGATTTTAATAACTCACTTTTTTCTATTTTAGCTTCACTTTTAATTTTAGGGAAAGTTTCCAAATAGCAAAGAAAGACAGTATATAGTAGAAGGCAAAAAGGATGCATAAATCTGAGTTTCATGCGAATTCATTAGCGGTGTCATCTTATGTAACTGATTTAAACTGGATATTACTTCTCATCTGTCAACAGTAACATTCCACCACATAGCTTGTTTTGAGACTGGGTCTCACTGTTACCTAAGCTGCCCTCAAACTCCTGGATTCAGGTGATCCTCCTGCCTCAGCTTTCCAAGTACAGTACCCTGGACTACAGGTGTATGCACCAGGCCCAGACACAGTTTAGCTCTTTTTGACGAATAAATGAAATTGTATATGTGAAATGATACTCAATAAATATTAATAAATCTTACTCCAAAATACCTGTTCTAAAGATTGAGCTAAATTTTTTCATGACTTTTCTAATTGAAATTATGATTCTGGCATCTATATTTTCCCCCACTCCTCTGTCCTTTTACTTCACAAAACTTTTGGTAATTTTAATAAAATTTAACCGTGGTTTGTTCTATGATATTTATTTCCGGTAAAGAGCATGAATTCGTGGTGAGAATTTTTCGTAGCTTCTTTCTTCTTAATTTCTTTTTCTTATTGTTGCTTTCTTGTCAAATCATTTGCTGCTTTGACCTCAATTGTTCTGTAGTTTCTTCTTCTAAAGTGTTAAAGCAAAAGGTGCTGTTTGCCTGTCACTTGCTATTTCCCCTTTCCCTTTCTTCTTACTGTATTTAATCCTTCAAATCTGGGAGCCAGTGAAATTCCAAGAGTAGGACCCCTCTCCTGGACCAGTAGTAAACACTTTCTTTGACATTAAAAAGGATATTCTAGATGAAAACAATGCCTTTTGCAGCCATGGTGAACAATTATCTTCTTTATCCTCTATTCATACATCTTATTTGAAGCAGTCTGTTGTTCTAAAGCAGACAGGAGTTACTCAAGAGGAGACCCAGTTGTCTGGTCTGTATTCTAATAAATTTTGCTGCAACAAATGTGTAAAGCTGAATGTCTCACTGTTTTTAAGTTAATGAGCTCATAGATTAATCAGAAATGTTAATCATGGTAAAAGTGTTCCTTCCCTTTTCATGTGAAAAGTAGATGTGGAAAATATATGCAGCAAGAATGATTGCTGTAATTTCTCTCCCAGGTTTCAAGAGACTGTCTCAATTCCTTTTTTTTTTTTTCTCTGAATTTACTCACATCCTCATGAGCTATATGAAAAATGATATGATCTCTTAGTATCAGACTCAGTATAACAGTAACAAGGTACTTCAGTTACGATCCAGCGTCCAACCTCTCTATCATTTTTCCACTCTGGAAGCCTCACTTAGAGTGCCTTTGCTGAGAGAGAAAGGGAAGGACCCAGAAGGAAAAGGGGTGGGGGAGAGACCAGACAGACACCTGGGAAAGAAAAAAACCCTGATTTTTCACTTAAGTACCCGTATTCCCTGCAGAGACTAAATTGATCATCAGTGAATTATTAAGCCAGTCTCCAGTCACATTCTGCCACACCGTATTCATTTGGGGTTTCAGGAAGTACATGTAATACATTAGACATTCTGCCCCCCCCCCCCCATCTTCTGGATCTTTGGCATGGCCACTAGGTGGTATTCTAATTCAGAAGCTTTGTTTTTGAAAGTTAGGTTTTTCTGCCTGAACTAAAACTGGAGAAACCATACAGTGCAGACCCTTAAGAATATGTAAACAATTTAAATAAAGTGTTAGATCTTATAATTAAATAAATCAAGAGAAAGTTTAAATCAAGTACTATAGCTAAATTAAGTCATGAAAGATACATTTATACTTTCTCTTAGACAGTGAGGGTGTTGGTGACTTCTTGAAGAACTTGGTGCTCTGCTATAGATGGAGGGAGGCCAAGATGGTAGGCACATAAGCAAAGGGAGGTATGATTAATGTAAATTATTACTGTTGTAGTGCTCGTAAATAGTCATCACGTTTTACTTACCAGTTCCCGAAGTTAAAGAAAAGGAAAAATACACTCAAAACCTCCTTTAAAATCACAATTCTCAGCTCTGGTTCAGATATGAAATGGTTGGTTAGTGTTTCAAAATGCTAACACAGTAACTGCTCAAGGGTTCCAGATGGTTTTGATAAAAACTTGGAATTGTCACATCAGCAGTAGAAGCACAGGACTATAGATTCTTTTATTGGGAAGTGCTGAGCAGATCCAGAGGGGAAAACAAAATAGACTCGATTTTCCCCCACCCAGAACATTTGTTTTCCAAGAAGGAACAGTTATGTGTAAGGACAGCTTACATTGTCTTTGAATATATTTATGTTTGAAAGGTTAGAAAATCTAAATTTCCAACTTGTAACACATCCAGTAGCCAGAAATTTTTAAAAAAGGGTTAATCCATGTCTTTCAAATAAGAATCTGGGCTATTTCATAAAATAGTATTATTCTGAAACAGATTTCTCTCATATAAACTTCCTGATGACATAGCTCTTGTTTATTTCTTGTTTGTACTGCAAGGAACAAAGTATCTGCTAAATTGATACAGAGTATCTATACTTAAGTCACCAGTTAAATGGGCTTGGGATGGAAAAACTTTATGGTGCTTAAAGAATCTCAGGTCCCTAGAGAAGTGCCTGGGAACCTTGGAAGCAGGAAACATTTGATTCTGATTAGAACAGAAGGGAGTGGCAGGGAGGAACAAACCATCTTGAGAGCAGGGGGAGGCAGACTTGTATTCCTGTGGGGAGAAGGAAGAATTCTAAATTACAGCTTTGTTGGTAAAAGCTGACACAAAAAAGATAATAAATGATCAATTTTTCTGTGTTCTAAAAACTACAGGATCTTCTTCAATCTGTGTTCTGGACCACATAGTTTGAAAGAATTTATAAATCCCCAGCCATATTTCAGTGATTTTAGTAAGCCTGAGCAAAAGTTTTATTTACAACTTTTTAATCATTCTAATTGCCTTGTCTCTGCCTTTTTGTAATGTCTCCTTACAAAAGCAGTGCCTGTTTCAATGTGTATGTTGGTAACTTTGCCCAGCCAAAAGTCACAGGTAGGTGAGGACACTTGGACCATTCACCTTTGTGCTTTGGATATAACTGAGACTGTGGTGTATTGATAGATGAGAAAGTACTTGCATTCTTCGCAGATTTTGCTGCATTTCTCTCACTTGAACAGATTAGTAATTTAAATGCCTGGCTGGAGGAAATGTTGACTCATCAGAGCTTCTATACCTTTTCATACCTCCTTTAAAACCTGAAAATCATTTTTCTTTGCAACGTCGATGCTAATTGAAATATTAAACATCTTTTCTTCTTTCTGTCCTAGTAGTTAAGTCCATTTTCATCCATTCCAGGTTTACCTAAGGAGTATTCTGGCCAGCTCAAGAAAAATAAATGCTAGCTCCTCCTGGAAGTAGAATGCTTCTGAGATTTTCTTCCTTTTTTTTTCTTTTCCCCTTTATCTACTCTTTCCTGTCTTTTGCTTCCCTCTGTTCATCTCCACTACCCTCTGCCAACTCATTTACAGTCCAAGTAAGAGAATATCTAAACTGAGTGAATGCAGTCTAGAATGTGATACAGGGTAGGGCGGAAGCTGGAAAGGTCTGGAGTGGTACAGAAAAGGACAGATGAAGTAAATAGCCACATACAAGACCCAACTAATGTAAATGAAAGAAAGCATTGAAGGGAGAGAAAGTCCCAGCCAGGTGCCTCATATTCACAAAAATATTAAGACATATACCCATTCATTGCATTCCTTTTTTTTTTTAAGCTCCTCTATCTGCCCCTCCCCCCAACATTTCTGATGATTTTTAAACCTTGCCAGGCAGTTTTATAGCCACTTCTGGGTCCTGGAGACATAATTGAAATACTTGGCTAACATTTTTCTTATATTAAATCATTGCTTTGCCTTTGGCAGACAGATGTGGTGTGTACTCTGTACTTCCGGGAATAGATAAGTCTGTTGTACAGATTCCTGATATTTAGGATGTCACCAACCCCCTTTCTTTATTAGCATACTCGCCTGGCATCAAAGGACTCGAGTTTACATCTTGTAATGCCCCACAGAGTCTTTTTCATAGGAGACAGGAGGAGGAGCAAGAGGAAGCGGGTTGGAAAAGGAAGCCTTGTTTTCTCATCTTCGTCTGTAGATGAATCATGTTCCCACTACTTCAGTGAGGTTTTCAAACCCCCAAGGCTGCCGGTTTGGAGCTGAAAGGGCAAGTAGTGACGTTCTTGAGAGAGAAGAAAGGGGGGAGGCTGGGCAGGGAAGGGCTGGCACCGGAAGCAGGGCGGGAGGGAGGGAAGGGCAGGAGGAGGAGTAGTCTTTTCCTTTTTGCTCTGCTGTTGCTGTCCTCAGATATTTTCAGCTTAAAACCAAGCCCTGCTGCCTGAGCAAGAGACTGACTAAAGACTCACTACTTTGAAAAGGATCTGTAGCTTCTGTTTTTTCATAAGGAAAAGTTGATTTTTCTCCGCCTTTGTTTTAAGGAAGAACAGCTTAACGAATTTTCTCACATCTGTTTGAGAAAGAATCGTCTTCCTCATCTCCTCTCCTTTCTTTCTGCTAAGTTCATGCTGGATTTTTATTACCTGCTTTGGATTTTTCCTCCACATGTGTCAGCCACTATGCTTAGCCAGTTCATTCTGGAGTTTTCTGTTGTCCTTACCGCCAGTTATGGAAGTGGTGTGTGCCTCTCTTTCCATCAAGATATACACAACAGAGATCTCAAGGCATTTGTTGCTTATATTATGAATTATAAATACCTTATCTCAGTGCTCTGAGGTTGCCATCAAGTTCTCAGTTCAAGAAATTGGATTCTTCTCAGATTTTTAAAATTCAGTTTTGAGCCTTTGCAAATTTTCTATATAGAAGAGTCTAGAAGGCAAAGATCTCCTCCTGCCCTCAGTGAGAAATTCAGAATTTGCGACTTTCACGAGCAACACTGTCCTCAGTTAGCAGTGGGCATACTTTCAGTAGTTTGTCCCTTTTTTGAATCTGGGCACAATGTATGAAAGGCACAAAAGGCGCTACAGCCTGTGTGACATCTCCAAGGTGGACAGGACCGTGGACGTGGTGTTGCTGAAGGTAAGAGGGAGCCATGTCTCGTACACTCTTTAACCTTCTCCTGCTGTTTTCTCTTTGAATCTAGTGGCAATGTCCCTTGCCTTTCCGAATTGATAGGAAGACCGAGAAAGCCTATGCCAGCAGCACTAGGTGAGGAGGTGATTTGAGGTTTTTAAAGTAGTATCTGAACAAAAAAAGTTGGTGTTAGAGAACCGGCATTAAAATATAGTTTACTTGCTGTTAAATGGATTCTTATATAATGAGCAGAACCTCATATCCTGAATGATCACTAAGGGGAAAATTCACCTTCAGAGTCATTCTTTCTTGGGATGACTCTGTCACTCTATTTTTGTCATTCCTGCCTCCATCTCTGTTGGACTCTCTCCCCACCCCTGCCTTTATCTCTTGGTGTTTCTGTCATTTGTCTGTTTGCTTACTACTTACTTACTTACTTGGTACTGGCAGTCAAACTCAGGACCTCGCACTTGCCGGGCAGGCGCTGTGTCACTGAGCTGTATACCCAGTCCCTGTCTACATCTTTTCTGTGTGTTATTCTGCTTTCTCAGTCTTCAACCATATTTATTTCTGGCTTAGTCTTTCTGCTTTTCAGATGTGCCTAGAATTCTGCTTTTCAGTTGATAGATTTGTTGTCTCATCATTAGGGATGTTGGGTGTCTAAGCAGAACGGGAGTGGAAACAGTGGGCACTCAATAGCTCACAAAAGCTATCCTTGAATCTAAATTTAGTAAGGACTCCTCTAGCTGGTAAGATGGGAGTCTGGGAATGTTGTACAACTCCAGGAACTTTTTAGAGTTGAACAGTTCTCTGGCAAATAGGGAAAATTGGAAACCAACCCAGTGTTTCACAGGTGCCAAGAAAACCTGAGTAACTGCACTTGTGAAACTATGGAAGGAAAACAGTAATTTTAGACAAAGTAATAACCAGCTTTCCTGATGGAGGAAACACTGGCGCTGTTTTACTGATTTATCAATTCTGTTTATAACTCGAGACTCCGTTTTTTTTTTCTTTGGACGAGCAAGGACATGAAATGGGCTTAGAAGGCCAGACACAAAGGCTGATGAAATGCGCTGTTGGGCGAGGCACTGGGCAGAGGAGGTGTGGTTGTGGTGGGCGCTGTTCCTGTCCGCCATAATCACTCTCAGGTGACTATTTAATTATGCTGGCCTAGGCTGACAACAGTTAGTAACAATGTTTTGAAGTGTTCTAAGAGGTTATTCATTTTAATTTCTCCAAAATGTGATTTTCTTTTAAACAGTATGTTTTAAAACCTTTACATCCTAATACAATGTGTTTAGGAGAGCCTAGTTTTAAGAACTTTTATTTGCTTTGTGCCTTACAGTTTCTCTGTGTTCGGCATGTCACAAGGAGTACCATATATTTAAAATAATGCTGAAATATGTAGCACTGTGCTGTCTAGCTGATCATGAAAGCCTTCATGAGTACAGGCTCATTGACCTGGAGAGATGCTATTTTATATTTTAATGAACCTTTTCCATATACATTGCTTCATTGAGATGTATCAGGGAGCCACTGCTTTACTCCATTTTCAAATGAAGAACTTGAGAGTTCTATTGTGGTGAGGAATACGAAGAATTTGAGTGTCAAAGATTAATTTGGATAAGACTGTGGTTAATAAATATCTTTGCATTCTTTTATTTGTGCCCATTACACAGTAAAAGATTTTCAGGGCAAACTGCATTTCTCAGGAAACACTAATTTATTACAAATAAATAATAGTAGGAGTCCTGAAAATTCTTGTTTTTGGTTTAAAAATGATCGCAACTTATGGTTATTAGTTGCTCTTCTTTGGAGATAAGAAAGCATTGAGACCTGTACTATTAAGTGGGACAAAAGGTGTTAAGTTTATCCTCTTACTACTTAAATATAGAAAATACAATAAGTAAATAAGTCATTTGAAGTCAGTTGACAGAAATGAGTAAGATACTATAATGGGAATAATGAAAAGAATTAAAAGAGTCCTTATATAGACTTTCTGAGGTCCCTTTTTAAGAAGTTGATCTGTGGAAGAAGGAAAACGAACAGGAGACACAGGCATGGAGTGTTTACATTCCTGATCGTTGTCTGGTTTTTATGTACATAAAACATTTAAATAGCCAGGGATTTTCACAGAATTTCAGACCTTACATATAATCAGTGATGACCTTATATAGAATCAGTGATAAAGGCAATCCCAGGTTATACTGCTATCAAAGCTCATGCTTTTTCTTGCTGTCCTAGGCCTCTTAGAGTTGATTGGTCCTTTTATTACGAGAGTTTGTATACCAAACTGGCTTTATATATACATATAAATTAATTTGCTATCAGAGACTTGTTTAATATTGGAAGAAGTTTTAGAGGTTGTCTTGATCATTTCTGTCCAGAATGAAAATCTCTTTTGTTAACTTTGGACAAGTACATGATAGCATATAAGTTCATTTTGTCACATACTCCCCAGTTCTTTTGATTGCTTTTTCTATTTTAATCATTCACTAATGTTCTCCAGTTATATTTACAAAATTATTTTAATTTCAGTGTCTTCCATCCTTGAAACATAGCTACATTGAATGCACAGTGTGTCAGTTAAATTTGGAGGTGCTCACATCCACGTTCTTATCCCACTCGTATATCGAAGTTTACTTTTTTGTAGAAAGTAGTTTAGTCATTTTCCATCTGTTAATGCACCTAATAATTCAGACACTATCTTTAATTCATAGTAAAACTGAAGAAATATTTGTCGATTGAGTAAAGTATGGGTTCATAAACATGATGTTTCATTTTTATCAGTACCGGGGATCGAACTCACGACCACCTGCTTGCAAGGCAGGTGCTTATGCCACTGAGCTAAACCCCCAGCCCCCATAAGTTATGTTTAATGTGCTAAGTTTTATAGAACATACAGATGAAATACAGCACTAATCACAAAGTCTTGATTGTGAGCCTTTTATTTTGTATCCCACGTTTACAATTTGAATACCTCCCACTGACGCTGCAGTAATTCACTGTTAATTAGCTTCACAATTCACATTCTTCTACATACTTACACTTTCTTTGACTTATTCTGTGTTCTGATCTATGCAATTTGTCAGTACATTATACCTAATTTCATGCAAGCCCCTTTTTAAAATTTTTTTCTAGTAGCATAGATTAAACCCCCTCTTCTCTAACTTATATACATACACATTCCCCTTCTCTGTGTGTGATACTCTCTTGGTTCCTCTTTTCTGGTGTATACATGACTTCTAACTTACAAGTGGTTGGTAACTATGAGTCATACACTAAAAATGGAATGTGGGAGAATTTTGATGGTTGGCAGGGCCTTTGAGCCCAACATACCCAGTTTTCCCATTGTCTTTCAAAAAGCCAGTGCTGATTTCACATGTTGGGAACCAATGAGAGCTTTCAGGGGCTAAACTTCAGCTTGTGACAAGTAAGCTTTCCTAGAGGACAACAGATAACAGAAACATTAGCGTACCAAAAGTAATGGGGTCTGCAGTGTTTCACTGAATTTGCTAACCTAAGATTCACTGCTGATGTACCCTAACTTTTGCCGGGAATCACTTTTGTTTTACTGATTTTATAATTTTTGATACTTGGTAGGGGAAACCCTGTAATAGTAACACAGTTCTTCATTTCACTGATAATTTATTAAGGGCATTTTTGATAGCTAGTATTTAGAATGTTATCTGAATGGGTAAAAGGCTTACAACTACATTTTGTGTACATTAAATGAAAACATTTACAGAGGAGGACAGTCTTTCCCCATCCATGGTACTTGGGCAAATCACATGACCTCATTTGCTAATGCTTAGCAGGCTTGGTTCATCCTCAACTTGAATGTCATTTCCTAGAGAAATAGACATCATTTAACAGTTTGCCTTCATGTTGCAACAAAACAAAAAGATATAAGAGACAAAGAATTTGAGAGAGCCATGCAAATCAGCCCTGTTATAGTGTGATTCTCTGAAAGATTTTGACTCAGGTGTTGGCTTCCACGGGCAGATGGCCAGTTTTTGCTTCCTTTTATTCAGCTTTGTTTCTTTGGCTAGATCTCCTCAGACAGTTGCAAAGGAAGTAAGTACAGGCAGTGACTGAGAAGGCCGGGTGTAACTGTGAGCTGTATTATTAGGATGTTCAGATATGAACAGTAGAGAAACATTGCCAGAAACCAAAGCCCTTTTCCTCTGCAGTTAAAATATGTACCGCTCTATTTTCAGACTATTGAGAGCACAGTGTAAGTGTGGTGTAGATTATCACAAGAGGTCCTTAGGCTCCATGGCAGGTATGAGAAAGCTACCTGGATAGCCTGACATTCCTTTGGAGGTAATTTTTTTTTTAAATTTTATTTAAGGAGGAAAAAAAAAAAAAGAAAAAGGGTACAAGTTATACAGAATTTCAGAAAAAATAAACAGTAGGAAATCACTAGTTAATAGATTACATATTGTCATCTTAGAAATAGTTGTTCAAGTTACAAAATTAAAGCATATAGAGTAGACATTCAAACAGTAAGACTGCAAACAGTTCTGTTCAGTGGTCCAATAAAACTCGGTAATATGGTTACCTATCTTATACACTTAAATATACATGCAGTTATGTCCTTTAGAGCACTTTCTTTTCCTCTCTTTTAAACAATGACAATTACACGTTTTGGGCTTTATTACTCCCACTGTTCTTATTACTTTTTTTTGAAGAAAGTAAAACCAAATGTGACATAATAGGACAGAGTCAGTCAAATCAAAAGGATGGACATAATACATAATATAAAAACAAAATACAAGGTAATCAACAATGGTTACCATAATGCCTCTTGCTATCTTAAAAAGAATTGCCTATATCATCAGTTATAATAAAATTGAACAAAACAGTAAAGAACAAAACCAATAAAACCAAAACATTGGAGACATTAGAGGACTTCAAAAGAAGGTAATAGTCAACCAGAATGGGCGTCATATGAATCTTACTGTCTTCATAGTTGTTGCCTATACTTTCAAACTTGGTACTATCAAGCATAACAGAATAGAGGAAACGCAGTCAAAAACAAGATGGTGAGAGCAATACAGGGTTTCAAATCAAGTTAATAGGAAATCAATGTGGGTTGCTATAATATGTCCTGCTATTTTTTATTTATTTTTCCCTTAATTAAAAGGATAAAAATGAAAAAGTAGATAATAAAAAGGAGATTGAGATAAAAAAGAGGGCATAACAACAAAACAGCGCGGGTCAAAACATAGCCATTTAAGCAAAATAGTGTTTCACCACAAGATAATCTCGACATAAAAGTAGTTACCATAGTGTCTCTTTCCTTAAAATCTTTAAGTATAACTTCGTATATTGTAGCATCAAACATATCAAGACAATGTAAAACCGTTCAAGAGAATGACAGTATTACAGGGTATTTAGAATCAACTAACAGAAAATGAACAATGGTTTCTGTATAATCTCCTTGTCTATAAAAGTTTTTATTTATATTACCACATATAATAAAATCCAATAAGATACAACAGGTTAAAACCGATGGAGACAGAAGAACAAAAGCTTGATGGGACTTCAAAACAACAGGATATTAAATCAGCACTAGTTATTATGAAGTCTTGTTTTTTCCAAAGTGGCTGTTCCTACCAACCTTCTCTGCCTCATTTCTGTTGAGCTCTTTTTCTGTCATTAGTTGTCAGTTTGTCTTCTTCATATCGCTTTCTGCTCCATTCATTGTGGCTGCTCTGCCACTGTTTCTGGAATCTTGGTATTTTTCATTTTTAGAATATCCTGCAGTATTCTCTGTAGAGTTGAATTGGTGGTTGCAAATTCCCGTAGTTCAGAGGTAATTTTTACTAGCCTGTGTTCTGGATGCACTGTTCCTCACCTGAGCTTTGGATGTTGAATACCTGTGATGTATATGGTTGTTACAGCAATGCTTTGGGCAAAGGAAATCCAATGACTAAATTTGATTTTAATTAAAAATCATACATATATTGGGGTGGACAGTGATACCAAGAATTGAACTCATAGCCTTGTACTTGCCAGGCGAGCACTGTGCCGCTGAGCCATGTCCCCGGTCCTAATAAATATATTTTACTGATTTCTCTTTCCAAATCATGTAGACATTTAACTTTTAAAATCTGTTTTTCACATTTCTAGTTACTTGCTAAGTAAATCATCTTGAGCTATCCCCACTTTCACCCATTCACTCAGTTACCAGTCCTGTATTTAAGTGATTTTACAGACATGGTTTGTAAGATTGGAGGGAGGGGCTTATTGCCATCTTCAATGTTGTCTTAAAACTCTGTATTAGAATTGCCAGTATGGATGTGTCTTCCTTTTCTGTCTGCTAATTGTCCTGATGATTAGACTCTTTTGCCAGGCCTAATCATAAATGGGTAAAAGTGCAAATAATTCAAGGAATCAGCTTATCTTTTAGTGTGGAAAAACCTGGTGTCAGAGCACATTTTGAAAAAGAGATACACATGAAAACCATTATACAATAAATATGTATGATTATTTTTGATTTCCTAAAGCACACATGTATCACCATGTATGTAATTTGTATGAAAATGTGTCCTGGCATTGGAGCTGGTATGTAGGAAACACTTGGAAAATGTTTCACATGGAGCTACCTAGTGTAACTTTCAAGTTACCTTGTTTATCTGAGTAAGAAACCGTGGAGCTGTGAATGAATAGATCCAAAACTAGAGCAAGTTTATTTGCCGTATCAGTGACTCTGAATTAGGGGACAAAAGTGGGGAGATGTTTTGTAATCTGCTTTATGTATTTTTTTTTTTGTACTGGGGATTGAACTCAACGATCTTGCACTCAGTAGGTAGGCACTTACACCGCTAAGCTAAATCCCCGGCCCAACTTTATGGATCTTAAACAGCTTGTTAGCACAATATTCTTCAAATACAAACATGATATGCTTGGCATTGCTGTTGTACAGGATGTGGTTGAAAGTGCTGATACATATTATGACATTCTTTCCACACTCAGTGCAGTATGCAGTTTGTCCTCTGGTTGATGGCAGTGGCCATGTTTTGTAAGCATCTGGCTCAAATTACTGGCTCAGATTCTGGCTTTGTGGGGCTACTTTTCTCTCACTGCTATGCGTGTATCTTTTAAATTGTGATAAAATATACATGAACTTTGTCATTCTGACCATTTTCAGGTGTACAGTTCATGGCCTAAGTGCATCTTCCGTCACAACCAGGCACATCTAGACCTTTTTACCTTCCCAAACTGAAACTGACCTTCTCATTTCTCCCTGCATCATCATCCTCCCTGGCCTCAGTTCTTGTGTAGCACTATTCTATTTTCTAATTTTAACTACTCCAGGTACCAAGTAGAATCATTATTCCAGGTTCATTGATGTTCTAACATGTGTCAGAATTTAGTTTTTAAAGACCAAATAATGTTCTATTTTAAATACAGCCACATTTTGATTGCCCCTTCTTTGGTCATTGGACTTTGGGCTATTTTGTTTGGCTAGTCTGAATAATTCTGCTGTGAACATTGATACACAAATACGTGTTTGGATTCTTTCTTTCAGTTCTTTTGAAGTGGAAATTGCTGAATCATAAGATACTTATTTTTTGAGCAATGGCTGTACTCTTCCACAATGACTACCATATTCCTACTAACAGTGCATAGGGGTTTCAGCTTCTCTACATTCTCACCAGTATGTTTTATTATTTTATCCTGAAAATAATAGCCTAGTGGATATGAAGTGATATGTGGTTTTGATTTACATTTCCCTCATGCATTCTTTTATGCTGTTAGTAAGAAGCCGGCAAATCTAAACTTTCTAAGGTGCTCCCATCTTCAAATGTATATTACCTAACATCAGTGCCCCTGTGAGTGTATCTTTTCTCTGTGCTCTATCCTGGAAAACTTTTACCTGTTATTTTAAGAACAAGAGCAGATAGACCAAGTCTTTGTCTCAGACTTTCATAACGTTGTTTAATTTTTTGCAAGACAGGTTGACATCTCAAACATAGTCAAATAAAATGCATCAAGCTTCCCCGTTTCCTGTGTCTGTTCATTATAGATCTTTGATCCACTTTTTTCTCTTAACTTACATAGATTCAGCCATTTGTACCTGCTGTCTGACGTACATCTTTTTCTGTACTCCCAAGAACACCTCCCCAGCTGAGGTGTGCAGACTCCCTCTCCACTATAGTAGGTCGTACTCATCCTGACTTGTCTTTGTGTTCCAAATTCCCCATGTTTCTTTTTCCAGTGTCCCAGTATACCACAGTTATTTTCCAGGTGTAATATTGATCTTTTCATTCTGTTACTTGTATGATTATTGGGTACCATGCATGCTAGACATAAAACTAAATTTCATTGTAGCCATATCTTCTGTATTTACTCTTAATTTTGTTTATATTTCAGGACACCATTAGGTGTTTTGTACTTGTGACAAATATCTGTAATCTGTGTTACAGGCCTAGACACTAGAGCCTGTAATTGTGACATGTGTGTTTCTTGTAAGAGTTCCATGATTTTTCTTAGATACAAAAATTTTATTATTTATTTATGGATGAGAGACAGGCAGAGTGAGAGAGAATGAATTTTACCATGTATTCTAGGCTGGCCTTCAGCACTCAACCTTCCTGCCTCAGCCTCTCTTAAGTGCTAGGATTACAAGTATGTGCTTCCCATGCCGTGTCCCGTATTAATTTTTTGGACTTTTTGAAACGGAGTCTCTCACATTGTAGTCCAACCTGGCTTCAAACTCTTGTATCCACCTGTCTCAGCCATCCACATTACCAGAATTATAGGCATGTACCCCAGCACCAGCCTTTTTTGTTTTGTTTTGTTTTAATTGGGTGGCACATTTTTATTTTTCTTGAATCTTGTTTTGCTTATGTTTTTTGTTTTGAGACATCTTGTTATATAGCTCATTCTGGCTTTGAACTCATTATGGAGGCATAGTTGGCCTCAAACTTGAAGCAGTCCTCTTCCCTCACCCTCCTGAGTGCAGAGATTACAGGAGTGTGCCACCATGTCCAGCTGGCTTCCATTATATTCTTAATAGAGTCTGTGACGCAAGATGCTGTTAGGTCCAATTTTGGAGTTTGAAAACTATTTTGTTCACACTTTTTCCCCATGCATGGAATTTTCCACCTTAGTGCTTACCCATATTAACCACTTTTAAAGGCTTACTTCATATATTACCATTGTCCTTGAATTTTTCCACAAGTCTTCAAAATTATTCTTATGCTAGGTGCTTCCTTAATCTCTATAGATTTGTCATTTGCTCACCTGTCATCTTTTACAAATTAAAATTTTCCAACCTGCAGGCCATGGTTTATATGGTTTCCTCACTGAATCAGATAATCTATAAGCTCATACATAGATCTGTCATCCTGTGATATGGAGGCACTATAACCCATGAGTTTATTTATTATCAAAAAGAAAAAATATTTATATATATACACACACTTACACTAATTGGTAGAAATGTGATGCATCTGAGATTCTACCCTACTGTCAAGCCCACAAAATACTTTAGCCTTGACAGTTGTCACGCCAGCTGCCTGCAGTTGAGGACTCCGAGGGCAGAGGCGTGTGTTCACTACTCACTGTGCGACAGGCACCATGAGCGTCCACTGTTTGTTGACTCTTTTTGCTTCCTAGAGTCCGTGACAGTAACGGGAACGGCTCGGCTCAGGTAGATGCTTTGTCAGAGTTGAGAAACCCAAACCTTAACAAATCTGATTTTTTATGGTGGGCAATAAACTGTGTGACCTTGGTCTACTGATCTACTTTTGCCATACAGAAAGGTAAACAAACCTGCCCTTTGCCTTGGAAGGAAACAAGTTTCGTTATCTTGCAAGTCTGACACACAGACATTCTTGGAAAGATAGTCTAAATTAGAAGGATAATTGGTGCCTTTACTCATAAGATCTGTAAAGATATAAACGACCCATGGAAAATGATTTCCCTACACTGATAGCTCTCATCACATGTATTCATTTAAAGAAATTTTATTCATTTTAATTTTGGTAAAATGAATTTAGTTTTGCTCTATATTATTTTGCAAACTGTGGGACATTATATAGTACAAAATTGTCTAAAATGATAGGGAACGTACTGAATCTATTAGTCCTTTCCACACTCAAGGCCAAGATGTTTACTTATTGGCCATGAAATAACAAATGTGGTATTGAGAAAGTAAGGAAAATATTCTAATTTGTAGAATTTTAGTAGAGTTTCTTAAAATGTAGGCTAAAAATTGTTGAAGGCTATGTAAGGAGGGCAGAGCAATATTATAGTCCAAAGTAGTTTATTTCTATATTCTCTGTTACTAAAGAGTTCATTAGGGGCGGGATTTAGCTCAGCGGCATAAGCGCCTGCCTTGCAAGCAGGCAGTCATGAGTTTGATCCCTGGTACTGATAGAAATGAAAAGGACAAAAAAAAAAAAAGAGTTCATTAAGCTTTTTAAAGTTCCTCATAACTGTCAAAATTTGTTGCTCTATTCAAAAGCAACCTGTTTTAGTTAAAGCATAAAAGACGGGGATGCAGTTTTCCCCTTCAAAATTTAAAATGTAATTTCATATTGAAGTATAAAGGTTCTGGCCTCTTTAACTGCTAGCAGGGAAGTTTATTTTATAGTCAGTTAAATTTGGCCCAGTCCAAGTGGGATGCATTTAAATGGAAAAATCTTCTGAACAATACTTTTTAAAATTTCAATTCATTGAAATATGTGGGTAGGATTTAGTAGTTACTGAATTTGTAGTTACTTCTTTATTGCACATAATCAAATTACATTTTGGGGAGCACAGTTTATGTAATTTCAGGGAACCTGGTGAAGATTTCCTTATATTTAGAATCACTTTCAAATATTTGATAGTTATAAGGAGCCAATTATCAAGGACCCCTGCAGTGAGACCCAGTCTCCTGCCCTGAGAAAGATAAAGAACAAGATCAAGAATTGCAGGGAAATAGGGGTCTGTCTGAGATGATCATTGTTCTTTGGGAGCAAAGACCAAGACTCTCCAGCTGGCCCAGTGCAGTGGGCAGGGAACAGAGTAGAAGTAGTGAGTGGGCAAGTGTAACACTGGCAAACAAAATTCATCCCCTCACATGGGTACTAGTTCTTCTCCCTGTGTATTATCCTTCGTGGACCTAATCCTGCTCCATGAGAATCTACAGCTTCATTTACCATCATGATCTCAGCAGGAACCAAGAGGAACTGGGATTTCTGCATCCCTAAGTCTGCCTACAAGACAGGAGGGCTGTGTACAGATACTGTGTCAACTTATAATTTGTGGTCACCAGCGGTTGCTGAAAATGACTTTGTTTTTAGGTGGGGATACTCCTGAGTGGGATGCTGTACAGTGTGTAGTATATGTTTGACCAAAGGAACTGCCAAACTGATTTTCAAATAGCTGTACTATTTTGTATTGTTCCATCTCCACTTGTCCCACATCTTGGTGAACATTCGAGTAGCATCATCATTCTTTAAACTTTACCTCTTCTAATGCAAGCATAGTTATATTTCCTGGTGGTTTTAACTTGTGTTTTCCTGTTAAGTAACAATTTTGAATGTCATTTTTCTTTGTGCATTTCCCATTCATTATCCTTTTTGATGAAATACTCATCCAAGTTTTTTATCCATTCATCAGTGTTGTTTTATTATTGTAGTGTAAATCCACCTTTCCCTGTGCTAGGGATTGAGCTCATGGCCTTTCTACTGAGCTACATTTCAGACCCCAAGGTGGGCCTCAAACTTGTAATCCTCCTGCCTCAGCCTCCCCAAATGCTGGTTATAGGTAAATACCACTGCATCCAGCTTTTATTATCTTTTATGTATTCTACGTTGTCTTTTAGCAGATTGTTGCCTTTTAAACTATTTTCTCCCCATCTGTAGTTTGCTTTTTTATTTACTTAGCAATAGTTTTTGAGGAGCCAGTTTTTAATGATGTAGTCGTTTTTTCAACATTGTTTCTTGCATACTGCCTAATGAATTTTTGCCTAACCCCAAGTCACAAGAAAATGTTCTGTTTTCTTTAGAAATTTTATGTGCTAACTTTAATAATGGAGCCATACTTCCACTCTAATTATCATTTGCTTTGGAACTCTATCCTTTGTTAGCATTTTGTATAGTAAATCAGAGGAAGATACATGTATGATTTGGGTTTGTAAGCAGTTTGTCTCATGATTGAGTTACATAATGAATTTCAAGTTTTTAGTTTTAGTAGAGTTTGGGTTTTTTTTTTATTTTATACTGTTGTGGTCAGAGAGCATCTTTTTAATGAATTTAATCCTCTTAAATTTGAGATGTGTGTGACAGAATAAGTGGTTTTTGTTTTATTTAAGGTTAGTTTTATGCTATAAAAATACGAACATTCTAGATGCACTTGAAAAGAATGTGCATTCTGCTAAAAATTGGTTGGAATGTTTGATATTTATTGGTTAGAGCATAATGGTTGGTATCTTTGGAATTTTTCTGTATTCTTACCAATTTGTATCTTCTATCACTTACTGAGAGGAGTGTTTTAAAATCTTTAAGGATATTTTTAAAAATTTATATTAATTCAAAGTTAATAAAAGTAAAAGGTTACAATGTTAAGATTGTTGGGAGATTTAAAGTTTAGGTCTTTTAAAACTTGCTTTGGGAGAAGGATAGACTCACAAGGCAGTACCATTTATGCTATTTGTTACATAACACCTCTGAGCCTTGGGTGAATAGAGGTAATACAAAATTGTTGCTATTCATCAAAATAGCTATTTTGATGATTTGGTGAGATAATAAATGTAGAATGTTTAGCATTGTACTTGGCGTGTGTTAACTCCTAAATAAGAAATATTTTGTAGTAATTTTTGTCTTAATTCTGATTCCACTGTCGGCCTGAATTGTGGCCTCTTTAGTCTTTTCCTGTTAATTTTGTATGCCTATTGACAGGCTGTTCAGAATTTTTTTAATTGTCTTGACCACTTTGATTATGTTGTAAAGTTTACTTGTTTTTTCCTTGACATAATTTTAACCACTTTGAAGTATTAACAGGAGAAGGGTTTGGTTTGTACAACATATAAAGTCTTAGCAGTTGTTAATTTATTCTACATTACTTCAGTATCTGCAGCAAATTGTTTTCTTTTTCAGATAAACCGTGAAAGCTGGTGTGCTTTAGAGCCGTGCGCCGCTGCAACATCTCTTTTGGCCTCCAAGCAGAACCCAAGTGAGTAGAGATTTTCCATCTTCTGATTTGAGTAACTGTATGTAGAATGTCTGTTTTTCCAGAACCACGCTCCCTTTCTAATAGTACATTGTTTGATTTGGAGCTCTGCTCTTTCTTAGCATGTTGTATAGTAAGTCAGAGGAAGAGATGTATGATTTGGGTTGTCAACATTTTGTCTCATGATTGAAGGTACACAGAAGAAATTTCCTTAATTTTTATTTTAATAATAATAATTTTATTATAATAATAAGTGAAGACTTGTGGCTTTGTGATGAATTATTTATTAATTTATGAAGGCATTGGTGCTGTGTATTTACATAAGTTTTCAAATCTATGTATATATCATATGCAAACCTATAGTTCTTAATGTCAGCTTCATGTTGAAATTATACAAGCAAGCTTTAAAAATACAGATACCTAGCCCCCAATCCCACCTTCCCCCATTAAGATGCCAATTTAATCCAAGTAGAATGTGATCTAGGCATCAAAATCTTTCCAGTTTTCTCTGGTTTACATACAAAGCAGCCAAAGTTGAGAACCTTACACTTTCAAATATTGTCTGGAGTTGAGTCTTCCCTTTAGCACCTATGATCTCAGCAGTGACAACAGACAGAAGAAAAATTCTCATAAGACTTTGCTTGTTAATGCCACAGCACATGATTTGAGGTGACTTAAGATTCACAACTTTAAACCCAGGTTCAGCTACCAACTCTGTGTGACATAAGGGATGTTCCCTGATGTCTGTGTGATCCACTGTCTCTCATCTGAAAAATATTACTAGCTTGCCTCATTAAAGGGTGTTGTACACATGACCTGGTGAGTAATTCTATTTCTCTGTTCCTGATCCTACAACTAAATGAACACTAGTAATTTGCATTCTGGATTCTTGAGTCTGCTTAACGCAGCCAAAGTGTTTTCAATTTTTGCTGCTCTGCTTTAAAAATTGCTGTGTTCTTATTTTTGCTAGTCTAGGATAGTTTAGCTATAGGTAACCTGCAATCATATTAAATTTTAAAACAAGCCATATAAATTTTCTATGGCCAAAGAGGTTTCCTACTGACTTTCAACTCTGGTTTTATTATAAAGGAATTATTGAAAGTAAATATGCAGTGTTTTCCCTAAATTTCTGGGAGTGATTAAAGGATATAATGCTATAGTTACACTTAGAGTCTTCACATTCCTCTGTGTTAGAAAGTAACATTACTACATTTTGTAAAAAAAACTGCTAGAAGCTTTTTTCTAAAAGTGTAATTACTTTCAACCATTAAAGCAGTGAAACTGTCTGCCATGTAAAGACAGAAGGAAATTGTCTTACAATTCAAATACTTCCATTTACTTCTTTAGAGTATTTTCCTTGGGGTATAATTTTGAATTATTCAGACTCCCTACTCCATACCATAACTGCAGCATAAGCAGTTTGGTCCAAGTACAGTGGAATTTTTTATGTTGTTAGTTTTTTGTTTTTATTTTTTGTGAATCTCAAGTATACACTTTTTCTTCAGTTTTTTTTTTCTTCTTTATTTTATAAACACTCTCTGGAAAGTAATAGAGTTGGATCAAATGAGATAATATCTTAAAATGGCATACCTTTGAATCTTGGATAAATACAAGATACAATTATAAATCATATGGCTTAATGAAGCCCAGTGCTTCCTGGTATGTTTTCCTACATATTCCAACTAGCTTGTTAGCATATATAGTACTGTGTCACTTAAAGACGAGAGTACAGTACACCAGGTGATTTTACCATTGTGTGGCATCATGGGGTATATCTGTGCACACCTAATGGTATATCCTGCTGCACACTTTAGACATGTGATGTATGACTGTCATCTTAAGCCTAAGTGATCAGATAACATTTTGAAAAACATATGTTCTGCTAGCTTTTAAAAGTAAATGACTCAGTTCACAAAAATTATAGACAGGTTTATGTGTGGGCTGTAAAACAAGACTTGTCCCCACTGTGCTTACCATCACTGTACTGCCATCCAGCTATTTAAAGATTGGCACAGTAAAGGTTAATGAAGTCTAAACTTCATTAGGCATATGTATATCACACACATAATATATCTGATCAGACACATGTGTATCACAGTTACTAATGTATACACTAGTTGTGTCAACTGTAACTCTTTAGGAAGTTGCTAATCTTCTCATTTCACTGTTATGAAAATGAAGTCTTAAGGCTTTAATATACTTGATTGGGATCTTCTTATGTAAGTGGTTAGGAACAGATTTAAGCCAAATCCATCTAACTCCTAAAGCCAGGGCTTTTTGTTCTTGTTTGTATCACTTCACTTATGAGGAAAGAGATGTTAGAAGAAAGGAAAGATTTCATTAATTTTGTGGGTTTTTTTTTTTTCATTAATTTTGACAATTTACTAACACTTGGTACAGGGTGAATCAGCTTCACCTTTCTGGACCCATCCACTTCAGGGGAAGTGGTGGTGGGTTTACAGTCCCTCTGTCTCCCTTGCTCCTTTTTCATACTCTTCCCTTTGCCCTACCCCAGCTATCAACATTATCTCACATAGTGAGATCCAAAATTTGGTTTATGGTCAGTTGCTGGCCTGGATTTATTGTCTGGGTGAGATATTCCTACCAGAGCTGAATCTGGCTCGTTCTGTGAATTTTCCAGTAGGATAAGATGAGCCAGTCTGTTTTCAAGTCTGGAATTTGGACATGGTCGTTTAAACTGCCAGTTGGATAGCTAGTACTCGGCGTGGTTGCTGTGACAGCCCTTTCTGTTCTTGGCGAGACCCCTGTTCTTTCGGCCACAGGATGGAGCTTTTGATTTTTTCCAAGTGAGAAAGAAGAAAGGAAAAAAAGGTCACAAACCAAACAATTCCACTTAGTACATAATCTATGAAACGTTTGTGTTGAGGGAGTCCTTCTAGAATACACATAATTTCAAGTCTTTTAAATGCAGGCCTGTTATTCTCATTGAACACACATTATAAAGTAGTCTATTAACTAAGGTCATTGTTTTAACTGAAAAATTTTCAGATTAATCTATATGCCCTACCTTGCTACCTGTGACATACTGTATGTAAGTCTATGATGAAATTGTCTCCTAGTATATTCATTTTTACCACAAGATTATAAATAGTCTTGTAAATAAACAGTTCTCTGACACACACGCACACACCTCTTAAGCATCCCTTTATTTGCATTGCCTATTAGTTAGCCAGATACCTAATAGAAGAAGTGGTTTTACTGACCGGCAGCTCATAACCAATGCCAATTCAGTGTCTCATCTCTCAAAGCTATCTGGCTGGCCCCAGTATACAATTTATTAACTGTTAATGATTCATTTACATGTAAACAGCCTCTCACAGTTCTCTACTAAGCATACAACCTATGAATCTAAAGAGACTTCAGAAGTTAATGAGTCCTAACTACCCTTCTGTGTAGATCTTTTATCTGTAATAAGTTGATATAGTCATTCAGTCTGTCCTCCAGCATTTCTGGTGGGATGACACTCCCAACTACTTTATGAGGCTTCCAAAAGCCCTGATAATAGTTACACTCCGCATTTTACACTTAGTAGTCTTTGTTCTGTCCCTGGAATTGCACAGAGGGAATCTACCCCTGTCATTAGCTCTTTTAGGCTCCTCCTCCATGAGCCAGTGTATCTCTTTACGTTTACACAGTTTTGATCTCATTACTATCATCATTCTGATTTAGGTATTAATCTAGGAACAAACACAGTTCTCTATTATGTGGTCTGTTTGGTTATAGGACCATTCTCATTTTGGATTCCAGTGTTACATATTCTCTTAAAAGAGCCTAAAACTATTCATGTTTTTGGTTTATTTTGCCATCTTCTTTATTGTTAGCTCCTCTTGAATTTGCTTTTCAATGAAGCCTCTAAGTAGAGGTTTAGAACTACGAGGTGACCAGGTTTTCTACTCTTGTCTTTCATCTCTCATTTCATCTACAGATTTCGTAAAGTACATGTACGTGTCTACATCATATATTAAAATACTAGTATGAGAGGCATTGCTCTTCAGAACTTCTTGAAGGAACTTAAAATAAACCTACTAATTAACTCTTTGAATTCCTAGTTTCACTATCTGTAAATATTTTTACAGTTTTATTGCTGCTAGATCTGATGTCTGTTTACAGAATTAATAGGATTAGAGTGCATTAAATACCTTGCTAATTTCTTTTTTCTAATACCTTGATAGTTTGAGGATACTAAGCCTAAAAGATTTCTCAGCATGCCAGTGTAATCATTTTGTCAGGTGCACATCCCACTGGTTCATCAGAGTCCCCATCCTGGTTATTGAACTGAAAACAGATACCAGATGATGATGCACTTTTCTACTTGAGTTTGTTATTTTCCCAGGGTAAGATCTATTTAAGGGAGGAAAAGCTTGAATTACATTTCTGTTACTATTTTGTAGAACCTACTTGTTTAATATCTGATGTGTTTACTAGGGTTGATCTTTACATCACTATTTTGGAAGGCACAAGTGTTTCTAGAATGGACTTCAGTCTCAAGTGAAATTGTCCACCAACTCTGTCACATAATTTTATAGTAGTAAACTTCAGATTTTGGAAATAAAAGAAAAATGATTTAATTACCAGGAGAAAGACATTACCATTTAGGTAGAATATGGTTCTAAATCATCATTTTTTTTTCTTTTTGTATCTTAAAGAGAATGACAAGCTCATGGATATCCCTTGGTACCTCTATCAGCCTAGAATTTCAGGAGAAGAGCTAAAAGCTAGTACATAATTTGACAGTGTCCTTTCTGCCTTCCTGATAAATAAAAAGAAAGAAAAGAGGACAGGGAAGGCAGCAGCAAGGGGAGCAAAAATAAAGGAGAAAAAAAGTTAGATAATGGATGGAAAATAGTTTCTGAGATGAACAGAAAATGAAAAAATACTTTTGGGGAATATCAGTTGAATAAAATTTATTTTTCAGAATGTGAGAACTTGGATGTTGGACCTGACAGAGAATGTACCTCAAAACAAGGTGTACATCAGAGAGAATCTGGGAGTGATTCTGACCTCTTTCGTTCACTCAGTGATGACACGGACAGCATCGTCTTCCCAAAGGTACCGAGCCTATCATTCTTCCATTTATATCGAGCAACTCCAGTGTTCCTGTTTGGCTTTCCTTAACTCTTTTTTTTTTTCCACTTGTTTCCTTTTCTTGTGTTCGTGTCTTCTCAGGGTATCTCACTTCCCTTAATACATTTCTCCTGCTAGTAACTTGGTTTTTTAAAAAAAATTTACATTTATTAGTATATTGTTTGCAATATGTAATAATTACATACATCATGGGAAATTGGTATGTGTACATAATGTTATCTTAATTCTGTTTTCATCCACCTCCCCTTTTCTTCATCTCCCTTTGGTCCCCTTCCCATTTGCAAAAGATCTATCTCCCTATTTCTTATTACCTGTTATTTTTCTCTTTATTTATACTTTGAATTTCTCATATAAGAGAAGCCATGTGATACTAAGCTTGTGTGTCTGATTTGTTTCACTTAATATTGTGGTCTCAGGATGCATCTATTTTCCTACAAATGATTTAAATTAACTTTCTTTTATGGTAGAGTAGGATGCCATTGTGTATATTTTCTTTAGTCATCTATTGATGGACATAAGGGCTGCTTCCAAGCTTATATCATTGTAATGTGATGTCTTAAACTCTTCAAGGTATGTAGAAGGGGAATATCTGAGTTGACTGGAACATCTATTTCTAAGGTTTTTTTGAGGAATCTTCTGTAGTGTTTGTACTAATTTACCTTCCCACTAACAATTTAGATGGATTCCCTTTCTCCACCACCTCATCAACATGTTATTATTTGATTTCTTGATGATTCCCATTCTTTCTGGGGTAAGATGATATCTTAGGGTTGTTCTAATTTGCATTTCTGTAATGGGCAGAGATGTTGAACATTTGTTCATGTAATTATTGACCATTTATTGAGAAGTATCTAGTCATATCAGTTTCCCATTTTTCTGATTGGCTCTTTTACCTATTAGGTGGAGTATAATTATTTCAATTGTTTTTTAAATACATATATTCAGGGGCTGGGGATTTAGCTCAGCGGCATAAGCGCCTTCCTTGCAAGTGTGCAGTTGGGAGTTCGATCCCTGTTACCAATAAAAACGAAAAAGACCAAAAAAAAAAAGATACATTAAACAAAAATACATATATTCTAGATATTAGTCTTCTGTCTGAATACTGAGTAGCTGGCAGACTTTTTTTTTCCTCATTCTGTAAATTGTCTCTTCACTCTGTTGTTTGTTTCCTTTCCTGTGCAGAAGCCTTTTAATTTGATATAATTTCCATTTGCTGATTCCTGATCTTATTTCTTATGGAAATGCAGTTCTGTTTAGAGTCATTGCCTGTTTCTTCAAGAGTTTTACCTATTTTATGTTTCAGCTGATTATTTCTGTTTTTTGGAGGGTTATTTGTTTTGTTTTTGTTTTTGTTTTTGTCTTTTTGAGCCAGGCTTACTATGCAATTTAGGCTGGCCTCGAACACACAGCAGTTCCCTGCCTCAGCCTCATGAGTGCTGGGAGATTACACTGGTTCTGTTTCTGTTTTAATTTAGATCTTTGATCCATTTTTATTTGTTTAGTACATGACGAGAGAGATGGGTCTAGCTTCAATCTTCCGCAGGTAGATAGCCAGTTTTCCCAGCACCATTTACTTGAAGAGCCATCTTCCCTCTAGCATATGTTTTTGGCCCCTTTGTTAAAGATCAAGCAGTAACTAAATGTGTTTGCAGTTGTTTCTGCATCTTGTACTCTGTTACATTGATCCACATAACTCTTTTTGTGCCAATATCATGCTGTTTTTATCACTATACCTTTGTGATGCAATTCGAAATCTGGGATTGTGATGCCCTTGTGGCCCAGGATTGCCTTTGCTATTTGAGGTCTTTTCTGGTTCCCTATGAATGTTTTGTCTAGTTCTGTGAGGAATGCTGTTGGTATTTTGATTGGGATTGCTTTAAATCAGTTCTGAAAGTATGGCCATTTTGACAGTAGATGGGTCTGTATAATCAAAAACAAAGGATATGTTTCCATTTTCTGATGTCATTTTCGATCTCCTTTTTCAGAGTACTATAGTTTTCATTAGAAAAGTCCTTTCCTTCCTTTGTTCAAATTTTTTTGAAGCTCTTCGAATGATACTGCTTTATTCATTTTTTTCCCAGTAAGTTCATTATTGGCTTACAAGAGCACACTAGTTTTTGTGTGTTGATTTGGTATCCTACTTTGCTGAATTTATTAGTTTTAGAAGTCATTGGGTAGGGTTTTGGTCTTGTATGTAAAGGATTATGTCTACAAATACGTAGACTTTGACTTCTTCCTATCCTATACGTATCCCTTTTCTTTCTCTTGCCTGATTGCTCTGGCTAAAGTTGTGAGCATTGAGTAAGAGTAGTAAATAGAGGACGTTATTGAGTAAGAGTAGTAAATAGAGGACATTCTTGTCTTATTTCTGATCCTTCTAGTAACATGATCCAGTTAGCTTTAGAAACTTTACTTACAATCAGAGGAGAGTAAACATTCCCTTTTTTGTGGAGTAGTGGGAACTCCAGAATGCCAAAGCTTAGGGGAAAAAGCATTGCCCAGATTTATATTCTGCAAAATCATAGCTAGTTACATGTAGGTTTAGAAGATTACAGTATCTAAAGGCATGAAAGTTCCTTTCAAATTAAGCCAGATGACAGTGAACAGTTTGGTGGGTTCAGGAAGGGCCGTAGCTCACATTGTGATACCATGTGTATAAACTAACCATAGAGTCATTTCTGATTAGTGTGTTGAGGCCTGAAGCTTGCTACTTATGCTCATGATATCACCCCTTTTCATCCAGCCTGCTTAATTGGAACTCTAGTTCTCTGCAAGGGAACCCAAACTTTTTTGTAATGAAAAGCCCATCCACGTGAATCAGCCCCTAGCTGCCTATAATCTGAGGCTAAGGGAGTGACAGATGGGGAGAGATTTTGCTTCTTTTTGCTTATGTATGTTCTTACTTGCAGCAAGTTCTGCTTTATCTCCTAGGGAGACTAGAAGGAAGATAGGACTCAATTATCTGCTTCAAGTGGTTTTCTTAACAGTGAAGGGTAAAGTGGCAGAAACATGATGGCATCTGTGAAGCAGGCTGTTCTCTGGTTTTATGATGGCTTTGGAGAAATGACAGGAGAGTTTGTTAGTGGGTGATTAAGTTATCTAAAACAGTGTGATCTAACCCTGTTTTTAAAAGTTGTAAGAATGATGGCATAATAAGGTTGTGGTCTGTGAATATACCCTCTACCCTCCTTCATTTTTGTCCAGCTACTCTAATTCCCATTTGTTCTTTCCTTCCTTTCTCTTGTGCTCCTTTGTCTTCCCAAGTGTCTTCAGTTGGAAACCTTGGGACTTTCGTTATTGTTGCTTGTAGTCTTTTGATTCAAAGGAGTTATGAAATAAAAACTCCATACATTATGAAGATTAACCCTTCTCTAAAGTTACTTAAGAAAAACAAAACCAGTACAGTATTTAAAATATGAGAATTTGAGTAATTTCCACTGTGCATTTGAGGTTTTCATTGCGAAGATTTCTTTTGTCTGCAGGGGAAATACCATTGTGATAGCAGTGTCTCTTAAATTGCTGTGTCTGATATGAACAGATTAGATAGTATCTCTAAATTCCAGCTTTAAAATGGGCTTGGTGAAAACGTCTGAAACTGGGTCGTTGGTACAGAGAGAGAGAGAGAGAGAGAGAGAGAGAGAGAGAGAGAGAGATGTGTTAAATATTTATCTATGTTTGATAATCTCAGTGGTTTACATTTTGAAAAAATTGACTTGCTTTCATTAAATACTTGCTTGCCTACCTCCTGGAAGCATGACAGCTTGTCTCGCTGTTTTAGCCTCTTGCAGAGTGATAATTATTTCTGGTCACTGAATTGAACACTTTACTTAACCTACAGAAAATCTGTATCTTACCTTCCTACTCAGTGTGCCAAAACCATTTGGATATTTTTCATACATAAACAGCCTTCGCTAGATAGGACTTCGTTTTTTTTTTTTTTTTTTTTTTTTTTTTTTTTTTAATGGAAAAATAGGTGATTTTTTTTTTTAATTGAAGCATACACCCCAAATAAACTTCCACCTGCATTTCATGCCAGGTACCAAGAGAAAACCAGAAATAACAGATGTACTTTCACCTCTTGTAGATGCATGAGAATATCTGAATGGCTTGGAAATAGCAGGCAGCTTTTTTCTCTTCAGTATTTCTAGAGTGGTTTGTGACCTAGGGAATCTTTACAGTAACTGCTTTGCCTTTTTTTTCAATACCAAGAATTGAACTCAGGATGTGGCGTTTGCCAGGCAGGAATCTGTGCCACTGAGCCTTATCCCCAGCTGCTTTTCCTAGCATTAATAAAAACCAAGAGCTTAGTACTTTTTACTACTTATAAAGGAAAAGGAGAGAGATGAAATAATATTGATAAGAGAACATACAGGGAACCGAAATAAAATTTTCACATCTTTGGTGTGATTTCATATGCCCAAAGTCTCTGGCAGATAGGCCATGTTTTCCTCTTCATGCTCTTGAGGGAAATAAAAGCTCTGATTGGTAAAGATGTTTATTCCAAATTGTACAGCCACCAAGCAACAGAATTGCCACTTGCATCTAGGTCTAACTCTAAAATGTATTTCTGTTTTGTTATTCTGCTTTCAGTTTCTACAAACCTGCTTGTAAAAGCCAGTGATTTGTAGTGAAGCATAATATTTGATAGGTAGGACGTTAGCAATGTCCTTACAAGTCTTTTTCAGTGGTCATATGCACAAATGCTGTGCAACGCTAGAATGGTTCCATTTCTTCCCAGAGCCTGAGTCTTCTCTTTGTTTTCTAAAAACATAATCTGAAGACAGTGCCTTGCAACATTCTTTTCTTAAAACCTTGTGTAGGTGTGGTCTCAGTGAGATCTCTTTTAACAGTCTGTAGGGCTTACTCTCACCTTAATTTTTTTTCCATTCAGGCTCACCTTCTGGTAAATGTGACTGATGAGTTTAAGAATATCATGTTAGTTAAGAATATTTATTTGCCTGCCTCTGAGATCTTTCTTTTCTTTAGATCAGCAGCATAACATTACATTTGTTTGTAAAGTGATTATATATGAATGTATAAATACGTATATACTAGTTTATTAAAAAAGGTAAAAAATATCATTTCCTAGCCTTATATTACAAAATCACTAAAATGTGTAAAACAGTTGAAGAAATGGGTTATGAACACTCATATTCTAAACTCCTAGTTCTATAATTTTTTATTGCATTTACTTCCTTATATAACTATTTCTGTCTTTCATCTGCCTACCCATAGGTCCACTTGAATTCTTTAATGTGTTTCAAAAATAAGTTACATGTGTTAATGCACTTCATCTCTGAGTACTTCAAATTAAATATTTCTCTATAGCTTTTCTATAATATTTACATACAGTGAAATACACTCTTGAGGATTCAGTGACTTGATAAATGGTTTCATTCCCTATTGTTGCCCAAACTTGTACCAGGATATAGACTGTAAACATTGCTTTGGAAACTTTCCTTATGTCCTTTCCCAGTCAGTGTCCATTTAAATCATCCAGCACTAACCAAGTTTTTTTCCCCCATCAGAGATTAATTTCCTCATTTCACAACATTATATAAACAGGATCTAGACAATATCATTTCTCAAGTAACTTTAGAAGTGCAGTTGCCGTGCTGTCTGATAGGTGTAGGTTTAGTTGTTAAAGAAATGCACCCTTTTCCAAACAGGTTGTACCATTCTTTATATTCTCTCTTGTGATGTAGGAAATTCTGGTTGCTTCATATCCTTACCAACAGATATAATTGTTTTACTTTAGCACTTACAGTGTCCACACATAGTATCTCATTGTGGGTTGATTTGCGTTTCTTTGAATGTGAATGATTTTCATGTGTTCATTGACAGTTTGTGATCACCCTTCCTGGGTTGTCTGGCCACATGTATACATTTTTTAAAAATGGATTGTTAAGAAGTGGAATTCTGGATAGCTTTTATGTGGTTTATATTTCAAAAATATTTTCTCCCAATCAGTGGCTTATCTTTTCACTTTCATAATAGTGTCTGGTGTCTATAGTTTTAAATTTTGATAAAGTATAATTTATTTATTATATATTTTTTGGTTACTTATTCTTGTGTCCTATTTACTTTTGCCTTGCCTATCGCAATTTTGATGTTTTCCTTTAAAAGTTTTGTGGTTTTAGCTGTTACACTTAGTTACATAGTCTTTCTCAGTTTTGTATTCAACATATTAATAACAACTCTAAGGTTTATATTAGTACAATTCAATCTTCACTGTAGAGCTAAAATTGAAAAAAAAATACACCTGCCCTTTATCTCAGCCTAGCAAAATTAGAATCTGTTATTCTAATTTAACTTCAGTTAAGTATTATATTTATTAGATGTTATCATTAACCTCAATGAACCTTAGTTTTCTTATCTATTAAATGGGAGTATGTACTAAATCAGATAGTTGGGAGTATTAAAAGTATACTATACATCACTTATAGAGAGCCCCATATGTGATGAGCAGCCAGTTATATTCAAATTTTATTTTTGTGCATGTTTAAAAATAGTAATAGTTTCTAACACCATTTAGATAGCATCTTCTTTTATTTTTATTTTGTTTTATTTATTTATTTATATTTGGTACCGGAGATGTAAGTTACGACCACACGATTACCAGGCAGGCACTTATGCCACTGAGCTAAGTCCCCAGCCCCTAGATAGCATCATTTTATCTGTACCTTTTTATTAATTCTTAGGTATTTAATTTTATATTTCTAACCTCCCTGGTTTATTTCTCGTTGAATTAAGCAGACCAGTATTCTTCAGTCATTTAATGACTCAGCTCCTGCCCCTCAAGTTGGAGCTGTCCATAAAGGCTGGTATTTGTAAAGAACAAGCCCATCTAGGCCTTTTAGGACTTACAGAGTTCATTCTGTGCAAACATTCTATCTTAGATTTCTAGGTACTTTCACTAGCCTGATGCCTTTTGCAGATTTTCAGAATTAGACAAGTACAAAGGAAAAGATGATACTTCTAAGTGTCCATTTCCCCAAATGCATGAGGAAAACCACTGGTAAAAACTCAGAGGAGGAAGGATTTATGTGTCAGTGTCAGATGTAGACTAAGGCTATTTCACTAATACTTTTTCTTACATATATACACAACTCTCACCCATTTAATTTCTCTTCTATCTTTTTTATTTCTTTTACTTACCTTTGTTCTTACTACAGCCCTGCCTACAAACTTCAGTTTAAAAGAGAAAGGATTCTTAAGCCATCTGCTTTAAGATTTAAAAACCACCTCGTTTTAACTATATGCAAATGAAATACCCTAGATAAACTAATCCCATGGCTCCATTTCTCCTGAAAGCAGGAGTAATTTCCTAAATCCCTGGAAGTTATTTAGTTAGCAGACATTTTAAGATAAATAGTTCAAGAATTCTTTAAGAGAGGAACTTTACTCAGTAGGCATGGGACATTGTACATAAGAAGCCATAACTTACTTTCTTCTGATATGTAAGTGGAAGAACAACTTCCTTCTAATCTGGTATGGGGGTGGGCAGAGAGAATGGAGGAAGTAGTAGTTCTTGTATTGCTTACTTGGTAGATCCAAGAACTTCAGTTTTAATGGATTTGGGGACTGGAAAGGTGCACCCCCAACCCGAAATTTGTAAAATCTCTGTTTTCCCTTTACTATGTGCCATCATAATTTAAATAGTGCCTTTCAACAGGCCTTTTATAATTTCTAACCTCTGTAAATCTAATTTTAAATCTGTTTAAGTCTACAAGGTAAAATGAAGAGAGTGACTTAGTCCTAGTCAACATAGCTAGCATATAGAAAGATAATAATCATGTTCTGGGTTTGATGGTCTGACCACTGGCTATTTTGTCTTCTGCAAGGATAATGTAAGACATGAAGTTGGCAAGCTGCTTCTACAACATGTAAAAAATCTTGGCAAACATTAGTTTAGAGATGCTCTGAGATTCAGTTCGGGATCAAGAATACTATTTGCTGTGTTCATTACTTTTCTTGTTGCTGAGACAAAATATTTGATGCCCAAAATTAAAGTAGGTTTATTTAGTTCACAGTTTCCAGCTGTTTTAGTCCATAATCAGCTAGCTCCGGGCAGGGTAATGTGGCAGAGGGGAGCAGTTCATGGCAAGGAAGATAGCAACTTAACAAGAGCAAAAGAGTGGAACGAGCCTCTTTTCCTCCCTTACAGTGTATGCAGGCTACCCCCCTAGGGCATTCACAGTCCCAGTCCCAGCACTAGACAGTGAAGCAATCACAAACTCTGGATTCAGCTGTCTATGCAAAGTCTGTCCCCCTATGGCTGCATAAGGCTTTGGGGGAGCATCCAGACACAAACTGTAACATTTGCCTTAGTATTTGATAATTTGAGCTCCGTATTAATAATTTCTAGATGTTGTCTTTTAAAGTAACAATCTGTAGCTCATAATAAGAATTGAATACAGTAATAATACTTTTGTAAAATGTTATTCCATATGACTTATTATCAAGAATGCAAAACTGAAGAAATTGTATCATTAAGAGTTAAAATCCCACACCAAGAAAATATCCTAGCACACACCAGGAGGAAAGGCTATGTTGAAGATACATTTTACATAACTCTCTCCATGTTAAAAATAATGTATGATTAGGCCACTGAAGATTTTGTTTTAATGTCTTGCAAAGGATAGATGGTTATTTTATGAGTTTCAAATTGGTGAAGTACCAGTGTTTGTTTGTTTGTTGTTTTTCCCCTTCAAGGCAGTATGTTTCTCATACTAGATGCCAAAGTGAGGAAGAAGCATCTATTCCACTGTCAGGTTCGTTTCCAGATGGGAAGAGCTAATTGATAGGAAATGTACATGGTAAATGGAAATTTTTAATTCAGAGTTTTTGAATTTTTAATTTTTAATTCAGAGTTTTTGAATTTTTAATTCAGAGTTTTGAACCCTTTATTGTGTGTTTTAGAATAGGCTTGTCACACATTTTACTTGATACTCATTCAGTTTTGGCTAGATTGCTTTCTCTGAGAGAGAATCCATTCCACACTTCTGTGCTAGTCCCTGGTGCTTGTTTATGGTCCATGACATTTCTTGGGTAGTCCAGTCTCTGTTTCTGCTTTTACATGGTATGTGTCTTGACCCTGCAACTCTTCTTCTCTTACAAAGACATGACTAACTCATGTTGAATGTAAGCCTCACCCTACTCCACTATGAGCGAATCTTAATTAATTACACTTGAAAAAACTCTACTTTTGAATAAGAACACATGTTGAAAAAGATACATATTTGAGGCAAAGTCTACAGAATAGTGAAAAAGCTTAGAAATTCGAGAAGTTTTCTCTAAAGTTGGTAATTATGACCATTTATATTTTCTGTGCAGAGTGACTGCAGGAATAGGAATCTTTAAAGATGATTTCATTAGCCCTTATTAAGTTAAAAAGAACAATCAGCAGTTTTGTTTTAAAATAATACTTATACTTACCGCAATTTAGAATTTATGTCATGGAATAGTTGTGAGTTGTTTTGAATTTTACCCAGGCACTTTTTTTGATACTGTGTTTAAAATGTTGTCCTTATAGAATTTTTTGAAAACAATTGACATAATGGAATGGGGCAGTTAGAGTCTAAATCAAACTACATTCAATTCTCAATTCTGCTGCTTACTGACCGGGTTAATCGAGAAAGTCTAGTAAATAACCCGGGCCTCAGTTTTCTGACCTGTCATGCCATCCCTCTGTATTTATTTCACTCTTATCTGACATATTTTTAAAAGCAATTCATCTTTTATATAGAAAATTATGTAGAACTTTATATAAAAAATTATATAGTAGCTGGCGAAATCCAGGCCCAGAGACATAAAGGCACTTTCAGAACATAACATGCCTTTGATAAAAGTGTTAAACCTTTAAAAGACTCTCCTTTGAGTATAGGAATTATTTCCTACTTTATAATTGAAAAGACCTATTTACCTTCATAATTTTTAAAGTCTAAGAACTATGTATTTCTTCACTCTTTAAAACCCTGAGTCCACTGGCTGATTAGGAATATATTGTGGAAAAGTCACAGTATGACCTTCCCTATCCTATGAGAGAGCAAATAAAGACATTAAGGCAGTCCCCACATTTGTAGCTAAGACTGTGGTTGTGTATCTCTTAGATAATTTCCCCCTCCTCCATCATACAGCTCATCTTTCCTTTATCCTAATATTCTGCATTTTTTGTGTCTTTCAACAAGTAGAATGTCAGACTGCTAGGACCAGAGTCCTTAGGCTCTAAAGATTGATTGGCTAGGGAAAGACCATGGTCACTATACCAAAGATAACATTGCCAGTACTGAATATTTCATGTAGATAGATATGGCTGCATAGCACCCAGCCAGTTGTTAGTGAAACGAAAAGAAGCAATAACTTTCTCCCATTTAACTTATTTGTGACTGACTTAAGGTGGGATCATAAACTATTCTGCACTTTGCAGAAGAGCACTTAAAATTTGGCTATTAAAAATTGCACTGCTATAAACTTGAATGCACATGTATCACCATGGTATAGTGTTTTTAATTCTCGAAAAGTACTCAGAAGAAGGAATAGTTGAGTCAAATGAGGCTTCTTATCCTAATTTTTTGAGAAAGCTCTACACTGATTTCCATAGTGGTTGTATCAGTCTACATTTCCACCAACAGTGGAGCAGGACTCCTTTCCCCCCATAGCCCCTCCAGCATTTGTTGTTGGTTGATTTCTTTATAATAGCTGCTCTTTCCAGAATGAGATGGAATGTCAGTGTTTCAATTTGCATCTCTTGAGTGGCCAGTAATATTGAACATTTCTTCATGTATTTGTTCACTGTTTTTATTTCTTCATCTGAGAAGTGGATATTTATCTCTGTTGCTCATTTTTGGATTAGTCCTCTAAATTTGGGTGTCTAGATATTTTTGAGTTCTTTATATGTTCTTGGTTGTAATCCTTTGTCTGAACAACAGCTGGCAAACAATGTTTTCCCAGATGATAGGTTGTCTCTTGACATTGTTGATGATTTCTCTTGCTGTGCCAAAGCTTTTTAATAAGATAAAGTCGCAGTTGTTGATTGTTCATGATGGTTTCTATGCTACCAGGGTTTTATCCATAAAGTCTCTGCCTATACCAGTGTGTTCAAGAGGTTTACCAATTCTGTCTTCCAGCAGATTTAATGTTTTGTTTTAATATTTAGATCTTTCATCTATTTCTGTTTAGTTTGGTGCATGGTGAAAGATACTTGGGTCCAGTTTTAATCTTTACCATGCGCAAAGCCAGTTTTTCCAGCACCGTTTATTAACGAGGCTGTTCTTCCAGTTAATGTTTTTGGTATCTTTGTCAAAGATAAGGTGACTGAGTAAGTCTGGAGTTGTTTGTGAAAGATCTTTGAGTTAGTTTTTCTTTTCAGCACCACACTGCTTTTTATCACAGTAGCTTTATAATATAATTTCAAGTTGGGGATTGTGGTGTCCCATGCCTTACAGAAGGGCACTTAAAAACAATCATGTACTTGCTTTTGAAATACTAGTTTCATCGTGTTGCTGAAGGCATGAAGGCTGCTTTCCTTCCATTAAAAACCTTTGAAACCTCAGTGACATGAAATTAGTTTTTGTACAGCAGAAATCCCAGAGACAGAGGGTTCCTACTTCATTTCAATTGATTGAATTGATTGAAAGAATTGACCTAAAAATCTTCTGTAAGAAAAAAATAATGTACTTCTAGTCTAGCAGCTGCAGTGAGACCATAGAAAGTGGTAATGTGTTTCGTATCTTGTTGAAATAATGGACTTTTAAAAATGGAAAAGAAAGCAACTGTGCTTAAGGTCATTTATTGACCTTGCCCCTCTAGTCTAACCGGGAAACCATGGGTTGGTCTGGAATAACTGAGGCTCTGCTTGATCCTGCCACTTTCAGCTGCATTTGCTTTCTCCCCACTGCAGCCCGAGATCTGTGATATCGTGGGATCCAGTTCTACCGATGACACGGCTTCCCTGGATCGACATTCTTCTCAAGGCAGTGATGTGTCCCTCCCTCAGATTTCAAAGTTAAACAGGGCCAGAGATCAGCAAAGCTCTGATGGCTTCTGCAGCCATGGTATGGAAGCTGAGGGCCAGGAGAATGAGAGTGAGCCTGCTGCCTCTGGCGAGATTGAGGAGGAGGAAATGGACAGCATTACAGAAGTACCTGCCAACTGCAGGAGGAGCTCCATGCGTTCTCTCTCCCCGTTCAGGAGGCACAGCTGGGGTCCTGGAAAAAACGCAGCCAGTGATGCAGAAATGAACCACCGGAGGTGAGATGGTAGCGTGTTTATTTAATGTCTTAGTGTCTGTCTGCTTTTAAGAAGTGTCTGATCTGTTGTTATATTGGTAAAAGATTTTAGGAAACACCATGGTATAGAAGATAGAGTATAGGCTTTAGAATAAAGAAGATTTGTGTTCAGATGCCTGCAATTGTAACTTGATGGCCTTGGACAAGTCATTGGATCGTTCTGGACTTTAATTTCCTCATCTGTAATACTGGATTTTCAAAATATTTGTAATAATAAATGTAACTCTTATAGTGAACTTTTAATAAACAGTAGTGTTTTGTTAATTAAATTCACGAATTAGAAAATATTGGAGGAAATGGTTTCATTTTAATTCTTAATTAAGAAATTAACATGAAGTTTTCCAGTTGTTTAAGTTATTCAGAATGCTTCCTGCGAATTATAGGCATCTGTTTCTAGTACAGAAAATTCCAAAAAAAGTCTAACTATATATATCTCATCCTTCAAATGACCATAAGGCTAATGTAATGACATATCATAAAATCGTTGGTATTTGCTTGTGTATCGTCCAGTCTCAGGGATTTTCACAAGTATCATCCCATTTTAGTTCTTCACTTTGATAACAGTGTATGGAGAAGATTAGTGAGATTTGGCCTCTGTTATCAGCTGCCTTGATAAATTTCTAAGCAAATAGTTTTAACTCTGAAGAATAAGTACTATTTACTGTATTTAGCAGCTTGCACTTCTCTAGAGCTACTGTCTTAAATCAAGTAAACCAATTAACAGAGGAGTCTGATGGAATTGTTTTTATTTTTAAACAATTAATGTAAACAATTCAGCTGAGTCAATTATTTTGAAAAAATTTCTTTTTCCATAGATCACAGCCAACTGGTAGTGCACGTCATGTAATCACATTCATTCATTCCTTCTTTCATTTAGCCAGTGTATATTAAGCAGTGATTTAGGTTCTAGAGATACAGCGGTAAACAGAATAAAGTTCCAGCTTTCATGGAACTCACAATAATGCCTTCCACTCCCCTAGTTTGCGCATCTTTTCAAGCTCCTTTTACAACACATTACCTCATTCAGTTTTTTAATCCTCTCCATGAACCAGGTGATGTTATCCCTGTGTTTGCAGTTGAGAAGACTAGTGCAGGTAGTTTATATCATTCAGCCAAGGTCAATAGAAGGCAAGTTTCTGGTCTCTTAGGTATTTTCTTCAATTCCATATTTTTCTATGGTGGAGTTAAGGGTGTAAAACTGAAATAAGCAGTTTTCTTAAGTTATTTTTATATGCTTCCTAAATCCTAGGTTGTACAAAAATCAATTTCTAAGTGCTTGCCTTTGCAGGTTTATGCTTGATGTACTTTTTTAAGAGATTCAAAACTATTTTAAAAACAATATGATAGGGGAGTGATCCTATCCAGAAGTCAGGGAAGTCTGTTGATAGTACATTCTTCTCTTAGTTAATACAGCAGTCAAGGAACAAGAACTTACATAATCAATTTTTCTTTACAACGTGTGTGGACCGTTTCAGAGTTTTATATGTTTGTATCATGTGACTCAAATGAGGAAGTTGAAGCTCACATTAAATCATGTGCCCAAGATTATGTGGTGGTTTTAAGATGGGACTGGCATGAGAACTCTCTTGCCACAGTCAGTTATATTTTTAGTCTGCATGTCATGGCATTGCCTGTTTGAATTTAGTTGTAAGGATTACCTAGCATAATGGAATGAGACTTAAGTTTTAATTTGAATTTTAATTTTAATAATTTGACTAATTTTTATGGTACTACCAATATATAGTATAACCTGAATTTTAAAGATTTAAAGAAAATCCTTCTAAGGTTTCAAGTGACATTTTCCTTACTTGTATAAAAATGTAATAAATTTATAACTTACGTAATAAGTACTTTGCCAACTTTTAGTAGGAGATTTCAAAGAATTTTCCATATTGTCCCTATTGAATCAAAGCTGGAGAGTTACTGCCCCCTCAAGAGTCAAAAATGTAATAAATTTATAACTTATAAGTTAAGTTTATAACTTAAACTTTTAACTTGCATTAACTCCTTGGAGCAAGGAGGAAGCCAAGTGGCCCTTCACAGAAATTGTTAGGCCTTTTGATTCTCATGTATTTCTCATACTGCTTTCTTTCATTCCCTTACCTCCTGTACTATATGTCTTTGGACATTATCTCTCCTCCTGTTGTGATATCTGTATGTTTCATGCATTTGTATCCCATTTTGTTTCACTCGCATCACTGACCTCTTCCACCATTCATTTTCAGTTCAAATCGAGTTCTTGGGGATGTTGTCAGGAGGCCTCCCATTCATAGGAGAAGGTACAAAGTTCACTACCTTAATGGACTAACCATACTGCCTCTGAGCATATACTAACAAGCCTTTATTGTGCTTAATCCATGCTGGATGTTTTGTTTGTGGATTTGGGGGTTGCTAAATGTAGAATACAGGGCCTTGTACATGCTAGGAAAGTATGATACTGGGCTACACCTCCCACTGCTCTGGAAATTCTGGTTCTAATTCAGACAAATAAAATATAGTATTTATTAATTGCTTATGTTCATTCCATATAAGTTACTTTTCCTGTTCCTTTAACTTTTCTTTTCTTTTTTTGGTACCGAAAATTGAACTCAGGACCTTGCACTCAGGACCAGCAGCACTTCTGCCGCTGAGCTATATCCCCAGCCCCCTTTAATGTCTTTAAAAGAATGGAATACATTTTCTGTCTTGCACCTACTGGTCTGGAAGACTTCGGCAAATTTTAGTAGGAGATTTCAAAGAACTTTCCATATTGTGCCTATTGAATCAAAACTGGAGAGTTACCACCACCCCCCAAGAGTCAAAAATATGTATGTGTGTGCTCACACAGTTGTTAAAATATTTTCAACATATTCTTTAATAATACAAGAACTAGGTGTGAGCGGCTGAGACAGAAGAATTGCTATGAGTTTGAGGCCAGCCTGAACTACGTAGTGAGACAGATGAGAGACTTTAGTTCTTGGCCACTTGGCACTTTCTGTTCCATTGTTGACATAGGATTTCAAAAAGTATTTAAGAGGGGGGAAAAAAAGAAAAAAGTAAGAGGGATAGCTGACCTCTCAGTCTTTGGATTTATTATTGGTCAGGTAAAATTTTGAAGCTTACAAATAAGTGATTTATAAATGGAAAAGTGGTTTCTAGTCAGAAACTGCCAGGTTTGGGAAGAGTTTTGGTGGTTGTTTTTAATTTCTGTGGTTCAGAAGTTATTATTGATCTTTTTTTTTGGGTTGTTTGGAAAAAGCATAAGAAATCCAAAATTTTGTTGTATTACTGTTAGCTTCTTGAATTAAGAAACATTTATAAAGAAGTATTTTCATTCATTAGCAAAATCTGTTTGTTGGAAGCAGACACATAGTGATCTTTCTACTTCAAGTAGATGTTTCCTTTAATTCCAGACTTCAGGCAAAAAGCCAATTTTAATTTTAAACATTCTTGGTTATGTTGCTTTTTGAAAAGCCTTCAGTAGAAAGTACCTGAAATCTATGGAACTATAGTTATTGACCCTCTATTAAAAATTCCTCCATGTGAACTTAGATGACATATTCACGGTGCAGTGCAAGTTCGCATACAGATAGAACTATCCTAAACAACTCCAGTTACAGTTTTACCATGAATGAGTCCCCTCTTTATAGGAAAAACGTGATCTATAAATTACAAGTTTTTAAAACTTAAAATCCAACAAGTATTTTGGGGGAGGGATGGTGTTTTAAAAACTGAAACTTCCTAGATTTCAAAGCCAAAGAATCATTCAGTGTTACCTCTGCTAATTAAGGAAATGAGAATACTCTCAGAAATACTCTTAATGATAAAAGGAGTTTTCTGATCTAGGAAGAACAGGCATAAACCACCTGTAACTTACTGGATCCTTAGGAAAACTCTCATGTCCTTTTGTCTTTGTGTTGCTCTTCATCTTAAATGTCTTCTAATTGTCCACATCATTATTATATATTCTGAAAGTAAAGAGAATGTTGGAAACAATAGACATTATTTTTAAGAATTTTATGCATTGTTCCTGATTTGCCACATTCTGCTTTTCTTACTAAGTTGAGTATTTATGTGTAGTATGCTTATTTACTAATGACTTGGAGATTAAAATTAAATTAATAACTTTAGAGACTAGACTTCTCAGTCTGTGTATGTTTGTAAAACATATCTTGCTTCTGCTCATACAAGTAAATTGTAAGTTATTCTGATCTCTTTGCCAGACTAGAGACATATTTCAGCTGTGTATTTTTCCTTTCTGCTTTTGTACTTCTGAGTTTCAAACTGTTTATTCTTGATTTAAAGTGTTTTATGCTATTTAAGTTTTGTTTGCACAATAAAAATTGCCTTCTAGGAAAACTATAGCGAAAGTTTCTGTATCCTTTCAACATTTTCTTGTTATCTTTCCTCTGCCCAGATCCCTAGTTGGCAAACAGTTGTTAGATAAATTCTGGAGTCCTGGTATCTGCAGGCCTTCCCATCTGTGCAATTGAATAGGGAGCTGACTAGTTTTACTGTTGTCCAGCAACTGTTTTCTTATTCCACTGTTGAATATAAAAGCATATTTAGAACTGAAGATCCAAATAGCAGCAGTGACTTTTAAGTGAGGGTGTTTGTTAATCAAAAAACCAGTAAGTGTAGGTAAACCTCCACCACTACCACCCTCATAAAAGCCCTGACCTATTGGTAATAGCACCCTTTACAAAGTACCTAATATTTTGAATTCCTTGTTTTTAAAAAGTTGATTTATATTTATTTAGCCTGTCCAACTCCAGATTGTCTCTCTCACTGCTATGTGTGGTTAGTAATAAAGGAAGTAGATAATCAAGGAACTACTGGACTTTGTACAATCTTGTTAGAAAAATGTATATCAGCTTACTCGTTAAACATATTTTAATGTGTTTCTCAGTACCATAGAATTCTAGGAGTAAAAAGTCCCTTAATTATCACTAAAATACAAGGGAATGTGCCATTGTTACTTGCTTATTTTTAGCAGAAGAGCCTAGTGAATAGCTTTTAAAAAGAGACTGAGACAAAACAAACACAAATTTGAGGCTCACCTTGGCAACTTAGTGAGACTATATATCTCAATATTAAAAGCCAAAAACTGGTAGAGTGCTTTTGTACATGCTGGAGGCTCTGGGTTCAATTTCCAGTAGTACTGCCAAGAAAGAAGTACAGATGAATGTGAATGTGACATGCAATATTCATGAATTGTCTGATTTAATTAGAATTATCTGATTTAATTGGACCGCTAATGGAAACACGTAAAAAAAGGGAAATAATGACTCAGTAAGTCTACCTCAGCACAGGTTGTCACCTCTACTTACAATCCAGCGTAGAGATATTCTGTAAGGCCACATAGAGAAGGGGCTCTACGGAGACTGTCCAGTAACAGGTATTGAAATGCAGTCCATAGAAGGCCTGGAAAGGAAGCTCTGAGCGGGTGGCTCATTCCCCAAGGATCAGAAGAGTAAATTCTTGGGTTTTAAGTTGGACTGGTTTTCCTGTAAGAGTTTGTTCGTTCTTAAAACATTGTCTAGATGGATATCCATGGAGCAGCACGATAGCATGTATTTTAATCTAGTCCTTTTCTAAATTCTCAGTGTTGCATTTCTAAATTTTTTGACAAGTAAATCCATCTGTCTCTAACTCTGCCCTTTCTTTTTTGATCTTAATAACCCTGTACCTGTTTTCACTTTTCTTCCTCCTTTGTTTCTGCCTTTGATGTCATCCCCAGTATGAGCTGGTGTCCTTCTGGTGTGCAATATTCTGCTGCCTTGAGTGCTGACTTTAATTACAGAAGGTACAGTATCGTTACATGTCTGGCCACCAAATGGGAAATCCGAAAATGTGACGTCTGGCTTTGGCTTGGAGCTGGCTTCTGTATGGCTGGATGTGTATAAGCAGCCTGCTATGTCTGTGTGTTCTGTTGCCTTTGTGATAGGCATCACCAGGTGGTTTAACCTGATGATAGACTTTGGTACACCATATTGTATCAAGTCAGTGTAGATTTAGTATTTTCTGCACAGACTTGTCTCTGTGATATAGCAGACTACAATTGTTTGTTCTGGGCTGTCCAAATTCCCAGATCCTTAGAATAACAGTGAGAGCAGCAAGGCAGCTAATAAGATGTACTGATTTCTGTTTTGTTTCCAAGTCCATTACCATATTTAGATCCCACAATCAGAGACCACTTTGTTTCATATTCTTTTGTCAACTACCCAGCCAGATTTTTTTTTTTTTTTTTTTTTTTGTCTTTTTTCCTTTTTATCGGTACCGGGGATCGAACTCACGACCGCCTGCTTGCAAGGCAGGTGCTTATGCCGCTGAGCTAAATCCCCAGCCCTACCCAGCCAGATTTAATTACTAAAACGTTTTCAGGATTAAGTTTTCTAGTAAGCATAGATCTGGTTCTTTCAGCTTTTCAAGTTCACAAATACAAAACTAAATTTCTTCTTCATTTAGCTGCAGTTCTTATCCCTTGTATTGAAAAAGAGTTTTACGGAGACGTTTATTCTTAGTCATGATTTGTATTGTTATATTAAAATAAGAAAAACTAACCTATTGTTTAATTTACCCAATGGGAAAAACACAAACATATGGTTTTAGTCCAAAATAAGTAACTCATGAAGCAAAAATAAAAAATAAAAATAAAAGGAAAAACTCAAATAAAAATGCTTCTAGTATGGCAGTATGAACTTAATGGTCAGAATTACCTGTAATGTTTTTCCAGGGTGGAAATAATTAAATACAGTAGAGTCAGCATACTTCCAAATACAGTTCCAGCTAGTTGTTAACTGAGGATGCCCACAACAATTGTATTTTGAGATCTTGCATATTTTAAAGTCCCTGCTGAGGTTACAATAAATACAAATTATCTTAGCAGTTTGGAGGTAGCAACTCCAAAGATAAAAATCTTGCTTTCTAGTCTCCTGCTATCAGAGCATAACTTTTTGTTCTGCAGACCACAAAATATCCTAGGATTCCCAACTACAATTTCAGACTGTGGAAATTTTTTTTTCTTTTACCCATACCAGCACAAAAATTAAAACTGTTAGTCTCAGTAGCTTTTCTGCATTTGTTCTTTAAAGCATTACATGTGAATTTCTGCAACTAACAATTCTCAGACAGCCTGTTAGTAGTTGTCTCATCAGTGTGCATAAATGGTAGTGACCATGAGTAGCACAAGGATATTTGGGGTAGAACTCAACCTATAGAGAATTCTAAAGGTCAGCAAAAAATTGTTTAAAGCTATAAACGCCACTTAATGGAGACAGGCAGGTAACCCAGTTTGCCTTTTGAAAGTTACTTATAGTTTCTTAAAATTTGGCATTAGTGTTAGATTATGGCAAAAATTAATCATATCAGATAAATGAAAAGCATCCATATATGAATGCAAATAAAATAACACTGTCTGTTCATATGGTATATATATTGAAAAAAATCTGAGAAAATGATCTTAGCTGGTTCAATGTTTAGATAGACGGAATAAGGTAAGACAATCTCTGTGCATTTCATTTTCTCATCATTTTAAGACCTGGGCAGGGGGTGGTACTCATTTGTGCTGTGTCCTTTTAGTTTTGCTAGATGACATAGAAATAACAGATGAACAAAGGAAGTACAACTAAGGAGATTTGGGATCCTCCTTCTATTGTGAGACCTACAAATTCAATGAGTTAACCCTTGTGCTCTGTGTTCAGTTTCAGTCTTGAAGGCTTAATAGGAGCAGCTGGCATTGGAAACAAGCTGTCCTCATCTTTAGAAGTTAATGCTGTAAACTCCAAAGAGCTCAGGCATACTTTCAGTGGAGAGGAACGGGGTGACTCTTTAATGTCACTTTCAGAAGAGGATCTGGAGTCACACCAAAGAGAACATAGGATGTTTGATCAGCAGGTAAGGCTGAAATGTATATTATTAATTTGGGAAAGAAGCTATGTCCCAAAATACCAACATTTTAAGAACATTGAATGGCAAAATCTCTGTTAATACAAAGCTGGTAGCAAAGATAGCCTACCCATTAAATAATATATTCAGTCTATCAGTAAAGCAAGTTTTTAGCACTGAATATTAATACCAGTAAGTTGCACAAATTTAAATGTTCCATCAGAGCAAACTTAAGAGTTGGCAAAGTTTCTAGGAGATAGATTTGAAATTTTCCTTCTTAATCACCTCAGTACTAAATGAGTCTTAAACTCATCATTCAAGTTACAGTTTTCAAAAAAATCGTCTTGAGGCTGGGGATTTAGCTCAGCGGCATAAGCGCCTGCCTTGCAAGCAGGCAGTCGTGAGTTCAATCCCTGGTACCAATAAAAAGAAAAAAGAAAAAAAAAAATCGTCTAAGTTTTTTCATAGAAATAATATTCTTTGTCTTAACCGTACCAGCCAGGAAATGGCCGTTGATTCATCTGCTTTATGTCCCTGCCAGAGTCCTTTGGAGCGTATGTACTCCTGCCTTCTCTTTTTCACCTGCTACATCTGTTAATGTCCTTTCCTGCCATTCTCTTGAAGCTCATGGCCTGGCTTCTCAGTCAAGTCAAGTAACTTTTTCTTAGTTGTCATTTTCTCAGGCCCCTCATTATCTCTGGGATAGTTTGTGAGGTAAGAATTTTTTTTAGCGTCCTACCTTTCCCCCAGTTCTTTTTTTCTTCTTGTGCCAAGAACACCTTTCTGAAAGGATTCCTCTTAATTCATCTAAATGAAACATATCTAATAAAACAAACAAGTAAAAAACATGTATGTCTGAGTAGCAACTTTGGGTAGAAATCTAATGAAACTAACAAAAATGTAACAACATATTCTTTGACTTGATAGTTAAGGGTTTTGTATAGGAATTTAATTCTGTATTGTGTCCTACTACCTAACAATGCCCTGACCACAAATTTGGCATTGAAAGATTATCTTAGTAATGAATATGTCATTTATATTCATATGAAGCAACGTGAATAGAGAGAATCTTATAGGTCTAATTGACAATCAAATTTAAGGTCTAAAAGAGCTTTCTCACTTTTTAATAAATTTCTGCTTGGTCTACTATATTAGAAAAAAATACCGAAAATATACTTAAAGAAGTAGGTGGTTTAGTTTTGTTAAGCCTAATTGTAACAGAAAAAAGTGTTTGGCAGTTACTTAGTACAGATTTGATAAAGATAAAGCCATGAAATTTGAAAAGTAAATTGCATTTCACATGTATAGAATCCTTAGATCATTTTCAAGGCCAGGGAAACATAAAAATTGTTTGTGGGTTTGTGAACAAAATCATAATTCCTGACTGTTGGTCTCACTGCTTCTTCCCATGTCTTTAAAATAGACAAGTTTAATGAATAAGGTCATTTCAATTTTCTTTATATATTCTATATACATGTATTATTTACATATTTTATACATATTTATAGACATTTTCTTTGTAGTTCTTTATATTTGTGTATCTTGTGTGATACATTTTCTTAAGCTAATACTTACTATTTGTGAGATTGAATTTGACATGTAACCTTGTCTTTTAATAAGTGGTTACTAGCATTGATGTCTTTCCAAAATGGGTTTCCTGGTTTAGCTTTTTTAAAGTGGGACATTTGTGGATAATTGTCAATATTTTAATGCTTTGCACTGAATGCCTGTCCAGAATTACCCATGTTTTTTCATCTGCTGTGCAACCTCAGAGTGGGTATTTGAGTTGCTTGTGTCTGTGTGATCTGCAAAAATTGCCTGTAGCCAACTTCCTGTTGAAAGTCTCTGCCTTTCACTGAGGTCATTTTTCAGACCTCAGAGTTGTATTTGAAACATAGCAACTGTTTGCCTCAGATTCCATGGTTACACATGGAACAAACTAATCAGATGCCTTTGGCCCACTTAAGTTAATGCTAATGACGAATTTTCACTGCCTCCCTTTCAGCATATGAGTTAGGAAGAGACAGATTTTATCCTTCTTGTAATAATTTTTTTTAATGTGGAGAGAAAAAAGCAAAACAAAAAAGGGTAGAAATAATACAGAACTTCAAAAAAGATACCACTAAGAAATCACTAGTTGATAATTACATATGGTCATCTGAGAAATAGTTGTTCAGGTTACAAAATCAAAGCATAAAAAGACAGACAATCAAACAGTGACTACTTTCTTTGAGAGGGGAACTGGAGATCGAACTCATGACCTTGCACTTGCCAGGCAGACGCTTATGCCGCTGAGCTAAATGTCTGGCCCCCGTAATAATAATTAACATTGATTAACACTTAGACCGGTCTCTCTCAAAAGGGATGAGAACCCTTATCATCAAAAAGGTGACAGCTGATTTTCAGGGGTGTTTCGCGAGGAACTTCTACAACCTTGTAGCTGTTGGGAATTTACTATGGGTTTTAAACTACCGCATTATAGTCACTCTCATCTTCATGGAGAATCAGTCTTAGAAGAAAAAAATGAAAAAGAGCTGAATTTTTTTCCCAGATGCATAGCTGGTTTTTTAAATAGCTGTTTTACATATGATCTTGAAACACATTTTACTTTTATTTGTTTCCAGCTCTTTAAAATCAAAGTAATATTTATTACTAATATCCTACTGAACTCTGTAGGGGTTTAGATTTCAAAGAACAAGTAGTACAGGTAGATTGGTATCTTTGGTGAAATTATTTTTATGAGATTGTACTATATTCTGCAAGTACTTACTCAGTACTTATTAAGCTTGAAATGTTGCTAGATGCTGTGAGGAACATAAAGGATGAGTATCAGATCATCCTCATTTGTGATAGAAAAACTGAGTAACAGGTGTTAAGTGCCGGAGGCAGATTGGGATCCAAGTCTGTCTGACTGAGAAACATGCTTTTCACCATCCTGTTAGTCTGCATTATTTCACTGTTGTGTGCAAGTGTTTTGTGCTTATCAAGAAGTATTAGAGCATATATTGAAAAACTTCTTTTTTTTTCCTTCAGATGTATCACAGAGCTAAACAACAGGGATTTAATTACTGTACATCAGCTATTTCTTCTCCATTGACAAAATCCATCTCATTAATGACAATCAGCCATCCTGGATTAGACAGTGAGTATACTACTTTTTAGAAAATGAAACGATATCCTAACCACTATGCTATCATTTTTTTCTACTTGATGTTACCGTCCAAAAATTACCTACCTCTTCTTAACAAAAATAACTAAGCACTTGAACAGGAAAAGAGAGTCAGCTTTGAGATCATCTCCTTTTGAAACACTGGAAACTCAGTACATTAAATTCATTATAGTCCTGGGTGTCAGTGTGACACAAAGGTTTTTAAACTTTTTTTATTTTGAAATAAATTCAGACTTTAGAAGTAGTTGCAAATGACCCTCATTGAAATAAACAGCGCAAAGAATGAAGTATATTCTTTACCTGAATCTCCAAATAATCATCATACAGGCACACTATTTTTGCTAGCTTCTATCATTCCTTTTAAAGATCTTTTTCTGAAATGCTAATAGTACAATAATCTAAATCAGGAAATTAATGCTGATAGAATTCTGTATTGTAATATGCAGACCTTAATAACATTCCAGATTTTTTTCATCTATTTCTGGATTTAGGATGTAAGCTAGGAACATCAGTTGATTTAAGTGACCATATCTCTTTAGTCTCCTTTATTCTGGAATTGTTCCTTAGTTTATCTTTGTCTTTCATTAGCTCAGCAGTGGAGAAACCTGGCAAAGTAACTGGACTGAGCATTTCAAAAATGTCCATTTCCTGAAGGACAGAGAAAGACTGGAAATCCATTTTTTTATTTGAACAAGTGACTAAGTAGATCTGAAAGTGACTAATAGCACTGTGTCTAGCTTCAGATCAATTGGCTTTGAAGAGTGTGTTGAGGTATTGTGACATTCATAAACACTGGTGGGGTATGTTCCAAGGATGCTCAAAAACATGTTTGAATTGAATAAATGTTTATTTTAGAAAAGCAGTTTGTTAGGTGGACACAATGGCACAGAGCAGTAACTCCAGGCTAGGGAGGTGAGCAGGAGGATCTCAACTTTAGTAGCAATCCAGACTACGTAGCAAGACCTTATCTCAGAAAAATTATCTCAGAAAAAACACATTGTTCCTTGAGAAACTCTCATTTGCTTATTATTGATTTTTATGAGTAGTTACAGTGTGGTTTATCATGATACAAATATTAAACTAAAGAAAAGAGCTACATTATTTTCCAACAAAACTGGTTTTCTGAAAGCTGAAGCAAGGGTATAAATACAAGTTGCTAATGTGTCTCATGATATACTTCAGCTTAAGGAATGGAGACAGAAGTAGCCACCCCACATTAAATGGGATTTTCTGTTGCACCTCATGGCTTACTAGAGGCCTGATCTTTTCGTTTTTTGTTTTTCTTTTTTTTTTTTTTTTGTCTTTTTCCTTTTTATCGGTACCAGGGATCGAACTCATGACTGCCTGCTTGCAAGGCAGGCGCTTATGCCGCTGAGCTAAATCCCTAGCCCCCAATCTTTTCGTTTTTCACAGTGACCTTCAGACATATGGGTGGTTGTGTTAAATCTGTGCCTAATGGTGACATTCTCAGAGATAGAGATACAATTTCACAGAACTGTGACAGACATCGACATAGCTTTTCCTGTTTTTGTTTGGTTTTGATTTTGTTTTGATTTAGCTTGAGCTAGAGATTCTGCTGGTGAAGAATGGAAATTATAACTAAGCAATGATGGTAGAGCCAGAGTGTCAGAGCTCAGTAGCCAAAGAAAAAGAAGAAAATAGTCAGTGTGAGCTGTGTCAGTCCTGTATAGCCTGCTTCTGTGCCCAGCGAGTGAAGCGTCTGCTCGTGTAACAGCAGGCCATCAATGGCATCAGAACGTGTCTCACCAAGAGGTCTTTTTCTTGCATTATGCAGCATACTGTCTTTTCTTGTGGATTAAATACTTCATTATTTTTCTTCCAAAAAGGAAGATGTATTTTGACTGTGTTTTCAGTTACTAACCAAACACTAAAATAATGTGGCTTACTCTCAGAAAACACTATTTGGGAGGTTCTGGCAGATGGAACATTTCTTCCTGTTGTTGAGAAATGTCTGCTCAGCTCTCAAGACATGAAATCAGTAATAAACTGCCATAAGAGGGGAATTTTAAGCAAGAGGTTAATTCCTTCATCAATCTGTGATGTCCTCATTCTGGCTTGTAGTGTATACTTCCTGCATGTTTGAATGATCTCTGGTCTCAGTTTGCTAAATTGGTATATATTAGATTTAGAAGGTAAATCAGCATTTTTTGATGTCATGATTTTTTTCTTTAGTCTTTACCATAAACAACTTTTAAGTTTCTCTACTGTATTTCTTATCCTGTAGAAGAATGATGAGTCTTTTTGGAAATGTTTCTGACTGAAAGGAAAGGTTAATGTTGTGTTAAAGTTTGCGTGGTTATTCCTTAAGCGTCAGGATAACTGGATATTTCATGATTTGCCAGCAACTCAGATCTCCAGTTCCAAATTACTTAGGTACTCTGCATGATTCATCTTTGGTCATAGTCTTGTTATCTAAACAGTGTTGTCATTAAAAATCTAGACTTAATTTTTAAAAGCTAAAGGGTTCAGTAAATTTAAACTATTTTAACTGATTTTTTTTTTGTAAGCACACTTAGGGGCTGTGTGACTTGGTGCTTTGTTACAGAAACTTTCCCTCAATCATTTTGGGGAGGGTAATAATGTCATATGGCTTAAATGTGAATTTAATTTATTTAAATTCCTTAGCATACTTTGTAGTGTGAATAAGTTTTTATTATCGTTATGGAGTGCTATAATTCACAATAACCACAATAGTACCAAGGCCTGTTTTTTTTTAACCAGAATTTAAGTAGTATTAAAGAAGCAGGATCACTGTCCCTTAGTGTCCTGCAAGTGTCTGTATCTTAGGAGTATGTTTGTTAGGAACAAAATGCTTTCTGAAGTCATACCTGAGTGCTTCCCCTTCTTACTTGCCCTGTGTCTTATCTTCTCCTTCTGAGGGATCACTAGTTGCTGCCTCCAGTCTTTCACAGATATTAATTAACTCTTGAGTAATTTTAAAAATATGTGTCCACAGAGGTATTGTCTAAAATATCCTGTTGGGTTGTTTATGACATTAGAAAGAACTGGCAAACTTTTTCAGCATTATTTCTGAGCTGGGATCTTACTTCACCATCCAGTGAAATAGAAGAAACTTCTGAATAAAGTGGGGGACTAACCTACTTTTGATCTTTTTCTGGGCTGGGAACCAGTCATACTGTAGCTGACGTGAGGCGGGAAAGCTGTGGAAACTGCTGTCGCTGTGGGAACATGACAGACACATTTTGCTGGCTCATTTTTTCAGGGAGTCAGCACAACAAGGCTGACTAACAGGAGGTGTCAGAGGTGCTAATGACATTTTTTCTTATGTCCGAAAGGCAGGCCTAGGGCCTCTGTCTTTCAGTGTACTGGAAAATTTTGGTTTCTTGATAGAATGTAAGCATATTTGCATACATAAAATAATACATTGGTTACAAATAATTTCTTTCCATGACTGTATATTTAAACTTTTCATTGCTTCCACCCGAAGATGCTTCAAACAGTGAAGAAACTGCTTGACTGTATCCCAGAACTCTTAAGTATATTAATTACAATATTTAAAGAGAATGTTGCTCGTTACATATTTTAACCTGTGCATTCCTTAATTAGATTTTATTTATCCCTTAATTAGATTTTATTTTGCATAGCTCATTATTTCAAAGAAGTAAGAAATGTCACTTACCCTTGGGGTCATTCTTACACCTTCACTCATGATACGTGAGCCTGCCAAGTGTCTTGTGTATATTTTGATGGGAACACTAGCTTATAATTATATAGCTTGCATTGGACTAAGAAAGCAAAGTCCATCTTGAAAGCTGAACTCTAGCATTTATAGTATATGTAATTTATACTATATCTGAAAAAAATAATCTCTATGACCAATGATCAGAGTGAGCCTGTGGAAAGTTAGTCATCAGTGCTTATGAGACCATTTTGTCTCTTCCCTGTTTCACTCTTCCTGCTAACTACGGACAGTGGAATGAAATTTTTAATGAAACACATATCTATCTGTAATATAGTTCTCCATGCAAAAAATATTATTGACATACATGACAGAACAAGAATTTAGTCAGAAAAATAGACTTACTGAAACTGTGATAAAATTATAAGACTGTATACTTACATGTTTAGTATATAGTAGATAATGTATATGTATTTAGTGTGGGAACTATATATATACTTCAAACATAAAATCAAGTCACTTATAGTTCCTATGAATGTTGGAGGTTTTTTTAATATAGCAAGTATACTTTTTAGATATTCATGCAGATAAGGTTTTCCTTATGATGTATGATTTCCTAACACGAGAAGGGTATGCTTTTAGTTTCTAGATAATGAGGCAAATCATTTTTGTTTTCCTGTTGGTTTTACATTTGGGAATGCTTCACAACACACAGTATAGTGGTATCTTTATTTTGCACGAGATTATCACTGCCCAAAAATCCAGCATACACATATTTTTGCCAACATGTCTAGCTGGCAAACAGTCTGCTGTCACTTAACATTTAACTGCAGTGGTGGCAAACTAGTGGCACACAGGCTAAAGTGGGCTGTTTGATATCATTGAAAAGGTTTGCTGTCACTGGTCTAGATTTTGCCATCAGTTCTCCAGGGTGTAGAGTGACTTTCATGTCAGTAGTTACAGAGCATGTTCTGTGTTTCCATTTAAGACGTTAAGACTCAAGTCCTAAATGAATTGATTTATTACTTTGTTTATCCATTGCATATTGGAGTACCTTCTTTTTGACATGCACCAAAATAGACCAAATCAGATTTATAGATATGGTTTTGTTTCCTGCCCATATTTATAACCCACAGACAGGAAAACAAGTGAATCTACTGGAAAAATAAATACAGTAACTAAAAAAAATATTCAGTGTTGTTGAAATATCAGGCTTCAGGAGTCTTGAGAAGGCTTAATAAAAGAAATAGTCCTGAAATTTAGATCAAAAGAAACTAGGAATTTAGCTGGGTAAATTAGTATATGGAAAGCTAAACTGAGAAATTTGGGCTTCTTGCCTAAGGACAATAGAATCACTTGAGTAGATTACACTTTAGGCCTATGGCACAGCACATGAAGCAAGTTGTCCCAGCATCCCCCCAGCAGCAGAATATTGGATAGTATGCATAGGGACCATGCATATGCTCAGAAAAAAAGTAGTGGAATCAGCTGATAATGTCCCAAGTTATTACTTGTTAGCCATTAGTCACCTGACCTTTCTTATGGCCTTACCTTGCAACACTTGGGAAGACAGAGTATGAAGGGATGACAAAGTACAGCAGACGGTAGGTCTGAAAATAAAATCCTTGACGTGTAGCATTCTCTGCCAAGTAATTTTAAGTCAATGTGAGTACTTGGGATTGCTTTTCTTACTTTATTCGGATCATCATATGCTTGTGAGCAGCAGTGTTTAGCTTTGAATTTTATAAAATAGATATAAGATACAGATAACAGATGACCTGAGCACCACATGTGTTGCTTGCAAACTAATGAATTGTGAGCCAAGGTTTACAAACTACCAGCATACATACAACAGCAAAGATCACAATTGTACAAAAGCGTGTCAAATGCAAACTTAAATCTTTAAATAAAAAGCTGTTTGTATAATTTTTTAAGCTCAGTGTGTTTTTCTTTTAAGACAGATGTTAATGTATGAGTTATTTTTTTCAAACTAAAACCTTAGTATTCAGGTTTAATTAACTGTGTTGGCACTTTACAATAAATAGGTAGATTTGGGTTTCAATTTTGGCACTCGTCTCTAGTCTCTAAAACATTTGCCGTCACAACTTCAGACACACCATACTGAAGGTATGGGGAAAAGAGGTTGGAGATAAGCAGAAGGCTTCTAGAGGATTTCCATGACAGTAGTTGGTATCTTGACCCAGAGCTTAAAGCATCCACAGCAGGGGAGAACTGAGACTTTTAAGAGAGCTAGAAGATAATCCAGAGGCCTGGGTGAAGTATGCTACAGAGATTTGAAAGTGGTGCCCAGATTTCTATTTTCAGTAATTAGTTCGGTGGTAGGTGCTATTTATAGACAAGGGAAATTAGATCATTGAGAAAAAACAAGCAACTTCTTTGAGTTTCAGCTGCTATAGAATATCTACCCAAAGGTGAGCAGCAGGGTGAATGAGTCTAGCTTGGACAGGAGAGATGTGCTTGAAGATGAAAAAGTTGTAACTCATGAATAAGTCGTGTATTGTGTGCACTTGGTCTGTGATGAGGTCGGAGGAATGAGGAGGTTGAGGGAGAGTGAAAAGAGAGCCAAATACTGTTCAGGATGCTGAGGAACACCACTACTCTGTTTCCATAAACTTTTTTTTTTGTCTTTTTCCTTTTTATTGGTACCAGGGATCAAACTCACGACTGCCTGCTTGTAAGGCAGGCGCTTATGCCGTGAGCTAAATTCCCAGCCCCTCCATAAACTTTTAAGGAGGAAAATTTCAGCTTTGTATTCTGACCATAAAAAATAATGTACTTCTTTCTAGCAAGTACGTATTTTTTGGTTGAGGTTTTGCATTATTATTCTTGATATTCGGGGAAAAAAATACAAGTAAAGTAGATTGTTTACCTAGACAGCCTTTTCTGGCATCCTATAGGCCACAATATTATGGTACTCTCAGATAGGTTGGAAGTCTCTTTTACTTTATTCTGGCAGAATCCATGCATGCTTTAATGTCTTTCTGTTAACCCACTTCTCAGCTCAGCCGCAGATGCAACCAGCACGGCGGATTTCCTTCTCCATCAGCATCTCTCCGCTTCTCCTTAAGTCTAAAACTCTCTTTTCTCTTGGCTCTTCTTATTCCAGTGATGAGGAGGAAGAGTTGCATAGTAAGTAAGCAACTTTGATGTCCATGGCTGTTCTCCAGGATCTGACAAGCTCTGAAAATGCTGTAGGCTTGGTACAAAAAAATTAGACTGAACTTGTATCCCTTGCATCCCATCTTTTACAAATCATTTGACCTCATGCATGCTTTTAAAAATTGATCTGGATGAAATAATTCTTTCTTCCTTACAGTACTAACTCTGATTGACGCCGAAGCCTTCTGATTCCAGGCCCCAGGGTAGCTTTCTAGAACATGTCCTCTAACTTACTAAGGGATATAGTATTCCCAGATCACTCTGTACCCTTTGTAAGACTGAGTATCAATGTCACAAAACTTTTCATTTGACAGCCTTAATCTCATTTTCCTTATTTAATTTTTCTCTTATGAGACACTTACCTAATGTACCTCTGATATTTAAAAACTAATAAAATTCTTTGATCTCTCACCTTTTCAGACCATTTCTTTAAAATATGTATGTATATCTTTAAGATTAGGGAATTCAGCTAAGTGGCACAATGCCTGCCTGGCAAGCATGAGATCTTGAGTTCAATTCTCAGTACCAAAAAAAAAAAAAAAAAGGCCTTATAATATGCGGGGATGGGAGGGATATATATATATATATCCCCTTCTTTGGAACTTTCAGAAAGCTGTAGGTTTCAGGTGATACATTATTGTGATGGTGTTGAGCACCCTAACTGAATTTCTTTCCACTTGGCGACTGAAAGTTGCAGCAGTTACGCAAACATTCCCCTGGCTAGCATTTTTGCATTTTTTTATACAAAAGTACCTTTAGCAAATAACAAATTTTAGTTAATTTAGTTTCATTGGAGGCCTTGTTAATAGTATTTTTTTACTATTAAAATATATTTGACAAATACAGTAAAGTGTTTATATTATACTAATTATAATAGGTGAAAAGTTCTCGAATCTATTTTATCTCAGAGTATTAGTAGTACTCTAGAAGTAGCCAAGGAAATAGTCAAGTCATCATGACAGACCACTTTCAGTTTTATTTCTTGTAACACTAATGTAGAATTGTAATCCCAAAACAGCACTGATCACTCAGCTAATCTAGTATGCTACAGTCCTAAAGGCATAAAAGGTGAAGAAACCTTTACATCTAATGTCTAGCATTTCTCAGAATCTGTCCCTTAAACTAAAAAATGCCAGTGAGAATTGAGTGGTGGGGAAAAAAGAATTAATCATTTGTAATTGAGGCCTTGCTCCCACCTAAGCCCCAGCAGTTCAAACTTTGTAATAAATCAAAATAGTGTTACTGTTCCTTCTATTTGTTTCTATGTATTGCTCTACTATCTGATTTAATTGTAGAATTTTAATACGTTCACTTGTTAGGGTTGGAGGAAGAATGCATCGGCCCCCGATTCTTTTATTACTACCTACTTGGAAACAAGCTTACCAGCTGTTTTAGCCACCTTGTTTCATGGATAAGGAAATGAAATTGAGATGTTTTCCCCTAAATTAGTCACAGGCCCAAGACATTGTAAGCCCACCCTGCTTCTCTTTTTTGTATGCTAATCTGTTTCTAGGAACTCTCAGGCAATTGTCATATAATACTAAATTTCTAGTACAGAAATACATGAAAGCATGATTTGCAGGGGAAAATATAGCATCTACTTTCTCATTTATATTCTTGCTGTGACATTTCAGAAAAATAGTCTGTGAAAACTGAACATTGATAAGAATAGAAATTAAACAGCTCATGTGTATTAAAAGCATTTGGAAAAAACATTGATGTTCAGGTTTTGCAGTTAACTTGAGGCCTGGGATGGAATTTATTTTCTTCATGGGAAATTCACTGTGTACTGCTGTTCTAATTTGAAGGCTTTGAGTTTTCTTTCTTCCAAATTTTTTGAAGGACGAGGCACCATGCACTGACTTTCAAACACTTATTTCTGCTTTTGCAGTGCCATAAATTGAAGTGTTTAACTCATCATCGGGGTAAGATTCTTTTGTTTCAACTTTTTCTTTGCCTTTTTTTATTTTCTAGATTCACGGCCTTTCCACACCACCAGTGCCAATCTGACTGAAAGGTAAATATCCTTTTTTGTTGTTGTTGTCATTCATTTTCCCAAAATGTTATAAAGAAATCCAAACTATATTGTAGCATTTCATTAAGTAAACTGAGTTATCCGAACTCATTAGGTTCAGACTTTCTTGAGTGATAAATTTGGAATAATTATCAAAGACTTTATAAAGAAGACTATATCTTAAAATTAGTGTGTTCAGTAGTTTCCACTTGATTGGATTTTTTTTTGGTCTTTTTGAGATAGAGTCTTTTTATACTGTTCCTCATGATAAAAGATTATTTGTGTTCATTCATGGAAAAGTATATTTGTTTTTGACTTTATAAATTTATGCATGCTTTACTTGTATGGATTCTTCATTCCTAAATCTAACAGCATTTAAAAAAAAAGATACAGAATTTCAAAACAACATAATAGGAAATTAACAATTAATATATTGCATATTATGATCTTCAAATTGCTCAGATTACAAGATACAAGCATGAAAAAATGGTCAAACAAAGCACAACTGTTCTTTTTGATGAACAGAGAGTAGTAAAATTATCTTTTATGAGCATGTGTGTGTGTGTGTGTGTGTGTGTGTGTGTGTGTGTGTAAAAGATAGCATTTTGCTTCATAATTTGTGTGTGTTTTTATTCGTTTCTTACTCTAATCTTTCAGACTGTGTTCTTAGGGCTAGAAGTGTGGTCGAGTGCTATAGTGCTTGCCTGGCATGTGCAAGGCCCTGAATTAAATTCCCAGCACCACGGGGCGGGGACAGGGGGGTTGTCTGTTTTGTAGATCTGTGTGTGGTGCACAGGTCTAAGTAATTGAATTTTAGTTACTTAGTGATCCAGAAGCCTCTCAATGAGTGTTTTTATTTGCACTGCCTTGTGTCTTTTTCTTCCTGTGTAAAGCAGTGGTTTTCGTGCTACTTCCCTTTTGTCTTAAAGGACTGCTTTGTTTTGTAAACACTCACATAAATAGACTTTAGCTGTTGAAGGGAAGGGGACCCTTATGGTTCTGCTGCTGCTTGCCCTCACAGAAGCCTGCTCTACTTAGAAGGAAAGCCCAAAAAACTATTCTAAGCAAATTCCTAAACAAAATAGTATACATGGATTCTTTTTCCATTATTTACTTAAGTGCCCCATATTCTTTAAGAAAATCAACTTTTGAAGGATGTTTAAAGATCATAGTATCCCATCTTAATGGACTTAGCGATTAATAGGCTTCCTGAACAAGTGGGTCAGAAAGTCTAGACCTCTGGAAAACTCTCAAAATGAATCTATCTCTACTGCCTTTCTGAAATCTTCCTGCTGTTCAGTATATTCCCTCCTAAAATTACTCGTAGCTTCATGGACCAGTCTCCAATCTTGATAATCCAATATGCCAAAAGGCTAGAAAAGATACTGGTTACTCAAAATCTATAATTAAAACTTTGGGAGTTTTTGTTGGAAGTGGTAGTGTTGTTTTGGTTTGGTGTGGTAGTTTTGTTTTGTTCTGAGAATTGGATACAGGGTCTCTGCACTTTAGTGCTTTTAAAATTTTAATGTAAGGTCTTATTACATTGCTTCTGCTGGGCTCTTGAGTTTATGATCCTCTTGCTGCAGCCTTCCAGAGAGCTAGATTATAGGTGTGCACCACTGTGCCCAGATTCCATAATCAAAGCAGTAATGGTTGCTTTAAGAAAACTTAATCAGGTTTTTATAACATGAGCATTGTAGCATGCTCTCGTTTGATACTACATAAGTAAAATGATTCAACAGCTTCTCTCTACCCCTTCTTATGCTTCCCATTTAACTTCTATAGTCATTTTTTTAAAAACATCTTTTTTGTGTTTCTTTAGTATAACAGAAGAGAACTATGATTTCCTGCCACCAAACCCCTCCAAGAAAGATTTTGAAGAGAAAAGTGGAACAAAAGTCAGTCGTACATTCAGCTACATCAGGAATAAAATGTCCAGTAGCAAGAAGAGCAAAGTAAGTACTACTGTGGACAACCCTTGTGTGACCCACCTCAGTCTGTCACTAATAGGGTTTTGTCATGATCGGTGTATATAACCCCTGCCCTAAATTAAGTTAATATAAAAATAAATGTAGGGGTACACTTAGAAATAAGCTATTATTTGAAGAAAACTGACAGTAATAAAAGTAGCAGTGTAGTTAGTGATGTTTACTGTTTTTATTCTATACCAAGCACTTTCATATATTTCTATATAATCTCTTCAGTCACCCTGCAAGGTAGTCATTATCTCTCTCCTCTAGGAATGAGGTAGCTTACTTGTAGAGAAGAGATTCAAACCCAGATCTCTTTGGTTTCTGGTCCCATATACTCAACCACAGTGCTTCAGTGACTAAATCGGATTTGAAATGCAGTGGAAGGATTTTATGCTGAGATCATGGAATTAAGCAAATCTAGTTTTTGCATGTGATTATGCAAATGTCCAAAAAGTACTAAAAATCATCGGTAATAAATTCTGTTGATAAATGTTCTCAACATTGTCGAATCAGTGGGGAGAAACTTTGTACGACCCATTTCCCTTGTGTTTCATTTCGCCTACCCACATACCCTTTGGCACAATAAGGAAATAATAGAAATTTGAATTAGGACAAAGGAATTATTATGTGTATATATATGTGCAGTGTATGCATAAATGTTTAGATATATTTGTATATTTAAATGTACGTACGAACTTGTACATACATACGTACTTAAGAATAAAACAACTCAAGAAATAAAAGTACACCCCATCTAAGCCTCTCAGGCCTTCAGTAAGTGGCCACAAAATTGAGAACCAGAATTGTGTTTTCACTTCACTTCTTTTGCCCAGCTGCGAAATGCAGAGGGAGCAGGCAGCCAGGAAAAGATGCAGAGTCTAGCAAATCATTTCTAGTGTAATATTAACTACTAATTTTATAGTTAGCTTTATTTTTTAATTTTTTAAAAAACTTAAGATAGAATGCTTACTAATTCTATTGGCAGCAAGTGAAATCTATTTCACTTATTCCTACTTTCCTGGACACTGTTTGGCATCAAAACAAACACAAAAACAAAACAAACAAAAAAACCTCGAGATCTCTTAGAAAGGTCACTATAAATAGCCAAATGTTTGTGATCTACTTTGGATGGTTTCAGATTTTTTGGGTTGTTTTGTGTTTTTTTCCATTTGGTTCTTAAACTGTAGAACCTTGTCTTTAATCACAGTTAAGTGCAAGGTCAGTAAGTAAGTGGAGATTCCAGGCTGGTAATATAGCTCAATAGTACAGTACCTCCTGCCAAGTACAAGGTCAATCTCCGGTACCACCTGTGTAAGTGCAGATTCTAACTTCTGGACATCTCCCCAGTGAAGGGACTTTGAAGACAGTGTGGTAAATACACCAGTGATCTTGTTTATGGAGTAATACAGAAAAAGTTCATTGAAAAAATATGAAAGACTAGATTTTGAAACTAGAACCTGATCTTTTATTTAAAAAAAATAAATTCTTATGCCAGTCTCTTTATATTTAAAAAATGAGCACAGAGAATTAGGGTTCAATCATAGAACTTGACAGTATTAAGAGTAGACCCCCTGAATTGTAGCAGATAGCATTTGCAATGTGCTTCCTCTTTTTTTTTTTTTTTTTTTCTTCTCTTTTTTTTTGGCCATGTGCTTATTTTTACTAAGCATACTATTCCCTCTGCCCATTCTCAAGAGGAGCAGATTTTAGGTAGGGGTTGGATAAGACAGGAGAAAACAAGTAATTTGTGTTAAAGGGGCATTGGTTGTCACTGGCCGTGTTGAAGTTAACAGTTGACCTCTTGCCTCTGATCATCTCCCTTGTCAAAATGAAAGTACTGTTGCAATTGAGACTGGTTCCCCTTTTAGTCTAAGGTTTGATCTTTGGGCCTATGTTGTCTTTAGCTGTGGAAATTAAAAAAATTATTAATTCATAATCTTAGATTGTACCCCATTTCACATTATCAGATATTTGTTTATAGTGCCCCAGTGACCAAATTTATTGAGAGATCATCTTCTGTAGTTAGTTTTTGCTGGTTAACTTTAAAATTGTTACAGAACCGCCTGTAAAACAACGTGGCTTTTGTCAGTGTGGTCAGAGGTGCTAGATACTTATTATAATGAAGTAAGTCCTGTTTGTGTTATGTTATTAGAGCTGATCAAAATATACGGTGAATGTATACATTTCAAAAGTTTATTGTGTTTAAAAACACGTTGCCATTGATCCCCCTGAGAATATTCCCTCTTTCTTCAAACATACTTTATTACATCATTGTGGCCACTTTCTAAAACAGCTCTAGGAGTTCTCTTTTATGATTGTCTTTATGAGTTCTGATCAAAACAATGATGAATGTCGCCACCAAATGTCATCCGTCAGAAAGGCGGAGTTGTAAAACATATTGTGCCCTTATCCATCTTATTCACTGTACATGGCATCATGTGATTTCTGTCTTTTCCCCAAATTAAAAATAAGCATGAAAAGTAAACCTTTCAAATTGATTTGGGACAGTGAGGCAGCCAGGAGAGCACAATGAAAGACACACGCACGGAAGAGGTCTTGCAGAACTGCTTCAGAAAGTGGCATGAACAATGGAATAAATGTTTGAAGCAAGTGTGTTTTGAGAGGGATTAATGACAATGAATCTTTTACTGTACTGAATTTAAAACAATAACAAAAGAATTCACTTTATTTTTTGATCATATAGCATAAATAACCCTGTTTTACTGTCATAAATGCATAATAGAGCTTTAACTTGTAGAAGCATTTAATTTTGTAAACAATAACAAATATAAAGGTCAAATCTTTAGCATGATGCTGATTCTCCTTTTTCTTAACTTTCCATAATATTAAAAAGCTAAGTGCTAGTAGAGATGTCAACATTGATTGTTCGATGAAATTGATAATTTTTCATTTTTAATATATACTGTGAGAGTCCATCTTATCTGTCTTATTCATCTATAGAATAATGTGACCCTGCCTATTTTCTGAAAAGAAAAAATTAAAGCATTTACTGATTTTTTTTTTTATTATCATATTAAAAGAGTACCTGTAATTCTTATTTAAGAGGTGGTTTGGAAATTTCTGGTTTCAGGGACCAGGGATTTAGCTCAGTAATATAAGTGCCTGCCTGGCAAGTGTGAGGTTGTGAGTTTGATCCCTGTACCAAAAAGAAAAAGAAAGAAATTTTCTTGTTTCCTTATGCATAATATATGTATTTATACTGAAAGCTTATAGCTACTAACCTAAACTTACTACATTTTGTATGTTAAACTGGGATCATAAATAGTTCTTAGATAATACTCCAAGGAGCCAGGAGTCAGCCATTAGGTAGCACATGGGTAACATACTTGGGTAATATATTTTGCAGATAATCAGGGAGGTAAATAGGCATGTAGATATGTAGTTTTTATATAAGAAATTTAGTTACCAACCCATTCTTTTAAGTGACATCAGTAACTGGTGTAAGTTACTAGGTAAATGTATTGCATATTTCTGAGATAGGTGGAGCCTAAACAGGAAGTACAACAGGAAGACTGGCAGTTTCTGCTTTTGTCTTTGAGAAGTGCTACTGTTTCTTGCTAAGTAAGTTTGGTTATTAGAAGTATTCAAATACTTACATGCATAAGGCTCAAGTTCATAAGGGGAGTGAAGTAACCCTCTTTAAACCATAATATCACACTGGTTTTCTTTTTTTCTACTAAGCTTTCGTCTTTTTTGTGCACAATCAAAAGATAGTTAGAAATATTTTAAACCAAACATTCTGACTCAAAGTAGGTATTTTTAGGTGTAAGAGTTACATTCCTACCTGGCTAATATATTACATGAATTTATAGCAATACGTTGAGTGCCAACTCCTAGTTTCTGTGGTTTGTATGAAAAAGAACTCTTCTCTTTAATCTTTCAAAGGTACCTACTAGAGTACATTAGTGTTTGTACAAGGTTAAGTCAGTTTTAAATATGATTCTCTCATTTCTTTGGTTAAAGATCTATATCAGGATAGTGGTTAATCTTGCTGTGTTTTCACAGTTTTCCAGAGTATTGTAATTTTTAATTATAAACAACTGTAAGTATAGGAAAAATGAAAAATCGTTTTCATTCATAGGACCCTAGGTTAATTGTTGCCAGTATTATTTCCTTTCTAAATGCTATTCAAATCTGTTTCCACAGCACATAGTTAAAGAATTTTGGTAGGTACTAAGCATGGGCAAATCAAACTTAAGAAAATAATTAGTTACAACTGTACCTTAGACTGTTTTAGTTTTAAAAATTTTTATGAAGTCCTGCTTTTTGTAGAATTTGAAGATTGTTTAAACAGGAACGATATATTCCATTTATTACTGAGTTTCTGTATTGCCACATAAGCACTATTCACACACACTGGATTTTGCTTTTCTTCATTCCCTCTGTCTTTTATAACTAGAGTAGTTTTACAAGCAGCATTCAAATAGTTAAGATTGTCTGAAGGGGTTAAAAAAAAAAACTGCCTTAAGGAAACAAGCAGCCTCAGCCCTCCCTCCTTCCCTTTCTCAACCAGTCTCTGGCTTCCTCTTACGGTTTCGCTAATGGCAGCTCAGAACTGTTGTGCTCTGCCCTGCCGGCATGAACCCCTCCTTCTATGAGAACACGTATCCTGGCATGGGGTCTGCATCATGTCGGTAAAATGGGGTCGGCTTCCTGAAGTACCCCTTATAACAGTGAGATTCCCAGGACAAAAGTATGGGCAGGTAAGAACCTGACTTCTCCAAAACACTGAAATCTGATAAAAACAGAAGGAACAGTGTAATTTGTTTGTGAGTTTATTTTACCTTTGGAAGAAGTATTTTAAAATGTTGCAAAGGATGGTAAAATTATTTGTTATCCGGATTTGAAGAGCACTGCACAATGAGAGAATCAGCTAATTGTCACCGCTTTCTTGACCATTGGAGCTTGCTTTTCACCTTAAGCAAAAAAGGCAGATGCTTTTCAATTTAAATTGTTTATACATAGAGAAACTTTCAGTGAAATTTAGTGGGAAAAAAAGTTGAAGTTACTTTGAAAAACTCAGATTTTTACTGATTTCTATTGGAGTTTTGTGTATTTTAGCAGTTAACTGATTTCCACTTTAAACAGTTTCCTGTTTTGTAAAGTGAAGCAGTTTGTTTTTCTCCCTTCCTCTCTTAATATTTTATATAATTCAAGACTATACACTTTGACTTTTAGATTTTACATGTAGTTTTCTGTAAACAAAGGAAGTAACATGCATCTTAAATTTTAGGAAGTATTTACCATTTCAGCATAGTGGATTGGTTTTTAACAGAAAATACCTTGTGGTTTCTTGCTTTTGCCATACAGTGTCAGAGTGTGAGGGTTGAGTTGGTCAACCAAATATAAATTTTAATTCTAGTTTGAGTGATGTTGGTGTGTGGCCTCAAATATATTTTTTTACACTTTTTTTTTCTTTCTTTTTATCAATACCGGGGATCAAACTCACGACCGCCTACTTACAAGGCAGATGCTTATGCCGCTGAGCTAAATCCCCAGCCCCTATTTTTAAGCATCTGTAAGCTTCACTGTCTTCAGACGTAAAATGAAGATAATTAGTACTTACTGACTTGTTAGAAAATTTTTAATTGCTTATTACCATGTTTGACACGTAACCATGCAGAATTTAGCTAGCAAAAAAAAAGAAAAAGAAAAAGAAGAAGCATAATGCCTGGCTTTCCCACTTCAGAGATATTCATATGAAATAATCTATTAAAAAAGGTACTAATTTAAATGTAAGGCATCAAGTAGTGTCATGATCACTAACTTTGAATTACCTATTTTCCAGGTATTTTTCTTGGTTACACAATAAGTGTGTGGCAAAACCTGAAACTCCTAAACATCTGTTGTAGTTCCTTGTGGTCTAGTTGGTTTGTAAAGAAATTGTCAGGTCAGTTTTGGTTAGCTAGCCAAGTGCTTTGCCAAACAATGCTTTCAAAGAACCCTTTATGGAGAGCATTATCTCCATGTGTCTGGCCACTTATGTGTGTGTCCCTGGCTTTTTTAGGTATTTAGATATTTCTTCAACATTTTCAGACTTAAATTATTTTCTTTTCCTTTTCATGCTTGTATAAGTTTTGGTATCAACCCGTGTTAGGTAGCGGTGAGATGTCATGTGAAAGTCTTCTTCTTTTGGTCTGTCTCTAAAGCATTTGACGCATTCCTGTAGTGTTTTGAGGTGACATGCTGAGAAACCTTGTACCCAAAGCTCCACACTTCCAGTCCTGGGGCTGGAAGTTCAGTCAGGTCTGTGCCAGCCAGTCCTGGGGCTTTGTCAGTACCTGGCCCAGCACTAGTGTGCTCAGTCACTAGAATGCACCTAGTTGGCTGAGTGCATAGTAAAGCTTACACGAACATCAGTTTCCTGTTCCCTTGGACAGATGAGGGAAGGCCACCCGGAAAAAGAGCTTTTCAGTAGAGAGCAGGTATTGAGAATCTGAATCTTTAAACCAGAGACACTGTCTGTTTTTCTTATCTTTCCAGGCCTTGGTGCAGAGGAGTTAGTATCTAGGCCTTTCTCTGGGACTCCCATTTGCTTGAAGTTACCATTATGATGGAGCTACCTTGCAGGGACTGAGAAGATAGTTTAGAAAACATGCCACTTCTTCCTGTCTCTTTCATGCTTCCCATTCTCCCTGATGGGCACCAGTGCCCTTTTACTACTTCTTAGTTTTCTTTCCTCAGCTCACAATCTCTTTTCCCTCATTACAGGGAAAGATGTTTTTCTATTGTGTTAGGAGAATAGTAATCTAATGAAACTTATTCTCAGTGAGCCATGAATAATCACTGTAATGGCTATTATTAGTGTTGCCTACTGTCTCTGCAGCAGGCATTGTACAACATGCTTTACATGGATTTCATGTAATTACAAATTTTAAGCATAGTGGCACATACCTGTGATCCCTGTACTTGGGAGGCTGAGGTAGGAAGATCACTGTGAGCTCAGGGCCAGCCTGCACTGCATGGTGAGACCCTATCTCAGTTAATTAATTAATTAACATTTTAGTTCATGTTTGTAGTACGGAATGAGTACTTTCATCTTGAGGATTTGATATGTGCACATAACACATTTTTTTACTTCCACTGTTCTCTTCCCTTCTCCCTTCATCTATCTCACTTCATTTTTTAAAAATATATATTTTTAACCCAATGTATAATTTGTGTGTGTATGTATGTATGTAGGAAAAGGGCCACTTTTCAAATAAGGAAACTGAGACCTAGATAATAACCTGCCCACGGTCACATCATTAGTAAGTAGTGGTAGTAGAACTTAGATTTGAACTTGAGCCTGACTCCTGTGTGGACTACACTACAGGTTGCAGAGAAAATTCTTACCGATACTGCGGGCCTCTTCCCAGTGTTGGTCTTCGAGCACTGTGTCTGTCAGTATAAATAGCCCCTGATATATCACTGCCAGAACTATGTATCTTGTCCAGTTGTATGATTTTTCCTAATGTAACTTGTTTTCTTTATAGGTTAATAATAAAAAGTTTGTTCGAACATTGTTCCTCACTTTTAACCAAAAGATTCATCAACCTCTGTTGATGCCATCTGGGTATTCAGGTAAAGAGGAGCCCTTCCAATGTCCAGTTAACTGTTGTTTTTGTTTTGTTTTTTCCTGGCAGGAAAAAGAAAAAGAGAAAGAAAAAATTAAGGAGAAGGAGAAAGATTCTAAAGAGAAGGAGAAGGACAAGAAGACTGTCAATGGGCACACTTTTAGTTCCATTCCTATTGTGGGTCCCATCAGCTGTACCCATTGTTTAAAGCCTTTTACCAACAAAGACGCCTATACTTGTGCAAGTAAGAATTGTGCTTTTTGCTCTCTCTCTCTCATGAGCCTCTAGCTCAGGAAAGTTGGTTTCTAGTTTCCTGCCCACCCCACTGCTTATCTGTTTCTCATATACATGGAGAGGTAGCTGTGTTTTCCTTAAATATTTGATGTAATTAATTCAAGATACATACAACCTTTTTTTTTTTTCAGACAGTTTCAAATGCTACGTTCTGTTGCCAATGAACCACCCTTTATTCCACAAGTCTATATCAGCATCATAGCCTCAAACCCTATGGTGCCCAGCAGTCTCTTATCAGATCAAATGTGATCATTTTTAAATCTAGTCTTCTGCTATATGATTCAGCCACTTACAGACATTAAAATATGGTGCCTGACAAGGGAGGATACCTCAGAGAAGTTCCATATCGACCCATCTTTGACCTGCTTGCAACCACCATACAGGCCAATTGGTTAACAGGAGTTCTTGTCTTTGATAAGATACTCTCAACTGACAGTTAACTTGCTCTGTGGAGGACTTAGATAACAAATATCTTTAACCTTGTAGGCTGTACAGTCTGTCAAAGCTACTGAACACTGCAGTTGTAGTGCAGAAGTGGCCAGAAACATATAAACCAAGGAATATGACTTTATTCCTCGGAAACTTCATTTAAGGACACTATAATTTGAATTTCATAAAATCTTTGCATGTCATGCTATTAATCTTATTTTTTTCAACCCTTTAAAATGTTAAAAGCCATTCAAAGATCAAGAGCTATGCAAAATAGGCTATAATCCAGATTTAGCACACATAATTTTCTTTCTTTTTGGGGGGGGTCTTTTTCCTTTTTATCGGTACCAGGGATCGAACTCACGACTGCCTGCTTGCAAGGCAGGCGCTTATGCCACTGAGCTAAATCCCCAGCCCCTGCACACATAATTTTCAAATAAGCTCAAAAACAATAAAAATAAAATTTTGTCACTGTAAACAGAGTAATATTTTTGTAGAGAATACCAAGACCGTGGAGTCTTCTTTGGTGAGAGATGATAAGTTGTAGATTCAGGCACTCCAGAAGCAGACTATTCCAAGATAGTTAAAATGACTAATAGAACAGTGACTAATTTCAGAGGAACAAGTCCCAGATGATAATGCCATGACATCTTGTTTTCGGTCATTTGTGTTGAGTATCTCAAGTAATTTGTGACTAAAAATAACTCACTAGAACTTTTTTAAAGTTTATTTAAACAAATTCAAATTTGCTTCTATAGTAATTTCTATCTATTTGCTTTCTTGAATGGAAGAGAAGTTACAGCTTGCAAAGAACTTGTAACCTGTAATATGTATGCCATGACTCTTGTGGCATTTTTAAATGACTGGCCTGTTCCCATAAAATTGTTTTTATAGATATAGCCCAAGAATAGGCTACACTCCTGTTAGTTTTACTGTTTTTAAAATAAAGGGAAACTCGAAAGTGCTTATCTAAGTCCTTATGCATCTCTGGATGCAGAAATCAGACATATTAACATTGTTTTTCATGAGTAAATTACAAGAAAATTGAGAGTTTCTACCACATATAAATAAATTTCAGGTGATCTATGGGAAACAAGAGACTATCTGTGCCCATTTCTCCTGTAGATTTTTTATTTAGGAACCCAGGTTCTGTAGGACTTTTTTCTAGGACACCAGTGGAGTGTTTGCACTTTAGTTACTTAGCTTGTTTCTTAACACTGGAATAACTTCGTTACTTAGAACAGAAGTCATCAAGCACTTTTTTCACATATCTATTATAAAAATACATTACTATATTCACACAGGCACTATATATTTAATGTAACACTTTCCTGAGTTACTACTAAAGAGCTCATTGTAAGAATAAAAACTTCAGATTTGGCATTTTCTTATTTTCTGATTGTTAATATGATTAATATTGTTTTTGATGATGGCTTCTTTATAGAATTTTTACAGCTTTCTTAGTTTTAAACCAGATAATATAAGCTGTGAGCTTGCTTAACTGGGTACCAGTATATTACCAGTCATCACAGCCTACAAACATACTCATTGTTAACAATGAGCAAATGTAAACAAGGGTCCCAGCTATGCTTCCCAACCCCACCTTCTCAGCAAGAAACTCCCCTTCCTCCCTCAGAAATCCACCAGTGTCATATATAAGCGAGGCCGCCTAACGTAGAGATTGAGTAGAGTGTCTGTGTGTATGTTACTGTCTTTTGAGAACTGAGTCAAAATGACAGCTGTAGCCCAGTGGAGGATTGTACACCTAGCACACTAAAGGTCCTGAGTACCATCACCAGTATTAGGCAGTCAGTCAGGAAAGAAGAAAGAGAGGGCTGTAAACTTTTCAGTTCATACTCTAAAATAATTATTTTATGTGTTTTTCCCCTTCAGAATACCATTTCTTTATTTGGGGAGCACTAGTTTCAAAAAAAAAAAAAGAACAGAAAAGAAGAGGCCATTTTTTGATGAGCAGTATGGAATTGAATTCAGGGAACTTTATCAGTAAAGCAGTTGGACACCCGATTTCTGCTATAAAATTTGTAATAAGTCCCCAACTTAGGAACATTCCAGTAGTGAAACTTTCACAAGTGTGCTGTGTAAGACTCATTTTGTCAGTTACAAATGAGTGCAACTTAAAAACGTTCTCCCAGAACAAACTTGTTCATGAGGCCCAAGAAAGAAGGGAGAGAGGGAGGCAGGGGGAGAGTGAGAGTGAGAGAGAGAGAATCTGCCAAAGAGAAAATCCCTGAGGGAACTCAAAATCAGAGGAATATCACCCACAAATGGGAACAGGTTATGTACATAATAAGGGCTGGATATGAGACATTGAAATAAAACCAAGAACTTTGAAAGCTAGCATCCTTGATAAAGAGCCTAGAAAAATTTCACTAACCGATCTTCAGAAGCAGCAAGAAGCTTGCAGAATCCTGGGGCTCTAGGTGAGAATTCTGCATCATGCGTAAATCTGGGGTCCAGATTTATACCAGTTGTATGTGCTAGAGCCCTTATCCTTGTGCTATAGAGAGTATTGGTCAGATGGCAGAAATACCCACCTTTTTTAACCACAGACAGCCTACATCCATCTTTTATTGATTCTTTTTTCTGTTAAACATAGTAAAATTATACTGAATTCCCTAGATGATGGCAATCTTTTTTACTGATTCGCCTTTCTGTTAAACATGGTAGAGATTGCACTGAATTCTCCACATGATGGCACATACGTGCTAAGTCACCACAGATTGTCACTGTAGGGTGTGCTCACCCCCACCTCAGGATCTGGGATAGTTCTTGGACACTTCTATTATTAAAGATAACAGAGCAACCCATAGAAAATCACTTGTGGAATGTCAGGTACTGATTAGGAAAAACTACATGAACAAGTATCCAACTTAGGATCTCAAATTCTCAGCCACATCCATGTAGTAACCAAATAGTTGAAAAGGGTCATAGTTTTCAGGGTATCTGGTGTTGAAAAACTCTATAGATTTTTTTAAAAATTTGTATGTATTTAAAACCAGTTTCTGTTCTCATTAGACTTTAATTGGGCCCAGAATCCTATGACAAGTTTTTAGTCAAATTGTTTTTGTTAGAATAATAATTTAAAGAACCATTAACTTAAAAATGCTTCACAAGAAAACAAAATAGTCCTTACATTCTCTTTTCCTTTTCAAGATTGTACAGTGCATTGTTACCATTAACCAGTCTTTTGCTATCGAGTGACCATTTTGGACAAACAGTTCTGAAACCATTCTTCCCCCACCAGTTCACACCAGCAGTTGTTAGGTACACCTAACTCCTACAGCGTGGTGAGCTTTCTGGGCGGACTTGTCAAGCTTGCCAGTTTCAGCAGCCTTCTTGTCAGTTGGGTTGAAAATGCCCAAGGCAATTGTCTGCTTCGTGTCTCTGATAGCAGTCAACCCAGAAAGAAGTCGAGAGGCTCGACACCTATCATAGCCTTGTCAGGAACCATATCAATCCATGGTGTCATCACTAGACTTTGAGGATTGCTTTCCTGCCTTCTTATCACAACAGTGGTTAGTCTTTTCATTGAGCACAACAGAACTGGAAGCAGTGTCACTAGCTCTCTGACAATCCAGAACAGAAGCATAGCTGGCATTTGGCTTTGTATATGTAAAGCAAATATATTTAAAAATACAATTGACACCAGTGACTTAGGATAATCACCTGAGCAGTGAAGCCAGCTGCTTCCATTGGTGAATTTTTATCAGTGTCATTAGCAACATTGCCAGGACAAACATCTTCCATAGATGTGTAACTAAAATCGATGCCAACATTGTCCCTGGTATTTTTACTTCCATCTTGAAGTACTGTGAGTGAAGACTATGATTACAAAGCAAACCATTTTTTAAAAATTGCTAATACTTGTTTTATATATGTGATTAAAAAGTATTTTCTGATGCTAGAGATGTAACTCAGTGACACAGTGCCTGCTTGGCAAGTGTACAAGCCTTGAGTTAGATTACTGGTACCCACCCCAAAAAACTTTTTCTACATCGTGTACTTCAAAATAACAGAAATAAATTAGACATTAGGGGTTGTTAAAGTGTCATGTACCTCCATCAAAACAGACTCATTGATTAAAATGGTAACTCAAAAAATCTATACTATTTTATATACTTGAACACATATAATAGTATCATTTCATTTAAGACTATTTTAAGATAGACCAGTGAAATAATGGGCTGGCTACTAGTTTCATACTGTATTTATAATAAGCGCTGTGACTTTTTTTGGTTAGCCCTATAAATTTTAACGTCACCCAGGAGGATTTGCTTCTTCTGGAAGCACATTGTTTCAAAGAGTTGAATATACCGTTGCTGAAGTCTTTCCTTGTTTGGTAAGATTGGTGAATGGAGGGAGATCTGTTGTCCTTTGCCAATGATTAAGTTATGGTACAGGTTGATCAAATCAAGTATCATAGGATATTTTAGTTCTACCTGCTCAGTAAAAACAAGGAAAAAGAGTTTATGTTTATGGGCATTAATGCTGAAAAGAATCAGCAAAAAGGAATAGTTCAGCTTGATTGTTAGGCTTACATGCCTGCAATATTCAAAACTGTATTTTTGATTGGCAAACTGCCCCACATCCAAATCTTAGAAGTGCTTCAGCTACAGCCCTGTACCATTTGCTCCACTACTATTTAAATAGTTTTCACATTTGGTAGTGGCATTAAAGTAGGTGTGCAGCTGTGTGGTGTGTCTCTTATAAAAAGAAGGGGGACAGGAGAGGAATCAGGGCCTGAAAGCAAAGGAACACTGTGTAATCATCTTCCCAAAAGAGGTAAAATAACTGGCTGATTCTCCTGGCTTCCTCCAGAGCAGAGTCTGTAATATATGTTTGTGTGTATGAAGCCACATGTGTTATCTTGGCAGGAAGTGGAAAATATGCGTAACCTTGAGACTCAGAATCTTTTGTCCTTTCCCTTCTTTGCTGCTCATGTTTAGGATCTTGCCAGGAATCTCAGGAGATGTAGCATCCCTGCAGTTAGTCTTCTACCTCCTATGAAACCATTGTGCTCTTAGAACAAAGTGGCTTTCCTTTTTGTTTAACAGAAAGCCTGTTTTGTTGACCCTTAGAAGGAACTTTATATGCCAGGCAACTCTCAGGCAGGTTTTGACTCATAGTTTAGGAAGACCACAATGGTATAGCCCATTTTAATGATAGATTATGATGCTTTCTATTGACTTCCTTCTGTTTCTGTCACTTTAATATATCCATCTGCATGCAGATACTAAGACGGATTGAACAGGACGAAATATCTTAAATCAGCATTTCTGATGCCATTAGATTACACCTAGACTATTCTGACATTATTGTCAGGATCACAGATACTAAAAATAGCAAGCCATAAAGCATCTGTATAGCTCCTTGTATTCTGTTCCTGGATTTAAAAAAGAAAAAGTAGAAGCAAAACCCAAAGCTTATTACCAGGACTACTTGAAAATAATTTAGGAAAACGAGAGGATTATTGGTTTTTGTTTTTGTTGTTTTGTTTCTCAGCTCAAACTACAGTCCTGCTTTAGGGTTAAGTGACTCTAGCCATGGAAAGAGAGAAGTGTCTTTTGGGTTCTTTCTTCTTCATTATGTAAAGCTGTCCTCAAAATAATTAGCTGTTCTGTATAGCTGCCACAGATAATCTAGTTTGTGGCAAGCTTGGTAGAGTTCTTCAGAATAAGGAATTTGTGGTGTTCAAATTTTTGGATATTGCTGGTGGTTTTCTTTTGTTTTCTTTAAACAGATGTAAGATGATATTGGGATTTTTTTTTTCTGTTGTGTTAGCAGTTTCTGAATACTTCTGTGGTAGGTTGTTTCTGTTGATTAAAAAAATAAGCAAGTAGACCAGCTGTGATCTAAGTAGGAAACATAAGAATTTACAGTATGAGTGGTTTGGATTTTATCAGTTTTCTGGCATTTAAAGTTAATTAGTTAATTGAGTTAGTAAAATACATGCAATTGATTAAAGAAAGGACATTTGCTATTTAGAGGAAAAAGAGGTGAATAAAGAGCTTGAACAATTCTTGCCCAAGCAGAACACTTCCATGTTGCATTTTTGTTTACTAGTGTTCTTATGAAAAGTGCTTTTATAAGCACTTCAGTCAAGATGGTTTGGCTCTTTTTTTGTGGCTTTCCTTTTCTGTGCATCAGCGCTGTGGTTATTACACTGGCTACCAAGAACATCTCAAATGCCTTTTGCATACAAGCACTATCAGTCAGGCCAGACAGTCTCTCGTTTTCTCTAAAGATTTTAAACAAGAAATTGAAGAAGGAATTTTGGAACATGCAGTTCTAAGATGCTTGTATTTAAATGGTTTTTGTTTTCATTTTCTTGGGTAGGGTTGAAATGATAGGAAGTTACGTATTTAGGTCCTTAAAGATAATTCCTCACCTTGTAAGGAATCAGATCATTTCTGAAGGATCAGCTCGTTTTTTTCCAGTTAGTACTCAGTTCTAGTACATAGAACATCAAACTCAGCGTGTTCTCTTAATTCTCATCAGTGGATTAGAGTATTAAGACCCTTTCCTTTGAAAGATCTAGTTCATGAAGATGACTCTTGTTTACGCGTGTGTGTTCAGTTTGGCATAGTTACTTTCATCATACTGGTTTTCTTAAGCCAGTCTTTTTAATGATTTGTTTTGTTTTGTTTTTTTCCTGCTGAAAGAGAAAGAATGCATAGTAAATGCCAGTTCACCAAACGTCTCTGGCACTTGGTGGCAGAGGTTGTTTTTAAAATAGCAACAGGTAATGATAGTTCCCAGTCACATGAGTTTTGCTTCATTTTCTTTTGTTTCATGCCTTCTTATAGCAAAAAAAAAAAAACTAAATGAAGTTGAGGGCTGAGCTGGTTTGCTTTTAAATTCAGGACAATCTAATTAGAGGTCAGCTCTGTTCCCATCAATCACTGTGCTGAGATCTTTCTGAAGAATTTTTGAAAAATGAAAGCAAATTGCTTATCGCTATTTAGGAAATCTTTAAATAAATAAAAAGCTAGATAATTTTCTTTTCTCTTCCTAATATGATAGTTTGTGGCAGAGAGCTTAAAAATATATTAGTCTTCACTTTTCTTGTATGCTTGGTAATAGTCTGTTTTCCAAAACATTCGAAAATACAGTTTTAATCCAGTGAGTTTGACTGATGTCAGTAGGGCCAAACATTTATAAATCATCCATGCAGACTGAGTCCAGGACCATTTGGTAACAAGTTGACTGGTTTTCATAGTTACTTCAGTATGTTAAGCAGAGGTCCATGTGAGCTACTAGAAGCTTAATTGATGATGCATCAAAAGGAATTGCTTTCTAAATTTCAAACAGTACCCTGAGAACTCAAAAACTGCTGGTTTGTTTATTATTAATAGTGGCACTCTCTCAAAGATTGCTGTACTTAATTCTTGAACGGTGTTGGAACTTGCCATGAAGAAGAGGATGAGGATATAGTTTGGAAAACTATAGTGTCCATAGTGTTACTTGTCTTTGGAAGATAAAATTAGTGCCAAGTTCTCAAGTACATCTTCCACCTGAATATTGTATTTGGTGTTGAAAAAAAGATTTTCAGTAAGCCAAAGAAAACAGTGCATTTTTATAATAAAATTTTATCACAAATGTACTAAGTTAACTTTTAAAAAAAAAAAGATAGGATATGTTGTATGGGAGTTGAAGGAACTTTGAAGGATCATAGTCTGATACACTGCTCTTAGTTTTTTTTTTTTAATTTTGAAAGTTGTTAATACAAAGTATTATATATGGTTAATCTAACAGGCACCTGTTTACCCATCACTCTAAAAGAAGAAATAGTAACATTTGTCATAATGCTGCAGATTATTTTTTATTTTTAAAGGAACCATCACAGTTAAGGTTGAATTTTTCTGTGTTTTCTTGCCTCAGACTTCTTCTTTCTTCCCCAGGGCTAAGCTCTGTCTGTCACAAATTCAGTATATATGTAATTTTTTTTTTTATAATTTCATCTCATATAAACAAATCTTACATAAAAAGTGCCATATGGTATGTCTCATTGCATAATCTGCTTTATTCTCCCCAGAATTGTATTTTGGGGAATCAGCATATTGAAACATGTAGGTCTACATCAGTGAATTTTAACTCTTCTGTGGTATCCTACTATGTAATATAATCAGATCTGTTCCACTACTCAGTTGTTTGGATTATTTTCAACTTCTGTTACAAACAGTGCTACCAGGGATGACCTCGGTACATGTACAAGCTTTATTACTATCCAAAATGAGTGTGGCAGATTCCCAGTCCTCTAGCCGATGCTGAGAATCTGCATTGTCCTATCCTTACCAGCACTTAAAACTGGGAGAAATGTGGTCTTTCTCATTTTATAGACAAGAAAATGGAAATGTGTGGAGAAGGTCTTTGAAGCCCAAGGGTCTAAGACATTAAAAGAATTTTGAGATCAAATTGTCCTGGCAAATTGTGGTCTGTCTTTATCTTTCACAGAGTCTCCCATCTTCTCAAGTTTTAAGTTCCCAGAGGTGCTTTGGGGTAGTCACCTTGTTTGTATGACTCTTAAACTCAAGAGGGTTGCAACAAGCTCAGGGTAATTTAATATCCCAAGAAGAAAGATAAGCAGCTACATTTTCATATCTGTGTCATGCACTTAGATACAGTAATACAAACATTGTAATTCCTTGTTGAGTTTATTTATGTATTTACATGTAACTCAGGCATATTTGTGGCAGATACGTAAGCTTTTAGTTTTGATAGCATCTTGGGCTTCCTGTCTGATACGTTCCAGAGTTCTCTTTTTTGTTAATCAGAAATCACATCTGCTTTTATTTGTGTTCCACGTATCATATGCCTGCTTTGTAGAAGAGGACTGCACAGTGTAATGGCAGTTTTAGTGACATTCTTCCACATAAACCCATAGGCATCTTACTGTGTAGCAGTGGTGGAAAGTCAGAATCCAGGATTGGTTTGTCACTTGTTGTGACCTTGGGTTTTGCTTTCTTTTCAGATTGCAGTGCTTTTGTCCACAAAGGCTGTAGAGAAAGTCTGGCCTCCTGTGCAAAGGTCAAAATGAAGGTAAGACATTTGTGAGTAAAAGGGGGTTTAAATAAAAAGTCTTGAAGTTAGACAAAGTTAAAATAAGAGGGTTTAAACTAGCAAAATCCTTAGGAGTTGAAAGTTGAGGTTTCTCAGGGGTTTTTTCTATTCATTTGGTACTAACTTGGAGACTAAAATAATTTTTCTTTAAAATGATAAGTTCTTAGTTTTAACACACTTGGGAATTTGAGAGGTTTGGAAAAATTTCTTTTAGAGTTTCTCCATGTCAGATACACTTTTTTCTATGATTTTGATGTTTATATTGCTATTTTTATTAGTACACTTATAGTACATGATTACAGTCATTGTGAGGAGTTGGTACATGTAAATAAGACATCTCAATTCTTTTTCTGTGTGTCTATTAAAGTGTTTTTTGTTTTTTTAAAAACCATGTGTACAAACCTATTCTGCAGCTCACACACTTGGCTTCCTTATTTGGGACCATGAGAGCAGCAGATAGAAATCAGGGGCTTGTGATACACCGATGGGCACAGGACTGCTCTATTTAGACTGTCTGTTCCACTTTTCTTCACAAGTATGTGTAAATAGCTGTGATCACATGATACAGTAATATGAAGTGTTGATTATATGGTGATACCAGCTCTGAGCATGCTATATAATAATGTACACTGACTTTTCCAGGAGCTCTTAAAAGTGTGGGAGCTATGGATGTATCTTAGTGGTAGAGCATTGCCTAGCACAGGCGACGCCCTGTGTTATATTCCCTGCTCTGTGGGAAGTACTGGGCTTGAGGGCTTACCTTTTTGTAGCTTGTGTATTTTGTCACCCATAAATGTCTTTCTGTTTCATGCCAGAGAGACTTTCTAGCTATGTCTGCACAAACAGTGTGTATTATGAGTCATCTGTAACCAGATATATCTATCTAGTACAGTAGTATCCATCTTGACTGTGTATCAGTGTTACCTCAAGGGCTTCCCAAAAAATTCTGAAATGGGGCTCAGGAATGTACATATCTTGATAAGCATCTAGGTCATGCTGATAGTCCTTACTTTGAGAAGTACTAAACTAGCATAAGGAAGGCACACTTTGTAACTCAGACTTATTCAGCCTACAGTCATATTTTGTTTGCCTCCCGTGCTCATGTATTTGCCTTATGAAGTAGTTTTGCATTTATTTAAAAGTCATATTTCATATCTGTTTGGATTTGTAGTTTTTCCTGGAAAGTTGAAAGTCCTCATGAGCCCAGTCCCACTGTTGTTTCCCATCCCCCAGCACTTCCAGTTTGCCTTAGCCTGCCACCTTTCTCTTTCTTCTATAGTACGTAACACCTTCTCAGAGTCTATATTATATAATCTGCCTTTATTAAATTTATTTTTTATTATTTGTATCATTCGGTAACTAGAACATAAGCTCCAGACTCACTACAGCCTGAGGCAGGCATCTTAGATCCATTAATACTCTGAGAATTTAGCATGATGTCAGGCTTATATGCCTGTAAATACTGGAAGAATAAATGACAAAAAGTAATAAACTGGATCTGTGCAGCTGCTGCCTCTTTTTTACATATCTTGATAAGTTTCTAGATAATGCTCATAGTCCTTATTTTGAGTCCTTACTTTTACATAAAAAGATACACAAATTCTGTGTCATTACTTCCCTACCTCTGTCATTTGAACTTCCTTGAGTAACTTCCTTGATTTCATGTCTGATAAAATTTATTTGGCTTGTGAATCAACTGTGTTCTATAGAACCGTGATGATACAGATAATAGCAATGCCTCCATGTAAATGCATAACTGGAGCTGGGGATATAGTGCCTGCCTGGCAAGTGCAAGGTCCTGAGTTCAGTTCCTGGTACAAATACCCAAAAAAATGCATAACCTAAATGAGGAATTATTTTTAAATTGGAAGCAACCTGTTTAATGATTTTTTTCAATCAAAATGCTACAGTATGTAATTTCTTTATTGTTGTAATGACATTGGGGATTGAATTTAGGGTCTTTACACTAAGCTATAATCCATAACCTTGTTAAATTTTTAATTTCTGAGACAAGCTCTCCCTAAGTTACCTAGGCTGATCTTCAACTTGAGGTGCTCTTCCCACAGCCTTCCCAGAGTGTTGAGTTTTACAGAAATGTGCCACCAAACCTGGTTTGTAATTTCTTGGAAGTATTTTTATGTATGTCAGACAAAGTCATTTTGCCAATGACTTTGATGTCTTACAGTTGCTAGTCACTGGAGGAACACATGAGAAAGGCTCTGATGCCCCTGTTGAGTGTAAGATGGACAGGCACTTGATGTAAATAAGCAAAAGTGATGTTCAGGGATATGCAGGGTTTCCAGGAGTGCCAGGCACTCCCCTGGGTGAGGAAAGGAAAGGACCTGGTGGTGGCTTTATGCAGGAGGTAGTCCCTAAGTCATCTGGAAATAAAAGACTGCCAAGCTAAGGAAGAGAAAAAGAGAAAAGTGAGCCTGGGAGGAGAAACAGTACCTGCAGCACTGCATGCTCAGCAACCCCAGAGGAGGATGGCAAGTGCGTTTGCCTGGGCCACGAGATGCTGCTGACCAGGGCAAGGAAAGAGCCAGAAAGCAGGCTGAACCATTCTCTTTTTATTCTAGGCTGCTCTAAACATGGCAGAATATGATTTGTCAATACAGTCTTCATGTATTCACTCTGTTTCTTTAGCAGCCCAAAGGGAACTTCCAGGCCCAAGACACATCATCATTGCCTGTCATCATGAGAAACAAGCGTAAGTAACTCAGCCCACCTCACAGAATGCATTTTTGACTGGTTCTGTTGTGTGACGTTCATTTCTTAATCCTCATCACTGTTTGAACACCTGTTCTGTACTAAGGAGCTGTTGTTTCGTCCTACAGATTTATTGTCTAGTAGCTTAGCATTATACCACCAAACTGTCTTTAAAGGCCTCTGTAACAGTGTATGAGTTAGCTTCAAAGGCAGCACTGCAGCCCTGTGAGCAGGTTCCCTTTGCAGACTATTACCTTATAGTTGTATGAATCAAATAAAATCTTGCTTGTTAAATGTGTGAAGTTATATTCCTCCAGTTCACCCTGAAGACAAGTGGTATATAAAATTGAGTAAATCATACTCTCCACTCATATAAAACTCTCTTCAATCTTGCAGGCTTTCTTGTGGTTTGGCTTAGTATTTATTTTTCTTTTTACATGCTTCATCCCCTAATCTTTTTTTCTTATGTACCCTGCCTTTAGGCATATGCAGATGGGGTAAGGTGTCTCTTAATTGTTTCCACTGAATTTAAACTAGATTGTGTTACATAATGTATATATATTCTTATTTTTTCAATCAATATCATTTTGAGGACCAGGGATTCAGCTCAGCAGCAGAGGTGCCTTCCTGGCAAGCATGAGGTGACGAGTTTGAGCCCAGTACCAAAAAAAAAAACACACAAACACATATAATTTTGAAGTTATACATGTTACTATTAGAAGCTGTTGTTTGCTGCATGCTGTGTTTCATAAGCATATGTATCACATTTTAAATTATTGCTGACCCACAAAACATTTAAATTGCTTCCAACTCTTACCATAATAATGTAGTAATACTTATCTTCTTCATTGGCTCCCTAGGAGTCTGTGTGAGAATTTACCAAAGCAGTGTTTTTCAGAGTATAATTCCAGGATCAATTAGACATGCAGATTCTTAGGCTTTACCTGGACCCTCCCCAAAAACCTAGGGGTGGAACCCCGTAATCTGTTTCATAGATTCTCTAGGTGATCTTGATACTCTCTTAAGTGTAAGAATCACTGCTTTTTGCTGTAGTTCTGTAAGTACTTCCCGATAGCACCAAAAGAACCAGCCCAGTCTGCATTCCCACATGATGTAAATTCCCCTCAGACATGTTAAGTATAGTTATTATTGGTCTTTACATGTAGATGACTATAAGAAATACTTTACCAGTTTGACACCCAGTTCTCCGTGATCCAACCCATTCCATGAGCCTACAAATCTAGACCTTAACAATCCTTTTTTAGAAACCTGTTTTCTTTCACAGCAGATAAAATAACTTTTAAGTGCCTGTTATGTGCAAGATTCTTGATGTATATTCTCTCTGATCCACACAAATATTTACTCCTTATTTATTTCATGGAGGCAGGTTAGTGGTTGAAAATGTAACTTATAGTCTCAGGTTATATAGGTTTGAGTCCTAGCACTGCTGCTGATTAACTGTAACCTCATTTTCCTTCTTTGCAGAAGAGAGTTGATAATAGAATCGTAGGGTAGAAGTCAAGTTTAAATGAAGTTATACAGTACTTGGTGATGGGCACTCTGTAATGGATTTTGCTGTCTTCATCACCACAGTTAATTGTGATAAAGCTCAAAGGCACTACTAAGTAAAAAAAAAAACTTGTTTTCATTCTGTTATGCTTGCCTCTTGGACACAATTTGTTCAGTTTAACTTTTAGGATCTGCTTCTCTCATCCTTTCTCTTTTCCTTTATACGCATCTTCATGCTTCCTCTTCTTTTTTTCCTTTTTTTAGGAACGTGATTTTTTTTCTGCTTGATTTATACAGTTCTTCTGAGAGTATCCTCTTTCTTTTGACCTGTCTACATCTCCACAATTGAAGACATACTGCCTCTTCCTCCTTTATATCGTATATCCGACCTGACCCACCTTTTGAAATACTTGAGGCATGCTTCAGGCTCTTCACATGAAGCATATTTTATTTTCCACCAGTATTTCTAATACTCGGGGCTGGGGATTTAGCTCAGCGGTATAAGCACCTGCCTTGCAAGCAGGTGGTCATGAGATCAAGTCCCAGTACCGATTAAAAAAAAAAAAAAAACCAGTATTTCTAATACTCTGTAGGGGTAGAATCTTTGTTTCAATACTCTCTATAGCAAGATATTAGAGAATGTCCTATTTTGAGTACAGTGTTTTATTGTTTTGTCTATAATAGAATTTTATTTTTTATAATAGAATTTTAATCAGAAATGAATGATTATGTTGATACCTATCCAAAAACATCCTGAAATATTTACGACAGCCATCCCGGTCTTGCTGTCTTCAGCTCTCGACATGCCTGGCATAGGCAGATGATGGAGCTCATGTCTGGACACTAGCTCATGATCAAGGGAAAATGACTTGTTCACCATGTGCCATTATGACTGCTTTAGCATTTTAGAGCTCCAGTTTTTTCTCTGGTTATATTAAAGAGAAATACATAGTGTGTGAACCAAATAGCTTTGTGGCATTAAAGAAATAGTACATTTTCTTCATAAATTAGAGAAACTGGTTAAAATCCATGCTCTTAATAATAATCAGAAAAATCACTCGAGGAGCTGTAAAATATGTATGCTCCTACGTCCCAGCCAATTGGACAAAATAGGGCTGAGAGTTTCATACCTAATTACTTCTTTAGATATTTCAGATGGAGTTTCAAAGAGCGTTAATTAGTCTTTATCTCTAAGATTCCTTTTACCCTTGAAATCTTTTCAAACTGGTTTTTTATTAGTTTACATTTTAAAATGTGCAATACTTTAACATAATTTTTTACCCTTACCTAATTTTTATCCCATATCACAAACTTTTTTTCTTTTTATTTTTCAGAATTACCAGATTAAAGCAAATATTAATATGTGAACTATTAATGTTTTTCTTTTTTAAGCATAAAAGCCTGTTACATGCTTTGTTATCCCCCTTAATGTTTTTATTTCTCCCAGTGCACATTTTGGTGTCAGTACATGAAGTGTGTCCTCAGTGTTGCTAAAAACTGTGTCATATTTTAATATATGATGTACTGTAACTTCCTAGTCAGTCTCTTAATACTCATTTGGGTCATTTCCAATCTTCTGCTTTTATCAACAGTGTTGCATTGAATAATTTTTCAGACATACGAGTATATCTCATGGAATAAACATGTTTGTAATTAATGGATCAGAGAATAAGGCATTTACAATTTTACTGGTTACTTGCAAACTGTCCTCAGGTTTTGTAACAACTTACACTGCAAAGACAAGTCTGATTTAAAGCATTTTGCTTCTGTTTGGCATTTGTAAAATATGTCAGCACTAGGAGGGCACGGATCGGTAATGCTCAGTGTCCTCTTCTGCCTTTATAGCCTCACAGCCCAAGGAGCGCCCCAGATCTGCAGTCCTCCTGGCTGAAGACACCATAGCTGCCCCAGTGTTTGCCAACAGACGGTCCCAGCAGAGTGTCTCTCTCTCCAAAAGTGTCTCTATCCAGAACATCACTGGGTAAGTGGAGGTTTAGCTAGTACATTGACACCTGGGTAACAGGAGCATAATAATCACATCATTTGACAAAAGGTGCTTCTTTTCAGTGTAAAATAATGAGTTAGTGCACTGGTTGATGCCTTGACAGGAAAGGGGAAATTGGGAATTGAATATATTGTCATGGCTCTCATTTTGTGATGTCTCCTTTAAACACTATTATTAGGCTGGTTGCCCTGGCCATTTGTACATGATCAGCCCTGTTTTTGAGAATCCTGAGTTCCAGTTTTATCTCTGGTCATATTAAAGAGAAAGACATAGTGTGTGAACCAAATAGCTTTGTGGCATTAAAGAAATAGTACATTTTCTTCATAAATTAAATAAATGGTCAGAAAGATGACTTAATTCAAAATAATAGGAAAAAAGCTAATAAAGTATGAATTTTTGTTTGCAGCTACATAGTTACGTTTTCAGGTATCACACTTTTCTGTTGTACCTGTCAACCTGGTTGCCTCATTTCTTTTTAAATGTTTCCCAGCCTTGCACCAGCTATTAAGGCAGTTTCATAGAGGTGAATTATGGGCCCGTTATTACTGTTCCTATTCCTTTGCCCTCTGCTCCTGTTATATAGTCCCCTATAAAAGTTGCTGTGGCTACAGGCTATTCAGGCATTGCCTGTCAGATGGGTAGCATGAGGCTGACTGTGTTGCGGACTGGTTTGGGTGAGATGCTCCCTTGTCCATTGAATCCTGGTCAGTCATGTCAAATGCAGGACTCAGAACATTTCAGGGGAAATTGTACAGGGTATAAAATTTCTGTTAGCCTGTATTTCCTAATTCCCATGTTGGTCAAAGTTTCTTCCTTAAAAAAAAATAGTTTCAGGCTGTTTTGTTTTGTTTGTATTTTTAGTATTTCTGAAAGTCACAACGTTACCAAAGTTTATCTGCATTGTAACTTTGAAAAGTTGATTCTTAAATAAAAGACAAACTTTTAAATGATGCTTTTGTGTTGTACAATAAACATTCATTGTGTGTTTATAATGCTAGCTGGTGAGCTGGGATTAAGAAAGTCAAAAATATAGTTTATTATAAGTTTAAGGTCAGTTATTTAGAGGACAGGAAGGCAAAAGTGTAATGTTTAGGTAATAAGAAAAAATTTCTTTGCTTTACACTGTTTAGAAAAGGATGAAAAATTAAACATGTTTGAATTTGCAGTAATGTTAAACATTTCCAAACTTCTCTGTATACCTATATCAAATGTCTTCAGTTGTAGAAGAACTTGCCACTACCACTTAAGGGTTTTGCAGGTACTCATTTAAGAGTACAAACATATTTACCAGAGTGTATATTACAGCACTATAAACTTAATTTTTGTTCTCAGAGTTGGCAGTGAGGAGAATATGTCAAACACCTGGAAATTCCTGTCTCACTCAACAGACTCACTAAATAAAATCAGCAAGGTCAACGAGTCCACAGAATCACTGACTGATGAGGGTAAGAGGAAGTTATGGGCTATACGTACATGTCTAGCCTCTGTAGAGACTGTGTGGTATTGCAGAATACTAGTGTTAAATGAGTAATACTGTCTGCCTCCTCCTTACTATGAAGATTCTCTAAATTGTAAATCTTCAAATGCGATATAATGAGTTGATAATCACAGTTAGCAATTGTGAACTGTCCTTTGAAAGATGTCGTTCATTTTAATTTGGGCATACTCTTTACTACAAATGCTTTTTCTTCCCCTAGACTTTTGTACAATTGTGCTCTTGCTATGTTGGCAGAATTACAAAGCTGCTCTCTTGAAACATAAATATAGCAGATTCTTTCTAGATAGTAGGATTCCTGCCTTCATTGTGTTTGATTCATGTCATGTTTGCTATTTTTTTTTTTTTTTTTGTCTTTTTATCCGGTACTGGGGATCAAACTCACGACTGCCTGCTTGCGAGGCAGGCGCTTATGCCACTGAGCTAAATCCCCAGCCCCATGTTTGCTATTTTTATCCAGTCTAGAATATAAGACATTGATTCTTCTCTAGTACTGGGATATGCTCTCCATGAACATCCTGTGTATCAATACAGAATATCTGAGTATAATTTATCATCCAAAGAAAAGTCTAGCCTGGCTTTTCAGAAGTCACAGTGCCAAGGTTCTCACTCTGACCTTTCTGATGTTTTGAGGAGTAGGCACAGACATGAATGAAGGACAGCTGATGGGAGACTTTGAGATTGATTCCAAACAGCTGGAAGCAGAGTCCTGGAGTCGGGTGGTGGACAGCAAGTTTCTGAAACAGCAAAAGAAAGATGTGGTCAAACAACAAGAAGTAATTTATGGTGAGATTCTTTATTTTGTTCTGCTTGTGTTTGACTTGCATGATTAAGCATTTTGGGGGGGGGGGTCTTTTTTGTTTTTATCGGTACCAGGGATTGAACTCAAGACTGCCTGCTAAATCCCCAGCCCCACGATTAAGCATTTTTAAGCTGGTGATTTGATTGCCTGTGAAAAAATGAGTTTTTGAGTATGTGGCATTTTAAAGATTTTCCTTTAAAACTTGGAGGAACAGAAACGTGGCCTTGTTTGTATCCTCCTTTCTTCCCCTGTTGCCTGTTCTGTTGCATATTTGGCTTTGGACATGAGTGCTTAGTTGTACAGCAGTCCTAAAATAAGATCTCTTATGAAAGTGCAATGTAGTTCCCCAGCTACAGTGGAAAGTAGATGGAACACAACTCAGTTACGGGAACTAAGAGTGCATTCAAGCGTGAGAGGGGTTGAATCTAATGAAGACCTTTTTGGAAATCATCATTTAAAATTGTCAGAATGCAGGATAGCTATCATCAGAAAAGAATGTTAAGCTATGTGAAAAATAGAGAAAAAGATGACAGTGCTAGGAAAAAAACAGCCACTGACCCATTTTTAAAGTTGTTGGGGCTCCCACACCTTACAGCTGGACTAGATGGTCTTTGAAGGACCCTCAATCTCTGTCTTCCTTTTAGAGTTGATGCAGACAGAGTTCCATCACATCCGCACACTCAAGATCATGAGTGATGTATATAGCCGGGGAATGATGACAGAGCTCCTCTTCGAGCAGCAGACGGTGGACAGGCTGTTCCCCTGTTTGGATGAGCTGATCAGTATTCATAGCCAGTTCTTTCAGAGGATCTTGGAGCGGAAGAAGGAATCTCTAGTGGATAAAAGTGAAAAGAACTTCCTTGTCAAGAGGATAGGGGATGTGCTTGTAAATCAGGTGAGCAAGGGGAGCGATCTCAGGCTTTTCTCACATGCTATGGGAAAAGAAGCTTTGGAGCTCAGGAGCCACGTGCTCACAGCTGAATAAACTTGGAGAAGTGATGTCACCTCTCTGACTCTTAATTTCCTTTTTTATAAAATGAGGACAGTATGCTATTTTAGAAAGTTACAGGGAGTGTATATGTAAAACTGCTAACATACAGTAGATAGGCAATGAAAGTTAGTTTTTCTTCTTCAGAATCTATGCTATCACCAGAAGCAATATAATTTAAGAACTTAAAGAATACCTGCTTTCCCCTGTTGCTCAAATCAGAAGGATCCCATTTATTTAAAAACCAACTGAAGCATAGAAAATTAAGCAACTATAAAATATTTCATAAAGCATGTATTTCTTGAGTATTTTGATCAAGAGTATGGTATGGTTTCATTCCATTCAAATTTCATCTAAAAATTACTTCAGTAATTTTAGATGTTTGTCATAGACACCTTTTAATGTTTCTTTAAAAAAATATTATTCTTTAAAAAAAAGGATACAAGTGTAACCTTAACCGAAACAGCTATAACACAGGCATATGACTCAATCTTACTCTCCAACAAATCCCTGCTTCTCTGTAGAAGAGAGGCATAATTGCATGAGCATTTGTCTTAAGAATTTGAAGTTTTGTTCTTTCCTTGTATTTTTGAGCCCATATCCCTCACTTCATCATTTTAATACTATATTCATTCACTCTTCAAGTGTTTTTACTAAGTATCTACTGAATGACAGGTCGGACCGCTCATGTGACTATGGCTTTGACATTTTCCAGTGAGCTCCTGTGTAAAAAGGCTTTGAAATAGGTGCAAATTCTGTGTAGTAATTTTCATTTCCCAAATGCCCATTGAACCAAGTATTCGTAAAAGATAAGGTCTAAGAAAAAGAGACCTACAAATGAGAACCTCTCCTTCCCCCAAACATTCCCTTTAACAGTGTTTTCCATTTCTCTCTTTCTGCCTTCAGGAGCTGCACAGGGGGCTTGTCTAACTTTGGCTTGAGTTATCATTTATATCTGTGTATATCCCTTATGATCTTCAGTGCTGGTCTCGTAGTGTCTGTTACTGTGTGTGCCATTGCTAAGGAACGGTTTAGGGAGTTTGCTTTACCATTTGAGCAGATAACTTACAGTCTCTTTGCCTCAGCTTATCCATTGGTAAATGAATAGAGGAAAAGCTGCCCTGAGCCTTCTACAAGTTTTTTGGTAAGGATAAATTTGTGTTGCCTCCACAGAGATTTTTTCCGTATATAGAAATCAGTGCTTGGCATGCATCATATAAATTCCACCTATAAACTCATTGATTTACACCCACATAAACATATCTTTAGATGAACCTTTGAGATTCTACACATTTGGGAATAATTTAAGAGCCATGCAGAATTATTAGAACTGCCTGTCTGAAGAAAGTTGGATAATCAGATCCCTAGATAATGAAACCTGTTGCTGGCTAAGGTCAAATTTCTGCGATTCATGGTCACATGAAAAATTTCTAGTGAACTTCCTTATTTGCTACTGTGTTCATAACAAATAGACGGAAACCTTTTGTAATCTTTAGGGGGATGGTAAATAACTTCTATAAATTTTTTCTTAAATATATGCAACAGCTCTATTGAGATAAAAATACATATATGCCATACAACCCACCCATTTAAAATGTACAGTAAGATTGTTTTGTTCACAACTAGGCAGTCATCACCACAGTCAGTTTTAAAACATTTTCATGATCCCAAAGGAAAACCTATACTTGGCTATAATCCCTGCACTGTAGGTGGCTGAGATAGGAAGATTGCAAGTTGGAGCCCTGCCTCAGCAACTTAGTGAGACCCTGTCTCAAAAAAATAAAAATTGGCTAGGGGTGTAGCTCAGTGCAAAGGCCCTGGGTTCATTTGTTGGTACCCAACCCTAAAACCTTATACTCATTAGTAGTCATCCACATACCCCACAAACACTAAGGAAGTCCTGGGCAACCACTGATACACTTTTTTGTCCCTGTGAAACAATATGGGATCCTTTATAAATGGTTTTTTTACTTGGCATAATGCTTTGAAGGTTCATCACAACTCATGGCACGTAATGATTCTTCATTCCTTTTTATGACCAAATAATACTCCATTGCATGGATAACATCTTTTATTTGTTAATAGTCACATTATTTCCATCTGGGTACTATTATGAATAATGCTGCCATGAACATAGGTTTACAAGTTTTTGATTATTACATGTTTTAGGGTATACATCTAGAGTGGATTGCTGGGTCTTATGAAAGTCTTTTGATGAAATGCCAAACTGTTTACTAAAGCTGCTGCATCAGTTTAACCTTTAGGAGAATTTACAAAGAAGTACTCTTGACTTTTACAAACAGAATGGAAACTTTTTACAAAATAGTAACACAAGTTTAGCACTGAATTACAGCATAACCTTTGTTCTCTTTTTTCTGCAGTTTTCAGGTGACAGTGCAGAACGTTTAAAGAAGACATACGGCAAGTTTTGTGGGCAGCACAACCAGTCTGTAAACTACTTCAAAGACCTTTATACAAAGGATAAGCGTTTTCAGGCCTTTGTAAAGGTATTGGTGTGAAACTCTCTGTCACTGTCAGGAGCAGTACATCACTGTGGATTTTAGCGGGTCACCTTCCTCAGTTACTCTTAATAGTTTGTTTATTACCTTGTAGAAGAAGATGAGCAGTTCAGTGGTAAGGAGGCTTGGAATCCCGGAATGCATATTACTTGTAACCCAGCGGATCACCAAGTACCCGGTTTTATTCCAACGAATATTGCAGTGTACCAAAGGTGAGTCTCCCTTTTAAGTTTAGTCTTTTATCTGGGCAAGGTGGTGCACGCCTTGTAATCCCCAGGATTTGGGAGGTTGAGGCAGGAGGATCATCGTGAGTACAAGACCAGGCAGGCCCGCATAATGAATTTAAAGCCTGAATCCTTGACTCAGAAGTAAAGAAACAAACAAACTTAGTCCTGCCAGGAATTTAGCTTAGTGGCGTGTGTGCCTGCCTGGCAAGCGCAAGGTCATAAATTCAATCCCCAATACAAAAAAAAAAAACCCAAAAACAAGAACAGAGAAAAAAAAAAAGCCTTAGTCTAGGCCAGTGATATGCTTCTATGTGTCCAATAATGCTAGAAACCGCTATATAGAAGAACTATTTCATATACTGTCAATCTAAAAGAGATAGCTCTTGTGTTTTATCTTGAAAACTGCTTGCTTGAGTGAAAACTGAGACTGTTGTCACCAAACATTGGGTGGTTGATTACAAAATGTAAAGGAAGTGCTCACTGATTCCATTCGCTGCTCAGTCCCCTGGACAGCTTAGTTCCCGAGTTCCCCAATCACTGGACTGGCAGACAAGTTTCACCAGTTCTCTTGTTAAGTCTAGAACTGCTGCTGTTTCTCATTTAATCAGTTACTGTTTCCTCTCTCTTGGCTCTTCTTCCAGCCACTTAAAGATTACAAGGTATATTAAAGATTAAATAAAACAGACATAAATAACATGTTGCTCCTCTCTCTACTATCTTCCTCCCTAAAAATGATTTCTTTTGTTTTAGAATGGAGCATGTCATCTAGATCATGGAGAATTTGCTTCTTTAGAATTAAATTTCATTTAAATTTATGACAGCCAGAGAGATAGCCCAGTTTTACTCTGATAGCATAACTGCAAAGGAAAAATGATAATGTGGTAGACCAAGAAGGCACACTTCCGTCCCATTTCATTCTGGTCTGAAAGGAGCCATTAAAAATAGCATTGTTCTTCCCTCCCAAGACAGTGAAGTGGAACGGGATGACCTGGCTCAGTCCTTGAGCCTGGTGAAGGACGTCATTGGAGCTGTGGACAGCAAAGTGGCGAGTTATGAGAAGAAGGTACGTCTCAATGAGATTTATATGAAGACAGATAGCAAGTCGATCATGAGGATGAAGAGTGGCCAGATGTTTGCCAAGGAGGATTTGAAGCGGAAGAAGCTGGTGCGGGATGGGAGTGTGTTCCTGAAGAGCGCAACAGGACGGTTAAAAGGTAAAGCTTCACTCACTTCTGTCTGGAGTTGTGCCTCAGGAGATTAGGAAGAATCCAAGTGCTTTTGCTGGAAATTCATCACCATATTTTCTTCTAGAGTCATGCAGACATCACTGAGGATAAATAACCACTTAGTTCTATCAAAAAGGATTAGTCTGCGATGTAGAAAGAAAAAGAAATGATGCAGGCAAAAAAATTTCTTTGAGGATTAGCTTAATACCAATTTGTAAGCTGGGTTTAGTGGCACATGTCTATGATGCTAGCATTCAGGAGGCTGAAGCAAGGAGGATCATGAGATCAAGGCCAGCATACACAGCATGAGTTCAAAGTCGGCCTAAACTGCGTAGCAAAACCCTATCTCCAAAAAAAAAATACCAACTTATAAGCTATTAAGAAAATCGTACTCCTGAGACTTGAGCAGCCACTGTGAGATTATGGTCATAGCAGAGCAGTTGGCAGGAGAGAGAAATCAGTGGCAATTGATAGAAGTCTGTGAAATTCAAACCTGTCACTTGTTCCCAGACATGCTAGGGGATCTGTGGCTTCTGAGACTTAGGGAAAGGTGAGTTTAATGCACGTCAACTACCTTATTACACTTCATGGTACTCATCTTTTAACTTTTATTTTAGACAAGAAACAGTGATACAGAATTTCAAAACAAGTTAGTAGAGGATTAACAGTGGCTCATATATTTCTTATTGTTAACTTCAAAGTAGTTGCTCAGATTACAACATATAGGCATGAAAAATTGTTCAAACGATAAAAGCATGAGAGCCCATGATTTTTAATTTTCCATTTGGTTTTAATCTTCACTTTTCAAATGCTTAGCCACAGTAAATTAAGGAAGTGAGGGGTTAGTTTTGTTGTGCTGGGGATCATACTGAGGGCCTTACAAGTGCTACGCAAAGGCTCTGCCACTGAGTTCCACCCATGAATACTATACAGGCCTCTGTGAACTCTGGCTGCACCAACAGCCTTGAATGTACCCTCTTCTCACTGGCCTTAGCTGAGAACACCCCCCTGGCATAGACAAAGGTAGAAGGGATGTGCTGCTCTGGTCTCTGAAGTGTAAAGATGCAGTTAAATGCTATCAGGGTACCCAAGCATCCTTGGTGTAGTCTCAGTGTGCTTAGAACAGACATCCCAGGCAGTAGCTGAATTCCCCCATGAATGATGTTGGGATCAGAATGAAGAGACTTACAAAGAGGCAGTTGCTGGCTGGTGATGAGGGCTGGAGTAGAAGAGGGATGGGAACAGCAGTAGTGACAGGTCTTGAAGGATGAAGAAGAAGGTGCCCAGCAGACAGGGAGAGAGTGATCCTAGTGCCTGGGAAGAGTAAGGTGGAAACGTGAAGTAGGAAGGTAGGCGCCATGGAAGGCGGCCGGGCCTCTCAGGCAGCACTGAGCGAGCAGTGCCAGCGTTGGTAGCAGGCCTGCAGCGACTCCTGAGCCAGATGTGGTGGAACACACTCCAGGCTGGGGCTGACGGACAGTACCCACAGTTGGTGTGACAGAGGCTGCATTCACCACAGGGATTTAAGATGAAAAGGGACTCACACTGGCCAGGGCCATGTAGAGCCTGTAGAAGTGACAGGATCTCTAGAGGCTGTTGAGTGATTCCAGAAGTCATGACCCGGCCTGCACTGTAATAGAAGGCTTGGAAACAAAGGTAGGGTCATACCAGAGACGAGAGATGGCCCTTGCTTCCACCAACCAGCTGTATGTGATAGCATAAAGAGGCTTGAACTCAGGTCTCTGAAACAACTGGCAGTTCTGAAATACCTGCCCTCTCACAGGGAGCCGCACTTTCCAGAGCTGCTGCTGTCTGGAACCACTGTTTTGTTACTTGCTTTACCTGACAGTGTATGCGTTCCCAAAATTAAAACCAAGAGTCCAGCTGTTGGAATAGAATTGTGGTTAAGCCAAATGGCAGTCTTTCTGGTTTGAGATCCCTCCAGTGGAGATAGGAGCTGGTGTTTTGTCATTTTCACCCCCAACTGAGCTCATGCCAAGAACAGCCATTATTGTGTTGAACATCCTTTAAGAAGGGTGGGATTGTTTTGCTCTGATCCACTGAGAATAATCATATGTATTTCAGGATTCAACAAAGTTGAAATTCTTGTCTAGATTTTTTTTTTGGCAGACATCTCAATTACTTAAAAGTAAAAAAAAAAATTGTCAAAACTAATGATAATTCTTGGAAAATTACTGTATATGGGCTGAAAAATTAGACTTACCTAGGAATCAGACACCTTTCTTCTGTTCCTTCATAGCTTTACAGTCAATTTTATGGAAAAGGGATCCCAGTTGAGGCAGAGTTTGAAGAAGAAAACAAAAGGGGCCTTGTAAATTGGTTCCCTCCTTTTAGCCAAAGGAATCATAGGTTCCACTTCCCGGAATGAAGATCTCCATAGGGGTCAGCATGTTGGTTCTCAGTAGATGCTTGAAGATGTCAAACTATCCGTAAGGGAGCAGTAGAAAATTCTTCTGTTTTGCTGTTTTTGAGGAGCAGCTATGGATGGAACCTAGGTCTTAGCATATTCTAGGAATGGATTCTAAAATACACCTATCCCCCTTGGTTTTAGTTGTGATAGAGAGACAGAGAGGGATGTTGCCATGGTATAGAGAAGGAGAAGAGTGGACTACTGCCTGTAGAAGCTAAGGATGGGCCCTGTACTTGTTTGTGCTTAGGAGGCCAAAGGGTATGTCTAGAGACCATTTGTACTCTTTTGGCAGTATTAAAGAAATAGGCTTTTCACTAAATTTATGTATTTCTTTACCTCACCTTTGGGTAGCTTTCCTGGTTGCTGTTCCCTATTACTGTAATCAGGATGAGAAAGAATTACTGACTATGTTGCTGTAGGCTACTATTTCACATCTCTTGATGTCTGTGTTTTGGTACTGGAGCTTGAGCCCAAGACCTTTGCACTGAGCTATATCTCTAGTCCTTTTTGTTTAACAGTCACACTTTTAAAGTCCTTAAATTGCTCAGGCCGTGCTCAAACTTGTGATCCTCCTACCTAAGCCTCCCATCATACTGGGATTAAAGACATATGGCATGGTGCTGGGCTTGAAGAAATCTAGGGTTAGAGGTTTGGTTTGAAATTTAGGGTTAGAGTTTTATTCCTAAAATTTTGCCTTATAATATATATTTTCTCAGGACTGAGTACTTAAGATTTTCTAAGACAAGCCTTTGTTGATGAACTACATTTTAAAATGACTGTGTAAATCTGTTGTCCAGATCTTAATTCTACATAACTGTAAAACTTGCCTTTAGGAAGGCATGTGATCTCAGAATTTGGGTTGTGTCACTGAATGTCCTTCAGTAAAACCCTGACTCTGATCAACTATTAAGTAGTCACTGTTCTTTTTTCCTGTTTCCTCTTTCCAGAGGTTCAGGCAGTTCTGCTCACTGACATTTTAGTTTTCCTTCAAGAAAAAGACCAGAAATACATCTTTGCGTCACTGGTAAGCGAAGTTGTTATTTTCTTGTTTGTAATTAATAGCTGGGTTGGTATGGAATGAAAACACTCTTGTTATGGCTTGCCCATTCTCTGAAAATTAATCTATTTAGCACAGAGTCATCTGAGTTAATTTCTTCTAAATCGTTATGATTTTCTTTTGTTTCTCTTTACTGCCAAAATTATTTTTCTATTCCCTCATAATCCTTTTGCATACCTTGGATATATTTGCTTATTTGATTTAATTACAAATCTGTCACTGAAGTATTTTTCAAACATTTGACCCTCAAAATGATGCTTATGCATAGTAATGCTGCCCGGTATTTCTGTGGAGAACTTGGAGAGATTCATCATCTAGAAAACAATCAAAACTTTTATGGCCATAAACTGTCACCTCCTTTTTTGGAAATCTTTTACAGTGTGTTAAAATTTAAATGAAATAATGAGGTATTTCTCTTTATCCTAAAGCTGTCATTTTTATTAAAACTGTATGCATTTAAAACAGCATCTTACCTTAGGTGAAATTTATCCTTAAATGTTAATTTCAGTATATTTTTTATAATTTTTATGTTTTTATAGGTACAGGGGATCGAACTCACAACCACACGCCTGCAAGGCAGGCGCTATGTTGCTGAGCTAAATCCCAGCATATCCTTAAACGTTAAAACAATGTATACATTTCTAATATGTGTCCTCTCCCATTTTTCCAGGACCAAAAATCAACAGTGATCTCTTTAAAGAAATTGATTGTAAGAGAAGTGGCACATGAGGAGAAAGGTCTTTTCTTAATCAGTATGGGAGTGAAAGACCCAGAGATGGTGGAGGTACATGCCAGCTCCAAAGAAGAGCGGAACAGCTGGATTCAGATTATTCAGGATACAATCAACACCCTGTGAGTGAGTCACCAGGATCTACCCACCCGGCTCTCCTGATACCTTTGTGTCCCATAATAGACCAGACAGTAACCACTCGTTGACATCTTAGAAATGTGTTGCTTCATCTTGTTTTGTGTTGGTTGCTTAGGAACAGAGATGAAGATGAGGGAATTCCCAGTGAGAATGAGGAAGAAAAAAAGATGTTGGACACCAAAACCCGGGAGCTAAAAGGTAAACTGTTGGCAGGAGTGTGAGGCCCTTGTCTGTGGAATCTCTGCAGCTGCAGAAGGTGGCTAATGGTGCCCAGGGGTGCTGTATTCAGTTCTAGGGCTGTCTCAGCAGCCTCCACAGCAAGGAGACAAACAGCTTACACCAGAGTCCTGGCATAGAGTGGAGTAAAAATGATTCAGTGCTAGGTCAAGGAACATTTATTGTCTTGCTTCAATATCATTGTTCTTAGACCCTGCTGGTGTTCATTGTACTTTGTCGCAGAGAATTTCTCAGATTCTATAGACACGCTTAAGATTAAATAAACAACCAGAAGAAGATATTTGAGGAAAAGACTTTTCTCGTTAGTCTGTTTTAATTCTCCTATCTGTCCCTGGCTTTCTCAGTTATCCATAACATTCACAGTTGAGTTATAAGGTGGCTTGGGAAGAAAAGTATTTCCTGGTTGTGTTCAGTCACCATGCATCAGAGACCTGGTGTTGCAGATGGTCTTGTTAAGGTTACTGCAAGGCAGGTATTCTAATCTTTGTTGTGCAGGTGAAACAGTAGTGGACCTCAAAGCCAACAATCCAAAATGCAACTAGTGACTGAGCCAGAACCCTAATCTCCGTCTTACAAATAGCAGGGCCTGGCATTCTTCTGCTTTGCTAGTGACTTAATTGAGTGCTCTAAAGTAAAATCTGTGCTTTGAGTAGAAATCAGGCTGATAGTGTTAGCCTTCAGAAAGTTAAGTTATTCCTTCAAGCTATTCAGAGTGGTAGTGTTCTGCTTCATCTGAGGGGGTAGAAAACAGATGGACAGGTTTCGACTGTAGCTAGATTTATATCTAATGTATTGAAGGATGAATAGGGTGCCAAGATAAAATCTTCCTTCTAGTAACATTTGTTAAAAGCACCTGGCTTAGTGTACTGCTAGGATGCAAAGATTTAAGAAGATCCCTTAGGAAGCTCACATTTCAGCAGGGGAGACTACATGGTGATTCATGGAACCATACACACCTGTGAAGTGTGGAGATTCTATTTATCCTGCCTCTAGTGAGACCCACAGAGATGCTGTCACCTGATTACCTCTCAAGAAAAAGAGTTGTCTTGGCCATTAAGGGTCATGTACAAAAATGAAAAGGACTAAATTAGCCTGCCCAAGAACGACAGGTTTCATGTCTCTGGAAGGTCAGGACTAAGTGACGGGGGCTTAACCTGGGAAGGCAGCAGGTCTTGAAATACAGGGATGATTTTAGATTTTTTTTTTAAACATGTGTAAAGCCCATTGGGAGAGTTGCTTAAAGGAGTGCAAGAACAGCTGGAAATTATAGGGTAGGTGAGAAATAAGCTGGAGAGAAGGATACAAGAAATCAAGTCACTAAGGCTTGGCCAGTGGTGCGATGGCACAGGGCAAGCAAACAGTCTCTCTCCAGGTTTCCATTGTGGGTAACCTGGACGGTGAAGAGCTGCTGCCGGAGGAAGAGGCCCCAGGCTACAGGAGGGAGGTGGGGCAGCAAGGCCTGTGCACAGGTTGGGTTGTGACACTGTGAGAAGAAGGTGTCCTGGCAAAGACGGCCACTTGAGGGTAGAAGCTGGTCATCAGAAAAGGTAGGGTTTGAGATGCTTGTTGTGAATTATCATCACATAGGTGGTTCCTGAACCCAGGGGAATGACTGGAATCCCCACAGGAAAGTATCAGAGGTGTGCAAAGCCACACAGAACGCAGCCCAGATGTGTCCCCACCATTGCAGATGGCAGACCCACACAGCAGGAAAGCAGAAAGCAAGTTTCCTCCAAATGGAGGAGATAGTTTCAAAGGAGGAAATAATCATTGTTAACAAAAATCTGGAACTAAACAAAGGTTGAGATGAGAGCAGCTGTAGAGTTGTAGGGATCAGGCCAAGGAAATAAAAATGGGGCAGGGAAGTGAAGGCAGAGAGCGTACTTAAGGATAAATATGCCAGTATTTGCCAGGAGACCCGAGGCGGCTTTCTAAGTGGAAGTTACAGAGCAGAAACTTGAAAGGCCAGGGAGTCATTTTCTACCTAGGTCCTTTCTGTAAATTACCACAAGGTGGCGCTCATGCCTTAACGCTGTTGTAATGCTAAACAAACCATATTGGTCTTCTCCATCTGTCTTGCAGAGCAACTGCAACAAAAGGACCAGCAGATCCTCCTCCTACTGGAAGAGAAGGAGATGATTTTCCGGGACATGACTCAGTGCAGCACTCCCTTGCCGGATGATTGCTCCCCAGCTCAAAGCCCTAGAACCCTCTTCCGTTCCAACACAGAGGAGGCTCTGAAAGGAGGACCTCTAATGAAGAGTGCAATAAATGAGGGTAATTTTTATCCCGCCCCCTACCCTTGTTTACACACAGGTGCAACTTTGTGTCTGTGAAATAAAGCACAGTACAGAAAACTAGCCAAAACAGGCATTTCACCTGAGTCAGTCATCAGGTGAACAGTCTTGCCACCACTAACCAGGTTAATAAATGAATGTGGCCAAGTGTCCTGAGAGCCCCTCCTTAGCTCTGTCTGTCACACTGCCCTCCCCCCACCAGGGTGTAATCACCAGTTACATGCAATCCCTTCTGTCCCGTGTAGTTTCCCTCTGAACTGCAGGTTTCATTTCTCTCCCACAGCAGTTCTGTCCTGTTTCCTTCACAGTCACAGCAGTGTTCAAGGCATCATTACGAGGTTTTGAGCCATTTGGCAAGTTGTGTTCTTTCACTGGGAGCACCAAATATGTGCCAAATACCGGGTTTTTGTGACAAGCAGAATAAAAAATTATTGGAGTTTTTTCTCTTTACCAGTTTTCAAGATAGTAGATTGGTTTTTGGACCCATGCTTTTTATTTCTTTCTCTCTTCTTATTATTATTGAGGTGGGACTGTAGCTCAGTGGTAGTGTACATAATTATACTTAAGGGGACCCAGGTTTAATCACCAGCACATAAAATACTATGCATTTAAGTTTGAATACTAACCTCTTTACAACTCAGAGGCTCCTACTTTCTGCTGAGTGCTTCTCGGCTCCTGAGCCCTGTGGGGTGACCAGAGTGGTCTGAGCTCTTTTGCTGTCAGGTGGAATAAGATATTTAAAGCCCATCTTGTCCATGTTCTATCTCAGATACAGAATCAGCCATTTCTTTAGAACTCTAGTAGAAAATGCTATTTAAAATCAGAGCCCGGGCAGGCCCTTGGGATGGTCATTGTGACTAGGTTGGGACTTTTCAGTGGACAGAGCTCGGGGGATGAGTCTGTGTATATGAATTCATGTTATTTGATCCAGCAATTACATGAATCAAACTGTTGGACTAGGAGCTGGGGGTTTAGCTCAGCGGCATAAGCGCCTGCCTTCCAAGCAGGCAGTCGTGAGTTCGATCCCCGGTACCGATAAAAAAAGAAAAAAGACAAAAAAAAAAAAGAGAGGGTGGGGGGCTGGGGATTTAGCTCAGCGGCATAAGCGCTTGCCTTGCAAGCAGGGAGTTGTGAGTTCGATCCCCAGTACCTATAAAAAGGAAAAAGACAAAAAAAAAAAAAAAAAAAACCAATGAACTAGATAAACCTAGAGCTGCAGGGTTTGTCGTGGGTCTAATCTCTTTCAAGTATATCACCTTTCTTTCACACTGGGAACCTTCATTCTTATATCCTTGTCTTGCAGGATACCCTATGTTTAGTCAGTCTTTATCCCCTCTCAAAACACACACAACAGAATCAGAATACTATTGTGCCTGCCACCAGAGAGCGTTTTCATGCACTTCATGTTGAAGTGTCCCCACAAGTGTCAGCCTGGAACCCCTCATGGTGTGTTCTTTCCTCTGTGGCCCTGACCTGTAGCTTCTGCTCTGTAGTAACATGTAATCGGCATTCACTACCAGTGCATAGGTCACTATCCCTGTGGCAGGCCTGGACATCTGAAACTTAGCTCCAGCTGCTGCTTCAGGAAAGCCTCAGAATAATCCCTTGAGTTTCTCACATGTTGGGAATAATTTATATACTTTACACTTGCAAGTCTCGTCTGTAGGCTACAAAATCTTTGGCCCCTATTTTCTTCTCCTGATATGTTTAATTTTTCTCAAATGTTACTTCATTTTGTACTAGCCTAAAGCATTGCTATCAGAGGCTGATGATAATTTGATTTTCCCATAAAAGTCACATGTTCTTTGCCTAGATGTTTTATTTTTGTTTCCCCTAAATCCAGGTAGTTTTCTAAACTGGACCTTGGTGGTTATTCTGGGTTGCTCTGAAGTTCATAGTGGTCGTGTTTTAATGTGTGGTTTCAAATGTTTCTGATTTTAGAGATTATTCCTAAATTAGTTTTCATGTTTACTGGTTGTGATTTTTTTTACTCCAAAATTTCTATTACCCACTGGCAGATCATTTTTATATTCTTGTTATCTTATTTTTGAACCTTTGAACATTGTTTCTCCTATCAAGCCTTTTTTATTGGATGTTACAAATCTTATATTTATTTATCATTTCTATGTTTTGTTTTGTCTCCAGTTCTTTGGGTTTTGCCATGTCTTGTTGGTTTGCTTTGTTCTGGTTTTTTTTTTTTTTTGTTTTTGTTTTTTTTTTTGTCTTTTTCATTTTAATCGGTACCGGGGGATCGAACTCACGACCGCCTACTTGTAAGGCAGGTGCTTATGCAGCTGAGCTAAATCCCCAGCCCCTTTTGTTCTGTTTTGACTTTGGTCCTTATATGCTCTGTGTCATTTTCTTAATGTGGCCCATTCTTTTTTCCTGTTGTTCCTCTCCTGCTCAGATTGGTTCCATATCTAATATTTTCACAGTTTTATGGGCCCCGCCCTAGACGAAAACTCAGGGGAGTGGGAGTTGAGAATTCACATGCTTAGACTTCTCCAACCCCTTGAGCCCACTTTTATCCGAGAGGCAAAAGCTTCACCACTTTTTTGGTCTTAAACTGGCCTTCCTTAAAACTCTCTAAAGATTTGTTTTTGGCTCCTTTGGATCTCACTCCAGGAGCCAGTCTCATGCAATTACTTTTTCCTTCCCTGGATCACTTAAAATTTCCCAGACCTGTGGAAGGACAGTTGAAATTTCCAGTACAATCTAACAAAACCCTGAGTGCTGAACAGCAGATACACTCTGGGCAGGGAAAGTCATGCATTATAGGCCATCAGTTCACCCTTCTGCAGAGGCCCAGTCAGGTATGTGTGTGTATTTTGCCTCTGCAGTGGAGCTTCTTCAGGGTCTGGTGAGCGGAAGCCTGGGAGGTACCTTTGCCCAGGCCGTCGGCAGCTCTGTGGAGCAAGAAGCCATGGTTGGCCCTGTATCCTTGCCCCGGAGAGCAGAGACCTTTGGAGGGTTTGACAGCCATCAGATGAATGTGGCTAAAGGTAAGCAACCCCCAAGTTTCACACACAGCTAAAATGACCTGGGTTTGGCAATTCCGCCTCCTTTTTCCCATTTATTCAGTGCATGTTTTAATGAGGTTCTGAAACACTGAGAATCTAGTAGAGGCAGCCCAAACCAAAAATCTGTCAGACACTCATTTTAAATAGTAATACAGTAGGCATCACTAACCCAAAAATTCAAATCCAGAGTGCTTCAAAATCCAAAACTTCGTAAATGCCAGTGTCATGCCACAGTGAAATATTCTACAATTGAACTCATGTGTCAGGTTGAAGTCAGAATGCAGGCACACTAACAGTACTGTGTAAAGTTACCTTTTGGCTATCTGTCTAAAGGCATATGTGAAACAGTGACTTTCTGATTTGGATGCATGCCCAAGATACTTCAGTAATGCATGTGGATACTCCAGCATCCACAGTGCAGAACACTTCTGGTTCCAAGCACGTTGGGTAAATGATACTGTTTTGCCTCCTGCTTCTAGTTCTTCTTCACAGAAATTCTTAATCGTGGCTTGTACTTTCTTGGCATTAATAGGATTTATAAATGTCATAACCCTGAACTAACTACACTGTATTCTTTGCTTGGTTTTAGGAGGTGAGAAGGAAGAAGGAGATGAAGGCCAAGACCTTAGGAGAACAGAGTCAGATAGCGGTCTTAAAAAGGTATTTCTGTGTAGAACACACTATGAACCTCTTTGAAACTTAGCAGTTACTCCACTTTGATCTTGTTTTGAATGCCTGACTTGCAACTTTCAGGAGAAAGCACATTTCAAAACACAAACTATGTAGCTGAGAGTGTCCTCGGCCTGCCCAGCATAAAGCGTGCTTACTTTACATTCCCGAGCTACCATGGCCCTGCCAGGACCAGTTTCATTAAGTTTCTGTAGGTGCCTCACCAACTGGATCTATTCTTAAAACTTCTGTAATAAATAGTTCAACCTCAGATCTTTGCTGTGAGAATTTATGGTAGAAAATAAGAAACTACAGTGTAACATAGAAATGCATTTAGTATAACTTTTGCATCAAAATACGTTTTTAAATGCGATTTTTTGTTTTATAGGGTGGAAATGCTAACCTGGTATTTGTGCCTAAAAGAAACAGTGAGGTAAGGACATTATAAAGAATATTTGGGGCTGAGGATGTTGTAGTTCAGTGGTAGAGTACTGTACTGGTCTGACATGCACAAAGCCCTGGGTTCAATGCCCAGTACCATCAAAGGAAACAGAAAAACTAGGTCAAGGCAGGATGATCACAACCCAACCCAAACAACTTAGCAAGTGCCTATCTTAAAATTTATTTATTGGGAGGGGGGATTGAACTCACAACCTTGAGTTTACCTAATTAGGCACTTACGCCACTGAGCTAAATCCCGAGTCTTAAAATTTAAATGTAAGGCAGAGTGGGACAGAGATGTAGCTCAGTGCACAGATCCTGAGTTCATTCCCCCATACTTGGGATAGGGAAGTATCTTTTCATTAGGTTAAAAGTGTTCAGTTTTAATTTCATTTGTTGGTTACGTAAGTTCAAGGGGCATTTCTTTTTTACTGTTATGGTAGTGGGGGTTGAATGCAGGGTTTGTGCATGCAAGCGTACTCTACTTCAGACTGAGCTGCTGTACACGCAGGACTCGAGTTATTTTTCATAATATTTCATGTAACTGGCCAGTTGTGTTTCTCTTGTAAATGCCTTAAAACAGATACACAAGCAGTGCTCTTCTCCTTCCCCCAATCATGTACAAGAGCCTTTTTATTTTTATTTTTTTGGGATAGAACCTTGCTAGATTGCCCACGCTGCCCTCAAACTTGAGGTCCTCTTGCCCCAGCCTGCTGAGTAGCTGGGATTATAGGCTTACCTGGCATAAACCTTTTTTAAAAATCAGTGATTTTTTTTTTCTTTGCTTTCTCTTTGCTTTTCACATTAGTTTCTTCAATCTCATCTTTTTAGGAAAGCCTTCGCTCATATTTTCTTGTAGCTCTTTTATGTTTGTTTTTACTTTTAACATATTAACCTACTCAGATTCTTTGTCAGTGTGTGAGCCGAGGTCCCAACTTTCTACAAAAGTGAGCAGTTTTCTCCGAACAATTAATTTAACCTTCTTCCTTTTCAAATTGAGTAGACCGGCTATTTGTATACTAAATTCTTAAGGCTTTTCTGTTCTGTTACTTAGTATATATACCACTTTTATCTTAGTCTCTTTAAACAACAGAAACTTTGTAACACTTTCGATGGATCCTGGTATCCCTCTGATGAACACATTATTTTGTTTGGTCTTTTTTCTTGGCTACTTCTGTTCACTTATTCCCCTTGATAGTTTCAGCTTTAAAAGATTTCATTAAAATCAAGCCCCTTGTAATATTAAAGATGTCATAACCACCTAGCATGATGGGTTCTGAACTTTATCAAGCCCTGGTTTCTATGTTGCTCTTTTTGCAGGTTGTCCGGAGCATTGTTCATCTGTACGAACTCCTCAGCACCCTGCAGGTATGGGGCTTCCTTCACCTTATCAGAGAGACAGTGCAGGTTCAGTTGTGAGCACTGACATTGTCAGTCACTTAGGGATAAACAGTGTCCTGGCTCTCCAGGAAAGTCACAAGTGCCGTGGGTGGAGTTCTGTGGGCCCTGAAGTTGAGCTGCTGTGGACTGGAGACTCAGTCTTAAACAGTGCCCACAGATGCACCAACAGGATGGGTCCCGGCAGGTGACTCTGCTCCACAGCCAGCATTGCACAGCCCTCTGTGTGCCTCCCTCAGGGTGTGGTGTTGCAGCAGGACAGCTACATTGAGGACCAGAAGCTGGTGCTGACCGAGAGGGCACTCACACGGAGTGTGTCCCGTCCCAGCTCCCTCATCGAGCAGGAGAAGCAGCGCAGCCTGGAGAAGCAGCGCCAGGACCTGGCCAACTTGCAGAAGCAGCAGGCACAGCACCTGGAGGAAAAGCGCCGGCGGGAGCGGGAGTGGGAGGCCCGGGAGCGGGAGCTGCGGGAGCGGGAGGCACGGCTGGCTGAACGCGAGGAGAAGGTGCAGCGTGGGCAGCAGGACCTGCACCGGGACTGGGAGGAGCTCCAGCAGAAGAAGGGCGTGTACCAGAGTGATCTGGAGCGGCTGCGCACTGCTCAGAAGCAACTGGAGCGGGAGCAGGAGCAACTGCGGCGGGACATGGAGCAGTTCAGCCAGAGGCAGATGGAGCGGAACCTGAGCCAGGTACCAGGAGCCTGCCGAGCGCCTGAGCAGGGAGGAGGCAGCTCACACTACCAGCACTGTGAGGCAGGGCGCAGAGCTGCCACACTCACTTTAACCTTTGCTTTGTCCCACGTTTGTGACAGTCTCTACCCCGGTTGTGTCTAGCAGGTTGGAGAGTGGGAATGGGCAGACTAGCCCTTCTGGCCGACTAGCACTTCAGCCACCACCCCAGCATGAGCTAGAGTAGCCTCAGCACGTCTGAGATGATGGCAGTTAGGATTTGGGGACCCAGCTGCCTTTGTCTTGTCCCCCTCGTAAGGAAATTTGTGCCAGGTGCAGTTGTGATCAGAGACAGCAGCTCATGAAGGACTCTTGCAGAGTGTCAGCCGCATCAGTGACAGGACAAAGCCCAGCCTAGCAAGAGGATGGACTCCTGGGCAGATGAGACTTACATGGGCCTGGCTTAATGCCTGCTTGCTGAGCTGCTGTTTTTACAGACTGGCTTCCAGTTACTCAGCACACTGGCACCGAGTTTACTTGAGTGATACTCCATGGACAGCCTGGTTGTTTGTACATGGGTCTCTCTGTCTGTTAAAACTCCTCTATCACATTGACATTTCTTTGACTGACCTTGGACCATGAAGGAAAAGCATTATCTCCCAGAGTTTCAGAGGCAGTGTTCACTTTATGTAGAGGTTTTAGCATAACTAGCAGCAACAAATTGCTCTGTTGCTTTTTATGACACAAAGATGGATGCTGTTCCCTCCAATAAAATCAGTGGGGCTTTGACAGTGGACAGTTTCCAGGCACCTGAGATAGCACAGAACAGATGATCCTCTTTACCTTTGGTTTAACCTTTAGCCAGGATTTACCCTCTAATCTGGAGAGGTCTATAATCTCTTTGCCCTGAAATAATTATCTATATCCTTGTGTAAATCTTGAAAGCTAAATACATAGTTTTCCTTGTTTCTTTAGGGAATGAATTGGGAGGCCTAAACTGCCCCATCAAGGTACTATTAATCTTTGTTATTGACATTAGTACCTGCACTGAAAATATTAATGGTATCGAAGGTGATTTTAACATGTTCAGAGATACTACTGGGAAGTGTCCAGCAGATTAAAATGTTTTGAACCTTCTCACAGTGAGTTCCTGTGCGTCCTGGTGTGTGGATGCGTCCTAACCCACCAACACACAAAGTTGAATGCAGCCAGTAATTACTGAGTGAGCACTGGGTGCTGACTCCACCCGCTGAAAATGCCTTCTCTTGAATATGTGCAGGTATCACAACACACCAAGCTCATGAGGATCCCGTCCTTCCTTCCCAGTCCTGAGGAGTCGTCCTTGCCCTCTGTACCTGCAGTGACCAAGTCAGGATCATTGGACTCAGAACTTTCAGTGTCCCCCAAAAGGAATAGCATCTCTCGGACACACAAAGATAAGGGGCCTTTTCACATACTGAGTTCAACCAGCCAGACGAACAAAGTGCCAGAGGGGCAGAGCCAGGCCCCTTCAAGCACCTCCACCTCCACCCGCCTGTTTGGGTTGGCTAAGCCAAAGGAAAAGAAGGAGAAGAAGAAGAAGAACAAAGGAAGCCGCCCCCAGCCAGGCGGTGAGTCCCCCAGGTCCCACAGTGATTGTGAGTTCTAAGGAGCGGGAGCAGCTGAAGAGGGCACAGCTCAGAGGCAGGAAAGTCAGGCTGTCGTCACCCTGGCCTTAGCCACTTGCTGGGCGAGCGTAGGATGTGCGTGCAGTAAGTGTCAGGACGTATCCTGTGCACCACACACAAGCAAGGTGAAGGGCACAAGTCCTAGTTTCAGACTCAAGAACTGGAACCCCCTCAGATGAACACATGCAGGCCCTCCTGTCTGTCTAGACCTAGTCCAGCGACTGGTAATATAACAAGTAGCAGTTGGATCCTGTAGTGACTGTGTCAAGTAGATGCTCCTGGTGGCCAGGAGAAATGAAGAAACTGAAGCCCAGAGACTATTTCAGCGGTAAACCCAGAGCCTGTGGTTAAACTGTATTAAGTGCCCCTTCAGCCTATGCCATTTTCTCCTGAATCCTCTCCTGTACTTTGTTAGTAGGATTGAGTGCTGCCTTTTTACGTAGGAGGTTAAAAAAAAATTTGTGTTTCTCAGGACTTTTGATAGAATTCTAGTGCTGAGGTTAAAATTTCAAGTTTAGCACTTGCTTGCCGAGTCAGCCTGGAACCCCTAGGTGTCCAGTTCACTGTCCATGAGCCCAGAACCCTTGTGTATCACAGCAGACTTGGCCCAAGTGGAGGAAAGGAGATGGAAAGGAAGGTGTCTGGGATTTCTTTCTCATTCTTGGTTTCACTGTTTCAGACGGCCCTGCATCAGAAGCATCAGCAGAGGGTGAGGAGATCTTCTGCTGACCTCTTCCTTCAAATCTGGCCTCCGTGCCTTCCTGCCTCTCCTCCTGTCCCTCACGCACAAGTCTCCACACTGGATGTCCACTGCTCCCCAGCATCGTCCTGGGCACCCCAGGTCCTGCACAAGAAGCAGCAGATGGTCTTGAGTGTTGGCAGGGAGGCGGCCCAGACTCCACTCCAGGCTTGATCTGTGACTGCTCTGGACTGAGGGCTGGGTAGGCTGTGCTCAGGACATTAACCTGAAAGTTGTGGCTCCAGAAGTAGAGGGGATAGTTTGGGACATGTCAGGAATCCCTAAGGGTCTCCCTTTTATGTGGGGAGCACAGCAGAATCACACAGGTAGGGAGGACTGCATCTGTGCGCATGTTCAGTGCCCCAGCTTTGCTCAGCCCAGCCACAGGGGCCTCCGCTTCACCATAGCCCACGGAGGTGGGGTCCCTGTAAACCACTCTATGCTTGTGTCACCCTTTTCTCATTTCATCTTTGAAGGGGTGACAGACACCTGTGAAACCAGTGGTAGGGTTCTTGATGTGGATAAAGGAAAAAAAGCATAAGATCTGTAAACCACCTTGATCTTGATTTCCCAGGTTTAACTTACAAAAGACTGTTTCCCCAAATTCCAAAGAACCAACTGGACTTTCCAAGATACTTGCCTATAGCTCCTAGGCACAGAGGGCGTAGAGAGGCATCGCAGTGTTAGCCCTGCAGTGCGATACTTTGGGGTTCACTGAGCACTCAGAAGAGTCCTCATAACAGCTCCACTGGGGTGCCCAGCCAAGCAGCTTCCAGTCTCGCACCTGCAACCCAACCATGGCCTGAGCCCCTCGAGGTACCCCAGGATGGCTGGCTGAGCGGTGGGTGCAGGTGTAGGGTTAAGCCTGGTGTACCGTTTCCGCGTGTGCACAAGAGGGAGGAGCCCCACAGCAGAGGCATGCTCATTCTGTTAGGCCTCCCTCAGCAAAATGCGGTTCTGAAAAACTGTTTAAATCCAGAGCCCTTTAACTGTGCTGTACCCCACGAAGGTCTCACAGGCTGCCTGGGTTTTCTTTCCCCTTCCCCGTTTCGAGCTGTGTGCTTGAGGCTTTCACTGCTGGTGTGGCAGGGTAGCTCTTTGGTAAGGGCTCCCTTGGAGGCTCCCTGTGCCGCCATGCTGCTTCCTGGCAGAGGAAACCTGGAAATGCTGTGTTTCGTAAGTGGCCTTCAGTTCTTGCTTTTTGCCTCTCAGAACCATGAGGCTTTGAACATTTCTTTCTAAAGACAAAAATCTGTAACGTGGTGCTTGTTGATGAATTGCAAGCTGGCCTTGCAGATGGATATTTATCTTTCAGTTTATTTGAAAGAGGTCTGGTTTAAAATTTTAGCCTAAATTTGTTTTATTTATTTGTGTGTGTGTGTGTCGTGTTTGTTCTAGCCCAGCAGTTCACTCAGCTGATCAGTGCAGAGAGTGCCGAGCAGCCAGCACTGCTCGCTCCTCTCTTTCAGGTGCCTTGAGAGCCAGCTGGACTCTGAGGTGGCACTGGGGAGGCCCTGTGCCTTCTCTCCCCTACTCCCGATAGGGCTTTTATCAAGGGACGTCTTCTTCCTTGAGGACTAGTACGGTTTAGGCCAAACTCAGCTCATTTTTTTTTTACATGAAACTAAAAGACCCAAAACAGCAAAGTCAGCTGCTGCTTCCAGTCCACACAACTCCAAGGCAGAGCTGAGCCTGCCATGACCTTTCCCAGAGCCCATGGGGCCGGGCTAGCAGCTCCAGCCCCAGCTCCAGCTCCAGCCCCAGCCCCAGCTCCAGCTCCAGCCCCAGCCAGGTGCTGTCGGGAAGCTGGGAGGAGCCGTGTGCATGCGTCCCTGCAGGTGTGATGTTTATCTTCAGGTGTCTGTTACTCCCCCGCCCCAGCTGTGCCGATTCCCTTGCTTTGCTGGTTCAGGTCATTGTAAAAAGGGAGATTTCACCTCTTCCCCCACCCCTCGCTCACTCAGAACGTGGCCAGGTTCTGGTTGGGCAAGATGAACTCAGAAGGTCGGGTCTTGACTTCCCCTGCACTGCAGCTCTCCTGCAGAAATACAGGTGGTTGTGCAGGAGATGCTTAGAGGACTGTGCTTTCACTTGCCTGCTCTCTCTGTTCCCCTTTGGATTTGGCCTCTGGGACTGGTTGCTGTGCTTGGGAACTACCCAGGATAACTGCTGTGGTGCTTCTGCTTGTGCCCCGAGACTGCTCTAGTTCCCCAGTCAGCGCCCCGGGGATGGTTTCCAGGGACCTGGATTGTTTTTCCCTTATGGTCTCCCACACTAGGAAGCCATAGTTCTTCCTCAGGCTAAAGAAATCAGATGCCTGAAATTGTGATTGAGGAACAGATTCAAATACTGTCCCCAGCTCCAGCCAGCTTGTAGTGCACTTCTGAACGGACACTGCACCTGCCCCCGAAAGTTAGTCATCTCAGTGGCTGTCCCCCCAGCTGGTTGGGTGACGTGCACTTTAAAAGCTGTCTCCTCAGTTGGCTCCATTTTTGAGACAATCAAATATATAAACTGTTTCCTTAGTAAATGGAGAAGGTTAAAACATGCAAATTGCCATATTTGGCTCTGCCAACATTCCCTCTGCCCTAGGAGAGTGGTCTTGTGAGGAAGAAAATCCTTCTCAAGACTTTCTTGAAAAGGTACGACCCCTGCCATTGCCTTGCCCACGTCTCAGGGTTATACCACTAAGAGCTGCTCCTCCGAGAATCTTTCCACATTGCCTGCCTAGGCCTTAGTGCTAGTGGCACATATTTTTGAGATCTTTGGGGTCCTGTTTGTTCCTTTCTTGGTGGGTGGTTTGCGTGCACAGGGCTTAATAGGTCCTGCCTTAAATCAAGGGTAGGTCAGAAAGCACCTCAATAGAAGTACTCTGTATTGTGTTCCTTCACCCCTGATGCTCTCCTGCTGCCTGTTTTTTTGCAAGGATTTGGCATTTGTTTGGGGCTAAAAGTTTACTGGGAGGATGGGTGGCCACTTGTGCCCAGAGGAAGCAGCCCTAGGAGGAGGTGCAGACAGTCCTGGGTAGTGGGCTTGGGGTGGTTCCAGGCAGTGCAGAAGGCCTCCTTCCCTGAGCAGGACCAGCTGTGGACTCACCAGTGTCCTGGGCTGTCCCTTCAGCCCTGCTGAACTCACCCTTCCTCCAAGACCAAGGGGAGGGGTTGTTGGGTTTGGGTGCATAGTTTTTCTTTCATTGTAGCATAACATTCCTAGTTAACCAGAGCTTTGGAATCTGCTACCTGCTGGCCAGGAATTGAAACAAAAAGTATTTTAATGCTGCCATAAAAAGGAAGGAAAAGAGAAGGAGCGGGGCCTTTCCACATGCTTATCTATTGTAATTTGTCAAGAGACTGGTAGGCTATCAGTCATCCTCGGTCTCACTGAGGTTCGAGGCTGGGCAGCCCCCACTGGCCCCCGGAGGCCTGTCCTCCTCAGAGGGAGCCAGTGTCCCTCTGGGCCCCTGTGGGGACCTTCCTTGGAGCTGTGCCCTGCCCTTGCACCACTGAGATGGGGGTCCCAGCGCACTCACTTGGCATCGCGTCTGGTGAGCCTGGCTGTTCGTGTCCCTTGCCCCATAGCAGGAAGGTGGGGCAGCCGTTCCCAAACGCTGTATGAGCATTCTGTGCTAACTCCTATTCAGTAAAAAGATGGGTCACAACCCAGATGCTGTATATTAATTTGTAATTATGTATAAAGTGAAGCAGTTTTAAACTGTAAAGATTTTTTTCAGTGTTTTCTGGAGTTTCACCACAACATACTGGCTTTGTATTTTATTTATCTTCCTTTCTAGTTACTGGCTTCAGATTCTTGTGAAGTCCCCCTCAACCCTTCCTAAAAGAAAATAAATCTCCTTTGAAGTCTTGATGGTTACTTTGTTTCTGTCCTGCGGAGAGCAAACTTGGTGTGGAAGCAAGCAGCTCTAAGTTAGTCAGAACCTTGTGTGGCTGTTAGGTCAGCGCAGTTAAAGTGCTTTGCAGCCCAGCTTACTGCTTTACTTTAACGTTAGTTTACCTTTTTGGCCATCTTTCTCTGTCCTATACCAACCTCAAAAGTAGTTACCAAAAAATTAGTTCAACAAAAATGGTCCATTTTGGGTGCCGCCAGGCACAGCGGCACACACTGCAATCCCAGCCTTCGGGAGGCTGAGGCAGAAGAATTACTGTAAGTTCAAGCCCAGCCAGAGCTACCCAGAGAGTTCAAGCCCAGCCTGAACTATAAAGCAGGACTGTCTCGAGAAAAACGGAGACCCCATTGTGCATGGAGCTCTGCTGGGGTTTGGCAGGTGTGGTCTCAAAACGGGTGTTCCACTGTACAGGCTGCTGGGGTGCACCCTCCTCTAGCTGCTCCTTGGATCTGTGCTTCCTCCCCCAACTGCTGGCCCCCAAGCTTGGCCACCAAACCCGTGGGGTGACCTGTCAGACCAACCCCACACCAGGCAGCAGGGCCCTAAAAAACAGCCCTGCCTGCCACCAGGGCTCTTCACATTCTCCACGCATGTGCAAGTGCGTACATTTCTTCACAGCTGCTCTCGTAGCCCTGGCAATAGGCAGCTCCCCTAGGGCTGGGAACAGTGATCCCTTTTCACGGCTCCCCTCCAGCTGTCCCCTCCCTCCTCCACAGAGCATTCTGGCCCCATCCCACCCAGACGCCCTGGGCCACAGAAAGAAAAGTTCCCAGGGCCTCCTTCCCTGCTCTGCTGGGGCTGGTTCTGAGCCAGACAGGCTCTGTCTGGGGGGCGGGGCAGTGCCATTCTTCTCTTCTGAAAGTGCTGCAGAGGTACAAAGCCCAGAGGGCTCCAGGAATCCTGGACACCCATAATGGGGTGGGGGCTTAACTCTCGCCTGCCCCCAGGGCCCGTGTGAAACCCCAGCCACTTGAGAAGCCGAAGCAGGAAGATCGAAAGTTTACTTCCAACCCAGGCAATTTAGCAAGACTAAGAAGTACTCAAAGGTCGAGGGATGTCGCCCCGTGACAGTGCCCCCCTTTCATCCACACTGCTATGTAGAGAAAGTGACCTTGTGGGTCTGGAGATTTAGCTCAGTGGCAATGCCTGCCTGGCAAGTATGAGGTCCTGGGTTCAATTCCTGCTACCAAGGAAAAAAATGACCTTGCGTGTTTGAAAGCCCCATCCACCCCAAGGGAGAGCCGGTCCCAGTGTGGCCCCGCCTGCGTCTAACAAGACCACCTTGGCCCTGAAGTAACATGGGGGAAAGAAACTCCCAACCTGCTAGATGGCTGCAACGCTGGGTCTGTGTTCTCTTAAGAGCAAGGAATAAATTCCAGGAACAGAAGTTAAGAGGAAAAAAACCAGAAGAGGCCCAGAAAGTGGGTTGCCCAGCCAACCCCACTTCTCAAGGGTGTTTCTTGAACAAAGCCACAAAGGTGAGGCAGGTTGGAGGTGGCGTGGAACTACAGTGGGCTAATGAGATTACAGGTGCAGTCGCTGGGGTAACACTGAGTTGGAGTAAGGTGGGACAGAACTGGTGTCGCTTAGCCAGTACTGATTAAATGGGGAGCAAAGGGGGCAGTCACCCAGCAAGCACAGGTGGGAGGATAAGCACTTTCCTGGAAAGGGGGTTTAAGGAGGTTTGCTCCTCCACCCAAGGTGACTGATGTCTATTTAGTGTCAACCACTGCTGTTCACCCCTAGGGGAGGTACACGGGTGAGCAGTTCATCTTTTCTGGAAGCCAGCAAGCACCCTTCCAGCCATGGTTGTCTTCTGCACAGACGGGGTCCAGCCCTGCTCAACCACCTGCCTAGCTTATTTCTGCCTAACTTAGCTGTCTAGGACAGGTACTTAGGAGAAATTGGGCCCAAAGACAAGGCCAGGGGAGATCTTGCAGAGGACAGCCACACAGCGTGGGTCTCATGGCTGCTCCGGAAGCATCCACAGGAAGGAAGCAAGGCGAGTGTGTGTGCCAGAGACCAGCCTGTAACCCCTTTCCCAGGGAGCCCCCATCCTACTCTCCCTGTGCCCGAGGCTTGGCAGCCAGGGGCTCCTGCTGTCCTCTCCGGGCACTCACCTGCTCTACCCGTGAGTGTGGGCTTCTCCCCGCTGGACCCTTTGGACACCTCTTCCTCCTCCCACGGCGGCACCACGCACACCACTCAGGAGGGGCCGGGAGCCTTTGGAGGTGCCGGGCCCAGGCTCTGTGGAATGGCAGCTGACACCAGGGCCAGCATCTCTTCCTGCCTGTGAGCCCTTACCACACCTCACCCCGTGGCCAGCTGTGGAGTCAGATGTGGGCTGTAGCTCAGGCACCCTGGGGTGTCCCCAGCTTCACCCTGGTCCCTGCAGTCCAGAGGAAGCCACTGATGACCTGAAACAATGCTGTCTGCCTCACGTGAGCCTGGTGGGTAGAGAGGAGCTGGGGAGAGGGCCAGAGTGGGTGGTGGGAGGACACGGACCCGAGAGAGGCTGGGCACCGGCCCAGCCCTGCATTTCCCAGCTGCTGCCCTTGGACAAGCTCAAGCCCCTTGTCCTTTCAAGGAGGCCACCACACACAGCCTCAGTTGAGTGGTGCCGAGGGTGTGGATGTGTGATGCAGGCTCAGCACAGCCTCAGGAGCATCTGTCACAGCAGTGGGCCCTGGATCCATGTCTCCTGTGCCCAGGGAGCCTCTAGAGGACAAAACAGGCCTTCTCTGCCTGCCCAGCAGCACCTAAGCCAGCACCAGGCTCAAGAGGACACTTAGCGCCTCTTGGCTGGCAGGGAGAGGGGCTTGGCTTGGATTCACTGTCACTTCTGGCAGGCAAATCCAGCCCTCTCTCTTCCTGTCCCTGGACCCACCCCAAGGCTGCAACAGAGCTGAGCCCCACCCTGCCCCATCACCACACAAGGCTGGGGACAAAGGACTGTGCCAAGGCCCTTGGAATGGCAGGGGACACCAGCAGGCCCAAGCCCTAATCAGGGTGAACTCACTCTACAGTGTCCAGGCGGAGGGCCCTCCTGCAGCAGGGCTGGCAAGCAGCAGAGCAACTCACACTTCCAGCTGTAAGCTGGTCACTTTCTGGGACCAGGAGGACCAGGGAGCCCCGCAAGGTCGCTGGAGGGGCCCAAGTCTCACATGCACACCACAAGGTCCTCGTCAGGGTTACAGGGACAGTACAAACCCCAGGTGCTTATTGTGAGAGAGAAAGCAGTCGAGGACTGAACAGGCAAAGCCCTGCCGCGTCCTAAGAACATGCTCCGAATTTCCCTGCCAGGCACACACTTCCCCGATTTCAGGGAGCTCGTACAGCTGCCGCTCTCTCTGGGTCAAAGACAGTGTCGGTGTTTTGCCGCTTGGACTGAGTGTGCAGAGCATGTGAGTGGCACTTGCTGGGGACCGCAAGGAGTCTGCCAGCCCAGGGAGTGCGAGGCCACCACCCTGAAGAGGATCAGGCCTTCCCACAAGATGGCAGAGAAACACAGGTGGAGGATGTCACCTCGGGGCAAGCACCCTACCACCAGCTCTGCTCCCGCTGCAGGTGATACCCAAAGATGCCCTGGCTCTGGGACCAGGGCAGGGATTAGCTCTGGTTTGCTTGCACAGCCACTGCAATGACGACAGGACTGTTCTTTGTGAGACCTCATCCCTAGAGTGCTGGATGACCTGGATCATTTCATGCCCACAAAATAAAGTGGTTGAACTAGGGCAGTGGTGTCAGCCCGGGACTGTGTCAAACTGGAGTCACGTGTGGAGCTCCAGCTCAGCACTGCACACTTGCGCCTCACACCTGCACCTGCGGAGCTCACACTGGAGCCTTCTGAGTGCCAAAACTGCAGCAGCTGTGGTTGAGAAGCCAGGCCGGGTAGGGGCTCCCGGGCTTAATCTCAGAGACCAACAGCCATTCTGCAGCTGAGCCGCCCTCTGGCTGGGAACGCACACACACACACCCCACCCCCACCACCGCCCCAGTGCAGCCGGCTCTGACTGATGTGTACCTGGGCTTTGCACACCCAGGCTCCAGGCCTGAAGGGTGACATCCCTCTCCCCCAGGACCTTGAGTCCACAGAGGCTGCCAAACAACAGGGTAAACATAAAGGTGACACAGAAAAGCAGTGGCTCGGGAGCAAACACCCAAGCGGGGCAGGGCTGGGTTCCAGGGACCATCAGAGGCCTCCAGGGACAGAGCAAGCACTGGGCAGGGAAGACCTCGCACATCTCAGATTCTGGTGCTGTCCTCTAGCTGGTGACCCTTGAGCATTTCGGGCTCAGCCCTCCCCGCTTGCCTGGCCCGCACCACGGTGGGTGGGAAGTACTGACACAACACCTGTAACCCCAACCGCAAGGAATAATACCAACAACATGTCATGAAGATGCCCGGTGCTTCCCGTGTGCACAGCTTTTCAGTAAAATTATAGCCACGGTCTATATATGTCCAACTATCTTCGTATTTTCAAATGACACTGAGTGCTTATACTCTGAATAAATCATTGTTGGCCACATTGGCGTTCAGGTGCTCCAATTCTCACTCTTACGAATAATACAACATCACCCCCAAACACTCTGGAAGGAGCCAGGGAACCCTGGGGCCCCTTCCTGGGACAGCCACCTCTTCAGGTCTGGCCAGTCACTCTGTGCTCCTGAGACACCACATCTGACACCTGAGACTTAAAGGAGGAGGCTTTATTTTGCCCCATTTTGTAGAGGTTTCAGTCCACAGTTGGCTGGCTCCAGGTCCCTAGCTATGGTGTCCAGGGAACAGAGTGTGGGGGGAGGAGACAAATTCCTCCAGGCTCCCCCCGAACCCTCTCACCAACACCCCACCTAACAGTGAGTGAGCTCTAAGCCCCACAATTCACTCCCCTTCCAGGGCCTTTTCATTGAGACAATGTCTCACTAAATTGTCTGGGCTGAGCTCAAACTTGCAATCCTCCTGACTCAGCCTCCCAAGTAGCTGAGATCACAGGTATGAGTAACAGTGCCCAGCCACATGGGCTCTCTGTAACATTATTTTCTCCCCCCAATTTTTTTGAACAATTTTTTTTGCATAATTTTTGCGTAATTTTAAGCTGATCTCTAAAAGTCTCACAAGTTCAACAGTTTTAAAGTACAGTGTCCTGCGCTTTACCGAGACTACATCTGATTCATGTTTCATAAATTAAAAATATCCTAGAAAGTAGAAAATGCACTGAACTCACGTAAGCTACCAAATATCACAGCTTAGCAACCCAGGCCATCACAGTAGAATGACTGTCCTTACTCTCATGACCAAAGAGCTGATGGGCGGCTGAGAAGCCTCTCAAAGGAATATTGAATCACGAGGCACTGGTCCCGGGGAGAGCAGTCTTCAGAACTCCAAGGATGGCGCTGTAGTCAGGGGTTGCAAAGAGAACAATTCCATACAGGATACAGAATTTACAATTCTTTTTTATGATGGTCACCCAGAGTTAAATAGTGCAGGAAATCTGTCCACAACAGGAAAGACCTAGAAAATCCAGCTGAGGGCCTGGATCCCACAGCCGTGTCCTGCAGCTGGAGGCCTAGAGCCAGGAGAATGACCCACGCCAGTCTGTTTTGTGGATCTGAGCTGGGGAGGCCCAAAGTTCTGTGTGGAAGCTAGAAAATCAGTGCCAGCGGGTGAAGGAGCTGTGCCAGTAGGCTGAGGGCTCTACACTGGAGCTGAGAAGTCACGCTCAAAATAAGGACCAGGGCTGCCCTGAAAAGTACCACAGCCATCCTCAGTGACATGGAGGTCCCGAGCTCCTCCGATGATGAGGACAGCTGAGTACATGCCAGAAAGCCAGTACGACAAGCTTCTCTTGGACATTAAACAGCGCACATCTTCCCCTCCAGAGCCAGGAAGCAATGCTCAAAGGACCAGAGCTCCCCCAAAGTGAACCACAGCCGCTCTCAGCAACAAAGTCCCGAGCTCCTCCGATGGTAACAACCAAGTTCCTATCAGGGAAGCCAGCACGACAAGCTCCTCCAGAGCCCACGGTGCTGCGCGCTCCCTCTCCAGGTCTCCTGTTACATGGGCAACGCCCCTCAGGTGGGCCATCCACGCTCAGCACCACGTTGATTTAGTTCATCTGGTGTTACATTAAGCACCTGTTTTAAATCCAAAACAGGTGGTGTCTACTGAATACATCCTGCTGTTGTACCACAGTCGGGCTGAAAAATCTTTAGTTGAACCGTCATAAAAGCCAGTGATCAACCACAGGTGCAGGCACAAAGTGCAGGTAATCCCAGCTATTCAGGAGGCTGGGGAAAGCCGGTTGCAAGTTCAAGGCCAACAAGGGAACTGAGATGTGCCTCCCCCTCAAATACAAAAAACCCAAAGGGCAGGACCTTCTGGGGAAAAATGGGAATGTATTATTTACATGCTTCAAAATACTTAGGGCAGAAGATGTAAGTTGTTAGTATAAGGAATGCCCAGCATGTAACCTAATTAGCAAAGAGACTGTGAGGAACTTGTTAACCAAGTCAGAATTCAGTGTCCATGGGGAAAGGGACACCTGTCTCATTCCTGAATTAGGGTTCAAGCTAAGAGTTGGACAGGGCAGGAGGTGGAAGGTAAGCTGGAAGGCTGCACAGCTGGATCGGCAGATGAGGTGAGTGGGGGGTGGACAGCCAGATGAGTTACTGATGGTGGGTAGGTGGACAGATAAACAGATGGACACACAGAGACGTGCAACACTGCCATGCACTTGTCAGCTGGCTTTCAAAAGGCACTGCCCTCTCCAGGGGCCTCCAGCCTTCCTCACCCCTGAACCTGCCCTTTGTGGCCCTGGAAGGCTGTGCCATCTGGACAATGCCCTGAGCCGCAGGACCCCGGGGCAAGGGGGCTGACAGGAGGAACAGCCAGGGGCAGTCAGAGACACCTTCAGGGAGTCCTGGCTCCTGGGGAAGCCAGGGGGAAGCTCCCTGAAGTCTCATTCCCTCCGGCTCTCTCCATGAGGCTTTGGAGCTCTGATGTTTATCACAAGAGAGAGAGAAAACAAAACAAAACAACAAAATGCCTCCTGGCCTTGCCTCCTGCTCAGACAAACTGGACAAGCCCAGCTTACTCTAGTGACCTTCTAGGTGCACTGAGGTGGGGCCTGGACACTGGTCTGGCCGCCCAGGCCTTCGCATGTGCCATGAGGGCCGGAAACCCTTTGTTCTGCCGCCAGACCGAGGCCTGGACCTAAGGCCACTGCTGGTGCCAACAGCATAGGAAACCACTCTTCCAGAACAGCCAGGGTCAGACTCCGGGGTCCACTTCCCCAGCAGGAGCCGAGTTCCTCTGAACCCAGGACTGCAGCAGCCTTCCCCACAGGGTGGCTCAGGGAGTTGAAGATAGGCCAGAGTGGCTGTGGTGGGGCAGGCTGCAGCCACCCCAGGGGGAGAGCCACCAGCATCTCCCGAGACCCAAGCCATGTTGGAACTCAGGGCGCCGGGAAACCAAGCAACCAGCCTGCCTTCCTGCTAAGCCACAGTGAGCCTACCCGTGCACGGCCTAGAGTCAAACACCCCACTTACCCTCCCCGCTTAGCAAATGGAAACCAGAGATCTGAGCATCTCTTGGGAGGCTGACCATATGCAATATAGCAAATAAGGGGGATTTCCTTCTACCACCTCTTTGAAGGCAAGTATTTTTTACTACTGTTTTGCTTTATTCTGATTAATGGTACTGTTCTATTCAACATTCTGCTTTGATAAGTTCTATAATGTTTTATACTTCATTTTATTTTGCTATACGTGATTGAAAGAACAACTATTGTGAAGATAACTAGATATTCTGTGGTACCTATTACTGTTATCCCGGTAACCTGCTGTGAAGTTCTGTACCAATTTCACTACACTGTCTCAGTTGGCTTTGTTCTGTCTTGTTCTGTTGTATTTTACTACCTTCAAAATAATAATTAAAAAAAAAAAAGAAAGGGGAAAAAAAAAAAAAAAAAACAGGCCACAGAATAGAGAAAGCACCCAGGAGGCATCTGAGAAAGCTCAGGGTTGGCTCAGGGCTTCCCAGTCTCCACGGCTAAAAGGGAAAGAAGTGTTTCTAACAGAGAAACCTTTGATTCCCCAGAGGACTTGGCCTGCTTCCTCCTCCTAGTTAATATTTTTTTTCTAAAAATGTTCAGCATCACTGGTCATTCAAGAGATGCAAATAAAAACAACACTGAGATTCCACCTCACCCCAGAAACAAGGGCTACTATCAAGAAATCAAGCAATATGCTGGAGGGGCTGTGAGGAAAAAGGAACCCTTCTCCACTGTTGGTGGGAGTGCAGACTGGTGCATCATGCGGTTGGAGGTCCCATTCAACCCAGCTTTTCCCTTTCTGGGTATCTTCCAAAAGAATTAAAGCATCATACCACAGTGATATATGTGCACCCATGTTTATAGCAGCACAGTATGTAATAGCCAGATCTTGGAAACAACCTGAATGCCCATCCACTGAGGAATAGATAAAAAAGATGTGGTATTTTTATACATTGGAGTACTACTCAGACATAAAGAAGGATAAACTGGACATTTTTATAGGTAAATGAATGCAACTTAAGAATTACTCAGTGAAATTATAAGACACACATGTAAACATCATATTGTTTTATTAGTGTGACAAGCTGAAAGAAAAAGCATGCAGGGGGCTGGGGATTTAGCTCAGCAGCATAAGCGCCTGCCTTGCAAGCAGGCAGTCGTGAGTTCGATCCCCGGTACCGATAAAAAGGAAAAAGACAAAAAAAAAAAAAAAAAAGCATGCATATGTATATAAAAAAATAGCTAAGATATACTCCTGATATCTCTGAGCTCACTGAAGGGAAAGATCTGTGCTGGTGCTGTTCGGATAACACCCCCTCCCTCAGTCGGGACCTCCAGGGGCAAAGGAGGTCAGCTCTGGAACGGAAACCTCACGACCTCCTCATCCTACTCAGTCCCCACGGCAGCAGCAGCAGCAGCAGTGCTGTTAAACAAACGAGCACTTGGAAGAGGAAGGGGAGCAGGTTCCTCCTGCCGGCCCTGCCACGCCCAGCCAGGCCCAGCACACAGCCGGTGGGCTCCCGCCTGGCCCCAGCAGGGCGCAGCGCGGGCAGAGGGGAGGGGGCGGCAGGGACACCGCCTGTGCGGGTCTCAGGGAGGGACCGGAGACCAGCCCGCCTGGCGCCCCTGGTCAGCCAGTCACAGCCACACTCAGCTGGCCCGACTTCCTGGGGCCACTTCCGTTCTCATCTCAAATCTCACCGGGCAGAGGAAGGAAGAGCACGCGTCGCCCTCCCCTCTCTGTTCAGGGGACCCCACTGCCAGCTAGACAGGAGCGGGGCGCACCTGAAGCCTGTGTCTGAAGCGTCTGGCACCGAGGGCACTGTGGCTTTAGCCCCAGGGCCTCCACTGGCCTCAGGGCCACCACCCAGACGGGCTGCCCTCCTGCTCTCCTGTGGCTCCAGCCCCATAGCGCCCCACACAAGGGGGACTGCCAGGAAGTCGTCTCTCCTGTTTTGGTCCCCCTGAGGCCAAGGACAGCACCCCTGGGGCCTGAGCAGAGGAGCAGGCACAAGTCTACCCGGAGCGCGGTGAATGAGGGGACCTCCCAAGATGTGATAAGATCACAGGGCCTGTCACCGGGGAAAGGTCAGCCAACTGTGCAGAGCCTGTTGGCCACTGTGTATTAGACTGCCTCACTGATCACACAACCCGAGGGCATCTGGACCCCCCCCCCCTCCCCTCAGCTGAAGAAAGGAAGCAAAGTCACCCAGCTTAACCCGTGACTCAGGCACTGAGCACGTCCCAAAGGGGGCCACACAGCCTAGGTTCAGGGCCCGAGACTCTGTTTCAGTTGCAGCCCCTTTTCAACACGTCAGCTCCAAGTCCGACCTTAAAGCATCACCGTGAGCACAAATGTGTAACACGTGGACGGTACGGGACCTGACACACGGTGGTGGGGGCTCTGGGCTGCAGTGTTAACAGGGCCCCTGCATCTATAGATGGATGCCTATGTGATGGCATTAGCAGGTATGGGGAGCCCGGCCAAGAGTCCTGATTGTCTGTCTTAAGATTTTGGTGAAAAAATAAAAGACAGAGGCCACTATAGTACTGCATCATGGCTGGGAGGTCACTTGCGTCTGTCCGTCCTCCTCCACTCCAGCCACTGTTTGCTAGGTGCATACAGGGACAGGTGGGGCCTGCAAGGGCCGGTGATTCTGCAGAACACCCAGTTCCAAAGGGTGGAGATGATCGTAAGGTAAGAAGGGTCACTGGGGGGCTGGGGATTTAGCTCAGCGGCATAAGCGCCTGCCTTGCAAGCAGGCGGTCGTGAGTTCGATCCCTGGTACCGATAAAAATGAAAAAGACAAAAAAAAAGAGAAGGGTCACTGGGAAATCTCGAGTAGGTGGTGCTGGTAACCCCAGACCCCACTTGACCCCACAGGGAAGTATGCAAAATGAGCCACAGTGAATTTATGGTCCTCAACAGGAGGGGCCTTTGAGAGGTGACTGGGCCATGAGGGTGCTGCTGGGGCAACAGGCCCTGCCCTGGGGACCTGCTGTCCACGCTCTGGCTCCTGGTCCCAGGGGGCAGGCTCGCAGGCACACAGGGCCTGGCTGGACCCTGGAGGGGGCACTGGGACGGCTCAGAGTGGGGCCCAAATTCCCTGCATGCTCGGGGCCAGGCTCAGCAACCTAACGACCGAGGTGTCACCAAGCCTGGGCTGAGGTGACCGAGGAGGGGCAGCCCACACCGTGCCCACACTCCCCGACCTACGCCCGCCCCACAACAGCTTCTCCTGGCAAGAAAGGCGCGTTTTCTTAGCCAAGTCCCTCAGTCGCCCCTCAAGGCTGGAATCTGTCTTGTTCTGGTCCGACAGAAACCGTCTCAGAAAGAGGCCTTTCAGGCCGGGGCGCAGCTCAGCGGTGAAGCGCCTGCTCGCAAGGCCAAGGTCCTGAGTTCGATTCCCCACGTCCCCTCGCTCCCCCAAAAAAGAAAGAGGACTTCCTGCTGGGCCGGGCTGCTGGAGACCAGTGACTCCGTGCAGGGCTGGGACCCTCTCACCCACCCGGCCGCTGCAGGTCTGAGTTGGAGGTGTCGCCGTCCCGCTCCCCGCCGGCGGGCACCAGGCAGTAAGCACTCCGCGTGCGCTTTCACAAGCCGAGTTTTCACCGAGCGCACTTGCCCGACACGACACCCCCGAACACCCCCCGCCTGCCCACGGCGTTGGGGGGGGGCAGGAGGTCGCCAGATCCCGCGTGTCCCGGAGCGCACGCGGGAGCAACCTGGGGTCACCTGCCGCGGCCACGCGGCGGGGCGGGGCCGGGCCGGGGCGGGGCCAACGGATGGGCGGGGCCAGGGCGGGGCCAGCGAATGGGGCTGGGGCTGGGGCGGAGCCGGCGGGGGCCAGGGCCAGGCTGGAGCCTAGGGCGGTGGCCAAGGGCGGGTCCAGGAGCCAAGTGTGTCTGGGCAGGGCCGGGGCCGGTCATGGACCGGCGGGGCTGCTGGGGTGGACGTGGAAGTTTCCAGAGCGAAGGACCCACAGATGCTCCCCCCGGAAAAAGCAAAGGCGCTTTCCAAGCCGCTGCGTAGGCTCGTTAAGGACAATTGCTTTCGAAGTTCCTTCGTTCTCACCCGGGATGGTGCATCTGGGTCTGCCAGCTCCATGATGGGGGGAGTCCTGGCTGAGCAACAGTCACGAGGCCACCTGCCACATTTCCTTTCTGGGAACCGCGGTGTCCTCGGGTAGCACCATAGGACTCTGAGGGCTGGAGATGGGCTGTTCTTGTTCCTGTATCCTACTCCTAATCCAGGATAGCGCCGCCAGCCCCCTGGGGACCCTAGTCCCCTGGAAATGGCTCCACACCAATGGCAGTGAGGCTCCTGGTGCCCTCCACAGCCCCTTGCTGGTGCAGTGTGCAGTACGGCCGGCGAGGGCCACGCTGCAGGCCTCCCTCAGGACGGGTGAACAGGCTGCCCTTCTGCCCACTAGCCGCTCCCGCAGCTCCAGGGCAGGCCAGAGGCTGGGCTGTTTGTGCTTCATAGAAGCTCCCCTCCACACCTGTTGATCCTGCCACCATCTAGCTTAAATCAGAGAAGCTGCTGCGGCTATTTGAGAGCTCAGACCCACGGCTGGCCACTTCCTGCTGGCACCACCATGGCACCTCCTTCCATGGCCACGAACTCACCCAGTCAGTGCAGCCACAGCTGCAGGTCGAGAATGTCACTATGAGAGTTAAGGCAGCAAAGCCCTAGCCGGTGGGCAGCACATCCTGAGGCTGAACAGATGCTCTGTGCACAGAACCATGCTCTTGAAGGGGCGGCCAGCCTCACTAGCTCCCGGTCAGGGCGAGTAGGCTCCTCCCTGCCCAGCCAAGTGTGTGAGGCAGGGGCTGTTTCTGCTCCCAGTACCCCTTCTGGAGTTTTAGCTGGGCTCTTTGCTGCTTCCCTGGGGGTCACATGTTGGTGGCACTGAGTCCTAGTGCCACCAACGAGGGTGCAGAAGTGTGCAAATTCTGAGCGATGCCCTTAAAGGTCCTTGGCAGCCACTCCTCCCCCTTCTCCACTGGTGGAATGAAGACAGATGGGAGGAGCACGGCAAGGCCAGCAGGGCAGACCCTGGGTTGCCCACAGCTCAGGAGGCCACGTCTTCTTGCTGTTGGGGACGTTTGTTCACAGCAGTCTAACTGCAAGCCAACCCCGGCTTCTGCTGCCCGGACCTGAGACACCCCCGTTCACCCCAAGACTGTTCAATTTCACAGCAAGGTGACATCATTCAGGTGCCCTCCAGCACCTGAAGCACTTCTGCCCAGCCAGGGCCCTGGGTGCAGTTTATGGGCTTTCTGACCCGAGGACCACCAGAGATGAGAGCCCACCACCCAGGCCCTGAGGAGGCAGGTCACACCTGAGGATCCCAGCACACAGCTAGGCTCTCCCAGAGGCCCTCGGGCTGGCACCACCTCCTTAGGCTCCCCCTGAGCGCCAGGATCAGAACTCTCACCACCCAGCTGTGCTTGAGCTGTGGCTGTGTCTGAGAAGCAAGAGCAGCCAGCAGGGGCACGCCAGCAACCATGAGGCCACAGGCTCTGAAACCAGACACTACTACCTGAAGCGCAGGGGCCAATCCGAATGACGAATGGCGGGGGCACTGTGCACAGATCTGCCAGTCAGGGGCCCACCACCCGATTCCGTGGTGTCTGCAGACACTGATGAAACTGACGGAACCGCACTTCACCCAACATTCATCCTCATCCGTGGGGTGCTCGGAAGCGGGAGGCAGGCCCAGGATTAAAGCTCCTGGAAAGCTGCTAGGGCTAAAACACAAGGACCAAGGGGATGCCCTCCTGTCCTTGGGGTCCCCCACACCACCATGCAGCCCTGGCCAAACTGGCCCCAACAACCAAGGCAGGCCAAGGGTTTGCTCAACTCTTTTTATTAAATTAGAAAACCTGCTAAGAGCCGCACAGCTTGGGGAAAGCACCAGAGCCAGGCCTTCGTGTTGTGCCAAGTGTGCTCATCCCAACTGAGCATCCATGCAGCGGCCGCCTCCTGCGGGCTGCAGCATCTCGGCAGCCTCTGACGGGGACACGGTGGCGGTGACAGCAGCAGTGCTCCTTCAGCAGGCCCAGGCCCAGGACCGGCCTCTCTTCTCCCCACCAGACACCCACAAGGCTGGTGCAATCAGCAGCAACCCAGGGTAGGGACAGCGGTGGCTAAGGAAGTCACTGGTTCATACTGTGGGCCCGGATCTCTAGTAAAACAGTGCAGCCCAGGCCACAGCCCTGGTGCTGGGCCAGCAGGCAGCTCCACCCACTTCAGGGGACCCAGAAGCCCCTCAGAGGGCAGGAAGAATGAGGGGTGAGCTGGGGCTTCTCCCCAGGTATGAGGTACCGACTGACAGGTGAATGCACAAGGTGACCTGGATGCTGGGGTCACCTCAACAAGGAAGCCCAAGATGCCAGAGGAGATGGCGATGGGCAAATGCTTGGACACCCTTTTGGGACTTCTATTACTTTTTGAGCTCTGGAAACAAAGCAAAGCAGGAGCCAGTGCTACCAGCTAAAGGCCAGGGCAGCAGGGAGGACTTCGGGCACTGTCCTCTGTCCCCCTCTCTAGGACAACTCCATCCAAGGCCCCTCTGTCCCAGCTCAGAGCTGCCCTGTCCTGGAGCGTGGTGTGGTCTTCCAGGATGGAGCCCCAGTGCTGCTCGAAGTGTGATGCTCTTAGGAGACAAGGTCATCACTGCCCCACAGGGTGGGCTCTGAGCGCTCCCCAGAGGTTCAGTTCTGTCAACTGGCCCCAGCCCACGTCCCTGTGCAGGACATCAGCCCACCTGATGCAGCACCCTAGAACTTGGTCCTCTACAGGTTGGGCTGGGCTTTGGGCATCCAGACCTGCTCTGTGGCTTGGGGCTCTGGGTACATTGGCTAATAATTCGTGTAGTTGCCCCCAAATCTGTCCTGTTTTCTCCTCAATGACCTTTGGTACTCAGTCTGATAGATGCTGCTTCCTTCCCTGAGGCCCAGACCCTGACTGTCAGGTGACCTCCCACAGGGGAGCCCTGAGTCAGAGACTGTATGCCAGGGCCAAGTCATGCCCCCCTCCTGCGCCTAGCCTACCCAGACCCCTCTGCTCTGCCCCCAGCCCTGGTCCCGTGCTGGAGGACCCAGGCAACCTCAGGCTCTGCACACGTTCCTCCCTGAGGCCCGGAACCCACTTCTGCTGGCGGCCCACGGCCCTCTCAGCCTTGCCCTGTGCACAACACGTGAAGCTGGAGAGGCACCCCGGCACAGGATGAGGGACACAGCTTTGCTCCTCTTGTCTAAAGCGCAGGACAGCTGAGGCATCCACCACCAGAGCTGGAGCAGTCGGCTTGAGCGCTGGCGAGGTCACAGGGTGGCCGAGCTTCCACCGGGCAGGCAGAGCCAGACGCTCTGGGTCAGCGCGGGCCGAGGGCCTGGGAGAGATGCAGCGGCTACAGAGAGAGGGAGAGAAGGCATGAGCGCCCAGCCTGCTTGCTCTGTGACACAATGACAGGACAAAGAGGCCACATGTCAGGCAGCATCAAGGCACACACAGCAACCCGAGCACGGTTTCCTCCTGCAAGGTGGGCACTGCTCCCCGGGCCACACTGCTCCTACCACAATCCCCACACACCTCACCCTGGCAGGCCCTGGGGACACCTCAGGGTACACAGACACTGCCACTGACCCCACTCATTGTCCTCCCAGCACAGAAACTGCAGACTTGCAGGAATAATTACGCGGTATGATTGCACCTCAGGAGAAGCGCTACAAACGAATCCCACACAGCGGGCTCAGAGCCAGGGCTGTGACTGTGCCTCAGCACAGTGCCGAGGGCAACAGCATCTCCGGAGACCTGAAGGGTGAGTGGGAGTCAGCTGGGGAGGGCACAGCGGACCGGGCAGACATCTGAAAATCCAAATAATCGTGGGCTGGTGCCGGGGGGAGGTGGGCTCGCAGGTGGAAAGGCAGGCACAAGGCTGGCCATGCTGTGAGAGTAGACAGGCGATGGGCTGGGTGGTGACAGTAGCCAGATGCCCACCTGTGCCCATAACACTGACTGCATCCCAATGCCAGGCAGCAGCCCTGATGGGCTGGGGACGCAAGGACACTCAGGCCACCTTGTGGTTACCAGGCTCCCATACCTAGGCTGCTTGCTCCTGCTGCAGGTGAGGGTGATGGTCACTGGCCTCCTGCAGGAGGGCCTAGGTCGCATGAAAGGCTGTGTGGAGAGCACGGTGTGGCTGTTTCCAGGCCTGAGTCCGGCTCTCCGAAGGGCAAATGTGGCCAGAGATGCCAGTCCGGGAAGGGATCCCTCGGCTGACCTCAGATGACCCCATTCGGGGACCTGGCAGGCTCAGGACAAGAGGGACTTGGGCACTGCGGGACCCCTGTGTGCCTGCACGTACACACTGTGGTCCGCGCCCTGGGCTCCAGGCCGCCCTACAGCAGCGCTGTGTCTGCAGGGAAGACCAGCACTGTGCTGCACTTGCGGGGCTCCAAAGGCTCTGGTACTGGGGCACAGTTCCCCTGTGCAAGCACCCACTCATTCCCAGTGGCAGAGGCAGTGCTGCCTCAGCAAAACCTCGGCAATGCCGGTGGTCTGGGGGTGCAGGGGTTTGGCTGTATTTAGCCTGCACATCTGTGCTCACTTATTGCTGTTTATTAAAACCACAAAGACTTTTATTGGGTTCCATATGTATAACGTTGCAATAAAAACTTCAGCCGACACTGGGGCCTGAGGACTATCTTCCTTCATGGGAGGGGGTACCCCATGCACACTGCTGTCCTAAGGGCCGTGAGGGCCCCCAGCTTCCTGGGGCTTCTTGCAGGTGATAACTGGGTCATGTTGAGATTCCCAAACCTAGAGGTCCCATCTACCAGGCCAGGCAGTGGACAGAAAAAGGGAAAAGAGATGCCCACAGCAATCCCACCCCAGGGAGTGACCGAGACAGATGGCACACACACCAGCTCCCGCATCCCCTTGTCACCACTAGCTGCAGTGCCCTAGGGACATGGACCTGACTGATGGCCCTGGATGTTCTGCTGACACCCTGTTTCCACACAGCCATCCACCGCCCCGTGGCTGGGGGGCCACTCCATGCTGGGGGTGCCTGCTGTCCTGTGGGAGCAGCAGCTACAATGAGGACCCTGGGAAGACAGGGGACAACCAGAGCACTCGGGGTCCAGGCAGCCGCCACCAAGAGCACAGAACAGGCACCGGGACAGGGAAAACACGTGAGGGTCTCCCGGAGGGGGTGTGGACAGCTGCAGAGCTCAGGAACTTCAGCTGGTGGCTCTGAAATGTGTACCCCAGTGGACGAACAGGACACCCTCAGCACAGGAACGCCAGGTATGGAAATGCTCCCAACACGTCTCACCAGGGCCCTCATCCTGAGAGCACCCAAGCCCTGGCAGGAGTGCCTGGACACACTGGGGCCTTCAGCTGAGAGCACAGCTTCTCCTGCCTTTGAGGAACGCTCCGAGCTCAGCAGAAAGCCTTTGGGGACGGAAGCCAGGGGACAGGTGCCCTAGGCCAATGAGGGGCTGGAAGGAGGTCTCCAGATGCTGCTGGGCCCACAGGAAAGACAGGCGGAAGCCCAGGACAGACACTGGCCACCTGGAGACTCACTCCGGGAGGTTAGAGCCCTGCTTCGGCTGCCCAGGGGACTCAGGCACAGCTTATCTTGTGTGGCTGGCCTCTCTGTGCCCATGACAGGGGAGGACAGAGGAATACAAGCCTGTGACACCTGAGGCTGAAGGACACCTCATACCTCTGGGGACTTGCTGGGGACATGGAGAGGCCCTGCAGCCCAAGGCAACATGATGCTGTTACCGTCACCATCCACCCCCTTACAATGGTAGACTCTGAAGCCCACACTTCATTTGCTCACTGGTCAAGTACTGTGAATAACGCATTCGCCACCCATTTTCCAAGTGGGTGCTGAGCCAGGGTTAAACACCCTGTCTGGGGTCAAGGAAACAGAAGCATCAGAGCCAAGAGGCAATGCTCCCTTCCCAGGTGCCTGACCTCGAGGAAATCCCTGAGGTCAGAGGGCTACAGGCCTCTCCCACAACTGAGACGGGACTGCACTCAGGATCCCAGGCAGTGCCCGGAGGCCCTGCCCTGTACAAGGCAGGTGGCAGCCGTGGCTCCTAAGGACCTGTAGGGGAGGGTCACTCCTGAGGAAACACCAGGAAACATGGATGTCCTCTCTGCAGCTCACCCCAGACAGCCGAGAAACCGGCAGGGACAGATTTTCCTCCCCAAGAGAAAGAGCACAGCACAGCAAAACAAACCAGATATGCCTTGAAAAGAACCAAGCCCCTGTCTACTGGGACCAACCCCTGAGCCCACCACACGGTGCTTACCTCGGGGCACCATGCATCCCATCTCCGGCTGGAGGGCTCTGGGAGGAAGGCTCTGAGCTGGGATGCAGCCTTGTCATGACAAGTCTGGGGTCACGTGACACAAACACTATGTCTAGTACACACAGCCTCTCTGGTGCCTACAAAGCCACCACCCGCACCAGCCCTAAGTGCCCCCCCCCCCCAGATTGGCACACACAGTTTCCTTCCGGCCACAGTACTGGACCATGGGCCCGGCCTCGCTAGCTACAGGGGACCCTGCCTGCCCTTAGAGGTGGCAGGACCACAGGCGACCTTGGCCAGACTCTTTGCCCATGCCAGACCTGGCCTAAGTGCCTGCTGCTGCCTCCCTTCACCCCAGAAGCACCTACTGGGTCACCTGGCTCTCTCCACCTACTGTCACTTGTGCTTGTTTCCCTGCGACTCCACACAAGCATAGTGCTAAGAACAAGGAGCGCCAGCGGGGATCCACAGGTGCCTGCTCCGCTGCCCGCCCTGCTCGGAGGGACAGAGGAGGGATGGCTCTCCCGTCACCCAGGCACAGGCGGCAGCGGGCCCTTTGGGTGCTGGCAAGCATGAGGCTGCCCCAGGAGAGGCGGACTGCCTGTCCCCGAGCCCCAGCCACCTGCTGCTCACCTGGCCTTCACAGGAGACACAGCAACCATGGACCAGAGTGGGGACCACACTGGGCTCACCTGGCTGGCTCTGCAGGTGTCCTCACGCCGGCAGGTGCTTCCAGGTGCTGACGAAGGCCGTGGGGATGAGCGAGTAGGGCACGGTGGTGATGCAGTTCCACGTGTCTGAGGTGGGGTCATAGCAGTCCAGGGTCTTACACCTCTGGGTCCCAAAGTACCCCCCCACCACGTAGAGTTTGTTGCCCGAAGCCAGCGCGTGGCAGGACATGCGCTTGGCAGTCATGTCCCCAATCCGAGTCCACTGACTGGTCTCACAGTCGAAGCGGTAGGCGGAAGCGGCTGTGAACTCCGTGTCACCCCCCATGATGAAGATCTGGCTGCCCAGGGCTGCGGCGGCTGTGTACCGCCAAGGCTGGGGGCACTCGGCCATGATGGTCCACCAGTTCTCAGCGGGGTCATAGCACTGGACTTTGGATGCCATGTCTCGGTGGATACTGGTTCCGCCAAAAACGAAGAGCTTCAGCTTGGCGCTCACCACGGCGGCATTGCTGACACCATCCCTCAGGGGGGCCACCATGGTCCACTTGTTTGCCCCGGGGTCGTATTTCTCCACCTGCTTCAGAGAGATGGAGGGGGAGGCCGGGAAGACGCCTGCCAGGGACGTGTGGCCTCCCACCACGTAGAGACAGTTCTCCAGCTCGGCAGAGCCATGCCCAAAGCGGGCGATCAGCATGGGTGCCGCCTTGGACCACTCCTCATGGCCTGTGTCGTATACCCAGACATCCTTGGACACCCCGTTCTCAGAGCCCCTGCCCCCCGTCACATAGACCTTGCAGCCGATGGCTGAGGCGCTGAACTCCTTCCGGGGACTGGGCAGGTCTGCCTTGGGGATGATCTCCTTGGCCTTTCGGTCCACCTGGTAGATCTTGTCACACATGAAGGTCTGGCCGCCCAGGATGAGCAGCGTGTGGCCGGCCTTGCGGGGCCGAGCACAGAGGCTGGTGACCACACCATCATTCTGCAGGATCCTGGCCTTGCAGCGCAGGGCTTCATCGACAATGAGCCGGGTGCACTCATCGGCGGTGAGGAGGGCCTCCCTGGACACCACCTCCTTCAAGCAGTCAGATGGCAACAGGGCCAGTCGCACGCCGCGCAGGAGCAAGGGCAGGTGGGCCCTGCGCCCCTCAAGGTCGTGCTTTACCCACTGCAGGACAGCCTCGAAGACAGCCCGCTCGTCCTCGGTCTCCAGCTCATCGCTGGAGATGAGGGCCAGCAGCGTGTCCTTGGACAAGCTGTTGAAGTCCTCGCTCTGCCGCACCGTCTCAAAGTGCTCCAGGCACATGCGCCAGGAGAACTGGTGCAACCGGCGACACTGGTGAGCGTCCGACAGCAGCATCATGCCCAGGCAGTTGGATGCACTCAGGTTCTTCTCCAGGAACTCGGCAGCTGCGTCCCGCACATCGTGGAACTGCAGCATGTCACTGGCCTCCAGCAGCGACTCGGCATTCTCCTCGTTGATGGCGATGCGGGAGGAGTAGGCAAAGTCCAGCAGCAGCTCCAGCACCTCGGGGTGCAGGTTGTCCTGAAAGTTGACCGTGTCATCCCGGCTCTCCCGCAGGCCGTGACTGAACATGGCCTCGAAGTAGCGACTGGAGGCAGCCAGCACGGCACGGTGGCAGGGGAAGGCGCGGTCCCCGGCCCAGAGCGTGACATCGGTGAACATGCGCTGCTTGCGCAATGTGTTGAGCTGGGCCAGCACAGAGTCCGGGTGCGAGGCCTTGTGGAAGAGGGTGATGTTCATGGAGCCCGTGCTGCTCCGCGACTTGCGGGTCTCATGGACGCTGACCGACATGGTGCAGGACCTAAGGACACACATGAGAGGGAAGTCTTGCGTGGGCGACCTCCAACTATCAGCCCCTAGGGCCCAGTCTTCTGCCCCACACCCTCCACCACCTCTCCAAAGACATGCAGGCAAGGGGGCTGGGTCTCACCCTGCCCTGCAGAAATTGCTTTTGCTCTGTCTGGACCAGCATTGGGACTCTATTTTTCCACCTGGAGATGAGCTGCCACTGCCTCCCATACTGAGCAGCACATGCAAAGGACACCCTGACCTGAGCCTGGGAGCAAAGGCCCCCAGCCACCTTCACACCTCAGGGCCATGCTGGGGAAGCATCTGTCAGGAGCTGGCTGTCAGCGGAGCCCAGGGGACTCCAACTCTGAAGGCTGGCCTCTGCCTCCCCTGACCCAAGGAGCCTGATTCCTACAGGTTGCCGTGGGGACATGTGAACACATTTGCAAGGACCCGTGGACAGCTGCAGCAGCCAGGCAGCTCTTGCCCTGGGAGAAATGCTCGGTATAGACATGGTCTCTCATGGCCTAACATGAATTCTGGACCCTGTGACATGACATCCTGGGGTCTCTGGAGCTCTCTGCGCCCCTGACAGTGATCCACACTCAGTGGAAACCGACACCCAGGATACAGTGGGGCATGATGAACACTGAAGCAGGCCAGACAGGCTTCACAAAGACTAGGCACTGCAAGCCACCAGCCCTCCAGGCAGCTGAGGGTCCTGGGTCACAGCAGGTGGCTCTCCTGCCTCCTCCTCAGCCAGCCCCAGCGACCTGGCACTCAGCACCAGGTCTGAACAATGAGACACAGGTTCACCACCGGCGGAACTCAAGTGCTTTGCCTTTGGTTTGAATGCAACTGAACTGGACTTGGAGGATTTCCAAAGCCCTGCAAAGCCCAGGTGTTAGCAAGGCCCAGTTCAGCGCTACAAAAAGAAGTTCCCACCAACATGCAAAGAAATCACGTGCAAGAAGCAATAGCCACAAGCAAGTTGCATTCAGTGTCCTGAGCCCAAAATACCTGTGCTGCCCTCCTCCTGGCTGGTAATGAGATGGGGGGAGGGGGGGGTCTCTTTTTCATTTTTAATTCTCCAATTATGACTGTTCCCATGTCCCACCCCAAGCCAATTTTCTATTTAAGCTTAATCTGGTAAAGGAAGGAAGCGATTTCATGCTTCAGTGAAGTTAAAAATTAGCATCCAGTTGCATTTTCCTCTCCCTTCTCCCCTGGTGAAGAACCAGCGAAACTACAAATTAATGATCTAGAGAGCTGCTAGGGCAAGGGCCATGCTCCTGGGCTTCAGCAGGGGCAGAGGGGCCTGGTCTGGCCCTGCAGCTCAGCCCGGCACTCGGGGTCAGAGACAGAGCTGGGTGAACTGCAAAGCCTGGACCACAACGAGGCTATGGGGCCAAAGCACACACATGGGGCCCACTCTACCATTGCCCTGAGCCACCTCTCCTCTCTTCTACTCTCCTCTCCCGCATTCTGTTTCCTCTTCTGCTGAGTACAGCCCTTGTCCCACTCCAGTCTCCACAATTTCCTCACTTGTTGGCAATTGTTTCCCAAGCATGTCCTTCAAGCTGGCCCTGGGATGTGGCATCATGCAGACCGAGAGGTTGCGCTGATCTGGACAGTCCATATGGAGGCCATACCCAGGGCTTGGCTCCTGACGGGTGGAAATTGCCTAACATGAATTCTAGACCCTGCAACATGTTCCCTCAAACCCTGCTGTGATTGCTAAACCCCAGCTTCCACCCCCTGTGCCACTGGATGCCTTCCTCAAAATGCCCTTCCCCCAGTGGCTTCACCCCCACTTAGCCCCACACTCACACTGCCAGGCCACTGCCAGGCCGTACGAGCATTCATCACTGTGCTCCCAGCTGCAGGCCCCGTGGAGGGTTCAGAGTGCCAAGGGCCAGGAAGGACTCTGATGCAGGGCTGAGACCCAGATGCGAGCCCTTTCCCTAGGGCTCCTCCGGTTACCCACAGGGCCAGCTGGTGACAAGACATGGAAAGCCACAGGGGGACCCTGGGCTTCCTGGCCTGGACAGTGTCCTTGTGCAGCACGCTCCCCTCCCCAACTGTCCCCTGTGGGGGTCCCAGTGCAGGCTCTTAAGGTGGATGGCTGTGGAGCTGCTGGGCTAGGCCTGGGTCCTGTCTCCATTGTTTTCTCCGGCTGCCTGTCCCTAGGGGGACTCCCTCTGAGGGGCAGCACAAAGCAAGGCTCAAACATACAGAACTGTAGGGCTAATCCCAAACAGAGTGACCACTCCAGGGTACACTGGGTGGGCAGCCCAGGGCCCCAGAGCTAACTGGTGCCTTACTAAGCCCGCAGCAACAATACCAGCAGTTGGCACCCGGGCAGCCAGGTCACTACCATCACCAGCCTCCAGGGCCGAAACTGCTCTGTTCTGAGAGCAGCAGGGCACCTGCTCGGCTGTCCCTTAGCATGTCCCACTTCCTCCGGGCTGCTGCCTCTAGGCCAATCTTCCAGCAACAGTGGCCATTCATTTACTCACTGGCTCGGCTTATCCGAGCGAGGCAGCCAGACCCAAGGCACAGATGAGGTTACAAGGTCCAGATCAATACCATGCAGTTTTGTGCCATCTTCCCAACTGCACAGGATACCCAGGAAGATGGAACCACGCATGCACAGGGCTCACTAATGTGACCCCAACACCCGGAATGGAGCCAGCAGAGCTCCCCTTCCGTAGGACAGAATGGACCCCCCTTTCCTTGCCTGCCCAGGACAAAGCCTTAAAACACACAGCACACCTAATTTCATCACATACCGCCCTCACGAGCCTAGGCCCAGTGCAGGGGCCCCACAGAGCAGTGGGGATCCATCCCTGCGGCTTCCAAATGCATCGCAAGCTAAGCACATGCCACAGGCAGAAAAATCCCACTGTTAATAGGAAGTGACACTGTATTATCACTGAGTAAACCAGAGCCACAGATCATTCTAGATGCAAGTGAAGTATCAGACAATGGGTCCTCTCCCTAGATGCTTCTGATTTTTGATGGTCATTTTTCAAAACAAGCCAAACAACAAAAACCCTTTGTACGTATTTGTTCAAAGAACTGTGCAGGGCTGGGGGTGGTGATGGAACTCACTGTGGAAGTGGGTGTGCTTAGCATGCATGAGGCCCTGGGTTCAAAATGGTGTATGTACCCTGTTTTTATTTAAAATGTGGCGACCAGAGCTATTCATGTTTCTCACTGTGCATGACTATTTATCTTGGTTTTATTTTTCATCCTTTTATTGTGCAAAGATTTCTGTGTGACAAAGACACGGGAGTCACACTAAGGGGCGCCTCTGGCCTCAGCCTCACCGCCCTCCCCCCCATCTCCCACACAGGAATGAAGGAGGATCTGAGGTCAGGGAAGATGCCTACTTCACACACGGCTTGCTAATAAACAGGTCTTTTCTTCAAGTGGTCCCCAAATCCCTATCTCAACCTGCTCCCTACAAGGGGAGAATCGCGTCCTGTTCTCCAGCCTCTGATGTAGCACATGTACGTGGGACAGCGCAGTTCCCACCTGCTCTTCTTAGGTCATGGTCCTCAGATCTCTCTCTCTGGCTCCAACTGCCTGTAGCCAGAGCCAGGAAGGGGTAGTGCCCTCTGTGCACATGCAGCCAACGCCAGCACCACTAAGCACAAACAGCCCCTTCGGCTCTGTTCTCTGTGGCCAGGCCCAGGCCGGCTGCAGTGTGGCATCAGGGAATGGGAGTGATCATTACAAGCTGCTGGTCACAACTGAGGCGGTACCTTACCCCAGCAGGCAGCTCCTCCTTCCCAAGGAGGCACAGACAGGAGGCCAGGGGTCAACTCCTGCAAAATCAGGCCGAGAAGAATGGACATTTGTTGCAAAGCGTCAGCAGGGAATTCTGGCTGGGAACAAAGCCAAGTCAAACAGGCGCCTGCCATGTACCTGACACTGAGTGAGGCATTTTACATATATGACTTGACCCTCACAACCAAGTGGGACATGGTTACAGCTGTCTTCATTAACACAGCTCGGAGCACACCGCAGGAACAAACTGCCCCAGGTCACAGTGGCCTTCCTGGACAGATTTGTTTGTTGCTCATGCTGCATGCTTTGTGGCCGTGATGTATGTTCTCATTGCTGTCCCCAGAAACCCAGACAGAGCTGCCACCCTGTCACCAGTACCTATGCCAAAGGGAGAAGGGAGGGCCCTGGAAAGTGCAGCATCCCTGGGCTCACCAAAGTGTCATCCAGCCACATGCCACTACTTTTTCAATTCAGATGCGAAACAGAAGCTCCCAAGTTCCTGCTGAAGAACACAGTACCTGCTCACCCATCCAGCTCCCACCATGCCCAGGGTATAGGACACTTACAGGCTCGGAAAACAGGCTGAGAAGAGCTAGGAAAGCTGCCCAAAGTCCCGTGGGGAGTGCTGGGCAGCTTTCATCCAGGGGTCTGGCTTTAGTGTGACCCCATAATTACACAAGGGCAGGCTTTCCAATCCCAGGCCGCCCCACTTCTTCCCTGCACCGAAGGGGACCAAGGTCTGTAAATCTTAGCCTGGTGTTTGCCTGGGTTCTGTGTCCTCCCTACCCACCCCATGGAACAGCCTTCCTCATCCAGCCTCTGTGCAGCCTAACAGCGACTTCCTAAAGAGGACCGACTTTCTGGGGCTGTTCTGGGAATTGTGGTCATTTTTATCTCCATGGAGAGTATCTTTCAGTACTCTCTCTAGGTAGGCAGAGAGTTCATGAACAAAACCCAAACTGCACAGGAAGCACTTCAAAGAATCAACAACAGGGACTTCCATCTTATTAAAAAGTGTTTGCACACCCAAAGAAATCAACAGAATGAAAAGAAAACCCAGAGTGGGAAAAACTTTTAGCCAACTGTCCCTCAAAGAATTTCTATCTAGAACATATAAAGAATTGAAAAAAATCAGGTCCCTCAATTTCAAAGACCCAATCCAAAAATGGGCATCTGAGAGGAACATGCACTTCTTGGATGAAGAAATACGAATAGCAAAAAAATACATGAAAAATGTTCATCACTGGTCATTTCAGAAATGCAAATTAAAGCAACACTAAGACTCTAGCTCACTCCAGAAAGAATGGCTGTCATCAAGAAATCAACTGATAACAAATGCTGGCGGGGCTGTGGGGAAAAAGAAACACTTCCCACTGCTGGGAACGCAGAGTGGTACAACCATTGTGGAAATTAGTGTGGCGATTCGTCCAAAAACTAGGCCTGGAGCTCCCACTTGACCCCTTTCCCCTTCTGGGTATCTTCCCAGAAGACTGAAAGCACTGTGCCACAGTGATACATGTGCACCCGTTTCTAGCAGCACAATTTGTAACAGCTAAATCCTGGGAATAACCCAAACGCCCATCAACCGTGGAATGGATAAAAAGGATGTGGTATTTCTACACCACGGAGTACTACTCAGCTTTTAAGAACTCAAGCCTTTTATAGATAAATAGATGAAACGTAAGGCCATACTCATAAGTGAAATAAATCAGACTCGCATGTGTAAACATCGTGTCTCCCTAGTATACTGAAAGAGTAAAAAAGATCCAAAATGTACAACAGCTACTGTGAAAGTGAGAGGGGAAGAAACTGCTCAAAAGGAAAAAAACACCTGGGATACGGGAAAGGAGAAAAGAAAAGATATAGATAGATAGATAGATAGATATACACATGTGATAATTACACTTACAGAACTCTTCTTTCTTGGGCTTAGCATTTCCAGCTTTCATCCACAAACAAACATTCTGAATGAAACTGTTGCAAGGGCTGGGGCTGAGCACCCACACACTTACTGTCCCTGAGGCCCTGGCTTCAGCCCCCACAGGACACCAGCTTTAACAGGAAATAATCAAAGTTAAGTGGCTGCAATCACTGACATTTCTCATGGCTGCCGTTTTCCTCCTCTCCATTCACTACGGAACAGTCACCCGGGACAGTCTCCTGCACCTTGTGAAGCATGGCATCCTGTCTTCATTGGTGGCGACGGTACATACGAATATCCCAGAAACAGATACTAACCAGGATTTACTAAACCATTCACCCAGTGGTTCTTAAATTTTTACCCAAAAACAAAAACTAGCTTTGGCTGACTTAGTTTTGAGGTTGAACTCTTCCCAGAATCATCCTAGATTTTGATGCAAGCCCGTCCTGAAAGTTGTGTTTCCCCAAGCAGCTGCGCGCCAAGCCACACAGGAGTCACTTCTGCTAAAGAGCTTGCTCCCCACTGGGGAGGCAGCAGAGCAGCTGGGCCTGCTGCACCCTGCCCCCCCTGACCCAGGGTGGAGACTGCACAACTGTCCCTGGCCCCAGACACAGAGGGACTAACACCTCAGCACTCGGTTCTCCCATCTGGTGAAGTAACTTGTGTCCTTTATCAAGAATGATAAAGGGGGAAAGAGAAACAGGGAGATACAAAGAAATAGAGAGACAGACACAGAGAAAGAGAGACAGAGACTGGCGGGAGAGAGAGAGAAAGAAGGAGGAAAAAAAGGGGGGAGGGAGGAAGGGAGAGACCTCTCCGAAGCAAACGCAGAGGCCCAAGGGGCCTCCTCCCCCTCAGAAGGACCCTCTGGCCCTTGCAAACAGGGCAACCCTCCTGCTGTCTGATCCTACAGATGGAGCCATTAGAAGCATGCTGGCTTAGGTATCACTTTCAATGAATCACTTAGAGCAACAGGCTGGAGAAAAGAATTTGTCCTAAAGAGCAGAAAAAATCAGAGTAAAGCGTGAGCCATGGACTGGTAGTGGACTCTTCCTCCTGTCTCCTAGGCCCAAACCACAGCACCCCCTTTTCCCGTCTAGAAAGCCAGGGGAAGGCGGCCAGCACCACCTCTTCGGGGAACAGTGAGGCAAAGTGCTGCGAAGCCACACACACATGTGCCCCCTGCCCAGGAACTCGCCTGCCTCTGGTCCCCTCAGGTGCCTTTGTTTACATGGTTTTGCCTATAGATGGTCACCATGTTCAAAATTAAAACAGAAAAAAACTAAATGCTAATTTAAAAGAATAAAACCATTAGATGTGCACATACATATGAGTGGTTTTTTGTAAGTCAATTTACAAAAATCTCTTACTGAGAAAAAGAGCTGGAATGCCCTGCTTTTGCAGTCAGTCTGCTAAAGTGTGTTTTGACTGCAGACTACAAAGAAAATCTTTGTAGATTGCCTCTTCCAGAAAGATAACGGGATATTCTTCTTTGCCCTAAGACTTGCCCAGTGGTAGTTTCTGGAAGGTTCGCTGCACTGTGGAACCTGAGCTTATCCGAGAGCTTCTGTATTCTAAGACGTTCTCCACGGCTGGCCTGCCCACATCTGGAAGGGACTGCACAGCCAGGTGTGATTTTGTAACTCAGCGCACGGGTCATCAGGAAAACACTGCTTCCCAGAGCTACACACTCAGGAGAAAATAAGTGAGCAAGGCAAACATGTCCTAGTGTTGCCACGAAAATAGTTTTGACCTGCGAATCCTCAAAGGAACCTGAGAACCCCAGAGCAGAATGCCCGATGCTCCCCACCAATCACACAGAGAAGGCAGCTTCGGCAGCCGGGCGGCTGCGCCTGGGGTTTCCACGCCTCTCCCAGGCTGGCACCATCTCATACTCATAGCGGCTGGAGGCATGGGCGCCTCCCTCCTCACAGGCTGCCTGCAGCCCTGCTCCCCCTTCCTCGGCTAGCAGAGGCACCTCTCACCCCACTGTCCTTCAAAATAACAGGCCTTCACGGTGCGCAGAGGGCGGGGCCCAGGCAAAGTACAGGGCCAGGCACAGCCGCAGCACTGGGGTGTCGCAGGTGATAATTCTGGGCCTCTTGAAATTACACACACTTGTATATTTATAGCAAATACATGGTGCACTTTTAACATACCCTTCAGCCACCAGCTCCCAGGAGCCCTCCCTTCACGGACTGCCATGCTGGGCCCTTTCCCAGTCCTGCCTTACCACTGCGGACGGGCTTGGGACAGAGCCCCTGCCCCCACCTCTCCTCACTGCCACTGATCAATCGGGCACAGGTGGTGACCGCTGGCACGGATCTCCTATTCAGAAGCCTGTGAGGAGGCTCTGCTCCCTGAACTTGCGCCACGAGCCCCGATTTCCGGCCCCCAGCCCCACAGGTTAGAGCTCCCTTCTCTCCTCCCTCTGCTGTCTCTGCTCAAGTCTCCTTTCACCACAGTCCCTCTCCTGTCGCCCTTTCGAGACTTTATACTTGCTCAGTATCCAGAGGTCCTCAAAAAACACACACGAGTAACGAGTCAGCCACCATGCACTGGGCGCACAGGGGCAAAGGCTACCGCGGGGAGCGAGGGCTCCTGTCTCGCTTCCGGAACTCACACACCAGCACGCTCTGTATTTTTGTGGCAGCACTGGAATGTTTCTCCTCCTGCTGGTCAGCATCTTTTACTCCTTCAGGTCACTGTGTCTTGTGCTCTTATCTATATCCGCAGCTCCTCAAGGACAGTATTCTGTGTCCTCTTTGCTGTCGGGACACATTAGAAAACCCAAAAGTTTTCAGACAGTAGACAGTACATTCCATCTACAAGAATTAAGAATGAAAACGACCCAGAGATCTGTTAAACCCACAGGAGTGGTTCCCAGTGACTGTCCCATTCCCAAGGCAGGACCAACACTTCATATCTGACCTCTTTAAACGCCAGCTGGGGGACAGCAGGCCCCAAGTACCTCGGGCCAGTCTTACAGGTGCTGGGATTTGAGACGAGCAACATTGAGTACCCAGCCATCCTGCTTGAGGCTGGAACCTCTATTTCAATTTACGGGGTGGAGCTGAGGGCTGATCTCGGTTTCCTTATTTGGAAAGTAGTAGTGAAAATAACTGTTTCTACCTCCAGGCATTGTCCTGAGAGTTAAATGAGAAAATACAGGTCAAGAACACATACAATTCACTCATTTTCTAGGAGATGCAGCCATTCGTACTGTCACTGCTAACACAGCCAGCCAGGTTTAACCCTGGGCCAGTCCCCTGATGTCAGTGCCTCCCTGCAGGACACAGGTATCTGCTCACACCATTAACGGTTGCCCCACACATAATGAATAATGGTACCTTAGTATCAGTTCTTAGGTTGACCTTAAGATATGAAGAAACTTGGGTGGCCCTTATGTAATCAATGAGCTCTTCTTTGAGAGCAGTTTTCTCCAGGGGGCACAGAAGCAGTCAAGGTTTTGAGACCCAAAGGACCTGATGCCCCTCTTTGGGGCTGAAAGTGGAGGGAGCTAAGATGGGTATCCAGTTGCAGTCAGCAAGCAGATGGGAGCTCGGCCCTGCAATCCGAGGAACCCAAGTCTGCGGCCCTTGGACATGGATTCTTCCCCAGAGCCTCCCGACCTTTACCCTGACTTCGAGACCCAAAGCACAGGACTGCTTGAGCCAACCCGGACCTCTGGCCTACAGAACTGTGTACTACTGAATGGGAACGTGCAAGCCACTAAGCCTGTGCCGATTTGTTAAATGCTGTGGAACAAGCATGTTGGCTTTCCCTTACTTATCCTTGGGGCGTAAACATCTCAAGATCCCTAGCAGGTGCCTGGAACCCCGGACGGTACTGAACTCTGCTTTCTCCTACACATACATAGCTAGGATAATGTTTCATTTATAAATCAGGCACAAAGATTAACAATAACGAAAAGAACTGCAGGGATGCACTGTAATAACATCACTATAACATAAATTATTTCTGATTTTTATTTAGTATTTGCAGACCCTGGATGACCACAGATAACTAAAACCATGGAAACTGAAATTGCAGATAAGGGGCGACTACTGACCATGGGCCATGACATCTTCATATTAAATGCACACCACAGGTTCATCTAAAAGGCTCAGGAGGACCTGCTCCGTCTGCATCCTTTAACAGCCAGATGGATGCGACCTGAAAGCAGGCGTTGTCTTACTTGTCTCTGACACAGAGAGCTCCGTGAATAGCAGTTAACAGGTGCTCAATAATCCATTTAACAAAGTCCCAACTTCCGGGGCAGAAAGGAACCACAGGGCTTGATGCTCCCCAGGCGAGCACGTGCTGCCAAGTACAAGGTGTTCTAGGTCAAACCCAGCACTACCCTCTTTTACCTAGAAGAAAACTGCAGACACTAGAAACAGTTGAGGAAGTCACCCAGAAGCCAGGGTGGGTGTGTATCCACGTGCATGTGTGTCTTGCTTTACGCCAATGTGCAGTGGCCCCTGCCTTGCCGGTGGCAGCATCCCAGGGGCCAGCTGGCCAGCCAAATCCTGACATTTTGCTTATAATTGTACCTTCCAGTAAGAAGTCCTGGTTGGAATGGTAAAAATAGCACCTGAACATCCTTCAGATAGAACAGAGGATCTGGTGCCTAAAAGGGCACTTGTGACTCCATCTCAGGGTAACTGGGCAAAATGCCTGCCTGTGAGCTGTGCACAGTATGCCGTGGGGAGGCACTCAGGCAGGGTGCCGGGCCCCGTGTCCCAGCTCCCCGTGGATCACTGAACCGCCTCCCAGTGAAAGGCTCCCTTACTCAAACAGAGGCATCTGAGAAAGGCAAAACTGACCTTGGCCTTCCTCCCTTGTTAGCTGCACAGGCACACCCCAGGAACTCCCGCCAGAGCCCTCTGGGGTCCTCCCTGCCCTCTTGGTGACTCCTGAGCCCCCCACCATGTCTGCCCCAAAGGTGTCCAACCAGGCTGAGCTGGCAGAGGTAACCGAAGCTCCTCTCTAGGCTTAGTGCTGATTGCAGCCAGGCTGGGTGCCGCTTCTACAAGGCATGACAGGCCTTGGGAGGCCTGGGAGGTGACAGGCCAGCCTGCCTAGAGTCCCCAGGCACCTGGGGCTCTGGGGCTCAGCGACAATCATTTCCTCCAGGGGCCCTACTCTATCACAGGGCCTCAGGCGGCCAGAGACCTCCCTCTCTCCTTCTCCACCCACCTCACAGCTTCCTCTCACTCCTTCCCACTCCAGACCCAGCACAAAAGCCCTTTCTGGAAGTTTTCTGCTTGTTTTAAAGCTTCCTGTTACAGGAAACAAACAAGGATCCCAAGGTAACACACATGGGCACTCAGGAGGTTTCCGGGCTGCAAACTTCATCCTCTATCAACAGGAGCTAACCAGGTCTGTGAAGGCGGGGGTCCCCTTCAGAACCTTTTCAGGACAGTTTAGGGAACTCTCTCTCCCCGTCCTGCTGGCTCTCCCCTTCATTCCTGCAGGAGGACAGGAGGTAGCCGACCCTGGGCCAGCAGAGCCAAGTCTCTCTCAGGCCAGGTAAGGGCCTCAGCTAGAGCCACCACTGCTTCCAGTAAGCGAACTCACCCCGCACCTGCTGTGGGTAAATTCACCTACACCTTCGGTCTTCAGATCCTGGACTTCTGCTATTAAAGCCATGCATCCCATGTTTACAGAACTTCTGAGCCTAAAACAAACCTTCGGGAATGTTTTCCCAGGCACAGCACACAGCAGCTAGCAGTGGGCAGGGCTACAGGGATTAAAAGGCCTCATTTCACAGATGAGTTCACAGGCCCAGGAGCCTGCTGGGGCCAGGAGACCAATAGGAGGCAGGACCAGCACTCACTAAGCCTTGATCATCCGGAAAGACAAAGGTAGAATCAAAAGAGAAATCCTCAATAAACCACATCACTTTTTTTTTTTAAGCCAGTCAAATTTAGCAAGGGGGGGGTGGCACTTTTTTTTTTAAAGGATGAGATTCTCTCCATCTTATTGTGTAAAAATGCAAATGTGGATAAAAATCATAGAGGAGCCAAAGTGTGGAGAAACAGCCACTTGGATGCTATACTGGTGGGAGAATAAACTCACTGTGAAAGACATCCAGCTTGAACAACGAGATTTACAATAATCACATTCAAGCCAGGTGGCGTGGTGCACACCTGTGACCCCAGCACAGCACTCCGGGAGGCCCAGGGACTAGGATCACAGGTTGAAATCCAGCCTGGGAAACTTTACAACTTAGCAAGACTTCACTCAAAATTGTAAAAGGGCACTGGGGGCCAGGGCTGTAAATCGGTGAAGAGAGTCATATGTGCTCATGAAGACACATGATCCAGGGCTTCAGGGATATTGGGGAAAATACAGCCCTGATCCAAAACTCTCTCATTAGGAAACAACAGGGTGAAAGATAGTGGTTTGGCCATCTCGTGGAACATCATGAGGCCATGAAAAGGGCACATGCTCCTCCACATATACATGACAGAAGTTATAGAGAGCTGAGTAGGATTCGAATTATGGAAATTGGGGCCAGGGATTTAGCTCCATGGCAGAATACCTGCCTGGCAACTTTGAAGTCCTGAGTTCGACTCCTAGTTGAAAAAAATGGAAAACCAAAATCCATATAAAATTTGTGTCTACACACACATCAAGGAAGAGGCAGACTTTTATACTATGCTTCATTTTCTTCCCTTACACTGCTCAGTGTGGAAACTGAGGCAGACTCCCTAGACATACCACTCTGTAGCTCTACACCAAGGTCGCCTGCCGATACTGCGTTCCCAAGTAGGGCTTCTTTTTTTGTGAGTTTGGCACTGGAGACCTGACCCAGGACCTGTCCTTTCTGTTTTTTTTTTTTTTTTGGTCTTTTTTGAGACAAGGTCTCACTATGCAGTTCAGGCTGGTCTTGAGCTTACTTTGTAGCCCACGCTCGTCTCAAATTTGCAGTGATACTCCTGCCTCAGCCTCCTGAGTGCTGGATGTGCAATCCTGAAATAGGTACTCCCTAAGTTGTCTAGGCTGGGCTTGAACTCGGGATCCTCCCAGGGTGCTGAGATTACAGGCATGTATACCCCACTAGGGCCCCTTTCAGTGCCCGACCTTTCCTTTTCCACGGTCAAGTCCAAGGCAGGCCATTCAGAAGGCAATAAATAAGTGTTTGGTGCATCAAGGGCGCTAGATACATTTCTTCCTCAGATTTCTGAGGCTAGGAATTCACAGCAGATGCTCTGCCCCCAGAGCCTAGCCAGAGTGTACTTGGGCCCTGGGTGTGTACTGCTTGCTTTCTAGGAAAAGAGCTCCTGGTCCCTACTCCTGCCCAAACAGATCTGGCCAACTACAGAGCTCGTAGGAAGCTCATCTTGGGGTCTGGACATGGAAGGCTTCTCTTGTCTTAATTAGGAAATTAATTTTACTCAACCTAGATTGATCAGCGGTCAGTAGCACCCCTGGGGACCAAACAGGAACAGGCAAAAAATAACCAGGTGCGTTTTCCTCCTCTCCATTCATACTTCTGGCCACACAGCAGAGGTGGGTGACAGATGACACCCAAGGTGAATGAGGTCTCAGGTGAGCAAGACAGGCCTGATCAGCAGGGAAACCCATCCAACTGGTCCTGCAGGAGGCTCCTGGCAAAAGCCTGGGGCTCAGCACCACTCCCCCATCCCTCTTGTTCCTGGGTGCTTTGTCCATTTCTCTATCTCTCTTCTAGGAGGTGGCCCGGGCTCTGTGCCCAGGGGACATCCCGCAGGCCGAGTCTCACACCATCCACTCGGAGCGGGGTGGGGGCTGGGTGCTCCCCCACTGGCTGCCCAGTCAGACACCTTGGGAAGTGAGTCAGCCACAAGCCACCATTCTTCCAGCCCAAGTCCGTTCCTCCTGGGCCCAGACCAGTACCTCCCTGGCCCAGTCCTCTAGCTTACTGCCCCTCAGCTTTGGGCACACTGGGTCTGACTCTGAGGCCAGGGTCAGGGACCTGAGGGAGGCTTGGAGCCTCTGGAGTCACTGGGAAAATCTGCCTCGTCTCTGCTCACCAAGGGAAGGGAGGAAGCTGGAGCCTACTGCACCCCGCTCCTCCTAGAGGTGGGGAAATGAGGGCCCATCCAGAAAAATAACAGGGGGACCTAGAGTCCACCCAACTCCTGACTTCACTGTCCCGCACCCCACAGACTGCTTCCTGACCCCACAAGGGTCAAGGGCACAAGAGCAGAGCCTGGGAGAAGCGCTGAGGTGTCACTGTGAACACTGGGTACAGGCCCCACGAACAGCAGCCTCAGGACCTGCACAGCCACACGGCCAGGCAGGCGCAGGGCACGCAGGGCTTCCACCAGCAACGGCTCTTTCTGCCAACAGCTGCAGGTCTCAGGAATCAACTTCAGGATGGTGTGAGGTGGCCTCGGCCTCAGAATTCGGCTGCACTCTGGCACGTGCTAGCCTCGCGCTCTGTGCCCAACTCGGGCTGTGGGAGATCATTGTGGGAGGAAAGCATGGCTGGGGAAGCAGGGTATGGTGGCTCATGCCTGGAATGTCAGCACTCTAGGAAGCTGAGACAGGACAACTGCGAATTCAAGCCCAGCCTGGGAAATTTAGCAACTCAGTGAGACTCTGTCTCAAAAAAAAAATTTAAGAAACAAAGATACACAAAGGGCTGGGAATGTAGCTCAGCATGCAGGCCCTGGATTCAAACTCCAGTAGCATTGGAAAATAAAAATAAAAATGAATGGCTGGCAAGATTTTTACGTATGTGTTTGCAGAAAATATGGTACAATTTTCCAAGTTAGTCGGCGTCCCAAGACCACAGAGCTGCCACTTTAAAAAAAACAGATCAAGAAGCCACATGAGCGTGCCCATCCTCTGTAATCCCAAAGAGCACCTAGACAGGGCTTGGACAGAAGGCTCAGTAAAAAGAGGTGGCGAGGGAGAAGTGGGGTAAGACATGGTGGGGGATCCAGGAGAAGACCCCAAGCCGGCAAGAGACTCAAATTCCCAAAGGACAAGGGAAGGCGCAAAGGAAGAGGGGCTGGGCATGACCCACTTAGGGTCAGACACCACTCCATAAGGCACTTCATCTTCGTGATGCCCCCAAATGACCAGTGAGCCTCAGTGGGATTGAGGAATTCCGTCACAGGCCACAAGCAGCACTTGAGCCCCAGTCTGGGTCCAAAACTTAAGTTCCTTCTCGAGCCAGTGCTGCAGGGACTTAACAAGGAGCCTTTCTCATCCCAGGGCCCCTCTCTGCCCCTCGAATCCCTGGCATCTGCTCCCAGCCCCTAATGTCTCGAGGGACCTGGAGTCAGACTAGGGGTCTGGTGACAGCTAGAAGCCAACCTGCCTCAGCTCCAGTGGCCTTCAGAACTGCTCTGAGGACAGAGCTGCTCAGGGAGGAGGTGATCGCTGAGACCAGCGGCAGGGGGGCTGACTTCCTCCACCAGGAGGATTCAGAGTTCCCTCTTCCTGACCCCTCACCCCACTTGTCCCAAATAAGTGTTTCCTGGCTGGGAAAATGCTTCAACGCCTCGAGCAGCTGAGGCAATTCAATTATGAAATTTACCACATTAGATGAAAACCAGCAGCTCAATCAGCCAATTCATTTGTGTCTGGCCACTCTGCAGCTTGTGCCAGCTCTGCCCCACCCAACCTCACCCCTGCCAGGCTACACCCACATTGCTGGTTGATACAGAGGGAGGAAGGGCTCAGGCAAAAAATGGCACAGTCTTGGCATCAGCAGGTGGGCTCTCCCAGGGGCCCCTGTGAATAGAGGCTGCATTCAGAAGCCATCCAGCCTCCTGCAAATATGGACAGGTGGCACAGGCTAGACCACCTCCTCGGCTGGGCACACACCTCCCAGTCACCCTCCCCTGCATTTCCCTGGACCTCACCTGTGCCTGGAGCCGCCATCCACCTGAGACAGCCCTGGGAGAGGTGTGGGTGGCAGGAGGAAAGGCGGCTGCCTGAGGCCTGGGATCCCGGCTGTGCTATGGCTTTCTCAGCTTCTTAGTCCAGAGCCCTTAACCTACCTGTGCCCTTCTCTGTGTTTCCTCAGCTCCCATCGCCACCTGTATCCCTGGTGCTCTCTGCCCGCTCACATGAGGGTCTCGAATCCCTATGCCAACACCTCTCTCAAGGAGATCTCTGAACTCAGGGTTCTCGGCCAAAGTCAGCTCAGACAATGAACGAACTAATCAGAGAATGCCACTGAATTACAGCCAGCCCCTGAGTAACACAGTCCCTCACCCTAAACTGTCCACCTCCCTAGCCTGACAGATGGGAAGCACAGAGCCTGCTTTCAGGGCGGACGCAGCCCCCACGCAGGCATCCCTCCTTCCTGCCTGCAGCCCGCAGGTTTAAGATACCATTAAGGCTAAATGGGCTGCAGCCGCTGCTACCAATGCAGAGCACACAACCGTCCACAGCCCCCCTCTCAGCACCACACCCAGCCGCAGGCTCGACCCAGGAGGAAGGATTCTTCCAGTTTCTCCCCACTTTTTCTTTAGCATCCTCCCTGGAGTCACTTCCTGACAACCACTCAAAAGTGAAATGACTGGGAGAACACCAGCAGCCTTTGCAGGCACAGCAGCTGAACGCAAGGACCAAGGAAGGGCAAGACCTTGTGTCCTACTCCTTCCTGGCCCCCAAAAGCCACGCATCCCCAAAGCCCCCGGAAATTCCAACGGCACACTTAGAGGGCATCACTTCTGTGTCAGAACCTGCTTGGTCCTTGTGCCACTGGCAAGTTCCCCTCTTCCTAGTCTCACCACCAGGACAGGATGAAATCTAAGGCAGGTACCTGGCCTCCTCTGCCCTGACTCACCACAGCCTAGCGTGCCTTCCCAGGGGGCAAGGATGGGGTACCTGCAGGAACCAGCAATGTCCAGATTAAACCCAAAGGGGCCTAGAGTCCACCCATGCCCCTGTTCCTCTGGTCCGCTCTCTATAAATTCTTTTTTGCTCGAATATTCTGGTGCCATATGCCTGTAAAGTCAGCACTCTGAAAAGCTGAAGCAGGAGGATTACAACTTCAAGGCCAATTTGGGCAATTTACTAAGTTCCTGTCTCAAAATAAAACAGTATTGGAGATGTAGCTCAATGCGAAGGCCTCCGGTACGGAATAGAAGGGGAGACAATGGTAAAGAACGCCCGGATCCCTGAGAAGCAGCAGCACAGTGATGTGTCTAGCTGCTCCCCCGAGAACACCACCCTCAAAGATGCCACACGGGAGAACAGGCGGGGCAGGAGATGCCAGCGTCGCCGGGGTCCGGGCCAGGGCAGGACTCGGGGAGGGGAGTGAGAGCCAGGCTGGGCCCGCAGGTGTCCGGCTCGGGCGGGCAGTGGGAGTGACCCGGGCGTGCGACCCCTTTCTCCCGGCTGCCCGGTGGTCGGGGGGTGAGGGGGAGCCCGGGCCAGGAAGGGCAGAGCGGGCTAGGACGGTGCAGACGTCGCCCGCGTCGAGCTCGAAGCCTCGGCGTCCAGGGCGCGGGGACCTCGCTCCTGGCTCAGCCTCGTCTTTCTAGGATCAATAGTAATTTTTTAAAGAGTCCGCGGACTCAATGAATCAACCGCTCCCGGGGGAGGCGCAGGGCTCCCGCGCGCACCATCCATTTGCAGAACAATTCATTCGCCGCGCGGGGACCGGCGCGCGCCAGGCGGGGACCCCGGTGGGGCGGGCCGCCGGCCCCCACGTCCCCGACCCGGCCCCGTCAGCGGCCCGGGCGCCGTCCGGAGGGTGACAAGTCCGCGGGGACCCGGCTCGGCGCCCCCGGCCGCCCGGGCACTCACCGCTCGGGGCGCCGCCGCCCGCCGCGCTCACAAAGCCCGGGTCGCCCCGGCCGCCCCCGCGAGGTCTCTGCTGCCCGCCGCCGCCGCCGCCGCTCCTCAGCCGGCTGCCCTCAGCCCGGACGCGCTCCCGACGCCGACCCGCCGAGGCGCCGCCAACAAACTAGTTTCTCCGGCCTTTCCGTCCCACCCCCCGGCCCGAAGCCCGAGCAGCCAATCAGAGGCGGCGCTTCTGTGACGGATGGGCCGTCAAACCCGTAGTGCAGCCGCAGGAGGAGAAAGGGGTGGGCGCTCGGGCCAAGCCGGTAGCGCGGGGAGGTGGGGCGGCAGAGGAAAAGGACTTCGACCGGATTCTTAAAGGGACAGGCGCCTGCCGGGACCCCCGCGGAGTTTGGCTGGGGAACCGCCGGGTGTTCTAGAGCTTTCTGAAGGTCGGAGTTTGTAAAATGCACGTGCCTCTTACGTTTACTCCCCCAAATTACAGCTTTACAGAGCTCTTTGCAGAGTCACGATTTAGGTGTCCCGATTAAGGAAACCCTTGATTTTTACCCCAGGTTTGCTTCAACATTTGGAATTTCTGTAGCCACCAATCCCCATTTGTGTACTTCGGGAGGAGAGTACTTCAGCGCTCCCGTCGGTGCCGGCGGGGTTACTGGTGCATTAGTCCACCAGCTCGCTATCAAGAATGAGGAAAAGCCCAGGAAAATGGAAACGTTAGTTGATTTACAATTTGGCCAAATTGGGAAGCACAGCTCTCTTGCCCACCACTCCCACCCCGATGCACAGACGCACTTGAATTTAGAGAGGGGTAAACAAAAGCCTGCAAGAGTACGTGTGTAGATGTAACCAAGCTTTGGCCCAGAGGCCTAAAGGTGTAGAATCCACTTTGTTGTCAGGCCCCATTGAGTTGGGGTGTCTGTGGGGGTTACATTCAGCACGGGAAAGTTAGAGGAGCAGCCTATTTCTTGTTTTGAGACAAGGTCTCCTGTAGTTCAGGCTGGCCTCAACCTCCTAACAATCCTCCTGCTTCAGCCTCCCCAATGCCAGGATTACAGGCCTGGGTAGCATCCTATTTATAAAAGACAAAAAAAAAAAAAAAAAAAAAAAAAAAAAAATTCTGCTTTTTGAAGAGTTATTTTATTCTGTAGATTATGGTCCCTGCTTCAGTTTAGTCCAGGCCTTGATGCTGAAGGCCTCCAGACACTGTGTCATCTGACTAGCTATTAATTGATTGGTGTGTGGATTCCATCAAAAGGCAGCTAGGCACAAGGAAGGAAGGCAGATGTTTAAAGCTGAACAGAGCACCATTAAAGATGGTGGGCCCCAAACCAAAGTCAGGAGATAGCTAACCTCCTGCTGGCAAGGTTTTTTGCTTTAGGCAATCATGCATGCAAACCCTTCTCTTAGAACCTCTGTGGTGCTTTATTACTTGCTAGGATTGACAAAGGTGACTCATTTTGATGCTCTGGATATATTTTTCCTCCTTGGTGCTGAGATACCAAGAATAGGGTAGGACCAAAGACATAAAGAGATGTAGAAAAAGATAAGGTTGAACAATTTAGCAACTTAGTGAGAGACCTTGCCTGAAAATTTAAAAAGTAAAAAGGTTTGGCGTTGGGAATGTAGCTCAGTGCAAAAGGCCGTGAGTTCAAGCCGGGTGTGGGTGGGGAGAAAGAAGGGGCAAATGAAATAATTTTAATATTGTGTTTTTAAGAAAAACTGTGGCTTCAGGACACAAAGTAACCTGAGATTAAAGTGCCTATTTTTTTCCTTCCAAAAAAAATTATTTAAGGGTCTTGATGATATGATAAGCCTGTGAATTGGGCCTATGCTTTTCAGTCATTACTTGAACCTCTTTCTGCTTAGATTCCCAGCCTCAAGGAAGCTATGCTGGGGGAGCGGGGTGTGCAGCATCTCTAAACTTCACACTCATGCACCCAGCTGCCTTCTAACCTTGCCCACAAGTGGGTGACTTGCACACCCCAGAGTGCCTACCTCCAGAATAAAAACGCCCAACCCCTGACAACAGCATGATTCTCTCTCTTTCTCTCTCTCTCTTCCTCATCTTTTTGAAACAGGGTCTCACTATGCAGTTCAGGCTGGCCTTGAGCCCACTTTGCCACCCAGGATGGTCTTGAACTTACAACATCCTCCTACCTCAGCCTCCCAAGATTACAGACATGCGCCACCACACCTGGCCCAACAGCATGACTCTCTTGAGGGTTTGTACTCCACTGCTTCTGAGTGTATACTACTTTGGCTGTGACTACTAAACCCTTTGAGGACTCTCATTCTACAATGCTTTCCTGTGGCATCAGCAGACCTACAACCTATCCTTTGAGTGTGCAGTGGATTAACTAATGGTCAAATTGTAACACCAATCTGAACTGAGGGGGATTCTAGGTGTGGAAAGCCACCTGAGGATTGTTACCAACAGCATAAAAGCAGACCTAGAGTGGAAGATGGTGTGCTACTGATTCCCCTGGAGGAGCTTGGCATCTTGGCAGGTTTTCCTGATACAAACTTGGCTGGTCTCACGGCAGGAGCTTGGGTCCTTGATGTCACTGAGGATGGCTGCAGTTCTTTTTTGGGAAAGCGCTGGTCCTTACCTCAAGTGTTGTTTTCTGGCTCCAGTGCAGAATCACTCAGCCTGCTGGCACAGATCCTTCACCCAGCTCTCTCTGATTTTCTAGCTGCCCCTACTGGCTTTTGGGTCTTCCAGGTGCAGATCCTTGATAGACTTGCATGAGACATTGTGGGAGGGCTGTAGGTCTCCAGCTGGACCTCTGGAGGGCATTGCCATGGGCTCTAGGTCTTCTACTGGACTCCTATGGGACATTGCTGTGGGATCTAGGCCCTCAGAAGGGTTTTTAGGTCTCCAGTGTGAGGACAGATCACTTGTACTCTTCTGCATTGCATTCTTTGAGTGAATATTATAAAATAACCCTAAAAATTATATGTCCTGTATTAAAATCTTTTCCCCTGTAAACCTGACTACAATGATGTGGGGTGGCAGGGGGTGTGGTAGACCATCAGACCATGTTTTGTGAAAAGAAGAGGTGCTAGGGGCTGGGGATTTAGCTCAGTGGCATAAGCATCTGCCTTGCAAGTGTGTGGTCGTGAGTTCAATCCCCTGTACCGATAAAAAAGAAAAAGACAAAAAAAAAAAAAAAGAAAAGAAAAGAAAAGAACAGGTGCCATGTTGGGGGAGATGGGACAGACAGCTCAAGTTGTGGTTAAAAACAAACAAAACCCTGTTTAACTGTTTTGAGCAACAACAGATTGAGAAACAGTAGCTCTTAGGCCAAATTTATCTAGAGTCCATTGCCAAGTAAATTCTCATCTACTGGGTAGAAAACATTCAGTCCCCTAATCTTTAAACTTTGACAGTCAATAGTTACAAAGTTGACCAGGAAACAGAAAAACAAACTAAGGAGACCAAAGCAAATCCTGGCTGTGCTAAGACACATAGTAACCGAGTCAGTCAAAGAAAACCAACTTGTCCAATGGAAACAAGTTTGGTTTTGTCAGAAAGGTACGCTAAGCCTGTATTTAGAGTTGCCCTTCTCCTGCAAACCAGTGTGAAATGCTATTTGGTGAGAAAACCCGTTATTTATGCCAAAACCTAGAATTAGAGTTTAGTAATTACACCAAAGTTTAGAATTTTTTTAGATAAATAGAACTGAAAAAAATTTGAACACAGGGCAAGGATTAATGCTAACTTACCAGTTAAGAACATGTTTTTGTAATACAACCATTCCTCGTTTAATGACCTGTCTGCTTACTGACTTATGTTCTGTTGTACATTACAGCACTGTGTATAAGAGTTGTGCCCATAGCCACCTCTAATCCCAGAATTTGGGAGGCTGGGACAGGAGGATTGTTGCGAGTTTGAGACCAGCCTGGGCTACAAAGTGAGCTCAAGGCCAGTCTGAACTACATAGCAAGACCTTGTCTCAGAAAGACCAAAAAAAAAAAAAAAGTTGTGCAAATCCAAGTTGGAATTTTCTTTGGCCATTTCTTTGTTCTGAATATTGTACTGTAAATACTATACACAATTCCTCAACTTCATTGACCTAGCCCTAGAAACAGAAGAAGGACTATCTCTAAAGGAAAACTTTTTCACTAAGAAGATAGCTACTGTATTTCCAGCTATATGACTATGTGCAATACACAAGGTAGCAATTTTGCAAAAACAATTTAGTTTTACTGTGTATTAAGACAACAATTATGATTGACTCTGTTACACCAGGACAATTACTTTTAAAGATTAAAGCAAACTGCATACAGTAACAGTTTATTTAAACAGAATTATGTAACAAAACTATTAAAAGAGAACAGAACAGTTGTTTAAGCACAATCTAAAATTCTAAGATGTAATTTCCCTAAACAATGTCTGATAAAAGAAAATAGAGAAAAACAGTAGCAATTTTTATATCGCAGAGAAGCCAGCAAGCATTTTTAGCATTTTGTTTTGTTTTGTTTTTGTTTTTGAGACAGGATTTCCCTGTGTAGTTTAAATTGACCGTGAGCTCGCTATGTAATCTGGGCTGATCTCAAACTCATGGCAATCCTCCTGCCTCAGCATCCCAAGTGCCAGGATTACAGGCATGTGCCACCACATCTGACAACATTTTTAGCATTTCTTAAAACTATGAACATTAGACCACATAAACCAGAGGTCTCCAAACATTTCAGCACCAGGGACCAGTTTCACAAAAGACAGTTTTCCATGGGAATGGAATGCAAGCACATTACAGTGTTATTTTGGTTTATGAACTTACTTTGTTTTATGATTTTGCAGAAGATGACTGCATTTATTTTTGTGTGGGGAAAACAGCTGGAGTTGTGTTTGTCACCCGGTGGGGAGTTTGGTAACAGAAGCAAATTTTTGTCAAACACTTTTTGTTTGTGAATCAAGCAGTTTGCAAACAGAAGCATTTGTAAGCCAAGGTACTAGTGTACATTTATGGTGTACTTTATTTCTATTATTATTACACTGTAATATATAATGAAATATTATATAGCTTCCCTGATGGCATGCCTGTAATTCCAGCACTTGGGAGGCTGAGACAGGAGGATCGTTGCAGGTTCAAGAACAGCCTGAGCTACAAAGTGACTTTAAGGCCAGACCAAACTGCATAACAAGACACTGTCTCAAAATGACCAAAAGGAAAAAAAAAAAAAATACACAACCTCCCATAATGAAGGATCAAGGGGGAGCCCTGAGCTTGTTTCCCTGCAGTTATATGGGCCCATCCAGGTGGCATGGGATCCAGTGACACCCCAAATGTGTATGTCCAGTCTATTCCATAATCTTCTTTGCCTGCTGTCATTGAAAAAAGCTATCATAAAGATAGGGTACTGGATATGGAAGCATATTTTTTTTTAGTGCTTTTGACGCAATATCAAGATATTCTGCTTTGACCTTAATTCAGAACATGTAGAGATTTGAATTTGTCTCAGACATAATTTTAAGGCCATCTCAAGCAGTTGATCCTCCTCTGGCATGGACAAAGTCCATTTATCTGACTCGCTAAAAAAATGTTTCACACACCCATTCTTTCCCAGTTAAGGGCCCTTTTGTGGTTGGTAAGCAGTGCTCAGTCTTTCAAAGCTGAGATAGGTGATCATGCACCAGCTGGGAGAAAGAAGGACCAGCTTCCATCACTTTCAAAATCTCTCTTAATGTTTAAAACATGTCAAAAATCACTTATGCCCAGAAATGCAGTTTGGCTTCGAGTGTAGCCACCTTACCTACTGACTTGAACACATTTTCATTCTTCCCTGAAGTGACAGATTCAGTTCATTGAGCAAGATAAATATGTCACAGGACTAAGCAAGTTCTGTGACCCATTTGGGTCAACGGACATGTGCTGCTAGTGATGACTTTTTCTAAAAGAAATTCTGGAGCAGCTCTCATAACTCAAAATTTCTGGTTACCTTTAGAAAACCGTCTCTTTTCTCTGTCTGAGAGAAGATGTGTGCATTCATTTACCTTACAGAGCTGCACAGATAAACGAGTTAAGGACATGTATTTAATGTGGTTGATAGTTTTAATCACATTCTGCAAAATGTTGAGTTTAGGTGACATTCTCTGGCTAGTCAGCATTTCCCTATGGACAACACAGTGTGTACACTCACATTCAGAAGCGACCTCTTTGGCTCAAGTAGTGAAATCAGAAAGCCATCCAGTTGTGGTAGCCACTTCATGCCAATGTAAAATGACCATCTCAGTTTTGGTGACATGTAATCGTTCAAAGACTTGACTTCAGCTAGCAACAAAAGTGCATGTAATATATCCTCATGCACATCCTCCCAATGAATATATTGCACAAAATCTAGCACTGTTGTCTTGGACTGTACACCATGATGGTTCATTCATTCTCTCTAACAATTGTGCTTCAGTATTCTCTGTGATTTCGTTCACTCATCTAATTATGGTGCTTGTTGAAAGAGGAACACGTGCCACCTTTTGAACTGTAGCCTCTCCTAAAAATTCATAACAAATATCCCTAGCAGCAGGCAGGATCAATTCTTCATCAATAGTGTAGGGTTTCTTAGCTTTAGCCACTAAGAATGGTGCTCTCAGTGTAGATGAAGTGGTGGCCTTCAACAGGATGAAGCGATAGTCTTCAAAGATTGCTTCTATTCTGTCTGTCCATTTTTTGGTAAACTCTTCAGCCTTGCCTTTCGATACAGGGTATTGGCCTTCCATGTATAAAGCAGATTCCAGGGTTTTATGGCTTCAATAGATAGTTTATCACAACATACTATGTACAAAACCAGCTTGCAGAATGTAAATCATGTGTTGCAATGAACCTGTAATTTAATTTTCTTTTAAATGCAGTCTTCTTCTTGTTGGCAATCTTGAAGTTGTCTACTCTCTCATTATTGGGTCTTTACCTATCTTTGAGGAAGATTTCCAGTTTGTTTTTTATTCATTTTGGCTAGGGTTTACTTGCAGTGACTAAGACAAATGTGCATTTTGGGAAAGAGACATGGATGAAGGTGGTAAATAAATTACTGAGTGTGTCACACATGGACTAAAATAAGTCAGATTCTGACTCTAAGCCTGCACTAGATGCAGCTTATTTGTCATTACTAACTAATAGAGATTTGATCTGAGTCTGTAAGCAACTGATTTATTATGTCTCTATGCAATGAAACCTCTCTACTGATGTCCGGCTGTACTTACAGCCACTCCTCAATGCTAGCATCACTGCCTCAGCTCTACCTCAGATCACCAGGCACCAGATTCACTTAAGGAGACGGCAACCTAGAACCCTCACATGTGTAGTTCACAGTAGGGTTCTTGCTTCTATGAGAATATAATGCTGCTGCTGGCAGGTGGTAACTGCAGCAATGAGAAGCAGCTGTAAATACAGACAAAACTTTACTCTCTTAGCCACTCACACAGTACTGTATGGCTGGGTTCCTTACAGCCCCTGGAGTGGTACTGGACCATGGCCCTGGGGGTTGGAGACTCCCTGATATAAACAAACACACTGATAGACCACTTAAGTCATAGCTATTAGCCTTCACAGTAAAACAAAGGATTTTTAAATAAAATTTATAGTTTCTTAAATGAGTTGTTCTTTTACAAATTATCAATTTTATGATAACTTAATAATAAAAAGTATGACCCAAGTTTGTGGGAAAAGGTGGCATTTAACATTCAACATTAGGAAACTTGGAGAAGCAGCCACGGCTGAAAGAAAAAAAAAAATCCTAATTTTTAAAGGTCTATTTTATCTTCTTGATTATATTGTTTCATTTCTCACAAAAATCTTATAAACCAGCCTTCAACTATTTATTTATTCATTCATTCATTCATTCATCCTCCCATCCATTAATTGAGTTCCCAAATTCAGTTCACAATCATTAATTCAGTTCACAATCATTAATTCAGTTCACTGGTCTGTGCTGATATACTGGTTCAGGGCAGAGGAAAAGGGGCAAGACTTTGGGTCCTGCAATCTGCATTTGAAGCTTACTCCAACACTTCCGTTTACTGCATATAACCTGTAAAACACCAAATAAAAACTCCCCAAAGGATTATTTAGGAGATCACAGAAGACAAATTCATAGACAAAGTTAATACAGCAAATGTCCTTTCTTTCCTCCCTTCCACTGAAAACTAATAATTCAAATAGCTCACAGAAGGATACAAAGAATCCTGCTAAAGTAAAAGAAGTGCCTTAAAAACTAAGAAGGGGAGTGGAGACTCCCAGGAAGCAGAAGTCACAGAGATAGGAATTGCAAAAAAGGTTTATAGTAGAGAAAGGAGTACACAACACATTTGTAAGAAAGGCAAGAGTTGACTCATGGAGACTAGAAAGACAGCCTCTGAGCAGGACCCTATTCATCCATGAGAGATGCCTGTCTTAAAAGTCTGTGGGATGGTAGAAAAGACAAGGCCAGCAAAGGCATATGAGGGGAAGAAGTTTGATGTAAAGACAAACAGCCTGAGATCTGGGTTTGTTTCGATCCAAACTCTATCTTTTCAGAACTGCGTAGGCCTGTAGGCAGATTACACTGACCCTCAGAATATCTGGTTCTTACTGGTGAAAGAACTCTAAAATCATTCTTGCAGAGTTGTTGCAAGGATTAAATAAGATAAAGTATTGCGACTGGCCTGGTGCCTAGAAAGTGCTCAAGATGGTGTCTCCTTTTGGCTCAGCTCTGGAGACAGTCAGGACACAGGGTTCTGATACTTAACAGCAGTGTTGGCCAGAGGTGAGACGTTGGCTGAGTGTGCTGTTACAGTGCTTTCCAAAGGGAAAAGACACCAGGGGCATCAAAATAATTGCTCCATTAAAGAAATGACACAGATCACATTTGTAGATTTAGCATTCTGCCAACTTTCTAGGGCCAGGGTATTTATATAATTGTTGACTGGATGAAGCTCCACATGCATAATTGATTCTTAGTAAGTTCATAACCATGGCTTATTATTCCTTACAGGTTTTCTGTGAAATTGTAAATGCCAAGTATCTAAAATCTGGCCCACATTTTTACTTCTCCCCTCTTGAACATTAAGGCTTAAATTAGGGAGCAGAATACATTAAATCTAATATAGGCAATGGGATGAAATCAGAGCCAGAGTACAGACTGAGTTATTGAATTTAGATTTGAATTGAAAGACAGAGAAGACAAAGATGAGGAAGTTTTTGTGGCTTATATCTAGATGTTCTTTCAAAACTTCGTATGTTCATATAAGTGGGCCTTTAGGAACTGGATCGTGGGTATATGATACTCATCACTGGATTAGTTCACCAATGGGTTTATATCGGGGTATGATACTGGGAGGTGAAGCCTAGTGGGGAAAAGGTGAGTTACTGTGGGTGTATACTGTCAGAGTCTGTCTCCCTCTTCTTCCACTGACCCCTTTATACTTTTGCTGCCATACTATAGGCTATTTCTTCTCTGCCATGCCCCTTGACCATACTGTTCTGCCTTGGATCTAGCCAACTCTGGACTGAAACCTCTACAAACTGTAAACCAAAATAAACCTCTCCTTTAGCTTGTGAGCATTAGGTATTGTGGCTCAGTGAAAAAAAAAATAAGACAGAGAAATAGAGTCATGGCTGTGATGATACCTGACCATGTGGTTAAGAAACATTTGGAACTGGCTTGTGGGAAGATTTTGGAAAGGTTTGAAGTGGCTGGCTGAAGAGGGAGACTTATAATGCTATTATGCTTGGTGGGAGATTCTGGTCAGAGATTAGAAGGCTAGAATGCTAACAAGTGCAGCCACCAAAGGCCAGACGCAGAAGGTCTCGGCTGGCAACCAGGACTACACTGGAAATTTAATTCCAGACCAGGTGTGTCATATTCCAGCAGAAAATTTGTCTATGTTTTGCTCCTGCCCTGAGATATTGCACAAGACGGATATCAAGGACAGTGGAGTAATGAATCTGATAGAAGAAATTTTAAGGTAGCCTAAAATTGAGGCTAGTATTGGGGGATTTTAGCTGGCTCCACCTTAAAAATCAAGAGCAAATGTCCCAGCAGAATGATTCACAAAGTTTTGAGTTGAATCGGAAAGGAAGCTCCTATAAAGTTGGGGCATGCAAAGATGGAACAGAAGGGAGCTTATCTGTTGAAAAGATTAGCACTAAAAAGTCATGTACTTTGGAACAGGATAATACAGAAGTTGGCCTGAGTTTATTATAGAAACCAGCACAGCCCCCCTTTAAAGACTCAAAATTGCAAAGCTGAAAAACTACTTTGATAAGAAAGTGCTGGGCATCGTGCTTCAGAATGGAAGCAACCTTGGGAAAAGGAATTAATTCCTCAGAATTTAGTTCACCATATTCAGTCATCCAGGCTCTCAGAGGTATCTTCAACCACTGTTAAGATACCAAAGGGCTCAGCTACTGCTCCAGCTGTTGGCAGGTCTTGGCATCATCCATGTGGTGCACACGTTCCAAATGCAACAGTTGTGGGGTCAGGAAGGCTTCCACCCAGGCTTAATAAGATGGCCTGAAGGGTCAGGTGCTGTGTTCCTAAGTGGGCAGTGTGTGCAGCTGTGAGTGTGAAGCTGAAAGTGCACTGGTGATCTCAGAAAGTCGGAGAGCCAGGAACACGGACCATCTGAGGAAAGCCACAAGGAGTGAGCAAAGCCAGCTCCAGAGTGAGCTGTGAGGACTATAACCACTCGCAGTGATGGGGCCACTCAAATCCTTTGTGCAGCCTGTGCACAGAGAGTTCTGGGAAGGCAGGCACCAGGACACCTCTGAATCCTTGGGGTGGCATAAATGTTCTTCACAGTTTTGAAGTACTAGGAACAAATTTTCTATCAGTTAGAATTCCCATGTACAACAGAAAAGCCATAGTTAACCATGACTAAAATAAGTTAGAAGTTTGTTTCTTGCTTATGCAAAAGAAATCTAAAGTTAAGTAATCTCTGACTGCTTGACAACTTCACGCTTGGCAGGAACATGGGCTCCTATATTTCTATTCTGCTTTCCTTAATGCCTGGTTTCCATTTGGTAGGTTGCCTTGAAGCCCAAGATAGTTGCTGGAGCTCCAACTCTGACAGCCATATTATATTCCAGGCAGCAGGAAGAAATGGGGTTGAAGAGCAAAATATGTATTTCTCTCTGTGCTAGCTCCATTTAGCAGGTTGTAGAAGTCCTACCCCACACCTCTCTTTATTATCTCACAAGAATGAACTTAGTCCATCTACCTGCAAGGGCAGATGGAGAATGTAGACATTTTTGTGCATTTATTGCCTCCCCACAGTCAGATTTCTGTCAAGAAAAAGGGAAGAACAAATGCCTAGTGTGAACCAACACCCACACCTTGTAAATGCTCTCTGTTCAATATTCCTGGTGGGCCAGAATCTAAAGTCTGAAAACTTCTGGATGGTGTGTAGAACTCAGTATATATATTTGTTAATGGATCACTGAACTATTGGTTCTTCTTCTCCATCTCAGGCTGTTCCTTCTCAGTCTCTTTTGCTGTTTCCACCTCAATTCTTAGTCTTTCAAATATTTGGGAAGGCAACAAGTGAGTGCAGATAGATAAGACCTCTTCCCTGCTCATGTCCAGATGCCAAGTGATTTCACACAGCCCAGCATTGGCTATATTTATAAATACTCTCAAACCTGTGCTCCCAGGCTGACTTCCCTGTGAGTTCTCTGTCCATAGGTGCAGCAGGTCAATCCACATCTCCATGGAGCGTCAGGGACACCCCCACCCACCTCTTACCAGCTTACCATGTTTCTGATATCCTGCTCCTCCTGAAATCCTCACCATCTCAGGAGGGCACAGCTCAGTCCTGCCCCTGCTCAAATGAAAAAATCTCAGCATTGTTTTTGCATTGTGCACATCACAGCCATCTGGAAGCCCTGATGAGTCTGAGCACTTCTTAGCACTCCACTGCCACACACAGACTGAGCCAGGCTGCCTTTCTTTCTCCTCTGGCTTTTTATGGTGGCCTCTGTACTTCCCCTGCCCCACCATCTACCTTGCCTACTGGAGTCCATTCCACACAGCAGCTGGGGGATCTATTAAAACACAACCTCCTATGGCTCGCCACCTTCCAAATCCTGCAGTAGCTCACACCTCCAACTGACATCTCCAAACCTTTCCAAACTCCTCCCACAAACAAGTTCCAGAAGCTTCTATCACATGGTCAGGTACCCACACATGTCCTTGCATAGCCAAGTGGGATGCTTTCTGCGAAGTGCTTAAAGTCCACAGCCTTTGTTCATTAATATGTTGATTTCAAAAAGTCTATCAAACATACATCCAATATGTCCCAGGCACAATACTAGGAGCTGAGTAGATCCAGAGGGAGAGGAGACACAGAGGTGAGGAATATAAAGTCCTTATCATTAAATATAGCACAAAAGCTGTAACATAAAGAATGCCACAGAGATTCAAGTTAAAATGCCATGGCAAAGACAAGGAAGGGAAAAGTGATTGGGAGGTAAGAGTCACACTGGGGCTTTGGGAGAGGGAGTAGATTGACATCCCAAGACCTGACATGGAGAAACAACAGGTACAGATTCAAGAAAAGAAGAGGACCCCCAACAAGTGGTATCATACATAGCTTACATAGAAACAGTAAAGAGAAGGTGGGAAGAGATAAAAAGACCAGGAGGTAGGGCAAGAGGCTGTGTACTGGCTGATAGCTGGTTATCTGTCCTGCCAGCTCTTCTGCTACTGATGACGCCCAGCTACATCACACTATGAAAAGTCACCACCTGAAAAACCAAGCATCTGAACAGCTCATCTGTTAACGTTTATGCACAGTAAGAGTTACTGCAATGAGATATCTTTATGCATCAGTTTAATTACATTTAAAAAACCTGATGTAGCCAGGTATAGTGCCACAGCACTCCAGAGACTGAAGGAAGAGGTTCATGAATTTAGGACCAATCTGTACTACATAGCAAGAGTGATATCAAAAATCCAATCAGCCTGCCCTGTGTGCCTGCCACCACTGGAAGTCTTGCCTCCTACAGGCAAGCAGTGCAACGGGGAGAAACAACCAGATCCACTCCTGTGTGTCTGTCACCGTCTGGATGCTTGCTTCCTCAGGTAATCAGTGTAGCAGGGAGAAAAAGCCAATTATGCCCCATGTGCCTGCAGGCCACCATTGGAGGTGCTGGCTTCCTGCAGGCAGCCAGCACAGGCAGGAAAATCGAACAAACACATCCTTGCATGTCTGCTATCACTGGGGGAGCCGGGGGAGCCACACAGGCTGACAGAAGTAGCCCTGCCATCATGTACCCATGGTCATCAGAGAAGCTGCACAGGTCTGGAGAAGCCTGCCCCGTGCGTGCCCCACTACCTCCCTAGGAACCTTGATTTGGAGAAACACAGGTGTCTCGTCCATTCCCCTACACTGCACAGGAGCAGCCAATGTGGGAAGCACCTGGGGTTCCAAAACCAACCAATGTGGGAAGCACTTGGGGTTCCAAAACCAACTTGTTGGCAGGAACCCAGGAGAATGTCAAGACAAAGACGAAAAAGGCCATCTCAGACCTTCAGCCCACACAGAACAAGTCTGGGAGATACAATCAGGGAAGAAAATGGAAGTCACACTGCTGAAATCTCTGAGAGGAGGGAAACTGAAGTAAAGAAACAACTTCGGGGCTGGGGATTTAGCTCAGCGGCATAAATGCCTGCCTTGCAAGCAGGCAGTCGTGAGTTTAATCCCCGGTACAGGTAAAAACAAAACAAAACAAAAAAAGAAACAATTTCACGAGGCTGCAAAAGTAATCAGATCAGAAAAAATATCTTAGGTAAAAGAAGAAATCACAAACAATGAAAGCATTGCTGAGCAGAGCATATCTAAATAAGACATAGATTTTAAAAAGAGGAGCACAGGAAAATGATGAAAACCTTGAATGAACAATACAGAAAGGAATTACAATGCATGCGACAGATTCAAGGAGATATGCAGGAAATTAAAAAGTCGGTTGAAAGCTGGCAAAGCCACGTGAAAGAGACTGATGACAGACTTTCAGACCTGGAAGACAGAATGGCAGCTAGTGATTGTGAAAGGAAAGATGGCTTAAAAATAACAGGGAACCAGAAAATAATTCGACAGCTGAAAGGCAATACAAAGAAAAGTAATTTAGGAGTGGTGTCAGTGAAAAAGGGGGGCCACCACATAAATTACATAAAAGAATATTTACAGAACTAATAGCAAAAACTTTCCAAACATGGGAAAAGGACTTGGCATACAGATAAGTGAGGTATATAGGACTCCAACTAGCCATAACCAAAATAAATCTACACCCAGACATATGATAATATCTGAGAAATTCGGCACAAGAACAGAGTACTAAAGGCTATTAGAGAAAAGCAACAGATCACCTATAAAGGAAAACCCATCAGAATCATGCCCGTCTTCTCAACACAAACCCTCAAGGAGTCAAAGAGAGCTTGGAGTGAAGTGTTTTGTATCTTGAAAGAAAACAAGTTCCAACCCAGATTGATGTATCCTGCAAAACTATCTTTCGAAATTGATGGAAAAATAAGATACTTCTATGACAAAGAACAGCTGAAGGAATTCAGGACTACCAAACCAACCCTCCAGAGAGTACTGAAGGATATTCTAGAGAGAGATAAAAATGACCACGGTTACAGCAATAGCAGCAGAGAGATCACTAAACAAATAAAGGGGCAAAGTGGTAGGCCAGCAGGAACACAGTGTGTTGGAGATGAGCCAATGCTTGCTGGTTGTAATTATTAATATAGATGACCTCTATTCACCAATAAAAAGAAACACAGCTACTCAGCTATAAAGAAGGATAATCTCGAGGCTCTTATAGATAAATGGATGCAACTTGAGATCATGCTCATGAGTGAAATGGTGCAGATCATACAGGTGATAAGTGTGTTATCTCCTAGCATAAAAAAGTGAAGGAATTAAGCCAGGGATTTAACTCAGCAGCTCAAGCACTTGCCTGGTAAGTGAGAGGTTGTGATTTTGATCTCTGGTACCAAAACAAAACAGAATAAAACAAAAAGGAGTTAGTGGGATCCAAAATGTACAGTAGATATTATGAAAGTGACAGAGCATTTAAAAAGGGAAGGTGGTAGCCATTGTTAATTTCCTATCTTGATTTGAATGTCTATATTGTTTTCATAGTTTTGCTAGGTTTGGTTTTATTCTTTCTTGTTCTGTTTGATCTTACTGTGTCTGATGGCATGGGCAGCTATTTTGAAGATAATAGAATGTATTATGGTAGCCATTGTTGATTTCCTATTATCTGATATTGAAGTCTGTAACTTTTCTGTCATTGTTCTGTTCTGATTAGCTTTATTCTGTTTTGTTTGGTTTAGTCTTATTCTCTTTAAAATAAAAAAATCAAGCCAAACCAAGCCCAAACAAAATCAAATACCTGATGTTGAATGAACAAAACAATTTGCAAATAGAGTACAATCACATTTTTGTACATTGTAATATTTTACAAAGCAATACTGTAAAGCATATGCTGCTTATATATAATTGCTTATATTGTATAGATATTAAAACACTATGATACATATACACATTACGTAACAGGATAAAAAATTATTTTGAACTTACAACCTTGTGCTTGCCAGGCAGGCACTTGTGCTGCTGAGCTAAGTCTTCAGCCCAACAAAATATTTTGAGATGGGGCTGGGGATTTAGCTCAGCGGCATAAGCACCTGCCTTGCAAACAGGCGGTCGTGAGTTCAATCCCTGGTACCGATAAAAAAAATTAACAATAAAAGGATCAAGGTACCAGGAAGACACCTGTGTATACATCAGACAACAGGCCTCATGCTATGTGAAGTAAAAACTATCAAGTTGAGAGGAAAAACCGATAAATCCACAAATTGTAGTTGAAGACATCAACACACTCTGATCAGTGGCTGATACAGCTAAGTATAGTACAAGGTGCAAAATCAGCAAACATATCAAAGAACCAGACTGCACAATCAACCATCAGGCTCTAAATGGCTCCATCCAATACAAGAATGGACAGTTTTCACCTGAAGTCATCAAATGGGTCACATCTGGGAGATAAAACTTTGCCAAATTTAAAAAAAAAAATTGAAATCATACAATGTATTCTCTGAGCACTGTGGGCTCAAACTAGAAAACAAAAAACAGAAAGGTAATCAGAAAATCTCCAACCACATGGGAATTAAGTAACACACTGCTTTGATTTACTGAGGATTGAACCAACAGTCTTCACACTGAGGTGTATCCTAGCCCTTTTTATGTTTTATTTTGAGACAGGGTCTTGCTAAGTTGTCCAGGCAGGTTCTTTCTGCTTCAGCCTCCCAGAGTGCTGAGATTACAGGCACGTGCCATCAGGCCTGGCTAAAAATATACTTCTTAAAAACACTTGGGTCCAAAAAGAACTGCTAAAGGAAATAATAAATTTTTATTTTATCTTTAGGGATAAAGCAGCAAAGTTTAATGAAGTTCAATTAGGTGATTAGATGCTCAGAATGAGTGGGATTGTGCAGATGGAAAGGAAAATGGCACAAGAGCTGGATGCACTGGGTTTAAGAATTTAAAATGTTGTACCAGGTCTAGAACGCCTCCCACGGGGGTTTTTAGAGCATGATTGACAGGATGCTGAGTCATGTCAGCTCGATGTATTGCACAGGTTCTTTCCCATAAGTCACTCAGTTATAATTGAATGTATGAATGTTGTCCATATACATGAACCTTTTCTCTCATTGCTTAGACAAAATGCCTGATGCTCAAAGCGAAGCAAGGAAAGGTTTCTTTATCTTACAGTTTTTTGAAGGTTTCAGTCCATATTCAGCTGGTTCTAAGGCAGGGTACCGTGGCTGAGGAACAGCAGGTCATGGCAACTGCAAGCAACAAAAGAGAGAGGGCAAAAAGGGGGAAAGCACCCCTCCTCTCTACTATATTGTATACCAGTTACCCACCCTGGGGAGGGACAGCACTCATGCCACCAATCCCATTGCCAGACAATGAACCAATCACAAACTCTAGATTCAGCTGAGTCCATGATTGCATGAGGCTTGGGGGGCCATCCAAACACAAACCATAACTAGCTCTGAGTGAATAAAAATTATTATAGGCCACGCTGGGTAATCTTAACTCCTAGTATAGAGATATCTTTAGGAAATGACTACTTTTTCGGAGATGTCTTCTGGGCATAGCCAGCTTTTGGCTTTTGATCTGTCCCAAGGTCCTGTCTCTTAAATTTATTAGGGATGAGAGGTTGCTCCCTGTTTGGCCTAGCACCCAGTTCTTTGGTACTGGACTGTGTACTATTTGTGATGCCCAGACAATCTCAGTATTGGTAGACAAGGAGGAACAATTGATCATGGCAACTGTGTTGCCTTGGCTGAAGTAGGACAATCAATAATAATAATGATGAAGAATCTGGTGTGCATTCATCTTAGTTTGGGACTCTGGACTCTTTCAAGGCAGGTCCAGGAGTCTTTGTCTATCTAAGCTCTGCCTCTATGTAGTTGACCTTTGAACAAAAGTTGGGAGTAGTTGACCCTAGGACATTGCCCAGATTCAGGGGAGTATGGTCCTATAACCCCAACTGTACTATCTGTTTTTCCCCCAAGAGGCATGTTCCCCCAGAATCTTTAATGCTGAGGATGTAATGTCTATCTCCTATAAGATGCTTACTGCTAAATAGGAGCAATGATTCTGCTTATGGAGACCATGGAACTCTCACTCTGCCCCAGCCCCAAGAGTCCTTGGGCTTTGACCTTTGGCTTGCATCATCAATTTAATGGTTATTAAACAAGAAGAAAACAAATTAAACTAAGAGATTAAGTATGCATGGTCCAAATAGTAAGGCTATCAAAAGGATCAATAAAGACCACATCAAGTGAAGTCCTGGTAGCTAAAGGAGGTGAATGGACTTGGTTATTAGGGGCCTTATTGATCTCTGGGGCCATATAAACTAAGATGCCTGTTCTTGTCCTGTTTGCCAGAAGACATAGGAAGGAATTAGTGCCGTACAGGAAGAAACGTCCCTGACTTTCAGGACAAAAATTATTTTCAATAGTAAACATATGAGTGACTTGATTGTTTTCATTTTTTTTCCAGACAGATAAAGTCCCTGCAAAGTATAGCTTCAATCAAAAGCTGAAAGACTCCATTGGATCCCTCTGGTGTAGCTCTGGTAGTTCTATTTTCCAAATGTGTAAGAAAATTTGTATTACCCACTATTACTCATTCAGTTGAGTTTTCATAAGTGGGCACGAGCAAATGGTCACTGATCATGAGTTGAGAGCAATCTTCTCATGGGGCATAAAAGTACAATTTGAGAGTCTTCCTTGACAATATCTCTTGCCCTTCTATTTCCTAACCCTTATGTATCCAGAAATGGCTTCCATGAGACTATCACCAGGTTTCTAAGGGGCATGACTTGGATTATGGCACAGGCCAGTGGAGGGTTTACATTTAGGATCAGTTTGCAAAGGAATCTTTCAATGCACCTAAATCCTGACTTTGGCCCTGGTCTTGAGTTATCTTTATATAGAAGGGTGTCAGGAACCTAAGCTACATGTGAGTGGATATTTGGCCACAAATGGATGGTTTTGAGGAAGAAACCAATTAAGACTACTTTGATGGGACTGGAGGAGGGAAAGAGCTCTCCTTGTTAAGGTACCCTGGTCATATCACGGATCTGGAAACCATACAGGCTATCTAAGGACACTAACGGAAAGGGATGCCCTCCTCGATATTGAGGCCCAATATCAATAGCTCAAAGTTGAGCTGAGACGGGCACAGCAAGTCGGGGGGAAGTCTTTGTGCAGGGGCCACACAGGCTACCTTTGTATAGATATATCAAAATATCACGTGTTATGCCAAAAGTATGTCCAACTCTGTTGTATTGACTTTTTAAAAAGTCACAAAAGTTCAGGATGCAGCAGAATTTGTTGTAGATAGAAAAGCTAACTTCTTCTTAAGATGCTATTTGTTTCAATGCCAAAAAGAGGATTGCTTTGGTGTTTACCAGTTGGCAAATGTTCCATACTTTCTCCCTTTTGTGAGAAGACCAGATTGTCTGGAGATTTACACGTGGCTGGCCTGACAGTGTCCCTTGTGCCTCCTTTCAACATTTCTCTGTAGTGCAGGGAAGTGAATCCAGTGGTTCATGTATGCCAGGCAAGCACTTTACCATAACATAATGTCTTACTGACCATCCTGTAAGAGAGACATGGTAGCTTCAAATTGTATATAGATGCACACTTGGGGTGGAGAAAATTTCTGTGTTTGCTTTTTCTTTTTCACACAGGAGATATATAAGAACTATTGGTAAATTGAAATTCTTTATAATATCATTTGTCTGAGAGTGTACAAAGCACAGTGAATAATGTACATTCTATTAAATGACTGAAGGAAAACATATTCACTGCACCCAAATGTGTGAATGTTAAGCAATTTTAAGAAGCAAACTGATAGCACCAAAGACACTTCCGTTAGCAGTGAGGAAGGTTCTCAAGGAACTAAGAAGAAAAGCACAATAATCTAGGAGCAGGAAAAGGAAAAAGGCAGGAGCAGTAATTGGTGAAAATGAAAATAGAGAGATCTGTAAAACAAAAAAATAGGGCTCTTGAAAAGTATTCAAATAGATGTAAATCTCGTAAGACCAATGCAAGGAAGAACGAGTCAAGGCAGAGATTGCTGACCCCAGAATGAAATAAGGGATATCACTACAGCTTTTGTGGCTCTTCCCTTGCAATGGTAGTAAAGAGATTATCATGAACAATGTCACTGCGAAAAACTGGACAACCAAGAAATAGACCAGTTCCTCAAAACCCATAAGCTACCAAAATTACCAAAATAAAACTGACAACATGACTAGCACTATAAATGCCAAGGAAATAGAATTAAGAAATAGAATACAAATAGAAATAGAACTGATAAGATTAGTACTATAAACATCAAAGAAAGAGAATTAAACATGGTTGTGTGTGCTATAATCCCAGCACCTGGGAGGCTGAGGCAGGAGGATCACCATGAGTTCAAGGCCAACCTGGGATACAGAGGGTGGTATGCTGTCTAAAAAAGAAGGAAAGAAAAAAAAGAAATAGAATTAATCACTTAAAAGCTCGCCCTAAAAAATACCCAGGCCTGGATAGTTTCACTGAAGAATTTTAACAAGCATTTAAAGAAGAATCTATACTACAACATGTAGTTTCTTCAAGATAATAAAAAAGGAACAACTATTCCCAATTTATTTTAAGATATTAATATCATTCTGACAGCCAAGATCAGACAAAAACAAAAGCAAGGAAGAGAAAGGGGGTCGGAGTGGAGGGAGAAAACTATAGACCAATATTTCCATCACACTAGATATAAAAGTCCTCAACAATATATTAACAAACAGAATTTGTCAACACATAAAAATAGTTATATAGCATGACTGTGTTCGATTACTTCCTGGTATACAATTTAAAAATAATAACTTGTATTGGGGACCACAAATTCACAATGGCTAATTTTGCATTCTTCCTTAAGGGATAAATGGAGGTTTGGGATTATAGTATCACCCTTTCAAGACTTGCCATTAACTTTTGGGATGGGCCACCATCTTGTACCCACTAAGACTAAATTAAATCTGCTAAAATGAAAAAGAACACTCCAGAGTAGGATCCTTCTTAGCATAAGATCATCTCCACCCTCTTGAGTCGTCCCAGGTTTATCCACTGCCTGCCGTGTCACGGACTTTTGAGTATTCTGCCAGCCTGGAGTCTTCCACTAGCCCCTGATATCTTGTATACACCCACTGCACTGTACACACTCAGTAAATAGTGGCTGCTTTGGAGCACCTGGGTCTTTGCCCATCCTGAAATAAATATTGACTTCCCCTCCCCATCATGCATTACTAATTTGCCTCTGTTTCTTATTTTATCCTTTGTCATACCCCTCATCAGGCAGTTGGAGATCTTGGCCAGGTCCCTGATAAAACTGGGCTTTATCAAAATTAATCTTTTGTGCTTTGTGAAAGACCATGTGAAGAGAACGAGAAGATAAATTATGTGCTAGAAGAAAATATTTGTAAATCAGTACCCAACAAGTAACTCGTGAATAGAATATTAAAGAACTCTCAAATCTCAAACATAAACACAAAATCAAAATATCCAATTAGAAAATGGGCAAACAACATGAACAGACATTTTATTGAAAAAGATGTATAATGAGAAGCCAGCATATGAAATGATGTCCCACATCGCTAGCCATTAGAGAAATGCAAACTAAAGACAAAACAGGATGTCATTAGATACCTGTCAGAATGGCAGAGATAAACAGAGACAAGGAAGGTTGGCAAGGAAAGGAAGAATAACTCATATTTGCCAGTGGGAATGTAAAATGATACCACCACTCTGGAAAGCAATTTGGCAGTTTCTTTAAAAAATGAAATATGCATCCTTCGTATCACCCAGCAGTTGCACGACTGGGCATTTAACCCAGAAAAAAGAAAACTGCTCTGACAAAAAGCTGCACACAGCTGTTCATATTGACTTTATCTGTGGAGGCCTTATACTGAAAATAATCTAGAGTTCCTTCCACAGAGGATTAAACTATCACATCCATACAATGTAAAACCGCTCAGCAAAAAAAAAAAAGAAACAAATTATTGACCCATGCAATAGCTGGAGTCAATATCCTGCAAAGTATATTAAGTGAAAAAATGCAATTCCTAAAAATTATACACTGTATAATTTTATTTATAGAATGGCTTTTAAATGATAAAAGATTAGAAATCGAAGGGAGAATAGCAAACATAAACTAATAAAAAAAGGAGCAACAACCCCAATAAAAAAACCCCATACAAACTGGAAACATCCAAGACCAATGGATTGTATCAATGTCAATGTCTTGGTTCTAATGTTATAGTACTGGAGAGTTTGCAAAATATTACCATTGGGGAAATTAGGTAAAATGTGTATGAACACTTTAGGTATTATTTCTTTCAACTGCGTGTGAGCCTACAATGATCTCAAGAAAAATTTCAATGAAAAAAATCTTAGGTGAAATGTACTGCCTCTCTTGGTGTGCTCTTACACATAACAAGATTGGAGCTCAGATGGTTTTATAAGAACAGACCCCATGCTCTCTGAAGTCTTTCAGTGTTTAGGAAAATGAGAATCTGCCCACTTCATTGTACTGGACTAGTGTTAATACTAAAAGTTCACACGGAATTTGGTATACAAAGAGATTCTTACCAATGAGGGCTCTCTTGCCGAGGCAGAGAACAGGGCTCTATTCCAGTTGCTGCGGCCCGGCTCCTTCCCAACTTCCTGCCTCTTTCGTTTCCTGCTCCCTGCATCCAATTACATCCCAGGGCTTGCAGCTCACTCCTTGGAAATCAGTGCTGCAATCCCAGGGAGGTCAATCAGTATGGACAATTTATATGGCTTTATGCATCAGCTGAAATGCATTTCATTAACAACAAAAAGAAAAGAGAAAAAGGAAAATCACACCCATTGCACAAACCTAATTATTATGAATTAGGGCTGTGAAAAATCCCAACCAATACAGCAAGCTGAAATCAATTTAAAGCAATCATGCAGATGCTATGAAGATGAGTTCATCTCTGGGGGTTCGCAAGGCCTAAGTGCAGAAGAGAATGTATTACTATGACATGGCCTATCGGCAGGTCCAGTAAGAATACCCTATGATAACCATCTCTTAGACGTTAAAAAAAGGAACATTCATTTCTAATTCTTTTTGAAAACCACTTTACCAATAGTAGGATACATCCTTTGCTTGGTAGAATTTGGGGTGAGGAGATACCTGGTATCTTAAGGACACGCTCTGAAGCTCAGGAAGCTTCATCTTCAGAGATCACATAAGGCTAGTGGGCCGGGTCTGGGGTGGGCAGAGCATTTGGTCCGTGTGCTTGGAAGGGCACTGATGAGGGTCAGACATCTGTTCCCGTTCAGCAGGGGCGGCTCTTGGAAGAGAGACCTGACATTGGCTTGAGCTGTTGATGGTAAAAGAGAAATCGGTATTGGCTTCAAGGTAGAGAAGTTGAATGAATGAGCAATGTTACACTCAGAGATGGAGCAAGGGAGGAGGACCAGGCTTGGCAAGCCTGGAAGAAAGCCTCTGTCTCTTTCCATTCTTCCAGAGCCCCCAGGAGGGGACGGGAATGCGGTGACATACCACCTCTTCAGAGGACTTCTTGACTCAAGGTCTTCGACTATCCAAGGGAATACTTTATATATTCAATTCATTAAATAGTTCTCTAGTAAATACTAAATATTGTTGAAACAGATCTGTCCCAAGTGGCTGCAAGAGAATTCCTAGATGCAAAACCTAGGCTGCACAACCAGAAGACTGAAAAGGTTGGGTCGGTAATGATCATTAGTCAATTCTGCATGGGCCCTTTTTCTTTGAAAATAGTTTACAGAAATAAGTTGGAGAGCCGGGAGTGTAGCTCAGTGGTAGAGCTCTTGCATGTGTCTGGCATGTGCAAGAGCCTAGGTTCGGCCTGCTAGAGACAGACAGACAGGCAGACAGATGGATAGGGGTGGACTATCCCCTGCCTATGGATTATTAGTACTTGAGAGAAGCTTTTGCATTTGCTGGAAGCAGCTTCCAAACTCAGAAGACAGGGAAAAAGAACTAAAGATCTACCATTTTCCCTCATGGAGGAAAGTGAAAGTTAATGATGCTAAGTACATGTTCCAGAACAAAGGGAAGGACTTGGGCAGGGCTGGTGATGATGTAGGGTGATCCAAGGTGATGATGAAGATGCCCCTGACCCCAAATTTGTCCCCATCATTTGCTTTCACAATCTTCCTTGAACAATCGATGGCTTCTGTCATTTGGACAGCAGAACAACACTGTCTTAGCAAAAGTCAAGTTTCTACAAAGCACAAGAAAAAAAGATGAGCATTTCCTTAGCTTGAATTTTATCCAGGCCCTGGTGGCAGATTTTGAGTAGGATTGGGTTGGTGGAGAAGGTAGGAGTGGGGATGGAAGCAGCCCCAGGGAACAGGAATCGTGACTTGTTCTCTGATTCCGAGAAGGGAGAAAAGAATGCCGGAAGAGGTCCTCAAAGAACCTTTAAAAATCCGCTGGCATTTATGTGCACACACTTCTTGTTCTTTCAAAGTAGTTTAATCTCTGTCATCTCATTTCATGCTCACCCTGTGAGACTCCCACAGGCGTGCTAACCTGCAGAGTCCCACCTCTGGGACTGCAAGGCCACCCAAAGCTTGAAGGTCACAGGCAGCTCTCCTTCGAGAGCCTGCAACTCCCAACGAAGCACACTGCTGGGTACCCACCTGCTGTTGATGCATCGTTCATGTAATTTGTGTAGAATCAGGTAAGAGATGAGCCGCACTTGCCTAGCTGTTTTGTGTTCCGTTTTGAAGATGTTCACACTTCGCATTGACTTGAGTTGCCTTTTCATGGTTTGGAGCCTGAATGTTCTTCCTGATTTCTGGCAGCCAGTAGGCCCGTTAGCAGCTTGGCAACTTCAGTTGCCTTGGCCAAAGAACCTGGTGGGTGCAATAAAATGCCTTGGGGCTCTGAGGTATCACTGCAAGCTTCTGAGGCCTCATAGTGGGTAGCTGCGGAACTGAGAGAACATGGTCTAGGTACTGGAAAACCAAACTGGAAGACATGCACGGGGCTGCTGGGAAAGTGAGAGGTGGGGGGCGGAAGGAGCCGGGGTGCCAGGGCTTTGGGTGGGAATGGTCTTCAAATGGCTTCCCACCAACCCCACAGGACATCTCCCAGCCTCCTCAAAAGATGCAGATTTCTCTCCCAGTAGCTGAGAAAAAGCTCTTCCATCTTTTGAGGAAAGACACTGCAAAGCAATTCCTTTTACCACCAGGTCTAAGTTCAAGGCCAGCCTGGGCTACATAGTGAGTTCAAGACCAGCCTGAGCTACAGAGCAGGACCTTGTCTTGAAAAACCAAAGGAAAAATATTTTTTAAAAAAATCAGCCTTCAACATGGGCTCCAGAGTCAGCAAATATCTGATGCTATTATAAATGGCATCACTTAAAATTTTTATTCTCTATTATGTGGTTGAGCCTATAGAGAAATGCACCTGGGTTTGGGGCTGAGTTTTATCTCCAGGGTTGCTGATAAGTTCACTTATTAATTACAAGGGTTAATCTATGTGATAATCTCTGTGGATGACAGCAGTTTGATTTCTTCCTTCCCAATCCCTGTAAGGTTATTCCTCCTCTTGCTGAAGGTACCTCCTTTGCTCTCTGCGGCTCCGGTGATAGGTGCTGACTGGCAACCTTGTCTTGCTGCTGGCTTCAGGGGAGAACACTGCTTCACTCCACCTGAGAGTACCATCTGTTGCGGGTTTTATAGAAACTGCATCAGACACTTCCCAGCACCCTCTGGGGTCTGTGCCTCACCTAGTTATGTGTAGTTGTGACTGCTGGAGCATCTTTTCTGGAGCTCTGAGCACCATAGCATGCAGGCTTTGGTGCCCCCTTTCCCACACACTACGAACGATTCTTCCTTCACATCCAGAGTGCTCACCTGCCTGTGCGGAACTGAGACACATCCTGGGTCCACCGTGCGTGTCCCCCAGCATAACCCTTAGGCTAAGCTTTGATGCTTGAGACAAGCGCCTTTGGCTGTAACCTCCCTCTTCCCCTTCTCCTGTCTCAGAAGCTGCTGTTCCCACCTGCCAGGTGGGGTCCCAGCTGCCAAAGCCCCTCCTGTTGGCCCTCTCCCCTGTCTTGGTGAATTTTCTCATGGCTGAGACACAATGCCTTACACCATCAACCTTAAGGAGGAGCGGTTTGTTTTCCCCAAATTCAGCTCTATGGGATTGTTTTGGGGTTGTCAGTCTGGGGAGCACAGATGAAAACCTTTTTTAAGTTTTGTATGGGTGATCAAACCCACTCACTCTCTGTCACTGAGCTACACTTCCAGTCTTTTTAACCTTTTTGAGGCAGGGTCTTGCAAAGTCGGCCAGGCTGGGCTCCCATCACCCCAGGCTGAGATCAAGATCATTGATAACAAGTGGGGTTCCAGCTGACTCCACATTTTGGAGCTAATTACTCCCCAGTTGCAGGTTTAAGATCCCATAATTAGTGATGAGGAGCATGTGTTAGAACAGCCTATACTGAAAATGCTAAACTTTTTACCTGTGGATAAAATACAGGTGGGAAGCAGGGCATTTGTTTATGCGGTAGCCTGGTGCTTGGTGCTGTGAGCTGAGGAGGAGGAGGATTGTGGCGCACACCTGCTGTTGTTAATGATGTGGGAAACTTGAAAACACAGTGGCTCTGGCCAACCAGCTGTCAAGTCTCAGCTACCCTCTGAAAGGGACAAAGCGAGTTATCTCTTAAAGTTGTGGGAAATTGTGCTGAAAATGAGCTCTGTTGATTTTTTAGTTTTGTTTTTAGCAATAAAAGGTTGTAGTACATAATATTTACATTCCTTGTGGGGAGCTGGTACATGGACGTGACACAGTTCTGTGGATTTTTGTTCAGGAGATATGAGGTACATGCACAGCTCAAGTTAGTATGTTTTCTTGATGGGTTGACTCTCATTGGAAGGAAATACTTTGCTTGAGCCCTATTCGTAATACTATTTTTCTTGAAGTTTACTTTGAATTTTTTGCGAGGGTGCTGGGTACTGGGGATTGAACTCAGGGCCTTCACATTGAGCTACACGCTAGGTCCTTTTTATTTTGAGACATGGTGATACTAGGTTGCTCAGGCTTGGCTTGGACTTATGATCGTCCTACCTTACACTCCCAGAATGCAGGGATGGCAGGTGTGTGCCATGGTGCCCAGCTTATCTGCTTTTGCAGTGTTAGTGTTTGAACCCAGAGATCCATACATGCTGGGCAAATGCTCTACTATTAAGTTGCCTGTTATTTGTATAGATATACCAGATTTCAAGAGCTTAGCATTCATGAAGTGGATCTTTTCCCATCAATTTTCTTCATCAATTGTCTTCCTCTTACATTTAAAATATATCTTGCCAAGAGCATGAAGTTGATGGTTGTTTTTTTTTAAACCAAGTCTGCCAGTCTCCTCTTCAATTGAGGTGTAAACTGATTTTGTCTTCTTTTGTTTATTTAAACATATTGTTTATTTAAACATATATTTTATTTTTTGGTGGTACTGATGTTTGAACTCATGACCTCAGGCTTGTCAGGCAGGTGCTTAGGCCTCTGAGCTAAATTCCCAACCCCCTTAAACATATATTTAATACCTTTCTCTGTCTCACTCAAAAGGTAACACCCTAACCATTGTTCTGTACTTTGGATTTCGTTTCTCTTAATGTTAATATTAGGGAGAATGTGATATTTGTCTTTCTGAGTCTGGTTTATTTTGCTTAATATGATGACCTCCAGATCCATTTATTTTCTTGCAAATGACAAAATTTCATTCTGAATACCACGTACATATTTAAAATCCATTCATCTGTTGATAGGCACCCAGGCTCGATCTATATCTCGGCAAAAACATGAGTACGCGGGTATCCCTATAATGTGCTGCCTTTGATTCCTTCCTGTGGGTCTACACCAAAGAGGTGGATAGATAGATTATACGGTATTTCTACTTTTAGTTTTTTGAGGAACTTCCCTACTGATTTCCTAGTGATTGTACTAAAATTTCTACCAGCAGCACAGAAGGGTCCCCCTGGCCCCTTCTGCCTCACCAGCATTCACTGTTTTCTTTTTAATATTCTTGACAATTGTCACCCTGACTGGAACTGAGATTAAATCTCATTGTGGTTTTGATTTGTATCTCCTAATGACTAAAGATGTTTCATAGTTATTAGCCATATGTGCTTCTTTTGAGAAATGTTGTCTCAATTCATTTGCCAGCTTATTAATTGGGCTATTTAAATTTTTGGTGTGAAGTTTGAGTTCTTTCTGTATTCTAGATACTAATTCTGTGTTTGGAAGAGTAGCTGATACAGATTTCCTCATTCTGGCAGCTGTCTCTTCACTCTATTGGTTGTTTCCCTTGCAATGCAGAAACTTGTTACTTCGGTGCAGTCCCATTGGTCGATTCTTGGTACTACTTCCTGTGCCACTGGGGTGCTACTCAGGAAGTCTTTGCCTATGTCTAATGCTTCAAGTATTTCCCCTGTGGTTTTGCAATTTCAAAGTTTCAGATCTTTGATTCATTTCAAACAGAATCTTGCACAGTGTGAGAGATAGGTATCTAGTTTCAGTCTTCTATCTGTGGTTATACAATTTTCTCAGCAACACTGGTTACAAAGGGTATTTTTCTCCAACATATGTTTCTGACTCCTTTGTCAAGAATCAGATGGCTATAGTTGTGTGTGTTTGTTTCTGTGACCTCCATTCTATTCCATGGGTTTCCATGTCTACTTTTGTGCCAGTACCATGCTGTTTTTGCTACTATGGCTTTGTAGTATAATTTGAAATCAGGCTTCAAGCCTTGTTCTTTCTGGTTAGAATTGGTTTGTGTCTTCTCAGTGTTTTGTGATTCAATATGAATTTTAGGATTTTTTTTTCTAGCTCTGTGAAGAATGTCATTAGGATTTTGATGGGGATTGCATGGCATCTGTAGATTGCTTTTGTTTAAAGTGTTTCTGCCAATCCATGAACATGGGGCGAGTCTTCCCATTTTCTGGTGTCTTCTTCAATTTCTTTCTTTGGAGTTCCATAATCTTCATTATGGTGGCCTTTCATCTCCTTGGTGAAGTTGATTTCTAAGCATTTGTTTTGGAGCTATTGGGAATGGAATTGTTTTCCTGATTTTTTTCTTCTCAGTTCATTATTTGTATACAGAGATGCTACTAATGTTTAATGCTATCTTGTATCCTGCACTTGAGGTTGTTAGTACAGAAAGGGTTAATGACAAACTCAGTTAATTTTGAAACAGAACAGATGTCATTCTCCAGTTTTAAGGCATACTAAAATATTTGATTCGCCCATTATTTTCCTGAATACATTTGAGGTTTCAATTTTATCTTAAGTAAATGCACAAATGTACAAAACAAAAATGAACACCACAAGCAAGAAAATCCAAACCCCAAACAAAAGCAACCACACCAAATAAGGAATCTGCAGAATTTCTGTGCACTGACAACTTCCAGGAGCCCTGTTAGTGTTCTCAGATGTTCTGCTTCTTCTGAGATATTGTCCAGGTAGATGGTACATACTTGTCTGCATAATCAATGATCTAACTATGATCTGTCCAGCATCATTCTTGTTTCAGACACTGTTCTTGGTACCAGGAGCAGGTTCCTGCTGTCAAGAAATTTACAGTCTGCCTGGGGAGAGAGATGAGATGAATCAGCAAAGCAATGGTTAAGTATGCAGTGCCTGCTACAGTGATGAAGTGGACAGATGAGTGAGGGACTTCATTATCTTAGCTAATGATGTATGATTTTATGTGTGTTCACTTTGACAGTGCATATATTAAAAATGAAGCAATATGGGAAAATTGGCTTGGTTCTCGAGCAGAGATGACAGAAACTCAGGAAGCAATTTTATTTTTGTGAAGCAGCCTGTTATAGTGTGAATATGCCTGGACTTGGTTCCTAAAGGGCTGGATTTGATTTCCATTTCTACTTGTCACTGTCATTAAGCAAGCCCCTGAACATTTTATGGACTCAAGTTTCTTCATTTTTACTTTTAAAATTTGATTGATTAATTCATCGTTTGGTTGATTACAATACTGGGGATTGAACCCAAGGTCTAAGCATGCAACTATACCCCCCAACCTTTTTAATTTTGTTTCTTGCTTTTGTTTTTTGAGACAGGGTCCTATTAAATCACCAAGTTACCTGTGCTTAGCTCAAATTTGCCGTCCTCCTGCCTCATCCTCCCAGAGTGAGGGAATTACAGTTGTGTGCTACCACCCCTGGCTAGTTCCTCACTTCTAAAAGCCGGAGGGAAGATGAAATGATTTCTGAGGCTCTTCCGTGATGAGCATTCCATGGAGTGGATCAAACAATTCCCAGAAGTAAAACTAACTGCCCCCTGTGAGGGCATCATCTAGTCTGTTACAGACTTGGGTTAAATGTGCCAAAATAAGCAACGAGGGTCTTTCCTTGGTGTCAGATTAGATCCAGAAGCACCATCTGGGGAGCCATTGTGACAAGTTTAATGACAATGGAGTCCTGCTGCTCTTTATTCCTGAAAGCAGAGGTGTGGCATCACAATAAGAAACACAGGTGTCAATGGCGGGGTGAGTAGAACACGGACAGGGCAGCTCTCAGACCTGAGGACCCAAGTCAGTTGCGGGTTCCCAGCTTCTGCTTCTGAGATACTGCAAGACAGTCCGTCTGCTGGGAATTTGCTCTAGAGTCCCAAGGAAGTCAGCTATTCAGTGCGATTTACTCACTTGAAGGATAAGATCCTTATCCTTTAAGTTTTAAAGGATATCCTTATCCTTTTAAAGTTTGAGCAGCAGCCTTGTCCAAGTTGAGGTGCAGGTCTATGGGAAGTGCAGAGGTGAGTCTGGGTCTCCCTCATTTCAGAGTACCTGCCGTTCACCCCTGGGCACTGCAGGAGCGGAGGCAGGAGTTGGGTGGTGCTCCTCGGGGGCAATTTGTTTGTTTGTTTATTATTTTTAACTGTGACAAAATTCACATTTGACAAAACTTACCGTCTTAGCCACTTTCAGGGGTATAGTTCAGCAGCGTTAAGTACATTCACATTGTTGAACAACCAATCTCCAAAACTGTTTTCATTTTGTAAACCTGAAGCTCTGTGTCTATTACACAATTCTCCATTCGCTCCCTCCTCTCAGTCCCTGACAACCTGCATTCTGCTTCCGTCTCTTTGAACTTGATGACACTAAGAACTTCATATAAGTGGATCAGACAATATTTGCCTTTTTTTTTGCTTGGCTGGCTCATTTCACTTTGCATTATGTCCTGTTGTTGGAACAGATGTCAAAATTTCCTTCTTGTTAAAGTGAGGGTGGAGCCGTGATCTGGCAGAATCCTTACAAGAAGAGACACAAGAAGAGCTGGTTCTGTCTCTGTCTGCCTGTCTGTACATGCACCAAGGAAAGGTCATGGGAACAGCCAGCTACTTGCAAACCTGCAGAAGACCCCTTATCAGAAGCTGACTACCGGAGAAACCTATTGTTAGACCCTTAGCTTATATTTGTGAGAAAATATATCCATGTTGTTCAAGTCATTTAGTTTTATAGGATTTTATTATGGGAACCTAAGCAGATCGATGCAATGGTATGCCATTGTATGCATATATCATATTTTGCATATCCATTTAACTGTGGGTGACATTTGGGTTGCTTCAATCTTTTGGCTGTTGCGAATAAATGCTGCTCTGAGTGTGACTGTACCCACCATGCTTTAGACCCTATCATCAGTTCTTTTGAGTACATATATGCAAGTTATGTTGCTGGCTAATATGATAATTTTACTTTTAATTTTTAAGGAACCGCTATACTGTTTTCCATAGTGGCTGTACAAGTTTTAAGTTCCTACCCCAAGGGTTCTGATTTTTCCACATTTTGCTTACTGTTTTCTGTTTTAAAAATTATTTATTCACTTATCCTGAAGATCAAACCCAGGGAATATGGCGTTATACCTCTGGCCCTTTGGGGTGTGTGTGTGTGTATGTGTTTATTTATGGTTTAGATCAAGCGTGTCCCCAGAGGCCTCCTGCACTCATGGGTGAGGCTTTGGAGGGTGACTGAATCACGTGGGCACCACTGCTCCCTGGCTGTTAGGAGGCAGGGTCTGGTTAGAAGAGGCTGAGGCTGTGACCTGGAAGGGCTTATCTTCCTCCCCTCCTCCTCTCTTTTCTCTCTGCTTTTCGGCTCAGCCTTCCCAGGACACTGTTTTCTTCCATATGTTTGTTTGCAAATTTTATCTTCTACTAAAAGAGGGTTTCTCGGTCATAGACTCCGAGCTGGGAGTTGTCAAGCAGGATCTATGCTCTCAACATGGAGCTGCTAAATTATGGGGATTTAGCCTGTTTAACTGTGTATGACTATGGTGGTTTCATCTTCTGGAGGTGGGCTTGGCCACAGAGTGCTAGATGGCTGTGAAGCACCTGAGATTCCACACAAGAACACTGTCACTCACGACATTCAGCCCTGCAGACACCAACATAGAGGACTTAGCAATTATTGTGGATATTAAAAAATCCCATCACCACTTCAAATATTAAGACTGGCTAACATTACCGCATGCTTATCACATGGCGGGCATGGTGCTAGGCCCTTAATGTAGATTAGTAGGGCCAGTGGGAGTTCTTTCCCAGGGAACTGGATTTGGGAGGCAAAGAATATCATCTCTGTCTCAGAACTTGACTTACAGGTGTCAGATCTGCATGCTGCACGCTGTCATGTGGCTTAGGGAGTAGAGGAGTTTTCTTTTAGCTAGAGGGAAAGAGAAGCCACCCTAACAGAGAGGAGGATGGGGAGGAGAGATCAAGTTCTCCCTACCCCGCCCCAGGTTTATGTAACAAAGTACCACAAACTGAGTGGATTAAAACAACAAAAATGTATTTGTTCTGGAGACCAGAGGTCTGAAATCCAGATGTCAGCTGGGCTGTGGCTCCTCCAAAGCTCTAGGAGAGGGTCCTCTTTTGCCCTTTTGAGCCTCTGGTGGCTGCTGTAATCCCTGGCATTTTTTCAGTGTAGATGTGTCCCTTCGGTGTCTACCTCCAGTATCATGTGACATGCTCTCTTGTGTGTCTTTTGTATGTCTCTCCTCCCTATCTGCATCTATGTGCATCTCTGTATCTTTTCTTAAGGACCACCGAGATCCAGGATGATCTCTTTTTAACTTAATTAATCACATCCACATAGATCCTATTTCCAGAGTATGTTCCAGCTGGACATGAAAGCTCTTCAACCTAGCACGGAAGGGGTGTCCTGATGAAAACAGGATCCCATATTCCACTGTGTCCTCAAAACTCAATCACACTCAGTTTTAGGTGTTGGGGTGCAGCTCCATCTGTTTATGATAAATTATTATTTGTGGTAAATCTAGCTCTGTTTTGGTGACTGTCACATGCAACAAGAATTTTTACAACATCTAAAAACATAAGGAATTCCATTAGCAGGATTCTGTTAGCTGTCACTGGGCACCCTGTTTGTCAAACATGAAAGTGTTCCTTTCAGGGTAACTTGGGGAAAACAAACCATTTTCATACATTATAGAAAAATGAAGCCCAGAAAGCCATGACTCAGCACAGATAGTACATTTGGAAGATGCCTGGGTGGCTGGCCTCAGCTTAACCAGGTTAACAGGAAGGGCATTGGTAGGGTGAGCCCAGAGTGACACCAGGTTCTGCCTAGAATCACAGGATGGCTGCAGAGCCATGATGGGACTGAACCGGTGAGTTCACCTCTTGGGCTGGGCCTGCCATCAACCCCTCTTGAAGCACATAGCTGTGACGTGGGGCAGACACCTGCTCTGTATTAAAGGCAAGAAGGTGGGAAAGACATACACAGTGCACAACCACCAGTAGCCTCTGGTGAGCCTGCGTTTTCAAGACCCCAGATAGCTCTAGACTCCTCACCAGATTCTTGAGCTTACCTTGAAACATCACCCATGTACCATAGGCAAATTTGGCAGGAATTACCAGAACGCAGTGTCTTGCCAATGTTCAGATCTGCCCATGTTTCCTATGATGTCGGTAGCACGGAGAGTGGAAGTCAATCTGGTCGGCTGCCCAGATAGCTGTGTGTCATCGCTAGTGGCTGTGTTTGAAAGGTGACTGTAAGAAAGCTGTACGAGATGGACATGATTTATGGACATGTATCTGCAGGCCAGGCTCCAAGATGATAGCTGGTGTTCCTGGCCAGGACCCCTCAGCCCCCACCCCATAGGTCCAGTGCAAAGAACCCTACCCGCCACTCGTTCAGCTGGGGGAAGGCATGGAGAGATTGGTTCCTATCAGGGTAGTTGCATGAAAACATGTCTTAGGCATTTGCTAAATGCACAGACCCACCAAATTCACCTGCCTTTTGTGGTTGGACTCTAAATGACCCACCAAGATGGCATCCTGGATCTCACAGGTCAGCTGTGGAAAACCAGTGAGCCCTAGCAGTGGAATGTGCTTCTCCTTTGGCCCCAGTTCTTACCAGGAGACCTGAGCTTGACTGTTCTGTGACCTGTGGGTTGGGATGGGACACCTCAACTGGAGTGGGGGTAGTCACTTCGTGGGTGTGCAGCTTGTTTCGGGCCTCTGACCCCATCTGGAGTTGTACCATTATTGTCACTGAGGCGCAAGGACTATAGTGTTTATCTTATGGGGTCACCGTAATCAGGCAGTGATGTGGGCATTAGTGTACCCAGTCTACATGTTAAGGATCTTAGGGTTCAGAGAGGAGCAGTCACTTACCAGGTGTCATACTTTGTATCTGGACTGTCCTCCAATGGCCCATGTGATGCAGGCAGGGTTGCTAATCTGGTGTTCTTAGGAGGAGCTGGACCTATTCAGGAGGGGGGGGCCTAGCGGAAGGAAGCAAGGTTCCGGGGACCTGGGGACAGGTCACTTCCCTTGAAGGGAGTGTTGGAAACCTGGCTCCTTCCTGGGCCTTCTCTTTGCTCTCAGCTGTTACGATGCAAACAGCTTCCTCCAGCGTGCTCTCCCCACCATGACGCCTCTCCACAGGCTCCACTGCAACAGGCCAACCAACCATGAACTGAAACCTCTGAAATCCTGAGCCAAAGTAAACCTGTCCTCCTTAAGAGCTGATCATTTGAGGTATGTTGTCATAGTGACAGAAAACTACAGCAGCAGGTCACTCAGCCAGTGACTGAGTTAAAAGTTCAGGTTAGGTTAGGTTAGGTCCCTGCAGTGGGGTAATAGCCTGGAGACCCAGGAGTTCACTGCCCTGGGACAACAGACGTGTTTCAGAGAGGAAGTGAAAGGGTGCCCTCCTATGGCCACTTCTGGAAGAGCATGCATCGATGCCCAGGGTCCTCTGGCTGTGGGAACCACTCTTGGGAGGCAGGAAAGCACCAGGGTTGCTTGTGGTCACTGTGGGTATTTTCCTGGGAAGAGGGAGTGGGGAATCCTAGCCAAGATGAAGCCAGATGTGATCAGGGAGATGAGAGCAGGCACTATGGCCAGGGGAGAATGAGGAGAGGAGCTGCAAATTGAAGGCAAAACACTTAGGGGACAAGTGTTGGGCTGGCCCAAGGAACAGAGCCTGCACAAGGGCTGCAGGATGATCCTCCCCACCTGACAGCCAGGGGCCTCGAGGATGCTGGAGCAGGTGAGGACCTGAACAGCTCACAGCGTGGGGAAGCCACTGCTGGTCTGCTTTGAAGATATCTTGAGAACTAGGGAGGCTTTTTGAGACCTGAGGGTGGTGAGGAGAATTGAGGGGAGAGAGCCCAGAGGGTCGGGGGGCAGAAGATGAGGCTGTGTGATGCCAGGAAGGAGTGTCCCCAAGCTGATTCTCAGAGCCCCGGCATCCGTTCTCTCCCTCCATTCCTCTCCATCTCCCTGCTCTGCTGTCTGATCTGAGACTCCAGGATAGTGCTGCCGGTGACCCCTAAAGGAACGACTCTAAACTGTCCCCGCTGTGGGGACTCAGGCAGAGCTAGCAGGCTCTGTGTTAGAGACGTCTGGTTTCCTTCCTGTCTGAAGCCAAACAAAACCTCCAGGGCCAAATGGAACTCAGTTCCTTTTCTGATAATGGCTCAGGCACACATTAAATTGCAAAATTCAAGACCAGGCCTTGTTAGAAATTGCAACCAACCCAGACCATTTGGGAACATTTCCCATGGAAAGGAGCATCTGTTCTCAATAAGAGATGCAAATGACACTGAATTGTGCCTGCAGAGGGCTCTGTGTCCTGTCCCCAGGGCAGTGCCCACAGGCTGGTAATCCTGCTGTGACTCAGTCCTCACCATTGCCTGTGGCCCAGGCCTGCCAGCACCCTGCACTGACACTGCATGCTGTCCCCGGGGCATGGAAGGGATGAACCCTATTCCAGCGATGGCAAAGCTTTTAGGGCTGCATGCCCACACTGCCACCTGAAACCCACTTGCTTATCCCAATGTTCCAACACTGCAACTAAACCTGAATACTGGGCTTTTAGTTTAGAAAAAACTACTGTTATCTGGTGCTCGTCTGCTGTGGTGATTTGGCTTGAGTGCCCACAGAGAGGACGCTGGGTACCGCTGCGGTTCTAGTGCCACAGGTTTCCCACTGTGTATTTCTCAACCCTGTGCTCGTCCAGGTTCTGTGACAGGTGTTCTTGTTTCATTTAAATTGTTTGAAGCTCCTATAGGTCCCATTTTACAGATGAGGAAATGAAGGCTCAGAGAAATGTATTGTCTGACTGGCATCATCCGTCCACTTCTTTTAAGGGCTCCTCTTGCTGTGTGCTAGGTTTTTAGTCCTGGACGATGTCCTTAACGATTCACTCTTCCTCTGTCTTCCTTCCTCTCCCTCCCTCACCCGTTCTGTCTTTTTCTCCTATGGATGGCTGAAAAAAAGAGGTCTGATAGGAAAGGGCTCCTCCTTGTCATTAGCACTTCATCTACTTCCAAAAGCATTTCAGATGTGTCTTACAGTAAAAAGCACTTGTCACTGAACCGGAAAAATAAAAATGAAAATGAAAAACTAACACTTAGAGGAACCCGCCATTCCCAGAAGGAAGCAGAGGGAATAAGGGCCCAACAGCATTGTCAGCATCATCACTGTTGGCAGAGTGGATGGCACTGTGGCTCATGTCTAGATGTCCCCCCAAACCTCACGAGCTCAGGGGTGGGGTTTTTTCGGACCTGGCTGGATCGAGGGTGTGTGAATGTGGATTAAGGGGGTGGATAATGGAAAGTCCCACCTTTCGGGCACCACCCAAAAGTCTGACAGCCTGCATGGAATCAAAGGAAGAATGGAAGGCAGGCTGTAGCCCGATGCTTCCTGCTTGCTGGCTCATGCCTGCAGTGCCATGGACTGTTTCTTGCATGTGAGGCTTCTCTGCCGTGCCATGCTGCCTTGGAGCCAGCTGACTACAGACCGAAACCTCTACAAACTGTGCTGAGATGAAACTTTCCTTCTTTAACTTGTGGGCGTCAGGTGTTTTATCTAAGCAAGGCTAGAAGTAGGTGAGACAGAAGGTGATGTCATCAGGCAGAGGGTCATGAAGTCCTCATGAAGGAGAGGTGACAGGTGCAGTGGACAGTACCACAATATGTACAAGTCTCTTGTACACAGTGTACATAATGTGTGCATAACCTACGCACATCCTTCCAAATACTTCAGGTCATCTCCAGATTATTACATCACCTAACGCAGTGTAAGAAAGATGTAAATAACTGTTATAATGTGTTACTTAGGAAATAAGAAAAATGCATGTTCATGTTCAATACAGATGCGGTCCCCCCACCAAATATTACATTTTATTATTTTTGCAGAACTGGGGATTGAATCCGAGGCTTTTTCACTGAGCCCTATCTCCAGGCCAACTCACTTTTTTTTTTTTTTTTTTTTTTACTTTGAGTCATGTCTTGCTAAGTTGCCCATGCCAAATTAGAACTTGCAATCCTCCTACCTCAGCCTCCCAGAGTGCTGGGATTATAGGTGCAGCAAGCATGCCTGGTTTATTAATTTAGTCCTTAAAGGCACATTTTATGTGACTAACACTATATTTTAGACCTGGAATTGGTTGACTATGTGGAGATGGCCCTCAGGGGTCTGGAGAGTCCATGCCCACTGCATTTGGGAGAGTCCTGGCTCACAAGCACGTCATGCCCACCAGCTGTCACTGCCTCCCCAGATCCCAGTTAACCCTGCTTTGGCAGTCTGAGAGCTCTCTGGGGTCCTGGGATGATGTGGTTACTGCTGTTCTTCAGTTACAGACACCAGGGTTCCTGCAAGAACTTGGAAAATAGTCTTGGGTTTAGAGGCCATTAACCTCCTTGCACTCTGGGGTCTGGGACCATTTGTTACCCACTGTGTCCACAGTGTGTCAGTGCCCAGCATAGAGCAGATGTTCAGTAAACCCATGTCCAATTGAACGCGGCCTCTTTTTCCCTTCCTATATAATTTTAAAACAATGCTTTGGCTTGGGGATGAAAGACTCTTTCTAAGGTCAATGTTCTGGGAAAGCCCCCATTCCCACGCTCCAGCCATGATACAGAGGACGCGGGGTGATGTGACTTCTCCAGCGCTCTGCCTGAGCATGGGAAATGTTGCCCAGTTGAGAGCAGGAAAATGGAGCCCAGGCTACTTCCAGAAAACTAAACAGAGTCAGGGCTGGAGCAGGAGGAGGAGGTGGAAGGGGTCCGGGGTCCTCACTATGGGTGGGGGCAAAAGAGAAGAGAGGCTGGGCACCCACAGTGCATCCAGTGGCTCCCTTCAGGAGGACAAGGCAGCTGGCTGCTGTGGTCCCCACCCTCGAGTGGGGAGGGGCTGATGTCCTGCTCCGGCCAGCTGCAAAGTGAGAACTCACCAGAGAAACAGCCTCCCCGCTGCCCACTCACCATATGGTGCAGGAGGCTGCTGCCCAGCTGCCTGGGCCATGTGAGCCAGAAGACTTGAGTTCTGAGTGTCAGTCCCCAGAGGAAGGTTGAGGGGACGTGAAGGTTGGGTGGGTATGAGGGGTGGATAACAGATCTCTCTCCTTGTTTCCCCCAGAACAGAATCCTCTCTGCCCTTCAGAGAAGACCACAGAGGCTCAGAGACATTAAGTGACCTGTCCAGGCCACACAGCTAGAAATGTGTACGGTGTCTACGGAAAAGTCTGGCCCGGGGATGGCAAACCTTTTAGAGACAAGTGCCCAGACTGCAACCTAAAACCCAATAATTTATCACAAAGTGCCAAGATTGCAATTAAACCTGAATAATGAGGCTTTAGTTTAGAGAAACAACAACTGTTACCTGTTGTGTGGCTGCTGGGGCCACTCGGCTCACGCGCTTACAGAGGGCTCTGCGTGCCCGCTGTGGCTCGCGTGCCTTAGGTTTGCCACCCCTGCTCGGGCTGTTTCCCGCACAGTACGTGGTGTAGCAGACTCAGGTCACCGGGTCTGGATTCTGTGGCGCAGACCCTGCCTTCACAGGCAGAGGTGGCACACAGGGACTGCAGGTTCCAAGCCATTCATCTGCTCAAACAAGAACATCATCACCTGACCAAGTGTCACCAGCCACTGTCAGCAGATCTCAGAGGCGCCTCTGTCGTCCTCCATCTGTCAGCTGTCAGCCCCAGACAGCGCTCCCTGCGTTTGCCCTTCTTACTCTGGTTTCTGCTTGTTCATCAGAGCATGAAGAGGGTCCGATCGTACAGAGCCTGAAGACTCTCACTCTCGGCAGAATCTCACAGGCACAGAACAAAGAGAACCGAGCCTTTATCTCCAGAGTCTCGAAGCTTGTTCAGAGGGTGCGAGTGTGCACAGATGCTCTGCCACCCTGCATGGGCTCCCGCTCCTGGTACCACCTCACACGATCTTCTTCCTCTACCTTGCTTGGCCAGACGACCCTCCCTGCCCCACCAGCCTCACACAGCAATAGAAAAACTGTATCAATGACCATGTTGTTACTGCTGGGTCTCCACAGATTCTTTCTTAATTTCATATTCCCACCAGTAAATCTTAAGAGTCGTACAGCTCTAACACATGCAAATCTGCTTATTCCTGTATTATACACACCTAGCATGCATTCACATATGGTTACATCAGTACCACGCACAACTTGGTGCAGTGGCCCGTGCTGTAATCCCACTACTGGGGAGGCTGAGGCAAGAGGACTGCGAATTGAAGCTGGCCTGGATTATCTAGTGAGACTCTCAAAATATAATAAAGGAGCCCAGGATGTAATTCAGCGGCAGGGTGTTTGCTTAGCATGCGCAAGGCCTTGGGGTGTCCTCTCCACTGTGCAAACAATGGAACCAAACAACAAAGACCAAATATACAAATCCAACAACACCAAAACAACCACAATAAGAAAAAATCAGGCACAAAGCAGAAATAGAGAAGGCTGACATTTTTGGTAAGTTTCACATAAACATTTATACATTATGTTTATGCAAACCACATAGAAAAATAGACCTGTAAAAGGAAGATATTAAGAGTGGGCCCAAAGGAAGCTCCTCTCTTTCCCTCTCTGCCCTCCTGTGGCAGCTCGCTTTAGGGGACCTGCTCTGGCCAGACTCTGCACACCTAATTGATGCCCCTGGTACACAGTGATTTCACTGCTGCTTCTCTGCTGTCCTGGCTGGACTGGGTTCTCTTAGACCAGGACAGGAAGGTTAAGTGACTGGTGTGGACACAGAGTAAGTTCTGAGTGTGGTGCTGACGCCTGTCCTGTCCGCTGAGGCACCATGATAAGGCACCACAGGCCAGGAGACTCAAACCACAGACACGCACGGTGGAGGCAGAGGCTGAGTGTCCTCAGGGTCACAGTCTCCTCCTGTCTCCCTCCTGAGCTCGCAGGCAGATGCTTCTCTGCACAGAAAACCTTGTTTTCCTCCCCCGCCTGCTGGCTTCTTCTTTTCTCCTGGGGATTAAACCCATGGCCTTTGCACTGTGCTCCATCTCCAGCCCTTTATAAACATTTTTTATTTTTAGATAGGCTGCCCCTAAATTGCTCAGGCTGGGCTGGAATTAGTGATCCTCCTGCCTCAGTCTCCCCGTGTGGGGGGTTGCGGCATGTGCCACCCCACCCAGCTGCCCTGTGCTCCTTCTAGGGACACCAGGCATCCTGGGTTAGGGCCCAACTCATGACCTCACTTTCATTCACTACCTCTTGGTCACATTCTGAGGTGCCAGGGATTAAGGCTTCACCCTACAAATTTTGAGGGTGACACAATTCAGCCCGTCACCGCACCCAGAGTCACCACCCTGCTGGACTGGCCTGGGAGTGCTCACTGCAAGGTGGCCCTGTCTGGACCCTCTGGGGTCAGTTCTGCAGACTTCTTGCTCCCAGGGACTTCTACCGGGAGGCTGTTCCAGGTCACCTATCCTTCCTCGGGGGCCTCCTCCCCGTCCTCCCCGCCGCCCCCCTACCCCTCCTCAGTCTGTCCCGGCGCCTCAGATGCCATCTGCTCCGCAGTGGCCTGGCTGGTGCCCTGGCAACGGCCGGCTTGCTCTGTGTGTGTCAAGCCTGGGCTCGGAGCTGGGGCTGTCGGGGTGGACTCAAAGGCAGGCTAGGATTTTTCTCTTTTTCTTCATTTTCATCTTCAGCGCGTCTCGCATACGGTTCTGTGTTGGTGGCATCTCTTTCACGTGAGCCATCATCTTATCTACAAAGCGACTCTGGCAGTGCAGGGACTCTGTCTCCTCTCCTTTCAATGAAAGTTTGTTGATGACTGCATGACTGAGATGTCCCCTCTGCTCAGGTGGCCTGGGTTCTTCCTGTGTCTCCCTTGCCTCAATCTTTCCTGCCTCTGCAGTCCGTTTCTAGGTTTAGACGCCCTCCGGGGCTGCCCTGTCTGAGGACACCTGGCCCTGCCTGCTCATCATTCGACCCTTGATTGACCCGTGAGCCCCTTCTTTGCCACAGTTACGGCGCCCTCATCTGCAGGGTCCCCTCCCCTACTGCACCCTCCTCCTCCGGGACATCAGTGTGGCCTGGTGGAAAAGACGCAGGAGGGGGAAAGCTGTGGAGCCGGAAGCATCCCTCAAGACGAGGTGGCGGGGTGGTGGACCGGTCCCGCCCGAGGTCCTCGCAGGGAACAGGCGGCTGCAGCTGCGCTCTAGCGGTGTCCAGCAGCGGCTGGGCGTTGCGTGTCGTCCGCTGCCCGCCCCCTGGTGGCTGCTGGGGGTCACTGTCAGCTACGAAGGTTCCCCGCAGCTCCCAGCTGAACAGGTGAGCAAGCTGATGTCGCGGGGCGACTGCAGCAGGGAGCCCACCCCGGACCTGAGGGTCTGAGGTCTCGCGAGCAGGGCTGTTCCCCTCGGGCTCTCACACGCAGGAGAGAGCTAGCGTCAGGCTGGTTTGCTGGACTTGACGCTGTACTCGTGGGGGATCTCGGTTAGACAGATACTTTAGCGGGTGAATGCAATCATTAAGAGACCAGGAGGGGAGGCGCAGGGTGTGGCCTTGCACAGGGCACGAAGGGGTTGAGGCTCAGAGCAGTCAGGAGAGTGGACTGCAGGTCCCATTGGAGTCAAAAGGGGACCCTGTCTTTTTAATTTTAGTTTTTGATTGATGCATAGTAGTTGTACACATCTGTGCTCTACTCCTTTCCTGAGTGTCTCTCTATCCAATCAAGTTGACAATCGTGATTAACACAGTCTCTAAGGGGAGGTGGCTGGTGGGGCAGAGAGTGGTGGTTCTGTGTTGCAGATGGGCTGGAGATGTAATACAAGGAGCAGGCTTGAAGGAGGGAATTGCAGAAGCAACTGCTTATGCCGAGTCACCTGGGCAGGGGCTTGACTCTCCACTGACCCCCCATCCTAATCTTTGTTACTGAACGCTTTTACGAAGGAAGGTATGCAAGAAGCATAGAAACCTCTGAGTGTTAGACCTGAAAGCATTTGGATTTCTGGCAAGATTCGAAATACTCAGAAAGAGGCTTGTAAAGGTCGTTCATGCATCAGCATCTCCAGGGCACGTTGCATAAGGCTTATATATGATGCTGGGTGTGGTGGTGTACCCCTGGAATCCCAGAACTGTCAGAGGCTGAGGCAGGAGGATCACAAGTTCAAACTCAGCACGGGCAACTCGGTGAGACCTTGTCTCAAAAAAATATATAGATATTGATATGGATATAAAAATATATGGACTGCAGATATAGCTCAGTGGGAAGGTCCTAGGTTCAACCCCAGGGTCTGTCTCTCAAACACAAGTGCATATTCTTCTTCTCACATCTTCTATTTCTTTTCTCTTTTTTTGGTACCGGGGATCGAACTCATGACCTTGCCCTTTCCAGGCAGGTGCTGTTGAGCTATGTCCCTGGCCCTCCACATCTTCTATTTCTAAAGATTTATCCTAAAGAGCCAATCAGTAATGTTCAGAGACCTGTAGTAAAGGAACTATTTCTGCACTGTTTGTACCAATGAAAATCAGACACAATTATGAGTTTGACAAGTTTGCTAAACAAATTATTGAATATGTACATGGTTAAAATATATGACTAATAAGTAGAGGGCACAGACACATATTTGCTTATATAGCATGAAGAATTTGTGCTTTAGTTAAGAGCTTAGCACTGTGGTGAGAACTTCCAGCTAGTTACTATGGGGGCTCTTTGCTTTATGAATGACTTTTGAGCTATGTTATAATTCCACAAGTCCCAGAGAAAGGGTAGCAAGGCAAATAACTCTCTACAGACAAGCAAATAAATTCTTCCCAGTGGAGGTTCACTTGACTGCCTCCTCCCTGGTGGAAGAGGCCGCTTGTGTACACATTTGCAAACCCATTTCAGTCTTCCTGATCTGTAGCTGTCCATGCTCTTTTGACTTCTTCCTTGAACCAGTGGAAACTTCTTAATGGTGCACTCACTTATAATGAATTCAATAAATTTTTAAACATCTGTTCACTTTACATCATTAGGAGAGTCATGATTTTATCATTTCTAGAAAGTTATCCTTTCATTGTTGGAAGGTACTCGTGATTACTACGAATGGCAAAAGCCAGGTACCAAGAGCATGATCGACATCTCTCATGTTTTGGAAGGGTGCCTGGGGTCAGATTTACTGCCTGGAGCACATTAGATAACCTCCACCACAGAGCTTCAGGTAGCCTCGGACACAGCGTTTGAGAAAAAATGTGTACCAACAGATACACAGTAATAAGCATCCTGCTGGCATGTACCCCAGCATGCTGTGAGTGCTTATCTCAGGGCGGCCTCTTGGACAAAGTTAATTGTCTTCTTTCTTTTCTTTTTTTTCTCTTTCTCCTCTCACCTCTTTCTAGGGATTGAACCCATGACCTTTGCACTGAGTTACACACCCAGCCACTTTTTATTTTGAGATAGGACCTCACTAAATGGCTAAATTGCCCAAGTTGGGTTTCAATTTGTGATCTTCCTGCCTCAGCCTCCCAGAGAGCTGGGATTGCAGGCTTTACCGTCATACCAACTTGTCCTCATGTTTATTTTATGATTTAAACCTAACATGAATAAAATATGTAAAACAACCAAAGTACGTCCCAGAGTGAAGATCTAAGACACCCCTTTCTGGTCAAATTCTCACAGGATCCAGGTTCCTCCTGGCCTCGCCAGTGTGGTGGCTCTGAAGTCAGGGAAGTGAGTTTTGGGGGCAAAACCCTGCTCGCCCACTGCGGGGATAGTTGGGGGAGAAGGCCGCTGACACGGAACAGGCCTGGCAGAGCGATGGGTGCTGGGGCTGGGGGCCGGCTTCAAGCTCAGGAAGTGGACGGCGGGCCATCCAGGCTTTCGGGCTGTTAGGGGAAAAGGAAAATGCGAGGGTCCTGCTGGTTTGTGTGGGGTGCACATGACGGCTTAGGATGTTAAAACACTGAGTGAGCAATGACTCCAGCCTGAAGTCTGGCAGCCGGGATCTGGAGGCACAGGTGCAGCGCACGAGTGCCCGGGGCGGTGGGGGTGGGGATAGGGATGGGGTGCCCTGAATGGCACCGGCTGCAGGCGAGGTCTCCTCAGCCCAGCACCCTCTGAGCCCCTCTGATCCCCTCTGTTCAGTGAGGTGATGGACAGAGGGAGGCGAGCAACCTAAAACTGCTCTCGGCCCAGCACCCTAGGAGGCTGAGGCAGAATAGCAAGTTGGGTCCCAGACTGGGCCATGGAGCGACTCTGTGAGACCCAAAACACGCGCAGGCACGCACCATGCACGCACCATGCACGCACCATGCACGCACCAGGCACCGTGTTCTGATCTTTGAGACTCAGGGAGCTCCGCGTTGGGCAGCCTCTGCCAGGAATGAATTGCGTCTCCTTCCGTTCAGCTCCTGCTCAGGCGTGGAGTAAGCGCGGGGGAAGCGCTCAGACCCATCGGCTCGCTCTGCGCGCACCGCCTTCCTGCGCGCTCGGCTCTTCCTCAGCGGAATCTGCAGGCGCCGAAAGGGGGCGCTGACCCGGAGCCCAGGGTGTCGCGCGCGCCCTGGCGGCGAGCACCTCGCATGTCCCCCAGCCTGCGGGCTATTTTCCGGGTCAGCGCCCAGCGGACCCAGGTCCACCCGGACCGAATGACTGGGCAGCACCCCTGGGTGAGTTTTCTACACAGCCAGACGAGAAAGCAGGGAGTGTGGAGCTGGAGAGGGGGAGGAAAGTGATTTTCAAATTTAAAAGTGCTGGAAGCATCTTCCTATATTCTGAAAAGTTCCAGTGATACCTGAAAGTTCAAAGAATTTTACAGCCAAAGCACATCTGACCATCGCTTCGGGCCTTCGACTGATGTTCCCGCCTGTTTCAGGGCGCATCTGTCCGCTTCATCCATCCCTGTCCCCATCTGGGAAAGCGTTTTATGTTTTTCGGGTGCATCTGAAGGTAAGTTGCAAATGTTAGAAAAATTCCCCTCAAACCCTTCAGCCTGCCAATGCGGCCTCAGTATTTAAAAGAAAAGGTGGTTGCCCAGAGAAGAGGTTACTTTGTTGCACAGTTTGCAGGGCAGTTTTCATGCTTTGTTTTTATACCCTATGAGGGAAGTTTCTTAACCCCATTATTACCGGGGAGATGATCGGGGCTCGGGAAGGTCAGTGGACCCGGCTGTGACCCAGTCCTGTCCTTCTCTTCCTTTCCTGGCTTCACTTTGTACTTGGAATAAAAACAGATTGCTAGCGCAGCCTGGTGGTGCTCGCCTGTCATCCCAGCCCTCTGGAAGGCTGAGGCAAGAGGATGGAAAGTTCAAGGTCAGCCTGGGCGATTAGTGACTTAGAGAGACCCTGTCTCAAAATTTAAAAAAATAGTGATAACCATAAAAAGAGCCGGGAATGTAACTCGGTGCAAAGACCCTGGATTCAACCCTGAGTACTGCAAAAGAAAAAGAAAAACCAAACCAAACCAAAAATAGACTCCTCACACAGGAATTGGGGGCCCTGGGTCCCCACCATCCTCTCTCTCTGCACTCATGGAACATACATTTCTAGGCTGTTCTACTCAACGCTCCCTCCCAAATGCTACCATGTTTTATTTCCTTTTGATGTTTTTCAGACCCTGGAAGCACCCTTTTCTCCCCTCTAATTTAAAAAGTTGTGATTATACACACATATCATTTACAGTCTTAAGCACTTCACGTGCCCTGATGTTCAGGGGCATTAAGTATATGCATAATGTTATATAGCCGTCACCTAACTCTTCCGTGTTGCAAACAGAAACTTTGTACTCAGTGATCATGCAGTCCGTTTACCCTCCGCCAGCATCTGGTAACCGCTGGCTACTTCCTGTCCTTGGGAAGGCGGTAGCTCTAGGTACCGCAGTGCAGTGGCATTATGGCGTCTTTGTCCTTCTGTGACTGGTTTATTTCACTTAACATAATCCCCTCAGAGTTCCCCCTTGTCATCACCTAAGTCAAAACTGTCTTCCTTTTTAAGGCTGAATAATACTCCCCTGCGGCTGTACCATATTTTGCTTACCCAGTTTCCACTGATGGGCACTTGGAGTGTCCATTTCCCACCAGCATTTTAGTCGGCTTCTGTGCATTTTAAGTTAACGGTATGCTAACTCTGTGTTTAACCATTTGAGGAACAAGCCTGCTGTTCCATAAAACAGCGGAATCGTGCCTTTCCCCACCAGTTACATTTAAGGGCTCTTTCTGCCCTCTCCTTGCTAGTCCCTGAACTTTTATTGTACACATGCTAGAGCATGCAAAGTGCTGTCTTACTGAAGCTTTAATTCACATTTCCCTGGTGGCTGATGACATCCCGCATCTTTTTATGTGCTTATCGGCCGTATGTATACCTTCTTTGGATAACTGCCTATTGGAACCCTTTGCTCATTTGTTGAACTGGGCTATTTTTATTATTGTTGCATTTTGGAGTTTAGTAAGGACACACAAGGCTGGCTGTACTGGTTTACACTGTTCGCTGTCTAGGTGAGGGGGCTCAGGGAGCACTATCTTTCCTCTTAGAGGACCAGACTTTCCAGAATGGAATCCAGATAAGCCAAGTGAATGGGACTAGGATGCTTTGGAGCTCACCAAGCCCTTGGAGGGATGCTTGTTGGCTGTGTGAGCTCGAATATGTTTCTAAAGCTTTTGGAGCCTCAGAACTGGATCCTTTGTATAGGCGGACAGTGTCTCTGTCTGTATTAGACAGGCGTGGCAGTGCTGGCTCTCACTGTGCACTTGCCCTGTGCCAGGCACTGTGGCACATACTACACGAGGGTGAGCAGGTGCTGTTGTCTTCCTGTCTGCTATCAGAAGCTCAATCAATCAACCTGACCCTCAGGGCCCCCGCAGACTTCAGGATGCTCAGCAGCAGCCTATGGGAGGGGAGGCATGGGAGACAATTTCCTGCTCCAGGATTTCTTCTTTCCACAAGTGATGGCATGGATGAGACGATGATGGTCACGGCCAAAATGCTGGCCTACTCTGTGCTTGGCCTTTTGGAGAGCAGGGGCAGGTTCCTGGAAGACACACAGTGCCCATGTGAACACGCAGTGATCCTGAACACTAGCAAATGCCACTGATCAGTGCCCTGGAATCCAATGGGACTCAGTAAAACGCCCGTGTCAGCTTTGGTGAGGGGCACCGGGGGCTCCTAATAGCTTAGCAGCTGGGCCTGGGTTCAATGTGGGTGGTGCGCTATACTAAGCATCTGTGAAGCTCTTCCTCTGAGCCACCGTGTCACTGAGGATTAAACCCCAACCCTGCCCCTTTTCACTGGTCATCATGGAAGGGAGATGACGTGACGGGGAGGCAAAACTGTACCTCTGTCCTCTTAGCTAACACAAGTGGGCATAGAATTAAATCAACATGAAACAGATGAATGGGAGAGAAGTACATAAACCTACAGAGGTGTTATGTGACACTAGCGCCCTCGTGAGGAAATGGAGATCCATAGATGTGGAAAAGCCCAAGTCCTCTCACATTTGGTGAAGCAAAGAGAGAAAATTATGGAAAAGTGTCTGAAGTATGCGGGGAGGCTAAGGAGGACAAGGATGATTTTAACGAGTCCTGTTTATGCAGATTCTCTGCCTCAACTTCCCATCCTGGATGAGAAGAACGTTATTATTTTTCGTTTGGAACAGGAAAGACATCTCCATGTAAGAGTTTATCTCCTGCTTTCAGGAAGAAGTGGAGGTGTCCCTCTTGTACCTTGGGTGCCTTTCACTCAGAATACAAAGGCTCACCAAAAAATGTGGTGTATGTTTACACAAAAAATCTATTACAGTGAAAGACGCATGCCGTTCACCCCTCAGGATGCTCCCCTCTCTGGGAACACGCTTTTCCCGTTCTCGCAGCTTTCTGAAGCAGGTCGGGAAGTCCTCTTTCCTGTCTTTTATGGAGTGTAATTTAAAAATGTGGTGAGTGCTACTGCCAAAGAAAAAGCAGGCTTGTGAAAACAAGAAGGTGTCCTCATCCACTTTCTTTACTGGATCAGGCACCAGGTGACTTCTGACTTTTCTTTAAAGTCAAAATGACCACGAAAGGTAAATATTTTGGATCGATTCAGGACATAGAAGCGGCCAGGATAATGCAACTAGACACAAGAGAAAACTTCTCCAAGAGAAGGCACGAGAGAAAACTTCGAGAACCACCTCAGAAAGCGGCAGGAGTGATGGGATGAGTGTGCTTGAGGCCAGTGGGAGTATTCTGAGGGGATGAACGGCAACATGTCTTTTGCTGTAATACACTGAAAAAAACCACCTTAACATTTACTATTAGTGACTTTTCCCACAGTGCCAGTTACTGGAAGCCCCTGCAGTGGGTTCCAATCTCCTGCCTGGGTTATGGTGCACGGAGGGTGTTGCAAGGAGAACAATATAGGGCACAGAACTTACAGTATTATTTATAGTAGTTCCTCAAGGAGTTAAATACAAAAAAAAGTGTGGGAACTCTGCTCACAACACTAAAGATCTAGATAATCCAGCCGAGGGCCTGGATCGCTTGGCGGTATCCTGCATGAGTCCAGTTGGAGGCCCTGAGCCCATGACAATGACTCACATAAATCTGCTTCACAGATCTGTGCAAGAAAGCTCTAAGGTCGGTAGTGGGAGCTAGAAAGTCTGCCCACGGGGTGAAGGATCCAGGCCAGCAGGCTGAGGGGTCTGCACTGGAGCCAGGAAGTGATGCTCAACAAAGGCCCGGAGCTCCCCCACAGTGAACCACAGCCGTTCTCAGCACCAGCAAGGTTTCAAGCTCCTCTGAGGATAACAGCTAAGTTCATATCAGGAAAGAAGCTGGACAAGCTCTTCCAGGAGATCCCACAACAACAGGAGAGCCATAGTACTGAACAATAACAACTACTCTTCCTTTCTAGGTCTTTTTAAGCTGGCAGCAGTCCTCAGGTGGACCATCCACACTCAGCACCACTGTGACTCAGGTAAGCTAGTGTTTAAATTGACCATCTGTTTTCAGTCCATCACAGCAGGAAAGGAGAGAAAGAGCAAGAGACAAAGTCAAGGGGTATATAGCAGGGATCTGGGACCACTGGTTGTTGCTGTCTAGGAGCAAAAGGCCCAGAATCTCCACCTAGCTAGTATTTTATCAGCAATGCAGTGGAGGGGGTGGGGTTCTTTTCCTGGACCAGCACAGAAGTAGTGGTGGAATGGAACATTTACCATCATGAAGGAAACAAGCCATGATCCATCCCCATACCTGGGGTGAATCTCACTGGCCAAGAGGAAGATGATTTGTGCATTTCAACACCAGCCTACAAGGCAGGCAGGGCATGGAAACCCTACGACAGAAACTATATCAGTTTACAATTTGTGGTTCCCTACAATTTACCATATTTTTTAAATTATACCTCATAATCCTTATGCCAAAGTAGAGTTACAGACAGTTGAGTTAGATAGAAATATTACAGGCAGTCAGATAGGGCTGGGCCCTCGAAGGAGCCAGTGCAGAAGAGCAAATACCTAGCAAGCTTGGAAGAAACTGACACCTCTTGCTATAGGCCAGACTGCAAGACAAAAGGTCAAACAAAAACACCTACATCACAGATTGATATTCTAAATAGGTCTCTGTCCCCCTGAGGAAGCCAGGAGTCACCATCCCAACGCTCTAAAGAAAGAGTAACTGTTCTGTATTCTTGCCCACTTGGTACATGACTGGCCTCTCCATTTGACCTCAATTTAATCAATTTTACCTAAGTAGTTACACTTGGAATCTTACTGGTTGACCATAGTCCTGTCCCACCTCGTGCCCACTTGCCTTCCAGGTTCCCATTTTTGCCTACCTAAGACCTGCGTCACTTTGTGGTTTTGCTCTATAAAAGTCCCTGGATAAGACAGTCTTTGGCAACCCACTCGGGACCCCTTCTACACTCTCAGACAGAAGCTTTCTTTCTCTCAATAAATATATTCTTCTCTTAACCTCTGGTGTTCCTGAAATTCACCCTTTAATTTTAGAGAACACAGACTCCTCATGGCTATCAAGTAGACTGTGAGCTTTGTTCCCCTGTATCAGTAGCATACGATGGGAGAGCATTTCTGCCACTGTTCACCACATACGTAGATGTCAGTATGCTGGAGTACGGGTAACACTGAGTTTTGAAAGCTGAGCTAGTGTCACCAGTGTCTTTGCAATTACAGATAGTCAATCACCTTGAGGTGGGTTCTTTTTGCTCAGTTAGGGGGCATTTGCTAGCCTCTGCCCATATGCAAAGGAAGGGCTGCTGGATACTCCTGCCTGGGGACAGAAGGTGACAGGAGGCTCTGACTGGCTCTTCAAGGCTGCTGCTTCTCACCAAGCACAGACCCACTGGCAAGAGTTGGAAGTGCACTCATGGGCACTGCAAGCCCCGGGGCTACTTTTCCAATCTGTCTTGAGAATTCAAAGACAGGGAAACTAGGGGCGTGAACACAGAGACTCCTGATCAAGGCCCATGACAACGAAGACCCTGGGACCCCAGAGAGTGACCGCACCACAAGGGAAGGTGAGACAGGGACTGGGTCCACCCAGATCCTTGAGTTTGCCAGGACATTGGGGCTGGTGCTGGGTTTGGCAAAAGCCATGCGGTACCACCCTGGCATGTCCATGTGCCTTAGAGAACAGTGTCAGGGCTGGTGACCATGGACTAGGATGGCACAGATTGAAGTTCGAGTACAGAACACCGCTCTTGCTTGTGCGGTCTCAGCCAGGAGGGGTCTCAGCTGGGAGAAATCAAATGGGCCTGGCTATGCTGTGACAGTGGGACAGTGGTCATCTGGGAGCTCAGTGACAGTACAGTCATTGTGCCCGTGGGTCCTGCAAATGCTCTTGCTGCCTGTACTCTTCTCCTGTGTTCTCCTTCACCTGTTCTGTCTTTCCATGTGGCATCAGGAGACAGAACTGGTTCCAAATAAGCCTTAAATTCTTGGGCAGTATAAGTTGGAAGTGGAGAAGATGGGGTATAAGGGTCAAGAAGGGATGCTGGGCCGAGTGGAGGGATCCCGTTCCAGCCACGCCCGCCACCTCTCCTGCCCGAGGAGTGCACCGCAGCTGCCCACTGGAAGGAGGAAGCTGGGCCGAGCCACTGGAACCTGCTCCGGCCTTGCCTGGGACTTTCTTTCGACCTGGAGAGCACCAGCACTACTGCCACTGCCTGGAGGAGGGAGCAGCCCTGCTGAGGAGGTTTGAGGCCTACCTAGGCCATAGGGGGACCCTCTATCAGCCTGGGGAGCTTTGCCATCCAAGGGGCTGGATGACTACACAACATCCAATCCCTGGGAGAATATGAGATCCTTGCTTTAGGGGGTTGGGGGCCCGCTGGGCTTGCAGCCACACTAGATTGGGCTTAGCAGGATTTGGGATTGCCTGGACCACACCAGGTGGCCTTCTTTCCCTTAGGGAGCTTTGCTACCAGAGGGAGAAACTGTGCAGCTTGAGGAGGCTTTAGTTCTACCTGAGAGGAGCCTGGCAACCCTCTTTTAATCCAGGGGCTCCGCTGCCCAAGGAGGGAGCTACACTACCAGAGGAGTCCCAGGAGCCCAGGACATAAGAGATAATTTCCAACACGCTCAGGAGAAACACTGGAACAACACTTGAAACACGGAAATATAGGAAAATGACAAAACGAAAGACCAAAATGCAATCTCAAACATCCAGCCCATCCCAAAAAAGCCTAGGAGCCATACACATAGAAGAAAATACATGCCATACACCTGAAATACCTGAGACAATAGTAACCAAAATAAAGAAGCAACTCCGGGATGCTTTAAAGGAATTCAAACTAGAAATAATCTCTCAGGTAAAAGAAGAAATGATAAATGAAGGAGAGGCTGAACATATCTAAAGAAGACACAGAAAATTGGAGGAACTAAACAAAAAGATAGAATCCCTGGATAAGCAATATAAGAAACAAACAATATATAAAACAAATGCAAAGAGATATACAGGAAATCAAAAATTCCATTGAAAGTTGTAAAAACTGGCTCAATGAATGTGAAGATAGACTTTCAGACCTTGAAGACAAGATTGCAGTCAGTGAACAGGAAAGGAAAGATCTTTTAAAAATAACAAGAAATCAAGAAATAAAAATTCAACACCTGCAAGATGATGCAAAGGAAAACAACATAAGGTTGATAGAGATAAATGAAAAAGAAGCAGACAGCATAAAGGATGTCAAGAGAGTATTTAGAGAAGTAATAGCTGAAAATTTCCCGAACATGAAATTGGAAACTGATATCAGGATCAATGAAGCATATAGAACTCCAAATAGCCATAACCAAAATAAAACTACACCCAGACATATAATAATCACCATCCCAGAAATCAAACAAAAGAATAGAATATTAAAAGCTGTTAGAGAGAAAAGACAGATGACCTATAAAGGAAAACCTATCAGAATCACAGCAGACTTCTCAGCACAAACAATAAAGTCAAGAAGAGCATGGAGTGAAGTATTTCAGATCCTAAAGGAAAATGATTTCCAACCTATACTGATGTACCCTGAAAAACTGTCCTTCAAAATCAATGGAGAAATAAGATACTTCCATGACAAAGAACAGCTGAAGAACTTCATAATCACGAAGCCAAGCCTGCAAAGAGTACTGAAAGACAATTTAGATACACTTAAGAAAAACCACTAAACAAAGCAGACAAACAGAACAGAAAGATAAAAGATGCAACAGCAGAAATATAACATGTCAACAATAAACCAATATATAACAGTTATAACCATTAATGTAAATGGTCTCAATGCACCAATTAAAAGAAATAGTATGGCAGAATGGATTAAGAAACAAAATCCAACCATATGCTCTCTATAAGAAACCCATCTAACCCAAAAGGATACTCACAGACTGAAAGTCAAAGGATGGAAAATAATACTTCATGCAACAAGACCCCCCCCCCAAACCAGGGGTAGCTATTCTGTTTGCAGACAATGTGAACTTCAAACCAATAATGATCAGAAGAGATAAAGAAGGTCACTACATACTGGTGAGGGGAAAACTTCAAGAGGAAGAGATAACTATCTTAAATATATATGCACCAAATTCCAGAGCACCCAGTTATATAAAACAAGTAATATCAGAAATAGAAAACCAAATTAGCAGTAATACAATTATAACAGGAGATTTTTAACACACCATTGACACCAATGGACAGATCAACTAGACAGAAAATCAGCAAAGAAATTAAAAGAACTGAATCACACCTGTGAACAAATGGACTTGATAGACATATACAGAGTATTCCACCCAACAACAACAGAATACACATTCTTCTCAGCAGTACATGGGTCATTCTCTAAAATAGACCATAAATTAACTCACAGAACATATTTAAATAAATGCAAAAGAGTTGAAATTATCCCTTGCATGTTATCGGATCATAGTGCTATGAAATTAGAAATTAATGATAAAAGATACTGCAAAAATCCCACAAACACATGGAAACTGAATAACACACTCTTAGTAATCAGTGGGTCACAGAGGAAATTAAAGAAGAAATTAAACAATACCTACAAACAAATGAAAACACAAATACAACTTACTGGAATCTGTGGGATGCAATGAAAGCTGTCCTCAGAGGAAAATTTATTGCACTGAGTTCCCACATTAGGAAAACAGAATGAATACAAATAAATAACCTGATGTTATACCTCAAACATCTAGAAAAAGAAGAGCAAGTCAAGCCCAAAGCCAAAAGAAGAGAGGAAATAATAAAAATCAGAGCAGAAATCAATGCAATAGAGACTAAGAAAACAATTAAAACAACCAATGAATCAAAGAGTTGATTCTTTGAAAGAATAAATAAAATTGATAAGCTCCTAGTCAACCTTATTAAAAAAGGGAAGAAAAAGCTCAAATTCATGCAATAAGGAATGAAAAAGGCGAAATCATTACAGAGCCAATAGAAATACAGCAGCTCATCAACACCTATTTCAAAAACCTCTACTCTCAAAGGTTTGATAACACAGAAGAAATAGACAGATTCCTAGAAGCATATGAAGTACCAAAGCTAGATCAAGAAGATGTAAAACTACTGAATAACCCAATTTCTATTAATGAAATTGACAACGTAATTAAGTCCTTACCTACAAAGAAGAGCCCAGGCCCAGAAGGATTCACTGAAGAATTCTACAAGAAACACAAAGAAGACCTAATGCCGACACTCCTGAAACTCTTCAATGAAATTGAAAGGGAAGCAATCCTTTCTAAGTCATTCCTGGAAGCAAATATTACTCTAGTACCAAAACCTGAGAAAGAGCCAACTAAAAAAGAGAACTACAGACCAATCTCCCTAATGAACACAGATGCAAAAATCCTCAATAAAATATTGTCAAATAGGATGCAGCAAATTATCAAGGAGATTATACACCATGACTAAGTGGGATTCATCCCAGGTATGCAGGGATGGTTCAACAGATGTAAAACAATAAATGTAATCCACCATATCAATAGAGTAAAAAGTAAGAATCACATGATCATTTCTATAGATGCAGAAAAAGAGTTTGATAAGGTGCAACATTCATTTATGATAAGAACCTTGCAGAAAGTTGGAATAGATGGTCTTTACCTCAACACAATAAAGGCCATTTATGACAAACCAACAGCCAGTATCATACTAAATGGCCAAAAATTGAAGGCCTTTACTTTAAAATCAGGCACAAGACAAGGATGTCCTTTATCACCACTCCTATTTAATATAGTCCTGGAAATACTAGCCAGGGCAAATAGACAAGAGAGAGAAATAAAAGGCATAAAGATAGGAAAAGAAGAAGTTAAATTATTATTATTTGCAGATGACATGATACTCTACATAGAAGACCCCCAAAACTCCACTGCAAGACTCCTAGATATAATAAATAAATTCAGCAATGTTGCTGGATACAAAATCAATACTCAAAAATCAATAGCATTCCTATCACTAACAACAAAATCACAGAGAGGGAATAAGAGAAGCCACACCCTTCATACTGGCAACCAAAAAAATGAAATATTTAGGAATTATTCTCATGAAAGAAGTGAAAGACCTATACAGGGAAAATTATAATACACTGAAAAATGAAATTGAAGATGATCTCAGAAAAGGGAAAGATATCCCTTGCTCATGGATAGGAAGAATAAATATTGTGAAAATGGCCATTCTCCCTAAACTGTTATACAGATTCAATGCAATCCGATAAAAATATCATCAACATACCTCATAGATCTCGAGAAATCACTCCTAAAATTCATCTGGAGTGAGAAGAGACCTAGAATAGCAAAGACAGTTCTAAGCAGCAAAGGCAAGGCAGGAGGCATCACAATCCCTGACTTAAAGTTATACTGCAAAGCAACAGTAGTAAAATCAACATGGTACTGGAATCAGAACAGAGCTGAAGATCAGTGGAATAGATTAGAAGATACGACCACAAGTACAAACACACTCAACCACCTTATCTTTGATAAAGGGGCCAAACATGTTCACTTGGAAGAACGACAGTGTCTTTAATAAATGATGTTGGAAAAACTGGCTCTCCATATGTCGAAAACTAAAACTAGACCCATGCCTATCACCATATACTAAAATAACATCTAAATGGATCAGAGATCTAAATATTAAAACAGAAACACTAAATCTATTGGAAGACAAATTGGGTAGAAACCTTGAAGACATAGGGGTAGGTAGAGAATTCATGAACAAGACTCAAACTGCACGGGAAATACTTCCCAGAGTCAATAACTGGGATCACCTCTTATTAAAAAGTTTCTGCATGTCAAGAGAAATCTCTAACATAGTGAAAAGAAAACCCACAAACTGGGAAAAAAATCTTAGTGAACTGTCCCTCAGACAAAGGACTTCTGTCTAAAACATATAAAGAATTAAAAAAAAATCAGACCCCCAATATTCAAAGACCCAATCCAAAAATGGGCATCTGAAATGAATACACAATTCTCAGATGAAGAAATACAAACGGCAAATAAATATATGAAAAAATGTTCATCATCATTGGTCATTAGAGAAATGCAAATTAAAACCACACTGAGATTTCATCTCACTCCTGAAAGAATGGCCAAGATCAAGAAAACTACCAACAACAGATGCTGGAGAGGCTGGGGAAAAAGGAACTCTCCTGCACTTTTGGTGGGAGTGTAGACTAGTGCAACCATTGTGGAGGTCAGTCTGGAGATTTCCCAGAAAGCTGGGACTGGAAGCCCCATTTGACCCAGCTATTCCACTTCTAGGCATATTCCCAGAAGAACTGAAAGCATCATACCACAGTGATATATGTGTACCCATGTTTATAGCAGCACAATTTATAATAGCCAGATCTTGGAAACAACCCAAGTGTCCATCAACTGAGGAATGGATAAAAAAATTGTGGTATTTTTATACAATGGAGTACTACTCAGCTATAATGAATTATCACATTGAGACATTTATAAATAAATGGACGCAGCTTGAGACCATATTCATAAGTAATAAATCAAACTCACATGTATAAATACCGAATAGTTTCCCTAGTATAAGAAATGATAAGAATACATAAAAGTATGTGGTAATCATGATTCCCAGTCATACTGGTTTGAAGCCCTATAACGTTTTCACTCATTAATTGGAATGGTTTTAATCTAGGTTGTTTGATTTTATTGTCTGTGATAGTATGAATAGTTATTTTGAAGAAAATAAGACAGTGGAATAGCTAGTGCTGATTTAATATCACCCTGTTTTGAAGCCCCATCAAGTTGTTGTTTGTCTGTTTCCCTTGGTTTTAACATGTTTTATCTTATTATATGTTAACATATGCAATAATATAAACAAATTTTTTTATAGGCAAAGAAATAATATAGAAACTGTTGTTCGGTTTCTGTTAGCTGGTTCTAAATACCCTGCAATACTTTCATGCTCTTGAATGGTTTCACACTGCCTTGATAAGTTTGATGCTAAAGTATATGAAGTTATACTCAAATATTTCAAGGAAAGAGACACTATGGTAACTACTATTAAGGCTATCTGGTGGTGAAACACAATGATGCTTAAATTGTTTGGTTCTGACCTGTGTTGTTCTATTGATATGTTCTTTTTTATCTCAATTTCCCCCTTTTTTCTTTTTTTACAAATTAATTTATTTCTTATTTTTTAATTAAGGGAAAACTAAATTAAAAAATAGTGGGATATATTATAGTAACTTTTTTGTTTTCCTATTAACCTGGTTTGAACCCCTGTATTGTTCTCCACATCTTGTTCTGACTGATTTTATTATATTCTGTTTTGTTTAATAGTATCAAGTTTGAGGGTATAGGCAACCACTTTGAAGGCAACAAGATATTCTATGATGCCCATTATGGTTTGACTATTATCTTCTTTGGAAGTCCTGTAAGGTCTTCAATGTGGGTCTTGTTCTGTACTGTTTTGTTCAATTCTATTATACCAGATGATACAGGCAACTCTTTTTAAGATAGCAAGAGGCATAATGGTAACCATTGTTGATCACCTGCTAATCTCTTTTTGCATTATAAACCATGTCCATCCTCCTGTTCTATGTTTTGCTTTGTCACATTGGGTTTTTTTTTGTTCTGTTTTGTTTTATTTTTTCCTCTTCAAAGAAAAAGTTATAAGAACTGTGGGAGTAATAAAACCCAAAATGTGTAATTGTTATCATAAAAAAGAGAGGAAAGAAAGTAATCTAAAGGATATAACTGTATGTATGTTGAAGTGTGTAGGATAGAAAACCATATTACTGAGGTTTTGTTGGATCATTGAACAGAACTGTCTGCAATCTCACTGTAGACCACTTTGTATGCTTTAATTTTGTAATCTGGACAACTGTTTCTGAGATGACAATATGTAATCTATTAACTAGTGATTTCTTACTGTATATTTTTTCTCTTGAAATTCTGTATTACTTGTACCCTTTTACTGTTTTGTTTTGTTTTTCTTTTTAAATTAAAAAAAAAAGAAGGGATGTTGGACTTCCTGGCCCAGACAGGTGAATTCTCAAGCAGTTCATTTAAAAGATGGAAAGAAACAAAGTTCTCTCCAACTATGCATAGACCATGCCCCAAAAAAGCAGACCAGCATCAGATCAAGCTTCTGGACACAATAAAAGCACAGGTGTGCAAAATCTATATCCAATAACCTGATTTCTTATATAAAAACTATCAAAAAAGAAAAATAGGAGAGTCTATAAAACAAAAGAGACTTAGACATCAACTATAATGTATGCATCTTACTGGATTGCATTTAAAAAGCAAAAATTAAAAAGCCATGAGACACTCAGGGAATATGATCACTGATTGGATATTTGATTTTGTTTTGGAAATGCTCATCTTTTTGTGTTCCTGTTTCTTAAAAAGTAACATCTGTTTGGAGACACGTACCATGCTGGAATACTTTTGAATATAATGATAAGATGTCTAGAATTTGCTTCAAAATATCTCAGAGGTACCAGGACGATGGAGAAGAGATAGAGATGAGATAACACTGGACATGTACTTAATGTGTTTAAAATCCCTTGAGTATGTTTCAGGTTTGTATCACTGAAAGATTTAAAAAGATGACAGCTGTGTGTTTGTGCATGTGGGTGTATGATGGCTTCCTAGAAGAAATGGTCCCTGAGCTGGATGGGATTTTCCAGGTAAAAAAGGGAGACGAATACGCCAGACAGAGAAGATGGCTCAGAAGTTAGGAGGCTGGGGAGTATTTGGGGGAACCAAATTGTTTAGAGATGATAGATTCTACCGCGGAGGCCATGGGTTGTAGTGTAAGGCGGAGGAGGTGAGTGGGGTAGGAGTGACTTCTGTGATAGGATAAGGAGCTGGATTAATCCTCCACAACAGGGAGACCTTGGAGACTTTAGGCACAGGGGAACATTGTGAGGTTTGTAAGGTAGGTAGGTTTTTTGGGAGAGGGTCCGATTGTCTGCAGTGACATCCATTCCTCAGGAGCCTTCTGGATATGTGGCTTGGATAACTGGCTAGTAGTGTTAATATGTTTTTCTTTTAAGCAAATACCTCTTTTTAACAAAACCATTGCTTTGATTGAGTGACTTGGCTACTGTATTAGTTAGGAAACCTCAATTAAAAATCTCTCAAATTAGTGGGATTTGTAAGTGTGGTAGTCAGGGTTTACAAGGGAAAAGATTTAATACAGGCCACATAATTTATAGGATTATTTTATAATATTCACCCAAAGAGTCACATGCAGAAGAGTGCAAGTGATCTGTCCACACGCTAGAGACCCAAAGAATCCAGCTGAGGGCCTGGATCCCACAGCAATGTCCTGCACGAGTCTAGCTGAAGACCCAGAGCCCATGGCAATGTCCTTCACGAGTCCACATGGAGGTCTATAGCCCACGACAATGTCTCATTCAAGCCTGATTCAAGAATCTGCACTGGGAAGGCCCAAAAACCAGTGATGGGAGCCAGAAAGTCTGCACCAGTGAATTGGAAGATCTTGGACAGCAGGCTGAAGGATCTGCACTGGAATCAGTAAGCAACGCTCAAGGTAAAGATCAGAGCTCCCCAGAAAAGATCCGTAGTCGAGGGCTCAAGCTCCTCCAACGATAATAGCTGAGTTCATATCAGGAAAACCAGCTCAGCAAGCTTCTACCACTGAGTCACACCCCCAATTCAGCATTCCATTTTAACAAGGAGTTATTTAAACACTAAAAAACATTTATTTACCTAAAGCACAATAGGAAAGGAGGAACAAAAGTAAGAGGAGTTGGGACAAGTGGCAAACAAACAGTGACAGGATAAACTCAGATTTGTATTCATTGTAAAAGGAAGAGACAGAACACTTAAAAGACAGAGATTTTCTGACTGGATAAAGAGCAATATCTGGCTGTCTATTTCTTATGAAAATAAATTTTTAATATAAAGACATAGATAGGTTAAAAGTAAGAGAATGGAAAAAAATTGCATGGTTGAAAGAGTAAGTGTAGGCTGAAGTTATAACTTAGTAACTCAGTGGCACAGTGTCTGCCTGGCAAGCACAAGGTCCGGAGTTTGATTCCTGGTACAACAAAACAAAACAAAACAAAACAAAACAAAACAAAGCAAGGATAAATAAACTGGAATAGCTTTAGTAATATTAGACAAAATAGATTTCAAGGTCAGGCATATTAAGAGAGATTTCAAGGATCATTTCATAGTAATAAAAGGGTAAATTCATCAGGGAACTATATCCATTCTACACGTGCACATACCTAGTAATAGAATTTCAAATGCACGAGGCATAAACTGAAGAATTAAATGAAGGATGAGTTAAGTCCACAATCACAGTTGAGTATTATTAACACTCCTTTCTCAATAATTGGTAAAATAACTAGAGTATCATTCTGTAAGACTGCAGAAGATTTCAATATTCTTAATTGCTTGGAATTTATTAGGATTTTATTTTTTATTTTTTTGAACTTATCTATGGGACATAACACCCAAGCACAGATTACATATTCTTCCAAAAATTATTTTACAGCATATTTGTTACATGGAATATTGTGATATTTTCCTATATGCCTATAACATATTGTGAGTATATCCACCCTTCAGTACTCCCTTCTCCTCCCTCTCCCTCTCCCCTATCCTCTTCTACTTTCTAATAATCTCTTTTCTACTCTCATGTCATCTGTCCTCTCCCTTGCCTATATATATATATATATATATATATATATATATATATATACATTTTTGGGAAGGCTACCAGGAATTGAACTTAATGACCTTGAGCTTGCCAGGCAGGTGTTTATGCTGCTGAGCTATATCCCTGGCTCTTCTATATGTATTTTACATAGTGACAGAAAACAGGACAATACTTGTCCTTCTAAATCTGGTTTATTTTACTTAACATGATAAACCTTAGTTCCATCCATTCTCCTGCAGATGGCAGAATTTCATTCTTTTTGGTGGCTGAATAATATTCTGTTGTGTGCAATACCATATTTTTCTTATCTGCCCATTGATAGGCACCTAGACGGGGTGTATAATGTGGTTATTGTGCTTATGCTGTGAGAAACATAAGCATGCAGGTTTCTTTATAATATGTTGACTTTAATTCCTTTGTGTATATACCAAGGAGTGGTCCAGTTAGTTGGATCAATTATTTTTAGCTTTTTCAACAACTTCCTTGCAGATTTCCATAGTAGATATGTTAATTTATGTTTTCACCAAAACTGTAGAAAGGTTCATTTTACTCCACATCCTGGAGAACATTTGTTATTATTATTTATTATTATTATTATTGTTGTTATTTTGCAGTACTGGGGATTGAACTAGGACCTTCACATTGAGCTACAACCTTAGTCATTTAAATTCTTTTTAAAATTTTGATACAGAATCTTGCAAAATTGCTAAGTTATTCATGCTGGGCTTGAGTTTGTGATTGTCCTGCCTCAGCCTCCTGGATTTCTGGGATTATAGGCATGTGCCACTATACCTAGATGCCACCATTTATAATTTTTGCATTCTTGATGATTACTACAGAATACATACGCTTTTCAAATGCATCTGGAATATATACCAAACTGGACCATCTGCTGAGTCATAAAATAAGTCCCTGTAAAAGTCAAAAGACTAGAAAAATACACAAACTCAGCAAGGCAGCTCAGTGGGTCACGATCCCAGAGTCCGTGTGGGAGAGACGTAGCCCAGAAATAGACTTTCAAGTCAGCAGTCAGCACAGACAGCATTTTGCCATCGATGTAAATGGACATCTGGATTCACAGGCTGGATTTGAAACAAATGCGTCATATTGTCTGGCCTGCCAGGCTCAGCCCCAGAGAATGTTTCTATTTATCACTGGCACGGGGATCAAGGAGGATTAAATCCGCTAATGCCCGGCTCAAACTTCTGTGCTTCTTCAGCACCTTGGGAGAGTGTTAACGGTTTGTAATGGAATCGTCACGTGGAGATTCAATGCTAAATAATAGGTGATTTATTAAAGCGGCACACTGGATTACAAAACATGCATACTTCTCTATCAGCAGACCGGAAGACCTGGCACTGTAGCCGTGTACACCTGGGGACGTCTACTGTAGTTGATAACTGTCTTTATTTCTCCTAGCCTGGTACTTTTCTGCCCTAGATCGTATCCATCTTTTTATTTTTTGTACTTCATTATCATCGTCATCATATGCGCATGTCATCCAAATGCGCTGGCTGCTTAAATAATGAAACTACTCCATGTGACTGAGGCCGCGGAACTGGTCCTTAAAGTCGCTGGAAACGCATAGGAGCAGCTCCCTAGAGAGCCCAGGATGAATCTTATCACAGCATTCCACCTTCGCTGCCCGCTCCTTGTCTCCTCTTAGTCACCAAGTGCAGAGGCCCCGGGTCCTGGGATCATGTGTCACAGTGGTAGCAGGAAAACCTGAAAGTCCAGAGCTGACCTCCCACTTGGTCCCGCTGTTCAGTACACGGAGAGTTTCAAACAGTGAGGAATATAAAGGGCGTCTGGGGGTCTGATACATTTTTTGTAAAAAGCTTTGGAATTTCTCCGTGCTGGGTGCAGGCTAACCCTGGAAGGTCCCTTCAGCTCTTCAGCCCTGGATCCCTTCTCTTAGAGGTGAATTACCTGTAGAGTAACTCCATGACGTCTTGTGTTTAATTCCTTGTTACTCAGGGCTTTGGTGTCTCCAGGTGTTTGTCACTTCTGCGCCCTTTCTGAGTCTTATTCATAGTTATTTGCAGTTACTCTAACATGTACCCCAAGATCTATGGCATATTTATCAATATGTACACAACTGATACCATGGTAGCCGAAATGTTCTGCCTGAGGCCCCACAGCCACTGACTGGTGACCCCAGATCTTTAGTAATTGCCACCTTTTATTGAGCTCAGGGCCTGTGCTTTACTTAGATTAATGAGGTGGATTATGCTTGTTTTACCAAGAGTAAACAGAAACTCGGTGAATTTACATGATTGGCCAAGCTCACGTAATAAGTCATCAAGGGATCCGGATTCGTGCCCTTTGCACTGCACCCCTGCGTCTCTCAGCGGGAAAATGCGGGCCCCCAAGTTCGTTGATTACACAGGTCAGGTACTTGGTCTTTGCTTAATCACGGGTCCTTAAGCCTCATCTGGCAATTCAAGACACACCGTGCTCTAATATAAGATATGAATTTGTGGTTCTTTTACTTTGGATATTTGTACATTTGATGTTGTTGTTAATAACAGGCCTTATCCGGCCCAGGATCTCATGTGGCCCTGAAGAGCTATCTTGATTGTTAGTGTAGTTACTGCTGCTAAGGTGGAAGAGCGCAGAGCGCTGGATGCACATGGTCTGACTTAGCTGCTCGAACCCACGAAGAGCATCTTCCGAAGGAGCGGAGATTCTGAGAATCCCGGTCTTCACAGGCCGGTGCTTCTCTTCCCCGTGGGGCCTGTGTCAAAGCTTCACTGTCTTGATTCTGTCTCAGGTCTGAACTGATTTCCTCCGAGGAAGACATGAGCCAGCAGGTGTGGCCTCCCCTCCTTTCTTCCTTCCCACATCTTCGCTTGTTCGTCCCTCTTTCGCTGGTCCAAGTGGAAAACAGCCTTCACCCTGTAAGTATTCACTGGGGCTCTAGACAGGAAATAAAAAAAAGCATTCTGATGGCTTAAATGAGGAGACTTTTAACAAAGAATCTAATAATAGGAGCGTGGACAGCATTTCAAGGAACAAACAAAAGATGTAGAAGCGCCCAGAGCTGGCAGTAGCACCCTGATGTGCCAGAGGCCTTGGCAGGGGCTGTGGTCACGGGCAGCAGGCGCAGCTGCTCAAGGAGTGGCGCGGAGACCTCTGGGCCTCTGCTGGCTGAGCCCAGCTTGGAGCCCGTGAGCCGTAGTCTGCAGGGGGCCCTAGCCAGGGAGAGCATGGCAGAGACTGGGTCAGGAAGGGGGCTGTGTGGAATCTAAGTGTTGCATGAAATGCGTTGAGCTTGGGGAACCTGGCAGCAGAGTGCTTAGTTTTTCTCCTTATCATTGCTTTCTGTCACCTTCTGATCCATCTTGGGCCGAGCCCACCCTTTCTCAGATTTTTTGGAGCCTAACGAGCCTGGTTCCCAGGCATTAAAAGGTCCAACTCAACGTGAATCAGGACATGGCTTTCTCAGGCAGCTGATCACACTCCGATCTCTCCCTAACCCACCCTCCATCAGCCACCAGGGGCACACGGGCAGGTGCCACTTTTTGCTTTTCTGTTGAGCTTCACAGCTTGGACCCACAGCTGGCTTCTGCAGAGTGGAGCTGGGGAGAAGGTTGGAGGAACCATGGGAAGAGGGCTTTTGACCTGGCTGGAGCTGTTTCTCCCTTGGCTACCAAATGCCCTCCCCATGGCATCTGCCAAACGTCTGCCTCTTCCATAGGCTGCACTCCCAGGCTCCCCGGAGAGGCCCCCATGCAGACCTCAGACCCTACCAGCTCCTGATGTAGCCGATTTCCTCCTCCCCCTAGCAGCACACCCTTCTCAGCCTCCTCTGTTGGGGACCCTCTTTGCAACAGGGTGTGACCTGAGTGGGGCTGTCCAGCCTGCAGCTGGCCTGGGGGAAGCCCTGTGACCCCACTGCCCACATGGCTAGGAGTGGGTCCTTGTGTTGCCTTCTAGCTAGGTTTTCCTTGGCAGGCACTGCAGACAGGAAGCAGGGGTCTCCAGCCCTGTACCCACCAAAAACAGGAGCACCCTCCTTTCTGCTTCTTTAGATTTCTCTAAGGGTCTCTCTCTTACCCTAAGGGAAATTGCTTTTTATTTCCTGGCCTCCTTTATATGGGCTGCAGAGGGTGACACCAGACCAGATGACAGGCATATCCCCTCTTTAGAACCTAAGGCTGAGACCAGGACCAAAGTGAGCTGTTTGGTGCTCTGGCCTGAGCACAATGCCAAGGGGTCCCTAAAGCTCACACAATAAGATGAATAATAGTTTAGTGCATGACTACAAAATCAAAATCAATCCCAGATCCACAATGAACAAAATGTAAGTTTTTAAAGATAAGATCACAGTGAGTAGGCTGCGTGTGGGGCACATGCCTGTCATCCCAGTACTTGGGAGATTGAGATGGGAGGATCGCTGCGAATTCAGAGTCAGCTGAGACTACACAGTGAGTTCAGGACCAGCCTGAACTAATCAGTGAGCCCCTGTCAAAAAAAGGAAAAAAAAAAATCATCACATTTATTCTCATTTCTAATATGGCTCAGCAAGGCATTGTTACCAACTATGTCTTTACTTGCAATTTTGATGTTTTGTGCATTGATTTTTAGCCTTAATTTTGCCATAGGGAATTTAGCCATTTTTCTTGATACTGAGCTTTTGGTGGCCCATTCAAGTCTGCCTTTGCCCTCTTCCCTCAGCTGAGCCTGTCCTAAGTATGGCTTTTCTATCATCACTGGCTCAGGGAACTGAGAGTCTAGATTGCTGAGAAAGTGGCGAATTCTCTTTTTCAGTAGCCAGGCTGCCCTAACCACCCATGCCTCGGGGGCTGGGCCTCAGTTCCTCTTCTGTCTCCTCTCTCAGCCTCCAGGCTCGGTCCTTTCCACACAGACAAGTGCTGTGCTCCTCCTGCCTCAGGAGGCCTTTGTCTCTGCCATCCCTACAGCCTGAAATGCATCCCTGAACTCCTGCTGCTTGCAAACTGCTCAGCCACGGACAGTGGCTGGCTTACCTGCTCTTGAGGCGCTGTGTGTCTCCGGGAAGGACTGGCGTTCACGCGCTGTTCATTGCTAATTCACCCACTAATACTTCCGGTCAGCAGGCCAGAGTGTGTTGAGGGGTAGTTAGGAGTAGTTTGTTTCTTATGGCTGCTGTAATAAACTGTCACAAATTTAGTGGCTTAAACCAATCCACATCCTTTCTCTTACAGTTAGTTGGAAGGTCAGAGTCTGAAATCTCTGCACGCGTGGGGAAATGGCCCCCTGGCTTTTCCCAGCTTCCGGAAACCGCCTGTGTTCCTTGGCTCACCGACTCTTCTTCATATCCCTGCATTTCCTGCTGCCATGGTCACATCTACTTCTACTAAGTCCGATTCTCTTGTCTCCTTTTGAAGCATCTTCATGATAGCCTGTGTCCACCTGGATAAACCAGGTAATCGCTCCACTTCTAGAGCCTCGATTTAGCCACGTCTATAAAAATCCTTTTTGCCGTGTCAGAGGACAGTTCAGATCCTGGTATGTGGGATGTGGATCTCTTTGAGGGCTATTATTTTGCCTACCAAAGGTAGCTATGCTCCACCGTGACCAGTCAGAAATTTTCATGTTCTGCCCTCATTACTTAGCATGAGGCTGAGCATGAAGTTGGTCCTCAGACTGGTCTTGCTGGCATGGAGGACATTCACAGAGCTTGAACCTTCCTTGCCTCGCCTGTGCTGTTAGCTCAGGGGCAGCCTTCAGGGCTCCGAGGGCTTGGCAGATGTCAGCACAGATCCCATCTCCCATTGCAGTGGTAGGGAGGGGCGTGTCGCAGATTCATCCATTTCCTCTCCATTAGCTTAGCCTCTTTTCCTAGGGCTAGCAATTCTCATTAAAACCCAAGCACGTTTCTCATGTATTAAAATATATTTGATTTTATGCTATGCATGTCTGCAAAAGCTGAGGGCAAACCCACGCTGAACAACTCTGAACCAATAATACAGTTTTACATTCACACAGTTTGCAGGAAATAAAATTCAGAGGAGTTCAGCCTGACTTATCCAGCCCTAGAGAATAGACATGTTCCAGAAATATCCCCACGCTGCTAGCCTCCTCCCGGCTCTCCAAATTGTCTCCGTGTCTATTTACCACCCAGGAGCAGCTTCGCCTGCTGATACCTCCCAGGGCTGGGGAGGCAGGAGGAGCAGGAGCTGCTGTGGGCAGAGGCAGGTCCTCCCTCCATCCTGGCAAGGCCTTTCTGGGTCTAATATGCTGGATTTTGGGGGCCAGTCCTCCTTGATGACAGTTGAAGAAATGCTAGGTAGACGCTGCATTAGTGATTCGGAGATGATTAGTGTTTGTGGAAATGTTTGGATGCAATGCAAAATTAATGTTTTACCTAAGATTTACGTACTAGCTAAATATTTTGACAGAGTCGTGAAAGTAACTGTGAGGACCACTCCATCTGGCTCCTCTTGTTTATTGCCTGAATATTTATACTACTGCTTTGGAGAGTTCATGTACAGAAAAAGATTATTTCTGTGTTTTTGGCCAGAGTCAGAGCAACTTTTTGTTGTATGGATTGGAGATAAAGAGGAGAGACAGAAGCACATGTGGGCCTTGAAAGAGGCCTTTCCCTGTTTTGACACCGGGAACTGAATCCACTCCACATGTACCCAAATAGTAGAAAATCTCAACTCTGCAGGCATGCGTGACTGTTGCTGATGCGCTTGGAGATGCAGAGGGTAATGAATGTCTGCTCCAGAGCAGATGTTAGAAGGGAGGATGCAAAGTACAGGTGATATCCTTTGCACATAAAGAATTTCAGGTCCATAGTGGTCTGAGGAAATACACAACTCTTTTTGGAATGTGCACAGACTCTGTAAGAGGTGGAGTAGTCTGCACAGGATTCCAGCAGCAGAGTGATTTTGGCATCGACTTGGGAATGTTTAAAAAGTGCGAGTCTTGGTTGGGGGTTCCCAGCACCGTGGCTAGTCAAGGCTGCCCTCCTGTCCTCCGCCAGCTCTCTCCTGGGTTCTCACGCTTTCTCTCCCGCTGAGATCTCAGCTGGACACCACCTCCTTTGTGAATCGGCACTCCTCCCATGTCCTCTGGTCAATGGAGTTTTCTTTCTTGCAGTATATACTGAGGTCTGCACACTCTTAACCTGCAATTCTTAAACCTCAAATTGTAAAAAGTAGAAAATGTCAGGTTTTGGTACTAAAATTCACTAGGTGCAAAATCTTGCCTGAACTGGAACAGGGCTGTTGTCCGTGTTTATTTCACTTTATTCCTTTTACGTTTTGCTGCAGAAAGGTGATGTGATTGATCACGGCTGATATCCCAGACCCTTCCTAGAACACAGCTTCACCTTGCCAAGTGTTTTGATGAGGAGATTGTAGGCCTGGTCTTTCTTGCTTCAGTTGCCTGTGCTTTGTTGACAGGTTTGTGTTTCCTGGAGTCTGCATTTCCATCTTTATTGACCACAGGCCTCAAATAGGTCACAGCCTTCAGCATCAAGAATCTTGGTTTTGACAGATTGTTATTTACAGAGATCCACTAAGGGGTTCTTTATTTATGTGTGTCATCAGCAGTCATGGCTCAGGGGAGGATGACAGGGAGGGACAACAGGGGCTGGACCAGGTGGGTGAAATAGTGCTCTGCTTGTGCTTCTGGGAGGTGGATTTGTCAGCAGATGGGAGCGTGGATGGGTAAAGGTCCCAGGGGAAGGATGCTGCCTGCCCCCTGCCCAGTCTCAGCACTGCACGAGTCCTCTGAAATTTGGATAGAGTGGAAGCATTCTGTTATTGGATGAAATGGGCAGGGTCGTTAGAGAAAATTTAAAAATCCACTTCCTGCATAAAATGTTTTATGAATGAGAAATCACGTTGGCTGATTAAATTAATGAAATGAAAGAGGACCTTATTTATTTCTAATCCCCAAAGTTTTACCCCCCTACTTATCAGGTGTTGGTTTATTTTTAGTCATTATTTTACCAGCCAAGGTGCCAAGGCAGTTCCTGACTTACTTAGAGCCAGGAATGAGCTAGTAAAGCTGAGCATTCAGGAAGATGGGGGTCTCATGCCTAATGTGCTGTTGGACTCCAGTTCTGTGTGTGGGAAGGAGAAAGCCTCAAAGAACTTGGTTAAGGTTGGTATCCGCGGACATGTCTCCAGGATATTCGGGGAGAGCGCCAGGTAGCTAGCAAAAAGAAGCAAAAACAACCAAGGCCAAAACATGCAAGGCGGAGCAAACCAAACCTATTCCCTCCCTCCCTCCAAGGTCATGAGGTTTGGGAGATGCAGCATAACAAACGGACCACTAGGTGGCACTGACGATCCACACTTGCGAGACCCAAAGGCTGTCTCTATGGTAACGGGTTTACAAATTTATGGGGAGACCTGGCCTTGTCTCCTCTGGGGTGTGTGTGTGTGTGTGTGTGTGTGTGTGTGTTTGTAAGAAGGCACGTAAGAAGGCGTTGTTAAGTGTTCAAAAAGTGTTTTGTGCAGCCAGAACTGTAGATTTGCAGCTGTCAAGAGATAGAGACCATCAAGGTAACGTTATCACAGTGTACAAGGCAAAAGCAACAGAAGAGCAGAGAAACCACTGCTTCTATACAATAACAAAGTGCTGTCGCCTGGCTTTGGACACTAGGGTTCTCTAATACGTGGGGCCAGGAGGCAGGGACCCGAGGCATGCTGGGAGTCTGGGGAGGGGCTGCAGGCTCCAGATGCTTTGTGCACATTATCACCGCAGGGACTCAACCTGGAGGAGCTGGGGTTGCTTGACCCTGGGTGGTTTAGGGCTACAGTGCTGGAAAATATTAAATATGCCCAGGGATTGAGTGTTATGAGTTTGATGGTGGCTGTCTTGGAGGAGGGTGAGCCACTCTCCATATAAAATGTGTTTCTAGGATTGGTTCTGCCAGCCCTTGAGACCAGATCAAAAGCCCAGCTGTCTGCTTCCTCTTGCTCCTGCTCCCCCATTCCATGGAGCTCTCCATGTTCGGATGCTGTTGCCCTGACTTCTAGTATGCTGGGTGCAGGTGGAGGGCGGCTCTTATACCTGTAGGAGTTCTGGGTGCTTTGCTGTGCTGGGGGTAGGAAATGCCATTTTGGAGTGAGTCCATTTGCACTAAACTCAGTTACTTAGCTACCAGGGAACCTTTTGGAGATATACTCTGTGTGGGCTCCAGACCCGCGTCAGCCCAGCCTCTGCCAGTGAATGGGGTACACCCGGGCAGGGCTTGTTTCAATGTAAAATTTGTCTTCTCAGGAATTCTGGAGTTGCACTATTTTTTTTTTTTTGTCTTTTTCCTTTTTATCAGTACCAGAGATCGAACTCATGACTGCCTGCTTGCAAGGCAGACGCTTATGCCGCTGAGCTAAATCCCCAGCCCCTGCACTATTTTTTGATTTTAGTTTTCATAGAGAAGAAAAAGAGGAAAGAAGAAAAAATGGACCTGAGCAGTGTTTTCCAGAGCTCTGTAGCAATATGCTCACTACTGAAGCTCTGGATAGTTATTTTATAAATATTATCTGGGTAGCCAATATCACCTAGACTGCTCCAAAAATTGAAAATATTTTGAAGTAACTTCAGACTTAGAGAAAAACTGCATGCTACAAAATATTGTCACACAGCCTTCACCCATTGTCCCCCAAGTTCAGTATTGATTTCGTGATATAGATATGTAATTTTTCAAATGCTTTTGATAATAAATTACTGGTATGGCTTCTTAAATCTTTAAAGATTTTAGAATTTCCAAAAAACAAGAAAATCATCTCACATAACCACAACTATTTCTTGAATGGGCAGTAGGGTCATGGAGGGAAATACGGACAAACCCAGACATACCTGGATTCATCTCCCAAACCTGCTGGCTAGAGCCCAGTGGTGGGAGGTGGGGAATGCTGCTTCAGGCAGCAGATTTCGCTGTAAGATATCAGGATATAAATCCTTCTCATGGGGAAGGGATTAAGAGATAGAGGTGGAGCGGGGAGGAGGTGGGGAAGGGGATGAGAAAAGGCATTAGGATGTGTTATGTGTAGGTACTGATCCTCCACAAGGAAAGTAAACATTATCACAAATGTGTACTTATAAAAAGAAACGGGAACAAATGTAGATCATAATTTGAGTCTCTGAAAGTGAGTATTAAGGTAAGTGAGATAATATAGAAAAAGCCTTATTCACCTAAGGCGTGGCCAATAAAGCTTTTCCTCACTTGCAGGGGGATTCTTTCATACAAGATATTCAAAATAGTCCTGGTTTCTTAGATTTACACCACAGAGTAGCTTAAATAAACGTTAGAGTCTGCTTATGACTTCAACTGTTTTTAACCATCATAAACACCTAAGAGGTCTCTCTAGCTTTCTTGAAAAATTAAATTATTTTGAGGTAGTTGTGGGTTTGCACAAGAAGACAAAGCTTAGGTACCCTTTACCAAAATTCTCCAATGGTAACATCTTGCAGAACTAGACCACAGTACCACAGCCGGCAAACCAGCATTGAGAGTCAGGATGCAGAGCGTTTTCACTGCCAGGAAAATCCTTCCTTTGGCTTTTTAAAGCTGAATGGACTCCCCTCCTGGGGAGCCACTGACCCAGAGCTCATGAGCACTGACCCAGAGTCCAACTGGAGGTCCAGAGCCCATGAGGACTCACGCCAGTCTCTTTTATGGAAACATGCTGGGAAGGTCCAAAGGTCAGCAGTGGAAGCCAGAAAGTCCATGCCAGCAGGGTGAAGGAGCTGTGCTGGTGGGTTGAGGGTTCTACAGTGGAATTGAGAGGTCACACTCACAACAGAGACCAGGGCTTCCCCAAAAAGCACCACAGCCACCCTCAGCGACACGGAGGCCCTGAGCTCCTCCGATGATAAGCACAGTCACAGTACATGCCAGGAAACCAGCATGATGAGTTCATCCTGGGGACCAGGCAGCACACGTCTCCCCCTCTGGAGCCAGGAAGCAATGCTCGATGTGAAGACCAGAACTTCTCCAGGAGAACCACACACGTAGGAGAACCCACAATGCCTCAGTGCCTCAAAGCCTCAAAGCCTCCCCTCTCCTCCTTCTCCTTCTCCACGTCTCTATTTATGCTGGCAACTTTCCTCACGTGAAACATGTATGCTTAGCACCATGGTGATTTAATTTCCCTGGCATTAAGTTGATCACCAGTTTTTAATCCATAACACATAGTATTAGGGTGCAGAGACTTTTTTGGCTCTGAAGGTATGTTTCCACCAAAAACACAACACTTGCGAAAAAGGTTTCTTATGAAAACTTTTATCATAGTAATCAAAGATCCAAAAATCCCAAGATTTTAGTGTTTTTAAATAAGGAGATATCTGAAAGCAGAAAAAAAGTATTCTTAAGACACAAGATTGCCAGACATGGCTGCACATGTCTGTAATCCCAGAAGTTGGGAGGTTGAGGCTGCGGGATCACTGTGAGTTCAAGGCCAGCCTGAGCTGCATAGTGAAATCCTGTCTCAAAAAGACAAAAAAAAAAAACAAACAAAAACATTACTGAAACATGAAAATTGCCAAACAATGTTGGGACATCATTCTAGAGTAGCTTCTCTAACAGTGTATCATACTGGTACATGGTTTTGCAAAATTCTCAGTTCTGTAACCTTGATAAAAAACAGAAACAATGGATTATGTGATGAATTCTGCTAACCGGTCTTGAGTTTTGCATATTTTATTTACATTTACAATTTATATTTCCGTCAATTAGAAGGTTCCAACTAGGAACAACTCCCTCAATCCCCAAGTATAAGTGGCTATAAAAGAAGCTCTGAAAAGCAATAAATAATTATGAAAAAATTCAAGTTTTACCACTACTGAGTATTTAACAGGTTGGTGAGTAAATATAACATTTGTAAGTAAACATTTGGCTTTTCCATATCCTTAGAAAGTTTGCATGTTTGAGCTGACCCCATACTTTCTTTTACAAAACATAGCCTCATAGAGGAATGGGAGATGGCTTTATATTTGGCTGTCAAGGAAATCTGCTTCCCTCTTGGACTCTGGGGTAAGAAATTAACTACTTCTGCAACCATTTAACGTCCAACCCTGCAAAGTTTGCGTGTGAGAGAAGGGCGGGTCAGGGCAGTGGCTGGGAGCTGCCTTCCCTTGGAACTTCCTGGAACATCCTGAGCCTTTTTAGGACGCCCTGAGCTGATCTGCGTGGAAGGTAATTTAAGTCTAGATAGCTACGTACCCAAAGCTCAGGTATATTTAAGCCATTAGACTTCTGATAGGAATAATTTATTTCCCTATCAGTCTTCACTCCCAGATGTTAATTCTGACACCTGCTGCTCCAACCTGGGAAGAATTGGAGCTGCTGCCTCGCTTTGCCACTAATTTAATTAGTGGACCTGAGAAACGGACCGAGTTTCTTTTGGTGCCGGGAATCGAACTCACTCACCACCTTGTGCTTGCCAGGCCAGTCGTTGTGCCCTGAGCTATATCCCTGGTTCTGACTGTGTCTCTGACCATCGCTTTTTCTTCTTTGTAGGAGTGAAGATAACGGTAGCCACCTCAGCTCAGGTGAGTTAGTACAGGTGTGACAGGTACGTGCCTGCGTGACTTGCTGGTCCGGTCCCTGTTTGCTGCTCCGCCTCCTTTCTGGGAAGCATGCACGGCCTCCAGAATTCAGCGACGGTGCTCGGCTGGCCGCTGGGGGGCAGCATCGCCTAACTGCTAACTGCTGCCCTGCTGGCCCGGTGTGTCCCCATCTAGTGCCTCCTGCGGTCCTGCAGCACACTGTAGCTGCCTTAAATGATACCTGTGATCGCAGCTGTCACTAGTGCCGTGGCCACTTTTGTCCTTCTTCGCCCTCTTTTGCAACCCCAAGTCAGACACGTCTTCTCCTTATCTGAGTCTTTCTTAGCTTCTGAAGATCTTGCTTGACATTTGTCGTGTTCGGATTTTCACTGCAGCGTTTGCTTTTTATATTTGTCATAGTGGGTCTCTCTGTGTAGTTTTAAGTTTGTAGGGAAAGGGAATAAGTTTTGATATTTCTTAGACTCATCACTGTCTTTACGAGGGATCTCCACTCCCCTATCAGCGAGGAGCTCGGAACTTAAACTCATTTCCCAGAACTGGGGTTCAGTGTGGGTTTGCTGACTGTGGGGTGGGTGGGTACTGATGTGGCCATGTGAGGCCCAGGGGCAGCTGTGCCCAGATATTTCTGGATATCCCTTTACATCCCCAAACCCACGAGAGGACTGTATTTCTAGGGTTCTTTGGCTGTGATTCTCAGCTCTGTTCCTTGTCTATCAATAGCGATCATGGCAGTTAGCACTCACGCAGTGCCCACAGTATTTGAAAAGTCCGCACATTCCCTGTAACCGCCTCTTCAGCAGGCAAACCTAACAGGAACATGTAGACACTAGAGACCATCTGGCGTCCCTTCCAGGGACTTCTTGTCCTAGAGATGACCAGGTTGATGGGATCATAGTTATGAATACTCAGATTCTCAGAAAGGCCCACTAGGGGTTTTCTGTCACCAGTGAAGTCTAATGTCCTAAGGGGTCCATGCAGCTGCTCATGGAGACTGTGGAGCCAGGGTGTGGGGGTGGCACAGTGCCCATCAGCCTCTGCGCTTTTGGCTGTGGGTCTTTGCACTTACGTTTGGGCATCATCTTGGGATTTTCATCTTGGTTTTCTTTTTGGACCAGGAATCAAACTCAGGACCTTGTGTTTGCCAGGCAGGTGCCATGTCACTGGGCTGTATCCCTGGCATCTTGGGATTTTCAGGAGCTGTTATATCTCTTTTTTCATGAGATGCTACAGTGTGCAGTGGCAGCCAGTGCATCTGACAGGGAGACCTGCCCAGGGCCACAGAACCTATTCCCAGAGGACTTGGGCGTAAGATGTGCATTTCTAGATCCCTTTTGTGCTTTTTAAGTTTCTCTGCCTGCTCAGAAATGTCACTTCTCTGCAGGGCAGAGGAGCAGAGTGAATGCTTTGGGTCCCCTGTGACCTTGTCTTGTCCCTGTGACCTTGTCACTCACAGAAGGGACAGCTTCTGGGCTGGCTTCAGATACTCAAAGTGTGAGCTCTGGACTAGCCAGCCCTGTGGCACCTGGTGCGTTTTAGAGACGCCCAGTCACAGCCTCCCTCCCCCTGGGTTCCTCTCAGGCTGTCTGGCTCGCGTTCACTGTATGCCTTCTTTGCACAGTGCCCTAAGACTTTTGTGGTCAGGGCCTGGTGGAGGATGGCTGCTTATCTCAGGGCAGCCGGAAGTAGAGGCACGAAAGAGAAACTGGGGACAAAAATGCACCCTTCCAGGTCCTGCACCCCTCAGCACCTCCCCACAGCACAGAAACCATCAGCTCATCCGTGGATGAGGCCACTGATGAGTATAGCACCCCGAGATCCTATCTCCTTCCACACACATGAGACTTTTAGAGGACATTTAGATCTAAGTCATAAGAACATTTGGATCTAAACCAACAGCAACGCTCAGCTAAAAGTGTAAGCCTTTCTCCTCATGCAAAGAGAAAGGTGTTCACTTTATTAACGGCATAAATCCAAGGGCAGTTTCATCTGCAGACTTGACTCCCCAACATCAAAGGGCTGAGTGTTCATAAAAATACTCTCAAAATGCGTCCCTCAGCTGCAGGACACCCTCCTGTAACGTGCTCACGAGTGGGAGTCGTGGCTTTAGAGGGCGTGGTGTCAGCTGGAACCCAAATGAATTCAGCCAAGTACAAAACTCATGTCCAAGGTTGGTGAATGAAAGTGAGTTTATTTATTGCTTTTTGGTACTGAGGATTGAGCCAAGGGAACATTAAGCTATATTCCCAGCCCTTTTAAAAAATTATTTTCTAAATTTTAAAACAAGATCTTGTTCAGTTGCCCAGGCTGGGCTGGTCCTCCTGCCTCAGCCTCCCACGTAGCTGAGCTAGTAAGCAGGCACCGTCACACCTGGCTGCAAGCTAATTTATGAATCAACTCATTCATGGCAGGAGCAGGCTTTGCGGGTTCTTCATGTTTACAGGAGCTGTGTTTCCAGCCTCTCCTGGGCTGGAGAGGAGGAAGCTGAGGGCTCAGGTCCTTCTTGGAAGTTGAAGCGTTGTGCCTGGTCACGAGTCGCAAGCGTCTCTGTTGAGCAGAGGTGAAGTGGGGGAATGTCCTCCGGAGAGGAACCTTATGGTGGGTCCCTGGCCAGCTTGTTGAAATTAAGCAGGCAACTTTGGGAAAAATAAATGCTGAGTTCTGGGCCTCAGGAGAGGTGATTCCGATTGGTGGATTAAGGCTCAGGCCTGAGAAATGAATACTTTTAAAGCTGCCTCAGATATTTCTGATGGTATTTCTGGGCTGGGAACTACTAGTTTAGGTGCTGTTTGTACTGTTTAGCTAATGCTCACATTTTCCAAAGTGCCTGCTAAATATTAAACCAGTGGTTTCCATTCCTGGCTGCACATTATGGCCACTGGGGGAGTTTTTAAAAAATACTGTTACCTGGGTACTATCCCAGGCCAATTAAACCAGAGTCTCTGGGGTGAAGGGGCTTGCTTTAGCACTAATATTTTTTAAAAGCTCCCCAGTTGAATCTAATGTGCAACTAAACCTTGAAAGAATAAATAAAATTTATTCCTGAGCTGTGTGTTTGGAGGCTGCACTGGGTTATTGTCTGTTTTTTTTTCTTCTTCATTTTCCAGAGGGCTAATTTGTTATTAAAAATGTCAATTATCCTATGTGGCCTGATGGGTGTAAATCATCTGTCTTTGATTGGAACACCAGGTTTCTGTAATTGTGGTAGAAGACAGTGCTTTCTTTTTATTTCCTCCTTTCTTTTTGGCAGCTGTACCAATCTGCTGGTTCATTAGGCTCATGGAAAAACAGAACTTTGAATCGCTTTTTTGCACACCAATGTTGTAGTGATCTCTGCTAGTGGATATTTCTGCTGGTGATCATTTTGATTATTGTGGAATGGAGCCACGTCCTGAAGAGGTCCTGGCAGGTGAATAACACAAAGTGGCCGTCCCATTGGGTTGGGGTACATGCTTGGCTAGCAGAGCTGGCTAGATTTCAGCTCCTGCCCCTAAGCCAGGTACCTGTCTGCAGAGCAGGACCTGCCCACCCCAGCTGGCAGGAGAAAAGAGTGAGGCTTTGTAAGCCACATGGATTAGCGTTAGTAGAGCGTGGCTCCCAAAAGAAAGTGAGCTGTCACAAAGATGGGGTGACAGATGCTGGATGGGCAAAACCAGTGCTACCCTTAGACCTGGCAAAACAGGCCCATTCTCAGCTCTGTGTTCAGTCACACCTGACTCCTCAGGGTGGGGCCGAGGAGCTGTGCCTGCCCAGCCATGCCTGAGCTGCATCCCCAGTGCCTGATGACCTGATGACCAAGGCCCTTCTTCCCTGGGCCTGAGTCCTGGGGGTAGACTGTGGGGGCGTACCTGAGGCCTATGGAGTGATCATGGGTAGAAGGTGCAGATGGAGCTTGGGATGTGGACTGAAATGCTCACAGGCACACATGTGAGGCCCCTCGGGGAGCAAGGTGGAGCGGGGCTAAGAGCGGTGGTGGGCTGGTGCTGATGGACACAGGATGATATTCAGGGCCTGAGAGCCAGCTCTTCACATGCCAGTCCTAAAGTAACGTGGAGGGCATGCACAAGGCCCTGGGTTCCATCCTCAGCCCTGCCAAACAAAACAAAAACAAAAACAAAAACACAAACAGAAACTGAAACAACTAATGAGTCTGAGAATTTGCAAGTCAAACTGGCCTTCCAGGTTACTGTGAAGGTGTGTTTGTTAAGCTAGGAAGGTAAAATAAGCTATTTAACAGTTTATCTTGATTGTAGCTTTTAAATATTTAGAGAAGTGGTAATTGGGCTTTTTTTTTTTTCTTGGATTCTTGACCCAGACACCTCACCTGTTACGGAATGACAAACCAATGCATGTCAGATGGTAACAGAATACCACTGATGAGTGACTTGGACAAATATTTGTTTCTCACAGTCTGTAAAATCCAAAATCAGGGTGCTAGCAGATTTGGATCAAGGTGCTAGCAGATCGGGTGTCTGCTAAGGACTCATTTCCTGGTTTGCAGATGGTCAGTTTCTGTTTGTGTCCTCACATGGGGAATGAGAGAGCAAATTCTCTTAGATCTCTTTTATAAGAATACTCACTGCATTCCCGAGAACTCCATCATCTTGACCTCATCGATTCCCAGAGGCTCCACCTTCTGCAACTGTCCCACTCCAACAGATGAATTTTGAGTGGTTACAAATGGAAAAAAAAGCCAGACTGAACTCAATGAAAGGGCATCGTTGGCCGGCTGGGGGCGGGGAGGGGGCAAGGGTCTGAAGGTGAGGTCCCAAGGTTAAAGAATGCACGTGTGCAGGACATTAGCAACAACAGCAGGCAGCATGGAGCGGGGCAGAGAACCAGAGTAAGAGCAAGAGCTGCCTGCATCATTAGTGTAAAGTTCTTATACAGGTTGTTCTCTCATATTTACACTGTCACATAGTGCTGTAACCAGGGCACGCGTGTTTACCTGTGCCAAGTCATAGTTGCATAACTGTATCCTGCTGTGTGCCTGCACTATACAAGTTGGGTCACATCCTCAGGTGCCTTCAGACACCCTTAAAGCAGTCTGAGTGGTTCCCCTCAGGCATTTTGAGCTAGAGGTTAGGCTAAAGATCAAGGTAGAGGTGCGGAATCCTGTAGATGGTGATTAAATTCTAGGGTGATTTCAGGCACGCTGCTACCTCTCTATTAAAACGTCCTGGTAACAGATCGTGCTAGCGACCTTCTGTTTCCTAGGATTCTTGATTCACTGGACTCCAATGGCCCATAGAGTTGCCAAACGTTTCTTTCCAACTCCCTGCTTCAGCCTCAGTCTCTTCAGAATCATAGCTTTAGCAAGACTTTAATCGGGACCTTCCCTTTGGCTGGCATTTCTGGGCTTTCTGTGGAGAGGGGATGTGGTCAGATGCTGTGTAGTCAGGATGGAAAGATCTCTCAACAGGAATCAATGAAATGGTTTCCTTGAGTGTGGTTCCAGTAAAGACTGACTCCAGAATCTCTTCTCTTCTTCAATTAATTCTAAAAAGGGGCTTAAAATGTAAAAAACCAGGACAATATACAAAGAGCAAGAATCCCAGAATGGTTGTTTTGTTTTGAAGAGATGTTTCCACCAAGGAGTTCGATCTGCCAAGGATATCTTGAGACGGAAGCATCAGAAGAGACGAGAGCTCCCTGGACAGGGTTGTTATGGACAGGACTTGAAAGGAAATTTCCCCTGGCAACCAAGCCAAGTGGATCTGACTGAGGCAGAGGATGAAAGCAGGAGTTTAATGGTAGCTAAGAATCTCAGGAAAAATGATAAGAAAATGCACCCAAATGACAGCAGTGGGACCATTGTTATTTACATGTAGAATTCTACCAGCCCATGGAGAGTGAGCCTGGAAGTCTCACTTCTTATAAAAATCTTAAGAGTAGACTGGATCCTTGATGGTGTCACCCATAGTTATCACTATAGCTGCTACTGAGCTTGGCCAAATCCTATCCCCTCTGACACAGCTATGTGCATTAAACCTAGCATTCTTGGTCCGCTCTCCTGCTGGCAGCATTGAAAAGCGGTTCCTTCACACCAGCATTCTCTGGGTGGCTGCTCTTTCACAGTCCTGACAGGCTGACTGTAGTTTCTCCCGTTTCTTCAATGGTGATGTGAGCTCCTGGAGGTTGGGAACACTCACATAGTCCTTTCTGCAGAAGCAAAGAGCCAGCCCTGGAGAAGGGATGCAGGCTCGGGATGAAGATGTGTCGGTCAAAGGCATAGAGAGAAGTCATGCAAATCAGCGGGTCAGAGTTGCATTGCTCTTTGCAGGCTCTTTGGAGGAAGAACCAGAACCAAACCAGTCAATGTGGAGAGGTTCTTCTTTAGGGTATGAATTAGTGGCCTATAGCTGTTATAAATTACTAGAAATTATGTGAATTAACACAGCAGAAATGTATCATCTCACAGTTCTGAAGATTGGAAGTCAGAAATGGAAGTGTTGACAGAGCCATGGTGCCTCTTCAGCTTCTGGAGGGGACACTCCTCGTTCCAGTTTTTGGTAGACTCTGGGACTCATTGCGTGTGCTTCCATATGCACGTGGCCTTCTTTCTTCTTGTCTCTCTCTGTGTCCTTTTCTTTTGTAAAGACATTTGCCTTGGATTTAAGACTTACCCTAATGCAGTGTCATCTCATCTTGGTGTTTACCTGAGTTACATCTACAACGATTCTGTTCCATGCGGCATTCCAAAGAACGTCACATTCTGAGATTCTAGCTGATTTGGGGAACGCTTCCCTCCATGACAGCCTGAGATGTGCCTTTAGGAAAAATTTGTCTCATGCCCTTAGGGATGGCCTCATGCTCTGAAGTTCTTGTGTCTGCTTCAGGGTTGGTGCAGGGGGTGCAGGTGCAGGAGTGGGGCAGGGAAGACATGGGAGGATGTTTATTGACTGCTGACTCCCTGTCAGGTGCTTACTCTATGCTTATGTCATTGTACCCTTAAAACAGTGGTTCTTCAGAACAATAACCAGACCTGCAGCGGAAGAATTAACTGAGAATGTGTTAGGGATGCAGATTCTCCGGCCACCTGAGCCCTGCTGGTCCACAAAGGCTGAGGTTGGGGCTAGTAATCTGTGTTTCCACTATCTAGGTTGTTCTGGGGCTGCACTATCCTGGTGAAGAGTCTTCAGGAGGTGACATCTTCAAGCTGCCCCAAATAAGAGTGCCACCTGGGAGCTAAAAGCAAACCTATGTCCACTCAGAGGGTAAGTCCTCAGAGGTTTGACTACATTCATTCTGCATGGGAAAAAAGAATGCAGACTCCATTTTATCCCCAGCTTCTCTGAACAGACGGTCTGACTGTCTCACCTCCTCCCATTCGAGGGTTATCCTCTAAGACCTGCCTTCTAAGCTTCGGGACCTCATTAGAGGTTTGAAAAACTGGTATCAAAAGTGCCTGGGATCATTTTTATGGGCCTTTGTGAATAAGAAAACAATGCCAGCGAGTCAATATTATGCACAATTGGCAGTAAAATCCCCCTAAATGGCTCCCTGGCTCTAATTTTGTAGAGTAAAATCTATAGGAGTCCTGTCAGGTCTGGGGATTTTAAAGGTGAAAGGCCCTGTGCATCCAGAAAAGCCACTGAAACATAGAGGCTGTATTTCCCTCTTACTCCCTCTGGAGGGAAGTTAACAAAAGTACTTAAGCCTTTAACCTGCAGGGTGTCAGCCATCAGGTTGTGCAGGGCAGTCATTGGCATGTGGTGACCCCGACAGTCTGGCTTCCACACACTGCCGGCCACTCATGGCCATGAGATGGCAGTAGCCACTAAAGCAGCACTCACGGTCCCTGCTGCTTATTAGCCTGGCATTTCCAAATTAAACAAAATATAGATACATATGCACAGTCTGGAAGAGACCGTGAAAGATCATCCCTTTCCTGCTTCATCAAAACTGTCCACGTTGGAGTCAACGTGAGCAAACTGTTTATAAGATTCTCTGAGAAACAGCTCCCCAAATCTCAGTCACTGACTCAACTGATTAATTAATTCATTTGCTTAGTGTTTTTCCTCCCCACTTTTCATTCTGAAACATTTCATGCCTGTAGAAAAGCTGCTTGCATAACACTGTAACGTTTAACTTCTGTTTCTCTCTGTCTGTCTGTCTCTCTCTTGCTGAACCAAAGGTTTGAAGGTAAGCTGCAGACATGCAACTTGTGTTTTCTGAGCGCAAAGAGATGTCTCTGTACAAACACAGCATTGTTACGGCATCTGAGAAAACCATCACTGGCAAAATCATGCCACCTAATAATCTATTTTCGAATTGCCATTATTCTAGCAGTGTTCTTCAGATGGACATTCAGTCCATCTGGAAACCAGACTGTCTTTATTTGCCACATCTCTCTCTCTTTTTTAGAGCTGTCCTCTGTCTTTTTTGTCTTTTAGGACCTGGTATTTCTTCAGAGTCCAGTTCATTTGTTCTGTAGAAGGCCCAGAACTCTGGGTTTGTCCATTGTTTCTGTATCAGACTCAGGTTAGATATTTCAGAAAGAGTTCTGCCCAGCTGGTGACCTGGTACCTCCCCTGGTGCATCACTTCCGGTGGCACAGGATGATAAGGTTGGGCATCTGGCTAAGGTACCACAGGCACTGCCAGTCCTGTGACTGCGGCAGACTGTCCTTTTTCCACAGTGTCCAAGGGGCTGTTCTAAAGTTCATCCCCATCAGGACATTCATCTGCTTAAAGTCCTCCTCCTCTGCTTTCCATCACGCCCAGAATGACTTCTAGGTCTCTTGCTGTGACTTTCACAAGCCTGATGTGACCTGACCTGTCTGCTTTTAACCACTCACTATGTTCTAGCAACCCTGCTGTCTTTTTGGGGTTTTGGAGACGTCAAACTGTAGATGTTTAGCTCTGCCCACCCTCGGCACTAGGCACGGCTGGCTTCTTCTTACCATTCCGATTCTGGGACAGATGTCACCATCCCATCCCTATCTTATTTTCTTGCTGTCTCTTTCTATGAAGTGCTGGTCACCAACTAAAATGAGCCATTTACTTACCAGTTCATTGCTTGTCCCATGCTTCAGACTCACAAGGCCCACGGAGGCCAGTACCTAGATTGTTCAGTTTGCTATGTATTACTGTACAGCACAAAGCTGGGTACACAGTAGTGCCCAGGAAATGTTTGTGAACAAACACATGGATGAATGAAATTGGCTTAGTGCTAGTTGGGCATTAAAATGCTGCAGTGGCCACTGTGGAGCAGTGTCGTAGAAGTCAGGAGACTCAAGTATCAGGTCCTGCCTGTGACCTCAGACCAGGCACTTAACCTCCTGAACCTGACTCCTTTCATTGATAGAATAAAGGGTTTTGACTGGATAACCTTTTAGTCCCAGGATTATCTGACACCAAGTTCTACTCTTGGTGAGCAGATGACGTGCCTCTTAATGTGTGTACCTCGTTCATGTCATCTATAAAATGGGATGAAGGATACCTACATCATGCAACTTGTGAAGAGCAGTATGATGGTGAACGTGACTGAGCCCAAACAACTGCATGCTGCCCTGTCCGGATGTCAGGTTATTTTGATTCGGGGTTGTTCTCCTGAAACCAGGAAATCTCAAATTATCTATGTCTTCAGAACTTTCTTTGAAGCTTCCTCGGCAATAAAAAGCATTTTAGTTCAGACTGCTCTGGAAGGCTTAGTGGTTTGAGCTGAAGGGTCATTATAAGACCAGATGGCAGAGAAACCTTTTAGATTACTGTGTCCAGAAGCTTTGTGGTTTAGGTAGAAGCCCAGTGCCCTGGCATTGCCCTGCAGGAATAAAGATCAATAATGTCATTTGCAATAGGTGCTCCTGGTGCTCCTCACCCCTGCAGCCCCTGCCTGTCCCTGGCCCAGCTGTCCACTTGCTGCTTTGGAGACAAGGAGCAGAAGTTAGGCCTGGATGGGTCACTCATCACCATGACAACCACAGTGTGTGCTCTGTGCTGCCCAGCACTGAGGGAGAGGGGAGTATCAGGGGCCTACTGAAGGGCCTAAAGGCCAGGGCAGTGAGGGTGGGTGGGGCGTAAGTGCAGGAAGGTTTGGGTGGGGAAGAGAAAGGCAATTTGCATTCCTCTTATTTCTTTTAATTTTTTTCTAATTGTGAAACTTTGAATTCACATTTTTTTTTTTTTGGTCATTGTTCTATCACTGGGACAATATACCAGACACTGACATTTAAAGGAGAAGAGGTTTAATTGGCTCGTGGTGGTTTCAGTTCACACTCTACTGGCTCCAAGGAGAAATAGGATGGCAGAGGGATCTGGCGGAGGAAGGTGCTCAACCCATGGTGGCCAGGAAGAGAGCGGAGAGAGGAGCCAGAGACACGAATTCACCCTTCCAGATCCCACCTTCTAATAGCACATTCAGTGCCTTCATGATCCAATCACTTTGTAAACGTGTGAGACTTTTGGGGAAACAGATCCAAACTCTTGACACATGCCCTAAAATCCACCCTTTCCAATTGTACACTCCAATGTTTGTTCCAACACTCAAAAGTTCTCCCCGTGTGGGAATTAGCTCTTCTCAGACTGTACTGGTGACAGGGACACAATTTGTCAGCTTCCTGTATCCTCAGCCAGGGCTTCTATGAGAACAAGAATGACCTCTTGAGTGTGCCCAGTGCGGTTTGTGATAAGGAGGGAGGAGGCTGATTGACATTTAGAAAGTAAAGCAGGACGTCTAAGATGGGAAGAAGAGAGGAGACATTGTGTCAAACTGGAGGGTCAGAAGAGAGAGAAGACAGAAATGGATGCAGATCAGAACCTGCTGTGGGAAGGGGATGGCTCCAATTCTGTCCCTCAAAACACTGCATCTGCCTCTTGGTACACCTTGAAAGCCTAGGACCATGCTCTCATTCAAGTTATTTTGTGACATTTGATTTGTTCTAGTGGGACTTCTGCGTTCATTTTGCTTCTAAAAGTCTGAGGTCTTCCAATAACTTCACTTCCAGCAAGGGCCAGTGAAAACCCTGAGGAGCAAGGGGAACACACACTTTCACCCCATCACTAGAGCTCAGTGTGGACGCCTGCAGGCAGGCACGATCCTTGGATGAGTTGTGTGTAATTCTGCATCCCTAGCCCCAGCTTTTGTCCAAAACTCAGGTTACCCTCCCGTCAGTTCCTGTCTGTGGTCGTGGAGGGGGCTCCGGAGGGGGCTCCGGAGCGGAGTGAACCAGCATGGTCCATCACCTCCATCAGAAACCAACCTTGCCTTCTTTGTTCACAAGCCAGTAGTTCCCTCTTTCAGAATGAAAATCAGCTTCTTACTTGACTATTACAAATCAGTAAATAAGAGAACTAAAGGACTCACTAGAGTTCTCCAATAATTAACACTGGTTATTCACCACTGGAAATGAATAAGAAAAAAACAAACAATCAAACAAGTGAATAATAAGACTGTCAGATGTCAGGCTCGAGTTCTTTCCTGCATGTGCAAGAGGGTGTTTTCTCGATCATGAAAACTAAATGTCCATTTCTCTTCAGTCAAGGGACATAGAGGGGAGAGGTTTTCATGATGGAGAATTTGCTGAATGCTTTGCAGCTGGATTTTTCCAAGGTTGTTTCAACACAGCTGGCTAGGAATGCCACTGCAGCTGGTGACAGAGTCCGGGGCTCCCCTAGGAGGGATGTCTCCTTCTCAGTGGTACGGGCTGGCGAGAAAGGAGCAGATCCATGTGGGTGGATCACTGGTGGAGGAGCTCTATTTGTACTGATTACTGTTACATAATTTTCCAACCATTTCAAGTGCTTTGTTTTTCATTTTAGTACTGGAAACCCTAGAGGGCATTTTCACAAATGAGCAAGCAGAGATTCAGACACTTAAGTATATTACCTAAACAAGACAGACTTGAGATTCAAACACAGTTCTGTCTGGTTCCAAATCCCAAGTTTGGAGTTCTGAGCTGCTAATCTTTTCTGCTGCCTGGTTGGGGAGTTCTGGTTTGCTTGAAAGGGATGCTGTCTAGAAGCTGTCTGCAGGGGACAGTAAAGCTGGGTTTGGTTTGGGAAGAAGATAGAGGTAAGAAGAATGGCTGGGAAGGTAGTGTTAGAAGCAGATGGAGGTCCAAGGAATAAATCTGGTTCTAAGCACTTATTGCTTTAAAGTTTCAGCCAGGGATATGCGCAGGCAGCCGGTCATTAGTGGAGGAGGCTGAAACTCGCACCTGAACGCCAGCTAGGAGGAGTCATAGCTGGGCTTCCTTCTTAGTGGGGAATTGTAATGCTAACTAGGAGACAGAGGCAGAGGCTTCATTGACTTGTTCACAGGGCAGGGCTTGTTAAAGCTGGGACTTATGGCTCATTGAGGCCAGGGATCAACTCTGAATCCCCAGGCACTGGGTCTGTGATGCATGATTTTCTCCAGACGCATCTGATTATCCTGATAAGGCAAGAAAAGGGATTGACTGCTAAAGAGAAAGTTGGTTTTCCTCCCAGTACATTGAGAGCCAGAATTGCTAACCTTTGGCAAGCTGAGCAGGACCTGCCTCAGATCTTCTCCCACGATGCTTCTCTTCTCAGTCTTGTCTGTGAAGCTCATGGCCAGATCATGAACGTGGATGCACGCAAATGACTGGGGCTGAACTTCCTTGGACACATATTAAATGTGTGACCTAGGATACATTACCCTTTCATTTTCAAACCAGACTACAGGATTGCTGATACTGGCTGTTCCTAAAATATGTATGTGGAATAAAGCAAATGGGATGTGCAATGCAATCTTAGAAAAATATTTCACAGATTTGGAGGACTCTTGTTGCTTGATTTTGAGACTTATGATAAAGCTATAGCAGTCAAGACTGTGTGGTATTGGAAAAATGAGCCAATGGAATAGCAGAGAGTCCAAGAAATACACCCCTTATATTTGGTCAGTTAGTTTGACAGAGGTGTGAAGCAATTCACTGGAGAAAGCATGATCCATTTGACAAATGCTGCTGGAACCACTGGATAGCCAAGTGCTAAAAAATGAAATTTGAGCCATACCTTACACTCCGAAAAAAATTAAAATGGATCATAGATCAAATGCAAGATTTAAAACTTTAAAACTTTTAGAAGAAAACATTGGAGGAAATCTTCGTGAGCTTGAATTAGGCAAAGATTTCTTAAATAGGATGCCAAAAGCATAAATCATAAAAAAAGATAAACTAGACTTCAGAATTAAGCATGCATGCTCTTCAAAAGACATTGTTAAGGAAATGAAAAGCAAGACACAGTCTGGGAAAGCATATTTATAAAACACCTACTTAAAGAACTACTGTCCAGCTGTTAACTGTGTGAATAAAGAGCTCTGCCGGCTCAATCATCAACCAACAAATGACTCACATTTACAAAATGGACAAAGGACTTGAGCAGACACTTCAAGAAATAAAATATTTGGAGAGAACGTAGCACATAAAAAGTGCTCAGCATCAGTAGTTACTAGAGCAATACAAATCGAAACCACAATCTGATGCTAGGCCATATTCATTGCAGGGACTAACTGTCCCCTCTTCCCCAAGGTGACAGTCGAAGTATTGGCTGCGGAACTGGAGGTTTCATATACTGCTACCAAGAATGTGAGGGGACATTATTACTTTGGGAAATAGTTTGGCAGTTTCATATAAAGTTAAAAACACTTATTTTATAAGCCAGTAATCATATTCCTGGGTATTTACCCAAGAGAAATGAAAATATGCACCCACATAAAAACCTGTATTGCAAATGCTTATAGTGGCTTTATTCATAATCACCCCAAACTGGAAACAGCCCAGATATCTAACCTCTGGTGAATGTATAAAAATATTCTGAATTCATATATTGGAATTCTGTTTACTCACAAAAAAGTAGAAACTGCTGATATGCACAACAGCATGGATGAATCTCAAGTGTATTATGCCAAATGAAAAAAACTGGAATCAGAAAGCTTCATATGATATGAGTGTTCTGATGGCATTGTGGAAAAAGCAAGCTTGTATATGTGCATGTGTGTGTGCATGTTTGCGTGTGTGTGTGTGTGTGTGTGTGTGTGTGTGTGCGTGTGTGTGTGTGTGTGTGTGTGTGTGTGAGAGAGAGAGAGAGAGAGATGATTGACTACCAAGAAGGCATAAAGGAACTCTTTGGAGCTGTGGAAGTGTTCTGTATCTTGATTATGGTCATGGTTATGGTCATGTGTGATGGTCAACATCCTTAGGATGATACATTTAAATTGCAGGTTTTACAGGTCACAACAGATCAACAGCCGCAATTTGATATGGCCCAGCCCGTATGCATCACACCAGCCTGATGCAAGTGGCAAGCTTAAGGGCACCAAAGTAGAAGAAAGCGCTTTCTCATCCACAGTACAAGGAGAGCACCCAGGAGGGGCCTGCCAGCCGGAAGGGCGTTCTCTGTTCATCACAGTGAGGGGCCAGTGCTGCACAGGCCTCCAATTTCCCCTGAACAGAGCTGGCTCATGCACACACATCTTCCGGTCTTTTCCTAAATTAGGTTCCTCTCTTGAAGCTCACCAGCCTCATGGGAGTCGAGGCCGGGGTATAGTCTGGATAACACGATTCTTCCTGGACTCCAGGCTTCACATCTCAGCGCCCTTTTGTTCGCCTGCCACCTCTGCTGACAGAGGTCTCACGCAGACATTTCCTCTGAGCAGACAAGTGAAACGCCAATAATTCTTTGTCAGGCCAAAGCTACTGTCACGACAAAGCACTGAATGGTCATTTCAAAGGGACAAAGAATAGAAGCCATCCTTAAAGCATCCCTTGACAGGAGAGATTTAGGAACACAGACGGTATTATTGGGCTGAACCATTACCGGATGAACATCCAATGAGAGGCAGCATTACATGGGGCTGGTGATAAAAATCCCCAATATCCTCGAGCTTTACCTCCTAGAGGATTTGATTCTTCCCTCTCAGACAGAGTCTGTACCAAGAACTATTTCCTTTCATGAGGGTAGGCGGCTGCAGAGAGTACACTTTGGTCTTCAGAAAAACAGATCCACTTTCGAGTTGCTTTCTTCAGCACTAATACAAAAAAAGAAAGACAGAGAAAGAAGAAGCAAAGTCCTTTTATCTCCCTTGAAGGCCTGCTGCTTTAAGCTCAAGGTAGTTCGATTTACCATACTCTGACTCTCCCAAACTAGGTTGCTTCCTGGAGGGTTTTTAGCAGAGACTCAATCTCAAGTGAATAGGCACAACTAGAAAAGTTCTCCCTGCCTTTAAGGAGTCTTTTTTTTTTTTTTTTTAGAGCCATGAGAATACCTGAAAAAGGTGGCCTCAAGAAGTGGAAAAGAAGTTCCTGTTTGGGGAGAGTATCTATTTAGCCATATTTTAGAGAAAAGTGGAGGAAGAGAAAGCATTTGGTCATTGATTTTCTTTTCCATACCTACCATTGACTCCTGTGAAGACGTGAGGTCTTGAGTAGAGGTTTTCCTGTTCTTATTCCACCAACTTGGAAGCTTCTTGGGGTGATGAGGTTTATTTATCTCTTATTCCCAAAATATAGCACAGTGATTAGAATATAATAGGAAGAGGGACAGAAGTGACTAAGAATTGAGAATCTGCTATCTGCCTGGCCCAAGAGGATATGCTTAGTCTGTGAAAACTGGTGTATATATAAATATCAGTGCATTGGTTAGCTATTGCAAGAATAATGCTGTGTAACAAACCACCCCAAAACTCAATTAGGTTAAAAAACCTTCAGTCATTTATTGTTGCTTGCATTGTCTGGAATTTGGCTGATCTAAGTTGACCTTGGCAAGACTTGATTGAATGGTTCTCACTGAAGGTCTGTAAGTCCGCTGCCATGGATTGGATTTACATTCTAGATGTTAGGGTGGATCTATTCCATCTACCCCTCCATCTGCTTCTGAGGCCAGACATGTAGCCACGGGATGTTTTTTCCTTGGGTTTGGCAGAGACTCAAGATCTCTCATGGCCATATTAGGAACTGGCACATTCTCAGGTCCACTGCATTCTGTTGTTCCAAGCAAGTGGTAGGGCTAAATCCCAGGTCAAGGGGCTGGTAAACATGTGGTAGGTATAGCTTCAAAAGCACATGGCAAAGCCTGAAGGAGAAATGAAGGTTAAGACCAGGAATGCAGTTACAGCAACATGTTTCATCCTCACAATGATCCTGTGTGCTGGAGGTGATTTTATTCTTCATGTCACTGATGAGAAAACTAAGGTCAGAGCCAGATTCAGGTCTAAAGTGTGTTCTCCTTCCAGTGTACCATGCTCTGTCTTTGCTGTATTTCTTTCTTTTTTTTTTTTTTTTAATTTTATTTAAGGAGAAAAGAAAAAAAAAGCAGGGAAAGGGTACAAGTTATACAGATTTACAGAAAAAAAATGAACAGTAGGAAATCACTAGTTAATGGATTACATATTGTCATCTTAGAAATAATTGTTCAAGTCACAAAATTAAAGCTTGTAAAGTGGACATTCCATCAATGATACTGCAAACAGTTCTGTTCATTGATCCAATAAAACTCTGTGATATCATTTTCTATCTTATACACTTAAATATACATGCAGTTATATAGTTTAGAGCACTTTCTTTTCCTCTCTTTTGTACTATGACTATTACACATTTTGGGTTTCATTGCTCCCACGGTTCTTATTACTTTTTTGGAATAGAGTAAAACCAAATGTGACATAACAGAACAGAATCGGTCAAGTCAAAAGGGTGGACATAATAGATAATGTAAAAACATAATACAGGTGATCAACAATGATTACCATAATGTCTCCCGCTATCTCTAATAGAATTGCCTATATCATTAGTTATAATACAATTGAACAAAACAGTAAAGAATAAAACCGACAAAACCAAAACATTGGAGACATTGTAGGTCTTCAAAAGTAGCTAAAAGTGAACAAGAATGGGCGTCATAATGAATCTCATTATCTTCACAGCTGATGCCTAAACTTTCGAACCTGATACTATCCAGCAAAACAGAATAGGGGAACATCAGTTAAAAACCAGATGGTGAGAGTAATACAGGGCTTTAAATCAAGGTAATGAAAAGTTAAAATGGGTTACTATAATATATCCTGCTATTTTTTTCCTTTAATTAAAAGGATAAAGATAAAAAAGTAAATAATGGAGTGGAGATTGAGATAAAAGAGGGCATAACAATGAAACAGCGCAGATCAAAACATAACCATTTAAGCAGAATAGTGTTTCACCACCAGATAATCCTAACCTAAAAGTAGTTACCATATTGTTTCTTTCTTTGAAATCCTTGAGTACAACTTCGTATACTGTAGCATTAAGTATATCAAAACAATGTAAAACCATTCAAGAGAATGACAGCATTACAGAGTATTTAGAATCGACTAACAGAAAATGAACAATGGTTTCTGTATAATCTCCTTGTCTTTAAAAGGTTTTTGCTTATACTATCGTACATAATAAAATCCAATAAGATACAGCCTATTTAGACCATTGGAGACAGAAGGACAAAAGCTAGATGAGACTTCAAAACAAGATGATACTAAATCAGTATTACCTATTAAGATGTCATTTTCTCCAAAATAGCTGTTCCTATCATCCAATCTTCTCTGCCTCATTTCTGTTAAGCTCTTTTTCTGTCAGTAGCTGTCAGTTTGTCTTCTTCATTTTGTTCTCTGCTCCATTTGTTGTGGCCTCCCCGCCACTATTTCTGGGTTCTTTGTATTTTTCTTTTTTTAGAATATCCTGCAATACTTTCTGTAGAGTTGAATTGGTGGTTGCAAATTCCCCCAGTTCCTCTTTATCCTGGAAGCACCTTGTTTTTCCATCAATTTCCAGGGACAGTTGTGCAGGATATCTCAATCTTGGCTGGAGATTATTATCTTTCAAAGCTTGAATTATTTCCCCCCACGCTCTTCATGATTTGATGGTTTGTGCAGAGAAATCTGCTGTAATTCTGATGGGTGTTCCCTTGTAAGTGGTCTGTTTCTTGTCTCTTACAGCTTTTAATATTCTGTTCTTGTATTGAATTTCTGGAATTTTTATTATTATATGCCTGGGTGTTGCTCTGTTTGGGTTGTAGGTAGCTGGGGTCCTGTATGCCTCATACATCCGAGTATCTTTACCTTTTGCTAAATTAGGAAAATTCTCCTGGATTATTTCTGTGTGTAGCTTTTGTAGTTCACTTGTTTGCATCCCTACTTCTTCTTTTATGTTCTTAATCCTTAAGTTATGGATCCTCTTATCATCTTCTTGTCTTTGTATTATTGCTGTTTGTTTCTTTGTTATTTTTAAGAAGTTTTTAATTTCATTCTCCCATATTACAAGTCTGCCCTCCAGTTCAGATAGTCTGTCCTTAGTTTCTTTCAAGCTGTTATGCCAGTCTTCGATAGACTTCTTAGTATCTTGGTAGTCCCTTTGAACCTGCTTCACGTATTCTATGCTTTCTCTGTTTTCTCCATCAAACAATTCTCCCCTTTTTTTCTGTTCTTCCATTCCACCACCTGTTTTTTCTTGGGTGGTGCTTAGCATTTCTCTAACTATTCTGCATACTTCTAGCTTCAGGTCGTTGATAACTTCATTCCTGAATTGGTCTATGAGGCTCTCTATATGGTGCCTTATGTGTATTGGTGCGGTGTCTGCTATTGCCTGTTTCTCAGAATTGGGGGCCGAGGAGCCTTTCTTGTTGCTGCCTCTTCCCATGCTGCCTCTTCTTCTCTGTTCCTTATATATGCAAGCTTATATAAGAGACCCAGCTTCTCTCCCAGTCAGCCACAGTCTGATCGAATTGCGCCAGTTAGGTGTTCCCGCTCACCGCTGCGCACCAGGGAGTTACGGACCAGGCAGCCTACGCGTCTCCCCTCCCGGCCACCGTCAGGCTCTGGGATCTGGGTTGGGACAGCCTACCAGGTCCGCCGGCAGCGTCACGCAGGCCAGGCACTTTTCACCAATCCCGCCCGAGAGGGGGATGTGTGGCTGGAGTCGCCACCGTGCCCTGCTCCCGCAGGACTGCTCGGGCCCAGAAAGTCCTCTGCTGGAGTCAAACTGTGGTAGAGTGTCAGTTTCTCTCACTCACCTCACCATAAGTCAGTGCACGCCTCCCTGCCGTTCGCAGATTGCCGTTCTCAGAGCTTCTGCACGTCTCTCCCCTTGCCGAGCCACTGTAGAGGCAGCCAGCCGCCGCGCGGCGGGAAACCCAAATCGTGGCTTACAATGGCGCGGTTCCAGCCTCCACACCGAGTCTTTTCTGTTCCTGTTTTAGCACCAGGACTGCATTCCAAGTTGGCTTCTCTCAGCCCAGTTCGTTCCTGAGTCAGCAGAGCATATCTCCACCTGCTTATGTCTCCTTAGTCCGCACCATTCCTGGCTTCTGAGCCGAGTCTCTTTTTTCTTTTTTATTGGTACCAGTGATTGAACTCACGACCACAAACTTGCAAGGCAGGTGCTTATGCCGCTGAGCTAAATACCCAGCCCCCCTTGCAGTATTTCTTGGTGCTTAATGAATACATGCTGTATACAGGTTAAAAAATGAAAGTCCAGCTGAAGTTAAAAAATTCAGCCAAGAATCTCTTTTACCAAATGAAATTCTGGTTTTTTGAAGATTTGTGTAGGTATTCTGGTTCTAGATTGTGTCCAAACAATTCCAAGTATTGTTCAGAGATCAGTGACTGGGCTGTGTTAGGTCCCTGGTCACATCTTGCTTCTTTAGAGAAGGCACACAGACCGCGACTCCTCCATGCAGGAGGGACACCCCTTCAACCCCTGTGGCTTAAACAACCATAGGAGACTCACATATGGCAATTTCATGACTGCTCTGGATGAATTTCTTACTTTAAGTTGAGTGCACCAGTGTAAAGAAATATGTCTTTCTAAGAGAGCTGCCAATTCCTGAGTTATTTCTCTGACCTACTATGGTCATGCAAATGGTCATTTTGTCAATGCTGATGCATTTCTGTGGGTGACCAGATGGTGGAGAGTGACCAGAGGAGGCTGAGGTATCTCCTGTTCCTCTTAGGATGGGGTCTCACTGAGGAACCTATTCATATCTGAGGAGATTTCAAAAAGAGAGGCAGAGCCCATTGGCTGGACCAGGGTAGGTGACTCAGGAAGTGACACTGGCCTTTCTGAGTCAACATGGAGCTCTGTGTTCTGCTAGATGCAGACACTGTACTTTTGTACTCAGCGTAGTCGCCTCTCTCCCTACACCATGTCATCAGAAGGCGCCACTCAGTGTAGAAGCTCACAGAAAGTAGGCAAAAGGTCCACATGTTGGTTCTAACAACTGAAATTTCAGAAGTTGGGATGGCAGGGAACAGAGAGGTACCTGACAGGGCCGTGTTTGTCTGGGGACTTCTTGGCATAGTTCACTTCATCCACTGCCAAAATTTGGACAGTTGCCTCTGCCATCATGACTAGAGAGATCCTGGGAAACCAGCCTGTCCTGGTCTCCCCTCTCCCTCTGGATTCCTGTGAACTCAGCTCCTTACAGTATTTCCAAGGTTATGCATGGATGTCTTCTTTCTCCTGGGGTCAGTAGTACTTGCATCATTCAGAGATGAGTGAGAAACTTGTTTTCAGGGGAGGGATGAAGTGTTGTTTGGGAAAAATTACTGACCAACTCCAAAACCGTGGGTGGTTGCATGGTGTGATTGAAATTTCAGTGTCGGATAAACTTAACTCCCCATTGTCACTTGTCATAATCCCTCAGAAGCTGGGCTTGAAATTGTTTTCTCTGTGATCTGCCTGTTACCCTTGGAGAGGTCCAGAGGACTGTTCATCAATACTCAGATCTTTGTGGGAGTTCATTGGTGATATCCTCCCGAGGGAAGACAAGTGCAATTTTGTCTCATTTCCGGTGTGCTGCTTTTTGGAAGCTGGCTTATGAATAAAGGAAATGGGCAGAAAGGGGAGAAGGATGAGAGGAAACAGTGGTTTTGGAATGTGGGTGTCTTAGTTACTTTCCCATCGCTGGGACAAAATACTTGACACCTACAGCTTAAAGAAGGAGAGATTGATTTTGGTTCATGGTTTTTGGAGAGTTTATCCCATAATCAGATGGCTCCAAGGCACGAAGGATATGTTGGAAGGATCTGGTGGAAGACAGCTGCTCATGTCATGTCATGATGGCCAGGAAGCAGAGAGTGAAAGAAAGAGCCAAGAAAAAGATCACCTGTCTGGGTCGTGCCCCTGTGACCCACCTCCTAGAAGGGTGCTTAGCGCTGAACTTCTTGGCCAAATACACCACCACCAAAACATTTGGGGGATATTCTAGATCAAAACCATAGCAACAGGCCAGATGTCTGTTGTTTTCATATTTTTTATTTCACTTTATTCTCCCAGGAAGCCTTTGGAACTTAGGATAGGTACTTCTTTCCTATTTTATAGATCAGTAAAGTAAGACTTAGGTCATATAAAGTGAGCTAGCCAATAAACTGCTAAGTAACAGAAGCACAGATTCAAGTTCAAGGCTTTCTGGATGCACATCTGGGCTATGTTTGCTCCTACTATAGAACTAGCCACCTGGACCATATATCCCCTTTCATTCATTGACAAAACCACGGCATATAAATGCACGTCTTTTGGGATGGATGAATGACACTTCTCTGTGTTGAACTATGCTCTTCAGCCTTTAGCTTCCCAGATTTCCCATGGAGTTAGGTTTAGCCTTTGAGTACAGGAAAAACCATTATTCTTCACTGTTGGGATGCTCTTAGCTAGCATCTTTCCAGGTTCCTTCAGTTGCCCTTTATTAGAAAAATTGTAATGATGTGATACACCTCATTGGCTCCAATGGGCCACACACAGCAATTTAACCAACAGAGCAAAGCGCTTGACCTTGGAGGGCTACCTACCTGAGCAGCGCAGGTCCAAAGCGCAGGTGTCCCAAAAACCAAATCAAAGGCCTTGCACACACACACCACACTTGGATGAAGAAGTAAACAATGCGGAGTTTATTCTGGAAATAAAGTCCCACAACTGGCCATTTAGTTTTCTTGCAAGGAAGTGTAGCAAGACAGAACCAAATCATTTCATTGGAAAGCACATACTAATTGCCTTTGCAAAATAGGCTCCAACCTGGCTTCTTCTTCTGCATACTCCATGTCGGAGATCCATCCTTATCTGCTGTCTTGGTGGAGCCTTTTCCATTACGTGTCCAGCAGTCTCAGTCCTGAGTCAACTACTGGTAGGTGAGAAAGTGACTTCTAACAGTCCCAATCTTTCTCTCCAAGTGTTACCTTGGAAGACATCCTCTCATGTTCCACTGTTTTGTGCGGACCTCAGCTCTATCTCATCTCTCTGTGCCTGGACGTCAGTTCTTGCTTCTTTTACTACACAGTCCCTTCTTTACTCCATCTTTCTGCCACTACTCTTTTGTATTTTAGTATGGGGCTTGACCTGGAGGAAGGTGGGTGGTGGTTCTATAAGCAACTGGGAGCCACAGAAGGCTCGTGAGAATGGGGCTGGCTCCATCAGTGGGGAAAAGGAGGATGTGGTGGTGCTGGGTGGGTAGTAGGAAGGGACAGAACTGGGGAACTAATCTATGACTCTGTCCTAACAGTGGTGGCGGCAGGGGGCGCATGCAGAGGCTTAAGGTAGGAAACAAGTGCCAGGAATGGGAAGGAGAGTCCCTGTTGCAAAGTTCTCTTCCTCTATATTTCTAAGCCCCCAGGCGTTACAAGAGAGCCTTGGTCTTTAAGGATGCTTGTGGATTTTAGGGCCTGTGGAATGTACTAGCTGCCTTGGAGATGAGCCACAGACAAAAGTGTTTAATTCTGGGCTGTGATGTGGGCAATGGTTAGCCTTTTACAAAACAGAAACCCCAGGAAGGAGATTTATTCTCAGACAAAGGGAAGAGAGAAAATAACTTGAGTTGTTATAAATGAAAGGCAGAACTAGATTAAGAAAGTGAGATAAGGAGAAGGGATAAAGACACTGCAAATGAGTAGATGAGAAAGAGGAGGGATTGTGCATCTGTGGAGAAGGAATCCACCCAGCCAACCCTCTTTCCACCGCAGTGGAGAAGGAAATTTCCAGGAAAACATTATTATTATTTTTTAAGGAAAATATCTTGCTTGGTACAAAACATGAGATGTTGAGGGCAAAGTTTAGTGAGCATCAAGAAACAAACTTCCCTGCATTATACACAGGCAGCGACTTGGTGATGAGAATGGTCATGGGAGGAGCGAGGAGCAGAAGGGTGGTTCTGGGGCATCTAAGAATAGAGCGATGCCACACAACTGGAAATGGTCTGCATGTCTGTGACATAAAGGAAATTTGCATTCCTCATTTCTCAGCACCTTCAGGGAAATCTTTCTCCAAGATTCCGATGGGAGTTTTGACCACTGTTGTTTTTAAACTCAGAAGCCACAAAGATGCTGACTGCTTTGGGCAGGCTAATGCTGGGGGCAGAGGGACTCCTTGCAAGGGTGGGTAAGGTGTCCACCAGCTGCAGGACCGGGAAAGGAACCCTGAGATCAGAGACTTTTGGGGAACATACAGGCATCAGGAGAGAGAATCCTAGATTTCCACCGGTCAAAGAATGCTATTCTGGCTTGTCATGTACATTTCCTAAGAGTGGGAAGACGCCACCTAGTGGCTGGGTCACTTATCTCACTTGAGCAGCTACTGAACATGGCACATTCATTTGGTTGCCAGGCAGGCATGTAGACCACTGAGCTAAATCCCCATGCACACTCATTTAGAATGGCCCTCACTAAAGGCAGAGACCTCTGAGTAGTTCAGAGCTGCAGCTTGGGAATCTGCAGTCCAGCACAGGGCTTGAATTTCAGATCAGATCGGAGGGGCTAAGTGTGTGGGGAGGCTGGGATGACAGGAGATGCTGCTGGCTGAGACTGATGTTCTCAGTCCCTCCAAGCTACAATCAGGATGTTTTTCTTCATATCTTCCTGATTACTTCTCTCCAAAATGAGTAAATTCTGCCCCAAGTCAGTGCTTCCCAAACTTTTGTGTGCAGTAGGATCATCGAGATATCTTGTTAAAACTGCATGCTGAATCTTGTACCCAGAGGTTAGGGAGTGAGGCCTGAGAATTTGCATTTTAATCTGTTGCTGCTGCTGCTGCTGCTGCTGCTGGTGGTGGTCTGGGAATTGCACTTGGGAGAACTCCTGTCCAAAATGAGCGCATCTCAAGCTTTAATGCATGAAGAAATCTATTGACAATCTTGTTAAATTGCAGGGTCTAATTCTGTGGCTCTGAGATGAAACCAGAAACTCTGCATTTGGCAGCTCTCAGGTGATGCTGTCTGTATGAGGACCACCTTATGCATAGCACTGTCCCAAGTCATGCTGCCATTGACCTGACTGGCTGAAGGTCAAGTGTTTCCAGCCCTCAGGAAAAAGATCTCTGTCTGGCTGCGATTCCCCACTGCATTGCACGAGGTTTTGGTCTCTCGGTTTGCATGTGTCTGCAGTTCTCGGCTCAGTCTACCCCGCCTCGCATCCCTGCTAGAGGCCGAGCTGCCCAATCAGCTGTGGGAACACCTGTTCAACCCAACAGCAGTGCCGTGGGGACAGTTAAGCCTCATCAGGCTCTGGCTCTTTCTGGCTGCTGGACATTCCGCTCTTGCTTTCTCCCTGGGGCCTGCTTTGCCCACTTCATGCTGGCAGAAGCTGCCTGAATACCAGCTGTTCCCTTGCCCTTGAAACCAGCCATGGTCAGCTTCTCTCTGGCTTCCCTGCTGTCCCTGACCACTTCAGAGTGTGACTCCAAACTGTAAAAAAAACGAGCCTGAGACAACTTGGGCCTGAAGCTGCTTGGAGAAATGGGAGTTCGTCAGTGTCTCATGTGAGGTCTGTTGTCTGCAGGAATCACATAAAAATAAGGAAATCAATCTAATATGCAGTGCAAAGGAACGGGGGAGCTTTGTTTAGTTTTGTTTGTGGAGGGAGGGAGCGTGGAAAGGAAAATGGGTTGGAGTTCTGACTTGGGCTGTAATGTTTTTACTTACAAAAAGAGAGGGTCAGATTAAATCACCTTCAAGACACTGCACATCTCAAAAATCACTATTGGAGAGATTTCCAGAGAAGGGCAGGCAAACGCTTAGGGTTTAGAATTAGGAAGACCTGGGTTTAAATCTCCACTTTCCCTAATTGATGACCGGGAGGTATTGGGTCTGTCGCTACCCACTCTCGGTTGCTTCTTCACCAGTGAGCACTGACAAAAATAAAAATAAAAAGGACTTAAAATGACTGCTGGTACATAGTGGGCACACAAGAAGCGGCAGCTAATATGGCAATCATTAAAAACGTGGAATACCTGCCCCTGTCACTGTGCTTTGTTTAGCTAAGCTGGACACAAGTGCTCCATGTGCACTGTATTCTTTTTCTCTAGAAATCAATTCTGTGCTCCCCAAATTGGCCCTGTAGATAGTCTGTGTTTGCACAGCTCAGCCCCGAAGAGCATGTGTTCTAAGTCTGGGGACAAGAAGGTAACAATAATTCAATCTGTAAGTTGCCACACTTAGCAAGTTTTAGGGAATTATTTAACACTAAATTGTGAGGAAACTGACTGGAAAATAACTGGTCTAATGGCTCCTGTGGGCCCTGTCAAGTAAAGGAAATGTTTAAAGTCAGGGTGGGTAGAATGGGACTGAGTGGTTTTGCATTCTCTCTTGCTCTGAAAATTGTTGTCCTGGGATACCAAGCATAGTGGGTGCTCATTAAACGGATCCTCTTTGAAAGAAGGATGCCTAGGACTTAACTGCTCTGTTCCTTGATGACCACAGGACGTCCTGGATATGACTGGTATGTTTATTTACAGCCCAATGTCTTGTTAATTTTGTTCTCTTTTGGGCAACTAGAAAGAAAGTCAAAGAAATCAAGTCAGCTGATTTATGGGCAGGAATTTAGTGGAGGAATGTCAGGAGCTTATAGATAGACCAGGGAGGCTGGAGAGTCGAAGTTTGCAAAGAATAGGATTGCAGGACTTAGCTGGTGGGGCACGCTGCAGGATGAGTCCGTTCTGATGACACCCATGTCCTGTTCCTTCTTCCCTTGCAGCCCCTCTTCATCCTTCCTTCCTTCCTTCCTTCCTTCCTTCCTTCCTTCCTTCCTTCCCTCCTTCCTTTCATACTGGGGATAGAACCCAGGGCTATTACACAGAGCTACATCCCCAGCCCTTTTTATTTTTTTAAATTTTAGGACAGTGTCTCCCTAAGTTGTAAAGTTACTCAGACTCAGCTCAAATTTGATGATCCTTCTGCCTCAGCCTCCCAGATTATGAGAATGTCAAGTTTGTGCCACACGCTTAGTTCCATGTACACATTTCTTATTACTTAAGGAAACAGACCTGGCATCGCCACCACTGTTGTCTCAGGCCTAGCTGCCAAATGCAGCATAATGCATCCTTTGGTGACCCAGTCAACAGTAGCTCACAAGAGCGTGTTAATTAATAGCATCACATTAATTAATGACTGGCTCATTTTTACATCCGTGTCCAGCAATTACTTTAGCTGCTATTTTTTAAATAAGATAGAACAGTTCCAAGGACATTCACATGATTCATATGTCAGCCTGCAGCCCAATGAGTAGTGTTGCCTTTGATATTAATCTCTGAGTTTTGGGTAGTTAATTTCTTATTAGGCCTGGTGTGATGATTCAATCATTTGTGTCTGCTGTGGTTTGGATAAATGTTCCCTGAAGATCTGCAGGTGAAAGGCTTGGTAACTACACTGGTGCTGTTGGTAGGTGCTGTGGGACGAGGACTTGAGGGATGTCCTCCAGTCATCAGGAGTGTGACCTTAGAGGGGACTGTGGAGCCATCACTTCCCTTTACTTCCTGGATCATGAGGTGAGTGGTTTGTTCTGCCAGGCACCCCAGCATGACGTGCTGCCTTGCAAGAGGCCTGAAGCAATAAGGGTACTCAGTCATGGACAGAGCCATAAAAACCTGTTTCCTTCAAAGTTAATTATCTCGGGGCTGGAGGTTTAGCTCAGCGGCATAAGCACCTGCCTTGCAAGCAGGCAGTCGTGAGTTCGATCCCCGGTACTGATAAAAAGGAAAAAGACAAAAAACAAAAAAGTTAATTATCTCCTGTATTTTGTTATAGTGATGGCAAGCTAACTAATACAGTGTCTGATATGTTTAAGTTTAAACAAATGCTTAGAGCCAGGCAGAGTGGGGCCTAACTGTCACACCAGCGCTGTGAAAGCCTGGGACAGGAAGATCAGAAGTCAAGCCCAGGCAATTTAGTGACTTAGTAAGATCCTTTCTCAACACAAATAAAACAGGGGGTGATCTAGCTCACTGTAGAGGCCCTGAGTTCAATCTTGTTGCTTTCTGTCATATTTTAGGGCAGGAGGAGGACTGGAAGAAAGGAAGCAGTGTCCATGTCCCTTAGCACCTAGATTCCTCCGTGGCAAAAATTTGCTGTGACATTTGTGGGTGTGTTCCTCTGCTCCCCTTGTGTGTCTGAATGATCCCTAGTACGGCTAACAATTCCACTTCCAATTTAGGAGTGATATGGAAGTTTTTTTATGAGTATGCATTTTTTGTGTGAAAATAATAAAGTCGATTAGTATTTCCAATGAAGGTCTCACTGGGCATGGTGGCACATGCCGATAATCCCAGCACTGGGGAGGCTGAGGCAGGAGGTTTGCCATGAGTTCGAGGTTACCCTGGGCTACATAGTTTAAAGCTAGCCTGAATTACATAATGAGACTCTGCCTCAAAACCAAATAAGAGAGAGAGAGAGAGAGAGAGGAAGCCAGTGCAAGAGCTGAAGGCCGAGAACAGTGCAGAGTGCACATTAGTCTGGTTTACCTTTCTAGCAAGCAAAGGAAGGCACGTTGGTCTTTATGAAAGGAATCAGGGTCACAGTTGCCAGAGCACAAGCAGTGGAAACAGTGGGGTGGTGTGGAAACTCAGGCTCCCCTGCAGCTTCTCAGCAGATACTGTTTTATAGCCCAGTGAACAAACCACTTCAAAGCAGCAGTTAAGGCTTGGCTAAAAAAAAAAAAGCATGAAACGGTGTGACTCGGTATTTTGCCAAATCCTGCAAAGACGTTTCTGTAACTAACAATCAGTAATGAAGGAACAGAAGAAAATTGTGTCTATAGACACCTAGGTACAAGCATGTTTACACGCACATATCCGTGTAGCACATGCAGGCACACATATATAATTAGGCCAGGGCAGAATAAATTATATAGACACCATTCATTAAAGAACCTACTGCTAACAGACATCAGCCTGCTGGTATAATTTGAGGCTCTCCCCTTCACTCTGTGAGTCAGTTAGTCTGTCTGCCATCCAGGATGCTGCAGAACAGGGCCCAGAGACTAAGTCCTGGTGTCCTCTTCCAGGGGCTTCCAGTTAGAGGAACACAGATGAGCCTGTAAGTGGATAAACTGCCCCTGACCTGTGGCCCCTAGGACGCCAGCCTGTGTCAGCACCCCAACTCCAGGATTTGTGCCTGTAACGCGCACTGCTTTCCATCCTGTGGGGACCTCGGGGCTTTTCTCATGCCCTGTACTTCGTTTCTTTTCTTCGTAATCTCCTGTCTCACTTGCACAGCACTGCTGCCAACTGGCTGGGTTTAATTCAGTGCCAGCAGATTGCTGTATGGACAGGAAGAAAGCGTGCTCAGCTCCTTGGGCTCCTGTCCGCAGCCAGCTCTTTCCTGGGACCGAATCAGGTCTGCCGGCAGCCAGGCAATATGTCCCTCAGTTCCGAGCCCTCTCTCCATCTGCAGGCCCTCTTTGCAAGGGGTCTCCGGGAGGCTGGATTTTCACCAGCTTTTCCAAAGAGCTCCCGTTTTTCTCCAGGGTGGCCATTTCCTCTGGCCACTGGCTACTCCGTGGTGTCCATCAGCTGATCCAAGACTCACTTTGGAAGTTTGGTAGGCAGACTGATCACTGCATGATACAAAAGGCCAAGCATTACCCCACCCACCTCTCCATCTGCCCTTCTTGGAGAGAGGCCGGCCAGAGGGAGTTAGGGGGGATTTTATTTAATTTCAATTTTGTTATAGTCTCCAAAGCAGGAGAATTAAGCTAACTCCGAAAAATGTGGGCAGCTCTGCTTTGATCTTGTCAGCTTTCTGCTCAAAGGGCTTGCCCTTCTCTCTTACCCCAGAGGCAACTCACATCCTTGCCCTTGGTATTCTAGGTCCCGTGCCTGAGGTGATCATCTTCCTAGCACCTCCCACCATCTCCTGTTCATCTGCTGCCCATCCTCTGTTCTGGCCACACCCGGCCATTGCTCAGGTCAGCCTTTTACCCACAATGCTTTGCTTTCCACCCCCACCTCCACCTCTTGAAATGCTACTGACTTTTCAGAGCTCCAGGTCCCATGTCACTTCTCTCAGGAAGGTTTCTGGTTTCTCGAGGGTTTCTTTCCCTGTTTTTCTTTTCAGAGCATTATGCTGCTATCACTTGCATCAGTTGGGCTTTGTATGACATATTTTTTTCACTATAGTCCTTCAATCCTTCCTCCTTTCTCCTTCCCTTCTTTCCTCTCTCTCTCCTTCCTTTGGTTCCTTTTGGTTCCTTCTGGTACTAGGGAGTGAACCCAGGCCCTTTGCACTGAGCTGAATCTCCAGCACTTCTGTTTTGTTTTGTGGACAAGACAGGTTATTATGTGGCCAGGTGGGGCTCACACTTGTCATCCTCCTGCTGCGGTCTCCTAAGCACTGGGATTACAGGCATACCGCCCCTGTGCCCAGCTAAGACTCTGTCTTATTGGGCTAATAGTGACTCACTATGAAAAAGTCCAGGAGGCAAACCGAACTCTCCCTTGCATGGACCTCATGCATCCAAACAGTCAACAGTTCTGCAACTCTGGCCTGCTAGCTATTTCTGGATCCCATTTCTCCTCTCCTGTTAGAGTCAGCTCAATGCTTTGGCCCTCACCACTGTCTGTGAGGTCACGACAGTAGCCTCTTCTGGATTTCCTTGCTGTGGTCTGCTGGGCTCACAGCCACTGTTCTCGCAGGGCCAAAGTGCTGTGTTTCACTCATTGAGTTAAAAATGTTCTCAGTAGCAAAGCCCATCATGGTTACTAGGACCTGGTGCATAGCAGGTGCTGAATAAGCACCCGATGAGTGTACAGGAAATGTCACTGGATGGAGGGCAGTGCACACGCTTGACTGGGCGGTGTCCCAGGACCCTTGACTCAGATACTCATCCTCCCCTGGGAAAGGGGCTTTTCCCCTCTGACCTATTTTGTGCATCTATAAAATGGCAAAGATGATTTTACTTCTAAGGTTTGTAATGAACTCATTTCTCCCTGAGGTAATTTGCTTTTATCTAACAATTAGGCAAACACCTGAAACTGTGGTGGGGTCTGCATTGTAAGAGGTGACTTCATTTAGAAATGTGTTTTTTTTTTCCTTTGGAGTGGACATAGGTTATTGCTAATTAGATAGAACACAATCAAAAAATCCCCTTCTGCTTTCTGCTTGAGTCTCTTTTGCCCTAAATCATCGTGCTCTGTGACTTGAGGCCTATGAATCAGAATCCAGTTAAAGTGCGCCTGAGAAATCTGCCTGGACATAAAAATCAATAGAAGGACTAAAAAAAAGGAAGAGGTTGATTTCAAGCTACAAATTACATAATTCAGGGGGCGCGAACACAAGGCTTCCTCCTCTCAAGACGGTGGAAGTTGGAAATCTGCGGTATTAATGTAACAGTTGAGGAACATGACAATAGTGACTATGCCAGATTTCCCTGTGCCGAACTGTTGGGAAATGAGGTCAGACCACAGAGAGAGTGGCCACGTACTCACCTGTGCGTCTTTCCTGAACATTCCTTGCTCCTGCTCCTGTTGGTATATTCAGGCTAGTTATTTCATTGGATAAACAGTGTCATTGCTTTTGCAGGTCTTGTAGAATCTTAATAATTTATACCAGGCTTATGTTGTCTTTAGGAATAAAACATTTGATATTAGTGACCTTATTAAGTTCCTTTTGGCTGTGTATTTTCATCGTCCTTATGGAATATTTCTACCTGAAGGCCTTCAAATTTCAAGCCTCAGAGCCACAGTTTGGACTGGGAAACAGTCTTCTTTGTGATCCCATTTCTAGCTGTGGTCCTGTTTCTGACTGAGTCTGGGATTACTGGGTGGGAGCAGTGCTGGGAACTGGCGGCTTCTGGGCTCAAATAAAACCTATGAGAGTCGATCTGTCCGGACCAAGGGAACCGGGCCACGCATCACCCACCCTTTGTTCTGTCTGGGAAGTGAGTGAGAGTAGAACTGTTTGGAGCATGACATGGCAGCCTGAGGTCCAGATGACAGGTGGCACCGGGGAAGGGCATGCACAGCTGGGTACCCCTCGTCTGAAATGCTTGAGGCCAGAAGTGTTTCAGATTTAGACATTTTGGATTTTGAAATGTTTGCACATTATAATAAGATCGAAATTCAAGCCAAAAATGTATTTGTATCATATATACTTTAGATATATAGGCACATATTTTATATGATATTTTTAAATAGTTTTATGCACGAAATAAAATCTCACAGTGTGGAGTATTTTGGATGTTTGGATTGAGGACACCTAACCTGTGGCAAATCTTACTGTTTGTGTTCTGGTGCACTTCTCAGAACAGGGATCCAGACAGCAGCACAGCTATGGAGCCGTCCTGTTCCCAGGCTGCTTCCCACAGTGCAAGAGCTTCCCTGTCGTGGCTGCATCAGTTAAAGGCTGTAAACCTTTTGTGTTGAAAGTCTTTTACCTTCTTGAAAACTTTTGTCAATTGCAAATGTGACAGCGAATGTGAGGGTTTGGAGCTGCCGAGAGCGTTCTGACCTGTGTTAGTGCAGGCAGGGAGGGAGCGGCCGGGAGCAGCTGCCTGTTCTTGGCCTTAAGTTCCACACTGGGTCACAGCTGGTTGGGAAGGTCAGTAGCTGCACCACTGCACCCCATCTTCCAGAATACATGTGTTTCACCCCTGGCCTTCTCACATGCTAGGCACCCCTAGCAGATAGCCTTCAGGGTCTACCATGCTTTCTCTACTGCTCCTTTCTTTCAAGGACCTGGTTGGGGTCAAATCGAGCTCCTGGTAGCTTTTTTTCCAGCCCTCCCCCCCTTTCCTCTTGGTAAAATTCAGCACCGTGCAGAGGAGGGAACACCCAGCAGGCACGGACTCACTTCACCTTACTGTTGCCCTGCAGTTCAGCAAGTGACTTGGGGTTTTCCTGACTCAGCTTCCTTTCTGCAATATGAAGCAGTCAGTTAGCTAGCAGGGCATTAAGATCTATGGTTCCTCTGCTGAATGAAGTGCTCTCCAATCTGCCCTTCATCGTTTTAGTACACTATTAAGTGCTGTTTGTGATACTCGCCCTTAGGTTCATCAGAGAAACTTTGGAAATATAGATGAGAACAAAGGGGAAAAAAAGAAGATCATTTTAGTGGGGAGGGAATCTTTGCTGTGTGATGAAGACCGACTGGCCTCTCTGGGTGTGTCCCCCCCCCACATTCTACCTTTAACCTTTGCCCCAGCCCATCCCCTGGCCCCTTCTGCCCCTGCCTCCTCCTGTGCCTCCTGTAGGCTGCTTAACCTCATGGAAGGCTGCGTTCTACTAAAACTGCAGTTAAAAAAACAGACTTTAAATCAGATCTATATGCATCTGTAAGGATGCATTTGGGTGATGCCTGACTTCATCCTGGCCTTGCTTGAGACTTACAGAACATTTCTAAGTGTCTTTTACTCATTTATAAAATGGAGATAAACGTTTTGTGAGGATTTGGCTTATGGCCTGTCTTATACTTGTAACTAAATAAGCGCTATCTCTGGATAACACCTAGTTCAAGCTTTCCCTTTTTGCTTATACTTGTGGCTTTTTCTAATATGGTCTGTAAAACCTCCCAGTGACTTTTTTTTTTGAGATGAGATCAGCAAAGAAAACATTTTAGGACCAAAGGAAAACATGGTAGACCCTGAGGACTAGCTGGTAGGGATACCTGGCATGTGACAAGGCTAAAGATTGAAATTCGTGTATTCTGGAACAGGGGCCCAATAGTGCAGTTTCTGACCTTCCCAACCAGCTGGTATACTGCAGGCTGGCCTTGGACTCACTATGTAGCCCAGCCTGGCCTTAAATTCATGGCGATCCTCCTGCCTCAGCCTCCCAAGTGCTGGGATTACAGTTGTGTACCATCTGCCTGGTCCAATGACATTTTGTTTGATTTTTACCTAATCACAGATTCTTCCTAGCCAGCAGATGTGATCTCCATCAGTAGTGGATTTTGCTTCTATCTGTCCTTCTCCGCAGCATCCAGAGAAAATGTCTCTACAGTTCTGTTTTGGAGCAGTTCCATATGAACACTAATGAGATGGTACTGTGGCATTTCTCCCAGCGATCACCCCGACAAGGTAAAATCACTCTTCCCAGGCCACACCTCTGTGCCCACTGCTGTGCAGACTCTTCATCCTGTCAGATATCCTCCGACCTCTGAGGAGCCTGGAGCTTTGAGACTGCTGGACTGTGGCATTGCTCGCTGCCTGCCGGGGTCACTAGCTCTCTCCCACTCTGAGACAGGGGATTGCTGATCCTTCCACCTCACAGTGAGCCTGGCAGTGGCCACCAGAGGCTCAGGACTGGAGATGCTGCCTGCTGAGAACCCTGCAGCAGTGCTGTGTCAGCAGCGTGGTCTGTGGCTTTGTGTGTCATCCATCACTCACCGGGACTGCATGCAGGCTCCACAAGGAAGCATTCACTCACTGTGTGCAGTGCTCCATGGCAAAGGGAAGCCTTCTCCCAGGAGCTTTTATCTTCGGAAGAAATCTTTAACTATACAGGCATGGGGCGGGGCGGGAGTTCCATGATAACCCTGCCATGGTGTGAATTAGGACAAATATTTGTACAGAGTACAGACCCATGGTGTTTGTAGGGTCCAGGAACTCTAAAAACATCAAAATCTTAGGATGCAAAGTGTCTTGTGTAAAATGCACAGAATTTGCATATAACCTATGAATACCCTCTCATATACTTTACATCATCTCTGGATTTTTTAGAATACCCAATACAATGTAAATGCTATATAAATAGTTTTATATGGTATTATTTAGAGAATGACAAGCAAACAGGTCTGTATGTGTTCAGTACAAATGCAGTCTGAAGGGAGCTGGGGATTTAGCTCAGCAGCATAAGTGCCTGCCTTGCAAGTGTGTGGTCATGAGTTCAATCCCTGGTACCAACCTGCAGTTGGTTGACCTTGCCAATATGGAACCCACAGTTGTGGAGGGCCAGGTGTCTATTTTGTAACTAGTACAGGAAGAAAGACCCTCTGTACCTCTCCCATGCATGAGAAGCCACCTGAGCTGCCCTTGTGATTAACCCTGCCAGTTTCTGGCTTGTACTCATCCTCATGTGAGGGCAGACAGGTGAGCGCCCAGGTGTCTGAACTGGAGATCCAGGGAATCCTGGATCCAGGGATCCAGGATCCAGGGCTCATATTCTGTAGCCCCTGCATGTGCTCCACACAGACTTCACATCGGATGAGCCTCCTGTTGGCTACCTGACTAAGAAAGAAAGTCTTTCTGTGGGCTTACTCCAGGGGACATGCAAGTGGGTGTCTATATAGAAGTTCTCCTCCACCCTGCCAATGCATGTCAGCACAGGAGGCTGCCCCAGCTCAGATCTGGCTCTGGCTGCTCAGTCCTATTCTGTCCCACCCAGAGCCCAGAGTGCCATGTGAGCGGGACAGACATGCATCAGCTGCCACGGGCATTTCATTCCAGGTTCTCAGATGGGCTCTATTTTCGGGGCTGTCCGTCTCCCCATCTTGCAGTGTAGAACCTGGAGTTCTCCACATACCCAGATTGCAGCTGTCCCTGAGGTATTTTCAATCCTGTTCAGAGTGTACCCAATCCAGGGAGAGGAGCTAACCAAAACATTTGGAGAACAAACGGTATAAATGGACTTAGTGACATTTGAGGTGGGGGTGGCGAGCTCTTTGCTTGGAGCTTAGCAGATTTGAGCCAACTGATGCACAGGGACTGTTTGGCTTCTGAGAGACTCTTCCAGCTTTGGGATTTTTAAGTTAAATACAGAAGTATAAACAGCAAGGGGCAGAGAGAAGTAGAGGTAGACTTGCTCCAGTTATTGGAAATTCCGAATCATGTTGCTGGAAGGAATGTCCTCACATCATGGGGACCTTGCTTTGGTGGCCATGCTGGGAAGGCAGGAGTGTAGGCCCTGGAAGAGTGGGGTGTCAGGGAAGGAGGGTGAGAGGGATAGGAAGGCAAACTGAAACCTGGCTCAAGACAGGAGTCACCAGCAGACGTGAGCTCTGAGACACTGACCCTTATTTGAAAACTGTCCCTCGAGAAGTCTGAGGTGCACTGCCTGCCTGCTGTACTGCTAGGGATTGGGTTTCCCAGGGAAAATCTTTGGAAATAGCCTTGACCCCGTTCAGGGAGGGACATCATTTGCCTTTGTCCACTTCTCCTGGGTGCCACTTGCAAGGTTTAATGATTCTGTTAGCCAAACCATTCATTCCCTTTTTTCTTCTTTTCCTTATCTGGACCGTAGGGTTTTCCTGTCCAGGAAACATCACCACAGGGCTGCTGCTTGTGCCTGTTGTTTGGACGCACAACTCGCTTTATTGTCATACGTATGTATCTGGTGAGGTTGTCAGGGGCAGCTCTCATTCCCATGACGTTCCAAAGCTGTCATATTAGTGTCACACAATAGAGGAAGCCTAGAGAGATGGTGTCAAGAGGAGCTTATTAAACATCCCTCCCAGAAGATTCTGATATGCCCTGTTAAGTGAGATGTCCCCACATCCTGGAGGTACAGGGCTGCTGTAGTGAGCCACTGTCACCCTTACAGACACAGGAGGGAAGTCACTTTCTGTGGTTTAGCCCTCTGTGGAGTCACCAGGATAAAGTGGTCCAGGTGCATCATTACGAGATCTCCTGCCATGCCCTGGACTGCCCAAATGGACAATGCGCAGGTTGACTGCTTCCGCAGGAGCGGTGCAGGCCGAGGTAGTGATCTGTGTTATGATGTGTGCTTCATGAAAACTCAGGACACTTGGATTTACCAACTTCCTACCTCTGAAAAGATCACACACCGTTTCCTGTATCTCACATATTGCTTCCATATCTTGACATTATGGGGATGAGTCTACTATATAATCCCAATGAAGGGAGTCGCAGATACTGTTAGCTCTAATTCCTACAGGTGGAAACCAAGACACAGAGCAGAAGAGTGATCCTCCCCACTCACGGCTCTCATTGCTGGCAGGATCTGGTGTAAACTCCTATCTCTCGATTTCCAGGCACTTGCTATTTGGCTGGGCCCAAACTATTAAAGAACCAAGACTCTTTACTTGGAAGTAATGAGAGTCTCTAAAAATAGGTTTAGGACTGCTTGACCAATTGGAAACAGCAAAAGGATTGAGCCAAAGAAGGTTGAGCTAAGTAACGGGAGTTCTTTGTATCCATTTCCATTCATTTTGTTAATAACAATTAACGCACATTTATATATCAATTAAAAATACCTGAACTTTGAAACAAGGCCAAAAGGACACACTGAATTACCTCTCAAACCGTGCTAATCATACATGAGACTCTCATTGTAGCCACAATTGTGCAAAATTGATGAAATGAAATGTATTTGAGTGTCAAAGGCAACTACAGGGATGGTAGTTTGAGAAGCCCGGCTGCCAGCGCTGCCTCGCTGGGTGCTCGCCGGTGCTTTGTACGTGCTGATAAATGGCTGGCTTTGTGGAGATTTCAGATGCATTCAGGTCCCAGCTCAGGTCCCAGGGAATATGGTACTTTAAGGTGTTAAAGTGATGTTCCGAAAGTGAAAAGTCCTATAAATTTTAAAACATTTGGAAAAACTCAGAATCACAGAATACCTGTCCCTTGTGGAAAGCTCTAATGTTCAAATCAGAATTCAGACACGCTTACCACATTATGTTTGGCTAATCTATCTCATATCTCTCCATTTTTGATACCTTCTCTTCCTCTCTATAAAAAGAGAATTAGGGCTACAAACCTGATTAGATTCAAGTACTCAAAGGAAAACCTCACACATGAAATGTGTACTTTAAAAAACCTTACATTTTTAAAAATTCTGTTTCATAGAGACCTACTTGTGTTTTGCTTTTGTTTAAAAATTTTTTATTAGTGCCTGTTTGCCATGCACATGGATGGCATTCATCATGGGGAATTTGTACCTGTACGTAATATATCTTAGTTTCCCCCATCCACTCTCTTCCCCTTCAGCTCTTCTTCCTCTCTATTTACAAAAGCTCTGCTTCCATTTTTCCCTTTAATTCTCTCTTTTTAAAAATCCCTTTTCTCTTTCTTATTTCACTCTTGCCCCTTCCTTGTTCTTCTTCCCATTTGAACAAGTTCCTATTAATTTCAATATCAACCATCAATTTTGCTCCTTATTTGCACCTTGAGTTTCTCACACAAGAGAAACAATGTGATGTTTGTACTTGTATGTCTAATTTATTTCACTTAAGGTTGAGATGCACCTACTTACCTAAAAATGTCTCAAGTTTATCCTTCTTTATGGCCGAGTAGTACTCCATTGCATATAAATACCACATTTTCTTTATCCAGTTGTCTGTTAATGGGCACATGGGCTGTTTCCAGAATTTATCTATTATAAATTGTATATAAATACATGCATACTGGGGATGCATGTATTACTGTGGTATGGTGTGTCTCTGGGAAAGATACCTTGAAAGGAAATAGCTGGGTCAAATGGAACCTCTAGTTTTAGTTTTTTGAGAAATTTCCATATTGATATCCACAGTGGTTGTACCATTTATACTCTTACCAATCTTTTTTCCTAAAGCGTTGCCAGCATTTGTTATTGGTTGATTTCTATTTTTTTTTATTGGTACCAGGGATCGGACTCATGACTGCCTGCTTGCAAGGCAGGCGCTTATGCCACTGAGCTAAATCCCCAGCCCCTATTGATTGATTTCTTGATGATAGCTATTCTTTCTGGAATGAGATGGAATATCAGTTTTTCTTGAATTTCCATTTTGAATGATCAGTGATGAACATTTTTTGGTATGCATTTATTTGCTGTTTGTACTTCTTCATCTGAGAAGTGTCTCCATTTCATGTACCCATTTGGATTGGGTCTTTAAATTTGGGGGATCTAGTATTTTTTGAGTTCTTTATATATTCCAGGTATTAGCCCAGGAGTACCTGGCAATTTTTTTTTTTTTTTTTTTTTTTTTTTTTTTTGCATTCTGTGGATGGTCTCTTCACTCTTCTGGTGGTTGCCTTTTTTGGAAGAAGCTTTTTAACTTGATGTGATCCTTCTCTTTCTTTGTAATATTTTCTGTGTGACTGGAGTTTTGTTCATAAAGTGTTTGCCTATACCCACATCTTTGACAGTTTTGTCTATTCTGTCTTCCAGTAGATTAAATATTTCTGCCTTAATATTTATCTCTGATCAGTTTGATTTAGTTTAGTGCATGGTGAGAGATATGGGTCTAGGTTCAATTTTCAGCATGTAAAAAGCCAGGTTTCCCTGCACATTTACTAACGAGGGCTACCTTTCTTCCAATGAAGGTGTTTGGCCCCTTTGTGAAAGGTAAGCTAGCTGAGTGTGTTAGGGTTATTTCTACATCTTCTGTTCCGTTGGCTCCCAAGTCTGTTCTTCCTTTCTCAAATGGCTTGATGTTTTATTTATTTATGTATTTACTTTTTAAAACACTATAGCTCTGTAGTTGTGATGCCCCTGCATTGCTCTTGTTGTTCAGAATTTCTTTTGCTGTTCTATGTCTATTCCAGTTCTGTATGAATTTTAGGATTGTTTTCTCTCAGTCTGAGAAGAATGCTATTTGTATTTTGATTTGGTTGCATTACATCTGTATAACAGTTTGGGAAGTCTGACTATTTTCACTATACTGGTTCTGCCTGTCCATGAACAGGGCTTTTGTTCCATTTTCTGATATCCACTTAGATCACCTTTTTCAGAGTACTGTCATTTTCAATGGGAGTATCTTTCTTTTTTTTGGTTAGACTGATTCCTCAGTATTTCATTTTTTTCCTGATGCTATTGTGAAAGGTGGTATTTCCCTAATTTCTCTTTCAGTGGGTTTGTCCTTGGTGTAGAAGAATGCCCTTGATTTTTGAGTGTTAACTTTGTGTTCTGCTATGGTACTAAATTTAGTTATTCATTCTAAGAATCTTTTGCTTGAGTTTTTGGGGATTTCTATGTAGAATATCATGTCATCGGAAAATAATGATAATTTAACTTATTTTCCTATTCACATTCCTTTTATTTCTTTCTCTTGTCTAATTCCTTCAGCTAATGTTTCTAGGACTACATTGAAGAGGAGTGGTTAACTTTGGGGTTAAGTGATAGTGGACATCTTTATCCTGTTCTGATTTTAGAGTGAAAGCTTTTAGTTTTTCTCCATTTAGTCTACTAGATGCTGGTTGTTTGTCGTAGAGGGCTTTTATCAGAGTAAGATAAAGACCTTGTATTCCAATTGTTTTTAGTTTTTTTTTATAGAACATGAATGGATGTTGCACTTTGTCAAATGCTTTATCTGCATTTCTTGAGATGATTATATAGTTTTGATCCTTGTTCTGTGAATGTGATGTATCACATTTATTGATTTGTGCATTGACACTCACCCCTGGGATAAATCCTACTCGGTTGTGGTGTACAATTTTCTGATAATTTTAGCATTCTGTTTGCCAGTATCTTATTCATTGCCATATCTGTGTTCATTGAGCTTAGCCTATAGCTCCCTTTTTAAACTGGAAACTTCTCAGGTTTGGGGTAGCAGGGTTCTTGGTTCCAGGAATGATTTTGGGAAAACTGCTTCCGTTCTTATTGCATCAAAGAGTTTGAAGAGTAGCAGCATTCGATCTTCCTTAAAGTTCTTGTAGAACTCAGCGGGGAATCTTTCATGACCTGGGCTTTTCTTAGAAATAGATTATGAACAATTAAGCAATGGAAGATGTGAAGAAGGTGACAAAACTGAAGTAAAATGTCCTGTTAAAGTGTAAAGGAAAATTATTAGTAGCACATACCAATAATAGAAAAATCCAAATAGGAAAAAGGATAAATAATAGGGAGTGGACATCAAACTAGAGGAAAAGAAAATAGTAAAAAATACTAAAGAATCAAACTGAAAGAGGAAAGCAAAAAAAAAAAAAAAAAAAAAAAAGGAGAGAGAGAGAGAGAGAGAGAGAGAGAGAGAGAGAGGAAGGAGGAGGAGGAGGAAGAGGGCCTACTTAAATAAAGAGGAGACCCACATGTGCTAAGCAGTAACATGGGGGAGATTCCAGCAGGTCCAGAGAGGGCAGAGTGAGACACGAGATTAGGTCATGGTAACACTGGCTGGGGAAGCAAGTGTGACTTGTTAGTTACAATACCCCGGGACACATGCAGAACTGTCTCCAGAGCCTGCACACGGACTTCTTGTGAGAATTTGAGCAAGTTTTCCATAGGAAGGCAAGACCTGACATCAGCCTGAGGAGTGGACGGTATGAAAAGGTCAGTCCACACTGAGTTCTGGGCACTCTGCTGTGGCCCCTTCTCATGCTAGAGAGTGCACTTCTTTTTCTGCTTTTACTTGGGCCAAACTGGCTCTGCAGAACCTATTTTTTCCTCCTACCTTTAATAAAACTTTGCTATTGTTTGTGCTTGTCTCAAGCAATTCTTTGCTCAGGATGGAAAGAGTCTAGAAACAACCTCCACAAGGAGACTCTAGCACCCCCAAAGCTGACAATAATGGGGCTCTGGGTGGTCAGCAGACAGCCCTCGCTGATGACCTGGCAGAAGATTACCCTAATGCACCGGGTAGGAACTCTTCTGGATTCTGGTGATGTGCAGGGTGGGGACTCTTTTGTGCCCAAGGTGTGGGGCATTACACTTGGCACTGAGTGGGCACTCCCACAGGTCAGATGCGAGGTTGGAGCTCCCTTTGGGAACCCAGGTTGCCCAGGACTGGTGACAGATGTCAGAGTCCCTGGCCATTCTACAAATCATGCAAAGTCATTGGAGCTATGTGTGGACTCAAGGGAGCCCAGGTTGCTGGATATGGCCTTGAACCGGTATAGTGCTGGCACTGTGCTGGATGAATGTCCTGGCTGGCGTGGGACAAACTTGAGGCACTTGGTGGTGACTCCTGTGTGCCCAGGGTCCAGTATTGATGCCACACCCAGGCAGTGTTCATTTGTTTATCCTTTCTGAGGCTTCTCTTGCCTAATGTCTGACTCCTGGTGTGTACCACTGAAAATGCTGCTGGGGTGCAGCCTGCTCAGTGTTTGGAGAGGACAGTGGGGTGAAGGGGTCATGTATCCCAGTCCGTCCTGAGACTAGACTCTGCCGTGCTGCTTGGATCCCTCCAGCAATATGAGAGGTTCTAAAAATGGCTGTTTCCAGGGAGGATGAGGGCAGGGCTTAGTGGCCCTGGAGGACAACTTCCCTTTCTTTTAATTCCTATGCCTATGTTTTGTTTGACTTACAACTATCTTCTTTCAAATTGATTCTTTGTGTGAGGGTGTATATCCCTCTCCTGCTTAATTTCTAGTTGATCTCTGAGTCTCTCTCACTTGGCTCCTCCTCTACTCAGCCATGGTCCTTCTTTCTCAGTGGGTCTTCCCTGAGCTTCAATGATGCAATTTCTCCTCTAGTCAGCCACGTTGAATCCCCTATTTCAGACTTTTGCCTCATTCAAGATCAGATCCATTGGAGTAACAGATAATGTTTGGGTAACACTTCTGCATGCCATGCAAGGGGAAACAGCACAGAGCCAGCTGCAGGTTGGCAGTGGCTGAGCCAAGGCATGGAATTCACAGTTGTGAAGTTGACTCACAAGCCTGTGAGTCTGTGGTGTTCCCTCAGGATGCGGGTCACTGAGTTCTGCTGGGAAAGACCAATTTATTGTACACTCTAATCTTGAACAAAGCATGAGTGATTGTGAGATAATAACATGAGACACAGTATTCTACAGTACTACACGTCTGAGGTCAGACTTCTGGAAATTGCTGCCACTGAGTAATGAGAGAAGACTACCATGTATCAGAAATAACTGCCGCACAATCTTTCATGAAGGATTTTAGGACAGAGAGGTGGACCCAATTCAGAGTCCATTTTTCTTCTTTTATACAGGAGTCTAAGGAGCTTCATTTTATTTTGGCAACCCACAAAAATTATGATAGGAAATCAGAAAGATTTGGAAATCCAAAAAAAAAAAAAAGTGATGGATGACATCTATATGATCAGGTAGAAAACGGAGGAAAATTGAAAAGAAAAATATAAACTAGAAAAGGCACAAAATCTAGGATAAATTAATACAGAGGCTAAGAAATACATTCTTCTTAGTGAATATATCATGCTTATCTATTTACTTAAAATATTTAATCTATTTACTTAAAATATCTATTTACTTAAAATATCTACCTTGTATAAGGTAGATACTGTATGTAATACATTTTGCAGATAAAGAAACATTAAAAATGTCCTCAGCTGGATGTAGTAAGCTCATTTGCAACCTCAATACGCTCAGATCTGAGGCAGAAGGATCACAAGTGTGAGCCCATCCTGGGCAATTTAATGAATTAGTGGACTCAGTCTCAAAACAAAAACTATAAAAGGGCTGGAAATGTAGTTTAGGGGGCCCTCAGTTAAATCTCCAATATTGCAAACAAAAGCTCAGGTCACTCAGCTGGGGAGAAATCTGAAGGCAGTTTGACCTGTTGCATCACAATCAAGTACAGAATGTATGTGGCCATGATCAAGATTCTTGAGAGAAGAGTAGGTGAGACCTTGAATCTCCGGGCTGAGTAGGCAAGAAACCACTTTGAAAATACCCAAGAAATGGGAAAAGTAAAAACTTTGCAGTAAAAACTTAAGCAGATTCCTATTTATGTACATTGAAGCACAGATATAAATGTTTGGATGTCAGTACTCCAAAAAAATTTACAGGCCAGTGGCAGCCATGCAGGAACCAGGAGGAGAAACAAGCAGCCAAGTCACCCTTCCCATGAGCCAGTAGCAGCCATGTGGGGTCCTGGAGGAGAAACAAGAAGCCAATTCACCCTTCCTGGGGGCCAGCTGGTGTGCTGGCTGGGAGGCAAGAACTCCCTGCTTCCTAAGCAACTGGTTGATTCAGAGGAACACAGACTGAGTTGATAGCAACTGAGGAACAAAAACAACTTAATGCTTGTATAGTTGATTGACTTTGCAGGCCTAAAGCTGGTATTCTGAGCATCTATTTAGAGAATAACAATATGCAGTGTAGCAACTATGGGGAATTTCCTTCTGTCTTGTTTTTGAAATCCAGTATTGTTCTGTTTTGTTTTGCGCTGTTTTATTTAAGGTTCTGTTTTGACTGGTTTTATTCTGTTCTGTTTTGTGTGATTTTATTATGTCTGATGGTATGGGCAGCAATTTTGAAGATAACAGGAGAAATTATGGTAGCCATTGTTGATTTCCTATTATTATGTTTTGAAGTTCAGTATCACTTTCACTGTTTTGTTTTGATTGGTTTTATTCTGTTTTTATTTTATTTGGTTTTATTCTGTTTAAAATAAAATTTAAAAAATTTTATAAACCAAAAATACAGAGATGTTATAGTGGTAGTTGGATTAGTGTATTGATTTTTTTGAGGTATTGCCTGGTAGCCCTTCAATGATACCAATGTTTCCTGTTTCCTCTGTCCAACTGGACCTTTTAGAATTTTCCAAGAGGCTGTAGTCAGTATGCTTTACTCAATAATTTTCTTTTCTGTCCTTCTGCCTCTAACTAAAGATGAAATTATTTAGGACTGGGTTTCCCCATCACTTTCTAGAGGTTATTAAAGTAATGATTATTACAGAAACGACCTCTGCTTGTGCATCTTCCTGTAAAAGAAAAAAAGAAAAAGAGAATGCAATTAAACTAGATGAATTCTGCATGATGAATGTCTTCGCCAATTTTTACTGAGGCTTGGAGAACTGGGGGAGGCAAATCTTTCTTCATGAAAGAGGACATCCTAGTGTCACTCCAGCATCCTATTACCCTTGGGATACTCGGCTTCTGGTCTATGTGAAAGTCAGAAAATAGAGAACTCTAGTCAATGTCATCATCAGATGTATGTATGTGGCAGTTTGGGATACTTTAGGGAAAGGACGAATGACCCACAATAACTCATCAAGTTCTTAGGCCTTCAGTAAATGACTTTTGGTGTTCATAGTGATCAGCAGTGCTGCATGTAGCCTATACATGAGGTCAGGGAAATGTTCACAAGAAAACACTTTTGCTATGTAAAGAAGTCGCCTTCAACTATCTGGAAAACTTAGGTACCTAGCAGTGATTCATTTCCTGATGATTTTACCTAACCAAAGTTTCATTCCATTGTGCTTTTGGAAAAGAAATCTTTTGTTACACCGGCAGAGAAAGTTCAGAACCTCATGGACTGGTCTCACCTGGCATGACATTTCTTTTGTGCTTTTGACAATTTTCACAGCATATTGATTCTTCATTTCATTCTCCGATGCACTAGTTAATTAGCTAATCTGGATTTTGATTCACACATATTAAGCACTATCTTTTTTTGAGCACACAAAAACCCCCTTGTGTCAAATAAATGACATTATGTCCAAAAGAATGGTGTTAGATTGTCTTTTACTTTGGGAGAAAAGGAGGTAATTAGTTTGATATATATTTTTTCATTCACGAATGTTAATGCCATTTTCACTGCGGAAGGAAATGTGAATGGGTGAGCCCAGGCTCTGCTCCTGGTTTTTGTGATTCTGACATTATATAAAGGAGTTCAGGGAAACAGAAAGAAATAAAAGGGCCTCAGCTGAATGTGTGGGTAAGTAGTGTTCTTAATACTTCAACAAAATCTAAAAGAGTTTGCAATTCATGTAGCTTTTCTGAAAGGCTGCCAAGAGGGATATTTTCAATAGATTGGTGGAATGAGGAATTCGATGTATATTCTTTTGGAAAGGGTTGGAATTTAATACAGCATCTGAACAGGTTAAATTTATATCAATAACATACCAGGTGGAGAATGGGACCATTTAATTTGGCACACAGCAGACACACAATGCTTCTAAGGAAGGATGAACGCAAAGTAGGCTGCTGTTTAGGCCTCTGTGTTCATTTTCAAAAAGAGCCTGGGAAATTTCTGCCATGTTTTGGAATTCAAGGCAGCTGCAAAGCTCTGGTCAGATGTGATGGATCATGCAGCCAATTTGCTTGAAGTTTGTGGTTCATTAATCCTGCTCTTTGAATTTCAAAGAAGTGAAGTGATGTCATTTGGCATATACATCACAGAAATTAATGGGGGGCCTTGGTCAGAAGTGAGCATGGAGACAATGGGACAGGGAAGAAAGGGGCTGTTGTTACCGATGGCTGAGGGGTGGGGAGCCTGGTTTCCAGTGGGAAAGCCTGCCTAGCTATTTACAGCCTGCTCAGACCCCTATCAAAGCTTGGGGGAGTATTCTTTGAGGGCCAGCCCTGCATGTTCCAGGTGGCTACCAAGAATCCAGCAGAATTTCATTTATCTAATTCAGTACAGTCAGAACTGCTTCATTCCTCAGGTCCCCAATCCCAAAGCCCACCTGCTTTCTGAATCATGCCAGCAGAGGTGAGTTTAGGCTGCTGAGAGCCCTGCTTAAGAGAGTGTGGTGCTGGCATCCGGCTTCCACGCTGGGCTGGGCTGCATGGTGGGATTTTAGGCAGAGTGGCAGAAAACAGGCTGAATCACTGTCAGAGAGGCGGGCAGGGAAAGTGGGCTCAGAGGAGGTTCCAGGAGAGATACAAAGAAATCAGTGAATGGGAAGGGAATGGAAGTCTAAGGAGCTTTCCTGCCTCTAAGCTGGGTGGTAGGTGTGACCATAGTTTACCGACTTGTCACAGACATCCTCTATGACAGCAATAGGAATACAATGCCCGGTGCAAAGTGGTTATTCAACAAATACTTCTTGAGGAAAACAAAACAAAAACGATTGAGTTACAACCTTTCAGCTGGATGATAATATTGTTCTTGCTTCTCAGACAAAGAAGCAGATTCAGAGCTTTGGTTAAGATAGTAAGAAAGTTTTTCCTAAACTGCCAAAAAATGCTCTTCAGATGTTACTTCTCATCACTGCATCACCGAATAAGACCATTCCTTTGGAGTATTTGCTTCCAAAAGTTCCTGAATACGATAGCAACTCAATGCACATTTGTTGTTTGAATGACGTGTTAACTGTTATGCAAGAGGAGCTGATGACATTTTAGTGGTACTGTCATCACACAAGACGAGGGTTTTCACAAATGCACACAGTCCACGGTGCAGGGTGGGTCTTCTACATCGTGTGTGGAAGTTGAACTTCATTATCTATTGAGGAGGTGATGTGAAATTTTGCAGGATTTTTTTTTCCCTTGGAAATCTTAATTTAAACTTAGAGCCTCTGGAATGCTATTAGGGTTCAAAATATATCAGAATTTTTATTGAGTAGCAATATAATCTGAGAGAGTGAAAAATTTTCTGTCTGGCAGCACAGATGGTGGTTCTATTTCACGTTAATAGTCAAATCTAATGTGCGTAGTAGCTTTGTTGCTATGTGTTTAACTTTTGAGTGTAGTTTGAACGTGACAGCATGTTTTATTGCTACCAGTAACTACTCTTTCACTTTAAATATGCTTATGATATCACACCTACGATTCAAGATACAATAAAAGCAAATTTGTAAAAAATAATTCCAAACTGCTTTACACATTCTTATTTCTGTCCTTTATTTCCACTTAGGGTCTGGTAGCTCTGTAAGCAGCCACTAAAAGTTGGTCAATAAACTGTGACTTTTAGAATCTTGGGAAAATAGGTTTGGAAGAAAATCCGGGTTGTGTTTGCTCTCTTCTGGCTCCATCCGTCCCTCTCTCAATGTTTTAGTTCCATTTCGTATCCAGCACTGGGTCTCTCACTGACACTGGAAACATAGAAATTCACCTGTAGGTGGAGTTCTTTTAATACTTTTCACAAATTAAAAATAAAGCTATTATAATGGAAATTTCCAAATGTACAAGTGTAGAAATTAAATATGAATGCCATTTTGTTAATCTTGCTTTATCTCTTCCCGTCCATTTATTTTTCTGGACTGTTTTAAAGCATATGATTCCATATGATTCTACCAGTAAACAGTTTAGGTATAAATCTCTCACTGTTCAGGCCTTTTAAGAAACACCCTGCAATGATCACATCCAAAGCAATGAATAATACTTCTCTTAATACCATCCGTGTCTTACCCATATTAAAACATGCTTGATTATTTTAAAGGTGTGCTTTCTGATAGGTTTGCTTAAAATCCAATAATTGAATTTTTTTAAAAAAAGTACTGATATCTCCCTGGGGATACCTCAGGGGTCTTTCCATATTGTGAAACTAGAACTAGGTCAGGAAGGTAAACCTGGGCTCTAAGGCTTTATAACCCCATTTTCTATAGGAGTCAGGGGATGGGGGAATTTAACTAGGGAGTACTTCCCTGGCCTCTGGCTGAATGAGGACAGGGTGTCCTAATGCATCAAATGCAGTTCTGTAAGGGCAGAGCAGTCTAATTTCTGTTTCTAGAAGTGGTTTGTTGCTGGCCACTCAATCCTGTGGTTGCAAAAACAGCAGCAGAGACTTTTCTTTTGAGACTGGTAGAAAACAGCTACCATTCCAGGAAATACACCCTAAGAAGTAGCAAAACCCATGTCTTGCAAGGAGGAAGGTACTGGCACTCTGATCAATTAGCCATGTAATGCCATAGGGAATAAAGTAGTGAGAAAAACATTAAATGGAGGAGTAGAAGGGAGACAGAGGGTCCATCCAAACGGGAGGGAAGACAGGGTTTCATGGCTCCTCAGGAACACCAAGTGTCAAGTATATTTGGACGCAAGATACTTACTGGTAATGGAGGAGCCCAGCAGTGGGATATGGCCATTGGGTCCCACTTCTGGAAGAGTGATGGGATTTCAGTTCTTTCTGGGTTGGAGAAGTAGAAAGGGGGTGATCCACACAGATCCTGTGCATGCTGAGACAGGCCCAGGGCCACGTGTGAGCTTCAGAGAATGAGCTCTGATCAGCCAGTGGCGGCAGAGCAGGACACTCTGGTGTGGCTGATATAGATGCTGCTTGGTGCAGAAACACGCCATGCTACTAACCTGAAAGAACTGAATCTTTGGTTCCCAAACACTTCTATATATATATATATATATATATATATATATATTTTTTTTTTTTTTTTTTTTTTTCAGTACTCAGGGCCTTCAAACTGAGATATATCCTCAGCCCTTTTAAAAATTTTGAATCAGGGTCTTGTTAAGAAGCTAAATGGTCCAGCCTGGCCTAGAACTTGTGATCCTATCCTGCCTCAGCCTCCTGGAGTGCTAGGTTTACAGGCATGTGCCATGTAGTGTGTCAGTATTACGTCAGTATTACTTAATTATCCATATTATTTGTAGTACTATCACTAAGTGTATAAGCATTTGAATAGTAATCCAAACTTTTTTTTCATATTCATAAATACCTTGGCCACTTAAAATGGAGTGAGGTTACTGAGTTCTTATGGTGGGCCATTATCCATCGTTGGGGCATTTTATGCCTTGTCAAAGCCTCTCCACTTATCCCTTCTTCAAGAGATTTTGCCTTTAAAATCTCTTACTTGTTGTATTAGGTAAGTGTCACTCAGAGAATCAGAATAAACATCTGATTATTGTTTTGTTTGGAGTTGGCTCCTGCAGATTAATGGCTCGTGGTCTCCATAAAGCTGTCTCATAGCTTGCATTAGAGCATGAAGTCCCCAGACAAGTGGTCAGACAAGGAGACTCACAAGCTGGCAGGAATCCCATGTGCGTAAGCAGGAATCCCCCAGGGAACAACTGACCCTCTTACCTGCTCTTTCTGCTTCTGACCTTGGGGATGATTGTCTCCCACAGAGGCCAGGGCCTTTCTCACAGAGCTAAACACACGTCCCTGGCTCAAGAGTCAGAGAAATGGTGAGAAAACCAGCCATAAGCCCAGCAGCTTCTTCAAATCCAAACACACTCAGCCACCTTACCTTTGACAAAGGGGCCAAACATGGTCCTTGGGAGAAATAACCTCTTTAATAAATGATGCTGGAAAAATTGGCTTTCTACATGCTGAAGACTAAAACTAGACCCATGTCTATCACCATGCACTGAACTAAAATGAAAATGGATCAAAGATCTAAATATTAAAATGCAAACACTAAATCTGCTAGAAGGTAAAGTAGGTGAAACTCTTGAAAGCATAGGTGGAGCCAAAGACTTTATGAGCAAAACCCTGACTGCATGGGAAATACTACAAGGAATCAATAACTTGGATCTCACCTTATTAAAAAGCTTTTGCACAACAAAAGAAGTCACCAACAGAGTGAGGAGACAATTCACAGAATGGAAAAAAATTTGAGCTAGTTATTTCTTAGATAAAGCATTAATATCTAAAACATACAAAGAATTTTTAAAAATCAGATCCCTCAAATTTAAAGATCCAATCAAAACATGGGCATCTGATATGAATGCAAACTTCTCAGAAGAAGTAGAAATGGTAAATAAATATATGAAAAAGTGTTGAACATCACTAGCAATTTGAAAGATGCAAATTAAAACAATCCTGAGATTCCACCTCACTCCAAAAAAGAATGGTTGTTATGAAGAAATCAACCAGTAACAAGTGCTAGCTGGGATGTAGGGAAAAGGAGCCCTTCTCCAGTTGGCAGGAATGTTGACTGGCACAGCCACTATGGAAATCAGAAAACTAGGATTAGAGGTCCCATTGGACCCAGCTATTCCCCTTCTTGGTATCTCTCCAAAAGAGTGAAAAGCATCATACCACAATGATATATGTGTTTATAGCAGCATGGTTTATATTAGCTAAATCATTGCTGTAGTCAGGTTTATACAGAGAACAATTAGAATCAGGACATGGAGCTTATAGTATTATTTATGATGATCACCCAGAGTTAACACAAGAAAATGCAGGAAATCTGTCCACAAAACCAAAGACATAGAATATTTAGCCAAGGGCCCAAATCCCACAGCAATGTCCCACATGAGTCCAGATGAAGACACAGGGCTCATGACAGTGCCTCCCATGAGTCCAACTGGAGATCTAAAGCCCACAAGAAGGATTCATGCCAGTCCCTTTTATGGATCTGAACTGGGAAGGCCCAAAGCACAGCAGTGGAAGCTAGAAAGTCTACGCCAGCAGGTGAAGGAGCTGTGCTGGTGGGTTGAGGGTTCTACACTGGAGCTGAGAAGTCATGCTCATAATGAAGATCAGGGATGTCCTGTAAAGCACCACAGCCATCCTCAGTGACACAGAAGCCTTGAGCTCCTCCAATGACAAGCCTAGTTGAGTACATGCCAGGAAACTAGCATGACGAATTCATCCTTGAGACCAAGCAGCCAAAGAAGTCACAGCAAAGAAGCAACACGTCATCCTGGAGACCAAGCGGCACATGTCTTCCTCTCTGGAGCCAGGAAGCAATGCTTGATGTGAGGACCAGAGCTTCTCCAGGAGAACCAACATCTCAAACAGCAACATGTAGGAGAACGCACGATGCCTCAATGCCTCAATGTATCTTAATGCCCAGCTTCTCCTTTTCCATCTCTCTATTTATGCTGGCAACTTTCCTCAGGTGGAACATCTATGCTCAGCAGCATGCTGATGCCATCCAACTGGCATTAAGTTGACCACCAGTTTTTAATCCATAACAATCATGGAAACAGCCCAAATGCCCATCAACTAAGGAATGGATAAGAAAGATGTGTGTTTTTTTTTTTTTTAAATACAGTGGAATACAATTCAGCCATAAAGATAAACTTGAGACATTTGGAGCTAGATGGATGACCCTTGAGACCACACTCTTATTTTTTGTTTGTGTTTTGGTACCAGGGATCAAACTCACAACCTCGTGCTTGCCAGGCAGGCGCTTACACCACTGAGCTAAATCCCCAGCCTAAGACCACCCTCTTCAGTGAAATAAATCAGGTGAACATGTGTAAATATTGTATTGTCTCTCTGGTATGAGAAACCGAAAGTGAGTAATAACTAAAATGTATAACAGATACTGTGAAATAGGAGGAAATGGTTCAAAGGGAGAGAGGAACTAGGGAAGGGGAAAGGAAGAAAGGGAAAAGAGAAAATGAAGAAAGGATAAAATGGAAAGAAACCTTTGCAGATAGGGAGGGGAAGAAGAGTTGAATTGAGGGAAGAGGAGAGGAAAAAAGAGAGAAACCAAGAGGTACAGATTCCCTATGATGAATGTGATTACTATGTACATCTACATGGTACCAGTAAGCTTAATAATAATAAAGTATATTTCATCTCACATGTGTTACTTCTGAGTCTTGCAGCTCTCTCCTTTCCTCCTCTGCCTCCACTTCTCCTGAGAATACTCCCGGTACCCCTTTCTAAAAAGAAACATACCGGGACTGGGTGTCCTGGCGGGTGTGGTTCAGCCCAGCTAGGTGGGCAAGTTCCAAAGCCTCACCCCGTGATGAGATGGGGCAAGGTAGGGTGCTTAGGTCTTTGGGGTGTGAGAGGGGAGATTTGATCTGCAGTGGAGAGGAGGTGGGGTTGATTTGCCACACTCAGAGAGGACGTAACGCAACCTGGAGCTTGGTGAGCAGACTGGGTCTTTGGGTACTGCAGTAGAAACTCACTGACTGCTTGATACCTTCACCTAAATTCTGCATGAAATGGGAACTTACTTTAACATCAAATAATTAGCCAGGAAACCCAGAGCCCTGGCTCATGTATGCTGAGAGGTCATTCATTTATTCTACAGCTGCTCGTCAGCTCTGTGGTGGCATCGTGCTGTGGCTTACAAACAGCTGATTGCTGCACACCCTTAGCCCTGTGGGTCTGTGCTTGGCAGACTGTCTGCGTCAGCCAGGTGGGTACTCTGCTGTCCTGGCATCTTCCCTCAGCCCAGTGGACTCCCCATGACTGAGAATATCTTCTGTGGTAGATTTGGGCTCAGTGGAAGATACACTTGGTATATCATTACTCTCTATTTAACATCCCCACACATCCCTGCTTAGGCAAGTTGCTGCTTGAGACTCTGTCCCTCTGCACACTGCAGGGTGAGGGGGCCAAGGATGGCTTGAATGGGAGGGAGGTGACGAGCCCTCACCTGCTTGACCTGCAGTACATGATTCCAATCACCTTTGAAATCAAGAGCAAAGAATAAAATGCTCAGCAGGTATGCAGACAATCCTGGAAGACAAGCGCAGGGACACGTGGACTGCGGAGTGTATTACACAGGCCAGGAAGTGTGTGCTGTGAGTGGCACCTTCAGAGCAAATGGATGACAGGCCCTGCCAGCGGGCTGCGTGTGTGCAGCTCCAACATCAGCGTGATTCTGTGAACACCTTGCCTTTAGTTAGTAATCCTTGTTCTTTGATCCTCACTTAATGGAAAGGGAAGTGCTGTGTATTCAGAGGAGGGTGGCTGGCATCCCTGCCTGGGAGCAGAGCTCCAGCGGGAAAATCTGAAATGCAGCGCTGAGCCTGTCCAGGCTGCAAAGTAGCACATTTTGCCAGCCCAGATCGTCCTCGTTGGCCAAAGACAAGTGATGCTTTTTTAGTTTTTTTTTGCATACATAAATCCAGATAATTTATATAATGTCTCACTTTGCTTTCCTGCCACGAGGGAGGTTAGGTGGCCTGCAGGAATTCAAACACCTGTGTGGCTCAGCTCCTGATCGACAGGCTGAAGCTGGCTGCCCCAGGGAGAATCAGGTCCAGGCCCTCTTTCTTCCTTTTTTCCTCCTCCTTTCCTTTCTTCTTTCTCCCTCCCTTTCTCCTATGGCCTCCTTCCCCCTTCTTTTCCTTCCTTTTCCCCTCTCCTTTCTTTTCTTCTTTCCTTCCTTAGGCTTCTATTGAATGCTTAGAACTGGGGCAACCACAGGGCCACAGGGACAAGTAATAACATGGTTTGTCCTCTGAGGAGCTCATGCTACTCTAGAGTTGACACTCACATACATTTCTTATATGCATCCAATCCCGTGATTGTGTGTTTGTTTTACGTGCATACATTGCACCACCAACAAGATTGCTCAGTCTCTGCTTTGCATGGTTCGCAGTGTCCATCTCAGTAGTGAGCTCAGTGGTGCAGAGGAGAGATGACACTACCTATAGTTTAGTCTTGTGGTGAGCTCTGAGTTACGTGGTGTCTCTAAGTAGCATCTGGCCTAGAGTGAGTCTCAGTCAGTGTAGCTATTATGATCACCAGGACTGGAGCAGCTTGGTGAATTTCAGTTCATTTGAAATGTGTTGACAGATGGGCAGAGACAGAAGGTGAAATTCAAACCCCTTGACTTGTTAGTAGAGCAGATCCAAAATCAGATAACGGAGCAGAGAGATCCACGTGCTACTTTTGTTCTTTTATAAGTTGGATCCTTATGCAACATTGACTTTTCAGGTGAACCCAGAAAACTATGAAATCTGGTGCCTGTCTGCAGCAGGTTTGGCCAGAAAGTAGATTAATGGATGCACCAGGACAAACAGGTGACTTGTATTTACCATAGGACTAGCAAGAAAGGTGGAGTAACACACATACAGGATGGACTTTGTAGAGTAACATATTATTTGCTAGAGCTACAAATAGCAGTAGCTGAAGTATTACACAATGGATGATTTAAACAACAGAAATATATTGTTACATTATTCCTGGAGCCTGGATGTCCAAAACCATGGTGTTCTCAAGACTGCTTCATTCAGGGGCTGTTGAGGTAAGACTCTGTCCCCCTTGGCCTGTAGATGGTCCTCTTTACCTTTATGATTTACATCTGGCCAGGGTGTTTTAATTTTTCAATCCCATTTGTACCAGTATGGCATTTTCACTCTTTGGCCACCCTATGGGATAAGTGAAGGTTTATTACTCTTTATAGAAATTCTTGAGGCTAGATGTATTTCGGAATTCAGACTTCCGCAGATTTGAGGACAGTAATGATAGTACATGTCCTGTTTATTACATAATATCCCTGTAGGGTCTAGGGCAGCTTTCACATCCTACCGCAAAACATCTAAATAAGTCACACAAAATTGGATAAAGATAAGCAATAACTTCTTGTCTATTTGGGTCAGGTTTTGTTGCCAGTGATTTTTGAAAAAACTTGGGTTTTGGGGATTTTTGAACTTCGGATGTTTGGTTAAGGGCTTCCAGATCTGTTCTTATTATTGTCCTTGTTTCCAGAGGACAAGGTGAAGTCACAGTCCCATAACCATTGAGGGAGGCGAGTGTGGCCAGGCAAGCTGAGCCGTGGCTAAGCAACTGTGTGGAGGACCAGAGTCCTGACTCAGCAGCTCTCAGTCGAGGGGTGATGCTGTTCTAGAAGGATGCAGTGCAGGTTCTAGGGCACTGTGGCTCACCAGTCAGGGCCTGTAGGTGGATTGTCCAGCTCTTTGTAGCTCAGATGGCAGCCTGGCCTTCATGTACTCCCTCAGGGTGTAATAGTGAGAAAACTTAGGAAGGCCACAGGAAGCAGGAGATGGTTCTAAGGTTTGTGAAGCCTGACAGCTGTGAGATATGAGGATCCCGTCTATTAAAAAGCACGTGAAATTACAACTAAAAAAATTAGATACCAAGTGAATTTTTCTTCAGAAAGAAGAGTCACGAGAGACTACGAACTTTAAGCTGCCAAATAACATAGGGTGAGAGTGTTTGTGGATACTTTGTAATTTTTTTCACAAACCTAAATCCACTCAAAAAGTTGATTATTAAAAAAAGCTGCCAAAGGCCTCAGATCTCACATGATCTGGAAACAGAACATAATATTTTTGTTAACTAACTACCTGCACACTTCTTTAATATACCTTTTTCCCCTGCAAGTTTTTGGCTGCATATTCTTTGATTTCCTTTTCATAAGATATTTTTATGGGGCTACTATAAAAATCACCACTAAAGATGATTCAGTCTTTTCCTCTAGCATGGTTGGTCGAGTTGGTTTTTATTATTACCAGCTTAGAAAATTTCCTTTTAGCTTTCATTTCTTGCTTGATACATTTCTGGGATTGTTCAGAAATATGTTGAGGCACCTCTGCTGACTTCTTCCATGGAGGAGCTCCTTTTAGGCTCATGTTGGCCTCTGGAGCAGTCCTCATGCAGGAAGATTTTTAGCATTCACTGTTCCATGGGCCCTGACTCGGATGTGGATGGCTATGTCACTCTTGTTCTGCTGGTGGGATCTCTGATGTGGGTGCCCTGCCTAACACTCATTTTATCAGACCCCACCTAGAACCTAAGCTCTGCTTCTTAGTGGACTTCACCCACCTGGATACTTCTTCTTAGAAGATGCTACTATATATCTGCCTGGATTTCTGAGTAGTGCTTTTGTCTGTCTGTCTGTGTCTTCTGTCTCTGTCTCTGTGTCTCTGTGTCTCTGTCTCTGTCTCTCTCTCTCTCTCTCTCTCTCTCATCTTGAGCAGTTGATGGCAAGGAAAGAAAGAAATTATCATCCCATCCCCTGTCTTCACACTTTATTCTCCTTGGGTCTCCTTGTATCCACTTCCATCTTTGTGAATCTGTGCCCCCCTACTTTCTTTTTGAGTGTCAGGTGGATTGGATATGAACCCACCCTAATGGCCTCATCTTAACTTTATTAAATACTCAAAGAATTTATTTCCAAATATGGTTCTGAAATCCTGGGGTTAGGACTTCAACATGTCTTGAGGAGGGGCACAGTTCAACTTATAACAATATCTCAGATCTTCTACCTGGGATATTTGGGATATTTCCATGACTTTAATGGGATGGAATGGGAATGGATGTGTTCATGGGCAAAATAATGTAGTGGATTAACTAATGGTCAACTTGTAACATCCAGCTGGACTGAGTGAGTGTGGCTTTGGGTGTGGAAGGCCCATCTGAGGATTATTGCTAATAGTGTAAAAAAAATGAGGAGAAGATGGTTTAATTCTCACTGGCTTCCTGATATGAATTCAGGTTTTCTTATCTTCAGAGGAGCTCAGGTCCTTACTGTCACTGACAATGGCTGCAGTTCTTTTCAGGGAAGCCCTGATCCTTATTTTGAGCCTCACTTTCTGGCTTCAGTGCGGAGCCCTTAGCCTGCTGGCACAGATCCTTAATCTCACTGGTGCAGACTTTCTAGCTTCCACCCCTGACCTTTGGGCCTTCCCGATCCTTGATACAGTCTTGCATGAGACATTGTCATGGGCTCTAGGCCTCCAGCCTCATGGAGGACATTGCTGTGGTATCCAGCCCTCAGCTGAATTCTTTGAGTCTCTAGTGGGTGGACAGACCTATTGCACTATTTTGCATTTGACTTTTTGGGTGAACATTATAAAATAATCCTATAAATTATGTCTTATATTAAATTTATTCCCTTGGAAACCCTGACTATAACAGTGAAGATACTGAGTGGGGCTTTTTGGTAAAGTTTGAGTCATGAGTTAGTGCTGTCGAACAAATAGAAGAAAGAAAGAAAACAGAGAGAGGATTAAGGAAGGGATGAACAGGTCCTGTGGTGTGCTATTTCATAAAGATAGCCCAGTGCGGTATGATGGCCTTGCCTGGACCAGTGTTTTTGGATATTTCAGATGCAATGTTGCCAGAATGGATTCTCTTGGTGCTGTGGGTGGGGGTGAAAGGGATTTGTGCCTGTTCAAGTCCTGGATCCACCACTTCCCAATCATAATGTAGAGGTCAAGTTATTTAATCTCAAAAAGTCTCAGTTTTTTCTTGTTGAAAATGAGACTGGCAATAATAAGCTTATGGAGATTTTTCCGGTAGTACTGAGGACTGGACCTATGGCCTTTGTGCTGAGCTGTTTTCCCGTCCCTTTATTTTCTAAGACAAGGTGTTGCTAAGTTGCTCAGCATGAGCTCTGACATGCTTCTTTCTGCCTCAGTGTCTGCTCTGGTTGGCTTCTTACTGAGTTTTTAATCACTATGTGTGACAATATGCAGGTAGTAGATGCCAGTAAGGATGACAATGCTGCTATTGTCACTTTCTCTTGTCTGAGACTTCCCTAGTCTACTTGTTAACTTGACTCTAGGTCCTTTCTTGTGCCCCTTTGTCCCAGCTGTGGCTCATCAAACTGTGCCTAACAAGTCCTAGAAACAACGCTGATACCTGCCCCAAATTAGCTACACACACACACAATGGCAGAAGACTTTCTGAGCCAGATCTTCAGTTCATGGCTTTGTGAACTAAACCGCTTTCTGTACACTAAGTATCTTCATTTGTCAAATGAGGACTGTGTTGGCTTAGTTCTGTATATGGTTCCTATCCATCTGGTTTTGTGTCCCTGTGAATGCAGATGGTAACAATTATTAGTGAATAGCACTCTGCTATAGGAAAGTATTTTTATTTTGTTGTTGTTACTGGTGTGTGTGGAAGAGCTGGGACAAAGAACAATGTGAACAGCCATGAAGTTGGGTGTGGAAACACATTGTGCCCAAAACCCAACTGTTTCATACACTTTAGCATATGCCTCCTTCACAACTGTACATCATAGAATCCCAGGGCCTCTCAGGAAGGAGTGTAATGCCCATTTTATAGTATAGGACACTGAGGCCCTGACACATTACAGAACTCAAGGGAAGTCCCAACGCTGATGAGTAAGAAAGCCACAGTTTGAATCTAGCATTGAATCCTTGCATTCAAGGCCCTTTGGAGAAGCTGCTGGGCCCTAAAGGATGGACGGCAGTGACATGTTTGTCATGCACAGAGGCAGGGCTGTGAGGAGATTTCTTGTGAAAGCAAAGGCCATGACTAAAGAAACGCAGGCCCTCTGGTCTGCCAAGCAGGCCTGCATGAGAGAACGGGCTACTACGAAAATAAATGGCCTCAGCCTCTCAGGGAAGTTAGCAGGCAGCTGGTGGAAAAATGTTCCCATGCAGATTTAGCATCAAGTTGAATGCCCCTCACAGCCTGTCTCAGCTGGTGAGACAACGGCCTTCCACTAAGGATGAAATATGTGTCTTCCTTCAGCCCAGAACCCCGAGAGTAATTATGGCCATCCATGGAGCTTCCCAGGCTACTCTCCTTTAAGTATTTATACTAAGCAGGTGCTTTTTGCTCATGAACTCTCTCCCAAAAGGACATTAAAATGGAAATGCACTCTTTTCAATTGGACTTTCAAGACAATAATGGCCAGTGATTCCCACTCTGCAAAATGAGATGCCAGAGAACTTACAAAGGAGAGGGTTGAAAACTGATTGTGGAATCTTAAAATTTACCCACTGGTGGGCATAAAAAGCAGGGTGAAGAGAGGACATTAAAGTTTGGAAAGTGGAGAGGGGCAGGTGGAAGTTGGAGAATATTTTTGGAAAGAGTTGAGCTGGGATCCTTCCTTTTTATGGAGAAGGAACAATGGATAATTTCCGATCCTGTCGGTTGAGAGGAATATTAGGGATTATTCAAAGATCTTGGTGTGTGTCCTCCGGTCGTTGAGAGTCACAGTGGACATTATCTATTTTACACTGGGAAATCTACAAAGAAAACAGCTGTCATTGCAGCTTCCTGCAGGTGACTCTGAACAGAGGCTGCCTGTGGCAAGCCATTCTGTTTGTAATGACGGAGGCAGATGAGCATCTTTGCTATGAGAGAGGTGGGAGAGCAAGGATAAGAGTTGTCAACGAGAGGAGAAAAAAGAACAAAAGGGATACTCAGGAGCCAAGGAAAAAGTGATCAGTCAGATGTGTTTCCCTCTATCCAGGGCATGTGACATATTAGGCAGAGCCTTAGAATAGTGACCCACGCATGTGTGGAGCTTACAAAGGGTCAAGTGTTGTTTGAAGCACCCATTTACTCCTCACTACAGTGGTACAAAGCAGATACTATTATCATACCCATTTTCTGGGTGAGAAAACTTAAGAGGTCAAGTGACTTGCTAAAGGTCACACAGGTAGGAAGTGGTAGAATTAGAATTTAAATCCAGGTAGATTGACTTCAAAATTCACACTTTTAATCAATACATGCTGCTGAGTCTTACAAGTATCTGCAAAATTGCCCCATGTTCTGTAGAGGAAAATATTCAGTTCTCCTCCGAGAACTCCAGCAAGGAAGCTGGGACCCAGGCAAACTCAGCCTGGGTCAGAACGGCAAAGGTCAAGAATGCTGAGATAAGTGTGTCTGAGAGGAGGGGAGTCTTTAGAGCAAGTATTAATAGCAATAGTCTTTTACTGTAATAGACTTAAAAAATTTGAACTCAGCATATATTGGATCATCCTGTATGTGTCCACCTACCTTCAACTTTGCAGGATGTGTTACAGAACAATACAGAATTTAAAGTCACAAGGAGCCCTCGAGGTTATAATTCAACTTCCTGATTTAGTAAATTAGCAAATTTGTGGCCAGAGATGTTAGGTGATCACACAGTCAAGAAATGTTGGAGCTGGGCTGGCCTTCTGGTCTCCAGATTCCCAGAACTCTCCTCCTCTTCACTGAACACACACTGGACACCAGCTCCACACTGCCGCAGCCAGTTTTAAGATAGGGATCCTGGGAAGCAAATGGTTAAAGGACCCAGTTCTGCAACAGACCATGGTGGGACTTACAGATCTTTCTCATTCAAATCTCTGAACTCTTCACCAGGACACACGTGGTCCCGCCTTATATACCAGTTGCAACTGGATGGTCACAGCTTCATGGAGGGTTCTAGACCGGGTTGATTCGAAGATAAGCTTCAGTCTGTGTGAGTATCTGGCTCACTTGCCTCATGGGAGGAAGCCCTTTGGACAGCTCAACATAAAGCCTAGGTTGTTTAGCAGAGCTCTTCCTCCTAGGTGGGCTTTGGTCTCCAGCACTGAAGCCCTTAAGATGCCTCTGTTTTGTTCAGCTGTTCATCCCTGTTCATGGAACTGGAATTGCCTAATGTCTTGAGCAAGATGTGGTCTCAAACTGGAGGCTTATTTCTGCACCCCTCTTCACTCTGGGCTCTTGACCCCTCAATCTTTACTGCCTTGGCAGCTGCCTGATGTCTGAAAATGTTCAGAGAAACAAACAATGTCAGAGAACTACTGCTGTCTGTAGGCTGCACCGCTATTTCTCAAGCAGGTATTTCATATATCTCTTGTTGAGTTGCTCTAGCTGTCTCTTTCCACCTGTAGAAATTTCCTATATCAAGACATAAAGAATAAAACCTGGAATTTCAATGCTAACTTGAGTAACCTGAGAAACTCACCTCTTGTCAGAGGCTGTGCCTTAGAACATTTCCCATTTCAGGCAGGTGACACTGGCAGCTTAGTGATGATGAAGCTTGGCATAGCCTCCATTCTCTTTGCATGAATGAGGATGGGCACATTTTCTCTGGTGTGGACTCTCTATCACAGCAATGCTGGGTAAGTTTTGCGATGTAGCTTCCTGGATGAGCTGGCAAACAAAGAAGATGGTGACTTATTTCGCCATGAAGCTTTAGATCCTTGATTCATAGCAAGGTGCCCAATGGCCACAATGAAGATCAAATAGAGCCCAGTAAATTCCACTGGGGCACAGTTGGTTAGGCAGACTGGGCTAGCAGGAGTGTGAGCAGATCTTAGAATGCTAAATCTGTGCTCCCATCTTTTCACTGTCACCCTGGAAAATTGTCAGAGAAACAAACAGTGTCAGAGGAACTACTACTGTCTTGGGCTGTACTGCTATTTCTCAAACAGTTGGCTTTAAATGGTCAGAATAGGTAATGATGTATAAAAGAAATGAAATGGTGACAAAAATGGACCAGTTTGCAAAGTGCTTGTAAAGTATTTATTGTCCAGATACACGATTTAGTGCTATATTTGGAAAATGATGGATGCTTCTGCAGTATCAAGTGCTTTGCTTTGTTTTGCAGGAGTGGGTGGCAGGTGGGGAGGGCACATCTCTGCAGTTTGGAGGATTACATAGCTCTTTTCTCTAGATGCTAAAGACAACAGCTTGACAGGTTTTAGTCATCACCTGTGCTTCTTGTGACTTTGCATCTTTGTAATTCTGTAACCCTTTTCCCTTTTCTTCTAGCTTGCGAGGCAACCCTAGTGCAGTAACTGCAGCCAAAAATCAGAGCAAAGCCAGGAGGTGTGCTATTATCTGCGCAGAATGAGTTTAAGATGGTGCAGCTCACAGGAGCAGTTGGTAAACAGGGGAAAGGCCACAGTCACCATAAAGTCTGACTTCCCTGTTTGAAGCCTGGCTCTGTGACTTTTCTGTCCTTGGCCTGTCACTTAACCTCTGAGTCTCTCCTTCATCTGTAAAAGGTGAACTATTATGACAATGAGCCAAATTTGCTGTGAGAAGGAAACAAGACACCACTCCGGAGGTAACTCATCCAGTATCTTGGCTTCTCAGGTTCTCTATCAGCCTTCTATCATACTGAATCTTAGCTACCCCCATCTTAGATATACCTTGGATCTTGTTACCACCAGAAAGAGCACCTCACTGGTGGTCTTAATTCTGAATATCCCCTTCTCCAATCGTTCCTGCAACCCTTTCAGCTTACTCAGGGTCTCTGCTGCCATGATTCTTTGACTCGATTAGGGCCTCTTGTTCACATGATCTCTGGCCTGGAGGAGACAAATGAGTGGGGTTCTGTTTGTGTCCCTCCTCTCTGCCTTTTCACCACAATACAAGCAGAATAATGGGAGGTTCTAGGTGTAATTCCCAGCTCCCCTGTTAGGTCTTGTTTTCTCATCTGCTTGAAACTTTTCAGTAGTTTTCTAATTGCCACCCAACCAACCAAACAATGAACCTGCAAATGCATATGAACACCAGCTATGTGCCAGCTGCCACATTGGGTTTTATTGGTACACAAGAGATGCCCAGAGTTTACCCTTGTCCTTGTACCTTGATGGGACATTGTCACCTCTTTCCATGTTACCCCTTTCCTACTTGGCTGAGTTTCTGGATCATCTCCGCCTGCCAACCCATGTGCCTTTATACCACCAGGAAAACCTTCTGTTGAAAACCACCCCCCATCATGTGCAGAAGCTATAGCAGAATATGAGCTCTCCACCCCAGCCAGTATATTGTTTCTGTTAGTTTCTGTTGCCTTAGTAACCTCCAGTTTACTTCAGTTTCTGTTCCTTCTGTTTCCTGGAAACGGCTGGTCACTATGATGTGTGGCTGACCCTGTGATGCACATTGTAAGAACCAATCCCCAAATGACAAGCCCTCTGACTCTGTGCATCCACTTCGCTACCCCATAAAAGCTTGAGTCCTTCAACCTTTGGGGTGTAAATTTTTGGGAATGATCCCATTTGGGTCTGCAGGTGTAAATAAAGCTGCCTTTTGCTTCTAAACTGCTTGGGTTTTGGTCACCGCTTTTCTATTACAAAGCTCTTTGCGTTAATGTTTAGAAGGAGGTTGGTATTTTTTCTTTATTTCTCTGGAAATGCAATTGAGCTTTGGAGAAGTTAAACAGTGTTCCCGTGATCACACTGTGGTCATGTTAGGGACCTGGAGGCAGCCAGGCTCCTCAGCAGGAGTGTTTCTGTGGTTGCCCTTGCTGAGTAGCCCTGGGGCCATGGCTTTGTCCTGCAGTCATGCAGGAGGACACTAGTACTCTTCACAAATCCTCTTGTGTAACACAGGTTATGAGGACCTCGAGGGCACCCTAGCTCCCCATACGACTCCCTTACAGAGTAGTTGGTTATTTTCTGGGAAAAGTCACTTCTCTGTGCTATTACCCTCTGTCCAGGTTGTTAGTTTCATGGCCTTTCCCCGTCACTTCCACCAGTGTGTGTGGATCCAGCAGGTAACATCATTTTCATCTTGAGAAGATGAGAAGAATCAGCAGGGCAGGAGAGCTTAATCTACTTGCTTATGTCCAGCCAATGAAAAGCAGAATAAAGATTTGGTGTCAGAACTTCTGCTCAAAATAGTCTACTGGGTCTTTCTTGTTGCAACCCCGTGGTCATTTTTGCCTATAAATTCCTGGAGTGGGGAAGCCCAGCAGACTTCATCTAATGTTCTAAGACTGACTGATTTCAGTAGTTTCTTAAGGTTCTGTGTTGAAAAGGACTCTAAGGCTGCATTTAGACTCAACTGTGAATGTTCAGATTGGGCTGCTGGGTGTGTTGAAGAGGTTTTGGGTCTAGCATCTGCTGCCCTTGAATTAATTTTTTTAAGGAATTAAAACAATTTTAGTACATATTTACAGTACGTAATGATTACATTTATCATGGAGAGATGACACGGGTACACAACACTTCTTAATTCTTTTTTTATCTGCTACCTTTTTTTTTTTTTAATCTCTGCCTGTTCTTTGCATCTCTTGGTCTCCTTCCAAGCTCTGTTTCCACTGGGCATGGTGGCACATGCCTGTAATTCTAAAACTCAGGAGGCTGAGGCAGGAGGGCCACCTTGATGCCAGCCTGGGCTACATATTGAATTCAAGGCCAGTCTGAATTACACAGTAGGCTCTGTCAAAAACAAAACAAAACAAAACCAAAACCCTCTCCTTTCCATTTCTTTCTTTGAATTCTGTTCTTCATTAATCTCCCTTTTCTCTCTCTCCCCCTCTCCCCCTTTCCCTTTGCAAAAGCTCTTCATAATTCCTATTATCTTTTACTCCCCTCTTTGTTTATGTGACTGTGGTTTTTCCTGCTTCCTCTATTCCGTTTCATTGATCCACATGTCTGTTTCTATGCCATTATCCTGCTGTTTTTCTCATTGTAGCCTCGCCATATAACTTCAGACCTGGCTGTGATGCTCTGCTTTTGTTACCCAGCATTATTTTTGCTACTCTGTGTCTTTTCTGCTTACATATGAATTTTGGGATTATTTTCTCTAGATCTGTAAAAAATATTTTTGCTATTTAGATTGGGATTGTGCTAAATCTATACATCAGTTTGGAAGTCTGGTCATTTTAATCATACTGAGTCCGTCTATCTAGGAGAGGAACTAGGTTTCCATTAGCTGATGTTCTCTTAAGTCTTTTTCTCAGAGTGGTGTAATTTTTGTTGTAGAGGTCTTTCATTTCTTTGGTCAGGTTAATTCCTAAGTATTCAAGTTTTTTGACGCAATTGACAATGGTATTATTTCCCTATTTTTTCTCATTGAATTAATTATTAGTGTACAAGAACATAATTGATTTTTTGTGTTAATTTTGCATCCTACAACAGTGCTGAATTTGTTTATTAATTCTAGAAGATTTTGGTAGAATTTTTTAGGTCTTGTATGTAGAGGATTATATCATCCACAAATGCAGTAATGATAATATGACTTCTTCCTTTCCTAATCGTGTATTTTTTATTTCTTTCTCTTGCCTGGCTAATGATTCGAGGCCTATGTTGAAAGGAGTGGTGATAGTTATCCTTGAATTTCTATATCTTTTCTTTGGTGACAAAACATGGAATTGCCTTGGTTTGTTTTAGGTTCCTATAACAGAACACTAAAGGATGATAATGTGTTGAAAATATTTTTCTCACAGGTCTGGAGACCAAGATGTTCAAACTCAAGATTCTGGCATCTGATGAGGATTTTCTTGCTGTGTCATGTCATGGCAGAGGGCATTAATTGTGGAAGGGCAAACGGAAGCCAAGAGGGTCAATGACCCCCTTTTGTAAGGGCATGAATTCCATTCACGAGGCTGGAGCTCTCATGACCTAACCATCCCTTCATGGTCCCACCTGTTAGTTATTACTTTGCAATGCAACTTTAACACGAGATTCACAGAGCTCGGACATTCACATCATAACAATAACCATTGAGCATGATGCCTGGAGTGCAGCTGAAACTCTGAAAACATGAAATATTTGTTGACTTTACTGAGAGGTTTCTGTGGAGAAGAGTAGTGACAAATCCTAATTCCTTTAAAATACCTTCCTTTGCTCTTTTATTAGATGGAGTCTCAGGGCTGATGCTAGGAATAGAGAGATTGGAACATTATAAAATTGTGATCTAATTAAGGAATTGAGCCCATGGGACTGCCATCCCTAGGTCTGAAATCCCACTTTGGTATGTGGTAGCTGTGACCTTAAGTAACTGCATCTTCCATTTCAAAGCAGAGTCTGCTAACTGCATGTTCAGGACTTGTGGGTGCTATGGAGATGCCTGCAGAGTACGCAGTTGCCTGGATGACACGGGCAAGGGAAGGATCATGTGTGTTCTCGAACAGCAATCTGCTTCCCAGTGAAAAGTGCTCACAGATGGCTCTTGCCAGTGGGAGTTGTGAAATCTTTATTCTGCACAATGGGTTTTCTGGAAAAGTTGCAGAATGACCTGGGGTGCCCACTGCTGGACCACTGGGCTGTTTGTAAGCACCTCTAGCCCTGCCCTGACCCCTCTCATCTTCTGATTCTGCTGGTCAGTCACAGTCAGCTCAGGACTATGCTTTGGGGAACACAGTTGTCAGAACAGAAGGTCTCAGCAAGGTGGATGGAGTCTCAGCAAGGTGGCTAATCTGCTGCCTGCCGAGTCTTCAGGAAGTGTCTGTGGGATGTGAAAGAACTCAAAGACTGTTCAACTAAAAAAGATACCCCAAAAAGATGGTTTGGCACCATTTTGTAGCTCTGCCTACTTGATGGTGCTCATAATTGTTTTATTTCCCTGTGATTGTTTTACATTTTTATTTGGGAGGCTATTGCTTCCCAAACTAAATTTAACTAAATTTAAGTTTTGAGAAGCATAAGGCTCAGTGGTGAACAGCACGTATCTATGCCCACACTCAGGCCTGGATTCAAATCATGATGCTGATCCTCTTCTTGTTTTTCATCCCAGGCCAAACAATTAACCCTCTCTTCTTCTAGTCTGGAAGGTGGGACAGTGATACTTTCTATGTTTTAGTTGTGAGAAGAAAGGAAGAGAATGAACAGGAAGCATGTTTTACAGCGCTCAAACCAGAGTGGATGACTGGGGCTGGGTTGGTGTTACTGCCTGAGCAGATTTTTCTGGGCAGTCAGGGAAGAGCTCTTGTTTAGGACTCAGAAGACGGTTTTCCTCCAGGATGAAAGTGCTGAGAAATCAACCTCCCAGTGTTCAACTTCCATGGAGGTATAGTGCACAAGGCCTATTTACCAACTCGCTGTAAAAATTGATAAAATAGTCGACAAGAAAAGTGCATTTGTTCACTACAAAATATTATGCAAGTGGAAAGTTTTAAACACTTGGTAAGATTTATTGAAGAACAAATTACATGCAATAAAATTCACCTTTTAAAGTGTACAACTTTGGCAACTGCTTTCAGTGATGGAACCATGGTAAACTATGACCACAGTCAACACATATAAGAATTTCACTACAGCAAAAAACTCCCTCATACCCCATAGTGGTAAGTCTCCTTACCTAATACCCAACCCCTGACACCACCAATCTGTCCTGATAGTTATGCCTTTTAGTAGAAAATTTTGTGAATGGGATTACAAAGTATATTTTCTTGCTCTGGCTTCTTTTCCTCAGCATGGTGCTTTTGAGATTCATCCCCATGGCTGTATAAATCAGTAGTTTATTCTTTTTTATGAATACTACCCCACTGTAAAATGTCATTGGCAGATATGTGTCCACTCAGAATTCATGTTAAACCTCTTAAGTGATGGTTTGGGAGATGGGGACCTAGAGGGATAATTAGATTTCTGTGGGATCCTGAGGGTGAGGGTTTGTAGTAGTTGATTGTGTCAACTTGAGACATTTAGAAGCTTAACTAAATGGGTTTAGGAACTCTACACTCAAGGATGTAGAGGAAGACCCACCCTAATGTGGCTCATCACCTGGAGGTATAAAAGGAAAGGAGGAAGGACAAATGCATTCCATTCTTGGGAGAAGCCCCAGTCTTCACCTTTGGTTTGGACCTCCGCTCCAGGCTTGCAGTGTAGACGATTCAGCTTTCTGGAATAGACTTCAGCCTTTCATTGTAGAGCTTTGGGGGCTTCTGTTGTGAACCCATAAGCCTGCTGGTGTGGACTCACACAAGACACTAGGGTGAACTCCAGACCTTGGACTGAATCCTTCCATCTCCAGTGTGTAGACACCCTCTGCACGCTTCCTCATCCGACTCTGTGGCTGACCTTCATAAGTCAATCTTGTTGTTTCTTTTACATCTGTATGTCTCGTGTTGTATCTGTTCTCTCTAGTAAAACCATACAGATTTTGGTACCAGGAGTGGACAGCCCTGGTCTTTATTGTGAGTGTGACTTCTGGGCTCCAGCATAGAACCCTCAACCTATCAGCACAGCTCCTTCACCCCACTGGCATAGAATTTCTGGCTTCCACCACTGACCTTTGGGTCTTTCCAGCACAGATCCATAAAAGAAACTGGCGTGAGTCCTTGTTGTGGGCTCTAGACCTCCAGTTGGACTCATGGGAGGCATTTTCCTAAGCTCTGGGTCTTCATCTGGACTCATATGGGACATTGCTGTGGGATTCAGGCCCTTGACTAAATAGTCTATGTCTTTAGTGTTGTGGATAGATTTCCTGTATTCCTTTGTGTTAACTCTGGGTGACCATCATAAAACAATATTATAAACTCCATGTCCTGATTCTAATTGTTCTCCTCACAACCCCTGACTACAACAGGGTTTCATGAAGGGATTATTGCCATCATAAGAAGAGACACCTGCGTGCCCCCACCTGCTGCTATGTGTGGGCATAGTGGGAAGTTGGCCTTTGCAAGCCATGCTGCCTGGCCATGCTGGTACCATGAGCTTGGACTTCCAGCCTCCAAAGCTGTGTGAAAATGGCATTCTGTGGTTTAAGCTTCTTAGTTTATGGTACTTGTTATGACAGCTCAAGCTATGACATATAGAAAAAAACTGTTTTTCTTTTTTAGAGAAACTAGTATATTTAAAAATCATTTCTGTATTAATTCCTTTAGTAATACAAAAATATTTTATAAATGTGCCTCTCACATGCTAGCTGTAACATTTAAAAATATGAATTGAAAGCACTGGACCAGTAAAACATAAGATTCTAAATGCGGCCTGGATACCTCTGAGCATCCCAGTGCCCCCCACACCTCACTGTGGATATGTCTGTGCTCACTGACTATGACGTCCACTCTCACACAGGGGGAAAGTCCACCTCCACCCCCCAGCTTGTTGCTCTGCCAACCAGAGCACCTGCATCCTACCTGACCCCAACCTAACCATTTTACCTCGCTGCCAACCCAAGGAGTTATACAAACCACAGTCCCCTTCTCCCCTGGAACCACTGGGGGCTTCCTGTTCTGGTCACTGCACAGCTGCTTCCCACTCTCACTGGTTGTTCACCCTGGCCCTGCGTACAAACCCGTGTGGACCTGTTCTATGCAGGCTTCCTTCTCTGGCTGTAAAAATATGTGGCTTATCCATTGCTGCCTGTCTCCTCTCGCCACTGGTGTGTGTAGTTACTTTGTACCATTTGGGGTAGGGAATCGCTTCTTCATCAATAAGGTGAATACAAAGTTATCAGAACAGCAACAAGGCAGATTTTGTGGTTTGGTAATAGGGTTTCAAGGCCGTTTAATGGTTTCATTGATCATCTTTCTTCCACCCTTTAGTGTTATGCTGTGCATGGCCTCATTTGCAGATAACATTGCGAAGCTTAACTTGTAGTTTCTTGAATATGAGACCCATTCAAATGATTTTCAGAGAGGTCATTTTTAACCATTTTTTGTCACTCTTGTTTCAGAAAGCCACAGACCCCTAAATAAGTATTCAGCAGAGACTAGAAGGGTGTCTCCTGAACCAAAGGCCAAAGTCCTTCCTGGTGGAAGGAACCTAATTATTGGAGAGAAGTTGGTCCATTGTCTATTTAATACCAGGCTAAAATTCCAAACAGATTTTGGGTTTTCCAGTTTGGTCATGTCTTTATAGCAAGTCACAGTCTGTGCATTCGGGGTGTAACCCATGAAAAATGGCAGGCAAGATTCAGAGAACTAGAACGACCATCTACTCCCGTCAACTGCTGAGAGTTCTCATCCTCTTGCTTCTGACCCTGAGTTCTGCTGTATGAGCCACTCAGTGCCTATGTTAGGGTTATTCAGAGAACCAAAATAGGCAGGACAAGCATACACAGGGAAAAGGAGAGAGGAAGAAGAGGAGAGGGAGAGAGGGAGAAAGCTTGAAGAACTGGCTCAGGTGACTGTAGATACTGGCCCGTCTGCAGATTATCAGGAGACCCAGGGAAGAGCTGATGTAGTTCAAGTCTGAAGGCCATCTGCTGTCAGGTTTTCTTCTTGCTCAGGTGGGATCTGTTGTTCTGTTCAGCCTAACAATTGCTTAGATGATGACCACGCATATTATGGAGGGCCATCTGCTTTTCCTCAGAGGTCACCAGTTTAGATGTTAACATAAACACCCTTTCAGAAACATCCAGAATAATGTTTCAGCAAATATGTAGGCACTGTTGCCCAGCCAAGTAGTTCATAAAATGAACTATCGTGGTCTCCACACTGAGCTGCTGGGCATGGCTGGAGGAGGTCATTCCACAGTACTGCTTGGATTCACTCTGAATACAAGATCTTAAAATGGCTTTCTATCCTGAGAACATTGATATCCATCTCCATGTTCCCTGTCCCTAACTGCAAATGGCACCACCATCCACCTCGTCATTCCAGCCAGAACTTGTTGAGTTGTGATTCCTCTATTCTTGGGCTGTCTACTCCTCCTCTTCCATTGCCATTCTCCTCCAGATTCCATTTTGTGAGGCCCTGAGAGCACAGAGGCTCAGCCTCTGTCTTCACTGCCAGCCTAAGTGCCCATCTGAATCTGCACCAAACCCCTTTTTCTTCTAGGAGGTTACAATGAAGGGAGGATTCCTCCCCCTGCTGAGGGATGGTCTCCCACAAAGGCTCTGGGTCTCTTTCTGTCCCTCTTCCCCAGGGCCTTCCTTCTGTGAGCGCCTTCATCTTCTCCATCATTTTCTCTCTCTGCACAATTACCCTTACCGACAGGCAGACACGCTCAAGGCTGCTGATCTTAAAATAGCCTCGCTGGCTGCCTTGTCCTCTGGTTAACACTGTATTTCTTTGCTCCCTTGATAAGCTTCTTCATCACTCAACAACTGTCCTCTAGCTCTGCCTTTATATCTCCTTAAAACTCATCAGTGTCCTGTGCCCATTTTCTCTATCTTCCTTGAAATATTCTGCTTTCCCAGTTTGTGGTCTTAGTTCCTTCACCTCATTGAGAGTTGGCCTTGGTCCCCTTACCATCTCCTCTGCCTGATTCTTAAAGGTGGATAATTTCTCTGGGGTTGGTTCAGCCGCACCCAGGCTGGGCCTTCTCGATATCTACATCCAGAGCTATGTTAAATCAGTCAGTGGACTAATCCATTTATATCACACCCTTAATCCAGTATCATATGCTCATGATCCAGCCGTGTCCCCAAAGGCCCTCTTATGATCGCATGAGGCTTTGGGGGCATCTAGCTATAAGCCATAACACATCTCATATCTTGCTATATGATCATGTCATTCATTATTCTGATCAGCCTTCTCAGTGGCTTCCCATTTTGTTTAAAATAAAATTAAATCCACTTATTGCAGCTTGGATGAGCTAGTCCTGGTCTGCCTCTGCCTGTCTCCCTTGCCTTTGATCTCTACACACCGGCTACACTGGTCTTATGTCCAGACTGGGATGCAACACTCTGACTCTGTCTCAGCTCAGAGTTTCTCATGTCTTTCCCTCTTTGTCATGTCTTCAAATGGATGTTCCCATGCCTACTATACATTTCAGTTTGTCACCTCTGTGTCCACCTCTTCCAAAGTGGGGTCTTCTACTTGAGGTCCTCTAACCTCCCAGATGATTTCCATCATAACACCATATTTTCTGATTACATATATAATATATGTGTTATTTGTGAACCTACAATGTTGGGTCTAGATCCTCCACTACATGTTATCTGTATGACAGCTGGACATCTTCTTGGGCTCTTAGCACCCAGAATACTGCTTGGCACAAAGTAGGCTCTCACTGACTATATGTTCACAGCATTAGTGAACATAGTACATATCCTTAGGGTCTTGTACCTGAAGCAGTAAAGAGAATGTTAGAGGATTTAATAGGAGGTATTTTATTCCCCAGGCTCTGTTTTGTGGAGATGTGTGATCTTGAAAAAAAACACTTGGTGTTTCCAGTGCTTGATTTCCAAGTGGATGCTTGAACAAGAAGCATCCTACACAACTAAGCAAATCAAAGGAGGAGATGCATTATTAAGATAGGGTTGAGCCTGAACATTTTAATATCATTAGCTTTCTTGCCATAGTCAGAGAGAATATGACATTTACTGCTTTGAGGTTGCACATATTCTCAGGAAGCCACATGGAAGCAACAGTGTTGTTTCTAAAAGCAGCCATCTAATCTCTCCACAGTGTGTGCAGAGAACTTTTTCTTGCCATTGTATTTGGCATCAGGAACTATACAGGTTAGTGGTTATCTTCCTTATTCACAGGGTACAAAGCACTTTCCTAGGATTTTTAGGTCTCTTAGAATTCAGATGGGCCAGGCTGCTCATATCTGTTAAAAATTCTGCTTTAATCATCATTAACACAAGACACATAAAACTGATGGAAAGTTTTAGTGACAAGAGACAGGAATAGCCAGAAGGATGCCAAATAATACCACTGGGAAATGGAAGGATAATCTTTAGAGAATTGGGAATCAAGGAAAAAAAGACTTCAAGTGCTACAGTGAGTGATTTTAATTGAACACTTAAATTCAGATACTCATATGTCTGCTGGAGATTATCATGTTAAAACAAGACATTAAGCACATTTATGAAGATTATGTAAGAGCCAAGCCTGCTTTCAGATTTTTTTTTGAAAGATGTCATTCAGAGTGAATGGGGTCAGGCAGAGAAATGATTGAAAGGGTGAGAGGGAGCTATGTGCTTGCTGAAAACAGGCCAAAATCAGCTGCAGAAATTTTCCCAGAGCAGCCCAGCTAAGGTTCAAATGCGGACACAATTATGTTGTAAAAAGCCTCCCTCTGCTCACTGGAGAATTTAACCTCATTCAGATTCCTTTCCTGTGGATCAGGGGGTCCTTGGTATGTCCACATTTATCTCCTCAGGCCCTCTCATAAGTCGGGGGAAGTCTCTTCCACAAGATTCTCATGTGCTATTTGAGGCCTAAGTAACCATAACTCCAGTCCCCATCTTGGTTTTTTTTTTTTTTTTGTCTTTTTGAGACAGGGTCTCTCTATACAGTTCGGGCTGGCCTTGGGCTCACCTTGTAGCACAGGCTGGTCTTGAACTTGCAACGATCCTCCCGCCTCAGCTGCCTGAGTGGTGCGATTATAGAAGTGTGCAACCATGCTGGCTCCCAGTGCCTCATTTTGCAGGTTAGTTTCTCAATTCCACACCTTCCTGGGATGTTCAAAAACTCCACTGAGCAAAGAGCAGCCAAACAGTCATCCAGGGGCAGAGGGCATCGGCTGTTACCTGAGCCAGGCCTCCGTGCTCCCAGGCTGACTTTGGGACCGATGGGAAGGGCAAGCTGCCAGGGTGGGTCTGTTACAGTGATTCCTGCTGCCCTGTGTATCATGCTCAATTGCCAGGTTGGGAGGACCCCAGCGAGACAAGGAAATCAGAGGAAGGAAACAAAAGTTTTCAGATGAAATTTAAGGACTTCCAGGCACTCAAGGCCAGTCCTCTCATTCTGAAAACTCACCATTGAATAGCATGGTGTCTCTCATGTGATTCACTGTAATCCTGGAAGGCACAAACCTGGGCAAATACAGACAGGGCCTTTCTTGTCTCAAGGATGTTGGGGAGATGAGGAGCAGCACCTCAAGAAAAAAAGCAAGGCATTTTCCCCTTTGTCCACACAACTCTAGAAGTTCTCCATCACCTAATTTTCCTCCACTGCCTGCACACTACTGTAGTCAGGAATGCTAGACTATGTAGTACATCAGGCGAGTCAGGGCGGAACCCAGATTTCAAGGGGTAACTCAGACACTGCCATGAAATGAGTTTGGTTTGTCATAGTTCCTTAAAGTAATCTTCAATTCAATCCTTTAAAGACATTTAAATATAAAGTGGGGAAACAGATAAAGAGTGAATAAAGAAAGGAAACTTTAAAATGCATTTTTAAATTCTCACTGTTATGGTGAGAATTTAAACCTCATGTAGTCATGGGGCGAGTGGGCCTTTCGAAGGTGACTGAATCTAGTTTGTGAATGACTCATGGTCCAATGCTGGGATTCTGGGTGTGAGTGCTGCACCCAAGTGGGTGTGGCCTGTGTACAATATAAGAGGCAGAAAGAGTCTTCTCTCCGTGCTCCTCCCCTTTTGCTCTTGTTGCTTGTGCTCTTTTCCACTGTCATGAACTGCTGCCCTCCGCCATGGGCCACTTAGCCTTGGAGTCAGTTGATTATGGACTGAAACCTCCACAAACTGTGAGCTAAATAAGCCTTTCCTTCCTTCATTTTGAGCATTGGATATTTTTGTCCTGGGAGAAAAGTAATGAGAGAAAAGTAACCAAGACACTAATAAGAGTACTAGAGCTTCGAATCTCACAGTCCAGGATGCAACTAAATGTTTGTCATTCATTTGATGAATAAGCATACACTGGACAAATATTCCAGTAAGTATCTACATAGTCCATGTTGTGCCCTCTCCATGGGGGCTGAGGAATTACCGATGTGAGCATAGTCCTCACATCACAGGGACCATCGATGACAGAGGAGCTCACAGCATGTTCCCCTCTCCTGGGCTGACTGGTTTAAGCTATGATTTCACTGCAGAATGTGATAAAGATAGGGACGAAGGGAGCGTTCTGTAGAAGTAAGGGTGCCAAGGAAGGAATTAGTACCACCAAGCGAGGTCACAGATCTGTTCCTAGACGTTGAGGGATCTGATGGGATTTTTGGAGGTGGAGTAAGAGTGAGGGAAATGGTTCACAGCATGAGGAGACAATGTTGATGCAACTTCCTAGCCAGGTAGGTCTGGTGCGCATCCCAACTCTGTGAATAGCTGTTGGCTATGAGTATGATAAAAACAGAGTGAATGTTTAAGTTAAAAAATTATTACAATAAAAGACACATGGTCATTAACCTCCCTCGATATAGTCTCCCTTGCTTTGAGCACACTGACCCTGTTGTTCTTGTCACTTTCTGAAGCAGTTCTGGAGGTTTCTCTCATGAGTGTCTTGAATCACATTATTGCTGCTGTGTTATTCTGAATCATTTCAAAATGATTCCCTTTCACAGTTGTTTTGACTTTGGGGAAGAGCCAGAAGAGCCAGTGAATTAGGTGGGTGAGGACACACAATAATGTGTCTACCTGGGATGGCACTGGATACTCACAATCAGTGTATTTTTGATCACACCTTGTAAAGACAGTCAGGAAAAGAGACTTCCAGACCTGTTTGCAGAACTGCTTCAGAAAGTGGCAAGAAAGACTGGACAAGCATGTTCCAAGTGAGGGGGAGTATTTTGAGGAGGATTAATGGCAATGTATCTTCTACTGTAATATTTTTTTAAAAAAATTTGAGCATTCATCATATTTGGCTATCAGTAACAGTGTGCTCAGGAATGTGCAAGAATTCTGTTCAGTACAGAGTGAAAGGTCTGTGTGTTGGGATCAGAAATGGTGCTAGGGAAATTTAAAGCAGTTCAAGGAACATCCCTCTCTCCTCACATTTGTGCTATTATCATAAAGGTGCTTCCACATCCTGTGTTTTTGGCCCCACTCTATCCCATAGTGTGGAAGACTCACTGGGGAATTTAGAGCTACCCTTTAAGGGCTCAGATGCAGATCTCCTTCAGTCTCTGAGCTTTCTAGAGCTGTGACCTTGAGAAATAACTGTCTTCTGGACCCTGAAGAAAGCATCTATGAAGACAAATCCCTCAGCCTTCCTCTTAGTTCTGGGGCATGGACAGAAGTGATGTGCCCTGGGTTTCTTTCCACTGCTGCTCTTCAGAGACTGGCTATGATGGTCACACACAGGTGTTTTGTCTTGGCTGTCTCTTGTTTTTTTTCCACACTGATTTGGAGAGGGCTGAGGTCAATAACCTCCACCTTTCCCTCCTTGCTGTCCCACATAGCTTCAAGATCTTGTTTTTCATACATCTCAAATCTCCAGTCACTGTTTGTTTCCTGGGGAGTAGCCCAGTGGTGCTAGAGTGTCAGTGCCAGCCCAGGAGTATCGAAGCCCAAAAGAAATTCTGCAAGTTCAACTGAGATCCTGAAAAATTCAAGGACAGGGAGGTGGAGAGGGTGGGGGGTTATTTGACCCTCATCACAGAAGTTTTTCCACTGAGAATTTTCCAAAGGAGGTCATACACATGATAATTTCTTTGTGATTAGAGGATCTTCTTTTTGTTATACTAGTTGTAATTTTTGTATGCTAGTTCTTTTCTATAAATGAAGTGGCCCAAGTCTTTCCCAACCTCTGCATGGTTACTCAGGCCCCTGTGGGGTCTGATGGGTCCCAGTGGAGCTAGTGTGCACAGTCCCATCAATGCACAGGTCAAATCCAGCAGGAATCGGAAGTCAGGATCCAAGAAACTGGATGGAGTCAAAAGACAAAAGAAACTGGGCAGCTGGGGTGAATAGTATATGTGGACAAAGTTATCAGTGCTTTGCTTCTGTTTTTTTGTTTTTAATTTCCTGAAAGTGCCTAGACTGTCCATTCTGGCTGTTCTAAAGTTACCTGGTCTTTCTAAAGACCTGGTGCAGACTAACAGGGCATTTGATCATTCTCTATGTATTTGAAAGAAATATATTTCTTGCTGTTGTACACTGCCAGGGTCCAGACTTGATTACATGCTTCTTAAGGTTAGACAGTCAAAGTGGATGTAAGAATAACTGTTTTGTCAACATTACAGAAGATGTAGCACAGGAATACAGCTGTCATTTTAAGAGTGTCTACCTGGGTATCAAGGCATTTATGGGAAATGTTGATTCCTCATTGGCCTGTGTGCAGGGACTGCAGCTGGGAAGGAGAGTTGAGATGCTCAGGCCCAGGAAGAAAGGCCTCTCACGGCTGTCCAGGACTTCAGCCCAGGTGAGGAAAGGTCCAGGATGACTAATTGTCCCTGCGGCCCCATGATTGAGTGATTTCTTGATAGATGGGACATTCAGTGCTAACACCAGGCAAGTTCCAGGAACACTGGAACAAACTGATCCCTGGAAGAGACTCATTTAGCTTAGTGAACTCCAGTGTTATGAAACACAGCCCTTGGCCAGGTGGGAGCACTTGCTCTTGTGGGTATGGGGAACACTTTGCCCCAGAGCCCGACCGACTCAACTCTCCAGAAAAAGTTATTTATGTCTCATCCTTCAATAGTTTGATTTGTTTGTGGAATTGACATTATGGATATAACAGAATGCAGCTACTCATCCTCTTTGTGACTTCTGTGTCTGGTAGCATGGTGCTTGTGGATGAGACATATCGCTGGGCATTTCTTAACAAGAATACTTGTAATTTTCCCCTAATTGAATAGACTGTTGCCTTTCTGTTCTCTCTGTACCAATATGTTTATGACCTGTTCTCCAATGACCTCCAGGCCTGTACAGAGAGTGACATCTATTTTAAAAATCTCTTTGTTTATTTTCCTTGCCTTCCCAGAGAACAAGAGGGAACAGCAGCTAGAGGAGGGGTTGTAAGGGAGAAAGAGGAGACCAGGCTCTTCCAGGGAGGATGCAGATGGGCCTGCGGTGCACCGGGGGCAGCAGATACCCAGGGAAGGAGTAGGTTCTGAGAAAATACAGATTGTAATCATGCAGCTCTGTGGCATCCTTTCTATGCCCTACATCTCTCCCTCTCCTTTTTTAAGCTTTTAACTCTGACACATTTTTCCTCTCGTCCTTTTCTTTCATTTGTCAGTTGTGAGTATTTTGGTTTAGTCAAGAGAAACAGACAGCTGGTGTAGCCTTTACTGGTTCAGTAACACCAGGATGTTTACGTTTGCACTTTTCATCCGATGAGTGGGTGTCAGGGAAAGCAGCTCAGTGTTCTGAGCTTCCGCTGGGGTGGCAAACCAGGGTGGCATGGCCTTCTCCAAGGTCAAGGTCAAAACATGGTGAGATCTGGGAGGTAGAAATGGTGAGCACAGTGTGTGGCTGTAGGGGGGGGGGAAGACCACCTAGATCAATACATAGTGGGGGATTACAACAGATAGTCACCTGGAAAGGTGGCTGGGCCATCTTCATTTTGTAGCCTAGAATGTTTATTAGGGTGTTTTTAAAAACCTGAAACAAAAATGTGTCATTATGAAATTCACCCATTTCATCAGCAAACTGAGATCTTACAGTTATTCTCTAGGCAGTATCTGCAGCCTTGGGTCCCCATTGAGTTTACTTAAGAGTTTAAAGAACAGTGATGTGTGTATCCCACCCTGGGAAAGTTTGATTTATTTGGCATAGTGTGAGGCCTGTGTATCAGTATTTCTAAAATGTTCCTAAGTGTTTGCCATGCAGCAAAATTTGATAAGCATCATTTTGGATCCATCATGTGTAGTAGATGAGCCTCAGGATCTACATTTTAATAGGTGGTGCTGATGCATAGAGGTTGAGAAGTTGTCTTTAGGCTCATGTCCCTAGGCTGATAAAAATCAACAGCTTTGCTGAGCTATTAGACCAGTGGAAGCCACCACAGAGGAGCTAAGAGCATAGATTTGAGGCCAACCGTGTCTGAATCAAGTCTTCTCTGCTAATTAAAGGTTCTAGGCAATTCAGGAACCTCTTGATACCTCAGTTTCCCTATCTGTAAAAATGGGGACAATACATAGTACCTGGATGTGTGTGTAGAGAAACTGCCTGTGACATGTTTATTACTGTGCCTGGTACATGGCAAGGGTTCACTTTTTTAGTTGCTATTATTACTATGAAGGAGTACTGATGTTACCTTTAGGACAGATGGATTTATTTATTTTTAATCAAACTTAAGTTCCTTTGGCAATTACACAGTGGGTGCATGGGAGAAAGGGCCAACTTCAGTTAAGCTGTAACAATATTTTGGTTCATTTTTCTGACTCAGCCAACCCCCAAAGAATTTCCAGAAAATATCTGAGATACAGTTACTAAAAATGCAACCTCTGTTTTTTTTCCTTCCTGATAGTTTCAGAGATATATTCTGGGAACTGAGTGTTAGAGACACTAGAGACAAATCACCTCGTTTGAGCTGTCCAGGTTACAGCCCTTGGTGAGTCCATGCCCCCACCCGCAGGGCCAGTCAGCCTGCTTCTGGGAAGCTGTTGACTTGCTTCTACTATATGGGAACAGGCCTGGAGCCAACCTCTGAGTTCCTTGGTCCAATAAAAAAATGCAATCCTCAGCAGTGCCTGGCTTCAATGACTCACTGCTCAAAGAATATAATTCATACTTCTAGATGAGAGGCTCATATATTTGCTGGACACTTGCAGTGAGTGGGGTGTTACTGAGAGCCAATCAGGGGCAGAGTCAAAGTATGACCTCAATTTTAGCCAATCAGATCATTCCGAGGAGAGCTGGCCTTTCTGCAGATTTCCTGTTAGTTTGTAACGGGGTGTGAGTCAGGGTCACAGGTAGTGTAGAGCATCACTTTTTGGAGAAGAGTTTTACAAAGTGGAGTGGAAAATATTATTGGGAAAAAAAGGGTTTTGTTGTTGCATAAATTGAAGACCACTTCCTATTACATCCTTCTCATGCAGATCTGTGATCAATTAACGTATTACAGATTAGAGTGGTCATGCTATGAAGAAAACTCTGCAAGTTGGCTTTTTTGCTTTTTTGTTTTAATAAGAATATTTGTTACAGATTTATATTTTAAGGTAATGTCTATTGAACATCTGGCTACACTAATTGCAGTACAGATGTTGGGAGCTGATTAGAGAATTCTGCAACTGCAACTGCAGTGACTCTCAATCAATTAGCTGATCATTTAATTTTACTTTGAGTTCTGGGGATAATTCATAGGGCATTGTCAGAAGGGCCCCCTGGAGGAGGAAGTTCCTTTTAAGCATTGCCTTGGAGGATAAGAAGGAAGGGGGTTTCTGAAGATGTTGGGGGAATTCTGCAGGCAAAGGAAGCAAGTGAGCAGGACAGTAGAAAGGAGCCTGGCTCTTTGGGGCTGTAATATGATACCTGTTCCCCTCAGCCCCCTCTCCAAGTACCATGAAAGATTTTCAGCAAAAATGTGACACAACTTGGTTTTAGAAACATAACTTTGCTTATTGAACCTCAGGTGGTTTGTAGAGAAATAATACTAACAGAGAGTGGAATAGAGTATGTTTTCCAGAGATGGCTGTCTTGATCACGTTCTTCATCGCTGGAATACCATACCTGACACTCACAACTTGAAGCGGAGGTTTATCTGGTCTGCATTTTCAGATGTCTCAATCCTTGCATAGTCAGCTGGCTCTAATCAGAAGCTGCATAGGATCTGGGTGGAGCTCATGGTGATCAAAGAGCAGGTAGAGAAAGGAGCCAAGGAAAGAGATTCCCTTCCAATCATGCCCTGCAGGGAGCCCCCTCTTCTGACCACACCCCACCTCCCAACACAAGTCAGCTGTGTCACTTCACCATTCAATCACTTTGGAAAGCCCCACCTATGAGTGCCTGAAGGCTTTAGGGGTCATTATTGATCTAAACCACAACAATGGCCATGGAGACATTCTTTTAGAAACTTCCAGGGTTCTGCCAGGAGATGGGATCTTATCAGTCTTCCCTTGAACTCAGGCAAGTTTTTAACTTCTTTGTATTAACGACGTCATGGAAGTGAAATTGGGTGATTTTGATGGGGAGGTCATAAAACCTAACAGCAGTTTCCACCTTGGGAGGTGGAACCTGTGCTTGGAACACTGATTTGTCTTGAAAGAAGTTTCACTCTCCCTGGCCCATCAGTTATCCATGCAAGTGAGTAACCCAAGCTATAAATAGGGGACCACATAAGTGCGACAGTAGGCATCCCCAGTTTATGAATTCTTTCTGACTAGTGCTAGATAAATGATATGTACTTTTATATGATTCTGGTTTCTAGACATCAGCGCATCCTCAGGGTTTGAATCTTGCTGACTTAAGCCTCAGATATCTGGAAATAAATTCAGGTGTCCTTTCCAGATTCACAGGATCATGAAAGAACTAAAGTGGTGTTCTAGACTTCTGAGAGATGGGATAATTTTCTGGGCAGCATTAGCAAGCAGAACATGGAGAACAGTTAGTAGGATGTGGGAGTGATATGATTTTATCTGAAATGAGCCCCAAAATCTCATGTGTTAAAGGCTTGGTGCACAGAGCAACAGTGTTCAGAAGTGAAAATTTTGGAAAGTGATTGAATCATGATGGCTCTAATTTGTCAGTGGATTAATGCATTGATTGATGCATAATTTGATAGCGTTATTGGGAAGTGACAGAAACTTAGGGATTGAGGCCTATTAAAGGAAGCGGGCCCTGGGAGTATGTCCTCCAGGACTATATTATGCATCCAGCCCCTCTTCCTTCTTGCTTTCTCTGCTTTTTGACCATCATGTGGTGAGCAGCTTTGATCTACCAAGCCTTCCACCATGATTTTTCTGCCTCATCATAGACCTAAAACAATGGAGCCACATAACTAGGAACTGAACCTTCTATAATGGTGAACCAAAATAAACCTCTCTTCCTTTAAACTGTTTTCATCAGGTACACCGTCAGTGATGAGAAACTGACACACTGATCTAAGGAAGACAAGAGGATGGCATGAATTTGGGATCATCAGTTTCTATCAAGTATAGATACCAAAATATAGCTATAGTTAAAGGAAAATTAGGTTTATTATTTGTTGCTTGCAACCAGGGAAACCATACCATGGAGAGCCAGGGGGTATCTCAAAACACAGGAGTTAGGGATGGGTAGTTATAAAGTTTTGGGGATTACAATCATTGGTGGTATTGGCAGAAATTGCCTAGAATTGTATCTTAGAAGCTGTTGTAACAGTGAGCAGTCTTAATATTTTGAATACATGAATCTGTATGTGGCTGTGTTGGTTTGTTTGTAAGGTCAGTATCTCTGACCTTAACCTTGTGGATTTAAATAAAACTGGCTTGAACTAAACTGATCTGAAAAGTTTTTGCTTTACATAGTCTGTGACATGTGGTGGCTTTGTCTAGCACAGAATACTCACAAAGGGAGTACATCTTGCAAGTTATGAATTCTATTTCTATTCTAAATTCTGCTCAAGAACTGTGCTGCCAGCTGTTAATTTTAAGGGAAATTGTAATTATGCTAAGAAAAGACTATTTTTTTCAGAGACACAAACTGAAATATTGACAGTGTGAAGCAGTAGTTCTCAAATGTTTTGATTTGGAGACAATTTATTTTTTATTTTATTGTATTTTTTTGTCTTTTTGAGACAGGGTCTTGCTATGCAGCTCATGCTGGCTTGAGCTCACTTTGTAGCCCAGGTTGGTCTCGAACTCTCAACAACCCCCCTGCCTCAGTCTCCCGAGTGCTGGGATTACAGGCATGAGCCACCATGCCTGGTTGGTTTGGAGTCATTGATGCACCTAAAAATTGTTGAAGACTCCATAGTACATTTTTCAGTGTGAGCTGTATAGCTATTGATATTTGCCATGTGAGAAATTAAACCTGAAAATTTAAGAATTAATAAAATTCATTTATAACATTTATTAATTTATTTATAACAAATTACACATTTTCAAAAGATAGTAACTATATTTTTAAAAATTAGTGGGAAGATGCCATCATTATACATTTTAATAAATACCTTTGATATTCTGGCTTAATAGAAGATAGCTGGAATTTCATATCAGCTTCTGAATTTAGTCTGTTGTAGTACATTTTGGTTTGACTATGTGAAAACTGACCTCATGCAGATATGTAGTTGGAAAAGACAGAGAACTATTTTAATAGCCCTTCTCCCATAAATATAGCTCTTCTTCATTAATATTACATCAAAACTTGTGTCAGTTTCTATTGCTCATTTTATCAATGGACTTCTCCCCCTCATGGATTTTCCATTCCATTGATCTACCTTGTGCTTTAAATGGATCTTTTATCTACGCATGACTTTATGTTATCAACCACTGATCATTTACAAATATTGGCTTACTGAGTATTCAGATCCTCCAGATATTGACATATTTCATTATGCATTTAAATATTTAAAAATTGTATTTTAAAATATCATCTCTGATAACATCAAAAAAGTTTTTAAGTATTCAGAGGCTGTCAAACTCGTGATGGCAGAGACGATGACCACAAATTTCTAGTTTTTTCTGCAAGTTGGAACTGCGTCATTGGCAACAAATGCTGTCAGTCACTTACCTTAAAATAACAGTCTCACTTAATTCATCTCTGAGACAATGTGTGCCAAGTACCTGAGTCTGAATAACAGTTTTTCTGCCAGTCAAACTTCAAAGGAATATAGCATTCCATGAAAAAGTGGCTGATTTCGGTTTTGCTGAAACATTTGCCACAATAGCTGGAGCCTATTCTGCCTTGATGTGTAGCAGGAAACACTTTATATATACTTCCACTGTGTCATAAGTCACATTTAAATGGTGTGTTACTCAAAAATTGAAATTTATGAAAATGAAATAACTGCTCCTGCATTAGCATAAGAGCACCTGGTGCTTATTTTAATGTGAATGAATGGTAGTGAAGGCCATGCTCTCTTGCTTGGAGGCAGGGCCCCAGAGGCTCGCCTATTACTGCTTTTGTGTCATTAGTGTCAATACAGGAAAAAGGCAAATAATATCTTAGTATTAGAATGAAAATAGAATTGACCTGGAAATTTCTCTGAAGAGGATCTTGGTCTCCTCTGGGTGTCCACTGACCAAAAACTGAGATGTAACATTTGCTCTAAAGTCATACAGGAAGGAAGGAGAGCACTGGGGCATAGATATTAATACAGGCCGTGAGAAGATAACTTAAAGTTGGACTCTGGGAATATGGAGGCTCACTATCTGTTCTGTCCACTTGATGTACATTTGAACTTTTCCTTGAGGCCTAGACATTAGCCTTAGTACTCGGTGAACAGTAGTGTTTATAGACTGGGGAGACTTGGGGAGCAGGGGCAGGTTTGAATGGGAAAGATTCGGTTCAGGACATGCTGAATTTGACGTGCTAGTGGTGTGCCCATTTTTTGGATATGGGTGCAGCACAAGATGCCCCATGGTCAGTGGGTGTTTTAAATGTTAGATCTGGCTGTTACAGTGAGAGCGTGTGGAGAGATGAGCCCAGCTGAGATGCCTCCCTTACTTCCTGAGCATGCCGATGGGGCCTTGTTTAATTCTCCTGATTTCTGAGAGCCTTCTCAGGCCTTCCTTTGCCCTGGCTGCTTGGCACTCTCCCCTTGGAATGTAATCTTTCATCTTCTGGTGTTCTGATTATGTCTTGGATTAGGGAGCATTAGGAGGGCTTCAGGAGAAGGAGGTAACTTTTGGATTTCCTTATAAGCGCTAAGCCGGTCTTATCCAACCCTTCTCCCTCTGTTATGGTCGGAGTCCTTAAACCTTATTCTGATTAATGCTTGTGAACCCTACTCACCGCAGTATTTTCTGGAGCTGTTTAGATTTTAGAATTGTCATGTCCTAGATTATCCTGGAATTGAAGAACTTGACATCTGGAATTCAGTCAATTTAGATTCAAATCCCTCCCCCTTACTGGTTGTGTGACTTAGGCCAGGTGCTAAGTTCTTCCAAGTTTTCATTTCCTTTTACCTAAAGTGGAGAGTTAAAAAAGGCATTTCCTTCATTGGTTTGGAGGAGCAGTCAGTGAAACAATGCATTCCAAGCATTTTTGCACACAGGCAGATATTCAGTTAATGTTGGTTTGATTTTCCCTTTCGCTTGCTGTGCCCTCTCCTGCTGGTGTTAAGCAGTGAGATGGAAGGAAGAAAGGAAGAAATGACTCATACTGCTGACCATAAAAGTGGCCCTTTTTATTAGTCTTAGATCTTTCTTACCATTCTTCCAGACAAGAGTTTCATGACTCATTGCTCAATGACTTATCAAAGAGCCAACCAGATCCATCTGGAGCCAGGAGAGGTCCGTCTGTTTGGAACATTTGGGAGCCTTTGGTGCCTTGAAGAGCATCACTGCCTTCCAGAGACAGGATGAGAGAGGCAAGGCAGGGCCTGCTGCTCCCTGCCCTGTCCAGTTTTGCAGAGCTAAAGTGCTGACTGTAGCCCCTGAAACTTCCAGCTCCTGTGTGTTTCTGGAACTGAAGTGACAGGGGCCTGTCTCAGGCTCAGCAGCTGCTCTTATGTCCTGAGTCATTATCTTTTACCACTAAAAATTTATCCCAAACATATAGTTGTTGTCCAAATTTTTCTGAATATCTTTCTTTGCTCCTGTTTCCTCTAGTTCAACCAAGATCCTTACACACACTTTTTGGTTCTGATTCCCCATCTTTATGTGCATCTTTCTATATTGTATTTCTATTTACTAAAATTATACTTTGTGTTGATATAAACTTTGAAAATGCAAAAACCCATATCACATTCCTCCCTTTGCAGCATTCTTACTTTGGTGGATTGGACAGATAAAGGGAGGATTGGAGTTGGCATTAGAATTCAGATGCCCACAGTGACATACAATTCCAGTGTCTGTCAGTAATATGCAAGAGTGATGTCCAGGCAATGTGAGCAATATTCCCCTCTTCACTCAGCTGAGAGGATGATGACAGGACAAGGACGATGGTGAATGTCAACTGGCCCCACCCCCAGGTTGGGAAATAATACTATGCTTGTGTGCTCCTTCTGTGACAGCAGAGAACTCGGCTTTCCTGTTCACTGTGTTTATGGGACCTGGAACAGCCTGGTCTATTGTAGACACTCAAGAACTTAGATCAGTAAATGAATGCGATCAATAAATGAGTGAAAGCCAGGGACAGCGATGCACTGGATAGTACAAGCCATGGGCAAAGGGAAAAGCTACAGCTTAGCTGCTTTACAGCCAATTTTATCATGTAGAAATGCAGGTCCTGTGTGTCATTAGATCTGCTGATTTGTTTCTTCACAGAAAACAGGACATTTTAATTTTTAGGTGAACACTCTTGGTTAAAAAACATTAACAAAAATGAAAACATCATATTATTTTGTACTATTTTTATGCATAGTAAAAATGAACATAATAAAAACTAAGTATGTTCAAGTCATCATACATTGATCAAACAAATGTCTTCCAGTCAAATGTGACTTGTAGGTTGTTGTTGGGCATACTCTGGGCTAAAGCATGCCATGGAGACACCCTGAACTTCTGTATTGCCAGAATAGGTGGGATTAGTGCCACCCAGATCAGGGCAGGGTTTGAATGAGGTTGTCGAGTTCTGGTCAGCATGGAGAGAAGCCAAGATCAGACCACAGGGCAGTCATCAAGTTACCAAGACCATCTGCAGAAAACAAGTCTTCTTGTATGAATAGCCTTTCTGAAAGTCACGTTTTCCATGACAAAAAGCACCAGAGAAGAACCAAACCAAACCAAATCAAAACAAGCAAAAAACCTCCCAAAAACCCAATCCCTGCAAAGTATTATTTTATGATCGCCTAGGAAAAGCTTTAGACTTATGTGTCTAGGCATCAGGGTACCCTAGGTGTCTCCAAATGTAATGCACCAACATACGCACTGCAAAGTCCAACTGCATTCTCAGCAGCAGGAAAAGAGGGACTGTGTGCCAAGACAGCATGAGGGAAACCATCAGAGAATAAGTTGCCCTGCTGCCCAGAGCCCTTGAATCCTGGGCTCTCAGAGAATGAGCAGCTCCAAGGAGTGAAACCAACTAGTGTGTCAAGAACAGGTAATGAAGGTTAGTTGGCTGCACTGGGGACTATATTTAAACCAGCACTCACAAGGAAGTTCTGTAGCATTTCAGGAGAGAATGAGCTGGCAGAGGGCTCCAGAGGGGTTCTGGGGTCACTGGTCCTGAGCTGGGTTCATGTGAAGAAGCGTTTGTGCATCGCCCTCCTGGCCATGAAAGGTATGGAAAGGTAGACTCCAGCATGTGCCTAGGTTACAGGCACGTGGACAGAAGTCGCCATGCCACTGCAGTTCTACATTCTGCATCTAGGAAGACTAAAGAAACTGCCAGGGATCTCTTGAACACCATGCTGGGTTCATTTCAGACTGCTGTGGTTCAGAACTGTGAAGCCCAGGGATGATGGAGATGATCAAATTGGTCTCCTTCTCGTCCCCTAGAAAAGGGCCAAAAGATAGGGGTGAAAAACATTTGTGTTGGGGCTGGGGATTTAGCTCAGCGGCATAAGCGCCTGCCTTGCAAGCAGGGAGTCGTGAGTTCAATCCCTGGTACCGATAAAAAGGAAAAAGACAAAACAAAACAAAACAAAACAAAACGTTTGTGTTTGCAGCAAGTCTAGTGATATTACAGAGATCTTTATATCCAGAGAGGCTGGAGGAAGGAACTCCAGGGATGGCTTCTCTCATTGGTCAGTGGCTTAGTAAGGATGATAAATTTTGCAGCTAAAATATGACTCCAAGACCATCTGAGAGGCAAGAATCTGATATTCAATTCCATCCATAATATAATACTGGGGCTCAATCCTAGGTACCCAATTATTTGAGGCCCTTTCTTTTTTAGTGTCTTTTGCTGTTTAATTTTTCTTACAGCACTGAACACCATGCATGGTACATAGTAGGTATGTAGCATTAAGAAAATGAATGATATTGAGTGCTTACCATGGGCTAAGACCTAAATTGGCTCTGGAGTCTCTCATTTCCTTTAATCTGCACATCACTCCTGGAAAACAGCTATGATTGTTTAATTTTACAGGGAAGGAAACAGAAGCCCACAGAGACCACACAAAGTCTCAGTGTAGTGACAAGTGTGAACTTCATGGTCTTCCTGTGATCCTGGAAAACAGTGTGAATTAAAGAAACCTCCCTCCATTTTTGTCTCTTGTTTACTGTTAGATCAGGACCCTTCCATTCATTCATTCTGTTCATTCCTCTTCCCACACTGGGTTTTTCCTATCTTGTTTACTCTTCTCTATAAAAGAAAAGTTTCTTTCTTCCTAACATTTAAGGCATTTGCAGATCTCACAGTTGGTACGTTCTCTCCAAGACAGTTGCCCTTGTTCCTTGTTGTAATAGTCTCTTTCTCACCTTTTGCAAAAATCCTTTCAAATAAAGCTTTTCCTCACATAAATCCAGAGCTGTGTTTTGTTTGCTGGTAGCTAACATTTTTTGAGTACTTACTTAGGGTCAGTACTACATAATAGTCTAAATCTCAGTTAATCCTTAAAATAAACCTGACTGCTAGTGCCATTAATGTCACTGCATTTTAGAGATGAAGAATAGAGCCCAGTCAGGGGTTTGACAACCAAAGTCTTTCCAGCCTTTTTATTTTCCTCCATCGTGCCTGATGATTATCTGTAGTGTCTTGGGCCCGCAGAGGGAAGTTTCCCTTATGAATAAGGTATGGCAAAGAGGAGCAGTGGCAGGTGGACATCACACATAGGCAGATTATCACTGAAATAGCTCATATCCCTAGGCACAGTGTCTGGCATCTAGTTAGTGCACAGAGGTGGCTTGGGATTTAACGTATTTGGGGTTTAGGTTCAGCAGACATTCTGTGATTTGGCCCTGTTTCCTACTCCCTCAGAGTGTCTGTCTTGTCCCAGCCACTGTGTGATGCATGGAACTATCTCACCGATTCAGCATTGTATGGGAAACTGCTGCTCCAGACCAGCCTATAAACTCACAGCCTGGAAGACAGATGATCTGAGGCCAGCACCCTGGCTGTGACTCACCCCACTGCTCAGTCAATTCTTCACCTCACACCAGCCACTCTTTCCTAGATCAGATCACACTCTGTAGTTGAACTCTTCTGGCCTCTTGTGGTTGGGCTTAGCCAGAAGCTAACATCCCAATAAACTGCAGCCATGTGTTTAAGGGTTTTGGAGGCAGGTAGCATGATGCATGGCCTGGCCTTGGGTGTGAGAATCCTAAGTTTGAATCCTAGATCCATTACAGCCATGTCCTCAGATGAACTTGGTAAAGGGTGTTCTTGAGGTGTTTTTCCTCAGCTCTGAAATATGAATGATACCTCTGGCCTCGTGACGGTGGGCAGATGAGGTAGTTAAGGCCTAGAACACCACACCAAGCACATAACCTGGCATGTTAGTGTTGCTTCTTTGCTGTAACCATACTGGGATTCAAGTGTCTTGTCCTGGTGCTGAATGCTTCCTTGTATGAATCCTTCATCCAGGATTCAGCATCCATCCTCTATAATTTCCTGATTTTTTGCTTTTCCCATCACATAGGCAATTGATGATGTAAACTAATTCAAAGTAATTTTATGCACGCTTAATGAATTACCCTTCCAAATGGTAATTGAATTTTTAAAAGAAATTACTGTAGAGAATGGTTTCAAAAATGTTCATCCGTGGAAAGCAAATATAATAATCTGGCAATATTAGCAGATACCTTCAGCTTTCAACAGGGAGTTACATCATATATTTGCTATGATGTCTCGTATAGGAAATAATAGGGAATTTGCAAGATAAAGAGTTCCCCACATAGGAATAGTCCATAGCCCAACGAAACCTTGCATTAAGTGGAAACCTCCTGTTCTGGACAAGAGTTTGCTACCTGTATAATTCTCATGCATCCCGTCCTTGACAGGCACTCAAGCTCAAAAATCTCAGTCATCTTTTAATTTTTGCTACCAGTGAGTCAATAAAAAACCAATCACAAGCATTCTGCAAGTCTGAGGAAGGAGGATCAGAAGTTTGAGCCCAATCTGGGCAACTCAGTGACTTAGGGAGACCCTGCTTCAAAATTAAAAAAAAAAAAGGACTAGGGATATCCAAAAGTCCTGGGTTCAGTCTCCTGATACTGTGAAGCAGAGCAAAGCAAAATAACCAAACAAAGCAAAACAAACAAACAAAACACTCATTGACTCCTTTTTGGTGTGGTCGTTTATATCCACTTGCCTCTCCGTTTTTAGTGCATCATCTTGGATTGATTGATTGGATTGATTTCTTTTCAGTCTCATGCTGGACTGATTTCTTTTCAATCTCAGCTGCTATCACTGGACTGGATTCTAACTACTTACCTCTTTTCAGATGTGAGGTTTGGAGTGACACATGCTTCGGAACATCCCTGAAAGTCCTGTATGTAAAGCTTGTGGCGTAGAGTTGGGACCCAACACTTAGGAGCTCTTGGGTTTTACCTTCTCTTACCTTTTCTCCTTGACAACCAGGAAACAAGCTTATCATGTAAATTCTTTGAGCCTTAGTTTTGTGTCCTGCACAATATGATAAATAGCAAGGGTTTTGAGAGATTCAAATGAGGTTCTTTACCGACCGAGAACTGTTTCAGAGTGGTGAAACATATAAGGTATGTGATAGGTAAATGCAATGTGTGATTTTTTTGACTTGGATCATTTTACTCTAAAGAATATTATTGGAGCCTCTGATGAAATTTGGTCTGAAGAACAAATGGTGGCAAAGATTAATATTAAGTTCCTGATTTTGATTATTATATATTCGCTATGCTGTCTTGTATAGGGAATATACAGAATTTGAAGGCAGGTGATGGGATTCCACTTAGTAACTTATTCTCAAATACTTCAGGGAAAAAAACCTATTATTACAACTTTCCTGTAACTTTGTGATTGTTTCCAAATAAAAATATTGAAAAACTAACAAAACAAAGTAACTCAAGGTCCTATGTGTAAGGCAATGGCATAGAGTTGGGAACCAAGACTTAGGAGCTCTTGGGTTTTACTAATTTTTACCTCTTCTGCATACAGTGACTCTCACCTTTCATCATTTTTGGCTTCATCATATTCCGACCTTGCTTAAAAAGAGGCCCTTCCTGGATCCTCAGAGGCCCAAACTCCCTGGGCTGAAGTCGAAGGTCCTCCATGACTATTCTTCAGTCTGTTCTTCTAGTCTTTTCCATATATCTGGGACATCTTTCCTCACCTCCACCTTGATACTGTCACTCACTGGAATGTGTTCTCCTGGAAAGCCCTTTCTATTTGTTCTCTTTGGTGAAAATCTTTCATCTGCTATGGCTCTGTTATAGTGCCATGTTTTTGGAAAGACTTTCAGACCTGGGCTCACACCTTGGTTGGGTTCTAAGGCCCTCACTGCTTGAAACTTTTTACACACATTTAACTATTACTGTGGTTTATGGAGATTTTATTCTTCATATTAATTATGTTTTCCCTGGCCTGATTTGTAGGACTGCTGAGTTTGGGGTCCAGAGCCACTAGAATGTAAATTCTATAAACTCTAGATGTTTGGTTTGTCTTGCTCATAGCTGAACACTGACACATAGTAGATGCTCAGTGAATATTTACTTACAAATTTTGCATAAATGTCATATACTTCATTGACATCAGCAGCATGCAGCCTAGTATTATTCAGATGCATATTCAAAATACATACTGAAAAAGTAATGGATGGCTAGATGGGTTGGACTGACTCAAGTGGGCATCACTGGTTATCATGGATAGCTTGATGTCTCAGCTGCAGGGAGGCAAGTTGTATAATTGATCAGTAACAACACTTGTTTATAGCGCTAGAGTATATGTTGATCATGAAGTTGGCTACAGGTGGGTCAGTAGGAATTCGTAGGTGAGGATGACAGGCCTCATTCCACTATTTATAAGCCTCTCACTTACCACCCTGGCAAGATTGCTTTAAAAGTCATTTGCACATGATCAATTTCCTCTCCTTGAGTGAGGCAGTGGTCTGACCTTCGTGGTGACTACCTGATGGGATGTCCAGCTTATAGCATTGTAGGAGACGAGTGGAGAACAAGAGAGATTTATGGGCTGATCAGTTCCCTCTGGGTTCAAGGCCAAGATAAAAGACCTTTAATACTAGCATCAGAGAGGGAGCCCTGAAAAATCTTCAGGAAGTCATCTCTGAGAAATTGGCCAATGAGTCAAACACAGGTAGATGAAAGGAACAAGAATGTGTGTCTTTGAATACCTGCTGTATCAAGCACTGTGACAGATCCTTCACATACATTCCTTCAACAAACATTACAAGCCAATGATGGGTCATAACTCATGGGTCAGATGATTCTCAAGCTCAGGCTTTTCTCCATAAATGATGTCCCTGCTTCCTCATCTTGCAGAAGCTCCTCTTCTCACTCCAATCAAGTTTTGTCCCCCTGATTACCTTGAATAGGTTTTTTTTTTTAAATCAGGGTTACCAATGATATGAGCCATCAAAGCTAATTGTTTTCTCTCTTGTTGGGTCCTAAGGCCCTCACTGTTCTCTTCCTCTCCTCAGTGTTGGACCCTGACAAGAACTTTTTCATTGAAATCCTTTGCTCCTGTGTTTCTGTAACTGGAACATTAGCGGGTCCCTTGCATCTTTCTTCCCCCTGCATTCTCTCCCCAGGACCTCTTACCCAGCCTTCTCTATTTATTGAGGCTTTCAGGTTTACTTTTTTCTACCCAGGGTTCTCCCCTCAAGCTATAGTTAAATATTTTCTCGTTTATCTGAGATTTCTACTTAGATATTAAGTTGATAAATAAAATTAACTCATCACAGCCCACATGGAAGCATTTCTTTTCATGTGTGCGTTTCATTTCCCTCCGATAGATAATCACAAAAGTGTGTCAGCTTTTACCCCCACACTCCTTCCTATTTCCCTTCCCTCCATTCAGTTTAGTGCCAAACACTGCACACTTACAGGATTCTGAACATGGAAGTGACTTGAGGTTTTAGACTCAAATACTTTCACTTAACAGGTAAGCACAAAGAGACCCAAAGAGAGGAAATGACGGAATCCTAACAGTTTAAAATTAATTAGCTGCAAACCTGAGGCTAGAAGCAGTGTTTCATTACTTGTAGCTTTAATTTTACTGAGAACATGCACACTGAGATTCTGTATTTGATATAAAGAATGTCTTTGGCTGCTTATTTTATAGTTGTCTTTGTACTCACTCATTGAGTACAAAGTACGAAGTACAAATTATCCCATGCCTGATAATTTCCAATTTTGATCTGACTTTGTGTCACCTACATTAGGGATGGTAAATATCGGTCTATGTGCTGCTACTCCTTAAGTAGTCTCCATGGCAGATAGCATGTATCAATCATGACACTGCTAAGCTCTTATATAACCTTAAAAGACTTCCCAATGTGGTGTTCTGGGCATTTGCTATCCAATTGATTTGAGCTGACTTTCAAAGTGAAACCTATTTCCTTTTATACAACTTCAAACTCTGCCCACTTTTGCCTCCTTCTCTTTTCTCTAAAACACTCTCTGGAAGCACAGTAATTTGATTAAGGTATTAGAGTACTAGGGAGATAGTACATTTTACCAGCAACATCTGGAAATAGGGCTGAACCAAAGACATAACATTTTAATGGTCAAAATACAAGAGCCTGAAGCAGGCAGTCTATTTCTTTCTATTCTTCCAGGTAGACAAATGGCTTCTGAATTAAGCAATTTCCCAGTGGTGTGACCTTGGACTATTGTCCTAATCTCTCTGAGCTTTATTTTTTTGATCTAATTTACCCAAACTCTAAGGCTCTTTTATATAAACAAGTCTTAGACCCAAATGTAATTCATCCTGGGGAATCCATTAGCCTTCCAGAGTGTGTCTTACACTATTGAGGTGATTTGAAGCTATGTGTCACCTACAGTTTGTATTGTCATAGGAGAAGCACAGCATTTGGAGCTTAATATCTATATTTCATCTAGCACCTGATACTCATTAGTTATATTCTTAATGTGGGCAATGATTCATTGGGGAGCTCACCTTAAAAAGTTTTAATGAATGCTGCCTGGGACATAGTAGATGCATACGAATCAATTAATCAGTTGACTCATTCATTCAACTAATATTCATTGAGCATCTACAATGTGCCAGAGAGTGTTGGTGATAAGGTAACAAATTAGAGAAAGGTCTTGTCTTTATGGAACTTATTAAGAAATTTACACTTGTATTGAAGATAGAATATCTGTTTCTCACAGGCTGAAATGATCTCTTGCTTTCTTTTGTCACTTGGTAGGTACCTATCCAAGAGAGGAGTAGATGGCAGCCATCCCTCCTCTGTACCATGTTTCTAGAGAAAAGGGGAGGAATTTTCCCAAACATATCAGCTAAGGACTAGTGCAGTCCATAGAGATGCTTCTCTGGTACAGCAAGAGTCCCATGCCCAGGGAACCATGTCCTATCTGTGCCCAATGCTGGCTGTTTGCTGGTTTCCTCTAAAGTTTGAAGCATTAGGAGTTTCTGCCAACTTAAAAGCCATCCAAGCAAAGAGCAGACCTTCCTAGGAACAGCTATAATTTCTTGGTGGGGAGTTCAATTTTGTGGCGACAGTGTAAGATTCTGTGGAATGAATATCATGTCAATGCTATTTAATAATATGGTAACCACTGACCATTTAATTACACGGTAATTGTCACTTAGTGGCTGGGTAATTGCATAGTAAATACCATCTAATTTTAGGGTAAAGGGTAAATACATGATTATTTCAGGCTCCTTAGGCACAGTATAGGTCACTCAGGAATTAGGTTTGGATTGACTAAGTATAAATTACCTAGAAATCTGTTTTCGGGTGATTACTCCTGTCATCCTCCCTCGACAAAGCTCCTAATGGTTACCATACAATTAAAGGGAGATTTCAAGATTTAGGCCTTAGAACTTCTTAAAGGGACACTGCTTCATCCTCTAATTGATCACTGTCCGCTGTGTAAGGGATGGTGCTTGCTTCGGGAGGAGATGGAGACTGAGTAGCAGAGTTTTCTTAAGTTTATTTGAGTTGAACACTTGATGCGGAAACATGGGCTCACTGACGTCATGAGATGTAAATTCTACATCCAGTTCCCTGTGAGCAACCTTCCACCCTGAGCCTTGGGTGAGCAGGGTGATGCTATCTCTAGTGGCTAAATGGTGCCCTCCCCAAAAGAGCTAGGTTCACCTCCCTATTTTGGGAACCCACAAATGAGACTTTCTTTGGTAAAAGGTCTTTGGTGATGTGATTAAATAAGGAATGGGCTCATCTTGGGATATACAGATGGATTCTTGTAATCTAATGACGAGTGTCCTTGTGAAAGATAGAACAGGAGACAAAAATATGAGAGAGGAGGCTCAGGTGAGGATGGACGCACAGACCGGGGCGATGCAGCCACAAGCCAAAGGATGTGCAGAACCAGAGCCTGGAGGAGATGCACAATGCATCCTGCCTCCTGAGCTCCTGGAGGGAGCATGGCCCTGTGGATACCTGGATTTTGGGCTTCCGACTTCCAGAAATGTGAAGAAGTAGGATTCTGCAGTTGTAAGCCACGGAGTTGTGGCCTTTGTTACAGCAGTTGAAGGGCAATGTGGTCTGTAAGGTGACGGAAGTTCTAGGCGTCTCTAACATCCCACTTCTCACCCCAGTGCTAGTGTAGCTGGAGCAGGGTACCAGCAGTAAAGGAAAGACTGCACAATGCTAGCCTCGGTTCACATGGAAGACTGGGGGAGCCCTCAGCAGACTTCAGAGCAGGGATGCTAGGGACCGCAGCAGGAAATGCCAGGCAGGAATCAGAGGTAGCAATAGATTTGCCTAATGTTTCTCTAAAGTGTGATCAAAATATATGATGAATATCTAATTAAAAACAGAAAACTAATTTCAGAAAAAAGCACGCGGCCAGTAATTCTCCTCAAAGTCCTCCCTCTCATTTTGAACACGTTTATCCCACTGCTCCTTTTTGAAGCTTTCTGAAGCATTTCTGGATGCCCCCTTTCATGGGTAACTTTCACATTGCCTCAACGCTGAGTCATTCTAACGTTATGTGATTTCTGCCAAATTAAAACATTAGGATGTGTCCTCTTCCACCTTTACTCATTGGATCTAGCACAGGAGGACTTCTGGATGTTCCTCAAAGTTGAAATGACCACAAAAGAAAATATTTTGAATTGATACAGGACACTGACACAGGGCTCAAGTAAAGACATGGCAGAGGACTTCTGGAGCTGATTCAGAAAATGGCAGGGATATTTAGATACGTGTGTTTGAAGTGAGAGGAAGAATTCTGAGGGGGACTACGGGCAATGTGTCTTTTACTGAAATAATTTTTAAAAATTTGCCCGTTTGGATCGTGCCTTTTTTGTTTGCTAAGGTGTCTGTCATATGGGAAAGGAATTTACAAAAACAAATGGAATATTTTTCATTATGAAAGAAAACAGTGGTCCTTCTGGACAAATGCAAAACAGTTAAAAAAAAATAGAGCTGGGTTGCCTGGATCCAGATAGACTCTCAACGATCTATTCCCTGTGCATGCCATCTTTTGCGTTTGCCATAGCTGGTTGCTCAGCATGGTGACGAGAATGAGAGTTCAGGCTTTAGGATCAAAGCCTGAGATTTGAAATGTGATTCTACCACTCAATAGCTGGGTTACGGTTGTTTAACTGAGTCTGTTTCTCTGATTTCAGGCCAGGATAACAAAACCTGCTAATACCAATGGATATAAATTTAATGAGAACATTTATCCCACTGTTCTTACCACATTTGGAAGCAGTTCTGGGAGACATACATGCAAAAAGTTTGTGCTCAGTCAAGTGTAGCTGTTATTTCAATACTGAATGTCGGTACAGAGCAGTGGGAAGTGTTTCCAATGTTCTTGCAAGGTCTTCGTAGACATATATTAAATGGCAGCATTGTAGGTATCAAATAAATATGGCAGAGAGGAAACTGTGACCACTGGCAGAAGTCACATTGTTTCCGCACGGTTCCTTAATGAGCTTATTGCTAATTATACAGTCCTCACCCTAACCCTGAGCTATTGCAACACAACTGTCCCTTACTTTTTCCTGCTCCCTACAATGAGGTTACAGTTTTGGAAGACAGGAATCAGATACTTGTTTACCCTCTCTCTATGCCGGGCTACCTTAAGCCCTCAGGTTGGGTAAATGAGTGCTTTGGAGAGAGAGAATAAGCCTCGGAATAACCCATTCAAGATTGCGCCTCACTTTGTGGGGCTACAGGAAGGAGCTATCCAGCCAGGAGGGGGAATTAACCAATAAAGGATTTAAAAGAGCCTCACTAAATAAAAATAACCCGAGCCATTCTCCAGGAGGCCTCCTGAGTCTTCATTGCATTTAAGTGCTGCAGGTAAAGTCAGATTTATTTTTATAGGATTTTGAATCATTCTCTCCCCCTTCCCCCAGCTCTCCTCCTCATTCCTGTATCAGCAGTGTGCTTGGTTACACGTGGCATTCTGCACACCTGTCTCTTTATTTCCCAAGGGGCCTGCATGGATGACACCTTATCTATGGGTCAGAGGCAGCCAAAAAGGGCTCATTCTCAGGTTCTCTGTCCTAATATTGCACCTTGGTGGCCACAGTTGATCTGTTGTCAGCATCTCTGTGGTTTAATTTGCCATTTGGCAACGCTGGCCAGAGAGATGATGCCTCAGGGCCTAATTTCAGAAAAGAATATCTCCTAAAAAATAATAAACCACAAAAAGCTCCTTTTATTGGAACTTTCTACCTTCTTAGCAAAGACATCTTGCTGAGAGTTTCACAGGTGTTTTCTTATTTAATCATTACAACGGATTTATGAGACTGACTTTGTTTTCCTATTTCTCTAGACCAAGTGAAGCCTGGAACTGTCCCCCTGACCAATGTAAGGGCCACATGGCTAAGAGATGGGGAAGCTGGGACTCAGGCTAAGTCTTTAGCTCCTCCACTGGGCACATGAAAGGTTGGGTAATGGTCACATTAGCTGAAGAACTCAATGCTTTTGAGGTTAGAAGTTCTCAGTTTGTGCTGCTGTAACAGAATAAGTGATACTGTGTAGAGCATGAAAAACAGAAAATTACTTCTGTTCTGCTCAGCATTCTGGAGGCTGAGAAGTCCAAGGTCAAGCAAGTCTCCTTGTTGCACCCTCACTTAGTAAAAGGCAAAAAGGCGAGAGAGGATAAGTGCTATCTCCTCACATCCAGACAAGCAGAAGAGAGCCGATTAGTCCTGGTAGTTCTGTTAGTGACAGCACTATGCCATTTGTGGGGCTGCTTCTCTCAGGACCCAAATGCCTCCCAATACTTCTGCACTGGTAATCAAGTTTGCAACAGATGAATTTTGATGATCATGCTCAGATCACAGCAATGAGTTTTGTGTCTCTCTATATTAGCACATCAAGGAAACCAAACTGACTGAGAACCTGACCTTGACTTCTCTTCTGTCCAAGAGTTAACACCATCTGGACTGAAAGGAAGAACACTTACACTTGAATAGGCTTGCCCAAGTCTATGCATTTTACCATCTGGCAGTCTGCTGGTTCTTGAACTTGTCCAGCAATCAGACCCCCAGGGATAAAGTTTGGGCATCTGTATCTTCTTAATGGGAACTGGCAGGTGATCCTGATGCACCGAGTCTGTGAACTAGCCTTTGGGAACTATAGCACAGAACATTCCAGATTTTATCTCTGGATTAAGCTTTCTCATCCAGAAGCTACAGATCAGTGATATCTCCTTAGCTTTGAAAATCACAGCTTTTACCATCTTGCATGGCCATTGGTCAAATATGAAGGATGTTCTAAGATGTGGTCATCTATAATTAAAATAAATATATATTTGCCATACTAATAAATGTCTGGAAACTTAATAGCCACCACTGTGAGCACCTCTTATAATTATAAAGGCCAAAGATAATTCAGTGAATAGAGAGATCCATTACTTTCTCAGGCTTATGTACCAGAAATAGGTTTCCTTTTCCTGAAAACTATTTCTCTCTCTTTCTTCAGACCTTGTGCTGTGTATCTTGGAATTTCTTTCTTTAAATTGGTCATTAAGAAAGCCCAAGCAATTTTTTTTTTTACAAACTGTAAGGAGCTTAGTTAGGTGTTTTGTTTCTAATTTTATTTCTGGACTCTTTTGTTTCCCTTCTGTCCTTTTCTTCTGTTAATATTCCCAAATTATTTCCATTTTGTATTTATATTTATTCACTCATTAAGTGGAGATTTCTTTTGCACTTTAACTTTTCAGCAAGTGAGGTAAAAATCTGCTTCATGGATACATGTCTCATTTTATATTATATTAGGCTCTGGGGCTGCCATAAGAAAGTGCTTCAGACTAAATGGTTTAAAATAACAAACATATATTCCCAGTTCTGGGGATAGATGTCTGAGGTCATGGTGTCAACAGAGCCATGCTTTCTCTGATGGCTTGAGAGGGGAATCTTTTTGCCTTCACTGGTGTCTGGCCTGTAATCCTTGGTGATCCTTGGTTTGTAAATGTGTCACCACACTTACAGGGCCATCTTCTTCCTACAAGTATGCTTTCCTCCTGTGTGTCTCTGTCTCTGTGTCCTAGTGTCCCCCCACCTTTTTTTAGGCAACACACCAGTCATATTGGACTAGGGCCACACTGGTGGACTCTTTTTGCTTACTGCTATAAAGACTATTTCCTAATACGGTCACATTCTGAGATACTGAGGGCTAGATCTTTTAAACATCTTTTTTTGATAGAAGGAAACCCATACTATAGAACCTCATTTCCTTTCATTTCTTTTTCTTTCTTTTTCATTTTTCCTCCTTAACCTTTCTTTTCAATGCTTTCCTGACCATTTCCCTTATGGTCACTTATTAGAAACACTATTGAATATAAACATCATTTTGTTTTGTTAAAGTGAGTTTAGGAATTTAATCAGCCTAGGCTTTTCTGGTCTCAAGTAGCCTGCATAATTAACGAAACATTGTCTTTACATCACCTGTTTTGTAAATCTGCGATTGACGCAGGATGCATTCATGAATGTTAGCATTTTGGATGGCAAAAGTTACCCCTTTCCTCCTTCCCTTACTGTACAGGGCCATTTCTACTTCTAGATGAAGGGAGCAGATCACTGCTGTGGGTCTCTCTCTATATGGCTCGTTTCACATTTCCCTGTAACACTATGTCCCTTGTGTAGTGCCTCCCAGCAAGGGAGACAACAGCAAGAAAAGTTATTTGAGAGTGCAAGTTTCCACCAACCAGAACCTCAACAAGCATGGAGCAAGAGAGGGAGGAGCTTCCCGGAAACAACAGGACTCTAGGGTTCTTATCACTGCTGGAGATGATAGCTGTAGGTCTCCGTATCTTTTCCTGAGGGTCTTTGCAGAACTTTCAGTTCTGGTTAATTTAGCACTTGCAAGGATCAAGTCAGAGCAAAACCCTGATGTTACTGAAATCTCTGAATGAACTGTGAGCACTGTAGAAACAGGTGTCTAGACAGAACTCTCCATAAATGCTGGTTTGTCTCTGCAGTGGGCAACCAACTGATCTAACATAGATTTTCATGGATCAGTAAGGATCTTGGGCTGGCAAAGGGCATGAAAGCAGAGCAGAGATGATGAAGCCATCAGGCTACAAAGGCAATAATAAAGCCAGGCCAGGCCAGCACAAAGATGACATCTGAGCTACTCATGGCTGGATTTCATCAATTCCCGAGAGAGGATGAGCGTGCACACCAAACCCATACAGTGGATGTAGCTTTTTATTATTTGTGCTGTGTGTGTAAATCAATATTTAATTCAAAAATTTAGAAAATGACAAATTAACAGTTTCCTGTGCGATACTGTTCCAAGGACACATTTATGTTGAAGTATCTTCTTTTCCTGGGCACTTGCTGATTGACAGCTGTTCATTCTCCTGACTGCTCTGTGCTAGCTCCCTTCCCATTACTCCACCATTTAGGTATCACCAGGGCCACCTGATGACTGAAACCATTCTTTTCTTACTAATATAGACAGCCAAGTGTGGTAGAAAATACTACAGGCAGTCCGACAGGGCTAGGCCCCTGAACGAGTCGGTGCAGAGGTTGAAAGCACATTATAGCTGTAGCCAGAGGCACATTTTCTGGGGACCAGGCTTCAAAATAAAGACAAAATAAGCAGGCTTACATAACTGCCTAGGGGATAAAGTAATTGCTACCACCTGGTCCAATGAAGTTCAGATAGACCTCAGTCACCTAGGTGGGTGACCAAGACCCCTAATCCAACCCTTCCTAAAGAAGGTCTTTGTTTTTCCATCATGCACTTTACCATGACCTGTTTCCCCATTAGATCAATATTACCTAAACGATTATACATATAACCTTATTGGGTATCATAGTTTTTACCCACATATACCCACCTCAGGACTGTGCTTTATAAAACTTCCTTTGAGAAGTGGACTCTTTGGCAACCCACTTTGGGGCCCCTCCTGTCTCATGAGCCATCTTTCCCACGTTTCTTAGAATTTTTTCTTTAGTTTTGGGGACATGAGCTTGGCATATATATTTTTGCCACATCACTGCTTTCCATGCAGTCTTCTCTTCCTGTACCTGTTAGCAGCATTTGATATTCTTGAAATATTCTCTTTTTCTTCTGAGACATACCTGTGTTCGATCCCTCTATCCTCCATCTCTATCACAGTCTCCCCTCCTAAGCTGTTGATAACGAGATGTTTCAAGAAACTGGGATTGTTGTCTGTAGCTGGTATTTATGTGTCCCTGCATGAAGTGAACGGGTAGGTATGTGACATTCAGAGTTAGGTATGAATGGCTTTTGAGTCTGTCTCTGATGAAGTGCAGTGTTCATGCTAAACTAGTTGAGATTCTCAACGACTGCTGATGTTGTTCTGATGCTGAGTTTGTGAAACACACTCCTGATTCTCAAGCTCTTTGCAGCTACTATTTTGTCTATTCTTAAAAGAAAGAAAGAGTTTAATACCTATGTTGACACAGAATGCAGTAGCAAAAGCAGAAGCAATGCATTCACATCAGAGGCTGGAAAAAAAATGGTCCAGTGCTTGGGGACCAGAAACAACTTGACAAAAATCAAGTGTTCTTTCTATTTTTCCCAGCGATTATCTTTTCAGTGTTGCTTGCTTGATGGTTTTATTCGATTACCATTATAAAGCACCAATAATTCTTGGACAATTTTGCAATAGATAGATACATAGTTTGATTTTTCTACTAGGTTGGAGAGCCAGACAAGAAACTGAGTTGGTTGAAATTTTGAGCTCCTCATTCCACATGTTTATGATGCTAAATAAAAGTTGCCTTCACTGCTTGCTGTAGAATATAAACAAGTGCCAGCCATGCTAGTGAAGAGGTATCATTTGATTTAATTGCAAATTAAAAACCATAAACCACCTTAAATGTGGCGCTAATGCCACATCAAATCAATACAATAATTGCATGAAGGCAATTGAGAGGCAAACGGAGTTTCCACGGCTTGCATACTAAAAGGAGCCAGTTACCAAGGGAGTTGGGAAGCCCTACTGAATGGTGGCAATTATGGTAAATTGCACTGACTGGTCTTTTCTTTGAGGGTGGACCAGACAGGATAACTTTTTTGTTGTCTGTGGCAACACAAAGGAAAGGCCTCTGTCCCTGCAGAGAGATTGATAATTCTTTTTGTGTGTTGGGCTAGAGAGGTTCTTGAAGTTTTCATAGTCAGGGAAATAAAGGGGCTCCTGGCCTATTTGGAATGCCTTGTGTTGAGCATTAATTCTCTTGGAGCCCAGCAATGATTTCTTTACAGACCTGACGTATTGTGGCAGCTAAATTATGCCAATGGACTTGTCTGATTGACAGATCCCAAGTCAGCTGTGCTTTGTTGAACCATTCAGGTGACACTTGTCCTTTGTTTGCCTTGGAGCATAGGACAGGCACTGGCAGTCTCTACTTCAAGTGGTGTTTTGTTCCCTTAAAGTGGTCCTCAGTCTTATTCCAAGGATGACCTTGGATAAAAAGGGGGCAAGCCCCATAATTCTTTTTGTCATGGAATTTGAAGAGTACCAGGAAGGCCCCCAGCCAAAATAGCTCTATCATTCTGTCTCCCCAGTCCTGAAATAATTTCCCATAGACATGCATTCCTTTGAGTGTCTGAAGCTCCAGTTAAAATGCAATTGCCTCTGGGAAGGATGAGCAAATTAAACAATTAACACCTATTAATACTGCAATGTCAAGTTGATTCAGGAGGAAATATCCTTTAGGCCCCCATGAGGCATTCATGAAATAATGCCTGATAGTGAGTCTTGATTAGTGAATCTAATTAGATAATCCCCTGGCAGGAACCCCGGGGAAGGCCACTCCCTAGTAAACTTGGATGAGGGGAAGGAAGAGGACTTAACTCACCTCAGGTGTGGGATCCTGGTACCCTTTATTTCTTGGCTTTGTTTGGGTATGGAGGATGATTTTATTGCTGCCTGGTCTTCAGTGGGTGCTAAGGTGCGTGTGTTTGGGGAATTCACCCAGATTTTCACAGCCAGAAGCCTTAGTCGTCTAAGTGTGTGCCAAGTGTGAGAGGGATCTCTGGTCGCTCTTCTGTCTGTCTCCCTTTTCTTTCTAGAAACCTGCCTGTGCCCTTAGCCCAGCCTGGATGCTCCTCCAGACTTCCTAGGCAGCTTTCCATGTGCGCTTCTGGAAGCAGACCCCACTCCTCATCTTCCTTCTGACCCTAAGTGGAAAGTCCCTGCTGGGCTTCACAACGTCAGCTCCTGGGTACATTGCCCTCTTCTCCGTAGCCGGGAGCCTTCCCTGTGTTTCTTCATTAGTCTAGATAGAGCCTGAAGGGTAACAAGCCTTTGAAACCTGTTATTATTATCATTATTACAATTGACTTATTTATTGAACATGCAGTTTTTTTTTTTTATTTAAGAGGAAAAAGAGAAAAACACAAAACAAAACAAAGTGGTGTAAGGGTACACGTAATACAGAACTACAAAAAAAAAAAAACATAACAGTAAGAAATCACCTGTTAATAGATTACATATTATCATCTTGAAAATAGTTGCTCAAATCACAGTATCAAAGAATACAAGGTGGACATTCAAACAGGGAGACTGCAAACAGCTGAAACATGCAGTTTTTTGTATGGTAAGTATTTCAAAATGCAAGGAGGGATTTTCAATGAAAGATGCTTCTTCCTTGGTCTTCTGCCCTCATTATCTGATTTATTTTTTTTCAGGCAACCACAACTATTAATTTTAATATATCTTTCTGGGAACATTACATATATATATATATACACACACATATTTACAGACACATATATGTATGTATACTTTATTTTCTCTCCATCATGAGGATTATTAAAGAATATTATTCTGAATCTTACTTTATAAATCAGATTTTTAAAAGGGTAGTTTTGGGTTAACAGCAAATCTGAGCAGAAGGTGCTGAGATTTTCCATACACAGGGTTCCCCTGTACATGTACAGTCTCCTCTGTTATCATTCTCCTCAGGAGAGTATACTTGCTACAACTGATGAACTTGCACAACAGTCACTCTAAATCCATAGCTTACATCAAGGTTCATTCTTCATGTTGTGCATTCCATGGGTCAGAGCAATTAGATAATGATATACCCCCACTGTGGTGTCATATGGTGTAATTTCATGCCCCTGAGGTTCCTCTGCACTCCACTGATTCATACCTCCCTTTTTAAACTTTGGTTTTTCTCTTAAAACTATGTCATGGGATCATTCTGTATCCCAGTACAGAGAAATACGTCCTTATTCTTAATGACTGTGCAGCATTTCATTTAGATATGCAGTAAATTATACAGTTTTTAATCTTTTGCTTTGATGAATCATGACGCAATGAGTGTCCTGTCTGTGTATCGTTTAGCATGTAGACCAAATGTTCAGGGATAGATATTCAAAGTAGATGCTTTGTCAAAGAGGTAGGCACACAGGTGTGGTGGTACATGCCTACCACCCCAGCACTCAGGAGGCTGAGGCAAGAGGATCAGACTTGCCAAGCGTGTGAGGCAAGCCTGGGCTGCAAAGTGAGTTTGAGACCAGCTTGATTCTGTCTAAAAAAAAAAAAAAAAAAAAAAGACAAAACATAAAAGAACATAGACATTTTCACGTTAATCTAACTATTTCCAAATGCCCTCAGAACCTTATTTTTGAATTGTGCTCCTTCATCTCTCCCCTCCTCAATACCTCAGATTGTTATCTAATTTGGAAACGTTCATGGCAGTTATAATTAGGTAAGAAGAGGCCATCCTGGAGTTGGGTAGATTCTAAATCCAATCTGATTTTTGTTCCTGTAAGAACAAGATTGGACAGAGACAGAAACACAGACGTAAGACAGACCTTTGAAGATGGAAGCAGAGACAGGCTAGAAATCCCTGGCTCTACAAGATGCTGGAAAGGGCAGGGGAAGGTCTTGTAGAGGCTTTGGAGAGTAATGACTGCATCTTGATTTGAGACTTCTAGCCTCCAGGACTGGGAGAGAATAAATTTTTGTTCTTCTAAGTTGGTTTGTGACACAGTACTTTGTCACTGTGGCCCCAGCAAATGAGTACAACTAGTAAATGACAAAACCAGAAATGCAACCTAAATGAGCCAGAACTTAAACCTCAGCAATATCAGCTCTGTCACTCCATCACCGCTGCCCACACAGCATCTGTGGATTCAGAGATCAAGGCTTTCCTTACAGCTGTGGCTTTGGGCAGGTGATGACTTAGAAGTGGATGAAGTGATTGGAAGCTGGGGGCTGATGCTGGGCATTTGGATAGCATATTTCAGGTGGGTTCCAGAACCATGGGAAGTTCCACTGTCAGGACATGATTCTATAAACAAATGTACTTCTATGTGGCAGGATTATCAAACCTAATCTAAACCTTGCTAATGTGACAGGAGAGGATTCCCACACCTACCCATGAAGAGTGGGCTATGCCCTTTGCGGACTGGCTTAAGATAGGCAAGGCTGTTTGGCTCTGTTTACAAGGCTGCTTGCAAGAAAACAACCACTGATTCTCTCTGTTTCCATGGCAACAGAGAGGATGTGGTCTGATTTCTGGGGACATTCCTTGTAGTATGCAGAGGTTTGGTGCAACTCTGCCTGGTCTGCAGGGACGAGGAAGAGGTGATTGCTCAACCCAGGAGGGGTCACAAGAGGAGGGCTGGATGGGACCAGATAGAAAAGCCCATGGAAGCCAACTTCCTGAGTCCTCCCTCCTGAGGTCAGTTGGTGTTGAGCTTATCAGCACGTCAGAGTTCACCTTGAGTGGTTGAAGGAAGAGAAAGTACTGAGTCTCAGCAGGAAGCCTCTGAGGTAGATGCATCCTGAGTCACACGTGGAGAGCAAGAATACAATGATAGAACTTTGCATTTAATTTCTTCCTTGTCTCTTTAGAATGTTTACCTTTTGTATTGCTTTATGAAGTACATAGTGTATTAATGCACTTACATGAAGAAAATAAGCACTTGAGGCATACTCAGTTTTATGAAAATAATTAAGGTGTGTGATTGAAGAAATCCAGAGATATTAGTTGGGAAGATCAAGCCATCCATCCACAGATGAACTTCAGGGCCCTTTCCCATGACTCACACTCTTCTTCCTCCTCTGCCCAAGTTCTCTTTCCCCTACACCTCCTGCTTATCCTTTGGGCTTTGATTCTTGATGCTGTCCGTTTGGCTCAAATGGGTGCCAGTGTCTGCACAGGGCAAAGCCTGGCTCAGAGGCAGAGATTTAAAGTAGGAACTGTACTTTTGCCAGTCACCTGCTGTGGGATATATGGGAAATTACTCAAGGTTCATCCTCTGAGCCTAGGCTTCTCCTGGTAAAATAGAACTGGCAACCTCTGCTTTGTAATATTGTCCAGAGGCTTAAATGCTAGCTGTAACAGGTGCTTGGCATGTCTCCCTGCATTCAGTAAGTGATTATAACATCTCACTATCATCATGATCATTTACCTGATTATTTCGTGTTACAAATCTTGTTCTTTAAAGACTATCTCTAGGATGCTCTTCTGACTGTGCCCACCCTGTACCAAACCTCTTCTTCCCAAATTGGAAAGCATTTATCTATAGATCTAATTCAGCTCTACTTGCATATTGCTTTGGGTTACACGCAAATGTTTGCATCATTGCCTTCCACTGCAGGAACCTGCCATATCTCATGCCTCATTTTTGGGATTGCTGATGGTGCTCCAGTCAGAGACTTTAGTTAAACCTAGTTCTACTGGGAAGCCGTTGTTGCATTTGATTTCCATGACATCCTTCTCTGTGTTATTTTATTTCCCCCTACATTCCTATTCCTTGGACCTTTTATGTTCCAGAAGTATCCACTGTTGTATGTTCACAATGCCCTTAATAGTTTCTCTTCTTATAAGATATGTAATCTACTTGCTAATTTACATGATTTCGATTACATTGTTAACTTACCTACAGTGATATGCTAGCAAAGTCTTATTTTGTGAATTGTTTCATTCTTATAAAATGCTATTTTTAAAGCTTTATCTATGTAGCTATATGTAAATTTATTTGATATTTCTGAGTGCTACAAATGAATCCTTAATACGCCTTTGCCACATTTTATGAATTGAATTTCCGAGATAGACACACACTTTGCTTTTAACTGTTTGATTTTTGCTACACTTGATGAGCCTCCTTGTCCCTCTGACTAATATTTGTGTGATTCTTAAGAACGGAATATGTCCCCTAAGGGTCTGAATGGTTCTGGGGTGAGGCTTGTAGTGTGCCAGGGTGTGTGACTGAAGGGATGCTGGCTCTCAGGCTGAACAACGGCAGAGCTTGTGAAACTCTCCTGATCTGCTTCCGAGGCTTGCCGGGTGCAATGGTCTCGTTGTCCTCAGTACCTTAGTGGTTCTCCTGAGGTGGGAAGGAGGGCCACAGAGCTGGGCAGCGTCAGAACCCTGGCACATTGCTTATTTGACTTCACCCCAGACTAGCGAAAGTTGGAATCACCAGTCTTCATCGTGTCTCTTTATTTTGAAATCATTACAGTGCTTTCCGAAGTTCTTTTTTCCCCTGAAGACTTTTGCAAATAATTGTCTCACCATGCCTGTCTTTTCTGCATCCAAAAGTTTAAGATATTCAGCACCTGTTATTTATATATTTTTTAGTTTCATGTTTTACTCAATAAACACCGATTTTTACATAGTGGCAAAGACCTGTAATCCCAGCACTCTGGAAGGCTGAGCAGGAGGATTCAAGATTTAAACTGCACTAGTTAGCATCCCAAGGAGACCCTTAAAACAAATAAACAATGGGCTAGGAATATGGTCGAGTGCAAAGGCCCTGGGTTCAATTCCCAGTATGAAACAAACAAACGAAACAAAATTGGATTTTTAAGACCCAGTACAAGTCTGAAGTTAGTTTTATGGGAGCTCAGAAATGAGTAAGATGCGCTCTTCATATGCATGGTCTTCACTAGCGACCATGGAACGATAAGAAATGCATGAAACCATAGAAAATGTTGCCAGCTGTGAGATGAACAACAGGGTACTCATGGAGGCAAAGAACAGCCCCTCACAGCTGAGCAGAACAAGCGTCCGTGTCTGACGGTAACTCCTGGCATATTCTCTCCACCCAGAGGCTGAGCTATGGTTTTGGTATACGCCACCCTTTTACTTATCCGAGCAACCTGGAGAGGTAGGTCCTGAAACAAAGGAAACGTGAGCTTAATGAGACTAAGCAACTTGAACAAGGCCTAGTGCTAGTAACACAGGACATAGGACATTATCATAGATCATGCTTGTTACTTTCTTTCTTAAATTCTTCTTATAGTGTCCCTGAAAAGAGGCTGAATATTCTTTACTCTGGCCTAAAACATCCTACACAGCAGGCCCCTTCCTGCCTTTTAACCTCACCTGCACCATCTTTCTGGCAAGCTCTGCTCTTGTGTTCTTAACATTTCAGACACCCACAGGAGGGGTTTTCCCCTCAACCTTCACTCCCCATGTTTTCTTTATTTGACATGCTTTGCCTTCAACCTGGCACAGGGGGGTCTCTGCAGAGCTCTCCTTGGTCTTCCTCTCAGGGTCGCCTATGTGACACCTAAACTCTCCAGTTACATTGTATTGTCTAGTCTACATGCTCTATTCTTTTTGGCACAAGTCATCTCTGGATATTTTGTTTCATTGCTCTCTGGTTGAACTATCAGCTGATGTTGCAGTGTCTGGCCTGTCTTATACATTGTATTTAAGATCATTCTAACGTGATTGACTCTCCATAATGGAATTCTGTTGAGTGAAAAAATAAAAACCAGGTCATAGAAAAAGAAAGTATATTTTGGGGGGTCTCTACCCTAAACTCAATTTTCTCAAAGTATTAGCTTCAACTGTCAAGCTAAAGAGTTTGAGTGGGATTTGCTAAAGTGAAATTTTGGCAAAATAAGCCTGAAAGAATACAGGTTTCATCATTTTGAAGTTGGGGTAATTGCTACTAGTATTTCAGAAATAATTCATGAATTGAATCTTGATTGAGAAGACACTTGGCTGTTTTAGACATTTCGTGGGTCATGCACAAGTCCATTTTCCTGGCAGAACAAACAGGACAAGGGGAAGGACATTGAGTGACAGGCAATCTGCCTCTTACTGTCTGTTCACAGACAGAAATTAAGTATGCAAAGTCATGCTTCAGAGCGGGGCAGAGCTCGACCTTGGCATGCAAAGAAGTGGAAAGAAGGGACATCTATTGGCATCTGGGGCAGCAGGGGGGTTGTGTTGCCCCTGTGGTGTATGCCAGTTGTGTTAATCAGCTTTTTATCACTTTGAACAAATACCTGAGAAAAAACAATGATCACAGTCTTCTGGCTCCAAGGCAGAGACATCACGGTGGAAGCATGTGATGAAAGATGGCTGCGCACCTCATGGTGGCCAGGAAGTTGAGAGAAAGGGAAAGAGCCAGAGAAGAAGGGACCAGGGACCAGATTTAGTCCTCAGGATCACAACAGGAGCACCCACTCCCTTCAACTAGGTCTCACCTCTTAAATCTTCATCAGTTCCATCAAACTATAAATCTACCAATGGGGACAGAGGTCTTACAGTCTAATCTCCTGTCAAAAGCCCTATCTGAGCACATGAGATTTTTGTGGGGAACATTTTAGATCTAAATTATAACACTAATTATGTTTAGGTAAGTTACCTCAGTTCCTTCGGAGGAGAGAGGGATTTCTTTTTTTGTCTTTTTCCTTTTTATCGGTACCAGGGATCGAACTCACGACTGCCTGCTTCCAAAGCAGGTGCTTATGCCGCTGAGCTAAATCCCCAGCTCCGAGAGGGCTTTCTTTCTTTTTTTTTTTTTTTAATTAAATTTTTTTTTTAAATTTTATTTAAGGAGAAAAGAAAAAAAAAAGCAGGGAAAGGGTACAAGTTATACAGATTTACAGAAAAAAAATGAACGGTAGGAAATCACTAGTTAATGGATTACATATTGTCATCTTAGAAATAATTGTTCAAGTCACAAAATTAGAGCTTGTAAAGTGGACATTCCATCAATGATACTGCAAACAGTTCTGTTCATTGATCCAATAAAACTCTGTGATATCATTTTCTATCTTATACACTTAAATATACATGCAGTTATATAGTTTGGAGCACTTTCTTTTCTTCTCTTTTGTACCATGACTATTACACATTTTGGGTTTCATTGCTCCCACGGTTCTTATTACTTTTTTGGAAGAGAGTAAAACCAAATGTGACATAACAGAACAGAATCGGTCAAGTCAAAAGGGTGGACATAATAGATAATGTAAAAACATAATACAAGGTGATCAACAATGGTTACCATAATGCCTCCCGCTATCTCTAATAGAATTGCCTATATCATTAGTTATAATACAATTGAACAAAACAGTAAAGAACAAAACCGACAAAACCAAAACATTGGAGACATTGTAGGTCTTCAAAAGTAGACAAAAGTCAACAAGAATGGGCGTCATAATGAATCTCATTATCTTCACAGCTGATGCCTAAACTTTCGAACCTGATACTATCCAGCAAAACAGAATAGGGGAACATCAGTTAAAAACCAGATGGTGAGAGTAATACAGGGCTTTAAATCAAGGTAATGAAAAGTCAAAGTGGGTTACTATAATATATCCTGCTATTTTTTTCCCTTTAATTAAAAGGATAAAGATAAAAAAGTAAATAATGGAGTGGAGATTGAGATAAAAGAGGGCATAACAACGAAACAGCGCAGATCAAAACATAACTATATAAGCAGAATAGTGTTTCACCACCAGATAATCCTAACCTAAAAGTAGTTACCATATTGTTTCTTTCTTTGAAATCCTTGAGTACAACTTCGTATACTGTAGCATTAAGTATATCAAAACAATGTAAAACCATTCAAGAGAATGACAGCATTACAGAGTATTTAGAATCGACTAACAAAATGAACAATGGTTTCTGTATAATCTCCTTGTCTTTAAAAGGTTTTTGCTTATACTATCGTACATAATAAAATCCAATAAGATACAGCCTATTTAGACCATTGGAGACAGAAGGACAAAAGCTAGATGAGACTTCAAAACAAGATGATACTAAATCTGTATTACCTATTAAGATGTCATTTTCTCCAAAATAGCTGTTCCTATCATCCAATCTTCTCTGCCTCATTTCTGTTAAGCTCTTTTTCTGTCCGTAGCTGTCAGTTTGTCTTCTTCATTTTGTTCTCTACTCCATTCGTTGTGGCCTCTCTGCCATTATTTCTGGATTCTTTGTATTTTTCTTTTTTTAGAATATCCTGCAATACTCTCTGTAGAGTTGAATTGGTGGTTGCAAATTCCCCCAGTTCCTCTTTATCCTGGAAGCACCTTGTTTTTCCATCAATTTCCAGGGACAGTTGTGCAGGATATCTCAATCTTGGCTGGAGATTATTATCTTTCAATGCTTGAATTATTTCCCCCCACGCTCTTCGTGATTTGATGGTTTGTGCAGAGAAATCTGCTGTAATTCTGATGGGTGTTCCCTTGTAGGTGGTCTGTTTCTTGTCTCTTACAGCTTTTAATATTCTGTTCTTGTATTGAATTTCTGGAATTTTTATTATTATATGCCTGGGTGTTGCTCTGTTTGGGTTGTAGGTAGCTGGGGTCCTGTATGCCTCATACATCCGAGTATCTTTACCTTTTGCTAAATTAGGAAAATTCTCCTGGATTATTTCTGTGAGTAGCTTTTGTAGTTCACTTGTTTGTGTCCCTACTTCTTCTTTTATGTTCTTAATCCTTAAGTTATGGATCCTCTTATCATCTTCTTGTCTTTGTATTATTGCTGTTTGTTTCTTTGTTATTTTTAAGAAGTTTTTAATTTCATTCTCCCATATTACAAGTCTGCCCTCCAGTTCAGATAGTCTGTCCTTAGTTTCTTTCAAGCTGTTATGCCAGTCTTCGATAGACTTCTTAGTATCTTGGTAGTCCCTTTGAACCTGCTTCACGTATTCTATGCTTTCTCTGTTTTCTCCATCAAACAATTCTCCCCTTTTTTTCTGTTCTTCCATTCCACCACCTGTTTTTTCTTGGGTGGTACTTAGCATTTCTCTAACTATTCTGCATACTTCTAGCTTCAGGTTGTTGATAACTTCATTCCTGAATTGGTCTATGAGGCTCTCTATATGGTGCCTTATGTGTATTGGTGTGGTGTCTGCTATTGCCTGTTTCTCAGAATTGGGGGCCGAGGAGCCTTTCTTGTTGCTGCCTCTTCCCATGCTGCCTCTTCTTCTCTGTTCCTTATATATGCAAGCTTATATAAGAGGCCCAGCTTCTCTCCCAGTCAGCCACAGCCTGATCGAATTGCGCCAGTTAGTTGTTCCCGCTCACCGCTGTGCACCAGGGAGTTACGGACCAGGCAGCCTACGCATCTCCCCTCCCGGCCACCGTCAGGCTCTGGGATCTGGGTTGGGACAGTCTACCAGGTCTGCCGGCAGCGTCACGCAGGCCAGGCACTTTTCACCAATCCCGCCCGAGAGGGGGATGTGTGGCTGGAGTCCCACCGCGCCCTGCTCCCGCAGGACTGCCCGGGCCCAGAAAGTCCTCTGCTGGAGTCAAACTGTGGTAGAGTGTCAGTTTCTCTCACTCACCTCACCACAAGTCAGTGCACGCCTCCCTGCCGTTCGCAGATTGCCGTTCTCAGAGCTTCTGCGTGTCTCTCTCCTTGCCGAGCCGCTGTAGAGGCAGCCAGCCGCCGCGCGGCGGGAAACCCAAATCGCGGCTTACAATGGCGCGGTTCCAGCCTCCACACCAAGTCTTTTCTGTTCCTGTTTTAGCACCAGGACTGCATTCCAAGTTGGCTTCTCTCAGCCCAGTTCGTTCCTGAGTCAGCAGAGCATATCTCCACCGACTTATGTCTCCTTAGTCCGCACCATTCCTGGCTTCTGAGCCGAGTCTTTCAGAGAGCCGCCGGTAGTTGCTGTTATCTGTCCGCCATGTTCTCCCGGAAGTCCCGAGAGGGCTTTCTTACGATTGCATCTGGTGTAACCTCTGGAAACAGACTTCACTCACACTGTGGATTACCTAAAGTTCCTTCCAGTTGTGACAGAGACACTGCTGATCTGGCTTCAGAATGATTTCGTGTAAACCAGTGTTTCTCAGACTTTCCATCAAAGATATTAAAAAAAAAAAAAAAAAAACAGGTGTAGCTGGCCCTAAGTATGAAATTTCTTAGAATGTCTTAATGTTTTATTTGAAAACTTATGAATTTTATATTTTATATTTTAGTACCAAATAGTGCTTTAAATGATCATTGGATAAAAAATGGTAATTTTTAAAAAACCAAGTCTTTGAATAAATTGGATTTTTCCAGAAAATGTGCTCTCTGTACCCTAAGGCTTTGTAAGCCTCTGAGGTCGGCTTTGTGGAGTTGAGATGAGGCAGCAAGAACAACTCTGAGTAGCTCTTGACTGTGGAGTCCACAGAGGCAGGATTTTACACTGACAGGGACTGGCTGCTGCTGTGGTTTTAATGTGTCCTTCAAAACCTCCTGGGCTAGAAACCCAATCCCATACTCATATATTGAAGCATTTGGAGGTGAGATCTTTGGAGGATAATTAGGATAAGATGAGGTCACAAGAGTGGCTTCACAAGAAGAGGAGGAGACTGATGCAGCACTTTTACTCTGGCCCTGTGACACCCTCCTCCATCGCACAGCAAGAAGGCTGTCACCAGTGTTTGTACCACTGTGGACTTCCAGCCTTCAGAACGATGATATAAATTCTCTTTTCTTTATTAATCTCCAGGGTATGCTATTTGGTTATAGCTACAGAAAATGGACTAACAGGGCTACTCTGCCCACTAACTGACCGAAACAATCCAGAGAGACGAGCTGGTTTTCTGAGTTGAAAGCCATGAAATGGCAGTGAGAGAAACATTGGGCCAGGTTGACTCTCATCAGTGTCTTTGTTTATGAGTCTAGATGGGGCTGGCAGATGCCTTGCATTAGCATTATTTAGACATTAAGAGATTCTAATTGGAGACTAACATGTGTCCTCATCACAGTTGACCTTATTTATGGAGTGGTTGACATCTGAATGTCAAATTTGCATCAGTGAATTCTCTCCTCTAATAACCACTTTAATATGTAAATAACAGACTTGCAGCAGGGAAAAATACACGTGATATGCTGATGATTGCTTGGAAGATGTGGCTTTCTTCCGTACACGGAGAAGGGAGGGTTGGCAGGTTCTTCCCCTTAATTAGGAGACACTAGCTAAAAGATTGAGCTGGAAAGAGCGTGCATACTTTACTGCACATCAGCAGATGGATACAGAGTCCCTACATCATTAACATACTTAGAAAGACCCAGTATGGAAGAGAGATAGGTTCTGCTCCCAGAAAACCTGAAGTTATAATAAGGTGGAATAATAAAAGTGTGTAAATCAGTAGTATATTTCACAGCAATGGGTGATGAGGTCAGAAGGGAGGGGTACAAGTGACACTTTTTTGTGGTTGTCCAGGTGGGTCTGGGAAAGATTTTGTATTCAATGAGGCATCATTCCAAACCCCAGCAGACCTTATGGCTATGTCTTAGATGGACAGACCTGAGTTGTGTCACATCTATGAGAAGTCTTAGGTAGGCGGTCCAGGCCAGGCACAGTAACTTAAGGAGCCCAGGCTCTTTCTAGCATTTCTACATCACCACCCTTGGTGTGAAGGCCTTCTGGTTGCAAAAAGATCTGCTTTCCCTCCAAACTTTGATTCATATTTGGTATAGGAAGAAGAAATAGGAAAAGTAGAGAGAGAAAAAGTTCTTTTCTTTGAGAGATTTAAACTTAAAAAAAACTGGAGGAAAACCCCATCTCAGCAAATTACATTTTATTAGATAAAACTATTTCACAAGGCATCCCTAACTAGACAGTACCAAGGGAGGAGAAGATTAGGGCAAACAATAGTGTCTGCCTACGACAGTTATAGGAGAGGCTGTGATGCTATGCTATGGGTAAACATTTTGACAGGTGTGTATACATGTGTCTCAGTCAGTTTGGGCTGCCATAACAAAGTACCATACACAAAGCGGCTTAAAGAGGAGAAATGTATTTCTCACAGTTCTGGAGGCTGGGATGTCCAAGATCATGGTTGGATTTGGCTGAAGCTCCTTTGGTCCCCTTCCTGGTTTGCAGGTAACCATATTCTTGCTGTGTCTTCATATGGCAGAGAGGAGAGAGAGAGAGAGAGAGAGAGAGAGAGAGAGAGAGAGAGAGAGAGACAGAGAGAGAGAGAGAGAGAGAGAGAGAGAGAGAGAGAGAGAGAGAGAGAGAGAGGCAGACAGGCAGACAGACAGAGACAGAGAGAACAAGCTCTCTGGTGTCTTTTGTTACATGGGCACTAATTCCATCGTGAATACCCCACCCTCATGAACTAATTAATTCTGAATGGTCTGCTTCCTATACTGTCAGATTACAGGTTGGGGTTGAACATATGAATTTTGGGAAACTCAGGTAGATTGGATGGCAGTGTATTAGGGGAGTAGGATGAGGCAAGATAGATTAATGTGAGAAATAATTAATAAAGAAGTCTGGAGACTTGGAGATGGAGTAGATGATAGAGTAGAATCCAACATACTTTAGGGAAAAAAGAATCCAAGGCAGAACACGATGGGTCTGCACATTATTGGTGGCAGTGGAGGGAAGAGAATCTGAGGTCTGGGTCAGAGGGCCATGACTCTGACATAGACAGTTCTGGGATTCTAGAACCTTCTTGTTGGAAGGCTCAGTTGATAAAAGTTAGAATGTGCACGTGGTTAACTGTGTTCCCAAAAATGGCTACATTTAGTAGAGGGATGATAATACCACCAATTTCCCTCTTAAATATCTACATTGTTAGAGAATTGTGGCAGAGCTAAACAGGGATAGTCATACAGTTATTATTAAGATATAGCACATACAATCATGTAAAGTAGGGCATTTCAATTGCCGTCATATTCCTGTTTATTTAACAATATTTTTCAAGTGCCTACTGTATGGACAGCACTGAGATTGGTGCTAAATAAGTGTAGTGTGAAGCATGGCTGCCTGCAAAGGGCTGTCACTGTGATGAGGAAGACAAGACAGAATTAGGAAGTACAGAAGGAGGCACATGGGGTCACATATCCAAACAAGGAGCTTAGACAAAATGTGCATTCACAGGGGTTCAGAAAAATCATGTCTGTGTGTCACTTGGCACTTCAAGCAGGAAGTGGCACTTAATTTGTGGATCTTGAAAAGATAGTGGAATTTGGGTTAAAAGTGGGGAGAATGCGAGGATCATCCTGGGGTCAGGGGAGCAGCGAGGCATGAGGTGATGTGGGGCAAAGGAGAGGTGAGGGGCTGGCCCAGGGAGCGCAGGCAGGGGTGGAGGGTATGCTGCGTGTGGGTGCTGAGTCAGTATTGAAGGTGCCTCTCAGCAGAGGGTGGGGTGGTGAAGTATGTGGCCCTGGATTGAATCTTGGCTCTAGTGATTACCAACCACTTGAATGTCCTTGAGAAAGTAGTTCGACTTCATAGAAACCCAACAGTGGCTTTAACATGAAAACAATAATAAGGGCTTTGGGGTTAGTGGTATGGAAAATGACAGCGTATTTTTTTCAGTTATTAAGATGTTTTAACATGTTTAGTGGTGATTATTAGAATACACAGTTTTGCAAGTATTAGCAGGCATCATACTTAAATCTTTTAGAGAATGATACTGAAAGATGCATCATAAAATTTCAGAAATTTGAAAATAGAAGTACATATATTATTTTTCATGTTCTGTTCCACAATGTACCACTGGTCAAAGTAACCACAGTTTAAAACACTGGAAGGAAGGGAAAATGTTTTGCTATACTATGTGAATGTTAACCTAGCAAGCCAAGTGAATTTACATAAAATAAGTAACAAAAGGCTTCACAAAGATAGAAGGACATAAAATCAACAGGTATATATATCCATTTAAAAAAATCTTGGTGGTTTTCTTTAATAATTTCTTAATTCAAAATATATCATATCGTAACATAACTACTTAACGCACTCAGAGATGGAAATTTTAGACAGTGCCCTCTCACTCTGTATCAAAAGAAAAGGGGAAACTGTTAGCTGAGTCATACTGATGACAGTTCTCAGCAGGAGAGTGTGAACAGTGCTAAAAGCTCCATGGGAGCACAGGCCTTAGCATGTGGCTGGGTGCATCAGACCCAGAAGCCCCCTAAGTGACATTCAGTGCCCTCCATGTCCACCATAGCTCAGTCATCTGTGCCCATGGCTGAGCTCGCCCACACAGCCCCCAGCCTCTGCAACCTATGGACCTTGGCTGTTTCCACCTGTGGATACCACCTACCTGCAGCCACTCTCAGTGCCCCTGTGTGTATAAGGTTGGCCCGTGAGACATGGACAGCCTTGGGCAGGGTGCCAGGAGGAAGAGAGGGCAGCGAGCCAACAATGTTATTTGCTCACTTTGCTGATTGACTGGTTTCATGAGTTTATACGTCTTCTAAGAATTTCTGGGCATAGAGGAATTATTATATCTTTAAAAAAATGAGTATGTATATATTTAATTTCCTAACAGTAATAGGAGAGTACCAATAGTTAATATATTACACATTATTATCTTTAAAGTAGTTGCTCAGGGTACAAGATATGGGCATAACATTTTTTCTAATTGATATTAGCACAAAGCTTCCTTTTTAATGATCTAAGAAACTAATAGTTTAACTGATCTGCATTTTTCCCTATTGTCCTTTACCCTTTCACCCATCCTAGTTCCTTTTTTACCATTTTACAATATCTGTTACAGCTTTTAGATCTTATCTTCTATTTCTCACACAAGGGAGGCAATACAATGTTTCCACATGTGAGTTTGATGGTCTCAAGTTGCATCCATTTACATACAAAAAGACCCAAGTTTATCCTTCTTTATGACTGAGTAGTATTTCATGCATAAAAGTACCATATCTTTTTAATCCATTCCTCCAAGATTGGCATTGGTGTCATTTTCAAGATTTAGCTTTAGAAACTATGCAGCACTATTTTAAAATAAAATCTTGTCTTCTGGGGTCAAAAAGGCCTTAGTTTTTGAGGCTGGAGATTTAGCTCAGCAGGCCTAAGCACCTGCCTTACAAGCAGGCAGTCCTGAGTTCAATCCCTGGTACCGATAAAAAGGAAAAAGACAAAAACAAAAACAAAAACAAAAACAAAAACAAAAAGATCTTAGTTTAAGGTGAATAATTATGTGGTCTGAGAGACAACCTAAATGTTTGAGCCTTCATATTCTTATTTATACATGGAAAATACTGTAGCATTATAATATGTGTTATGCATAGTTACATTATTATTATTATTTTTTGGTGTTGGGGATTAAACTCATGACCTTGCATATGCCAGGAGGCACTTGTGCCACTGAGCTAAATTCCTGGCCCTATATAATATTATTACAATACAATATTATATTATATATGCATTATTGCATATGTAATATTGTAATGCAGTATTATACATCACAGTAATTCTACCTACATATCTGAAAGGGTTCTCTAAACTATTGTGCGACAATCTTGATTGCCTAGAGAGATTATTCAGCCCATTCTTGGGTGTGTCTGGATAGGTCAGGGAGACACGAGGTTAGGGACTGTATCTGTTCCTTGGCCTCTTCTTTGGCTCTTTCCCATGTCTCTGCTCCCCATCTTCCCTGAAGTCAGTAGTTTTGCTGCCCCATTCCTTCCCATCATGCTTATTCCTTGGAGCCAATGACCATGGACTGAAACCTCGGAACCAAATTAACCACCTAACAGTTTACTCTGAGCGTCAGCTGGGCATTTCTTTATGGAACTGACTATACTGAGCATCACTCAGACAGGTGTAATTTCAACCAGTTGATCCTTGTATTTAATAAATTTAATAAAGTTGTCACCTTTATATTTCCCATTATTTTATAAAAATTAATGAAGAATATGCAATGTTTGATCATCTTGTATTTAAATAATTGTATTGGTAAATTATTAAATCTTGCCTCTTTTAAGTTCTATGTGTTAAGCCTTTTGGTAACAATGACAAAGAGCTTTGGGAATTTTGGAATCTTACTATGGAGGTTGAAGGATATGTGGTGGCACTTGGCTTTCTCAGGAGGGCCGAGGAGCCAGGTTTAGAGCCACACAGCGAGGTGTGCGTCATGCCACAGGCCAGCTCCACTGCAGCTTGCCCTGCCAGCTGGTGCTCAGCACCTTCACCTGCATCCCAGGCCAGGCTGTCCTTGATGCTACTCTTTCCACAATGGTTTCACATAGGGCTTGATGCTTTGGGTCAGTAGATGTCCAAAGGAAATTTTTTGCGTTGCACCTGATTGGCCAAGACAGGTCATATGTCTGTGCCGTAGCTGCAAAAGGGCCTAGTAATTTGCACTCTGTGTTCAGTCTTAGAAGCTGGGAAGTCTCTGAATACAATAAAGATTTTCCAAGGTGTCAAGTACCAAAACCATGAGCAGTATCTACTCATGCAACATAGTTGAAGAGTTTCTTGGGAGAACTAAATGATACAATGTATGTCAAGCACTTAGCATGGTACCTAACACAATAATAATGCAATATATGGTAGCTATTGTTATTATTATAAATTTATAATTGGTAATAGCACTGGCAGCATGCAGCAGTGTCAGTATAGAAGCAGAGGTGACTGTTAGAGCAGTCTCTGGGAAGAGGAGTCAGTGCAGTCCATGAGTTGACCCTTGGCATCATAGCTTTCAGAATTCATCTCAGGAGCATTTCCCTCCCGCTCAGTAATTTTAGCGTATTACATTACAATGAGAAAGGCAACTGTCCGTCCACATGTTGCTCCTGGATGGACTGGTCTTCACATGCAAGAGGGAGTGAAAGATCCGTGGAAAGCTGTTAGAATTAGGAGTTGGCTTGCTGAGAGTGGTGGCTAAGGTGTAATTTCAATTTGATTGACTTTGGGATTTGCCTCAGGATTGGTGAACATTTTTGGGGTGTCTGGGTGAGTCATGGAGATGTGGCCTTGTGGTCAGTGTCTGGCCTTTTGCTCCTTTTACTCTGGTGTTTTTCCCCTGCTCTGTTCTCCATCCATCATGAACTGTTCAGCTTTGTCCTGTTATGCCCTTCCACTGTGATGCTCCTGCCTGGGAGTCAACCAAACATGATTTAAAGGTCTGAAACTGTGAGCCATATTACACCTCTCTTCCTCCAAGTTGAAAGTACTGAGTATTATCTCCAGCACTGAACAGCTGATGATACAGCCTCAACTCAGAACCTGCAACTGTAGCACGGGGGTGAGGGGACTAAGAATTGTTTGACTCATCAGGGGTAAAGCAGAAATTTAGGTCTACCATGGGGCTTGACATGTTCTGTCTTGGACCACAAGGAAACCTTAGATCAGTGGTGTGTGGGTGTATTAGGCAGGGGTCGGGGGGAAGGCCCAGATTTGTTGTATTTGCATGGTATATAAATACTCCTACCTTGGCCAGTTTCAAGATGCCCATCTGATATGACGCCAGTCCCATAAAAATGAAGAGTTACAGAAAGCACCTATTGCATATCACTGTCCTAGATTGAAGTGGGATAACACCCGGGTACTCTCTTAAACTTTGATGTTAAAATTTTTTAACAAATTATGCTTCCCTCCTTTTTTTTTCAAAAGGCATGATATAGGACATTGGAATAAAAAGAGAGATTAGAAAGAAAAAAAGAAAACTAAAAGCCAACAGGACAAACCACAACTTAATCATTAGCATTTTTTGTTTATTATATATATATATATATATGTATTTTTTTCTGACTTATATTCTTTGAGGCTGATGACTAGCAACTGTTTTGACCTAGTAAAAAAGCCAATTTTATATATGGCTTGATGTAATACAATTCACATTGTGTATAAAATTTTATGGCCTACTTTGAATATACTGTTATATCATAACCATTTCATCATGTCATTGTGTTTTCTTGAAAGCATAGTTTTTAATGGCTGCCTTCTAGTAAGTTCGATGTGTGACTATGATTTATATAACTGTTAATTTCATTGTATAATATTTGAATTTGTTTCTCTTTTCTATCTCATTTTCTCTCTTCCCCTTCTATTTCTTACTTCCCTTTCTCTTTTTTCCTGTGATAAATACGGCTGAAGTAAATATTCTTGTAACATTAATTTTTTGTGCTTATCTTTGATTATTTCCTTAGGGTACAAAGTTGGAAGAGAAATTACCTAGAAAACAGTTAAAGGATTTGAACAATTTAAAAAGTCTTCATACATTAATGTTAACATGCTTTCCCCAAATTGTACTAATTTATTCCCTAACTAGCAATATGTGAAAGTACAGATTTGCTGCAAAGTTGTCACCAATGAATATTGCCTTTTATTTTCATCTTTTTAAATGTTTTGGGGAAAATGGCAGAGTCAGAGTAAGTTTGTTTCACAATTTGGGGGTCCATGGCAATGCATAGAGAGAAGAAATGGGGGGAGAGTGTTGTTTGAACCTTTTAACATCAAATTCTATGCTTATTTTAAAAATAAGGGATGAAGTAAAATTGCAGGCTCTAAGATTTAACGCTGTTCTGTGTCATCCCTCTGCTCATATCTACCCACCTTCTGTGACCTTTTCTGCCAGCAGTATGTCAATGGGTGGCCCTAACAGGTGAGTAAGCGTGTGGCCAGATGGCTGTGCAGTTTTGACTTGTGACACGATTGAGCTGAATTACTATCATTTGGTGTAGGTGACTCAGCTATGCCATCATAACACACTGTCAGGAGCAGAAAGAACTGGTGTGGGCGACTTGTCAGCCTTGGGCACAGGCCCTGTTATGTTGCTGCAGCTTGCTCATTTCTTTCCAACTTCCATAAATGACTCCCAGCATTGCCAGACCTGGCGTTTAGTCTCCACCTGTGTACTGGGGGAGTGGCAGAGGGAGGCTGGGAAGGCAGAACAGGTGGAACAGGACAGGAATGTCATCATGGGTTGGCAGTAGCAGAGTGAGAATATGCTTAGAGGTGGAAGGAGCATGTGCAATGAGGTAAAAATGCTTCCAAATTGTTTCCAGTTGTCAAAGCTGAAAACTCAAAGGTGGGGGAGAATGGGGTTGTCTTTGTTCTGCTACTAATGAAGAATGTCAACAGCTGATTGTGCATTGAAGCCAAAAAACCACAAACAAACAAACAAACAAACAAACAAACCAAAATTCCCAAAACTGAGGACTGTGAGATGTTATGGAAGAAAGCGGTCATTTAAATCAGACTCCCTGACCACAGAGTGCTCCACAGGTGTAAGAGAGACATCTTCCTCATTAGCAATGGCAAAGGTACCTTGTGTTGTCCTCTGTCCTTCTCTTCTGCTGTCCCTGATGGACAATGGCGAGTGTCTGCTACTTGGTGTTATGACCCAGAGTGGCACCTAGCTGGACTTTGTTGTGGGGAAATGCATACAGGTTAGTAGAGTTGGTCTCATTTAGTGACATCAGAAACACTGGTTATAGCGGTCAGCAAATATCTCCAATGTGATGGTCACCTTCCATGACCTACTGTGAGAAATAAGATGCCACACTTCTCTCATAACAAAGAAATGGGAACAGATATGCTACATGCGTTGATTTGATATTACACAGTGTAAATACACTTACTGAAATATCACCTTGTATTCCATACCTATGTACAGTCATTATGTGTCAATTACAAATGAACAAAAAAAGTAAATGTAATTCTTTTAGAAATATACAAAACAGCCCAGGAGCTGAATATGTGCAAGTTCAACCCCAGCACACGGGGGACTTTAGAATGTTGCTCCCACACTGTAAGACCATGCTCAGCGTCCCAAATCACTGAAGGACTCAAGGGAGGTCCTCTTGGGCCTAACTGGGCCATGCACAGTGGCCTCCAAGAGGCTAGTAGTTGCCTGCAGTCTGCTCTGGGAGCCAAAAGTGGGCTAGGTGATTCCCAATGCACAGGGGGGAGCTTTGAAACATCACTTAAACCCAGAAATATAGGAAAATGACAAAATGAAAGAGAAAATACAATCTTAAACTTTTAGCCCAACGCAAGCAAGCCTATGAGACATAGACACAGAAGAAAATGTGTCATACACCTGACATTCTTGAAATGATAACTGAAGTAAAAAAACAACTTTGGGAAGCTATAAAAGAACTCAGATAAGGAATAATCTCCCAGCTAAAAGAAGAAATGATAAATGTAGTGAAAGAAATGCTGAACACATCTAAAGAAGACATAGTTAAAAAATTAGAGGAGCAATGCAAAAAGATGGAAATTTTGAATGAACAATATATGAAACAAACAGAATGCATGAAACAGATTCGGAGTTACACAGGAAATCAAAAATTCCAATGAAAGTTGGCAAAACTGCCTCAATGAAAGTGAAGATAGAATTTCAGACCTCGAAGTCAAGATTGCAGCTAGTGAACAGGAAAAGAAAGATCTTTTAAAAATAACAAGGAACAAGGCAATAACAATTCAATAGCTGCAAGATGATGCAAAGAAAAACAACATAATATTGATAGGTATAAATGAAAAAGAAGATGACAACACAAATGATGAAAAGAGGCTATTTACAGAAGTAATAGCTGAAAATTTCCCAAACATGAGAGTGGACACTGACATGCAGATCGTGAAGCATATAGAACTCCAAATAACCATAACCAAAATAAAATTACTCCCATACATGTAACAATCAACATCCCAGAAATCCAACACAAAAATGGAATATTAAAAGCTGCTAGAGAGAAGAGACAGATCACCTATAAAGGAAGGCCTAGCAGAATTACAGCAAACTTCCCAACACAAACAATGAAGTCAGTAAGAGCATGGAGTAAAGTATTTCAGATCCTAAAGGAAAACAACTTCCAACCCAGACTGATGTACCCTGAAAAACTGTCCTTTGAAATAGATGGAGACATAAGATACTTCCACAACAAAGAACAGCTGAAGAACTTTATGACCACCAAACCAACCCTGCAAAGAATACTGAAAGATATTCTAGATAGACTTAGGAAAAAACCACTAAGCAAGGCAAACAATTAAACAGAGTGGAAAGGTAAAGAATCAACAGCAGATAACATGTCAAGAGTAAACCAATATATATCAGGTATAACCATTAATGTAAATGACCTCAATTCACCAATTAAAAAAAACAGACTGGCAGAATGGATCAAGGAACAACATCCAACCATATACTGTATACAAGAAACCCGTATAACCCAAAAGGAAACACATAGACTGAAAGTCAAAGGATGGAAATCAATACTCCATGTAACAGGATCCCCAAAAAACTCAGTGGTAGCTATTCTGTTTGCAGACAATGTAAACTTCAAACCAAGAATGATCCAAAGAGATAAAGAAGGTCACTACTAGTTAGGGGAAAATTTCAAGAGGAAGAGATAACAATCTTAATATATATGCACCAAATATGAGAGTACCAGCTATACAAAACAAATGTTAACAGAAATGAAAAATCAAATAAGCAATGATACAATTATAACAGGAGACCTTATCATGTCGTTGACACAAAAGGACAGATTAACTAGACAGAAAAATCAGCAAAGAATTAACAAAACTGAATCACACTTTTGAACAAATGGACTTGGTGGAAATATACAGCGTGTTTCAACCAACAACATCAGAATGTACATTCTCAGTAGCACATGGAATATTCTCTAAAATAGACCATATATTAGCCCACAGAATTATGCTTAAGTAAATGCAAAAGAATTGAAATTATTCCATGTATGTTATTGGATCATAGTGCCATGAAACTAGAAATTAATGACAAAAGGAACTGCAAAAACTCCACAAACACACGGAAATTGAATAATGCAGTCCTGAGAAATCAGTGGGTAACAGAAGAAATTAAAGAAGAAATGAAACAATCTATAAGCAAACAAAAATACAAATACATTTTACTGGAACCTGTGGGACACAATGAAAGCAATCCTCAGAGGAAAATTTATTGTGGTGAATTCCCACATCAGGAAATCAGAATGAAGACAAACAAACAACCTAATTGTACACCTCAAACATCTAGAAAAAGAAGAGCAAGTCAAACCCAAAGCCAAAAGAAGGGAGGAAATTATAAAGGTCAGAGCAGAAATTAATGCAATAGAGACTAAGAAAACAATACAATGAATCAAAGAGTTGGTTCTCTGAAAGAATAAATAAAATTGATAAGCCTCTAGCCAACCTTATTTTAAAAAGTAAAGAAAAAAGTCAAATTCATGCAATAATGAATGAAAAGGGTGAAATCATTATAGACCTGTGGAAATACAGAAGATCATCAATACCTATTTCAAAAACCTCTCCTCTCATAATACAGAATAATACAGGTTTGATAATACAGAATAAATGGACAGATTCCTAGAAACATATGAATTAGTAAAGCTGGGTCAAGAAGATGTAAAACTTCTGAATAACACCATTTCAATTATTGAAACTGAAAATGTAATTAAATCCTTACCAACAAAGAAAAGCCCGGTTCCAGACGGATTCACTGCAGAATTCTACAAGAAATTCAAAGAAGACTGAATGCTGGCATTCCTCAAACTCTTCAATGAAATTGATAGGGAAGCAATTTTCCCTAACTCATTCCTGGAAGCAAATATTACTCTAATACCAAAACCTGAGAAAAGACCCAACTAAAAAAGAGAACTATAGGCCAATGTTCCTAATGAACACAGATGCAAAAGTCCTCAATAAAATATTGGCAAATAGAATACAGCAAATCATCAAGAAGATTATACACCATGATCAAGTGGGATTCATCCCAGGAATACAGGGATGGTTCAACATATGCAAATCAATAAATGTAATCTACCATATCAATAGAGCCAAAAAGAGAACCACATGATCATTTCTATAGATGCAGAAAAAGTTTTTGATAAAGTCCAACACTTATTCATCATAAGAACCTTACAGAAAATTGGAATAGATGGTCTTTACCTCAATATGATAAAGGCCATCTATGACAAACCAACAGTCAGCATCATATTAAATGGCCAAAAACTGAAAAGTTTTATCCTAAAATCAGGAACAAGGCAAGGACGTCCATTATCACCACTCCTATTCAATATAGTGCTGGAAATTCAAGTCAGAGCAATCAGACAAGAGAAAGAAATAAAAGGAGTAAGGATAGGAAAAGAAGAAGTTAAGCTATCATTATTTGCCAATGACATGGTACGCTACATAGACGACCCCCAAAACTCCATTGAAAATCTCCTAGGTATAATAAATAAATTCAGTAATGTATCAGGATACAAAGTCAACACTCAAAAATCAATAGCATTCCTATACACTAACAATAAAACCACTGAGAGAGAAATAAAAGAAGCCACATCCTTTACACTAGCATCCAAAAAAATGAAATACTTAGGAATCAATCTAGCAAAAGAAGTAAAAGATCTATTCAAGGAAAATCATAATAGCCTGAAAAAAGTAATCAAAGAGGATCTCAGAAAATGGGAAGACATCCCTTGTTCATAGATAGGAAGAACAAACACTGTGAAATTGGCTATTCTCTCAAAATTGTTATACAAATTTAATGCAATCCAATCAAAATACCACTAGCATACCTCACAGATCTAGAGAAATCACTCCTAAAATTTATCTGCAACCAAAGAGACCTAGAATAGCAAAGGCAACAAAAGCAAGGCAGGAGGCATCAAAATCCCTGAACTTGAAGTTATACTACAAAGCTACTGTAATAAAATCAACATGGTAACAGAATAAAAACAGATCTGAAGATCAATGGAATAGATTAAAACTAGAACTACAAACACACTCAGCCACCTCATTTTTGAAAAGGAGCCAAACACGTTCATTGGAAGAATGATAGTCTCTCTAATAAATGGTGCTGGAAAAATTGGCTCTCCATATTTTGAAAACTAAAACTAAACCCATGCCTATCACCGTGTACTAAACTAAAGTCTAAATGGATCAAAGATCTAAATATTAAAACAGAAACACTAAATCTGTTGGAAGACAAACTAGGCAGAAATCTTGAAGACATAGGGATAGGTAGAAAATTCATGATCAATAATCAAACCACATGTGAGATACTTCACAGCATCATAATTAGGATCATATCTTATTAAAGAGTTCTTGTATGTCAAAAGAAGTTTCCAGCATAGTCAAAAGAAAACCCACGAATTGGGAAAAAATCTTTGTGAATTGTCCCTCAGACAAAGGACTTCTGTCTAGAACATATAAAGAATAATTCAAAGACCCAATCCAAAAATGGGCATCTGAGATAAATACATAGTTCTCAGATCAAGAAATGCAAATGACAAATAAATACATGAAAAAATGTTCATCATCATTGGTCATTAGAGAAATGCAAATTAATACCACACTGAGATTCCATCTCACTCCAGAAAGAATGGCCAGGATCAAGAAAACTACCAACAACAAATGCTGGAGATGCTGTGGGGAAAAAGGAACTCACCTGTACTGTTTGTGGGAGTGTAGACTGGTGCAACCACTGTGGAGGTCAGTCTGGAGGTTCCTCAAAAAGCTGGGGTTGAAAGTCCCATTTGACCCAGTTATTCCACTTCTAGGCATATTCCCAGAAGAACTGAAAACATCATACCACAGTGATATATGTGCACCCATGTTTATAGCAGCACAATTTGTAATAGCCTGATCTTAGAAACAACCTAAATGCCCATAAGCTGAGAAATGGATAAAAAAATTTTGATATTTTTATGGAGTGCTACTCAGCTATAAATAATGATCACATTGAGATATTTATAAGTAAAGGGTTGCAACTTGAGACCATACTCATAGGCGAAAGAAATAAAAAACTCACATGTGCAAATACTGTATAGTCTCCCTAGTGTAAGAAATGGTAAAAGTACATAAGATACAAAATACTCAATAAATACAATGAAAAGATAAGAATCTGCTTAAAGGGGAAAAATAATATCCCAGGGAAAATGAGGAAAAAGAAAAAGGAAGGGAAAAGAAAAAGCATCTAAAATTATATAAACACACAGATAGCTAAGATATTGTGCTACAAATTCTGTAAGTTCTTGGAATAAAAAGTTAACACTCCTAGGGTTGGAACGATTGTGCATAGTACTGCATGGTGATCAGAGAAACTCCTGAAGATCATTATGTAAAATAACAACCCCAGTTATGCTCGTACAACCTTGTTTGTAAGGCCTATATTGTCAGTGTTTTGGACTCTTTGCTATTGTTATTTATTTGTGGTTTTTTAAATCATGTTTTCCTAGGATTTTGTTTTATTTTGTTTTGTTTTTCCCTCTAATACAGAAAGGATACGTATACATGTAGAGACTCATACATGTGTAGAACTTCTAGACTGTTTATGAGAATTGATTATATAATGCATGATGAAATGAACAGCCACTTTGAAGAAGAAGAATCACTATGGTAGTCAGTGCTGATTCTGTAGCGTCATGCTGTGAAATCCAGCAATAGCATTATTCTTGGTTCAGAGTGATTTTAGTCCGTTTTGTCTTGTTTAATTTCAACATACATGAAGGTATATACAGCTATTTTGAAGAGAACGATGGACCTCATGGCAGCCATTGTTGATTTCACTATTGTCTGGTTTTGAAGGCCTATAATGCCTTCATCATTCTGTTCTGATCAGTTCTATACTATGTTGTTGTGCATGAATTCATTGTGTGTGAAGATATGGACAACTATTTAGAAGAAAAGAGCAGACAATATGATAGACAGTGAAGATCTCCTGTTGTCTTGCTTTGAAATCTGTGTTATTTACATTGTTTTCTTCTGACCTGCTTTGTTCTGTTTTGTTCTGTTTAATTTTACTCTCTTTAAAAAAAGAAACATACAAAACATGAAATGTAACCACCTTTAAAGAGGCAGTCACAGTGGCATTAACCACACTCTTGTTAGGTGACCATTACCATCATCTATTTTCTAGAACTTTCTCATCATTCCAAACTGAAACTCTGTAATTGTGAAATAATAAAACCCAAGTTTCCTGTCTCTAGCCCCTGCAGTGTACAGTGTGTAGGAATTTAACTATTCTGGGTACTTTATATATACCCGATTATCCTAATCCACTCAGCCCAGTGGGTTCAAGGCTTCATACGTGTGTCAGGATTTCCTCTCATTAAGGCAGAATAATGTTCCTTTGTATGTATAAGTTACATTTTGCCACGTGCATGTGTTGATCATCTCAGTGTGAAAGTACCTGTTAAAGTCCCTGGTTTTAGTTCTTTTGAATATATATCCAGAGTGGGACTCTTGGTCCATATGGCAATTCTATGTTCAGAAATACATATGTCTTAAAAACGGCACAGTTTTGCTGTGGACCTACTCTGTGTGATACAGGCTGTTATGCATTTGTCAGACTCCATTGGCTGTGCAACACAAGGAGAGAACTTGAACGTAAACTGTGAACTTCAACCAGTGATAATGTTTCAATATTCATTCATTGGTTGCAATAAATAACCAAACAAGATGTTAATAATGGAGGAAACTAGAACAGGGGAGGGAAAGAAAGTGTTTGGGACCTCCTTGTACTTTAGACTCAACTTTCGTGTAAACTGAAAACTGTGCTAAGAAATAAAGAATATTAATGAGAGAGAGAGAGAGAGAGAGAGAGAGAGAGAGAGAGAGAGAGAGAGAAAGAGAGAATGGTATGTCTTCATTTACCCCTTACTTTGCAACTCCCTTCGCTTGCAATTTGGCTTCCTGGTTCTTGAGTGACTGGGCAGTGTTCCTGCTCATCACTTTCCTCCCTGGGGTCTTTTCTTTGGTTCCAGTTCCCTGCTCTGTTACATCAGTGCTGGGCGCTGGCTTTCCTCCTGTTTCTGGAGACTTCTCTGATCTCTGTTTCCCTTGCTTATGTCACATGGAGAAGGGAAGCTGCTCACTGGGCAGAAGGACGTGAACCGCAGAGGTTTCTAGTGAGCTGCTCAGTGTGTCTCCAGAGCTGGGCTGGGACTGGCCTCTGTATCCAGGGCATCGGGTGGGCCCTGGTTTGGGAGCAGATATTTCCACATCAGCCACCTCGTCGCTGAAGGAAGTTGCTGTGGAACATTCTAGGAACCTCTTGCTTTTTTCAGGAAGTAGTCAAAATTCTTTGCTATGCCTTCCAACCATCTGTTTGGGTTTTCCAGGAAGAAAGTGACAGTTTGTTCACGACAGGACACAGATACTCCGTAAAACAAACAATAAAAAATTACTAAGCTTGAAAAAAAGAAAAAGGAACTCCTCTGGGGCTATAAACACAGAGGGTGGTTAGCTCGAGACTGTTTAAAGAGTTTTACTGCTTGTGGTTGGCTAGGGTTTTAGACTGCAGTAGAGCTCTGGGTCCGAGAGACTCAGAATCGATGTTCTAAGTACTGATGAGAGATCAGACCTAGGGCCTGGGAGGCACAGGGAGGGGAGAGGGAGAAGTGACCCAAACTTCACCAAGTGCCTCTTGGTCTTGAGCATTAGGAAAGCCCTACCACCACCTTTAAATTTATTGCGAGGAAATCAGAACTCCAAATCCATATCCAAACTGGGTATAGAGGACCAAATTCACTGGAAAGCAAGGGCCTGACACCAAAGTGTTTCCAGATCATTAAAGTTCCGAGATCTCAAAAGCAGCAAACCCAAGCTGAGGTGTAATGATGCTTTACAACCCAAAGGTGAAAGCATTCTAATGTTCCCCAGTGGATGAGCGGACATCAAAATCCTAGTGATATACAGCTCTTGCTATACAATGATGTTGATGATGATAAAAGTCATGCTACCCAAGAAACCTGCCACAAAGAGGAGTCTGCTGACACAACCATTAAAAATCAGTATTCCAAAAGGTAACATTATAAATAAGCTTGAATCCCCCAGAGTACCAGTGAGTTTGAAATAAAGTGAAAATGGTTAACAGGAGGAAGACATAATGAAAGGATGGGTCACTCTCATTTATCTTCTCCTTAAGATTTCAAACTGCATGCCCAGTCTCAGGGCTACATCTTTCCCCTCCCAACACAGCTTTCTCTCCGCCATCTGCTCTACTTCTTGGTCTTGTTTACAGTCCTCTTCCACATTCATCGCTCTTTCCAGCTGCCATTTTATTTTAAATGTGGGACACAATGTACTAAACAAGGTTAATTTCACAGCCAATCAGCACCATGCATGTGACACACATCTGTGGAAACAAACATCTTAGGAAAGTTAAATAAGGCTCAGAAAAGAATTAATGTCAAACTTAGAAACTTTGGATCCAGAAGGAGACAAGAAAAAGAAAAAGTTCTGAAATAGGCAGCGATGGTTATGTTTTCCTGTACACAAGATATAGTGTTGGTGGGTGAATGTCTAAAATGTCTAAATGGTGGCCCTTGCCAGAAAGATAGTCTATTTTGATGATAAGAGAAATTAAAAAGATAAAAAAAAATCAAACAGCTAATATTTTAGATGGTTTATTGTGTTTTCATGTGCTTGATTTTGAGCTAAAGAAATTACTTTCTTCAACCTCACTGTTGAAATTGTTCATTAAACAGTTGACTTGTATGTCAAGGACTTAGAATGCATTTGTGGATGCCATTGTGTGGTGCTTGGAGTGTCAGGACAAGCATGGGTTTGCTATCACTGGAGGATCTTGCTTCTTTTGAAACTGTGGATGGATTCTCTTACAGTCACCTGTGGAGATATGGTGACAGAAACATGGAGCTCCAACAGTCTTCAAAATCATCGGTAGCCTCCCACCTAATGTGCTCTTCTGTGGTCCTCTGTCAGGGAAACAGAATTACCCCATAGTCAGACATTGGGTTTGGGGTCACAGACCAGGTCTGGTCTACTTCCCAGTTGCTTATAAGCTTGGTGACCCTGGGTGAGTTATTGAATTTTTCTAAGTCAAGTATTCTTGAATCATTCAGGACTCTTGATTGCCAGTGACAGAAAATTCTTACTGAAATGGGTTGACATGATGTTTACCTTTTATACTTCTGACATCTGAGAAAGACAGATGTGTCTTTTTCCCCACACAACATTTTAACTACTCAGTTTTCCATTGGCAACTGAGTGTCCAATAATTCAATTTAATTCTGACACTATCTAGAATTAATGCAGACTCCACAGAGTAAGAGTTCAGTCCCACAAGATTATTCCCACCTAAGATGCCAGTTGCAAGTTTTAGGGACCAGCTATAAGTTTGGGGGTTCATATAACCCCCTATCTCCCAGTTTGACAGTTTGCTGAAATGTAATGACTTAGCGCAGGAAAGCGTTTTACTATTATTGGGTTACTATGAAGGCTACAATTTAGAAACCTCCAGATGCAAAGATGCATGAGGCAAAGTACTGGGGTGGAGGATGCTGTGAAACGAAAGGAAAAACCACCATGAAGGTGACATTAAAAGTTTCTTTACAATGGAATAGGAGGACATTGCGGGAAGCAGGATTTACGCACGGATCAGGCTGCTGCTTAGGAAGGTGAACACCTTTGATTACTTCCGATGTTTGACTGGAGACATCCGGAATGACCAGAACAACTGAATGATGACATTGTGTCCAGAGGCTCACAGTGCATATCAAGAGGTTATTAGACTAGCGCTTCCTGACATTCTTATTCACATGCTTTATCTTCCATCAGTCAGGCAACCCCCCTTCTTTCTTAGCGTTCAATAATGCCTATACTTTCCCTGCTTTCCTGAGAACTCTGGCTCCTGTGTCTCCTCAATTGCAATACATAAAACTCTCAAATGAAATTCTTTTTACCTTTACAGTTTCGGAGTTTGAATTCACGGACAGCATAGAGCATCATAGAGCCACCCTGCCAGCACTTTGATGTGTTTACCACCCAAAAGCTCCTCAAATCTCGCTGAAGAGTTTTCTGGAACTCTTAGTATCCAGCCACCTACCCTTCCCAGTATGTCAGTGGGTGGGGCTCTGGCTTCTGACCTTCTGTAATTGCTTGGTGTTCCTGGTACCAGCTTTACTAGGAGGCTATCTAACGGCCTCCATCCAAGTTAAAATCATTTCCATAAACTACACTGTGATAAGAAGTAATTGATTACTAATAACAAAAGACATTCCTGTCAATCAGGAAATTCCCAAGGTTTTAGGAGCTCAGCACTAGAAACGAAATATATATTATATTGAAGAACCCAAATATGTTACAGGGTTTCTGGAATTTGGAGCTCATGTAATTACAGTATCCAGTGGTAGTTCTAGCCAGAGATTGAGTTGATTTTGGAATTCATTTTCCTGTTTCTCAATCTCAGCCTAACTGTGTGTTGGCTACATTGGTAGGCAGGTTTGTTACTAAGATAAAGACTGGCTGCTTGGTGCCTGAAAGCCAATATTCAGGAAACAAAACTTTGTAAGAGGGACTCAGAAGTATTCTAGTTCCAGTATCTTGGGAAGACAGAGAAGCTATTCAACATCAATTAGGAGCACAGAGGGATTTGACACAAGAGGAAACGAGGTACTCTGCACAATGGGCAGGAAGGATGTGTGCTGAGTAGGGTCCTCCCTTTTCCTCTGGCTGGATATTGTAATGGACCTTAATTTCTGGGGACTAATGGCTGTGTATTTTTCTTTTTTTGGGAGGGGGAGGAAAACAATAAAAGCAATGATATAATATTTCAAAACAAGATAATGGGCGATTAACTATGGTTAATATATTACATATTATTGTCTTCAAAATAGTTGCTCAGATTACAAGCTCTAGGCATAAAAATGGCTCAGATATATAAGCACAAACTGTTCTTTTCAGTGAACTAATAGAAATTAGTAGTATAATGATCTTAGCTATTTGTATATATCTATCTTTTCTCTTCGTCTTTTGTTTTGTTTTGTTTTCTTTTCTTTTCTTCTTTCCCCCATCCTAGTTGTTCTTTCCTTTTGAGCAGTTTCTTCCCATTTCACAATATCTATTGTACATTTTGGGTCCTATTTGCTCTTTTAGCTTCTTACATCAGGGAGGAAATATGCTGTACTCATATGTATGTCTGATTTATTTCATTTATAAGTAGGGTCTCAATTTGCATCTATTTATCTATGAGCATCTTGAGTTTATCCTTTGTGGCTGAGTAGTACTCCATTGTGTAAAAATACCACATCTTTTTATCCATTCCTCAGTTGACAAGCATTTGGGTTGTGTACAAGATTTAGGTATTATAAATTGTGCTGCTATAAACATGGGTGCACATATATCACTGTGGTACGATGTTTTTGATTCTTTTGGGAAAATACCCAGAAGGGGAATATCTAGGCTGAATGGGACCTCTGGTCCTAATTTTTTTTTTTGAGTAATCTCCACATGATTTCCACAATGGCTGCATAGGTCTATATTCCCACCAACAGTGAAGTGTTTCTTTTTCCCTACAGCCCTGCCAGCATTTGTTATTGGTTGATTTCTTGACAATAGCCATTCTTTCTGAGGTGAGATGGAATCTCAGTGTTGTTTTAGTTTAAATTTTTTGAATGACTGGTGATGTTGAACATTTTTTCCATATATTTGTCATTTGTATTTCTTCCTCTGAGAATTATGTGTCCATCTCAGATGCCCAGTTTTGGATTGGGTCTTTGAATTTGGGGGGCCTGATTTTTTAATTCTATAGATGTTCTAGATAAAAGTCCTCCGTCTGAGAGACACTTGGCTAAAATTTTTTCCCACTTTGTGGGTTTTCTTTTTAGTCTGTTGATTTCTTTTGATATGCAAAAGTGTTTTAATAAGACGAGATCTCAGTTGTTGATTCTTTCAAACACTTTCTGCACAGTTTGGTTTTTGTTCATAAACTCTTTGCCTACCTCTCTGTTTTAAGATTTCTATTTTCTCTTCCAATAGATTTAGTGTTTTTGTGTTTTAATATTTAGATCTGTGGTCCTTTTTTACTTTAGTGCATGATGATAGACATAGTCCTAGTTTTAGTCTTTGGCCTGTAGAAAGTCAGTTTTTCCAGCACTATTTATTAAAGAGCTATCTTTCTTCCAGTGAACATGTTTGGCCCCTTTGTCAAAGATAAGGTGACTGAGTGTGTTTGTAGCTATATCTGCATCTTCTAATCTATTCTATAGATCCTCAAGCCTGTTTTTTTTGGCCAGTACCATGCTGATTTTATCACAGTAGCTTTGAAGTATAATTTTAAGTCAGGGATTGTGATGCCTCCTGCTTTGCCTTTGTTACCCAGGATTGCCTTTGCTATTCTAGGTTTTTTGTTTCCAAATGAATTTTAGGAATGTTTTCTCTAGATCTGTGAGATATGATAATGATATTTTGATCAGGTTTGCATTAAATCTGTATAACAGTTTTGGAGGATGACCATTTTCACAATGTTTGTTCTTTGTATTCATGAGCAAGAGATATCTTTCCATTTTGTTATCTTCTTCAATCTTCTTTTTCATAGTACTGTAATTTTCGGTGCATACATCTTTTACTTCCTTTGTTATATTAATTTCCAAGTATTTCATTTTTTGGGTGCTATTGTGAAAGGTGTTATTTCCATAATTTCTCTCTCAGTGATTTTATTGTTTGTATACAGAAGAGATAATGATTTTGAGTGTTGATTTTGCATCCAGCTATGATATCAACAGAGCCAAAAACAAAAATTGCATGATCATCTCAGTAGATGCAGAAAAAGCTTTTCATAAAGTTGAACACTCATTCATGATAAAAGTCCTACAGAAAATCATAATAGATGGTCTTTACCTCAATCTGATAAAAAGTCATCTATGACAAAACCAACAACCAACATCATACTAAATGGACAAAACTTCAAAACTTTCACTCTAAAATCAGAAACAAGACAAGGTTTTCTACTCTTACCACTCCTATTCAATATAGTTCTGGAACAATTAGCCCATGTAATTAAACAAGAGAGAGAAATAAAAGGAATAAGGTTTGGAAAGGATGAAGTTAAATTATCATTATTCACAAATGACATGATACTCTAGATAGAAGATGCCAAAACTCCACCAAAAGATTTCCGGGTCCCAACCCCAGTAACTCGCCTCTTCTGACAAGATTCAACGTCCTAACAGTAAATTAGCTATAAGGCCCCTTAATCTAACCTCCCAAATACCATGCTTATGGGCAATGAGTCTCTTGAGGGACATCTAAATATAAATGTAAGACGGGGCAAGAGTTGGGCTGCAATGCTCACAAAATGTTCATGGAGAGGATGTAACTCTGTGAAAGGCTAAGGAAGGGGATGTAAATATAGCCCTCCAAAAGAAAACTCCCAAAGGAGTGGCCACTATTATAGTTGATCTACAAAAGAATGAAAATTGATAGTCACAGCACGAGATATGTCTTATTAGAAATTAACAGCTCTAGAGAGAAGGATTCTCTTTTTCATTAGTTTCTGAAAAATGAAATCGTAGAATTCCTCTCATTTACCTGTTACAGGTCATGTGTTTATCCCTGAGCTAATCATATGAAGAGAGTTCCCAACACTGGCTAGAACTAAAATGTATACTAAACCTTGGAATGCAGTAAGAGCCTCATTTAAATCACAACCAAGAATGGGGTGTGTAAGGTATTTCAATTAAGAATAGTCTCATCAGGAGGAAGGGGATACAACAGCCATTCAATTCCTTTTCCTTATCTGTAAAATAGAGATAGTTCTTTCCCTCTTGGCTCTAGTTTTCTTCAACTCACCCACCATAACCCATAGCTCTAGGACCTTCTCATCATACAGGTAGGGAATGCTCTTGTTCATTTACATGTAATGGGACCACTAGCAATGTCTTTAGGGAGATAAGATCAGAGTTTCATAGTTTCCAATGGACAATGTTTCTCAACGTTCTCCTAGACTTAGACTTATCTTTTCCATCCTAGTTATACCCTGGCAGTTTACAGAATATAATATTCCCGCCCTGCCCATGTCATCTCATCTCTTTCTGTGTTTTTCATTGGAGCCCATATTTCATTTGAAAATGTCAAAACACTGCCCACACATGGCTGGAACCCAGCTGAGAAGACAGGAGTTACTTTATGAGACTTGCCAAATGGGGTTCAGTACTTATCTGGTTATGAATCATGGAAGCTTTTAGGACAGATGGTATAATCATATCCAAGAATAATGCCCTTTCAAGAGTGATGCTAATTGGATCACATGGCATCAGAGTTTCACATCTGTTACACGGCAGAGACTGAGTTTCCTTAAACTTTAGTTTGTTTCCAGGAGTAGTTAGAAGCTGACTTCAGTGTGTTCAGTAAATATATGCAGGGTGCGAACTGCATGGATTCATGCATCCTTTCAGCACATATGTTCTCAGTTCCTTCTGTGCGCCAGACACTCTGTTGCATGTTTCACTCCCATAAAACTTTCCTTCTAAATGGAAGAAGGTGAACAATACCTAAGCAGACCAATAAAGCAGATAACAATAAACACTATGAAGACAAGCAATAGGGAGAGGGGGCAATGGAGGAGGAGGAGGAGGAGGAGGAGATGAGGAGGAGAAGAAGGAGGAGGAGGAACAGGAGGAGGAGATAAGCGTGTATAGGTGGTGGCATTTCCACTTGTGGCCAAGGGAGGAGAGGGAGCTGTGAAGATCTTCACAGAGGGATGCCTGGAAGAGAGAATACCAAAGCTTGAAATGAGTTTGGTTTACGTAATGATCAAGAAGTTCCCAAACTATGTAATGATCAAGAAGTTCCCAGAAAGCTGAGCAAGAATCTCATAAATTCAAGGTCAGCCTGGGCCATACCATTTCTCAAAAAGAAGAAATAGTAGAGAATGAGGAGATGAGCAAGAGAAGGGAGAGGAAGAAGAAGGAGAAGTAGGAAGGGCAGGAAGAGGAAGAGGAGGAGGAAGAGGAAAAGGAGGAAGAGGAGGAGAAGTTGTTCAGTTTGGCTGTTACCTACCGAGGGAAGGACTAAGTGCAGATCAGAATGGGGTGAGACACAGACAGGAATCATGGAAAGGAAACTGAATTTTATTTTAATAAAGATTTAGTGCCTTCATACAGTAACTCATCTCATCCTCAAAAAAATAGTATGATAGCGCTATTGGGTGGATATTAAATTGCCCTCAAAACTCATGTGTTGAGGATTTGGTCCTTACTTGCTGCTAATTCTGAAGCATAAGAGGTGGGGCCTAAGGGGAAGTGTTAGGTTGCTTAGAGGTGTGCCCTTGAAAGGATTTTGGGAATTGATCCTATTCCTCTCTCTCTTTGCTTCCCGGTGCTATCGGGTAGGCAGGCTGTTCCACCATGCACTCCCCATCATGGAGATTTGCCTCACCAGAGGGCCAACTGAGCATGGACTATAACACCTGAAACTGTGGGCCGAAACAACTTTTTCTTCTTATAAATTCATTTGTCTTAGGTATTTGTTATGGTAACAGAAAACCAACTAATGCATAGATGTAATTGTCAACCCCACTTTTTAGAACAGGACACTGAGGCATAGGGTGACTAGAGTGGAACACAGTGCAGAACCCAGGGCAAGGCTCTGGAGCTGTGCTGTCCACCACTGTCCATAAAATGGAGTCCTCTGGGTGGCTGCCAGCAGGAGTGACATTATTATGGACAGCTAAGTTAGGTAGAAATATTATAGGCAGTCAGACAAGGTTAGGTCCTCAAGAGAGTCAACATCCCCTTTGGATCAATATTGACTAAGCTGTTGTACTTGTTATGTTATTGGTCAATAATAGTTTTGACCCACATTGTATTCACCTTATGATTTCATGCTATAAAATTTCCTTTGAGAAGTTGGTTCTTTAGCAACTTACTCAGGTCCCCTTCTGTCTCTTTCAGGAGCTGTCGCTTTCTCAATAAAATTTCCTACTCTTAACCTCTGCTCCTTGGAATTCATTCTTTGATTACGGAAACACGAACTTGGTGTACCAAACATTTAGCAGGCTGGGAGTCACATTTATTTCCCCAGGATAATCTGAAGGTCCTTGTCTTGGTTACTCTTCTGGGACAACATACCTGACACCCCAAATTAAGGAAGGGAAGCTTTATTTAGCTCACAGTTTGTAGAGGTTTCAGTCCATAGTCAGCTGGTTCCAAGGCAAGGTGGCCTGGCACCGAGGCAACACTTCAAGGTGGCAAAAGACAGCAAAGCAACGAGCAGAAGTGGGGAGAACCAACCTCTTCTCACCCCTTACATTGTGCATCATCCCCCTCCCCAAAGTACTCACAAAATCTCCTTGCCCTCCTCTTGTATAGGATGAGCGTGTTTACAAAGAAAGAATGCTGGCTCCCTTCTGAGTCTCTGAGTTCAAATAATTTCTCAAATTGACACAACGTATTAACCATAACCTTCCTGTATTAACATTCATCTGCCTTCCATTTCTTATAGGTGTCTCTGGCTGGGATGCATGATAGAGAAATATGAACAGAAGCTGGAAGCGCAGATAGGAGCTCCTGCAACAGGACAGGCACGCGTTGGATTGGGTGAGACCCTGCAGGAGGGGAAGGGTGTGGGTGTTTTTTGAGTGTCACAGACATCAGAAGGATTGGCCATATATGGTGAGTGGCAGAGAAGACTCAGGTATGGTTAGATATGGGAGGAGACAATGTAGCCTCTGAGGACATAAAGCTCACACTGTTGAATGACTCAGCCAAGTGTTTATGTATTTATTTTGCAGGATCAATCTGTTGGTGTTCTTGGCTTATTCACTCGCAGAAGTGCCACAGATGAAGAAGGGGCATGTCCTGATTAAGCAGGCTTGCTGGAGACACATCCATGTTTACTTTACCTGATCCTCTGTTCCTAGGATTCTACATCTCCAAATGCATCGGAAAGTCACATTTTATTTCCTCTTTTTCCAGACCCAGTGAGCCAGAAAAAGTATCTGGGACTATATTTGAGTCTTTTTCCACATTCCAAGGAATAGAGAAGCTAGGAAGTAAGTGGCTGTGTTTTCTAGAAGCCCTGAACTATAGGAGTTCCCTCAAAGAGCCAGGTTTCTGGCCTCACTAGCTCTCATCTATGTGTTTTCTTTTCCCCAAGGTGCTCTCTTTCATCTTATTTGCCCTCCCTCCCACCATTTAACTTTCAACTCAGCATTTCTACAAATCTCTCCCTATACTTTCCCAGTGAATTAACCCTGCTACTCAATCACATTTGTACTCTACTTTGGATATAATTCCATCTTTGCAATTATGTTGCTAAATTCTAGCAGTCCTGCTTACTGGAATCTCCTCAGAAGAAGGGTATGTGTGTGTTTGTGTGTATTTGTAGGTGTATGCATGGCCACGTATATGTACTTGTGCATGTGATTATGTGTTTGCGTTTTATGTGCTTGTGTTCTGTGTGACTGTGTGCTGATATATGCATGTTTGTATGTATGCTTAGCACTCCATATCTGTGGATCTGTGGATTCTGTATCTTCAGGTTCAACCAACAGAAGCTTGAAAATATTTGGGAAAAAATTGCATCTGTATTGAACAGGTATAGATCTGTGTTTTTGTCATTTCCTGAGCAATATTTTATTACAGCTATTTACATAGCAGTTACATTGTATTAGGCATTATAAGCAATGCAGGGGTGATTTGAAAGTAAATGGAAAGATGTATATAGATTACATGCAAATACTACTCCATTTTATTAAGGGCTTTGAGCATCTGAGGAGTTTGGTATCTGCAGGGGTCCCATAGATACTGATGGACGTTTGTATTTCATCCTGAGATTTCCACTATTTAGCAGAATGTCTGCTATATAGAAGCAAGGACTGAAGAAAGTGGTTTCATCTTTTGAGAAAAGAAGTCAAGGCAATCAGTAAAGTAACAGAGGAAGAAAGATCCATTTAGATGAAAATCACACTTCAGCCTCTGTCAGTGGGGTTAGGATGGCTTCATTGTGGCCTTTGCTCTTCCAAATAGGTACAATGGTGGGACACCAGAGTAAAGGCAATCAACCTGATGAATAGAACTTGTTCGGGGAAAATCTTCGCACACAGACTAGTGGAGTCCCGAGATCCTTGCTTCCACAATAGCTCAGGGTGAACGATCTCTTCCATTTGAAATGTTCAATCATTTTTTTCTCCATTATTTTTGTTCCCCTGGGCAAATTTACTTTCTTGCAATAATTACCTTATTCAGATTCCTATAAAATGTCACTGGGTTTGATAGCTTCTCAGTTTGAATTTGCACTTGCTTATATCAGCATCACTGAGTTCCTTCAGCTGGGTGAACTCAAGGACTATGACAATGTTTACCTTTCATTATGTGGAAAGAAGAAAAAGAAAAGGTGGAAAAACAGGGAGGCTTGGGAAAAAGTAAACTATGGGTAACTGAAGAAATGCAACAATTTTGAAGAAAAGAAAAATAACATCCATTAATTACATGATTAAATATAGTTTTGTGTTTTGAAATGCAGTCTTGATTTAGCTTTGGTCATTTGTTCAGATTGCTTGCTAGGCATTTATCACGGCATAACCCAGTGATTGTGGAGAAAAAGATCACAGTCAAAACCCCCAAACAAGACTTTGTTGTTGATAAGAACAGCATTTGTGGAAAGTGGAGGAGTGTGTCCATTAGCCAAGAACCTCACACATTAAAAGGCCAGGTTTCCTTTGGCACTGAGTAAAATTCAAGACCTCTTCTAAGTTTGCCTTGCAATCACTGAAGAAGAGTAGGTCATAACTTTCAGGTAGTAAAGATGGTGCATAAAGATGCTCCTCCTCAGAGAAGGAGCAGGTCACAAGCAACACTTTTAAAAAGGCTATTTGGAAGCCATAATAGTAACATGGATTTTAAAGACGCAAACCCACTTATTCTGCAAAATGTGTAATATCACGACAGTTCATGTTGGTTGGTATTTTGGAGAAAATCTCTAAAGGAAACAGTGTTTAACCAAGGAAATCCAGATTAGGGCATCAGGTTCTATTTGCTGGGTGAAAGTAGGTAATGGGGGCAGATTTCCTTTTTGTGTAGTTTGCACCTCAGAAATACTAAAAGTGACTTCAGTGTGGTTTCTGTCTTCCAAGAACTTCCGGTCTGCCTGGGGAGACAGATGAGTAAGTTGACAAGTTGTACAGCAGGTAGAAGGTGCAGTGGTAGTGACATAAATCACCAGTGGTGAGAATGTGCAGCAGGGGAGAATGTGCTTTGACTGAGGGTATGGGGTGTTTCACAGGAGACAACATCCGAGCTGTGTATTAAGGATGAATAATTGTTTTTCTGCAGAAGGAGGATTATTGAACAGGAAAGAGTGTTCCAGAGAAGGCAATAGCACACAGTGGGGCAGGCCTTGCACACTAGGAGATCCATGAGGAGTTCGGTGGTGCTGGAGAAGAGTTGTGATAGAGGATGCTAGAAGGTGTGGAGGTCAACTGGATGTCTTGACTTACTCCTGCAGATATGTCAGTTCCACTGAGCATCTATATGGCTCCCCATGATCTTCCCCTTTAGGAGAACAGGGAAGTAAATAAATTCCCTTAAGATTCCTTTTCCTAGGTTACTTGCCTAAATAACCATGGGATTCACTGCTCCAAGTTGCAGCTTTCTGTGTAAATATGCTGGGGCTGCCACAACAAAGAACCGCGGACCCTGGGGCTTTTTTTTTTTATTGTTTCATTTCTGGAAAACAAGAGTCAGAGATCAAGTGGTGGCAGGGTGGCTTCCATCCAGTTATGAGAGAGAATTTCTCTAGGCTTCTGCTTTTCTGGCAAGCTTTGATATTCCTTATTTTGTAGAAGCAATATATCCTGATCTCTGTCTTTATTCTCAATAGGATTTTCCTTGTGTGTCTGTGCTCCCAAACATCTCCTTTTTAAAGAACGTCAGCCACATTGGGTAAGAACATACCCTCATGTCTTTCTCTTAATGTAATTAATTAGATCTGTATTGACCTTATGACAAGTAAGATCACATTCCAATGTCCTAGGGGTTAGGACTTCAACAGTGAACTTTTGGAGAATGCAATTGAATTCTTAATACCATCGCATAAAAGGCCCCTGGGAAAAGAGAAAACATGGAAGATGGAGAGAATGGAGTCAAATGTGGTGCTTGAGAAAGCAACATGCAATACGGGGAGTTTTCAAAACACTCTGTAAAAAGAGTCGGGCTCCATTTAAACTTTCACTCCATGTCAAGGGCTCTATATTGCTTGGAAGTTCAGTAGGGGGCTTTGGCATCTTATCTGTCAAAGTATTATTGGAAATGAGCTAAGGAAACCATAAAATTATTTCTGAATCTCTTAAGAAGAAAAAGACAAAATAAGTGTTTCATTAGTGATTCCTCACTTCCCAAATATAGAATATTAACTAGAAAACATTGTGTTATTCTGTGCTGTGTTGAGGACTCAATTTCATGGGTGTGGACTTTCTTCCACAGTAGAAAGACAGAGACAAGGCTCTCAGATAAGGTAAAAAGCTGAGTGTAAGAGGTAGGTCAGACTAGGGAGCAGTAGTGTGACCCTTGGAGATTAAGTTACTTCCAGAAAAAAATGGGAAAATATTCAGAAGTGGTCCCTAAAGCATTTCAGTTCTTCCAAGTTCACTAATTGTGCAAATCTCATTCTGAACCCCCATAATTAACTCACAATTGTAAAGTCATGGCATCCCAGAGGAGACAGGGCACTGAGGATTAGCACTGCTTCTCACTTGGAGCTGAAGCCAGTCCCTGACTTCGTGAATGGACTTGTCAGGTCCCAGATTTTGAGAATAGATTCAGAGTGGGTTTTTCCAGCCTCCCTTACAGTTAGGAAATAGCCCATGTGATTTCAGGGCTGAAGAAGGTCTGGCTTTTGGAGGTTACAGTGGTGTTTCAATTTGAGACATTAAAACTATGATTTTCTGGAGGCTCAAGGTCAAATTTTGACTCAGAGATGAGCTGGGTGATCAGGACCTAAGATTCAGTGGTGCTAAAGTCAAGCTGTTTCCATTGCATTGAATTCAGTGCTCAGTGGAAGTTGAGCATCTGTGATTTTAAAAAAAGCACTAAAATATTAAGTCTGATTTCAGAGCAATGTCAATTTTGGATTTTTCAGATTAGGAATTTTTAATTGGGAAAGCTTATGCAAATATTCCAAAATCTGAAAATCTAGGGAATCTAAAATACTTGTTTCTGGTCCTGAACATTTCAGGTCAGGTGTATTCAACCTGTAGCAGCTTGGTGGCTGTTTCCAAACCTGCACTTTATATTTTGAGTTTTGCTACAGGACATGTAGCTTCTAAACTATTTTTTAATTTCCTTTGTGAGTTAGCCAATGTCTTCTAATAATTCCTTTTTTCTGCCTAAACTAGCTAAAGTGGATATAGTTGAACACCATGGCTGACACTGTGTGTTTAACATGCTTTGGGCTAAAAATGTGGGCCAATGTGGGGATGGTTAGAAAGGAAACTCTAGGAAGCTGAAATGGGACTGGAGACTTTGGTTTTGGAGCAAGACTTGGTGACCTTGGCCCCATTGTTCTTGGCTCCTTTGATCTTTAGAGAATTCATAAAATTATGAGTGTGTGGTTTAACATCCCTTCTGGTTTGAACATCCCTTGAAATAATGCGCTAGTTCGACATATATGTACATTTACTGCTGTGAGTTTTTATGTTTTTCCATCCAAAGAAAAGAATGAGATTTACATGGAACCACAGTCTCTGATGTAGATCAGTGTAATATAAAATATTGCCTTCTTGTTCTAAAACTGGAGACAGTAGCCTCCCACTTTTCCCCCTGGAAGAGATAAGCTTGGGGTGCAGGTCGGGCATCAAGCAGGACTATAGCAGAGAATTCTGTTGAGGCCCTTGCTTGCCCCTTTACCCACAGGGAAGCGTCTCCTTGGCTAGCAGGTTTTGTATCGTGAAGCAGTGCACGTTCCTAACTTTCACTGTGTGATGTTAACGTCTATGAAATGAAAATGTAAAGGAGTCATTTATCAAAATCCTCAGCGCTGTTAAATCAGTGAACTGTGCTTCAGCACATTTGTTCTTATTAAGGATTGAAATGGCAGAAACTAGTGACTGTCATTGTATCAGCCCAGGAGACCCAGTCCCAACAATTGAAGTTTGCTTTAAAGAGACCTGCTCTGCTTGGTGGTGGGTGAGCCTGTAAGCCTGGAGCCTCGCTGCCCACTTCCCTGCTCCTGGGAGGGAGGCGCTGTCTTCCAGGCAATGGCTCCAACACCCTTGATTCAGGAATGAAGGGGCCATAGAAGCCGGAGCTTCTGTGAGAACCATTTCCAAGTTTCCAGATTCTTCTGTCAAGTAGAAAAGAGGGCAATGGCATAGCAGGAGGGTTAATGTAGTATATCATCTTGGCTAATAGTGCCCAGTCATTTGGCCAAACACCAGACTGGATGTTGGTGTGAAAGCATTCTAGAGATATAATTAGCATTTAAGTTAGCAGACTTTAAGCAACATGGATTGCACTTTAAGATGTGGATGGGCCTCATCCAATCAGTTGAAGACCTAACGAGCAAAATTAGGTATCTGAAAGTAAAGGAAGTCATGAAGGCTGGGACACAGAAAACCCATTTGAGTTTTCATGTTGCTGTTTAGTAGAAATGAACCAAAGACTTCAACATCAACCGTTACCTGAATTTCAGAATCAGCTCTTAGTCTGTCAGTTTGCCCAATAGAATATGGGTTTATTGGACCTCACATTTGTGTGAATCACTTCTTTAGTATACATATGTTTCTCTGTCACTCTCTTCTGTCTTTGTCTATCTCTCATATGGGGTGCTGGCCAGGCATTTATCTGTGTCTTTATCTCCTATCCTGTTAGTTCTAGTTCTCTGGAAAACCCTGACTAGTGTTCCAGCCCTGCCCCAGCCCTATCTCTGCCCACTGATGTCATTTTCTTTGTATCATCAATTTTTCCATCTGCAAAATGGGTTTGAAAGTATGCTTCCATCATTTATGGGGTTATACTTTCTTTACACCCTGGAGTGAGCTTTGCATCCTTTCAGTAATACAAATGCTTGCATCCTGTCGTGATTCTGGGTAAGATCAGGGTGTTTAGAGACCATAAGCATTCACAGCATTTAAAATGTGGCCTAAGTAAATATTATGTCATGTAATTGGGCACCATCGGCTTTGAAACAGCACCTGATTTCCCTAACATCTGAGCACTGCCATGAGCTGGCGTGGCCACGATCATCATTTCATACTCCGGTTCTGATCTTGACCCTTCACACCCTTCCCCTCCCTGTATTTTTCACACACTCTTTCATTTTCCTGAAATCCACTCCATCACAGATCCCCACCAGTCTCATTTGTTAATCCTTTAAGACATCATAGAAATGACAGTTTTCCAGGACTTCAGGGTCCCTACCTCTATCAATATCCTTCTTTCTTTCCTTCCTTCCTTCTTTGCTCTGTCTCTGTCTCTTTCCCCTATTTCTTTGTTCTCGCTCTCTCCCTTGAATCCTTCCCTCCTTCTCTCTCTCCCTCTGTCCTCTCCTCCCTCTCTACATTTTTATGTTGGGAATTGAACCCAGGGTTTATACCTGCTAGCTAAGCACTGTACCATGGATGTACACCTGAGCCCCTTGTCTAATATTTCTGATATGGTGTTGATCTCATCAAATTATTGCCTGATCATGCTTCTTTGTTTGGTTGCAAACCCTTAAAAGTTGGACACCACATCTCTCGTCCTCACTGTCCAACATGATGGCTGACATATACAGGCCAATGCAGTTTTGCTAAATTTAAATTACAGAACAAACTCCTCAGGCTGATTCCATGCCACCAAGCAACCTTTTGATAATTTGACTTCCCCAGCAGCTACCACTGCTGGAGCAAATGTGTGCTCCGTCAGACAGATGGGAATGTCTGGGCTGCATGACAGTGCATTCATTTCTGGCCATAAATTAATAAATTGAAGTCCTGGTTTATACACACAAAGTTTGTTGGATAAATGGCTTGCCTATGGTCACAGCTCAATTATCTAAACACATATGATCCTCTTAACCTATTATTTGCAAACTGGTTTTTATTTGTTACCTTGAACTTGCTCTCCTGTCAAGCCCCATCCCATTTTTCTTCTCTTCCCCTGTGTGGATAATTGAAAGCTGACATCACATGTGACCCATAAGAAAGATGATCATGTAAAGCACTGGTGTCGTGTCACTAATGTTACTGATGATTTTGGCTTCATATGTAGGGTAGATGTCGGAGTAGTGGATCCCACTCCATTTCCCATCTGCCAAGGCTCACTGCAGGAAAACATAGATTTGGACAATGATATTGGGGTGGTAGGAGCTCCCTCTTCTTGGTTGGGAGGAGAACAATGGAGAGGAAATCAGGTTGGCTTTGAAAGTAGGCAGCTATTTTTGCTTTTAGTTTTGAGACTGACATGTTTTGCTATTTAAGACAGGCTGGAAATAAAATAAAACCAAACCCCAAACTGCTCTCGCTGTGATGGAGGATGCATTGGGAAAGGTTTGTGGGGAAGGACACATAGTTTCTGTATCCTCTGTGGAGGTGCCAGCCTCATATGTGGCCACCTGGACATTGTCAGAACCTTGTTCTTTTGGGGTTTTATAGAGGCTCACTACCTAGCCACAAATGAGGACATCACTGGCCATTGATGATCAACCCCACTTGTAACCTCTGTCTTCTTCCATGAAGTTAGGAGTGGAATGAAATATTCCAACCCTCTAATCATATGGTGGATGCTCCTGAAAACCGGCCCTATTCCTGAAATTACCCAGGAGCCCACCAAGAGTGACCTTATTGGAATGAAAGATGCTTTTGTTATGAAAAATTGCAAGGGATTTAGGCTGCTGTGTTTGATACTTCTATTATTCAGGGCATCTCAAAAGTCTTAGGAGCTCTGTGTTAAAAACCAGGGTCATAGGCCAAACATTAGAACCAAAGATTCTCTTATAGTGCTTTTATCGGAATTTTAGGAGTTCTACCAGAAATGGGCACAGAGATGAATATGACTCTCCCCTCACCTCTCCTCCCCTCCCTCCTCCTCCCCTCCCCTCCCCTGCCCTCCCTTCCCCTGTCCTTCCCTCTCCTTTTCTTTCAGTGCTGGGGTTGGAATCCAGGGTTTGTGCATTCTAGGCCTGTACTCCGCCCTGGGCCACATCCCCAGCCCTATATAATTCTTATTATGCCACAATTTTACAAGTAGCTCTGACTATTGACATTTGATTTCTAGCTCCATTGCACAGACCAGGTTCTGCTAGACAGAAAAAGGTACAGGACTTTCAATGGAAGAATCCTGGAGTCAGCATGGTACAATAGGGACCTTCCAGTTAGAGATGAGAGCATGGGCTGTAGGCACACTTCTGCTGCCATGTGCCTAAAACAATGAAGAATACTCATCTTTTGTTGGATTAACTCTAGGATGGGATTGGCTTCATGACCTGTGCCAGAGATTAAAGATACAGGCTCTGAATGGGGCCTCCATTAAGGAAAGCGAGACAGGACTTGCTCAAGTGGGTTTGTGGTTGGTCCCCAAAGCCAACCTCTTCAGAGTCACTCCCACCTCCAGGAGCCTTTTTTGTCTTGTCTTGCCCATCCTCCGCATAACCCTGCAACACTCATGGAACTCTGTAAAAATTGGAATTCTCTGTCCACTCTCTGACCATCTTGGAATGCCTGTGAGTTCCTTTCTGTGGCTCCAACCCAAGCCCACATTGCCACCTGTCCTGCTTGCTCTTGCCTCTCCATTTTCTTTCTTTTTTTTGGTACCATGGATTGAACTTGATCTTGCACTTGCCAGGCAAGCACTTACGCCACTGAGCTAAATCCCTAACCACCACTGTACTTTCTAGGAGACGGCAATTCTCATGACACTCTCCTCACACTGCTGCAATGAGGGACCTGCCTCAGAGCCTGTGGCTCTGTATCTCATTTCCATGTGGCTGCCATCCTGAGGAGGTATTGCTCTCATGGTGATGGGGCATCAGGAACCAGGGCAGCCACTATGAGTGGATTACTTAAAATCATGAAATAACATAACAGCTATAGTAGAAGCTGAGAGATGTTCCTCCTCTTCTTTCTTTTGATTTTGAGTAGGGACCTAGGGCTTAGGTGTACTAGTTAATCAATTTGACTGGATTAAGAGGTTCCTGGAGAGGTGATTGGATTGCCAGGGCACTATTTTCCTCAATAGCTTAATCTATTGATGAGTTCATAACTGGATGGGCTTCTAGGAGGAGAACCTCACTGGAGGAAGTGAAGGAAGGAGGCACTTGAAGACTATCTGGTTTCTCACACATTTCTTCCTGGCACTCTTCACCTGCTTTCTGCTTCACGGTCACCATGATGTGAGATCTTTTAATTCAGAGCAAAATTAATGGAAGTAGATGACCATGGATTGAAATCTCTGAAGCCATGAGTCAAAATAAACCTCTTCTACTTTAAGTTATAAGTGTTTGGCATTTTTTTCCAGCAACAGGAAAGTGACCAATACAACTGTTGATTAGAACATTTTGGGGAAAGTCTTCAGAAGCTTGCCTAGGTGATGTTTCATGTTATGGGTTGTGTGGAGAAGAACTTGGAAACTCTGTGGGGAGCATGTACCTAGATAAATTAGAGAATGGAGACACAAAGAGAAACCCACAAAGCAGAGTAAGTGTGTAGCTGTGGACTGAGCAGATTAAACAGTATATGTGTGCTGGCTTGGCTGCTCTGGAATGTGTTTTGGGATGAGAGAGGACCGGCGGCTATAGATAGCATGGCAGGGAAGATGTCTTCACACTGTGCTGGGCCAGTGAAATGCCAGCCTACCTTAGAGACCAGAGGTGGCTCCACTAATCCTGACTCTCTTGGCCTCACCCAGAGCCCACCTCATCCATGAAGCTTTCTTTGACCCTTCCCAGGGGAAGTGAAACCACAAGAACCACTAGCCCAGAACTCCCAACTGAAGGGTTTTATAAAAATACAGATTCCTGGGACTCCTACTTCCATAGAGTTTTAATTGTCAAGGGAAGGGACCTGCTTGCCACATATATTTTATATGTATTAATTTTTGTTTGTATTTTTAAGATTTTTAAAAGTAATCCTAAAATATGTCTGTTAGGTCTGAGAAGAGTAGAGGAAGAGGGGAAGGAAGGGAAAGGAGTGGAAGGGAAAGAGGTGGAGTGGAGTGGACGGCTGTGAAAGGAGTGGGCGGCGGTGGCTGCAAAGATAAGAAATATAAAATATAAGTAACCTTTATTTTGGGAATGTGGGGAGAGACTCCCCCCCCCCCGGCCCCAGGGCGCAGCATCTCCACCCCGGGGCCAGCGGTCTCTCTCTGGAACACACTCTCCCTTTCTCTCGAACATGTGGAGTGAGGCCCATAAGTAGCTTCTGTCTGGGGTGGACCCCAAGGGGTATTAGAGATGCACAGGTATTTCATTGGCACACGATTGGCGCCAGGGACAGGTTCTTAGGGATGGGGGTATAGGGTTACAGGTAAATCTATAGGGGCGGGGGAGGCAGGAGCCCCCTAACTTGGCTGAGGCTTTTCCTGGTTAAAGTGTCCGGTCTGGGCCAGCAACTCTTTCATATGCCGTCTTATGATTATTAGGAAAAGGGGCGAAGATTTCTCTCTGTAACTACTTCCTGCTGGCTGAGGGCTCTGTATTGGGGTCTAGGGGAGTCGATGGGATGAAGGTTGATGCCCAGGTAGATGCTGATGTTAGGTGTTTTAGCCAGGACAACTTCACTGGTGAATGCACGTATGTTAGACTGGAAAAAACAAAGAGACAAGATGTGATGAGGAGACATGGCACTGTCATATTTATGGACCCAAGTGAGGTAGAGGGAAAGGTGTCTTTGATTTAGACCTGTTATTCTATCAGGATGACGTTGAGGTGGCAAGGCAGAATTCTGAAAAATTAAACATGGGATTAGGAGGAGTGAAGTTATGAGAGGTGCTTACTCCCCCATATGAAAGCATAAAAGTTAAAAGGTAGGTAGGTAAGGCTTGTCTCTGGTATATATGACGTTGGAGTCTGTAGGCAATCCTGTTAGAGAGTCCTGTTATAGAAATGATCATTAATAGAATGTAAGAAATTAAGAATCAAACTGGACAATAAAACATGACAACCTGTGAGTCGTAAGGCAGAGATGAGTATCAAAAGGATGGTTAGATCTAGGGCCTGAGTGATGTGAAACCAGGGTGGCAGTTTAAAAGGGAATAAAAGCATTTTAAGATTTAGGACTGGGACCTGTATAAAGATAGGCCCTGTTTGTAACTGGCATAGGTTGACCTTTAATACTCCATGAGACATTAAGGATTTATTAGCCTGAAAACTCAGTAAGAACTCTGTATATGTGGTCTCTTATGTCCACAAATATAGAGAATGTCTTACCTTGAGAGTTTTAATGTGATTTGGATTCTGAGACGGGTATCCACCAAGGCAGTTGGCCCCTGTGACCTCAGTTAGGGTGGCCAGGCCACTCTCTGGTGGCCAGGATAACCCAACAGCCCTGGAATAAGGTCTGACAGGTTCTTAGGGATGGGGGTATAGGGTTACAGGTAAATCTATAGGGGCAGGGGAGGCAGGAGCCCCCTAACTTGGCTGAGGCTTTTCCTGGTTAAAGTGTCCGGTCTGGGCCAGCAACTCTTTCAATGTCCCTGTCTTAGCTGGCTTTCTATTGCCAACCAAATGTCAGAGATTAGATAGTCAGTAAACAAAAAAGGTTTATTTGATTCATGGCTTTGAAAATCAAGAGCATGATTCTGGCATCTGATTGGCATCTAGTGAAAGTCTTCTCATTGCATCATGATACGGTTTAGAGCATCATATGGAGAGGCAGAGAAAGCGTGCTAGTTTAGATCTTTCCTCTGCTTTCTAAGCCACCAATGCCATCAGAAGAGCTCCATTCACACGACCTTATCTAATCCTAAATATCTACCAAAGTCTCCACTTCCAAGTAACTTCAATATATGCATTTGGAAGCTAAGTTTTTTTGTTCAAATCATGCTACAAATCATGCAAGGGAATTTAAGAACCTTTACAATTCATACTACCCTATAGTATACCAAGAAGCCAATAGACCCAGACTCATCTCTGACACCATTTCTCTTTGTCCTATACCCCCAAGCAGTATGTAGCATTTAAGTTTTGTTTCATTCTCATGTTATTTCACTCTCGTGGGGGGAAGATCAGACTCTATCTCTAATTTACTTGCTGATCACTCACCGTATTCTCTTCTCTACATTATTCTAGGGAAAGATGAAAAATTCAGTAGCTGGTGCAAGGCTAGGGAGAGGCCACTGCACACACTCACAGAACACATGGACACACATTATTTGCTATAAAAGATAAATTTATACAACACAGGAGTTCCTTGAGAAATTGCAAAGAAGTAGTAGTAGTAGAAAAAGAAGAACAACATCAACAGCAACCACAAAGACACCGCCTATGTTCATCTCTACTATTAACTATCCATTATCAGGTGTATATGTGTGCATGAGCATCGGTTTCTATCTAAATGGGATTATGTTGTGTATTTTCTTATACAATTATATCTAAAATTTAGCAGTAGAACATAAGCAAATGGCATTTTCTTAAGAACATTAACATAAACTCAGATCCTCAGCTGAGTTTTAACTCAGAAATGACTAATAAAATTATCTCAAAGGTGACTGCTTTATGTCTGTGGCCCCCAGGCCTCAGGAGTTTAAATTGTGTATTTGTGATTGGTTCATTGTCTAGTGCTTGGGTTGATGGTGTCAGTGCTCCACCCACATAGGGGTGGAGCCAGGATGTGATGTAATTGTGTGTCTTGCTCTTTGCCGGTTACTGTTTGCTGTTTGCAGCCGCCATGAACTGCAGCCCAGCCATGCCCACCTGCCTTGGAGCCAACTGAGTGTGGACTGAAACCTCCAAAAACTGTAAGAAATAAACCTTTCCTTTCTCAATTTTGGGCTTCAGGTATTTTGTCTCAGTGACTAGTAAAAAGTAACTAAGACAGAATTTGGTACTGAGGAGTAGAGTCGTTTGCTGTGACTATACCTGACCATGTTTTTTGAGAGGCTTTGGAAATGGTTTGTGGGCAGAGTTTGGAATGGTTCAGATATGTCGCCTGAATGAATAGAGCCGGAGCAGCTTAGGCTGTTCTGTAGAGGAAATTCGGGTCAGAGCTCGGGAGACCAGAAGGCTGATAGAAAGCCTGATGGTAAAGACCAGGCTTGGGAAGTTTCTGCTGGGAAGAAGGACTGTGTTGGTTGTTGGACTCCACATGATGTGTGTTATGGCTTGGCAGAAAGTTTGTCTGCATTTTGCTCCTACCCAGAGACTTTGCCTGAGACTGAGACAAAGGGCAATGGACTGATTAATCTTGAAAAAGAAATTAAAAAGCAATCAAATAGTGAGTCTGTGGCATGGCTATTGTTGGGGGCTTTTAGCCAGCTTTATGCAAATCAAGAGGTAAGAGCCCAGCAGGATAATTTGCAATACTGTGAGTTTGGCCAGAAGGAAAGTTCCAGGAAAGCTGTGGATTGTAAAGACAGAGTTGAGATTTTGATCGCTGAGGAGAAACAGAGAGATAAGAAAGATGGCCCTGGGGCATCCCAAGAAGCGGGTCCCCATCCTTTGCAGCCTTACTGCAAAGGTGAAAGAATTTGCTCAGAGGGAAAAGCTACAGAGTGCCATGCTCCAGAATGGCGGCAGAGGCCACGTGAGGGTCCAGAATGGCGACAGAGACCACAAGAGTTTCCAGAATGGCAGCAACATAGAGAAGCTTTTCATTACAATCAGGTAAACAGAGCCCTGCAATCCAGGCAACTGACCCCTACAGCCAAGAGAGAGGAAAAGCCTGGCTACTGCTTCAGCTGGCAGCAGACCGTGGCGGCATCCACAAGGTGCTGATTTTAGGTGCAAGGAAAATGCATGAATTCTGAGGGTAACACGGCTTCCACCTCGATTGCAAAGGACCTGGGAGGCCAAGCAGTGTGCCCCTGAGAAGGCAATTTGTGAAGATGTAAAGGTGAAGCTGAAGGTGCAGTGGAGACCCCAGAAGATTCGAAAAGCCAGGAACATGGGTGATCCAAGGAAAGCTGCAAAAAGCAAGCAGAGAGGATTTAAGAGAAAAGCTGCAGGAGTTGCAATTGCCAGAGGTGCCATGGGGGTGGAATCACCCAAGGCTTTTGGAGCTTGTAATCCGATTGCTTCAGATGCTGAGCATGAAACTCTAGGACTTAATGTTTGTCCTGCTGGATGTTGGACTTGCTTTGTTTCCAATACTTTATATTCCCCTGTTTGTAACTTCTGGAATTGTAATGTTTATCTTGTGCCTTTGAATTTCAGAAATGTTCAACCTTGTTTCATTTGTATAGGGGTTTACAGTTAAGAGTTTGCCATAGATCTTGGAGGAGACTTGGGACTTGCACTTTTCAGCAATGCTGAAACTTAGGACTTTGGCAATTCTTGGAGGTGGACTAATTGTCTTTTGTATAAAGGATGTACGTGAGTCCTGGGGGCCACGGGTGGAATGTCATGGTTTATATCTGTGTCCCCCAGGCCTCAGGAGTTTAAATTGTATATTTGTGATTGGTTCATTGTCTAGTACTTGGATTGATGGTGTCAGTACTCCACCCACATAGGGGTGGAGCCAGGATGTGATGTAATGGCAGGAAGAAAGTGTGTCTTGTTCTTTGCTGGTTCCTGTTTACTGTTTGCAGCTGCCATGAACTGCAGCCCAGCCATGCCCACCTGCCTTGGAGCCAACTGAGTGTGGACTGACACCTCCAAAAACTGTAAGAAATAAACCTTTCCTTTCCCAACTTTGGGCTTCAGGTATTTTGTCTCAGTGATGAGTAAAAAACAACTAAGACAGTGAGATTTTTCAGTAAAACAAAATCTTCAGAAGTTTAGATTCATTTGCTTGATATTTAGTATTTATGTTACAGTTTAGATCTAAAATGTCCATGTGATGCTTCTTTTACTGGCATGCAGAATGAGAGAATTGTGGATTCAGGGAGGCTTCCATGCAGATTTCAAAGGCAGGTCTGAGAGGTTGGCAGGTGAGGCTCTGAGAAGGCAGCTTGTGAAACTGTGGGAATGAACTTGGAGGTGCCAATTATGTGAAATATGTGAAATATCTTCTGAGGAAAGCTATAGTCCTCGAGTGAAGCCAAAAGAGAGGGCACATGGGCTGCCAACTCTCAAGCCCATAAGATAGGGTAACCCATGCCCTTTAGAATTTATTTTTTAACCACCACGTGTCCCAAGTGCTGGATATGGAGCCATAGAACTTAACATTTGCCCTACTGAGATTCAGTCTTGCTTTGATCATTTCTCTTATACCCTCTTATTCTTTTTGAATGAGAATGTTAACTATGTGCCATTATGGGAAGTATTTGACTTTCCTTTTGATTTTTTGCAACTGAGTTTGCCTTGAGTCTCAGAAGAAACTTTGGATTTGGACCTCTCAGTGATATTTAATAGTTTCAGTAATACTATGGTAAGTTTCAGTAAGACTATGGACTGAATCCTTTGAAACTGTGAACCAAAAGAAACTTCTCTTCTTTGAAATTGTGGGTTTCAGGTATTTTGTCCTACCCATGGGAAAGTTGACTAGTACAACACTTATTCACAGCAATACACATACTGAAAATACACTATTATGAATAAACACTTTATTGAATATAGAGATTATATGTGCTTATCATTTTCATCAATTGCTCAATTTTCTTTGAAAATTCTCTCTCATAGGATAAATCCAAAAACATAATCTTGGCATTCAAAATCTTGTGCAACTTGGAGCCAATCAGCTTTAATTTTGTGCTCCCTTAGTCCCCATTTATTATTTTCAATTGTCAGAGTGCCCCATTTCTGTTTTCCAATGGTCCTCATGGTAATACCTGTTTCTACTTACAATGTTTTCTCTGTCTGCACACCCTCCCTCTCCTCTGCCTGTACCACTACCCATCCTGTAGTAAGCATTTTCTGCATTGACAAATAGATTGGTGTTCCAATTATGTGCATTTGTCTAGCAAAACACCCCAAACTTAGTGGCATATATAGCAATTTATTATGTCTCACAGTGCTTCAGAGCAGCAACTGGAACTTGGATTAACTAGACAGTTTTTGGGCTGTAGAGTTGTCAGACTAAGTAAAGAAAAATACAAGATGCATAGTTAGACTTTTATTTCAGATAAGTTCTTTTTGGTATAAGGGAGTCCAGGCAATATTTAGGTCATACTTAAACTACAAGTTACACTTCCAGGAGAACATGGCAGATAGATAGTAGCAGCTTCGGAGGCTCTCTTAGAAACCGCACTTAAAATCCAGAAATGGTGCCGGGCGAGAAATCCTAAGCAAGGGGAGATACACTTTGCCGACACAGGAATGAACTAAACTAAGAGAAACCAACTGGAAACGCAATCCCAGTGATATAACAGGAACAGATAAAGTCTCAGCATGGAAGCTGGACCCTGCACCACTGGAGGCTGTGATTTGAATTTCCTGCAGCCACTGCTGCATCCCAATTGGCATGGCAAGGAGAGAGGTGCGAAAGCTCTGAGAGTGGGAAGCAGTAAATGGAGTTGAGAGTGGGACTGGCTGGGAGCCTTGCATTGGACCTGCGGTGAGTGAGCGGATTGGAGACCCTTCCATAGAGTAGGAGGCTTCAGCAAAGGACATCCTGGGACCAGGTGGGTTGGCCGGGACAGGATGCTGCAGTGACTTCAGTCACATATTCCCCTCTCAAGCAGAATTGGTGGGAAGTGCCTGACCTAAGACCCAGTAGGCTAGCCCAAACCAGGTCCCAGTGCCTGGAGGTGCACCCTAGCATGAAGTCTTCAGTAGGTTGACCTGGAGGGGGTGGGCCTAGCATAGGCTGCCCAAGTCTGTGTCTCCCTAGTACACTGCAGTGGGCGGGAACACCTAGAGGGTGCAATTCAAACAAACTGTAACTGACAAAGAAAGAAACTGGGGAGAGGAGGAGCTGGGCAGATCTGGGGTGCCCTCACTGGCCTCTCTACGTGTCTGGAGGACTCTGGATATCTGCGCCCAGACTGCTGGAGTTCCCTCAGGCTTCCAGGTGCAGTGAAGGAGAGAGGTGGGTCTGAGGCTTCCACATCAGCCTCCCCATTCCCGGCTTCATTTGGAGACCTGCTGAGCTCCCGATAGGTGGGCTGGCCCACACTACCAGCCTAGCCCAGCCTGTTTAGCTGCCGCGCCTGGCCATAGGTCTGCAGAGGAGGAGCTAGGCAGATCTGGGGTGCCCTCACCAGCCTCTCTGCGTGTCTGGAGGACTCTGGATATCTGCACCCAGACTGCTGGAGTTCCCTTAGGCTTCCAGGTGCAGTGAAGGGGAGAGGTGGGTTTGAGGCTTCCACATCAGCCTCCCCATTCCGGCTTCACTTGGAGACCTGCTGAGCTCCCAATAGGTGGGCTGGCCCACACTACCAGCCTAGCCCAGCCTGTTTAGCTGCCGCGCCTGGCCATAGGTCTGCAGAGGAGGAGCTAGGCAGATCTGGGGTGCCCTCACTGGCCTCTCTGCGTGTCTGGAGGACTCTGGATATCTGCGCCCAGACTGCTGGAGTTCCCTCAGGCTTCCAGGTGCAGTGAAGGAGAGAGGTGGGTTTGAGGCTTCCACATCAGCCTCCCCATTCCCGGCTTCACTTGGAGACCTGCTGAGCTCCCCATAGGTGGGCTGGCCCACACTACCAGCCTAGCCCAGCCTGTTTAGCTGCCGCGCCTGGCCATTGGTCTGCAGAGGAGGAGTTGGGCAGATTTGGGGTGCCTGCATCGGCCTCTCCATGTGTCTGGAGGACTGTGGATATCTCTGCAACCAGGGAGGGTCCACAGGTTCCTGAAGCACTGCGGCCTGTGGTCAGTACCCTAACCCGGCTGCGATTGAAGAACTGTGGAGCTTCCAAGGGGCAGGTGGGCGCACAGTGTCCCTGAGGCCCAGCTTGTCTGGAACTGCGGAGTTCTGAGCAGGCAGAGGAGGGCCACTGGTTCTGTAGACCTAATGGCTTGGGGTAGCGCGGCGCCAGAGTCTCAGTAGCTCCAAACATAGAAGGGGATTTTCAACAGATCCTGAGGAAGCTTTCAAATAACACTTGAAACACAGAAATATAGGAAAATGACAAAACGAAAGACCAAATTACAACCTCAAACCTCCAGCCCATCTCAAGAAACCCTAGGAGCGATGTATATAGAAGAAAATATATCCCATCCACCTCATATATCGGACACAATAGCCACTGAAATTGACAAGCAACTCCAGGAAGCTTTAAAGAAATTCAAACTCGAAATAATCTCCCAGATAAAAGAAGAAATGATAAAAGAAATGAAAGAGATTCTAAATATATCTAAAGAAAACACAGATAAAAAATTGGAGGAACTAAACAAAAAGATAGAATCCCTAGACGAGCAATATAAGAAACAAACAGAATACATAATGCAGATGCACAGAGATATACAGGAAATAAAAAACTCCACTGAAAGTTGTAAAAACCGCCTTAATGAAAGTGAAGATAGAATTTCAGACCTTGAAGACAGGATTGCAGCTAGTGAACAGGAAAGGAAAGATCTTTTGAAAATAACAAGGAACCAGGAAACAACAATTCAACAACTGCAAGACGATGCAAAGAAGAATAACATAAGAATGATAGGGATTAATGAAAGAGAGGGAGACAACATGAAGGATGTCAGGAGGATATTTAGAGAAGTAATAGCTGAAAATTTCCCAAGCATGAGATCAGAAACTGACATCAGGATCAGTGAAGCATATAGAACTCCAAACAGTCATAACCAAAATAAAACTACACCCAGACATATAATAATCACCATCCCAGAAATCCAACACAAGAATAGATTATTAAAAGCTGTCAGAGAGAAAAGACAAATCACTTATAAAGGAAAACCTATCAGAATCACAGCAGACTTCTCAGCACAAACGATAAAGTCAAGAAGAGCATGGAGTGAAGTATTCCAGATCCTAAAGCAAAATGATTTCCAACCAAGACTGATATATCCTGCAAAACTATCATTCAAAATAGATGGTGCAATATGATACTTCCATGACAAAGAACAGCTGAAGAACTTCATGAACACCAAACCAACCCTGCAAAAAATATTGAAAGACAGTTTAGATACACAAAGGAAAAAAGCACTAAGCAAAGCAAATAATTAAACAGAACAGAAAGATAAAGATGCAACAGCAGAGAGATAACATTCCTACAATTAACCAGCATTTAACAGTAATAACCATTAATGTAAATGGTCTCAATGCACCAATCAAAGGAAACAGACTAGCAGAATGGATCAAGAAACAAAATCCAACCATATGCTGTTTACAGGAAACCCATCTAACCCAGAAAGATACTCACAGACTGAAAGTCAAAGGATGGAAAACAATTCTTCATGCAGCAGGAATCCAAAAAAAGGCAGGAGTAGCCATTCTGTTTGCAGACAACGTGAACTTTAAACCAACAATGACCATAAAGGACAAAGAAGGTCACTACATACTCGTAAGGGGAAAACTCCAAGAGGAAGAGATAACTATCTTAAATATATACGCACCAAACTCCAGAGCGCCCAGTTATATAAAACAATTATTAACAGAAATGAAAACTCAAATTATCAGTAACACAATTGTAACAGGAGACCTTAATACACCACTGACACCAAGGGACAGATCAACCAGACAGAAAATGAGCAAAGAAATAACAGAACTGAATCACACCTGTGAACAAATGGGTTTGATAGACATATACAGAATGTTCCACCCAACAACATCAGAATACACATTCTTCTCAGCAGTACATGGGTCATTTTCTAAAATAGACCATATATTAGCTCACAGAACATATTTAAGCAAATGCAAAAGAGTTGAAATCATCCCTTGCATATTATCGGATCATAGCGCTCTGAAATTAGAAATTAATGACAAAGGATACTGCAAAAATTCCACAAACACATGGAAACTAAATAACACACTCTTGAGTAATCAGTGGGTCACAGAAGAAATTAAAGAAGAAATTAAACAATACCTAAAAGAAAATGAAAATGCAGATACAACTTACCGGAATCTGTGGGATGCAATGAAAGCCGTTCTGAGAGGAAAATTTATTGCACTGAGTTCCCACATCAGGAAAACAGAACGAATACAAATAAATAACTTGATGCTACACCTCAAACAGCTAGAAAAAGAAGAGCAAGTCAAGCCCAAAGCCAAAAGAAGAGAGGAAATTATAAAAATCAGAGCAGAAATCAATGCAATAGAGACTAAGAAAACAATCCAAAGAATCAACGAATCAAAGAGTTGGTTCTTTGAAAGAATAAATAAAATCGATAAGCCCCTAGCCAACCTTATTAAAAAAAGGAAAGAAAAAGCTCAAATTCATGCAATAAGAAATGAAAAAGGAGAAATCACTACAGACCCAATAGAATTACAGAGGATCATCAACACCTATTTCGAAAACCTCTACTCTCAAAAGTTTGATAACACAGAAGAAATAGACAGATTCTTAGAAGCATATGAAGTACCAAAGCTAGATCAAGAGGATATAAAACTGTTGAATAACCCAATCTCTGCTAATGAAATTGAGAATGTAATTGGGTCCTTGCCCACCAAGAAGAGCCCAGGCCCAGATGGATTCACTGCAGAATTCTACAAGAAATATAAAGAAGACCTAATGCCGACACTCCTCAAACTATTCAATGAAATTGAAAGGGAAGCAATCCTTCCTAAGTCATTCCTGGAAGCAAATATTACTCTAGTACCAAAACCTGAGAAAGACCCAACTATAAAAGAGAACTATAGACCGATCTCCCTAATGAACACAGATGCAAAAATTCTCAATAAAATATTGGCAAATAGGATCCAGCAAATCATCAAGAAGATTATACACCATGACCAAGTGGGATTCATCCCAGGAATGCAAGGATGGTTCAACATATGCAAATCAATAAATGTAATCCACCATATCAATAAAGCCAAAAATAAGAATCACATGATCATCTCTATAGATGCAGAAAACGCCTTCGATAAGGTCCAACACTTATTCATGATAAGAACTTTACAGAAAATTGGAATAAATGGTCTTTACCTCAATATAATAAAGGCCATTTATGACAAACCAACAGCCAGCATCATACTAAATGGCCAAAAATTGAAAGCCTTTACTTTAAAATCGGGTACAAGACAAGGATGTCCTTTATCACCACTCCTATTTAATATAGTACTGGAAGTACTTGCCAGAGCAATTAGGCAAGAAAGAGAAATAAAAGGGGTAAAGATAGGAAAAGAAGAATTTAAATTATCATTGTTTGCAGATGACATGATACTCTACATAGAAGACCCCCTAAACTCCATCGAAATACTCTTAGATACAATAAAATTCAGTAATGTGGCTGGATACAAAATCAATACTCAGAAATCAATAGCATTCCTATACACGAACAACAAAATTACAGAGAGGGAAATAAGAGAAACTGGACTATTCACATTAGCAAGCAAAAAAATGAAATATTTAGGAATTACTCTTACAAAAGAAGTGAAAGACTTATACAGTGAAAATTATAATACACTGAAAAAGGAAATTGAAGATGATCTCAGAAAATGGAAAGACATCCCTTGCTCATGGATAGGAAGAACAAACATTGTGAAAATGGCCATTCTCCCAAAACTGTTATACAGATTCAATGCAATCCCAATAGAAATTCCATCAACATACCTTATAGATCTAGAGAAATCACTCCTAAATTTCATCTGGAACCAGAAGAGACCTAGAATCGCAAAGGCAATTCTAAGCAGCAAAGACAAAGCAGGAGGCATCACAATCCCTGACTTGAAGTTATACTACAAAGCAACAGTAGTAAAATCAACATGGTATTGGAATCAAAACAGAGCTGAAGATCAGTGGAATAGATTAGAAGATACAACCACAACTACGAACACACTCAACCACCTTATCTTTGATAAAGGAGCCAAGCAGGTTCACTGGAAGAACGACAGTCTCTTTAATAAATGGTGCTGGAAAAACTGGCTCTCCATTTGCTGAAAACTAAAGCTAGACCCATGTCTATCACCATGTACTAAATTAAAATGTAAATGGGTCAAAGATCTGAATATTAAAACAGAAACACTAAATCTATTGGAAGACAAAATAGGTAGAAACCTTGGAGACATAGGAGTAGGTAAAGAATTCATGAACAGGACTCAAACCGCACGGGAAATACTTCCAGAATCAATAACTGGGACCACTTCTTATTAAAAAGTTTCTGCATGTCAAAAGAAATCTCCAGCATAGTGAAAAGAAAACCCACAAACTGGGAAAAGATTTTAGTGAACTCTCTCTCAGACAAGGGCCTCTTGTCTAAAACATATAAAGAATTAAAGAAACTCAGACCTCCGAAATTCAAAGATCCAATCCAAAAATGGGCATCTGAGATGAATATGCAATTCTCAGATGAAGAAATGCAAATGGCAAATAAATACATGAAAAAATGCTCATCATCATTGGTCATTAGAGAAATGCAAATTAAAACCACACTGAGATACCATCTCACTCCTGAAAGAATGGCCAGGATCAAGAAAACCGACAACAAATGCTGGAGAGGCTGTGGGGAAAAAGGAACTCTCCTGCACTGCTGGTGGGAGTGTAGACTGGTACAGCCTTTGTGGAGATCTGTCTGGAGACTTCTCAAAAAGTTGGGACTGGAAATCCCATTTATTCCAGCTATTCCACTTCTAGGCATATTCCCAGAAGAACTGAAAGCATCATACCACAGTGATATATGTGCACCTATGTTTATAGCAGCACAATTTGTAATCACCAGATCTTGGAAACAACCCAAGTGCCCATCAACTGAGGAATGGATAAAAAAGTTGTGGTATTTCTATACAATGGAGTATTATTCAGCTATAAAGAAGGATCACATTGAGATATTTATCAATAAATGGGCGCAGCTTGAGACCATACTCATTAGTGAAATAAATCAATCTCGCATGTGTGAATACCGAATAGTTGCCCTAATGTAAATAATGATTCAAATATATAAAAATATGTGGTAATCATGATTCCCCATTAGGTGGCCTTGAAGCCTTATAAAGTTTTCACTCATTAATTAGAAAGGCTTTATTCTGGGCTTCTTGATATGAAAATATTTGAAGCTAGAGTATATGAAGTTTTATCCAAATATTTCAAGGAAAAAGACACTATGGTAACTACTATTAAGTCAGGTTATAAGGTGGTGAAGTACTAGGTTGTTGAAACAGTCATGCTGTGACCTCTATTGTTATATTGTTATGTCCTGTTTTATCTCAATCTCCCCCTTATTGTTTCAAAAAAAATTATTTAGTCATTTCTTATGTTTGTCTTAATTAAAGAAAAAATTCAAAAAAAATTAGGATATATAAATAGTAACTCTTTTTGATTTCCTATTAACTTGTTTTGAAGTCCTGTAGTACTCCCATGATCTTGTTTTGACTGATTAGACTCTGTTCCATTCTATATGATAGTATCAAGTTTGAAGACATAGGCAACTACTTTGAAGACAATAAGATTCACTAAGATACCCATTCTGGTTTGACTATTGTCTTCTTTGGAAGTCCTGTAATGTTTACAATGCCTAAGTTTTATTGGTCTTGTTCTCTACTGTTTTGTCCAACTTTATAATATCTAATAAGATAGACAATTCTTTTTAAGGAAACAAGGGACAACGTTGATAACCATTGTTGATAAACTTGTACTCTGTTCTACACCATGTGCTATGTCTATCCTTGGTATTGACTGACAGCTTTGTTTTGCCATATTTGACTGTATTCTTCCCCCCCCCAAAGAAAGTAATAAGCACTAAGGAGTAATAAAAATCCAAGATGTGTAAATTTTGTTGTAAAAAAGAGAGGGAAAAAAAAAAAAGAAAAAGAGCTCTAACGGATATAACAGCAAGTGTGTTTGGGGGTGTTAAATAGCTGACTTTATCAATGTTTTTGGAACATTGAACACAGCTGTTTGCAGTCTCCCTGTTTGAATGTCCACCTTGTGTTCTTTGATACTGTGATTTGAGGAACTATTTTCAAGAAGATAGTGTGTAATCTACTAGCAGGTGATTTCTTACTGTTATGTTTTTTTGTTTTGTTTTGTTTTGTTTTGTTTTGTAGTTCTGTATTGCGTGTACCCTTACGCCGCTTTGGTTTGTTTTGTGTTTTTCTCTTTTTCCTCTTAAATAAAAAAAAAAAAAGAAAGAAACTGGGCCTCCTATATATGCTTGTATAAAAGGAACAAAAAATATGGGAAGAGGGAGCAACAAGAAAGGATCCTCGGCCCCCAATCCTGAGAAACATGCAATAACAGACACGGCCCCAATAGACATAAAGCGCTATCTCCGGAGCCTCATAGACGAGTTCAGGAATGAAGTTATTAACAACCTGAAGCAAGATTTTATAAGTAGAATAGTTAGAGAAATGCTAAGCACTGCCCAAGAAAAAACAGATGGTGGAATGGAAGAACAGAAAAAAAGGGGAGAATTGTTTGATGGAGAAAATAGAGAAAACATAGAATATGTGAAGCAGTTTCAAAGAGATTACCAGGAAACTAAAAACTCTATCAAAAACTGGCATAACAGCTTGAAAGAAACTAAGGATAGATTATCTGAACTGGAGGGCAAATTTGTAATATGGGAGCATGAAATGAAAAACTTCTTAAAAATAACAAAAAAAACCAAACAGCAACAATACAAAGGCTAGAAGATGATAAAAGGATCTATAATTTAAGAATTAAGAATATAAAAGAAGACGTAGGGACACAAACAAATGGACTACAAAAGCTATTCACAGAAGTAATCCAAGAGAATTTCCCTAATTTAGCAAATGGTAAAGATACTCAGTTGTATGAGGCATACAGGCCCCAGCCACCTACAACCCAAACAGAGCTACATCCAGGCATATAATAATCAAAATTCCAGAAATCCAATATAAGAACAGAATATTAAAAGCCATCAGAGACAAGAAACAGATCACTTACAAGGGAACACCCATCAGAATTACAGCAGATTTCTCGGCACAAACCATCAAATCATGAAGAGCGTGGGGGGAAATAATTCCAGCTTTGAAAGATAACAACCTCCAGCCACGATTGATATATCCTGCACAACTGTCCCTAGAAATTGATGGAAAAACAAGGTGCTTCCAGGATAAAGAGGAACTAGGGGAATTCGCAACCACCAATTCAACTCTACAGAGAATACTGCAGTATATTCTAAAAAAGGATTCCAGAAATAGTGGCAGAGAGGCCACAATGAATGGAGCAGAAAGCGAAATGAAGAAGACAAACTGACAACAAACGACAGAAAAAGAGCTCAACAGAAATGAGGCAGAGCGGATTGGATGGTAGGAACAGCTAATTTGGAGAAAACAAGACATCATAATAGCTAGTGCTGGTTTAGTATCATCTTCTTTTGAAGTCCCATCAAACATGTATTCTTCTGTCTCCATCAGTCTTAAAAGATTGTATCTTATTGGATTTTATTATATATGATAATATAAGTAAAATTATAGACAAGTAGATTATATAGAAACCATTGTTCATTTTCTGTTAATTGGTTCTAAATACCCTGTAATAATGTCATTCTCTTGAATGGTTTTATAGTGTCTTGATATGTTTGGTGCTACAGTATATGAAGTTATACTCAAAGATTTCAAGGAAAGAGACACTGTGGTAATTATTTTTATGTCAGGATATCTTGTGGTGAAACACTATTTTGCTTAAATGGTTATGTTTTGACCTGCGCTGTTCTGTTGTTATGCCCTCTTTTATCTCAATCCCTTTTTTAAAAAAAATATTTACTTTTTTCTTTTTATTTTTTTAATTAAGAGAAAAATAAATAAAAAATAACAGGATACATTATAGTAACCTACTTTGATTTCCTATTAACTTGATTTAAAACCCTGTATTGCCCTCACCATCTTGTTTTGACTGATTTTCCCCTATTCTGCTTTGCTTTATAGTACCAAGTTTGAAAGTATAGGCAAAACTGTGAAGACAATATGATTCATTATGACGCCCATTCTGGTTGACCATTACCTTCTTTTAAAGTCCTGTAATGTCTCCAATGCTTTGGTTTTATAATCTACTGTTTTGTTCAATTTTATTATAACTGGCAATTCTTCTTAAAATAGCAAGAGACAGTATGGTAACCATTGTTCATCACCTTGTATTTTGTTTTTACATTATCTATTATGTCCATCCTTTTGATTTGACTGACTCTGTTCTGGTATGTCGCGTTTGGTTTTACTCTGTTCAAAAAAAGTAATAAGAACTGTGGGAGTAATAAAAACCAAAATGTGTAATTGTCATTGTACAAAAGAAAAGAAAAGAAAGTGCTCTAAAGGTTATACCTGCATATATGTTTAAGTGTATAGGATAGATAACCATATTACTGAGTTTTTTTTGATCATTGAACAAAACTGTTTGCACTCTAACTGTTTGAAAGTCCACTTTATATGCTTCAGTTTTGTAACTTGAACAACTATTTCTAAGATGAGAATATATAATCTATTAACTAGTGATTTCTTACTGTTTATTTTTTAAATTTTGTATTACTTGTACCCTTTTTCTGTTTTTTTCTTTTTCTCTTTAAATTAAAAAAAATAAAATAAACTACAAGTTACTCATTGTTTGTATGGAAAGCAAATTCAACAGGATGTTTTGTGTTTTACCTGATGAACCAATTAACTTGAGACCACTTTTCAGTCAGAGGGCTGTAGTTCTGTCCCATGTGTCCCCTTGTCCTCCAGCAAGCTAGATGAGATGTCTTTATACGGTGGGCTCAGGGCAACATTTCAGAAGTGCAAACTGTGGGGCTAGAATGTAGCTCAAGGCTTAGCAAACACATTTCAGGATTCAGTCCCCAGAACCCAGGAGGAAGACGTTTGAAAAGCAAAGCAAAGCGAAAGTGAGTTCGATCCCTGGTACCGATAAAAATGAAAAAGACAAAAAAAAAAAAAAAAAAAAAAAAAGAAAGAAAGTGAAAGCTTCAAAGCCTTTGAAGACCTACCCTTGCACATCACATAAGACCACTTCAACCTCACTGTGACCAGGTGAGTCACAGGCCTTCCTATGGGCCCTAACTTTTGATGAGAGGAGCGTCATAGTGTATTGCAGAGGGACGTATATATGGGGAAGAGAGGATTTGCTGTAGCACTTTTTGCAAAGACATTTGCTCCTAGCATTTGAAACACACTGCCTTACATTCTACTGTGCCATGAGTTTTTACTTTTGTCCATTTCTGATCTTTAGATTATTTCTCTTGATTGTCTTGTGTACTTTATTGCCAAAAATAGATTTTTTTGCACATCTGTCTGATTTTTTTAAATATATTTTTTCACTTGAGAGTTAGAGTTCACTGCTTAAGTTCAGAGCCCAGCTTTACCACTTATTGCATGTATGATGTAGTTAACATCTTTGGTCTTTGGCTTCCTCATATGCAATATGGAAGCAAAAATAGGATTCTTTTCAGGGGGTGACTGTGAACATCAAATAGATACCGGACATAAAATTCTTAGTAATCATTGATCATTACTTAGGTATATTCCTAGGAATGAAATTACTAGACCAAGTGATACAGATATATTTAAGATATTTGCTATATTAATAAGTCATAGGGGCCATGCTTTGAATTAGAGGACATAAGATCAATTTCTAAAGCATAGCAGCTAAGAACTAAGAGTATAGACCAAGAGTTAGAAAACCATTGCCTGTGGCTTATTTCTACAAATAAATCTTTATTAGAATTTACTTGTAGAAATATTATTTTATTAGCATAAGAGCACAGTCACACTCTTATTTATGCAACAACTACAGCTCTTTTTGCACTGCAAAAAGAAGTTGGGTAGCTATGGCAGTAACCAAGTGGCTCATAAAACAAAAATATTTATTCTCTGGCTCTTTAGAGAAAGTTTGTCGACCTTTGGCTTAAAGTAAAAAAGGCCTGAGCTTGAATCCCTAGTCTTCCAAATATCCCTGTGCCGGTGAGAAAGTGCTTGGTAAAAGGATGGCACTCTCTTTTTTGTTTTTCAGCTCTTCTCTCACTTGGGTAGTGCTGGGTGGGAGGCCAGCAGGGTGGTTTTAGGTACACTAAGAGGAAGGGCTCTGCAGGCTGGCAGCCACTTAAATAGAAGGTGCAGTATGAACACAACTATTCTGAGCAATGGTGAAAACGGAAGCAGTGTGAAAGGCTGTGAGATGCAGGAAATATATAGAGAAGGTTGTCATGTCAGCAGCTTTTCCGTGTGCCTACTCATCCTACTACAACGACACAGGCCTTCTTGCCATACCTGAGTCCTCCCAGCAGAGAAGTCCTCCCCCTCCACACTCTTGATGCTGGACCATGGCATCTTCTGCTCTTCTCACACTGCCCAGCGGAATTCTGGCTCCTCACTCTCATTCTGCTGATCAGAGCATCCTTGTGTGTTCTCCATGCAATGGACCATCATACAGGTGCTTCTTGGTTTCTGAGCACTTGACTTTAGGCTGGACCCTGGTAAACTTAGAGACTTGTGTGCTATTTTGTTTCATTCTTACACACTGTGGAGTAGTTCATGTTATCTTATATAGTTGGAAACTGGAACTCAGAAAGATCAATTAATTTTCTCAGAGCAGTACAGTCAAGTAAGAAGTGGAGCGGGGTTTTTGATCCATGTTCATTGTAAAAATTGCTCTTTCTACTGCGGGAGAGAGGACAGTAGTCCTGAGAGAAGGTGCCATGCTGCAGTTAAAGTCAACATGTGATATGCATTACAGGAAAGGTCCATACATGCTGGAGAGTTAAGAAAAAGAAAACGAACCCTTATGTAGATGGAAACATCTGAACTTGATTTTAATTCCCTATGACCAAGAGAAGAAAATAGTTTTTCCTCTCAATCCTGAGTCTTGGCATAACATTAGGGGGAAATGGACATCAATCCAGAATATGTCAAGTCAAAATTTAGAAGACAAATGGCAGTCTTTACCTAACTGGAGAAGAGAAGTTGATTTTTGAGTTATGAGGCAGCGGGCAGACCGAGAATATTTCACTTCAGGACACCTCCGTGGAGGAATTCAGCTGTGTCTGTCTTAAGTGGTAGCTTTAGGAATGGGTCTGCATGGGTCCAAAACAAATGTTTGAGTCATATCCGCCATCACATCTTTTGGGTTTTTCCTCTTGCTTTTGTGGTTAATTGATCTCTACTGTGTGTGCTGATAGTAGACCTTGTTGGACACCACGTCTAGGCCCTATCTGTCTTTCCGCCCAGCTGTGTCCAGCTGTGTTTCTCTGCCCAGCTGTGCCCAGTAATTGGAAGAGGACAATTACTATTCTGCACTGCTCTTTAGAGAGGTTTTGGGAGCCAAAAAATATACCCAGATAGATTCTGACAGTATATGGGCAGGGATTCTCAATTCTACATCTGTTAACCAAGTCCTCCAAGAATCACTTCTCTGGTCTAGTTTTTTTGTTTTGTTGTGTTTCAGTACTGGGGATCAAACTTGTGACCTCACACTTGCCACGCAAGTGCTGTGCCACTGAGCTAAATCCCTGGCCTAACCACTTTTCTGGTCTAAATGAGAACTAATGGGACACTTCTCACAGAGGCATCATGAGGTTGCATGTCCATGGTCTCAGTCCAGGAGCTGTACATAGGAGAGTCTAAGGAAGCTCATGGAATAAAGGAATAAAAAAAAAAACCCAAATGAGTGTGTGAATGTATGCTGCATGTGTCTATCATTTATTGTTAAGTTCACTGCTGCGAGGACTTTAAACATTTCATTTTCAAAATAAGATTCTTTGCTTGGATGTTCAAGCTGGAGCTAGATGAGATTAAAGAGCTTTCATCTTGGCCCCAGATCATCTGATTTAATTGGTTTGGGAAGGATCCTAACAGTGGTATTTTTAAAACTCTCCCTTGGTAATGCTAATATGCTATTATGGCTCAGAATCACTGGCATGTAATCCAGTCCAAATCCCTCTGTTTACAGACAAGGAAACTGAGGCCCAGAGAAAGGCTACAGCCTGAAGGCCCTCTGAAGGTCCTCTGAAGACAGAAACTCTGCCTGGCTATCTCTAGGGGCCTTCTTTTACACTGTGTTCCATGCTTCTCCTTCCTGCATACTCGTGGGAAGAGAATGGTGTTGACTTTGAACCTGTTATCAGGACCAAACACCTGCCCCCAACTAATGCCTTCTGTCCTCCTCGGATCCTCTGGGACTGTATGGCTACCTCCTGCCCACTTTTTGTTTCTGTAGTGCTGTGGGTTCAGTTTTTGTTTCAACTGATAAAATGTCCCTTCTGGAATGTCATGTCTATTTTTCCTGCTCTTTCGCCTGGAAGCAAATGGGAGAGATTTATGGTTCCTTGTAAAATCTCAGCCTTGTTTAGAAATTGCTTGTGATTGATTAAGTAATAAAAATGCTTTTAAGACAGGAAGGTAAATCTCTCTGCTAATTGCTCTGTGCTTTACATTAGGACCTTGTTACACTGCCTGATGCTCCCTAGAGCTGGACAACTTTGTAATTTCCATTACCCTGAAAAGTCACATTGGAATCATTGTCTACAGTTTTTTTTTTCCTCATGACTGAGACTGTTAAAAGATACAGACAGATAATTAATGGGCCAATAAATGCAACCAGCAAAGCATTTGAAACAGAAGAGCCCATCCCGTATTCCCTCTGAGTGTGAGTTCTGTGCTCATCTGGGTATGTGGAGAGGAGCCAAGCCCTGGTGGAAAGGTGGTCCAGATGGGACACGGATGGAGTTTCTCAGCTTCTACACACCCTTCCCTTTTTAAAGCACAACAGTTAAGGGACTCTAAAACATTCATAAAGTATAAATTGGTTTCTCTGGCCTGGAGCCAGAAGAGGGTGAGATTTGCTTGTCAATGAGGAAGACATATTCCTGGATGGGAAGAGAGAGGCACAGAGCGTGCTTGGAGTTTGGTCTACTGAACCCAGATTAGATGGTTGACCACCTGAGCTCAGAAGGAATACAGTAATGCAGCCGTCATGAAATTTATTCCAGTCTCCACCACAGATGCCACTGTACTTTTATTTTATTTTTATGTTTTGGTACCGGGAATTGAACTCATGACCTTGCATCTGTCGGCAAGTGCTGGGTTGCTGAGCTATATCCCTGGCCCTAAATTTTAGGGTATTTTTGGGTACCAAAAATTGAACTTAGGATTTTGTGCTTGCCAGACAGTTACTGTGTCACTGAGCTATATCTCCAGCCGTTGCACTTCTATATGGCCCCTAAACTTTCAAAACTTTTCAGACATGTAAGTAAATGATGTGGGATAAATAGTGATTCTGTTAACCTGACACGGTTAATGTTGAAGTGGTCTGGGAGGCAGGGAACTATCTTGTAGGAGCAAGGGAAAGAGATACGGAGGGAAGAGTGTTTGATGTTAGAGGTGAAATGCTCTTGGGGCTCTTGGCTCAGGAGAAACTTCTTTCTCATCAAGGTCAAAGTTATCCAACAACCCCTCACTTCCTTTCAGCATGGTAGCATGTGAAGTATATTTGTGCTGAGGGCAATCCGTTTATCCAGAATGTTCTTGATGTACACGTTAATGATAACAAGTGATAGGAAAAAAGTAGCAAGAGGAATTTGTAATTGGTCTGCAGACAAACTCAGGAAATTCTTGATTGCTTTAAAATTATGTGCAATTATGAGCTTTTTCCTGTAGAAGGTCTACTTCCTTTACTGAAGTTTTAAGGGATCCGCAATCCAATGATGATTAAGAAGCAACTCTAAAAGGGATGGAAGCAAAGATCACATTAAATGAAATAAGACAGATTCAGAAATTCAGTTTTGACTTGTTTTCTCTCATATGTGGAGGGTGGAGGGAGATGACCATAAAGAAGAAGGAAGATATTAGAGAAAGGAAGGAGATAAGTGGAGGGCGTAGGGAAGAGCTAGGAAAGAAATGGGGGCAGGAACAGTCAAATGTGCTGTATCCCTGTATAAATATGCCAAAACAAAATGCACTATTCTCTATAGTTAATATGTACTATGACAGAAAGACGAAAAACAAACCTAAGTTTTATTAAAACTGTTAGGAAGGCGCAGGACAATTCATTCTGACTTAGAGGAGTAAGCTGAACTTCCCAGAAAAATGCCATTTGGACTTGGTCTTAAAGGGAGTGTTTCTCCAGGAGAAGAAAAAGAAGGAAAATATTATAAGAACAGTTAAATGTGCACAAGTTCAGTGCTGGAAAAGCAAGTCATCCTTGAGGTCGGAGAGGTGAGGGGACAGAGCAGCGGCACTGGGCAGAGTGCGACTGGGCACGGGGGCCCTGTCACTGAGGGCTGTCTTTGGATACAACGTAAGGAGTTTGGGCTTTAACTCGTGTTAGTTCATACAAGCTCCCTCCTGTACCTGTTGCATTTGGATTCTTTTGGAACAAGGTTGTGACCAGCTCTGGTGGGGACAATAGGTGGTCTACCGAGTCCATGGCAGCAAAGGAGCCTGGTGGATAGTGTACCCTGGGGGACTGAGAGTGACAAGGAGGGAACCCTCACCTCAGACATACGGAGTGGCTAGCTATTCAGTTACTTGGGATGCCCCTAAACTTTTGGTTATTTGAGCCTATGAACTCTCTGACCAGTTTCCACAGAAGGGCTTTCAGTTCTCACAGCTACTGTGGGACAGTTTGTTTCCCAGGGAAAGGCTTCAACGTTTGACTGTGGTTAATTGGGAACTTTTTAAATTTATCTTACCGGTAGTATGCAGGGAAAATGGTAGGGACAGATCACGGATATAAAGGTTTTACTATGTTCTTGTCACAACATGATGTAGTTAATCCATGTTGTGATGCCTCAGAGAAACCCAAAGTTTAAATTTCAGAGAAGAGCTATGTACTTGGTAGAGGAAGTGTCCAGTTGAAGAATTTGATTCTGTGCACTGATAGAGATAGGCAGTAGCTGATGTTCCTTGAGTGAAAATATTCTAGATTGCTGAGTAAGGCTGGATTCAACAGACCCTGGTCTTGCATCCGGGTCATCTGCATCTGGCATGCAGCTAGAGCTTCACAGCCCTAAATGACCTTTTGACCCACTACTCTTGGGAGTGGCCCAAGGATCAGCCTTGCTGGGAAAAACCTTTCACCACTCCCTTCCAAGTTATGTCCTTTGAGATCCAGCTGGCAAATAACATTTCTCAAAAGTATTAACTAGTAGGAGTTTTAAAAGAATGGTAACCGGTCTGAAGGGAAAGTGAAATTTATCAAGAGATGTTTTTGTACTTCTTGTATATGAAGTGTATGAAAGATTCCTCCCTAAAAGTGGGTATATAGATTGAATAGCAGTATTTTTAACATTTCCATTGGAAAATAGTGTCCTATTGAAGGTATTTAAGCAGGAAATAATATGATTTGATTTGTGAGTTCTTGTTCCACAACTGTTATAATTAGCTCTTTCTGTTTGATTATGATGCCCGTGAGGATAAAGAATGGAGTTTTCACTGCTTTTGTGTCCCTAGCACCTCTCAAGCATGTGGAACACTGACTTGATATTCAAAACATCTGGAGTGAATCAATGAATGGATGGATGGTGAGTTAATGTCTTGCTTGACAGGGAAATATCTCTAAGTGCAGGGAAGCACGGGGTTGAAAGTGTGATTAGAATCAGAGAAATAGGCCAAAGGTTCTCAAAAGCAAGAGCATGAACTTTCAAAATGGGAAGGAGAGAAATGAGAGGATACAAGGAATGTTGTGCAAATAAGATAAGAACTCATTTCTATGGTCTTGAAGGCCCTGAGGATGTGGAGCAGATAAAATTTTCTACAAAAATGACAATGCTTTGCATTTGCATTGTCCAAAATGTGGTAGACTGTGGACATCTGTGGCTATTGCATATTTAAAATGTGGGAACAGTGGGACTGAATTTTTAATTAAAAACTTTTTTTGCAATTATATTTAAATAGCTACTCATGATTAGTGGCAACCGTGCTGGCCACTGTTAGAATCCTTTTGGTTTTTTTCCTCTGTGAGTTCCAAGGAAAGACTTTGTGGTTTCAGGGATCCACAAAAAGATGGGAAAGAGTGGAGGGGAGAATATTTGATATACCAAATGGTCCTTTTAGAGACTGTCTGTAGCAGCAGTAAATTCCACAGTGAAATCCAAGATTTGGGTCCTTCACATAGATGTAAGATAGAGAAGAAATAAAAATTTCAGTCCAAAAGACTGCCTTACATGTTCTTAACATGTCATCTGACTTGCAGCTGGAGTCATATATTTATTAGTTTTATGGTCAAAAATGAAGTAAATCAGAAATGCTCTCTGTTTCCTTGGCATCCACTCTGGCCCAGGTGAGGAGGTGATCCGTTTCCCTTTCTAGTCCTTCAGGCAGAGGTGTGTGAGTGAGAGATATCACTGGGGAAACATAATCTGAGTCAACCAAATCTAGCTAGGTTTTTCATGATCACTTACAGAAAACTAAACCAAATTCGCTTTGGTGGGTGGGGATGAGAAACTTTTTTTTTTTTTTTTTTTTGCTGGCATCATGTACTTGTGATAAAAGTGCCCCTTTTAATAAAAATCAGTGACAACTTAAAGTGTACAGTAAATGCTGTAACATTAATGAAATGTACTATGTACTGAATCCAGCTTTATGTGTTAATGTGCACTATTTACGGTCTGCATTTCAGCCCTGATCATGCTTCCAACAGCGAGTCAAATGGCCTAAAACAGCTGTCAGATGGTGTGAAATGAACAGAGACACGGGGTAAATAAAACTCAAGTGAACTCTGCACATCTCTCTCACCAGTGAGTCCAGGCTTGGGTAACTGGGGATGGGAGGATGGATGGCCTGCCGCCATGTGTGCTTTATCATTCACCTTTCCTACCTCCATCTCTCCCTGCTTCTGTCCCTTTTTCCTTTTTACCATGTGCACAAGATTTGAGGCATACCAAAGAAACTGAAGTCATCCCTGGCTTCCTAGGAGCTCACTGTATTATCGTGGAGTTGAACATTAACTGTACACACGGTATAGTTCTTCATTAGCTCCCTGATGCTTAAAGAATACAAGTTTTTAAAGTTGGTGCTTGTCTGCAGTGCATAATGCCTGTATTCCATGTGGAGTTGGTACATCTACATAACATGTCTTAATTCCTTTTTTATCCCTTTTGCCTCCCTTCCCTCCCCCTCCCTCTATCTCTTGATTCCCTTCCTATTTGAGAAAAGATCCGTCTCCCCACTTTATATTACATATCTTTTGTTTTAGTCTTTATTTTTACATTGGGGTTCTCATTTGTGACTTATCGTATGTGTGTTTTCTCTATCTGAATTGCCCGTTCTGTCCTTCACTAGGAAACTTCTATTCATTGTACAAGGTCCATGGTCTTTTTCTCTGGGAAGACTTCCATGCCCAAGGAGCGTCCATGACTATATCTTTTGTGCTGTCCTTCTGTTTTTCCATTACTCCATGTAGTGAGCATCACAACTACCCTATAGTGAAATTTCTTGCCTGCAAGGATGCTGAGAACCATACTTTTATTGTGTGTTCAGGGGAAATACATTTAGTGCTTGAGTAGCCTGTTTGGAGAGATCAGCAGGACCTCAACTTCACAGTTGGAACATCTTCCCTCTTATTTGTAATACCAAGGCAACCACTTTCTTAATTGTTTGTGTGTCAAGGGAATTCTTTTTGTATTTGCTATTCTTTCTGCCCAGAGAGGTGTCTTTATCTGTCTCAAGTAGTTCCTACGCTCCTCCATCTCCAACAGTATTTCCTGGATCATTATCTCATTTTGTTTTCTTTGTAGTAGTTATACTCATTGTAGTCCCTTTGTCACTTGCCTCCTCTAGGTGGTAACTTCCCAAGAGGAGAGTATCTGTCTTGTACATCAGCGTTTAAACCCAACATAGCAGGTTTTCTGTTCATACTTATTATATGAATAAACCCAATTAGAAGCTAAATTTTGGACTCCTTTTAGTTTATCTGCTCCTGTAGTAAATCAGTGGCTCAGTTACTTCTGAAGTTCAACCCCTGTGGCCAGATAGCTCAGGGTTTTTTTTCTGGGCCACCTACGAATACTCTTTTCCTTTGCATTAATGAGTCCTAGAGAAGATTCTCCCATGTTTTATTGATTTCAAAGGAACAGTTGTCATGGGTGGGGTCAGGTACTTGATATGTCTAAGAATCAGCTCCATTGTACGAACAAACTAGGGACACTGCAAGTTCTATAAAATGAAACCAAAACCAAAACAAAACTATCTTTAATAAGCTCTGCTCTTGAACCATCAAATGGAAAATTAAAATATTGTGGGATTTTATATGACTTTGGGAAATGACTTTCATTCTATGGACTCAGTTTGATGTAAGATGGTATAATAATACAAATGAGATCACACATATAAGGACAATGCTTGACAATATTAGGAACTCAGTTTATGTCCCTTCTTCCTGTTCTCGTTTTCCTTTTGTTTTCTTCTATGTTATCTTTTTTCTTGTTTACTTTTTTTATAACAAAAATCTCCTACAAATACTTATTAATTTGCTTTCCCTCTTACAGGTCAGAATACACAGATTCTTTTCCTCATATAGGACTAAATACGACCCTGGTTGATCACTCTTGTCTGCTAAACTTCCACTATTGACTAACTTTCCAGAAGACTACTTAATAGTAAATTTTTAGTGCATGTAGTTAATAGGCTAATAGGTTTCAAGACGCTCAATTTGGCCCATATTTAGAATGTGATAATAAATTGTGCTTTAATTGGTTTTCCCTCTTTTGAAAGCCATGGGAACATAAATTTCTGCAAATTCTCAGTAGGACGTAAGGTTTGAATTCTCATGTTTAGTGTAGCCATGTAATTCTGCTTCAGCCAAACCGAACATGGAAAGTCCTTTCCTTCTAGGACAAAACAAGGTATGGTTATTCTTTCCCACCAATGGGGAGGGGTTGAGGACGCTGTTTTCTGCAGTGTGCTAAAGTACAGAGTCCAATCTCAGAACGTTTTCAGAACTGTGGGTCATTAAGAACTGCATTTGCTATATCAACTAGGTTTCCAGGACTATGGGGCTTTCTTAGATATGCACATAATGTATCAACAAGAGAGTCATTTAAAAAAAATTCTAGTTAGTGTGGTTTCAATGAATAGTACGAATATGTCATATACAGCACTGGGGGGAAAGCATACATTTTTGTGTAACCACGGGAACTGTGCCTAGCTTTCGCTTTGAGGAGACTGCCTTAGACTCCTGTAACAGCTACAAAAATAAAGGCCCTGGTGGCAATAGGCTCGTGAAAAAAAGCTCTCCTAGATGGCTCCTCCTCCCATTGCACTTGCGTGGACAATTTATCCCAGAAGGCTCCACCCTACAACCGCCAAATGACCCGCCCCTTTAAGGTTTGCGCATGCGCAGTGGCTTCTTTTTATACAGTAACCACCTCGTGCTCCTTGGGTCAGTCGATAAGGGCTCTCTCAGTGTTCTACCTGTCTTGGCAGCAGCATGGGTCCTAGAAAAGACCTTTCTTGGTGCCTTTATCCTCTACTTGTGAGTTTTTGATTTTTATCTGGAGTACTCTGGGCTAAGTAAGCTGCATTAAAAGGGCTTGATAGCACTAAGGGTTGTTAGCCCTGAAGCCTTGCGAAACTGGGCATGATGGTTCATGCCTGTAATCCCAGAACCCTGGAAGGCGGAGACAAAGCTGCAAGGCCTATCCTCGAGACTCCCAGGGAAGGAGAAACCCGAGGCAGAGACCAGAGGCCTGAGGCCTGAGGCCAACTGCAAAGGATGAGGTAAAAGTCTGAGGTCTGAAGTCTTTGGCCCCAGAGAGGTCAGTGCCCACAGTGTGCCCCAGAATTGGAGCCGGAGGTGGAGCATCCCAAGGAGGCTGCAAAAGTTGCTGGTAGGGCTCCAGAAAACCGCAGAGAGGCCCACAGCCTCAACTGCAGTGGTCCTGGTGAGAGTGTCGGGAAGCCGTCAGGGGCTGTAATGCTAAGAACTAATACTAAAAGTCATAGCACTAAGGGCTGTGATGCGTTGGCACTCAAGGCTCAGTGCTGTGGTGCGATGGGCTGAGAGCCATCAGCACTGGAAGCCTGGAGCCACTAACTTCAAGGGGACAGCACTTAGCCAATTTTGAGACTTCTGTCCAAATTGAGCAAAAGAGCTCTCAGCTGAAGGATGACATCTCTTGTTTTCTACCATGTACCTAGATTTTATTTTTTGAGGAAAAGGAAGAGGGAACAGGGAAATGAAAAGAGAAGAGAAGGCATACTTGTTTTATTTTTGTCTTGAGTGCTTGTTACAAACCAACCCATGGAAGTAGGCACTTGAATGTACATTGCTTTTGTTATTTTCATTTAGAAATGTGAAAACTCCAGGCAGTTAAGAAACATGTCTGCAATCATGTAACTGAACCAATGCAAAAGCTTTGTTTACGTGTTTTCACTAGTACTATAATAGGCCAGGATAGTAGGAAACAAGAGGTAAACCTCCTTTTCAGATCTTGAGTGTTAACTGGCCTGAAAATTTCTGGAAATTTATGGACAGTCTTTTAAAAAAGCTGTTACTTACTTCCTTATTGTCTCCCTTCTTCTGATCATCTTGGAGATGGCAGGCAGTGGACTTCAGCTTTGTAAATCCCTGGGGAGAACTGACAGCATAGGTAATGAGGGGGTCTCGCTGCTCGCACACTGAGAGCCCAGGTCTCAGGAGATCAGTGGATTTCTACTACTCAGGAAAGTGACTCTCTCTTATAATGAAGAAATGGGAGTTTTAAACTGCTCTCCCCCAAAGTAATGATGATGATAAATGAAAGACAAATTCAAGTTGCTTGCTACTTTTCTCATGTTTCACTTTAGCTCCCTGGATAGCTTGAGAATAGAGTTTTTGTGCTCTGGGGTTTCCCCAAACCTCTTTGCTTGTGGGTCTGACACATCAGATCACATGAGCTCAGGTGACCTGCAGTGATCTTTCTTGCTATTTCTTCAGCCCTCCTAGCACACTGAAGTAACGTCAGGGCTATACTGTATAGAATCCTCTGGGTCTGCAATTGTGTTTTTAAAAAAGTTATTATTAGCATATCTTTGTTATATATGATAGATACGTTTATTGTGAAGAATTGGTACATATTCATACGACATGTTGATCTTTTTTGACTACCCCTTCCCAAAATGTCTTTAGAAGAGGTAGACTTCAGACTTAGAGGGTTCTCAGTTTGAATCCAGTCTAGGTCATGTTTTGTAATGACCTGAGATTTCTTAGCATTGGCTCCCTCATCTGGGAAGCAGGGGCAGTGGAAACCTTAGGAATTATATTTTAAGTACCTATAGTGACATAATTGGCTTTTAGCAAATAAGATAATTTCTGAAAAGCTAGTTGCCTACAATTTGGGTTCTGTCTTAGTTACTTTTCTCTCGTTGCTGAGAGAAATCTACCTGACATCCAAAGTTAAAGGAAGAAGGTTTATTTAGCTCACAGTGTGTAGAGGTTTCAGATTATAATTGGCTGCCTCCATGGCAGGGTGTCATTGCAAAGGAGAAACAGTTCATGGTGGTCAGATGGTAACAAAGCAATAAGCCCAACCTCTTTCTGTCCCTTATGTCTTATCAAGGTTACTTAGGGCAGGTAGCACTTATACTCTTAATCCTATTGCCTTTAAGCCTAGCATTGCACCATGAACCAATCCCAGAATCACACACTCTAGATCCAGTCACCTCTGAAAAAGACCCACCTATGACTGCATGAGGCTTTGGGGGGACATCCAGACACAAGGCATAATGAGTTCTAATGGAGTTTTTAAAAATTCTGAATCTGTTTTTGACCAGCTGTGGAAGCTTGAGTGATGTGTTTCCCATTCTTACTTTCAAATTTGTTTCCTGTAATTTAGAGATGGCAATCATTTAGGTTGAAATGAAATAATGGAGGAGAGGGGTTAACACAGAGCCTGGCATTAGAAGGCAGTTATTAATGCTAATTCATTATATTATCAAATATTATTATTTCTGTGCAAATATTTAGGTTGTGTAACCTATACCAATGAGACTATATTAAACTTCTCAGATTCCTCCTTCCAGAATGAGTGACTCAGTTCCCCCTTGTCAAGAATTTTGACTACTGATAGCTCATAGATGAGTGTTGCTGTCCTCTGCCTTACTGAGGTAGGCTGTCACCCGTGCCTGGACCATGTGCAAATACAAGTGCCCATCCCTCTCATCTCAACTGGGTCAAATGTGTAGGATTCCCTGGCTTCGGAAGTCTGAGGTCTCCGTTGCATTTCAGCTTTGCATTTTTCCATCCTATACCCTCACACCTGTAGGCACCTTTCTCCAGAGCACCCCCTAAAAGCCTCCTGTAAAAAAATTTCAGAATCTCAGAGTCACTTGCTCTTGGCAACCTGACTTCATCCACTTACCCTAGTTACTATTTTCATTTTCTTTATAACAGAATAGCTGAACTCCTGTTGTAGGCAGGGCTGTGAGGAGAACAATTAGAATCACGACACAGAACTTGTAATATTATTTATGATGGTTACCCAGAGTTTAACACAAGAAAGTGCAGGAAATCTATCCACAACACTAAAGACATAGAATATTTAGCCAAGGGCCTGGATCCCATAGCAGTGTCCTACATGAGTCCACGTGAAGACTTAGAGCCCATGACATTGCCTCCCATGAGTCCAACTGGAGGTTTAAAACCCATGAGAAGGATTGTGGAAGCTAGAAAGCCTGTGCCATCAGGATAAGGAGCTATGCTGGTAGATGGAGGGTTCTACACAGGAGGTGAGAAGTCACACTCATAATAAAGACCAGGGCTGTCCTGAAACACACCATAGCCATTCTCAGTGACATGGAGGTCCTGACCTCCTCTGATGAGAAGCACATTCGAGTACATGTCAGGAAGTCAGCGTGATGAGTTTGCCCTGGAGTTTAAATGGCACACGTCTTCCCCTCCAAAGCCAGGAAGTGATGCTCGATGTAAGGACAAAGCTCCCCCAAAGTGAACCACAGCCACTCTCACCAACAAGGTCCCGAGCTCCTCCGATGACAAAGGTTGAACTCACACTGGGGAAGCTCCTCATGATGAGCTCTCCAGGAGAACCAAAGGCTCAAACAGCAACAAGTAGGAGAACCCACAATGCCTCACTCATCTCTCCAAGTCTCTATTTATGCTGGCAACTTTCCTCAGGTGGAATGTCTAAGCTCAGCACCATGCTGCTTTATTTTAGCTGGCATTAAGTTGACCATCATTTTTAGTTCATAACACTACCCAAATCCTAATGACACAAGGAACTCTCTACCTTATGCAATAACCGACCTGCTTTTCAGAATACTTTAGCTATTAGAAAGTTTAAAAAAAAAATCTAGCATTTATGTAGCTATGTTAGCTTTCTGTTGATGTGACAAAATGTTTGAGAACAATGACTTAGAGGAGGAAAGGTTTAGTCTGACTCGTGGTTTCAGTGACAGCTAGCTGGCCCCACTGCTTTGAGACCTTTGGTGAGGAGGCAGAACCATCATGCTGGGAGGATATGGCAGAAGACGCCTGCTTACCTCATTGCAGCCACTAAACAGAGTGAAAGATCCAGAGAAGGTGGGCTCCAAGGGCATATATAGTACCCAAAGGCTCACCCCGATGACCCCAAAGACCCAATGCTCTTCAATAAGCTTCCATTTCCTGTTTCTATCACTTCTCAATTATGGCATCAAATTACAGATCTTTCAACAAATTAATCCACTGATGAAGCTATAGTCCTCACAAATCAGTCACTTTTCTAAAGTCTTACCTCTGAGCACTGCTGCATTGGAGACCAGTCTAAACTCTCAACACAGGAGACTTTGCGGGGAGAAATTTAGATCTAAACCATTACAGTAGCTCTTTATTTTTTCTGCAGTATCTCTACATATTGTGTTTCTCCTGAGCCCTACAAAATCTTGCTAAAGCAAACCTTATTAATATCCCTATTTTACAGAAGAACAACTCTAGGAAAAACAAAGATATTAAGTAATTTGCCCAAGATTACTTGAGGGATTGCCGTTAGAGTCTTGTAAACCAAATCAATTTATTTTTGACTAGTACGTGTTTTTAAAAATTGAAATTGGATGATATTTAAGTCTATTTTGTACTGTTATAGTAAAACAATACCCGGGACTGGGTAATTTATAAAGAACATAACTTTATTTATCACAATTCTGGAGGCTGAGAGGTCTAATCAAGGAGTGGTATTTACTTCTTGCTGTCTCCTCACAGGGTGGAAGGTAAAAGGGATGGCCCTACTCCCACAAATCCTTTCAGCAGGAACATAGGTCACCTCCCATTAGATCCCACATCTTAGTACCGTTACTATGGCAACAAAACTTCAACATGACTTTGGGAAGGGACATTCAAACCGTAGTAGATGACTTCAGTGTTTTTTTTTAAATCTGCTACCACCATTCCTTATCATTTTAATGGATACTTCCAAATTTTATTTATCTGTACTTGAGAGGCAATTTGAATTCAGAACATCTCATCTATAAACAATATAAACAGAATACAACTTCATTCATCCTAATTTGGGGGCTTATGGAGATTTTAGTACATTGTACCATCTGTTTTTTTCTTTCTATTTCTGAATCATACCAAAAAAGTCAAAATCTGCCCTATATGTGGCAGATTGTAATTATTCCAAGACTCTGCTCTGAGCCTTCTTTTCCTAGGTTTAGTTTTCTAAGTCTTCCATCATTCCTCATAGGATATGCTTATCGGTTTATATAATACAAGGCATGATAGAAAAATACAGTTAATTCTTAAGTTAAAAAATTTACTAAGTAAATTTACTAAGTAAAAGACACACTGGCATTAATCTTCCCTCCCTCACTTCAAAATCATTTCTCCTGACATTCTTTTCATTTGCCAAAGAGCTTCTGGAAGTTCCCTTTTGAATGTATTTTCACACTTTACTCATCACAAGGGTTGATCAAAAACAGAGTGAATGCTGCTGCCAAGTGCCATCTAATGGAAAGACTCATAAAAATATTAAGATGTGTCCTAATTCACCTTATTCACCAGACCTGGCACATGTGACTTCTGGTTCTTCCTTAAAGTCAAAATGTCTATGAGTCAATTCAGAAGATTGGGGCAGCCGCAACAGCACAATTAAAGACACCCACAAAAGAGGCCTTCACAATAGCTTTGCGATTGAAGTGCTTGGGAGTATTTTGGGAAAGGTCATTGACTTTAATGTAATGTATATATATATTTAATTTAAACATTCAGTGTATTTTTCAATCACTCCTCTTATGTTGGCCCCACCTGCCCGGGAAGACTCCAGCTTGCTAACCATGTTCTTAAGAAATAGCCCTAGAATTTAGACAGGAGGTTAGGACAGTGTAGATTTGATCATGTAGCAAGAGACACTCACCCTTGCCAGTATATTTTAGTTTGTTAGTTGTGCGGGTAATAGTTCTGGTTATAGCTCTTGTTACTTTTGTTTCTTTGCAATGGCTGGTCACTGTGATGCATAACTGGTCACTATGATGCATATTGTAAGAACCAATCCCCAAATGACAAGCCATTTGACCTCTGTAGTTTTTGATTGCTTATCCCATATAAGCCCCAGACCACCAGAGATCAGGGCTTGATATTTTGGGAATGATCCTAATCAGTGCCCATTGACATCAATCAAATTGCCTCCAAATTCTGGGTGTCATTTCAGTGTTTCTACTTGCCTTTACAATCAGATCAGTGCAACACAGTTTAACTAAAGCTCAGTGACCTACAGATCACCACAATCCAGGTTTAATGCCTGGTCAGTTAACTTCATATATTTCTTAAATGTTTAAATGTTCAACCAGGAGAAAACAGGCTTATGTGAGACTGTGTCTTTTCTTTATTCTGTCTCTTAAAGTTTATTTATTAAAAAATGGAATAATCAATACCAGACCCCAAAAAGGAGGACTTACAACATACCTGTAAAAGTGAAAATAGGTTAGTAAAACAATTACGGATTCAAGTTCTTTTCCCCTTCTTTTTGGTCTTGGCAAAACATGTGGTTACCTATGCTCCTAAACTATCATTCTGTTGCTTTTTCCAGGAATGTATGCATAATTCTACTATTATTTGGGTCCAGTCGTACTGTGTTTCAGTTGAGACTATTTGCAAGAAGATAATACCAAGAGCTAATGAAATTTTGGTACTTGTCTGTGTGCTAGCTACTGTGAAAACATGTTGGAGATATTTTTCATTTTGTTCTCACAGTAACATTTACAAGGAAGGTATGGTTAACACAGTAACTTGCCCAGGGTCACACAGCTTTTATGGGAGACTGCAGAATGTAAGCCCGGAGTGACATTTCTTAGTTATAGCTGGATAGTTGATCTTCCTCTGCCTCTAACCTGTCACCCAATTGTTCTGAAGTTGAGTGGGGAACAAAGGTAGGCTTTTCAGGTACCTGCAAACTCACGCTTTCATCAAAGACCCGGGAAGAGAAACTTGGCTGACAGATCTAATTCTTTCCCCCCCTACTCCATATTTTTTTGCTTTGAAGCAATTATGAAGCCCTCTCCACCTAAATCTTAGAATAATCATTATTAGATATCTAAGAAATATAAGAAGAGGAAGAGGGAGGAAAAGTGGGGAAAATGTATGCAATTTGTGTATGCCTGTAATTCTAGAGGGATCACAAGTTTGAGTCCAATCTGGGCAATTTAGCAATTTGGTGAGAACTCGTCCCAAAATTAAAAATAAAAAGGCCTGGAGATATAGTTCACTTTGAAGGTCCTCAGTTCAATTCTCAATATCTTCCCATAAAGTTCTTTTAGAAACATGAATTCAAGTGGTTCCAGCTTTTTAAGGGAAACTGGCTGTCTTGTTGACTTATAATATCTCATATGTTACCTGAATAAGGTAGTGACTGATTTTGCAAGCTGCTCCTAGAGTGATTTGGGAAGCTGAATCTCTCTGGTTTCAGTAGCAACTAAACTGTATATGCTTCCAGCATCATCTCTGCAGGGTGTGTCTTTTTGCTATCTGTGACTCTAAGGGAGAATCATTCCAAGGGTGTCTTGCTTACACTGGCAAACTGTCTGAGGAAGGAAATGCTGTGGATCACTTCAAGTTGTTCATGTAAATTCTCTTTATGGAAGAAATACACTTGTTCTTGAAATGACATTGCATATGGCTTCCTATGTGCAGTAATTACACATCTAATGAGAGCCTACAGTGATACTAGGGTGAAAGTTCTCTGTAGCATCTCCATTGGTTCTAGTATATTTTGTATGGTCACAGTTATGTTTTGGAGTGATTGGGGAGCTGTCTTATAGCTCGTCGGTTACTTTCCTTGTGAAGTGTCATAAGATGGTTAATAATTTGCCTTTTATAGAGAAGAAAATTATTGTGCATCTTTGCATTACGGAGTCCTGGTCCTATAAGAAAGCAGAACATGTTCTTGTTTCCCAAGGAGATTTGGAATAAGCAGTGATGGAGAGCAATGGAAGCTAGTTCCCAAAATACTGATTGGGTCTCATTATATCTCTGCAGGAGAAACATGACATCCTGTTTCTCTACCAACATCCTGATTGTTCCCCTGACATCCATTGCTGATTTCTGCAGTGAAAATAATTGAGAATAAATGGCCTGCTGGTGTCCTCCCAACCCCAGTGATGTGGATGAGATGTAAGTGCTTGATTGCCTGCCCTCCACTTGGTTGATTGAATTCCTTCTTCTGTTTCCTTGTTATGGCACCTTGAGTGATGTAACATCTCTGTGCCACAATTTTCTGACTTGCAGTGTTAGAATATTTGTCAGACTGGGGTTAAACCCATAGCCTCACGCAGAATAATAATAGATTTAGTGTTTTAAAAACAAACCCAACAGACCAGAATTTGAATCATATTTTTGCCAGTTACGAATTTTCAAATCTTCAACTTATTAACTGCAATACAGTTATAATAATAGTTCACAGAACTTTTGTGCACAGTGCTGATAAAAATAATTTGTATTCTATCCTTAGGACAGTGCCTGGCATATCAGTAAATAGTCATTTTATTACCATTAGTACCATTATCATTTTTACTTATTTTTTAAAAACCCTTAAGAGCATGTTGGTGACATCCAGTGATGACACCAGGAGGGCTATTACAGGGAGTCCAGTAGAGGAGGTACTTCTGGCTTCAGTGAATTGTAAGAGCTACTGCAGGCCACCAGGGAGGACAGAGACAATTGCAAAACCAGAGAGAGCAAATTTCTGTTGGACAGTGACCCTTGACTATCTACAAATGGGTTGCATGTGTGTGCTAACTCCCCACTGGTGACTTGGACCATTAGTTGATCACTGGCTTCTCTCAGGAAGTTCCATGTGGGAACTCAGGCATGTTCTTAAGTCCCACTGATGACAACTTGAGTCTAGTTACTCTGAGTCCTTAGCCCTACTAAACATTGACCTTGGGTACTGTCTCTGGCCTGCTCATTTCAGTTTTGGCAAGAATCTTAACTGAGTCAGCTCAGTGAAAATCCCCCACTCTTAAAACTTTGGGTCAGATATCTCCTCAGCTCTGCCCATAGGCATGTCAGTCACTTAAAGAGCATCCGTCTGAAAATGGCAATACAATTTATTAGCCCTAGACGTACCTCATCTACCTCATGCTCCTTCAAAACCAAGGACCAAAATAACAATAACTGAGACATTTAATAAGATTTGCAGGGACGTTTAATTTCAGTTTTTATACAGTTCTACTCCAAATCCCCTGCCTCAAGTCTCTAATCATTGTCTTAAGCCCTTTGTCACTTGCTATTCCAGAAAAAGCAGAGTCCTGAGATAATGATCAACCAGACTGCAATGTGACCAGGAAAACTGTGTGGCCAGCTCTGCCCTCTCCACCCCAGCTATGAAAACCTCAAACCCTGCCTTTGTTCTCCTTTGCTATTAAACCTCAAAGTTCCGTTAGTCTTTCCAGGACAAATCTTTAAATTCTTTATGTGGCCACACTGATTAAAGCTCTTTTTCAGCCCTTCACCACTACCTGTCTCAGTGATTGGTATTTTGAGATTTCATGGCACAATCTGATCTGTGGGTACCCACGGAGTGAAGCTTTCCCCCAAACTCTAGTGACACTTGTCTGTGAGCAGTTGACCCCAATCTCTTGTCCTTACTGTAGAACTCCTGTTTGGTGGCCTATCTTGAATAAAGCTAAATAAACTGTGACCCAAGTATGAGGTTGAGGCTGATAAATATTCTTTGCTTGACCTGACTTTTGTTAGACTCTGGAACCTTCTCCAAACCCATCTGTGTGGTTCTTATAGAATCCAGTGTTACCAAAGATCCCTGCAAAACTCCCCCGACTTATGTGTGATCAAGTTCCTCATCCTACAACACTGCCAGATGTCTTTGTGACCCTGACCTGTCTGCAGCAGGAATCCCGTTAGATCAATTTAGTCCTTCTTACACCAGATATTTCATTTTAGTAATTTTTTGTGCACTGACCTCATCTGCTCCTTGACTGTAAATTTTCATTTGATCCTGTTGTATTCAGAGCTGAGTTCAGTCTCCCTCTTGTATTGGGTTGGTCCTCATGCCTGTCAGGTGGTTCTGAATAGTCTTTGTTACTATGTTTTAACAAATGTCATTATATTTTTCTCTAATGAAGCCGAGAGTTAACAGATTATAAGACAAGCACTCAGACTATAAGAAAAGGCAGCTTTAGCTCTTGTTTCAGGGTTGAGGCTGGTGCTAAAAAGCCTTTACCAGGTCGTGTGTGTGTGTGTGTGTGTGTGTGTGTGTGTGTGTGTGTGTGCGCGCATGTGCCCATGCATTGGTGTGTGCAGTGCATTCAGATAAACTTGTCTTCAGTTTATAGTATGGCTCTGTCCCTCCAGGAACAATGGATTAATAATCTACATAAGGCATTTAATTAAAAATATGTCATCATCTCATTACAGTCTTCTCTGAGGATACATCATTATTCTTTTTCCGCTAATAGAGGCGGTGTGGGAGCAGAGGCTCGCCAGCCTGCAGTGGCAGGTGCAGAAGGAGGGTGGTGTGGTGGGGAGAGGGGTCCTGGAGGTCCCACTTTCCCTCCATAGCCCTGTTCCTGTTTCTTTTCTGTGCTTCATGCTCAGCCCTCGCCATGGGTATCTACCCTCTGGAAGGCGAGCATGCCCTTGGAAGGCTGCGGGTTCCCTTCAGGCAGCTCCTCACCTCTCCTGGGAGATCAAGAGAGGATGTGTAGACCACAGCTTGACAGTCCTGTCTTCCTTCCTTTCAAATGTAAGCACAAGGAAGCAGAAAGGAACACACAGGGGCCCCAGAAAGAAGAGTCATGAATTATTCATCTCCTAGTCTGGGCTGCAGGCTCACAGCGTCTCCTCTTTTCCATCCTGAAAGATAGCCAATGAGAAAGACCCTTTCTTCACTGGTTGAATTACTGCATGTGAATGGCTGGAGGATCCATTTCAAAGCTGCTTTTAGAATTGGCCTATTAAAAACAGCAGCCCAATTTGTTTCAGGAGCTACACCGGAAATGAATGAAGGCGCTTCCATCTCTGCCAGCTATTAAAAATGCTTTGGCTCTCACAGAGCAATTGTTTTAATTAAATCAATAGTTATGTTTTATTGAATTCAATGCTCTTCAGCAAAAATCAGCATACAGCCTTGCAAAACTTCATTCAGGCTCATAGCGGGCCTGCAAATCGAGAGGCCAGCTTTTAAGGATTAGCTGGTGGGCCTCTTCCCAGTGTTACAGTTCTGAAATCCTCAAGGCTGTTCCCAGAAAAGTGTTGTCCCTGTCTTTGGGGAGGGAGTCAGGTAGCCATGACAGGATGCTCCCTTTCCTGGATTCCAGGGGATCACAGGGTTAGGACAATGGCTCCAAGCTTTTGGGTGGAGCTAAATGTCCCCTGAAAACCTCTTCCCTTGAAGTCCTCAATCTTAAAGGGGAACTAGGTACTATACATCTAGGGCTAATCAGCCTTGCCTGGCCAGCTCTGAGACAAACACTTCCTAAATGATCAACCCACTCCTGTGCAGATTTGAGAAGAGATTTGACCCAAGATTCACAGTGACAAAGGATAGAAAATGAAGGTCAATCTTTGTTCTGCTTTTAGATATCAATGTTGAGCATTTCTAGTCCTCAGTAAATTATTATGGTTCATAGCAAAAAATCCATTACTGTCCCAAAGGAAAACACAAATCGTGCTGACTGAGTGGCAGTAAGAGCCTGGGATTTTGCCCGTTCCCTTCCTCATGCTATGACTGCATCATGCTGTCATGCTGTCATGATGAAATAGCTCCATGTTGCCAGTATGCATTCATTTTCCCCCTCAGGAAAACCTGAAAATCCTGGCTTTTCTATGGGTGTCAAGCTTTAAATATTAGTTAGAGGTAGATAAAATAATTGGATTATACTCTTCACTATCCTTCCTTACCAGCTCTAATGTGGGGGCAGGTTTATATTACCTAGCCCATTGTCGTGGCCCTGTGACTATTCTGCCTGATGCATGCAAGTCGCATTGATGGGTACATCCTGCAGGGTGCAGCTTCAAGGCCACTGCATGGCTCTGCTCTGCATCCTTCTTCCTCTGTTATGGAAAGGTGATTCGAGGAAAGAGTTTTCTTTCCCCAACTTAGATCTGAAATGGTCAGGGGCATGACAAATGAACTGAAAGAGTCAAATTGACAGCAGGAAAGGAAGGGTTTATTTTCCCGTGTACACATAAGCTTCCATTAATGGGAAACTCAAGGAAGAGCCCCAAGTAAAGACTGATGTGTGCAATTTAACAAAAGGGAGGTTTTGGGGGCTTTAATGTAAGAGAATAGAATGTTCTATTGGGATTTTTGATACTAGTGATAATTGCTAGTCTGTCATGCTGGCTGTACGAAGCTGGATTTGTACTTGTTGGGGATAAGGGTCAATCTTGCTCAAACTGAAAAATTCTTAGGAGTCAACAGCAGCTAAATTTTCAGGAATGTTTTCCTTTTGCGGTATTTAAAATCAAACCACAACACTTCTGCTACTGAGCTACATCTTTAGTCTTTTTTATTTTTTATTTTGTGACACTATTTTATTCACTAGGTTGCTCAGGCTAACCTCAAATTTAGGATCCTCCTGTTTTATTTAGCCTCTTGAATAGCTGGGATTACAGTGTATACAACTGTGTCCACCATAAATTTTGGGATGTTCTGCTCAAGTTTGGATGATGATTCTTTCTGTGGCTACTTTCTATAACATGTTATTAATTTAAAATATCTCCATACTGATAGAATTTTTCGGCACGGGAGGAAACCATTTGATAGGATTTTGGGGTGGCTGAAAAGATAAGAAGTATAAAATTAAAATGGACCTTTACTTTAAGAATGTGGGGAGAGACCCCCTGACCTTCTAGGGTCTGGCATTCTCTCGGGCAGACACATGGTGTGGGGGCATACATGTAGCTAAGGTTTGGGGTGGTGCCTAAGGGGAATTAGTGATGCACAGGTAGCCCTTGGTATTCATTTCACACCGCAGGTGAATTCCTAGGGGCGGGGAAGATGACTTCAAAATAGAGTCCCTTGGTTCTGCCTCCCAGCTTTACCGGTTACAGTGTCCCAACTGGGGCAAAATCCTTTCACATACCTGTTCCTGTTCCTTCACTGAAATCCCAGACAGTACTTGCTGTTTGAGCCTTTATGTCAGAATGAGCAGAGCATGGAGAAAAGCTGGGGTCCATCCGCTGCAGACATGAATGGAGGCCTGGCAAGGAGGGAATCGCAGTGCTGTTGAGTGCCATAGGTTTGTGGGTCGTGTGTTATTGTATATCACTTAACCTAAGCTACCAACACATCTACTAGTGAAAAGTTATTTCAGAAATGCGGTGAACACTAACACCATAGATATGTGAGTCATCAATTTTCAGCCGTGTGTTCTGCCGAATGAAGTCCAGTTTTCTTATCCGGACCTGCTGAGCACTTTCCTAGCCATGAAGTTCAGTTTCCCGCCGTCAGCACTGTGCTAGCTGTATCATTCTTGCAGTTGCTCCACACGGCAGGGACCTTTCAGGTGCCTGCAGCTGTTGTAGCATCTGTCTGGAATGTCCTTCTGCTATTGGCTAACCAGGCACTTTTAGGGGCAAATTCCTATACTTTCAGAGAGAAAAGCAGTTGTCCCTTTAAAAGATCATTGCGAGGACTTCAAAGGTGGTTTTTGCTTCTTTCATCTAAAACTTACTAGGAACCAGCCCAAATTGGCCAAGTCACTGGCTCATTCATTTTAGGTGATCTAGAGTAAATTTTGCTCATTGTAATACTGAATTCTCCACCCATGGACATTCTTTATCTTTTTTTTTAGAACATGTGATTTATGACTTCAAACTGAGTGTGCTCAAGGTGAGCCTGCCTCTCTACATGTTGCAATGAATCTTAGTTGTGTGAATATGATTAGGATCCCCCATGCTGTCTTTGTTTAAAGAAACTCTGCTTGAGAATTATTTTCAGTGCACTCCATCCTTACTGCAAGTTATAAACCTCTTTCCACTCTGTTATTGCTGCAATGTGCTTATTGACTTTAGACTCACTGTGTGGTGAGCCCATTCCATTCATTTATGCTTTTCCTCTTGGTCTAAACCTTCATTCTCAGAATGTACCCCACGATCTCCCCTCTCTAGATCAACTTTCTGGTCCTCACTCCCCACTCCTTGCAAAATTAGGCTTCTCTTCCACCTTCAGAATAGGCTGTTGAGAATTCACTCTTCCTTAGTTCTTATCACCATGCTTGTCATTGTTGGCTTGTTTATTCTTCCCCACTAGAACTCAGAGCTTCTTATAGCAATATCTATGCTTGTATGTTTACTGCTGGTACCCAACACAGGTTAAATGAGTGAATGCAAGTTTTCTGAAGAAGTAGAAAATGGATTGTGCATTTCACAGGGCTCTAACCATAAACACATGAATTTCTGAATAAACATGTATATATTCTATATATGTGTTTATGTACTCTTGAATATAATAGGTGATACAAATTGCTTAAAAGAAACCTGAGAGGTTTTAGGAATGCCAGGAATAGAGGATACATCTTAAGAGATTGGACAATGCGATTAAATTTAATTCAAATGGCATGCAGGTAGAATACTAAGGGTAGAATTAGACAGACCAAGTTGGTATGGCCCTGTCACTCTGCAGAAGTTCACATTCAGGATGTTATAAGTGGCAGAAGCATCCTAGCTCCATAAGAAATGTATTACTTTTCAGAAATACCTTAAGAGTAACTAATGATTGGTGAAGCAGAATTAAAAAATAATTTGAGTAGGGGATGTTGAGGCACACCTCTAATCCTAGTACTTTGGGAGACCAAGACAAGAGATTCACATGTTAGAGGTTACTGAGGATGTAGCTCAGTGCAAAGACCCTGGGTTAAATCCCAGTATGAAAAAAAAAAATTCAAGTGAAGAAACAGATACATTCTAGGGACAGTTTGAGTCACTTTTCAGATCAAATGTCTCTTCTTGACTTCCAACCTGAAGCTTTAAGTAGTCCTGCAAGGGTGGCAAATGATACTGCTTCATGGCCTGATAAAAGCTACTTCTTCTAATAGCTTTGGTAAGTGTCTGTTACTAGGGAGGATGGGCAGATGTGTATGGAACCCTGGGTCTGTAGAAACAAGAGGCCATCAGATGTGACTATTTCTGACGTTCCATTATAATGCCCCTCTCTATGGCTTGAAGGTGTTTCTACAAAGATTTTCAGAACCACAAGACTCTAGAGTTCACATAGCGTATTTGTAATGAAAAGGACGACTCTGGCCTGATCATCTCAACACTAGGATCTAGATGTTTACTACAGAAGGGTGAGTCACTGAGACCCGAAGCTTTTCAGGACTCAGCCACCCTGATGAGCGATGTTGCTTTAATGTAATGGCTGAGTATGTAACTGAAAAGCTATAATCCTAATACACAGGTCTGGAACAGAATCTCTGGAAGGACCAAAACCAGTGAGGACATCATTGGAAAAGTGAATAAAGACATCCTTTCCTGGACAGAATCAGTTTTCAACTGTGAAACTGTCCATAAAACATAGAAAAAATGGTCAGAAATCAATACCTTATAGTTCACTGAGTGTAACAGTGGGAATCCTCTTTTGCAGAATTGCCTTTCCTCTCTTTGCCCAGAATTTTAAATTCTAAAGAAAAGCTGTATCTAGATGATTAAGATGTTAACCTGTTAAATAGTCTTCTCTTGGATTTATGGACCATTAACCATCTGGTGACCTTCTGATCACTTGAAAATGGGTAATGACCCTTCTTATTCTTTAGCTCTGTGCATCAGCTAACATGGAGCATGTAAAGTGCTGTGGGGTCTAGCTTGCGGAAAAGTGATACATTAGTCAAAAGAATTATAGGAACTAGACCCAGGAGGTCACAGACAACTGCAATGTCCCAACTAGGAAAAACAAACAAATAAACAAACAACAAAACAAGAAAAAGGCCCAGACCCCAAATAATAAACACCCAACCTAGTGTGTTGCCCCTTCTGTATCCTCTTCCTTGCTATAAAATCTTTTTTGGGGGGTGGGTGTGTAGCTCCATCGTGCCATCTTGTCAGGACGCTAGCCTTTGAATACACCTGGTTTCCTTCCACTGATGCTCATCTCCTGAATTTTGGCTTCTAAGCACTAAGTAGACGTACTTGGGTCTGGCAACATGACTGCTTACCTCTGTGCTTCGTATTTGGATGAGAACTAACTGACCTCTCTGGACCAAAAGAGTCCTCAATTTATTGGATGTTTCTTGGCAGCGGTGCAGTGTGTGACAAGATATTGACTTTATTGTTAGTATTTGTGAGACATATTTGTGTACTCTACATATAATTCTTAACCACAGCTCTTTAAGTGCAGTATCGTTTTCCTTATTCCCATTTATCAGTTTAGAAAATGGAGTTACTGAGAGGTTAAATAGCTCAAGGTCACACAGCTGCTAAATTTTTGCAGCAGCCTTCAAATCTAGCCAGATTTGAGCCAGAGTTTAAAGCAATGATGGGTGAGTAAAATAAACATAGCCAGATCTGTCCTTGAAGTTGACGAACAGAGTTGTATTCGCCAGGTTTGTTGTTGTTGGGCAGAGTACCTGACACCTCAGTTTACAGAGGGAGAGGTTTAGTTTGGCTTGCAGTTTCGTAAGATTCAGTCCATGGTTGATTGGCTCCAACACAGAACAACATGGTAGAATAGCATGGGGAGGTAAAGCTACTTGGTTCACGGCAGCTGGGAAGCGAAAACAAGGGAACAGTGCCAGAGAAGCAGAGGCCAGGGAGCAGATACAGTACCTAGTGTCACGCCTCCGTGGCTCACAGAGACACACCCTGAGGTGTACCTAAATAATCCACTAGACATTTCTTACTCTATTCTTATTCCATTAATCATGATTAATGTTCACAGGGGCCATGTGGGTTGACATACAATTCAATAATTCATTGAAATCCAATCCAATCCAACAAACTCATACTTGACACCTACTCTTTTCTAATTATTACAGGAATCCAAGATACAGAATAAACTACACTTTTTCTCACGGAGCTTTTGGCTAAAAGTGATTTTATACCTTTTTTTTTTTTTTTCTGTTCAGATAGCTGCCAAAAACTGGCAGAGAGACTGCCTTAATGCCTTTTTGAGGAAAAGCATTCTGAAGGAAAAAAAAAAACAAAACACAAACCAGCAGTGTGCCTTATAGGACACCCTCCCCCACTCCCTATTCCTCCCATCCATTGGCAAGCATCTGCCTTGGAGACAGGAGGCACCTGACAGGCTGGGTGAGACAGTCCTGCAAGGAAGCAGGCACCAACATGGGTGTGTTTAGAAGCTTGTTTCATTAAGGTGTTTTCAAACTGTGACCACTGGTGAGAGCTCTCCTGTTGCTCAGATGCACCCTTTAATGCTAAGTGGATGCTCAGGAAAATCACACTGATTTGCTAGCTTTATAAAGTGATACACATTTGTGTGAGTGTAAAAGAGGGTTACCAATCTTTCCTTCTCATGCAGCTTCTCCTGCAACCAGAGATAACAACAGAGTTTAGCTTCCTAGGGTAATGCTCAGTGGGGAGGGAGGGTCAATGTTTGCAGCGGTGCGGAGTGAACTTTCTGTGAAGGGCAGGGAAGACAGTGTTTTAGGCATTGCTTGCCTCCTGTTGATTTCTCTTGCAAACACTTGAATCAACTGTGCCATTCTGGTGTGAAGCGGAGATTGACGGAATTGAAGCAGTAAGTGAAGGAGTGTGATCGTGTTTCACAGAAACTTTATAAGCAAAAGTGGGTCATAGTTTGCCTACAGGTCATAGCTTAGAGATTTCTGTTTCAGATCTTTCAGCTCTAGCTCCCCGGGAGTAGGAGAAAAGGAAGAAGGATCTAGAGCTTGATATAGTTATCACTCATGAAGAGTGAGCATGTAGAGCGGGTGTGACACAGAAGGTCAGGTTGTGTTTCTTGGATCCCTGAAATGTGCCACATTCAAGAAAGCGAAGGTATCATTTGCTGCAGTGCCCAGGCTTTGGATAGAAGGTGAAAGTGGAAATATATATATATGTGTGTTTATTTTGGAGTAATTTTAGAGTTGCAAAGATGGTGTAGAGTTTACATATATACCTTTTACCCACTTTCTCTTAATGTGAATATCTTATATTACCATGGTTCATTTCTTAAACCTAAGAAACCTTTACTATAGCTAAATAAAAAGTCATATATATATATATTTGCATGGAACTCCTAAACCCCTGGAATTTCTTAAAAATAAGCTGTTTTGTTTCCTTTTTAATGGAATCCCCTTTCTGATGATTCCTGAGTTTAAGTTAATGAGGTGACTCTTGAAGCCTGTTGGGAAGGGCCCTTAGGGCTTCAGGATGGGGCTTGGTTGCCAGAAAGCTTAAGCATATGACTAGAGGTTGGAACTTTTAGCCGCATGAACTGACCTCTGGGAAGAGGAGGGGAGATTGGAATCAGTGACCAGTGGCCACCGTTTTCGTCAATCATGCGGCCAGTTTTGAATAAGATACAGAGCAACACATTTTTAAACAGCAAAATTCAGAGGGATTCCTGGTTGGTGTACTGGGTGGATAGTGCACCCAGAAGCCATGGAAGCTCTGCACTATTTCCCCTAATCCTGCCCCTGTACTCTGCCCCATGCATCTCTTTTGCCTGGCTGTTCTGGATCACACAAGCTGTATAAAAAACTGACAATGAAAAGCAGAGGTCATTTCTAAGTTCCTCTAGCCATTCTACTGAATTATCAACCCGAGGAAAGTTTTTGTAGAGCCTTGAATTTTCAGTGAGCTGGACAGAAGTGCATAGCTTGGATACCCCACATGTGCCTGCCGTCCAGGAGTGGGGTCTGTCTTTTGAGACTGAGCCTTGAACCTTGTAGCTCTTGGCTAACCCTGGGATGTTAGAGTCAGAACTAAACTGAAGAATGCCTATATTGCTATTGGCAAATTGGTTGTTGTTTAGAAAAACTACAGACAGTTATTATTAAGCTAAATTCTAGGCTTTATTTGGATCTTACCTGTTTTTTCACTGCTGACTTTTTTGCCTTTCAGGAGCTCATCTGGGTGTTATATTGCATCTAGTCCTCATGTGTCTGCAATCTTTCGTAGTCTGATGGTTTTATAGTCTTCCTTTGTTTTTCATGAGTTTTGACTCATCTCCCTGCTAGCTTGGGGTTAGGAACTTTTGGAGACAGTGCTGCAGAGGTGAAGTATCTTTTTATATCTGGTCATATCAGGAATATCCAATATCTGTGTCATCTCACTGTTGATGTTAACCTCAATAATTTGGCTAAGATAGTGTATGAAGACTTTTTTTCATTGAGAAATTACTGGTTTTTTTTCAGTTAGGAATATTTTTGAAGGATTTTTAAAAGAAACCATAAGTAAACAAAACCTAGTAAGGGTTGGCTATAGTGCAAAACTATGCAAACAAGAACTAGGCATTTGTGATTTAACAACCACAGATGAGTGTTGTTTATTGCTGTAGCCAAATGTAGTCTATCCTGACTAAAGAGGGCTAATGAAACTCAAAGAGGTTAAGAAATGTATTTAAGTCCACACAGCTAGTAAGGGATGGAACAGGTCTTTGAGCCTATTCTGTCAGATTCCAATTCTGGCTTATTAGTCAGGCTAGGCTGGGCTCTGCTGCAGTAGCAATTTGCACGGATATTTTAGAGGCTCAACATTTACATCTTACTCATGCTAAATCCCAGGTAAGTCAGGTGATTTCAGAGCAGTTGTCATTCATGGGTATTTCAGGAAATTCAGGCCACTTTGTTCCTTCCCATTGCTTTGCCATCTCAGTGTGAAGAGTTCACCGTGGCAGGGGCAGAGAGAATCTGGAAATTTTAGAGGCATTGCCCTGCCTGAGTGCGGAGATTACACATCACTTCTATTAGAATCTGCTCGTCCACCTAACTGCAAGGTACACAGAAGTACTTTTTCCCATCTGTGCCTGGGGGAGAGCAGACACTGGTGAGTTTTTTAATGACTCCCTCTGATGGTTTCTTTCCATCAGGCTATGTTGCTTCTGCCACCAGGCTCAGAACAACTCTGAACATGGAGAGAGGCCAAAAAATGGGAACTGTCAGTCTTCACTGAGAGAGAATTTTACTTAAAATCAAGGCTGTTCCCTCCATTAGACTTTTCCTGGCTTCTGCTCTATTACAAAAATCTTCCATTCCAACTTCTATTTGTAAAAACCCAAGAGCTTTCTCCTGTTCCTTTCCCACATACCATCCTTGCTAGGCAAGTTAACAGTAGAAGTGCCACTTGGATTACTCCACCTGTAGTATTTGCAAAGTAGGAATCCTGGTGTCCTTTTGTTTGGTCCTTGGTGGAAGGGAAAACTAGTCAAGTGTTTTATGGATAACAAGTTACACGAGATAGGATGCATCACAGGGGCTGGAGTGACCCCACTGGCACACATATTGTTCTCCCACTAACCTCTGACTCATAGAACTTGGGCTGCTGCCAGTTGTGACCTTGAAGGTAGATCCTGGGCCTGAGCTTCCTACTCAAAGGATTACCAACCGAGGCAAACAGCTCCCTTCTCTGTGTTCTGTGTACAAATAGCCCAGAAGAATGTGCTGTAAGAGCACAAAAACCAACAAAAACATTGCATGGTTGAATACTTCTGGTGAACTTTCTGAAATAGTTAATAAGCTTAACTTTGCATTTGAAAACTCCAAAATACGTGATACTGCAAAAATATTTACCAGGCTGGGGTGTAGCTCAGGATAGAGCACTCACCTGGTATGTGTGAGGCCTTGGGTTCAGTTTCCAGTACTTCACACATGCAAAATGTTTCCCAAATTTGCTGAACCATTGCACATTGTTTTCATGCAGCGTGTGGAGGAGTGGGTTCCACTTTGAGAAATGCGGACCTGGCCAATATTATACAGTAATGAAATATTTATTTTTAAAAAATCTGGTCCTATGTTCATAGGTTTCAAAAAAGATTTTCCTCTTCTAAGTACAATATAACTTTTGTATAATCCAGAGCTTACTGCATTCTGCATTCATTAACTCATTAAAATGATTACTTGATTGTTTACTTTTTTGTTGTTGAATGGGTTCTATATTGTCCAGGTTCAAAAATCAGAAAAAGTAGATGTCCAGTAAAAATCTCTCTCTCCTCCTTCTTGTCCTCCATATGCTCAGATTCCTTTCTTCCCTCCTTCCAAGAAGCTATGGTCTGTAAAATGGTTTCTGTACAGACTTCATTTGTAAGAAAATGCAACAAGCGTCTCAATCCCAATTTTTTTTTAATGGAAAAGAAAAAGGTTTACAGAATGAGATTGATTGAAATATAATTTACACAAAACAAAATGCATGCTTTTACAGTGTATAACTCAGTAAGTTTTGGCAGTGTATTCTGTCAGGTAATCTTGGCTGCAGTCCTGATACAGAGCAGCATCTCCCAACTATTTTCTCCTACCCGCTCTTTGCATGCATATCTCTTTCTTCATCCCTGTACCTAGTAACCATTTGTTTTTCTTCTCTTTTAGTGCTGCCTTTTCTATAGCCCCATATAAATGGAATCATATTCCATGTAGTCTTTTTTTTTTTGCTTGACTTCCTTGAATTGCCATAATATTTTTAAGGCGTGTCTAAGTTCATTTATTTTCAGTGTTTAATATTCTACTTGTTGGGAGGAAAAGCTTTTTCCTCTACCAACTTAGTCCCTTGACCACATGAACTAAGTTGGTAGAGGAAAAAGCTTTTCCTCCCAGCAAGTAGAATATTGAACAAGTTTAAGTGCGTTAATTGATACATAGGGAGTAACGGGAGAAAAGGTGGCTTTTTTTTGCACATAAATATTTTATAAAGAATGATACAACAGCTAGAGGTGAAGGTTTACATATTAGCTTATTGAATTAGCAACTTGGGGCTTTAATGGTAAAAGATGGAAAATTCTGTTTAGGTTTGTTTACACAATTTTGTACGATGACCCAGGGCTAAAAATCAGTTTTCTCTCTTAGAGAAAATCTTCTGGAAGGACATTTATGGCAGCTAAATTCTTGAGAAAATTTTGCTTTAATTATTAAAGGGAAGTTTAGATAACACTTCTTTCTGAGAATAGTAGAGAGGATTTTAAACATTTCTAAAAAATGAAATGGTCTATGTCTGAAGTGCTGGACATATCAATTGCCTGTTCTGATCATTTATTATATATTGTATGACATGTTGAAATGCTGCAGTATTCCCCATAAATATGTACAATTGCTAAATGTCAGATTAAAAACTATTACATAAGAAACTTCTCTTCGCAGCTATGGTTTGTCCAAATGTTTTAAATTTAAAATAGTCTCTGTGCCGTTCCCTTTGTATTGAATGAGTGAAAGCACCACCATTCACTGGGCAGATACTTGTATATTCTCAGTTAGTGGTGATTATGAGTGTCCTGATTAATCTAGGCTGTCAACTTGATTTGATTGAGAGATGCTTAGAAAATTAGTAAAGCCCACTTCTGGGTGTGTCAGTGAGAGTGTTTCCAGATAAGCTTGGCATGCGGGTCAGCAAACTGAGGGGGAAGATCTACCCTGAATGTGGGTGGTATTTTCAGATAGATGGGGAGGGCTGTAGTGGAAGAAAGCAGAAGAGAGAAGAATCCGTGTTAGAATGTGCAAGCCTGGTTTTTTTTTGAGCAGGTGCATCTTTTGCTGCTGCCGCTGCCCGTGGACATCAGACTCTAGCTTCTTCACCAATTGACAGCAACTCTGTAGGGAGTGTTCAGCCTCAAGCAGGGGCTGCATCCTTTGTTCTTTGTTCTACTTACTTTTCTTTTATTGTTGAGACAAAATACTCAACACCCAAAGATAATAGGGGAAAGGTTTGTTTAGCTCACACTTTGTAGAGGTTTCAGGTGTAATTGGCTGGCTCCAAGACAGGGCGGCACATGGCAGAGGGGCAACAGTTCATAGTGTGGCAGAAGACAGCAAAATCTACAACAGGAAGGGATGGGGGGAGAGAGAGAGAGGAGAGAGGAGATAGAGGGAAAGAGAGAAAGGAACAGAGCGAGGCCTCTTTTTGGTTCCTCATATTGTATGCAGGCTACCTGCCCTACTGTGGGGTAGCATTTCACACCCTCAATCCCAGCATCAGACCATGAATCAGTCACACACTCCAGAAACCTGTCTCCATGACTGCATAAGACTTTGAGGGGACATCTAGATGCAGACCATAATATCCCTGTTGTTCTGAGGCTTCTAGCTTGGATTGAGCAGTTATTAGAATTCTCTGGCTTTCTAGGCTGCAGAGGCTATCTAGGCTCTGATCCTGTCACCTGGTTTAATAAATCTCCTTTTAGAATTATATAATTTGATTGGTTCTATTGCCTTGAGGACTCTAATACAATGAGCAAAGCTGCTATGAACATTTGAATCCAAGTCTTTATGTGGACATGCATTTTCCATAAACGCTGTTATAGGCTGAAATTGTGTTCTTCAAAGTTCAGATGTTAAAGTTCTAACCCCCATATCTTAATCCGACTGGGCTGCTATCACGAAATAACATAGAATTTGTAGCATATCAGCAATAGAAATTCATTTCTCACAGTTCTGGGGGCAAAGAAGTCCAAGCTCACGGCACTGGCACATTTGATGTCTGGTGAGAGCTCACGGCTGATTCATAGATACTACCTTCATCCTGTGTCCTTGGGCAAAGAAAGGGGAACACAGCTCTTTTATCAGCGCCTTAATCTTATCACAGGGGATTCCCTTTATGATCTAATCACCTCCCAAAGGCCCTGCTACCTACTATTATTGCCCTGGGTGTTAGGGTTTCAGCATATGAACTTTTTTTGGGGAGTGGTGGTGGTAATTGTAGAACCTAGTATTTCAGATTATTGACTGTGTATGGAGATAGAACCCTTAAAGGTTTACTTTAGAAAATGTGAAATGATATGGATGGCTTCATTTGATATGATTTGTGTCTCTGTATGAGATTATGGTATAGGCAATAACCATAGCCAGGTGACCATGTGGGGACAAAGAGGGGAGGCATCCATTTGCAAGTCAAGGAGAGAGCTCTCAAAAGAAGCCAGAGCTGTCAAACACTGACCTTTGACTACCAGCCTCCAGAACTGAGGAGATAAATTTCTGCAGTCTTTGTTATGATTGCCCTAGCAAACTAATATATACATTACATTACATCTTGCTTTTATCCACTTAAGTAGTAGGCTTTCATATTAATAAATGAAGAGTTTATGTTGTATTTTATTTGAAGCAACAGAGTATTACTTTGTATAAATTTGAGCCTACAGCTCTGTAAGGAAGGTTATCCTAATTATCTCAGGGGTAAATTGGATAGCCAGAGACTCACAAAGGGTGAATAATTTTTACTAGCTGGTATGTAGAATATATGAGATTTCCCCAACTCCAAGCCTTATGTGTCTATAGAATTAAGTCTGATGTCCCTATCTTAGCATTTTGGTTTGTCATAATTTGTCTTCCCCATTTTTAACCAACTCTTCCTTCCACTAGTCCACCAACAACAGATCATTGACTCTATTAATTTTGTACTATCTCTGTAGGAGGAAAAACATATTTGAAGACTTTTTATCTGGATTTCCATTGCCTGCAAATCTTTCTGCCCTTGGGGCTTTGCAACTTGGAAGCAACAGGTTTCAATGCTTCAGAGGAGGGCGAGTAACCCATAGAGAATGAAATATTTGCTTACCTTCAACTGCCAAATTAGATTTCTGTTTTATTAAGAATAAAGAAAATGGACTGCAGCCCAGGGCCACACTCCTGGCAGTCTTAACTAGCAAGCGTTAGTACCTGTCGTAATGAGCTACACAAAGGAGGGATCATGGCCAGTTTGGAGAAGAAGTCTGATGAAATTTTGTTGTCCAAAGCTCTGTGAAAGGAGAGCAGGCTGTAGAAGAAACCAGATTGTAGGAGCCTGGGTAAGGTCTGATGAACTATGGTAAATGCCCATTTCCACGAATCTCCCTCAGAATACATCCCTCACTTCAGATACACTGACTCCAATTTTCCTGCGACTCTCTGAAGCAGTTCTGAATTCCTCTTTCATGGGGGTCTTTAGTTGTGCTGTTGTGACCACCTTAATGTCCCAGATAGGTTAAAAATGTTTACCTTTCATGATCATTTTGACTTTGGGGAAGTCACTTGGTACCAGACCAGTGAGTAAGATAGATGAGAACACACTGCAAAATTTTTATTTGACAGTAATTACCATAAACATTTTGAATTGATTCAGGTATAGAGGCAGTCACAAAAATCACCTTCTAAAGAGAATTTTCCGAACTGCTTCAAAAAGCTGTAGGAATGATGGGCTAATTATGTTTGAAGCAAGGGAAAGTATTTTGGGAAGATTAATGGCAATGTCTTTTATTGTAATAAATTTAGAAATTTTATTTATTGTACTTTTTTTATCCTACTGCATATGAAGTATGTGCTTATTCAAGAGAGGGGTTCTGAGGGCAAAGGATGGGCTATACCTCTCACCTGGGTGTCTGCGAGGATGTTACCTCCCAATTTCACAGCCTGACCCTGTAAATAGGTGCACTGGGCCCAGTGTGTCCAGAGCTTACCTCAACTGTCCTATATCCCCATGTGCCACAGGTAAATCCCAGAAGCTGCCATATGGGCTGCAAAGACTAGTAGTTGTAGAAATTAACTGACTACTCACCGTCTTTGAAGCCCATCATGGCACAAAGTAAGCAAAACTTTTTGGGAGAGAGCTGAGTCTGGGGGAAGAGGAGAGCGTGGCAGAGACTCAAAAGGGTGCCGGTAAGTATCCACTAAGGGTAGACATACAGCAAGAAGCAATGTGGATGCTAGATTTCAGTTCTTGTTCAAACTTTGTTACCAAGTCCATTGAGTTTGTTGACAAAAAAATCAGATTAACACAAAAAATCAGATTAAGTATGCATGAACTAAACTGCATTTTTTTCATTTGATTTTTGTGTGTTACCAAATCAACATGAAGGAAACAATCAAAGCCTGGGAATATAGCTTGTTAGTAGAGTACACGCTTAGCATGCATGAGGGCTTGGACTCAATCCATAGCACCTCCTACCCTCCAAAAAAACCAGAGTAATTATATATAATACTGTCATCACTCAAGGGAATATCAAAGGAACAGTGTCTCTCACCTGGAATAAAGGGCTAATTTAACTTTTTGTTTCTTTAATGTATAGTATGGTGTGATTTTTCTATCAACACTTAACTGTATGCTGCTTATATGTTGTCCTACCATAGGCACAGACAAGTGTCTTGAAACTTTGCCAGATCCCACGCAGACTGCCCTGATGGAGATGCTTTTGTTTTTCTGCATAGTACTGGTGATTGGACTCAGATCCTTCAGACTGATTGGTACTCCTCATCCTTTTTTTAATCTTTAGATAGAGTCTTGCTAAGTCACTAAGTTGCTCAGGCTAAAGCAGAGCTCATGATCCTTTTGCCTCCGCCTCCCAGAGTGTAGGGATTACAGGCATGTGCACCAAGCTCAGTTACACTCTTTAAAAATGAGGTTATCCCTGAAAGTAGCCCTCTGAGGATGCGAGCAGCAGCCTGGTCTGGGATTACATTTCTAGAACCTCTTATATCCAGATATAATCACATCAGAACCAGTGATGAGGGGTGGAGGTAATGCTTGCCTAGCTTTGTTTTGAAAGCTCTTCCTTCTCATCTGCAAACTATCTGCAGAGGACCCAGATGACCTGGGAGTTGAAATTACTTGGGTTCCTGAACCTCCACTGTACTGCTGTACGCCCAATAGGCCCCAATAAACATTTGTTGAAAGAGTATGTTTGACTCTTTGCCTTTATTGTTTGCAAGATACACAGTATTTTCAAAAGAAATTCCTTTTACTCCAGTTAGAATGAGTTGGGTTTTGTTTCTTGCAACAAGTTGGTATCAGTCTTATGCAGGCAAGGTTCTCCTCCTTTCTGTGGTACCCATAATACTTTGCAGCTATTTGTGTTAGGGTCCACTAGGGGAATAGAATATGAAATACATGTACAATCAAACAAAGGCTTTGTGAGGCAGGCTTTCAGGATCAGAAAGGGAGGAGTCTCTGCAGCTGCCTGGGGAATCAGAGATAGGAGAACCTAAAATGGCCATCTGCATGCTAAAGAGCTGGAAGCTCTAGTGGCAACCGAATGTTGAAAGCCTAGAAACCTGTTGCAGAGTCCAGTGTGAGTCTGCTTTCTGCTGGAAAGCAGAGTCTGCATTGAAAGGCCGAAGAGTGACCTGGAAGCCAAAAGGACCTGGAGATGAAAATCCAAAGGCAATGACAAAGACCAGGGCTCCTCCAAAGAAAAAGAGCAGCTTCCTCCTTCTTTCCCTTTTACTTCCTGCAGGCTAAAAGTCTAATGGTTGGTGCCAACCTCATCAGTGTTGAGTCTTTCTTCCTCAGCTTTTGGCTTAAGAGTTTTTGATCCAGAGGTTTAGTCATTTGCTAGGTAGTTCTTACTCAACTCAAGTTGACACATCACAATTAATGACCAAACTGTGTTTGAGCATGTGATATACTGTGTTATTTTGTCATGTGCCTGTCTTTCCCAGAGCACTAATGCATCAGGGCTGAGGACTTGACTTTATTTGTAAGCTCAGTACAGTTCTCAAGCCATTAACACAAGCAGAAGTCATTTGCAGAAGGAAATGACTTTAAATTAATTTTCCTCTCATCTAAAGGTGAGATAAACTGTAAGAGAAAAACATCTGGTGAAGGCTCAATTGTATCTCAGAGAGTTTGCTTTGCAGGCAGGAAGCCCAATTTATTTTTAAAAGCAAGTGATAGATTCAGAGACAGCAAGCTTGAGTTTTCCTGTTCCACGCCTTACTCTTCTTCTGTTCTGCAAGGAGGTGGTCATTATCTCCACGGAATTTGGACCTGCCTGAACCCCACCCACTCATTTATTATTCTACAGACATCTTCTAGTGCCTAGTGTCTCTCCATCATTATATGAATGGCTGCAGAGAAGAAACCAGAAACATTAGCCTTGGCGCCTGTCTTTAAGTAGTTGCACATTTATTAGAGAAATGAGACGGTGTATGGGAAGCAATTATTGGGAAAGGTGACTGCATGGAATGAATGGCTAAATTGTGCAGCAATGCTGCAAAGTATTAGAGGTCAGAAAGTGGATGAGTCATAGCGGCCTGGAGTAAATCACAGTGTCATGGTTGGGGGAGGCCCTAACTGTCATCCTAGTTTTCCATTGGGGAAAACCAGCGGGCAGGAAACTAAAGCCACTCTCGTCAGATAAAACCACTCACTCCCTGGAGAAGGAATTGGAAGAACAGGGGAATGCTGCTGAACAGAGGGGACATAAGAGTCAAGAGGAATGTAGACAAAGACAAGGGAGAGACAGAGGGAAATTCCAGGCAGGAGAAAGACCTGAGCCATGCAGCCTGGACCTGAGCCATGCAGCCTGTTCCTGACCCAGCCTGGTGGTGCGGAGGCTGTGCTGGGAGACCCCACCTCATGGTCCAAGCTCTCTCATTAACCAAGCAAGTACCTCATCTTCTCGGAGTGTCTGCTTGCCATTGTGAAAATGCTGACAGCAAAGCAACCCTCACAGGGCGAGAGAGGAATGTTTATGGGCAGTAAAGTCACTGATGTGTAAAGATTTCAAAATCAAAACCATTGGATGGATGACTTCACAGTGGAAGTCCTTTACTTCTTGTCTAGAGAGAGGTTTTGACAGGTTCAACAGAAACTCTCTGCTCCTCCTGGATACAGATCTCTTCAAGGGGCACTGGGTGTCTTTTGGCCCTGATTGCCTCCTTCCCATATTCCCCGTGGTTCCAGCCCAGATCTGTAGCTCCTCTGGAAAGACAGAAGGTGCTAACTTTATTTCCTAGATATTTGTACTATTTATTAGTGATCTGATTTGATAGATTAATATCACACTTAGTTACAGCCCCTGTGGGATGCTGAGGGTGGTGCTGAAAAACTGTTGGAGTTAGGAGAAATAGGTTCTTGGCTCTGCCAGGCACCGGCTGGGTGACCTGTGACAACTGACTTAAACTCTCCGGGCCTCAGAAACTTCAGGCTACATTATCGCTAAGGTCTGTCTTGATCCAAATATTTTATGAGTCTAAGAAGACAAGGATGTAAGAGAAAAAGAGTGTATGTTCCACAGTCAGATGGGCCAGGCTTCAGAAATCCAGCTTTGAGATTTACCAGTTATAGACAACTGGGAAAGTTATTTAATTACTGTGAGCCTCAGGTTTTTTTCATATATAAAATATAACATGTGAAATAAAAGTGCTCATAATGAAAGCAAGTCTTAGAATAGCGCCAGATACATATATGCATTTGGCATGTATTGGCTCCTTTATTTTTTTCCTTTATCACTAGCAACCTAAGGAAGCCAACTAATCTTCCTGCATAGTAAGTCCTTTCCTGCCTTTTTTTGATGTTGGGGACTGATCTCAGGGCCTTTGCACTGAGCTACACTACCAACTCTTCATTTTTTACTTTGAGACAGGGTATTTTTAGATTGCTAGGTTGCATGGGCTGAGCTTGGACATGTGTTCCTTCTACCTCAGCCTCCTTAAGTGTTAGGATAACAAGCAAACGCCACCATACTCACCCTCTTCTTCCTTTTGTCTACATAATGTTCCTTGAACATGTCTGGTGTTCCAAGCCCAGAATTAGGCGCGAGCTAGAGATGAATTTGGGAGGCTAAGTTTGCTACAGGAGGCTTCTGGAATGCTTTGTGAAGGATTCATTGTTGTAATTGGGTCCTGACAGAGCTTTGCAGAAGCAGAGTACAGTGTGACATGGCTTTGAGCAAAAGGACTTTGGGGGATGAACCCAGGGATGTCTTCCTGAGACCAGAGCTTTGCAGGGGAAGCCTGGCATGGGCAGGATGGGTTTATGGCATCACCTTCTTTAGGCCCTGACATGGTTTATGTTGGTGGCCCCCAGGCCTCATGCTTTTGCATTGTGCACTTGAGATTGGTTCATTGTCTAGTGCTTGGATTGGGGGAGTGAGTGCTACACCGGCCTAGGGGTGGAGTCAGGATGTAATGTAATGGCAGGAAGAAGGTGTGTCTTTCCTTCTTGTTAGTTTCCGCCTGGCTGTTTGTAGCCCTCATGAATTGAGGTCCCACCATACCATCCTGCCTTGGAGCCAACTGAGTATGGACTGAAACCTCCAAAACCTGTAAGAAATACACCTTTCCTTTCCCAACTTTGGGCATCAGATATTTTGTCTCACCAACCAATAAAAAATAACTGAGACAGGCCCCATTAAATTGAGCACATTTCCTGGGGAGAGTCACAGATCCACAATGTTGGGGATCAGTCTTCCATCCTGGTGAGCCCTCTGGGGTTGCAGAGATCCCTAGAGTGCTGAAGTAGACTGTGACGTCCCTGGAGCCATATTTGCAAAATGTCATTCCCAGAAGGACAGTTTGGGGGCTGACAGAACTAGCCTCTTGGCTGCCTGCCTTGCCTCTGTGTGACCCTGGCTCCCTGGTATGGCCTTGAGCTTTGAGAAAGGTGAACCGTTGAATGTTTGTCCTGACGGAGGTTGACAAGCATCATAACAAACCTGTAACCCTACCCGAGCAGAGTGACAGAACCTGAGCCACGAGCTGAGCCAGCCCTTTCATTTTAGTGTGACATCTGAGCTCTGCAGCCACAGCTCTCCATGGAGTAGTGACCCAAGGAGCCCAGAGGGTCCACCTGGACGAGCCCAGCCTGTGAGCTTTTATCCCTCCCCGCTCCGCAGTGGGCCATGAGGTGTGGTCCAGGAGTGGGGGCTTCATCTTTTCTTACAGTGGAGGTGATGCCTGTTTTGCAGAAGACACAAATGGAAAGGTTACAGAATATATTTTTCTCCTATTAATATGCATTATTAATTGCTGAGATGCAAAAGAGTTGATTAAAAGGAGGCAAAGTCACTGCCCTGAAGGAAACTCCTAATCTCCTTGCTTGCCATTTAATTAAACCTTTTAAAATTTATTTTGCATTAGTAGTGATTGAACGACATCCCCAACCCTTTTTAAAATTCTTTGAGACAGGGACTCCCTAAGTCACTGAATTGCTCAGGCTGTGCTCAGCTTCACAGTGTGCCTGCCTCAGCTTCATAGAATGGCAGAATTACAGGTGTGTGCCATCATGCCTGGATCTTGTTTGCCAATTTAAGCCAGGAAAGTAATTTTTGTTTTAGTTTATAGAAAGCATCTTTCCTCCTTTTTCTTTTCTTTCTCTGGCTCTCCCTTGCCCATTGTGATCAGAGACTTCTTCAGAGTGAATGTCTTTGCTGCATTACTTAGAGGTGATGGTGATTATGCTCCCATGTTTCTGAGTAGGGAGGACCCGGGAACCAATCACCTGGAGCTGGGAGCCACACAGCGGGCAAGGTCTCCATTTCAACCTCAGGATTTGCACTTGGAGATGGATAACCAGTCTCTCTCAGGGCAGTGGTTCTTATTTTCTTCTAAAAATCCATACTGCCAAAATTGATAGTTTTTCGCAGCTTTACTGACAGGTACAATTGTCACTAGAAACAGAATAAAGAGACGATGCAAAATAGCTTCTCTACAACTTCCTTTAATTGGCTCTTAAAGTCATTTTCCTGAGATGGATTAATCACGCTGAGACACAGTGTGTTAGCGCAGCTCATAAAACCTGTTTTCCCCGATCATTTTCCAGGATGAGGAGATATTTGGTGTCTGGTATTAGATTTTATGGGGCTTGCCCAGGGAGAAACATGCATGCAGGTTTTGGCACTTTAGCTCCAGTGAGTGGACTGATGTGCAGGGATTAAGGGCACCTTAAATTTTTTCTGCTTGTGAAAAATGACAGATTCTACAATTATCATTCTGCTGGCAGGGGCTTAAAATATTATGCAAACTCTTGCTTGGAGTTCTGCAGAGCTTACTGTTAAAATTCTATTTGCTATAGAAACTTCTATGTGAGTATTGATCTCTGCACCAGTGACTGCAGTTTCTGTATTGCAAGAGCATCCCAAGTGACATCTGACCTGCTGTCCTGCAGAGTGAATGGGTGAATATGAAGAAATCCACCGGACATAGCAGATCTTTCCATTTTTGCTTTACAACTCTATTACTTGGCAAAGAAAACCATGGAGGCTCAGCTTCCACGAAGACTTTAAGGCTGAATTGAAATAAAATGTGCACAATTTAATCTTAAACACTTAATGGTATGCAAATTTGAACCCCTCTTCATGTAAATCACCATAATGAGAATTGGTTTCAACCAGCCAGATGAGATTTGCAGTGTTTCTCTTCTTGCTTCCTTATTTGTAGGTGTGAGAGACGAACAGGCATGTGGATGATCTCCTCGGGATTCCTGTGTGGATGGCTGGATTGCTAGGGGGTGGGGAGAAGGAGAAGGACAGGAGGGTGCCAGAAGGGAGAACAGCTGGGCTCCATGACCCATTCGTGGCTGAGGCTTCTTCCACATTTTTCAGTTTGATCCGCTGGCTGCAACTTCATGGTGAAGAGCACAGAGGCTGGAATTGGGCTGTGGCTGTGTGCCGGGGGCTGTTGGCTTCTTGCTGGGTACCCTGGAGGGGCCACCTTCAGTTCTTTGTATCATGGGCTGCTTCTTCCATTCAGCAGGGACAGGCTCTGCTGTGCATCTGCTCCCCAGATAGTGTTTTACACAGTGTAATGTGATCGCTGGAGTGACATCTGATCCTTGTTGCCATGTTGTATCGGTTAGAAGCAGTTCGTACTTCAACTGGGAATTAGACAAAGGTATAGACACCAGGAGATGGGGATCATGGGAGAGGGGGAGCTGTGTATTAAACCATTTCTTACGAGTTTATTAAAACAGTTGAACAGTGTCAACTTTCAAGTCACCTTGAAAGATGAGGAATATTGAGGTTGCTGAGCATTGATCCTTTTTACCTTTCAGACATCCACCTGTTTTCAGACGTTGCATAGCTCTAAAATGAGCTGCTGTCTTTGGTGGAGATATGTTAATAGGAGACAGACACTTCAATTTCACATGTTTCTCTGGGATTACTCTTGGCTGAATTTAGTTATTTGAACTGGTCTTGTCATTATTCATGGCTAACATCAGACCAGTTGGGGTGGAGATGGGAGTGGACAGAAGAAAATCTCTCACTGAACAAAGTGCTAATCCCACATCCCTACATCCCTACAAGGGGACTAGGGCTTTGTTTTTTCCATAGATTTTGCCCTTTAGCTATCTGGCAGCCAAACAGTGATGATTCACATCTTAACAATTGAAAGAGCAGATGGCTCAGTGAAAGTATTGGTCATAATGCCCTAGAAGGCAAATACAGATCTCTGGTATATTTGCCAAGTACTGGGTATCACAAGATAGTGCTAACACATGCTGTTAAACAATTATTTAATTGGTAAATAATTTGTATTGTAATGAACTTCTTAGACATTCACTTGGAAAAAAATAATCAATTTGGGGAGGTCCCCTGAATCTCAAAATACTTCCTTTTTCTCTGGATGATGCCCTCAATTTTATGGTTGTCTCCCAGAGAACTATAAATTCTCCTGGTTAAGCAGTGCATTATCCTTTGTTAGTCATTCACAGCTCAACATGAATGAAGGAAGAAGAAAATGAATTTGCCATATCCTCCACTGCACAGATTCTGGGATAAGCTCATGTTTCTATGGAGAAAGATGAAATTTTGGAAGTGAACTTTTCCTATGTTCCCTCTCTACTTACAAACTTCTGTTGAGTTCCCAATCCACATTGTAGAAAATCAGACAGTTTTATCTGGCCTGAGTTACCATTCTAGCTTCACTATGAGTGCTCTATCATGAGGACACAAACTCCTTACACCAACTGCTCCAAACTCTGTTTCACATACTTTTCCTCCTACCGAGAATGTTACTACTTATTCCATTTGAAATTCTTGGAAGGTCCAGTGTGAGGACCATATTCTTTGGGCAACTTTTCCTTATTTATTCAGATAGTTTCTTCCTTCTGGGGACTTCCATACTGCAGTTTCAGAATCAAATCACACTGCAAAAGGTGATAGGCAGGTGGATTTCTGCCATCAGGCTAAGAGCTCCTGCAGAGACTGTCATTTTTTGCTTTAATTTCTTATATGCCGTCTCAGGACCCAAGCATAGTAATCACTAACATTTGTGGAGCACATCTCGTGTACCAGACACTGAGATGCACATTTTATGCATTACTCATTTAATCTTTGAAACTCTTTGTATTGCTATTCCAGTTGATGAAACTGAGGTAGATACTTTATGTAAATTGTGAAAAGTTACCCACCTAAAATTGGCAGGACCTGGTTACGAGCCTAAATCACCTGAGATTTTGCTCTTAACTACTATGCTATTGTATTATGCGTATTTCCTAGTATAGCACTGACATTAATACACGTACATGGAGCAAATGACTGAGTGAATGTGTCACAAGCTGGAATGTGGCCTTTCCTTTGTAGCACCTCACCACCGAAGCCACGCCCTTGTCCAGTTTGGCATTTGGTTCATGTAGTCCTGGCTTGCAGTCTGTCCACCCTCATGGGAACAGAAGGAAGCACCTAGATGGATGACCCTGATGGCTGATATCTCTATTGCTCCTCCATCCCACTGTGGAGAGCCTGACCCGAGGAGCCCTTGGGTCCAACTTGTTTGTGATCTGATACTTAGCTTTGGAGCCCAGAAGTCATGAGCATCTGGGCTGGCTTTATTGCAAAGGTCTGATGGACATCCCACACCTGTCAGCACGATAGCTCAGGCCACTGATGAGGCCAGGCTGGGAAGGGCTGGTTTGTCTTGGCTTTCCCTAAGGAACTTTGTCAGGTATCCATGACTGCAAAGTCTTAAGGAGATGCTGAGTAGAGCTGGCCCTTTGCCTCCTAGGGCCAAGGGTATGGTGACCTTTGAGCTGTCTTTTGCTGAGGAAGCTGGGAACACTGGCCCACATGCTAGCCCAGAGATGAGATTTTACCCTTTCACTGGAGGCCACTGGAACCCAATATATGTGCTTAGAACTGTGCTGGGTATTATATTATAGTGCTAGAGAGTCCCACTGGGCCTTGAAAGACTTAGAGCCTAATGCAGAGGTGTCCACATAGACTAATGACTATACTATCTTATAACCACTAGTTTTTATACATGAGTATATTCCAGAGACATATAAAAGGTATATTTAATTTTGCCAGTAGATAGAGTGGAATTAGAGTAAGCTGCCAAAAGAAGAAGACATGATTTTGTGTGAAGTAGAATAAATATAACTCTTGCACAGTAGCTGACATACAGTAGTGTAAAAATAGCATTTGGCACACGGTAGGCATTCAGTGATCAGATGTTATTGTGATCAGGTGTCATCATGATCAGCAACAGCAGTCATGTACCTACACCTAATGGAATGAATGAGAGATCTTTGGGCCCAGAATCAGGGAAGAGCTCAGTACTTAAAAGGCCAAGGTAATATTCCCAAGGAATTAGTTTAGGAAAAGCATCAAAAAAACCCCCAGGAAGTTGGAGAGTTGGGGAGACACTGAGCTTAGAGGAGGTTTGGTTATGATAAGTTGTACTAACTATATGAAGAAGTATGAACTACTTGGTATCCAAATGCCTTTCTAATAATGGAATCTTCAATCTCTGCCACATCCCATTCATAATCTCTTGCAATGAGTATAGAGTTATCAGACATGTATAAATGGAAAAATTACAGAGTCAAGAGAAAAAGCAGTTAATAAAAACCAACTCTGAGATACTGGAGTCAATGGACCATGGATTTATAATATGTATTTTAAATATGTTCAAAATAGACATAATGAATAAGCAATGGACAATAAAAACAAAGGAATATGATGCATATTATATAACTAAAATTAAAATATATGGAATTTAAAAAATTATTAAATGTGTATGGAGATGGCAAATAAGTGAATTTGGAAAATAAAATCAAATCTGAAAAACAGAAAAAAAAATCTCACTAAATAAATAGAACCTGAAGAATCATATCAATTGTTATCCAAAAAGAAGAGGATGAAATGGGGAAGAAATTATATATTTGAAAAAATAACAGCTAGATGTATCCAAAATTGGGTGTAAACACAGGTTTACAGAACAAGAAACTCACTGAATCTGCCAAAAGTCAAAGATAAAATTAAAAGTAGCTAGAGAAAACTGACACATCACATATTGGGAACATTAATAAATATGACATCTGACTTCTGTTTAAGAACAATGGAGATAAGGTGTTGAGAATGTAGCTCAGTGACAGAGCACTTACCTAACATGCTCAAGGATCTGGGCTTGAGCCTCAGTGCAAGGTGAGAGAGGTGGAGAGAGGGAAAGACCAATGAGGGGAGAGAGAAAGTCAGGGGGAGAGAGAGAAGGCAGGGGAGGAGGCAATCATCTATAAGGTGCTGAGAGACGGTCAACCCAGAATTCTGTAGTCTGCAAAAGCAATGGCCAAATGAACCCATTTGTCAAGAAATAAAAATTGAGAATATTTGTTGCCGGTAGATTATGACTTCAGGATGCTTAAAAAATATTTTTTTTAGACTGAAGGAAGATGATTCCAGTGGAAACAGAGTTTAGGAAGGGTGATAGGTACTTGAGGGTGGTAACTATAAGAGGAGATGTAAAAAACTATGTATTTTTTCTCCTCATTTCTATAGGCACATGAGTGTCTTAATATTGTGTGGCATATATATATATATATATATATATATATATATATATATATATACATATATAAATAATCAGCATCATCAAAAAGACAGACAGAGGAAGGCAAATGAAGCTATTTTGTTGTGTGATTATGTTATACCTGAAGCGGTACCACATAACCTCCAACTAGACTGTAAGTGAGGGATACGCAATGCAATCTTTTGAGAGGACTAAAATATAGCATAGAGGTAGAGCTGAAAAGTCATACAAAATTAAAATGGAGGTGCATAGTGTCTGCCTGAAAAGTGCGAGGTCTTAAGTTTGATTCAAGGGACCAAAATTAAAATGGAATACTATAACAAAATCCGATTGACTTTAAATAAGGCAGAGAAGGAGGAGATCTCTCAAAGCCAATAAGACAAACAGGGAATCAATGCAAAAATGATAAACCTAAAACCAGCTATATCAGCCATCACCTTAAATGTAAATAAATTGAACACTGAAATTAAATGGCAGAGACTGACAGACTGGATGAAAACATAAATCATCATTAAATTCCTTGCATAAGAAATGATGATGTGTAAGACACAGATGGGCTGCAAGGAAAGATGAAAGAAGATGTACCATGTAAAGCACAAGCATAATGAAAAGCAAAATTATAAAACTGTAGTGGCTACATTGGTATCAGGCAAAATAGACTTTAAAACAAAAGTGTTACCACAAAAGAGCAGTTCATTGAAAGCACATAGCAATCATAAATGAGTATGTGCCTAACAACAGAGCCTAAAAAACCTGAAACAGAAATGGACAGAACTAATGGGAGAGACATAAATACAAAATCAGACTGTATGTAACACCTGTTTTAGTCCATTCAGACTGATAAAACCAAATACCAGGGACTGGCGGAGCTCAATAAATGCTTGTTTCTCGTAGCCCTGGAGGCTGGAAATCCAAGATCAAGGAGCTGGGAGTTCAGGTCCAATCAGGCCCTCTGTGAACTAGGGTTCGCAGACAGCTGAGTTCCAGATGGGTCGTTATATAACGAAAGGGTTATATAAACACAAAGAGGTGGGAAATTGGGTGGTGCCATTGTCTGCGACAAGAGTAGAGTAATCAGGACTAAGGGAAGGAAGAACTATCAGCTGGCCCCAAACCCTCATCACTGGTCTGGGAAGCTGTATCCCTCTTCTATGACTTGGCACCCCAGGATTCTCTGTAGATCCTGAAGGATCTGAATCTTGCTTCACATCACCCAGGAGGAGGAGGAATATTCCAAGTCAGTGCAGGAGAATAAGTTATCACCAGAGCCTTGGTTAACAGACTGGTCACAGGCATTTGTTCCAGAGATACTTGGCGGAGACCAGAACTCCACGGGTTGTCCTTGTTGGGCAGAAATATGATGTCAGATCATATCTCCCTCACAGTGCCCTCTAACACTATCCAGTATTTCCCACTTGTTCATCTCCTTATATAAGCCCCTCTCACATCTATGGTCAGCTCTCTTATCAGAGGATTCAATTAACTGCAGATTGATTTTTTTATCTTTTGTAAAAAAAATTTAAAAACAATAAAAGAATAAAAACAATGACAGAATTTCAAAGCAAAATAATAAGAGATGAACCCTGGCTAATATATTGCATATTGTTATCTTTAAAGCAGTTGTTCAGATTATAAGAGTTAGGCATGAAAATAATGATCAAATAATTGAACAATGAAACATAGACTGCTATTTTTAATGAAAAGCTGCTCTACAGAGCTTCCCCTTGACGTTATTCCTCAAACAATATAGAATAACTGTTTTTTATTAAATAGTACTATAAGTCATCTGAATATAATTTGAAGTATGAAGGAGGATGTGTATAGGTTCTCTTGCAAATACTGTATTATTTTATATAAGAAGTACTTCAGCTTCTTTGATTTTGATATCTACAGGGAACCCTCAAACCAGCTTCCCTAGAATGTAAAGGAAGGTCTGTATTTGTTTCTTTAAACCTTGCACCACTTATTAGAGGTAGATATTAGTCAATTTGTGACAGTGTCAGTAATAATGGCATAATAATATCAGTAACACCTGTAGAGTAAGAGCTTACCAGGTGTCCCCATATCGCTAAGAGCACTGCGTTACTTTAATAGTCTTCCCTGAGGATGTTCAGGTAGGTGTTACTACCTCCGTGTAAGAGAGGAAAAAGTCTTTGAATCTAAGAGAAGAGAAGGCATGCCAGGTGGGCTGGTGCCAGTATTAGCGCTGGAGAAGCTCTCTGCTTTCACACGTCTCCTTCTGCCAAACATACCTGCATTTGTGAGCATGAAGTCTCTAAATTCTTGAAAACCACTCGACCTCTGGAGGCTGCATGCCCCTAGTCACTGCCCTGGGATCTGTGAAGTTTTTCAGCCCAGGAAAGAAACCCCATTTGGTATTTATGAATCTAAATCCATTGAGAATTTCCATGCGATGGCCATTGACAACTTCAGCCTTTTCTGTGGGTGAAGAGCACAGGCTAAAGCGGTGATGAATCCAAGATTAAATTCTTGATGACTGCTTCGTGTAAATTAACCTTTGCATTGTCACCTGGAATCATGTCTGGCCCACAGATCTAGAACAAGGACAAGGTAGACAATGTACACAAAACAGTAGTTCCTGTACTTTTCCTCTACTGTTCTGCTCTACTTTTTATCTCCTGAGGAACTTCGTGGCTTAGGGAAGGGTAGAGGGACTCTTTGGGGCAAAGAGACAGTCAGCTCTGATGTCACAGGAAAGGCAGCTCCATTGTGCGCGGTAGGAGGTGGTGGAATGTTTGTCTGTGTGCTTCCTCCAACAGGTATGCATCTGTGTTGCTAGAGATGGGCAAGGAGAAGACAAAAACAATGAAAGAGCTGGAGCAGAAAATGGAAAGGTTATAGGTAGGCTGGCCACATGAATGTGCTTGGATAAATCTTTATACTAATCAACTTGAAATGTGTCTTGGGGAAGGTGTTGGTTATTATTAAGTGAGATTTGGTCTCACAAGAAGATTAGGGAGATTATCTGACCCAAATGTTATACAGGAAGCTTGGTGTACTGCAAACCGTCCATAAATTTAGCTATTAACCTCCATCCTTTGGAATTTTTGCTGTGTCTGGGTGCCATGTATATGAAAAGTCTCTTAATCATTTCTTAACATTAACTCATTTCTGAACTTTGTGGTCCATCATGAGGATTAACATCTAGGAAAAGTTTTTTTTTTTTGTATTTTTGTTTTTTGAGGCAGGGTCTCATCACCTGGTTCAGGCCGGTAGCCCAGAACTCACTGTGTAGCCCAAGCTGGCTACAAACTCCTGGTGATCCTCCTGCCTCAGCCTCCCAAGTGCTGGGATTATAGGCATGTGCCATCACACTCATCCCAGGAAAATGATTTGTGGGTGCTAGTTATATATTTTTTCTAACATACATTGAAATAAAACCTATCTATTCAAATTTTACAGTGGGAAGGGAGACTTTGTTCCAGCTTTTCTGTCTCTTGGCCGTGTGGCCTGGAGTAAGTGAGTACCTCTCTCTTTCTGTGCACCTTGTGAATTTGCAGAACTCAGGGTCTGCCAGAATTACTCACCTTGTAAAACCCTCTGCGATCGTGGGTTTTCACTCCCTGCTGGGCACCATTAGGGATGGGAAGTAGCGCTGTGGCAGCCTAAGCTCCGTGCACGTTGGCACCTGGCCTAGATGGGGCCCTTTCACTGGTCTTCCCATGGGACCTGGTTAGGACGTTAGCATCTCCATCCTTTACATGCCTGGCCTGCAATGGGGACAGCTCCAGTGGCCTCTAGATGCTGAGTACTCTTGGGCAGGGTGGGGTTTTCCTCTGTGGCAGCTCTGATCCTTCTATGAGTGATGTCCATTGTAATGGTGTCAGACGTCTCAGTGACAGGCCTGTCCTCTGTGGCCCTTCATAGATGAGATCTTTGTTCAGCTTTGTAGCCTTCTTGGTTACAGAGACAGTGTTTATCTCTTCTTTAAATGTGGGGTTTGGAATGAGAGTTTGCGGATACAGGGTCATGTGGAAGACTCATAAATCTCACCTTAAGCTAATGCCCCGAGCTTTATTCACATTTAATCCTGCTCTTTCAGACTTCTCACCTTATTTTCCCACAGTTTGTGCTGAGGACCTGGTGGGGTGGCGCTGGAGGTGGAACGTCCACTTGGCTTTGTTGTAATTCATCATAAAGGATCTGGTCTATTACTCAAGCTGCTGAAACGCTTTTGGATTCCATCCATGTCATCTTGCATACTTCATCCTTTCTCAACTAATGTCATCAGAAAACCTGATAAACGTGTAGCCTTTATTTTTTATCCAAGTCATTGATATAAATGATGAATAAGAAAGAGTCGGAACTGAATACCTCTGATGCTACTAGAAAACACTCTTTACATTAGGATCATTCTTTGGGTAGTGGCCATGCTGTAATTGGAGGGATGTGACAGTCTGCCCTGGGCAGCACATTTTTCTCTCTATGCCGTTTTAATTTTCTATTTAAATACGTTGACATATAGTATTCAGGTATGTTGGCAGGTGGTAAATTGAAGGACAGATTGAGCTGCATGAAGTCAAGCTAAGCCACTGGGTGGTACATCCTACCAGCTATTAAATCCTCCTAAGTATATAGGCTTACGCTTGTCTCTCTACCTTATTCAGAAGATATGAAAATCTTGAGTCTGATATGCTTTAAAGTATTAAACTTGTCCAGAAAAAGATTGTCCCTTGCTCCCATCTCTGTAAGTACTCTTAGGCTTGTGGAATCTTTGGCCCATTAAGAATCTGTTTTCCTGAGCCTTGGGGCATGCCAACAAGCTCTTCTAACAGAGGACAGAAGACATGGGTTTCTTGGGCCATGTGGTATCAGCTTGACCCTGGAGAGGCTGGAGACTAAGGTCAGCCATGTTGGGGTTTATCATATCTACGTGATCCTCACCAATATAAACACTGGATGGCAGCTTCAGGTGAGCTCACCTGCTCACTGATGCTCTGACTGTATCATACACATCATTGCTGAAGATGTAAGTGCTGTCCCCACAATTCCACCAGGAAAGGACAACCAGGAACTCACGCTTGGTCCTCTTGGACCCTGTCCCATCCATCTCTTCCCTCCACTGTTATCTCATATCCTTCTGCTGTTAACTGCCTTAACTGTGAGTGTTAGGGGCTTTTTGGAGTTCTGGGAGTCACTCCAGCATATCAGTGAACCAGAAGGTCGTTCTTGGGACTACTGAGCTGCAACAAGAATCTCTGGGTTACGTTAAATGTCTTTCTTTGAAACCAGAGTACAGGACCCTCTGAGTTGTTGCTCTTTGGTTTCCTTTAACATCTCCTGAAAAACGTGTATGAAACAAATAGACCTTTCTGTGCTTCAAGAAGCAGCCTCCTGCCTGGCCTTCCTAAGGGACTCCCCTTCCCCCTTGGCCACGCATGTGGTTTAGTGAGTACTCATTTTAGCCTGCTTTTGGGTAAAATATCATATTATCCAGGAGAATTCCAAGCTTGGGTTTCAGCTCCTGTGTTTTAATGAAGTGTTTGTTAAAACTGAAGTGTTACCTGAGGAAGAGTGTCCTACCCTGCTATCATCCATTTATGCTTCCACCTAAGTGAATCAATCCAGTAACAGAACCAGGCTGTCAACAGTGTGCAGAGAGAGAGGTTTGGGTGAGGGAACTGCTGAGGCTTTTCCTATGCGTAAGGAAGGGTGAAGTAGGTGTTCCAGGCTGGGGAGCAAGAATCTCTTACGGTGTGAGGGGGGCAGTGTTGAAGGTTTGATGAAGAGCTGACAAAAAGACTGAGCTGACCCTGATTTTGTTAGGACATCAGAGAATGATGACAAGCATTTTATTCCTTGTCTGTTGTTCATGGGTCAAGGGGGCAGTGACATTCCAGAGGATGGAGATTCTCCTAGGGTGGAGGGGAAGGGCCACCGAGTTGAGCATGTGAGGCAGGTGAGTCCACAGATAAAGATGGCGCTCATTGCCTGCTTTGTTTCACAAGGGTTTACGGAAAATCAGCTTCTTGGCCCTGCAAGGGGAAAGGCGTCCTTAAGTAGAAGAGCATGATCCTGCTGGATAAGGTTTCATTTCACCTCTGTCCTATGTAATTCCTGTGAGCTGAACCAAGACATCTTAAAAAGTGGAGACAATTTTACTTCAGTAAGGAGGACTGCAGTGCCTTTGGTTCTCTCCTCCAAGGTCGTTTTTGTGATGCTCTAACGGTGTTTTTTATCTTTAAATCATTTTTAGGTATATATTGGGAAGAAGGTTTTATTTTTACTTTGGTCTCTGCTTTTTCTTCATCCTGCACTTGAGGACAAGGGGTGATCAGACCTTAAGATAACGACATGGGGCAGTTCAGTCTTCCCTCTTCCCACACCTTCAGAAGACTGCAGAACACATGCCCTGAAAAATCCCACCCACCCTTTGACAGAAGGCTGAGGAGTTCCTCGAGGGGATCAGGTGTTAGAAGGTGTAGTGACACAAGTGCCATCAGATCCCAAATCTGTGATCTTCACATTTAAAGCCACAAGAATGAAAGCATCTTAAAGTCCGGAATCACAGGAATGTGTCCTTGAATTGAGACACTGGCCACCCCTGACCCCTGACTCAGAGATTCAGGACACTTAAGCTCCATAAGATCTGGAAATGCAAATTCTCTTTCCTCAGTGGTGCCATAACTCAGCTTGAGTGGTCATCGGCCTGGTATTTGAATACCAGGAAGGCTCCCAGCTCTGCAGCGGGTCTTGCCTAGGAGCTGAGTTCCCTGGCGGCAGAAGCTCTTGAGTTTTCTGTTATTTTGCCCAGTATGTTTGCAGGGTGGTTGTAATGGTTAGGGTTTGTGTATTGGTGCCTGTTTACAGCCTGCCATATGCTCTTAGACTTTGTGTTCATTGGTTTTCTTCTTTGGAAAGTGACTGTGCTCATAATAAAACCTACTTCTGTGGGTCCTGTGAAAATGAAAAGATTGTGTAAGGGGCATGGTCCTTAACAAAGTGCCCACAGTAGTTATTTTCCTTCTCAGCCACTGCTCCTGTCCCTAAGCCTAGAACCTCAGGGGGCCCTGGGCTCCTGTGCTCTGAACTGTCACAGTTGTGCAAGCGCTCTTGAATCTCCTGTTACACTGGGAGCCGGCAACAGACCAAAATAAAGGGGGGAGGCAGTGGGGAGGGCACAGCGGGCCTCTGGAGGGAGTCTGACCAGGTCAGCTGGGAATGCCTGTCAGCCTTCCAAGGTGGCTTCTCCTCTGCCTGGCTCCTGCGTGGGCCTGAGGTGAGTGAGTGACTCACACGGGCTCTGTCCCCACCCCGGTGTCCAAATGCTCAGCTTTCCCCAGGGCTGGGGCTCACCTAATCCCCACAGTGGGAGTCGGGGGGCATCCACGCCTGTGCCGAGGTCTAGGGTTGCACGGTGGAGACTTCACACTCCGCAGCATGTGCAGCTGAGGCCTCTGTGCAGCTGAGGCAGGCAGCGAGGTCAGCTTGGCAGCCGCTCCCTCTTCAGCCCGGATTTGGCCTCAGGCAGACGGTACCCCCGACCAAGAAAGCAATGGCAGAAGAAGAAGGCAGTGGGCTGCAGGTCCTGCTGAGTACGCTTCAGGTAGGAAGGGGTAGAGAGGGCGCAGGACTTGGCGGACTGGGTCTTTGCCTGGCTGGCTTGTGTTGGAGTCATGTATACTCACTGGCCTCTGGCAGTCACGGGCTGGGTTTGCTAACCAGGCAACAGAATAGGAGTCAGCTCTCACCTTGAGGCCGACCCAAGTGATGCTATGCTGTTTAAATATTAAGCATAGCAATGTTGATGATTGCTCTGCTTAAATTATTAAACCTGGTGGGATCAGAGGCTCTGGTTAAAAGATCGAGGTTTTCTAGAGGTGGAAAAGATGAAGATAAAAAAGCTTAGTGGAAAATGATGGAGACGTATTGCAATCATCCCTGGACAAGTCAAGAGAATTGCTGGGCACTTGTAGAACTATGTGGGAGGAACGGGCAGCTGGGGAGGGGACTCCTCTGGGCTTCTCCTGCTACATGGCTCTATTATGGGCACTTCCAAATTGTATTCTGGGTCAGAATGGCCCAGGAGTGCATATTGTCAGTCAGGATCTAACCAGAAAGCATCTGAATCGCTAGGGAGAAAAGCCTGGGAATCTGCCTTTCCATGGTGATTCTATTCACTGCTGATTTTGAGAATCTTTGTTCTAGAGGCATGTTTTGCAATCTTGTCTGCACAGTGGAATCATCTTGAGAATGCTATAATCACTGATGCGTGGGCCCAGAGATCTGGCTTTTATTGGTCTAGGTAACAACTAGAGCACTGGAAGTTTGAATATCCTGAAAGCATCTTAATATGTGGCTAAAGTTGAGGACCCCTGCCCTACAGACTTGAGAAAATGCTTAGCTGAATTCATAGGATGTCAGAACTCAAAGAGGCCCAACAGATCTCCTACTCCAGGATTTCCAAACCTGAAGTTTGTGCACAGGGATCACAAGGCTTCATGAATCCATGCCCCAATTGAGAATGTAAATTTTCTGTACTTATGCTCATTTTTTACTCTGTTCTGAAAAGCTTCTTTAATTTTCCTGTGATTCTAAAAAGACCTATTTTATTTTATTTTTTTACAAAAAGCTTCAGAGCTCATAAACCCGAATTTTAGGTGTACAGGTATAGAGACAAGGAAACCAAGCTTTACAAGGGAAGTAGATTCCTCGGTGTGACCTGTTTAATAGAGTAACTGGGGCTAGCAATCAAGAACTTCAAAATCTAATTCACTTAGAGTCTTCTGGCTCTTTTGATGCATGCAAAGAAAGAATGCATCTGAGCAGGGGGCGGGTGTTGAAGGTAAGACTGGTCCTCAAACCAATTTTTAAGATATGTCTTCTAAGTGGAAGATTTAATAGGGATAGCAAGTCAACACTCTGAGTGTCTTTCTAATTTCTGAACAGTTGTGTGGAAATTCTGATTAATTGTGATGAAGCAGTTGGAAGCTTGTAATAAACAGAATTTCCTTTGAACTAGCTGTTTAGAAAGAGGACAGCAGTGAGTTGGCAGTAGGGGCTCAATGAATATGAATATCTTGCATTTGGCCTGGAAGTCGCTTCCCACAAGAGGAGATGTAGAACTGATATTTAGAATGATCACTCCGGGGTACTGCAAATTTCTCAATTATCAAAGAAAGATTTAATTATGTTCTCCAGGTGCTACTTAGTTCCCAATTAACCAGAATATTAAAATAGCACCAATATACTTCCTGCGTGGACTCCATTTTATCTGTTTGGTTGTAGAATTGACTTAGATTTCTAGCCTGGTCTGGGCCAAGGGCCTCCTTGAATCCTGTTTCCTGCTCCATAAAAATCAGAACTCTGAAACCTTTCAAAAAACAACCCAGAGTTTATATTCTGTGGAATAATCTTGCATGATGGGTTGATGTCTTTGCCCACTCTCATTCCCCATGGACTTACTGGGGAGCCCACAGAGGTAAGAGGGCACTGGTTGAAATACTTTTAATTGGGAAGTCTCAAAGATGTCACCGATTCTGACCAGTTGCTCATTTCTTGTGCATGAAGGCGACAAACAGAACGCTTTGTGTTGGTTCCCAAACCCCAGGGGGAAGATAGAAGAAAATTTCAAACAGAATGCAGTCTTCTAAATACCCTACACTGTGTAGCCCAGGTAGGAATGGGAGAGAATGGAGGGCCAGAAGGAACAAGCTCAGTGTGATAAATGTCTCTCTGACATGATCATGGAGGTCTCCCTCCTTGGGATGTCATTGTTAAATGATGACAATGTCATCATTTCTGTGTCTTTGAGAGCCATTGGGGAATATCAGCTTTATGCCCAATACCTTTCCCAGCACAGTGGAGAAGGAGAAGTGGCACTTCTTACTTTAACAAAAACAGCCTTCTATTTGGCCTGAACGTTACATAAATTTTCCACCAAGGCATTTTCCAAGTTTCTGGCCTTGACAGCATGGATTCCAGGCAGAAAATCAGATCAATTCACAGATCCCTGGGTGAAGAGGTGGCAGCCAGTGTAAGTGTGAGAAACAGAAGGACTAGATTTAGCCCCATTTCTGGCACTTACCAGATGTTCATCCTGGGGACAGTCCCTCCACTTCCCTGAGCTTCCCTTTAAATATTTGTGAAAATGGGACCATAAAAGCAGGTTCCCAAGCACTTTGTATGAGGATTAAGAAATACATCTGAAAAGCACTTGTACACTATAAGTGGCTGCTTAAATGACTGGTTTTCATACTTCCCCTGGTTGAGCACACAGAGAGGGCCTGGAAACACTTGCCTAAACTTTTCGTCAGCTTGCCCTGCTTTTTCCTGGGTGGACTCCAATATACTTGGAAAAAAGGAAGGTGTCTCATTCTGTCCTGCTCTCATTTCTCCATGTGGTTCAAGCTAATGGGGAAGATGGGGAGCTGCCAGGGGAGCAGGATATGGGCTCCATGCCAGCTCTGACTCTGTGAACCCTCTTCCAGCAGGGTCCCACAAAATGCCAATTAAATTCCTTATTGAAACATGAAAAATGCATAATTATTAGGTCAGCTTTGGCACTCTCTGGGCTGAGTATGGGCACAGTTTTGCTATTTGCTTTCATGCTTTATTATTTTATGTAACTGTTCAAACTGAATCCCAGGTCTGCATATTTGCCAAAATGTGCATAGCTGACTCCTTTTCTGAGCTTGGGTTCCAAGATCATCATCTATTATGGATTGCAAATAAGACTTCAGGATGTGGGATTTCCTGTCTCAAGTTAGCATCGACCTTAGATAATAGAAAACCTGGCCCGTGGCAACCAGTTCACTTATTCTTTTGGACTTGATCCTTGGAAGATTATTTTCAAGACAAGAAGTGATTTTGACCCCTGGGCTGCAACAAGGGGATGGGTAGAAAAATGATGACTGATATGTTTCATTCATAGCACTTAGGAGTTTTATTTCCAAAACATGTGCTTGATAATTTCCCTTGTAAAACTCTCCATGGAGGATGTGGGAATATCCATCTATTGTATGTATCCATAGGCCAGGTGGAGCGGAAACTGAGCTTTCCCCTTGGACAAATGAAGGGAAGAATTTTCCTTTTAGGTAGAAAATATTTTACAGACTGTCCAAAGTTCACTACGATTCCTCTCTGGTAAAGTTTGAGGCTTGCTGGGTTTGTTGGAGACTCCTATCTCCTAACACAAACATGTCATCTATATTAGTCAGCTTTCTGTCACTGGGACCAAATACTAGACACATTCAGTTTAAACCACGAAAGGTTTATTTTGGCTCATAGAGTCCGAAGTTCCAATCCATACATAGTTAGCTGGCTCCAAGGCAAAAAATGACATGGCAGATGGGCATAGTAGAGGAAAGCTGCTCCATCGATGGCAGCCAGGAAGCTGAATGAAAGGATGGGAAAAAACCAGAGAGACAGCAAGGGGCCAGGGGAAAAATGCATCTTTCTAGGCCACACCCTCGGTGACCCAACTGCTCCAATCAGGCACCACTGCCTGGTCGTACATGCAGCTGTGAACTTACCCACTAATGAGGTTAGTGCCCTCATGATCCAGTTGCCTCCCAGTAGCTCCCTCTTTGAACACAGGAGACTTTGGGGGTTGTGGTTTTTATTCAAACCATAACAGAAGTAGACCAAAAATCTTTTTGAATTTTGAGCATCAGCAGAAGCAAAGAAAAAGAAAACCCCAAAAGGACAAACACCAAATGGAAAAAGAAAAAAAAAATAGAAAGAAATAACATGTGAACTGACTATTATGGTATATACAACTACTTGGGAGGCTGAGGCAGGATGATTGCAAGTTTGAGGTCAGTTTGAGAAAGTCTCAAACAAAAGCAAAACAAAACAATACAAAACAACAGTTTGTAATGTGCGTGAAGGCCCCGGATTCAATCTCTAGTACAACAAAACAAAATGAAACAAAATCCATCGGTGCCTAAGGAATGATTGTGCTAGTCAAACTGGATGGTGAAGGGGTGATGGTGGTGCTTAGGGTTACCCTAAGCTGGAAGTGGAGAGAAGTCTTCACCGAGTACCTTTTCTAAGGCTCCGTTGCTTTCACAGTGTCTTAAATTCATTGGAATCAGTGATTGGAGAAAGTGACAATGGGTGCACTTTTGGCCAAACTCTCACCTCCATTACCTCGTGTTGCTCTGTCTGCCACTTGTGGGCAAGGGATGGCCAGCTGTCTTACTGGTGAGGAGGCTGATGGGCAAGGGAAGGCTGAGCTGCTCAAGGTTCTATGACTGAACTAGTAAGGCCCTAGGCAGAGGCTGGAAAGCATGTTTTGCCCTTCAAAAACTTTCCCAAAAGTCTGTGTTCCTTAAGTAACCTAAAATAAATCTGTTTACTTTTTGTTTTGAAGGCATTACCTTGATCTGACTGAACTTGAGGATTAGAGGAATATGAATTCCTCTAATATGAACTCTTCACAATAGAGGGAAGCTCATTTAGAACTTACATGGTTTTCCAGGTCATAATTGTGCATGTGAGTAAATAACTTCTGTCAAAGGAAAAAGACTTGATTTGTGTCTATTGGATGTTCTCAATATTTGCTCATCATCCATCCATCCATCCATCCATTCCAGTTTTCTATGCCCTAGCAGACATTGAGAGGACTAGTGTGTAAGATATGCTAGAAAGAGCAAAGTCTTTGGGACAGTCTCTCAAAACTTGTGTGACTCAGGACACGCAGTTGAATATTTACTGAAATCTCTTTATCTGCAAACTGAAAATTGTAACACTCCTGAGCTTAGGACAAAAGGAAGTGCATGCTTAAAAAAAAAGCAGCAGTGATCATCATTTTGCACCAAAGGTAAGAAGATAAAAATATTTGTAAAAGCAAGTTTGCACACGATGTGGTAAAAGCAAAGGTCAGAAGTGGGGAGGGCTGGGCTGAGTTGAAGTTAGGGGTTAGGAGAGGAGAGTCCTGGAAAGTTTTCTTTTAGTTGTTTTCAACTGAAAGCAATGCAAATTATTTTATGGGTAAGATTCATATGTTCTTGTATCAAAGGAGTTTTGACAGAATGGCTGAATTAAAATGACCAGAATTGGGTCAAAATGTCCCATCCTCGTATAAGCACAGAGCAGTTGGTATTTCTGTGTCCTGCATCTGACTGTCTCCATGAATGCCAGCTCCACAGGGCAAAGGGGGAAGCACGGGGGTCCAGCTCTGCTCTGAGGTGACTGGAAATTTGTAGTGTTGGTGATGTGCTGAGGCAAATGGCCACCAGCAGAAATCATAACCTGACAGCGTTTACTCCACAATTTATCAAGTTTCTAAAAGTGGAAGTGATCATAGCAGAGCCAAAGACAGTTTCAATCTGAGCCCTGGGAGTTGGGAGCACATAGTCACCAGGAAGAAAACTCGGTCCAGGTTACCTGTTACTGTATCTGCAATCAGTGCACAGGCAGTGTGAATCAAAGACTGGGCACTTGGTCATGTTTCAGAAATGAGTGCATGGGAATACCTCCTCTTGGGTGTGACCTCTGTGTCCTTCTGCCAGATCTGAACTGAAGGAAGTAGAGGGTTTGTGGGATTGGTGCATTTTCACTGAGTAAATGCTGCCTGGTTCCTTCAAAGCAACAGGATCTGAAAACCACGTGCTTTTCAGATATAAGTATAGTGGGACAAGAAAAAGGTGTTAGCAGTAGAGATGTCAGCGATGAAAGAATAAATGTAATAGAAGATGTGGACGATATCATAGTGCTCAATGTGTCGTCTTCTCTTCTCTCCCCCTTTCTTCATTCTCTACCCTTTTTTGGATAGCTTTTCATGCATGGACTACATCCATAAGTCCAGCACCCTGAGGAAGTAACAGTGAAGTCTCAGCACCCCTAAGGACTCTGTCATGTCCACTCCCAGTTCTGACTTCCCCAGTATTACCCCTAATCTTGTTTCTAACACCACAATCCAGGTCTGCGTGTTCTGTATTTCATATAAATGCAGTTAGTCTTCTTTTGTATCTAGTTCTTTTGCTCAACATTGTGAGATTTCTCCAAGATTCTGAATGTGGTTGAAGATGTTCATCCTCATCACCAAGTAGCAGACCGTTGTGTGATTGTGCCATGATTTCTGTATCCATTCTAGAGTTGATGATATTTGGGTGGTTTCCATCTTGGAAAGTGGGGCTATCACAAAACCACACTGTAGTGAACATCTCAGGGCACATCTTTATCAATACATGTGAGCATATCTTTTGAGTATGTAGCTAGTAGTGAATTTCAGAGTCATAGGACATTTATTCATTCAGTTTTAGTAGATAATAACAAGAAGCTTTTGAAAGCTATTGGTCTAAAACAAATACCTACTTGCCACATACATATAATTAGCTTGCAAAAAGATCTGGATGGTTTACATCTTTCCAACATTTGCTTAATACATGTTTGTTGTTTGGACGTGGTTTTGAGGTGCTTTGCCTGGAGGGACTCCGCGGGTTTTGTGTCTTATGTGTTCAGTTCCTCACATTCTGTTTTTTTTTTTTTTTATATTCATGGTTAAAACAACAACTCACATTTATTAAACAGTTTCTGCAAGTCAGGAACTGTGCAAAGTTCTCTCCAGGCATCAGCTCATTTAATCTCCTCAGTATTCCTACGAGGCAGGTAATATTATCATCTTCATTTTAAAGTTTTAAAATGGGGAGATTGGAGTGGTTAATGAATTTCCTGCAGGCACAGAGCGAGCACAGAGTGGCATACCTGGAATGTGTGAGCAGCAGGAACCCAATGCCAGCGGAAGTGCCCTTGGCAGCAGGTATATTAACTCTTCAAGGAAACACAGGGGCATGGAGAAGATTCTGAATAGATTGCCCCAGCTGCAGGTACCTGTTGGGGCGGATGGTGCCTCCCACTTGGCAGACCTGGGGAGGCCAGCACTGCCCCCATAGGCTGGGAGAACTGGCCCACAGGGTAAAGAAGAGGTGCCTACAGCACGGACAGGCAAACTCTGTGTAAGGGACCGGTTAGCAAGATTTTTAGACTGTGTGGGCCACAGGATCTCTGTTGCAACTAGATCTTGTCACTGCAATCTTTGGACAACATGCAGATAGGTGGGGATAGCTGTATCCCTTTAAAACTTTATTGATAAAAACAGGCAGTGGGTTGGACTTGATCTGTGGGCTATGGTTTGCTGATCCTCCCCCGGAGCACCAGGCTTACAGCCTGGTGTAAGGCTGGGGGAGGGATGGATTCTCAGGGGCCAGTGCTGCTTCAAACTGCCAAGTGGAAACTGCTGAGAGTGTCCTTCTCCATCCCAGGATGCCTTTCTTGCAAAGGAATAGGCCACGCCATGCCTCTGGTATATCCTGGGCCTTCTGAGACCAAGTCTTGGAGGTCCTGGAATACACAGCTGTGTCAGTGGGGTCTCCTGCTGCCCCTGCTGGCCTGGGTATCAGTAGAGATGGTCCTGCACCTGTCAGCTCCCTGGTGTGGGCATTCTGGGAGTTTCAGCATCATCTACTAGCTGGTGGGCAGCTGGTCTGCAGGTACGCTAGTCTCCAGGCAGCAGCATCACCAGCATAAGAATATGCTCGAGCCAGCACTTCTCAGGGTTCTGAGGAACTCTAGCATTTCCTGGGATGCCGGTGGAGGCAATTCACTCAAGAAAAAGTAGAAGGGATGGCTAGATTTGAAATGTCAAGGTAGGTGGATTCATTCAGTTTCTTTACTGAAGGATCCTCAAGCTTTTAAAATCTTTGGACATTTGTACCTTTCAGCTTTCAGCTTGTATTTTACTCAGGCAGACATCTCTGATAGCATGATTAGTTGTCTCATCTACCCCTGAATATTCCCTAATATTTATTTTTGAGCCACCCCCCCTCACTGGGGTCAGAAGCTTATCTATCTTGTTCAGACTTTATTCTCACTATCTAAGACCCTGCCTAGGGTATATAGTAGGTGTTTAATAAATGTTTGTTGATTGAACAATAAGAAGTATAATAGATTAATAAGTTGGGGATATACTTTATAGTGTTTGTAAATCACTCTGGAAGTGGGATACATTTAGGGGCAAACACTCAGGGCACTAGGAATCTATGAAACAGATTTAGCAAACAATGACTTTAGACAGACACATGCTTTATCTGTGTTAGTTTGCAAGGACTGCCTTTTTCTTGGGCTGGAAGTGAGCCCTGGGAATGTTGGCACTGTTCCAACGTGAGTCAGTTTGAAACCAGCCTATTGGAAAGCTATAGGGTCTTTCCTCTGTGCAGTAAATTCTACCAGCTGATGACTCCCTAGACCTCGAGTTCTTGGCCTTACTCAACTGGGAGAGAAAATGTAAGCAACAGATGTGGAGGTTTAGCACAAGAGTCTTCCTAGAGGCTTAAGAGGGACACTCTGATTTTGATCAGGAAGCCATATGGTGATGAGTACAGATTTAGCTCTGGGTTTCAGATGAAAGGCAGGGTCGGATTTCAGAGGCAGGGTATCTGATGGAACTTGTCCCAGGGGACTTGGAGAGAAGCAGCGTTGTCAATAAATGGTCAGTCATGAATTCTCCCTCACCATTCCCCACCCTCAGCATCCTCAAAACACTGTGTGTCCACATCTCTAATCTCCAGATCTCATCAACCAATGTGAACTCAGTGCCCCAGATTTTCGACCCTGGAGCATCCTTGTCTCGGCCATCTGAGGGCAGAATTAATCCATTGGCCGCTCCTGGAAGGACAGTGCAGGTATCTTTTACCTTTCACAATAGCTAGATAAAGGCTATAAGCAAACCTCATTTTCTCCTTGACATTCATTATTCAGTCATTAAAATATATATTATATGTCCTAAAGGAAAAGAGTGCTCCAAATGGTGGCTAAATTTTTGGAGGAAAAGGGCTATAATGACAATATGAGAGTTAAGATGGTCATTAAGATTCAGAGAAGGTTTCTGCCAGGAGCCCATCATATTTGCTGAGCACTTACTATGTGCCAGAAAATATTCTAAGTATTTCCCTTGCATCTTTTCTCATGTATTTCACATAGCAATCTGGAGGTAGGGACAACTTCAATCTCCATTTTACAGATGGGGAGCACACAGTATTTGACCAAGGTGACGCAGCCTTTAAGGAGCGGTGTTAAGGTCTGAACTCTAGCACAATCTGATTTTGGGTTTTATTAGGCTCTACATATTAAGCTGTAGCATCCATTTTTCATTAATCTGTCCTTTCTCCACAATCCTATTTGTCAAATAAAAGTCACATAAGCCCATTGTTAAAAATTATGTGATTATCAATTGTAGGAATTAAAGATTGTTCTCTCTAAACTGCACTTCCTAAACTAACTTTATAAGATGTGTTGAATATCCCTTTACATGTCCATATACATGCATTCAGTAACTTATTCTTACGTTGCTATCATTTCAAAGGGCTATTGTACAATGAACTTTTCCTACATATCATGTAATTGAACATTTTTAAGCCATCACATATAGACTCAGTTCAATCTTCGGTTACATTGTAGTTTTAGTATATGAATGTACTATATTTTAATAAATACAAGTATATTTTCTTCAGGGTGTCACTTGATTTTGCTTATGCTTCTTATTTTTGGATGTTATGTGTTACATTTTAGTAGTCAATTTTATCAGCTATTTCTTTCATGGATAATTTTTGGTTGCAAAGGTTTTCCCTGTGATCTAACTCTTCTACTTAACGATGTTTAAATTTCATATCATCTCGCTCTCATTTTCTCAAGCCTTGTTGCTTTCACAGAGCTCTGATATACCAACAGTGACAACTTTATCGCCTTACAATTCTTTTTTGTTGGAAGGTGTCATTACTGTTCCTGCTGCTTGATAACATTTTGAAGTTTGACATCTGATGTAACTGTTTATTTAAAGTGAACATATGAAGGTTGTTTGGCTGAGTTTCAGGAAGCCAGAGCTGATTTTGGATGCTGTCATTGACTTTCTGTTTGACTTAAATCTTCTAGGTCAGCCTCCTCTGTGAACTGATGGTTTTCAGACTTTTTCAGTTCTAGGAGATTTGTTCAGTGGTATCATCTATTTCCTTGATATCCTGTGAATCTCTTGTTATTGTTTATTCATATAAATGCCTCCTTGTATCAGATGCTGTATTAGATAGAGGGTAGTAGGTTTCTCAGCATGATATTAGCTAGATACTCAAATTTCTACTAAAATTCTTCCCAGTGTAAATGTATGGCATCAGGAAGAAAGAGACATAGAATTCTGTGGTCACTCCTGGTATCTTCTGATCCATGGACAGTATCCACCGTGGTGACCAGCTGAGGACATAGAATGGTCATTACTCCACATCTATGGGGAAAATTTGAAGCTCCAGCAGCTGTAACATTCCAGCTTAACTTACCCACTTATGTCAGTTCTTACATGGTCTTTTTATTTTAACTGCAAAAAAGTGGAGTGTAGTCTTTTAATTCTTACCTGCCCCTATGGGGAGGAGTATCACAGATCTTTTTGGAAAGCTAAAGACACTTCAGAAAAGTACACACTCAAATGTGAAAAATTTCAGGACAATAGGATTTTACTTTCTCCTGGTCTTTACTTAGGTTTTGTGTCATGGAATGAGACTATTCCAGGTTAATGTTCTGTTCAAGTAAGGTAAATCCTACTATTGTGTTCAAATACGATAAATTCCTTATGCCTCTAAACAGTACACACCATTCTTATTTCTATATCTCAACTTGGGCTTGAATAGCTTTCAGATTTGGTTTATACTTACATGAAAATCAAAAATAGCTTGGGCTAATCAACTGAAACATTACATTTCATAAAAAACCTTTTCTGATAATCCAAGTAAATGGCAAATCTCTTCTCCAAGTAGCACCCAAGTATGTATTCCTCTCATCTGTACCTTGCTTGTTTATACATGTAGTTGTTCTTTATCTATTTGAACTGTTTTTAGGCATCGAGAATCCCCAAAAAGACATGACTTTTCCTCCCACAGATGAGAGGGATCAGATATATTTTTAAAAAGTCTCCTAAAAATTGTAGACTCTTTCCTAGATAAGCGTTTGTATACACACAAGTATTTCAATTTCTAATTTAAGATTTGTCTATAGCTTAAGAATTTGTATCATATGATTATTTGGTTAAATATCTGAACAAATAATTTTGAAGCATTATTATAAGTGAAAAGATAACAAAAAACTGAGCATATTTTTGGAAAAAGAGAGATCACAATCTGTAACCTTTCATGAACTTCTGCTCCTGAATGGTGACTGATTAGATAATTCAGAGTGACTTTTGCACTGGAGATAATTTAAAAATACAGATAAAGTATAAATAATTTTTCTAAAAGCATCAGTGTTCTAATGAGATAATGAGCTTGTAGTGGCTTGAGGTCAGAAGAGGGAAGAGACACAGGAAAATAGCAAAAATCTGGCACATTTGCCTTTGTCTTAGTCCATTTTTTTGTGGCTGTAACAACATTAGAGCATGAGTAATTTGCAGTGAACAGAAATTTATTGACTCTCATTTCTGGAGGGTAGGAGGTTGAAAACTGAGGGGCCAGCATGTGGCAATCCTTCCTTCCTTCCTTCCTTCCTTCCTTCCTTCCTTCCTTCCTTCCTTCCTTCCTTCCTTCCTTCTTTCCTTTCTCTCTCTCTCTCTCTCTCTCTCTCTCTCTCTCTCTCTCTCTCTCTCTCTCTTTCTTGTAATATGCTGGAAGGCATCATGTGAGGGGGGGATGGGAGAGGGGAAGAGGAAGAAGGGAAGGGAAGGGAAGGGAATATATCTTTTTATAGGGAATTCACTCCCCCAATGATGATGGTGTTAAGCCAGTCATGAAGTCAAAGCCCTCATGGCCTAATCACCTCTCAGAGACACCCTTGGGGATGAAGTTTCTAATGCATGCTTTTGGAGGCATTTACTGTTTTGGAATGTGGGCCGGAAAGTTTGATTTTTGTATTTGTTGGCCTTTGCACATCTAGGAGAGCAAGAGTTACAATACAAGACTTGGGTCCCAAGAATGGGAATTCTGCTAATCCCTGTTCTTGGGCTGAGGTTCAGATGTGCTGTGTAGATGTAAAGGTGAACCAGACGTAGGCTGTTCTTCTCCTGGAGCTGTTCTTCAATGGAGTAGTCTGCCAAATTTTAAGACTTGAATTGGCGGTCTCATTTTCCCACGATACTAAGTATCTGGTAGTACCAAGCTAGAATTCACATTGATGGAAGACAATATCACACTAGGTCCTACATTAATTCTGCAAATACTGTGAAAACCAGGCAACTTGGGAAATGAATTCCTCTAGGTAAATACCAAATGATAGACATGATGGAATTAGATGCACTGGTACTCCAGAAACTAGAGTTAACTACGAGTCACAGAATATAAGAGCTTTGATTAATATAGTTGAAAAGATAAAAGCCAAATTTGAATATTTAACAGTGAGTTATAATCTCTAAAAAGTGGTACAGTAGATTTGCAAAGGAACTAAATGGGAGTTTTTGGACTGAAAAATTAAATAACCAAAATTAGCAACGCAGTGGATAAGTTTAATGGCAGATTAGACATGGCTAAAGAAATACTGGAAAAATCAGGTTATGCGAAGCTATCCAGAATGAAGCAGATAAAGTTAAAAGGTATTGAACACACTAAAAGCTCCTGCCACAGAGGACAGAGTGAGGTCTCACTGTGTTTACCTGGAGTTGTGAAAGGAAAGAAAGAAGCAGCAAAACTATTTAAAGTAATAAGAGAGCCCCAGCCCTTCAGTACATTGGTAATTCCACGGTAGTGCCAAAATTTCTTACTCAAGTCTGCATTCCAGAGCTATCTAGCAAGACATGGTGAAGTGTCTGTCGAATTTGTTAGGTGGGGAAACTTCCCCATTATGTTCTATTTTGCACTTTTGTCAGAGTTCTTTTAGAATTTAAAATAATCTAAGAGATGTGAAGTTCTATAGATGTGGTTTTACATTCAAATATCTGAATCTCTGTATTTGCAGCTATCATTTTAAAAATTAGATCTGAATCTACAGTTGACTCTGTGGTAGAAGTTTAAGTCCTCCTTTATAATCTGATTATTCAGTTTTGATAAAAATACATCTCCTGAAACTCTTATGTGTTACTTAGATTACACTCAATTTTGTTTCTTGATGTGAAAAGTTTTATCGCACCTTTTAACAGTGACTTAGAAAATTCTAAGCTGGTCACTGAAAATTAAAATGTTGATATTTATTTGCATTTGCTCCATCTTATTTATGATGTGTTATCCTGGTAAGTGACATTTCGTTTTCCTTTGAAACAGAAAGGAAATGCGATGTTTTGCAGGTTCCCTTAGAAACAGATTCTAAGACAAACATACAGGGAATTTAGTAGAGAGTTAATGAGGAACACTGAATTCATGTACGGGGAATGGAAAAGCCAGGATCAGGTACAGGGAGGGCTGATCTGAAAGGAAATGATAACAAAAGTTCTAGCTGACCCCTGAGGGTTGTCCTTTAGCAAGAGCTCACCCTGAGCAAGGGAGTTTAAGTGATGTACTTTCTCCCTGTGACACTGATGATCTTTATGCAATCAGGACTGCATTCAGATACAGGGCATCACCACTGTGATCTGTTCTGCCCCTACATTTCTTTCTTCTTTTAAAAAATTTTTTTTTTCATTTTAAAGAGATTAAGACAAAAGAGGTCATAACAAAGCAGATCAAATCAGAACAATGCAAGTAACACAGCATTTTACCACAAGACAACCCGTAATTAACAGTAACTACCATAATGTCTCTTTATTTGAAATAGTTGAGCATTGCTGCCTATACGATAGTATCAAACATAACAAAACAGTATAAAACCATTCAAGAGAATGAAAGCATTGCAGGGCTTTCACAACCAAACAGCAGAGAATGAACAATGGCTACTATATTATCTCATTTTCCATAGAAAATTTGTTTATACTATCACGCATAATAATATCCAATAAGATATAACAGGATAGAACCAAAAGCAACAGAAAAACAAAAACATAGTAGGACTTCAGAGTAAGATGATACTAAATCAGCACTGGCTATTCTAATGTCTTCTTTTCTGTAAAATAGCTGTTTATACTATCACAGATAATAAAATCAAACAAACTAGGATAAAACCATTCCAACTATTGAATGCAGACATTGTAAGGCTTCAGAGCAATGTAATGGGGAATCATGATTACTATAAACTCTTATGTACTCTTAACCATTTCTTACACTGGGGAGACTATACGGTATTTATACATGTGAGTTTGATTTATTTTGCTTATGAGTATGGCCTCAAGTTGTGTCCATTTATTTACAAATATATCAATGTGATCATTCTTTATAGCTGAGCAGTACTCCATTGTATAAAAGCACCACAGCTTTTTTTATCCATGCTTCAGTTGATAGATACTTACGTTGTTTCCAAGATCTGGCTATTACATATTGTGCTGCTATAAACATGGGTGCACACATATCACTGTGATATGGTGTTTTCAGTTCTTTTGGGAATATGCCTAGAGGTGAAATAGCTGGAACAAATGGGACTTCCAATCCCAGCTTTTTGAGAAATCTCCAGACTGACTTCCACAATGGCTGCACCCCTCTACACTCCCACCAACAGTGCACGAAAGTTCCCTTTTCCCCACAGCCTCTCCAGCATTTGTTGTTGGTAGTTTTCTTGATCCTCGCCATTCTTTCAGGAGGGAGATGGAATCTCAGTGTGTTTTAATTTGCATTTCTCTAATAAGTAATGATGATGAACATTTTTTGTGTATTTATTTGCCATTTGTATTTCATCTGAGAAGTGTGTATTCATCTCAGATGCCCATTTTTGGATTGGGTCTTTGAATTTCGGGGGTCTGATTTTTTTTTTAAGGGGTAGGTAGAGAATTCATGAACAGGAATCAAACTGCACAGGAAATTCTTCCCAGAATCAATAGCTGGGATCACATCTTATTAAAAAGTTTCTACATGGCCAAAGAAATCTCCAGCATAATGAAAAGAAAAACCACAAACTGGGAAAAATTCTTAGTGAACTGTCCCTCAGACAAAGGATTTCTGTCTAAAATGTATAAAGAACTTAAAAAATATCAGACTGCCCCTATATTTCTGACACCCAATGGGTGAGGGGTTTCCCACGATATCAACTCCCCAGCTCTCCAGATAGCAACCAGATATTGTACGGTTTAATTCAACTCTGATGCTGACTACCTGGAGTTAATACCAGAGCCCATAAGTTAAAGGGTAAATTCCACAAGCCTACTCCCATTTCAGATGCCACTTAGAAGTTCCAGACTACAAGAATTCTGGACAGATTGCCTGTAAATGCAGGGGCTACCACAACCCTTTCCTTTCAGGTTTGATAAATTTGCTGGAGTGGCTCACAGAACTCAGGAGAGCATTTTATTTGCATTTTCCAATTTATTATAGAGAATCTCAACAAAAAGCCAGATAGGAGGTACACAAGGTGAGGTCTGGAAGGGTCCTGAGGGCAGGCACATCTGTCCTGGGGAGTTATGATGCACTACACTTGCAGCACGTGGCTGTGCTCACCAGCTGGAATCTCTCAGAATCCCATCATTTAGGGTTTTTAATGTAAGGCCATCATATAGACAAGGCTGATTAAATCACTGGCCACTGGTGATTAGCTCAGTCTCTAGCACCTTGCTTCTCCCTGGTAGTTGGAAGATCAGACTGAAAAGTGTCAGTCCTCTAATCATGCTTTACTCTTTAACATTTCTGGTGACCAGCCTCCACCTTGAAGCTCTTGGGGGGCCACCAATTATTCCATTAATTTCCAAGGGTCTTAGGGGCCCTTGTGTCAGGAGCCAGAGAAAAGACCAACTGCACCCAAAGATCTTATTTCCTTATGGCTCAGGAAATTACAAGGGCTTAGAAGATATCTGCTAGAAATTTGGGATGAACACCAGTTATGTATATACTGTTATATCACTGTATCACGTGACCTTGGAGACTTCCTTTACATGCCAGCAATTCTTTAGAGAGGATACTGTTGAGAGCTGTGAGTCACTCTTCTATTTTTTGTTGGTACGGAAATGCCTCTTTTCTGAAGGGAAGGCCATGGAGGCACAGAGTAGCTTGCACTACACAGGTTTAGTGATAAGTCTGAGCATCCTGAGAATGTGGTGCAAATCCTGGCTTCACTGAATTGAAGATGAGATGTTGGTCAAACTATACAACTCTCTTTGTTATGGTTTGCTTATTGAAATAGGTGTTGTAGTTTAGATCTAGAACGTCCCCCAGAAGTCTCATTTGTTCAGACATGGAGGTGTGGGAAGGAGGGTGGATCAAAGGGCACTACATTCATCCACAGGACAATCCACTGATGAGCTCATAGCTGAATATGCTGTCAGGAGGTGGGTACTGGTAGGAAGAGATACACCCCTGGGGTGTGCCTTTGGAGGGTATATCCTCAGTTTCTTCCTTTACTTAGTTTTCTGGCTGCCATCACTTGGACAACTTTTTCTAACATGTCCTTCTACAATGCTAGTTCTGTTTTGGGAGACAGCTGCCCAGGGGCTGAATTTTCCAAACCCATGAACCAAATTAAACCTCTCCTCCTTTAAGTTCTGGGTGTTGGGTATTTTGCTTCGGAAAGCTGATACATAATGGATAGGAATGAGATCAATTTTTTCCTAAATGTTAGTCATTTGCATGTTTTTTTTTGTCTTTTTAGATCAACTATACTACTGTTATTTAATATTTTTTTAGTAAACTTATTTATTTTAATTTTTTTGAGGTGGAACTTTGTAAAGATGTAGGTATAGCAATAGCATTTAGCACAAATAGGAAGTAGCAACAAAAATACATGTAATGTAAAAAATGTAATGTTATTAATATCTAGCTAGATACTGTGGCTTATAGAGTCTCTGAGCCTTGAGCCTACTCTGTTTTCTAAAAAGATTAGCAAATATTATGGAAGTATGATATAGAAAATATAATAATAATAAAAACTTGAACAGTCATTTCTCAAGAGAAGAATAAACATTTTACTGACAATAAACATTTTTCTCTATGTGATCCAGTGATATTTAATGTTGTGTTTCCTGTGGCATCTAAATCCAGGTCATATAGTCTCTGAAGAAGGTTCTGACCTTTCAAGAAAAGATTGGATTATGTAATCTTGAGGGTAAAATGCTATGATTCCATGATTCTGTCCTTATGTAACAGAAGTGTTGGGGAGAAGATATGGTATGATATTTATCTACATATAAGATACGTATTTGGTCATGTACCTATTAGTTTGAGTATTAGTCAGAAAAGTGAGGATCTAAATTTATCAGATGGGGTTTGTTATGGATTAAGAACTGGTGGTCAACTTAACTCCAGCTGGATTACATCAGCATGGCACTGAGCGAAGATGCTCTACTTGAGGAAAGTTGCCAGCATAAATAGGTGGAGAAGGAGAAGGAGATGGAGGTTGTTGAGACGTTGAGGCATTAATGCATTGTCGCATTGAGGCATTGTGGGTTCTCCTGAGTTGCTGTTTGAGCCGTTGGTTCTCCTGGAGAATCTTTGGTTCACACATCAAGCATTGCTTCCTGGCTCTGGAGGGGAAGACGTGTGCTGTTTGGTCTCCAGGATGGGCTTGTCACTCTGGCTTCCGGACACGTACCCGACTGTGCTTGTCTTGGGAGGAGCTGGGGCCTCTGTGTTGCTGAGGATGGCTGTGGTGCCTTTCAGGACAGCCCTGGTCTTTGTTGTGAGTGTGACTTCTCGGCTCCAGCATAGAATCCTCATCCCACCAGCACAGCTCTTTCACCCCTCTGGCATGGACTTTCTGGCTTCCACCACTGACCTTTGGGCCTTCCTGGCACGGATCCACAAAAGAGACTGGTGTGAGTCCTTCTCAAGGGCTCTATACCTCCAGTTGGACTCGCGGGAGGCATTGTTATGAGCTCTGGGTTTTTATTGGGACTCATGTGGGACGCTGCTGTGGGATTTAGGCCCTTGACTAAATATTCTATGTCTTTGGTGTTGCGGATAGATTTCCTACATTTCCTTGTGTTAACTCCCAGTGGCCATTATAAAAATAATATTATAAACTCCATGTCCTGATTCTAATTGTTTGCCACAAAACCCCTAACTGCAACAGGGTTTCATATTTGAAATAAGTCATGATGACTAACAAAGAGAATCCAGCATTTTAATTCTCTCAATCTCCCTGGAGGATGGAGCATTTCACAGCAGGCAAACATTCAGTCTGGTCCAAAGGGCATGGACCAGAGGTCATGGTCTTGGCTGGTCCAAACAGCATGCTCTATGACGGTGATGGGTGAAACTTAGAGACTTGAGCGCCCAAACTGCAACCCCAACCCACTTACTTACTGCAAAATGCCATCACTGCAATTAAACCTGAATACTGAGGTTTTAGTTTAGGAAAAAAAACCTCAAACACTTGGCTCATGTGCTGACAAAGCGGGCTTTGTGTGCCCACTGTGGCACCCGTGTTGTAGGTCAACCACCACTGCTCTATGATCTCATCAGTGCAAGTCCACCAGTGTCCTGTCAGATGTCTTTTCCTTGCTGAAAAGAGATTAATGCATGAATCCTGAGACATCCAGCATTAATAGGAGGGATCTAGAAAATTCTCCTTTCTTCCTGTGCTCTTCCTAGGGACATTAGACCCTGTTCTGATTCATCTGAACCTATTGGCTTTATTCTATTGCCTTTCTCTCTGTATGTGGGTCATAATCAGGAACAGAGCTTTATTCCCTTCCTTTCTGTTTTGTTATTTAAAGAAATGAACAGATAACATTTACAACATGATATCTTCAAGTATACCGACACTGTGGAACAGTTGATATAACTAATTAACAAATGTGTCACCTCACAGTTATTTTTATGACAAAAGCACAGTGTTATTGTTGTGCCTTATCATGTGACAAGAATACAGTGTTATTGTTCTTTAAAGTCTTCTGGTTGTACACTAGATATTCTGAAGTTTACTTGTCCTATTTTTTTTTTTTTTTTTGCATATGGGGGATCGAACTCATGACCTTGCACTCGCCAGGCAGGTGCTTACACCACTGAGCTAAATCCCTAGCCTCCTCCTGTCTAATTGTAATTGTGTATTCTCTGATCTATCAATCTACTCAGACCCAACTACCTCAGTCTTTGATAAATATCATTACAATCTCTGCTTGTTTGAGGTCAACATATTTTAGATTCCATATGTAAGTGGAACTGTATTGCTTGCTTTTCTGTGCCAGAATTATTTATTGAAATAATGTCTTTCAGTTTCACCCATGTTTCTACAAATGACAGAACTTCACTTTTTATGGCCAGATAATATTCATATATATCACATTTTTGAAATCCATTTATTCATTCATTAGTGAACCCTCACTTTGATTCTGTATCTTGGCTATTGTGAATAATGAAATGGACTTGGAAATGCTTATGTCTCTTTGATATCTGATTTAATTTCTTTGATATGTACTCAGGTGTGATATTGTTGGACTATAAAGTAATTCTACATAAAACTTCTTGAGAAAGTTCCGTGTTGTTTTTGATAGTGGTCTTACTAATTTACTCTTCCATCAGTAGTGTGTGCATTTCCTTTTTCTCCTCATTCTCTTACAATTTCATTATCTTTTATATTTTGGATAGTTGCACTGATTAGTTTTTATGTGGTCGGGACAACGTATCTGACACCCACGATTTAAAGGAAGAGGGGCTTATGTTAACTCAAAGCTTCAGAGATCTCAGTATGTGGTTGGCTGGCTCCATGGCAGAGTCATCATAGCAGAAGGACATGGTGAACAAAGCAATTCATTTCATAGTGTTTGGGAACAGAACAGCAGGCAGGAAGGACCTCAGATAGCAGATGCACTTCCCAGGATCATGCTCCCCAGATATACCCAGACATACTCAGAATTGTGCTTTACTGATCTCTCAAGCCAATGAAATTGACAACTAAGAGTAACTATCGCAATAGGGACAAGGTGACATCTAATTTGGTTTGGTTAGTGACAGTAAGAATTTTTCATATTTTGTTGGCCATGTGCGTATATTCTTTTGAGAAATGTCCATTGAAGCCTTGTCTATTTTCAATTTTGTTTTGCTGTTGTTTGAGTTTGTTACATAGTTTAGATATTAACCCCTTGTTAAATCTGTGAGGGGAGTTTTGTGTCTTCTCTAGAACTTCAGCTCCATTTCAAACTTCAGTAGGGTTATTATTTCTGATTCATTGTTCAGCAACAATAACAGATACTGCAAACCGGTCTCAGCATCTTTGAATCCTCCAGTGTTAGGACTCTTATTAGCATGGCATTTCCTGCTAAGTTCACTTAATCTAAGTAAGCAGAAAATGACTGGAATTCTACGTCAGTACCAACTTACCTCCATTAGTAATTAGAATGACACATACAAATTGCTGTCCTTGTGCAGGGCAAATATGTGCTGTCACCTACATTGGACTACCACCCTTAATTCAGTTATGTCTGTAATTTGGATATTCCTGAGGAATTTGTGTCCTGGGGCAAAACCCACTATCATAAAACTGACTTCTGTTAGTATACACAAAGTGATGATAATGTCAATTTAGTAACAGAGAAAGAAAAGGATGAGAAGAAAGAGGATGTACAGAGAGAGGAGGGGAAAAGGGAGGGCAGGAGGAGGAACAGCTCTTTATTGAGTGTTTGCCATGTTCTCAGTCCTATGCAGCTTTTCACAGGGCCAAGGTTAATCTATGTGATGAGTGGATCCTCAGGTTTAAAGCTCGGGTGGAATTAAAAGTTAGCGTCTCTTATTTTCTTCTTTACTCATCCAGCTTCAGTTCTTCTCTGTGGCTCTTGCATCTTTTCTTAGTGTACAGTTTTTGAGGTCAAGTCAACAAGTCTGAAAACAAGTTAGTGTTGCAAGTATAGTTTTATTTGGTGTCCTTAAAATCACACGGACTATCTACTGCTGTGCTAGCATTTATAGAGTGGCTGCTGTTCCAGGTCTCCGTCTGATCATAACGTACCTGAGAATCACTTTTCTCTTTGCATCTAAATGTCTGCTCCTCATACTATTGTTTAATTCTGTAAATGGCACAGAGACAGAATTTATATGAACAATAATGTTCCAATTAATGTGTGTTCCATTGGATGGAACCAGTGTTCAGTTCCATTTGTCAAGAGCTTGGATATGCAGAGAAAATAGGATGGGTCAACATCCAGTGAAATTGGTGCTTATGTTACCTGTGCTTGTTCTTGTAAGATTTGATTCATAAAATGGTTGTAAAGAAAGTTAAATTCCCTCATCATTCATAACAGGAATGCATTTATATGTACCATGGTGCCTATGGTCAGAGCAGTTTCCATATACGGTATGCTGAAAATGTATGATAAAAGGTTCTAGTATAATGCAGATCTTTGAACCTACCTGGCACCTGATCATATATAGGAAACCTGCATCTGATTCTGGAATAATACATTCTCTTTCACTTCAGTCCAATGGTAGTCAACCGGAGGCAAGTCTGTCTCTTAAGGGGCATTTGCCAATATCCAGAGATGACTTTGATTATCTCAGTTTTAGAGTATTCAATTGCCTAACTGTTCTACTGCTTGACACTCTTATGCTGCTAAATGTTCTACAGTATCAAGACCACTTTCCCTCAGTAAGGAATTAGCCAGTCTAAAAGGTCAGTAGGCTCAAGGTGGAGAGCTCTGCTGCTGCTACAGTTTGAGTCTTATTTGTCCCTAAGGGTTCACAAGCTGGAACTGGTCTGCAGTGTAGTGGTATTGAAGTATGGGGAGACCTGTGAATGGTGGAGTCTACAAGGAGGTGACTGGAGCTTGTCATCCTTTTATTTCAGGAGCTGGGGTAGGTCTCACGGAAGTGAATGAGTTCTGAGACAGTAGGCTGTTGAATAAGACCTTGGTGCTTTTGACTGTGTTGAATTTTCTCTTTCCAGTTGGCCTCTCTTAAACACACTCCCACTAGGTCATGGTGTCCATCATGAGGTCCTACCAGAAAGCAATTCTGGTGCTATGATCTTGGATTTCCAAAACTGTGAATTAAATAAACCACTTTTCCTTACAAAGTTCCTAATCTTATTTTGTTATAGCAATAAAAAATGAACTAAGATACCTGTTCCACTCAGTCAACTCTTTCTCTATTTTGCTATCCTGGATTGCATTTAAATGGCATGATACATGATAGCGGGGTATAATTTTGTCCAAATACTGTAACAGTTTCTCTGAGAAAGACAGAGATGCTTTACTTGCTAATTCCTGGAGCTGGTCGTAGGAGAGTCACTCTCCAGGCTCTCAGGACAAACATTGTCTCTCCAGAGCAGTCTTTTCTCACTCCCTGCTGGCAGTGTGCTGTTGAGCCCTGAGAACCAATTGACAGTGATCAATGTGATTTGCTTTGATGTATTCCTGAAACTAGAGGAATTTTGGAACTATGTGAGTGACACATGCCTGGAGGCAAAGAGTATTATAATTCACAAAGGGGAGAAGGAGACCAATTAGAGTTGATTAAAAACAAAACACTGTGGGAAGCATTCGGGGCCCCAAATCAATCAGCAAGCTGATGCATGCACACTGGGATCCAGAAATGCCAAAAATGAAGATGGACCCAACAGCCTGTCTTTTACAAGAGCATGGGGGATCAGAGAGCAAGGTGAAAGAGGAGAGTTTTACAAACAAGTATGCTTCTCTATAATTCTATCTTGCTCTTATTATTTCTGCCACACAGCTAATGACGGTAGAGTTTAATTTTATTTTGCAGTGGCTAAACTTTGGCTTTAACCCCAGAGAGAGATTCCAGTCCTGCTTCTACCACATACAAACTACATGCTTTTGGAAAAATTGCTTAGCTTCTGTTAATTTCTGTGACCTCATTTGCAAAATGAAGAAATGGCATTTACCTGTTGTGCAGTTGTGAATGTGGTGGCGCAGCCTTGGCACATACTGGAAGCTTGACACCTGTTTGCCTGTCCCTTTCCCTCACCGTGGCTGGAGCAAAGTCAAATCTCCCCAAGCTACTGAAGCGCTGAACTTTTCAGAACAGCTTTCTTAGAAGCATTGTGAAAGTTCTTCAGATTGCAAGCTGTACTCTGAAATTCATTGATGATGGGCTTTTGACCTCTCACATTTTGCACATTCTGTCCTTTTTCTTCATTGGTAGTCTCAGTGAGTGGAGAAATGGGAAGACAGAGGATGGCAAACACTTGATATAATTCTATTCTGTGGGTTGAGATCAAGAATCTCTAGGATCAGACTGGCTGCTTTTTTCCTGTCTTGGGACACTTCAAAGCCTTGTGGGTCCAATATAGTAGCACCTCATCCTGTGTAACTCATTTCTTTAGGAAGATCAGTTGTCTTGAAGTAGAGTTGAGAAGCATGGGAAGAGCCCAAACTGTTGCTGTGCTGTAAAATATGTAGTAGTGTTAAAGAGAGCCCTGCACTACAGAACCAGGATAGTGGTATGTAATTAAACAGGCTTTAAATCTAATTTTCAAGCCAGTTATCTCACTGGGATCAGAAGGTTAAAGTCCTGGGTAAACACTAGATATAACTCCTTTAACAAAAGCAAGGACTGGCAACTCTGCCTGAGCAAAGGCCTTAAATTTAAACATTGGCCATAATGTTATTGTTCATAATGATAAGCACTCATTCTTTCTAAGGATGGTGAATGATTTTGATTCTTTTTTTTAAGGTGATGTGGAAGTTTCTCTTAAAAACTATTATCTATCTATCTATTTCTATCTATCTACATCTGTATACTTAAAGATAGTTTTATTGCTCGAGAACATCAGCTAGGCTCATCTTTGAGGAATGATTTAGTGCTCCAGCATGTAGAAGAGGTGAGTGATCCCATCTATGTATCCTTAACCTAGGAAACCAGGGCTCTGATGCTTATTAACTTGCTTTATGTTGATACATGTATGTGCATCCATTTCCCTTCTGGTAAAATGAAAATTCATGGAGTTTAAGAGAGATGATTTGAAGTGCTCAGAGCTCTTTTGCTAACAAAAAGCAGGAACATGTTGAAGTGAGAATACCATAGTTGGGGGTCCATCTTTTTTGATTAAAGATATTCTGGCTATAATAGGATTGCATGAGAGAATAAAATAAAATGAAAAGGGGTCGTTTACAGCTTACCAGTACACTTAGTAGGTATCCATTTAATGTTACTATTGATATATGAGATTGTAAAAATGATAGCCAGAGGTGGACCTGGGTTTTTTAGTGCCTGAAGCTTATATACCTCAGAATAGTCTTTCAGGAAGAGAACACAGAACAAAAAATGAACAAACAAACAAAAGCCTTAAGTACAAATTTATCTAGCGTAAGAAACCTTTGAAAAGTCATGGTTTCTTAAAAGCTAACAAATACCACAAACTTCACAAAATCAGAAAAAATGATGTATTTTTAAATTGACTTCCTGGCATTTCTTTATAAGGCTTTTTTTCATATCTACTTTAGTTGAATATTCTTTGATTATCCTATTCATGTGACATTTTATAATGCCATTTTCTATAGAGACTGTAAGGATAATTCAACCTCGCCTGCAGCATAGTTGGTCAAAATTTGTTGTTTGCTATTGGTAATTAAATGAAAATTCCTTCCATCTTTATAACTTATTTTTGAGTAATGTCAGGTAAACATTTAGAATGATTGTCAAATTTGAGAAAACTTCAATCTGCTTGGTTTTAAAAGAACTTTGGAAGAACATTTCCTTGATCAGGCTTAGGGTTTTTTTGTTTGCCCATGTCTCATGCTGGAACCTGTAGATATGTTCACAGAACAGAACCTCCATGTTAGGATTCTGGGGCGGGGGGCAGGGCAGATCCCCACAGGTGCAAATACTCCTGGTAGCCACTGTTGCAAATGATGAGGAGCAAGTGTTCTTCTGCACTAAACTTCCTGCAAGTTATAGAAACAAATTTTGCTCAATTCAGGTTAAATAAATCTTCCACTCAACTCTAATGTCACCCAAACAGGAGTCTTAGGTATGGTTAAAACACGTTCCTCTTGCAAGTTATATAAAACCATATGTTATGTAAACGTGTTTTTAAAAAGAAAACCCATAGGATTGAGGGGCTTCGAGCCTTATTTAAGATACTTGAGATGAATGGAGCCTCTACTTCCAATGGTAACAGATAACACTGAGGGGAGAATTAGTAGGTTTGGGTTAGTCATTTGTTCAGGAACCAGCAGTTTGACCTAAGGTTAGCCATTTATTTTTTTGTGGAACTGTATTTCTCATCTTCAGAAGTTTGAACTTGGGAATGTGTGAGGTTCTCTTGTTACCTACAGCAGTGTGTGGTTTCAAGAACTGGTCAGTGTTGATGGGGAAAGGCAGGAAAACCAGTCATTATCCCATCAGGGACTGTCCCTTATCCAGGAGAGGATTGCTAAGAAAACAAACTGCGTTTTCCCAACAGAGCCAACCTGTGAAAACTGCACACTGAGTATTGCTATAGCTGCAGACTGTGACAGGCCTGTCTTTTATTTTCCCAGGAGCGAGACTGAGCAGTGAGCCGAGCTGTCTGAGTGACTTACCCAGACATTCTTCTTATGAAAACGATCAGGCCAAGTGGAGAGTTGCTTTAGGGGCAGCAGAGCTCAGATAGACTCCCTAGCTGGTCCTGAATAGGCCTTGACTCCCATTTTTGAGAACCCCAAGGAGACAAATCAGCATGTGTATTTAGGAGAATTCCCTCTGCATCTTTTGGTCTTTATGTAATTCTTTTCCTTCACTGCATACACTGGAAGTGCACAAAAGGTAGATAGAGACTGATTGTTCCTGGGTACTTGCGCTTTGACTCCTACGCTGGGAAAATCCTGGGGAAATTCAAAGTTCTGGGGTGTGCGTGTGTGCATGTCTATGAGTGTGTGTGTGTTTGTATATGTGTACATAGATATGCTGCATATGCAACCAAGAATAAATGAATCTTCTGGGACAGTTTCTAGAGAGCAAATGTCTTCTGAGGATTTATGGGCATTTTTGGATGTGGCAGTCAAGATAAAGATGTGGAAACCTTTTTTATTTCTGAGCCCAGAGGCTGACACACAGGTGAGGAACAAGCATTGTTAAATTCAGAGCCTCATGGTGACTGGCTGTGGCCAGAGTTTTTTTTTTTTTTTTTTTTTTTTTTTTAGTATGGGTGAGATAGAAGTACACGGAAAGAAATAAACATTTGAATTATTTTCAAAACCCAGAAGTTTCTGGGAGATCAAGTTGGGCAAGGCCCTGTGTTCAGGGCAGAAGTCATGCTCTCCATGTGTGTAGGCTGTAAAGACTGACAGCAAGGTATGGGTGTTTATACCATTCCAGATCATGTTCTTTGCATTTACCCATATAGATGCATGCTTAAGCAAGCAAGCAAACAAACACAAAATGGGCATGTGAGAAATGCATTTTGTACATTTAATAATACGTTATGAATATCTATTTACATTAATAAAAATGTTCTACAACATCATCATCACTGATGATTGAATATTACTCCATTGTGTTACAGCAATTTGTTTAATCTTAGACATTTAGAGTGTTTTCAATTTCTCACAATTAGCAACAGTGATGAAGTGATAAAGATCCTTGCAAAGAGATGTTTGTCTCCATCTCTAGGGAATAATTGCTGTAGAATTGCTGTGTCAAAGGGTCTGTACATTTTAAAGGCTTTTGATTAAGTATTTCTAAATTGCCCATCCAGAAAAGTTGCAGCAATTTATGCTCTCTTCACCGGTGTAGGAGAATGCACATTTCCTCTTATTTTCCCCAGGGCTGAATTTTATCGTGATTTGAAATCTTTGCCCATTTAACAGAGGAAAGGTGGTAATTCATTATAACTTGCACTTATTTGATTACTAATGTGCTTGAACATTTTTTATAAGCCTATTACCCATTTACACTTATGTTTTTATAAATTGCCTATTCATTTCTTCTTTTTTTGCCTATTCATTTATTTTGGGCAAGGGAATATTTAGGAAATTTTCCTGGAACATGCTAGGATCAGATTTTCAAATATTCTTTTTGTTTTTATCCTTCAAAAACATGTCTTCTGTTGGCCAAATTTAGAAGCAATCTAAAAGGAGAGAACAGTATTATGTTAGCAAAAGGTAATGTATCCGCAGGAGGGCAGGGGCAGATTTTAGGCTTCTTGCCTCAAGTCCTAGTTTTGGTCTTAGAGTTGCCCCTGAGGCTTCTCAGTTTTTGTTAAAGGCTCTCGAGTACTTTATAGTACTTTTTTGTACAAAGTTTACCGAAGGTTGCATTATAGATCTGATATTGAAGAACCTATATTTTAATGTCCTATCCCATGTTTTAATCTTTAAGAGGCAAAGAGAGTTTCTTTCTCAGCTTTTTAACATCCTGTGTACCTGACATGTATTTTGTCCATATCAGTGGACACAGAAGTAATGTCATTGTCACTTCCCAGACATGCCATTGTGTTACGAGATAATTTTGAGTCTTTTACCCTGTCCAGGCTTGCTAGCTAGTCTAAGAAAAATGACTGAACTTTTCAGTCCTCATTTTCCATGCCCCAAAGAAAAATCGTATCTGTTTATAAGGTACTGCTTGTCACACTGGCTCTTTGAAAATTTAGAGAATAATTGAAGAGCCAAGAAACAATTAAGAGCATTCTCTATATGTCATTAACTACATTTAAAAGAAAAATGTGTGAGTTACGCTGACATTTCAAGAACTATATTTGCTAATAACTGAGGCTTCACAAACTGAAATTATTTACAACTTGGTTGGAATAGAAATCTAATAACTATTTCTAGTCTTGAACAATCCAATTAAGGAATTCTTTATATATAATATGTTTGCCATTTTCCCTCTTGAAATATTACAATGATGCTGTTTTAAATCTTCAACTGGCTGTGTGATGATGGATCCATGTCTTTAGCTTTGAGCTCATTGGGGTAGTGGCTTTGTACTATGCCTTGGAAGGGGTCCGGAAGAAGGAGCTTGAAGGTACCATTTTCAACAAAATTGGTAGACTGTAGTCTCAGTCTTTCACCCCATGCAGCTTGGGTGTATTGTCAGCAGGGGACACTTCTGATGCCGATTCAGTGTAACTAGAGCCCTGCATTTGTGAAAAGTAATAGAAATTTAATTTCTTATGGCCCTAATGTTGACGACCCCAGATGACTTAGACATCTTTCTTCCCTATGGGAGTTCCATTCCAAAGCTTAACCTGTGAAACATAGAGAAGTCTGGGGGATTCTGGAAAGGCTTTTTCTTTTCATCACTGCCACAGTGAGCTTCACGCCCCTGAATCTTGTTGAAGCTGTACACATTGCTGGGTTAGTCATTCCATGTTATGGAGCATGGCCAGCTAGCTAAACAACTTTTGTGCTAGCTGAGTTTGTTACAAATGACAACTCACACCATACGCAGTCACATCAGAACTGTTTAAATACATGCCAACTCTTGTTCTGTCACTTATGCATACCATTGCTGAGACCCTTAAGCATGTCTATTTCACAGTAAATTTATTACCAGAAACTCAAGTCTACACATTTGGGATTTGTTTGCTTACAACTGGGCAAACTATTTACTTTGGTGAAAAGGAAACAAAAACACAACTTTATTTAAATCGAGTTCTAAGGAGATGGAGAGTTTCATTTGACTCAGATCATCATTTTACCATTTCCAGGGAGGCAAGGGTCTATTTTTATAGCAAGGAGGATGAGGAATGGGGAATTCCAATGAGATAATAGACATCTCTGGGATTGCTTTAGCTCTTTCTGCCCAGCCTTGTGTGTGGAAAGAAAATTGTGCTCCAGTCTCCTGGGACCATCAGATGTGTTTTCTGTCCCTTTCATCTCGCCTGAGGAGAGGACAGGATGGCATTTGTGCTCAAAGCATGGAAGTTCAGAAAAACTGTTTGTTTCTAAAATATAGATAACTTTCATTGTGTCATGCCAGTTACACATTTACTTGGAACCTAATTCTAATGCGAGCTACAACTATGACTTGAGCTTTCAATTAATTTGGGTCTTTTGTTGGAATATTTTTTATTGATTTTCATGATATGCCTTAATGTGACAAGAGTAGGAAAACTGTGATTGTTTGGAACTACTTGTTCACCATTGGGTGACAGATAAATGGTCCCTGCACATCAGACAAGAAAGACCTGATGTCACATCTCAATTGCTAAAAAATAGCTACTGCTATCTCAAAATGACATAGTGAGAGTTCTTCGGTTTTCCTAAAGGAAGCTTTCTTGAAGGATGCTGAAGCCATTGTGTGACTGGTCGTGTGCCATCCGTCTTGCTGCTGACCCCTTGATCCAGGTGGGCGCCATGAAGTCACAGTGGCAAATCGAGATTGTGAAGATGTACTTTTCACAGTGGTTTCTACACCTGGCAGTGTAGATCTGCCTGTTAGACATAGTGCCACTAGGTTGTGCTAGAGTATAAACATAGCACAGATATGCATCTCCTGGTAAATTTTCACTTTATTGGCTATTTCTTTCATTCTTTCTTATTTTTAAAACCATAAATCATTTCTCTGTGGCTTGGAAGGATATATCAGAAACATCACAGGGATCACTGTTCTTTGAGGCAAAGGACCTTTGAGTGACACTATTGTGATTTTGTAAAAGACCTGAAGCAGTGATAAACTGAAAATTATTTATACTTCTGCTTAGATAACACTTAGTCACCTCCCAACATTCAGTCCCTGGAGTGACGATCACTGCTTCCCTCTCCAGCTCCTCAGTTTCTGCCTTTCGATCCTGAACAGCTTGAGGCTATAGCTTGGATTCCTGTCTCATTTCTTCTCTGGACACTCTTCCTAGGCATCTTTCTCTGTTGCATACTTTTTACATACCATGGAGCAGTGATGCCCCATCTGTTATCTCTAACCCTATTTTTCTTCCACAAAACTCTAAACTCATTTATTCAGGATGACCAAATATTCCTGCGTTGTGGAACCATTCTGATTTATACCTGCTGTCTTATTGTCATTTTAATAACATCTCATTTCTCTTTTGAAAGGTTTTAGTTTGGTCAATATGCCTCGGACAATTTGACAGCTTCAGTTGAATGTATTTGAGGAATTCCAACTGGAAATTAAGCTCTTGATTTGCTACCTGTTTCTTTTCTTTCTTCCCAGTTAAAAGCATCAACATCCACGTTATATAATGCACTTATTCAGGAATTGATTTTATATTATTTTATTTCTCTTAGTTGTCAATTAATAAATCTTGGGGGCTCTATATTTAAAATACATTTCAAATCTACCTAATTTTATGTTTTCTACTACAATCCTAGTCCAAGCCACAATCATCTTTTATTTGAATATATCTTTAAAATTTCCTCTCTGTATATAGTAATCAGGTTGTTACTTAAATCAGATCTTCTCTCTTTTGTACCTGAAATCCTCTTACTGACGGGAAAGCAAATATTTGAGAACAATAATAGAATTAGCTATACTACTAAAATGAACAAAGAACCTAAATTTATTGAGTGTCATTGTGCTGTTACTTTCATAGGTTCTCTCATTTAATTTAAACTTCACTTCTGTCTTATGAGTAGTATTCTACATTATTCCAACTCAAACAAAACAAAAACCAGTGACCAACAAACAACAACAAAAAAGCAAGGCTCATAAAAATGAAAGTACTTTGCTTGTGAAGCTAGTGTTAGAATTTGATTTGAATCTTAATTTTCTCTAGCACTAAATCTCACTAAATGTTTGTTTTCCCTAGTCATTTTGTTGGTGTGATGGTTAATTTATGTGTCAATTTAAGAGACACTCAGAAGCTGGTTAAGCACAGTTTCTAAGTACATTGTTGAGAGTGTCTCTCTGAACGAGATTAACATTTGGATTACTCAGTAGGCTGAGGAAGGCAGATTCACCTTCTCCAATGTGAGTGGACATTGTGCAACCTGCTCAGGCCCTAAACTGAACAAAAAGTCAGAGGAAGGTGAGTTCATTCTTCTTCTCCATCTGGGACACTGAGCTTCTGGTTTGGCTTTTGGACTCTGGGAATGATAGCTGTGCAGCTCCTCCAACCCATGCCCTCTGTTCTCAAGCTTTCATATTCAACCAGAAAATATGCCATCAGTTCTCATGGCTCTTGGACCTCCACACCTAGATCGAGTTGGGCTGCTGGATTCCTTTTTTCTCTAGGTTGCATGTGGCAAATCGTGGAACTTCTTGGTCTTTAAAGATCACGAGCCAATTCCCACAATCACATAATTCTTTGTCTGTCTCTTTCTATATATATATTTATACATCTATCTATGTATCTATGTATCTATGTATCTATCTATCTATCTAGATGTATAGATATCTAGCCATCTATCTGTATATATCTATCTATGTCTATATATAGATAGATGTATAGATCTAGATATATAGATGCAGATGTTCAGATGTTGGTTTTGATTCTCTGGAGAACCCTAATAGTTGGCAACATGTGATCCTTCTTCCTTTAATGTCAGCAACACTTTCTTGTAGGTTTTTGTGTTACTTGGATCATTTGCTTAATGAGTTGTCAATTGTCATCATTACAGTCTTACTGAAGACAGTCCCTGTGACTATACTGATTAGAATTATGTGGCAATGGAAAGTGAATTGTTTCTCACTTGAAGAAATCTGGAGGTACATCATCCTAGGATCCCACAGTTGGGGTCTGGCCGTCCGTCAGGTCTGATGCTGTGATGCACAGTTGCCTTTTAGAATATCACTGTTTGTTCCAACACAGCGTCTAGGAATCTACAAAAGCTGATCGTTGCTGAGGAAGGAGAGCAAGCAGCAGTCTTTACTGTAGTGACCGGCTTTGTTTTCCTTTATTTTCTATTATTTGAGTATTTTTGTTCTAGTGGGAGTTTGAATATATAAAGAATGAGGCATAGAATAAGACTGACTTGGCATCACATATACATAGTTATAATTTCCAGTTTTATCTGTGATGAACTTTGTTGAGCGATGAGCTAGATACTTTGCACAATCATTTCCCTTGAATCTCTCTGCTTTGCCCCCAATGTAGACATTATTTCTATTTTACCAGTGGGAAAGCTAAGAGTCAGAATACGTTTTAATACATATCAAACGATGTGTACTATATAATGATTAAACAACATGGCCCACAGAGATGTTAGAACTTTTGTTTTTATTTGCTTACTTTTTATTTGTTTTTTTAAAAAAGAAAAACAAGAAAGGATAGAAATGGTTCAGAATTTCAAAAAAATAGGAAATTAACAGTAATTAATATATTGCGTATTGTTATCTTAGAGGTAATTGCTCAGGTGATAAGATTTAGGCACAAAAATGATCACTCAGACAGTGAAAGCACAAACTGTTCTTTTGGATGAACTAATGGAGATTAATAGTATAGCTATGTATCTTGTACATCCATCCATACATACATACATACATACATACATACATACATGTATACCTGTATACAGATAATGTTTTCCCTTATTTTCTCCTTCCCCCTTTGCCAGTTCTTTCCTTTTGAGCACTTTCTTTCCCTTTCATTATCACAACATCTGTTGTACATTTTGGATCTTATTACTCTTTCACATTTTTAAAAATTGATTTTATTTTAATTCAAAATTTCCTTCCTTTCACATGAGATACATAGTATTGCATTTTTTTCCTTTACCAAAGTTTTCACAGACAATACAAGCTTCATGAGATCAGAGATGATAGGAGAATGGCATAGGGCATTAAAAAGTTATACACAACATTCAAATTCATCCCAAGAACCCTTTGATTTGGTGGGTCTGGAAGGGCCTAGGCATTTGTAATTTGGAAAGTTGATGTGTGGTCTCCATGGGTCAACTTCTGGCACAAGAATAGCTTTTTAGAAATACTCTGCTGTTCTTAATCTAGTATCTTCTTTTTGGATTGAAAAGTCTATGTCTGTGTTTACGCTGTCATACTAAACAGCCATCTCTGAATTTTTTGTAACAGTGACATTGTTATTACTCTCCCCGGGGAATGCTAAGATAATTATTATTCTGAAAAATTCTTAAGAACTTTCTCAGGATCTGGCTCTCACCTTTTTCTGGGTGGGCTCAGTTGCATTTTTAAGGTATCACTGGGACTTGTAGGACCAGCTCTTCCTAGGGGTGCTAAGAAGTTATGGTTATTTTGCCTTTTATAAAGCTGATGGGGAGAATGAAGAGGAAAACAAAAGAGCCCAAACCAGCAGGTTGGATTTCAAAGAACAAAAATAATATTCCAGGCGTAACTCCTCTATGTTTGTGCTCACAAAAGGCTCTCTTTGCAAGAACTCCGTGGCTCCGCGTACACTGTTGCCCCTCTGCAAATCAGCACTAATGACAACATTATAATTATGCTTCAGAAACAAAGGCAATGAGAAGTTGCATCTTAAATATGCTTTATTTGGTTGCTCTAGGAGAACTGTTTTGAATTCAGCATTGAAGAATAGATGCTCTCCAACAAATACGTATAAAAATATATCCATCACAACCTAAAGCCCAGCATTTAATTTTTGTCATATCCATTATGAATGAGATGCATCCCTGGAGGGCTGGACATTAAACATGGTGATAGGGCAGGAAATGAGATTTCTCTTGGATTCTGCTCACAGTGCAGTGAAGCAGGGGTATGGAGGCCTAACTAAAGCTTTTGGTTGGGGGTGGATAGAAAGCAAATGTTTACTAACTGTGACCCCTTAAGGTCTTGTGTACTTAGTATTAAGCAACTGTGCTACAAAAATGGTGAGTCTCTTAGTGTTGGCATAATAGCAACTACAAGTTTTAGCACCCTCTATATTTGCCAGGCAAGATACTGTGACATTTTAGTCATGGCATCTGGGTTTCACAGGGAGATTATGAGATGAATATGGTGTAACAATCGAAGACTGTCTGAAAAAGTGTATAAAAGTTACAAAGCCAGTAAGTGACAGAACCAAGAACTGAACTTACGTGGTCCAGGGTCCTTGCTCTTATCCCTGTCTCTAGCTGTCACCACATCTTTGATAAAGGTTCATTTGACTGAAAGTAACAGAAGCTCATTCCTGGATTCCAGAAAACCCAATTTAGACCACATTCTGGATTCAATAAAATTAATGTAACTCAACCCGAGTTTACACATAAAAAAGATCTTATTATGGAGGTAGAGATGCTTCTTGCTACACCATAAAGTGGGTCTGTATCTCCTAAATTAAGTGACGTGCAGGTAGGACTGATGGAGATTTTATCATTGCTTTCCTGTTTATCTCGGTTCACTTTTTCTTCTTGCTACAGAGGAGTTTCTTTTGCTCCCTCTGTCAACTCTCCCCGTATAGTGCAACATGTGTTTCTCGGTTTAGTATGATGCAGTCAGGCACTTAGAGAGAGACACTAGCTTCAACAATCCTAAGAAGTGAAGACACAGCTTAAACAAGCTTTCCATCTCTGTATGCATCAGTGGGAGCCATGGAGCAGTTATATGGCTGCACCCACCCACAGTGGCCAGGTTAGAGAAGACTTTATCCACAGCCTATTCTCAGCATCAGTTCTAAACATCCATTAATTATTGTCAACTCAACTAGACTTTCTTTCATTCATGTATATATTTTTTCATTCATCCATGTATCCATTCAGTTACTTATTTTTCATTCAGCATACTGAGCAGAAGGTATTAGGCCTTAAATATAGAGTCCTTCCTATTACTTACAAAGTAAGTTTAAATTCCCTATCAGGATTATCTTTTGCTTCCTCTGCATATCCTTGGGACTCTTGGAAACCTGTGATGCTTCTTCACCTTGTTTATTTGATGAATGAACATTTCCTAGATTTTTATAGATTTTTTTATGTTTATTTTTTTATTTTAAAGATAGTAAAATCCAACAAAACAAGACAGAACAAAGTCAATCAAAACAATGCAACAAAACTGCTACAGAACTTCAAAGCAGGATACCAGGAAAACAACAATCGTTATCATAGCATACCTTGTTACCTTCACAATAGTTGTCCATTCCATCAGGTATAGCAAAATCAAACCAAAAACAGAACACTGTAAAACCAATCAAAACAGAATGTTGAATAAAATAAAACAGTTAATCAGAACAAAGCAAAACAATGAAAACAACTTAGGCATTTATTTGCTTTATGAACCTTAGTTGCTACCAACTCATCCTGTCCTCCGAACCATCAGGTTGCTTATGGGGTGGGAAGACAGGGGTGGGGACATATGGATGGTGTTTGATTCTCAGCCTGCGTGCTGGTAGGCTCTCTGATGTGCTATATGACTTTTCTCTCCCTGGAACCCATGCGGCTTGCACAGCTTACCAGGAAGGCTGGCTAGTTGATTTCTTGGTCGGTACCCCAAATCCCGGCATGGTTGATTCTTGGGAGATGCTGACTTTCCTCTCCCTGGAACCCATGCAAGCTAGGATGGCTTACCAGGAAGTCTGGGTAGTTGATTTCTTCTATTTTGAATCTAAAATTTTCTTTTAAAGAGAAAAATTCGAAGCATGATAATTAGAGCATAACAATGGTTAATACATTGTATTTTGTTATCTTTAAATTAGTTACTCAGAGTATAAGATACCTGCATTTAATTGTCCAAACAATATTAGCACAAATCTTTCTTTTCCAATGAATGATGAGAAGTCAGTAGTATAATTATCTTAACTATCTTTTATATATAAATAATAATATATACATACATTATTTCTTTCAGCTTCTCAAACTAGGGGAAATATGATGTTTATACATGTGAATGTGATTTATTTCACTTATAAGCATGGTCTCTAGTTATATCCATTTACTTATAAAAGTCTCAAGTTTATCTTTCTTTCTGGTTGAGTGATGTCCCACTGCATAAAAATACCACATCTTTTTTATTCATTCTTCAGTTGATGGGCAGTTAGGTTATTTCCAAGATTTAGCTATTGGAAATTATGCTACTGTAAACACATATATCACTCTAGTATTGATATAAGGGAATTAAATTCAAGAACTACTATATGTCTGGTATGAGTTTGTGTTGTCTAAAATTGAAGAATAAATTTTAGGAACAATGGAGGTTGAGAGCAGAAATATTTATTGAGAAAAAGAAAGCTTCTGTCTGAGAAAGAGAGACAGACAGATGGGGTCCTGAGTAGGTTACCAAAGATTCTGTCTTTTCTAGGGATTTTTATAGAGTAAGATGATGAAGTGAGGTGGGTCTAAGGTGGGGAAAATTGGGAACTAGCAAAGCATATGGGCATGAGGCGGGACAGAACTATGATCAGCCAATCAGATTAATTTTCAGGTTGAACTGACCAAATTAGTGGTAAATGGGGAAGCGAGTCATGTAGTAAGTGGGTATTCTTATGCAGTGACTCTTCGTGTAGGGGGTTGGAATGGTGACTCCTGGCTTCTCAAATTGATCCATACCTAATCTCTAATGTTTATATTTAGGATGTGGTTACATTTGTTTTGCCTTCTGTCTTGAGATCTGGCCTACAGCAACAGGTGTGTGTCTCCTCCAAGATCACAAGACGTTCGGTTTTCTGTGCTGGCTTCCTTGAAGTGCCTAGCCCTGTCTGACTGCCTATAATATTTTTAACTAGCTCAGCTGCCTGAAACAGTATGATGTTTTAAATTCTTTTTGAGAAGGTACCCAGAAGGGGAATAGCTGGGTCAAATGGGACCTCCAATCCTAGTTTATTGAGGAATCTCCACATTGTTTTCCAGAGTGGTTGTACCAGTCTGTACTCCGACCAGTTTTGGAGAAGAGTTCCTTTTTCCTCCATTCTCCCTCTAGCATTTGATTGATTTCTTGAAAATAGTCTTTCTGGGGTGAGGTAGAATCACAGTGTTGTTTTAATTTGTATTTCTCCAATGACCAGTGATGTTGAACATTTTTTTTTCACATACTTATTTGCTGCTTGTATTTCTGCATCTGAGAAATGTGTATTCATCTCAGATGCCCATCTTTGGATTGGGTCTTTAAATTTGAGAGGTCAGATTTTTTTTGAGTTTCTTTAAATGTTCTTGATAGTAATCTTTTGTCCGAAGAACAACTGGCAGACATTTTTCCCCCCACATTATGGATTTTCTCTTCACCCTGTTGGTGGTTTCTCTTGCTGTCGCTGTGCAAAACCTTTTTAATAAGGTGAGATCCCAATTGTTGAGTCTTTGTGATAGTTCCTGTGTCATTGGGGTTTTGTTCAGAAAGTCTTCGCTTATGCCAGTATCTTTTACTTATTCTATCTACCAGTATATATATATATATATATATATATATTTTTTTTTTTTTTTTTTTTTTTTTTTTTTTTTTTGAATGGGTATTGAACTTACAACCTAGCACTCGCCAGGCAGGTGTTTATGCTGCTGAGCTAAATCCCCTTTCCAGCAGATTTAAAAACATTTTCTGGATTTAAAGCAAAGTTTCAGTATTCTGTTCCCAACTTCTTTTGTGTAACTCCCTCCTTGTCCCCAGAGCAAACATAAATGACTCTTCCCTGATGTCCCCATCGACCTCAGGGAGTCTATTTTCAAGATGGCCATTAACTTACAGGGTACCTAATGTGTCAGTGAGGAAAAGGTGTCCCTCCTAGAGGCACTTTGGAAATGCTGGAAAAATGGAAGTATGCATATCTACACTTTCTGTAATGATGGATGCACCCTCTTACACCTGGCGTCCTGAACAGAACACAAACTTAGTTAATGTGTGCAGTGCTCTATGACAGAGCCGGCATCTGTCTGTATAGCTGCCTTTAAGTTATAAGAACGAATTCTATCTTGCTAATTGTGCTTTCTTACTGTTTAGTAGGACTCTCGTTACATTTTTGGTTGTCAATAAATGGTTGTTGGAGCAATAAAAAATGAGGGAAATACATGGCAAGAATGTTAATTTCTGTAGATATAACTTGTGTATACATGCGTTCCTACACGAAGGACGTTAGAAGCTTTTGAGCTGATGTATTTCCCACTATCCACCCTACACTTACGTTCTTATTTGATTTTATGAGTTTTTGTTATAGACATCTATGGCCATTTTGGAAAAATTAGAAAATTAAATAAGTAAAAATAACTTGTAATCCCACTTCTCAGGAGTGACAACTAGTAACATGTACTTGGCCAGATATTTTGTATGCAAAAAATGTACGTTTATGTGGGTTATTTTAAAAGCAAATTTGATTTCTTCTTAGATAGTGGTTAGGCAAGTATATACATTTATAAATTATGAAGAAATAGCTGGGATTAAAAAGAACATTGTTTAAGATTAGAGTTTCAAACAGTGATGCGAGCCGCTCTGGGAGATACTGAGTTCTATGGATATATTAATAAAACGATTACAAGATTCCTTATTTGCAGGTTATATGGGTGGATTTTGCATATGACATAGTCAGATTAGAGAATTAAAGTCTGAAATTCTGATCCATTTGGGGAATTCTCATGAATTCTGAGGGAGCCCTTGTTTGCAAATGCATCTGCTATGTTCAGGAATCTGAGGTGTTTTTCGGTCCTTCATGGAGCCTGAAACTCAGTGGCATCTTCTCAGAGATTAATCTTTGGATGCACTCTTAGACTTACACTTTTCAGGTTGACAGATGAGTTTTCATTCCACAATGTGTTACAGTTAAATGATGCCTAATGTAGTCATTGTGCAATTAGCATTAAATTAGTTATGGGATAAAATGAAGCAAATTTGGCTTTTTGAAAATGAGGACATTCATACAAGGCCAAACTTGAGGGGAAGAAAGCCAAAGAACATTTCAACTCAAAAAGCAACTTGCTTTGCAAAAGGAAGTTGGAAAATTACAACCCATCACACCCAATTAGTGCATACATTTGTGTTAGAATGCATTCTCTTCTTCCAAGGAACTGTTTCCAAGTTCCTTCCCCTTCACCACTCAGCAGCCAGAATCCACTGCTGCTGGCAAAACAGTCATTGGAATGATATGATATTGTCCATTTCCTGACATGGTTGCAGGAGGTACTGACAGATTGAGTTTTGTACAGCCTCCTGTCCCAAGCAAAGAAATGGGCAAATCATTGTGAAAAATAGAATGGAAGAGACCATAGATACTCTCATGAAAGCTGAATGCAATGAACATATTTCTCTCTCAAACTCTGATGGTTCAAAAATTGCTTTCAAGAATATAAAAAATATACATAGATATAACTTCCATGAAGAGGTAGAGCGTATTTCTATTCTTTCTTTCTAGGGGCAGGCTAGATTTAGTGACTTGCTTCTAGAAAACAGTAAGATAGGAAAAAATAGGTAGTTCACACTGAAGAAACATAGGAAACATCGCTTAACCCAAAAAATAAACCAGGTGAGAGCATCACTGAAAACATATGGTTATTGTGTACCTGTGGCACATGATAGCAAGAATTCAACATTTCTTAAAACCCATAATCCTAAATAATATGGGAAACAAGATCAGATAAACTCAGAGTGGGAGCTATTTTATAGGATATCTTCAAAACTATGAAGGCCACGAAAAGAAAATGAGTAAGAAACTGTCACAGACCAGAGGAGACTAAGGAGACATAAGAACTGCATGCAATAGGTACCTGGATGGGACACTGGGATAGAATGAGGACAGTAGCTGAAAAGCCGGTGAAGCCTAAGGAAGTCTAGTCTGGAGCTTAGTTAACCATAATGCAGCAATGCCAGTTTCTCAGCTTCTTAAGCAATTTGTTTTTTCAGTACTAGGAGTTGGAGCCAGGATTTCATGCAAGCATTCTGCCACTGAGCTACAACTCCAGCTCTAGCTTCCTAACTTTAACAAATGCACCAGGCTATTGAAAGATTTATCAATGGGAAAATAGGGTGATGGATGTATAGAAACTTTCTGTGCTATCATTGCAACTTTTCTGTCAAATTGAAATGTAAAAATTCACTCCAAAATTTCAATGACTCTTTTTTCTCTGCAAATTTATCTTCTACTTTCTTAAATGGACTTGGACCATGCCTCTAATATGGACCCATCAGATGATTTCAAGGAAACCGGGTTTTTGAATATATTTCTTCAGAGTAAATGGTCATTTGTCATCAAATACTTGACAATTGACCATGGTGACAAAATCAGAAGAGGATCATAATGCTTAACCTAGTTATGTATAAAGTTACTTATAAGAGTCTATATAATGGCATGGCAAAATAATTACTCATGGTAGATGGGCGTAAAATTGATTGATGCTAAAATGGTAGACTTTACTTTGTGGAAGAATTAATAAAAGGTGCTTTAGAACTAACTTTGCCAAGCATCCCTCAAAGTGCAATGCAGCCTTTGTATGTCTCTGATTGATGGCTCTCTGCTTCTGCTTATCTGGCCAACTCATATTTGGCAGATGAGAGGGAATTTTGGTTTTCAGTCATGATGAATCTGTGTTGTATTTACATGGTTGGTTGACTGTTGTAAAGAAGCTGAGAATCAAAACTTAAGACAGAGCCAGAAATAATTCATAAAATTTTTGAAAGAGGTTTTCACCCTGAAATTGCTATAACCATGGTTTACCAAAAGAACTGTTTCTTCTACGTGAAAAGAACCTCTTACTTCCTCACTGTCTATCTCTATTAACTGTATTCCTATAATGAAGTCTTTCAAATTAGATTTTAATTTCCTTTCACACCTCTCCTTGAATGCCCATTAACCATCCTCTTATACTGAATAAGTTTGGACTGACTGTGATAACTTGTCAATATGTTAGTGTCCCTTTTGGCTTATTCTGTGGCTGTGTTGAGAATTCCCATACAGATGGCATCTTTAAAGTCCCCCTGATATATGGCTCAGTGTATTAATGATTATCAAATAATTTAAACAAACAACTAAATGCATGGGTAAAAGGTCAAATAAAAAAAACTGCTGTCAAGCAGTTGTGACTCTCCATGATTATGCTCTTTGGTAAATTTCTCACCTCATCCTTCTTCTATTTAGGCAAATAAATGCCACCAAGTATTGGTGTTGCATCCATATCTTGAGATTAATTGAAAAGACCAAAGTCAAAAGCAACTTCTAGCATCTAGAAATGTACTTGATAAGATAAAGCTGAATTGCAGAAAGGAGAAATGAAACAAATTTGTCTCCTTCAGTGGGAGCACTGAACTGAGAGCTTATTGAATACCTGCTTAGTCCTTGGACTTCATCCCTGACAATGAGATGAGAGTTGCCTGATGTCCTCTTTATGGGTTAGGTGATCCTACACCATTGCAGACACTTTTCTGGACTATTAAAATTGTGGTTTAACTGGCTAATTGCCAAACATTCAGGGCTTAGTTGCTGAATCTTTTAATAGACTACTTTCCTTCCTGAGTCCTGTTACAACCTGTGACCCTGAAGACTTGATTCACTGTGAAACTACTGCTTAGGCCCTGTGACCCTCTTTCTTTCTGTCATGATTATCATTTATTTCACCCCATAATTCTCATTTATTTTATAACCCAGCCTGATGACGTTGATTTTGTGGAATTCTCTCTTTTGGGGGTGTAGTCTATAGAGAAGACAAAATACAGTAGTTTTTACTTAGTATTATCTGTATATAAGAAGAGCTTACTCTTATCTGCTCTCCCTCCTTCATGAAATATAGTCTGTGTGTTTGAATAACATGGTATGAAACTGTCTACAACCAAGAGAAATCTAATGGTGTCCCTGATAGAGTTCTAGATATAATGTTCACATTATCAAAGTGTTATCTGGCATATTCATAAATAGATGGTAGAGTCTATGTGAGGGTTTTGGTGAAAGACAAGACTTCTCTGGGACACTGTTTTATAAAACATTCTCATCCATACAGGTTACCTACTCATGTTAAATTTTGAACACTTCATTCACTAAAGAAAGAATCATTGAGACCTATAATAAATATACAGATGAGAAATATATCTAATTTTTTGGTGCTTGGATGATTTTGATGTAAAGGTATAAGGCATTTAGAAAGATGATTAGATGTTTATTTCACAAACCATTTTCCATTCAGCTATTTTACCATAGGTATAATTAATATAACAAATCTTGCAACAATTGTCACTGAAGCTGGCCACACAGCACTGAGATTCCACTGAGCTGCCTCCTCAGCTTGGCATATTTGACCTTAGCAATTTAGATAGTGTTTATGAAAGAACTCACAAGAATAGAAATGCTTTGTGTTTTCAATGGTGGTCATAAATTGTTTGATAAGCTGATGCTTTCCTGCTACTATTTGAGGTTTTATACATAATATTTTGCTTTTTATTGATATTGAGGGCTTTGTTCTTCTTGAAAAGTGTGACCAATAGTAGAAACAATCTCTCATGAACCAAGAGCTTCCTCATGTAGGAAACAAAGTGGGAAATTATCTTTTTTTTTTAAAGAAAAAAGAAAACAAAACAGTAAAAGGGTACAAGTAATACAGAATTTCAAAAAAAATAAACAATAAAAAATCACTAGTTAATAGATTACATATTGTCATCTTAGAAATAGTTGATCAAGTTACAAAATTAAGCATACAAAGTGGACATTCAAACAGTGAGACTGCAAATACTTGTGTCCAATGATCCAACAAAAACTTAGTAATATGGTCATCTATCTTACACACCTAAACATACTTGCAGTTGTGTCCTTTAGAGCACTTTCTTTTCCTCTCTTTTTTACAATAACATTTACACATTTTGGTTTTATTACTCCAACAGTTCTTATTACATTTTTTTTGGAAGAGAATAAAACCAAATGTGACAAAACAAAGCAGTCAGTCAAAACAAAAGATGGACATAGTACATGATGTAAAAACAGAATACAAGGTAATCAACAGTGGTTACCATAATGCTCTTGCTACCTTAAAAAGAATTGCCTATATTATCAGGTATAATAAAATTGAACAAAACAGTACAGAACAAAACCAATAAAACTTAAACATTGGAGACATTACTGAACTTCAAAAGAAGATAATAGTCAAACCAGAATGGGCATCATAGTGAATCTTAATGCCTTCAAAGTAGTTGCCTATACCCTCAAAATTGATAATATCAAACAGAACAGAATATAGTAAAATCAGTCCAAACAAGATGGTGAGAGCAATACAGAGCTTCAAATCGAATTAGTAGGAAATAAAAAAAGTTACCATAATATCTCTTGCTAATTTAAAAAAAATTTTCCCTTAATTAAAAAATAATAATAATAAATAAATAAATTTAAAAAGGGGGAGATTGAGATAAAAGAGGACATAACAACATAGCAATACAGGTCAGAAGAGAACAATTTAAGCAACATAGTGTTTCACCACAGGATAACCCAACTTAATAGTATTTACCATAATGTCCCTTTCCTTGAAATATTTGAGTATAACTTCGTATACTATAGCATCAAACATATCAAGACAATGTGAAACCATTCAAGAGGATGAAAGTATTACAAGGTACTTAGGACCAGCTAACAGAAAACGAACAATGGTTTCTATATTATCTCTTTGCCTATAAAAAAGTTTTGTTTATACTATTGGAATGGATTTATTCTGGGCTGTTTGACATTATTGTCTGTGATGATATGAACAGCTATTTTGAAGACAACAAGACATCATAATAGCTAGTGCTGATTTGATATCAGCTTGTTTTGAAGTCCCATCAAACTGTTGTTCTTCTGTCTCCATTGCTTTTATCAGGTTGTATCTTATTGGATTTTATTATATGTGGAAAATTATCTTAATGGGTGGGGATAGGAGATTCAGTGTCTCCTAATCTTGCTTGGGTTGATCTATAAATTGATGAGTTTAGACCCAAAGGAAGGTGACCCTGGGTGGCAAGGAAAGGATGGCCTTTACCAGAAAGTGGCTGGACAAGGGCAGGTGGGAAGTCATACTTCTTGTGAAACTCAACATGGGAAGTGAGGAAATTCTACTATGTCAGAGCCAAACCAGTTATCTTCCTAATGAATTTTCTCTTCTTGACAAAATAATCAGGCTACATGTTCTAGCCTCTCATTGTTACATATGATATGAAGATTTTGGTCAGTTAAGTGAGGTTAGAGATGTATGTCATTTCCAGGCCCAACCTGAAAAACCTCTTGCAAGAGATGTTTTGTGTTTTCTGTTTACTTGCGGCAGATGAACTTGACCTTGGAGGGTACATGGGAAAAGAAGAGCCATAAGACAGGAAGGACATGGGTCCTTAAATAACTACTTGTAGAAGTGAGGCCAACAAATCAACAAGCAATACCTCTGTTCATGAATGCTTCTGTTTGCAAGCAATTTGGTTCAAAACCAAAAGCATTCAGCAAAATTTTGCTACTGTTTGCTAACTCTGTATCAGGTGACAAACATGACCACGGCCATTTTTCTCCTGCGAACACAGATGTTCCCATCTTCCCCAAAGTCACAAAACAAATTCAGTTGGTAAACCATAGGAATTAGAAAAAATACTCTTTTCGTGATTGGAATATATTGTTTGTGAATAACTATAGAAGCACGATAAAAAACACAGTGAATGCCAATGCTGAGTGCCACCCAATGGAAAGGTACACTCCCACTAAAACTATTATGGTTTATTTTTATTCAACTTATTTACTGGATTTGGCACCATGCAACTTCTTCCTCTCTCCCAAAGTCAAAAAGACCTTGAAAGGTAAACGTCTTGAATTGACTTAGGACACTGAAGTAGTCACAACATTGCAAGTGAAGACATTTATGAAAGGTGACGTCTGGAACTGCCTCAGAAATGTTTTCAAAGCAAGGGGGGAGGATTTTGAGTGGGAAAATAGCAGTGTGTCTTTTATTGTAATAATTAAAAATAGTTACTATATTTTTTAGTCACATATTTTATCTTTCTTTGTTTCTTTCTTTTTTGGAGGGGGGGTGGTGAGTACCAGGAATTGAACTCAGGACCTCATGCTTGCCGGCAGGTGCTGTACCACTAAGCTAAACCCCTGGCTTTTCAGTTATACCCTATGCATGTGTTATCATGTGTTCTAAATTCAGTTTTTTTAAATAAAAGTTTTAAAGCTTTTTATTTATCTGTTGTTGAGATTGGTTTGTATCCTACTCATTATTGCTGTTTAAGAAGTTATCTCAGACTCAGAGGTTTAATGAAACTATTTAAGTTTTTGCACAGTTTTATAGGTCATGCATTTGGAATGAACTCAGCAAAGCAAGTCTTGTCTAGTTTTGGTTTTGTCTTGTCTATGTGTGGTTGCTGTCAAAAATTGCTATTCGGCCTCTGCTGGGCTGCATATTCTGGTTGTTCTTTCTCATGGCTAACGCTCAGTGTGAATGGACCCCATTTCAGCTGATGGCTAGTCTTGCTGTCTGACAGTCTTTCCATGGGATTTGGGATTCCTTGTGGCATGGCTGCCTCAGCTTCATCAGTTCTCTTGTATGGACACTCAAGGCTTCAGATGCCAGTGGCCCTGTGCCTATTACTTACTCCTCAAACTCTCCCCTTAAATCGTCTAACTTTTGATGATCTAACTTTGAAAGTAAAGCCATGTTAATTCTGTTGTGTTGGACTCAGTAGTTAGAGGGTTACTAAGATAGGCCAAGAGTCAAGGGTAAGGAGCATAGGTCCCACCTCTTGGTGGTAGGCATGACAAAGTATTCATAGATGTGGCATAAAATTATAAACTTTGGATTCCATGTGAAAGATATCACCATAAAAGAAATATTAATTTGGTTATTTTTAGAATTTCCTAATGTTTTCCAAATCTGCCAGGTTTCAAAACTCAATTCATAAAGTACAAAGAATGGTTACTCTTGCTCATAAGGAAGTTATTAGACTTCTGTTGTTTTCAGTTTCCTTATTAACATCATAGGAATAATTATATCTAAATTGTAAGGTGAGGATTTTGTTTTGTGCAGTAAGTAGTACGTCATGTCTGAAACAGTATAGGCATGGAAATGCTAACAATTATAATATTGTTGACTATGTGGGCTGACAATTCATGTCCTGATGTCAATTTTTTAACACTCAAATCATTTAGAATATTGCTGAAAAACCACTTTTCAGATGGTGTTAAAGAAGGCCATTAGTTCATAACCTCGTGGTGCTACCCAAATGGAAGAATATCCATAAGAATGCAGGAATCCCTGAAATTGGACTTTTTCATAGAGATTAAAGGTTTAGACATTGTTTGCATCATAATTCTGCTTTAGATCAGCGTTCCTAAGAAAAAGCTGGATAGAGAATATGGAAAAGGGTATCTCTCAGTATTCTTGGAATGAAGGTGCTGGAAAGTGGTTGGCTCAGTGGCCTTGGCCAGGCATGGTGGAGCCTCCCAGGGTGAGCTTTTCAGTGGTCATTCTGTTTTAGAGGTGTTGGCTGCAGAGAGGGTTGGAGCAATGAGTAGCCACTGTTGGCTGATGCGGGAAGGAGGCAACTCACTCTAATGTTGGTGCTGAGCCTTGGGTGGCAGTCACTTGACAGTGTTATCTATTTGTTGTGTTTACAATCTATTGAGAAAAGATGAAATCTATTTGGCACTTCCTTTCAGTTGTCCTTAATTGTAACCTGCAAGTTTTGTGTCAGCTGTACATTGGAGAGACATCACAGCCTTCATAGAATAGAGATGGAGTCTACTTTCCAAAGAATATTATTTAAAAGAAATCAGAGAACCTAGCAGGGATAGGGTACTGTTGATTCCTGTCATTATGACTATTATGATTGAGAGATTTTATTGGGTGACAAGTGTGTTGGGCATTGTTTACAAAGCATCGAATTCCAAATTGCTTCTGCCAGAGGATGCCATCTCACCCTCTTTATGTTGATTTAGTTTTCGCCCCTCTCTTTAAAGAGTATGCTTCTAAATTGGAAACATTGTGATCTGAATGGAAAATTAATCCAAGAAAGTGTATCTCTAAGGGCGTCCAGACCTATTTTTATCATATTCACCTTTGATCCTAGGTGGTTGTACTTATTTCCTAGTGTCTTGTTGGACATTTATTCTGACTCAGGGATTGAAGCAAGTGCTTCTGCATCTATCATGGTGTGTCTAACTCAAGTATATTTATTACGGTTGAGATCTAAAGTGGCTCCCAAAAGTCTCATGTGTTTGGAGGTGGAGCTGCTGTAAGTGATTTTATCATGGATTATTCTATTGATGAGTTCACATCTAAACCTGCTATTAGGAGAGAGGGCTTGGTTGGAGGAGGTGTATCACTAGGGGCGTGACCTGGAAAGGGACACTCTTTTCCCTGGCTTCTTCCTGTCTTTCTCTTTCTGTTTCTTGACAGCCATGGACTTTATTGCCATGTACCAGGCTTTCTGCTCTGCTGTGTCTGTTTAAAAAAAATCAGCCAACCATGGACTACACCCTCTGAATCTATGAATCAAATAAACCTCTCTTTTATGTTGTGAGTATCAGGTTTTTTTGTTCTAGTGACAGGAAAGCTGATATAGTATGCATGAGTCAGTTACATTTATTAATCCAATACTGTAAGGAGCTGAGTCTTACAGAAAGTAACTTTATGACTATCTGAATTAAAAGTACTTCCTTTATGACCTCTTGCCTTTATCTCCTCTCCTTGTTCTCTTGTTTCTTTTTTAATCACTCTCTGTCTCAGCCTCACTGGCCTTCTCCAAGTCCTTCAATTTTGCCATGGTTTTTTCCAGACATAAGACTTTGTACACTCCCCTCCTTTTGTTCTGAGCATCTTCCTTCTCATCCTTTGCTAGTTGGTTCTTGCTTATCTTTCAGCTCTCAGTTGGTTACGCCTTGAAAGACCCTTTCCCATTCATATCAAATATATAACTATAATTTTTTTGTGCATGTGTTGCAATAAACCTAGGCATTTACCACCAGATGCGAATGTACATGTGTTTGAGAGACTACATTTGTTACCCCATTTAACTTTGGAAGCTCTGTGAGAATAAAACCTATTATTTAAGCAAGTTGAGGCAGTCCCAGCACTTAGCACAGTGACTGCACTGTTAAACACATACCTGCTAAGTAAGAAGTGGACCACATTCCATCTTTCCCTCATGCTGGACCATGGACACACTTTACAACTGGAAGGAGGACTTTGAGTGTCCTTAACAGTGAATTATTTAAGAACCATGATAAACTCAGGACATTTGTGAAATTCTGGGACATGAGAATGTTAAAAAATTATACCCAGTGAGATGACCCTCTAAAACACCAGCCTGAAAACATTACATATCATTTGTTTTATTTTTAAACATTTTAGTTGTATAACTACATTATCACCAAGTTTCTGTAATTGTGGCATGGAAAGCTTTTTTTAATCCTTCACTATTACTACTCAACCACATCATGCTGAGACAGATATCATTTCATTTTATTCTTGGATATCTCAGTTTATATTGTTTTAAACACCTCTTTCTTACTAACTTCACCCTTGACTGGAAATTTTTTCCTTCTGCCTAAACTAAGTTTCTAATAATGTAGTTACTGCCTGATTCCTCTTGTGTAAAGAGTATGGCTGGTCACCATTTTTTAGGATTATCATCATTTCTAGTAATTGAAACTTGTGATTAGTGCTCCCTTTAGTCGTTCATTACTAACTCCAAATTTAATAATGTCTTTTATTTAAGCAGTGAGTGAATATCCAAACTGCATGACTGGAAGAACAAATTTATTTTGGCAAAATAAATTGGTTTTCTTGGGCTATGAACTGTGTGTTGTACTCTTGGCTTGTGTATTTGGAAAGGTTCTGTTCTTCTTTAGAAACAGAGAATTCAAAATTCATGGGCTCGTACTTTCAATCCGTGGGAACAGAGCTATCTATTTTTGTGATATCAGGAGTGCTACTCCAAATGGGATGGGAGTGGACTGTCTTTTCCAAGTCCGGTAAAACTGGGTAAAGCAGGGGCTAAACTTGCGGAGGAAACTGAGGAAAAAGGCAGAAGATGTTTCTTTTCCCTTCATTTGAAGACCGAGATGATATAGTGTCTCTATTAATAAACACAGTGGATGGCACATAGTAGGCATTCATTTTTTGCTTGCTTAATTACTAGACTGACAAAATATTGAACTGGGTCCTTATAAATTTGTATGAAATATTCTCAGTGGTACATACTTTAAGGTAAATTGTGGTATCAAGGAGAACAGGATAGCAGTGCTCTGACAGATTTCCTATTAAATTTCCATTCCACTCCATCTATTCCATTCCATTTTACCCCACTGCGTTGCATTGTATGGCATCTCATCCCATCCCATCCCATCCCATCCCATCCCATCCCATCCCATCCCATCCTGTCCCATTCTATCCATCCCATACTATTGTCTCTTGAACTCATATTCTGTGCAAGCCCCATGCTAGATTCTGGGATACCAAGTCAAAATTCTTAATCTAAAGAAGCATGCAATTTAAAAGGAATGTGGAAAATTAAATATGGCTGCAAGTTCTTTTCTACTTCAGTTTGGTGGAGTCTAACTCCTCTCCACTTGAATGTAGATGGCACCAGTAACTTGATTAATCAATAATATGCAGCATGAATGAAATCAAACGAAGTCTTGCAACTTCATTTAGTTCTTTTAGAATGCTTACCATGGGGGAAGCCAGCTGCTACACAATAAATTCAAGTACCTTAAGAATTTCAGATTGGAAAGGACATGTGTGGGCATATTGGTTAATAGTATGAAGTGGTCCCAGTCCTCTGGCCATCTCTGCCACATTACAAGACGTGAGTGGAACCATGGTAGACACTCTAGACCAATGCCTTTGCTGGTTGGTACCATTTTTTTTTTTTTACCTCACTTGATACCATGCAAAGCAGAAGGACATGCAATGCCCCAAATCCCTACCCACAAAATCAAGAAAGATAATGAAAAGGATATTATATTAAGCTATTAAGTTTTAGGGCAATTTGTTACCACTAAACAACCAGAACAAGGAGAGAAGATAGTAACCAGAATCTAGTAAAAATTCTATTAAAAGGTAAGTATAAAGTGTTGTTGGAAAATAAATGTAAAGCAAAGAATTCTGTGTGTGGAGAGGCCAGGCATTGTGCCACTTGCGTGGGTCCCATCATGCCATAGTCTTTGTGAATGGTACTCCTTGGGGATGTATGTCCCCAGGGTCTGCAGATGTATGTAGCTATTGAGTAGTATGCTAGGAGGCAAGTTAGCTGCAAAACTAGAGAGGGAGAATTGGAACTAGGTATTGAAATATGCCTTTAAAAAGGAGGAGAAATTATACATAAACAATGTAAATGTGCAAAATATCTTTCCAGATATCCGTGATACTCTTAGACACAGTACCTGGTCTTGTGTAGTTGGCAAGTTTAGCGCTGGGATGGGAGGAGGGGATAGAGGTGCAAACTCCAAATCACTCCAAAGCAGAGTGATGTGAAGGATCTTATTTACATCCCATGTCAAGGGTCAGGAGGAAGCCAATAGGAAAACAGAAGATTTAAAAACAAAGGAGTGACAAATTTGAAACAGAATGAGAAAATTGCAATTCAAAGCCCACCATCTGTGAAAGACATTGTTTGCTCTTTCAACTGCTTGCCTCTCCCTGAAAGCATGGCAGATCCATTTTTTATAAGAAAGTCTTAAACAACAGGGGATTAGTCAATGATTCATTTAAAAGAATTGTTAAAGAAAAATTGAGGCACATCACATCCTGTCTTCTTTAATTGCTTTAATTGTGAGTGAGGTACAGGCTTTGTGTTATTTTTCTAAATAGGTAAAATATTTATGGAAATATAGCAGTGTATAAATTAATGCCAGTTGTTGAGACTTTGTAGGGCATTTTTGTCTCCACTGATTGCTATAATTTTCACTTAAAGAAAAACATTATTGTGCTGATGTGTTCTGGCTCATGACAGAGTGTGAACATTATGAACTCAACATCTGTACAAAGATACTATCTCATCTTTTCTTTGAGCTGACAGGCTTATCTTGGTGGACTTCGGCTGTATAGTTTGCAAAATCAATTTCTTTTCTATTAAGACCATAATGCTTTGGAAGAGGGTACACATTGGTGTCAAATTCCCTTGTTAAGAATTTGTCACACCTAAGCTCAGTAACAAACTACCCAACTAAACGTAGCTTTAAAAAAATGGGAATATTTATTATTTCACCTGCCTGAAAGTCCACATATAAGTGATTCCATAGTTGATCTGTTGGCTTAACATTGTCACATGGGACCCAGGATCATGTCATCATGCAGCAGTGTCCAAAAAAGAAGTTGCTTTTTTGTTGTTGTTTTTGCTTTGTGTGTGTGTGTGTGTGTGTGTGTGTGTGTGTGTGTGTGTGTGTGTGTATTGATCAAGGATACAAATTATTGTCAGAATTCCCTGGCACACTTCCACTTAGTTTTCTTTTCCTGATACAGATTCATACACCTCTAAAATAATCATGCAAAAACCAGATGGAGATGGACTTTGGCATATTTCCTAGGCAGTGGAAAGGGATTGCACTCTCCATCAGCACTGGGCTATCAGTATTTTAAACAAATGGAAGCAACTACAGAGGAAAGGTTAATGTGTGTGCAACCTGTATTGCTGGCCACTGGTCACACTAAGGGCTGGTGATTTATTGGATACCATATGGCTGCTTCCAAATCCTGCTGGTAGATACAAGAGAATCATGGAAGACAATACTGTTCTCAGAGAATATTAGTGGGAATTATGATAAAGCACCAATTCCTTAGCTGGAGAAATTAATTGAATAAAACATACAGATTGTTTTATCTTAAGAGAGATAGCAATGTAGAGATGAATACGATCTAGTTCTTGTAGACAGAAACATCCAATTCCTTTCCCTACCTGCTTGATTCAGTCCAGTCATATGGCATGCAGATTCATCCCCCAGGATCACTATGTTCTGTTACGTCTACCTCTGAGGATGAAGGGCTGCAGCGCTGCTGGAACAACTTTTCTCTCATTCATTTGAGAAAATAAAATTCCATTCATTCTGCCAAGAAAGTATTTGCATCAGAACATTTTGATTGATTTCAGTTTTTACCCTGTTCCCTGAATTTAAAGTCAGTCCATGCCTACGGTAGTAACTGAGATCCATACCACCTTGTCCCACAAAACCCCCTTTCTTGCTATTTCCATGTTAGTCATTGATACTTCTTGTGAATCTTGCTGATGTAAGTACAAGAGCAATCCTCAAAGGGCTCCTAAAGGCTAACTGAGAAGGTATAGCCCCTGGGACTCTTATCTCAGGCAGCCCACTCTCTGTTATTACTTAAGGAGAGCCTCCTTGGTCCATACTTTCACTTAGGGAGCCTTTCTCAGTGAGAGAAACATAGCCCTGCCTCCTCATTGGACATCCCTGATCACACCACTTCCTTCCTCTTGAGTCCTTTCTTAAGATCATTATCTGTGTTCTCATTGCAGGGCTCCTCAGACAAGGCAGCCATCCTGACCATCCTGCAGCTCCTTGGAGATCTGCTCTCTGTTGGTGAGTAAGTAGGCTGTGGTCTCCTCTGTCTGTATGGAGCCTGTGGTCTGTCCCAGAGCCTGTACAGCTGGGATTGCTGTAGTTCAAGTTCCTGATGAAAGATAGAATCGCCAGCCTGTGCTTTTACATTAAAATGATGAGGCATGGAATACATCTTAGCTCTTCAATCTTGTCATTTATACTACACTGACTGAAATGTAGGATGAAATTAGTAGCTGGGTGGTTATTCTGCAGTTTCTCATCTATAAGACCAAGGTTCTCCAGGGGCCTGTACTTACCTCTCAGCACTCCTGATAGAGGGCTGCCCCTGACTTGTTCTGTCCCATATCTTCTTTGGTTCCCTTCAGTGGGGGGCCAGGGATTGACATCATCCTTGAATATGTCAAGTGGAGATAGGAATATGAGGCAGAAAATGGACTGTGAAGTTTGGTAAGTTGTAAGATGACAGAAGCAAGTACTTTGGAATCAATTGAGTTAGCTAGAACTAGAAATATTTGCACAAATATGCCATAGAGAGAATGAATGACACACCAAAGCTAGGGCCTCAAGGGTCCCATTTTATTGGAGTTTTTTTGGCAGGAAACTTCCCTGCAGAGTTTTTGAGTGAATCCTTTCTGGAGGTGAAGTCACTTATCTTATGATGTAATGCTGTTTACAGTTTTTCCAAAAGTATCTGAAATTATTAGAATTAAACCTTGTAGTTTTCCCTCTGATACTAGTGATTAACCCATCTTTCCTTCCTTCCTCTCTTCCTTTCTTCCTTCCTCTTTCTTTATTTCCCTTCCTCCTTCCCTCCCTTTTACCCCTTTTTCCTCCTTTTGTTTCTTGGATACTACTTTTCATTAGGATGGAAAAAAATCAGAGGGCCTTCTTTGATAAGGTTCCACTTTGTTGCCTACCTTGGTTAAGTCAACTAAAACTCTTCCTAGATTGCAGTATGATCACCTCTTTGCAGCTTGTCCTTGAGTAAAATGGCAAAAGTCCTGGTTCAAAACTATTCTTAGGTAGAAAGATAACTATTTCAACCTTTGTCCAGAAGCCCTTCAAAATTTGTTAGATTGAATGATCAGACGTTTGTCCCTCAAAGTATTACTCCAGTGGTTTCTGTATTTGCTTTTCAGCAGTTGTTGAAGGTCAGCATGAAAAAATCACTATACCATCAATAAAATTATTCTAGATAAGCTGTCATTCCAATGCCTTCTACTACTGATTCAAACCTACAGCAGGAAGACATTAGGCCCATGGTGATATGCAGGCCTGTATGCCTATCCATACACATGTACATACATGTGTACACATGTTACAAGAAGTTCTCCAGGAAATGGATTCTAGGCTGCACTTCTTACAATGGCCTCTGGTGAAAACACCTAAGTTCTTATATATTTCACTATTTCTCAAGGTCACATTTCTCTCCCACTACTTCATACCATATTTTAAACATAGGTTGCCTCATGAACTAAACAAGTTTGGTTTCTAGGGTGAAATGAACCAATCTTAGCTCAAACTTGTGCTATTAGCTCTGAGGTCTGCTCTAAGGAAAATAAGGGTTATCACTTGTGGTTCATCTGTCTTCTGGTTTTCCCCAGGCACAGACCGGAGGATTCACTACATGATCAGCAAGGGTGGCAGTGAAGCCCTCCTGCAGACCCTCGTGGATACTGCAAGGACAACGTCTCCTGACTATGACATTCTTCTGCCTCTCTTCAGGCTGCTGGCCAAAGTTGGCCTCAGAGGTATCCAGACTCTGAGACCCAAATAGGACTGAAAGGGTATTTTGGGGGCCACTAGTGTGAGAATTATTTGGGAAGGTCTTGTAGGAAGCATTAGGGAGACCCTGGTACCATGGTGATGATGGGTAGAGCAGCCCCATAGAGAAGTAAATATTTTGATAGAGATGTCAGCTTCTCCAAGGAATGTAACCTAGTTCAGAAGTCAGAGCTGACATGGGCTAGATGGGAATGGATCACATAGAAAATAAGTAAAACATTTACAATGGCATCTTATGTGAATTATATATATTTTCTTATTGTTCTGGAAGGCAGAAGTTCAGAATCAAGGTACGAGCTTAGTCATTGCTTTTCTGGAGGCTCTATGGGATTATGTCTGTTCCATGCTTCTCTTCCAACTTCCGGTTGTGGCCAGAATCTATAAAGCTTCTTGTGTTGCAGATGCATCCCTCTAGCCTCTGCTTCCACTTTCACAGGGTGCTCTCTGTGTGTCGGTGCATGTTCTCTCCTAGTTATGCAGGAACATTGGAAGTTAGATTTAGGGTCCATTCTATTCTGTGGAACCTCATCTTAATGCATTAAATATACAAAGATCCCATTTCCAATTAAGATAAGATTTGGAGGCTCTTGGTAGACATACATTTAAGGGATCACTATCCACTCACCCTACTGTAAAAGTCACATAGAAGTAGAGCTTCCCTAGCAGAAGAAAAATTGTGGTTGGTGTGTGTGGGGGATGTTTAGAGTTTTTTCCAGTAAGGTTGCATGGGTATTTCTCTTTCTCTGTGGAAAACTCCAAACACCTCTCAAAAGCCCTGGAACTTCCTGGAGTACAGCTAAAAATCCTGGGCATTCAGCTCATGCAAACTCATTGTGGCAGTTAAGCTTACATTGTGTATTGAATCTCCAGAGGGCAACACAGACCCTCTGAAAAGCAGACCTCTGATATTCACTGTCAGTAGCGGCAGCCAAGAGTTCCAAGGCTCAGAGCCATCCTTTCCTTTTAGTTTTTATATCTCTACTTTGAATCCATTCAGTATTCAAAAGACATTGACTGAGACCTGAGCATCAGCTTACACATGCATGAGGATGCCCCAGACAAAACCAATACAGTTCGTTTTGTGAATATTCACCAGGTACTCACTGGACATCTTCCAGGGCCAGGTGCTGTCGTGGGCACTGGGAACACGACAGTGAACAAGAGAGTTAAGAATCCTTCTCCTACAGAGGTCCCATTCCAAGTGGTGCAGCTAACAAGTCAGCAGATAATTAACTGAATGGTAACAGACCATGATGGGTGGCATAAGGAAGAGAAGGAGTGAGGCTGCACTAAGATGACGTGTTCAGGGACAGGTGACATTTGAGCTGAATCTTGAAGAATGAGAGAGGAAATCAGCAAAATTAACGGTGGGCCAAAGAGCTCTAGGAAGAGACAGTAGAGACCTGATATATGCTTTGGTCATAAACCGTATAAGCTGGGAAGTCAGAGCTGTGTTTCAACTCTGGCTCTGACACTGACCAACTGTGTGATGTTGGCAAATTTCCTAAATTTTTGGAACCATTATGGTTCTATGTATAAAAGAGAAGTATAGTTCTACTTGTAGGTTTGCTGTGAAATTACATGCATATTACATATTATGTGCTGAGCCTGTAGGACCAGAGACCTAACAAAAGTCATTTAGGTGATACAGGAGAGTAATGGGAGATACATCTGGGCAGTGATTTCCAAGCTGTCATTCTTGACATTACTTATGTAGTAATCAGGTCACACCAGTCTCTGCCATCAAGAGGTCATGGTTCTTGATATTGGCATTCAAACTGCTGAGGGCTGACCTGAGCAGAAGATAAATATGTTTGGATGCTCATGAGTACAGTAGGGTAGTTATTTTTTTTTCTCAGGATGGAATGGGCCATATAAGATTATTTATTACCTTGTTAGTGGTGTGCTTGGGCCCCAGAGGTAAAATTGGTAAAATCATGTTTAGGATATTAACTCTTGCTGTGAATTTTTAATTAAAAAAAAAACCCTCAAAACTGGGCATTTACAACATGACATTGCAACCGGAAATTGTAACAGCATGAAATTTTGGGGTAATGTAGAGGTTTACAATGTGATATTTTGGGATGATGTAGATAGCAAAATCATTGCTATTGTGAAGCAGATTGACATATCTACACACTTAAAGTGGTTTGGTGACAAGAACAGCTAAAATCTACATATTTAACAAATATCACAATACAGTTTTATCAACTTTGTCTTCATGTTGTATACTATTTGTCTATACTCCGACATATTTTTTTATACCTTTGATCTACTCTCCCCATTTTCCACTCCAGTCCTCTCTCTTGCAGTAAGTGTTATTTAATTCTCTCCCTTAGTGTATTTGTTATTATCTCATAAGGTTGTGGATGGCTATTACCAAAAACACAAGATGTAGCAAATGTTGGCGAGGAGCCCTAACTCAGCTACTTTGAAGTCCAAGGTGGGAGGATTGTAAATTTCAGGCCAGTCTGGATAATTTAGGGGGTGTGTTCCTCAAAATAAAGACAGACGGACAGACAGACAGACAAGCTGGAGATATAACTGAGAGCTCTTTGAGTTCAATCTTCAATATAGAAAAAATGTTGGTGAAGGTGTAATAGTAAGTGACCCCTTGCACATTATTATTGGAAAGGCAGATTGGTGACTGTTATAGCCACTATGGAAAAGAGCATAGAAAGTCCCAAAGAAATTAGAAATAGAACTACCATATGACCCAGCAACCTTTGTTCCAGGTAGAATACATACACAAAGGAGATGAAATCATCAATTAGCAATTTGTAAAGATATAAACATTCCCATGTTCTTTAACAACGTTAAGTATTGAGTGGTGGATGAAAGGATAGACAGAACATATATAATCAATTTTTAAAAATACAGTATTCAATTATAAAAAAAATGAAATACCATCATTTGGGACCTATAGGATATTGTTCTAAATGAAATAAATAAAACACAGAAAGAGAAGTATTGCACTGAAAGATAGCAATGTGTTTAGTCACACTTTGGAAAGGATACAAACAAATCGGACTGGATACATAGTCATTATAAGTGGGAGCAAGGAACATAAACCAAAAGATGCTTTCCTATTGTTTTTAATGCTTATTTTTAAATTATTAAATAATGGTGATTAATATGCGATTCTCAATGTCAGGTTTGTAGCAATAATTTAGAGATATTTGAGGAAAGATTTTTATTTTCTTACAATATGTTTTGCTTTTATTATGGAAATTCTGTGTCATATAGAAGAATGAGCCCTTGTCTGCCTAAAACTTCTATAGCTATTGTTAACATTTTACCTTGGATTGAGGACTAACTCAGTTGTGGAGAACTTGCCTAGCAGGCGTAAGGCCCTAAATTTGATCCTTATCACTAGGAAAAGAAAGGCAAAAGCTATTCTGCTGAATTTTCTTCACCTATTTATTTTTATTTGAAATATTTTAAGGAAAATTACAGATAATAGTTTGCTTCCAAATCCTTTTGCATGCACTTCTTTGAAAAGAGCTATTTTCCTTTGCAAGCATAAGGCATTATCATAGATTTAATAAAATTAACAGTACTTACTGTGTGCTTATTCCAGTTTCTCCCAGTGTTCCCTGCAGTCTTTCCCAGACACTCAAGTCAAAGTTCTAATCAACGTTCGTGCATTGCATTTGAATGTTATTTGTTTGCATATTCTTCATTGTATAATTATTGTGTAGGAAGAAATAGATACCCATTTAGACTGGAATTCATGTATACAGACAATCAGAAACTTCCATAGATGTAAGGATTCAAAAGTCATACAGTGCACAAGTCTTCATGTAAGATAGATGTGCACGGAATGAGTTCTTCTGATTCATTTGTTCCCTGGGAACATGCATTGCAGTATTTTTTTAGTAGGGCTTTGGCTGTAATTACTCCCTCTACCACCTTCCCTTTCTCTACCCCGAACACGCTCCAGTCATCAGAATCAATGTGAAATCTAACTAAGAGAGGTGACTTTGTGTTCCTAGATAAAAAGTTTGGACAGAAGGCACTGGAATTGGAAGCCCTTGATGTGACACTGATCCTGGCCAGAAAAAACCTGTCTCACAGCCACAAACTCCTGCATTGTCTCTGGGCTCTGCGCGTGTTTGCCTCCAGTGGTAAGTGGCTCTATTGTGGCTCTGGGGTGGCTTCCAGATCTGGGATGCTGGAAACCATGTGGTGATCTGATGGGAATGGGAGTGCTGGAGGGGAATTGTGCTTCCAGGGAGATAAATGACGGAGCTTGACAATTCAGAGGCTATGGGGATGAGAAGTTATTTTCCCATTTCCTTAACTGGGTAAAGTGCTTCAGTCATTTCCTGGAGATGGTTTTCCTTATAGCTCACCTATACCACATTCTGGGTTTCTCTGTTAGTACCACCAAGTGAGGAAGACCTACAGCAGGGGAAAGGAAGATTTTCTTCATTCCTTATGGCAGCGAAGGCACAGTGTTGCTGTGTGTTACATCTGGCAAGAATAATCCTCATGCCATAAATCTTATGAGAGCCCTGAAGCCACTCACTGAGAAAATAACCTTCACTAAGTTTTTCACTTGTTTCTATCTCACTATCCTTCTCAAAAGAATCCTTCAGGTGACTGTTGGGGTACATAGTGGCACATAGGTTGATACTTGCCATCTCCTGATTTGGATTATTTTTAATGAACATGCCAATGTTGTACTTAGAGCCATAATTTTATAGCTAAGGGGGAAAAGCTCCTTAGAAGAGTCAAGTAATTGCTTGAATTCATACAGATAAAGAGTCATGAAAGCTGAATTTCTAACTCTAAAACTCATGTTAATTTTACTCCATATTGAGACATTTTATTAATAGATTAGATTCTATACCTCCTACCTCACATGCAATAAGCACAGACTTTCATTTCCCCTTCTTGGGCTCCCTTATGGTAGAATGAAAGTGACAATTATTTAGATCTAATATACTCTGTAGGAAAAGGAGTCTGAGAAGACCTGAGTTTGACTCTGATTCTATTTGCTATGAGTCATGTAAAATGGGTACTTAATCTGTTTAACCTCAGTTTTTTCCTTTGTAAAATTATAGTGGTAATAATTATTACTGTTAACCTGCTAGGCATTCCATAACAAAACACTACCATCTGTGGTTTGAACAACAGAAATTGATTTTCTTACAGTTCTGAAGGCTGAGTATCTGAGATCAAGATTTTAGTAGATTTGGTTTCTTCTGAGGCTTCTGGCTTGGTCTCAGGAAGATGGTTGTCTTTCCTTTCATGTAATCTTTTCATTGTGTGTGTGTATCTTGGTGTCTCTGCACTTTAAATATCCCTTTTTTATGAGGGCATGAGTCAGATTAGGTTATGGCCTGCCACAATGGCCTCATTTTGGCTTAATTACATCCATAGGTCCTTAGGAAACTGGGCGAGGCACAATTCAGTCCACTGGAAATCTCACAGAGTTGATTGAAGGAGTAAATAGGGCAGTGTTCCTGCGCTGACTGTCATTTTGCAGCTATTCAGTGCTATTTTTTTCCAGTTCTGCTTTTTCTTCTAGTCTTTTGTAATAACATGAAGCATGCACATTAGCAGAGTAAATATGCGACTTTTTCTACCTATCCTGAAGTTTACTAAAATAACCTGATTTTCATTAGTGTACTCTATTTATAAGCATGGAGACCTCTAGAAAGAGGAAGTCTTTCTAGAGAATAATGAGATCAATTCTTGATTCCTTGTTTTCATCAAAGCCTCTTTTCACTCACCTCATGTATAGAAGCCATAGGGTCAAAGAATTAGATAATCTGAATGATCTGTACAAATATAAAAGAATAAAAATAAAATAAAAGAGAAACTGCTTTGTGTAAAGGACAGCTCTCATTAAAGAGTACTCAAAAGATATGCCAGTCACGTTTAGAGTTGCCAATAGCACAAGATTTAAAGTCTCATGGTTTCCTAAACAATAATGAGGCTAACAACTTGCTTTCCTTACTATGGAATGATTATAGTTATCTTGAAAAATATCTTCAGCTGGAGCTCTGAGGAATCCTGAGAATTGCCTGTGACTATGAGGAGGTGATCATTTGGCTTATATTTTAGATCTACATTTATTACCAACTAACTATTTCATAAGTGATTTTAAAAACATGTAACATCACTCTCTATACCTGGGCTTCACTGATCAGAGGCAGAGATTAAGGAGCCTGTAGATTGTTGTCTCTTTGGTAAATTGTAAGTCACTGCTGACTGTTCTAGTAAACTTTCTGAACAGCTTCTATCTTCAGAGGAGTTGGCTGGAACTGTAGGGGCTTAAGATAACCAATGAGTCCTTCTTTAGCAGTGCACAGATGGCCGATAGGGATGTTTACAGAGTGCCAGCAACCCAATGTTGGACAGCCATCCAGCAAAAGTGAGCTCAGTGAGGATACCGTATTGACATCTTCTGCCAATTCCAAATCTAAAGTCTTCCATGTTAGAATCATTGCTCTTAAAACTATTGCCTCCTTAATATCAAAATTTTGTTAAATTATCTGCCAAGAGTTTGCTCTAGCATGTTTTCCCAATTTAGAAATAAGAACTGAGTCAGTTGCCATAAGAGTGGAAGATTGATGGGCATGCCTAGGATGCCAAATCCCCGCAGTTTGATCCAGGCAATTTCTGTGTGTACTCTCCTCAGGAGGGACATATGCATAGAGGCTGTTCCAGGAACACGTGTTCTTTGTAATGCCTGAGACTTCAGCCTCAGGCTATCTGGAGGACTGTCCTGGGATAGACTATGCTACAGTCTCCACATTTCCATTTAACTTCCTTTTCTAGGGTTCAGAGCAGGCCAGTATAAGCCACCCTTGTTCCTCTCTCTTTGCTTATTTAAGACCTCTTGTGCCCACTTACTTTTCCCAGAACAAGGCTGGCCCAAAGCACGGAGAATTCCTTGGTTTTCTGTCTCAAAAACTTCAGCACTGTGGAAGAGACAAAGAAAGTCACTTTGGAAGATAACACACCTTTCTTTCACTGAATGTTTTCGCCACACTAGACTGTGGTTTCCCCTTACTTCTCAATGTGACCTGAGCTTTTCTGAAAATCATCTGACCCAACTGCTGTTTTGGGGATACTGAAAAGAGGCAAGGGCATTCTAGGAGATACGGTGGACCTGCAGGCTTTATTTATCTGGTCAGATATTCCAGAGTTTCTTTTTTCTATCATCCAGATCTATACTTTTATTTATTTGTTTGTTTGTTTATTTATTGTGGAGTCAGGACCTCACTGTGTAGTTCAGGCTGGCCTTAAACTCACTTGTATAGCCCTGGCTGACCTCATACTCATGGTGATCCTCCTGCCTCAATCTCCCAAGTGCTGGGATTACAAGCATGCACTATGGCTTTATTTTATAAACATCCAAGTGGGCAAAAATAGGAAATTTCGCAGATGAGTTACCTCGGAGTGGGGCAGCTGATTGTCCCTTTGGCCTTCTAATAGAGGCAAAGTCAATTCATCACCTTGGTCATGGAAGATCCATACACTAAATTTGGAGGGAATTTGCATCAAAGGTAGAAATGAAAGGCAAGTACTTCTTAGGTTACACCTTATGTTTGTGTTGATGTTTTATTTTTAGTGTACATGATAATTCTCTTAAAGTTTAAAGACATTGTCCTAACTTGTATTAACCCATCCACTTGTGACAACTGCAACTACTGTGTTTTTATCTTTCTCAGTCACAACAGGAGCCATGCTGGGGATTAATGGAGCAATGGAACTGCTTTTCAAGGTCATTACTCCTTATACCCGGAAGCGCACACGAACGATCAGGTACAGACACATTCATAGTGCGTCTGCCTCTTTGTAACAAATGGGATGAGGTGGGTTCACATGTTTTCATGCTATTTCCAGTCCAGTTTGGTGATGAATTCCCACTTGTTGATACCCTACAGTGACTGCATCTCATCTCTACTTACATCCATACCCACCCATAAGTCCTTCCCTCTCATCTTCGTAAGAAACCTGAATGAGTGTATTGTGATCCTCCTTTTCAGATGAGGAAGCTAAAATATGGTGAGAGTTTATCCAAGTTCACACTGCCTGAAAATGGCAGAGTTGAGATTTGAATCCAGATCTTTCAGATTCGATATCCCATGGCTTTTTGTTTGTTTTACTTGGAACCTTTAGGTATAGCCTTTTACTTAAAACAATAAATGAGACAGTCTAGAAGTGAAAATGTCACAAAAGAACCAGCCAGTTAAACTTCTCATATGTGTTCTGGGCCTTATAATGGTCCATCATGGTTTGAATGCAGGTCTTGATACGTGTTTTTTTTATGACTGGAAAATGAAACTCAGTCTATTCTCTCTGCCTCTGTTTGGAGAATAGAGTGAATCACCAGGTTAAAAAGGGAGATGGTTACACATAAAGGCTTTAGAGATATTTGGAGCCATTAAGATCCATCATTTGTGGGAGTGACTCAGCAAGAACCTTGAAAGAATATTATAAGAAATTCAGCCAATTTCCAAGCTAAATGGGATAATTTAGCAAGTAGCATTTCTGTGCCCAGCCCTGATATTCTCAGCATCCCAGTATCCATCTTAGGCTTATATTCCACCTATTTTTCTCTTGGGTCATTGCAGTTAGGCCATTATCATCCATTCTCACCTGCAGCTTTCTACACAGAGTTTCCTGGGGTGAAATACACGACATCTCAAGAAAAAAAAATTGAGAAGTCCTAGAATAAAGTTAGGTAGGTTTCTTTACCATCAAACTCTGCAGAACATTTTATGAGGCTAACACATATTAAGAATATCAAAGATGATCATGGGCCAAATATTTTGCCCAAAGACACACTTATTTTAGAGACCACCTTTTTTTGAGAAGTCCAAAGGTTTCATTTTGGAAATCTCTCCTCTAAGATATAAATTTATTACAAAATAGGCTTCAGCTAAATCCCACCAAAGACCTCATTTACCTGGCATAAAACCTCAAAGTCACAAATAAAAGGACAAAAAATTCTCAAATCTTTATTTTTCTGTAGTTATACTTTATTTTTGTCTTACTTTTACTCTTATACCAAAAATATAAATTAATGCTGTCTCAGGGTATGAGTCAGATTGATGATTCTTTATTTTTTTCTGGGTTTTCCCTGTTCTACCCCGCTTCACAGAGCGTGCTTATGTTGTAAGAAGCTTATGGTAGTTCCAAGTCTTATGGAAAGGCACATCTTGTCCTGGATCATCTCACATCCATTTGGATAGGATTTGGACATGTCTGCTTTTCATCGTGGTGTCCAGGTTTTGGTTGCTGACATCGTCAGTCTTAACATGTCCTTTGGGGGCAACTCAATGAAATTCACATTTCTGCCCTATTCATAAGGCTTCTTCTAATCTGAGGCTGTCATAATGCAGATGCTCAGATGTTCGCAAATATCTGCTTTTTTCTTACATTTTGTGAAAATCTATGTGATGTTTACTGTGCTCACTCATATGTGAGTGTCCATCAGCTATCTCCTTGTTATTTCTTGGGTACCATGCTGTTTGACTGGCCTGGCTCATCTTGGATATCAAGGTACCAGGTCCCTTCTTTCTTGGATCCTGATAAGGTTTGTTATTTTCCTCTTTCAGGATGAGCATGCAGGAACAAAGCAACAAACCACAGGGGCTTCCTTCTCAGAGACTCACAAAAGTTGTTATTGCCATTATTTTCTCCCTACAAAGGGAGTCAAATTTAGGCACAGATGTAATCAATGTGGTACAGAAAAATGGGAAAGTAATGCTAAGAATCTCAGGGACAGAATGCTTCCCACAAAAAAAGGAACCTCTCAAAGCCCTCAGATAGATGTATTTTTGCATGTCCAGTTTGCCTTGTAAACTTCGGGCAAGATGATTCTCCTTCTTTAGCTAAATGCCAGATTAAAACCAGACCTCCAAGAGGAGAGGAGTTTTAACTAACGACAACAGAACTATCATCACCATGGTATTTATTAGATACCCAGAACTGTGCTAAGCGCTTAGCATGTGTTTCCTCATTTAAGCCTCTCCTGTCCTCTCCTGTCCTCTCCTGTCCTCTCCTGTCCTCTCCTCTCCTCTCCTCTTCTCTCCTCTCTTCTCCTCTCCTCCATGAGGCAAGTGATACTATTGTCCCCAAATTTACAAGAAAAAAAATCAAAGCCAAAAGAACTTTAAGTAACCTGCTGCGATGTAAGTGAAGGAGCTAGGATTTAAACCCTGCCTGACACAGGAACCTCAGCTTTTAAAGCACCACTAGAGTTTTTTTACATAGTCTATTTCCAGCATTTTATTTCTAAAATCAGCATATGTAAGACAATCATAAGCAGTTAAAGTTTGCTTAAATTTCCTTTACTGCCTAAATGGTTCATACCCATGGAACAATTTGCTTAATGATAAGGAATCTTTCTCCTCAGTTGAATGGCTATTTCCTCTCAAAGGCTAAACATCTACTCCCTCAGCTTTTGAATTGCTTCCCAAAGCTACTGTCTTTTACCTTTCCCCTACCTCCCAACAGAAAGATAAGAACAAAGTTGCTGAATGTGACTCCTGTTGGGGCCCTCTCTCTAGCCTATTCTTTGGTCTCTCATTTTTAACACTTTTAAACCAAATTTTAACATTTCTCAAAGCATGAGCATCGAGTTACCTGTTTGGTTTGTTGTGGGCAATAAGAAATAACGTATAAGGCTTTGTTAGCGTTGATATGATAGAATATTGTCAGTAATTATTCACAGAGATGTTGAATATCTGGCTCCCTGACCCAGATCAGAGGCTGCAGCAGAAAATGGGAATGGGAACTTCCCCTTCTGCCTGTCTCTCTTCTTATGAGCCCCATCCTCCAAAGAGTAACAAAGATGTACCCAAGTGGATTGTGCTCAGCCCCACTGGGATGTCAGAACCTGTGGGCTTGAGGGGTCTTCTAGAAAGGGGCTAAAATAGCCTTACTGAGTATCAGCCTCCAAATACTCCCAAGCTATGGGAAAGTTACTCTAAGATATCTCTGAAGGAGTAAATGACCAATGTGGTATCACTATGACTCTTCCCCCCCATGGAGATTAAACCTACTCTATTTCTCTATCATGAATCTAAAATTAGATTTGCAGCTGTCCTCCAATCTCCAGATAGTACTGAGTAAGATTTATGACAGAAGGTCCAACTCCGCGCCTATCAGAAAGAAGGGGCATGTGGCACCATGCCCCCTTGTACTCGGAGGCTCTGTGCAAACCCTCACCAGCAAGGAGGGCAGCAATGTTAGGCCTCCTTCATTTCCAGGGTGCCTTCCATGTTGGCATACGTGTACTATCATGCACTCATGTGGGCTTTGCCTGTTCCCTTCCTTCAGTGCCATTGTCTAACCCGTCTCTCCTGACTTCAAAGCTATCAAGAGTATATGGCAGATGCAGAGTTCTGTCCTCAACGCTTCTCTAGAACTTGACTCTATTTTTCCTCCTCACTTGCCTGACCCTGTGCAATGTGGGCCTGTTGTCTCCTCTTCTCCCTCAATACTACGATTCTAAAATGCAGAAATCAGACTGCATTCATCTTGCTGTTCCCATAGGACCAAGTGCCTAGAATAGGGTAGACTCTTAATTAAATTCAAAGGAAACATTTTTAAAAAATTGACACATGATAGTTGTGGATACTTATGGGTTTCAGTGTGATAATTAGATACTTGCCCACAATGTGTCATGATCAAGTCCGGGTAATTGGCATTTCCATTTACTAAAACCAGAACATTTCATGAACTTTGTTTCATGTGTCATTCTTCTGCAGGAGCCATTGCTAGTTTTCTCTATATTTTTCTAATGTTATTGTGCATGTTACCAAAGTGTGCACAAAATTACTTGTTTTAATTAAAGTGTTTTTGGTAAATTACTTATATACTGATTAATAAAATCCAGTACTTACTGAGAAGGTATTGTGTGAGGCACTTCGTATTTATTATCTCTTTTTGTCTTGATCCTAAGATGGCTCCACATGTGGGGTAGTGCCATGTCTAAATGTGTTTGAAATGTCATGTTGCAGTTCCAGGAAGACCTCTGTGGAGTGAGGGACTCAGGTGCCCCTGGTATAAAAGTCATTCAGGAGACAGAGAAGTAGCAACCCTCCTTTGAAAGGGAGCAAAGTTGTACTTCCTGGAGGGAAAGAAAATTTCAGGGTCTTTTGTCTTATTTAGAGTTGTCTGGGGAACCGACCAAGATTGGCAGAAAGGAAAGATTTGAATGTGAAGGGAATGTGGGGGAAGCATTCACATTAAAACTTTGGCTTCAATTTGAAATTGGCTGCCTGTATCTGGGTTGTTAATTGGTTCAGCTGAGGCTTTAGACTTTTCTGGGGGTGTTTTTTTATAGCAATAGGGAGGAGGAAATGACACTAGGTCAAAGTGTGCTACCTCTTGCTAGCTGAGGACAAGCTTGTTTATCTGCACGAAGCTGTCTTTGAGCTGTCCAAACTCACTAAGTAGGAAAATTTATTGAGGCAAAGACAGGTGACTTGACTGTGAGTGGCTTAGCTTGTGACCTTAGAAGAGCTTGTTTTCAACACTCTCTGCTAGGAGCTGTCCCCATGTTCCTTTGTATCCAGCATGGATCTTTCTCTTTTGCCTTGCCTCATGTTTTCAGTGCAAGCTTGCCTTGCCTCATAAATATCAAAGTCAATCAGCAATGGTTTGGTATTTCCTAGAAAAAGCTCTTTGTTGAAGCTCATTGTATTTTCTGATCATTGCATTACATTTTTAGAAATAGACTCAGGGCTTTCCACAGGAAGCAATGGTTCCTCTGTCCTCACCTGCATTAGCTGTGGAGCATCTCCAGGGACACAGAAAGTCAGGAAGTGTAGGTTAATTGAGGGCCACACTGGTCTCATTCTGATAGGAGATGGCATTTGTAGTCCCCACCTTCTGTGTCTTCTCAGGTTTCCAGCATGATTTTCATGGTATGATTTATTTATTCAGGATCTGGGATCCCTGAGTTTTAAACTATGGTGGAACCACAAACAACAGAGGCTGTGTGCTCCAGAGAATCTGGGTTTAACCACTGTGGCAATAGAAGGAAGTGGATGAAATTCGTCGCCAACAAGTGTCACGAGCAAATTCTTTAGCTCAGTCTCCCTCTGGCTGTCCTACCAGCTCTTGTACTTGGAATAGTGTTAGGTGATCATCTGCCTTCAGAGGTCTGACCTGTCGGGCTTCTCTGGCATTTGAGCTTTCCCTGAGTGAAGATTGCTGAGCATTGCTTCCTTGGCAGCTATTTGTGGTGATTTTATCTTCAATTTATGAGCTGGAAAAAATGTCCTCTCTCCCCAAATGAGTGTTCCTTTTCAAAACTAGGGCTTCTGGGATTTCTCCAACCGTTATACCATTTCACTTTATTTGATCATGGTAGCTGGTAGTGGAGACTTGGTCAGAGCTAATCGATTCTCTGTGATCATCAGAAACTGGGTAACTTAGCTACTTTATCACCATGACAGTGGCCATCCAAGTTACAAGAATCAGAATTTTCTGTTTCTTAAAATAGTTACTGGATCCCTCCTTGAGTGTAATTTTCTCCCAATCCCCATTAAGAATGGCTGTGATCTTCCTTTAGCTGGACTCTGTGGTCTTCCAAAGTGTGGGCCTGCACTGGGGGCTCAGAAGCAGTGTGCTCCAGAGCATCTGGAATAAAATACCTGGAAGAGGAACAACACTAACAAAAATTCCAACCTAGCCCCACAAGTGGAGATACTGGGGCTGTACACCTTGAACTCAAGTCAACCGACAGAGTGATTATGGCATTTGAAACTTGACTCTAAGCCTGTAGCTGATAGTTGAATGAACAGTTTCCTATGTGATTTAAATATAGGCAACTAGGCTTAATGGTTGAAATCCCCTTTATCTTCTTGAGAAGCCAAGGCTCTGTCCTTGATTAAGGCCACTTATGTTTATTAAAAACATAAGAGCTAAAGTTGGAAGCTTTCAAGGAGTCTTCTTGTTCATCTCTTTCATCTTAAAGTGGAGGTCACTGAAACCCACATGTCTTTAGTCTCTCTCCTTATCACTGGGAGAAAATGCCCAATGTTCACAGCTTAAGGGAGGGAAGGTTTATTTTGGTTCAGTTTCAGAAGGCTCAGGCCATGTTTGACAAGCTAAGACACAGAAGTTGCACAGTGGAATTGTCTAGGCAGAAGAAAGCTGCTCATGTAATGGTGGCCAGGAAGAAGTGGAGAGAGATGTGAAGACCTGGGAAGGGACATATAACTCCTTGCAGATCACATCCTGAAGGACCTGCCTCTTCCAACTAGATCCCATCTCCTTTCAGCAAGTCAGCTGTCTTGCCCTATGATTCAGTCACCTAAAAGCCCTGCCTGTAAGTTCATGAGGCTTTTGGAGTACATTCTTGATCTAAAGTATAACCAAGCTCTCTATCATCTACTACAATAAAATGCCCTACTGCATAATGCAGAACACACATGCCTTGGATTAAGACTTGTCTGACAATATCCAATGTGCTGGGTCAGTAATAGGAACCGGAGAGTTTAAAACAACAAAAGGTAGATCTTATGCTCACGTTTCCAACAATCTTTGTAACAATAACCATGCAGTGTGGTTGGAAGATCCTCCACTCTGATCCAATCTTGGGCTTATAAAATGGGCCAGTTTTCTGTCCTGCAGAAATGTTCTCATATGCCATTTTCAGAAATGCTTTCAGAGCTGTACAGGCACGATGTGTGCTTGAAAATCTTCCTTAAAATGTACAAACTACTCCTTTAGTACCTGAGGAGGTCTTGGTCTGGCATTACCATCCAGATAAGGGACTTAGTTCCTGTTTCTTCTATTTGGGGTGCTCTGTGATACTTAGTCTCCTGAATGACATGGACCAGATATTATGAGGAGGAAGAGCTCTAGAACTCACAGGTCCTTAGATGTTTTGACCAATCTTCAGTGCAAACAGGTGAAGTCAAGAACATAGGACTCCCTCCAGGCTGAGCTCCAAAAGGGAACAGCATCTTTCTCAGAGGGTTGGCATATTAGCATTTCTTATTCTGTCTCCCCACTACATGTTAAAGAGGCTGAATTCTTGAACCCCAGAGGCAGAGGATCCCCTTTTCTGCTTGTTTCACTTGTGGTGTCAAAGCTGTAACTGGGGCCTGATATACTGAAAGTTTGGGAGCATGAGGCTGAGGAGATAGCTCTGTGGTAGAGCACTACTTGTCCAGCATGCCTGAGGCCTTCAGTTCATAACTCAGCATGACCAAAAAGCCAGAAAACAGACAAACAAACAAACAAACAAACAAAAACCCAAAACATAATATGAAAGTACAGGAGCCATGTTCAACTCACGGCCCTATTTATATCATGGAGGTTCTGTGTCCAGAAAAGAAAGTTTAGAAGGCCAGAGACTTAGAAGACCGCTGTCCCACCACTAAGTGGTATGTTGGCCTGGCAAGCAGATCTTTCTCATGGCTGGAATGGTGTTTCCCTCTGAGGATAACATGTGGTAGGGCGGTGAAATAAGGGGTAATGTGCCGATATTGGACCAATGAAATTGTTTACGTAGATGGGATTCTAGCAAAAGCAAATCAAATCTTCCTGGATTGTACATATGTTGGCTGTCTTGCCACGCACCACTTCCCCCTGGTGAGGGTCCCTTACAGAAACTATTTCTGTCTTTATCTACTGAAATCAGAATTGTCTTGTTGAGTCCCTTACCCCAAACCATCCCATTTTCCTCTAGAAAAGAGGCAGGTTCTTAGCAGTTTTCCCTTGGCATAGAAGTTAATCTCTGAGTACAGCCTGACTCAGCCAGGAGGTTTTACAAAGAAATTTTGACCTTCTTTTAAATCACACGTTCCTTGCACTATTGTAAACATTCACAGATAACCTTAAAGAGGGTGTGAAGAATTGGAGGGAGGCACAGAAACGCTTATCAGGAGACACTCTCCTGACCTTTGTCCTTTCCTGGGAGGGAAATGATCTTTCCAGCAGGAAGTGGACTAAATTTTTTAAGGATTGATTCCTCACTTAGCAACAACAAACTGTAAAGCAACTGGGGGAAGCACCTTCCCTGTGGGGCTGTGAGTGGGTGCAATTTCTGGACATGTGCTTGTTTAGCAAAGAAAAGCCAGCTCAATTAGTTGGAAAGGAAAGGGGCCCCAGGAAATGCATAGGTAGAGTCAGTGAAAGCTAGCTGCTTTTTAAGAACATGGGCAGAGATTTCAGGAAGAGGAGAGACTGAAAGCTTTCTGTATTAAGTTCACTGCAGTGCTATTTTAATATTAGATCTCTGTGTGATTATTGGTTATATTCAACAGAGTTAATGAGAAAAATAGTGAAAGAACTGTAGTGGTCAATGAAATACAGTGGGTTATTATTGAATTAGGTAGAATTTTCTTTCGGATATACATAGTAGGTTGTCATAAGTGCCAGTTAGATTAATAAACATTATTTTTATTTGCCTGAGGTTCACAATTTTAATTACTCATTTATTCACTCTATAATATTCTGTGTCTTTTATTATTAGTGGAAATGTACTGTCTTTGAGATGAAAAGATAGTCTTTGTCCTAAAAGAGCTTACTACACACACACACACACACACACACACACACACACACACACACTATTAGAATGTAAATGAATAAAATAACTCCTATCATGGTGCCATATTTAGAATACAGCTTCTCAGTCTACTCAGGAACTAGCAGAGAGGAAGTCTCTGGGTGGGAAATGTTTAGTTTGAAATAGGGAAAGCTTTCCTAGATGCTAAGGTTCTAAAGGGAGGATCTTCTAGTCAGAGGCAGAGCAGGTGTGGAGACACACACGCATGTAATTTAATGTATGGTGGGAATATATTGCTAAGAAGGCAGGAAGCTCATCCAAATTGATTTGGAACACTCTAATATTTTAGTAGACAATAAAAGTGTAGAAATATAAAATTCAAAGGAAATAAAAAACGGATAAACTCATAAAAATATTCAACCTTCCAGTGATCAGGAGAAAACCAATTTAGATTGAGACACCAATTTCACAAATCAGTGTATGAAGGATTTTGAAAGATGATAATATTTATTGTTAGTGAGGCTTCAATAAGATGGGCACTTATATGCTGCTGGGAATGTAGATGGATAAAACCTTCCAAAACCAGTAGAGTGAGGTATACCAAGATTAGAAAAAGTTCCCATTTCTTAACTCAACTTTTTCGCTTTTTGAATCTGTCCTAAAGAATCATTGTGAAAGGTGGATGAAGATTTGCATGCAAAAGTATCAATCAGTGTTATTTATAATTGAAATTATAACCAGACAAATTTCAATAACAAGGAATTCTTGGCCAAAGTGTTATATTTATACATGATGTTATATAGCCACACACCAAGAATATACTAGGAATGATGCCTATCATGGGAAATACCTGTGTTAAAATATTGACTGGAAAAAATAAGGTTCAAAATTCATCTTCAGGCCAGCATGGAAAAATTGATGTTACATTTGTCTTTTCACTTCAAAAAGACAGGCTAGAGATGCAATACACAAAAAATACTTTAAAATATATCTAGCAATAATGGATAGTGATCCTTTAAAGATGAACCCTTAAGTTATTCCAGTTTACTGTCTTGAGAATTTCCAGGTTGTAGTGGGGTGGGAAAGGACCCAGGTGTGGCCAAAAAGATTGTGTGAGTTAAGGAAACAGAGTTAAGGATACAATTGTAAGGTCTGGAGAGGTATAGAATGTATAGAGAACACAGTATTGGAAATAAGAGAGCTGAACAGAAGAGAGGAGAGGGAAGAGGAAAGGAAGGGAGAGGAGGGGAAGGAGTCTCAAAATGATGATGTGTGGAGAATTTCAGAGATTCTCCCTCAAGCTTATAACCAGTGCGTAATGATGGGGAAACTATCAGGTAAAGACCACCTTAAGGGAATGGAGGGAACTGTGTCTTGCACACACAGGGAACAATCCTTGATACTGAAAGGGAGACTGGAAAGCCTCTTGATTCCTGGGGAACTGGGTATAATGCATAAAAAGGTCTTTACCCAATAGTGAACACTATTTAGCTCTACTCTGTTCATTGTAAGAACTGTTAAAAAAGCAAGACCTGGGAGCATGAATTGTTGTCAAGTAACCAGCCAAAGTCTCTAAATATTTACAGTAATGCAAAAATATTCCAGTGATCATGATAAAAGTCACATTGCCTAGAATCCAACAAAAAATTATTAGGCATGCAAATAAGAGGAAAATACTACTCATAGGTTATTCAGTGAAAACCAGTACAGAACTGATATAGATATTAGTATTATCAGATAAGAATATTAAAATTTATTCTAATCATATTCAATATGGTAAAAAATTAATAAAGATACAGAAAAAAAAGACCCAAATTGAACTTCTAGAAATAAAGCCTACAGGGTGCCAACAGATAAGTACACTGGATTGAATTCAGATATATTAGACATGGGAGAAGAACAAAGAAAAGTGTGGAATAAAGCAAAAGAAAACTTCCAAAATGAAACACAGAGGAAGAGGAGAAGGAGGAAGAAATGAAGGAAAAGAAAGAGAAGAGAGAATATAAGACAATCTGAAGCATCACAGTGCGCACATATCTGGAGACAAGAGAGTCAGGAGACAGAGGTGGAGACAAGGAAAGTATCTTTGTTTACAGGAACCAAGATAAGAATCCAACAGATTTCTGTTTGGAAACAATGAAAGGGAAAAAATGGTAGAGCAGCATTAAAGTACAGCATCCCATCCTCAATGCTGACGGAATGTAGACTTTTCAAACATAAAATGTTAAAAGAGTGTATTAACAAAGATTCATAATAAGTGCTAAAATCCTATGTGCTATAAATTCGTAAGTGCTAAAAGAAAACTTTCAGAAAAGAAAAATGCACCAAACAGAAAGATGTATTTGCTCAAAAGCCCAAATAGTGCTAGAAAAATTACATACATGAATAAATATATTTTAATTTTAGTTTATTATGTTAGCCTCTTTAAAAGGTAGTTGTGTTTAAGTACAATCACAATTTAGCCTAAAAGATACATTCTCTTATTTGTGAAGTGAAAATATAGGATAGTAATGGCACCTAGATCAGGAAGAATGAAGTGAAAGTTTTCTGTTGTAATTGTCTCATATATGAGAAGGTGTAACCCTCAAAGGCAGGTTGTGATGAATTAAAATGTATACTGAAGGAACCACTAAAATGGGTAAGTGAAAAGTTATAGCTTGTAAGTCAACACTATAGGTACAATAAAAAACATGCAGTTCTTTCAAAAAATAAATTTAGGAAAGAAGAAAAGATGATCCAGGAACAGAAATTACAATATACAGTAAATAGATGAGACAATAAACTTTACCTGGGTCCATCAGATGTTAACAGTTTAAGCACACCATTTAAATGACAGTGATTACCATAACAATAAACAGCCAACACTCATCTATATGGTGCGTGCAGGAAACACAGTTTAAATAGAAAGATACAAGTTGGTCAAAAGTAAAAGGATATGCCAAGCCAATATTAATAAAAAAAGGTAGAGTTTTTTTTACTAATATTAGCAAAGGATATTACCAAGAATACAGTAATTTTATAATGAGACAGGGTCACTTCATCCAGAATACAGAACTCTGTATATACATCTAATAACAGAGCTTCAAAATAATTGAAGTAAAAACTGATAGAACGGCAAGGAGAAATAGACATCCCTATGATTTTAAATAATCCCTTCTCAATAATTGATAGAATAATCAGAAGGAAAATCAGTAAGGATATAAAAGATTTAACTAACATCATCAAGCATCATGACTTTTATCTTCCGCCAACAGAACATACATTTTTTCAAGAGCACATAGAATACTTGCCAAGATAAACAACATTATGGGGCAGTCAATATAAATTTCAAGACTTCAAGCAATATAAAGTGACCATAGTGGAATTAAACTGTAAATCAACAACAGAAGGACTTCTGAAAGAACCCTCAAATTTTGGAAATTAAATCCCTAACCAACAAAATAAGAGAAAAATAAATTTAATTGAAAGCTGATACTGCCTGACGTGGTTGTTCTAGCTACTTGGGGGCATGAGAAGGATCTCAGTTTAAGGTGAACTTGGACAATTAAGTGAGAATATAAAAAGCGATGGGCATGCTTGCCCATCATGTGTGAAGACTTAGCTTCCACCCCAGGACCACGATCAACAAGAATAAAAACTCTTTGAGATCAACAAAACTGTTCAAAGCTTTGTCTTCACTTACAAGGAATAAAGAGAAGGCATAAATTACAAGGAAAGGGAGATAAAATTGCTAAAGTCCTATAGACATTCAAAGAATAATTATGAAACAGCATTAACAGCTTTGTGTCAATAAATTTGACACCTTAGATGAAGTGAAAAATTCCTTGACAGACCTCGCTGTCAGAGTTCACTCAGGGAAAAAAAAGTAACCTGAATAACACGTCTAGGAAAGTCCAGGATTAGATGGCTTCACTGGCAAATTCTATCAAATATTTAAAAACTAAGTCATAGTAATTATATAAACTCTTGCAAAAAATTAAAAATAAAGTCTCCAACTTATTTTAGGAAGCCAGTATTATCCTGATACTAAGAGCAGGCAAAGATTTTAGTAGGAAGGAAACTACCAGCTAAAATCTCTTATGAATAGAATTGTAAATATTCTTAACCCAATTTTAGCAAATTGATACCCACAATACATTCAAAGATAAAGACCAAATAGGAGCAAAAGATTTGTTTAACATGAAAAATTCTTAAATATGATTTATTACAAAAATTCATGTATTCATCAACAGATGAATGGATAAAGAGAATGTATTTATACACAATGGAGTACTGCTCTGCCATAAGAAATAAACTTGAATAATTTGTAGGAAAATGGATACACCTTAAATCCATAATTCTAAGTGAAACAAATCAGACACACAAGCTTAAAATATGGTTTCTTTTATAGGAAAAACCCAAAGTACAAATAAATAATTGAGAAAAAAATAGACATTAGGAGACAAAAGATAGATCTTTAGCAGAGGAGAGGGTAACTAAGACATGGAGGGAGGTCGAAGGGATATGACAAAGGGATATAAAAATAAATAAAATGTGTCACATACATGTACCAACTGCCCACAATGAATGTATTCATGATTTACTTGGCAACTATGTACTAAGAAAATAAAATTTTAAAAAATCAGCAATATAGGATTATCTCAGTAACCCAGAAAAAACATTTGATAAAATTTACTGTTTTCTGATGAATTCTTTTTTTTTAAAATTTTATTTAAAAGGAAAAAGAGAAAAAACAAAACAAAACAAAGCGGTATAAGGGTACAAGTAATACAGAACTACAAAAAAAAAAGTAAGAAATCACCTGTTAATAGATTACATATTATCATCTTAGAGATAGTTGCTCAAATCACAGGATCAAAGCATACAAAGTGGACATTCAAACAGTGAGACTGCAAACAGTTGTGTTCAATGATCCAACCAAAAACATTAATATGGTCAGCTATTTAACACCCCTAAACACACTTGCTGTTGTATCCTTTAGAGCACTTTTTTTCCCCTCTCTTTTTTACAACAAAATTTACACATTTTGGGTTTTATTACTCCTTAGTTCTTATTACTTTTTTTTTTGGAGAGAGTAAAGTAAAATATGGCAAAAGAAAGCTGTCAGTCAAAACCAAGAATAGACATAGCACATGATGTAAAACAGAGTACAAGGTTATCAACAATGGTTATCAACAATGTCTCTTGTTTCCTTAAAAAGAATTGTCTATCTCATTAGATATTATAAAGTTGAACAAAACAGTAGAGAACAAGACCAATAAAACTTAAGCATTGTAAACATTACAGGGCTTCCAAAGGAGACAATAGTCAAACCAGAATGGGCATCTTAGTGAATCTTATTGCCTTCAAAGTAGTTGCCTATACCCTCAAACTTGATATTCTGATGAATTCTTAATACATTTGAAATAGAAGGGAAATTTCTCAGTAAATCACATCTATGAAAACTACAAAGTTAAATCATGCACCAATGTGAAAGACTGGATTGTTCTTCACCCAGATTGAAGCAAGCTAAGAATGTCCATGTTCTCTAATTCTCTCCCTAATACTAGAGAATCTGCACACAGATATAAGGTGGGAAAAAGAAATAAAAGACATCCAGATGGGTAAAAAGATGTAAAACTCTGTCGATGATTGTCTATGTAGAAATGCTGATGGAATCCACATACACAAAGGTGACAAGAAGTAAGTTCATGTACCAAAGTTCCAGGATGCAGGATTAATATACCAAAGAAAATCATATTTTCACATAGTGCAACAAACTATTGGAAAATAAAAATTAAAAATTAAAAATGCACTTGGTAAAAATCACGAAATGTATGAATACTTAGGTGTAAGTCTGACGAAAGTTGGAAAAGATCTGTATGCTGAAAATTATGGAACAGTGCTGAAACAGAGTTAGAGTTCATGGCTGAGAAAACTTAATATTGCTAAAATGTCAGATTCTCTAAAGTTGATCTATAGATTTAATGTTTCAGTGCATTTCCAGTCAAAATTATGAGAGATTTTTGGGGGGAGTAGAACTTACAAGCTGGTTTAGAAATTCATTTGGATTTCAAAGTCTGAATGATCTTCCTGCCTCAGCTTCACCATATAGCTGGGGCCACACGTGTAAGCCATCAAGCCTGGCTCTTGGATTGTATTTTTAGATAAATAGTGAGGTAGAAATTCCAGTTTAATGTTTTTCGATATTGCCAGCCAACTGTCCCTCATTCGTTTTCTCTCAATTGGAACTATTACTTTTGTCTTATACTAAATAGTATTTAGGACTATTTCTGAAGTCTCAATTCTTTTTTGATCTCTATCTTACCATGCATCAATACCAACATTTTAATATGTGCTTTCTGTTTATTAGTATTTTATGTGTTTAGCAGCATCGATCTTTCCAAATATGACCTTATTCTTAATGCTTCAGACACAGTAATGAGGTATAATGTGTTAGGTTACAGCAACAATAACACAAAAATAAATTTAATTTGGAAATGGAAAGTATTTAGAATAACTGATGCAGTTTTGCAAAAGATCAAAGTTTGAGGCATGACAATACCTAATTTAGAGATGTATTTTAAAGCTACAGTAATCAAGACAGTATGGCATTTATATCAATGCTGACTAATAGATTAATGGATCACAACAGACAGTTCAGAATACACCCGCACATATGTGGATGATGAATTTTTGCATAGATCAGTTCAATAGAGAAACAATTGTTCAATAAATAGTACTTGGAAAACTGAAAATTTATGTGCAAAAGATGAATTTTAGCTTGTATTTTATATTAACAAAGACTAACCTGAAATGGATAATGAACATAAATGTACACCCTATAGTTACAAAATTTCTGGAAGAAAATGTAAGGGAAAACCTTTGTGACTCTGGTTAGTTAAAAACATGTGAAGCACAATATAAAGAGCAAGAAATTTTTAAATTATGCTTTGTCAATGTTAAAAACTTCTGAAGCATAAAAGATACTACTAAAGCAACGAAGATACAGGCCATACGCTGGGGGACAATCTGTCAATCATGTATCTCATAAAGGAACTTTATCATATATATATATACATTTAAAATAATGACAAAATGAAAAATTCACTTGCAGAGTTGAATAGATATGTCACTACAGAAGATATACACACTGCATATAAATATGATCAGCATAATAATTTCTTAAATAATATGAAAATTAAAACCAAGTGGAAATGATTGATGCGTTAGGTATGCTAGAATTTATTTGGCTACAGACACATGCATTGAAACTGAAACACTGTCGTTGATAATCGGACCATGCAGTTGTTCATTCACAAAGGAATGGAAGAGGAGTGTGGACAGATGAAAAGGATTTAAACTCATTAGTGTTAAGGATGAAGAATGAAGGGATTGCAACAGATGAGTGTCTTTTGAACAGGTGAAAAAAGCAAAGCATTAGAATATGCACAGAAGCAAGAAACAGACTGGCTCGCGTTGGGAAAATAAACAGTTGGGTGTTAATATAAGGCAAGGCTAGTGGTGGGGCTGGTGGGAGAGAGATCATGAACCAATCCGTATCTTGTGTGTTCTCTTCTTTCTCTTTTAATTTCCTCACCTTCTTGTCTCTTCTCTTTTTCATCTTAGTTTTTTTCTTTTGTTTTGTTTCACACTGATGACAATTTCTTTGTGTTGGTTTTGACCTGAGCAATTCCATTTGCTGCTCCATCCTTTCTGCTGTTGACTGCCTTCAACAAAGTTTCAGACCCATAACTGTGTATTTCACATATACATCCAATTTTTATGTTATTAGATCTATGGCCTCATGACAGTTTGCTCTCATGTCATTAGCATAAATGTCCTCCAAAATATTACAAAGCATGCAAATTAGGCATTGTGGTAATTAATCTCCTTTTTCTAAGTTACATTTACTGCGCTTCACTGGCAGTTACCCATTAAGTGTTAGAAAATCGATCACCTCCTCTTTGCTATTTCGGTCTCACAGAGACAACTCTTTCCTTCCACTATTAGTTGGTAATTAGAAACAGTTCTGTTGGATTATGTTAAACATTGGAACGTATTTCTGCTTAGATATTTCATAGCGGGATCTTCAGGATCAAATTAAAGGAAGACAAAAGGAGATCCTCATAGTTACTATTTTAGCAGCTTGCATCTGGCAACCTGGAGAAGAAGCACAGTGAAACAGGAGTGAATATAGCCATAGCAACAGATTTGTTAATTTTCAGCATCCCAGATGCAGTGCTCCCCATCAGGACTAATTCTCAGATGTCTGTGGTCAGACCTAGAGGATGGCTCGATGCAGGTGTGTGAAGGAGGAAGGTGCTCCAATTTATGCTTGTCCTGAGCTTCTCACACATATCATTGAATTCTCATTTTTCTGAGGTAAACGTTTGTCCAAGTGTTTACTAGGGGCTCTGCTCTGCCTCTGCAGCCAGAGATTCTTCTAAACGTTTTGCTTTGAGATATCCCATTTTGTTTCTTGGTGCTCCTAACACTTTTGGTGTTTGACTATTTCTACAAGACTTTGGTGTAAACTATTTTAGATGCCATGGCACACCAATAAGTTTTAAAATTATTGCTCTTCAAATGTTTTATGCAGATGGCAGAATATGGGATGCTCAGTCCAAATCTCCCTTGATAAATGGAGATGGTGACTCCAAAAGGGTTTAATTTTTTACTACATTAGAAGTAGATCAAAGAGCTCAAGTAAGATTGCAGGTCTCCTGACTTCCAGGCAAGTTCATTTTTACACAGTGTGTTACAACATGATGACTTTTTTCTCAGTACTGTTTAAAAACAAAAATGATTACATGGCTAGGATAAATAAATAAAGCATGTGTAACGAACAGTTTCACTAGAGCCCAAGGGCTCTAAATAGGAGAAAGGCAGCCTCAAGCCTCTGTATTGTTGAAGCTGAGATAATTTGTCTTTGAAAATCACCCACCCTAATCACAATAATCATCATCACACATAATAAAGTCTTAGTTTCAGTGACAAATGAAATACTTTTCAGAGTTAATATCAAGGCCTCCCAATTGTATGATGCCATTATGGAGTTAAATAATACAGTTTCCGAGTTGAAATTCAAAGGAGGAAGAAGGAAAGCAGAAGATGATCATACAATAGCAATGGAGAAAACAGTGTTTATGAAGCAATACCAAGGGTCAGTGAGGCAGATAGATGTGAAAGGCCATCCAGATGGCACCAACCCATTAATACGGACTATGTGTGAGTCACCACCATCTCTTGGGTATCATAGCTCCAGATTGCCACACCCACAAGCTGGCGCATTTTCTTAAGATAAAATGTTATCACATTTTGTTTATAGACATGCTCTTTCCAAGAAACTCAAACAAAATAACTCTTAAAATTTCAACCTGCTATTTTTTCATTCTATTGTCTGCATAGTTCAAATATTGACTTTTTGATAAGGAGAAATATTCACTCCAAGTAGTATTCTATCCCTGTTCTTTTTCTGATCAGAATTTCTAGAAAATTCTGAAGTGAGTTCCTTGATCAATTAGTCATAGGGTTGGTAATGACTTTCCTTTTTTTTTTTCCTGAAGCACATTTCTTTAAATAAAAATTGAGAATATGTACAAAAAGAAAAAAAGAAAAGAGAAACCAAGTTAAAATTGTGTGTGTGTGCGCACATGTGTGTGAGGAAAGCTGGTGAGTGGTACTAGGGAGACTAGTAAAAAAACAGTTCCACAGGAGCTCAAACAGGTGACTGATTTGAACTTCTCGATGTTGAGAACCAGAAGAGAGACAGGATCGGTAACAAGGCGTGCATCAGGAGTCAGATACACAAAATGATCGATCCCAAAGTCAACTGTTGGTCCCACATAAAACTTAATGAGTGATCTTAGATGTGCTCAAGTGACCAGAGGGAAAAAATCAAAGAAATCCTGTCTCTTTTCCCTTAGTGGGAGGAGGGAGGAGCCATGAGCATTGCAGTTGTCATCCATCACACCAAGTCCTTCCCAGGCTGCTTTGTAAGTGCATCTCCATCCAATCAAAGCATGAATTGCACTGGTTCCTCCTTCACAGGTTGGGCCATCAGAGACATGAATCGTGTGCTGGTGGAGCAAATAACCACAGGTCTGCACTTGCATGGGCCTCCTCCCCCTGCAGGGTGGGCCAATAGGTGACATCCCTGGGGAAGTGCCAGCTCCGGCTTTGCAAGGCTCCACCTTCCTTAGCCGTGTATCCCACCTGGTGACAGGTTGCACAGTGGCCATGTCCCAGGGAGGAAAGGCATCTTTCCTGCTTCTTCAGGATGTGTAAGTTCATGTGACCCTCCTCTCCCCCAAGTTACTGTTCTGGCTTTGCAGTTAAGGAACCTTGAATATTGTGCTGTATTTGACACAATACCTGTTAATGCCTACAAAGTGCAGAGTCCCTGTGGCACAGGTGGTGGTACAGGGTTCTGGGACCTCCAGCCCCTCACTCATGAGTCACTGGCTGGTCTTCACTGCCGTTTCACAGAGCACACGCCCCTCGGTCTATTTATCTACCCATACCTAGGTCTTCTGATGCAGATGTTTGCTCATCATTCATGGGACTGATGAGCTGGAGCAAGGCAGTCCTCCAATACTTGTAGTCCTCTGACTTAATCACATAGACCATCTGACTGTTTTTATAAGGCAGAAACTTTGGAAGGCTGCTGTTCATAGACTTTTGATTTTCCATGTAATATTATACACATTCTGATCTTGTATTTTAAAAATTTGTTTCAAAAGGGGATGCAACTAACAAAATGGAGTTCCAAAATCATGTCTAGTTTCTCAAAAAGGTGCTTCTAAATTAAAAAAAATATGTTTTAACTATGAAACTTAACTTGTAAGGAATGGCTGTAGAGTGATGCCTTATGGAAAGAACTAGTTTATTAGTGTCTTGGCCTTGAAAAATTGAATTTAGTTAGATATTTAGAAGATGGTACATTATTGTGTGCTGAGATGAGTTTAAAAGTATCAGACATTCCAATGTAAATCTCTTGCCTTTAGGCTATGCTCAGTTAAAGGGAAAAATGGGGGAAATTAGTAACACTATAAAGATTAATCTATTTGCTATTGATCCTCCTTGCTTTCCAACCAACCATTTCAAGTGTGAAGTGTCTGTGCAAGCCCTCCTTGGGACTGTCAAAATGTTTGTGTGAGAATGGCATGTTATCCCCAAAGGCCCATCTGACATGGAATGATGTGGTCACTACAAAGGTCATACATAAAAATATCTCACAGACAGTATCAATAATATCACACAGTGAGTATCAGAGTATACACTTTGAAAAATTTGAATCATCAGTCTTAAGAAAAGTGGAACATTGGTTGGATTCCCAAGACATGCCAGAATTTTTCATGTGCATTATCTTATTTAATTGTTACAGTATCACTGTGAGGTTGGCATTTGTGCCTACATTTTACAAATGAGAATATAGAACCTGAGGGATATTTGGCAAAATGTTTAAGGTCAGACCAGAATGAAGATTTAAATTAGTGTCTAAGTACTACACTATTTGTATTGTACAATGCATACAAGTTGTACTTACGTGTATCTAATTTGAGTATCACTAATCTGTTACTAACACTATTGCTATTTCAAATTCTTACAAAGCTAAAAAATTTGTATCTGCATCTTGTGTTGTGCTTCTAAGTCAAGGCATCCAAACTGCTACAAACTCACACATCCCCATGAAAACTAACACACATACACATCTATAAATTACTCAGCAAGATCTTGTATAGGATTAACAATTAAAAAGGGTATGGAGGACTTGGAAGACATTGCTTTACATGTTTGAAGTCTGATTTCTTTTTTAATTTTAAAGAGAATAAAACAAAACAAAACAGAATAAAACAAAACAAAACAGACCCTAATTTCTTTAACGCCTTTTAAAAAAATTGGGAGATCCCCATTTCTTTTTTGTGAATGAATCCTTAGATAGATTTCCAGAAGACAACATAGATCAGATCTACCTTGTTAGAAGCAGTGGTTGACAATCCAGAATTCTGCATTGCCTTCCTGCTGAGATGTCTACACAATCATATTCTCTGGAGCTCTAAAGCTTGAATGAACATTATTGAAAATCCTCTGATTTGTTAAACATAACATTACATTAAAAGTCACGAATTTGGATTCATGAGGTGAGGTCCCTTCTTTTATTGATCTTAAGATGGTTTCTTGATAATGCGGAGCCTTAATTTCCACTTTCCAAAAATAAGTACAACAGTGCTTGTCTTATGGGGCTGTTGTAAGATTTGCATGGGGTGAGGCCTCATATGAGCCCAGAGCAGTGGATTAAATTTAGTCAGTCTCAATAAATAACATTACACTTCATTCCTCATTCTAAGTTCCTTAAAAGTCCTTCTTTAAAGTTGTCAGAGTTACATGCAGTTCATATGTGACCAAAACTTTGACCGCTCAACCAAATGCATCTTTATTGCTGTTTTATCCAGTGATGGGATCGGACCCAGGATCTCCCGTGTACTAGACACTCTACCACTGAGCTATAATAAGATTGCCATTATTATTCCCCATTTCCCCATTTGCTCCAAAAGCCACTGCATGTTAGGTCTCACCATCTCCCTGTCACTTTAACTGGAAATAAAGGGGAAATAAAGCCTCAAGGCATTTCTACTAGAATACTGTTCACTCCAGACTGAGGGAAGAGCAGAAGGTTCTTCTCATCTTCAATCCACTAATTTGGGAGGAGAGCTGATAAAATGAAGGAAATAAAGGACAGATGGAGATGAAAAAGTTTTAAAAAATTATTAATGGTGGAATTTAAAAGTCACCCAAAACTAGGGAACTGAGATAGATCAGTAGGATGGAAATGGGTGATAATAAACTCATCTTAGCTGAGGGAGAAATCAATAATTACATTTTAAAAGTCTATTACAAATTTCCTATTTTATTTTTTAAAAAGTAATATGTATACATAATGAATATTTCTGTAATTCCATTCTCCTGAGATAACTTCTCTGAATAGTTATTTGTAACGTGTTCAAATTATTTTTTGCATACACTGACATGCACATATTTGTAATATATATTGTTTCACAAAACAGCTAAAACTAGTGCTATTCTACTGCACATTTATTTAATGATACATTATGAATACTTCAACAATGAGATAATAAACATCTGCCTTTTTAAAAAATTTGAGTTAAAATAAGCATAACATAAAATTAATCATTTTAAAATGTATAATTTCTTGGCATTTACTAATTCACAAAGCTGTGTAACCACCACCACTATCTAGTTCTGGAATGTTTTCATCACTTCAGAAAGAAAAAATCACATTCATTAAACAGTTACTCCCACCAAAACTTGCCTGTCCCCTGGCACAAATCTGCTTTTATGCTGGGTGTTTTATATAGATAAAAATTAAGATGTGGCCTCTTTGTGTCTAGCTTTTCTCAACCAACATACTGTTTTCAAGATTCATCCATATTGTTGCATGTAATAATGCTTTATTTCTTCTTACAACTGAAGAATATGTTTCCTTGTATGAATATAACATTTTGTGTGTCTTTTCAGCAGTTGAGTTGATGAACATGGGCTATTTTTACCTTTTGGCAATGTGAGTAGTACAGCTATGAATATAGTGAACACGGATTTGTTTGACAACCCGAGGCCAATACTTTCGGGTATATACCTAGGAGTGGAGTTGTGGGGCTAACTTTCTGAGGAACCACCTAACTCTTTCCCACAGTATTTGTACACTGTTATAGTTCTCTCCAGTACTCTGGGAGAGTTCCACTGGTTTGTCCACATTCTTGAAACACTAGCTGTGTGACCCTTTTTAATTTTAGTCCTAATGATATAGGACCTCCAAATAATATAAGGGAAAGATTATAACTCCCATCCTGCTAGATATCAGATACAATGTGTCTGTGTTCCCCAAAATCAAATAAATTCTAAGGAACAAGAGAGGTTAAGAGTAGGAAAACTTCGCTGGGAGAAATAGCTTCTGAGAGACAGGAAGGAGGCACCTTAAAATGGGTTGCTAATGAGCCCACTCCTCAAAGGAAGCTTTATAGAGCAAAATCTATACAATGTGGGCAAAAGTATGATCAACCAATAAGATTTCAAGTATAACCACTTAGGTAATGTTGATTTCACAGGGAATCAAGTCATGTAGCAAGTAATCATGGAAAGAGCAAGGACTTTTTTTTTTTTTTTTTGTAGCAGGAATCAAACTCAAGACCTTGAGCTTGCCAGGCAAAGGTTTCAAGGACTTTTTTTTTTTGAAAGACATGAGGTGGTGGTCACAAACCTGGGTGACTGATGTCTATCTAGACTTTATTGGATCAGGTGATTCCAATCATAGTATATTGCTTATCACTTGGGGAGGTATCTATGGCTGGTCATTCATCTTTATCTTGAGACCTGGCCTATAACTGATGCACCTGCAGGCATAGTTGTAATGCATCCTCATCTTCTTCACTGATTCCCGCTAGGGTTCAGCCCTGTCTGGCTGCCTATAATATCTTTACCTTACTTGGCTGTCTGTAACAGTCTAGTCTATGTAAAGTACATTTCCGTTATGACTAATAATAGTTGAGCAGCTCTTATGTGCTTTCAGGTCTTTGTATACTGTCATTTTTTGGAAAAAGGTCCATTCAATTTCTTTGCCCATTTGTATGTAATTATGTTATTTGTCTTTTTATTATTGATCCTGTCTCTTTAAAATGGGTGTGCAGTATTCAGTGTATTTGTATTCTAGTCTAAAATCAAGCCTTTGTTTCCATGGGAAAGAGAGATTTATACTGGGAGCATAAGCAGCAAATGTTTTACACCATGAGGAAATAAGCCAAGATTCCCTGAGAAGCCCTAGGGCTTCCCATGACTTTGCAGAATAATAATTCTGTGCCACAGACTTATCAATGTTACCTAATATTTTTCTTTCCCTGAGTGGGAAGCCATTACACGTAACTGCTGGGGACAGGTTAGTGGAGGGGGAAAATCAACTCCCAAGGTTGATGATTTCTGTCTGGTTCCATCTTCTAAAAAAGCCATGATCTCAAGGTAAGTTTTTCTCATGTGACCAGTATATCCTCTTTCTCGGGTGAAATGAGCTTTGTCACCAGAGTTTTAAAGTAAATCCCCAAAGTATAGGTGACTAACTATCCCATTTTGACTACGACAGTCCTGGTTTTGGCACTGAAAATCTTGGGTCTTAGGAAACTCTTTCAGGAGATGTTAATAGCTTTGATTTCTACAAATGTAAGTAGGAAGTCTGGGGTGTGGAGAGTACAAAATACAATATTTGTAAACCTCAAAACAGGGGCTGAAAGAAATATTGCTTTCAGTATCAAGGGACTAAGACATAGATGGATTCATGGGTGAGTGGAAGTGCCTGAGGTTTCCACTGTGCCTTCTGATTGCTGATGTTGGCCACGTGATTTGTGGTCCACACAATAGGTCATTCATCATTGCATCACTCCTTGTGATGTGATTTAAATGTGCAACTTAAGTACATAGTAAATGTGAACATTAACAGTCTACCTTTCAAAGTTTAGTTTTAAACATCATGAATATTATGAACAGTCTTTCTGTGAGTTCAGATTATAAAAATGAGAGTGATCACAATACCAATGCTAGCATGATTCAGATATCACTCAAAAAGAAGACTCAGTGGCTGTGCAATTTTAACAATGGATGGAAGGACACAGACTACTACAGTAATAGAGAGGTACACAAAAACCAAATGTACTGCACACTTTGCAGAAAAGAACTGGGTCGTGGGGATGCTGGAGAAAGCATGAGAAAGCATGTGAAACTGAATCTCACAGGTCTGGGATGAGACAGGAAAGCATTTGCAAAATAATTTAAGGTTTTTCATCTCCCTAGGGATATCAGTGCTTGCTGGGACACAGTGGCTGCTCAACTGCAGGAGGGCACTGCATGAATGAACACACTTTGATCAGATTATTTCTTGGAATATTCTGAAAAACTAAGAAAAGTTACATTTCCTGATTCAGAGGTTGTAATTTAAATATCCAGCATTTGAGAAAATATTTGTTAATTGACTTGTGAGTCTCTCACACTGTAGAGCCAATTCTATTGGTTCTTTTTAGTAACCACACTTCCTGCAATATTGAGTAACGTGGTGGGAATAAAGTCTCCTCTACCTTTTAGATTTGGGAAAAAGATCTTCAAGCCAGCTTGATTGCTACAAAGATTTTAATGAAGCTAAAAAAAGCCTAAAACAAAAGATTTTTGATAATTTCACCCAAATATAAACTGGACTTTGCTCATTTGTGTAACTTTGGCGTATAAAATGAATGTAAGTTTTGACAAATTTTAGTCTATATATTTTTTTATTTTAAAGAGAATAAAAATACAGTCCCCAAAAGACAATATAGGACTTGAAAGCAAGATGGTAGGAAATTAATGATGGTTATTGTAGTTTGCATATTGCTACTTTTCAAAACAGTTGCTCAGATTACCAGACATAGGCATGCAAAATTAATCAAACAGTAAGCACTAACTGTTCCTTTCCATGAACCGTTGGAATTAGTAGTGCAGTGATCTTAACTATCTTGTACATGTGTGTATATTTTCCCCTTCCTTCTTTTCTCCTTTTCCTCGTCCTAGTTGTTGTTTCCCTTTGAGCAGCATCTTCATCTTTCACCATATCTATTGTACATTTTGAATCTTATTTACTCTTTCATTTTGTTACACTAGGGAAACAATACAATGTTTACACATGCAAGCCTGACACCTGATTTATTTCATTCATGAGTATGGTCTCTCATTGCATCCATTTACCTATAAAAGCCTGAAGTTTGTCTTTTTTATAGCTGAGTAGTACTCCATTGTATAAAATACCACATTTTTATCCATTCCTTGGTTGATGGGCATTTGGGTCATTTCCAAGGCCTAATTTTTACAAATTGTACTGCTATCAACATAGGTGCACACATATTTCTGTGGTATGATGTTTTTAATTCTTCTGGAAAAATACCCAGTTGGAGGAATGGGCCTCCAGTGCTAGTTTCTGAGGAATGTCCACACTAATTTCCACAGTGATTGCACCAGTGTTCTCTGGCTTCTTTTTCCCCACATCCCCTTGATTTTTTTGTTGGTAAGTTGATTTGTTGTTGTAAGATGAAATCTCAGTGTTTTAATTTTCATTTCTTGAATGACCAATGATGTTGAACATCATTGTGTATATTTTTTTGCCATTTCTATTTCTTTATATGAGAAGGGTGTATTCATCTCAGATGTCAATTGTTTGGACTGGGAACTGTTTTTTTTTTTTTTACAATTTTTTATATGTTCTAGATATGTCTTTTGTTTGAGGGACAATTGGCTAAGATTTTTTTCCAATTCATGGGTTTTATTTTCACTCTGTTGGTGATTTCTTTTGATGTGTAAAAAACTTTAATAGGATGACATTCCATTTGGTGATTCTTTGAAATACTTCCTGTGCAGTTCAGTTTTTGTTTATGACCTCTCTGCGTACCCCAATGGCTTCAAGATTTGTAACGACTTTCTCTTCCTGTAGATTTAATATTTTTGTTTTAACATTTATATCTTTGATCCATTTTGATTTTAGTTTAGTGCATGGGGATAGACATGTGGCTAGTTTAACTTTTCAGCATGTGGAAAGCCATTTTTTTCAACACCACTTATTAAAGAGGCTGTTTTTCTTCCAGCAAATATATTTGACTCCTTTGTCAAAGATAATGTGGCTGAGTCTGTTTGTAGTTGTGTCTGTATGTTTTGTTCTGTTCCACTGATCCTCAGGTCTGTTTTTTTTTTTTTTACCAGTACCATGTTGATTTTTTTTTTTACAGTGGCTTTGTAGTATAATTTCAATCAGGGATTGTGATGCCTTCGGCTTGCCTTTGTTGCCCAGGATTGTCTTTACTATTCTTGGCCTCTTCTGGTTCCAGAAGAATTTTGGGAATGTTTTCTATATATCTATGAAGTATGCTAATGGTATGTTGATCAAGACTACATTAAATCTGTATAATTTTGGTAGAATGATCATTTTGACAATGTTGATCCTCTAACCATGAGCAAAGGTTATCTTCCCATTTTCTAAAATCCTCTTTGATTTCTTTTTTCAGAGTAGTATAACTTTCAATGTGTAAGTCTTACTTTCTTTGTTAGATTGATTCCTAAGTATTTCACTTTTTGGATGCTATTGTGAAAGTTGTGGTTTTCCTAATTTCATTCTCAGTGAGTTTGCTGTTTGTGTACAGGAATGCTATTGGTTTTTGAGTGCTGACTTTGTATTCAGCCATTTTACCCAATATGATTATTAAATATAGAAATCTTTTGGTGAAGTTTCTGGGGTGTTCTATGTAGAGTATCATGTCACCTACAAATAATGATAATTTTACTTCTTCCTTTATTATCCTTATTATTTTTATTTCTCTCATCTAATTTCTTTGGTTAATTTTTCCTACATTGAATAGGAGTGGTGATAGTAAATATCCTTGTCTTATTCTTGATTTTAGAGTGAAAACTTTGCATTTTTGTCCAATTAGTGTGATCTCTGTTGGTTGTCATGTATGGTTTTCATTAGCTTGAGGTAGATACTGTGTATTTTAAGTTTCTGAAAGGTTTTTACCATGGATAAGTGTTGGAATTTATCAGAAGCTTTTTCTGTGTCTACTGAGATGATTTTTGTCTTTGGTTCTGATTGTATAGTGTATTACATTTATTGATTCATGTACACTGAACCATTGCTGCATTCCTGGGATGAATCCCATTTGGTCATGGTGTATAATCTTCTTGATAATTTGTTGCATTCTGTTTACTAGTATTTTGTTGAAGATTTTTGCATATATATTCATTTAGGGAGATTGGTCTATAGTTATGTATTTTGATTGGGTCTTTCTCTGATTTTGATATACAGATAATACTTGCCTCCTGGAATGAGTTAGGGAGAATTGCTTCCTGTTCAATTTCATTAAAAAGTTTGAGGAATATTGACATTAAGTATTCTCTAAATTTCTTGTAGAATTCAGCTGTGAATCCATCTGGATTTGGGGTTTTCTTTGTTGATATGTTTTTAGTTATCAATTACTCATACTGAGTCATTCAGAATTTTTAAATCTACTTGATTCAGATTTGGTAATTCATGTTTCTAGGGATCTGTCCATTTCTTCTGTGTTTTCCATTCTATGAGAGTAAAGATTTGTGAAGCAGATATTCATGATCTTTTGAATTTCTACAGGATCTGTAGTGATTTCACCCTTTTTGTTTCTTATTGCATAAATTTGAAGTTTTTTCTTTTCTCTTTTTGGTAAGGTTGGCTAGAGACTTACCTATTTATTCTTTAAAAGAACCAAATCTTAGAATAACTAATTTTTTGTACTGTTTTCTTAGCCTCAATTGCATTAATTTCTGCTCTGATCTTTATTAGTTTTTCTCTTCTTTTGGCTTTTGACTCAACTTGCTCTTTTTCTACAAGTTTGAGGTGTAGCATTAGGTTGTTTATTTTTGCTTGTTCTGTTTCCCTGATGTAAGAATTCACCACTATAAATTTCCCTTTAAGGACTGCTTTCCTTGTGCCTCATAGGTTCTATGTTGTATTTGAATTCTAGTTTAATTGTAGATATTGTTTAATTTCTTCTTTAATTTCATCCATGACCCATTGGTTGTTTAGGAAGGTATTATTTATTTTCCATGTGTTTATGGAATTTTTTGGTTTCTTTTGTCATTAATTTCCAATTTTATTGCACTATGGTCAGAAAATATTCATGGGATAAATCTGACTCTTTTGAATTTTCTGAAGGATGTTCTGTGGGCTAGTATATAGTCTATTTTAGAGAACCTTCCTACATGTATCTGAGAAGAATGTGTATTCTGATGTGGTGGAAGACTATAAAAGTCTACTAAATCCATCTGTTCACAAGTTTCATTTGGTTCTGTTATTCCTTTGCCAACTTTTTGTCTAGTTGATCTATCTCTGGTGACAATGGGGTGTTAAGGTCCTCTATTATAATTGTGTTATTGCTTATTTGATTTTTCATGTCTATTAGAATCAAGTCTGCCTTGATTCTAATGGACTTTCCTTTATAGGTGATCTGTTTCTTTTCTCTATCAGCTTTTAATTTCTGGGATCATGATTATTATATACATTTGGGTTTAGATTTGCTTTGATACTGGCTAGTTGGAGTTCTATATGCCTCAGTTATCTGCATGTCAGGTACTTTTCCCATGCTTGAGAAATTTTCAGCTATTACTTCTGAAAATAGTGTATTTATGTCATTTGTGTTGACTTGTGCATTTTTATTGACACTCACCAGTCTTATATTGTTTTTCTTTGCATCATCTTCTAGATGTTGAATTATTATTTCATGATCTCTTGTTATTTTTAAAAGATCTTTCCTTATGTGATGTCTTTGTGCCTGTAAGATACTACAACTTGATGATGTTGCTGTTCTTAGAAAATATATTAAAAAATTGATCTGCTGTAAAAAATTTTTAAAGTGTGCTAATGTAAGAATCTCTTCTAATTTTAGACTCCATTGAAAGTTGGAATTAGGAAAAAGATTACGGTAAAGCAGAGATTTATATGCACTTTTGTCAAAGACATTCAAGAAAAAGATGAATGAACTGTGTTTTAGTCATTTTAGGCCATGATGCTTGTATGGAAAACAAAACAAAGTAAAACAAACCAAAACAAAGATTTAGAAAATCCTCTCATCTTGAATGTGAGTTTGCTTAAAAATCCAAAAACGTTAATAGGAAAGTACAGTCAAATTAACCAAGATTTTACTTAGTTTTTTTCACTTCAGGTTACTTGTTTGGAATTCAACTTGGGTTTCACAAGTTCAGATCATTTTTGTGCTTTAAAACCATTTTTGAGAGAGGTTTACCTTTGGAATGTTTAAAATCATGGCCATTTTATACATGTAGAGCTTATATATGAATTTAAAAATGCAAAGGACTTGATGGATGCACAGCTCACTGGTCCACCACAATAAGCTTGAGGATAAAGAGTGGATAGGCATTATTTTTTATTTTAAAGAGGGTAAAATTAAATAAAACAAAACGGATCATAAGGAAACAATTTTAAGGAACGTGGATTTCAAAGCAAGACCACTGGAGATCTTCACTGTCTATTGTATTGTCTCTTGTTTTCTTCCAAATAGTTGTCCACATCTTCACACACAGTGAATACATACTGAACCTTATAGTACTAAACTAATCAGAACAGGATGATGAAGGCTTTTTAGGTCTTTAAGAGCAGATAATAAGGAAGTCAACAATGGCTGCCATAATGTCTCTCATTCTCTTTGAAATAGCTGTCCGTATCTTTACATATGTTGAAAAAATAAGAGACTATAATGATATTACTCTGACAGTGAATAATAAATAGTATTGCTAGATTTTATATCATAATGCTACAGAATTAGCACTGGATACCTTAGTGTCTCTTCTTATTCGGATTATCTGTTCATTACAGCATGCATTATATAATCTGTTCCTGTAAACTGTTTAGAAATTCTACACATGTGTGAATCTCTACATGTATATCTATCCTTTCTGTATTACAGGGAAAAACAGATCAAAACAAGACAACAAAACAAATTCCTAGAAAAACATGAAACAAAAAGACATATAAAACCACAATACTAGCTGATCTACAGTAGTTGCTGTGCTGTCTCTTGTTATTTTCGATAGACTTGTCTACAGCATCAGGCATAATATAATTGAACATAGCATTACATAGCAATTTTAATAAAAACAACATTGGAGACATTGTAGTACTTCAAAAGCAGTTAATAATCAAACTGGAAGGGGTATCTTATTGCATCTTGTCATCTTCAGAGTAGTTGCCTCTTAGACTTGATACTATCAATCATACCAAATTCAAATAAAATCAGTCAAGAGAAAACAGCAGTCTAAAAAACCAGATTCAAATAAGATCAGTCATAGTAAGACAATGTAAGTACTACAAAGGGCTTCAGTTTAAGTTAATAGGAAATTAATGATAGTTACCGTAGTATATCTTGCTATTTTTGGGATAGCTGTCTGTGCCCTCAAATCTAGTATGAGTAGACAGACTGGAACAAAATAAAGTCAAACTAAACAGAGTGATAAGACTACTGTGGCTTTTAAATCCTGATACACTCTTAACAATGTCTTCTGCTTTCCTTTTTAAGACAATTCCTCCCCTTTCCCTTTCTCAGGGTGCTTTGTATATTTTGGGTCCCACTAACTCCTTTAGTTTTTAGATTAGGGGAGCAACCCATTATCTACCTAAGTGGTGCTGAACCTTTTTATCCCTGAGCTTGATCTTGAGCTGTATTCCTTTACCAACTAAAGCCTCAAGGTTTTCCTTCCTTGTAGCTGAGTAATTCTCCACTGCACAAAAGTGTCATAACTTTTCAACTCATCTGCAGCTGCTGGACGAGTTGTGCCTATTTCTCTCTGGCTCCCTGTCACATAGAGAATTGTTTTCTCATCTTTGACTTTCAGTTTATTAACACTCTTTCAGGTTGAATATATTTCCTATTCAAAGTATCTCAATGGATCCTATCTCATGATATACTCTGCCTATGTTTCTTTTTGTTAGTGTGTCAAGGCCATCTATATTGGAGATTATAACCCACCTTCTCTGCCTCATCTCTGCTATTCTATTTTTCTGCTATTATTTGTCCACTTTTCTCCTTCATTCCACTGTCTTCCCTGTTCATAGAGGCCTCTTTGCCACTGTTGCTGGAATCCTGGTATTTTTTTTTTTTTCTATCTCTCTCTAGAATGTCCTTCAGTATTTTGTGTAGAGTTGGATTGGTGGTCATGAACTCCCACAGTTCCTCCTTGTCATGGAAACATCTTGTTTCTCTATTAATTTTGAGAGAGATTTTTCAGTGTACATCAATCTGCATGGAGGTTATTTTTTTTTTTTTTTTCTGGGCTTGGACTCCAAGCTCTTCTTGATTTGATAGTTTGTGTTGAGAAGTCTATCATTATTTTGGGTCTTCCTTTATAGGTAATCTGTTTCTTTTCTCTGACCACTTTTAATACTGTTTTTGTGGTGAATTTCTGGGATCTTGATTATTATATGTCTGGGTGTAGATCTGTTTTGGTTGTAGTTGGCTGGAGTTCTTTATGCCTCATTTATCTGGATATCATTTATTTTTCCTATGCTTGGGAAGTTTTCCTTAATTATTTCTGTGAATAGCTTTTGTAATTCATTTGTGCTTACTCCTGTTTCTTCACTCACATATTTTATTCTTAAGTTACAGATCCTCTTGTCGTCTTCTAGCCTTTGTATTGTTACTTCCTGGTTCCTTGTTATTTTTAAGAGGTCTTTTCTTTCACAATCACACATTGCAAATCTATCTTCAAATTCTGAAAGGCCAATTTTAGTTTCTGTCAAGGCATTTTGCCAGCTTTCAGTGAAGTTTTTAATTTCCTGGTAATCTTTTTAGATCTGTTTCATGTATTCTAGATTTTGTTTATATTCTTCATCAAAGGTTTCTCTTCTTTTTCTGGGTTCCTCCATTCTTCCATCTGTGTCTTCTTGAGAGGGGCTTAGCATTTCTTTTATTAATCTTTTCATATCTTGCCTCACTTGGATTAGAATTTCAGTTTTAATTTTGTCTATGAGGTCATGAAGTTATTTCTTTATGTCCACTGATGCTGTAGCCAATATTGCATGATTGCTGCCATGGATCTCTTCTGTATATACCTCTCCTGGATTTATTTTTCCCAGGGTCGGTGGCTGGAGGATTTTCTTATTTCTTATTTCTTTCTCTTGTCATGTTTCTGGATTCTTTCAGACAGGTCTATGTGGAGGTCTCAGTCCCTCTCCATGTTGTTTATGGTTTTTCTGAAGCGTGTTGTCTGGGGGCTTGCTGCCTTCTCCAGTTTGCTGTTATCTGAGGTGCATGCAGGGACGATGTGGGCTGGCCCCTCTTCTCTGAGCTAGTGAGTGCCTTCATCACAGTAATCTGTGCTGTGTGGACATCACAGGTTCGGGACAGTTTTGTCCCTGCCTATTGTATCCCGACCAGGAGCGTAACTCAGCCCCAGCTGATCCCACGAGTCCTCTTTGGGGCCAGGGGTGGCTGATTGATGCCTCTTCAGTTCTGGGTTCAGGCCTTGTTCTGCCTAACTCCAATAAGTCCTCAAGCTGGCTACACCCCCCACGGGACCCAATTTCCAGCACTCGCCACAAATTAATGCAGCTCTCCACGTTGGCTACACTCTGCGCTGCACCACGTCCTCCCACCAAGGGCCCCGCACTCACCAACTCCCATTTTCAGTGGCCATGGCTTCAGTGTGACTGTGAATCGTCTGACTCCATGGCATGCACAGCACAGCGCAGGACTGGTCCCAGGGGGTGTGTCTGGTTCCAGCCTATCATCCACGTTTTTCCTTCCTTCCTTTCTTTTTTTTTTTTTTTTTTCCCTCAGTTTCTTCCTGGGTTGTGAGAATCCCTCTCCTTTCGTCTGGTCTTCTCCATGTTGTTAAATTCTAGCGTCTGAGTTGTTTTTCTCAGAGAGGCTCTCTACCCTGCTACCTATCAAGCCACCATCTCACATGTCTATTTAGATAGGCGTTTTTGAATGAAAGCTAATTCCTACATATGAAAGATCTGATGTTATAAGTAAATTAAACATTAAGTACGCTGTGATCAGATACTTCTGTGGAGAGGATACACATCACCTTGACATTACCATGTTGCTCCAAAACCAGGAATAAGTATAAGGAAGGCTTGACGAAAACAGAACTGCAAGACCACTAGAATTTTAGAATAGGTCATATTCAGCTTTGTCCCAACATGAAAGAAAAGAAGGGTACCCTATGTGATGCAGGTACTTTAGAGAAATAAACAGAAGTATTAAAATTGACACACTGTATCATAGGACTGAAATTTCCTTATTGTTATTTTTTATTAAATATGGGTAGTATACATTTAGCTCTATTTATATTCTTTTTTATTTTATGTATCCTAAAATATATATTAATATGGGATAGTACATATATAATATAACTAATATCCAAGAGTTTTAAAAAATTGGGCCTTGGTTGGTGAAAGTAGTTCACTAAGGGCCACTGTGGTTTTTAGGTTGAGCATGTCCCAGTGTAGCTTGTGCTGGCAGGTGGGGCTTGTAGAAGATGACTGGATCACAGGGCATTGTACGCATCCACTGGTGAGTTTGTAGCTGAGTGTGCTTTTGGGAGGTAGGTCCTGGCTTGAAGAGATGGGTCACTCTGGACATGACTTGAAAGGATGTATCTCCTTTCCTACCCCTTCTTTCCCTGCTTCCTAGCTGCCATGACATATGATACTTTGCCTGAAATGTCCCTCTGCCTTGGAGCCAGCAGACTGTGCACTGAATTATGAGCCAAATTAAACCTCTGCTTCTTTAATTCTTGAGTGTTGTGTACTATGTGTCAGTGAGAAAGCCCCACTTTCCAACAACTTCCTCAGCTGCAGAACTCACCATGGATGAGTGCATAGCCCCATGATCTAATCATCTTCCACAAACTCATGATCCAGCATCATCCTCCATGAAGCACAAGCTGCTTTGGTGAGACAGTCTCAACTTAAACCGAATAGCAGCCCCTAGTGAGCTACTTCCAGTAACCAAGCCCCTCTGGTTTAAAACTGCTGGATGTTAAGTTATACTATATATGTGTTGTCTCAGTTAATTTGTATTTTAGGGTACATAAATTTAAAGGATATAAATAGAACTAAATATATACTACTTATATTTAATAAAAAGTAACAACAAGGGAATTTCACAGAGGTGTGATCTGGAAAAGTATGTTCCTGTCCTGACCCCTCCTTCTCTCTCTCTCTGACGCTTTCCACCTCAACTCTTTCTCCTCTCCTCTGCCATGTGATATTTCTGCTTTGGAGCCAGCTGACCATGAGCTGCAATCTCTGAAAGCGTGAGCCAAAATACATTTTTTCTCTCTTAAATTGTGTATCTCAGGTATTTTGTGCCAGTGATTGAAACCTGACAGATACATAAAGATTGAAAAGAAAAAATGTTTCTAAAAGTAAAATTCTAGGTGAATACATTATTAGACTTAGCTGTATGTACTTTAAAATTTAAGATAACCACTAAAAAATAAAAATAAATTTTAATTAATCAAATTGTAACATTCTGGGGACAGGGGAGTTGAGAGTGTAGGAAGGAAAAGTAAAAATGTTTAAAATGTGAACCAGTTTTCCAAGCTGAATGTAATTGTGTATCACAGACAGATACCAATAAAAAATTCTCAGTTAAAACAAAAACAAGAAAGAAAAAAGTGACTTAAATAGAAAAAAAATCACTAGAAGTAGAAAACAGAAAATCAGAGCTGAAGTTTATACATACCACAATATAGTAAGTATGATTTGGTCAAATTTAGCAATTGCAGCAGAGAGTATTTTTAAAAAGTCAAGTATATGCCATCTGGTAGAGATAGACATTTTGGAGAGAAGCTCATAACAGAAGCCCCCAAACCAACTTGCAAACAGGTAATCAAGGAAGTTCTGATGACCAAAGTAATAACAACAGCACCACCCACAAAATCCACCAAAATTGGAGGAAATGGCGTCAACATCAGATAAAACAGGAATCAAGGCAAAAAGCTTTAAAGGGGCAAGGGATACTTTACAATAAAAATAAAATATGCCAACTACAGTAGTTATTAAACTTGCAACCCATTATGACATAGCTGCAATATAGCTAAGGCTACGTTAGTAGTCTAACCAGAAGACTATGGTTATTTCAGCAGACCTGTTTTAAAATGCAAGAAATTAGACAGACACAAATGTTATTTCAAAAGAAGACTGGAATTATAGAACTACTAAAATTAAAATAAAAGTGACATAAGGATAGTTCTGCTCAAAAATTGAATTACACATTTTTCATATGTATGGACATCATAGGAATCTACTCTGTATATATATTCTTATATAACCTTTGATACTGAACATTGAAAATGAAATTTTGTCTAATAAAAAATTATTAGAATTGAGGAGAAAATGATCATTTATGAGCAGCACTATTATCTACCTGTGAAATCCACTTTCACACTAATCAGATAAGCTAATTATAAAAACTATAAAAATTATGAAAAATTATATATAAATTATGTATATAATCTTAGCAGTCCATCTGTTAAACATTCATCCCAGTCATCTATTGAAAACTATCATAATAGATACCAAAAAATGGATTTTTAACTTTGATTTTTTTTCACATTTTCTTTAGTTAAGAATTTTTAGTCTTAATTCTAGTACAGTAGTTTTAGAAACAAAATTATGAATGTGGAGATAATATCTTGATTCATTAGTATCATGAGTATATTAGCCAAGGTGGTGAGTGTGGTGGACACTTTGGGTCCTCTTCTCACCCTGTGTGGGACTAATCTCCCTGCTTCTATTTAGAAATGTCCCTGAGGTCTGGGGATGTGACTCTGTGGTAGGATTCTTATCTTGCATGCACAAGGACCTAAGCTTTATTCCCAGCACCACAAAAAGAAAAACAAATACAAAAACAAAATAAAACAAACAAGAAAATTAAAAAAGCCCAAAAAAAAGTGTCTCTGAGAGGAAGATGGCTCGGTGCCTTATTGTTGCGGAACTTCGCCCAGCATTCTTCTCATAAGAGAGGAATCCCCAGCTAAAATGCTAATAGGCCTAATAAAGAACAAGCACAAAACTGGAGGCCAAACAATGCAATTACGAGAATCGGAGACTGTGGCCTGTTGGATCAAAAGATTTTCATTTTTCTGGAGATCAGATTGATGCAAAACAATCCACTTAGGCTTTTTTTTTCTGAATAGATGGCACAGAATGACCCTTTTTATCTATTCCGAGAAGCTTTTACTTAATACCAAGCTTGATGATCCTGAGGTTTCCATGCAGGGACAGAGTGGGAGAGTGACTTCCCTGGGTTTCTCATGTGGGCTGTGCAAGACCTGAAGATGGAGAAATGGGTACACCCTGGAGTAAGAACCCCAGTTTCTAACAGTGTGGAGGAACTCAGTGTGTAGACGGGGGTGCCTGAAGCAGTTTCCTAAGGTTCCCTGATATCAGACAATTTCAGCCAGATTTCAAAAGCTCTCCCAAACCTTTTAACTTCAGAATATTTTCTGTGTTTATTCTAACCGTTCTCCTACCATAAACACAAAAGCTGTTTGCCTTAAACACTAATTGGAAGTGACACAGCCTATCTGGCCAGCCTGTGAGGTCAAAGGAGAGGCGTGGGGAGGGTCCCTGGGTTCAGCTTCCAAGTCCTCTCAGAACCAGTCTGTCAGGCCAGGGGTGGGACCTTTCAGAGTTACACATTTCCTTGTGAAGAATTCTGTCCTGACACGGGCTCTTGATTTTACTATTTTATTTCTTCCTTTCACTCCTACTCATATCCTGTTGGAACAACTTATTTTGTTCTTATCCTGCCCTGGGGTTGCTGATAAATGCAAATCAGAAGTACATCTGCACTTTCTCAGAAAACTCATCGTTTGGCTGAGCCTCTTCATAATTAGATTTTTCGAAAACCTCTCTCCTCATATATCAATTATCCTATTCCTTTAATCATCTTCCTTAGTGTCCTCCATGGTCCTACACATTTGTCAAGTTGTCTGGATATGGGCTGCAGCATTTGCAAAGAAAGCGTGGTACATACCCAAGGAATCCAAAGTCTGCTTGACTGTAGTCTTGGGATTTTATTCTCCTGTATTTTCCCTTTTGATCCACATTCACAGCCCTGCCAGATCATAACATTGCCTTCAGCATCTGATTCAGAAGATCATTCAATTTGATGTGCTTTTAGATTTCTGTGGTGATGGTTTTAGAAGCAGGGTGTTCTGGAAATAGATGCTTTCTGTGTCTGTGACCTTGTGTGTTGGAAAACTTATATTCCTGAATCATGCAGCAGTTTTATAACTAATTAATCCATGGTAACTTTAGTAGTGCTCAATAGACAAGATTAATCATGGTGTGAATTCTTAGTGTGAAGGGAAGATATGCTGGCATTCAGGCACCCAACAGGCAAACTGTTCCAACGAGAGTGTCAGAGAGTGAAAATTTACAGCATGGTGATTGAATCGTGGTTCCAACCCTATCAAAATCAACATGAAAGGAACAAGCTATCAAGGTCTTAGGTAAAAGACACATACAAGGAAAGATATATATTTCTACAATTTGTCATTCAGGTCTTTCTACAGAACCTGATATAAATATATTGTCTTTTGACATGTTCTTTTCCACTTGTAGACAGTATTTTATGATGAGCATAAATTTATTCTTTTATTATAGTCACTCAGCATGAGTGATTCACTTCTTCAATTGATCTATGGGCATTTTTGAATGCTTAGCTTGTTCATATATTCATTCTTTTATCATGAATTTATTGACAGCTTACTGTAGGCTGGGTACCATGTGGTCACTAGGAATGATGTGCCACCTAAAAATAGGTAAGGTCTCTGTCTTCATGGTTTTTATAGATTTCAGAGAGACATGTTAATCATCACACCCCACAAATATTTGTAGATCCGCAATGTTGGTAACTTCTGACTGAAAGGTATCATGGTGGAGGGCGTGGGGTTAGGATGTTTTGGAGTCCGGATGAGTTTACTTGCAGTCATTTGGGACAACATATGTGTGTGTACCTTGTAAGATCTTGTGATGTGTGGTGTTTATTTTTCATAGGACTGGTAGTTTTTTTTGCACTTAATACATATTTATTTATATTTTAAAGAGAAAAAAACAATGGAACAGAGTTTCAAAACAGGTTAATAGGAGACTAACAATAATTAATACATTGCATATTGTTACTTCATAGTAGTTATTCAAAGTGCAAGATATAGGCATGAAATATTGTCCAAACAATATTAGCACAAGCCTTTCTTTTCAATGAACTAAGAGAAACTAGCTATGTAACTGTCTCAACTATCTTGTGTATATATACTTTTCCTTTTGATTTTCTTCCTTCCCCTTTCCCCATAACAGCTTATCTTTTCTTTTGAATAGTTTTTTTCCCAACTTACAATATCTAGTGTATGTTTTGGATCTTATTTACTTGTTCAGTTTCTCACACTGGTGGAGCAATATGATATTTACACATGTGGATCAGACTTATTTCATTTATGAGTGTGGTCATGAATTATATCCATTTACCTATAATATTCTCAAGTTTATCCTTCTTTATGGCTGAGTTATATTAAAAAATCACATCTTTTATACATTCCTCAGTTTTAACATATATTTAACACTTTAGTTTTGTTAGAATTAGGACTTGGAAAATCATTATGTTATTCAACTTTGCATTACCACAAAGAAATACTAGAGGGAAGTAGGAGAGAAAAGATTTATTTAGTTTACGGTTTGAGGGATCAAGTTTGAGATCCGATGGCCCAGTTGGCTTGTGCCTTAGACGAGGGTGGCAGAGTGTAGGTCAAGTGTGAGTGCTTGTGTCACAAACCAGGAAGCAGGAGAGTGAGAAGATGAGTTGGGTCCCAGAACCACTTTTTGAAGGTACACTCCTAGTGACCTAGAAGACCTCATTTCTTAAAGATCAACAATCCTTAATACTGCCACCCTGGGGCCCAAGAATTCTTATATGTACATTTTGGGAAAATTATTCAAACAATATTAGCCTGTAAACAATCTCTCTACAAAAATGATATTTAGAAAGACTTTTGAAAATTGTATGTATATCTCTATCTCCCCATCTTCCTCCATCTATCTATGTGCCTATCTGTCTATCTCAATCTTCGGACTTGCTAGGATCCCACATGTTCAGATTAAAGTGAAATTTGACTCTAAACGTGATGGGAAGCTTGGCACCCCTTCACTTTCAGTGTTCACTAATTCATGTTCCCATGGCAAGTTTTAGTAAAGAGCTGGGGCAAAAAGCAATTGTGATGGTAATTACAACATAGAAAAGAGTTATATAGAGAAAAAAAATTGGTGTTGGATATTCAAGACTCGAAAAAATTCTCAATCATTTCTTCCCGTAGGGATTTTTTGGTGTTTTTCTTTCAACTCAGGCTGTTATTTGCCAGTATTTCTAAGACTATCCCAGATCGCCCCTGGAGATGTCTTTCAACATCTCTCCCCTTGTTAGAGATAATAGAACTAACGAAGGAAAAGATAAAAGGATTTCATGATCAAATAAATTTTAGGAACTCTGGTCCAAATTTAATAGCATTCTTTTTCAACCATAGAATGTATCAGATTCTTTAATACATGTTGGAAATTTCTAAACTGGTGATTTAAAAAAAATCTGTAAAATGGTCTATAAGATATATTTCTCAGATATACTATTTGTGATTAGCTACCATCGTATACACTCTGACTTAAAAGATTTGAACAAGAATTCTTTTTTATTTGTCCCCCTCTTTTTATCCCCTGAAAATAAAACTCAGGGTATTGCACATGCAAGTTCTCTACCAGTGGACTGCAACCAAGCCCCCTTCCCAGATCTTCTTATTTTATATGGTCGAGTTCATAGTGGGATGAACTTCTGAGATGGTTGATTTAGTAACTTTGGTGATGGGCCCAGGTTTTTTCCATCTCTTCCCCTGCTGTGAACAGTGTTGACTTCATATTGTGGTTGCCGGAAGGATGGCTGCAGTCGGTCCAACCATCAAGTCTAAAATGGCAATATCCTTAAGAAGAGAGGTGACTGTTTCTTCCTGGAAGGCTTTATTCTTTTTATTTTTTACTTTTTTGAGGGGGGGTAAGGAGAGACTTATTCTAAAATCTTTTAATAGGTTGTGTCTCATGTATCTCTAGGCCGAATTGAGTATTAACTCTATCTCTAAATTAATTGTAACAAAGTAAGTGGATGTTAAGCATCTAGGTGAAAAGCATGGGATGTATATATACCAGCACAAAATTGAGATCCTGCTTAGAAGGAGTTTGTGCAATAAGGTAGTCAGGCTGCTAACAATATTCTCTAAAGAAACACATTGTTATGGATAGAATTAGGTCCCTCCAAAATTCATATGTTGGAATTTTGACCCCAGTATTATTATGTTTGTAGAGAGGGTCATAGATTATTACATTTAACTACAGTTACAAAAGTGAGGCACTAATCCTGTAAAACTGGCGACCTTATAGAGAGGAAGAGATCTCCCCATTCACACTAAGGAAAAACCAGATGAGGATGTAGCTAGATGACAGGTTTGAAAGCTAGGAAGTCAATTCTCACTAGAAATCAACCATGTAGACCTTCCAGCCACTAAAATTGAGAGTAAATCAATTTTTGCTGTTTAAATCATGCAGTCTTTGATATTTTATTTTGGCAGCCTGAGCAAACCAGTACAAGTTTTGGTGCTGAGAAGAGGATGGTAGTGTAACAAATACCAAACATATAGAAGCATCTTTGGATGCAGGTGATAGGAGGAAGCTGGAGGACTTTGGAGATGAATGCTTAAAAAACCTATCATGCAGTGAAGGAATTATTGACACAAATATGGACTTCAGCCTTCTTTCACTTTGGTATATAAGGGCGAGCCACCTCTGCTGTCTGGGTTTTCTTATGGTGATTACACAAGCAGACAGCTACATCAATGTGATAAAAATTTAAAATAAGACAGAAATTTCTAGAATAAAAAGATGCATTTATATCCTCTGCCAATTCCAGCCCTAAAGATGCTGTTTAAAAAACTTACAGTACATATTTCTAGTCTTTTTAAATATTTACCAAATATATGCATATGTTTCTGAGTGTGTATAAAATTGTACATGCACACCTTTTTGTTGTTTACTTTAGAATTTTTGTACCAATGTTTCACTTCAAGATAGTTGTTTCTTTCTATTTAATAAAATATAGAGACCTGTGTCATTCCTTTTGTGTAGCTCTATCATGCAGATATATTATGATTTTTTTCAGCCATTGTAATATGGGATGATGTTGTGTGAAGTGGTCTGAAAGGACCATGTCTTGGGATTTGTTTCCACCAGAATACTCTTTTGGACCTGCTAACCCAGAACTGATGTTCTCTGTGTCTACTTTTTGTCCTAAAACAAGATGTAACTTCTTGCAGCTTTCATAATTGAGGCTTTGATCACAGCATTGTATATCTGGCTGATGGTTCCCAAAGTACATGATAATGTAGGGCATTATTAATAACCATACTCTGGACAGTCATCATCTGGTGCTGTGCATGCAGCAACCTGACTTCTCACTCTGTAGGGAACCAGGCTCTTTGTTCTTTGCTTATGACATTGTAGTGTTATGGGTATTGTGACACTGTGCAACAAATGACTTAGTGCATTTTGGGGAACTCTTCTTTTAGCTACTAACGTGGTGTGAATAGTATAAATCTAACTAATGAATTTACAGGCAGGATTTTGGCGACACAGAAGGTTCTTGCTCTCCCTAGGAAAATTTAAAAATTTGTCTAGTGTTTACAAGGAAAATTACTTCTCATAATTTATGTTATTTGAATCTAATTTTGTTTATCAACCAACACTCTGTAAATGTTCAAAACTCACCATTGCAAAGCCAATTTAATCTTTAATTCCATTTAATCGTATCAATGGCATTGTTAAAATAAACATGAGTGATTCTGACATGCTTGGGAGTTTATACAACTTTCCCATTTGCAAGAGCCAAGATATTGTTGTGTTTATCATAGACAAGTGATGGCTTTCATTTGAGGATTGGATAGATTTCCAACAGAAAGATTATTTTTGTAAATCTAAATCCCATAAAAATGTTGTTAATTGTCACACATGTATCTCAAGTTTGTTGACTCAGTTGTTTGAATGTCTAGATGAAGTATTTTAGAAGATATGCCAATTCAATGCTTTAAAAATGAAAACAATTTGATTTTTATTTCTTCATTTTTAAAAGCTTGTTTTGGTTTGGATTCATTTTAAGTGACAGTATATACACATAGAGGCAGTAAATATACCCAAGACTTAAGAGTTTTAATGCACATCCTGTTCTGCTACACTTGTGAATACTTAATGAATGCGACAGACTCTCAACCCACTGTCAAAACAGGACAGAGTCTTCTGTTATGTTGGGAATAACATTCTACCATCTTTAAAATAGCGAAAGTTCATTGTTCTTATTCTCTACCATGTTTCTGGGAACCCAGGAAACAGGGTCATATTTGGGCAAGTAGGAGTTTGCTAGATGGAAAGAACAAAGTGAGGAGATCCAGAGAGCTTCCTGTTGAAGCTGGCAGAGTAGTGCAAGACCATACATTGTATGTGTGTGTGTGTGTGTGTGTGTGTGTGTGTGTGTGTGTGTGCATGTGTATTTTGTGATGGTGGAGTTAGGTAGCATAGTGTATCTACAGCTTATGGCCAATGTTGGACTTCATTAGAAATAAATCTCACCCTTTAAGTGAGTGGAATTGGTATTTTTTTCTCAAGCCCCCTTGTCACTTGAATTTAACAAGATCTTACTTCCCAAGAGATGAACTGTCCAAGGATTCTGGAAATTGTAGACACAAATTCTGTCAATCTAGGAATGAGTAGCAAGTCACTGTGAGCCTCTGAGATGGACAGAGATAAGTAACCATTCTTGCTTGTCTGGGACCTCAGGTTCCAGATTGGAGAGTGCCCCAGAACATGAGCATTTTTTAAAATGTTGATTAAGAAAGGAGGATCTTTATGAAATCTTTGCGTGGAATTTCAGCAGTCATGGAACCATTGAGAAGCATCACTGAGAGTCTTGGCATTTGTCCTAAAAGAATAATGGCCTGGGGACCTTCTGTTATTTCTTCAGTAGAAAGCCCCTCAGTCAAATCTTGGGAGTACTGGAGCCTAGGTCAGGGTTTTGCAAGTCTAAGTCCTGGACTGACGGCACCTGGAAGCTGCTAGAAGTATACTTTCTCAGGCACCCACCCTGACCTCCTGAGTCAGACACCCTGCGGATAGGGACCAGCACTGCATTTTAATGAGCTTCGGGAAATTCTGTGCACACTCTCTGGTCTGTGACTGGTGGTGAACTGGTGGTGCTATGCTATATGCTGCCACGTGAAGGAGCACAGATTTGCCACGTTTTCTCTAGACACTTGTGCAACTTTTTTGAAGAGGAATGAGTAATCAATCATAACACCAGTGACAAGCTTTCTGTTATAGTCAGGGGCTGTGCAGAGAACAATTAGAATCAGGACATGGAGTTTATAATACTATTTTATGATGGTCATCTGGAAATTAACACAAGAAACTGAAGGAAATCTATCTGCAACACCAAAGACATAGAATGTTTAGTCAAGGGCCTAAATCCCACAACAATTACCCAGAGCTCATGACAATGCCTCCCACGAGTCCAACTGGAGGTCCAGAGCCCATAAGAAGGACTCACACCAGTCTCTTTTGCGGATCCATGCTGGGAAGGCCCAAGGTCAGCAGTGAAAGCCAGGAAGTCTATGCCAGCAGGGTGAAGGAACTGTGCTGGTAGGTTGAGGGTTCTACACTGGAGCTGAGAAGTCATGCTCAAAATGAAGACCAGGGCTGTCCTGAAAGCACCACAGCCATCCTCAGTGACACAGAGACTCCAGCTCTTCCAACAATAAGGATAGTAGAGTACCTGCCAGGAGGCCAGCATGACGAGTTCATCCTGGAGACCAAGCAGCACATATCTTCCCCTCCGGAGCCAGGAAGCAATGCTTGATGTGAAGACCAGACCTTTTCAGGAGAACTAGCGGCTCACACAGCAACATGTAGGAGAACCCAGGATGCCTCAATGCTTCAATGCAATAATCTCTCTTTCTCCACGTCTGTATTTATGCTGGCAACTTTCCGCAGGTAGAGCATCTATGCTCAGTGCCATGCTGATGTAATCCAGCTGGCATTAAGTTGACCACCAGTTCTTAATCCATAACACTTTCCTTGTTGACCATCTGAACCATTTTTAAGCACACAAGTAATTCACAATGTTCTAGAACGACTGTCAGTATTTCTAAAATTTATTATTACACCAACAAAACTTTAAAATTAAACAGTGATTCCTCACTTTCCTTCCCCCTCACCTCTGGTAACCTCGAATCCACTTCCTGTCTGTCTTTGCCTCTGTGAATCACAACATTTTGGCATGCTCACTGGGCTCCAGCCAGAAAGTGTAAGTGTTGGTATAATACAGGGGCCCTATTACTTCTACATCAAACAGAGTCAGGCTCTTTTTTGCTCTGCCTTTAGCTGGAGCAAAATCAGATACATTTGTATTCAGTCACTGAACTGAAAAATGTCTCCTGGGTGTCCGTTTGGTCTGTGTATTGATTCTGGGTGACATATCTTTCCTTTTGTGCTCTCAGATATTTCAAGAGAGGATGGTATGGTACATATATCCAACAATGTGTGATACAGTAATTATTCTACTGTAGTCACCTAGCAAACATTCTGGTCAATTTTGTTTTGCATGTACATGCTTAATTACATACTTTACTTATACATTAGTATATACGCTAGTGTAGGATTATAGTCATTCATTTATATATAATTTTATGAATAATGTAAGGAAGTTCAAAAGTAATGTTTATCTTAAGTGTTAATTTCAAAGACGCACCTCCAAGCCCAGGCTCTCCTGTTGGTGAGAACTTATTGAAATCCCAATCTGTTCATTTCTTTGCAGACCGTAGTGTTTTTTCTGTTGCTGGGGACTCTCAAAAGCTTAAGCCCAAGTCGTCCTGCTGGTGTTGCCTGTGGATCTGGAAGCAATTCGAAACCATTTCCCACTTTACAGAGTTGCTGCATAAGGCAAGCCAGAGAGGATGGGTCTGGGTCCTAGCCTTGATGAGAGGGATCTGCTCCTAGTCCCTTCCGCGGGCAGTAGCCATACTCTCTCCCTCCTGGACTTCCCTAACCAAGCCAGCCTGAGGTGTGGCTTCAGTTTCTCTTACAACAATTGCTGTGATTGGTGATGGCTCCCACAAGCTGTGCTTGACAGCATCTGGATAAAGTTGGGTGTGTGTATGTGTTTCTCTTTATTTTCCCTTCTAGAGAGAAATGGACAGATTCCATTCTCTTTATTTTCCCTTCCAGAGAGAAATGGGCAGAGGATCTGGTTGAGCCTTTCTATCACATGTTCCTGGTTTTTTTTTCCTTTCACTACCATGCAGGAGCTGTCTCAGTTTCCACCTCTGTTTTCTCCTCTCTCCCTTGAAAATGGTGATTAGCAAAATTTATGTTACCCATTTCCCTTGGCCAACTGTGTGTGTGTTTGTGTGTGTGTGTGTGTGTGTGCGCATGCATGTAACTTTATCCATTCTTCTATTCTCTCTCAAGTCAGGTAGGAGGCTGAGACTGTACCAAATGGTATTCTGTGCATTTTTGTTTGTGGGCAACATGTCTAATCCCTTGTAAAAGTCTTTCTTTGTCCATCTGCTATTTAGCTTATTTTGAAAACTCCCTGAAGAAGTTCTCTGATCTTCTGAACCATGGTTCAGATGGTCAGTGCCCAATGTGGCCTGGATAGCAAGGGTCCAGTATATAACTTGGGTACAGTCTGGTGCTAGACAGGTTTCAGCCCTGCTGCTTCCTAATGTGACTATGTCAGGCATGTTAACTTGCTTTTCATGAGAAGTGGTTGAGCTAAAATTACTATGCTTAAATTATTACTAATCTGTCACAAAGTCCTGTAGGCTCCACATGGAAAATATGTCCATATTCTTGTGAAGATTATTCTAGCTGAATCCTAAAAAATAGTTTGAAGGGAGTCTCAAGCAGACAGGGATGTCTTAGCATCAGGGCTATTGATTAGGTGAAAAATTGATTAGGTGAGAGATGAGTTTTGGGTGACTTCTATTTATTTAATTTTTAACATTAATGTTTTCTCGTTTTCACTGTACAACCCCTGGATTTCTTTGTTTTTTTCAAATTCATTGCTAAGATCTCTCTCTCTCTCTCTCTCTCTGTTTTGCTATTGTGAGAATGGAATTCTTAAAAAATACATTTTGAACTGTTCCTTGCTAATATATAAAACTATAGCTGATTTCGTGTATTTATCTTTTGTTATTGCTATCTTACAAGTCTTTATTATTTCTAAAAGTTTTAAACAATCTTTTAAAATTTTTCTCTAAGATCATACTCTCTGCAAATAATTTTACTGCTTTTCTGATCTGAATGTCATGTGTGCATGTATGTATCATGCATGTTTAAATGCCTTGGTAAGAGCCTGCAGTACAGTGTTGATCAGAGGTGGTAGAATGGATGTCTTTACCTTGTTCCTGACCTTAGGGAAAAAGCATTCTACCCTTCTTCATGAAGTGCCATGTTAGATGGGAATCTTTTGTAACCACTGTTCAGAAAGTGTCCTTTTGGTTCAGCTTGCAAAATGATTCTTTAATGGAAGTGTGATATATTTTGTCATTTTTCTGTATTTAGTGAGTTCATCGTATGAAGTTTTAAAAAGTTCTTTGTTCAATTGTTATGGTGGGTTATTACACTGGTTGATTTTCAGGTGCCAAACGAACTTTGCATTATTGGACTAAATTCCATTTGGTCATTGCATAGAATCCTCTGCATGTGCCCTGTGTTTTTGGTTTGGTCCACATCACCACATAACTTGTTACTGATTTCCAGCTTCTATTCTTGTCATCCTAGAGTCTTTTAAAAACAGTATTGTAGCTAGAGAGATCACCACAGATATCAGATAATTTCTCACAACCCTGTAGTGAGTCATTTGCTTAGCATGAAGAAGAGTCCTCACAATCTTACCAGGTTCTATTGAATGACACCTTGGACTCTCCATCTGAGATTTTACTGCCGTGCTTGCCCTCTTTGTGGGTTGAGCATCCCTGTCCAAATAGATATTATTTGCCTAGGTCAGGCCACTGTCAACTTATAGTGTCTGTAATGCAGTCATCACAGCTCAGCATGTGCTTCTTCCTAATACCTACACGGCAGTTCCCTCCTGACATTTCTGCTCAGATACTGCCTTCTCAATGCAGCCCAGTCCGACCAACCTTGAGAACTTGCAGACTCCCTCTACACAGATCATCTCCTCACCTCGTTTTTACTTTTTATCTTATCATTTACCACACTTTAGAATAATAATCTAGTGTATTTTTCAAAAATGCTATTGCCCATTAACTATTTTATTCATCCAAAATACTGAAAATAAATAGCCCTTCGAATACAAAAGCTGTTAGTCATCCCTTTGCCCTTTAAGGTAGTCACTGCTTAATAAGTATTTATTGCATTAACAAATCACATATGCAAACCTCTTACTCAATCTCTTAGGTTTTGAAAAAGGTTCAGCAAATATTTGAGGGTGTTCTGTGCTCAAATATCTGTAACTGGTGGGAATATAATAATACAAAGCAAAACATATTTGCTGTTATTCTAGGAATTGCAGGTTACAAGAAGAGATACAATCACACAAACTGAATGGAAAATTATGAACTGAGTAGTACAATGAGGAAAAGTGGAACTAAAGGGATACACACAACTGACAAAGGACTAGGGATCAGAAAGGCTTGTCTGAAGCGATGACAACCACGTTAAGATGGAAAGGCCGAGGTGTAAAGTAGAAGGGGAAGGGTGTCTAGAACATTTGAGGCTGCAATGTTAGCGCGACCAAGAATAAATGAAGGGAAAATGTTCTAGAGCTTGGCAGAAGACAGAGGAGCAGGTTAGAAATCAAAGGTGAGCAGTTTGACATGAGGCTGGAGAGGAGAACATCTGACAGACTTGAAAGGACCTATCGGTCTGTGCTTCAGATTTGGATTTTTTATCTAAGAGTACAAATGAATATAAGGGTAGCAATGTGGAGGTATCTTCATCCTTCTTGAGATGATCATTCCAGCTGCAGTGTGAGGTACAGTTTAAAAAGGACCTAGAATTGTTATGCATGGATTTGTTATATGGCTATGGGAGCAGTTAGGTGAGGGATATTTGAGTGTCTTTATTCTAGTTTTTTTTGCCTAACTATATTTTTTAAATACCTGAAATGATTCTGTAGTTCATATGTATCTGTTATACAGGAAATTAAAATGTACATTTCGACAAAGGAACAGTAACTCTAGAAATCACGTTTTGTTTTTTCAGTCAAATACCAGACATACTTAGGTGATGATGATAGAGGTCACAAAGGACGGACACCTTAATAACTCCCTGAAGTTAAAATAGGGGTGTTTGTGTGGAAGCTAATGTCAAGGTAGTAGGGGCAAGTAAGGTGGAAGACCCATTCTCTGGAAAAGTACTAGCTCCATTCTTTGGGAAGGGCCATTAGGATTTTTAGGAGAAGGTGAGAACCCTGCAGTGGATAACTAATATTGGTGACTATTGTTATATTTTGGACATCTGAGCAATACGATATTTAAATCTCATAATACAGTGTGGTCATTTTGCTTATCCAGTGTATCCAGGGATAGGAACCCAGCTTTCCCCAGGGACTCCTCTAGAACGGCAAATGATGGCTGTAGATTAATGCTTGCAACCACGTCTCCAGAGATGAGCCTTCTCCTTCACTTAGTCCGTGTTCTGCCCTCAATGACCTGGTGATACTGTTCAAGCTACTGCTTTGTTTCAGAGAGTGGTTAGGTTTTTAATTTTTGTTTTATCTCACCCCACACCATCCATCACCTTATATCCACTTTCTAGAGAAAGAACTTATGAGATTTATAGAGATTAAGTAAATCTGGAGCCCAGCACCACAAAAGAGGCTGCTCCAGGCTTGAAACTTAAGCCATCTTCTTCCTAACTTGACAACTCTAATTTGGTATTCAAAGACTTCTGTGAATTTCTGCTAACACAGCTCTCTGCACCTATCTCCATCTGCCTCTATTGCAGGTCTACATTCATTCAAATCACAACCAGGTTACCCCACATCAAATCCAGAGTTAGACAGTGAACTCAAGATGCCCAAATTTGTTTCTATGGCTCTGTGATGTGTTAATCCCATGTGCTAAGCACCTAACCTTGAACTGTGTGAAATTAATTTTAAGAGTAAAGAAATTGCATTGAGAGTACTTTAGATGCCTCTGGAATTCCGTTGAAAGTGAGAGGAAGTTAAGAGCATTAGAGAGAGGTAGTAGACTTCTAACCCAGTGTTCCTCTTGGCTGCTGCTGGACCTTGGGTAGGTTATTTATTCTTTGTGAATTTCACTGTTGCCATTTATAAAACAGAACTAATAATTTTATCCTCTGTTATTCCTACATATAATGTGATATACAATGATATATACAGGAGTCTTGGCATTTATAGATAGGGGTCTCCCTGTTTTCAATTTGCTTATTGATTCCAGATATTTGTTCTTGCTTTGATTTTGTATGTATACTGTATCCTAACAACTTTACAAAAGTTTTTTCCTAAAAGAAAACATTCATAGCACATTCCCAAGTAAGCACATATAAATATGCATGCATGCATGTTGACATAAGTTTCTTACATCACTACTAGTTTTTGTGACATGAGATGACTGGTATATTTGATTCTATTTATTTTATTTTGTACTTTAATTTATTTCATTTTACTTTTAGAGATAGCCAAGACTTGTGAAATTGATTTTACAATCCATTATGGTTAGAAATTTGGAATTTGAAAAACAGAAGGTCTAGAAAATGTAGGGACTTTCACTTTTCAAAGTTAGACAGCCCCTGAAGCTCCTTTTTTCACTGTATATTCTGGCTCCTTTAGGGTTTCCTCTTCTCTGGTGGTGACGCTTTCCTAAGTCAGCCCGATCTCTTGCTCTTGATTGAATTTATGTACAGGTATCATCTATTCCCATGGCTACAATGACTATTGCTACTGTAGTAATTTATAGATATGTATCCCCAAGTTTGGGTGTCCTCCAGAATTCTGCACCAGTGTTTCCAATAGCATCCTGAAAAATTTTACATGGATTTCATTGAGGGGGATTATCATCTCAAACTCAGCATATACCAAAGAAAAATCTTGTTTTCTCTAGGCAATGCAACTTTCCTCCTTTGTCTATTTATGGTTTTCTTATTATATTTATTTAATCTGAATATTTTAGCTCATCACTGATTCCTTTCTCTTCACTCTCCATAATTAATATTTCATCTAATGTTGTTAATTCTTTACTCATAACTTTCCTTTTAGCTTTCCTCCTTTGAATTATATCATCTTGGTTAAAAAATAATGATGTCTTTTCATTTATACCTGCAAATCTGAACTCTTTCGAATACAAGACTTTGACTTCAAACCTTGCCTCCGTCATTGCACTAAATGCTATTACTAAAAATTGATCTTCCAATTATGACATATGAAGAGATACTTTTTTCCTAATGTCTTAGGAGTCAAATTCTGTTATGTGACTAAACACTGACCATATCATATAGTGCTACTGGATTTTATTTATTTGTTATATTGTCATGTTATTTGGTACTTTCTAGAGGTTGAAGATATAGGAGTCACCTTGAGAGTCCCTTTCAACCACCAAAGAGTACCCAGCCATGTTGATGTTATCCTCTAAACTAGTGGTCCCCAACATTTTTGGTAGCAGGCAAGGGTTTCCTGGAAGATGGGGGTCAGGAGGATGATTTGGGGATGATTTGATTGCATTGCATTTATTGTGGATTTTCTGTTATTACACCATGTACTTTATTACTGCTATTATTACATTAGATTCTTGAATGTATTGTTATTTTATGGTGCTGGGAATTGAACTCACAACCTTGTCTTTGCCGGGCATGTGCAGTGTTGCTGAGCTATATCCCTGGCCCTTACCTTCGATTCTTATAAGGAGCCTCAACCTAGATCCCTCTCATATGCAGTTCACGGTGGGGTTTGTGCTCCTCTGAAAATCTAATGCTGCTGCTGATCTGACAGGAGGTGGAGCTCAGGCAATAATACTTGGCAGAGGAGCAGCTGTAAATATAGGTGAAGCTTTCCCTGCTTGTCTGTGGCTCACCTTGTGCTCAGCAGCCCAGTTTCTAACAGGCCTTGGACAAGCACGGTCTGTGGGTGGGGATTGGGAATCCCTGATCTAAACCACTTATTCCCAAACGTTAACATACATATGAATGATACAATGGTATAAGAATTCTCAGTCTGCACTGTCAAGATGGGGCTTGAGATGTTGCATCTCTACTTGGTTCCCAGGAAATGTGAGCCTCCTGGTTGGAGACACACTTTGAGTAGCAGGGCTCTAACCTTCCCTTTCATGTATCTCTTCTCCCTGCTGCTCTCTGAGTTTGAGCTTGTAGCATCTCCCACTCTTCTAACTGGTCTGCCTGCTGCCTATGAATCTCGTCATGCATGTATCTCTCATGAGCCCTACATTTACTGTTCTACTGGCTAGTGAATTGGTACCTCATCTGTTAGCTCTCCAAGGTGAAGGTCTCCACAAATTAGAAATGCTAGGTCACTACCATTTCTCATCTGGCTCGTGATCCAAGACTGGAGTAGATGCTTTGCTTGGAGCATCCTCATTCTTTTCTGTTTTCATAGGAGTTTTCTTTTCTGTGTATCTCATGTGGTAAAATTAATTAGGCTGTTCTACTTTTCCCCAAAGTACTGATTTTCTTTTTGTCCCAGCTCTAGCCCCACCTAGGCCCTGTATACTGTGGCACCTGGATTGCTCAGACTGGTAGATTCCCGTCAATGTTGGGACTGAATTTTTTCCTAAAGAGACACAATCCACTGATGTAAAATATTGATGGGATTATAAGAGTTAGGGCTGTAGAAGCAGCAAGTTGTTTAGAGAAAATCTTGGTTATGAGTTATCATTGAGGTGGTCCTCAGTTGAAGCTGACTTGACCTCCATTATGACAGCTTGTGTCAGCTCTCCCTGGTCTGGGGTGTTGCTCACGTTGTGAGTTTGTATTGGGGCCTGACAACTGCAGGCATTCACTGCAATGGGATTTTCATAGAGTACAGGAAACAATGGTGTCCAACTGCTGTATTTCTATTTTCTTTTTGTTTATTGATTCTTCTTTTTACTGTTGGATCTATGTTTAAGAAATACAGCAACACAAACAGAGGTATAGTTACCTAACCAGAGGTAAGAGCAGTGAAGTTAGAGGTCCTGAGAATAGTGATGACCCAGTTCTGCTCACATGTCTGTATTTCCTTGGAGGAGTGATCCAACCCCCTTTACCTGTTTCTCCAACCCTCAGGGGGTAGTAGGAGAAATTACTGTTAAATAAACTTTACGGATAAGTTATAAAGGTCATACATAAGGTACCTATTTTTTTTTAAAAATCTTAAACAGAATTCTAGAATCACACCAAATTTCTCTCAAAGGTAGTGAAATTTTCCTCTTTCCTCCATGTAGGTGTCTTTGTTTTCTGCTGCTATAACAAAATACTTTAGAATGAGTAATTTATAAATAGTAGAGGTATACTTAATTCATGGGACTAGAGGCTGGAAAGTCTAGCAGTATGGGACTGGCATCTTCCCATCATTGGATAATAGCTTTGTTTCTGAATCATAAAATGGCAAAATATATTGCATAGCAAGACAGAGTAAACCTGAGCCTAGCTCAAGTTTCTCTTTCTCTTCTTATTGCAACCATTAATGCTTTCATAGTGGCCCGTCCCTTCATGACTTCATCTAATCTCATTGAACTCAGAAAAATCCAACCTCTGAGTATGACTAGCTTATGAATTTCATATTTCAGTGTCTGTTATGGATTAAAAACTGGTGGTCAATTTAACGTCTTTTGTATTACATCAGCATGGTGCTGAGTGTAGATGTCCCACCTGAGGAAAGTTGCCAGTATAAATAAAGAAGTGGAGAAGGAGAAGCTATTGCATTGAGGAGTTGAGGAATTGTGGGTTCTCCTACGAGGTGCTGTTTGAGCCGCTAGTTCTTCTGGAGAAGCTCTGGTCCTCACATCAATCATTGCTTCCTAGCTCCGGAGAGGATGACGTTTGTCGCTTGGTGTCCAGGATGAACTTGCCATGCTAGCTTCCTGGCATGTACTTGACTGTGCTTGACCTTGGAAAAACTTGGGGCTTCCATGTTGCTGAGGATGGCTGTGGTGTTTTCAGGTGTTTCAGGCTGTAGTGTTTTGTTGTGAGTGTGACTTCTGGGTTCCAGCGTAGACCAGCATAGCTCCTTCACAGCTCCTGCTGGCATAGACTTCCTGGCTTTCACTGCTGACCTTGGGCCTTCCCAGAATGGATCCATAAAAGAGACTGGTGTGAGTCCTTCTTGTGGGCTCTGGACCTCCAGTTGGACTCGTAGGAGGTATTGTCATGAGCTCTGGGTTTTCATCTGGACTCATGTGGGACATTGCTGTGGGATTTAGGCCCTTGACTAAATATTCTATGTCTTTGGTGTTGCAGATAGATTTCCTGCATTTTCTTGTGTTAACTCTGGGTGTCCATCATAAAACAGTATTATAAACTCCATATCCTGATTCTAGTTGTTCTCTTCACAACCCCTGACTATAAGTTTCCTACACATGAACTTTTGTGACACACATTCCAACCAAAGCAGTAGGTTTTTGTGTGTCCTTTATGAAATGAACTAGCAGATCATTTGGAAGTGGGCCAGAAGGTATTTTCATTCTCATTTGCCTGTTGATGTTGCAAATTATGAAGTTCCTTCATGAGGAAAAACAATGCATTTGGAAGAAAATCTCCTACATAACCACTGTAAGGGAATAGCCCCTCTCTCTAATATTGCATGTTTTCCAGTGTCACTGGGGGCACGAATGTTTTGAGAGCTTGCACTGCTCTGCTGCATTCTCTGAATTTCTAAGCCCTGTTGCCTCTGAACTAGCCACCAGAGTCCCCACCTAGGTACAAATCAGGAACCTGACAAGAGCTTTCTGTGGCCAATATGAGCAGCAGACAAACAAGTCTGCTCTGCTGGAAAGTTGGTGGAAGGTGGGAGGCAATGGGAGAGGAGGAGCAGCAGCAGAGTGGACCTCTGAGACCCATTTGCAAGATGGACACTTCACTCTCTGCAGTGTCTGCATATCTGCCTCTTTAATGGCCAGTGCTGGGATCAATAGAATGACTGTAACCTGGTTAATAATGGGCCTGTTACATGCCACAGGTGAGTGCCTTGGCTGTGGGATCCATAGGCTGATAAAAAAGACCATTGAACACTGACTTTTCACTTTTCTCTTTTTTTCCCCAGGACAGCCACTGAAGTTTTGGCAGTGTTGCTGAAATCCAGTAAGCATCTCTCTTGAAGAGGGGTTATTTCTTTCCCCTGTGATCTTAATGAAAGGTGCTTTTTTGTTTCCATGGCTTGTTTCAGACCTATAAGGAAGCAAAGCCATGTGCTGGAGCTTTGGGATGAGATGGAGAATATTATGGCTGCTCCACGTGCATGACTGTAAGGAGAGAGCAAACATCTCTCCATGTGGACATGTCCGTATACAAAGCCACCAAGACAATTGACCGTAAAGGGTGAATGTTGTCTATTGAGGGGCTGGGGATATCCCAGCTGCTGCTAACTAGAGAGCAGAACTTAAGAACTGCTGAAATAGGTTCGAGGTTCCTGTGGGAGTGTTCCACAGAACAGAAAAGGTTATGTCTGGGTAAGTAGCAGATTTTTGCATTTGGTTCCCATCTCAGTTCATACATTCTTGGGCTGGTAGAGTGCCGGGAATTGCTGGACAATGTGGATGTCGATAACAAATTTATATTAAAAAGTTGACTTTTTTCTCATTACTAGAGTGATTGTAAAAGAATAGCTCTGGGGGTTGGTGCAGTTGTGAGGATTTTGGTGGGCAGCCCTGCCCTTAATTATGTTGGGAGTCAATTTCACCTATACAATACAATAAAAGGCATGATGCACTTGGGAGTGAAAATATGTTATCTTAATGGTTTTATTTTTCCACTCTCCCCATTTCTTCATCTGTTTTAATTTGGCACCTTGGAAATGAGCTGCTTCAGTAGTGATATTTTTTTCTCTTTTGGAAGCCCGAGGCTTATAGGTAATAGGTGAACTTTAATCAAATTTATAAATATATAAACAAATAAAAATAAAAACACTCCCCAGGCATATCTCTGTCAACAGAGAAAGCACAAAAAAATCAAATCATATATGCCTCCCTTTATAGAACAAAGAAAAAGTCGAAACTTGAATCCATTTGATTTGTTGGAACTTGATACAATACACAGCTCTGTCCATAGCTCTACAACCTACAGGTAGAATGGACAGTGAGTAGACGGAGGGCATGGAGAGTTGGAAGTTATGAAGGATAAGGTGGAAAAGAGTTATCGTGGGTTCCGGGAAGGAAGTGCTCATTCTTTACCGTGAGCTTATTTTGAAGTTTTGACACCTTGGTTCTCATTATTAATCTTCTCACTGAGTTGCTCCTAATCATAATGCCTGGTATTTAGTGCAGCAAGGTGAGGAAGTGTTGGGTTGCAAGACTTGGAGGAGATGGGAGTATCTTGGCAGACCAGCCTGTGAATATCACGCCTTGGGGAAATAGCTTTCTTCTGAGTCATCCCAGCCAGGCCTTGACAGTGGAAAACTTGATGTCTCACGGGGAGACAGCCTTGAGAGCTAGGTGAGGCCAACTTACCCTCTGTCTTAGTTACTTTTCTCTCCTTACTGAGACAAAATACCTGACAACCAAAGTTAAAGGAGGAAAGGTTTATTTAGCTCACAGTTTGTAGAGGTTTCAGTCCATAATTGGCTGGCTCCAAGCAGAGCGGCTTGTTAGAAGTCCATCTCAGAGGGGAAAGAGTTCATGGCAGCAGAAGAAAGCAAAAACAAGCCAAGGAAGGGAAAGACAAGCCTGTCAATCCAATCAGTGGACTGATCCAGCAATCACCTAGTCTTAATCCCTGCACCCTTAATTCTAGCATTGAATCACGAATCAATCACAAACTCTAGATTCAGCTGCCTCCAAAAAAGCCCATCTTTGGAGGACATCTGGATACAAACCATAGCACCTTCTGTATATACATTTTTCTTTGGCCTTAAGCTTAGAATTGAGGGTCCTGCCTTGGAGGTACTTAGGACATGTAAAACTCTGAAAGTAGTCACATGCCACTTAATTCTACTGCCACTTAACTTCATGATGTGCTGGCCCAGAGGAAAACAATAGCCAGTGTACACATGGATTGACTCAGACTTCAGCCACCTGGCCAGGTTTCCAATGCACTGGCAGGATGAACATGTTGTGTGGGGCACTCAGCATTTAGAGTTTCCAGCTTCTGCTATTCCTATAAAGCTTAGCTCAGACATTGCCTGATGAGCCTCATCTACTCTTCCACAAGCATTCCCATTTTAGCCTTGATTCTATTATATTGAAGTAACTATTTTGGGGTTTAGATTACAAAATCTGCCATAGATTTGGGAAGAGCAGTAATGGAGTTGCCATCTTTGAGCTACCAGCCTATCCACAGTCCTGCCTGGCAGGTAGTTCTGGGTACAGAGAGCAACGCTCCAGGTAGCTAGAATTGCTGTAGGGGTAAGAATGTCATGAAGGTTTCTAGCTGCTTTATAGTGTCTGCATGACATGCATGGTTAAGACCTGACATGGAATATCTTTCAATTTGGATCTCGCAGTGAGTTCAGATGAGCTGAACATAAATGGAGAAAATCAATTTCTGTCTAATATTCAAAACCTCACCATCTGGCATGCGTATGTGAACCTTTAGCTCCTGAAGGCACACTTCTTTTACCTGGTGGTTATTCTGGCCTTGATATTTGCTTGTCCCTTAGTACAGAAGTCTGCTCTTATGGTAAATCTGTAGCTGCATTGCAAGGTGAGAGCATTCCCCAGGGTAAATAAAGCTGGAACAAAGCATCTACTACCTGGGGCAGGCAGTGTTCCTTGGCAATAAGCACTAGGATGGAGTTGCAAAGCTGAGGTCAACAAAATCCTATCGATTGGTGACTGGCTGGAGTCAATCCCTATTAGTGACATAAAAAACGGGAGCTGGCCCACAGCAACAAGAAAAAGAAAGGCAAAGAGCCCTGGATGGTGTAAGGAAGGTCTCTTCAGTTTGCTTACCTGTCTATTCTACCGAGAGTGACTGTATAAACAGTGGAGATACGGATGGTGGAAAGCACGAGATGAACCAAAAGACACATCCTGTCTGTTTTCTTTCCTGGGCACAGAAGCAAGGATTAGCTTGGATCTTCTAGGCCTCTTTTCCAATTGCCTCAGCAATTCGAGACTCTACAAATTAAAACATCATTGCTCATTCAAGGATCTTTTGTGAATCTGTTTTGGATTAGAACAGTCTAATCCCACGCCTTTCCTCGGATCAGCCCCTGTGCTCTCCACTTACACATGCATAAATCCTAGCCTAAATGTCCCTGGACTGACAGCTTGGCCCTTTTGTGCTTCTTTCTATCCAAAACCACTTAACTTTTTATTACCAAAATATAATAAAACTTTGATTAAAAAATAGTGCTACTTCTATTGCAGGTAATCTTTTTCTTCATTGAGCCAAAGAAGTCTGTTGTCCTTTGTCTCTGTCTCTCTAGCTTCCTTCCCCTACTTTGTTTTGTTTCTCTCAGCTCTGTCAGTATTTTTCTGCCTTTTTCTTCTTCATCCTCTTCTTTTTCCACCGTCCCTCCACCTCTTTCTCTTTGTTCTTGCTCCTTAACTCCTTTCACGAGCACTAGGTAGAGATTCATTTTTAAGAATCCAGAGCCCTAGAAATGGCACTTAAATGAGGTGCAGCAAAAGGATTGTTCCTGATTTGTGCTGGCCCCAGGAGTGAATCTTCAAATAGTGTTGTGGCATACACCTTGTTGCTTTAAAGTCATAGTTTTGTGATGAAAAAGCACCTTTAATTTGGGCCCTAAATCTCAACAAGGAATGATGAGTCTACTTCAGATCACTCTCAAATTTAAGGATTAGCATTGAAATAAATTTTGTATTTTGCAGAAGTTAGGGCAAGAGGAGGGGAGTGGGGAAAGGAAGGTAAGTTAGCAAAGGAAGGGAGGTGAAGAAGAAAGGAGGAAGAGAGAGGTATAGGAAAGTTAATGCGGAATCTTGTCAGGAAGATGAGACTTCTCACAGATCTTCCTAGTTAATGCTCTGTCTGGCTGGCTCGCATGGACACCCAGCAAGAGAGAAGGCCTTTACCATATCAGGAGCTATGATCAGGAGCAGACAGCCTTGTGCTTTCCATGGTCATTGACTGCAGCCTGGCAATCAGTAGTTCATACTGCAGGATGTGATTACCAGATGATTGCTCTCCTGCAAAATGTCAAAAGGGCCACTTTTGAAACACACTTAAGCAAAATCTTTATAGGCATCCTGGGAGCTCTCAGCATTTCTTGGAATGGCCATATGTGTTTGTGGGTGGTTGGCTTTGTGATTCTGACCTTGTGGCTATAGTGGATCTGCACAGCCTTCATTGGACTTTCTTATACGTTCCATGTTCCTCCCAGCTGTTACCTGCCCTCTTAACCACAGGGGCTTTAACCTGCTTTGTCAAGGTGGTGCCCTCCTGCGTTCTGCCCAGATAGTGCATTTCATTCATTAGTTCCCAAATGAGGATTGCAAGTCAGACTACAATGGATCTTGAGATTGCCTACTGTGGTGGTATTCAAACACTTTTTTATACTTCCTTACTTTTAATTTATAAAAGAAAATGGACATATTTACAGTGTACAATAGGATGTTTTGAAATATGCTCACTTTATAGAACAGCTAAATCAAGCTAATTGGCATGTGCATTTCTTGAGTAGAGAGTGTTGAGCTATGTCCACCTAGCCCCTGTGATTTTTTCTCAGGTGGCCTGAGAGACACATTCACAGAAATAAAGGACTTCTGAGAAGCAAGAAAAGCATTGCTTTTGCTTAACAGTTTTCAAGGGAGGAAACTGAGGACCAGAGAGAGGAAATGACCTACTCAGATCTCTGAAACTGAATGTTTTGTGTCTGGCTGGTGTAAAATCTTAGATCTCAGCAAAAATACCTCTTGTCAGGAAATTTGCTGAGTGTCTCCCAGCTCTACCTCTGCCCTGTCGAATCTTTTTTTTAAGAGTCAACATTTATGACTCAAAGAATTAACCATGCTATAATCAATGATCATGCATTTTTGCATATATATGCATATTTTTTTCTTGCTGAGCATATCTCAATAGTTGCTGGGATCCCTACTGTATTCTTTATTTTTTTTATTTTATTTGTTAATATTAAGAAGAAAAGGTAAAACAAATTTTCACAACAAAATAATGAAAAAGTAACAATTGTTGATAAATTACATATCATTATCTTTAGTCACTCAAGTACAAAATATGGGCATAAAAATTTCCTATTCAGTGAACTAAGTGACACTAATGGTATAGCTAACTTGCATTTTTTTCTTTTCCCTTCTATCCTTTCTCTTTTCCCCTATCTTAGTTTCTTCTTTTTATTGAACAGTTTCCTCCCATTTCACAGTGACTATTGTATATTTTGAACCTTATGGTTTCACATATGTCACTGTGGTGTGATGTTTTTCAGTTCTTCTGGGAAGACACACAGAAGGGGAATACCTGGGTTGAATGGGACCTCTAATCCTAATTTTTTGAGGAATATCCACACTAATTTCCACAGTGTTTGTACTAGTCTACTCTCTAACCAACAGTTGTAAAGGGTTTCTTTTTCCCTACAGATCCAGCAGCATTTTTTATTGGTTGATATTTTTAAAAAAAATTAAATAATTTTTTAATGAATAAGGGAGAGGATGAGATAAAAGGGGGCATAACAACATAACAATACAGGTTAAAAAATGACACTTTCAGCAACCTAGTGCTTCACCACCAAATATCCCGACTTAATAGTAGTTACCATAGTGTCTTTTTCTTTGAAATATTTGAATATAACTTCATATGCTATAGCATCAAACATATCAAGACTGTATAACCCCATTCAAGTGGATGAAAGCAATGTACAGTATTTAGAACCAGCTAACAGAAAAAATGATCAATGGTTTCAATATTATCCTACTGTATTCTTGATACCTCACACTGGCCTGTGAGAAGCTACTAACAGGTTAATGTTGACTAAAGAAGGATCATGGTTTTCTGACTTAAACCTGTCACACTTACTTTCACTGCGCCTTAGTAAAGAAGCAGCCTAAATTCCATGCCTGGAAAGAATCAAATTGTGGTACAATTAGATCTGATGTCTCTTCTTCCCTTGTAACTTCTGCAGAAGCTTGCAATATGTTTCAGTGATGAACCAAAAATCTGCTTCAAATAATATTGATAGATTTTTGCATTTGTCACAGTGGGATGGACTGCTGTGATCGACTTTGTATGAATGTAGCATAACAAGCTACATTCATCACACTGCTGGTTTGAAATGACAGCACAAATACCTAGCATTTATTGAGTTCTTAGTATATCAGGCACTGTACATATGGATTGTCCATCAAGGAGGTTTCATAACCCCTACTTCACAGGTGGAAGAGTTTGGAAACATTAAGTACTTCACACTGTTAGCAGGCTACAGGGCTTACATGCCAGCCCCTCGATCCTTGGGACTCAGCCCTGTGCTGTACCAACAAGGACTATGTTGATTTAACTGAAAGAATATAGGGCAAAACATTGCAAGGAAGCTAAATAAATACCGTCTAAGCATAAGGAGGATTGTTTTGGAAAGGGTTATCTGTCATTTAGGTTAGAAAGGAGCATTTCACAGTCCACTCTGTAGCAGACTTGAGAGGAACACAGCAAGAGTTGCCCTGACACCGTGATGGCTCTGTGAGGGCCAGTGTCTGCGGTGACGCCGAGCATCAGGCCAGGCTGATGGATGACTGGGTGAGAGAGGAAGGAGCAGGAACAGGAAAGATTACAGACTCCCATTATGTCATGCCACATTCACCTTGGCACATTTCTTTTTTATTCTTGGCTCAGAGATCAGTCCTCTATGCCAAATATTTATGTCTTCTTCTTAAGTACAGAAGCCATTTAAAAAACTGTGGACTAAAAGAATGCAACCTATATCTCACGGCTTCCCTGCTTCTCAGGCTCTGTCTGACCCAGTAGGTTTAGGGGGCTGAGTAGGGCTGAGTTGCAGACAGCAGCACGTGTAGTTTTTCTTTCTGCCATGTGGTGGTGCTGTTCTTTTAGTTATTCTGGCTCCTATAGTTCAATATTTATTTTCGGTGAGTAATTTGTTTATCGGGAGGTTATTTTAATCTAATTTTGGCCATACTTGCTATTCTACGCTATCTATGCTTCCAAGCATTATCAGCTTGCATTTCTTGAAGGAAATTAACTAAAGATGGTCTCAGAGGCACTTGCTTGGCTGTTATTTAAGGGAATTGGGAGGAGGCAGGGTGAGTGGAGCCTGGGGTTAGAAATGCTCATGGAATTTGTTGCATTCTGACTGATGTTAGGATGACAGAGCAGGATTTACAGAGGGCTGCGAGCATCCGGGGTAGCTTTCTGAGAGCTGGCTGTGGTTAACAGAGGCAGATCTTATAGTTCCCTGTCTTCATCTCACTCTCATCCTGTGATAATGCGTTATCTTTCTCACCTGGTCCAGACGACACTACTTAGGTCCTGAGCATCCCTCATCCCATTCAATAGTATGTTCATGAACCTTTACAGGAAATGGGGAGGAGGGCGGACAGCGGCAGAGAATCACTGTTTACTAGAGTACCTGCAATAAATAATGATCATAGCTAATAATTATGGAGCACCGCACTTGCTGGCCATTCTGCATGCAATATTTCATTGAATTCTCATTAAACATGTTTATATAGTAATGGTATTATTATCCCCATTTTACATACCAGAAAGATGTAGTTTGGTGGAAGCTAATGACTTCCAACTACCCACAAATGATAAATGGAAAGCTGAAGTTTGAGTTCAGTTCTGGTCAAATCCATGCTGGAAATCTTCATATGTCAAAGCTGATCCCCAGCCTACAGAAGTCCAAAACCTGAACTCTGAGTTCAGCCATTGATTGACTGACTTTAAGCCAGTCTTTTTGCCCTAGTGCTTATGTTTTCCATAAATGAGAGAGTTATTTGTACAAGGGATCTGAGCAATCATTAGTAGCAGAAATGTTTTTTTTTTTTTAAGGTAAGATCTTTTTATATAATCTAGGATATACCTGAATTCACTATGTAACCCAGCCAGAATCCTAATGCTTCAGCGTTCCAAATGCTGGGATTATAGGCATGTTTTGCCATGGCCAGCAGAGTTTTTTTTTAAAATCATGAAATCCTATATGGATACACCTATGTCAGGCAGAAACAACAGAGGCAGAGGAGGTAGATCCTAATTAATGAAATCTTAGCCTTTCCCTTGCTCTCTCTCTCTTCTCCTGGCTCTGAATAGACGCTGAGAAACTCTCAGCAAAGTTCCTGACATGTCAGAAGAAATCGAATTTGAAAAACTTCTGAAATGAATATTCTCTTAGGATCCTTCCTAAGCTCGGTCTGTTGTTTGGTATTACAATAAAAAATAGATTGACACTCCCATTGGGAAGTTTGAAGCGCTGTATGTGCCATATTTTATGATGTAGTAGAATCAAGAAGGTACTAGTGGAGTTTGACCTAAAGGAAGATCCAGAATGCTATGTTCATTCTTAAGCCTGAGGGGGAGTAATTCTGGGGGCTCTCAAGACTAATGAACCTATTTATACAACTGAAATGAATTTAATTAAATGCTGAGTGTCAGATTCTAGGATTATATTGGTGAGTAGTCTGGTAGAGTGGTAAATCACCTTCACAAGCTGGTCAAGGTGTTCCAAGGTGCACACACTGTGTCTAAATGATCTGTGCATTGTGGTGGTGAATGTTTCCTGCTTCACACAAAACTATGGCTATAAAAATACATGATTCTCTTGTGATCATAATCGGTGCTGGTTCTTACAATCATACAGGATGCTCTCTTTCATATAGGTGATGCTGTTGAGCCCTAATTGTGTCTTCAGTCTTTCCTGTGGTCTGATTATCTGTCTGTAGGTCAAGACAGTGATGCTCCTTTGTGTCCAAAGAGGCTTAAGCCTATGTATGAAAGTGGTGTGTATTTGCTGCAAGTGCAAACTCTGAAATGGAAAGACATAGTAAAGAGCAGTGTTTGCAAAGTGGTAACTGTGATGGCTCTCGTCAAACTGCATGGGATCAAATTGTGGCCACCATGGGCACATTCCTTAGTGACTCCGGGCTGCACCTGCCTTGTCTGTAATCAAGGAAAATTGTCCGTTTTGAGGATAATCAGTAACATCTAATCAAGATGATGTGAATGGAGTGGGAGTATTGTGCTAGATCTTAATCTCTAGAAAGATCTATACTTAACTTACTATTGCCACCATTTGGAAAATCCTGGATGGATTAGAGATTTGTGACACAAGGACACAAGCCTGTTGAAATTTAAATTAGGCTCCCAAGATCTCCTCTGTGTGTTGAATGATGCCTGGCTGTTTTCAGTGCCTTTTTCCTAGAAGGTTTTCTAAGAAAGGGCCAGATAGTAAATATTTTAGGGTTTATGGACCACACAATTCCCATTACAGCTATTCTCTTTGTCTGGAGAGGGCAAAAGCAGCTATACACAATACATAAAGGAGCACCTATGGCTGTGTTGCCATAAAACTTTATAAAAACAGGCTGTGGGCAGTTTTCTGAAGCCCTGTTTTACACTGTGTGAACCGTAGCCCCAGAGACTCTGTCCCATTAATCCTTATTTTTTAAACCATTAACTCTAATGTGTTTTATGCAGTGGGCACTCCAAGGAAGTTAGCTGAATGAACAAAAGAATAAATAAGTGATTGCATGGACAAGTCAGCTCTGTTCAGTTGATCCACATGCTCATACTTTGTTTCAGTTCTAGGGAGCCAGGGGTTAACTTCTAGAGCTGCTGAGCTGTAAACCTTACATTTTAGAATTTGTATCATCCTGACATAATTGATGACTGCTTATGGATTGACAAAGATAAAGCATCAGAAAGATTTAAAGAGCTAGGCAAAAAGATAAACATCTCATGGCTCTGAAGGTACATGGTGGCTTCCTCATCACATTCAGGATTGATTGGACAATTATTTACTTATGTCAAGATGTACATCAGGTGTTTCCTGAAGACTTCTAAAAATAGCAGGTTACAAAGCCCTTTTCCATATATTGCCTCATTTAATCCCCAACATAGTCCTATAATACAGGTAAATATTTAACTGTTCTATTTCTGTGTTTCTTTCTCATCACGAGTGGTTTTGCTCTTAAGGGATTATTTAGCAAGATCTGGGTTGTCCCATCTGTGGAAGAGGTGCTCCTGGCATCTGTTGAGTAGACACCAGGCTGTCGTTAAACATCCAAAAATGCCCAGGACGGTCTCACAATAAATTATATCTGGCCCCAAATGTCTGCAGTGTGAGGCCGAAGAAACAGTGGAGAAGAGAGAGGCCAGTAAGGTTCAGAATGGCTGCATCACCTGCACAGCGCTGTATAATTTGCACTTGGTATACTGAGACAAAAATCCATCTCTTCAGGTCATTCCAGACCTTTTTGTTTTTTTAAATTAAATTGCTTACATTTTGAATAAAGTCCTTTGCAGGGCTTCTACGTACACACGGATGGTTGTGAACCCACTCTGGTGATGTTGGGTGCTGGAGACCCCTCTCAACCTCTTCCTCAGCCCTTTCTCCTAATCCCAGGGCACGCAGGATTGCAACCCCTTTCTATGTACTGAGAGATCCCTCTTACCTAGGCTTTCCAGACTTCCCGAGAGACATTTAATTTTTGAATAGCAACAAAGCTTCCAAGCTGTAAGGAGCAGGCTCTCATCAGTGTTGTCCAGGTGATAGGAAAGAGCATAAAAAAATCAAGTGTGATAGGAGGGAGACAAGAGGAGTTTGCATGAGGTTCTGGGATTTCCTAATGTTGTGCTGTTGGCTGACGTACGGCCGAGGCCAGCAGGCTAAGGTTCAGAAGCTTTGCTCCTGGCTTCCTCCTGAAACCCTCCAGGCTTAGAGGCAGTGCGTAGTAGGAACTAACTCAGATGCAGTGTTTGCAACATCGTACAGATTTGTTTGCCTGCAGTCCATATTGCCTGCCTACATTCTGGCCCCCATCAGGTGGTGCCGTGACAGACAGGTGCCTCACGTATCACTTGACAGAGAAAGGCAGGTGGGGACGCCTCTGTGTTTCTCCTTCCCTGTGTAAATCCTGGCTTTCTCCGTTAAGTGTCATTCTCTGATGAGTTGACAGTGGAAACCGCAGAGTAAAATCCAGAAGGCTTTTTTCAGGGATCCAAAAGAAATAGTGACTTTTCTTGGGTCCTAAACAGGGCTTCTTTCCTTACCAAGCGTATAGGCTCTAAATAAGGGAAAACTACACGTTTCCAGGCGAAGAACAGTCATTCCAAAGGAGTTTCTAGCGCAAGTGCCAAAACAAATAACAAGAAGAGAGTGACAAAATCTGGGCCTGACGAGCCCCTCACTTTGTACGGTTTCCCCTCTGGGGTAGATCTCAAAGAGCTGAGGTGCGCGTCCTGAACTCCTTTTCCAGTTGTCTTGTACTGCTTTGACCTCACTTATGAGACCAGGGTTTCACTTCTGGGGTTTTTATTGTTTGCACTCTCTAACTTTTGATGTCTCTGTTTGGTGTGCCCTTGTGATTTCGAGAATTTCCTGTCTCTAGTTTTCTGCTTTTGGTTTTTCAGCTTTCAGCTCAAATGCCCCTTTGGCAAAGGTGTTCCTTGATCACTTAGTCTGAGCCAGCCATCCACTTAGTCACTCCAGCACCACTGTTGTATTTTAACTTCTCCCTACCTGAAATCACCTTATTTTTTTTTTCTTAATGGTGAGCCCACTTACAATCCATATCTCCCAACATCTTCATGAGTACATAAGTTGCATAAGTGCTGAGACTTTGCATTTTATGTTTTGCTGTATATTTAGTGTCTGTGACTGTGCCTGGCATACGTGGTACATCAGAGATTCTGAGAAAATATCTGTTGTTAAATGGGTGAATGGTGGCACCTTGGGTTTTGGTGTGTGAGCGTAATTTTTTGTCTATAATATACTGTCAGCTGTAGTAAAACCTGACTTTCAGGACAAAGGCTTTTCTTTATTTTCATATGTGGCACAGACCTTCTAAGAGGATACCTGTTGTTGAAAATCAATTCATTTTAGGGGATTTTCAAAGTCATAGTATTGAAAAACTAATCATGTGTGTTTGTACCTATGGTGCCAGATATGATTTCAGTGTTCCACTAAGACTAAAAACCCTTTCCATTTGCAATGGAAACACCACCATTGGTAAGACCACCTTAATTTTGGGGTAAATTTGCCTTAGGGTGAATAAAATACGAAACTGATTGATTCACCACATAGGCTGCAGAATGCAGAGCTGCAGGAGGTTTGAGCCAATCCCGTAATAAATGCAGCATTGCTGTCTCAGACCTTTCACTAGACAGTGTACAGGGGGAAGGGCGGGGAAGATGTGGATTCTAAGGCTTTCGTGAGAGCGGAGAAATTCCTCGGGCTTGGGAATATGTCAGTGGGAAGTTACTAGATGCTGCTCATTTAAAAACAAGTACGTGAGTCTAGATTTAAAACTGTACTATGACGTGTAATCCGTTACCCATCTCAGGCATTATTGCTGGAGCTTGGGGAAAAGCATCTTTATTTTTATAAAGGTAGTCAATGAGAAAACAAGATTTGCTCAAAACCAACATTTACTTTACAGCCAAGTTTACTAAAATTGTATCTGCTTTACAAAGAGAAAGAAATACCTATAAATGAATTCAGTATCGTTATTCTTATTCAAGCTAATGATAAATGGGCATAATTTCCATTACGGGTGACATTAAGATTAGTTATGTTTTAGTATGTATCTTGTGCTCCTTTTCTGAGCAGGAGTCACTACAGCATCTGCTAGGGGAACAGAGGTGGCAGAGAGGTGACAAGTGACTCACTGTGTCCTCTCTCTCTGGGCCTGTCTTCTGGGCTAGCCTTGCGGTCACTGGCTGGATGTTTGCAAGGCCCCACATGTAGCCTGGGGTGATCTGAAAGACAATAGGCTATTTATTTGAGTCATTAAACCTTTGGAATTTTCTACTAAAGATCCACCTCTCACCAAAATTTAAGGCCCTGGGAAGATACAGAAGAGAGGAAGGGGGAGGTTGGTTAAAAGGCACTCCTTCTAGGACCCTTAGGCTTTGTTTTGCTGGTTTTACGTCCATAAGTGTTTCAGAAACCTTTTGCAAGCTGGTTTCAGTGGTAAGAGTTAAGTGTCTGCATCTGGATGTAGACAAATGCGAGCTGTGATAACCACCTTGAAGGGCTTTGGGGATGCGATGGGATGTAAGCTTTGGAGTCAGATGGGGGATTCCATCTGAATCCTCTAGATGTCATTTATAAGCTCTGTGGACTTAAATAAGCTGTTAACTCCTCTCAGTCTCTGCATCTTCATTTGTGAAAGGAGGAAAATATTGCTTGTCTCAAAGCACTTCTGTGAAACAAATGAGATGATCCATGTAATATGATACAGCCTAGTGCTAAGTACATAGGAAGCATTCAGTACATAAACACTCACAGTTATAGTAACTAATGATGAGAAAGGAACACTAGTTACTACAGCAGCTCCTTTTTCTTATAATGTAGGCTAGATTCCCGGATAAGATTACCACAATAATATTCTTTGCAATCACACCTAGAAAGGCAATTATCCTGTATGTTATAGTTAGGGATATCCTTACCCTGAGTCATAGTAATGCCTTGGAATGAGGAGTCCTAGGGTAGGATATGACAGCATTTAAGTGCTGTGATTCAAAGCACATCTTCCCATGTGAGGTTCTGGTGGGGACTGGGCTGATCTTATGATGTAATTGCTCAGGTTTGTGGACATGGTGGGGAGAGGGTTTTGAAGCAAACTTTGAAGAATACTGGGAGTTTGATAGCCCAGCTGAGTGATGTTAGGTACCAGGAAGAGGGGTTCTATCTTGAAAAAGATAAGCAGAATTATCACAAGTGTAGACAAATGGATTTTTAGGAAGTTCCTAACAAGTGATAAAGTTATTTTATCTTCCCAGGCAAAAATTTCCCAGAGTAGTGTATGTCACAATATGCTGTGTAGCTGAAGATGATTTTTGTCCTCAGGACTAACAGAAGACCTCAAATCCTTATATTTATTCTTACACAAATATGCCTTCCCCAAGATAAGGGTGATTAATGTGTTACCTTTATCAATCAAATGGATCTTAGAGGATTAAGTAGGATGATTAAAAAGCTTTAGGATAAAGGAGCCCAGTACATTTTCCAAGAAGTATAGGGACCAACAGTGTAACCCTGGCCTGTAAGGGAACCTGTCATGTAATCAGGTGTGATCCTCCATCTCTGTATGGGACATCTCAGGAGAGATGGGTAGCACTGAGTGGCATTGCTTATTTTGGGGTGAAAAGTCAACTCTAGAAACCTTTCCCTGGGCTCTTCTCACTTCGATGTTTGGATGTTATCTTTGTAGGGAGGGGAATTGCCATTTATTGAGCATATGGTTTCTATCAGATGCTGCGCTGTACACATTTGACTTTTACAGTGAACTTGTAAAGCAAATGTATCTTTTTATGTTGCTGTGGTGTTTGTAACAGATATGAATACAGTTTGGAGTGGGAATACAGCGCCGTTGCTATAACAGAATGCTCAAAACTGGGTAATACATAAAGAGCAGAAATTTTATTTTTTCATAGTTTTGGTGACCAGGAGGTCCAAAATCAAGGTGTTGGAATTCATGTCTGTGGAGAGACACCTCCACCTTTATATGGCAGAAGGCAAAAGGACAAGCTAGCTGAAACCTCTTCTATAAAGGCCTTAATCCTACTGGTGAAGAGGATTGTTTGTGGCCTAATCACCTCTCCCAGGCCCAGTTTGTTAATGCTATCACATTGGTAGCACTTGAGTTTTGGAGGGACCTTATTCAAACTGTATCTCTGAGTAAGTTCATCAAGGTTATATAGCAAGTAAATGGTATAGCGAAACTTCAAATCAATAGAATCCTGCTGTTCCTGTTCTTGCATGAGGCTGCAAAAGGCCTTTGTTCGTATCCTAAGCATTAGGCACTTTGTTGTGCAGAATCATATGCACATGGTGCTGACTTAAAAGATGATAATTTCCGTCTGCAATAGGTACTGAGTACTAATTGTGTACTATGCATTGAGCTTTCTATGCATTATCTCATTTAATTCTCTAGAGGCCCATAAAGAAGATATTAATTTTATATTTCTAGGCAAAGGTAAGAGTAATAGAGCTATGAAGTACCATGTTCAAGGTCACACAGTTGGAATGTGGTGAAGCCCCTGGCCCTGGGCAAAGATTCCTGAAAAGCAGCTGGCAGAAAGCTATGGGGTCTGCCCACGGATCAGGACCAGCAGAGTAGGGAGCGAACATGTGGTTGGTGAAGGCAAATGCAGAGGTTCATACTAACGTGTATCCCTTGTGCCTGGAGTGTGGCCCATTCCTCTGCTGCGGGAGCCCATAGTTCATCGTGTCATCCCAAAGGAATAATGCAATTCCCAGGTATGGGAAATAATAAGTATTTCTTTGGTTTTTGCCAAACAAGGTGGGCAGAGTAGTGGCTGCCTCCTGGTATAATAAGGTATGACAACAAGCTTTTCTCCTCACTAGTTGTCATTGAGCCCAGGTTCCCCAGAAGTTGTTCAGTCCTTTGAGTCTTGAAGCATTTCTGGCTCTCCTGTTTGGAAGACAAATGTCTTTATAAAGATGGTTCTGCTCCCCAGTGCCTTTAGGGGCTAGGCAGGTAATTCACTTTTGATGGAGATGGGGGGGGGGGAGAGTTGGTTGCTATGGCAACCTGCAGGCCTGAGCAATAGCTCCCTGTGCATAAACACTTAAAACATATCATGGCCACAAGTCTATGGACCACAAGTTCGTGGGCCACAAGTCTGTGGGCCACTGATTTGTACCTATAGTCATAGAATCACATTCCTCAAAGCCTTTGCTTGATTATTAAAATTTATTATAGAATCTGTTGGAAATAAAAACTGTAGAAATGTAAACAAACAGAATCAATACCAACCTCCTCTGTTAAATGCTATTGATATCTTGGTGCATTCCCTTCAAGTTATTTTAAAAATTTGTTTTTCTTTTTACCTAAGTATAAAGATCTGCATCTATGGGGAATGCATGAAAGCAGAACATTTGAATTTCAGTTAGAAATACTTGTGGTTATATCTGGTGATCTGAGCAACTATTTTGAAGACAGCAATATACAATATAATAACCATTGTTAATTTCCTATCATCTTGTTTTGAAGTGCTATATGGTTTTTATTCTCTTTAAAGTAAAAAATATTTGAAAAAAGGAAATAGTTGCTGTGAGAATGAGGCTATCACTACACCACAGTTCAGACTGAGAATTAGCTGAGGGGAGAGAGGACAAATAGAAAAGGTTGAATTGGAGATGAGGCAAAAAAAAAAAAAAATTCCTATTATTCATGGATTTGGCAGAGGAAACAGGTCCAAGGAGACCTTAGGTAGGAGGCTGGCAGGGTGTGGTAGGTGGGGCCTATGGGTCCCCAGGAAGCAGAGAAAATGCCTATGGGGTGGGGTAGGTGTTAGGGATGAGTGGCTAAAATTACAGGTCCTTGGAACTCTTCTCTGGCAATCCATCCCACTCCAGCTTTCAAACAGGTTAGAAAAAGTCAATTTACTTTCCCCAAGAAATTTCCCCAAGAAAGTCTTAGCAAAAAGCCATTCATCACCCAAATGTAAGGAGCAGGCCTGTTCTGAGGGGGCGGGGAACCTGGAGCTCCCTATCCACTTCCAAACTCTTAGCTTGCCCACAAGGGCATTAAAGAAAACTCACATTTTTTTCTCCTTGATATTTTCCTTGCTCTGAGCAGCAGTCCTTTCCTCTAAAGTCTTCCAGAACTTCTCTAAGTTGCTGATTGTAGCAACTCTCATTTCATTCTCTGTGTTTGCTCTTCCTCAGTTTGATGCATCTCTTCTCGGCGGGTGTTAGATATATATTGACTTTTGCAAAACTTCCTGAGCCATTCTCAGAGAAGGATTGACTGATGTAGGGTCAGGGAGCATGGAGGTTTAGCAATTTCAGATGTTAGTAAACATGACAGCTTGGTGGGGATTAACAGGAACATCATGAATAAAATCATTGGGAGTTGATAAGGGATTTTGCTCTCAGACAATTAAAGATTATTTTTTCATTATCCCTCTTCCTCACCACAAAAAGAGTAATGGACAAGGTCATTAGGATAACACATTATCAGTCTCATATCCTTAAAATAGATAAAAGACATAAGTCCTTAACCTTGCAATGTCCACCGGGCCCCGCACACCATCATGGTGCCTTTTCAGCAAGGGATGCTTTCCTTTAATGCTGCCTACTTAATCCTTAATTTTCTTTTGAGCATCAAGTATGGGGTAGGTTGGAGCATCACTTAGGCAATAAAGAATTCTAGAGCTTAGTGGCTAGACCAGCCAAGAAGAGGAATATTTTTGATACAGAAGAATAATTCATTAAAAGAGTTAATGAAGGCCATTTAAGCCTTGCACAGACACATCCCGGTGTACATAAAGCTCCTCACTCTCAGTCTAGGCTCATGGCTGAATAGAAGGTTGTAAGAAGAAAAAGGTATATCAAATCAACTGCACAAATGAGTCAGATCTCAGCAGAGCTCAGTGAAGCCTGACAACTTAGAATTTTATAAACAAGCAAAAAAATTTCCATTGCTATTATGAGAAAATATCTCTGGAATAAAGCATCGAATTTCTATGTCTCCCCCCACCCCTTCACGTATACCTACATGGTCCTAAGGGCAAATCTGACTTTGAAGTGAAATTTTGCTTTTCTGATTACAGCTCAGTGCTACTCTCTCACATACATAGGAGCAGAAGCACAAATTGTCTTTTAAATCATTCTGAATGGTTTGGATGTGTTGAGAAAGCAGAGCTGAAACATTATGATTCACGGCCAGGACTAAGCTGGTCAGAGCCCTGAAGTACACCCAGTTTGTAGGAACTCAAATAACCAGGCAGCTGCCAGATAGGTATAAACTGACATGATATCTAATCATTCAGGGAGGTGAATCTGAAAAGTAGGTATCTTGGACAGTTCTTGCTCTTATGTTTTTTCAAAGATAATTTAAATCATATCTTTAAAAAATTAAATCCATAAGATAGGCTCTCATGGGAGATCTGCACTAGGGTATAAATGAGGCACAAGGAAATCAGAGTTTTGAAGGTGTCCAGGGAACCTGAAATCTCTTGGTTAAGATTTTTCATCAGATAAAAAGCAGTTTCATATGAGATCTTAATGAATGGACTCATGATCTCTCCCCAGATATTCTCAGTGTAGTCTCTCCTCTTATTGAGTAGCATTATCTATGGAGAATTCCTTTCCTGGCCCGAGCCAATCCATTCTGTTCTGATTTTGTTTTTTCTAATTTGGTCTCTGTAGGATAGTGCTGACCAAGGTGATGGCAGGTGAGACTCAGAGAGGACAGCACAACAGAACAGGCTACAGAGCCAAAGTGCTTTATAGTCACAGATTCTGGAGAGAAGCGAGGTTCCCACAAGATCTCATGAAAATTTTGGAGGGAATTTAACCAAAGGTGTAGAGAAAGTGATCATGTGAGACTAGGCCTTTGTTACAGTCCTTCAGTTTTCCTGCCATGGTTGTGGATTGGCTAGTTTAAATAAACATTCACAAAGTGATAATTAACTTAATGATTCTGATGTTGACCATTGGATTCCATCCTGGCTGGCAGCTGTAGAGAGTTGGACTTCAGTCTGTGGGTTGAGGAGCAAGTGGGCCAAGTTCAGCAATACCTGGAGTGCAGAAGTTTCCATGAGGCCAAAAACAATGGTGTACAATGGAATTTCAAGCAACTGATGTGAGAAAAGTGGGCACCAAAGCAGAAAGTATACTGGACAAAATGATGGCATCTGCCAGGTGTAGGCCAGTGAATCCAGTTAGATGAATGGAGGCTCGAGGGACAGAGAGTATCTTTGTGTGTAGCAGTGAGCAAGGGTCTTCACTGGAATGGAGTGAAGCCCTGAGCTGACTCACACCCCTAGATTTATTGAAGAACAGCAAAGGCATAGTTCTGCTGAATGGAGACGTTTGTTTTAGGTAGCCAGGCAGAGACAAGCAAGGCATGGTGACGGTTTGGCTGAATAACTAACTTTAAATCTGATTGTCCCCCTTGAGGGCTTCCCTGAAAGGCCCATCTCTGCTTGAACTGGCAAGCATCCTGTCTTCAAGACTTTAGTGGGGCTGGGGATTTAGCTCAGCAGCATAAGCGCTTGCCTTGCAAGTGTGTGGTCGTGAGTTTGATCCCCGGTACCGATAAAAAAGAAAAAGGAAAAAAAAAAAGACTGTAGATCCCTGGATTTAACATGAGTTAACCTGGGCCAACAGTGACCCATTTAAGTGCCGTGAAGTACTCAAAGGCAGCAATGCATCTGCATATAACAGCTTTTCAGATATTACATCTCATTCAATCTTCTTCCCTAGCTGACCTTGTTTACTCAGTGAATATCTAGATCTATTGAGATTCAGGGGAAAAAAACAAAGAAAGAGAGAGATTTAGGGAAGAAGAATAGAAATCTAAGGCAAATCTCTCTATTTCTTTGTCTGTCTCCCTATCTCCTTCCCAGCACTATTTTTCCCTGAGAATAATTTACACACATTCATAGACTTCTCTTTTGACTTTTCTCAAGACAGAGTCTTTTATGTAACCACAGCTTATTGAAATCTGAAGATAAATGTTGGCAGAATATTAGTAGCTAACGTATAGATCTTATTCACATTTTACCAGTTATCCTGCTAATAACTTTTATAGCAAAAGGAAAATCCGTTTTCTGGCATGACACTAAGTTATAATTATATATTGTACTTAGGTGTCATACCTTTTTAGTCCCCTTCAACCTCAGTCTTTTTTTCCCCTTGCCTTTTATAATCTTGACATTTGTAAAGAATATAGGTCAGATATTTTACAGCATGCCCCTCATTTTGGTTTGCTGACTTGCCTTATGATTTGACTCAGATTATGCATTTTGGCAGGAATACCATGAAAGTGAGTTTGTGTCTTTCTCAGCATATCTTTTTGGGGACACATTACAACTGTCCCATTGCTGGTGATGTTGACCTCGATCCAGAGGTCAAGGAGACATCTGCTGGTATTATATACAGAAGCATAACTATTGTCTTTATAATTCATGAACACTTTGTAAGAGCCACTCTGAGATAGGTGTGCCCTAGGGAGCCTGTGATTGACATGGATTGTTCTCTTTGTCTTCAGGGTCAAACAGCCGAAGGGCAGTGAACAGAGGCTATGTCATCAGCTTACTGAGGCTGCATCAGGACTGGCACAGCCATGACACAGCCAACACCTACGTGCTGATCCGCCGGGGTCTTCTGCTCTGCCTCAAGCGCATCACCACCCTCTCATCTGGCAGGGAGGCCTTCCTGGCAGCCCAGGGCATGGAGAGCCTCTTCAGCATCATACAGGTAGTCAGCACTGGATTCCTTCTGCAGCTGGGTCATGACTGCTGGATGATTCCTGAAGGCTGGTGCTCAGGAATTTTGTGAACAAAGCTGGCAACACATCAATACATTTCTTGCTGCTAGTGATGGGAGGTGTTCTGGATTCAAATCCTCATTCATTCATTCATTCATTCATTTGCTTGTGAATCAATTCTTCATTTATCCCATGTATACTTATTGAACAGACACTCCTAGAAGTGCAGAACGGTGTGTTGATTGTAAGTGTGGGCCCCAGAGTTAGGCAACCTGGATTCAGTTTCCAGCCTCAGTGGCCCCAGCTATGAAACTTTGTGGAGAAGCCATCCAACTTCCCTAAGCTTGAAGTTGCTTCTTCCAAAAAAGTAGAGATAAAACATCTAGCTTGTTGTGTGAACTAAATAAGTTAATATGCTCAGAAGAGCTTCTGGCATACTGTAACTACTTTTTGTGCATCAGCAGTCATTGGGATAATTAGTACTGGGAATTTAGTGCTGGATGCGGTAGATGAGATGCTTGATCTTATGGAGCAAACATCCTAGCAGGTAAGTGAGAGGTATTAAGTTAACAAAGAATCTGATGAAGAAGATAATTTCGTTTGACACCATGAGATGATCTAATAAGCTAAGGCTGGCTCCCCTAGGCAGAGGGAGAAAATGATTTTTTAGAGAGGTCAAATTCTCTCTGAGCAGGTAACATATGAGCTAGGATCTGGATTACTGAAGAGATTGTCATGCCAAGTATAAGAGAAAGAACAATCCAGACAAAGCGGGCAGGACCTGCAAGGGCTGCTACTTACCTGCCACCAGTAAAACATGTGTGGTCCAGGATTATCAGGATTCCAGCTCAGGTAATTACACTTAACTGTTGCTTATTTAAACAGCATCATTGAAGGCCACATATATCCTCTGTTGGTGACAGGAGTGACTCAGTTCTCATCATCTGCTCACTTTAACCCATGTCATGTTTCCTGCTTGCCAGTCTCTGTTCACACTGCTCCTCCCTCTCTGGATACGCTGTAGCTTTTCTCTGAATACATCCACAGGTAATGAAGCAGCCAACCAGAATGCTGTTTTCAATCATGGTGTCTGAGGACTTTTTTTTCATTTAAAAATGGCTGTTTTCCCTCCTGAACAATAGCATAATACTGCACTGAAAACCAATATCTAATTTTCTGTCTGCTATCACCTCTGGGTTTCTCGGTGTCATTACAGCTTTCAGAGCTTCTCAGTCAGCTGCATTTTACATTCTGTATTTCTGGATGAAGCAATGCTTTAAATTTTTCCAAGCTCCCGCATGCTTTGTAAGCATGTGGTCTTGCATGTCTCTAATCTCTTTCGGTCCTTGTGAAATACTCCCTTATATTGCTAACATTGAACCACCCCTGTTTGGCCTGTCTGCTTCAGCCAGTGCCTCTGCCCTCTGCATTATTGGCTGTTTTTCTTCTCTCTGATAAAAGACAATTAAAGAGACAATAAAGGAAGAAGTTGGTGATCCCGAGGGGTGTACAAATATAATGAAGAACATACTAAGTGAAGTCCAGGCTTTGAGGGGCTGCAAGCCTATGTGCAGGGTTCAGAAGCAATTCCTCAGCAGATCAACAAAGACCTCAAACTATTAAATTAAGCAAATTTACAATAAGCTCCCGAAGTCCAATTACTGTTAGGAATGGAATTTAGATACAATTGGCGGCAGAATCTTCATTTTCTAGTAAGGCTTCTGCAGCTTGTATTCTAATCTCTGTTGTTACATGAAACACAAGTCCAGGAGGATCTGCTGAGTAAATTGGCTATAATACACTAGTGCTGTTCCGTGGAGGAGTGTGAGGAAAGTGTGGGTGAGGACTTCAAGGGCTGAGTGTCTCACCTTCACCCCTCCTCCCTTTTGCTTTTAGTCTTTAAATTAATATCTTCTCCCAGAGGAGATGCTATCAAGTTCATGAGCAAAGTCTGATTTTTGCCATTCCTGTTTTTTTTTTTTTTTTGAAAATGTTCCTTTCAGGTGCAAGATGCACTACTTTGGCTTAGAAACCAAATAGCCCATTCCTATCTCCTGGCAGAATCACTGAGTAGCCTTCCAGGCCTGGGCAGGCTGCTATGAGCCCAGAAGTCCTAGCAGCTGCTCTGGAGTCTCAGCTATCCATCCTTCCTCCACCCTCTTCTGCTAAGAAAAACACGGGGCCATTGATTGCTCCACCGAGAACCTTGGATCTGGTGATGCTGTTTCAGTCTCATTGCAAGGCTGCTGCTGCTAGTGATGATGGTGATGATAGTAATAATAACGAGACAGAGGAAGAGGAGGAAGGAAAAGAGGAACAAAAGATAATTGCTTTATGTTAAGCTCTTACATGGCTAACTTAGGGCTTTATACACTGTCCAGTTTTGACATTCTAAAAAGCCTTCAAGGTAGGCTGTCTCATTATCCTTATTTTGAGATGAAGCAACTGAGACACAAAAATGTTTAGTAATTTGTTTACTTCACAAAGGCAGGCTTTGAATCTAGTGGTCTTATGTGAGCGTCCATGCTTCTTCTGACCGCACTAGAAGTTTCCCAAGCTGAGCACATGTCAGAGTCACCTGTAAGCCTCCCTCAAACAAGCTTGCTGACCCACATCCTCAGAGTTTCTGTCTCAGGGTGTAGGGTGGCCTGTGAGAGTTTGCAGGTCTAACAAGTTCCTTAGTGATGTTGTTGAGGCTGGTTGGAAATCACACTTTGCAAACTACCTACTATACCTACTATAGAGCTACTTCTGTTGACCCTTTGGATATAATTATAAGCCTACTGGGAATGTAACAGAGCAAAACATATTGTTTTTGTCCATCCTGTAGCTTTAGCCCATCCTGTTGTTCCTTGACTTTCTGCTGAGGCCACTGCATCCAGCACTTCTCTCTTTATGAGCCCACCTCTTTGCTCCCTGGATCACAATTCTTGTAGAGATGCTCTGAGCATTCCCTAAACATCCAAAGGCTAATACTGTTCATAAGACAGTGAGGCTGCTGTGTGCTATAATGGAATCTTGTTGGCATTTTACATGAAACAGAAGAAAGGGTGATAACAAGGGAAGAATTAGAAGGAAAAAAGCTTACAAAGATTCCCTGAAATAATATAAGGTAGTTATCCATTTGGAGAAATAGATAATCATAGAAAGAATGTAATTATATAAAATAATCAGACAAAGGACCTCTCTTTAGAGCTAACATAGCTCAGAAGACCAAAAAAAGTTGCTAAAATTGATGGTTTTCAATCTTGAGCATGCATCAGAATCACTAAAAAGTTAAAATAGATTTCTACCCTCTTTTCCAGGATCTAATATGGTCAGTCAGAGGTGAGGCACAGGATTCTTTATTTCTCATAAGAACTTAGGTGATACTAATGCTACTATTGTAGGTACCTTGAAAACCATTAGTGTAAGTCACAACAGCCACTATTTGCTCAGAAAGAGGTGCTTCAGGCCAAGCCTTAATTCTCATTTGTTTGGGTCCTCTTTGCCCAGAAAAAGTAGTCTCTACAGTGGGGATGCCACCAACTTGGAATCAGGAACTGAGATCATTTATTTACTCAGCAAATGATTTTGGAGTCCTGCTTTGTGAAGGTGTTGGGGCTAAGGTTATACAGATGGTTTACGGATGAAAATGACAGAGGAAGCGCCCCTCCCCTCAGGGGATTTTACCATCCTATAAGGAAAAGCAGATTAGGATAATGAGTGGACTGTTTCGTGTAGAACTGGCAAAACCGTGCACAGTGGAATGAGAGCCCTGCTTAGTCTTGGCTGAATGGAGAAGTTTCTAGAAACTTCCTATTTCAGTGAAGCCAGAAGAGCACCTTTTTGAGTGTGCACTGTTCAGGAAAGCAAAAAGAAGTGGTCTTTCAGCACAGGGGAAGAGAGAGGCAGTGTAGACATACTGGAGCCATTAAGACAACAGGGAGAGTGAATCTGAAGGTCCCTGACAAGAGCATTTCCATGGGAGATATTGCTACATTGTGGCTGTACCACTTCTGCTCCGAGCCTTAGAGCTTCTCCAGCTGTGTTCAGAGAGACCTAAAAGAAGGTTTGCCCCAGGATGGGGTCAGAGCATGATTCTTCTGGCCTGAGACCTGAATGATAGAAAAGAACCAGTGAAGGGCTGGAGATAAGTGCTCTAGGGAAAGAGAAATACACAAATACAAAGGCTATTGGGTGGAGGTGGGCGAATCAGGATAGTGCAAACTCAAGAAACAGCAAGCTGGTATGGCAGAAGCTGGATGGATAAAGGGAAAGATCATGAAGTGGAATTGAAAGTGGAAGCGGGGAGAGGCCACTTAGAACTCCCTGAAACACCACAAGGCGTCATGTTTTATTCCCATCATATTTCTACACGGGCACAAAAAGGAGGAGAGGGAGAAAGGGAAGGACAAATTGCCATGAGTTTTCTAGGTCATGATAGTAATTGTGGATTTTATTTCTAGATTTGAAGGAAAGGAATGTCCTGATAAGATATATGTTTTTCATTTTTCAATTAAGGCATTTTTAAATTACAGTAAGATACATATTGCATAAAAGTCATCTCTTAACTGTGTTTAATTGTACAGTTCAATAGTTAAGTACATTATTGTATGACCATCATTACCACTTAACCATCTCCAGAACTCTTCTTATATTGCAAAATTGAAACTCTTTCCTCATTAAACTGATTTATGTTTTTAAAAGACCTTTCTTGAAGAGGAGATGATCAAAGGGCATGAGGAGAAAGAGAGCTTATTAAGAGAGTAAGGGAAAGAGTTTGACTATTTGTAGTTATTTGGGTGGGAGATGCTGATAGTATTAGCTAGTTTGAAATAGAGACGGAAACCAGGACTTCTGACCTATGACTCTAAGTTGGAATCCTTTTCCACTACAGTGCCTCACTTTATCATCATGAGGATCATCACTTGGACCCTGCCCCCAAGTGGCAGTGGATAGGTTCCCACATTCTTATATTTTACCAACCCAATTTTGCCTGCGATATCTTACTAGTTAACGCTTACTGAGGCCTGTTAGACATGTTGCTCACTTTAACACATTTTAATTTACATTTAGCTTTATTAGAGAGGGTCTATTATCTGCATTTTGAAGAGGAGGAAACTAGGGCATGGGGTTATGCAGTTAGTTACCTTCTGCCCATGATTTGATTCCTAGGGGGCAGGCTCTCAGTTCTGAAGTATTGTCTGTTACTTTGGTCCCACCTATGCAGTACAGAAGTAGAGTATTTATTATCCCAAAACTAATTTAAGGATGGTAAACACTGTTTTAATAACCTTCATATTCTATCATCTTTTCTAAGTAACAGGTATATGATTGGGAGTAATGGGAAAAAGGAACTTAAAAATCTTATCTTTGCTCCAATTCGGAGACATTTGCCCACCAGGATTCTATTGATTGGAGGTTTGTCATGTTAAGATATTTACAACAATATCAAACCTGAAGTAATAGGAGATTAAAAGCAAATCCCCCCTTAAATTTTGCATGCTGGGCTCCTGATTTTTACCTCATTACTCTTCTGTCATGCACAGCCCCTATGCATTAGCAGTGAGGGAATGAGAACCAGTGGACTTAGGAATTTCTACTACTTTATGCATTAGTCTCGTTTTCTGTCACTGGAGCAATCTATCTGTCACCCACAATTTGAAGAGAAAAGGTTTGCTTTTCACTCAGGGTTCCAGAGGTTTCTGTCCATGGTCAAATGGCTACAGGTAGAATCAATATGTTTGACTGGCTTGGTGGTGAAAAGATTCTCAATTCATGGAACCAGGAATCAGAGAGAAGGGCAAGAGACAGAAGGGAAGAGACTGGGACCTGATCCCACCATTGTGCTGTCATGATCCACTTCTAATAGCTCATTCTGCCATGAACTCACCAATGGGTTAACTCACTGATGAGGTTAGTGCCCTCATAGTTCCTTGATCTCTCCTTGAGTCCCCTAATCCAATCAGATTGACAATCAAGATTAACTGGCAAGCCTTGTGTGCTACTTAGCTTTCTTTCCATTGTTGTTACAGAATACCAGAGACAATCACCTTAAAAGGGAAAAAGTTTCATCTTGGTGCAGGGTTTTAATCTGGTGTCAGAGGTTTTCACCTGTAGTCACTTGACCCTGTTGCTTTTGGGGTTTTGGAAAGGTAGAGTACCAAGATGGCAGCGCATTGCAGAGGAGACTGCTCACCTATGATGGTTGGGAGGCAAAAAGGAGAGAAAGGAAGTGGAGGCCAGGATCCCCAGCTTCCCGTTCAAGAGCACTTCTCTAATGATCCAACTCTTTTCCATTAGGATCTGCCTCTTAAAGGTTCCAACTCCCAGCAGAGATAAGAGCTGATAAATGAATCTTTAATACATAGCCTTTGGGGACATTTGAAATCCCAATCAGAATATCATGGGTCGTCATTAAATTCACAAGTTTTCTGCCAGAGTGTAGCAGACATCAAATGTAGCTCTATCCTTAATGCTTTCTACAGATTTTAATATTACTCCAATGCCCCAAATTCAGCTCGTGGTGTGGCCCAGCCCCAGCCTTGATCCTTCTACTCATTTTTCATTTGGACCACCTACCTAAGGTAAAAACAGGACTTTATTTATCATCATCAGTGACAAGAACAGATGGACCTGGGTTCCAGAATGTTGGCATCTTGCCCAAGTTTCTTGGCTGAGGCTTGGCTTTTATTCTCCCAGCATTGAAGCTCATGATATTATTCTGATCAGCCATCTATTTCAAATTCCCTCTTCCTCTTCTACTTCTCCAATATTGATAACTTTTCACTAAAGCTTTGAGGCTATTTGACAAGGCCAAGAGATGAAACAGCCTCAACTAATTCATTGTCTTCTGGGAGTGTCTTGCTGTGTGATCTGAGATGCCTGATTGGTACCACTGAGTACTGAAGGGAAGCTCCATTTATAACTGTGCTAAGAAAATTATGTATTAAAAGTTGTCTTATGTATATTTGGGAGTCATTTAGGTGACTTGCATTCATGGTTACATTTTAATTAAAGTTTTTTTTAATGTTAATGTAGAGATGCATAGAATATGAGCCTGAAGGTACCATAGTCTGTGATGCTGTCACAAGGTTGTGCCTTGTGGTGTATACCTAGCTCCTGCTTTATCTGCAGGTATTTTTATTTTTTGACTTCTGAGCTTGCTGCACCTATTAGCAGTAACAAACCAGAGGCTTACACTAGTCAAACTTCTACCATCTCAGTACATAAAACATTTATTAAGAAACTGAAGACAATGGTAGTCTTTTTGCCAAAGAGATACTGAACTATACTCAACTCCTTTTTCTCAATTTAGTAAACTTGTTCTTACATTTTTCACAGTGTCTGAAAAGAAGGATCTTGTCATGTTCCATCAGTATCAAAATGTTACATCTGCAAACCCAATTTTTCCTTGCTTTGGGCAGATACCAAGAGGGATTGACACTGTGGGCTTTTGAGACGAGCCATGCTGTTTAATTTAGGTACATGGGATTCACTGTCTTTGCTTCTGGTTTTGTGCTTCATCTTTTTCCTTTATATGTTTCTCTTCAAATAGATCTGAAAGAGAAAAGCAAGACTTCCATCAATTTAGCTACTCACTCCCTAACTTAGGCATTAATTCACAATGACATATAGATGGGTGCAGAAATGTGTCCCTCTTCCCCTTCCCCAGATGTTCAGGACAGCATCTTTCCTGAGGTGCATCTCTTGAAGTATTTTTAATTCTAATTTCAGACTAAATTTTATTTTAATGCCATATAAACAATGAAAGAGAAATAAAAATGTAAATTCTACGTTAGACTATGTTCAAACTGGACAGTCCACATTAATGCTGTTTACTGTCCATTTAGGATGTGTTCACTTCATTACCTGAAATAATTTGCAGCCAAGGATCTGTATACAGATGTAGGTGATTGATAATGTTTTCCTGTTGCTCAGAACTGCCTGGACAATGAAAGCATGGAACCTGTCATCTCAGCCGTGCTTCAGATCCTGAGGCAATGCTACCCCAAGAGTCCCCTTCCCTTGGTCACAACCTGCAGCGCCTATGCCTTCCTGGGCACTGAGAGCATCCACTCTGAGCCCTGCTGTGCTGCGGCTGAAGGTAAAATAAATAGATAGCAATGAGCTTTGCATTTTGCATTTTAAAAATAGTTCAGAGGAACGCATGCAAAGGTAGAATCAGTTGTTTTACAGGTCAATCATGATGATCTAATAAGCTAATTCGACACATATGAAAAAGCAGTTTTTAATAAACAGGATGAATAAACACCAAGATTACTTATTTTGTACTTAATTATTAACTATTGCCATTTTGCCTGGTAGCTATCGAATGCCTGTACAGTCATCTCAGTCAATTAAAAAAATCTACTCACGATCCTGTGAGCGAGCATCTCTACTTACTGGTGGTGGAATTAATTTACCCTAGAGATGAAGCAGAAATAAAACTTTTGCTATTTACAATCCCATGCTTCTCATATTGGAATATTTGAAACTATGACTGTTTAACCTCCAGGAAGATTTAATAGTCTAAAGATTCTAGTGCTTGTCAGCCCCTGAAATAATCTTTCTACCATGGAACAGATTTTCTACAGGCATAATTTTTGCACAAAAGCTCTGGGTGCTTTATAGAGACACTGGATGGCTTTTGTTCCAAATACATTCCTTCATTTAAAAATCAGGGACTCAGTGAAGGTGTTATCTGAGTTATAACAAATTTTGCACACATATGATCTCTAAACTTTGGCAATGTTAGTTGCATAAATATCTCTACATTCTGTGGGAGAAAATCCAGAGTGGCATTTGCATTCAATGTGGAACTCTTTGGAACTTCACGGTACAGTGCCCATCCTGTGTATACCCTATTTACACATACCATTAGGCATCAGTGTGTGTGTGTGTGTGTGTGTGTGTGTGTGTGTGTGTGTGTGTGTGTGTTGGAATACTGTGCACTTAATGTGCCTCTTATTTGTGAGAAGAAATACTCACCCCTGATTGATAAGACTCTAAGTCCCAGGCATAGGGAACCCTCATTTATTTAATCTCTTTTCTTCCCATCCAGAGGATTTTGAGGATGATGGCGATGAAGAGATGGACAAAGACTCAGACTTGGAAGATGTGAAAGAGCAAGTAGGTGCACTAGATCTTGCTTGCAGGGACCTCCATATTCACAGCACGCAAAGCAGCGTGGCACTTCCTGTGTTTGCCAAATTCCAGAGTAAATTTTTAAAGATTTTCTTTAGCATTGTCACACTAGACATGACTAAGAAACGCAACTACTGTCACTGATCTCCCAGTTGCTGTTTTCGTCTTGGTAGATCTAGTACCTTGTCTCTCTGTAAAGTCAGAGCTATCTGTTATTAAGATCCTAATATTCTCCCAGGATGAGCTCTACATAGACAGGTTGGTATACTTAATTAATGCATTTGAAGCCATGAAAAGATTTTCTAGAAAATTTTTCCTAAAACTCACTGCTTTTCAACAATGAGAAGGCTAATTATTGACACTAGGAGCATTTTGACTGGATATTTCTTGTTTACAGGGGGCTGTCCTGTGCCCTGTAGGATATTCACCAGCACCCCTGACCTCTATCCACTGGATAATACTAGCATCCACCTGTTTATCCTTAATTCATGAGCTAAAAACATCTCCAGGAATTACCAAAATCACCCCCAGTTGAGAACCACTGCCTTATGCTAATTTGCCTATGAGTTTATAATTTTGTCTTCATTTTTGTTGGTATACTTGGATTTGGACAAATGTGTTCAAATTATAGTTCCCTGATTTTGTCTTCTGTTAGATAGAACCAAAAAGTAAACCTTACTTTTATTACTTAGCGTGGGATAAAACCCAAATTTAAAAACCACCTTCCTCTTCTTTCCTTCCCTCCTTTCCTTCACCTACTTTCATTCCTCCCTCCTTAGAGAGAGGCTTTTGAATTCTCTGGTGTGATAATCACTCACCTTGCTGATGGTGTGGCAGACTTTTAAAGACTATCTCTCAGTCATATCTCTCAGCTTAGACTGCTATTGACAGGCTGGTACTCTCTGGGTTTTATTGATAAATAGAATCATTTCTGAAGTCATCAGTAGCAAATTGGTTCTTTGCAGTGGCTGGGTGACACAGCTCTGTGAGTACATGCGGAATTATTTGAATAATACTGTCTGCTGCAGCCATTCATCACTGCCACTTTCCCCTCCCTCTTGCTTGCTCTTTGATAACTGACTGCCTGATGTAGTGTCAGGCACCTCTTGTATCTGATGCAGAGGGACAAAGTGTATGGCAGTGCGTGACTTCACACAGCACGGGAAGGAGGGCTCTCTCATACAATTCTTGGTGCCCTCTCCACAGAGGATGGTGGGGTAGGGTGCAGTGTAACCTCAACAAATATATGAACTTAGCTGGCAGAGAAGCACAAGACAAACTGGTAAGGGGCTGAGAATGGCTCATCAAAAGCCTTCAAGCCAGGTGGAGGATGAGAAGTCAGTGTGAGGCCTGATTTGTAGAAAGACTTAGGAAACATCGGAACCATGGCTTGACTCTCGGGTATGGTTAGAACAGGGGAATGGGTCCTGCAGAACCTAGTTTTCCCTTGGTGAACTCAGGCGCTTTGATTCCAGGGATGTAGATCTTTTCGTCAGGCATATGTATTTTTTATATTCACAAAATCAACCCAGGCCTTTGACCCGTGGCATTTTCATTTGAAAATTTCAGCTAGTAATGGGGACCAGCCTTTTAGCATGAATGATTAAAGGAATTTTTATCTGAAAAGAGTCTTCAGAATGGAATGTTGATGTGATGATTTGATTGAAAACTGTCAAGGTCAACATAAGAAAAGAAATTCTCAACAAATAGAGACAAAGTGCTAACTATAGTTTTTCTTCATGTACACAAATAGTAGATTTGGGCAAACTGAAGAAGAAGTTTACACACAGAGTGAATTCCTTCCTTTGTTCTACCTCTCCTTGTCCTCCTTTCTTTCTTTTTACATTTACTTTTTCTATCAGGTACTTTATTGTGTATTATGCATGCACAATACTCTTAAGTTCTCTAATATGATACAAAATAAATAAGACATAGTTTTTATCATCAAAGAGTTCACAGTCTAGTGAATCCAGGGACTGTCACTATTAAAGTTCAACTTAGCAGCTTTAGACTTGAACTCAACTCTGAGGAAAGGAAAAGATAATAACCAAGGGGTCCAAACTAACAAGTAAGAACCAGAGGGATTATCCAGAATTGGGGGACGGGTATCAGAATCCTAGATGGGGAAGGAGTGCCTGCGTTGCTGTAAGAACACAGAAGCAGGTCCATCTACAGACAAGTATACACGTACTTATAATAAATACACCAAGAGGCGAGAACTCAGCTGAGTACCTAGAAATACAGAAACCACACTTCAGACCTTTGGAGACCAGAAACAAGTCTGTTCCACTGCTCTACTTTACCTTGTACCAAGAAAGCAGTCACCAAGAATCTGTAAATGACTGGATCTGATGGTGTTTCAACAAAACTTTTATTTACCAAAAGAAGAATAGCAAAAAAACGGTGGCTCATACCTGTTATCCCAGCACTTGGGGAAACTGAGACAGGACGATCGCTGTAAGTTCGATGTCAGTCTGGGCTACATAGCAAGACCCTATCTGGAAAAAAAAAAGTTAAAACAAGCAAGCAAACAAAAAAACCACCAGAAAACAAGCAAGCGTGGAGACATAGTTTGCTAACCCTTGCTAAATGGGTCACCTAGCCACATGGAGAGTTAAGTAGGCTGTAGCTCATGGGTTACTCCCAGACATACTGATTTAAATAGCTCTTTGCTCTCAGCTGGGGACACTCTTACAGTAGTTAACCACAATGCATGTCCACTGTGACCACTTTGGTCTGTGGCTGGAGGAAAGCAGGAGCTGGTAGATGAAGCTGGAGAGGACAAGATTGGTAGCTATGGAGTTTGGGCCTGGAGGACATTAAACCTGAAAATCTCATTAACTCAAGCCCATGGGATTTACTTTAGTTTTAGTTTGAAATTTGGAAGAACATTGCATAAGATGGATAGAATATTACACTTTTTCCCCCCTTGGATCAGAAATAGAAACCTTTATTTCCCACATTTATTTGATTTAGGTTCAGGACTACCAGACTTTTCTTTATCTAACCAAATACACTTCTAAGATATAAAGTAGATTTTTCCTCCTTATTTTAGCAAGGGAAATTTATCTAGGGTGTGGAAAGATGAATAGATTTTACTGTTTAATTCTGGTTGTCTTTTCTGTAATACTTCAGAACGCTTAAAAAACATACATGTGCTCAGAAGAGGTCACCAGCATCATTGAACTATTACATGGTGATGATCTAGAGGAAAAAATAAAATGACTTGGGTTATTCAATTAAATGGAAAAAAGGACTGGTGGGGCTTGATAAATTTTTTAATGTACAAAGAGATAAAAGTATAGCAGAACACAAACTACTCCCTGGGATCTGGTTATAATTTCTCAAATCTCATATTTTACAGTCTTCCTCTTATGCTGTATGCTTCACTCACCTTTCTGTAAGAAAATTTAAACTGTTCCTTTTGCTGATTCCTTGCTTCATAGTTGGCTCTCAATCGTAGTCACAATGACACATCCTGTTTCAACTTTTCTGGACTATTTTTTACTGTTGGAAATGGCCTTATTGTTTGTTTAACTCTCTTCCTTTTCTCACTAGAAGGCATATTTCCCAGGAGCATGAATCTTTGCCTTTTCTGTTATCACTGATTCTTCAGTATCTAAAGAATATTTATTCATAGTTGTTTATTAAATGTTTCTGAAAACAGTGAAGGAACTAAGCAGCAAAGGAAAATAGGTGGACAAGGGTGATAATTACCAGGAAGTTAAGGGCCGTAGTGAGTAAGAATTTCTTTTATCATACTTTACTATTAACATGGTTTATCTCATTTCATATAACTTATTACTTATTTCTATTTTTTTAAATTTTATTTAAGGAGAAAAAACAGAAAAGGGGTACAAGTTATACAGAATTTCAGAAAAAATAAACAGGAAATCAGTAGTTAATACATTACATATTGTCATCTTAGAAATAGTTGTGCAAGTTACAAAATTAAAGCATATAGAGTGGATGAGTGAGACTGCAAACAGTTCTGTTCAGTGATCCAACAAAAACTCAGTAATATGGTTATCTATCTTATACGCTTAAATATACATGCAGTTATATCCTTTAGAGCACTTTCTTTTCCTCTCTTTTGTACAATGAAAATTACACATTTTGGATTTTATTACTCCCACTGTTTTTATTACTTTTTTTTGAAGAGAGTAAACCAAATGTGACATAACAGGACAGAGTCAGTCAAATCAAAAGGATGGACATAATACATAATGTAAAAACAAAATACAAGGTGATCAACAATGGTTACCATAATGCCTCTTGCTATCTTAAAAAGAATTGCCTATATCATCAATTATAGTAAAATTGAACAAAACAGTAAAGAACAAAACCAATAAAACCAAAACACTGGAGACATTACAGGACTTCAAAAGAAGATAATAGTCAACCAGAATGGGCGTCATAATGAATCTTATTGTCTTCACAGTTGTTGCCTATACTTTCGAACTTGGTACTGTCAAGCAAAACAGAATAGAGGAAAATCAGTCAAAACAACATGGTGAGAGAAATACAGGGTTTCAAATCAAGTTAATAGGAAATCAAAGTTGGTTACTATAATATATCCTGCTATTTTTTAATTTATTTTTCCCTTAATTAAAAGGATAAAAATTAAAAAGTAGATAATAAAAAAAGGAGATTGAGATAAAAGAGGGCATAACAACAAAACAGCGCAGGTCAAAACATAACCATTTAAGCAAAACAGTGTTTCACCACAAGATAATCCCGACATAAAAGTAGTTACCATAGTGTCTCTTTCCTTGAAATCTTTGAGTATAACTTTGTATACTGTAACATCAGACATATCAAGACAATGTAAAACCAAGAGAATGACAGTATTACAGGGTATTTAGAATGAACTAACAGAAAATGAACAATGGTTTCTGTATAATCTCCTTGTCTATAAAAGTTTTTGTTTATATTATCACATATAATAAAATGCAATAAGATACAACATGTTAAGACCGATGGAGACAGATGAACAAAAGCTTGATGGGACTTCAAAACAAGATGATATTAAATCAGCACTAGCTATTACGATGTCTTGTTTTCTCCAAAATAGCTGTTCCTACCATCCAACCTTCTCTGCCTCATTTCTGTTGAGCTCTTTTTCTGTCATTAGTTGTCAGTTTGTCTTCTTCATTTCGCTTTCTGCTCCATTCATTGTGGCCTCTCTGCCACTGTTTCTGGAATCTTGGAATTTTTCTTTTTTAGAATATCCTGCAGTATTCTCTGTAGAGTTAAATTGGTAGTTGCAAATTTCCCTTACTACTTATTTCTGATGAGAGCTGATAAATAGTGACATAAATGCTGACAAGTCATATAACTTCTTTATATTTTAAAAATACAACCTAATAAAATCTCCAGTGGCTCCAGCACTACAATCTAAGGTCTAGGAAACCATGTTCTGTAATTCTGAAGACCACACATGAGTAGGGATTTTGATGCCCTCCAGTAAGGATTTTGTGATTGTCACCTGTTGCTTGAATACTTTATTGTAGGATGATGACTTGGAAACTGATGTTGAAAAGCTGACCTTCAAACCTGGCCTTGACCGACCTGAAGAGGAATTGAAGCAATATGAGGCCATGTGTCTTGAGCTCTCCTATGGCTTTGAGGTAGGATGTAGGCTGTGGTTTGCTACATGCTAATGCATGGTGGGTTCTTTGCAGAACCTATGAAGCCGAACAGAGGTATCCAGGTGGACAGCATTGCATCATTAGTAGCATGCTTCTGGGACCCTTCTGAAGGAAAAGCAGAATGCCAAGGAAAAATGTGAGAAAATGGCCAATCTAGGATGTATTCAAGGGCCCTGCTGTGGGACACATAGGGTGGAATTAAAAGGCAGGTGCATGTATGGGCTGTTAGGCAAAGTGTCCTGGATCCATGAGCTGAAAACAAGGGAAAAATTTTATGATTCAATTGTTTTTTTACTCAAATGGGAAAGTCATCATCCATGAATTTCTAAAGTTGGTCTTTCTCATTTTCTGGGCTTTCTTTCTTAGTACAAACAAACTGGGACCTTAGACCCAGTAATAGTATTCCAATGCTTAATTGTTGCTTGCTTCTAATAATAAGATTTTAGACTGGCTTTTCGATCTCCATTATTTCCTTATTACCCTTACTAAGAAATGAGTTCAGACACTTCAAAAGGTAACCGTGTGTAGGAAGGAGTTGACAAGTATAGTAACAGTTTCTGTGAAGAAAAAATTCAGTTCAGTGTAGACTTAAAAAAAAAACCCAAGTTATCCTAAACAACAGAAATATTTCAGGGCACAGTGAAGAGTAGGGATTTCAATGCAGCCTAAATAAATGTAGATTGAACCAAATAGTAACTTGGTAGGGGAGATTCAGAAAACATTCATGTACTTACAGAATTATATTAGGTCCACTCAGCTCCCCTTCAAAATGTGAGTTTCCACGATTCTGCCATTTATTAGACTCTTGAAGGTTAGTTAATCTTTCTTTAGCTGATCCTGCAAAAAGCTGCCCAGTTCATAGGATTTACGCTTAGCTCTGTATCCTGAGAGTGAGGACCGGGATCAAATTGTATTCTCTGTCTGGAAAGGAAACACTGACGTATTCTTTTCCACATTAAATCCAAAGGAACTGCAGTCAAAACTTAGAAATGACTTGAACTTTGAAGATGTTCAGTCTGCCAATCACCATCACATTCCAACTGCTGCCCCCCTACAGCAGCATCGTTTGAATGAGGACCAAAGCTCCCGTAGGAAAGAAGGAGAACACACAGTCCAGACTTCTCTTCTGAGCATGGTGAAGATGGGGAGATCCACTGCACATCTGTCCTCCAAAAAAAGACTTGACGTGAACACATACCAAAATGTGTCCCCCAGTGGCACTGGGGTAGATACTCTTGGAAGTGATATCTCTGGTATTCAGGATTTTCTGGAAGAGGACATAGAAGTCATTTCTTGCCCAGGGATGAATGCCTCCTTTTCCAGTTCCGTGAGGCCCAGAGAAACTGTTGGAGTAATAGATAAGCTTCTGCATGCACGTCCCAAGCATATTCCTTTCCATGACCCCTATCTCTACATGGCCAAAGCCAGAAGAACCAGATCTGTGGTGGATTTCAAGATGGTAGCATTTCCTGATCTCTGGGGACACCATCCACCTCCCTTTTCCCAGTCCATGTTGGAACGCAAACGTGGAATTCAAAGGTAACAATGCTGCTGATTTCAATGCTACTGAAACTATAAAGTTAGCTTCTTCCTGGGATCTTTCAGAATCGAGGGTGGAGTGGTAAAAGGCATTTGTTTTCCAGTGAAGAGCTTTTTGGATGATTCTGATAAAACCACTTGCCTCATATGCATTGCAAATACAACAAAGTGGGTTAATGCAGTTTTTACAAATACTAAGATCTTTCCACAAAGGAAGGTTTTCAGAATTAGTAAGAACTATTTGAGAATTTCTTGTATGTGTCCAGTTTCTATCTGGATCTTTGATAACACAAAGGAGGTGGTACACTTCCATTCCACAGCTCCAGTCTTCTAGACCCTGGGTTGTTTTACAAAATGATTTTACTGCATGGTAAGAAAGGGCTGAGAAAAATAAAATACATTCCCCAGGGCAGAAACACTGAGTGATAGGTTATTTCCAGAATGCAAGAAGGAAATAGCCTTGTCTTTGACTCAGTGTAGTGAGATTCAAATAAAAATTAATGAAGGACAGGAAGAATTTTCCCTGAAGAACAAAACCAGAGTGCATATACTGAATCAATAGAAGAGAGCACGCAGACCATAAAGTTTCACTAACTTATTTCATATCACAGCAAATTGTTCTCTCACTACAGGTAATAAGTCTCGTGATCTGCTCCAGCATGGGTATTTGACTGACGTCTCTTTCGTCATCCTCTGTACATTAGCAACCATGCTCAAATTCCTGAGAAACATATAGTACCTTGAGGACTGACCTAGCACAATTTTACCCCTGCATAGAACATCCTTCCTCCCTATCCACTTCACTGACATTGTTCTCCTATCCCACCCTCATGTGCTTGATTGGAAATTCAAGCAGAGAATTCATTCACAGATCTATTGAGCTTCCTACCTCTGTCTTGTTTAAATATCTTAGGTATCATTGCTTAGACAGGAAACTGACCTCAGCTTGCTGGAGGAGGTACAGCTGAAGGACTATGAATGGCACAAGAATAAAAAGGCCTAGCAATGGATATGAAGAGTAAAACCCAAACCTTGAAGATACAAATAGTCAGTAGTCTTAATGTCTCCCTCAAAACTGCCTTAATGCAAAGGGCTCTGAAATTAATACAACTAGAAAAGTTACAGTACCTTAGGTAAAATACTCTGAAAATACTTGTCCAAGCCAATAAGACTCTAACTAAAAATATAAGATCTTTGTTTTCTCTATCCCTACTACACAGAGTAGTTTTATTTCTTAATCAAGAAGAGAAGGAAGAAGGCCAATGTTGCTTACATCCTCTGAGCCCAAGATTGAGACATTGTTAAGTCTCTCTCTCTCTCTCTCTCTCTCTCTCTCTCTCTTTCTCTCTCTCTGTTTGTCTCTCTCCCTCTCTGGTATCTTGCTGGTGACTTCCTTCCTTTTCAGGATACTGTAGGATTAGTATGAAGATGATACTCGAAAGTGTTTCATAAACAGTGAGGACAACACTTAAAATTTTTCCAATTTTCTTTTTCAGGATCAAGATATCTGAGGATGTCCGGAGGCTCATCCAGCCAAGGGATGTTATAAACAGAGTTGTCTTTAGTTTAGATGAGCCTTGGTAAGTGGTGGTCATCCATGGAAAGGCAGGTGCAGAGAATTCTGTTAATAGTTCATGGGTGGGAGTGTTTCATCCAGTAACTCCCTCCTATACCTAAAAACAGCATGATGACTACTCAGGTTAAAGATTTTTAAGAAAATTTAAGAAATATCAAATGGTATGGAAGAATAACAAGAAGACATGGTTACACCTCCTTTATTTTATTATAGGCCTTTACAAGATCCTGCTTCCAATTGCCTAAGATTCTTCTCTAAGTTTGAGTCAGGAAATCTTCGCAAAGCCATCCAAGTGCGTGAGTAAGTAAGGAAAGCCACAGTGGGTCGTACTGGCAGCTCTACAAAGCAGGTTGTAGTAAACTCTTCCTCATTTTTTATTCTGTGAACTCACACTGGTAGCTTAAGATCAGCCATGAATACAGTATATGCATCATAAAAATGGTGAGTGCCATCAATGAAGAGTTTTCTCTCAACAGTCAGTTGGTAAGCATTTGTCAGCAAACTACGAGGGAGCACAGTGGCCCATTCCATAGCAGTGTGAACGGTTCATTAGAAAGAATAGTAATAATTATTATATTACTAATAATGAGTCCCCATTTGGATGCAAGAGCTCTGTGATTGGGACAGTGACACTTCCATTGATACCAAGGTTGGTTCTGTTGGCACAGCAGCACCTCCCCGTGTCTCTTGATGCCATAGCTGTGTCCAGTGGTTGAAATAATTTCAGGGCTTCCATCTTTCATTCCAGGGAATGCTCAGTGCCATGTGTCTCTGGAAAAACCTACTAATGACTTATTAATAAAAAAGGATTTCATAGGTACAAAAAGACTCATAATACACAAACTAAAGGGAAGGAAATAAGTTTTCCAGTGCCAGAAGTTCTCATGAAGTTGTACATGATTTGTTTGCTTATTACACAGTGAATGATATTTATCATACACCAAAGGCAAGATATTTAACCATCTTTTATGAGTGAACTTCTGAGAAACATGGCTGCAAACAGTTAATGGGAGAGCGGCCACCTCTTTGCAACCAGGAAGACTGAGCAAGGAGCCCAGCTAACTCAATACCTTTATTTTTTCATGCATAATGTGAGGATAATCTTAGTTCCTCCTTCATAAGTGTATTATAAGAGCTAAATACTATATAGTGAGCTCTTAGAGTAGTATCTGGCACATGGTAAGCACCCAATCAGCATGAACTCTTTTCAGGTCTACATATTTTTCCATGTCTAGAGCATAGAACTTGGTAAAACACAGACCTGTTTAACATCTACATAAGGATTTTTGTTTTCTTTTTTTCAGGGAGGTCAAAAGTGATTTTTTGGGGTTTTTTTTGCACATGAAACATTTCAAGGAATCCCAGCATGTAAGACATAGACAAATCAAACTTCTTGGGGTAAAGAAAGGAAAGACAATCACATCAAAATTACTTCTCTTTGTCAGTTCATCTTCTTTTCCCCCTGGATCCTATTTTCATTATTCCTTCTATCTAGAGTAATGTTCAGAGGATCTGAGAGACAATACTCACTTAAAAGTTTACTGATCAGTTCAGCATATTTCTAAGCTGCTGACCTGTTTGTCTTTCACTCTACATCTGCATATGAACAGAAAATAAAAATCTAAAGTAATCAAATGTGATCAGGGTAACAGAATCAAATGACAGAAGACAGACCCACTTATTGCTAAAAAATAAAATTAAAAAAAAGAAAGAATAAAAAACGTTTGCTCACTTTTTAGAGAGTGTATTGTGGCAATAGTTGATAATTTGAGGGTCACAGATTTTCCAGAATTGTTCTTACAAGTGCTACTTATTGAGTTATGATTTATTCATTGCACAATGAGCTAAATGGTTGGAGTAAGGTCCTTATAGCCACAATGTGAAGCTTGGGAATCCATCAGTCAGCTCTGTTCTTCTCTTATTAGTCTTATACCAACCTCTATCTTTCCATAATAAATGACCACACAGACTATTAGGGTCATTTATCAGGGATTTTTAGTGGAGAGTGTAAATGGATTAGAGTGAACAAATTGCCTCTTTCAGGAGAAGAATTCAAAGAGAATACCAAGAAGGTGGAACAATAGTATTTGAAAATGAAGTTTCCTGATAACTATGTTTATGTCAAAACTGCCTTAAAAATGTGTTGCTAGAGTTCAGAAAATTAACCACCTTTAGAAACATAACAACAGAGAAGGGACAGACAAGAACCTCTTGGGTGCTGTAATTGTCCCCCACTGAATAGTGATCACAGAGGTGCATCCAGGTGCAAATAAATTAGGTGAGTTATACATATACGATCCATGTACTTTACTGCATGTTAGTTGTGTCTTACTTAAAGTGAAAAAAAAAAAAAAACCCACAATCCTTCCATTGCTAGCCTACTTCATGTATTTTGCTTAGTTGGAGGAATTAAATTTCTTGTACTACTTAATCTTTACAAACACATCCATAATGTCAGTGGTTCTTCTAAAACAGGACCACTCTCTCTTCCCAAATTTCCAACCCTGTGTCCCATATTGGGAGATGACAACAATTACTGTTCTTTGTCATCTACCAGAGATCCTGCGTCTTCATCTGTAATCCAGAATTTGGAACCCATAAATTCTCACTGGCCCTAAAGACTGTCCAGATAACCCTCCTCCTTGCTTCTGGCTTTGCAGGTTTGAGTATGACCTGCTGATCAATGCTGATGTGAACAGTGCCCAGCACCAGCAGTGGTTCTACTTCAAGGTGAGCGGCATGAGGGCTGCCATCCCTTACCGCTTCAACATCATCAACTGTGAGAAGCCCAACAGTCAGTTCAACTATGGTATGAGCTCGTGGGGATTAAGGGCTTTCTGAACAATCATGGGGTGTTACCACTTTTTGACTATCTTATTATAAGAATCTTTGCCTGGGTTCCCAAAAATTTAAAGTTAAACTGACACATTGATGTTCACAGTGGCAAGAGTGACCAACCCATACCCTATTGCCATCAGAGGCGGGGTTGAGGGCCTTCACTCTTGCCACAGAATGTTAATAACACACATGACATCTACTAGGTTCTCATTCCCTTTTTCCACCTTGAACTATTGAGGATGTTGAGCACTATAATTAAAAAAAATTTTTTTTCTCCATGTGCTAAATCCAACAGAAGCAAATATATTGGTTGATTTGTTATAAGATAGGATAATAATAAAATCCAATTGGACACCACTGCTTTACATGCTCAGAAAACGCTGGGAAAATTTTAAATTCTCCTAAGTACCTGACCTGTGATCCATTTTGAAGGAGACATTCAAGGGATAGGCTGAACGTCAGCCATATTTACTCTGACTATTTCTATTCCTGGGAAATTTTTTGCTATCATTAACTCATGTAGTAATTTATTGGGTGGTTTTGAATAAGGAATAAGTATTCCCACATATCTAGGCCAAAGCATGAGATACTACTTCTATTTCATATTAAGGAAATTCTTGTTTCGGTGGGAAGAGAAAATGTGAACCTTGATTCTTGTACTCACTGTGTGTGGCTTTGCTGTCACAAACTGTGATTTAAAATAAGACAAATTTATTCTTTTACAGTGCTGGGGCTTAGAGGTCTAAATAAGTTTCAGTGGGATACAGTTAAGGCATTAGCAGTGTTTGGTTTCCTAGAGAATCCAGGGGAAAATTAATTTTTTTTTTCTTTTCTAGTTGCACAAGCGATGACAATCTTTGACTCCTGGTTCCTTCCTCCATCCTTGCAGCCCATAATATAGCATGTTCATATCTCTCTCTGTTTCAGTCACATGGATCCACTGTATTCAATCCCCCTTTGCCTCTACTTTTTAAAATATAATTACAGTTAAGGTCAATACGATAATCTTCCCATCTCAAAATTCTGAAGTTAATCATATCTGCAAAGTCTTTTTGGTCACACTCAGTTAATCTTCACACTTGCCAAAGATTAAGACTTGGGCATATTTGGGAACCATTATTTGGCCTATGATAACTCCCTTTCCAGTTTCTGTTTCCTTTATAGATTAAGTTCTGCTTTGGTTTTTTAAATGTAGGGATGCAGCTGACCCTGTATTCCGTGAAGGAGGCCCTTCTTGGCAGATCCACATGGACACGAACAGGCCATGACATCTGCTATTACAAGTAAGCTAGAGTCTTGTTGGTTTCTTTTGCTCTGCCTGTCATCCCTACTCAATGTCTCGCTTTTCCATATTAAAAATAAGCAGTCTATGTTTGACCACCATACTTGTCACTCTCTCCCAATGGTAAATGTCTTCTCTTCAGAGTCTAAATGTTAAACAGAACTGATGGTAAGCTTTAAGAAATTGCTTTTGCTTTTCTGGAAAATGGCTTCTCTTTATTTATGCACATTAAAACTGTTAGACCTTGTTATACATTAGAAGCTGTATAGGCTCAATCTTTGTTTTGTGTATCGTCTTATTTTTAACCTGTTTCCATTGGGAACAGTGAACAAGAGCTCTGAGATAATCTGGCCTATTCGTATTCACCTATGCTTCCCTTTTCTAAAGTATAAGGGAGTGAACATGTGACAAATACACTTGAGTAACCCTGCTTCCACAGGAAGAGAGTTTTGTGGAAATGACATATAGGAAGGAATTGTTTCAGTATCCATCTTCAATCTTTGTTTGATCAGTGGCCAATTTCATCACTTTATCCTGCAAATTTGTGATGAAATTTAAATTATTCATTTTTTTTATGAAACAAGTGGATTTCAGAGGCATAAATTGTTTGCATGTACATTTTGTTTAGGTGGAAAATAAAATTCAAATACATAAGAAAAAGGATAGGAATTGTTAGGACAGGTAGGAATGCATGTAATTCATTACTAGCTCATTGCTAGTTTCTTAAACAAATTGATAGGCTAGTACTTATTTTCTTCGATAAAGTAGTTGTTATTTCTTTCTAAGATTACAAAAAGCCCCTAAAAATCTGTTATCAGACATTCTTGAGTTTGGGATTATTAGCACTATCAAAAAGAAGGAAGATATATATTTAATGCCTCTTGGCTTTTGAGACTGTGAGGATGGTTCTGATATACATAGAAAAGGTCAGGAATCTTGTTACTCTGTTAGATAAAAACAGAAATCACCATAGAGGTAATGACAGTCCACCAAATGAAAAGTTGGGTTGACTAACACTCTGTGACAAAGGAGTTGGCAGTCTTTAGTCTTTGATGCATTAAGATATGAATTTTATACCATTTTCATATATTCTTTAGTCAGGGCAAAAAAGGACAATTTTGTGGGCTTTCCATTTACCTAAATAACAGTTACTGTGTGGGCTTCTTATTTCAAAACTTTTAGGGCTCCCTTTATGGTCCAAAGAGCTTTAGATTAAAATCATTACAAGGTTGCAAAATTCACAATTATAGGAGAAGAAAATATGAAAACCTAAACATGATCCTGGGTGAGTTAAGGATTTTAACTTTTTGTTTCCCCTGAAAGTAGTTATTGTTAATAAATGTGAAAGACCCAGCTTTAAATCCCACTTGGATCTGGAACTTAGTAATGACACTGCTTTCCTTGGATGATGCTCTTCTTGGAATTGGGCAGGAAGGAGCGACCTCTAGGGGACTGGGTGCCTGTCAAGAAGGGAAGGAAAAAACCACACATCCCACAGTCCAATCTGAGGGAAGCCCATGTTAATAGCTTTTAGATTCATTAACAAGACAATTGTTCTGTGATGAAAGAGCAACAGAGGGGTAAGCTGAAAACTATGCATGTATAATGTAAATTCATTTTTCACATCCTAGCAATGAATACAACCAAGATGAATGGATAAGATCACTCCATTGTAATGTAGTTTGTTTTACAATACTTCACCACATTATGTTAACATATTCCCAATAATGTGATGTAACAAAAGGATAGATATGTGTAATCTCTCTTCACCCACAAATCAAAACACCTCTTACAATTATAAAATGCCTTTTATTATAAAATAACTTTCTTGCTACATGCTTACTCATCACAACCATTGGATTGCTTTAGACAATTTCTTTGCTTTATTCCCGTTTTCATCTTAATTCGGAAGAACGTTAGCTCCTTATTTCCTGGTATCCTGTCAGTAGGAATTCAGTTGTTTTGCCATTATGCTGTCCAAGTCCCAGGCTTTATGTTACAGGTGAAGGGAGGGATTGGTGCTCACTGTGGGTTGGATGTGAATGATGGCACCTAGATATTCATACACAAAGGTGACAGAGAAGATGGCACCCAGAAGGAAAGGGATTGGGAATTGCCTGTGATGAAGACAATTATGGGGCCAACTATCATCAGTTAGAAGCTATCTGCAGGTTATTTTGATAGTGTGCTACTAGTTGTGAACAAGATATGGTTGTGACTTACTATTATAGATTTGCTTGTGAATTTTTAAAAACAAATGATACATCCATGAGTATATTAAAATTATATACATGAGAAAACATGCCAAAAATGGATTTTAAATGATAAAAAATATGAAACAAATAATAGTTTTTGTAGCTTAGATCACACCTTGACTTTACAGTGGAGCTCACCATTAAAAATGTGTTTGTAATGAGTTTTGTGGATAATTTAAAAAAATTATAATGAACTCCCCAGGTCTAACTAGGTTATTTTTATACAAGTGAATGTTACTGAGAAAAAACTAGTACTGAACATGGGGCACAGTAGGGTACAGCATGGTACTCTTTCTTCTTGGTCACTTGTGTTTAAAATTAGTATCCTTATTAATTGGTGACTTCTAAATAAAATGTTTAAACACTAGTTGTCTATGTTACTATATTTAGTTTAATTTAGATAATTCGATCTGTAAATCCAGCAAAATAAGCTGCTGTAAACTCAACGGGCTTCGCAGAAGCTAAAAGTAAGAGAGAGAAGGAGGAATAAGCTATTCCTGCTCACAGGAAACCTCCCCAGCACTTACTGATACTTAACTGTCTAACATATGAAAATAGTACTACATTATTTATTGCATTTTGCGTAACTCACCCCTGGAACACAACAGGGAAGAATGGATACAATCATTGCCTATAACCTCATTTGTTTTGTCATTATTCATCATGCAAAGTTGACATGGATAGCGTGAAGGCAGTTGTGTCAATCTTAATATAAATTATGACACAATTTAGCTTTTTCTTATTACTTGAATAATTCCAAATTTAAAATAAAACATTAGTATGTTCTCCCTGTGCACACCTGACCATCCTGCATCTCTTTTGGAGGACCTTCTACCTCTTTTCTTCGGCCCACCTCCACTCACCACAAGTGGTCCAGGAAATGATAAACGACCCTCAACTGGAGGAGCATAAATGAACAGGCCCATTTATCCATCCCCCTTGTGAAAGTAAGGGGGGGGGGCAATTTTCATTTCTGTTTCATTTGCTTTCCCCTGGCCTGCTTCTCCCTCCAACAGACGCAGCCTCACACCTTTCTGAATTCTTTCCTGGCTCTGGTCTGAAGTAATTTTGGTGTTGAAGGGCAGAGGGAGGGAAGCCGCGCAGTGAGTGGCCATGTAATACACAGCGGCTGATCTCTTCTGACATTTATCTCTGCTCGTGAGAGGAGACGGAACAGCTCACTCATGAAGATGAATGTCATACAAGAGCTCAGCCATCATGCATCCTTCCACAGGATCTCGGGAGAAAGATTTGGTGCTGTATGGAATATCAGAGACGCTGCGACACAGGAAAGCCTGGGGATGCCTTATTTGGTCCTGTGAAGTGGAATGATGCACCCTTGTTAAACAGACTGTCCTCACTGCGAGATTCTCTAATTCACTCTCTGCCTTGACATTTGCTAATTGCAGGCGGGCACGCGCGTGCACGCGCGCACACACACACAGAAAGAAAAAGATTTCTCAGCATATTTTAAAGTAAAAATGGAAATAGATTGAGTTCATAACCATACATTTGTATACTTTGCTCCTTGCTTCCTTGAAGATCTTTCCAGAGATAAATGGTTCATGGAAGGGGAAGCCATAGGGAGCTTTTTAACTATGCTGTAGTCAGCCAAGTTATCTGTGATCCAGATGAGATATTCATCCAGCCAATCAGGGAGCAAACTAGTTCTTTTCTTTTTGACCAGGTTTCTTTTTCATATGGAAAAGTAGATGGAGGAGTAAAAGCTTTTGGAATCAAATTTGTTCCCCTCATTCATGGTATGACTTTGGGCAAATAATTCCAACCTCTCTTGACCTTAGATGCTTTCTCTGTAAAATGGACACAGTAATGATGTGTCTGCCTAAGAGAGCTGTTCTGAAGATCAAAGGCAGGAGATGATGCATTGGGAAGCTCAGAATGGTGTCTGTGCATATCCAATGAATGCTACTAATTATAAGCAATAATTAGCACCAAATCATGATAGAGAGAACAGTAGTCTATCAATTTCACTATCTTTCATCTGGATTATTTCACATTGCTTCTATTATTTTAGAATCTAAGTTTATAGGTAGCCTTGATTTATGAGGACCAGAATTTCACTTTCTTACATGCTGAATTAGATATCTTGCACTTTGATTTCCATTTCTAGAAAGCAAGTGGTATACTAAAAAATCTGTTAATTTCTTAATTCACCTCAGACCTACGATTAAATCCTGTTTACTATACTTGCCTGCAATTGCTCATGGCACCTAACATTAATGTTGTAATGGTCCTGTCTGTCTAGAGACCACATATAGCAATACTGCATTTACCTTGAAAGAATGCCATTAAGATTAGATGTAAAATATGTTAAACATCCTAATTATTATTCCTGGAGTCCTAGGTTCATTTCTTCTACAAACTTTAACTGAATGCTGTTATGTCCAAGCAAGATACAAAAAAGCCAAGCATAAAGACACACAAATGATTAAGTCTGCTCCTTGCTAGAAAGTGTTGGCCACACAGGTTGTAAGAACAGGGGGTTATCAAGAAAGGCTTCCTGAAGGAGGAAACATTTAATTGTTGAACAAATAAGAGGACTCAGCTAAATGAAGAAGAGGGAAAGCACTTTCCATGCAAAAGGAGAACATGGGACTCATCTAGAATATGGAGGGTGAATGTTTCTTCTTTGTCGACATTCCGCTGTGTGTTCCCATTATAACTGAGAACGCAAAAATAATCTGTCGATGGATCTCGCTCTGTCGCAGACCATCTGAGTTGTCATAAGCCATGTGTTTCCCTTTAGAGACTTAGCAAATGTTTCACCTTGAACAGGATGATATTGGGAAAGGTTAAAAGTCTCCAAAGAAGATGGTTTTGCTGGGGATAGAGCCTTCTTGTGCACAGCACCTACTGCAGTGTGGCCACAAAGAGACTCCACTTGGAGAAACCTAGTGTCTCCTAGGGTTCAGCCAGAGTTAGACCCTAAGCTGTAATCAAAACTCACTCTAAATGAGGTGACATTCAGTTTCTTAAGTTTGGCCATTAAGTTACAAGGAGTAACAGAGTAGGCATGTGGGTGTGCTGGGGTGTGAGGAAGCAGATTTCACATAGACGTTCACACTTCCACACATACCTTCAGTCCGTGGGACCACAGAAGGTCAAGAGATAAGAATTAGCCTGTGTTTTTCTCTTTCTGTTTCACTGTAGCTCATGTCTCAGACTCCAGGTTTGGTTTGAATGTGGAGGGAGGATCAGGATAAATTCAGAGATTTCATTGCTTCAGTTTCTTTTCTTGCTCCTTTCCATGGCTGAGTTTGTACAGGGCAAATCTGCTTAATGGTGTCCTTAATAATGCAGAGGGAAGACTATAAAGAAACAAAGACCATATCAGTGAGATCACCGTCACTGTCACTGTTCTGTAGGGGCCTTGTCTTTGTTACTTTTCTCCCCTTGTTGAGACAGAATATCTGACACCCAAACTTAAAGGGGGAAAATTTATTTATCTCACAGTTTTTAGAGGTTTCAGTCCATCGTTGGCTGGATCCAAGAGTGGGTGTCATGGAAAACAGGCATTGCAGAGAAGAAACAGTTCATCGAAGGCAGAAGGTAGCAAAATAAGCCAGGGAACAGACAAGTCTCTTTCTGTCTCCTAAATTGTATCTAGGCTACTGGGATTAGAGAAGTGCCAAATCAGTCAGTGGGCTGATTTCATAATCACACCCCCTTAATCCCTGCATCACACACTCTGGATTCAGCCACCCTTGAAAAACCCCTGTGTGTGACTGTATGAGGCTTTAGGGGAACATCTAGACTCAAACCATAACAGGTCTTTACTATTTCTGAGTCAAGATACAGATTCTTTTGCCACCATTTGTAGATGAGAAGCTGGCAGTAGTGAGGTACTAGATGTGTGTTTTTCACCAGCCTTTATATCCACAAATAGTTATGTGTGCATATGTGTGTGTATACACTCAAATGTATATGTTCACAAGTGAAGCACGTTTCCATGCTTTGGTTGGCTGTCCCTGGGTCACTGTATTTCATTGGTTCTTCCACTTTAAGGAGCTATAATTGACTAAAACGTGTTGTTTACCTAGGAATAAATTGAAAATGCCTTGGCAATGCAGCCTTTACATGTGAAGCCAGAAAACAAATAAAAGATGGAGTATATGTGTCTTACATGATTTATAAGCTGTCATGTGCTTTTTTGGCATATTTTCTAATAACCATAGTCTTAGTTTTTGAAGAACTTCATAACTTTGAAGAAATCTGTGAAAAGTATATCAATTATGTATCAAGATATTCAAGGGGCAGTTGGAAAATACAGTGAATTCAAATTTCTTTAAAAAATTACTACATTAAAAAAGATACATTGCTTGTAACCTCCCTCAAAATATTTGCCCTGGCTTCTAATGCATATCCCATTATTTTTGTCATTTTGTAAATCAGCTCTGGAGATCCTTTCATGTGTGTCTTCAATGAGGGATGATCAAAAATACAGTGATTACCAAGTTATACCCATCAGAGATGTGCTTGTAGAAAATTATGGTGTGACCTCATCCACTTAATTCACTGAGTTGGGCATTGTGTGACTTCCGGTTCTCCCCCAAAGTCAAAATGAAGATGAAGGATAAACATTTTAAATCAGTTCAGGACATCAAGACAGCCATGGCAATGCAAATAAAAACACTCATGAGACTGGAATTCCAGAACTGCTTGAGAAAATTGCAAGAGCTATGCAACAGGTGCATTGGAAGCGAGGGACAGTGTTTTAAGGGGTATTAATATCAATGTGTCTTTTGCTGTAATAAATTTATAAAAACTTAAACATTCCCCATTTAAAAATTTTTGTTTATAAGCACAAAGAAATGGTTTCTATTAATGTGATGTTGAAAAGTTGGTGGGACAGTCACTTAGGGTCTTGGCTGTGTTGGGATGTCCTCTTTCTCCTAGAATGACCATAATTTCAGGTTGCCATGTTGACCGAGACTGAGGCATGAAAACATATCAAGCCACACTTGGTGGGATCATTGGCTTTTCTTTTTTTTTTTGTCCTGGTTGTGTAAAAATTAAAAGCCTAATGAAACTATAAGAAATAAGATTATAGATTTTCTGTTGGCTCCCTTCTTGCATGCTTTTTGTTCGTTTTTTGTTTCTTTGGTAAGAGATAACATGAAGGTAGCAAAAAGGCAAAAAAGAATAGTCTATAAATTTTAATTTTGCAAGATGCATCTTCCTCTCTTACTCCCTGTTTCTCTGTAACAAAGCCAAAAGCACAATAAGCTAGTGAGCCAACTCTGTGGTGTTTCAAAGGTGGAATTGCATCTCTTGGTGTCTAAATGTATTTTGCATTAAAATGCAGCCTTATTGCTAACATTTCTGGGGAAAGTTTGCACAGCTGTCTCAGAGTCAACGGGCAGGGCAGGAACACAACTGGCAGCATGTTGGGAGAATATTGCTTGGAACATTCTTCTGGGTGCAGTTTCCTTTTGATACTGTTCTCTGAAGTATCAAGACTGGTTTTTCATCTTTGACAAAAGAAACAGTGCATTATCAAGCTTTAAGATGGTGAACTATATTTGGAGTGACAAATACATTCCCCTGGGAAGAAAGTATTATGTAGTGGAAAGAACAAAAGATTTGCTGTCAGAGAGATCTGGGTTTGAGTCCTGTGTACATCAGTTATTCGCCTTGAGACTTTTGGTAAATTAACTTTTCTAAGTTTTCATTTCTCTATCCACAGAGTGGGTTGTTTCAATAATAACATAAAATGACACATATTAAGGATGGAGTTGGAGCTCAGTGTTTCATAGTGACCACTAATAAAATCCACTTGGCAGCTGGAGGGGAAAGGAAGGAGTTGCACCTTGTGTGGCCTGGGGCAGACAGGGTTTCCAAGAACCCAAATCTGGATAATGAAGGGATGTCTGCAGTGGAATCCCAGGACACACATAATTATTTACATTTTCTTCTATTTTCTAGCTCAATAACTCCATTTTCAGACACAGCAAGGAAGGGCCCATGGCATAGGTTGGGAGGCTGATGGGTCAGGCTTATACACTGCTGAGCCAACTTGTGACCTGGATGTGAGTTCACTTACACATTTCTCTGTTTCCTGAATTTCACATGCAAAGGTGTTTTAAATTAAGCCTTATTTGCTAGTGTGCAACGCATAGGCTGTATAGCATGCAGGACACTGTGTGACTTTTCACCATCCCTCCCTCATTCTCTTCTTCTCTCTTCTTTCTTTAGAAATCATTATCGCCAGAGTGCAGCTGCCACGGGCGGAGCATCTGGGAAGTGCTATTACACCCTCACCTTCACTGTCACCTTCCCACACAGTGAGGATGTCTGCTACCTGGCCTACCACTATCCCTACACATACACAGCCCTCATGGTAACTTCCTCTAGCACTATTACCCTAGCTGGACAGGTGAGGGTGGGGGGCTCTTGGAGGTTTCCCCGAGACTATTCCAGAGTCCTTGGCATTCTGGTTGGGTAGGTGGAGGGGAACTATTTTCTTCCTAAGGGATCCAGGTTTTGTTGTCAATGACTGGTGGCTTTCTGTCCCCTTCCCTGGATTGAGGAGGGACCTGAGTCATGTCCACCATCCTTCTGAAGGCCCTGTGTACAGGTTGAATGTGGGAGGCAGAGGCTTTTCTTAGAAGACCTGTCATGAAGAAGTCCTTAAGTTAAGCATGAAGCAATCAGATTGACACTGAACTTGGATTAAACCACACACATAAAGTGCATTGCACATGGACGGGCTCCTTGTAGAGGCAGCAAGGACATGGCTGGAAAACTACCTGGTCTGTGAGCAAGCAGCCGTCCCAGCTTTTGGTGCTTTTCTCGGACAGAGAAGACTGTTAAAAGGATCTAGAAAGGACAAGCAGAGAAGACAAGCAAAACTCTGAATTACTGATCACATATGATTATTATTATTATTACTATTTTTGGTGCCAGTGTGGCGGAATCCATTCCATACTCACAGTCAGCATTGCTGTATTCTCTGAAAAATTCAGGAGAAAACTTTCAGTCAACAGACTGCTTAAACCATGCAGTTTTCTATCACTTGAAAAAGTTAGCAAACCATTGATTTTCCCTGTTTCATGGGTATCTCAAAAACTAATGAGCTACAGTATCTTCTCCAAAGTGCTTTTGTCCTCTGTGTTAATGTAAAACATTATTAGCATATTTATAATAATATGTGGGTATATGATTGTATTGTTGAGCTTGAAGGATGAGCATTTTCATTTTAAGACTGTCAGAAGGAGTTGGGAGAATAATAACTATGAGAACATCTTTCTCTTCAAAGGAAAGCTCAGGTATAAGTGGAAATTTTTCTCATTGAGCAAGCGCATCTTAAACCACTTGGCTAACCACTCCTTGAAAGTGCATCTGTCCTTCTCTCCATATGTTGTCTTGCCTAAAGAGAGCCTTTTATTGGCTTCCAGATTGTAAAAGACAAACAACGAGGATTATTTGTGTATCACACATACAAAGCTCAAGAAGTTAATCCAAGAAATGTGTGTCGTATCTACTCTGAAACAAGCCATGTTTGTTATAAAATGTTTTTTTTTTTTTTTAACCTTTCAGGGTGTAGGATAGGAACGACTCTTGATGTCCATCCACAGCTGTTTTTCCAAGTCTCTGTTGTAAAATGCTGCACATGAAAGCATTGGGGATGGGGAGGTCCTGTTTTGAATATGTGTTTGTCTTTTGCATAGGAGGAAGGGACCATGGGTTCAGGAAAGCATTCTTTTCATTCACTAGAATACTTTGGGCTTTGCTAATATTCTTGATGGAAGCTAATATAAAAGAGAATTCAAAAGGTTTGGGAAATTGTTTAAGTCATCCTTCTCATTTATGGATGCAAAATATGAAGCCCAGCAGTTGTACTTCTGGCTAGCAGCCAAGCAGGTAAAAGCTTGCTGGCCTCTGAGGTCAACGCTTGTGGCCTTTTTACTTACTGCAGTAGTGTAGAACAAATTCAGATGGATTTCTTCTCTGAGGTCATCTCAGTGTCCTTGCTTATTACAACATGCAATAGCTACTAAAAGTAGTCAGTGTAGCCGTGGAGTTACATGATGATACAGACATCTCTGATTTTAGTTAAAATTATCACCCATGCATGGTTTTTATGTGAAATGCTGAATGTTATGGGTGTTTCAGCTGAAGGGTAAAATTTCCTTTCAAACACGGCCAACTCTTATTCCGGATACTCTGATGGGTTCTTGCTAGGTGGCTACATGCTGGTTCAAAGTCTGTAACTCTTACAACCTGGCCTCAGCCACACTTGGAAGTCCACTGAATTTTTGAAGTCTTAGATGGAGCACAGGGAACAAAATTTAAAATTGATGAATAATGTTGTAATCAGTTGATTCATTGGAATTGATGGGAAAAAATTTCCCCCTGAAGGAAGACAAAACACAAGGAAAGTGGACCCTCTCAGTTACTTGATCTCACTGAGGAGTGAGAGAGGCCTTGTTAGTTTATCTTTGTTGCCTTGTTCCTTAGCCAATTGACTATGAAAGTTTGAGTAGAGGTAATGAGAAAGAGAGGCAGGAAAAGAGACACCTTCTTATTTCTCCTGAGTGAGCAGAACAGGGTTAGAAAGACAATTTGTCATTTGAAAGTGAAGAATATATATATCCTCTATTTTAGATTTTGCTTTTCTGATAACTCATGGTCTCAGTTCTCCCTAGTTTTAAAACAATAATTGATTCTGTGACTTTGCTTGAAATACCCTTCTCCACCATGGATAGAATGAGTACATTCTATAATACACAGTAGTCATTTTTACATTTTGGACACATCTTAAGGAGAAATAGTTTTCCTTCCAACGAATCAGTGATAAATTAAATGCGAATGATACCCCAAGGACAGAATTAACTGCATGTTACTTGAGGGTTATGCTGAGGGGTGGAAAATACACTTCTAGGTGGAATTCACAATTTTTAAATCTCTTGTAATATGGATTATGTTTAATAATTTTAGACATTTTTACAGCAGAAGACTTCTATGCTGTATATTTTTCACCATGAATGCGATTTTGAAACTTTAAAAATTTTATTATTCTCTTACAAGAAGAGAATTATTATTTGGTTCTTTCAAATTGATATCTTCCAGATGCTTGCCAGCAATTCTGCTGAATAATTGTCCAAATTAGAGCATTAAAATAAGGCTAAAAGAGATGTAATACTATTATAATTCTGAAGCAAACAAAAGTAGTTCTGTCTCAATCAGCCATATCAGAATATCAGTAATTGTAATGGGTGTTAAAGTGTTATTTGTTTTTCTTGCTAAGGGTTGGGATTATGTTTTGGATTGTCCCTGGGTAGCCTGTAGTAGTCTTTTAAAATGAGGCCCCAATACATCTTTTGATGGATATTATGCAAGACACAAGAAAAGTGATTATAAGTTGGGTTCGGAGAACTTAAAGCTCTTAATGGGTAGAGTGGGGCTTTTCATCAGACCCGCTGTGGAACTTGTTAGCACTGTTATCTTCTGAGATGAGAAATGGAGTGGGTGTGGTGTAGGGAGAGAAAGGAAGGGTGAGCAGGAGGGAAAGGAGGGAGGATGAATGTCATAAGCTTGGCCCCAAACGAAGAGTTGAAGAAGTGTCAGATGGGAAATGTTGACTTATGCATGTTAGATCAAAGATGAACCATAAATCATTGCTGTCAGGTAATCAATAGACAGAGACCCATTCTTGTATGGGTGAAAACAGAAGGCCTTGATATTGAGGAGCTGAACTTGAAGGTCCATCCTGAAGGAGCCATGATGAGGGTGAATGGTGAAATGTTCTGCCACAAAAACACCTGCATTCCAGGGTTTTGAGTACAATATAAGAACAAGCTCTGCAGTCAACAGTCTGGGATGGAGTCCTGGCTCTGTGTTTGTTTGATCTGTGGTCATAGGGGAACTATTTAATTTCTCTCCACCTTAGTTCTTGTTTTGTTTTTGGTAATGGGAATCGAACTCATGATCTCATGTTTGCCAGACAGCTGCTGTGCTGTTGAGATATATGCCTGGCCTTGCAGCCTTGATTCTAACCTATAGAATGGAACCAGCTTCTCTAAAGATTGAATGATGAATACATAGAAAGTATTAGTAATGTGCCTTCATCTGTGCCTACATCTACTAAGCAATAGATGATAAACACGAGAGCATTTACTCTTCCTTTTAAAATGACGTATGATTATTTTCTCTGTTGGACTGATCGGATACGTATTCCAATAATTCATGCTAAAATTAATAGTATATAAAAATCCAAATAAAAGACTAAAACATAAGAACTACTGATAATTCCATAGGGTGATTGATTATGATTGTTTCTTTATGTGCTTTTTTAAATAATCAGTAATGAAACTTTATTTTTAAAAGAAAAAGGATAATCAAGCTCCTTTTTCTTTATGATTGACAAATCTGTAAGAGGACACTTAGAGACTTGCTGTTTGTCACATTCTTAAAATAAGTCACGGGTGTTGTAACATGTGGCTGAGTGTCACTGCCCTTCCCTGGGATGTTCTCGGTGCTGGTCCCATCCTCAGCACTGCCAGAAAGAAAGAGAAAACCCAATAAAACAATGTTATCCCCTTTTTAGGGAGAATGATATTGTCATCAGACTGGGACAGTTAGAGAAAATTCATTGGAAGATGCCTACTGCATGTTCTGTAGCTTTTATTGCACTTAAAAGTGTTTTTGTTCTTATTTATTCTTCTGTGAAGTCTTTGATTGTCTGATTAGAGAATTTATTTGACAACTGAGACCTAGGTACTATACAAATAAAATAGGCCATCTCCTTAGGGGTGGGCTTTCTTTTAAATTAGGGGAACAGAGAGTGCAGTACTTTAGGCGATAATAATAAGAAATGAATGATTTTCAAGTGTATAGCACTTTACCAGGGTAACCTGCTGAGGTCTGGGTAAGTCTTTTATGAAAGTTTTAAAGGAAGTAGCTGATAAAGGATAGGGAGACAGAGGACTCCCATGGAGCCACCACGGTGAGGCTGCAGGCTAAGGTTATCAGCTGGATATCTTTCACACACAAGATTTTCTTTGAAGAAGTCAACTTCTCCACATTTGCTTGGAACTCATTTCCAGTTTTATAAAGAAACCCACCCCTGTGTCTTCCACAGGGCTTTAATTACAGTCAGTTGCTATATGCATGCAGAGATCCTGCTTCTTCCATTACCGGTCCTAATAATACCCAATTAGGCAGAGCCTTTCCGGACCCGAGGTGGGAGCATTTCACCTGGAGATCATTCCGAGGAAAATAAGATAGAGTCATTTTTACACAGGAAATCCAACAGCAATGTATAATTGGTTTACTTCTAGCAGTGTGACTGGAGCACAGATAGTGCCCTCAATATGGAAGTGTTCCACATTTACAGTTTTTTGGTGGCAAGTCCAATATAAGTGAGATTTCAATGGAAGGCTCAGGGAGATACTACGGGGAAAACCACACTTTGCTGAAAATGAGTTTAAGCTAAAAGATATTAGGCATTTGTTGAGTTCTAATGCTATTTTTTTTTTTTTAATTTAAGAGGAAAAAGAGAAAAACACAAAACAAACCAAAGCGGCGTAAGGGTACACGCAATACAGAACTACAAAACAAAACAAAACAAAACAAAACAAAAAACCATAACAGTAAGAAATTACCTGCTAGTAGATTACACACTATTTTCTTGAAAATAGTTCCTCAAATCACAGTATCAAAGAACACAAGGTGGACATTCAAACAGGGAGACTGCAAACAGCTGTGTTCAATGTTCCAAAAACATTGATAAAGTCAGCTATTTAACACCCCCAAACACACTTGCTGTTATATCCGTTAGAGCTCCTTTTCTTTTTTTTTTTTCCCTCTCTTTTTTACAACAAAATTTACACATTTTGGATTTTATTACTTCTTAGTGCTTATTACTTTCTTTGGGGGGGGGGGAAGAATACAGTCAAATATGGCAAAACAAAGCTGTCAGTCAATACCAAGGATAGACGTAGCACATGGTGTAGAACGGAGTACAAGTTTATCAACAATGGTTATCAACGTTGTCCCTTGTTTCCTTAAAAAGAATTATCTATCTTATTAGATATTATAAAGTTGGACAAAACAGTAGAGAACAAGACCAATAAAACTTAGGCATTGTAAACATTACAGGACTTTCAAAGAAGACAATAGTCAAACCAGAATGGGTATCTTAGTGAATCTTATTGTCTTCAAAGTAGTTGCCTATGTCTTCAAACTTGATACTATCATATAGAATGGAACAGAGTCTAATCAGTCAAAACAAGATCGTGGGAGTACTACAGGACTTCAAAACAAGTTAATAGGAAATCGAAAAGAGTTACTATTTATATTTCCTAATTTTTTTGAATTTTTTCTTTAATTAAGACAAACATAAGAAATGACTAAATAATTTTTTTTGAAACAATAAGGGGGAGATTGAGATAAAACAGGACATAACAATATAATAATAGAGGTCACAGCATGACTGTTTCAATAACCTAGTACTTCACCACCTTATAACCTGACTTAATAGTAGTTACCATAGTGTCTTTTTCCTTGAAATATTTGGGTAAAACTTCATATACTCTAGCTTCAAATATTTTCATATCAAGAAGCCCAGAATAAAGCCTTTCTAATTAATGAGTGAAAACTTTATAAGGCTTCAAGGCCACCTAATGGGGAATCATGATTACCACATATTTTTATATATTTGAATCATTACTTACATTAGGGAAACTATTCGGTATTCACACATGCGAGATTGATTTATTTCACTTATGAGTATGGTCTCAAGCTGTGCCCATTTATTGATAAATATCTCAATGTGATCCTTCTTTATAGCTGAATAATACTCCATTGTATAGAAATACCACAACTTTTTTATCCATTCCTCAGTTGATGGGCACTTGGGTTATTTCCAAGATCTGGCGATTACAAATTGTGCTGCTATAAACATAGGTGCACATATATCACTGTGGTATGATGTTTTCAGTTCTTCTGGGAATATGCCTAGAAGTGGAATAGCTGGAATAAATGGGATTTCCAGTCCCAACTTTTTGAGAAATCTCCAGACAGATCTCCACAAAGGCTGTACCAGTCTACACTCCCACCAGCAGTGCAGGAGAGTTCCTTTTTCCCCACAGCCTCTCCAGCATTTGTTGTCGGTTTACTTGATCCTGGCCATTCTTTCAGGAGTGAGATGGTATCTCAGTGTGGTTTTAATTTGCATTTCTCTAATGACCAATGATGATGAGCATTTTTTCATGTATTTATTTGCCATTTGCATTTCTTCATCTGAGAATTGCATATTCATCTCAGATGCCCATTTTTGGATTGGATCTTTGAATTTCGGAGGTCTGAGTTTCTTTAATTCTTTATATGTTTTAGACAAGAGGCCCTTGTCTGAGAGAGAGTTCACTAAAATCTTTTCCCAGTTTGTGGGTTTTCTTTTCACTATGCTGGAGATTTCTTTTGACATGCAGAAACTTTTTAATAAGAAGTGGTCCCAGTTATTGATTCTGGGAAGTATTTCCCGTGCGGTTTGAGTCCTGTTCATGAATTCTTACCTACTCCTATGTCTCCAAGGTTTCTACCTATTTTGTCTTCCAATAGATTTAGTGTTTCTGTTTTAATATTCAGATCTTTGACCCATTTACATTTTAATTTAGTACATGGTGATAGACATGGGTCTAGCTTTAGTTTTCGGCAAATGGAGAGCCAGTTTTTCCAGCACCATTTATTAAAGAGACTGTCGTTCTTCCAGTGAACCTGCTTGGCTCCTTTATCAAAAATAAGGTGGTTGAGTGTGTTCGTAGTTGTGGTTGTATCTTCTAATCTATTCCACTGATCTTCAGCTCTGTTTTGATTCCAATACCATGTTGATTTTACTACTGTTGCTTTGTAGTATAACTTCAAGTCAGGGATTGTGATGCCTCCTGCTTTGTCTTTGCTGCTTAGAATTGCCTTTGCGATTCTAGGTCTCTTCTGGTTCCAGATGAAATTTAGGAGTGATTTCTCTAGATCTATAAGGTATGTTGATGGTATTTCTATTGGGATTGCATTGAATCTGTATAACAGTTTTGGGAGAATGGCCATTTTCACAATGTTTGTTCTTCCTATCCATGAGCAAGGGATGTCTTTCCATTTTCTGAGATCATCTTCAATTTCCTTTTTCAGTGTATTATAATTTTCACTGTATAAGTCTTTCACTTCTTTCGTAAGAGTAATTCCTAAATATTTCATTTTTTTGCTTGCTAATGTGAATAGTCCAGTTTCTCTTATTTCCCTCTCTGTAATTTTGTTGTTCATGTATAGGAATGCTATTGATTTCTGAGTATTGATTTTGTATCCAGCCACATTACTGAATTTATTTATTGTATCTAAGAGTATTTCAATGGAGTTTAGGGGGTCTTCTATGTAGAGTATCATGTCATCTGCAAACAATGATAATTTAACTTCTTCTTTTCCTATCTTTACCCCTTTTATTTCTCTTTCTTGCCTAATTGCTCTGGCTAGTACTTCCAGTACTATATTAAATAGGAGTGGTGATAAAGGACATCCTTGTCTTGTGCCTGATTTTAAAGTAAAGGCTTTCAATTTTTGGCCATTTAGTATGATGCTGGCTGTTGGTTTGTCATAAATGGCCTTTATTATATTGAGGTAAAGACCATTTATTCCAATTTTCTGTAAAGTTCTTATCATGAATAAGTGTTGGACCTTATCGAAGGCTTTTTCTGCATCTATAGAGATGATCATGTGATTCTTATTTTTGGCTTTATTGATATGGTGGATTACATTTATTGATTTGCGTATGTTGAACCATCCTTGCATTCCTGGGATGAATCCCACCTGGTCATGGTGTATAATCTTCTTGATGATTTGCTGGATCCTATTTGCCAATATTTTATTGAGGATTTTTGCATCTGTGTTCATTAGGGAGATCGGTCTATAGTTCTCTTTTATAGTTGGGTCTTTCTCAGGTTTTGGTACTAGAGTAATATTTGCTTCCAGGAATGACTTAGGAAGGATTGCTTCCCTTTCAATTTCATTGAATAGTTTGAGGAGTGTCGGCATTAGGTCTTCTTTATATTTCTTGTAGAATTCTGCAGTGAATCCATCTGGGCCTGGGCTCTTCTTGGTGGGCAAGGACCCAATTACATTCTCAATTTCATTAGCAGAGATTGGGTTATTCAACAGTTTTATATCCTCTTGATCTAGCTTTGGTACTTCATATGCTTCTAAGAATCTGTCTATTTCTTCTGTGTTATCAAACTTTTGAGAGTAGAGGTTTTCGAAATAGGTGTTGATGATCCTCTGTATTTCTATTGGGTCTGTAGTGATTTCTCCTTTTTCATTTCTTATTGCATGAATTTGAGCTTTTTCTTTCCTTTTTTTAATAAGGTTGGCTAGGGGCTTATCGATTTTATTTATTCTTTCAAAGAACCAACTCTTTGATTCGTTGATTCTTTGGATTGTTTTCTTAGTCTCTATTGCATTGATTTCTGCTCTGATTCTTATAATTTCCTCTCTTCTTTTGGCTTTGGGCTTGACTTGCTCTTCTTTTTCTAGCTGTTTGAGGTGTAGCATCAAGTTATTTACTTGTATTCGTTCTGTTTTCCTGATGTGGGAACTCAGTGCAATAAATTTTCCTCTCAGAACGGCTTTCATTGCATCCCACAGATTCCGGTAAGTTGTATCTGCATTTTCATTTTCTTTTAGGTATTGTTTAATTTCTTCTTTAATTTCTTCTGTGACCCACTGATTACTCAAGAGCGTGTTATTTAGTTTCCATGTGTTTGCGGAATTTTTGCAGTATCCATTGTCATTAATTTCTAATTTCAGAGCGCTATGATCCGATAATATGCAAGGGATGATTTCAACTCTTTTGCATTTGCTTAAATATGTTCTGTGAGCTAATATATGGTCTATTTTAGAAAATGATCCATGTACTGCTGAGAAGAATGTGTATTCTGATGTTGTTGGGTGGAACATTCTGTATATGTCTATCAAACCCATTTGTTCACAGGTGTGATTCAGTTCTGTTATTTCTTTGCTCATTTTCTGTCTGATTGATCTGTCCCTTGGTGTCAGTGGTGTATTAAGGTCTCCTGTTACAATTGTGTTACTGATAATTTGAGTTTTCATTTCTGTTAATAATTGTTTTATATAACTGGGTGCTCTGGAGTTTGGTGCGTATATATTTAAGATAGTTATCTCTTCCTCTTGGAGTTTTCCCCTTACGAGTATGTAGTGACCTTCTTTGTCCTTTATGGTCATTGTTGGTTTAAAGTTCACGTTGTCTGCAAACAGAATGGCTACTCCTGCCTTTTTTTGGATTCCTGCTGCATGAAGAATTGTTTTCCATCCTTTGACTTTCAGTCTGTGAGTATCTTTCTGGGTTAGATGGGTTTCCTGTAAACAGCATATGGTTGGATTTTGTTTCTTGATCCATTCTGCTAGTCTGTTTCTTTTGATTGGTGCATTGAGACCATTTACATTAATGGTTATTACTGTTAAATGCTGGTTAATTGTAGGAATGTTATCTCTCTGCTGTTGCATCTTTATCTTTCTGTTCTGTTTAATTATTTGCTTTGCTTAGTGGTTTTTTCCTTTGTGTATCTAAACTGTCTTTCAATATTTTTTGCAGGGTTGGTTTGGTGTTCATGAAGTTCTTCAGCTGTTCTTTGTCATGGAAGTATCGTATTGCACCATCTATTTTGAATGATAGTTTTGCAGGATATATCAGTCTTGGTTGGAAATCATTTTGCTTTAGGATCTGGAATACTTCACTCCATGCTCTTCTTGACTTTATCGTTTGTGCTGAGAAGTCTGCTGTGATTCTGATAGGTTTTCCTTTATAAGTGATTTGTCTTTTCTCTCTGACAGCTTTTAATAATCTATTCTTGTGTTGGATTTCTGGGATGGTGACTATTATATGTCTGGGTGTAGTTTTATTTTGGTTATGACTGTTTGGAGTTCTATATGCTTCACTGATCCTGATGTCAGTTTCTGATCTCATGCTTGGGAAATTTTCAGCTATTACTTCTCTAAATATCCTCCTGACATCCTTCATGTTGTCTCCCTCTCTTTCATTAATCCCTATCATTCTTATGTTATTCTTCTTTGCATCGTCTTGCAGTTGTTGAATTGTTGTTTCCTGGTTCCTTGTTATTTTCAAAAGATCTTTCCTTTCCTGTTCACTAGCTGCAATCCTGTCTTCAAGGTCTGAAATTCTATCTTCACTTTCATTAAGGCGGTTTTTACAACTTTCAGTGGAGTTTTTTATTTCCTGTATATCTCTGTGCATCTGCATTATGTATTCTGTTTGTTTCTTATATTGCTCGTCTAGGGATTCTATCTTTTTGTTTAGTTCCTCCAATTTTTTATCTGTGTTTTCTTTAGATATATTTAGAATCTCTTTCATTTCTTTTATCATTTCTTCTTTTATCTGGGAGATTATTTCGAGTTTGAATTTCTTTAAAGCTTCCTGGAGTTGCTTGTCAATTTCAGTGGCTATTGTGTCCGATATATGAGGTGGATGGGATATATTTTCTTCTATATACATCGCTCCTAGGGTTTCTTGAGATGGGCTGGAGGTTTGAGGTTGTAATTTGGTCTTTCGTTTTGTCATTTTCCTATATTTCTGTGTTTCAAGTGTTACTTGAAAGCTTCCTCAGGATCTGTTGAAAATCCCCTTCTATGTTTGGAGCTACTGGGACTCTGGCGCCGCGCTACTCCAAGCCATTAGGCCTACAGAACCAGTGGCCCTCCTCTGCCTGCTCAGAACTCCGCAGTTCCAGACAAGCTGGGCCTCAGGGACACTGTGCGCCCACCTGCCCCTTGGAAGCTCCACAGTTCTTCAATCGCAGCCGGGTTAGGGTACTCACCACAGGCCGCAGTGCTTCAGGAACCTGTGGACCCTCCCTGGTTGCAGAGATATCCACAGTCCTCCAGACACGCAGAGAGGCCAGTGAGGGCACCCCAGATCTGCCCAGCTCCTCCTCTGCAGACCTGTGGCCAGGCGCGGCAGCTAAACAGGCTGGGCTAGGCTGGTAGTGTGGGCCAGCCCACCTATTGGGAGCTCAGCAGGTCTCCAAATGAAGCCGGGAATGGGGAGGCTGATGTGGAAGCCTGAAACCCACCTCTCTCCTTCACTGCACCTGGAAGCCTGAGGGAACTCCAGCAGTCTGGGCGCAGAAATCCAGAGTCCTCCAGACACGCAGAGAGGCCAGTGAGGGCACCCCAGATCTGCCCAGCTCCTCCTCTGCAGACCTGTGGCCAGGCGCGGCAGCTAAACAGGCTGGGCTAGGCTGGTAGTGTGGGCCAGCCCACCTATCGGGAGCTCAGCAGGTCTCCAAATGAAGCCGGGAATGGGGAGGCTGATGTGGAAGCCTTAAACCCACCTCTCTCCTTCACTGCACCTGGAAGCCTGAGGGAACTCCAGCAGTCTGGGCGCAGAAATCCAGAGTCCTCCAGACACGCAGAGAGGCCAGTGAGGGCACCCCAGATCTGCCCAGCTCCTCCTCTGCAGACCTATGGCCAGGCGCGGCTGCTAAACAGGCTGGGCTAGACTGGTTGTGTGGGCCAGCCCACCTATCGGGAGCTCAGCAGGTCTCCAAATGAAGCCTGGAATGGGGAGGCTAATGTGGAAGCCTCAAACCCACCTCTCACCTTCACTGCACCTGGAAGCCTGAGGGAACTCCAGCAGTCTGGGCGCAGAAATCCAGAGTCCTCCAGACACGCAGAGAGGCCAGTGAGGGCACCCCAGATCTGCCCAGCTCCTCCTCTGCAGACCTGTGGCCAGCGAGTTCTAATGCTATTATCATAAGTGTAGCAATAAAACATTAACAGAATTTGTGAGGGAAGAAGGCTTTCAAACCACTTGTTCTCGAATAGGTGGCGAGGCAGCACGTTAAGGAACCTGCTGGGTTGCACAGTTTTCGTGGGCACAGTGAAGCTATTTTGACCTTTTTCTTCTTTTAATTAATGGCACTTGGTAACATCCATAGGCGGACATGCTGCAGGGTTTTCTCTTTCTTGGTATTGATTCATATCAGGTACCAGAGTTGTGGCCTATTTGAAACATCACGGAATATTGACTTCTTCTTGAGAAGGCTCAGCTCTTCAGCAGGCTGCCCACCACCACACTAGTTCCTCAGTAAGCACTCTTGTGGCCACAGGAAAATGTGAAATAAATAGCAGTGATGAGGGGGCGATAGTCGGGGAGGAGAAAGAGAGACAGAGAGATCAAGCTCGTAAATACAAATTTCTTTCTTTCTTTTTTTTTTTTTGGCCTTTTTTGTTTTTATCGGTACAAGGGATTGAATTCACGACTGCCTGCTTGCAAGGCAGGCGCTTATGCCACTGAGCTAAATCCCCAGCCCTAAATACAAATTTCTAAGGTAGTGTTTTCCAAAGCAAGTTATGTAGCACCCATGTCCTGAGGTCTTTAGAAAAAGGAGTTTAGTGATCATATAAATCCATGAGGCATTGTCTGCTAGTTTTTCTCCTGAGGATTTACAATGCACATTGGTATATTAAAGAATCAGAGAAATCTTAAAATCATTATATACTCTTTCTGTTGATTTCCCATGTTCCAAGTGCTTTAGTATAGACTTCTTGCCTCCTTTATCTCCCTTTGAAGAAGGCTACATCACTTTCCTTTCTTAATTTTGGAGCCCAGAATCTTCATAGGAGTTATGAGGCAAGATCAACTCAGTCTAGATTTCCATAAAAAGATTCACAAGAGCAGATTTTACCCAGAAATATATGAAAGGTATAAAATGTAATTTGTGCATAATCATGAGTATAATCTTAATATAGTATTATCCATTATCTGTAACTTAGTTACTGAGATTTTTTTCCCCAGGCTGCCTTAGAGACAAAGCTAGCAAGATGGAGACACCATTCTGGGACATCCAGAGGTCTACCTTTTACATCAGGGTTTTAATGAATAATTTAACATTGATTTTCTCTTCGAGCTGTGAATTTCTTCAGAAAACCATTTGCTACTTGTCTCCTTTCTTTTATTGTCAGAAAATATGGTTTGTACAATTTCCATTTTTCAAAAAACATATAGTGAGTTTTTAATGATCATATATAATGAATCTTTGTTACACTTTTATGAACTTTTGAGGAAAATATAATAAAAGATGTTCTTTTTAAAGACAAATTTTGACACATTATCTAAAAAACAGCATTACAATGCAGTGTATCATTTTTTTGAGTACTGTGGTGCTTTCTTAAAGCTTTCCATCCCTAGTATGATTTTTCACCTTCTGCTGTTTTGTGTTATATATTTCAATCCCATGTTATTTGATTCTTAAGATTTATGAGTTTTATGTGTTCATTGTGAATTGTGCCCTTTATCTAAATAAGATTGTAAAATCCTATTTAATGCACTTGATCTTGAATACAAGTCTGTCCTATATTACTGATGCGATGCCTGCTTTAATTTGTTTGCTTATCCTTTTCGTTTCAATATTTCTCCCTTAAAATGTTTGAGTAGAGGGAAGCAAAATAAATAACATGGAAGTGATTCGTATAGTCAATATGACTCTCCAGTGTTACTTCTTACATGCAACAGGCACTGTAATTTTAAAAAATTGCAGATTTTTGTCATTTAATAAGACTTATCAACCCACTTATAATTTTTGCCACTTTTATCACACCTATTCTTTTGCTTTTATGCTTTTTCTGATGCTTCACTGATGTCTTTTCTTTATTTCTTTCATTTTCTTATGCAGCATGGTCCATAATTTTTTTTTTTTGAGGTCTTCTCTACAATGTTTATAATTCTACTGGTACTTCCCTTTTAGTCCTTAAAAATAGCATACTTGAACTTATATTTATCCAGCAATAATAGCAGCTATCACTGAGTGTTTCTTGCATGTCAGATACTTTTTGCATGTATTATTTGACAAAATTGTACAACTACTGCATAGAGTTAAGTAATGCAATGTTTATACACATTTTAAAGATGAGAAAACTGAGTCACAGAGTTTAAGTAAAGAATTTCCATGGCCTTCCCAGAACAGGGAGTTTGACTTAACATCTGCCTTCCTGCTATCCTGCCTTTACATTTTCAAGAATTAATATTATTGGATTCCTGCAAGTTGAAGCAGTTTACATTTTGTTTCAATTTATCTCCCTCACATATCTTTAATTTCACTTTTAAACTCTGTGATGATATCACATTTTGACAATATGTACTTTATTCCTGAAATATTTTTATCTTTGTATTATTCAGTAATCCTATTTTTAATATTCATTTAGGCTTAAACCTTGCGTAACCGAATTTTTATTATAACTCTCTTATATTGTTCTTTAGCTTGATTTAATGTGTCCAAGTCACTATTTTCAGTAGAGAAAATATATGTTTTCTGAGCTCTTGCATATCTGAGCATGTGTGCTGCATTTGTTTGTGAATAAAACCTCGGCTAGTATGGGTGTAGAGGGTATAATCTTTGCTGCTTTCAGGCCCTAGGCGTTACTTAACTTTCCTCTGGCATCTTGTGTTGCAGAAGCAAGTGTGAGTCAAGAATGGCTTATTTTTGTGTACAGATATACTTAAAATAGGTGGATTTACAAACTCACTTGAAAGGCCTCACCCATGGAAAGATGCAAGGCCTGTTCTGCTCAAAGAACAGTGGTGCTGGGTTTGGAATGAGTCAGCTGCACGAGCCTAAAGACTGTAGAAAGAATAGAGGGATAGCAGGAGCCGTGGAGCACAGCATGCATGAAGGCTTTGTCAGGATCACTGGACTCCCAAGTACAGCGTCTTTGTTCCAGCCTCGTTTCTTGATGGAGTTGTGTGGTCATGAGAGATAGTCTGAATGTGGAACCCAGGAAAGCTATCAACCCTGAGTTTCCTTCAGCCATATCTGCTAGAACCCTCTTCGATGTGTGTTTGCCTATATTCAACTTATCTGCAGGGTCTTCTCATAGGTATGTGGCCACCTCTTAGTCTCTCGCATTGGTGCATCTTGGCAATACTTGGGACTTGTTACTTGGAGAATAATCATAACAATGCAGCACAGGGATCACATATGTAGGCATCAACTAAATTCTCATCTATCTTGAACCTAGTAATGTTTCAAAAGCCAGGTACCCGAAATATCACCAGACCAGTTTCTAAGGCAGTTTATTGTTTATGTTGGTGTGGTAGACAGCATAATGGCCATCCAAAGATAGGAACAGAGCCTCGGAGACACCTTGATTTTACTTTGGGGAATCCACTTTGGACTTCTGACGGCCAGAATTTGGTTTTTAGCCTATTAAATTTGTGGTGATTTGTTATAGCAGCAACAGGAAACTAAAACACCAATAAATAGCAAAGACTGCAACAGAATATTGATATGTGCTTGATGAATATCTTGAAAAATGATGGAATTGTAAGAGTGTTTGATAAATATCTCAAAGACGGAAGAACACAACTGGGATTTTTTTCTTTCTTAGATAAAGCCTTGCTGTGTGATACAGGCAGGGCTTGAACTCATCATGTAGCCCAAGCCAGCCTCAAATTCACGGCGGTCCTCCTGCCTCAGCCCCTCAAGTGCTGGGATTACGGGCATGTGTCCCCACTCCTGGGTAACATTGGGAGACTTATTGAAACTTTATAGTCTGATTCAAAGGCAGGCATCTTTTTAAATTTATTGGTACAATTTAGATTTACATAGTGATCATATTCATGATAGGGACTTTTTACCTGTGCATGATATGTCTTAATTACTTTTCCCCACAATCCTCTCCACTTCCTTTAACTCTTCTTTCCCTCCTTATTTACAAAAATTTGTTTCCATTGTATCCTTCTTTTATCATTTTTTCTTTTCCTTTCCTCCTTCTCACTCCCTAATTTCTCTTTCCTTTTGAACCATGTCTTTCTATTGTACTATATGTATTATACATTGGGGTCCTTATTTATTTTTTTCAGTTTCTCACACAAGGGAGAAAATTAGATATTTATATGTGTATGTGTGTGATTTATTTCACAAGAGTATTTTCTCAAGGTGCGTCTGTTTACCTAGAAGTGTCTCAAGCCCGTTCTTCTTCATGGCTGAGCAGTGGTAGTACTCTATTATATTTTTTAAATTGATATATATATATATATATATATATATATATATATGGCATTCATTCTTCCATTGATGGGCATTTGAGTTGTTTCCAAGATTTAGCTATTACAAACCTATATGCTGCTATACACATAGGTGTGCATATATTGCTGTGGTATAATTTTTTTGATTCTTCTTGGAAGATACCCAGAAGAGGAATAGCTGGGTCAAACGGGACCTCCAATCCTAGTGTTTGAGGAATCTCCACATTGATTTCCACAGTGGTTGCACAGTTTCTTCTCACCAACAGCTTAGAAGGGTTACTTTCCCTGACTGCCCGGCCAGCATTTGTTATTGTTTGATTTCTTGATGACAACCATTCTTTCTGGAGATGGAACCTCAACACTGTTTTAATTTGCATCTCTCAAATCACCAAAATGTTGAACATTTTTTCATGTATTTACTTGGCATTTCTACTTCTTCATCTGAGAAGTGCATATTCATTCCAGATGCCCATTTTTGGATTCTGTCTTTAAATCTAGGGAGTTTGATTTTTTCAGCTCTTTATATGTTCTAGATATTAGTCTTCTGCCTGAGGAACAACTGGCTAAAGTTTTTTTCCCACTCTGTGGGTTGTCTTTTCACTCTGTTGATGATTTCTTTTGCTATGCAAAGCCTTTTAATAGGACGATATCCCAATTGCTTATTGTTTGTAGTATTTCCTGTCTGATCAGGCTTGCATTCATGACATCTTTGCCTATGCCTATGTCTTCAACAGTTTTGGCTATTCTCTGGTCTAGAAGAAGCTTTAGTAGTTTTGTTTTAATATTTTAGTCTTTGATCCATTTTGACTTTAGTTTAGTGCATGGTGATAGCCATGGTCTAGTTTTAGTCTTTGGCATATGGAAAGATAGTTTTCTAGAACCATTCATTAAACAGAGTGTCTTCCAGTGAAGGTGTTTGGCTCCTTTGTCAAAGATAAGATGACTGAGTGCATTTGGAATTGTTTCTGAATCCTCTAATCTGCTGATCCTGAGTTCTTTTTTTTTTTGCCAGTGCCATATTGTTTTTATCATAGTAGCTTTGTAATATAATTTCAAATCAGGGATTGTGATTCCCCCTAAAGGCAGGTGTTTTAAGGCAGAGGCTTGTGTAGGTAATGGTTTAAGGTTGGTGCACACTGAAAGGCATAGATGTTGAGGAGGGAAGTTCAAAGAGTCTTGCATCAAGGATGGATGCTTGAAGGTTTGATAGGGGTATTCTTGTGGTGAGTATTTATTTTTAATTTTTGCTTTCTTGGGTGAGAGTTTTCCAAAACAGTCAAGTTGTGCTGTTGAGCAGGGTCGTAATAAGACATGCTAACGTGGACAGGAAGCTGTATGGGTATAGATTATCTTGGTTTGCAATTGCAAAAGTACATGACTCTAGGTCAAATTTTCAAGTGTCCCTAAGACTGCAGTAAAGGTCACAGAACCATCTGGAACTTTTTTGTTTCTGTGGCACTTTTCTTTTTTCCCTGGAACTTAAATATCTTATTGGAAATAAGATTTAGTGTATTCCTACCTAAGTACTGGGTTTTTATGTGGGATATCTTTTTGCTTGTTCTCTGCTGTAATATATCACAAATTTAGTGGCCTGATCAAGTATCTTCTTTCCTTGTCTCATTTTACAGCTTCTTAGGTTAGAAGTTTGGCACAGATCTCAGTGGGCAAAGGCCCAGGTTTTGGGCTGTGTTCCTTCTGTAGGCTGTGTGTGTGTGTGTGTGTGTGTGTGTGTGTGTGTGTGTGTGTATCTACTTCCTGATCATTTCCAGCTTCTAGAAGCCCCTTGAATATCTTCATTGTCTATGTCTCTCTTCATCTTCAAAGCCAGCTCTGTAGGGTGAATCTTCTTGCTGTCACCTTTGGTCCTTTGCAGCCAGGCAGAGGTCTCTGCTTTTAATCACTTGTACTTAGACTGGCCCTCACTAGAGAATGCAGGATGTTCTCCCTATGACCTTTATCTGAAAGTGTTTGTGATCAAATAAGATAACATATTCTCTGGTTATGAAATTGAGAACATGTACACCTTCAGGGGTCACAGTTCTGCCCACCACATCTGTAATAAATCTTTCCCACATGTAAACACTTCCTCTGCCTTTTGAGGGCACTACTCACTTTTTCATAAGATAATTATGAGTGTTTTATAAATATTTCATAAGATTTGTATCTGTTTTTGGTTGTCACATTTATGTAGCAGGCTTGTTAATTGTGGAGGAACAAGATGAATTGTTTCTCCTTGGCCACATTAATACCTCGTTGAAAACTTCAGATCCTGAGCAGACAGGATAATCTCTGTGCTCTGATGTTTCCTGCTGCAGAAGGAGGGTTCACCCTTTCTGGTTACCAAGGCTGTTGTAAGCAGCCAGCTAGCTGACTGCGCCTGCAGAGCGGATGCAGGGAAGTATCTCGCTTGTTTAGGAGTAGTTCCTGTGTTCTGGTTGGGGAAGACAACTTAAGAGGTCTGAAGGATTGTATAGCAGATGTCCTGATTTTAATGGAGATTCCATTGTTTTTGCATTATTCTGTGTTTTTAGTGAGTTTTTAAATGAGGAAGTATGGCAGAGTAGTTGGTAGTTAGTTACTGTGTTCATTCAACCATACCCCACGGCCAGTCACTTTTTATGTCCTCCATGTGTTCACAGCTCTCTTAGGCTGCTAAAGCCTTGTCTCAGCTCCCCAGGGCTTTGGTTTATGCTCTGTCTTCAAGGTAAACGCCACACACTTTTTGTGTCTGGGTCATAGGAAGTGTGCGTGGTATCCTGGCTTCTTACTTTCAGTGCAGCTGTAAACAGATCTTTTATTATGCACATACAGGCAGGAATGATGCTGCCTGTTAAACCTTGCTAAACTTCCAGGCAGTAGGAATGGACAGGGTTTTCATTAATTTACATTTTGTGATATTGGGAGTTGAATACAGGGCCTTCACAATGAGCTACATCTCCAGTCTTTTTCTTTCTTCCTTTTTATTTATAAATTTTGAAACAAGATTTTGCTAAGTCCTTAACTTGCATAGGATGGGCTTGATTTGGGATCTTTCTGCCTCAGCCTTAAGGAGTGCTGTGATTACAGGAATGTGCTGCCAAGCCTGGCTATCAAAAGCTTCTTTTTAATCACTTAATGCCTCATAGATATCACAGTAAAAATACTTATAAACCATAAAGATTTAGCCAATGTGAATTATTATTACTGCTTGCTATTATTATTATTATACATAAGATATTAATAATAATATATTCTTGCTTTCTTTTTTGCTCTAGACTCACCTCGAGATCCTGGAAAAAAGCATCAATCCCAAGAAAATCTACTTCCGGCAGGAAACTCTCTGCCAGACACTGGGTGGAAATCCATGTCCTCTGGTGACCATCACAGCCATGCCTGAGTCTAATAGCACCGATGATCTGGAGCAGTTCCGTGAGTAAAACAGGCCCCCTCTCTTGGAAGATTTGGTTGGGGTAAGGTCCTTTACAGTCTTGGGAGTCCTCTGTCCCTTTGAGATCAAAACTCCATCGAGAGTTGGGGGAATTACCTATTTTTATAGGAATATATTCATAATTTTTTATGATAGCAAGGGTAAATATTAATGTTGCTTTATTGTTAGAAAATGAATTGCAAATAGGGAGATGAAATGATGTGCTTTTATAGAAAGCAGGTTACTAGTGACACTCACTTCCTTTCTGAAAACAGAACCAGGACTCCGAATCACTTTTTTCCAACCTCTAATCCAAAGAGTTTTCTCACTATACTTATTGCTGTTAAATTACGCTCAGTAAGTCAAGATTTGGAAAGGAAGGAAGTAGACCCCTTGAGCCTTGGCTGAAGACTTCCCTTGATGATCCAACTACTAGGATCTAAAGGGCTGATGATGTGAAGGAAGCTCTAGTTATGAACTGTGAAACCAAAGCCAAATTAAATGCCCACATGTGCACACACACACACACACACACACACACACGTATGACTACCTTGTCATCTATGAACTTTTAGAAATGGCTCTGGACACAGATGTAGACCTTAGATAGATAAGAGAAACTAAAGCCAGTGAAGAATGCTTTTCAGTACAAGGAAAGTTTGGAAAATGGACGGCTGGAAAATAAAACCCAGCTAATTTATTCCCAGAAGATACTGCCTACCTTGATGAGGTGTTAATGGCATTCAGGTGACTCTTTGGTGATACAAAATGTAATTTCTTACACCCCATCACATCTGACAATGGATGCTTAACAACCTGGCTAATCCACAACTGATTATCCCATCTGAATTAATGAGGCCCTAAAATGCCTTAATGAATAATAAGGGATTTTTCAAAAATTCTCTTATGTGTCTTATGCATTTAAAAGCAGTTTCTCTAACAGTCATTGTGTTCTCCACCCAGCAGATAAAAAACTGCTTGGGAGTTTGAGATAGTGATCCTTCCAGGGGTATCTTCCTTGAACAATTATTTATTTTACAAAGTGGATACTTATAAATTTGTTTTGCATGTTTTACATCTAAGGAGGAGAGAAGAACCCCAAAGTATAATTTTGATGTGGAAGTACCTGTGCTTTTGCATTTTTGATATTGGTGCTTTTGTGGGTAGCACATTTGTAGAGGCCATTCTTACTTTGAGAAGAGGACTTGAAACACAGAGAAGGCCGCTACATAATTTGGTGTTCCTGCAAGCAGTTCAGGTAGGAAAAGAGAGAGAGAGACAGACAGACAGACAGGAGAGATCTGTTAGTAACCCTTTATATAAATCAAAGGAGGTCATTTTCTGCTTGCTGTCTGCATGCTTAGTTATAAAAAATCTACACTTACATACACAATTAGAGTTTGTGGTTTCTTTCTTTATCTTTTCTCTTAAACGTGTGCTAATATGTCAGCCACTATTCATCTCTGGAAGTATTAAGGCAGGAGCAGGGACCTACAGTCATCATTTTTCTTGGCATTTGCAAGTGTTAATCACTGAGCTAGACCCTGAAGAAACCAGGACTATGGCCCAGGTTAAAGGACCTTTAAGAGCTGCCTTCATGATTGGGTCACTTGTACAGTTTCACTGGCCCCTTACTTCGAAAAGCAAGCACTTCATTTAAGGCTCTTTCATAACCAACTAAAATTCTTTCAAAAAAGTTTTTACTAGGTATTTATGGCAACGTGGATGGAACTGGAGGACATTATGTTAATGGGACATTATGTTAACTTATGCCAGATAAGTCAGGCACAGAAAGATAAATACTGCACAATTGCTCTGACTGTGAGAAACTAAGAAGTGGATCTAATAGAAATAGAGACTAGAATAATGGCAGGGCTGGGGGGTGGGTGGAGAGACAGGGAGAGGAGGTCTAGTGACCCCTGGGGTACAGTTGTGTGAGAGGAGTAACATCTGATGTTCTATAGCACAGTAAACTTGAGAATTAATAATTATTATTAAGAGTAATTGACAATTAATTGTATGATTTGTAATAGCCAGTAGGGGAGTTTGGGGAATAGTCCACGATAAATGTCAGAGGCAAAGGATATGTCAGTTACTGATCTGATCTTTGCACACTGAATACATGCATTGGAATCTTGGACTGAACCCTATAAATTATGTTTCTGTTAAAATTTGTATTTTTAAATTAAAGAATAAAGGACTTGAAGAAAAAATAAGTTTTTAAAAGAGACCTTAGATTTTCATTTTGCACTGGGTGTAACCAGTTGTGTAGCTGGTCCTGAGAGCACTTAAAGTTTTATACAGCCAGACTGGCACCCTTCCTTACCGCCATCCTCTCTTTCTCCATCATAAAAGAATACTTCTAACTTATTGACCCATTCGCTGAAAATCTTATTTGTGTGGGCCATGGGGCTGAAGGTATCTTTTACCTTGGAGGTTCATTTTAGGAATGCTTGTATTATGGGTTAGGTCTAGAATGTCTCCCATAAGTCTCATGTTTGTAGATGGTCAGGGGCACCACGGTCATCAATGGATTGAATCACTGATACATTCATCCGTAAATGTGCTGGTAGGAATGGGCCTGTTTGGAAGAAGTGTGTCACTGGAGGCATGCCTTTGGACGGTGTGTCTTGCTCTGGGGCTCCTCCCCTGTCTCTCTGTTTCCTGGCCACCATGACACAAGCAGCTTTCCTCTGTCAGGCTTTTGTGCCACGCTATTTCTCCCTTAGATCTAGCTGACTGTGAGCTAAAACTGCAAAACTGTAAGCCAAATTAAACCTCTCTTCCTTTAAGTTGTGAGTGTTGGATATTTTATCCCAGCAATGGGAAAATGACTAATATACTTCATTTGAAGGATGGGGTAAGTGTGGCTGAGAGAGGTTAAATACCATGATTGATGGTGGTACCAGATTCTAGGCCCTGTTATTCTAATTTCAGAGTCTATGCACACGGAAATGTGCTGACTCCATCAGCCTGTTCAGCATCAACATTCTGGCTTTACTCTGTGAGCCAGAACTTCTCTAGTAGCTTAGTTGTTAGAGTAGTGCATGTTAAATGGACCACAAATGTCTTGTTCTCTTGTTGCTCACAATGAATTTTATTCTCCTTTATATGTCAGCAGCATTTTCATGGTGGTCATTTCAGGCTCTGGGGCAGGGTTAGGGGCAGAGAGAAAATTCTTCTGGCCCAATGGTCTTTTTCTAAGACTCTCAAAGCCTTGCACAGAGCTTGACATCATGGGGCACAGTCTCATCTGCTACATAGTAAAAAATTTATAGGGTAGCTTGCAATATATGCCTGAGTACATGCCATTGCTGTGTTTCTAAAATAAAGAACCCAGAAAATATAAACACTACCTACTCTCCAAAGTGCAATTAACCATGCCTATAATTCAGAGGTAAAACCATTAACTTCCTTTGAGCCACAGAATGTGGTATGTTGATTTAGGAAGAGAATGTGGTACATGAACTAGCAGCTCAAGATTGTTCCATCTCCAGCTGCCCTCTGTGAGTTTAAATTGTCTTACCAACATCTTCCACCTAGGGACGGACTTAACGGGTCATGTGTGGGATGCTGAGCTGTGATTGGCTACTTTCTGCGTCACTGGCTGTCACTCAGAAAGAGGAAAGCCTTTCCTCCCACCTTATTGGATTATCACGTGAACCTTAATTTAGAAACTCAAGAGATAAAAGTATGGCCATGGGGGCTGAAGGACAATGCCCCTAATCAAGGCTGCTTTCCCTGGTGGTTTTCCTTTTTTTTTTTTTTTTGTCTTTTTCATTTTTTTATTGGTACCAGGGCAGGCACTTATGCCACTGAGCTAAATCCCAAGCCTCACTCTGGTGGTTTTTCTAAAACCTCAGATTTGGAGATTACAGAGGATCATTCACTGATTACTTTTGGTTCTTCCCAAGGTCTGGGCTCCAGAGAGTCTCCTGGAAGTGTTTATTTGGTTTGATTTACTTTTTAAAACCATTTTCATTTTAAGAAGTTATTTTCCTGAAAATATTTTAGCTTTACTTTGATGATAAATATGTTTTCAGTTCAGTCGTCAACAGATTTGTGGGCTCTATACTTCATCTCTGCTTGAGGGACAGAATGAGCCTTGTGTGCAATGCTCCCGGAGAGAGAGAGAACTCACTACTTCACGCCTGGAGGTTTGAGCCCTCATGGCCAAGATGGTGGCCAACTTTCAGGAGTCACACTGTCCTTGCCCTGGAATGAGGAAGAGGACATTCACTGGAAACGTGTTACTGAAGCCATAAAGAAAGAGACAGACTTGAGGGGAAAGGGACAAAAAAGAGTAGTTACCAGCAGTGTGGTGTTGGAGGCCTATAATCTCAGTACCCTAGGAAGTTCAAACCAGAGGATCTCAGGTTAGAACCCAGCCTATGTAATTTAATGACTCAGTAGGACCCTGTACCCAAAGTAAATAGATAAATAAGCCCTGAGGGTGTAGCTTAATGTGAAGGCCCTAGGTTCAATCCTTAGTATTAAAAAATATAAATATAAATATAAATAAAAGAAAAAAGCATCTTAGCCTCCCCCAACACCCTTCGTGATGGAAGAGGTTCTGGGGAGTCAGGAAGTGCAGGTCTTTCCTAACTGGTGAGAGTTGACACGGAAAAGGAGCCTAAGACTTCTGAGATTTGCACAACAGAGTGAGGAGAAGTGAACAGAATCTAAAGGCAATGGGGCAAGGCTTAGCTATACTAGACAGAAGACATTTAATGAGCAAGTTTGGGAACAGATTTGGTTGACAAGATTGTCCTGGGAAATTGTTTCCAGTGCTGGGACTATTCTTCAGAGGTTAATAATAGTCTGGCATAATTACCTCAGCAGCATATTTAAATTAATTAGCGCATTACATGGTATTAGATATTTTGATTAGCATGTCCTTTGAATATACAATTTCTAGGTAGAAAGTGGAGATGTTATCTGAAGTCCACTCTTCTGGAACAGAGGAACAGTGTGTGTGTGTGTGTGTGTGTGTGTGTGTGTGTGTGTGTCTGGTTTTTTTGGATTTGAACTGAGAGATGATGCTAAATTTATAAGCAAAATGAGAAGACAGTTTAGAATAAAGAAAGTCCTGGCGGGTCATTGCTCACCTGAATCCTAATGAAAGTAGAGAGAAATCTTGAAGGTCATTATTTACTCATCTGGAGAGGAGAGTGGTTCTGCATTTTTCTAGGCTCACTATTCCCCAAATCATTCTTGTTTGCTGTCTCTTGTTGCAAGCCTTTGTGTGGAAATTAATCTTAAAATCTTTAGATCTCCCTAAACTACTTGTGTAGATCTCCATTTTATAGATGGCCACTCGAGGTGCATTACCATCCTTGGTGGAGTAAGTGGTGATCCAGGAAGGAGTCTGCAGGTCTCTACCCCGCGTTCCCATTTATCCTGTACTTCAGGTTGTGCCTTCATTGAAAAATTTCCCTGAAATACACACACTCAGAACACAACGATTAAACCGGGTGTAGTGGCACATGCCTGTAATCCCAGCACTCAGGAGGGTGAAGCAAGAGGATCATTGTGAGTTCAAAACCATCATGGGCTACAAAGTGAGCTCAAGACCAGCCTGAACTGAACAGTGAGACTCTCTCAAAAAGACAAAAACAACCAACCAACCAACCAACCAACCAACAAACCTCCACAATGTTGAAGACTGCATATTTTGTTTACTTTCCCATTTTCTCCACATTTCCTGTAAAACTTTATATTCTTAGGGACCATTTCTTCCCAGAGATAGGAGAGTCCTGTTTTGAGCTGGAAGACCTACATCTCTGTGATGGATGCTTCTTTCTTCTTCGGAGTTTGGGTTTTTGTTCTGCCAAATTGGACATCTATGTCCTCAACCCCGACAGCCATATTGCCTTAACTGTCCTTAGCAGTGATCTGAGAGGAGGAACGAATTTGGGAAACTGTTCTGAGGGAAATGTCATCCTCCTGTTGGAAACTCACTTATTTTTGAAGTGAATAGTCACTACTTGCTCACAGTGATGAAACAACAAAGGTGGATGGGAGGGGGTGGATTTGCTATTTTTACAATTTGAGACACTTCCATCCTGTGTTTATTACAACCTAAGAGCAGAGCATAACCTTTCTATGTCTCTGGAGGTGAGATAATCTCACTCTGCTGCCAGAATCTCCCATGGCTCAGGCACTGTTCTTTCCAGGGTTCCGTGGTGGGGGGAGCTAAGGCTGCCTTGCCAGTTGTTAAAGAATACCTTTCTTTTTTCTTTTTCTTAAAAATATTCTTACAAAAGCAGTGTTCTATTCAGCCTGCCATTATGCTAAAAGCTTTTCCTTAGAAGACAATAGCTGTTCTCAGAAAAAGATTTACATGAGGTCCCCAGGGTGTAATGAGCTACCACACAGGCACCTGCCTGCGGTTGGGAGTTGTCACTTGTAAGTGGTATTAAATTAGGATGGAGTGGAAAAATATACAGTTACAGAATTCCCCTTTTGGCTTCTTTGCAAATCATTTTCCATCCTCTCTGGCCTTTGTCTCTTTTTGAGACACCTGATCAGGTACGAAGAACAGAGTTTTCCACTGGGGAGAGTTTAGTAAGTGACAACAGTGGTCCAGGTAAAACAGAAACTCAGGTGAAGTGATAACCTCTCACTCTTGGAAACTTCTGCCAAAGACATGGAGGGCCGAATAATGCTATGGGATCACGGAGTTTTAGTCCTTAAAAATCATGAAATCTATTAAGTTCAGTTCTGTACTAGTGGGGGACCTAGCTCCGGCACAGAAGCTGACCTGTGTGGGTTAGCTAGACTGCTGGTGGTAGAGGTAGCGTTAGATCTCAAGCCTATGGTCTCCTGGGTAAGCCATCTTTATTTTTTCTTTTTATTTTTTGCTATACAGCACTATTACTGACAAATATTTGAGCTGAAAAATTAAGTGTAAGAGGATAATATCATCTCTTCATGGAAATCTTCAGTGAAAGGAGTTAGAGAAACTGAACTGTATGCTTTTCTTGCCTTGTGATTTCCATCCTTTTAGGCAACTAGGGCAAGATCCCACAGTAGGAATTAGGAGTAAAAAGATAGATATCACTGAATCCTATTGAATCCTGTCAACAAAGCACTCAGGATCTACATTGTGTGTGTGTCTCATGCAAACAGCTTATTATAATACAGCACCTTATACTAAGACAGGGATCTGAAAACCCATCGTGAAGGGCTAGAGAAGAGAGGGTTTAACTGCATGGTGAAATCAAAGGAGGATTTATACCCCTGAGGGGAACCTGCATCAATCTCACTTGCATGGTGTTCTCATATTAATAAAGTTTTGTTTTCAAGGGAACCTCAGTTGAGAATCTAAAACTTATTTGAAGAACAAGCTGAAATTTTCTTCATGAAAAGACTATAAAGCACATCCAAACTATCTTAAATTTGTTTTCCCTCACACTTTTTACTGTCCTGGATCTGTAAATATGTCCTGGTGATTCTCAACAGTATCGCTGATTTAGTATGAGCAACTCCAAGTTGCTGAGACAGTTTACCTATCTCCTTTCTGCTTCACGTTTTGGCTTGTGACTCATGTGAATGAAAGGCCAAGAATTTTTCCTCCCATGGATGGTGGTGGTGTACTGAAATTGTAAACCTAACAATTTAATAGTTACTCTGTCATGTAGTATGATGTATGATATGTCATATAAATATTTTAGTCTTACTAAGTTTTGCATATCATTTGGTCCTCATAGTTGCTTTGTGAAAGGGAGAAAATAGTTATCATGCTCACATGACAAATTTAGTGCAAATGCCATTGGACCTGCATTTTGAAGTCAGATTTTTATGTTCAGAGAGACAGATGGACTGTTTTCAGGTAGAAAAACTGCATGTGCTCTATGTGGTTTAGGAAAAGGAGTCTTTCTGTGGCCATTGTTAGCTGTTCAGAGAATCTCTGGGTTCCAGGTAAAAGTGGGAATACAGTCCTTCAAAGCTAACAGAGTCTCAGCCTGATACTAGAGGCTCCCCACGGCTAAGGTGCAAACAGCTCTTCTTCACAGGCTAAGTACCACCCACAGGACAGTCCATCCTTCCATGCTCTGGATGGCTTGCTCTCTCAGTCTCCATAACCAACAAACAAAAACCTAACCTAAATTTTGCATTTGTCTTCTCTTTTCATCATCGAATGCCCTGGGGGGGGGGGTCCCCACCAACCTTCCAGTACCCCAGGTAGGCAAACTCAGAATACAGGGCTGTGCTAAGCAGATGGAACTAATGTATTTCTTGGAAGATTCACAATATGACCGTGAGTTTGTTCTTAAAATCATCATTAAACTATGTAGTTTTTACTTAATAAAGCAATTTTTTGTTAATGGGTATTTACTTGTGTAGAAAAGCCATAACACTGAGCTGAAAAACTGGTAGCCCAATTCATGACAGCAATCTGATCTGAATAAGGAAGAAACAGAAAGAGAAAAGGGAATGTGCCTTCCATGAACAAAAAGAACTCAAAAGAAAATATGGTAAAATGATAATAATTTTTAAATCCAGATGTAAGTACACAAGTGTCTGTTGTATTATTTTCTGAGTATCTCTAACACTATGAATATTTAATATCTAGGATTTAAAAATTAAACTAAAAGTGCCAACATATTTTTGTTTTAAAAGTGGATAAATTAAAGTAAAATAAGTGAAAATAATTCCATATTATTGCTCCTATTATTGCTCCTCAGACTATTGTTAATGTTTTATGTTATGCTTTAGTGCATATACACACAACTTAGTCACTTCCAAACGTGTGCACGCATACAAATATAGCCTTGAAAGTTAGATAATGTGGACTTAAATTACCTTTCTTGACAGTTTTTTTTCTGCAGAGGTCTAAATCTCTTCCCCCATGAATTCTGAGAATTGACACCTTCACCAGTTTCTGTGTTACCAATTCACTCCTCTTAAAGAGTACGGGAGATTGTTTTGCAATGCTCTGATCAACCAGGAATCTGCCAATATTCTGCATTTTTTGTCCCCACTAGAATTTTTAAAAAATATCTTAACTCACCTCCCTCCAACTCCTCACCATTTCAGAGTTATTTTAATCTGTATTTCTTTGGGCATGATTCAAGTGTTCCATAATTTACAATATTTTTTTATTTATAGATCTCCTTTTCAATTGGTTATTTAAAAATTTAGCTGTCTATTGACTTATTAGATGAGTCTTGTATTTTTGTAATGGTTTTATAAGGAGCTCTTTGCATATGGAAAACCTTCTCTGCTGAACATTAATTCACTCATTTAGCCAATATTTGTTGAGTATTGATCACTGTACTAAGCATAGAGGATATTTTCTTCTAGTCAGTAACTTATTTTTGTCGGTCATTTTGGGGGACTTAATTTTCGTGGAGTCTAATATAACTTTCTTTTTCTTTATGCCTGAGAGAGTAACGTGGTAAAGGACACGTTCTTATTCCAAATCAATTGAAGTAAGAGTAGATGACAGTGATTTGCTCATGGTTGTGTAGCTATAGAAAGTAGAGTCAGAATGAGAATTCACATATTCTCAAATCAGATCTAGAGAACTATATTGAATGCAATACCAAAATCCATATAAGGTAAAAGTTTAGATACAGGAGCAGCAGCAACAAAATGGACATCCATGTAGCTGGTACCTATGTTAAGGAATATATCACCTATAAATATATTTCAGAATTCTACAGGTGTTTCTCAGTGGTGTCTACAATAACTGCCTCAAAATAATGACCATCCTGAATTCTGAGTTAAATGATCTCTAGCTTTTTTTATATATTTAAATTACATACTTAAATATCTCAGACACTTTACTGTTTGAGTTTGCCTTTTTAGAAATGTATATGAATAGAAACATAGTATATAACTATTTAAATAAATTGCTTATTTTTTCAACAGTATTTTTGTTTCAAACATATTGACATGTTTGAGCTGACTTCCACTCACTTGTTTTCCATTGCTTTACAATTTTATGCATGAATTTAAGTCAGTTTCCCTTCTCATAATTCCTATTTTGAAGACCTAGGCCCAGTATGAATATATTTTGAGTATGGAGGAAATTAAGTTTAAATGAGTTCATGAGGGTGGGATCTTGATAGGATTATTATCCTTATAAGAAGGAACAGGAGAGAGTTCACTTTCTCTGTCTGTGAGAATGAGGATATAAAGTGAATTTTTCAAGCAAGAAGAGGCCCTCTAATACCCGATCATGTTGGCACACTGATTTTAGACTGCCATCCTCCAGAACTGCAAAAGAACGTATTTGTTGTTTAAGCTTCCCTGCCTATGGAATGTATTTCTCCTAGGAATTTTATCATCAGTCTTTAATCTACTTTGAGCTAATGTTTGCATATAGTGTGAAATAAGGGTTCAATTTCATTCTCTTAATGTGAATATCTAGTTTTGTCAGTATCATTTATTGACTGTTCCTTTCCCATTCTGTGTTCCTGGAAATTTTGTTAAAAATCAAAGTTGATTATAAATGCATAGATTTATTTATGGGCTTTCACTTCTAATTCTATTATGTCAATATCATGCGTTTGACTGGTATAGTTATGTATTTTGAAATCAAGTATTTTGAGGCCTTCATTTTCTTAGTCAAGATTTCCTTTGACAATTCCAAATCTTCTGTGATTCTGTATGAATTTTGGACATATTTTCCATTTCTGTTTGAAATGTCATTAGAACTTCGTTAGCGATTTTACCAAGTCTATTGATTGTTTGGGATAGTATGTATTTTTAACAGTAATTTTTAAATTAATGAATATGGCATACCTATTAATTTATTTGAGTCTTCCTCAATTTCTTCATTCACATTTTATAGTTTCGAGTGTATGGATCTCTCATCTTCTTTATTAAATTTATTCTTAATTTTCTTATGTTATTGCAAATTGAATTTTTCAAACAGTTGTTGGTGTATGGAAATGGTATTGATTTTATATCTTGTGGCTTTATTGAGGTTATTAATTCTAACACTTTTTTGGTGGAATCTTTATGGTTTTCTATGTTGATGAACAAATGATTTATAACCAGAGACAGCTTTATTTCTCCTTTTCCAATTTTCATGCCTTTTATTTCTTTTTCTTGCACGATTGCTCTGGATAGGACTTCCAGTACTGTGTTGAAAATCTTTTAGCTTTTCTGTTTTGAGCGTGATGTCAGCTAGGGGCCTGTTCTATATGGCCTTTGTTAGGTTGATGCACATTCTTTCTGTACCTAATTTTGGTCATGAACGGATGTTGGATTTTGTCAGTTGCACTTCTTGCATTCATTATAATAAGATTTTTGTTCCTCATTCTTTTAATGTCGGTGTCATATTTATTGATGTGTGTGGTATGCTACACCTAATGTTGTGTATTACATTTATAGTATCACATTGAATCCCACTTGAACATGATAAATAATCTTTCCAATGATGAATTCCATTTGCTAGTATTTTGTTCAGAATATTTGCATCCATGTAAATTGGGAAATTGGGCTGAAGTTATTATTACTATTATTTTTTTGCTTTGTAGAATTGTTGTCTAAATTTGATATCAAGGTAATGCTAGGAGAATTTGATAAAGACTATAAAGTTAATTCTTCTTTAAATATTTGGTAGAGTTCTCTAGTGAAGGCTTTAGTTCTTGAGCTTCTATTCACTGAGAGATTTTAAATTACTGAGTCATTGCTACTGGTCTGTTTAGATATTTTATTATACTATTTAGTCTTACTAGGTTGCTTGTTTCTAGGAATGCATCTGTTTTTTCTAAATTAACCAGTATGTTATGGTATAATTGTTCAGAAAGTTTCTTAAGATTCCTGAATTTCTATGATATCAGTTGTAGTGCTGCTTGTTTCACTTATAATTTTATGGGGTTCTTATTTTAACTGATAAGAATCTATCAATTTCACATTTCGAAAAAACAACTCTTAGTTGCATGAATTCAGAGATTTTTGGTGGGCTGTCTGATGTGGGTAGGCTTCTTGATGAAGTCCTGGGCAGGTGCCTGGTATGTGGACAGCTGGTGTATGCCTCTGGAGATTGTGTTTTTGGGTGCACATTTGAAGGTAGGGCTTGGTGGGACAGGCCTATATCTTCATCTAAATTTTATTTTAAAGAGGGTAAAACTAAACATAACAAAATAGAACAAAGCAGATCAGAAGAAAACTATGTAAGAGACACAGATTTTAATGCAAGACAACAGGAGATCATCACTGTCTATTATATTGTCTCTTGTTTTCTTCTAAATAGTTGCCCATATCTTCATACATAATGAATTCGTACAAAACAAAATAGTATTAAACTGATCAGAACAGGATGATGAAGGCATTTTAGGTCTTCAAGACCAGACAATAGGGAAGTCAACAATGGCTGTCGTAATGTCTCTCATTCTCTTCAAAATAGCTTTCCATACCTTCATGTATGTTGAAATTAAACAGTACAAAACAGACTAAAATCACTCTGAACCAAGAATAATACTATTGTTGGATTTTAGAGCATGATGCTATGGGATCAGCACTGGGTATCACCATACTGTCTCTTTTCCTTCAAAGTAGCTGTTCACTGCACCATGCGTTATATAATGCATTCTCATAAACTGTTTAGGAGAAGTCCTACTCATGTATAAGTCTCTACATGTATACCTATCCTTTCTATACTAGAGGGAAAAACAAAACAAAACACATGCATAGAAAAACATGAAACAAAAAAGATGAATAAAAAAGACAAAACAAGGTGGTAGGAGCATAACTAGGGTTGTTATTTTACATAATGATCTTCAAGAGTTCCTCAGACCACCATACAATAATATGTACAATTGTTCCAAACCTATGAACATTAACTATTTTGTTCCAAGAACTTATAGAATTTGTAGCACAATCATCTTCGCTATCCTGTGCGTTTATATAATTTTTGATACTTTTTCTTTTCCTAATTTTACCTGAGATATTTTTTCCCCTTTAAGCAGATTCCTATCCTTTCACTGTATTTGTTGAGTATTTTGTATCTTATGTACTCTTACCATTTCTTACACTAGGGAGACTGTACAGTATTTACACATGTGAGTTGATTTATTTCACTTATGAGTATGCTCATGAGTTGCATCCATTTACTTATAAATATCTCAATGTGATCATTCTTTATAGCTGAGTAGTACTCCATTGTAGAAAAATACCACATCTTTTTTTTTATCCATTCCTCAGTTGATGGACATTTAGATTGATTCCAAGATCTGGCTATTAAAATTGTGCTGATATAAACATAGATGCACATATATCACTGTTGTATGGTGTTTTCAGTTCTTCTGGGAATATGCCCAGAAGTGGAAGAGCTAGATCAAGTGGGACCTCCAATTGCAGCTTTTTGAGGAACCTCCAGACTGACCTCCACAGTGGCTGCACCAGTCTGCACTCCCACCAACAGTGCAGGAGAGTTCCTTTTTCCCCACAGCATCTCCAGAATTTGTTGTTGGTAGATTTCTTTATCTTGGCCATTCTTTCAGGAGTGAGATGGAATCTCAGTGGGGTTTTAATTTGCATTTCTCTAATGACCAATGATGCTGAACATTTTTTCATGTATTTATTTGCCATTTGTATTTCTTCATCTGAGAACTATTTATTCCTTTCAGATGCCCATTTTTGGAATGAGTCTTTGATTTTAGGGATCTGATTTTTAAAAATTCTTTGTATGTTCTAGAAAAAGTCCTCTGTCTGAGGGACAGTTGACTAATATTTTTTCCCAATTTGTTGGTTTTCTTTTCACTGTGCTGGAGATTTCTTTAGACACGCAAAAACTCTTTAATAAGATGTGATCCCAGTTATTGATTCTGTGAAGTATTTTGCAGGCGGTTTGATGCTTGTTCATGAATTCTCTACCTATCCCTAGGTCTTCAAGATTTCTACCTACTTTGTCTTCCAACAGATTTAGCGTTTCTGTTTTAATATTAAATCTTTGACCCATTTAGACTTTTATTTAATACATTGTGACAGGCATGGATCCAGTTTTAGTTTTTAGCATAAGGAGAGCCAATTTTTCCAGTACCATTTATTAAAGAGACTATGTTTATTCCAATGGGCATGCTTGGCCCCTTTATCTGAGATAAGGTGGCTGAGTTTGTTTGTAGTTGTAGTTGTGTCTTCTAATCTATTCCACTGATCTTCAGGTCTGTTTTTTTTTATTCTAATATCATGCTGATTTTATTACAGTAGCTTTGTAGTATAAAGTCATGGATTGTGATGCTGCCTGCCTTGCCTTGTGGCCTAGAATTGCGTTTGCTATCCAGATGAATTTTAGGAATTATTTCTCTAGATCTGTGAGGTATGTTACTGATATTTTGATTGGGAATGCATTAAATCTGCATAATAATTTTGGGAGAATGGCCATTTTCACAATGTTTGTTCTTCCTACCCGTGAACAAGAGATATTTTTCCATTTTCTGAGGTCCTCTTCAATTTCTTTTTTCAGGCTATTATAATTTTCCCTGAATAGATCTTTTACTTCTTTTTTTAGATTGATTCCTAAGTATTTCATTTTTTGGATGCTATTGTGAAGGGTGTGGCTTCTCTTATTTTTTTTTCAGTGACTTTGTTTTTAGTGTGTAGGAATGCTATTAATTTTTAAGTGTTAACTTTGTATCCAGTTATATTACTGAATTTATTTATTATGCCAGGAGTCTTTCAATGGAGTTTTGGGGGTCTTCTATGTAGAGTATCATATCATCTGCAAATAATGATAATTTAACTTCTTTTCTTATTCTTACTCCTTTTATTTCTCTCTCTTGTCTAATTGCTCTGGCCGGTATTTCCAGCATTATATTGAATAAGAGTGGTGATAATGGACATCTTTGTCTTGTGCCTGATTTTAGTGTAAAGTCTTTCTGTTTTTGGTCATTTCATATGAAGCTGGCTGTTTGTCCTAGATGGCTTTTTTCATATTGAGGTAAAGACCATCTATTCCAATTTTCTGTGAAGTTCTTATCATGAATAAGTGTTGGACCTTATGAAAAACATTTCCTTCATCTACAGAAATGGTCACGTGGTTCTTATTTTTGGCTTTGTTGATATGGTGGATTACATTTATTGATTTGCATATGTTGAACCATCCCTGCATGCCTGGGATGAATCCCACTTGTTTATGGTGTATAATCTTCTTGATGATTTACTGCATTCTGTTTGCTAATATTTTATTGAGAATTTTTGCTTCTATGTTCATTAGGGAGATTGGCCTATAGTTCTCATTTTTGGTTGGGTCTTTCTCAGGTTTTGGTATTAGAGTAATATTTGCTTCCAGGAATGTTAGGGAGAATTGCTTCCCTTTCAGTTTCATTGAAGAGCTTGAGGAATGTCAGCATTAAATCTTTTTTGAATTTCTTACAGAATTCTGCAGTGAATCCATCTGAACCTGGGCTTTTATTTGTTGTAAGGATTTAATTTTGTTAATTGAAATTGGGTTATTCAGCAGATTTTCATCTTCTTAACCCAGTTTTGGTAATTCACATGTTTCTAGGAATCTATCCATTTCTTTGGTGTTATCAAGCCTATGAGAGTAGAGGTTTTGGAAATAGCTATTGATGATCTTCTTTATTTCCACAGGTTCTGTAGCGATTTCACCCTTTTAATTAATTATTGCATGAATTTGAGTTTTTTCTTTCATTTTTAAAATAAGGTTGGCTAGGAGATTATCAATTTTATTTATTCTTTCAAAGAACCAATTCTTTGATTCATTGATTCTTTGTATTGTTTTCTTCATCTCTATTGCATTGATTTCTGCTCTGATCTTTATAATTTTCTCCCGTGTTTTGGCTTTGGGCTTGACTTGCTCTTCTTTTTCTAGATGTTTGAGACATAGGTTTTTTATTTGTGTTTGTTTTGTTTTCTTGATGTGGGAATTCACCACAATAAGTTTTCCTCTAAGGACTGCTTTCATTGCATTGCACAGATTCCAGTAAGATGTATTTGTATTTTCATTTGTTTGTAGGTATTGTTTAATTTCTTCTTTAATTTCTTGTGTGACCTCTAATTGCTCAGGAGTGTATTATTCAATTTCCATGTGTTTGTGGGGTTTTTGCAGTGTCTTTTGTCATTAATTTCTAGTTTCATGGCGATGTGATCTGATAACATGCATGGAATAATTTCAGTCCTTTTGCATTTACTCAGGCATGTTCTGTGGGCTAGTACATGGCCTATTTTAAAGAACATTCCATGTGCTGCTGAGAAGAATCTATATTCTGATGTTGTTGGGTGGAACACTATATAATGTCCACTAAGTCCATTTCTTCACAGGTGTGAAAGAGTTCTGTTATTTCTTTGCTGATTTTCTGTCTAGTTGATCTGTCCCTTTGTGTCAATGGTGTGTTAATGTCTCCTGTTTTAAATGTGTTATTGCTTACTTGATTTTCTTTTCTGTTATTATTTGCTTTGTATAGATGGGTGCTTCTGAATTTGGTGCATATATATTTAAGATTGTTATCTCTTCCTTTTGAAGTTTTCCCCTAATTAGTATGTAGTAACCATATTTATCTTTTTGGATCATTCTTGGTTTGAAGTTCACATTGTTTGCAAACAAAATGGCTCCCCATGTTTTTTGGGGGGATCCTGTTGCACGGAGTATTGTTTTCCATCCTTTGACTTTCAGTCTGAGTTTCCTTTTGGTTTAGATAGGTTTCTTTTATACAACATATGGTTGGATGTTTTTTCTTGATCCATTCTGCCAGTCTGTATCTTTAAATTGATGAAGATCATTTACATTAATGGTTATAACTGATATATATTGGTTTACTCTTGATATGTTATATTTATGCTGTTGATTCTTTACCTTTCCACTGTTTAATTGTTTGCCTTGCTTAGTGATTTTTTCTATGCCTGTCTAGAATGTCTTTCAGTATTCTTTGCAGGGTTGGTTTGGTGGTCATGAAATTCTTCAGCTGTTTTTTGTCATAGAAGTATTTTATTTCTTTATCCATTTTGAAGGACAGTTTTGCAGGGTACATCAGTCTGGGTTGGAAGCTGTTTTCCTTTCGGATCTGAAATACTTCACTCCATGCTCTTCTTAACTTCATTGTGTTGAGAAGTCTGCCGTGATTCTGATAGGCTTTGCTTTATAGGTGATCTGTCTCTTCTCTCTACCAGCTTTTAATATTCTGTTTTTATGTTGGATTTCTGGGATGTTGATTGTTATATGTCTGGGTGTAGTTTTATTTTGGTTATGGCTATGTGTAGTTCTATATGCTTCACTGATCTGTATGTCAATTTCCATTCTTATATTTGGGAAATTTTCAGCTATTACCTCTGTAAATAGCCTCTTTAAATCATTTGTGTTGTCACCATCTTTTTGGTTTATATCTATCAATCTTATATTGTTTTTCTTTGCATCATCTTGCAGCTGTTGAATTATTTCCTGTTTTCTTGTTATTTTTAAAAGACCTTTCCTTTCCTAGTTAGTAGGTACAATCTTGTCCTTGAGGTTTGAAATTCTATTTTCACTTTTATTGAGGTGATTTTGCTAACTTTCAATGGAATATTTGATTTCCTATATATCTCTTGGAATCTGCTTCATGTATTCTTTTTGTTTCTTATATTGCTCATTCAGGGTTTCCATATTTTTGCATTGTTCTTTTAATTTTCTAACTGTCTTCTTTAGCTGTGTTCAGCATTTCTTTCATTACTTTTATCATTTCTTCTTTTACCTGGGATATTATTTCTGATCTGAGTTCTTTTATAGCTTCCTGGAGTTGTTTCTTTACTTCAGTTGTTATCATTTCAAGAATTTCAGGTGTATGACATATTTTCTTCTGTGTCCATATCTCATAGGCTTGCTTGGGTTGGGCTGGAAGTTTGAGATTACATTTTGCTTTTTCATTTTGTCATTTTCCTATATTTCCAGGTTTTGAGTGATGTTCCAAAACTTCCCCTGTGCGCTGGGAATCAACTCATGCAAATTTGGCTCCTGGGACTGAATTCAGGCCCCTGCTAGCTGCCTGGAGGTCACTGCGCATGCCCCAGTTAGGCTGCAGGGACTTCCTGTGCATCCTCCAATGATCTGGGACACTGGGCATGTTCTAACCACTTTGGAGTGACATTGCAAAGCTTCCCCTCCCCATGTCCTGGCATTCAACTCACATACTTTTGGCTCCTGGAATTGAATTCAGACCCCTGCTAGCCGCTTGGAGGTTGCTGGTATATATCTTAAGTGTACGGTGGCTGGCTTGGTGTTGGGATCTCATAATTTACCTGTCCACTGAATCTCAGGGACTGCAGACTCAGTCTATGGGGGCAGGCTCATTATCCATGTCAGTGGTGGCAAGTCAATGACACGTGGGTCACAGTGTGCTATTTCTGCCATTGAAAGCTCTAAAAGATTGGATATCAGTGGGCTAGGACTCCTGAGAAAGGCCTAGACCAGAGTGGCAAACCTATGGGATGTGTGCTGCAGTGAGCACACAGAGCCCTCTCTTGGCATGCGAGCCAAGTTTCCCCAGCAGCTGAGCCACAGATAATAGTTGTTTTTATCTAAAGTAAAAGTTCAGTACTCAGGCTCAATTTTAGGGTTGTCACTTTGTCATAAATAAGTCGAGTTTTGGTTGCCTTTTGGGCACTAGGTCTCTGAAAGTTTCTCCATCCTGGCCTAAACCTTGAGTCTCATGAAGCCTAGTGTTGTGCGTACTGGTCTGGAGCTTGAGGCCACAGAGTCGATCTGGAAAGGCATCTATACTTTCTCTTGTTGAACATCTGAGAGTGCTATTATACTGGGGTGAGAACAGTCTCTATCTTGGATTTTAATTCACCACATTTGGTTGGTGAATTAAAATATATGTGGAGACTGGCATATTGTAAATTTGTTGGGACTGAGATGAAAAGTTATTTTTTTGCTTCCCCTTCTATGATTTGAGACAGAAGAACCTTTGGGGTCTCAGCTGCATACAACAGGACTTCTACTGGATGCCTTGAAATGGACAAGCCCCATCCTTCCCCCCTTGGTCCTTGTGTCCCTAGAAGAAACCTTCAAAGCAGAAGCACAAGGTTTCCAACATTTTGTTGAAACCCTCAGGAGAAAACTATGCTGTGATTTCCAAAGTTGCTTAGGTTTACTTTGTTTTTGGCATCTACAATTTTTTTTTAAAAGATCAATTCAGCAGTGCATTAGAATAATTAAAAATTACTTTGGTAATCTTTTTGTTTTATTCAAAGGATTATTCAGGCTATATCCTGTATTATTCTTCATGAAATGGAATTTCTTACTTCTTGATCTCACTTCACATGCTGCTTCATTCTATAAGAAAAGAAAAGAAAAGAAAAGAAAAGAAAAGAAAAGACAAGTCTATTTTAAAAATTTATTGTAATGGATAATATGAATTGAAATTTTGTTTGCAGCTTGAAACTATTCTATATTTAGAAATTACATTGTTCCTGCTGAAAATAAAATGCTTTCTCATGATTTTTGAAACAATTCTTTTTTTTTCCCTTTGCAAACAGTAAGAATTGTAGTGAAGAAGTAGTTTGCAATTTCAGCCTTAAGATAATGCTGGGATTAGATTTTCTTTACTTCTAGATTTTCTAGGGACACTAGAACTATGTGATTCTGTTTTGTTTTCTTTTTGGTGTGGAATATGACTGAAGCACCTCTTCTGTCTGGTTTCAGTCACCTGTTTCCAACGTCACCAACCAGAAGCCTCAAAAGACACATTATTAACCTCCCTCAACATCGTTCTGCTCTGTGAGGCTTGCTTGAGTCACTCCCATCATTCTGTCCTGTGAGAGGTCAGTGGGTCACTGGTGAGTGACTATAACAGCGACTTCCTCTCACTACACACACACACACACACACACACACACAGGCAGTCCTATTGTAATCTTAATTTATAAGCTTCTGAGATAGCATTAGACTTTCATATCTGTTTTCAAATAGGGATTGGACACAGTAGAAGGAACTGGATATGACTGAAATGGTACGTATCAGTTGGTTTGGGGTGGTTTCCCATTGCTGTTCTTTTTTTAATTTTTTTAAACTTTTATTTATTTATTTTTAAAAATATTTTATTTAAAAGGAAAAAGAGAAAAAAAAGCAGAACAAAACAAAACAGTGTAAGGGTACAAGTAATTCAGAACTACAGAAAAGCAAAAAACCAAAAACCGGATGCTATCACCAGTTATTGTTATCGCTATCATCTTAGAAACGGTGTTTCAGGTCACAGGATCAAAGCACACAACCATTGCTGTTCTTTCAAATGAAGTTGTAGAGAGGAAGTTATTTGACCAAATGAGCTTTTATAAACAGGAGTCTCTTGAGACTACAGCTGGGAGCTCATACCATTGGTTTTAGAAGAGAGATTCAGGAACACAGATTGAGTCATCAGCAGATTAACTGCCCAAACTGTGATTATTAAAATGCATGGCCATGGTCACTTTGCTAACGATTGAGTGATCAAATTCTACCTCGACTAGTTATAGGCAAATATTTCCTTTTCTGGTCACTAGGTGATCACATTGAAAACTCAAATGCCGCAGCTCAGAGGGAATCCATGTGCATTGCATTGACTGTGTCTTGTGACTCTTCATGGTTCGGTGCACTTCGAGTCCAGGTGGCAGCTCTGAGATTTTGACATTTCAGAATTTTGTAGGGCAAGGGCATCCTTAACGTGTAGTGATGCACAAATCACATTTAAAACTTTTTACTGGCGAAATTGACAGGGCAGATCTGTAATTAGAAAGGCCAGCAGGGCTCCCTGTACCCAGGATGTTTCCATAGAGCTGTCACTGTCTCCCCTCAGTCAGGATCATGAGACTGGGACACTGAGCAAAAACATCTTGTTCCATGTTCAACATAAATAACTCCATCATTAGCAATGTGACAAGTCAAAGGAGAATCTAAATGTCAAAAGATAGGGATTTATGTGTCGTAAATGATGAGTAATTCTGAAAAGTTTCAGCTGCTGGAGAAGCAGCTTTAACTCTGGAAGATATTATTGGCAACTCCCAGAGTTGAAGGGGCGTGCATCTCTGATTTTCATTCTGAAGCTTAATTTGAGGTTTTGAAAACATTTTGGGCTGAGAAAGCAGTAGTGTTCTCCCAAATTTGAATCATGGTTTATCTCAGTATTTTTTGGCTTTTCATTTTTTTGTGGGTCAGTTTCTCTGTCTTTTAAAGTGGAGGATTGTAAGTAACATTTTACTTTGTTTAAGGCTATAATGTAGCCACTGTCTATTATGATTTTGAACTCTTAACAAAAGCAAAGAACTCGTAACATACCAAATTGCTTCTGAGAGCTCTTTATGCAAACAGCTTTTTTATCCCTTATGATTGAAAAGAAATGTCACCAGGTGTCATGGCAGTTTCCTGAGTTGTTATGAGAAAAGCAAGAATCCTTATCTTAATTTCACTTCAATCAATAGCAGTTCCTAATTCACAAGGAAGAGCAGAGCAGAATGCAAACTGTCCCGCTTTGAAGGAAGCTGTGATGTAATGATTTGGTGGGCAGCTTACATAGTTTAATTAAGAAGCTTGATTAAATCAATAGGTACCCGACAGTTCAGTCTGGCAATAAGCTTAATCTCATTAAATGTTGTTCAGGCCCCAATAATTGATTAATAATACATTATCATTTATGAATTATTGACTTCAAGTTATTATAATTGTTCCTGCTTTGTTCATAGCACCTGCTGCCACATGTTAATTATGAAATCCTCAAGCACTTTTCTTGGAATAACTTTAGAGATAAAGCTGATTGGTTTTTTAATGAAGCAAGATTATCTTTAGTTCAGAGCCAGTCAGAATGTGCAAGACTTTCTCAATCCTGTATTGTTCATTAAGAGGGTGCAGGCATTCAGCTTTTCTTTTTAATTGAGGCTCAAAGAATTAAAAGATGAGGCTGGAATTCAATGGTGGGCCCTAATAAATGAGATGGGTGATGTTAGTAGTAAGCCTTCAACTCTCAGCTGTTAGTGGATTTGCTTTATTGAAATTATTAAGCAGGACCAGTGAGGATCGCATCTTTCCTGAAAGAGAGGGTGATTTTATAGTCAGTTTTCAAGGAAGATGTAGCTTCTCAGAAAGGGAAATGGAATTGGCCATGTGAAAGATGATCCTGAGTCCTTAAAGAGAAATATAGAGTTATTCCAAGAAAAGCCATTTAGTATGTGCTATTATTGGAACCAGGAACAGAGTATATAGACATCATTCTTGACATCCAGATTCTTCTAGTGTGTATGTCTTTGGGCTTTGACTGTGTGCCCACTGGCATTTAGGAATTCTAGCAGAGCACGGGACTTCTCCTGATATATATATATATACACACACACATATATATATATTCCCCCCCCCACCACCATGGTTTGGGAAACTGAACTCATGACCTTGCCCTTGCCAGGCAGGCATTTACACTGCTAAACTAAATCCCCAGCTCCTGGGTAGGTGTGGATTGGGTACTATTCAGGGAAGAGCCTTTGGTGGAAGAATACTTCCCTCCTTCTCCAGCCAGGTTAGCTCCTCTGCATGCTGAAACCCAAGCGTATATAATTTTAGCTTGGGCAATGGATTTCCCTCTATCCCTTACGTATTTCTTTATACCTAGCATCTCTACTTCAAAGGACGTGTTTATGAAGCGTGCCTTAGAGGGGCCCACTGTAGCAGTATAAAGAGTTTAGATGAAATTATAAGTGTCCTGAGAGTACAAAGAGATTGGAAAAGCAACTTTTAATAGATTTGACTGCTATCTCTGGATTGAAATAAACCCCAACTCATCCTGGAGTGAAGGGCTCCTCCTGAGACTCCACCTAATTCCCAGAATATTATTTTAGGATTTATTTGACAACTTGATTTATTTGGGTTATGCTTGATTTATTTTTTGCTAGCTTTTCCAAATTGCTCTCACAGGATCCACACTCATCTGTGCCATAATGTAGAGGCATAAGCAGCTGCAGGTAAGGAGGAGACAGCATTAGGAAGCCTGACTCTTCTGACTCAGCAGCTCTTCCCTTAGGAACTTGGTTCCTCCTCTGAGAAATGTGGAGACTGGCCAGAGCAGAGATGATCCTGTTGCATAAGATTTGGGTATTATGCCTATCACCATGTACTAAATTAAAATCTAAATGGATCAAAGATCTGAATATTAAAACAGAAACACTAAATCTATTGGAAGACAAATTGGGTAAAAACCTTGAAGACATAGGGGTAGGTACAGAATTCATGAACAGGAATCAAACTGCACGGGAAATACTTCCCAGAATCAATAACTGGGGTCATGTCTTATTGAAAAGTTTATGCATGTCAAAAGAAATCTCCAGCATAGTGAAAAGAAAACCCACAAATTGGGAAAAAATCTTAGTGAACTGTCCCTCAGTCTAAGCACTTCTGTCTAAAACATATAAAGAATTAAAAAAATCAGACCCCCAAGATTCAACTATGCAATCCAAAAATTGGCATCTGAGATGAATACACACTTCTCAGATGAAGAAATACAAATGGCAAATAAATACATGAAAAAATGTTCATCATCACTACTCATTAGAGAAATGCAAATTAAAACCACACTGAGATTCCATCTTACTCCAGAATGACCAGGATCAAGAAAACTACCAACAACAAATGCTGGAGAGGTTTTGGGGAAAAAGGAACTCTCCTGCATTGTTGGTGGGGGTGTACACTGGTGTAACCATTGTGGAGGTCAGTCTGGAGATTTCTCAAAAAGCTGGGATCGGAAGTCCCATTTGTTCCAGCTATTCCACTTCTAGGCAAATTCCCAGAAGAACTGAAAACATCATACCACAGTGATATATGTGCACCCATGTTTATAGCAGCACAATTTGTAATATCCAGATATTGGAAACAACCTAAGTGTCCATCAACTGAGGAATGGATAAAAAAGTTGTGGTATTTTTCTACAATGGGATACTACTAAGCTATAAAGAATGATCATATTGAGATTTTTATAAATAAATGAACACAGCTTGAGACCATACTCATAAGTGAAATAAATCAAGCTCACATTATAAATACCCAATACTCTCCTTAGTGTAAGAAATGGTAAGAATACATAAAAGTATGGGGTAATTATGATTCCTCATCATGTAGCTTTGAAGCCTTATAATGTTTTCATTCATTAGTTGGAATGGTTTTAATCTGGGTTGTTTGATTTTATTGTCTATGATGGTATGAACAGCTATATTGAAGAAAACAAGACATTATAATAGCTGGTGCTGATTTAATATCATCTTGTTCTGAAGTCCTATCAAGCTTTTGTTCTGTCTCCATCAGTTTTATCATGTTGGATTTTATTGGATTTTATTATATGTAATAGTATAAAAGTTTTTTTAGGGACAAGGAAATAATATAGTAACCATTGTTCGTTTTCTGTTAGTTGTTTCTGCACACCCTGTAATACTTTCATTCTCTTGAATGGTTTTATACTGCTTTGTTATGTTTGATACTATAGTGTATGAAAGTATATTCAAATACTTGAAGGAAAGATACACTATGGTAGCTACTGTTATGTCGAGTTGTCTAGAGGTGAAACACTATGTTGCTTAAATTGTTCTGTTCTGACCTGTTTTGTTATGTCCTCTTTTAATCTTTAAAAAAAAAAAATTTGGGGGGGAGTATTGCTGGCTTCCATGACTTTCTGAAGGGGGCGCTGTCTGAATAGGTTTTTTCTGTGCGTATTTCTGGAAAGAACAAAGCAGGTCAGAAAATTTCCAGATGAAACATCATGGCTTTCATTGGACCCTACTTCTTGTGTTTCTTAATTGTGCTGATGGGGCCATCTGAGTTCTACTTCGTGAATCTTGGCTTTGTATCCTCACTGTGTACCCCAGTGCATAGCTTCCGTTAGATAGTTGGTCTTCATGCTTGGTTCCTTGTTCTTCCTTCAAGCATGGAGATAACCTTGTTGGGGAGAAGCAGCCCAGTGGGAAGCTCTCTTGTGTAGGATGGTAGTGAATGCTGTACTGGGACTGTGAGGGATATGAGCTGTCCGGTGGACAAACAGATACCAGCCTCTCCAACATCATTCAGTGCTGTTGTATAATTCATGACATTTGTAAATATGCACTTTGCTACCTCCAGTCTCTCATCTGTTTCTTGCTTCTTTCTTCATTCTTTTAAAGATTTGAATGAATTCAAGGTGTCAGAAAAAGACTTTAAATCAACTCATCTGTTTCCATAACAATCCACTATGATGTCACCAACAGAGGGTGATGATTTGAAGTGGGAATCGGGGGGGGCAAGTGAACAGAGAGACTTTTGGGAGGAGAAGGAAAGAAAGACAATGTTCTTTCTAAACAGAGATCTCCTTGGTAAAAAAGAAAGATGGAGAGATAACTGAAGCAGTAATGAGAATCACTGCCAAACACAGAAATTAGAGATGGGGATTAGCAACACTTGGGAGCAGTGTTTATTTCCTTTCAAGCTCTATGAATGATGAATCTGCACAGTTCTCTTGGGATAATAAGCAATGTGCACGATGAGGAAATTAAAACTTGGAGAGGTTAAGGAACTTGCCAGGAGCTGTATAGCAAGCCTGGCACGTTGTGAGACGATGATTCAGTTGCTATTAATAATGCAATAGAACAGGCAGTGGTAAACTTTTTTTTTGGTGAAAGCTGAAATAGTAAATATTTTAGGCTTTGTGAGTCAAATGGTCTCTGACTCTACTAATCAACTCTGATTTTATCACACTGACACAGTCAAAGACAATCTATAAACAAAGAGAGGTACAATGTTCTAATAATGGTTTATTTATTAAAGTAGGGATGGACTAGATTGAATCCAAAACATCCTTAAAACAGAGGATTATAAAATATACTTTACATTTAAATAGAAAAGCCCTTGATGATCGAATTGATGCTAGACCTAGCTTGCGATTTACTGGCTCTTCTATTATTCTGTCATGATTGAAAAGATTAGATGTGTCCTAAAGTTGCAGCTTTTTCGTTTATTCAGTAGACATTCATTGTACATCTGCTTTGTGAAATAGTCTGTTCTGGAATTTTGGAGTACAGCTGTGAACAAATCTCTGTCATTCAAAATTTTGTGTTCTCATTAACTGTGCTATCTGGGACAAACAACTATCCAGAAGCAGCCCTATTTTCTCTTTTGGAGACCTTATTTTTAATCACAAGCCATATTAATTGTGCATGATAATCTATAACATTTATATGTAAGATATGGAAATAAATACCCATTTGCCTGTCCCTCATATTAAGAAAAATATATCACCAGTACTAAGAAGTTCCACATGTGTCTACCCAAGGACAGCCTCATAATAATGTTTCCTGTGAATTAACCACAATTACTAATTTAATTAAAATATATACATACATATAACATAATCTTACCTCCTTGATTTTTAAAATAATTTAAGTGATAATCTCTTCTGACATGCATCTTCCATTCAATGTTTTCTTGCCATTCATTAATGGAAATGTATGCAGCTATTGATAGAATCTGAGACGAAAGACCACCAGGGCCAAGTCTGAAGTCAAGTGTTATGAGATTTCTTAACTGGCTGCAGCACAAAATAATGGAAAATCATTGGGTTCTTCCAAAGAAGAGTTACAGAGGGCACTTATAGGTTATGGAAGGTGCAGTAGGTCATAGATTGTCTTGGTAAGGACTGGTCATAATTGATAAGCCAGGGTGATGATCTTATCTTCACAAAAAATGAGTCAATTTAGAGATTTGGTCAGATCTGATGGTAGTTTTATCTTGGAATATATGAATCTGGATAAAGTGATATTAAAGGAGTCTGAGCTCAGATGGTGATTGATGATGCATATGGTGGCTCAGCTGGCTGAAGTTTTTCTTGTGAGTTAGAGTGCATTTTAAGTGGTGCATTTTATAGGTTCTTAAATTATAGATTGATTCCTTATGCATTAGTGTAAGAAAGGACATTAAAACAAACAAATAATAGTTTGTTTTCATTGCTATATAGTAGTCCATTATATTAATATCACATTACTAATTCATTCTTTTGTCAATAATATACGAATATTTGATGTTATAACAGATGGTGCTCTGCTGTGATTAAACATTTCTCTAGGCCAGGTATATACCTAGAAGGGAATGATAGAAGCTAGGAGTAGACAGATACTTAGAATTACTAGAAAAATCCAGCCAATTCTAGAACAGCTATACAAGTTGTTTCCCACCAGTTATGGGTCAGAGTAACTTCACGTGCTGGTGAACTTTGTAATTCACCAGGTTTATAAATTTTGCCAGTCTGGTCAGTCTTTGGTGTGACTTTAAAATATGAAGAATGTTTAATTTTTAAAAAAACATTACAATAACACACACTACCATTACTTCTCAAAATATACTCTCTTTCCATTGAAGACACTTTTCCCATCCTGTCATTCTTGCCACTTTCTGAAGTAGTTCTGGAAGATCTCTTTTGCATCCTTGATTGTGCCGTGATAGCTGCTTTGATGCCCCGATCTGAGTCAAAATGTTTACCTTGCATGCTTACTTTTTGACTTTGGAAAGAGCTGGAAGTTGCTCAGTGCCAGATCTGGTGAGCTGGGTGAAGGAACTCACGCTGTAATGTTTTTACAAGCCTGCCTTTTCAATGAATGGTTCTTAGAAATATTCTTATATTTTGGTCACCCCTTGTGGAGAGGCTCAGGAAAGAGGACGTCCAGGACTGGTTCAGAAAGTGTTTAGAACAATGGGAGGAGGGTGTTCACAGTGAGGGGTTATTTGGAGCAGAGTTAAAGGCAGTATCTCTTTTACTGTAATCATTTAAAAAATTAGTGTATATTTTGGTCACACCTTGAAAGTCATTTTTATAGGCCTGTGGGTCCATTTATGGTATCTTGATTTGTTGTTTTAGTTGTCTATTTTTGTGCCCATGTTACACTAATTTAATTTTTTATCATCTTAAATATGTTTTAGGAATCGAATGGTAAAATCTTGTGTTTATTTTGCTTGCTTTGAAATATTCCTAACTATTCTTGGACATTTTCACTTCTGTTGATTTTTTATTTTACTTTTTGAGACAGGGTCTCACTATCTAGTTCATGCTGACCTTGATTTACTATGTAGCCTAGGTTGGCCTTGACCTCATAGTGATCCTCCTGCCTCAGCCTCTCAAATGCTGGGATTGCAGGCACCTCCATCACACCTGATCACACCTGAATATTTTTTTAACCTCCAAATGAATTTTACTATCAGGGATTCAAAGTAAAAAATATAAAACACATACTGGGATTTATTTATTGAAATTATATATACATCAGGAAAAAATGATGTTTCAATGACATGCAATACTTCTGCCTAAGAAAGTGCCAAAGACATGTTGTATATTCATATTTAGGTGTGGTATCTCAACAGTTTTCATAAAGTTGTATGCTTTATGATTTTTGCATAAATACCTGCTTACACATCATAATTTTATTCTTGGATAATTTACATGCTTGTGGGCCTATACAAATAATATATTCTTTTAGAAGTCTTCTTGAAAATGGTAGCTAGTAATTTGTAGAAAAATGGTATCGACTTTTCTATACCATTTTATATTTAGAAAATGAAGTACAGTACTTTTAAAATTTAAATAATTTTCCTGCACATTATTTTGTGCTTTCCATGTGGATATTATTATCACCTATAAATGACAAACTCTTCCCCTTTGTGTGTAAGTGTTATATTCTATATTATCTCTAATTTTAATGCATCTGGAACAATATTTAGTAGAGAAATAGTGCAGAGAGTATCTTTGTACTGAGTATGATCTTAAATGCTTTTAATATTATTAAATACGACATTTACTGAAGGTGTGTGTGTATGCACATGTGTGTATTCATTTTTGAGGTTAAGGAGGTGTCTTTCTAGTTCCCATTTGCTAAAATATTTTAGCATAAATGGTTGCTGAATTTTATTAGATATTTCTTCTGTGTCTATTATGATTATCAGATAGGTTTTGTTCTTTAATCTATTATTGAGATAAATCACATTAATTGATTTCTAATATTAAATTAAACTCACACTCTTGGAATAAACCTACTTGTTATAATATATTGTCTTTTTAGAAAATGCTTGATTAAATTTGTGGCTATTTGTTTAGGATTTGTATATACACATGTATATTCATGGTTATAAGAAGCTTGTAGTTTTTCTTTTTTCTTTTTGTCTTTTCTGTCTGCTCTGAATATCAAGAGTATGTTTATACCTTAAAATGAGGTTGAAGGACTATCTCTGCAAAAGTTTATGCTACTTTATAATGATTTCTCTCTCTATTTTGGGGAGAAATTTCCTGTGTAGTTCTTTGATTCTTGTGTTTTTTCTGTGAGTTTTTAACACTGATTCCACTCTTTATTATCTTTTATAGTTTTCATACATATTCCTGAGAGAAACGTATCAAATTGTCTTTCCCCTTTGTAATGTTTTTAAATCATCAAAGTTTTAAAATTGCTGGAATAAAATAACATTTTCTTTATTCCTTTTCATTAATTTGAGTCTTTCAGTGTTTAGGCTCTATTAGTGCATGTTTGTAGTGTGCACAATGATTACATTCCTGGTAGGAGTCAGTACATGTCCATAACACGTCGTAATTTTTGCCACTCCTCTCCCCTTCCTCCATTTTTTCATCCTCCTCTCACTGGCAAAATACCTACTTGCATATTTCTTATTGTCTTTTATTTTCCTCTTTATTCATATTTCGGTTTTCTGGTACAAGAGAAGCCATATGATATTTAAGCTAGTGTGTCTGATTTATTTCACCTAATCTGTTTAAATTCTTCAGAGTGTATGATGATGTGACACAATGATGGTATCCATGAAAGCGTATCAGTGAATATTCTTTTTTCTGATATAAGCATTAAACACAATTCATTTCCCTTTAGCCTTTTGCCAAAGGCTTTTCTATGTGAGATTTTAATTTCATTTAAATATAGCTTTTCTCCCAATATTCATTATAGTTCATTTTTCAACCCATGAATTATTCAATATCTTCTTTTAAATCTTTCAATTATGTGAAAACTTTCTAACAAAAAATTTTTCATATTTAATGTCTGTTGTAAGTTAATTTTATTAACAAAGAATGTTATCTGCTTATTACTTATCTTTTGATACCGTTCATCCTGTTTTTAAGGGCTGGATGCATGATTGAGTTTTGTAAACATCTTGTGTGCGTGGAAGGAGCATGAATTCTTTAAATATTGGTTGTATTGTTCTCCACATATGTTTCAGACCAAACATGATTTTGTGCTGTTTGAATCTCTTATGTCTTTGATTTCTTTTTGACTGCTTAATCTAACATTTGAGAGAACTATGTTAAATTCTTTGTTACAATGATTTAAGTTTTGTTTATTTAGTTAAAATTTGCTTGTCTAAACTGTTGTTAGCTTTTTCATATAGAATTCTTATATATCTTGATTAATTTAAACACTGGTCATTTGCAGTGATCTTCATCTCACGTCTCTTAAAAGATACTTTGTGTGATAATAAGATTTCTATTTTAACCTTTGAGATACCACTATTTTCCTGGTATATCAATTTTAATAGTGTGTTATCTTTGAAAACCTGTAAGGTATGAGAGGAAGAGACAGTATGTTTAAATTTTCTAAAATTTATTACCGTGAAAGATACATTGCTATCAATTCCCTTTAAAATGCTCCCCCTTGCTTCAAATGCAATTCTCCTGTCATTCCTGGCATTTTCTGAAGCACTTCTGGAGGTCCTTGTTGGTGTGTCTTTAGTTGTGCTGTTGTGGCTGCTTTCCTGTTCCGAATCAATGAAAATGTTTACATTTTGTGGTCATTTTGACTTTGGGAAGATCTAGAAGTTGCACAGTGTTAAATCTGGTGAATAAGGGGGATGAGGGCACGCTGTAACGTTTTTACAAGCCTGCTTTTCCATTGCATAGCACTCGGCAGCAGCATTCACTGGATTTCTGGTGACACCTGACAAAGATACACGTGGAAGTGGACTTTCAGAACTGCATCAGATGGTGCTTGAAATGATGGCATGAGTGTGTGTTAGTGTGTGTGTATGATATAAAGCAGACTATTTGGGGGATTAATTACAATGTATCTTTTACAAAATAAAAAAAATAATATGCACCATATTTTTCAGTTATTCTTACTTTTAAAAAAATGTTAGTCTCTGCACATTTTCTGGCACTGTTTTGTTATTAGTATACTTTTTGAAGTTGCCAATTTGATTGACATTTTTGGGGGAGCACTTTGTACCTTGGATTAAGGTTCCTCTTGAGAGAATTTCTTCCACCAGCCACCCAACAGCATGCTTAGCACGGGTATACTTTAAGATAAATTCTTGACTTGCTGGCTGTGTACCTGCTTTGGCAGAGTGCATTTGGCTTGAAAATCAACTTGAGGATGTTACATGGGTACGTTCCTAGAGCAGTGCCAAGGTCAAATCAGCCTTTTCTGGTGTCACCTTTGTGAAAGACTGGTGTTTCTGATTCACTTTTGTCCTGTGTCACCCTTTGGGGTACCAATGTTTTAGTGGTATTCTATAAAATTTCCTGTTTTGGCTGGACTTCATGCTTTTATCTCTTTGGATTCATACTATTATAAAGCTACTTAGGTTCTCTAAGGAGTGGCAAAAAATATCTCAGGACCAATGAATACAATATTCACTTATTCTCAAAGTTTACTACTTGTAATTTGCTTTGAGGTACAAGATGTTTTCTTTCTCACTTTCTCAGAGATTGCCTTGGATTTTATTTGTTATTTCAGTTGCTTCTGGGGGGAGGTTGAATGTGGGTATCCCATTTATTAAATTGCCAGAAATAGAAGAAATTGAAGAATATTCTTCATGCTTATTCTCAGAGTGGTTGTGGGAATCAGAAAAGAAATTTATGACAAAGAGCGCTAGCATCAGTGAAGGGCTAGTCTTTTCCATGTTTACACAAACACCTGAATAACATTAGAAACTGATGTGAAGCATATCAGGTAAGCATACCATGTCACGCTGGAAAAAAATCAAATCAACTCACTTCATTCTAAGATGGCTTTATGAACCTTAAGGTTACCCATAGTTGTGTTAAAGAACGATATGTTAAAATTCTATTCACTGTCACGACAAATAATCATTTGATCTACAGATGATGCTAAAGATGGTCTGCATAGAGGCAAGAGGACTACAAGTTAGCTTCTAGTACAAAACCGTGTGTGGACCTTTGTGCTGAATGTGTTTAGGGCTTTGGGATTTATTGTGACAGTCCTCATATCTAGGTATAACTAGTCTTTATGTGGCTAATTCCTCAGACTTTTTCTTGGCAGGCCTTATATTTAACATCAGAAATACGACCTCAGAAAGTATTCCTTTGACACTATGATAGTTATGTGTTATTGGTGCTCAGTTTTGCACAGTATTTCTCAAACTCATTGGATTCACTACTGACCTCTCTTCCTCCTCTTTCTCTTTTTGCCTGGCAAGTCTGACATATCTTGCATTTTGGAGTGAGGTAACTTAGGGATTCAGCTCTATGCTGTACTGTTTTGCTTCCCAGTACTACATTTAATGCCTGCGATGTGCACAGAGAATATTGTCTCATAATTTCCACAAGCACGTGTTTCATGTGCTCTACAAACAAAATCATAAGCATGTCTGATCGAATCATTCATTTGCTAATTCACATTTAGTGTTAGGCACTTGGTTTGGTGCTAAGGATACAGTGATGCTTAACTTACACTTCCTGCGCTTAAAAAATTAATGAGTTTTCTGAAGAAATGTGCAGCAGTGTGTTTAAGTTACTAGGATAAACTGTGGTGGAAGTTTATGCAAACTAGAGGTGAAACATAAAGGCAGGAAGCGAAAACTATACCTGGGGATGAAGGGAGAAAGTCAGACAAGACTCGAAAGGGCTAAAGATGATGGCAATATAGCATAGAAGTTGTGTGGATGTCCCCTACTGTGTTCAGAGGGACAGAAGTTCTTCAGAGAAACCGAGAGAGCAGAGTGAGCCAAAGTCCATTAGTGTGAGGTAGCTGCGAACTTTTCACAGACTACAATCATTAATTCATACGATGTTGACTCACTCAGTGATTCAATTGGGGTTGATGTTTACTAGGTGATGGGTAACTATATCAGGCAGGGGTATGTGTGTGTGTGAGTGTGTGTATGTGCAGCTTCTGGATTTTTGTCTTTTTTAGGTACATTCAGGCTAAAAGTATACAGTCACCCAAGAAATAAATGGTTCAGTCAGTGGATACTTAAAATGATTATAGCTATAAAGGAGTAAATGTTAGTGATGAAAAATAAGGTGAGGGGATGATGACAATCATGTTTAAAATGACTTCTTTGAAATGATAACATTTAAATGACTACCCCAACAATTAGAATTTGCCATCTGAGAAGGGGTGGAGTGGAGTGCAGTGTGGGAGAACAGGGTGTGAGGATAACAGGGCAGAGCGCCTAGCAGGGATGGATGTGGTGTGTTCCAAGGAGGAAAAGGAATCAGGTGACGGAATGAATGACGGAGAGTAGCAGTAGAGGATAGTGGAGATGTAGGCAGAAGACAGACTTTGAAGGCACTGTAGATTAGGCTAAGTATTTGTTTTGGTTTTATTCTATAACCAACGGATAACTTGTAAAGGATTTGAGGCTTTCAAAAATGTTATTGAGTGTTAGTGTTTTAATAATGCTACCTTGCTGTCAATGGGCAGGGTACAGTACACTGCTAGAAGGCTAGAAGGAGGCAAAGAGATCAGAAAGTGATTTTATAATATTGTAAACAGGAAATAATGAGTACACATTAGCATAGAGAGGAAGAAATGAGAAACGTTTGAGCAAGAAAAGAGGAATGTTTGCGGATCACATGGGCAGTATGTAAATGATGTTACCACTTTGAATATCTTAACTCATAAGAAGGAGCAAGTTTGCAGGGGGAGGCAAATGGATTGCTCTGAAATGGGCAACCTTGGTAGTCTGGAGAGTGTGTAGAAGAGCCTGGAGGTGGACAACTGGTTCTTTTTGGAGCTTGCGTGTGATGTAGTCAGGACACTGGAATTAGAGATGGATTCATGTTTGTTACAGCCTCTCTTTCTCTACAATTTGCTAACCTATGCTTTGGGGACTCAGATTCACACCTGGGAAGTTCTCGTCTGTGCTGCCAGATTGGCACTGCTGTGCCACTAAACTGGCCATTGTCATCTCCCAGCCTTCTGGCATGATGAGCAGGAACAGTTAATATTCCTTTCCTAAATTACTCTTGGTTTGTTTTCACTAGGTTACGCACTCAAATGGAAATATAACTTATTCTTTTCCTGATAGGTTTCACTGATCTCAAGGGAGGTGCAGTGTGTGTGTGTGTGTGTGTGTGTGTGTGTGTGTGTGTGTGTGTGTAAGATGGAAAGGGAGCAGGTGCTATTGGTTTATTTGGCTTGGTTTCTCTCTTGCTTCCTCATAGTTAATATTGTGTAGACTTAAATCTTGAAAAGAATAGTACCCTGCAGGATTAATCCTTTTCTTAGAAACTTTTTAGTTTCATCCAGTTCTCCAGAATCCTCTATACTCAACCTTGATAGATTTGGGCTGGCTAACTGAATGGACTGGTCAGTGTTCTTCTATCCCAAATGAATAGAAGAAAGCTTAAAACCACAAATTCTGTGTATTACAGCATTCAAGACAAAACTTTGTGGTATTCCAAACACTAAATAATGGTCTTACTCTTACCATGTGGTAGTTAGACATGCTATTATTTGAATGCTGAAGGGTACAGCACCTTGGAATCATTACTATTCTCTGACAATAGTGTTTATTCTTAGGATACAGAAGTACTAGTTTGAAAGCAAATGTCACTGAGAGTTTGGTTTTGCTTACTTATGTTAAAAAGTGATGGAAGCACATAAGAGACAATAAATCTTTAGCATATGTGCCCAGAAGTGTTTGTATAGTTAGTGTTTGCTTATGTTTTCCTTGAGGTATCAACTGAATTTCTATACATGAACTATTGAGAGCATATGGCATTTTGAGGTGAGTCCCAGAAAATTCACCTGAGTCTATTAATTGCCAAAGGAGACGGGTATAAAATGCAGAAAGGAGCTGGAATGTATCTACAATGAACCTTAGACAGGTGTGACTCGCCTGATAACTTGCTCATAGAAAGAGCACTGACATTCTGATTTATTTACATTCCTCTCTTGTGATACAAGGAGCTCAACAGCGGTCAGATAGCGGGTGTGGTGTGTGGTCCTGGGGATCCATGCCTGTGTGTGTTTAAAGGGAAGGATGTGGTTTAATATACTGCTGCCATAGTTATGTGGGTTGCATAACTACGTGAGCTCAAGTGAGTCCTTGTTGTTAAACTTCAGCTGTTTTTTTTTTGTAAAAACAAGGCTCATCATTCATGAATTTCTATTCTTTTAAAGACCGAATGAGTCTACAATTTAAAGCATTGAACTTAAATCCTGGTCCTAGACGTATGAGCTGTGTTTGAAATATATGGTGAATGTTTAAGTTATAGCAATAGCACAGCAGAAGACATATTGCCTTACTCCTCCTCAAAACATTCCGCCTCACTTCAGATACCCTTATTCTGGCATTCTTGTGACCTTCTGCAGCAGTTCCGAGAGTTCTCTTCCATGAGTTTTAATCGCACCATTGGGGTTGTCTTGATGTTCTGACTGATTCAAAGTTTATCATTCATTACCATTTTGACTTTGGGGAGGAGCTAGAAGTGCACAGTGCCAGATTAGTGGATAAGGTGGAGGAGGACACACTAATGTTTTTATGAGTTTGCCTTTCTGCTGGTTGCCATTCAGCAGCAGCATCCACCATAGTTTGTATGGCACCTCGTAAAGACACCCATGAGAGAGTACTCAACCTGTTTCAGGAATTGGTAAAAATGAGAGGGTAAGTGTATTTGAAGCGAGGGAGAGTATTTTGAGGGGACTAATACTGATGTATCTTCATTGTAATAAATTCTTTGAAATGTAAAGATTTCCCCTAGTTTTCCATAACGTTTCCTATTCGTTCTCCTAATCCTACCTCACCCACAGAGCTTTGGGCTCCTGAATATGGGAGAAAACATTAATACTTATTGTGATTTTTCTCTCACAACAAAAGCAAACTATTGCAATTTAACAATTGTACATAGATTGAAGAGAAGGACGGTGTGAGGGAGGGGATGAGGAGAGGGGAGAATAAGTATGGTCAAACATGGGGAGCTGGTGGGAGCAGGCAGTGTACCTCATATTTGGTGGCAAGGTCAAGGTCAGAGGCTGTGGGGCTGGCGCAAGTGTGTCCTCCAGTGACAGCACAAGTAGAAGAATTTGTTGTCTAGTTTAGAGAAGCCAAATGGAAGATTCTTCCTGCCCAGAGCTCAGATGGGGGTTGGGTGGGGGAACCTCTGCTGAAAGATATTGAAGAGATCCTCTGCAAGTGCATAAGGCCAGTCCTGCATGAATTAACTTAAAGGTAGGCTCTGGATTTAACTCATCTTCTACTCTGAAGAAGGTGCAGTACGACCCTTCTTCAGCTATGCTTTCATGACCCGGGCACCCTGGGATCTGATTGCTGAATAAAAATGTAAACTTAGTATAAGGAAGTAGTGCACCATGAAAGAAAATCACAAGGCACCAAAACCAGGAATATTACCCTCTATAGAAGGAGATGGTAGAGCAATCTAAGAGATGCTTCAAATTCTGCACTCTCAAAATTACCAACAAGCACATGCCACGGTGTGGTGGCACATGCCATGCTTGTAATCCCAGCACTTGGAGGGCTGAGACAGGAGGATTGCCTTGAGTTCAAGGCCAGCCTAGACATCATAAGTAGGTTCAAGGCCAGCCTGTACTACATGACTAGACCCTGTTTCAAGCAAACAAATAAACAAACAACCTACAAAATGACAAAAAGGAATAAAATTATAAAGACAACAAGAAATTACAAAAATTGATAGTCATAAGAAGGAACCAGATACCAGGAGAGAGACTAAGATATGGAAGACACAAGGAGACTGTCTAAACAGCTTCAGTAGAAGAATAGAAGAAACATCTTAAATATGCTGATAGAGAATTTTCCTTAATTATGAAAGAAATGAATCCTTAAATTGAAGATACGAATTACTTTGCCTTTGGACACACTAGATTGAAACTGTGGAACACCAAACAGAGAAGGAAATTCTTAGAAGCAACCACAGAGAAAATGACATCGTACTTGTTGTTTTCTCAAAATCAAAAGAGCAGATGTTAAATTAGAAAAAGCTACCAGAGGAAAAGGAGAAAGGAAAAATGTAAGAAATGGAAATTATAACGGTCTTCAGTGTGGGATGGTGGTGTAGTGTCACAGATTTAAGTCCAGGAGACCCTGCTTCTGAGTTTATCACTATCTGTGAGACTTAGCTAAGTTAAATACTTTCTCTAATTAAGAACATATATGACATACTTTCAGGCTTTGTTTTTGTTTTAAGAAGCCTCCACCATCAGTCATTAGCTCTTTTTTTCTTTTTGCTATATCTTCAGACTTTTGTTTTTTATTTACAGACAGTGTCTTGTTAAGTTTCCTAGATAGTACTTGAACAGGAACTCCCTCCTGCCTCAGCCTCCCAGAATTCTGGGATTGCAACCACTCACTCATCCTGCGTAACAGCTCTTATTTTCAACCACCAGAGCCCTGTGTGCCTGGGTTATGGAAGTAGTGACACATAAAGGACAGAGACATAAGGTCAGCTTGCTATTTGGCAGAGAGGAAGGGTGGAGAGGTCCAGAAATCTAGAAGGAAGTTAAGAAGATGCCTTCGTTGTCATTTCAGAACATCCGAAGTGTTTGGGGCATGGTGAAAACTTTAACATCAGCTCAGGAGTGGTTTGCAGGGGTTAGAAATGTCCGGTCATCTCTCAAGCCTCTGGTTCTTAGTGCAGTTTCTCCTAACTCCTTTCTCAAAGTGACATTTTGCTCTATGAGTCTGTTTCTGGAAATTTTAAACATACTTCTGTTGTGAGTTGCTAATCATCACTCTCTGTAACTTGCAAGAGACACCCCAGAGGTTTTGCTGATTCAAGTAGAACAGAATATAAACTTATTATGAGGTATAAAGCATGAGAGAATCCAACTGAAACAAGTTCAGAAAATAAATTGCATTTAGAGCTAAATGAATAATCTTTCCTATTTCTTGGGCAGCAGGGATAAGGCACTTGTGTGGAATAACAACTATCTGGTATTTGCTGCATGGAAAGAGGACAAGGGCTTTAGTCAGTGCAAGGCTGCTGGACTGGCTGGACACTGTCCAGGACAGTGTTTTGGTCCATGGCTTATGCCAAGATGAGAACAGCAAGCCCTTGATGATGTACTTTGAGGGTCCTTGATGCTGTACACAAAACTCTCCAGCAATATCCCTAAAGCAAAGGAGCTCAGAGGAATCCATTGTGTAAATATAAGCAGGAAATAGTTTGAGCAGAACAGTAGAGGTAGGGAGGTATTTTGAACTAATTTTGAAGGCAGAATGACAGATTTTTGGGTTGGATTGGATAAAAATGTGCAACAAGGCAAGTCATCAAGGATGCCTTTTGGGATAACAGTTTCCGTGGACTTCCAAGACTGGAGTCATCTGTACACCTAGAGCTTCCAGCCTGTAAACTGTTGAGAGCAAGCATCCCTGCCTTATTCCCAGTTTTAGGAGGAGAGCATGGAGTCCTTCTCCACTGCTGTGGTTTCAATGTGATCTGGTTAAAATTCAGGTATTGCCAATGTGGTAATGTTAAGGGTGGGGGCTTAAGAGATGATTAGGACATGAGAGTTTCTCTCTTGTGAAAGGAATCACAATCTAGAAGGTGTCCTTCTAGAGATCCTTCATGAGATAACAAAATCTGTTGATGCCTTACTCTTGAATTTCTTAGTATTCGGAAATGAGAAAACATATTTCTCTTCTTTATAAAACACCCAGTCTGTGATATTCTGATGTAACTCAAAGACTAAAACAGTCATTATGTATGATGTTAGTCTTATGTTTGTTTGTGGATAATAATTATTAAGTTGACAATGCCATCTTGTATTCCTATTTTCTGAGCACACTTATATCTTCAATGAGTATTTAATTTCATTAAATGCTTTTGTTGGTGGGGCCAAAGATTTAGTTCAGTGGCATAAGCACCTGCTTGGCAAGCACAAGGTTGTGAGTTTGATCCTCAGTACAAAAAAAAAAAAATGCTTTTGCTGCATTAATTAATATGATCATGTGATTTTTCTTCTTGAGCTGCTAATGTAGTGGATTACTTTGTGCTTGATACTTTATCCTTGAAGCATATTTTCAATAAATACAGGATTCTGAGTTAAAAGATTCTCTTTCAGCACTTAGAAAATACTATGTTGTGTGTTTTCATCTCTTTTGTTTGAGATCCACTTAATTCATTTTGTTTTCTCTATAGCTAAGATGTTTGTTGCTTTGAAGAAATCTTTTCCTTTGTTTTCAAAAATCTATGTGTGTTGTACAGTATGCCTCATTGTATTTGTCCTATTTGGAATTTGCTCAGCTCCTTAATTTTGTAGGTTGGTGTCTCTGGTCAACTTTGGGAAGATTTCAGTTATCTTTTATAAGGCCTTTTTCAGCCCTGCATTGATTCTGCTTTAATTTTGGGACGCTGATTATAAGATTGTTAGACTGTATCTCATCACGTGTTTATAGCATATTTTTGTGTATATTATCCAGATTGGATAATTTCTATTTTTTTTCTACCACCAAGCTAACTGATTCTTTTCTCTATATGCTTCATATTGCTATTTTGATTATGTGTCAGGGTTTACTAGAGAAACAGATAAAATACAAGATATGCAAATGGATAAGAAATTACAAGGTTGGCTTACAGTGGTCAGCCACAAAGTCAGATGAGGATTTGTATTTGTTTATCCTCACTACCAGTGGGGGTATGGGAGGTGAGAAGAGTCCTAGTGAGATCAGTCCTAGTGAGATGCAGAGGACATCTGCACGCTGGAGGTTGAAGGGTCTAGCCCAGAGTGCTGGAGCTCACTGCAGTGTCCCATGCAAGTCCATGTCAGGAGGCCAATGGGTCTGCAATGGAACACTGAAACATTGACAATGGAAGGCTGAAGAGTCTGTGAAAAAAGTTGAAAAGTCTATGATGAAAGCTGAAGCATCCCAGGGGAAGCCGAACAGTGCGCCGGAAGCCAGGAGGTGACATCCAAGCTGAGGGTGAAGAATGGAACTCCTCGGAAGAACCAGCCATCAGTCCTTCCCGATTTGCCTTTTATTGTATACAGGCTGCTCCCATGGGGTGGGTATAGCACTCAAACTAGCCTGCTGCCCTGGGCTTGCACAGGCTGAGGATGTTACAAACTAAAGGCTCTGGCACCCTGCTGAATCACTTAGTTAAACTGACATCCTCAAATGGACACAATGAACAACATCCTAGAACTAAGGTCCTGTCCTCTACTCCCCAGGATACAAAGTTATTCAGTCACTTAATTAAGCTTCTAGATTTCCCATTTGACACAATGTATAAACCACAACAGATTACCAATTACTTTTTTATTTCTATAAATTGATTTTTTAGTTCTGCCATTTCTATTTGGTCTCCTCTTTACATTTTCTATTTGTTGAGGCTTTTTACTTTTCACTTGCTTTAAGTGTGCACAGAATTGCTCACTAATGTATTTTCATACTGACTGTATAAAAAGTTTTGTCAGACATCTCTATTTTTTCTGTTAGCTCTTACTGACTATCCTTTTTCAGGACTTTCTGGCTTTTTGTGTAATGAGTAGTTTTTTTATTCAAATATAGATGTTTTGAGCTTTTTTGTATGAGTGTCGATGTTATTTAAATCTTCACTTTTAAGTAGTATAGTGGGTTGTACATGTTCCCCCCAATTTTTGTCCACCTGGGACCTCAGAATATAACTTTATTTGGAAAAATTCTTTCCAGAGGTAGTCAGCTACGGGTCTTGAGATAAAATCATCCTAGGTTTAAGTTGGATCCTACATTCAGTGACATATATGAATACATCGAGAACAAGCTACAGAGAGACACACAGAGGAGGCTTTCTGAAAACAGAGTTCTGGGTAGGAGCTGTGTTATCACAGGCCAGAGAACACCCGGAGACACCAGATGCTGGATAAAGCAAGGATGGATTTTCTCTGGGAACTTCAGAATAAGCAAGGTTCTGCCTGCATCTTGATTGAGATACCTGGCAGTCTGAAAAGACAAATTTCTGCTTACTAAAGTCACCAAATTGTTAGAAATTTATTGTGGTTGGCTCCATGATCATGAATGGCCTTGATACCTCTGGGAGGTAGTAGTCCTGATCTCACTAGGACCCCTCTCACCTCCCATACCCCCACTGGTGGTAGTGAGGGTAAACAAATGCAGGACCTTTTCACTGCGGGGGTGTGGGAGGGTGGGAATGATAGGAATCCAGGCTTCTTTCATGGTCTCCCAGTGCAGTGGCTGTCCTAGCTGGCCTCTGTGACCAGACACTGTGGGACGGGACCAGCTGAGGTGTTCTATGCATTGGGGCCGGACCTGAGTAGAAATCTGGGCTCCTCAATTTTATTGTCATTGTTGTTAATGTTAGCACTACTGGTGATGCTTCTTTAGAGCATTATTATGTAAGAGTTTTTTGTAATAGTTTTTCTTTTGTGAGGCTGTCTCATACCTGGTTCTTTGATCGATGTGGCAGGCTTCTGTTAGTGTTTCCTTTATCTGAGACCATTGATGTTTTCAGATTTTTGACTTGCTCAGTTCCAAGTTTGGAAAGTAAGACTCAGAAAGAAAATCTTGTGTCCTTCCTTGGGTCCTGAGATCCCTAATTTGTTTATCTACTTCTTTGTAGTCTTTAGAAACATCAGATGCATATGGACCAGAGATCTGACCTGTACTTAGAGGAACAAGGGAGTGTACAACAACTATATATCCTCAGAAGTGGAAACCTTTAGCTGTCTTTTAAAATTTGCTCATAACTTTCTTCTTGTTATAATGTTGTAGAGCACATCATCCTCAGGTCCCACAGAGATTTAGGGAATCCTGTTAGGTCAGACCTCTCATTATGAGCTGTAAACCACTTAAATCCCCCGAACTCAACAAGGCCATGTACTTTAGTGGAATTATGATCAGAAATTTCCTTTGTGCTTCTCATTTACTTTTGAGTAGGCCAGTCTTTCAGGATGAAGGAATATTATTACTAATGTTTATTTGAAAAGATAACATCTATTTTAGAATTTTTTAGCTATAGAATTTATCAAAGAGCCCAGCACTTCCAGTCTGAATAAGACATTATTCAACTTACATGAATGATTTTGTGAGCTCAGACGTTAAAATAAGTAATTATTGCTGAAACACTGTCTTGAGCAGTGGGGTGGGACCCTCCTTTTCTCAGCCTTTCTCATGCTAATGAAAGCTACTGTGTCCCATAAGGCCAGGTTTGTTCTTCACTGGCTGTGTTTCTTGCCTTGTCATCTAACATCCTTTCTGTACTTCCACTTTTTGGTCTGCTCAGCACCCACTGTCCTCATGAGCATTGTCTCAGCTTTTCACAGAATGATCATTTGGGAGTTGGCTGGCTTTATGATCATTGCTGTGTGCACTACACATAGTTGTTTGATTCAGATCTCAGTTATATTCCTGGACTTGTGCATGTTGGCACAGCTTCCCCCAGAAATAGTATGTCCTGTTTGTTTTCTCCTTTCAGGATCACTGAAAAAATGCAGAGGTTTGTGCACTTAATTAAGAGGAGGTCAACAAAATTGGGCCCAAGGAATAGTAACAGAGATTGGGAATGAGGTTTTATTATATTAGGCTGTATCTGTCCATCTGCCCACTTATCTCTCCATTCAACTAACACATACAAATGTGCTGCGTGCTTGGTATGTTACTGAACATAGTAGAGATTTCAAAGTTAAATAAGAGACAAAGTGACCTGGTGGTTGAAGTTTAAACTTCAGGATTAGAAAAATCTGAATTTATATGCCCCTCTAATATTGACCGTGTTACTTTGTGAAACTTAGCTTCTTGAGTTTCGATTTTATCATCTTCATGTTTTATGATAAGTGAAATACAAATGTATTGATTGTCTAAAGTAGATACACAAGTCATGTTCTTCTGCCTCAATATTATAAAAGGATACATACATTCTCAGTAAATAGAAGACCTTTACAATTTCCTATTAGAGTGACATTTTATGAGTTCAAAGGGGAAGCTTACGTCCAACTTGCAAGGGACTGTATAATTTAAATTTAGTTGTACTGTCACCTGCTCATCAGCTTCCTTAGCACAGGCAAATGGCCTTAAACAAAATCAGAGGCAGACTTGAAGGTTAAAGATACATTTTAAGAATTGTTTGCTATGCTGGACATTTTAAAATTACACACTCCAGTGTGTAATTAATCTACACTCTAGCTGTGGAGAGTGTCTTTTTTTGGAGAGGCAAATCGCTATGGTTTGTATCAATGGACTGAAGTGGTTTGGTTGGGTTGGTCATTTGAAGGTGATGTAAAAAGCTGGATGAAGAGAAGAGGTGAGATCAGGTAATTTATGTCCTCCTTGGCTCTGGGCTGCTTACACGCTTCAGCGGAGGTCTTGGCTTTTGCTTTTGACAAGCTCTTTTCTTCTTCTTATCACTGCCCTCTCTAGGCTCCAGTAATGACTTTGCTTTCTCAGCTTCAGAGGATTGGTGGTTGCAGCTAGCTCCAGGGTGCTGTGCCCTTCCTTACCTATTCCTCCAGTTTCAGGTGCTGTTTCCCGACAGTGCTGTGATACTCTGGGGTGCTCAGAAATGATTTTTCTGTCTTTTCACAGAGTGTGTGTGTCTTGTGGTAGAGTTGGCCAGTCCGAACACTGTGGAGGTCATGGTGATGCTCAGTAAAGTGTAAATTAAAGGAGAATTGGTAGATTCTCACAGAGGGAGAAAAGAACAGAAGAGAAAGGGGAAGGCTTGGGAACTTTTTTTTCTTGAATGAATCCACTAGGAAAATCTGCACCAACTTTTCCAGTGCCTGTGGATTTTTTAGTTTCTTCCCTTTCAGAGAATTCTGTCTCCTTTTCTCAGATGTGACCAGTAGGCCCTGCAGTTGCTCCTGCTTGCAGGGCTTTTAATCACCTGTGTGAATGTTTGATAGGGCTATGAAATATGGCCCCTGAAGGCCTCCAAGCTGTCTTTTCCCTTCCTCAAATGGTGAATAATCATTGAACCGCTCCACAGTTTCTGATACGAAGTTCAAATCAAGCCATGGAAAAACCCGTATTTCACAAGGTAGCATATTTTTGGTTCCTGACAATAAATTTCCCTCACTCTCACTGTGCTGTGGGACACATTTGCAAAGGTCAGATTGGCACTGTGTAAATTAACCAGAGGACCATTGGAGTTGAGTGAGATCTATTGTAAATGTGTTGATGGGCATTGCACGGGGTGGGGGCAAAGGCTTTTGGGCCAGGGTGATTTGGACAAAAAAAGAATTGTATCATTGATCTTAGGATCACTGTTATTGTCATGCTCAGTGATCACTGGAGTGGTGGGATGGGAAAATGACAGTGGCATTCATTTCCCAGACTTCCTTTGGGAGGTGAATATTGATGTCCTGTTAAGGCTGGAGCTGATAGCTCAGTGTCATGAGCCTGTATCACTTCAGTTATGCACATCATTTGCCATACTGCCCCAAACCAGTGGGAACCTTTCCCTTGTCTGTCTGAATGGCGTCCCCTAAAGTTGTGCAGGGTGTGTGCTTCCCCAGCTGCAGAGGACAGCCCTGAGTTTCATCACAGCAGGTCTGGAAGGGGCAGGACTAGGCTATTGCTTTAGAGCGAGTGCTCTGCGATTTGATAGACTCCAGTTGAATCACAGATCTTCTGGTTGCTAGCTTTATGACCTTTTCCACATCTTTTAATTTTTCTGAGTCTCTCTGGGTACTCATTTTAAAAATAGTGATAATAACAATACTTTTATGTGTGATTTTGCTTAAGAAATCAGATAGTACAAACAAGGCACTTTGCACACTGTGATGAACAGTTTCCAAACACTGCCTCTTACTGCTTTTATTATTTCAAAGGTAATCTCTTCAGGGAGGCATAGACCCCAATAATGCCAGAGACAACGGTGTTGCTGGGAGGGTTTGGAAGGGAGCCCAAGCTGTCATGACTTGGTTCTCAGTTCATACTGGACTCATTTTCCATCTTCAGTGACATAACTTCAGTGCACATAGAAGAAATTAACTTGCTCACGAAGATCTGATCAATTCATTCATTTATTCCAAGTACGTTAATTAAACATGTTCTCGTTCTCAGATGCTGTTTTATGCTCTGTGAAGTAGCAGTGAACAGATAATAAACATGTCATCATATCTGAAGACCTTTGCATGGTCCCTACCTGCCTGCTTGAGCATCACTAGTTTTACTTACAAGAATGTATGATTAGGAGAGGAAGAAGAAGAAAGGGACAGAAAAGAGGGAGGAGGGAAGCAAAGAGGGAACACTTACAAATTATTTTACAGTTTGAAACTTTGCTCCTTTTGTGGAGATTCTGCTCCTGCTCAGTCATCCCCATTGGTGTTTATCTCCTACAGTTTGTGCCTCCAACAATCAATCAACAAAAGAATAACAACTTATTATCCACTTAACTATAATCCATGTACTATGTAAGGCACAACAGATATATCATAATGAACACAGCAGACATTTATAGTTTAACAATGAAGAAAAAATTAAGGAAGATCGAGAGTAATTACTCAAAGCAAATGTACAAATCAGCACAGAGTTATTTGGTGCTTATAACTAGGGAGAAGCAGTTGAGGGAAACCTTTCTGGGGGACTGAAATAGGACTGAGACCTATCAGGAGTTACAGATGGAGGGCAGGAGAAAAGACAGCAGCTTCTGATAATTATAACCTTTCTGCAGAGATAGAGATGAGCACTCTTTCCAATTAAGGGGCAGGTTGGTCTAGAAATGCTTGCTGAGTCACAGGATGAGTGTATAGATAGATGATCCATTTTCACTGAATGAATGAATAAAGTCCTGAACTAGAAAGATGCTCTGGATCAGGATAACTGGCATCCTGATTGGTTGAGGAAGGGTATTAGCCACTGTTTTGATTCCATAGGTGTCTTTTTCTTGAGCTTTGGCTGCTAGAACGTCTTTCCTCTGCACCCTGGGGACAAATAGCTCTTCCTTGTAAAAATCACTTAAATGATGCAGAGTATTTATATTATTCTTTATGGTCCAGCAAAATTGCCAACCTGGAAATCTCTCAGATGGAAGGAAAGGAGTTAGAAACTTCTGAAAAAGGTGCTTAAATTGCCTATCACTTAACACCCCACAAGAAGCCTGAGCAAACATTGCCTCTCTCTGAAAATTTGAGAATCAGTGCTTTAAGTCCGAGTTCTGGTTGTGTTTTGTTGATCTATCTTAGGCCAAGTTGGAAGGGAATGAAGAATTACCCCATTTGCTGCCTCGTTTACACCATATGGATCTTGGTGGAGTTTTGAGGGTTTTATTAATAATAGCATCTGATAGTTTATTGGACATGTGGTATCCAATTACTGGATTTGACAGTATAAGGTACATATTAATGACTTATTAGGGCTAACCTGGCTGGCAATTGATCACTAATGAGACAGACTTGCTTGCATCTGGGCAAAATAAGATTTTGAAACTCTTTTAGCCAGCCCTACGTGAGTGCCTTAGGAAAAGTGATCTACTAAATAAGTGATAAACATTTCATGGAGAATATTTTATAGTACCCATTTTACTAATTTTTTAGAAGGATAGCTAGATGATTACTAGAAAGTCCCAGCTGGTGGTTACCTTTGGTGTTCATTCAGTTCTTAATGTGCAGGTTTGGTAAAAGTGATTGCAATCATTACAAGCTTTGTCTTCCTGCATAGGGCAATAGTGACTGGGAATGCTGTCTTGGGGTGAGTTTTTCACCAGCAAGCTTTTTGGGGTTACAGAGACAAAACATATTTTATGCATGTTTCTCAAATGTCACAAGAAATGAACTAATTCTAACTACAACTATAATTTTGCTTACTGATGCAAAGGTAAAATAGTTTTCTGGTCTTGGATTAAACAAATGCATGCTTTCCTAAAGATGTTGCATGTATATTTCCTAGAAAAATATTCTGGACCTGTTTTACAAATTTCAATTTTCCATCTGACCCCTTTCTTCTTTATATTAATGGATTTCACCTAATTGAATTGAATGCCACAATTGACAAGTGTTCATTCTGAATTTGAGCTTCATATCCCCAAGAAGGCATTTTCTCAGTAACACTTAGCAAAACGATCTCTATCAAGCCACTGGTGCAGTTAGAATTTAATTTGCTCTATCAGCTGCCATTGTCATGCTACTTAACCTTAAAAAAGGTAATTTTCCTCAAGAGTTCATAATTCCTTTTACATTTCTTCTTTTTCCTCCTCACTGGATGAATTTAATAAATTCTTAAAAGAGAAAAGACCAGGTAAGAGCCATTCTTCAGAAGGTGACAAGGAAGCTTGTAGTGTCCACTTCTTGTTTAGCTCAGCTCTATGCATCTCAGCCATCAACTGGAATCTGATCTTTAACTTGTCTTCTGGAATGTGATGCTTTTCTCAGTAACTGTCCTGTCAGTGGTAGCTACAAAATGCCTTTAAGGAAGAAAGATGAACAAATTGCAGCTTGAAAAGCCAGAGAAGCCATTCCTCCTTGGCCACTACCTATATCTTTGCTTAATAGACAGCCCATACTAATGAGCCCCTTTTCTGGCATATGTAGAGTGCTGGTTGTCCATTATGGATAATTTGTCCCTTCCAGGGAACTTTTACCAACGTCTGGGACAGTTTTGATGATCACCACTTGTGGTGGAAGTGGAGGTAAGGGAGATGATGTATTGTGTGGAGGCCAAATATCCTGAATAATACCCCACCAAATTTACTTCCTCTCAAAACGTGTGATGTCACCTTATTTGAAAACAGGGTCTTTGCAGACGTAATAAAGTTAAACGAGATCGTACTGGATTTGGTTGGTCCCTAGTCCCGTGACTGGTGTCCTTAGTGGAAGAGGGGAATTGGTGTCATCTTCTATGAGAAGAGACAGGTGAAGGAAAGATGGCCATGAGGAGACACAGGCAGAGACTGGAGCTGTGATGCTGCAAGCCTGTGAGAGCCAGAGACTGGCAGGAATCATCTGAAGTTGGAAGAGGCAAGGAAAGGCTGTTTCCTTAGAGCCTTTGGAGGGAGCGTGGCTTGCTGATACCTTGCTTTTATGACTTTAGTCTCCAAAACTGTGAGAAAATACATTTTCATTATTTTAAACTCTTGATGTATGTGGAAATAAATCTCTCAAAAAATGATGTCATAGGTAAATAAGATAGGGATACTTCTTACCATGTACAGTGCACAGACAGTCACTTACAATAAAGAATTACACCAGGCAAACTGCCGATGATATTATTTTGAGAAACTGTTGTGTAGAGCTTAGGTGTTCAGTATATATACGAGCATATGTTTGCAATCTTTCACATGATTCTTTTTTGGGCTGTTTGGAGTTGCTACATCAACTAACTGGTTGCCTTTGAGAAGACAAGGAACACAAAGGCTTCTTTGAGTCTTCTAAGATAATCTGTGTGAATACACTAAGAACTCAACACATACTGTTGGAAAAAATGGATAAACCTCTCCGCACTGCTGGAGAACCAGTGGTGCCCTTGAAGACTGAAGGTCGCTTATAGCACACCTATCCCCACTGAAGACTCTGGAGTGTATTCTGAAGTCTGGAGGTTGTATTTTCCTGAGCTGTGATTGATGCACCCAAAGTTTGAGATGTCTTTGTGGAACCTGTTAACCTGCAAAGAAGGCCTGATGTGATTGAGATGGAGAGAAAGTAAGGTCTATTTGAAAGAGCCCTGGACTGGAAGGTGGAAGGATGGTTTAATTTTCATTTCTTTGAGTGGCTCATATTTTTATTTTGAAATTCTAGCTTCTCTTTTATAAAATGGGAATAGTGATATAGAGCTGTTGTGAAGGTCAAGCAGGTTACAGCATAGAGTCTGACAAAGGTACTATGAAAAATTTCACTTTTTTCATACAAATATAGGGATAAGCATCTTCTCCTGTTTCATAAAATTATCACACAGTCTTGTTATGCCATATGTCTACCTTGGTTTTCCTCAAAAAGTAGTAAGCTATGATCATGTACTGCTTAGCCCTAGCATGTACCAGAAATATGTAGGAGTTACCAGTGATATCTACAGCCATAGAATAGAAAGAAGGTGATGAGCATGGTGTCAAGATTTTCACAGGAAGCTGAGTTAATTGGAAATATGACTCTTGAAGCTAGAGCATGATCATGTTAAATTAAATGGGAAATACATTGAGATATCAAACTGTCATCCAGAAGATCTCAAACGCTCTTTTGTGCTTGCATTAGACATTTATACTCGGTTAGGTTCTATGTGGATTGTTCATGTCCTTGTAGTTTATGCTCTGATAGAAAAATATACTGATACACAAGCAAGTTTTCAGTAGAATATTTTAAGGAAAGAGAAAAATCAAACATTAAATGCATTTATGTGATATTCAAGTGAATAATTCTTTGTACCCACGACTAGAATTTGAGCAAGAAAAAGCCAGGGTTATAGTTTCCTTGAGTGAAGCATGGTCTTTATAGCTATGCTGGACCTGCCCCTCAGAGAATTTATTTGACAGCCCATGTGTAGACAAATCAAGGTCTTCATCCAACACTGTTGGAGGACCAGATATCACTGAAGGTCGAAGGTCATTTTAAGACACATAATAAAGAAGACTTACTTTTGGAAGACCTGGATTTTATCCCTCAGCTTGTGTGGCAACTATAAATCTGATCATGTGTGTACACTGAGGATACCACTTGTACACTTTATAAAGGCTTGGTAAAATAGAATCTCATCTTATTGATGATCATCACCGAGGGCCTCTTAAGTGTTTTTCTTTTGGCAAGGTTATGTAAGAGCAGATATTTGACCATTAGAGGAATAAAGTTTAGCTTCCTACTATGTTATCAAATTAATAGTTATTTAGATTCTAATACCTCATTTAAAAGTGTCACAGTTTTGGACTTAGTAAATTTATATGGACACAAATTAAACATAAGACATTTCATATGAAGTTTAGTGAAATGCAAGGTACAAGTGACTGTGGGGGACTTCATTATGCTTTTCCTGCCTTCTCTACCTTATCTGTAAGCTGAGCCCATTTGTGACATCAAAACTGTTTTCATACTTTCTTTTTGGTTAATCTAGTTTTAATAAAATGTGCAAGAAATGTGTGGCTTGAGTCTCTACTCCATACTGAAAGTGAATTCCATTCTATCAGACACGTGATTTACAGACCTGTTCAGACGCCTGCCCCGCCTATTTCCTACGAAAGCTGTTGCCCACTTCCTGGACAATGTTGCAACCTTTGGTAGCTGACCAATCACTTGCCCCAAGAAGCCAGTTCTTCCCTTTTAAACTGTTCTTGAGGAGGTAGGCTGACCAGCAGGAAGACTTGAGTTTCTGTTTCTCAGAGTTATTCCTGGACACAAATGAAATGACGCCATGGAGGTGTGGATTGTGGCATCTTAAATAACCAAATCAAAGATTAGAGAAAGTTTTAACATGCTGGGAAGTCAATACTGACCAACTGGAGACAATATACAGGAAGAAGAGTTCAAGAAACTATTTACCATTTCTCCTTCTTGTTGACTACTTGGAAATATATGGTTGATCTTTGTACCTTGTTTCTAGAATATCAACATATTCACTGATTTATTCTTGGAAGACCAGGAGCCAACATAATAAAGTAGTATTGTCATTGCTTAGCATTTTTCCTTGCCTCCTTTTACTATTTTTTTAGACCCATGGAAGGCAACTTTTAAAGTATTACATTTTAATTCTTATGTGAAGCTATATTTACTAAAGACCTCTGCCAAAGGCAATCTTTTAAAATGGAAAAAAAATGGTTTTAAGATGGTCATTGGATTCTATTCTATTAGCATACTATAAACATGTAAAATTTTTTCCTTTTTATAAAACATTAACAGAGAGATGTTAACAACTCTGAGGAAATACGTTATTTTCATGAAGTATCTGCTGAAGTATATACAAGTTGAAAGAAACTTGGGGATGGGAAATTGTTAATCAAAAAATTCAGTTGTGATTGTTTCTCCTTTGTTCACCAATATGTTATCTATTGTAGCTTGTTCACCATGCTTTTTCTGAGTAGGGGAATTTGTTTTGTTTGGCAATAGGCTATCTGAAAATACTCAGACTATGCCAGAAAAAGAATACTACAGAGTTTCATAAAATTCTATTTGCGAAAATAAATTGGCAAGGATCAGGACAGCCTTGCAGCTTTGATATGGTTTTATGGCTATAAACAAGGAACATCAATACAAGGAAGTGTTCTTAATTGTGAGAACATATCTTATCAGTAGCCATGCAGGTCAGCTTTAGGTTAAGCTTCATTTACTAATGAAAGGGAAGACTGTAGAGAACATTTACAAAACCCATCACAATTCCAAAGTAGAAGGTCTTTCCTTGCCAAAAGAATGAAATAAATGCCATTCTTATTTCCTCACATTTAGAAAACTTTACCAATTATTTTGCATTGTGTGTTTTTATGGTAAAATCCATCATTTGATGGATAAGGGAAATAATGTAAGTGGCAGGGAAATGCAGGTATAAAAGATGTTTATCTTGGAAATTAAAAATCTGATCATCCGGATGAAAGACGTTGGAATCTGATTCTGAAAAGGAGGGTGAAATGTGTAAACAGCCACAGAGGAAGGGTTTGAGAGGAAAGAATATTCAACAATTGAATCCAGACTTTGAAAACAGTGTGGAAGTTTAATTAGAACTTGGGACCAGATGTCTGAACAAACATTTGAGAGATGAGAGTCATATGAGAACCAGACCATGGAATTGTATTGGATGATAAGCAACTATAGCAATGGTTGTTGTGATGAACTTAATGTACTCTTCTTGATAAAGCAGCTGATTGCTTGTGTTTTCTTTCTTTCTTTCTTTCTTTCTTTCTTTTCCTTCCTTCTTTCCTTCCTTCCTTCCTTCCTTCCTTCCTTCCTTCCTTCCTTTCTTCTTTCTGCATAGCTCAACACAGAGTGTACTGATATATCACAGAACAGTTCTTTAATTCTAGGTAATGTAGTTGTGTGCAGGGCACTAATAAGGCAGATGATTTGTACCCAACTTCTGTGTTGTGCTGCATGATAAGATGCAGGCACTAAAAAGCATAGCTGTCATGACTTTCCTCTGTTTGAGCAGGGAACATGCCCAGACCTGCCACTTGGGAAATAGAACCGGACCTTTTTCCCGTAAGTTGCTCCATAAGGAGCAGCCAAGTAGACTGTTAAGATAAAGTTGTTCACACATGGGCTTCAGAGAGGTGTAGTAACAGGGAGGTTTATTTGATGATTTGGACGTTAAAGAGGCATGAGGAGAACTCCATGGCAGACCAGCACTGTGTGATGATTGATAATATGATAATCTTGTGTCTAATGTTAGATGGCTCATATACATAGACATATTTTTTTACTCCTTGGGTAAGAGATGGACAAATGAGCATTGTCCACTCATGTTGGTTGAATTACACCATTGGTCTTTTGTCTTTGCTACTGTCAGAAATGGGTCGGGGTGGAATTTGGATCATGACACCATGGGAAATTTAGCTGATGATTGTATCATATAAAGTTAACAAGGATGTGAAAGGTGGAAAAAAGAGGAGACACAGATTGTTGTGTATAACTGAGGAGAGTCAAGAGAATATTCATGACATATCAGTTGAAGTTTAGTATGTAAAGAAATTCAGGTGATGGTTTCACCAAGGAGGTCAGTGGTGTTCTTGTTCTAGACCCTTGATTTTTGGAATGGGTAATAACAGTATGTCGCTGAGTAGGTTATAAACCTTACAATAGGGAGGTTCTCCTTGACTGGTAAAGTGGGTCCATCTAATCACCTGAGCTCTGAAAACCAGAGACATCTTTGTGACTAAATCAGATGTGGTGGAAAAGGATTCAGAAGAGGTGTAGTGGAGGAAAATCCAGAAAGACCAGAACCTACAGTTGCTGACCTGAGCATGGAGGAAGGAAACCAAGAGGGTCTTGGATGACAGAAGGCAAGACAATGGCACCTCAGCCCCAGCCTAGCAAGCAATTGAAGTCTCCCAACTGGCTGGGTAAGACTGGAAGGAGACTCCCTTGGAGCCTTCAAATTAGAGCCTTGAAGAGGTGGCAGTGTTTTGTTTGTTTGTTTGTTTTTCTGGGTGAGACCTGTGTTTGATTTCAAAGCCATAGAAGTGTGGTATAAAGGGTGTTATTTTAAACTTCTAAGCATATGCTAATTGGTAGTGACAGTAATGCAAAATTAATGCATTCATTCATCCATGTTTGCATAGATGTAAGTATCTGTATTTTAAAAACTATGTGTTTACATGCAGGTATCTCAAGAATAGTATCATTTAATATATAAATGATATTAGAGAAAGCAGAGCATTCAAGGGCCAGATATGTGTATCTTTATGGTCAAATGATCTGCTGTTTCATCTGTACTTAGACCATTTTTAACTTGTACAATGTAAAATAGAGAGGAGAGCCCCATGGGGAGTTGACTCATAAAAACTGTCGGAAATTCAATCTCAGTTTCATCTTTCACTCACACTTTTTATGAATTTGCCAAATCTTTCCAGTATAAATGCATGCATGTATATTTATTTATGTATGGTGTATACAAATGAAGACGTGTAATTATCATTTTTAAGCAATAGTCAATGTATTAAAAATAAAACTGAAAATTGGCCCTGGTAGTGTTAACACTGAGCTCTCCACTTCTGGTGGACGGGAGCACAGCAGGTGAATGATGTGAGGAGTTGGTTTCTCTTCACACTGAACTGGTCTTGATCCCACAGTGACATCTCTTGCAGGTGTGTCCCATGTTTTGAAAGCTCACCCCTGAATTTTCCCAGAGGAAAAACAGCTTCTGTTGCTTCCTTTTCAAACATTCTGAACATAAGAATGTAATGAAGCAGTTATGGGAAGGATCACTCTGCCTTCTTGTTTTACTTCAATCCTAGACGGGGACAGACTACTTCCTGGGTTTCCCTTCTGAATCACTGCATGCAATGCAAATTTTTGAGTCTTGCTTTTTCCACTTCTCTAATTTATCTCGTCCCTTAAACTCAATATACATCTCTTTTTTCTCTAGTATTTTTTGGGTATCCGTAATAAAAAATTGAATATGATGTATTTAAGATATCCAAATTTTTGTGATTTTTTTTTGAGTGCTTAGAATTGAACCCAGGACCCTGCCTACAACATCCCTTTCCTCTGTATTATCCAACTATCTGGCATGTAATTGCTTATAATAAGCCCTCATGAACTTATGTTTTTGACATATAAATTACTGTATAATATTTCCTTTTACTTTTCTGATTTCATTTATTTGAATCTTCCATAATTTTTTAACCCAGCTAAATCTATCAACTTTATTTTTAAATAATCCAATTTTGCCCTTTTTGAACTTTGTGTTTTTTTGTATTTTCTATAGAATTAATTTTTACTCTAATATTTATTATTCTTTTTGTTCTGCTAATTTTGAACATAGATTGTTCTTTCCCTATTCCTTGCAGTTGGATTGTTTAAGAGAATCTTTTTGAATGTAAATATTTATTGTTATAAACTTCCATCATGATTGCTTTTTTAAAAAAAACCATTAAGTTCTCTTATCCTGTAGTCTCATTTTCATTTGTCTCAGATACTTTAAAATTTATTTGCTGTTTGATATGATTGTCGTTTGAAAGAGTGTTATGTTTACATTCACAAACAATAATATAGATTTGAACTTATAGGTTTACTTACACACAGGTTTTTTTTTATTTTTACTTTTTGGAATTTGTGAGCAAATCTCTCAGGTATATCACATAGCCTAGAAATAACTAATAACTCCACTCCCCAATTTAAATCTTTGGATGTCATGCATACCTAAAGTAGGTAGTGGTCTATTTCATAAATTACTAATATAAAGTATACATAAATCTCTTTAAAATGTTAAAAAAATTTCTAAACACATAGACATTTAAAGACCTGCCATGTGCCATTCATAATCAAGAGAGATGTAAATAAGTACAAAGTTGCTATATTAAATCATGTCTATATAAAACTAACTGTAATCCATATTAAACTATTTTAATATTTTCATTCCTACCTCCTGCTGCTCTTAAGGTGAACTCAAGTGTTGTGAGTGTCTGTTTAAAACATCATATGATGCTAATCATCTCCCCATGAACTGTTCATCTTGGGAAATTGTGCAGTGCAGGAAAAAATGATTTCTGAAATTCTTGAATAATTTTAGCTGCATATGATTCATATTACATACAAAATCTGTGTTAATGTGCTATTTATCTTATTGGTAAGACTTCTGATAACAGCAGGTTACTAGATATTCAGGTTTATACATAGATTTCCAACTGTATGGAGGTCAGCATCTCTAACGTGTACTGTTCAGGGTTCACATGCACTAGTAATCCATAATTTTATTATTGTTGTTGATTTCTAGTCTCATTGTATTCAGAAAAGACAAGTGAGTCTGTTAAGCTTGATTATTTTGATCTCATACTTGTATGTGGTCTACTTAGAGAACATTCCATGTACCATTGGGAAGGCCACATGCTCTTCTGACCTAGTGTTCTGTGAGATTCTTTTGGTCTGCAGTGTTGTTTAGTTCTACCTTTTTTCTGTATTGATATTCTTTTTGGGATATCTATTCAGTAGAGTGTACAGTGTAAAAGTCTCCTATTATTAAACTAGTATCTGTTTCCTTCTTCATATTTGTGAATGTTTGCTTTATATATTTTGATATTCCATGCTGGGTGCATATATAAGTATCATTATTATATCTTTCTGTTGAGTTCACCCGTTGGTCATTACATAACAACCTTTCTTCTCTTTGTATTCTTTAGGAGCCTATCCTGCAGGTGATGCTCTTCCTTGTCTGCCTTGATTTCTATGGCAGGCTCCTTCTGTTCTCTCCCTGTTCCCTCACATTTCATAGACCTGTATGCAAATGGCTCTCAGATTTATTAATTTAAGCCATAGCTTCCCTTCCAAGTTACTGATTCATATTTCCAAATGTCTGTTGAAGAGCTCTCCTTGGTTCCCGTGAGTACCTCAGATTTGTAGCTCAGAGTCAGCATGGTGAAAACACGATTGATAGCTGTCCTCTCCCACCTCTAATCAGCTCCCCACTCCTTCTTTAATTGCTCCTCATGATATCATCATTATTCATACGCTTCCGACTCAAAATTTCATAATGAGTTGATTCTTTGTCTTATTCCATAATCAGTGCCCAACCTTTATATCCTACTTAAGAGTTCTTTCACATAAGCGTCTTTTTTTCCTTCTTACTGTCTCATCTCTGTGTTAGGTTTCCATGTGAGGTTTACAGAACCCTGATCCATAGTGTCTGTGTCTACAGATGCAATTCTCTTCATTCATAAGCTACTTTCTCAGAAATGATCATTCTCTTTAGTGAACACTATCACTGATTTCTCTCCCTAAAGAAATCAAGTATCATTTGAAATTCAAGGTCTTCCATAGTATAGGACCCAGATCTACAAATCTCGAGTACCATTAATAACATTACTTAACATGGGTGACTGTTTTGTTTTCCCATTGTACTAAGTCACTTTAATAAACCTATGAAATAGATGCTATTATTATAATTTAATGATTATAATATTTATGATGTACCAAAGTCTCAGAGTTAGTAAACATTTGAACCTACATCCAGTGGCTCCTCAATTCATAATCCTTTGATGTCCTGTTGACTTACAGACTACTTGTACACAGTTTTAATAAAGAATTTTAATGCATCTTCTGTCGACAGCTGCTTTCTTCCTCTATATTTTGTATTTTAGAAATTTCTTTCTCTCCTACAGACTCTCTTACTCCCTCCTCTAATCTGAAATTCCAAATTATTTACTTTGTACTTTTATATATCACTTCATTAAAATATTTTATCACAATGTGTATGTCTAACTTTCTAGTTCTGATACTGATTTTCTCCTTAAAGATGGGGATCATTTGTTAGTAATCTTTTCCTTAAGTTACTTAGAAGACTACCTTGCCTAAAACATGGTTATATATTCCTTTAAATTAAATTGATTGCTCACATATTATCTAGATATAATATTATGTTCTAACTCAGTACAGAGTACTTTTCATGCTTTTAAGCTGATTCCTTCAAGCACTAGAGTGTAAAGAACCTCAATGGAATTTGTCTTACTTTCTTGTGACACAATATCCAATACCCATAATTTAGTAAAGGAGGAAAGGGTTATTTTGGGTCACAGTTTGTAGAGGTTTCACTCCATAGTTAGCTGGCTTCAAAGGAGGGCAGCACAGCAGAGGAAGTTTGCTTCTGATATGGCAGCGCAGCAGAGAGAGCACAAGGGAGAAGGAGATATTTACACCCTTCCAGACCACGCCCCCAGTGACCTATCTACTCGGACCAGGCTTCCCTCCCAAATCACAATTAGTTATAACTTCATCAGTGGACCAATCCACTCATGAGTATCCCCATGACCCAGTCATATCTATAAAACTTCTCCAATAGTGCATTAGATTTTAATGGGACATCCGCATGTCATCAATTTACTTACATTTCAAAAACTGCCATTATAAGTGAGAGGGAGAAAGAGTCTCATTTCTAGGAGAGATGAGTGATAACTAAAAGAAGTGTTATACAAGTATGGAAAAGCCTTTTAAAAATTGGTTAATTAAACGTAGTAGCCTATTTTTGATCTCCTAAATCAGACAGAAGTGATTCATTTCTATTCAAGTTCATCTATAATAGTTGAGCTTTTCCTGTATGGAAGATTGTTTTCAAGAAATGAGTTGTTGTTTTGGGGGGTTGTTTTTTGTTTTTTAAATTCTGTTGATCCTTAAATGTTGGGAGGGGAACACAGGCTGTAAGGAGGTGATGAGAACTTGGTTACTTATTGTAGCTCTCCATGTCTCCGTTACTCGACATGCAGGGATGCAGTTACTCAGTCCTTATCTGCAGCAATGAAAGGAAGCTGACTGGATTGCCTTGTTTTAGAGGGTGGGTGATATGAGTTCCCTCTCTTGAATGGGACTTCTTGAATTCACTCTGTCTGCATCCATATTTGGCTTTGCAAAGCTGACTGAGATTATTCACATTTCTGATTTGTTCTTTATCCTCTTTTCTCGCTCAGCCCTTTGCTTTTCTCTCAGTCATCCTTCTTATTTGTCAGCTGTGTTTTCTAAGAGCCTTTAAGTTTGTTTGGTGTGCAGCAAATAAATTCTTTTAATGTTTTGTGACAGAACATTTCTGGGGCAAAGGAGTGATAAATATCAAATCAAGTAAAGGCTAGAAATTTAATTTTCCCTATCAGGGCCAATCTGTGCTACATTTTATCCTGACAAAAATTGATATTTTATCCCTGTGATAATGGAAGACTCTGATTGCAGTGCCTTTTCATAATTTAAAAAAAATCCTTTTTTTATTTTCTCCCAAGAAACTTGAATCAAAGCGGAAGAAATTCTATGCACATTGTGCAGAAAGTTTCCTTATATTTCTTCAACCCTTTGTGTCCCCAGACCTGGCAGCAAGTGTTTCCATAAATTTGCTCAGGTTCTTGATTTAATATGTTGTTTTCATGCTTTTATCTCTGGGTGTCCTCAAAAAATGCATCTAGTAGACACAGTGACACATTTTCTCCTTTGCCTTCCATATTCAGCCCCATTTCTTAAATTAGGGAGTGCTTAGGTTGTGATGATTCTAAAAATTAATTTTTAAAGTAACTCAGTGGAATTTGGGTAAGATTGGAGAGGGACAAAGCAGTAATTCTTTAAGAAATGCTCCGAAAATGACTTACTCCGAGTAAAGCAATGTTCTAATGAATCTTCAGGGTTAACTATAATAGTCCTATGATGTCAAATCTGTTTTTACACTCATTCACAGTTGGGGAAACTGAGTCAGGGTGAGGTTAATCAATCTGACTAAAGTTACTAACAAGTGGTAATGTTAGCATAAAAATGCACACAGGTAACCGGATCTGTGCTCTGCAGCAAGGCACCGTGCTGCCTGTGCATCAAGTTTTTCAGGTGTTTACCTACCATGGCATTCCCCGTATTAGTGAGAGTAGGAAATATGTGGATTCATCAAAACTGAAAGTCCCAGGACAGGAACTTCAGGTGTGAATGACCTCTTCAGTCCAAGGCCTGAAACACATTCTTTAGAACTCCACCTTTTACTAGGTCACCTGTGCCCCACTGTTTACTGAGCTTTTTAGGCAGGAAATCTGTACATAGAAACTTTCTCTTCAGTAGAGAACCAGGTTCATGTTTTACCAACGAGCAATTCCAGTGTTTGAGAGAACGTGTTTGCCAGTAGGTTGAGACAAATCCTAGAGCTGCCTTTGGGAAAGTGTTTAAAAAATCAGTTTTTATTCAATCGCTCTGGTGGGAAAGGGTGGTGATAGAACCCCGCAGCTTTGCTAAGTGTGAATCTCAGCAGTCAGTCCTTGGAGTATGTGGACTGGAAGTAAGGAGGCGCTGTTTCAGCTAAGAAAGTCACATTTCTATTAACAGAAGAAAGAGGATAGACAAGGAGGCTCGAACAAAAGTCAAGGTACATCATTCATGGGATGTTATGTCCAATGTCCTCTCCCCATATTTATATGGACTGTCTAAGAAAAGGCTTTTAGAACACTTTTTCAGCCTTCAAACAAATGACACATCATGATAGGTAAAGAGGAAAAAGCAGCAGCAAAAGAACAATATAACACAAGGTTAGACATTTAAAGCACAGGATAGAGCTGCATCAGTACCTGCTAGGCTCTGAGGATGGAGGAGACTTCAGGCTGATTCTACTGAGACTGCGTCACATGAATTGGGGTCTACAGCCAGGCTCACCGCTTGACATCAAAGGATAGAGTTGTATTCTCTTCGCCTCCCACAAATGAAAGTACACTAAAAAGAAAATCACTGCTGAGCCAGTGATTGGGGATTTAGATTTTCTGTGATCTATGGGCTTAGGATGCCAGGAACATAATGATACTACCAGGAATGAAGCAGAGACTGCATAGTGCTGGTAGCTTCATGCATCCAGGACCCTCAGATGTGTCTGAACTGGGGATCCAGAGGTGAAGGGAAACAAACAATAGACAGTCAAGCACAGAGGAAGAGAAAGAGAGAACACACAGAAACACCAAGATAAACTCTCATTCAAAATGAGTCTACAAATATAAACAGTGAAATATATGGCAAGAAAGATAGCCACCAAAACCAGTAATAAAGCCATCATGCTCAAAGTGATAAAGGAGTAATGCCAAGAAAGGATACAAGAACACACGGAATGGTAGAGATGTAACAAGACCAGGTGGCTGTGAGAATAATTAATACGTGTATTTTTAAAAAGTGAATGGGAGAAATTGAGTCCTAGATGCATTTGGAGGGAAAATTAATGAATTGGAAGAAAGCTCTCCATAAAACAGCACAAGAAAGAGGAAATATCTCTCTGTAAGAAAAGTTTGAGATGGGGAAGATATTATTGGAAACATTTGTCCACGAGGACTTCCAGCCAGAATGGAGGGAGTGGTAGAGCAAAAAGAAGAAATAATAGCTGAGATTTTCTACAGGTAAAAGGAGACTAAAGTCTTTGCAAAGTGCACTCTGAATTACAAACAGGAGAAATAAAGATGAACTCACACATAGAAACACTATTGAAACGGTAGACTAAAGGTGATCACTGAAACAGACATGAAAATCTATTGTTTTGATATTAATAGAGAAAGAAAGCAGAATATATCAACATGCTCCAATTTAATTTTAGATCAGAAACTAGGGGCAAGGAGAAAAGTTTTGAGTAAACAAAAAATAATTATGTTTGAGAGTATATGTAATTATCAGTAAAGCAATAAGTATAATTGGGTTAAAGTAAACTGTTTTTGTATGGCATTATGAGGGTTTTAATGAAATCTATAGGACAGAACCTTAAGATGCTAATAAGAGAAAAGCTTTAAGACAACCATTAGGAAAAAGTTTTAAATATTACCTAAAGCAATCTTGTGCACTAATAACAGTATGAAATGAGTTTAAAGAAAAACATATTAATAAGGATAAATAGGCTATTGCATACCAAGAACTATAGCTCTATATATTATAGAACAAAGGGTCAATTATGAAGTAAAATAGACATACCTATATAGTGCATGATTAAATAAATGTATCATATTGGAACATATAGAATCTACAGTTAAAAATAGCTGTGTAAAATTTAGCCATAGTCTAGGTCAGTGATGATGAACCTTTGGCATATGTGCCTCAGTGTGCTGTTTGTGTCACTGGAAGCTCTAAAAGGTTTGTCATCACTGCCTTAGGTCAGGAAAGAGGACTCTTTAGGCAATTTCTTTCCTTTTTTAATTTAATTTTTTTTTATTTTGAAGAGGATAAAACCAAGCAGAATAAAACAGAATAGTCAATCAAAGCAAAACAATAAATAGATAAAAGGAAAACTAGATAAAAGGAAATCAGTAATACCCACCACAATACCACTTGCTATCTTCAAAATAACTGCCCACACCATGATACATGATAAAATCCAACAAAGCATAACAGAATAAAATCAATCAAAACAAAACAATGAAAGCAAAATAGGGCTTCAAAACAACATAATAGGAAATCAATAATGGCTACCATAATATATTTTGTTATCTTTGAAATAGCTTCCTATGCCATCAAATGCAATATAATGAAGTGAAATAAAACAGAATAAAACCAAACTAAACAAAACAATGAAAACAATACATGATAATAAATTAACAGTGGTCACTGCCTTCCCTTTTTAGATATTTCCTTTCTTTCCCTTTCACAATATCTATTGTGCATCCCACTAGCTCCTTTAGTTTTTTTTATACTAAGGAGACCACACTGTGTTCACTCATGTGAGTGAACCAATTCACCCATGAGCATGATCTCAAGTTGCATCCATTTACCTACAAGACCCTCAAGGTTATCTTTCTTTATAGCTGGGTAGCTTTCCACTGTATAAAAGTTTTATGTCTTTCTTATCTATTCTGAAGTTGATGGGCAAGTTACCCCTACTTTTTTGTGGTTCCCTGTCACATAGAGCATTGTTACCCTCCTTTGACTTTCAGTCTACGAATTTTCTTTCAAGTTAAATGTGTTTCTTGTATAAAGCATATTGATGGAGCCTATATCCTGATCCACTCTGCCTGTGTTTTTTTTTTTTTTTCATTGCTGAATTGAGGCCATCTACATTAGTGGTTATAGCGAACATGCACTGCCTCATCTCTGCCATGCTATTTTCCTGCCATTGCCTGACTACCTTTCCCCTCCATTCAGTTATCTGCTCTGCTAGTTGATCCCACTCTGTTGCTGTTCCTGGAAGCCTGGTCATTTTTATCTCTCTAGAATGACTTTCAGTATTCTTTGTAGAGCTGGTTTGGTGGTCATGAATTCCTTCAGTTGTTCTTTGTCATGGAAGTATCTTGTTCTTCCATTAATTTTGAAAGATAGTTTTGCAGAGTACATCAATCTGAGTTGGAAGCTGTTTTCTTTGAGAACGTGAAATACTTCACTGCAAGCTCTTCTTGACTTTATGGTTTGTGTTGAGAAGTCTGTCATGATTCTGATGGGTTTTCCTTTATAAGTGATCTTTTTCTTTTCTCTAAAAGCTTTTAATATTCTGTTCTTGTGCTGAATTTCTGGGATGTAGGTTATTATATATCTGGGATTTATTTTGGTTATGGCTAGCTGGAGTTCTGTATGACTCACTTATTTGTATGTCACGTGCTTTCTCCATAGTTGGGAAGTTTCCTGCTATTATTTCTGTACATTGACTTTTATGTCATTTATGTTGACCCCTTTCTTTCTTGCTGACACCTATTACTCTTAAATTATTTTTCTTTGTGCCATCACATAGCCATTGAATTGTTATTTCCTGGTTCCTTGCTACTTTTAAGAGATCTTTCCTCTCATGATCACTAGCTGCAAATCTATCTTCAAAGTCTGAAATCTATCTTGTTTCTTTCAAGTGGTTTTACCATATTTCAATGGAGTTTTAAATTTCCTGGACATCTCTTTGCATCTGTTTCATGCATTCTAAATCTTCCTTATACTGTTCATTCAAGGTTTTCCTCATTTTCCTGCTTCTCTGTTTGTTTAAGTGTGTCTTCTCTAGAGATGATTAGCAATTCTTTTATTATTTTTTCATTTCTTCTTTTACCTAAGATAGTGTTTATGTTCTAATTTCTTTTACAGCCTCATGAAGTTGTTTTATTTTACTTCAGTTGCCATCACTTAAGAAACTTCAGATGTGTGACTCCCCGTCTCTTCTGTGTTTACATTTCCTGCACTTGCTCTGCATAGGTTGGAGGCCAGAGAATGTATTTTGCATCTTCGTCTTGACATTTTCCTGGATTCTTCCAGATAAGTGGGTATTGAGGGTCCCTGGCACTTCCCCAGTTAGCTACACTTTCTCTTGAGCATGACTGCTTGGCTCTCCTGGCCTGTGTGGGCTATGGGTATCCAGTGGTGGCCATGGGATGCACTAGTTCAGGACTGTCTGCTGCTTTGCTCAGGCTGCTCTGTCCATTGGTGGCAGGAAGTGTCCCCAATGGTGGCTGGTGTGTGTGTGTGTGGGGGGGGGGGAAGGGCTGGCCGCTGCCTCTTGGACCTGAGCTGATTATCTTTTAAGCAATTTCTAAAGAAACAATAATAGGTTTTATGAGCAGAAGACAATTTAATTTCATATCAATCATAAAAATCCTTGGAAACTTAAATCTCCTTGAAGTTTCAAAATGTCATGAACTAAAGGACAATAAAAATACTGCCTTTGAAAACATATGGAGTGTAGCTACATTGGTGATTAGAACAATTTTCATGCACATTAGGCTGGTATTGGTTATCATGGATAATTTCTCATGTGGCTTGAGTTGGGGATTCACGTTAACAGCAACCTGGGTGGCCTCATGACTATTGTGCCATTTCTTAGACTGATTCTCTTCCCTGCAGTATTCCCATTCTTGAATAGTGGGGTAAGTGATATTTGCCCATAATCCATCTTCTGATCCCCAACATGATCTGACTTATGGTATTTTATCCTTGCCTCTCTGTTCACAGCACTGCTCCATCTGCCTTCCCATGCATCTAATGCTGACCTTGTCTAATTGCTTCTCCTCTTTTCATTGGCAATAAAGTCTTTTAAGGGATAGGTCTTTCTATCCTCTATGCTATGCCAGAGACTGTGTATAGTTGTACAATAGGCATTGAGTATCAAATTGATCACAGAGGGCACATATGCATTTTCCCTCTGCATAGGCTGTTGGGTCTATGGGTCTGGAATTCAGGATATCTCAAGGCTGGAGAACTGACCTTAAGAGTCATTGATAATCAAATGGTCTTTAAAGCTTAGTAGTTTGGGAAGATCCTTTAGGCACTGACCAGTGAAAACTGCAAATGAATGGTGTGCAGGGTTCGGAGAAGGTACTAGGGATTTTTGAGGGGAAGGACCTGAAGAGCTACAGGGCATGAGCACTGTGGCTGTCTGCAAATATGGAGAAAGGTGTGTTTTAAGAAGAAATAAATTGTGCCCCATACAGCTGGCAGGCAAAGTATAATGAGATCAGCCTGGAGTCTACTAAACAAAAAGAAATAGCAACCACTGTGGATAAAAGCAGGATCAGTTTCAAGGAAGTGGTCAGATACTACATTGCAGTGAGCTGTGTGTATTGTACCTTGTACATGAGTCTCCAGTATCTGTAAGGTCTTTCTCTCTATCCTGAATTCCTGGCCCACAGTAACCTGTACTCTGCATGTATTTCAGAATATAGTGATAACTTGGTTCACGAACATTTCCATTTATTAACAATTTGGTTCATGTTATGGTTGACACATTGTGTCAACTTGAGAAGAATTTAACTAACTCAGAAGCTCTCCATCCTGGGGTATAAAGAGCATGCCCTTACCTCTCTAGGATATTGTCCATTGTGTCAATATGAGAAGGTCAGAAGTTTGATTCCCCAGGGGTTCAGCGTCTTTGCTTTGCAAACATCCTCTGCATGAGCAAGAGGAGAGCATGGATATGGTGTGAGTGCTACACTCACCCAAGGGTCATAGCCTGCTTACCATATAAGGGAAGGAAAGAGGAGCTCTTCCCTCTTTTTGTCCTTTTCCTCTTGTCACTTTTGGTATCTGCCATAGCTGCCATGGACAATTGTCCCTGAGTCATACCACTGTGCCTTGGAGCCAGCTGAGTATGGACTGAAACCTCCACAAAGTGCAAGCTAAATAAACATTTTTCCCCTTTATTTTTGGTGTTAACTATTTTGTCTCAGCTACGAAAGAAAAGTAATCAGCACAGTTTACTAAAAGAAGTGTTTGGCAAAATTTTTTTGTTTTTGCAAACTCTGCATCAGGAGATGAACACGAACGTGGTCATCTTTTTTTGCATGAACATAAATGTGGCCATTTTCCCAAGAGTTGTGGAATGAATTAAATTCATGAACCAAAGCACCACTGTATATATCACTTTTCTTGTTGCTGAGCATAATACCCAATATTCAAAATTTAAAGAAGAAGTTGGGCCAGGGATAGAGCTTAGTGGCTTGAGTTCAACTTCTGGTATCAAAAAATACATAAAAAATAAAATATGGAAAAGTTTAATTTGCTTCATGGTTTGAAGGGTTTCAGTGCATGATTGACTGGCTCCAAAGCATAAACATGATGGTGGAAATGTGTGGTGGAGCAAAGCTACTTAGCTAAAGGATCGGGGAAGCCGAGCAGGGGGACAAAGATGAAGGGGTGAGGGATCAGACATAAAACCTCAGTACCTCAACTCAGTGACCTACCCAGACACACCCAGAAGACTGCTCCACCAATGCCTTCGATTTATCCCCAGGCAGGGGTTGACACAATCCGTCCTGTCTTTCTCCATATACTGAGAGTCACTCTTCAGATGTAAAATCTATCACATGGCATACACTGTGCACAAGGCATATATATATAAAACACACACATATATGGATTTTTACTACACACAATATGTTACAATACATAACAATTATTTATTTGTTGACCTCCATATCTGCCATGGTCAGAATTTTGAGGTTTCCAGGCTAAGGTCTCCCCTCCCACCTTTAGGAACTAGGTTCCCAAATATGCAGACATATGTTATTTTCCCTCAAATAAGCAAGTGTTCTTGCCACGTGGGGGTGGCAGAAGGGAGGCGGTGTGGTGAAAGGACTGGCGAAGACCACTTGGTACTGCTTTTTTTTTTTCACCCTTCCCTTGTCTCAGCGAGTGGATCTGTTTTTGTGTGGCTCATTCAGTTGTGATAGAAAAGCAAAGAGGGGCTGTGTGTCTGAGGGGTCAGCAAGAGGAAGGGGTGCAGAGGTTCATCCGACTTTTAAACTTTTGCCTCTGACCATAACTATGTCCACCTGGAGAGGATGCCAGGCATCTTTAGGATATTATTAAAGCTCCACTGAAATCTCTCAGCAAGGAGCAGCATGATTGGGGCCATAACTGGGGCATTTCTACAGTATTTTTATTCTGGTCATCAGTGGCCTGGGTTTGGGCAGGGATGGCTGATGGTGCAGGTCTTGACCATCCACTACACCTGGGTATCATGTGGAGTGAGTTCTGTATGGACTCCGTATTGTGTTTGTCTAGAATTTGGGATGACAAGGTCCCAATTCAATTAAGAAGAGCATCCATCCAATTAGTCTGCTTCTTGGCCTCAAACTAATTAGGGTTGGTGTAGTGTTTCTTCTTCCTTCTTTCCCTAGTCCTCTTTATCATTTATTTTATCCATTCTTTTCTCCCTCCGTGCCTTCTGTTAGTAACTGTCTCCCTTTCTGTCCTTTTGCCTGTCTTGCTCTTTCTCCCATTCAGCCTCTCTGTCTCCCTTTCACATATGCCCACATTTTGGTGTAAATGTAAATATATGGTTTTCTGTGCATTCGGATTTGGAATCCAGACTTTTGGCTCTTTCTCTCATGGTTGTACATTTTCTCTTGGATCGTCAAGCAGGAACCAATATCTGAGAAATCATCTCTTTGGAGGAGGAGGATGCTTTCCTAGTACCCCAACCTTCAGCCTGCCTGGCTGGAACTTTGCCCCTGCAAAGATTTATCTGGAGAAATTTAAAATCCAAGGACCAGGGCTCATGGCCTCTGAGCACAAGGAATCATGCTAGTCACTATGAGGCAGGGATCTCTCCTGCCCTTGCTGCCCTCAGATCCTGCGGGATCCAGCTGCTACGGCGTAATGAAGGTAGGATTTGGTTTCGAAAAAAGTAAATTTTAGTTGAAGCAATGGATAGAACTGATCTAATCTTGTAGCCTCTTCTTTTTCTTCTTCCATCTTTCTTCCTTTCTCTTTCCTCTTCCTTCCTTTCTTTCTTTCTTTCTTTCTTTCTTTCTTTCTTTCTTTCTTTCTTTCTTTCATATCCTTTCTGACATGTAATGAAATGGTCAAAGCAATCTGAAATTTTGAAACTGGTCACACATCTCTTTCAAATAGCATGTGGTCTAATGGGCCATTACCTTTATAAATACACTTCATCGACCCTCACTTAACTAACTCATTGTGGTTCAATCAACACATCCTTAGGAAAAGTTTGGTGATATTCAGTTTGAAATTCTCCAGGCTGAATTTTTATGTGCAATTTGCTGTAAGAGCGTGTGCTTCTTATATTGTGATTAATTACTTCTGCAGAGAGGCCTTGGCACACTGCCAACATTCAGCTCCTTTTCTTGGGGCAGATGTGTAACCTTGACATGCTGGGGCCCTCTGAGCAGTAATAGACTTGAATGGCAAAGAGGAGGAGAGGGATAGGAATGGTACTGGGCCAGTACCAGCAGTTTGGCTGCCTTGGGTGTGTTGGTAGTACTGTATGGCAGATCTGAGAAGGAGAAGGAGCAGTAGGCAGGCAGGTGGGTAGGAGTTCAAGAAGAACAGACAGCACCACGGGCCAGAAGACTAGGCAATGGCAAATGAAGTCTCAGGTCGAGATTCTGATAATAACATGGTCAAGGGCCCTGAACAGAGGTTGAGGTTACGGAAGAGCTGTAACCCAGGTGTATCATCCAGGGAAGAGCAGGAGCAGGGTTCACATTTGTTGTTATTTAGAACGAGTTTCTTCATGAGCATAATTTTATTTCAGTACTGAGGATTGAACCTAGGGGCTTTGGACTGAGTTAGTTTCCTCATTTTTGTAATTTTAAAAAGCAAAAACAGAAATAAGGATAAAAATAATACAGAATTTAAAAGAAACAGTGAGAAATCAACACTAGTTAATGTACTACATATTGTTATCTTAGTAGCAGTTGTGCAGGTTACAAGATCTAGGCATAAAAATGATCAAACAACCAGGAAAAATTATATGTATATAAGTATACACATATAACTGTATGTATGTATATGTTTGCAAGATAGATAACTATACTAATAATCTCTATTAGTTCATCAAAAAGAACAGTTTGTACTATCATTGTCTGATTGTTTTCTCAATGTTTAATTTTGAGATAAAGTATTGCAAAACCTCTAAGTGGTCTAGGCTGACCTGAAACTTGTGCTTCTCCTGCTTCAGCCTCCCAGAATGCTGGGATTAAAAGTGTAGGCCACCAAGCCTAGCTTCCAGGAGCATAATTAACACATCTGCAACTTATTTTGCTTAAAGTAGAATCAGTAAATACCTTTGTTATGGTGATAATTAAGTGAAATTCTATGTATAAATTTCTAGTACAGGGATGCTGTTAATAACTGATAATTAACTCCTTTCTGGACTCAGTGAGGTCCTGTAGCATGAACTGTAGGAATGGAACTGATTCTCAGCAGAGACTAGCAGGTGTGCAATTCCTATGGGTCTCCTGTCCCAGTCTGACTTGGTTTCAAGTACAGACAAATTAAATCGAGAGTACTTCTTTGGCTTGGTGAAGCTCCCGGAAATTTTTAGAAGCAAAACCAGAAATATAACTCAGATCTTCTATATTCAAATCCATAGTTCTTGCCAATTAAGCAAGTAAATAGCAAAGTCAATTGGTATTTTAAGGGAAATAAGGCATGTATCTTGGTGAGGAAGCATCTGTTAATTTATGACAGGTCCAATGAAGATAAGTGTAATTTTATGTTTCATAGATACATTTTTATGGATGCCCTAGAGGTCTGGATGTTTGACTTTAATGATTACATTTATATAAATATCATAAAAGTAATAGAACATGGAAGGAGATGAAGAGAGGCAGACAGCCCCTTCTTCAGGGCATGTGGCTTGCTGTGTTTATATAATGGAAGGGATGGATCACTTTGATTTATCCACTTTTCTATGCTTCTGCCTCTGGCAATGGCCACAGTGATTGAACCTAGAAAGGAAGTTGTGGGATGGAGTGAGCTAGGTTGTCTGACTTAAACTGTAAGCTGAAGATCACCCATCACACATTTGCCTCATGCATCTGGAAGGTGAAAGGAGACCCTTGGAGACCTTTCAGCTGCCTACTTGCTCCTATGTTACTTTGCCTCATGGACCTTTCCATTTGGAAATATAACTGAGCTAAATTAAGCACATAGTGTCTGATAGCCAGCATGCCTGCATTAGAATATGGCCCTTAGTACTTACTTTCTGTATGACCTGGGGCCAATGACTTAACTATTCTAAGTTTCAGGTTTCTGATCTGTGAAATGGTAGTGGTAGGAGCACCTTTATCCTGAGGTGGTTTTAGGATAATTCGTGTTAAAACAAGAATAGTTGGTTAACAGAGGACACATAGCAGATGCTGCCTGAGGGCTGTCTGGTCCAGAAGCTGCTGATTCTTGGCTTCTCTGTGAAATTTGCCATATCATTTTCCTCTTCTGTCACTTGGAATTCAACCTTTCCTTTGTGTTTTGGCCAAACACACAGCACCCTGTTCTTGTAATTTTGTCCCTGTGAAATCATGTGTGGGCATACGTTTACCTCAAAAGATACAGAATTTATGATCTTGATTTGTAGCATTACTTTCAATTCCTTGAACTCTACTTTTCTTATGCCTTTCTGATCTTTTGTTCAGTCTGTGCAGAGTGCCTTGAACAGTGTCTGACAAAGATTATGCTTAATATGTGCTGACCACATAAATGAGTAGGTATGTCTTGCTCTGCAGTGAAGATGCTGTCTGTGAAACTGCCTTGAGGCGACCCTAAAACTGATTATTCAGAACTCTGTGTTATTCTTTCCCTGTGTTAGTCTTCTAATTGATAGTTTATTTGGCAGTAGGCAAGTGTAGAAGGATTCAGTATGGGAGCCGTAGATGAAAGAGAAGTAGGACAATGTTATAAGCAGCAGGGAACTTTTTTGTCTTCCCAGTGGCAAGGCACGGAGCATGTCGGGAATGGACAGGTGGAGTCTTAGTTTCTCCCTTAGTTGCTGAGAGTGTAACTAAACCAGGTGACCACACTATTGCAAATAGAGAAGCAGGTCCTGAGGAAGTTGAGTCTGGGCTGGCAGTTTTCTAGAGTGGCTTGTGACAGTGTGGGCAAATGAAGAACAGAGGTATAATGGGGAGGTGCCAACATTTCAGGCGAGGATGTGGTAGGCGTTTTAACCCTGACTGCTAAGTGAGGGCCTCATGAGACAAATGCTGAAATCTTATCAGAAGGAGGTCCTGATATAAGAATCAGGGAAGATTGGCAACCAGATGAGAGCTGGATCAATGCTAGGGAAATTTATCACCTAGGAAACTAAACTTCAAAGTCTGGAGGAATAGCTTCAAGGCTGTCTTCACCCTGACACCACCTGCAGGTCAGGTTTCCCTAACCCTATTACGGTTTCCCTATTTAGTTTCAATAATTTTTTGGAAGACTACAAAACTCATGGAAATTAATTGTATTCACTGTAATAATTGATTATAGGGAAGCATGCAAATGAGGACCAGGCAAAAGAAGAGACTTAGGGCATAGTGCAGGAGGGGTTGAAATACGAAGATTCTTCTTGTGTTTTTTCTGTGAGGTCCTAGATAGCTTTACCTCTTGTCTGCTATGATGCATAGATGCAACAGGTACAGAGAACTGGTAACCAGGGGGAGCTCACCCAAGACCTCTGCATTCAGAGATTTTACAGAGCTTCAGCTATATACTGTCTGTGGGGCTTACTTTGAGTTTCCAGCCCCTTTCAGAGGTTGAGCTAATACCTAGTCTCCAGTTCCTCTGCAGATGAAACCTGATGGAACACTGCTCAGACTCTAATTTTAAATTACAGTCCTAACAATCTGGTGACAAAGCCTTTAAGCAAATATACTCCTAGCAGATGGAATATTCTAGGGACTCAGGATCACCTGAAAGCATCCAAACACAAAAGCTGTGCTTTTCTTTGGGAAGCTTTAATTCTTTACTACACAGTCATTAATTCTTGAATCTTTCCTTTCTAAAATTATTCACTGAATGGCGGAACATGGAGATGACACAGATCTAGAACACATTAACTTGCGAGCTTTTCCATATGAGAAAGTCAGGCAGAGTGGCCAGAATACTATTGACTTGGTTTTTCTGGTTTAACCTAATGAGCAGAGCTGCTGTGGAGCTGGCCTTAGCCCTTATTTCTTAGTCTCTAGGACTCTAACCTTATGCACTGATCTGGGTGGACAGGATTATGTGAACCAAAGTAAAAAAAAAAATTAAACCACAATCAAATCTATTAGTATATGATGAAATATATACACTCACATAGATGCATGTTTTTACTAAGGGATCTTCCTAGTATAGTTGGGCGATCTATTCAGAACACCAGAGTAGATTTCAGAAGCCAGCTTGGTCAGCACAGAATGAGCAAAGGGAGATTCATGTTAAAGGTAATGTTATTCTTGTGGCTTGATGCACTGGCCTTGCCTAATATTTCTGGTCTAAAATAACTATATCAGATTCCAAAAATGAGAGTATTGTTTTTCCTGGTTAGTGCTGACAACTCCTGCTTTTGCAACACTCTGTTTTCATTATTTTTTATCAGGTCCCAAAGGCTTGTCTCATTACATTATTTTATATTACCATTTACAAGCTTGTTTTGTGTAAGTGACTTCTCAGCATAACTGGTTCCCGGAATGTTAATCTCACTGATAAGCTGGCAGTAAACCATCATGTAGAGGGGGTTTAGTGGTGCCCTGTCCTTGAGGGGAGGGGTGTCTGCCATGCTTCCTATGTCCTTCGAGCTAGTGGTTCCCTCTCACCCTGTGCCATGATTCAAGGGCCTGGGCATTTGGGAGCCACCTCTGAGAACTTGATCCTCATTTTCCATGGTTATGTTTTTAGGTGTGATTTCCTGGAGGAGAAACTCTCATAAACATATCTCCCAATACTGCCCTCTCCTTTCCGTGGTAGGACAGAGACTATGCCAAAAAATAAGTTGTTGTTTCTGGGTGGGGAGTTTAAATTATGTTATGCAGGCATTACAGTCCGAGGCTTCATGGTCCTCTTTGCCTATAGACCAACTTTGCATCTTTAGATCACAGAGTAGTGTGTGTGTGTGTGTGTGTGTGTGTTTGCATGATACAAATACATAACTCTCTACATAATACAATAAGAAGAAGGGCAAACTTCAGAGTTTAAAATATAGTATTGTCATCATTTTAGATCTGGAGTCACCTTATGTGCTGTCTGCCTCACCCAGACAAATTTTAAAATAATCTTATTTCATAAAACTGTATTAAACTGTCACATAAATTCCCCTTATATCCTTTTCCCATCAGTGTTGATTACCATGAAAGATATTTCTGTGTCAGTGGAAATTCTTTTCCCTCCCATTGGCCTCCTCTTGCCTAGTTCTTTTCGGGGTTTGTTCTCAGCAGTCTTCTAAAGAACCCCTCGACTCCTCAGAACAGCAGAAAATGCAACCACCTGGCAAACTTGGAATTTTACATAAGTGCTGAATAGATTAAACTGGACACTGGGTTATTTTGAGAGCAATGCTGATTTCATACAGCCTTACAAATATTTATCATTTATGGAGCACTTACTATGTGTCTGGTCCAGGTTAAGCTCCTTAGGTCATCTCCTTTACTTCTCACAACATTTGAGCTCCTGAAAACCCTTATTCTTAACCAGCAAGGATACAGTTTCACCAAAATAGAGAGAATCACTGTAAGATTATTATCGCATCGATTAAAGTGGCCACAATGATAGATACTCTTCTCAAATTTTATCTTTGTCTATTTCTGTTTTAGAGAAATTTTAAAAGTTGAATTTGAATGATTCTCCTTCAAACTAGATTTGGCTGTACCATTAATTAATTCACTGGATTTATTATAGTCTGAATAATAATATAATTCTTAATAATAATGTCAATAACTATTAACTTAATTACATTTATTGAGTAATGTGGGTTATATATTTTTGCAAAAGGCCTGACATGCATTACCATATTTAATTTCAATAATGAGATAGGTACCATATTTTTATCCCCAATTTTTAACAAGGCCTTGAACCTAGTATGGTAATTCTCCCTTATCCATACAGGATATATTCCAAGATACCTACTAATTCTTGAAAGCATGGACAATACTGAATATCATATATACTTACATATATTTCTTCCAATACATGCATACCTATGTCTAATTTATCAAGTTCAGTTTATAAATTAGGCATAGTAAGAGGTTAACAACAGTAACAGCATAGGATAATTATAGCAATATACTGCAATAGAAATTATGCAAATGTGGTTTCTTTCTTTTGCAATAGTCAAAATAAATATTTTCATACCACTGTCATTGAAACAATGGGGAGCAAAGCCTTGGATGGTGTGTGTGTGTGTGTGTGTGTGTGTGTGTGTGTGTGTGTGTGTGAGTGTGTGTGTGTGTATATGTGTGTGAGGCTGGAGCTGTGTTCTAGTGATTAACCTTAAGACAGCAAAGAGCTAAGGTTCTAATCCAAGTCTGAAGCCAGAGACATCACTGACACAGGACATATTGATTGGAACACATACTTTGCCCTGTTGTACAAAATGTCAGAGCTACGTTCAAATGCTTTGCAGCAAGACCATACAGACTTACCCCTATAGATGTGTCTGTCTTGAGAAACAACTGCAAGGATTCTAACTTTTTGAAAAGATTCATAACAGTGCTTCAAAATTGAGAGCTCTCAAAGTAAATTTAAATGATGACTTGATTGATAAAATGCCCATTTTCATTCAATCTGTAAGGTCTACCTCTAGCACAATCGTCTGGCACGGCCTAGGGGATTGTTTGAAACCAATGTGCTAGTAGGATGTCACTTAGCCTGTATTAAATGGCTTCCTGGGGACTTTTAAATCTTTATACTGCTCCAGAAAGAAACAGATGACTGAAGAAGCTCCCATGATGGAATCTTTACAATACAGTCCTCTCCCTCCCTCCTTGTCTTCTATTCATCTACTTGTCTGCATTTTACTCTGTTTCTTTGGAGTTGGTTGTCTTTCTATCTATAACCCTTGAAAAAGAAAAGAAGTGCTTCATTAACTTCCTCTTAATTTACAAGGCCAGCCATACACAAACATGGTTTAGAAGTCTACTTTATTTGGCTCCAACTTTGAAATTGTCTTAAAAGTTTCATATACTCATGTGAATCCACTATGGAGCCATGTCTCTAAATAGCTGCATAAGGGAACTTTTAAAATTCTTGCATTTGTTTCTGGCCTGATTCTCAGACTAGGTGATATCTCCTTTATTCGTGTCTTGTTCTTCTAAGCCACATTACTTATAATGTGTGTGTTGAAACAGTCACTGTTCTGGTTCTTAATTTCTTTGGAGACAAAATTAAATGAAAGGTATATACTCAGGGTTACTTTAAATCTTTTTAAGTCTGGGGCACATTAAGAATTGGAAGCCTCATCAATGAGGTCAAAATATATAGTGGATGTTTTAATTTTTAAAATTACTACAGAAAAGACATTGTACCATTAATCTCCCTCCCTTTGAACATACTTATACCATTGTTCTAGCAACTTCTAAAGCAGCCCTAGAAGTCCTCTTTCCTGTTATTATAAGGTGTGATATAAAATATGGTGGATATCTTGGTTACTTTTCTCTCATTGCTGAAATAAAATATCCAACACCCCGAATTAAGGTAGGCAAGGTTTATTCACATTTTGTGGAGGTTTCTTAATCTGCTTGTTTCAAGGCAAGGTGACATGGTACAGGGCCAACAATTAATTCATGGTGGTGGAAGACAGTAAAGCAACAAAAAGGGAGCAAAAAGGGAGGAGCCAGAGAAGACTCTTTGTGTCCCTCATACTGTATGTAGGATACCCACCCTAAGATAGGTGTGGCACTCACACCCATAATCCCGGCATTGGACCATGAATCAATAGCAAACTCGAGAAGCTGGCCCCATGGCTACATGAGACTTTGGGGAGACATCCAGACACAAACCATAACAATGGATGAAACCACATGATGCCCTAAAATGGAAAATCAGGCTTGTAAAAATCTAAGATGCATCTTCATCTACTTTATTCACTGGAACTAGCACTGTGAAACTTCTGGGTGACCCCTAAAATCAAAATGAAAACTAAATGTTTTGAATTGATTGAGGCAGCCATGGTAGTGCAACTAAAGATACTAAGGAAAGACAACTTCCAAAACTGCTTAAGAAAGTGGCAAGATCAAGGGATAAGCATGTTCAAAAGTGAGGGGGAGTAGTTTGTGAGGGAATTAATGACAGAATACCACTGCAATAAATTAATAAAACTTAAACATTCGCTGTATATTTGGTCACATATTATATGTCAGATTAAACACAATAATATGCACTCAATCTCACTTTGAATGACTTTTTAAAATTCTTTGAATTTGAATTAGTTTCGTATTTTCTGAATTTATGGGTGGCTATGACTCTAACTATCATTGTAATCAGGTGCTCTTGTGAAGTAAAGAAATGTTCCTCACAAATTGCTTTCAAAGGCAATGAAATTTTTATGAATACTAAATTTAACAATTAATGAAGTTGACATAATTTTCTATTTTTTGGATAATTAAACATTTATTTCAATTTAATATTTAGTATTTTGCATACCTTTTCTTGAGGTATAAAATATTTTTCAGACTCTTCTAAATCATGCTGACTCTAGGTGTTGTGATTTGAGGTAATGAAGCTGGTATTTTCTTTCTGTCTTGAGATTTGTTCTGGTTATGACAGATAAGAAAATCAGGAAGCACAAGGCATATCTTTAATGGCCTACAAAGATCTAGGCCAAAGCAAAAGTATGAGCCAGATGGAAAATATAGAAGAAGGGTTTGGGAATACTTAAATCAAATTTTGAAGGAGGTAAGAGTCTACCTTGAAATGAATGGACCTCAAATTGAACCTGAAGTTTACCCAACCTGGTCAGGAGTAGAAGGAGGCCAGGATATAATAACTGATAGGATTTTTGGTGCGGTAAAAGAGAGAGAGTGTAAAGTAAAAATGAACTTTATTCTGAGAATGCAAAGAGAATCCCATGACCACTAGGGGTCTGGCTTTCTCTGCTGGAAATGTGGTGTGTGGGGCATACATATAGTTTCCTACTGGGATGGTGTTTATAGGTGGTAATGTTGATGTGTGAGTAGCTGATTGGGACTCTTTTCGCACCACAGGTAAGTTGTCATAGGGGAGGAGAAAGTGACCTCAAGGTAAACATCCCCTGGTCCCACTCCCATTGCTGTAATATACTATCTGGGGCAAAATCCTTTCATTACCATCTTTTTTAAAAAATTACTTTATTTGTTAATAAAAAGGTAAAACAAATTTTCACAATAAAATAATGAAAAAGTAACAATTGATAAATTACACATCATTATCTTTAGTCGCTCAAGTACAAAATATGGGCATAAAAATTTCTTCAATCAATATTAGCACAACCTTTCCTATTCAGTGAACTAAGTGACACTAATGGTATAACTAACTTGCATTTTTTTCTTTTCCCTTCTATCCTTTCTCTTTTCCCCTATCTTAGTTTCTTCTTTTTATTGAACAGTTTCCTCCCATTTCACAGTGACTATTGTATATTTTGAACCTTATGGTTTCACATATGTCACTGTGGTGTGATGTTTTTCAATCCTTCTGGGAAGACACACAGAAGGGGAATACCTGGGTTGAATGGGACCTCTAATCCTAATTTTTTGAGGAATCTCCACACTGATTTCCACAGTGTTTATACTAGTCTACTCTCTAACTAACAGTTGTAAAGGGTTTCTTTTTCCCTACAGATCCAGCAGCATTTTTTATTGGTTGATTTTTTTAAAATTAAATAATTTTTTAATGAATAAGGGAGAGGATGAGATAAAAGGGGGCATAACAACATAACAATACAGGTTAAAGCATGATACTTTCAGCAACCTAGTGCTTCACCACCAAATAACCTGACTTAATAGTAGTTATCTTTTTATTGTTAGGAAAAGGGTGAAGTCTCTCTCTTACTACTTACTGCTGAAAGGGAGGTGCGTATTGGGGTTCAGGAAGGTTGATGGGATGACGGTTGATGCCCATGCAGAAGCTGGTGCCAGGTGTTTCAGCCAGGACAACTTTATCATTGGTGAATGCCCTTATGTTAGACTGGAAAAACAAAGAGACAAGGTGCTATGAGGATGCAGGCCATTATCATATTTATGAACCCAGGTGAGGTAGAAGGAAAGGTGCCTTTGATTTAGATATGTCATTTTATCAGGACCACGGTGAGGTAGAATCATTACGAAGGTGAGGTAGAATTCTGAAAAATAAGTGTGGAGTTAGGAGGAGTGAAGCTATGAGAGGTGATTATTCCCCCATGTGAGAGGGCAAAAGTTAATAATGTAGGTAAGTAGGGCTTTTCTCTGGCCCAGGAGTTGAGCTGGAAAGAATAAGATGGGTAGCGATGACCATGGCTGTACCACTATAAGGGAGAAACAAGCCTAGGCCTTCAGGGATCTTATGTTTTACTAAACAGCTGAGAGTAGAGAGAACTAAGATAGTTGTCACGTAGAATAACATGAAGATGATCTTATGTATGATGTGGGAGTCTTTAGGAAAGACTATTAAGAGTCCTGCTGTAAAAAAGATAATAGAATGTAAGGAATTAGGAACCAAATTAGATAATAAACAGGGCTTGGCCTGAGAGTTGTAGCTGCGAGGCCTTGGTGAGACAGAGACGGATGGGTGACAGAACATGAGATGACCACTCAAGATGGTTATATTTAGGGTAGGGAGGGCACCACTTAGCCTGAGTGATGTGAAGCCAGGATAGGAGTCCAGCAACTTTTACTGATGTTGGGGATGCCAAGAAGATGAAGTAAGGGCCGCTGCACCTTGGTTGTAGTCCTGTGGATTTAGAACATTTGACATAAATTACATCTCCTTGGGATATGGGAGGATTTGGTTTGTTCCCTTCAGAGGGTTATGGAAGGCAGAGATCAATATGTTATCATAACAGCTGTTGGAGGAAGGAGAGGATTGGGATATAATCAGCAAGAGGAGGGAGACTTTGGGGAGTAGGAAGATTGTGGGGTAAGAATGGCCTGCCATATATAAGTTCAAAAGGACTTAAAAATGTAGCAGCCCAGGGAAGTGCCCTGAGCTTGGCTAAGGCTAAGGGCAGAAGTTGAGGCCAAGGTTGCTGTAGTTCTAAAATGAGCTTTGTGAGGTGTTTTTATGAGGCCATTTGCCTTTTCTCCTTTTCTTGAGGATTGTGGATGGTGTGGAATGTATAGGTGCCAGGTAGTGTGTAAGCTTGAGGATATCTGTTGAGTGATCTGAGAAATAAAGACTGGACCATTATCTGACTGAATACTCTGAGGTAGACCAAACCTTGGGATGATTTCCTGTAATAGGACTTTAGTAACTACATCAGTAGTCTCACTGGTTGTGCAAAAGGCTTCTATCCATCCTGAAAAAGTACAAACAAAGGTGAGAAGATATTTGAGAGTTTTGTGGTGGGGCATATGTGTAAAATTTATCTGCCAGTCCTGACCAGGGGTGTGTCCTCAAAATTGATGAGTAGGAAAGGAAGAGGGTGCTATATGTCTCTGAGGAGAGGGACTAGATAACAGGTGTGAGTCATCTGAAGAATGATAGCCTTTAGAGAAGGATGTGTGACTACTGGGACTAAGAGTTTGTATAGGGCCTGCAATCCTATATGGAAATAGTTATGTAATTCAGTGATGATTTTTAAGGCCTGCTCTTTTAATTTATGAAAGGAGGCATGTATGGGCATAATGGGGTCTAGGGGTACTGATAGGGGATGCTTAGAAGCCTTGTAGAGGGGTTAAGCTAGAGCTGCAAAGTTAGGAATCCAGAGGCGAAAGAAATTAGCTAAACCTAGGAAAGATGTAACCTGTTGTTTAGTTGTGGGCATCTGGAGGTCTCAAAGAATAGCCTTACGATCTGTAGTGATGGAATGAATGGTGGGGGGTGAAAGAAACCTAGATATTTGATATTTGACTTTTCACTTTTGGAGAAGCGATCTAGGCTTTAGCAGAAGAGACCCTGTATCCATGACTGGCAAGAAAATTAAGGAGACTAGCTGAATGCCGTATGGCTAATATATGGGATGGAGAACATAAGAGAAGGTCGTCTATGTACTGAAAGAGAGTGCTAGGTTTGAGATCAAGTTCTACAAGGTCAGCAGCAAGAGCTTGGATAAAGAAGTGGGGTCTATCCCTGAACCCTTGGGGGAGCACTGTCCAAATAAGTTGTTGAGACTTGAGAGTGTCTGGATCATCCCATTTAAATGCAAAGAAATCCTGACAATCAGGGTATAGGGAAATGGTAAAAAGGCATCTTTAAGATCTGCAACTGTAAAGTGAGTGGTGGAGGGATGGATATGAGAGAGCATGGTATAAGGGTTTGGCACCACTGGGTGGATTGGGGTAACAACACTATTGATTACCCTAAGGTCCTGTGCTAAGCAATAAGACCCATCAAGCTTGAGTACCACGAGAAAGAGAGTATTATAGGGTGAATGAGTAGGTTTAAGAAAACCATTGTCTAAAAGGTGCTTAATTATAGGTGTAAATCCCTGTAAATGTTTGGGAGCTATGGGATATTGGGGAACACAAGGAAAAATTGAAGGATCCCTGAGATGAATTAAAATAGGCATGGCATGGGTAGCGTGAGTGGGATTGGAAGTATCCCAAACTATGGGATTGACCAGAGAAGAAGGAAGGGGAGGGGATGACTTTGCAGCATACTGTGAGGATGGATGAGTAGAGCTGTGGGGAGGGAGAAGGTAAAGGAGAAGTTAAGCTTTTGGAGGTGATCTCTACCTAAAATGAGTGTGGGGCATGTTGGAATGACTAGGAAGCTATGGGTAAAGAAGAGAGTCTGGAATCTACATGGAATAGGCCCTGTCTGCAAAGGCTGAATAGGCTGGCTTTCAACACCCACCACAGAAACTGAAGACTTAATACAAGGACCTGAAAACTCATAAAGTACACTATAAGCCCCCCCCCCAACATCTACACATACAGATAGTGTCTTATCTGAGACCTTCAGTGAGCCTTGGGGCTCTGAGAATGATACCTTAATGGGGGCTGTGGATCCCAAGCCCCATCAATCTTCAGCGGCAAGTCTGAGCAGATCAGTCAGTGAGTGATAAATCTGGCAGTGATGGAGTCTCCTGTGAGGGCAAGGAGTTAGAGGACCACAAGAGACCACATAGTATAACTTTTTCTTATCTGTGGGAAATATGTTCCAAGACCCTTAGTGCGTGCTTGAAACTATAGATGTGATAAACTATGTAGAATATTTTTTCCTATGTGCATATATGTGTGATGAATTTTAAAATATAGATTATGCATAGTAAGAGACTAACAGCAATAACTAATAAGAAAACTATAGCAATCTACTATAATAAAAGTTATTTACAATTGGTGAGTTATTTCTGGAATTTTCCATTTAGTGGTTTTGTACTATGGTTGATTATAGCTATTTGAAATTATGGCATGTAAACCCATGGACCTGGGGCTGGGGACATTGTATTGTATGGACCCAAGTGGGATGCTTATGGGTTGTGGCATAGGGAGAAAGACCCCATTAGGAAAGCAGATAATGAAGAGCCTTATGCTCCAATAAGAAGTTTTAGTCATATCTTGGCTCAGCTGAGAGACACTAAATATTTTGAAAGAACAGATGGTTAACATTAGAAAGGTGTTTGGGAGGCAGACATGACAGGACTTGCCAACTCTGGGCATGTAGTGTGCCAATGAGATGTGAGACTTCCTCGTTTCTGGATGATTTGACCGGAGAGCTGGTGACGCTTGGCACCTTCCCTGTGTCAGGGCACTTGGGCACAGGAGGATCTGTCCATGTGCAGGGGAACACACCTTTGCCCTGGTGTCTCAGGCCACTGCTGCTGATACTCCTCAGACCTATAAAAGACAAGAAAAACATTGAAATGAGGGTCACAGGAAAAAGTCTTTTTTAGTTTGAAGATACAGATTTTTTATTTTAAAAGATGAAACAGAAACAAGGATAGAAATAATGCAGAATTAAAAAAAACAGTAAGAAATCAACACTAGTTAATATATTGCATATTGTCATCTTAGAAGTAGTTGTTTAGGTTACCAAATCTAGGCATAAAAATCGTCAAACACTGACAGCACAAACTGTTCTTTTGATGAACTAACAAAGAATTAGTAGTATAGCTATCTTTCACAAGTATACATACATAGTTATATGTGTATACTTACGTATAGTCTTTTCCTTTCTTCCATTTCTCCTTTCATCCTGGAAGGAATCTAGTTTGGATGCAATGAAATACGTTTCCTGTGGGTCTCAATTTCCTATTGTCAGACCTAAATGTGTCACTATATTATCCACCAGACTCTTGAACTAGACCGACCATCCTTGTACTTTGCTGGTTCCCCACATCCTAGGAACTTTTCCACCTGCCAGGGGCTCTTTCTTGTTGCCCAGTCATCTGTGAATATACCTAATTCCGAGGGTGGATATATTTAAATGACTTAAACATAAAAGGTAGGTTGCCAAGCAACTGAGAATCAGAAATACCCTTGTCAGGTTATGTAAGTCAAGAACTGGTGGCCACCACTGGAGTCATTTTGATTGCAGTACCAGCAGTCATAATAATCCTTATTCTACTTAAATTTTGTTCACTCACTTCTTTGCTTGCTCCCTGTGTCTCTTATTATAACTAGCATCTCAGCCTTATTTTAAGACATAACGACTCAGTTTAAAGAAGCCTATGCCCATCACTGCTCTTGGTTCTAGTTTGTAGAGTAAATAAGTAGCAAATGACTTTCTTTCATTTCTTAAACACCTCTGTGCTTCCCCCTCAAATAGCATGTAGTTTGTCAACCCTTGTAAGAGTAAAACTTTGCACAACCCAGAGCAAGTGATGGAGCTATTGAAATTTCCTGGCTCAGTTTCAGCTTTAAACTGTTCTGCTCCAGTGTCAGGAAGTGACATATGTTTCTGGGCTTTAGATTCTTAAATTTTCTCCTCCTACCTTATAGGTCCTTATGGCTCAGGACTATAATTTGTTCTTTGTACTGTTCTCACTTGGAGTTTTGCTGTTATTTAGATCTAGACTTTAGCTGTGTGAAATAGCTGGGTTGGACAGGGTTCAGGGACTTAGATCCCTGAAAGGTGCTGTACTTTAGGAAGAGAAAAAATCATCCTATTTGCTTGTTCAAAGCAATACCTTGCATGTGAGTTCATGAGTCTCTTGTCTTACCTTCCTTACACCCTTGTCTTAGTCACTTTCCTAATCTCTGAGACAAAATACTTTATACCTGCAGTTTAAAGGAGGGGAGGTTAATTGTGCTCATGTTTCAGTTCATAGTTGGAGGGTTCCAAGTCATGAATGTGTTGTGGAATTCCTGGAGGAGGAAAGGTGCTCACCTCATGCAGCCAGGAATCAGGGAGAGTGCACGGAGGAGTGGGAAAGGCAGGCATACCTTTCTAGGTTGTGCCCCTGGTACTCCACCTCTTTTGACCAGACCCTATTTCCTAAAAGCAAGTTAGTTGTAACGCTCCCATAATCAAAAGGCCCCACCTCTGAGCTCATAAGGCTCTTGGGGGACGTCTAACCATAAACTATGACTACCTGCTTCTTATTTGCATAATAAAATCCTGCAACAGAATTGCCTGTGTGGCTGCTGTGGCACTACAGGGTCAGAAACTTTGCTACTGGAAGAAACTGACTTTGCTTTTTGTGTTCAAATATTTTTTTTTGACTAGATAGTTTGAGAAAGAGCAGATCAATAAACTACATGTGGCCAGAGAGCAGAATTATTAACTAGGATTGATTTCAAAGTTCTCTGAATGATGTCAGTAGCTTTCTGTTTCTTTAATCTTTTCATCTTTTGGTGCCTTATAATGTGCTAAAATCTGGCAAAGTGTCATAGAATGTAATGGAATGAGATGTGCTGGGACCATTCAAAGGTTTCTTCTAAGCTTGTACTGATTTTATTTCTAGCAGTTGCTATGATGCATGGACTCTGTTGACAGAATGCTCAGATCAGGAGCTCTTCAAGCAGATCATATGAGTCTTGGCCATGTCTTCTCAAGGAACCCATTAGGTCCTTGAGCCTTCCTGAGATCTCTTGGAGGAATCCAGTGAATGCTTTCCTCTGGCAGCACTACCTCTACAGGCAGCTGTGGGTGCAGAGGAGCCAGCAGTGTGTGTGGAACACAGTGAGTCAGCAGGTCTGAGGCACAGTTGCAAACATCCCTGAGATCATCTTGTAGACTGGGGAGGGTGGGTGCACAGCATCTATCTGCAATTTCCCTGATGTGATTACACGCTTCTCACAAGTGACTATAGTTTCTGTCTATAGTAAATTCCTCAAACCAAATCCAAATACTGTATTATGCTGTATGTGTTATGTATCATTATAGCACAGATGTATTATTTTTTTATTTCTAGCATATTATAACACAATCTCCAGAAAAATCTGTATAGTTTGATGCAGATGAAGAAATGCAGATGAATTTCTAAAATTGTTATCTCAGCCTCAATTACACCACTTCCTCTTGGTTATCTGGAAATTGCCTTGGAATAGATTTGCTGATTTTCTTTTCATTTATACCCATTATGTAAGCCCAGTTTCTTATAGTTCAGACAGAAGGATGCAAAATAAGAAGGCAGAATTACCCTTTGCAGAGAAATGTGAATGTGCAGTATTTGGAAATTGGATTGTTTTATGAGACGTGAAACAATATAACAGAATATTTTGCTTGTTCTTTTATCTATTTTCTTAATATCTCAACTACATACCATTGTATATAATAAATTTACTATTAAATGTGGTTAAAGGTTTCAGTTACAGACATGGCAGAAGGTCTAGGTTCTCATTGCTAGACATATGTACTAGTGTTATGGTTTAGTTATCTAGACTATCACCCCAGCTTCTCATACATTAAGAGGCAGATCTTTTGGAAGGTGATTGGCTCCTGTGTGTTGTTAGAGTCAAGTTCTGTTTAGAGACAGATCATCTCCTTCCCTGGCTCCTTCTTTCTGTCCTTGCCTCCTGGTTGCCACAAAATGTCCCTCCTGCTTTGGAGCTAGTCAACCACAGACTGAAACTGAGCCAAAGCAGCCTTCTCTTCCTGTAAGTTGTACTGAGTTATATCCCAGCACAAAGGAAAATGACTAAGATAAGTAGCCATGAATTTCATAAAGTTAACTAAGCAATTAATTGCAGGTGATTAGTCTAAATTGACGTGTGCTGCAAATGTAAAATAAATACCTGACTTCTGATATCTTGGGTATGAAAAAGTGCAGATTATTTTTCATAATTTTGCATAATGATTGCATATTGAAATGATGTTTTGTTAGAATACGAAATGATACTTTGTTATCGGGTCCTAAGCTAGATCCCCAGCTCCCAAACGACTACAGTGTACTACGGCAGTTAAATAAAAAGAGACAAATTGTATGAGTTTTTAGGGCTCCGGGAGGGTCAAAATCCTTTAATTAAGCTCGCAACTCTGAGGGCTAAGACAAAAGCTTCTCTGGACCGTCCACTTTATTTATGAAGTCCAACAAGAAGGAGCCGGGAAACTGGGGAAAGCACAGGAATGAGCAGGACCTTGGGAGTTACTTCAAGGACGTCTCCAAGTCATGAATCAAGTCAATTCAGCAGCACTGTCTTATCATGAAGACATGGTAGAAGTGAGACTGTAGGAGTAATTTCTGAAGCTGCAATCTCTATTTGTTAATTGGGGTTGGAGTCAAGTGTCCTCAGCTGTGACCTTATCTTGCCCCCTGCGGTGTCTCTGACCTCACAGGCCACTACGGGCCTCAGCCAGGACCAGTGATTCATGAAGGTTCACTTACTATGAATCAGCCCCCATCGCCAGGCAAGGGGCCAGGCCTAGGACAGACTCACAGATTAACGTAGAAAGCCAATTAGTAATATTTAAGTCCTGCTCAGAGCTGCTTCATAGTGGTCTTGAACAAATCATCATTGAAATTAATTTCTACTTTTTAATTTTTTAAAATGTGCCTGCAAAAACATACACCCAGGTGGCTTGCATTCTATCTCTGTTGGGCAGGGAGAAGTTTTTTTTTTTTCTCAAAAGTGTTGCCTCTCAGACCAATGATGTTACCACCATCTGGGAACTAGATAGACATACAGAATCTTGGACTGCCTGAGATTTGTAGGAACAGAGTTTGCTTTTAATAAGACTTGCAGAGAGTGTACATGCACACTGCACTGTGAGAAATATTGTGCTAGCTGAGAGACATTTCTTAAGGCCTTTATTCTTTTTTTTCCTACCAAACCAGAAAGATTTCTGCTTAGATATCAACTCTTCATAGAACCCTCTTTTCTAAAGTGATGACTCCAACCCTCCTCTGTCAGTCTTCACCCTTCTTTTATTTTTTTCATAAGTCTTATGTAATGTTACTGATTGTCTTCTTTACTAGAAGGTAAACATCATATAGGTTGAGACTTTAACTCCATCACTGTACAATTCCAATTATACTTCTGTTGAACCACAAGAGATCAATAAATCTCCTTTGGGTGCATGAATGAGTCAATGTTTTCTGACAAAACTGGGCATGGAAACATTAAGTACAATAGCTAATTCAGCTAAGTATGCCCATCTAATCAGCAATCATTTCCTGAATGATGCATTCATGCCCAGCTTCAGGAGCAGAGAAATAAAGTGCAAAAAACAGCTGTAGAACTGGAGGAGACCAAATGTGACTATGGATTTTAAGACCATAATGAGTTACATACAGCAGTGTGGATCACGCATGGGATCAAGGGGTAAGGAACTGTTCTCCCAGTCTGGAAGAGTTGAGGAAAGCTTCACAATGAAGGGTGTAAGAGTTTCCCATGAAGAAAAGTGTGATGAAAGGGAGTGGACACGGATTGTTTCAGGAACAATAAAAGGCAGAGTGAAGAAGATTAGACTTGAGAGACAGGAAATGTGACTGTAGACATTCGGGCTAAGGTTAGTCAGTGTGGATTTTCAAGGAGCTCACTAGAAGAGGTGTAGATTTCACTACAGTTTTCTATGCAGAAGGTCATGCAATCAAGTTTGAGTTTTCATTAATTTAAAAAAATCATCTAGATTTCTATGCAGCTGAACTGGTGTGAGGAAGAGGTTGTGGGCAGGAAGTAGAGAAGATGGAGAGGTACATACATGTTTAAGAGAACAGAAATGAAAGGGAGGCAGGCACTGGAGTTCCTTGGTTTTGGTGATAAATGAGCATTACTTCAAGCTTTTCTTTCTGGCTGGGTGTATTACTTTTAACCTGTGAAGAAGTTTAGAAAACCTAAGAAACAGGCTTAGGGACTTCTATAAGATGTTCACGATTTCTTATTCAGTTTTCACAACTTATCAGCTACACAGGGCCTGTGGTCAGCCTTTGCCTCTGTGGTCTCCTCCCAGTGAGGGTAGCGGGGAATGAGAATTTCCCTTCCTCCTCCTCTGTTGTGTGTAAATCTCACATCTCTGTATGAGGATGATTCCTCACAGAAGAATTTAGACTTCCTTAGACTCCATGATACCTGAGGGGAAACAGAAGTCACTTCTCACCCTTTAGGAGAAAATCAGAACTCAAAATGTTGGGAGGGGTGGAGTCCAGGGCTGCTTGTCACTGGAGGAGATTAGAGATAAAGATAAGGAATTTGGCACAAAGATAACATTTTACTTCAGCATTAGCAGCAACCATAGAGATATGTTGTGGAAGCCACAAATTGGTCAATTTCTTTTTTTTTTTTTTAATTTTATTTAAGAGGAAAAAGAGAAAAACACAAAACAAAACAAAGCGGTGTAAGGGTACACGTAATACAGAACTACAAAAAAAAAACATAACAGTAAGAAATCACCTGTTAATAGATTACATATTATCATCTTGAAAATAGTTGCTCAAATCACAGTATCAAAGAATACAAAGTGGACATTCAAACAGGGAGACTGCAAACAGCTGTGTTCAATGATCCAAGATTCTCTCCCCCCCCAATTTCTTATTCCAATAGTGTATGGGTGAGAAAGATCATGCTTAAGAGTTTGTGTAAGAGGCCCTGTGAGCAGGACTCTGCTCTCCTGGGAAGGAAACATGGCCCAGAGGTTAGGTACAAACAGGTCCAGCCCTACCTCTGATTGATTTGAAGTTGATTGGTTAGCAAGAATTATCTTTATTTTTAATTTTTCTTCTACCACTTGACCTTTAATAAGTTCTTTACTCATTAGCATTTACATCTAAATATTAGAAAAAGAAAAGGGAGATGTCATTTTGATTCCTGTTTGCAGCTCTGTGGAAGCAGTAGAAAAGATTATAGCAGAATTAAAGAGGATGAAGCATTTGACTAAAAAGCTTAATTTTCATCTACTGTATTTCACATTGCCATGGAAAATCATGAATTTAGTCCTGCGAAGACCAAAGAGAGCCTTTATTTATAGAGACTTCAAAAGATACTAATTTTCTCAAATCCATTCAATTAGTAACAGGCAGAACCAGACCTTAAACCCTTCTCCAGATTCATATTTTATGTGATACTTGTTTCTATCTCAACATGTCATGTTTTGTTTCAGTAGTATTCAGTTTGACCTACCTTTTAAATATACACACACAGAATTATACGTGATGAAATAAAAAGAACATTGGATTTTGAATCACAATGCCTGAGCTTTTTTCTTGCTTTCTCTCCTTCCTAGACTCTAAATAAGAAGGGAATAATATCTGCCTTGCCTACTTCACAATTTTTCTCTAAGTACTAAAGAAATAATGTAGGTGAAAGAGGCTTTGTGGTTGCAATGTGCAATGGAGATGTCATGAATGTGTTGATGTGTAATCCCATACATTTCAACTGAGTAGCAAAAGTTTTTTGTTAAACTATCAGATAATCACCAGTTGTGAAAATATAGCGTGGATTTAAAAGACTCTTTATTTTCTGGTATTGAAGAAATTTAGTCTGAAAATTAGACATGTATTAGGAGTGACACCCTTGGAGAGAAGGAAATCCTAACATCCAAATAATGAAGTAGGATTTTCTCCCTGAGAATCAATATAAAATAGTTTTTAAGAGCATAGCAAAATTCAGAACTTAGAAATTCTGATGAAAACCTGTTTTCCTTTCTTCTGGAAAACAAGTATAAAAAACACATACAACAAAAAACAAATAAGAACACTTCACTAGTTTTGGGATTTAACAACACGCATTTCTAAGTATTTTTAAAAGCCTGTTAAATGCAGCCAACTTTTAAGATCTGTCAAATGCAGGTTCCCAGTGGAGGGAACCTGGAGGAAATGGAAAATGGAAATGTATTGGTAGAACAATGCAATTCTATGTCCTGAAAAAATATTTTTCAAAATTAAACATAGAATGAGTTCATTTTTAGACTAGCAAAAAGTGGGAGTATTCATTGGTAGCAGACCTCGAGTTATTTTCAGACAAAAAGAAAATGAAACCTGATAGAAGTCTGCAGGTATAATAAGGAGTGAAGAATTAGGATAAATGTGTGATGTAATCTAAATTATTATTGACTTTATAACAAAATAGGTATTAATATTTTGTGGATTTTAAGATACATGGTGGAAACATGAGATATTATACTATGTCAAAGATTCATTTTATAATCTCTAAAGTAACCAACTATGGAAGAACAAAAAGATGTATAACTAGTAAGCTAACTGAGGAGACAAAGGAACAATGGGATTAAAAACTACCCAATTAATCCAAGTGAAGGTAACAAAGGAAAGAAAATCGATGATGCAATAGTTAGGATAAATGGAGAGCAAACAATAAAATGGTAATGTTACACTCACATATGTTATCAATTACAAAAAAGAAAAATTGACAGAATGTTTCAATTGAAAGAAAACAAAAGAATGTCAGATGGAATAAAATACAATACCCTACTATATGGTATGTTGAATGACAAATACTGTACCTGCTAAAAGGTTGGAGAAAAGTTGAAAGTAAAGGAGTGAAAGAAGATATACACTGCAAATACTAATCAAATGAAAGCCAGCCCAGCTGTATCATTACAGACAAAAGAGACATCAAGGCAAAATGCCTTAGGAGAAATAGACTTTATAGTGGTAGAAAGTTCAGCTAATTAGGGAAACAAAAACTCTAAGTCTGCATGCAGTTAATCACAAAGTCTTAAAATAAAGAGCTGACAACAATCGAGGAAGATATAGACAAATGTACAATATTCTTGGGGGATTTTTCACATATCTTTCTCAGAAAAAGTAGAAATAGTATCAGTAAGCATAGAGAAAACAGAACATTATAACTAAACAACTTAACCTGTGTTAATGGAATGTTGTATCCAATGACATTTTGTTAAACATATTGTTATGGTTTGTATCCACATGTCTCCCCCAAACCTCATGTGGTCATAGGACTTTTTCAGAGGTGGCTGAATCCAGAATGTTAAGATGCTGGGATTCAGGGTGTGTGATTAGTAAATTAGTCCACTGATTGGTTAGGCATCACTCTAATCCTAGAAGTCTGGATTAGATAAAAGGGACAGAAAGATGCTCATCTTTCTCTTGTTGATTTTTCTGTCTTCCACTGCCATAAGTAGTTGACCCTCTTCATTGTGCCACTCTACCTGGAGCCAGCCGATGGTGGGCTAAAATCTCTACAGACTGTGAGCTAAACAAAGATTTCCTCCTGTAGCTTTGGGCTTCAGGTATTTTGTCTCAGCAAAGATTAAAGTAAATAAGACACACAAGATATATGCTGGACCAACCATCTCAGTTCTAAGTTCTTTCATATAAAAGAACAAGAATAGTAAAACAAAGAAAAGTACGAGGAAGGAAAAATACAGATTAGTAACAAAATTTAATGAAAGAGAAAATAATTATAAAAACTTTTTAAAACTGATCAAGAAAAAAAAATCTGTGTCAGGAATAAAAATAAAGACCATCACCGGAGAATTTTAAATAGAATAAGGCAAGTTTAAAGATAACTCTGTGTGAAGAAATTTGAAAATAGTGATGAAAATGCTCATTCATAGAGTATAATAATTATCAAACTGACAAAAGTGGAAATGGAAAATTTAAAACTTTCAATTTATTAGTACATCATTTGAACATGTTTTAAAATAATTTGAAATTTTTATTATATAACTATGTTAAATTATCTGGCAAAATTCTAGGCCCAGGTGACCTCACCAGGGAATTTTACTTTATATTTAAGGAAGAAACATTTCCAATCTTGAAAAATCTTTCAATGAAACCTAAAAGAAATAATGTTTTCCAACTTATCATAACATTGATATCTAGCCCTGACAAGCATATTGAAAAAAAGAAAAATTGTAGGCTTAGCACTCTTTTGAGACTTAGGTGTAGGCATTCTAAAGAAACAACTGAATCCAGAATTATATAAAAATATAATATATGAGGGCCCACTGGAGGCTGGAGGAGTGGAGCGACTCGGCGCCCACCAGCTGCCCCCACCCCTGCCCCCATTGCTGCCACTGCCGCCGATCCAGAGGGGAGGTGGCACAAAGTAATACAGTGCAGGCCACAGCAGCTTGACTGATCTGGAGGGGAGGAGTCAGCATACACTGTCCCTGTATGCAACTCACTAGCACACAGTGCAGTGGGAAGGGTCATCTAGCCAACGCACTTCAGAAGAATTGTAACCAACAAAGAAACTAAGGCCTCCTGGAAGAGGCAGAAAAGATGGAAAGAGGAAGCAACAACAAAAAGTCCCCAGGTCCCAACCCTGAGAACACTGATCCAGGACAGGTAAATACAAAGGAGAATGAGAACAGCAAACATGCAATGTCAGACACAGCGCCCGTGGACATAAAGAGATATATTCAGGACCTCATTGGTGAGTTGAAAAGTGAAATATTTAGCCAAATAAAGCAAGATATAATAAGATTAATGAAAGAGATATTAAGCAACCCTCAAGCAGACACAGATGGAAGAAGGGAGGAACTCAAACAAAGGAGAGAACCATTTGATGAAGAATATAATAAAATATAGAATACATGAAACAGATTCAGAGAGATCACCAGGAAATTAAAAACTCTATGGAAAGATGGCAAATCAGCTTGAAAGAAACTAAGGATAGATTAACCAAACTGGAGAACAACTTTGCAATGTGGGAGTATGAAAGGGAAAACTTTTTAAAAATAACAAGGAAACAAGCAGTAACAATACAAAGGCTAGAAGATGACAAAACATCTATAATGAGAATAAAGAATGTGAATGAAGAAGCAGAGTTACAAACAAAGGAACTACAAAGGCTATTCACAGAAATAATTAAGGAAAACTTCCCAAACATAGGAAAAGGAAATGATATTCTGATATATAAGATATATAGAACTCCAGCCACCTACAACCAAAACAGGGCTACACCTAGGCATATAATAATCAAGATTCCAGAAATTCAATATAGGAACAGAATATTAAAAACTGTTAAAGACAAGAAACAAATAATCTACAGAGGAAAGCCCATCAGAATAACAGCGGACTTCTCGACACAAACCATCAAGTCAAGAAGAGCCTGGAGTGAAATATTCCAACCCCTGAAAGAAAATAAACTCCAGCCCAGATTGATATATCCTGCTAAACTGTCTCTAGAAATTAATGGAGAAAGAAGATGCTTCTAAGACAAAGAGAAACTTGGGAAATTCGCAACCACCAATCCAACTATACAGAGAATACTGCAGGGCATTTTAGAGAGAGAGAAAGGTATGTGGATTCCAGGAACAGTGGCAGAGAGGTCTCAATGAATGGAGCAGAAAACAGAATGAAGAAGATAAGCAGACAACTGCTGGGAAAAAAAGAGCATAATAGAAATGAGGCAGAGAAGATTTTATTCAAAACTGATATGATTGATAGTATCAAGTCTGAGAGTATAGGCAACTACAATGAAGATGACAAGACTCTACAGTACACATTCTGGTTTGATAACTGCTGGTTTTTTGAAGTTCTATACTATATACAAAGTTGTGTTTTTATTAATACTGCTATGTACTGAGATATTCAATTATACTATGTCTGATGATATAGCCAATTCTATTGGAGATAACAAGAGACAACACAGGAACTATGGTAGAACGATTTGTACAATGGTCTTACATGTTTATTTCATTTCATGTGTTTATAGGAACATAATTTGTTTTGCCTTGCTTTGTTTTGTTTCTCCCTCTAATATAAAAAGGATAGAAATACCTGTTAAGACTCATGCGTGTGTAGAATCTATAAACAGTTTATGAGAACTGATCTTATGACACACGATGAAATGAACAGATACTCTGAAGAAAAAGAGACACTAAAATACCCAGTGCTTCATAATGTAAAACCCAGCAAAAGTATTATTCTTTGTTTAGAGTGATATTAGCCTGCTTGGGTTTATTCATTCTCAACATAATTGAAGATATGGATAACTGCATGTATGTTTAAGTGTACAGGATTGATAACCATATTTCTAAGTTTTTGTTGGATACTTGAACAGTACTGGTTGCAGTCTCACTGTTTGAATCCCCACTGTATAAGTTCCACTTTAGTATCTTGAATAACTATTTATAAGAAGATAATCTGTAATTATCAACTAGTGATTTTTTACTGTTTGTTTATTTCTTTGAAATTATGTATTATTTGTACCTGTTTTCTGTTTTGTTTAGTCTTTCTTTAAATTAAATTAAAAAAAAGACACTACAGTACCCAGTGCTGATCACGGAGTGTCATAATGTGAAATCCAGCAATAATATTATTCTTTGTTCAGAATGATTTTAACCTGCTTTAGTTTTTTCATCTAAACATAAATGAAGATATGGATAACTGCATGCAGGTTTAAGTGTATAGGACTGACAACCATGTTACTAAGTTTTTGTTGGACAGTTGAACAGAACTGTTTGCAGTCTCACTGTTTGCATTCCCACTTTACATGTTCCACTCTTGTACCTTGAACAACTATTTGTAAAACGACAATATGTAAACATCAACTAGTTATTTCTTACTGCTTAATTTTTTCTCTGAATGTATGTATTATTTCTACCTGTTTTCTGTTTTGTTTAGTCTTTCTTTAAATAAAATCTTTTAAAAAAGATAATATATCAAAATCTAATTGATCTTATTCCAGGAAAATAATGTTGACTTAAATTGAAGAAAAAAATCAGACAATGTTAAAACAAAATTATGCAAAAATTTATTTCAAAATAACCTTTTGAAAAGTGGTGAGTAGGAATACAAAGGAGACAGAATGATTATGAATTAATAACTGTGTTTTTCTGAAGCTGAGTGATAAATAGATTTGTATATATTCAAAATTTAGGTATTGCATTTAAAAAGTAAATCAATGGATCTGATTTCATTATCTAACTATATTAGCAGATAAAAGAGAAACCTTTGTAATCATGTCAATAGATGCTGAAGAATATTCCTTGAAATAATCTGATGGAATTTAAATTTTGCACTCTTAAGAAGGCTCTGGGGCTAGGTTCTGTGGTAGAGCATGCATGAAACCCTGCCCTTTGTCTCCAGCACTGGGGCAATATCCTTTGAGGAAAGAGTGATACAAGGCAACTTTCTTCAAAGTCTTAATGGTGAAATGATGAAAGTTTTTCTTCTGTTCTGGGACCAAGACAAGGATTGCATTACTGACATTTTTCTTCAGTATTGGATTGGAGTTTAGTTTGGGTAACAAGTCAGCGTCTTTCATCATTACTACTTTCATATTTGGGGCTCCAAAGGTTATTCTCTGGGAGACTGCCACATCAGTAGGGTGTTTGGTAGCCTCCCTGGTTCTGCTCAGTAGAGGACAGCAGCATTCTGCCCCTTAGTGTGACAACCAGTGCCATATTTTACTTGCCTGGGGTTAAATTCTCGTCTACCACTAAGAACCAAGAAAGACAAATGAATGCTTTAAGATTTGGAAAGAAGAAATGAAACTTATTATTCATAGAAAACCGCATGCATTAGAAATTCCTAAAGGATATCATGGCTCGGTGGGGAGATATGAATTCCACCCTTTTATGTAATACCATATCTGAAAGATCTAATGTAAGTAATCTAAAGGACTTGGCTATTATAGATGAAAACTCTTGACAAATTGAGTTAGGTAGACATTTTTAAATGGGATGAAAATATCCATACTCATAAAAAGAGGTTAAATACATTTGACATTAAAAAAACTTTTTTGCTTCAAAATGAAATACCCATTTACAGAATTTGAGAACTTGCTAAATTCATATTTGTTAAAGAACTTTATTTAGAAATTTTAAAAAGCTCTTTTAATTTACTAAAACATGTTAAAAGGAAAAAAGTTCATTTAAAAATGGGCAAAAGATGTGAACAAACATGAAGGTACATAAATGAGTAAAAAGCACACTAAAATGTTCATGTCATTATTAATCATTAAACAGAAACAAAATAATTAGATGCTACTATTTAGCTACTAGGATACCTAAATTAAAAAGTACAGATGAGATAAAAGATTAGTCAATGTATAGATCAGTTAGAATTCTCTTTTTAAAAATTTTGCCATATTAGAACATGTTTGTAGCATGTGATAATTAAATTTATTGTGCAGAGTTGGTACATGTACATAACTCATGGTCATTATCTTTTTATAGATTTTTTTATTTTAAGGAGAATAAAACAAAGCAAAGCAAAACAAAACAAAACAGAACAAAGAAAGTCAGAATAGAACAATGCAAGTAACACAGGACTTCAAATCAAGACAACAGGATATCAAGAGTGGCTATCATAATGTCTCTTATTTTCTTCTAAATAGTGGACCATACCTTCACACACAATAATATCAATCATAACAAAATAGTACAAAATTAATCAAGAGAATGAAAGCATTACAGGACTTCAAAGCCAGATAATAGGAAATGAACAATTGTTACTATAATATCTCATTTTTTCCCAAAACAGTTGTCCATTATATCATATATAATAAAATCATATAAAATGCAGCAGGATAGAATCAGTAAAAACCAAAGAATAAGAACATGATAGGACTTCAAAACAAAATGATAGAAATGAGCAATGGCTACAATAATGTCTTATTTTCTTCAGAATAGCTGTTCATAACATCACATATATAAAATCAAACAAAACAAAACACAAAACCAATTAAACAAATGAATAAAAGCACTAGAAGACTTCAAAACAAGATAATAGGAAACCAACCATGATTACCATAATATGTGCCATTACGTTTAAAACAGCTGGTGATACCATCAGATAAGTAAAATTTAACAAAATAAGACACAACAAAGCCAAACCTAATGAAATTTTAAAAACAGTGTAAGAGTTCAAGCTAAGACAAGAAAAAATTAACAGTAGATACCACCTTTCCCTCCCCGGTATTTCCTCCCTTATCATTTTTAAAATAACTATTTTGCTTTGTGGGTCCCATTAAATTTCTGTTTTTATGCTAGGGTTCACTCATATTGTTTCAAACTGTTTTGCCCATGAGCATGCTCTCCAGTTGCATCCATTTACCTACAAGAGCATCAAGATTATTTTACTTTATAGCTGGGTAGCTTTCTACTGCATGGAAATACCTTATCTTTCCCATCCTGCAGTTGATGGAAAAGTTACTCTTGCTTTTTTTCTGGTCTCCTGTCACATGGAGCAACTGTTTTCTCTCCTTTGATTTTCAGTCTATGAATTTCCTTTCCAGTTAAATGTGTTTCTTGTATACTATACATTGATGGATCTTGTTTCTTGATTCACTTTCCCTGTGTTTTTTTTTTTTTTTTATTGCTGACCTCAGGCCATGTACATTAATGGTAACAACCAGCATATATTGGTTTGTTTTTGCACTGCTATCCTCCTGCTGTTGGCCCTCCACTTTTCCCTTTTATTCAATTGTCTTGTTTGGTCATCCTTCTCTGTTCTTGCAACTTTGTTCCTGGAACCCTGGTCATTTTTATCTCTTTCTAGCATATCCGTTAGCATTCTCTGTAGGGTTGGTTTGGTGGTAATGAATTCCTTCAGCTGTTCTTTACTATGGAAGTATCTTATTTTTCCATTAATTTTGAAAGATAATTTTTCAGGAGAGATCAATCTGGGCTGCAAGTTGTTTTCTTTGAGGATTTGAAACACCTCACTCCAAACTGTGGTTTGTGTTGTCCAGTTTGCTGTGATTCTGATTGATTTTCCTTTATAGGTGGTCTGTGTCTTTCCTCTAACAGCTTTTAATATTCTGTTCTTTTGCTGAATTTCTGGAATCTTGATTACAATATGTCTGGGTGTAGATTTACTTTGGTTATGGCTAGTTGTAGTTCTATATGCCTTGCTTATCTGCATGCCAGATCCATTTCCCATGTTTAGGAAGTTTTCTGTTATTACTTCTGTAAATAGCCATTTAATTTCATTTGTGTTGATTTCTGCTTCTTCACTAATACCTATCACTCTTAGATTGTGCTTCTTTGCATCATCTTGTAGGCACTGAATTGTTATTTCCTGTTTCCTTGTTATCTTTAAGAGATCTTTCTTTTCACGATTGCTAGCTGCAATCCTATCATCAAGGTCTGAAAGTTTGTCTTCAGTCTCTTTCAAGTGGTTTTGCCAGCTTTTGATTGACTTTTTTAGTTTCCTGGATATCTCTTTGAATCTGTTGCATGTATTGTAATTCCTTTATATATTGTTCATTCAAGGTTTCCATCATTTTCCTGTGTTCCTTTTTTTAAAACTATGTCTTCTTTAAATATGCTGAGCATTTCTTTCATTTTGTTTGTGATGTCACATTTTCCTCCTTCTCCTTCTTCTTCTTTTTGGTATCAGAGATCAAACTCATGATCTCACGCTTGCCAGGCAGGTGCTTATGCCATTGAGCTATATCCCTGACCCCTATGATTACTTCTTTATTTGAGACATTATTTCTGATTTGTTATAATCTCGTGAAGTTGTTTCTTTACTTCAGTTGCTATCCTCTCAGAAATTCAGGTATGTGGTTTCCTTTTTCTTCCATGACTTTATCTCCAAGACTTGTTCTGTGTGGGCTGGAGGCTCCTTTGTCTTGACATTTTCTAGATTCCTCCCAACAAGCTGGCTGTGGGACCCCAGATACTTCCCACACTGGTGCCCCTCTGTGGTGGGGTGCACAGGGCTTACTTGACTGTGTGTCCCTGCTCCTGCTGGCTGCCTGCAGAGAGCAGCCTTCTGGAGGCAGTGGCTGGTAAATGGAGGCGATCTGCTGGCTCTCTCTTCCCACACTGGCTGCCCAGAGGAAGCAGCCTTCTAATGGCGGCAACCGGAAGGCAGAAGTCAGTAATTATGTTTTCACTCTTTTTCCTCTCCTCTTGCCCCCTCCTTATAGCTCTTGGCTCCCTCCCCATTTGCTAAAGATCTATCACATCTATCTCCCTATTTCCTGTTATCTTTTATTTTACCATTTATGCATATTTTGGGTTTTTAATGTAAGAGAGAGCATGCAATATTTAGGCTTTTGTGTCTGGTTTATTTTGCTTAACATTATGGTCTCAAGGCGAATTAATTTTTCTACAGATGATTCGTTTGTCTTTCTTCATGGCAGAATAGTACTCCGTTGTGTATAAATGCCACATTTTAAAAATCCATTTATTTGCTGATGGGCATATAGATTATTTCCAAGATTTAGATATTACCAATTGTGCTGCTATGAATATGGAGATGCTTATACGACTGTTATACGATGTGTGTAACTCTTTTGAGAAGATATCAGGAAGGAGTACAGCTGGGTTAAGTGGAATTTATAGCTTTAGTACTTTGAGAAATCTTCATGGTGATTCCCATAGTGTGCACTTACACTAGTTCCCACCAATAATATGGAAGGCTTCCCTTTTTTCCTACATGTTTAGCAACATTTGTTATTATTTGATTTCCTGTTGGTCGTTATTTCTGGAATAAAATGGACTTCAGAATTGTATTAATTGGTATTTCTCTAATGGCCAGTGATGTTGAGCAATCTTTTATGGTTAATTAGTCACTTGTACTTCTGAGAAGTGTGTATTCATGTCACATGCTCAGCTTTTCATTGTGTCTTTTATTTTTGGAGGGTCTGATTCTTTGAGTGTTTTATGTATTCTAGATATTAGCCTTTTATAGGAAGAATAGCTTGCATTTTTCCCCATTCATTGGTTGTCTCTTCATCATATTGGTTCTTTTTTTTATTTAAGAGGGAAAAGAGAAAAACACAAACAAAACAAAGCAGTGTAAGGTTACACATAATACAGAACTACAAAAAAAAAAAACCATAACAGTAAGAAATCACCTGTTAATAGATTACATATTATCATCTTGGAAATAGTTGCTCAAATCACAGTATCAAAGAATACAAAGTAGACATTCAAACAGAGAGACTGCAAACAGCTGTGTTCAATGATCCAAAAACATTAATATAGTCAGCTATTTAACACCCCTATACACACTTGCTGTTATATCCGTTAGAGCTCTTTTTTTTCCCTTCCTCTCTTTTTTACAACAAAATTTACACATTTTGGATTTTAATACTCTTTAGTTCTTATTACTTTTTTTTGGGGGGGGAGAGAATAAAGTCAAATATGGCAAAACAAAGCTGTCAGTCAAAACCAAGGATAGACATAGCACATGATGTAGAACAGAGTACAAGGTTATCAACAATGGTTATCAACGTTGTCTCTTGTTTCCTTAAAAAGATTTGTCTATCTCATTAGATATTATAAAGTTGGACAAAACAGTAGAAAACAAGACCAATAAAACTTAGGCATTGTAAACATTACAGGACTTCCAAAGGAGACAATAGTCAAACCAGAATGGCATCTTTGTGAATCTTATTGCCTTCAAAGTAGTTGCCTATACCCTCAGACTTGCTACTATCGCACAGAATGGAACAGAGTATAATCAGTCAAAACAAGATCGTGGGAGTACTACAGGACTTCAAAACAAGTTAATAGGAAATCGAAAAGAGTTACTATTATATATCCTAATTTTTAAAATTTTTCCCTTAATTAAAATAAACAGAAGAAATAACTAAATAATTTTTTTAAAGAATAGTAGTTACCATAGTGTCTGTCTTTTTCCTTGAAATATTTGGATAAAACTTCATATACTATAGCTTCAAATATTTCCATATCAAGAAGCCCAGAATAAAGCCTTTCTAATTAATAAGTGAAAATTTTATAAGGCTTCAAGGCCACATAATGGGGAATCATGATTGCCACATATTTTTATATATTTGAATCATTACTTACATTAGGGACACTATTCAGTATTCATACATGCGAGATTGATTTATTTCACTTATGAGTATGGTCTCAAGCTGCGCCCATTTATTGATAAATATCTCAATGTGATCCTTCTTTATAGCTGAATAATACTCCATTGTATAGAAATACCACAACTTTTTTATCCATTCCTCAGTTGATGGACACTTGGGTTGTTTCCAAGATCTGGCGATTACAAATTGTGCTGCTATAAACATAGGTGCACATAAATCACTGTGGTATGATGCTTTCAGTTCTTCTGGGAATATGCCTAGAAGTGGAATAGCTGGAATAAATGGGATTTCCAATCCCAACTTTTTGAGAAACCTCCAGACAGACCTCCACAAAGGCTGTACCAGTCTACACTCCCACCAACAGTGCAGGAGAGTTCCTTTTTCCCCACAGCCTCTCCAGCATTTGTCGTTGTTGGTTTTCTTGATCCTGGTCATTCTTTCAGGAATGAGATGGTATCTCAGTGTGGTTTTAATTTGCATTTCTCTAATGACCAATGATGATGAGCATTTTTTCATGTATTTATTTGCCATTTGCATTTCTTCATCTGAGAATTGCGTATTCATCTCAGATGCCCATTTTTGGATTGGATCTTTGAATTTCGGAGGTCTGAGTTTCTTTAATTCTTTATATGTTTTAGACAAGAGGCCCTTGTCTGAGAGAGAGTTCACTAAAATCTTTTCCCAGTTTGTGGGTTTTCTTTTCACTATGCTGGAGATTTCTTTTGACATGCAGAAACTTTTTAATAAGAAGTGGTCCCAGTTATTGATTCTGGGAAGTATTTCCCATGCGGTTTGAGTCCTGTTCATGAATTCTTTACCTACTCCTATGTCTCCAAGGTTTCTACCTATTTTGTCTTCCAATAGATTTAGTGTTTCTGTTTTAATATTCAGATCTTTGACCCATTTAGATTTTAATTTAGTACATGGTGATAGACATGGGTCTAGCTTTAGTTTTCGGCAAATGGAGAGCCAATTTTTCCAGCACCATTTATTAAAGAGACTGTCGTTCTTCCAGTGAACCTGCTTGGCTCCTTTATCAAAGATAAGGTGGTTGAGTGTGTTTGTAGTTGTGGTTGTATCTTCTAATCTATTCCATTGATCTTCGCCTCTGTTTTGATTCCAATACCATGTTGATTTTACTACTGTTGCTTTGTAGTATAATTTCAAGTCAGGGATTGTGATGCCTCCTGCTCTGCCTTTGCTGCTTAGAATTGCCTTTGCGATTCTAGGTCTCTTCTGGTTCCAGATGAAATTTAGGAGTGATTTCTCTAGATCTATAAGGTATGTTGATGGTATTTCTATTGGGATTGCATTGAATCTGTATAACAGTTTTGGGAGAATGGCCATCTTCACAATGTTTGTTCTTCCTATCCATGAGCAAGGGATGTCTTTCCATTTTCTGAGATCATCTTCAATTTCCTTTTTCAGTGTATTATAGTTTTCACTGTATAAGTCTTTCACTTCTTTTGTAAGAGTAATTCCTAAATATTTCATTTTTTTGCTTGCTAATGTGAATAGTCCAGTTTCTCTTATTTCCCTCTCTGTGATTTTGTTGTTTGAGTATAGGAATGCTATTGATTTCTGAGTATTGATTTTGTATCCAGCCACATTACTGAATTTATTTATTGTATCTAAGAGTCTTTCAATGGAGCTTAGGGGGTCTTCTATGTAGAGTATCATGTCATCTGCAAACAATGACAACTTAGCTTCTTCTTTTCCTATCTTTACCCCTTTTATTTCTCTTTCCTGCCTAATTGCTCTGGCTAGTACTTCCAGTACTATATTAAATAGGAGTGGTGATAAAGGACATCCTTGTCTTGTGCCTGATTTTAAAGTAAAGGCTTTCAATTTTTGGCCATTTAGTATGATGCTGGCTGTTGGTTTGTCATAAATGGCCTTTATTATATTGAGGTAAAGACCATCTATTCCAATTTTCTGTAGAGTTTTTATCATGAATAAATGTTGGACCTTATCAAAGGCTTTTTCTGCATCTATAGAAATGATCATGTGATTCTTATTTTTGGCTTTATTGATATGGTGGATTACATTTATTGATTTGCGTATGTTGAACCATCCTTGCATTCCTGGGATGAATCCCACTTGGTCATAGTGTATAATCTTCTTGATGATTTACTGGATCCTATTTGCCAATATTTTATTGAGGATTTTTGCATCTGTGTTCATTAGGGAGATCGGTCTATAGTTCTCTTTTTTAGTTGGGTCTTTCTCAGGTTTTGGTACTAGAGTAATATTTGCTTCCAGGAATGACTTAGGAAGTATTGCTTTCCTTTCAATTTCATTGAATAGTTTGAGGAGTGTCGGCATTATGTCTTCTTTGTATTTCTTGTAGAATTCTGCAGTGAATCCATCTGGGCCTGGGCTCTTCTTGGTGGGTAAGGACTTAATTACATTTTCAATTTCAGTAACAGAGATTGGGTTATTCAACAGTTTTACATCCTCTTGATCTAGCTTTGGCACTTCATATGCTTCTAAGAATCTGTCTATTTCTTCTGTGTTATCAAACTTTTGAGAGTAGAGGTTTTCGAAATAGGTGTTGATGATCTTCTGTATTTCTATTGGGTCTGTAGTGATTTTTCCTTTTTCATTTCTTATTGCATGAATTTGAGCTTTTTCTTCCCTTTTTTTTAATAAGGTTGGCTAGGGGCTTATCGATTTTATTTATTCTTTCAAAGAACCAACTCTTTGATTTGTTGATTCTTTGGATTGTTTTCTTAGTCTCTATTGCATTGATTTCTGCTCTGATTATTATAATTTCCTCTCTTCTTTTGGCTTTGGGCTTGACTTGCTCTTCTTTTTCTAGCTGTTTGAGGTGTAGCATCAAGTTATTTATTTGTATTCGTTCTGTTTTCCTGATGTGGGAACTCAGTGCAATAAATTTTCCTCTCAGGATGGCTTTCATTGCATCCCACAGATTCCGGTAAGTTGTATCTGTATTTTCATTTTCTTTTAGGTATTGTTTGATTTCTTCTTTAATTTCTTCTGTGACCCACTGATTACTCAAGAGTGTGTTATTCAGTTTCCATGTGTTTGCGGGATTTTTGCAGTATCTTTTATCATTATTTTCTAATTTCAGAGCGCTATGATCTGATAACATGCAAGGGATGATTTCAGCTCTTTTGCACTTGTTTAAATATGTTCTGTGAGCTAATATATGGTCTATTTTAGAAAATGATCCATGTACTGCTGAGAAGAATGTGTATTCTGATGTTGTTGGGTGGAACATTCTGTATATGTCTATCAAACCCATTTGTTCACAGGTGTGATTCAGTTCTGTTATTTCTTTGCTCATTTTCTGTCTGGTTGATCTGTCCCTTGGTGTCAGTGGCGTATTAAGGTCTCCTGTTACAATTGTGTTACTGATAATTTGAGTTTTCATTTCTGTTAATAATTGTTTTATATAACTGGGTGCTCTGGAGTTTGGTGCGTATATATTTAAGATAGTTATCTCTTCCTCTTGGAGTTTTCCCCTTATGAGTATGTAGTGACCTTTGTCCTTTATGGTAATTGTTGGTTTAAAGTTCACGTTGTCTGCAAACAGAATGGCTACTCCTGCCTTTTTTTGGATTCCTGCTGCATGAAGAATTGTTTTCCATCCTTTGACTTTCAGTCTGTGAGTATCCTTCTGGGTTAGATGGGTTTCCTGTAAACAGCATATGGTTGGATTTTGTTTCTTGATCCATTCTGCTAGTCTGTTTCTTTTGATTGGTGCATTGAGACCATTTACATTAATGGTTATGACTGTTAAATGCTGGTTAATTGTAGGAATGTTATCTCTCTGCTGTTGCATCTTTATCTTTCTGTTCTGTTTAATTATTTGCTTTGCTTAGTGGTTTTTTCCTTTGTGTATCTAAACTGTCTTTCAATATTTTTTGCAGGGTCGGTTTGGTGTTCATGAAGTTCTTCAGCTGTTCTTTGTCATGGAAGTATCATATTGCACCATCTATTTTGAATGATAGTTTTGCAGGATATATCAGTCTTGGTTGGAAATCATTTTGCTTTAGGATCTGGAATACTTCACTCCATGCTCTTCTTGACTTTGTCGTTTGTGCTGAGAAGTCTGCTGTGATTCTGATAGGTTTTCCTTTATAAGTGATCTGTCTTTTCTCTGTGACAGCTTTTAATAGTCTATTCTTATGTTGGATTTCTGGGATGGTGATTATTATATGTCTGGGTGTAGTTTTATTTTGGTTATGACTGTTTGGAGTTCTATATGCTTCACTGATCCTGATGTCAGTTTCTGATCTTATGCTTGGGAAATTTTCAGCTATTACTTCTCTAAATATCCTCTTGACATCCTTTATGTTGTCTCCCTCTCTTTCATTAATCCCTATCATTCTTATGTTATTCTTCTTTGCATCGTCTTGCAGTTGTTGAATTGTTGTTTCCTTATTCCTTGTTATTTTCAAAAGATCTTTCCTTTCCTGTTCACTAGCTGCAATCATGTCTTCAAGGTCTGAAATTCTATCTTCACTTTCATTAAGGTGGTTTTTACAACTTTCAGTGGAGTTTTTTATTTCCTGTATATCTCTGTGCATCTGCATTATGTATTCTGTTTGTTTCTTATATTGCTCGTCTAGGGATTCTATCTTTTTGTTTAATTCCTCCAATTTTTTATCTGTGTTTTCTTTAGATATATTTAGAATCTCTTTCATTTCTTTTATCATTTCTTCTTTTATCTGGGAGATTATTTCGAGTTTGAATTTCTTTAAAGCTTCCTGGAGTTGCTTGTCAACTTCAGTAGCTATTATGTCCGATATATGAGGTGGATGGGATATATTTTCTTCTATATACATCGCTCCTAGGGTTTCCTGAGATGGGCTGGATGTTTGAGGTTGTAAGTTGGTCTTTCGTTTTGTCATTTTCTATATTTCTGTGTTTCAATTGTTATTTGAAAGCTTCCTCCGGATCTGTTGAAAATCCCCTTCTATGTTTGGAGCTACTGAGATTCTGGCACCGCGCTACCTCAAGCCATTGGGCCTACAGAACCAGTGGCCCTCCTCTGCCTGCTCAGAACTCCGCAGTTCCAGACAAGCTGGGCCTCAGGGACACTGTACGCCCACCTGCCCCTTGGAAGATCCACAGCTCTTCAATCGCAGCCGGGTTAGGGTGTACACCACAGGCCGCAGTGCCTCAGGAGCCTGTGATCCCTCCCTGCTTGCAGAGATATCCACAGTCCTCCAGACAAAGGAAGGGACTTCTGCAGGCACTCCAGATCTGCCCAGCTCCTCCTCTGCATGCAGATGGCTAGGCGCGGCTGGGCTTGGGGGATAGTGTAGGCCCGCCCATCCGTCAGGAGCTCAGCAGACTTCCAAGTGTAGCCGGGAGTGATGGGGAGGCGGCTGTAGTGGCCTCTAACCCACTGCTCCACTTCACTGCACCCAGAAGCCTGGGGGGTCCGGAACAGTCTGAGATTTGGGCAGACTGTGCTGGGCACTCACCACAGGCTGAGGTGCCTCAGGAACCTGTGATCCCTCCCTGCTTGCAGAAATATTCAGTCCTTCAGACAAAGGAAGGGGCTTCTGCAGGCACTCCGGATCCGCCCCATCAGATTGGTTCTTTTATTTGCTGTGTAAGAGAATTTTAATTTGATGTGATCCCATTTGTTGATTCTTGATGTTATTTCCTGTACCATTAGGGTTCCACTCAGAAACCCTAGGCCTTTGACTTCAAGAGTTTTACTATTTTGTTTTCTAGGAGATTGTTTTTCATTTTATTTCCTATTTTCTTTCTTCATTCTACACATCTTTAGTCATGTTGTTTATATAATACTTTTCTGGAATTCATATTAGCTGGTATCTCTTGAAATCACAGTCTGCTTTGTCTCAATCACTTTCTCTTCACTGTGATTCAATACCTGAAGCCAGGGGCTGGGGATTTAGCTCAGTGGCATAAGTGCCTGCCTTTAAAGCAGGCAGTTGTGAGTTTGATCCTCGGTACCGACAAAAAGGAAAAAGGCAAAAAAAAAAAAAAAAAATACCTGAAGCCAACAAGTTAGAGAAGGAGAGGTTTATTTTGGCTCACACTTTTTAGAATTTCATTCTGCAGTTGGCTGGCTCTAGATCAGAAGCTAGATGTGGGAAAATCCTGCTATGGAGGAAACCTGCTCACACCAAGAAAGGAGATACACCCTATCAGACTGTGCGCCCAGTGATCTGCTTCTTCCCACCAGGCCACACCTCCTATCATCACATTAAGTTACAGTTCCTCCATAATTCAATCACCATTTACCAACTCTACCCTTGAGTGCAGAGCTTTGAGAGTTCACTATCTTGTCACAGACAGATTTTCTTGTGTCACCAAAAAAGATGTGTGTGTCATTTTGAACACCTGAGTCATATTCTTTCTTGTGTATCGCTTCCTTAGCTAGCTTTCTGGAGATGTACATTTAAGTCATTTCTTGTTGTGTGCACTATGATAAATAATTCCACAGTGAGTACTCCACTGTGATTTGAAAATGTCTTGACAAATGTCTCTGATCTCATTGGATGGTAATTATCCATGTGCCTGTCTTTGTCACAAGACAATTACTAGGACCTGGAGGGAAGAAGTAATTATTTCTTTTGGAATGTTCAATATCCTGCAGAGATTCAGCAGGAGTTCAATCTATATTGTTGAAAGAAAGGAGGAATAAATGAATATATGTTGATATAACTGGGTCCACATGTAAATCATCACACAGGTTTTCAGGTTTTGCTCAAATTTTCACTGGCCCATACCTTGATATCTCTTAGGCATTACTGAATTACCTGCTTCTTTCAAATTTCTCTTTGTAGATGTTATTACCATTGACATATATTTAATATACAATTTTAATATTTAGAACATGATCAAATCTTGACTTCCTCATTGCTTGTGGTGGTCTTTGGAATGAATTTTTTGAATTACAGAGAAATAATCTAAATGCAAGTACCTAAAAGTATTTGCCAAAACCTCAGCAGAAATGTGTTACTAAGACTGAAATTGTCAATTACAAAATGAAAAGCCGCACGATATGTGTATTGCACACTATTTTCAGCTGTTATCTGTTATAAGTTCTCTGGAGTGCTATTTGCTAATACAACTGAAGTTTAATTCATCGATATGACCACAAAATTGTCTTAAGTCACAGAGGGGAAACAGAAGAAAACCAGCTAAAAAGGGCTGAAATGCTGCTTATGTCTTCATTAGATCCCACCAGTTTTCCCATTTGTTTCTTCAGGGTGCTAAAACAGCTTACTGGTCTTATAGTGTGTTACAATACAGCATAATATCAAACTGAGTCTCCAAAAGAAAGAAACACATTGTTGATGTCTCTGTAAGAGCTTGTATTTGGCTTCTTGACCAATCCACTGCATTGTTGTGGTTATATAAGGCAATAGAAGCCAAGTGGCCCAGACAATAACAGCGTTCAGTGGGTGTCAAAAACTTACAAGAGCTTAAGCTATTTTTTATTTCTTGTTACTGGGCCAGAAGCATTTACTATTATTGTCCAATATGTTGCAAATGTACATAGTTCAAAAAAGCACAAAGGGAGTGACATGGAATTATAGAACTGAAAATGGGCTACTGATTGGGTACAAATTCATCAAGCTTCTTTATTTCTCAATAAGCTTTTGTTGGATGCCAAAGCAGCTTTCTTTGGGAGGAATCAAAGTGATTGTGAGTAATGACATAGTGGGAAAGTTGACCTCTGCGGATTTCACTTCTGCTCAGTTAGCTAAGTGTCTGTCTGCCCTACCCCAAGATGAATACTCATAAACTTCAGTTAGTGAATCATTCATCTTTCAAGAAGAACACTTAATCTTCTATGGAAAGAATATTTGTATTTCTCTAAGATCCTATGCTGAAATGTAAACTCTAAAGTGATGGTGTGAGGTGGAGTGTTTCACAAGTAACTAGGTCTCATGAGTGAGATTAGTGTCCATTTAATAGACCAGAAAGCCCTACCTTGTCACCTGTGCCATGTTAGGAAATAGGCAAATGGGAGTCACAAAGAAGGCTCTCACCAAACACTGAATCTCTCTGTATTTTGACCATGGACTTCCCAGTCTCCAGAACTATAAACAATAAGATTCTGTTGTTTGAAAGTCATCTAGTCTGTGATATTCCATTACAGCAACTTGGAAATAGTAAGAAAATCCAATGCTTGCTTAATTTCTTCAGAAACTTACATAATTCATCTGAAGTGGAAAATAGTGGGGCTGGAGTTTGAACCTTGAAAATGTCACGGTAAAAGTTATTCTCGAATCATTGTGCCAAACTGTCTCTGATTAGGAGAATATGTTATGGATAATAATGTCAGAATTATTTTTATATAGCACAGTTGTTGGATTGCCTTTTTCCTAATGAAAACCTTCATCAACTCACCTTTCTTTAAGCAGTGGTCCTGAACTTCTCTTTTCTGGAACATCCATGGCAAATGTCATTCCCTTTCAACTCTTTGTTTCATGCTTTTCTCGCCAGTCCAGAAAATGTATCCAGTTGCATATCATGCAATATAATGTTATCACAGAGATGATTTTAAATCTGACCTTATATTCATATGCTAGAGTTTTATAACATGTAACAGAAACATGACTACAGTAGCCTATTAACATACCAAATTACTGTATTCAAATCTCCAGAAGTATTGTAAAAGCCAATAGAAGTTTATGTAATTGCTTAAGAAATTTTTCAAGAACTCCATTATCTTTCTACCTTTCTGGTTGAGACTTTTATTCTTAAAGTGGCTCCCTCACCTGAAGATATCACATCTATGACCAAGACAGGAGGCAGAAATAAAGGAAAGGACAAAAATTAAAACCAAGTAGGTATTTTTAAAGTAAGCCCATCTCATTTAATAAGGTTAACATAGAGACTCACCTTGTTTACCATTTACGTCTCACTGGCCACAACTGTGTTACATGGCTGTGTCTACTTTCAAGAGATTCAGTGAAGCTGAGCATTCTAATCTGAACAAATTCCCCACCAGTTCAGGGATCTGGTAGTTTGAAGGAGTAAAAGAGTAATGGGCAGACATCCAGAAGCTTGTGCTCAATGTAATATAAGCCACAACTTGCATTTTCATTGGTCATTGATGATTTTTAAGTGGATTCCACTATTGATCATAGGATACGGGTAAGATGCTGACTCCATTGTTGAGGACATCTGAACTACGGGAAACATCTAAATCCCTAAATAAAATATATAAAGGGAGGCTTCTCACCAGTTTGACAACAGCCTACTTTGGTAAATTCCAGTTTTCCCATTTCAGGCCCTTTGCTCTAGTCACGCATAATTTACCATTTTTTGAGTGCATTGATTTTTTCTGTATTTTTTGCATGTGCCTTTATCTCTGCTTAAATGATCCATTTCACCTTCTCTATCAGGTAAGATGATATGTACCCTGCAATGCCCAGAATACCACCACAGCTCTGGAAATGTCCTTATCTTTCTCCATCAGGTTTATTTTTGGCTGTGTGTACACCTCCCTTAGCTTACTTGTCCTTATTTGCTTGCATATATGTCATTTCTGACAAATGCTATCGCCTCTTAAAGAACAAGGACTATAATTTATTCAACTTCTTTCTATCCAATGCCTCCTGAAATTCCTGGAATATATTCAAGGCACCTGCTTACGTAAAATACAACTGCATATTATCTCTGGTACACAGATAACCTACAAGGAATTGAAGCAAACTACTCTCACCATAGTAAAAAAAATCATTGACCTGTCTCTCTTAAATCTCAACATCAGGGAATTAATAACTGTCAGCAGAAACATGGAAGAGACAGATAGAATTTCTCCTTTGGTCTTAGTGATAATGTAATTCAGTAATTTAAATGTTCATTGTTTGTATCTAACATTATCTTTAGCTCTCTTATCCATAGTTACTCTATTTTTCTCTTTATACAATTTGATACAGAGTTTGTGTCCTCAGAAATCTATTTATTCAGAATAGAAAAGACAAATTTAACTAGAAAAGTTGAACTATATGAGAAAATGATTATTTACTGACATTTCGGTTGTTTTAGTGGCTGCAATATTATACATGCCACAGATTTAGTAAGTGTCATTAGAGCAAGCTTAGGAACAATGAAGAACTGGATGAGGATGCAGAAGGCAAGGACGGTCAGTTGCAAACACAGAATTGGACAAGGGGTTATTGTTAACATGGTGCATTCCTGCCACGATGCTGCCCTTCTCCCTGCTTCTTTCCTGAGTGTAGGAGGGGCAGACATCATTACTCAATCAAAACACATTTTATTCCTGAGCCCAGGCATAGTTTCAGAATGCATCTCAATACCGTGATGCTCCAGGTTTGTTGTTTCAACAGAGGCAGGAAGATGAGCATATCCGTCAGTTATCAGTGCATGTCCCCCAAGCTCTATTCAGGTCAGTATTGTTTCTGTGATGGCTCCCTTCATGAAGTGAAGAAAATATTGTGATCTGAGGCATAGTTTTCAGGTACTGTATCTCACTCTTCAAGTATCTGGTGAGAAGTGGGTTCTATGTTTTATCATCATGAAGCCCCTAACATAACACCTCTGTACTTGCCTAAAGAATGAGAATCTTTCCCACAGACTGTATTTGAAGATGAAGAAGCTACCATGTACTGAATGGCAAATAAATAGAGTGAGCACTTTATAGCTACATCATTTTGTTTTTCTAAAAATTGCTTGAGGACATCATTATTGTCCCCATTTTACAGATACAGAAATAGCTTCAGAGAAATTAAGTCATTTGCCCAAAATCTCACAGCAGGTAATTGATGAGGGTAAGCTTCAGTCTCAGATCTGTGACATCCAACATCACGCTCATAGACTCTGGAAAGTTAATTAGTTTAAAATCAACTTTTTGCCTTTTTAAAATGACACTAAGTACTTGTACTTTTGATAGAAGCCTTGAGCTTTAAATTTAAACTCTCTTGAGTCTTTCAGACAATGAAGGCAGATAGAAAACGGATAAATGCAGATCAGATATGTATTAGCAACAATCAACCTATTTAGAACTTCATGCCCATCAGGTATAATTCTGGCCTTTGGAGACTATTTTGATAGAAATGGAAATCGTATTTAGGTTTTGTCTTCTTTGTCTCCTTTTCTGCAGGACATCGTCCATATCAGGTGATCACTGCCCGAGCTCACCCTGGAGAGAGCAATGCCAGTTGGGTGATGAAGGGCACCTTGGAGTTCCTCATCAGCAATGACCCTGTGGCAAGGCTCTTGAGGGAAAGCTTCATTTTCAAGATCATCCCTATGCTAAATCCAGATGGAGTCATCAATGGCAAGTACGTCCTGTAGTGGGCTGGACACCACCAGCATTTATGTTACCATAGTATTGCACTGTTCTTTCACCCACGAGGTATGGCTGGAGAGGTCTTGCTACCTGCAAGAATATTTTTTTTTTGATATTTGGTACAAATATTTTTTCATCTTTAGTAGAAATGACACTATATTCTCCATACATATTTATGCTGTTTTTTAGTTTCTTTGAATAGAAAGATATATCTATTCTGGCAATTAGTGCCAGGGGATAAGAGCTAGTCCAACACTATTTTCCAGAAGGGGAGAATTGGGGTTGAGGATAATCAAATCACTGTCCAAGTCACATGGTGGATTAGTGGCAAATTTAGGGCTCAAACTATGACTTTTTTCCCACAGGTAAGACCAATACTTTCATATTTACTTTTTAATGTGTACTGCAGAGAAATCTTTATTCTCAATTGTATTTTACTGGATTCTGGAGACATCAAAAATCAGGGTGCCACAATAGCTAAAAGAATATTGGTTGAAGAAAAGGTTGAAGTCTTTATTCTCCTTATTCTTCTCTGCATGCCTTTGGAATGTACGATGGGAGAGGTGATTGCTTTGTCCCAGGGGGTCTGATAGAAAGGATCAGCCTTCTCAGAGTTTGGAAGGTAAGGCTCAAATGAGGGCCCCAGAATCAAATGGTCAGTGAATGGGGGTGACAGGATTAACACTGACCAGTGCTGTCTCAGACCTGCGACCAGAGTCCAGGACATGCCTGTGGTGAAAGAAGCTTCTTCATACTGTAAAAATGGACATTGTAACCTATGTAACTTCAGACCACAGGTTACACAAAAAATATTCATTGAAAAACTAATTTCAAAATCTAAAAGTTACAAACTATATAATTTAAAACATAGTAAATAAGCACAATCACAAGTTTAGAAGGTTGAGAAAATAGAGCGTCATTAAAATGATGAAACGGAAGATATAAAATGAGAACAATTAAGAAATGCTAAAAAGAAACCCAAAACTTCAAAATGATGAAATGGCACGAGAATGGTTTAAGAAAGATGAAATAGTTACTTCCTTTAATTAAAAAAGAAATTAAATGTTTAACAATTCAGAATAGACTTGTTTCAGAGGATAAGCACAAAGTAAAATTAGATAAGAAAGGTTAAAAACATAAAGATGATAAAATATAAAACAAGGAGCAGCATAAATCCTAAACGCTATAATATGTTCAATTATGCCAAGTACAAGGCTGCAGACTACAGAAATAAAATTATAATATTAAAAATGTAAGAGCAAAAGATAAACAAAGCTTTTATCTGATCTTAGCAGGTCAGGTTCTTCAGATTCTTCCAACTTAGCAAATCCTGTATATTTTAATTTAATTTATTTTATGTTTTTATTTTTGATGGAAATTGAATGCAGGGTCATGGGAAAGGGAACAGGGCCTCTTTTTGGTGACTGATCTTCGAACGAGTGTAGGGAGAAGCCAAATTTGTCCCTACAGAGCATCAAACAGGCCTCTGGTAGCAGTTACACTTTTGTGATCTCAGGCTGCACAGAACCCTACAGCACTGTCCTTTCTGATTGCACAGAACTCTTCTGATCCCTGCTGTGCGCTCCTTTAACTCTGGAGAACTGATCTGAGATATGCAGTGGCCTCTCCCTCCATAAGCAGCCAAAGATTTTCCTAGAGCAAGCTTTCCCCATCTAAAAACAACTAAGCAAGATCGTATCTCAAGGGGCACGATCCCATTTCGACATTTTCTTACCCAGGTTGGCCCCTAACTGAAGCCCATCTTTCCACTGAATTGTCTGGAGTATATCAGGGAGTGGAGAGTGCTGCACTTGGAGGTATAACTCTAATTGAGAAATCTGGCTGTTCCCCTGACCTTCTCAGTTTTCTCCTCTTTTGGAAGAGAGAGATAGTGTGCTCCCTGTTGACCTTTCTGGGAAAAGGTCTCCTAAGCCCAAGACAATTTTAAAGCTCAGGGATTAAGTACTAAAGTTTCTTCCATTCTAAATGCTCACACCTCCAGGTCAGGAGCTTGCTCCAGGTCTTTGGTTTAAAGGTTAATGTGGTCTCAGTCACTGAGGCTCCTTTTGGCTGGGACACATTATTTCCAGCTCACAGCTGGTTGCTTTGTGCTCCCAAATGGCAGGCCAGCTTCTTCTCAGTGACACTGGCATTCATCATCATTACTATTATTTATTATGACTCAAATTACCCTTTTCATTTATATAGCATCTTTCATCACGAAGCTCAAGGCACCTTGTAGATCGCTGGGGTTGTCCAAACAGTTTTGGCTGAAAGGGACCTGGAAATCATAGCCTTTTTCCACTGATAGGAACATTTGCAGGTCATAGAACATTATTTGGAAAAGACTTGAGGGAACATGGGTCTGTTACATTCTATAAGAAAAGTAACTCCTGAACCTTTCTTAGAAGATACTTAACATGGTTCATCTAACTTCCACTGGAAGTATTTTTGTGATTGGCATTCCATGTTAGGGATGCCCATTCCAGGTGGCCTTGTGTTGTACTGTGCTTTAATCATTGTCCTGTGAGCCTCAATATTTTAGGCAGTCTTCTCATAGGGCACACACCCCAAGGGTAAAATCACATTACCCCCGTAAAGATCTAAGCTTTCTCCTGTGAAATCTTTTCCCAGGATTGATGTAACTCACCTACATGTTATTAATTGGATGTTGTTTCTGACGTTTTTGACATCACTGATTTTCTCAAGACATAATATAATTAACAGGCTTTTTAAAAGTGACAGAATTGCCCTGTATACTTTCTGATCAGTGAGGAGACATTCATTGCATAAAGATCAGAAAACTTAAAGCTAAACTTGGCACTTCACTGACTACACTGTGTGTGTGTGTGTGTGTGTGTGTGTGTGTGTGTGTGTGTGTGTGTATCAGTCAGGGAGACAAAGCTAGGATCTTCTAGCAAAAAATATAGTGGCTCTGGCCAAGCTCAGGATCTCTTAGCAACACACGTCTGAACAGGAAAACAAAATACAAAGATGGATGGCTATGTTGGATTCCAAAAGAAACAGATTGTGACTTACTGATCTGTAGCTTGTATGGAATTGGGCTGATTTCTTAGTGAATCAGAACCAATGTAGTGTTTCCTTGACAGTTACAATTCTTCCCAAGGTGGAGTGATATAGAATGAGGAGTTAGCAAATTGATTATAAAATAGACGATGCTGTTGGCTCAATCAGAGTGAGAAGTGAAGGGAAGCCAGGTGATGTCTGAGCAGCTTATAATGTAGACATCAAGTGTAAATGGGGACAAGAGAAGGAGAGGAACAGTCAAACATAATTCCCATTTGCAACTCTTTGATTAGATGGTAGTGACAACATAATTTTTATAAAGTCAACACGCAGCCCAACATTTTCTTCACAGGAGAATCAGAACATATTGATTCTTAGAGTATATACAACTCTGCAAACTTGATTATCTCCTTCGAAGGCCAGCATGAACAGACAGAAACAACAGTAAAGAATAAAGGACTTACTCTAAGTAAACACATCAAGGTATTAAGAAGTAATAGCTGAATTCACTAGGGGGAACAAATCAAACTATAAAAATGTGATAAGAAAATCTTGACAAGCTTAACAATCCGGGACTATTTAAATTTAATGCCAATTGTCTTTTACTTTGCTGTGGGTTGTGAAGACTTTACATTACTATAAGAAAAAAGTCTACAGGCAAAATAAGTTAAAAATTATTCAACAGCTTTGATGGGCTGAGAAATAACCTGCTCCTTTTACAAATGTAGTCTTATTTAATTGTCACTATGACCTAACAAATATAGCATTTCTTCTGTGCAATTTCTAATAAGAAATCTTGAGCACACAGGGATTAATTTCTGGGTATGGTTTAAAGAGTTGCTATTCCAGATCTGGGACAAGAACCTGTGTCTCTTCTATACTTCTTTGTGTAGAGATTTAAAGAAATTTGACCAAAATAACCTTCAAATATTCTAGAGGGAGAAGGGCTCATACTTATTTAGTTCTAGTCCTTCAAAGGATAAGAAAATGGAGATCAAAGAGATAAAATAAGTTATTTAAGATGGCATCACTAGTTCAAGGCAGAATTGTCATGAGAAATTGTTTAGATAATTAAAACATACACGTAGACATGAGTATGCATACATGCACAGCTGTGCCCAGGGCTAGGGCTAGCTTGTGACTTAGCTGACATTTATATCCACTCTAATTCCAGAATGCTTGCTCATTTTAGTCTGTCAACTTTTCCCTACCTTAAATAAATATGCAAATAGTATTTTGGCCCCATCAGTAGATAGACTCTGAAATTAGTGTTGTTGACCCAGACCTTTATATTCAGGATGTTCAGGATGAGCCAAGGCATACTCATCCCCACTTTTCTGCCATATTGGATGAAAATAAATGAACTAGTTCATCCTGGGTTCTCCTTCATGAAATTTGAATTCCTAGCTTGGCTGTGGCCTTGACACTCAACCTGGTCCTGCCAGTTTTTTCTGTTAGAGAACATATCCTTTCCTGTTTCTGCCAGATTTTGGCTGTACACACTATCCAGCTGATCTTGAACATTTATTGTCATTGAGATCACCTTCCATTGACCATGATTACTATTTTCACCCAGATCTTCAGAATCATAGAGAACTTAGGTCATCCCATTGAGCTCCCTTTACCTTTAGGCTGGATCATCTCTCTACCTTCCCATTTTGATCTGAATTCTAGTATTTAATCACTACAATATAATAAAATGCAGTAGGAAGTCTCAAATTTTGAAATTTCACAGATTAGTTACATTTAAATAGGCAGAGGATTGATTAATATGTATGCAGTGTTTTTTCATTCAAACAAGTATAAGAAATGAAGATAGTTTCTGAGCAACCAAACAACAGATTGGTGATAAATTCAACCTCAGTTTTTGCATAGGCTTCCTTTCTGCTCACATAGAACAGTACAAGAAACCAGGGGAATGTGATACTTGATCATGGCACTGAACCTACTGTGCTGTTTGCACTTTGCACTATTATACATGGTGGTGATGGCCATATAGACTTCTGTGAAGAGGGAGCAGTATCTAGTCATCCAGCAGGCTGGTTATTCCTATTGTCAACCATCTTCAACAGGGAAAATCAGAGAACAGGAAAAGATGCTGGTAAATGGGCCCTTCAGGGAAAGAGAGGATTCTCCTAAGTTGTAAATTAGGAAGACTCTGTTCTAACCAGAGGCTCCACATGGGCTACAGTAGATAGATGGCTGGTGTCAGGTGGAAGAGACCAAAGGAGACAGTCCCTTAATTGGGCACTTGAGAATAAGCACAGCTGTACTGAACATCAGGCTTAAATTTTCCTGGAGAAGTTATCTTCTATTATATAATTTGATGGTAAGTGTTAACGAACCTTCTAGTCTTGTTTCAGTTACGCTATTAAGATTTGAAGAAAGTGCCAATGCCCGTGATTGGTGAAGGGGAGAAGTCATACTAAGTGAACACTTAAGTGTCCTAAGAGAACACTGAGTAATTAGTGAAATGTCTGACATGTCTAAAGAGTTGAGCTCAATAAAATTGGTGCATTAAAAAGCAAAATATTTATCATTTTCTAACGATAAGAAATAATGCATTCAGGATACCAGGTGTTTTGAAAGATGAATGTTAAAAAACTCAGGAGAGTTAACAGTCACGGATGGGAGGAGTCTGATAATTGCGAAGGGCCATGCTCAAGTAATAAAGTGTTGAAGAAGTGGCTTCTACCTCTAAGGAGGCAGGAAGTGAACAGAAGAGATGGGGTTCCCAGAACCTAGGTCATGGAGGCATCTAAAGCGAGGTGCTTGGAACTCTGAGAAGGGGACTGATCTGTCTTGGGCTTCTGTTGATGAGGGGCACTGCCTGGAGAATGAGGGAGTCTACAGTGATTGGCCTCAGAGGGCAAGGGGATCCTCTGGTCTTTCCTCTGAGCTGTTCCAGTCATGTTAATGGAAATGGAACTAGACAGAGTGGCCTTTTTCCCTTCTCCAGCCTTCCTGTCTTTCTGTAATGCCTCTTATTGGTAGAACTTACTGAGAAGCAACCATCAGGGATTCTGAGCACTATGATTGGCTGATTTTGACAATAGGTGAAAATAAGCATAAGGTGTCTCTTTTTTAATGTCCAATGTGTGTACTGTGGTGATTTGTTTTTTTTAAAAAACAAAGTAGTTTTATTTTTTCCAGTGGAAAAATGTTATATACTTAAGGTAGAAAATTCAGCATGTATACTTTTAGAAAAAGCTTAAAGAAGAAATTTAAATCATTCAAATTTAGGACTACAGCATCACATAATTCCAAGAGGCCCTTCACATTGTAATCTATTATCATTGCATAATGCTTCAAGAATTTTGCTAACCTTAACATCATCTTGAGTTCTAGAGAAAAACATTTTTAGCAATTTGGAGAGGAATTTTTTAAACCATTTTTCTGTAAATTGAGAGCTTCAGGACTATTAGCTATGTTTTTTGGATATGGCTGTATATCCACATCAGAATTTTTCAAAGGATAATATGTTTTTTGGTGTAATTTTTAAAAACATCCAACATCTTCCTATGGCAAAGAATGTAAATGATATCATAAATCTTTAATATTGCAATCTTATATTACTTATGTGCTATAATTTAAATAATTCTTCATTCTAAGCAATAAACAGATGAACATTATTGTGATATTCTTAGTGAATTTTTCTGGTTCTTTCCTTGAGACAAATTTCCAAGGATAGTCAGTTCAATCAACTATATAAATCTAGGTATAATATTTATTGGTTTTTGTACCTTTCTGGGTTCTTTTGAAAGAGAAATATTTTTATTAGTGTATGGTTATGATACCTGATATGATTCATCTTGATGAATTGGTCTATGCATCTATCACATCTTAAACATTTTTATATCCTCTCCCCTACCCTTCCATATCCCTTCCTCTCCACATCCCTTCCCATCTTCACAAAATCTACCTCCCTATTTCCTAACATCTATGCTTTGTTTTGCTCTTTAAATTTTTGATATTTTGGGTTCCTCACCTAAGAGAAAGCATGTGATATTTAACCTCTGTGTATCACTGAGCATTATGGTCTCAAGGAGCATCTGCCTTCCTACAAATGACTCAAATTAATCTTTCTTTATGGCTGAATAATATTCCACTGTGTATCCAAGCTACATTTCCTTTATCCATTCATCTCCTGATGGGCCTATAGGCTGTTTCCAAGGTTTAGCTGTTATGAGTTACAGTGCTATGAACATGAGTATTTGTATGTCTAAAAAATGCTGCAGAGATTGTTGGGGAAAGGAACTTTTCTGCATCATTGTTGTACATGTAAACTGATCTGACCTCCATGGAAATTACTACACAGACTTGCCCCAAATCTAAAAATACAAATCCCATTTGGCCCAGCTATCTTCTGATGTATTCCCCCAGTAAATTAAAGACACCATAGATTGTGTTTGATACATGCTATTGCCAGACTTTCCTCTTTGGAAAATTTATAGATTTATATTCCTCCAACCAGTGGGTGAGAGTGCTGGCTCCCTGCGCCCTTGTTAACATTGCACATCACTGTCATTTTATTTTTTTGATATTCTGATAGGATAATCATGAATTAACATTTTTATACTTATAACTTCTGATTGTTACAACTATGGGTAAAGGTATATGTTTTGCTTAACATTGCAGTAAGAAACAAAACAAAACTAAAACAAAAGAAAGATGAATGATGAACTCAAAGTCTGTCACATATCTTACAAGTTTTAGAGTCAGGAATTAAACCCAATGTGCCCATTCTCAGGGTCATTCTTGGAAAGCTTTAGCATAGAACATGGGAATTGGAAAACACTCAGTATCTGTTTGCTACGTCTAGCTCTGGGTACACCTGATCATTTTTGAAGTCTGGTAAAATGTGGTCACCAGTTAAGGTCCTTGCAAGTTAGAGGAAGAACTCTAAAAGGCTTTGTGAGAATCTCTGTTAGAAATAACAGAGTATATTCATCTACCCATTCATTTGCTTCATTGAATCATACATTCATAATTTTAAAAAATATTTGTATGAACAAATTTATTGATACACTTTCAATAATATTTTATTTATGTTCAACTTGGGGAGAAAATTTATATCCCTCCCACTAGAGGTACAATCTTTATTGCACCTGTGCATATTATAATTACTTAACATTCTCTATTTCTTCCTCTTCCTTTCAGTCATCATTTATATTATTGAAAGAATTATAGCAAATGCATCAGAGACCCTGGTTTGTACCTGGGTATTGTCCAACAGGCTTAATAAACTTGAATTCTGCAGATACTTTGAAGCAGGGAAGATTTATGTGGGCAGTAATACCATCAATTTGCCGGTCCATGTTTGGCCTCTGTATGCCTGCTACCCTGTGCCTGTGGGCATGAGTTATGTAGCCTCTCCACCCCGTAAAAACCCAAAGATAGAACCGGGGTTCTTTGCAGGAGGGAGTGGTGGGGCAGGAAGAAGCAGGCCAGAGAGGCTGTCCTATGGTCAACCTCATAAAAGGTGGCTCTCTGTTGCTGTCCTCCTCTATTTATAGGTCTCTATCTCCTATTTCTTTTTTCCTCTTTCTGTAACTCAGCAAGAAGGCTTACTTACCATCTAAAGAGCCTGCAGAACAATGGTTTACATGTTCTGTGGCCTCTGGAGAGACGTGATTGAATACATATTTTCTGTAGAAATGATGCTGGTGATGCTGGGGACGTGACGTGAGAATTGTCCTCCCTTCTCAAGGTTCTGCCACAAATGTCTTCTTGCAGAGGAATCGAGGACAATTCAAAGATCCCATTGTGACCTCTGCTACAGACAGATGGCAGTCTCTGAGCCAGCAAGGCTGAGCCTGTCCCCATCAACTGCTCCTTCCATGTAAGACTCAACTGCCCTTCCTGGAAGCAGGAAGTACCAAAATGCACAATCATGTACTTTTTATTTAGATTGCTTTTTGCTGTTTTTGCTGTGTGGAACAGAGTAGAATTATCATTACATGGAAATTTTTAATTGTTTTTAGGAAAAAGAATAAGGTATTTTCGACATGTGGCAAAAGGTTGAACGTTTGGATGAAAATGTCATTCTGAATTCTGATGCTACGCTGTTTGTTTATCTCTGTTAATGAGCTCCAAAGGGATGTGGGCAAAGATTATGCAATGTATTTCATTTTGCTTTACTTTCTTTGTATTTAAAAGTGGGAAAAATTGTTATTCTGATCCAGTTGGAGGAACTATAATTTTCTCCGTCGAATTCTCGTCCTCTGTGGAAAATAAATGGGGATGGAAATAGCAGTCAGTTTTGAATCTAAGATATTTTCCTAGACAAAAAGTGACCATTTATAGGAACATTTCAATCTTGTATCTTTTGTTTACAACTTTATAAAATGAAATACAGAGATATATTTAAATTAAAGGAAAAAGATGCAGACATAACTTCCCTGCTTTCCTTTCTTTGTGATATATGTCAGTAATTTTCCAGTAATGGTGCTGAGGAAATTTTCATGGTATATGTGCTACTCCTCTGACAGGTGGAAAGAGAGAGAACATGGCGTTTGATGCAATGTCCACATCTTTGCATGGAAATGACAGGAAAGCGTGGGTGCTGAGACAGTTGAGGGTCCTCTGGTTCTGGAAGAAAATGTGACTCATTCAGTCTTGCTGATGAACTTGTTCATGGATAGCCAAGTGGAAATATTTTGCTCTGGGAACTCTCGAAGTCCTGCTGCTAAGTCATTAACATAGTGCTACTGATGCTTGGAGCTGGGGCTGGATTCTGGGGGAGCATTCCCCAAAGCTTCATCGCTCATCCCCCATTCCCATCACTGCTTGCATGCAGAGACGAGTCCGTAGCTGGAGGACTCCATTTTCCTTCCTCAGATATTGCAGTTCCTAATAAATATTACTATTTATTATTCCCAAATTTAGGGTTATTAATTATATCAGTATAAACCTAATTTATGCCGTCATAAACAGCAATAATAAATGCTGCCAAATGCTAATACCCAGCTCTTGCCAACTGTGCCGTGGTTGATGGGTTCCCCCCTCATTTCCCAGAAGCATTAAATTAAAAATGATTCAGTGTTGCAGAATCATCGATCAAGTTGGGGCTGAGGCTCTTGGAGAAATGCGTTTGTTTTGTTAAGTGCTTTGCTCCTTTATTGGCTGGGCAACTTCTGATGTCTGACTGTATTCCAGTAGTCCTCCGTCTCTTTGCTGTTCTCCCGCCCTGCTAGAAGAGGAAGAAATGGGGGCAGGTATGCAGGGCTGGGGGAAAAACATGCAAATGTATTCATCTTTCCAATTTTTTCTTAGATGTTTCTCTTCTTAGTGTTCCCATTCCTAACACTTTCTTTCAACATACACTTAGAAGTCTTTATAAAGGAAACCCTTGGGTGCAATATAGATTTGCTATTTCTCAGCTCTCATCACATCTACCATGCATTTAATGATGTATGTTACATGGCTCTCTAAAATACATAAAACTGCAACTGGAAAATGGGAGGCACAGCCCTGACAACCCCTGCCAGAACTGAGGATGTCTTTTTTGTTGTCACTTCATCTCAGGGGTGCTCTGTTCTTGTGACAGAGAGAAAGCCTTTCCTTTGTTACTAAAGCTGTAATAAGATCTTATTTCCTTTCTCAAGGGGAACAATTTGTACTCCTCTTTCATTTTTCTGGCTCTTGCTTTCTTTTTGTCAGTGATGGTTATGATGGAGGTATAGCACAAAGGATCCTGACCAGGTGATTAGAAGATCCTGATTTTTATGTCATAATGGTTTCTTTCCAGCTGTGTGGCTTTGGGCAAGTTACTTAACCTAAACTACTGCTCTTTCTTTATCTTTGTGAGGAGGCCATAAGTTCCAACCACCGTACTATACTAGATTAGTATCGTTATCAAATAACATAGCACTTTGAAACTACTAGCCACTGCTCAATGTAAGGACTCCTTCAATTGTGTTCAGATCCCTGAATTTCAGAGGTAGACCATCAATGATCTTCTCAATCGCCAGGCCAAGGCAGTTTAATGATCTTTTTTGCTTCACACTTCTCAGTTTCTCGTAAAGACCCAGGAAAGCCCATTGCAATGGATAAAATTTCTGCAGAAAGGAGGATGGGGTCAAAGGGCATAAGAAAGGGGATAGAAAAGAGTTTGGGATGTGTTGTGCACATATTACCGACTCCCAAAAGGAATGTAGGTGTCATGTCCTACAAGATGCACAAAAAAGAGAAGAGGGTCAAGAGACAGCTGGAAGGGAAAGGGAAGAAGGGAAGGGGATAAACAAATGAGGTAAAATGTGTTATGTACAGGTACTAGCTCCCTGCAAGAAATGTAAACATTATGTGTTGTAAATACATCCTGACAAAACAGACAAACCCTTGAGTAGAAGTAGGACTGAATAAATTGTACTAAAAATGCAGCAATAGAAAAAGCTTAGTCTGGGAAGTTCAGCTGATGCCTTTTTTCCTCTTCATGCTTACTCTTTAAATAAATTTACAGTAGTTGGCCACTGAAACGTACTAAAAACCAGGCCTTCGGCCTTTAGAAGCCAGTCCTCTCTGCCAAAGCATCTGCAAGAGCTTCCAAGGTGTTGGTAACGAGTTACAGCTGTAGTCGATGTAAATCTGTCTTCCCAGCCTGGAGACTGGCTCCCAGGTACATACCCAAGCCTCAGCTGGGGCAGAAGCCCAGATGACTAGAAAGTGCACCACCTCAGGAGCCAAAAGGAATTGCGCCTCTTGGTCCTGACATCGGAACTGTCAGAGGGCCTTAACACTTTCTAGCGTTGGGTCTTTCTTCTGCCTAGCAGCCAGAGTTTATAGGCAGAAAAGCCAGTCGCAGCACATAAACTTTGGTAAGGCAGAGCCATCCTCCTTGCCCTGACTTCTGGGTTGGCTTTTCCTTGGCTATTTATCTCTCAGTGCCACCTAACCCTTTTGAATTATTAGGCTTATTCCTCGCTGCCCTGTTTCCTTCTTGCAAATATGCTCTCATACATCTTCAATCCACAGGAAACGCTTTCTTCTCTATTTACAGCTTCTTTCTGCTCCCCACCCTTCTCCCTGGCTCAGTAATGGCCAAGGAAATAAATAACAAGTGTAACTCTTTCTGCCTATTATTTTTTGTTACTCTGCACAGTAATATATATACATATATATATATAAAATAACAAGGAAACAAATCTTATTGCTAAAGTAATTATAATAGATAAAAAAATAACAGAGTTGAGTTTAAGGAAGGGGAGTGATTGCAGCAGGGTTTTAAAAATTTAATTTACTAGCGCCTGTCTCTGCTGCTCTGTTGATGCTCCGCTTAGGAGGCTGTCTAATTAGAAAGTCGTTGTTATTGAGCTTTGAAGATGCTCATCCCTGGCTGACTTATGCTGTGGGTATTTAAAGGGGAAAATTGGCCCAGGGATCCCTGGAGAAATCTCCTTATCAGCAGCTCTAGGTGGGGAACAGCGGCATTTATTGTGTTAAGTTGGATCATCCTCAAAGCCTGGGAACTGTAAAGGATTGCTTGGCACTCTTCCCTCTGTCTGCAGATAAACTTCCCTTCCACTGCTCTGTGCAGATGTGAAGTCAGCCCTTCATCTGTGGTTCTCCAAGTGCAGCTTGGAGTGCACCCTACCCTAAAGTAGGCAGTATGGATCAATCTTAGGGTTAAAATATTTTTCTGTCCTGAATTTTCTTTGTAAATAATTGTTACCCTATATACAGCAGTCATTTAAGTCCTTTTGGTATTTGCTTTTCTTTTTTGTGATCTGAAATCATACATGGTCTCTGTTTGGTCTTACACATGGTATTTTAACTATAGTATAATTGTAATTATTTGGCTCGCTTAACCTCTCCAAGTTGCTTTTGAGTGTGGATGGCAGACAAACCATGGCAGAATCACTTCATTTGGCCTCTTAGTGTTTTTCTTCAGCATCAGTTTAACCCCAAGCACACTTACTAATTTGTTATGTGACCTTGTGCTCTTTTCAGTTGTTTTAGGCAAGTGCTCTCAATCTACACATTTGAAATTTAGGAAAAATACAGTGTACATACAGATATTATAAAACATCTTCCCCCATCACCACAATCAACTACAAAAAAAGTGACAAGTCTTAGTTGAGGATTCTCATGCCTGGAAGTACTAAAATTTACATATATTATCTTTAATCCTCATAGCAGCTCTCTATGATGTTAATATTATCCTGACATTAATGCGAAAGCTGGTTGAGTATTCAAGTTGAGTATTCAAGTACATACAGAATACAGACAATAAATGAATAAAGAAGTTATTGAATCCAGTTTTCTTTTTGAATGTGTATGTGATTCTAGTACCTGCCACGTACTGCACTATGTTATATGTCAAACTAGAAGTTACAGAATCTTAGAATGTTTGTGTTGAAAAATATCTTTTATTTCCACAAATATGGCTCTGCTCTTACATTTTGGGGGGAAAAAGCCCAGTAAAAGAACAGTAACTTCTTAAATCTCTGCAATGTCGCACTTGAATTTAGGAGTCAAGCCCAAAATGCCCCTGCTGAATGGCTATACACACAAGGATAACATATTTGCAATCTCTGCAGACATTTATGTATGCTCTTATGCATAATGTGATGACATTTGGGCCCATAAAACAAAGATAACTACTTCATTAAGGCAGAAGATGCAAAGAACTCCGCATGAAATGGATAGAATGTTAGAGACCTCTGAGCCTGTCCAAGATAGCTTCACAGAGAGGGTCAAAGTCAGATGAATTTTTAAAAGGCAAAGCAGAAGATTATCGGAAGAAGAACAACAGTCCCTTCAGGCCAGTGTCTTGCAAACTGATTTAGACTAACAAATGGTGCTAATAAGTATTTCACATTAGAGGGTGTATTGTTGGAAAGGGTCAGAAAATTTTGGGTAAGCAGACTTTAAAAAAAAAAGAAATTGCAGAATATGACAATGCAATCAAACTACCACAATGCATGAAGGCTTTCCAAAATGCATTAAAATATGTGGGATTTCCTAAACTTATTTGAACAGGTTTACTTTGGTAGGTGTATGTGTAAGATGTCAGGAGCCTTAGTGACCCCTTAATTTGGGAACTACTGTTCCAGGATTTTAACTGAGGTGCAGACATAGAATGAAGCTACTCCTCAAGAAGCACATTGGCACAGTGCCTAAGAACATAGACTGGGGCAGAATCTGTGGGGTTTGCCACTTGACAGCCAGGAATCTTTATACAAGAAACTTTCCATGGGTTGAATTATTTGGAAAATGGACTCTGCTGCCAGATATTAATTAATTGTGTTCTTGATAATGATCCTTCTGGGGAATGACAGAAACCACATAGGGTATGGTTCGTTTGTGATGTAGTGTCATTACAGAGGCCTCAGATGATCCATGGAGACTCTGCAGACAAGATGTCCTATCAATGTCCTCTTAAAGTTAAAGCAAGAGGACTGAGCCTGTCATTTGCACCTTGTATCAGTAATCAGTCCTTGAATATGGACTCCTAGGAAAATGTGTATTCATTGCAAGGAAGATCTCTGGCTGATGGCATTTGTTAGTGTAGGATTCTGTGACGATTCTGATTAGCCAATAGAAGATAAGATGTGAGTTATTTGATCCTACTGTGGTGCTTTGATGGATATAGCACAACATTTTCTTTGCTTCAGTTTCCTTATCTGTAAAATGAGGATGATAATATTAACTTCTTTTAGGGTTATTATAAGTTAAATGAGTTATTATACAATATGTTTGATATTTAGTAGTGCCTCATAATTGATTAATTAAGATAAAAATATTGAGATGGAGATTAGACATTAGTCATGGAATTCATAGGACAATGAAAACTAAAAGAACAAAGAAAATATGTCCTTTATTCCTAGTGAATCAAAAATAATTTTAAAGTCTATATATTACTATATTTTTACCTGGTAGGACTCAACATAGCCTTTACTTAGGCTTGGATGAAGAAGATACTACTACATTTTCTGATACTACTACATTTTTTTTCTTAATAATGTAAATGTCTGTGATGAAAGTGGCCCACTGCTTTTAAAAGATGCTTCCTCAAACAATTCACGCATTTCTTAAAACAAGTAGAGAAAATTCAATCCAGTCTTGAATAAAGACTATAGATATTGACAAGTTCCTAAGAAGGTCCTTGTGATTTCAGCTTGATAAAAAAGGAACTAGATTTGTGGGAGAGATGGGCTATGTTAATATGACATAAGAAGATTTGATGCTAGTACAATTGACATCAGATTTTTCCCTAAGTGCAATGTTAAGATGCCCACTGGACTGTACTTTCCAATGTCAGGACAAAGATTTTCAGTTTTTGTGGGTCCTGATTAGGCTGAGCCTCTTTCCAGAAAGAAAATGAGGCTTTAATGCTCATCATTTGTTCTAGTAGCTCTGGAAACTTAGACAGCAAGACTCCCTTCAACAATAATCAAGGTCATTGTAGTTCACCCAATTTAATGTGGGGAAGACTTAAAAATGTAACTTAGCTTCTATCTATTAATCTAGCCATCTTGACACTGAATTATTGGATGTTCTAATTCAGTAAATTTGGCCACCGAGAGACCTAGTCTAATGCATGTAATGCAATGGATATTCTCAGAAAAACAATGTATTCTGCTTGGATAGGTAATTTAAAGGCATTGAATAGCATAAAATAGATTACATATTCAAAAAATTCAGAATCATTTTAGTCAACCTTGTCTTTCATTGTATGGAAAAAAAGGCCTAGAAATTTGATGCTACTCATAGAAAATTACCTAGTTTCCTAGAATAGATGAAATCAAGTCAAAAGATGATTGACTTTCCACCCTGCTAATATTTCCATGCATACTGTTTCTCTTGGACACGAAATATATCCCTATCATTCCAGAGAGAAAAAGAGTGTGAGTTATATAGATGAGTATATTTCTGCTTGATCTCTAACTTGATTGCATTAAGAGATGCTTAGATAGGTGATTGTCTTGTGAGGGTGTTAACCTCATCAGTGAAGTAACACTTTGATGAGTTTAAGACTGAATGGGATACTTGGAGATGGGAGATGGGACCTACTTGGAGCAAGTAAGTCACTAGGGGTGCCTTTGAGGGGTATATCTTTTCCAGGATCTTTCTCTTTCTCCATTTCCTGGTTCCCCTGAGACAAGCATTCTTTTTCCACCAGGCTCTTGCCCCTTGATGTTTCTGTCTGGAATTTGCCAGCCATGGACTGAAGTCTCTGAAACAGTGAACTCAAAATACCTCTCTTGCTTTAAGTTGTTGTTCTCAGGAATTAGGTCACAGCAATGAAAAGCTGACTAATACATTTAGAGAACTTAGCAGTTAGTCCAACTTCTTATCCTGTGCCACGTATTCCAGGAAACCAAACAGCCTAAACAGTGTATCCCTAGTGTGGGGACTTAATTCTTCTCACAAGAACTCTTTTTTGTTACTGAAAGTGCTATTAAGTAGTCGTCTCTTGAACCATGTTAAACATCTGTCCTTCAAGCTTCTACCCTCGTTGCCATATAGGGTAAGTTGAATCACTCCTTTTCAGACTTTTATGTAATTCAAGAACGCCTTCCTGTTACCCTCATGAATTTTCTTTCTCCAGGATAAGCATCTTCAACTACTTACCATGAGGTATGTTTTGATGTCTTTGTTGTGCTGTTTATTATCTAAATTGCCTCACTCATTGGTTCAATAAGTATTAGTAGACAATCTTCTGAGTAAGAGACATAGGTAAACCTGTGGATGCAATGGTGAATAGACGAAGCTGTTCACAGAACAATGTTGTAAACAGACTACTGAAAACAGTGTAATACCACTCTTATAAGTGATTCGATGGCTCTTGACTGTAGACAAGCTTAAAGAAAGCATACTTAATTAATTCTGAGGTTCAAGATGACTTCCCAAGGTGTCTACACTGCAAGTGAAGGAAGAGACAGCCAGCAGCAGTGTATGGAGGTAATGGAGGCAGAGATGTGTAGGAGTCTTCTTTAGGAGATGCTAACTGCTTCAGAGGTGCAGGAATATCCAGGCTCTATGGGACTCCAAATCCCCAGATGAGCCCCATAATTATCATTCTGAAAATGCAAATGCTATTCCTGAAGCCTGAAGTTGTGCTTTCTTCAGCTATTTTGATGGCCTAATCGTACTGCAGACTCATTTTTCATTTATTGTCAAATAAAGTCCGTACAACCATTTTTATATTGTCATTAACTTCAGCATTTCCTGCTATATGACCATGCGGTTGATTTGTGTGGATCTAGGCCTTGAATTGATACTTATCCCAATTTCATCTCATTATATTCCTTTCCTGGAAATGACTTTGAATCTTGAATCTGCCACCCATTTCATTTAACTGTCTTCTAATTTACACGGAATCTTCACAACTGACATGCATTTCTTTTTACCTTTTTTTACCATGTCATTAATATATCCATTGAATTTGAGTGATCCAAGGACAATACACTAGAAGACATATCTCCAAAGGTATTTAGGTATAGTCAGTCATTCACTCATTTTCAATTGTACTTTAGTGCTTCCATTGAGCCCATCTTTCCAAATATAGCTTGCAAGTATATCTTGTGAGACTTTTGCAAATTCTTCGCTGAAGGCCCATTAGACCATGTCTCTTTATATAATAACCTGTCAGAATGCAAAATGAAGTCAGGCTGGCATGGGTGGAAAAATTCACTATGTTAATCTTGATGATAGGCACTGGTTTCTATGCTTTCTGTTTCTTTTTCTAGGGGATCCTGAAATTCTGTTAATATGTTCTAGAATTTTGCTGAAGATCCATGTCGAGCTCATTAGTTCATCTTTCATTCTCTGTCTCTCTTTGTCTCTCTGTCTCTGTCTCTCTCTCTTTCTCTCTCTCTATCTCTCTCTCTCTGAAAGAGAGGGAAGTTGCCTATCTCTAACTTTCAGGATTTTGCATAAATGACTGGTATCATCTTAAACTAAGTATATGCTCAGCTAAAGTCTTGAGAAGTTGGAAAGTAGACTCCAGCTCCTGACTTGGGCTAATTCAGACTCTTAGACGCACCTGTCATAATGGAGAGCTTGTAGCCAGTAGTATTCATTCATGTTTGTCAGGATGACTTGGTTTGGGGGTGTGAGAAATGCAATTTTCCTGACCTTAGTTCACTGAAGTGATTATGTTATACATGGGTAAAACTCATCATAGCTTAAGTATTTTAATCTAGAAATTTCTTTATGACATTAAACAAGTCATTTTGTTTCCATTGACTTAATGCTGTGTAATATCAACAGAGTTCCCTCTTGATTATGAGTAGATTATATAGTATAATAGTTTTGACAGCATGATATATGAAAAATATGCCCTGCATATCCCAGGTACTTTTTAATGTGAAAATGTGTCCACATGTGGTAATGTGAAAATCTTAAACAGTAACATGTTTGACTATTTAGATAACCTAGGAAGAAACTTAAGAGTCAATGATTCCTGTCTAGTGCAGGAGACATTTTTAACTAGTATTGTTTCCTTCTCCAACTAAATAGTGATAATTTATATTAATGATTTTCAAATATGGTTAATCATTATAATGCTCTATGACTGGTTGGAAAGCACAAGTCAAGGGCTCACGTCTTTATAGTTTATTCATGAATGTATTACGGGACCCAAAAGTTCGGATTATTAACATACTATGTAATTTTTAAAGTAGGCCAGATGGACACTATTTATCTACATAATCTTTTATTAGATATTGTGAAGCATTGTCCATGTGTATATACATATTATATATATATATATATATAACTTATATACACATATATAATTGTTTATGTGTATAGAACAGAGAGATAAGGAGAGAGATTGTGTGTATATAAGGAGTAAACTCATCAAAAGACACTTTCCCATGTGAGAGACAGAAAACATTCTTTTCAAACCATCAACTAGAGTAGAGATGATTTTTGTGCATTTGTGTTGTGCAGTAGGGCATATGTAGCAGAATACATGTAGAGAAAATAAGAATGAAGATAGAAATAACTTTGGCTAAGGCTCTGTATTTGGAACTTGAGTATTACAGATTTTTAATAGGCTGAAAATTCTCTGAAGTTAATGCAAAAGCCCTCATGCAAAGGAGGGAGTTGTCACAGGCAAGAGTACAAAGTTAGTGGTTCACCTAGAACTAACTTTACCAAACAGGTGATTTTGAGAGGTCTAGGACAGAGAAAATAGTCTTAATCAGCTCTGCCAAATTACCTATTTATTTGTGAGTCAACATGGAAGGTCATCCCAATATGAGCATTATATTATAGTATGTATGGCATATGTATGGTTTGTACCATCAGCTTAAGTGAGCCTTAAAGGAAGTATAATATGGTGCCACAGTGTGGGATTGTTCACATATTAGCAGCACTGTCTAATTCCTTTGTTCCTAACTAAAAGCATTTCTCCAGTTAGTAACACTCTGAGCCGGATGGAACCAAACCTGAAGCAAGGTGGCCAGAGTAAATGTGGGACTGAACTGTGCCTGTGCTATATGCAGCCTAAGGAAGCCTGTCTGCTCCGAGAAGGAAACACAGTGTCAACACAGAGCGCTGTGGATCATCTACCAATGCCTCCCACCTGGGGCTTCCAAGCTATTTATCATGGCTGCTTTGTTATGTATTTTCTGTGTATTTTTACTTTGGGTCAAATGGTGATCGCTCAAGGAAATGTATTTGCTTGATATGCTTTCGCATCATTGAGTGATTTTGTGGCTAAATTAACTGTGGTATGCATTGGATAAAAAATATTTTTCATAGGCACAAAGAGAGAAAAAGGACAGTTTATGGAATAAAATTATAAAAACTTCATTTTATAAGAGTGATGACAAATGTGCTAGACCTTTTGTAATATCTGTAACCAGGAAATAGAAATTGTCCAAGTATGACTGTTAGAGTGTTTCATAAGGTGTTTTAGTATATATGGGGTATCATTAATTAGGCAATATTTGTATGAGTTTAAAAACGAGGACGTCTCCAGAGTCTTAAATGACATTTCCAGCTTTATGCTGCCATTCGGTTTCTTTTATGTTGCCTTATTTTTTCAGCCTGTTATAAACATTAAGACCATAGTTTATAATAAAAGATGTTCTTCAATTTTAGAATGTGTTTTTGTTTCTCCCTGAAAAGCTTCCTCTTTGCAGTTAGCTAGAATAACCATTCATGAGGTTTTGAACATTCATACCAATTTTCTCATGGAAATCGTAGTTTACATTTGTTTTCCTGGTGTAACAATTTGGTTTAATTTCTAAACCCTAGATAATATACTATGTGGCAATGTGTAATATGGCTAATGCAGTTATTTGACTTCAATATTGTAGTTTTTGTGTTCGTTTGGGTGTGTTCTTCCCAGTTGTTTCTTTAGGAATTAAAACTTATGCTCCCTAACTATTCTTAGGTTCTAAACATAGTAATGGAAGTGATAAAAACATAAGAATGAGTACTCTTTTTTTTCATATTATTAACCATTTAGAGTGAAATAACAAAACATGGCATATAATTTAAATAGTCCTTCGGGTATCTCTGCACCTCCATTTAGTAAACGGTAAAACAGATTCTCTGCTCATAGGCAAGGGATGGCTTGCTTCTTAGATCATATGCTTTCTTGTTTGATTAGTATTTTAAAAGACCCTGTAAAAGGGAGGAACCTGGGAAACTAAGCTGATATGAAGTTGGAATTTTACACAGACCCAAATGGCGCTGTGAGCATTTGGAACCCTCATCAAGGATAGCTTTGGTAGCAAGACTGTAAATCAGAAAGAATGCATGCTGCTTTTTTTAGTGTTACCTGCATTACCTTAGATTGAACTGCCATTCCCACAATAGCACAATTAGGCACTCAAAGGAAGGAGAAATATATTAAAGAAAGATCAGCTATATGCAAATCTTCCCTTTGATAGTCTCAGTTTTGCTTTTCATTTTCTAGTCTACACACAATGAGTTTTTAAATGCTGCACTGGGAAATAATCTACTTCTTAGTAATCCAATTGTCTATTGGATGGAATCTAGACATTACAGTTTATGTTTTTATATGTGCTTATTTTTATTTTAAGAGTTTATGTGAATTCTACTTTTTCTAAGTAAGAAAAAAATCTGTAATAGGAAAGATTATGACTGAAATGAGAGAATCAATACATTGACTATTGGGAGGATGGAATAACAGAGTTCACAGAATAGTATTAGAAGAGCATTAGCAGCAATGTGTATTCCTAACTTCCTAGAATGAATTAGAGATGACTTAAGTCTTCCTGAATGCATAGAGATATGTGAAATTTCTTGACCTGTGACTGAATAATATTGCCTTTTGAGATCTGTGATCTCATCTTTTACAGAGAGAAAATAATAACAGTTGAAAGGTTCATCTCCCACGAGTTCCTAATTCTATGATGAATTCCTGAAGAGGCCATTTGTTTGAGACCAAGACTATAGACAAGTGAACAGGATAGACACAAGAGGGAAAATGTGGCTGCTAATTTCAGAGAGAATATACACAAACATGGAGACATTGCCCTTCCATTCTCTGCCCCACAACAAAAATAATCCAAAGGGAACCCTTTCCTAAATCCATTGAGACCTTTAAATCTGGAATAGAAAGAAATGTCTATCTGCTGGAAAGTTGCTGTTATTTTCTGAGTGGTGGGAAGTTACATATGCACTTGTACCTCTAAGTGTCACTTTAAACCTTGTCAAATGTAGGAAATTTCTGTCTGCTCTTCTCCAGGCCCAAGCTTGTGGCCAGGTTACATGGGGTGGGCATATTCTACCACATTGGAGGTTGAGAAAACACCAAGATTTTGCCCTGGCTACATACATGTCTGATGAATAGCAAAGAACAGCAAAGCTGTGAGTTTTCTTTGAAAATAAAAGTTTAAAAAATGCTTTGAGCATAATAGACTGTCAAATATGTTATCAAACTTCAAAATTATAGCGGGGCCCAGCAGACTCACAATGTAAATTTGACAGATAGGGCAACATCCAAGTGCCCCACAAATGGCGCTGAGGATCATAACTTCAATTCATCTCTGAGGAATCACCAGGAAAGGTCTGTTCTCACAGATATGCATGGCTTTGTAATTGGAGGCTCTGTTCTCACCATAAGGGTGAATACAACCTTGAACTATGTCTGCATTTTTCATTTTATTTCAAGAAGATGAATTCCTCGCAGGACATGTTGTTTGTGAAATCAGGCATTCTTCCTGCCTTTGCCTTTGAGGTTTGCCGCTTAAATGTCAAGATAGCAACAGACATAAATAAAAGGAACACAGGAAAAAATCCATGGTTGCAGCAAATAACAATATATTGACTTTGATGAATATTCCTTACCTTGGTTCACAATGGCCTGGAGTTCAGCTGGCTCCTTACCCTTCAATGATTGAGATTGAGGTGTTCTTCTGAGGGATCAGAAAAATGAAATTTAGCATATGTCAACGGCAGTGTTTTGGACGTGGAATTTCTCTTTGACTTAGCCAAACTTTGAATTGCTTAGACACTACAAATTAAAGTATAATATTGATCTTTTCTCATTACTTTGGTACCTACACTTCAGTTGTGATTTATAGGATGCATAGGATTTGCTCGGCACCCTGAAGCAGAGTTCAGTGATGAAACAAATGAACATATATGTTCACGTGCACACTCATGTGTGTTCCCACATGTTAGACACTTCTAAGTCTTATGGAGGCAAAGACATAGTTTTGTCTTCAAAAGCACAAATTGAGAGACAGACCCAGTAGAGCTAACTGGAACACATTGGACATGTCTTTTAATAGAGGCATCGGTAATTTGTGTGGCAGCAGAGAAACAGAATTAAATTTGCTTTGGAGGAACAACATCAGTATCACAATTTGCAGGTGATAACTGCATAGTAATTAAGTACAGTTTTGAAAGAATAAGGACTTCACAGAACTTTCAAAGAATAAAGTTGTATTACAGTTTAACTGTGACACACACATCTACACACACACACACACACACACATAACTGACAGGATTGTTAATCTGGGTGTTTACTATGTAACAGGAGTGGTACCAAGCATTTGATATCACAAAATTCTATGTAATTCTTTGTAACAACCTCTAGAAGAGGCAATATTAAAGTGTCTTATATAGATAAGGGACCTGGGACTCAGAGAGGCTAAGAAACTTATTCAAGTTTTCACAGTTTTCAAAGTGGTAGAGCTAAGATTTGAACTTAGTCTCCCTGGCTCTGGGACCTCAATATTTTAAAGTGCCTTTTTGCTTTTAATCAGTGTCCTTATCAATTATCTAAGTCTAGTAGAGTTCCCACAATGAATCTTACTGTCCAGACCTGAAGCTGATCCCATTAGAGGAGAGATAGTGCCACTCTTGTCATCTGGGGACTCGGCTGTATTTCAGTGTTAGCTTCGCTACTCAAGTGATCATGGATAAGTGGCATAAAATCAAATAGCCTTTGTCATCTGTAAATAAACACAACCAACCCTCCACACTGAAGAATTTAGCTGAGTGAAGGGAAATGATACATGTGGCTGAACAGCATAGCACAATACAAGAAACATACGTAATATGGTACCAATGAGAGTATAAATTATTATATAAATTTCTCAGTAGTTTGTGATAGAAAAATTCAAAGTATCTCAATTTTGCATAAATCTATTTATAATATCTGCTGTTGTTTCTGTAGGAAAAATGGAAAGAATTCTACGTTAAATATTTCTGTAACTCACACTGACCTTCATCCTAATTAGTCTTAGTAAGGTTTTATTTTGCTTTATTACTAAGTGTTTATGAAATGACTAACAAGCCATAGGATTCCACATGTGCTTTAAAATGTGAAGGATTACTCGATAGACTTATTGCTGTTTGGACTACATGCTGGTCATTTTATAAGAACCTTCCTAGAGTGCTGGTGGAGTTATTCTCCCTCTGACTTCCCCAACCCTACTTTCCATGACTCCCCTTCAGTTGAGATTCCTTGCTCTTACAGGGCAGGCAGTTATAAATAACATCAAATGATTTCTCCTCTCTGGTAGAACAGAACCTCCCAAGACTCTTGGGCCACATACTAAGATGGCTCTGAAACTCCTCCCATCAGTGAGTCCTAAAATCAAGGTACTCACTTCCCATCTTCCCATCCTTCTCTCTTGCCAGGCCCTTCAGAGATTCAGCCTGCCAGTTTCTTGAACCATGCTTCACCCTTGAACCTGAGGAATCTATTTCCTGAAGACAGGGCTCATAGGTTTGAGTCCAGCTTGGGCCAGAATCCAGCTTCCAAACAAACTGCCATGTGCATGTCACATTGCAATTGATATAAGCCAGTGTTGATACATTCTTATTAACCAAAGTTACTCTTTATGTAGATATTTTTAGTTTTACTTAGTACATTTCATTTTTCTGCTCCAGGTTCCTACCTATGACTATGACTTCATTTAGTTATTAGGTTTTCTTAGTCTCCTTTGGGCTGTAGCAGATTGGTGGACTTTGTTTTTGATCACCTTGACATTTTTGAGGTATCCTGAAAGAACTCCTTCAGAATTTCCCTTAAATGAGCATTATCTAATCTCTCTCTCTTAATTAGACTAGATATTTGTGTTTTCTTATGGAGAGAACCACAGGTCCCATGTGACACTTTCTCCATATTCTATGAAAGGTACAGATATCCATGTGACTTGTCACTGTTGATGTTGGCCTTACTGAGTGCTTTGCAATTTTCTTCACTATAAATTTACTCTTTTCCTGCCTGTTTTGTACTCTATCCTTTCTGACCAGTTTTTCTCAGTTAAATAATATCAGGTCACCTCAAAGCTATTAGAGATAAAAAGGAGCTTAGACAAAATTCCAAAGCAGGTAGGGAGACCTAAAACCGGAAGATATTCTGCTTTGAGTTTAGTTTTTTTTCCCTCCTGGGTTTAGTGGCATGTAACATGGTGGGGAGTTTTCTTCACCTGGAGGAGCAGCCCCTGGCAGGTGAGTGGGGGGCAGTATACCAGCACAGGGGTAGTCACATTGGCTGGAGCAGTCCCTACCCCCAGATTCTGCAGAATTGTGGCAACTATGTCAGAGATACACTCTAGATGATGGTGTAAGGGATAGCTTTCATGTTTGATATTCTGGGATCAGAGTGGCCAAGGATGACTCAACTGTGCACAGTCAGAGCCATCTGCCAGGCCAAGGACAGTGGCCAGCACCATGGCAGGATGGTGGAGGTACTGCCCAGTTGGCCTCAGAGTTGAGGATTCTTGGTGAATTTCTTCATAGAAGATGAAACTCCTTTCATTCCTTTTTGACCCTTGTCCACCTGTTTAAAGAATGAGTGGAGAAGATTAGAAGAATCAGGGTAGATGACATCTTTCTAAATGAGCTTGTTTAGCTTTTTGTATAAGGAGAAGACAGTGGCTCCTGTTCAGGGCTGTGTCCTGGATACTAAATTTGTGGAAGAACAGAATAAAATACAGAATGAAATATATCCATTTGAAGAAATTAGTTGCTCATGCATTCTCCTCCCTGACTCAACTGATCAGCAACTGTGAGTGTGATTCACATTTTTGGAGAAAGAAATTTAATTGTCAGAGCCTCTACATCTAACACCTCATATTGTTACAGGCAACTGAGTTAGACAGAAATATTATAGGAGGTCAGACAGGGTTAGCCCTCTGAAGAGCCAGAGCAGAAGGCCATATATCTTGCAACCTTGGAGGAGACTGACACCTCCTGCTGTGGGTCAGGCCTCAAGACAAAAGATAAATCAAATATATCCACATCCTAAGGACTGATATTTTACATAGGTGTCTTAGTTACTTTTTACTTGTTGCTGAGACAAAATACCTGAAGCCCAAAGTTGGGAAAGGAAAGGTTTATTTCTTATAGTTTTTAGAGGTTTTAGTCCACACTCAGTAGGCTCCAAGGCAGGTGAGCATGGCTGGACCACAGTTAATGGCGGCTGCCAACAGAAAGCAGGAACCAGCAAAGAGCAAGACATACTTTCTTCCTGCCATTACATCACATCCTGGCTCCACTCCTTTGTGGGTGTAGCACTGACACCATCAATCCAAGCACTAGACAATGCAAATGCACAAATGCATAATGCAAACTCATGAGGCCTGGGGGCCACAGGCATAAACCATGACAATAGGTCTCCATCAGTCTGAGGAAGCTGGGAGTTACCATCCCAACCCCCTGTGGAAGAGTCTCTGCTCTTTAAGCAGGCCACCTTGCTACATGACTTGCTTCCCCATTTGTCCCTAGTTTAGTCAATTTTACCTGGACAATTAATCTTATCAGGTGACCACAGTTGTTCCATCTTATGCCTACCTTGCGGGTTCCCATTTTTCCCCACCTTGGACTTTTCCCACCTTGTGGTTTTGCTCTATAAAGTCCCTGGAAAAAACAGTCTTGGCAACCCACTCAGGACTCCTTCTATATCCGTCTCTTAGACATAAGCTTTATTTCTCTCAATAAATATATCCTGCTCTTAACCTCTGTTGTTCCTAAAATTCATTCTTCAGTTTTAGAGAACAGACATCTAGTAGGTTGGGGGTTTCATTCCCTTATATCAATGTGAATGTGTCCCCTGAATATTCTGGTGCATACTGCTTGGTAACTGTCACTGCCAGAGAGAATATGTCTCATCCTAATCTGTTAGTGAAAATACCTAATATTCACCAATCCTCAGCCTGTTTTTTGGTTAGATTTGGAAAATTTATCAATTTATCCAGTAATACAATACAGAATCTAAAATCAAGTGAATAAGGAAATGTAAGTTGGGGTGATAAATATGTCTTCCTTGGATAACTCTTCTTTCTTCAGTCTGCTCATAGGGATGTGCACCGGGTGTACTTTCCTCTGAAAAGCAATGATCTACAGAAACGCATGTTAGTAGGACCCAGTATGGAAGACTTGCTTGAATACATTCATTCCATCATTAAAAGTAGAGCCCCTGCATGCGAACTCTAGGTGATCATGCCAGGGAAGGAGTTACAAGAACCTTAAAACCTGTCTACAACTACAAACTGTCTTTTATTGTGGCTGAAGCATTGGATCCTTCACTTACCTAGTAATTTTGGCTCTAAGAAAATGGAATATGTTAGTTATTTGACCAAACTATCCTCTCTGTTGGCTGCACTATCTGGGTTAATCACCATGGTGAAACCAGCTGTCCGTATAAGCCGAGTTTTATGAGTCACATTTCCTTCGACCTTTAGTCTAACCACACATTTATTGGACAACATGTGTCTAAAAAGTGAAAAAGGTCTACTTGCTTTACACCAAATTCAATAATATCTGACCTTGCTCTTCAGCTGTAGAGTACATTGTTTGGATCGTGAAATTGATGAGGCGAAGAGAAGAGATGCTGAGAGGAAAATAACAGAAATGCAGTGAGAGCAGAGGAAGAGCCTTATAGAGCAGTGTGCTTACATTTCAATTAACTGATGCTAATTTATTTACTTATTATATTTATGGGATGCACCCATTGCTTATTAGCCCCTGGATACATTTTAAGTGGATCATAAAAAGAGACACTCCTTGTCATTATGGCTAATTAACATTCAAATTGACTAGCTAACTAACATTTAAGCGCTAAGAATAAAATCGGTCATGGGACAGTCAACATTTTCATCAAATGGCCTTAAATAGAATCCATTAGTTGGTCCCCTCTCCTCTGCTTTGCTACCTGCTACCAAAATATCCGGCACAAGAGAATGACAAAATTGATCAGGGGAACTATACCATTATCATCGCAGCAATTAATATCCAGTGTATTTCTGGGCTCATGCAAGGTGGTTTGCAAAACTTGATTGATTTAAACATGGCTTCTTGCCAGAAGAGGTTTGAAGACAGCTATAATTCATGCAAAAGAAATGAACACATAGCATTCAGGGTTTATATGTCCTATTGTTCACACAGCCACAGCAATTACCAAACCTTATAAATTAGGGTGTACATCCAATAGGAAGCTTTCCTGATTGAATATAAATGCCCACAGATCCTCGTGTCATTCTAAATCCATTCAGTTGAAGCATAGACAGAGCAGAGAAAAAAACTGATTGGACAACTCAGATGGTTCTTTTCATAATTTGTAGGAGATAAAGAATTGCAAGGGAAAGAAATTTGTTTTTCAGTCCTTAACGCATCCAAGTAAATCTCTGTATAAACACATGTAAGTCCCGCATTAAAAATATGTCCAAGGCAATCATTTTTATTTCTTTTCTATTTATGTTCTCGTTTTTTTTTTTTTTTTTTTTTTTTTTTGTCATGGTTTTAGCTCTCTGAATTGAGACTGTGCTAGGGCAGTTGGGGGCTATAGAACCCAGGCAAACGGATCAGTTGTGAATCCTGAAGATTTCCTGCTAAGTACTGTGGGAACCAGACATATTACAGAATGAGTTAGCATTTTTACTTTAAAAGAACTTTTGGTAAATTTATATTTTTAAACACATTTAAATTTTAATCCTAATTTAAACCCTAAATTTTAATTCATGAGCTGTCCCATGTTTTTTTTTTTTAAATGAATCATTTTTATGTGAATCAGAAGTTAAATCTCATTATAGATATATGGGTCTGTGTCATTTTATGCAGACTCATTGGCTTCTTTCGGAAGTTAAATGTCAAGCTAATCACTAACCTAGTGTAGGTAGTAGGCAAATGAAATGGGCTTTGAAGCCAGAATTCTGAAAATCCCCACTGGTGGCAAACTTGGGCATATTTGTTAAACTCTTTAGGGCTCAGATTCCTTTCTAGTAAAGATGTGAAATCACTGGAATCTATCAACTAAACGATACAGTCAAGTAAACAGCTAACACTCCGCCTAGTATATAATAATAGATGGTCACCAAATTTAAAACTATTGTTATAATGAATTATCAATATCATAGCAATATAATAATAATGATTAACAATATATTGGTTTCTGATTTTAACTAAGATTGTTCTCAGGGCTGGGGATTTAGCTCAGTGGCCTAAGCACCTGCCTTGCAGACAGGCGGTCTTGAGTTCAATTCCCAGTACCGATTAAAAAAAAAAAAATTGGTTCTCATCAACCTAAGAAACATTGAGATGGGGTGTCCTTACACTAAAATGGTATTTTGGAATGAGAGCAATGGAACATAACTTTTAAGTGCCTTCCTTTGTTGTCCTTGTTGCCCCGTTTCTTTCTAAATTCCTTAATTCCAAGCCTTGGGTCCTTAAGGACCACTATTGGGTTATCGGCACTCTTAGTGGCAGCAGAGAGAAGGGGTTTAGGGAAGGTTCTAGAGCATTCTATTGGGACTAAGCTTAGTGCAGTTGTGTCTCTTGCCCAAACTACTCAGCACTGGCACCAGAGGGCTTGATGAAGCTGAGAAGGGCTCCTCTAAATGATGTACCAAAGAAAGGATTCAAAATAAGCAGCTGGAAGAGGTAAATCTGGGAAAAGATAAAATTAAGTGTAGGAGAAAGTAAAGGTAACAAGAGAGAAGTGTGTGGGGACAGTGCTTTTATTGAGAATGATAGTGCTGTCCAGGATTAACTTCATGTGCACAGCAGAGTTTGGGGAAATTCTCTCTATTTTCAATCTTCCAGTGGATAGTTAACGAGTTCCTGCTGCGTGACAAGCACTGCACTGGGTGTTGTGTAAAGAGTGACGAAGACTAAACCATGACCTGGACTGCAATGGCAGTTATACTGTTAATGGGAAGAATTATACCAGCAGTAATTAATATTAGCTGACAACCGTGATCTCAAAGTTATCATTTTATAAATAAGCAGAGAAGCAGCTCCTAATAAGGTATAGGTATCCAAAGTTAATTAGTTTAATAGATCAGCTAAGGAAGGACTAGAAAAAAATGCACAAATAGTTTCTCGGAGAATGCCTGAGGCCCTGCTTGTCACTCTGGGAAATGGCTGTGGGGGAATAAAAAATAAATATTCACAAAGTTAGGACTTCTAATATTTTTTGAGACTCTACAGCTTATAAAAATAAAGCAAATTTGCCCTGCCAAATCTTATCAAAGCATCATTTTGTGGAAGGTCCAAATGAGATTCTTTTTAATACCAAGTGACTCTGCATTTCTCAGGAACTTTTTATTGAAACCATATTTAGAATAGCCTTTCTCCTGGTGACTATTACCAGAGAGACTAGCACTGAGATGATTATTGAGGGTATTTTAAAAATAATTTAATGTAGTATTTCAATTTGAGAACACTGAGTGCATGTATTAAGGTATGCATTTGAGACACTGAATGAAACACATTGTTAATATATGCTGTTGTCAAGTCTTGGATACAGTCTTAAGTATTTTGATGTTTTGACCAAAACTCTTCCCCCTAAGGCCTACTATTTATAGAAATAATTTTGGATTTTGGAGGAGCATTCAGCCAGTGATATGCTAGTTTCTCTCCCAACAAAGAAAGGATTGAAGGCTGTAAATCCAAGGGGAGGCATTGCTTTTGCTCTGGGTCTTCCCTCCTGTCATTATGAGACATGATGATGATTATGATTATGATCATGAGCACCCTGATTTCACAAATCAGAGGGAGATGCACTCTGTTTTTCAAAACCCAGTGATCTTAGGGTACTAAGGAATCCTGTCCTTGTTATTCATGTTTCTCCCCATGTTCATGTCGTCTCTCCAACTCAGCTGACTCCTGCTATCCACTTGGTCATGAGCTGAGCTGATCCTAATGCTGGTTAGTGGCTAATGTGCCTGCCTGTTTTACAAGAGCACTTACAACGTCAGCTCATACCAACTGAACACTTTGAGGGTGGAGCTTAGGGGTCTAATGATAAAAAGTCAAAAAGTAGGAATCCTCCTTCCAGGAGCTCCCAGCTCTGCATCTGTTGGTCTCCCCCTTGTGTCTGTAGTGTGGGCAGCTGTGTGAATGAGATGAAATCCAGCCTCTCCGAACTGCCAATCACGTGGCATTAGAGCACACGCACAATTCAACCAAACCTTGTGTTTCTTCCTCAGAAATTGGAAAATACAATAGATGGTTTATGAGAAAAAAGTAAGCTAACCCAGATAACTTGTTTTGCATAAAATCTCAATGCAGCCATGTTTTTATTTCATTGTCTTGGAGTATTCCCTGTGTGCAGGTTCTGAGCAAATTAGAATAGTCTTTTGCTTAGGAATTTTCTCTCTCTTTTTCTTTTTTTTAATCATTCATTTTATCAAGAATGATTCTTCTACCCCTCCTTTCTTCACCATTCAAGCTTACTGGACTTAATGAACAACTCAGGCCACTGAGTTAAATTTGAATTTTGGGTAAATAACAGATAATTTGTTAGTGTAAGTATGTCGCATGTAATATGTAATGGAATATGCTTATGCCAACAGTTTATTTATTGTTTATCTAAGGCTAAGACTTAACAGACGGTGTGTATTTTGTCTAGCCAGTTCTCTTTCTTGTGTGTTCTTTTGCTTACCAAACTTTCTCTACAGTTTAAAGGGGTGGCAGACTCAAATATCTACATCAGCCAAAGTGGACATACTAGTGTGAGAGTTCCTGTGAGGGTGCCACAAGTGAGCAGTGGCCATAGTGTGGTCACAGTTTGCTATTTCTATCTGCTTTTGTGAGTTTCACGTTCTTAGATGTTTCCAGACTTCAGGAGTAATTATAAATTTGGAATATTAGGTATGCATTACATGCCAAATTTAAAGGTTGAAACTAGTCAAGTATTTTAAAAATAATCCATGGGTTACAATTTGAAAACTTTGACCCGAATGATTAAATGTCTCCTATATATGACTTTCTCATGCTAGAGATGGCATCTTTGCAAGAGTGAGGTCGTGATTCTCCATTCTTATGGTGTAACACTGATATCTTGTATGGTAACTCTTGATTTTTTTCCATGTAGACTATTAAGTAGGGATAACATTTGTCATTTAGACTCTCAGTATTTAACACATTGTCAGTTGAAAGAATGAATGCATAAATGAGTAATTGCATCCCATCTTTGAAAAATAGCGTAGAAGTAAGAAAAGGACAATATTAAGCAAAACACAAATTCTCTACTTTTTCAAACCATGACCAGGCAGCAAAGCTTCATCTTACCATGATATTTTCCTATGATTCTCCTTCTTGTGTACTTTCCTTAGGTTTCACAAAATGGGAGAATTCCTTCTCATCCAACAACTCCCCTTCCTCAGGCCTCATTCACTCAAGCATCTGACAGCACAGAAGCTGTCAAGTTTACTAAGCGGAAGCAGGCCAAGTTTACTAAGAAAGGACCCTTATGTCAGCACACACATTCTGGCAGATCCCTGAGGGACCTTAGTGGGTGTCTCAGCCACTTTATCTCTGGAGTTTCAATAGTAAATCTTGCTCTTGGTAAAAATTAATTTTAAGTTCCTCAATATTAATAACAACATTAAAGACTGGTATAATAAAAGTTTATTGACTAATTTTCTCCCATAATTTGCCTGTGATTCCTGTGCAGCCATATTATATTTTTATGAAATGGAAACACTGTGTTCATAGCCTGCATAATAATGATAATAAAAGAGCAAACGATACTTTGAAAATCATTCAATGGGAGCTGAGTCTTTTTGGGGTAGGAACTTAATGCTATTTTCATGGAAGATGCGTGCAATAATTTTAAAATATAACAAGGGAATCCTCCTAACTGGAGAAATGCTGAAGAGTATATAACATGTCCATGATTTGTTTGTGTATTATTTGGTTGTGCTTAGAAATAGGTATTTTTGTAAAAATTTTCTAAATCATAGAAAACATGGAGCTAATTACCAAGGGCCTCTTAGCAAGAAATGGATTGGTATGCATGGTTTTCCTACCCCTGCCGTGGAATGGCATAGTAATTATAACTGGAATCTTAATAGTTAACCACTTAATTTATTTCAGGCACTGTTCTAAGCATTTTATAGATGTGATTTCAATTACTCTTCATAACATTCCATGAAGCTGATTTGCATATTAGACAAGAAAGTGGTTCCAATATTTTCCCCAACATACACAGCTAGAAAATGGCATCATTTATGCACCATCCCAAGATGCATCACTGACCCTCAGGGGATTTAACACATACGGCTGCTATACAACTATGGTGTGGGTGGAATAGCTGTGGGAGCCCAGGAGCAGCAGCAGTCAACTCCAAAAGCTTCTCTTAAGTGAGAGCTTGAACCAAAGGGGCATAGTCAGAGTAAAATGCCTTTTATCAGGACATGAGATGCCCAGAGATAAGTGAAACAGACATCAGAGCCAGTATCAGGTATGGAGAAGAAGATCAGAAAATGCTAAGATCAAACAAAGTGGCAGGAATGGACATGCAGGTCAAATTCATAAATTAGTGTGAGAGTCAGGACAGATGGAATTAAGATCTCACCTTTGGAGTTAGATGTACAGTTGACGAACAAGGTCAGCAACCATCCATCTATGTGGACTCAAGACAGATAACCGCTCAGTCTAGCAGATGAAGGCTTCCTGGCAAAGGACTGTTTTTTGAAGGGCCATTTAGTGTTGCTGCTTGTCATATGACTCTGTTTGAAGTAGCCCTGAGAGTGTTGGCTGTTCATATGGCAAATTTGGACGTCTAGATATGATTGCCATTGATCACTGAAGAGTCTTTTATACTAGTGGAGTCTGCTTCTGACTTCTCACACTGACCCTGTCTTTCACTTTTGAAGCTAAATTGTAAACATCCCATACTATGGAAAGAAAAACAAGTCTCTAGTGTCTCTATCCAAAATTTCAGCTCCCACAGGCTTATGGCCTTTTGAACAGGAAAGAACATACACACAGTAGATGGCTTCTAAAGGTTAATTCTGTTTAATAAGTGACTCTGAGAATGATAGAAAATGATGTAAGGGGAGGTATGCCAACAGTGTGGCTGTGCTTTTAGGAGTCTATCAGGGATCTGTGCCAAAAGGCCCTCCAACACGTCCTTATATACTCTACAGAGACTAAGTGATTCATACTTGAACACGTGGATTTTGTACCCATGTCATTGAAAGAAGTTGAGTAGCTTTCCTTCTCAGGAGCTGTTGCCAACCAAAGGATCAGTTCACTGGCATGAATACAGTAAGGATGGAATGGGCAAAGGCAGTGAAGCCAGTCTTCTATCTGTGATGACCAAAGCAAAGAGAGAAGACTGGCAAAAGCACTAACCAGAAGCTCGGTGCCCATTTCCTAGGCACTGGGGGACGAGTGCCAAGGACAGGACAGGTCAGGATCATAACAAGTTAAGGAAATGTCAAGTCATACTTCGAAGAGTTCAAGAATGTCAAGAGGAAAGCAGTTATATCTACAAGGACAAGGACAGATGGTGACACAACAAAGCAGTTTTGGTGCATTTGGAGCATGTATTTGGTGCAGTGACTGAGAAGGAACAAAGATCCAAGATAGGACCAGAGCCTGGGCCAAAGCTGTTGTGTGTAACCAGGAGGCTGGGCTGTTTTCACTGGCTATCAACCACAGAGTTTATTGTGCTCATCGAGGTTTAAGGCACATCATCATAAAAACAATTGCTGGTTTCAGATCTGCTGGAGCAGGCTGAGAATGGAGGAGATGACATTTTCTTCCATCTCAAAATATATCTAGGCCTGCACTATAACTGAATGAGCATGATCTATGGAATCAGACAGAGCAGGTGTAATTTTCGGATTGTAGTACTTGCTACTATGCAACTTTGGGCATCTATGTATCCTGCCTAGACATCATTTATAAATGCATACAATTGTATTTACTTCACAGTGATTTTCAAAAAATTAAATGGTGGTGTAAAATACAGAGCCGGACTCAAGACACATTTTCAGTAAGGTTTTTAACAACAAGAAGAAGGAGGAGGAGGAGAAAGAAAGTGAAGGAGAAAGAGAAGGGGAAGGAGGCGGTGAGAAGGAAGAAGCAAGAGGAGAGAAGACCATTTTAGAGCTTTCATTGTTGGTAAGCCACTTTCCTTCATTCAAGGTATCTTCATTACGGATCTAGTAAAGAGAGCCAGGTAAGTGGGACCAGTGCAAGACCACTCTTCATGGTTCCTCTACAGCCAGACACCCTCTGGGGAAAAAGAGAGAGGGGGGGGAAAGATGTCTAGTAGAAAGTTAAATTATGAACTGATTCAATTTTTCCCCCAGCCAAATTGTTTTAATCCCTCAAAGCAATTTAAACTAAAAGAAATTGAGATGCCTGAAATTGAAAATCTAAGATTTTTTCTTAATTGGAATAGGAATTCATGTATAAAAGCCACATTGTCTTGGCATGTGTGAGTTGTACTGTCAAAAATATATATAAGTCTGCTTTGTGAGTGTTATTGTAGGTTAACGAAATACCTTTTTTTAAAAATTAAAAATACTCTTAAATCCAAAACTTTTTGAGCATGAACATGATGCCTGAGGTGAAAATTCCATACCTGAGTGAGTCATAGGTGAAAGAGAGGTGCACTAAAAATGTTTGATCAGAATTATCTCCTGGATATAGGGTATAAATAACACATAATGATTTTGTGTTTAGGCATGGGTCCCATTGCCAAGGTATCTCATTATGTGTAAGTAAATATTTCAATATCAGAAAAGCAATACAAAATCTGAAACACTTCTGGCCCTAAATATTTCAGATACTCAATCTGTATCATTACTATATCAACGTATTTGCTTCCACTGGAGTAGGTGTTGTTTGAACCAATGACCATGAAAATCAAGGACAATTTCATTGGTACTCAGCCTGACCTGGAATTCATCACCCTCGAGAGAGAGTGACCTTCTGTCCAGCTGACAGTAGAAGTCCATCAGTGAATATAGAGAGAAACAAATCCATACCATTGAACTTCTGATATCCTTAGGTGCTCACAAAGCTGTGACTTGTTGCTATGGTGATGCTTCTGGAATGATGGATTGTAATAAAAATACTTTGAAACTCTGTTGCTTCTGTTAAAGCAGGGGCAGCCATAGTGAAGGCTTGGTCTGAAGGACTTTATTCCAGCTGATGCTGTGATCTCTTCCTCCCTTTGAGGTCACAGCAAGGCACTCCTGTGTCAGTTTGGATTTATAGAACTTCACCACTGAATGGACCTCATTGTCAAACATGGCAGACGTAGTACTCCAAGGAAGATAAGCTAGCATCTGCCAGGAAGTGTGGTAATACAGTGCAGTCTGCGTTCTTCTACCTTCTCCTCTAGACCTGCCCTCCCATTTTCTTCCAATATGGGGCACAATTCAGTGGTTAACTTTTCCCTTTACTTGACCTCAGATGAGTTCATTCATCCACGTATTAGGAACAGGAGCCAGCTGTAACAAATAAATAAGCTGTAAAGGAGAAGAACTCAGCATCCTAAAACCCTCCATTGAGCTGTGACTCATGAACTACAGCACATTGTATTAAACTATTTCTTTTTGATACATTGGGGCTGTGTAAAAGCCGACAGTGACATATGGGAAAGGGTCGGTTAGCAGGATTGGGCTGTTGTGTGATAAATGACACAGTATGTTGAAGAACATCTGTTATTCATCATACTGGCTTTCTCAGAATTCTTGGGGAGGGGAAGGAGGGAAGGAAAAAGAGAAAAAAAGGAGATGAAGGGAGAGATGGAGGAAAAAAGGAGTCTGAGGAGGGTGATGAGGAGGAGGAGGAGGAAAAAATGGAAGAGGAGGAGTGAAGAGGAAGAGGAAGAGCGTGTGAAAGAAGAGGCAGAGGAGGAGGGAGAGGTAGAAGGAAGAGAGGAGGAGACACTGACAGAGTGGGGTTACAAGGTGATTGAGGGCACAAGGCCACACACGGAGGGAGAAAGTAAAGCATGGCCCTGCTACACTTGGGAAAGCAAGAACGACTCAGGGAGGTCAGCCATCGTGAGCCCTTCAGCATCCTGCTGCTCTCCTGTTCCTTTCATCTCTCTTCTCCTTTGTGTTTGTCTTTTTAATTTAATCAGTTGAGCATATTAAACCTTCATGTAGGCAAGTGAGGACTGGAACTGGCTCTTTCCTTTATTTTCTACTTAAGCACTGTGGAGTTGGGGAAGACTTCTCTAGGGCCAGGAAAACTGAGTTGAACTTTCTGCAAGTTTCCTGCTACGGCAAGCTGTGTTAGAATTGCCCAGATGAATGTTCTGAAGCCCGTGTTTGAGAGCAGGTTTTGTGCCAGGAAGGAGCTTTCATTTTGGATTTCTTAGCATTTCATCTGTCTAATGTTCCTATCATAGTTATGCAAATACCTGTCTTCCCTGTCTAAGTGCAAAATAGCTGTTTTTCGTCACTGGAAGAAGCTTCTGTGTGTATCGTTTTTTTTAATGATATATGCAACTCTTTCAGGTTGGGACTGGAGAACCCAGGAGGATAAATAGATTCCTACTCTCCTCAAACATGCAACTGCCCATCATGCTTAGAGAATAAATCTGTATTAGTGAGCCTGAAAGATCAGAATCAGATGTCCCTGGAGTTCAGATGCTTTTATTTCAGACGAAGTTGGCAGAAGAAATACTTATTGGAAATAATTTCCCTTTCATATTTATAGTCACTTTCCTTGGTGCTCATATTTCTAAATATTATTTTATATCTTAATACAGTATATCTGTTTTATTTTATTTTTCTGTTATAGAAGTATAAATAGGGATGTAAAGTGGTAAGATGCTTTAATTTTCCAACTTGTATCACTTAAATAGGTCTTATAAAATGCAGAGAACAGCCAGTAGTGGTGGTGCATGCCTATAATCCCACCACTCAAGAGGCTGAGGCAGAAGGATCTTGGTGAGTTTGAGATCATCCTGGGCTACCAAGTGACCTCAGGCCAGCCTGAATTGTATAATCTGTCTTGAAACACACACACACACACACACACACACACACACACACACACACACGCACACACACAGAGGCAGATCACAAACTCTAGAGAAAGAGTCTGATTCAGAAGTTTTGAGATGGGGGTCATGGATTTGATTTTAAAAATAGTTCATCTGATGATTATGATAATTAGTGAACGTATTGGTGTATCATTGGTTTCAACCTCAGCATTAATTTATTCTTGCCTCCAGTACCCTAGTGTCCCTCTCTGTATTTAATACTTGTTCCTTTTCCACATTATATCATTCAATAGAAATGACTATATATTATTAACTAGAACTACTGCAAAAGACTCTTGAGATGTGAGCACTACAATAACAGTGGACATTATGTTAGCTATAGTTGAGAAAAGCTTCGAGCCATTGGGAGCTACTATCTGTAGCCTCAGGGAAGCTGACACCATGGGTAAGCAAGTGGACAGACAAAGAGAATCTGGATCTGTGATGAACCGACTGAGCTTCTTGATCAGTCTTGTCTGACTTGAAATCTATGTCTCAATATTTCAGTAACAGTCATTGTGTTTAAGCCAACATTACTTGGGTTTTAAATCACTCAAAACCAAAAGAGCTCCATTTGATACAAATAGCCAAAGTTAGGAAACTACTTTAAATCTCCTTCTAAGTAATTAGAAAACAAAAAAAAATTAGCACCAATTACATACTAGATACTAATACTACTTATTCAGTACCTTCCAGGGCCAAATACTACTTAAGGGCCAGCATGGAATATTAGCTTTTGAGAATTACTGAGATTTATTATCTTCAAAGAGCTTATTGAGGGAGAAGGCAAGGAACCTTACAATGAACCTAAATGTATAAAAGACAGAATAAAATATCAAAGAAAGAATAAATATACTCAGTAAACGAAGTGATCAGAAAAGGGAAGAGGCCAACCTTATGATAAGCCAGAGAAATCAAAACTACCTAGAAGAGATAGCACTTGAATTTGTTTCTCTTGGGTTCCGAGTCATCTATTTATCATTATTTACTAAAATGGGCTCCTACATGCAGTCTTGGGTTACTGAACAACTCCTATGACCAATAAGAAGATAGGAAAGAGATCATGTCTCTTTGATGTCCATCAGTTGCTCATGAGTTAAACAAACTGATGCCATTGAACAGACAACCATGTGTAACATACCGGTACAAAGAGGAGACTGATTAAATTATTGATGTGAAGTTACTGAATTTGATGATATGACTTCCCATTCTTTGTTAGTCAAAGAACAACTGAATTTTTAACAGTGTCTTATCTGGGAACATTAAAGTGACTATTGCATTTGTAGTGCATTAGAGAAAGGTGGATTAAAGAATGGATGACCTCTCAATTTCCCAGATTAAAACCACCTCAGTCTAAGTGTGGGGCTTCTCAGACTGATAAGAAGGGGCTTGAGGCCAGTTAATCAAGGTTATTTGGAAGTTGGTCATGGAGAATAAAAAGAGAGGAGAGATGCAGATGTGTTATGCCATTAATATTTAACTCTACAGAAAAAGCAAATTGTGGGAGAAGACATATTACTCTTTAAATTTAAAATATTTTGAATTAAACTGACTTGCATGGCATAGGTGAGTTGATAGCTCTGGTATGTACATGAGAATGTAGTGTATGCTATACCAAAGTGAAATTTATGCTGCAGATCAGGGGTTAACTTAGAAAATTAAAACTATGAGGAATAGATTTAAAAATCCCGATAGAGTAGATTTCTGGGGTGAAGAAGAGAAATGCTACTAAAAACGAAATGTTGCTTAGTCAAGGAAGTAATAATAGTAACAGCAACAGAAATAAGCAACAGTGATAATAACTAAGTAACTAAGTGATAGACATTATGCCACGGACTTTACACAAATATGTCTTGGAAAGACGAAGGGCATTTTTTATCTAAGCAAAGAAGAAAGGATCAGAAAGCAGAGATAATTATTGAACAAATGAGGCAACTGATCTGGTTGTGTTTGACATGAATGTGAGACCTTAAACTGGTTGTTTAATGGTGTTCTTGAGAAACATATTCAACACATTTGAAAACCTATGCTATGGTGCTAGGAAGTCTGGAGTTGAACCCCACCTCCACAGTCTCTAGTTGTGCGTTTTTGGTCAAGCTGTCCACTTTTCCCACTGGCAATGTGGAGCTCACTTACTTATCATATCACCACATTAGGAGGATTAAACAATGGAGAGTATATAAAATATCCAGGCGTCCACCCATATAGTGTTTGATGTAAGATGTGTAGAGCATGGAAAAGGTAGGAGATCCCAGCTGACATAGACATCAAGACTCTGCCATAAGCCTGGAGTGATACCTGGTATCTCTGAGATGGATGCTGGCATATTGTGCATGTGTTTGTGAACAGAGCTGCGGAGAAATGGCACATTCAATCTGTATACACAGAAAAACCACATCCGAGTTTGCCGTTACCATCAGTGACATCTGTAGCTCTTTATTCAGAGCATTAAGTTCTGACTGGATCCCCTCCCTCTTTCACTGTCCTATTTTTAAAAATCAAGGAGGAAATTGTGGCATTTCAGCATATCCTTCTGCATGTCATCTACTCATCGACCCACAGTCCTCCGTATCAGCTTATTCCAGCAGCTCACAAATGATCATGCCATCAGCGCTCAGTGACTTTTGACTCTGTGAATGTCAGCATGATGAAAATCAGGTCTCTTCACGTCTAGATAAATGGATTGTTCAGTCATTTCCCAAGACACATGGACCATTTCATGATGCATCTGACTCTTGGCGATCTAAGGCAGGCGTGCTCATCCTTGGTTATGCAGGGGCTGCTGCCAGAAGATTCTCTCTTTTTCTGCAGTTTTCTCTGTTTATTATATCTCTGCCCCAGGTATGGGGCATTACAGTTTCTGTGGATGAGAGGAAATGTATATTTTGTTAAGCTTTTTAAGGATGATTATGGTATAAAGTCAGTGATCAAAAAAATCACAAAATTAAGGAGAGAAGTCTTCAAAAAGTTGAAAGGGACTTGCTTTTCATTTATTTGGGGGCCACTGTTTGTCATTTTAGATTAAACATACAAAACATTTAAACATTATTCATCCTGTTTGTTTAGACTAGAGGGATGCCTCTTGCATATATTAAAGCCTAAATTATTATTGCTATCTTTATTTGAGAATAGAGTCAAATAGTAGATTTTGTATCAGGAATGAATGCCTACATTCAGATTCTAGCTAAGTTGTCTTTCAGGGTCCTATTTATGCTCTTTTAGCATCATGTGGAACATGCTTATGATGCCCGTGACACATGTCTATGGTTAGGCTTACTGTATACAGAAAAGGGATACTGCATATAGATTTCCTTGCCTTACTACCTGGACATGGAATGTACTTTAAATGGTATCTATTATTAATGATTATTGAATTATATGTATTTTAGCTACTGATTAACCCATAGATTTTCTTATTGTTCTACACTTATAATATTTATAAGTCAAGATTAGTATTTTTCCCTGAGGATTGTTGTGAAAAACGTTAGACCTATTAAGGTATGTTTCAGTGAATGTTCATCATTTATTGGAAATGTCAGTTTATAGACACCCACATATATAAATAGATATACGCAAAGACATTAGTTTATAGTTTATACACAATGACATTAGACATAGTTATTGATGTATCCTATTCAGAGGTTCATCACCAAATTTTGCAATGCTTTCAAATCACATTTTTACTATGACTCAACTGGTTGGATTCTTCTGTGTCCACCTACTAAAATTTTAGAGTATGTGATTTTCTCAGCACATTTTTAGCATCTTCCATTTCTTTGTTTTTTTTTTTTCATTGCTAGTAATGCATGCTAAGAAGACAAAGGTGACACATGAGAGCAGAGAAGGAGAAAGGCCTTTGTGACATCTCAGATGTTCAAGGATAGAAACTGCGTCCTTTCCATTCATGTCTACCCACCATAGTTGTTTGAAATAGGCACCAGTTTGTATTCCCTTTCAACTGGTTTCTCAAAAACAGCCTGATTAGGTATCTGAATTCTTATTTAGGTAATACTTGGTCACATATGTGGTTACTTGTCTAACCTTTGGTTAGATAGGTACTGAGTAAGAGCTATTATAAATCTATATACTATTGGGGGAGTAGTTAACTCCTCCAAAGGAAAATCCTTTTTGCTAGGAGGAGGAGAAATACATAGTACAAGGCTAACACAGCCCATGCCCCATAGTTCATTACCTGTCAAAGACTACACGCAGGTTTTGACTACTGTTCTTGTGGCTTTCCCTTTCTTTCAGTCTAGCATTTTGCACGTGTCTGTAAGATTAAATGCCCTACAAAGCGTATTTACTATATTTTAAAACCTTCAGTGACTTTAAACCTTTACTAGATGTGTTAGCTTTCATTAATGTGGCCAAATACCTGAGAACATCAATTTAGAGGTGGTGATATTTACTTCAGTTCATAATTTCTAAGGTTTCAGTTCATAGATGGCTGGCTCCAAGGCAGAGACATCATGGCAAAAAGTCATGAAAGCCTGGAAGCAGAGGGAAGAGGAAGAACCAGAAAGGAAGGGGACAGGGACCAAATGAGTCCCCAGATTCAGGCCCCCCCACCATGATTCTTTCCTTCCAAGTAGGTCCTGCCTCTTGGTAGTCCATTCAGTTTTGAACTCATCAGTGGAATCATGCATTGATAAGGTTAGTGCTCTCACACTCCAATCCCCTCTATAGGAGTCTGTTAGTCCAAATTAGTTGCCAATCAAGTGTAACGATCACAACTGGCTAAAGTTTGAAATCCTCTGTCTGCCATTCAGAGCCTTACATTTATCTTTTACTGACATTCGTGATTTTGTTATTAGAAAATCTCTACTTGAACTAGTTTCTCAGGGGATTGGAGCTTACATCCTCAAGTCAGCCTCCTCGGACTGGTGGAGAAATCCTATCCTGGCCAGAGTGGCTTCTTGTGAATACATCCTATAGATTCATTAGTAATTTAGAAATGATCTGCACATACTCTTCAGACTTATCTCCTATAATTTCTGGAATTCTCACCACCTCTTATGATGGGTGTGCTCTATATGCCCGTCATTTTGAAAAACTGACTAACCTATTTCTGGGAAATCCAAGTGACTACACTCATCTTCATCTGTGTACTCTGTTACCCTCCAAGAGTGTCTTTCCACAGACTCTGTTTAAGATGTGAGTCTGTCATTTGCACAACTGCCTCAGGGACACTCTCCCTGACCTCTCTTGGTGGCTATACGATGCCTTTCATTTGTATGCATTTCCATATGACACTGTAATGTAAAGATGCATTTAAAGATCCTCCTGTCTTTGGTTTAATTAACACCAGAGCTCTTTCATGGCAGAATCAGGCCCTCTAAGCCTTTATCTCCTGTACATGGTACATACTTCCTCAATGTGAAGCCCATGGAAGGCAGCCATCTTACCTGCTTACACCTTCCCACAGCCTAGCATGCAGAGTAAAGTCAGGTACAAAGAGGCACTCAGGAAACAAATCCTCCAGTGGCCTCACTTCAGTATTTCTCACTGAAAGATTAAAAGGCTATATAAGATGTGACCTCATTCCCTATTTTCACTTCCTTCTGCCCTGATCTCTGCTCTCACTCATCCACCCACACTGTGTCTAAACAGCCTGATATCTCTGGCCTATGCCATCCATGTCCTAAACCCTCTCTTTTTAGAGGCTGCTCCCTTTGTGTGTGGTCTGCACAGCTCACTCTGCTCAAATGTCACCTTGTTAAAGAGACTTTTCTGATCATCTGATATTATAATGTGCTCCCCACACAGCACTCCCTGAACCACTTATGCTTGCTACTAATTTCAATAGCTTAGTCCTGTCTGACCAGATCTATTTCCAGTGGTGTTTGTACTTCCTCATCACTTTCTAAGGTAGTACAGGAGGACAGGAACTTTGTCTTCTCTTGCCCTCATCTCAGCCTCTAGAACACAGTGTAGCACGCAATCACTACCTGTTACAGGAATGCATATGCGCTAAAGAAATAAAAGGATGTAAGAGAACACAACCATAAATGCCTATATATGGAATATAGGTAAGTATTGTCACAGCCATTCATATGCTCTTCTTCACACAGACACTATGATGCAGCTGCCTGAATTTTCAAATCCAGGAAAGGCATAATGCTATTAATACTACAAAATACATCATATGTGGCATCATTTGGTGAAGGACATTGGGAGAGAAGAGGGGCTGAGCACTTTTCCCAACAGCAGTCCCATATCCCACTTAGTAATATTTTTGGTAACTTGATTGAGGCATTTTATCCAAGAAAACAGCCTGACATTTGCCCAGGATTGGTTGAATTTACTGCTGAAGCTATCAGCAAAAAGGTGTCAGGATTTAGCGGTTTTTCATCCGTAGAAAGCTGGTCAATTTATTTTATTAGTATCTTTTCCAATGTCTGACCCTAAAATAACTGATTTCAGTGTTTATATTCTTAAAGGTGAGCTAATGAAGAGGCTTCAGCAGTTATAGCTGAACCCTGGATATGTGAGCAAAACCAAGTAAGCACAAAAACAACATCATTAACAACTAATCCCAAAACAGTCGAACTCACAAGAAAAATCATTTTTGTGTAATATCTTTCAAACTAGCTATTGATTTTTTATTAGATAATTAATTAAAATACTTACATAATTTTACTTTGGAGTTTCTCTATTTTGCTCCACTTTAGTTGTTGACAGATTTAACTTGCCTTTTTGAGGACAATTCCCTATTTTTACTTCCTTATATTCTGCTGTTTCCCTCATACATATGTGTATCTTTTTTATTTCTTGTTTTCTCCATTCAATATCGAGGGCATTTTTTTCTGATTTCTGAATCTGTGCAGAAAGTCTTGGAAAAGTTCCCTGACAGACGCACAGAGATCAGGGACTTGATGGCTCCTGAGAGTCTGGCGCCTGCCTGCCTGAAGACTCCTCATCCTGGTGGGCAGCATGGCTACCCTTTAAGATGAGCTGCACTGTTGGCAGGGCTGAAACTCTCACTGCTACTGAGTGTAATAAGGTTCAGCAATTCTGGAAAGCAGTTTTAAAATTCTTGTAAGTAAAAAGAAAACATTTGTTAGATATTCAATAACCCCACTCCTATTCCACTGTCAACATATGAGTTTTTTTCAGAAGCCACATCCAACCTGGAAACTACCCAAATATTTCTTGACAAGTGCATAGATAGCAAATTATGATGGAATACCAACAAAAAGAAACAAGACAGTGACACATGGTGCAACATGGATGAATCTCAAATACATTGTGCATAGTGAAACACGGCAGAGACTAAATACTAAGTGGTCCTATTTTATAAAACTGAATGGCAAAACTCATGTATGCTAGGTTGGTGTTTTTCTCAAAAATGGGGATATTGACCACAAAGAGGTGTGAGGGAAAATTTGAGTGATGAACATATTCTATGTCTTGATTGTGATGGTGATTAGTTGGATGTATACGTGTAAAATGCATTAAACTGTACCCTTTAACAGATTATTCTATGTAAATTAAAGTTCAATAGCTTTGATATAAAATAAAAACAAAAATAAAGTCTTGTTTAAAGTCTGTTTCCATCGATATTCATTACATGTCAAACACTCTGTCTAAAAGGAAATCTTGTCCCCCACAAATTCTGTTGATCTTCTACCTCTGGAGAATTTAGAAAACTTTTTAAATTAGTATGAAGGACAAGCTGGGAGTTCAAGATCCAGTTCTGTTAGGCTTTTCCCCAAAGGTCTCAACAAGAGCAACAAATGATTAAGTTAATGAACATGATGAAGATTTATTGATGCTTGAAATACCTGGCAGGTGAGTTCTTAGCACACTCCTGGTGCATGAGACACCTCATAAATATTTATTGAACAGAACAAACCTAATACTAAAGTTACAAATATATCATTTTATCACCATTTTGTAGATAAGAAGGCTGAGGTCAGAGAAGTTCACTGAGGTTTCAGAATCTCTGAGCTAATAATTACCAAAACCAGATTTCAGGTCCAGGTTACTAGCATTAGATTTTTCATTAAATTAAAATGTGATTTAATATAAGATATCCTGCTTTTCAATTGGTTGCTCTTATGTAGAATTATTATGCTTGTATCTAAATCATATGCCTGTATAAATAATCAAATAATTTAAAATACATGGATATTCTTTGTAGACTCTTCAGCTTTGCAGAAATATAAAAAACAGTAACGTGATTCAGTGTAGTATTTTACCTTCTTTTTTCTGTCATAAGAAGAGCTAATAATTTGCTTTTTTGTGTAGCACTGTGGAACGAACCCAGACCTAGTGAGTACTAAGCATTAACTCTACCACTGAGCTATACAGTTGGCCTCCCCATCACACTGTTTTAAGTGAGATATTATGTCACTTAATTCTCTCAAGAATCTGAGGTAGCCATCATTATCACCATTACTGTCATCTCTTTCTTCTTCATCTCCATCTTTAGGTGAGGATGGAAGTCCAAGAAGATTTTCCCAGAGTCATAGAGGTAGAACCAGGTTATCTAGATTAAAAACCCTCATAAGCAGTACCCTTTTCCATCCATCCATCCATCCGTCCGTCCGTCCATCCATACATGCATGCATGCATCCATCCATCTATCCATCCATTCATCCATCCATGCATCCATCCATCCATCCATCCATCCATATGCCATCCTTCTTCAGAGCTATAGTTTTCAGAACTTTTCCTTATAACACCTATGATAAACAGTGTTAAGGCACCCTCAACTCATTATAACTCATGTTGATGGACCATACAGATTAATGTACTGCAAGTTATGCAAAATTTTCTGAGTCAGTTGAAATTTTAACTTATTTGTAACTCAGTATAACAATTGTTGCTCTAGATAAAAGCAACAAACAAAACAATGGCATTAATTATAGTTTACTTTTGCTAAATTGAGTTAGATTTGTCATTAGTAAGTTTTATCACATTAATCTGATTAACTTAAAAAAACATAAAGTGCTATCTTCTCAAAGATATTTTATCTATAATGTTTTCTCTCCTATTGAAATTTATGGGCCAAGTCAAGCAGGGAATTACTGTACTTTGACCATTCAATTCAATGGTTAAAGGGTTTATGCCCAGAAGTTCATTACTGGTTCTTCCCCAGGAACAAGCAGTGGTGGCAGAGTAATTATGGTGCTTTTGCGAGCTGCTATGAACCACCGAGTAGTATGACATTAGGGGTAAAGGTTTCAAAAGTTCAAAGTGGTCTCTTCTTTGGATTGACATGCATGTCTGCAAGTTGGATCTCACAACTGGGTAGAGGCTCTTGGATGAGAATAAGTTCAAAGAAGGATCTGGTCAAAACTATAACTTGGTATAATTATACATTCCTTTAGAGCAAATAAAATGCAATGTATCCTATGGACAGTTTGGTAAGAAGGGAATAGTTACACACACACACACACACACACACACACACACACACACACACACATATATATATATATATATATATATATGTTTTGGTTTTACTTGATTGGTTTTATAAAACAATATGCCTGTAACACTTTCATGTGTAGAATTCTTAAACTTTGCCACTGTACAAAATAGGAGGAATGGCCAACATGGATGTCAAAGGACTCTTTGTGCTCTGAAAATTCATATATTTACTAGTCTATATACTATATATGTATATAGTAATGAATGTATAAAAGCTATATAGCAATATATGTGACAATGATATCACACACTATAGTTTATCTTATTAATAAATTAAATGGATAAAATCTCTTTAATCATGGAGCCCATTATATTTCTTTTATTTGCTAGAATGATATACAAAGGAAACAAAGAGAAAATTATTCTTCATTCTATATCTCTGTTTTTTAAAAATGTATTTTCCTATAGTTCCCATTATGAAAGTAACTCATTCATTAAAGGCTGAACCCCAGCAAAATCATTTGTTGTGTTAGCTAGGTAGCAAACTAATTTTTGTGGGCATTTATTAAAATCCTTTTATTAGACGTTGGGATTCAATAGTTTGGATTTGGAATGTCTTCCAGAGGCTCACATACGAGAGCCTTAAGGTACCCATTTTGCATCAATTTTCTCTATTACCTTTATCCCAACATGGTGTGTGAGCAGTGTCATCCTGTCTCATTGAAGAGATGAGGAGCTTGGCACTGCTGGGAGCCAGTGGAGCCTTTAAGAGGCCAGCCCAGTGGGAAGTCTCCAGATCCTTGGAGGCTGTCCTTGAAGGGATCAGTGGAACCAAAGCCCCTCCTCCTCTTCCTTATCTTCCCTCAGCCACAATGCAAGCAGTTTTGCTTCACCATGCCCTTCCGCCATGATGTGTTACCTTGCACCAGGTCCACAGTAATAAGTACAACAACCAGGAGACCAAAACTTTCAAAACTGGGACTCAGTCTTTTCTCTTTGTAAGGTGCTTATCTCAGGTTGTTACATAACATAAAGCTAATTAACACATAGGCTGTAGTTGACACTCTAAGGTCTTTCCATCAGGGAAAGTAGAGGAGTGCTCAATAGATTTCTGGCAGCCCCCTGTCCTAAGACATTGCCAATAATGATACTAACAGCTTAAATGTGTCTCTGCTTTCTGAAGAAAGCAAGAAATCCAGGGGATACTCAACATCACAATGATCATTATAAGGAAAATGTGATGAGTGTCTGTCTGTACAGGAAAGCACCCCCCACCCCACTTCAAACTTCATCCCTTGTAGAAAGATTTAAGGCCAAGTGATCCTGAAATCAAAAGATTAAAAGTGTTCTGGGGAACACGTCCAGGATGTATCTTCCTAATAGTTGTATTGTGAAGGATGATGCAGGTTTATTGGCTCAGAGGATGTCAAAAGATTTTATGAATTGTTCACTTTGAAAGTAGAGTTCAAAATAGAGGTTCACATTCTGTCAGCAGAAAAAAGAACATTAGAAACACATGCTGGAGCCATTGCTCCTCATCATTCCTTGGAGATTTTCTCAGGACTGGAACTTGTGGTGCCTGCATGCTTCCATGTGAGGTCCTCAGCCTCCTTCACAATTTAGAGCTCCTGTAGGAGGAACAGTCATGTCAAGGAAATAAAAGGATGGAATAGAAGTGGGAACAATAAGAATTAGACAAGGAGAAAACATATCCTGCTTTCTTTTTTGAAAAATAGATTAATAGATTGCCCCTTCTTTCGCAATAGGTGTACAATAGGCTAAGTACACCTACTGACCAAGCTTAGAAGTTATAGTCTAAATGAGTTCAAGGTGGCTGCACAACAATCTGAAGAAATGTGTGGAAATCCAGCCAGGTTTTTCCAGCATTTGGGGCAAGATTTTTTTCCATAGAAACTGAGAAATATACCATAAAATAAAAATATTTATAATTTGTAGTATATGAAACATGAAATTATAGTGAATATACTATATCACGTGTAGTACTATGATGGGGTACAATAATTAGCATTCATGTACCAATTATTTTTTATGTACTAATTATTAAAATAACCATTTTGCATGTTTTCTAGTTTATAATTCTTTCACCAACTGCATAGAACATTATCCCTGTTGTCTCTTTTAAGAGACAAGAACATCGAAGCAGAGAGAGGTCATGCATCTCTCCAAGACCACACTGTCCTGCAGTGCCTTTTGCAGAGTGAGGATCTTAGGCTGTAGACCATGGATAGAACTTTTAGTTTTGTATCAAGCTGTCACGTGTACAGGCACTGTAAGATACAAGAGGAAAGTCAGTTAGAACTAACGTTCATAAAAAATTGCATCTGATTTGGAGTACAGAGAAGTACATGTATCAAGGTCCCTTTGAGCATGGCTCAGTCGAAGTATTTGTGAATTAATTTCACATAATATGATTAGTTAATTACTAATGTATAACTGTATTCACCTTTTGCCTTAAAAGATTAGTAAAGTCTCATACATATTCTCAAATGAACCAGTGCTCCTATGTATACTTGATTGAAAAATATGGTTTGATCTTAGAGAACTGCAATATTCACTACTCTCTAGCTTCATCTGCCTTCTTGGATTTACTAGTGTTCACTTGTTTTTGTGTGTGGCTTTTGTCCTCCTAGCCTGTGTGAGTAACTGCGTCCCTTGAATATAATGCCTGCCTCAAGTTCTGAAGCTATATTATCATTTTCAGCATCATTTATATTTATGGAGCATGTGCTGATTTTGTAAGATGAGTACAATTACACTTCCGCTTTTTCTTTGGTCTCATTTCACTTCAACCTGAGAATATGCGCTCTCATATTTGAGGGAAACAGAAACCACAACCAGTGAAAAATGTTCATTTGTCTTCAAGATTGAGACTGTCATAATAGTGTCACTTTCTGTGACTTCAGCTTGCCTCAAAACATGTGGCAATGAAATCATTATTTAATATGCTTTTGTCAGACATTGAAAATAAATTTGTCAATTCTCCTTGCCATATGTAGTTTGGAAAAGGGAAAAAGATTTGGGGATAAAATTTGAGATCTGGTGGAATTTTGTCAAGTGTAAGTCTTCATTCTGTTATGTAATCTTCTTTCTTTCTTTAGACAGAAATTCTTAAGTGGAATCAGCTTATGAAGCTGCAGTGCACAGTGACTGCCTCCGTAATGTAAACCTTAGAGAATTTTAAAATGAAGAAGAGATTTAGGATCAAGGGTTTAACATAAAAAATGACAAAAATCTTCCTGCTTTAGCAGTAGGAAAAGAGCTCAAAAGTTGGGCCATTTTTGGGTCAGGTTCAAGTCAGTCGGACTCAGGACAGAGGAGTGTTTATTTGACATTCAATTCAATTCAGTCTCCCACACTTAGGTGTTAGTTGCAGCTGCTTAGACATCAAGGGGCAAAAATGTGCTACCCTGTGAAGGGGTGCTTCTTAAACATAGAGCTCCCTAAGTGTCTCCTTGAAGACTAGGATCGCTTGGAAGATACTTGGGAATTGGCTTGTTTAAAAAGTATTCCAGAAAATACTTAACCTCAGGGAAATCTGAGGTGCTTTGTGAAGACAAAATATGTCACTGGTAGATCACATTACACTTCTTTCAACTTTTCCATGCATGGTTGTGTCTGACAATTTTGCTCTGTGTTGCTAATTCTGCAACACTGATTCTTGGCCATGTACTACCTCAGCCTCAAGCTTCCCCAGTCCTTTTCTGTTCACCGTCCTGCCTCTTGTGTCATTGTCACTCAGCAGTTCCTCCAACTAACCTTGCATTTTGATGCGTTCTGGTGAATTCCTATGAGAGAATTGGCAGTTTGGTAGTCAGACAGGATCATTTCTAGCCCAGAAATTAAAGATGATGTGTATGTTGTTACATTCTTATTTGCACTGAATCCTAAGCGAATGTATTTTAGCAAGCCTTGGCTGGAATCCTCTAGGGAACCTTATAAACCAGCCCTGGTAATACTGATGTAATTGATCTGAGATGTGTCCTGGGAATCATGAACTATAAAGACCCCAGGTGCCTCTGTTGTGCTCCCAGGTGTGAGAAGCACAGCTCAAAGAAGTTGTGCAATTGCACTGTAGCAGTCTTTAGGAAAGCAGGACTGGGTTTATAAGCTTTGCTCTGAGCCATCTTTGAAGTAACCAATCAAAGTCATATATTGCTCACCCAAACTCTCTTTTCCTGGAAAAAAGAATTTTCAATCAAAGTCTTTTATGTCTAGCCACCATTCTTCCCAAACACTATCTGAAAAGAGCATGTTATAATATATTTATGTAGTACTTGTTTCCCTGGAGGACATGGACCATGAAGTTCTGCTTTAAGATTTCATTAGTCTTCACCAACTTTTTATTTAAGATTTCCCAACATTATCATACTAATATATAATTGCTGCTGAAAACATTATTTAAAAAATATATATGCCATAGGATTTTCTAGCTTAATATTTTTATCCAATAAACATTTATGTATATAGGTATATATATATATATATATATATATATATGAGCATATATAAAGTACATAAAAATATCTGTAACATAAAATACATCCAAATGTGCTTACATTTATCAGTATCTCTTTCAATACCCACTCTTTACTGCTTTATTTTTTTCTTCTTCCTCCCCTTTGCAAAAAATATTCATCTCTGTTTATTGCAGAAATTCCCATGGCTGTACTTTTGGTTTGTTTGTTTGGCATGCTTGTTTATTTCTCAACATGCTTACAGTGATAGTTGCTTCAGACTGCTGCAGTGATTCTATAATGCCTGTGATGCAGCCTCTGCCCTCTTTACCCAGGCCATACAAAGTCTTCATTCTGTGATCTTCCTTTCCCTTGACAGTCACTTATAATCATCACAGACCCCTAGCACTTCAGCAGTAGACAATGACAGCCTTGCCTCTCTGCATCTATTTCCCAAGGCAGCATCATGCAGGCACCGAGAATGGATACCTGGGAACGGACAGATCCGGATTCCAATTCTGCACTTCCTAAATATATGAACTTTCCGAGCCTCTGTTGCTCAGACGTTGTAGGGATTAATTAAGCTAAACATGCCTATGTGGTGGGCATCAGCTGGGGCCTAAGTGATCAATAAATGCTGCTATTTCACTGTCAGCAGTCTGCCTGGCTGCAGCATACCTGCAAATCTCAGCCCAAGCTTTCCTCCTTTCTAAATTCTTTCCTGAGTCCTACAGGTAGGCTTCAAGACTGTTCCTTTACCACATCATTTCTGCTTGTTTGTATCTCCTGTGCAAATATCCCCTTACTCCTGTTTATTAGCATTTTTCTAACCCCTAGACTATGAATTCTGCAAGATGGAGATGTGACTTGAATCCCTGTGTCTCCATTGCTAGACATGCAAGTATTTTATAAAAACATGGGGCATTTCAGGAAATCACTACCTAGCAATACTCGAATAATTAGTGCTGAGGTCTTAGACAAACACTGAATTTCCCCACTTGACCCGTTAGAAGACAGTACTGGATAAGGTATCCAGGGCTGGAGCTCCCTTATTCTACTGGCCTTAAATTGTATCTTTTTTTTTTTTTTTTTTTTTTTTAGCAACCCGGCAACATTGGTATTCAGAATGGAGATCTAGAAAACCAATTCTATGGCACCGAATTTCTTCATGCTGAACTCAGATTATTGAGTCCCAATAAGCATCTTAGTTAATAAGCATCATGCATTTTCGTAGCCTACACTGCTGGAATTTTCATGGCACACTGTCTTGTTTTGGCTCAGGTTAATTACAAGAGTGTGTCACTTTCCTCAGAGAGGGTCTTCAAACCTCTGCTGTGCACATGCCTCCAAGTTTACTTATTTATTTTCTGAAGAAATAATCATTTCATGTCTCGTGACGAGTATTCAACTATCTCATTATCAGCCCTTGTTGACCGATAATATTAATGGGGCTTCCATTCTGATCAGATCTGATTTGGGATAAGTGATCAGTAGTAAGCCTTTCATGCTTCTTTCAAGTTGCGGTGTTCATATTTATGACATTTTATTTCATCACCAAGGAATAATGAGAAGGGTTTGTAAATTCCTTAGCTAATAATACAGTGATTATAGTAATAAAAGAGTACTTTGTGCAGTAGATAGGGTGGTGTGTGGAGGAATTAGGAAAGATGAATTATCAAACTGAGACTGAATAGAAACAGATCTTTTTGTCTCCTGTCCTTGAATCTACTTCGGCTAAATGAAGTGAGAAAGAAAGGCAGAGTGGACTGCGATCCATTTTTCCTTTAATGATGTCTAATTGACAAATAAATGTCGCATTGTATTTATGGTGTACAATGCGATGTCTTGATATATGTGTGTAATTTCCCTGACAATGATATAATACGTATTTTCTTTGTTAAATGAGATCCATAGTAGGCTAATTACATACATATCCATCACTTCACGTGGTTATTTATTTTCCTGGTAGGAACATTTATGTTCTAGTCTGTAAGCAATTTTTCTGTCATCTGGAGCAATATTAAGAAGCTTCTAGAATATTACAGAATATTAAGAAGCTTCTAGAATATTACAGTTTCAATCTTTATTCCTTTAATCCATTTTAAGGCAGTTTTTTAAATGCTGAAGGAGATAAGGGTCGAGTTTCATTCTTTTGCATGTGGATATCCAGTTTCCCTAGTGTTTATTGAACAGACTGTTCTTTCCCCTTTTTATATTTATTTTATACTTTTGTTGAACCTTGATTGACCGTAACTACGTGGCTTTATTTCTGAGTTCTCTCTTTAGTTTGCCTGTCTGTCTGTTTATCCTGTATTCATATCAGAAACGTATTAGCATGCAGTTTTGACTAATGTAGATTTGCAGTGAGGTGTGGTGTTTCCAGCTTTGTTCTTTATGCTCAACGTTATTTAGGCCACTTGGGGTTTTTAGTGTTTCCGTTTGCATTTTAGACCTTCTTCCTCTATTTTGCTGCAAAATGCCATTGGGATTTTGATAGATTATTCTGGATCTGTAGGTCACTTTGGGTAGTACAGACATGTTAGTAATACTAATTACTCTAATATTTGAACAGAGGAAATATTTTCACTCATTTGTGTCTTCAATTTCTTTCATCAATTTTTGTAGTTTCCAGTGTACAGATACTTTAGCTTTTAGTTGAATTTCCTCTTAAATTCTTTTTTTGTCCCACCTGACCGCCCCCACTTAAATTCTTTTCTTAAATGTTATTGCAAGTGGGGTTGTTTTCCTTTTCATTGGTATTCCTAATCTATGTATTTCTATTTTGTTTTCTGCAACTTTATTCAGTTTATAAGTACTAACACTTTTTTTTTTGTTGGAGTCTTTAGGATTTTATGTATATAAGAACAAGCTATAGTCTAACAGAGAAATTATTATTTCTGTCTTTTGTATTTGAATGCCTTTTACTTTTTTCTTGCCAATTACTCTGATTTGGACTGCCAGTAAATTTTGAAAAGAAGTAGTGAGAGTGACAGTCTATGTGTTGTCTCTGATCTGAGAGGAAAATCTTTCTGCCTTTTACTATTGGTATGATGTTAGCTGTAAGCTCTTCACACATGGTCTTTATTATGTTGAGGATAATTCCTTTTATAACTGATCTATTGAGTTTTTTATTTGTTTTTTTTTTTTTTTTTTTTTACTTCCTGGAGACCATTTATTTTTGGTTAATGCTGTTCCTAAGTATACGCACTTACTCCCACAGAACAATCCATAGCACTTAAGTCTGAAAACAGGTAATAATTGAAAAAAGTATGTAACATTTTCCAGGCATTTAATAATTTAATGCAGATCCTTAAGGCTTTAAGACTTTAAAGTTCCCAGATCTGGTTATGTCCCATCAGGAATTAGGGGCAGTTACATGGTATAGATCAAATACACAGCAAACCCCAGACAGCTCAAGTACTTCCTCACTTACATATCCCTGGCCAGGGGATCCATTTGTGGCAGGGGTCAATTTTTCCTAGAATAAACCACTTAAATAAGGTGATTAAAAATTCCACACTGAGTCTCTTGGCAATGAACAAACACTATTCAAAAATGCTCTGTGAACTTCAGATTTTCTTCTTGTCAAAGGAAGATGTTACAGGAGAGTTGGCCATGTATTATATGGAGAGATAGCCATACCGTTCCATGGAGAGAGAGGAACTAGCTTCTCCCATAAACCCCAGCATAAGGAGGCAGGGCTGCTGAACTGACTGAGGGTGGCATGGGGCAGGGACCAACATGGCTGCAAAGAGGGCACATTGAGTTTTTTTTTTTTTCATGAAAGAATGCTAAATGTCTTAACTGCCTTTTCTGCATCTGTTGAGATGGCCATGTGATTTTATCCTTCCATCCTTTAATATGGTACACCACATTTACTGATTGGTTCATGACAAGCAATCCTCAAATCCCAGGAATAAGTCCCACAGCCTCATGATATTTGAGACTTTTAACATGCTGTTAGTTTTGTATTTGTTGAGGTTTTCTGTATGTACACTAATCAGGCATGTTGGTCTGTAGTTTTCTTTCCTTGAAGTGTCATATGTGGCTTTGGTATCAGAGCAATGTTGTCCTTGTTAGATGAATTTGGAAGTATTCCCTCCTCTTTATTTTCTGACAAGTTTTTAATTAATTAATTAACTTATTTATTTTTTGTAGCACTGGGGATCAAGATCTGGGAGTGATAGGCCTTTTCAAATCTGTATTTGGGGATAAGGTGTCACTAAGCTGCCTGAGTTAAACTTGCAGTCCTTCTCCCTAGTCTCTCAAGCAGCTAGGACTATAGTTGTATAACACAGTGCCCAGCATGAGTGATATTTTAAATCATATATTTGGTGAGGAGAGACAATTACACTGGTGAGGTGGCTTCTCTTTGTAGATTCTCCCCTCTTTAAGGCAGCCCTTTGTTTGTATTCAAATGAGGACATGTACCATGGTAATATACAGGAGAAACCGGGAGGGGCATTTTATTGGTGATGTAGTCAATTGGATTACGATCCCTCGAAAGATACATGTAGGTTTATGTCTCAACCCTAAAGACTTGTGACTTTGTTTTGACAGAGTCTTTGCAGTTGTGATTAAATGCTGAAGACATGATTATTATGGGTTAGCTGAGTGACAAAAGAGAAGACACATAGAAAAGTCCAGTAGAAACAGAGGTAGAGACAGAGAAATTAAGCCATGAGCCAAGAAATGCCTGAGGCCATCAGACACTGGGTGAGGGCCAAAGGGATCTCCCCTGGAACCTCTGGAGAGAACACAGATACTAACACTTTGATTTCAGATTTAGGGCATCAGAACTGTGAGAGAATATATTTGTTGTTTAAGTCACCAAATTTCTGGTAGTTTGTCCTGGCAGCCCTAGGACACTAGCACAGTTGACTAGAAGATTCATGTCTGGAATGGAAAAGGGTAGAGTTCTGGACACTGGTGATTAAAGACCTAGTTAAAGCTTGGGGTCTTTTATTACTAGCATCTATGGCCTAGGTTAAAACATCTCTTCTGTTATATGATTGGTTAGTGTGCTTGTTTAGATTGCCAGTGGCTCCTTGAGGATCTCAAGGGCTTGTAACTCTGGGTTTTGGAAGATAACTGAATCATGGGAGCAGTTGCTGACTTGCTGTTAAGAGGAGGAGTCTAGCTGGAAGAAGCAGTCATTTGGGGCATGATGTGGATGGCTTTCTCTTCCAGGGTGGTGTTCTCTCTTGGCTTCCTGGCCGCCATGACAGGAACCGTTTTTCTCTGTTATCCTCCTCTGCTTTGTTGATTTTTCTTTGAAGCCAGATGACCAAAATATTGACCAGTTATGAGGAAATCGACCAAGACAGTGATCGCTTTACTTACTGGTTACTCAGTAATTTATTAAAATACTCCTTGCTCGCTTCCTTCTGTGTCGTAGCCTCTGATAGGCAGATGAATTTCTTAACATTAAATAATTGTGATAAAGTGGATGCATTTCCTAACATTAAACAGTTTCACAGCTAATGGAAGCAGAATATTACAGTATGTTTGTTAAATTTTATCTCACTATAAATATTCTAATTGAATAAAATGCTAATTGGTGAACACTTAGAAAACATGGATAAAAATAATAAAAAATACAACCCACAATCCCAATACCATGGTTTTAGTGCAGTTAATATTGTAATGAATTTCCTTTCACCAACTTTATACAGAGTTGTACATGTAAGAAAATTTGAATAATGTATATGACTCCTCTAATATTTCATTGTTTCCCTACAAAATGAAATACTTTAGAATACTATTCGAAACAGTTTTCACAAGCCCTTTTTGGAGAACACTTTTCTCTAGTATTGTAGTACTTGAGTTTCATTTAAACTTTTTACATACATTAAATAGATTTGCAACCAGGGTGTTTATTGTGGAAGCCCAGTTGAAGGCTCATCCAATGTAGTTTGTGAGGGAAACAATGAATGAAATGAGGATGAGGCCTCTCACGGGATAATTTTATTGTCCAGGAATATCCAGGCAAAAATTTCTACAGATCTATCTATTTTTATTACCATCATCACCTATTTACTAGCCTTGATTTTGAAAAAAAATTAAACTAAAAAATATGTAGAAGGCAGAACCAGGTTGCCTGTAGTTTTACTTTTGTGAATCAATTACTGTTACTTATTTATAGAATTTCATCATCTGGCTATTTCCAATACTGGGGGCTGAACCTAAGGCCTTTATGCTGAGCTGCATCTGCACTCTTTTCTTTCTTTCTTTCTTTCTTTCTTTCTTTCTTTCTTTCTTTCTTTCTTTCTTTCATAAGAAAAGGTCTTACTAAGTTGCTGAATTGTCCAGGGTGGGTTTGGACTTGTGTTCCTCTTGGCTAAGCTTTCCATGGTGCTGGGATTACAAGCATGTGTCACCATACATAGTATATGTATGTGATGCTATGTCTTTTCTTTTACAGAACGTATCATACACACTTCATGTTAATCTATTTTTCCTTATATCAACACTATTCTTATGAGATATCATGGTGATATAATAAGCATTTTAACCTAAGAATAGAAAAGTTATTTGATTAAAGCAGTTGACTGAATTATGATGTATATGTTTGTGGCATGATTATGTTGTTGGAATTTCTTTCTTTCTCTCTCTCTCTCTCTCTCTTTCTTTCTTTCCTTCTTCTTGTTTTGTGATCAAACTAACCCTAACCCTAACCCTAACCCTAACCCTAACCCTAACCCTAACCCTAACCCTAAGGCAGCTGCTTATGCCACTAAGCTATATACCTGGCCCTGTTGTTGAAATTTCTGTTGCTTCTAGTTTCTTAAATTTTACAACAGTGCCATGAACACAACTGTGACCAAAATGACACACATGATTATTACTTCAGTATAAATTCCTACATTAGAATTGTTCGATCAAGTCTCCGGAAATGTTCCTTGCTTTTGATAGTTTGTGCCAGAATTCCCTTTGGAATATTGTTTTGATTTGTACCTCTATACAAGCTTGCTAGGATGCCCATGTCCTAGATGACTGATCTGAATTTCATAAAGAAGGATATTTGTTGTTAGACTGTAGGTAATGACATTGAACTATAACTGGGATTTGTAGTAAGTGAGATTTAGATGTTTATGCCCCTCTCTTGGCTCCCAACTTACACAAAGGGTAACTGTTTTTCTGTCTTTGCTGAGATGCAAGCCCTGTCATACACAATTTAAAGGAGAATGGTTTATTTGGCTCATAATTGCAAAGGTTCCACTCCATGGGTTGGGTGGTTCCATTCCTGTGGCTCTGAGGTGAAGTTGAGCCTCATGCATAGGAATATGGCGGAGCAAAGTTGTTCCTTTCACTGGAACCTAGAAGCAGAGTACAGGGAAGCAGCACAGAGTGCCAGAGAGAGACAGACTCACAAAAGGCATGGCTCCCTATGACCACTTCCAGCCAGAGCATGAGTCCTAGGGACGTCCACATGAGGACCAGTGCATTCACCCACTGATGAGCACAGCACCCTTAAGAACCAGTCATCTCTCCAGGAGTCTCTTCAGTTAAGTTGACAATTAAGTTTACTTGGCACAGTAACCATGTGAGATAACAGGTATTTTAATTTGTTTCACTATCATAACCATTTTTGTTACCCATATGAATTCTATATCATATTCTATATCTTAAATATACAGTGTCTTCTTTAAAATCTAAAAGAGTATACATAGCCAACATTCAATAATTTTTCCTCATTCAGTGCTTATACAAGAGTTCAGGTTTGTGGTTTTTATTATGCTAATGGCAATTTATGGTGAAAATCTTATTACAAAAATGTGTGCTATAAATAATTCATTTAGATTCTATTTTATAAACATTTGTTGGGCAGTAGTTGTGAGCATGGGGATATTTGTATCTAATCGTATGCAAAGATGAATGTGATGAGATCCTTTAAAAAATTACACAGTATTACAGATGAGGAAAGCCTATATAGACTAATGAAGAAACACACATACAGAAGAAAGGGCAGAGACTCAAACAGAGGGGAGGATCAGCTCATATTTTCTAGGAAGGTGTAACATAAAAGACTAGCATACAAGGTTAGGAAGGAATTTTACAGATGGAGAGTAGAAGGTCATAGGATGGGTATGAACCATTTGAGATCCAAGATGCTAGGACTATTAAGGTAGTGGTAAGCAATCTAATGTGGTCAAAGCCTGGGAAGTATGTGAATGATTTTAGCTTTTATGATAAGAACTTTGAAGTATATTCTAGTGGATGCTCCTGTTTTGTTTTTGTCCTCCCATTTAATGCTAATGCCTAACTTTTGTAGTAGGATTTATCCGTTGAAAGAGAGGCTGCATGATGAAAGAAGAAAATGGAATAAAACAATATCTATGAAATGGAACTTGAACATAACATCTAAAGGACAGAGAAGACAAAGCAAAAATCATCCATCTGTCTTGGTCTTTGACATATTTAGAGGACTTCGTTATGATTTTGCACCAATAAGACAATCAGCACTCACTGGGTACCCATGGCATGCTGGGAAGTTTTCTGAATTTTTCTTAATATGTTAATGTTTTCTCTACCCTTTATGACTGATTTAGCTAGGTATTTTAAACCAAGGTTTGTGAATAAAGATGTCAAGTTCTGCTAAGTTTTTTGATTTTTTAAGTTCTCATTAAGTTTTTGTTATTAAGCCTGAGATCAGTTTGATTCCAGATTCCATGTTTTACTATTCCTCTTTGCTGACTCTGTGAACCGTATGAAGAGGGCTTTCTAATTAAGAGGACTTTCTTATTAAGCCATATGTCTAAGCCCCGATGCATATTGAGCTTGGGTTGACATATACAGTGAATTCTCAGCATCATTACCTATTCTGCACTTTATTTTCTGCAGATTCTATTAACCACTATCCTAGAGCTAGACAGAACTTCAGAGGTCAGACACTTCACTGTTTATACTCTTGAGAGCCCCATGCAATATTTCTGATATATACTTTCCACTTCCAACTTTACTGATGTAGTGGGGCTACATTAGACTTGAATTTAATATAGCTGAGAAGTGGCGTGAAAGAGGGAAAGTCATCTTTGCCTCTGGAGAGGCTCATCATTGAGTAGAAAACATGTATAGACGCTCTGAGAGATAAATCCAGCCATCTGTCCTGTTGTTTGCAGCCATACTCATCTTCATAGATTAGGAACTTCTGTGCTAAAGTGGGAGAAGCAATGTATTCCTGACCCATAACTGTGATGATTTAACCTACTTTGGTGATCTATTTATAATCCTTTGGGCTCTTTGGAGGAAAGAACCAAAATGAATATAAAATAATAACAAGCTAACCTTCAAGCACTTTCTGAATGCCGAGATGTGGCTTGAGGCTTAATGAATGAATTTGTGTTAGTGAAATATTTCAAGATCCCAGCTGAAGAGAACTCAAGAGTGCAAATTGTTATTAATTATTGTTAATATCGACTCTTGCCCAGAGCTGTAGAGATTGATGGCTTCTGCTGTGCTTTATTCCCAGGAGTGTAGCCACAGGTGCCAGGCCAGTGCACAATTAATATCTAATTCCTTAGAAGGATTAGCTCTACATTGGATAAAAAAGATGATTTCCTACAATGTATTCTGAATGAGATCCATTTTTCTTTTTCTAGTTTGCTTTTTTTAGGATTTAAACCTAGGACCTTTGCCCTGTTCTACATTCTCAGCCCATTTTTTCATTCATTCATTCATTCATTCATTCATTCGTTCGTTCGTTCATTCATTATTTTAAGACTGAGTCTTGCCAAGTTGTCCGAGCTGGGCTTGAACTTTCAAGTTTCCTGCCTCAGCCTGCCAGAGTGTGGCATCATAAGCATGCAATATGGTGCTTAGCTACCTTTGTGTTTTATAGTGAGTAGCAAAGCAGATAAACTTTTCATAGCTTTGTATCACCTATGTATAAAAAGAGGAAAAGGGAGAAATATAGTTTTGCCTTCTCCAATGCATACCTTGCCTACCTTGTATCTTATGGATATGGTCTTGCCACCTGAAATGTGAACACTGTCTCTCTACATAATCATGATGAACCACAGTTTTCTCACTTACTTTATTTCCTACAGCCTTAACTATTCCAGCAAAGCTTCATCAGCCAAGTCTAGGTATTTCTTTTCTTTTTTCTTTTTCATGTACCCCAGAGGTGGCAGGGGGAAAAGTTTATGACTGCTTCACTCTTCTCCAATCATTGCCTATTGTCATTGGCTGAGAAGCACAATGGAAAGATTTGGGCAGATGGAATGGTTCAAGTGCATCCCAACAGTGATTACAGAAAAGTTTTATTGGTTTTTGAGATACAAACATTTAGCTGTTAAAGTAAACAAACTTCTGCATCCCTACAATTATGGCTTGTCAATGCAGATGTGGCTCAAATGAATCCCAGCTCATCTTGAATGCTGTTATGAACTCTCCAAATGAGGCTTCTTGCTATTTCAGCCAGGGAAGGATCAGTGGGTATTGAGCTAAATGATGCTGTGACAAAATCCTCCCTGTTTTCCAGTCTGTGTTTGAAGGACATTTCCAATCAGGTTAACTAGGACCTGCTGATTCAGTGCTGAAATGGGTTTGTTTACATCTCTCCTTGTGTCTATCCAGGAAGAGCCATTCTCTTTCATCTGCCAGCCAATCACAGCCTGCCAGCACAACATCTGGCTTGAGCAGCTGCCAGGAGAGGAAGCACATTTTTCTGTCCCCTCCAGCAAGTAACAAGTGTGTGTAATTGAGAACCCGTAATTGCAAGAATGCGCAAACCGTGGCAGAAACAGTGAGGGGAAGCCAAGAAAGTGCAGGAAGGAAGCAGGGCAGGTTCTTTATGACTTTGGAAGGAGTTTGAAGAGGTGGAAAGAATTGTGCAGGAGACAGCACAAGAACATTTTCATGTGTGCATCTGCAGAGAGAGTTGTAGCATGTGTCCACAAGGACCTGTGTCACTTTTTTTTTTAATTAGACAAAAGAGAGGAAAAGTAAATAAGTAAACCTTACTATTTCTGCAAAATGAATGTGTGAGTGTATTTAGGAATCTGAAATGCACTGGTTTTATTATAAAACTAAGCCTCTCTGGACCCAAATATCTTTCTGAAGGAGGATGTGCTGCCCTAAGATATAAACCTGGGCTACTTATTCTACATTTTGATGCATGTGGTTTACCCTGAGCCTGAGCACCACTGTATGCTTTGCACTCTGAAATGCTGTGGACTAAGTTGGGGATTTATTAATGGGATTGGGATTGACAATGACTACCCATTCATTCCACATATTCAGAAGAGTTCTACCTTCATTCTTTTCTCTTTGGATCCATTTACTCCCAATTCTGCAGCTGTGCTACCTAGCCAAGATGAATTCTATAGAGTTGCTCTTAGACTGAAGTTTTGGGTAAGGCCAGATTATTTTAAGTGACTGAAGACCTTTGACAAAGTTTCCTGTATTGCTCTAATTTGCTTTATCTCCTCTGCAATCCTCACCTTATTTAGTGTTATTGCATTGTGATCTTCTACCTGATAATCATTTGTAAAGCTGTTGAGAGTCTAAAGCTGAAGCTCAAGTCTTCTCGAAGAACTTCTTGTGGAGAAGAGCAGCACACATGGAATGTCAACTACAAAACAAGAGGAAAAGAGGACTGTCCTTCCATGTCACAGCCAGAGCACCTTCAGCATGGTGTTCACTCAAATATTGAAAATCCTATTAAATTCTTGCATAAGTTTAATGATAACATGCTTGGGCTAAGCACAAAAAAAGAGTGTTATTCTGAAAAAGTGAGACTTCACATTAGTATTTCATGATACATCATTGATAGTATAACAGTATCTTTTCTTTCAACTAGCATTTACTGAGTGTCGGCCCTTCTTTAGGAAATAGGGCTATAACAGTGATCAAGGGAAACATACTTCTGGGGGAAAACACAGTAAATGTCCTGAAGTTCATAGGAGGAGTTTCTGATGGAGAATAATTGCTCATTCAGGAAGAAACATATGAGCTAATTCATGAAGGATAACAAGAAGGCATGTTCAGGAACATGTGCTCTGTTCAGCATGTGCGAGGACCCTAAGGTGGCAAGTCATTTGACATGGTTAAAGGACCAAGGAAAACAAGACTGGACCCAAATATTAGTAGGTGCCTTGAATTGCGTCATCTCTGAAGTAGACTCTGAGCAGAGATTTGTAAGCAGAAAGCCTCCTGGTGTGTTCTTGGGCTCCTGTGAAGAGTGAAGAAAGAATTAGGCAGAAGCAGGAGTTCCTCTAAGAAATTAGCAATGGATTCCTCAGTTGCTTTACAGCTGAGATACACTTCAGAGCCTGGCGGCGTGGGGCTGGACCTTTATATGCCTGCATACCAGACTGCATCAGTTGCTCATAAGAAGGAAGCTTGAACTTGGGTAGGGCAGGTTTGGGGGATGAAAGTGTTTTCCATTGAAGATTTTAAATAAGAACTTTTGCCATCAACCCTCTTGGTAGCTGGGAATGAGTGTCTCGATACTAAAGAGGAAAGTCTCAGTGACTTATGACAATGTCCATTGAGGGGAAGGACCCAGAAATCAGCATGATCTGAGGCTGAGGAGTGGGATGAGCCCTGATGTGCAAGAGCTTGTGGGCCATGCTGAGGGGTTTGGGTTTTATTGAAAGGCAATGAAGAGGCATTGGAAGGGGTTTGAACAGAGTTTCACTGATTCAGTGCGACTTGCCAGTGTGTTCTCCTTTGATATTTTCACAGAAGAGATAAACACACAGGGAAAGGGAGATCACATCATATACTCATTTAGAGAATAGAAAAATAAGCCTTCTAAGGATTATATTTGTCCTGTTTTCATAGTTAATACATTTGTGGAAGAAACATTTCATTTCAAGTCTTTTTGGATTCAACATTTAAAATTTTTGCAACATAGCCAACTGAAATGTACTCAATAAAACTATGCAGCATATATAGGCTTTTTCCTATCTGTCTCTCTTCCTTTCTCTCTGTCTCTGTCTCTCTCTGTGTCTTGTGTCCCTGTCTCTGCCTCTGTCTCTCTCTCTCTTCTTCATTTTTCCTTCCCTACATCTCCCTCTCCTCTGTCTCTCTGGTTTAATGATGAGCACACCCTAGGAAATCGCACATCTAATCTACAAGAGAGTGCTAACATTTCTGGTAACAAATTAGCAGGAACACGGGAGGGCAGAGCTTCAGGCAAAGAGTGGTATCATGCTCAGAGCTTTGAAATCCTTCCTTCGTTAGTCCATATCCCAAGGACTATCTCTATTGACTAGTGTCCTTGAGTTTCAAAGTTTGGATTGATTTTCCATTGGGGTTGGTAAAGGGTTTTAGGAGAAAGAAAGTTTTAGCCAATAGCAAAGAATTCTAGGCTGTAGCCTCTCTTTTCCATCACAGAGTGAAAATAACAATTGACCTTTCTAAAAAAGGACAGATCAAATGGAGGTCCTTTTTGTCCATTTTCAATAAAGGAGTTCTTTCGCATAGGTAGCTCTTAGCATATGTGCTTTGTGCTCTGTAAAACTACTTGAGAGGATTCTTGAACTATTGGCTATATAAGTGGGTTATGAATTAGTTTTGAATGAATGAATGTACATCATAGAGTAAAAACTAAATACAGTGGAATACATATCAGAGATTGGAAAATGACATCTTGTGAGTCACATGTTGAGCACACACTAGGAAGCACATGTGTGTTTGTGTGTCCTGTGAGCTGAGGATAGATTTTATATTCTACACTATTGAACAAAACCTGGAAAAGGAATATTTTTATGACATATAAAATTCAGAGCTGGGTGTAGTGGCACATGCTTGCAATACCAATATTCAGGAGGCCTAAGCAGGATGATCACCATGAGTTTAAGACCAGCCTGGGCTACATAGTGAGTTCAAGGACAGCCTCAGTAACACACGGACCATTCAAACATCAGTGTTTATTATTATAGTTTTATCAGGACATAGACATGCTTATTGTTGACTAATTTTATGTGAATGCTTTAGTACTGTAATGCAGAGCTGATTACATAGCATACAAACCTTAAAATGTTTGCTCTCTCACTCTTGACAAAAAGAGTTTGACCTGCTATATAGTTGTGCATATATATATATATATATATATATATATATATATAGTTGAAGCATTCTAATATTGGCTATTACTGTCTTTTTAAATTCTGATGTGGCTTCCAGCAGAACTCCTCAAATTTTTCACAAATATCATTGAGGGTTTTGTTGAAATGCAGATGTGACTTTAGTTGGTCTGGCGTGAGTTCTGAGATTGTGCATTTATAACCAGCTCTATGTGATGCTGATGCTACTGCCCCAAAGACAATGTTTTGAGTAGCCATAGCTTAAGAAATGTTTAGCTCCTCTTATTCTGGAGTATTCTGAACTCTTTTTTATTTTTATTTTTATTTTACCGGTATTGGGGATTGAACTCATGACCACCTGCTTGCAAGGAGGTGCTTATGTCGCTGAGCTAAATCCCAGACCCGTATTCGGAACTCTTCAGACCTGCTGCTGCTTTTGTCTATGCTGTTATTACTCCAGACCTCATAGTGCAGTGATGTGATAGCAAAGATGATGTGAGATGTGCATCTGGGCTCTACCACTTTCCCTCTAGGTGAATTTGAACACATTCTTTTGAACTATTTGTTCATTAGTTCTTTGGGGGAGCATTGAAAAAATTAAGTCCTTATCTCATACCATATTTGTGAGGATTAAAAGTGTAAAATCCATGTAAATTGGTAGTAACAGACCTGGCACATAAGGAATCCTTAATCATTATTAACTATTGGATACCTGTTTCAGCTACCTTTCTGTTGATATTGAGAAGAAATACCTGATGCCCAAAATTATGTAAGGACAGGTTTATTTCTTACAATTCTTGGAGATTTAATTCTATACTCAGTTGGTTGTAAGGCAAGATGGCATGGCTGGGGGGCAGCTGTTCATGGCTGCTGTAAACAGCAAGACATATGAACAAGCAAGAGAGAGAAACAAACCTTCCTGTCATTACATTGTATGCTGGCTCCACCTTGTGTGGGTGTAGCACTCATACCATAATCTGAGTGCAAGACAATGAACCAATCACAAATGCTAGATTTGGCTGTGTCCCTAATTGCATGAGGTTTCTGGGAGGCCGCTGACATAAACCATGACAGTATGTGAGCAACAAGTATAAAGAGATCTATTACTTTCTTATTCTGCAATTGCTTATAATATCTGATCATTAAGTTCAAAATTTTATATTCCGGGAAGTTTATTCTGTCCTTCAGAATATGGTCCGTAAAATTTCCATCACACTGTATTCTTTGTATAATCATATTTCTATTTCTACTGATTATAGCATTCCTCTTTTTGCTTCTCTGTTCTTCATCATTTCGTCATAAAGAGTTTATATTTCTTCTGAAAATACAGCTCTTAGATTTGTCCAAAACTGCAAGAATGTGTCCTTGGGCAGTATTCAAGGTGATACGGTGTCCCTTGAGCAATGCTAATAAAGTCAGAGATTGTGATATTAATCTTTGATAGTCATTTTCAAACAACTTACAAATATTTACATCATTTTAAAGTGTATTATAATGAGTGACAAGAAATATTTATTAGTTTTTATATTTCCATGGCTTAAGTCTGTGTGGTTTTTTTTTTTTTTTTTTGAGACAGGATCTCACTATGTACTTCAGACTGGCCTGAACTCTATGTAACCCAGGCTGGCCTCCTCCTGACTCAGCCTCCTGAGTGCTGATATTACAGATATTTGCCACCATGCCCAGCTTTGCCTTCATTTTGACTAGGAATTTTTGAAGAAATAAGAGGAAATGATTGGTTTCTCCACAGAAAAATGCATATATCCAAAATTTTTGTACAAGGAAATTCTGGAGGCCGGTATCCAATATTGAAAATTCATTGATGGTAATTAAGATTTCTCATCTTTTTATTGGGCAGGGTTTGAGTCTTATGTCTTAGCATATATATATATATATATATATATATATATATATATATTTCTAACTGACTTTTCATTTCAACCTGGTGTCTTCCAGCCATTGCTCAAAATATCCAGTACTGATTCTTTTTCTTCCTGTGAGAGCACGGCCCTTGGGGACAGAAAGTACTCCATACAATTCAGTTGACATTGAGTAAGTGCCATGGCCTCCATTTCTTCTTTTCTGTACAGCAGCAGTAACTGTTCTTTTCCCAGAAAAATTGTGGGAATCTGAATCTCTTGTGCAGCTTCTGTAAGTCTAATCTTGAATTTGGGGGCAGTCAGAGTAGATTACTAAATCTTTAGGATCCTGGAACGAGATTACAGATCTTGTTCTCTAGAAAGTCCTCCGGCACCTCAAGCCTGGCACAGTCTCTTTTTCTCTGCTCTCACTATGCTGTGCATATATCATTTTTACTTCTTTTATCAGTCTTTATCCTGCCAAACAGTAAAATCTTCATGGAAGAGGACTATGTGATTCATCCTCTTATAGTCAAGCCGTGGTCTTATTCTTGGTTAATAATATGCATTTAATGAGACAACATCTCACTATGTTGCACAGACTGGCCTCAAGTTCGTGGGCTCAGGTGATCTTCCTGCTTCAGCCCATCAGTCTCCTGAGTAGTTGGAAACACAGGCATGTCCCACACTGCCCAGCTTAAAATAAATACAGTTGTACCTCAGTACTTGCTGTCTTCTGAAGTCTTCAAATCTGAAACTCATTGCATTTTGACCAGAAACAATGTTTCTGCACTCAACACTTATGTCAGTGTTATACAGCTTGTGAACAGTGCTGAATCCCTACATATTCCCTGTTACTATCTTGAACTGTTGTGTTAACCATACGTCCAAAAAGGTTAAGATATCACTAAGCCTAAAAGGCTTATTTATTAGCCCAGTAAAATGTGAAAATTTGGGTCCACTTTCAGGAATTATTTCTTATGGGTAAAATTTGTATCACATTTGTCAATTCTAGCACTCATCAAGAGTTCCAGAAGAAATTAATGGTAAGTACTGAGATAAGAATTGTATTTGCAAAACACAAGGGAGCATCTGCAAAATGTTTCAAACCTCCTGCTCACTAGTGAATAAATGAATACCCTTCTGCTGATGGTGTTAACCTGTATCCATGAATACAAACTGTAAACAAGAGAGCCACTCTGAACTATGTCTATCCATTATCTCTATATAAGCAATTATCAAACACAGTGATGTTGCCTCTATAATACTCTTCTTACATTTCCACTCTTCATTAGTCCAAATTTTCACCATATCTGCTTGGAGTATAATACTAACCTACTAACCAACTGTTTTTCTTGTTTGTTTGTTTTGCCTCTGGTTTTACATTTGGCATTGCTACCATGAACTTTTCTTTTGATCTAAAGCAGATATGAATATATTATTGTTTATTTAGTGCTCGGCAACTCAATTTAATGTGGTTATTTATAAATCCAAATCAGAGCAATTTTGCCAAAGGAAGCCAGTGTTTCTCAAACTTTCCCTCCTGTTTGTTCAAATATACATGCATAATCCTTTTGCCAACAATTTGGATTTGAGAGATCTAAAGGAACAAGAGAATCAGCATACAAATCCCTTCCCCAGAAATTCTCTTTTTAAAACTTTAAAAAATTTAAATTTTTTTTTTATCTTTACCGGGGATAGAACTCATGACCGCCTGCTTGTAAGGAAGGTGCTTATGCCACTGAGCTAAATCCCCAGCCCCTAATGCACCTAATGCACCTAATGCAGGTGGTCTGTAGAGCCACCTTGGATAAATCCTGGAGGTCTAAGCTCTAGAGCTATAACACAGCTCTTTACACAAATGACTTCATTTTCCTTCCCTTCTCCCTCTTTTATTCCCCTGTATTAGACCTTCTGGAGGCTGGAGCTGTGCAGCAGCTATGCAAGCTGAGCATTGGCACGACCAATACCTGGGTTAAAATTTCAGGTCTTTCATCTACTCGTATGTGAACCTTAGTCAAGGTGCTTGTTTTGTGTACTTTAGTCCCTTCAGCTTAGTTTGGAGGTAATTATATAAAGGCCATCTGACAATTTTATACTAAATGATGATAAAGCATGTAAAGTTCATGGTGCAAGGTCTGGCATATTGTAAGGCTCCCATGAGGGCACTTATTGCTGGTCATGACTCCCGCTCTGTGCCGCTCATGTTTATTCTCCATTTCTTTGTTTATACTGTCATTTTGCCCAGTTTGCATATTCCTTCTACTTCCATATCTCCTCTGTTCAGGTTAGAATGCAGTCCTTTTCTGAGCCTCTTTTCTAACTCCTCACACCCTACCAAACCACCCTGAGGCAAAAAACATTCTTCTCTACCTGTGCTTTGTTAATCACATCATCATAACTATTGTCACATTTTATTGTGATCATGTGTGCATTGGCCTCAGTGGCAGGAGGGTGAGAGCTATCTCATGCAGCTTTGGAGCCCATGCAGCAGGCAGAGTCTAGTTCCCAAAGTAGCCTGTGACAGCTGCTTGGTGCAAGACTGCAAGAGAGAAACACAGGAGGTATGATGGGTGAGGAACTTGAGTGTCACTATGTGAATACCAATGTTGTTACATAGACTTTTAATTATAATTATGTATTTGCAATTAAATGGCCCTATTTAAATCAGTGCTATTCAATAGTGTTCTCAAATATGTATGACACCATTTGAGAGGTCAATATTTTAAAACATTTATTAGCTCCAAAGAAAACTGTACACTTTAACTATCGACTCCCTGTTCCCCAGTCCTGGAGTAAGCACCAGTCTACTTTTTATCTCTGTGTCTTTTCAGATGTTTGCATACAGATGAAATTGCATAATCTGAATATAAATCTGGCTTCTTTCAGTTAACACAGTAGCCTCAAAATTCATCCATAGCATAACACACCTCAGTGTTTCATTCCTTTTTATAATAAATAACATTCCCTTTTATGGGTATACCATATTTTTTGTCCATTCATCAGTTGTTAAACATTTGATATATTTCTGCCTTTCTGCTATTAGGAATAACAGTGTTACCAACATCCATTCACAAATTTTATTTTCTCGACCTGATTTCTATAAGTGAGACATTTGTCAAAGGTCAGCTCTCAGAATCCCTGGGAGATTTCTCCAGGACAAACTCCCCCCATACACTGCTCACCGGAAAGAAAGTCTCTGGATGTTCAAAATACTTTATATAGGAGACATAGTACTTGGATATAACCTATGCATCTCTTTTGGCACACTTTCCTTCATTTTTAGATTGCTTGTAACATCTATTGCAATGCTGTACTGTATGATGTAGGGGAGTAATGACAGGAAAAAGAAAGAATATTCATATTCAATGCAGATGCCACCATGCTAGGCATGACTATATAGGACAAAAATGAGTGAGGAGAACAGAACCTCAACAAATGCTGGAGAGTCCGATGGCCAGAAAAAAAGCAGGAGGTGAGAGCAGGTGTGCTCACACATCACTGTGTTTGCATGAATTTAGCATAGTGTTTGGTGTATGGAGAATTCACATTTTGCTTTTGGGAACTTTTTTGGGAAGTTTTAAAATGTTTGTGGTTTGGGTTTGGAAACTGGATACAGTGAGCTGATTGTACCGTTATCTCCATGTGTCTTGTGGGATCCAAATATTTTCCTCCCCCATGTCTTCTTGCTTGTGGACTGTTGGCTTTTGGTTCTGACTGCCTGTATTTGCCCCACTCTTGTCCGTGCACTTTATATTCCTGTTTGCATCTCTGTACATAAACTCTTGCTGATCTTTGGCCATACCTTCCTGCGTGGCCTGCTTCTCATCTGGAGTCTTGAATGCCAATCCTACCTTCATACTTTCCATACTCTATTTCCAAAAGCTCTTTGATACGTATCTTCACTTCAGTTCAGGACTGAATGGTTCTGAACGCCCTTTGCTATGAAGTGAGCCAGATCCACAATCTTTTAGTGGTTTTGGCTCTAACCACTCTGCCAGTTCTTAGACCTTCCAGCTTTAGTTTGCTTTGATATTCAATGGTTCCTGACCATCCAGACCTGACAATAGAAGAAAAGGTAGAGAGGTTAGGGAACAGGGAACCACTCAGATGCAACATTTATCCACAAACACATTGACTGAACCTTACCTCTCTTTGCTTACTAAAGCTCCCTGCTAGATAAAGATTCTTTCTCTAAGGGAATCTGGTCGTCAGTGACACAGAAAAGGAAATAGAGCACAGATTTGGAGGTGCTGGTAGTACAGCTGGCAGCATTTCCTGTGTGCAGAATAATGGTGAGAATCATAAACAAATGCCATGAAGTTACAGACCCATCAGGAGCATCCTTATACTGGGCTGAAGGGACAATACGGGTTTCATAAAGGTACTTCTTAAAACCCAGATGCTCTTGGTAATGAAATGAGCTACAAATTTGAAAAGCCTCATAATTTATTTCTTTTTAAAGGAAAGTGGCTTCAATCTAAAGAGAAATGAAATCTCAGTTGGCAAGGAGGCCTAGGCTCGTGCCAGACAGCAAGCCTGATGCATTTAAGTAGCCCCTCAATTTTATCTATAAAGGCTCCAACTGTATGACTAATATTATTTCTCCTGCATTTGTCCAAAAACGCCACCCCAAGTGTTGAATATTGAATTCACCCTTTCTTTAAGCAGCCAAATCTATTTATTTGAAACTCTCTGAATTGGTGACCTTTGGAAAGGAAGAAAGACCAGAGGCATGCATGATGAATACCACAGTTAGACCTAAATATTCACTGAGGTAATACTGGTTTGCAGTCTGTTTCGCATAAAGGGAACTCTACAGTGTCTGGATGTACTTTAAGATTTCCTCTCCTTTCAGATTTCACCTGTCTAGAGCAAACAGTCAAACACAAAACATCATTAACTCATCCTGAACTTTTTTACTCAGTCCCCAATTTGGTTTCCGGTCATATTGGCGCGCAAATTTTAGTTGTGGTGTTTCAGCTAAACAACAGCTGGGAGTTGACAGCAACCCAGCTGCAGCCTGCTAGCACAAACACTTGAGCTCCTAAATGTATAAAAATGATGAAATGACTAGACGTATAGGTTTCTAATTGCAGCCAGGATCCTGCAGCTGGGAAGTCACCCGAAGATATATATTCTGTGTTGTAATCCAACAATCATGCACTTTACCCCAACTGAAAACATTTCCCTTCCTTCCCACCCCTAAGCCTGCTGCCAAAACACAAGGTCTTATTCCAGCTCCCAAACCGTCCGCTTCTCATTAGGAGCTGACCCAATTCCAGTCTTGTAAATCCAGCCGGGGATTGAGGCAGGGAGATACATCAGTTAAAGTTTGAGGAGGACATGATGATAAAGTAATATTGGGAAATAAGACTCAGATGCAGGTTTAAAATAAGATCTGTGAGGTCACAAAGGCAGCTTCCCAATATCACACCATCTACAGCACCATGTTCACGATTTGGGCCAGAGACCCTTGCTTATTCTCTTTGGCTTTCTGACATGTTCCTCTCCATTTCCTACTTCCCTTCCCTCCTTTTAACTTTTCTTTCCTCCTTATATATGTTCCTTCTTTTCTTCAGAAAACTGCTACAATATCCCAAATCTCTGCAGGGCCTCTTGCACTTACTAGTTATTTCTCTCCCAAACTTGACAGGCCCCTCTTTGTTGCAGAAATTTCCTTTATGTCAGACACCCATCCTTTTGTCTCTACAGTTCATCCTCCAAGCATTAGTTTTGATCGTGGGATAAAACCCTAATAGTTGTTTTTCTTCTTGAAATCTGGCTTTCAAGAAAGATTTATCACTGTACTATAGATTTACAAATTTGAGCAATGGATCTCTTTGCTTTCTTATTCCTGGGAGTATTGTTTTTACTTTCTTGGACTAATTAATCTTAAAAGTAGAGGAGGCTGCAGGACCTGAGGAAGATGATGTGTGCTAAAAGAGACCACACAAAGAAACATCTGGGGTGGAATTAGACATCATCTGGGTTCAAGGCTAGATCCATGGTGTTACACTGCCCTGGCTCAATGGCTATTTTGTACTATATTGAGTCCTCCTTATGAGAAAGGACCTATTCATGTCTCCAGAGACACTATCAGTTTGATTCACAGGTTAAAAGTACTTGGAGAAAGTTTGGTATAGAGATGCATACCTGCAATCACAGTGCACTTGGAGGTTGAGGCAAGAGGATTGTATGTTCAGGCCCAGCCTGGGGTACTTACCAAGGCTCTCTCTTCTCTGTCTCTGTCTCTGTCTATCAGTCTCTGTCTGTATCTCTGTATTCTAGAGATATAGCTCAGTGCAAAGGCCTTGGGTTCAGTCCTCTGTATTGTTAATAGTGACAATAACAATAATAACAATAATGTGCTTGGATAATGAACCACATGAATGAATGCACTCTAGTAAAATTTGGTTGTATTTGGTTTTCTCATGATATTATATTTCTCAGGTTTTCCAAAGTGTTTCCACAAATATAGTCTTACTTGACTTGACTATTAGTGAGTTGTCATTTTCTCCTGCACTTTCATTGATGAGCCCGAAAGCATGAAATAAACAACTAATTTGAAGTTAAGAGTTTAACTAGAAGGAGCAATGGTATAGACAATGGGTATGTCACTTCCATTTGACCTTTTGGGATCTAGATGAGAGGGATCATGATGCAGTAAATCACAGTGTACCTTCAGATCTGATCTATGCTCTGTTTTACTAAATCAAATTTATTGTGCCACAATAAACTGCACCTTGTCCACAGCAACCTGTGCGTTATAGCTGCAAATGTGAGTAGTCAAGAGAGATGATCACACATGCAAAGCCATAGATACTATCTGGCCTGTAACAGAATAAGTTCATTGACTCTGGTATACATTGTTAAGCAACATTCATTCAGTAATGGTTACAAAGCACTTTTTAGGATGTCAGAGAAACTAGGAAAATTCTGTCTGCCTTGGAACCCTTCTTGACAGCTGGATGATATTTTCTGATCAGTGATCTAAGCAACACCAATTTAAAAAGAAAGATCAAGAGTAAAGTGAAAAAGTAAATACAGTCCAACACAGCATCATCCTCTCCAGGGTGTCCATGGATGAGGACCACTGGAACGCCCAGGGGTTTCCTTGTGTTGCCTCAGAAAGATCAGCAGGAGGCACTTCCAAGCATCTTTTGCTCAGGGAGGCGCCAGCTGTGACATCCCACAGTTTCACCCCAGCCTCTCTCCTTGTCTCATGCTTTCTGTTAGCTTCACACATAAGGCACTCTAGTGCAACTCTGCTTCAAGGAAACAATTAGGAATGGGTGCCTGCTACCACTCTTCCATCATCTGGGAAGTGGGTACAGGCTGCCTTTGCTGAGAATTTAATTTTTTCCCAATGGATTCCTGAGGAGACAGAACATATGGAACCTCTCATACCTGTAGGCATTTTGGCAATTTCTTCTGATGAATCCATTTGTAACCCTCTGCTCAGCTGAAACAAAGTATTCCTCATTTTTTTTCCCTCAGCCTCTGAAAGGTCATTCATAGGACTAGGAAGTCAGGAGATAGCTGGTTATCAATGGGGTTGTTGTTGCATTGGATGAGTTTTTACGGTGATAATTTGTGATGGATTTTTCTACAAGCAGATACTTTTTCCAGTATTTGAGAACAAGTCTAACATGAAGAGAACGATTATTTAAATGATGGTCATAGTATTAGAAAAAGCAAGAAGGTAAAAAACCACATGTGATGCATGTGAGAAATTTGAAAAGATTTAACAATATTTCATCATAGAAATGTAGGCACTGGCATCGTATGTGGCTGAGGATGCATGTAGGGACCAAGTCATTCAGAGCCTCATAAGTCTGATGTTAGCCAGAGATCTCTGTGGATCCCATGAAGCTTTTGGCAGGGACGTAAAACAGCAATCACAGTGCAGTTTTGCTTAAACCCTGTGGTTACTGTACGGCAAATTCAGCCAGTAGTCCAAGAAGGTCAAGTTTTAAAGCTAAGAGCACTCTTTCAGCTTTTTGGAAAAGCTATAAAAAGATCATATCTGTGATAACAGAGACAGGGAAAAAGGAAATACTTTGTAGAAATAGTAGATAAATTATTAAGAGTAGAGAGATTGGATGTAGTGTGTGAAAAAATGTATATGATTAAACTAATATTGTGCAAACTCTGAAGCATGAGAGATAAAGTTTTTTAGTTAGTGAAATCTATTTCATGAGGACATCTAAATTCTCTCTCCCCTCTCCCCGTGTGTGTGTGTGTGTGTGTGTGTGTGTGTGTGTGTGTGTGTGTGTGTGTTGGGGGGATATTGAAAACAGCAGAGAAATCATACGTATTTTAAAAAATGATTTTATCCTGGTTACTGGCCACATGGTGCATGTTTATGACTTCTCTTGATTCTTACAACAGCCATTTGAGTTATACTTTAGATTCATTTTTGGAAGAGTGGTAGAGGCTGAGAGAAGACAAATTATCTGCACTCAAAGTGCCCTTGGGTCACAGGGAAAATTTGTAGCAATGAATTTGTAACTCACTGTGAAAACACTACGGTTAAGATCAACAGGGAATGGCACAAGTGTGTAGAAGAAAAGAATTGACTTGCATTTGGGAAAATTTTCAGCATGTGAGTACCTGGAAGGTGTGCAGGGATTGTCTGTGAGGCAAGAGGGATCAAGCAAAGGAAACATAAGTCAACAATGTGAAGGATTATGTGCTGCGAACAGCACCTGCTTCAGCGTGGCTGGTGAAGCAGAAGAGGAGCAGCTGAGAAGGAAGCTGGAGAATATGCTAAGACTGAGTCTTCTCTTAGTGGAAACAGAAAGCCATTGATGGGTTTCAAGCAAGTATGTGTTAGAATAAAATGTGCACACCTACCATTTTGATGGTAGGTGCTATGAGAAAGGATGAAGAGATTAGGAGAAGACAATTTTTAGGTCTGAGATGGTAGAAATGGAGATGAAGCAGGAAGAACATTTTGGGGAGAGACGGAGAGTGAGAGCCGAGTACAAATGTCTCTCACTTTGTTGTTAGTGGGTGGGTAGATACTAAACTCAAACAAAGAGACTGTAGGAAGTGGGATGGTTGGCAGGGAAAGAGTTTGAGGAATGAGAATGGAGAGATATTCCGGAGACAGGAGTAAGTAGATAAAGTGGGAGAGAATGTCAGTGGTGAGGGAGAGAAGGAAACAAAGAATGTCTTGATCATGCCAAAGGAGGAAAGCATCACTTACAGAGCAAAATGAGCTTTTGTTAAATTACAGTCCCATGACAGAGAAGTAAACATCTTGAACCCGTACTTCACAGGGGAGCGTAAAGCCTTTTCCAAGATCTCCTAAGGCTTATATTCTCATGGTCTCTTATGTGCACACACTTGCTTCTGTAATGTTGTGGAGTTTTGCATAGTATTTATCCACACGTGAAACTGTTTCCTTCACTAACTCCTCTGAGACACCCATAGAAATATTTGAGAACATTGCAGACTCCAGCAAAGAGTTCATTGTCATTTGAACACCACAAAAGAAAGGTCAAAAGCTACTTCTTTTGTAGACTTGTGCTCAAAAATTCCCTCTGTCTTCTGCTTCCCCTGCTGAATTTGGCTTTGCATCCACGCTTGATTTCTCCTTTGGCATTCCATACCATTCGTTCCTTGTATTTAGAGTCACAGATTGGTCCCACCAAATCTCTCCTCTTGTAGGCATTGCTTTTTCATCTCTGAATGCTTTGTGCTAATCTTTTGGATTGATTGAAGATTATCTTTTCTACTGTCTGGAAAGCATATCTAGAAAAGAGAAATAGGAGAGGTGGAAGGGGAGAAACGGATAGGGAAATTCAGTGTTTGAGTTTGATTAATTGTATTTTGTTGTGTTTTATTTCATTTTACTATGTGTAATGGTATAGATAACTGGTTACAAAGAAAATGAGACATTATAGTAACTATTGTTCATTTCCTGTTACCTGGTTTTGAAGTCCTGTAATGCTTTCATTCTTTTGATTGGTTTTATACTATTTTGTTATGTTTGATATTATTGTGTGTGAAGGTGTGGACAAGTATTTTGAAGAAAACAAGAGACATTATAGTATCCACAAAACAAAAAGTAGCCAAAAGAAAAGACAATCTTCAGAAACTTTAGCTTTCCATAGCTTTTAATGTACATAATTTTAGGAGAGATTAATTCTTCTGGGATATTTTCAGTGAAGTTCTTGAAGGGATTTTCATTTTTTAACATTTTTTATTTAAATATATATATATATGGGGGTTTAAGATGAAAGAGGACATAACAACACAGGTCAGAACAGAACAATTTAAGCAACATAGTGTTTCACCACAGGATAACCCAACACAACAGTAGCTACTGTAGTGTCTCTTTCCTTGAAATATTTGAGTATGTTTTCGTATACTATCAAACATAACAAGACAATGTAAAACCATTCAAGAGGCTAAAAGTATTACATGGTATTTAGAACCAACTAACAGAACATGAACAATGGTTTCTATATTATCTCCTTGACTATAAAAAATTTTGTTTATACTATCACATATAATAAAATCCAATAAGATACAACATGCTAAAACTGATGGAGACAGAAGATCAAAAGCTTGATGGGGCTTCAAAACAAGCTGATATTAAATCAGCACTAGCTATTATAATGTCTTGTTTTCTTCAAAATAACTGTTCATACCATCACAGACAATAAAATCAAACATCCCAGAATAAAACTATTCCAATTAATAAATGAAAACATTATAAGGCTTCAGAACAATAGGCTCAGTTTTAGCCATGTGAACAATCAGGAACCATTAATAACATGTGAGGAAAGGTGGCACCCTGATTGGCTAGGTCATGTGTTCAGCCTTAAGGTTGAATGCCTGGTGAGCTTCTGCTGAAGAAGTCCTAGGGTTGAGTATGGACAAGTAAATAATTTTTTTTTGTCTCTTTCGTTTTTATCGGTACCAGGGATCGAACTCACGACTGCCTGCTTGCAAGACAGGTGCTTATGCCACTAGGCTAAATCCCTCACCCCATGTAAATAATTGTTCACCTGATATACATTTGATGTTTAGTTTCTAGCTAAGCATGACATAGTTGTTATAGAGGTAGGGCACCTGTCCTTACTCCCTGCTCAGCTTCAATAAACTAGGGGAAAACTCTATTTCCCCAAGTTATTGATTGGGTTCCAGTAATGACACTTTTCACAGACTCTGAAGTGCTACGAAAGCTACCTGGCCATGATGGTCAGTCCTGAATAGCTGCTGCTGCATGGTAGCAGTGACTACTCATGTTCATTTATTTAAAAATAATTTAAACATATAGTAATAAAGAGTGCTCAATGAGAAGTAACACACTTAAACTTTATGCTAGTATTTATACATTTTCAGTTATATATATATATATGTTTTAGGGATTTTAAAAATTTATTTAATTTGATTTTTTTTGTAGCTTTTTGAGGTAGGGTCCAGGCTGGCCTCAAACTCATGGTGTTACTCTTGCCAAGTCCTGGCATCACAGGTATAAGTCACCACTGCCAGCCAGAGGTTTATTTTTAAATAAAAGAAAAAAATGTAGATACAGATTGAAGCTCTATTTTAATCTGGACAGAATCAAATTTTTATACTTTATCTTTAAACAACTATTTTGAAGCTTACATCTGTCTATTTATCCCTCTATATCTTTACCTTCTACTTTTATGTCTACTTATTAATCTGTATATCCATCTACCTATCTTTTTGTTTTTGCTTTTGAATTTCCTTTTTTTATTTTTGGTATATATATATATGGCATACTTTTAAAATAGAAAGTGGTCATTAAAGTTCTCCTTCAATTAAAAACAAACACAAAATACACATAAACCAGTGCATCCTTCTGTAAGAAAACTATGAACTTAAAAACCAAAAAAAGTTTAATGCTATTACTTCCTGCTTGATTTATAAGTGTTTATGAAATTGTTTATAAAACAAAGCAGAACTCTTCCACTTTATTGTGATTTTGTAAATTTCTCATATAATTACTTCTGCTTTTGTATTTTTGTTCTTATATTGTATATTCATGGTTATGGTATTTTTATTGCATTGCTCCTTTAAAGACTTCCTTGACAGAAGTAACCTCCAGGCTGAACACATGAATGAGCCAGTCTAGTAAATTAGTTGCCATGAATAAATTTTTCCTAGTAGTTGTGAGAGGTTTACTAATTTATTAGTCTTTTCTTTCAGTATTATTTTCTATCTTTATTCCTGTTTGGTCTTCTTTTTTTGTGAATTTTGTTTATTTTTCCTTCTTTAGATTTGCTTCATTTTTTTCTTTAAGTCCTTTATTTGAACAGAGCTCATTTTACTTTAGCAAAAGTTGAAATTTGATAAGCATTGCTCAATATTTCTATGATTTATAATTTTCATCAGTATTTCTTTAATCCATACATTGTTGGATTGTGTTTTTAGATGCCAGACGTTGGTGGTAGAAGATGTTTTTTATTGTTTAAATAATATTTCTTATAAACACTGAGAAAATCTTAATCTCTAATCTAATTACACTGTGATCAGAGAAGTTGTATTCCATAGAAATAATTCTTTAACTTGTACATTTAGGGCATAGTATTTTACAAATTTCTGTGACTATTCAATATATAGTATCAAGACAAGCATTTTCTTACTTGGGAAACATTTCCTTAAGTTCAAGCTTTTGATTATGCTACCTAAGGGTTTTTTTTTTCTTACTCTTTCACTTTTAAGTTGCTGAAGGAAGTTTATCACAAAATACAACTACTACCTTACTGAATTTCTTCATAAGAGTTTTATCCTGTACAGTATTTTTGTCCAAAATATATTTTTTCTCAAATATTTACATTGTTCCACCTGGTAAAAATCTTTGTTTTCTTTCTTTTCTTTTCTTTTCTTTTTTTTTTTTTTTTTTTTTTTTTTTGGTTCTGGGATCGAACTCATGACCTCACACTTTCCATGCAAGCTCTTATACTATTTTTTAAATTTTTAGGTTCAAACTGTCTCCCATAATTTAAGCCTATAACTTGCAAAGATTATGTGTAACTATTTTAAAAAATCAAATCCAATATATATTAACATCTTTTAATAGATTAATATTTATTTTGAACTCTGGTCTGTTTTTGTGTTATTTATTTGACATTATTTTCTATTACTTCCTTTTTTAACCTTTCATCTCTTACCTCCTTGGAGTATAAATAGTTTAAAAGCTGTTTGTTTTTCTCCACCAATTTGAAAGCTACAAATTTTCTTTTTAAAAATTTTCCTTTAAAAATATTGAATTACAGTATATTTTGATTGCTTTCTCACCCCTAAGACACAGTACCTGGCCCCCATAACTCTACTGAGGAGAGGCATATTTTGGTTCAGTTTGTAGTGATTTCAATCTGTGCCTTAGTTTGCTGGGAAGCTTGGCAGTCTTTCACCCTTCATGAGAAGAATGAGCTCATGGGAAGGAGCAGAGAAGCAGAGAGTGATCAAGGGAGGAGGAAAGGAGATAAACCCTTGTAGGTCACACTCCCACTGACCCTTCTCCTCACACTAGCTTTACTCTCCAAAATCACATTTACATGTATTTCTTTCCCATGATCCAGTCGTCTTCCAACAGTCCCACCTAGAAGCACAAGAGGCTTTGGAGAAATCTAGATATAAACCATAACATTCTACCCCAACCCACAAAAGACTCATGAGCATTCCTGTATGCAAAATGCATTTAGTTCATCTCTAATAGTTGCCAAAGTCCTAACAGTTTTAGCACTGTCAAACAGTTTATGTCCAAAGTATCCTCCTCTGAGATTTAAGACAAAATCTTTTCTGTAAGTGCCTATAAAAGTAAAAAAAAGAAAATTAAATACTGCCCACATACAAAGGCACAGGGTAAACAGTCTCATTTCAAAGGGGAGAAATATTGGGAGAAATAGGAATAGAAACCAAAATAAGACCAAAATCCAGTAGGGCAAATATTAAATCCTGTACTTCCATGTTCAGTACCCTGGGCAATCTGTGGCAAGACTTGAACTTCAATAGGTTTAAGTGGTCCTGACACTATGGCACAGGTGGTGGTTGTAACCCTCATAGTCTCTCTACTGAGCTTTGCTCACTCCTTATAGCTTTCCTCAGATATTCCGTGTTCTTGGCTACTCCAACTTTCTGAGGTCTCCATTGTATTTTCTGCTTCACACTTATCACACTCATAGAGTCACATACTGCCTTTCAGAGACACATTGCCTGGTGGTCCAGTGTTTCCTGTAAAATCTGGATGGAAGCCTCCCTGACCCCACAACTTTTGCATTCTGTGTGCAAGTTAAACCAGTACCAAGTAAATAATGACAACATCTGTCACCAGCTTGAGTAGTAGCTGAGCCCTTTTGCATCATGCTGGTAGTTGCACAGGCCTCTTGAGTAGCTGGATGGCTGGACACAGTGAACTGAGTTTTGGAGAATCCATTCCCATTTCCATGTCTGTAACCATTCTGGAGCACAGTACCCTGAGATATTGTGCTCTCCACAAAGCAGTCCATCTTTACTATTTCACCCTAGAATTTGTGAAGAGTGGAATCATTTTTATTCTTCTCATGTCCTCAAGGCATCCTTTATATTGTTAAGATCCAAAGTACTTGGTTTCTTTTTAATGCTAATCATTTTAGAAACCTAGCTCCATCTTTGCAGGCTCTAGATTTACTGGAATTTCCTTTCCATACAAACTTGAAACTTCTAAAATCGTATCAGCTGTGCCACTGGCTCTTAATTCTCTATGTAGAGATGTCTAAAATCTTCTAATAATACCCATGACATGACCTCAGTATTAGACTGTTTCAAAATTCCTCTCCTGGATCAATTAGTATGTTTCTGTTAATCTCCTGCAAAGCCTAAGGAAAATGCAAAATGCAGACAAATTTTCTGCCAAAATAGCTGTTGCAACTACATGCCCTGAAATGCAACTGACAGTGATATCCTTAATTGCTATTGAAATCTCTTAAGCCTTGTCTTTTCTGATTACATTTCTGTCAATATTCTGGTCTTTCGAGCTCTCAGGAAGAATCTTCCATCAGTCTCAGCTCACAGTATTCTAGGGTTGTTCCTCCATCTGGCATCTCCAAACCTTTCCAAATTCCACGTACAAGGCAATTCTAAAGGATTCCACACCACCTGGTTAGGTATTGGCCCAGAACATTACCACTTCTTTAACACAAAAATCTGTCTCAGTTATGGTTTACTAGTAGAAAAGATTTTATATGTAGATACAGAGAGATACGGTTAGATACAGATATATAGAGGATATGTGTTATATTAATGACATACAAAGAATTTCCAAAGTCAGCTTACCATCTGCAGGAGTATCAGTAGTGAGAGAATGCAAAAGGACCAGGTGTGTGCTGGAGAGTAAGAGGATCCAGTGATATGTTGAGGGCCTGGAAATCATTGTGTAATGTTGTGGGTGTCTGTTTGGGATAGTCAGAGGATTTGAGCTGCAAGGCTGAAGACTTTGTGTTGGAAGTGTAGAGACATGTCCATAAGAGATGGAGAAGTTTGGAGTTCCTCCAAAGAAGTAAAGGATGCAGCTTACTTCTTCCCTTCCATTTCTATTCTATCTAAGCCTATTGGCCCGTGCTAGCCACATCCACATTATGTCTTCCATCTTCAATAAGCCAGTCATCCAAACATACCCAGAACTGTGCTGAACTAATCTACTAGGTGTTTCTTATTCAAAGTGGCACACAGTGATTACAAACATACATATAGAAAAGAGCACAGGACAGAAATAGATCATCACAAAATGAACATTAATGTACCTTTCATACAAAAATAAGACATTTCTGGTATTTCAGAAGTACAGAGCTTAAATGCATTCAAAAACACATTTACCTCTATCTTTATTGAGGCATAGATAATTTTTTAAAAAATAAAATGGCATACAGCAATATATAGTGAGATAATTATCAAATGTAAAATGAATCTTTAGTTTTGTTTCTTATATTAGCTAAAGTCATGCAACACCTCTATATTTTCCTAAATGAAACGAGAATGTGTAAAATACAAAATTAACCATCTTACTGATTTTCCTTAATATTATTTTTAATTTTAATATCATATATTTGAAACAATTTTGTTTTCAATAGTTATATAAACTTAGCAATTGCATCTCCCTTCTTTTTTATTACTAAAGTACATCTTTTTGTAATTTTTATTACCAATTTATGAGAAATAAACACTAAATTTATTTTTACTTCACATTCATTTGAATGATATATTTTCTAATATACCAATTGTTTTACTCAGTCTTGAATTTTTTTCCCATTACTTTCGGGGTTTTTTCCTTAATGTTAAATCTATTCAGTTAAGGAAATATGTTATGGTGGATTGACAACTTCTGGTCAACTTGTAAGAAGCAGTTGAACTGACTCAGTGTGGTGCTGAATGTGGATGGCCTGCCTGAGGATTGTTGCCAACATAAAAGGGAGATCTGGAGAGGAAGAAGTAGTATTTTTGCTTCTAGCTAGTTGCCTTAGTTACTTTTTCCTGGTCACTGAGACAAAATACCTGATGCCCAAAATTGGGAAAGGAAAGGTTTATTTCTTACAGTTTTTGGAGGTTTCAGTCCCTACTCAGTTGGCTCCAAGGCAGGGTGGTATGGCAGGGCTGCTGGCGGCTGCAAACAGCAAGGCAGAAACCAGCAAGAGAGTGAGACACACCTTCTTCCTGCCATTACATTACATGCTGGCTCCACCCCTATGTGGGTGTAGCACTGGCACCATCAATCCAAGCTAGACAATGAACCAATCACAAATGTACAATGCAAATGCATGAAACCTGGGGGCCACTGACATAAACTATGACACAAGTGTTGTTGGTTCTCTTAGGTATTGTTTGTTTTCCTGTTGCCATTGGTTCTCTTGGTGGAGCTTGTTGAGCTCCATTCCTGATATGAACTTGGCTGTTCTCATTGTCAGAGGAGGTCAGGATCTTGTCGTTGCTCAGAATGTCTACAGTTCACTTTGGGAGAGCTCTGGTTTTCACTTTACCACTTCTTGGCTTCAGAGGGGAAGATGGTGTGCTGTTAAATCTCTAGGAAAAGACTGTCATGCTGGCTTCCTGATACAAACTTGGCTCTTCTCATCATTAGAGCAGCTTGGGGCCTCATTGTTACTGAGGATGTCTGTGGTACTTTTCAGGGGAGCCCTGGTTCCTATTTTGAGTATAACTTCCTGGATCCAGTGCAGAACTCTCAACTTCCTGGCACAGATCCTTCATCCCACTGGCACAGACTTTCTGGCATCCACCTGTGATCTTCCAAGCACAGATTCATGAAACAAATATGCATGAAACATTGTCATGGTCTCTAGGTCTTCAGCTGATCTCAGATAGAACATTGCTGTAGGATCTAGGCTCTCAACTGGAATTTTTGGTGTCTTTAGTGTTTGGACAGATTTCCTATAGTTTTTTGTTTGACTCTATGGGTGACTATTATAAAATAATTCTGTAACTTATGTGTCCTGTATTAAATTATTTTCCTTTCAAATTCTGACTACAGCATATGTATTTCCTACTTGATGATTTTCAAGACCATTTCTTTTATTTTTCATTGCAGTGTTTCCTCTTATTTTCAGTATGACTCCTCACCCTTATCCTAGATGTACCTGATGCCCCTGTTTGGAATATGAATTGGAGAATATACTTCATTGGCTAGCACTGGGAGCAGAAGGACCATGTTCAGTTTTATAAGATCAAGAATGAAATCAGAGTCTGATTGCTCCACATACAAACTTGCAGCAAATCCTTCTGTGTCTGGAAACTTTCTTTTCATCTCACATTCCTTGTGTACCCAATTTCTGACATATTCTTATTTAAATTATCTTATTTCCTTTTGGTATGTAAGTTTCTGAGGGAGGTATCTGATCTATTAAATGCACATATCAGTAGACTTTCTGCATTCAGTTCTTGAATATTTAGATATTTCATCTCTGTTGTCATCTCCTTCCCAACTTTTTTTTGTGTGTGTTTTAAGGTTTACAAATATTTTAAAAATACTTTACAGTAATTTTTAGGGGCATCCCTGGAGGTTTAACGGATAGATACATATAGTTAATCTGTGCTTAAACAAAAATCTGTTCTATTAAGATTTTATAGACATTGGAAATTCTATTAATAGATTTAGAGACTTTCATTTCATGATTGGGGATATTCCAGGGAGACATAGCACATTAACTTGTAATTATAAATGGCTGTTACACTTTCCTTTTTATAATTGACCCCCAATTCAGAATTAATTGCTTCCATATCCCTTCTTTATCTTCTTCACATCTTTATGAGTTTTTGTTGTCAGACTTCAGTAACTAGAATGGATTAATCTGGGTTGTGTCCTAGGCACTTTTACATTTGAGAATATTTAGTACCTGTCACAGTGCCTGGTACAAAGAATTGAATAAATAAATCCTTCTTAAAAAATTAAATAGTTTAGAACCTGAATTTACATAGAAATTTTCAGCCCTGACAAAAGCATTTTTCAACTCTTGGTGAGAAATTTAGCCAGATGTTCACTATGTTGCCCAACTTTTCTCCCAGATTTATCACATGGTTTGATGGTTTTCTGAGCTCAGAAAACTGGTTGTAAGAAGATTAAAACTTCAAGTAATGATAAAATAACACTGTCATTTTGCATTTATGTAATTCTTTTATTGGTTAAGGTGCTTCTATAACCATAGTTTTAAAAAAGGTAAGATTTATTTCTATTTTGTTTATTCTTTTAAAGAAAGACTGGGAGGGAGAATCATTAATTTTGGAAAATAAAATAATATTTCTTGTCAAAGTATAAGGGTCAAAGACTAGAACCTGGAAACGGCTTCTTTCAGGAACAGGAAAGCATGCATGGGTCCTTGCCAGTTGTCAAAGTATGGGCTTGAATTTTCCACATTTTTTTGTCCCCAAGGAGTACCACCTTGAGGTAGTTGACACATCTCTGACTACAGAATAGAAATAAGAAGGGCCTGGGCCATCATATTGTCTTCAGGAATGGCAAGTGTGCTCAACCTACTGCCTACACACAGAGAGACAGCTTCCATGCAATTCATCAGAAAATGACTTCATCGTTAAACTTATCTTCTCTAAAAAGTTAAGTGATAAAGGGGTCTCTCAGTATATATCAGAAAGTTCTTATTTATTAAAAATGGCTGAGTACAATTATGAGTTGCTTAGAATTTTATACCTATACAGATATTTGACAAATAAGTTATCTAGCAGAAGGAGCTATTATTAATTTTTGCCTTGCTATTGTTAAATTGTAAAAATTTAGTCTCTCCTCAAAGAAGCAGGAAGTCTAAGGATTTTGGCTGCTTGGGTTTCCAGAAGAGTGGAATGGTAACAGCTTGAAAAGGATTGGCTCATTGTCTATAAAATTTAGATCAAAATGAAATAAAAGAAGGAAATCTCAGCTTAAACAAGTAACTGTTTTTGAAGGTGAGAAAAATATCCCAGAGCAAGAATCTTATCTATGCAAAGGATTACTACAGAGTGCCTGGTAGGAAATTTGGAAGTGCTGATTCAGACTGAAAAGGCTGAACTGCATATTGGGTGGAAATTATTTATTGCAAATGTCAACATAGAAGGCACCCTACTTTCATTGGTATTACAGTTCAGTTCTAAGCCTGTCCCACTGAATGACCTCACAGACATGGACTGAGGTAGCAAGAGGTGAGCGTTTTAAATGCATTAAAAAGAAGTTAAAGTTTAAATAAATCATTCTGCCATCTTAAAGTAGTGGCCTGATTGGCAGATTGCAGACACAAATTTTAAATCTGCAGCAGGAACAGTCTATTATGATGTAAATGGAAGGAAGCAGCAGAAAATTCCTCCCTCTTCAGAGAAATCCAATTAATTATCCTGTCATAACACCAGAGATGACACCTGTGAAAACTTAGTAGGGCTTCAGGTGTGACTCTTTGGTTATGGATAGAGCTTGTCAGTATCCAGTCTGAGCTATTTTATATTATGATGTGAGCGAGCAGAGGAATGTTGCTGAATGGCAAAGATGAAAAGGACAGCAGAAAAGAAGTGGGTACCATTTCCTTAAGAGTAAAGAGGAAATTATCCTTCACAAAGGTGGGACTTGAGACTTTCTGAGTGAGCCTGGAGACTTCTTTTAAGTTTGGAGGTTGGGAGTGGGCATCTGTCATTGTCTCAAGGCTTCCCGAAGAATGAAGAATGCTAGTTTTCAGAGAATTTACTAACAAAGTCTGGCAGACTTCTGAAAGTGACAATTGGAAGGTCACACAAAGGATAGGAAAGATAAGAAACCCATTATTCCATTTGCCAGTACTTACACATATTGCAAGAGTGGCATCTCAGCAATTAAAAGGATAATTAATATAACATTCTAGAATATGGAATCTATTTTTCACAATTTCTGTGATATAAAAATAGGGATATAATTCACCTAACTGTGGCATTTCAAATGTAAAATTAAGTGGTCTTTAATATAGTCACAAAGTGGCACGATCATTCCCACAATCTAATTCAGTGCATTTTCATTACCCCAAACGAAAGCCATTAGCAGTCAGTGCCCATTTCCCCTCCTCTTAGCCCCTGGCAATTGTTAATGTGTTCTGTCTCTGGATTTTCCTATTCTGAACATTTTATATAAATACTGTCACAAAGTCTATGCCCTTTTATGCCTGCCTTCTTTCACTTAGCATAATATTTTTAAGTTCGTCTTGTTGAATGTGTCAGTGCTGTATTCTCTCCTGCGGCTCAGTAATAGTAAGTACACTGCATGGGTGTGCAGCCTCTGCTAATCCACCCATCAGTCACAGACGTTTGGCTTGTTTTTACTGTTTGGCTCCATGAACAGCCACTGACTTTGCTATTGTTTTTCTACTCTTTATTTTACTTTTTCCTTTGCTAATCTTTACTTCTTCCTCTCTTTGCTTGCTTTGGGTTTAATTTTCTCCTAATTTCCAGTTTCCTGAGGTAGAATTTCAGGTTACTGATTTGAAAGTTTTCTTCTTTTTAAATCTAGTCACTTGAGAATATGTGTTTTGCTTCACTATATTCTGTGAGTTTTGATAAACTGCATTCATTTTTGTTCATGTGAAAGAATTTTTAGGTTTTCTTTTGATTTGTTCTTTGGCCCATTAACTACTTACGAATCTTATTTAATTTCTTGTGTTTATGGATTTCCTTCTGCTATTTATTCCTAATTTCATTCATTCCTCATTAAAGAAATGCTTTGCATAAATTAAATTTTTAAAAGTATCACTACTTGTTTTATGACTTATCATGTGATCTATTCTGAAAAATGCTGTATATGGATTTGAGAAGAATATATCTAGCCTACCATTGTTGGGCCAATGATTCTACAGATGCCTACTAATCAAGTTGGTTCATAGTGTCATGTGAGTCTTGTGTTTCCTTTTTGATCTTCTGTTTAAGAACACTACTCATTACAGAAAGTTGCAAAATTGAAATCTCGAACTGTTTTTGTTGAACTACATATTTCTTGATTTACTTCTGTCTGGGGGCTTTCCTCCACATGTTATTCTGTAGTGTTATTAGGTCCACATATGTTTCCAATTGTTAAAACTACTTCTTGAATTGACCTTTTATCTGTATGTGTTTTTCATTGTTTTTTTTTTGCAACAGTTTTTTAATTAAAGTGTGTTTTTAATGATAATATAATAGCACCCCTCTTTTCAGTACATGCACACACACACACACACACACATACCATTTACTTGTGTATCTTTCCCTATCTTTTTCTATTTAATTAATTATGCTCTGAATGCATAGTATGTTACTTTTAACTACCTTTATAATTGAGACATAAATTACTTTCATTCTTCTAATGTGGATCTTTATTTTTTATTTTATTTTATTTAAATGAGAAAAAACAAAACAGTATAAGGGTACAAGTAATACAGAATTTCTAAAAAAAAGAGTAAGAAATCACTAGTTAATAGATTACATATTGTCATCTTAGAAATAGTTGTTCAAGTTACAGGATTAAAGCATACAAAGTGGACATTCAAACAGTGAGACTGCAAACAGTTGTGTTCAGTGATCCAACAAAAACGTAGTAACATGGTCATGTATCTTAACACACCTACACACCCTTGCAGTTGTATCCTTTAGAGCACTTTTTTCCTCTCTTTTTTACAACAACATTTACACTTCTGGGTTTTATTATTCCCATAGTTCTTATTACTTTTTTTTTGAAAAAGAATAAAACCAAATATGACAAAACAAAGCAGTCAGTCAAAACAAAGGATGGACATAGTACATGATGTAAATCAGAATACAAGGTAATCAACAGTGGTTACCATAATGCCTCTTGCTACCTTAAAAAGAATTGCCTATATCATCAGGTATAATAAAATTGAACAAAACAGTACAGAACAAGACCAATAAAACCTAAACATTGGAGACATTACAGGATTTCAAAAGAAGATAATAGTCAAACCAGAATGGGCTTCTTAGTGAATCTTATTGCCTTCTAGGTAGTTGCCTATACCCTCAAACTTGATACTATGAAACAAAACAGAAAAGAGTGAAATCAGTCAAAACAAGATGGTGGGAGCAATACAGGGCTTCAAATCAAGTTAATAGGAAATCAAAAAGTTACTATAATATAACCTGCTAATTTTTTCGATTTTTTCCCTTAATTAAAAAATAATAATGAAAAAATAAATAAATATTTTTTTTTAAAAAGCGGGAGATTGAGATAAAAGAGGACATAACAACACAACACTACACATCAAAGCATAACAATTTCAGCAACCTAGTGCTTCACCACAAGATAATCTGACTTAATAGTAATTACCATATGTCTCTTTCATTGAAATATTTGAGTATGACTTCGTATACTATGGCTTCAAACATATCCGGGCAGTGTGAAACCATTCAAGAGGATGAAAGTATTACAGGGTATTTAGAACCAGCTAACGGAAAATAAACAATGATTTCAATATTATTTTTTTGCCTATAAAATTTTTTGTTTATACTATCACATATAATAAAATCCAGTAAGATACAACATGATAAAACCAATGGAGACAGAAGAACAACAGTTTAGTGGGACTATGTCTTGTTTTCTTCAAAAAAGCTGTTCATATCATCACAAGCAATAATATCAAACAGCCCAGAATAAAGCCACTCATTGCAATTAATGAGTGAATTAATGAATTATAAGGCTTCAAAGCCACATAATGAGAAATCATGATTACCACATACTTTTATAGATTTGGATCATTTCTTACAATAGGGAAACTTTTCAGTATTCGTACATGTGAGTTTGATTTATTTCACTTATGAGTATGGTCTAAAACTGCATCCATTTATTTATAAATATCTCAATGCAATCCTTCTTTATAGCTGAGTAGTACTCCATTGTATAAAATGGAGTATAAAAATACCACAACTTTTTTATCCATTACTCAGTTTATAGACACTTAGGTTGTTTCCAAGATGGGGCAATTACAAATTGTGCTGCTATAAACATGGGTGCACAGATATCACTTGTGGTATGATGCTTTCAGTTCTTCTGGGAATATGCCTAGAAGTGGGATAGCTGGAACAAATGGGACTTCCAATCTTAGCTTTTTGAGAAATCTTCAGACTGACCTCCACAATGATTGCACCAGTCTACACTCCTACCAACAGTGCAGGAGAGTTCCTTTTTCCCCACAGCCTCTCCAGCATTTTTTACTGATGGTTTTCTTGATCGTTGCCATTCTTTCAGGAGTGAGATGGAATCTCAGTGTGGTTTCAATTTGCATTTCTCTAATGAGTAATGATGAAGTATAGTTTTTCATGTATTTATTTGCCATTTGTATTTCTTCATCTGAGAAGTGTTCATTCATCTCAGATGCCCATTTTTGGGTTGGATCTTTGAATTTTGGGGGTCTGATTTTTTTTAAATTCTTTATATGTTTTAGACAGAGGTCCTTTGTCTGATGGAGAGTTCACTAAGATTTTTTCCCAGTTTATGGGTTTTCTTTTCACTATGCTGGAGATTTCTTTTGACATGCAGAAACTTTTTAATAAGAGGCAGTCCCAGTTATTGATTCTGGGAAGTATTTCCCGTACAGTTTTAAGTCCTGTTCATGAATTCTCTACCTACCCCTTTGTCTTCAAGGTTTCTACCCAATTTGTCTTCCAATAGATTTAGTGTTTCTGTTTTAATATTTATATCTTTGATCCATTTAGATTTTAATTTATTACATGGCGATAGGCATGGGTCTAGTTTTAGTTTTTGGCATACGGAGAGCCAGCTTTTCCAACATCATTTCTTAAAGAGACTGTCATTCTTCCAGTGACCCTGTTCGGCCTCCTTTATCAAAGATAAGGTGGTTGAGTGTGTTTGTAGTTGTGACTGTGTCTTCTAATCTATTCCACTGATCTTTGGCTCTGTTTTGATTCTAGTACCATGTTGATTTTACTATGGTTCTTTTGTAGTACAACTTCAAGTCAGGAACTGTGATGCCTCCTGGTTTGCCTTTGTTGCTTAGAACTGTCTTTGCTATTCTAGGTCTCTTCTCATTCCAGATGAATTTGAGGAGTGATTTCTCTAGATCTATGAGGTATGTTGATGGTATTTTTATTGGGATTACATTGAATCTATATAAGAGTTTTAGGAGAATCACCATTTTCACAATATTTATTCTTCCTATGCATGAGCAAGGGATGTTTCCATTTTCTGAGATCATCTTCAATTTTTTTCAGTGTATTATAATTTTCCCTCTACAGGTCTTTCACTTCTTTCGTGAGAGTAATTCCTAGATATTTCAGTTTTTTGGTTGCTAGTGTGAAGGGTGTGGCTTCTCTTATTTGTCTCTCTGTGGTTTTGTTGTTAGTGATAGCTATTGATTTGTGAGTATTGATTTTGAATCCAGCTACATTACTGAATTTATTTATTATATCTAAGAGTCTTTCAATGGCGTTTAGGGGGTCTTCTATGTAGAGTATCATGTCATCGGCAAACAATGATAATTTAACTTCTTCTTTTCCTATCTTTACCCCTTTTACTTTTCTCTCTTGTCTAATTGCTCTGGCTAGTATTTCCAGTACTATATTAAATGGGAGTGGTGATAAAGGACATCCTTGTCTTGTGCCTGATTTTAAAGTAAAGGCCTTCAATTTTTGGCAATTTATTGTGATACTGGCTGTTGGTTTGTCATAGATGGCCTTATTATATTGAGCTAAAGACAATCTATTCCAATTTTCTGTAAATTTCTTATCATGAATGAATGTTGGACCTTATCAAAAGCTTTTTCTGCATCTGTAGAAATGATCATGTGATTCTTAATTTGGCTTTATCGATATGATGGATTACATTTATTCATTTACATGTGTTGAACCATCCCTGCTTGCCTGGGATGAATCCCACTTGGTCATGGTGTATAATCTTCTTGATGATTTGCTGCATCCTATTTGCCAATATTTTATCGAGGATTTTTGCATCTGTGTTTATTAGGGAGATTGGTCTATAGTTCTCTTTTTCAGGTCTTGGTACTAGAGTAATATTTGCTTCCAGGAATGAATTAGGAAGGATTGCTTCCCTTTCAATTTCATTGAAGAGTTTGAGGAGTATTGGCATTAGGTCTTCTTTGTATTTCTTGTAGAATTCTGCAGTGAATGTGTCTGGGCCTGGGCTCATCTTTGTAGGTAAGGACTTAATTACATTTTCAGTTTCATTAATAGAGATTGGGTTATTAGCAGTTTTACATCCTCTTGACCTAGCTTTGGTTCTTCATATGTTTCCAGGATTTTGTCTATTTCTTCTGTGTTATCAAACTTTTGAGAGTAGAGGTTTTCGAAATAGGTGTTGAAGATCTTCTGTATTTCTATAGGGTCTGTAGTGATTTCACCGTTTTCATTTCTTATTGCATGAATTTGAGCTTTTTCTTCCCTTTTTTAAAATAAGGTTGGCTAGAGGCTTATCAGTTTTATTTCTTCTTTCAAAGAACCAACTCTTTGATTCATTGGATTGTTTTCTTAGTCTCTATTGCATTGACTTCTGCTCTGATTTTTATAATTTCCTCTTTTCTTTTGGCTTTGGGCTTGACTTACTTTTCTTTTTCTAGATGTATGAGGTTTAGAATCAGGTTATTTATTTGTATTTCTGTTTTCCTGATGTGGGAACTCAGTGCAATACATTTTCCTCTGAGGAATGCTTTCATTGCATCCCACAGATTCTGGTAAGTTGTATTTGTAGTTTCATTTTCTTGTAGGTATTGTTTAATTTCTTCTTTAATTTCCCCTTTGACCCACTAGGTACTCAAGAGTGTGTTATTCAGTTTCCATGTGTTTGTGAGATTTTTTTGCAGTATCTTTTATCATTAATTTATAATTTCAAAGTGCTATATGATCCAATAACATGCAAGGGATAATTTCAACTATTTTGCATTAATTTAAGTATGTTCTGTGAGCTAATATATGGTCTGTTTTAGAGAATGACCTATGTACTGCTGAGAAGAATGTGTATTCTGATGTGGCTGGATGGAACATTCTGTATATGTCTATCAAGTCCATTTGTTCACATGTGTGATTCTGTTCTGTTATTTGTTTGCTGGTTTTCTGTCTGGTTGATCTGTCCCTTGGGGTCAATGGTGTGTTAAGGTCTCCTGTTACAATTGTTTTATTGATAATTTGACTTTTTATTTTGGTTAATACTTGTTTTATGTAACTGGGTGCTCTGGAATTTGGTGTATACATATTTAAGATAGTTATCTCTTCCTCTTGAAGTTTTCCTCTAACAAGTATGTAGTGACCTTCTTTGTCTCTTCTGATCATTATTGGTTTAAAGCTCACATTGTCTGCAAACAGAATGACTACTCCTGTTTTTTGGGGGGGTTCCTGTTGCATGAAGTATTGTTTTCCATCCTTTGACTTTCAGTCTGTGAGTATCCTTTTGGGTTAGATGAGTTTCTTGTAAACAGCCTTTGGTTGGATTTTTTTCTTGATCCATTCTGCCAGTCTGTTTCTTGTAACTGGTGCATTGAGACCATTTATATTAATGGTTATAACTGTTATATGTTGGTTTATTGTTGACATGTTATCTTTCTGATGTTGCATCTTTATCTTTCTGTTCTGTTTAATTATCTGCTTTGCTCAGTGGATTTTTCCTAGTGTATCTAAACTGTCTTTCAATATTTTTTGCAGTGTTTGCTTGGTGATCATGAAGTTCTTCAGCTGTTCTTTGTCATGGAAGTATCCTATTTCACTATTGATTTTGACAGACAGTTTTGCAGGGTACATCAGTCTAGGTTGGAAATCATTTTCCTTTAGGATCTGAAATACTTCACTCCATGCTCTTCTTGACTTTATTATTTGTGCTGAGAAGTGTGCTGTCATTCTGATAGGTTTTCCTTTATAAGTGATCTGCCTTTTCTCTCTTACAGCTTTTAATATTCTATTCTTATGTTGGATTTCTGAGATGGTGATTATTATATGTCTGGGTGTAGTTTTATTTTGGTTATGACTATTTAGAGTTCTATATGCTTCACTGATCTTGATGTCGGTTTCTGATCTCATGTTTGGGAAATTTTCAGCTATTACTTTTCTAACTATCCTCTTGACATCCTTTATGTCATCCCCTTCTTTTTCATTAATCCCTATTAATCTTATATTGTTTTTCTTTGTGTCATCTTGCAGTTGTTGAATTGTTACTTCCTGATTCCTTGTTATTTTTGAAAGATCTTTCTTTTCCTGTTCACTAGCTGCAATCTTGTCTTCAAGGTCTGAGATTCTATGTTCACTTTCACTGAGGCGGTTTTTACAGCTTTCAGTGGAATTTTTGTTTTCCCGTATATCTCTGTGCATCTGGTTTATGTATTCTGTTTGTTTCTTATGTTGCTCATCTAGAAATTCTATCTTTCTGTTTAGTTCCTCCAATTTTCCACTTTTTTTTTCTTTTTATCGGTACCGGGGATTGAACTCACCACTGCCTGCTTGCAAGGCGGGTGCTTATGCTGCTGAGCTAAATCCTCAGCCCTGTTCCTCCAATTTTTAAACTGTGTTTTCTTTAGATATATTCAGCATCTCTTTCATTTCTTTTATCATTTCTTCTTTTACCTCAGAGATTATTTCTAATTTGAATTCCTTTAAAGCTTCCTGGAGTTGCTTGTTTATTTCAGTTGCTATTATGTCCGATATTTGAGATGTATGACATATATTTTCTTCTATATACATTGCTCCTAAGGTTTCTTTGGTTGGGCTCGAGGTTTCAGATTGTAATTTGGTCTTTTGTTTTGTCATTTTCCTGTATTTCTGTGTTTCAAGTGTTTTGAGTGTTATTCTAAGGCTTCCTCAGAGTCTGTTGGAAATTGTCTTCTATGCCTTCTACTCCTGGGACTTTGGCACCCAGTTCCCTGAATTGATAGAGGGTCACTGTGGGTGGAGCAGGCCAGCTCAAGCCCAGCCTCTGGAACCGATGGGGCCTGTCTGCTTGCTTAGAACTCCACAGTCCACCAAGCACAGTTGAGAACAGGGAGGCCGATGCCAGCGCCCCAGACCCCAAGCTGCTCCAGTCCACCTGGAAATCATGAGGGTCCCAAACAAACTGGACTCGGGGGAAAGTGCCCAGGGCACCTATGGCAGGCTTCCAGGCCTTTGGAACCGGTGGTGCCGCCTGCTTGCTTAGAACTCCACAGTCCTCCAAGCACAGCCGGGAACAGGGAGGCAGATGCAGGTGCCCCAGACCCACCCGAATTTGAATCTTTAAATTGAATTTTTAATCCATTTTTTCTGTAATTACTGATAAAGAATTTGGTATGTCATTTTATATTTTTACTATATTTCTACATCTTTTTTGTTGTTCATTCTTTTGTTTCTGTTGTATTTTGTGTAAATAAATATAATCTTGTGTACTATTTCAATTCATTTTCACTAATTTTACAATAAAATTTTAGTTCTTTTCTGATTAGCCTGGAGGTTTCAATGAATAAATTTTGTATAACAATCTACTTCAAATTGCACAATTACAATGGCATAATAATTTACCTTTTCTTAGATTCATTCTGTACACAATATTTATGTATTATAAAAATGCATATTTATATATTATACACATATCAACACAGTTTATAATTATTGATTTGCGGTTCTCTTTTAAAACATAAGGAAAAAGTTACAACAAAATACACTTATATTGTCTATTACACTTACTTATGTAGTTACTTTTATGAATAGTTTCTTTTTATGTGTATTCTTATTACTCTCTGATGTTCTTTCATTTCTACCTGAAAACCTCCTTATAGTATTTGTTGTACAGAATGGTATGCATTGTTTTGCTTGTTTTTTGATATTATCTAGATTTCTCCTTCCTATTTTAAAGAATTATTGTAGACATAGAATTCCTGGTTTGTGGTCTTTTCTCACCAGTATGTTGAACATATCATGGCATTATCTCTGGTCTCCATTATTTCTGGTGAAAAAATAAAGTTTAACATCAATTTAAAAAATCTGTGTAATATAGCATTAGTCAGTTGTTAAAGAGAATTTCAGTTTCATTGACAGAATGAATCAAAGCAGTTTTAAAAATTCGTCTGTCTTTTGCATTTTGATTATGATGTAGTTACGTGAGTATTGTACTGGAATTTGAATTTCTTGGATTGACAGATTAAAATTTTTCATTAAACTTAGAAAGTTTTTAGGCATTATATCTTCTAACTTCATTTTGTCTCTTTTTCTTTCTCTTCTTTTCCTCTCCTGAAATTCCTATTATATATCCATACATATATATATTGTATGTGTATATATGGGTATATATGTACACTCATATAGATATGCTTGATAATATTCCAGTAGTTTCTGGCTTAATGTTTTTAATTTCTTCTATTTCTGTTCATGAAGCTGGGAATATCAGTCAAGCTTTTTTAACATCATTTTTTTCCCTTTCTGCTTATCTTTTTGGTTGAGGAATGTCTTAGTTCTTTTCTCTTATTGCTGTGACAAAATACCTGATGGACAAAATTAAGAGAGAAAGGGTTTATTTAGCTCACAGTTTGTGGAGGTTTCAGTCCATAATAACCTGGTTCCATGTAAGGGTGGCACAGTAGAGGGACAACAGTCTAAGGTGGCAGAAAATAACAAAAGCAATAAGAGCAAAAGGGGTAGGACAAGCCTCTTTTCCTCCCTTACCTTATAGCCAGGCTACCAACTCTAAGATGTGTGTAATACACCACTTATGTGCCCTCCTTTTGCACAGGTTGAGGACATTTATGAAGTGAGGACCCTGGCTCCCTGATGAGCACTTAGTGAAACTTCTAATCTTCTCAAATTGACAGAATGAATCAGCCATTACAATATCCTAGAGTGTAAACAGCTGTCCTGGGGCATGTCTTCTACACCCTAGGATGTAGAAGTATGTCACTTATTTAAGCTTCTAAATTTCTCAAATTGACAGCGTATCAACCATTATAAGGATCTCCAGTGAACTGCTCATTTTAAATACTTACATTTTTCAAGTTCATAGTTTTTATAGGGTTATTTTACATAATTCTCTTCCATGATAATCTCTTATTTGTTGGCACATCATTCTCATTCTTTATATTTTTATGCCTGTTTTATTTATGTCTATATATAAGCCTAAATATATATTATTATATATATAATATATACAAAATGAATATATGTACATAAATATGTGTTTCACTAGGTTCATTAGATTCAACATTTTGGTATGCACAGGGATGCATCTGTTAACTGCTTTATTTCCTATGTATAGGCTGTATTTTTTTATTTCTTTTTTTTTGATGAATAGTTAAAATTTTAAATACATAATATTGCAGTCTTGGAAATCACTTTTTACCCTTCAGCATTCTTTGTCATTTGTTTATGACAAATTTGTTTAAAACAAATTCTATAAATTCTATATTATTTGTCATGTGTGACCCTTGATATTTCTGTTTGACTAGCAGTATTCTGCTATTGCTCCCACAGAAGTGTTCTTAGTTGACTGGAGCTAATTAGTCAGGTAGCTTTTGTTGGCCCCTTTATGTGTATCTGAGAAATTTAACATTGAGTCAGGGAGTTTGTAACTCTTAATTGCTACTTCCTGCTTGTGCATAGCTTTGAAGTAAGCAATAGGTGAGAACTCAATGCCTTTTCACATCTTTTCCAGCCATGATATGTGCATAGTCCTAGAACTATGTGAGCAGTGTCTGGTAGATATTTATTTGTTCAACTTTTAGTTTTAAGTTTTGTGGCATTCCCATTATTTGCCTAAATATTATCCACTGCCTCGGCCATGATGTTCAACAATTGCCTTGGATTTTATTTTTTGAAAGCATTTCCTGGAATAAAGTCTGTTTTCACTCAGGAAACTTTGGGTCAGGTCAAATAAAGATCAGTGTTGCTGGGTCTTTTTGCCTGGGAAAAGAGCTAACACTCATTCAATGACTCCTCAACAAAACAACCTTAATTGAAGTGTCTTGACACAAGTTGCAAGACACCACTAATTGGATTTCACTTGCCATCTGGTACACAATACCTGACAGAGCCCAGTAAAATTTAAATTCAGAATAGATGACAGAGCAAAAGGAGGAAAGAAAAACAACTTTCCTGATAATTATAGTTACCCAATCTGGAGCCATTAAGGGGAGGGGAAAATAGCATCTAGAGGATTATTTCTTTTCTTAGACTAAAAGGATCAGAATTGGGCTAAAAGTATCAACTGTGTATATTTTATTTCAATGAAGATTTAGTTTTTATTTTCTCATCTTGGAAAGAGGAAGAAAGCAAGCATTATCTCATAAAGGGTAGTTTTACCTATGGGGTATTATTATGAAAAATATCCTCTTTGATAAGGAGACATAAAATTTATATAAAATATGCTTAGATTAAGTATATGTCTAAGTTTAAATTTAATTCAGCAAGTTGAAGATAACTTTTTTCTGATTCATTAGACCTCACTATCAAGATGTTTGGATTTCTCATATTATTAAAATGACTCCCTGAATTCAAGAGTGCAACCAAGCTAAGCATGATAAAACCTGATTTTCTTCTTGGAACTTAGTAGAAATAAATGAAAACGAAGCATCTTAAATTTTTCTAATGCAGTATCTTTGAGGAAGTTAGACCAATGAAAAGAGATTGAAGTGGTCAAGTGTGTAGTAAAATATACAATAAATCTTTAAATTAAAATACATGAAAAGCCACACTGCCTTTATTACTCTCTCAAAATGATTCCCCTTGCTTTGAACGCAACTATCACAACGTTGTTTTGGAACATTTCTGAAAGTCCTCTTTCATGAGTATCTTCTTGTGGCTGCCTTGATGTCCTAAATTTCAAAATATTTCTGGTGATTTCTGTCAAACGAAAAACATTTCAATGTTTCCTCGCTCACATTATTCATTGCATCTAGCACTCTTCAGCTTCTGGCTTTTCTTCAGTCAAAATGACCATGAAAGGTAAAATTTTGCATTGACTTAGGATATCAAAGCAATTACAACAGTACAACTGAAGACTCTCAGAAAAGAGAACTTCTGGGACTGTTTCAGGAGGTGGAAAGAAAGCAGGAATAACTGTGTTCAAGCCAAGAAGGAAATCTCAGGGGGATTTTGACAATGTGTGTTTTATTGTAAAAATTGTTTTTAAATTTAAACATTCACTGGATTTTTGATCACAACATGATTGCATCAGTGAGAAAGGTTTGGATCTGGTCATTTAAGAGAGAAGTATTAATACCATCCTGTACTCAACCACGTGTTCTAAAAGTAAAGTTCTGACCATGACAATGTGCTTCTCAGAAATTAAAGATTAGAGAATTCATTCATTCCTTATTGATAAATCAGTGCTATGAGCCATAAACTGATTTTGTAGTTATCGTTGAGCCTGTAACATTCTTGGGGATGAAAAAACATAAGGTAAGAATAGATACGTACTGCAAAGATAAATACTGTTACACGAAATACAAAAAATCATACAACCAAGAGAATAGAGGGTAATCAGTAAGAGGAGGGAGGGCAAGAACCTCCCTTTTAACATGAAGTTCAGCAGTATCATGGATATCTGGGGGAAGAGATTACTAGGAGGATGGTAATGACCTGGAGTGGAGGCTGCTTGGAACACAAAAGACCTAGTGAAGATTGAGTGAAGAGACACAGGGAAGGGAAAAACAATAGTTCATGATTTTATCGAGATGGTTTGGGTCAGTTCATATAGGACTTTGTAGAATGTGCCCTATTCTAGATAGGGTTTGATCAGAGAAATGATGGTATCAGAGTAATCTGTCCAGACTGGACCAGAGTAAAAATGGTTAGGGATAGGTGGGAATGCAAACAGTTAAGTCTCTTGTAGTGATCCAGTAAGAGATGATGGTGGCTTGGACAGGCTAGTAGTGCAAACTTACAGAGCTGTAGTTGATTTTTAAGTACATTTTAGAGAGTCTGCAGTGTTTGCTTTTGACTGGGTTAGGTATGCAAATTAACGATATATCAAAGAAGCAAGGTTTTTGACCTAGGCAACCAATTGGATGTGGGAGCCATTTACTAGGAACAAACAAAAGATAGTTCCTGCTTATTCTTTCTCTGTTTAGGAAGCCTAAAAATAGTTATTTAGTTTCTAAATTCCTGGAATTACATATTAATATGAGATTTTCCCAAGCAGCACAATGGATTAGGTTCAAGACAGTACAAAGGTTTTCCTGCAATAGAGTTGTATTGACTATGTCAAGAGTGATAGGGTGAAAATGATGAGAAAGAACAAGGAATTGGAAGAAAATGATGCTTTATATACAGAAATTTCCACACTCACTGGGCTACTGATTGTCATTTGATGAAAGATCTGGGTTCAAATTCTTGTTTAAAACACAACTATAAACAGTTACATAAACCTTCTGAACATATTTGAAGTTTCTTTAAATATGAAATGGAGATTGTTTTGAGGTCCAAATTATAAATACAACCTTTTTTCCCTTATTTTCATTTTGTTCTCATGACAGTCTCAAGAAAATCCAATACTGATGTTCTAATTTGTCTCTAAGCTTATATATGACAAATATTTATTGAGATCCATTAAAGAGAGGGCATGGTAATAAGTAACTGAAGCAGACTTAAGAAACATGTTAAGTGCAATACTATTCTCAATTGATTTATAACCTAAATCTGCAGTGTAGCTAATTAAAACCTAAGGACAGTTTTTGATGGTGATGCAAATGTGAGTGTTAAGAAGAATTGCTTTTAAAAAATGCAACTCTTTTCTCTGTTTTTTTTCTTTTTTCTCCTTAAATAAATTTTTTAAAAATGCAAACATTTGTTGATTACTGATGATATGACACTTTGTAAGTGCTTTAGGTGTCTTACGTGAATTAATTCTAAGAAATAAACAAGCATTTCCCATGAGTCAGATATTAATATTACCCTTAGTTAGAAACTGAACACTAGCAAATCTATGTAATTGGCCAAATTTATACAACATGTGGTAGAAAGTTAGTTGCACACGTATGACTCTCTGCCATTTTGTTTTCCGAAGGAGTTTAGATGTTGGAGAAGTTTCTTTGCATTAATTTGGCCAAAGACAACTCAAGCAAGGGTCAGGGCTTGAAAATTTTCCTGAAAGGCTAGGAAAGAAAGAGAGCAGAAATGAACTGGAACTTTAAACATGGCTCCATGATCGGTTGAGAAGATTTGAGGATTGAGAGATCACAGAATGTCCTAGGAACAAGAGAGAAATCTGTCTGGCTTGCAGGACTGGATTTGTTTTGGTCAGTAGTAAAAACTAAGTTGAAAATGGTGACTCTAGACTAGTTTTAGAAAAGCTTTAAGGTGAATCACATTACTTTACACATTCTCCTTAGATGATGGGAAGCTTTGGAAAGAATTTGAAAATTGGTTTGGGATTATGTCATACTGGTGGAGGAGAAATCTTATGGGAGTTAGGAGATTTAAAAATAAAACCCAGTAATGTGAGGTGATAGATGCAATCGAGAAATGAGGTGACAAAGCTTGGATAATTTTTTCCTTAGAAATTTGTGTTTCAAAGGATAAACCTTCTAGCCTGACTCCTTTACCTTATCTCTCTCCCTCTCCCTCCCTCCTCCTCTCCTCCATTTCCCCCTTCTCCTTCTGCCCCCCTCTTGTCTCTCTCTCTATTGCTCTCCCCCTACTTCACCCTTTCCCTACCTCCTCTCCTTCTCCCCCATTCCGTGTCTTGTTAGCTTGTCTTCACTTAGAACTATGGGATTTTGAATAAGAAATCCTCTTTTCATAGAAATCAAGCATTCTAATATTATTTTTCTTTAAACAAATGTTAACTGTGAGCCAAGCCAAATTAAGGAACTTTCGTGAGATTATATGGAGGCAAGGTTTCAATTCGAGACTCCACCTCACTTTGTTTTCTGACTTCTCTGCAGTGCTGTATGATATGCTAACATGTGATGGCACTCCAGCTGTCAGTATCTCCTTCCTATTTCCCCTGCTGTGACTTCAAAGAAAAGGAGCTTCAGCCTTCTAGAATGACTACTTCCATTCCTTTGCCTTAAATGGTGTTGACACTCAGCATTGCTTTTAGGGAGATGGTGAATGTTTGTCAGCTACTAAAAACCCCAATCATCAGAAATTATTTTCTGCGATACTCATTGCCCAAACAGACACAGAGAAATTTTATTATGCCCTGGAGTTAAACACAGTGAAGAAAGCAGAAGAATCAGCTTCATACCTTGGTAGGTAGCATAGAAGGGAAGTATTGTTATTCTTTAGAGATATTCTTTAGCTTGATGAACTCAGCAGGGAGGTATAAATGTCCAATGTACTTTCTGGCCCATAAGGAAACATTATCTTAACAGAATAGAAGCCTCAAAGGCATAGAAAATGAGAACAAGTAAAGATCTTTGAATTCTTTTTCCTAAGGAAAAGAAATATGGGGTCTCATGGATCACTAAAGAACCCTGATTTCTGAGCTTTTTTCTCAGCTATAAACTGTCAATGTTTGCATTGCAATGTATAGCTAGGACAGAACTCTGTATACAACTTTATACAAAATTTTTATTTTTCTTGGTATTAATACTTTTGTGCTTTCCATTAAAATTTTCTTTTAAAGTTGTCTCTCCTGCAAGGAAAAATATGATGAAGTCTAATCTAGAGCAGAGTACAGCAACACGGAGTGGGTTCCAGCTGGGAGGAAAATGATGTGGAATAATCAATATTCCACAATTAAACTGTTGAATTGACAGTAGAAAAAAACAGCACAGTTTTAATTTAGATATTGACTGTCCACAGGAAAAATATTCTGGCAGCAGTAGAATGGGGAGTTGAATTTTATTCATTCTTTAGATAAAGATGAATTAGTTGCCTGCCACATGGTGATCACTGCTGAGAAATGAACAGAGAAGACAGATGTTCTTTCTGCCTTGAGCTTCCTCTTTGTAATAATCCTCAGAGTATAAGTTTATAGGAAGGTCTGTTCCCTATTGTGGTCCTCAGGATAAGAATAGTATCTGACCATAGTAGGTGTTTTGTTGAATGATAATACTTTAATGGGCTAGTGAATATTATGTGCTTTTATATGACACTTTTGTCTTTTGAATATCATTTTATACTTTACATCAGCTCATCAAATATCAAGGGAACTATTAATTTTACATATAAGCAAACTGTAGACCCAGATGTCAAAAAATTTCTAAGGCTCGTGGTCTTGCCACAGAATTGGACTCACAGTCCATCAATTTTTAAACTACCAAGCAGTAAAGTTCTTTCTACAAATAAAATTTGACTCCAAGAATTAGACACATCAGATAAAAGCTGGTTGCACTGGTTTCCATGGATGTGAGAGGCTGAGTTTTCATATCTTTCCTCACTTGTGGGCATGGGATTGATCATACTGGTAAGGTGATGAATAAGTTACTCTCTTCTGTGTTACAGAGTTTACTTGAAGTCATTAGGTAATCTGCTGTGCTACCTGGAGCAAGTTACTTAACCTCCCTAAATTTCTATCTCCTCACTTGAAAAACCGGGAATTATAAATCCAGATGTGTAACGGAGGTAATGCACATGAACAACACCTCGAAGAGAGCTCAGTGCATGGGAGCTCTGGTAGTGGGAGATGAGGATGGCCATGGTAAACAAGGAGGAAGGCCTTTTTCTGTGTGGCCTGAAACCAAAGAATGAAGTAAATCTTACTCATTTTTCACATGGTGCAGAAACTTTCACTATTAATAGAAAAGATAATTCTCTACTTTATTTTATATCACAAAATGACACCTAAAATGATAAACACTGAGAGTGATACATTTTTGTGGCTTCGGAAAACATTTATTTGGCTTTTCAGTTGGTTTTAGCAAAAACTTATTGAGCACAATCTATTTAGGATATTTAAAAGTGCACAATTAAATGCCATCTTATGCACGATAATATACATTTATTCTGTAATTTCTGAGGGCCAGGTGCTCTTTCAGGCTCTGAGAGTCAGAAAAGAATGAACCACTATTTTATCTTCAGAGGACTAAAGTTTGGAGCAAGAATCAATGACAATACTGTGAAATAATTCTGTGGCAGAGGTATTCTCAGACTACTTTTATAAAAAATTGAAAATGTCCGTACCTCTAAACTTTTTGGTTGGCTGAGATTTTTGCCTAATATAATTCTAAGGTCAAGTTCATAGAGGAATAGATTTTCTTGCACTCTTAAAGGTTGATTAAAAAATTTTACCCTGTGTTGAAGACAAATTTTGCTATGTATAAAATCTTTATCTCATACTTTTAAAAAGTAACTTGCTTAATACTTTGAATATCTGTATTCAATTTTCTTCTGAAGCATTTTCTTAAAAAAATAACTAATCTAAGTTTTCCTTTGTGCCTTGCATTCTCTTGTTATCTGTATTTTCAATGAATTTATTTTTGTTAAAATCCAGTAATGTTACTTGTTGTAGTCACGGTTGCAAGGGAATAGATTTAATGCAGGACATGATTTATAGGATTGTTTTATAATATTCACCCAAAGAGTCAAATGCAAAGGTTCAAGAGATCCATCTGTCCACATACTAGAGACTGAAAGAATCCAGCTGAAGGTCTGAATTCCACAGCAATGTCCTGCACAAGTTCATCTGAAGACCTAGAGCACATTGCAGTGTACTCCATGTGTCCAGCTGGAGGCCTGGAGCCCAGCACAATGTGTCAGAAAGTCTGTATCCAGAATCTGCACTGGGAAAGCCCAAAGACCAGTGGTTGACACTAGAAAGTCTATGCCAGCGGTATGATCTGTGCCAGCAGGCTGAGAGATCTGCACTGGACCCAAAGTGACTCCAAAGTGACCAGAGCTCCCCTATAAAGAACTGCAGCCATCATCAGCAACAGCAAGCACCAGAGCTTCTCTGATAATGTGAAATGCTGAGTTCATGTCAGGAAAACCAGCTTGACAAGCTTCTCCAGGAGAATCAACAGCTCACTATCTTCTGCTCCAGTTCTTCTTACGCTATTAGTAACAATATCGAAGTGGGCCTTCTACGCCCAGAACCGTGCTCACTCAGTTCAACTGGATGTTACAAACTGGCCACTAGTCAATCTGTCACATTGCTGGATAAGTTTATTCTGGGTAAATATTCTCAGATACAAAACTCTTTTACGAACAGTTGTGAATTTTACAATTTTATAATGAGAGTATCCTTAGCATAGATTTTAGTTTCTTCTGGTCCTTGGTTTTACTTTTCTTAATGGAGAATTACCACTTATATGTTGGAAATTCTTTGCCTAATTTTGACATTTGTCACTTTGTCTTGAATTCTTTCTCTGTTAATTTTCTTTGTAAAAAATGTCTTTAGTCTCATGTTAGTTTTCTCTTAGGGATTGTTTGTCTTGTTTATTCATTCATGTATTCTTTCAAGATCAAGTTTATAAAGTATTATTTCCTTTTTCTGTTTATTGTTTGTCACCTCCCTACTGAGTTTTCCTACTGCCTACTTATGAGATGAAATTTAATCAAACACTGTGATAAATGTATAAATTTAAAACAGTTATTTACAATAAGAGACAGATTGTCATTAATCCTCCTCAAAATATTCCACCCTGAATTTGAGCACAGATGTCTCATCATTTTTGCCACTGTCTGAAGTCCTTATGAAAGTCCTCTTCTGTGAGTGTTTTCAGTTGCACTGTCTGGCTGCCTTGATGTCATGATTTGATTTGCCTTTTATGGTCATTTGCCTTCTATGGTCACTTTGGAGAAGAGCCATAAATCACACAGTGCCAGTTCCCATGAGTAATGGGGATGAAGACAACCTGCAATGTTTTGTTTGACAGAATTAGTCATAAATATTTCAATCGATTCAGGATATTGTAACATCCACAAAAAGATGGTCACAGGAGTGTTTACAGAAAGTGGTAAGAAAGATAGGGTAAGTGTGCTCAATCCAGAGGGAGTAATTTTTTGTGGGGAGAGTGGTTACTTTTCTCTCGTTGATGGGACAATATACCTGATGCTCAAAATTAAGGAAGCAAAGTTTTATTTAGCTCACTGTTTGTGGAGGTTTCAGTCCATAGTCAGCTGGCATCAAGGCAAGGTGACATGGCATAGGGACAGCACTTCTAGGTAACAGCCAGCAAAAGCAGCCAGAGCAAAAGAGGGAAGCGAGTCTTTTTTCCTCCCTTATATTGTTCATAGGCCATCACCATCCCCCACCTCTAGGGTGCAGGTAGCACTCACAGTGCCCCCTTGCACTCCTCTTGCACTGGACAATGATATTTACAAAATGAGACCCCTGGCTCCCTGCTGAGTCCCATAGTTAGACTTCTAAACTTCTCAATCAACCCTGGCAAGGGAGGAGGGAAGGATAATGGCAATGTGTCTTATATTGTAACACATTTTTAAAAAAGAACTCATCATGATTTTGCCTATACCTTGCATGTCACAGATTCTTGAATTGTTTCCTTTTTTCAATTTATATCACTTGGAACTATTTAATATGGATTTTAAAGTAATTTATGCTTTTACCAAATGTTATAGACATAATGTGAAAAAGATAAATATGTATCTTTCTCTTAGTTTCCTTAAATACTATCATTTTAAATATCCATAGAACAGTGATTTAAACCAGGAAATTGACACCAAAACAATAATATTAATTATCCTACATACATTATCCATGTATCTGTAATTATCCCAATGTTGTTGTCTCCTACGATCACAGTATTTGCATGAACCCTTGTGTCTTTTTATCCCTCCCCTTACCCCTTTTTAAAACCTTTTCTCAGTTGTGAAATAATTGAAGCTCAGTTATATGTAGAGTATTCATTGATTTGGGGGCTTCCTGGTGTTTCCTCATGATAAGGTAGTGATTCTGTGCTTTGAGCAAGCTTACCATCTACCCTGACGATGTGTTGTTCTCTGTACATTATTTTAAGGCAGTGCATATGCACCTGTCTTACAAAAGATGATGTTAACTTGGAGTGCTTGGTTAGAATGGGGTCTTCAAAGCCTCTCACCCTGAAGTATGTTGTGGGAAATACTCTGAGTTAATGTTTTTTTTTTTTTTTATTTAAGAGGAAAAAGAGAAAAACACAAAACAGAACAAAGCAGTGTAAGGTTACACATAATACATAACTACAAAAAAAAAACATAACAGTAAGAAATCACCTGTTAATAGATTACATAATATCATCTTGGAAATAGTTGCTCAAATCACAGTATCAAAGAATACAAAGTAGACATTCAAACGGAGAGACTGCAAACAGCTGTGTTCAATGATCCAAAAACATTAATATAGTCAGCTATTTAACATCCCTAAACACACTTGTTGTTATATCCGTTAGAGCTCTTTTTTTTTTTCCCCTCCCTCTCTTTTTTATAACAAAATTTATACATTTTGGATTTTATTACTCCTCAGTTCTCATTACTCTCTTGGGGGGGAGAGAATAAAGTCAAATATGGCAAAACAAAGCTGTAAGTCCAAACCAAGGATAGACATAGCACATGATGTAGAACAGAGTACAAGGTCATCAACAATGGTTATCAACATTGTCTCTTGTTTCCTTAAAAGGAATTGTCCATCCCATTAGATATTATAAAGCCGGACAAAACAGTGGAGAACAAGACCAATAAAACTTAGGCATTGTGAACATTACAGGACTTCCAAAGGAGACAATAGTCAAACCAGAATGGGCATCTTTGTGAATCTTATTGCCTTCAAATTAGTTGCCTATACCTTCAAACTTGCTACTATCGCACAGAATGGAACAGAGTCTAATCAGTCAAAACAAGATCTTGGGAGTATTACAGGACTTCAAAACAAGTTAATAGGAGATCAAAAAGAGTTACTACTATATATCCTAATTTTTTAAGTTTTTCCCTTAATTAAAATAAACATAAGAAATAGCTAAATAATTTTTTTTAAAGAATAGTAGTTACCATAGTGTCTGTCTTTTTCCTTAAAATATTTGGATAAAACTTCATATACTATAGCTTCAAATATTTCCATATCAAAAAGCCCAGAGTAAAGCCTTTCTAATTAATAAGTGAAAATTTTATAAGGCTTCAAGGCCACATAATGGGGAATCATGATTATCACATATTTTTATATATTTGAATCATTACTTACATTAGGGAAACTATTCGGTATTCATACATGCGAGATTGATTTATTACACTTATGAGTATGGTCTCAAGCTGCGCCCATTTATTGATAAATATCTCAATGCGATCCTTCTTTATAGCTGAATAATACTCCATTGTATAGAAATACCACAACTTTTTTATCCATTCCTCAGTTGATGGACACTTGGGTTGTTTCCAAGATCTGGCGATTACAAATTGTGCTGCTATAAACATAGGTGCACATATATCCCTGTGGTATGATGCTTTCAGTTCTTCTGGGAATATGCCTAGAAGTGGAATAGCTGGAATAAATGGGATTTCCAATCCCAACTTTTTGAGAAACCTCCAGACAGATCTCCACAAAGGCTGTACCAGTCTACACTCCCACCAACAGTGCAGGAGAGTTCCTTTTTCCCCACAGCCTCTCCAGCATTTGTTGTTGTTGGTTTTCTTGATCCTGGCCATTCTTTCAGGAGTGAGATGGTATCTCAGTGTGGTTTTAATTTGCATTTCTCTAATGACCAATGATGATGAGCATTTTTTCATGTATTTATTTGCCATTTGCATTTCTTCATCTGAGAATTGCGTATTCATCTCAGATGCCCATTTTTGGATTGGATCTTTGAATTTTGAAGGTCTGAGTTTTTTTAATTCTTTATATGTTTTAGACAAGAGTCCCTTGTCTGAGAGAGAGTTCACTAAAATCTTTTCCCAGTTTGTGGGTTTTCTTTTCACTATGCTGGAGATTTCTTTTGACATGCAAAAACTTTTTAATAAGAAGTGGTCCCAGTTATTGATTCTGGGAAGTATTTCCCGTGCAGTTTGAGTCCTATTCATGAACTCTCTACCTACTCCTATGTCTCCAAGGTTTCTACCCAATTTGTCTTCCAATAGATTTAGCGTTTCTGTTTTAATATTCAGATCTTTGACCCATTTAGATATTACTCTTACGAAAGAAGTGAAAGACTTATACAGTGAAAACTATATTACACTGAAAAAGGAAATTGAAGATGATCTCAGAAAATGGAAAGACATCCCTTGCTCATGGATAGGAAGAACAAACATTGTGAAGATGGCCATTCTCCCAAAACTCTTATACAGATTCAATGCAATCCCAATAGAAATACCATCAACATACCTTATAGATCTAGAGAAATCACTCCTAAATTTCATCTGGAACCAGAAGAGACCTAGAATCGCAAAAGCAATTCTAAGCAGCAAAGACAAAGCAGGAGGCATCACAATCCCTGACTTGAAATTATACTACAAAGCAACAGTAGTAAAATCAACATGGTATTGGAATCAAAACAGAGCTGAAGATCAATGGAATAGATTAGAAGATACAACCACAACTACAAACACACTCAACCACCTTATCTTCGATAAAGGAGCCAAGCAGGTTCACTGGAAGAACGACAGTCTCTTTAATAAATGGTGCTGGAAAAACTGGCTCTCCATTTGCCAAAAACTAAAGCTAGACCCATGTCTATCACCATGTACTAAATTAAAATCTAAATGGGTCAAAGATCTGAGTTAATGTTAATGTTAATGTTATATCACTTGTCATAGACTCACCCACTAATTTTTGCAACCACTGATGATACACGTGTGTGACAATATTTATTGAGATATTTGCCAAATTGTATTTTTTTGGTTTTCCTCATTCCTTCTATATTTTGTAATTGAAATTACACTGAAATGAATAACTGTTCATTTTCTCTACTTATTTATATCAAGATAAATTTTGGAAAATTTAATTTATTCTGTGGATTATATTCCTGTTTATTGTCAAATTGTTACCCTATTTGTTCATATGCTTCTTTGTGACATTTCAACACGTTCTCATATTTGAGTGCTTTCTTACTTTCTGGAAGCAAACTTTGATTTTCTTTTCTCCCTGCCCTACCTCTAGAACTATTTGTCAAGGAAGCCTTGACTCCATTGATTGTATACATTATTTGGTACTAAGGTGTTACTTCTTTTAGGTCTTTCCAATAGATAGAAATAGGAATTAGGTGTGCATGTACATACACATCCTCTTATTTCTCTAACTATTCTTGTATACATAAATGTGAGATTGTACTGATACTCTTGATTATAGTACAATTTCACAGAGTTAATGTTTTATCTGTAAATACTGTCTAGAACAGTGAGAAACCAGGTTATTATTATTCATGATTGATTTAGTTATTTTCTCAATCATAGAATACACATAGAATAATATAGTTATAGATTTGCTAGCTCAGAATTGCATACGGCCATGAAAAACACATCTATGTATTGTTGTCTTTAGCTTTACAGTTTGGAGCTAAAATTTTGTTTCTATTGTTAATTAGGTCAATTTTTCACACCTTCTCACTGTTGTTTATTGATCATAGAGTTGGTTTTTATTTGTAAATATGTGTAATCGATTTGTGTTGTATTCATGGTTCTCTAATGTTTGATCGTGTTTGTTTATTCATATAAATATGTGGTACATTAACAAAGCTTTAGAAACTGGAACTATGTAAAGAGGGCTGCTGTGAGAAGTGTGCTTTACCCTCTTGCTTCCTGCCCCATCCCATCCATCTCTTCTTTATGCTTTATTTTCACTCACTCTTATAATTAATTTTATTTCTGATATTGTTTTTCTTATCTTGCATTTTTGTACAATGGATAGATGCATGCATATTTCCTATCTTTTCATTTTGACATAGGTTTTTAAGAAATCATCTGACATTATATCTTGAAGATAAACACTTTAGGGCCGAGGTCTTAGCTCAGTGGCATAAGAGCCTGCTTGGCAAATGCGAGGTCATGAGTTCCATGAGTTTGATACTAAACAAACAAACAAAAATAAAATAACCATTTTATACTGGGTGATAGAGATATTTTACTTTTATTATTTATTTATTTATTTATATTTTTGTGATACTGGGGATCGAACTTAAGACCGTGTGCTTGCCAGGCAGGCACTTACACCACTGAGCTAAATCCCCAGCCCCATGTTACTTTTTTAAAAAAATCTTTTACTTTTAAAAAAAGTTGTTTCATGATACTTGTTTTGTGAATGCACTGCAATTTTCAGCCAATTTACCATATGGAAATTTTATTTTATATCTAATGTTATATCATGTTAACTTAGCAAATTCTCTTACTATTTGAGTTAATCACCAATTTTCTAGGGTTTTCTAGGTACATTGTAACACTACCTACAAATAAGCAAGCCTGATCTTGTTTTTAGCAATTTATATGCATTTACTTGATATCTCATTTCTGTTTATTAAATCAGGCTTTAAGTTGCATGTTGCATAATTATGAAGATAATGACCCTGTTTACCCTGTTGTTGATCCTTTGGAAATTCCACTGGTAATTGTCCACTGAGCGGAAAGCTTCTGTAAAACTTATAGAACTCCTGTCTCTAGGAGTGCGCGTGTGTGAGTCTGTGTGTGTTATAAATAGGATATCCATCAACTTACTTTTTTCATTGTCTTTATTAAGAATGTCTTTATCAGCTATTTTATCTGCTCAGGAAATAATTTGTCTCTGATTTTTAAAATGTTTCTTCTATAATTTCTCCTTCTGACTACTTTTGGTGAGGTTTAATAAAAGATTTAAAGTACCAGTAATCACATAAGACTCTCACTCATGTCGGATAAGTAATAGTAAATGTTGTGTATTGTCAGTTGATTGGCAGGGTAGCTACAGAATTGTTGCTATAGCGTTCTGTTCCATTGTTCACATACCTGTGTGTTTGGCAAACTCTTTACAGATAGTTGTTGGTTTCAAGACAGATCTTTAGAAATTTCTACCTCAGAATACTGACAGTTTCAACGAAAACACGTCTACTCGCATTTCATAAGGGATCAGATGCAGTGTGAAAATGTGAATTGACTGGTTATACATTCTTGATTGATGCAGCTGCTATGGAGGGCTTCTCTATTGCAGCAGGCTGGCCCACCCCTTAATCTTTCTTGAGTTGATTTCATCTGAAATTGTCCTCATCTTGTGATTTTTAGAATTGTCTCATTGCATGTAGGAATTGGATATAGAACTGATGCTATGAAATAAGACTTGCAAAAATAATGAAGAAAATACATTTTAATCTTAACCCTACTGGTTTTCAAGGTAAAATACACAAGAGACAAAAGTAATACTGAGAATAATGGGGAGGAGATGTGTGCGTGGTGTGTGTGTGTGTGTGTGTGTGTGTGTGTGTGTGCTTCAAGTACTTATGGTGGCTCTGTTCCAGAGTAACATTCACAGGAACAAAGGTATAAAAAGAAACTGGTTTAGATTTAGCCTGACCTGGGTTCATGTGTCAACCTCTGGTTATTTCTTCAATAATGATGCCTTTACAAGCTGTAGTCAATTCTTTTATCCCATCTTTTACAGATTTCAGTTGTCCTGTTCCTGGGCTTTGGGGTAATCAGGCTTCTGGAAACTTATTTCCAAATTTCTGGAGGTATTAAGGAATATCTGAGTTTGGTCTATTTCTCTGCTCTTGAATTTTGACTCTGAGTATTTTGGGTGACAAAAGTACTTTGAATATAATAATATGACCTTGCCAACACTGGTTGTGTGAACATTAAAGTGGCCTTAAAATGAAACTGTCTTTTGTTTTCAGTTGCTTTCCTTTGGCCTTCTGAGCAGTGCTTATTTGGAAAGCTCTGGGTGCAGTGTGCAGCCAACAGTGCCCCATGCTGAGCTGTCGTGTTCATGAAGCTTTCGTGAGTGCCTCTGCCTTTATAGATATTCTCCTGCACCCGGGCTGCCTCTGGTTCTGGGGATGTGCATTGAATGCTTGCTAAATCTCAAACACATTGCTTCTCTTCAGGCACTAGAGCTTGCTGTGCTGGGAGCTCTAATATTATCAAGCCTGACATCATCCATTTGGTTTGATGGCCCCATTTCTCCATTTTGCAGTTGTGAATAGACAGAGGATTTTTGAATTATTCTTTTTTTTTTTCTGGCTGCAGATTTCTAAATTCTCCTACAGGAAGTTACTCAGTTTTCTTCTCTTTCTCTTCCTGATGGGACATTCTTTCAAGAGCCCTGATAATCAGGGCTCTTGCTGGTAGCCAGGGTCCGCTTGCTGATGTCCTTGGTTTGAATACTTAGCTCCCTTTCTCTGGGTGATCTGTGTTCTTAGCAGATAAATAATTCTATAAGTAATGTTAAAAGAATAATGTTTTTCTGTGCCATTATGACTTTTATTTTTTTTTAAGTAAAATATCAGGTGTTCAAGCTTATTTGGTGATTTCCTAGAATGGACACAACTGAGTCGATTTTTCAGTTTCAGTTGTGATACTCTTGTTTGGTCATAAAACAACCATATTTTGGGGGACTGAGGGGCATCATCCTTAAAGGGAAAATATGTCTTACTGAAACTTTGGATTTGAGGGTCTCAAGCTTGTTAGTCATAGGCTGTAAATGCCTAACAAACTGTGTAAATGAAATGATCAAAATAAAATTAGACAGCGAAGATGCCTAAGCCTGAGCAGACTGCACAAGTCTCACCTAAAGACACTCAAACCCAGTGCAAAAGAATTCGGCTCACTTTTGGTTAGGGATCCTGCCTCTGTGGAACCTCCCAGAATTAAGGATCTAGACAAGGGAAACAGACATTGAGTTTCAAGGCTAAAATTGCAACATCTCTGGACGACATGATTGGTTGGGCACTCTATGTCTAGCACACTTTGTGCATATCAGCTTTATCTTAAATGAGACTACATTTTAACTAAAGTTTTAAAAAGGGAAGAGGATTAGTTGATCAAATGACTTTACCTGTGGAAAAAAGGAAGTGCACCCTTTTTTCCTTGTAAGTTTGCAATTTTCGGTGGAGGAAAATAATGATGATCACTACTTTCTTCTTCTTAGAGCAAAACAGAACTTCAAACTCCATTTGAGGAATGACGCTTTTCCAGAAATTATAGGCACTAAATTTATTGCCAGCCGCTTGTCGCTGTCCATCTGCTAATTCTCTCCACATCGAAGGAGCAGCTGTCACTGCAGAAATGCTACAGTAGATACTAAGATGGGGTGTGTTTCATCTTCAAATCTGTAAAACAAATCCCTGGAAAGAGCAACAGCAGTTCTTCAGACTACATGAATCTCTGATATTATTAACACAAAATGCCAAGTGAATTTGAAGATTGGAAGCAAATGGATTTTCTTTGAAAAGAAAACTTACCAAGTTAGGGTAGTACATATTGTAGTAATCTGCAATTGTACTGATACAGAGACGACCTAAGCCATAGGAACACATCTCAAAATCACAGCCACCTTTTGACACTTTAATACAGATGGGACTGTGGGGCTTTGAAAATCCATGGAAGCCATGTTTGCCAAAGGAGTGATGCATTGCCTCCACCAAATAAAACTAGTTTCCCAAGGCTAACAGCTTTCCTAACTCCTGAATATGCTTCATTGGCCCAGTTTTTCTCCAAAACTATATATTTGGGTAATCTTAAATGCTATCCTCTCTTTGGCAGTTTAATTGAATAAATTCCAGTCAGCAACTTCTATTTATTATTCACTTGAAATATTTTCTTAGATGAATTCTTTCCTGCTCAGTCCTACTGCCTGCAACATTAAGCATGCTGAAATCAGCTGGTGCTTAACACAGACCACAACCTCTTTTCTGGGTTCCCTAGTCAGGCATCTTCTTTATTCTGTTTAACCTGTGCATAGTTACCTGATTGTTCTTCATAAGAAAAAGATTGTAATGAGATAAGGAAATGATGAACAGGACTGAAATTGTGCTGGGTACCTCACACATTATAAATATAGGTGAAGACATAGACATAGATACAGATGAGAATGTGGATATAGATATGGCTCTGGTCATGAACATAGACATAGGTGGATATAGAGCTATAAACATATTTATAAGTAAAGCAGATATCATATTACTTGATCTTCAAAATTATTCTATAAAATAGGCTAAGCATACGTAAGATCTGTCCATATGAGAATACTGACTGTCAAAGGGATCCCCAAATTCTATACCTCATGATACAGCTGAAGGTTGGAAATAAAAGTCTTCTTGACAAAAACTTAGGGTTGTGGTTACAGCATAATTTTTGTACTGTTCTGAGGAACTGTAATATAGAAATGTTTTTCTCCTGCATCTTGACCTTTGGGTCTTCTCTATGGAGGTATTGCCCTTTAACTTGGTCTCCATGGAGAACAGGGAAATAAGAGGTAGGAGAGTTGATACAGAACTGCTGGCTGCTGGACACATATAATGATTTAATTTTCATTTACATAAATATAAATGCTTTTAAAGAACATCAAATCATTCCATGACAGTCAATATTTAAAAAAAAATAACTCCAGTGCTGATGAAATTCCAGGTCAAGGCAAAGAGAATCATAGGGTAGTTAAAGAAAATTCTGAAGCTTTCAGATATTGTGCCTGAAACATACCTTGATCTGAGAAAAGAAATTAATTAATCAATTTAAGCACAGTGAAAAGACGTAGGAGCAAGTCTGGGATGCGCCTTTCTACTTCTGTTGACATTAAAGACCTGCTTCATATTTTACCTCCATCCTTGGTCTCTAGGCAAAATAGAAAAAAGCCTATGTCCAAATGTAATTTCTATTAAAAATAGGAAAGGAGCAAAAAGGCACAGAAAAAAAGCCACAGAACCTCCCGTCTCTCTACTCAAAATATTTTAATGAAAAAATAAAGATAAAAGATTAAAGATTTTCCATTTCTCAGGAGCCCTAGGAGGGGGCTAATAAGCAGCAGGAAGCTAATATTTAAAGATCATTTCAGAACATGGAAATGAAAAACTGATGATAGGAGGAGGCTGAACCTTCTCTCTTCCCTCTCCAAGATTTATTGAAAATACAGTGGTTTGCTAACAGGAAACATTATCTGATTCTACATTTAAATGTTGATGCATTTATTTATTCCAAATCATTGACTGAATAGCAAATTTGACATAGTTTCTATGTTAGAGTTTTGACGTTAACCAGTGAGCTGTCCTGGTCCTCAGAAAGCTCCATGTCCTCACTGTTTAATGTGGAAGATAAAGAAGTAAAAATTTTAAAAAATCCAACATCTTTAATAAGGCTTTTATTAAGGGAAACTCAGAATGGTACTACAGCAAACAGACACATGCAGTGTAGTATCCTGGTGACTCAAGAGTGTTTAGGGGAACTGTGATGTCCCACAAGTTGAATAAATGGAAATGGAGGGAGACGGAGTCTTGATAAATAGGCAGCATTCAAAATTGCACAGAGAAAACGGAATGATTCTATTGTGCTAGAATATAGAAGGCCATGGGTGGTAGGAGGTGGTGTGCTGTCAATGCCCAGTGATGGAAAAGTTGGGCTGGTTGTCTTGTCTAAATCTTTGACATCTTTCTGGCTAACTCTTTTGAATAAATACAACCTTAGGAGTACAGTCAGGAACCTTTGTGGTGTATGGACTGAATTTGATCATCTATGGTCTGAGTAAAGGGTTATACAATGACTCTACCTGGAAACTGGCAAATCAGTGCTATCCTTAAGCAGCTGTATTACCTTTGCAAAGTAACTTAGCACTTTTGAATTTAAAAAATCACTATCCAAATGAGGGAATGCATACTTTTAGCTCATTCTAATTGTGCTATACCATGATAGTGTCTTTGATAAAGATACTCTGACACTCTGAGTAAATTGTCAAGGTGTTAGTGTCATCTGTATGGCTAGGGAGGAACACAGAAGGAAAAAGTATAAGAGTTAGACACAAACAAATGTGGGTGAGGACTTTAGTTATGTGATCTTGGAATAATTATTTGTTTCTAAGTTTCAGTCTCTTCACTGAGATGCAATAATAATACCCATCATGAAGAGTTATCGGGACAGATGGAAATAATCATAAATAGTGTACTTCTGATGGATAGAAGCCACCTGAATTGGTTGTAGAACTGAAGGGCCAATAGAATAATACACTGAGTTTGATCTTCATGGATGTGTATAGTAGAGAACTACATTTCATAAAGTTTGTTGTAAAGCTCTGACCACTCAATATCATATCAAATATGGTTTCTAGTTCTTTTTGGAGCTGTAAATGATCATGTCACTTTGGGAACTTAAAGGACAAATCTGCAGCTTTCTGGACATCTGGAATCAGTGCCAACTGGGCAGAAGTCAGAGGAGAGTTGCATTCATTAGTTTAATTGTTTCTCTTGTCAAATTTTATTTTCTCAAGTTATCTTCCTCTAAGTGTGTATTTACTTGCTTATTGTCTCTGCCTGCAGTCACAGATGCTCACTGAGAGGGGAGGATTTGAACAGACAGTGGCTGGCTCCCAAAGCCCATCTCCAGCCAACAATTTACCATGCCAAAGGACTCCTCCAGTACCTGAGCAGCATTGGCCGGGGGCCTGTGGTGAGTGGCTTGCTTTTATTTCCATTCCTTCCTGGCTTCTCTATCTCAGAGAGGAAATTATCTTCTGTTAAGACAAGAATACCAGACAAAAGCTAAAGAGTATCGATATCTCATAAGTTGTAATGTGGGTTGCATTTGTTTCTCACTGTACCATTTTAAACTACCACAAACTGGTGACTTAAAACAATAGAAACTTGTTATCTCTCATTTCTAGAGGCTAGAAGTCCAAAAGCAAGGCGTTGCAAGGCTATTTTCATACCAATGGCTCTAGAGAAGAGAACCACTGTTTGCCTTTTTGCTTGTGATAGCTGCCAACATCGTTAGTGTTCTTTGGTTTGTGGAGACGTAACAAAAATCTCTGCTTCTGACTTCACAAGGCCATGTGCCCATGTGGTAGTTTTCAGATTTTCTTCTTCTTTTAAGAATGCTGCCATTGGATAAGGCCCAGTCTAATTCACCATGGCTTCTTAACTTTATACATTTGCAGAGACCTGTTTCTAAATAGGGCTGGAGGATTAGAACTTCAGTGTAACTCTTTTGGGGACATAATTCATCCTACAGTGTGACCAAACTATTGTTTCAATATTGCTTCCATTTCCTAAGCCTTAAATTTTGTTCAGTTCTTTTTGTTTTGTTTTGAACAAGAAGGAAAATGTACATAGCATTAGTGTTTGAAAAACAAACCATCTCAGTATTCCTGTTCGTGTTGAACTAATATTTATCAAATTCCAAAGATTACGCTGGCACTTTTCTAGGTGCTCTTATAGCTAGGATTTCCTCTGGTGCCTCTAGGTTAGGGCAAAACAGACTATTTGGAGCCAGAGGTGCTAGCCCAAGATAAGAAAGAGGATGTGACAGTCAAGCAGTCATGTGGAAATGTTTATTCATTAACTACAAACTGAAAATACCTGCGTGCAAAGATGTAGAGGCACGCATGTCCAAATTTAGAGTCCTTTTCTAACTCAACAAAATCAGTGTGAATGGAGAAACTTTCAAATTGGCCAGTTCAGTCATCTCTTTGTAAGCAACATGTATGTGAACAAATTGGAGCACTTTAATGAGTGTTTGTTGACACGTGGGTGAGTTTACAGCGTAGACTCACATTTATATCTCAACAGAGGGCAACAGGCCCAGTGATTTTGCTGAGTCCCCTGAAGTATAGGGCAGAGTTGGGAACTGATTCTGCTGTGCTCTTCTCCCTGCAACCCAACCTCTCTTATTACTTACTCAATGAAAAGACTGCATTGGTGTTTCCAGGACCATTCTTAGCTTCAGCGATTCTCCAGAAGGACATAATGATATACATAACTATAGTGATTTCAGTGGAGAAATGCATACTGCAGGCAGCAGAGGTACAGTATGGTGTGTAGGTGGGGCCAGCTGTGAATTCCCTTTCTGGAGGAGCTGTGGGGCAGTGCTTCGTCTCTGGTAGCCTTGTAGCTGCCAACCAGGAATCTCATCTGAGTCTTGATGTCCTTTTAAATTATTATCATTTTACTTGTGCCTATGTACTTTGTGGCACAATTAGTAATTTGATCTATATACATAATGTGTATGAGGATCAAATCAGCGTGGTTAGCATTCCCACCTCCTGAAATGTTTATGAAAATACTTGTTTGATAATAACATAGACACCAAAAGACAAACCTTGCGTGTTTACTCTCATTGGATTTCAGAAAAGACTATCTGATAGTGATTAATGGAGGCTGGCAATGTTTGAAGGGATGAGGGACGGGAGGAGCCTGAGTTATGGGTACTGAGACACTGTAACATAGAAGTGCCTAATTCTAGTATTCATCTTTAGAAGAGTGACTGAAGTTCATAATAACATTATATATTTTATGAATAACTAGAAAAGAACTTCATTTCTCTAAACACAGTGTAAATATAAAGAGATGGAAATATTAATTGTTCTGATTTGATCACAACACAATGTCACCATGTAATTGAAACATTATACTGTATCCTATCAATAAGTCCGGGGATTTTACTGGGGGTCAGTGAATACCTCACAGGACTATTCTAGTTATGCAGACTCTAGGTTTCTGTGGGAGTCAAACTTCCATCTCATCACCCAAGACCTTCACTAGAAATCACATTATGGACATGAAATATGTGGCATGGTCCAAGTGCCTAGCTAAAAAAGACACACATACCAAACAAATTATTCCAAAGGTGTATATCTCCCAGGAGCCAGTCAAGGGGCAAAGTATTTTTTGAAATATGCAAGGTTTGCATATTGCAGACATACTGAATTGACTTCATTTTACAAAGGAAAAACAAAAATTTCTCCTTTAAAATCCTGACTTTGTACTGGCTAAAGTGTGCAATATTGCTCTGCAGACTGCTATGCCTTTCATTCTAGGAAGCACCATAGCTTCTGCTGTTGATCCTCTGGGAGCAAGCTCCTGACCAATCTTATGTTTGAAACCTAGAGAAAGGATATCTCTGAGCAGGAAGCTTTAGCTTCCCAGAGTGAAAGGGAAAGATTTAGAAGGGAATATCTCACTAATCTGCTACACATTTATACACACATACATTAAGCTCATAACAAGACAGGATTCCTTTCTGCTCTGACAATCTCTAATTGAAGAGCGGAACATTTATGTTAAAGCCTGACAGGTGAAAGGCTTGTGTAAAAATATAAATAAACATTAATTAGCTGTAAACATGACAGGCACAGACTTGTTTCCTGCTGGGACCATCTGAGAGGTGGGTGAGAAACAGCTGAGTACTAAATGCAATTCACAGTGTTACAAAGCTTTCTAATGGGCTCTACATCACCTTTCAGTTATCCACAAAGCTATGTTTAACCAGCCTCCTGCTACAGCAGAATCACTGCCACTCACTCCACACGCAGGGCTGTCCTATACTGGGGAAATTTCCACTGGGTCCAGATTGACTTCTGGGCTATATGGTTGGAGATTAACAGCAACTTTTCCCATCCTTCAACTCTTAGGAAAATGTTTGCTAAAGTACAGGGAAGCCAACTGATGATGGCAGGGAAGTTTCTCCTGCTCTAGATGTTACTCAGACTTTTACCTGTTGGTACATAGATCAACAGGAACTCCAAGGCTAAGGGGAATGTGTGATAGAGAAAGCAAATAGTACTCTGGTACTGCTTGAGACTCTTACAGATCATGCAAGTTGTTCTACGTTTAGGCAACCTGGCAATATTTCCCATTGTTCCACGCATCCTTTCATCCATCCATTCATCCACCCACCCAGCCATGAGGACGGTTATCTACTTGCCCATTCATCTTCAAGATTTGGGCGTAATCAGAGTACTGGAGGCTAGAGATGCTAATCCAACTTAAAAAAAAAAAAAGATTGTCTTTTTCTTTGAGGACAACCTCACTTTATTTTGGTAGAAATTAGAATCAGTTCTACAAAGAAATCAGGAGGATATACACTAGTAAAAGATGTAACAAAAGCTTATGAAGAACACAAACGGTTTTTACTGAAACACAATGATGAACTGAGATTTTTCTTTCAGGATTGTGGAAAGGTTGGTGCCTGGAGGTACCATTTCAGCATGAAAGATGAGTTAGAATGTCCTTTGCTTTTTATTCTAGTAAGTCAAGTAAATATTCTTTCTAAGGGTCTACAGACATGATGATGATCTCTTGAGTCTTCTGCATTGCGAAACTGGAGATCCAATAAAATTACTATGCTTGGAGTCTCTGCTTGCACTAAGAAAAGGAATATTTTCTTTTAACTAGCATCAGAGACTTATCTGTTGTCACACATCTTCCTCTGATCCTTATTCCATTTTCTTAAACTAGATCTTGTTTGTCAGAGAATCCAAATGTAGGTTACAAAAGCTCAGACAGGAGATGTTAGTATATTCATACCCTGGTATACCAGTAACTAAATCCAAAAATCAAGCAAACAAACAAACAAACAAAAAACTCCAATAAACTACATAAACCCTCAATAGCATAAATGAATTTCAGAATAATGCTGAGTGAGAGAAATTGGGCATACTCCATGCTTATATTTATGAAAGTTCAAATTAGTAGAGGTAATTTATGACAATAGAGAAATTAGAACAGTATTTGCCTCTAGGAAGGTGAATCATTAATAAGAATCAAGAAGGTACTTTTTTAGGTTAGTGGAAATATTTTATCCTTTTTATTTATAGTAGTTGGGAATGAATCCAGGTCTTTTGTAATGAACTCCATCCCTACCCTATTTTGTATTTCATATTGAGACAGGCCATCACTAGTTTCCTCTGATTAGACTCTGACTTGTGATCCTGCTGGCTCAGCTCCCAGAGTCCTGGGATTTTAAAGGAGCACCACCTTGATAGCCATATTTTGCATCTTGATTGAAGAGTTAGTCACAGCAAAGCTCACTGATCTGTATAACTAGGATCCAAGCATTTTTATTATAAGTACACATTTATCTAAATACACAAAATTAAAAATAAATAAGCAAGTCTATAAAGCTTTAACATGCAAGCAAGAAACAAAGGAAGTTGCTTAAAATAAGACTGCCAGCTCAGAGATATGAGAGTCAAGAGGAGGAGGACATCTTTACCAGAATGGAGCAGAAAGTGTGGAGGAATCAGAATGGGGAAGGGAGAAGTCCAGGCAGCAGGAGCACCCAAACTAACAGACAGGCTGTGCACTCAGGTTGTGGCTGCACTGACTTGGGTTATTGCAGCTCCTGTGGAAGGGCCAGAAGCCAAGGGGGCACTGGAGAACAGTGCTGCGGAGGAAGAGAACTCTGGAGCAGGATCTGGGGAGACAGTGGCAGCCTCCTCTGAGCTGCCGGGTTGCAGCTGGCCTGGCTCTTGGGCTTCTCTGAAGACCTGAGGCCTCGGAATTAGGAGAGCTATCGATTCCCATCCTCTTGGCTCTTGCTATGGGAGTGCATGTTGGTAAAGGGATTCAGTGTGCTTTGAAGAGCTCATTGATTTCCACTCACAGCTCTCACACACAGGGCTGGCCTCTGCCAGGGGACAGGGTGAGCAAATTTTGCTTCTCCCCCACCTTTCTTTATTTTCTCAGGGGCCCAATGGAACAGAATTTTTAGCTGCTTAAATGTTTTTTCTCGACTCATTCTGTCCCTCTAGCATATGTTTTTAGTTAATCAGTTTATTTTAAAAGCACAGAAGGATTGAGGAAAAGAAGATGACGCGTCCCTTTCTAAATTTTTGTCTCCTGGTACCTCCTGTGAGCATGCTTTACACACCTGGTTTATTTTATCTGTGCCACATTCCTCAACAGTGGCCAAAGAACAAGTGTTACTTTTTCTTATTTTCATTGACTTGTGCTAAGGTACTAAAGCTACGACTTTCTTCTTTTGTACATGGTTAGTACGACAAAAACAATCCATAACTTTGCTGCCATCTCAGTGGAAAGAGTAGAATGCCCATGGAGGCCTAGATGAAAAAAAAATTTTTCTTCATTCTGTGTTATTTACAATTGTTCCTTTGGTGAACCGAGATTAAACAGTGATTCTCTAATATATCAAAACTATGTTTGGGTATATACTTTTACTGATATGGATAATCTACTTTTAAGTAAATGCTTACATTTTCCTTGCTAAATTCCTGCAGAAAAGCAAAGGGCATGGTTTGTTTTCTCTTGCTGCTGTCTTCAGACTGTGCTAGAGATCTGGAGCCCTCTGCATGCCACAGGGAGGGCTAGTCTGATTTGTTAAAGAGATCTAAGCAAATCCCTTATTTTTAATTTTTGTGGGATAGAGTGAGGTGAGAAGATAGTGTGCAGGGAAAAGTGCGAGAGCCGTTACCTGGCTCAGCACTTTCTTTTAGAGTCTGCATGGTACCTCTGTGAAGAGCTAGTATAAATGACAGAGATGGATGGAAGGATAGGGAAGGAGGAACCAAGAAGCAGGGAGGCAGGACCAATTGACCTGGTTTTGCTGTGAGGCTGTGCTTTGCAAAGGAGGCTCAGAAGTCAAAGTAGGCGCTTAAGGATCCAGAAGGGACCTGTAGCTGCTTCATCTGTCCAGGATGTACATTTAATGAGAACCAATCTAGGGAGGGAGGCAGGGTAGCATGAGCACGGCCAAAGGAATTACACACAGCCCTGTGTTCTAAAGCCATAAAGTAAGGGCTACCAGAGCAAAGCAGCTTTTGAGGCTAACAGTGTTCCTCAAAGTTGGGGATGCACATCTGGAAACTGAGGCAAAGCTGAGACGTGTCTCCTACCACACAGGTAAGCCATGGTGGATGTTCACATTCTCCAATCCCAAATTGTTACTCAGACAGTTTAGAAATCTGGTGTAAGACAAAGGAGTAGTTTTGTTCCCACCTTCTGTGAAAGGAGAGGTCCCAATTGTCTATCTGTCCCGAGAAGACTTGTCACACAAAATGCATATAGTTACACTTTTCTTGAGAGCATTTGTACCTGCTGCTGAATGGGACAAATGGCAAAGGCATCTTCCAGGCAGGCAGTTTGCAGGGCTGGTATCTTCAGATGACATCAAGAGGCTGCTTCTTCCCTTCAGTGCCCATAAATAGGAAAGGGGACCATCATTCCTCCCGAGGCACCTGTAGGAACTCACTATCAAATTGTCTCTTAGGTTGTTAACCTTACTTCTCATAGCTTGCTGACTGGAGAAGATGACTAGTCAAGGACTCAAGACCTCAGGCTGAGCCCAGTAGTTCACTCTCAATTCTACTAATTGCTAGTCTTATTGTATTAATCTTCACTAGTGGATTTTTAAATGTGTTTTCTGGAAAACTTATGGAACCAGACCAATTAAACCAAACATGTTGAGAGGTAATCATGTGATTTTTTGAATCAGTAGCCAAGGACAAGTTGCTTAACCTCCTTTAACGTTAATAGAATTTAAATATCATCCATAAAATTTGGACTCTTCTTCTTTCAGGACATTTACACTGATTATAGATATGTGTGTGTGAAATTTTAGCATGGAGACTGGCACATATCAGCCATTTGAATAAATAGCAGACATTATAAATATTGTGACCCACCAGAAGAGTATTAGATACAAAACAATGCCACATGTTAGTCTGTGCATTTTTGTGTTAATTTACATGTTTTTTTATTGAAATATTTTAGAAAGAGCGATCTTATGATACATGATATCAGGATAGCAGAAAACCTCCTCTAGCTCTTTACAGCACACATGTAAACGTTTCTCTATGAGCAGTCTCATAAACAGTTAATTATTGGCTGAGTTTAATCTGAAACAATGTCACCACACATTTGCTGTTGGGGGAGTTCAAAACTCATCTCTATGTGAAAGCTGGTTTCTAAGGTCCCAGTGGGACCCTCGCCCATGATGACCCAATTTAAGTGAGAATCTCTTTTCGTTGGAAAGGAAAGATAGTGCTAAAATGCCTTTCACGTAGTCACAAGTATAAATTCTGTACAGGTTCCCTGTGGTTAAGCTCAGCCACAACTAGATGTTGCTCATAAATTAGATAAAATGCTTACTATTGTGAAAGTATGGTTGGCCCTCAATATCTGTGGGGTTCGCCTCCATAGACTCAGCTAAAGATAAGGACTATTTCAGAATAATTCATTTGTACTGAACATGTACAGCCCTTCTGTGTCATTATTCCCTATATGATTCTGTAGAATAGCTATTTACAAAAACCATCTGCATTGTATTAAATATTATAAGAAACCCAGAGATGATGTAGAGTATTTGGAAGGATGAGCATATGCTATATACAAACCATAACACCATTTTTAAATCAGGGACTTCAATATTCATGGGTTTTGGTACCCATAGGTGGTCCCAGACCCAATCTTTTGTAAATGAAAAAGGATGACCCTATGGTGGTCAGTGAAATAACTGGGAAATGCAGTCACGTACTCTTATAACAACATGCCATCAGTATCATTTCCTTTATATAGATATTTGCTACACTCAGAAACTTAGGCTGAATGCTGTCTGCACAATCTTTGTGCACAAGTGGAGTCTCCAGAGTTTTTGTGAGCCTTGGTTGGTGTAATTGCAAGTGTCACTCTTTTGGGTTTCTGTCACATTCTCCAAAATTTCCCTCCTCCCAGCTCTAGCTTTGCCTTCATTTTCCTGTGACAATCCTATAAATAATGTAGCGGTCTCACTGCTGGGAAGGAAGAATGAGACCCAGATGTCAGGAATAGAAAACACAGCAACTCAAAACTGGCAAAGCAGAGTGGTAAACAGAATCGGGAAAAGACGAGCCTTGAGGAACTGGGGAATGGAGAGAGACGTGATTGAAATAGGGGGTAACCTCTTGAACAAGGAACCAATTAACTTACAGAGGAGCTAGAATGGGACCAAGGAAGCTAGAGGAAAGATGGAAAAGATAGCAGAGGAGCATAGCAATGTGACCCTGACCAGCTTCTTTGCTGAGCGAGAATGATAGAACTCACGTCTGCATGAATTAAATTAGCTTTGCAACAGAGCACAGACAAGAATTCACTGGAAAAGTTCCAAAAGAGATGCATAAGTGCTTGATTTCAAAATGGGATTCAATCTATGCCATATACTTGGCTAATGAAGAAACTGCGACTCAGTTTTGCCAAGGGTTAACAGTTCAAAATTAAACACTCCATTTCCAGCAAAACGAAATGGCACGATACAAAACCTTCAAATCTGCATTTACTCCTCTGTTGCTTTCCTTTGGGAAAAAAATAATCATTGCTTATTCACTTGCTTCCAAAATCCTTCTTAACCTCTTCCTCTCTAAGCCACCTAGACTGTAAATCTGCCCGTCTCTATAGATTTCCATTTTCTGCCTTCAACTAGGCCTTTGTGGTCTCTCTTGTCTGGTCTCAGTCTCTCCAATCCTTTCTTAACGTTCCTGATCTAATGATCTGATTATGTTTCTGCTCCTCCTTGCTCAAATACTGTGATGATTCCTTCATCACTAGCAGGAAAATGGTGCACATCCTGGCATGGCATACAGGTGCATTAATAATCTGCTCGCTGCCTACTTCTATAGGTATTAAACTCCTTTGTTCTTACAATCTGTGTTTTTATTTTGAATTGTTGCAGTAATGGTGACACATAGTTTGTTCTTCATTTGCCATTTATTTGGTGAGATTCATATTAGGTTTAACCCTTCTGATGCATCCAAGGACTACAACATTGCATGTTTTCTGGGTACTAATGATTTGGAGCACAGTGTGGACACTTCCCTCCAGAAGTGTGCAACATGACCCTAGAGACTCTGTGCTTATCTCCACTTTGCCTCTCCCCTTAATGTATTATGGTGTCCCTTGGGCTGGTGGGATCATTCCAGCAAAACAGTTCCTAGATGAGGAAATTCAGAAATGAAAAAAAAAATGTTTTGAAATATTGGCACTAGATTAGGACAAGTTAGTGTGCAAATATATCCTCCCATACTTTATGGAAGAGCAAACTCATGCAAGTTACTTGTTTTATCTGAAACGTGAGATTACTAAGTACAAAATGGGTATGATAATAAAACCTACTTCACAGCGACAAAATCTATGCTATTATATGTAATGCAAGTTATCACACACTTCTGTAATTGTATAATTTGTTATATATATTATATAATGCATATATATATATATAAAACTTTTCTTGCTGTTATGGAGAACAGTACTGTGTCACATTAAGTTTGTAATTTTTCCAGTCACGTAGCAAGCAATATTTGGTGAATCAATTGATGAATAAGCAAGATAAGGTTATTTAACCTGTGAACACTGGAGCATCCTGACTGGGTACATTTTCTACTAACTTGGTACAGGGTTTTATTGGAAGAAAATATCAATATTAAATCATCAAGTAGAAAAGAAAAGGCTTCCTCAACTGAAATAACTTCAAAATTTGACTTGTAATTGCCCCCTGCAATTTGAAGAAACACATGTTTCTGATAATTAGCAGGCATTTATTTTTAGGGACATCATCTGAGCCACAGGCAGAACAATGTCTTCATCTCCTTCTTTCTGAATCCTCAGAGGCCACTAAAAGTCCTAAGGCTTACAGCACTCATTCCCACAGGTGACTAGGTCTGTAATTTGTCATTTACCTCAGCTTTCAGAGTCTGTAAGGATCAAGAGGAAATAAATTCTCTTTTTCTCTGGCTGAATTCTGCATTTAAGCAGCACCTGTCACCAAGTAGACATCGTTTCTTGCTTTATTGAGAAATCTGTTGCTAAGACACAGCTTTAATTTGTTTGCACACTTTTCATAGCAATGATGGGTGTTTATTCACCTAGAGAAACCTAGGTGTAAGAGATTAAGGTAGGTGGAAAGTTCATGATGGTAAAGGATTAAACTTCAAACAGCTACTTTATTAGGTCCTCTAGACGGGAGGCTTTCACAGAATAGTCCTGGGAACCTGTTGGAGATGCAAATTCTTGAGCCTGACTCAGATTTACTTGAATCTCAGCTTCTGATGCCCACGAATATTTAAGATAAATTTCTCTAGGGTTTCTATTAGAACATCCCTTAAGCTTATGAATCCATTTATTAATCTGAAGAAATGGGAGAAGAGAAACTAAGTTTCCTCAGTTGGAAAATCATGAGAGAACCTCACCTGAAACACAAGCCTTGAGAGAAAAACATAGAAAATATGCTTATTTTAAGATCTTCCATAAATGCCCATGTTGCTCCCTTCCTTGGATAACTGGGATCAAATAACAACATAATACAAGAAGTACAGATTGTGCCCTAGAGGAAATATCTTGTACATTAAAGCAATAAGAGCCTTTTGACAATGCATATAATCAGAAACCTGGACAACATATTTAGGAATATATACCAAGGGTGTTTTACTAATAAGGACAAAACATACCGCTGGATCTTAACTGATTTTGTTGATAAGAATATGCAAACTAAAGTTAATTCTTCAGTTTGAACACCTGGAGGTTATCTAATAACTTAATTGATTGTTTTCCTGAACCTCTGTTGTTAACAGTGGCTTATATGTAGTCAGGTTGAGATGTGACAGGTTCCTTGTCATAAGATGAGGGGAGTATGGAAAATCTCAGAAAGATGGGAATGTGTACTATCCAAGAGAGAGCTCTAAAGACCCACTCTCCAGTAAGGCAATGAGAAATACCTTAGTGAGAAACAGTTTGTACCACCACTGAGTTGCAGCTTTTTATTTTCATAGAGATTATGGAGTAGCAGAGGCCAAGGGTTAGTACTTCACTTCTGCTGTGTTTTCGTTTTTAAAATGTTGCCTTGAAATCTCTTGTGCTTGGAAATGGGGCCTGCTATGAAGAGGTGGGTCACTGTGGCTGTGGCCTAGAAGAGAGTATTTTTCTTATTTTTTATTTTAAAAAAGGAAAACAGAAAATGGTACAAATAATACAGAATTTCAAAAAACAACAGTACAAAATCAATAGTCATTAATATACTGCACATTGTTGTCTTAGAAGTAAGTGCTCAAGTTCCAAAATCAAAGCATAAAAAACGAACAATCAAGCAATGACAGCACGAACTATTCTTTTTGATGAACTAACAGAGAATTATAGTATGGAAGAGAGTTTTATTTTCCCTGGCTCTTCTGTTCTGCATCTCCTGGTTGCTATGGGGGAGCAGTCTTCAAACTCTGGCTCTCCTACAACGCTATTTCCCTCTTGGTGCCACCCTACCACGGACTGAAAACTCTAAAACATAAGCCAAAAAACCTCTCCTTTAAGATGTGGGTGTCAAGAAAAAGGAATAGTAAAACCAACTAACACAGCCACCAAAGACGAGCCTATGCCATTAACCTTCACATCTTTCTATGTCCCAGATCATACTTTTGTTCTGATGTTGACTTTATCTGATAAGAGAACTATGCCACCTTTCTTTTGTTTAGTGTTTGAGTCACAAATATTTTCACAAACTTTTACTTTAATTCTATGTTTTTGAATTTCTTATGGGCAGTATATATGGGATCTTGTATATTTATCTTGCATTTTGACTATTCATATTTAATGAGTTTCAGTTGAAATCTATCATTTTTTTCTAGCTATTTTACATTCATTTCATCTGTTCATAGATTTTTCTGATTTGTTTATGTGTACTTTAAAGGCCTTACCACAGTAGTACCGATTTATTTCTTCCATGTTTTGTGCTATTACGTTGGTACATTTTTCATTATGCTATCACTATATCCTATGTAGCTACTATTTTGCTTATTCTGTCAATTACAGCTTAGAGAAATTGAGATCAGGAAAAAATGATTTCCTTTTACTTTCATGTGTTTTATGTATTCCTGTGTTTATGTGTTCATGTATTTTTCAGTGCAGTGATTCAAAGAGAGGGTGATGTTTTGAAATCAAATCAATCATGGGGCTTTCAAGGATCTACGTCAAGGAATCAGCAAGTAGAGATGTTTGGCCTTAAAATAGGCCTGCATTTTCAATCTCTAAGACCTATTTTTCATGTGTGGCTAGAAGGACAATGGAAAAGTACACCCCTCTCAAGGAAGAGCAAGAGTGATAGAGAAAAATAACATCAAAAGCTTTTGATAGGGAGCAAAACTGGGACCTAATCAACGAACTGGCCCTACCCAGAGGATGTAGGAACATCTCAGATCTGTTACCACTTCAGTATTGTAGTCAGCAAATAAGTTCATTGATCCTCCTGTTTATCCCTGCTAAGCATGAGTTTTATTGGGAATTTTTTTTTCCTTTTTTAAAGCCTTGAATGCAGTTATGCACAAGACAGAAGGCTCTCCTGTTTTGTTCAGGGATCAGGCAAAGGCTCACAGAATACAGAAACTTTAATGAGATACTTGTCAAAAAGCCTGATAATGTGACAGGATAGGATCCTGGTATATCTTTCTTGGGGAGGAGGCTGGTGTGAGTTACATGTGGGACAGGGGAAAGCATATCTATTTAGCCTAAAAGGGGCACATAATTTTATTACATAGATTTTGTTGGATAATAAGCCACCGTGACATAAAACTGTGTACTATGTCTACTGATTCTGGGTGATTCCTCTGTTGTGTCAGGTTGGCCAGCTGTGTGTCGGAAGATGTGTCTGACATCAGCCAAGTTAGTGGGGCCATCCTGCAGCAGGCTGGTCTGTGCTTGTTCCCATGGCAATTGTTTCAGGGTTCTCAGGGACATCACAACAGCAAATCCAAGTGCAAGTGCTTTATTAACCTCAGCTTACGTTATGTCTGTTCTCACCGACGAAAAGGTCACAGAGCTAAGTTCAGATTCAAAGTATGAAGAAATGAACTCCCCCTCTTGATAGTAATGAAGCATAGGCTTCATGGGGATATTAAGAATTTGTGGTCATTTGTAGGACATGGATGCACCTTGAAACCATAACATTAACTGAAATTAATCAGACACACAAGCTTGAATATCAAATTGTTTCTCTTAAAAACTCAGAGTAAAAATAAAGAACAAAATAAAAGATAGATAACAGGAAGTGAGGAGATAGATATTTCTTGGAGGTAAAGGGGATCAAGAGCTGAGTGAGGAGTGGCAACAGGAAGGGAAAAGGGGTGACAGAAAGGAACTGGGGAGTGTTATATACATGCTCAACTCCACACAAGGAACGTAAACCTCATGTGTTGTAAACATGTCCAAAGTTAAAAAGGAAAGAGATTGAGGGATGGGAGGAACGAGGCAGGAGGGAAGGGAAAAGGAATAAAAAAGGAATTAAGGTGTGTTATGTCCAGGTACCAGCTTCCCAAAAGGAATGTAAATATTACACGCTACACACATACTAATAAACTACAAAAATTGTGGTTGCCTTTTAAATTAGAGAAGATTTATTGTAGTAATAAGATTGTCTATCATTGTCCTTTATCATGGGATTGACATAGCAAACTGTAGAAGGAGCAGACTCTCTCCACTGATAAGATTGGCCATTTGCCTTTCTTTGGGTCATGGGCAATGAACAGACCTGAGATTTACTTTACTTCTGAAGAAGCCTCACACTCACCACATATTTTTACCTTTGACATTTTTTTTTCTTTGCCAGAAAAATGGCATGTTCCATGTTCTTTGTATAGTTGGACTGTAGAATGAAGTCATATCCCGCATTGTCGCAGCTGATCTATAACATGAATAAAAAATAAGCCTTTGAATGACAATCCATTGAATTTTAGTGGTCATTCTTTACCACACCAAAATCTAGGGGGGACATATAGTGATTTATTTATTTCTCTTTTACATATTTAATCTATTGCTTTAAAATGCGTTTTCCTGTTGACTTTTTAAATTATTCAGAGCCCTCATATATATTTTAAAATGTCCTTGTTCCTATTTTCTCTTTCAGTTTTGACCCTGTCTCTTCTCAGTCATAGTAAATTTCTCAAAAAAAAAAAAAAGGATATTCATGTCTCAGATTCTTTAGTCCGTTTATGATCCCTAACTCTAGTCTTCCCTGATGACTGTTCCATTACAACTCTTACCAAAGTCACCTCCCATCCTCATGTAGCCAGTTCTTCTGAGTAAAACAGAATCCATCTTAGAAAATTTAGATTTCAAACGTTTAACAAAAACAGAAAACTTGATCTGGATTTATTTTCTCCTTTCTTTGCTGCTCTAGGTCTTCTGTGATTTTCATGGTCACTCCCAAAAGAAGAACGTGTTCATTTATGGCTGCAGCATCAAGGAAACCTTGTGGCAAGCAAACTGTGCCGTGGGTACATCTGCTGTCTTGGAGGACATCAGTTACAGGGCAAGTCATGAGGGTGAACGACATGAAGCATTTTGTGACCATAATCCGAACTTTGAGATCGCCAGCCATTCCTTTCTAAATAAGCATGTTAATGATTTTAACTGTATGATAGTAATACAAGCAGGATAAATACTTGTATAACCTTTTCCCATATTGGCTTATTTCCCAGTTGTTTCACCTTTACTTTCTGTATGAATAAAAGGGCATGAAAACTGGAGACAGGCAGGATTAGTGTGAAGCTTTACAATTAGTACGAGTCATTATGAGTCACTAGCATTACATCTCTTAGCTACCAATTTCTCATTAAGAAATTTAAAATACTGGAAGGAGCATAGTAATACTGAATGCAAAAGAACTTTAGGTAAGTATGAGGAAATAAACAGATTTAAGGCCTTAGACTACCCGTATCCTTCTATGTGAGTGTTCCATAAAAGCAGAACAGTAATCCTCTGAGCCTAATTCTATTTTTCGATGGATTCCAGTCATTCGAGCTCCCCTATTGCTTCTGGAAACAGGTAGGAAGTTAAGGAAGAGTGAAAAAGGGAGGATGTTTTTGTTGTCAGAACAGACAAAGCAAGTTCTTGCTTACTGAACATAAAGAAGAGGTAGAATAGTTTGTCTAAACACAATATGAAAACTGGTCTTTGCTACAAATTTATATAGAAATGGGACAAATTCAGATGCCACCTCCCTCTTCTAAATCTATCATTTTGAGCTTATCATTTTACTGGATACAAAATAACTATTTCCAAGGTTAGTAATACTGTAGTACTAAAAGAAGTAAAAATCCATCAAACTACTCTTCACCCTGTAAGTACTGCTCCTGTTTCCTGCGTCTCTCTCCAATCTCCTTCACCCATGTCGTTGGAAATAGCCTGCTGTGTGATTGGTACAGCTACCCAGAGACTATTAAAATAGAATTAACAGCTTATCCTCAATGACCTATTTGCTCTAAGGCTTAGTCAGAGTAATAATAATATATTTCAGAAAACTTAATTGCCTTTTCTTAGGAAACTGGTTAAATAAACCCAAATATTGATCTGGGAAGTTCATGCTGACCTCTATTAAATTATTTATGTATAACTTGAATTTTAAAAATCCTACTTGTCTTAATTATGATGTCTCTACTGCTCCTTTAAGATTATTTAATCTTAAATATGTGTCCTTTACTGCTCTTTCTTAACAGAAAGTAGCAATATTCATGGATAGTTCTATAGCCTCATGGAGCTTAGAAGAAACAAAACCTTAAGAAATCTCCTTACAAAGCCTGCATGGAGTAGGGCAGAGCCTAACCATCACAGTCAATTATAAAATGCATTCTTATCCCATGTATTTCTATTTTAGTATATTACTTATGCTATTTCACTAATAAATTCAACAAATATTTTGAAGCCCAATTTAGCATCAGGTAAATGAAAGGGATATCATGACAGAAGTGTACACATTATACACTCTAGCTGTGAAAATAAGCACAGGAGTAGTTAATAGAAATGTTAAAAGTTTAATCAGTCTGGACACTGATATTGCCCTATTTGATCCATTATTTGAGGTAGACCATTTGATTAAACCCCATTTTTTTTTCCTTTATGAAACGAAGCAGTCAAATTTTATGTGTATTTTATTAAACAGAGTTCATTGATGCTCTAGGGCTCTTCAGGGATAGTTTGTGGGTTATATGAGATGTGTGGAAGAAGCAAAGAAGATTAGATTTAAGCTTCGTCTCTCACTTTCAACTCAACATTGCTTTGGTGTCCTGCATATGTGTATCTCCTTTTTATTGCTGTTATTCAAAATCTAGGCACAGTGACCTGTATATCATGACTGCGATTACAGTGATTTCCCTAAAACATTTTATCATGGTGCAAATGAATTTTTGCAGAATAGAGAGGACTCGCTTAGTTTATTAATGAAGAAACTGAGTCCCAGGGAAGGTGTTTATGTAAGTGAAGATCATGCTATAGACACATTACTTGTGTAATAATATCAACACTGTATTTTATTATCCACATATATACGCAGATGATTATGTGTTGGTGGAGTGAATGACATTAGGGATATAAAAATCAAGAAGGAGGAATTCTGTTTATTTTATTAATTGTAAGATACACCCTCTGTGACTGAATACACTAGCATTTGAAATTAGCTGCACGTATATAATGAAAACTTAGGACAATTACAAACAATATGAAAATAGAGTTTCTCAAAAAGACAATAGCATCATAAAATTTTCAATGTAACCTACAAATATCAGGAAAAGAGGGCAAGATAGAAGTTGGAACAAAAAACAAGGACAGCATATTGAAAGTAGCAACACATATGATAGATATGAATCCAACAATATCAATAATCACTTTGAACCTCAATGATCTACATACATTAAGTTGAAAATGAATTGTCAAAGTGAATAAAAAAGTAAGACTCAACTATACGATGTGTGGAAGAAACTTGTCTGAAATACAAAGTCATACACATTAAAATCAACTAGATGGAAAAAGACATGTGATGCTAGCACTGATCAAAACAAAGTCAGGACAGTTATATTAATGCAGAGAGCAGCAGGCAAATTATCAAAGATAGAGAAGGAGAGTAATGACAACAAGGTCAGTCCTCTAAGAAGACATAACAATCCTTAGCTGGAGTATGCTTAACAGCATCAAAATACATGAGGCAAAAAAAAAAAAATAAATAAAAGACCTGCAAAGAGAAATAAGTGAATCCACTATTATCACTGGAAACGTCAAAGCCTCCTTGTCAGAAAAGGACAAATTCAGCAGGAAGAAAATCAGGATATATCTAAGTTCAACAAATACCATCAACTATATCTGGCCATTATTTTATGTATGATATCATCCAACAACAGAATACAGTCTTCTCCAGCTCACATGAAACATTCACTGTATTAGATCATATTATGGGCCCTAAACTTAAAAGAAACCATGTTCTCCAAAACAGTAGAATTAAGCTAGATATTAACAGAATAACTAAAAATTCCAAAATACACAGAGATTAAACAACACACTTCTAAATAACACACAAGTCAGGGAGAAATCTCTAAATTAAAAAATATTGTTTGAATGAAATAAATCTCTAAATTAAAAAATATTGTCTGAATGAAAATGTAGTTTATCAAAATTGAGGAAATTTAGAGAATTGAATGCTTATGTTAGGATATAATGCTTAAAACTAGTTATCTGTGTTTGTACCTTAAGAAATTAGAAAAGGAAGAACTAAGTAAAATTCAAGTAAGCAGAAAAAAGGAATTCTTAAAAATTAAGCCAAATCTAAGCATCATATTGTGTGTATTAAATATGTGCAATTTTTATTTGTCAAAGATATTGGAGTATAAATCAATGAAATGGAAAACAGGAAATCAAAAGACAAATTTAGTGTGACCAAAAGTTAGTTTTTACAAAAATCAGGAAGAATATTGAAAATATATTAAGATTAGTTGGGGTAAAATAGAGAGGGGGAGAAGATAGAAATTAGTAGTTTGAGAAATGAAAAGTGGTACATCACTACAGATTTCATAGGCACTCACTGGATAATAAAGGGATACTATGAATAACTTCATAGCCACAAATTTGATTAACTAGATGAAGCGGACCAATTTCTTAAAGACATAAACTACTAAAGCTCATACAAGAAGAAATAGGTCATTGGAATAGGCCTTTATTTACTAAAGGAGTTAGATCAATAAATTACTAATTAATACTTTTGATAAACAGAAAATCCTAGGGTCAAATGAACTGTGTTGAATTTTAAAAACATTTAAGGAAGAAATTATACCACTTCTTTACAGTCTTGGCGTATTGAAATTGAAGGAATACTTTCTAACTCATTTTATGAGGCCAGCACTAGCCCAATGTGAAGACCAGATGTAAGAAGACAAAAAGACATTAGAAGAAAAGAAAACAACAATTAATATCTCTCATGAAAATAGATGCAAAAACTTTCAAGGAAATAGCCAGTTAGTTCCAACATTGTATAATAAAGAATTATATATTATGACCTAATTATATATCCTGATATATATATTCATGGATGTTATTAGCATTTGAAAATTGATTAATATAATCTATTATATCAACAAGCTAAACAAGAAAAATTGCATGATCATATCAAAAGCATTTGACAAATTTCAATACCTATCTTTAGCGCAAACTCTCGAAAAGGGGGAATAGATTTCTCTCAACTTGATAAATAATATCTATAAAATCCTACATCATACTTAATGGTCAGAGGCCAAAAGCTTTCTCATTAAGAACAAAGAAAAAGATATCTCTCCATCATTTTTTCAAAATCATGCTAGAAACTGCAGCAAAGTAAGACAAGGAAAAAAATAAAAACATACTGATTATAAAGAGAAAAATAAAATTGGCTTTGTTTTGTTTCATGGAATGCTGAATTAACAATAATGAAAAGGTTGCAGCACAGTAGGATAATATAAAGTTAATATATAATTCAAGGATAAAATATAAATTAATGTATAATTAAATCGCCTTCCTACACACCAACAATGAAATAATAGAATTTGAAATTAAAAATGCAATACTATTTACTTTAGTATACCCTAAATTACAATATTTCATTATGAATCAAAGTATTTGTAAGACCTAATTGAGAAAAATTATGAAACTTTGATCAACAAAATCAAAGAAAAGCTAGAGGTATTCACTCTTACAGAACTGTCAAAATGTCAATTCTTCACAGCTTGATCTATAGATTCTATGCTTGAATACTTGAATTTTACTTTTAATGAATCCCATTAAAAACCACATCAAGTTATCTTATGGGTATCAATAAACAGATTATACAGAGACAGAAGACCCACAATAGTGAATACAACATAAAGGAGAAAATAGAAATTTGAAGGACTGACTGGGTCTGACTTCAAGACTTACTGAAATGTGCAGTGCGGTGCGCACTGGTGTTAAGAACAAATGAATAAGCCAGTGGAACATAAAAGGGAACCAAGAAAGGACCCTGGAATAAGGGATGATTGAAACACATTATGATTTTTAAAATGAAAATGTTTTACAATAAAGGACACATTGCCAAGAACAATGAGATACATGTGTTCAAGAATGGAGTAGGGGACATTTAAGTTTTTGAGAGATTAATAACAATGTGTCATTTACTGTAGTAAATTCTTTTATATGAAAATTCACTATATTTTTATCTTATCATACTAAACCAGTTATGGGAATTTCTGTCAAGCAAATACATTACAGTGTGTCCTTACCACTTACTTATTCACAATGTCTTCTGCTGCTGTGCTCCTCTGGCTCTTCCTCACATCAAAATGATCATTCAAGTAGAATGCTTTGAATGGACTCGGGACATCAAGGCAGCCACCACAGTGCACTGGATGGCTATAAGAATTCCTTCAGAAAATGGCAAAAATGAGATAATAATTGTCTCTGAACTGAGAGAAACCATTTTGAGAGGTATTAAGAGGCAATGTATCTTTTACTATGATATTCTGAAAAAAATAATCCTTCACCATACTTTTGGATCACACCTACTAAGTATATTCCACTGATCTTTGAGAAAGTATAAAAAGCAATAATGCTAAGCAAATTTGGTCTCTTTAACAAATGATATGGGGTAAAACATCCACATGAAACAACAACAAAATAATAAAACTAGATACAGATCTCACACTTTCATAATGATTAACTCATAGTAGATCTCAGATCTAAATGTTCAATCAAAAAACTATAAAATTCCTAGAAGAAACATAAGAGACAATCTAGGTGATTTTGGCTTGGCTTGTCAATGACTTTTTAGATATGGTATTGCAGTCATAATTTATAAAAGAAATAATTGATTAGTTGAAATTTATTAAAATCATTTTTTCTTTGCAAAACATATTGTCAGGAAAATTCAAAGACTAGTCACACACAGAAAAAAATATTTGCAAGAGACATACTAAAGGATTGTTACCTAGAACTCAGAGTTTATGTAGTGAACTTTAAAAACTCAACAAATAGAAAATGAGCAACCTGATTTAAAAATGGTCTAAAAATCCTAAAAGACACTTTACTAAAGATGATAGACAGATGACAGACAAACATACGAAAAGATGCCCACATCATTTACCAAAAAGAAGCACAGATTAAAACAATGTGGTATCACTATGTATCCATTAAAATTTGAAACACTGACAATAGTAAATTCAGACCAGCATATGGAACAGCAGAAACTTACCCATTGATGAAGGGAATGCAAGATGGTTCAACCACTTTGGAAGACAGTTTGGTGTTTTCTTGGATAGCTAGACTTATTCTTATCAAGGAATGGTTATACTCCTTGGTTTTTACCTAAGGGTTTGAAAACTTTTGTCCACACGAACCTGCAGAGATATTAATAACAATTTCATTCACAAATGCTAAATCTTAGATGACCTTCAGTATGTGAATGGGTAAGTAATTTGGGACACATCAAGACCATCGATACTATTTAGCGCTAAAAAATAAATATGGTATCAAGAAATGAAAAGACTGAAGTAACCTAAAAGATGTAAGTGACAGGAGGCAATCTGAAAAGTAGTATGATCTCAACTATGTGACAATCTAAAAAGTAGTGTGATTTCAACTATATGACATTCCGGAAAAGACAAATTCATGGAAGATCAATGATTTCCATGGGTTTGAGGGAAAGGAAGGAATGGGGCAGGTAGGGGACTGGATGTGGAGTACAGGGATTTTCAGGCAGCAAAACTATTCTGCGTGATGCTGTAATATATTGATGGCACTATCCTTTTGCCCAAGCCCAGAGAATGTACACACCGTAATTGGACTCGGGGCTTTGAGTGACAGTGATGTGTTATGCAGGTTCCTATATTATCACAAGGGAACGTGTTACTGTCAGGCATGGATTCTGGGAAAGTCCCCACACAGGATCATGGAGCATATGAGATATCCCTGTACCTTCCTCTCAGGTTTGCTCTGAATCCAGAGCAGTCCTTAGAAAATGAAATCTTTGTTTAAAATATAGAAACCACAAAAGATAGAAATACAGGATATTAGCAGATAGAAAAGGAGAGTTCATCTAAATGATATGAGTAAACTTTTTATAATAGGTAAAATAGCGATTAAAACCATTTCCTGGTATTCTCAATCACTTCTATAAGATCAATAAATGATATATTTATGTTTATGTAAATAGTTCCCTAAGGATTGGGACTAGCAGATTCTATTTATTTCATTGAATAATTATAGAGTACTCTCTGTAAACAACCTGTTCTCAATGGGCAGAGATTTTCTTATCAATGAGACACAGATATGGGTTTCTGAAATGTCCAGGCTGAAGTGAAGATACTAAACAACTGATAAATACATAATAATTTGTGATTATGTTGGAATGCTTTGAAGGTAAAACAGGGTGAAGGATTACAAGGAATGACAATATTGGCTATAATGAAATCAATTTGTAGATAGTTTTAAAAGATGAAATGAGAATGACAGTAGCATTTTAAGTTTTTAAAATGATCTATACGTCTGGGTGCTATTTGGAATCTAGAGATCACAGCAAATTGTATTAACAATTATGTTAGTATATGCTTCTAAATAATGTGCTATATGATAATGATTATATAATGTTAAATTATATTAACATGAAGATAAGTACCAGAGAGATTAAGACATTTGCTTTGCATTGTAGAAATTAACAAAACTTTATTGTTTTAAAAATAATTCAGTTCATATTCTTATCCGCTCAATATGCTTCTCTCCCTTTTTCTTTTTTTTTTTTTTTTTTGGTCTTTTTCACTTTTATCGGTACCAGGGATGGAACTCACGACTGCCTGCTTGCAAGGCAGGCGCTTATGCCATTGAGCTAAATCCCCAGCCCCCTCTCCCTTTTTCTTATAAATTTTTCAAAAGCCTGAAGTTTCACAGTTTATAATCTTCTAATGTACATAATTTTCTGTTATGTGCTATGTTGAACATACGCTGTCACTATTGAAGCTAGAGACCTCTTGTTAATATCACAGAAGTTCTGGGTCTGCCTAAGCTCCGTATTGCTGCTGATCCAAGGACCACATGTCCTATCGACTCTGAGTCATGGTCCCCCTGGGGCCAGATCCAGTGGCTGCAAGCCCTGTCTCTGTCAATCACAGTGCCAAGAGTCTACAGATACCTTCTACATGGAGATTAAGTGATCATAAATAAAGCATTTTTACTCCAAGAAAAGGTGGGATATATGAATCCAGAGAGGATGGAGTTTTAGGAGTTTTATAATTGATCCAGCCTCAGATTTATGGCTTAGAAGATGTGACTGAAAAGTTCATTTTGGCAATCATACGCTCATAGGAAACAAGAGAACTTCATGTGGGCTCTCGCTCAAGAATCTTCAGTGGCCCCTACGGCCCTCTGAGCTGAACGAACAGCTCTTAGTCTGACCCTGCTAGGAAGCAGTGGAGCTCGATGGAGTCACTATAAATTTAAGGCTTCTGTGTCTTTGAGATTTTGCATATGCGCAACTCAGCAATACATGGATCCAAATGTATGTATGCAGCAGAGGGCCATAGTGATATGGAAAAGTGGAGTCAAAGATGACGGCCTTTTGAGTTGTCCAAGTTGGCATTTGAATCTTACACTAGCCACTTTGCAGTGATGATACTCAAACTATTTATTCCTAACTTTTCTAAGCCTCTATTTCTTTATATTCAAAATGATAAAAATGTATTTATTTCTTATGATTAATAAATTATTCCCTGTCACATATATTAAATATTTGATATATAGAGATGCTTAGTAAATGCCAAGAACCTATTTTTATGATGAAAATTCCTAATCATCTGCAGCTCATCATAGTTTAATTTTTCTTTTTATCATAGACTCTTCCCAAAATTCTTGATAAGCTGGCACCTGCATTCACAATGAGCAGCTGCAGCTTTCTTGTGGAGAAATCTCGAGCCTCCACTGCCCGGGTGGTGGTGTGGAGAGAGATGGGCGTGTCTAGAAGCTACACCATGGAGAGCAGCTACTGTGGTTGCAACCAGGGCCCCTATAAGGTATGTGAGGCTGCGTGCCACCCCCAATGCTTCCTGCCCAGCAGACATACACAGACATGGAGAGCAATAACAGTTTATCCCTGTGTTCTCACTTTGAAAGATAAGAAGGCTCCACGTAGAGGAAGTCTTGCCCCTTTGCCTTGAAGAGCTGATTCCTTGATGGCACCTTCTCTGTGTACCCTAGAAGCAGTGTGTGAATGCTTTCCAATTTAGTTCTTCCATCAGATGGGCCTAACTAGTAAGAACCAAGGAGCCTCCTTCTGACCTGTATCACCTGCTTTTGCAAAGTTCTTCTTGTCTGGCTCTGCATTATACATGGAAAACTATTGTCTTTTGTAACATGTGGATTAGTCCCATATGCAACATAAAGGGCATAGATCATTTATAGATATGGTCAATACATTTATGTGCTATATTGGTTTTATATGTCAATCTAAATCAACAGCTCTTTGTGTTACCCTATTGTCACCAGGAATGTATATATGGTGTGGTCTCCCAGAATGAGTGGGTCTGGAACTCATATACTGGTGTCAAGGAAAATGCTCTCGTATAAATCATGTTCTTTCTACAGCTATATTAACTGCATGAGCAGCTGGATAGCTGCTGGAGCAAGCTGTTCTGGCTGCTCTTCATGCTCCCCCATAGAGAAACATAAATAAGGGACACCGTGACAGTGCCAGGGTAATAGACTCTTTAAATTTCTTAGGCAAGCTGACAGTGTACTCACTGGTAGTTTCCATTCAACTCTATGAATACCTGCACCTCACCAGCATTCAAGCTCCTTGTTTTGGCTTTGATATTCTCACAGAGCAGCCAGGAAGCATTTGGCATTTCTGCAGTCCTGAGCTTGTAGGAGTCTGTTAGCTATCAAAGGGAGTGTGGGAGTGACAGGCAGAGAACATTATCTAACTTCCCACCTAGTCAGAGATTTTTGACAGTAGGCCACTAAACTGCTCAGTGTAACCCCTTAACTCTGTCAAAAGCACCCAAAGATTTGTTTCTGAGAATTATTTTGTTCCTGGATGAATGTTATTAGACTGAATTAATCTTATATATTCGTAGTAATGTAGACACACAAAAAAGTTGAAATCATTGGATAAATATTAAAAGACTTCATTTTTCCTCTTACAGTAATGCTGGAAGTATCTTCCCCTCTTTGAACCAATGAATTTGACATGCAGGGGCCTATACGGGTTCATTTCCTCTGTACCGCAAATTTTTGCAAATATTTACTTGAAAGTACTTGGAGGTTATTCTATCAGGAGCCTGTTCATTATTGACATTCAAAATCTAATAGGTGGGAAGAAACTAAGCCTGGAATATTATAATTTTAAGATTTTAAGGTTATAGATTGTGTCTCTCTACTTACATGCTTCTATATGGAAAGGGCTAGTCCTTTATTTAAATGACATTTTATACAACCTTCCATGGGATTTATCAGATTGGTGACTTACACTCATTTTGTTTCTCCAAGCACCAATTCAGACTAACAGTTTCTAGTCATGTAAGTGTCATTGCCATTCATGTAAATCCTGTTAGTTGTTTTGAACACTAAATGGCTCATAGGTCAGGCCCTCATCAGCTCTCCATTTTCCATATGACACACATAATGCCTATTAGAAATGACTAAGAATGAAAGAGATCCCCCCAATGAGATGGCTTTCAGATATCTAGGCTGCATTTATCTCATGAAATTTTACACATGGTTTTTGTATGAGGTCTCTAGAAGAACGAATGGGGAGAGATCTGGCTAGAGAAAATCCTAACAGTGCCAGACCAGGTTTTGTTCTAAAAAATTCCATTCTGCATATGAAACACCTCTCTAAAAATGGATTGGTTTTTCCTTTCTCTTTGTTTTCCTGTCCTTACAAACTGTTGAGTAGATGAGCAGTGAAAAAAGAGTGGTGAGTAATTTTACATGTGAGAGTGCCCAACCTACAAGGGAAAGAAGCCAGCCCAGAGTTGGGTGTTTTGGTGATTTTTGTTTGAGGTATATAATAAAGTCTATGAGCTTTAAAGCAGTATAGAAATTTCCATCCTGTACATATTGCAAATGATTTTTGTACATTGGGAAGCTATGTCCCATTTGGGTCTTGAGGTTATTATTCTAAGGTCATCTTTCTAGTTTTTGTTTAGCATTAACATTTATCCAAAAGATGGAGGATTCTTAAATACACCCACGAGGGGCATTCCTTCCTTCCTTCATAAGAATATAAATATTTTTGCAGTTTCTCTGGTTAACATGACTTTAAAGCAGTTCCAATCGTTTCTCCCCCAGCACCCTAAGTACCTGATTTGTTAGTAGTGAAATGAAGTATCATTTCTTGCAGTGACATTTATGTTGGAACTACATTAAAGAACATAAGCTATTACCTTCAAATAATTATTATTAATATGATATTTTCTCTTCTATTTTTCAGTCCATAACTGGCTAATTTAAAAAAAATTCTCCTGCTTTTTATTTCTTTGAGATACAGTCTGTGCTGTTAGGCATACACTTAGATCTGTAATTTGTATTTAATGTGGAAGTCCCACCCACTGAAAGATTTACTTTACCTATTAGTGACTGGCTTAAAGTTATTGAAGCTGTTCAGGGGAAAACCAAAATGGAATGATGCGTCCTCTAGAGGCTCATTTTTTAGAGGCTCCAGTCTATGTGGACAGCTGTGTGTTTCACACTGAGTATTTGTGACCTGGGGCCATATACAGGGTGTGTTTGCACATACAAAGGCATAGAATTGGGCCCCGTGGGCTGCTAGTGGCTTAGGAGGGTAATGCTAGTACTCCCACCCAAGCAGTCTGTTGACTCGCTTCTTGGCAATGCAACTAACTTGTGGGATAGCAAAGTGGACTTAGAGGAAGGGTGGAAGATGGGTGACTCCTATGAGGTTTGAAGAGTGACTCAACCGCTGTTTAAATGCTCTACCTGCAAATGACATTTTTCTGTTGTGGTCCCACAGGTGATCTATCTTCCTCAACGTCCATAGAGGGTCCTTTACGTAACCTAAATCTGCTCAAGTTTTATTTCCCATAATCCACCCAAATGTCTTTATTATGTCTAGCTAAAATCCATTATTATGACGTTAAAGCCCTTTACAATCTCTTTACTTTTTAAACACTTGATGCTTAGTGTAGCATTGAGTGGTATTAGAAACGTGTTCTGGATGATAAATGAATCAGTAAGTGAACAAATGAATGACTTTCCAGACAGTAAAATGATCATCCTCTTATGGCTGTGGGTGACTCGAAGAGAAGAAAGGATCGCTGTGGTCCAAGTGTAACTAGGAGCCACTCCAAAGAAGAGATTTTAATTGTGGTTGGACTGTGTAGACAATGCATGAGTTAGAGAGGGAAGATGTGGAATGCAATGCTGAGACCTCTTACTGAGGACCTGGTCAAGATCCCTGATTACCTGTATCAAAAATACGACAAGAAGGTAAAATAAGAAACAGAGACAAATTTAGTAATGCTTGATGAGTGACTGGGAATTTGATGTCTCCAGATGGACCAAGAGAGTGACTTTCCAAGACAGCCACTATTTATTGGGTGTGTACAGTTATAGGTGGGGCTAGCAAAAGATTCAAAATTGGCAGAAGACTGAGAGGTCTGTGACTCATGAGGGTGGAGATGATCTTATGCTAAGAAGGAGCTTTCCCTGGAGTGATTTTCTTAATTTACTGGTTTTAGTTTTAGCATTAGTGGGTGGGAGAGGATGACCCATCTCTAAAGAGTTAATAGGCAGTCTCAAATGGATGATAATGATATTCTCAAGCCTCCATTTATCCCTTAGGAAAGTATGCAAAATGAGCCATTGTGAATTTGTGGTTCTCAATAACCTATCAGACCTGTGATTGTGTATATATTTTGAGAAAATTTAATATATTGTTTCCCAGAGTATGGTGCTTTCCGTTTTTCTAACCCAGATGTGGAATCTCTCATGGCTGCATTCTAATAACAGATAATGACTAGGCAGAAAAACTTCATCTGTACATGTGGTAGATACTGCCATTCACCCTCTAGATCCACCTTTAGGATCCAGACACGCATTGTCCCTGGATGCTCACAGCTGTGTCCACAATCAGGCATTGTCTGTAGTTGACAGATGTGGCCTGCCCAATGATGAGGTCCTCCTGCAGGACAGCTTGCATCCAGTGGCTGATCTGGGTGGGATGCAAAGGTCTTGCCTCTTTGCTTCAATTGGGACAACTCTAAAGGATCTTTCCAAGGCTCAAGCTCCCTGCAGGATCAGCTGCAATTACACTGTTGTTCAACTTCTCTTCTCCTCAATTCTGTTTTCCTGCCACTCGCAGATGTTCCATGAGCAATTCCCAAAAGTCCTTCCACATGCAAATCTCAGAGCCTCAAAGGATGCTTCCTGGGGAAAACACCTTGTAACAATATTTCACAAAGGCTTAGATTAAAGGACCTGAATGTTGGAATTTGGTACTTAAAGTGCTGAAGGTGGTTTGACAGGGATGAATTTCATGCAAAAAATTAAGTCATCTGAACTCAACATGCAAGTGTCCAAATGTTTGTTCATTTAAACTCTGCTTGCGTTCATTTTTGATGGCATGAGACCCCTACATGACTAGAGTGCACCGCTTGGGGAAGGGTTTCTGGCATACTGACCACAAATGAACACAATCTGGGTGGCTTAAAACAACATAAACTTATTTTCTCACAGTTATGGAGGCTGGAAGGCTGAAATCCAGGTATGAGCAGGGCTGGGCTCTCTCTAAAGGCTCCAGGGAAACGCTGTTCCATGCTTTTCTTAACTGCCGATGTTACCAAGGGTTCTTGATCTCTGTGGGGATGTGGTTGCACAGCTGTAGCCTCTGCCTTTGTTCTCATGCAGACTTCACCACTATGTGCCTCTTTCTCCTTATCCATGTCTTCTTCCCTTCTTCTCAGGACACAAGTCATGCTGCTGCAAGGCTCTACCTTACTGTAGTATGACCTCACCTAATTATGTGTACCACAGCATTTTTTATTAATTAAGTTTATTCTACATTTTAAGTATAGATAATGATAATTCATGATAAGGAATTTGTATGTGTACATAATATAACTCAACTCTTTTTTCCCCATTCCCCTGTCCTCTTCTCAATTCCTCTTTATTTATAAGAGTTTGTGTTTCCATTTTTCTTTCTTTTCTCATCACTGTTTTCTTTTCCTTTCTTTGCTTTTCCGCTTCTTAGTTCCTCTTCCATTTTCCTTCAATTTCACATTTTCTTTCTATTTCACAATATCTGTTACACAGTTTGGTCTTTATTTACACTTTCGGTTTCTTGTACTTGAGGATAGTCTCTTAAGTGAAATAAATAGGGCAACCCTATTTCTGAGTGGATCACATTTCTGCAGTTCTGTGAAAGAGATGAATTTGGAAGAGGCGCTATTCAATGTACATATGGGACAAAACACAATTTCCAAACATCTAGATCTAAGAAATAAGGGGAGAAATTGCATTCCTGTCTTTATAGTGCTGTACCATGAAACTCCACATGTTCTTATATTCTTTCTATCTTATGATCAGGAAAATGAGTCTTCTTGGAGCTTCTTAGAAAATGTGGTCGACAGTCATGACATGTATGGTGGTGGCTGATTAATGTCTTTTCTATAATATCCAATATTTAAGTAGGAGGAAGGATTAGCAAATGCATACATAGTATTCCATATGCAATAATCCTTACATTGCTCCGTATCTGATGCTGCATAACAGAACATTACAGTCAGTTTTATTACCCTTGGAAGCCCATTTATCAAAAGAGCTAACATAGTTTAAGAGGTCAAATCACTTGCTTACATTAACTAAGCTAGCAAGCTTTAGAGTCAGGCTTTGGAAGCCAAGCAGATTTGACATTGGAATCTTTGCTTTCTGACCAGTAGTGTGTGACTGGGAAAAGGAATCCTGAACTGCAGCAACAGGAAACCCAGCTTCTGCATTTGGCCACCATTAAGTACAAGACTTGATCACAAAAAGTGTGGATGGTTAACTAAAAATACATTATAGTACACGACGTATTGCCCTCAATGCTTCCTAAAATACTACACTTTCCTTGTCTTCAAATACATTTACGCCCTCATCCTTGCCACTTTCTGGTTGTTTCGTGTTGTTGTTTGTCTATTTGTATGTTTGTTTGGTACTGGGAATTGAACCTGGGACCTTATTCTCGCCAGGCAGGTGCTGTACTGCAGAGGAGTATCTGAGGTCTATCTTTTGTCACTTTCTGAAGCAGTTCTAAAAATCTTTGTGAATGTCATTTTGTGGCAGGCTCGGTGTCTTGAATTGATTCACATCATTTCCAACATTTTCTGTCAAATTGAACATTGCGCTGTGTACTCATCCATCTTATCCATTGGACCTGGTTTCGTGAGACGTATGGTTCTTCCCTAAGTGAAAATGCCCATGAAAGATAAATGTTTTGAACTAATTCAGGGCTGTAAGGCAGCCACAATAGTGCGACTAGAGACACTCAAGAAAGAGAACTTTCAGAACTGTTTCAGAAAGTGGCAAAGTGATGGGTTAAGTGCGGTAGAAGTGAAAGGGAGGATTTTGAGGTGAGTTAATGGCAATAACTTTTATCCTACTCACTGAATTTTTGGATCATATCTGGTAGATCTGTGGCAATGACTGTGTCTCTCTGGGCCAGAGGTTGTTTTTTAATATTAACAGAATGACATAATTAAAACTAATGGATGCATATGATTCCTATCAAACTATGCATGACAAGGGCTAACGTTATTTGATACCTAAGAGATTTTTAGATTCACCTTATACCCAGGTGACTGTGCATGATGGAAAACCCCTGAAAATCTTCTACAACTTGTTATGACATTTTTTTAACAGAGAAAAAAATCACTCCTTCAACTACCAATTTGCTAAGTTTTAGGTGACTGTGGCTGTTTATTCACCATTCTCTCTTTCCTCCATTCTGTCCCCTCCTGGTTGTCCTGCCTCCCCACCTGCAGCGTAAAACAAAAGGGATGGGAGGGGGTTGTAACTCATATGAAGCATCAGATTTTACAAGCAGAAGATATGAGGGGAGTAGGATCTTTATTAAAACAACCAATTTAAGCTTGTAACACACAGTGTTTTTATGTTGCTTAATATATTCATTTCATGTCCTTGTCCAGTCAGAAACCCACTGTACTCTCATAGCCTTTTGGATTTGCACAGCCTGGACTGATCACTTCCTCTTCTAACATATCCTAAGCTTCAGGAAGAGATTTGAGAATAGTAATTCAGAAGATACTCTTGTGTTGTGGTCATGATTGCAATAAGCTTTCATATGCAGCAATCTGGAGAAATTTAAACCTGTTCCCGTCTGTTTTCTCATTCTTCGCTGCTTCCTTTCTCTTTTCCTAGCAGGAGGCTCACAAACTCTCCTCATATGAATTGACTTAGCTCATTTTGGCCTTCAAGACAAGAGGTATTTTATTTATTTTTAATGTAATCTGAGAAATAGTATCCAGTAACCTAATCTGAAAAAAATTTGAAAACCTCACCCAGCTTTAGTGTAGATTAGAGTCACCCAAGAAACTTAAACAGTGAAGATTTCTAAGATGTGTGTCTAGAGATTTTTTAGTTTGGGATAAGACCCAGGAATCTGGATTTTATCAAGTCTACCCAGACGATCAGAACTTGATGATCCAGGGCCTCATCATTCAGAGAGTGACCAAGATGCCAAGATCAGATGTAAACTGCAATTTGATTTTGAAACTAGCTTCTGTTTTTGTTCATTTAGTTCTCATTCTCTTTATGCTGTGGAGAAAATTTTTCATAATGTCTCAAATTTTCCTGTCTCCACCTTTTCCCCTTTGTCTGTGTTATTAAGTAACTCGGTTAGTTCTTAAAATTTCCCAGTGAAAATTTACAAATGTTTTTGTTTCTTTGTTCATGTTTCCTAGCTCCTATGACACCCAGCTCAGGATTCATTAAATTGGTGTCTTTGAAAATTTTTCTTGTGTGAACTTTCAAGAGCCTAGAAAGAGACAGAGTCATACGGATTGTTTGTTTGGCTAAGTGTGCGTTTTCCTGGGGAGAGGACCTGTGGTGAAAGATATTCTTAAAAGGATGTGTGACACAAAAGAGTTTCAGAGCTCATGTTTATAGTATCCAAGATCTCTTAAAGGCTCTTCACAGCTTCTTAGTTTTTGATCAGTTCTAGAAGTGCTTGGTTTGATTTTGTGAAAATCAGCCAGACTGTATAAACTGCTGAGTATTTCCTCCTATGTATCAATTAGTGCAAGAGCACTGACACGTCTCATTCCGTGTTTATTGGGTCAACATCTAAATCTTCTGTGATGACATAGGACCCTAATATTCCCAAGATGGTCTTGCTCACAGGTGGTGGTTTAGTCCTCACATTTGTTAAAAAAAGAAGAAACTTAGTTCCCACCTGCTGGATCTGAATCTGCATTTTACGGATCTTTGCCATGGGATTTCCTCTCTACCCCAGTAACTTTGGATAGCTACTGATTTAGAGTATCCCTGATCATTAGGGATGCACAGAAGATTGTGAAGACTCAAGAGGTCAAGGAAAGGAAATTGGAGAGGTTTTTTTTTTTTTGTTAGTTCAAACGAAACTACTTGTTAGTCCCAGAACATTCTTTTTTCACCTAAAATGAGATGCCATCTAAAGTAACATGATTTAAGAGTTAAAAGTAGCCCCAAATATGAGACATTTTGTTGATCTGTGCTAGTGTTTTAATGTTTCATGGGTTTTTATTTTTTCACCCATATTCTCTAATAGCCTTCCTGTCTCTAAAGCTTAACACTGAGGACAGTTTTTCCAATGCTCATTCTGCCATTAGGATGTCACTTTATTCCTTTGTAGATATCAAACATGCAATTCAGATGCTGACCCATCATTTTGGTTGAAGATTATTTGAACTGTTCACGTCAATGCTCTCTTCTTAACTGTGCTTCAACAAGCGTTGTCTTGTTCTTTATTTTATTTTTTGAAATTCACTTTCTTTATGATCTCAAAGCACATCACAGTAGTTTATTAGTCCACTAAAGGCTTGATTATGTAGAGAAATACTATCCTCGTTCTGCAGCGCTCAGTTTCATAATATCTGTCAGCACTTTAATAGAGTACTAAAAGAAATTAAGTAAAAATCAAAAGGCAGTATTGTTAATAAGGTTGACAGCAGGGGCCTTTCCTAGGATTACTGAGGCCCCAGCAGCCTTGAATTTTAAATGCTCATTGTAGAAAATGACTCCTTTATCAAAAACAAAGAGGGAATCTGACACTTGGAATAATCCCATAAGCCTCAAATGATTTCTGCTTCTTTAAAAATAATTTGGCTTCCAATGCCCAAGAAGAAGCAAGATATTTTATCTCTGCAAATCTTGCTTTCCCTGTGTGATTAGTGTAAATGCAATAAGCTAGATACCCGTAAGGATCAGAAATCTAAAACCAAAGAAAGCTCTGATTTAAGCCAGGGTTTATTTAGCTTGTAGCATAGGGAAATAGGATTGGTCTAACTCTGAATGCTTTTCATTGGTCTGTGGTGCATGACTGACCCCTTGGAGGACCGTTGCCATACAGCTGTGCTGAGAAAGGGAGAGTGTGGATCAGCAAGAGTTACCCATGGGGTGGTCTCTAGTAAATGAGGTGAACCCTAACCCACCTTACTTCTTGGACTAGGAGAGGCAGGTTATGATTCAAGCCCTCAAGCCATTCCTTTGACATTCTCCACCATGTCTTCATTTCGATAGAACAATGTTAATGCTTTCTATTTTTAAAAGAAGTAATTCTTTTCACATGCCCATTTTCCCTGAATATAAATGAATACAAACATTTTAGAAGACTTTGAACTCTATTGTTAGAAGGTAGGCATCGGTTATTTTATATAAATTCATAATGGTTTAATCAATCAACATATATGTATTAGGTATCTACTTTGATCTGAAATTAACACTGAAGATATATAGAAAGCTAAAAGCACTTAACCATGGCCAGATATGTGGTCATAGCATCTTTACTCATCATCATTCATGAAGCAGGTTTTTAGCCAGGCATGGTGGTGGACTCCTGTAATACCAGCATTCAGGAGGCAGAGGCAAGAGGATCACTGTGAGTTTGAGATGAGCCTGGGCTATAACATGAACTCAAGGCCAGCCTTATTGCATAGTAAGGCCCTGTTTTGAAAAGATGAAAAACAAACAAAATAAACAAGCAAACAAAAGAAAAACCCTAGGTTTTTAAAATTCATATTATGTTAAGAGTAAGAACATGACCCAGAGTGGAACTGACAGTTTCCCAAGCTCCAGAATTTATAGTTCAGCCAGAAAGGCAGAGAATTAAATAAACAAAAACAGAAGAGAATTTTATGGAAAAAAATATGGGTACTATGAAAAAGCACAGAAGAAGGAGATGATTATTTCGGATTTTGGTAAATGTTGGTTTATTTGAATACAAATTATCTACAAGGTGTGCATATGTATGTGTGTGTGTGCGTGTGTGTGTAAAATTGGAAAGGTAACATCTGATAACACAGAAGATAATTTTTTGGAAGTAGGACAGGGTAAGGAAGTCTTTGCTTTTCCTTTGGTCCTGGTTTTCTTTCATCTTTCTTCTGTCTCATTTTATATTTCTAAATCTCACAGTGAAAAGTCATGCTGGGAGTACAAATCCCACTGGAGCCCAGTGGCCTGAAATCCCAGGACACCTCACGCTGCTCCTTGGTCCAGCGTACTCTGCATGGGATCCGACCCCATGCACTGCAGGGATTTCTGTATTTCTGTGGAGCAGAGAGTTAGCTGTGCTTCCCTGAAGGCAAACAGAATCAGAAATTCAAAAATGTTTTGAAATCCTTCTTAGGCTGATAAATAATAGTGAAATTTTAACAAAACTAGTTATTAATTATCATGTTCCAAATGGAACCTTGATTAAATAACCCCCAATGTTCCTGAAAATGACAGAAATCACCATCTTTATGGCCCCTTCCCTTTTAAAATTGTTGTATAATTTACAAAACAGTTTCATAAACTTCGCTACCCCAAATGAGCTGGCCAACTGTCACTGACCAAACATGGCAGAAAATGGAAATTGGGGTGAGCAAAATAAATCAGGGATGCGGAATGAAAAGCAATGTAGAGTGTGACATTGCTGCCCTGGATGCAGCTGTCGGGGGTCTGCCCAGCTGTACAGGAGGCTCCTGGAAAGTTGCTTGTGGGGAAGAAGGAAGGAGGAAGCAGTCACTCCTGTTCTGTATGACACCTCATCTTTCTGGTTCCTGTAGACAAGCAGTGTACTCAGAGGATTGAAATGACTTGTTCAGTTTGTACCATCCATCCTGTCCTACTGCTCCTTTTCCTAGCTGAGAGTCCTGGAGAAGCCAGCCAGTCTTGTAAGGCTGTTTGTGCTGGTTACACAGTAGCAGCAAACAAGGAACCCTAATAGCTTGTCACTGGTAACCCAGCCCGGAACTCTGAGGTCTGACCGGACTTGCTGGCACCTCTAGCAAATCTCCCCACCAGGGACCCAAGAGCTGATGCCACTGAGGGAATCTGAGGAGGCTCCTAAATATATTCTCTATAATTTTCAATAAAACCTCAACATTTTAGTTATAAAAGTAATAGCAAAAATTGGTAGTATACACCCTTTTTATGTTTTGCTTTTTTAAAGATATAAAATATTGACAATAACCAATGAAAATGTATGTGATTTTTGACCCTGAAGTTCTACTCCCAAAAATTTCATCCTCGATATACCTCCCTTAAAAAAGAATACATGTACATGGTTGTTATTACTTCTTATTAGTGAAAACATGGAAACAATGTCAAATTCCCACCAACAGAGGATTAGTGAAATAATTCAATGTCAGTCTGAAAAATGAATGATACAGATAGTAAAAAATGAGGAAAGTAATTAATATACACATGAGATTAATGTTTCTACTCATTAGCTTTGTAGTTTATTGAGTTATTTATTGACATTTACTTTGAGTGTATTCTCCTTTAGCCTTTAATATAGTTATGAGGAAAAAGAGATAATGATTGTATTTCCCTCCAACATGTGTAAAGCACTTATAGGATCTGACACAAAAGAGTATCTAAACTTCATCTTTGCTGTTATCCCTATCTACCATTCTCTCATACATTATTATACTCAGTCTACTAACGTGAAACTGGAGATGTGAAAATTCTAATGACATTCCTGATCCTCCACAACTAGTTAGTGATATCCTTAAGTTTACCACTTTGTTTCTCAATGATGAAATTTTCAGATGTTCCATAGCTATGGTAAGTAGTTGTTTCATTAAATGGCAAAATTTATATCTAAAACAATTTTAGCAAAATGGAATGCTGAATAAAATTTCAAGAAGAAGAAATTTATAGAGAGCCTCTCCCAGTTCTCATATTGGTCCAGAATGTTTGTATTTTAAATCCCATTGAAAAATTGTTGGAATTTCAATTTTAATTCCAATCTACCACTTCAGTGCCACCCACAGTGAGAATAAAGACACTAAAACATATTTATAGTTAAGGGTAGCCAGTGGGGTCCTAAGTCCAGCCAAGATGGTGGTTCACTGGAACAAAGACCTTGATGCAGGACCTAGCCTTGAATTTATTAATTTTCAACCAGAGAAGTGGCTTGGGAATGAGTGATTTTGCGAGTGGCAGGAAATACATGAGTACTGTGAGCTGGGGTAAGTAGGAGGCCTGAAATTGCCTCTGCAATGTGTAGAGAGAAGGATTTGCAGAAAGGCTAATCTGCATAACACAATTGAGGTAATAGCTAATGTTTTGAGGTTGGTGCTTGGGGTCTGATGTGCAAACTTTTCTATCCTGGGAGATCATAGCCTCTTATCTCAAGGCTCCATCCCATTTGGCAGGTGGATGACTGCTCTTTATCTTGCCCTGCTCAACCATGTTTTTTGGGGGAGCCATGCGGTGGGGAAACAGCAAATCCCCTAGCTTTAAAGATATCACATCAGCACCTCAGCCAGCCCTATGTACATTGCTTAAAGACAATTGAAGGGATAAGGAAATGGCCCAGCCAGCTCTGTGCATACCAGCACATGGAGACAAGGCCAGGTTTAGTCAAAATGGACGTGACTGCTTTTTATTCAAGGAGAGTCATCCAAGTGGTCCTCCGCAGAACTTACTATGGATAATTGAGGACACCTTATTTTGTTTAAAACACAGTCATTTAACTGCAAGAAAGTTTCTAAAACTATTTGAAGATTTTTACTTATTTTTATTTTAATGTGAGTTGAATATGACCTGTGACTTACCAGTGTGAATGTGACATTAGATTACATTAAAATTATCATAATGCCCCAAATGAGAAACCTTTATTTCTGCTTTCTCCAGTTTAGTATAATTGCACTGAGAAAAATGTCATCTGTCTGATAATGTGACTCAATTTTCAGATACGTGTGGAAAAATTGTAGTAGAAGTAAGCAACAGTTAGATTTTTTTAAAAAAAGCCTTGAGTCATCTTAAAGGGTATGGAACCTATTTCAAAGATAATAAGAGTCCACTGATATCATTAAAGAGAAGAGGATCACAAGCATCATAACTGACTTTTAGACATCTATGTGGTGAATGGGTCAGGTGCAGGAAATCCAGTCAGGAGGCTATTGTACAGCTCATTGCAGAAGAAGGGGAGAAAACAGGAGCAACACATTCAAGAGCTATTCAAGAGGTAGCATTGCCTGGGTGTGTTAATGAGCCATTTGAGCTTGTCAAGGATAAAAATGTATGAAGATTACACATGCGCAGTGACATTCAGATTCCTGGGGTGCATCTGATATTGGAATTGTAAGGTGAGCTGTCTTAAGGGCATATTTAGTTCATCATATGTATCAGGAAGTGAAGTATTCGTTCATAGGCAAACTGTCAACTTCAAATGTTAAGAAAAAACTAAAACACTAAAACTTGGCCTGATAGATAAACTCTGTGGCCAAGTCCTTCTGAGTTATTCTGGAAGCTGCAATCAAACCATGAATGGAAGAGAAGTTAAAATTGCTGAGTTAACCTTAGAGAGACTTTTTAAGACACGCTCATTACTGCAGGAACACAACTGACCTTATCTTTGCTGCAGCCTAATTTAAATTCTAATGCTTATTCTTCTGTGCACTCCAAAATTCATGTTATAGGTTTCCTTGTTACCAGGAGCTTCCTAGAAATGCAAGTGTGTACTTTTGGCACTATTTTGCATAGAAAAAGAAATCTCAGCCAAATTGAACCCACCTCCCTCCATATATTTGACAAGTAATATGGCCTATAATTAACTTATTTTGTTATTTGGATTTTTTTCTGGACTTTGAACATACATGTGCACTTAAGATTGGTCACCAATATACACATACATCTGAAGATTATTAAAATTTTCACTAGCACTTGTCATGAGAATTCTCCACATAGCTCTGAAGATTTCATGCTCACAATGATTGCATTTTGGTCAAACATTACAGTGACTATATTTTCCTTGCAATTGTTGACATTTTGGTTACATAAAGACTTGCTCTGTACTTTGCATCCTTAGGAGGAAGATCTTTATGTGTAAACGTTTCTCCACTCACCAGCAATATTTTCAATTAATGAGATAGAGTTGTGAAAGGGGAATTGCCAGGTCAATGTTTTAGAAAAATGATGGGAACCAAAATGAAAAATATTATTTATCCAATCACACCTGGCTTGTGTTTGGCTTCTTGCTCATTGTTGGTGTGAGATGTTGGATTTCCACTTGGACTCTTCAGTTTATCCATTGTTATGGTTTATATCTGAAATGAGCAATGAGATGTACCATGAGATGAATGAGTTTCCTCTACCATGCCCTCTGCCTCACCACAGGCCTGCAAAAATGGAGTCACTTGACTATGTCCTGAAATTGCTGAAAACATGAGCCAAAATAAGCCTGTCCTCCTTCAAATGTATTTTTCTCAGATATTTTGTGCAGCCATGGGAAGCTGACAAACACCTATACAGCACACTAAACTGAAGCACCAGGCAACTCAGTACAGAGAAGAAGAGGGGTGGAATAGAACTGGAATGGCCACTTTTATTTTAAACTTTTTTCTTAAGTTCTATCATTTTTCTTCTGTAATAAGTTCCATTTTTACTCTGCACACCCAGATCAGCTAGTGTAAAGCTCTAATATCAGCATTTCTTACATGTTTCCACATTTAGATGTATCTGATAGATGTGATTTGGTTTTAGCTCTTATGAAATAGTATTCTGAAGAGGCCATTGCTACCACAATCAGACTGACTTCCAAACTGCCTTGTCATTTTAGCAGTCATTTGAAATCTCATTTACCACAGGCATCCATCGCCAGTGACCATAACAAATCAATTTGTACATCCCAACATTCCTCAGACACTCTTCAGTCACCCACGGATGAGTTGAGTACAGCTGTCATGATCAAACCCCACATAAAATCCAGGAACAGAGTCTTGTTCTTCCACAAATCTCCCTGAAATATCTACTTCATCACTGGCCTCACAGGCACAGAAATAAGACCACTTCTAATCCTGATCATGAAATATTATGGAGATTATCAAGGAAAGTGGTGAAATAGAAAACAACTAGCTTCCTCTCTTCATCAAGGACACAAGCAATGAATTTTATTTGGATAATAAAATTCTTATCAAATAACTGGCTATCTGTCTGCATAAGTTACTAAAACGATTACAGAAACCAGGTGATCTCTGCAGCTTGGAATTTGGCAATATCAGTACTGTTTATATTTTGGGCTGATAATTTTTTTGTTATTGGCTGTATTATCAAATATTGGCAGAGAAGAGTTGAGTAACATTTTCAAGATCACCTGGAAAAAAGCGAGTTGACCTGCATATCTTAGGATGCTTAGCAGCATCCCTAAACTGTTCCCACGGAGTCGCGGTAACACCCCATAGTTGTGACTTAAAACTATATGTAGGTAGGTAACACCAGTTGTCCCTTGCCAGTCAAAATCACCGTTGAGAACCATTGCTTCTCAGGTCCTCATTTTCAGTCTTGATTTCCATATGTGAAAAATCAGAAGATTGAATTGGATAATGCCTACTTTCTAACTCTAAAGGTATTTTAATATACTTCACCTTGTTTCATAAACTATATAATACTGTACATAATCTTTCACATCCTAAGCTATTGTAGGTTTGAAACTTTAAAAAATTAGTGTTTTGAAAATATTTTTTAAAAGTTCCATGATATTGCAGTTGGAAATGTAAACATGTTAGGGTATCACTTTCTTTGAGAGAGGAAAAAAATAGAGATCTAAACTGGAAATTTGATTCATGCTTATATCCCAAAGTTTGAAGATTGGAGGCAGACTAAAGTCATGATGGAAATGAATTTAGGAGAAAGCTGGGCAAAGCTGAGTAAGATAAAAACAATGACCAAACAAATAGATTTCAAGTCTGTAAATACATACAACTCTAATGTGATAAAACATGTATAGATATTAAAAGCATGGAAGAAATGTTTTACAAGCCTTCTTTCACCTGCTGGGTACATACATTTGTAAATACTGAAAACCAAGCATGAAAACCATGAACTGCTTTCAGAGTAGATTCAAAGGAATGATGACCACATCTGATCAGTGGTGAGATACTGGGGCTCAGAAATTCTAGGCTGACTATGAGGGTGTGACATGAAGAAGGTGGTAAAGAATAGCAAGCCATGCTCTGTATTCGGCTGTCATAACTGTGGATAAAGTGTTATCTTACTCTGTGTCTTGGCTTGTACACAGAAAGAAGAGGAAAGGCTATGAAGTGTCTTCCACTCCTTCTCGCTTTCCTCTCAACTTTTTCATTATGTCTTTTCTTTATTTTCCTAACCTATAATGCACAGCAGATCAGTTTCTAATGGTTATGTAGTAAGCATTTGTATCTGTGAACATTTCTACTTTTTACTATCAATGTTTTAGGAAAGGAAATTATGGCAGAGGACAGTGGCATAATGTGCTCCAAATCACACAGAGAATCACATGAAAGAGGCAAGATTTGTACCCAGCCAGACTCATGCCTGTACTCCTGTCCTGGTCCTTTACCTCTTTATCATTCAACTTCATTGAGCACAGTAGGTGTGGGGTCTCAGCTCACTCTCACCAACACCTTAGTAATATAGACATTAGTTTTACCTTAATGCTAAAAGTGAGAAAATTGAGGTATGGAGAGGTAAAATAATTTATCTTAAGTCATATAGAAATCAAATGAAAAAATCAAGGATTCAGACTATATTTTTGCTTCCAACTTTGTTCCTTCCTGGTCTCTTTTGCCTATTTGTGCAGAGCTACACAAATGTGATGAACTAGGCAATGACCCTGTGAGATGGATAGAATTAGAGTCACACATATGACAGCATGATTTCTTTGCTTGGAGAAGAAAGAGATGATTTGGTTTCATGGGATATCAAATACAAGACTAATTTTACAGGCAGAAAGTGGAGACTTCTGGGAAGAGGGAACAACATCAGTAAAAGCACAGAATCCAGCAGGGCAAGATGTACTGCTGGGATTGCTATGCTCAGAAGATCATTAAATTTAGGGCCATGAAGGGGTATCCTTTTCTATAATAGATGTCCCAATTCTTAGCTGAGGATTTCCTTGGAAGCACAAACTCAGGAAAACTCAAAAATCAGAAGTATGTGTTTGGGACAGAAAGGGACATGAGTATATTAGCTAAAGGCTGTAGTCATGGACAGCCTCAAAAGTGAGCAAGAAAGGGAAGGTGCTGCCATTAGAACCTACATGGTAATCATGCCGTAGCTGAGTTGGGAAAAGTGGAGATCCATTGAATTACTAAGAATTGAAAGTCAGTTAGAAATACGTAATTCTTCTGTAGAACTCTATGGCTGCTGCTCTTTTGACATCATACTTTAATTGACTGTCTATATATTTCTATGAGCACAAATCTTTGTGATTATAAATATAAATGTATCTACCAAAAGTATGTTTAATTACCACTTAATTACATTTATAAATAATAAAGTTCATGAAGAGAATTTTATTTTATTTTACTTTACAGAGAATAAAACTAAACCAAACCAAACAAAACAGAGTAAAACTAATGAGGACAGAACAATGAAAGTGATACAAGACTTCAACACAAAATGGAAAATCAACAATAGGTACCACAATGTCTCTGATTTTCTTCAAAGTAGCTTCCCATAGCATCAGACATAATAAAACCACAACAAAACAGAGCAAAACCAATCAAAACAAAAGAATGAAAGTATTATAGGATTTCAAAACAAGATAACAAGAAATCAACAATGGCTACCATAATACATTCTGTTATCTTCAAAATAGCTGCCCATACCATTAGATACAGTAAGGTCAAACATAAAAAAGACAAAATAAGACCAAACCCAGCAAAACCATGAAAAAACCCCCCAAGAATTTAAAACAAATGAATAGGAAGTTAACAATGGTTACTACCTTCTTTTTTTAGATGTTTCCTCCCCTATAACTTTCATAATATCTATTGTACATTTTGGATTCCACTAACTTCTTTAATTTTTTGCAGTAGGAGATAACACAGTGTTCACTAATATGAGTCTGAACAATTTCACTCATGAGCATGATCTTAAGTTGCATCCATTTACCTACAAGACCCTTGAGAGAATCCTTCTTTATAGCTGAGTAACTTTCCATTATATGAAAATACCATATCATTCTTATCTATTCTGTGGTTGATGGGCAAGCTACCCCTGCCTTTTTCTGGTGTACTGTTGCATGGAATAGTGTTTTCTCTCCATTGACTTTTGGTCTATTAATTTCCTTTTAAGTTAAATGCATTTCTTGTATGCATCATATTGGTAGATCTTGTTTCTTGATGCACTCTTCCTGTGTTTCTTTTTATTTGTGATTTGAGGCCATCTACACTAATGTTTACAACTGGCATGCATTGGCTCATCTCTGCAATGCTTATCTTCTTGCTGTTGGACCCCCACTTTCCCCTTCGTTCAACTGGCTTCCCTGTTTGGCAATCCTCCTCTGCTGCTATTTCTGGAACCACGGTCATCTTTATCTCTCTAGAATATCTTTCAGCACTCTCTGTAGGATTGGTTTGGTGGTCATGAATTCCTTCAGTTCTTTATATGGAAGTGTCTTATTTTTCTATCAATTTTGAAAAATTCACCAATATTGATTAGAAGTTGTTTTCTTTTAGGATTTGAAACACTTTACTCCAAGTTACTCTTGACTTGGGTTGTGTGAGAAGTTTGCCATGATTCTGAGGGTTTTTCTTTATAAGTGACCTGGTTTCTTTTCTCCACTAGCCTTTAATATTCTGTTCTTGTGCTTAATTTCTGGAGTTTAGATTATTATATGTCTAGGTATAGATTTATTTTGGTTACGGCTGCTTGGAGCTCTTTGTGCCTCCCTTATCTTGTAAGTCAGATCCTTTTCCCATGCTTGTGAAGTTCTTTGGTATTACTTTTATAAATAGTCTCCTTATGTCATTTGTGTTGATTGCTTTTTTGCTGATACCTATCATTCTTCAATTATTTTTCTTTGTGACATCTTGCAGCTGTTGAATTGTTACTTTCTGTTCCTCATTATTTTTAAGAGATTTTTTCTTTCATGATTGTTAGCTGAAATCCTGTCTTCAAGGTCTGAAAGTTTATCTTCAGTCTCTTTCAAGCAGTTTGCCAGCTTCTGAGGGAGTTTTTAATTTCCTGGATCTCTCTTTGAATCTGTTTAATATTTTGTAATTCCTTCCTATATTGTTCATTCAAGGTTTCCATCATTTTCCTATGTTCTTTTTTTAAAATCTATGTCTTCTTTAGATATGCTCAGCAATTCTTTCATTATGATTTCTTCTTTCGCCTGGGACATTATTTCTGGTTTGGTTACCTTTACAGCATCATGAAGTTGTTTCTTTAATTCTGTGGCTGTCCTTTAAGAGATTTTTAGGTGTGTGACTTCCATTTTATTCCATTACTGTCTCTCAGATTTGTTCTTTGTGGGCTGAAGGTCTGAGATTTCCTTTTGCTCCTTTGTATTTTCCTCTCAACAAGCCAGTTCCCAGGCACTTCCCATGTTGGCTGTCACTCCACAGTGTGAGGGAATGGGCCAAGCCCCTGGGTTTTGGTGAACCAGGCTCCCAGTGAGGCAGTGGGGCATGGGCAAGCTTCTCCAGACCTGTGTGACTGCACCGAGGCTTCCCCTATGGCCATTGGTGCATGGTGGTGGGGCTGCTTCTTCTCTCAGCCTGTGTGGCTATAAGGGGACCCCCTCCAGTTGTGACAAGGACACAGGTTATTGTCTGTGTGGTTATCCCAACCTGTGCTGGTTGCTCATGGGAAGTAAGTGCTTCCAGTGACCTGTGGGTACACAGGATGTATCTAACTGTTTCTCTCTGTCCATACTGGTTACCTCCACATGGCAGCACATGCACAGGGGCAAGTCTGGCTGTTTCTCCCTCCCTGTTCTGGATGCCCACAGAAGGTAAGCCCTCCGATGGCAGCAGGTCATGAAGAGTATTTTAAAATTCTGGGTTACATCTTCATTAATACAGCATGATAATTGAAATCAGAGTGATCTTGGTTGGTTGCTTTATTGACAGGGAATATAGTCTCTCTGATGGTGGAGAAGAGTCTGAACTTGGGGGCTCCTGCTACTTGAAGGTGTTATCAAAGGATCTCTGATGCAGTTGGTCTCCACCAATTATCACTTACACAGAGGTTCCAGCCAATAGGAATCTTCCAGGCTCAAAAAAAAGTGCCTAGCTCTCCCCTACCCTCCACCAGTAGAAAATTGGCAGCAGCAGCCATACAAACAGTCCTGCTTGCTGGGACTACAGGAGAAAAATTACCGCAGGGAGTGCTAGGATTTGTCAGATTGGACTTTCCAACATTTTTAATAAGCCTAAAGCTCACATACACACAGAACTCATTTGCCTGGGGTCAAACACCACATCAATCACAACCTGATCAAATGACTCCCCTGGAGTGCATGCCAGGCCTTCTGAGATGTGCACAGCAGTCTTCACTCCCTTGCAGAGCTAAATTCTGCGATCTTTGTGCACTCCAACTAAGCTTGCCTTTCAGTTCCTTCTCTCAGGCAAGTGTTAATCCTGAGCTTGTGAGGAAGCCACAAGAACTGAACAAAGACCCATATTTGTTCATAGTGAGTCTTCCCCCAGGGAAGCAAGTGGCTTTCACTTTAAGTGAAACCTTTGTCAGTTCTTTGACTGCAAATATGTGTTACCAGTGTTCACTGAGAAAACTGAGAGTGTGCTATCAAGAAAAGCTATAGAAAACATCAAATTTTGTCTACCTATATCTACTTTTATGATTTTCATATTTTTCCCAAATCATATAAAATTATATATACTATATTATAGACATATATATGTACAATTACTAAATACATAGGCATATAAGGACACGTTTTTAAAAATATGAATACTTTTTATTGCTCTTGAAGTCTACCATTTTTGGTAACTTTTTATAGTGGAAGGAATTGCTGATTCCCTGAATTTGCAAATAGTTCTCACTTTGCACCTATTGCTTTATAAATGCTTTCTTTCTAGATCTATATAGGGTCAATCTTCCTTTTTTCAGTCTATTTTTTTGCAAGTGTCTGCCTATTTTTTCAAATCATATGAGAGTAATTTATGTACATCATGTCATTTTGGTGTGTATGTAAATGTGCATTTTCTAAAATAAAAAACATTGTCTTGTATAATAGTAAAATATTATTTTACTACATTATAATTATTAAAGGATAAAATAAGTATTATCACAATATTATCACCTAACCTGGAGTCCATAATGAAATTTTATCAATTATCCCAGCAACATATGTTGCAACTAAATTTCCTTTGTTTTGAATCTAATCCAATATCACTTATCACATTTTCTTTAGCTGACTTTAAACTAGAATAATTTCTCTTCTGCCAATTTTTCTTGACTTTGACATTTTAAAAAATTTCCCTCAGTTTAGATCTCTCTGGTAGTTTTCTCATTGTTAGACTGAGTTCATATGTCTGTGACAGATATGCCACTAAGGTAATGTTGGTTCTTCCTGATGCATCTAATCAAGGATTTATCTCAATAATAGAGGTTCTAAGTTTGCTATGCTGTTGAATGCTAGGTCTCTGAACTGTAAAGTTACTATTGTATTACATTGCAATGAATGATTTTCCTCTAGGGAAATACTTTGCAATCATGTAAATGTCCTATTTCTTATCAAAACACTAGATTAACATTTCTTTAGAATTTTTTTAACTGTATCATCACTTCATGTTTATTACTTAACATTCTATGACAAAGACTTTTGTCTCCCCCCTCCCAGCCCCCTTTCCTCTTTCTCTTTTCCTGTCAATCTGTCATCAGCATGGAACCATGAATTATTCAATGGATTATAGTCTATCAGTGTCACTTATTTTCTCAAGAGGCCCCATATGCACCCAAAGAGAACTTGCTTTTCCTTTTGACATGTGCGCATCACTCTCTGATGTCTTCTTTAGTTTCTAATACCACAAAATATGCCTTACTTATTTGTAGTTTCTCAGTTCTATCTGTGGAGTCAACTTTTACTCCAGAAACCTTTGGTTCTTTTTATTGGAGACAGTTATTTAATAATCAAGATGTGTACTAAGTGTGCTTATTGCTGCTCACTTGCCTTATTAAAAGATCTTAGAGTAGGAGGTGTGTTAATACATATGTAGTCATAAGAACATATGTGTACCTCCAATCTAACACTAATCCTGCATCCTTATATTCTTTTTTCATATTATAACTGTGTTTTCCAATATTGACAAGTGAAAATCCTGAAGAGATAATCACTGAACATTATGTCTCTGCACTGTTCATTTAAGGGATGAGTTACATTGGCTAATATTGAAATCATCTTTATTGATTTTTAAAATGTACCAGCTTTACCTGTATTAAGTGTCAAATGTGTCAATGTATATACCATTGAAACAACTATGATCAGAACATAAAATATTTTCAACATTCACAAGATTTTCCTCCTCTACTTTGTAGTCAGTTCTCCACATGCAACTCTGAGCAATCATTGATCTCCTTTTTCACCACTGGAGATGTTATTTCTCTTTCAAGAATTTCATTCAAGTAGAGTCATGAAATATGCACTTGTGTCTCTACCTCCTTTGCTCAGTATGATGCTTTTGAAATTCTTCATTTGCTTGGTTCTTATTTTCCAATGATAACCCAAACTTGCTTTCTGACATGACATTTTTTTTTCATGATTTGCTTTATTTTTATGGGGAGTGATTGAAGTTGAAGATTGATCACATGTGGGGGCCCAAACAAGACTCTTAAGAACACTGGGTGTCTGAGACAAGCCACATGAATAAGCTGTTAGGCAGAAAGGTTTCACGTGATACTCAATGTCCCAAGTGTGTAAATGTGTCTCAGTCATTGGAGCTCTCTTGTTCCTTCCCTTGCTCCTTCTCCGTCTCATCTTTCTTCTTTGTCCTTCCCATCAGAAGAAAGGGCTCCATTGTGCTTCAATTTTCTGTGTTCCCCTTATTGTCCTTTTTCTCCATTTTCTCACTGCTCTTTCCCTGGGGACACTGAAAGCTGCCTGGGATGCAGCATATTTCCATATGTTTCCAGAATCATTTTGTAAATACTGTCTTAAACAGTTGTGCATGGAGTTGGGATAATAACTCAGTGGTACAGCACTTGCCACACATGCTTAATCCCCAGGAACACCTCACCTCCTTTCCTCTATGTTGGAGAGCACAAATTCACAATGGCTAAATTTGCATATTTCCCTATGGAATAAAGGGAGTATTAGGATTCTTGGCACTACCCAACTGAGATTTCCCATTGACTCTTCTAAGCATAAGATCATCTACACTTTCTTAAATCATCACAGGATTATACTCCAGATAAAGATACTTCTAAACATTAGATTATCTACACCCGCAAGAGTCAGAGTCTTCAGATGAATTGTAATCCTTTGCTAATCCCACCTATCACTTTATACATCGAACAAATAGTGGCTGCTTGGGGAGTGGGAGAGGTCAGTTCCAGAGACATTGGCTTCCCAGCCATTGTTGGAATATAACACTTTTCTCTGTTTTTTAATTTTTCTTGTGGCATTCTAAAGACAGACAATTGGAGCTCTTGGCTGGGTTCCCAGTATTGATTGTCAGGACTCTTGGTCGGGTTCCTGATACTCTAGGCAAGTGTATTTTTGCTACAGAGTTATATTTGGCTGTATTTTTTTCTTATGATCTTTGCCAGTCATTGTACTTAAGGTAAAATTGGTTTTAGAAAATATAAGGGAAAATTTTTCCCTTATATTTTATTAAACAGTTTGGAGGGTATCAGTCCAATTTATTCTTCAAATCTTTGATGAATTTATCCAATGAAATCATCTGTACCTAGGATTTTTTAAAATGGAAATTCCTTTGATAAGGATGGAATGTAGCTTTTAATTGCTCTTCAGTGCTTTCAGGTACTTTTATTTTTATGCATTTACATAATTTATTCCAGTATTAAATTATTGTTAATTGTAAGGGGTTAGTGTAAGGGGTTAGTTCCTTCATTAACAGCAGTAGAATAAATTAAAATGTTTCTTTAAAATCAAACATATATTTGAACATATATCTGCATTAATAAATGGATGATGGAGTGCATTTTATTTTATACTTTATGGCAATTTATTTTTACACCTGTGTACTCATGTTTATTTCTATAGATCCACTCTGTTGGAGCCTTTATCTCTACTGCTAGGACATTGACATGGTCAATTTCATTAGCTAATGCCACTTTGACCAAATGGATGACTTTGAAAATCTAAAAGACAGTCATTTCTTCTTCCTTCATTTGATTCATCAGCAGTATTTGACTAAACTGATCACTTTCTGCTGCTTTTCTCAATTGGTGTCCAAGACACCATATTCTGTTATTTTTCCTTTATCTCTCTCACTATTACTTATTGATGTCTTTTGCCAATTCTACTTTTTTTACTCTTTAGCTCTTAATGCTACAAAGACCTAGATCTCTGTTCTTGGACCTCTTTATACCCTCAGTTATGTGGTACCCTTAACCTGTCTTATAAGTTTCAGTAGCACTTCTAACTTGATTTTTCCAAATTTATGTTTCCAGCTCAGATCTTTGCTCTACTCCCTGATTAAGTACTATGACAGATATCTCAAACTCACCATGTCCCACACTGCACTTTCCAATATGTCTCTCTCCAATAGGCTTTCTAATTTCACTTGATTTCAATCCTACCTTTTCAGTTATCCAGCCCAAACTCCTTAGAATCAACTGATTTCCTTTCTCTTTTACATTTGACTTGCCATTCCTAGTAAACTAAGAGTGTTACCACTTTGTATCATGATATTATGTCATCAGCTAGTATCACTATTACCTCCAACTCTCATACCTGTCTTACTTAAAGTTGCTATAATCTATGTCCTGGATTATTGTAAAACATTTCCAACACTAAATCTATTTTCTACTCATGAATGATAACTTAAGTTTTTGAAACCTAAGTTACAAGTTTTATTCCTGAAGTTTTTCAAAGTACTGAAGTTTTTCAACAGTTTATTCAGATTGCAATCCAAAATTCTTATGCTAGTGCAATGTCCTACATGGTCTGCCATGTTTAGTGCTTCTTCTCTTCATTCACTGTTCCAACCACTGCATGGTTTTATTGCAATACCTGGTGCACTCCTTAGGGTTCTGTCCTAACCACTCTTCCTTTTTCCAGAGATACAGTTGGCTAACTAATACCTTCCACTCATCACTGAACTCATCTGTCCCAGAAGCATACCTTGATCCCTTAATGATTATATTACTTGTGCCAAAGGAGTTTCAAGTTGACTTCAATCTCTCTATCCCAGAGATTAAAGGAGCGCATTCCTATGTGTGTCAGGATGGGTCATAAAGGCATGCATTGGAGCCTATTTTTTGTTCTTTATCTTTTCTTTTCTAGCACTCTTTCCTTGCTCTGCTTTCCAGATACTAGGAACTAAGTAGCTTTGCTCAACCATGCTCTTCATGCTTTTTTTCTTCTGATGTTCTTACTTTGGAGCCAACTAACAATGGAATGAAACTATGAGCAAATTAAATCTTTCTTCCTTTAAATTGTTGGTATTAGGCATTGTGTCTCAGTAATGAGAAAACTGATTAATACACAGATCTGCTTCTGAAGAAGGGTGGTTACTGCTATGACAGTTTCTGACCAGATAGTTTCATAGCCTGTGTACTGATTTGTGGAAGGAGTTTGGAGATGCAGGCTAGAGAAGTCCTAGAATGCTATAAGCAGCATCTAAGAGATGCTTTTGGTGAAAGCTCAGAAGACAAGAATAATTCTGGTAGAAATGCAGACAGTGAAGTGCTGGGTCAGAAGGCTTCAGGTGGGAAAAGCACTTCACTGGTAATTGGTCAAGTGGTCATATGTATTATGCTCTTCATAAAACTTGTGTACATTTTGCTCAGGTTTTTTAGGAAACTGAGAGTAAAGATATCTGACTAATGTGGTGGAGCAAATTGCAAGACAACCTAACATTCTGGGGCATGGAGATTAAAGGCTGTCTTACCTAGATTTAATGAGAATCAAGCGTAAAAGGAAGAGCAGAATAATTATCCATGTAATGCTGGCTTTACTGACTTACCTAATGCAGTATTTTTGGGAATAAGCAAACTTCAAGCTAGATTTCAAAGGAAGGCCTAGAAGACCAGCAAGAAGCCTATGCCAGGGGCCTGTGTGAATGTTTGGGAGTGAAGCCAGAGATCAGTGGATACCCTAGGAAGAGTGAGTTGCCCGGAGTGTGGAATGTCTGCTGAGGAAAGCTGCAGGCTGTGAATGAAGCTAGACGAAGGGAGAGGCTATGTAGGTTGCAACCAGCAAGGCCATATGGTCGGGTCATCACAAGCACTTTAGAACTGATATTTTAATACCTTGTTTCCTGGATGCCAAATACAGCACAGCAGTCTTCAATATGTGCCCTGTTGTGTGCGTGTGTGTGTGTGTATGTGTGTCGACTAGGTATTGCTATGTAATTTAGGCTGCCCTTGAACCACTATGGTCTGATCTCAACTCCAGAGTGAGCCTCCTGCTTTAGCCTTTCTGATGCTTGGAATGCAAGTTTGCACCACCCCAACTAGTCTGAGTTTTGGTCTTGCTTTGGTCTGATTCTTTTGCATCTGTTCCTCTCTTTTAGAATGAGAATGTTTACCCTGTGCCATTGTACCTCAAGATTATGTGATTTTTGAAAACTTTTTATTTTTAGAGACTTTCATAGCTAAAAGTTTGCCTAGAGCTTTGAACTTGGACTTTTTGAAAAAACACTGAAGCTACTGAGATTTTGTGAAAGCGATTATTACATTTGCTTATGAACTTGGTTTTGTTTTTATTTGGAGATTAGGTGTGATTTATATTTGGGTAGGAAGTTGAAAAAGGGGAAGGATTTGGCAGTTGTTACTGGGTTGCAATTTGACTGACGTTGGAATCTGACCCTGTGATTGGTGGAGCACACTTCTTTGTAGGTTTGTGTGGTTAAAAGCGTAGTCTCGAGGTCTGTTTTTGGTTCCTCACCCATTTCCCTTTGGCGCTCTTCCTCTGCTCTCCAGGGCACCATAAATGAAATGACTCTGCTCCTCAGTGCCCCTACACTATAATGTCTTTGCTTCCAGGCCAGGCAATCAAGGACTAAAACCATGACCAGGTAAACCTCTTTCCCTTTATCTTGTGGGTATTGAGTATTTTGTCTCACTGATGAGAAAATTAGCATATGGGGTTTTCTTTTTCCCACATTGCTCATCAACTTCTAATGCAATAAAGTTTATTTATATCTATTATTTATTCCTGCTATAATTTACTCTTCAACAGTAGAAATCTGTTTTCTTTTTATGATTACAAGTATACCATATATTTAAAGTTGGAATGAACACATGCTGGATGTACAACAAATTGATATTTATTGAATTACTTAGATAGCTTGTTCCCTATTTCTACTGAAAGATATGAACTTGCATTTCTACTACAGTGTATTATATAGCCATCTATTCTTCATTCATTTGTTATCCATCCCCCAATCTATCATAGAGAAATGTCTACCTACTTACTGTCTTCATTTTTGTTTTTTTATACCAGGGTTCGAACTTGTGACCTTGCATTTGCCAGTCAGATGCTTATCCCCTGCCCCTTCCCTGTTGCCTTCTATCTGTATATCTTCGAGCACTTACTCCACATTAGCAAAAATAATTTTAAAAGGAAATTTATGGTGATATGTGGGAGGCACCTAAACAAGTTTGAAAAACTGGCTCTTAAATATGTACAAATTTGACCAATTGATTGTTAAAGTATGGTAGCTTGAAATTGGCCATGGTAAGATTATTTACACCATACAAATTGGTAAATGATACAAATCAGGATTTTTCACCCTGTATCATCTCTGATATCAAAGCCAATGTACTAGTACATCATTGGAAACAGAAAGCATGTCATTATGCAGTTAAACTTTTAAACATAGTATGTAATAGAACTCAATATGACAATTAGGGTAGGCTTGTTTCAGTATTTATATTTTACTTAAACAATGAAGAATGTCCAAATTAGGACAGGCAAGCCTAATTATTCAGAGCTTGTTACAGCAAGAATTTCAGCTCTCATTGTGTATGTTCGACAGGGTCTCATGGGCAGTCAGATAATTAGAGTGTTTCAGAAAAAAGGAGAAAGCTTCAGGTACTCTGATTAGAGATTGTTGGCTGGAGAAGTGGGATAAATAGAAATGGAACCACTTGTATGATAGATTTGCATGAATATTTGGCTTTCTCTAGTTTACCTGAGTTACATGGGGAAAGGCAGAAAGATAGAAAACTTGGCTACTGTTAACCCAGTCCTGCCAACCCCAGGATGACTGCTTCAGAACTTGTTACACAGATTTCTGGACTTCTTATTAGGATCAGTGTTCTATTGACATATTTTCTGGCCATTTTTAGTTTGTATGTTCAGTGTATCAGGTCTCTTTTTTTATACTCAGAGGAAGGTAATTCCACACCTTGTCTGCTCAAGGATTGTCATCATACATACACTGTGAGATCTTGACCTTTTTGTCATTGTATCATCATTGTGATCTACAAAGAAGCTGTGCAGAAACATTCAAAACTCTGAATTAAACACTGTGGACCACTCTGATGAAAACACAAATTAACAGTCATTGTAAGGTGCTCTGGATTCAAGGGCCTCAATTGCCAAAGCACAAGTTCTAGAAGCTATGGAGATCCATTTTAGGGATCTAAGTATTTTTTTTTTCTTAATGCAAGTTGCAGCCTGTTTTACTTCACCTGTTTAATCTACATAAACAGAAAGTGTTAGCCAGGATGAAGACACAGCCATGCTAAATACAAAAGAAATGTACAGCGATGAATTTGCTCATCATTACTCCTGTACATATGTTTACATACATACATACATAGATGTGTAAGTATATATACATATACAAGATAGATAACTATACTAATCTCTGTTAGTTTATCAAAAAGAACACTTTGTGTTTTCATTGTTTGATTTTTTGATCTTTTTAAAAAAATTTTATTTAAAGGAGAAAAAAACCAAAATAGTAAAAGGGCACAAGTAATGTAGAATTTCAAAAAAAAAGTAAGAAATCACTAGTTAATAGATTACATATTGTCATCTTAGAAATAGTTGTTCAAGTTACAGGATTAAAGCATACAAAGTGGACATTCAAACAGTGAGACTGCAAACAGCTGTGTTCAATGATCCAACAAAAACTTAGTAACATGGTCATCTATCTTAACACACCTAAACACACTTGCAGTTGTATCCTTTAGAGCACTTTTTTTCCTCTCTTTTTACAATAACATTTACACATTTTGGGTTTTATTACTCCCATAGTTCTTATTATTTTAATTTTTTGATCATTTTTTCATACCTAAATATTGTAATCTGAACAACTACTTTAAAGATAATAATATGTAATGCATAATGTATTAATTTCTTATCATTTTGATTTGAAATTCTGTATCATTTTAATCCTTTTTTGTTTTTAAAATAAAAAATAAAAGTGAAGTAGTATCTGTAACGACTCATGTGGGTTAGTGGTAAATTTTTTTAGAGTTTTTATTTCTGTGTCTGCATCTCATTGTTGTAAACAGTATTCTGATTATTCTCATCAACAGTGGGCTAATTTAGAACTGTACTGTGGCTATTATAGTGACATAATTCTTTAGCAACATACTAGTAGTATTTTAATATAAAATTCAACTTATATTTTGTTGCATTTTAGGCAGTAGAACTAAGATCAGTTGTTGAATTGTCAGGATAAGGTTGCATGTGATATTAGTAAGACCTTTGCAAATGGAGCAAACCACCTTGAGAAAGTAGAGAGCTTCTTGCTATCAGGTGCATTTCAGAGGGGTCAGCCATTGTTCAAATGACTTTGGTTTGGCATATAATATTTGAGCTTTGAGTGAGAGGATGAAAGAGATTAATGTGTTTTTCAAAGCAAAGAGTTTATGACTCAGGGTGGTTCTTGAGAGATGTTGATTAATGACAGCTTTAAAATATAGAATATCTTAAGATAATCCTTTGAAATAAATAGAGATTGGTTTCACACTTGATGCAATAGTTTGATTTCTGAGCCAGGAGGACATAGAATAAAAAAGGACACTTACTAGCCTCATGATGCTTCATCTGCCACATAAAATATACTGTAGTCTTATGTTCTTCCTCTGATAATTTGATTCCTTAGCCTTATGCTTTTATATTTTTTTTTGGTACTAGAGATTGAACTTGTGACCTCATGCTTGCCAGGCAGGTGCTTATGCCACTGAGCTAAGTTCCCGGCCCTGCTTTTTCTTCCTAGTCTTAATCTCCTGTTCTAAGTGATATTGCCCATAGCTATATTTTCACATTTGCAGGTGACTTATTATCATTCATCTGAAAATCTCAAATCCTTTGGGAAATGAGATAAGAAATGGATAAATGGATTCATAACTGGGTAAATGTATAATTTGGTAAACTGGTATTCCCCTTGGTAAATTTGGTAATACAAGTAGTGATATCTTCATGTTTCAAGATGACCGAGTAAACTATCAAATTGTATAATTGCCTATAACCTCACCTAATGTCCAAGTACTTCTTCTTCAGCTGGAGTCCCTATTGACAATGAGCAGCCCAGTCCAATACTGTGGGAAGCAATGAAACCCAGTTAGTTATTGGTAAGTTGGATGATAGAAATTCTCTACACTTCATAAGCAGCATTCACTATTGCTGCATATATTTATGACAATGTTTTTCATGGTAGAGGTCTCACACCATGTTGAAAGTAAAACCTTCATAAAATGTCAAGTGGGGGGCTGGGGATTTAGCTCAGCAGCATAAGCGCCTGCCTTGCAAGCAAACAGTCGTGAATTCGATCCCTGGGACCGATGAAAAGGAAAAAGACAAAAAAAAAAAAAAAAAGTCAAGTGAATTACAGTTGTTTATTTAAATGAGAAATACTTTGAGTACCAAAATAGTGATTTGCCATTTTTGTTATATTTAGTTTTGTATTTCATCCATGATGAAATACATGGATTGCTTCTTTCCTAAATATTAACTGATTTAAAGATGTGTACAATTCTGTGTCTAGTTTGGGACAACTCTGGGGGGAAGAATACCCACAGATTTATATGAGTTCAGAGGGAATTCACAAATTGATAAGGAGTTTTGAAAGCTTAAGTACATTGCATGCCACTAATAGAACTATAAAATAGTTCTATGGAAAAGTGATTACTCTAAATTTCCATTCTTATTCTTTTCAAATATGATACTCGAATTTGTTCACAGTGCACTAAATCTCATACACACATGGGGTCTTCCAGAAATGCAAATATACTCAGTCAGGTGGCATGATTATTGTACTAAAATATGCCTCATGAAGTACTTCAAACAATCTAAAGGATCTTTCTAATGGCCCACTTGGGATGTGGTTTTTGCCATTTGGCTTATGTCAATCCATCTTTCAAGACATCTCTGAATACATTTCTCAGTTTGTATTCTGGGAAAAGTCACCCTGTGGCAATAGAGGGATGGGTTTACTCTGTCACTCAAATAGTTTGTTTTCCTACTGGAGTCATTTTAGGTGAGGACTGTGGAAAAGACACTTATCGTCTGGGATCCAGGATCTGAGGAAAGGAAGCTGCATCAAACAGTGTGTGGCGGGGAGCACTGCTGTGATTATCTTTGCCATCACTCCCAAAGCAATACCTGAGTAACTGCTCAGAATTTCTCAGCAGTGTCATCATCAGAGGACGTAGGAGAGAGACAAATAGGGCTGAGTTACTTCCAGTGGCACATTTTCCAAGGAAGGTTACATCCTAGACATTCTGAACTGTTGGGGATGGTGGCACACACTTTAATCCCAGCACTCTAGGAGGTTTAGGAAGTAGGATAGCAAGCCTGGGAAATTTGGCGAATTAGCCTGACTCTATCTGAAAATGAAAAGAAGTTGGGCATGCAGCTCAGTGGAGGACCTGGGCTTGATCTTGCGTACTGTATCAATCAATCAATCAATCAATCAATCAAGCAATCAATCAGTTAAGCAATCTGGACATTCCTGTAGGAGACCTAATGTTAACTTAATCAAGGCAGAGGAGGAAGTCTATACAATATTCCCTATGAGCTCTCACATTCTCCAAAGCTATTGAGCCAGTTTGACTTCATTTGTAATCTTGGCAGACTTCTTTTGTGACTATCTCTTGGATATTAAAATACCTGAGGATTGATAGTAACCAAATCCATTCTTTCTTATCTGTTTATTTTCCTTGACCTTCAGCCAAACCCCACAGAGTGAACAGCCTGATAGGATGGTCCACCATCAAAGGAGAATGTGGGGATCATATGGGAAAGAATTCAGCTTGTTGAAAGCCATCCCGTTACCAGAGGTTACACAGATTTGATTAAAGATTATTAAATTTTTTGATAGAGAGCTAGAATTCAGCTAAGCACTACTAAGTACTTAAGCCAGTAGTTGTGGAAGTGAACTGTGCTAAATAATATTTGATTTTTTATTTTAGTGTGTCTACCTTTCTATATATGCATTACTTATGCTAACACAATTAATTTTAATGTCTTAGCAAATCTTCGAGGTAGAATTCAGGGCCTGAAAGCATGACAAATATGTGGCTGTAAATTTGTGCTTCATTTGATCATACGTAAACCAATTAATTCAGCAAATGAACAAATATGCACCTTTTTATTGAAAAATGGAGAAAGATGTTTTTTGTCTCTGGAAAGGAACACACATTTCTGCCCAGATGATTAATACTGAAGAATAAGGTACAAATACTGTGTTGTAGGAATAAAAGAAAAGAAAGGGAGACATGTTAAATGATGTTTTAGGCAAAATCATTAACCATGACTTACTACAAAGAATAGTAGTTTTAATTCCCTAAGTCTTCACATTTACTCTGTCATTTTATTTTGAGTTGGTTTGGCAAAATGATACTACTTCTCTGTCTAGTAGACACAGAAATGGAGGCTTGTGGGATAAATAATACCCTAAAAGTCACATAGCTGGCTATGTGGCTGAATAAAACAGCTATTCTGAGGATTAAACATGTTCACTATGTGAAATGCCCTTGGCAGCTACTACTGTTTGCATTGCTGCTTTGCTCGCCAAGTAACTATGGAATTGTAGTTTTAAAAATACAAAAATCTAACCTCACTTCAAAAGGATAGGATTAGACTCACATAAATGCAGCCCTTATTTGAAATCAAACCCATAGTCTGTCGTTTATTTTGGGCTATTTCTAGGCAAATCTTAGTCAATTCTAATATCTTCCCAGACATGGAAAATATTTTTAATAGATTGAAAAATATAACTAGAGTGTGGATGCTCTATGTACCATTATGTTTGTGGACTTATAATCAAAATGTACTGAAATGGATGGGCTTTATAATATCAACAAAGTGGAAATTTTTTTAATAGCTTCAACCTTGGCAGGAGGAATGCTATCAGAAACAAAAAGTGAGAATTTTGAAGTTAAGTGTATGTGTAGATAAAGAAGTCAGGCCCTGAGGTAAGAGGAACTTCAGTTATTGCTTTGGTCTCTTGGATTTGACATCAAAAGCTTTCCTTCCTTGTTGAATTTTCGGATGCTGGCTCCTCTACCGGTGGCTCAGTGAAGGCTGCCTTCACAGAAGTGACGTGATTTAAATCAACCTTCTCACCTTGGCTGCTGACGTGGTATTGGGTGTAGACCTGCTTTATAATTGAAGATGAGGTCCCAGACCAGACAGTTCAATTACAGTAAAGTACCAGCAAAGGCAGAATGAAGGAAGGACTGTCAAGGGACATTTGGAATGTGTGTCACTCCCTGGTGTCCTACAACCAGAGGAGAAGGTTTATGTTTCTTCTCAGAACTGGAAGATACAATACTTCTACGCTCATCCATTCTTGTCCTCCTCTTCTCTTGACTTCCTTGACTCTTGCCTCCAAATAGATTTCCTCAGTTATAGCAGACTACTTAGCTCTAAGAAATCCATTTTCTGTTGTGTCTTTATTCTAATATCTCACTTTTATGTATTAATTATGCTGTTAGGGAAACAGTTGGAAGCTGACTTAGGAAAAGGGATATAAAATCCATTTAAGATGTTGCTTAACACTGTTATTTTCCTCTCTGTCTGTGGCATCTGGGCACTTAGCTAAAGGTTTGCCATAATGCTGCAAAGATGCACGCTTCCTGTCTCCCTGAGGCAACTACTTCCTAATACCCATTCGTTTTGGTTCCAAAGCAGGCATTCTGCCTAAGAATGGGGTAAAACTGGCACAGAACCTAGCAGAAATTGAGTCATTTTTCAGAGAAATATAGTGGATTCAGACCTCTTCTTTCTCTTCCTATCCCTTCCATCTGGAATAGAAGAGATCCAGACAAATATGGAAGTTGCCAAAGTTTAATTACTTCTACTGAAAGTGCCAAAAAATGTGAAAGCATATCCTTTAGTGGATGGAACCCAGAGGGCCCTCTGGACATTTTCAGGAGTCTGGTTGCCATTTTTATTTCTTTTCTTTTCTTCTTTAGCCCCTGAGTAGCAGATTTCCACTTTTCGTTTCCAAGAAGAATGAGGACAGATTGTCCCTTGGAGAGTCCAAAGGGTGTTGCAGAGTCTGCCACTGGAGATAGAACTGTTGAGCTTTCCCTGAGTACTTCGCATGAAAAGACATACAATCTGAAACTTGGGGCAAGCATTACTTACACCATTAGCTCACCAGGCCAGCCATCTGCCCACAGAAATTATATTAAATGACCTCCATCTTTGACTAAATCATTGAAGGTTCCCACAGTAAACAATAAAATGGGAGATGTTTTTCTTTTTGGAGTAGAGAGGAAATGAAAACTCAGTGAATAAGCAAAGAAACAAACACTGGAAAATCATAATATGAACTGTAGGCAATTAGATGGCAACATTCTCACTGAACAACAGTTACCAAATACTAATTTGTCAGCTGCACAGATAGTTCTGTGCCTCATTTTAACTATTTCTCATGACAACCCAGTAAGAAGTAGCGTTCCTATTTAATAGGTTCAGAGAAAGCTGCATTTTCATCATGATTATGGGACTTGGATAATATCACCCAACGAATAAAGAGAAGAACTAAAATTTTAGTTTGTGTCTTCTAAGCCAAAGGCCAGGCAATATTGCAGTGTTTACTCCTGAGTTGACTTTCAATTACATAGGACTGAACAAGCTTGTGGATCGCCTACATTTTATCTGCCCTTTCTCTTCGCATGGCGTATTTGCTTAGGCTGCATCTCTAGCCCTTTTTATATTTGGAGACAGGATCTAATAAGACATTATGTTCCCCACGCGGAGCTCAAACTTAAAGCTCTTTTGCCTCAGCCTTCTCAAGTACTGGGATTACAGTTATGCATCAACATGCCTAGACTTTGTGTTTTAATTTTTAATAATGCCTGTACACTTGAACTAGCATCTGCCAACCTAAAAAGGAAGAGAAAACAAAATTCACCACGTATTATTAGTTTGAGTTGATAGGCAAATCAATGTAACAATTAAAACTGTGTGAAATAATTTTGAATTTCAATAATTGGTATTTTCTCCCTTTCATTTCAAGCTGTTAAAACTGGTAGCATATGAAAAAAAGCTTTATTTCAGAGAAGAAATTTGGATATCAATAATTTTCATAAACAGTATTGCTTTAAAGCAATAAAATGGATACAAATCATTCATTATGTGTTTCATATTCTTTTAATTTTTTGTGGTACCAGGGAATCAAACTCATGACCTCATGATTGCCAGGCAGGTGCCTAAGCCACTGAGCTAAATCCCTGGCCCAATGCAAATCATTCATAAAAGTATTAAATATTAACAAAATAAATTTAATTATCTTTCAGCTTTTGGCAATAAGCCATTTCTTGCTAAGTAAGCCTTTTCATTATGAATGGGACAGTGTAAGTTTTCCGCCATATTGGTGACTTTTTAAATAGCAGGAGAAGCTCCTATCTTTAAGTTTTCTGTGAAGTCAGCATACTATGCTTCATGATTTCTGAGGGCTCTCTTATTCCACAAGTCTGGGCAGAAGCTGAAAAGTTGTCCTTTGATTCAATGCAGGCTCTAAGCTCCTGTGAGCTTCCTGTGCATGAGAGAGCCTGCTGTGGAGAGGGATGTGGCAAGGTAGGGATAGGAAGTCAGTGGGACTTTCTATTTCAAGGCCCTTTCATTTTCAAATCTTTGATGTACCTGACCCATTCTTAACATCACGTGGACTATAAAGATTGCCCTTACAGATTATGATATCAATTTTGCTATCCCAATATTGGTCTCCAGTTGAAGGCCAATGCATTTTGACTTTGCAGAATGTGGCAGAGAGTTAATATTGTCCTAGTTCGTACATGAATGGTATGGGTGTGTGTGTAGCTGGGGCTGGAAGATGCTCAGCAGTGTAAGTGAAAAGAGTGGCTCATTACTGTGTTAGGCAGTCTCAATGATAAGACTAAGGCCTGAGAACTGCCTATCATGGTTCTGTGTAGGAGACGTGGTGTTCTTGAGGAGTGACAACTCTCCATTGCCTCCGCGGAAACAGCTGAATTCCAACCGACATATACTCTTGAATGTCTTTTTGTATGCTCATTTCCCAACTGTGCATATTATTTGGAAAGATGTCTTCTCAGGTCTTTTCCCTTTTTAAATATTGGTTTGTGTTCTCACTGCTGACTTTTAAGATGTGCTTTGCTTTTTTGATTTCTTACACCTCAACAGGATTACCTTACATGGAAACAATTATAAAACTTTCATGTTTCTAAAAGTGAAGTAAGCTAAATGTAGGCAGTGCATGAACAAATTGTCAGAGGTTTAAAAATAATTGCTCTTTGAGATTATGTGTATACGTCTGATGAAAATCATGCACTGAATTAGCACAGGGCCACTTTATAACCAAATACTATCGTCTAGGTTCTTTATCTGCATTTCTATTGGTATTTAATAACATGTGATTTATTTTTAATGCAATATTTGAAAAACCAAAGTCAAAAGACTCCTGCTAATATGTAGATATGTCACTTGGGGTCTAGGAGATTTTATTACTCTGATCATAGATGAGAAACAGCAGAAATATAGCTTCAAATATTTGATTTCAGAGTCTAACCACCTGTACTGTCAGAAGAGAAGTTTGGGCTGGATAGGGCCTTAGGTTAGGATGGAAGCAGAGTGAAAAGGCTGTTGCCTTCTCCTAATTCATTTTTCAATCTCTAGTTTTTAAAACCTTCACTAGGACATGTTTCCAGGACAATGTTTACATTTCTTGTGTGGAGTCTGTACATGTACATGATGCATCTTAATTTATTTTCATGTTCTTTACCTCACTTTCTTCTGCCTTCCCTTCATCATTTGATCCCCTTCTCATTTGAGAAAAAAATCTATCTCCCTGCTTCCTGTGATCTTTTAGTTTGCTGTTTATTTGTCCTTTGAGTTTCTCATGTAACAGAAGTCATGTGATATCTAAGCTTCTGTGTCTGATTTATTTCGCTTAACTTTATGGCTTCAGAAGGCTTCCATTTTCCTACAAATAACTCAGGTGTCTTTTTTATGACAGAGTAGGACTCCACTGTATGAAAATATCACATTCTCTTTATCCAATCTCATGTTATTAAAGAAGGGAAATAAAAAAAGAAGAAGAGCATTTAGCTAAGCACATCCCTTAAAAACCTTTATTGATAATACTCTAGCTTCCAATGTAGCTCAGACCATATAATCTTCAACTTGTGCTTGAGCATTAAGGTACGTGGTTTCTGAGAAGTGTAAGGAAGGGGTGGAAGGACACAGAGGCCTTGTGCTAACGGCGATGGACCACTGTGCATGGCTGACGCTGAGCACAGGGTTTACCAGGTGCAGGGCCCAGCAGGAACCCCTTAGGATGGCAGCAGCAAATGGGGCCCAAAATGCCCTTTGAAAAGAGCAGCGTGCCCCTGCTCCTGTCTGCTGTTGTTTTCTGCAGTGTGGAGTCAGGTCAGATCTTGTTTTCTAAGGGAATCTGAGAATATGATTTTGATATGGTCCCAGCTTCCAAAGGTTGGCACTGAATTTCTGTCTTCAAAACAAAACAAGACAGGACAATACAAAAAAAAACCCCACAAAATCCTCTATGAGCTTCATAAATTATAACTGTGGAGATGTAGCCTGGCTTGGGAACTCCAGTTGGTGGTTTTTTCTCTGTGTGTGTTCACTTTGCTTTCAATTTGCTGATATGAAATTGTACTTTGACTACAAGATAACTATGCAGAAAACAACACAGCAAGCACCCTTAGTTTAACTTTGTAAGCAAGTAATATTTTTATTTTCACATAAATTTAGGTCAACACCTCCTCACAAGGTCACACTTCCATTCTATATGTTGGGTGATCCACCACAGGAACTTAGAGACAGACAGAGAGACAGGCAGACAGAGACAGACACAGAGAGAAAGATTTATTCTTGTGCTGCCTTTATGTTGTTAAATATTTGTAGCACTGGCCTTCCCCTAACAGGGTACTAGATCTTCAACTCTCTGAAGCAGGCAGAGATGAAAGGAAGGTGCCCGCCAAGAGACCAGAATAGAGGAAAACCTCTCAGCAGAAATCTTAGGTATCCAAAGCTCCATGCTAGATCAGTGCAGCACCTGAGAAACACTGCTGGAAGCAGAGAAATGTGGTGTTGGACTCTTACTGCATTACATACCAGCTAAAAATAGTGATCGCAGGGAGTGTATGTGTCAAAGGATAGGCTGTGAGGAGTTCTAAAAGCTGATGTGCTTATAGTACTCTTCACCTCTTCATCCTGTTTTACTCTCTACAGTTTTTGTTGCCCACAGTCAATGCCAATAAAAGTCCACTAGTATTAATATTTATTTTGACTATTGAGAGGCTACATTTGCATACTTTTTATTATTGCTTATTTTTCTAATTGTTCAATGGAATAATCAGTAATTATCCTATTCATAATTATTAGTGATTATTATAATTGTTGTTAATCTCTAACTGTACTGAATTTGTAAGTTAAGCTTTATTAGAGGTATACATGTACGGGGAAAGCAGTAGAGACAGGCTGGCTACTATCTGCAGTTTCCAACATCAACTGCATGGCCTCAACATACTCCCCATCAGTGAAAAAGAACTATTGTACCTTTTTTTGGTCTTGATACTAACTTGGTGGCTTTGAAATAGAATACAATATGGAGCATATTTTATTTTCTCTCCCCAATACCTCATCCTCATGCAAATATTCTCAATTAAACAAGAAAATTTATTCTGATAAATGCCTTGACACAGTAAAAAGGGATTTGTATGACTATTGTTACCACAATAGTCATATGAACAGTGAAAGCACTTTCAAAGACAGATTGAAGGAATATAAATTTATAAATGACATATGCTTAAAAATATGATAATGCAAAACAAAATATCCAGGAACTTATCCTGCCACTAATTTTTAAATACCAACCATTTTCTTGGTATTTCCATTCTTTTTACCAAACTCAACTTCAAATCCTATTGATTTGGCTATACTCATTTTATAGATTAGGCCATTTTATAGACAAGCATATCACAAGTACAAGTTCACAGAACAAATACGTGGCTATAAATGCAAACAGCCTCTTGTCTTACGGTATAACTATGTTTTAAAGTTTCAGGGCACAAAACATTTTGGAACACAAAATGTCATTTTCGGTTAGGAATGAAATTAGAACACTGGGCTAATAACTATGTGATCTCTACTTTTTTGTAGCACATTGAGTTAAGTTGAAAATAGTCATTACATCTCTTTGGCCATGATACAATTGTGGCTGTCATTCATGTTTAACCAGGTTTCAGAGTGTCATGCTGTTGGGTTCATTTTGGACCATTCTGAATACAGCTGGGAGAAAAAGGAAAGGTTAGTCAACCCACTGGTATTTTTGATCCACATGATACTAAATAAAAATTTAAGATGAAACAACATTGAAGTCTTGAGGCAAAATGCTTAAAACAGATGGGTTTGACATGTCTGCCTTGGACCTGGGTTCTGAAGACATTTTCTTGAGCATAAATGGAGCATGGTTCATCATGATAGCTAAGGAAGCTAGCACGTGGTTGGTCACTGGTCTGCCCCGGGACAAATTTTCCTAGACTAACTGGATTTTTTAGATCATTAAATTCTCAGCCACCAGAGCAGCATCTTAGTTTTGCTTCCCATACTATTAGTCAGTATTCAGAGTGGGAAATTTATACCATTAGCAGACTATCAGTGAGAGACAGAAAGGATCTTATCTGTAAAATTTGACTGTAAAGCACTGCTTCCCACTCTTGAGCTATTCCAAGATAGGCCGAAGTTTAAAATCAGCTCTGATTCCACTCTCCTGATCACATTTTCTTTTCTTCCTTCCATTCTCTGGCTTTTTGCATTTTATTAAATACTTGTATAGGTCCTGATACAAACCAGACATTTTTCAAAGCTCTACACTAGTGATTTTCCAAGTGTGGTCTTGGTCTAGTAGCCTCAGGATTACTTAACAGGTTGTTAAAAAGGAAGACTTTCAGGTCTACTTCTGTTATGCAGAATCAGAAAGCCAGAGCTTGGCTCAACAATCTGTGTCTTAGCAAGCTGTCCAAGTGGTACTGACACATGCCCACATGTGGTCATGGAAATCACATTAAATTATTGGTTTATGAAAAGTACCATGATACAGGTACGCACAGAGTATGTGAGGAAAAAAAGGGGTATAAAATCAAAATCAATATTTCAGAATTTCTATAAGCCTCTATATTCACTGTCTTTTTATTATTCAAAGATTTCCACCATCATATTTGCCTATTTGTGATATGCGTCTCTACTAAGTTAGCGAACATTCCACCATCAGTCCTGTTGGAAGAGTTTTCGATGTAAAGAATATGAAATATTCCTGTAAAAGATTTTTAGGACAATTTACAACAGGACGTGGAAATCTTTGCTGATTTTATACAGCTTTTTCTACCAAGATGTCTTTTTCTGTCTTCTTGGTAATCTAATCAGAAAGTCAATTTACATTTCAGTGGGATTCTTATTATCATTGTATTATTTTTTTAAACATGATATTCAGCAGGCAACGGGCAGCCAGAGAAAGTTGTTCTTCTTTAGGAGAGCAATCCCATTTGTAAGGTAGTGCAAGTAACAGCTACATGAGAAAACCTCAGGAGGAGGAAGTTTACTGTAAACTCAGGGTGAGTCAACAGCAGGCCAAGACTGCCAAGAAAGTTAATTTGATCTTGTGCTGCGTGCCTACTTTGCTAATATTTAAAACCAGGGACAGAGTGAGAGTGATCTCTCAGCTACAGTCAGGATGCACCTGAAGCATTGCTTTCTCATTTCATGTCCTGTTCTTTAAAGGACTGTAATAAGGAACCCCCACATTTCCAACTCACATGAGACTCTCTGTAGTTTCTTTATTTAGTAAATTCAATGGACATGGACAACTATGATGGTCAGTAAGCAGTAAAATCTCCATAGTTTTCTACTTCTGGAAAAGGTGTACTAGAGAAGAAGGGTAAGGCTCTAAGCGATCATACTTTTGAACTTATAGCAGAATTATTCACCTCCATGAATCTAAATATGGAAAAAAAGCTCATGAATGATGGTGGAGTATTCCAATCCCAATTAAGCCACATCAGCATAAGGATTATTTTGAGCTAAAGTTTTTCTTTTTAAAGGTCAGCAGGTAGTAGAAAGAGACTCTGACCCTTCCCATTCTCTTCCTGAAAGCAGATAAACCCATGTGGAGATGCCTTCCCTGTACCTGAAGGAAAGTGACACTCTTAGCCTAAAGACAAAGAGTTGAGACTGAGAGAATTCTACACAAACAGACCCTGTTAAATAATTTTTATCTTCCTTTAGCTTCACTTTAGAGTTCAGTAATTTTTCCATGATTATCTATCTTTGTTCCACCTAATTTAAAAGCATTTAGGTTTTGCCACTTCTTTAGGTCTTCCTTTCTCTAGAAGGGCTTCCATGCCTGGTAAAACTTGCATTAAATAAATGTGTGTGCTTTTCTGCTGTTAATCTGTCTTCTGTCAATTTAATTTACAGGTTAACTGAAACTGGAGGTAAAATCTTGCCTCCATAACACCTCTAAATCTCAGTGTGAGTGAGAGACTTGAAATATTCTTTGCTCCAAGTAACTGCCCAAATATCTCTACCCAAGAGGTCTCTCCTGACCTTCTAATTTTAAAGAGAATTTGATTATGGTTGAAGTCTAAAATGTGCCCCAAGGCCTCCTGTGTCTGAGCTGAACCTTTTGGGAGGTAATTGAATTGTGAGAATGCCGTCTTTATCAGTGGTTTAGTTCATGGATGACTTCATGGCTGAGTGTGGGGTTAGGATGTGGGCCAGTGGGGGTTTTCTGTTGAGGGCATACCTTATTCTGGCTCTTCGAGCTCTCCACGGTGCCCAGCTGCCATGGGTTGAGCAGCTGCCCTCTACCAGGACCCTCTCTCATGCCACTGCTGCTTTGAAGTCAGCTAAATATGAACTGAAACTTTCAAAACCATGAGCCAAAGTAAATCCTTCTTCCTCTACATTGTCCATGTCAGGTGTTTCATCTCAGCAGCAGAAAAGCCAATGCACCCTCCTCCTCCCTTTAGTCCTTCACTAGGCTTTATTCTTCTTCCTAATATGCCATGGTACCTGCCAACATGTATTATATCTATTTTTTCTGTATCTTTTCAACCAGGCGAGGATTTAAATGATGTGTGCACTGCTCTATTTTATCCTACAGCAATTTTTGATGTGTAGTAACTTCTAACATTGCAATTCTAAGTATTTATTGGAAAACAAAACTTGAAAAATGAAATGAAAAGAATTCTTTTTCTACGTCAGTAGTAGGAAAAGACAAAGGCTGGCTGGTGAATGGGATAAAGAGTATAATGAACTGCAAGAATCTCTCTCTGTCTCTGTCTCTGTCTGTCTGTCTGTCTGTATGTCTCTCTGGAAATCATGAAATGTGCTGTGTACCATGCTTTGGCTATTGTCAGGATGGAAATGAGGGAAAAATATCTCAATTTGAACAGTTAAGGAAAAAGACTGAATGAGAGGTGATTAAAAACCATTTCAGAGTTGCACCATGATGAAAATTGCCAGGATTCACAAACTTGGAGGCGATTATAGCTGGATCTAATAGAGCCATGAAACTCTGACTGACATCTGGAAGGCGAGAGAGTGTTTCCAGAAGACTCAAAGCTACTTAGCTTGATGAATAGGAGGAGGAGCCGGGAACACTGAGCTCAGATGGAGAAGACTGGCTGCGAAGTACTTATGGGCTGTCCTGTGTAGGAGAGATTAGAATTATTCTTTGTGTTTACAGTATCTAGGACTAGGAATTAGAGAGGAAAAAATTACCAGAAGCCAAGCTTCAGATCACAGGAAATAAGCACTTTGCAATAGAACACAGCTACCTAAAGAAGGCATGACATTTCTCAGGAGTGAATTTCATCCTGAGGGTTGTGAACAAATTTTGAGAACTTTTCTGCTATGCATCAGCAGCATCTCCATCCTGAAGGAGCTCATTAGAAATGTCAACCCTCAGAGCCCTTTCATGACCTATTAACATACAATATACCATAAAAGATTACTAGATGATTCATACCTATGTTAAAGTCTGATGTGTTCTGATTGTTAATAAAAAAAATATAAGGAATTACTAGGTAAGTGGATGCAGTATAGTAGGGAAACAATTGCTCTTTCTGAATGGTTGGTTTTAATCAAAATGTAACTGAAGGACAGAATAATGTTCACCACAGAAAGAGTTACCTGGCTCCAAATAGAAGATTCCAATATATTTTAACCTCAATTAGGCATCTTTCAGGGGTCTACCAAGCATTAGGAATACAACAAAATCAATAACTTATGGATTGAGGTTTCTGTATTATGCTATGGTGCATTTTGCTCTTAATGGTCAAAATCAGATTTTGACCCTGGAGTTTTCTTTCTTTCTCCTGGATGAATTTAGCTCTCTATCCCCATGCCTTTTCTAATTCATGGCGATGCCTGAAATATTACAAGTTACTCTATCTTTCTGTACCTTTTTCCCAATAGTTAATGGTCCCTTCAAATATAAAAATATGTTTTTTGCTTAGTTTTTTTTTTTTTTGGTGGAATTTGCCTTTATTCCACGCTATAATTTGTGTTTCATTACTGCAATTTTTTGGGGGTCTCTGTTTACCTGATTGGAGTGTGAGCAAACAATTCTAAGGGTAGGAAATTTGTCCTCACCTATTGCAAGTGCTTGCCTATTTCCGTTACGTGCACATAAATACTCACATGACGGTGAATTTCAGACTTCTGTTGTGGTGTCCTGAATACAGCATTTGGAATGATGTGCACCATAGACTTTTCTGAACTGGTTCAAACAGGTTTCTTCTAGGTGCTCCATAGCACCTAGAACAATGCCAAGCTTTTTAATGTGCTCAAAAATATATTTTAAAGTTTACTTAATCAGTAGGGAAATGAAGCCCTGTCCTCTAGTGAGAGTAAAAAGGTGTTTTGTAGACAAAGAGGGAAAATGATTAATTATAGCTTCAAAGTCCTACTGAGAGTTCTTTCTGAAGATAACAGGCCAGCTGAGTATGGAGTTGGCCAGACAGTGAAGGTAGTTTATAGATGACTGTTGAGAGTTTAAGGCCTGTCAATTTGAGTAAAATAATTAGGTTACCGAGAGTCAATGTTCCGGGAGGGATTTTTAGTTTGACTGGAACATCAAATGCTTTGATTCACACATTAAGCAGGATGTTAAAGTGGATGGATAGCCACTGAAGAAATCTAAAATTGAGGATATCATTAGCAGACTTGCATTCTAGAAGAATTTCTCTAGAAAATGGGTGATTACTTTTAGCATTGAAAGTGGAGTGGAGGGCCAGAGAGATTAAAAACAAGACCAGTTAACCAGCAGCAGCAGTGCTATGGAAGTACATTTGAAAGCTGCTTAGCAGTACATGTGACACAGATGTCATGTGTCATGTGTCATGTGATGTCAACATGGAGGACGAAGAAAGAAGGTAAGATGTTTATGAACTTTGTAGTGTGTTGTGATTACTACTCTGGCTTTAACTAAGGTAGGCAACACAAATTGCAGAACTAGATGGATAGTTAAGGAAGGATCTCATAAGTAAGATGAGGTATGCCACCCAGGTAAAAAGGCCATAGTGGGAAGGTGGTGAATATAACCTAGACTTTGATGCAACACTATCTGGACTATTAAGATGATGAAACTTTGGTTGACATCTGGACAGCGGGGGTGGAAGTCACGATGCACCCTGGTCTGTTACAAAGCTCACCAACTCCCTGAGTTAGAAATACGAGTTTCTTGTGGAGGAGAGGGGTCGAAGCAAAGAAATAAGTTTACATATGAATAATATGGATAAAAGTGCTGGAAGCAGGAAGCACTCAAGGAAAGATGTTTATATAATGACAGCTTAATTAATACAGATAAAATTAGGGGAGCATACAGTATATATGAAGGAGTGTTCAATACAGAAAAAGTATCAACAAGAAAGAGAAAATACTTTCAGGATAGTAGCAGGTATACAACAGAAGAAAAAGAATGTTGGAAGGTAAGGTGGAGGGATTAACCTGGTTAGAATAAAAATTAACACGATAGTGAAATGAAGATGAAAAATGGTTATTGTATTCACTGATGATCAGTGATAGATACTATTCTGTAGCAGATGGGACTGAAGGCATGGCCGAGGTTTGAATGATCAATGGAAAATGAAGGAGTGAGCCAGTAAAAATGCTTGACCAATGAGTAAACATAAAACTAAATATTCTGTTGTACTTCCTTATTGATTTGGCCCTGATAAAACTATATTGAAAGTCTACATAAAGACAAGTCATTCAATATTTCTCAAAAGTCATATATTTGAAACATTTTCCTGTTTTGCTTCATATGAGTTTTTATGCACCATTCCTAAATTTGTAACATTTTAGACATGCACATGTCCTTCCTTTGTCTCTCAATTTGCCCATACATTTGTCAATTATTTGTTAATAAAGTTTATTTTAAAAGAAGGCAAATAAAGGAAAGACATCTGCAGCAGGCTAGTCATGGAGCCTTAGCTCATAGTAAATGTTGTGAAAAAAGACCTTTACTACTTGGTCTATCTCTTCTGCCTCTTTTGTCACCAAGAGCAATAGCTTATTGGTAGGGTCAGACTTGTGTTGTAATCCTTCACTATTAACAAACACTGTAGTCACCTTTCCAGTTTAAAGGTTGCCTTTTTTAGTCATAATTCTCTGCTCAGAGGAAAAAAGCCTCTCAGTCTCTTTTTGGTTTTGGCAGGCTACCTTTATCCTGACCTCACCTTTGGTCTATGATTTCTAATTGCATTCCACAAGGGGTCCTGCTTTTACCCAATTTATTGACCCTATAATGGAAATTTGGGTTTGTGTCATTTGACAGAATTGATGTTTTCTGCAGTCTGATGGCTGTTTGAATTTCGGGGTTGATAGTCAACAATAATATTCCGGTGACCTTTTAGAGCCACTGTTTTCTTTTGCTTTAAGACACATGAGATTTGAAAGGATTGCCCAAACCAGCTTTGACAGTGTGGTAAATGATGCCTATGACTAAAGTGAGAAAGAGTTTACATTAAAAATATAGAATTCTCTAAGAGAGCTGAGCATGAAATTCTCCCCAAGGTGTTGATTAATTTTGTGTATGTAGATATCAATAAGCTCTGAGAATTGGAACCAAAAGTAATATTGTTAAATTGTCATTCAGTTGATGAGAATGTAGTATTTGCAACATCACAACTGCAGGCATAGTTTATGCATTGGTTGAAACTGTAGGATTTGCTATTAAGGTTGATGATGCCAATTGTTTCTGGTTCAACTTTATACCCCTGTTTTGAGAGGTTATCCCTAAATGCAAGTGCTTGACAATAGAACTTTGATAGAGATTTCCTGTGGGAATTTTAAATATTTTATTTAAGCAGAATACTGCTGTGATACAGAAATTGACCACTATGTTATGCATCTATAAGACCTACCGTCTCATATTGCATATTTTAGGAATAAAAAAAAATTCACTACAGTGGGCTGATCATTAACAACAAATGGAACTATCTTTTAATGCCAGTGTGAAGGATGCTGAGTTTGTTGTCAGACAAGGGAATTCAAATGATGAAACAGGAAATATAAAAACATGTTTGCCTAGTCTTGCCAAATTTAAGCATCTGCGACTTTGGTTAAGACTTATGAATTTCTTTGTGCCATAGTTTTCCAATTTGCAAACTGTTTGGATTAATATAATATAATTTAAGGAACCCTTCCCTGTCTGTATCTGGCTCATTATATTTGTGATGACAAAGGCACATCTATTAAGGTAACACAGAAATGGTATTAAAACATTTTTCTCCATGCTTGGTTCTAGATCACCCCTCTTATACTCACCTTAGGATTTTATTGAAATATAGATTTCTGGCTCTATCCCTATATGAAGCCCTTTTGGACCTCATCATGTTCCAGAGGAGTTCACCCATGTAATCCCAGGAAACAGTTATTGGAATTTGAATAAGTAATTCCAATCTACCACTTCCAGTGCAATCCAAGGTGAGAATAAAGACCCTAAGGCATATTTGTAGTTATGGGGAGCCAAGGGGTTCCTAAGTCCAGCGAGAGTGATGCCTAACTGGAGCAAAGACCTTGATCCAGGGCATAACCTGGGTTTTATTAATTTTTGAAGAAGGGAGTGGCTCAGGGATGCGTGACTGAGAGAAAGGCGGGAAGTATGTGAGTAATCTGAGAGAATAATCTGCATTATCACAGATTGGGCGCTAGCTAGTGTTTAGGGTTGGTGCTTAAGTTTTGATGTGTAATTGTCATGCCCTGAGATGTCACTGCCTCTTCTCAAAGTTCAATCTCAGCCAACAGCGTGATGTCACTTGGCCTAGTTCAAGCATACAACTTGGGTCATCACTGCTTCAAAGACACCAGCACCTCAGCTAGACCCATTTGCATGGCTAAAGCCAACTGCGGGGATAAGGAAATGTCCTAGCCAGCTCTGTACATATCAATACATGGCAGTAGGGCCAAATGCCCTTCTTCTCAAGGAGAGCCCTCCAGGTGATCCATCCAGGGGGTCCTTCACCCAACCCTATAGCTACTGAATGAAAATCCTTAGGGATGGACCTAGGGATCTGCACATTAACTAGTTGTTTAAAAGGCTAGCATTTAGTTAGTGCTGCATAAATGCGTGTTAGTACTGTAACATGAGTATTTAGCTCCGTGACTCAAGCACTTGCCTGGTAAGTGCAAAGTTGTGAGTTCGATCCCCAGTACCTAAATAAATAAATAAATAATAAAAAATGAGTATTGCCTGCAAATCTTAGGCACTTCAAGTTTGAGAACCTCTAAGCCAGTAGTGTGGTTAAAAAGGAGACAGGCAGGTTTATTAGAGTGGATTGGTTGTCTGAAATCTCTGGGAAAGAGGACTGGAGTTAAGAGCTCTGTTTGTTCCGCTAACAGATCCTGTGTAGCTCCTGCTGTACCAGGCACTTCCCTCCTTTGCTGGACCCCATGACACACACCCTTCCCTTGCACTAAAAGTCATGCTCTGGAACAAATGTCAACAGTGTCATTGCAGATCACTTAGCTTAGTTCCTTAAAAAATTTTTAAACTGACATTTTCAGTGTCCGAAACTTTTGTGAATACCACTATAATTATGGGATCTATGGTCAAGGATAGCATTGAAGTAATTCAAGTCCATTCATTCCTTCATTCACTCACTGATTCACTTAAGAGCTAATATGTATTAAATGTCTAGTATATAGGAGGCACCATATTCAATTCAAGAGATACTTAATTGTCAATATAGCACCAAGCAACTTACAGGTACTCAATGTGTAACTTTTAAAGGACACCTATCTTCCTGAAGCCTGTGATGTCTGCAGATTTACCAGTAACAGCTGCCCTTGGTGTGTGGCTTTAGATCAAAGATGACCTACTAATGAATGGCCTCTTAGCATCCACCTCCTGACTTCCCATTCTTCCCTCTCTCCAGGTTTCTCTCTCTTTTTAATATCCTAAAACAAAACGGAAAGTTCAGTGGAAAATGATAAAGTTCAGATTTCATTAGCTTTTGATGTCACTGTTCCTTGGGGACAGAAATCACATTTTTGGGTGACCTTTTTAGTTAATTCGCAGCTGAAAGAAAATCATCTTTACTACCTTTTCTATTTATAGGTAATTTGACTTGCTTGTCGGCATGGTCCTGTTGAGTGGGCTGTCCGGTGGGGATGAACAGAGGCAGAATATAGCTGTCATTGACCTCTCACACCCAGACCCTGAGTACGGAAGCTGGAGAATAAAGCAAAATCAGTAAGCAGCATTTTAGATTATGATAAACACTAAAATAGAGATCAACATCTCTGATGCTGATGCTCACTGATGACCTAGAGGCTCCCTGAAGGGGAAAGTATTCAGGCTCAGCCTGAGCCTCAATATTACATGATCAGACTTTAAGAGCATGGAGAAAGGAAGCTATTTTTGAGAGTGAATACAGCATAGACAAAGTAAGTGAGATGTAGAGACACATGCATAGAAATCAGCAAGCTGCTGATTCCTACAAAGGTCTACTTCTGTGGTGTTAGAGTTCGATTCTGCTCTCAGAATTCAGTCTTTCCTGGGCAACGTTTTCCTGACTCACCAATATTAGCCCTGTAACTATTCTTCCAGACTAGCCAGGTCAGGCTTGACCCCAGCGTGTTTTTTATTAAAACAGTGTGATCTCTAGTAATATCAATTATTTGTGAGTTTCCCAGGTGGAAAAAGTATACCAAATTGACAGTGTCAGGTACAACTGCCATAAATAGAAGATGAAAAGAAAGATCTCTGAGGTCACATCAAGTCTGTCTCTAGAGGACCAGAGCAAGAGGATTCCGGGATATATTTATTTTCTAGCACTCTATCCGGCTCAGACTTACATGTTTACATTTGTATAGCATCTTTCCTCAGAGGAAATGACTTCACTCACGGAACGGCGAAAGGTCACTTGAAATTTGAGTTACACAGAGATGCAATAAACTTCACCCTGTCAGGAAGTTTGCACTGAGACTCCGCGAACGCTCCTTGGTGAATTTCACGCCGTCACTCCCACTTACACGTTTGCATGTGTGCAGATTCTCCAAGCTATTCCAGGCTTGCTGCTTTGGGGACGGCCTCTTCTCCCAAGCAGCTCCCATGGCTTCCCCAGTGACCTTAATTATCACCTCGTCAAGTATACGTATTTAGTGCTTTTAATCTGTCCCCAGAAATCAATCCATCCTCTATAAGCCCAGTTTTTGTTTAACCCTTTCATCAGTCCCCTGCCTTGTTATGGTACATTTGCACTTTTGGTTTGAAGTGACTTAGAAATAATCTATCCTCTCGTTAGAACCTCATAAAAGGGACTTTGCAACCTGCCAGCTGTCATTTTACCACCTCTGAATCTGAACTTCGAAATGATATTGGGTCCTATTTTTTTTTCTAGAGTTTTGCACAACTGGCCTAAATCTGACTTGCTTCCTGTATGTCTTTCTTCAGGACTCTTTTTCAAGTCTGCTCTATGCTTTGAATATTTCTCTTCAAAGGGAGCCGCTGTTCTTTCCCTGCAGTTAAATCGTTTTATTATTTTCTGCTCTTGTTGTTACTGCTGCTAAATTCCTCTGCATCTCTTTGCTTTCTTTCCTGGCATTCGAAACTCTTTCAATTTAGAATCACCTGAGAGTTTCCTTAGTGTGAGTTTTTTTGCACATTAGCTATGAATATAGTTGATAATATTACTGAAAGTTATAAATATGTTTGCAGATTTCTTCTGGTTATGAGTCTCTGCTTTTAAATCTTTCTCTGTTGTTATATGTGTTGCTGATGGATGGCCTCCCCGCTTGGTGTAAATTCAGAATACTTGGCTGGCTGTCATAGTGGAATGAGCGCAGACTTTCAACTCAGTGGATCCATGTTCAATTCCTTGTTCTGGCATTTACCAGGTTGCATTGCTTAGCTTCTCTAGAGGAAGAGCAGTGACGGGGGTTTGTAAGACTGGCTTATAGGATCAGAGGCTAGCTAGTCTGCAGTGGCCATAAGTGCACTGGAGAGCCAGAGGACACAGTAGATACTGAGTCCAAGTAGCTGGCAGTGCCATGCCCAGGCTGAAGATCTGGAAGCTCTCTTTTCATCTGTGTTGCAAAGCTGAATCCAGACTCTTATGTTCACAGGTGTTAGTAGCAGCAAAAGATGAACCTGCTTAAGCAAGTCAAGCTTGCAAGTGCAGGCTGACTTCTTCCTTCTTTGGGTTTTCACTCCGTTCAGGATGCAAGCGTAGGACTTATCTACCCACAAACAAGAAAGCTCTTCCCTCGATGCCAGGCTTCTCTGGAAACACCACTGCAGACTCCTAAGCATGTGCTTTAATAGCCTTTAGGTGTGTTTCATTCCAGTTAAATTAACAATCAAGATTAACTTTCATCCTGCGTGCAGTGGAGCACACTTGTGGTCACAGCACTGTGGTAGGATGAGGACTGGAGGTTTCAGCCTAGCCTGGGAAATTAGTGACTCAGCAAGACACTGAGTCAAAATAACAACAACAACAACAACAACTAATAATAATAATATGAAGTAGAAGAAGGATAAAAAGGACTGGAGATGTAGCTCATGTAAAGGCTCTGGTTCAATGCAAAGTACTGGAAAAAAAAGATTAACTGTCACACAGTCCAAGATTTTGTACTAAATAGGGTTATTGTAACAAATTATTAGAGACCAAAGGCTCATTGTGTTTCTTTCCTAGCCTCTGATGGTTGCCAACGCGCCATAACATATATCGGCTTATATGCACCCCGCCAACCTGGCTCCATTTCTCATATCTCCTATTGTTGTAAGAGGCTCTAATTATATTTCAGGCTCACTCAAAACCAGTGCATTATAATTTTGAAATATGATAGAATTTTCAACATGGCTAAAAAGATAAGAAGTGTGAAGTAAAAGTGGCCTTTATTTTAAGAATGTGGAGAGAGACTCCATGACCTCCGGGGTCTGGCATTCTCTCTGCCAACACGTGGTGTGGGGCATACATGTAGCTTAGGTTGGGGGCGGAGCCTAAGGGGCATTACTGATGCACAGGTAGCCCATTGGAATTCAGTTTTCACCACAGGTAAATTGCTTAGGGGCGGGGAAGATGACCTCAAGATAGAGCCTCTTGGTTTTGCCTCCCAGTCTCCCACCATGTAGCTTCCCATCAAGGGCAAAATCCTTTCAAAATCCTTAGTTACAGAGAGGATTTTTTGACAGGTAGTTCCATTCACAAGTCCTGGGAGTTAGGATTTTGGCCTGTCTTTTGGGAATACTATTCAAGCCACTACTACTTTAGTAATGTTATTTGTTGTCACTGAGACTTTGTGTTCTTATCTGTAAATTAGAATTAATGTTACTGGCCAGAATAGCCATTGAGAGAAAGAAATTATAAGATGTTTGCAAAGCATCTATCATCATGGTGGGTACATAGTAAGTGTTCAGAACATTTAAATTTTCCTGTCTAAGATTTTTCCTTTGGTGCAACACTAGAAAACAGATCCGATTTTAGTTTGCATTTGAACATTGGTTTCAATCATCTAGTGCTGTATTACTATATGAAATTTAGAAATATTTCTGTCCTATACTGTTTCTGCAAGATGAAGTTAGAAGTTTCAGAAAAAATTTAGACAAAACCCCAATAGTCCTAATTTTTTCAATCAATAAATACTTAATGGGCATCTAACACGTAAACACTGACCAGAGTACCAAAACAGAATCAACCAAAGCAAAATAACAACAACAAAACTAAAACAGTTTTTGTAAGTATCATACTTATACTAGTGACAATAGTATGGTTTGTATGTAATATAATTCCAGATATCTATGAATAAAATAAAAATATTGAAAGATGATGTAAATTGTGAGCTTTGGAATAATATCAAGGTGAGGTGAGTTATTCACTTTTTAATTGTCATTGTATTAGGAATTAAATTAAATTAAATTTATTTTGAGACCAGATCTTTCTAACTTGTTCAGCTGCCTAGGATGGGCTTGAACTTGTGGTCTTCTGTGGTCTCTTGGAGCAGTGGCATTTTGAGTGTGCATATTTAGTTGCCAAGGAAGTAAGGGTCACACTATGCAAGGGACTGGCTGGGGAACACACATTCTAAGTAGAAGAGATAATACACACAAAGGCTCTGTGGCAGAAGGAGGAAAAGCAGGACAAGCAGATCTATTTCCAGGGGCAGGTGAGATAACCTTCGAAGAAGGTGGCAAAAGCCAGATCATGGTGAGCCTGCTAAGCCAGGATTGATACTGGCCACCATGAGTCCTGGGTGGGATTCACTTTTGGCTGGCAGAACAGAGTGTCCAAGAACACTGGCTACATTTGTCTGTAAAGCACAGAGCGCTGTGGGCTGAGATCACCGTGGCTGATCCTCCGGCTGCTGGGGCACTTGTCTGGGGTACACAGGACATTCTCTCTCTTTCCAGTTCTAAGCTGTCTACAGCCGCTCTCTTTGCCCTCTTTTACTCTCTTTTCCAAGTTGTTGTTTGACCACAGGCTATGACTATCTCTGGATGCTTCTTTTTTCTCTCTGTTTTATTTTTATTATCTGTTAGAAGTAGAAGGTAGCACCCAAGTTTATATCTAGGTTCAAGAAGTGACAAAAGGCCCATCAGTCTGTCAATTTCCTCTGCGTACGGTACATGGGTACATGATAGCACTTTTCTGAATAGTTTACGAAGTCCCGCATCCTGTTAAGTGAGTGTGCTTATGCAGAGGGACACCTTTGTGCCTATGCTGCACAATGTTCAAGTGCAAACTAACTATTGTTTCTATTTCCCATTCACTGGAAACTAAACTCTGGTGTGCTTTGTTGGGAAGCTCACTTAGAAGACAGAACATAGATATAATCTCACCACAGACTCAGGAACTGTTCCACCAAATTATTTTATTAAAATGTTGTTTCCCAAAGGATAAAAGCAAGCCTGAATACATAAAGTGGAGGTAGTTCCAAAAGACAACGATGATGATTGAGGGTCCTAGAAGAAGAGAAGCGGAGCAAGGGATGCTGAACAAAGCCCTGTAAAGTCAAAGAAAGCACAAGCATGTGAATAACAGTGTATAATTGTTCCACCACGAATTTCTGCGTGTCAGGTGCGTGTGTGTTAAAATCTGTGCTCTAAATATCTCTAGACTGACGTGAGAAGGAATGGAATTTAGTTTTCACTGTTGGCAAGCAACAGCCAAGAGCAGGTCAAATCTGAATTTTTCTGTGGAAAGTACAATTTTAACTAATATTGATGGATCAAATGTAATAACGCAGCATATGACACTTTGGTCACTATTCAATAATGTTTGCTGAGCACCTACAGTATGCAGTGCTCTTGATGACTTGGGCGGACCTGTGCAGGGAGGAAGACTTGGCCTCTGTCCTCTAGAAGTGTTCAGTATTGATTCAGATTCACTTACTGTGGCCTTTGCTTCTTCAATTCTATCTGATCTCTCTCAGGGTTGCTCTGAATTAATCAAGGTCCAAAAGGCTACGAGTAAATCTAATTAAGGTAGAGATGGGGTCAGATGTTAGAAGAGCAGCAAGCATGAGCTGCAGCCCGGAGGATGGAAATCCCCAGACTCAGATGGGCAGCTAGCCTCTCTTCCCTTGGGCTCTGCACTCTCTTTCCTTGGGGGATACTTTGCTGTGACAGTCTCACCTGGCCACAGGGTGTCACAACTACCCCAGAGACTCCTTGACATACCTGGTAGACAAGGTCCTAAGAGTCAGACACCAGCAGTTTTAGCCACCTGTTCTGCCCGCATCGCCATGGGAGGGTGCCCTGAATCAGGCCAGCTGCTGCAGAAGTCACCCAGATGTCACTGTCATCAAAGGCTCACTGTCATCCAGAACTGCTCACTTTGTGTCTCTTGGCTTCTCATGAGTTGCGAGGTGATCTAGATTCTGAAGGTCCCATGAGTGCCATGAGGGCCCAGGCAGGACTTTGCATTTGCTCCAGACTGGCTCCTTCATAGCCTCTAGGGACAGGATTAACTTTGTGAGTGGATGAAGATTTTGCATCATTTATTCGGAGAAGCTATAGGGAGATAAGGAGTCTTGAGAGAATGATTTTGGTATTAATTCTGGTTCTATAAGTTGGTTACCTTCAAATGCTAAATCTACATCTAACAAGCTGAGTTTTGGTTTCTCCACTTAAAAATAAAAGTGGATTCTTCAATTTCAAGATATTAAAGAAGGACTGTTCCATGTCTTATTTTGCTAGACATTTCAATTGTATTTTCTTATTTGGCCCTGATAACTAGTGTACAAGATAGGAGGTATTAACCCTTTCTAGTAGACACAGAAACTAAACCTTTATAAGACTAGGAAAGGATAATGACATGGCAATACCAAAAATAATTTAATTTCAAATTGCCTAGATTCAATCCATGTAATTAGGGTGTTAATTTATAAACCTTACACAGACTCCTGTAAGCCATTTAAAACATGCTAAGATGAAAGACACAGAGAATATATTTGAATAAGACTCAGGCAAGGTAGATTCTGGATCTTTCTGTGATAAAAGATAAGAAGGATTATCTGTGGATCAAATGTTAGCCACAAGATGGGATTAAGTATGATAGATGAAGGATTAACAAAAGAAGAAAAACAAATTTCAATTACATTCAACCAATATTTATTGAGTTTTTCTCTGGTGAAAGTTACTGATTAGAGCAGCAAAAGACATCCAAACCTTGAGACAAGTGCTAATCTAGCCGTATCAATATCCACCTACAAGCAGTGAGAAAAGGCCAGGAAAGAACAAAATACAGCCCAGATTCAGTAGAGGGAATGACATCCCATGGGTGGAGTTAGAGAAGTACCATGGAGAAAGTTTTATTTCAATTGGTCTTAAAGAATACAGTGATACCAACAGGTAATTAGACAAAGGATAAGCCAGCTGGAAGGGTATGACAGGAACAGAAATAAAGAAAGAGCTTGAAAATAGGGAGGTCTGTTATGTTGAAATTCATGGAGTGTGTAAAAGAGATGTACCTGGGAAAGTTTATTTCTAGTTATATTTTAGAAAGCCTTCCTAATTAAAGGCAGCTCTTTGTTTGGTGGGAAATGAGGGAGTTTTGAACTAATTTGGTGACCGCAGGAATGAAAGTGGGATGGTAGTAACACTGAGATATAAACTCAAAGACGTGGCCACTATTTAAATACTAATTCTGGGGTTTTGGTGAAAGCCAAAGAGTTGGCTGAGGTTTAGAGCCTCAGTAGGAAAACGAAATACCACTCAGGTAAACAAAGAAAAGCATTTAAAAGTAGTGGCAACATTCAAGAAAATAATTAACAGGAGAGGGGTATAAAGAGAAAAGAAATGAAACATTGGGGGGGGGATTTATTTGACAGAGAAAGTGAGAGTATAGAGCTAAAACCACATGCTGAAGCATAGAGTTGCAAAGGAATCAAATTTCTAAAAGGAAAAAGCAGGATCCTTAGCTTTAGACTCTTTCCAGGATTAAGGAGGGCTGAATCAATCCTTTCCATGGTGCTCATGAGCAAATCACTCATGGGTGTGATTTTAGCATCACTGTCATTTCATCTGCGTATCCAGAATGTGTGATATAAAGGGCAAGTATCCAACACAGTGTCCCTTCCATCAAATATATGCAAGGAATGGAGAAAGAAAAACACAGGTACAATGATATTTCAGAGAGTTACAAGCATACAGAGTTGGTAATGGGGTGGTGATATCTAGATCTTATTGACCTGCTCTGTCTTTCCAAACAGTTGTAAGAGACAGACAGAAGGTAGCTCTGTGCTGGTGATGTTCTTCTCGACCAGGAGCTTGCTTCAGCAGCATCTTGGACTTGTTATGAAGATTGTTGGTCCCATGCCTAGAGTTTCTGACTCTAGGTTGGAAGTGAGGGTCCCCCATATTTCATTCCAAGTTCCCGGATGGTATTGATGCTGCTGGTCCATATCAATACTTTGAGAATTTCTGAAATAATAAAATATCTGGGGATATTTAGTTCAAAGACATAGGTGGAATCCCAACTACTACTCTTAGTGGGTCTTGTAGTTTAGGTTTCATAGAGCTTTTGGAGTGTGAAGTGAGATCTGTCTCATGGTAGTCACCTAAAACATGTTCGTTGATTGCAAATATCTTTTTCTTGAACTTTTCTTAATTTTATTTATTTGTAATTTTTTCAGATTTGTTGATGTATAATTGACAAAAACATCCTATACTGTTTATTCGAGGTGTACAGTATGAGGTTCTGATGAATACATGGTGAAGTAGTTCACACAACCACACTAGTTAACATATTCATAGCCTCCCTGAAGAAGCCATTGATTGATGGATGGATTCCTATTATGCCAACGCTCAAAGTCAATTCTTGGTGAATTTCTGTCGCACAGAGCATGAACTGTGGTCATCAGGCTGCAGTATGGGTCTGTAGAACTTGATTGATTTTAGAACTGTGCGTTCGTACCTTTTGACCAACATCAGTCTATTTCTTCCACCTCTAATTCCTAGTAACTGTCATTCTTTTTAATTTCTAGGAACTTGATTATTTTTATTTCCATTTTAAAAAAAAAATCCAGGACAGGATCTCACTTAGTAGTGCATGGTAGCCTCTAACTCACGATCCTCCTGCCTCTTCCTGCCAGTATCCCCAGCCTGGCTTCCAGTAAATATTTTTATTAAGAGAGAAGATTGGTTGCAACTTGAAAGGGTGGAGGAAGGAGAAAATATTTTCATCTTGATTATTTAAGAAATAGATCTGTGAGTAATTCTCAATCTACTAATCTGTCTGAAAAGCAAGATTTTTTTTCTGAGTTGGTGAGTCTTGTGACTACATACCTGTCTTTCAGTCAGCCTGTGTATATGAACAGACACGCACAATCTAAAGGCCAGCTCTATCATTCAGCTTTTATAAAGTTAACCGTAGCACTCAAACCCACACATTGAGAAGAAGAGTAAAATGAAGCATTCTTGATCTGACATAGATGCATAATTTGATTCCAATAAAAATGGAGATGAGCCTGCAGCTAGATAACCATTGGCTTGGCCCAGGGTACAAAGGTTTAATTTTCCTTATGTTTGCATTTAGTCATTTTTATAGTACTGAATTCCCAGCTCATTTCTGAATAAATCCATGCAGCATTGAAACAAATGCCAAAGGAACAGAAACAATAAGCAAGTCAGAATTTCCCATCCATATTTATGGTGAGTTGACGAATATTGCACTGCTTTCCTTTTGGGTCCTAATCAATTCATTACTAAGGGAGTAAAGCAAGCAGATAAAAAGGAACGATTTCTATGGGTCTTCTTGTCTTTATTTTTCTGTTATAACTTTCATTAGGAAAACTGATTTACATTATGTTAATAAATACAGAAATAGATGCAACAACCAGAGAAGATGATATTGCAGCTGCATAAGCCTTGCTTCCATTTGTTGGTTCAAACCAGTATCATTAATTCTACAATTTGACTTTTTAAGGAGGACAACCAAGCTCTTTTTGTAGGAATCATCCTTCTATTTGGTCATGATGCAGTAACAGGATGAGTGGGAGTGGGTATTTCCATGTAGGTGCCTTTATATGTAAGAACCGTGACTATGCCTTCTTGATTCTTTCATGTACCACAAATCTAGATCCTTTGCATCCTAATCTTGTGTTCCTCTTGCCTGTGGCAAGACTGTGACCCCAGCAGACAAAGAGAACCCAGCCCCATAACAGTTTTGGGGGAACTCAGCTGTAATCAGCCGTATCACAGAACTACCAGGGAATCCTAGATGACTTTTCCACTGACAGTGGAATGTACTGGAGACTTAGAGTACAGAGTAAGGCTTGCTGGGCTCCATGTCAGACTTGGAGGAGAGATGTAGTGCTGAGGTAGAGGAGAGGGAATGCTGTGTTTCTCAAATATTAATGTGTGCAGGAATTAGGTGGGAATTTTGTTCAAAAGCAAATTGTGATTTAACAACCTCCCATGGATAAGAGGCTGTGGTCCATGAGTCACACTTTGAGTTGCTCCCTTTTCTTGCTTTGACCAGTGATAAGCTCTGTTTCTTCCACTGAGTTCTGTCTTCAAAGGCGAGGACACCTGGAGCTTTGCAAAGATAGCTCCAGTGGACCACATATCTTTTCTTCGAAACTAAAAGAAAATTAATCTGCAGTGTTGAAATCATATAGAGAAAATCCTCAATATGTTCGCCCAAAATGTAGATGTCAGAAAGAGACTGAACTAGTAAATATTGTGTAGTGGTGCGATGTTTTCCACACTGTTTATTCTAATCTCAGCATCGTAGTTTAGGTCTACAATGTTCACACTGTACACCTCGAATAAACAGTATAAGATGGTTTTTTGTCAATTATACATCAACAAATCTGAAAATATTACAAATAAATAAAATTAAGAAAAGTTCAAGAAAAAGATATTTGCAATCAACAAACATGTTTTAGGTGACTACCATGAGACAGATCTCACTTCACACTCCAAAAGCCCTATGAAACCTAAACTACAAGACCCACTAAGAGTAATAGTTGGGATTCCATCTATGTCTTTGAACTAAATATCCCCAGATATTTTATTATTTCAGAAATTCTGAAAGTATTGATATGGACCAGCAGCATCAGTACCATCCGGGAACTTGGAATGAAATATGGGGGACCCTCACTTCCAACCTAGAGTCAGAAACTCTAGGCATGGGACCCACAATCTTCATAACAAGTCCAAGATGCTGCTGAAGCAAGCTGGTTGAGAAGAACATCACCAGCACAGAGCTACCTTCTGTCTGTCTCTTACAATTGTTTGGAAAGACAGAGGGGGTCAATAAGACTTAGATATCACCACCCCATTACCAACTCTGTATGCTTATAACTCTCTGAAATATCATTGTACCTGTGTTTTTCTTTCTCCATCCCTTGCATATATTTGATGGAAGGGACACTGTGTTGGATACTTGCCCTTTATATCACACATTCTGGATATGCAGATGAAATGACAGTGATGCTAAAATCACACCCATAAGTGATTTTCTCATTCAGCTGACATTGGACTAACCTTCTGAAACCTTTAACCAAAATGAATCTTTCCTCCTTAAATTGAGCATCAAGTGTTTGTCCCAGAAATGTGAAACTGACTAATATACTTAGTTATTAAATTTTAGAGATGGATTCCTATGTTACAGGTTCCTAGGAAGAAGTAGGGAAAGATCTAGATCTGGGAAGAATAAAAGGGTCAGAATCATCAAGCATTCTTTATACTGACCTTAAAAAACAGAAATAAAAAAACACCTTCATGTTTTAGTTTTAGTGACAGTTAAGGAATCATTAATATCATAAATTAAAAATTAAGAAACTCGTAGGGATTGTGAGAGATTTGGATTTAGTGATTTGCCCAGAGTCAAGTTTATCAAGAAGAAGAAGAATCTAGATTCCTTTTTTTTTTTTTTAATAAAAACTTTGTTTCTAATTTCTAATTCTCTGAGATCTGCTGGTTATTTGACTTTAGGTCTACTAGCATCCTTTATGTATTTCTCAGATCATTTCCCAGGAATGGTTTGAAGCATCTTGACCCTCCTAGGCAGGGAAGCATACTTCTTAATCGCAGGTTTCCTGGTTTAACAAATAGTTCCTGAGGCTTTGGGAAGCTGGAGGGCCTAGTGGCTTGTGTAAGTTGCACTGCTGGTTCTGGATCTTTGAAGGTGGAGCTGAGAGTTTCCTTCTATTGCTAATCTCTCCATCCCACCTTGCTGACATTTGCATGAGCTACAAATCCTCCTTTTCAGGGTTCCCTGTTTTCCTAGTTGTTTTAAAAATTATGCAATCAGGTGCATTTAAAATTTATAATTTCACTCTTGACAAAAGGAAATTCTTAGGTATGTAGGCCCAACCATTCAAGTTGCTCAGAGTCAGCTTCTGGACATTTGCAATATTCTTCTACTTCTATACCCATAGGCATGACCATCTCATGATACTCATTCATACAAGAGCATCCTGCTTTATGTTCTCAACTTGCATGTGATATTCTTTAAGTGTGATTGCCTAGAAGTAAAAGAATCTGAATAAATACACTAACCACTGCTCTTAAGATGCATGCAAGGCAGTGGAGATGTCTTCTCTAAGGATGTTTTATCCAGGTAGTTTGCAAAAAGCTTCACTAATATATCAAAAAGCTTCATTCCTATCATAAAGAAATTTTGCTTTGAAATTACCATGCTTGGCTCACTTGAATGTTTCAGTTATTAACCAAAAATCCTACAATAAGCTTGAAAGCATTATCTGAAGAAAAAAATGTATAAAAGGTTTTAAATGTGATGAACATGGTGAGACGTTAGGTAGATGCAGGAGCACTTTATGTTAGATATATTGGAGCAAAAAATGCCTAATAAAGATTGAGAAAACATCATGGCTTCCCATGCACATTAATTACTGAGTATATCATTAAGATATATGTAATCAATTTTCTGTTTGTATCATGATTTTTTATGGAATGTGGTCATCTTTTCAGTTTAAAAGAAAAATATCTGTATCAAGAGAATCTATTTATGTAATAATGTAAACTGTGACATCTTGCATCAGTACTGTCTTTTGGGTGTTTCATGTACTGGCAAGTACTTAGTAGAATGCTTCATATATTGCATTTTTCTGGATTTCCATGTCATAGACCCTATATTTTTACTGTCTATAATATATATGTATATTTACATATGCATATGTAGTGTATATATGTCTGTATGATTTATAAATAATCCAGAACACATAAGTGAAGTGAATGACCAAATGTAAAGTCAATTGTGCTTAGAATGCAAATCAAAATCAAAACCATTAAAGATACTACTTTACATGAACTACAATGGCTATAATACAAACACTGACAATAATCAGTATTGCAGATATAGATAAAAATTGGTGCCCTCATACTCTGCTGGTGAGAATGAAAGCTGATGGAGTCACTTTGAAAAACAACGTGGCAGTTCTGAAAACTGTTGAAAGCAGAGTTATCATGTGACCCAAGAGTTCCATTTATGGGCATATATATGCCAGATAATGAAAACATTAGTACAAGAACTGGTAAGTATATATTGACAGAGGCACTGTCTTTTTTTTTTTTATTTTATTTTGAAAGTGGTAAAATAAAACAGAACAAGACAGAATAAAGCCAACTAAGATCGTACAGTGAAATTGGTACAGAACTTCACAGCAGATTACCAGGATAACAGTAGTAGGTATCACAGTATATTTCATTATCTTTATAACAGTTGTTCTTTCAACCACGTATATCAAAATGAGATGAAATACAGAACATTATAGAACTTATCAAAACAGAATATTGAATAGAGCAGTACCATTAATCAGAATAGAGCAAAACAGTAATAAAAGTATTTGCCTTCAAAGTGATGGTAGAAGGAATTTTCCCTTATGTGGTCAACCTCCCAGGAGACGCTCAGCTTTCTGGTTCCCATTTGCTAATGGGGGTGGGGGACGACCCAGGAGAAGAGGGGTAGGGGCAGTGGGATGTTTGACTCTAGGCCGTGCATCAGTGTGTTCACTATTGCTTAGCAGGGAGGCAGGCTGGTTGTTTGGTTTCAAGCGTCCTAAGTTCTAACATGCCGCGGACCTCAGGAGCTGATGCTGGTTCTCCCCCTGGAAGGGCCACAGTCTGCCACAGCGCCACCGCTTACCAGGAAGGAGAGCTGCTGGCTTGGCTTCCCAGTGCCCTAAGTTCCAACATGGCTCGGATCTCAGGAGCTGCTGCTTGTTCTCCCCCTGGAAGGGCTGCACAGAGGCACTGTGGCACTGTCTTAACAGCTGAAAATATAGAAACAAGCTCAGTACCTCCAAACTGCTGCAATAATAAATGAAACATGATATGTCCATGGAATAGACTTCATGAAAAAGAGTGAGGTACTAATGCATGCTACAAGATGGAAGAATTTGAAAATATCATGCTAAGTGAAAGAAAACAGAGATGTAAGTCCATTTGAAATAATTCCACTTACAGGAAATTTCTGGAAAAGGCAAGTATATAGAGATAGAAAATAGTTATTCCTTGAGTTCAGCAAACAAAAAATGACAAGCTGCTGCTCATGGGTGTGGCATTGCTTTGTGAGAGGATGAAAATGTTCAAAAATTCGACGAAGTGAGTATAATAAAATCACTTACTTGTACATTTTCAAAAGATGAATTTTATAATATGTGCATTATTTCCCCTTAAAACTACTATAAAAACAAACAATATGTTTGAAAACAACTGTTTTAGATAAATTCACACAAGTTGGTTGTAGTCAATATAACCGAGAAGACCACAGCAATAAAAATGTTCAGTTTCACTTTTACTAAGTTGCCATAGTTTTTGTTCTTTCTTTCTTTTAAGTGACCTGGTTTCTAAAAGATGATTTTCTTTAAATTATCTCCATAAGCATCGGTGTAATAAAAGATGACATGCTCCATTTTGCATTCTATCATGTTGGTTTAAAAGGAATGCTACTTAGTGTATATTTAGAAATTAGGACATGCTTCAAAAACGAATGAAAATGCTTTAATTTGTAGGAAAGCAAATTTTTTTGGAGTTTCAATGATATGTTCTTATTTAAGTGACTGTGGAGAAGAGACAATAATATGTGGTTTCATGTTTTCTTTTATTTAAGCCTCAAATGCCCGCAGATTACCCACAATTCCTTTTCTGGTCCTATTTTTGTTAGCAGCAAATATAGCTTCCCCCTTTTATCTGTGATTAATTATCAAGGGCAAAGTCAGGTAGGTTTGTTATTGAGGTTGCTGTGCAGGTAACCTAGTAGATGGCATTGTTGCCACCCACTGATTGAAGGTTAATGTGACAGACTCAGTCTAATAAATGATGTTACTGCCATTCAGGTCCCTTAAGGAATCTCAAGTGTGTGTGTGAGTTGCTCTGAGTTCTTATTCTAGGAAAATTAGGTGTACTGCGGATAGGAGTAAATTTTATGGTTCTTTCATTGAAAACGTTATATATTTCAAATATATGAATAATGAATATTCATTTAGAATGGCAAAAAGGCATAAGAAATCACACAGGTAAAAGTGCTACCAAATTATGATCTGATTGCCAAAAACATAACTTATTTCAGATATTAGGTCTCATTTCTTTCTGTCTCAGTGACAAGTGCTATTGGATGTACTTGAAACCAGACAGAACTCTTTCCCCTAAATTTTGTACCACAACATTGAAAGATGCAGCATAGTTTGGTTTATTAGTAGGATTGTTATTAATTAGAGGAAATATTAGAAGCTCTTCCTATGTTGGAATGGTAATAATGACTTTACATGTAAATCACTATGAACCGCATACATGGTGCAACTAACGGAGACTAAGTACATCCCCAACACAATTTCTCCTGCCTGTGATGTCAAAACAGTTGTAATATCACTGGACCACACCACCTGGGGAAACTTCAATAGTGATAATGGGAAATTTGCAATATCAGAGGTGAAAATTTGCCATATTAGTCCATTGCTTATAAAAGATTAATTTCTAAAGAGTACTTAGTATGCCATGCATTCGATTTCTATGATTTTAAATCTATGATCAAAGAATATGGTGATGTTCAATGTTAAAAAAAAAAAAACAACTACATCAGAGCAAAGGATGCATTGCCATTAACTACCCTCAAAATACTCCCCTCTCACTTCAAACACAATTATCCATTATTTTTGTCACTTTCTGAAGCAGTTCTGGAAGTTCCCTTTCATGCATGTCTTTAGTTATACTGTCTTGCTTCCCTCGGTGTCTGGGATCAGCTCAAAATATTTACCTTTCTTGCGTTTTTTACTCTGGGGACGAATTGAAAGCAGTTCCACCTCAACATGAATGAGTCAAAGCATAATTATTTATTTGGTGAAAAGTGCCTTAGAAGATTTGAATCAATTTCAGATTTTCAGATAGTTACAAGACATCTGGACACTCAGGAAAAAAGACCTCTCCATCTACTCTAGAAGGGGGCTGGAATGATGGGATAATGTGTTTGAAGCGAGGGGAAGCATTTGAAGTGAGACCAATAGTTATGTATCTCTTACTGTAATACTTTTTAAATTTAACTTTGAAAATTTTTCTGTATTTTGTGATCACATCTCATATATAACACTTAAACTTATACTAAAGAAAAAAATGCCCATATCTGCAAATTTTCCAATAATAGAGCCCTAAAAAGCGTATGTTAGAAAGGGGCCCTGAAGTGAAGCTTCCCATTTTTAAGATAAATATATCTCCACTGACTTCTCTTGTGAAGGTCATTTTATACATGCTTATTCAAACGAATCCATTTTGTCAATTTCATTTAGATAAGTAATATAAAAATAATAAGGCTGCAGAATATTTTGAAACATTCCAATTTAAAACAGAAGAGAGGCAATCTGAGAGAAAGGTATTCTTTAATTTATCAAGATATTTTTCTTAGAATATCTGCCACCTTTTAAAAATTCCTATTAATAGGAAAGAGATGAAAAGTTTTCCCCCTCATAAAATATATTTTTGAAACAAATTCATTGTAATGTCCTCGCTGTGAGAGTATTATTAGATCACTGAATCACTGTGTCAGAAGCTTTAAATCTTTTCATACTAGCTTATAGTAAACTTATATTATCACTAGTATAAATCTACAGAGGCAAGAAAGACCAAATTGTGCAATATATTTAGCTGAAATCCTGCGGGACCGTCTCTGATGACCTGCAAGGCACAATCTTGTTCCTTCATCCATTCAATATTTATTTATTAGTGCCAGTTATATTTAGGGATCTTGTTGGACCTAAGGAAGGTTGAGAGATTTATAAGACACAAAATTTGTCCTCTAGGATCTAAGAATGTTAAGCATTATCAGGTATATACACAAGTAACTATAATAAAAATAGTGGGTATATACATAGTGCTGGGAAAATTCCAAAGAATGGGATGACCACACAGATATTTATTAGGAAATAGAAGAGGAAACAAAATGCACTTGGGTTTATGAGAACCACATCAAATAATTCAAGACATACATGAATATATAATTATAAATTGTGGTGTGCTAAAGGAAGTTAGATCCAAGAGGCATTCATGAGGGTGCTGGTTAAGACTGGAGAGTCATGGAAAGTCTGAGAGGTGACATGGAAGGTAAAACTGAGTACTGAGTAGTAGGGACTTTAGGATATGGGTGATGGCGTTTAATATGTGGGGTGGGAGGAAACAAGAGAGAAGGGGTGTGCAGCAGGACACAGCTGAGGGCAAAGGAAGGTGAAGGTGGCTGGACAGTAGGGACAAAGGATGGCCGGAGCTGTTCATAGAGCTGGGAAGATGATACATCTTGAAAGAACTACTTAGCGGCAAGTTGAATTCTATGCTGTGGGAATCCTTTGCAGCTACAAAAATACGCTTTCCTTTTGATGCAAACTGGAGGTCTAACCTAGGGTGGTTCTATCACTGAGTGAAATCCCCAAAGCAAAAAAGAGAAGTAGCACTTTTGTATGATAAACACAATAGAATGTAAACAATACAGGTCAAGCATCCCTAGTTGGAAAACCCAAAATTTAAATGGCTCCCAAGTCTGGAATTTTTTGAGGGTCCCGTGTGATGCCACAGTGGAAAATTTCACACTTGACGTCATGTAAAAACATTGGTAAAAATGTAGGCACATTAAAAATGTATATGAAATTACCTTCAGGCTATATGTAGTAGATATACATAAAACATAAGTGAATTTTGTATTTAGACTTGAATACCATTCCCAAAAAGTCATACCATGTGTATGCACATACTAAAAAGCCTGAAATCCAAAACTCATCTGGTCCTAAGCAATTTGGATATGGAATACTGTACTTGCAAGAAGTTATTGGGGTCATCAGGGAATAGAAGTGATAGTGAATTGGGCTAGAACCAAAACAAAGAAGGTCAGGAGTAAGAAGTGATCAGATTTCTCATGTAGCATAGGCAGAACTTGGATATAGATTAGTGGGAAGACTTAACAATAGGGAGCATGTCAGCCTGCTTGTTTTCAGTTTATAATGTTGTAAGACTGTAACATCTCTGAAGTACTGGCTGGGCTTTCTACTTGGTCTGTGTCTTTTTCAGCATAAAGATGCAGAAGCTGGCTAGGAAATACTGACTTACAATTTGGGGTACTATGTAGAAGAAATCCAACTCCTCAGGTGTCCTCGGTCTTTTTTGTTTGTTTTTCTTTATTATGTACATTTGCTTCCGAGTCAAAACTTCAGAGGAAAACCAGGAAAATACATCCATCATACCTTGCCAGTAAGGACTACTTAATATTCTTTCTGTTTTCATTTTTAATTAGTACGTGTTTGCAGTAGATAATGATTACCATCCTTTGGGAGAGTTGGTGCATATTCATAACACATCTTAATTCCTTTTTCATCTTTCTATCCCCTCCCTCAGCCCTCCTTCCATCTCTTGATCCCCTGGCCATCTGAGATATCTCCCTACTTTTTTATTATCTTTTTAAAAATCTTGTTTCTTAGATATATATTTGGGCTTCTCATATGACAGAAATTATGTGATACTTAAGCTTTTGTGTCTGATTTGTTTTACTTAATAGTGTGATCTCATGATATACACATTTTCCTACAAATGTCATTTGTTTACCCTTTTTATGGCAGGATAATTGCATATAAATATTACATTTTCTTTATCCACTTATCTGTTGATGTACATATAGGCTGCTTTCAAGGTGTAGCTATTATGAAATGTGTTGCTGTAAACATGGGTAGCTATGTTTCATTGTAATGTGATACAATGTTACCTTAATCCATGAATGGGTTTGTTTGCAAATGATTTGGTTTGCAAACAGTAGCATTTGGCAAAATTTTGTTTTTGTTTAAAGTCTCTGCCTTGGCTGATAAACACAAACATGGCCATCTTTGCCAAAATCCTAGAAAAATTAAGTTCGTAAACCGATGTACCACTGCGTCTTTAACTTTTGAGAAAATACCTAGAAGGAGAAAGTCTGGGTCAAATAGAATTTTGGTTTTAGTTTTCTGATGAATTCCAATACTTATTTCCACAGTGGTTGTAATAATTTATATTCCCATCAGCAATGTAGAAAAGTTTCTTTTACCCTATAGCTCACCAGCATTTGTTGTAATTTTATTTTTATATCATGAACATTTTTTTCTGGGATGAGATGTAATCTCAATAAAATTTTAGTCTACAGTTCTCTAATAGGGATGTTGAACATTTTTTCATGTATAGGTATTTAGTGGTCATCTATGATTCTTATTTTGAGAAATATCTATTCATACAATTTGCCCATTTTTTAACTGAGTCTTTTATTTTTTGGGAGTGCAATTGTTTGAGTTCTTTATATATTCTGAATATTAGTGTTTAACTGAGTCTTTTATTTTTTGAGAGTGCAGTTGTTTGAGTTCTTTATATATTCTGAATATTAGTGTTCTACCTGAGGAAAAACTGACAAATGGTTTTCCAGTTCTGTAGGCTGTATCTTCACTCTGTTGGTTGTTTTCTCCACTATGCAGAAGCTTTTAAATTTGCCGTGGTCTGAGTTGTTTGTTCTTGATACAATGTCTTGTGTCACTGGTTCTTTTTTGGAAAGTACTTGCCTACATCTATGTCTTCCAGAGTTTTATCTATTTTGTCGTTCAGCATGTTAAATGTTTATGTTTTAATATTTAGATCTTTTGCCTATTTTTATTTCAGGTTAGTATATCGTGAGATATATGGTCATAGACTCAATCTTATACATATGGATAGGCATTTTTCCCAGGATCGTTTATTAAAGAGGCTATCTTTCCTTTAGGGTATATTTTTGGTCTATTTGCCAAAGATCAGATAGCTGCATGTGCCTGGGGTTGTTTTTGAATCCTCTATTCTGTTCCATTGATCCACATTTTTTTGTTGTTATTCATTGGTCTTTCCGCCAGTACCTACTACTTTTATCCTTGTGGCTTTTAAATGCAACTTCAAATCTGGGATTGTGATACCTCCTGGTTTGCTTTTTGTTACTCAAGGTTACTTTTGCTTTTTTGGGTCTCTTCTAGTTCCAAATGCATTTTAGGACTGTTTTATCTAGTTCTTTAAATAATGCAATTGGTATTTTGATTGGGATTGCGTTAAATCTGTGTAGCAGGTTTGGAAGTATGGTTATTTTGACAGGATTGGTTCTACCTGTCCAGTACCATGAAATATCTTTCCATTTTCTGAGGTCCTTTTCAATCTCTTTTTTTCAGAGTATTTTAGTTATTGCACAGGCCGTTAGCTTTTTTAGGTTAGATTAATTCCTAAGCATTTAATTTTTCTTGATGCTATTATTAATGGTATTGCTTTGGTGATTTCTCTCTGAGTGAGTTCATTATTATTGAACAAGAATGCTCCTGATACTTTGCATTTTTTTTTGTTTGTTTGCTGCTACATTGCTGAAATTGGTTACTAATTTTAGGAGGCTTTTGGTGGAATTTCTTGGGTCTTCTATGTGGAAGATTATGTTATCTGCAAATCATAATTTGATTTGTTCCATACTTATTTAAATTCCTTTCATTTCTTACTTTTTCATGATTACTCTGGCTAGTATTTTGAGTACTGTGTTGAACAGGACTGTTGATAGTGAACATCATGAAGGGAAGCTTTCTTTTCCCTCTCACGTAATATCATGTTGGCAGTAGGTTGTTGTAAATAGTTTTTACTGAATTGATGTAAGGTCCTTCTAGACCCATTTTGCAGATTTTATCATGAATATATATTAGATTTTTCTCAAAAGCATTTTCTGCATCTAGTTAGATGATCATGTGAGTTTCTGTTTTTGCTTCTATTTATGTGATGTGTTACATTTAGTGATTTCCATATTGCAAGGCATCCAACTTGATCTTTTTGATGATTTCTTACATTCTGTTTGCCAGTGTTTCTCAGGAAGTTTGCATTTATGTTCATTAAACAGATTTACATGTAGTTCTCTTTTTTTGGTTGGATCATTGTGTGGTTCAGAATTAATACAATTCTACCTTTCAGGAATATCTTTGGGAATATTCCTTCCCTCCCAATTTCATTAAAATGTTTTAGTGTTAGTAAGAAAAGAATCCATTAGGACCTGGAATTTTCTCATTTTGCAGATTTTTTTTTATTGCTGCTTCAAGTTCATTGATTATATTGAATTATATCTTTTTAATTTAGTTTAAATAGTTCATAGGCACCTAGAAATCCATTTCTTCTGAATTTTTCAATACATTTTTCACTTTAGTGGTGTACTTCTTGTCAGAGTAATTGATAATAACTGGCATTTGACAGTGTCAGTTGAGATTTCACCTTTTAGATTTCTAATTACATCAGTTTGTGTTCTTTTTTTGTAAAATTGGCAAAAGGTTTGTTCATTTTGTTTACTCTTTTGAAGACTCAGCTTTTCAATTTTTTGATTTTTAAACTTTTTTTTAGTCTCAACTTCACTGATTTCTACTCTGATCTTTATAATATTATTTACTTTCTTAGACTTGGATTTGGAATTTTCTTGTTTTTCTATGATCTTGAAGTGCGTTATGAAGTTATTTATTTGGGCTCATGGTGTTTTCCAGATGTGGGTGTTCACAGCTATGAATTTCCATTTTAAGGATGTTTTCATTGTGCCTCATAAATTTTGGTAGTTTGTACTGACCTTGCAGTTCAATTCTAGCAACTATCTAATCTTTTCCTTGATTTTATGACCCTTCTCTATTGTAAATATGTTCATTTTCCATGTGTTTTAATAATTTTTGTGGATTCTTTTGCCATTGATTTCTAGTTTGATTGCATTATGTTCTGATAATATGCACAGTATAATTGTCATCCTTTGGATTTATTTAAGCATGCTTACTGGCTAGTATGTGGTCTATTTTGGAGAAAGTTCCATGTGTGGTCGAGAAGTATGTATATTCTGTTCTTGTTGGGTAGAACACACATATCAATTAAATCCATTTGATTAAAGGTTTGATTTGATTCTGGTATTTCTTTGATTTTTTGTCTACTTGAATTATCTGTGACAGTGAAATATTGAGATCTCTATTATGATTGTGTTTGTGTTTATCTGATCTTTTTATTCAGTGGTATTTGTTTTAGCAGGTTGGGTGTGACAGGGCATAGTGCATGTGTGTTTGTAATTGTTATCTGTTCCTGCCAAACTGCACCCTTACCAATATATAATGATTTGACCTCTTTGATCAATTTTGCTTTAAAGTCCAAAACTGAAAACAGGTAGCTATTCCTCCTTGTTTTCAGGTTCCCATTGCAAGGAATAGTGTTTTCCATTTTAAAAGATTTAATCCTGCAGTATGTATCAGCTTGATTTGGAAGATGTTTTCTTTTAAGGCTTGAAACATTGCACTCCAAACTGTCCTGGCCTATAATATTTGGGTTGAGAAGTCTGGTATATTTCTAACTGGTTTGCCTTTATAAATAGTTCATTATTTGTCTCTGAGAGTTTTTAATGACAGAAAGACAATGCAGATACTGTGATACCTTGATTAATAAATGATTTTGTTTTTGAACAATTTGGTTTGCAAGCAGAAGCATTTGGCAATTTTTTTCTTTGTAGAAATTCTGCATCAGATGATGAACACAGCCATACTGACTGCACAAACATGAATGTGGCCGTATTTGCCAGAATCCTAGAATGAATTAACTTTGTGAACCAAGGTACCACTGATCAACACACAAAAGAAACCAATTAATAGCAACAACTGTGTCAGCTTGGCTATAATAGTAAAATTAGCAACAGTAATAACATCAAAGACAAATTGGATATTGAATTCGCTTAACAGCCAATAATGTATGCACCTTAACCATTAAAAAAGATCTATAATTATAGCATAAGCACTAAAAACCAATTATTGATGCACATTAAATGTCTATTGAATGGAACTTTACTTCTACTAAACATATAATGATATTCAACAATAATTGCACAGAATTAACCAACACCTACCTAAAGATTCATATGGCTTAATGGTTATACTCCTAAGGTCGGAGAGGTGGGAAATTGGAGAATAAACAAGTAAAATTTGAAAAGTTAATCAGTGGAATGAGGAAGAGAGGAAAGTGAGATAAAAAGATGCAAACTTATTAAGGACTAAAGGAAAATGAATAGTTTTAAATGGCTGTAACAGCAAAGAATTGAGCAAGAGAAAGAAAAAAAAACAAAAGAAAACTGACAGGAAAAAGTAGGAATAAAAATAAAAAGGAAGAAAATTTTAAAAGGAGAAAAAAGAAAGAATCCAACCCCTCGAAATAAATGAAGGAAAGAGACAGACAGACAGAGACAGAAAGAAAGGTAGACACACAGAGAGACACAGACAGAGAAAATGGATAAAGAAAAATTTCTCTGTGTGTTTGAATGATTTCTTTCTAGGCTCTGCAACCTTAGAATCCAGCAAGTCACAATTTTCTCCAGCTAGTTTTGTTACCTGTGAGTTTGTGCTGTGCCCTCCCAGCTCTAGAGTCCATCTGTCTGTTTGAGCCAGACTGTTCCAGCCATCCAAACCAAGGTGTCCTTGTTCATATTGGTTGATAGGAAAAGCAATCAGCCCCCTGGTCACTGCTGGATGTAGGCCATGAGGTTGGCTTCAAGCAGACAGCTGGATTTAATGCCATCAGTTTCAGATCCAGTCTCTTTAGAAAGTCACACTCACTGAGTCTGGTTTCTTATTACCAGAACTGGGGCACATGTACTTCCTAATCTAGTTTAAATTTCTCAAGGACTCTATTTCTAACCTATACTCTTTCTGCAGCTTTCTCTCCTGGAATTCTTTCACCCAGTCACTGTGGAAGGCTAAGACTGGTAATCCTGGAGGGGAATTGTTCTGTGGCTCAGTCTTGAACAACCACTTCTAAAAAGGAAATCTGACCAAATTGTCTCTGCAATATGGCAAGCACTACACCGTGTTTCTTCTTTAACTTTACCCTTTAGTGAAGGAGTCACTTTGAGAGCAAAATCCCATGCTACTTTTGTGTTTTAGAGTAGCTGTGGGCTTTTCTTGGGGGCTAGCACTACTGGTTAGATCTGTGTTTTCCTCCTGGGTCTCCTCATTTTCCTGGCTGCCTTTCTCTCCCCAGGTGTTGGCCTTGTCCATGAGTAAGTGGATTAGCTGGTACCTCTGTTGCCTCATACTAAGAGAATGTAAAACAGAGGGCCTGCTTGGATGTGGTAGATGGTTGTGGCCAGCATATAGAATCCATGGACATAGAATTGGTCAGAGACTAACATGCATGGCTGCTGCTGCATCATGTCTGACTGGGTAATGGCTACTGCCTATCTGTTAAAATTATCTTTCAGCAAAACACAGTCTAGAGAGGCAGAATTCTTCCTGTTGTCTTGAATGAGCTGAAGATATACTGTCATGCAGCTTCCACTGCCAAGGTTTTGTCCAATTTTCAGATACATATGACTTTAAAATGTCCTAAAATGCATCTTGAACTTTTCCATAAGCATTTCAGTGAGAACCACATCTGTTGTATTTTAATGATCTACAGAAGTGGTGCTCTGCATCACCTGGCCCATTTCAGGGACAGGAGGGCTGTGTTACGGTGGTGATCATTTAATTTCTCTAGCTTTGGGTGAAGCAGGCTGGGTAATGAATGTGGAGGACCATGGTGTTGCTCTGGCATGGCTAATGGACTTGGGCTGACCATGGGAGAAGCAGCATTTCCTCTACTCATAGACCAATTTTAGCTCTGGAATTTGTTTTTCACACTCAGCCTCAGTGCTTAAGAAGTGAATAGTTGTGTTAGGAGAAAACCAGAATGATGGGGAAGACACAAAAGAATGAAATTAAAGAGGTAGGTGTATGACTCCATTAGTCATATGGTTGAGGAACAAACTACAGCCAAAATTTAGAGGTGTAAAAGGCAACATACCTATCATCTCATAGTTTCTGTGGGTCAGTCAGGAATGGGCTTAGCTGGGTTTTGCTTTCAGGATCTCTCACAAATTGTCACTAAAGTATTACCTTGTCTGTGGTCCTGTCAAGGCTCAGTATGGTCAGGACACAGGTCTACGCTCATTTTGGCTGACAGCAGGACTGTGTTCCTTACTGGCTGTTGACTGGAAGCCATTCTCTATTCCTTGTCAAGTGTGTTTCCTGATTCGCTGCTGTGGCAGCTCATTTCATCTGTCTAGCAAATGTAAAAGGCAATGGAGGGAGGGAAAAGCGGGTAGAAGCCACATTTGTTTGCACTCACACACGGAATTGACATCTCACAGCTCTGCTGTGTTCCGCTGGTTAGAAACATCACTGGTTTTAAACATCACTAGTTTTATTGCACTCTCAAGAAGGAGGCATTAAACCTGGGCACACATACAGGAGATGGAGAACGTTGAGAATCATGCTAGAGGTCTACCCCAAAGACCTTGGCTCAGATCCAGTTGCAAATTTGCAACTGTTGTGGCACAGTTAAGGAAAAGCAGGAGCTTCAATGATAAGTCTCTTCGGGTGGTGTTTTCTCTCCAAATAGAAACAAAATATTATCCTGGCATTAAACTCTGCTCTAGGTTGAGACTAGTGTGCTCACAAAATATCTGGTAACCAAATGAGACTTTTCCTTGACTCTAGTTTCTTAATACTGTTTCCAGAACATCATGGAGAACATGTATCTTCTACATTCTATCTATTCTGAACATCTCATTTCCCCCAGCTACTTAATTCCTACTCCGTTCCATGGTGGTTTCAAAACTGTTTGCCTTCGGTCTCCCCACTTCCAGAACTCTCAGCCTTTCTTCCAGCTCCAGATGACAAAACTCTAGAGAAAACTCTGGCTGTACTGCAGAGATACTCCAGGGATTGCTTATTCTTCTTTGAAAGTGGAAGGGGAAGTAAACTGAACAAGCAAAGCAGTTTACTTTTAGTAGGCAGAGAACAGGGAAGGCTGGAAAACACACATATATTAATATTTCACTCTGATTACGTAACATTTGTTGGATTCAGGCTTTATCACTTTAACCAGACTGTGAGCTTCTTGGATGCACTTTCTTACCTTCTGTTTCCCGTATTGCCCAACAGAGTATGCTGGGCTGGGGAAGGATGAAGGGATGGGGTATGCTGGACTGTGACATTTCTGCCACTGGACTGGTGTGGTTGAGAGAGACAGTATGTCTGAAAGTGCTATGCAAATTGTAGCATTGTCTATACATGTCATTGCTATTACTGTTGTGATTACCATTATAATCCTCATCACTACCACATCTTTTATGCTCTATCTGCAAAAATAGTCATTTCCTAGGTAGGTGCTCCATCTAGACCATTAGGATTTGAACTCAGTAAAAAAAAAAAAAAAAAGAGCTTTCCCAAAAGTACACTTAGGCATCATTCCTCTGCCTTTAAAATCCAGAGTTATAAACATGAGGCTCTCACATGTTACAGCATTTGTGTTTCTAAATGATACATTTATTTCTGATTATAAAATCAGTGAGGTTTGTATAAAATTGGACAATAGAACTGAGATTATAAATTACAAGAAAACTTGATGATTTGCTATATTTTTAGTCTTATGTATGTAGACATGCATACACACAGGTATCTGTGAATAGTTATATGAATAAAAATTTTATATCTTCCTTCATAGTCTATCATGAGCAATTTCCTATGTCATTAAGTCAATCAGAAATATTTCATTGGTGACATAATTCTTTTAAATATATGCAATAACAAGCTTAACTATTTCTCTTAATTTTGGCCTTTTACCTCTTGCCTTACACGAATGATGTGCCAAAAAACATTGTGTAATAATTGTCTATATTGCCTCGTTGTCTCCATAAGAATGCTAACATTTGAATTATTGGGAAACTATTTTACAAATTTGCAAAGCATATTTCCAAGAAAAATTTGCCAGCTTGCATTCTTCCATGACTCTAAAAGACTACCTCTCTTCTCTTACCCCTTCTGTATCACTTAGTGTCACTTTAAAATTTCTGATGATTTGAAAGAAATGTATTTGGTTTTTGTTTCTACTTTTTATTAACTGAAGATGATTTTTCCATTTTTTAACTCATTTGTGTTTGTCCTGTGAATGATGTATTTATCATTTTTCCTGACTTCATTTTGTGTGGATCTTAAGCATTTTCCTTCTTTATGTATATAGTAAAGTATTTTCTTATTTTGTTTATCACATTAAAATCATGTCCTAGCTTTTGTTTAGCATTAGATTTTGTGTATGATATTCTTAACATTTACATATGTTAGCATCTTGTGTAGTATTTGTTAGGTCTAGATACTATATTCAACTATTTTTACACAGTTTTTAACTATTATCATTCATGTATCCTTATTGTAAATATTTCTTACACACACAAGAATGGACAAAATAGAAAATATATATACAATGAGCATGCAGAACGTATGTGTGCTGTTTCATGATAAAATAAACCTTTGGGATCCTAACGAGTCGGTTCCAGCACCTGTCAGTTCACCTGTGTGCCCCCCGCTGTGGAACTCTCCCTGCCTTCCCAGCAGCAGCGCCCCTCTGACTTCCAAAACAATTGTTTACTTCATAAATATTCAACATCTATGCATTTTCGATATCTAATGAATGTATCACTTCCTTTTTCCTGCTTTTGGATTTTATGTAAATGTAACCACACAGTCACACTTTTGTCATTTATTTTTTTCACCTAACAACATACGATATTGAATCACTCATGTTGATAAATGTCACTGCATTTGTTTTCACTGCAATAGAATAAATATGCCACAGTTATTCATCCATTCTTAATGGGTGTTTGGGTTGCTTTCAGGTTCTTGTTTTTTCTCTAGTTACAGATAATGTTGGTTGAACTATTTTTTTTTTTATACGGGGATTTTTTATACGGGGATCAAACTCTCAACCTTGCACTTGCTAGGCAGGTGTTTGTGCCACTGAGCTATATCCCCAGCCCAGTTTGAAATTCTTGTATGTGAAATATCTGTGTGCAAAACTGCAAAGTTATATCCATATTCATTGAAGATTGTAATTGTTGAGTTCTAGCATATATATTTGTGTATATTACTGTCCTGGATAAATGCAAAGTTGTTTCTAAAAGTAATTATCCTGGCTTTCCTTTCTTCTGGTAAAAGAGAAAACGTCCCACTTTTTAAAAAATAATATTCAGCATTACTGACTTTAAGTTTGAATGGTGGATATGAGGTATTATTTTAATGTGATTGTTGTTATTTCATTATTTTTGGGGATACAAGGAACTGAACTCAGGACCTCATGCTTACCAGGCAGGTGCTGTGCTGCTGAGCTAAGGCTGGCCCTTCAATGTGATTCTAATGATAACTTTTCTCCCTTCAAAGGAGATTAAGTACATTGCAGTTATTTAAAGCATCAATATTTTTCTGAGAAATGTTTATTCAGATTCTTTTCCTATTTTTCTTTTCTTTCTTTTAGTCAAAACATTTTTTTTGTAATTGAACCCCAGTGTTGTATTTCTATTTTTATATTTTAATAATTGTTAAACAGACAGTCTTGTTTATGGCTTGATTTTTTACTCTTGTACTTTGTAGTCTATTTGGATTGATGAACTGAAGTTATTAAACTTTCATATGCAGATTTAAGTATCCTTGGCTTTATGATCTGTTCTTTTTGTGCCTTATTTTTAAAAAAAAAACCTTCATTATCTTTTATGGTTTGAACTCTAACATTTAAAGCACAATTAATTCCTCTTTAAGATAACGGGGAAGGATTTGATTTTATTTCCTTATCCATATGGATAAGTAGTTGTATCAGAAGTGCATATTGTTCTACAAAGATCAGAATGTCTGTTTGATAAGAAAGCATGTTCCTTTATCAGTTTGTATCTTTTTTCTTCTGTTCTCTATTCTTTGCTTTTCATGTGATTGTCATATACCCTGCCAATTGTCTTAACAACTACTAACCAATAGAAATATGTCGATACAAATGACATCTATATTACTTTAACTTCTAGTGTTTTATGCATCACAATAAGATAATTATAGGTGACAACATTTGATTGAATATTTCAAAATAGCCAGTACAGGGGTTTCTGAACACTTCCAGCACAAAGTGACTGGCTCAGTGACAAGTGACTGAGCTAATGGATACACTAATTACCTTTATCTGATGATTTTACATTTTATGCATGTACTTACCATAAATATGTACAATTACTATGTGTCAATAAATTTTTAATAGTTAAAATTATAGCTATTATTAAAAAGTATAATGAAGAAATAAATTAATTTAACTTTATGCATTATATTAAAATTATATTTTAACATGTATTCAATGTAAAATTCTTATTATACTTTTATACTATGCCTTCAAACTATCTTATACTTCATATTATTCTGCATTCACAGAAAATCTCAACTTGGACTTGGCCACAGATTAAGTACACAAGAGTTACATGTGACTAGTACTATGACATAACTATCAAATACCTTAATAATTAACCTTGACATCTGGTGGTCCTGTACTCCATCCTGATTGTCTCCTTAAACAATTTGCATGCAATTTGCATTTTAAAATATATTTCAAATTAGTTTATAATGTTTCATTTTCCAAATTGAAACTTGAATTGAAATCACATATGCCCAATTTCTGAACCCTGTTACTAGCAACTAAATTTTTCAATATATTAGTTTGGCCATACAGTTAAAATATATTAGCTTTCAATAACCCTTTCATACTGCTTATTTGCTTGACATTATTCTAAGTCTTTTACAAATATTAATGTGTTCATTCCTCTTAATAGGTTTAGACGGTTGGTACATTATTTTCTTCCCTATCCAGGTGAAGAAATTGTCAGGGACAAAATTAATATTTAGAATGAGACTTTCTGTCTCACATATTTTACTTAAAACAATATAGAGATATTTATATGCATATATGTGTAAAGTCAGTCATTTTATTTCTTCTCTCTGAAAGCTATCTCATAGTTTTATGTCTTGCCTTATTGCATTATGCAAAAATATTCAAGCAATATTTTAAAGATAGCATTTCAATGCTAAGATTTAAAAGAACACACATGGTATCATCAACTATTTTTTTGCAGTGATGCTGTGTAACAAATCATTCTATTACTCAAGTGACTTAAAAAACAAATATGTATTCCTAAGCTCGTGGATCTGCTGGTCTGTTGTGTTATAGGCTTGGCTGGACAGTTTTGCTTTGGGATGTGAGTTGACTTCAAGCCACTTTCATGTGTCTCCCATTGCGATGGGGCTTTGGTTCTTGTTTTAGTGGCAATGGTGAAATGAAAGAATGAGCTGGTCACACCATACAGAAGTGTTTCAAAGATTCAGGTTGCCTGATCTCTAATAATGTCCCCTTGGCCAAAGTAAATCTTACAGCTCAACCCTCATAAAGTAGGGAAATAAATTTGACTTCTAGTGGAGCTATAAAATCACGTGGGAAAAAGTGTGCAAATATGCTGTATAAATCTATGTCTAGGTCAGTGAAAAATTTGGAGCAATAATGAGATATGCCATGCTTCCTAAAGCAAAATGTATATCTTTCTCAATGTCTACATTTAGTTATGGATCCAATTTTTAGGGCTAATAGTTGAGAGCTGATATTTCATGGCTTTAAAATTAAAACAGTTAAGAACTGTTAAAATATGGTAATTGTGATTATATTGAGAGTTGTTTTCTTCTTTCAGTATTTTATCAGCAATGCTGACATTGGCTATTAAAGTTTAAAAATGGACTATTTTTATCAAACTGAAAAGTGCTATTATTTTTAGTTTATAAGATTTCTGTCTTTTAAATTTAGTGTGGTGATTCTATTTTAAATTTCATTTGTTGTTATGAAATTCATTTATATTTCAAATAGTTAAAATTAAACCACCTTCATAATCCTAGTATAAATAATGTTTAGCAATGGTGAATTATCATTTGCATTCCATTTAGTAAACTTTAACTTGGAGTTTCAATGTATATGTATACCGCTCCGTTTGTTCAGTTTTATGATAGGGTTATAACACCTTATCCAAAAGTGTTGAGTTGCTAGCTTCTTTTGCAGGGCTGTAAGAGAGTGATCTCATTTTTAAAATTTTTACATGGTACACCGTAGGAAAACTAAGTCATTTTTTTCTTTATGTATTTATGTGCTCATATGTCAGAATGTTGAAGAGATTTGGCTTTATAATTTGCTTTGATTCCATGGAGATATGGCATTAATGATTTGGTTTCTATGGCATCTCCATTTTATCTTCTGATGTCACAGAATTTTCTGGCAGGCTTCCTGAATGAGATCAAAATATGTGTGGCAATTCTGGGCATCACACTTTATAGCATATTATTGAGAAAGAAAGAATTGGTTTCTTAGAACCTCTAATAAGATGAAGGTTTATAGAAAATCTCCACTTATGTTCTATTGTTTTAAATTGAGCCATATGCACTTTTTAAATAGATAATGAATTGCTTGTTAGTAGGTAACCTAATCCAATCACAACAATAAAAGAACTGTTGTACTAATTATTAAAAAAAAAACCCAGAGCTTCATTTTGAACACAATAGAAGGACCAGTTCCCAGAGCTACTGAGAGTGGGAAAGGGATAGATAGATTCTTGATTAGTCAACCTCAGTATTAAATATAATGATTAAACTATCAAAAATATTCACTTTTAAAATCAGTTGGACTTCCAAAACCAATTGGTATTCCACTGTGTTTGGATATAATTGCTTTTCGTGTTTGTTGACCTAGCTCAGTTCTTTAACTCTTATTTAATTCATTTGTAATTTGTATCTATTCCACGCCTATAATCACAACTTCTCAGGAGGATGAGGCAGCAAGATAGTAAATTCAAGGCCAGTTTGGGCAATTTATCAAAATCATGTCTCAAAATAATATTTAAAGAGAAGATTGGGGATCTACTTTAGTTGTAGCATGAGTTCAGTCTCCAGTACTGCAAAAGAGTAATTTTCAGTTTTTGTATATGAAGATAAATATATATCTATTCACACACTTTTGTTAATTAACTCAAACATTGATATCCATATGCATGTATTTAACAATGAAGGTAGAGGATTAATGCAATTTTAATTGTATTTATCTTAGTTTGTAAATTCATGTTAGTTTAAATGACTGCTCGATTAAATAATATCATAAGTAATATATAAGCACATACTCATGGATTCAGCATGTAGGTAGAGTCATTGTCATATTTCTATCAGTCAGCCACCCCCACAGCTTATGCATGTCCTAATGCTAATAGCACACATAAGTTTTGTCTGTCTTTGTAAGATTCAGTGTCTGGAATATTTCATCAAAATTATATTTACGAGATTTGCCCAATTTTTATGTGGGACATTTTATGAGACAACTTGCCTGCACTCTAAAAATTCCTGAAATCATGAAGGACCATAAAAGCATACAAACAAAAAACTGATAGACTAATCTAGATTAAGGGAGAAGCTACAAAAACCAAGTGCACAATTAAAGTGGAAATATTTGAATAGGAACTGTGAATTGGTTAACACAGGGATAGTAGTGCTATAGATCACTGAGCTGGAAATCATGCTGTGGTTGTATAGAAGAAGCTCTTGTTGTCAGAAAATGGCACGATGGCTTTGAAGGTTAAGTGCAAGCTGAAAGTTGTTTAAAATAGTTAAGGTCATACACATAGGTGTGTGTGTGTGTGTGTGTGTGTGTGTGTGTGTGTGTGGTGTGTGTGTGTGCAAAGAAGAAAGGAAAATGTGTCAAAAGGAAAATGTGTGGCAAGTTGGTGAAGGATCTATAGGGATATATTGCATGTATATCTTAGTTTTCTGTGAAGATGAAGATTTTTTAATTAAAAAAGATGAGGGAAAATAATTATGCATTGTGATTTAATACTTGTTGTTCAATATCTGAGAAGTACATTTTCTGTTGTGATTTTATTTAGCATGTGTGAGCACCAGGGCTACCAGGAACTTGGTAAATTGCCCACTGTGACCCTGGTAATTCCAGGTTTCAAGCCCTCTGGTCATCTCCTGTGCCTCTTCCAGGAGAGTCACTAGGACGGTGTTAAATAAGGTGAAAGCTACAAGACCTGCTAGAATTGTGTAGTGGATATTGTCTCGAGTGATGAGCTAATCACATACTGTAATCTTAAAAATGTCAAAAGGGGTCCAGTATTCCCTACAAGGTCATGAAGTAAGAGATGTCAGAGTCTGCATTGCAATTTTAGTTTTCTGATTTTTAAATCAATATATTTTTAGTGCCTCCCTAAAGATCTGAAAGTCTGAGCAAGAAGAATTCAGGGCCATAGAGCATTGGAACAACACAGTTAAAAAAACAAAAGAAAACAAAACCCCAGAACAAAACAAACAGTCAACAACATACAGCCCTCCAATTCCTCAGTCTACTTTTCAAGTTTGTGTTTAACTTCGGACCACAAGTCAGTCAAGCATTGTTTCTCTTTTATTGGGAACATTTTATGTAACTCTTCTGTATGCGTAATATTCTCATTGTCTTTCCTGGCAGGGTTGGGAGCTGTAACTTGGCACAGAGCACCATTTTGGAGTGTTTACTTCTCTGACTTACATCAACAGTTTGCTGAATCATTTATTTTTTTCCCTTTGACAGAGTTTCAGTGCCTTTAGTAGAATGTGCGTCTGTGCAGGAGGGAATTATCGTGGTGTCAAGCATTATGAGTTATTCAGCCAAAAGTGTTCTGCTGAGACTCACGCTGACTTACATGGAAGCAATAAAAACCCCAAACCGAACCCTTCCTTATGTCTGATTTTCTTAATTTCATTTAAATGTCCATTAGCAGGCTTCCTGGAAATAGGTATGTTGGACCCTAGACAGTTCTCTTGAACTTAAGTGTACTTTCTATTTCCATTTGGTTTCCTCTCCTAGGGAAGGTTTTGTTTTCAATTTGTTTGTTTGTATTATCCCGATGTTTCTGTTTACTTTTGCTTGGTTCCTTGTCTACCTCAAGAGGAAAGGGGTGCTTCTAGTGTTCCTTTTCCACAATTAAAGCTTTGCACCTCAGTATTAGATCAGGCATTTATGGATTTATTAATAATTCATTCATTTGGTTTTTTCGGTTCATTCATTCATTTTTGAAGTTAATGAGCATCCTTCTGCAAGAGTACTCTCTTTCTTTCCTGCAGAATCCTGTGTGATGTTTCACAAGGAGCTCTGGGTTGGTACTCAGTAAGACACAGTCTCAGTTTTGCTGCTAGTTAGTGCTTGGCCTTGTTTCTACCTCTAAATGAAGAATGCTGATAAATTACAGTTTTCTGCATTCATATGTGTCGAGTAAGTGGTAAATAGGTCAGTTTTATTTGTTTATTCTAAGACTAAATACAAAAATATATTTTACTGTAATCCTAGCATGTGGGAGACTGAGGCAGGAGGATCGCTATTTGAGACCAGCCTGGATTACATAGTAAGTTTAAGACCAGCCTACTAGCCTAGTAAGAACTACAAAGTTAGACTCTGTCTCAAAAATAAAACTATTTTGAAAGAAATATTTGAAAATTCAGTGCTTAATTATCCAAGAATAGTTGTCATCCCAATTAAAAAATAATTTCCTTTTGCTGATATGTATGACTTTCTGTATTTAAGCAGTCTCGTCTCTTATGAAATCTCTTTCAGCTCAAACAACCGAGACTAACCTTTTAAACCCTGTTTTTAAAAGACAAATATGAAATTCTCACAAATGAATTGAATCATTTAGTATTAAGTGTTTAGTATTTTGTTGTTCTAGAAATAGAATTAAGAGCTTAAAAAAAGTCCTAGTTTCAAAACAAGATTTTACTACATGGGTAGCAAAATGATGAATTAAATTTACTTTGTATAGTAAGAAATATTCAAAGCATAAAAGCAATCACCAAAATATTAGCCATGTATTTATATTATATATGAAGTCTCTCTACCTAGATTTGTATCTGTATCTAGATCTAGGGCTGCATATAATTATGCTTTTTTGTTAGGTAGTGCATCCTGGGTTTTGGTACTGAGCTAAATCCCCAATCTCCATCCTTTACATTTTTATATTTTGAAACAGAGTCTGGTTAAGTTCCTAAATTGCTCAGGCTGGGCAACAACTTGTTATCCTCCTGTCTCATTGCACAGAGTGCTGTGATTACAGGTGAGCACCACTGCACCTGCCTTCTATATCTGTATCTTCTATATCTATATTAGTCATCAAATATGTTTATTACATGTCAATCACTTTTTTAAAAAATTTTATTTAAGAGGAAAAAGAGAAAAACACAAAACAAAACAAAGCGGTGTAAGGGTACACGTAATACAGAACTACAAAAAAAAAAAACATAACAGTAAGAAATCACCTGTTAATAGATTACATATTATCATCTTGAAAATAGTTGCTCAAATCACAGTATCAAAGAATACAAAGTGGACATTCAAACAGGGAGACTGCAAACAGCTGTGTTCAATGATCCAAAAACATTAATATAGTCAGCTATTTAACACCCCTAAACACACTTGCTGTTATGTCCGTTAGAGCTCTTTTTTTCCCCCTCTCTTTTTTACAACAAAATTTACACATTTTGGATTTTATTACTCCTTAGTTCTTATTACTTTTTTGGCGGGGGAGAGAATACAGTCAAATATGGCAAAACAAAGCTGTCAGTCAAAACCAAGGATAGACATAACACATGGTGTAGAACAGAGTACAAGGTTATCAACAATGGTTATCAGTGTTGTCTCTTGTTTCCTTAAAAAGAATTGTCTATCTCATTAGATATTATAAAGTTGGACAAAACAGTAGAGAACAAGACCAGTAAAACTTAGGCATTGTAAACATTACAGGACTTCCAAAGGAGACAATAGTCAAACCAGAATGGGCATCTTAGTGAATCTTATTGCCTTCAAAGTAGTTGCCTATACCCTCAAACTTGATACCATCATACAGAATAGAACAGAGTCTAATCAGTCAAAACAAGATAGTGGGAGTATTACAGGACTTCAAAACAAGTTAATAGGAAATCAAAAAGAGTTACTATTATGTATCCTAATTTTTTTAATTTTTCCCCTTAATTAAAACAAACATTAGAAATAACTAATAATTTTTTTAAAGAATAAGGGGGAGATTGAGATAAAACAGGATATAACAATATAACAATAGAGGTCAAAGCATGACTGTTTCAGCAACCTAGTACTTCACCACCAAATAACCCGACTTAATAGTAGTTCCCATAGTGTTTGTCTTTTTCCTTGAAATATTTGGATAAAACTTCATATACTATAGCTTCAAATATTTCCATATCAGGAAGCCCAGAATAAAGCCTTTCTAATTAATGAGTGAAAACTTTATAAGGCTTCAAGGCCACATAATGGGGTCAATCACTTTTAAGGGCAAGAAAAATAGATAAAAATTCTTGCTTTCATGCATCTTGTACTGTGTATAATTTTAAATATATAATACATAATAAACACATGAACCTTATTGACAGACCAGAATTTGGCAAGTTTTATAAGAAGGGCTGAAGGGAAGGAGTGTTTGAAATTGCCTGAAGTGAAGTTGGGGGCATCAGTGATAAGGTGATATATAAGTGGTAATTTGAAAATGTGAGAAAGCAAAAGATGCAGTTATCTGACAGGAGAATAGTTCAGAGACAGGATGCATCAGTGCAAAAATAGGCAGACGCTGGCATTTGTTTGGGACCACAAGGTGGCTGGTGTGACAGACCATTGTGAGAAGCAGAACATTAGGAAGTAGCTGGAGCATTGGTCAAGGACTAGATCAAAGTAGTGCCTCTTAGGCCAAAGACAAAGACTTTAGATTTTTGTCCTAGAGAAATAAGAATCTGGCAACATCATCTGACTCACATTTTGAAGCTCTCGGACTTCCTGCCGTTTGGTGAATACTGTTTATGATTTTGGAGAGAGGGTAGGAGGAGAGAGGGAATGTCGGACCCGAAAGGATGTGCAGGAAACTGTCACAATTATCCCAGTGGTGTTACTGGTATCACAGGGGCCAACCTGAGAGTTGTGTCAGTTAGATCCTAGATATATTTTCAAGGTACAGACAATAACATTTTGTGATGAATTAGATATGAGGAACATAAAAAAAAAGCATGAAGGACACCTAGATTTTGACTCAAAGCCATTGATGGAGATGACATCCCTAAGATGGGGGTAAACTGTAGTTATAACAGATCAGAGCATGTTGAGACAGTATGAACAATTCATTTTAGTTAAATTATTAGTTTGAAATTTTGATTAATCATCTAAACAATGATGTCAAGTAGGTATATAATGAGTCAGGAATTCAAAGAAAAGTAGATATAAATGTAACATAAGACTGGGGCAGTTTATCCTTAGTAGTTGTAGTGGAGGAACCAATAGACAAGACTGAAGGATGAAGCAGAAGACAATCCATGAGATAAACAGAGTATAGTGTCCTGCAAGCCTGGAAGAATTACTGAATAAAAACGAGTGATTATTTGTCACAAGTAAAATAAAGTATTGAATAGCCTAAAATGGAGCCACTGGTGGCTCTGCCATAAGATATTTTAGTGTGACCGATGTGATTGTGTCAAAGGGGACTTTGTGATTTGGTGTGAAGAGAAACAGAAATGGGGCCATAGACGGAAGGAAGGGTGATTTCAAAAGGCTTCCTGTTTCCCCAAAAGATGAGTAAGTGATACCATGTTCATATGTAGAGGGGAATGGTCTAGAAGGGAAACACTAATAAAGAAGGAAGACAAAAACTGTTGGATGAATGTTTTTGCTTGGTAACAACGAGAATGAATTGGATATATATGGAGGGATTGACACAAGGATTCACAAGTAATTCATTCATAGCAACAGGAGGAAGGCAGAATATGTGGAAACAGGTTCTAGAAGACAGGTAGAGGGCTCCTGAGAGTTTTTGGAAGACCTTTAATTGCTTCAGTTTTGTCAGTGATATCGGATGAGTATAAGGACAAGGAAAGAATTGCTGAACATTTCAGATGAAAGGAGGAAAAAATAAGCAATTCATTGGGAAATTAGGAACATCAATGAGCAAGACAAACCTACTCTGATAATTTGGCAGTCAAGAGTTCGCTAGAAACTTTTGAGCTGGACTGGGAAATGAGATGGTCAGCACAGTGGTGTGTTTGTCTTCATTTGACTTAAAGAATTTGGACCCAAGTGTACTATAGGTGGTAAGGAAATGGGGCCCAAGAAAATCTGTAAGAGTGTTATTGTAGTGATGGATTGTAGCATTTAAACAGAGTAAAGAAAATCAGAGATACTCATGATTAACATTATATTGCGTTTCCTTTAATTTTTTATGCTCTGGCTAAACTGGATTTTTCTTTCATAATAACAATGGCTATGGATTGCCCCCTTTCATTCAACATTCCACCATGAGTTTTACCCTACTTGAGTTTTCCAGGAGGCAAGTGTGTATATACCTATGTCTTTTAAGGGGCATTTAGTTTTGTGAAAAAGACTGCTATGCTTCTTCAAATACTATCATCTGTCATTTTTAAATACTAATAGAATCCCTTTCCTCATTTTTAGCTTTACACAGTGACCTAGAAGAAAGTTATGTTTGCCATCTTCTTTATAGGGCCATGTGACAATCTTGGCCCATCAGAGGAAAGCAGAGGTGGGCTGTCAGTCATTGGAGACCATAGCTTCTGACAACAGAAGCCATGTAAATTTATGTTGTAGAAGGACCCTGGCTCACTGATGTCATGTGGTTACACTGCTGGCTAGAAAGTTTATGCAAGAGAGATAACTTCTTTAATAAGTCCATGTGTGTTTTTTAGGACTTACAGATAAAATACAGCCATGTCATAACACAAACTCCAACATTATTTTATTCTTAATTAAATGTCTTATTTCTTGTTTTATTTTGTTGTTTGGGTCCATTACAAGACTATCTGAAGATAAGATAAAAATAAAGGTGTATTATTTTTAAAACAGAGAAACAAAATACCCTTTAATAAGTGTAAATGAACATTGGGTACTAAAGTACCCAATACCTGCCAGTGAATCCTGGGTTGGAAAACACACAGCACCAGGGCACTATGTAGATTCTTCTTTCCCAAGTTCCCTCATGTCTCAGGCCTATGGATTCTGAATACAAGTGTAATTTTCTGTAGCCTGCAGCAAGTCTCACCTGCTGCTCTCTGGCAAGGTCAAATCCCAAATTGGTCTGATTTGGGGATTTCATTGACTTCGCAGTTCATTGGCAAAGCAGTGATTCTTGAAAAATTCTGTAGTCAGGGAATCCATTAGCAATTCTTGGTTCAGTTCCTCAAATTGACTGGCTTCTGGGAAGGGAAATCTGATACCACTCAACAAAATAATCTGTAAGAATCCATCTGTGTTTTGTATCTCTCCAACATACAATTTAAGTTGTTCTCAAATTTTAATAGGTACAAAATCTTGATATAAAAATGTCTGTTAGACTCCATCTATTTCTTGTTTCTCTCCCACATATAATTTAAGTAGTTCTCAAATTTTAATAGGCACAAAATCTTGATATAAATGCACTCATGTGACTGTAGATTTTGCAGGGCTGAGTTGGTACCGCTAAAGAGGCCCAGGTATTCATTACTAAGAATGTCACCTTGTGACCCTTAGATGAGCAATGCAGTGTTCACACTTTAAGAACTTGTGCAGATACCTTTGTGGGTCTTGCTTTAAATAATATCATATAATTTACCAGCATTTAGAAGGCTCATTCAGAATGAAAATATCATTTATTTTTTCAGAGATAATTTGAAGGATATGAGATTCTGGTTATAATTTCTCTTACTGAAGAAATCATGAGAAAGTGACATGTTTTTCTCTTGCTGTGTGAATTTGAACTTATATAGATCTTATTATGTTCCTAACACTCCTACTTATCCGCTAAGTGATTTGGACAAAACTCACCTCCTTCTCCGTCACACTACATTGTGGAAGGTTGTTACTGAAATGCATTGCCTGGCTTCTAACACACTGGCATTAATTAGTAAATGATGCTGTTCCTGTCTTCCTTCCCTCTCTTTCTTCTGATTTCCTTAGTTATCTGACACCTCTTGACACCTCAGTTTATTGTTAATCAATTCCATGTATTGAACTTCCCAAGAGTTTTGATATCTCACTAAACCTGCCAGTGAATATGCCAGCTCTTAAAACCGAGTTCAGTTGACTTCCCGAATGTCTGATAAAATACTGTTTTCCTTAGTCCCCTCCCTGCTAGTCAAGTCAGTTTTCTGTGTCTGAGACCCTGTCTCTTAAGTTGTAGTGCTCATATAGTGGCTCTATCTCTAGCAACATTAAGATGAGTGTACTGGACTGACCAGGGGTGTAGCTCGGTGTTAGAGCCCTTGCTTAATTTTCTGAGGCTATAGATTTTGTACCTTGGACTGAAAATAAAAGAGTAAAATTAAAAAGTCAGGATAGTTTTTATTTTTCTTCAAGCCAACTGCACTATGAGTATTTCAAATAATTCATTGTCTGAGACAGTCTTAAATTGGTAACCTACAGGATCCTTAATCTTACCTGCAATATAATAAAACAAAAGTATCTACCTAAATAGTAATTCTGCCACCTGCACTTACCTCAAGTGCACCTACAATTATATGTCAATTTGGGATCCAAAAAATTGGGAGAGAAGATTTGCAGGCAAACCAGTTCCACTTGTGTGTCTGCTTCAACTCAGACAACATGGGGAATATCAGCAGCTGTGACTTGACTCCTACTTAGTGAAATCAATGTCCATTTCCTTGGTTCATACAGAGGAGCATGGGGCTCTCTGCCTCTTAATTTTGTTGTTGGTATTGTTGAAAATCCAAAGATAAGAACCAGGCTTTAATGTTGGAGACCAGAATAAAAAAAAGACTGTTTTTCAAGATGCTGGAGTTTTTGTTTTGTTTTGTTTTTTATCTTCCTGGTTCGCAACTTCTAGAAAGGTGTTGTCCAAGGATCAATATTAGCACACCGAGATATATCTTCAATGCTCCAGACTTCACAAGTACACATATTCCAAACTCAGGCTTCAGATTCAAGCATTGTTAGGATAAGGCTTGCCTGGCACAGATGTTTCACTGACTTCCCATTTGTTCTCCTTTCTATAAATCTCATAACTTTAATTTCTGCAACCCATATGTGACACTTCAAAGTGGTGACGTTAGTTAAAATTATTGTGTTTGGCACTTTCTGTAAAAATCTCATGAGTAACTAAGTCTCTCCAGCACAGGTATAACATAAACATGTGCACTTTACTTGGTGTAAAGCAGTGATTGTGAACAAGAGCAAATTTTCCCCGATTCCTCCTAACTCTCTCTCTCTCTCTCATGCGTATTTGATAATATCTGGAGATGGGACTCACTCAGATGGCTATGAATGTAACTGGTGTCCATGGGGAAAGATGATGCATGTTTTTGCTGCATATTCTCCCATCCATAGGACAGTTCCTAAAGCAGAGGTGTTTCTGGTCCAAGTACTGGTATAGAAGATACCTAGTATAGAATTTAGCATAAGTAATTATCCATTCATGATAATGCATGTTCATTTAATTGGCATGAAAAGTTATCCCCTCTCCCACTTAGCACATTGATAAGTAGGCTTTAGCATTGTCTTTCCATAACCTCTTCAACTGTGAACCAAAATGAATTAAATCTACAAAAATAGCCAGGGGATCTATTAACTCTGGCTTGGCAGGCTCCCTCCACACCTATTCAATAATCTCTCCTTAAATTCTCATCTCTATACCATGCTCTTCAGTTCCTGCTCCTTTCCCCTTTGCCTGGCACCTGGAGTGCAGGGTCCAGGCTTCCTCACAAATCCCGCAGTACTGCAAAGCCCCTTCTCTCTGTAATCTTCTCAAGGCCTACCAGGACTTTTGTGTTCAGGCAAGTAAACATGCTACCAATAACCCAATAAAACCTTACAGACATTGGATATAAACCATAGCAACGAACAGTACACAATCTATAACTGCTTGCTTCTTTTTTATAAACCCTGCACTTGAGCCCTGAAAGCAACACAAATCAATGCTAATAAAAGCGTCAAGGTTTTACCCTTATTGTTCCTAATGGGTTGATTCACCTTACCTGTGCTGCTCCCTGAGTGACCACAGACTGTCTTCTCCCTCAGACAGAGGGGAAACAAGTGGGCAGACCCAGGGCAAAGAAAGAGAAACTAATTTCAGCTATGTCTTTAATCATGACTTTCCACTTTGGTGCTCCATAGCTACAGACAAACAAATGCCGTCATCACCTTGAGCCTAAACTAACCAATGTCTGATACCCCTGGAACAAAACACAGAACGCAAAAATCCTGGAACTCCTCTTCTTGCAGCTGTTATTTCCCGGTGCTTAACTTTATGAGGAGCTACAATTAGCCTATGCTATAAATGAAAACAGATTAGAGCAGATGAATGTGAATTGCTTGAAAAAAAGCTTGCCCCAAAGCAGAGGTAAAAGAAAACCACAGTCAGAAGGTGAGTCTCTTCATAGGTTTATCTTTGGCCGGATGACTGCAGAATTTGGCAGATAGTCAAAATACTAACACTTTATTCTGAGACACAAGCTCAGATGTCGGTATGGGCCACGCAGATTACATAAATGAGTGTAAAAAAGAGGAGACAGAGGGGAAAAGGAATGGAGGGGTCTTTGACCACCTGGATATGCAGTTGTGTTTTGATGTCTGCAGAGGACTCCAAAATCAGATCCACTGTGTAAAATGGTGTAGTAATAACATTTAACCTACATACATTCTGTGACCTTTAATTATCTCTAGATTACTTATAAGGCCTAAAGCAATGTAAACATGGTAAAAACAATTGTTGCACTGTTTGGGGGATAATGCAAAACAGTCTGGACGGAAACACCCTTACACACACCAATATTGCCAGTCCAGCTTAGTTGAATTTACTGGTGTCGAAACCACAGATACAGAATACAGAGGGCCGACAGTCTCTCAGTGGGCTAGATCTGTGTATGGGCTACCTGCTCTTTGTGCACGGCTCTGTATTCAATGTACCCTTCTTTAAAAAAAAGCACTTAAAAAAATCTACTCCTTCTAGTATCCTAATCAAGTTTTTCTAGTATGCATTATAGTGGTTTTTAGTTTTCTTTTTCAGAACCCACTTGTACCACAAGAGAGAGGATGGCAGCTTTCCTGGCACTGTTAGCATCCCCTTTCTCTTCAAGCACTTAACTTGTAGACATCACTCAAGTGCTTCTTTGGGGAACCACATGAACATTGACCTCCTAGTTCCTTCATGGTAAGACTTTCGTGATGACTGTGCTCTGCTTCACCAGCCAGCCATGGAGCAACAAAGATTACACACAGCCTTTCTTTGACTAAGGATTTTGGTAATCATCAAAATCAGATGAGAGCTTCATACAGCTCCAGGCACCAAGAGATTGCCCCCAGATCTGAAATGTCAGCAGGGTTTTGGTCTGTTGAATGTAACATCTCAACAGCTCAACCTACTTCTCAGAGCAGTGTTGCAGAAAAGCAGTTTAATGGTTTATGTTAACCAAGAACTCATACTGAAGGCCTTCTGGGAAAGGGTGCACCCATCCAAAAAGGAGTTACAGGAGGAACTTATCGGACCAATTGACATGATCACTTCAGGTACATCCAAGGGGACAATTCTGAGACTTACTCCAACCCATAGAAACACACTGCTGCTTGGGAAAATTATTAAAAAGGATGCACAGGAGCACAGGGAAAGCAAACTAATCTTCCTTACATTTCTCTTTGGATTATGAACATGTATTAACTCTCTGCTTTTCCTACTGTATCGTAGTTGGAACATTACTGACTGTGTAGTCAGAGTACAGAAATGACTAGTCAGTTGACTCTGGGTTGTACTCAGCTACCACTTTTGAACTGATGTCCTCACCAGTATTTCATGAAAAAATATAAACACATAAATAACAGTGTTTAAGTATCTCCAAACTAACCTTGTACAGTACGTAAATATCTCCCTGTTATTTTCCTTTGTTTTGTCTCCCTCTTCCTTGAATATTTGTCAATCATCTTATAGTGTGCATAATTATGTTCATACCTAATTCCTAGGAATTAGATTCTTCACCATCAAAATAAAAAAAAAAACATTGAACTGTGGTGAAAAATAGGGTGAATATTTGATGAAAAAATACTATAGTAAAAGACACATTTCCATGAATAATCCTTGTTTCTTCAGACACACTTACTATATCACTTTTCCCACTTTCTGAAGCAGTTCTGGCAAAGCTCTGAGAGTATTTTTAATTATAAGCATCTTTGACTGTGCTGTTGTCGCTTCCTCAATGTTCTGACTCTATTCATATTGTTTACATTTTATAATCATTTTTGAGTTGGGGGAGGGTCAGAAGTTGTACAGTGCCTAAGGTTAAGGTTGAGGAAGATTCTCCATAATGTTGTTGGGAGCCTTCTTTTCCATTAGGTGGCCCTTGGCATTCATTATTTGTGATCATACCTTGTAAAGACACTCATGAAAGAGGACTTCCAGAATTGCTTCAGAAAGTGGTGAGAACAACGGCATAAATATATTCAAAGTGAGGGGAGTATTTTAAGGGAGGTTAATGACAATATTTCTTTTACTCTAACACATTTTTAAATGTATGCATTCACCTATATTTTGATCATCCCTTGTACACAGTTTAGAAAATTGCAATGGCATGTCTGTTTCATTTAATGTCCAATGAGTGTTATTGATACGATTGTTTTTGACAAGGAAATTATTTTTACTATGTTGTGGTCAAAAAATACTTCAAGAAGTTATATAATTTAGATACCATTGGATGAGAAATAATTGGGCAGGGATTTATCCAAGGGATTAGGAATAGACTTTATGAGGAACATTTGGCTGTGGGCATAGTGATAGTAGTTTGGCTTGTGCAAATGATTTTTAAATGTCAAATGTGATTTAACAATAAGACTGAAAGACAGTTCAAACATGGCACAGTTTGGATTGTTCAACCTCTGCACCCATAAAATTGGGGTAATGATTCTTAATCAAATTTAATAAGTTATACTGTATTGTAGAAGAAAGAAGTTCGCACCAGGCACTGTTTGCATCCTCAGTGTAATACAACAAGTCATAGAGGTCTGTGATAAGACATTTTCCCACTGGCCTTTGATGGTGAAATCTGTGATTTATAAGAACTTCTCACACCATGCTAAATCCCATAAACTCTTCAACCATTTTACAAGAGGTAGAAAAACTGTATAATTATTAAATTTTACTTTAATTATTTGAAATTTCTTTTAATTTGAGAATGCTATGCATTACTAGAAAGCAACAGTACGCTAACAAATTGAATACTATTTTAAAAGTTCATAGGGATCATCCTGAGGCTTTGAGGGGAATGTTTGTATGTTCTGCAATGGTTTTACAACTAACATAGAGTTGTACTATTCCAAAAGAAGTAATCCAGCACTTACTGAGATGCTAATTACAAATCATGCCTGTTTGTTTATCAGAGAAAATATCTATTTGATCTCAGTATGCTCATGCATTAGCAATAAATTTGTAAATAGTTTGTGCATGAAAAATATCTCTTAAAACATGACAAGTTCTGATGTGATCATTGATCCTTGTAACATGTATTTTTTCCTTCCCATATTTGTTGTTTGCTTATTGAAAAATCTCTCCTTTTTTCTTAAATTTAAAGAGAAAGAAACAAAAAAATACATGGAGATAAAAAAGGGTAGACATAATACAGAATTACAGAAAAATAAACGGTAAGAAATCACCACTTGATAAGTTACATATTGTCATCTTAGAAATAGCTGTTCAGGTTACAAAATTAAAGTATGTAAAATGACATTCAAATAGTGACACTGCAAACAGTTCTGCTCAATAATCTAATAAAAACTTAATAATATGGTTATCAGTACTACACATTTGTTTTATATCTTAAAGATGGTAAGATTAAACATATCAAAACAGAACAAAATAGTTAAAAAATTTAAATAAATATAGATTTCAAAGCAAGTCCATTGGAGATCTTCACTGTTTATCTAATTGTCTTTAGTTTCTTCCAAATAGTTGTCCCCATCTTCACACACATTAAATACATACTGCATATTATAGAACTAATCAAATCATTACAGAATGATGAAGGCTTTTTAGGTCTTCAAGATCTAACATTGGGGAGGTCAATAATAACTACCATCACATCTCTCTGACATTGAGGAGGTCAATAATAACTACCGTCACATCTCTCATTCTCTTTGTAGTAGCTGTCCTTATCTTTGCATATGCTGAAATTGAACTTGAGACTAGACTAATATCACTCTGATCAGTAAATAATAGTATTGCTAGATTTTATATCATAATGCTACAAAATTAGCATTGGATTTCTTAGTATCTCTTCTTCTTCAGAGTATCTGTTCATTACATCTTGCATTATATATATATATAATCTGTTCCTGTAAATAGTTTTTAAAAAAATCTTCTCATGTGTGAATTTCTACATGTATATCCATCCTCTCTGTATTATAGGGAAAAACAAATCATAACAAGACAGCAAAACAAATTTGTAGAAAAACATATAAGGAATAAGACACATGAGACCACAATATTAGGTGATCTACCATAGTTACTATGCTTTCTCTTGTTATTTTCAATAGACTTATCCACATCATTGGGCTTAATATAGTTAAACATAGTATTACCTAGCTATTTTTATAACAGCACAACTTTGAAAACATTGTAGGACTTGAGAGCTGTTAATAATTAATACTGGTATGGATATCTTTTACATCTTGTAATCTTCAGAGTAGTTGCCTCTACTTTTAGGGTTGATACTATCAAGCATACCAAATTCAAATAAAATCAGCTAAGGCAAAACTGCGGTCTTATGAATCGGATTCAAATAAGATCAGTTCATAGTAAGACAATGTAAGTAATACAGGATTTCAGTTTACGTTAATAGGAAATTAAGGATAGTTACCATGGTATAACCTGCTATTTTTGGGTCCAATGTCTGTGCCCTCAAATCTAATATGAGTGGACAGACCAGAACAAATTAAATTCAAACTAAACAGGGCGAAAAGACTACTGTGTCTTTTAAATTCTGATACACTATTAACAATGATCTCTGCATTTTTATAGTGTATCAAAGCTATCTATACTAAAGACTATAGTTTACTGTCTCTGCCTCATGTCTGCTACTCCACTTTACTGCTGTAATTTGTCCACATTACTCCCCCATTCCTCTGTCTGCCCCGTTCATTGAGGCCTCTCTACCACTGTTGCTGGAATCCTGGCGTTCCTTCCTCTCTTTCTCTGGAATGTCCTTCAGCACTCTCTGTAGGGTTGAGTTGGTGGCCACGAACTCCCACAGTTCCTCCTTGTCTTGGAAGCATCTTATTTCTCCATTAATTTTGAGAGAGAGTTTGGATGGGTTTCTGGGTCTTGCTTGCATATTATTTTCTTTCAGGACTTGTAATATTTCTCCCCATTCCCTTCTTGATTTAAGAGTTTGTGTTGATAAGTCTGTTGTTATTTTGATAATTTTCCCATTGTAGGTAATCTGCTTCTTTTCTCTGGCTGCTTTTAATATTCTGTTCTTTTGGTGGATTTCTGGAATCTTGATTTTTATATGTCAGGGTGTAGATCTGTTTTGGTTGTAGGTAGCTGGTGTTCTGTATGCTTCTTTTATCTAAATATCATTTCTTTTTGCTATACATGGGAAATTTTGCTTTAATATATCTGTGAATATTCTTTGTATTTCATTTTTGGTTGCTCCTGCTTCCTCACTCACATTCTTTATTCTTAAGTTATGTATCCTTTTGTCATCTTCTAGCCTTTAAATTGTTTCTTTCTGGTTCCTTGTTATTTTTAAGAGGTCTTTTCTTTCACGATCATATATCATAAATCTCTCTTCAAGTTTCAAAAGGCTGACTTTAGTTTCTGTCAAGGCATTTTGCCAGTTTTCAATGGAGTTTTAGTTTCCTGGTAATCTCTTTGGATCTGTTTCATGTATTCTAAGTTATGTTTAAATTCTTCTTCAGAAGTTTCTCTTTCTTTTCTGATTTCCTCAGTTCTTCCATCTGTGTTCTCTTGGGCAGGGCTTGTCATTTCTTTAATTAATCTCTTTATATCTTGCCTCACTTGGATCAGGAGTACAGCTTTAAATTCATCTATATGGTCATGTGATCCGGCCCGTGGATCAATCCATGGGGTACATACCTGGAGGGGGAACGAGGATGAATACAACAGGGTGGGAGACAAAGAGGGATTGAGACAAGTTGAGGAGTCCAATCAAGTCTTGTTTATTCAGGAAGTGGTTGGATCCTTTATGGGCCAAGGGCAGGCTGGTGGGACAGGAAGAGGCTACAGGGTGGTTTCTGATGGGTCATCATCATGTCCGGGTATGTGACGTAAGCAGGAGAGGATTATGGTTAATGTAGGAAGGTGCATTAATGTAGGCAGGTGCATTATGTGCCCATAGGAGTGAGAGGCAGGGAGGCAGCAATGGAGCTGTCGCGCCGCTCTTTACAGTCATGGAGGTATTTTTTTATTTCGGCTGATGCTGTGCCCAGTATTTGATGGTTACTGTGCTTGTTCTCTTCAGTGTTTACTTCTCCTGGGCTTATTTTCTCATGTTGGGTAGCTGGAGATTTTTTTTTTTTATTTCTATCTCTTGTCATGTTTCTGGTTTCTTTCTGACTGGAGTGTCCTGGGGTCTCTGGCCCTCTCTGTATTGCTTAGGGCCTTTCAGAAGTGTGTTGACTTGAGTTTTTGCTGTCATCCCCAATTTCCTGTTTTCTGGGGTAGGCAGGGATGCAGGGATGGTGCAGTCTAGCCTCCAGCCTCTGTGCCAGTCAATCTGCAAATTAGGCTGTACTTTGTGGATGTCACAGAGACGCGACTATTTTGTGTCTGCTTATTGCATCCCAACCAGAGGCTTGGTTCAGCCCCAGCAGATCCTGCCAGTTCTCTCTGTGTCAGAAGCAGCTGACTTATGTTACCATGGCACAGGGCTCTGCCCAAATCCCATCTGTCCTCTTCCAGACCTCTCTGTGCCAGGAGGGACTATCTAATGTTACCGAGACAGCAGGTCTGCCCAATTCCAAGATGTCCTCCACTAGTTCTCTCTATGTCACTGATGCCGACACGGCACCAGGCTCTGCCCAATTTCAAGATATTCTCCACCCGACCTCTCTCTGCCAGGGGTGACTGTCTGATGTCACTGAGCCATGGGCTCTGCCCAATTCCAAGATGTTCTCTAGCCAGCCACAGCAGCCACAGGACCCAGCCCCTAGTACTCACCAGGACTCAGTGCAGGTCTTCCTCTTGAGTCTATTGCACACTATGCTGCTTGCCTTCACTGCGTTCCCGACACAGTGCAAAATGGTCAGAAAACTGCACGGTGCCCGGTTTTGGGGCTCCAGAGCTTCTCACAATCTTCTCCAGTGCAGCCAGGCAGCCCTGGCTGCTTCACAGGGTCCTGGGTCTCAATTTCCAGCAGTCGCCAAAAGCCAATACAGCTTTTCCTCTTGGATCCACTGGTCAGTGTGCTGCAATAAAGGTGTGGGATTTGCAGACTCCGGTTATCAGCCATCGCAATCTCAGCATGACTTTAAATCCTCCAGCCACACTGTCTTGGTTAATAAGAATCATTATCCATTTGTCTGCCCTCTCCATGTTGTCATATTCTAGCATCTAATATGATTTCTCTGGAGAGACTCTCCACCCAATCCCCTAGCAAGCCGCCATTTTTGAACTCCTCTTGGAACAGCTTTTGTGGGAATATTGCTTCACTAGTCCCTGAGCCTGGTATTCTGAATGTTTAACTCACCCTGTAGAAGGCTAGAAATAAGTGGCCAATTATACAGAAGGGTGGAAATAAAGGAGAGGTAACTGATCTTTGTAGTCCAAAATTTAGCTTTATGCCTTTATATCTCCTTTTAGTAACTGAATGATTTTTTAGACACTTTCCCATTTTGGCCAACATTATAAAGGGCTTTTGTTTCTGGGAAACCCTATCTCAAGGACAGAGTAGGAAAGAAAGAAGTGGAAAAAGTCCATCTCTAAAAAATTTTGAAATGTAAACTGAGGAATATTTGTGACCAAGTTTAGGTTTCTCTTCTCCCTTCCTTTGTGAAATTTTATTATTATTATTTATTGTTATTATTATTTTCCCTTGCTTTCACCTGCTTTTCCAGACTTCTACCTAGCCTCAGCTATGTTAATTCTCAGGGCCTAATTGATTCATTTTGAAGGTTACTGATTTCTTTCATGCCAATTCATTGCTACTTGCAAAATCCTCACTCTTCTCATTTATTAATTGATTTCCTTTGCTCACTACTCATTCCACAATTTTCACTAATCCCTAAGAAACTTGATGTTTCCCATAAGTATTTCAAGAAGGAAAAGCTGATCTGTAACAAAGCTCATTTGCGCAAACTCTAATGCCTACTTGAGTTCCTTGTCTAGCTCCAGTAAAGGTTGGTTTCCTCTTGCTTTTTGTCATGAGTTGTCCTGCTTCATGATAGTTTCTGATTAGTATGCTGAAGTACCATTCTCTGATGGCATTAGGAGAAAATCATACTGTCCATTTATTTATACCCAGCCTCAAGGTAGATTCACTTGAGCATGTGTAAACCTATTGAGAAGCAGAAAATGCTTTGTGTGTATACATATTGCCTGGAGGTGATATTTAAAGTGCACATCCTTTGTCCTGAGGTTTGGAAAAGAGACTAATGTTAGAATAAGAAGATATCAGAGAAAGAGTTGGTGTTACCAAAAGAATCCCTGTCTCGAGGTAGCAGTTTATCGTTTTCCCCCAAATGCCATGTCTTATAATCAGTATATTTTTACTTGTGGACTTGTTTCAGTTAATATGGCGCACAGTTTTCTGGACAGAGTATGCATATATGTTTCCCTGAGTACCAGAGGTGTGTGACTTGTGAAATAGGGAGACAGGAAATGGTGCTGCACCAAAGGCATCACCTAGCATACTAAAAGAACAACAATCATAACATAGGAGAGAAATTGCTCTCCAGCAGAGTGTCAAACAATCATGCAAAATAGAATTTCATTTAGCCAGGTCAAGAAAAATAGAGATGAGAAAACAATATGAAATTACAAACCATAGCCAATTTAAGTCAGAAAGTAGCTGAATGTGAGAGTGGAATTTTATTCCTTTATGGGCTGTTCTTGGGACATGGAAGGATCTAGAAGAGTTAGTAAATAAGTTGGAAAGAGTTAATGCCTCAGACCTCCCACTCCAAACTCCCTTTCCACTGAAATTGCCTTTTCATTTCCAACACTGATGAGGAGAAGCTTTGCCTCAGGAGAGATTGCAATGATCTACATATTTCCTAGAGTTTTTCTACTTTTATATTCTATTACATAAGTGTTAGCAGTTGTTAAAGCTGCCTATGGGTTCTTCCAGGAGCATTAGGAAGTCTATTTCCAATAAGGAAATCTGGAGGAAATATAGTTGGAACATAACCCCAAGCACCATAAATGTTCAAGGGCAGTTATGATATTATTACTTCATACAAGCAGGACACATGTTGGCTGGCTGTTTATACTATGCAGAAAGCAAAACTAAATGCTTACAAAGACAGAAGTAAGCCAGAACTTTTTAATTAGGAAAATTCTGTCCCAAATTTATTTCCTGCTTCACCTCCTAACCATAATCTTAAGAAGTTTATTTTCAGATTTCTATTTTCTTTTCTCCAGAACTCACTTATACTATGTCCCATTCCTTCCAGCTCCAAAGTGAATGGTTATAGCAGAATCTATTAATAAGCATTTGAAAATCGGTGCTATTTCATTTGTTAATAGGTATCATTTAAGGACTCATTAATAAGAGGAATCTTAGTCATTGTCACATTGGTGGATGAGATGATTTGAAGCGGGAGTATCTTTGGTTTCTTTCAAATAACACTAGGACTCTGAAGGTAAAAGGCTGCATCTCGACCTGTAGGTGGGTCTGCCGTAGCCTCGTCTCCATATTCTAAAGCAAGGTTTTCTCTCCTGTGCACAGATACTATCAGCTGCCTTCTCTGCAGAATTTTAGTGGCATGCTCTAATCTTCTGCTACCTACTGGTGCACTTCTTTCTTTGACAGTGAATCCCAGTTCTATGCCTACACTTTGCTCTAAGCTGAACACAATTGCTAACATAAAAATGAGACAGTTAAATGAGGTTGGAGGCAGACAGCAAAAGACAAGACTTGATGGGAAGGGTTCATCAAAAAAATAAAACATATCTCCTTATATGAAGGGAACAAAGTCAGCTAGCAAATAGTGTAGTTTGTGGGGTGTCCAGCTGTTTCCTCCTGAGCATTTTGGTGTCAAAGCCAGCCATATAGGCCTGCATTAGGACTGTTTGCTCTGTTGCCAGAGCAATTGCAGCCTAGCAATACTAAGGTCTGTTACTGTTTTTAATTACTGTATTTACTTTTTTTCTCATGGATTCTTAAGACCTCCAAATAGACCAAACCCTGAGTAATCACAAAGCCACGGCACAGTTTTTGTAGCCATTCTTGAGTTGATTTGAATTTAGCATACTCATTTTGGCTGGTAAGCAGAATCAAATATATTTAGACTTTTAGAACCACAAAAAAAGGATTTCCTGCAGAAAAATGTTAGATTTTTCTATACTAGGAAGGAGCATGCTGCTGGGAGTGGACTATATTTTCTTTGAGAAGATTGACCACCCATATTATTGGACCAGGCCTTCCTTGTTGCATCTGAGCTGAAATGCATTTTCAGTGCAGAACTGTCTGCAGCACAGACTTGAAACCTAAACAGTGGATTCTGCCATCACTTTGCACACACCAGTAAGAATTTTCATAGCTAAATTTATGAAACAAATATATTTTCCCATCAATACAGACTACTTTGCATTCTTATTATGTGCATTTATGCAAATCATCATCTTTTCAAATATTTTTGCAATTGAAGGGATGCCATTGGCTTAAGTAGCAAAGTTTTAGAAAGATTAGATATTTTAAAAAGGATAAATTATATTAGCAAACCAATGATATCGATAATAATTTCTTATTGATTTTTTTAGTTCAAACGTTTATAAAATAACCATTATTTCTTAATTTACTTATTGGCTCAACATAAGACTTTTACATAGCAATATTATTGCTGTTAAGTTTTAAATTATGATTTTTCTCTGCACTTGGTCAGGCCTCATTTACTGAATATAAACTTGTTACATTGCTTTTGGTCAAATATTATCTTTTGAATCATAATAACATAACCTGGGCAGACAGAAATCTGCAAACCGTAATGCACATTACATCTTCTTCCTGTTTATGTTATCTTCTTTCTGTTCTGTCCCTCTCCAAGTAATGAATCAAGCAAAATTTGAAGAAATACAATAAAAATAAAAATGGAGAATTCTAATGCCAAAAGATGCTCATCAGTTGACTGTGTACAGGGACCTGGGAGGTCACATAAACACAGGAGATGGAGAAAGTGTAAAACAGTAGTATTGAGCTACTTACAGAGTTACACCTGTCAAAGGGCAAGCCAAGTGGCTAGCCAAAATATGTCTATAGGAACACATGTTACAAAATCCAGCCTTGGATGCAGAAGTTATTTTTTGCTTTGATCATCTTTGACTATTAATTGTGGGTAGCTGTATCAATTTGATTGCATTAGAAATGCCTCACAGATTAGGGAAGCATACTTCTGGTTTGGGGGCATCACAAAGGCATGATGGTCTTCCCTCTGACATTGTCCCCAAACCTTACTTCCTTATTGCCATGAACTACACAACTTGGCTCTGTGACATGCTTACACTATGATGGAGCCAGATAAACATAGACTAAACGTTTGGAGATGTGAGCCAACTTACCTTCTTTAAGTTATGGGTGTCAGGAATTACATCTCAGTGATGAGAAAGTTGACTAATGGACATCCAAAATGTTTCCAAGTTTATTAAAGTCCTCTCTTCCTTAACCAGATGTAAGACCCTGAGGATGGACATTTCTTATCTCTTTTGATGATGCTTTAAATACTTGCTCTAAATCCACACTCTGCCAAACATTGTGCCATAGGCATGAAAATGAAGGCGGTCTTCTGTGAATGGTAGACACAAATCATCCTTAGGAGTTGGGACTCTGCACTCTCAGCTCAAGCCATAGAACAAGGATATTAATACACACACATGTGTGCATGTGCATGCATGCACAAGCACACACACACACACACACACACACATTGAGTTTAATGAGTGAACAATAGTCTCTGATTCTCATAACTATTTATTGGTGATGATAATGCTGAGCCAGCCTGACTACCAACCTTCACAAAACCTTGTAAACTTCTTAAAATCAATTACATCTCCAAAAGAGATGGCTATGGACAAAGTTACATGAAATTTGAAAATAACTATTAATTGTCCACAGGTTATTACTGATAAGTGAAGTCCCGAATTGAAACTTTATGTGAGGGCAAGAAAACATGCCATAAATATTCATGAGGTGGAGTTCTGGGTGATATTACTGAGTCTCATTGGGGTACAGGACTCCCCAAGTAGTCCCCTGGACCTTTTGATGGTCACCTTTGACATCTCCGTCTCACTTCTTGACCAACTCCATTGATGAGTGAAATGAATTTTTTTCTTTCAAGTCAAATTCTCTGTACTTTGAGTTTTGAATTTATTTCTTCAATTTGACTTCTATTTTCCATATAAATTATACATGCCAGGAGTACTATTCTTTTATCTTGGCTTGCTCAACAACTTGAATTATGTAGAGAGATAAAATCTTTAGCTTCCCTTGAATGTCAAGTTGATCAGGAAAAAATCAGAGTAAAGTAAAGATTTCCCTGGGAAGAAAGGATATCAAAACTAAGCAGAGATGAGTGGCAGATATAGGTATGTCTAAGTACAGAGACATGCACACATATTTGTGATCTGTACTTATCCTGCTGTCTTCTGAATGTGATACTGCATGTATTACAAAGTTTCTGAAATAAGTCACATTTGTAGGATGCATGCTATGTGCATCAGTGCAGGATATGTGTACTTTTTGTCTCATTTAATCTTCGTAGATGTGCTTTGATAGTAGAGAATATTTTCCCCCTTCTAAAGGAAGACATTGAACTTGAAGGGGTTATATATCTGATTGTGGTTATAAGTGGCAGAGCTGAGGCTGACATCTTAGAGACCTGGGTATAAACACATTTTCTTTCTTTATGCAAAGTAGAGGTTGTGTTTGAGAGTATACTCAGGAACCATGTTGATCAAAATGTCTATTGACCCATTCATCATTAGCTCTCTATCCATTGGTTGCTGCTATAGTAGCAGGAGCTTGCAACAGAATATAAACGAACACAGGTACAATGCTTTTCTCACTGATAAAATCAGTTAAACTAAAAAAAAAAATAGTGGTTAATTACATGATTGATTTACATTCTAGTTTAAGCCTCTTATTTCATGAAAGATATACATTCATAAATATTTATTTCAGAAATATTTAAGAGGTAAAAGGTAATCTGCACGCCACACATACGACTTTTATGGGAAGTCTTGGGAAGCCATGGTCCCAACTATCATGATACTCTCACCATAAAGAATCTAGTAGTCATTTGGTATGACCTGTGGAGGGTTGTATAGGAGACAACTTACTGGGCGTACATCATAGATATGGGAAACAGGGAACTGTGGTTTCACGTCAATGCTATTCCACCCTTTGGAAATGGTTTTGCTTTGTGTCATACCCCCCCTTGTCTGCCAAGGAGTCTGAGATCCTTTGAATGAGATGATGTGAGGTCTGAAATCCTGCGTAAGGATTCAAGTGACATGGCATTGGTTTGCATGACTAAGCCGATTCTAGTTGCTAATAAACTATAAAGCTTTAAACCTGTGGGTCAACAGACATTGTTTACAGCCACCAAGTGAAGCCCTACCACCCTGTTCTCCCCCATCCTCCTCCATGAGCCTGACAGACAAAGAGATTCGAAAACTAAACAGTTAACAGCATAGCAAAACAGAATTGAGCTACATTGCTATGACCAATATTTGCTTTATTTGGTCAATTTTCAGTTGAGTTTTTCAAAAGATAGCTGGCTATAAGCTGTGAGCTTTATGGGGAGAACAGCCACTTGCCCCTTCTTCTCCAACTTGTATATGAGACATAAAGTTCAAAATTAGGTTTGTGGGAGCTCACCAAGGAGGAAAACTAGAGAGATTACTCCTTTCTCATCAGATAAATAGCCTTAGGCAGGTTTTCCGAAGCCAGTGGCTAGAGCTAAGAGAATGAAAGAACAGAGAGAGGGAGCGGAGGACCCAGGAGTGGTAAAAGAGTGAAGTCACACTGTGCTTGTGCCTGTCCTGTGCCATGCTGGAGAGCCTTATGACTGCTTAGCAGATGCATGAGAAAGGGAAGGGGAATCTGCCAAGTGGGAATTTTCAGACACACAACCTCCGAGAAAGAATGGCTTCCAGATCTTAAAGAGCTTTTGGGAAACAAAACTGTTAAGTTGAAAACCTTGTGTATTGAAATGGATATGTGTTAGACTCAGGGGACTAGTTTTATGAACCCAGATCTACAGATACTAACAATATAACCTTGCCCATAGCATTGCCAGTTTATGCAACTACAATGGATATAGGCTTATTCACTGTGTAGGCTAACAACAGAGTCTCATATTCACATTTACCCTCGTATCTGTGCTTCATAAAGCTATGGAAAGGTAAGCAGAGAGAACCTCACTGTCTACTATATGGTCATTCATGGGACTGGGATAATTTAACTTATAAAAGCACCGGAGGGTCCAGCATGGAAATGAAGGACACATTTGAAATCCAACTTATATCCTCAGCTTTGGTGGTTCAATGAATCCATGGCCTTTTTGCAGTTACTAGGGAAACAATTGTCAGTAATGGATGAGGAAGCTTGGGCTAAAAGGATAGACACAGAGGGTGCTTTGTACAGAGGAGCCCATCAGATGGAGTCTGACAGAGACACCAACACGCTCTGTGATTGATTCGGTCCCCAGCATGAAAGCATTAGAGTGCTTTTGATGGGGTCGATAAGTGGGGACGCCGCAGCGTCCATCCACCAACCCTCTTTATTCTCTGCCACCTATTAGAGTTTTCAGATCTGCTTGGCTGGATTGGCTCAGTTTTAACTTCTCTGCTGGGTGCATGTCCGGACAGGGGATGTACAAACTTAATTCAAGTTCAGAGCCTCTCCATGCCTTGTTTAAAACCCAGAACTCACTGTCTCTTTACTGAGACTGGCACTTCACAAAACTTCTGAGTATGTCTGTAAGGACAGCATTAAGGGAATAAACGTTTCATTGCTATTTCTTTACTAAACCTTAATTTAAAACATGGTTGTGTCAAAAGGAAAATAGTACAGACCTAGTGATCTCAGAAAAATTAAAGGAATCTAGGGTTCACAGGTAGAGCATGTGAGGGAAAGCGATATGCACCCACCTGGGTCATCACCACCTACCTGAAATAATTTAAATTTAGCAAGTGCAAATATTAATTTTAATTTTCTTATAACTTTGAAATCACACGTTGCAGCATTATAAAATAACATTAATTTCAATGTACTACTTTTTCATCCTTATATGCATTTATAAAGAATATGAATGGGAAAAACAGTTATGATTAAAAACAATGACGAAAATATACAATGGAAATACTTTTTTTGTTGTTGTTTTTTTTTCCTTTTTATCGGTACCGGGGATCAGACTCATGACTGCCTGCTTGCAAGGCAGGCGCTTATGCCGCTGAGCTAAATCCCCAGCCCCAATGGAAATACTTTTACCTTGTAACTTTGCCTTGCATTGCTAACCTCAGATAACATTTTAGTACATACATATCAGTTTAAAATTTTAAATAAACAGGAAACCAAAATGGATGCACTGTCCTTGTGTGCATTTGAGTTTTAACACCACTATTACATAACAATATTCCTATAGTGTTGCTTATTGAAACATATCATGATTTTAATATTTTGTGATACGACTACATTCAAACTTATGTGATTAATGATGTTCTGGTACACATTTAGGATTTTCTCTTTTGATCATCTTATGATTATTTTCTTTTCTTTTTATCGGTACCAGAGATCGAACTCACCACTGCCTGCTTGAAGGCAGGCCTTATGCCGCTGAGCTAAATCCCCAGCCCCCTTATGATTATTTTCTTAAAACTGATTTCTGAAATGTAAAATATTGAGGCTTTTGCAATGTATTTCCCAGTTGTTCTTTGGAGACACTGTGGTGATATGTACTTCCTCCAGTAAGGGAAGGGACAGTGCTGCTTTCCAGCTTTTTCCAGCAGGGCACAGAATTTGGAGGGTGAGGGTGAGCCTGGGTTGAGAAGTAATTCATGCTATTGTATTGTACTGTTGATTTTCCTGTTATGTCAAAAGACGTTAATTTTTTCTTCATTGCAATTATGTATATTTTGTTTCTATTTTAGTTTCTGATATTTCAGGTTATTCAAACATCTTATCACTTTATTCCTTTGATCATCACTATTTTCCTTTGTGTTTTTTCCTTTGAGATATGCATTGATAGAACTTCTCTTACTTGGAGATGATAAAATGAATAAATCTACATTATTGAATTATTCAAGTTTTTGAACATTAAGCCTTTTAATAAAAAGAGGTAATTTTTATATCTCTGTTAATATTTTTGCCTAAATATTAATCTATTGCTTTAGCTTTATCTTTGTCATAAAACATGTCCTGTTAACACCAAAGTCAGATTTATCACTTGCAATCTTTTACAGTTTTTAAGATCTTTTTTGCCTTTTGTAATCTTCCTTCAATGAGTCCACCATGTTTTGCATCAATATGATGAAACATAATTAAAGATGTATCTCAGAGGTGTTACAAGTTTGGTCCTAGACCACTGAAATAAAACAGTTATTTCAATGATGTGAATCACACAAATGTTTTGGTTTTCTAGTGCATAGAAAATTACACTATGGTTTAGTCTATTAAGTATGCAATAGTGTTATTTCTAATTGAGTGCATACTTTAATTAAAAATGCTTTATTGCTAAAATTGCTAATGATTATCTGAGCTGCTGAACAAATGCTGCCAGTACAGTTACTGAATGCAAATCCTCATGACCCTTAAATTTGTAAAAATGTAGTATTTGTGAAGAACAATAAAGAAAGAACAAAAAAGACATATTCCTACATTTAAGTGTGTAACAGGTTTTTTTTTTTTTCTATCTGTAAGGGGGAAACCCATTTTTACAACATTTTTCCATATTGTCTTCTAAAGTATAGTTAGTTTGCAGCCCTGAAAATTGCCATTAGTGTTTTCCAGTGATGGCATATGCTGTCATGGACTGACCCAAGGAGAACTGGTGTTGTATGGTATTGGGCTTGATCTCCAAGATATAGACTTTCTTCATTTGCCTAAATTTTCTTCATTATTTCTTGGTAAAACCCTTGGATATATCATATAACCACTGGATATTTATTGCTAATTCCATTCTTGATATTTTATAGTCAGAGTTCTCTTGCAAATGGGATTTTTATTATGCTTCATAATATATTTTGCTGGTTTATAGAAAAATTGATTTTTATGTGTTTAATTTGTAAGCTTGCCTGATTCCTTAACTCTTGCATTATGTTTAATAGATACTGTGTTTTAGTTGATTCTATAGCTTTGTTTTAGTGTAATCAGTCTTCAAACAACAATGATGTGATTGCTTCCTTTCTAATATGTATGAGTCAGTTTTTCTCATTGAATGGTCTAAAATTTTCCAAATAATGGTAAATAATAACAGCGAGAGTTGGCTATATATTAGGCCATAGCAGTTGTAGTCAAGTATGAATTTAATTATTGATTTTATGTAAGCACATGGTATTATTAGTGATGACAATGAATACTTTTATAGTGTGTGATGGGAAAAAGTATAATGCACTCTCTCTCTCTCTCTCTATATATATATATATATATATAGAGAGAGAGAGAGAGTATATATATATAGAGAGAGAGTATATATATATACTCTCTAGTATATATATATATATATATATATATATATAGAGAGAGAGAGAGTATATATATATATATATATATATATATATATATATATATATACTCACTGAATTATCTAAGTAGCTCCATAAGCTGCATATAGTTATTTTATTTCCATTATACAGATGAGACATGGAATCAGTGAAAGGGCAAGTGATTTCCTTAAGATCTTATGGTCGAAATGGTAGCACTAGGAACCCCAGCAATCTGAGCTCTAGAGCTGTGTTTAGACTCACCATGCACATTGTCCCTTGAGGTTACACAGTGTTCCTGTGGTCTATATATTGAGACTTAAGTGAGATATGTGTGCATCACTCAGAGGTTACTTTTTATCTGTTTGATTTCTTAGGGTATTATCATCTATAGTGGAATTTCTAATCGCACTGCTTCCATGCCATTCTTAAGCAAAATGTTATCTGGATCATATTGAATAATCCCTTTCATATATTTGTTTTTCTGAACATAAGCAACACATTCTTTAGTATATGTAGCTACATCTGTGTCTGGTAATTTACCATCTCTCTATCCAATGAGGCTGCTGTTTTATTCCTCCACTAAAATATTTTTATATTATAGAAGTATTTTAAAAGAAATTAAAACTTTTCTTATCTATGTGTGGTTTGCCTGTGATGCTTTCTCTTGTTTATTTCACACAGAAATAGCATTTCAGGGGCAAAAATATTTTTCTTTAATATTCTGAACATTTGCTTCATTGCCTTTAGGTTTAATAGTGTGGACAAATATTTGGTTAATTAATTTCATTATTTTGTAGTTATCCTGATACTTTTTTCTGGATTATATGTCATGTATTTGGTAAGCCTGTCTGATCTATAGACTCAGATATTTTCCATAATGAAGGTAAGAGCTCTCTCCTCTTCTTCATCCTTCTGTCCATCCTTTTATTCTTCTTGGCTTCTGTTATGATAATCACGCTGCATATAGAGTTTGAAATGGGGCTACATTTCTTTATCTTAATCTATCCCAGAGTTCTTATTTATATATTTGTCTCATTATTTTAATCTATTTTCCCTGTGATATTGGAAAATGTCTCTAAGTTGTCTTCTATGTAGTGGATTTTATTTTCTACCTTGAACAGTCTGTTAATAGTCTGTTTTCTTTTAATTTAGCAATTGTATTTTTCATCTCAATAGGGCAGTATCTTCTAAACTCTGTTCCCTTTGCATGCGTTTTGTTATACTTTCATGAGTACAATATACTCTTGCTGTTTTTTGAGAATAAAAACAAGAAATTCCCCAGATAGTCTCCCATTTCTGACAGTAAATCTATTTTGTAAAAAGATATTGATTTGGTATCTTCAGAATGTCTTCCTTTTAACAGCAGTATTTTTAACTGCACCTATTTTTCATAGGTTACGGTCTTCCCCATGTGTGTATTTTCAGAGGATGTTCAATATTACTGGTTTTTAGAAAAAGAAATAGCCTTTTCCGTGGATGACTGTAGGTCTTTGGGGGCTGACACTGATCCCTGTTTACTTAGTAACTGAGTTTTGTGATAAAGGTAGAACACTATGCAAGGTTTGAGAATTGTTGAAGACCATCACACAGAGCTAGGACCCCCAGAGATGACAGAAACAGTCACTGGATTAATAAAATCAAATTCTTCTGAATAAAGTAGGCGTACTTAGCCATTTTGACAATAGTTTTGGATACATCAGAAAAAACGCCAAAGTCTTCATGGAAAACAGCCCTCTTTCAAGCAGGGTGGGCGTTGAAATTAAAAAGTAAAATATAGTTTATAAGCCCTCAAGTCAAAATTTTAGTGAGCAGTGCTCACTAATCGACACTGTCCCTAAATACCCGAGGAAGGAAAACACATCGGACTGGAAGGACAGCTTAAAATTCAATTCTAGTAACTTTCTTCCAAGTTAAAACAATGAGTGTAGAAATTTTAAAAATATAAAATAATTGAGCAAGGAAGTCTACATTATTAACACTGTATTTAATAGTGAAACTAATGCGTGATTCCCAGAGAACTGCGTGTGAGGGAATAATCATGTTTGCAATCATTTCAGAAGCAGATTTTTTATTTTACTTTAATTTTTTTTTTTGTAGCAGGAATCAAACTCATGACCTTGCACTTGCCAGGCTGGTGCTGTGTTGCTGAGCTATATCCCCAACCTCAGAAGCGGTTTTGAGTTGGATGAGTTAATGAACAGATTCAATGCAATTGGATAGACAATTACTGCAGAGGAACATTGATAGGAAAAAATATTTCAGTGCATTTATTGTAATGAAAGGAGGAAGCAGAGAACATGAAAATAAAGTTAAGAGATATAAAGGATGCATTGAAAAATAGACTACATAGCTTCAAAAGTAGTTCACCTTTGATTTCCTTGTCAGAAAATGAGCACTCCAAATGATAATGAATTGTACCTTTTTAGAATTGCAGAAAACACCAGTGATAGTATCACTAAATTCCAAAGAAATAAAAATAAATCTAAATTTTCCACAAAAGTCAAAGACAAATGGAAAATCTTACAATGGCTCAAGGAAATTTTACCATCAATTTATTGGTACACATTCAAACACTTGTGTAGGTGGCTGTAATTTCCTAAAAGATATTCTTGTTAATAAGATTTCTCTCTCCCTCAATGTTTTAATTTTATTCACAAACCTTACCAATGGTATTTGTTTGGGGAGATTTGTTTGGAGATTTGGGTATAGCCACCTCTGATTTCATTGATAACTCTTCATCGTAAATCACAGAATTATATGATTTAATCTTGTTTAACTATCTCTAAAGCATTAGCGTTTTCCATATTGTGAAAAATGGTTGTTGTAATTGCCATTTAATGGCTTCATTATATCACATCAGATTTATTCCATTATAATTTCCTTAGTCATTCCTTCTTTATTAATCATTTAGAGTTTTATTTCACTCAAATTTTGATTATTATTTATCACACTGACATAATTTACATTTTTATGTATATAACTTCATTTTTATTTTTCAATCAGTTCATTAGGAATAGATCCCTGAAGTGGCATTACCATGTCAAATGTTACTGAACAATTTCCCAAAAGGTATGAGCCAATTTAAACTTCTACCCGGCATTTCAACATCTGCAGCTTTGGGGCTAAAGAAAGTCAGCACTAACTATTACAAATTTGAATATATATTTACCAATTTGCTGAATGTAAAAGAACATTTTTATTTAAATACTTAAATAATTTCCCACATTTTATTTCATTAATTGTTTTTCTCTTTTTCTCACTATCAGTACTTAGTCTATTTAAACTTATTTTTTTCAGACATGAGATCTTATAAATATGTAGGAAACTTTCTTTTTTTGAGGGAGATCTTCAAGAGAACTTTAAAAAACGTGCCAGTAATTTCCATTTATTACTACCATGCATAGATAAGGACTTACATTTTCTAGCAGCACTGGTACCAGAATGCTGTTGCAGCAGATTCTGCTGACTGACCAGGAAATGTATCTTTAAATTCTTTTATCTTGCTTTCCTATTTTTAAAGAGTCAAACAAGCTGAAGTTCTCAGGTACAAGACTACCATAAAGCTGGAAGTGACTGTTATACATAGTTCTGGCCAGTGTAATGTAAGCAGAAATATGCTGGTACCTATTGCCCTATTTTTTTGTTTTTCTTCTTTTGATGGGTGAAGTGATGATTGGAGCTAAAGTAACCACTTTCCAAATGGTAAGAAAATCAGGAGAATATCAGATGTGATGCCCTGATTTTAATTTGCTGGAATCATGCTATGTCTCCCTAGAAATTATTATGAGTGCAAAATATAATCCCATTTATTGAAGTCACTATAGTCTCATTTTCAGTTCAAGAAAAACCGCAAAAAATAAACAAACACAACTCACCCTAGCTAACTCATTAGTTTTGTGTGAGGTAGAAACTGGATCTTTATTTTATTAGACTTACTTTTAAACTAACCCCAAGCCAGCTTTATTTATAACCTCTGTACCATGAGTCTGAGATAAGTGACCAACAGAGAAGTCAAAGTTCCTAAATGTTACTTGCTCATTTGCTACATCCTATGAAGTGATAGGAATGAATCTACTGGAGCAAAAATAAAATTTAAAAAATTAATTCTCATGGAATTTGACAATAGGGGAATATAAGGTGCTCGTGAACTCTCTTCCCAGAAAAGTCAAGTTCTATTTGATAAATGAAATATACAATCTATCCATGCATCTCCATATTCACCCATAGATAGCCATTATTTATGAATTTATCATACGTAGAATGTGTGTCGTGTAACAGGCTTGTGCTCCAAGCCATAAACACAACATTTGAAAAGAAACAAATTCTCTCAGTCCATGTCTAAGAGCATTTTATTTCCACATCAGGGGTTTTCAGTGGGAAGAGGTTATTTGCATAAACCAAATCAATATTTTTGACTGTGTGTGAGAGTAAAAATAATAGATTAGTAAACAGAAAATAATAATAGTAAAATGGACTATCCTGTCCATAAAGTGATGTATATTCTCTTAAAGGTTTTTTCTGAGTTATTATTATATTATTATTTAGTAATCTTTGCCTGAAATAACTGTGCCAACACTAGCAATACAAAGATATTTTAGCATCATAAAGTGCTACCACTTTAGCTGTTGTGATGCCCCAATGGACCGGTATGAAGGAATGTCAGTGTGAGGCACGCTATGAGAAGGTTTCTCCCAGGACTCGCCCCTTGTTGACCAACATGCAGGGCTCCTTGTGTCCTTTGCTGGTGTTGGGATTTCAGATGTGAATGAGGGGCTGTTTGGGTCTATCAGGTGAGGTCTTCCTCATGCAATTCTTGTTGAATCACTTTTGCCACCAGGAAGAAGGTAGTGACAGAGCAGGAGGGTAGGACCTTCTTTCTATTCCTTCTTCTGAGCCAAGAAGAGAAGCCTTAGTTAAAACAGGGTGGGATGAGCTTACAGCTTCAGCACAGGCTAAGTGATTCCAGGTTTCTCTTGCCCTTTAAGAAATAATCTTCTCTAACTTGTACCCTTTCTCTGCTTCTTTTTTTTTTTCTCCTTAAATAAAATTTAAAAAAAAATAATCTTCTCTGTTTACTTAAGAGAACAATTTGTTCACCATCTAGCTTTCCCCTTGAACTGAGGCTGTTTACAGAGAAACAGGCTTCTTTTTTTTCTGATATAATGGCTCTTTTCCTGGAAACCAGGTGTCAAGGAATGCAGCAAATCAAATTTTCAAACAGCTGACACGAACTTGAGGATTTTCCACTTATTTTTGTGATTTTACCTAGAAATTCTTTTATGAGGCTTATGATTTTGGAATTTGGTTTTTCCTTGGGATACTTACGGCCACTCTCAAAATTCTTACTGTCCTACCTTTGTCCTTTATATCAATATCATTTAAATGTGGCCATCTGTTTTTTAAATTGACACACAATAGATGTACATTTATTTCTTTATTTTGAGATAAAGCCTTACTATCTAGTTCAGGCTTGCCTTGAGCTCGCTATGTAGCCCAGGCTGGCCTTGAACTTGCAGTGATTCTTATGCCTCAACCTCCTAAGTGCTGGAATTAGCTGTGTTTGCCTTCCTGCCCTGCCTAGTTGTACATGTTTATGGGCCACAATGTACTATGTGGTGAACTGACAACTTGTGGGCAACTTGTAACACCCACCTAAGCTGAACCAGCCTGCTTTCTGGGTGTGAATGGTCCCCCTGGGGATTGTTGTCAAGATAAAAAGGAGAACAGAGAGGAAGAAGTAGTGTTGCTGGTTCCCCTGCTGTCCTTGGTTCTCCTGTTGTTCTCCTCCAGGAGAACCAGTAAAGAAATGAGTAAAGAAGCTTGTCAAGCTTCTTTCCTGATAGGAACTTGGCTGTTCTCATTGTCAGAGGAGCCTGGGAATTTGTTGCTGAGAATGTCCGTGGGTCATTTTGAGAGAGCGCTGGTCTTTACCACTTCCCAGCTCCATAGGGGAAGATGGTAATGCAGATCAATCTCCAGAAGCTCGTCACACTGGCTTCCTGGTATGAACTTGGCTGTTATCATCATCAGAGGAGCTTAGGACCTCACTGCGAGAGTGGCTGTGGTACTTTTCGGGAAAACTCTGGTCCCTACTTTGATGATAGGTTCTTGGCTCCGGTGCAGAACCCTCAGCTTACTGGCTTACAGCTCCTTCATCCCACTGGCATAGACTTTCTATGTTCCACTGCAGACCTTTGGGCCTTCTCAGCTCAGATCCATGAAACAGACTTGCATGAATCATTGTCGTAGGCTTTAAGCATCGAGTTGGACTTGTGGGGGACATTCTCATGGGCTGTAGGTTTTCAGCTATACTCATGCAGGACATTGCCATGGAATGCAGGTCCTCAGGTGGATTCTGGGAGGCCTTTAGTGTGTGGAGAGATTTCCTGTATTTTTTGTGTGTGACTCTTTGAGTGGTTATTATAATGTAATTCCATAAATTGTGTCCTGTGTTAAATTGCTTTCCTTGCAAACCCTGGCTACAACATAGTACGTATTTTGATACATATGTACAATAGTCAAAGTAATATAACTCTATCCATTGCATCAAGTATTTATCATTTGTTTGTATTGGGAAAATTCAAAATCCTTTCTTTTAGCCATTTTAAAGATATAATGAATTTGAAACTATATTATTGAAATATACTGTACAATATAGTATGTTATTTTTAAAAATAATAATCTACTATTGATTAGTTTTATTTCCATGAAAAGTAATTTGTAAACATAAAGAATTCAGGACCATACTGAATTCTTTCATGGTAAACATTTTTATTAGGAAGAGAAAATGAGAAATTGAGCTAATTTGCATTAATATTATGGTTACTTTGAAACATTTCTTATGATTAAATGCTTATGTGACTGCAGGAGAGAATTATTATCCCACTTTACAGATGAGGAAATCAAGACTAATAAAGTTCAGTAAATTCATGATCCTGCAAATAGAAAATAGCGAAACCGTGTTTAAAAGCCAATTGTGATCCAATTTCTGCTTTGCCATATATTATTTTATATTTCTAAAAAGCAATATATTATTCAATATTGCTAAATATAACATATATTATGGCTAAATAATATTATTAAATATATCATGTATTATTCTGTATCGCTAAAAAACTAACATTATTCTCAAGACCATGTGTATAATCTCTCTCTTTTTTGTTTTGAGACAGAGTCTTGCTATGTAGATCATATTGGCCTTGAACTCACTGTGTAGCCCAGGCTGGCCTCAAACTTGCAGGATGCTTCCTGTCTCTGCCTCCAGGGTGCTAGAATTACAGGCATGCACCATCATGCCTGGCTGATGGTGTGTAGAATTTTATGGTGAGGTAATCTAGCCAGAATTTACTTACTAGCCTCTAAAATTAAAGATATGGACAACTATATGGAAGAAAACAAGAGACAATATGATAGACAGTGAAGATCTGTCTTGCTTTGAAATCTGTGTCTCTAACATTGTTATCTTATGATCTGTTTTGTTCTGTTTAATTTTACCCTGTTTAAAAATAAAATTTAAAAAATTGGTAGATTCTAGGACTTGGGAACTTTACTTAGTTTTATGTGTCTGAATTTCCTATTCTGTAGAATGGAGAAAATAAAAATCTTTCCCTCATAAAATTTTAATAAGGAATCACTGACTTAGTGCATGGGAAATGGCTTAGGGCAGTGCTGGGCCCATAAGAAGTGTTCAATGAAATTGTGTTAATTGACTTTATTAGCTGTTATTCATGGATCATACCAGAGAGATGTCTTGGTTTTGTTTCATTCATTATCTCAGTGTAGATGAAAAAGTAGTTTTAAATAAATGCTTTATTTTGCTTTTATTTTTCTTCTTCAGCACTTGTACTTGAATTATGTTCCCTATTGTTGTCCACTGACTGATAAATTTAGGCAACATACAGAGTGCATCTTAGAAAGATGGTTTATAGTCTTTGTTTCAGCAGCAAAATGTTTCTTAGCAATGTCAGTAGATACAGCCCTGCTTTCACTGCACTCGACGGTATGGAGACTGATTCCTGGCCCCACACCCACTCCTAACTCTTATTATCCTGGAGGACTTTGGATGACTACACGACACAGGCTGAAAGTCACCAGTCAACAAATGCTCAACAATACACGTTGGGCAGTGAGAGACAAGTCCTGTTAATTCTCAACTTCCATGATGGGCATGTGTCTCGCTTCTCCTTTGGATCTCTGTCTCCTTTCAGTCCATTCCACAGCCCACTGATGACCGCTTTGTTTGACTGGCAGGGTCTGCAGTTCGGAACCAGCGAACTGGAGGAGATGGGAGCTATGTTCTGCTTGGGCCTCCTCATTTTGGAACTCAAATCTGGAAACTGCAGCCATCGGCTCCTGGCTCGAGCTGCGGCTCTGCTGAATGCTGAGGAAGATGCTCTGAACCACCACCTCCAACGGTAAGGCGCTCACGAGGGTGTGAGCAACTTTTGAACCTTTGTATTACTATTGTAGCATTTCTTGACAATGCAGCATGGGTGGTTTAAGGAGATCTTTGCCAGACAGCAAATATGGAAGAGCTGTGGAATGTAGGTAGGTTCAGGTAAGCTCCTTGGTAAAGTAGATCAGCACACCCTCCACTTTCTGCTGAAGACAAGTGATACTGCCTGCTTGTACACATATATGTGAAAATAGCTAGCCGTGTATTTTTAAATAATGTGTTATTTATAGATAGTATTACAAAGAACATGCACCTTGTGGGCACACAGACATACATTTATACATATATGTATATATTTGCAAGTTATGTGTTTATATATGTACAGAGAGGATTTTGAGCTACTATTCAGTTAAAAATGGCAATGTTACTGCAAATATGTAGGCATTTGAGGATAAGAAATGTTTTGATCATCATCCCTTTCTCAAACAGAAATGTACAGCTCCTGCTCAAAAACTGAGGAGAACCACCTGGGGAGGATTCATCTTTAGCTCGGGAAGCTGACTGCATGGCAGGGAAAGGCTGAGGCTCACTGATGAGCCGAGCCAACGAGAGCCATTCTCCAGATGAACCCTCTGGCGATTCCTTTACCGCCTATAAGTATTTTAGGTTTGCCCAAAATAAATTCAAAAGGAAGGGGTAAAAAGGGAGGAAATAAAGGCCCTGTGTGGGGAGAGCAGATCAGGAAGAACTGCAAGAATCACCAGCATGGAGGAGGATTAAGTGCCTCTGGTAACTAAGGAGGCAGCTTATCATGCACTGCACATTCAAAAGTAGACAGAGTGCACCTTCGACACCAAGGCCACTTTATTTCTGGTTCATTTTCATTAATTTTTCTCCTGCCACTGTTAAGCTGCTATTCATTTGACTTCCCAGCAAATGGGCAGTCAGGCTAGGAGGGTCTAACAGTTATGCTAATACTGCTTTGGATGGGGCTGGTTTGTCTCAGGATTAATTACTCAAGTGTAGTAATCAATTTGCTCCTCACAGTGGGCTAGAGATCATGGACTATGGAGACATGTAAATCCGGACCTCCTTCCTCTCTAGAGACCTAGAGACGCTGTTGCTGATTTCTTTGTTGATGTCTGCTCCGCCCCCCCCCCAATGCTGAAGATTGAACCCAGGGATACTCGCCTCAGCTACCTCTCCAGCCCTTCACAATTTTCTTTTTATTTTGAGACAGGTTTTCACTAAGTCAATAAGTTGCCCAGGCTGAGCATGGATTTGTGATTCTCCTGCCTCAGTTTCCTGAGTAGCCGAGATTTTATTTCTTTTTATTTTAGTGGCTGAGATTTTAATGTGCGCTGTGACGTTTAGGTGATTTCTTTAACTTTGATAACACAACCTCTTCCATCTGCTCCTGCTCCTTTCAACGCCCCTCACTGTCTGAGGCTTGGTGTGCTTGGCATTGTCGTGGTGTTTTCAGACTCTCTCTGACAGTGAGTGGTTCCACCTGCCAGGATTTATATTTCAGTATGTCTTCTCATCTGTGCCTTTTCTAAGCTACCTTGGGTGCTGGCAAGTCTGAATTCTCACTCTTTGCTTTTTTCTACTCTCTCCTCCACTGTTCATTGAGGGAAGATTGAACAGAACTGGCGTCTCTTGCTTTCCTTAAATTGATTGTGGCCGTCTGTTTGATCCTATGCAGTGAGGATTAGTTGCCTGTAAACTGGAACAAGAAGGAATCTATCAAAGAAATGCCTTTTCTAATTCAAGTCTAAAGAATTAAGTGTCAGGCTTCAAATACAGTGGCTGCTTTGCAGGTTATCATAAGAAGATAGTTTTATCTGTACCTACCCAGGCTTCCCACTCAACTGTAAATTTTTTAGGTACAACCAGATTAAGAAAGCTGAGACTGGAGATCCTATCACAACCTCTAACACTTCTTAGGCTGATTCAACCACTTAAGGGCAGTATGTCTGTAAATAGAATGTCACTGATGTGTTTGTTTTGAATAGATGTAAATGATATTTAGAATGTATGGAATTTGGTGTAGAAATTATTTTACGTGCATTTGTATCAATATATTTTCTTAATCATTAGGAAGCAATTGACCAAAACAAGTTTTGCTTCCTGATTAGAAGACCTGAAGACTACATGGCTGAGAAGAAAGATCACCCTAAAAATTGCTGAATTAGAAAATACTCCAAAAAAGAATCTGGGCATGGTCACGTAATCCTGTAATCCCAGTACTCATTAGGCTGAGGCAGGAGGATTGCTGCAAGTTTGAGGCCAACCTGAGCTGTATAGTGAGACCCTGCATCAAAAGTGAAAGAAAGAAAGAAAGAAAGAAAGAAAGAAAGAAAGAAAATATCCTACCCAATAAACTTATACTCATTAAAGGAGAACAGAGAGGAAATTAATAAAAATAAAAATATGCTAATTTCAAATCAACAGCAAGCTGTTTAGATTTATTTTCCAATGAGTAGGATTAAATCCAGAAGTACAATAATCAGCAGATCAGATCTTAGGAATTTAATGAGCATCAGTATTCTTAGTAAAATAGTGTAATAAATGTTAGTGAACATAATTCCCCACGTTTGAAAGAGGTCTTTGCTTTCCTCCCTTTTCTCCTGACTCTCTCTTCATTATAACAGGGTATGTATTCTCCTTCAGAAAGAGTCTTCTATGTTGCACTGAAGGAATTACTAGTGAAAAGGTGTGTGTGTTTGGTGGGTGGGGGTTAGGGATTCCTTTCTAAAGGCCTGCCTTACAGAAATGCAGAGGTGTGGTACATATTTGAGTTTCCCAGGCTCCCCAGACAGCATCAACCCCAGGAGTGACCTTCTGGGAAGACAGAGTGTACACTGGGGACATCATGTTTTCTGACAATAGGTTTCACGCTTCATTTGCCATAAAAACAATTAGAGCATAGTCACCATCCACAGAGGAACTTACCGTCTTTTGTGAGCACAACTGGTGGATGTTTACCCAGTGAAATGCTCTCTGCTCTGGGTTTATGTGTGTGGACTTCTTACCAGCTGCTCATTTAAGAAGTGTTTGCAGACTCTGCCTCTTGTGATCTCCTTTCCTTTCCTCTTTTCTCCTTCCTCTCAGTGGTATCCCTGGAATAATTGTGTGTGCACTGCAGGAATGCTAAGCTGCTGCTTCTGGGAGCTCCTTTTATCCAGTATGGCAGGTCTTTTGCAAAGTCAGTTAGCAGTTTTGCAGAGTCAGCCCCCGCTCATCTTGACTTGTGTGTCCCTCCATTGCCTCCTGGGCTTCTCAGCCAAGCAGCTCTCTCTGCATTTGTCCCACTGTTAATAGTAGGGCCAAGTTAGGATCTCAGCACTATGCTGCAGTAAAAGCTTGGCCTCTCCTGTGTTTTCTCTACTAACAAGGAGCTTTAGCCTGTGATCCTCCCAACACCTGCTTAAGATAGTGTGTTTGCTTGTTTCTTTGGTTTGATGGGACAACACTAAAAATACAAAAATAAATTGGCATAAACCTTACAGAAAATAGTGCAATTTTTAAATTGAAAATATGATTGATTTTAACTTTAGAAAAACACAGTTTTATTTGTTCAAATGAATAAATAGCTTTTGGAAAACACACACAAAAATGTACCTGTATTCTAAGCATCTAGGTAACTACTGTCAAGATTTATGAAGCTTTTATTTACATAATTTAATTTGTTGCATACTATTTACTATTCAGTGACTTTATTTTATTTTAATTGTTTTGGTATTGGGAGTTGAACTCAGGTTCTCACACTTACCAGGCAGGTGCTGTGCTTCTGAGCTACATCCTGCCCTGATTTTGTATTTTAGAGTAATGCATCCCTTATCATTGCTTAGTATTTGTCACATAGTGTGATGCCACTATATCAATAGTATATACACAGGTGTGTTCCTCGGTATATTTTTACTTTTATATTCTAATCCATTTTCTGCCTTTTAGGCATGTATAATTTTTAATATTATATCTTTTTTTACCTAAATACATGATATTGTAAGTATTATCTCACTACTATTTGTTTAAAAATATGCTTTCCTATATTTTTTCCTTTATTTTCACTGATGACTTCTATAATGAGTTGTAAAGTGCCAATCAAGACCCACTGCACTTTTTAATATGCTAGCTATATTAAAACGATATATTCTTTGGCCTACTGACCATTTACTCATACTACTTGTCAAAACTTATTTTTATTAACTTATTCAAATCTTTGATATTTATCGATAAGAGATTGTAGGAATTCTTTTTGCACCTGTTCTTGATAGCCTATCAAAAACTTTTTAGCTTTATGTAGTGAATGTCTTTTTGAAAAATGTCCTTTTGATCATATACTTTATTATTTTTTCCTACTTTTTATTAAAAAATTAAGAGAAAGAAGGAGATTAAGATAAAGAGGACATAATAACATAATAACACAGGTCAGAACAGAACAATTTAATCAACATAGTGTTTCACCACAAGATAACCCAACATAACAGTAGCTACCATAGTGTCTCTTTCCTTGAAATATTTGAGTAGAACTTTGTGTATTATAGCATCAAACACAACATGACAGTGTAAAACCATTCAAGAGAATGAAAGTATTACAGGGTATTTAAAAACAACTAATTGAATATGAACAATGGTTTCTATATTATCTCCTTGTCTATAAAAAACTTTGTTTATACTATCACATATAATAAAATCCAGTAAGATACAACATGATAAACCGATGGAGACAGAAGAAAAAAGCTTCAAGGGGCTTCAAAATAAGATGACATTATATCAGCACTAGCTATTATATTTTCTTGTTTTCTCCAAAATAACTATTCATACCATCACAGACAATAAAATCAAACAACCCAGAATAGAACCATTCCAATTAATGAAAACATTATGAGGCTTCAAAGCAATATAATGGGGAATCATATTTGCTGCATAATTTTATGTATTCTTACCATTTCTTATAGTAGGGAAACTATTTGGTATTTATACATGTGAGTTTGATTTATTTTGCTTATGAGTATGGTCTCAAGCCATACCCATTTATTTATAAATATCTCAGTGTGATCATTTTTTTTACAGCTGAATAGTACTCCATTATATAAAAATACCACAACTTTTTAATCCATTCCTCAGTTGATGGACACTTAGGTTGTTTCCAAGATCCGGTATTACAAACTGTGCTGCTATAAACATGGGTGCACATATTTCACTATGGTATGATGTTTTCAGTTTTTCTGGGAATATGCCCAGAAATGTAATAGCTGGAACAAATGGGACTTCCAATCCCAGTTTTGAGAAATCTTCAGACTGACCTCCACAATGGTTATACCAGTCTACATCCCTACCAACAGTACAGGAGAGTTCCTTTTTCCCCACAGCCTCTCCAGCATTTGTTGTTGTTGGTTTTCTTAATCATGGCCATTCTTTCTGGAGTGAGATGGAATCTCAATGTGGTTTTAATCTACATTTCTCTAATGAGTAATGATGAACATTTTTTCATGTATTTATTTGCCATTTGTATTTCTTCATCTGAGAGGTGTGCATTCATCTCAGATGCCCATTTTTGGATTGGATCATTGAATTTTGGGGGTCTGATTTTTAAAAATTCTTTATATGTTTTAGACAGAAGTCCTTTGTTTGAGGGACAGTTCACTAAGATATTTTTCTGAGTTTGTGGGTTTTCTTTTCACTATGCTGGAGATTTCTTTTGACGTGCAGAAACTTTTTAATCACAGGTGATCCTAGTTATTGATTCTGGGAAGTATTTCCCATGCGGTTTGAGTCCTGTTCATGAATTTTCTACCTACCCCTATGTCTTCAAGGTTTTTACCCAATTTATCTTCTAATAGATTTAGTGTTTCTGTTTTAATATTAAGACCTTTGATCCATTTAGATTTTAATTTAGTATATGGTGATAGGCATGGGTCTAGTTTTAGTTTTTGGCATATGGAGAGCCTGGTTTTCCAACACCATTTATTAAAGATGCTGTCGTTCTTCCAGTGAACATGTTTGGCCCCTTTTTCAAAAATAAGGTGGTTGAGTGTGTTTGTGGTTGTGGTTGTATCTTCTAGTCTATTCCATTGATCTTCAGCTCTGTTCTTATTCCAGTACCATGTTGATTTTACTATAGTTGCTTTGTAATATAACTTCAAGTCAGGGATTGTGATGCCTCCTGTCCTGCCTTTGCTGCTTAGAACAGTCTTTGCTATTCTAAGTCGCTTCTTATTGTTTAATTTCTTCTTTAATTTCCATTGTGACCCACTGGTTACTCCAGAATGTGTTATTCAGTTTCCATGTGTTTGTGGGATTTTTGCAGTATCTTTTATCATTAATTTCTAATTTCAAAGAGCTATGATCCTATAACATGCAAGGGATAGTTTCAACTCTTTTGCATTTATTTAAGTATGTTCTGTGAGCTAATATGTGGTCTATTTTAGAGAATTATCCATGTACCACTGAGAAGAATGTGTATTCTGATGTTGAATAGAACACTCTATATATGTCTATCAAGTCTATTTGTTCACATGTGTGATTCCATTCTGTTATTTTTTTGCTGATTTTCTGTCGGGTTGATCTGTTCCTTGGTGTCAATGGTGTGTTAAGGTCTCCTGTTATAATTGTGTTACTGCTAATTCGGTTTTTAATTTCTGTTAATACTTGTTTTGTATAACTGGGTGCTCTGGAACTTGATGCATATATATTTAAGACTGTTATTTCTTCTTGAAGTTTTCCCCTAACCAGTATTTAATGACCTTCCTTATCTCTTCTGATCATTATTGGTTTCAAGTTCACGTTGTCTGCAAATAGAATAGCTACCCCTGCTTTTTTTTTTTTTTTTTTTTTGGTTCCTATTGCATGAAGTATTGTTTTCCATCCTTTGACTTTAAGTTTATCAGTATCCTTTTGGGTTAGATGCATTTCTTGTAGACAGCATATGGTTGGGTGTTGTTTCTTGATCCATTCTGCCAGTCTGTTTCTTTTAATCAGTGCATTGAGACCTTTTCATTAATGGTTATAACTGTTATATGTTGGTTTATCATTGACATGTTATCTTTCTGCTGTTGAATCTTTATCCTTCTGTTCTGTTTAATTGTCTGCTTTGCTTCGTGTTTTTTTTTTTTGTTTTTTTTTTTTTTTTTTTTTACTAAGTGCATCTAAAATGTCTTTCAGTGTTCTTTGCAGGGTTGTCTTGGTGATCACAAAGTTCTTCAGCTGTTCTTTGTCATGGAAGTCTCTTATTTCTCCATTGATTTTGAAGGGCAGTTTTTCAGGGTACATCAGTCTAGGTTGGAAATCATTTTCCTTTAGGATATGAAATACTTCACTCCATGCTCTTCTTAACGTTATTGTTTGTGCTGAGAAGTGTGCTGTGATTCTGATAGGTTTTCCTTTATAGGTGATCTGTCTTTTCTCTCTGATAGCTTTTAATATTGTATTGTTATGTTGGATTTCTGGGATGGTGATTGTCATATTCTGGGTGTAGTTTTATGTTGGTTATTACTATTTGGAGTTCTATATGCTTCACTGATCCTGATGTCGTTTTCCGTTCTCATGTTTGGGAAATTTTTGGCTATTACTTCTCTAAATATCTTCTTGACATTTTTTATGTTGTCCACTTCTTTTTCATTTATCCTTATCAATCGTATGTTGTTTTTCTTTGCATCATCTTGCAACTGTTGAATTATTTCCTTATTCCTTGTTATTTTTAAAAGATCTTTCCTTTCTTGTTCACTGGCTGCAATCCTGTCCTTGAGGACTAAAATTCTATCTTCGCTTTCATTGAGGCAGATTTTACAGCTTTCAATGGAATTTTTGATGTCCTGTATATCTCTTTGCATCTGCTTTATGTATTCTGTTTGTTTCTTACATTGTTCATCCAGGGATTCTACCTTTTTGTTTTGTCCTCCAAGTTTATAACTGTGTCTTCTTTAGGTATGTTCAACATCTCTTTTATTACTTTTATCATTTCTTCTTTTACTTGGGAGATTATTTCTAGTTTGAATTCCTTTAAAGCTTCCTGGAGTTGCTTCTTTATTTTAGTTGCTATTATTTCAGATATTTCAGGTGTATGGCATATATTTTCTTCTATATACATAGCTTCTAAGGTTTCTTGGGATGGGCTGCAGGTTTGAGATTGCATTTTGGTCTTTCACTTTTTCATTTTCCTGTATTTTTATGCTTCAAGTGTTGTTCCAAGGCTTCCCCTGGATGTGTTGGAAATCGTCTCTCATGCCCTAGGCTCCTGGGACTGAATGGAAGTTGCTGAGCCCGGTCCACTTAGCCCCTCAGACCCTCCTGTGCTACCTTCAGTGTTTCAGGTAGTTGGGCAGGCACCTAACCACTGTGGATGACGGGTTGAAGCTCTCCCCAGGGAAAGACCAGTGACCTGGAGCTCACTTCACCTACTCTCAAATCCTGTAATTGAAGAAGGTCACTGGGTGTAATATAGTTTGTCCACAAAACCTCCCAAGGCTAGTCTAGTGTGCCTGGGCTCTGGATGGGTCCTTGAGCTCCAGAAGAGAAGGTCTTAAAGTCTCCAGGGGGCTCAGGGTTGCACAAATTTACCTCAGCTGCCACTGAATTTCCTGGTTTGGGAGAAGGTCACTGGGTGTGTCCTGGGCAGGTCTGAAACCTTCCAAGCACAGCCTAGTGTGGCTGGACTCTGGGAGGGTCCTTGAACTCAGAAGAGATGTTTTTAAAGTCACCCCATCATATACTTTAAATTATTTTCTTAGTTTTATAGGAAATTTCTGAGTTTATGTTACATTTATTAGTAACTTCACTGAATTCTTTGTTTCCAGACATTGTTTCTATGAATTTTTCCTATATAATTTTTTCCTTTAAATACAATTAAAATTTTTGAAAAGTAACTTTTGTTACTTTTTTCTTACCATATTTATGGGTTTGCCTAGGATTTTGAGAACAATATTTAAGGACACTTATTCTGTGACAGGTCTTTCCAAGAAACTAGCTTCAAAATAAAATGACTGTGAGTGCTTGCCAATCAAATGAAATGGCTGCTGGTTTGATATTCATATTCAATATCTCCTTTGCTCATTATTTTTTGTCTTAGGATTGAATGTTTTTTATTGCAAAAATGGACATCTAGAAAAATGATTATTTCTTTCTTTTCAGAAGACTTAAATTTTGGTTGTAGATTTCCTGATACTCAGCTGTATATGAATTTTGAAAGAAAAATAATTTGGCTATGATGTAAAAGACTACTTCAACATAGAGGTTAAAGTAACTTACTGTGGGCTGAGGAGTTTTATGTCTGTAATTGCAAGTGAGAGAGGTCTGCACTTGATCTGTAGCATTTTGTGATCTGGATGGAAAACTCTAAATTCTCAAAATCATATATGTCCCACTTATTTGAAGCAAAAATATGATTTCTCACTTTTTTTTGTCTCTCTGAATTATACATGACATTTGGATTATCTGATAATCATATTCAGATCTATTAAAATTCAGTTTAATGGTTAATTATTTATTTTTCTCATTCTAGCCATTCTACACAATCAGGTCCTTATTCTTATTTAACAGCATTTCTTCATCTCAAATTTCATTTGAGAACAACTTAACAAAAGATTTTCTCTGTTTTGGAGAAAGAAAATCCATGGCATTTTAAAAACATATAATTTATATGTATAATTAATATGTATATAAATGTCATTCTTTTCCCTTTCCTTAGGAACTTACCTTTCCTACTTAGATTTCTTGGGTGACTTTAAAACACTATATCCATGATTATATTTAGTCTGTATTTAATCTTGCAGATTAGTTTTTTTGTGTGTATGTTTTTCCTAGTTTTTTTCTGCCTTAATGGTTTTAGGAGTTTCTTTTTGTTCATTAATACAAATTTCTTTTCTACAATATGAAAAATATGCATTTTGTGTCTGCCCCCATTCCCACCTGTTCAGGTCTTTTAATTGATTTTGAATTTGAGTTCCTTAACCCTTTGGGCAGATCTTACTTAGAAGGTAACAGTGATTCCACCTCAAGTTCATTTTTCTTCCTTGGAAGAACTTGTAATCTGCTTTCTAACACCTGTGTCTGCTTTTCTCCTTTCCTCATTTTTGCCTTTTCCTCAGATTAATCAAATTCTGGAAGTTTATCTAAAGCTCGGTCACAAATCCAACTGTGCATTATGGATTCTTCTTCTTGCTGATAAGGAATTTCAATTTCACCGCTTCTACATGTAGCTCTTGTTGGACCTGTTTCTTTAACTTCTGATCAGCTTCATTTGTTCATGTTTGAATGTACTGCTAGTTCTCTTTCATTTGGATATTATCTTTTCAATTACTGCATTGTTCATATTTCCCCACTAACTTAACATGAGCTATTTTGTTTTGTCCTGTGTCTCAGTGGCTGGTTATCTTCCAAGGTGCACTATATCCCTGCTGTTGAGCGAGGCTCATTTATTTGTCCAATTTAGAATCTTTTCCAGTTCTTGATCATTATGATTATTTTCCATTTATTCTCTTCCAACTTCATTTTCATCACATTTTGTCTATTCATTTTTGAATCATGGAGCCTATCAAGCCTTGTAGTTGCTCAATAATCAAGATTCTAGATGATCTTAAAAACCCTTCTTGTTTGGCTGAGTATAGAGAGTTTCTCTTGTTTTAATAGGGAGTGATCTGACTGAGGTGGTTTTTTCCTTCAAGGATTCATGCATTTTGACTTTTGCGTTAGAGAAAAAAAAATTGGGGAGATGGTTCAAGACAAGAATTCATGTCTTGACAAGAATTAAAGACAAAGGGCATGGAAAACTAAAAGAGGATGGAAAATGATGGAACAGTGCCAAAATGAGAAAAGTGAGATTGAGAAAATGGTTCCCTAAAATGAGGTAAAGCAATGGATGGATGCTGTTTTAGTTACTTTTTACTCATCGCTGAGACACAATACCTGATGCCCAAAGTTAGGGAAGGAAAGGTTTATTTCTTACAGTTCTTGGAGGTTTCCATCCATGCTCAGTTGGCTCCAAGGCAGGGTGGCATGGTGGAACAGCCATTCATGGTTGCTGCAAGGAGAATCTGGCAAGAGAGATAGACACTTTCTTCCAACCATTACATCATATCCTGGCTCCACCCCAGGCAGGTGTAGCATTCACACCACCAGTCCAAGTGTTAGACAATGAACCAACTACAAACGCATAATTGCAAGAGGCTTTGGGGCTACCGACATAAACCATGACAGAAGCTTCCTGTATTCAATAGATTTCAAATTAATACTATTTGCACCAATTGCAAGTTAATTGAAATAATGTGGTAATTCTGGTGATAGTTCTCTCTAACGTCTTCTGTCAAACTAATTCTATACAGATTTTTTTCAGTGACCTATAATATGTAATACCTAAAAATATTCTTAATTTCATTTTGTAGTTGCAGGGAAAATCTGCTATAAATCAAAACATTGGAATGAAAAGGGAAATGGTTTGTGATTGTATTGGATGATGCCTTAACATGTTAAGTATCTCCCACTCTCTGCACAAAAAAATGAACCAATCACCCATGAATAAGTGCTAATTTTAGATTGTAGAAAGGGCAACAACTTCCTGTCCCATTAACTGTGAGTGAAAGGCAACAATCGAATGTTTTAAATAAAATTTTATGCAGATTCTTTAATAACAAACAAAATAATGAAAACCTAATGTTAGTGTGTCTGAGATGAAAGATGTTTAATAACATCACACAGCTATCTGTAAATTGGTTTACTTTCCTCTGGAGAGTAGTTCAGCAATTTGCAAGGGGTCTGTAAAATCTTTCATTTGATATTGAGTTTCCAGCTTGGAAAATATCTCTCAAGAAAATAAACATAGCTGAAAATAATTTTTAATATGTAGATATTTAGATAAATAATGCATATATCCCAGATAATTTCGAATAATGCAAATTCTTAGTATACTGAAAACAAAAATAAGACCTGTTGCTGATTAATTTTCCAGAACATATAAGACAATAAAAATAAAGAATATGTCCATATATAGGTCAAACAATAAGGATGTGAAGCATTCTATAGAGCCTTTGCATGAATAGATGCTCTGAAAAGCAGTGTATAGTGTTATCTTACTTAATCATATAAATGATCCAATGTAGTAGCTGCAATTATTACCATTCTCTTTTATAAACAAGGACATTTTTATGGGTGTCAAGACATTTATCAAGTGTCATTAATCTAGTGAGAGACTGCTGGATTTTGAGTATACTACTCCCTAACTCAAGGTATCATTATTGTATTCTGTTTTTCAAGTGATAAATAAAACAAAAGCAGGATAATTACTGGCAGGCAGCTGCTGATTATGAATTTAGCAAGATGCAGAAACACTGACATAAATGAGGCAGATACTAAATGTATATTTAAATTAATTTAATCTTATTCATTTTTTTACTCCAAATAGTTCATAAAAGTATAAGTTGGATGCTTCTAAATTTCATATTCCTGCATGCAAGTTTTAAAACTGGGATGACTTGGAATCTTTTGGGGTCACAAGTGTCTCTTTATTGTTTTAATACAAATTAGAGAAGATCAATGACAACCGCTGTTGGTTGTCGTTGACTTATGGAAGTAACAATTGAAAGGAGAAAAAGATTATAGACAGAGAAGAGTGAAAAAGTACTTTCTTCTTGTTGCATTTGCTATTTGCAAAATGTTTGTACCTCATAACAATCATGAGAGTTTGTCTAAATGAATTCCTATTTCACAAGTGAGTCCATGGGAGCCCTGGGAGTCTAAGTGATTCTCTAGGTGTACTTAAGTGATTTACTCATTGCCAGCCTAGGCTGAGGATCTCATTTGCCTCTGCCTCGGGCTCAGCCAAATGAAAGCTGGTCTCCTGCCTATGAAAGTAGAAATACCTGAAAATAGAACAGGCTACCAGCCTCTGGAAAAGCATTTAATCAAGAAACTCGCTCTTCCCACTCTGTGTCAACTACAGCTTCTGCAGCTTTTGTCTCTTATTATTGTTAATTCTAAAACTGGAAGACAAATCAAATCTTTGAAGCTTTCCCAAACAGGAGAGGGTGTTTTTAGTTGAGATCCCAAATGACCTGACATGCCTGGTCAAGTTAATTCAATGAGGTTTCATCAGTTTTTAAAACATTGATCCTTTCCTCTTTATACTCATATATTTATATTTTCTCTTTGCTAAGTACTCCATGACCCCTTTAACCCTTCCAAAGAACTAGCCCCTTTATCACTAGGATTTAAAGTCATTTAATCTATGAGAGTAAATCGACATGAGATAAAGGAAAACTAAACGTGGATACAGTATCACAGGTGGGGGAAGGAAGGAAGGAAGGCAAGGGAGGGGAAGGGAGGAAGGGAGGAAGGGAGGAGTGAGGAAGGGAGGGAAGGAGAGACAGAATCCATTGCTCAGAAGAAAGGCCGTGGTACTAAAACTAGATCCTTATGGTAATAAAAAGAATCACAGAAAACTTACACTTTTCATTTACATGACCCCAGTGCTGGATGTCTCTGAGGCAGAAGGAAGAGATGACTCTTAAGTTTCTGGGGACACTTCTGTTTTTGTTTTTGTTTTTTGTCTGATTCCTTTATCCTAGCCAGTTGCCAAGTTCTCCTTTCAGAAGGAAAGCAAATAGATAGGGAATATTCTGTCATGGCTTTTACTGTGCCCTAAATTTTGCACAAACACCTTCCTTTAGTACCCAGATAATGTTGAACATGGTTGTGGGCCTAAGATTCCTGTTTAGCTTATTTCTACTAACAACAGGCTCTGTGACTCTGGGGAAGAGGCTTATCTTGTCTATCCTCAGATTTCTTAGCTTTGAAATCAATATCTCTTAATTCCTCTTGGCTCTAATATCCTACATTTAATTTTAAAGCTATAGGCACTGATGTTCACATTCCAGCATGGGCAGTAAATTTGCAATCCTGAATTCAACATATGAACTCAGGCAATTGAATTACATCACATGGCACAAGACTTCTATTTGGTGGAATAAAAATTAGATTTTGTCTTGATCTTTGTAAGAATGTAATGAAGACACAGAAGCTTAGCAGTATGTAGTTTACAGAAAGGCTTTATAAACAAATGAGGGAAAGAGAGGAAAATAAAGAGATATGTTTAGAACTAGATGACCTAGACTTTCGGGAAACAGTATGTTGGGGGAAGGATGCCAAACCAACATCATACATAAAAAGGAGAATGCAGTGAGACAGCATTATCGTAGGATTATTATGAAGGGGCTTAAACGTTCCCAACTGGAATCTCAGTATGTACTATGCTCTGTTCCTGGAAATGAATACTTCCAGAAGAAAGGAGGTGTGTTTTACTTCTGCCTGATCATTTAGTATTTTTTAGATCTGTCCAACTCAGACCTCAAATATTTCCTAGTGAGAAAAAAAACTCTTGAGCCATATGCTAGCTCATCATAGACTTACTGATTCTATTTGTGGTAAGAGATTAGCTTATTAGAAAGGAGATAACTTAGCATACGCCAATATTGTTTCAGTGCAATGGGAATGGAAACCGAACTAGAGCCAATATGTTTTTGATGACTTGGCATTAATCATTTTGTTACGTGGCTTTGAATCAGGGAAGCTGCCTACTGCCCTGAGCTTTACTAGTGAGTTACAAAAGAAACACAACAAAGAGAGAGAAAAATAATAAAAAAAATACGTGTTCCTTAAAGTGAGATAAAAAGTTGATGTGTTGCTTCAAGCAAGGCTGATGTAGTAACTCTTCTCCTTCTTTTTCTTTTTCTTCTTCTTATATTTTTATTGCATGGATGAAATAAAGGAAATCTAGGTTGTTAAATGATATGGGTCAAGCTGCTCTTGTGTGACTGGTCAGTAATTCAAATACAGGTCAGTGAATGCATATTGCTTCTCTTTTTCTCTGAAACATTTCAAGTTTTCCTAAAATTATATTTATAAGACATTTTCTAATATGAACTACAAAATTTAGGTTAACAAGCTATATAAAGTCAGTGTTCTTCAGCAAAGAACTGGATCCTCTGAGTTTAGTACCAAGACCAAGTTCATTATAGCATGTCTCATGGTAGGGAATCATATGTGCAAATAAGTCAAAACTTTCTAAATATTTCACCCCCTAAACAGTCTAGATCCTGAATCAAAATTAGCTGCCTTTGTGGTTGCTCTTTTTCACATCCTTAATGACTTAGAGTAGCCTAAAGAAAGCTGGAAATTTCTTTGATTTCATTTCCCACTGTAATCAAAGGATGTGCAATTATCCCTGAGGCCAACTAATATTAGCTATGGAATATTGTTAGGAAAGAGTGATCTTTTGAGAAGGGAGAGTTGAACTGACCCTATGCATGATGTGTGCAGGACCTAGAGCTGATTTGATTTCCAATACTAGCCTTAGATTAACCACCCAATCACTATTGGAGTGAAGAAATAGACATCTGGGAATTGGATATACTCATTGGATAAGCAAGAATTAGTTCATTGTACCAATAAAAATTTTTCACTTAGCATATACTGAACACTATCTTAAATTTGTATCCATATGACAATTTTAGCACTCCCAACATTGTTCTAGGATATAAATATCATTGCATCTATTTTACAGAAATAAAACTGAGGTAGTGAGAGTTTACACACCTAATCTAAGGTCTCGTAATACCAAGTAATGAAGTTGGGCTTTGAAACATTAGCAGTCAGTATCTAGGACCAGAGTGCTTAGTCACTAAGATAATTTCAGCAGTGAGTGTGGTTCTGTAAAATTACTTAATCTTGAACTAACAGATTTGCACAGTGTCATTCAGGTTTATGACAGGAAAATGAACTGATCTTTATGAATTCCAAGTATGAATGATATAACAATGAGAGGAGAGACCTACTAAGCCATGTTAAAAATTATTAGGACTCTGTGGTCAGTTATGCTTTAGTGCAAATATAGCACATTTTTCAAGAGCGAGTCCAGAGCTGATGTGGATTTCAGGAACTTCCAAGGTATTCCTGCCAAATCGCCCATCGTTAGGGTCTCTTGGAGAGCTTCTGATGGAACTATGGTCAGTTTTGTTTATGTCGTACAGTTAGGAGGATGGTGACTTGTCAGCAGGGGTCTAAAAGCTAATGAGACTTGCACATTCATATCAGCCCACCTGATATTTACCACAAAATTCTCCAGAAATAAGGTCTCCAAATCTGATGGGTAGACAGATTGTAACTAGGAATTATAAGCAGCCAGAGAAATGATGCAGAAGCTATATGGCTGTATCCTATGAAATATTTTAAATTAGTCATGAATGATTTTGACAAATTGCGGCATGCAAGTAGACAAATTTATGACTTCCAAACAGAGGTATGAGTGCAGTATGGATAAGGATTTGGCTAAATTTATTTCAAAAGCTACTGTGATGTACAACAGAGCAATTCTTAAATCTGCACATTTTTTGGAGTTCCTAGTAAATAGATAATTACTATAATAGTTTTAAATTTTCACAATTGAAATACTTTTGAGTGCTTCTATTTCTACTGATAGCAACTCTTTAAAGGTCATTCAATAAAAACTAGGATGATGAGCGAGAAAACCATGTAGATGCATGGGCATCCAGGTATGCACAATTCTCCTAGCTCTCACAGAATAGTTGTTACTAATTCTGTGGCAGCACAGAGTTTGTCTTCCCCAAGACTCCAGCTTTGTTTCAGAAATGAGTATGAAGTCAGAAATATTGAATTTCACCCAAAATTGTAATATATGAAACTAAGGTTTTCAGAAATAACACATAGCTGGTATGTTTCATGTGTAAATGTGGTTGAAGAGAAGACACAGTCAATGTTGCACATAATTGATGGTGTAAGAAGGAGGCCTCCATGACCCAGGGGTGCTTCTTTCTTTATTGAATAGGGAGTGACATTCATATTGAGCAGAAGGAAATAGAGGAGGAAGAGGAAGAACAGATCTGGAAAAGGAGAAAGGAGAAGGACTAAAAGACCAGGGATAAGGAAAATAGAACAACCTTCCCCTAAAGAAAAAAGATCAAGAGAAGCTAAACTTACCTAAAGAAATTTAGAGTTTTCAGAAGTAGTAAATTTAAATGCAATTCTGAATATACCATTTTTTTGTCTCTAAGTTTTCTGAGATCTTTGAGAAAATGTGTTTCCAAACTAAGGTTGAGCAGATATTATTTTACTGTCCAAAACCCATTAAGCCAAAACCAACCAACAAACAACTCATGAAGCAGTATAGTATATCAAATAGAGACACGTGAGTGTAATGCAGATATCAGGACAGTGCTGTGTGAATTATCAAAGGAGTTTTATAAAGTTCTTAAACACTGGGCACCAGAAGAAGCTTCCAACTATTCCTTGTAAAAGAAAATGCTCAAATGAACTTGATTTTATTGTAGAGTCACTGAGATACAATTGATATATAATAAACATCACATAATTAAAATAATATTTTGGTAAGTTTTGACATGCATTCATGTGCCTGTGAAACCACTGCTGTAATCAAAACTACGACCATATTCCCATAAATATCCTCATATTCATTTGTTATCCATTCCTCAACCAGTTCCAGTAGCCTCAGGAAACCACTGATGGCCTTCTAGCCTTTGACATTAGTCTGCATTTTAGAATTTTATGTAAATGGAGTCTTACAATAGGCACTCATTTTTTCTACTTTAGTATTTTCTTTTTCATTGAGCATGATAGTATTCTGATATGATTGGTTTCATAAATTACTAACCAGAAGGTTGAAGAAATGTAGAAAAAATTTCTATGTAGATTCAATTGATATTCTATTTCTTAAACAATCTAGATGGTATATTCCTGAGTTAATTTTCCTCCTTATTTGTTCCCTCTGCCTGGTCTGCAGTTCCTGTAGGAGGTCACAGAGCTGGCTCCTCTTTGACATTTAACTCTCAGTATAGATATCATAATCTCAGTTTAAGTTTCACCACCTCAGCAAAAGTTTCATGACCACATTGCCTACAGTAGCATTCTTCATCTCTATCACAGCTCTAATTTGGTATTATCTGTCTCTCCCTGGCAGAATATGCAACTCATAAAAGAAAAAATAAAATAATATCTTCTTTGCTTATAACTGAATCCATTACATGTGGAACAATGTTTAGTGCATACAAGGGCATTAGTCAATACTGGAATAAATAAGTCTTTGCCAAAATTCTCATCATATGTTAATGAAAAAATAGGAAGAGTTAAAGACTTAAAAATAACATACTTCAGTACAATTATTATTGGTTGAGGAAATATCTTGAAAGTATGCAGAGTAATGGGTATTTATAAGCCTGGATGGGGATTTATATCCACAAATTTAAGTCCCATCTCACTGAACAATCTGTACATATTAAAAAGAAAAACAACTATAACTATAGAATCAATGTTTATCCATTTCTGTATAACAAGATACTATATTACATAATAATGTTATTGATATTCTAAAATGAATTTACATATTGAAATGGCAGATGAAACTGAACTAAAATAAACTTTGTCTTAAAGAGCTCTGAGCCAAAAGTATGGCACTTTGCAAAACACACAGTTACTTTTGTGGAAATTATGACTAGCCGTGAGCTTCATTAGGCATAAGTGCTAAACCTCCTGATGTCCTACTGAAAACTCAGAGGCTTTGGTGGAATTAAAAAATTCAAAAAGAAATAGGGAATGATTTAAGCTCAGCATGTTAGTAGGCATCTTGGGAGGTTGAGGCAGAGAAATCTCTTGAGCTTAGGAGTTCAAGGTCAGTCTGGGAAAGATACTGAGAATCTGTCTCAGAAAAGAAAAGAAAGAGGAGGAGAAAAAAGGAGAGAAAGGGATGGTGGAATAAATTATGATATAAATTTAAAAGTAAGAAAATATTCCCTTATGCTTTGTTTGCTTTTTTAGTTGACACAAAAATGAATGTGGTAGTTCACTCCTGAGCTACAAAAATGTAAAAAAAAAGTTCAGTGGACTGCATACATAATAGTAAAGAAAGAACAGTATGTAAGGAGTGGGAGGGCAGATAGTATCCTTTCATTGGTTATCCTCAAATGGCTCCCTAATGGAAAGCAGTCAAAAGTAACCCTGACTATGAGCAAATAATTAATATTTATTACTACATTTTTAATGAATAAAGGTCGGTACCCTAATACAGAGTGATCTCTTTCTGGCTTTAGGCACATGCAGCATATATAAAAGTCTTTGTATAACAAACTTAAAATGTGAATTGCTACTTGTAGGATTACATATTTCAGGTCTGTACCACCTCTGAACTGTAGATTGAAACATATCATAAATCATAATGTTCACTGAGAAATCCCTTCAGTTTTATTTAACTCGTTGGGGGTGAGATTTAGCCCATTTATCTTTCAAAACAGGTGGAACTCTGTTATTACCAAAATTCATACTGATACAAGTATCCCACTGCAGTTGTAGTGTTGGAGAGATTTAGGAGTTGGTATTTGTTTGAAAATTTATCTTGTAGCATTGGGGTGGTAAAGAGAATTTTTTAAAACCACAGAACAGTAGCTTATGGTAGGGTGCTGGGAACTCATGTTTGTGGAACTGGTTTATTAGAGTCTTAGTCACTACAGAAAATTATTCATTGTTCTCAATTTCCATTCCCTCTGGTGGTTTATGTAGATGCTTGCTGAGTGGGCACTGTCCATCAGCATGAGTGCTGAACTGTAAGACTCTTGAAGTCTTCTCAGCAATCCTATTTGTACAATGAGACTGCAGGTGATAAAATAAGCATGCCCAGTTTATTTACTTAGAAATTCTATTTTTTAACATTGTATTATTCTCAGAGAAAAGCATTAGCTATTGCTATATCCTTTTTATAGAGCCATTTAATTCAAATTGTAAGAGACAGAAAACAGAGTAATCCATATTAAGTAGAAGTTTGAATTTTTTTTTGGATAATTCTCTGTTAACAAGAAGAGAGACAAGGGAAGAACAAAGACATATTTGTTACGTGATGAGGAAGCAAAACCGTTTCTAAATAATATGGTTGTGTTCTATAGTCCCAGAAGTACTGATGGCTCCTTATTAGGCAAAAGAACATTTCAGCTAAAGTTTGTAAGCAAAACGCAAGGCTAATTGCAAAACACTCTTTTGTCCCTTAGCAAACTGCAGGGGGCAAGAGAGAGCTTGTGTAGCTCCCAGAGCCTAGATTTCCTTGGGTGCTATACTCTCACTTGTCTTTTAAATCTTCCAACTTGTGATTATTATTTTTCAGTACTGAATTAGTGAATCATTTTACATGGTGCCATTATGTAAAATAAAATGATACTTTGTTTCTCTGCATTGGCCAATTACTGGGTGTAGAAAATTGGACTCCTGAAAGGCACATGTGTGCATAGTTTGGCAGATTACAGGAAAGCCTTGTAAAATGCTCCCAGATGTTTTCTGAGAGAGAGGGAAAATGCCAGGAACAAGGAGCAAATGGAGGTGAGGTTCAGACACTGCAGAATCTATTCATGTAATACTTAAGGAAACTGTCATAAACGTGAGATTCCTCCGGAAGTTCCATCATGATAAAGTCTTACTGTATTAAGCCAATTTACTCCTTTTCTTTCCACCCTTTGCCCGAGGTGATTGTAAGAAATATTAAGGAATAATTCATAGTAAATGGGCATGTTGCCTATGAACCACTCATCTTTCCCAGATAAGGGCCACAGACTTGTATGTAACTAAAATTCAGATTGGCCCAACTCATCTCAATACCAACATCCAGGGTGATTCCTTGTAAGCTTTTTGTCATTCAGAAGTTGAAGAATTATAATTACAATCTTCTGATTTCAAAGAGCATTTGGTGGCTGTGTCCTTCTCTTGCTGTGAGGTCTCTGAAGTTTGACTACAGCAAAGTCAGATGAAGTCTGAGTTGCTTCCTCTGAGTTCAGTGATTGCTCCTGAGTCAGCCGTTGACATAGCACCAAAGTGATAAACACAAGGGAAGGGGAACTGGAAATAGTCCATGAAGGGACTATTTACAAAGTCAAGATGAAGGAAAGCAGTAAGAGATGATGGGGTTCTCAGAATAGCAACAGTGGGAAGTCTCACCTTCAGTGAGGCAGAAGTGCATGCAACCAAGAAGAGTGGTTTTGACCTGTGATAACTTTTTCTGCACAAGAAACACTGACCTCTGTAAACTGGAGCTTTAGTAAAATAATTTAGCTAGCCATTTCCAAACAATGAAGGCTAAGTTGGGAGGCTGGAGAATTAATTCCACATCTCTTTCTCTTGTTAAGGTTTACCTTCTAACTACGTTGCAGTTTGACTGAACCCAGCTGGTAACTCAAAGCAAGGCAGAATGTTTGCAGTGGTCCTTGGATTTGGCTGGTTAGAACTGGGTTTAGAAAGATGATAAGAACCAAAGAAATGGAGGTGGAGGGAGGCAAATGGAGACTATCAGCACGTTCCACCTTAGCTCATTTGTTCTTTGACACAGGACCTAAAATAGTTAGCTTTCATTTTAGAAGGAAGGAGTTTCAAATGGTGAAACAATTTCCCCCAATTTAACAAAAATGGTTTTGACTTAAGACTCCATGTTCTTTTCCTAATATTTCTACCCGCATGCCACATGAAGCGCATGTGACTGCTTCTGCCCCAAAGTGTTTCCAGTGATGATGGTTAGGGGAGAAATCCATGGAAAGAGAAAAGGTATGTTCGATCTAATTGCATCCTTCCCAGAATACTACTAGGTGTTTAGTGCCAGTTTTTATTTCAAAACAGGGATAAGTAGGTTGAACATAAGGAAGAAACCACAACTGCTCAGACCAGGGAGGTCAGGTCTCTTGGTCTCTCCCCTACCCTCTATCTATTGCTGTCGTTCCTCAAGGACAGTGATAGCAACTCATTTAGAGCTATCAGTGATAACATGCATGCCAGAGGTTTGCAACCACGGCTCTAGGATGCCTAAAAAGAGAATCAGATTAGAGTCACAGGCTCTGGGAAAACTCTGCAGTGCCATTTTGGGATCACACTGTCATCAGAAAAATGGATTTTGGATGTATATGCTGAAAGTTATAGATGGATTGTGACAGAACACTTGCAGATTTATGTAACATATTAATATTTAAAAATTAATTTTATGGTTACATTTTAGATATACTTAATGATCGCATTCCTCATAGGACATTTGTAACCTGTGCATGATATATATTGATTCTTCTTTGTTCACCCATTACTTTTCCTCTCTTCTACCTTTTTGCCCCTCCTTACTTACAAAAGTTTTGTTTCTATTTTTCCTTCTTTTCTCTCCTTTTCTTTTCCCTTCCTTCCTTCCTCACCTCATTAGTTCCCCTTCCATTTAAAGATTTTCTTACTATTTCGCTATTTATGATTGCTCATGCCAGAGAAACTGCAATATTTGAACATGCGTGTTTGATGTATTTCACTTAATAGTATGGTCTTAAAGTGCATTCATTTACCTAGAAACATCTCAAGTTTTAGCCTTTTCTATGGCAGAGTAGTACTCTATTGTGTAAAAAATATCACATGTTCTTTTCTGATTCATTGATGGGCACTTGTGCTCTTTCTAAAATGTAGTTATTGTAAACTGTGATTCTATAAATATGGGTGTGGATGTATTGCTGACATATGATGCTTTGAATTTTATTAGGAAGATATCAAAGAGAAGAACTGGGTCTAAAACCATTAGTTTTAGATTTTGGAGGAATCTCCACATTGATTTCCACAGTGGTTGCACTAGCCTACATTCCCTTCAACAGTGGAGAAGCGTTCCTTATTCCTCATTCCTTTGCCAGCATTTGTTACTGGTTCATAGATGAAATTAAAGAAGAAATCATACAATTTCCATAATTAAATGGTAATGCCAAATAACATATCTGAATTTATGTGATGCAAGGAAATTAGTCCTATGAGGGGAATTTTACATCAGGAAAACAGAAAAAGCCCAAATAAACAACCTAAAGGTTTTGAGCTTCTAGAAAAAGAACAAGTCAAGCCCAAAGCTCACATGAGGGAAAAAAATTACAAAAACCAGAACAGAAATTAATGCAACTAAGATTAAGAAAACAATAAGAATTTGTCATTTGAAAGATTAAATACAATTAACAAACCCCTAATCAATCTTACCAGAAAAAAGTAAAAAACAATAAAAGACTCAAATCCATATAATTAAGAATGACAACAGATTCTGCAGAAATCCAGGAAGTCATCAATACCTACTTTGAAAAACTTTACTCAACTAAGATGGAAAAAACAGATTCCTGGACAGAAATGGACAGATTCCTGGATACATATGAATTACCAAAGCTTAATCCATAAGATATAAGAATCTAAATATCCCATTATCAGACAATGAAATTGAAGATGTAATTAAAAACTGAACACCACCACTAACAAAGAAAAGCCCAGGTCTTTGTGAATTGACTGCTGAATTCTACAAGAAAATTAGAGAAGATCTAACTGCACTGCTCTTCAAACTGTTTAATGAAATTGAAAGAGAAGGGACTACTCAAGCCATTCCTGGAAGCAAGCATTACCTTGATACCAAAATGAGAGAAGGATACAACTGTAAAAGTGAACTACGGTCCAATCTCCTTAATGGGTATCTGTAATGGTTAATTCATTGTGTCAACTAAGAAGTTTAAAAGTTTAACTAAGTGCCTCCACAGTGCACCAGATTCCTTGCTTTGTAAACATCCTCATCTTGTGCAAGAGGAGGGCACAGAGATAGTGTGAGTGCTACATATACCTGCCCTAGGAGTGGTAGCCTGCTTACAATATAAGGGAGGAAGAGAGGCTTGCTCCCCTACCCCATTTGCTCTTGTTAATTTTTCTGTCTTCTATCACCTTGAACTCTTGTCTCTGTCCCATGCCACCCACAAGCTATGAGCTAAAACAAACCTTTTCTTCCTTAATTTTAGGTGTTGAGTATTTTGTCTCAGCAACAGGAAAAAATGTGACCAAGACAATATTGATGCAAAAATCCTCAATAAAATACCAAAAAAAAACCAAAATGCAACAAATCAACAAGAAGATTATACACCTGGATCCAGTAGGATTCATCTCAGGGATGCAGGGGTAGTTCAGCATACACAAATCAATAAATGCAATCCACTGTATCAACAGAAATAAGGGCCGGAGATCTAGCTCAGCAGCATGTTGCCTGCCTGGCCAGAATGAAGTCCTGAGTTCAATTCTTAATTAAAAAAAAAAACAAAACAAACAAAAAAAACAAGAGCAAATAACAACAACAGCAAAACACAGAACCGATAACAAAAATCACGTTCTTCTCAATACATGCAGAAAAAGCATTTGACAAAGTCCAACACTCATTTGTGATAAAAGAAACTACAGAAAATAAGAATAGATGGTCTTTATCTCAATCTGATTAAAGCCATCTATTGGAAACTGACAGCCAACATCAAACTAAATGGTCAAAAGTTGAGACTTTTTACTTTAAAGTCAAGAGCAAGACATGGAAGTTCCCTATCACCACTCTTATTCAATATAGTTTTGGAAACATTAACCAGAGCAATTAGACAACGGAAGAAAGAAAAGGAATGAAGGACACAAGGAATGAGTTAAATTATCATTATTTGTAGATGACATAATATGCTGCGTAGAGATCCCAAAACTCCATGAAAAAACTTCTATACTTAATAACCAAATCCAGTAGTGTTGTTGGATAACAAGTTGACACTCAAAAATCAATAGCATTGCTGTACAAAAATTACAAAATCACTAAAAGAGAAATTAGGGAAATTGTCACACTAGCATAAAAAAATAAATCCGTAAAGAATCCGTGTAAGAAAGAAAGTAAAAGACATTTAAATCTATTGAACTCTGAAAAAAGAGATAAAAAAGAACATCAGAAAATAGATACCCCTTACTTTGGGTAGAAAGAACCAATACTCTAAAAATGGCCATGCTCCCAAAATTGTTACACAAATTTAATGCAATTCTGATCAAAATAACAATAACATACCTCATAAAATTAGAGAAAACAATCTTAAAATTCATTTGGAAATAGGAGAGATCTAAAATAGCAAATGCAGTTCTGAGCAACAAAGCCAGGGCAGGGAGCATCAGAATCTCTGACCCAAAACTCTATAACAAAAGCTACCAAAACAGTATGGTACTGGAAAAGAAAGAAAGAAAGAAAGAAAGAAAGAAAGAAAGAAAGAAAGAAGAACCAAAGATGAGTGGAACAGATTATAAAGTAAAGAAACAACTCTAAACTCAATTAGCCACCTTGCATTTGACAAAGGGGAACCAAGCACCTTCACTCAAAGAAAGCCTGTGTAATACGAGGTGCTGGAAAACTGACTTTCCACATGATGAAGATTAAAACTGTACCCATGTCTCGTACCATGCACTAAACCAAAATCAAAATGGATCAGAGATCGAATTATTAACGCAGAAACCCTAAATCTGCTGGAATATAAAATAAGTAGAATTCTTAATATATTCATTTTTGTCTGTGCAATTTAGACTTCTTTTGGACTTCACAACTTTCTTTTAAAATAATAAAATTGAGCATTCAAGGAATTGAATCATAAGAAGCAGGGAGATAAAAATTAAGCTGGTTTGGTAGTGCATGTTTGTAATCCCTGCACTCAGGAGGCGGAGGCAGAAGGATTGCTTTGAGCTTGAGGCCAACTGGTGATATAAAATGAGTTCAAGACCAATTTGCAGTATATAGTGAGACCCTCTCTCAAAAAGACAAAAAATAAAACCAACTTTAAGTGATGTTCCTTTATTATTTTTACTCTTTTATTTTTACCTTTTATCTTTAAATAATTTCAGCCTTTAAAATTGACCAAACACCTATATATTTTCACTGAGGCTTCTCATACATTCACCTCTTATATTTGTACTTTTTCTTTTAATGTAAGCACACACAGTCACAGCATGCACTCACACTGTGTTTTTGAGTATTTCAAGAATGGGTTGTAGATATAATGCAACTTGACCTCTTAATCGAAAACAAAGATGTTTTCATATGTAAGCTAAGCATAATTATACAAATCAATGGTAACTGATACTATAAAAATAACATCCAAGCCTTGTTAATTTTCAATTGTTGCAATAATGATGAAAGAGAAAAAAATCTTTGGTGTAGGATACAGCAAAAGTTATAAGACTTATTTAGCTGTCAAGTCTTGAGCCTCCTTTAATCTAGAGTGTTTCCTTGATCTTATTTGGCCTTTCATTAACATTTTTTTTTTCTAAAAAATATTCAGAGCAGTTATTCTGAACAATGTCTGTCATTTGTAGCTTTACTGTTTTCTTCATGAGTAAATTCAAGTTACAGGCTTTTAACTAGAGTACTTCAGGAATGGTGTTTGATCTCTCAGTGTTTCTGTCTCAAATATACATGATGTATATATTTCCTATTACAGATATGTTTAAAGTGGAGCATGTTCAGTATCACCCTTATAGCACTGCTATTTTCTATTGTGATTAACAAGTATCTTGTGGAAAGATACCCTGAAACTCTGTAAATGCTCAATTTTTCATGAATTATTCACTTACAAGTTTTAACATTCACTGACTTTTTGCCTGAAAACATTATTATGGTGAATGTCAAGTGATTATTTTTCACTTTTATTATTTTCTTCACATTTGTTGGTTGGAATCTACTGAAAGAAGCTATCCTCTATTTAATTATGCACTTATTTATCTCTGTGGATTCATAGAATACTAGTTTTTCAGTGAATTAGAATGTATTACTATGTTTGTTATTTTGGTGCTCATTTGGATGTGGACAATTACTTCATGTGACTCCCATAATTTTTTTTGACACATCCTCTTCATTCCTCAAGCAAATTTTTATTTCTGATGCAGACTTACCTTGCACTTTCCCTGACACATCTCTGGAAACACTCATATTTCTGAAGACTTTTGGTTCATGGAGTGGAGATGGTTTTAGATGTGCCTGTGACTTTTTCAGCAGACTGGAGTAACACACACATCCTTTATTTAAATTGTCTGTGTGTTGGTAAGGGTGATTTAAACACCAATGTTGTGCTTTCCTTGGAAAAGTGATCATTTGATATGAACACTCTTTCCTCATCAGAAACTGTAGTCTTTAGCTGGGGAGAACTGGGCCAAGAAAAACAAATGGTGACCCAGGGTATGGGCAAGAATTCTGCTCCCGTGTATTCCATTTTGTCTTGATGATGTTTAATTTTCTTCTCATCTGCTTCGTTATTTTCAAGGAAAGTTCCACATAGGATCTAATTCAGCACCAAGAAGTTTGATGTCCTCAGTATTCAGGCAGGTTTAGGCTCCCTTCAGTGGTTTTATCCAAATGAACACATTAACACTTGAGGTTGTGTTCATGTGGCCTTGCTGCCCAGTTCCAAGAGAGGAGAGGGTCAGCAGACTCCAGAACAGCATGGGAGCCTGGAGCTGGGTGTCCTTCCCAACCACACCAATGCAATGAAGTAGGAGGAGAGCAGCTCCAAAACAAGGTGCCATATTCACTTCCAGGATGGATTTCAGGTGCACAGTAACAGTTTAACTTTGTATAGAAAGTGTCAGCTCACCTCATTTGCATTCCATTACCCACAATACCTTTTAACTTTGTGCATACTTTGAAAAGCACATGATGACATTCTGTTAGAAGGATTTCTGTCTGTGCACTCTTTATAAAGAAGCAGAGTGATTATTGCTGAGAAAGGGAAAGAAGAAGATATATTTTTCACATTTGAGGCTTTATAAAGTTTGGTGTGTGTGTGTGTGTGCACGTGTGTGTGTGTGTGTGTGTGTGTGTGTGTGTGTGTGTGTGTGTGTGTTTTCCAGCCACACTTTTCTCGCAGCAAACTGTGCATGTTGGGAGACTATGTTGGGGAGGGGAGGTAGAAGATGAAAACAGATAATTTATCTGGTTGGATGAGTTCCTAATTCTGAGCCTAGGACATCAATAATTATGAAAATCCCTGTTAAATAGGTGCAAGAATCTGCATCAGTATTAAGAACATCCAAGGGGAATTGTGCTGTGTGTTGAGGAACTTGTCATCAGATGTTTGGGTAAATCAAGTCTAGGTGTGAAACAACAGGAAGCTTAAACTCATTACTGGACGTTTGCTTGGTTTCTGAGTGGCCCGAAGAAGAGATGGGGAGAAAGGACAGAGGAAAAGAAGCAAACACAGTGGTGGCACACAGTCTCTTCTCTTTCCACACTGCCTTTTCCTGTCCCTTGTTTTGACTGAGTGCAACAAATCAGGTCCAGGTCCTGTCAACCTTTTTTCTTCTGATCCATAGTTAATATTAAGCAAATCCAAATAACAAAGTGTATTGGAATGAGACATAGAGTTGAGTTACGTGAGGTGATTTTAGTTTTAAAAACTTAAATCTAGTAAATAAACAACCTTGGATATGCGTTTCATATAATACAAGAGAGAACTGACAGGGAATATAAATGTTGTACATGTAATCGTCCCCCACAGACTAATAAAACTGTTGACTTTTACAAGTTGCTAGAGTTCCAGGAAAGCTGTGTTCATCTGTTTTGTGGGGAGATGCAGGCCCAGTGTCTATATAGGAGGTGCTCACTAAATACCAAAACGATAAACAAATCAAGTTGTTTGCATGCTATACATCATCTCTCTCCCTGTTTTCTCCTTTACAAAGTTAAATGGATCCCATTTCTTTCTGTTTTCACTCAGTTCTCACACACTGCACCACACTTTCAGCAGGGTCACCAGGGACACAGCCACTTCCTTCTTAAATCCTTATTTTTCTTTCTTCTTTACAACAAGCATTTCATCACTTTCTGAGTTTTTTTTTTATTTTATAAAACAAAACAAAATTGGATAAAAATGATACAGAATTTTAAAAGTAGTAGAAAATTAATGTAGTTATATAGTGCATATTATTTCATGTTATCTTAGAAGTGGTTGCTCAGATGACAAGATCTAGGCATGCAAAAATGATCAAACAATGAGAACATAAACTGTTCTTTACAATGAATTTACAGAGATTAGTCATATAGTCATCTGTCTATCCCAGTTGTTCCTTCCTTTTGAGCATTTTCTTTCCCTTTCATTTTCACAATATCTATTGCACATTTTGGGGTCCTATTAAGTCTTTTTGCTTTATTTTCCTGCCACACTTTTCTTGCAGCAACCTGTATGCTCGGCGCCTTCAATCACTTTGTTGTCTTCCTGCGCTGTTTTCAGGAGCTCCTTTGCTTCCTTCCTTGTCTGCTTCCCCCACCCCCATTTTCTTGCATGATCACAGCAAGCTCCAGGACGTGGACTCTGATCTTCGTGCCTAAAAGATCTTCAAGAAAATAAATGTACACGGAAAAGAAATAATATCCAAAGACTGGGTCCTAGGACAGTTCACCTTTTCATAGTCTGGGAAAGGAGGATGAATCCCAAAATGATTGATAATATATAGGCAGAGATGTTGGAAGAAAATCAGATGATGGTATTATTGTATCAGAAGCCTAAAGAAAAAGTGATTTTTTTCTCGTGGGTATGAAATATATATGTATAAATGTATGTGTGTTTACAAATGTATGTGAGATACAGCTTGTTTATTGATTTGTGTAAATTTGCAGTACACAATGGTTATATTTATTTCGGGGAATTGCTACATGCATTTACAAGCATATCTTGATCATTTTCAATCCCCTTACTTTCATCCTTCCCCACTCCTTTTCCCTTTATCACCTTCCACAGCTCTAAGAAGTCTGCCTTTATGCTTCTTACCACTGCTCCTCTATGTTACTCTTTTAGCTTTGATGTAGCTTTCTCATATCAGAGAAACCATTTGATGCTTCAGTTTCTGTGTCTGACTCTATTTCATTTACCATTATGTCTCAAGTCCCATTCATTTCCCTGTGAATGATTTGATTTCATTTTTCTTTATGGCTAAAGACTATTCCATGGTCTACACGAGCCAATTTTCTCTACCCAGTTATCTGGCTGTTTCCAGAGATTTGCTGTTATGAATTGTATTGCATACAGACATATATATATATATATATATATATATATATATATATATATATGTTTCACTATAGTATGATGTCTTTAATTCTTTTTAGGTTTTGGGGAATCTCTATGATTTCTATGTGGTTGTACTAGTTCCTAGCAACAATGTAGGAGGCTTCTGTTTTTCCTCACATCCTTGTCAAAAGTTGTTGCTTTTTGTGTTTAGGATAAAAGTTATTCTAACTATGGTAAAATGGTTTATTTTGCTAATGGATAAAGATGATGAACATTTTTATGTATTTATTGATAATTTGTACTTATTATAAACTTATCAACTTCATTTCAAAGATGTCTATTAGTTAATTTTCCTATTTTTATTGAATCATTTAAGTTTTTTTTTTAATTCTTTGTATGTTCTACATATTAGTCCTTTATCAGGAGAGTAGCTGGAATTTTTTTTCACATTCTTCAGATCGTCTCATCACTTCCTTGATTGTTTGTGTGCTGTGTGGAGGCTTTTCATTTTCTGTGCTATCAGAGTTGTATTCAGGATGCCTTTACTTATACCTATGGCTTCAGATATTGTCTTCCCTATGTTATCTTCCAGTGGTATCAAAGTTTCCATTTTTATATCTAAGATCTATTTTGTTTTGCTTTTAGTACAGGACGAGAGACAAGGATCAAGTTGTAACCTTCTGCATTTGGATAGCCACTTTGCCCAGCACTATTTGTTATAGTGGCTGTATTTTCTCAATGTGTGTTTTTGCCTCTTTAGCAAAGATCAGATGGCTACAGGTACACATAGGAATAGGTTAGAAAGAAGTGGTTCTAGAAACAATGTTGAAAGACTCTTACCTGTTGGACAGAAAAGTGATAGTAAATCAATGTTTCTAAATTCATAGTGGTAACACATGTCTGCTTCATTTTTGTCTTTTATTCTCTGCACAGATAAGCAGATACATCTTAAGTAAACAAGTTGTTTATTCTGAGTTTTAATACTGTTTCTGCTCCTTATAAACATAATATGGTGCTAAGTTTAACCTGATTTTGCATGATCTGTTCTTAACTGTGATTATCTTTTAAACAGATTGTGCAGTTATAGACAAGTAATACATAAAATGGGCATAATAAAACAATAGTACTTCTTCATATAGCTCTTGTAATAATTAACTGAGAATATATTTAAGAAGCTTTGAACTCTACTATAAAGTAAGGAAATATGAATGACTATTACTCTATAACCTTATGTTTCCCTCCTCATGCAATGGGAATCATAAATATTTCCAAACTCATAGAATTACTGTGAAAATCAAACTTAAGTGTCCATATAAGTGCTCTGTGCTTAGTGAACTTTCCTCAGTTGAGTGAATTACTGTGAGGTATCTTTATCATTTTATAATGAAGTTAAACAACCCAGCCACTTAGTTTATCCCTCAATAGAGCACTGCTAGTGATTATGGGACTATAAGCACCATGTAGCTTTAAAGTCTTTTATTCCAAGTCATATATTGTTAAATTTTATAATCGCAATATGCTGTTGGTTGATGACAAGATATGTATGGAACATGAATGCAATGATGCATTGAGCATGAGATCTTTAAGATGCATTCATTGGATCAAAATTCTCTCAGAGCATAATAAGATGTCTCTCGTATTTTGAAAACCCATATTAAAATGTAAAATTCTGTGATCATTGCATTCAACTTGATTTTCATTTTGGGCAACATTATGTATTTTATGTGAAGAAGTGCTTACAATTGGAATACAGATACCATTGCTCCTACCTTAACTTCTGGCAAGAAAGGGAGATGAATAGTGAAGATTTAAGTTCAGCTTGAAATCATATTTTAAGTAACTTGTGCCAATTATTAAATGAAAAATCATAAATCTATATATCTAGATGTAAGTATTGAAGATTATGTTATATTAACTATATATTAAATATGTGATGCCTTACTGATTAAGGATAAAATGCTTTACCTCAATCCCCTTTTCTTATCACAATGAAATTATCATAGTATATTTTGAAAGATGGTCAATTGCCTTTTCAAAATTGTGAGAGTATAAAATGGGCTCCTAGAAAAAGGGCTGGTTGAAATTTTATTTAACCAAAAGTCACAGAGACAGAACTCAGTCTTAGACATAGGTTATTAATTCTGGGGGAAAATTTAGAATGTAAGCCTTTCAAGTTTGAGAATAGTACTTAATTACAATAATCACTGTTAACTCTCTTTTCTAACCCCAGGCAACATCATTAAGAAAGTCTTGTTTGTTTTGTGAAATTTGCTATAGAATTCTACCCAAGTTCCATAGGGCTCATAATTTATTCTATAATAATATACTTAAACTTTAATATATGGTCCATGTAGCCAGTGAACACACATACACTTGCCGCCTCCCTACTTCTTATCCTAACATAGTGATCTCCTTAGGAAACAAGCACATCTATTGTTAGTTGCAAAAATTTCCAGTGTGTTTACTATCATCTGTCTTTAAAGACTCCACAGAATATGTTCAGTGGCACACAACATTGGAAAAATACTACTTAACTTCATCTTAATTACTTGATATACAAAATAACTTTTGCTATGGAGATCAAAAAAGAGGGTAAGAGAAAAAAATGTTGTCAAGTGGGATAAATGATTTGTATAGCAAGAAAGAGTCCCTGTATGCTCTGATGATTATTCCTTGCCATAAGCCAAGGAATCTTTAACTCGAACCTCTCCTTAAACTGAAGGTCAGTCTGCACATTTCTGTCTTCACTGGCTTTGTACTACAGGAAATGTTACAGAAGTATGAATGCAACATGTGGGAATTCCTTTCCTTTCTTCAGCTCTATTTATATATTTATAATAAAATACCCCATTAGTATCTATGCATGACACCATAACAAGGTCCAAAATTCTTATCCCACAAATTACTTGGGAAATGAGAACAAAATAAATCTGGATAGATGGTTATTTTTTTCTCAACAAAGTCATAGAAATGACTTCTTCTCACTGAATTGGAGCTATCTCTGGAAGTATTTATTCCCTTCTAGTAGGATAAAGAAAACAATATATCTCCATATACCACCGAGCTTTGCTCTTCTTTTTGTTTTTTTTAAATCATCTCTGAAAAAGAAAATATGAGGCAAGACACCTCTATACCACACCTGCATACCATGCCTTTCTTTAATTTCTGTAACTTGGAAATAAAGTCAAAACAAATGAGTAGAATTCATAGAAACCTCACCAAAAAAAAAAAAAAAAAAAAAAAAAAAAAAAAAAAAAAAAAAAAAAAAAAAGGAAGCATGAGAAGTTTTATGAAAGTCTCTTCTGGTTTTTTTGTATAAAATTTGAAGCAATATTGAATAAAGAATGCATTATTTTTTTTACATCTAAAAAATCTGTTTCTTCAAAGGCTATCATGAGATCCTTCTTCCAGTAGATGTCAAAACTGAACTTTTTATTTTTAATGGACATAAGGAGGTATACATATGTAGAAACATGTGTAAGGGGCCATATATTGGATCTTGGGTGCCTCTTCCTTTGGAAGTCAAGGTTAAAAGTGGTAGGCAGTAAAAAGAAGTGAAAAGTCTAACATAAATCACAGTTCTTCTATTACTCATGTTCAAGACTTTGACATTTCATTTAATTTAGTCACATAACTTATTCATGTCTTGCTTTTCTTTTTCTAGTCAGTAGTCAAGAGTTGCCTGTTTCCATTCTTAATATTTTTAATGTTAATCTTTCGATGGCATAGGCAATAGCATGTGTGAACTGCTATGGACTTAACCGTGCTTCACCATTCCTGTGTTGGTGTCTTAACTTTCAGTAAGTCTGTATTTGGAAACAGGACTATTATGGACATAATTAATGTATAAATGAAGTCCTAAGCATAGGACTCTGATCTGTTAGGATTAGTGTCTTCAGGCCCCAGAACTGTGAGAAAATAAATTTCCACTGTTACAACCACCCAGACTATTGTTTTGTTATGGTAGCTTAATCCATCCAAGATAACCCCAACTACAGTATTCCCGGATCAATTCTGTTATGTTTTGTGCTAGATTTCAGTAAGCCCTCATAAAAGCCCTATGAGTGGAATTGTATTATAAATGAAGACTTTGAGGTTCTAAGAAGTTAAATTATTTCCTTCAAGCACTTAGAGCCAAAGATGCCAGAACTAGAGTCTGTTTTAAATGTGTGCATTCTTCATGGTACTCCTGAAATTATTTCCCTCCGTCAGTCCCCTTGCTCAATGCCATACTTGGTTTGTAACACCTCTATTACAACTATTCAGCACTCTTGTTACCTCTGTTAACTTTATACTCTGCCAAGTCCCAGTAAATCCAGTTTTTTATTTCATTTGCTTTGCTCACTCTCATTGAATGCACCTCCAAAGGTCCTGTCTTAGTTACTTTTTACTCGTTGCTGAGACAAAATACCTGAAGCACAAAGTTGGGAAAGGAAAGGTTTATTTCTTACAATTTTTGGAGGTTTCAGTCCATACTCAGTTGGCTCCAAGGCAGGGTGACACGGCTGGGCTGCAGTTTATGGTGGCTGCAAACAATGAGGAAACGTGCAAGAGAGAACAGGACACACCTTCTTCCTGCCATTACATTACATCCTGGCTCCATCCTTATGTGGGTGTAGCACTGACACCATCAACCCAAGCACTAGACAATAAACCAAACACAAATGCACAATGCAAACTCATGAGGCCTGGGGGCCACAGATATAAACCATAACAGGTCCCCAGAAAATGGCCCAAATTCTTAACCTGTCTTTCAATGGTGTTCAAACTCAGAACCTAGTTAATTCAGTTTCATTACTATTCTCCAGTTGCAAATGTCCAATTTTTAGTTCACTATAAGAGTCTACTACATTTTTATCTTTGTAGTTTTATCTTTGATATTTCTTGTCTTGGAAAAAGTTTCCTTTTCCATATATACTAAGAAATTTTATGCATATGAGACCAAACTCAATACAGGCACATTACATAAAACTTTCTTAGGGCAGCATATAGTGATCCCATACTTAGCATTTTTCCGTATTTTTGAAGTTTATTAATTTTTCTTTATGATTTGATTTTGTATTATTTTATGGGCTTTTATGAGGGCTTACTGAAATCTAGCACAAAATTATTTGATTCTTTTTTATGATTTGATTTTGTATTATTTCCTAGTTGTGTTATGCTTAGAAAGATTTCCAATAATAAAATAAAATAAAATAAAACAAAACATGATAAAATAAAGTGGAAAAAGGAAAACTCTCAGACACATGTTCAAATATCCAACCAAATAACCAACAAACAGACTTAGCAATCAATAAATATTTGCTAAACACTGTGATCTTTGCTTTAAAAAATAGAAATTGGATATTCTTGAGTGTGTTCTTTAGTTAAGTACAATCATTCAAAGACAATAAAAAGTGAAACGACTGAAATGCAAAGAGATTTATGTCAGTGACCCCCAAACCTCATGAATTATGCACTCAAACAAATTTAGCATTTGTGATTGGTTCATTGTGTAGCCCTCAGATTGGTGGTGTGAGTGCTTCACCCGCCTAGGGGAGGAGCCAACATACTGTGTAATAGTGGAAGGAAGGTGTGTCTCTCTCTTTTTCCTGTGCTTTGATGTTTGCAACCAGCCTTGAACTGCAGCCCTGCCATGCCACTCTGCCTTGGAGGCAACTGAGTATGGACTGAAACCTCCAAGAACTGTAAGAAATAAAGTTTTCCTTCCCTAAATTTGGGTGCCAGGTATTTTGTCTCAGTGATGAATAAAAACTAAGACAGGGGTATTGCTGCTATGTGCTCAAAGAGAAAAGAATATCTTACACAATAACTTTCCTCATAAAGAGGGAATCATTACTTGAGCAGTTATTTAATGCCTAGGAAGATAAGTTGGGTGAAAAATCCACATGGATGCTGAATAAAACTTTATTGAAAATTTTATTTTTAAAATAAACTTTATCTCCATCCCTTTCTTCATTTTGTTCCCTCAGGAAGTTACTTAATTTTCCCAAGCCATAATTTCCCTATGTATAACTCTCACTACAGAGTCTGATTCATAATAAATGTTTAAAAACTCAGTTTGGTTTCCTCATTGCTATTTGTAAGCATTGGAAATTATTATTTGAGAATCTTCTTATCCCTTTACTCTTAGACTTTCAACATCTATTCCTGCCTCTGCCTCAACTTTTCACTGCTTTAAAGATGAGAAATATATGTAATTGGTTCTAAAGCACAGCCAGATTCCTAGCCTAGGTATGAATGAGGAAAAGAAGGATAAAAAGGTTGGAGGAACTTTGCTAGAACAAAAGTTTTCATGAATAGAAATGTATATGTAATCACTTCTCATCATACTCATCATCTCCTATGGTTATATTGTTAAACTTCAAGAGAAAAATGAGACAGCCAGTCCTACAGATGCATTATAATGATTTGGAAAGGATATAATTAGATGAAACATCAGGTATTGATAGTTAGATCTTGGAGTGGTACACTTGATTAGCGATGCCATCATTTCACTTAGTAACACATATTAAACCTATTTTGAGTCTTTTTAAGCAAGAGATATAATAGAGATTATAAAACTGGAAGTAAAATCCCATTATTTTTTAAATAAAGCATGAGTGAATGTGGACCAAGGAAGTTCTATTATTTTCAACAGGAGGATAATTTAAGCTGATACTTAAGGTGCTGCTCAGCATTACATTTGGATGAGTGCAATTTAATTGCTGTGAGGCAGCATAGATTTGTGAAAATAAATCATGTCAAACACATTTGATTATTTTAAAATTAAATTCCTATTGGTCTAGCTGGAAAAGGAAACAAGTAAATTCAATAGAGCTGGATTTTTGAGTCCAGTCGTCTGGCAACATTCTTTACTAGCATTATGCCCATGGATAAATTTCAGGTAAGCTTAGGAATCAGTAGTCAACCAGTAATAGACAGTGGACACCAGAATAGAAAGTGTAGAAAGAAATACAGCAATCCTTTGGAATTCTTTGTGGAAATGCCAAGAATGAGTGGACAGCTTTAGAGCCAGACAGATTTAAAATCAAATAACTCTGTGACAAGTAACAACTTTCCAAACTTCATATATGAAATAAAGATTATAATGTTTTCTTTCTAGAGCTTTTGACAGAGCAAACTATGTGGATTTTAAAAACTGTGTCTCCTGGCTTGATCAATTGCAGATATCTATGTGATTTTTCTCACTATTTGAGAGACTCTTTACTATAGAATGACTCCCTCTACTCACATAGGACTCTAGTACGTTTCCAGAAGGGAGTGTCTCAATAGCCTGTCACAGCTCCAGGTAATGCTGAGGAACAAGTTCTGCTGTATTTGCTTGACTTTGGCACCTTGTGTGTGTCTCAAGGGTTTCCGTCTGGAAACACTTGATCATGAGATCAGTACTGTAAAGCTCGCCTTAGTTCTCTGGAAACAAGAATCTTGAGAAATTTTGACCAAAATCCCAAGATAAAAAGTCCAATAAGATCAATGAAAGCCTGATAGGAAATGACTGCTGTGATATTCTACATTCTACTACAGCTAGAAGTTTCACACTTACTGTCTGCCTGTCATCCTTTTCCGCTCTGTTTCTAAGCATCGTCCTGTCACTATGTCACGTTTTCCTTGTTTACTTCCTTAATGTTCTTACACTTTTACTATCTTTACAAAAACAAATATAGATAGACATTACAATGTACATTTTTTCTTTTTTATCTTGTTTATTGCTATATCCCAGAGTTGTTAGCTCTCACTGTTGCTAGTTCATTTAAAGTTGTTAGCTCCTTGTGGGCACCCAAATAACTATAGGTTAAATGAATTAATAACTTGTGGAGTTATAGAGACAGAGGTCCACAAACTAGAGCCTGCTGTTCAAGTCGACCCTGAAATATGTATTTGTCATCCACAAATACAGTCATGATCATTTACTTATCTATTTACTGTGATTGCTTCCCTGCTGTACTGACAGAGAATGTGGCCTCAAGAGCCACAAAGTCTAAATATTGACCAACTGGCACCTCCTGAAAAAGACGGTGCACTCCTGTTTAAAAGATAGGTATCAATTAATGTGACACCGTATCATCATTACCCTCGTTGTCATTGTCGTCAAATGTCTTACAGAGACCAGATGATATAATAGGCACTTTTATTTCCTCTACTACTAACTTTTGCAAGATGGGTCTTATTACTGCTGTCTTGCAGAAGCTGACACCCAGAGAAGTCACTTCCACAAGGACAGAGAGCTGAGCGTCTGTGCTGAGAGTACCCCCTGCCCTCTGTCTTTTCTCTTTCTGATTCCAAAGCATTTTGATCTTTATACTAATGGAAGCTATGAGCATTTTTACTATTGGCATGGCTAGTGGACATAAGAAAGTCATCTGACTTGTCCTTGTTTCCATATCTTTGTCTTTTATGGGTGTAGAGGAGGACTAATTTCAAAAACAAAAGGGAAAACTAAAACTTTCCCTAATTTTGTGAATTTATTTACTGTGAATCTTTACTTTCTGTTATACTTCTTTCTTGATTTCTTTATTTTTAGAGAAAGGGGCCACAGGGGGCCATGTGAATTTTTTTTTTTTTTTTTTGGTATTTCCTACTAATATTAAAATACAGAAAACTGAGAAATATTTCACAGGAGAAATTCCAAAAGATTAGGCAATTGGGCTTCAATATGAAAACATGAAATTTAATGTGCCTAATTGATGCACTGGGTAGAAATAATGCTCCAGCTAAGTACAGTTTCAATGGTGCTTAATTAGTTAATATGGCAGAGAAAAAAGATCTGTTCCTCTTCAGAAAAGAATGTTTACGTTTCAGGTTCAGTGTGCTGCCCTGATGGTGAGTGCTAGTACCTTCAGCTGTGTGCAGAGAGCCATTCCATCAGTACTGGGATGTGTGCCTTTTTGAGGTGGTGATTAGAATACACCAAGGCATCTGGTCCAATTTTGGACTCATTAAGTAACAAAAAAGATGGGAAGTCTATTTCCAGGAGCTAGAAATGACTGCCAAGAGTATGAGGACTGTTCATTTAGGGAAGACAGCAGCAAGAGCTGGCACTGACACCAGTTCTGAAAAAGAGGCTTACAGGAGGAGTGGGATAAGGCTCTGCCACCCCCAACCTCATTCCATGGTGTCTGTCTCCCACCCCTCCTGGGCCATAGCTCTGTGATCATCTGAAGGACTCAGCCCTGTTTGTGTGGCCAGATTCTCACAAGTGCCACCCTCCTCCATAACAATGTTCATATTACAGCCCATCCATGCAGAGGGTACAGCTGTTCTCACGTGTCTTTCCCCACTGGAAGCCAAGCTGGTTGAATTTGGGGTCCCTATCCTGATTACACAGGCATTGCTGGATCCACCACCTCTGTTTCTGCTGTAAAGAATGCTATTTCTGCCCTTTACATTCTCCTTTTCCTTCTCTGGAAGAAGAGAGGCTAAGTATAGCTTGTCATTAATTATGGAAGAGATAAGGAAAGGACGGAGATAGAAAATTCAGGCAGTGTGTTTATAAGGACTTTTTACAGAGGCAAGAATGCTCAGGGAGGAGAAGAGAACACTGAAATTAGAGGAAAGGGAAAATTACAAAACACCACAGTAGACTAGGAGTGAGGCCAGCTTAATTTCTAAACCATTTACAGTACATATTTAAGTTGATCTTTAATCAATTATTGCCAATGAAGTGTATTTTAAAAAAAAAAAACATAACCTACTCTTTATGCAGACCACATGGTCTTTGAACTATAATGTTATAATTATAATGCTAGACTTACAGTGTTAGAATTATACTAGTGTTCCTGGTGTCCATACAGTGCTAGACAAATTGTGACTGTTAAAGTATGCTTTGAATAAATGAATGAACAAGAATGAAAATATCTAAATGGTGCAAGCGAGAGTTACCTGATGGAAGACCGAGCTGGGCTTCACTCTTCAAAGTGTTTTGGGTTAACCTAATAAATTTGTGTAGGAGCCAAGAATGACACATTCAGAGCATAAACGTCACCAAGAGATGAGCCATGAGCTCCTTCTGTCTAGATGCAAAGCTGAAACACATAGACCAGAGATTGTTTCTCCCTCCTCCTTTTTTCCTTCTTTGTTTTCCTCCCTTCCTTCCCTCCACCATGGCAATAACTAAAAGAAATTCATGAGAATGAAATTAATCATGACAGAGCTATAAAGTAGATGTAAATTACTGGTGAGTTTACTAATTAATTAGCACTAGCCAGTGTTTAGCATGCACTCATTAGAGCAAAATTATGCAATGCGTTCGGAGTGTCTTTCCTTAAACTCACACATAAAGCTGAAGCCAGGGGCAACAGGAGAGGATAACCATGTTGATACATAGCTGAACTTTCACTCTTTCTCGTCAACAGATTTCCACTGAACACTGGCTATGAGGCACAGGAGTTATAAATACGATTGCCATGACCACGTCTTCTGAGAAACAGCATGTTGGGGCGGAGGGATGTATATAAATACAGAATTAGTTATGAGGCAATGGGCAGGAACTCAATAAATACAGCTCATGAGCCATTGGGCTCCACTGAGGATAAAGACGCATTTCTTTGTGAAGGAGATAAAGGGGTTCAAGGCTTGCGTGATATTGGAATCAGAACTTGAAAGCCAAGCACAGTTAGATGTGAGTGGGTGAGATGAAGAGGATGAGCAGTGTTGAATAGAAGATGGAGACAGGAATCACAGCAGTGAATTCACCCAGTAATAATGTAGGACACGTATGGCATTGCAGCAGTGGGCAGCTGGGGCAGTGCTTGCCTTTATCAAAGTTGTCAGTGTGTATAGATAGCCAAGGACCCGAGTGAAGTGAGGCCCGAGGGAGTGATGATCTCTAAAAGAAACTACTAAGATTCAAGTGCTCAAAACCAGCTTGTAACCGCCAAGTACCCAGAAGAGAACAGGCATGAGTCAGTTCTCACAGTAAGGTTCTCTGCTGTAGAAAAAGTCATGGCCTTGTTGCCAACAGTCCTCTGAGCGCTTACACAATGTGAAAAACCTCTTATAGATGCCTCTAGGCTTTGCCATGTCCATGTCTTCCAGAGCATGAATGATCTACTCAGGGGAAATAGCAGGAGTCTTGTGTGACAGACCCCTGCTCTGTCTCTCCTGCCTGCATGCACTCAGGCTGCATTCTGAATGTTTTCAGCAGTGCTCACCACTTTAAATTTTTGGATTATTGAAATTTAGGGTCTCCCTTGAATAAAGTTAAGTAGTCTGATGATCTTTTCTATGATCTTGCTTCCACACTCCACCATACATCTCTACACCCCTAGCATGTCCACTTACAGACTTGGCAACGTAATCTGCTTTCAAGAAGGGGAGTTGAGGGAAGTTGTACTGACTCAAAAACTTGACTGATTTAAGCTTGTAACACTTAATATGCACAATGGACTTGTCCTGCTGGTTCTGAATTCAGACAGAAGTGGGAGGGGATGATCTAACTTCTGTATTGTGAGTGTCAGAGACCTGTGCACCTGGTATTGCTGCTGCTCACTATTCTTAGAATGGCAATTAACCTTATCACACACATGACAGAGAAGCCACACAGAAACTGGCTCTCCCCAGACTGGTCTTCAGTGTTGCAAATGGAACACCGCTCACAGCCACCATCTCTCCTATAGAAGACTGTAAACCAGTCTTTAATTCTGATAAGTGTCAAGTCACAATTCTTTAACTTACAATTCACTGATATCATTCTCTTGATGATTTGTATTTATTTTGCTTTCTTTGGGTCTTCAGCACAGAGTAGTTACTGGTTGCTATGAAGCTAAGATTTAAAAACGAAAGTGACATTATTGTTATTCTCTGAAGCCTTTGTGGGAGAAAGATAGCTTGATAGACCTATTGTGATACTACATACAAATGTTCACAAGACTTTAGGAGAACAGAAAGGCAAAGTACAGAAATGAATTGTTTCATACGTTTTAAATGATTAGTTTGTGATTCTATAAGTAGAAATTAGTTCTTTTTTCTCTGTTGCATTCTAGTGTACTAATTTGTTAGCAGTGATAATTATATTTTGAACCATATATGACTTATATACAGTTTAAAAATAATTTTTACATATTCCTATGTCTTCTGAAGTACTTTCTTTTTAAAGATTGTCTCCTACTTTGATGTGCTTGTGTATATTGTTAATGAAGCCTGTACTGTCTTCTATACAGAGACATAGGAGGTACCTATAGTTGTGTTTCCTCTGTACAGATCTGTGAAATATTTTCCCTCCATTTCTGGAACCTCCCTGCCATTTCCAGCTCAGGTCTTTCTCAACAGGATTTCAGTGGCATTCCACAAGGATTGTCAAGCACTTGATCCAATTCATTTTTAAGTTAACATTGCTATACTAGGAAAAGCTGAAGGGCCACTGAAGTGTGGCAGGATCTCACAAAGGGCTTCATTTTGTAGTGTGTAGATAGCATCTCTCCCAGGTCTAGTGTGGTATATGTCACCTTTATTTCTTTTTCTTTCTTTTTTTTTTGTCTTTTTCCTTTTTATTGGTACTGGGGATCGAACTCACGACTGCCTGCTTTTAAGGCAGGCGCTTATGCCGCTGAGCTAAATCCCCAGCCCCGTCACCTTTATTTCATGTGACAGCCTTTACACTTCGATTTATAGCTGAGCAGAATGTATCATTGAAAAAACATTACAGCTTTAAGTATATAACTCATAAAATGCCAGAGAATTATTAAAGATAAACAAAAACACTTGGAAAGAAGAAAGTAGATGGAACAGGTGACCAAAAATATAAAGAAAGAAGAGAAAAGGAGAGAAAAAGACTCACTGATCCCTCCCGCTAAAGCTCAGCATTCAAATTCAAGAAGATAAAGGACTCCTCAATATGAAGCCAGGAAGACATGTGATTTACAAGCTTGTAACATGAATTCAACCACAGAAAGCTATTATTTCTAATATTTAAAATAAATTCATAGTCAATTTTTCAGTTTAAAATTGTTAAATTTTAGATAAAGCATCAAGATTTCACTGGTAAAATGGGGGAATTTATCTAAATATACTGAATATATTAAGAACTTGGAAATTAATATTGGAACTAAAGCTTGAGTTAAAATCCTTGTCCTGACATTTGTTAGGTATGATATGGAACAATTTATTTTATCACTCCATGTTTCAGAGTTTTTTTTTGTTTTTACCTGTAAGGCAGAGATATGATAATATAACCTAATTCAAAGACTATTTGATGAATTAATACATATAAAATGCCTTAGGAAATTGTCTGGCATATGGTAATTAGACAATTATTAAATGTTAGTATTAAGATGGAGAAACACCCACAATGGATAAATATCCAGAATGACAAAAGAGTTCAGAGATAAAGATGGAAGAAATCACCAGAGAGGCTCCAGAAAGGCTTAGCAGGAGGGTTAAGTATGATAAGAGCTGGGAGACATGGGAAAGAGCGATTGGGTCTTCCTAATGAAAAGTTCTAGTTTCTATTTCATAACCTTCATTTCTGAAAAATAAATGTTTGTATGTCAAGGCCACCAACAATGGGTGCATATAGTCAACCTGAAACTTGTCAGATTCTTTTGTTTAGCCTACTAAATCCAGGGAAGAAGACCCCAGCAAGCAGATTGGTAGGCTAATAAGCAAAGGCCCACATGACCCCACAAGGAATTACTCCAACAAGAACAGACATGATGGCATTGTGGGTCTCCATGAACATAATGAATACACTTAGTTCTCTGAACCTGTTGTTTTGAGCTTATTCATGTTTTTATAATCTTGTTCCAAATGGATTTGTGTTTCCCCTGATCAGTTCTTGCTGTAGAGATCTTTCTCCTCTCACCTATGAGTATCCCTCAGAGGGGGAGGATGCAGTATAGCAGCCACCTTGAAGATAGTATTATTGGAATAATTAAAAATCCAACTCATTATAAAGACAGGAAAATATGTATTACATTCTGTATGTGTGAACAAAGAAGCTAGGGATATAGTCATGGAAATCGGAGTAAGGAGTGCTCACAGCAAACTGTCCTCCGATCAAACATGGGCAAACAGTGCGACTTACAAAAGGACGGTCAGAAGAACAAACTATACCCAAGACTGCAGGGAAATAGACACATTAGATGAAAAAGACTGTGCCTCATTAGACTTGTGGGGGAAAACAGCTTGAAAAATCTGAGGCAAAGTTAATGGTCAGAGAGGGGACAGGAAGCCATGTAACTATAGGAGGCCAGGAAATGAGAGACTGCATTATTTTTGTAAATTGTTTTTTGTAAATCTGTATCTTAAACACGAAAGCAAATGATGCAAGATCTTTTGGTAGAAACAAGTGAATAATTGTTAGCCCACTAAAATAATTATTTCTATTTTTCACATTCCTTTGCTCCACTTCAAATCCCTGCATCCAATACTCTTAAAAGACTTGGCTTGTAGGCTGGCTGCCTAATGAAATAAACCATCTATACCCTCGCACCCCTTTTTCCTATCAGTAGTTTTCCTTTTTTCCTCCAAAGAGAAACAAAACAAAACAAAACAAAACAAAACTTCACGGGAATGACCTGCTGACAAACAGCATCCGTATTTAGCAAGTGATGGGACAAAAACAATAAAAAGAACTCCGTAAGCATTTGAGAACACAGGATTAATGATCAGCAAGACAAATTCGTATCTGTAAAGGAGAAATCATGCCTTACTTGCTTGACAAGTCTTTCTTTCCCCAGTCAAATCAGAACAGCAGTTGGGAAAGTCAGCAACAGATAGACAGAAAGCAGCTTTATTTACTCTGGATCTACATTGCCACGGGTCTCTGCTACCTTCTAAGTGCTTTACATAGAACAAGTTAATTAGTATTAGTTCTGAGTAGGCATGTGTGCTGAAAATGGGGTGCAAAGCATTCTTAGAGTGATGGTTGAAATTTTTCATCAGGAATAAAGTCTTCTTTGCATTATTTTCTGGGCATACAGAGTGTTGTCAACTTCTCAGTAAAACCACGCACTATGTGGAAAATGTTCCTCAAATCACTTGAATTCATTCACTTATGCATCTCTCCTCCCAGGCTACCCTTGTCCTATCTGCCCACCTCATTTATTTTTACGATCAGTGACAAGATTAAAGTATAATGGAAAGTATAAGAATTTGAAATCAGCCAAGTTCTTTTGTAATGTCACATTAGTCATGTTTCATTTACTTTAAAATTATTTGAGTAATCAACTTAGAAAGAGGAGAGGTTTATTTTTGGCTCAAAGATTTGGAGGTGTCATACCATGACCAATTGATCATGCTGCTTTCAGTCTCTTTGGCATATCATATCTCTTGTTTGTCTATCTTACATCCCTAAATGATCATATTAGGTGTAAGTATCAAAAGCTGAGGTCTTGGGATCTATCCCTGAAGCAACCCAACTTTAGAGTCTAGTGACTGCAGATTATCAAATCATTGTGGCTAGTGTTGACTTCTTCCCTGAGTTCCATATTTACACAGGCAGTTACCTCTGGGACTGGTTCCTTTAGATAAATCAGACTTAACTTGGTGATTTTGTTTATCTTCCAGTCATTTATCTGTTCGTTTTCACCTGGGTAATTAACATCCTATCCAGCAAATTACAAAACCCAAAATCTTGTTATATCTTTGATAGATTCTCTTCAATTATTTTTATTTTCTCTTATATCTATCTCAAATTATATCTTACTGAACCTATTGATTTTGAATATATCAGTGTTGTCAAGTATTCATTCAACTGATTTGTAGATTTAAAGACTTCTGATCATACCATGATTTATTATATTCCATAAGTCATTGAGTTATGTTGACTGCCTATCATCTTCTTTCACCTAGAGAAAGTAACTCTACTTTTTGATTCTTAAAAACACCAATAAGAAAGCAAGCAAGCAAGCAAGAAAGAAAGAAAGATAAATTACTAAATGATATAGTCAAAGCCACAAGATAAAATTGGCCACGTAAGGCCTAACTCCTTTCTTTTCTGGTTTGTCCTTCAGTGCTAGAACTAATATCTTGAAAAGACGTTGTGTTTTGGGAGGAAGAAGGTAGGGGTTTATCTGAGCTTCAGTAGAGCTCTATTGACAGTATAAGACAGTGAGAGGGGACCGTGGAATCAAGCAAAACAAGGGCAAAAGATCAGCTCTGGTTATTTGAATTATAAGTGTAGGAAACTTACCATGCTCTATAATAATCCATTTTTCTATCTGTATCAGGAGGGAGACTATAACCAAGGCATGAACATGTATATAGTATTTGGCATAACATAAGCCCTAGCTCAGTTGGTGACGTGCCCTCACCACGAAGTGGTGGTAGCATTTTTCTCATGGCTGAAGATGAGTGGACCACTCTACTCTTTACACCTTGGCAGGAGTGACATGGTATTTGTGTGCAGAAGCTTTTGACTTTGATGTAGTCTCATTTAAAATCTAGATTTACTTTTGTTTCGTGAGGTTTGAGTCATATCCAAAAACAAAAATCACTGCCAATCTCAACACTTTGAAGTGCTTCCTTATGTTTTCTTCTAATTGTTTCACAGTTTTGAGTCTAATACTGAGGTCTTTGACTAATTTTGAGTTGATTTTTATAAAGGGATCCAAGAAGAACAGTATTGAGTTCTTAAAATAACTAAAAATACAGCTACCATTTGAACTGACAATTCCACTTCTGAATGTATAGTCAAAATAAATGAAATTGGCATTAAAAAACCCAGCTATGTTTATTGCAACATTAATCACAATAGCAAAGATGTGATATCAGCCTAGGTGTCTATCAACAGATGAGTTGGCGGAAAGGCCATGCACACACACAAACACATATATACACATACATGCACATGAATATTATTCAGCCATAAAAAGGTTGAAATTCTGTCCTTTGCAGCAAACTGAATGGAACTGAAGGACAGGTTAGCTACAAGATATAAAACAACAATCAATATCACATGTTCTCTTTCATGTGTGGAAGCTAAAACATGTTCATCTGAGTGTCAAAATGTAGAATAGAAATTATTAGAGGTTGTGAAGGTGATTGAGTATAGAGTGGATAAAGAGAGGCTGGAGTTAATCAGTGCATGCTCTATGTATGGGCTGAAATATGGTGAATCACATTAATGCATAACATTAATATATGCTATTAAAAATAAAATATAGAGAATACACTTGGGGAAAAAGATACAATCTGTAGAGCACATTTTGCTTCTGAATTGTGTTAGGAAAGGAAAGAAGGTGACAAGACAGTATTTGGGATGATGGGGACACTAATGATAATGACACTAAGCCAGAGGGAGCAAAACTGATGGAGCGGTGACCCCAAAGGAAACTTCTTGCACTGTTAAAATGTTGAGGTGGAGAGGGAAGGGGTGAGGCATGGTGCCAGCCTCAGGGACCCCTCATGCCACAACGATGACTCTAAATTAAAAGTTAGGAAGATTCCCACAACCCCAAGACTGGTGACTGTGTGAATACAGAAGTGTCAGGTGCAGGTGTCAGATACTCAGACAGAGGCAGGAAGGACTATTTTGCTCTGACGGAGGTGTTTTGAGAAGGAGATACCATTTAAAAAGTTTCCATTTCCATTTCATTCCCATTGTTACGGCCCTGACAACAGAGCATCAGTTAAGGAGACTGTTTCTTATGGGAGAGAAGAGCAGCATGGATATAGAACATCCCCGGGATCCTGTTCTCATTTCCAATTATAAAGAAGCTAATTGTGTTCAGATTCAGTATATCGCCAAATTAAAAGCTGAAAAAAATCATCATTGATAAGTGCAATTGAAGCTAGAAAAATAAAACAAAATTTGACTAATACAAATGAGATGTTTTGTATGGGGAATAAACTTTATTCTGGTTTCCCAACTTAAGAACACATGGAGAAATCAATTTCACATTCAGAGAAACATTGAAGGTTAAAGTACTAAGGCTCAAGAGATGAAGCCTTGGGCTGGGGATTTAGCTCAGCGGCATAAGCACCTGCCTTGCAAGCAGGCAGTTGTGAGTTTGATCCCCGGTACCGATAAAAAAGAAAAAGACAAAAGAGAGAGAGAGAGAGAGAGAGAGAGAGAGAGAGAGAGAGAGAGAGAGAGAGAAACAGAGAGAGAGAGAGAGAGAAACAGAGAGAGAGAGAGAGAGAAACAGAGAGAGAGAGAGAGAGAGAGAAACAGAGAGAGAGAGAAACAGAGAGAGAGAGAGAGAGAGAGAGAGAGAAACAGAGAGAGAGAGAAACAGAGAGAGAGAGAAACAGAGAGAGAGAGAGAGAGAGAGAGACAGAGACAGAGAGAGAGAGAGAGAGAGAGAGAGAGAGAGAGATGAAGCCTTTGCCTATATCTTATAGATGAAAGGACTGAGATTTAGAATGAAGATTACTCACTGAGCCTACCAGGAAACAGCAGAACAAATGCACTTATAGGATGACAAAACCTATATCTATATAAAACTCCTACACAGCATTGCCCTATACTCCTAAAGCAAAGCTTTTGCAATAAGGAAGTTTTTTATGACTCTCCTGTATGACAAATATAGGAATATTTTGCTTAGACTTTACTTCAAACATTGACTGTATGCGATGGTAACTCTGTCCTGGGTTTCAAAGACAAAAGCCAAGAGGATATTCCTCCCCATCTGGAAACCTCAGCTTGGGAAAGCATCTGACAAGCACTGACCTTGAAATGATCGACCTGTTTCACAGATGGGATGATTGAGGGCCAGAGGAGCTAAGTAACTGCACCAAAGTTACACAGGGATTGAAGGGCGGGGGAGTCCCTGGGACCTTTGGATTCCTTCTGTGGCTGTTTTTTTTTTTTTTTTTTTTCAATTCTATCATGTGAGATAATTTACATAGATTCAAACTAGAGTCAGAAAAATTAGTGCCTTTCCATTTTCACAAGAAGTTGAACTTCTAAAGACACTTTCTTCTCAAACATCAATATGGGTTTTTCAGCAGCTTGTCGAGAACTGCCAAGCGTTCTGATAGGAAAGTGAACTTGCAGTCCTCCCTCAGACAGGTGGTCCCCTAGGTATTAGCAGAGCCCGCTCGCTCTCCTCCAGCCGCTCCAGCTGACTTGTCACTCACAGCCACGTGGAGACATGCTGAGCACAAAGCTGAAGGACAGATCTTGCCATTCATTTCTAATTTTTATATGATTAATGTGTTTTGCATCAATTTTAAGAATATTGAGTTCAGGTATTGATTGTTGTTTTCTTTCTACCTCCTCAAGTTTTTACCATGAGTCCTAGATTTGATAGAATTTATGCTTTTCTTGACCTATTTCAGCCTATGTAGGTATTCAGATTTTAAAGTGGATACAGCCTACCCATTTTACCCCTTTGCTCTTGTTTTTTAACAAAGGTCCAGGGAAAGCTTGAATTCTTGATGCAGCTCTGGTTGGCCTGGAATTTCCAATTGTATTGCTTCAGCCTCCTGAGTCCTGGATTATAGGTTTCTATCACCATATTGCACCCATTTTCTTGATGTATCTAATCTGTATGTGGGGAGTCAGTTTGAACTAGGCAATAGACTCATGGTTGTTCACACATGTAGGATTTTTCAAGAACTTTGCTCTTTGATGTATGCAGAGTTTAGTAAATTTACATTGCACATGGACAATTAATATCCCTTGTTCAAATAAATAATTGCACAAAACTCCACATTTTTTGTTTCTGAACTGCTAACATTTTATATAAAACTCCTTTGAAACAGTTTCTCACTGCCGTAACCAATTTCTTGTAAAAAAAAAAAAAAAAGTTTCTGTGTTGGCTGGCCTCTAGAGAATTATAAGTAGATAAAAAAAATAGCATTTCAAACAAGCCACTATTAATGTTAGGTCTAATGGATGAATAGCATAAATATTTTCAGAAATCTTCCCTCCATAATCATTATTAAGCTCCAGAACGTTTAATTTTGTGTCTATGCCTTTTTTTTTTCTCTTTCACCCTCACACCCTCGTTTTTAGACACAATTCAAGGTTGCCTAGGTTTGATTATGTTTCTCTAATAAATTTCTTTATTTATTGTCTGGCAATAGTAACAGTTACTACAAACATCTCAGAAAGATTAAATAAGGATGCATAGGAATGAGTTTTTCCTGTAGTAAGGAGGAGACCAGTTTAAGAGTATAATTACTAATTCCATGCAAAGCAAAAACTTCTGATGCATACTTGTATAGAAATAAAATCCAGAGTCAGAAACGTATAATTATATATCCTAAATTATTGAATTACCTTTGTAGCCTTTCTGGACTGATAATGAACTCTTTGGGGCTCTTCTTTCTACGGTGCTCAAAAAAGAAGATTACTGTACAAAAAGACCTCTCTTGGGAATAAGTTCATCAGGTTGGGGTAGGGGACAGCTTGTCCTATTCTCTTTAGTCTCATATCCATATCCAGCGTGCTCAGACCCTAAGATCAGAGATTTAGTCACTGTCCTTACAAACAGAACCTGACCCAAATCATGCTGTGGTCTTTCTGCCTCTCACATTAATAACCCACAATACACACTACATTGGGGGTTTAGCTGATAGCTTGGAAGACAATTTCCTGGGCAAGGATGTCTCCAGCTTTGTTTTTCTGAGATTCTTTCAGACACTTCAAGGCTAAAAGGAAGGATGTCTTGTTGGTTTTCTTTTGTCCTTCTCTAGTGCTGGAAGTTGAGACTTGAAAATCAGCAGGAAGTAAAAATACAGAGAGAAACATGGTATCGTTTTCACAGGGATGCTTTTCCCAAAAGGTACACTGACTTCCCAATTGCAGAGGGATTCATTGAGCTGAGGCGATCCAGAGTAGCCTGCATTATTCTGGATTCCTTTAAAGGTTGCTTGTAAGAAAGGCAGTAGTTTTGGAAGCTGGGGATTGGGAGTCACAGGGGGTAGGAGCCTTGGAATGCATCCCGGGGCACTGTCCTGACCACTGAGTAAGGAAAGGAAGGCAGTCTTTCAGTGAGAATCTGCTTTCCAGCCCGCCTACCCTTTCCACATTTGCTCATCGTTCTTCAAGACACTGAGCTCTTGTCCCCTCATTTGCCTGATTATGAAGACTGGATGGCAGGTTTGCATGACATTCTTATGAGGCAAATCTTACTATTTCCATTTTTCAAATGCAATAACTGAAATGGAGAAAAGTTAATTTGTTGTCCAAGACCAAGTAGAGCCCCATTTGAAAAGCAGGCAATGAGACTCCACATCTATGCATTCTATTTAATATCTTCTGGTGAATAATAGAGGTCTGTGTGTCTATACAGACATGTGAATATCAGTGTGTGTGTGTGTGTGCGCGTGTGATATTTTTCCCTAGTCATAGCTGTTCTTAGTGGGAATGTATCTAAAAGAATCTACTTCATCGACCTAGAAATTTCTGGTGAAGCAGTTTCACGAGTATGTTTAGCTGTGTTGCTGCCACTGTTAATAACTCTTTTCTGAGCCCGGATTTCCAGCTCTCCTCCCCACTCTGTGAGCTATCAAATACTCTTTTCATGTATTCCTAAACCTGGGAGATCCAGTTTTGTTTCCTCGAACTTAAAACTATGACTGATATGAAATATTATAGAAATTAAGACAGGTAATATTTTTCTGAAAATTAAGCTTTTAAATAGAAGGTATGTGGAAAAACATTTATTTTTCTGAATTTTGGAGCCAGGATAGTGCTTACTATACCAATTTTAGGGTATTTAATGTAAGACCTTGATTTCAAGATCTTCCACTGATTTGTTGTTTGATTTAGGTGATACAGCTGCTGCCAGCAGCCTCATCTCTGAGCACTCAATGGTATATTAAGGTTCTCCAGAGAAACAGATTGCATAACATAGATTAATAGGCAGATGGATAGATAGATAGACATTATGGTGATTGGATTACATAATTATGGAAGCAAGGAAATTCTAACATCTACCATGTACAAGCTGGAGAACCAGGAAAGCACATGGTACAAAGCAGTCTGATCATAGCTGACGAGGTGGCAGCAGACCATGTTCCAGGACTGAGTCTGTATGTCAGAGACTCTGGAGTGCTGCTCCCTGAAGGTGTGAGGTGTATGCTCCGACTCAGACAGAATGCCTGAGAGTGAATTCAGGCTTCCTCTCCTGTTTGTCCTACCTGGGCCCCAACAGAGTGGAAGTTGCCCAGCTACCACAATGCAGGTCATGCATTCACTCCAGCGACTCACATGCTGCTGTCTTCCAGCCGCGCTTTCTCCCACACCCAGAAATGAGGCATTTCTAGCTATCTGAACACCCTTTAGCTCTGTCAAGTTGACGTGTAAGGTTAACCATCATAAATGGAAATATTCAAGCAGCATTTAGAATATAACCTTGCATGTAGTAACTACCGTATAAACATTAAGTGTTATTATTTGAAATCTGAAAGATTGTCTAGCAATATGAGTAACACACATTGAGTATTTACTGTGTGGAGGTCACAGTATAATAATTCTGTATGCATTCTCACTAATATTATAGTGTGCTATCTTTAACCAATTCTTTATAAAGACAGTGAGATAAAGTACAAGCATATTTCCCTGAATCTTACAGTCAGTAATTGGCAGGTTTATTATTTTTACCTGGTTGTAACTATCTTTATCTTCCACAAAACCTAATTTGAGAAGGGAAAAGTTTCTTATGTATATAGTCCTCTCTATGCATGTACTACTGTTGCATAGACCCAAAATCCTCACCATTCTATAATTAAACTTCTTCTGCCTGCTCTAGGACTATGACTTCACCAATGACCCCTTACATGGTTTGAGGAGTTTGATCTCCAATGATATCCTAATGAGAAGGAAATTTGCTTTTACACTTTGTGCTAGACATTCCTCTAAAAGTTGGCATACCATTTTTTAATTGCTCAAGTTATTATGAACCTTGATGCATACTGACAGGTACATTCATTTAAACCCAAGAGAAACTTAGGTTCTTAGAGTTTCTGAAACTGACTCAAGGTCACATCGATATCTATAAGTACAGTCAAGATTGAAAAGCAGACTTGTGTGACTCTAACATATATTTCTGATGTAATATGACCCTGAGTGGGGTGTTCCAGAAAGAAAGATGGCTAGAATGGTAATGAAATCATAATTCAAGCTAGGAAGAAGTATGGCATGATGAGTTTTATGCAGTTTATGTCAGCGACTGACAAGATCTTCAGTCATGGAAGATGCAGATTCCGAGATGAAGATTTATATGAAAAGGAGGTGAGGAGGAAGGAGATTTCAGTCAGGAGAAGGGGCCCAGCTGTGCATTGGATCTGCAGAAAGTAGAATTTGAGGAATGGAGGGAAAACTGTATAAGAATGGGTGCCACGTCTGGGATGTTGGCTCGTCTGCCTGCTCAGAGGTACAACCAGCCTGTGCCTTTGCTGTAGAGTCGGTCTTGATTTCTTTGCTTCTTGATTGTAATGAACCAGAGAAGTGACTGCAGGGGAAATGGGGCGTAGACAACTCTGATTCCAGATCGGGGCTAAACAAGGCTGCTGCTCCAGCTTTCAGTTGTTCTCAGATTCATGCTCTGTAGAAAAAGAAGATCAGGGGCCGGGTGTAGTAGTGCACACCTGTAATCTCAGCATTTGGGAGTCAGAGGCAGCAGGATTACTGCGAGTCTGAGGCCAGCCTTGGTATAAAGTGAGTTCAAGGCCAGCCTGAACTGCATAGTGAAACTCTGTCCCAGAAAGACAAGAAAGAAAAAGAAAAAGAAGATCAAAACTCAAGATTCACTTTACTTTTGTGCCATTATTCACTGTGTGATGTACATAACACATTATTTCTAATTATCACAATATCTCTACAAAATAAAACTTTGCTTTTCTAAGCCATGACTTCACAGATAACAAACTTGGGTTGCATACACCTTGTAGAATGGTTTTTATCTCAGCTTGAGAGAGCAGGAGTGAGACGTGGGAGCCAAGGTCTTTCCTCTATAACTAGCAAAAAGAATTGACACAGAGCAAAGAGGGTTATAATTCAAAGTAGACTCAAGAGATGATCTGGAGAGACTCTAAGGAAAACATAATCTCATTTTCAACTACATGGGATTTCTTGGCTTTCCTGATCTAGAACATACTACTTCTCACATATATCAAGCTGTAAAACCTTATCTTATGTGATAGGAAAGGGTTCTGAAGACAAAATGAATTTGTCAAATCTGGGTTATACAGGGAAATAATCGTCTCTTCTGCAAACCTTCTCAGCCATTTATAAGGCAGTATGTATTCTGAAGTGCCAAAAGGTAGGAGCTGTAGGTGGGCAGATGATTTTCAAATGAAGCAATGACTCCTTACCTTTAAAAGATTTTCCCAAATGATTAATCAAGATTAGCATTCCTCTCATAAGAGGGCTTAGATATGTTAGAGTAACAGATGAAAATCATAATTTTCAGTCTCCAAAATATACAGGTTCAAATTCCAGCTCTTGTATTAACCTACTCTGTCATTTCTCACAAATCACTTCGCCATTCTTAGGATGCAGACTTAGCCTGGAACTTAGAAAGTACCAGAAAATGGCAATCATTATCATCATCATTATTATTATCACTCTCAAAACGCTAGTGGACTCGGGATGAAGGGAGGATGGAGAGATAATTGCCACTCCCTAAACTGCTCATTTCTACCACAGAATGGTAGGGAGGGCTGGACTTCTCAAGGTTTTTGTGACACCAAGTTTATAAGCACCCTCCCCTTGCAGCAGGGTGGCCTAATGAATAATTGAGTCCTGCTAGGAAGGGAAAGCTTTATGGTTTTCTGATTCTGTGTGTGTTTGCAGCTGGCTAGTTCTGATAACACTCTTAAATAACCTCTTTCACCTTTAAAGCCTGATACATTCACCTCCTGTTTACTGTTCCAGGAGTTCTATTGCTATAAAAATAACCTGCTTTAAAGAGGCAATACAATTTTTTTGAAGAAAAGAAATAAAAGTGCCCAGGCTAGCACCTTAGTAATTTAGAGAATAGACTCCCAGTCAGTGTGTTTCATTCACTATGACCCAAATGGTTTTCCTTCAGTGAAAAGCTGGATAATTTTGTCTCTTTCATTATAAAGTTTAAAGAGTAAAATTCTCTGTATAGTGATTGCCCTAGACCTCTTAGATATGAGAGCTCATGCAGAGTCTTATTAGCTGAGCAACCACTGTCTGAGATTCTGCAAATACAAATTGGAAAGATTAATATATTTATTACTATGGCTCACCCAGTCACTTGGAATAAAGCTGCTGCTAGGTAAACCCCATGCAATTGTCTAGGGGTTTGTTGGAAAGAGTAAGATTGGGAAACCTGCTGCCATCCAAGTAGATTCAAATGTCTCTGATGTTAAGAAGATTTATGTCTATTCAGGGACTTGACCAAAATAGGAAACAGTCATTGTGCAGGTAAGTGGTAATGATGGCACACACCAACAACTGTTTCTAGGCTGTTAGGGGTAGACTACACCAATTTGGAAATGGCTTTATGGGAAGCTGAGTGAGTAAATATCAGCCGGATGAAGAAAAGATGTTTCATGCAGGATCCCTTTCTTGCACATGCAAGGACTTGGCTCAAATTACCCAAGTGAAAATCAAGTTTTAATGCAAAGATATGGTTATTTTGAGAGTTTCAAATAGGAGAGACAATCCAAGACAATTTTAGGCAAATAGACACAGAGCTAGAAGATCTCAGAATACAGAAGTGATGTCTCACCCAGGAATCAGAATGTACACAACTGATTGTACATTCCCTAACATACCTGCTCAACCTCCTCCATCTTGGAAGACAGATAACGGACATGCTTCCCCGGAGAACTGATAATATTCCGATTACTCATTCTTTTTCTTGCATGACACCCCTCTAAATGGCATCTTCATCTTGTACTGGAAAAAACTCCTCTGAATGTGGATAGAGCCCAACGTATCAGTTTACACTAGCCAGATTCTTGATTGCTTCCTTTTTGTTTAGCTCCCACTGAGGTTTTTCAGCTACACCCAGAAGTGGGGTCATGCAGTATGGAGAACACTGTACTGCAGGCCATGGAGGGAGGACATTTGTAAGATATGTCATTGTAGGGTAGGGAAATGATGGTCAGGGGATTGAGGGCATAAGGAGAATTGCCTACCTAGAGTGGACAGGGTGGCAAAGCCAGAAAGGAAAAATTCAGCCAGTTAAGTCATCACCTTGAATTTCAAGCAACTGATGACTGATTACAAGGAACACTGAAGAAGTTAATATACAGGATGAGAAACTGTTAAATATGGATGGTGGCAACAATGTTTGCATCTAAAATGGTGGTAAACCATTCAACATATGCATGGAGTCCCATAAACTTTTATATAACCAGCCAATCAACTAATGTAAAACAAACTGTATATGGTGTTCTAATTGACCTTCAAGGGAAGAACTGGTTTCTTTTTCAGCATTCCTTAATGGAAAAGAGCCTAGACCTAAGTTCAAAGTTGGCCTTCATATCGGCTAGGGGTATTTTTCTCATCTTTCCTAGCTTTAGTTATTTAATCTGAAAAACAAAGGCTGAAGTGCTTACAACAAAGAGAGATTTTAAAGATTCAAGCAATGTGCCTAATGTAGTGCCTAGTAGGTGGTAGATGTTTCACAAATGCTAACTCTATTTCCCCTTTCTTTGGATCTAGATTCATATTAATTATCCACTTAGTTTTTAGTTTACCCGCTGAGATGTTATTAAACTGTGGATGCTTTATTACCCATGTTGGGCTAACCATGATGAAAGGGGATGGAGAAGAGGGCTGTCACTGTGAGTCAGCACCCAGGCAGCAAGCTGTCTTACCCGTACTGACAATAAAGACATACCTTTTATTGAACAGAAATTAAGAGAAATGTCCCAAACTGCAAAGCACCAATGGTGCTAGGGCTTCTTTCCTCAAAGATTTCCATTTTGTACTTTTATGAGCCCCCACAAATGGAATCAGACTGTGTGGCCTTTCTAGACATTTTGAAGGGGAAGACTGATTAAAGTTAGTCACAGATGAAGCAATGCCCTCTGCTTTTGCGGAGTCCCCTTGTAAAAAAATAAATGATAGGAGTGACAAGGCCCTTCCAGCTCACTTCTGCAGAAGTTGTGCTGGTAGTCAGATCTCATCCTGTTTGCCGGTGAGCCTTTCTTTGCCATTGTTCCCCTGGACTTAAAACATTACGGCACCTGAGGTGGGATTTGTAGGAGCAAGCAGTTATCTGTCCCTCATCTTTTGCTTGCCTGTAATTTGGGTTCTTCCTCTCTAGTCCTTTCTTGCCCCATAGCTTTTCCAAACATTTGCCCCTCTTATCACAGAGAGGGGGCAGGCTTTTCTTACAGTGCTGTCTTCATCCTCTGATGACATCACGGTATGAATCTTTTTATGCGGATTAAATGGTTCCTGCTGCTCTCTCTGCTTTGGTCCGTTAGCCTCCAAATTAAATTCTGCATCTGAAAGAGCCAAAAGCCTACAGGTAGCTCTGTTCAAGAAATAATGAGGAAACCAAACTGAAAATCAACATACTTTGATGCTTGTTATATGGATAAATTCCACAGATGCTCTGGGGAAAATAATAGCACATAAAATGTATTTGAGAAATTTTTATTTTATTTTCTAACACCCAGTCTTCAGCTGTGCATAGAGCAAGACCCATTAATAATTGCCTGGATGAATGGAGGCATTTCGAGGAGTCCCAAGGAACTTTATCATGGAGCATGTTAAAGATTTAAATACTTTAGCTCTTCCAAATACATTGTTATAGCGCTTTCTTTGAAAAAGTAAAGTTTTATTCATTTGAACAGCTTTATTAATATATAATTTACAAATCATAAAACGCACCCATTTAAATATATTATTATTGGTATATTTATTTTTGAGACAAATTTGTCGTAATGAAAAGAAGAAAAAAAGACTCTGATTGATGACATAGGGGAAGTTAAACATTACCAATAAAACTGAGCTCCACTAGGGTCCTAGAACATCGCTTTCCTGCCAATCCATCCACTACTCTGATTCCTTGGAAGTGTTTAGAACCACCTGGCCTGTTCCTCACTTTACAATCCTGGGCAGCTGGCAGGAGTGCTCCCTCTAGCGTCAGGTCATGAGTTGAAGGACAGACTTCATCTGTCTGTTGGCTCTCCACCTCCAGACCCTGGAGAGCTCTTATCCTGTTGACCCAAAGGACATCAACTATAGGACTAAGTCCAAAGCATAGGTTCCTAGGATGTGTCTCCAAAAAGCCTAGTTCAAGAATGTGCCAGCAAATTTATGTTTTTTAAATGGGTTCCCTAGCAGATTGTGAAGTAGATGGTCCCTGAAACATAAATGACTCTGGTTGAACATATAGCAACATCTAAATGGCTATAGCTCCATAATGTAGGCTGTGCTGATCTAACTAGTTCTGGTTTTATTTGCCTAATTTGGACACAGGAAAACACATACACACATGCACACACACACAGGTTTTCACAAACCCCTCCCCAAGCTAATATTAATTAGGTGGTATAATTTGGAATATATATATATATATATATATATATATATATATATATATATACCCAAAGGGCTTATGTCCTTGCTGTGAATGGAATGGAGGTCTGAGTCTAATGTAAAAACACAAGAAAACATTTCCAATGACTCATGGTCTCCAGCCAGCTTAGTTAAGGCAGGACTTCCTATTGATAGGCATAATTAGCTTTGGAAATAAAAGTTGAAATAGGAACTAAGGACACTAGCTGAAGAGCCCACTTTACATATTTTTATTTTCTGCCAGGTCCCTGCATTGTGCTTCCTGCTCAGGAATAAATTTGCCTTTGTTGTTAGTCCTGGCCTCCACTGTCCTCACAGAGCTCCTGCTGTGCCAAGAGAGATATGCAAAAAGGCCCAGTGATCTGCTGTTGAAGCCAGAAGAAATATCTCCCTCCCAGTGACCTTCCTAGATAATGAGCAGATATGGCTTTCTAATATAAAGGGGATAAATCACAGGATCTTTCAGGAAACTGGGGCAATAAAGGTGGAGTCCAGGACCATCAATTCTGAAGTAAAGGGCAGAGGCGACTTTCTCTAGAAATCAACATTAGAAGAAGATGAGAAGGGGACAGTCACCTCCAAGGAGAAAGGGCTAAAATAATGACTTCAAATTGCCCCCAAGCCCATGTCTTCCACTGAGCTCTAGGACTCATTTCGGGGGAAATCACACCTTTATAAGATGTCTCACTACTTAGATTTTTCTATCATTTGAGTTAGTCTACTTTTGACAAGTGCTTGTGTTTGTCTTTAGCTCATTATAAGCTTTTTTCTGTGAAATTAGTGCAAAATACAGGAGCCACATGGATGTTATTCTTCAAACTGCTCTTGACCTGCAGAATGAGTCTGTCCTGCTTTGGTTCTCATTTGAAAATATTGCTTTCTCTGAAAGACACCTGCTAAGGCTGGGACTAAATGGGATCAGCAAGAGTCAGGGGCCTGGAAGACCACGGGGTAAAGACAACACATGGCATTTCTTGTCGTAGACCTATTCTTGATTTTCTGGCCCATTCTTGTGCATCATGAAACTACATCAATAGCAAAGGTGGGAGTTTGTTTAATTCAGTGTATGAAGCGCAAGCATGTACAGCATTTTGACAACAATGACTGCTATTTACGGGATCTTGCTATATGTTGGGCATTGGGCTACATCTTTCTAAATATATCGACCTTTAAGGAGGGACTTTAGTATTCCCATGTTAAAGACGGACATTAGAAGCCATCAGTTTCAGTGAGCACACAAGTGTGAAAAATATTAAATGAGGCATATTTTATGTAGGTTCATTCTTGTAAGAGTATTTGGGTGCCACCTGAAGGATACCTGTAAATCATCTGCAAAGGAGCTGGGGAGACATGGGAACTGCTGCTCAGATTTCAGGATCTTGTAGAGGAAGCATCTTTTTGAACTAAAATCTTGTCTAGTATGAGACAAGATAGAGATCTTAGCATTTTAAAAGACTAGATGATACTGAGCATAGTTACATGTCAGATTTAAGATTTCAAACATTCCCCCTTTTTCAATATTGTGTACTGTGAGAATTTAAACCAGGATTTTCTCACAGAACCATATCCCCAGCCTTAAACAGAACAAAACAAAACAATAACAATAACAATTTTTTTTTTAATTCTGAGACAGGATCTCGCTAAGTCACTAAGTTGTCTAGTCTGGACTTGGACTCAGAAAATCTCTTACTTTAGCCTCTCAGGATCCTAGGATTATAGACAAGCACCAGTACAGCACATGTAAACCCTGTCCTCCCCTTCATTTTACTCCTGTGGAAGAAAATCTAAAGAAGGAAGTGGCTTGTTCAAGATGAGCCAAGTTGTTCCTCTAGTCTGTGATCTGTATAAGTCTTTCCTATAACTGTTAAAGTCAGACATATTTCATTTTGGAGGAAGTGGAGCCCTTTGTTTAAGATAGTAAGATCCATTTAGTGCATCTTTCCCATGATGCTTGGAGAATTCTGGGTACTTTGTCTCATGCCAGCAGTCAGCAATGAATTTGGGACAGGAACCCATAATTTTATGCTCCCAGGGGCATCAGAATGTGTCTCTTTATTCTGCTCCAGGATAACTTGATGTTTCTTTCTGAATTGGAATATAGGGCTCCCAATCTCTGTTGTGATGCTAACAAGCCAAGGCAGTGCAGGACAGGGACTGCCACGGATGAACCTGCCCATGGCTTCTCTCTCAGTCCTTTATGCCATTAAAGAGCATGCCTCCAAGTCTTAACTTTCTTTCCAGCAGTTAGTTTATTATACTCTAGCCAAAGACACTTTTCTGAGTATACCTGCCTATGTTCCATTTCCAATGGAAAGGTGATGATAAATTTTATTGTATACCCTTAGAAAAACTTATGCAGACCCTGGGAAATATGGATCTTTTGTGGTCTATAAATCCATCCACTTTGAAATGATCTTAAATCCTCAAGCATGGCATAGCATCTCTTGCCTCTGGACCACTAACTTGCTATTCTTCTTGCTTAAATATTTTTTGTAAGTCTGACCAAGTCCTTGCCACTGTCAGTGTCTCAATATAAGCATCACTTCTCTTAAGAACTCACCCTTGTGTTTTGTTATATGCCCATTACATACCTCAGGCCAAGATTATCTTCTTGTATTGTAATTTCCTAAATGTGCACATACCCTCCACCAATAGGCTATGAGCTCATAAGCAAGGATCCATGTTTGTTTGATTTAGGCTGTGATATACATTCCCAGTGGTTAGACCACGACCCAACACAAAGCAGCACCAAGAATTACAAGGTAAACAGAGAAGCACTTAGTGGCTGCTCTGTCAGTGAATCTTGTCTTTTCTCTAAAGTAGGCTTGACGCCAGCTACTGTGTTGGGAGTTGGGGATTAGTTGGAAAATACTTCTGTATTCTCTGTGCACAAACATGGACTCCAAGGGAAATCAGGCAGAAATCATGATGTATATATGGGACCCATGACCTCCTAGAAGTGAAGGATCAAAATTCTCCTTATGGAGTCCTGGGCTTCCTTGCTTGCAAAGGCTACCGCAGCTTGGACACTGGCAGTGCCATACCCACCACTTCCAACTTCCATTATGCTAATGAATATGACATTGATTGCTGAGTTACTAAACTTTAAATTTTCACGTGATCTCATCTACGCACTAATATCTATACAGTATCAGAAAGTGATCTGTGATCAAACACAATTGGGTCACCATGTAATGAGGTATTTTGATTTTTTTCCATAGAGAAATTACCGGAGTTTGCAGTTATACTGTACATGTGTGTGCATTTATATACTTGTGATGTTCCCAGTATCCTCGGAAACAGTCTAGAAAGTCCAGGAGATCAAGGGGGGAATGCAGAAGTATTTTTCTAACTTGAAAAAAATCTAATGAATATTTTCTAAATAGATTTAAAAGGAGAAGAAAATGGTTCATGTCTCCATTTTCTACAGAATTTCCAGTGACACTGTGTAGATTAAAGCAATACCCATGTGCCTTTAGACAATTTAAATGGTACATAAAAATAATACCCAGGACATTTATAAAATGTGTAAAAATTACAAAATGTGCTAAAAGGGTAAAAAGTACAAAGAACATAAAGCAGGATTTTATTCTAAAGGTACTTATTCTTAATACACTTTTAAGGTCTTTCCAGTGATGGTTTCCAGTGATGGATGTATATGTAATTATTAACAGTTGAGAATCATGGACCTCAAAATATAAACTGTAAAAAGTTTCAAGTCTGAAAGTTCTTGTGCACTAACACAAAGCTATAAGTGAGCAATTCCACACCTGCCTTCATATGATAGGTTATAATTCATATGCAGAAGCACAAAAAATATTCTGTACTATTAAGTTTGATCTATGTGTATAAAGTAAATCCAAAATGAATTTCGTGTTTGGATTTGGGTCCCCAGGATATCTAATTATATATATGCAAATATTCCAAAAATTTGAAAAAATCCAAATCCAAAACACTTTTAACCCTAAGCATTTTGCATAAGAAATGCTCGACCTCTTAGACAAAGAGAAGCTATGCAATATGTGCTACTTTATATTTATTTTTTACTGAACTGTAGATTCTGTAATTTCTTTTGGACAACACACAGAAAACTACCTTGTTGTTTTCCGTAGTTGTGTAGTGTCCTGCTGTATGGCTAGACTTTTGTTTAGTTAATGAGTTGCCAATAGTGCTTTTTAGATACCAGTTTATGTTTCTGTGGCAGTAGCTGTTCTTTGTTTTTGCTTTGAAGAATAAAACTGGCAGGAACGTTCATAGGCATTCTGCTTCTAGTGTAACTGTAAAATGTGTGTTAAGCAATGGAATTGCTGGTAAGGTGGAGGGATATTTTACATTTGTTAAATTTTATTAGATTGCTCTTCAAGTCAAATTGGTCAGTATGGGAGCAGACCCATTTTCTGCAGATGGTTTAGCAATGCTATGATGGTAGGTGACAATTTTTATATCATGTTTTATTTAAGTATCTTTATGCATGAAACTGCACATTTTTGACTATTTATTGATACCTATTTTGGGGGGAGGGTGTGTGTTTATCAACAAGAAATGATGACTATTTATTTATGAACAAAGTCCAAACTCACACAGGTTTGCACAGAATATGAAAAAATCCTTTTAGAGAACGAATATATTTTCATCAGTGATCCTAGAATTTTAGTGATACTCATACCACATTAAGGTCTGATACATTATTTGCAAATGACTTTCCCATATTTGCCTAAGTTGTTCTGTAATGATCTTTACTAGCAGCACTTTATTACCTTGTTCAATTTGTCCAGTATATGGAATAAATTAACTTTTACCTCATGCCATTCTGTAATCTCAGGCCTGTCCCAATGGCCCATCCAGTGCCACAGGCAGATGTTCTAGAAACTTCTGCTAATTTCTTTGCATGCAGTACCGGCAGGATGAGGACCAGAGGATCACTGAAGCCCTCAGATTATGCAGTGGTTGTTCTGTTAGGTTGGAGCTCTGTGCCTCCCACCATCTATTTTAATTTTGCTGATTTTCTGCTTATCCATCTTCCTAGTCTCTTTGGAAGCAGCATTTATAGGCTGTGGGTCTGTGGTATTCTGGATGCTAAAGCAAAACATATGTGTTTCTGCAGTGTGTCTTAATCCATCCAGGTTTGTAGGACAAAGCTATTCATCTTTTTGGGTAGTACAAAAGGAAATTTCAGGCCACTTCCCTGAGCTATGAATTTGATTCAAATGATTCGGTAATAACAGAGGTAGAGGCAGGCAGGTGCATTTCCTGGCTACCACCACCTTCCAGGATCTGACACTCTAGCAAGAAAACAAAAATTCAGAACTCAGCCCTATTTCATTTGGCCCATTTCTAGGAGCAAGGGGCTAGGCAAGTGCCTTCTTCACTGATCTATCTCTGTGTTTCTGTCTCTGTCTCTGTCTCTGTCTTTCTGTCTGTCTGTCTCTCTTCCTCCTTTCTTCCCTTCCTCCTTCCCCCTCCCCTGACTGGCAATCTGACTTTAAGCGTGAAAGCCTTGTCTTACCCTCAAAGGAATAAATACCTTGGGAATCTTTTTTTTTTTTTTGGCAAAATAAAAAAGGAGAATTGAAACTCTGTAGTCCCCACCCTTTGTTATTTTTCACTAATAAAAAGAATTATTATATTTAAGATTTTACTTAATGAGTATAGATTTAAATAAAAAACCAAGGGTATGTGATTAGGTGGGGGACAGCTATTGGAACAGAATATTAAAATAGTTGTATGGAAATGTCTTAAGTATTTAATGACAATTTAGCTTTCTTTCCTTCCATCCTTTTCAATAAATCCTTCCAAAAATATGGCAGTGTTTCTTATAAAATGGAATGTTGTATTTGCTCTTCCATGACAACTCTGCCTTTTTATTTTGAACTGATATTATATTTTTATTATATTATATATAATATATTTTATATATTATATTGATCTGATTATACATACATATATATATATATATACATACATACATATAATCCTAAATATGGTACACATTTTTGGGGTTCCATGTGATGTCTTGATACATGTGTATATTATGTAATGATCAAAGCAGAGTAGTCATAACTATCTTTTCAAATATTTGCCATTTCTTTGTGGTAAAAGCATTCAACAACCTTGCATGGAGCTTCTTGAAACACATAGTGCATTATTGCTACCTCCAGTCACCCTCCTATCAAAAGCACATGAGAACTTCTTGCTTTTAAATGCAACTCAGTACCCACTGATCAAACTCTCCACATTCTCTCCCCATATTCTCTTTTGAACATCACATTCTCTGTAAACTTACTTCCTTTCTACATCCCTCCCTTAAGAACAGAGACTAAATTCATTTAAAGCATGTATATTTATGATGCCTAGATCCTTTATTGTGCATATTACCATACTACATGGTCTCAGTCTGACCCTGGCCAGCCTTAGATCTGGGCCTCTTCTTTCTCTGTCTTTCATCTGCCTGTGTTTGCTGAGGACTGAAGCCAGGGCTGAGGTACCAGATCCATTTTCAAGTGTGTTTGGAGTTTCCTTTTCAGAAGACTGCTTAAAGACACCAAGGAGAAATCTGAGGCAGAAACCAAGGCTGTCCGTCTCTCTGTGAAGCACCTCTAGACCTAAACAGAGCAGACAAATGATGCTGGCTTCTTCGCTCCCACAGCTGACAATGTGCAGCTCTCAGCATCAGGAACTTGTGCTCTGACCACCTGCAACACAGGTCTCTCCCTCCCTTAGATGCGGGTCTCCAGTACCCCAATATCCTCTCAGGACCTCTTGCTCCTTGAAGCTACACATCAGCAACTTGAGATCAAGAACTGCAGTCTGTCCACATTTCCTGAGCCCAAATCAAGCACATCTTAGGGGAGTCACATTGAGGCTCTTACTGTAAACTCCAGGTTTTCACTGCTGTTCTTCTGTTCGGTGGAAAGGAGATGTAAATTAGGAAAACTAAAACTGAGGATTTAGTTTCAGTAAAATAACAGCATCTGTTGCACTAAATTGCAGTGATTAATTCAAATTTTATTAGTTTTCTAGTATAAGAGCCCTAAATATAATATCCTAGTTCATGATCATGCAGATTTAAACGGTTATTTTTAAATTTAAGTCAACAGATTTAAAGGGATCTGTGCTTACTCTATGTTTGAGACACAGAGCCTTAATTACTATGCCACTCATCGTTTTGTGTGTATGTCTTGCTTGCCCAGCAAAATTGCAAGATACTTGACGACTGGTCCTGTGACTCGTACGATTTTTGAAACTCCCAAACCCCAGGATCTTCAGGTGATGCTCCAGCAGTACTGACTGGTGGATGGTGCCATCACAGCTGGGCTCTGCTACCTGGAGTTTTCCACATTTGACAGGATTGAGGGATTTGTGCACCGGTGATGCTCTTGGCAAGAAGAGAGCATGCATTTCAGTTCTCTATCTGTTCTGGGGTTCAACAGGACTCTGACCCCACAGGTCCCTGGCAGAGTTTCCTGCAGACTTTGATGCTCATTCCCTTTGCCCCCACATCTGACCAAGTGCTGTGCACACCCTAAAAGCATCAGTCCAGCCTCTCTTTGCGGACATTTTTCATTCTGAGAGTCAGTTGTGGCTGTGCAATTTTATTGCTCCTGATAGCTAATACTTCTGCATAAAATGGTTTCTTTGTTCCGGTCCCTTTATCCTTTTGTATTTTCCCTTCAGACCACTGACCTTTTAGCTTGCATGCTTTGCCAAGCTTGAGAGAAAACTCAATCAGCCCTTTCTTTTACCTGGCTACTGTGGCTCTTTTCCATTCCTCTCTCTTTTTTCCTTGTCTCTAATGTCCTTCTTTTCGTTTTCTAGCTTTTTGATTTCATTTTCTTCCCTGTAGCACATTTGGGGCCTCAGGAGCCAAAGGGAATGAGGGACGTATGATGTGCAGTTTGAGGTTTATCAGAAAATTTCATTGAAAAATAATGACATGGGAAAGTTTATATATATATATATATATATATATATATATATATATATATATCACCAAATGGGAAAAATATTTTAAAAAATGATGGAATTTTATACTTCTGCATGCTATACAGAAAAGACAAAAATGAAACACAAAAGGAAGGAAAAAAATAAAGGAAGGTAAATAAAAGTGGGACTGGATGACCTATTGCTTTTGGCTGCCTCTCTAGAAAATATGGAGTTCACCCTGTGCCTGTTCCAGATGAAAACAAAATATTCAACACACTGTAGAAGGGAAAGTGTGGGAAATTCTGCCCTATGTTTCATTTGCAGTCATGGTTAAGGTTTATCACTGAGTAGAAGAGAACCGAGGAGCACCGAGGGTCCAAGCCAGGGGAAACCTTCTCAGTTATTGCATTTAGAGTGGCCCAAAAACACAGGAAAAATAAAAACCTGGGTAGAAATAAGATCATCTGTCTTCTCCCTGGGTCATTGTGCACAAATGCTGCTCCTTAAGGGCCTTTTTTATTTTTTTAGAGTTCAAGTATCCTTTCTTATCCTTTTGCCTCAGAATTCCCTCCTCTGAGGATTTCCCTGCCTGCCTGTCCCCTGTACACATCCATGTGTGTTTGCCCCCTTGTGTTACTTTGGAAGCATAAGGAGCAGGCATCCCACACAGTTCCTGGGACACAGTTTGCTTGTGTGTTGAGAGTAGGTGCTGAGTCCTTCACTTCCAGCTCTCATCCCTTCCATGCTACTGCTTGACTGGCTGTTGCATGGAGAAGCTCCTCGCTGTTGTTAGCTGACCTCACTTTGGCGCAGACCTTCTTGCTTCCCTTAGTAAGGAAGGGTTAAACATGTGCCAGCTTGAAGGAGAAGTCCCTTCCAGGGCCATTGCCTGGACCTAAAGCAACTGAATTGATTCCTAAGAGCTGAATCCTACGAGATATCACCAGAGTAACAAGGAAAGGAAATGCACAGAGCTGGGATCTTTCTATACATTTTACCCAAGACCCCAGATCTGCGGCTCTCCCATTAGCTGTCCATTGGTAGAATTACACCCCCATGTGCATCACAAAATACAGTAATGGTTGACTGTAAGTTTGTCATGATGACTTGAAGATGACATAGGCGACATTGGTATTTAATGCTGGAAACCAGGCCTGAAAACATCGTATATTACAGTGAGAAGATTCTCACAGAATGGTGTGTCCCCACAGAATTCTAGTACTACACTCTTTAAAAACAGAAGAAAGAATCAAAACTACATATCCATTTTCTCACAAAATCTGCAGGCTGTAGATGAGATTTGCTCAGAAGTTTCAAATCCATTTTCACATTTGGACTTCCTAAAGAAATTACTATATGCTGGCTGCTAGGATGCATCAGTATTGGAGAGATACACTTGCCTGTCTTATGATGAGCAGCTTAAGAGAACCAGAAAAGGTTTCCCACAGGAAGTGACTCCCAACTGTGTTAAGGATGAAGGACAGTTCTGAAGATGAGAGGCAGAAGACACAGGGAATGTGTCAGAAAGCAGCAGCCTCTAGGAGAGGTCGAGAGGGGAATGATGTGCAGAATGATATGGAGCTGATGATCCCGCAGTGCCTCGTGGGAAGGGTGTTAAAGAGAGCTGATTCTTGAAGTGTGGACAGGAGAGCTTGCTCAGGTTAGAAAGGTAGACAAAATCCATTTTATAAGTAATGGTAAGGAATTTAGACTTTATCAAGGAGGTAATTGGTAGACACTTAAAGATTATGCAAGTCTGCTTGCACTTAGTAATCTACTAAGTAATTCTGGCACTTAGTTGTGTGCTTCTGGCTGTACTTTGACTGAAGGTATTGACCAAATCTGAATCCAGTTAGATATGTCTTTTTCTCTCTCTTTCCATCCTCTCTGCTTTTTATAGTTGTAACTAATTTTGCAATAGCTGCCATAAATAGAGTGCCATAAATTGGTTTTGTAAAAATTGTTCATTAGACAGAGACCTTATCTATAATATTTTCCCTGCATCTATAAACTCAGGTAATCTCTGGATGCTTAGGCTACTTTTATTCATAAGCTTTCTTAGAGGTTGTCTTTTCAAGCTACAAGGAAAAGGCCTGATCTTTCTTGCATATTTCTTGTGCAAGCTTGGTTCTGTTATTCTCGCTTAATCTAAGCACCCAGAGAGTACTTTGGCGTAGTTCTCACACAGAAGGATCTGGTTCCCTTCTGTAGGTATCAGTCCCAATGTCTTGCTGTGAATGAGAAGTGTGACCTACTTTTTACTGAGCATCTGCTAACATGAAAAGTACTTAATGTCGCCATTTCTTTTGATCTTTCCAATGGCACTGCTGGGAAGGATTTATTACTTCTAAATTTACAGAAGGGAATACCAAGGCTCAGCAGGGTTAAGTGACTTGTCCAAGAATTACACAGCTCTGGAGGGCCCATGAGAAACAGAAAAGAAAGTGGATATGTTTGGTTTAAATGACAAATGGTCTGGACTTTCCACATTTGTCATTGTCTCTCTTTTGTGATGTTTTCTTAGCTATGTCCTCTCAATCCTTTGGGCTTCTATTTTCTGTCTGTCTGTCTGTCTTTCTTTCTAAATTTTTTTCTGTGTCTCTCTGCAGAGTTCTTGTATCTGGCCCATTATACCTTTCTCTAAGCTGATTTATGGTTTTAAGACTTGAACCATGATTACTTCTGCCATGGACAGATCTTGTTCTCTTACCATATTCCAGAAGGAAATACATGAAGATTATAATGTCACACACCTAGTTTCTCTTTCTCACTCTGAAACTGAAGTTTAAGACGAGGGTTCTGGGCACTTCCTTCTACCATAGGGAGCCTTTTGTGGTCCTGTACCTGATGCATGAATTAATGATTGTTCCTTTCAAACTAGGGTAGATTTCAAGGCCAGCAATCATCAGGACTTTGGAAGTGCTATGTATATATTTAGCTTCAATCCAAACTAGTAAACCTTGTTGCTTTCCAATTCTGGGAAAACCCCAAAAGTTCTGTGATAGCCATCAAAGCTCACCAAGTCCGCTCCCCTGGCCTCCCTAGACTCTTCCATACCAAGATAAACATTGTTTCTCGTGCTCCACTTCATCCAGCCTGCCTTTTACTTCCCTAGCTTTTCAGTGTCCTTCCTGTCATAGGTTTCTTTGCCAGGAAACCTCCTACCAACCCTTATTCATTCTTATCCTAATTTATGATTACTCTCTGAAAAAAGTATTTTCTAGCCTCTAGTACACTATTGTACGTGCACTGTACACATGAATCTCATAGTACCATGTATCATATCCTGTAAACAGTTATTTCTATTTGTTGTCTTTATTTGATTGATATCTATATAATTTATTGGATAATAAGATATATAATGATAGAGACTAAATCTTCTTGCAATCATTGTAGTGATCCCAGTGGCTGGCACCTGGTTGCAGGGTGGGCACCTGTTGAAAGTTTGGGTGGATCTTCTGGATTATGTTACAGATGATCGCCATTTGAGTTGTTCTCAGTGATCAGTGGTTAGACTTTCAATAAATATCGCACAGGGGAGAGGGATATTCTCTTGTCTAATAGGAACTTTTGTGAATGAAAGGAATTTTAATTTATATTGTCTTAATGAACTCTTACAAACTCAGGTATTCGGATCAGTTTTGTCTTGGTTACTTTTCTCACATTGCTGGAACAAAATACCTGACACCCAAAATGAAGGAAAGGTTTATTTATCTCACTGTTTGTGGAGACTTCAGTCCATAATCAGCTGGCTCTATAGCAAGGTGGCCTGGCATAGGGGCAAATCTTTAAGGCAGCATCCAGCAAAAGCAGCCAGAGCAAAAGAGGGGAGAACAACCATTTCTCCTCCCTTATATCATAAGCAGGCTACTCATCCGCCAGGGCAGTGCAACACTCACACCACATCTGTGCCCAGCCTCTTACACAGGCTCTTACAAGGTAAGGACCCTGGCTCCCTGATGAGTCTTTTAGTTAAACTTCTAAACTTCTCAAGTTGGTACAATGTAACCATAACAAGTTCACAAGGCTTTCAAAATATTGTAGGATTCATGTTTAATTCTAAACTCCTAACTGTAATGGGATTTATTTTTGTTTACTATGGTGGTTAGCCTATAAAGGGTAAATGTAAGAGAAAATATTCAAGGAATTGCATACAATCATGGTTACGAGCTCAGCACTAACACCAGAGTGGCCAATCCAATACCGTTTAGTAGGTATATGAACTTTTATGAATAATTTAGTTTCTCTATAAGCGTGTTTCTTCACTTGTGTAATCAAAATTATAATAATGATTTCCAAAAGATTGATAATTAAATAAGAAAATGTAAGCAAAGTGTATAGCTTATCATGGGGCATCAAATTAATGTCAAATAAATATTAGCAGTTACAAACATAAGGGATTATTATTATTAAATTAATAAAGAATTAATAGGCCACTCCCAGACAACTCCAAGCAGCAGGCAGGGCCCAGAATCCAGTCCTGGGCACGGATCAGGTGTGCAGGTTGAATTCCAGTGCATATGAAGCCTTAGAACTTTGCTCCCAGGCAGTAAGACCATGCATTATGTCTGAAATCACCAAAGAACACACAGAGTCCCCATGGGCCCAACTGGCCCACACTCAGTGAGTTCCAAGTGGTGAGCAGTTGCCAGCACTCTGCCCTGGGAGCCAAAAGTAGACCAGGTGACTCCCAGTGCATCGAGGAAGATTTGAAACATCGCTCAAAACCCTGAAACACCTGCGACTCTGGCCCGCACTGAGGAACGCCATGCGGCCCTGGGTCCTTGGCCCATGCCCAGTGGACACCCGGACCGAGGACATCTGCTGGCCCCTCGGGGACACTCCTTACCTCCTGGACCTAATACTGCGGTTGATCTTCAGCTCCCATCCTTTTCCCCAGAACCTTATATTCCCAGAATGCAGCAGATTAACTGTGCTAGCTTGAAGGAAGATTCAGTAACTGCCTCACCCAAAGAGAGATATCAACAGGCTCCAGTAAGTGTGGTGAGTATTCCCCTAAAATAGAGGTGTGCAGTGGGTAAATAGGGCCAGTAGTAAAGTTCCCTCCAACTAACTGTAAGTCCTTGGTGAGTCTGGCAAGAGTATGGATGATTCCTTCCTGCACACAGAGAACATCAGGCAGGGCGAAGAGTGTGCCAATAAAGACTCCCTCAACTTGGAGAAAATTGAAAGGGCTCATGACACACAGAGGCACACAATAGGGACACAGTAGGGCCTCAGCCAACACAAAAGCTATAGACAAGGAGATTTGGTGACCTAGAATAACCTGAAGATAAAGTAATAGCAGGAAATAAAAGTTGACCTACATCAATACTCCTAGGCTTGTCAGTCCAGGAAGAGTATAATACTCACCCAACAGGCCCTGCAGTGGGAAGTCAGGTGACTGGCCCACCTCTTCATTGAAGGACCCAGCAATCGGACAAATATCAACCTTACATTAGGACCCCAAGATACACACGACCAACAGTTGACACTAGCGGGATTGAAAGACCAAATATTAACTCAAAAGGGGAAAATGGCAAAGTGAAAAAGCAAAATGCAATCTCAAATATCTTGTCTACCAGGAGCAAGTACAGGAGACACTGACATAGAGGACTTCAAAGTATCACACCGGAAATCTCTGAAAAGATAGCGAGTGAAAAAAACAAAACAAAACAAAACAAAACAAAACAAAAAAAAAAACAACTCCATGAGGCTATAGAGGGAATCAAATTAAGAGTACTCTCCCATGTAAAGATAGAAATAACAACCTCAGGAAAGGAGTAGCTGAGCATAGCTAAAGAAGAAAAGAAGAAATAGAGAAAAAAGTACAGGAGCATGGGAAACTGATTGAAATCTTGAATGAACAATATAGAAAACAAGCAGAATTCATGAAACAAACTCAAGAAGACATCCAAGAAACAAAAAATTCTATCCAGAGCTGGCAAAATTGTTTAAATGAAGCTGAGGATAGGATTTTGGGCCTGGAGGACAAGATCGCAATTAGTGATCATGAAAGGATAGAACTTTAAAAAATAACAAAGCAGCATAAAATGACAATCCAGCAGCTTCAGGATGATGCCAAGAGCAACAATATAAGACTAATAGGCATCAGTGAAGATGCAGGAGTAAATGCAAATGACAATCTCACTAATGAACATTGATGCAAAGATTCTCAATAAAATGCTGGCAAATAGAATGTAGCAAATCATCAAGAAGATTATACATCATGACCAAGTGGGATTTTTTCCTGGAATGTAGGGATGGTTTATCATATGCAGATCAATAAATGTAATCCATCACATCAAAACAGCCAAAAATAAAAACCATATGGTCATCTCCATAGATGTAGAAAAAGCTTTCAATAAAGTCCAACACATGTTCATAATAAAAACCCTTCAGAAACTTGGAATACACGATGTCTACCTCAATCTTATAAAGGCCATCTATGACAAACCAAAAGCCAACATTATACTAGATTAGTTTCAATTTAAAATTAGGAACAAGACAAGGATGTCTACTATTATAATTCCTCTTCAATATAGTTCTCGAAACACTAGCCAGGGCAATCAGACCAGAGAGAAATAAAAGAAGTAAACATAGGAAAGGAAGAAGTTAAACTATCACTATTTGCAGATGACATGATACTATATATAGAAGACCCAAAAAAACTCCATTAAAAGACCACTAGATGTAATAAACAAATTCAGCAGTGGAGCTGGATACCAAGTCAATGCTCAAAAATCAATAGCATTCCTGTACACAAATAAAAACTCACTAAGAGAGAAATTATGGAAATATCACCCTTAACAATAGCATCTGAAAAATGAAATACTTAGGAACCAATCTAATCAAGAATGTAAAAGACCTATATGCTGGCAATGATGCTACACTAAAAAAGGAGATTGAAAAGAATATTAGAAAATGGAAGAATATTCCTTGCTCTTGGCTAGGAAGAACCAACATTGTGAAAATGGCTACTCTCAAAACTGTTATACAGATTTAACATAATCCCAATCAATATACCATTAACATACCTCACATATCTAGAGAAAACACTTGTAAAAATCATTTGGAAACAGAAGAAACCAAGAATAGTGAAGGCAATTCTGGGCAACAAAGGCAAGGCAGGAGGCATCTCAATTCCTGACTTGAAACTATACTACAGAACTACAGTGATAAAATCAGCATGGTACTGCCAAAGAAATAGCCCTAAGCAACAAAGGAACAGATCAGAAGATGCAAGTATGACTACAAAGACACTCAGACTCTTGATATTTGATAAAGGGGCTAAACATGTTCACTGGAAGGATAGCCTCTTTATAAATGGTGCTGGAAAAATTGGCTCTCCACATGCTGAAGACTGAAACTAGAACCATGCATATCGGCATGCACAAAACTAAAGTCTAAATGGATGAAAGTTCTAAATATAAATATTAAAACAGAAACACTAAATCTACTGGAAAACAATGTAGGTAGAAGTCTTGGAGACACAGTGGTAGGCAGAGAATTCATGAACAAGATGCAAACTGCATGGGAAACACTTCAAGGAATCAACAACTGGGATCTCATGTTATTGAAAAATTTCTGCACTTCAGAAGAAAACACCAACATAGTGAAAAGAAAACCAACAGAATGAGAAAGAATTATAGCCAGCAACCCCTCAGACAAAGGATTTATATCCAGAACATATAAAGAATTGAAAAACATCAAGCTCCCCCAAAATTCAAAGACCCTCTCCAAAAGTGGGCATCTAAGATGAACACACAGTTTTCAGATGAAGATATACAAATGGTAAATAAATACATGAAGAAATGTTCACCATCACTGATCATTCGAGAAATGCAAATTAAAATAGCATTGAGATTTCATCTCACACCAGAAAGAATGGCTGCCATGAAGAAATCAATTGATAAAGAATTTGGCAAGGCTGCAGGGAAAAAGGAGCACTGCTCCACTGTTGGAAGGAGTGTAGACTGGTGCAGCCACTATGGAAATCAGTATTGAGATTTGTCAGAAGACTAGGATTGGACGTTCCATTCAAGCCAGCTATCCCCTTCCTGGGTATTTTCCCAGAAAAACTGAAAAGGTCATATCACAGTGATATATGTGCACTCACATTTATAGCGGCACAATGCATAATAGCTAAATCTTGGAAACAACCAAGATGCCCATTAACTGAAGAGTGAATGAAAAAGATGTGTATTTTTATAAAATTCAATATCATTCTGCTATAAAAAAGTATGGGTTTGAGGCCTTCATAGACAAATGGAGACAACTTGAGGCTATCTTCATTAGTGAAATAAATAAGAATCATACTTACAAATATCACATTGTGTCTCTAGTGTAAAAAGTAATAAGTAATGCAGGAGTAATAAAACCCCAAATGTGTAATTGCTATTGTAAAAAAGAAAGGAAAAGAAGGTGCTATAAAGGATATAACTGCATGTATGTTTAAGTGTATAGGATTGAAGACCATATTACTTTTTGTTGGATCATTGAATATAACTGTTTGCTTTTTGAATGTCCACTTTGTATGCTTCACTTTTGTAACTTGAACAACTATTTGTAAGAGGACAATATATAATTATCAACTAGTGATTTCTGTTTATTTTTTGAAATTAAGTATTATTCTACCCTTTTTCTGTGCTTTTCTTTAGATAAAAAATGCATAAAGTATTAAAAAAATAAAGAATTAATAAATATTGATTTATTTGTTTTAGCTTTCCACTCGAAATGACAACATCAGTTTTCACGTGGTAAGACAGGCTTTGTCAGAATGTCGTGATTTGAGATGACATCCACACATTTACTGGACTATCTGGATATGGGATACTGACAGATAGTAAAGTCTTTGACAGGAAATAAGCAAGTAGATTCCATCAGGGAAGGGCAAATTATGATGACTCTACATTTTTCTCTATGATCTCCACAAGATCCTAATTTCTCTTTGCACACAGTGGAAACACTTAGCATAATGTTTTTTTTTTTTTTTTTTTTTTTTTCGGTCACAAACATGCCCACATTATTTTTGGGTACTATGGTAACCTTATAACCTCTAGCAGAGAAGAGAACAGGCAGGCACTCTGGCATTTGGAAAAATGAGGTGTGCGGTTATTTTTAGACAGGCTGAAATAGCAGCAGCAGGTTTCCATTTATAGGAACTGTAGGAACCTTCTCCTATGTCTGGGACAAGGTAATGACTTCTATGAAATAATGACTTTGCCATCATAAACTTTACCCCCGTGATGATTACATGGCTCTTTAGTGGGCTTTGTATTGTGCTATTTTGTCTTTTGAGTATTAACACAATGAGGCCCTGGTTGTTCTCTGCATTTTGTCATTTCTTTCTTCTTGGCTAGAAGAAAATGAGAAGCAGAGGCAGAGTACCTCTCGTGGCTAAATTGTTCCCAGCTAACAAAACTGCGGGAACTGTACGTTGGAGTGTCTTTCATAAATCAGCCCTGGGGAGAATGAGGTGCTGAGAGGTGGAGGAATGATGTTTAATCATCACTTGTAGGAAATCATTAGCTGCACACCCTCATTCTGCCACTCGCCCATTTGTCATTTGCCAAATGCTAGTTTTCCCCTAGACCATTAACATTTCTCAACAACTTTCTAAACGCAGAGAAAAGCCACCCAGGGGGTGAAGGATGGGGGGATGTTACAGAAGCACACAGCCAGGAGAGTCTCTTCCACTTGCTCCTGCTCCTGTGAATCTAAATGGACAAACATCAGAACAGGACTATCGATCATCAGACCAGCTGACTGCTGCCGCACAAACTAGGAATGTCTTTGCCTCCCTGTGCAAAAATAAATAACCTGATCTCTTCCTGGATATCTTTCCTTAGGCAATGTGAGAGACTGCTCTTTCTTCGTTATCAAAAACTCACAATGGACAAGGAAAAGGAGAAGGTTGGGTGGTTAATGGAGAGCTATCAACATCAGGAAATTAATTGAGTTATGCCCTCTCCAGTTCTACAGACAGAAAGCCACAAGTCGGGACTGTGTAGCATCTGCTGGAGAATGAAGTAGGCAGTTTGGTAAAATTGAACAGATTCATTGTCCACACAGATGGACAGACACCTTCAAAAGATTGATCCAAAGGTAGTGTGTAAACAGACGTCTGGGTTCAGAAATTTAGAGAAGGAAGAAGCATTGTAGTTTTCTCTCCTGAAATACACTTTTTGTTACTAAGGCATGCACACAAGGAGCTTTTAAGGGACGTTTGTAGGCAAATATCTCAAATATTTGCTTCTCGTTTTTTAAAATTATATTTGGTCGTGGAGCTTAGTAACTTTCCATTCTCATTTATAGTCTTACAGGCAATGAAAGACAGCTAGTAACGGGGAGTTTATGGAGGACTTACTATATGCCCTGTACTATAATAAAGCTCCTGACACACACTAAAGAAATGAAGGATTATGATTCTCATGGTACTGATGAAAACTCTTTGTGACAGATAATGGTTTTCTACGTCCATGGCCCTTAGGTATGATAAGATCCAAGTTCCAAGGGGTCTGAAAATCTTATGGTTGGAAGAGTCTTTTAACAAACACAGGATTAGCTGAGTACGGTGGCAAATGATTAGAATTCTAGCACTTTGGGAGGCTGAAACAAGAGGATTACAGGTTTGAGCCCAGCCATGACAACCTAGCAACTTAGGGAAAACCTGTCTTGAAAAATAAATAGAAAGACGACAAATTTAGGATTAGAGCTGCTGAAGAAGAATGTGAAAGTGAGGATATTATAGATCGAGCCTCTTTAGCTTCCTAGTATAGCTGCCCTGTTCACCTACTGGTGCAAGAAGCCAGTCTGATCCAGGTTTTCCTGACAATTTGAATGCAAATGTGAGACAGAAAAGTATGACTTTAATATCTCAATGGTTTTGAAGGAAAGAGTTTTGGAAGGCTTAAAGGAGGAAGAAAAATGAATCCTGAGATATTTCTCTGGCTCAGGACAGGCATTATTCCTGGTTCCTATAAAGTTCTGGGGAAGGCATTGTAACTGGTGAATCCTGGACAGTTTATAAGAGAGCTAAGTCCTTTAAGAGGAGATGGAAAATGAGAATCTGAGTTTTAGCTTTTGTTCTCTTACTTATGAGCTGTGTAACTTTAGGGAAGCAACATTTTATTTATTTAGCTATAAAAATAGCTTAACTGCAGCTTTCGAATTTTGTGCTTTTACTGAAGAATGTATTAATTTCCTCATATGTTTGAAGTTCTTTCTTGTTGAACATTTATGGAAGAGTTGAGTATGTTTTTAAAAGAATGGATCCAAGCGAAATGTAGAGAGAAAAGGAAAGATTGTTTGGTTTAGAGAGAATAAGGTCAGAAAAAGGGCACATAAAAATATCACAGTATTAAATTTGGACCTAATATATAATCATATGAAATCCCAGGTCATGTGGTTGTGTGTGAACGGAAAGCTAGGATCAACAGTAGAAAATGGGACCAGTCATTGATTCTATGTTGTTTGAATTCTCATACTGCTGGTGCATATTTGTTCAAAGTCTCATTCCTTTGCTTGGTCTCCATCCACAATGACAGTAGTAATGACAACTATAACAGTATTTATGTAGGTATGGGCTACAATATTTGATTTTGTGTCCATAGACAGTCCAAAAGTAGATTACTTAGGCAATCTCCCAAATATGTTTCCATAAGAAAAATGTTCAGATTATTTTCAGGTTCTTAGGATCAATGAAGAGCTACTTAACTCACAATGTAACTGAGAACATCTTATCCTTGATACACTGAAGTGAGAAATATTGCTAATGTTGATCATTTTTATGCCATAAATAAGAAAAAAATACAAAATTATTTTCATTTTAATGAAAAATGAATATATATATATATATATATATATATATATATATATATATATATATTTAAAGAGGATAAGGAAATAAATGGAGTGATTAAAGTTGGCGTGTGTTTTATGATCTCTCTGGGGAGTAAGAAGGGATGATGGATTAAAAAGTTAGTCCTACTATTTCTACTTGATGCTACTGAGCTTTCTACATGCTTCCAGGGAAAAAGCAGATATGGCAGAGGAGAGGAGACAAAAGGAGAAATAAGCAAGATAGTTCAGTCAACTCTGAGAGTAAATACAAGTAGATAAAAGGGGGAGCTGGTTGGGGTGGCAACCATAAGCAGTAAAAGTGTAAAAGTAATAAGAAAGAGACATATTTTTGTCAGGTAGGATTACAAGGAAAGCCAGGCAAAAATGGGATGGCATAATTAGCAGAAGTATTAAATAATAAAATGCCCCCCATGTGTGGAAAAGGATGTGAGGCAAAGATGTAAACTTTTTATAAGGATTAAACCTCTATCGTGGGCACATGGATGCCAGTTATAAATCCTCTACATATTTTTTGTTTATTTTATGATAAAATTATACCTAAATGCATGTTTGTAAGAATGGTATTAACAGTGTCATGAATTTGCAATGAACTCTGCAAAGATTTCACTCTAGTGTTTACATTTTTTAAGGCAACTCTACCTCATCAGGTGTTGAGGTAGATGTCACTAGTAGATGTCATGATCCAGCCATTTTATGACCATGAAGCTTTTTACAATCTTGCAGGTGAAGATTAAGATGATTTCTTAATGCTAATAGGTGCCACCTTTTAGTAGGCAAATGTACATTATACATAAAACACTCGATTAATCTCTACTTTAATGTTTATTTCTAGACAGTGATAAAGAATATTAATTACCTCTAATCAGTGTGCTCCAGGATGCCTTTGACTCCTGAAGAAAGATGCCTTTGATTCCCCATTGACAAGGAAAATGGAATCAGTGGTATATTTGTGTTACTGGAAGACAACTGAGAACTAAAAGTCTTGGGAGGACAAACCGAGTGTATTTTATGATGAGAATGAAGTGTGTTTTATGATTGGAATGAAGCTTTGTTAGTTGTACCTCATATTGCGATGCTTAGGATTGTGTGTATGAGTTTCCATGTTTAAAGATGAAACAGACACTGAAGCAGGAAAGAATTTGAGTGGGTATTTCCAACGGTGGCAATTCCTTGAAGCCTGTTCTTTTGGCCTTTTCCCCTGCAATGGAAATGTATTTTCCAACAAATAATCTTCCTAAATGTTCCTAAAAAGTGCCATGCACTAGGACGGACACTAGAAACAATGAGATATTCAATATTCAGGTACATTTATGAAGGGCCTCATGGTCTAATGAGAAAGAGAAGCAGCTCAGCAGACTGCTCTGAACCTAACTCCTGAGTTAGAGTCCTGTGGTTACAGTCATTGTACCGCAGTCGGGCAGGTAGGGACACCCAACATCACACCTTCTGGGTCCAAGGAGATATTTTAGAGAGACTATGACCTGCAGAGGAATATCTTTTTATAGCTTTTAGTTAACTTAAACAGACTGGAAGTGTACTCCACAATGGCAGAGCAGTATTTACAAATCCTTGGGAAGTTAAAGGGATGAGACAAGATAGGAAAACTCTTCCAGTCCTGGCATGCTATTGAAGTATGTTGAAGTGGGAAATGACTACATGTCTAGTGTTTTTTCCCTTAATCCATCAGCTGGCCATGTAGATGTTGCCTTATCTAAAAGCTATCTGTGTCTGGGAAATAATTTATAGCAAAGGAGAGAGAAAGTATGACCGGGATTTTTGGGATGTGACATGATACATGTGGTTCTCAGCAACTGAGCTAGAAAGAGTCTCTAGGCTATTCTAGGAAAAGAGTAGCTGAATCTAGCTGAGTGAGCAATTATTTGCTTTAAAGGATTTTTAGTTCTTTACCGATCATATTTGTTGTAATTTTGCATAACAACAAATATCAATACTTACTGAATATTTGCTCTGGGTCAGATATTGCTCTGAGAACTCACCTGTATTCACCCACTTACCTCTCACATTATCCCCAGTGTGATAGGTTGTAGTTGTTGTCTCATTTTACAGGTAAACAATAGAGTTCTTAAATAATTTTCCAAGGTCACACAGCTGGCAATGTGGGAGGAATGGAGCCAGGATTCAGACCCAGATATCAGCTCCTGGAGTTCCTTTAGCTGCCTCCTAGGTTAAGACTACTTTATGGCTCCATTTTCTTTCTTTTTTTTTTTTTTTTTTTTTTTTTTTTTGTCTTTTTCCTTTTTATGGGTACCGGGGATTGAACTCATGACTGCCTGCTTGCAAGGCAGGCGCTTATGCTGCTGAGCTAAATTCCCAGCCCCAATGGCTCCATTTTCAAAGCCATTCTTCTTTTCTTTTTCTTGTTCTTTTTTTTTTTTTTTTAAGATAGTGAGGTTTTATATTTATTAAATGTAGCAAAAGGAATAAGCGCTGCAGAGTGAGTTTGGGGCAAACAAAAGTAAGAAAGAAAATATACAAATAAGAATAGAAAACTATTCATAGTATAAGCTGAAATTTTTGTGAGCCTAACCCTGTGTCCTATACAATTTAATTGACGTTTTCATGAAATATATTGATAAGGGAGTTATTTCCTTTAATATTTTAAATTTCATCCTAGGCCTATCAATTATGAAAGAATCAAAATGTATATGGAAAGATAGAGAGCTTTATAGGAATTTTTCTAATAAAAGAGGAGAATAAAAATTCCACTGAAAGCACTGGAAGCAGATTAAGCCAGTGTGAGGGCAGAATTTCATGTCTGGAAGACAGGCTTGCAGTTAGCAATTGTGAAAAGAAAGAGTTCTCAAAAATAGCAAGCGATCATGAGAAATCAATTCATTAGCTGCTAGAAGAGACAAAGAAGAATAACTTGAAGAATTGATTGGAGTTGACGAAAAAAGCAAGCAATAAAAAAGTGACATTAAAAAGCTATTCACGGAATCACAGCAGAAAACTTCCCTGGTAGAGAAAAGGAATTTGATATAAGATAAGTGAGGCACATTGGGCTCCAGTTAGCCAAAAAATAAAAAAAAATTCCACAGCCAGTATTCCAGAATTCAACACAAGAATAGAATCATAAAAGCTGTTAGGGAAAAGAAATAAATAGCTTATAAAGGAAAGCCCATCACTATCACAGCTGACTTCTTAACACAAACTCTTAAGTCAAGCAGAGTTTGGAATGAAGTATCTCAAGTTTTGAAGGAAGCAGCCTTCAACCAAGATTGATGTGTCCCACAAAACCATTTTTCAGAACTAACAGAGAAATAAGGTACTTCCATGACAAGAACATCTGAGGAAATTTGTAATCACCAAACCAGCACACCAAAATGTTTTGAAGGACATTCTAGAGAAAGATAACAAGGACTACATCTCCATGAACCCCAAAAGAAGTAATCTAACAAGAATTAAACAAATAGAGAAAAAAGAGGGAAAGCCAACAACAGGAAAATAATATGACAAGGATAAGTCAGTATATATCATTATAATCATCAATGTTAACGGTCTCAATTCACCAATCAAAAGGACACAGATTGGCAGAATGGATAAAGAAAGATCCAACAATATACTACATACCAGAAACACATTTAATTTAAAAAGAAAGTCAAAGGATGGAAAACAGTACTCCATGCAACAGGAATACTAGGGGTAGCATCTCTATTTTCAGACAAATTGAATTTCAAGACAAGGCTGACTAAGAGTTATCTTAAGAAAGATTGCTACATCCTTGTAAAGGGAGCACTTCATCAGTAAGAGATAACAATCATATATACATACTATATATATATATATATATATATATATATATATATATAGTGCACCCAACTATGTAGAACAAACACTATTGGGCATTACAAATAAAATAAGCCCTAATACAATTGTATTGGGGGATCTTCTCAATACCTCACTGTCACAAAAAGAGAGATAAACTAGACAAAAAAATCAACAATGAAATATCAAACTAACCCAAACTTTTGAAGGAATGGGCTTAGTAGATTTCTACAGTGTTCCACCCCACATCAGAATATACATTCTTCTCAACTGCACATGGGATGGTTTCCAAAACAAACCACGTACTAGTTCACAGACATACTTAAGTAAATGCAAAAAAAAAAAAAAATGAAATTGTCCCTTGCATATTACAAGGCCATAGTGCAATAAAATTGGAAATCCATGGCAAAAGACATCACAAGAACCTAAAAAATACATGTAAATTAAATAACACCCTCCTAAACAATCAATGAATCATAGATGAAATTAAAGAATAATTTAGACAGTTTCTACAGTTGAATGATGACAATACAAGATACTAGAATTGATGGGACACAATGAAAGCAATCCTAAGAGAGAAATTTATGGCAGTAAATATTCATATCAAGAAAACAGAGTGAGTGCACATAAATAACTTAATGACGAACTTCAAACTTTTAGAAAAATAAGAGCAGAGTAAGCCATAGAGAGGAAATGATAAAGATCAGAGCAAAAATTAATGTGTTGGAATCTAAAAACACAAAGAAGTAATGAATTGCAGAGTTGGTTCTTTGAAAGATTAAATAAAATTGACAAAACCTTATCAGAAAAAAGAGAAAGATTCAAATCCATACAATTATAAACGAAAAGGGTGAAATCACAGTGAACCCTGCAGAAATCCAGAAGATCATCTATGCCTACTTTCAAAACTTTTATTCTAATCCTATGGAAAATGTAGAAGAAATGGACACATTCCTAGATACGTGTGAATTACCAAAGCTGAACCAAGAAGATATAAAAATACTAAATTATACCAAGAAGATATAAAAATACTAAATAAACCAATATCAACCAATGAAATCAAAGATATAAAAAAACCTGCTGACAAAGGAACTCCCAGGCCCTGATGCATTCATTGCTCAATTCTACAAGAAATTTAGTGAAGACCACAAGCAGTATTTCTCAGTCTGTTTAATGAAATTGAAATTGAAGCAATACTTCCAAATTCAGTCCTAGAAACAAGCATTATCCTGTTACCCAAACCAGGAAAGAACCAACTAAGAAAGAGAATTATAAGGCAATCTCCCTAATGTACATAGATGCAGAAATCCTTAGTAAGATACTGGTAAAAACAATACAGCAAATCATCAAGATTATATACCATGGCAAAGTGCAATTCATCCCAGGGATGCATCGATGGCTCAAAGTATGCAAATAAATAAATACAATACACCATGCTTACAAAGCCAAGGACAACAATCATATAATCATCTCAATACATGCAGAAAAATCTTTGGACAAAGACCAGCACTCATTCATGATAAAAAACATACACAAAACTGTAATAGATGGTCTTTATCTCAATGTGATAAAGGCCATCTATGACAAACCAACAGCCAAAATCATACTAAAGGGACAAAACCCTGAAAACTTTATCGCTAAAATCATAAACGAGACAAGGATATCCACTGTTTCCACTCTTATTCAATGTAGCTCTGGAAACCTTAGAGCAAGAGCTCTAGACAAGAGAACCTTAGACAACAGAAAGAAATAGAAGTAATAAAGTTTGGAAAAAAAGAAGTTAAATTATTATTATTTGCATATAACTTGTTACTCTAAGTAGAAGACCACAAAAACTCCTCTAAAAAGCCAATAGATTTAGCCAAAAAATTCAGTAGTATAGCTTGATCCAAAGTCAACACCCAACAATTAATAGCCTTCTTGTATACAAATAAACTCACTGAGAGAGAAATCAGGGAAGTACCATCTTTCACAATAGCATCTAGAAAATGAAATACTTAGAAATCATTCTAATGAAAGTTTTTAAAGACCTCTACATTGAAAACTACAGAACTCTGAAAATAGAGATCAAAGAAGATATTGCAAACTGGAAAGCCATTCTTTGTTCTTGGGTAGGAAGAACCAATATGCTGAAAATGGCCATACTTCAAAAACTCTTATACAGATTTAATTCAATTCAGATCAAAATTCCAATAGTATATTCACAGAAAAATAAGACAATTCTAAAATTCATCTGAAACCAGAAGAGACCTAGACTAGCAAATGCAATTTTGGGCAATAAAGGCAAGGCAGGAGGCATCACAATCCCTGACCTAAATTATACTCTAAAGCTACTGTGATAAAAAGTAATGAATTACTTACAAACACAGACCTTAAGATCAGTGGAACAGATTAGAAAATGCAGAAACAACTCCAAACATACTATGCCATCTTATCTTTGAAAAAAGTGCCAGACACATTCACTGGAAGAATGATAGCTTCTTTAATAAATGCCATTGGAAAAATTGGCTCTACACATGCTGAAGATTAAAATTTGGTACATATATTTCACCATGCACTAAGCAAAATTTTGAATGGATGAAATATTTAAATATTAAAATAGATACATTGAATCTTCTGGAAGATAGAACAGGTAAAACACTTGAAGACATTGGTGTAGGCAAAAAGTGTGAGTGAAGTCCTATGATGACACAGGAACGATTACAAAGACTCAACAACTGGGGTCTCATCTTATTAAAAAGCAAAATCATGAACAGTGATACTACCAACAGAGTGAAGAGACAACCCACAATGTGGGAAAAAATGTTTTCCAGATGTTCCTCAGACAAACGATTACTACTGAGAACATTAAAAAAAAAATCCAATTTCCCAAATTTAAAATCCAATCCAAACATGAGCATCTGAGATAATACATACTTCTCAGATGGAGAAATACAAAGGGCAAATAAGTATATATGAAAAATGTTCAACATCACTGCTCATTTGAGAGATTCAAATCAAAACAACAGCCCACCACACCCCCCAAAAATGGACATTATCAGGAAATCAACAAACAACGAATGCGGGAGGGGATGTGTGGAAAAAGGAACATTTATCCATTATTGGTGGGAGTGTACACTGATTCAACCATTCTGGAAATCTGTACAGAGATTCCTCAGAAAACCATTTGACCCAGCTATTACTCTTTTCATAAGCATTAAAAACATTGTACCACAGTTATATATGTGCACCCATGTTTATAGCAGCACAATTTGTTATAACCAGATCTTGGAAACAATTGAAATGTCCATCAACTGAGGAATGGATAAAAAAAGATGTGATATTTTTATGCAATGGGGTAGTACTCAGCCATAAAGAATGATAAACTTGAGACTTTTATAGATAAATGAATGCAACTCCAAACCATACTCATGAGTGAAAGAAATAACACTTTCATGTGTAAACATTGTATTGTATCCCTAGTGTGAGAAGCTTAAAGAAAAAAAGTGTGTGTGTGTGTGTGTGTGTGTGTGTGTGTGTGTGTGTGTGTATATATATATATATATATATATATACATATATATGGTAGTTAAGATAGCTAAACTACTAATTTCTCTTAGTTTATTGAAAAGAATGGCTTGTACTAATATTGTTTGGGCAATTAACTACATATTTTTGTGTAACTAATTTAAAGATAACAATACACAATATATAGCCATTGTTACTCTCCAACTATCATGTGTTGAAATTTTGTTATTTTTCCCTTTAAAATAAAAAAATAAAATAATAAAGTTAAATGAAATAAAATAGCATCAAGCTACTACTATGGTAGTTTGCTCTGTGAACCCAAACTTTAATTATCTTTCTTATCTTCCACCAATCTTTCCTTTTTCTACTTCCTCTAGCTGAATTGTCTTTGTTGAAAAATTTTCAGACATTTCCAGTTTGCTCTTGTTTGTCCTGCAAATGCTCTTCCTGGTGACCTTCAAATGCCTCCATTAAGATGAGGTCCGTAGACACCAATGTACAGAGCCCTTATGTGATGGCTTCCTCTCAGCTAGCGCCTGCCTCTCCCAATGTCTCTCTGCACTGCAACATACTCTGGGAATTTTTTCACAGAAGTTGTCATCACATACAAACAGATTTTTAAATTTTGTAGTTATTTATCATTTTCTCAGCCTCTAGAATGTAATTTCCATCAAACCAGGAATCTCTTCTAGCTAACTTTTTGCTATGGGCCAAGTAATTACTTCAGAGAGGGTTCTCTGAAGTATAAGATTTGATCAAACAATATGGTGAATATCTACATTGAAAACTTATTATATTAAGAGACACATTGCAAATAAACCTCCTTAAAATACTCCTTGTCACTTCGAACATATTTATCCTATCACTCTTGCCACAGTCCAAGGCAGTTCTGCAAGTCCTCTTTGATGGTTGTCTCAATTCAAATTATTTGCAATTTCTGGGAAGTAGAAACATTCTGGTGTGCCTTAATCTACCTCATTCACTGAATTTGGCACCATGCAGCTTTTAGCTTTTCCCAAAGTCAAAACAGTTATGAAGGATAAACATTTTTAATTGATTTAAGACATCAAGTTATCCATGACAGACAGTGTAACCGAGGACTCTCACGAAAGAGGATTTCAGGAACTGCTTCAGAAAATGTCACAATGATGGGATAAGGGTCTTCAGAGCAAGGGAAGTGTTTTGAGTGAGTTAATGGGAATGTCTTTTACTGTAGTACATTCTTAAAATTTAAATTACCACTTTATCATAAATAGGTACTCCACAAAGTTAAAATTCAAGCAGTACTGACTGTTGAATATCTGAATGTTTGAAGATTTAAAATTTTAGGACATGGTCTTAGTTCAAACATGAAGAGTGTGGAGGTTTTAAATTTCTTTCCAGTTAATATGAGATATATGAATCAGAGGAAGATTATTTATTACTCACCCCAGAACAAGTGTCCGGGGCAGTATCTTGCATCAATTCCCTGTCCAATCCCTGGGCTCAAGGGTACATGTATGACCTGTACATGCTGCAAGATCCATTACAGGAGAAGAACCTGGAATTAGAGCTGCTTGTGGGTTATCTAGAGAGAGAAAGAGATGGGGGAGAGAGAGAAGAGAGAGAGGAGAGAGAGAGAGATGGGAGAGAGAGAAGAGAGAGAGGAGAGAGAGAGATGGGCGAGAGAGAGAGAGAGAGAAGAGAGAGAGAGAGACAGAGAGAGAAAGAAAGAGAGAGAGAGAGACAGAGAGAGAGAAAGAGAGAGAGAGGCAGAGAGAGAGAGAGAGAGAGAGAGAGAGAGAGAGAGAGAGAGAGACTGATGCAGAGACAGAGATGGAGACAGAGAGAAACTGGGGAAAGACTTCCTTTTCAGTGTGGAATATAAAAGGGGTCCCTGGTAAAGGAAGGAGGGTTGACTCTGGAGCATCTCTGGGAAGTTGCAAATCTTTATTCTCTCTTATAATGTCTTGTCTTCTTACATAAACACCCTACATTTGACTACAGTTCCTTTTGCTCAGAGGTCCAAAGTCTCTGTATAAGCATGAAATATTCATAGAGAATTATCTCTGAACACACACATTTCATACTAAGTCTCAGTCACATTTGCTTTGACTTTCTTTGAACCATCCTGATGAGAAACTCTGACAACTTCACACTCTCCAGTTTGATTGCTGTCCTAATCCAGCCAAACACAGAGGAGCTTGGACACCAGGTATCCGGGTCCAAGGATGCTTCTTTATCCACAATTCCCACTGTGTCGATAGCATTCCTTGGACTTCACGAGCAAGGTCCAGCCCGAGTAGTGAAGTGTGGAACACCAAGATCCTTTAGAGAGGCACTCAGGGTGCGTAAGTTGCCTTCCTTCTCATCCTCTCAATGCCACTCTTAGATTACTAATGCACGTCTGTGTAGAACTTCCAAGAAAGATGTGTGCATCCCAGAACAAGTGACAAATTTTGCAGAAAGCCTTAAGGAGATTCCGCTGAACTTTTTAACCCAAATTAAAGGCTTTCATTTCCATCCTATCATACTGAACGTTGACTGCTTACTTCTGCAACAGGATTAAAAATAGTCACATTTGTCACTCACGTGCCTTTTTTCTTTTAGACCCCAATTGTTTCTTCAGGCTCTATTTATTTTGAGTGATTAAATAAAATAAAACAAAGAAATTGGCAGAATAGCCATCAAGTGTCTGGCACTGGGGATAAGTTAAGAAATTGTCTTGTGAAGCTCACTGTCTCATGGAAACATGTAGAAATAAATAAATGTAAGAGGCAGTGCTTCTTATCTTGGGTTGATGTATGCATTTCCAACCATCAGGAGAGACATTGGCGATGTTGGACAAGTTTTTCATTGCTATGATTGGAGAAGGAGGGGTTTGTTATTCGTATACACTAGAAAGAGGATTGGAATGCTGCTTATCCTCTTATAATGTACTGGACAGCTCCTATACATTTTGAATTAGCCAATCTAAAATGTCATTATTGCTGAGATTCAAAGCCACTCCCTAAAATAGTAACAAGCATACGCAAGAAAGCAAGAGGGGTGCTTACTGCACAGATAAAGGGTTTAATAACTTATTGAATGATAGCTGGATTGGTATAGAAACCTTAAGGAGCCAGCTCTGAAAGGTAATTAGATGTTCTCTAAGTAGACATGGTGGGCACTTCAGTACCAAGAACCCAAAAAGATTGAGACACAAAGCATTGATTATCTGCCAGAGGAGTGCCTTTCCCTCAAGAATCCTGGGAATGACTGAGAAACAGTTCATAGAAATCACAATGAGGCCAAGAATCTGTTGTCTTTTGAGGCTTTGGAGAGTAGTTGGTCTTATATCTGGTGAGAACATGTGTTTGCTCTGAGTAATAACATGCCTACCATGTTCACATACCTGCTGTGTTCCGGGACAAGGAGAGGAACTGTATCTTTGAAGCCTGCATTGTCTTATTATATATGCAGCTGCACTGTGTATCTGAATTACACTTGGAGTCAGGTGGAGACATGTGCCTGCATGTGGAGGTGAAATGTTGCAGAAATACAGTGCACCCCACAGGACTTGCTCGTTTGAGCTTCTGGTGGGGACCTCGCTGTCCTTTCTTATCCACTGTCTGAAGTCAGAGAACACTGAGATCCTGAAGGGAGTGCCACGAGGGAAAGGAAACACTGCACAAGGGTTCCTTCTGAGCAAAAAATCACAGTTTTATGGTATTCAGCCCCTGACATATCTGAATTCTCCAGCTCTCATAGCACATACTCCCACGAATAATGGAGATGACACTTTACCAACAATATCCCCCAACTTCTCAATAGTCTTTCAATACAGGTATCATGCTCCATATTTTAAACATAAGGAAAAAGGACTCAAAGAGGCCAAGGAACTTACAGTAGTAAGTGGAGAGGATGAAGAATCAGCTGTGTCTTTCCTTTTAAATAGTTTCTTTCCAATTCACAATATCTACTGTACATTCTGAATGTTATTTACTTGTTTAATTTCTCACACCAGTGAGACAATAAAATTTTTAAACAGATACATCTGATTTATTCGCTTATGAGTAAGGTCTCGATTGCATCCGTTTATGTATAAAAGTCTCAAGTTTATTCCTCTTTGTAGCCGAATAGTACTCCATTTTATGAAAAAACACACCTTTTTAAAATCTATTCCTTGGTTGATGGCCACCTGGTTGCTTCCAAGATTTAGCTATTATAAATTGTGCTGCTATAAAAATAGGTACATATACATTGCTATGATGTTTTTAATTCTTCTGGGAAAATATCCAGAAGAATAGCTGGGTCAAATGGGACCTCCAATCCTAGTGTTTTGAGGAATCTCCACACTGATTTCCGCAGTGGCTTTTCCAGTCTGTACTCCCACGCACAGTAGAGAATGATTCCTTTTTCCCTACTGCTCCACCAGCATTTGTTATTGGCCGATTTATTGGTGATAGCAGTTCCTTCTGGGGTCAGATGGAATTTCAGTGTCGTTGCAATTGCATTTTAGAATGATCAATGATGTTGAACATTTTTTCATATATTTAAGGGAAAAAGAAAAAAGGGAAAATATATATGTATACACTGGATAGTTAAGAGAGCTATATAGCTAGCTTGTGTATGTTCCTTGAAAAGAATGTTTTGTGCTGATATTGTGTATATCATCCATATATCCTGTACTCTGAATAATTACTGTGAAACCAAGAATATGCAATGTATCAGGTATGGTAACTGTCCTACTAGCCTACTTTGTAATTAAGTTCCTTTGTTTATCCTTTTTTTCTCTTAAAAATGAAATAAGAAAATAAGAAAAAGGAGAAAACTACCATAAAGTTGAACTTTTAGGAACAAGTTTTTGTAAATAAGACATTTTTCTTTCTCTTTCAAAAAAAAGAAAAAGAAAAAGAAAAAGAAAATCAAATCTGTGCTCTTTTCCATATTGGAAAGCTATGTGCTTCTTTCTCTTTGGCAGTTTTGAGTTACTGTGGCAGGACTTCTTTATGAAGATTTACATTCTAAATTCCTTCTGGTTTGGGAAGGAGGAGGAAATGGCTTTTCTCTCATTTTTTTCATGCCTGAGTTAGTATGCCAGTGCAGCACTCTCATCACCTAAACATTTAGCCTGGTGTACAGAAAGAGATAGCGTGGTCAGTACATAGAAATTGAGATACATAAGAGGTATCTTTCTTGACAGACACCTGAGATGCAGAAAAAGAAAACTTGTTTTCCTTGCTTTTTGTTTTCTTCAGTGAACTGAGGATGTACGTGAAGCAAAGGACCATTCTGCATCTCTCAGCTGCTGGAATTCACATTTCATTTCCCATTCAGACAGTTGATTGGTCACCATTGCTGGAGGTGATGATTGCCGGTAGCTAGACAAAATCTGTATAATGATGAGTGGGAGTTGTCTTAGTTACTTTTTACTCATCGCTGAGACAAAATACCTGAAGCCCAAAGTTGGGAAAGGAAAGGTTTATTTCTTACAGTTTTTTGGAGGTTTCAGTCCACACTCAGTTGGCTCCAAGGCAGGTGGGCATGGCTGGGCTGCAGTTCATGGAAGCTGCAAACAGCAAGCAGGAACCAGCAAAGAGATCAAGACATACCTTCTTCCTGCCATTACATCACATACTGGCTCCACCCCTATGTGGGTGGAGCACTGACACCATCAATCCAAGCACTAGACAATGAAGCAATCACAAATACACAATGCAAACTCATGAGGCCTAGGGGACACAGACATAAACCATGACATTCCACCCCTGGCCCCCAGGACTCATGTACATCCTTTATACAAAAGACATTTAGTCCACCTCCAAGAGTTGCCAAAGTCCTAAGTTTCAGCACTGCTGAATAGTCCAAGTCCCAAGTCTCCTCCAAGATGTATGGAAAACTCTTAACTGTAACCCCCTGTACAAATGAAACAGGTTAAACATTTCTGAAGTGGAAAGGCACAAGATAAACATTACCACTCCAAAAGTTACAAACAGGGGAATATAAAGCATTGGAAACATAGCAAGTCCAACATCCAGCAGGACAAACATTAAGTCCTGGAGTTCCATGCTCAGCATCTGAGGCAGTCTGGTTGCAAGCTCCAAAAGGCTTTGGTGATTCCACCCCCAGGGCACTTCTAGTGATTTCAACTCCCGCAGCTTTTCTCTTAAATCCTCTCTGCTCACTTTTTGCAGCTTTCCTTGGATCATCCACATTCCTGGCTTTTCAAAACTTCTGTGGTCTCTACTGCACCTTGGGCTTCACATTAACATCTTCACAAATTGCCCTCCCAGGGCACACTGTTTGGCCTCCCAAGCCCTTTGCAATCGAGGTTGAAGCCATCTCTACCCTCAGAATTCATGCATTTTCCTTGCACCTAAAATCAGCACCTTGTGGATACTGCCAGGGTCTGCTGCTAGCTGAAGCAGTAGCCAGGCTTTTCCCTTTCTTGACTGTAGGAGTCAGTTGCCTGGATTGCAGGGCTCTGTTTACCTGATTGTAACGAAAACTTCTCTGTGTTGCTGCCATTCTGGAACCTCACATGGCCTCTGTCGCCATTCTGGAACCTCACTTGGACTCTGTCGCCATTCAGGAGCATAGCACTCTGTAGCTTTCTCCTCTGAACAAATTCTTTCACCTTTGCATGAGGCTGCAAAGGGTGGGGACCCACTTCCTGGGATGCCCTGGAGCCATCTTTCTTATCTCTCTGTTTCTCTTCAGGAATCAAAATCTCAACTCTGTCTTCACAATCCACAGCCTTCCTGGAATTTTCCTTCTGGCCAAACTCACAGTATTGGAAATTATCCTGCTGGGCTCTTTGCTCTTGATTCGAAACATAAAGCTGGCTGAAAGCCCCCAACAATAGCTATGCCACAGCCTCAAGGTTTGATTGCTTTTTAATTTCTTTTTCAAGATTAATCAGTCCATTGCCCTTTGTCTCAGTCTCAAGCAAAGTCTCTGGGCAGGAGCAAAATGTAGACAAACTTTCTGCCAAGCCATAACACACATCATATGGAGTCCAACAACCAATCCAGTCCTTCTTCCCAGCAGAAACCTCCCAAGCCTGGTCTTTACATTGAGGCTTTCTATCAGCCTTCTGGTCTCCTGAGCTCTGACCAGTATCTCCTCTACAGAGCAGCCTAAGCTGCTCCAGCTCTATGCATCCAGGCGACATGTCCAAACATTTCCAAATTCTGCCCACAAGCCATTTTTCAAAGCCTCTTGAAAAACATTGCCAGGTATAGTCACAGCAAGCGACCCCACTCCTCGGTACCAAATTCTGTCTTAGTTACTTTTTATTCGTCGCTAAGACAAAATACCTGAAGCCCAAAGTTGGGAAAGGAAAGGTTTATTTCTTACAGTTTTTTGGAGGTTTCTGTCAACACTCAGTTGGCTCCAAGGCAGGCGGGCATGGCTGGGCCGCAGTTCATGGCAGCTGCAAATAGCAAGCCAGAAACCAGCAAAGAGAGCAAGACACACCTTCTTCCTGCCATTACATCACATCCTGGCTCCACCCCTATGTGGGTGGAGCACTGATACCATCAATCCAACCACTAGACAGTGAACCAATCACAAATACACAATGCAAACTCATGAGGCCTGGGGGACACAGACATAAACCATGACAGGAGTCTAGGTGAGTGAGAGATTGGAGGGAGAAGTGTACACATATTTGATGAGGCACATTGGAAAAATGAGAGGAAGACCAATCAGTGCTGATGAATCTCAGAGTTAAAGACGTGAGGGTTGGTGGACACTGTGGTGGCTTTGAGATTTCAGCTGGTTTTGACATCTTTTGGGAAACCACCTCTTCTCCATTTCTAGGCCTTCAGTTAAGTCGGGGCAGTGCACCACCTTCTTTTTCCAGGATGGGACACATAAACTGTCCTGGATCCATCACTTCATCCTATCCTCACCTCTCACCACAGACTCCAGCCACCATGGCTATTATAGAAATGGGCATGTTACCTCTGCCTGTTGGTCAGTGATTCCTAGCATGATAGCAGTGCTACCAGGGGAAAGTCCTCTGTGATGGCAGAGATATTTGACTATTGGAGACATGCATTTTCTTATGTTGTCTAAGATACAGTTTGATTTTCTTCATTTGTAATGCAAAGATATATAAATAGTTCATGTTCTTCTGGGTCATGTGATAAGTTTGAACCACTTCATTTAGGATCATTAAGAAGTTATTGAAGGATTTAGATAAGGGAGAGATACATGCAAGTTTCTGTCTCAGAAATAAGACCTGTGTCAGGTAAGAGAATATAGTATGGAAGTTGAGAAACAGTGTGAGTAGAATAGCAGAGGTGTTGTTCTGGCAGTCTAGGTAGCTAAGATCATGGTTTGATGCTAAAGACAAGAATAAACCAAATAATATAAGATAAAGAGATACCTAAGGTATAATGGATATCAAGTGTGTTAATGAATTAGGAATGGAGAAATGAGAAACAAGATGTCAGTAAGGATCAGTCCTAAATTTTGGCTTGGGAAAATAGCTTCATTGAGGACTAATTCAAGGAAAAATAGAGAAATCTAGAAAAACAACACGTTTACAGAGATTTTAATGATCATAAGTTCACTTATAGAATGTCTTCTATTTGCAATGTCTTCTTTTAAAAATTTTTATTAGGCAGCTGGAGAACTGGGTCTGGATTTCAGAAAAGTGCTCAGCATAGGAGTTGTACATTTGAAAGTGCATGTGCGTGGTGATAATTTAATTCATGGGGATGGATAAAATCCCAGAGTAAATGTTTAAAGGTGAGATGAGAATAGGGCTTGAGTTGTGCTTTGAGTAACCCCAGTATTCACAGATTAGGTAGAAAAGAAGAATTAGAAAATGATGATAAAGAAAGGGCAAACAGAGAGGTGGGAGGAGGTCGAAGAGGTTTTTGTGTCAACTGAGGCAAGAGGAAAGTGTTTCAGGATATGATAGTCAGCAATACTAACTGCTGTTGACAGCTCCAATTAGCCGAGAACTGAAAAATGGTTTCACGTTGAGTAATATGCATGCCATTGCTGACCTTAGTCACTCTTAATAGTGTGATCAGAGCGAAAACCAGATGGTGCGAGTTGAGAAATCAGTGACGAGGGAGGAAACGGAGATGAGTTCTCATAAACAGCCCTTTTAAATAAGTATGTCTTTAATGTACAGAAATGAACCACTGGCAGCCAGAAATATGCTTGACAAATAGAAGTGTAGGGTTAGATGTGGCTGTGTTTCTCAGAATGAAGAGTAGAATTATGCTTGGTTTTTTGTCCAAGTTTAGCTCTATTTAACCAACGTATATTGAACATATATCCTTAAATCAGACCCTGAGTTGCAGAGTTAAAAAGAAGTTGGTTCTTGGCCCTGAGAAACTAATCAACTAAATAGGAACAAAGACTAGAAAAGAAATGCAGAGATGGATGTGGAAGAGGACCTCGTGAGAAGAGCAGAGAAAGTCTACCTGCAGAAATGATAGCTCAACCTAGTCTTAATGGATATTTAACTTAAATCATTTTCTTAGAAAATCTATTCTTTACATGGAAACAACATTGAGAAATGGATGTCAGTGTGAACCATATTTATAGCAACACAATTTGTAATAGCTAAATCTTAGAAACAACCCAAATGCCCATTGACCATGGGAAGGAGTAAAACAAAAGACATGATATTTTATGCAATGAAATATTACTCAGTTATAAAGAAGGATAAACTTGATGCTTTTATAGGTAAATGGATGCAACTTGAGACCATACTCACAAGTGGAATAAATCGAAGTCACCTGTATAAATATCGAATTGTCTCCCCAGTGTGAAAAAACAAACAAAAAACTGAAATAATAATAAGATCCAAAGTATACAAAAAGTATTGTGAAAATTAAAAGGAAAGAACAACTGGGATGGGGGAAGGAGAAAAAGGAAGAAAGGAAAAGATTTTATGTATATGAGTATACATATATATATGTGTGTGTGTGTGTGTGTGTGTGTGTGTGTGTGCATATATATAAATACAAGATAGAGAACTATACTATTAATCTCTGTAAGTTCATGAGAAAGAACAGTTTGTGCTTTCATTGTTTAATTGTTTGATAATTTTTCCTGCCTAAATCTTGTAACCTGAGCAACTACTTTTAAAATAACGATATGCAATATGTTAGCTAGTGTTAATTTCCTACTATTTCTTGAAATTCTGCACCATTCCTGTCTTTTTCCTTTGTTTTGTTTTAAAATAAAAAAAATAAAGATGAAGAGAGAAAAAATGAGTGTCAGTACAATTAGTCTGCACACACCCAATTGACTGCTAGGGAAAACCAGAAGCCAGTCTCACTGGGCTCCTGATGAGGAGTAAGTGCCCCTAACTGCCTCTGCGTCTACTGCAAAAGTTAAAGATAGAGCATGTAGATGTGTAGAAAAGAATCTCCCCTAGACTTCTTATCTCTGTGGAGCTTCAGAATGAAATGTACCATCTCCACAGGGAAGTCTCTGACAGATGGGAGCCGATTTAACAAACCATACAAAATGAGTAGATTGGCTCCAGAAGGGCAGCACAGCTATGGAAATCTATTCTCAGAAATGTGGGTGTTGGCGAGCGCCAATGACCCACATTCAGAAATATTTGCCTATTAATTAGGGCAGGTGGTACCATCCCAGAAGGCTTTGCTTAGCAACTGTAACCAAGAGCATCTGCAACTTCAGCCTGAGGAAAAGAACTTCATGTTAAAGTGGTGGATAGCAAGAGAAAACTATGAAGCAAAGCTTGATTTATTTGTGTCTACACCCTGTTTTTCTTCAGAGAAATCAGTAGTGTCTGGCACCCCAACAGGTACCCAACCTCCTCTTGTTAATTTGACACCTCTGTGTGGCCTTTTCACTTTGCATATGACTACCAACGATGAAACTACCAGATTCCAATAAGGTTACTGAAACACAGTTGGACATTATTGCAGGTTAGATAGGACATAGAAAAAGGACACTGATATCTCTTATTGGTTTAATTTTTGTTTCATTCATTCATAGATGTAATGCTTATTTAGCATTCTTTTGTACACTGGAGACAAAATATTGAACAAAACATTATGCACCTTAGAAATTTAAAATCTGTGGGATTTTTATTGAGAGAGATAACTTAACCACTGCAATAATTGATATTAATAAATGTGAAAGCCCTGGGAAATAGTAAGACAGTCTGGTCTTTCAAAGGTCATGAAAGTAGATAGAAGGGTTCAAGATGTCAGCAAACTTAAGATTCATGTTGAAAAAAGTGGTAAGGATGGCATTCTATGAAGTGCTAACAGCATACATCAAGGACAGGAGACTCACGGGGCATGTTTGTTACATTACTAGCTCATTATTGCTTGAGACATAGGGGCTGAGATAGAAGTATAAGAAAGTGAATGGAGAAAAGGAGGGAGAGGAGAAATAAGGAAAATAAATAAAGACGACCTAAATTGCATATTACTTGGTAATTTTCCAACATGTCTTCTTTATTCAACATGTTACTCCTGAGACTTCCATGATAATAAAAGAGATTCAGTTCATTCATTCCAACAGCTATATAGAACCCATTGTACGAGTGATCTCCATGCATAATTCATTTGCTCCACTGAGAAATAATAACTTCCCTGTATCCTCCCTGTATGAAATTTTCTCTCTGTCAGTGACTGGGAGACGGAATTGTTGGGCTGCATCCTCACTAAAACTTGTGATACCCATGTGTTATTTTTTTATATGTGATGTTCCTGGTCACTGACAGAGAGAAAATTTCACATTTTCATTATTAGTCCAAACACATACACTACTTTAAATCAATCAAAAAACCACAATCAACTCAATGGAACAGTGAACGAACATTTGAAGACACTCTTCACAAAAGACTATACCCACATGAATAATAAAATATAAAGATGAAATGCTCTATTTCATTAATTATCTGAAAAATACAAATTAAACCAGAATGAAATCTCTCTATTCTCTTATAAGAATAAAGCAATGAAAATGAAAATGAAAATGAAAAGCAAAACCAAGAGGCGGTAATGAGGAACACAAGAATTCTCCAAATAGTTTTAAAGCACATTTTTCAAGATTTACTATAAATTAAATATATATGTAACGTTTGACTGATTAAACCCATGTCTAAATTTATACTCAGATAATATCATACAAATGTTCATCAAAATCAAATGAGGTTTCCAAAAGTAGTGCTCTAACAGCTCATTCCCAGAAACTATCCAAATGAATAAATAACCCAACAGATAAACTAGTCCAGTGGATAAATAAATTTAGTGCATGAACCAATACAGTAGATCAGTATCTTAGTCAATTCAGGCTGCTATAACAAATATCATAAACATAGTGACTTATAAGCAACAAGAAACTTGTTCTCACATTTCTAGTTGTCTAACATCAAGGCACTAGCAGATTTGGTGTCTGCTGAGGGTTTGGTTCCATGTCACTCTCAGTGCATTGAAACAATACATAAACTTGGGAAGGATTTGAAACATGACAATATGAAATATTTCATTCCATTAACAGATTTCTTCCCAGTTAGTTAAATATGCTTCACTTCTTTTAATAATATTTAGAATTGTCCAGTTTAGAAACCTTGCACAATATTTATTAAGATACTCATACATATATGAAATTTTATGAAACTCCTACAAATAATATCTTTACAAATTTTTATATCTAATTGTTAATTCTGTATTGTTTCATATGTCTTTCAGATAGCGTAGGGATGCTTTCCAGGCTGATCATCTCTGTCTTTACCTTATGTATTTCATCTACTTACATTACTGATATGTGTTAATTTATTTTCTCTCACCTTATTTTGAATTTTCAACTTGTCATATATTATTTTTGCTTTTATCTCTGTATTTTCTGTTTTCCAGGGGATTAATCAATTTTATTTATTCTCACTTCCAACTCTACTGCTTTGAAAAGCACACATTTTTCTTCTATTAATTTATAGGTTTTCCTTAACATTTCAATGTAGTATCTCTTTTGTGGGAATTAAAATGAAAATTTAGTAATGTAAAAAACAGTAATGAACGGCTGGGGATTTAGCTCAGCGGCATAAGCGCCTGCCTTGCAAGCAGGCAGTCGTGAGTTCGATCCCTGGTACTGATTTAAAAAAAAAAAGGATATTAAAGAAAAAGTAATGAAGCAAAGTACTCTGAGTGCAGGGATTATGATAGATGCTCAGAGAAGAGTAACTGTAAGTATTTCCAGAGCCTTTAGATATATTACCCAAACACAAACTCCATCATCTTTCCTCAATCCCTTGCTTTATGTTTCTCTATATCTGGCTAAGAATGAGCAGTAGCATCGAGCCTATCTTAAAGATCCTTTTGGTATCTGAGTTATCTCATCATAAGATCAAAATTGAGTCACTGAGAACACTAGGGACAGCTTTACCCAGACTGACTTCCAGACATAGTGACAACTTACCTCCAAGTTTGTCAGACTAAAGGGCGAAACACACTTTTTCACTGTGCCTAAATGGAATCTAGCAAAAGTTGATTATGGTGATGCTCTCAGATTTCTGCTTGTTTCTGAACAAACACAAAGCAAAATATTTTACTTTTAAAAATTAGAATTGCTTAGGTATTAACAGAGTTGTGCTTTTCAGTTTCCATTGCAAGTTTTTTCCAGATGTTTGTTTCCTTCTTTCAATCACAGATCATAGATTTTCTGTCTCTGAGGCTCAGTTATGAATCTCATTTCTGCTATTTTTAATATATAAAAATTATGACTCAAACACCGCCATTCACACCTCTCTTAATATAATCTGAGGATTAAAGTATATTCATTTGTTAATTGTGTTTTACATTTTGTATCTCTTTTAAATGATTCACAGCTTCACAACTTTGACTCTCAATGGGCCTTGATTCATTTCAAACTCCTTATGCTTTTTTAAAAATTTGAATACTCTTTAATTTGAATAAAATTGTGTTATTGAACTGTGTTATGGCTGGTAGATGTGATCACTTTTTTGAAAATATGTTTTTTTTTTCTCCTGTGAAGATAGGATAATTCAAGTATAGAACCTATAAGAGAGACCATAAGATTTCATTACATCTAATTACAAAAAAAACATTTGTGTGAAATGCTATATGTCTCCTCTGAAATTGGAAGCCTGATGGAAAAATAATACTATTTCTACCTTGATGGTGGTGTTTGAAAGATCTGATGATACTTGTGGTTATAAACTATTTGTGAATGGAGATAATCTTGGATCAGAATTCAACTATTAAAACAATCTACACTTGCTCTTGACATCACAGTTTATCAGTCAAATTCAAGTTTCAAAATGGTGGGCACAAGTGGCAGTAGATAGAAAGAAAAACCAATGTAACCCTCAAACACATTTTGTAAATATTGAGATCACTGAAACTTTGCTTCCCAGTGGGCAAACAAACATTTCATCCTTGTGAAGGTTAACAGTGAAATATTTTAAAACAGAAAGACAGTGGGGAAATCTTTGTCAACTTTGACAAGCCCCAAATTTTACTACTTCTTATATCTGTTTTAATTTTCAAGTTTTATTTATTTTTATTAGTACATGTTTTCTATACATGATGATTACATTCCTTCATGGCAGTTGGTACTTATGCATAACATGATTTATTTCCTTTTGCATCTCTTTTCTTCCCTACTCCCCTCCTCTATCTGTTGGTCTTTTCTCTTTTGCAATACATCTATCACCATACTTCCTATTATCTGTCTTTTATTTTCTTCTTTATTTATGTACTGGGTTTCTCATATAAGAGAAAGCATGCAGTATTTACTCTTATGTGTCTGATTTATTTCACTTAACATTATCTCAAGGTCCATCCGTTTTCCTAGAAATGACCCAAATGTATCCTCTTTTATCATAAAGTAGTAATACATTTTGTATAAATAAAGCATTTTTTATATATTTGTCTGTTTATCAGCATATAGGCTACTTTCAAGATTTAGCTGTTACAAGTTTTACTGCTGTAAACATGGGCATGCATGTAACAATATGCCTTTAATTCTTTAAGGAATATACTTACAAAGTGAATAGCAGGATGAAATGGAATTTCTAGTTTTAGTTCTTAAAGTAATCTGCACACTGTTTTCAGTAGTGGCTTTACTTATTAACGCTTCCACCAGCAGTATAGAAATATTTGATATGTTACTACTTGATATTTTGATGATAATCATACATGATAAAATGATTAACATCCTTGGTCATTAGAAAAATGCAAATTAAACAACGCTAAGATTTCATCTTACTCCATGTCAATTTTTGATTGAAATGAATTAGTGTTAATGTGTAGTTTACAAACGCTTTGGCCATGTGTTTATTTACTTGTTTTAAGTGAGTGTCATTCATCCATTGACATTTATAATTAGTTTTTTAAAATTTTGTTTAAGGAGAAAAAGAAAAAAAACAGAAAAAAGGTACAAGTTATACAGAATTTCAAAAAATATAAACAGTAGGAAATCGCTAGTTAATAGATTACATACTGTCATCTTACAAATAGTTTTTCAAGTTTCAAAATTAAAGCATATAAAGTGGACATTCAAACAGTGAGACCACAAACAGTTCTGTTCAATGATGCAACAAAAACTTAGCAATATGGTTATCTATCTTATACACTTAAATATATATGCAGTTATATCCTTTAGAGCACTTTCTTCTCCTCTGTTACTATGACAATTACTCATTTTGGGTTTTATTACTCCCACAGTTCTTATTACTTATTTTTGAAGAGAATAAAACCAAATGTGACATAACAAAACAGAGTCAGTCAAATCAAAAGGATGGGTATAGTACATAATATAAAAACAGAATACAAGCTGATCAACAATGGTTACCATAATGCCTCTTGCTATCTTAAAAAGAATTGCCTATATTATGAGTTATAATAAAATTGTACAAAACAGTAAAGAACCAAACCAATAAAACCAAAACATTGGAGACATCACAGGACTTCAAAAGAAGATAATAGTCAAACCAGACTGGACATCATAGTGAATCTTCTTGTCCTCAAAGTTGTTGCTTATACTCTCAAACTTGGTACTATCAAGCAAAAACAGAATAGAGTAAAATCAGTCAAAGCAAGATGGTGAGAGCAATACAGGGTTTCAATTCAAGTTAATAGGAAATCAAAGTGGGTTATATAATATATCCTGATATTTTTATTTATTTTTCCCTTAATTAAAAAGATAAAAATAAAAAAGTAAACAATAAAAAAAAGGAGATTGAGATAAAAGAGGATATAACAACAAAACAGCACAGGTCAGAACATAACAACTTATGCAACATAGTGTTTCACCACAAGATATCGCGACATAAAAGTAGTTACCATAGTGTCTCTTTCCTTGAAATATCTGAGTATAACTTCGTATACTGTAGCATCAAACATATCAAGACAATGTAAAACCAGTTCAAGAGAATGACAGTATTACAGGGTATTTAGAACCAACTAACAGAAAATGAACAATGGTTTCTGTATAATCTCCTTGTCTATAAAAGTTTTTGTTTATATTATCACATATAATAAAATCCAATAATATACAACATGTTAAGACGATGGAGACAGAAGAACCAAAGCTTGATGGGACTTCAAAACAAGATGATACTAAGTCAGCACTAGCTATTACAATGTCTTGTTTTCTGCAAAATAGCTGTCCATACCATCTCAGACATTTATAATTAGTTTAGAGAAAGAAAAAAAATCTAGGACCTGGAGGAATCCAAATCATGAAATTGCTTCCTTCCTTCTAAATTGTTTATGCTTTCCAGCTGTTATTAAGACATTATTCCACTGAATGAAACTGCTGATTTAGTAATTGTCTTCTGCCCACGTCTCTACTGGTATCTATCTACTGTGTGTCCATTCTTCTTCTTTGAGTCTTAATACTATATGTTCTGTTTGCTGTTCTCTTTCTCATCTTTGATAAAGATACGTGATTTTTCTATGGTCAAAGTGGATCAGATACTATTTTTTTAAAAACATCTGAAGCTCTCTGGAAAGAAAGGTCGTTGTTTGAGTCAAGCTTTTCATTTTAAATGTGGTTTTTCTTTCTCCTTAGGAGTAAAAATTTTCTATCATACTTCATAGCATAATAGCAGATGTATTTGATTTCTGTGTATGACAGTGTGTGTCCAACACATGGAGGCCTGGTTTTGTCTCCAATATAGACTTTCTTAGTATCTCTGTCATAAAATCTAGTTAGAGGAACCTACTATAACCATCTGTAAGACTCTATCCTACTTCCCTAAGAAAATTAAACTTCTTGTTTGCAAAGGACCAATCAAAATAAAGGTGAGCACATGGATTTTGAGGTTTCAGTGAAGGCAGATTAAATCTCTGCCTGAATATTTACTTCCTGTGAAACTTTTCACCGTCTTAACCCCAGGCCCCCACCTGTAACATGTGACTAATAATAAAGTAATCATGCTGATGGTCTTTGCCATAAAGAGATACTGTTAATTTAAAGTGACATGATGTATATAAAGTGCTTAGCATAGAGCTGGTACATTGGAAGCTCTTAATGCCATTTTAAATATTAATAATAATATTAATAATGTTGGAGCAGAGATAATACTGTTCCCTTCAGGGGCCACCAAGTGATGGAATTCAGGAAAAACAGAACCAGAAAGTTGTTAATTTGCTTTGTGAACTGGTTGACTGAAAACTGGAGATGTGGTTATGCAAATTCCAGGAATAATAGCTAACATTTATTTCAGCTTGCCAGACAATATTCATTGCCCCACTGGCTTTTAGATTTTGCTGTGAATAAAAGTCATTTGAGAGCTTTTCACCAATGCAGGGATAAAGGTCCCATCCTAGGAGACTTTACCTTCCCTAAAGTCCAGGAAGCTGCTTTGTAGGTACCTTGGTGTTTCCATTGTACATACACTAAAGAAAGTTGGATTTGAGCTGACTGTAGTGCCTGACAGAACGTACTGTCTTATACTTTCTGGTCACTGTGAGAGCTCCAGGGCAAAGATATATAACTGTGGCATTTTGCGCTTTATAAATACCCATAGTCAAGTGAGGCAGTCTGCCTTGGGATACAGAGTATTCTGGAATGCTCTAGTTTTCAGAAAATCTAGCAGGAGGCTTCCTTCAAGGATCCTTCACAGTGACCAAACAAACTCTAATATTCAAACAGGTACTCTTTTTACTGTCTTTGCAGCTTTCATGTAAATAGAATTATTCTTTGTAAAAAGATTATTAACAGAATGGGGATTTAACTCAGCGGCATAAGCATCTGCCTTGCAAGCAGGCGGTCATGAGTTCGATCTTCGGTACTGATAAAAAGTGAAAAAAGAAAAAAAAAAGTATTAACAAATCAGGTTCCAATTCTTTTTACCTTACCAAGAGCCTTTTCAAGTCGCAGTATTACAAATACTAGTAATGCTTATCACCATACATTAAAGGGAAAGTAAAGTTTCATAGCACGAGTGACTGAGTAACTTGTGATTCCAAGTAGAAACTCATTTCACAGGGGACTCTATTACCTTTTCTTTATGCTAAAGATTCAGAGGCAGGAGAGCCAGGGCCCATCTTGGCAAGGCTGTTTTTAGCAAGATTAGGTGGCTGAGTGGGAGGGAGAGAATTAGGAGGAAGCATAATTTATCAGTGTTTCAAAAACCCGGCTGACCTCAGAATCTTTTGAAAAACATTTTTTTTTTTTTTTGTACTGGGGATCTAACTCACCACCTCACTTGCCAGGCAGGCACTTACATTACTGAGCTAAATCCCCAGTCTTCTTGGAACGTTTTTTGACTCATTCAGCCTGGAGTTAGACACAGGAGTCTGTGTGTTTTAAAGTCAGTCATAGTCAAGATAATCAGTCAGTTTTTGAAACCACACATAGCAATTATCAACCAAAAACTAAGGGACAAACACAAAAAATTATTCAGGGCCCAGGAGAACTAAGTCACAAGCCACCTGAGAGCTTTTCTCAGGGCAGTGAACATGGTAAGAGCTCATGCTTTGGTTTAGGGTCCACAAATGAGGTTTTTAACCTCATTTTAACTCATTTATTTCTGAACATGCTTTATGCGTCTTTCTGCCTTCTTTTTTAGTTATGTGTTTACCTACACTGATATACAAGTATCATAAATAGCCTCAGCCCTTTCATTTAATATTCTTGTAGTGTAAACACATAACAATTTATTTACTCGTTGATAAACACTGTGCTGAATTGAACATGCTTGCATATACCTCCTTGTCCTGTTCTTTATTCCTGAACAGAAGCTGCTGGGCCGTGGGATCTGCCATCATTTAGAAAGTGCCAAATGGTCTCCGAGCGTTAGTACCCACTTACACTCCCACCAGCCATCTGTAGTACTTCTTAATACTCCGACCCCTTATCAATAATTTGTGCTGTTTGTCTTTTCCACTTCTACTATTGAATTGTAGAAGTTGAAAATTGAACTAATTGAATTGTTGGAGCTCTTTTAATCGTGGTTTTAAAATTTATTTTATCATCTATATTCAAGGCGAACAACATAAGTTTTTGATACATAAGCATAGCAAATTATTATTGTAACACAGCATATCCACTATTTTCCATATTTCTAATTTTGTCTGACAACTTCACCTAAAATCTTTTCTTTTAGCAGGTTTTCAGAATAAAATAGAATATAATTAATGATATTCTCCAGGTTGTACATTAGATCTCTAGATTTATTCATATGCTATAACTGTAACTTTGAAATTTTCAATTCACTCTCCCTATAACCTCTCCATTATTACCACTGGTAACCACTGTTTGAACCTCTTTCTGTTTGACTTTTTTGTATTACTGCACAATTAATCAGAACTTTCACACCGAGCTACACTCAGCCTGCCTTTCTTCCTGTGTGTGTGTTGCTCTCTCTCTCTCTCTCTCTCTCTCTCTCTCTCTCTTTCTCTCTCTCTCTCTCTCTCCTTTCAATCAGGGTCTAATTCACTAAGTTGCCCAGGCTGGACTCAAACTTTCAGTCTTCCTGCCTCAGCATCCAAAGTACTGGGATTACAGGTTCACCACCATATCCAACTTATATTTAATTTTTAAAAATATTCTCCACATAAATAAAATCCTGTGATATTCACCTTTCTGTGCCTGGTTTACTTCACAGAGCATAGTGTCCTGTAGGTTTATCTATCCTGCCACTATATCTTGGTTATTACAAATCAGACTATAGTGAGTATAGAGGGAAATATCCATATCCTGATTTAATTCTTTGAAGTAAATAGCTAGCAGAGATATTTCTGGGTTATACAGTAATTTGATTGTTTGCATTTTCTTAACTACTAATGTGGTTTAACCAATTAGGTTACCTTTTCCAAAAATTTCCTACCAACATAATATATTTTATTTGTAATTTCCTCTCTTCAATGTTGATTTCAAGGAATTCTTTATATAATATATGTAACAATTCTTCTGCTTTAATTGTAATAAAATTGTACTTCTTCAAACTGTAGTGTCTTTCTCGATGATCGCCTTCTTACATGTGAAAGACTAATTAATGGAGCAAAATCACGCTTCTCAAATTTCTGGGAAATAGCAGGATAAGAAAATTGGAGATGCAGACCAGTTGCTAGGACCAGAAGGTAAAGAACAGGATCTAGAGGTACATGGATTTTAAAGCAGTAGCTTTTCCTTTGAAAGGACCTACATGCTTTCCTTGTTGTGTTGCTTGTAAGCTCAGACACTCTTGCCAGGGGAAAAACCCATAAGCATAAATTAAAGAATAAATGACTAGGTTGTTCTTTAGTGAACACATACTATATTCCAGAGTGTACACCAAGTTTTCACTGTTACAATCATGAATATGACACAGAAATCCATCCTCGGGGTCCTCTGGGCTGCCTTAAGATCCATCTCTAAAAAAGCTGTTGTAAGACAGTGTGATAAGATCTTTAACTGAGCTAGCTACGGAATAATATTTGAGCCATTAATCTTTTTGCTTGTGAAATTGTTATTGAGCATCTGTGATGGGGATTAGGGATATGTCAGTGAACAAGAGAAGCAAAACCACCTAGAACATACATTTTTAAGGATTTGAAATAGTCATAATTAATCAGTTACTAATTATGTAAAAACTCTTTCATGAATTAGTAATCATCAAATGAATGAATTCATAAGCAAATTAATTCAAACACTGATAATTGATGGGCTGAACGTATTTTGTAATGCATACTGTGAGGGAAAGTGTGGAAGAGTAGCAGTCTCCCAGTTGGTGTGGCCAGAGGAGGCCTCTCAGAGGCTCCTCATTTGAGCTGAGCTGTCTGTGATAAGAGGGAGCCAGAAATATGAAATCTGGAAAAATATTCCAGGTAAAAGAAATATCAAGTGTCAGACTCCAAGGCACACATGGATTGGCATTCACAGACGAGCAGGAATTCCTGGAGAAGGAAGGATTGGGTCTGCTGGCCAGCAGCAGGAGTCAAGGATGAGGAGAGCTCTGCAGAGGATGTCCTGTGGGCAAAATTCAAAAGGACAGAGACTGAGCTAGAGAACACAGCAGCTAGAGGAATTAACACAAAGATTGGGAGAGAATACAGTGCAGGTAAAACTCTTGGCTTTTAAGTTCATCAGTCCAGCAATTACAGAGTAAGAAACAAAGTCTACAAGGCCATGCCCTGCAGCTCTGCATAATGCCTGGACTCAGCCCAGCTCCTTGTGCACTTGTGTCCAGAACCTTCAGAAGTTCTGTTTCAGGCAAGGAATCATATGATCTAGCACAGCAGGACGTGGATGGAACAGAGTGCAGACGCTGATTGTCAAGGAGGAGTAAAATGGTGAGGTGGGGATTGTTTAAGAAGCCAATTTCAGCCCCATTTCCCATCACTGAAGCTTCCACTTTGCCTTTGGTAGTGATTTCTAGGTTCTTTAAACTTTCTTTCCCAGGTATTTCATACAAGTTGTTAGATAATACAAATGTGAGACACAAAAAAGCAGAATAAAAATGAACCTGATAGTGTTCTCTCAGAAAGCTATGAGGAAAGCTAAAAATGAGCTTTTAAATTATACCCGCAAGCCAGTGTCCCAGGCCTCAGTAAAACTGCCATCCAGTCCTACGAAGCTGCGTTGTCACTGTACCCATTTCAGTGACTCAGTAAACTTTCAAACATTATCCGCTCTAATGGGTGGTTTTCAGCACATGTGGATTCTAACAGTTTGTAAGACTTTGAGCCCTCCCTCTGTCTTTGAGAGTACAGCTATTCACTAGAAAGCTATTCACCCACTAGGTGATGGTGGGGGGTATAAAATGCTGGCAGTAGCACTGACAAGTCATCTTCTTAATTCGATCAGTGTAGCTATTCATTCTTCTTAAATGACTTCAATCATTTGAATAGTTTCCAGTGATGAAAATAGTCACCAGGAAACTGGAAGTCACCGCACCTTTTAATCAGTAATACACTATTATTATTGATTTTTCCAATCTCTGTTTCTTATCTCATTTCTTAAAGTTCAGCATGACTGTAAAATAAGGGAGTTTCTGCTGTTACTTTCAGTACTGATGATAAATTGTCATTACTTAATTCTCATCCTAGTGATGGCAGAATCTTCTGAAGAGAGTACACAGAGCCGCATTCTTCACTTGGCAATCATTTTCCAATCACAAAGCTTACAGATACTTAAAGTTGGGAAAGCACTCTACTTCTTCACAAGAAAGATACTGCAGAGGTGGTCCCATCAAAGCGTTCAGCTGACATTGTCACTCAGAACAAAGGAATAGTACATTCATTTAAGTATAGGAAGTCACCAAAATGACTATTCAGGCTCTTTCTCTTAGAGATTGTTATGTAATATCTTCTCAAGAACACACTTTCCATTAGATACCAAGGGGCAGCATAGCAATGGATATGTAAAAGCCTAGAGATTTAGTAGTTTATTATTTATTACTGCTCCATCTTAATCGTGTAGAGTGTGAAGTCCATTCTGTCATAAAGATTCAATATGCTTTCAATTTAATTCAATAAGTATTTAGGAAATATCTGTTACTATTATGTAATAGCCACTCTTACAATATACTATATGGATTCTCATAGGAAACAATTTAATGAAAACAATTATAATAAATCCCAAGAACCAAAAAAAGAATAAGTAAATTGTAAAATTCATAGGCAAGTTACCTGTGTTGTAAATGACAGGAAGGAGAATTATCAACTTCTGTCTGCACCTTCAAAACTCCTAGATTAAGCTACACACCCTTCTGTTTTTCTTCAGACCTCTTGCGGTGGTTTGCAGATGGGCATCTACTTATGTCCCCACATGGTCTAATCTGTATGTCCTCACATCTGAGGTGCTGCTCTTTTCTTATAAGACACCAATCATTTGGATTAAATTCTCAGTCTTGTGAATTATTTAATCTTTTACTTCTCTAAAGGCTCTGTCTCTACAAACTGTCACTTAAAGGCTTAGAGCTTTTAAAGAAAGGGGAGAACAAGGAAAAAAAATATTAGCAATGCAAGATGAGAAAATTGTAACTGGAAAGAGATGAAGACAAGTCTCATTAGGCTGTCTCTTTGTCCTTTGTCTGAAAAGCACATGAATCTGAAGAAGTACCAAGGAAAGGTCAGTTAAACTTTGTGCAGAATGCAATGCCAAATGTAGTAACTATATGCATCTTAATCCCTCCATGTACTATTTGTACAGCATTGGTAAGTATTCAAACTTCCTAACTTTCCACTGCTGCCAGTTATTGATTAAGAATAGCAGAATTAAATTAGAATTAAAATAAGTAACTCATGATACAGAACTTACTCATATTAGGTGCTCAGTAAATGATAACCTCTAGCCTTAGACAGGAGAGGTGACCATAATGGCTTTGGCTGTATTTCAAACTCATCTTTCCCTGAAGGAGTAAAGCCAGATGGAGAGGGTGTCTCTACTTTATCAGTTATTCACTAACTAGTATTATTGGAGATGGTTTGACCACTCCATTCCTCCCTTGAGTCTTTAATCCAACCAGCAGTCATTGTATTATTTTCTCTAAACTTTGTCTTAGCATTGGCTAAATTCTGAACCAGTCTTTCTTAGTTTCTGACTGCTTTCTTGCCCTAAATTGAATTTGATTTTATAGACTTGTATGTTTTATAGACTTGTGTGATGCCACATCTGGCTCTGATCATACTCAGTCTGAAATAGGCATATCCTAACATTGAATGCTGTATACATTCACAACTTGTCTGCTATAGATCAGAAATTGTCTTACCTTTTTTTGGTCTCAGAATTATAAAGAATGTGTGTTCAGGTCCTTTCCTTTACAATCCTCTCCTACTTCATAGTGTTTCAATTGATCTGAGCAGATTCAAAAATATTATTTATTAGCAATGAGCACCTAGGTTATCCTGATGTAACTGTATGTTGTCTAGTACTTGGAACACATAATTCTGGAAAGGAAACTGTCCAGATGGTTAGAGCAGTAATAGGAATAAAGATGTTAGGCAAGGAATGATCTTGGTCTGATTAGAGAAGAAGGTACCAGGGGTGTCCTAAAACATTTTTATGGGGAATATCACAAGAGTGCTAAGTATGATATGGGTCCAGACTTTGCAGTAATTATTAGACAAATAAAGAAGTTGAATAGGCTTTGAAATCATTCCCTAGCCTACCTAAAGCTACCAGTTCTAGACCTTTGTAATAATTCTCATAGTAACATTTTACAATATCCAGTGAATACACTGCATAAATTTAGAGAATTCAAAGGTATATTTTCATGATTGTGAGGAATATTATCAGTAAAATATAGATATTTGTTTATTCCATCTTTAAACCAGCCCCATATGTACATGTGATTTGTAACTATACCGGTATTTGAACTTTTGTGTCACTTTTTAACTAAAAACATTAAGACAGTAACCATACTTAGTATTTTTATTTAATTTTATCCCCAAGGAATAGAAAGTTTATAGCACTTTCCATTCTTTATAAGAGTTTTAATAGTTATGAAAATTACATGATACAGAATATATTATGAGCATTAGGACATCCCTGTAGAGTGTTATTCATGAACTTGGCCCAGCCCTCACACATAAACTTTAGATACGGGAAATCTGAGACTCAAAGAATGGATTAAGTTGACAAAAAATCATTTGGAAAAGACTGACATAGCTCTAGACACATAAATCAATGGAACAGAAGTGAGGATCCAGTAATAAGCCCATCCACCTATAGCCAATTGATTTTTCTTGGGAGTGGCAAGACTATTAAGTGGGGAAAGAAATATTTTCAACAAGCTGCTAGAAAAAGTACGTATCTATATATAACAGAAATGAACTTGGAGCTTTTAGTGCTGCCTATTTACAAGAATTAACAAAAAATAATTATAGCCCTAAATTTAGGCGCTAAAACTAAAAAGTTCCTAAAAGAGAACATAGGTGTAAATTTTTGTGACTTTAGTTTTGGTGATGATTTCTTAAATATGGCACTGAAACCACACAAACAAAAAAAAAGTTTGGGTGTCATCAGCACTGAAAACTTTTGTGTATCAAAGGGCGCTAGCAAGAAAGTAAAATAACCAATAGTGGGCAAAAATATTTTTAAATCATATAATTGACAATGGTCTAGTGAATATATAACAACTCAACAACAAAAATACAATTTAATATAAAAATTGAGATAGTATAAATGTTTCTTAGAAAACTAGTAATAGATATGCCGAATGATCCAGCATCCTATTATTGCATAGATGCCCCAAGAAAATGAATTCCACATATCGAAGATATATCTTTACTCCCATATTTATTGCAGCATTATTCACAATAGCTAAGATAATAATGAACATGTCCATCAATGAATGAGTGGATGAAAAAAATAACATCCATACAAATGGAATATTCTTCAATCATAAAGAAGAATTAAGCCCTGTCATTTAATGTGAAACGGATGGAGCTATCTGCAGGACATTCTGCTGAATTAAATAAGCCAAACAAAAAGGCAAATATAGGGCATTATCTCTCATTTGTGGAAACTAGAATAAATGTAGATCTGAATGTAGAATAGTGACTCCAAGGCCAGGAGGGGATGAGGGTGAATAAAAGGAGGCGATAATAAACATCAGAACAAGATTGAAGGATAAATCCCCTTATCCCACAGCACAGTGGGGTCGCCATAGTTCACAGTGACTTATTACATATTTTGCAAAGATCAAGAAAAGAGGAGCTTGAAGATTTTAAACATAAAAATCAAGGAGAGAAAAAACCTAATTATTATACTGGGTCATGCCTTCTGCTTGCATGTGTTGAAAAAAAAAATCACATCGAATGCTGTTAGTATGTAAAACTCAGTATTTCTTAATAAAAATTGGAGAAAATGGATGAAATACTTGAATATATGGTACTTTAAAAAGACACATATGGCAATGACAGGTAAGACACACATATGGCTTAAAAGAGATTTAAAATCATTTGTCACTAGACACATGCAAATTAAATCTAGTGAAATATCAGTCTACATGTATGAAGTGACTGTAATAAAAATAAGTAAAGGTGCCTGTATTGTGAGGTTACAGGAAATTGGAACATTCATACTTTGCTGATGTGAATGTAAAATGGTGTATCTGCTATGCAAAGAATTTTTGTGGTTATTGAAATGGTTTTATGTTCATAAAACTCATGAGGCACAGTGATTCTCAAGGAATATACAGAGAATTCCAAACATATGTCCAAATAAAACCTTGCACATGAATGTCTCTATCAGCACCATTTGCCATAGTCAAATGATGAAAGCAACCCAAATACTCATCAATTGATATTAGATAAAGATAGTGTAATATCCTCATGAAATAGACCATGATTCAGTCCTTAAAAGGCATGTGGTACTGATATACGATGCAGCATGTGTGAATGTTATAAACAATATGCTAAGAGAACGAAACCAGCCATAAAAGACCATATATTGTAAGACTTTATCTTTATGGAATGTCCAAAATAGGACCATTGGTAGTGAGAAAAAGACTGGTGGTTGCCAGAGGATGAGTACAGGAGATAATGAAGAATACTGTTGATGAGAGTGGATATTTAGTGTGGGTGCATGACAGTGCAATAGAGCTAGATAATGGTGGGCAATTGCATGACATTGAGAACATAATAAAAAGCTACTGAATTTAAACCTAGTTTAAGGGAAAATGTTATAATTCTACCTCAATGGCGGAAAAGCATATGGAGCTTCATGTTTACTTTTTTATGGCAGTGCACTATTTCTCCACCCTTGTGTTCAATGATTTCCTAAAGCAGGACAACCCTTAGACCTGTACCGTGTGACTTCCCATAAAGGAGAGGCTTGGCTTATATTTGATTAGCTGAATGGGCAAAGCTGTAGAGTCATTCAGTCATGAGCACAGGTCTGTCTGAAAATACAACTGAGCAGAGTTCTGCAGTTTCTCTAGTTGTGTACAAACTGTACAGAGTGGATAGAATGAATTAACCACATGATCACATCACAGATGGACTCTAATTAGAAGCACACCCATGGGTCACACCTTCAAAAGAGAAGAAACTTGCCAAAGTGAGCAAGGGTAGACTCCACAAATGGAGGACAACCAATTTAGCATTTTAAGGCTCCAGAGTGAAAGATAAGCTGGTAATGATGACATCAAGAGGATGGCTCCCAAAATTTGAAGTTTATTCTGTATGATGCTGATAGCTATGAGATCCAGTTCTGGTATTCCAGGTGCTATCAAAAGCCCGAGTTTAATTGCCAGATCACGAATTGCCATTGACTGTCTATTCTTCCATGAATTCCTATGTGATGACAAGGAGAAATGGAGGAAGACCCATTATTGCTTGGCTAAAGGCTCATTGGTGGAACCCTCTTGTGGTATCTGATAGCCAAACTTTTATAAAACCTTCTGGGCTTGAGCAGAGGAGCTGGAGTATTCTGGCACTCTCAGAAATGCCACTTCTTTAAACGATGGAATTCTCTACATTCCCTGCGGCTCTAGTTAAATGGGATGGGGTTCATGAATCTGCAATTACTTGTGTGAAATATATCTCCAGCATGATGGAAACTCATTTAGGAAGCTCAACTTTTCCAGCCAAAGGGTACCATAGCATAGGTCTCTAACTGGTAAGCAGTCTTCTGGCTCAGAAGTGTTGCCCAGTGTCACAAAGGAAAAAGGACTTGACCTACTTCCTGAGGATACTCCCATCTTATTTTGGATGAAGAAATGATCATTTATCTACTATAATCCTGTGTTGTAGTCCTTTTACATATGAAAACTGACATAGAAGTTCACAACAACTGTATAAAAAATCTACTGGTATTACTATCTCCAGGATAAGATGTATAAACTCATGCTCAGAAGAATGCAAGAATTTCTCACAGTTGTACATAAAAGGTTTTACTACAGTATCAGCATTCACCTATTCTTCCTGGTCCCAAATGCCACATCCGCTCCACTTCATACTGCAGAAAGTGAAGGCACATGATGACTTACTGCTCATTTGTTCTGTCACAAAAGTAAATGCCACTGGACCTTGAAGATAATACACTCTATTCTTTCACTTCTGTTATAAAAGATCATCCCTAAACCCCCAAAGCACACAAGTGCTTGCTCTCAAATCTGAAGTTGTTGGCCTCAATCTATCCTTCATGCCAGAGTCAAAGATGAAAACTGTATCTCTTGTCTTTTGTGCACCACTGTCCAAAATGCTTCTCACCAAAGCATCCTATACACAGGACATGGCAAGTATCTTTATAATGGACAAAGATTTAGTTACAGCTTTAGAGTTCTACAGTCATTGCGGCTTATGTCACTTAGGTGCTCATGCACTGCTGAAATGACCACCTAGCTTTAGAGCGAGTGTCAGCAAAGTAACTCAAGGACAAAACCTAGTCTTCTAGCTGATTTTTTGTAAATGCATTCTTTTTTTTTTTTTTTTTTTTTTTTACTGGCACGAGAATTTAATTCAGGGACTTCACACTGAGGTATATCTCCAGGCTTTTTATTTTTTATTTATTTATTTATTTTTTTTTTTGAGATAGCATCTTACTAAGTTACTCAGGCTCAAATTTCCCATCTTCCTAGCTCATCCTCCTGGAGTGCTGGAGTTACAGGCTTATACCACTGCACCAACTCCATATACATTTTTGTTGAAACAGATTTAGATGTGTTCATTTACATGGTAACTGTTCACATTATAACAATAGTTCAATGGTTGCATCAGAGACTATGGTCCACATATCACAAATATTACTATCTAGTTTTTTGTAGAGAAAGTTTTTCAAGTCCTGTTTTATGAGTCAGGCAGAAAGGGCCTAGTATGGCTTTCTCACCACACAGCTTATTTCCCAGGAGCAATTATGATGAACTCTGTGTGATTGAGCTAGTCTAGGTACCTCTAAGAGACAGGATAGGGGTTCAGAACATAGACTTAAGACATCAAATAACTCTGAGTTCAAATTTTAACAACTACCTGGGTGTGCACGCTAATGGAAATTACTCATCTACCCTGGCTTCCCTCATCTGTGACATGCATATGGCATTCTTACCTTGAAGAATTGTTTGATGTTCAAATTAGATGGGGTACTTGTAGGCTTCGCCTAATGTCAGGCACATATTGGTCTCATAAAATGATATTTCTTATGTGATTTGCAAAGGGTTGCATCTGAAGAACATGAAGGCTTCAGTTAAACTGGCATTTATGAGGCACGAATGAAACCTCACCGAGCCCAGGCTGTGCCAGGATGGCAGGTCGGTGTTTTCTACCCTGTGGTGAATGGCACAGCAGGCTGTGCCTTGATGCTCTCAGAATGAAATAGAAAAAGTCCTTTCAAAACAGGATTAGAACAATCTCTTCTCTCCCTTTCCTCATTTGTATTTCTCATGCCAGGACCAGTTATCGTACAGGCATCTCAACTCACCTGCTCTGATAAATAAAAAAGGTACCAGGCAAATGCTAATTGCTGTTAGCTGCCTCCCTATTGATCTCTCCATTTGGCTCAAACATCTCAGATTACTGAGTGATCTTTCCAGCTAATCACCAGTGATGGATCAGGACAAAGAGGCCTCATTTAAATATTCCTGTGGACAAATGGCAGAGTGTGAATAAGAATAATCAGTAAGTATGCATGGGCTAGGGCCTGTACATAGGGTCTTTCTAAGTTACAGGCTAACCTCCAACTTGCCATCTTCCTGCCTCAGTTTCCACGGCTGCTAGGAATACAAATGTTTGCCACTAAACTCACTTCTCTTCTTTTCACTGATGTGCTTTTGTTTTGCTTTTTTTGTAAGCAAACTTTAGGAATCGGAAGACTTTGGTTATGAGAATTTGAATGAAAACTGGTTTGTTTGATAATTTTCATTTGACATCTTGGGGGAAAATAAAACTAGCAGTTATGGTTTTCACTTGAGATGACTTCATCACCTTATCTTTAGGTGCCTTAGTAGAACTCAGTGCCTATAATCCAGATTCCCTGGTTCAGAATCCTCCCTATGTTGGGTATTCTCTTTGGCTTCTTTTGCTGGTGTCTGCATGTAATTATGACTTTCCAAGGTCTCTTGTTCTAGGCAGAATTAAGTAGTTTTTCTCCCCCATCTGAAAAAAAAATTTATCATATATTTAAAAAGCAGGAGCATATAAAAAAGGGCCATTCCAAAATACATGCAAATAGAGGGTTAACATACTACCTCAGCCAAAGAAAGTGCCAGAAGGTACACATTCTTTTTTCATTGCATTGAAATAATTCATGAACTCAGTTATTATACCAACATTGCTTTTTCATGTTTTATTACATTCCTCGTGTTGCATGTTATATCTCTGGGCTCCTTCATCCTATGTATCTTCTGCTTTATGTGCTTTGACCTTCAGTTCCCCATTTCCTCTCCTTTCCAGGAAACTTATGCTTTATATTTTAAATCTGTACACTTCATAACAAACTTACGAAAAGAAAAGGTGTAGTTTAATTCTTTGTTTCCTGAGTTTCAGTCCATCATCAGCTGGCTCCATTGTCTTAGGATTGTCATGATGGAGTATATCATAGTAGCATACAGTGGAACAAAGCCACTTACCTCAATGGCCAACAAGTGGAGTAGTGAGAGTAGAGAGGTTCCACAGTTCTCTTCCAAGATGTGGTTTCATCTGATAAAGCTTCTACAACCTTTTTATAACACCACTTATGGGACCAAACCTTTGGGGAGCCTTCCAGATCTAAACTGTAGCAACTATAGATTGGTACAACCAATATGGAAAATAGTATGGAAATTTCTAAAGAAAGTAAAAGTGGAACTATCATGTGACCTAGAAATCTCTCTTCTGGAGAGATACACAAAAGTGATGAAATCACTACCTTGTAAGGATATACGAATTTATTTTTTAAATTGCCTTAGTTGTTTTCAGAAAAAGTGGCATGCAATGTGATTGAATTAGCTAAATTTTAGTATTCTTTCATTAGAGGAGTCTAGCAGGCTCCATGAAGTTGGGGAAACACAATAAGAACTTTGAACCTCACTTCTGTTTTTTGTTGACTTAAGACCAAAAATGATACTCCAACATTATCATCATGAGTATGTAAGCCATTTTTCAAGTCTTAGCTACAAAGTGCTAGGGAATTGCATATAAAACTAATCATTACCTTGTAATGAAATGGTTCTGCAAATTACTGCTTAATAATACTTGAAGTCATCAAAAAGTTCAAAGATTAATTACCATGAAACTGGCAGTGTTTAGATCAGAAAATTATGGTTCCACTGAAGAACAGAAAATATCTATATAATTACCTAGGTATAAAATGCTGCTTAATACATTCTGGAATCTGAGCTTCTAAAAACAGCATATTTCTTTTTAGAGCATCAGGCAATTTTTCATTTTCTCATTTATCCTCTAAGAGGAGCCAGTATTATGCTTGTTTACTAATCTGTATCTGATGGCCTCTTCTGCTTTACCAAACACCTGCACCCACCATGAAACGCTTGAAGTCATATTATTTGTTAAGCTATTATATTTGTCATGGATTCCAGCAATTAACATGTTATTCATGCATATTATTTTGGGGCATTTTATGGGGCATGTATAACAAAATGAATGACACAAAGCTACAAAATGTAAAGAGATTTGAATTTTTTAATGTACCATATGAACGGAATGTTTGAACTTTATCTTTCCAACCTTTCCACTACTTTACAAATACTATGTCTTAGCAGCAAGTGATGACAAGTTCCCAGCGTTCCCACTGAGTATTTTTGAATGTAGGGAAACCTGAAATCTGGACCTCAGGAACCCACTAAAGAAGTATATTCAATCTGCAACATATTTCCTCGAGTATTTCCAAGTACACCTTCTTCACGTCACATACTTTGGCTTAGAAAGTTGGTCTTTTATGTTTTAGGGCATTTTTAAAAAAGTGAGACATAATTTAAAAATTGAAATTGGCAAGCTGTGTCAGATTCAAGCAGGAGCCATATGCTAGCAACCAACCACCACCTGGCAAGTTTGTTTCAGAACAATTTTGGCATGGTGTCTACCCTATTTGAAAATATTTGTTGTGCAAATTCTTACCTGATTGAAAAAAAGGTCATTTACAAAGAGCAAAGTGCAGAATAAGAAAATGGAGGAAGACTGACCAGAAAATGAGAGCTGAGTTGTCTCGTGGGAGACAGTCACATCAGAATGAGAAATTGCTGAGTTGCTTGTATCGGGTGACATTTTAAGAGTGAAGTAAATTAAATAGGAAGTAAAGATTAGTGTTGGAGACTTTCGTTTTTGAAAGGAAATTTCTCCAATGAAGTGCCATTGAGAGTGAAAAAGTGTCTTTTCTTAAACATGCCTCTCCACAGACAAAAAGTTGAAATTTCAAATGCAAAAATGATATTCTAACATTATCATCACGAGCGTGTAAGCCATTCTTCAAGTCTTAGCTAATAAGTGCTAGAGTACTGCATATAAAACTAATCATTACCTTGCAATGAAACGGTTTGTTTAGGTTTAATGGCAAAATGATCCTCACCTTCACCATCTCACATCTCTGAAGATTCCTGCTGCTTCTTCTAGCGGCAAGAAGGCTTTATATTCCTTTTCTAAATTCTACTTAGGAACCAAACACTTTCTTGAAAGAATTTTGGGGAGAAGCAGAAGAGAAAGGAAATGAGCATATTTTTCTTAGCTTCAAAGAATGGATAATTTCCCTTCGATACATCGATATGCACAAAAGCTTATAAAAGTCTCACAAATTCACCCATGCTTTCCTTTTCTAACCTGCTGTTGTGTCACTTCATGATAAGTCTTTGCTACCTTGTTCAATCTGCCTGCACACCATGTCTTCATTCACAATAGATCACGCAGTATTTTTCTTTGTAAAATATTTCCTTCTTCATAATGGGCAATGTTGCATCCCCATTCTCTGTCCATCTCAGTTGTATATTATCTCCATACCTACTTTGTCTGTATTATCTACCTATTATCTATTCCCATGACTACAGCTATATGTGTGTATCTCCATATTGAAATCTGTAACTATGGCTGTCTCTGTATCAATTTATAACAAGTCTCTATATCTTTCTCTATATCTATTTCTAGATATTCCTCTGTCTGTGTCTAGATATTTTAACCTTTTCTGTGGAGATATCTCCATCACAGAAAAGATTTAAAGTTTCTAATAATTCATTTTATATGAATACTTGATGGACTTACGATTAAACTGCTTGAAATACTCTAGATCAAAATAAAGAACTAGGAAAGATTGGCTCTAGTTATTTCACATGTTCTCTGAAGACAGCCACAGAGGAATCTTCAGATCTTAGAGGCATGAAAGGAGTGATACTCACAATCTGGTCATTTTGTGCTAACAGTGAGAAATATTTATGCCCTGACAACAACTCAGGGAAGTTATTAAAATTTGGAAGAATTAAACTGTACTTCCTTTGGAGATTAAACAGCTCCCTAGATGGTAAGAATAAATCCTGAAAACATATTTGATAGTGAAGAATTTAAGTTTGCCACATTCTTTTTGTGAAAGTGGAGACCACTTTTATGAGTCTTCTTGTACAGTTCCATTTACAGAACCAAAGGTCAGCATTTTCTTTTCAAGTTTAACTCATCAGCTCTCAACTGTGAATCGTATACTTTTCATACTTGTGATCACTGTTCTCAGCCTCAAGTAAACCAGTCATAGGTTTAATGAGCATTTCAAATCGTTCACTTTTCACTAAAGAGATTTGTAGCATTTATTTGGTTGGGGGATATGGGTACATGATTCGCCTCTGTATCTTGGATCCCAGCATAAAGACTTGTACTTGGCAGGGGCCTGATATTTATTTTTTTTTCTGATGCACTTTCAGTGGATAAATGCCAATGACATTTATTCTTCCAATCATAAAATGGAGCCACATTTCAATTTTGAAGACCCCGATGTGATAATACAATTTTACCCATTTTATTTTAAATCTAGCATATACTTAGTACTCAATAATTTAAGTTAGTACATTGAATAGATGAAGAGATTCCATTTTATCTAAAGTAGACATTGGAAATACACATATCATTGTTTATGACTCAAGGTCTACATAGTCAAATGTCTAAGACAAATTAATAAACAGATAATGTCAGTGCTGTTCTAGAAATACGAACCATGGGAAATGGAAGTAGAGTGGAAATTAACACTAGACAGATGTAGGTTTAAATTGTGGCTCAGTAATTCACTAATTCACTATTTATAATTCACTAATTATAACACTTATAATTCACTAATTAGCAAAAATAATAAATTAGTGAATTTATAATTCACTAATTATAACACTTAATTTTGTTCCTCAAGCTTTTTGTACTTCAGTGTCTTCATTTATAAAAATAAAGCAGTTAAGCACTTAGTCTAGATCTGTTACAAAGTTTTGAGGACATATGTTGTGTAAAAAGCTTATAACAGCATTTGTCCCATTATTTGGATGCATATTAACTATTCTGAAACCAAGGACAGCCTTGGAAGGAAATGACTCTTCAGTGTTTTGCTTCATAGGGAGCTACCTACAAATTAGTAGGCAATAATACAATGAAGACTTCAGATTTGTTGAGTGTTAAAGCTCATAGATAAGGTCTGGGGATTTAGCTCAGCGGCATAAGCACCTGCCTTGCAAGCAGGCAGTCGTGAGTTTGATCCCTGGTACTGATAAAAAGTTAAAAAAAAAAAAAAGAAAGAAAGCTCATAGATAGCACCACTATGAACATCAATAGTAGTTAGTCTGTCTTAGGTTAGTGGGATCTCTAGCACATCATGGGGGATCCTTTTGAACCTGTCAATTTATTTCCACCTTCCTTTTGAGTTGTCTTTGATCTTATGACTACTCAGAATCTACTAAGTAGTATGGTAGTATTGCTGCTTTTTTATTATATTTTGATTCAGGTTTGTAGTACATCATGATTATATCCATCATGGGGAGTTGGTACACGTATGTGACATGTCTCAATTTCTTTTAACTCTCTCGCTGCACTGCTTGGATCCTTCCTCATGGTTTTGCTTATAGTACATGATAATCACATTCATGGTAGGGAATTGGTACATACACATAGCAGTTTATACTTCCCTCTTTAAATTTCTTTTCACTCCCTCCTTCTGTTTTTCTATTCCCTGTCTATATTCCAGAGATACACCTCATCATCTCATACCGTGTGTTCTTTTGTTTACACCTTATTTATATAAGAGAGAGAAAGTGTGATATTTTTGCTTATGTGTCTAATTTACTTCATTTAACATTATGGTCTCAAAATGCATCCATTTCCCTATGAATAACTTAGGCTTATCCTTCAAAATGACAGAGTAGTACTCCATGTGTATAAATGCCATATTTCCTTTATCTATCCTTTGATGTATGCTTCCAAGATTTAAGTTGTGCTTCTATAAACATGAGTATGCATGTATCACTGTAATATGTTTTTATCTCTTTTGGGAAGGTACCTAGTAGAAGAATATCTGGTTCAAGTGGAAATTCTAGTTTAATTTTATTTTTTTAAAAGAATCTCTATAATGATTTCCACAGTGTTTGTACCTTTTTACACTTTCACCCACAATGAAGATGAAGTTTTTCTGTTTTTCTTTTTTTTTTTTTTTTTTTTTTGGCTAGGTGAGCTTTTGATAAGGAGAAATCTTATTTTTAAAGTCTTGAATGGATAATAATGAAAGGACTTAAATTGGTGTCATCAACCAGGCATGACTGTTTCCTCTGAGTCACATTTTAACATGTCTATAAATATTTGGGGATGTCACATGTGTAAATGGGTAGTGTTTCTGATATCTTGTGGGTAAAAGTCAAGGATCTTGTGAAACAACTTCTAATGCATAGAGCAGGCCTTCACAAAGAAAAATTACTAGATTCAGTATGACATTAGTTCCACAGCTGAGGAAAAGGTGGTACAGCAAAAGGTGTTGAAAACACAGGTGTGGTGTTTATAACATGTCAACCTTCCAATGGTTTGACAAGTAGATTATAGAGAAAGAAACATGAAAGACAAGCCCCTAGGAAATCAATGATAAATACAGACTAAAGGACACAGGGGCTGTGGGGAAGGACAGAAAGTTCAGCACTCCATATTTACAGTTGAAAAGAAATATTAAGGATATGGAAAAAGCTGCATAATCTCCACTAGGTGCCATTTATATATTAGTGAATCTGAGAAAGAGTGAAGCACACTTTGATCTATTAAACTCATGTTCTGTGAAATCTTTAGATATTTCACATTAGTCGTAATAAACAACTTCATGTAAGTAGCATTATTTGCTTTGTAAAATTTATGTTCTTAAATATGCAAATTGCTATTGACAGTATCAGAACTTGGTACAGAGCTCGCTGATCCATTCAAAAGTCACCAGTTTTCTCTGTTAGCTGGATTTCTGTTTTAATCCACTGGAGGAAATGGAAGCAAAATTTAAGACAAAATCAGAAATAATAACAGCTACAAAAACAAAAGTCTGGCTTCAGAAAGATGCAAAACTGCAGGAAGCAAAGCCAGATGCTTATGCTCTGCCTGTGCCTTGATTGCGATTTAATATGATCTTAAGCTGAAGAAGCAACACTAGTTCTCTGGGCTCCAACCCAACGCATACATCACACAACCTGCGGCATGCTATGTTCTTTTGCACAGAAATACCTGGCCTACTGTTCTTGAGGAATATGTAACACAGGGCAGGAATGAACACGTGAAGAAATTGGTGGAGGACAAGGTTCTAAGATTTTATGTTTGCATGTAAGGAAAGTCTTCAGAGGATCTTAGTATGTAAGTGCAAAAACTGCTTTGGAAGAATTGTTTCTGAAGCTCACTCTCCATAAAGCAAAGAGGGATTAACACTGGAAACCATAGCATTAAGCCAAGAGTTCAAAGCTGAGACAGAGAAGATTTTCCAGCAAAGACAGTACTGTTTAGATAGATCCACCAGGGAAAAAGCAGGACCTCATAGGAGGGTCCAGGGGCTTCCAACACTGGACTTCCAGATCATATGAGATAAAATAATTGCAAAACATTCTAGTGATCTTTTTTGGCCCCAAGAGATAATTGGAGAGCAGAGCAGAGCTGTCTAACCCATAGGCTGATGACAAATTATAACAATCCATTATTTTTTTAAGAGAAGATTTTTTTTCTTTTGCACAAAATGAATTTTATGCCTGTAAGGAGCTATTTGACAAATAGACCCTGGAGGTTGAAGTTTTCTGTTAACTCACAGAGTAGTGATTTAGCTGAGCAAATGCAGTGTTAGAGTTTCCTTTACAAAATCCTTCAATGTGTCTCAGACTGTCTACAAGAGCCCACACCACCCCTTGCCTAACATTATCTCTTAATGTGAGGAGAGAGTTCCTGAGTGCCAAGGGCCAGTCAGTGTCTGACCCCACTGCTGAGCCTGCAAAAAGGGAGCTGCTTAAAAATCTGTGGGACATTGTGGTGCAGGCATGTGCTCATTAGGAGAAGGGCTGGAAATGTACCTCAGAGAAGATAAGATTAGGATTTGCCTGAAATAACTTTCAGTTGTTATGAAGATATGTGGATCTAATCCTTCCCCTTGGGGTTGCTGAAACATGTTCATTGATTTTCCTCACTGCTCGCTGAATGCCTAGACCATGATTTTTTACTTGTAAGAACTATGTTCTTTCAAAATAAATGCTAATTTTGCTCTAAATTCACAAGAAAGTTGTCATTGGTAGCCTTTTTATAACCAAATATAACACATTGTTGCTTTTATAACCCAGTTGCAATCCCCCAAAGTCCATTCCTAGTATAAATAAGTCCTAATTAGTTCATGACAGATCATAGAAACAGAAAAAGAAGCAAAAACAAAAAACACAACACACTATAATACTGAAATGTGTGTGTTGCAGCAGCCTAAACTCCATAACATACCAGAAGGGTTTATATTGGTCTCAGTGTATAAAGAATTCTTTGTGCTAGGAGCACACCAGCACAAAAGGCCTGAAATATTCTTCCCAAAGCCTGGAGTCCTGTCAGGGATGAGAGAAGGAAGGAAGAAGGGAATGAAGGAAGGAAGGAAAGAAGGAAGGAAGGAGGGAAGGAAGGAAGGAAGGAAGGAAGGAAGGAAGGAAGGAAGGAAGCAGGGAGGAAGGGATAGAGGGAGAGAGGAAGGGAGGAAGAAAAGGACAGGAGGGTGAGAAGTCTTTAGAGCATAAAGATGTATTCCAGAGACTTGGAATGAATTGCTCCTCTGGGGATGATCCGTTGCCATAGCATTTGCTAGTCCATGATTCATATGATGAGAACATGGAAGGGAAGAGTCAGTGAAGCTGAACTGGAATTGGAATGACTCCCATCTCACTTCCCCAAGTTGATTCCAGCAAATCAATCACAAGGAGACTGGGAAGGAACAACCTCTGAACAAGAAGAAGCAAGACTTAGAATAGGAGAAGTAAAGTAGAACTTTGTATTAAAAGTGTCTTAGGATAACTGAAGCTCCGAAAAGATGAATCAAACTGTGAAGGTTTGAATGTGTGTTCTGAGCCTGGAAATGTCAACCGACGGACTTCACCTTAGCTTCACGTTCCATGGTGGGGTGGTCTTTAAAAGCAACAAGTTGGAGCTGCTGGGTCTGAATTCCAATTCTAACACTTACTTCTTTTGAGACCTGAATGCACTTCTAAAATCTCCTGTGAGTTGTCTTCCGTTTTTGCAAAATAAGAATAACAGTAGCACCAGTCTCAGATGACTACTGAAAATGAATTGAGAAGAAATTTACATAAAGCACTTACAGCAATACTGCTACATATAAAAGTAATATGTAAGTATTCACTGTTGGGTTTTATTTATTATATAAAACTCAAAATAATATTTAATTATATAGAATGTTTTATTATATATAAAATTATAATTAAGAACTATGTATTTTACCACCTATAATATTCTACTAAATTGTAACATGTTTTCTAATTGATCAATTATATCTTTACTTATTGAATAGTAGTTTTTATTAGGAGAAATGTCTGCACAGCATCTCTGAAGATAAATTTGTTTTATATCTAGAATTTTTCAACAAAATTTGAATTGTTTTCTACATTTTCTGAGAAAAATTCACATATCTGGCCCTATCATATCTTAGCTATGGGACTAAAATAAACAACCTGAAGTTCTAGTTTCTTTGTGTTGAAAATAGGGCTAAGTAAAAATTTATCTAAGATAGGGCAGGTCTGCACAATGAGTGTGCTGTGCCTGAGTTACAAGGGGGTCAAAAAGTGAATGTCAAAGGCCTTGCAATGAATAAAATCTAGGGTAACTTGTCTGATTCTCTCTGACAAGGCTCTTTTTACACCAATGTATCCTAAAAATATTACCATTTCCTCTGAGTTCAAAAATCTTGTTATGCAAAACTAGGAAAGACCTTGCACCCAAATCCCTGGGTACTAGATCAGGTACAGGGCAAGTGAAACACAAATGTTCATTTCTTAGTTCAGAGGGCAGAATAAGAAAGAAAGTTACAACCATTCTTTCTCTTTGGTTATTTTATTTTGTATACAAGTGACATTGGAGCTGGTAATAATCTGATTACTTTGAGACAAGCAATCATGTGGCTTACAAGTGTTGCCCGTATACTCTGGAATTCCTGATACTGCTGGGAGGGTGTTGATTTTGGAGCCATAGAAACTAGCATGACCAGTTGTCCTACTGTGCTAAAAAATGAGAGCTCTCCAGGGTATAAGAAATCTATGCTTTTAAGAGAATCCTCGCTTTGTCTGTATGATTTGATGTTTCTGAATCACACTTTTCTATTGTGAAGTGAGAAAGACAAAGCCCAACTTCTAGTTGTTTTTTATCATACAGAGAACTATATGAAATGCATACAAAATGCAAATGTTACACCTGTCCTGCTCTACCCCTCCCACCCCAAGTGGAGTCATCAGAATGGTATCTATGTAAACACAGGCAAACCACAGAAAATGTTACAGCTTCAATTTCATCATTCATAAAATCAGAATAATACCTTTGATGAGTGAGAGGTTAAATTTCAACACAAACTCACTCTAGTATTATTCCAACAATTCTTGGATTATTGGCCCCCCTTGTATTTCTGCTTTCATTCATTTCTTCCAGTGAGTTTTAATCCATACATTTTATATAGAATGAGCGTCCTGAGAAATAAAGCTTCCAGCTTTGGGTAGAACCGTGGTATTATCAATATTTCTGCATTTGGGGAATTTCAGGGGTGATGATCTTCCATATGGCCCATACCCTGTCCATGGGGAGGGTGGGGTTTTCTCTGTGGCATCTGTGGAAGATCCCCAACACAGTTCTCACAGACATCAAAGAGCTGGCCGGGATTTCATTAGCATCTCATTGACCTGACATGGCAGGTAAGTGCTTCTTTCTAAACCCCATTAATCTCCTTCATCCTTAATAATGCCCCATAGGAGCGAGAGGAGGAATAAAAAGATGGCTACAAACCTCCTTCACATTTGATTAGATGAAAAACTGATTTTTATACTCAATTTTATGATTCCTCCCCCTCCATCCCTTCTTACTTCTCTTCCTCTCTCCTTCCTTCCTTTCCTCTTCTCCCATTCCTCCCTTCTTTCCTTCCTTCATTTTTTCTTCTCTCTCACCACCTCTCTTTCCCTTTCTTTCTAACTTTCCATTGTTTATAGTTTGTGTTCTCATTTACAGCACAGACTCTTTGCTACTTTTAATTCTTCTTGATTCAATGTAGTTGTCTCTGACCTTATCATCAGTAATTATAGATAGCCTCCTTGCATAATTCATTCAATTGGGTACTCAGTAACTATTTATTGATCATACCGTGTCAGATACTTTGTGAGGTAATTATGAAAGGAAAAAAGGTTCAACCTGATTATTTCTTTCAGAAAACATTGCTTTTATTCAAAATTATATATGATTATCTAAAGAAAAGAGGATTTTCTGCATATCCTGTCTCATTTCATTCTCATCCATGTACAGATTAGAGAAAGTAATTAAGTTGCCCAAGGTCACTAGCCGGAAAGTGACAGACTCATGATTCAATCTAAGACCTGTTTCACTGAAGTGAAATGGGTCATTGTAATTTGGGTGTGCATTTCTATTCTTCATAAAGTGGTTACTTAAAAGTTTTTACTACTAAGATAAAGTATGAGGTCGGGGGTGTTTCACTTTGTTGACTCTTTGTGATCAAAGTAGACCCTGTCCTAAAAGCTTAGCATTCTAAAAGGGAACTGCAGTTCCCCCCCCCCCAGCCCCTCACCCTAACCTTCACATATGCCCATTCTGAGCCATTCTATAGCCAGGATTATTTTTTTTTTGTCTATCAAACTATCAGTCCTTATCTCATTTTCTTTAATCTTTGTTCTCTGAAACTAGCTAATATGGTATATATCACTTTGTGTGCTAGCTTGTGAGCATTTTTAGTGTCAGTGCTACTTCATTCTGGCTAGAACATCCTGAAACCTTTGTCTTAACCTCAAGATCAATGCTAGAGAAACTCTGGAAGTCTCTAGGAATTATGAGAAGATTGTGTAAACTTGGGGACCGTCCAATCATATTGGGCTGTCTTCTAGAAATATTTAGATCTGATTGACTTCAGTGAATGGTATTTAATAGACTCATTAACCTACAGCAGCTTGATAGACTACAAATTTCCTTTGCCATGTGAACGTTTAGGCCACCCAGGAAAGGTCAGAAAATTTCAAAGAAGCCAAATAGCTATGGAGCTGATCTGGTGTTTCCTTGGTATGTGTTTTGTGTGTTGTTTGGCTGGGAAAAGCTCTGTTGGATCATTAGCTTTTAACAAGATGATTAAATTATTACCTCTGACACAAAATGTTTGGAATGAAAAGCATTATTTTTAAGTCCGTTAAGACTCCACATTAATTCATTCTTGGGTTCACTCCCTCTTCAAGCTAGAGAGTTGGCAGTCATCATCGGGTCAGTATGTCTCAAATGAATTCAAAGATGGAAGAGTTTTGAGATAGAAAGAGAGGGTGGGAAGGAGAGAGGAGAGAGAGGGGACCTCATAAATTTTTCATTTTCTCAGGACTATATGGATTTTCAATTTTTCAATGAAAGAATAAAATATATGTAGATTTTTTGCTGCAGTGGGTGAAAGAGAAAATCAAGCATCCACCTCATGGTAATATAATCTTCCTAGGTGTTTGAGTCGTGATGTTGTAATTGTTCTCTTGAATGATTAGAGGATCTTCTCATTTGTCATTTAGCTGCAGTATGACCAAAGATGATTTTCTTTTTTCTCTAACACATGACTCACAGGAAATGATTCTTTACCTTCTAGCTGCAAACACATGAACCAACTCTCTCTCTCTCTCTCTCTCTCTCTCTCTCTCTCTCTCTCTCTCTCTCTGTGTGTGTGTGTGTGTGTGTGTGTGTGTGTGTGTGTGTGTCGGTCTGTCTCTCTGTCTCTGTCTCTGTCTGTCTGTCTGTCTCTCTCTCTCTCTCTGTCTTTTCCTGGAGCTGCAGCTCTCTTCATTCCTCTTAATGTCTTTCTCTAACCCCTAATAATCACACTTCTGAAAGGCCCTATTACTGAGAATATTCAAAGTGTGACAGGATAATACACTAGGAAATATGCTGTGGAGGATATTATAGTCCTGGCACCACTAAATGACCTAAAGTTATCTTGGTTTCTTTGATTAATTAACCTTGTGGTTCAGAATTCTTGGGTTTAGATTTCTCTCTGTCCTTAAGTTTGTAAGTGGTCATCACAACATCTTCTCCCTTGATGCTGTTTTTTGTTTGCTATTGGTGTATTCTTAGACTCTAGATTTGTTTCTGAAATGTTTATTTGCTCAAATGTGATTACAGTTCTAGAGTGTACTGAGCATGGTGGATGGGGCAGGTAGACTTGAGTGTCACTTTAAGCAGCTTGCAGTTTTGAACACAAAGTGTTCTCCATGGTGCCTCATGTGCACACAAGGAGAAAGTACATCCTTTTACCCATTCCAGAGGATGCGACAGATGAGGGGTTGATTATTGCTCACCAATCAGAAAATTACTGGAGGAGAAAGACAATATGCAGTTATATGGGTAATTCTTATAACATTAATGGGAGCTGAAGGAGTTCAGTGTGTATTTGTGTTTGAGGGTCAGGTGAGTAGTAGTAAATAAACATTAGAAACAGCTAAATAAGAATTAAAATCATGAGCCATGTTCTGGGGAGCTTGACCAATGCGCCACAGGGAGTGTGAAACCATGCAAAATATTTTATCAAAGCTGAGATTTTAAAAAAGTTCACTGTAATGAAATAAATGGTGAAACTCAAAATGGATAGAAGAAGGGACAATAGTCAGGAAACTCCTGGAAAACTGCAGCCATAAAAGTAAACGCAGCAGCAGAATATGAGCCTGCAGTTCCAACTGTGGATCTGTCTGCAGACACACTTCTATCTCCTCGCCCCATAACATTACCTTTAATTTAAAGGTAAAAACAATTCCCAGTGATGAACAAATATATTCCCTGCATTCTGTCATCTTCTCTTGCTTTCCATGGCCATGTTACAGAGATCCTCTAATTTTATTTCTGTTTTCTTAATTGCAGTTGAATATTTAAGTCCACAGCTTTTCTGTTAATTAACGATCACAGGATCTTCTTAGTCCTCTAGGACTTTAGAGACTTTAGTCTCAATTTCCATGATGTTATACCACTGGGAACACATAAGCAAACAGAATATTATAGGTTGGTAAAAATGACAGTGATTTTAGAATGTGTTAAAATGAACACACTACCTCCTGTCACTGAACCTGAGGATTGTAGAAATACAGGTGATTTTCAGCCCATTTCATCTCTACCATGTACACAAAGTCCATATTAATTGATCAGAATCATGTGCAAGCGCGCATTAAAGCTCAGTCTGTTTAACCTGGAAAAGCAGAGGAGCATATCTGTCTCCCTTACCTCTCAGACTGAGCAGTATATGAGAGAACAGTGAACTTTAAATGACTCACATGAAAATGACTTTGATTGTAATGCCTAAGAAAAGAAAGTAAACCACTTAGTAATGGAATTAAAGCAAACAGAGTTAGTTTTTATGAGTCCTCTGAAGCCCAACCTACCCAAATAGAACAATGTGTTTACTTACGCTGTGTGTGTGTGTGTGTGTGTGTGTGTGTGTGTGTGTGTGTATTTCTCTGTATATGCATTACTTGTTTTCAAAAAGGGCTGATTCTGAATATTTTCTTTTTCTATAACTAAATTTCATATGTGTAAAATAGCATACTGCTTTGTAACTCTGATTCCTACATGTGATATTTAAAATACTTTGGTCAGGCAGTTTGATGAAATTTACTTTAGAAGAATCTACAAAGAAAAAAAAAAGGCTTTGTTAGACTATGTCTTCAAAATGCCTAAAGGAATCACGGAGTTCTCAAAAAGGTATTTAAAAAATTTTATTAGAGTATGTTTGCAGGGTACAGTGATTACATTCACCACGGTGAGTTGATGTGTGCATAGCACGTCTTATTTCTTTAGTTTTTGTTCCCTTCTCCTCTCCTTCCTCCCTCTGTCTCTTGGTTTCTTCTCCTTTTGCAATGGATCTATCTCCCTGTTTTTAATATCTTTTATTTTAATCTATATATTATTTATATCTTGGGGTTTTATTATAAGAAATCATGCAGTATTTAAGCTGGTATGTCTGATTTATTTCACTTAAGTTTGTAGTCTCAAGGTGCATTCATTTTTCCTAAGAATGACTCTTATCCTTCTTTGACAGGGTAATATACATTGTGTATGAAAACCACATTTTATTTACTCACTCATTTGTTGACAGGCATACATGGACTGATTTCAGGATTCAGCAATTAGGAATTGTGCTTTTATAAACATGGCTATATATATATATATATATATATATATATATATATATGTAATATGGATACTTGTTGCTATGTGCTGAACTAAAGTCAAAATGTATGAAAGATTTAAATCTTAAAAAGTTTCATGTCCCAGTTTTGTCACATACCTCTATTTTTAGGATGTCATTAGTTTTTTTAAATAATTAAAGTCACATGAATTAAGGTAAATTGATAGCTAATTCTGTTATACGCTTATGATTAGCACTTGATCCTCACAGTTTCCATGTTACACATTCAAAGATCACAGTCAATGATAATTGTGTAACATCTAAAAATCTTCCCCCATCCCTACCTCCTTCCTTACAAGGAAGATTCCATTTACCGTTGGCAACGCGTAACATGGAAACCCTTCCAAATCCACAGTTATCTCTCAAATTATATTACACCCATGCTGGATACTAAAGTGAATACATTGCCCTGCCTCCCCACAAGACATTCCAGGGGCACATGGGGAATGAGAAGAGGCAAGCCTGCTGAAGGTGTGACATTTGCAGTGAAATACATGTATGAAAGCCCAGAACTATTAAAAATATGTAGCATTTTGTTGGAGGTGGGTAGGAAATAAAATCGTTGTAAGGGAGCTGATCTCTGAGCAGGATTTGATGAATGACTGAGAATTGTCTAAGAGGAAAAAGCGGGTGGAAACTGAGAGTGGAGAAATGGCAGGAGGTGAGAGAAGGAAGGAGGGTATTCCAGTGAAAGGAGTGTGTGTGGAGAATCAGACCCGCCGTGGAGCACAGGAGCCCTCCTGCCTCATGGAATTAAAGATGAAGCGAAGATGAGGAGGTGAGGGTCTGAGTGGTTGGGACAGAGAGCTGGGCGGGGCCAGTCTAGGGCTTCAGGACACAGCTACCCAGCTCTACTGTGTCATTCTCAATATACAGCACAGGTCCCTATCCTCATTTTTTTTCTAGTGATATTAAAAAAAAATACACAAACCCAAGTAATGAGATTCCTAATAACATCTGAGCCACAGAAATGTTCTGATGAATATGGTTCTGCCACATTCCTTTCTGTCTCCTTTGTGAAGTAGTCACATGTGTTTTCTGGAACATTTTGCTCTGCTGTCACACAAAGCAGATAACTATGCCCAGTCCTTGCTCTCTTCCAAAGCAGGTAACACGAACTGCTCTTATTCTCATGCTTCATCTGCTCTCCAGGCCTCTCATACCAACAGAGATCCTCCGGAGTCCCAACCTGGCTCGCATTTCTTGTGGGCAGGAGCTTGATCGTTTTGAGGAAATCTATTAATAGGGACACAAGTTCTCGGTCATTTGTCGCAGAAGGAACAACGAAAGAGAGAGATAGAGAGGCAGAGACCGAGAGAGACAGAGACAGAGACGGAGACACAGTGAGAACTTGTTATAAATGAGCAGAACTTTCAGAGCCAACTGAAGATTCAAGCATAGATACAAGCATCATCCTGTAAATCCTATGAACTCTGTTGCTGATGTAACAGATAGAGGGACCTGCAGCTGCTCCTGTGCCTTAACTGGAGATAGAAACCACACTTAGGAAACTGAATCGAGGTGCTGTCTAACCTGCCGGTTTCCCTCCTTTGTCTTGGCCCCACGCCTGGGAATCTGATGCTGCCAAGTAAAAGGAGGAATGCAGTGAGCAGCAACAATGTCCCTGGTACACACAGGCGCTCATCCATAGAAATGTGCAGATCATGGAAACTTGCTCTGTAGCTCAGAAAGAATGTTCCCCAAACTCTAGGAGGCAGAAGAACAGTGGAAGAGGATACAGTATTAGTTACGGTAACTGTTAGGTCTCTGGAGTTTGGGTGAACGGTTTCAAGCGTAATCATGGCGTCACTGTTAGTATCTAAATCTCACTGGGACAAGACCTGTGTTTGTTTAATCATTCAAATATCCCAGCACCTACCACGGAAAACACACAGCAAATTCTTGCTGATGTCTTTAAAAAGTGAATTCTTAGAATATTTTATTTTCTTTCAGACTTATACTTCTCTACTATAAAGTGAAAGTAGAAAATTACTATGTTCTTATGAAGATTCCTTCATGATGTTTAAAGGTACTCATGTTCCTAACAAGCTACTTAGTTTGTTAGTAGTAGTAGTATTTTGCAAATAAGGGTCAACATTCTTTCTTTTCCTATTGTGTCCCCTATGTAATTTATGCAGAATAAATAGAGAATCAGGATGGCAGCTGACAACGAATGTATCTCTGAAGAAAAATTATAGAACAGCGTAATATAATATTTTGTGTGCTGGTAAATAAATGACATTTATTTGTGAGGTAATTGACAGAGAAACTGCTTTATACTTCATTATCTCTACAATAACGTTGGAAATAACTAGCACTCAGCAGAGACTTAGGGGCATTTTATCGATTGGGGGATTTAGAGTATATATGCATCTCTTACAGCTTTAATTTAAAATTTGGGCATATTAAAAGCAAGTGAATTTGCCAGCATTTGGAGAGCTGAGCTAAATCAGTGACCAGGAATTGGGTGACATAGTCTACTCCTAATTTCTTGTGTGGTGTTGGTATGTTTACTCCAGAATACTCCAAAATTCATTTCTACTGCAAGAATTGTGTGTACAAATGTGTAAGAGAGATTATATAGGTAAATCATTACTGGCAAACTTGTCATATTAAGAAAATGAAGGAAATTGAAGCAGTCCATCAGGATCCCCACTGATAAAAAATCCAAATTATCAAAGGTTATGGAAATGGGAAGATACCTAAGAGCAGTTTTCAGCAGATTAACTGGAACAAAACAGAAATAAGCACCCAGGAAATATGAGCAGGATTCGCATTTGGATGTATTGTTTTGGACTAAGAAGATGATACATCTAAAAACTTTGATCAAGACTTGGAACAAAAAGTGAAATGCATAGCATGCTTGAGAGTAAGCCCAGAGTTCTGAGGCTACAGGAATATTTATAGCAATGGGAAATTCTGCAAAGAATGCTTTGGTGAAGGGAATGGTGATGGAGCAGAAAGGAACTTTAGCATTTATACCCACAGAGAGTGAAGTAGGAGAGGAGGCGGTATAAATTGATTTGAAGTGGTGGTGAGTAGTTTCCACTTTGAGCCAGTCATGTGGGGTGGGCACACGGTAGGAAGATAAGAAAAGAAGAAAAATATCAGGTGTCAGTCACAGCCACCAAAGGGATGATTCCTCCCAACACAGTTAAAGAGAAGAGACATTAAAACCTGTGGACTGGATACTCCCACCCACAGGACAGAGAGAAAGAAATTGTGTTGTAATAAATAGATGGAAAGATCTTATCCACAAAGCTAAAAGGATCAAGAGAGTCTGCTGTCACATTACAGAAGCCAAGACAAAAGCAAATAGTCAAGAAGCAGGTTGGGCAGCTGGAATCCACAACAGAATAAACTAAAAGTGTGGGGGATCAGGAAAGACAGGTTGGCACCCAGCTATTTGCTTTGAATGCCTAGATTCTTTAATGCCATTGTGGCTTTCAAAAAGCAGGTTAGTTGACAGGTGACATAGACACCAAAGGAATAGCAGGAGGATAGGTTAAAAGGAAACAGAAGCATAGCTATAGAACATTTATCTGGAAGTTTGGCTGTGAAGAGAAGGTGACAAGTAAAACTAGGGAGTAGGGTCATTTTAAAATCGTTTTGGGATCAGAGGAAAATATACTGCATTTGAAGGAAAGTCTGTTGAGAGGGAGAGTCTGTAAATATGAAAAATCCAGTCCTTATATGTTAAGGCAGTATAAATCTCTCCGGAAACAGAGGCTGGACTCTGGAAAACCTTGCCCCCTCTCTGAGAAGAGAAAGGTAGGGCTAAGTGGCAACATATCTCTTACCTCTGAAAAACTCTCACATTTCTAGGTACTATAAATACAGCTTTTTCAGTTAAGCATTTTGTTCTTAGGTCATTAAACCTTTGCAGACAGTCTTTAATTACCTTATTATCTCTAGCTTACATTATATAAATAAAGTATCAAAACAGGTAACCAAATTATTCCAGATTCTATTCTAGGGAGAGATAGAAGTGTGTCAAGATCTCAAATCACCACACTCTAAAAGAAGAAGCAGTGCTCAAGCCTTCTGCATGTGATCATATTTGTCTACACTCATGTTGAAATGTGACTCGAAGATGAGAGTGAGATAATTGGATGGTGTTAGGCTTTGAATATGGTGAGTGTGTGAACTTATATGTATGGATGTTATAGATAGAAATGTGATCCTTCAAAAGATAACATTAGGGGATTTAGCTCAGCGGCATAAGTGCCTGCCTTGCAAGCAGGCGGTCGTGAGTTTGATCCCTGGTACCGATTAAAAAAAAAAAAAAAAAAAGATAACATTGAAACCCTAATCTGCTACCTGTGAATAAAAGCTTATTTGAAAAAAAACACAGGATCTTAGCAAATGCAATCAAGGTAAATTAATTAAGATGTTAGTTAACATACTCAAGTCATACTTTAGTACAAGAAGCTTAATCTAATTTTAACTATATTCTTAGACACAGAGACAGACATTGTTATGGTTTGTGTCTAGTTGTACCCTAAAGCCTTATGTGGTCGTAGCTGAAGCTTTTCAGAGGTGACTGCATTTAGGCTGTGTGATGCTGGGATTGATTCATTGCATGCTCTGGTTATGATCCTACTTCCTGGGAAGTCTACATAGATTTTAATGGACAGAAAGAGGGCTTCTTGTTGCTTGCTGCTGGCTGCTTCACTGACTTCCTATCTTCCATGGCATGAACTGCTTCTCATCTGTGATACTCCTCTGCTGTGCCATCCTGCTTTGGAGTCAGCCTATCATGAGTGAAACTGCTACATACTGTATTTTGTCTCAGTAAGAGAAATAACTAAGATAGAATTAAACTAAGACAGACAGACAGGAGAAAAAAAATCATCTCTGATGATGAAGACCAAGATCAGTGTGATGTTTGTGGATACCAATAGTGTCAAGCACTGTCAGGCCACTCGGGAAACAATTCTCCCAGTTTTACAGGATCAGAGGGAACATGACTCTGCTGATGCCTTGATTTCAGACTTCTACCTCTTAAAATATTAGATGAAACATCTCTGTTGTTTCAGATCAGTAATTTGTGACATCTTGTTATAGAAGTCCTAAAAATTGTAAATGTGCTAATATGGAAGGAAATTATCCAGATGAGTTTGATGAAAACATAAGCGGAAATTAGAAGATATAAATGACCAACACAGATGGTTAATGCTGGAATTCACAGGAAAGATGGTCCTGGAGTATGTGCAGTAAACTATTGGTAATAGTAATAGTAATAGTAAACTAATCTTGTAGCTAACCACAATAATTTTGGTTCTATAAAACGAGATCAAACCATTGTCCTTCTTTTAGGCTGGGATATACTTAGACATTTATGTAAGGATTTTAAGGCTATGTTTAGTTATTTGCAAAATGGATGTAATAATTCCTATCTCAAGGGACTATTATTAAGATTAAATGGCGTAAGACATGCAAAGTGTTCATCACGACAGTGCTTTTAGTGCTCAATAAATTTAGGTGAGTTGGTAGTTGTGTAATAGTTACAATTTTTGCTTTTGCTCTTCCTATTATGTGCCTTCTGATAGCACTGTTTTTGTCTGAAATGAAAGGAAGAGAAAAACAAAATGATGGAAGCAAAATCAATATGGAGGTTTTTCATGTCAAGAGTGCCACGACACTAAGAGAGTGTTTTAATAGTACTATTGTAGTAGTTGTAATAGAAGAAGAAAGAAACAAATGAGAAAGAAGAGGATGTATAATTTTATTAAGTAATGGTTATATTCTTGAATTTTTCCGTGTGCTTTGAGTATTAATAGAAATGTGAAATGTATTGAATACTAATACTGGATTTGGAATCTAAGGGTGAGAAAAAACTCAGCTGAGACAAAGGACAATATTTTGATCTCAAAACTTAAAGTAATTTTAGGTAAGAGGACATGAACTGTCGATGTCCGCTCCTGGCCGGCAGGAAGGACACACGACAAAGTCTGGCAGTGGACAACCTTTTCTTTTATTTTCCTTCTCCGTACAGCCTGCCCTGGGATCGCTCCCAGCCGAAGCCTCCTCTGGTCCGCTCCCCGCGGCTCCTTCTGGGCTTCTACTTCCGGGCTTCTTCTTCCCCCCCAGGGGTGGCACCAGTATATATACGGATACAGTGTCCAATCATGTTAAAGTAAGCAAGGCAAGCTGATTGGCTAACATCATCAGTTGCCAGGCAGACTATATTGTTGAGCGGGTTGCTTACGCGATAAGCAGGAAACTAACGTGCTCGATGGGAGGGGTAATCTACCTCAGGCTTTACTCTTTACTACAGGCCTCACGTCCGCCAAGTGAGGCGACCGGGCTCGGGGCTGCGGCTCCCAACATCTCCCCCTTTTTTATTTTTTATGAATGTGCGCATCGTAGCCCTTCCTGGACTGGGTGCAGAGGCTTATGCCCTATGCGTAGGCCCACCGTAGGTCCTTGGCTTAGACCCTGGTCGGCCGTCCCATGGTCTGCCAAGGCCCTGAGGCCCTCGTCCTTTTTCTAGGGCCAGGCACAAACTGGACGGAACCTGGATGCACACAAGCTTGCACTCATTTCCTCTCCGTAAAGAAATCCCCTCGGAGAGAAATTTAGACCTGGGCAGCATCTAACAGTCCAGCGGCTTACGTGCAGGATGGGGTAGGGCCTGGCTTAGGTTGAGTCGCACCGGGGGAGTACGCTCTTACCCGTCATTGACTCTCCTACCCAGCTATGTCATAATTTTTTAGAGGAGGAGTGTGGGAAGCTCACCACCCCTAGACTCGGTCGTAGGCTAGGCGAGCGAGCCATGCATATACCTGAGGATCTTCTTGTCCATTTCGGGCTACCGCTATTTCTATTCATCTTGTTGGTTGGTCTGTGATGGATCTCCGGTAGGGCAGGTCTGATCTTCAGTCGAGGGCTTTGTCGCCCGTGTCAGTCTCTCCGGTACCCACAGTGGTTCTCGTCCCGATTCCTGTGGGAAAACACAAACCGCGCCTCGGTTCCAGCTGACCACTGGATCCGGGCCCATCCATTGTCCTGTCAGGGCATCTTTCCACTTCACCCACCCTTTATGGTTGGGGGAAGGGTTGCAGTGCTCCACGGCTGGGGAGCAATTATCATTATTTAAATTTAAAAAATTGTGTGTGAATAGTGCCATGGATAATCGTGCCTTTGGGGCCAGGCCTTGGCCTACTCCCCCTTTTTGTTTTTGTAAAATTTCTTTGAGGCTTCTATGAGCCCTCTCAATGATTCCTTGACCTTGGGGATTGTATGGGATACCATGTTTTAATTGAACCTCCATCATTTTGCAGAACTCATTGAAGGCTTTGCCTATATAGGCTGGTCCATTATCAGTTTTTAATATTTTTGGTTTGCCCCATGCGGCCCAAGCCGCCAGGCAATGATTGATCACATTAGACACTTTTTCACCTGTTTCTGCTGTTGCGAATATGACGTGAGAACAGGTGTCTGTGGAAACATGAACATATTTAAGAGTCCCAAACTCCTGTATATGTGTGATGTCCATCTGCCAAACATCACCAGGGATCAAACCTCGAGGGTTTACTCCCATCGGTATGGCAGGTTTGTATGTGGCACAGGAGCCACATAGTCGCACGATATCTCGTGCATCTGCTCTGGAAACATGGAAATGGTTTGCTAGTGTCCTGGCATTGACATGAAACTTATCATGGAAGGCACGGGCTCGCTCGATTGGTGTTAGTAAGGTAAAAATCCATAACGGGCGAGTGGCAGTATCAGCAGCTGCATTCCCCTGTGCCATAGGCCCTGGCAGGGATGTATGTGCTCTTATGTGGGTGGTGAAGACCTTATGGTGTCTGTTCTGAAGCAATGTCTGGATAGACAGGAACACTAATATAAGTCTGGAGGCGACACTGAGGTCCACACCTGCTGACCCAGGGGTGGCCCTTGTTGAAGGCTGCCATCCTGAGCTGTCCTGTCTCTGGGGCGGGGGCCCGCCTGTGAAGGGGGCCCCCTCTGGCCGTTTTTTGGCCCTCTAACATCTCGTCCACAAATACGGTTGCCCTGAGCATCAAAGACCGACTTACACTCCTCAGCTTTGTGTGATCCCCTCTTGCATCGCCCACAAACATATGGTTCTTCATTCCTAGGGCGAGGCCTAGCATCTGCATTGTTTGGGCAATGACGTTTAATGTGTCCTGGCTCCCCGCAGGCAAAACACCCTTTAGCCTTACATTCCCCTTCTAACCCGCGAGGTCCCCTCTGCTGTACAGCCGCGGCCAGGAGAGCAGCCACTCCCGAGTTGGAGAGCGGCCCCCCTATCTCTCTGCATATCCTAATCCAGGCGTTGAGGTCCTTGTTCTTATGAGGAGCTATCGCTGCCTTGCACTCCTTTGTACATTGCTCGAAAATCAGCTGCCTTACCAGCGGTCGAGCCACTCCCGGATCAGAAAATATCTTATCGGCAGCATCTTGCATTCGGGCCACAAAGTCAACAAATGGCTCTGTGGTACCCTGAATTACTGGGAAAGAACCCTGCGACTCCTTATCGAGCGACTTAGGCTCCTGACAGCTGGTCTCTTTGGCCTCCTTGCCATTCAACTTTCCCTCGTCCTCGGAGTCAGACGACTCCGAGGCTAGAGCCCCGTCCTTCTCCTTAGCATCTTTGTTCCCCTTGACGGGCCCCTCTCGGGAGCTCCCCGACTGGGCCTGCTCAAATACCCTGCGTACTTTTGTAAGCTCTTGAGAGCTTTCTCCACAACCACCCTCGCTCTTAGTGTTGCTACCTAGCATGTTTCCCATCTTTTAATATGTTACTCACCGCGTGAGGCCCAAGGAATCCGCCACTTACGCGTGAGCCTGAGGGGAGTCTAAAAGCCCTGTAGGTGCGCGCCACCCAGAGCCCAGGCTTATCCCCAACTCACCTGTCTCGCAGCTCTGTACTGGAGCGTTGTCCGCTGTCACGTCTCGGGGGTGATCAGTCCCCGTGCGGGCCTCCAAATGTCGATGTCCGCTCCCGGCCGGCAGGAAGGACACACGACAAAGTCTGGCAGTGGACAACCTTTTCTTTTATTTTCCTTCTCCGTACAGCCTGCCCTGGGATCGCTCCCAGCCGAAGCCTCCTCTGGTCCGCTCCCCGCGGCTCCTTCTGGGCTTCTACTTCCGGGCTTCTTCTTCCCCCCCAGGGGTGGCACCAGTATATATACGGATACAGTGTCCAATCATGTTAAAGTAAGCAAGGCAAGCTGACTGGCTAACATCATCAGTTGCCAGGCAGACTATATTGTTGAGCGGGTTGCTTACGCGATAAGCAGGAAACTAACGTGCTCGATGGGAGGGGTAATCTACCTCAGGCTTTACTCTTTACTACAGGCCTCACGTCCGCCAAGTGAGGCGACCGGGCTCGGGGCTGCGGCTCCCAACAATGAACTATAAGATTGAATGTAAGAAAGCTAGTAGATAAAAACAGTAAATGTTGAAAGAAAGCACTCAAAATGATTCATTTGTGTAACAGAACAGCACATTAAAGTCATGAGTTTGTGTCTTTTTATGTGATATCTGTCTATACCAATGAGTGGTGTAATGGAGTCAATAATGTCAGTGTTCATGACAATATGGTTAGTTTTAAACACTGACCACTTTCCGATAGCAGTATAAAGGGTGTTGTGGGCATTATTTTGCATAATAGCTAAATCTACCCTCTGAGGTAGGCTTGCACACATGTCTACAGTGCTTGGCTTCACTCCTCTCTGGAAGCTCTGGCTATTTGTCCTATTCCACGTGCATCTTCAGCCTCTTATTATGCATAGACTCTAATCAACATCACGTGAGCATAACCTAGAGACACTGTAGCTCTTGCCTGTGCTTCTCACCATTCAGCTCCAATCCTGAGCTTCCTGTACTCCCTGAGGTTCAACCTTACAGAACCTCTTCAGTGACCGTATGTGAAGAGCTCTGAATTACAGGGAACTGAATGTCATTTGTGATGAACCCATGATAATTAATATAGTTAATATTAATATATATATATAATCCCTACCCATATATATATATATATATATATATATATATATATATATATACCTAACCCTGGACTGATTTTCCTGTGATGCAGTAGCTTCATCAGACTTCTCAGTGGAGAATTTGCTAAATTAAAGTAACTGGTTTTTCCTTGCTCATAAGGATAGGCATTAGTTTTCTACCGTTTTATCCTTTCTCTTTATCTGCTCCCTTTACTCTTTCCCCTAAATATTCTTTGCTATTGCTTTTCTAACTGAGTTATTAATAAGGAGTTACTGGAGAACCTAGACTTAGACAATGCTGCCAGGTCATTGAGAATGTCTGTTTTGCACTGGCAGCACCATATTTATGGCCTTCTCTTGTCCACAGTTAGGATGAGACATAGGTACAAGGTAAAACATGAGATATGTGTGGTTGTAGCAGTGGAACACAGTGGACACAGGACAAGTATGAGAACTATGGTGAAGGCTAGTGTTTGTGCCCAACACTGTTAGCCTTTACAACAGGAAATGATAGGATCTGGATATTCAGCTGCTAGCCTAAGTCATGCTGTGAAACTGGGATTGCCTTTATAACAAGCTTTAATGAAAGTTTTATCTCCTGGAACTATAAGGCATACAGTACCGCAAAAATCAGGTATGGAGTCTAATGGAAGGGTAAAAAGAACTTCAAATGAACCTAAATGTTCCTTCAATAAGTGCTCTTTAAAAACTGGGTCCTTGATAGTAAAAGCATGGGACATTAACCTAGAAAGGGACATTATTAAATACACCTGTGACTTTTTAAATACAAAAGTCTCAATTCCACAGGCCAACAAAAGTAACCCTTTCTACTTGCTGCAAAGTAGAACACTGCAGGATCTTGACTTGCAGAGAGAGGCTTGCAAGACAATGCTTATTCTCTCTGAAATCCTACATTATCTCCAGGCCAACAGATTATGTATATTTTTTTGGCTTTTTCCTTTTTATCGGTACCGGGGATCGAACTCACGACTGCCTGCTTGCAAGGCAGGCGCTTATGCCGCTGAGCTAAATCCCCAGCCCCCAACAGATTATATTTTGACATAGACAGATAAAGGAAGTGCAGGCTTGCTCCAAGGCACTGGAGTCTACGTGTGAAAGGTTTTCAGACCTTGATAATATATTTGGGTAGGAAATAGGAGCATCTGTACAAGAGTACATTTTAGTAGGTGAATTGGGATAGGAACAGGCAAATATAAGAATGGACATAGAAAATTATTTAACTTAAGAGCAATCATTTGAAGGCACACTCTGGGTGCCCCTAACAACAGGTTAAAGGAAAAAAATCATGTGACAATATAACTGAGGCAATAAAAAACCTTTTTGATAAACTCAATGTCCACTAATGATAAAATATCTTAAAAATTAGGAATGGAATTGAATTACCTTAGCAATAACAGTCATCTAAAAGAGGATATAGCTAGTGCATGTCTGAATGCCTGAGAACAAGACAAGGATATCTACTCTCACCATTTCAATTCAAATAGGAGGGAAACTCCAAGAATCATAATAAGATGAGAAACAGATATAAAAGTAATGGATTAGGAAGAAAGAAATGAAACTGTTTTTATCTGAATATGGCATGATTGTCTACATAGAAAATTCCATGAAATTTATCTTATCCAACCCCCCCAAAAAATCTCAAAAATAATAACTGAATTACACAATATAATATCTCCTCACAGAACTCTATGCACTAGAAATGAATATACTAAACATGAAATCTAAAATATAATATTATGTATAATTGCTCTAAAGGAGATAAACACATAGACAAATATTTAACAAAATACAACAACATAATGCTGGAAATGTCAAAATATTGATGACAAAAATCGCAGTTCTAAATGAATTGAGAAATAGTGTTCATGGATTAGATAAGTCCATATAGTAAAGTTGACAGTTATGTATCACTCGATCTATCAGAATTTCTATCAAAATCCTGTCAAAATCCTAGCAAGATTTTTTGTGGGTATAGATAAACTTATTCTAAATTATATATAAAAAGCACGTCGTAGAATAGTGAAAACAATCTTGACAAAGGAATAAAGTGAGAGCATCATTCTGTCCAATACTTAGGCTTACTTTATAGCTGTAGTAATAAGGACAGTGTGATACTGGTAGAGTGATTGATACATAGATCAATGGAACAGAACAATGAACCCAGAAAAAGAGTCACATAAATGCACTCAACGGATTTTGAAAAAGATATGAAAGCAACTGAATGACAGAAGCTTTTTTAACCAATGGAATGGCCATAAACAAAAAAGGAAAAAAAAAATCAGTGGCCTGTATCTCACACTTTATTCAAAAATTAATTGAGGTTTTAAAAGCATGATCCACATATGAAAGATTCATAAATGGAACTTCTTCAAATTTGAACACTTTTGCTTTGTGGAGACTTTCAAAAGGATTGAAACACAAGTCTGGGGGAAAGGGGAAAATGTTTGCACACCACATATCTAGCAAAAATAGTGTCTGATATATGTTATATATAGCATATATGCTATACATTATATACTATATATATGCTGTGATAAAAATATGGTGAATGTTAAAAATAGTTTGTTGTAGTAAAAATTACATTGCTGTTAATCTTCCTTAAAATACTTTCCCTTGCTTTGAACTTGGTTATGCCATCATGCTTGCCATTTTCGGAAGCGGATCTGGAAGTCCTCTTTCTTATCTTTAGTTGTGCTGTCATGGCTGCCTTGATGTCCTGAATCGATCCAAAACATTTATGTTTCTTGGTCATTTTGAGTTTGGAGAAGAGTCGTAAGTCACGTAGTGCTAGAATCAATGAAAAAGGTGAAAGAGGACACACTGTAATGTTTTTATAAACCTGCTTTTCTCCTGGATGGCCCTCAGCAGCAGAATTCACTGAAGTTTTTATAATTCCTGATAAAGATGAAGGTCTGTGTGTGTGTATGTGTGTGTCTGTGTGAGCCCTCACACCATAAAGTCCCACATGCATAAACTCCCACAGTTCAACATTAAAAAAACAACAATCTAATTATTAAATCTGACAAAATACACAAAAGACATTTTACAAAGAGGGTATAGAAATGGCAAGGAAGCACATAAAAATCTTTAGCATTATAAGCCATTAGAGAAATTATTTAATAAGCAAGGATCACACCAAATGTTGAGGGGGCTTCAAAGAAGCTAAATTAGCCATGAACTGATTACCTATTTCTGATAGAAATGTGATGAATGGATGGATAGATCGATCAATAAATAAGATAATGATAGATTCACAGATAGTGATAAGAAATAATACAGAGAGATTTTAGTACACTTACCCAGTTTTCTACACAGGTAATATATTGCATACAGAATATTCACATTGGTACAATCCACTGATTTTACCAGATTTTTCCAACTTTATTTCCATTATTTGTGTGTGTATGAATGTGTGTAAGTGTACAAAAGAAAACTAAAAATTCTCAGGTTATCTCCATAAAGTGTCTACATAGTAAAGCCCTATACCAATGAGATTAGATCCCTTTGTAGAATTATTATTATTATTATTATTATTATTATTATTATTATTTTTGGCACCGAGAATAGAACTCAGGACTGCACTTTCTAGGCAAGTGCTGTGCTGCTGAACTAAATCTCCCACTCCTTTGTAGAGTATTAAGAGTGAATCAGTGGACTCAAAAACAATGGGAATATTAGAATGGATTATTACTAAATGTCTAAGACAAACAATCTTCTAGAGTTTCCAGACAATACCACTTCTAGTAATTCTCAAATCTGATCCTGGTCTCCAAGTTTCTAATCCCAGTCCCCGAAACTTCATTTTGTGAGGCCTAAAATTCAGAGTTCCAAAATTTGTATTTCTAAAAAGCTTTCAGGTATGGAGAGAACTCTGCACTAATCAATCAGAAATGCGTACGGGAGGAGGCAGCACCAGCATCCCGGAGTTCCATGGTGGGTGCACCTTGAAGATGTGGTTTGAGCAGGGGAGATATTGTCTTCTTAATGTAAATGTCAATGATGAACTCTAGAGGGCTGAGGGTATGATGCCACTTAACCGTCAGAGGAGAGGAAGATACCTAACTGGGGTTAATTATTAATTACTGTCACAGGCAGAGGTCTGGTGTGGCAACCCAGATATCTTGATTGTCTCCACCAGTCTGCAACCATTCTGAGATCAGAGTACCTTTTGGTGAAAGGTGAAGGCTTCCCACATGAGAAAAAGCCCTGCAAATTCCTCCTAAGTAGATATGGTAAGGATTTGGTCTCTCCCAAGGGAAACTGGGTCAGGGTTTTACTATGCATGATAATTAGGAAATACTGGACTATTTGAGTGCTGTTGGATGAGTATTCTTACCTAACACTAGTACTGAGTGACTTGAAATGTTTTCAAAGTTCTCCAGTAATCATTGAGATCCAGGGAAATCAGATGTATAAAGTCTTTGGTTTAAGCTTAATTCAAGATGAGTCAATGGGTATATTAATGTAGCTTGTGGCTATCGTTTTGGATTCTGAAAGTATCATTGGCGTACACTTCCTTGGTAGCTAGCTATGCTAGTTACTTGATATTTGAAGTAGTAGCTGTCATTGGTGAGAATTTAGAGCAGTCATGATCCAATCACCTTCCAAAAGCTTGACCTCTCAATACTCTAGCATTGAGATCTAAGCCCTCTACACATTAGCTATTCAAGGACAGTCCTGATCCAAACCATAAAAACACATTATTTTCTGGTTGATCATGTTCAGAATGAACAAGCCATGTTTCCAGGTACATGAATATAGGAATCAATGTGTGAAAGCAGAGTTTATACCTGTGGCCAGCTATTGAATTTATGCTTTTGCCCTGGGCATACTCAACCTCTATTTATAAAGGCCCTAGTTTCCAAGGAAGAAGTGTTGTTATGGGGGAGGGGGCACATTTAATTTTCCAATGATTTTAGAGCTAAAAGTCTTAGAGGCTCATTTTGAATCCTTTACACTTGTTAAGACGAGAACACCCCCCAACCAATAATTTTTTTTTAAATGATGAAAGAAAAAGGGCTTATATAGTGGAAGTGGTGATTGATTTTGATCACTGGGAGTTGAATGGATACTTCCAAACACCACTTGGGAAAGGAAGATCTCGTTATGGATCCCAGAAGATTCACTGGATCATCTCTTTGTACATCTTTACCTGACAAAGGTGAAGTGTTTGTAGCAATGATGGCATTCCAAGAATGGATGCAAGACCATTAACCCTCAGACCATTTTAGGATGAAGTTAGGTCATAGTATCAGGCAAGCAGCCAAGACTAGCTCAAGTGCTGATCTAATATGAACAAAATTAAGAGGGGAGGGAGAGAGAAGAGATCATCAATGTCAGTCTTAGGACTACCTATGTCATCAGGGAATTTCTCATTTCATGAACTTTTTTTTCTTAAGGCTCTCAAGAGTTAATACCTACCATAAGCTAAAGGTATCTCTATGAATTATTAAAATTTTGGTAGCTCTGTAAGGAATACAATTAGTATTTTATCATAAAATTGAAGCACCTCTGTATTGTGAAGGACAAGTGCAAGAAATGGGCATGCATAAAGCTGGAGTATGGCATAAGATGCCTGTTACATGTCATCTCAGATTCTTTGAGCTATCTCTGTTCTACACAGTTCCAATGCTTATTTTACACAATGAGGTACCCAACTCGGCATGGACTGTGACCTTCTCTCCACACATGGATGCAATTCAGTAGCCCTTGCCTCATGTCCATTCCATTGCCTTTCACCCTGTATCATCTGTATTTGCACTAAGGCATGAGAGGCCCTGGGACTTGTGTGAAAGTTAATTCTGTTTAGGTAAAAACATATAGGATATGAAATTCATGATAAATTCTGTCTCTTTCCTTTATTATGAAAAATTTGGGAGATAGTACTTCTTATGACCCTTCTGAATACAATCCCATGGTATTGATCAGTGTCTTGAGCTTTCCACAAAGCAATGATTTGCTCAATACAGAGCCCTAAGAATTATTTGCTCATCCTCCTTTTTAAACTCTCTCTTTGCCTGACCTTCTTGCTTCCCCAGAATTACCACTTTCCTGTTAATTAGTAGCCTCAGGGTCTTAATTCTGGGTAGTCCAGATTAAGAAAGTGTATACTGTCTTCATTTCCATTGGAGAGGAATAAAATAAGTTAAACTATTTGCTAAAGGTCACGTATCTATGTCCTTCACATCTAGGTTTGTCTGGCTTATGATCCAGTTCTTAATTAATGTACTTAATAGATGACATCCATGATCTATTTGCTGAAAACAGCTGGCCTGGTAAAAATGAATCCTGTGCACTGATGGTTTGAATGATACAAACATTGAAGTATGATCATGAGATGTGAGTTGCTATTTCATGAGTAATTGCTTTTTGTGTGGAATAGACCAGTGCAGGTAAAGTATTCTGCAGTGCAGTGAAAGATTATGTGAGAAATGTGTGAGGAGTCTTTGGTGAGATTTTAAAAAGTTTAGGACGAGAGAGAGAGGAGTAGAAGAAAAGAAAAAATATTTTTTTTGAACCAGGAATCAAACACACGACCTCCCACTTGCCAGGCAGGCACTGTGGCTCTGAGCTACATTTCTGGCTTAAGAAAAAAAAATATTAAGACATGGCCACAGGGTGAAGGAATTTCTCTGAAACATTAGTTGGTGAAATACTTGGCTGGATATGAGTTGTGGATAGAAGGGCATGTGAACCGAAAGTTGGTAAGAACTGGGATACAGAAGACTATAATGGGACCTAGAGAGGGAGCAAAGGGTGTGAATCCCGTAGCTTTCCGGGCCACAGGGGTAGCACAGACAGTGGAAGCTGGATCTGAATTCAGGAGCAGGAGTGTGCATGCTCAGTCTCTAACAATTCGTGTCAAGGAAAGTCCATCTTCTTTCCTACAACTCTATGGGCGAGATCCCACACAAAGAAGTGAATTTAAGAATTGATTTTTTTCTATTTAATATTGAATTAGGTATGCTATTGAGCAAGAATGTGCTGCTCTTATCTAATTTCTATATTACAGCCTATCAAAAAAATCATATCCTTAGAAATGTGAGAGGTAAAGCTCAATTATATACTTCTAAGCAGAAGATTTCTGTGTTTCAAAATCTGGCAAGTAGTACTGAATTTAAAAGAATGTTCACTGAGTTTTAAATTTCGGGTACTGTGTTCTGAAGTTTAATGATCCAATTTGTCGAAACAGACTTCTGGTTCACTGTCAAAGTAGAAACTGATGTAATCAGTAAAGAAAGATTTTAGAGAAAATCTGATTTAAGAATTGTGTAAACAAAGAACCAGTTCCTAGGAGAGCCAGATTCTGGTCATTTCAGTACTTCAAGAGACGTAGCATTTAAAATACCAATTGGTAGTAATATTCAGTTCCAAATACCACAATAGCGATGGATTAAAAAAAAAAAAAGTCCTCTAGGCAAGCCAGCAGTATGCAGCAGAATCTCATTCTGTTCTTCTGTCACCTGCCACTAATAGCTCTAAGTCCACTCTCACTTAGTAACAAGAGTAGCTTTTAAAAATCCCAATTAGATTGTATCACCTCCTTCAAAATATGGAATTTCTTCCCTTCACATTAGGAAGAAAATTGACTCTCTAGCCCTGTCTTGATGACCTGTCTCTAGTCTGCATCTCTCCATATTGATCTAACCGTATCCTCCAACCATAATAGTGTTCTTTCTCTCTCTCTTTTTTTTGTAAGTATTTGAAGAAGCTTCCTCATAAATAGGTCTCTGCTACGGGATTTACCTCAGAAGAACTCTCTCTCTCTGACTTTCAAAATAGCCATAGCCATTTCATCTGTGTCTTCTTCCTACAAACCTGCTTTATTTCCTGTACTGTAATTTTTATCATCTAAGTCTATTTAGCTTAAATCTTTATCTGTTCATCTTCTTCTTTTTTTATGCTACTTATGACTGCCAAAAACAGCAAGGACAAGTTCTATCATGTTCATTGTTACATCTAGCGGTGCACCTGGAAAAGTGCTTGGAACAGAAGGCTGCCCATGCCCCTTCTCCAAGCAAATATTATTAAACGATTGAATAAATGGACTAAATAAGGCAAAGTAAATACTCGCATGAATTCCACACTCTCCGCACTTTCAACATCTTTTCCTTGACTACTGATTTCATTAAATACTGAGCCAAAAGTTTTCAATTCCAAGTTGTACAAAATGACCACTATTTCTTCCAAAGAACTGAGAACATTCTGGTTGAATATTTGTTTTGCACAAGTAACTAGTGTAATTTATTAACTTACATATTGTTTTAAGTTTTATTTTATTAATAGAATGTGCACGTTAAGAAGATAGATAGATATTTTAATGCAGGCATACCCTATACACTGATCAAATAATTGTCATCATGCATATAAAACAAGAATTATCAAACTACAGCCCCAAGAGCAGAATAGGCTCACCTCATGCTTTTATAAATAATTTTTATTGTAACACAGTCCTGCTCATTTATTTACATGTTTTGTATGAAAACATTTGTGGCCCCAAACTGTGGCAGAATCTGTGTGACTCAATGCTGAAAATATTTACCACTAGATTCCTTATAGAAAAAAAGTTTTCTAGCCTTGGTACAAGGCAATATATATACAAAGATGCAAACTATATGAGAAAAATGCTGAAAAATATCAAGAGGAAATGAGAAAGTCGACTAATGTTTTCTTTGGGTAAAATCCAGGAAATTTAACAGTGGTCATATTAGAAGTATATATTCAAATGGTGTTAAGATTGAAGCATGAAAGAGAAACTCACATTGCAGGGAGCAGGTCAAAAATCAAAAATCTAATGGCTGAAGAATAAATTTCCCTGAAGGCTAGTTCTGTATTTTCTTTGTTATGAGACATACAGTTCTCTTCCACTTTACGTGGGAGTCCCTACTTCTGCCTCTGTTCGAGTCTTGTCTGTGCAGTCTGAAGTGTAGGGAACATTGCCATCTTCAAGATGAATTGTTTCCTCCATTGAATTACAATTACAGGTTTAATCCGTTCATTATTCCACCTCGTTTTGGGGTCCTGACAGTTACACTGTGGAAACTAATTGAATTGGCTTTCCCCCAAGGCATTCCAGTAAGTTCCTACCTTGCTATCTGGGAATTTTTTTGGCTCATTAACCAATTTAGCTTTAATTTCCCTGTTCAAACATAAAAATAATTATTTTCCTGTTTTTCCTTTGAACTATGTCGACTGTTTTCCTGTGTGGATCATAGTGTTCTCCACATAAAAGGCCAAATCACTGATCTTTGATTTAGTGTTTTACACACTGAGTTTCTTCTGTAAGAAGCTATAGAAGGGTTTCACAGTAAACCTTCATTCTTTGTCATAGTCTCCCCCTAGATCAATAAGAAAAATGTATAGAAGAGCTAGACATTAGACTTCACTTATTAAAATTCCTTTTTTTTTTCTTTCTGGTACTTTATTTTTTAGGCTGTGAGAGACATCACCTTGTCACAGTACTTGGTTAGCTAGCTATGCTGGCATTATTCTAGAAAGTTCATCATAGTCAATGCCCAGGTCTTTAGGTTTTTGACCACTCACTGCTTTGCATCAAATTCACAGAGTTTCATTTGGTCAAGAAACTAAAATATAAATCATGGTAACTATGACAACCAGAACTATATATGTGAGAAGACAAATTATAATCCAAAGTTTGTTTGGAGGGAGTAGAATTTAGGTAGAGGAGGGAGAGGTCTGGTTAGAACAGTGCATTACTGTAATGCATCCATCTCCCGTTAAGGATTATATCATCAAAGAACAGGAGAACTACACTGTGCATCAGAGAAACACATCCTCTGAAAAGTCCCACAGGAGTGCTTCCAATGCCAGCCTCTCTGATGCTGACTTTCTACACACACTCTAGTTGAAATATTTCTGCTTCAGTTATTGTCATACGATCAGTCATTCCATCAAGTCTTACTGCTTCTGTTCTCTTCCAGAGGGACGTATCCTCAGAAGGTGATTTCTTCATCTTGTTTGATCCACTGCATGTTAAATTTATTAGTTTAACTCTCAAAGCTCTGCAGTAACTCACTGCTGTCTTATGTACTCAGTATGAAGCAGGATTTCTAAACCTTGGCATTACTGATATTTGGGACCAGATATTATTTTGTTATGTGGATTATATGCTAATATTTCATCGTGTGGCTCATAACATGGTTAGCAGTGTTCCCAGCTCTACCCATTTTAAGTTAATAGCAACCCCTCTACTCTCCCCTCATAGTTATGACATGTAAATATCTTTCTTGCCACTGCAAAATATCTTTTAGGAGTCAACATTGCCTCTTGTTTGAAATTCTCTAATATAGGATAGTTCTGTGTACAAAGAGAAGATCCTGATTCTTGTCAAGATTTAGGGCAAAAAATCATTCACATGTCACACTGGATCCCAGCTTTGGGCCATCTGACCACTCTACATTTTTCCTACAAGCTCTCCTTAAAGTAAATGTGTTTATAAAATCAATCACAGCTCAGATTTCTTCTCATGAAACAAATATGCTTAAATATTGCTGCAGTTTGGATTAAATTTTCCCCAAAGGTCCATGTGTTGAAGATTGGTTTTAAATCTGTGATGCCATGGGACAGTGGTGGAAAGTTAACTTGGTGGTGTCTCCCTGAAGGGAGGACCCTGCCTCACTCCCACCTCTGCTTCTCATGAGTTGAACAGACCTCCTATGGAACGTATTCCCACCATGATGCATTGTGCTGCCTCAGACCCAATGGAACAGAGCCAGGTGATAAAGGACTGGAACCTTACAAACTACGAGTCAAAATAAATCTTTCCCCCATTTAACTGATTACATCAAATATTTTCCCACAAAGATTCAAAAATAATTAACAAAGCTATCTATCCTAGAGAGTCACCATTTTTTTTTAATATCTTGGGGAAAGAAGGTTTAGAATATCTAAAGGATTTTGCTCAGTTCTACAGAACATCATATTGTTAGTGGGACAGAAAAATGTTTCAAAATTTGAAGTCTGTATAATGATATCATATACATGACTGACTTAACTATGCTATTATTGCATTTCAATTTCTGGGGGCCATGCATCTTTTTGGGTTCCTCATTACAGTCCTTAGGACTTGAAACGCTGGCATGAGAGGAGGTGAGTTATAGAGAGAGCAAAATTCAAATGTGGTATCTCACAAAATTGCCTACCTTAGAGGCTACACTTTGCCATCTCTTATTTTTCCTGTTGTGTCATATAAGAAGTATTTCCCTTGGAAGTCCAATACAGACAAGAAGTAGACTCTCAAAAATAGAAATAACTGTAATCTAAAAGACAAAGACTATATGTATTGGGAGATTATCTACATGGCTGTCTCCTTGTAACCCTTCTAGTTCGAAATAGACAGTTTGTTTTGGTCCCTACTCTGCACCTACAGTACCCTGCATTTATACTCCATCACATGGATGTTTTTCAAGAGAAGACCCAACATTCTTCTCTTGCCATGTTATTTGTCCAAGGGAACAGAACATGCCATTCACATCTTGTTATAGCATAGCCCGGGACCTAGCCCAAATCAATACTCAGATGCTAATATTTTTCTTTACTCATATTTACTTCAATTTCTCCTTGCTCCATTAAATTATCATATTGTTTTCAAAGGCATAATTAATTGTTGTAGAAAAGCTGAGTAAACTCATGTAAGAGGTAACATTTTCCTCAGCTTTCATCAACTATGAATGAAGTAGCTATTAAAACACCCATATTTAGGTTTTGTGTGTTTTCAATTTCTTTTGGGTTGCCATTAGTGTGATTGTTGAGTTCGATGGTAAAATATATTTAATTTATAAGAGGCAGCCAAGTGTCTTCCAAAGTGGTTGTGCCATTTTGTATTGCCACCAGCAGTGAACGAGGGTCCTTGCTTCTGTGCATCCGCACTAATTTTGGTAGAATCAGTGTTCCAGTGTTTTGTGATTACTTCCAAGGTGCATCGCTTCATGGTGGTGTGGGGACGAATGTGTGGAAAAGTCTGACAATCGCCTAGACTCTCGCACTGAATCATCTCTCTAGCTGTGTGGACCGCTGCATTGTCACTACCCTTGCCATCACCAGTCAGTTTGCCTGGATTGTGCAGAAAGGAGGGCAGCAGACCAATCCCTGGGAGAGTAACAGAAGCACTGAGCGAGGAGTTGTCAGTCCACTGTCAGGGCAGCATCAGTCTGTGGCCGAGTCTGGTAGTGCTAAGAAGCAACAGAGCCAATGTGCAAAGCATTTAATTTATTTATTTGCAACTCCAGGATGTAACACACCAGTTATCCAATAAATGTGAATTGTCAAAAAATCATTTGATTGTGTTTACATGAGTATGTTTGTGGGTTCTCTATTTTGTTTAGTTGATCTAATTATCTGTTCTTTCATATAACCTTGATTACTGTAGCTTTATAGTATTTTTTGGGACAACCTCAGTCCTCTAAAAACTTTATTTTTCTTTCAACATTGCTTTGAATATATAGAGTTTTTTGGGTATCCTCGCATAAATTTTAGAATCAGTTTTTGAGTATCTCCAAAATAATGTTGCTGTGACTTTGGTTTAGATTGCATTAAATCTGTAAACCGAGTTTGGAAGAACTAATATCTTGGAAATGATGAGTCATCCTATCCATGAATACAGAATATCAGAATACTTTTACATTTTTTCATTCCTTCTTTGAATTTTTTCATCAAGGAATTTTTTTTTTCCTGTACTGGGATTTTAACCGAGGACTTCTCATTGAGCTATAACCATCATGTAGTTCTTGTGCATATTTCACTAGATGTTTTATGCTAATATAATTTAATTTCAGGTTCTACTTGTTCATTTGCTAGAAAGCAGTAAGTGAGTGACTTTTGTACATTGATCTTGAATGTTATAAAGCTTTGCTATAACCACTTATTAGTTTCAGAGCTTTCTGTCCATTCAGATATTATATATGGGTAATCATGGCATCTAACAATAAAGATAGTGTTATGCCTTCCTTCCCATTCTCTCTATGTTTTAATTCATTGTTTGTGTTACTGCAAGAGTTGTAATTTTTACTATAATAATAAAAAGGAGTGATGATCCTTGAGTTGTACTTGATGTTAGTGGAAAAGATTCGGGTTCTCATAATTAATTGTAGTTTTTATAGTATTTAATCAAATTACAGAAGTTATCCTATATTCATACCTTGCCAAGAGTTTTGTTATTTAATTGTGAATGGTACTGGATTTAAAAAAAAAAATACTCTTTCTGCATTTGCTCGTATGATTATGTGACTTTTTCTTTTTTCTCCTGTTTTTTGGGCTGTGTTGCAATGATTGATTTTCAAATGTCAACCAGTCTGATGCATTTAGGGCAAATCTCACATGATTATTGTGTATAATTCTTTTTGTATATTGTTAGACTTCAACTGCCAATATTCTGTTGAGAATTTTTGCATCTCTTTGTTAATAAGAGTTATTGATCTGTAGTCCTTATTTATAATGTTTTTGTGTAATTTTTGAATTAGGCTCATGATAGGCTCGTAGAATATATTAGGAAGATTCTGCTTTCATCTCTAAAATAAATTATAGCGAATTGATGCAATTTATTCCATAAATGCTTAGGTTTGAATGTTTTTCTCTCTCTCTCTCAAGTCTGTCAGACTCTTATAAAAAAAAAAAAAACACCAAAAGGTTGGCCTCTGGTTAACTAGCTTCCCTGAGGACAGGCCTTCTTAAGAAGACCTGAGTGTGCTCACATATTTTGTAATGATTCCCTTCCCTCTTCCCCTACTAGAAGGGAATTTTCCTCTTATATGTGTTAGGAGAGCTTGGTGAGGTTTTGGAGGTACATCTAACAAAATTGTGGGGTCCCTGTACAAATGGGTTTCCCTAAAGTTTTTTTTTTTTTAACCCTCTGAGTTGTGCCCTGTGAGCTTGTAACATGTCATCGTTGCACTTTAGTTTCCCTGCCATACCTGGAAATGGTCTGCAGTGCATTCTACCTGAGAGTCTCTGATCTTCTACACTGAGACTCTCATCCTTTAGGTCAATTTTTTGATCTGCTCAACCTTAGAGACTATGGTTTGCCCAATGTCTTTGCCTGTCTTACAGATCTCTGAGGAGATGTTGGTTTTTCAGTCTGTTTAGCTTTTCACTTGCTGCTGGTCGAAGCCACGTTGTATTGTTGTAGAGCAAAAAATACTCTCTACGATGTTACCGAATTCTGCCTCTACCATTGAAGAGATGCTTCTTTGGCTAATGCTTTGGCCTTTTGTTTAAATGAGGACTCTGAATCTATGAGAAAAAAAAAAAAACAAATATAATTTGAATTCTTACCTGGAGGAAATTTTTTTTTTTTTTTGTCTCTCATTGACGGTGTGAAGGATTTAAGTGTTCACTCTCCAGGAAAAGCATGTGATCTCAGCTATTAATATTGACAAAATGAATGCAACTCTCACTTTTTTGAGTGTTTGGTTTCGTAGGAAGTGGAAGGCTTTATTGAAGTGATGGCACAGAAATCGCTTAAGAACTTTGTTCTGGATTCTGCTCTTCTGAGATAGACTGATTTCACACTAATGAATCAATCCTTTGAAAGCTTCTCTGTGATAATGCAGGCAACTCTTCCTGAGTTCTGTGGCCAGGAAAAATCCAGCCAAGGTATGGGGCTGATGCTTTTCCGTTTCAGTGTAATTAGGAGTCTGTCTTTCTCTAAGTCAAAAACTGGCTGGCAGAAGAAATGGTGCAGGAACATCCCATAGGGTGCTCCAGAGGATTAGGCAATCTAACCATTGATGAGGAGGCCAGAGGGGCTCATTATGTAGGAAAATCTTCCTCTCTGCACCAGAAAGGTAAGGACTGTGCTTCTTGCTGGTGAGCTGATTATTTGGCTCGTTCTAGTTAGTATTGGATCCAAAAGGGATAGCGTATTTTTCTGTAATTCTTCCAATTATCCAAGTACTCTGGGAGAACACGTTCTTTCCTTCCAACCAAAAGCAGAGAATTCACTTTCGCTATGAGGTCTATTGATTAGTGCCACTGAATTAGTGATGCTTGTGATTTGGTCAGATGTATATATTTCTTTGCCAGCATTCAGTTGCCCTTAGGGAGCTGTACTCCCTCCCCTTTGCTTCCTTAATGAACTCACTAAACAATGAATCTGATCTGGAAAATGTTTGCAAGTCTCTCAGCCTGTGTAATTGTACCCAAGATAGGGCTTAGGGCTCCTGCTAACATGTCAGATATCACCCTTGTGGTAGGACGCACAGAGTTGGGAGTGGTTTTCTGAGCAAAGAGCAACAGATATTGACTGCTGCTGACTCAAAAGTACAGAGGAGTAAAAATAACAGTATCCTTAATGGACAATAGGGAAAGAAAGCAAGAGGTCTAAAGAGTGTACATCTGTATTCACTACAGCCCAGCACTCCTGACAGATCTCCAAAGGAGGAGCACATTGGATCAGCCAAACCTCACAATAGCTCTGGCAGTTTGATGGTTCTGTTTTGGAGAGAATGACAGATGTCCCAGCAGCAAGAGCAATATTGTTTAAGTACAGAGAGCACTGGAGCCAGGGCACATTTTTTGTTGCTTTTTGCAATGACTTGCAATTGGTGAAGTGTCAGGATCTTAAGGAATGGAGGAAGGGTAAGCATGAGGGTGAAAAAAAGTGGTAGAAACTTAATTTGATGATACCTTCCATGGTAGATATATTTTATGAGCATTTAATGCTGGAAAATTAATCAAGTAAAAAATTTAGGACATTTTTTTTGATTGGTCTTATCATATTATTCAGAAAAAGATATTCCAAACATTGTCTCCCAAGGTGGTGAACAAGACAACTGAAAATGATGAAATATTTATCTTTTCTTTTAACTTTCTTTCTTTTTTTTTTTTTAGAGAAAAAAAAAGCAAAACAGAGAAAAGGGTAGAAATAGTACAGAATTTCAAAAAATAGTAAGAAATAACTAGTTGATAAATTCCATATTATTATCTTAGAAGTAGTTGCTCAAGTCACAAAATCAAAGCATAAATAGTGGGCATTCAAACAATGACAATTTCTTGACTGCATTAATATCTCCTAAATAAATTCTACTGCAAGCCTTTCACCTCAAGAACCATACACTGAAGATTACTGTTTTTTAATTGGTCACTTTGAATTTTATTTAATCTTTCAATTTCTCACGCCAGGGATACAATGTAATGTTTACACACGAGTTGAAGGTATTTTTTTAGCAGCTTTCTTAAGCTATGACTTACATGCTACAATTGTCCACCCACGGTAAGTGTAAAGTTCCACGGTTTTCAGCAAAGGTATGGAATTGTGAAATTGTCACCACAATCCAGTTTTAGATTATGATCATTGTCTCTGTTTTCCCTGTGTGCAACAGAATTCAGTCCTGTTCACCTCTACCCAGCCCCAGCCCCAGCCCAGACAAGGATGAAACTCTTGTACTACAGACTTTTTTCCTAGAAGATTTGTATAAATAGAATCACATAATAAGCAATCTTTTGCACCTAGCTTTTTCCTCCCAACCTATTTGCAAGATTTATATATTTTGTAGCATGTATCAGCATCTGGTTCATTTTAGATGGCTCAGTAGTCTTCTCCTGTGTAGATATGCAGTGTCACATTTCATTTATTCATTTACAGTTGACAGATAAATGAACTGTTTCAATTTTGTAGGTGTTGTGTATATAATGTTGCTATGGATATGTTCAAAACTAAGTATATAATTCCTAAGTATGGTAAGAAAGTTTATAATTTGTGTGTGTGTGTGTGTGTGTGTGTGTGTGTGTGTGTGTATGGGTATACATGCCAGCTTGTGCAGTACTGAGGATTAAACCCAGGGACTTTGTACTAAAGTACATACTTAGCCCTTTATAAAATTTTGAGACAAGGTCTCACTAAATTGCTAACGGGCCCCAGTTAGCCTGTAACCTATGGCCATCCTGCATCTCATCGCAGAATGCTGAATCCCAGGCATGAATCACTACATCCAGCAGTAATAATGTTAATTTTTAAGTAACTCCACAAATGTTCAAATGGTTGTAGATTTTACAGTTCCATAAACAATATGTGAGGGTCCTGGTTTTCCTCCATCGTCAGCAAGGTTTGTCATGGCCTGTCTAATCTGGCTGCTTTAGGTTTGAGTTTCCCTAATGTCTAATGGTGTGAGGATCTCTTCTTGCATAACTTAGTAGTTCATAGATTTCTTTGGTGAAATGTCTTTTCAAATATGTGCCTCATTTTTAAAGTTTTTTTAATCACTTCCTGGTGATTTTTAAGAGTTCTCCATAATTTTCAAATATTGATTCCAGTCTGTAGCTTGTATATTTATTTTCTTTATGACATCTTTTGATGTACCAAACTTTTTACTTGGAAGGTATCCAACATAATGGATCATATATTGGTATTACAGCTAAGGGATGTTTTCCTGTCTAAATATTTTTAAAAATTCCTTTGTATTGTCTTCTAAGATTATGAAGGTTTTGATTCTTATATTTAGAAATGTGTATTAACTTATGTGTATGGAATGAGATTAAAAGTTTAAGTTAATTTTTATTTATTTATTTGAGACACGTATATCAATTGTTATAGAATGACTTGTTGACAGTCTGCCCCTGGTTAAATCACACTTTCATCAAAAATCAATTAATCATCAGTATAATGGTTTATTCTGGACTTTTAGTCCTATTTGTTTGACCGAAAATATTATGCTTATACTCACTGTTCCAATTATTCTAGATTTGAAGTAAACTTCATTCTTTTACATTTTAATTAATTAATTAATTAATTTTGGTACCAACAATCAAACTCATGACCTCCCACTTGCCAGGCAGGCACTGTGCCACTGAGCTGCTGCCCTGTCCTGAAGTGTATTTTAGAATGAGACTCACATAACTCTTTTCTTCTTAATAGTTTTGATTATTCTGAATTCTTTTCATTGCCATATACACTAAAATTTCCCTTGTCAATTTTTACAGTGTTCCCTAGAACTGTGATGCAGATCATTTAGAGTATACATATATATATATAAAGTTTGAAGAAAATTACCTTGTATTAACAATGAATGTTCTAATCTATGAATAGCGGTATTGGGCTCTATTCAACCCTTTCTTTTGCAGTCATTAAGATTACTGTTCTAGTCTTTTTTCTTTTCTACTATGTGTTGTTAAAACTTGTTTTATGATTCTAGCACATGATCTTTCCTAGAATTCTCTTACTGGACTTCCAGGAGTTGCGTACTCTTATCATACACACACACACACACACACACACACACACACACACACACGTGTGTTTTGCCATAATTGGGAGGATGGTGCTCTGCATGTATGCTAATTACAGTGGTTGTTGGACAGTGTTGCTTAGGCTTTCTGTATCTTTGCTTATTTTCAGTTTATGTGGTCTGTCTCTCGGTGGGAATGAAATTTGATGTCTTCAAATGTTATTGTGACTTGCCTATTTTTCTTTTCATTTTTGAAATTTTGTTTCATTTGTTTTGGAGCTATGTTGTGTTCATATGGTATATATGTAATTATATCTTTTCAGTGAGCTAATATTTTTATTGATATTAAATATTCCTCATTTCTCTAATATTGTCTTCAATATGATTGATGTTAACATAATCATATATTATATATATATATATATATATATATATATATACTTTTTATTTTTATATTGTACGTTAAAATAGCTCCTCCAGTCTCTTATGGTTACTGTATTTTTTCTACTTTTTATTTATCCCCTCTTTTTTTTTTTTGTTTTTTTTTTTGGAATTTGAAGTATCTCCTGTAGAAAATCTATAGTGTGATTTTAACTTTTTCTTATCCAGTCTGAAATTTCTGACCTTGATTGCAATGTATTATTATCTATTGACTTTTATTGTAGTTTTTTTTTTTTTTTTTTTTTTTTTTTTACTTTGGAATTACATCTAGCAATTTGCTCTTTGTTTCTGACTAGTCTCCAGCTGTGTTGTCATTGTTACTGTTTTTTCATTGTTCTTTTGCTATCTTTGTTTTACATAGTTATATATTTTAATGTCTTTGCTGGCTTGCTATGTTAAAAGTTATTATATTAGTGGCTGGTATAAAGTTACAATTAGGATACAGATTTTAAATCACAATTACCTAATTTAGATTGAATATTGGTAAAATATAAAAACTTGCTACAAAATTTCCTATCTGCTTTTGTTCTGTTAGTGTTATTTATGTTTCACCTATATGTTAAAAATCCAAATTGTGCTGTAACTGTTTTATTCAACCTCCTACTTTATTTTTTTTTCACCCTTTAAAGTTAAGGGAAGAAAATAGAACCAGGTGTCTAAATGCGTGTCTATGTTCTTTTATATCTACACGTATCCTTAGCTTTTCTCCTCTTTATTTCTTCCTTTGGATTTGAGTTACCATCTGGTGTCATTTCCTAACAATGTAAACGATTTTTCCCTATGGCAAACCAATACCAGCTAGAAAAGGCTATTTTGGGTTTTGATCGGCTCTGCATTTTATCTTTATTTTCAAAGAGTAACTTTGTTGAATGGCTGACAGCTTTTCACCGGTTCGCTTTGCTCTCACTGCTGTGATCACATCATTTTGCTGTACTGTGGCTTCCGCTGTTTCTGACAGGAAGTCAACCAATAGTTCGATCGTCTTTTCCCTGTGCATAGGACAAATTATTTTTGGGTTAGTTATGAACGATTCCATTACATTATGTCTAGATGGCAATTCACTTTAATCTTACTTGGAATTTTAATTTGACAAATTTTTATTATTTTTTCATCTAAATTTTTTGGCTTCTCTTCTTCTGGTGGTACCTTGATGTATATACTGACTGACTTCATTTGTTACAATTATTTACAATTCTTTTGCTTATTTGTTCTTCAGATTGTATAATTTTTATTGTTATAACTTTAAATTTACTCATATTTTCTTCTGACAGAGCAACTTAGCTATTGAGTTTTTGTAGTGAAATTTTTATTTTAGTTCTTATATTTTTCCACTTCAGGATTTACATATGAGTCTTTTTACAATTTTGATAACTTTGTAGAAATTTTCTACAAGCAGAGTCACTGTCATCATATTTTCCTTTGTTTCAACATAATTACCTTTAGTTCTTGGATAAAATGTCCAACCTATCAGTTCACTCAAAGACAATTTCTGTTCACTGTTGTCTAACTTTTAAATTTTATGTCAGTGAATCATAGCTCCTTTGCTTGTCTCATAATTTCAGGAAGTTAGAAAATTTTAGATAATGTATTGTTCTCTCTTACTTTTGATACTTTGTCCAAAGGTTTGTGTTTTTACTGACTTTGCTTTATGTTTAGTAACTTTAGTAACCATTGTTTGAGGCTTGCTTTGGCTAATTCATAGAATCTCTTTCCACTGCTCGTACTTAACTGCTGCTGTTTCTACTCCATTTTTATGTCTTTGTTTTATACTATGCATGACTTTCTGTGTGAGACACTGTTCTGCATAGCTCAGTGTCAAAGGATGTTTGAGAGTTGTGCTCAAACGTTTCAATCTAACAACTCTACGCTCCACCAATGGATCTGTATGTATGCTGGGAAACTCCTTTGTAGTTCCAACATGATGTCCCATGATCTATTGTCATACAGCAAGGCTCTTCATCATCCTGATCTATCTTTGGTCACTAACATGTCTTTTAAAATGTAGTCACCAAAGTTGCCTACATGCCCATCAACAGATGAATGCATCAAAACACAGTGCCATAATACTTCACCTTAATGAAGGATAGATGTGAGTACTTTGTAGGAAAGTGGATGCATGCTTTAGTTAATAAAGCTAAGTTTAATAAACCATACACAGATGGTTATATATCACATGGCTCCTCATATAAGCTAAATATAAAGTATAAATAATTTAAAAAGCAAAATAAGAGACACACAGTGAGACAGATTCTGTGGAGTTGTTGGAGGATCTAGGAATGAGGGAAGAGGGCGAGCAGAGGAGGAGAAGTGAAAAGGATCAAGGTGTGAAATATTTATGTGCCAAATCCCCACTGTGAATTTCTGCATTATGTGTCACAGATGCATTCTAATGATTTTAAAAAATAAGTAAAATAATAAAATGTAGTCTTCTGATTTGAAGACAGTATACAGATATTGCCTTCTTCTTTTAAGTAGTTTTAAATTACTGCTGTAAAATGGAGACTAAGTCATTCTGTATTAAATAGACAACCAGCTCTCAAGACACAGACTGAGGTCCATAGCAGAAAAACACTGAGAAAAGCCACTCAAGTAGATGTCCATGGGACTAATTTGGGATTAATAGAAATATATTTGCCCTTAATTTTTGATAGTAGTAGTAGATTATCCACCGGGAAAGAGGCAATTATAATACTAAAAAATGAACATTTCTTCAGTATTTTCCATGTTCTAGACGCTATTTTGCTGCTTTCTAAATAGCCACTCCTTTGACCATCACACCTGAGATCAGCTGCAGAGAACAGCCTGCCTGAAATTGCAGAGCCAGTGAAAAAGGGAGCTGGAGTTGCAATGTGGATGCTCTGGATTCAGAGCGACATCCTATTGGAAACACAGCGCTGCTCATTATCCAGTCTTCTCCCTGGAAGATAAGCTGAGACTCCCTCGTTTCCATTGCCAGGTCTGAAGGAGACTGAACAAAGATTACTGGTGTAAAATTTCAAATGACTGCCGTTTACAGCACATTTTAGTGTTGCATGGTTCCAGTTTACATAGATTTCTCTGCTTTGCCTTAGCAAATTGCTAGTCTCTGCGAAGAGTCCCTAAGAAGCAGTTTCTCTGGCTGTGGAAGCAGCCAGGCTGCTATCCACAACGGGAGTACATTCGGCATAATAAGTAGCCACTCCCTGCACTAGAACAGTTGCACCCAAATGGGTGTGGGGCTGGAGAATTCAAATCAGAACTGCTCACAGCCACTGAATCTGAGGACATTTGCTGAGGAGAACAAGAGGTTATGAAAATAAGGTGGCAGCCTCCAATACTTTGGGGACAATCTTATGCAAATTACAAGGAAAGTATCAGAATAGCAAGTTATTTAATGTGAGAATAAAATTGCACAAATCTGGATAGACCTCATTTCAGATGAAAATGGAATTAGATTGGAAGAAAAAAAATGTAGCAGCTCTTTGCAATTTCATCCCTAAGTTCTATAAGTGGCAGACATGGCACAGGTCATGCAGGCTTTATGGCTGTGACCTCTGGGAGCCCTTTCTATTACCTGCTGAGTCTAGGGCCTCAGTTTGGGCAGTGTGTGCTCCTAGCATAAAGGGCTGTGTGGCTTCTCCTGCCTCAGCAGCACCATGCTTGTCTCAGAGTGGTCTTCTGCCTGTTCTATGGAAAGAGTATCTGGTATTCATATTATTGCCTAGAAGAAGACTTTCACTTTGTCCTTTTTAATTTTTGGAGTAATTACATGGTAAATTGAGTAACTGATGAATGAAAAGACTATTTCATTGAAAAAACATAGAATCAATTCCTCTGCATGATCTTTTGACACTGTGTTATCAGTAAATACAGCGAATGTTGAAACTTAAACATTTTCTGTTGCAATAAAAGGCAACCTGCTATTTATCTCCTTCAAACCCCGCCCCATTTTGAACATATGTATCCCACTGTTCTTGCCACCTTTTGAAGCAGTCCTGGCAGTCTTGTTCCACGAATGTCTGTTTGCACTGTTGTGGTTGCGCCAACATCCTCACTCAATTAAACATTTAATGTCATGATCATTTGACTTCAGGGAAGAGTCAGAAGTTGCACAGTTTCAGATACCACAAATAAGTGAATGAGGATGCATAGTTAAGTTTTTGAAATTTTCATAAATGGTGGCTCCATTAGAGATAGTAAAAAACTATGACAACTATTTAAATTTTCAGTGTATTACAGTAAAAGACACATTAACACTCATTCCCATCAAAATACTTTCCCTTGCTTCAAATATTCTTACATCATTGTCTTTGGAAACGTGTCTTTTATTATCATAAGGTTTTTATATATATTAAATATATTTCAATCTCAAGTTGTCCAGTTTTGAAAAGGAAGAAGAATATGTTATTTGTTTCCTTCTAATCATGATGGCCTGGGAGCCATTGCTCCAGAGTAATGCCATTGCTCTGTAGTTTCCATATCCTAAATTTACCTTTCTCTGTGCTGGTGTAATGTTCAATCTCAATCAACCCAGTGTGCTGGACACAAAGGACAGGAGAGCTCTGCTCAGCTGTGCAAGTGTGAAATGCCGGGTGAGTTGCACTGGTAGCTAGTTTCCAAAGGGGCAGCCTTTGGGAGGTTTAAGAAGTAACAGGGTGTCACTGATCTTGTTGCCTACGGCCAGGAACATTACTTATTCATTCTCTCCTCCATTATTTTATTAAATAGTGTCGGACATGGCCTGGATTAAATGTTAGAGGAATGATCAATATGCAGAGGGCTGGTGCATTGCTTTGACTTCCCTGTTTTATCTCTGTCACTTCTGTCCTCTCTAGCTTTCTCACCCATGTCCTCAGCACCCATCATATGCCACTACTGTGAACAGATCTTAATTAAACTCTACGGAAGAAACAAGGACCTAAATGTTCTCATGCCAAATTCCCTACCAGCTATGTTATCTCTGTTTGTTGTAGGAATCTGTTAAGATCATTCATTCTCAATTAAGATCCATCCTCTCTCTTTCTTTTCCTCTATGCTCTGCTAAATGTATTTATTAAAATTATTTATTATTATTAATAATAATTATATTATCTTAATTATAATTAATTATTAATTAACTAGAAATATTATTAATATGGTTACTTATATTCTCTGTGTTCATTTCACTTAACTATAAAATGGAAGGGAAGTGTGTCTGATACATTGTTATAAAGTTTTAAATGTGAAGTTTGTAAAATGATACCTTCTACCCAGTAAGCACTCATCAATTACTCCATTACCATGCAATTATTCCAAGAATTAAAAAGGAAAAGCAAAAGTCTTTTTCTAGGCAATAATTTTAATAACAGGTAATATTTACATTAGCTGGACACTGTGTGAAACATCTCATTACTTAGTATTGTTGCTATTGATAAGGAAACTGTACTGAAGAAAACTAGCAGTAGTTTCTTGATATCATCTAAAATGTATTTGAAGGGATTTAGTTCTCTGGATCATGTAATTAAAGGTGACTGGTGTCACGCATTGGAGCAATGGAAAGTGCATCTACTCTTTATCCCTTTTCCCTGCTTTCCTGATAGCATCACCGTTCTGTACTATTCTGGGAATGAGGGCAAGAAGTAGAGGAAAGGAACTCAGGATATAAATCCCTGGGGGGAAATCGGGAATTGAACCTCTGGGTCTTCTGGCTCCTGAGACTTTCAGTTTTCAGAATATGGGGCAGTTGCTGATTGTATCTGAAATGTAAGTCAGCTATAATGACTCCTGCTGTCCACTTAACTCTGTAAAAAGGGGCTGAGGACAAATCTGATGGGGGTAACAAGAGCATTCATCATCTGGTCAAGGACACAGCATCAGTATCTTGCCAAAGGCATCATAAACTGGAGATATATTGAAGGAATAACTGGACCTGTCTGGAAAGAGAGAAAGTACAACTTGCTATCTTGCTAGAATTTCTTTAAAACTCTTTTAAATATGAGCAACTTGCTCTGACCGAATCTGCTAGAGGTATTTCTACCTGATTCATGGATGCATCCAATCCTCCCATCCTCAGGGTCTCTGCAATGCTAATAAGCTGGATAAATAACTAGAGGGTATGCTCAAGGAAGTAGTAGGAAAGAAAGCCAGGGCATCAGCTTGAGCCTGGACTGGGAAGAGATGGGGATGGTGAACAGTGAGGTCTGTGACCAGCGCTCAGGCATGGAGGATGTAGGAACCATTCCAGAAGCGTTCCTGCAATGGTTAGCAGAGATTTGGGCTTCACATAGAAATACAGTATGCAATGTATTAATTATTGTTACTCTCCTATTATCTTGTTTGAAAATGCTAAGGGTTTTTTGGTTCTTTTTAAAATTAAAAAATAAAGAAAGAAACAGGGAGGGCCAGGAAGTGTCGAGTCATTTGAGTGAATGGCTTGCCTGCAGCAGTGATAGGTTTTGTGTTTTGTTACCAAGCTCTGCAAAGGCTGCTCTGCCTGTTTTGTTTATGATTGCTGCAAAACTTACTCCAAGAGGCTACTCCATGAACACTGTTGAATGGAAAAATCGATGGTTGATTATTTCCTCAGAGTCTCCTAAACACCTTACATTCCCTACACTACCTGGAAATTCTGTCCCACATCCAACCTGCTGTGTGCCATGAGGACCATGTGACTTGAAGAACATATAGTCTCTCTCTCTCTCTCTCTCTCTCTCTCTCTCTCTCAATTATCCTCATTAAAAATATCCTCCAAGGGCTTGCTTCAGAGCAGAAGTCAGGTTAGCATCCAATGTGGTACCCCCATAACATCCCGTAAACCCATTTTCTGGAAGCGCTGGACGCTATGGGGTCAGTTCCACACCTATAAAGCAGCTTCCCTATTGAGTTTTGAATTACTGGTTCGCTGGCCTAGGTGCACATTAGAATCACCTGGAGAACTGTCAATGGACAAGGACCACAATCAGGACCAATTAAATCAGAATCCATGGATCCGAGGCTCGGATTTAGTCATTTTTAAAGTTCCCAGATAGATCATATTGTTCACACTTGGAAGCCAATGATTTATAGTTCTGTAACTTTGATACAATTAGGATCATGTTGAAATACTAAAAAAAAAAAAAAAAAAAAAAAAAAAAAAAAAAAAACAAAAGCTTAGATTGCACCCTATAACAAGTCAGAATCTCTGGGAGTGGAAGCAAGACACTGACGTTCTTATAACCACCTAGCTGATGCTAATGAACACCCAAGTTTGAAAACTCATATTTGAGGTGAAGGTGAGGGTGTGTATGCCTTTGTTGTGCTGAACCACTGCTATTTGCTAGTCAAATGCTAATTAAAATCACTGATTTAGAGCCTTTTGCTCAAACAAGGTCCAGCTTTGACATGAAGAAGCATCAGTAGTTACAGGAGCAGTGGAGAGCTAATTATCATGATTCCTAGGCTTCAGAAATAACAAAAATAAAATTAGCTACTATTGCTTTAGTGCCAAATTCTCACAGCAACCTTGAGAAGTAGATAACATTGTTCTAATTTTAGATATGAAAAAGTTAATACTTAAAGAAATTATGGAGCTTGTCAAAGGTTGTCTGGGGCATAAGAGTTGTAAATATCTGAGCTATAGCTCAGTATCTGAGCTATAATATAATAACATAGAAGCCCAAGCTCTATTTACTACACTTGACTTCCTTAATTTTATAAAAGCTGTATTGAAATATAATTCATATACCATGAAGTTCACCTGTTTAAAGGATCCAATGGTTTGTAGAAATGTTACATACAAGTACAACCACCACTGTATCTCATTTTAAAACATTTCAATCATTTCTAAAAGATGCCTGTGCCCATTTATTTGACTTGCATTTAAAGAACAGTGGGGTAAAAATATGGAAACCTAGATTTTATTCCCAACCCTGTCATTTATATAGTGCTCTGAGCTTGAAGCATTTCTGAACCTCTCTAGTCTTTTTTTTTTAATTAGTCACTTAGAGATAATAACCCTTCTCAGAGGATAAAGGTCAAATAAAGTATTGCACAGGCAAGTTCTCAACAACTAAAAGCTATAAAAGTGAAAAGTACTGCATTTCTGAAGCTGTTGGAAATCATTTTGTATTTTTTGAGTGCTTTGGACTGAAATGGAAGTCAGAAAGCTGCCATGACGCAAGTCTAGCTGTCCCTCCCCCCTTGTTGATTTACTCCATTGAGGCTTTTCTGACCACATTCATTTTGGAGTCCCCAACACGTACCAGCCACCTTAGCTGGTGATATTGTGCCTCTCCTTCTGAGCCCTGGAGTGGTAGTTCGTATTCAACTCAGTGTGACTCAGAGCTCTGCTTGGGTTCTTAGGATTGCACCATCCCTGTCAGAAGCCTCATATGCTCCCATAATGATTAGCTTTCAGGGAGATGCATGGTGTCCTTTCAGAGGGAGAACACAAATGAATGAGGTGGACCATGGTATTTCTCTGGCTCCTTAATTAGAACTCTGATGGGTGACAGGAGACCCAACTGAATGTGTTCCATCACAGCCAGAGAGGGGCCAGGCCAAAAGATTACCACGTTTCTCTAGGTCCCAAATAAATAGCTCTAAGCCCAGCATCGCATGCATCCAAATTGCTTTTTATTTCCATTGTTTTAGTCTTTGGCTGAGCCAGTTTTGCACATTCACAGATTCTGAAGTAGGAACATTTTAAGACCATACTTTCTTGGGCATTATGATTTAAGAACTTCAATAAATATTCAGTGGGATACAAATAGAGTCTAAATCTCCATGTAATTTCTTACCTGTACCTCATTTTTCCATTATTTGCCTCTTATCTCCCACATGGCTAAAACACCTAGAAATTCTCAGACATTTTACCCAGCATCTCACTGAAATACTTACTTCTTGATCGCTCCATGCAATGTTATATTGATTTGCATCCCTAATTGTCCCTGATTTTTATCTCCAGTTTTTTTATGCCTTTCATGGTATCTTATGTAGCTGTGATTTGCTAATCTGCCTTGTAACTGTGTCCTAATTTAATGGGCCATCTGGCACAAAAAGATGAGAGACTCGTCTTTTATTCAAAGGTGAAGGGCACACAGAGGCAGGGAGAAATGCGGGAAGGAAGACCTGATATCTTACCATGGTGTTTTACTTACCTCATATTCACCATTTGCCTGATAAAGGCTCAAGGTCTAACTTTGACATTCAATACACAGCATAATTCGTGTCTTCGTATTGTAGCTGTCTTAGTAACAATTTAGAAGAATGAATTATGTAATTTTCAGTGGAAGATTTCACCATTACACTTAAACCTGTTTCCACAACTGTTTGTTTGCTGAATATTATATAAGTATGGAACACAGGTCCAGGCACTAAGGGTACCAAGGTTTCTGATAAAAGACTCAAGGAGCTTACTTTTAAGCTAAGGGGAGTTAGAAGAGTATATATTCCTGAGTAAAAAGGCGTTTCTAAGTATGCTTCTTTATTCCCAGATGTAAGTCTTTTCATCAAAGAGGTAGAGGGCTAAGTCCACGGAGCTGTAGCTCCCTCTGTTCCCAGGTCCTGCTGGCTCACAAGAGCCAGTGATTGAGTGGGACAAGTGCAGCTTCCTCCTTCCTAGCAGCGGGCAGATCTCACTGTCCCCCATCACAATGAGAAGCAGGACTAGACAGCTGCACGGGGAAAGGCAGTGGTGATATAAATACATGTTTAATTGCACATCAATTACAATTACTTACAAGGCTGCATTTATTTAAATGCAGTGTAATTAGAGGAAAAACCTTGATTTAATCATAACCTTATCAAACACAGATCCCTTCATTTTCCCGTGCTTGTGCATTCTGCGTTTGCCTCTGGGCCGATTCTAAAATGAAGGGAGATGGAGGAATCAATTTAGGGCAGCGACCCTTACCAAGTAGTCTCTCATCATGTACGACTCTGGCTCAGGACCTGCAGAGCTGTTCACCCTGTCCTCTTCTCCAAGGGCTCGTGATGAGGGACTGATTAGCTCCAATGAGTTATTGGGAATATAACTCATCCCTGATGGCAGGCTTCGTAACCCAGAAGCTCAAGATTAGGAAGGACATTACAGAGGTTCAGCCTCCAGAGATAAATTACCTCTTGGAATGTACCCGCTTACAGTCTCTATATCTGATTTCTCATCACTGTGGATGGGACCCACTTGACATTGCTGCAGAGGGGTGGACAGCAGACAGGCAGACTCCCTTTCACAGTTAGCCCCTGCTTTGCCTGCTTCCTTCTCTTCTCCGTTATCTCCTTCTTTCCTTATCCAGGCCACGTGAGATGCTCTATTTGAATTTTTGAAGGGAATGCCCTCTTTCTCTGAGCTTAGATAAAAGCAGAGCTGTGACAGTATAAATACTCTCAATCACTGGGAGCTGGACACTCCCTTTCTTAGGTCACTTGCTCACTCACCCTCTTCTTGTTTTTCTGCCAAAAAGAAAATAGACACATTTATGGATATCATACACATAGATTCTAAGAAATGTGCTTTGAGCATTCACTTTGTTCCTATCTTGTGCCTCATAGAAAAGGGTCGGTGCCCACCACTCTTGTTTCCATTTGCTAGAACAGAAAACTGATATTCAGGGCAGAAAGTCACCTGTTCTGAGATCATATTATCAGTGGGATGATCAGTAGTTCTTGTGAAAACCAAACTCAGAGTTAGACAGTGTACTCTACAGGTTAGGTATTTTGTTTCATCTTGCTCTTACAACAACAGTATGATATGGATATTATTATCCAAACCTTGCAAAGAAGAAAAATGAAAACCCCAAATGGCAGAGGTTCGCACAATGAGAGGGTCAAAAGTAAGTTTTGGACACCAAACTGCTCTTGGTTTTCTCTATGTCCCCCTCCTACTCATCTGTGGACCCTATACTTCTCAATGCCCACTCCCGGTCATCCTGTGGGACAACTTAGGAATCCAGCCATCATTCTGGAAACTTCTTTCACCTGTTGCTTAACCTATCACCAGTCCTCATACACTTAATATATTGAGGACTTCTATAATGCACTTTTCTTCCCCTTTCCATCATGGCCAGCACACTGTTCAAACTACTTAATTGTATTGCAAAAATTACTACCTAATTGGTTATCCTGTTTCTCCTATCGAGTCCTTACATATTAAACAGAGTGATCTTAGACCAGGAAAATATGGTATCCATCTCATTTACCAGCATATCCAGGCTCCAGTGTGGCAGTGGCTCCTAGAAGAGACCCCAGTGATGCTCCCCTGATGTATCAATCAATCCAGTCTAGAGTTCATGTCCTCATTTATTTATATCCAGCTTTTTCTTATTCCGTATTTCTTTACCACAGTCCACAACTGACCCTCTTATTTCACAAACGTTTTCTGAGAACTGCACTCTTGAGTTCTTGTCTTTATTGTAAGTCCTTGCCAAGAATGCTCCTTCTTTCCAGAATTCTTTCCAGTTCTTTTCTTCTCTTTGCCCAATAACACCTTATAGTCACAGTGCACCAGCTGAGACCCCAACCCACTCTGACAGATTATATCTAGGCCCTTGCTTATGATGCAATATCTATAGCACAGATTTCAAACTAAACCCCAGGAAGGGTACATGTTACTTAGTAGGATATGAAATAACAAGAAAAAGAGCAACAGCCCACAGTGAAAATGGAGAAGTAATTGCTCAAAAGGAGGTAGTGAAGAAAAGAATTTAAAAACAATCAGGCTTAGCAGAAAGCCTCTTAAGAGTTCATGTATGATGGGGCCCTGGGGAACATGCTTTGAAGATGTTCTCTAGCTCAAATCACTGCTCCTGTAAGACTGTGTCAGACTCCATGCTGAATCCTGGAGCTGGAGAAAAATAGGAAACAGATTAGGAGTCAAGAGAGTCCCCATATTACAGTCTTCAGTGTGCTTGTGCACGTGTGTGTGTGTGTGTGTGTGTGTGTGTGTGTGTGTGTTATGCAATGATTGTCAGGACATGCTTTAAATATGATTTCATGTAGAAGCCAGGCCTGTGTGTCTCCCTTACAATACCAGCTACTCAATTGTAATATTTTAAACTTTAAGTAACAAATGAAAACTTACAGAAAAGAATCAGAATCTTCATGTTTCTTCCAGGTGGCAAAACAGACTCCAGCCCAAGCTAAGCCCATGCCTGCCATTTTCCTATTTGGTGTGCTGCCCTATGATTAATGAAAGCAAGCTCTCAGACATATGGACCAGGGAAGGCTGACCCTAAATATTTTATTGTAGAATGTTTCACATAAGAGCTGATACTGGGGCTGGCTTGGATGAATCACTGGATGGCTGCATGACTGGTACTTCTGGATGTCAGAAGCAGCCCCAGCCACACCCTGGGCAAGTCCTCCCTCGGGGAATGGTAGCAGACATTCATATTTGCACAAACAATATTCACGAGCCTAATGCACCAAGAAGTAGGGTGCAAACCTAAACCGTTCAGAAACAGGCAAGTCTCTCTTTTTAGGAGAGAGTCCTCACAGAGATGCTGTGTATGACCTTTAGCCCTTTCCACTAAAACTCATCTTCCATGAAGAATCACTGTTTATAGATCTGTGCTACTTGAGAATCAATCCTTTGGGTTCAAACTACACTACTACCCAATCTTATGAATTCTGGTAAAATGCTCTGCTATCTAAACAGTCCATCCTTTTGGGGTGCAACAGGTCAGAGTTTGAGAGGAGAAGCTCACCATCCATACCACATTTGTGGGTTTTCACTGAGACCTTGAAAGGATACAGAACTTAGCAGAAAGTTTAAAAGAAGGATCCTTGTGTGAGAGAAGATGTTTGAGGCAAGGATTTAAATATGGAAGGCAAATACAGCTTCATCATCTTGCTGTTCTATGAAGAATAAACTGATTTACAGTTAGACACACTAGATTCCAGCTTCCATCTCCGGTGATTACTGACTGTGTGAACTTAGAAAAGTTAAAGACATTTTCTGAGTTCAGTTTTGCTATGCATTGTATGGAGTGCTGAGACTTTCCACTAAGGACTATCAGCAAAAAATTAAATATGAAGTAGAAATTAGTTGAACGTGCTCAAATATCAGCTACTTATTATTGCCTATATCTGTTCTGAACCCCAAATATCTTTTTGCTGTACTTTCTTGATTGATTTGGAGGCTGAGTATTACAAATCTTACAAACCTACCTTAGTAATTCACCAACTGTGAAACCAGTTACTAAGCCTTTCTGGGTCTCAATTTTGTATCTGTAAAGGGTATATGAAGTCCATTCTTGTGTCATCTGTCTAGGGCTAATGGCGACACAAGCAACTCTGAGCTCACTATTCAGAGCACAGTGAGTTTTCAATGCACAGTGGCCATTATCATTAATTATCAAAGCCACATCAAGAGAGAATCATCTCTCATTTATTCCTTTTCAGTTAGTGCTACAGTTTTGTTTCTGTCTCTTGCAGCATATTTTTAATAACATCATCTAAAGAATAGCTTTGCATTTAATATTCATAACTTTACACTATACACATGCTTCTATGCATATATATAAATAAAATGTGATATCTCCTCTTGTTCTACTGGCTGAGAAGTGGGAAGGAGTTAAATCCAGTCATAAAACACAAAATCCATTCATCAGAGCCTGATGGAGGAATGAATGATTGGGAACAACATGAGACATGTTGGCACTCTAGGAGTATAAATTATGCTTTGGTACTTGTGTATCGTAACAGAGGTTGCTGTTCAACAACTGATCTCAAGAAGCTTAATATTTGGTATTTTATACCATCACTATTCTTTCTTTCTTGTCGTCTATGTGGGAAGAGAAGGAAGAGCATGGGGCAGGGCAGAGAGAGGGGGGCAGAGAGAGAGAGGAGAGAGAGAGGGAGAGAGAAGGAGAGTGAGAAGGAAAGAGAAAGGGAGAGAGATGGAGGAAGAAAGAGAGAATATGCAGACACACATGTGTTTTGCATGAGTACACTCTTTTATGCATCTGAAAAGTTTTACTGGTCCATCCCTATAACAGGGAAAAACATCTGAGCCTGCTTGTGTCTCTTGTGGGTGACAAAGAGGCAGCAGCAGAGGTTGTTCAAGGAGCTCCTCTTTTTCTTATTCCTTGACTGTCTGCCTTTCTTGTCCTCCCAGCCAGCCCATACCATGAGTGGGGAAATTGGGACATGTGTCAGTCTTCTTCTGCCCTTAGAGAAATCAATGGTTTCTAAAAGACAGGAATTCTTAGGAGTGGACTGGGGTCCATTTATTTTATTGGGTGGATGAGAGAGTGGATGGAAAGGAAACCTACAGTTCTGTAAGATTTAGGTGGTCCTTAAGGGCACTGCTGCTAAATTTCCTCTAGGGAATTTTGATCCCCACTGAAGGTATACATTTCCCACTCCATTCCATTCAACACTGTCTATGGTTCACCAACGATAGACAGTAACAAACTGTCTGGGTACAATTGGACTAATCAAAAAGAACTAGATATAATTCATCCTCTCAGGGAGCTTAAAGTTAAACATCTGTGAGTGATGATGATTGTCCTGTATTGAACACACAGTTTGATGTGCCAGGAATTATCTCAAGATCAGTTTCTCAAGTAATTCTCATAAAGTTCGGAGACAGGTAATATGTTTCCATTATGTTCATACCAAAACACTTGCATTAGCTAGCTTTCCTGCTACCATGACATGTTACTCAATTCCCACAATCTAAAGGAGAAAAGGTTCAATTAGGCTCATTGTCAAAGGGGATTCAGTCCGTGCCACCTGGCTCCAATGCAGTAATATCAGGGAGGAATGAAACTGCTTTGTTCATGGAGACTAGGAAGCAGATCAGGGAAAGAGGGCCAAAAAAGAAAAGCCAAAGTTCCAGGCACAGATCCTCTGGTTACTTCTGCATGATCCACCCAGGCATACCTAGAAATGTGCTTTACTAATCTCCTGAACCAACTGCACTTAAGACAATCAAGTCAAGGTTAAACTTCTGTGTTATTTAGTTTCCTTTTTTTGTACAGTTGACTAATGATGCTGGCTGCTTGTGAAATTTGCTTTAAGGGTCAAAGAAGATAGCATATAGCAGATATTTAGTATCATGTGATAGTACACAGTAAGTGTGCCGGAAATGTTAGTTATTTTTTATTATAGCTTCATCAGTGACTTTCATGTAGCATCCTTACTCTTGGGATAAAAAGATATGTTTGCAATGACCAACTCTTAAAACATTATTTTACACTTTTAGGTTAAATATTAGAATAACCAGCAAAGTCAAAATAGCTAAATAGCTATTATACACAAAAATAAATGGAATGTAACTTGAGAAACAGCTGTAGCTCTTAGCTATCAGGTCACTCTAAACTTCCAGGCACTGTTCTGGATATTAAGGATACAGCACTGGGACTTATATAGCACTTTGGATACAGCAACTAAGTTTAGAGTCTTATTTTCAGCCTCTCTTGCTTGTGTGTTCTTGCCCAAGTTAACAACCTGTATGCTATTAATTTTCTCATTTTATGAAATTACAATGACAATAATATTAACTTATTAGAAATATTTTAGAATTAAGTGAAACATAAAATACAAATCACAATATTTACATAGAATAAGTGTTTCAGAATTTATGTAAATAAGTCCCGTAGAAATTGCACAGGGAATTAGCACTAACAGGTAAAATACGAAACACTCTAAAAGAATATCAAGACTCTAAGATTAGTACTACATTATTAATCATACCTTATAAATGGAGTGACTTAGTTTAGAAAATTAACCAACAGGGACATACCAGTAAAATTGATAATAAGGAATGACCTTAGCATTTCTAATTCAAAGTGAATGGTTTTTCACCATTTGACCACATATAACTGTAAGATAAGAGTAGTTATGGGTTTGTTGAGCGTGTACACATGTGAGGATATTTGCATTGTAGTTGAGAGAAGAGAGAAAAGATGGATATGAAAAAATACTACATAAGGAAAACAGCCCCACAGTGACTGGCCCTGACATTGCAGATAGAAAGATCAGTAGTTGTTGATACACATAGGATGGAAAAGCGTGGATGGACAGACAAATGATTTGCCAACACGCTTACGGTGGGCAGAATTAACAGTCAAGGAGAAGCATGTGCTGCCTCTTGGCAGGAGGTGAGTTACTGTACCCACTAGCTAGAGATTTGAAAACAATTAGGGAGATAGATTCCAGGCATATAAATAGAAGGCATATGTGGATATATGGGCGCTGTGCAGTGATAGATAATGCCATAGATAAATACTGGAGCTCGAAAGGCACATAAAGACTGTAGATAAATTATTCCTATAAATAAGTATTGCTCACAGATATTTCAGATGCTTCTCTATTTATGAACATTTGACATTCACCCCAAAGGAATTGCATATTTCCTCATCAAAAGCAAAAGTGCTGTGAAGCCAGTCAGTAGATGTCTGATTAGAGCTTTAAACATTCACACCATGTTAACAGTGCAACCGTTACTCGGGCTCTAGCTCTGAGCGCTTGGGGCCTGATGGTGTCTCACTGAAGACGTGCCCAGGAAACTACAGTTAATAGCTGCATGGAAAAGCCCAGCAACAGTGCTTGTGACTCAGCTCAGTTTGAAATGCCCAATAACACCAAGAAGATGGAAAATATGGAGAAGGGACTTGGAGGAGAGAGGAGGCAGGAGGGAAGGGGAAGGGTATAAACAGGGAATGGAACTCTACTATGTACATGTGCCCACTCTCCAGGATAACTAAACTGCGTGTACGGAAAACATGTTACCAAGGAAAAGAATGCCACGTTGTCCCTTGCTGTGGTAAGAAAGGGAATTCACCTCCTCCTACCTGAGGGCAGGGCTTTGGCTTGTGTGTTGCTTATTAGACAAGATTTCCTATAGGAAGGACCAGAATTTCATACCTTGAACTTTAGGAAGCTCCATAGGGTCAAGAGAATGTCAGAATAACAGTAGAGACTTATCTATGCAATGTTTTCTCAAGGAAAACACAAGAATTTTCTCATGAGATGGACCAGCAACTTATTGTATACTTATGAACGAGTCACATCCTTGATTTTTTTCAGCTTAAAAATGGAAGATAATGAATATTTCATAGGTTTGTTCTGAGAAATTACATATATATATATATATATATATATATATATATATATATATATATAACTTAGCTCTTAGCATATGGTAGAACAAAAAGTAATATCTATTTTTATGCACAGAAAACAGAATAATAAAGGAGTAGAGTTCTGGCACCCTCCCTCCTATGTGGGAATTATAATGTGGGCTGTACCTCTCCCTCTGCAGGAGACGCAGGTTTGCAGGAAGGCAAGCCAAGTCCCCCTTGACGTAGACTGCAGCTAGATGCTCCTTCATCTTTAATCGTATATAGAAAAGAACTTTCTCTCTGTGTCAGCCTGAGCAACTTGAAAAAAATAGTCCAGGCACAGAAGGTCACCTGAGCCTACAACTGTGAACTGCATAGAAGGCTATATCAAACAGTAGTACCAACACTGATACCAGTACCGATACCAATACCAACACCAACTCCAATGCAATACCTGATTTCTAGTTATTTTTGAACTATTCTACTTTGATTCATGTAAAGCAGCTAGAGGGCTTTAGCTTTCCCTTTTATTAAAATAAAAGAAAGGAAAAGAAAAAATGTGTTGAAGGCTTATTACAGTGTGACACCTTTCTTAGTACTGCCTTCATGGTGCACATCACACTGCTAACAATTCTATAGATTAAGATACTTTTACAACCCACATGTTTTAGGTGAGAAGATGGATTTGCAGTTTAACCAACTACTACCCCAGACCTGCTGCCATCCTACTGTGCAAACCTGCTCTACCAGAATGAACGTCTTGAAATCACTGAAGCCTTAAGTGCCCATTTTATCTTAAATTTGTTGGCTACTTAAATGAATATTTCAATGGAAGAATACATCAGGAAATAGTCACTGACATATGCTTAGTGGAGCATTCAAACAAAAGTGTTCAAAGTACCTTCCAGGTGGTTGGCACGTGACAGTACTTATGGCCATCCTGGATTTCCCATCACTGTGTTTGAGTGATTGAAGGCCTAGTTTGTAGGCCACCTGTTCTGCAATGCTCAGGGCTTGTGGTTGGATATAATGTAAGAAAAAAAAAAAGTCATAAAGTCCCATCATATTTTTGCCTCACTTGGCAGACTCTGAAAGCATTACATTTTTGTTCTTGAATTTGCCTTCTTCTCCTTTTCCAGGCAACAGAAATATTTACTGTCCCTAGAGCAAGAGTCTCGTTTACATGTTTATTGTGGAATCTTCTGTATCCTTGACAGCGTGGGTACACTCTGAAAGTTACATAAATAGCTGTTAAATGAACACAGCAACAAGGAACACTACAATAATATTTTCTATCTTCTCTTTGAAGTTTAAAAAATGCTTGCAGTTATAATATTCCATTTCATATTTATTAACATCCCCAAGAGAGAGTGAAACTGTGCTCCTCATTTTAAAGAAGAGGAATCAGAAAATCAAAGGACTTATTGAATTATTCGCAGTCAGATATATATGATTCCAATCCCTTTGAAACAAAGTCCCATATTTTACATCATAACACATTGCAAATGAATTTATGATAACATGTGGAGGTAACCCTTAACTACACTGAGCACATCAGAAGCATAGACCAATGTATAAAAGGATTAGAGATTAACATGGATAGAAAGAATCAATTTCTATCTCCTAAGTTCTGTGATGCTCCTAAAGAAATTTCAAACTGTGAGTGGTTGAGGCAGATGGCAAGTTTAGATAAAATGCATTGAGGGTTTCTCATTTTTTAAAGCTCAGTATAACTAAGAAAAAGTCCCATGTATCTAGAGAAAATCGTTACATTTCCTTCCCAAAACACAACTTTAGCTTACCCGCTAAAACCTTGTCACAACATGTTCTGTTTCATCTGCACCTCCTTCTCCCTGGTTCCTCCATCTGAAATAAAGAGTCTGTTTTTAGCCTACCTAGCTTCAAACCCTGGGTTTATATCTACTGTGGCACTTTGCGGTAAGTTACTTACACTCTTTCAGCCCTTCAGAGACCAACGAGGACATTAAATGTATTAATGTATGTGAAGTGTTAACTGTAACTTGGATCTATAATTGTTTAGTAACTCCTGGAGTTTTGATTATCAATTTCCTTGTTAATACATATTCTAATATCCAAATGATTGTCTCAGGCATCTTTCCTTCCCCCGTGGTTTTACTGTGAGAGACATAGCTTTCATCTGCCCTACCATCCTTTTAGTTCATTTCTGAGTTCTCCAACTGTAATTTTTGCTTATTATAACTCTAAATATGAAAGCAAGACCATTTCCTTTCTCATGACTAGAATATAACAATAAATATTCCACTGAAAGAATTGTCCTGGCATGGGGAGGGCAGCATATTTTTATGGTATTAACTCTGTATCACTTTCTCATGTATTATTCTTAAATTGTCAGTTTGACCTGTACCCCGTACGCTATCCACCCATGCCACCAGCAGTATTTACTTCATGTCAATATGAAATCAATCACATATTTTGAAAATTTGTACAAGCTAACATCTTATTTGAGCAGACATAACCAAGTGGCAGAATGATGTTTAATTTACTAGTGATCCTCTTCTTGAATGTTTCTTTTGGAAAATAATTATCAAACACTGGTTGTTTGCCAGATTTTTGCTAAGATGCTATCTCTGATTTCAAGCAATTTATAGCAGACAAAGATTTATTTTGGAAACATACATGCGTACAGGAAATAGAGATAGAAGGAGAGAGAGAATGACAGAGATAGAGAAACAGAGACAGAGACAGAGAAAGAGAGAGATAGAGAGAGAGACAGGGAGAGAGAGAGAGAACTCATAATACAGTAAATGCAGTAAAAGAACTCTGCTTGGTCTACTGTTTCTCTGTGCAACACAGACTGCTGAGATCAGGAAGACTTCCCAGAATAAAAGATAACAAGATATTAGAAGAACATTTGCAAGACTGGATAAAAGTTAAATGAGATAGAGAACATATCTCTCACTTGAAATCGTCTATGGGATGAGCGGGGAAGGTGCTCTTGGGGACATCTTCCATTTCATTATGCCTGTGACATAGAGTTTGTGAGTGGGATAAGTGGTGAGGGAGGTAAGTTTGCTGTTATACAAACACTGGCATCTCATGCTGGGAGTATTAAGCTATATCAGTGTGTTGGTGGGATAGAGAAGTTCTGCCTCACAGTTTCCAACAGTAATTGTATTATAGAATTCATTCCAGGTATCATTGGCTTGCATTATTTTTTGCCCATCTTGGTTCCAACACAGCACTGTCTTTTAGACTATGCTAAAAATTCTGGCATTTATTTTTCCCTCTTGTGAAGAGTTGGCATTATGCTAACTGTGTTTTACAAGTCAACTCACCCATATTGTAGGTGAATATCGAAGAATTTTCTGGATTTTTGTGGTATATATTTTAAATTACTGACCATTCCAAAGATAGGGGAGGTGTTTTTGTTGCTGTTGTTGATGGAAAAATGTGAAAACAATTTAAAACCTGGATTTATGTGCCATATTCCTTTGTCATTTTAAAATTTATTTACGGTAATGGGCTTTGATATTTTTGTGTAAAGTCAAATGTATTTATCTTGAAGTAGGAACGTCTCTAAGGAAACTCATGAAAGGGGTTAGGATAAGAAAGCCAGAATAAAATTGCAAAATGGATTTGGTCTGGGGAAACTCTTGGTGAGATATAGTTGAAATTCAATTTTATTATTTATGGGATTGAACAAAAATAAATAGCGTAAGGATATGCATTAGTGTAAGCACAAAGGAAAATAAATTAGATGTAATTTAAAGTAGGAAATGAATTGAGTTTAAAGATTTGATGCATTAATTTACCTCCTTAGATGCAAATTTCTGCATTTTGCATGACTGCCAAATATACCGATCCCTGGGAATACAGATTTTTTTTTTATAATAGGAAAGAAAGAAAATGGTAAACATTACAGAAAAGATGAGCACTTATCTTGATATTTCATGAAAGTCTGAGGAATGAAAATTATTCTACTTGGAATATTGTACAGGAAATACAAGATGGTATATGTTTCATAATTTGTCAAAATAAAAACAAATGTAGCTAATCTTGTAAATGGTCAAGGGGGAAATTTGGAACAAAACATCGAGTCAGGTTAAAGAATATCAAGCAATAAGTAAAACTGAGGTAATAGATATTTAATAATCAAATGAACAAGTATAAACATAAAGCAGTAAATATGTTTAATGAGTCAGCACTAAAACGCTTTAGACACTGTGGACTCTTCATATCCGAAGTAATTGAATGGCACCAGCTAATCACGCCACACAAGACTGCAGCCACCTGGGCCTTTCAGCATCACAAGTTTTGTTTGTAATACAATTAACAAACACTTTATGACTTATCTCCATAGCACTGAATCAAAGGAATCTTTTCAGTTTTAATCCCAGAGATCTGAGAGAGGCCTTCCCCAAGAGCGTGTTATATGTGATACATGCTCAGCTGTCATAGAACTCAAAGTATTTTAAAACCTGGTGGACACTAATATTTTCCCAATGGGGGTGTGTAAGTATAATATGACAGCCATATGTCAGAGAAACCTGGCAAAGGACATGATTGAGAACAGGGAAAAATGGAGACAGGAAGGTAAGATAAGGTAATGGGGAGCGGAAATAGTCTACATATGTCCTATGTATGAACAAAAACGTGACAATAAAGCTCATTACTCCGTATAATAAGTATACACTAGTAAAATAATTATAAAAACTACATATATGTGAAGGAATCAAAATGAGGGCATTGCAAGGATCGATAACTATTCAGAATCATACTGAAATTAATTCCCACTCATTCTGGGAGTTTATTAAAGAGAGACAAGCTCTATTCTGTGCCTTTACAGTGCCTGTCTGTATCTGGGCTTATGTCCAACAAAACTACTAAAATCAGGGACTGAGAATCATTAATCGATATGGGTGGGGTGATCCAGATGAATAGATTGGGAACAGGAAATGAACATTTAGAAAATAAAATGCAGCCAGGAATTTACCTCAGTAGCGTAAGCGTTTGCCTGGCAAGTACAAGGTCGTGAGTTTGATCCCCGGTACAAAAGAAAAAAAAAAAAAAAAAAAAAAAAAAGAAAAAAAAGACAAGACAAGAAAAGAAAATGCAATTTCAGGTAGAGAGAAAAGAGCAGCAAAAGTCTATATTAATTAAACTGCCCATGCTTTTTGTGGAACATAATGGAAGGCAGGGACATACATCTCTACCTTGGCTCAGAGTTTCGGAAACTCCAGGCTCCAGGCCTCTAAATCACACAATTTCAAGGACCAAGCAAAGGCATCATTTTGAAAGAATTTTTAGAGCATTTTTATCCAAGCTATCAACTACCTTGGTGGCAGGGTGATAAATGCTTCTGCATTTGAGTTAAGCTGACTAAACTCTATGAAATCACACTCAAACGACTACGGCGCTCATAGTCAATTCTCCAGTTCTTCATTGGCGAAACCGTAGAAGTGTGTCCGGAAAGACGCAGGCACAGAGCTGAAGCCTGGAATACATCTATCTTTGTCTTCCCAGTGATCAGTGAGCTGATTGTCCCCTGAGTGCAGGGTGGTGTGGCCATACATGTTCAGCAGACACTGCAGACTCCGGCCTCCCCTCTTCCCTCCAGAGTCCTTGAATGTCCTTGGCTTAGTAATCATGGCCCCTTTCAGGGCTGTGCTTCCTTCATGTAAATGGGTGCGAAGACATTTTAGTCTAAGGTATAGCAGGGCAGAATGAGACTCTCGGGTTCGAGTTTTTTTGAAAAGGGCTCTGAATTTAGTGCAAACATCAGGAGAGGCACGCTTTGTTGGATGGGTATTTTTTATAAGTTTGATATGTGGACAGAGCCTGAGGATAGCAGAAAAAAAAAAGACACTCTCAAAACTTATCATACTTGATCCTAGACACATTTTTCTTAATAATAGTAATAATAAAAATAATGGTAATAATAATAACAATAATAATGACCACCCCTATGACTGCTAGCATTACAAGGATTGCCAAGTACTAGAATCTATTCTAAACACTTTGCGTACCTGGTCTCAGTTGGCCAAGATCTAAGCTTAGTCATTTCTTCAGAACTGTCTTAGCTCTACAGCAATATTAAATTGATTTCTTGCTTTCCCAGAGAGTTCATGAAAATATAAGCATCATTTTGTGACTTGACAGTGCCTGGCTGATTATCTGGGCTCATGTCCAATAGACCAGCAAGACAGGCCATCCCACTCTGCCCATGAGCACCTGCGTGGAGACAGCTGTGACACAGTCACATTTTCCCGCTCTTTCTCCTGCATTCCTGCACTCTTGGTCAGAGAACTCCTGTCCTAGTATACAGATGTCTTGTCTAGTAAAAGACTTGTGTTTATAATCAAACAATATGACCTATGTGGATAAATTGTCTTTAACAGGAAAGGAAGGAAAAGCGATCCAATTTAGAGACATTCATATCCAATGCTTTCTAGAGAATAAGCCCAATACTCTTTCTCTGTCTTATTTTTTATCCACAGCTTACAAAGAAGTAATCCGATGCTTATAGAATTTAAGTCACATGTAGAAAGTCAGATCATGAGTGAGTGGTGGAGTCAGAGTTTAAGCTTTTCCATTATTTCTCTATGCCTCAGAAAGACTATTTAAAGAAGAATCCAAACTCTGCATCTGACTGTGCAAGAAAAAAGGAAAGCATATCTTCAAAAAGGAAAAGGGAAACCAAATACATCAAAAGCCCTTTCACTCTGACATTTAAACACTGCTATGTGAAAACATGAGAATGGAAACTGTACACATGCTTACATGAGCAAAAATATGTCCGGAGGCCTTGGGTTTTATTTCACACGTATTTCAAATAGATGTATGGAAAGCAAGAGAGGAGAAGAGGAAAAAAGCAGTGATGAATAAGCCAGTGGGAGAAACCAGGAAGAAAGAAGTTGCTGTGTAATCATAGCCGTGATTCCTTCTGGGATAAACCAGCGTGCTGCTGTTGTCTGTACTTACGGGAAATATCAGATCTACTGAGATTAGGATTTCATCAAAAATGATATTGGATCTGATCTTTCAATTTGGCCAGTTGGCTGCAGAAACAACACTGAAGTTTCTAAATGTAGCTTTTTGGTTTTTTTGTTTTGTTTTGTTTTGTTTTGCTATAACTTAAGTGAAGATCTCAGACACTAATTCTCTTACACGTTGCTGGTTGACAGAGATACTGGATAGGTCCAGCTGGTTAGGAACAGTAATTTAGACGTAGCCCTACCACCTTTCTCAGCCTCTGTTTCTTTCTTCTTTATGTTTTTCATTAAGTTAGACAAACCTGCTTGAGTGACTTAGATGGAAAGCCAGCTTGAGACACGAAAATGGGGACACCGCTGTCAATTTGCTGCCTTTCTCATCCTTTCCCACCTTCTGTTTCTTCTGGTTGATCTGTGGGCAGAGATTGAGGACAGAACAGGAAATGTCTCTGTACCCAAGGTCCCTAGGGACATCCTTCTCCTCTCACTCTCAGCTAGAGGAGCCCGTGTGTCAAGGGAAGAATCTTTTTGCCAAGACACTCAGAAAGTAATAGAAGAAAATAGCCTCCACCTGGCAGCCTCACAGCTGCTCCAGTTGGACACTCAGGTGTATTCATCAAATGGGTCCCAAAGAACTCCTCACTTTGGCACATGTGGTGGTGGTGTCAGACTTCTGTAGACTGAACCGACTCTCTCTCTCTCTCTCTCTCTCTCTGTGTGTGTGTGTGTGTGTGTGTGTGTGTGTGTGTGTGTCTCTGTCTCTCTCTCTCTCTCTGTCTCTCTCTGTCTGTCTCTCTGTCTCTGTCTCTGTCTCTCTCTCTCTCTGTCTCTCTCTCTCTGTCTCTCTCTCTCTCTCTCTCTCTGTGTGTGTGTGTGTGTGTGTGTGTGTGTGTGTGTGTGTGTCTTCATTTCTTTCTTCCTTCCTAGTGGTTCTGGGGACAAATATCCCTTTCCGGCTATCTGGCTCCCCGGGGTCACCATGCTTCTACTCACTCTCTTCTTTTCCTCTCCTCATTTACTAAATTTTAGGGTGTCTAACTGCCTCAGTGTCACAAAATTAGAGCTACTGAGCCTCTTCTAATGGTTGAGTTATTTGCCATATATTCTGGCTTTATTCTGGTATTATACCTGGAGTTTTGGTTAATCTTTGCCTTATGTTCTTCAGAATTACAACCAGCTCTGACCTCTTTCCATCCCTATGACCCAGGCTCACACAGCTCTTTTCCCAGGGAAAGTCATACCTGCTCTTCTGCCAAAAGACAGGTCTGACTCTTGCACAGTCTCAAGTGAAATAATAATTAGTCAGATTGTTTATTTGAAGGCTTGCCATATGGTACACTTAGCTTTACCATACAACTCCACTTAGACAATACATCAGTACATATTTTCACATTTGACACAGCTAACTGCATTGTACTATGTATATCTCCATTTTCTTCATTCAGATGAGAAAATGGTTTTAGTGATGTTGAAATGAATTTCTCAAATGTATGTTGATCAACAGACACATATCTAAAATTTAAAGAGTGGGTTCCAAAGCCATCATGCAGTTCAATGTACTTGTGGGCACTCTATCAAGACAAATGCAATACTTAGATTGCTGGGAGAGAAGGATTGCTTGCTTGAATCACAAACAGTGTCTGTGAATTCCCACAAAATCCCTTTGCACTTTTCTTCTTCATAAAATTTTAAGGTGTCAAAATAGGCAGAATTTCCATCTTTGCAGATTAAAAAGGATACATAAATGATTGTGGGTTGGTATGACTAAAACAACTCCATTGTAGATATGTATGTAGTTGTTTCAATTTCTGAGTCATAGGTAAAAGTTTCCTCATTCGTTGATTAAAATATATTCTGTTGCTAATCACACTGCAAGACTGTTAACTATTACCGTAGATGAAGTAGGAAGCTGTATAGACTTATTTTGTCAGTTACAAATAGCTAATCGCCAAGTCTTATTTACTTTCCTCTACTTAATCAGCAGCTCAGTCTGCACATGAGTCCTATATGTACAGCTGACGTGAGGACCCTCATTCTCAAACCTGCAGGGATTATACACCATACTTCATTTCCCCTCCACCTATCATCAGCCCACAGCCATCGTGAATACCAGACAGGCCATTTCTAATTAGAGAGGGATCTGGCATTTATCTTCTTGGATACATTCTTTAAGCCCAGATTTGCTGCCAAACCCCAGGTCTCCACAGATAGGAACCGAAGAAAGAAGTATTTTGCAAGAGTTTCTTTTCAAACAAAGTTTTCATCTCTGCAGGAGCAATTAATTTTACCTGTTTAAAATGACAGAGAAAACCCTTATCTTTGCATTTCATTTTAAGAGCTCAGGGACGACAGTGTGGGAGCAAAGGCTTGTTGATCTTTCCTGTTTCCCTGCTGAATGAAATTCTTGGTATTCTATGAAGAAGTTAGGAATCTGCTTAGTTACTATAGAATGTCACAAGATATTAATAACGAAAATAAAAATTTTAAAAATTCCTTTTTGTTCAGTGCTTTCAAAGATTTTTGAAGTCTCAGTTACACAGTGTTAATAATGTGCAAATGTCCAATTTCCTCCTTGCTATGATTTAAATGTGTCTCCCACTCCCCGTATTAATAATCTGTCTCTCTTTCCACTATCTCTATTCTCTCCACCTTGTCCTTCTGTCTTTCTCCTTCCCTTTCCTTCTTTCCTTTGTTCCTTCCTTCCTTCTTTTACTGGGTGTTTGAAAAGGCATTAGACATTCGGGTGGTGATTAAATCATGAGAGAAGAGCCCTCATGAGTGTAATTAGCGCTTTTATGAAAGAGGAATTCCTTACCCTTTGTTCAAAAGGGAACATAGAAAGAAGTTGTCATATGTGAATCATGAAACACACCTTCCACAGAAAATAAGTCTGCTGACAAATTCATCTTGGACTTCTCGGTCTCCAGTACTGCGTGCAATAAGTTTCCATTGCTTCTAGATGACTCAATTTATATGTCATTTTGTAGTATAAACCTCTGTGCACTGAGGTACTACCCTTTTCTATGTCTACTTTCTTTTGATTTTGCCACCAGTATAATAAAAGCTACCAAATACAATTCAAATCGCAATGATCCTTATGGTCTTATAACAACAGTAGTTCTAGGAGAAAGTACAGGAGTTGGGAGTAACAGCTAGGCTTGAGATTTGACCCTGTCACCTGATAAGCCTGAGAATCATTTGTTCTCTTGTTTTCAGTTTTCTGCAGTGGGGACAATACTTCCTTAACCACCTGACAACATAGGATAAGGGTCATGTGAGAGAATAATATGAAAGTATTTGTCAATCATAAAATCCAATATAACTTCACACATTATTCTTTAAAATTCCCCATTAGTACAGTTTTCTAAGATTTTCTCAACCCTTTACAGGAAAGCACGGTTACTCTTCTAAGAATTACTCAACTGAAAAGAAACTTGAAAACTCAATTTATACAAAAAGGCCTTTAAGAAAATCATGATACTATGTTTCTCATCTTATATTCCCTTATGTCAAAAATATAGTACAAATTCCTGCCCAGGACTTGTTTAAAGTTTATGTACATATGTATTTTATAGCTATCTGTAGATACCCTGGAGATGGTAGCCAACACAAAAGTACTAAATTAATGTCAGCTTCACATAGCTCAGCACCTCATTTAATCTGCCTTTCTCCTGTTTAGAGAAAATAAAATCCTGTCATTACTGAAGGACTAGTGCAGCGAGTGCTTGAGTCCTTGTCACAGAAGCAGGAAACTAATAGCTGCCATTCTAGTGCCAGATTACGCAAGGCCACATGTATTACTCTGTGTGGTGCCACAGGGAGAAGGAGCAGGAATAGTTTTTGAACTCTCATTGACCTAAGGTTAAACCTTTGGACAGAATATTTGTGTATATTTGTGTATTGAAATACATTTGATGCAGTGACCCTATATGTACAAATGTGCTCATATATAATCACACACAATCTGCTTTTATTATTGGCAATATATGCTGCTTTGTAAACTCATTCTACTATCTGTAGAAATGCGATTTTATGAAACACCAATTGTTAGCAGTCCAACAATTTAAAAATGTTACTACAAAGGGTCTCTGCCCACAGGTTCATTAGCCACTCCCTAAATTGTCCCTGTCTAGTAAGTGACAAAGCCTACCTTTATTGTTTTGCAGTTCAGAAAACAAAAAGTCACACAGAAGATCATAACCAAGATGGTGGGATTAAAAGAGATTTAAAAGGGGCTGGGGATTTAGCTCAGTGGTATAAGCACCTGCCTTGCAAGCAGGTGGTCATGAGTTCGATCCCCGGTACCAATTAAAAAAAAAGAGAGAGAGAGATTTAAAAATATAGAGTCAAAAAATTAAATGAAACTTGTTATTCCTCATGTCCCCAAGAGGAAAAGCACTACAGTTTCTTTTCATTGTAAATATTTAGGATCCTTTAAGAGCAATAAAAAGGTGAGATTCATCTCAGGCCTCCCCATGCCCTACTCAAGGCAATCACTTCATCAGGCACTGTCACCATAAATAAGATCCAGGTCTTACAAAATTCCTGCTACCTAGGAGGAGCCCAGAGCTAAATCACATCTTCCAAATCCAACACGTGATTGACAAATGTGTCTGTTTTCCTAAGACACAGAGTGTTCTTTGCTGCAGGGTATTTGGAGGTTTTAATTTTTGTTTTCATAAGAAGAGTCCCTAGAAGAGGAGCAGATGAGTGAGCAGTTGGGATCAGCACTGAGCCACATAGCTTTCTCTTCAGTGTCTGACGTGCATCTGTTCAACTGGGTTTTGTTTTATTAATGCTTACTGGCCTAAAGCTACTGCCACGATGTTAAAGATGCAGTGTTAGCACAGCCCTGACATCTAGATTTGTTTTCTATGAGAAAGAAATTAACGATTGCACAGTATATTGAACCCGTGGCTTCCTTCCAACTTTCTGGTCTCCATGTTCAAAGACTGGATTAAAGGAAGAGCTCAGCAAGGGACTCCCAAGGGGGTTACAGTTAAGAATTGGGTAGAAATGAAGGCTGAGATATCTCCTTATTACAGCGGGAGATCTGACTTCCTGTTCATCATCCCTCAATCTCCAACCATCAGACAATACATACGGATCATGAAAACTAAGTGGTCCCTTGACGGTTAAACATCTTAGCAGCATTGTCAAACAAAATGCAGCACTGTATTTGTCATGAAGGCTCAGGGTCCTTTTATCACTAAGTATAAGACAGTGTAGTCAACTGCTTTTTAATCTAGACCAGCATTTTTACTCAAGATACTGAAGTATTGTGTATTTAGATTTATTTCCTAGGAAACTGTTTCCAAGGATGGCAGTGATTATCAAGGTACCATGCAGGAGGCCCATATGTACAGCTAAGAGAATGGAGGAATGCAGGGCTTATCCACAAGGCAAGGCTGAGGCAAATAGGAAATTCATATCCTGCAGCCTGACTCACCATTCAGGTTCTGACTCCAGGCCTAACCGGGGATCTGAGCAGGCCAGGGCAGGAATAAGCCAAGCCGCACCAATGGACCGCTCCGAATAGGAAAGCTGGGAGCCTGGATATGAAGCTGCTATGGGCTTCCAGAAATGTGCACTGGCCAGATGCTCCAGTTGTGAGAAAACCTACTCCCAAGTGACCTCCTTTTCTATCAGAGAGAGTACTACCACCAAAGAGTTGCCACCTGTTGTGGGTCAGGAAGAGAGATGTTAAATCTGTGGCTGACCAGCTGGCACCTCCTATATATGAACACATGGATGTGGGGCTCCTTGACAGCCTCCTCATTTCTAAAATGAAATAATGACTCCAACCTATAGGGTTGGATGCAGAAGTTTGAATGAGTAGGTGTACTCTAGCCATGTAGTATTATGCCTGGACCATAGTAACAACAGTTGTAATGTAACTGTAGCAACATTGTTCTCCCTATTAGCTTTAATTTTTCATTCATGGACTGGGACGGGGCAATCAAGGAATAATTCTATCCAGGCATCTTACTGCTCAAGCACATAGCAGATTAGGTATATAGGCCAATCATCAAATTTCAAATATGTTTGAGTTCAAACGTGCAAAACTCCCTGTCTAATGCCCTGCTCCTCTCATTCCCTCTTTCCCAACAGCTGGTCTGATTCACTTATAAGAACACATGTTTCTATATTTTAAAATGAAGTCATTGTGGCATTCCTTTGGTCTCTATTCTGTGTTGATGTTGAGGAACAACAAAGAACATGGGAAGTGTAAATTGTTTCCATCCTGAGGAAAAATATTCTCTACAGGAGAACTGATTTCTACATGGTATGCAGTTGCTGGGTAAAGCTGAGTGCAAAGGCACAGCTTGTCCTGGGGCTTAGGGAAGAGGATGCACTCATGTTTTGGGCATAGAGCATGACTTGTAATTGAAGTTTTGTCCTAGAGAAGGATAAGACAAATTTTTGTAAATAGCAAGGGTTTCCAGCTTTTTAGGCTATGGTCTCTGTTGTAATCAACTATGATATCCTGGTAATACAAAGTCAACCACAGAAAATACGTGAATCAGAGAGCATGAATATAGTATTTCAAAAATGCTTCATCAAAAAATCACATTTCTTCTGCAGACAAGAGTTGGTTGATACCTATGCTAGAATAAATCACTTTTTTGTTCTACAAGATCATCTCTTCCTTCCACCAGACCTCTTATACATGGGCCAATGCTGGTATCCCTCACGATTATGCCTCCTTTCTATTTTGCACGCCTTTTTCTTATCTTTTATTTCCTCTTTTAATTTTATTTTAAAAAATTATGTCAGTACATATTAGCGTTGCATGAATTTTACATCCACTTTAGGAAGGAAGTGCAAGTATATAGCATATCTTGTTGTTATTTTATTTGTCCCCACCTTCATCCCTCCCTCCTTCTCAAGATCCCCTTTTCATTATTTTTGTTAACATTATTTTACATTCATATTTATGGTGTATAACCTTTGGATTCATAGTAGGCATTTGGTCCATGTACGTGACACATCAATTTCATTTTATTTGTATTCATTAAAAAAAAAAGTACAGCATTTGCTCCCCGAATTGCACTGCAAATCTGTTTGCTGCTGACTGCTTTAAGGCTCTATTTTTTAAGAATCAGTGAAATTTTTCCTACGATGACAACCATACAGGTGCTCCGTCAGTGTCAGCCAGGAACTCATTAAATTGGGGTATCTTATTCTGTTTTGTGAATTGATTCCACCCACAACCTCCTCAGCAGCGATGTCTCAGGAACTCATTGCCTCTGTGTTGGGGCCTTGCAGCGCTGGAGGGACAGCGGCTCAGTCCAAGGACCTTCCACAGCCAATGGCTGCCAGTCCCTTCCTTGGCACAGAAAGGTAAAACGCCTTTCAGGAGGGCACTGGACAGAGGCGTTCCACTTAAGGGTGTGTCTGGCAGGAAGTATCTTCTTTTTCCATGGGTTCTCCTGTCTTCCGCTCTAGTGTCTTCCAGGAAAAGAGCTCCTTCTTCCGGTTTTGTAGAATGATTAACTTTCAGTTGAATTTGGTCTTACTGGCTGCCATTGTCAATGCAGGGCTGAGGTAATGGCTGAGTTCAAAGGTCTCCTGAGGCAGCAGTGGTTCTAATTACTAAAGAGCCTTGCAGGCGACAATTGGCCACTCTGCGTGGTCTTTTACTGGGGAAAGAATTTACCTGCTGCTTGCATGGGCAATCTTAGATGCCTGCTGTGAACTAGGCTCCAGAAAGGGTCTCCTAGTGGGCCTGGCCCAAGCCCAGCTGGCTCTTGGTCTCCTTGTTCCTCATCTGTATCTCCTTGACCTGTTGCTAATTTCACTGATACACCAAAACATCCATTTCTAATCTGCCCAAATCAATTACAAATGTTACAGATTGCAATTACCCAAGGAACTCCCGAAAACGAATTAACCAACAATTCTCTCAATAAATCACACCTTTGTGCTGTTCTAGAAAACTGTGTTCTGAGGAGGCTGAAAGTGTAGCTCAGCCCTGCTAGGGATGGTCATGGAGCTGCTCTTTGGCTTTTCTGTGAGTTTGTGGGTGTTTTTCAGAGGTGGCCACAGACACAATGCCAATGTCCTGGTGACAGCCACATCATGCTTTACCACTTTGGAGGAAGTTACCAAAATATGCATGTGGCTCCGTCATATCATTTTACCACAAAGAGAAACTTAAGTTTACTTGGAGAATATCTAGGGAGCAGACAATGGAGAGCAAATGGCGGATGCAGGTGAGAGAAGGGAAAGAGAAGCAACTCATTTTTCTAGGTGTGGAGCTAGTGGAGCTGGTAAAAGATGAGGAATTCTGAGAGCATCTTTCAAAGGAAAAGGAAATAAAAAACCACCCCAGTTACCAGCAGGTACAGAATCTCTGAGCTTGCTGAGTCTCTGCTTTAAGTACCCATAAAGATGTTCCTTAATATAAGTAAATTTGGAAAGCAGACTCTCACATTATATCAATAATAGAGCAGGAAATTAGCTCTTTTACAGAACTGGTGTTCTCAGAGTTGAAGAGCCTTCACCTGGAGTTGCCTTTCCTGTGAAGTGTTATACAAAACTGTTAATTATCAGGACTAAAGGAGAAACAGAGACGCAAACTTGTAAACATTTCAAACATGGAGTCAGAGAATGGAGAAATTTAGAAATAATTTGGGTGTATCAGGGAACCAAGCATGGCTGAAAGAAGGAAAAAGTGTCTTTGAATCTCGACAGGGATGGAAAGGTTGCCATGGGGTTTAGCTTGAGTGGGGTGGTGGTCTTCTTGTGTGTGTATGTGTGCACAGACGGAATATGTCTTTAGCGGTATGTTCAAATACATGTGTACCCATGAGTTTGCGTGTGTGTGTGTGTGAAATAAATCATGTCCATTTGTGTGCATTAGTTTATGTGGATGTGGGTATAATTATGAATTAATATGTATGTATGCATGCCTATATTTGTGCATACATGGGTATTAATTGGTATGTGTGTATATAGTGATGGTATGCTAGCACACATATGCCTGTGGGTTTGCATTTACATATTTGTACAGTTATATTGACACATATGTATGTTTATTTGTATGTGTTTAGATGAGTGTATGGGTAGTTACATATGGGTTTGCACACAAGTATATAAGAATCTGTTTATTTACATGTGCCTCTATGTACTTGAGTACATTTTAGGCAGCCTGCCTATGTGTGTAGATGTGAGTGCGCATGTGTGTTTGTGTATGATGATATGTATATACATATATATGATGTTGCACATCTGCCCATATGCCAATGTGTGTGCAAGTGCCTCTCTATTTGAGTGTGCTTTTGTATTTTGCAGGTGGATATAGATGTGTGTATGTATGCAAACATGTGAGGGTATATATGTGTGCCTATATGTGTACATGTGTGCATTTGTGATCGTAGGGAAACCATGGGCATATTTCATATGTATAGGGGTATATACATAGGTATTTCGGTACCTTCTCCTTTGTATGCATATGTGTGCACACATGTTAGATCATGCCCCAATATAGTTCTCCAGTCTCCAGTTCTGCTTCCCTGTTTCAGGCCAACTGTTGTTACTGTGGGTGCCCATCAAACTGATTGCCTGCACTGCCAGAAGGCAGTGGCCTGGGAAGGCAGTTTGTGTTTCCCTTACACACACAACATCTGCCTCTGAATGTGGCTCAACATTAAAAATCTGTGACATGTAGAAGCTGCACTGTACTGATGAGTCCTGGAGGGTGATGTGTATGGAGACAATTCTCATCTTCCTCCTTCACTAGGAGTACTTCATTGCGTTTCATGAATTCAGGATTCTGAGTTTTGTCATTCTTTTCTTTGTATGTTTGTTTTTAAAGCAGGAGTACATTTCTTGATTTAATGTGGAATCCAACATGAGATATAAAATACACCCTATAGAAATGTGAAGAAATTATTTCAAAAGTTTTTATTTTGGAAGAAACCTCACCCCATGGAATGTTCTGTTTCTTTCCTGAAAATCTCAGCATCTCCCCGATGATTCTCACTTTCTCACCCCTTATATTCACTTGGTTATCCATTATTTTAGCTGTGGAAATGATTCAGGAACATAGTCAACTTCTTTCCCAGCCGCTGCTTTATGAAAACAGTCATGCTTACTTGCCTGTATCATTATGAGAAAATTCTACCTTATTTCCCTTCTCCCCCCCTCCCACTTCCTGCTACATGCTTGGTCAAAATGACCTTTTAGTAGAGAGTGACTTGTACCGGCTATGATGGACAAACACAGTGAATGTTTCAATTAATAAAATTGTTACAGTAAAAGATACTTTGCCACTAATCCTCCTCATAATGCACCCAACACACACGCACACACACACACACACACACACACACATACACACCCTGTCCTTCTTGGTACTTTTTTTATTTTTATTTTTTTGTCTTTTTCCTTTTTATCGGAACCGGGGATCGAACTCAAGACTCCTTGCTTGCAAGGCAGGCGCTTATGCCGCTGAGCTAAATCCCCAGCCCCCCTATTCTTGGTACTTTTTTAAGCAGATCTGGGAGTCCTCTTTCCTAAGAGTCTTTGGTCATGTTTCCATGGCTACCTTGATATCCTGAATCCATTCAAAGCCAGATCAGGTGTATAAGGTAGACACGGAAGCATTATAATATCTTTATGCATCTGTCTTCCTATCAGATAGCATCAGAAAGAGTATGCATCATTTTTTTGGTGGGGGGAAGCTTCATAAAGACACTGGTTAAAGAAAACTTACCGAACTGCTTCAGAAAATGGCAAGAATGATGATAAAATGTGTTCAGAGAGAGAGAGAGAGAGAGAGAGAGAGAGAGAGAAAGAGAGAGAGAGAGAGAGAGAGTGTGTAGGGGATATTTTGAGGAGGATTAATGGCAATGGGTCTTCTACTGCAATAAATTTTTAATTTAAATGTTCACTATATATTTCAGTCAAAATTTCTATGATGTCAAAACACAGGAAACTGACAATATCCAAAGCCTACTGACCTAAAAAGCCTGGCAGTTCACCCTGGCACCACTCTGTGACTCACACATCTATGTGACATTCTATGACAACAGTTTGTGAGGGAAGCAGGTTGAACTCCATTTCTTAGTCACTTCTCTAAAATCAGATAAGAATATTGTGTTAATTTCCTTTCTGTTACTGTGACAAAATGCCTGGGATATTCAAATTAAGGAAAAGAAGTATTTTGAGGCTCATGGTTTCGGTCTCTGAAGGCTTGGCCTCTTGCTTGGGCCTGTGATGGGGGGTGCATAAGGGCTGAACCATAGCAGAGAAGGCCAGTTCACTATAACAGCCAGGAAAGGAAGAAAGGAAGAGGAAGGGACCCACAGTCCCCTTCAGGGGGAGCCCTTGAGGAAGCCCCAGTCCCTCAGCTCCTTCCCCTAGGTTCCATCTCCTAGAGGTTCCACCTCCTCCCAGCAGCACAGTGATCTGAGGACAAGACCTTTATACCTTTGGGGGACATTTTGTATCCACACTGTAAGCACAGAGGGGTGCTGCAGAGTTTTATTTCTCCCAGAAGTTATTTGCTAGATAACAGACAGTAAAGAGCAGGTACACACACTGGGATGCAGTATTTAAATCAAGTAGTAAAATATGACTGTGTAAATACATTATTGATTGAATTATTTTCTCTCCGAAGTCAGTGCACAGTTCTCTCCAGTATAGAACTGCCCATAAAATCTCAGAGTTTTTCCTGGCGCTATTTACCAACTGACCTTGAACAAACCACCCATGTTTTCAAGCTTAGTTTTTTCATATACAAATTGAGAACATGAATAGTAGGGAACCCTCAGTGAATGGGCTTGTCTGAAAATTAAATTAAGCCTCATAAAAACTGTTAAATACAATAACTAGAACTTACTAAGTGGTTCCTACAGCTGAATTCAAATTATCTCTCTGGAACAACACAAGAGTAACTCTTCTAGGCTCAATCTCCACTGTCATTTTTGGTTTAGCTAAAACTCAACTCTCTGGAGTCATTTTCTCCAAATTCTCCTGAGTTTGAAAAGAGAATGGCTACTTTTAAAATCTATAACAATTAGTGATAAGAATTTATAAATAAGTTAACAAAAGGCTGACCAAACAGAAGAGGAGGTTGAGGGGATGAGAAAAAAGCAGAATTGAGATGTGTAATACACATGTACCAGTGCCTCACAGTGAGTTTAGTTACTATACACTGAAAGCATGTATTAATATTTTTTAAAAGGAAACAAAAGAAACAATTTATAAGAGATTACTGGTAATCACTCCCTTTTTATACTGTATTTTTATGGACTTCCTCTCAATGTGTTACCAAGTTTGGGAAACTTTTAAATAAATTCCCTAAGTTTGAATGTTTATCAGAAATGTGGATTTCAATCTGACTTTAATCAAGTTGTTGAGGGTTTTTTACAGTTAGTCTTCTTTACTTCATTTTATGAGAAAATATTAGTATTGCACTGTTTTTAAATAGCACATGTAATTATAGCCTCATTAATAGATGCCAAATATTATCAGTTAATGCATTGCTCTAATTAATTATGTTTTTAAGTTAAACATCTAATTTCTAAGTTATACTTAAATTATTAAATCTAATGCTAATGAAATAGAGTGTACTCCAGCATCCTCAGTATAAATGCAAAATAAAATGGCCTATAAAAATCAAGTCTGATTTCCTTTGCTTTACTGAAGCAGCCCCTCAGCCACTTCCCTCCTCCTCTTTGGCTTCTGGTCTCACCAGGAACGATGTAGAGCTTTTGTTTCCCACAGTGCCAGAACTCTACATATTCTTCTTCCCCTCTATACACACACATACACACATAAACACACACACACACACACACACACACACACAATCTCTGAACATCACTTCTTTAATAAAGAGCTCGCACGTTCCTCTCTGGGAAACCATTTCCCCTCCCATTACTGAGCTAAGGAATTCACTCGCTCCACCATCTGAGCTTTGCGGGGGTTCACTGCCCATCGGTCTGCCACAGTGTTCACTGGACTGTGCAGTAACTAATCTCTGAGCCCATCCATTCCCTGCCCCACATCTAGATTCTCAGAATTGTCTGTCCACCTGCAGCCCTCACCATATATATGTACACAAAGAGTTGTTTCTGTTTCCTTTCTTCTTTCTAAATTAACCAATGCGTAACTACACCAAAGAAACATTATAGACAAATAATCAATGTTTGTTGGACCAATGGACAGATTAAATTATTAGTAACTGTAAGGGTTTTAACTAGTTTTATATTTACATGGCTAGACATGTAGCATAATAAATCAGAATCAGACTACTTGTATGATAAAATCAAGAGTTAAAAGCATATTACAAAGCAATGCCACTGAGTTAAGTGAGGTAATTTATTTAAAGTATCTAGTAGATGCCTTTCTGAAGCTTTCAAATACAGTAGATGTGTTTTATTGTGCTTCTTACTGTTATTGTTGTGTTGCTGAGTAATTAGTAAATGAAAAAAGCTACCTAATAGAACATATGCTACCAGATAGTACTAAAACATCTATCTAACTGTTCTACTTCCATTTGTGTTAAAGAAGATTTTCGAATAAATTATAACAGTTTAATTATATATAATGCATAAAATAACTATATATATTCATGATGTTTGTAACAACTCTTAATAATAGAATATTATGGTTTTTAAAAATGATATTAATTTACTTATTCAATGCCAGATTACTCTAATATATTATAAATCACATTAAATTTTATTATATTACATAACATATTTTATTACATCTGTAATAAATTGTCACAGCTCCTTCTACTACCTATGACAAACTTTCTCTGACTTGCTTCTCATAGGTTACTCATGTTTTCTAATGTCCTGTCACGGTTATTATCCTCAGGGACTATATTTTACTGGGTTAATATTTTGATACCTAAGCAAAACCCATAATAATCCTTTAACATTATAACATTTTATGCCAGTCTAATTTCAGATGTGCTTTTTTAACTATTCAAATCAAAATGCTTCCTTGAAGGTCAATAGTCACAATTATAGTAAAATTGATTTTTTTTCAGTTAATTCTCCATTAATTGAACTACCTTAGCACTGAATGTGGAATAAATTAAAACTGTTTTATCAGAGTTAAGAGAACTTTTCCAAGAAGATGCTGTTAGTTTCCTTGATACAGTTTGTGAAAAGACTAGGCATCACAAAAATTGGGTTAGACAGCATGGGAGTCGATTCCAAACACTTTCCATCCCCTGAAGGATCATGTGTTGATTATTTGCCTATACAGCACACAGGAATACTACCTTCCATATCACATAATATCTCATCAGCATGTCTACTTCAACCTTGCTTCACTTACCTAGCGATTTCTCCAAGTGATGATTTATGGACTCAGTGCCATGGATACTGCCTGATGAACACCTAACGTCACCGTCAGGAAAAATGCATGTGATAAAGCAGATGACCAAGAGATAACAGTGAACGTATTACTACTAACTAAAGTAGAATATGACAACCACAAATTTGTGGTCCAGAGTCAATGGAGGAGCAAGCGTAACTGGCTCTGCTCTGTGCTCGGAAACAAGGAGTCTTCTAGTTTTCCTTCCTACAACTGAGATCAAAATTCATTGCTCTGTAAACTACTCAGAATCCCCGGGTGTTTGGGAAGGCAAGGAGATTTGATTTTGTTCTTACAACAAAAAGGCCTGTGTAAAGAATTATTTTAGTCTGTAACAATAGCAACGCTGAATGCTTTTATCTGAAACCTGAGAGCCTGATAGAAACATAGAATTTGGAAGACAGTTCCCAAGATAGCAAAATAGAGTTTTAAAATAGTGTTGCTGATTTTGTGGGGGTTTTCTCCCTTTTTGTTCCTTTTTTCATACTGGCTTTCAAACATCTACCCCATCCTGAAGATTTCTTCAACTACAGTGTAAATAGCTTGTGTTGTATTTCTTATGAAGTAGGAAGTAAAATAGAAATAAAAGAGAAGAGGAAGTAGAATAGAACACAAATGTCTTCCTGTGTCAACTGAAACATCTCATATAAAATTTCCAATTAACTTAAAGTTTTAGCAAATAACCTTATAAAGAAATGGACCATTTTAGCATTTTTTTCAGTTTTAATAAGTCAAACTTCAATCTTACCATTTAAATTTCTGTGTAGAGCAACTAAAAATTAGCAGAGATACTTGGTTACCAATAACCTATGAGCAGAGTCTATGTTTCATGAGTTTTCTTTTAAAAGGAGTTTTCTTTGATATCCTTTATTTGTTTGAACACCTTCTGTGTATAGACAGAAAGGGATAAAACTGTGAAAGGTTAAAAATACAGAACGTGTTTCAGATCTCTAGAGGACATGAAGTAAATAAGTGCACCAAAGTCAAACGAGTCATTATTTCTAACCCACAAAGTCATTGACATTTATAAGTAGTGAATACAACTTGGAGTTTATTTCAAAATACAGCAGTTAGCCATGGTGGGAAGCACAGCATTCTGGGTGGAGCCCATGTGAACAAAGTCAGAAAAACAGCAAGGTCCAGGTGCTTTTGAGGAAAGGTGAGAGCACAGGCTAATTTTAATGGAGGGATTAGGTGGGAAAGTAGGATTGAACACTTGGAGAAAGAAATATGTACAGATCAAATCGTGGGAGCTCCTTTTTCTCACCAGGTGCATGTTGAGAAAACCTAAAACAGAAGATTGAAAACCGAAATTCTCTGAGAAGGTAGAGCAGGAGATTAGGGTTACTTAGAGGCTTTGCCTGCAACTGATATTTCAATTTTTGATCCTAAGGAAAATTTCAACTATTTCTGTAGAGATTCTGTTTCACAAAAGTGATTTATTAAAGAAAACAGAAATGATAAGATGCAAATATTTAAAGATGTATGTATCTCTAGTTTTATCTATCTTATCTACCAATCTATCATTGTATCTACCTATCATTCTATGTCTCTTTCTATCTTTCAATCTCTGTCACTCAGCTTTACATCACTGTGACAAAAAGCTTGAGACAATCAAGTTAAGGAGGAAAAGGTTTCAGAAGGCTCATACATGGTTGTTTGTCCCATTATTTTGAAGCTGTGAATTGGCATCACATCACATTGGGCACACATGGCAGAGAATGCAGTTCACCTTATAATAATCTAGAAGCTGAAAAGAGAGAAGGGACCAGAGTTCCAATATTCTTTCAAGAGTAAGCCCTTGGAGACCCAACTTCCTTCCATTGGGTCCCATCTCTGAAAGGGTCCAGTATCTACACTGATAAATGCTCCAGGATGGGGAACAAACCTTTAAAATGTGGGCTGTGGGCACATCCCACATCCAACCTCTTGCATTATGTTTTTTTTTTTTTTTTTTTTTTTTTTTTTTAAACTGGGAATTGATTTCACAATTTTGCACTTACCAGGCAGGCACTGTGCCACTGAGCTATATTCTTGGCTGCATTATGTGTCTTGAGTCTGTTCCATTATTTGAATTATGGAATTCATCTTTCCAGATGAGAACCTCATTGTTTAACACCTACCTACCTGTAGATACACCTGTGTGACGTCAAGCTTCATGCTCATCAGTGCTGCTGTCTAGTCAACACTTGCTCCTACAGTATGGCTTCAGCATCTACCTCAAGTTATATTTCAGTGTGTACTCATGTTATGTTTTTAGTTGCTAATTATATAGGCACTTCGAGTTTAGTGAAGAGGAGGAGGTATTTGGGAAAGCAGGATTTGCATTTGAGTCAAAGCATTTCAAGGCCTTAGAGACAGCTCTGAATTCCACACATTGTTCTAAGTATGCAGAAAGATTTCTTTTTAGCTACAGATCATCCAACCAGAGGTATCTCACAGTGTACAGTGAAGTTTGTGAAACTCCTTATAATATCACAAGGCCTACCAAATTCTCCAGTGGAGTTAGTGTCACTAGATGAAGGAAAGAGAGAAGGAAGGAGAGAAAGAGATGGAGGGAAGGAAGGAGAGAGGGAGGGGAAAGAGTTTAAATAGAGGAGGGAAGGAAAGAAGAAAGAAGAGAATGAGGGCGAGGGAGAGAGACAGATATCTGCCCTCAGCATCCTCTGGATAAAGAGATTGACACATAGAGGCATTTATAATGATGCTTTTATATGTCAGCAAGATATGATTTATTTTCTGCTTATTCCAAACTCTTTGAGGCAGGATGGAAGAAAAAGAAACATAGATGAGGGAGTTAGAGTTGTAGCTTCTCACCCTGCCGCTACATGCCAAGGCTAAGGAAGAGGGGTGCATCTTGTGGGACTATCAAATATTTTGAAAGATGGATTCCTTTTGTTCGGGGAACCAAGGAGATAAATGACTTGAGTTCTTAGGCCCAAGAGAGGAGAAAGAACAATATGGTTTGTGCATGAACCACTCTGTTATCTCAGGCTTTCCTAGAGAGACTTCTAAGCAATATTCATATTTACGAGCCAGGTCACTGCATCAGATTTTGTCAGAAATGACCTGACCAGCGATCATGGACTTTAGGACTCTTATAAAACACGTTTGGGTTGCACACAGGAAATGAATAAGAGACTGGATGGAGCTTGCCTGAAAAACAAAAAAGCAAACAGCGAACGAACCTCACTAATATATGCAAACCTAGATCTAAAAAATAATCATATGTCTCCATTTTAAATAGAGCAATGGTGTTGACATTGAAAAGATTTATTTTCTGTAAGTTTCATGAGACAGAATTATATATAAGATTTATGAAATTCAACGTTTTGAAGGGAGAGAATAGTAACCAAATGGTATCAGATGATATTCTTAGGAGAGGAAAGGCAGTGGAGTGGTTCTAAATTCTAGCATCATAGAATTTCCCAGTCATCTCAACGGGCTCTCAGTTGACTCTGGACATTTATCCTTTATTCCCTTACCCTTTATTTCCTTCAATACTCATGGCCTTAAGCCGCTTTAAAGCTATCATTCACTGTCTTGGCATCTCTAACACTATTATTTGCATATCTTTTGTGAGCAATTATGAGTCAAAGCTGTTAATCAGAACATAAAATAGTGTCAAAAAGAGAAAACTGTGGAGGAGTTAAAAATGAGCACTTTTGAAATAAGAAAATTGCAGAATGGCATTCCACATTCATTGGCTGGGCACAATAGACGGTGTTCATTTCTGTTTTAAAACTAACAATATAGAAGTATTTATAACATTAAGGGTTTCATAGCAGATAAGTGCAGAACAGTAGTTAAGAGGAATGTCTGTAAGATCGTGCGTCAGAAAATAAATGTAGAGATTAATTATATTTCTAACTTTCCCTAATCTCAGAACCTGTGCTTATTAAAATTTCATTTGTTTCCTCTTCTCTGAGAAATGACTCAATCTTTCCCATTGAGTAGCTCATGTTTATGTTGCTTAATTTTTATCCCATAGCCAAGTTTATATCTTTGTGGCTTCAAAGCATATAAGAAAAGAAAAATCTTTCTAATATAAAATTGCAGTGGTGATACCACTTAGCAGAGGAGGCTGTACCACAAATTAAACACAAATCTAAGTAGTTTCAGGAAATACATTCTTCTTTCTAGATTTTCTGAGTTTGTCTCCAGCAGAAAGAAATGCTATTTTGCGAGGAGGTAGTGATGGTGATGAGTTTCACAGGAGTTTAGTTGAGGTATGTACAATCACAATTCGATAATCCCATGACCTTCTAAGTTGTTTTGTTGTTGTTTTGACTGAAAATTTATATTGTACCAAATGTTCCAGTGCTGGGAGGATGTATCAAATGACAAAATACCTTATCTGTATCAGCTTTGTAACAGTACCCATGCCTATCTAGTATCATGTATGTAGAACCAATACAAAAATAGAGATGGAAATTAGCACCTTTTGGACACTAACAGTATCCGTGTGTCATTCATTTCTAAATTGACAGCCCGATTTACCTATAAACACTGCTCCTACTCAAGTGGTTTTGGGCCATCTCACATTATTTGGATACTTGTGCGACATAAGATGTGGATACCTAAATGCATTAGTCAACTTTTAGTTCTTTAGGTACAGAGTATAACCAACCAGGCACACCAGACCTCAGCTCTGTTGTAACGCTGAGTGAGTTTAAAGAAAAAAGCCTGGGCAAATGGATGTGGTCCGGCTTGATAGAGCTTCAACTTTATTAGATAAATAAAGTGCATATCTGAAACATCAGTGGGCAATTCCATATTGAAAGGTCTCACAGACAGTCGTTAATATTTTAGCTATGGACTTCCATCTACAATGAGTCAGCATTATACATATCTTTCCTTTGGGATTATTCAGTCAATATACTTTGCACATCCATTGCAAGGATGTAAGACAGAAGTTTGTGCTACTGAATTGGTTGATTAGGTTTCATTTTAAACATCTCCCCACAGTCTCTCTTTGGTTCCCATTCTTTGTAACCTACTATCTTCTGGTCTTCTGCTCTTCTCCCTTTTTCTCCTCTATTTCTACTCTGATGGAGGTCTGTACCACAACTCTCTAGGCTATCCTCAGTATCTTATTCAATGAAAAGTCAAACTTATTTTCCTAACTCTTGTAAAAATGACAGTGGGCTTTTGCTAGACCTCTAGGTCACGTGACAGAGCCCATGACTTTGATTCTGGCTGAATTAATGCCACATCCAGTTCTTCCAGTGACACAAGACAAACTGCATGCATAAATATTTGCTGATTAAATTGTAGAATACAGGAATCTTTGGCTTTATTCGATTACACTATGCCACAGACAGCTTTAGATATTGAAAAAATTGCCTAATCCTCTATAGTCTTTCTTTTGCCAACTGCAAATTAGGGATGGTAAAAATTTACCCTGTAGATTTGTCTGTTGGCTTCTAAGTGAGGTGAGAACAGAAGCAAAGCGCTTAGCATTCAGTAGATTAGCAGAGTGTACTTTCTGTCCTTTCCCAAGTGTTTCATTATTCCAGTTAAGTAAAAACATAGGGAAATAATAAATTATGCCCTTCCTCTTAAAAGTGTTGAATCAGTGACAGAGTTTGTGATAGTGTGAAGAACCTGACAAACACAAAACCCTGGGGAACCTAATGTTAATTGTTCTGGGTGATGACGCTGGGATTTTCTTAGTGGGCACAATCAGTATGTCTTCAGTTGTTTACAAGTTGTCTAATAAACTACTAGTGCTGCTTTGCAGGGGCAAGGCATTGACACAGCTCCACTTCTGAAGAAAAAAAACAAAAACAAAAACAGGATCAAGGAGGAAAAGGCTGTGATGGGCTGCAAGTCCAAATACTGTCTTCCTTCTGAGACAGCCCCTAGGGACATCAGAGCTGCTCTTTTCCAGCCTTCGCAGGCTGAGATGCAGACAGAGTTGCAATATCTTTGGAAAAAGGCATTTGGTGGTGTTTGGTTTTTTAAAGAAGGAGATGGGTGATAGGCAGCTGGGGAGAGCCTGTTGGATAAATATGAGCCTCTGGAATTTTAAAAGTGTTCTCCTCTGGCTTCTCAGTAGGTGGCTGCCTCTTGAGGTCTGGCATCTGTCCAAGTCTTGAGCATTACCTCAGCATTTCAAGAGAAACAAGTGCAGAAAGAATTCAGGAAGCTGCATTTAAGCAGCCTCAACATCAAGCAAATGCCACAGGCTTGGTTCTGTTCACCCCGTTAGCATGCAAAATTATCTTGTGCTGGAGAAAACTGTCTTTCCCCAACCAAGAAAACAAACAAAACAAAAAAAGCAGAACTAATTAAGATCGTCATATCTCAATAAATATGCAAATGAAAAATCAAAACAAAGAAATTCTATTTATCACATCATAAAGTTGCAAATTGCTCTACAGGCTGGCTGGGAAGAATTGCCAGGGATACAGAGTTTTTAATGGCTCGGCTTAGAGCCTGTTGGAGAGCTGCGCTTATAGGTTTATGTTTGAGGATGAAGATGATGATCTTGCCAAGTTAAGAATATTTCATGTTTTCCTTCCCATTGCCATGAAAAGGAAAAGAGGCATAAAATTTCATTTGAGTACTTATGTGTGAGATTTTGTGTTAAGAAATTGCTTCTATTTTATTATTGTAAGAAGAAAGTTGGTGAGACTCCTATTTTACAGCTGAAGGACAATGAGACTCAGAGAAAGCAAATTCTTCTTTTTACTTGGTATGTTAATCCAGGATTCAAACACACAGTTCCTTGTCTGGAGATCAAACTCATGACCTTGCACTTGCCAGGAAAGTGCTTATGCCACTGAGCTTAACCCCCAGCTCTCCTTGCCTGGTTTTAAGTTTTTGTTTTGTTTCTGATTTACTCTGCCTGCCCCAGTTCCAGCTCTGCCCAATGTGCCTTTCTCCCGAGGAAATCAGGTGAAAAAGATGAATGAGAGCCATTGACAAGTTATCTGGATTCCGAGTGTAAAGGTCCATCCTATGGATAGACTCGGTTTGGTTTCTTTTCATTATATGATTTCAATTTGAATTGGTGATCCTTCTCGTTGAACTTGTCATCTTCAAAAATAGGAGGTACAGAGGAGGAGGAGGAAGAGGATGGAGGAGAGGAAATAGAAAGGGAAGAAAAGGGGAACAAAGTCGGAAACAGAGAACCTCCTGATTTTTCTCAAATTACTGTAACCCACCCTTACCATGCATATCATTCAGCAGGAGCTGACTCTATGCGAGACAGAGAAAGCTGTTCCCATGGAGGTTAGCAGCTCCCTTATAGAAACTGTGCTGTGGTCTCTGCTATGTGGAATGTTGGCCTTAGTTTCCATCTGCACAGATGTTTTGGTCTGCTAAACTGAGATCAGGGTGAGAGGCACTTTGGACTGAGCAAACAGGTAATGACATGGGTCTGTCTTGTACCACCTCACTGCTCCCCACTATCCTGGGCACAAGACAGGGCAACTAGTACCCTTGCAACCACCCCAAGGTCAAGGCAGATAGAATCATTTCTTCCCATGCGCAGTCATATTAGACACGATGCAAGTAACATGTTGCAGAGAGTGGTCAAGCTAAGTTGTCTGAACTAATGACAACGGGCCAGGTTTGCTAAGGTTCTCAGGGAAGATTTCAAAACAGAGGTGGATGCAAGCTTTGCCTGCAAGACCCGAACTGGCTGAAGTGTGGATGACGTTTTCATTGCATTTTGCTGGACTTTTGTAATTTTGCTCAAATAATATAGAATAATGGGCTGAGTGGTGGTAGGATGTGGATAAACATCTGAGCCCGTGCCAGGGACACCTGCCAACCGTATTTTATCATTTTGTTCATCCGTTTTTCCCTTTCTGTCTCTGTCTTTTCCTTCCTCATTCGCTTTCTCATTCCTTTATTGATGCTTTCTTTCTCTACTTATTCCCCCTTTTTTTATTTCTACATTTACCATTTTTAGATTAAAAACTTTTTAATCTCCTTTTTATCCCATTAGATAATCATTTTAGCATTAAGGACAACTTAGGAAATATTGATAAGTAAATAAATGTCTTCAATCATCATTTTCTTACCATCTAAATATGCTATTCTAGATACACAATGTAATTTTAAACCCCGTCTTCTATATAATCTGCACTTTCTTTTCTTTCTTCCCTTTCTTCTTTGTTTCTTTCTCTCTCTTCTCTCTCTCTTTTCTATGTATGTTTAAACATCTATTGCTAGCTTCATTTCTGAACTGAGTCTATCAGTCTATCAGTGTATTTACAGTGACTGGCTTTGTAGCATTACTTTATGTGACGGAAAGATTATTTCCATATTATATGACCTACGTATTAAACATAATGCTGTGCTCATGGACACTTTTTCTATGCTTTCTTCTCCATTTTGATCCTTTCTAGGTTGTCTGGACTTTCTGAAATTTTTGCCCATCTCTTGCCTCCACTTTCCTCATGAAAAAGCAAATAGCTGGTGTATTTTCTGAGGTCTCACCTTTCTGACAACATCTTATTTTGATAAGCAATCTGGCCTTTATAAAGTTATACAATGATTAATTGTTGTTATGTAGTCTAGAATTGAACTCTGCCTTTCCACAGCAAAGAACATTTAAAATCAAGCATTTAGAAGGCATATTTTTATGCTTCCTTTCTAACATATTTTTTCATCTTAAAGTTCAAACTTCTACATTTCCTGAATCTAAGCACACTGGTTAACACAAAAAGAAGGTGCTCAGAGTTGTGTGATTGGCTAAAGTATTATAAACATCTTGCTGTGAATAATTCATTCTGTCTTATTTCTTGTGTATTATGTGTGTCTTTGATCTTCAAATTTAAATCTTTCTGTATTTGAGGATTTTTCTATTATATCTTTGACCTATGAATTTTACCATTACATTTTTCTTTCCATGTTTTATTTTCGTACCTCTTATCTTCTTTCACATATAGTTTATTTTTAAGTTATAATTTTATAAGGTGAATTGGATTCTCTTTATCTGTTATCTTCTTTGATCTTTTAGATTTATCCAATGTGTTCTCTGTGAATTTCATTAGTTTCTTTCCTGGTAGTTTCTATCTTAATTCATGTTGCTTCAAATATGATTATGATTTCCTCAATTTCTTGATTTATGAAATTTACTCTTTCATCTTTTACCTTTGGTCTCCTACTAGATGCTGAATAAATTATGATGCAAGTGATTAAATGAATGATGAACAAAATACCAAGAAACAACTGTGGCCACGTCTATTAAGGCTCCAACTTAAATTTCTGTTACCTCAAATATACTACTTTTTCTCTACTCTATGCTAAGTAAAATGTCGCTTGAAATCTTTAATTTTTAAAAATGCATAAGTAAAAATTATATATAAATAAATGAGTTGTGTCAACTCTTAATTTGTTCTCTTCAATTTTAACACAAAGCAAAGACAAGTCTGATTTATCTGTTTGTCACAGAGAAAAGATCATCTGTTTACTTCCCGTTAGACAGACCACGCTGTTTCTGTAATAAATTATTTCCTGATGGCTATGTTTCTCACTTCAAAATGTTTCCTCCAAAAGCTACACTTCCACATATTTCAATTTTCCCTTCAGAAGATTGATTTGGCTTCTTTACCTTTGCTACTAACATTTACTACTAAATAATTGTTTATCACTAATATTTTTTGTTTAAAATTTCATACATTTATCATATAGTTTACATAGTCCCTTGAGTTGGAGATTACAGTCACCTCTCAGCTGTAGTATATCTGAAATAATTCTTTTTTGCTTTCATTTTGTTTTGTTTGGAACATTCAGGTAAGAAATATCAGGCTATTCTGCTTCCATATTTCTCCCTTAACAAAAAAGGCTGAAATTAGCTTCCTGGTACATAAAATAACTCCCTCTGTTTCTCTAATTGATGTTGTATAAATGAGCAAAAGACTGCATTTTTTCTAAAGCTTTTGAAGTGTATTTGTCACATTATTCTCTAAAAGACATCGCTTTTCAAATTTACTACTTACCTAAACCCTTTCTAGCGAGATTCCTAATCCTCTTATATTTCATGTATCAACTTCATATGTAAAAAATAACATTCTATAATTTGATTTATGCTTATTTTACTTTAGGTCTTCATTTTATTTTTCACCTTAATTTCTACTTATATTTCTGTCTCTATAATCTTAGTATATCACTTCTCATATCATCAATCTTTTCCCACCAGTGAGGATTTCGTTCCACTGTGCTATAAAAGCTCTTTAAATATATAGAGATAACACCATTTGACAGTTTTGCACATTTACAAAATTTTCTCTGCTCTTACATTCTTTGAAATATTTTACTCAGGTTTTAGATTTCCACATTGCTTTATAAATATTCTTTTAAGGAGTTCAATTGCCCTTAGTGTCAAACGTAAGGATTCTATGTTCATAAAATATAAATAATGGTATTGTCTTTTCATATTTTATAAGTGTTCTTTTAGCACATTTAAGCTACATAGAATATTTTTACTGTGCTATATGGCAGGGGTGTGACATGATTCCATGCCAAAATCAGGGCAGGGTTTCTGGTGGAAGAATCATGTAAAAGAACCTTTTACAACATGATAACTTGTATGTACAACAGAATCTTCATTTCAAAATTTTATTTTATTGCACTATCTGAATATTCCTCAACAAAATACTGCATTTCATTATCTTACACTTTATTAGCTGCCCTAACAAGTTATTAAAATAGTTTAATGTCATTATGATTTCTTTGAATACTTTCAATTGAATTATATATTTTATGAGTGATTGATCTTTTAATTGTATAACAATTTCACAAATTCACACAGTTGGATAAAATATTCACTTCAATATACCTCTCTTTCTATAGAATTTTATCATTTTAACATGTAAAATATTAAAATATCATTTTAACAGTGATATTTGTTGTTTTTTCCATGTGGCCTACAATTTCTTATTAGTTTTGTGAGTAAATATTTTACAAACATTACCTTGATTCTATTGTGAATGAAATTTTCTAAAATCAAATTTTTAACTAGTTTACACTTGAATAACAAAACTCCTCTAACATTTATATCTGTCTTCAATTTTTCACCTAAATCAATACTTACTGTTTCTGAAATGTGCTAATAATTGATTCTCTTCTGTTTCCCAGGTACACAGTAGTAGCATCAATAACTTAATAATATTATTCTTTTCTTTTGATATTTAATATCCTGGGGTTTCCTTGACAAATTTTATTGGATTGAATGTCCAGAAAAAAGATAATACTACTCTTACTTGACAGGGGAATCTTGGTATTGGATTTAAAATGAGTGCTTTGATGTTTCTGGATGATTATATCATTGGTACTTTTATTGAATTAAATGTCTAATTTAATTGTAGAAAACTGACAGCTTCACAACATTGGCTTTTTATTGTCATTGAAGCTTTCCATCATCTTTGTGGGGTGTGGGGAAGGAATCTCATTCCTAGATATTTCCTTTCTTTATCACAATAATCTTTAATGAGTATTTTCTCTTTCTATTTTCTTTTATTTCACATTATCTTTATGTCTCAAAATTTACTTCATTTTGCTTCTTTCCAATCATCCTAACTTCCTCAACTCTTAGGCTCTTTAATCATTGGTTCTTAATGTTTTTATTTTATTCCACAATCTGAATATTCCTGTGCCCTCCAATGGCACATTTCACAAACATCTGAAGATGTTTTGGTTATTATAGTTAGTGCTGCCAGCTTCTAGAGGCTAATGAATCTGTAGCCATCCTACTGTGCACAGGGCAGCCCCATGGCAAAGAAGGAACTTGCTCCAAAGGGCACTAGGGCTGAGGTTGAGAGCCCGGGCTGGGAGTAATTGCAGGCACTGAGTTCAGTGTCTGTTGTCCTGTATTTAGACTGGTGCTGTGATGAACTGCGCAGAGATAAATACAAGGTGGACAACCAAATGTTATGTGATAGCTCCGATTCTTAGATGCAAGAGAAATCAGATAGAGCAATTAAGAAATGTCCAAGTTAGACTTTAAATAATACTTTGGATTTTTATTGATAGGAAAGGAAAAATGCTGGACACAGGCATGAGAAGGACATGCCAATAGAAAGCACAATATTATCTAAAGAACTATACATGAAATGATAAGATGAATGATACTATAAGGTTAAATATCAAAGAATTTTAGTGTTCTGAAGGGCCTTCGAGGGGAACTCAGATAATTCCGGCATTTTCCAAGAAAATCTGAAGAGGCCCAGCTTGAGAATAAAGGTCTCCGCTCTCGTAGTATAGTTAAGAAATTTGTAAGACAATTTAATACCATTCCCTTACTTAAACCTTAAATCACTCTTCATGGTTAAAAACAGTTGGTCCTCCATATTTATGGATATCTACATCCTGGATTGAACTAACTTCAATTCAGATATATACATATTTTAATTACATCTCTGCTGAATATGTGCAGAGGTTTTTTTTTTTTCCTAATTAGTTACCTAAACAATATAGTATAAACTATTTACATAGCATTGACATTTTTAGGCATTATAAGTAATCCAGAGATGATTTATAGTATATAGAAGAATATGTATAGATTGTATAAAATTAGAAAACTTTCATATAAGGTATTTGAGCATCTTGATTTTAATATCTGTGGGGATCCTGGAAAGTACTGCCCATGAATACCAAGGGATGACTTAATATGATTTTCATCTGAAATATCTAGAACTTGTTCTGAACACTGAGAGGGAAGTCTTTGGTGAGTTAGGAACTTTGCCCATTGCTGTAAGCTGTTTAGTGACAGTCACTATTTAGGACTCACACAATGAATATTTTCCACTATCATATGTAACTTCATCTAGAGAAGATTGTTGTTACTGAAGATTGCCAACTCTTTAGATGGAAACCACATCTCCAGGAAGGAACCAAAAAGTAGTAATACAGGGTATAACTTCTGCCAAAATTTGCATTGCTTTAACTTAGTCAATTCTGACTAAAGCAAACAGTTCCTACCATCTTGAATCAATGTAAGATTCTGAAATCAACAGAATTGTAAGCATTCTAATATTACCAGTTTTATTTAAGACGTAGTATTATTTTTAAAATTTTACTTTGAATATTTTCTTCATTTTAGTTAACATTTTGATATTATTTCTGTGTAGGCTGAAAGGGAGCTCCTGACTGTTCAAATGCACACATTATTTAAGTATTTCATTTCTGTGCATAGCAAAATCAGTTCTCCTCAGCAGTTATCTTTGTCAAAGACCCTTTATTTATTTAAGTTTTAGATATTGACAAAGTAATAGAAAATCCTAAGTGAAGCTGACATGGAAAATATGGATCAAATAACTTGGATTCCTAATTGGTATCCTCTTCCTATGCGTAGAAGGTTTCTGTCTTAATGAACTGCGATGCATTCATTTATTCTTTAGCTCATTTGTCTGAAAATAACTTTCAAGGTTATACTCCATGCCAGGCACTGAGCCTGCAGACCATAATACCTGCTTAAAGGAGGAGACAGTCAGGCAAAGATCACTGTTAATGTTAACATCAAAACCAGAACATACTGGGGCAGGGGAGAAGACATAGGATGGATGAGTTCAAGTATGTACAGGAAAGAAGAGCCAGAGAAGACTCCCCTTGATTCTCAGGGTGAGTAGGGTAGATGGATGAGAACTCTTCCCATAGCCTGGAAAGCCACAAAAAAGACAAGCAGAGTAGCAGGTTCAGTATATGCATGTAGGAAATCAGGTCTCAAACATGTTGGGTGCAAGGACAGCTGGAAAGGGCTGAAGCTGAAGATTCAAGAGGCCAAGAGCAGGAAGGGTCCTGTATGCTCATGCATAATAAAGTTGTACGTGAACTAAAGAAGATATGGTAGCCATGGGCAAATAGCATGAAACATGAAAAACAGATTTTGGGTTGAAACATTAAACATTTCAAATAAAAAAGCAAATGGAAAGAACATTCTCAAGAGAAAATGAGATAAACAATATAATCTAATGGCCAACATAGTGTGGTAAGAAAAGGGCTTGAGAGTTTTGAGTTGCCTGTTTATTTTAAATATCATTATAGATCCTAAATATATTAATGGGAATAGTCGTCATGGATTTTTATTTTAAAATTAGAATTTTATTAGTACATTTTTGCAGTGAATAATGATTTCATTCCTCGTGGGGAATAGGTATACATGAAAAACAACACAGGATTCTTTCTCTTCTTTCTTTCCCTTCTTTTCCTCTCCCAACATTTTATATTTTTAATTTTGACTTGTTAGCTCTGGGAAATTTTTAGCTTTTGAGATTAATTTAGCCTTTGAGAAATGTGCAAAGACATGATAGTGGCCTGCATGTATTTCAGGCAGTTTCTTCCAGTGGTAACACACTATGACACTTAGAGCTGTGTAGAAGCTGGAACCCCACCTTGGCATTGAATATGTGTGTACTTTCGTAAGTGTCACCTCCCACCTCCCAGTTTAGGCTCATGTAACTACCACAGACACAAAAGTGGTCCATCACCACAAAGTTCTTTCACCTCGTCCGTGAGCCCTGTTGGCAGCTGACTGGTTCTCTACCCCATAATTGTGTCATTTTGAGAATTCTGTAAATGGACTCAAACAGCACATCAGTTTTTGAAATCCACTTTTTCTTCTTTGAGCATTATGCCCTTAAGAGACATCCATGTTCTATAATCCAAGATTGACTCATTAACCAGTAGTTAATTCTGTTTGATGGTCAAGTAGTATAAAATTCATCTACCTCATAGGTTGAACCATTCACCAGTTTTAGAACATTTTGATTGTTTTGAGATTTATTTCAGGTAAATCTGCAACAAACAATTATGAACTGGTTTTAGCTTGGATATAACTATTTATTTCCCTGGGATAAATGCCAAAAAGTGCAATTGTTAAATCTTATAAAATTTGTATTTTCATGTTTAATACTTTACATCCTATTTTCCAGAATGGCAGCAAATTTACACCAAACATGTATTAGAAATCTAGTTCTTCTACAGATCTCCAGCATTTTATATTGTGATTCATTCTATTTTCTCTCTATTTATACAAGTGTACTGATACTAATAATATTACTTTAAATTTCTGTAATGGCTAGCATGGAAAAATAGCTTCTCATGTTCCCAATTGACCTCTGTATGTCTTCTTCATGGAAATATTTTCTTTTTGTCACTTTCATGTTTTCTAAACAGATTTTCATAGTTATTTTAAGAGTTGTTTACAAATTCCAGATATGAGTCTTTTATCAGATAAGTATTTTTTACACTATTTTTTTCATGGTAGTCTATTTTTTTTTTCTTAATGAAGCTTTGCAAAACAAAAGTTTCTTTTGGATGAAACCTAGTATATATTTTTTTCTCCTATGGATCATGTTTATAATGCCATTTCTTAGATATCTTTGTGTAGCCCTAGACTTGAACAATATTTTCCTAAAAGGTGTATGGTTTTATGTTTTGTTTCAGAACTTATCCATTTAGCTTTACCTTTGTATGAAGTGTGAGATTTTGAGGAAGGGTATCTTCTGTCTTTTAAATTGATTTTTATCAGGGCATGTTTGCAGTACATAATGTCTACATCCCTTGTGGGACATAATAAGTTCTCATTCTTCTTTTACCCTCTCCGTTTTTTAAAATCTCCCCTTCCCTAATATCCAGCTTCTCCATTATCTTTGTTGAAGATGATCTTTTCCCCCATTGAATTGCTTCCACATTTTTGTCAACAATCAGTTGGCTTTACTTGTATGGATTTGTCTCTGTGTTTCCCGCCTCTGTTGATGTGTGTCTGTCATGTTCCTAGCAACATCCTATCTTTGATTCCTACCACTAGGTAAGTCTTAAAATTGAGGAGAATTTCTCCTACTTTGTTCTTCTCACAGTTGATTTAGCTACTTCCAGATCCATTTCCTTTACATGTAAATTTCAGATTAGAGCTATCCTATGTAAATAAATTAAATTACTTTTGAGATTGTGTTTAGAATTGTGTTAAACTTGAATGCTGATTTTAGGATAGAGGTCATCTTTACTATGTTCAATCTTCTAGACCGTGTATGTTTTGCCATTTATGTAAGTTTTTTTTATGATCAGCTGCTTATTGTTTTTGGCATGGAAGTCTGAGCTACAAGTTATGATCAATGATAGTGCTAAATGTTTAATTTAAAAAATTATAGTAAAAGACACATGGTCATTAATTCCCCTCAAAATATTTCTCCCCCCATGGAACACACTCTTCCTGTAATTCTTGCCATTTTCTGAAGCAGTTTATATTTTCAACTTGCAGCAATTTTTGTCAGTAAAAACAACTCGAGGTGTCTTCAGCCACCTTATTCACCAACTGCCACCATGTGGCTTCTGCCTCTTCCCCATGGTCAAAATGACTGCAGCCAGGACAGCATGGGTGATACACAAAAGGGACTTCCATTTTCATATTGTTCATTAGATCCATAGATTAACTCATCTTGCATATCTATGGTTTGTACTCTTACCTACATCTCCCCATGTGACAAAAGAAACCATCTTTGCTTACATCTTCAAAGTGAAGTAGTACACTGAATATGGTATAATTCCTGCATAAAATCTTCGAAAAGTAAGACCTCTGGACAAAAGCTTCTGACAAAGAAATTAAGAAAAAACATAATTCCCCCAAAGATGACCCACAATATGATTTTTTAACATATTTCTCTGTTGCATTTTCAATTTGACCACCTTTTAGTGTATGTCTACTGTGCTCTCAAAATGCCCTAGGCAGTCTATAGAATAAACAAGAAGTGAATGCAGCCAAGTCATGGACTCTATTCACTGTCTGACTATTGCCAAACTCTCTATCAAACTTAATTAAGCAGATATGTAAAGGTCAATATTTAGAAGTCTGCAGTAAGAAAGAAGTTTATTTTTAAAGTCTTTGGACCAGGCATGGTGGCACAGCCCATCATCCCAGCATTCAAGAGGCTAAGACAGGAGAATTTCTGTGAGTTAAAGGACAATTTAGACTACACAGGGGGACACCATATCCAAGAGAAAAGAAAAGTCATTTGATAGACATTTAGATGAACTTTTAAAAAAAGGTACACCATATGTGGTTGCATATTGAGAAACTGGAATATCTACATATCTATATCTGCAAAGCTGATTGCATGTGTTAAGGTGGGAAAATATTGATTTTGTATTTTTGAAATATTGCAACAAAAACAAATATCAAGTTGGCTGTAGGGAGAGATTCCAGGTATGTGGGTGAGTGGACTAGACTGTACATGGAAGAAAGACAGGACCTGACAGGTAGGACTGTTGGGTTTTACTGGTAGGCTTCTGTCAACTGGACCCTGCAGGGATGTGCCATCCACCAGGGAAGTCCCATCCACCAGATACTCATACTGCGTTAGGAAGCAGCAAAGAGCCATTGCAGTTCCTGAATTTGGAAATGACATAATACAAACCACATTTTAGAGACATCAGCAGTGCCAGTTTGAATGATTTCAGTAGGCACTGCAGTAACCCAGGTGTGAAACAACAAATTTAAATGCATACTCTCCTTTCACACCATGTTGTACCAGCTTTAGCATCTGCAGCAGAGCCATGGAATTAAAATTTGTTGATTGCTTTCATTTCACAGAGCACTCTACCAGACAGCATCCATGTGTTTTCTCACTTAGTATTCACCTAAACTCTTGAGGCATTTATTATTGCCATTCTACGAGATCAAGGTTTTTTCCCCCCAAACTCTCACAGCTACAGTTTAAAGCCAGGCTCTTGATGGTGTATAGCAACACACTTCTATGTTTAGCATGGTGGCAAGTGAGTTTCTAACACTCAAGGTCCTGCAGATTTGAAATTGTGTTACAGCTGGGGCAGCTCTTACCTTCCTTTACCCAACTACTTTATTATCCACAACTCAGCCTGTAAAATATGATATCAATTTAATGCTGTAGTGCTGTGGAAACAAGGTTCGTATTTCTTCCCCTTCTTTTCCATTCTAGCTGTGTCCCACCAGACCTCCAGTGTGGGACACAGAGGGTCTGGAGAGCATGGAAACAGCTCCCATCTGTCAGTAGACAATTAAGAAACTGGCCTCTGATTCATTTCCCAAGCTACCATGTAACCATGCCGCTGATTACCCATTTTCATTGTTTATGGCGAGGCAGGTGGATGAACAGCTCTCCCTGATTTATGAAGTGCTTGCTTTCTATAAATCACAGAGTAGAAACTCAGCATGCTGCTAATCCTAATTGGTTAAGTCCTAAGTAGGGAGCGATTAGGAAGTCTTAGGGAAAAAAGGTATCTTATGCAAATGAGGGAGATATATATCCTCAGGAGGAAATCCCCCCTGTGTGGAATATGTAGCAGTCTTTGGGTGATTCCTATTGCCCCCTTCTATCTCTTACTGATCAGTCCTCACTGCTCTTCTATTTTTTACATGGTGGGGAGAGGGGTGCAGCATGGGGATGCACAAACAGAGCAGACTCAGAATGCTGTGTCCTTTCTTATGCGTTCATATTTTAATTTCAACTTGCATTAATTTTTAAATTTCAGCATACCATTCATCACGAGAAAGGAGAGCTATGTGTTATGTCTCACAGTGCTATTTGTGAAAATGGGAAGCATGAGGACTTTGAGTTTTATGCACCCTGAATCCATTTTTGCTCTTTCCTGGGAGTAGATGGCACGGCATTTTTAGACACTTGGTGACAGCCTTTTGAGCTTGTTTACTAACTGTGGGGACCCTAAATACATGAGCCTGTCCAGATCTTGTAATTGGAAATCTGATAGGCCTAAAAATGCAGTCTACTGTCAAGCAGAGAAACCCATAGGTCTCCCAAGACTTCTTGCTCAATACCAAGGCAATGGTTGAGAATACAGCAGTGTCTATATGTAACTCATTTAACAGAACAACAAGTCTTGAGATTACAACTCAGGGAGAGAAATTTCATCCTCTTGTTACAGGTAACTGTAATTATTGTTCCTTCTGGACAATTTCTCTTTTAATTTCCTCTTTTTTTTTTCCTCCATCCCCCTCTTCCTAATTTCCTTCCCCTCGGTACCTTCCCTTCCCTTCCTTCTCCTATTTTTCTCCGCACATTGGGAACCCATGGCAGGTGCAACAGGAGCAACACCTCAGACCTAGATGACGAGCCAGCCTGCATGGAAGAGATTGACTACAACTCAGAGGGCAACTCAGATCAGGATGGGAGCATCGCTGAGCTAGACCGGCAGATCCAGGAGTGCGCCTTCAGTCAAGATGAAGGAGAAGAAGAGGACGGGACAGGGCAGGGCAGAAACACAATCCTGTAGTCCTGAAGTTCATCGAAACTCTGTTTTCAACCACTAGACTCGGACACACAGTGTGAAACAGCTGGCCTGTGTGAGGTCCTGATTTCCTTGTAGCTCCACTATGCATAGAGTCTGGGTACTTCATGATTATAGAAGTTTTCTACACTGCTTAACTGCCCTTGGAGCCTGTGCATGCTGCCACTGCAATTAGAATGGGATCCTATGGTATGAGATGGCCTCGAGGCCTTTTCAGACAGCACTGAGCTCTCCTGAATTTCTGTGCTTGAAGCTGACGTCAACTGGAAGCAAAGAAGTGGGGCTTAACTTCCTGGCTTCTTGACTTTAAGTTGTTCCATATATTAGAGTTATATCGACTATAGCATCTGAGCTTTCCAGCACCAACATGAGCCCCACTGAAACTCTGAGTGTCCTGGAAGGGTCAGAAGGTATTGTATGATTGAACATAAAAGGTTGTGCAGTCAAGCAATTGTGAGTGTCATCCTTTGGGTCTGTAATAGTATATGTTTTATGGATTTGGTAGAGGCCAGAATCGATACTATGAAATAAAAAATGGTCACTGGTCCTCACAAATTTTAAAATCCTGCATATTAAGTCCATTAAACCTGTCCTGAAAGACAGCATAACACACTGAAAAATGCATTCACTTCAGAATCAGACAGACAGATGAGGCTCATATCCTGGATCTGGCATTGCATATTATGAAAACGTATGCAAGTAATTAGATTTCTCCAAAATTCGGGATTTTTATATACTCAAGAAGAATGAGTGTGTATACACCATGAAGTTATCCTAAAGATGAAATATAAAAGTGTGCAACTTGGCACAAGCTACACAACAGTGTTGGCTTTTTACCCCTGCAACACTAAGAATTTGATGTAAGTGTTCCAACAGTTACAAAAAAAATAACATTCTCTGGAGCCACATGATTGAGAAATATTCTTAGTGGAAGGGATCTGTAAAGGAAATTACACACAGAAGAGCCTGAGAGAGTGAGTGCCTTAAGAGTCTTTCTGGGTGCAGAGGAAGCAGCTAAGAGGCATTACTGGTGAGGTCAGGGAGGCAGATAGAAAGTGAGATTAAGATGAGGAGCATATTGTAAGTCAAATATGAGTTTATTCATGCCATATGTATTTAATCAGAATTATGTTTGGCTATGAGAGATGGAAAATTCAAAATACTAGTAGCTTTGGCAAGGTGCAAGTTTTATTTCATGTACAATTTCATACGTCCAGAGGCCAGAACAGTTATCATGGCTGCATGATGAGAGAAACCCAATTTCTAGTCCTCTTTTACTGTGTGTTGGTTCTACTCTTGACCTACAATTGCGGAAAAAGCATCAGCTTTTCTCTCTTTATCCCAGAGACAAGCAATAGAACACTCGAAAGAGTACAAGTTTCTTATTTTTCAAAAAACTATACATGGTATTTGTCCTTGATTCGACCAGCAAGAAAGTGGTTCTATGACCAGAGGTAACCATAGGAGAAATATAGATAAGCCCAGCAGAAAGTTAAAGTTTTAAAACTAAGGGAAAGGGAAATAAAATAGTGCATATTGAGTGATCACATATTTTAAAAAGAGAGTTTTCCTGATATACAATTCACCACCCAGATGGGTTTGGAAACATTAAAATAATTCGAGAGAAAATTTATAGTGTTCTGTTCCTCTTGATCAGCATAAAGATACAGAGGAAAATTTTGTGACAATTTGAACATCAGGCATAAGAAAAAGACGTGTTGTGATTTAGGGAACTGATAGCATTATTGATAATTTCTTCCATTTCCAAGTCTTTTTCAAATTTTCTTACTGTGGCTCAGAAATTTCACACCCATCCTTTATATAAATACGTTTAGATTTCCATGGCATATGTAAGAAGTTTGAGGAAATAACAGACACTGAATTAGAATTCCAAACTAATAGCATCCCTTAATGTTTCCCATTTACATTTTGCCAATGTTAAACAGAGGAATATATAATGATCCTGTTTCTCCATTGCTTTGAAAAATCAAAAAAATAATATTATTGAAATATAAATAAGGAGGTTGGAGCAATATTAACTCATCATCAGCAATTAATACCTCAGCCCAAATTAATTTGTACACATTTATGAGAAAAAGGGGTGATAACAGGCAAGTTTCAATGAGGAAACTTTTAGAAAAATCAGGAACTTTTTATGATTATTAATATTATTGTTACATTATTGGTCTATCTGTGCAAGAAAACTAAATTCATTGGCACTGTGTGTCTTGCACTTTATTAATTCATAGGAAGATTTATTGTGAACTCAAGTTACTGTAACTTGATAAGAATAGTAAATATTTGATTTTAATACAGGGACATATAGTTATGTAATGGAAAATATGGTGCCATGTAAAGGATATGGAAAATGCTTAAGATTTCAGTGGTAAAAGTCTCCTAGAAGATGAAAATCTAGAGGACTCATGAAATTTGCAGGAAAAATATGGAGTAAATAGCTGCTAAGAAATAGAGAACTGTGATGAGGTTTGAATGTGGACTAAAATGTTCAGTGTTACTAGTTTAAAGGATATACTTGTATTTTGAGAAAGGAGGATAAATAGGAAAATGAGACCACGATCAGTTTTAACAATGTTTGTTGTGCCCTGATCAAGAGGTTCAACTTAATTCTGAATGTGACAGAGGAGAGCAACAGGACATTTCAGCAGAGGCACTGGAGTGCATGTGTCGGTACCATAGTGCCAACCTGCTCATGGCCTATAGTTTGGTACCTTTGTCAGGCTGATGTTCACTAGTGTGAGGCTAGGTCATGATGGCAGGTGCCATTTGGGGCCACGCTGACTGCTGGAGACCAACAAGATATTGAGTTGGAAAGGACCCCTACAAGCCACAGTACATCAGGAAATGGAAGTGGGGGAGAAGTATACTTGGACACGCCCTCTTATTGGACCCTCCACACACATGACTACTTGTTGAGCCAAAGAACACCCTAAGTATATCCCCCTTGATTTTTTAAACCATCTCACACATGTGTCTCATCTCTGATGAGCTTCTCTTTTCCCATGACCCTATTTGGAACAATCAAAACCAGTTCAGATTCACCTTTCTCCTGCAGTACCCTCTACATCTAAGCCACATTATGTAACCTGTCTTCTGTGCACCATTGTACTGTTCATATATGTACTTTGCGGCACATTTTCCATTTCTGACTTGACTTATGTGGTTTGTATACCCTCACCCCAGGTAGTATTGAGTAGTGAGCTCTGAAATGCATTAACCTGCTATGATTTTGGCATCTCTAATTGCACCCAGCAGATTTTTTTGACATGTTGAATGTTTTCACAAAAAATATGTCCCCTGCTTGAACTCCAGCTTCCAAACCAGACACTTAATATCTTAATGAAATCACATATATTCCCTCGAATTTCTCCAATTTTCCACCGTGTTATACAAAATAGTTTCACTAAAAGGGCATTTTACAAAGGTACAGAGTCTCTCCAGCGGGTGGTTGCCATGGAAGGCTATTTCCAGGGTGAGGCATGCTTGAGAAGGAGCCCAGTGACCTTGTCTTCACCTGTATAAAACAAAAATTTAGGCAGAGCAGTGACAATGGAAAGGCAGTATCTCTACATTTCCCTACTGGCCGCAGCATTCATCCAGGTGCGCTGGACCAAGTGCTTACTTTGGTAGGAACTGGCTGTGCACGTCCATTTGTCTTGGACCAACTTGGCTGTTTGGGCAATTCTTGCAATCCTTTCAGTGAGTATCAGCATCCAAGAATTCCATCCACTGGCTAAGTTCTTTCTAAGCCTCCAGAAAAAACATTTGAACACAAAGAACATTTGAGACTAACCTAATCCCTGAGTTACAACCTTTCACTGAAAGCTGCCATCACCAGTAAGGTCACACTAAATCCTTGATGAGAGGAGAAATTCTCATGTGTAGCTTCCATTTATCAGCCTGGAAAACGTAGCTGTAAAGTTGATTTCATATTCCAAAAGGAGCTTCTGCCCTATGTTAAGAGAAGTGGCTTCTATGAAATGCCTGACCCAAGTCATTCTCGCTAGGAAATTTCATGGTTAATTTTAATTGGTTGTTGAGATGAAATATCTGATGCCGAAAATCAAGGAAGTTTTATTCCTCACAGTTTTTGGAGGTTTCAGTCTATACTCAGCTGGCTCCAAGACATTGTGGCATAACTGAGGAGCAGCTGTTCATGGTGGTTGCAAGATGCAAGAGCAAACAGGGCAAAAAGAGGGAAAAACATGCCTTCTTTTCTTCCTTACATTGTGTGTTGGCTCTGCCCCTTGGCAGGTGCAGCACTCACACCACCAATCCCAGAACTAGACAACAAACCAATCACAAACGCTGGATTCAGCCACCTCCATGACTACATGAAACTTGGGGGGCTACCTAGACACAAACCATAACAAGAAATCAGCACAGTGATGCAAATGATGGATCTGAAAATTTTCATTAGCATTAAAGTGATACATTTACTTTCCCAGCTGCTATGTCTCACCCCAACTCCCAAAAGCTTCCATTTTAGACACACAGACAGTAGTACGCTCCTCACCACAAGAGTTTTTTGGGTAACAATAACTCGTGAGGTCTGGAGCTTCTGCTGTCTGCCCAACAGATGTTCTCTTCTGTTTGTGTGGCAAATTGACTTCATGCATGCTTCCTTGACTCTCAATTTTTTTTAAAAAAGTGTTATTTAGAGAAAAATGAGTTGTAATCGAGTACTCTTAAAATATAAATGGGTTGGTTTGAATCCTTTCAGTGGCTAATAACAAAATAACGATGACTAACAATTTAAAAACATCTACTACATACCATGCCATGCCAGAACAGTGAAGCTGAAATTGAGTTTTATTCCCTACCACACACAGCTGCAACACACACACATGCACACACATGCACACACAAGCACACATGTGCATGCACGCACGCGTGCACACACACACACACAGAAAGAGAGACAGAGATTGATTTGGAGAGGGTTTAAGCAAGAGAACAAAGGGTGAGTGAAGTTTTATCATCAGTCATGTACTTACAAGGACAGGAGGTAGGTAGGGATGATTTTAGGTTATCTTCTCATATAGAAACAGAGATCCTCAAGGTATAAAGAAAGGTTCATCTGTCATCATTATGACATACACTGATCTTCAAATATTTTGTATATTTTAGATTCCTTTGGGTAACAAACTAAAATGAGTTCAGACCCCTTGGAAGAGAGCACATTTTGTGAGAAAATTCCTGAATTAACTACATCTAGGTCTGTGACAAGAAGCCACACAAAGGAGAGCAATGGACTATAAATATGCCTGACACAAGCTGAATCTTCTACAGTGGAAGAGATTCCATGATCTTTTATGGTTAGTGAGTCCTTCAGGGGTTAAAATGGTTTCTTGGTAGCAAACAAGTTTTATGACCCTCCCCCTGACAAAATAATAAAATTTAAGCATGATTCTTGGGAGCAATCGAGCTCCAAAGTTTTGGAGTGTGACTGTGATCTTTGAGGGCAAAATAAGACACGACACCGAGGTCAGTTCTGTAGGGCCCGTGCAGAAATGTGAGGAAGCCAAGAAGCCATCAGTTCTGTCATTCAAGTGTGTAGTGTATGAAGGTTACATAAATAAACAGAGAATATCAATAGGTCCCAGCCTCAGTGCAATCTAAATAAGTGTTACTTTAGAAGGGATCATGACAGGAAATATCTGCCTGGGTCCCTGCTCTGCTCAGGCAATTACACAGTCACTCACTTAAGTAAGCATCACTCCCAACTGTGAGACAGACTGATTGCTGCCTTCAGCATGAAGCTCAGCTCTACTTCCATGGAAGTGGAATTTTCCCCCCGAGAAGTCTGACTTCCCTATGCATGGTTGTTCAATTTCCTCAGAGTAGTTGACATAAATAGTACCACAGCAATGGGCGAATGCAGGTAACAATTGTGAATATGAATATTTCTATTGGTGCCTTAGATGACTGTGTATGTTGCCATTTTTATCACTCACAACCCAGACCTTCATATGAGGTGAGCCCTCTTCTTGTGATCATTGCATATGTGAAAGTATTGATTATCATGATTATCAACTTGAATGGATTAAGAGACATCTAGGAGATTATTAAAACATAATTTTCATGTGTCTTCAGGGGTGTTTCCAGAGATAATTGGCTTGTGGGCCAAGTACAATGAGGAAATATTCACACCTGATTGTGTGTAGCACCATCCAAAAGGCTGAGGACCTAGATGGAAGAAAAAGAGGAAGCAGGAGGAAGTCATCCTGTACTTACAAGCTCAATTATGATTGTCTCTTTTGATTTTGTCATTACCTGTGGATATCAGACTCTAGTGTCTTCAGCATTTCACTGAAGATTCATGCCAGGGCTCTCCAGGCACCTTCCACACCTTCAGTCTCAGATTGGCAATGCATCCTCAATCCCTGTTGTTCTAAGGTTTCTTGTTTCTTGGAATGAGCAGCTACTTAAACCTTTGGCTCCTCTGTGTGCAGACAACCTACAATGTCCCTTTATTCTGTTCCTCTAGAGAATAATACTACATACAATTAGTAAGTAATAGACTTTGGCTTTACTACAGATGCTGTTTCCTAAACAGATCAAGGAAAAACACCTGTCTTCCAAGACCCCTAAGGAACCATTTAAGGCCACAGAACAACTCCTTGTCTCTAGGAAAATATATTATTGCTTGTTATTTTCAATGTTTAACTCAAATAATAACTAACTTGTTCTCAACATCTCAGCAGGCTCAGGCATTTTCACCATCTCTACCCACCCTCACTAAAATCTTCCTTTAGGTTCCTGAACTTGACCATGTCAGTGGGAGTCTGTGTTCCCTGATGCCCAGCCTACATCCAGAATAAATACTTGGCATTTAACTAAAGGGATGAATCTACATATGTGGTCGGGTCTGACCCTTAGATTTTGTTTGGATCAATCCATGACTTTCTCTCTTTGGGAAAATTTTCCTCTAGATTTTAGCAATAGTTTCCTTTAATTTTTCTGACTTTTTTTTTCCTTCCTCTTCAACTGTTTGAGTAGTATAATGGCATCTGGAATGAGACAGGACTTCTATATCTGTCAGTGGCTTCTGATGGACCTAGGATAAATAAATGTGGACAGACTCTGGACCTGGACCCTTCCTGATTTATCTTTCTGTTCCCTTTTCTTAACACACTTCCCTGCATCATATTCTTACATGCATTCTCCTCCAGTAACAAGGTTTGTTTCTAAGACCCCACAACGTCTGAAACAAATGCTCTCAGTTTCTGTTGCGTGGTGTTTGCTGAAAGCTCTTCTCTCCTCCCGCCAGAATAGTATTTTGGAGAACAAAGATGATGTTGTTCAGTGCCACATCCTGAGAACCTAGCACCTTGCCCAGGACATACTGGGCCTTCATTAAATATGTGATGAATGACTGAGATTTTAATTTCCACTGCAAAGTCTCCTAAAAATGACCTCCCATCCGCTGCCTCAATAATCTATTAAATATGGATAATGGTGATGCTGCAAATTAGGGCACGTGTGTGTCCGGGTGACTCAGAGTAGTCAGGAAGCATCTAGGAAAAACCTCCCTCAGCCCTACACTGCGGTGCCTCCTGGTCTGTAATTTTCCAGAATCAGCTTCCTTTTTCCTCCAAATGGCCTGTAGAGGTCAGAAAAGGGCCTTGGTTTCCAATCACCAACTGTCCTCTGCCATCATTAGCATTCGCCCCGGGTGTGTATAATTAAGCAAGCCTAGGCTGGGCACATAGGAACGGAAATGCATTGACTTTAATAAAACGGAGTGTAAAACAACTTTAGATTGACTCCAGCCTTGTTTATTCTTGCACACTTGTAATGCTGCTTTGGTATAGTCCCTGTCAAAGACAGCATTGTCCTGGGAGCTGAAGCCCGTCCCTTCATTGCTGCTGCAGCCAGTCTGAGGAGGCCAGAGGCACCAGCTCGCTGCTCCTGACTTACTGCAGAAGATAAATAAAATGAAAACATGCATTTCTTTTTTTTTTTTTTTTAAACAACATATTAAAGAGCATGCGGGCACAGTCAGAAGAGCTTCTACTGATGTTCTAGTCTTTCTGTAAGCGCTTTCAGAGTCAGAAATAAAATACATAAATAATAAAAATGGAGCAGACACTGGTGAAATTTAAGAAATTATTTTGTTCTGCATGTTGTTGGCTAATATACAGAAGGAGAATTAGACCAGGGCTGTTCAAGGTTTAGGATCCAGTTCTGTTGCTTTAATGAATGACTTTGGTGTGACCCTACACTTCTGAGTATCAGTTTCTCCATTTGGGAGGGAGAGCTTGGATCTGAAGAAATGTAAGTCATTTTTATTTCCCATAGCCATCGCACTGCACTGGACAGCCCACCCCAAAAGCCACAGCCCAGGATGGCCAGGCTGGGGAAGAGGCAGCATGAGGTGGCTATACTGGCGCTCTGTCTCTGCAGGGCTTGAGGCCAGGCCAGCACAATGATCATTTCAGAGGAGAGCCATGCCGTTGACACTCTGCCAATGCCCAGCAGAATAAAAGCTCCCGAAATCAGGGCTAAAAATAAATAATAAAATGAAGTGACAACATAAACAGGAAGCCTAAAGAGAGGGGGATGAATTGAGTCAGCAAACTTGGGGATAAGGTGGGGAAGACTGTAATTTATTTTCATTTGCATTTATAGATGGATTGCTGGACTCAGGAACTGGAGGCAGTAAGATGGGAGTCTGCTGCTGTCCTGGGAGAGGATAGGAGAGAGGTGAGGTTTCTCACCCTCCGTGGCTCCTCTGTGCTGTGCGCTTGCCCCTGCCTCTTTGCTGACTCTTTGTTGGTTGTTCAAAGAGAGAGCTCTTACACAGTCCTGCTCCTGTCCCTGGCCTCCTCCTGGGCCAGTGCCAGCTGCCCTCATCGACCTTGTGTCTTAGCATTTGGGGCCTCGCTTCCTCTCTGTCTCTTTGCACAAGCCCAGGATTTCGATCCAAAAGCCTTTCAGATCTGGCTCTTCGGGAGAGGATGTGTACAAGAGGGTCAGGAAAAGGGAGCTCACAGTTATTAAACACGGGTAATTCTCTCCCCAGTGTGTGCTGTCAGACAGCACGCAGGAGACGGGCATCAGGAAGCATCCATAGGACAGGAAAAGGTAGTGATCACCATTTGGAGCCCTGCTCAGCCACTTCAATGTCTCCTAAATTCCCAGGTACAAATCCAAATCAGATTGAGACTGTTTAACAAGGCAGTTTCAAGAGCCTTGTGCTTATGCAAATGTGAACATTGTTGGGGTGGGGTGGGGAATTAATGCTCTGTTGTGCCTTAGACAATCAGAGAATTTGGGGTGCATGCTGGAAGAAGAGGACAAGGGTAGAGAGAAAGGAGAACTCCTCCTATGACTAGAGGCCTGACATCAAGAAGCAAAGGGCATCTGAGAAATTTCGAGTTCTAAAAAAGTGGCAGTGATTATTTAATTTTGTTTACTGGTCTTTGGATTCTCATCTCATTCTAGCTCCTGAAATTTTCAGTAAAAATGTAGTGCCTCGGCTGAGGTTGTAGCTCAGGATTGGAGCTTTTGCTGAGTATGCATGGGTTCCTGGATCTCCACGCCTGGAAAATGAAATAAGATACAAAGAAATTAAAATGAACTACTACCTCCAAATGGCAGGGTTATAGTAGTATTTTTAATAAATGGAATATGAGGTTGTTTATTTTGGATAAAAATATAAAGAGAAAAATTCCTTTTGAAAAATTCCTTTCTGGAAGTTTCATTTTATTTGAACATTTTATGAAAAATGTTGATACTAATAAAAGCAATTTACCATGAGCACTTACTATCAACCACTCCTAGGATTAAGTGTTTCTTTTTCTCTAAGCTCCTGTTTGGTAAGTCACTATTACCATCCACATTTTATTGATGAGGAAAAAGTGTCTGAGAACTGTTCAGGAAATTGGTGCAAACCAAGTGGCTGGGAGAGAGGCCAAGTTAGGATCTGTACTGAGTGTGTCTGTTTGTGCCACTTTCTTACTCTGTAAGTCTTCTGAAAAGGATGTGATCTTTAGAGAGATACAGAGATCTCTTCGGTATGTATCTGTGTGTATGTGTTTCTTGAAGCAAACTTGCCTTCTGTTTTCTTCTTGAAACCCAGTTACAAATGAACCTGTAATTTTCAGCGTCCTATTTTCAAGTTTAGTCAAAAACCATTCTTCCCCATGTACCTATTAATCTTAAGTTTGCTCAGCCTTCCTTCCGTATTTCTGGAGGAAAACGCTGAGTGACCTTTTGAAGAAATCTCCCAATGGGTTGAAGGTGGTACATGGTGATGTGCATGGGGAATGCGAGAGGCAGGCTGCACACCCCCAAAAAACAAATGTTCAGAGCAATATTTTAAAGGTGAATGTCAAACAGAGGTTAAGCAAATATCACAGGAGAGAATGGCCCCTGATAAAATCCAAGTGGCCTGGGACAGCAGAGTTTCCTTAGGGTGTCTGCTGTGGATCAGAAATTATTTTTCCTAGGTGTCTATTTATCATGTCCCTGAGTGTGCTGAACAATCTCATGCATTTCCCTGGTGCGTGTAATTCTGTCAGTGCCCTGTTTTGCAGCTTCCCTGACATAGGGATGAGAGGGATTCATTGCATCCTTACACCCAGAGATCTGTAAACGGACACATTGTTGCTTAGCTTCAAATGATACTCAATTTAGTTTATGAGGCTGGGGTTTCTTATTTCAAAGTCTTAAAAATCACTGCCTTTCTATTTTGCTTAACTTCTGCTTAAAAATCAGTGCTCGTAGTGAGTCTGTCATTTCAGAAAGGCCACTCAGCAAAGAGAAACAGGGAAAACAAGACTGCCTCAAACCTTCTCTACACATCTTTTGTCCATGAATTTTGCCATGAGGCATTAATATTCTATAAGTACTGCTTCTCTTTTTCTGAACCTGCTTCTTCTCCCTTTGGGTTTTTAATTGTTTGCACATTTGTTTGCTTCTCGTGTGAAGTATCTATAAGGTGACAGTATCAGAGACATTTGACATTACGAAGAAAAATATATGGGGAAACCGATTGATGTCAACATTCAAACCCTTGGGAACTGCCAGTAACATGCTGTCCGTTTCCTGTTTTCATTTCTCTCTCTTTCTCCATACCTCTCTCTTTTTCTCTGTTTTCCTCCTCCCACTCTCTCCGCCCACTTTCTCTCACTCCTAAATTTCCTGTACGAATGAAAAATATATGAAGTCTTTGAGGAAACTAAGCTGGTGATCATTGTTAAGACCAGAGATTTTGTGAGACGAGGATTATAAATGGAAATGATAGTAGTAAGCCCGCTCATGGTACGTTAAATTGGTGTCATAATGCCTTGAACCACAGTATGGGAAGAAGTTATAGCCAGATGTCTGTAGGCCGGGGGGCAGTGGATCTGCGGCCAGGCCTCAGGAGTGAAGGCCTGTAGCAGTGCCCATGGGCTGTAGCAGTGCATGCACCTTTGCTTTATATTGATGCAAAACAAATTAACACACATTTAGCATCAGAAAGCAATACCCACTTATTTTCTTGAAGTTCTGTAAGTGAGAAGTGCAGAGGACCTCTCTGTTTAAAGTGCCTTAAAAGTGAAATGAAAGTATCTACCTGCTTGAGTTCCCTTTTGGAATTTCAGGTGAGAATCTACTTCCAAGCTGAGGAGAGCTCTTAACTGAACTCTGTTTCTTGTGTGTGTAGGACTGAGCCCCTCTATCCCTTGAAGACTGTTCTCAGCAACTAGCAGTTACCCAAATTCCTTGGCATCTCAAAGCCAGGAGCATCCTGCTGAAGCACCTACCCCGCCCCACAGTCTCTGAATCTGTCTTCTTCAGGGAAAATACTCTGTTTTAATAGGGCAGTATGGTTAGGTTAGACCCACAATGGTAATTTCGCTTCTGTCATATAACATGGCATCTTCACAGAGTGAAATCTTATCATAATTACCATAGATTCCATCTGTGGTCAAAAGAGGAGGGGATTACATAAGAACAGTTTATTGGGTTGTTTTTATAATTTTACCAAACATAATAATATTAGCAAATATTACATAATATTTTCAGATGGACAAAGAGTCCAACATAGTTTTGGGGCTTTGTGTCATTAACTCACTTAATCCTCACAACAACTATAGAAGACGGATACTATTATTGTTCTTATTTTATATTTGATGAAATTGGGACACAGAGTGTTGATGGATAGGACACAGATAGTTAATGGTTGGATTGGGATCTGAATCAGGTTTGTGCTAGATTTCTTAACCACAATTCAGTACATCTGTCTGTAAACATGCTCTTGCCAGGCATCATGACACATGCCCATAATATCAGGTCTCTAGGTGGCTGATGCAGGACAATTCCAAATTTCACTTAATGACCTAGTGAGACCCTGTCTCAAAGTAAAAAGTGAAAAAAAAAAACCAAAAAACAAAACAAACAAACAAAAAAAAACATGATTGGGGATGTAGCTCAGTGCAAAGGTCCTGGGTCAAATCCTCAGTACCACAAAAAAAAAAAAAAAAAAAAAAAAAAAAAAAAAAGTTCTGTCTTTGTTCTGTCTTTGATTTAGTGTTTCCCTTCTTTCTATCCAAACTAGGAAATAAGCTTGGGGCTTAGATCTGTGCAGGCAGACAGTGGCACAGCCTGCGAGGTGCAGACAACTTGTGGCCAGGCCTTAATCTTAAGGTCATGTGTGATGTGTTTTCCTCTCCTTGTTTCTTCCATTTTTCAACCTTCTATAGCCTGGATGAAATTACATTAATTTAGGCAGGAGACCAAAATACACCTTTGAAGAGGTAACTAATTTAGAACTAGAAAAACAGCAAAAAAAAACCAAGTTTGTATCATTTCTACCCTTTTAAAAAATCTCCATGTATTCTTTTGTTTCCTTTTCTTTAAATAAAAAAAAGCCAATAAATATGAAAATATGAAACCAAGTTTATTTCAATAATATTATTTTATAGTGCCATAATATCATTAATAATAATATCAATATAAGAAATCTACCAATGAAACCACAGTGAGAAATATAGTTCAAAAAGCATAACCTAAAACAAAAATTTATAAATAAAAAAGCCACTAAACAGAAAGCAAAAAACTGACAATATTTAATACTTGTAGCTATAAATTTGTTCTATATTACATCACTAAATGACACGATATCAAGCATGATCAAAAAGGGAATCTAAAAGTATTTTTCATTCACTGCCCAAAAGTATGTGAAAAGATTTTGTAATGAAACAATCTAGGTGGAAAAGAGGAAATGAGAGAAGAGTTTTACACAGCAAGTGCTGAGAAAGAATTAAAATGCAAAATCTGAGGTCCAGAATAAATGACTGAGATAGAAGGCAGGGAAGGCGTAGGGACCGTGAGAAACATTAATCAGTTTATTATCAAAGCTGCAGTAAAAAGCTTGAGCAGGAGGATGCTGTCAATATGCCTGGGGAAGCACATTAAAAGAAAAAAGAGGAAACAAGAGATGCAAAATCCCTGACCTGGCAGTGCCACAGGGGAGCCAGAAGCAGAGCCTCTGGGATCCAGGTGGAGGCCTGGGAATGATGGGACTTATCCCGGGTTCCTACCCTCCCTGACACCAGAGAACTCTGAGAACATGGTGGGTAGCAGAAGGGCTAACCAGAGCTGGGGACAGATTAAAGTGAACTGAAAACACAGTCTCCTTCAGGTGTCCACTTGATGCATTAGTTTGACATTCGGGGGCCTCAGTGGTGCTGCTTACCCTCCCTGCTTGTTTAGACTGCAAAATCTCAGGGTCTGGAGCCTGCTTCTCAGCCTGAGCTGCCTCTTTGCTATCTCCAAAGGTTTATGTAGGCTCTCACCACCTCAGATTTTTTTGATCTTCTTTCCTTCCTTTAAAGAACGGTTTGAATCTCAAAGATTTTCCCGATCTGAATATCTTCTCCAACTTCTGCCATCTCTGGCTTTCCATCTTAAAGCATTTATTATGCAATTAACAGCCATTCACACTCATTAATTGGCTATTTATCTCTTTTATTGTGATTTAGTAGTTCACATGTATCCATTGTATTCATGCAAGCTCAATTTAGTCCCTGAAAGAAGGGTTACTTTTATAATATTTTTGTAATTATTGAATATTTTGCACCTTCTAAATTCAGCATGTTTATTCATATTATTATCTCACAAAACGCTCCCTATTGAACTTCATGTGAAGTATTATATTCATCGTTATACAGACATCGTCTAGAGAAGATAACAGAAATTTACCTTTATATATGTCAAGGCTTGGCATCGTGTGTGTTAGACACAGTCCTCTATGTTCTATGAGGCTGCACTGTCATTATGTACTCTGTAGTCATCATTGCAGATAATACACCAAAATAAAATGCTGGTAACACATACACATACAAAAAGACTCTCCAATAAGTATGTTCCGGTTATATTACTTCATTTATGTACAAGTTTCATGTTACAATACAATTTCCAAATTAAATTGAAGGCCTGGGTAGAATGCATATTCACAAGCGCTCACATGTACACCACTTGTTCACACGTGCACACTCATGCATATGTTCACACCACAGTGGTCAGCTGGTGGGTGCTGCCCTGCTTCCTACCTGAAAGGACACAGCTATTTCAGTGGTGCAGTGAGTGGCCTTCATTGACAAGACGCATGCAAATTTTAATCCCATTTAGGGGAGAAATATGTGCATTTTCACAGGATGCTTCAAGGCTCAATTGTATTACAAGGCTGCCCAGATCCCATTGATCAGGTGTATGGTCTGCATATGACATTGAGGTAGGGTCCTGTTGGTTGTAATATTAGCTTTGAAGAGCTCCTCTACTGAAAAGCTAAATGTCAATTCCTCTGTTAATCCTGATTCTGGAAAGCACAAAGGATGAAAAGGCTGCTGGCAGGCATACTGTTTGTTTAGGTGCTAGGCTTGGTCGTTATTCAGCACAGAGATGCATGACAGCCCTGAAATTATTAAGAAACTTAAAGAGGGCCTGGGGATTTAGCTCAGTGGCATAAGTGCCTGCCTGGCAAGTGAGAGGTTGTGAGTTTGATTTCGATCCCTGGTACAAAAAAAAAAAAAAAAAAAAAAAAAAAAAAAGAAAGAAAGAAACTTAAAGAGGCCTAGAAAGGCAGGCAACTGGTGAAAGGAAAACCCGACTCACAGCATTCTTGGCTTACCCAGGCAGCTTTACTTCTTGGCACCAGATGCTCTCCATGTGCTTGAGTCTATAGTGTCACTCAAGTATCAGCCACTAAGCAGTACCTGGGGGGCTTCTTAAAACATGGCTCATCCTGAATCAAACATGAAGGTTGATTCAGCAGCTGGTGATGAAGTCTGATATGTTTCCCTTGTAGCAGGTTTCCTTGGTGATGTTGATGTTCCTGGATGAGGGGTCACACTTTGGGAATCACTGTCCTAATCATTGACATGTGTGATCATAGGCCGCAGAAACACTGGGCTCCTTTAAGATGATGCATTATAATTAGGAATGAATCCTAAATACTCACTTCCAGTTCACCTGTAATACTCCCTTCATACTTGTAATACTCCCACAAGAATGCAGAGAACTTCTTTACATTCATTGCAGGTTAAGTAGCTATCTGCTAACTAGTGCTGATTCCTAGAACTTTCTCTCTTTAAAGTTGATTGTGCAGAGACCATAGAAAATAGAAAAATTCTAAAGTAGGATGCAAGGAAAACATAAATCCTTGTTTTATCTTTCCATCTTTCTATTTCTTTAAATTTCTCTTTTACTTTCCTCTCATATTTCCTCCCGGTTACTTTATTCCCTTTTCCTTATCTTTAGACCTCTGTGCATCTTTTAATTTCCTCCTTTCTCCTACCCATGGAAAAGAACTCAGTGCAGAAAGGTACGGTCCACATTAGCAACTCTCATCTCCAAGTTTGTTTCTTCTTACATTATCCTCAGTACACAGATCTTTTCTGAACAAAATGAATTCTATTGTGCTGATCCTAACATATGTTGGTTTGCAAGATACCTAAGAGTGGCATTGACTTCTTCTGAATTCTTCCCCCACCTCTACCATGTACCCAACCCTCTTTGTAAAGGTTTCAGTATAAAGGAGTCACTATGGTGGCCGTGATCTTGTGACCATGAGTGCATGAATCTGACCTCTGACTTAAAAAGGAGCTAGTCAATTCATAGGCATTTCTTACACTTGTGAAGCAATTCATTGTGAGAGCTCTAACGGGAATGCCAAATACTGCATTGTCACTTTCCAACCAAGTGAAGAGTTTAAATTTGAGGAATAATGGAATAATTATGGAAAATCAGTCATAACAAGAGAATTAGAGGCATAATTCTTTATGTCATTAAAGCAATTTTCTGAAGACTACATGCTACAAGTCAACCACCACCAGAATTTCCTTACATTATAAGAACAGCAGTTGAACTTTTAGAACTAGAGTATTGACTGAAACAAAACAGGTCACTAGAAAGCTTGCTTTTATATTTTTACAATAAACTATTTGAGGTAAACTAAGGATCTCTGTCCCTTATATATCAAAGTAGCTTAATTTATACATAATAAAGTTATTTTAGACATATTAGTAATTATGATGGTAGCAGTCACTGAAAAAGTTTTGTATGTTAATGCACTAGACATAAAAGTGCTGTACCTATCTGCCTAGCAAAGACCTGTAGGGTTATTCCTCCTCTCACAACTACTGGTAGAAGGACAAACTGAGTAATAATTGTGTGTATTACATGGCCTCAGCATTTAACCTTCATCATTAGACTAAACATGTGTCAGAGAGAGTAGATTTGCAGTCTAATATGTGTGTTGTGTGCATGTATGTGTATGTGTGTGTGTGTGTGTATGTATATGTGTGTTTGTGTAAATAGTAAACCTTAAGTTCAACCATCAATCGAAAGTATTCAGGCAAAAAAATTTACATCTTTACTGAACATATACAGAAAGTTTTCTTACCATTATTTCCTAAAAATCCTAGTAAGCAACTATTTACAAGGAATTAGACATCATGAGGAAATCAGAGGTGATTTAAAGTATATGAGGATTTGCATATATTATATGCATCTATTAAGACATATATTTGCATATATTATATGCATCTATTTTGAAAAGGAATTTGAGCATCTATAGATTTTGGTGTCTGAGAGGGGTTCTAGAACTAATTTCTGGTGAGTACTGGGTCAATTACATATATATATATATATATATATATATATATATATATCTGTTATTTCAACATTTAAATGTGTGTATTTTACTCTATATAGTGGCTAATGAGAAAACGCAAGTAAATAAAACAAAGAAGGAAAAGCTAATCAGTCAGATCCCAGTAAAGACCTTTTATACTAAGCACATCAAGATATTGATTCATGTAGCTCAATGGCCGTTCCTTGTTCAAAAGCCATTTGATACCATGGAGGATGCTATTTAACCAAAGTTCTAAAGACAGCAAGCTGCGGTACTGGCAGAATCTACCATGGATAGGAAAGAGAGTGGAGCAAGAGCAGGAGGCAGCTTAGAGAAGAGGCATAAAGGGATGCAAAGACTGAGAACAAGGGCTCTGCGGGTGTGGACCAGGAAGGACCTGGCTCCAGGGATGCTTTACTGCAGGAAGATTTTCTGGGCCAGTCTGAGACCATCTGAAACCTGACAATGAACTCAGTTTTGTGGCTTGGTGATGAAAAACCCTTTGCATGAGATTCCTGAGCTAATCCAGAGGGGAGCAGTTCTTTGAGTTCATGGTGGGCTTGCTTCACCCCTTCGACTCTTTCCACTGTACTAGAACATGTTCCAAAACTGTGACCAATGTGGAGGAAGATGGCAATGTGCTCTGTCACGCATGCCTGCCTTCTCTTTTCTATTGTTTTGTGCATGTGCTTGTCACTTATATCATTCTCTTAATAATGTATAATGCGCCCTTCTGCCTATTCTAATTAGTCTTCTGATTGCATAATTTCTGGCAATCAGATGTTTCATTTATATAAATGAGTCAAAGTTTTCACTTATATTTTGTGTGCTTATATTTATATGAGAAGTTGCAAGATAGTTATTTAAGCTGTATCAATGTATGATTTCTTCACAATTTCTTCCAAGTCTACTCTTCTTTCCAATTCCACTATTCACTTATTCTATATTTATTGAAATTTTATGGGCCACTGTTCAGTCTCTTCATCTCAGGTTGTGAATTATTCTCTTAATATGACATCTGCTATAAAGAATAGCAGTAATAAAACTTGATCTAGATGTTCTAGGTCAGGAAGAACAAAGGTAGAGGCAGAGTCATCTTGGCAAGACCTCTCCTTTGTGGTTTTAGACACGATTGCCAAGGAATTAAGTTATGCTGTTTTTTGTAGGCTTCTTGTTGATGCACAAGTTAGGCTACTTACGTGTCACCATCTTAAAAACTTACCACGTTCCCCAGTTACCAACCCAGAGATCTGATGACCTCTTCAATTTCCGTCACTTTTGCTACGTAACCAGGCAGGACCTTCTCTGAGGAAAGCATATAGGTAATAGCAGCACTCAGGTAAGGTGGTTTCAGTCTTTAAAGTGTCATTACCATTAAACCCAGTGATCTTTAGAGGAATCTCTAGAGAGTAAGCATGTTTCAGGTTTGAACACAACTGGTAAACTACCAGTTGCCTTTAGTGTAGCAATAACATTCAACTCTGTGGTCCACCTGGAGTCTGAGAGGAGCTGTAATCAAAGTATATGGTGAATATTTGAATTAAAACTCTATAACAACAGAAGACACATTGCCATTAATCTCTCTCAAACTACTGCACCTCACTTCAAACTTTTCTTATCCCATCATTCTTGTCATTTTTTGAAACATCTTTGGAAATCTTCTTTCATGAGCAACTTTTATGAAATGCAATTTTTAAAAAAGTGGTAATTCTTTCTGCTGAGTGTCATCCAAAGAAGAGGCAGGCTGGTGACAGCATTATGGTGTGTCCTCACCATCCTTACTCATTAGAACGGGAGCTTCCACAAAGTCAAAAATGACCATAAAACTAGATTTTGAATTGATTTGGAACATTGAGGCAGCCAGGACAGCACAACTAAAGACATTCAGGGATGAGGGCTTCTCAATCTGCTTTAGAAAGTGGAAAGAACAAACGTGTATGTTTGAAGCCAGAGGGAATATTTTAGGGGGAAATACGGGCCATGTGTCCTTACTCCACTGAATTTTTAAAATTAAAATATTCATCGTAGGTTTCCATCACACTTTGTATATCATATTCACAGATACATGGAGCATGCTCTCCGGAATTTAGAAACCAGAAGACGTCTCTCCCCAGGATCACCTATCTAGTTTTCTGCCTCCTTTCTGTAATGTACTAATGTTTGGGTAGGCAAAGGTGTATGGCTCTTGTGAATCTCAGAAATCCATGTTCCAGATTTCTTTTGCCATTTCTCTTCTCGATCATGCTTGCTGGACCAAGAAAACATAGCATAAATCTTGCTATTTGTCTTGCCCAAGGCCTAATAAAATGCACAAATGAAGGCAAAGAGAGTATAGCCAGTGGCTCACTCCTCCCCACTCCCCAGAATATAACACACAGCCGTGGATCCGGAGGGAGAAGATGGTCCCGCTCAACTGCTGACCGTGTGACCACAGGGAAATTGCACATCCCCGAAAAGCTTTCTGAGTTGAAAGTAGAACCTTGTCCTATGTTCCACACAGGGCAGAACTAAGCAGGCAAATGTGCTGGAGGTGGCGGTCTATTGAACATCACCTTCTAAAGGCAATAGATCAGACTGTGAGGGAGAGGAAAGCAAGATGGTTGGTAACATCTAGAGAGACAGGATTCCATGCTCCCGGTGGCGGTGTTTTGGGAGAGCTGTTTATTCTATAATTACAACAAAGCAAGAGTAGCCTCAGAGATACTTATTCAGAGGCAATTGTTTCACCTCGATCCCTGTGCTTAGTAAATATTTCCTCTTTTTGTATGGAAGTCCTTTCAAAAACTAAATAATTATTTTCAACAAATAATTATTTTTATGAAAACAAAAAACCACATTTGTGTATTGTATGTTAGTTTTCCAGTTCAAGATATTGGGCATCTATGAAAACAGAAATAACAAAAGATTTGCCCAAGATGGTTTCACAAGTATTTTCATAAGCAACAACATAAAAACTTGTTAAGTTTTGTCATTAAAAATATAGCAACAAATGATTACTGGTGTATTTCTGTTGCTCTTTTTGTTATATTGATCACTTCCATACTAAGGGAAATTTTTCATCTGCTCTATTCTGCAACTTAAAAGTGTTGGGGGGGAGGGGTAGGACTTTGTGTAGAAACACATTGAATTCTATTGGGACTCATTTTCCTAGAATTATTTGGTTCTTGAAACAAGCCAATATCATTTATAACCATAACCCTGAAGGCATCATGGTTGCCTAAATATATAAACAAAATGAAATGTACAATTTACAGATCTTAAATTGAGTACTTTAAAACGCTGGGATATTTTAGAGGGAGACATGCAGGAAAAGAAATGTGATGCTATCTAGCAGTATTTATTAAATGCCTATTTGTTGTTCCATTTGGTATTCTAAAGGACAAGATCAGTGTAATTGTGGACTCACAGAATTATAAAGCTGGAAGGAATTAAAAAATATCTTATCTAACTCATTCCTCTATTGATGGAGGAACTAAAGTTAAAAGATCCTGGGGGTAGTAGTCAGCTAGCTAGAGACAGGGTCCAATCCAGGTTCCCTAATATCTAGCCCTAGGCTCCTCCCAATACCCTTACCTTGAAGAGTTTTATTACATCAACTACTGTAAGCATCCAATGGAAAATAAATGCCCTGGCATGTGTAGAAGCAATGAAATAATTTCCAAATGTTACATTACCACAAACCTCAACACTGTTTAGGCTCTCTGAACCTCTTGAAAGGTGGAGAGGGAGTATTTATTCAGGCATTACTGAAGGTATTCGATTAATATGGAGAGTCCAGACCTTTAGGTTTCTGGAATGGATTTCTGTGTGGGGAAGGATCTAATTTGATTGTCTATAGGTCCTACGTGAAAAGAATGCATGGAAACAATTTCCTTATCTTCTTAGTACGGGGATTTGCCCTGGAGTAGAAGCCAGAAAATTGTTAGGAAAAAGAACTGCTGAGAACAAATCAAATCATGAGTCTCTAGAAGAAAACAATCAGTTAGGTCACATCCAGTCAGCCCCATGGGACAAGGGCAGGATTGCTCCTTGTGGCTTGGTCCTGAGTGTTGTATTTTTCCCAAAATTACTTCACAGTGACATCAACCACTGAACATTCCTCATTCTCCTGCTCTACTCTATGCCATATAATAGCCCATTATGAAGGTTTTGCTGAAGGCAGAAATTAATCTTTTAAATAAATTTCTTTCCATTAAGTCTAGTTACATGAATCCAGACTGATTTCTTTCTGATGAGAAGATTTTTAGTCAACATTTAAATGCTTATAAAAATGTTCAGTGCTTGACTATATATGAAAGCCAGCCTGATGGAAGCAGAATTGTTAGGCAGATATGGTCTCCATGGTGATTAAGGACAAGTTTAAATCAATCTTCTAAGTACTGAGGTTTAACTTGTGAGCATGCAATTGAGTACACAATAATAGAATTATCAACGATATAGATTATCTTTAATTCTGACATTTGACACTATGCATAAATTAGTCTCTAACTGAACTTTAGACTGTTCTCTGTGACCTTAATGGTCTCTCCTAACATGTTTGATCTGCCTGCTTTTCTGTAGGTTTGTTTTCTTTTATTCTGCCACTCACTGCATGTTTCCTTCCTTTGAGGGGCTATGTGCCTCCTGTCTTTAGTACCTTCTTAATATAGCTCTTCACAATCTCCAGTGTTTTACACAATTGGTATTTATGCACATTTCTTTCCTCTAGGAATTGCTACCATGGGAAGAAATTTTGTTTGGAGGTAAATCTTGGAAGAAATTTCTTAGTCTACCAAAAGCAGTTCTAGGGCTTTAAATTTCTTGAACTTCCATTTTTTTCACATGAAGAGTGAACAAGTTGGACAAAATCTTTCTCCAATATCCTTCATCAAAAGAACCTATGACGAAATTCAGTTATAGACACAAAATAACACAGTTGTGTTAACACAGTCATCAGGCTGGTTTGATAGGCCATATTTTTAATAGAGTATTTTTTAATCTATTAACTCTTCAAACCTGTGCTCAACATTCAGAATTATGATAAGTAGAAGCCGTGAACTGGTGACAATAACTGAGTTCATCTCGATAAGGGTACTTGCCATGCAGGCTGAGAATTCTGTTCACCAAATGTTTCCAGTGGCTAAATCAGAGCGTAAAATGATATATTCCTTATGGCATCTCTTGGTGTCCAGAAAATTGTTAAAACAAGAAGAGTTTTAATGGTTTCTTAATGACTAGGAATAAACACATGTGTAGGATCATCCATCTGGAACAATAGACCAGAGCATGTGAATTGTCAGTCACTTCCCTGTGTGTGGCCTGGAGAGGAATATGAAGAAGCTTACATTGACTCTGCTCTTAGGTCTCTGTCTTTTGCTTTTCTCTTCATGGTTAAACTTTAGATGCTTTATCACTTACTAATTTTCTGGAAATCACCTCTGAAGATGTGGTTGTTCATTTGACAATTAAAACTAATTTTACCCATGAGCCTTGCTATAAGGCATGGGATTTGCTGGGAGAAAACCATGAGAGGAGAAGAAGCAGAAAAAAGAGTGATTTCTAGTCCTGGAGGCCACGTGGCTAATGGGCAAAGTCTCTAGGGCCACTGCCTTAGAGGTGAAACTCCCTAGAGGTGGAGGTGAGCTGTGTGCGTGGTGGCCTCAATCTTTCCCACTGGTTCTTGACTTAAAACAAAACAAAAACAAAAACAGAACTAAGATATATCCTGGACAGGTCCAAATTTCCTATCATAAATGTGATCATTGTTCAGATCTAATCTGCACGAATAAGCTCAGTTATTAAAAAAATGAAACAAAACAACAACAAAGTAAATGAAATAATAAAAGACACTGCCTACCAGGCCACCCCAAGCAGTTCGACTGAGTGGTCTCTGGTTCGGAACTGCTGCTCTGTTTTCCATGCTCCACTTGCAGCCTGTCAAGGAAAAAGTTTACAGAATCATAAGGAGCCCATGTTCATGTTTAGTCAATGTCAAGTCTGACTCAAAATGAAATCGTGATCTTGTCATGCTGTGGGATTGCAGAGGAAACCACACTGAGGCTCAAGAGCAGGGCAACTTGAAGTGACAATTTTATGTGGATTTTAAAGGGAAGATATGATTAGAAGTGTGACTGTAAAAATGGCATTTCAGTGTTCCAAATGCATTCCCTCTGGTGACTTGCATGTCAAATTCACTTAGTTTACAAATATAAACAAAAGATTCCCAACAGCAGATGTGGGAGGTTCAGCAAAAGTATAGAATAAAACAACATTAAGCCCTGTCCTTTGCACCATCTGAAGTGCCCTGGCCACCACCAGCAGGGAAGGCAGCGGGAGCCAGCTGTACAGGCAGAGACGGTGGAGTGTGGTTTGGTAGGCAGGCTGCTCTGCTGGGCATGTAAAGCCCTGTGTCTGCTGACCCTGTTTTGGGTCTCTGATGTGCCATTTAATTTGAGACATCTCAGACACCATTCCTGGATCCCACCCTTGCCACTGAAAGACAGTAATCAGGAAACTATAGATAGAGAAATTTGTGTGTGTGTGTGTGTGTGTGTGTGTGTGTGTGCATGTTTGTGTACACACCCAGAAAACAAAGAAGGGGAGGAGAGAGAGAGTGAGAGAGAGAGAGAGAGAGAGAGAGAGAGAGAGAGACAAAAGAATAAGAGAAAAAATTAAGTATGCAGTTTGTGTCAAGGACAGCATCTGGTTGTGGAAACGCTGGGCTTGGTATACCGTGGCCAATGAGATGTTATCTTTTGGTGCTACGGAGCTCTCTGATCCTCCTGAAAAGGAGTAAGAACTCTACCCCAAACAGGAGATACAGTGAGCACTTGCATACAGTATGGGGCAAGGTCAGCAGGAAAATCGCAACTTATATGTCAACCTTGGAAGTATTATATGCCACACCTTGGATATGCCTGAGAACTCCCTTTCTTCTACAGTGTGGTCCCTGGACAAAAGGCAAGGCACTCATGGACCTTCAGACCAAATGTCAAGAAGTAAGGTAGATAGACCTAAGAGAAGAGTGAGGCTAAAGTACTGTATTAGAGATATGGCCAATATAACGGGTTGCCCATTTGGTGTCTCATTGCTGATAGGTCAAGAATGCAATAACATACCCATTCCAACACATGACTGCTCAAAGTTAATTCTCATAAGTTTGATTCCTAACTTCTCAGTCTCTCTTACATCGCTGGAGAGACTTAGAATCTATGGAAATCTGTGGAGAATGATGTGGGAAGAGATGAGCTGTGAAGGTGTCCGCCTTCCTAATTAAAGAAAAAAAATGATGGGGCTGCCTCTTCCACAGTCTTCTGTCTTATTCATATTTATGATGATGGTGGGAGCTGTGACAGCCTCCTTTGACCAAAAGACAAAGACAGAAAATTGCAAAATCTTAATATGTTTGAGCCACTTAAATGACATAGTTACTTCCTAGCTTTGCTCTGGGAGAAAAAAAACAAATCTTTTTCTCCCAGGTTTCTGTTATAGAAAGCTCAATATACTATTTATCTGATATAAAGATGGGGATAAGGCTGCTCCTCTCCCCTGAAGGAGATGCAGCTGTTCCAAACCCCTAGAAGACAATTCTTAACAAGATCAAGACTGACCCCAAGTCAGTATCATTATTGGGATTGGGGAGGAAAAGGCATGATCCTTTGATGCATCAGACAGAGCTCTCAGGATGGGTAGTCATCAAAATTGAAGCATCCAGAAAGCCTTTTGATCTGACAGTGTAGTTGAGGATATATAAAATGAAATTTGGGTGCTGATAAAGGTTTACTGGCCCAAAGAGAAAAATTGAGCTCTGTGTTTTCGCTGGAGAATTGAGCTAAAGCAAACAAATATTTGTCTTCCCAAGGACACTGCAAAAGAGAAACTCCGGTGTTGTCTGCCCACGAGAAGCCCTCATTGTGACTCGTATTCCCTGCTTTGTGCCTCATGCCTCTGTGTTTGCATTCTGCCATTGCTTTTTGCAGTATCTAATCCTGATATTGCTTCTTTCCTTCACACCCCTGTGCAGTCGATCTGTTTACTTACCTCACTGTGAGGTCTGACGTGACATCTCCTGCAGATATTTCAGTTTATGAGGCTTTGGTCACAACTGCTTCCTCCATCAGCCTGCTTTTCTGCTTTCTAAGGGAGGGTCTGACTGGAAACTAGTGGAGGCCCGGAAAGCCAGAAAATGATACTCATCATTTGGGCAGATTTCTAATGGTCACCAGAGAGAACAGAGTACAGAGTTCTTAATGGAGGACTTTAGCTCTGCCTTTCTTTAAAACTTATTTTTCTTTTTCAGAAACTTATATATTCTGAGCTGTTTAACTTATTAATCTGTAAAATGCAGATAGTAATAATACAGACCTCGTAGAGCTTTCATTTTAGATGTATGATTCATCAAAGCATTTTGAAGTATGTAATGAGTATTCAAGAAACCCAACCTGTTGCAGTGATGAGCAGATGGTTGCTTTATCAACAAGTACTCCATATTGTTTATGCTGGGCATCTGGAATACAGAGCTGCTCACTAACCATTGTCCCTGACTTCAAGGATCTTATAATATGTATAAGAGAAAATCAGTAGATAAGCCACATTTTTGGTGTTATATGTTCTATTATTTGGATTTAAAAGAAAGGCGCTAAGTAATATGTACTCTCTTTGCAAAGAAAATAAGAAATATGCAAGATTAGAAGATACATTTAGGAAGCCCATACTCTTTGTTATGATAAGTCCTTTGGTGAGTAAATGTCATAATTATCTTTCCTTCCATGTAGATCAGATACTTATTCTTTTCCAGTTCCAAAACTGAATATTCAACCAAGTTGGTGCATGATATTGTCTGGTCATTTCAGAAAAAAAAGAAACCACACAGTGATTTGAACAGGGAAGCTGTAATACAATAAACTATTAATTGTAATGAGAGATTGTAGGAACCAAGGATTGGGTAGTATAATATCTAACAAAAGAATGATGGAAACTATAGAAATAACTGACTCATCTAAGGCTCCCTGTTCACAGATCTTACTGCATATGTGCCCTCTGGAATTTACTGGAGATTGTCCTCAAGTAAAGCCACTAACAAGGAGATATGTTACTGGAGATACTCTAGAACAAAATATTTGGAGTGGATGTTGGGCAAGCTTCTAGAGGATGGGAGCTGCTGCCTGCCTTGGCCTGATGCAAAAGAAGCTGCATATTATACAACAGCACGTTCAGGAAGCACACCAAGAGCAGGCCGTGAAATCCTGTTTCTTTCAGAATCTTTCTCCAGTGCCTGTTGCTGCACCATCAAAGAAGGAAAACTTGTTGAGTCCAGATTCATTTTCCCAGGGAAGATGATGAATTTGGAGCTAAGAGTCAAGAGCTAAGTTCTAAGCTTGGAACTTCTTAGCTATTTCCTTCTTTTAAACATTTGAATTCTGATTAATTTGCTTGCAGTTCTGTGTGCTAGTAACTGCACTCAGATATTCTAAGGGGTTTAGGTGTTAGAGCCATTACTTTATATTACTTTCACTGTTGCTCTCACACCTCCCTCTCAGCTTACTTAAAGACATCTTAACTCTTAGTCTGATCTTTGCCCTGAATCACTTTATCCTACTGGGAATTTTTCATTCAAAGCCTCTTTCAATCCTGCTTTTAACTATTAAGGGTTCAGAGAAGTTTTCCAAACCTTCAAGGTTCTGGCTTGCTGATTGTTCTCCATTTCATTCCAATTTAATTCCTGTAATGGATGGTAAATTGTATCAATTTGAGAAGTTTAGAAGTTTTATTAAATAACTCAGAAGGGACTCAGGGTCCTTTCTTTGTAAACACCCTCATCCTGTGCAGAAGGAGGGCATGGAGATAGCATGAGTGCTACATTCACCACAAGGAAAGGATAGGCTGCTTACAGGAAGGAAAAGGAACTTGCTCCCCTCCCCCCACTTTGCACTGGCTGCTTTTTCTGTCTGTCTGCTGCACTGAGCTGTTGCCCCTCTGCCCTGCTACCTTGCTTTGGAGCCAGAAGATTATGGACAGAAATCCCCACAAACTATGAATTTAATAAACCTTTCCTTGCTTAATTTTAGGTATTGAGTATTTTGTCCCAGCAATAATACTAAAGTAACCAAGACAGAAACTGGTACCAGAAGTGAGGTCATTGCTGTGATTATATCTGATCATGTGGTTCAAGAGTCTTTGGGAATGGCTTATAGGAAGTGTTTGGAAAGGTTCAGAGATGTCACCTGAAAGAGTGAATCTGTAAAGCCTTAGGTGTTCTGTATAGGAGATTCTGGTCAGAGCTCAGAAGGCCAAAAGATTGATAGAAATCATGCTGATAAAGAGCAGGCTTGGAAAATTTCTGCTGGGAGGAAAGACTGCATTGCCTTTGGATTTCAAATGATGGGTTGGCAAAAAATTTATCTGCATTGTGCTCATGTCCAAAAACTTTGCCTGACATTAATATTAAGGGTGGTGAACTAACTAATCTGGAATAAAAATTTCAAGGCAGTCAAATGTTGAGGCTGTGGCATGGCTATTGTTGTGGGCATTTAACCAGATTTGTGTTAAGAACAAGAGCACAGGGCCAATCAGGATGGCTTAAAATGCTGTGAGTTTGGCCAGCATGGATGCTTCAGATGGTCTGTGGACTGAAAGATAGACTTAAAGTCTCCATTTCTAAGAAGGAATGGGACAAAAAAAAAAAAAAAAGATGGCCCAATGGTATCACAAAAAGCAGCAAGTCTTCACCATTTGTAGCCTCAAAACTGAAAAAGTGAAAGACTTTGTTTTGCGTAGAAAGCCACAGAGCACCATGTTTCAGAGTGGTGGTGGAATGGAAAATTTGCTCCTCTGAATTGAATTAACAGTGCCAAGGGATCCAGATACTCAGCCACTACAGCCAAGAGAGAGGAAAGCCTGACTACTGCTCCAGCTGGCAGCAGACCTTGGCATCATCCACATGGTGTTGTTTTTAGGTGTATTCAGAATGCAAGACTTTTGGGGATAAAAAGTCTTACACCTCAATTTCAGAAGCCTTAGAAGGCCAGTAAGTGCACCTCTGAGAGGGCAGTGTGTGAAACTGTGAGGGTGAAGCCAAAGGTGCAGTGGAGAGCTCAGAAGTTTAGAAAAACCAAGAACATGGATCATCTGAGGAAAGCTGCAAGGAGGAAGAAATGGGGGCCTAAAATAGAAGCTGTGGGAGCTGTAACCACCAAAAGTACTTTAGAGGTGGGGCCACTCAAGCCCTTTGGAGTTATCAGTTTGCCACAGATTGCCTCAAATGGTGTACATGAAACAAAGGATTTAATGTTTGCCCTACTGGATTTTGGACTTGTCTTAGTACCAATACTTTGTATTTCCCTATTTGTAACTTTTGGAATGAAAATGTTTATCTTGTGCCACTGAATGTTTGTTTGAAGTGTTTAACATATCATTTGTACAGGGGCTTGCATTTAAGGGTTTGCCTTACATCTCAAAGGAGACTTGGGATTTGGACTTTTCAGCAGTGCTGAAACTTAGGACTTTACGCCACTCTTGCAGATGAACTATATTTTACATAAAAGGATGTGCATAAGTTTTTGTGGGACTTGAGGAAGAATGTAGTATACTATTGTTACACTTAATACTGGTTCTTAAGGATTTTTAAATCTGAGTTATAATGTTCAAATTGTAAAATCAAATGAATAACCATGACTTTTTATCTGGAGACTAATGTAAAGAAATATGTCTGATTTCCAAGTTGACAAAGGGGTGGATTGTAATAGTCAATACCTGATTTCAACTTGAAAAGTTTAGAAGTTAACATGACTCATCAGGGAGCCAGGGCCTTTTCCTTGTAAACACCCTCAGCCAGTGCAAGAGGAGGATGTGGAGACAGTGTGAGTGCTATGCCCATCCTGGGTGTGTGGGGGTAGCCTGCTCACAATACAAGGGTGGAAAAGACTTTCTCTTTTTCCTTTTTTTTTTTTTTTTTTTTTTTTTGTACTTTCTGGCTTTTCTGTCTTCTTCCACCTTGAACTGTTGCCCCTTTGCAATGCCACCCTGCTTTGGGCCAAGCTAATTATGGATTGACACGTCCACAAACTGTGAGTTAAATAAACCTTTCCTTGCTTAATATTGGACATTGAGTATTTTGTCCCAGCAATGAGAGAAAAGTAAGGAAGGCAGCTCTGTCCATGCCTCATTGTGTGTTTCCTCACATAGTGGAAGGGATAAATGAGCTTCCCTCACATGGCAGAAGGAGGAAAGGCAGCTTCTTTCAAAATATTATAGAAAGCACAAATCTCATTCACGAGGATGAAGTCTTTAAGATATAAACATTTCCCAAGACCTCTGCCTTTTATTAATTCCATATGGAAATGAGGTTCTTTCATGTTTTGGTAGAACACAAGCATTCCTTTTTGTCTCCTTCTCTTTCCTCCCCCTCCTATTCTTCTAGTCATATGTTCTAGCCTGATTCTTTATTAGTTAGAAGTCTGAGGAGATTGTACTTTTATTTATTTATTTATTTTTTGGTATCGGGGATCGAACTCATGACCACACACTTGCAAGGCAGGTGTCTATGCCACTGAGCTAAATCCCTGGCCCCAAGTCTATACTTTTAAATGTCACTTTTGGGTGCCTTAAGATTTTTACAAGTGCATTCAGCTGAAGGACAGCTCTCAGTCAAAACAGAATAATTCTTCTGAAATGTATAGCACTTTCAATTAAAATGCTATTTTGTGTATTATTTGATTTGATCTACTCTATAGTACATGTAATTATAATTCTCATTTTACAGTTTCAGAATCAGAATTTCTGAAAGATTAACTTAATTATCTAAAGTCAAACAAATATCTGAGGTAGAGTTGGAATTACTATTCATGTCTCCCAACTCCAAGTTCAATTTTCTTTCAAAGGTAGTTTCCTAAGGTCATACTGTATCAGTACATTGTGATCCAAAATTTCATTATGGGCAATAGTAAAGAGATGATATTTGGTTGGAAGAAGCCATTGGGAATGTGCCTTGAAGATTTATATATACAAGTGATATACTTAGCATACTGGGTATTGGTTGGTTATGTCTAGAAAATTAAAACAACACTGAAATTAGTAAAAATCCAGACTCCTTTCTTATGAATTGAATACTAGGTTTAATAGATGAGACACTTAGGGTTTCCCTTTTTGTTAGTAGAATTCATTCTAAATATTAGTTTATAAAGTTTATAATATTTGTTTTCTTTCCTTTCACACATCAAAATGTAAAACCATTGCCTTTCATACATTTATTAGTGGGCTATTATTATTAATATTAACATATCCTGCCGATGCTAATGAAGGTTATGGGAAGTGAAGGAAGTTAGTTATCATTTGAACCTCAGCATATCCTTGTTAATGTGGATGTTCTCACTGTCTTTTAGTTCTTTGGAGTACCCACTGAGATGACCTCTAAGTCAACCAGACAACCAAATTATTCCTCTAAAAATACAAACCTCACCCACTCTTGTTTCTTTGGAAATTAAATGCTAAATATGGGAAGAGTCATAGCAAATATTTACTTATACAACTAAACAGAAAGCTGCCCGAGTCCTGGTGACTAAGCATACCTTTAGATTTGAGCACTTACAGCATTTAATATTTTATCACTTGCCTTGAATAATTACAGAACTGAGGGGTAGTTACACGAGCATAATTTCTAGTTCTAAAGTCTGAGAATCTTGTCTCATTTGCCTGACCTAAATTTATATTGTGGATGTTTAATATTTATAATTCCTTTAAAATATACATTAGGTGTTGCATAAATTGTTTAGGTAAATGTCATGTCAGACAGTTGGTATTTTATGTTGCTTTTACACTTGATCATTTGCAGATAAACTGCAAAATATAAAAAAGTTTACATGACATAAAGCTGGATGGGATGAGAATTGATTAACTAATTCCAGGAATTTTTTTTATATATTTATTTGAAAACTTAAAAAATTTGCTGTATTTTTTACCAAATAGTAAATAAATAAAATTAAACTTTAATATATGAAACTTAAGAAAGCTTATAAAATACCTTTATGAATAACTACATTGAGTTAAATTCAGGGTATTAATCCTAGCTGCACCATGTAACAAATGAATAACTTAGGTCAAGTTAGTCTAATATTTTTATTATATTCATTTTAAAAATACTTAAAATGTGAAATTTTGAGTATTATATTGAATAATGTAAAAGTGTCTCAAAAGACCAAACACCACATTTTACATTAAGATCTAGAGTTGAATATACTATAGATTGTGATGATAGATTTTAAGGGAAACAATTATTTACTTTAAATGAAAATTTTCCCTTTCTAAATTATCCACATGATTTTTCTTCCTAATAATATGATGTTAATTTTGTTACTGACTTTAAAAAATGAAATAAGATTGATGTGTAACACATACCTTACCTTAATCCCAACACTCAGGATGCTGAAGCCAGAGGATTGCTGTGAATTTGAGGCAGCTGGGCTACAAAGTGAGTTCAACTGCAGCTTGAACTACACAGTGAAATTCTGTCTCAAAAAAACTAAAGCAAAACAAAAATGGTGAAAGGGCTTTCTTATTTGTAACATGGTGGGATATAGGGTCTCCAAAACACTCAGTGTCAGAAGAGCAAGAGGAGAAAGAATAGCTGGAACAGTAAACGCATGCTGTGACAATGAAACACCTTGAATGGGAAACTGGAGGGGATTTAGGCTAAATAGACAACGATGAATCATGTTAAAAACGACTACGGAAGTTAAATAAATAAATGAAATTTATAAAACATCGAAAAAAGTGCAAGACAACACATTTGTTGTTGCCGTTGTTTTTAGAGACAGAGTCTCACTATATGGTCCAGGCTGGCCTTGAACTCACTATGTAGCTCATGTTGACCTTGCACTCATAGGAATACTCCTGCTTCAACCCCCTGAGTTCTGGCATTACAGATGTGAACCACCAGACCCAACATAGAACAGTACTTTTAAATGGCAGATTTGAAACCAGAAAAACAAACAAAATAATCCCAGTATGTTATACCTTGTCTCTGTTTGTCCCATCAAAGCCTCATTCAGTCCTAAGTAGGTCGTTTCAGGGGTGGCTGGCTCTTGGCTGTGTACTGCTGGGATCAAAAAGGTCTTTGTGAGATTGATTCATGGGGCAATGCTAGGATTAAGACTGCCTCCCGTTCAGTGTGAGTGGTAACCACCCTAAGGGTGGGTAGCCTGCATAAAATACAAGTGACAGAAAGGTCACTGCCTGTCACTTTCCCCACACTATTTGTTGCTTTGCTTCTTCACAGGTGTGTTGCCTTCTTCCCAACATGAACCATTTTTCCTCTCTAATGACACTGTTATAACACCCCACCTTAACGCCAGCCAAATATGAACTGAAACCTCTATAAACTGTTAGCCAAATAAACCTTTAACCTTGGGTGTTGAATGTTGTCTGAGCATTGAGAAAAAATATCTAAGACACAGTCCTTTTAGATGTCAAAACTAGCTATTAAATTTAAACTTTAATGGTGATTTTTAAAATGAAGATGTATCTGAGGTCAGAATTAAATTAAAAGACAAAGCTAGGAATTTTAATTTTGAGAAAATACAAAATAAAAGCTACAATTCACAAAGGAAGGCACTCCTGACATACTTCTGTCTTTGACAACCACTGTGGCATGTACGGGCATGAATGTACAAGGATGCATTTTAGGGCTGCTTTAAGAGTGGGTGGGATCATGTGATTAGTCCCAGTCAGTGGGCAGTGATGGTATTTCTTGCAAATTAAACCTTTCATTACCAGGGTATTCTTTTCTCTTTGAAGGTCAACAGTATCACTTAGGATCCTGTCTGCAGCAGACAGAATTACTCTGATGAATTAAAAATAATATGTACTATGAAAAAGGCATAAATTAAATTAGTCTGTGATGTCTCATCACTAAGATTAGTTTGTTTAAAATAAGATCCATATTTTTGTAAATAGAATGTCTTTGTGAGGAAAGCCACAGCCTTCATTTCCATAATGTCCACAACAACTTTTTGAGCCTGCAGAGGAGAGGTAAATAGTAGGGACAGACTGAAGGCTCCTCAAAGCCTGTTAAGTCTGTCTCTGTAAGAAAATGCTTAGTAACTCTCACTATTGTAGAGTCTGAACTCTACAATTAAGAAATAATACAGATAATAAATATTTAAAAGTCTTGTAAAAGTTCCAATCAACAAATGATAATTAGAGTAAAAGGAAGAGAAATATTGTAGACTAATGGCAAGAAATTTTCTTACAAAAAAGATGAGTTTGTGAAGTTTATTTCATTTTTGCATACATTAGAACAGCACAACATTCCTGTTGGAGAAAAATTATAGGACAAGATTAAAAGTGGAAAAGGCACAAATAACAACGGGCCAAGAGTCCAGAAAGGAAGAAATTACGGAGCTATGGTATGTCTGTGTTCTTCGCTTCCAAAATGCTGTCATATGTATGGAGCCAATTCAGGTAGAAGGACCCTACTGAGACATAAAGAAACTAGGAAAACATTTGCAACTCACTGGTGTAGAAGAGCAATCACAGGTGTTGTAGGCATTCAAATAGTGAAAAGAAAGTTAAGTACACTACATGTACAACAGGGTCTAAGAGGAAAGATACTGCTGAATAAAAAGAAAAATAGTGTGATTAAAAAGGCTAACCAACCACTAAACTTTTTATAATAATGTTTTGAAATATGTATAGCAAATGCTGAAAGGAGCATAATGAAAAATAAGCAAAATCAGCATTAGTTTGAAGATATTAACACTGTACTCGGTAATTGACAGAAAAAGATAAAAAAAATCTGATCACCTTGTATTATGTTTTTACATTATCTATTATGTCCTCCCTTTTGACTTGACCGATTCTGTCCTGTTATGTCTCATTTGGTTTTACTCTCTTCCAAAAAAGCAATAAGAACCGTGGGAGCAACGAAACCCAAAATGTGTAATAGTCATTATACAAAAGAGAGGAAAAGAAAGTGCTCTAAACTATATAACTACATGTATATTTAAGTGTATAAGATAGAAAATGATATCACAGAGTTTTATTGGATCATTGGATCATACAGAACTGTTTGCAGTATCATTGTTGGAATGTCCACTCTACAAGCTTTAATTTTGTGACTTGAACAATTATTTCTAAGATGGCAATATGTAATCCATTAACCTAGTGATTTCCTACTGTTCATTTTTTTCTTCTGTAAATCTGTATAACTTGTACCCTTTCACTGTTTTTTTTTCTTCTCTCCTTAAATAAAATTTAAAAAAAAAGCAAAAAGAAACTAAACAAACTTTATGAACCTGGCTTATTTGACACATATAAAATCCTACTTTTAGCAAATGATAGTAAAATACATATTTCTTCTGCCAGATACAAGGTATTTGTCAAATAAAATAATCTTAAATTTAGCCTTAAAGCAAGTTTAGCAAATTCTGGCAGAATGATTATAAGTAAAATGTTCTTCTAATCATAGTGGAATCAAGTTATAGATCAATAACAGAAACCAAATTCTCTGTACTTTGTGTTAGACTGGAGACAGAGAAATCTCACGGGAATTAGAAAATATTACCAATAGAATAATAATAAAATACTTTCTTTCAAAACCTGGATGGTGAATTTAGAAGAGAATGGTAAGCAAAGAATATCCAATTAAACACAAAATAGTTAAGAAAGTAGAAAGCTAGGAACTACTAATCGAATAGAAAAGTGAACATAAATAATTTCAAATTTGTATTTGTGAAAGACTAATTTGATTTTTAGAACTAAGCCAAAAGATAAACAAATACTAATATCAAGAGTAGTAAAATAACACTTCATAAATTTTATAAACAGAAGATGAAAGGAGAAAGGCACTGTAAATGAGAAAGGAAAGATAACTATAAAGAAAAAGTATTTCAGGTTAAGTCTGCCTAAAATTTTTTTAAAAAGTTAATTTATTACAAGAAACCATTCAATTATAACAAGGGAAAGTCTGAGTAGAAGAAACTATTTGCAATACAAAAATCTAACAAAAGACTCCTGACAAATACATAAAGAGGACTTCCCATAATTAATAAGAAGGACATCGGTAATCCAATTAAAGTTGGGCAATAGCCGGGGAGGGGAAATTCACAAAAGAGGATATGAAACTAACAAGCATATGAAAATGTATTCCATATCATTAACCCTCAGTGAAATGTAAATAAAAAACACAATTCCAGAGCGCTACAAATGGTGAAGAAAATGTGACTGAACAGTGTTGAGAAGTTGGTAAGGTGTCTGTCGGGGAAAACTGAGGGAGGCAGTTACTCACAGTGACCAAGTGCAGAGCTCTGCACAACCCTGAAAGTGAACTTTTGTGCCCTGGCCATCTCACTCTGAAGGACACGTCCCCGGGGGAGTTCACAGCAGTGCAGGAGCCCCTGAGCCTGGGCACCTGCCTTCCTTGTCTGTCCCCCTTCCCTTAGTTGTCACACAGGCTCCCGGACTGTGTTGAGCATTGATGAAGACTCTGAGCTAACAGAAGTGCTGCCTGGCACTGCCTCCTTAGAAAACACTTCGACATGGTCTGCTAAATGTATGCGCATGCTTTGTATCACACTCTGTTACATTTCTTACACTCAAGGACTTTAAAACAAATGGGTCATTACCAAAACTGTACTAATACAGAGATCTACAACTCTCCATCAGTCAGCTCTTTGTTGCTATGATAAAATATCTAAAAGCAAAACTTTCATGGAAGAAAGGTTTCTTTTAGCTCATGGCTTCCGAGGCTCCAGTCCCTGGTCTCTTGGCCCTATTGCTGTAGACTTGTGACCCTGCTGCACATTAAAGTGGAAAGCACAACAGAGGAAGCCAGGTCCCTCTATAGCAACCAGAAGCAACGAGAGAAAAAAGGGGATGGGGCGCTAATAACTTTTCAAGTGGTGCATCTCCAATAGCATAGCCTTCTCCCACTAGGTGCCATTTCTCTTAAGGTTATGCCACCTCCAAAGCACCTAAGCTGAGAACCAAGCCTTCAGAACACAGCCCTAGGGTGGCATTTCAGATCAAAGCCATGACACTAGCCTTATCGGAATACAAATTCTGAAATAAGCTAGGAATCCAAGGATGAAACATGCAAATGAGCAAATCCAAACACAGTACAGAGACAGCATAATGTATGTGAGGAAATTGAAAACAAATGGGGAAATTTTTAAAAAAATCAAAATCTTAAAGCTTGACCTTTAAAGACAAGGGAAGGACATTTTTGACAGATACAATTAAGGAAAAGCAACCTTAAAATAAATACTGAATGAAAAGCAGGTATAATCATTAAATTAACACATTTTAAAGTGCTGAAAATGTTCTATGATGTGCACACAATTAAATAAATAAAATTATAGGGAATGAATGAATTTATGAATATATATTAACTACCAGATTTGAGGGACAAAAAATTAAAAATCAATTAAGCTATATTTTAATCTATTGAAATGGAATTCCAAGCCTTTTCTTTATATCAATAAAGTTTCAGAAAACAGTATATCCAAAATACAAAAAGCAATTCAAAATTTGTTAGCATACAAGTTTTTGAGGTCATGGAGAAGCAGTTACATTCATGTACAGCTGGTGGGAATGAAACCTCTGGCTCCCCAAGTGTCACCTCTTGGTGAAGACAGGCAGAGGTCATTCACAATCTGCATCTAAGACAAAGATTGTTCCCCAAACTGATGGCAAAGAGAGATTGGAGGAAAAGGAGGATAAATAACAGGATAAAGAAGAAAGAGAAAGTGAAAGTCTAAATCTCTGCAATAATTTGGGCAAGCCAGCAGCCTGGTGATTCAGGGGTGCGTTAGTGCTACAGTCTTGAGCACAAAGCCTGGAAATTGAGGCAGATTTATCATTCAGCCTGGAGACAGTTTATTCTTCCTTAGGAAACCTGAATCTTGTTTGTCAGCTGACTGAATGAATCTTGTTTATGTCCATATCAGGTAGGATAATTTATTTCACTGAAAGTCAATTGATTTTAAGCACTAATTACAACTAATAAAATTTTGATAGCAGTATCTAGATCAGTGTTTGACCAAGCATCTGACCACTATTGTCTAGTTAAATTGTCACGTGGTACTAGCACATTACCTGATGAACAATGCTATTGTGCAATCATAAGTAATGAGCACAATTTTCACAGAATAATGCACCAAGAGCTGATTCTGAACCTTGGTTCCCTTCATCATAGAAGTGACTATCAAAGAACAGACCCGATCACAAACAAGCCCAACTTGCTGGAAAAGAGGTAAGCCTGGAAAAGTTTGCTGTTTTAAGGAGAGATAATGATGGGCCAGCACTCCTGGTTCAAAGAAAATCCCAAGCTTGTTTAGGCTTACCCAAACCAAACCAAACCAAACCAAAACAAACCAAACCAAACCAAACCAAACCAAAACAAAACAAAACAACAGGATCCAGTTTTACCCAGAGAGTGAATTCTTTGTGGCAACATAGAATTTGAGAGGAAATCATGTATAGTATCTGCCACATTGCCAGAGAGAATATAATCACTTCTTTTCAAAGTGATGCAATTTTCATTGTAGAAATTTTCACTTCCAAGATTAGGGTAATACCTAAGCATTTGGGTTTTCTTGAGGCTATTGTGAATGATATTTGTTTTCTATTTTTTCTTAATGAGCTCACTGTTAGTGTATAGGAATGCTACTGATGTATGTGTGTTGATATTGCATCCTACTGTATTGCTGAATTTGATTACTAATTTGAGAAGTCTTCTGGTAGATATTTTGTCTTGTTAGTAGACGACCATACCATTTGCAAATAATGATACTTTGACTTCTTCCTTTCCTATGTGTATCCTTTTTTATTTCTTTTTCTTGCCTGATTGCTCTGGCTAGTATTTCAAAGACTGTGTTGAAAAAATATCTTTCAAATGGACATTTTTGTCTTGTTCCTGATTTTAGAGAATAAGCTCTCAGTATTACAGAAAAAAGATTCAATTTTCCCTATTTAGTAAAAGCAAAAAAGGAAGAAAAAATGGAAATAGAGTTTTGTAAATGGAAAGGAGACCAAGAATTGGAGTAGGGAAGGATGGGAGTGGTAGGGAGCAAAGAAAAGAAATAAAATGTGTTACTTATATGTACCAACTCTCACGATAGGTGTAGTCATTGTGTCCTGCAAATATGTAATTGTAATAATAAAAATAAAATACATAGATGTTATTTATTATATGTACCCCAGAAGTGAAGAGCATTGAATGTGATAAATATGTCTACTAAAAGCCTCCAGAAAATATAACTCCTTTAAGTGGAGCCAACTGTTTTACTGTTCTCACATTGAAGTGGAATCACAGTCATTAATGCTGAAGAATGTAATTGCAAAGCATAATGTTTTGAATAAAGAAATTAGTATTCTAAGATGACAGAAGTATACCTGCACAAAATAATCTAAAGGCATCTATAGAAAAAAAAATTACTGTATATATTTATATATGTATGTATTTCAGTAAAATTGTTGGATAAATGTACAATATAAAGTAAAATATCCACAGGTTCACATTCATATATAGCAATGGCAAACAATAAAATAGATCATTGGAAAGATTGCCTTTAAAACAAAAAAAACCCAAATCAGATAATAATCCTGTATTTCACAGAAATGTGAATGCTCTTTCAGAGGAAAAATACAAAATTTAATTAAGGGCCTTTAAAAAGAACAAAATGAATGTAAATGTAACAGTAGGGAGAAAGAGTCAATATAATGAACTCCTGATTCTTGACATATGAATCCATAAGTTAAATGTAAACTGAAGAAAATTGTTAAAAGAGGTTTTCCTAGAATTTAAGAATCTAGTCCTAAAATTGATATGAAAGAGTAAAATGTCAAGCAAATCCAATTTAATTCTGGGGAAAAATGTAGAAAGGGACTTTCCTCTACCTTGTAGAATGTTTGGCAGTGTATCTGATTTCTACCTTTATGTTAAAAGGATTAGGCTGTCAAACATCTCCTAAGAGCCATCGAGTTAAATAATCAAAACTATTTGATGTTGACAAAGATATAAACTAATACACTAATTGCAAAAAAGAATAAAGCAAGAAAAGGATCTAAATTCATGGGACTTGGACATATGCAGAGAGGGTAGCTTAAGTTATTGGAGAAAAGTTTAATAGGCCTGTATCAATTAGCTGGATTTTTTTTTTTATTTTAAAGAGGATAAAACAGAGTAAAATCAATCAAAACAAACGAATGTAAGAGATATAGGCCTAAAACATTACAAAATCAACAATAGTTACCATAATGCCTTCTGATGTCTTCAAAATAGCTGCAGATAACTTTGGACATAATAAAAAAAAATCAAACAGAACAGAATAGATACAATAAAAACAAAGCCATGAATGCAATAAAGGACTTTAAAACAAACCTATAGTAAATCCAAAATACTACCATAATATATATCTTTGAAATAGCTGCTCCTGCCATCTGATTTGACACAATCAAGAAAAATAAAAGAGAGTAAAACCCAATTCAACAAAACAATGGAAATGATATGGGACTTCAAAACAAGACCATAGGGAATCAACAATGGCTGCAACTTCACAAGAAGATTCCCTCCAGATGCCACACTGTGTCTAACCCTAACCCATTGTCCTGGAACCCATGGTCAGACCACTGGCCCTAGACCAGCAGTGTTAGCGAAGCACCACAGTAACACAGGCTTCCAATTGCAATTCACCTCCAAGCTATCAGCGCAGCTTCTCCGGATAAGACTGTCCCTTATGGCGGAGGTGTGTATAGATTTGCTGCTGCTTCTTAACCAGCCCACACAGGGAAGGCTGAGGTCTGGCTGTTCCAGTCCAGCAAGGGTGCACTCATGGCGCTGCTTCCCAGACTGGGTCTGCCTGCTGGCTGATTTGTCTTTGTTCTCTCCACCCACAGTGCGCAAATGGCGCTGACTCAAGGGCAGAGGCTGGGGTCTGGTTGTTCCATTCCGGCAGGCATGCGCATAGCACTGCTTTCCAGACTACGTTTACTTAGATGAACTATTTATATAAAATGACAAGCAAAATAGATTTCTAAGCTTATAGAGAATAAATCTCTAATTGATTAAAGAACTAAATGAAATGACCTGATTATAAAATTAAAACAAAGTATAATGCATCCATCCTGGAAAATCTTCGCAAATACACTGCAATATTTAAAAAGATATTAATTTGTCATTGTAGTAATAAAAATGTACTATTTTACTATCATTAAGACAAATTTTATTTTTGACTTAAAGTACTTATTAATTTTGATTAACGATATAAAATATATGTCTCAAAAGTATAATAGAAAGTGAACAAAACAAGTTGCTATATATGCTTACAGTAAGACATCAGATATTTAAAATGAAAAAAAATTAAAAAAAATATATAGTATATTGTTTATAGTTGCCTATGCAGTAAATATCAAGAACAAGCCAAATGTAAATTTTTACATAAGAAGGGCCAAGGACCAAAGCAATGGTGTGAAATTTTAATTATAAATACATCTAACTTATTAATCTTTGCCAAAAACTTGATGCAAACATGACAAAACTCTTAATGTTGCAAGATATTCGATCAAGCATAAAATGTTATTTCACTCTGTATTTTATATTTTGAAATGTATTATTACTTAAACTGCAAGACATTGTTGGTTATGTGTCTGTCCCTTTAATTAAGTATATTTTTAATGTTTGGGCACAAAATTCGTCATATTTCTAAACACAAAAATACTTATTTCCCAGGAATTTTAATGCATGTTTTCCATTTGCATTTTTTCCCTGCAGAAGTTTCCCCATGTGGGAAGACAGGTCTTTGATTTTAGGAGTCAAGGTCTGAATGTCTACATTCCTGATATGGACTAATACCATGAATTTTCTCTTTCTTAGTGTGTGTGTGTGTGTGTGTGTGTGTGTGTGTGTGTGTGTGTGTGTTACTAAGAATTGAACTCAGGAGCTTCTCACTGTTTTACACCCCCGAACCTCTTTTGTATTTTTAATTTTAATTTTCGCTCAGTCCTTGGACTGGACTCAAACTTGCAAAGTCCTCTTTTAGCATCCCAGTGCTCTAGGGTTATAGGTTCTCACCACCACACCAGGCTTCGTTTTTACTTTGAAGAGTTGTTGCTGATGGGATCAAAAGACACACTCACAGTCATTTCTATTTTTCTCTGTAACTTTTACCACGGATGAATTAAAATGTAAGTTCTATATTTCAGGTAACTGATGAATCTAACTGTATTTCGCTTTGCTTATAAATCAGCTTTTCTCTTTTTCTTCCATACACTTTTGTTCTTTTTCTCGCCTCTACACATTCATCTCTGTTCTCATTTGCTGTAATGACCTTTCACCAGCCGTATCATTTTCTTCCCAAGCCAACATAATGACACACAGTATTCTTATCTGAGTCTTTCCTCACTTCTGTATTTCCAGAATGGATTTAGCTTAACTAGTAGATCATTGATTGGATGTTTACACAGCCGGGCTAGATCTTTATTTCTCTGTTCATTTGTCTTGTTCAGGGGGAATGGGTTTAGCTCTTATTTAATTATGTCATGTCAAGATGCACAAGAACTCTTCATTTGGGCAAAATATAGAGTGAATAATATCTCAATTTTTTTTTTTTTTGTCTTTTTCGTTTTTATTGGTACCAGGGATCGAACTCACGACTGCCTGCTTGCAAAGCAGGCACTTATGCCGCTGAGCTAAATCCCCAGCCCCAATATCTCAATTTTTTAAATAATTCAACTGAAACTCTCCTTTAAAGATTTTCTATGTTAAACTGAAAGCAAACTAAAATTCAGTAATATTTATCTTGCTTTTTACACAGTTGGGCTCAATATTGTCCTAGTCATCTTTTAAGTACAGATGTAAGACTGGGTTGGTGTTTCGTTTTTCTAAGAAGAAGCCACTTCTATACCTGATACCCTTTCAAGCTCTTATCACTGTTTCATTGTTTCTTTTACCTTATGTCACATTACCATTGAGATTTGTAAATTATTGGCAATTCAGTATTACTTAGATGTATATTTTTTCATGTATATATACATTTCATCTTGGTGAAATGAACAAAATCCATAGGTCTTAGTTTATTTCTACATGACCCAAGTGAAGTCTGAGTTGGAGTTGAAACAAGAGTCATTGTCAAAGAGTCAAAAGTAAAAAGTATTGTTGAGGATATGAAGAAAGTAGATTACTAACATACTTGATGAGAATGGAAGTTGTGTGACCATATTCTTCACATGAGCCAACAAGAAAAAACAGCTGAATCATCATCAATGAATGAGGATAAAAGAAAATGTGAGACAGAAAGATAAAGAGACATAGACAGAATATTATTCAGTCTAACAAAGAGGGAATTCTTGCCAGTTTTGCACTTGAAGATGCATATAAAACTATCATATTGTACACCTTAAATACAACATTTTTTATTTGTTAATCTTATCATCATGCCTTACTAAAGCTGGAGAGAGAGAGAGAGAGAGAAAGAGAGAGAGAGAGAGACAGAGACAGACAGAGACACAGAGGCAGAGAAAGTGACAGAGACATTATCATGACCTCTCTAATGAGTACTTAAAAATCTATCTAGGGAGTGAGTCCTCCCCACTCTGAAGAAAATCATGGAAGTTCACAATGAAGCTTCTCAATGCAGATCCTAAAAACCTGGGTCATAGAATAGTGCCCCTATCACCATGAGACTAAAGTCGTCTCTGGTGAGTATTCCTAGTGAGGGCAGGGAAGCAATGAACAACCATGACTATTTAAAAGGACCAGAAGCCAGTATGATAGTGCACGGCCTGAAAAGAACTGATGTGAGGGTAAATCACCCCTTGCTTTGCTTCTTACCGTAGAACACTAAGCAGGTCTCTAGTGATTTGTTGGTGTGTCCTTATTTACAGTCAGATGACATCACCGTTTTCTTTTCCAAACTGTAAATTAAATTCTCAGATTCGATTATTCTGAAACTAACCAATAAGCTTAACAGTGTTTCAAAAGAAAGACAGGTTGCCCTATTTATAAACACATAGATATCAATAAATGTAAGCGTCAGTATTTTTTATATAAAATAAGACTGTTTCTATCTCCAGACCGGGATTAGTTGGGGTGAATATTTTGGTGGTGAGGCACAATGAGACTCCCAGTCATGTATAATAGGGACAGAATTCCAGCATCATATTGTGTGAGACGAGATCTTTATGGTCATTATTAACACATCTGAGACTCTAAAACGCCTTCATTTTCATTTTACCTTGTTTACCCTGCATTTGCCATATTCATTTCACCATGAAAGACTTTCCTTAGAAGTCCTTATTAGCAATTCTTAGAACATTTGTTCACAGAGACCGCTTTCAAAAACAGTGATGCAAAGGGAATAGGTATCAAGTTGTGAATTACATATCATTGAAAATAAAACCCATATCTCAAGATACTCTCTTTCCTTGAAAACTCCCAGATGTTCACAAGACATTTTTGAGGGAAATCTGTTTAGGCTCTTGCTATTTAACATACGGCGCTTAGAACAGCAATGCCATTATCCTCTTGGAACTTCTTAGAAATGGGGGAATTGGTTTCATCCAAGAGCCACTGAATGAGAATCCTGCATCATTCCCATGATCTCTGGTTGATTTCTATGGAAATATCATTGCTAAAAACTGTTTCATAAGACTTATATTTCGAAGTATATGAATTTTATGAATTTCTGTATGCAAATTGGAAAAATATATATTAAAACATTTATCATTAGTAATGATGCCATTTTTTACTAATGTGAGCATCAGACAATTAACTACAATGTGTAAAAGTTATATTAAAAGATAATATGAGTCTTGAATTGGTGCTCAGTTTATACTAGCACACACCAACATCAAATGAGGACAAAAAAGCAGAGTCAACATACGTCAGAAATCAGGAGAATGAAAAAGACATGAACAAAACTAAAACAAATTTAACTTGTCTTTCTCTGTCTGTCTGTCTATCTCTCTGTCTCAGTCAGTCTGTCTGTTTGCCTGTCTCCCTCTCTCTCTAAGATTTATTAGCACATGTTTGTGTTGCATAGTGATTATATCCACTGTGGGCAGCTGATATACATACATGACACATTTTCATTCATTGTATGTTCCCTTCACTCCACTTCCTCCTTCCAAAATATCTTTCCATCACCAGGGCACCTTTTCATTACAAAAGATCTCTCTCCCTCTTTTCTGTCATTTATTTTGTTCTTTAATTCATTTCTACTTTGAATTTCTCACAGGAAAAAAAACAATTTTTTGATGAAAAGGAAAATGCATATATTGATATATACAGGATCTTCATTTCATTCATGCTTTTGTAAGAAGGAAAATGTCAATAATAGTTTGAAAATTTGTATCTTAACATTTATTCATTCAATAACATTTAAATCACTTTAACATGGTTAATTTGTATTGTTGCTATCACTGAAGAGTAGCATATACACTTTTCAATTAAGGAGCATAAAATTTAGTAATTAAATGACTCTAGAAAGCCTGTCACATTGAAAACAAACAGTTCAAAGTTCTGACAAGGAATGCAATAAATATAGAATGCTCTGTATGTATGACAAATATTAGTTACCAGCATATGACTAAGAATATGGAAAATCCTCATTTGACTAAGTGGTAATAGAGAATTAGTCAGTGTTTAGCTTAGAGAGTAAGAAAGAGAGAGTAAGAGACTTTATCCCAAAGTTCCTGTATTAGTCTTTTGAGTTACTGTCTTGAGCGCACTGGCTCACTCTTAAATGTTTTCTTTTTGTTTTTGTTTTTGACAAAAGGGTAGAAATGATACAGAACTTCAGAAAAATCAACACCAGTTAATATACTACATAGTGTTATCTTACAGTTAGTTGTTCAAGTTACAAGATCAAACCATAAAAAATGAACAATGAAATGACAGCACAAACTATTCTTTTTGATGAACTAATAAAGAGTTATGATTTTCCATCTTTCACAATTAAATATAAATAGTTATACCTACATGTTTTTCTTTCCTTTTGAGCACTTCTTTCCCTTTAATTATTACAATGTCTATTGTACATTTTGTACATATTGTACTTTGTATTACTCCTTCAGTTTATTATTATTACCATTATTATTATTTTATTATTTACTCTAGAGAGACAATATGATATTTACAAATGAAAGTCTGATTTATTTCACTTATGAATATACTTTCAGATTGCTAACATTTACCTACAAATGCCTCGAGATCATCCTTCTTATAGCTGAGTAATATTCCATTGTATAAAAATATCACATCTTTTTCATCAGTTCTGTGGTTGAGGAACATTTCGGTTGTTTCCAAGGTTTAGCTATTACAAATTATAGTGCTATAAACATGGGTGCACATACACTGTTGTGACATCATAGTTTCAATTTTTCTGGGAAAATATCCAGAAGGGAAATAGCTGGATTGAATGGGACTTCCAAAACTAGTGTTTTCGGGATTCTCCATACTGATTTCCACAGTGGCTGCATTCAGTCTACACTCCCACCAACATTGGAGCAGTGTTCCTTTTTTACACAGCCCAGCCAGCATTTGTTGATTTTTTTTGATGGCAGATTCTTTCTGGAATGAGATGGAATCTCAATGCTGTTTTAACTTGCATTTCTTGAATGACCAGTGATAGTGAATAGCTGTTCATGTATTTATTTTCCATTTGTATATCTTCCTCTGAGAACTGTGTGTTCATCTCAGATGCCCATTTTGGTGTGGGTTATTGAATTTGGGGGCTTGCTGTTTTTCAATTCTTTGTATGTTCTGGATTTAAGTCCTTTATCCAAGGGACTGCTAACTAAAATTCTTTCCCTTTCTGTGGGCTTTCTTTGCACTTTGTTGATGGTTTATTTTGAAGTACAAAAACTTTTTTTTTTAATGAGACCCCAGTTGTTGATTCTTTGAAGTACTTCCCCTGAAGTTTGTGTTTTGTCCATGAACTCCTTTTCTACCCCTATACCTTTAAGGTTTCTACCTACCTTGTCTTCCAGTAGATTTAGTGTTTCTATTTTAATATTTAGATATCTGATTCATTTGGACTTCAATTTAGTGCATGGTGATAGACATGGGTCTAATTTCAGTCTTTGGCTTATGAAAATCCAATTTTGCCAGTACCATTTATTAAAGAAGCTATCCTTTTTCCAAAGAACATGTTTATGCCCTTTGCCAAATATAAGATGGTTGAGTGTCTTTGTAGTTCTGTTTGCATCTTCTAATCGGTTCCATTGTCCCTCAGGTGTATTTCTTTGCCTTGCTGATTTTTATTATTATATCTTTTTTTGTTAGTAGCCATTTTTTTATTTTAAAGAGATTAAGACAAAACAGGACATAACAAAATAGATCAGAAGAGAACAATATAAGCAACACAGTATTTCACCACAAGACAACCTGTAATTAACAGTAACTACCATAATATCTCTTTCTTCCAAATGGTTGAGCATAATTTCATATACAATAGTATCAAACATAACAAAATAGTATAAAACCATTCAAGAGAATGAAAGTATTACAGGTTCTTCAGGACCAAATAACAAGAATGAACAATGGTTACTATATTATCTCATTTTCCATAGAAAATTTCTTTATACTATCATACATAATAAAATCCAATCAGATAAAATATGATAGAACCAATGGAAACAGAAGAACAAACACATGATAGGACTTCAAAGTAAGATGATGTTAAATCAGCCCTGGCTATTTCTTTCTTTCTTTTTTTTTTTTTTTTTTGTATTTAAAGAGAAAAGAAAAAAGAAAAAAAAAGAAAGGACATAAAAAACAATGCAGTAAATGGGTACAAATAATACAGTATTTCAAGAAAAAAATATATACAGTACGAAATCACCAGTTAATAGGTTACATATTATCTTCCCAGGAACATTTGCCCATATTACTAAATTAAAGCATGTAAAGTGGACATTTATACAGTGAAATTGGAGACAGTTCCATTCAATGATCTGACAAAAGCTCAGTTATAAGGTTTTCCATCCTACACACTCGAACATACCTGCGGTTATATCCCTTAGTCCACCTTACTTTCCTCTCTTTTTTACAGTAACATTTAGACTTTTAGAGTTTTATTACTCTCATGGTTCTTATTACTGTTTTGAAGAGAATAAAACCAAATGTGTCTAAGCAAAACAGAGTCAGTTAGAATAGAAGGGTGGGCATAGCACGTGATGCAAAAATAGAATACCAGGTGATCAAAAGTGATTACCATTGTGCCTCTTGCTGTTTTTAAATTGAGTTTTCTATATCATCAGGTATAATAGAATTGATCAAAATAGTACAGAACAAAACCAATAAAACCTACACTGAGGACCTTACAGGACTTCAAAAAAAGGATAATAGTCAATCCATATTGGGCATCATAGTATATCTTATTGCTTTCAAAGTGGTTGCCTATACCCTCAAACTTGATACTATCAAATAAAATAGAATATATAATAATCAGAACAAGATGGGGAGAGCAATACTGGGGTTCAAGTCAGGTTAATAGGACAACAAAAAAGTTACTATAATATGTCCCATTATTTTTAATTTAGTTTATATCTTTGTAGTATAATTTCAAGTCAGGAATACAGATGCCTCCTGCCTTGCCTTTGTTGCCCAGAAATGCCTTTGCTATTTTAGGCTTCTTCTGTTTCCAAATGAATTTTAGGAGTGTTTTTTTCTAGATCTGTAAGATACATTAATGGTATTTTGATTGGGATTGCATTAAATTTGCACAGCAGTTTGGGAGTATGGCCATTTTCAAATGTTGGTTCTTCCTAACCAAGAGCAATGAATATCTTTCCATCTTCTAGGATTCTCTTTAATCTCTGTCATGGCTTATGTTTGTGTCCCCCAGGCCTCATGAGTTTGCATTGTTCATTTGTGATGGTTCATTGTATAGTGCTTGGATTGATGGTGTCACTGCTCCACCCACATAGGGGTGGAGCAAGGATGTGATACAATGGCAGGAAGAAGGTGTGTCTCTGTCTTTGCTAGTTTCTGTTTGCTGTTTGCGGCTGCCATGAACTGCAGCCCAGCCATGCCCGCCTGTCTTGGAGCCAACTGAGTGTGGACTGAAACCTCCAAAAGCTGTAAGAAATAAACCTTTCCTTTCCCAACTTGGGCATCAGGTATTTTGTCTCAGTGATGAGCATAAAGTAACTAAGACAGCAGGTACCGAGAGTGGGGTCGTTTGCTGTGACTATACCTGGCCATGTTTTTCAAGAGGCTTTGGAAATGGCTTGTGGGTGGAGTTTGGAAGGGTTTGGACATGTTGCCTGGATGCATAGAGCTAGAGCAGCTTAGGCTGTTCTGTAGAGGAGATTCTTGTCAGAGCTCAGGAGACCAGAAAGCTGATAGAAAGCCTGATGGTAAAGACCAGGCTTGGGAGGTTTCTGCTGGGAAGGACTGAATTGGTTGTTGGACTCCACATGATGTGTGTTATGGCTTGGCAGAAAGTTTGTCTACATTTTGCTCCTGCCCAGAGACTTTGCCTGAGATTGAGACAAAGGGCAATGGACTGATCAATCTTGAAAAAGAAATTAAAAAGCAATCGAACATTGAGGCTGTGGCATGGCTATTGTTGGGAGCATTTAGCCAGCTTTATGTTTCAAATCAGGAGCAAAGAGCCCAGGAGGATATTGTACAATGCTGTGAATTTGGCCCGAAAGAAGATTCCAGGAAGGGTGTGGATTGTAAAGACAGAGTTGAGATTTTGATTCCTGAGGAGAAACAGAGAAATAAGAAAGATGGCCCCGGGGCATCCCAGCAAGCAGGTCCCCATCCTGTGCAGCCTCACAGCAAAGATGAAAAATTTTGCTCAGAGGAAAAAGGTACAGAGTGCTATTCTCCAGAATGGCGACAGAGGCCAAGTGAGGTTCCAGAATGGCGACAGAGGCCAAGTGAGTTTCCAGAATGGTGGCAACATAGAGAAGCTTTTCATCACAATCAGGTAAACAGAGCCCTGCGATCCAGGCAACTGACCCCTACGGCCAAGAGAGAGAAAAGCCTGGCTACTGCTTCAGCTAGCAGCAAACCTTGGCGGCATCCACAAGGTGCTGATTTTAGGTGCAAGGAAAATGCACGAATTCTGAGGGTAAGATGGCTTCCACCTCGATTGCAAAGGGCCTGGGAGGCCAAGCAGTGTGCCCCTGAGAGGGCAATTTGTGAAGATGTAAGTATGAAGCCGAAGGTACAGTGGAGACTCCAGAAGTTTGGAAAAGCCAGAAATGAGGGTGATCCAAGGGAAGCTGCAAAAAGCAAGCAGAGAAGACTTAAGAGAAAAGCTGCAGGAGTTGAAATCGCTGGAAGTACCCTGGGGTTGGAATCACCCAAGGCTTTTGGAACTTGCAACCAGATTGCTTCAGATGCTGAGTGTGGAACTCTAGGACTTAATGTTTGCCCTGCTGGATGTTGGAATTGCTTTGTTTCGAATGCTTTCTATTTTCCTGTTTGTAACTTTCGGAATGGTAATGTTTATCTTGTGCCTTTGCATTTCAGAAATGTTTAACCTTGTTTCTTTTGTACAGGGCCTTACAGTTAAGAGTTTGCCATAGATCTTGGAGGAGACTTGGGACTTGGATTTTTCAGCAATGTTGAAGCTGTTAGGACTTTGGCAACTCTTGGAGGTGGACTAAATGTCTTTTGTATAAAGGATGTACATGAGTCCTGGGGACCAGGGGTGGAATGCCGTGGTTTATGTTTGTGTCCCCCAGGCCTCATGAGTTTGCATTGTTCATTTGTGATGGTTCATTGTATAGTGCTTGGATTGATGGTGTCAGTGCTCCACCCATATAGGGGTGGAGCAAGGATGTGATGTAATGGCAGGAAGAAGGTGTCTCTGTCTTTGCTAGTTCCTGTTTGCTGTTTGTTGCTGCCATGAACTGCAGCCCAGCCATGCCCGCCTGTCTTGGAGCCAACTGAGTGTGGACTGAAACCTCCAAATGCTGTAAGAAATAAACCTTTCCTTTCCCAACTTGGGCATCAGGTATTTTGTCTCAGCGATGAGCATAAAGTAACTAAGACAATCTCCTTTTTGAGAGTACTGCAACTTTCAACATATAGGCCTTTTACATTTTTTGTTAGGTTTATTCCTAAGTATTTCATTTTTTGGATGCTATTGTGAAAGGCAATATTTTCATAATTTCTCTCTCGGTGAGTTTGTTGTTTGTGTATGGGAATGCTATTGATTTTTGAGTATTGACTTTGTATCCAGCTACTCTGCTGAATTTGTTTATTAACTGTAGTACTCTTTTGATTGAGTTTTTAGGGTCTTCTATGTAGAGTATCATGTCATCTGCAAGTAGTGATAGTTTAACTCATTCTTTTCCTATCTTTATTCTTTTTTATTTCTTTCTCTTGTCTGTTTCCAGATGATTCTCTTTATGAAGAAGGACTTCCTGAAGACAGTAGCTTCCTCATAGATGAATGTCTGATTTTTCCCAGCACTATCTAGAGGAGAACTGGGATCAGAATTCATACTTGTAAAAGATTTTGGAGGAAGTATTAAGGGTGACTCAGAGGTAAAATATTGGCATAATTTAAGAATAAAAGGGTAGCTTTGCAAACAGTCAAACTAATGGAAAGTGTTAGCAAAAAATCATTGTAGATGCGTGTCTGCACATATGTCCTTTATACTATTTCAAAAAATTTTGACTTAGTGTAATGATAATTTTACAGTCGAAGAAATTTATACCTAAAAGGGTTATGTTCACATCTAGTCAATAACAGAATTAGCAGTCATACCTGGCTCTGATTATAAAGCTATGATTCCACCATTCTATCTGTGGTTTCTTAACTTCTGCATTATTGCCTTGGGGAGTGATATTCTTCACTGTTGGGGATTCACCCTATGCAGTTTGGGATATTTAGGAGCATCCTTGACCTCTTTCCTCTAGGTGACAGTAGGACATCTGCCTTATCTCAAATTGTGGTACCCAAATATCTATTGAGAAATAAGCAAATGTCCTCTGGGGAAAAATCATCCCTGATGGGAAACTGCTATTCTATTTATAGTAAGTCCTAAGATCCTTAATGTGAGCATGTAAAAGTAAGTCATCTCCTGAATATAAGCTACTGATACAAACACATTAATGTAAATGGCTTAATGGGTTTGTCTGTAATCACCTCTTCTATGCAGACTTCTTTTAGGAAATTGTTTTGCTCTAATTTTTAATCTTGGAGTGATAGATAATTGTATCTTCTATTTCCAGCCATCAGGGATAGAACTATATTCTAAATCAAGAGAATGCAGTTTTTGCTGGATTCTTTCTTTCTGAGGTGAAGATAGTTGGGCAGCACACTAAGGATCAACCCATAGGAAGTTTTCTAAAGAAAAATTATACTGAGTAGAAGTAATATTAAACGGTTTCCGTATTTAAAATTTCCAGAAATGCCCCTATTCTTAATATAAGTAAGTTTGGTTGCTTAAAACCACCTTAATTATGTTGTCAACTCAATGATTTTTCAAGTAAAACTGATTTTCTATTTAAGCTGGTTTTAAGTGTGCCTTCTGTCATTTGCAACCCCTTAATTCCAGATAGCAGAATTTAAAAGAGAAGGTTTCTGAAATTCATGATCTTAAAAATGTCATCTCTTCCCATTCTCAAATGCTATATCTAGCTCCACCTTAAAACATCTGGGAATGAAAAATCAGAGAAGAGTTCACCATTTTCTATTTTCAAATATTATCTAATAAAGACATACAGAGGTCTCCAGAGTATTATTGAACGATTGTTATCCATAATAGGTCTATCCAAAACATGAGAGCAGGCTTACTTAGATAGTTTAACTTGTGGTATGTTTTAATGAAAGAAAATATAATCTATAAAAAGAAGAACCATGAAGAAAAGTGGCCAATGAGCCCAGAGGGTGACAAAGATAGAAGTCAGGTTCTTTCCATGATGAAAAAGCAGTAGGAGGGAAAAGTCATAATATTGATGTACGCTGGAAATAACAGAATCCTAGGACATAGAGGAAAAACCTTCTTTGAAGTCAAAGTCCACAGAGTGAATATAAGATGGTTACAGGAGTGCACTGGGGAGATAGCTTTAAGGATTTGTGGGATAGCAAATAGACCCGTATGTTAATTTTATGGGGTTATAATGACTTCTACTTTGGAAATAATTTTGATGCTAGAAAACCAGAAAAGTACTCAGAACACACACACACACACACACACACACACACACACACACACACGCACACGCACACACACACACCCAAAAACAAACAAACAAACCAGGAAACTGATTGCACTGTCTTGTTAAAGTAGGTTATGATTCATGGCAGAAAGCTCAATATTACTTTTAGGTGCTGCAGTTCCATTAGTTGGAGGAGAAAGGAAATCATAATAGTTGAGCTGATCAGGAATGAAGATTAAACCTTTGACACCAGAAACACTAATGTAAAGTTTTCCTAGAACCAAAAGCATGATTTGAAAGGAGGACAAAGGAAGAAAAAAAGAGAGGAGGAGGAAGACAGGAAGTTTAAACAAAACTAGGAGGAACAAGAAAAACAGGAAGGTCCTTTTGTTTGTGATCCTCAATTCAAGAGTCCAGAGCAATTTCATAAAAATCACATTTCTGCTTGCCTCTACTTTATTCCTTCCCATGCCTTCCACTTTCTCTTCTTTATCTTCTTAAATAAGTCCTTTCATGGATTCCTTTCTGTGAGACATAAAAGCCAGTTTGAAACTGCCATTTACCTAAAGCCCTTCTGTCATTTGACCCTGTGGTGGAAACAGAGAAGCGTCATTTAAGTTGGGTGGAGAAGTTTTTTTTTAAAAGGAGAAGGAGACCACTTGTCCTTTAAGCAAATCCATCCAGATTATCTTGTTATTTTAGACCATATGGATCTGATTTTTCTATTGGGATCTACCAATACAGTGGATTCATACAGTGGGAATAATAACATGACTAGAGGTGCTTTTCCATGTGAGCTGGAAGCAGGAAGAGTGGAAAAGTTATCCTAAGCAAATTGTGTTTAAGGTTACCTGTATTAAGTAAAAGCCTTGTATTTTGCTTATTGGGCTTTTGTTTTTCCAATTATCAAAACAAAATGTCATTCCCAACAGAATAGTAATAAATTGCTAAGGTAACAGCCACTCTGCATTATTTTGTAATATAAAACAAAAACAAAGCAATTGAAAGGAAGTTTCAGGCCAAGTCTTAATTTCAGCAAGAAATGGGAGCATTTGTGGAAAAATATTGCTTTCTCTCATTTTTGCAAAGCTCTGGCTAGTTGATCTTGCTCACACTGGAAAGTGAGAGAATCCCTTCGTGAACATATAGGGAATGAATAAGCTGAGAAAGCTTAGCAGAGTGACAACGTCATGAGATATGGAGTCAGAAAGAAGGCACAGGTTCTCAGCATCTTTAAATCATTTCTGTCTCTTTGACCCTCAAAGTCCTTTAATCTCATAGTCCATTAATCTCTAAACTTCATGATTGGGGACCTGATATGTATAATAGTAGTAATAGGCCTGTATGTCTCATTAAATTAATGCCAATTTTATGTGCAATATTCAATATTTAAAATGGAGCAACCATATGCTTCAAGTAGCAAGTTGACTGATCCAAAGCAAATACACAATTGCATAAATGGTACTGTGTAATACATAGAAATGAGCAAAGGTGATTATCCTATGGCAAAATGCATGCAGTAAAATGTTCCCTTGGAATTTTTCTGTTGAATTCAAAATTTTGGGAGCAAAGTAACAGGTAATCTTATCTCCATTCCTTTACCATCTGACAAAGTTTAGTCTGAGTTCTAGGTAAGCCTTGCCATAGAAATGAGGAAAAGTAGATCCATTCAACTTTCCGGCCTTTATTCTTCTCCTGCATTATAGTAATGGCTTAAATATTTCTGTGACTATCTTTGTCCATTCAGGGTTCTATAATGGATTCAATTGACCGGATAATGTATAAGCTCCAAAATTTATTTCTCACAGTGTTGGAAGCTAGGAAATATAAGTTCAAGCTGCCAGCAGAACTGACGGTTTAATGAGGGTGCGTTCTGCATAAACAGGAATTTCTTTCTGCTTCCTTACCTGGCAAAAGAGCCAAACAAGCTCCGCTGGGACACCAGTGCCATTCATGATGTCAGAGTTCTTGTGGCCTAGTCACCTTTTCAAGGTTTCACCTGCTTAGCACCTTCACCTTGAGGTGAAGGTATTTCAATGTATGAATTTTGAAGGGGTAGAAATTTTCAAATCATTCTACCTGCCCTGCCCCTCTTAATGTTCTTCTCGGTTGCAAAATGCATTCATCTCCAGACCATCTCCATAGTCCCAGAGTCTTAACTCACTCCAACACCAATTCAAAATTTGAAAGTTCCATGCCTAACATCAGTCAGGTATGAGTGAAACTTAAGGCACAAGCCATTATGAGTTTGTGAAGTCAAGTAAGTTTCATGCTTCAAAAATAACAATGATGGGACAGTTGGGATAGATATTTTGATTCCAAAATAGAGAAATAGCAAAGATCAAAAGCATGGTAGATCTCAAGCCCCAAACTCAACAGGCCCTGTAATGGTAAGTGTTTTGGTTGTAGAATAATCTGTTTCTTGCTGTTGTGCCTTCCAGTGACTCTGGAAAAAGGCTTGCGACTCCAGGGCTCTGGGAAGCCTTGTTTTAATGGCTTCGATGAGTGGAACCCAGGCTCCATCATTACTGGACTGGTGACTAATACTTGTATCTCTCCCAAGCTGCAGTTGCATTCTGGTGACTTTACAAGTCTGTGCTGGTGGGGTGGTCCCATTGGCATGGCTCTGCTAAGTTTGCCTTCATGGGGAGTCTTTACTATGGCCCTGCCTATGGGGCATATCTCTGATGGGTCCCTTGTCTCTCCAGAACCGTTCAAAATCTAAGTATAGGTAGCCATGGACTTACAGTGTGTTCAGTCCTGCAGCCCAGTGGAGGTGGCAGGCTTGCTTGTTCTGTCCTTCACACCTGTAGTTACAGAAAGGTGCTGTCCTAGAATGTAAGGATACGACATTTGAGGAAATATTGGGGAAAAAAAAAAAAAAAAAAACCATTGAGTGTCCTCAGGTACCAGCAGCCCTCTTTTGAGGGTCTTCTCTTTGCTAGGCCTGCTGTGGACCTGAGAGGGGACTGTCAGGCCATATGATCTCAGTTCTGATACTGGGGTCATTCTTGTTGTGTAGCATCTGGAGGCCTTCTAGCCATACTAATCCGCTTAGCATAAGTGGCTCAGCACATCTTGAACATGCTCTTTTCCATTCTTCACTGCATGCCAAAGATGAGAAATTTCCCAAATGTTTAAGTTTTGCTTTCCTTTTGATTATAAATCCCATCTTTAATTCATTTTTTTCTCTTCTCACATTTTACTCCAAGGCAGACAAGAAAAGCCATATGCACCCTTGACACTGCTTTTTTGTCTGCTAAAAATCCCATTTCTTTGCTCAAAATCTGTATCTTGTAAAAAACTCTAGGACACAAAGCTAATGAAGCCATGATTCTGGCTTTTGTTGAAAAGGACATTAAGGGCTAGGCGGGAATTTTTAGGGTAAGTCACCATGTGCATGTGAAGAAAGAGGCTTCTGCCCTTTTTAAATGACTGTTAACATTCTTTTAAGCTATTCTTTTGTCTCACCTAAGGCATCCACATAGAGGCAAAAGCAACCAGCCAGAATCAGTGTATCACTTGGACCTATAGCAATTTGGTTCCCTCCCCTCTTATTATAATGTTAAATTTCCCCACCAAGAGTTGTTCCTATTGGCCAGTTTTGAGCATGTGATACAAGATCCTAGCTGGGCATTCTTAGGAATGTGCCTGCCTCTACATGTGATATCAATTTCTCCACATGAATGTTCATGAGCTTTTCCATTAAAACTCCTTGCCTTCTGTGGAGAGACCCACTTTGAGAGGTATTGCTAGTGCTTTCCTTGCCTGGACAGTAAATTTTACTTCTCTATTATCCTTAGATTGTGGTTATTGGCTTTGAACTCAGCAAGCAGTGAACTCATTGTGATGGGTTACAGAATTACCTTTATTTCTTTTTTCAACAGCAGTTCTTTAATTTTTGTGTCAGATTGCATCAAAGTGGCCTTACTATTAAGATTTCTACCTATACCCTATTCACACCCTCTAAGGTAATCTTTGAATAGATAGAGGCTGTCTTTGACTCTCTTCTCCTAAGTCCTCTCAGAATTGCCCCTAATGCTCTGTCCATGGCTGTGTAGCCTTTTTTCTTAGTGTGAAAATTGCCTGCCATGTGCCAGCCCAGAGCAGTAATGACACATACATTTGTACTTCGGTGTTCACCAGTAAGCCCACACACATGTAAGTATCTTTACCCATCTATATGTGAATATTTCTGCATATGTGTTAGTCAGCTATGACAAACAACTTTAAAGAAGAAAGGTTTATTTTGTCTCAGAGTTTCAGAGATTATAGGCTAGGGCTTACGACAAGACAGTGTCATAACCAACAGGCATAAAAGAAAAGCTGCTGAGCTCATAATGGCCAGGAAGCAGAGAGAAAAGAAAGAAACAGGGGGGAAAGGATTGATGACGAGATATAGTCACCAAGCTCATGTCCCCAACTTACCACCTTCTATCAGACCCCACTTCCAAATAACTCATTTAAATATACCAATTTATCGAGCAACTGATTTGAAGAGGTCAAAGTCCTCAGTCTCCTCTGCAGGCTTCATTGTTGAACATAACCTCATTGAAAATCAAGCATTCAACACATGATTCTTCTGAGGGACATTATATGTGCAGATGATGAGATTGTTGATATGAAGACAGATGCATGTGTATCCATGAGCATTCATTACTTGGTTGCATATGCATAGATTTATAAATATGTCATAAAGGGAAAAGTGTGAAGGACAATAATATGCTCTTATTGAACTTGCGACTGAAATTTAATAAAGCACGATGCTATTTCCCAACTAAGAAGCTGATTTATAATTCTCTTTTTGAGGAATTTGGAAAGAATACAATGGAAATTAAGTTTGAGAAACACAAAAATAAACAACTATTCACACTTTGGTTTTTATGTTGAATCTTCTCTCCATATGTTGGAACTCTTCACACTTGACTTGTTACCCAGAAAAATAAAATAAGATGGAAAGGTAAAGCCATAAGAGAACATGAAAGTCTACCTGATAAATTTGGTGTTTCATTCTACTGACTGGAGCAAGTGGCTCTGATGCAAAGGCAACATCAGAAATACTGGTCCAAATTCACAATGTAGATACAGTCTCTGTTAGTCAGTTTTACACTTTTACAGTGAACTTCCTGAGGCAATGAACTTATACACAGAAAAAAGATTTATTTGGCTGATGATTCAGAATGTTCAAGATTGCATGGCATCATTGATTTAGGCATCAGGTGAAGGATCAGATGGCATTGGCAGAGAGTGCTTGTCAGAAAACCACTTGCATCAAGAACCAAGAAGCAGAAAGAACAAAGATGAGGCAATGGACCCAAAATCTCTAAGGGAAGAGCCCCCAAGATCTAAGGTGCTCCCAAAGGACATTCTTTCTAAGAGTCCACAACACCTCCCAGAAGTACTCTCCTGGACACCAAGCCTTTATTACATGGGCCTTTTGGGGACACTCAGCACCAGACTATAAAGCAGCTCTTCTCTCCAGCCATCATAACAATTTCAGAATGAAATCCCAACCTGTTGGAATGCAGAAAAAAGTAAGAAAATCTGGCCCAAATTCACAATGATAATAGTAGCAAAACTTTATAGGCATTTACTGTGAGCCAGTACCATTTGAAGTGTTCCAGAATTATATTTATTATTTATATTTCTCCTATATTATATTATATTGTATTGTATTGTATTATATTATATTATATTATATATATTTTTTATCTTGTTGAGTCAGGGCCTCGCTATGCAGTTCAGGCTGGCCTTGAGCTCACTTTGAGGCCCAGGCTGGTCTTGAACTTGTAACAATCCCCTGCCTCTGCCTCCCAAGTGCTGGGGTTACAGGCATGCATCACCATGCCCAGATTCTAGTTTTATTTAAGACATATTACTTTGTCCATTAATAATATAATCCCTAAATGAGGAACTGTAGCATCTAAAGTCTATATTAATTAGTATATTTAATTGAGGCAGGAACTCAGGTTCAAAGATGTTGAGCGAGCAACATGACCAGGTCACGGTGAATTCAGGGTGTTATATTTAAAGTGATTTTATTTCAGGGTTTAATCTTCAAGTCCTATTCTGCTACTTTGGTTTGATTGGGTAACAGAAACAATTGAATCAGGCAGGTATGCCTGGTAGAAGGGGAATCACAAAACGATCTACAAAATTCTACATTTTCTCACTGTATTTCATCTTCACATGCACATTGGATGGAGATTACTTAAAATATTTCTAACAGAAAACCTAAACTACAGAGCATTATACTTCAGGATAGTTCTAATCCAGTAAGATGTTCATATACCAAAAAATGAGCATGGCTCAATTTATCTGTCAGGTTTATCATCATTGCCATGATTTTGGGCAACTAGATAATTCATCTTTAATGCAGAGGGAACACAGAATGCCCGCTATCCTCAGTCTTGGGGAAAGTAATTTTTATGCTCTTTCCTGAATATAGTTTTACTTTTCATGACCTGTGGTGAGATGATGACTCCCATGTAGATGTCCCCTTAGCTTTGGCTCGAACTATCACAGGGTAACAGGAAATGGTGTGGTCATCAAAGTCACCAATTAACATTCCTTCTAAGGCTGGTCTCAAACAGCTTATTTCTCCTAACTTGAGTGTGTGAATGTGGAAAAATAAAAGAAAATATGAACTGAATAAGAAAAATAAAATAAAAAGAGGAATTGCAGCTATCTCAGTCTCACCAGTATTAACTAATTGTGATATTTTTTCATCCCTTAGATGAGTCCCCAGAATTCTTCCTTTCACAGTAATATCAGGAAGCCACTGATAATAATTACTACTTCATAAAACTTTCTTGCCAAATCTGTTATTGATCACTGACATGAAGAGAAGTTTTGCATATACAATATTTGGCACATTTGAAATAGACTGAGCTGACTCAATATGTGACCCAAAGGTAAAGCCCTGGCAGCACCAAGGAGGTGGAGGTGTCTTGGAAGTAATTCCAGACAAAGCAATAGACAGCAGCAGAGCTTAGATTACAAATGGCTTATTCTAGAAAAATATGTTTCAAATGAAACTTTTTTATTTATCCAGCATATTACACTTATAAACTCTAAGTTGAAAAAGGAATCTTGCCATTTGCAACTCTTCCACATGCATGTTATTATCAAGGGTATCATCATTTTATACATGGGTGCTCCAAGTGTTTAATCAGACACCCTTAAATATTTGAGTTATGAAACTCATTTCCACTGCTGTAATTCCATGATCATTATATTGTTGTGTATTTGGTTGTTTTCCTGCTTTTACTGATAGTGCTATTGAGTGTTATGTTTTACAGAAGGTAGATTTCATGGTTTGAGTCTACATTAATCTATTGCAGTTTTACTTTCTTTAATTCATTTATCTCAGTCACTTCCTCTTTGCTGGGTCACAGTACCCATGACTCAAAGGAGGGGAAATTTATTTTGGCTCACAATTTCAGTCGCTATTCGTCTAACTCCAAGGCATAGACAGGATCACAGAGGGACATGGTAAAAGGAAGGATTTCCCATGTGATATCTAGGAAGCAGAGAGCAAAGAGAGACTTGGGGACAAGAAAACATCCATCCAGGTCACAGCCCTGTGACCACCTCCAGCCTACACCAGCCTCTAATAGTACATTCAGTTACTGAACTCCAGTGGATTTCCTGAGGAGAATAGCACTCCATGATCCAGTCACCCCCCGACTTATGAGAAGTTGGGGAGGCATTTTAGATTTAAACCATGATATAATTAAAACTATAGTTTTGCAAAATTCTGCAAAATATTACCTCATACTAATTTTTCTCTGACTATGGCAGAGCTAGGGATTCAATAAACACCACTCAGAGTCATCTTTCCAGCGTAGCGACCTGTATTAGTGAGGTTTCATCACTGTGGCCAAATATCCAAAAGACCCAGCTTAGAGGAGGAAACGCTTATTTTGTTTTACGGTTTCAGCGGTTTCGGTGGTTTTCAACTGGTTTCATTACTGTGGGCCTGAGAGGAGAGAGGCAAGAAAAGGAAAGCTGCCTGCTTCATGGCAGGAGGTGAGAAGAGCAGATGACAGAGCCAGAGAACAGAGGCATGGTCCCCAAGCCAAGGTCCTAAGGTCCCCTCTTTCAAAATAGGGCTTGCATCTCTGTTTCCATCACCTCTCAAAAACATCATCAGATTGTGAATCCATGACTGGAGTAAACTATTGATGAAGTTAGAACCCTTCTGAAAGTCTCACTGCAGATGACATGAGACTTTTGGGATTCATTTTAAATCAAAACCGTAATACCACCAATTCCTTTTCCTATAATCTAAATTTAAGCTGAACGCTTAATAAAAAGAATTTTTGTCAGAAAAATGAAATTCTGCAACTTTCTGGTATGTGACCTTTGGTGAACCTCAAAACTTTGATCAGACTCAAGATCTTGCTTGAGATGCAGTAGTAAAAGTTTGTATTAATAATGCCATTATGATGAATAGATGTGCTTAGGGGTTCCATTAGTTAACACTAAGTGTGTATTAGCTGCTGTCATTGTGACTTTTTATAATTCTCATGGCATTAAATCCCTACATGGAGAATATGATGACATGTGAACAGCATCATATCCCTAATGATTTTATGCCCATGAGACCTAAACTCACTTTTGTGACTTAACTGTTGCCAGTTGCTCTGCCATCAACAGTGAAAGCTACTCCATGGTGAGACATCTGCTTCACATATAATTACTTAAAAGGACATTTTAAACATGGTAACAATTTCAGCTGACTTAATGTCATTTCAAAGTCAGTGTCAGACAACCCACTTTTCGTTGTCTTCCAAAGACATCTCATGTCAGGTTGGCCTCGTACAATCAGGAAAAAGTACGAATTTGCTATCAATCATTCAAAAGCTTTCACTAGGAGCCTAAAAGGGCATAATGTAGTACTGAGTACTGTGCAAAGTGAATCCCACAGTCGGAGCTCCAGTAAGATAGTACCGTCTATGCACCTGGGAGAAAAGAAAGGAAACTTTGTGTTTCATGCGAAATGGTATGTTTTGGCAAAAATGTACTCTCAAATGTTGAGAGAACTAGCTTCATACCATATTTGTTCTTCAGTGGTTTGTCTCCTCACTAAAAAGCAAACTTATAAAATTTGCCTCCTCATAGCATCCTTAAGCTTTGCAAACTTCTGTAACATGCCATGCGAATCTATATATCACTTTTCTGCAACAATTGTTTTAATTATAAAGTGATCAGAACAAAGAGGATGTGAGCAATAATAACTAATTATACAATTTGGGACTAAGGATTTATCTCAGAGATGAGTGCTTGCCAGCATGCTTAACGTCCTGGGTTCCATCCTTAGCACTGTCTCACACTAGTATGAAGATCTAGTTATATGCATTGTTAACATATTATTTCTATTCTTTCAAACTCTGCCAAGTTCATAAACAAAGTTTATATTTTGTTTCAATTTATATCTGCTTTATTTTAAGCCGAATTGACGTTACACATGAGCATGTACATACATATGTGTGTGTGTGTATATATATATATATATATATATATATATATATATTTACCATTTTACAAATAAGTCATATTACATATATGCCTGTTGCTCTTTTCAATTGAGGTGTTTTATGTTTTTTCTTAGTAATACATACATTCATATATATATATATTATGTGTGTGTGTGTGTGTATCTTTACATACATTTCAACATTCTGAGAATGAATTTGCAGTGAATATTTTTTAAAAGTGTGGTGCCTTTTTATTTTGAATTATTACTTTGTTGTACAATGACATATATATATATATATATATATATATATATATATATATATATATCGTCTTATATGAGGTAAGATTTTGTTCAGTTTTTTGGCTAAGTAAATTTTCAGTTCCATCAAATTTCACTTTTACAAAAATCTATTCTTTCCTTTATATGCTACAGTTAACTCATTGTGATTATTATATATTTTTGACTTCTATTATGTATTATTCTGTCAGAAAAGTACCTTTATTAGTGTAATTTCATTATGTGCTATAATGAGGTAAGTTCATTATTGCTTTTTTAATTAAAGCTATTATTTCTGTTGCTATTGTAATACATTTATTTTTATAGATAAAAAGAATCCATCAGGTTTCATTGCACTTGTCATTGCATTTTTACATTAGAGATTAGATTGGTTCCTTTATTCGAATCTTCTTTTCTCTGTTTACAGAAAGCTTTTAATTTTCCTTCTTAACCCCTACACATTATTTGTCAAGTTTATTCCTGAATATTCAATCTCCATTCTTACAATTATAAATATCTTTCTTCACAATACATATTTCTAATGTAAAAATAGAAAAAAATGATTGGATTTTATGAATTCATTATGTAATTATTAATTTCTAGAACTTATTTTATTGTAAATAGGTTATGAATTTGTATCTCTTTTCTTTCTGTTACAGCAGTTAAACAACAGACCCTTGTGTTACGTTTCTGTGCAGTTATTCCTAATGCTATTTTCTCATCATTTTGCTTATATAAGAATTTTCATATCAATGTTAGTGAAAAAATGAGTTTTAATTTTTGAAGATAAAAGTGATGCCTTTTTACTATATACTAAATTTTCTTTGTTACGATTTGGATGAAGCAGTCTATTCTCAATGTACAAAAACATTTAAAATAAGAAATATTGGCTAAATATCATCAAAATTATTTTTTACATCATCGTGTTTTCAATATTATCATGGCAGTTTGCTCTACAAAACAAATTTTCTGCAGAAATGCAGTATTATTGCAAAATTTATGTTAACTTTTTGGTTAATTTATAAATGTCCATTAATAATTCTACTGGCCAAATTCAGTATATTATCAAACTTTCTTGAGTGCTTGCTTTATATGTTAATAGAAGAACATTTTTATAGCTGAAATGCTATAGGCAGACTTGGAAGAAAGGTAAGAAAAGGAACCAAGGCTTTGTGAATAGAGGTAGAACCTCTTTATGGTGTAGGTAAATTATGTTGACAGAGGGACTGTCAGTTTCAGCAATGGACAAACATTAACACTGATAATGAATAGTCTTAAGTCCTAAGAGGAATAGTCTTAAGGTGGGAGAGAAATTATATTTAGCAATAAGTAATATTCAGACAAATAGATAACTTCTAGGTGATGTCTATGAGCAAGAGAGAGAGAGATTTATTAGATTGAGGTCTAAAAACCAGGTCAAGTCTCCAGAGCAAGGTAATACAAGCAAGACTCATTAAAGGAAGACCAGTGTTTGAAAGAAAAAAATTACAAAAACTCTAGCTTTATGAGTCTTTTTTCATTAGGGAGTCATTGAGTTGTCTAGGCTGACCTGGGTTCAATTGATCCTCCTTCTTCAGCCTCCTAAGGAGATGGGATTAAGTGTACACTACATGCTTTGCAGACCCTGTCTATTTTTGTACCTCACAAATCAGGCAGTAGCTGTATCAAAAATAATTCAGAATACCCCATTCCGCTACACAAGGTGGACATGTTTGAACCAGAAAAAAGGAAGTGACATACAGACACTGGAAGCAAGGTACAGTGTCAGCCTGATTGGTGGGTTACAGCTTGCCTTTGTATTATTGTTGTTTGTGCTATTGGCTGTTTATGATTGGCTGAAACCCATGTATATGTTAGAAGAGTATGTTGTCGTCTGTTTATACATCAAATTAGATTACATGTTTCTAAGAACAAAGCTTTAGGGCAAACTAAACATATCTTGGGGCAACTTTAGGTCAAAATTATCACTGATAGCTCAGAAAAATTACTGATGTGGGACAAATATGTGGATCTCAGCAGAAATCTAGCTCCAAAAAAAGGATCCCAGGGGAAGAAATAGATACAGAATCACTGACATCAACATCATACCAGCACTTCTGGGGTCAAACTATGAGTCAGATATCAAAGAAAGGCTCAGTGTGGTTCTAGATCACTATTTGCCAGCTGTTTGTCAATCAGTGGAAGACACAAATGAATTATGCCTCTCAGACCGGCAGAGACATCAGCCCTGAGCACTTCCAGCTTTCACGCTGTTCCTTTTCTCTTTGCAAATAGACAACACAATGAATTCAGTAAGAGAAAACCCACGACATGGGGAGGATTGAGGCAGAAAACTGACAAAAATAATCTATTGAGTTCTTGCTTTTCAAATTCGCACTCAAGCTGAAGTAAGATGGTATGTTTGTATGCACTAGTCCAGAACATGTAAAGATGACAGCTTCAGAAAATCTTTATTGTGCTCATTAGCATGGAATTATGTATTACAGCCTATTTGTAATGCTTAGTGTTGCTCCCATCTAACCTACCATTAAAACCAGTCATTTCTATAAATTTTGGTCACTGTGCCTTGAACTATTAAAATGCTAAAGGTATATCAATCTGAGCAATTATATTATAAAAAATGGATAAGCCTTTCTTTAAGAAAATCCATTGTGGTAGTAAGGGAAATATAGAGCAATATGAACATAATTCAAATGCAATTTATTTCTAATATAATGAGCATCTATAATTATAAATTGTGTTTCCCTAAATTTCTTCAAGTCACAAAGTTATCTTGCTGTTTAATATAAAATGCAATTTTAGAGTCATTGTTTGCTCATAATTATTTGAAAATGCAGGTGAGTAAGCCAATAATTAAAAATAATATAGTGACACCATTTTTTAAAACTTGGAAAACTATTAGAGTGAGGCACTCATTTTGATTCCATGTTATGCATCTCTTGTCACTGAATACACTAGGTTTACAATGGTGAGGGCAAAGCCAATAAGCATGACCAATAGATAAGAGAGAAAAAAAGGTTTATTAGTTGTAACAAGTAAGAAGAGCACCAAGGATGACTTCCAAAGCAGTGTCTGCATGAATAAGAAAGCAAAGGAATTTTAACAAGAGAGATAAATATATTTTTCTAGAGAAATGTATCATCTTGGGGAGAGGGAGGTGTATTCCTACACACGCATAATTTGAGATCATGCATTTCCATACATTGCATGTTTAAGAATGGCAGATGGGCCCTCATCTGGAGTCGTGAATTTAGAATTACAGTGAGGTTATAATGAGCAGAGTTTACTCTAGGTCACCTACAAGTGAGGTTGGGTGGCTGTGGTTTTCTTTGGAGGACATTACAACCGGATGGAATCTTAACAGTCTGCACAAGAGGCAGCAGGTTGTTTCTCACAAATACAGGTTGTTAACCTTAGACCTCTGGCCTACCAGCAATCTCTCTTTTCACTTCTGCCATTCCCTACTATGAGAGGAAAATCATGTTTTTTGTTTGTTTGTTTGCTTGCTTTTTTGCTGAGGTTCATTGAGAAACTTTTTTCAAAGCCGACAGTGATTTCTAAGTACTTTTCCCTTTCTCTTCTCTGATGCCTTTAACCTCAAACATGATTTGAGAAAATATTGGAATGAAATCTAGGAAGACATGTCTATGAGGAAAGAAATCTTTAATATATCACTTGTTTGACTCCCAGTCCCCAATTCACCACTCTTCTAGAGCAGTTCAGCTCAGAAATTAGATCCTTGCCTTCAACCAGGAGTTCATGTTAAGCCATGGAGTTTAGACAATATCCTTTGAAGAACTGGTTGGTATGAGAATTTAACTTCTTATTTTATGTTTTGTATCCAAGAGTTAGAGCTTCTAGTGGATTGCTAGTGTTAGTGCTCACAAGCAGGTGGGCTACTGTTGTTTTAAACTGTATTTAATGCACTATTTGAAATTTTTTTTCACCTGGAAAGCATTCCAAAAACAACTGAATGCTGCTGTGTATGAATGTCAGTGTCAGTTTCGCACTGGAAAGGAGTTGCAAAACTTATGAGGGGGAAATGACCCAGAAAATCTTGTTAAAGTAGTTTGCCTCTGAAATCGAATCCTCTGACAATGATATTTAAAACGTAACATCTATTTTTCTTAGGTCATAAATTTCTAAGTTGTGAGATAAAACAGAAATACGAAAATGCTTTGTTTCGAAAGATAAGCCTCCTTTATTTTTCTCAGATGGACAGAAATATATTTCTACCAGTCAGACATAAAGCAATATTAGCACTGTTCTAAATAAAGCCTAGCATCTTGTGCTTTTCCATTAAATACTGAATTCTTATTTGTTGTCTGTGCTAGTCATATTATTTAAAATTAAGAATTATATCATATTCCATTCAAAATGCTGGTATTATATAACTACAAGTCGCTGACTTAGGAATGAGTTCCATTCTGGGAGAATTGTTTATAAATCGGATTCATTCTTATCCTGGCCCAGGGGTAAGTCAAGGTAGACAGAGGAGCGGGGATGAGGAGGGACAAGAGGTGCGAAGAATGGAGACAAGACAGAATTCTGATTAAGTCTCATTTATTCAAAGAACGAGTAACAAATATATAGGGTATTGGGGGAGGAGGGAGTTGGGTTCTGAGACGTCAGCAGGTAACTTAGCAACAGTGGCAAACCAAGGGTTATAGGTTAATTCAGATTTTCAAATTTCCTGTGTGTGGGCTGATTAACATAATCCTTGAATGGCCAAACAGGCTAGCCAAGGAATTGCTTAACTACCAAACTTAACTCCTAGAGGGGGTTAAGGTGGTGCTGCCTGCAGATATAAGCCAATTACAGGGCTTCCCACACATTCTAAAGTTGACAAAGTAAGACATGCAGTACACCTGTGAAAGTTTGCAGCTAGAATGTTCATAAGTTGGGACTTAATGAAATTTATTTAATTAATGAGTATTTAAGTTTTTTCAAAATATGAACTATTACAAACAATGTTTCAAAAGTTTCCCTGTAAGTAAATCTTTGTTTACATCTGCTGCTGTCTCCTTAGTATATAATACACAATATTATTTACTTGGTTGAAACATATATATCTGAAATATGTGAGTGTATTTTATAACATTGTTTCCAAAAAGACTGTAACAAGTTTCATCTCATTAAGTGTATTAGAGAATGTCACTCTTTCTATATTCTGTACATTATCATCATTGTTTTGTTTTACTGTTTGTCCAGTTGATGAACTGAAAAGTTGCTTTTTTCATTAATTTGCATTTCATTAGTTACTTATAAGAAATATCTTTATGTTTCCATTTTATGAATGTGTTGTTCACATTCTTTATCCATGATATTGATAATGCTGCTTTTCTCATAATAATTTTTGTATAGATATAGTCTAAAGATTTTCATGGCTTTTGATTCCTTGTCATTAGGTGTATGGATGTGGAAAATTTTGAAACTTTCAGAATAGTCACACTTTCTGTGAGTTTGAAATGATAGTCCTTGCTTGAATCAACAGTTTCGCTTTTAAGTCTTTAAAACTATAAGGTCTATTGAATTGACTCCTAAGTCAACAAAACCTCAAAGTTGCTGTCATTAATTGTGATATTTCAACTTGACTCAAGTAAAAGTCACCTATCAGATCAGTAAAATTCTGGCTGTGTCTGTGGATGACTGACATACAGGCTAAGAAATAGGGGGAAGTCCCACCCAGATGTGAGTGGCACCAACCAATAAGGTTATAGACTGGACAGAAAAAAAAGGGAAAGCAAAAGGAAGTATTCCCTTTTCCGGAGGAACTTTGATCTTATCCAGTTCTGGTTCTTCAACCATTCAATGCAGAATCTTAAACCTTCTAACACAGTCTCAAAGCAGTGAATCTATAATAAGCTTCCAGGTCTGCAACCTTCAATGAATTACCTGCTCAATGCAGACCACCATTTTGGATTTTTCTGCCTATGATCCCACAGTTGGCTATTTTGTATTCTATTTCTAAACCTGTAAACCTAATTAATAAATTGCTTGTATAATTACACATATATTTTATATTCATTCTCATCCTCTGGATAACCCTAAGTAACACAAAAGTTGTTGAAGACAAGAGAGTATCTATTGGGAGTCTAAACCTTTAGTCTTGTGAACTGAGATTTGTCAGAGGTGGCATACGTTCAGCATTTACAAATTTGTGAGAAAAATGTAAATTTTCATTCATCAGAAAGAATACCACTTACAGGATTGGGATTTAGCTCAGCAGTACAAGCACCTGTGTGGCAAGCGCAAGGTTGTAAGTTCGATCCCCATACAAATAACTAAATAAATAAAATAAAATAAAGCCAGTTAGTGAGACTAGAAAAATCCCCTGATTGTCCACTTCCTGTTTCCTTTATTATTTTGTAGGAGTAATTAGTTTTAAAGTATAAGATGAAATATTCAAGACAGACCAAATATGTAAGAATATAATCAACACTCAAGTAATCAACTTGAGAAATACTTATCACCAAAGATTGAAGGGCTATTTGAATCTCATGTTAATCTCATTCTTCTTAATGCTGTAGCCAAGTGGAAAAAATATTGCCCTCAGAAAAAGTTTATCATTGCTAAGAGCTTTTTAAAATGTAATTATATAGCTTTATAATCCTATGCAATACATAGATACCTTTAATTTTTTTCAATGTGCTTATTTTGAACTTCATTAGATATACAACATAGATTTTAATATATGATTATATTCTGAAATTCATTCATGTTAATGTTCATATTACTGCTGAAGAATATTCTATTGTATATTTAGCTTATAATTTCTTTGTTCACTTCTATTTTTTAAAAATATTATATTACTTATGGAAATATTTGTATATAATATATATATATATATATCTTTCAGTATCTCTGTAATTATCTGTATCAGAATATGTCCATTTTTTACTTTAATGAAATAGCTTTTCAAAGTGTGTCTACAAATTGAAATTACTGTCCGTCATTTGCTATTATCATGTCTTTCTATTAGTGATTTTATGATTATAATAGTCAGTACCATTTTATGGTTTTGAGTTAATATTTTTCAGGATTATTATTGAATCAAACATTTTTGTAGGCATATTTTCTTTATATTTCCCTCTCTTTAATGTATTTACTTATAACTACATCTTGCCCAATTTTTACTAAGTTATTTATCTTTTCTTATAATCTGCAGCCTTTTAAATTAATTAATATTTCAATCTTTGGCAGCTATACACATAGCATTTATCTCCCTCACTTTGGTAGTTCTATTTTTCTTTTTTTTTTTAATTTTATTTAAGAGGAAAAAGAGAAAAAACAAAACAAAACAAAGCAGTGTAAGGGTACAAGTAATACAGGACTACAGAAAAAAAAAACAGTAAGAAATCACCAGTTAATAGATTACATATTATCATCTTAGAGATAGTTGCTCAAATCACATTATCAAAGCATACAAAGTGGACATTCAAACAGTGAAACTGTAAACAGTTATGTTCGATGATCCAACCAAAAACATTAATATGGTCAGCTATTCAACACCCCTAACCACACTTGCTGTTGTATCCTTTAGAGCTCTTTTTTTCCCTCTCTTTTTTACAACAAAATTTACACATTTTGGGTTTTATTACTCCTTAGTTCTTATTACGTTTTTTTGGGAGAGAATAAAGTCAAATATGGCAAAACAAAGATGTCAGTCAAAACCAAGGATAGACATAGCACATGATGTAAAACAGAGTACAAGGTTATCAACAATGGTTATGAACGATGTCTCTTGTTTCCTTAAAGAGAATTGTCTATCTCATTAGATATTATAAATTTGAACAAAACAGTAGAGAACAAGACCAATAAAACTTAAGCATTGTAAACATTACAGGGCTTCCAAAGGAGACAATAGTCAAACCAGGATGGGCATCTTAGTGAATCTTACTGCCTTCAAAGTAGTTGCCTATACCCTCAAACTTGATACTATCATACAGAATGGAACAGAGTCTAATCAGTCAAAACAAGATCGTGGAAGTATTACAGGACTTCAAAACAAGTTAATAGGAAATCAAAAAAGTTACTATTATATATCCTGCTAATTTTTTAAAATTTTCCCCTTAATTAAAAAACATAAGTAATAACAAAATAATTTTTTAATGAATAAGGGAGAGATTGAGATAAAACAGGACAAAACAATATAACAATGCAGGTCAAAGCATGACTGTTTCAGCAACCTAGTGCTTCACCACCAAATAACCCGACTTAATAGTAGTTACCATAGTGTCTGTCTTTTTCCTTGAAATATTTGAATAAAACTTCATATACTATAGTTTCAAATATTTCCATATCAAGAAGCCCAGAATAAAGCCTTTCCAATTAATAAGTGAAAACTTTATAAGGCTTCAAGGCCACATAATGGGGAATCATGATTACCACATATTTTTATATATTTGAATCATTACTTACATTAGGGAACTTACTTACATTACTTACATTAGGGAAACTATTCTGTATTCACACATGCGAGATTGATTTACTTCACTTATGAGTATGGTCTCAAGCTGTGCCCATTTATTGATAAATATCTCAATGTGATCCTTCTTTATAGCTGAACAATACTCCATTGTATAGAAATATCACACTTTTTTATTCATTCTTCAGTTGATGGACACTTGGGTTGTTTCCAAGATCTGGCGATTACAAATTGTGCTGCTATAAACATAGGTGCACATATATCACTGTGGTATGATACTTTCAGTTCTTCTGGGAATATGCCTAGAAGTGGAATAGCTGGAATAAATGGGACTTCCAATCCCAGCTTTTTGAGAAATCTCCAGACTGACCTCCACAAAGGCTACACCAGTCTACACTCCCACCAACAGTGTAGGAGAGTTCCTTTTTCCCCACAGCCTCTCCAGTATTTGTTGTTGTTGGTTATCTTGACCCTGGCCATTTTTTCAGGAGTGAGATGGTATCTCAGTGTGATTTTAATTTGCATTTCTCTAATGACCAATAATGATGAACATTTTTTCATGTATTTATTTGCCATTTGCATTTCTTCATCTGAGAAGTGCGTATTCATCTCAGATGCCCATTTTTGGATTGGATCTTTGAATTTTGGGGGTCTGAGTTTCTTTAATTCTTTATATGTTTTAGACAAGAGGCCCTTGTCTGAGAGAGAGTTCACTAAAATCATTTCCCAGTTTGTGGGTTTTCTTTTCACTATGCTGGAAATTTCTTTTGACATGCAGAAACTTTTTAATAAGAAGTGGTCCCAGGTATTGATTCTGGGAAGTATTTCCCGTGTGGTTTGAGTACTGTTCATGAATTCTCTACCTACTCCTATGTCTCCAAGGTTTCTACCCAATTTGTCTTCCAATAGATTTAGTGTTTCTGTTTTAATAATCAGATCTTTGACTCATTTAGATTTTAATTAAGTACATGGTGATAGACATGGGTCCAGCTTTAGTTTTTGGCAAATGGAGAGCCAGTTTTTCCAGCACCATTTATTAAAGAGACTGTCGTTCTTCCAGTGAACCTGCTTGGCTCCTTTATCAAAAATAAGGTGGTTGAGTGTGTTCGTAGTTGTGGTTGTATCTTCTAATCTATTCCACTGATCTTCAGTTCTGTTTTGATTCCAATACCATGTTGATTTTACTACTGCTGCTTTGTAGTATAATTTCAAGTCAGGGATTGTGATGCCTCCTGCTTTGTCTTTGCTGCTTAGAATTGCCTTTGCGATTCTAGGTCTCTTCTGGTTCCAGATGAAATTTAAGAGTGATTTCTCTAGATCTATAAGGTATGTTGATGGTATTTCTATTGGGATTGCATTGAATCTGTATAAGAGTTTTGGGAGAATGGGCATCTTCACAATGTTTGTTCTTCCTATCCATGAGCAAGGAATGTCTTTCCATTTTCTGAGATCATCTTCAATTTCCTTTTTCAGTGTATTATAGTTTTCACTGTATAAGTCTTTCACTTCTTTCGTAAGAGTAATTCCTAAATATTTCATTTTTTTTGCTTGCTAATGTGAATAGTCCAGTTTCTCTTATTTCCCTCTCTGTGATTTTGTTGTTTGTGTATAGGAATGCTATTGATTTCTGAGTATTGATTTTGTATCCAGCCACATTACTGAATTTATTTATTGTATCTAAGAGTCTTTCAATGGAGTTTAGGGGGTCTTCTATGTAGAGTATCATGTCATCTGCAAACAATGATAACTTAACTTCTTCTTTTCCTATCTTTACCCCTTTTATTTCTCTTTCTTGCCTAATTGCTCTGGCTAGTACTTCCAGTACTATATTAAATAGGAGTGGTGATAAAGGACTTCCTTGTCTTGTGCCTGATTTTAAAGTAAAGGCTTTCAATTTTTGGCCATTTAGTATGATGCTGGCTGTTGGTTTGTCATAAATGGCCTTTATTATATTGAGGAAAAGACCATATATTCCAATTTTCTGTAAAGTTTTTGTCATGAATAAATGTTGGACCTTATCGAAGGCTTTTTCTGCATCTATAGAAATGATCATGTGATTCTTATTTTTGGCTTTATTGATATGGTGGATTACATTTATTTATTTGCATATGTTGAACCATCCTTGCATTCCTGGGATGAATCCCACTTGGTCATGGTGTATAATCTTCTTGATGATTTGCTGGATCCTATTTGCCAATATTTTATTGAGGATTGTTGCATCTGTGTTCATTAGGGAGATCGGTCTATAGTTCTCTTTTTTAGTTGGGTCTTTCTCAGGTTTTGGTACTAGAGTAATATTTGCTTCCAGGAATGACTTAGGAAGGATTGCTTCCCTTTCAATTTCATTGAATAGTTTGATGAGTGTCGGCATTAGGTCTTCTTTGTATTTCTTGTAGAATTCTGCAGTGAATCCATCTGGGCCTGGGCTCTTCTTGGTGGGTAAGGACTTAATTACATTTTCAATTTCACTAAGAGAGATTGGGTTATTCAACAGTTTTACATCCTCTTGATCTAGCTTTGATATTCCATATGTTTCTAAGAATCTGTCTATTTCTTCTGTGTTATCAAGCTTTTGAGAGTAGAGGTTTTCAAAATAGGTGTTGATGATCTTCTGTATTTCTATTGGGTCTGTAGTGATTTCACCTTTTTCATTTCTTATTGAATGAATTTGAGCTTTTTCTTCCCTTTTTAAAATAAGGTTGGCTAGGGGCTTATCGATTTTATTTATTCTTCAAAGAACCATCTCTTTGATTTATTGATTCTTTGGATTGTTTTCTTAGTCTCTATTGCATTGATTTCTGCTCTGATTTTTATAATTTCCTCTCTTCTTTTGGCTTTGGGCTTGACTTGCTCTTCTTTTTCTAGCTGTTTGAGGTGTAGCATCAAGTTATTTATTTGTATTTGTTCTGTTTTCCTGATGTGGAAACTCAGTGCAATAAATTTTCCTCTCAGTACGGCTTTCATTGCATCCCACAAATTCCGGTAAGTTGTATCTGCATTTTCATTTTCTTTTAGGTATTGTTTAATTTCTTCTTTAATTTCTTCTGTGACCCACTGATTACTCAAGAGTGTGTTATTCAGTTTCCATGTGTTTGAGGGATTTTTGCAGTATCTTTTATCATTAATTTCTAATTTCAGAGCGCTATGATCCGATAACATGCAAGGGATGATTTCAACTCTTTTGCATTTGTGTAAATATGTTCTGTGAGCTAATATATGGTCTATTGTAGAGAATGATCCATGTACTGCTGAGAAGAATGTGTATTCTGATGTTGTTGGGTGGAACATTCTGTATATGTCTATCAAATCCATTTGTTCGCAGGTGTGATTCAGTTCTGTTATTTCTTTGCTCATTTTCTGTCTGGTTGATCTGTCCCTTGGTGTCAATGGTGTATTAAGGTCTCCTGTTACAATTGTGTTACCGATAGTTTGAGTTTTCATTTCTGTTAATAGTTGTTTTATATAACTGGATTCTCTGGAGTTTGGTGCATATGTGTTTAAGAGAGTTATCTCTTCCTCTTGGAGTTTTCCCCTTACGAGTATGTATTGACCTTCTCTGCCCTTTATGGTCATTGTTGGTTTAAAGTTCACGTTGTCTGCAAACAGAATGGCTACTCCTGCCTTTTTTTTTTTTTTTGGATTCCTGCTGCATGAAGTATTGTTTTCCATCTTTTGACTTTCAGTCTGTGAGTATCCTTCTGGGTTAGATGGGTTTCCTGTAAACAGCATATGGTTGGATTTTGTTTCTTGATCCATTCTGCTAGTCTGTTTCTTTTGATTGGTGCATTGAGACCATTTACATTAATGGTTATTACTGTTAAATGCTGGTTTATTGTTGACATGTTATCTCTCTGCTGTTGCATCTTTATCTTTCTGTTCTGTTTAATTATCTACTTTGCTTAGTGGTTTTTTCCTTTGTGTATCTAAACTGTCTTTCAATATTTTTTGCAGGGTTGGATTGGTGTTCATGAAGTTCTTCAGCCGTTCTTTGTCATGGAAGTGTCGTATTTCACCATCAATTTTGAATGATAGTTTTGCAGGATACATCAGTCTAGGTTGGAAATCATTTTGCTTTATTTCACTCCATGCTCTTCTTGACTTTATTGTTTGTGCTGAGAAGTCTGCTGTGATTCTGATAGGTTTTCCTTTATAAGTGATCTGTCTTTTCTGTCTGACAGCTTTTAATAATCTATTCTTGTGTTGGATTTCTGGGATGATGATTATTATATGTCTGGGTGTACTTTTATTTTGGTTATGACTATTTGGAGTTCTATATGCTTCACTGATCCTGATGTTGGTTTCTGATCTCATGTTTGGGAAATTTTCAGCTATTACTTCTCTAAATATCCTCTTAACATCCTTTATGTTGTCTCCTTCTTTTTCATTAATTTCTATCATTCTTATGTTATTTTTCTTTGCATAGTCTTGCAGTCAAATTGTTGTTTCCTGATTCCTTGTTATTTTTAAAAGATCTTTCCTTTCCTGTTCACTAGCTGCAATCCTGTCTTCTAGGTTTGAAATTCTATCTTCACTTTCATTAAGGCGGTTTTTAAAACTTTCAGTGGAGTTTTTTATTTCCTGTATATCTCTGTGCATCTGCATTATGTATTCTGTTTGTTTCTTATATTGCTCGTCTAGGGATTCTATCTTTTTGTTTAGTTCCTCCAATTTTTTATCTGTGTTTTCTTTAGATATATTCAGAATCTCTTTCTTTTCTTTTATCATTTCTTGTTTTACCTGGGAGATTATTTCGAGTTTGAATTCTTTAAAGCTTCCTGGAGTTGCTTGTTAGTTTCAGTAGCTATTGTGTCCGGTATTTGAGGTGAATTGCATGTATTTTCTTCTATATACATTGCTTCTAGGGTTTCTTGAGATGGGCTGGAGCTTTGAGGTTGTAATTTGGTGTTTCGTTTTGTCATTTTCCTATATTTCTGTGTTTCAAGTGTTATTTGAAAGCTTCCTCAGGGTCTGTTGGAAATCCCCTTCTATGTTTGCAGCTCCTGAGACTCTGGAACCCTTTACCCCAAGCCACTGGGCCTGCAGAACCAATGGCCCTCCTCTGCCTGTTCAGAACTCTGCAGTTCCAGATAAGCTGAGCCTCAGGGACACTGTGCGCCCACCTGCCCATTGGAAGCTCCACAGGTTTCCAAGAGCAGCTGGGATGTGGAGGCGGATGTAGACGCCTCAAACCCACTTCTCCACTTCACTGCACCCAGAAGACTGGAGGACCCAAACAGTCTGGGCTTTGGGCAGAGTGTGCTGAGCACTCACCACAGGCTGCAGGGCCTCTGGAACCTGCGATGCTCCACTGCCCGCTGAGACATCCACAGTCCTCCAGACACACGGGGAGACTGATGCAGGTGCCCCAGATCCACCCAGTCCCTCCTCTGCACACCAATGGCGAGGTGTGGCAGTCCCAAACAGGCTGGGCTCTGGGGATAGCATTGGCCCACCCACCTGTTGGAAGCTCCACAGTTCTCCAAGTGCAGCCGGGATGGGGAGGTGGATGTAGAGGCCTCAAACACACTTCTCCACTTCACTGCACCCGAAAGCCTGGAGGGTCCCGAACAGTCTTGGCTTTGGGCAGAGTGCACTGAGCACTCACCACAGGCCATGGTGCCTCTGGAACCTGTGATCCTCCCCTGCTTGCTGAGATATCCCGGTAGTTCTGTTTTTCATTGCAAAGTAGTCTTTATGTCGTAGCCTATATTTTAAGTATACATAAGAAACTATAGCAAATTACATCTGCTTGTAGTAAATACCATCAATGCTTTTGATGTCCTCTAGCTTTCCTTTCATGTTTCCAAACTTCGTTAACCACTCTTTTGAGTTTTCTAAAACTCAACTTTGTTTGAGTTGCAACATTAGTATACAGAATTAAATGCATAGTTTTTTCCTATTTTTAATTGATATAGGTTTGTAGTACTTAACGAATACATTATTCTTGGAGAGTTGGTACATTTACATGATACATTTTAATTTGGATTTTTAGCTTTTTCTTCCTCCCTCTCTTTCCTCCTTGTGTCTCTTGGACCCTGTCTCTTGCATATACATATATACATATGTACATAATGGTTTGTACACAACATGTTACAATTTTCTCCTTTTTAAACTCACTTCCTTCCCCTCTGTCCCCTCTCCCTGTTTTTCTTGATTCCTTTCCTACATGCTAAAGATATATCTTATTACCCTATTGTCTATCTTCTTTTTTGCATTCAGTTTATAATTGTGTGTTTCTATGAGAAACCATAAGTATGTACAGATGGCTCCCAATATATGATGATTTGGCTAAAGATTTTTCAGTTTTATGGTGTTGCACATATGTACCCACATGGTCATTCTGGCTTTTAGCTTCACTACAGAATTCAATAAACAACACAAAATATTCATTTCACTATAAACTAGATTTTGTGGTAGGTTGGGCTTTCACAATGTTAGGCCAATGTAAATGTTCTGAACACCTGAAGGCAGGATAGACTGAGATATGGTGTTCAGTTGGTTAAGTATATTAAATGCATTTAAATTTGGATACTGAAAAATTTAGCTTACCAAGGTGTAGCCCCATCCTGTCGAGGAACATCTGTTGTAGTCAGGGGTTGCAAGGAGAGTAAGTACATACAAGACACATTTTATATTATTGTTTATAATGGTCACCCAAATAGTCAAATACAAAGAAAGTGCGGGAAATCTGTCCATCACACTAAAGACCCAGAAGATCCAGCCAAGGACCTAAATCCCATGGCAATATCCTGTATGAGTTAAATTGAGAACCTAGAGCCCATGACAATGATCCATGCAAATCTGTCCCACAGATCTGTGCTGGGAAATCCCAAAGGTCAGCAATGGATCTGGAAATTCTGTGCCATCAGGGTAAAGGATCTGTGCCAGTAGGTTGAAGGTTCTAACGAGCCAAAAAGCAATGCTGAAAATAAGGACTAGGGCTCCTCTGAAAATTACCACAGCCATTCTCAGTGACAAGGAGGCCCTGAGCTCCTTTCACAATGAGAACAGCTGACTATATATCCGGAAGCTAGTGTAGCTGATTTCTGGAGATTGAATAATGTACATCTTCCCCTCTAAAGACAGGAAGCAATAATCTAAGTAAGGACCAAAGTTACTCCAAAGTGAACTGCAGCCACTCTCAGCAACAAGATCCCGAGCTCCTCCGATGATAACAGCAGAGTTCATCATCAAGGGAGCCAGCATGACAAGCTCTTCCAGGAGAATCAGTGGCTCTAAACATCAACACTTAAGAGAATCTACAACTCCACTCTTCTTCTCCAGGTCTCCTTTTTACTCTGGCAACAGTCCTCATGTGGGCCATCCATGCTCAGCACTATGCTTATCCAGTTCAGCTGGTGTTTAAATTGACTACCAGTCGCCAATCCACTACAAACTATTAAAAATACAGGACATGTGCATTGCCCACACATTATCAGGTAAGTGTTCCTGTGTGTTCTTTTGCAATAAGTAGACCTATTGCTAACCCTTATCCTCAAACAAGTGCTTTAGTTTTATATAGATATACATTATATGCAAATATTTAAGTGTCTGGCTTCTTTTGAGCAACATACTATTTATAAGGTTTATCTATGAGTAGAGTCTTTTTAGTTCTGAGTAATATTCCATTGTATTAAAAATATGCATAATTCCATTTTTGTTACTGGAAAGGTGAACTTTTCTGTGCTTTATTCATATATAAGTACACACATCTACTTTGTGTGTCCATATGCCTTCATTTATTTTGGATAGATAGCTTGGAAAGAAATTGTTGGTCTGAATTATTAAGTCTATATTTAACTTCAGAGTATTTTCAACAAGTTCATACACATATTTCATTCCCATGAGAAATGTATGCAAGCTCCAGACAATCCATATTTATCAGGTAAGTTTAGTTCAATGCTTTGTTTTCTATTACTTCTAACTGTTGTAATTTTTATTTGCATTCTTTGAAGACTAATTATACTGAACATCTTTTATTTGTTTATCAGCCATTCATATATATTCTTTGCCATGCATCCATTAACATATTTTATTCATTTTTCTAATTATATTGTTTTCTAATGATGCTAATTTTTCCAAATGTATTGAGAGATAATTTATATACATACACTAAGGAGCACAATTTAAAATGCATCATTCAGTGACTTTCGATATATGAATGTATTTATAAAACCATGCCATGACACCTAAAATTACATGGAATGCTTCTACCTTTCCTAACTGCTCTTGGGTACCTAAGAATATTTTGCATTTTCTTTTTGTTATATAATCAGAAACATGCAGTTTTATTTCGAATTTCTTTTATATAGCATAAAAATTCACTCATCAAGATTCATCCATGCTGTTGAATGTTTTAGTAGTGTACAGATTTTTGCTGTAAACTAAAATACCAGTGCATGGATACGCTGTGTTGTTTTTATCCATTCTATTACAGTTGAGCATTTGGGTTACATCTGGTTTTTGCTTATTGTGGAAAGGCTGCTATAAACAGTACTGTACAAGTCTATGTGTGGGCATCTATTTTCATTCCTCTTGGGTAAATAGCTACTAATGGAATAGCTGGTTCATATGCTACGTTAAGTTAAACATAATCAGAAATTGCCTAATGATTTCCTCATATTGTATCATTTTACACTCCTACCATTATATGTGAGAATTTCAGTTGTTCAACATTTCACTAGCAGTTGGCCCATCAGCCTTTTTTAATTTTAGCAAGCTAATGTGTATGGAATGACAACTTATTATGGTTTTAATTTTCTTTCCCTAATGACTAATGCTGCAAAGTAACTTTTCATATGCTTATTTGCCATCTCTCAAACTTCTGTGACAATGTTTCTCTTCAAGATTTTGCTCACTTCATAGCAAGTTGTTTGTGTTCTCATTTTCTCTGTGTGTGTGTGTGTGTGTGTGTGTGTGTGTGTTTGTGTGTGTGTGTGTGTGTGTGTGATCATTTTGCATTTGTAAGGTTTTTTTGTGGGAGGAGTTACAATTTTTACCAAATTAATGTTTTCCAACATTTACTCCATTCTGTGGCTTGTCTTTTCAATAAACTAATAGTGTCTTTCAAAAAGGAATAATATTCCAAATTTAATGAAATCCAATCTATCAACTCTTTCCTTTACCATTTATGTTGTATGTAAACTGCAAATATTTCCCTAGATGTTCCATAGCTTTGATTTTTTCACTTAAACTCATATCTCCAGTTCATTTTTGTATGTAATGTGAGTTAAATATTTATGTTCATGTTTTCCATATGGATATTGATTGTTCTAGCATCTTATGTTAAAAGCATGAGTAAAAATCTTCCATTTCAGGACTGGTGATATAGCTCAACCTGCACAGTGTCTGCCTGGAAAGCATGAAGTCGTGAGTTCAATTTCTGGTACAAAAACCCCAAAACTTCCGTTTCCTCATTGCACTGAGGGATACATGTGTATAAAAACATTTATATTTTTTGATTTTTAAAATAAGTTTGAAATCAAGTAGTTTCTGTTTTAGTTAATTTTCTCATTGCTGGGACAAAATATTTAACACCCAGTGTTCAAGAGGGAAAGATTTCTTTACTTAGTTTGTAGAGGGTTCAGTCACGAATCAGCTGGCTCTAAGGCGGGGTGGCACATGGCAAAAGGGCACAGTTCATGGTGGACAGAAAGTAGCAAAAACAATAGAGGGGAAGATAAGCTTTTTGTCATTTATATCTTACTTAGACTACTGAGGGCAGGTAGCACTCACATTCTTCATCCCAGTGCCCTCAGGCCTACCATTGCTCTCTAGATTCAGCCACCTCTAAAATGTCCCTACGCCCAGTTGAGCCTTTGGGGGAACAAACCATAACAGTTTCCAATGCTTCTCTATTTCAAAATTATTTTGGCTTTTGTATGGCCACTGCATGTTCACACCTAGTTAGAATTTTTATCTTTTGTGATAAGAAGGCAAGAAAAAAATAGAAAGAAAGGAGATAGAGGAGGAAAATACCTGGTAAAATTTCATGCTGGTATTGTGTTGTTCCTAGGTCAGTTTGAAACAATAGATATGTTAATTATATCAAGTCTTTCAATGAATGAACATTGTGTATCTCCAACATTTTATTTGTGTTTTATTCAGTTAATTTTAGAAATGTTTGGAAAATATCCCTGTCCAAGTCTTATACTTTTTGGTTAACATGGTCCTTAAGTGTTTTATGTTTGATTCATGATGCTGTCATTAGTCATCAACAGTATGACTTTTATGACATTTATAACTGTTAATGCTAATATATAAAATAAAAAGTGATTTTTCCATACAGATTTTTAAAACTACACACCTGATAAATGTATGTGTTCTAACAAATTTTTATAGATTTCTAGGATTCTATCATCTACAAATAAGACTGTTTAAATTCTTTTAAAATTGTATGGCTTTTATTTTGTTGACTGATTTATTACACTAAGTAACTCTATGTGTGTTATTTAATAGAACTTGCAGGATTAGATTTTTTTTTTCATACTAGCTATTATGTAAGATTAAGGAAATTTCCCTTCTAATCTTTGTTAAGAGTTTTAATCATTAGTAGATCCTGAAATGTATTAACTACATTTTCTGCAACCATTGAATGGTCTTGATTTTTCTCCTTTATTCAGTGAACATGGTGGTATTCATTACTCCAAATGATAATCATTATTTAAATATGTAAGATTGTAATATTTTTGAATCTTAAGAACTTTTACCTTATGCTGTATTTACTGTGTACGATTATACATTTATTATCTTATGTTACTAATAACCTGTCATATATTTCCTATCAAAATTTCTTTTTCTCACTCAAAGTATGTTTTTAAGGTACCATTCATTGATGTGAAAATTAGGATTAAAGGATCTAATCTTCTGCAAAGTATATTTGCTTTGGTTATTATTTTTTTGTATTATTACAAAATTCATTATGAATATTCTTAGGCAAATCTTTTTCACATATGAAAGAGTTTTATGATTTTATATTCCTAAGAGTGGGATAACTAGATAAAATACCCTGTATATGGCTAAATTTGATGAGCAAGGGGACAGGAAATAAATCAAAGACTACATAATAATAAAGATTCCTCATTGATTGTGCAAGACAAGATCAACTTTTTTTCTAAAGTGAATCTACCAATTTATTATAGCCACACAAATAAATTAGATTTATGGTTGTTCTTATGGCCACAAGTCTTAGTACTACCTTTCTGCCTTTTTATTGTTTTTATCAATTTGGTGCTACAAACTAGTGTCTGTTATGGTTTATATGTAGAATGTCTGTCAAAAAGCTTCATATGTTGAGAGGTGGGGCTTTTAGAATGTGATCGGACCCTGGGGGTACTATACTTATCAGCGGATTAGTCTACTGAAGAGTTAAGACCTCAGTGTGCTGTTAAGAGGTGAAGTCCAGATTGAAGGGGCAGATCACTGGGGCTGTGACCTGGAAGGGCATATTCTAGTTCCAGGCTCCTGTCTTCTCTCTCTGCTTCCTGGTTGCCATATTGGGCAGCCATCTTCCTGCATGTTTCCTCACTATGCCTTCCTTACTTTGAAACCTACTGACTATGGACTGAATCGTGCAACATTCGGTGAGTCAAAATAAATCTCTCCTCCTTTCAGAGATCGATGTCAGGTACTGTGTGCAGTGATGGGAAAAATGACTAAGACAATATGTCCTAGTTTTGTGAGTTTATTGATTGGTAAGTAAACATGACCATTACTTAATAATTTCTGCCTATTTGTGATTTTTGTTTCTCTGCCTTGAAATAAGTCTTCATATCTATTTGATGCAGAATGCAATGACATTTAATTTTATAGATTAATTTGGGGAGATTTACATTTTTGCAATAGCAAGTAAGCTTATTAAAAACACTTTCCCTTATTTAATGCCATTAAATAAAGATTTATCATTTTATATACATATCTGTTGTTAGATTCCTTTGAAGATTATTCAGTTTTCAGTATTTTGGCAGTGCACATGGTACATTAATATTATGCTGTGTATTGGACATGTGCAAGAATGCATCTTATTTTATATTTTGGTCTTATGTGCAATGGCCTTATAATAACTTTTTAAAGGATAAATTTAATAATTTGACTGTGGAGTCCCATGCTTTTTATGCATATATTAATACTAACCTCAAGTTAATAGTTTTTTGGGGTGGCTTCATTTATGACAGGTGTTTATTGGTATTTTTTTCTTACTCTACCAAATAGAACTTACAACAAAACATTTTAAAACTTGGTACAAATATTTTCTTGTTTATGTTTTTTCAAAGCAGCACTTCTAAGCTCTGATCAGTTTTTGGGGCATAATCTTTATTAGTTTAGGTAGTTATCGTCTAGCCTACATAAAATGAGCATTTTATTATTGTTAAAAGTAGATGCTAATTTTTACAAATGATTTTTCCTTTCTCTTGAATAGAATACAGTTTTCTCGTTTAATATGTGTATGTGGGAAACTATTATTTTTTAAAAATTAATCCCATATTGAATTTCTTCTTTAATTAACATATATTTAATTGCTTACCTAGATATTTTGCTATTATGTAGTGATAAGAACATAGTAATTAACAAAGTAAGAATAAGGACTCACTCTTCAATTTATATATATATATATATATATATATATATACACACACACTAAGCAAATATGTACATACGATGCAGCATATGAAAATATAAGTCTTGATTCAAAATAAAAGGATTGCTTTAGATTAAAAATAAAAAGTTTGGTGGGTCCCAAGTTTGAGAATGTTCTAAATGATTACATAGCATTTAATAAAAGGTTGGAAAAAATGAGAAAGTAAATTTTGTGGATATATACAAGAAGAGCTTTTTAGGCAAAGGAAATGGCACATGCAAAAGTTCTGAAGTAGAAACATGAAGAATAAATGGATAGAACTACTTGGAAGCCTTGGTGGACAGTGGGAATGGTAATAAAGTCAAAGAGACAACATGCCTGATTATACAGGTCCTGAATAACGAGATGCTCCATTACAGGACTTTGCTTTTCTTCTAAAAAAGCTAGAACCTTGGTGACATTAACCATGAGGATTCTCTGACTTGTTCACAAAAAAGAAAATAAAACAGTAAAAACAAGCAACCAACCAATTAGAAGGTTCTTAAAAAATCTGAAAATGAGACAGAATGATTAACAAGGACATCTTTGAATTCTGGACCTACAGTTTATATTTGACAACAAATATTTCTGTATTTGCTAGTTGTTCAAACCCTCTTCCAAGTGTTCTATAAATATCTACTCATTCCCCCAGTTCCAGCATCTCAGAAGACGGACATTGTTATTGCATTCATTAATGTGGAGAAATTGAAGGGAAAAAAGGGAAACACCCAGTAGTGAACTGGAAGCAAAAAGATCTGTCTGCAAGATGATCATGGGTAGGGATATGAGACCCCAGGAACAGGCGCACAAAAGTTCTTTAGCTTATGGAAAGAGAGACTTAAAACACAGGTAGCTTCAGGTTGTCTTTTCGAGTGTGAAATCACCCTCTCTAGTACTGCAGAAAGAAGAGAATCATATAATTTATTCTGTTACCACTACATTCTGAAAGGGGTATCTGTTGTTTCTGAGTCTGAGATGCACAGAACAGATAGAGAAAGGATGAAAGTGCCTGGGTTCCTAAGCATACTCTTACCATGCTGATACCGAATGATCAGTCCTTAATATTTAAAAGCTCCATGTGACCTTTGAAATCTTAGATGGTAGAAAAGTCTTTTTCTTCACGTCTTTGTTGTTGTCATCATTTTTCTGGATACTTTTATTTTAACAATGCTCAGAAGACCGAGTTATTATACTTTGCCAGAAACTGTCAGTCATGTGATGCCCAGGCTCCTGCAGCATCTGGAACAAGCTTGAGCGTTTCCACCCAGTCCTCTGGAGATAAGTCCTTCTGGTTCCTTAGACATGCATGTTTATTTCACGTTTATATTCTGTATTTTAAAATTAGCTTTCAGAACTCTTAAAAAACCAGTTTATAGTACACACATATATTTGAATTACATATTTCAATTTGTGTTATATAATTGATATTTATGGTATATAATTATATAATACTATACATTTTGTGAGGTTGCATGTGTACTTATGTTGAGATAATATTGTCATACACAAATAATAGGATTTTTCAAAGCCATGGAGAGTCCTATCTCTAAGTCTTAGTGTGTAATTATGATTTTCATACTCAAGAAGATATGAGTGGTGGGTGAAAAATAAAATCTAAATGGTTTGAAAGTACTAGGTGAGAATGTAGAGCAGGTATAGAAATAAATACCTATGAAACACCTGGTGGGGGGGGAACTATGTCAGGTGCTGTGCTGTGGGGTAAATAGTGTTATAATAAAAGTCCCTTGTTCAGCAAGAGTTTACATTACAGTTAGCATGGTAAGAGGCCTATACAAAATGACAAATGAAAGCAAAGTAGAACGGATTCCATGAGGATGATTGAAGCAATAAGACGATTTCAATGAAGGAAAGAAAAATGACTGGTTAATGCAAGGCCAGGGAAGGCTTTGAAGAGCAACTGGAATTTGTGCTTGAGTATGAATATTGCATGTGTTCTACACAGACAGAGCTGGGCAAGGATGCAGTCCTGTTTGGGCTACTTATGGGTCCCCCATTTATTCTGGCCAATAACTGTTCCCTTTATAATCCTCAGGGACACCCACAATCTCAATCTCAGATTTACTTGTTTCAGGGAGTCAGAATCGACTTTACTGAGAAGTTCCTATTGCACTATCTCTGAGCAAACCAATAACCATTAACCGTGTCATTTTTCTGTGTCTTTCCAGTACCAAGTACATATTAGATATTCAGCAAATATTTGGTTTATAGAAGAATAGATTCTCATTGCACTTTATTTTTTTTTACATTCTACTACCTTTTTCCAGTAAGCCACATAATTTGACCTGTTATGTTGAATACAGAACTGGACATATCATTAGACTTATTTCCAAGTGACGGCCACCTGCTAGAATTGAAGTTCCTTCTTGTTCACCAGCCAAAATGCAGAGTTCCTGGCAGTACATTCAACTTAAATGTCACCCTCCTCGTTTAGTGTTGCCTGCCATGAAAGACCAGATAGCCATATATACAAAGATATACAAAGATGTAGGCAGAAGTGCCTACCTGGCAAGCACAAGGTCCTGAGTTTAATTCCAGGCCACAAAACAAAACAAAACAAAACAAAACAAAACGAGGATGGCACAGAAGAGAGAGAAGAAAATATTTGAAGGCACAATAAAAGAAAATTACTCTGACCTGAGTGAGGGCACTTTGCCAGGAGTGTCTCCAAGTATGATTATGCAAGTATACTTTGCATAATCAAGATTTCCTGTTCTCATTTTAACAATTTTCCTTGTGGATTTGAATTTTTGGTACTTGTTTCTCAGAAGGATAGAATGACTCAAGCATTTTGGGATTCTTAGCTATGTAAGATGATATGTACTTGTTCAACTTGGTAGAAAGAGTGTATTTTCTTTACCTCCCTGGTTCTGATTTTATAATACTACTATCTATCATTTTGAATTTATTTAAAATGTCATGGGGGAAAAACATCATTTAGATATCCTCTCATCCATCTGTAGGTTTGCAATTTTATCAATTTTATTTAATTTTATTATCTATTAAATGGCTTCTACTATATAGAAACCTACTTATAGAAGGTTTATACCGTCTATAAATTTAATGATAATCACAAGGACTGATAGAGTCCCTCCCACCTTCCCAACATTGCTGTGTAGTTTTTGTTTATTTATTCACCAATCTAACTTTCATTAACATGTATGTGCATAAATATGTGAACATATAGGGAAAGAACACGATGAATTTTGGTAAACTGTACACTTGTTTAGCCAGATCAATAAGTAGAGCATTACCAGATACTGCAGCTACCAACTGTCTGCACTTTTCCTAATATTAACTTCTCCCTCAAGGATGGAGCGTATCTTACCTTGGTTTCTAATCCCATAGTAATTTTGCCTGTTTTATATTTTATGTAAATGGGATTCTATAGTCTATACATTTTGTGTCTATGATTTTACATTCCATCTCAGTCGTGTAGTTTCACTTGTGTTGTTGCATGTAGCTGTATTTTATTTGTTCTCATTGGTTCATAGAAACCCATTATATGACTATTGCCTGAATTTCTATCTTCACTGGAAATTAAGATAATGTTAAATTTAGTATTTTTATAATTAAGGTTATGATCACTATACTATTATCTATGTAATATATGAACATATGTATGTGTTTGATTAAACACAGGACTAAGAACAGAATTACTGGTTTTGATTTTGCTTATTATTAAATATTTGTCTTAATTTTAATAGGTTTAAGACTGCACAAAATTAAATACACTACAGTCTGCATGAAAGCCTAATGTGTGATTTTGCCTGAAAAGAGTCAACTACATTCAATATTAATGATATTTTCACATGTGTAAAATTTCTGATTGATTGAGAATCATGAAGCTTTTGAGTACATCACTAATAACAACAATAGAATTTGTAAGCACAGAAGATTTTCTATTATTCCCTTTTAATACTCCAGTGTATATTTCATTTTAAACCAAAGAAAGCTGTATACAGAAAATATCCATTGTTAAACTTGTTTTTGTAGAATCTGGAACTTAATCAGCGTCAAAAGTTGTAATTGAAAAGAAAAAAATTCAAAATAAGAAAAAGGAAAAAAACTCAATATTTTTCTTTCTTATTGTTTCGATTCACATTTATTCAATTATGTTTCTCTGAATAAAGTTAATTCTGCATCCACTAACCTTCTGAATTGAAATGATTTGTATGTGATCTAATCATATTTCTGGGTCCCAAGGCACTGTGAAATCCAACTATGCATATCTCTTTCTCTATTTCCATACATTGTAACTCAGAGATAACTAGTGCAAGTCCAGCTTCCCTAATTAGAGCCACCAGGTCCCTGTGGTCTCCTGGCAGTGCCCTCTTTTCCTCCTCTCATTTCAATTTTGTGTTTCTGTTTTTCCCCCCATCCCTCTCCCTGAAGTATCCTCTCTTTTAACTCCCCCTGCCCCTGAGGAGGCTGCTTCAACATTTGTTTATATATCAAAATAATTGAAGACTAAATTAATTCTCAGCTTCAATTTACCAAGTTCCTTTTCAATTCTTGTGACTTTTTATATCCTTTTCAGGCTTTGGACTTTTGTAACTAGCAAGGGATTTGGAAATACAAAAAGAAGCCCAGATATTGATTGATCAGTTGATAGACTGTCTCCTCTAGGCTAAGCCTGAGATTTTATGATTAAATCACTTGCTACATTTTTTTCCTCATGGGTTCTCAATATATAATTATTATGTTTCACAGAAAGAAACATTAAGCTTGTTTGTAATATTTATGCTTCTTTTATATGAGACAATGGAAAAACCAATATAACCTCTGAACTAGGTGTTCTTTAATGGCAAAAAAGCCACATTTCGTATCTCTTAATACATGAAAAGCCCAATATATTGGCAAATACTTAGCAGAAGTCCCTTCCCCTCTATGTTTTCATGCATATGTTTTTTATATAAAAGTGGTAGTTTGTATTTAATATATGTTATCATTATATATAGATACACAAATCATTCTCTATTTACAAAAGCAACATTTGTACATACGTTAAGAACATATATATTTAAATATATGCATATTTTTTATACATAACTCTGTGCATGTATGGAAAGAGAAACACCAAGACAAGAGACCAGAGAGAGAGAGAGAGAGAGAGAGAGAGAGAGAGAGAGAGAGAGACAGAGAGAGCGAGATCAAACACGTGTAAAATCTTAGGGCAAGATTTTTTGAAATTTGTGGCCAACAGCTCCCAAGGATTCCCCCTCTTGGTATGCATGCTCTATTTAATCCTTTACCCTTGAGCATGGCCCGTCTTAATGATTTTCTTTTCAGTAATAAATATAATTTTACTAGATTCTCCCCACTGACATTCTCCCTTGCACACTTTAATAAAGCAAACTGTTTTCTTGAGGGTATCTTAGAGGAAAGACACTGGTGGGCTGTGACCAGAAGCATCTAGACCTGAGGTTACCAGTCCAACAATCTTTGCAGGTTATGGGCTGTGTGAGTTTCTTGTAATTTGGAAGTAACTATAGATACAATGTAAGTGCACTTTTGTGAAGTACACACTCAAAACTTAGCAATGGAAAGGACAACCACAGGTACATAGTCTCTGGATTTATCGATCTTTCTGCAAAGAGAAGACTTGGCTTGGATGTAGGAATGACTCTAAATAGTAAATTTCAAAGGGAAAATGTTCAAGGAGATCAGCTCATCTGTCCAAAGCTGCATAGAGAAAACATTCTAAACATGGAATATAACCTATGGAAAATAAAATGAGGTAAAACATGGATTTTCATGGGTTAGGGATGACACAGAGGATCGAGCTCTCCATAAGAAGGGTTCCATAATATAGTACACAAATAACACAGAAAGGTTTCCTTAATACAATAGGAACAGAAATAATGCATGGAATAAATAAGCCGTGATCTATTCAAATAGATCACGGGAGGTACAAAATCATTTTAAACTCTCTTAAGAAAAATCAATGAATGAGATTACACAAAAGATTATAAACCAAGCCACAGAAGTTTAAAGTATTAAAGGTTTTGCTGGCCAGTTGAAGTATATGGCATATTTTCCCCAGGAAAACAATGCTTTGCATGGCTATAAAGTTCTTAAATTAGCCACAAATATAGGTAACAGTGGTGCAGCTGAAATACTACACATTTGTGATGAAAATAACAGCATACCTGATGCTTAAACTGATACACATTAGTTATAATGACAAAATGAATCCAATAGTGTAGAAACAGAAATTGCTTAACAAAAATATTTTTTCAGGAATATAAGCTTTAATGGAAATTTCCTGAGGATTCCAGAATTTGGTAAGACCTTTAAAAGTGATTTCATGGTGTTATAATGATATTTATAGTTCTACCACCAAATGTCTTACTTTTTTTTTTTATTAAAAGGAATATATTGATGGCACTAGTTCTATTCATAACAGAGAATAGGTAACAAGAAAGGGTCCTTACAAATTTTACTTTGAAATCACTGGATAAGAAGTTGGAAAGGAAAACACAACAACAGAACTAAGAAAATAACTGAGTATCAAAAGACATACAATTCTTACTGGTAGCAGAATCAGCTCAAATGTATAACTGAATCCATCACAAGACAAGTAAGACTGTGAAATCTTCAAATTGCCTGTGTGTATGCTTAGTCACTTCCTGAGTCTCTGATTTCTCATTTTAAAACTGAGATAACAATGTACGTTTCCACTTTAAATCTCCTAATGTATATCCTAACATATGTGCAACTCCTTACCACTTCACTGCCGTGGCGCTAGACTCTTAATGATGTTTGTTGAATATAAAGCTGAATCTATGTAATCGTTTTAGAAGAAAAAATTGGAAGTCAGAAACAAAAATATTTGAATTATCCTTTTTTTCAACTAGATTTCTCTAGTGAGAGAAAGTGTAAAGGTTAATTTTAGGTATTAATTTGACCAGAAGAAGGGATAGACAGATAGATGATGATACAATTATTTTTATTTCAGTTAGCACCTTCTAATCATTTAAGGGCTCAAATGTGACCAAATAGCAGTGGAGGGGTGAATTTCACTCTCTCTGGGGTGGGGACAACCTCGTCTGCCCTTGGCCATCAAACCTTTGTATATTTCATTCTTGGACTCCATAACTGGCCTCAGGTTTATGTTAGCTTTTCATCTTTATGACAACACACTGGAAAATAAAATTTAAACACAAAAATTAATCAGCTCCCAGTGTCAGAGTCTTCAGCCTGTGTTCACTTGATTCTGCTGAGGCTAATCCCAAGATAAGGTGGAACGTCACACAGACAGCAGGCGGTGGTTACAGTGGTTTACAGTAAAGCATCTTGGTTCATGGCATACAGGACCAAAAGCAGAGAGGGAGAATATGCACCAGCAACAAAATTTGTCCTTCAAAGTCACACCCCCAACAACAACTTTCCACAGGCACCACCTCTTAGAGTTTTCACCTATCCCACTTCTCAGTATCACCATCCCTTGAGGACCAATATTTCAACACATGAGCATTTGGGTGGCATTTAAGATCCAGCCTATACTAGTCCTCTTCTCACCTGACTCCCACACGCTAGGTTGTCAGGTCTTTGGTTTTGGACTGGAAGTTATACATTTGGCTTCTCCAGCATGTAAATGGTCCACTGTGGAACTTTCTAACTTCCATAAATACAGGAGCTAGTTTTCCTAATAAATTCCATCTCCCTTTCCTACCTACTGTCCCCCTCCCCAGACCTCTATGTCTATCTATCTATCACTATCTGTCCAATCCCATCCTATTCTATTCCTGTGCTTCTGTGGAGAATCCTTACTCTTATCGCTAGGGCATAAGGAAGATCAAATGTGTAGCAGTCTGGCAAATGCTTATCCAACCCCTTCCCGCTTCCTGTAAGCACAAATCAACTACAACTATGTGTTATGGATACCTTGCATGCATAAAAGGCTATGTGAACACTTCATGCATATAGGTAGCTAATGACAGTGATTTGTCATTGAAGTTCAGTGACAGATTGCACAAAAATATGCTATCTCAGGGCAGTCCTCACCTGTGTGGAAGGAAAGCCATCATGTAATAGGAGAAGAATCCTTGAATGGTTATGTGGAGCCGAGGTCAGCCTTATCTGTATTAGACTGAGGCATGGATAGTAAAGAGATTCAAACTTTACAGTCTGAGAGTTTGAAATTGTAATAGCAGCTATTGTAAGTATGATATAAATGAGAGAAAATGAGGACATTATGTAAACAATGAATGAATTTATGTATGATGTTTAAGTTGAAATTCAGAGAACAGATAAGCTACTTGATAATTCTTTATGTCTCAAAAATATTTCCTTTTTATCCATATCAGTGGTCAGCTTCTCTCCATTAAAAAAAAGTATTACATTTAAACATAACGTCATGTTAGAGTCATTATATATGAAAGGAGCTGCTGCATGCTGCCCAAATGAACTCCACTGTAATGGATCCCCAGAGGATATGAGATGCGTCTTGACTGGAGAGCAATTTATTTTGGAGTCAACAAAGTGCAAGAGGGTATTTTCAGAGATATTTGCTTGGTAGCTCAAAATTTAAACTTGCAGCATTGGCTTAGCCACTAATGTGAAGTAATAAAAGTGGCTTCTGTTGGAGATATAATATTCAGAATACCCATTGTGTATATTTTTCCAATTAATTTGACTTTAATTACTTTGCATAGAATCTATAAAAGAGTCATCAAAGTTTTCAAGATGAGAACTAACTGGTACATATTCATTTATTTTCCATAGGGCTATCTGCCCATGAAACTTAAAAAAACAATAGCCAATTTAATTTTCTTCTGTTGAGGTTTATGAAAGACCCAGCCGAAGGAACTATCTCTAATTTTAATAGAGATAGCTCTATTTAGAAATATAAATGCTGAGAAGGAGAACAGGCTCAGAAATACAGTTTTAAATCAAGGTGACCTTTCATATCAGTTTCTGTTAGTCTCTCTCTCTCTCTCTCCCTCTCTCTCTCTCTCTCTCTCATTCTTTTTCTTCTTCTTCTTCTTCTTCTTCTTCTTCTTCTTCTTCTTCTTCTTCTTCTTCTTCTTCTCCTTCTCCTTCTCCTTCTTCTTCTTCTTCCTTTCTTCATTGAAATTAAATGGTGGGAAAAATAACAATTTAACTTGAAGGAAACTGTTCACACTCAGCTAGTGAGAGGGACATATGTACTGTGTTACAGAAGCTAATGAGTGGGCACAGGGAAGTAATGTTGGGAGTGACCTAGGCTGCTTCTGCCATTTCCCATAGTATACTATTGGAATTAAGTGGGAGGAGCCACTTGTAAATCTTACCCTAAACATGTCCAGTATGGTCAGTGGAGGAAAAATATTTTTGGCATTTGGAGCTGTAAGCAGACCAGATGGGGAGCTAGAAACCTGAAATTAAAAACCCGTCAAAATTCATCAGTTCAGTATGGCTGAAGTATATTCTTATCTTGAGGGAGACAATTGCCCTTGAGGGCATCTCAAATCTCTTTCCACCTCTGAACTTTGATGCTATAAGATTCTGAGCTGGGAAATAACTGACTGAATATTTTGCCTTTGATTTGAAATTTTAACCCGTCACCGTTTCCTGAATTTTACAATTCTTATTTTCTAACCAGGGCTGCTTACACCTACTTCATAATACTGTTGGGTACTTTCTTGTAGCCTGAATTAGTTTAATGTTTCTGACAATGAATTTCTAAGTAATTGAAATGGCTTCACTCCATGCTATGTCTCTCAGGGCACTCTTGGAAATTAAATGTTACTTCTCAACAGTTATTTGCTTACTTCATCCTCATTTTATTAAATAATCATAAAAACCTTCTGAATTTAAATATTCATGTTCTGTTATCTGAAAGGTCTGGCAGGATGCAGAGGCTGGATGAAAGTAAACCAAATGCATGGTCTTTCTGGATTTTTTTTTTTTTTTTAGTGGGTTTTCCATTCACATTCAAGTACATCATACATCATGAACCTTGTGGTGGTTTTCCACTTCATGCCCACTGGGGCCTTAGTTTATTTGAAACAGATACAGCAGAAATTGCTCTTATTTAAAGATGGCTTAAATATTTCTGACAACATTGATAATAGCTAATCTACTCACTGCAAAGCAGTAAACTAATTTTTCTTTTGTCTTCAATGCGTTTTCCACGGGTTTTTGAGGATTGATTCTAGTGGAACACAGAGGCAAGCAAGATCCCAAAATCCATGCAGGTGATATTGTCATGAAAATTAGACATTTTATGTAGGTCTGTTTCATCAAAATGTCTTGTTTCTCATTGTAAGAGTTCTTTCGTCTTCGTAGGGCTGTAGAATTTAGAATAGAGAACATTATCTTCATTTAAGATATTAAGGGACTTGTTCAAGTTGAATAAAACAGAGTCCTCCTGAATATCTAGCTCAACTATTCCAGGGCCTCCTGGGCTAGCAGAGATGTCCTGGGCTCTAGACATAGACGCTCATGGATTCTGGGAGCCAGCTCTTGCTAGCCACTTTCTACAGATTGATAACAACTGAGATTCAAGTCCCTTAAACCAAAAGAAAGTCAGACTTACAGGGTTGTTATGGGTATAAAGATCACTTTTAATGTATTCAAAATACAGCCAATAATAATAGCAGATCAGTATATTATGTTTATTGTCACATCAGTATTTCCAGAACACTGGTTTGTTCAGTGCCACCACGTGTGATACAAGTACAGCCAGGTTCAGAAAAGGTTTAATTTTATTGCTTTTATTTAATCATTCCATGCAACAGATTTTCTTCAGCAAAGTATTATATACACGTCTGATAGCTTCAAAACAAAGCTATTAGATGTGTATTAGCTAATGGGAAAGAGACAATTTGCATTCTTATCCCAATTTTCCCCAATTCTTCTGTGTGATAGAAGGCGAGCCAGTACATTTTTCCATTTCTATGGGGAGAAAGAGCAGAGGGCTTTATCTGCAAAATCAAGGCTGTGTCTGTGTAATTATTTCCAAGAGACAAGTGAGAGTGAGTGCAATATTGTTTCTTAAGTACTTGGCATTCCTTGGAAGAAAACATGATGTAATTGGACTTTAATAACTTGGATGAAAATGTATCCTAGAGCTATAAAATGTTTCTCTACAACATTAGATCTAGGCAACTTATTATGATTACCTCTTAAGAAACGTTCGGATTAACAGATATGTGATTATAAAGTCCATTACAAAGGCTCAGTCAGAGGAAGGATGTAGAGAAGGTAAGAAATACAGAAGAATACACTAATATCTCAGTGCCTTTCACTGGTGAACATTTTAGGCAATGAAGTTCTTTTATCACTTGAATTGCTGGGCTCAGAAAGGAAGTCTGTAAGCTCTAAGAAAGCCTGCCCTAAAGGACTTTCACTTGCCATACCAGTGCACAAGTAAGAGCATTGATAGGGGAATGAAATCCCTTGGGTCAGCTCCTGCTAAGCTATGTAATTCTACGACACCCATTCAGCAAACATTGAGCACATTCTGTGAGATATTATAGACAGAAAAACAAATGGAATAAGATTGTCAGCCTATGTTAAAATGGTCTGGTGGCAAAGATGAGGAATTACGTACAAGTATATTTACTAATCTCCTAAAGCATTCTATGACTGATTTCCTACCATGGATTATTCTTATTCAATTATATTCAATCACCCCTCCTCCACTGCTACTGATGGGTTCAGGGATGATATTGTGGTCTAAGCCAATTTGGAATATTGAAATAGTAGAAGTGACTTTTTAAGAGCCTTCTAGAGTAAACAAACAAATTAAAGGGGGAAAAAAGCATATTAGTCTTCAGAGAACATCCTCACATCCATGAGATGAACCAGCCTTAGAATGATGGTAAAGCCAATAGTCACAGTGTGAAAGGGCAGGAAACTGTGCTGAATAACATAATTAAACAGAAGTGTGAGTTGGATCAAAGTTTTCTTTTTCTGCCTCCTTGACTTCATTTTATGGGAGATAATAAATTATTTATTGCTTAGCATATTGCAAACTAAACTTCACTGATTTGCATCCTATACTATCTCAAGCTAAACACTGGCTTAAATTGATGCTTCCCACATCTTTATGACCAAAAAAGGAGCCCAGATTCCTATTTCAAACACAGACACTCTAGTAACCTCGCCAGAGATTCTGACCAGTGGCAATTATGAGGGAGCTCATTTCAAAACAAAATAAGTAAAGGGATACAGAGTTTCAGAACAAAGTAAGAGGAGATTAACACTGGATAATTTACTGTGTATTGTTATTTTTAAAGTAGTTGTTCAGATTATAAAATCTAGACATGAAAAAATGATCAAATTATGAAAGAATAAACTGTTCTTTTTGATGAACTTTAAGAGATTAGCAGTATAGTTATCGATCATATATATATGCATATGAATATATACATATGAATATTCATATAAATATATACACAGACATATAAAGTGTCCCTGTTGTCTTTTTTTCTTTCCCCACCTCAGTTATTCTTTCCTTTTGGGAAGTTTCTTGCCCTTTGACTGCTGATAAATGCTCCAGGTACTTAATATTTTGAGGTAAATTTCAGATAACTTCTCTAATTTCTATGGTGGAGACAAAAATTAAGTACAGGCTTAGTGAGCGGATCAGCTTAGAAAAGGCAGAGCTGTCCGCTCAGAAAAGGGGGCGTTGGGACTGTGCCTTGAGCAATGAATCGGGGCCTGCGACAGCCAAGAGCAGCTGGAAATAGATTCCCAGGAAAGAGCATCTCAATGAAATCCTTATCTCTCCAGACTGTCTTCTCACCTGTGAAGTGAAAACATCAGAAAAAAAGACTCTTCCTGCTCTTGATACCAAGTTTCCATAACTTGGGAGAATGAGAAATTTCAGTGGTTTTGGTTTGTATTTTTACATATTGAGCCACCATAAACTATTCAGTCAGTAACTTGTGGGATTTTATGATAACTTTTTATTGAAAAATGGAAACATATTGGAAGCTCCATTACAATATAGCTCACTGAGATAGGACATTATATTTCTTGTTCGCTTTTGTATCTGTATTGCATTCCAGGGTACTGGTTTGTATATAATCACTATGGTGATTGCTAAGTGAGTTCCATTAAATTTATTTAACTGCTCACCTTTACAAAAAGATTTAAAGACTAATTATATGCATAAAATGAATAATATTTTAACTATAAGGATGATGGATTTGGTAATATTAATGTTAGAACTTACCTGATTTCTTCTGGTTTTTAAATCAGCCCTTCATACACAAATATTTATTAGGCATTTTCTGGGTGCTTGAGGTTGTTCTAGGCATTGAGAAAAAGAAATTAATCAAACTCAATCACTTATTGCATAATTCTTGTAGCTAAATTCATGGATAACTTGCTACAACTAATAAATAAGAAAAATAAATTTTATATCTTCATAAAGGTACTAATATATCCAAATTTCTGGCACAAAACAGAAGTCTCACAGTGATTACATACTATTTGAAAAACTTAGTACTTTCTAAGTCTTCCTTCAAATTTGTTGACGTTGTGTGTGTCCAGTTCTGGCTAGGTCTATGAAAATATGTGTAAAACATTTACAATCCTGTTCATATCTTTAGAAAAACTTTATTTCCATTTTTCTCTACTGCCCTGTCTAGTATACCACCCTACATAAGAAAATATAAAACACACAAAAAATTTAAAAAATATAAACACAAACTTCCTAAAATTATATCCTTTAATTTTCAGAATCTAGAACAATGATGAGACAGAATTAACAATATTTAATAAATACTCAACAAATACATTAAAGTATCATAAAAGCCTTCAACTTAGGCAATTCCTATACATATATTATGAATGTCTCTTTCTGGGGCAACTTGAAATATGACATTCTCCTTTGCTCAAAGAGCTGTGAGTGGTTTTCCTGAACTTGGAGGCTATGTGTCCTTTACATACTCATGAAACAACTTACTTTTTCTACAGGTCACGTCCCAGGAGCACCTGTTAATCTCAACATAGACCAAAACCAGAAACCCAGAGTTCAGTGAATTCAAGCAGCCCAAAGAGATGCTCATATTTTCTGTATACTTTGATGTGGGAAGGCTTCAAACTTTGCATTACTTTTAGACTCTCCTTCAGAGAACTTGCATTTTGTATAATGATGAGAATAATAACAGTAATACTAACAACAGCAACAACCAGAAGAAGGCAGCCACACCTTGTTAATGCTACTATAATACCTTGTTTGATCTTCTTACAAACCCTAGTGGATGAGTGTGTTCTCATCACACCTAATTTATAAAGTGGAAACTGAGATTTACACTCTATTTTTTTGTTGTTGTCAATCAAGGGAGATAGAAAAATGTTATCATCTATATTTCCCTCTCTAATTTAACTCTGCACTCAAATACCATATTTCCTAACAAAGCTAATAAGTGGACCGAGGCATAAAAAAGACACACAAATACTTTTGTCCACCCAGATATATATACACATAGTACACACATGTCACACAAAGATTCACAATGCATAGCTGTTCTGAAGTTATATAAACAAGCAATCTTATATCCCTCAATGACTGCTAAGATGGTAAACTAATTAAAATATAAAGATAGTTTTGAATAAATAAATTAAAATCCATTGATTTTTTTTGCCAAGGGTAAAATGGAAGATGTATTTATATAGTTTTAACAATACATCTAAAAATACATCTAGGTAAGGGATGTATTTATTAAGAACAAAAGTTTGAGTATCTAACACAAAGTATAGTTCTAGAAAACCTGCTTACTTTGCATAACTAATGTGTAGCTGTAACTCATGTCACAATTATCACTGTAACAGAATTCACCCATTATATACCTTTGACAATATTTTTTAGCACAATACATAAGAATTTGGAAATCTTATGTTAGATATATAAGAAGTTTATCTCAGTCCATAAAAATAATAAAGAAAAGCTGATTCCGTCCTTAGAGATGAGCCAATTTCAATGTTGAGTGCCAATGAATAAATGCACAGTGGTTTTAAGAACAAAATTTCTGGTTTTTAATTTTGTTTCCACAGAGGCAACACAAACAGATAATTATTCCCGACTGAGCATTAGTGATAAACGTAGATACTGTCTCTTCCTTCATTCTGTGACTGAATATAGATCAGAACACTCACAAAATCTCTGAACTTCAACACACCAGAATAATCAAAATCAGTTTTGCCACCATAACAAATAACAAGAAAGTACAGAGAGAGCAATGCATTTAAGGAAGCCCAGAAAATGACTCCTGGTGATTTACAGACAGAAACCCAACTTCTTCAAGCATCTTAATTTTCTTCTATATCTTTTTTGTTTTTATATTTTCAGTGCTAGGCGTAGGGCCCCCAACCTCATATATGCTAAGTGCTCTACCTTTGTCTTACACCCCTAGCCCCCCCTTTTCTAAAACAATCACGTATGAAATTATATTACTATATTGGATAAACTAGCTAATTTACATCTCCTCATGAATGAAATCTACTTGTTCCCTTGCAAAACCTGCCTGGTTCCTTCACGGGTTGTATTTTTCCCAGTTATCAGTGTCTTTGACTTCTGCATCCACTACATGTAGCTCTCAGTGGGTGAGCAGCTCTCCTCTGTCTCCTGTAACCACAAAAAGGAGGGTGGACAGGGTCTCACTTTTTGATACAATTGGCACTACTTCAGAGGAGGGTGACAGCGATTTGTTTTCGACTACTGGAAAATATTTGGTGTTATTTAAAGACCAAAAAGAGTGTTTTAAATTTTCAGGCAAACATATTTGCTCACTTCTTTGGTCTCTGCTATAATAGCTTGGGCTTTCTGTAAATCAAAACAAACTCAGCTTTCCCGCATCTTCTGGTACCAGCTTTGTATTTGTAAGCAAGCAACTTTCCAGACATTTTCTAATATTCCTGAAATTTTGTCTCATTTGCCTCTCTCTCACTCTTCTTCTCTCTCTTTTTTGACCAACATCTTTTCTCTGATGCAACCATAATTACAAACCAGAGAATTAGTGATAAACTGAGAGCAAACTGAGAGCAAATAGGGTAGGGATAATTCTCGTGGAAAATATGTATTTGTACCTAAGAGAAATAAATGGCTCCTTCATTGTGCTGAGAGAATAGAGAACAGCCTTACATGAAAATAAAGTCTTGATTTCAAGTACTAGTTTTTAAACATGAAGGAATCAATTTTTATTTTGTCTCATTTTTTGCACTCCTGGTTCTTACTCAAAGTTCTACTTTTTTCAAAAACTTGCATTTTGTTGTGATTAATTTAGCACGATTTATGACATTGTTTTGACATCATTGCAGTTGTTGTGTTGATGCTTTGCTCTGGTCTTACCAGATTCGAAGTTTAGAATTGTCCCACATTTAATGAGAAATGTCTGTAAGTCCGAAGACATGAGGGCAGCTAGTCAGATCTACCACTTCCTGCCACACACGACCTGGAGCAGTCTATACATGACGTTTAAAGAGGGTAATCTGAAAACGGTGTCTTGTAATTCAGAGAAGATTTTTTGGATGAAACTGGTCTTATTAGAAGAAAGTTATTTTTCATAGTTGCTAGAGAATGGACTTTCCACAATTTGACAGCATCCTTGCAACATTCACTCACTGTTTTTGTCTCTTTTCAAAACCTCATGGAAGAAGTATTGATTTAGATTTTGCAATTGCAGGTATCTATAGACTCCATATCGCCAGACAAGTGTCTACAACAAAAGAGAGTGTGGCTCAGCAGAAGTCATGGATTTTTACAAAAATGTGTGCAAATTACCACGTGCCAAGGCAAGTTCTCCAGAAATGGAACTAGATGAGGATTCACTTGCAAGTAGTTTATGAAAGGAATGTTCACAGGATAACTTGGTATAAGAATGGCAGATTTAAGAGAGAGAAGGGGAAGATGTTAATTTAGGGTATGACTTTAGGCAGAGTTTAATCTCCTCATACTGTGGTGAAATGCAAATGTGGTTTGATGTCACAGTTTATCAAAACCCATAGCCCAGGAATTGGGTGTTCTTGAACATATAAAGGCTATCCTGCGGATGGCCAGGTTTCAGGCTTGTACAGAAACCAGGCTATAGTAGCCAAAGGACAGTGTTTACAAAGGACTGCAGGTGCAAGCTACAAAAGGCAGGTTTATAAAACTTGGAGATAAATGGGTAGATACGATAAAGGGAATCCAAGGCAAAGTTGGAGGAATACTGGCTTTTATATCACATCTAGTGTCTCATTATAATAAATGCAATTTCTATGTTGTTTGCTCTATGTCACAATAGAATGTACTACGTCCTATGAGTCTGTTTCAGTACTGTCTGAAAAAGATAATGTGAGCAAAGTATATAATTTGAAATATTCTAATAGCTATGTTTAAAAGCTAAACAGGGTGAAATTGATGTCAACATTTTATTTGGTGCAAGATAGCCAGACATATAATTGATAAATTAATGAGATATTTTGAATTCTATTTTGTGCTTCATTTTAAAATTCTAATGTGTAATTTGTACATATCACACATCTCGGCTTATTATAATTTTAAGTGTTCCATAAGCCAAATGTGTTTTGGGGTTATTGCATTGAGCAATACAGTTTTAGATATTCTTTTTTGAAGTAATTTTTAAACTTTTAACAAGGAGTACATTCAGGAAAAATAATGTGATCTACTTAAAACAAGTTGTCTCTATATTATGTAAGTGTGAAACTAGAATCAATGAGCCATCTTTCCTCCATCCACATGGGAGTTTACTATGGCTAAATGTATAGAATGTGATTATCCATTTGGATATCACTCATTAGGTTATGATGAATTTGATCCAGACTGGGCCAATCCTGTTCACTTTCTGAAAGATTTGGTGCATTCCCTTTGGCTTTTCCAATCCTAATTTCAGGACATTCTGCAGTTTGGCTTCGTTAGTCGGATCTACTGAAATATAGCAACAAATTAAAGAAATCTTCATTGTACTGAGTTGTTTGTAATGGAAAGAATCTTAAATAGTAAAGACAACCGGTACACCAAGAAAGGAGAAAATGTGAATCTAATTGAGTCCTTGAAAAGGACAATAAATCTTGCCAGTGCTGGAATGGAATGGCAACAGACCATAAAATAACATTCAAGTTCACTTCTTTGAGACCTAGACTGACAAATTTTATTGATCAAAATTTAGGGAACATGGATACAAAGCATGAGGAATGCTTTATCACGGTATGTAATTTCACTTTAGAAACCCCAGAAAGGGCAACAGACCAAGAAAGCAGGATGATAATCTTGTTGGAAGGGAATAAATGAAATCTGTATTTATCTTTTTTGTCCTGTAGTTTATTCTTAACAGACCAGACCCAATGATTCTTTTGCAATGCAAATCAAATCATAGTGCTCGCCCTAAATATGCAACTGTTTTTTAAGTGAGATGTCACTCACAATAAAAGTCAAAGTCATTATGTCATTATCTGGCATCTAAACTGATCTTGGGCATCATCTCCAACTCCTATTCTTGTTGACTCCACACAGGACTGTTTATTTTGCCTCACCTATGCCAAACATGTGCCCACTTGGAAGTCTTTGCACTGACTGAACCGTTGCCTGAGCAAACATTTGCTGACTTTCTTCATCCTATTCACATTGCCCAAAGCCCCCTCGGAGTTAGGTCTACCCTAACCATTCTCTTCAAATTGCAGGCCCTCCTGCTGGCACTGCTACTCAAACCTGCTCCTCCTATTCTACTTAGTTTTGTTACTCTACTTAGTTGCACATTGCATAATACATTTTTAAAATGTGTATTGTTTTTGTACTTGAAACATCCTCCCCAAGTAAAATATAAGTTCAATAAGGTCGTGAATGTACTATTATGTTGGCACATACCACTAATGAGTAAACTGATTCTGTTTATACTTTAAGCACAACTTCTGTGTATCAGGAGATGAAGATGAAATGGTCACTTTTCATGTCAACAGAAAGGAAACATAGCCAGAAGGATTCCAGCAGTGTGAGAAATGTTTAGAGATTTTTCATACCCCCCCCCCAAAAATTGTGCATATGAAAACGTGGATATACAGAAAATTGCAGAGGCCTGGAGAGGACAAGTATATGGATAACTGCCAGTCTGTTGTGTTGGGCGTAAATATTCTTTGAATAATATATTAATATTTGAAGAAAAATAGGTATTGTATTGTGAGATTTATAACAAATATAATAACATTAAGTAACATAAAACTTTATAACAGCCCAAAACACAGTTAAAGAATAAGAAAGAGGATGCTTTAAATTCCTTGCAATCAGTATCAAGTTATATATAGAAATATTTGAATAAAAGATGATACAACATAAAGATTGATTGATTGATTGATTGATTGATTGATTTTGGTACCAGGAATCAAACTCATGACCTTGTGTCTTGCCAAATTAAAGGATAATGTTTTACCACTACACATCCACTAAAATGTCTAAAATTAAAAGTATCTAGTGTACAAATTGTTGCCAAGGAAATGGAGCAACTAGAACTATCAAATATTACTGGTAGAAATGTAAAATTGTACAGTAGTTGCCATCTCACTGAACAACTTTTCTACCTTTAGGTATCTACCAAGAATAAGTGAAAACATAAGATAACAAATTTTGCACATGAACATTCAGAACAACTTTATTCACATTAGGCAAATAAAGGAAAACTCAACAAATGTACATCAGCACTTACACCACAGAGCTACATCTCCAGCCTCAAAATTAATACTTTAAACAAAAAAAGAAACCACTAAAAATTTAGTCTATAATTAGGCAACTCTAATAACAGTGGGGATAAGATGAGATATCAAAATATAGTCAGATAGCTCTAAAACTCAGTAAAAGTTGAGGAAAGGAATAAATTATTTCTAGAATAATAAGAAAATAAATAGTTGGATAATAAATTTAAATGCTATGTTAGCATTTAAATTAACTGTTTGTTATTTCATTCAGATACTGAGATTATCATTCTAGACTTAAAAAGACACATCTATAATTCTATCAATAAGAAAACAACGTTAACTGCATGAAACTGGTCAGAAAGAGACACATAGATATATACAGAACAGAAGAGAAAGAACAAGCATGGATGAGTAAAGTTGTGACAAAATCACGAAAGCAATTTACAGAGGAATAGGCAATTTTTAACATGATGTTGAACATATTAGTTACTTATGTAAATAAAAGCCAACAAAATACAAATTCTTACTTCACACCATACTTACAGGTATGCCCATGTACCCTCAAAACATGAATCAGAGTCCTAAATGGAAAATCTAAATTATAAAATTAATTTAAAAATTTCAAAGATTTCTTAGCCAGCAGTCAATAAAAAGATTGTTTTCTTAGCCAGCAGTCAATAAAAGATTAATTACAACAAATAAAATTAGTGAATTGAACCATACCCAAACTGAAATCTTTCCTCTTTTGAAATATGCCAGCTAGAGATAAAAAGTCATAAAATGAGAAAGACTGAAATATCTGTGTTTTACAAAGGATTTCTATCCAAATTAAAAGAAAACATTGAATATAAGAGAAAAATATTAGATGATCAAAAATTTGAACTTCTGTTTCAGTAAAGCAGATTGCAAGCCTGAGTGCTGAAGGCTTGATTCCCAGATTGCTGTGATACTGGAAAGTGTTGAACCCTTTAAGAGGTCAAATCCACCAGCAGGGATTTGAGTAAACTGAGATATGACTGGAGGAACTACTGAGACTCCAACTCTCCCCTCTGTCTCTCTTTGCTTCCCAACCACCACCAATGGAAAAGGCCTTCTCTGCCATGAGTTCACACTGTGATGTTCTGTGCTGCCACAGACACAAAATAGCAGGTTCAAGGGGACCATGGATTGAAAGCTTTGAAACCATGAATCAAACATTTCTCTCTTCCTTAGAAGTTGATTATCTCATGCATTTTGTCACAGTAGTGGAAAGCTGACTATCACAAATATGATCAGCATTGTTAATTGTCGGTGTCGCTCCCAGCCGGCAGGAAGGACACACGACAAAGTCTGGCAGTGGACAACCTTTTCTTTTATTTTCCTTCTCCGTACAGCCTGCCCTGGGATCGCTCCCAGCCGAAGCCTCCTCTGGTCCGCTCCCCACGGCTCCTTCCGTGCTTCGCTCCGAAGCCTCTACCAGTCCGCTCTCCGCGGCTCCTTGCGTGCTTCTCCCTACAGTCTGTCCCGAAGCCTCTACCGGTCCGCTCTCCGCGGCTCCTTGCGTGCTTCTTCTGCTTCTTTTGCTTCTTCTTCTTCTTCTTCTTCTTTCGTGGCGGGAGAGGCACTCACTTTTATAGGGTTACAGTGGCCAATCAGTTCAAAGCGCGCAATGCGGGCTGATTGGCTAACATCAGTTGTTGCTAGGCAGACTATCTTACAGGGCGGGTTGTGAAGCAGGAGATCTTACAGGGCGGGTTGTTTACCAAGCAGGAGATAAGCGCCATCTTAGCACACTCGATGGGAGGGGTAATCTAGCTCAGGCTTTGCTCTTTCCTACAGGCCTCACGTCCGCCAAGTAAGGCGACCGGGCTCGGGGCTGCGGCTCCCAACATCTCCCCCTTTTTTATTTTTTATGAATGTGCGCATCGTAGCCCTTCCTGGACTGGGTGCAGAGGCTTATGCCCTATGCGTAGGCCCACCGTAGGTCCTTGGCTTAGACCCTGGTCGGCCGTCCCATGGTCTGCCAAGGCCCTGAGGCCCTCGTCCTTTTTCTAGGGCCAGGCACAAACTGGACGGAACCTGGATGCACACAAGCTTGCACTCATTTCCTCTCCGTAAAGAAATCCCCTCGGAGAGAAATTTAGACCTGGGCAGCATCTAACAGTCCAGCGGCTTACGTGCAGGATGGGGTAGGGCCTGGCTTAGGTTGAGTCGCACCGGGGGAGTATGCTCTTACCCGTCATTGACTCTCCTACCCAGCTATGTCATAATTTTTTAGAGGAGGAGTGTGGGAAGCTCACCGTCCCTAGACTCGGTCGTAGGCTAGGCGAGCGAGCCATGCATATGCCTGAGGATCTTCTTGTCCATTTCGGGCTACCGCTATTTCTATTCATCTTGTTGGTTGGTCTGTGATGGATCTCCGGTAGGGCAGGTCTGATCTTCAGTCGAGGGCTTTGTCGCCCGTGTCAGTCTCTCCGGTACCCACAGTGGTTCTCGTCCCGGTTCCTGTGGGAAAACACAAACCGCGCCTCGGCTCCAGCTGATTACCGGATCCGGGCCCATCCATTGTCCTGTTAGGACATCTTTCCATTTAACCCACCCTTTATGGTTGGGGGAAGGGTTGCAGTGCTCCATAGCTGGGGAGCAATTATCATTATTTAAATTTAAAAAATTGTGTGTGAATAGTGCCATGGATAATCGTGCCTTTGGGGCCAGGCCTTGGCCTACTCCCCCTTTTTGTTTTTGTAAAATTTCTTTGAGGCTTCTATGAGCCCTCTCAATGATTCCTTGACCTTGGGGATTGTATGGGATACCATGTTTTAATTGAACCTCCATCATTTTGCAGAACTCATTGAAGGCTTTGCCTATATAGGCTGGTCCATTATCAGTTTTTAATATTTTTGGTTTGCCCCATGCGGCCCAAGCCGCCAGGCAATGATTGATCACATTAGACACTTTTTCACCTGCCTTATTCTTATGTGGGGCTATTGCTGCCTTACATTCCTTTGTGCATTGTTTGAAAATCAACTGCCTAACCAGCGGTTGAGCCACTTCCCTTTCGGAAAAGATCTTATCGGCGGCATCTTGCATCCGAGCCACAAAATCAACGAATGGCTCTGTTGTGCCCTGGACTATTTTAGAAAGGCACAAGGATGCCGTTCCGGCACCACTCACCTGCTTCCAGGCGCGAAGCCCAATGGTATTGATCTGCTCATAAACTGCACCAGGGAACTGAGTCTGATTATCAGCGTGTTGGCCTTCCCCCATAAGCATGTCTCTATTCCACCCCCGGTTCCCTCGGTTAGCGTTTCTTTCCGCCTGTTCGGCAGCGAACTCGGCGTACCAGGCTCGCCAATCCAGGTAACTACCCGAGGGCAGACACGCCTTTGCCAGCTGAGTCCAGTCCGCGGGGGTGAGGGGCCCAGAAGACAGGTTCTCCAGCATGGCAATGGTGTAAGGCGCAGTCGGCCCAAAGGTTGTAACTGCATTTTTAAGTTCTCTAATCTGCTTTATTTCAAAGGGTTCCCACACATTACGTCCCTGAGCCATGGCCATCTGTACAGGATATATCCCATAGGGGCCGCTATCTATCCCTGGGAACGGGTGGTCTTCATTAGACACACGACCCCCACGCCACAGCTGTCTGTGGAAATAACGTCCCGCCGGTGGCGGAGCATCGTAAGATGGCGGCCGTGGCTGAACAGAAAATGGCGGCCTGTGCGTTATTTCCTGTACTGACGGAAGAGGGGGGAGTTCCCATGCGGCGGCCTCGCGGCGAGGGACCGCTTCCGGGAACGAGTTCCAGGGCGGAGCAGAAGGTTCTGTCTCCCTCCCCTGCCAGGGGGCGCTCAGAAGCTCTCTGCTTTTTCGTAAGCCTAGCTGAGCGGAGCGCAATTCGCGGTGCAATGCAGCGAAAGAGCCTTGCGTCTCCCCATCAAGCGACTTAGGCCCCTGACAGCTGGTCTCTTTGGCCTCCTCACCATTCAACCTTCCCTCGTCCTCGGAGTCAGACGACTCCGAGGCTTGAGCCCCGTCCTCCTCCTTAGCATCTTTGTTCCCCTTGACAGACCCCTCTCGGGAGCTCCCTGACTGGGCCTGCTCAAATACCCTGCGTACTTTTGTAAGCTCTTGAGAGCTTTCCCCGCAACCACCCTCACTCTTAGTGCCGCTACCTAGCATGTTTCCCATTTTTTAATATGTTACTCACCGCGTGAGGCCCAAGGAATCCGCCACTTACGCGTGAGCCTGAGAGGAGTCTACAAACCCTGTAGGTGCGCGCCACCCAGGGCCCAGGTTTATCCTCTACTCACCTGTCTTGCAGCTCTGCGTTGGAGCGTTGTCCACTGCCACGTCTCGGGGGTGATCAGTCCCCGTGCGGGCCACCAAATGTCGATGTTGCTCCCGGCCGGCAGGAAGGACACACGACAAAGTCTGGCAGTGGACAACCTTTTCTTTTATTTTCCTTCTCCGTACAGCCTGCCCTGGGATCGCTCCCAGCCGAAGCCTCCTCTGGTCCGCTCCCCACGGCTCCTTCCGTGCTTCGCTCCGAAGCCTCTACCAGTCCGCTCTCCGCGGCTCCTTGCGTGCTTCTCCCTACAGTCTGTCCCGAAGCCTCTACCGGTCCGCTCTCCGCAGCTCCTTGCGTGCTTCTTCTGCTTCTTTTGCTTCTTCTTCTTCTTCTTCTTCTTTCGTGGCGGGAGAGGCACTCACTTTTATAGGGTTACAGTGGCCAATCAGTTCAAAGCGCGCGATGCGGGCTGATTGGCTAACATCAGTTGTTGCTAGGCAGACTATCTTACAGGGCGGGTTGTGAAGCAGGAGATCTTACAGGGCGGGTTGTTTACCAAGCAGGAGATAAGCGCCATCTTAGCACACTCGATGGGAGGGGTAATCTAGCTCAGGCTTTGCTCTTTCCTACAGGCCTCACGTCCGCCAAGTAAGGCGACCGGGCTCGGGGCTGCGGCTCCCAACAGTTAATCATTATAAACATGCAAATTAAACTATAATGTTTTACCACTACAACCCACTAAAATACCTAAAATTAAAAGAACTTAATGTACAATGTGCCAAGAATATGGAGCAACTATAACTATCAAATACTGCTGGTAGAAATACAAAATGGTACAGCAACTGCCATCTCACTGAAAGATTCTTTTACTTCTAGGTTTTTACCAAGAATAAATGAAAACATAAGATAACAAGTTTTGCACATGAATATTCATAGCAACTTTATTCACAATAGGCAAAAAAAGAAACAATTCAACAAATGTACATCAACAGGTACGAAAATAAACAAGTTGTGGTCTATTTGTGTAGTCAAGTGCTTCTTACAATAAAAAAAAATTAACTGCCAATATATGGAAAAACATGTATGAATCTTAAATGACTACATTTTCAAAAAAGCCAGACCCCACAGTGAACATGCTCTATAATATAATTTATATAAAAGTCTATAGCAAACAAAACTAATTTATCAGAAGTATAAAAGATCAAAACTCACCTGGGCTGGGAGTTGTTTGTCAGGAGAAGATAATACAAGCAGGCATGAAGGAAGGTTTGTGAAAGAGTGTTGTAACTGTTATTTATATTAATTGTGATGGTAAATAACTTTGTGCATACATTTGTCAAACCTAATTAAACTACACATATAAAATTTTATTTTATGTAAAATACACTTCAATGAAATCAATGGAAATTATAAAGATAAAGTAGATGTTTAGGAATGTTAAAATGAGCTAGCTTTATTTTGCTCAAATCAACTAAGACTAGCTTGCATGGGCCCCTGAGACTGGGGATAGGAGATCACATAAATGAAATGTAATTAAGAAGATTAGAAAGCTGGTTTGGTAACATCTCTATAAAGCCTTTAAACTACAATGTAGATTTTGCAGCCTGTGTGACAGATCACCTACGACAAGAGAAGGATATTTTTTCTTATCAAGACAGTAAGCAGGAAGACATTGGTGCACACTGTAAGTCAAAGTAGGGCCAGCAGACAGATCAGAAAGAAAACAGATCAGTCTTCCTGTTAGAGAGAAGAAAGACTAGGGAAGTATGTAGTAACCCATAATGTGTTGCATCAGTGACTTACTGGGCACCACTTCCTTGTGAATCCGTGCAGGACCTCTGACCTGTTTTACTAACCAAATACAACAAAAGCAGTTCAGGACAATTTCCAAGGCTGAGTCAATAGAGTTAACCAGGTTTCGTTTTCATTTCTGGATCCTGATTCTTTGAAGTAACACAATGTGTAGAAGATATGGGTTTCCAAAACTATCATGCCATGAGACAGCTCAAACCATCCAGAAAGAGCGGTGCATGATAGCTAGATATACAAAGAGACTTCTTTCTTCTATCTCCCAATCAGCCCAGACACTAGTAGAATGTAGCCAAGCAAATGACTCAAGCCAAAGCCATCTGGAAGAGAACTACCAAGTTCTCCAAATTCCTCACCTACAGTGGTATGAGAAAATAAAATGTTGTTGTAAATCACTGTTTTTGGAATTCCTTGTTTTCCAGTCAAAACTGTCTAAAGTTGAAATTGTTACTTACAAACAAGGTGCCATCGTAATAAATTTGTAATGTATGTGACACTGGTTTTGGTTGTAGTGGAGTTTCAGTACCCAAGGATAACAGGAAGCCTGTAACTTGGTGTTAGAATGCCATGAAAAGATGGTAAATAGAGATTGGGAGAAAGGTGACTCATGATGAATGTGTTAGAACATTTGACAATGTTTTGATCCTTGGTAATTTAGAAGATAGAAAATTTCCATCAAATTATGGATGTATCTAAGACGATTTCCAGGTTAAATATTCTGCCAACTGACTTTCTCTAGCTGCATTTGATATGTACAGAGGGAAGAAGAAGGATTGAAGAAGAAACTGTTTCATTTTCAAGTAGGAGTGAAGGTGAAAAATCCAAACCAAAAAATCAAAAAAAAAAAAAAAAACAAAAACAAAAACAAAAAAAAACAAAAACCAACATTCTCAAAGTAAGTAACAACCTTAGGGCAAGGTCCAAATCCAGGACTTTGTAGTAGAAAGTGGCCTCAGGGTCAAGAAAAAAAATCATAAATACATGTACAAAGCCTTTGTTAAGAGTTCAGAATTATTTAATGTCTCTTGTAGACTTACATAAGCCAAAGGGCTTCTAAGAATCTTAAGGGCACTGTATCACAGCAGCTCAAAGTGGAGTGTAAGTTGCCTGGAAGAGAGCTGAGGGAGTTTTGTAGGATGTAGTAAATATTGATATGATTCATAGAAAACCTATAGAGCTTTTAATTTGGTGACATTGACGAAGGCACTAGCAACTTGGACTAAAAGGGACCAAGACACTTCAAAGTGACCTCTGACCTATACCCAGAAAACAGTTTTGGACGACCAATTACGTAGAACTTAGGCTGCTTTTCGTATTTAAAGAAATGATTGGGTCTGATTTAAAAGGCAATGTCTTGACCCTCAAGTTCAAGATATTTGGCTTCCATGAGATGGAGAGGGAGTCTACTTTATATGTGAAGAAAGTGTGAGTTGTTATGAACCAGAAGGACACACTGTAGTTCTCTGTTCCTTGGTTCATCCTTAGCCAATCATGCATGCTGCTGATATTTATGCCTCTGTACTCTTTTCTTCAACAGAACTTAGACTAGAGTGAAGCAAAACTGGCCCCTAGAGCATGAAATTCATGGATGCCCTCACTCGCAGTTTTCACCCAAGTCCCCTTACTAGCCTCTCCCCAGTCCTGACCCTCCCCAGAACTCTAGTCTCAGCTGGTGACTTGCTTTATCAAATAGAATGTGCTAGAATAATACTAGTCTATTCCACACCCAGGCTTTGTGAATGTCTGAGAGCTGTTGCTTTTGTTATTTTGGGAGCTTTGGACCTCTGTGCAAAGGGTGCAGTCATACTACTGTCAACCACACATGACGAGACAAAGTATGCTCTTCAAATGGAATGAGCGAGGCCCAGAGACCACAGGACAGGAAAAGATGCCCATTCCCACCAGCATTCCAGCTGAGCCTAGCTCCCAACTGACCTGCCAGCTGATGGCAGCCACAGGAGTTATCACTGGTGAGACCAGCTGAGCCAAGCACACAAATTAGAGTCATGGGCAAATAAAATGGTAGCTGTTTAAGCCACTGAGTTTTAGTATGTGTGTTAGGCAGCAATACAGAACCAGAACAGAAATGATTCTTGACTGCTTTGGATGCTCTGATGGCTTAAGCAGCTGACATAAAATGTCATGGGGATGGCAGAGAAAAGAATCATACAGAGCTAGCAGCTGGAGGATTGGAAACATCTATGAGATTTCTTTGTGGATTCCCAGAAGTGGGTGGGCTGAAGGTTTGGATATTTAATATAGATGGGGTCAAAGACTAGAAATACTGCCTTTTATTGAATCACTGTTTTGCACCAATCAGATTTAGCCTGGGGGTGGAGCTACTCGTACAATAGTGCCATATATGTGTACATTCGTGTTGCTAAACATAGCACAAAAGAAAAATAAAAACACAGGTCACAGACCTCTGACTGATTCATCCAGTAGAGATCACTTAATGTGCTTTGTCTCTACATACAGGCTCACAGGCAGACAGGCATAGACCATGAGAGATTTAGCACAGTAAGCAAGGACACAGTTTCTCCATATCAAATGTCTCAGCACATATGTATAATTACAGTGCATAAGACACTAGGACCCTTGAGCCGACATAAGCACAACCCAAGCAGTCTGCAGTATCCAGGCTTTGGGGACTCACTTTTCTCCTGCTGTGATTATATTCCTGCTTCTAGAAGCACTGTGCAAATTGTAGCACCTAGGGAGTCTAAACAGTAAGTGAATGTAAATGAATGTGGCCTCCCAGGAAATAAAAATACAGGCTCATTATTTTGTTTTTCAATCCAGAAAGGAACACACTTTGAAATGGCAGTTTCTGGCAAGAATAAAATAATAATAATAATGATAGCTCTGCCCAAGTCAATTTTCTACAAGTGGCAACATCTGATAGGACCTGGCAAAGTAAGGGAACATCAGCTATCTTAAGCACAGCAACCTTCAGGGAACTTGTCATGAATCTATCATTGCTGGGCCTTTTACCACCAGTATTTACTCAGCTTGTTCATACCATGAGGTGGTAGGGGCATACTTTTAACCCTGATATAGGCACAAAATGTATTGCTGAAGGGTAGATAATATATAAAGTGATAGAAAACTGTTGCATTTCCAAATTGGCCAATTTCCTTGATCTTTAAAATTATTTGCAATGAACTGCAGTGATACAAACCTTTTGTTGTCTTTAAAATTCATGCATAGAACAGATTCATCTTGTGATGGCTGTGCTATTAGAATATTTTACGCAAGCCATTTCTGCAGGCTATTGGTACCCGAAGGACTTAATACATGGCTCCAGGAATATTTTCTTTCTTTCCTCAGCTACGTTAGTAACTTTCCTGAGTTCTTTCCTCTAAAAAGTTCCAGTTCATAGGAAATCCTGCAGAATTGAGATCTCTTGTAAAGCCTTTGCTCTTAGAAATCTCTGTGAAAAAAGCACTTCTTCACCTGGCCCAACCAGACCACATTATTAATATTAAAATTTGCTCCTGAATGTCTTGTATTATCTACATTCTTTTTTCTACTCCATTAAAAATATCAGTGAATTATGTTCTGCTAACTACTGATGACATACAAACTCTGTATGTACCGTCTTGCATTTGTATTTTCCAGACAAATCTTGGTATCTACCACGGTGCCTGCAGCTCAATAAACAAGTGGAAAAAAGTAAACAAATATGTGCATCTTTGGTAAGGGCCTCTAGTTCTGTGATATAGAAATCTCATCTTCTGAATGAAAATTATCATTCTAGTCTTTATGACTAATATAATAAAAAAGTGGTTCAGTGCAAATCCACCTCATGTCTGCCAATATATTCTGCCTGTTCATACAGCATGCACCTGCTTAACAAGATTGAACCAGTGTATTTTATTCACATATTTGTTGAAGAGAAATATATATTGATTAAGAGCCTACTGTGCACCAGTCATTGAGTTTACTCTGTGGATGCAGAAATGAATTTATTGTTGCTATGTATATCCAAAATCTCACAATCTGGTACAAGATAAAGACGTGTAAATACATACAGCACCAGGACAATGCCATGTGTGCCTAGAGGAAGCAGCTAAGAACGTTGGAGGAACAAAGAGAAAGAAGCCACATGTGTTTCCTTTGGCAAAAGAGCTAAAATGTGAACTAGATCTTGGAGGATGAATAGAAAGTCCAGAAAAACAGCATCCTAGCTGACCAAACCCAGAAAGGGAATGTGCTTTCAAAGAACCTTAGACAAGTGGCCTGGGACATGGTGCTTTGGGGAACACTGAAGCATTTGACAAAGCCCAGTTCTTCATCAGTATAAAAGGAAAGGATTCTCCGAATTTTTGGTCATAGGAACTGCCTTGCTTCTCCTGACAATTCACAAAAATACAAAGCTTCTTCTACAGCTAAATCTGATTATGACATATCCCAGGTGGATGTATGTTATGCCCAGGTAGCATCATGATCCCAATTGATAGGTACACTAATTAAACATGTATTAAGATATCTACAAACAGTAGCAATCAATGATGTCATCTAGTACATGCTCACTGGTGACCTTTCTTGAAAATATATTCTATATGTTTAATGCGTATTTTGAACAACACACATTTATGGAACAGAAAGTTGGTAAGGTCTGTAAAAAGTGAAGGTTGGGAGTGACTGGCATATCAATAAAGATGATATCAAGAGTGATCCAGCTGTAACGCTTGCCACAACAAGGCTCAGAAGCACTCTCTGATTTCACTTGACTGGTCAGCAGAGGACAACTTCCTCTTACATATTTCCCAATTTATTTTTTGATGATGCCTTGGATATAGCCAGGAGTTTGAAGTGGTTCTTACCTCCAGCAGATATGTTCTTTGCCTGATGTCCTTCTTCATTTGTTTTCATCTCAACAAGGTTTAACTGGACCATGCTTTCTAAAGAAGAAAACAATTTCCCTCCATCACTGCCTCATGGAATCTTCTTTTGGGTTCTGAGATTCCCAGATACCCTTTTCTCTCTCTGTCTCTCTGTCTCTGTCTCTGAATGTCTGTCTTTGTCTCTGTCTCTGTCTCTGTCTCTCTCTCTCTCTCTCTCTCTCTCTCTCTCTCTCTCTCTCTCTCTCTCTGCAGCAGTTCTCCAGTGATGTGGCTTGCAGTGTTGCATCCAGGTCCTTTGCAGAGGAAGGGATGGGGAGGTTAAACAGATGAGGTCCACTTCTCTACTGTGTATTTTAACTTAGCTTCTCTTTTATGGTTTTTATACTGTTTGACCTCATAAAATACAAACAATATCAAATAAAGAATCTAAGGGATTATATGCTGGGGAAGAAAGCATGCCAGACTAAATTGGATTTCAGTCTTATATCTTTTATAGACAATGTCCTTCTCCTATGTTTTACCTGTAAAATAGCAGGCAAAGTAATGTTCCCTTAGTTCTATAAATAAAGATTTACTGTAATCCTAAATTGTTAACTGTGTTCCTTGATGCTACTGCAAAAAGAAGTAGTTATTCATGAATATGGTAATTGTTATGAGAGAGAGCCAAGAGTAAGAACTGACTCTAGATATAAGGAGATGCATTCAAAAATAAAAAGTGTTATTCACATACGGAACAGGTATTTAATATAAATACAAACACAGTAGGGAAAAATATACAAGAACAGACTGCATGCTATAAGGCAAGTGGAAAGGTCAGATGTGGCTATTTTGAAACAAATATAAGACATTATATGGATTTTTAGAATCCAAGGATAAGGATTCAGCATCTCAGTTTCCAATGTTTATCTGATAAGTACTGAAGTAATGTTCGGTGGTCAAAGTTATGCTTTGAGATGTACCCTGCAAACATACCCTCCCGCATCAGCACAGAGCTAGGAAATTTGGACCGCTTTTTACTTGTGCTTTTCGTATCAAAAACAACAGCAGCTTCTCTTTAGAATGTGCAGTTTCAAAGGAAATGGGATATCTTCTGACACACCCGCAAGATTCCTGACAGCAGCTGTCATGGACACTCTACTCCCAGGCCAGAGCGTATCACGATAACCATGAGCCTGCTTGTGCTGAAAGGTCAAAAGAGAAATCAATACAAAGTAACTTGAAACAGAAGAGAGGGTCCCTATCTTTCTGATGTGTTAGAAAAAGTTCTATCAGCTTTTGCTAAGGCATATTTTACCCCTTATGATTAATCATTTTGAAACATTAAGGAAGAACTCTTGTCAGAAGTAGTTTTTCTTGATGATGTCACATAACTAATTCTAGCCCAAATGGTTTAATGTTTGAAATTTGGTAGGATTGTGGTTTATCTATGCATTAAGTGTGAAAAAGTTATTTTTTTTAAATAAATGAGACCTTATGGAATCTTAGTAAGAGTTTAGCTTCCAAATTAAAAAAAAAATAATGAAAAACTCTAAATTTTCTCGAGTTTCTTGATTTAGATATTAATATCATAAATTGAATATCTGACTTCTCAGATTATAGTCTATTAAAAATAATTTTTAAAGACTGGGTATGTGACTCTGCTTGTTTAAACATCTTAAAAGCAGTTAAGTTTATGTTCCAATAATAGCAAATCAGAAGATAGAAATGTTTAAAAGTTAGAAAGACATACAGCAATTTTAAAAATAAATCAAACTCACATGTGTGAATACTATGTTGTCTCCCTAGTGCAAAAAACTGAAAGTGTATTTAAGATCCAAAATGTACAATACATATAGTGAAAAGGAAAGGAAACAATCTGTTCAAAAAGCTAGAACCACTCGGCTAGGGAAAAGGAGAAAATAAAAAAGTGAAATGATGATATATCTGTATGTATATTTACACACACACATGTATAATAAATAGACTACTAATCTGTTTTTACATCAAAAAGATGTTTGTGCCTTCATTGTTCAATTGATCTATATTTTATAATCTGAACAACTATTTAGAAGATAACAATATGCAATATTAAAAATAATTATGAAGATAAAAATAAAGTGACTCTAGGGTGTTTACAAAATATGTACCCAGAAAACTATACACAGAAATTGCAAGGGAAGAGCATGGAAATAAAATACTAAAAGATTGTAGGACTAAAGACAAGTTATATTACAGTCTGAAGCATTAATGCTGATAAGAATAACACACACAAATGAAAATTTAAGGGATGCACAAGAAAAATATGGTCTAGGGATCGTACTCAAAGCCTCAAATAATTTAGTTATTGAGCTGGAAAAATGAAAATAAACTTTTCAAATAATAAATCTTCCTCCAAAAATTTTGATAAAGATGTTATAAATAGCAAAGCTAGCACTCAAAATCAATACTAATCTTACAAATGTGAAGAAAAGATAAATGCAAATACTCAGGTTTTATAGTACACGTTAGCAGGAAACAAGCTTTTTCAAAAAAAAATGAAGCAAAATTAAAGAAATTAAAAGTACCTAAATTAATGTACCTGCAGTGGGACACAAATGTGAGAGAAACTTAACAGATTAATACTATATAATTATATGAATCACATTGAAAACTACCTGTAATAATTTATTTTTCTGTGCGTTTCTCTGCATAGAAAAGTTAATAAATTTATTAAAGTGGAAGAATTTGAGCATGTTATTAAAGATTTCTCTTAAAATTCTCAATTCATAAAACTACAGTTTGTATAAAATGATTAAGGATCAGATAATGTTCAAGCATTCTAAATATTTCTGTATTATGGGAAGTTATTCTTCTCAATTAAATTCATAAATCAAATATAATTCTCATAATAAATCATGAAGATTACTCAAGAAATCTCAAAGGCTAATTTTTTTATGAATATAAATGCAAAATGTATTAATAATACATTAGTAATCTAAACCAGCATGCTAAAAAATAGTGCACAATTAAATAAAACTTATCCACAAATATGAAGCTCATCCAACAGCATATATATTAAAATAATATATCCCTTTAATAAACAGTGAATATATAAATAGATACCAAAAATAATTTTTAAAAAATTTATATCAACTCTCTTAATTTAATAATATAAAAAATAAATTTAAACAACCTGAAAGTGGAAATATACTAACTTTATATGATTTAGATTTTAAATCAGCTACCTGATATCAATATAATTAAAGTTTACAATATATTTATAATGCATAACATGTACTATATACTGTCTACATTGTGTTTTCGTAAAATTATTGAAATCTATTTTTTCTGCAATTTACAGTGAGCATAGTCTCAAAAGACCTCAAAAATAATTTGACGTCAAATAGGAGACATTTTTAAAAATGTATCTATAGACAATAAATTTTACTTAAAGAAAAAAGAAGAAAACTATTATAAGCAGTGAAAATTTATACATACACAGTAAACATATAAAGTTAAATTTCATCTCTTTATAACATTAAGAGTAATTATCAGATCAACGTCATCAGATACTTAAAAGCCACACACACACACACACAAACGCACAATTCACCATTGTTTTGAAATACTGGAGTGCTTTTGTTGTTCTGTTTTAATTGGTTTTCCTCTGTTTCATTTTGTTTGGTTTTATTCTCTGAAAAATGAATTTTTTTTAAAGAAACATACTACTAGAATATGAAAGTGAAATAAATCATTCAAGTAATAGAAAAAATTATTTAAAAAATTTTTTTGTACTAGAAGTAGATCCTAGGACCTTGCACTTGCCAGAAGAAAAATTTTAAGGACCAAAGAACAAATTATAGAAAACTATGATTTAATATTTTAATGTGATGCAAAATTAATAATCACAGAATAATTTTAATGTAATCATTATAATTAAAAGTTAATTGGGAAAATGGGTATTCTTTTTGTTTTCATAATTTTGGGCAAGAGACAAAAATACTTGAGAATGCAGCTAAAGCTGACAACTAATCCAGGTGTATAACATCCACACAGGAAGAGCTTTTCAGAACGAAAAATTTTAAAAAGTGACTAGAGAAACATGATTGTTAATTTTAGGTGTCACAGTGTTTATTCAGCTATTAGACCAAGTAATGTTTCTGGGTATTCCTGTGAGAATGTTTCAGGGAAAACATTAGTAGTTGAATAAACAGACTGAACAAACCCTTGTACACAGGCAAGAGAGATTCATGTAGAACAGAAAGGAAAGAAAACGATTGACCCTGCTAGCTAAGGCTCAGACATCTATCTCTTTCTAATCTTAGACATCAGAGACACTGGCTCTCCAGTGCCTGGACTGCAGGGTTTACGGCACCTTGACCCTCCAATCCTCAGCACTTCTGAGGTCTGAGGTTTACACCACCAGTCCTCTTGAATTGTAGGACTTTGAACTCAACTAAATTACACCATGGGATTGCCTGTTCTCTACCTTACAAATGATATATTCAGGGACTTCTTTGCATATATAATGCATATATAAGCCAATTCTGCAATAAATCACTTCGTCTACAATTATATACCTTTATTTATATCTTTATTTCTCTTTATCCATACATACATGTACATGTGTCTCTACATCTATTCACATCTGTATCTGCATCTAAATCTTTCTCTGGGGAACCTTGAGCAACACACAAATGTAGTAAATAAACTAAAATAATAATTATATCCAGAGTTCAAGAAAGATATTTTGGATTGCAAAAAATCAACAAGAACTAAATCAAATGAATGAAAGAGTCAACAACTATATAAAGAGAGAAAAAAGTATCTCTGAAGTGTCAGAGAGTAATAACCCAGCAAACAAGAAGCAAAACATTTTCCCCACAGAGAAAAATATCAAAAGCTGGAGCCGTCGCTTCAAAATCACTCTACGCCTGAAGACAAGGAAGTAAAATCTTCAAAGTTTAAAGGGAAAACAATTTTGAACTTAGAATTCAACATCTATGCGAAGTACAAATTGAATATGAATGCAAATGTAAAATATGTTCAAACATGCAAGAACTTAAAAAAGATTTTCATATACTTATTCATAATACCGTGAAATATATTTTATCAAAACTTGAAAGAATACAAGAAAATCTTAGGAAGTAAATTGGGAAAAATCACAATTTGGAAAACATGATGGACTTTTATTAGAGTGTAATGGAAATAAATCACAAGGCTTCAAATATTCAAAAAATAAAAATTAGTCCAACCTAAGTGAGAAAATGAAATTGGCATGGAAATATCTCTCCTAAAAATGAATTTATTTCATTTGTTTGGTTATTATTTTAAAATTCAATTAATTTAAATCTGATACATAAAAACAAAAAGTACACAATAATGTTTTAGTTTGAAACACACATGTATTTTTTAATGTTTAAATTTGTTTCAACATATCTGTCTACTGAAAGATTTAACTTTTTATAATAAAAGCTTTGAAAATATGCTCTAGCACTAATTTGAAAGTAGTTTGAAGCAGTTAAATTTCAAAAAGCTACAATGAAAATTACATATCGTATCTATTAACCACTATCACCAGAATCATGACAACAAAAAGAATAATAAATTATCTGCAAAGAAAAAGTCAAATATGAATGTCACAAATCAAGTGCCAAGAAACTCAAAGTAGAGTTTCGAACAACTGATGGAGTTCCATGATTTTAACAGTCTTTGTCTTGCACCTAATTGAAAATTATTATTTAAATATTTTAAAAGTACCTGGTAAGACAAATTTTCATAAATGTTACTTTATGTCTTTTTTCTATACATGCAATATTCTAAAGTTTTTTTTTTGACCTGTTTATGAATGGCCTTTAAAAATGACAATTGCCTTTTAAGTGAGTTTTAAGAACAAATATATATATATATATATGTTGGATAAAAATTTTAGTTGGAAAAAAACTGTATTCTTTCTTGCCTGGACTCTGTGTCTCTTTAAAATCTTTTTTGGTCTCAAAACTTAATGAATAAACATACTTTGCATGAACAACTTGTACGTTAACACTGTTTTCATTTTCATATGTTTAACCACCCCCACCTTCCTAGGGAAATTTGTGCTTTATTTACTTCTAGATATCAAACAACGAGGTTCAAGAAGGAAAATGTTTTACAATTTTTGTGATAAATGTATATTTGGAAGATTTTCCAGCTTTTCTATTTTCCGGAAGAATAAGATTACAATTGGTATTAAGTATGGTGCACTTTATCAGTGGAGGTATCTAGGGCAGATATTACCATTGCTGAAACATTTCAGTTTCAAATTCAATTTATTGAATTGACACAGGTCTATTTAGTTTATCATTATGAATGTTCTAGGAATTTTATGTGGATTTAAAGGAACTGATTCATTTCACTGAGAATGTCAAGTTTATGAGCATATCTGAAGTTTTATAATTTCTTTATTATCTATTTAAAACACATAGTATCTGTAGTGATGTTATTTATTTCATTCTTGATAATTATAATAATTGTGTTTTCATTTTAGACAATATGGCATGACTTGCATTTATAATTCTTTGGAAAAAATGGCTTTTACTTGAATTCATCTTTCTTTTTGCTCCATTTCTTAATTATTTAAAACTATTATTTAATATTTTATTAACTCTGGTTTCTCTGGTTTTAATTTTTTTCTAGTTTAAGCGGAAGCTTACTTCATTATTGTGAAGCATTAACTGTTTTCTAATGGAAGCTTTCAGGGTTACCAGCTGTACTTCTAGCACTAACTTACCTGCATCCCAAACTTTTTATTAACTTGAATCTTCATTTTCAATCAGTTGAAAATGTTTATGAATTTCTCCAGTATTATTTCTATTTTACCCATAGGATATTCAGTTTATTCTCTAAATATTTAGAGATGTTTTAAATTGTTATTTAATATTCATTTAGTTCCATCCTATGATGGTTCAAGAACATACCTACTCAAATGTCAATTAATTTCAGTTATAAAAGCACTGAGTTTTGGCCTAGGATACATTCTTCTTGACAAAAGTTTCATATGCCCTTGAAACAAAAGAGCAAATTGCTAGTATTGGAAAAAGTGTTTTTCAGTAGATTTTTTTTTTTTTTGCTTTGTTCTCTTCTTTCAGTGGAAATAGATTTTCACTGATGTTCAAAAGACAAAAGCATAGAATTTAAGACTTTTGTTCAATAGGAGACGTAAGATATAAGGGTGCATGTGAATTTTCTTTCTCAAATACAACCCTTTTCCTTTCTCTGAATGACTCAAGAAAAGCTAAGGATTTTCAGAATACCCAATATTGTCATTGTTTTACGTGGATGAAATTCTGCTCTTTTAAACTTTGGATATCCTAAACTAAGCATATAAAAATCATAAGCTTTTGCCAAAGATAATAAGATTATAAATTTTTGAAGGAGTTCACTGTCATCGTATAAAGTATTTTAAAATTAATAACTATAAGGGATAAATGTTCACATGGAATTGCTGACTGGAAAACAGAAACTGTAGCTATTAAATTTTATAGTATTATTTATGTATTTATTTAAGTGAAACAAAACTGTTTGTGATGACACCAAGGTTCAAATAAAAGGTGCATTAACATGACAGTAATATGGTATCTCATACCAGTCAGATTATAAAAATCACTGAACCTTTGGAAAACTATTTAGGAAAAATGTAGCACCACAGTCTCTAAAATTATAGAATATTTGAAAAATATTTAGAGGGATGTAAACATTTACTACATATGGAAAGTGCAAATACATTGTGAACATAAAAATCATAATAAAATTACCTTAGATAAGTCTGGAAGTATACCAAAAGAGGGTAGATTTTAATGAAGAGAATACAATTAATTCAGATACATATTTTATTTTTTTCAAACTTTGTGATAGTAGCAGAGTTTTTTTTTTAAAAAGAGAAAAACCAATAAAAACAAAGATACAGTTTCAAAAACAAGGTAATAGGAAATTGACAATGGTTAATATATTGCATATTACCTTCACAATAGTTGCACAGATTACAAGTTATAGGCATGCAAAATTGATCAAACAATATAATCACAAACCATTTTTTCCAATGAACTATGAGAAATCAACAGTATGTGTGTGTGTGTGTATATATATATATATATATATATATATATATATATATTCATTTCCCCCTCATTTTTTTATCCTTTCGCCCATCCCAGTTGTTCTGTACATTTGAGCTATTTCTTTTCCTTCCTTAATATCTATTATAGATTTTATCACTCCACCTACCACTTAATACATTTATATTATTTCAAAATACAAAAGAAATAAAAAGCAAAAAATGAAATAGGTAAAAAGGCCTAAAAGAAGAAGAGTTATCAGTTTCATTATGATATATGAAATATAAATGTAGCCAAGAGAAGTTTAAGGTGAAGAGCTTTGGAAACCAGATTATGGTTTTATATAGAGCACCCTGAAAAATGAGTCTCCCTGAATGTACATTATATCTTACAAAGTCTAAAAGTCAGTCTCCAGTTGGTTCAATCCCAGATTGATGGTCCATCACTAGTCTAACTACAAATAATAATTTAAAGGATAAAGTCTCTAAAATAAGAGTTTATCATCAAAAGATACAGTATACATGGTACACAACATTTATTGGATATACAATATCTACCATTCTTTTGAAAATAACCAGAGTGTCCAACAAAGAACTAAGGAAAAAACTAAATATCAATATATTATTGATACTAAAGTATCAATATATTCATGGGTGATGGAAGCATTAAGTCACCAGGCATGGATTTAAAATAAATTTAAAGTGCTTAAAACTGGATCACAGATTACAAAAATTTCACTAGAAAGCATATATTTATGTATTATTTGGGAAATAAATGTATATGTGTATGAATAGCTTGAAAATATCAATACCTAAAAATAAGAATATTATAGATATCACCATTGATTTTTTTTCTCCTGATTTTGTCTTCTAGTATAATAGATCCTTTAACTTTCCTTTTCCTTGTCTTCTACTTCTCTTCAGTTATTACTGTCTTCTTTTCAGTGAAGTCATCAGGGACTCCTGACTGAGGAGAGTTTCAGGGCTGAAGATTATGCTGGGCTGGCTGATTTTGTGGGGCTAAGAGACACCCAGAGCTCTGGAGGTGGCTGAGGTTGTGAGCAATGAACCGACTGGGACCAAGAAAATACCCAAGGAAGACAATACATGTATTGTCTTTTCTGTGATATTTTTGTGCTTGAATTTCATATCATGAAATTATAATTTTATAAATTTTAAAGAATAATTAAAGTTGACAAGTCAAGATAGTTATGAACTTTGAGAAGGAAGTCAGTGATTGGTAGTGTTAAAGGATGCTTTTGGTAGTTTCTATTCCTTCTTTGGGATAGGGAATTATGGGTGTGTGTGTGTGTGTGTGTGTGTGTGTGTGTGTGTGTGTGTTTAATTGTGTATGTATGTATAAAAATGCATTAAACTAAATACTCAATATTTTTTATCTTTATTGACAATTTAACAGTAAATTTAGCAGTAAAATTTTACTTGACATACAAATAACAGAATTATCAAAAAATTAAGACATAGAGAATTATACTTGGCATTGTGAGAATAGCTCTGGGAGCAATAAATTAAATAGTGCATATGCAAACAGTAAGCAGCCCCACAAATGAAATACAAATGTTGTGGTAGGAATTGATGGAAATGAAGGAGGCAAAAACGGGCACAGAGAGGGACTTGAATACTCCTGCAATACTGTGAATGTCAGCTTAGGAAATGGGCAGTGGAAGGGTTTGGAGAGAAAGGAGAAGGGGAGGCCTGGAACTGAGGTGGGTTTTTTTTTTTTTTTTTTTTTTTTTTTCCATCAGTGCCGGGGATCGAACTCATGACTGCATGCTCGCAAGGCAGGCACTTATGTAACTGAGCTACATCCCCAGCCCCATAGGAACTGAGTTTTACAACCACAGTGACATTCCACCAGGCAGAGTTAAAATTCAAAGTTTAGGATTTTGGAAACTGTGCGGAAAAATACTTGGTCACATGCATCTAAATCCATTTATCTGGCACTGTGTTTGAACAAATGTAACAACATTAACACCAAAGTGTAAATGCTTTAGTCTTTGCAATTTAAAATCCAAAATATAACTTAATTTTTTGTTGGGTTGTTATAGATGGGAAAATGTTTAGGGGATAACATGATATTATTGCTTTCATATTTTTTATTTGATAGAAATTGAAATTAATAGATTATTAAGGGTTTTTATGCATATTATAAAAGCACTGGCAATAATACAAATAAATGGAGTCTCTAAACAGTGAAGACTATCAAAACAACAACCCCAGTCTTACACACAAAGAAACCATGACTCACAATATAGAAGATACTGTAAGAAGCATTAAGAACAAATAGAAAAACATAAATGACAAAATTCAGAACAACAATATCTGTTATAGCAACAAATGTCAGTGGGATAAACTAACCTATTAAAAGAAAAAAGACTTGGATGATATAAAAAATAAAACCTAACCACTCACAACATGTATAAGCTATATCTGACCCTGACTCAAAAGCTTTGAAAATAAAAAAAAAGCAAAACCACACCAGGCTATGATGAAATGATAAATCAGAGATTGTAATAGTAATATCACAATATGTTATAACCATGGCAATAATTAAATTATGAAAATAATAAAGGTAGAGTCAGAGAAAATTGGGTGCTGCTGCATCTTCAGCAACACAGAATAAAACATCAGAATGTATAACCAATAATTTCAGGCAATGAAAGGAGAACGAACAGAAAAATGGTACTGTATACCTGAGAGAACTTGTAAGTGCCTAAGGAACATTTATGAACATTGAGCAGGTATTAAACCATTTTTAGAAAGCTCATACATAAAAAGTCAATAAATTCATACCCTTTGTAAATTCATCCATAAAAAACTACTTGAACAATATTCTCTAATTTACAGAGAAATCATTAATTATTCCCCAAATAGAATGCAAAAATGGAACATCACATTTTAAAACTTAAAGAATGTGTGTAATAGATACTGTGTATAAAGAATCTTCTTGCTAAAAGGAAATCATATTTCCTACTATATGGGAGAATCATGAAGTAACTGTTTCATTAGGAAGTCAGTGGACTCACCTGAATGTTTCCCTCTTTCCCGAAAAGCACTTCTTTTACTAAACATGAATGGAAATAATAAATGAAATGAATGGGTAAGAAAACAAATGGAGATGAGTCAGGAGAATTTAAAGGAAAGCATTAAAAACAGTAGAAACTGTAAGTCATATTGTTAAAGATAGAACATGAGAATTTAAAAAAGCACAAATACCTCAAACTAGAAGTGACTTGAGGTGACAACCACAGACAGGCAGCCTGAGGGCATTTTTGGCCCGGATCACAGCAGCCTCAAGGAAACTGGCAGACACTAGATTCAGGTAGACTCAGCTTGCTCTGCAGCCTGGTGGTGCTCAGAGCTAAGGCTGAGGAATTGCAGTCTGTGCAGCTTCAACAAGGGACACCTGAACACATCTCCACCACAGGACCAGGATAAATCCGAGCTGTAGTCATTCTTAAAGAGATAAACCATCCAGGAAGCAATGGAGGCCAGAGCAGAAACTTGTTCTATACAAATTCCCCACCCAGCTTTCCCTGATCTTTTATGATGATGAGAGCTTTCTTTCTTGTCTGATCCAAATTCCTATGCATGCCCAACTCAAATCCTTCTACTAGATACTCTGGAAATTCCAACTTGGGATTGTAATGGGCTCTATAGTCTCCATGTTCTAGGATGTACTCACCAACATCCTGTCCAAATTAAAAACTGGCTTCCGAGGAGGACATTCATTTTTCTGTCACCATCTTGATCTTTTGTGTCAATTGGAATTGAGAGAATGTGGTCTCTGGACCACACACACACTTTGGAGGAGCATAATATACTTATTGGAAAAGTAAATTTAAAAACGAACACATGGAAAATTCTGTCTCCTGGGATACAACACACAGGACTGTCTCCAGCAAACTAAAACCCTAAAACTCCATCCTCATGATTCACATGGCTGAAGCCCCAGGGAAACTCTTCTCCAACTCTCTTAGCCCATGTCTTATAAACAGCAGTCAACAATGTTGGGAATGTTATTAAATTTGTAGGCTGTACCACTGCATACAGCAGAAATGGACACTGTCTCACAGTCTAGAAAAGGAAAATCAATTTAACTTTTAAATTAATGTTTCTTATTATGGTAAAAATTTTTTCCCATAATGTCTCATTATAGCAAAACTAGGGTTTGCAAAGCAGTTTATAATTTCCCAATGGTCTTGTGTGTGTCTATTTCTAATGTTTCTTTTTAATTCCTTCTCTCCTCCACCCTAACCCCAACTATTCTCGGCTTCTACATATCAATAAACAGAATTATTGTGCACCCGGTTTGCAAACACTGAAACTCGAGAGTAATTTTACCATTTTTTCATAACCTCAATTCCTCAGTAACAAGTCATTTCTTTACTCTTTCTATGATATTCCTCATGCTGTTGTCCTCAATTTCATGCCTCTATTTTTATAACTTCTGCCTGTCTTCTACATGTTCCAATCTTTTCTTTTCTGGTCTTTCTAGGTCCGTGCTCCAGAATTAATAGCCAGTCAGAAGATAAAAAATTATTCCCATAAATGCAGTTAAAAATGAATCTCCTGAAGAATAGCAGACCAACATGCATAAATGATTACTCAGTTGGATCCTATAATGCATAAATAAAATAACCCACACTACCAGGTAAGAGTGGATATGTCATTACCAGGAATTGTACTGCCTAAATTATTCATGATCACTGTTAAGGATTAGATCTAAAATGTTTCCCCAAAAGTCTCATATGTTCAAAGATGAGGCTTACTGAAAGTGATTGGATCATGAGGCAAATCTCTTTTAAAATTGTGGGTGTCATATGATGTCCGCACAATAAGAAAGCTGACTAAAATGACTACGATATTATTATTAAAATTGAACACGTACACAAATGTAGTCATTTTCTAGAACTATTTCAAAAAGTGTCAATAACAATGGCATTAGTGTGTTCAAAGAAAGAGGGAGTATTTTGACATGGATTAATTGAAGAATATTTTTACTGTCATAAATTGTTTTAAAATTAAGCATCATATTTTTATCATGCCTTGTAAATAAGTAAATAATTTCATTTGTGTATTTTAAATGTGCATATGTATGCATTTATAGTACCTCTATACACACAGATGTATAGATATATAAATATATAATACTTTGTAAATATAATGGTGAGCAATTTTTAGTCTATTTCGTTACTCTTTTCTCTCTTCCTACTCCTTCTACTTTATCCTCTCTATCAAGTAACCCACACATCAAATTAGCATATGTACTTACATATTTTTGTTTATGGCTGTATAATTATATACATTCAACCAATATATACTCATAAAATCATACATATACATAAATCCATATATGCAAAATTGACATTCATAATTATGTTTTATACTCTATAGAACGTTTTAATATATTACCTCACCAACAAATTACTTAGTGGAGATTCCTTTTATTCTTCATAAAATAGTCTATAGTACAGATAATCCATAATATATTTAGTCTTTAATTGATTTCACATTAGTTTCTCATTTTGCCACCATGAAATAACTGTATACAAGCAAAATACCTCTAAACGTATAAATTATCTATATGTAAACATGTAGAAAATTTTCTGGGAATCAAATTCTGATTGCCTGACAGTATCTACAAGAGTCTTATTGAGCTTTGAGCAATGTTCCTGGAGACAAAAATTGTGAGGAATAAAACAACCAGAATTGGGCAGAGGGAGACTGCACTACATTGCAGGCATACTCACACCAGCAATAGTTGGGGCAGATACACAGATGGCTGATTGCTCAGAGTTTTCATGAATGAAGCCAGGTAGGAACACATAAGGCTGTGTGCTCCATTGGGAATGCTGTCCCTAAAGAGGGACCATCACTTGGATAGCTAGCTTCTATTTCCTGGAAAGTGACTTGTCTGGGAGACCTTGCAGTTTTGCCCCTTATGAACTTAGCTGAGATGGAACTGTATTTCCCAGAATTGCCTTCCCTGTATTGAACTCTCTTCTTTAATGTTGAATGAACAGCAAAGCAGCAGGAGACTTGAACGTCAGAAGTGAATGAGTCAGAAGAGAATGAGATGTTTTCTTATATCTGAAAATCAGTATAGGAAGCCAGGCACTGGAAACTTGTGCCTCTTTGTTCTATTCTACTGACTCACCAGATTTATTAGTGAATTGTGTCTGTAATATCCCCTACTCGCAACTCATCTACTGTGGTGGTGCCTGTAAATCTTATACAAGTGACTGTGCAGCTTCATGAACATGGACACCAGTTTCTTCTCCAGGTCCCTCGTGGAACTAAAAGGTGGATGGTGGGAGATCTGGACTCTAATGTGTCTTCATAGACTCATGGGCCATACAGCATGGTTTCAGTTCCACTGTGTCTTTCCCTGGTGCATGCCTGGCTTTGCCTTCTGTCTGCTGATACGCCTCAGCTATCTGGACTTCAGACCCAGCACCAGAAGTACAGAAACAACACAGACACTACCTAGCCCATTATGATAGTTCTGATTCCTGTATCACTTATTATATAACACCTATAGCACATCTGTTTCTTTAATTAAACACAATGATACAATGCCCTTGACATTTGGAGAATGAGCCATTATGTCCTGGATGTGACATCTAGCTGTGCACTATAGGGCCCTCTACAAAAACAGAGATTAATTGCAGTGGAACTGATCACCACAATACAGATGGCTGGATAGAAGAACACATATATTTAAAAATAAGTCAAAGTTGTAATGATTCACATCTCCACAATGAGCACAAGAACTTTTATATGCTTCCTGCACAATACTTGATGCTGTTACTCCAAGTTTCGTCAGTGTGATACTTTTAACAGGACATCTTCTTATGATTTAAATTTGCATTTTGTTCAGCAAGTGCATTTCATTCCCTCATGTTTCTCAAGCATTTGAATATAGGACTTTGTGAGTTTGTGCTTTCATCCAACTTTTGTGTTGGTTTCTGTATATTTTTCTGGTGAATTTATAAGTTTTCTTTCACTATTATAAATATTGGCTAACCATAATCTAGTATTTGTATAAAAATAAATTAGGAACAATTGATTTTTACATTTTTTGACTTTGTGATATCATCTACTGTATCATTGATTTATATTTACAATAGAATGTTTATTTCACTGGAAATTCCTTTGAAAAATGCTACAAAATAAAAGTTCAAATAGATTTTCTTCTGGTAGCTAGTATACTTCAGTACTACTGTTTATTAAATAATTAAGCCTTTACCCCAATTTGATGAATCAATTTTATGTATGTGAATGTGTTTACATACACATATGTGAATTTATTTAATTTCATCAAAAAATGCAAGAAATGTTAAACCAGTAAATTTAAAATACTGAAACACAAATCTATCTGTAAATCTTTAGTATAATACATACAAATAAAATCAAACATAAATAAGATTAATAAGTGAAATATAAGTGTTACCATTATGTCAAAATATGTAAACTATTCTTTTACTTAAATTATTTAGAAAATAATGAATATGATTAGAAAATAAATTGAAATATCAAGTATTAAAAAGAAGGCAAATTTATTATTTGCAGATGAGATGCTTATACACTTTGAAAGATAATCAGCTAAAAGATATTTTAATATTAAGAGAATTTTATACATTAACTGATTAAAAAGTAATATATAAAAATCAATAGTTTTCTAGACAGAAACAGTAAAGTCAGAAAATCAAATGCAGGAAAGATCCCATATACAAGAGCAACAAAAAAGATAAACTGTCTAAGAATAAAATAGAAAAATGCTCAGTCTGTTGGAAGAAAGTGCTGACACTCTTCTGAGAGACATAAAAGATTTGAAGAAATGGAAAAGACGCATTTCTTATGTGTAAAAAGATTCAGTAGTGTGATGATATGCACTGACAATTTCAGATATTACAAGGACATGGAAAGTCCTGAGGCCCCTGAACAAGAAGAATGGAAGGAGCAGATACAGCAGGGAGTGATGGTCATGATTGGCCCCATTATTTCCCTGCTGGGTGTCGTAAGAAATACCCTGACATTCTTATATATTTTAAGTTCATATTTTTATTCAGCTAGCTAGGCTAATTCCTTAGGAAATCATAGCAAGTTTACTTTTTAGGGTCAGTCTTGTGGAAGGAGCCCTTGTCATAAAACACAGCATGCCTTTGGGAAAACCCAGAAATAATAAGTATGGAAATATTTAATTAGCTCATAAATAGTACCTTCAAGCCTTGTATAAGCACTCAGCTCATTTTGGTGTCAATTTGTTAACAGATTCACTACACTGTATTGCCATTGTCTTTTTAGATGTCTAACTAGACCAAGCCTTAGCAAATAAAGGTCTATGGGCCAAGCACATTCTAGTACTTGTTTTTGTAAATGAGGTTTCTTGGAAACACAGCCACACTCATTCATTGACATATTGCTTGTGGTTACTTTCACACTGTGTTCAGAGTTGGCTAATTTGTAAGGTTTACAAAACCGGCAACATTTACTATCTGACCCTTTGGAAAAAGAGTTACTCAATCTTGTTCTTGACTGTCAAATATTGAGGGCAAGCTGCTTCTTTCTCGACATACTCAGACTTTGTTCAAACACAATTTTTGTGTTATTGAACCAGCAAAAACAATATCCATTCAAGTTTCAGTAAAGATTATTGCATCTTTATGTACTTATGTCATTACTTACATATTTACACACCTAGTTTTCACGGAAGAAGGAGCATGTGGGAGATCTGAGAAGGCTAAGCAAAAACAAGATGCCAGAAATAGATAAAAGGTTGGTTGGGATATGAAGAAGAGATTGAAAACAAAAAAGTGATTACCACAGATTACCAGTGTGTGTATATGACAGTAGGATAAAAATAGTATCAAACGTAGTAAGATGTCTTCAAATCAAAGACTTACATGCTGTTGATTCTTATAATAATTTCCACTCCCTTTCCAAATGAAAATTAAACCTTATAATTGTTTTTTTTTTCAAGTAAGCAGACACTTTTCACTTGCTTTTATGGCCTAGTCTATCATCACTGAAACCAGAGCCACCATTATGTTTTTCTTGGGTTCTGCAGTGGCCTCCCAACTGGACTTTCTTTTATCAAGGTCTGGATGCTGTAGGGTAATAATGTGGCAGTCTTGCTCTAACTAGCTAAAGATGAAGAGAATTTGTTGTGTTGCTTTGTTTAAAGATTTAGTAACAGTCCAGACTCCTGGCATGATTGTATCAGGAAGCAATTCATTCATTCCACAGTCTTCTAGTCAAACTTGTCCACCATCTGACTTTTCTCCTGGAGTGTGATGAGCACCAGCAACAACCAAAACCTCTTTTCTCATACTTCTAGGAAGTGGGAAAAGATATCTTGTTCACCAACTAAGGATCAGAAATCACAAGCTTTGCGACAATTGAATTGATCTGAATTAACAGCCCTGGTATAGGGAAATATATCACACTACATGGCTTTTCGGTTTCAATATCGTAAGGGTTCTTAAAAGTAGGATTGGTGAAGAAAACTGTGCATCAGTGATTCTCTAAATGAAATATGCACCCTGTTCTCCTGGAAGGCTTGGTCAAGTGCAGATTGCTGGGTTTCTTTCAGAATTTGCTGTCCAGTGTACTTGGGTAAGGCATGAAGCTCTTCATCTTTAACAAATTTTGAGGAAAGTTAAAAAATTTTGTACTGGTTCTGGAATTTGCAAGAAATATCCAAAATCTTTCCCCAAACCACAGAGAGTATGAGAAACATGTATAGTCTACTTTTCTCAAAGACAGCATAAATATATTAAGTATAAAGCTGTTTAATAATTTCATTTTGCAGACAGGGAGCCTGAAGTTCTGCAGTGGTTGAATGAGGGCTGAGTTATTTGTCTATTTTGAGTTTTGATGTGGATTTTCATTCTCATTGCTGGGAAGGTTTTAGCCCCTCAGGCTTTCTCAAAGTCTCAAGTCTAAGAAAAAATAGAATTCTTTAATCATTTCTGAAAGAAAGAAAACAAATCTTTACAGAAAGTGCATCAAGGGGATTTTGAAGTTCTTTTGGACTGCATATTCTTAAAGAGATGAACTGAGGAATGAGCTAGAAATTAAGCCCAGGGAACCAAAGAAGTACTCAGTCCATGTGTCCTCAAGCCTTCTGCTTCCATTCTCAGGGTGACCTGAATGACAATGAGACTCGTAGTAATAATAACAAGAGCTACCATTCACAGTGGGTTAAAAATGGCAAGATCAACTCTGAGGTGCACCAGCTGTAGCAGGAGCTGGTGCTCATACCAAGGCCAGCTGCTCTGAATCCCCCAGTCATGGCATGTGCAGCAGATCCATGAGAGAAATGTGACTGAAGCATACCTGACCCTCACCCTGGACACCTTGTAGGCATTTCTAAAATGTTTCTGTAATCCTGAGATACTTAAACTGGATTCAAGTTGTCTTATCTTCTTGTGCGTTTGCAGGTGTGAAACCCTTTTACACTTCTTTAGGTGGTGGCTTCTAGCTAACTCTTTGGTCATCTCCCATCTGCCATAACAAAGCACCATTAACTGGGTGGTTTATAAACAACAGGAATTTATTTCTCACCATCTCATAGGCTAAGAAGCCCAAGATTCATTAAGATGTCATTTAGAGCACTTTTCAGGGAGAGGGTCTTCCTCTTGACTGGCAGACAGCCCTCTTGCTAAGTCCTCATGTGGCCTTTACTAGTTCATTCTGAGGGAGAGAGAGGCAGAGGAGCAGGTAGAAGAGGGAAAGGCAGAAAGAAAAGGAGGAGGAGAGAGGGATTCAAGGAGGGAGGGAGAGAGAGAGAGACAGACAGAGAGAGAGAGAGACAGAGACAGAGACAGAAACAGAGACAGGCAGAGACAGAAAGAGGCAGAGACAGGGACAGAACAAACTCAAACTCTCTCTTGCTTCCTTTTGTTGCAGTCACTAATCCCATCCGGAGGCTGCACCCTGCACCATCCAGTCCCACTTACTTTTCAGACCCCACCTCTAAGTATGGCTACCCGGGAAATTAAGGCTTCAGGTACAAATCGGAGGATAAATGAATATGTGGGGACAGTGTCTATACCACTAACTTGATTCAATTAGGTAAAGTTTCCTCCTTTAAAAGCAGAATAAGAGAGAAAGAAAGCCTGATCTGGAATGCAAATCCTATGAACAAAGAATTTAAAATTTACTCTCTGAATTTTCCCAGATGAAAAGGGTCTGCTGATTGATGATTGTTATTGTGGGCTACTTTCAGCACTGGGTAGAAAAGCTTCTGCAAACTCCATCCGACACTCTAATCGAGGCAGAGGATACAAAGAAAAGGTGGGCAAGGCTTAGATTCCAGGGGATGAGTCAGAGGACCAAGTCTCCCTTGCCAGGGTGTCATGTGGCTGCTTTTGTCACAGAGAGGAGAAACTGTGACTGATAGATTCCATGCCTTCCAGCCAAGTTTGCCCTGCATGGGCCTTCCTCCTGTTGCTTTCCGATTATTTTATACTCCTGCTAAGCACCCTGAGATCAGAAGCTCTCATTGTGAATGGAGAGAAAGCAAACAGGTGAGTAAGCTCTGCATAAAGCTTCAGTGCACAAGTGATGCCTCCTACGAAAGAGCATGTACCCTAAGGCACTTTTGAGGTACAGTCATGCTTAATTCTCTTGGTAGAATAGTAATAATAACACAGAGTCTTGCATGCAATGTAAAAGCAAATGAACATGTAATCCAATTTAAGGAGCAATGGTGAATTTCGAATTATAATGGCCCATACTTTGTAAATGGATTTTGTTTGATTTGTGTGATTCCTCCTGTGGTGCATTCTGGGGTCACGGGTTTGTGAGGACTTCCAACTGCACTAAAAAAAAAAAAAAAAATACTGCTGAAGGGCTGCTCAGTGAAAGAAAGGTGACATCCAGCACTTACATGTACACACACACACACACACACACACACACACACACTCACACACGCATTGCGGGCAAGCGATCTGGTCAAGCAGAAATTTGAGCATGTCACACAGATGAGTAACAAGGTAATGAAGTCTTAGTTGTGATTAAAATGCAATTCAGACTCAATCGCAAGTTATGTGATGAGGAGAAACCACGTCCTCCTCTAGGTCTTGTTTTAAGAAGAAGCTCCCAAGCTACATGTTTCCAGAACACTAAACAGTTACTATATTCCAGGCACTGTGTTAGAAGCCTTTAAAATATGTCATTATCATCTCATTTAATTCATCCAGAAACCCTGAATGGGTAGAGATATTATCCCTTCCATTTTATAGATAAGCAATGTTAGCATGGGAAGATAATTTATTTGCTTGAAGTCACATTGCAGAATAGAGAACTAAGATATAAACAGCTCTGTGTGGCTCTGGTTATTCACACATATTCAGTCATTTAACACATTATGATCCCATGTTCAATTTGTTCTGTACATGACTTAAGGAATATGACTCTTCCTTACCTTGTGGAATTACAATCTTGCATGGAAGTGTAGTTATTAATCAAGTGAGTAAATTATACTAATAAAATAACCCTGGCATGCATTGTGAATAATATTAGGAAATATATTTGGAAGTTATCTAGTCTGGGAGACATGAAAAAGAAGTAATATTTGAGATAAAATATGATTATTGATAGAGATTATCCAAGTGAAAAGGAGAAAATAAACATACCATTTGGATGAAATAGTATGTGCAAATGCCCTGGGTTTAAAGAGGCCAGGGGAGTTAAAGGAAGAGAAATTATATTTTTCCTTTCAGATCAAATAAGACTCTGGTGATGATTTTATGCACAATCAGAGAATTGTAAGTATCAGATTGATATATGATGACATCATGAACATGTTTTCATGTAGGTAGCAGCAATACAGGGCAAACAAGAGGGACAAACAAAAAATACAGTTTATTTCAGTATAACAAGGAATGATGATAGTAGTTTGGATGAGGTAAATGGACATTCAGATTGGAAGAAAGACATTTGGGTGTGATCGTCAAGGCTTAGAAGGTAATTCAATGTGTGTGTAAGAAAGAGATGTTCTTAAAGCTTACAGCTGCTTACTTTTTTGTACAGTTGATGGAAAATGACTGAATTCACTAAGAAGGAAGAGTCAGGAAATCCATTGATGATTAGAGCAGCCCCATAATCTACTCATGCTTCTGGGAACCTCTTAATCCAGTCAACCTGACACTGCAAACTGACAAAGCCTCCTTACTGTGGAGTTGTCTCAGAGATAACCAAGGTAAAGACAGAATGTCAGAAAGGTCACTCTTGGGATTTTGCACAGTTGATGGACGTACTATTGCTCGGTGACATGGGAGACTACGGAAATAACAGGGAGCTTGTGTGTCCGTGAAACCTACTGAGACGACGGGTTTCAAATTCAGAGGAAAGAGTTGCCGGTAAGGCATTGAGATTACCAGTGCATGGGTTCTATGTTCACATAGAATTGCCTAGGGATAATTCATGGTTTCACATGGCTCTAGGCCCTTTTGATTAGAGACCCCACACATTCACACATGCACTCAACATGATTAAGCTTTGCCTGAACCCAGCATTCACAGTGTTACTAAGGCCATGAAATGAGTTAAGCATGTAGAGGGTTAAAACAATCTGACTTTTGCTAGCTCCTTTAAGAGAAAGAACAGAAAGAGACGCATGTATGAATGAGGTCAAATTTTGGCAATCCATTAACACTTGATTTCGGAGTAGAAGAGGCTAATTGTGCACATAGGAATGGAAAAGAAGTGCAAGAATCCTAGAAGCCACAGCAGGAGTTTTAGGAAGGAGGAAGGATCAGTTGAATCAAGTGCTGCTCAGGTCAGGAAAGACACTCAACTTAACGTTGTTGGCTGGATTTCACAACAGGGAGGTCCTGGGAGAGACCACAGACACCTATTCATGTGAAGGTTAGAGGCAGAGTCAGGTCAGAGGGGAAGAAGGGAACGCAAGATAAGGAAACATTCTTCAGCAAATGTTTTCTATGAGAAAGTGTTGATAAGGATATAGATTGAGGGAAGTTTCCTCTCTCTCTCTCTCTCTCTCTCTCTCTCTCTCTCTCTCTCTCAATCTCTCTATGTAGAATCTAGGTTTTCTATTGTTATAAGAAATTTCTCTGTTGTATAACTTTAAACAATATCTTCTTATTGTTTCACAGGTTTGTAGATCAGAAGTTTGGATGGGATCAGGTGAGTTCTCTGCTCAGGGTTTCACAACTCTAAAATTGAGCGTAAGCTCTGATCTGGAGTTTTGGGGAATAAAGCTTACTCAGCTTTCATTCAACTTGTTGGCAGAATTCATTTCCCTGAGGTTGTAGGACTATGCCTCTTATACTCTGGAGTTTTAGTGAGATAAACATCCTGGGCACCTATATAATGTTTAAAAGACAGGTCTGCACATATGATTTCCATGCTTTCTGATGGATTACTTGAATTATTATTGTCTAAGATTGCCCCAGGGCGGGGAGAAAGTGTTATACTTTTTCTCTCTCTCCCCTATGTTGATTCAAACTCTTGAGCTCAAATGATACTTATCATCCTGTGAACTGTAAATAGTAATAACTTTACCTCTTCTTTTCCAGTTGGTATGCCTTTATTGCTTTTTATTACATGATTACCGTGGCTAGACTTCCGGAAACAATGTGAAATAGGAATGGTGAGACAGCTTTTGTTTCTGGCCATCTTAGAAGGAAAATGCTCAATTTTTCACCACTTATTATGTTTCTCTTCTTTTCCTAAAATGTTGACTATGTTTCTCAGGAAAAAAAAATATTTGCATTGTTGAATTTTTTTCCATTTATTGAAAAAATAATGTTTTTGTTCTTTATGAATATGTTTCTGATCCTCATAGTATACTTTAAAACCCTTGGGAAGGTGGGTTACAGGAGATGACTGCTGTGAATTGGTCTAACCTTTGTAAACCTAAGCTAATCCAGTTGATCAAGACCAAGTACTAAGTACAGAAGAATCACTAAGGTTAAAAAATAACATTTGTCTCTTCATGGCTTATGGAAACCAAGATGTCATTAGAGTGACGTTGAAGCCTACAGAAATTGTATAGAATGCACTTGATAAGATCAAAAGAAATGGGAGGAACCAGATAACACCTCTCACAAAAGAACTAGAGAAAAGATAATTGATCAGTGCAAAAGGGCCTCATTAGACAGGATTCTGAGTTCATTGTGGTCAGTTAGAATGGATTTACATAGAGGAAGGGTAGTCTGACTTTAAACACTTATCAGTAATATTAAGTAAAATCATCTACAAAGTACAGAAAATGTAAATAGCTATATGAGCAAAATTAGAGCTCCTAGCTGGTTAGGATACAGCAACCAAAGCTAATGGTTCAGGTTTGAAATCCATCAGACCAGGCTAAAATGAGAGACATAGAATCTTGACTGCACTCATGCTAAAATGGATTGCCTTTCAGAATGTTTTAGTTCAAGAATTCTATGAGAAATATTCTTACTTGCCTCCAGGCTCTAGGAAAAAGTTTATATTTGTAATACCTCAATCATATCTAATTTTTAAGGGCACAAATTAAAATATTATATACCTAAATTTTCTTCTCTGTTCAAATCCTTGTTTCTCATTGTAGATGCTATTTATTATTTTCTTTGGATAATGGAGATATGAGAAAAAAATAAACATAACTTTACTTCTGCGATCTCTTTAGTTTTCACGTAGTACATTTGTTGGTTTCAAAGATGGTTTTTGATGACCTCAATAAGAGGTTTGAAGTTTAAAATGAAAGTCAGTATTTCTCATTGCTTTTAGGAAATTACACAAAAAAATTAAGAACATCCTAGCTCTGAACTCACATGTTAAAGTCTACATTTGGGCCTTCCTATGTTTGCTTGTATAATAAAGTTACATGATCACAGTTTCTAAGAATGGCATATGTGAAACTACATCTCAGAATGAATTCCCATGGAGATCTATTTAAACTCCCGGAGGATCTCAACTACCAAATATAAAAAAGGGTGAATTAGAAATACAGGTTAGTTGTTCTGTCAATTATTTAAATGAAGGATCCACTGCATCTAAAGATAAAATGTCTAGGAGAATTTTTAACTCCTCTACAAATAAGAGAACACATAGACATTTAAACAACTGAATCTTAATTAAGACCTTGGCAAGCAGTTGTTGTTAAAAAAATAGGTAAACAAAAGTTAAATATAAATTCACCATAAGAAATAATATATTTGAGTGACATTTGTGGAATTTCCTAATTTGTAAAATAATTTCTGCTTCAGTTTAAGGAAGATGAAAGCTGAGAAGGATGAAGAAACAATGTCATGTTTCCAGGTAATTCTCACAAATAATTGCACTATTTCCCACCAGGAATTAAAAGTAGGACAGAAACAGAAAAATAGTTAAGCAATGTGGAAATTTTGAGCTATGTTTTTAAAATTGCAATGCTTTAAGGCATAGGAGAGTTGGAAATCCTGTAAACAAGCTATCACTGGATGAGAGAAATGGAAATCTCATGGAGGGGACAGAATTGCTAATTTTTTCAGTGAGTCTTCACTGCTTCTCCCATCATACTGACAATGATCCAAATAGCTCCAAAATGGTCTCTAGAAAATGTGACAGGCTATGGTACATTCTGGGCAGGCATCATCGATTTGCAAAGATAGAGAAAAAGGCTGTAAAATCGCTAGCGTTAGCACTGTGGGAGGCACTGTGGTGCAGTGCTCAGGGGTGCAAAGTCTGTTAGAATCCTGCATGAGTTTGACACCTGACTCTTCTTCCTTACTGTGTAGCACTGGGAAATTCTCTCAAGGACTGTGCCTACCAGTTTTTCATATAGAACATATGTAATAATAACATCTAGCTCATAAGATTAAGTAAAATACTTTTAGTAGTATGGGGTATATAGTTGCTCTCAGAATATTAGCAATCATGAACTTACTGGTGTGATGTGAATACATGTACAGTACTGTATAGGGGGAGATTCCTATGTTTGGTTCATTGTCAGCTGCACTGCTCCTCAAGGTTTGGTTTTGTTGTTCGCTTATTCTTCTGTAGGGAGTGGTGACACTCATTATGATGACATTTTGTTTCTAGGCACTGTTTCTTATGTGACTTAGGGTTATAGACCCTAGTTGAATGAGTCCAGATCCTAAAGAGAAATGGCTAGGATTGGGAAGAGTCAAGACCTTGAATACTGGATACTGTCCAGTATTGTCAAGACTGGATACTGTCAAGAATACTGTCAAGACCTTAACCTAATGGACTGAGGTTTTAGAAAGAGTCCCTATCCCATCTGGAGAAACAAGCAAGAAATCAAGACAGTAGGTTCTACAGGTTGGTTGAATATACAAACAAAGAGCTGTCGCAGTGGGAAAGGCTGTGCATTAGTTAGCATTCGTGTCATGGGACAAAATACCCAACAGTTAAAATTTAAGGATGAGGAATATAATTTGACTCACAGTTTCAAGGGTTCAGTCCATAATTGTCTGGCTGCAAAAGAGAAATATCATGACAAATGAGCTTGATGTAGCCTCTTTATATGGGCTGAGGAGCAGAGTACAGGAAAAGCTATGGCAGAAATATGAGCTTCCAAGTTATGCCCATGGTGGCCCACTCCCAACTGGGCCACACTTCCTACCGGCATGTACACGTGTGAACATCAGTGAATTAATCACCAACAGATACAATCAATTTTCCAAGAGTCTTTTCATTCACCCAAGTTGGCATTTAGATTAATTGGCACAAGATACAAATCACTAGAGAGCAGATAGATTTCCATTAATCCTCAGGCAAGCTAGATATTAGGACTTGCGTCCCAGGGCATTCAAAGTCCCATCCTGCTGTCTCTGTAGAATTCCTCCCCAAAAGACCTTTGTTTTATATCACACTGGCAAGCTTACCACTGTTGGCAGGACAGTGAATGAACTTCTCACATGAAGTCAGTCATAATGCAGTGTCAGGCCCAGAATCCTATCATGCCAGGTATTGCCAGAAATGAATCCAAAATATACTATTCTGCCAGTTTTGATAAGTGACAGCTAACCTATTAGCAGAAAGACATGCATGGAATTGTAAATATCTAAGAAAGACAGCAACCAGGGATCTGCAGGGTACAGATGGATGCTTGAGTAATAAGTTTATGAGAAATAGTAACTAGTGTTTCCACCAGTAACTGGGAGATAAGTAAACATTTCCATCGTGTTCACCCTATTATGTCCCCATATTTTGAAAAAGCGGTAAACTGTATTTATAGGAATTATATCTAAATTCATGTTCTTTTAAAAATAAATGATAATTACACAATATATGATGTACTCTATAAAACTTAACACTCCAAAGTATTTTTCTATATTTCAGTATGGCTAAGATATTTGTAGCTTTTATATAAAACAGTGACAGTAAAATATATGAATGATTTTAAGAGTCTACTTTTTCTGATGACACTTCAGAGGTAAACTTAAGAAACCAAATACTGATGCAATTGGTTGTTAATAAATTGTTAGAAAAGCAAAGAAAGAAAAAAATGAGAATTTTAAAAATTTTTATTAGAACATTAGTATTATATAATAATTACAGTCATTGTGAGGAGTTTTAAGGTATACAAAACACACTTTGGTTCTTTTTTCACCCTTTTCTCCATTTTCTTTCAATCTCTGAATCTCTCTTCATATTTTAAAAAAATACTGTATCTTCTTTATCCATTCATCTATTGGCAGACATATAGATGGACCTCAAGACTTATCTATTATGAATTGTGTTGTTGTAAACATAATATGCATTCATCACTGTATTAAAAGGTCTTTAAGTCTTTCGGGAAGATATCTAGATGGGGAATAGCTGAGTCAAATGCAATTTCTAGTTTTGGTTTTGTTAGAAATCTCCATAGTGGTTGCATCTTTTACATTCTTGCCAACCCTGCAGAAGGATTCTTTTTTTGTCCCTGAAGCCTCTCCTGCATTTGTTTTAACTTGATTTCCTGATGATAACCATTCTTTGTGGACTCACTGTTGTTTTAGTTTGTATTTATCTAGTGCTTAGTGACATTGAACATATTTTCATGTGTTTTATTGACTATTTGTATCTTTTTGAGAAATGTCTATTTGTTTAAGTTGCCAGTTTTTGATTATTTTATTTTGTGAGATCTAATTTTTGAGTTCTTTATGCATCTTAGACATTAATACTCAGCCTGAAGAGCAGCTGGCAAGTGCTTTTCCTATTCTGTAATTTGCTTCTTCACCTAGTTTCTTGTTTTCTCTGCTATGCAGAAGCTTTTTAATTTAATGTGGTCCCATTTGTTGATTCTTGGTACTAGTTCTTGTGCCACTGTGATTTCGTTCAGAAAGTTCTTGCTTATGCCTATGTCTTAAAGAATTTTACTTATTTATCATCCTGCACATTAAATGTTTCTATTTTAACATTTAAATCTTTGACCCATTTTGATTTTAGATCAGTACATGGTTAACCATAAAGTCTAGATTCAATTTTGTACAGGTAGATACACCGTTTTTTTCAGCCCTGTTTATGAAAGAGACTGTCTTTCCCCTAGTATACTTTTTTGATCCTTTTGTCAAAGACCAAATAGCTGCATGTTCCTGGGATTACTTCTGTTTCCTCTACTTTGCTCCATTATTTTACATATCTCTGTGCCAAGGACATGCTGGTTTTTTTTTTTTGTTTGTTTGTTTGTTTGTTTTATCACTGTAGCATTGTTATGTAACTTCCAACATAAGATTGTGATATGTTCTGCTTTGCTCATATTTCTCAGGATTGTTATTGGTATTCTGTGTCTTTCCTGGTTATGTGTGACTTTTAGGATTGTTTTGTGAAGAATATTGTTGCTATTTCAAGTGGGATTGTATTAAATCTATACATCAGTTTTGGAAACATTGTCATTTTGACTATATTGGTTCTTTCTATCTGGTAACATATTTCCACGTTCTCTTTGATCTCCTTTTTTTAAAAAAGCACACTTTAGTTTTGTTGCAGAGGTCTTTACTTTCTAGAATTTAATTTTTCTTGATACAGTTGTGAACAGTATTGTCTTCCTAATTTTTTCTCAGTGAGTTCATTATTGGTGTACAGAAACACTATTGCTTTTTGTTTGTTGATTTTGTAGCCTGCTACATCCCTGAATTTGACTTTTATCAGGTAGAGATAAGGTATACTTACTTTCTTCAGTGTTTTTTTTTTTTAATCATGAATGGATGTTGTATTTGTTAAAGGCTTTCTCTCAATCTATTGAGATGATCACTTGATTTTTGTCCTTGCTATTGGGCTTTTCTTTATTTGGTGATTTTCTTTTTTGATTGTTTGCTTTGTTTTGTTTTGTTTTTGTTTTCTGCTTTAATTCATTTCCTGTTATTTTATTATTCAAAGCTTGGTAACTTTTGTGTATCTGAGAGTTTTATGTATTTCTTATAAATTCCCCTATTTATTGGCATACAGGTTTAAAAATCAGTTATCAGCAATATTCTGGATTTTGACAGAGTCTGTTGTGTTTTCATCTTTTTCATTTCTAAGTGCCTTGATTTGAGTCCTTTGTTTCCTTATTTTGGTAAAGTTAGCCAAGTGTTTGTCTACTTTATTTATTTTTAAAGAATTAGCTCTTCAATTAATGATTTATTTTTGTCTCCATTTCATTGATTTTCTTTCTTTGATCTTGATAATTTCCTCCTTTGTACTAGCTTAGAATATGGCTTGTTCTTGTTTTTCTAGAATCTTGAGTTGCATTCTGAAGTTATTTATTTGGGCTAACTGCTTCTGAGGTGGGCATTTACAGCCATAAATTCCACCCTCCAGGACTAGAAGTAAGAAACATTAAAAATTATTTCTTAAAGGATTGTTTATTTTTAAATCTCTTCAGTGTTCAAAAAAGAATACTCTTGTATTCTAACTATTACTGAAACAAATTTAATGGTTCAAAAATATTTTGCAATTTTAACTGCTTTAGATAATCGTATTACTAAGTTTTTGTTAGTTCATCAAATAGAATAGTTTGCACTGTCTTGTCGGATTGTCCACTTTTTATGCTTTGATTTTGTAACTTGAACAACCACTTCTAAGATAACAATATGCAATTTATCAACTAATGATTTCTTACTTTTTTTTAAATTCTGTATTATTTCTTTTTGCTACTTTTCTCTAAATAAAAAAAAAACATATTTTTCTGTGATCTCTCATTGCCTTCTATATTGAACTGGCTCAGCTTATTGATTTTGTTTGGGCTTTCTTTCTAGGTAGCTGGGTTGCAGTCATCTGAAGTTTCCTTGGATCTGGACATTCAATTGGTGACATTATAAACACATGTGATGTCTGAATGAGGTGGCCTAACCGGGGGCCTGGTTGGATTTCTCTTCCTGCCTTTGTCTCTCTGTCTCTCTCCCCAACTCTACTGTTCACTTGCAGAGCCTGGTCTCCCTCATACTAGGGCAGCAGGGTTGCAGTCAGATATTTTGTGGTGGCTGGCAACCCCTAGTCCAAGAGACCTGAACTGCAAGTTTCCTATATCTTGCTCTAGAAATTCTGGGTACCTTAGGTCTGTGGGTACATCAGTTCATGAAATCCAGTCCATATAAAAAAGAGTAAATTAATTAGATCTCATCTATCATTGGAAAGAATATTAAAAGCTCTATGGTAATATTTTAAAAATTCACGTATAGCAAGGTGTGCTATGGCGGTGCACACCTGTAATCTCAGCCCTTGGGAGTTGGAGTCAGGAGGATTGCCATGAGCTCAAGGTCAGCCTGAACTACATAGCAAGACCTTGTCTCAAAACAAACGAACAGTACACATATAGTAGCCCAGTTTATATGATGATTACATCTTGCTAGTCCATACAGCAGCCTTCATTATATCACCTTTCAGGTAAATGAGTTCTGAATGACATCTTATCTTGCTGATGAAGTAGCAAAAAAGTCCCAGTTAGTTCATGCAATTCAATTTACAACATCCAGGAATTTTCCAATTCAGAAGGCTGTTGCGTGGTGATTTGTTCAAAAAAAAAAAAGAACCTTGTATGAAAGGAGAGTAAAATCAACCGATCTGAAACTATTCAACACAAAATACTGTCAAAAATTCTGTAGGGAGCTCTGTAGAACAAGTTTCATATGCAGGGATTTGTAAGGCGCTAAAGCCTAATGGCCATGGCAGGACAGAAAGCTGCATTCTGCTCTTTCTATACAGTCACCAGGTGGCTGAGATGAAGAACAGATGGGCAAGTCCCAGAGAGTAGCTCGTGTCACACATCTGGGACATTAACACATTGGGAGTGGAAAGTCCTGTGCTTATAGTAGCAGAAAGCTCGGTGTAAATCTTACGCTCTTTTGTCTGCACTGAGAACCATGGGGAAAAATACCAGTAGACCACTAATCTGAATGTTCACGAGGAAATTCTACAACAAGCACCATCTTGTGATCAAAAGAGAAGATAGGATGAATATATCCTGGGGAAAAATACCAGTAGACCACTAATCTGAATGTTCACGAGGAAATTCTACAACAAGCACCATCTTGTGATCAAAAGAGAAGATAGGATGAATAAAACCCCAGGATTTATGTGTTTAATAAATATATAATATATTAAACATATACATAAAATATATAAACAAATATATATTATATATAATGTATATAAATAAGTATATAATATATATTAAATATATAATTTATATTTAATTGTCTCATAAGTGAGACACTTTTGAAGGAAACCAAGGAGAAGTGATTGGAAATTATATCCCATAAAATGAGAAAAATGTTATTGGCTTACTTTTCAATGGTGATAATGAGAAATTAGACCAGAAATCATTGTAAAAAGCCATCCCAACAAAACTGTTTTATATAAAAAATAATGAGAAGAGAACTAATTTAGTTAGCTAATTATCACATGCATTTCACATCAGCCCCAAAGCAACCAGAAACCATTAGGAATACACCCTGCTGGTCTCCTCAAGCAGGGAACTAATGGGAACAAACCTGGAACTGGTTTTTGCAGAAATGAATCCACCATCTTCAAAAGGTGATAATCACCATGGGCCTCCCTTTGTGATCTGCATCATGTGGCAATTCTCCCTGGAGATTTGGGGGGGGCAGGGAAAGTCTCCATCTTCACCTCTTTCTCATTCCCCCCAGAGTGTTGGAGGTACAAGGTGAATCACTTTACATGGATTAATTCATCTCATTAGTGACAGAGCAAACTCAAAATTCTCACCACATCTAGTGCCATAGGCTTTTCAACAGACACAAAGCTCTAGCTGTTCCTATCAAGATGTGAGGTTGGGAGATTATTTTCCCACTATGTGCATATGTGTACATAGATCATGTAGTTAGTGTCTTTGCCCACCTGTCAAACCTTAATTTTCATTTATGCATTCATTTAAGATAATCATTACTGTCTTATTTAGGCCATTAGGCAATTAGGAATGAGACAAATAATCTCGTTATTTAATGAACTCATAATATAATCGCAATATAATGCATAAGAGAAAAAAATACAGCGCACTACAATGCACTATGTCACGGAAATTATTAAAAAAAAATTACCTTGGCAGAAGACAGATCAAATAAGACATCAGAAAATTTTAATATGATAATTGAAGGAAGCAAAAATACGAACAAGCTGATGACAAACAGCACAGACAAAACATAAAAATTTATAATTAGAAATATTCTGCGTGCCTGGTGCTAGATTCATCTGGGGCTGTAAGAGACAAATTCAAGTTCATGTATTGTACTCCCAGGCTGCTTCCTGGGCAGCATCTTCATTAGCACTTTCACCAGCCTTGTGGGTACTTTGGAAATGTGGACTCAGAGGTTCACCCCAGATCTACTCAGCCTGAAGCTGCCTTGTTACCAGACCCTATGTGATTTGCAAGTATATTAGAATTTGAGACACACCGGTCCACAGCATACAGTAAATTACAGTTCAGCTGGAAAATGATGAAAATAAAAAGAAAAATATAAATATAGTTTTTGACCACTGAGAGATACAAACCTGCCAGGATGCAATAAGATATATAATTGCGTCTTCAGATTTCTGTCCCCTTCTATGATCCCCACAACAGAGATTGTGCTTAACAGCTCACGTGGGCAGAAGTGTCATGGTTTTAGATGAGTATCACCATGTTTCCTCATTGGTTAAAGTATTCTGTAGAGCATCATTTTGATGGTACATTTTTACTTCTGATATTTTTTAAAATTCATATCTTGTTGCCATGTAAAATAGACTTTGATGAACTGGTTGACAGACATTTGAGTTGTTTCCAAGATCTAATTATTACAAATTGTTTTTCTATAAACATGGATGTACATATATTGCTGTGGTATGATGTTTTTAATTCTCCTGGGAAAATATCCAGAATGGTGATAGCTGGGTTGAATAGGACTGCTAATCCTAGGTTTTTTTTTTTTTTTTTTTTTGAATCTCCACACTGATTTCCATGATGGTTGCACCAGTCTATTCCTACCAACAATGGAGAAGGATTCCTTTTTCCCTACGGTCCTTCCAACATTCGTTATTGGATGATTTATTGATAGCAGATGTTCTTTTTGGAGTGAGATGAAATCTCAACATTGTTTTAATTTGCACTTCTTGAGTGCCCAAGGAAATTGAAATTTATTTTCATATATTTATTTGCCATTTTATATTTCTTCATCTGAGAAGTGTGTATTTATGTGTATTTATTTTATATGCCCATTTTATGGGTTAGGTCTTTAAATTTTAGGGTCCTAATCTTTTTAATTCTTTATGTTTTAGATACAAGTCCTTTGAAGGATAGCTAGCAATACTTTTTCTCATTCTGGGAGTTGTCTTTTCACTTTATAAGTGATATCTTTTACTGTGCAAAAGCTTTTTAATAAGGTGAGATACCATTTGTTGAATCTTTGTAGTATTTCCTGTGTGGTTTGGGCTTTGTTCATGAAGTCTCTGTCTATACATATATCTTCAAGATTTCTACCTATTTTATCTTCCAGTAGATTTAGTGTTTATGTTTTAATATTTAGATTTTTGACCCATTTGGACTTTATTTTAGTGCACGGTGATAGACATAGGTGTAGTTTGATGTGGTCTTTCTATAGAATGTGACACTACTTAGCCATAAAGAAGGATAAATTTGAGACATTTATAGGTAAATTGGTACAACTCGAGAACATACTGATAAGTAAAATAAATTAGACTCATGTGTGTAAAGATCATATTTTCATCCAAGTGTTAGAAGTCAAAAATAGGTAAGATACAACACATTATTAATGTGTTAATTTATTAATTTCATATTAATAATATGAAAAAGGATGAAATTGTTCAAAAGGAAAGATACTGGGATTGGGGAAAGGAAAAAAATGGAAGGGAAAAGAAATATATATATATATATATATATATATATGTATATATATAGGCAAAATAGTTAAAATAGTTATGCTACTAGTTTCTCTTAGTTCATTGAAAAGATAGGTTTATGCTAAATTTTTTGGACAATTTTTCATGCCTATATTTTGCACTCCAAGTTACTACTTTGAAAATAACAATGGTAGTGTAATAGCCATCACTACTCTTCTATTATCTTGCTTTGAAGTTTTAGTTTCTTTTTTCTCTTTAAAATAAAATTTAAGAATATTTCTTTCCTACAAAATACTACTTCCACTCTTAGTAAAGAGTAATTAAAAATAAATACACTCAGTATTTTATTGCTCCCTCATTATTCATTATCTCCCTTAAGAAGTATTAGCTCCCCATAAATAATTTCAATTTTCTCGCTTTTAGTTATTGAAAATTGAAGATTCAAACACAAAAAAGTTAAAAATAAAATAAAATAGTCTTGGAAGGATCCTTAGCCTCAGAGTAGAGATATAACAGCAGAATCCACAAAGTAAATCAATTCTAAGATTTTGAGTTTTTAGATAGATTTTGAAGAAATATGTTTTGGGATTTGCCGAATATAAGCTTTAATCTTCAAAATCCTGAGGTACAATGAATCAGAACCATAAACTTCAACTATCTATGGTGGATTAGAATAAAATGATGAATTGGTTCATGTGAGTATAGAGCCAACGATCTGTTACCTATACTCTGGAGGCCCAAGAAAGCTTGTTGAAGCTCAAAAATCACAGAACATAGGAAGCTTACAGCATTTGCCTTCATCCAAGTTCACAGACCTGAAAACAGAGAACTCCGATGATCACATGTAGGTGAAGATGGATACACTGATTAAGCAGAGAACAAATTTGCCCTTTCTCTGACTTTCTCTAGATTAGTTGGGGCCCTCCCACACCGGTGAAGGTGTATCACCTTGACTGAGTCCACCAATTCTAATGCTCATGTCTTCAAGAAACATCCCCAGACTCACTCAAAAACAGACATGTTTTTCGGATGAATGGATATTTCTCGGAAAGAGAAGTACAAATAACCAGCAGTTACATGGAAACACGGAAATAGCAACTTTGACCACTTGAGAAAAAATCCAAACAATACTGTGATTTCATCTTACTGCCTGCACTGATGATAGACCTCCACCCTCTGCACAAAATCTGACCTCTGACAACTGCTCTTACACAGTAAGTAAGACGTGACCCAGTTCATGAAGACAACAAAGATCTATTAAATGTCCATAACCCTATCATATTAAGTACTGATAAACCTATTGCATTAAATGTTTATGTCTATCAAAACGGGAACATAAGTTCTACTTTAGAAGAAAAACAAGATACTCTTTTCCACTAGTTATCTGACATGAGCATTACTGGTGTGGACATGTGTGCCTGGAAAGCGAAACCAGGGCCAGCCCTGCCTGCAAATCTATGCGATCAGTGCTCTGCCAAGCAGAACTCTCACAACACGACTGTACATGGGTGACTCACTCCTGTGCTTCCTGCATTCTCGGCAGGTCAGTTATAACTATTTCCAGTTTTAACCCTCCTAAGAGAATGCAGTGAAATAAAATAGGCTGAGTGATGTTATTAGGAAGCTAATATTGCATCTTCTAAACTTTAAAATTCCTTCATCATGCAGATGTATTTTGTTAACATTTATTAGTATCACATTCTAGAGAACACACCCCAAAATTCATCAAAGCACACATATATTCTCATACCGAAATAGGGATCCATTGGGCCAGAGGAGACATTTACTTAATATTCAGATCATCATAAAGTTGAGACCAGATCACGACTCACTCAGCATCTTTAGAAAACTTTTTCTCACTCAAAATTTTGTCTGTCTTCCAGAAAGAGAAAGATTGTTAGCATCCTGGTGTGTCACTAAATGAAGGGCTGAAGTGCTGGCTCTTTGAATGCATGAGTGGATCAAGGCTGACTGGGGTTTGGTTGCTGAGTTGATCCTCTTACTTTCTATGTAATCTTGTACCAGTGACCTCGCTTTTTCTGAACACAACTTTTTGGTTCTGAAAATTTTTCATTAAACGTTAGATTCTTCTACTATTATTATATAATTACACTTAAACTTTTATGTTCCTCCAAACCAGTCCAATACACAAAAAGAATAGCTCACTGTCTAATAGATAATGTACATAGAAATAAAATATACATACACATATACTTCTTTCTTAGAGAACTTAGGCTGCCTCATAATAAAGAGCTCAGTTGTTCCATGTTGCACCCTAGTAGATAATCATTCATTCAAGCACCTTTTTTTGAATGTTGGCTTTGTTACTTAAACTTATTTTCGACAAATTCAATAAAGGCCATATTGACTTGTGTATGTTTTAGTGAGAGGTTGCGGACAATAAACAAATAGTAGGTGCTGAATTATTGGCATATATTAGAAGGTCACAATTACTATCGAAAAACATAAGTCTATGTGGTAAGAAACTAAGGTTGGAATTTGTAAAGTCTTGCAGTTAAAACAGGACAATCAGGTAGCCTTCAGTGAGAAAATGTGATGGTGTTTGCCATGTGCATATTTGAAGAAAGAGCATTGTAGACAGAAGAGAGTCCATGGTACATGTCCTCAGGCAGAGCAAAAATGAGGAGACTAGAGTGCTGGAGCTGATTTAAAGTGGGGCAGTGGTCCAAAAGAGAGAGAGGCGCAGAGGCAGACCCACAACCTGATTTTCCATGACAGGGGACCACGTAGGCCTGGGATTTTATGCTTCAAGCTGGGGAAGTAGAGTCCTCTGCTGAGAACCGTCATCCTACTTTACCTGTGCTAAGATTCTGCAGAACAAGAGACTCAGCTGGACTGTGACTGAGCCTTTTTACCCTGTCCAGCTGTGGACCTGTGAAGCCACATCTCAGGAAGAATAGGGGGAGACTCTTGGCCTTTGACCCTTACTCATAACTCTTCCATAACTGAGACCAATGTCAGTGTAGAGTAGTGTTTGGGGTGCAGTTATCAGAAAGAGAGAAAGTCCAAGCTGAAGAGGAGGAGATAAAGAAGTGATGTCTTGCATATGGTGGCAACAAGGTAGTTCAAGAGAACAGCAATGTATATGTTAGCTGTGGTCCAGGGAAACCTACTTCATTCGCCCAAGCCTCATTACCTTTTCTAATAGATTAGGGCAGGCAATCCCAAAATGCTTGCCAACCCACAGAGTTTTTGCCCAGGCATGCATCATGCCTCAGGCTTTTGACCTGCTAGTTCAAGGCTGTCAGTTCTGAGCTAAGCAGGGCAGCTGCTGTTCACTGCTTTTTTGGCTCTCCAAACTCACACGTTGATGTTGCAACCTCGCTATCTGTAACTGTATTCAGAAATAAGATCTTTAAATAAGTCATTACATTTAGACATCAGTTCTGGGTTATCTCAATTCCGCACAACCAACTTTACTTTCCCCTTGTGAATTTGCCACTTTTGGTTTTCTGTCAAGGAATTCTGAAATCCTTTTGCTGAGATCTTGGGGAACAACAAGGGCAGCCCTATAACAGCAATTAAATTCTTCTGTAATTGTCAGAGATATTCAAGGTGGCTTCCATCAGGGCCCTCTGGATGTAACAGTGCTGAAGAGCTGTCTTTCCCTTTTAAATAAAGAAAGAGTGGGCAATATTTTAAACTAGTCAGGGGACATGAAGTAATATTATAAAAATAATAGCAATGTTAAATAAAAAAGAAGAAAACCACAATTTTAGTCCCACAGCAAGTTGATTATTCATTTTCCAAGTCTTCTGTACATAGCTTTAGTTTGTAATCCTGGAATAGAGGGAATTTTATGCTATGCTTTTCTCACATCATAATACAAATTCTTTGTTGATGTCTATTTTAACTCTTACTTTTAACATTTTCTTAGTTATCACAGTCTTTTTTTTTTCCTGCTCCTCTTGTAGAGTACCACAAGATGAGGTTTTTTTTTTTTTTTTTTTTTTTTTTTTTTTTTTTTTTTTTTTACAAAAGAACCCAGAAATTTACTTTGTAAAGTTTTGAAGGCTGGAAATTTCAAGGTTGGGGTCGAAGTATGATAGGAACTTTCTGATCTTATTTTGCCATGGCAAAAAATGGAAGGTAGAAGAGGAAGAGAGGGAGAAAAGTGGTAGAGAAAGAGAGCAGGAGAGAGAGAGAAAACAGAAAGAGTAACTCCTACCATTCATGAGACAGATTCCTCAGGGCTTAATCACATCTTGAGGTCTTACCTCTTAGCATGGTTACATTAGGAATTAAGTTTCCAATACTTGAATATTCAAAGATGTAGCTGAGCTACAGCAGTAATCTTACATCTAAATGGATGTTCCTGTCTAAATATCTTGCACATTCAGGCTATTTTAAAATTCACCAGTTTTGGAATAATAAGTGAATATTTTTCTAAAAACACATCTTTTTTTTTTTTATCTTTTGGGACAATTTTCTTAAGAAATTGCTGAGGAAGAAATCAATTCAAAAAATCTAAGTATTTTTGTAATTTTCAAAGAACGTCAAATTTTCTAAAGACTTTGCTACGGTACTTAGTATAGCAACGTACACGTGTATTAGCTTCATTGTGACCTCATGGAACATTGGCATAGCTTTTATTTTTCATTTCTACTTCTTAATAATTGGTAATTAACTGGTTACCAGCAGTAAGTGGACCTTATTTTTGTTTTGATCATAATTCTGCGATCAAAATGCTCTATTGTAAACTTACTCAAATCTTAATTTATATTTTTAGTAACAGATAAATAAAATCTTGACAGGTAAAAATGAATATTTAGTACTCTCTCTCTTCAGATAATTTACTAGAATTTGAACTGGCTATGTTTTAGCCTTCATGACAACCTGTAATTACAGATAAGTCACTCGAGAATCTTCTTGGATATGGAACTTCTCCAGAGACACAAGTCTTCTAAGTAATAGAGGTAAAAAGCAGCTCAGAGCTGTATCCAGATTTCAACTGACTGATACTGTCAGAGAATGGATTTGTAAATCTCATGAATTTAAATTCACACTGGGCTGGCAGCTGGGAGTGACCCTTGCAAAGTTAAAATAGAACATCTGGACCGAGAACTCGCATATTCAGATGCCAGACATCTGTGGTATGGTGTGGAAGTCTGCATTTTCATATAACAACCTAGATAATTCTCATTGTCAGGGAAGGTTTTCATTTTCATTTGTAATTAATTTCCCACTCTGAGCTTCAGTATCACTGAGATAAGTTGGAAAGACCTAGGAACCTCAAAACTACATTCCAGACATGTGGAATAGAACCACACAAAGTGGCTTCAAGAATCGGCTTTCACAGGGTCTCAGGGCAACATTACAGAGCAACCACACACCACACCTTGGTAGAAGTGAGCTCTCACTGCAGCCATGCTTTTAGATCTATGCCAGTGAAGCTTGTATTATGTGACAGACTTGTATAAGGATTGTCAGCTACATAAAAGGATTCTCTGTACTGTGACGTCAGAGGATCTGGGGACCCAATAACCAAATCCACCTGCCTTTTAAGATCCTATGTGATGATCACTAGTAAATTTTGAAGACATTTAAAAACCTTCAGTTTATGACTTAACATATTCCTTAGGTAGATCCATGCATCTTAGTTCATATATGTTACTGTTCTACTTCTTTCTGCTGCCAAAAAGTGACATCTTTTCTCATGACAAGGCATGGTTCTGAAATACTTCTCTTTTTAAACCTCCCAGTAATTGTTGTATTCATGCCTTAGATGAAGGGCTGGTGATAAGGTTTTAATTTCGATTATTAGGATAATTACCAGGTGACAAATAAATGCCAAATAGTGTGAAGAATTGTTTTGTGAGGGAGTTCTTGGTTTGACAAAGGGTGGCTTTTGAGTGTGCAGCCTAAATCCTGAATCTTAGAAATATTTCCAAGGCTTCTGATGAAATTTATGTTTAAACATACAATAAAACCTTACATCTCTCTGGGCATTTTAGTCAGGTTTAATCTCTCCAGTGAAATCTTTTTTTAATTCCTCACACTTTCTTGAGCCAACTATATTGCCACCTTTACCTTGTTGATACCCCTGAGTGCAGCCTCCTGAAAATGAGGAGACAGAGATGCTAATTTATAGGATGAGGATCAACATCTTACCACCCAAGATCACACCTGTGTTCCCCAGGGTATTTGGCATGTGCTACTGTGATTATATGTTTTTCACTCTTGGTAAACACTGAGTTCCATCAGCTGCGAAGGCTGTGCATTAATACTTTAGCTGATAATAATGGCAAAATATCTGGAACACTTAACAGATTTGGAGCCATCATGATGCTACGGGTACTGTTGCTAACATCTATGAGGCATATTTATGAAAAGAGAAAAAGGCAACCAAAGAAAGCAAAACATTTGCCAGAGTCGGTTAATAATAAAGAAATGGAATTTGAATTTAGAAAGACCTGGCTCCAAAACCTGGTGTAAACACCCTGTGTCTGTATCACAGGAATCACTTTACCCAGAGTAGGTGAACAGTACGTAAAAGTCAAAATTACACTGAGTAAAGGACTGACGTTTATCAAGGGTCTACTCCTTGCTCATCACTGTGCTCAGCTCAGTACAGACATAGCCAAACTCCTAATGTACATGATCCATCCCCAGAATGTAGGGGACTTGTCTATTAGATGGTGGCTTCTTATCAGGACAGTCCTAATAAGGGGAGACTGGCTCTGCCCCCCGGAAGACTGGAGAGTGTTTGGTTACCCAAATTCTCATTTCTTTCTTTCCTCTCTTCTTGACTTCCCTGCTCCCCACCCCTGTCCTGCACTTTCCCATCAGCCTCTTTGTCTGTTTACCTTTACCTTTTCCTTCCCCACTCCCTACCACATGAATCTCCTTAGTACCTGTGAATTATATAGCGGGCACCACCGCGTGCCTTGCAGTAAACATCGCTCTCACCCAGGTTCACTTGCTGACCTGTGTCTGCCATGCCCCTTCTCAGTGCTTGCCCAGCCATTGGAACATTGCTGTCTGCAGTTACAGACCCCTGTCATCTCTTATTATTTTATAACTTTAGGCAATGAATAATAAATGACCTCAGTTGCCTCAACTCTAGGAACAGGCTAATAATCATCATTACTGATTCACTAGGCTTGGGGAGAGTTAAGTAAGTTAGCATAAGCATTTGACTTAAAACAGTCTTTGGCTCATAACAAGATCTCTCAGAGTGTCAGCTGTTCCCTCGAATGCTCTATGGTCCTCATCTTAATACATCTGTAATCCACTTGCTCAATAGTTTGTGTCCTTTGTATACCAACACTCTTCTCTGTTCCACTTCTTACTCTTCAGAATCTTCTTTCTTCTACTTTTTGCTTTTCTTTTCCATCTCTGTTTGGTGTTTCTTGTAAGCTTGTTATCTCTGAGACCACATAGGAATATGTTTACAGGTGTATTCACATTGTATACTGTTGTAGCTTAGCATAACTGATGCCGTCTTTTGTGCCCTGTATTTAACTCATGCTCTGTGTTTCATCCAGAAGAGTGAAGATTACTCAGGGTACAAGACCCATGAGAAAAGCAGAATGAGCTGCATTCACAAGAAAGAAAAATTAACCTGCTCAACAAAGAAGCGGGATACGAATATCAACCGAAATTAATGTAAGATTCGAGCTAAATTGTTTCCAACAGGATGTCTTGCTTAGCAGTTTTTTTGTTTTAAATGTCCTGTGACACTTCAGTTCAGCACCACTCATTTGGACTCTGAAACAGGAGTCTATGAGTGGTCACTGAATTCAAATAGTAAAATTCCAAATTTATCAATTAGGCTACTTAGAATCCTATACTGTGTATGAACCTGCTTCATGTACCTACTGATCAGATCAATGCAGGTGCAAAAGACTCAGTGAATTTCATGGTTTATTTTTAACAAAATTTATGGGTTTAAAGATTGAATTAGTAGAATCAACAACACTATAAAATATTATAATTTCACACAAGTGAATCTATTTTGTGTGTGTACGTTTTTTATTTTTTTATTATTTTAAAGAGAATAAAACCTAACAAAATAAAACAGAATAAAGCCAATCAAAACAAAACAATGAAAGTGGTACAAAATTTCTAAACAAGATAATAGAAAATCAACAATAGCTACCATAATATATATCGTTATCTTCACAATAGTTGCTCGAACCATCAGACAGAGTAAAATCAAATGAAACGAAACAAAACCAAACCAATCAAAACAGAACATTAAATAAAACAAAATAATAAATCATAACAAAACAAATCAGTGAGAACAATATTGGATCTCAAAAACAAGACAGAAGGAAATACCCCATATTTGCTATATTGCATGTTGTCATCCTCCTGATAGATGCTAGACTACTGGCCTTTGGCCTGCAAAATCAATCAAACAATATAAGCATTTAGCTGATTTTGTACCTCAGTTGCTATCAACTCAACCTGTCCTCTGAGCCAGCCAGTTGCTTAAGGGAGGTGGAGTGGTAGTTCTTGATTCTTAGCCTACATGCCAGTTGGCTCACAGGATGGGTGACTTCTTCCTCTTTGGCCCTGCAGGGCTTGTGGAGCTTATGGGATGGATGAATTGGGTTCTTGTTGTACTCTTGCAGACCTAGCATGGCTTCTACCCACTCATGGGAAGGGATAACTGGCTTCACTCTTCTTAAGATCCACAAACCTGTATGTGTGTATTTTTCAAGGCTGATGTTTACCTGGAAAACAAATACGTATCAAGTCTGCTGAGTTCCCTTTGAAATCTGTTGAGAAAGATACTCAATGTTTTTGGACTTAGCTGTTACATCTGAACAACTCTGATAGGTCTATTATGTCATAGTATTTGGAGAAACATCTTGTTGATATTAAAGGACTAATGAAGTCAGAGCATAGTGCTATTCGCTCTTGTTTTTCTCTGCATTTTTTAGGAATCTGTAGGAGGTACCGCCATTCCCAAGGAGTCACTGTCTCTCGGTATACATGATAATATATATATATATGTGAATCTTCAATATTACTTTTCTATAGGATTGTAGATCTTTTTGCTGGAATAAACCGTGTGGCCTGAATGTTGCGTGGCTGCTCAGAGGCACTTGGAATATATTTGAATATATAAAATTATTATAATTGGCACATTGGCATCACGTATTCTTCAATAGTTCAAGATTTAGGCTCAGGTTGGTGATATTTTAGATAATACAGTGTCACAAAAGAAGATGAAGCACAGATTAAATAAAACATCAGAAATCTGTTTTCTGGCCAGCTTTATAATTATGTAAATGCAGTCATTTGACTACTAAGAAAGAGTTAAACTAGGAAGACATTGGGTAAAATATTGCACTGTTGAATAGTGTTTCTTGTATAAGTTTTGTAAAATTTTTGCCCCTGATTAGGGAAATAAAAACTTTTTGGATTGATATCGTGAGCAAAATATTTTTGTAAAGTTTTGCTGTTTAATTCAGTTCATGCCATTTCTGTGGCTGCCTGTATAGTAGTATCTAAAGCTGGCAATAAAATGAAATTGTATGAGCTAAATTCATTCATTTAAGATCTCAGTATCTATTCAACCCACTTGCAGCTGTGGTTCAGGTGTGGCCCTGTCACCCAGGACTGTAGCACATGACCCACATTTCAGCCAATCAGTTCCATGCAGCACATTCACCCTGATGCGATAAAATTTTGACTCAAACAGAACACATAAAATACCATTAGATTTTAGCCAGATTCTTAAGGAAAATGCTGCTCCATTTCATCTGATCTGAAAGTGCAAAGAGGTCAAAGGCTGCTGTGACTTTCGTTGAATTTCAGGAGGAGAGCTTGTAAATTGGAAAGGAAGGGGAACTCCTAAAGTCGTTTTTGAAAGCTAGGATCCTTATTCCATATCCAGATGAGGATTCACTCAAAAAAGCAAATTGTGGACCAATCTTTTGAGTGAACATAGATTCAAAAACCCTTAACAAGATATTGTCAAACAGAATGCAAAATATTATCAAAAAGATCATATATCATGACTAATTAAGCTTCATCTCAGTGATACAAGGATACTTCAACACATGCAAATATCACAAACAGAAGCAAGGACAAAATCACATGAACATCTCAATAGCTTCAGAAACAGCTTTTGACAAACTCCAACATCCATTCATGATAAAAACTCTGAAGAGGATATATGTAGCAGGTTCTTATCTCAATCTGATAAAAGCCAGTTATGACAAAACTTCTGCCAACATCATATTAACTGGGAAAATCTATAAGCTTTCCCTCTAAAATCAGGAAAAGAAAAGAAGTCCACTATCCTCACTTCTGTTCAACATAGTGTTCTAAACATTATCCAGAACAATTGGGTAAGAGAGAGAAATAAAAGGGACATGCATAGGAAAGAAAGTAGTCAAATTATCACTATTTGCAGATGACCTGATTCTCTATTCCAAAGGCCCAAAAAACTCTTCCAAAAGATTTTAATAAATAACAACCAAACTCAGAAATGTAGCAGAATACAAAATCAACATATAAAAATGTAGTATCCATACACCAATAATGAACGCATTGAGAAATTAAAACAATACCATTCGTAATAGAATCAAGTCAAGGAACTAATGCAACCAAGGGGGTGAAAGAATGCTACAATGAAAACTATGACATGACAAAAAAAGAGATCCAACAGAACACCTGAATATTGAAAGATATCTTTTGTTCTTGGGCAGTAGAATTAATATAGTGAAAATTATCAAGTATGATAATTTGCAGTAGCAAAGGCTGTTATACAGATTTAATGCAATCCTAACTGAATTATGAATAGCATTTCTCACAGAACTAGAGGGAAAAAAAATTCCTAAAATTTTTATGGAACAAGAAGAGACCAGAAGAACAAAAGCAATCTTGGGTAACAAGAGAAAAACAGGAGACGTTGTCCTCCCAGATTTGAAGTTATATTACAAAGCTACAATGATAAAAGCAGCATGGCACTGTCACAAAAATGGATGTGCAAATCAATGAAATAGTATACAGCATACAGAAACAATCCCAGACAAATTCATAATTTTGATCTTTGACAAAGGGTCAAAATATACATAGGAGGAAAGCTGTGCATGGTAGCATATGCCTGTAATTCCAGCACTTTGGGAGCTGAGGCAGGAGGATCACTGTGACTTTGAGGCCAGTATTGGCTACTTAGTGAGTCCAAAGCCAGTCTGAACTACATAGTTGCACCCTTCTGAAAAAAAAAAAAAGCCAAGAGAAAAGAAGGCTTTTTAATAAATAGTGAAAAAACTGGTTGTTTATATGCAGAAGATTAAAACTAAGCCTATATTTCATCATGTACTTAACTAAAAGAGAAACACTGATCTGTTAGGACATAAATTTGGTAAAACACTTGCGAACAAAAACATAGGCAATGACTTTCTGTATAGAACCCAATGGCACAAGAAATAGTACCAAAAATCAACAAATAGGATTGTATCAGATTAAAAACCTATGCACAGCGAATGAAACAATCAACAGAGTGAAGACACAACCTGGAAAATAGTGAAAAATGGCCAGTTGTTTCAGAGGCAGAGGACTAATATGTAGAATACATAAATAACTCCAAAAACTTAGACCCATCAAAATGAAAGACCCATTCAAAATTTGAGCTGCTGAAATGAATAGACATTTCATGAAAGAAGTACAGATGACCAACACATACATGAGAAAATATTCAACATTGCTACCATCAGAGATTAAAATTCAAAGGGCACCAAGATTCCATTTCATTATGGAAATAATGGCTACAATCGAGAAATCAAGTAATAACAAATGCTAGCAAAAGCAGTGGGGAATAAAAAGAATTCTTCTAAATTGTTGGTGGGATTTGTAAACTGTTGCAACTACTGTGAAAATGAGTGTGAAGATTCTTTAAGAAACTAAAACTAGAAATTCCATTTGTCCTGACTATTCTTCTAGTTATCTTCCTGAAACATCCTTCCTGAAAGACAATCATATTACAGTGATCCATGCACGTCCATGTTTATACAGCCATACCTTGGCTTAAAATGCATCTGTTCATGAACAATTCAATTTGTGAATAGAAGCATTCAGCAATAATTTGCGTCTGTTCACCAGCTCCACACTGGGGTGATGAACATGAATGTAGCCATCTTCCTTGCACAAACATGAACATGGTCTCTTCTTTGTTCTGATGTATGGTTGTGGCTTTCTCTAGTCAAAATCATGGTCATTGACAGATCTATGCATACTTGGGTGAGTCAAGAGTATATGATTTATTCAGTGTGCAATGCTGAGATTAAGGGTGCTGGGACTAATGACAGGAGATTGCCAGCTCAATCCACAGATTGAATTTGAACTGTTTTAATCCTGGTAGACTGGATACATTCTAAGGCACAGAAAGAGGCATGTGTGGTTCTCTGGCTTGTTACTTTTGCTGCCTTCCACTAGCGTGAACTATTGCCCATTTGCCATGTACCATCCTGCCTTGGAGCCTACCCATCATGGACTTAAATCTCTACAAACTATGGGCTAAATAAACGTTTTACCCGCTAACTTTAGGTGTTGGGCATTTTGGCTCTGCAATGAGAAAAGTAACTAAGCCAGCAGAAGTAAAAGATAAGGCTTGCAGGAAATTTCGTGAAGATTTTATCCCTATATTTTAGAGGAAATGAGTCATGAGACTGCAAGCAGGGAGACAGCACTTTGTGGATCAGGCACTCACCTCCTCAAAGGCATTCCACTTGTGTGTCAGCAACCTCTGAAGGGCAATGGGGTTCAATGGATGGGAAATCGGGTGGGTACTTTGTAAAGTCATCTTAGCATGGTCAATGCAGTTTTGTTCTTGTAAAGGGAAATAATCCATAAAATAAAGAGTGATTCAATAGTAGAGACAGCGAAGTCTGAAAGGAGATAGTTATTAGACAGAATTTTGCATACATTGCTACCTTTTCCTGAACATCTGCCCTGAATCAGCAGTTCCTAGTACATGAGATATAAAAAAAGGAAGGCAATAGGAAGATAAGAAGAGTAAAAGAGAAAAAAGATTATAGTATAGCAAAGTATGGAAGATGCCAAAAATTATTTGTGATTGATGTGTATCAGGTACCCATGCTAGGCACTGTAATGGCTAACTTTATTTATTATAGTGACTAGCTACTCAGTCATATTTATAGAATTTCCTTAAATGCTTTGACTTGCCAGATCAACGGGTGTAGTCTGTCTTTTATGGTGCATGGCTAGAGTTTTCTGCTGTATCTTATACAGTTTTCTGTAACACTGCCCAGGACACCTCAGAAGTATAAGATTGTGCTAAGGTTTAAATGGAAGTACTCTCCAAAATGCATGGTGAAATGTATTCTCATGATTCTGATATTAAAAGGAGGAGGCTTCCAGAACATGATTAAACATTTAGGGCCCTGATCCCATGAGCAGTTTGCTTCAGGGACTAATCTTAGGTCCTCTTTGTTCTTCTGTCCATCCTATCACATGAAGGTTTAACATTTGTCCCCATTCTTCTTGATTCTAGTGCTGCAGTCACAAAATGCCATTTTAAAAGTAAAGACTAGGCCCTCCTTATACCCCAATCTTACTGGTGCTCTGATCTTTTACTTCTAAGCTTCTGGAACTGTGTGAGAAATACATTTCTGCTTTTATAAATTACTCAGTCTGTGATATTTTTCTTAAAGCCGTACAAACAGACTAAAAGAGACAGCCTTCCTAAATCATGCAGGAAGAAAGAACTGAAATATGGTTTTGAACTTAAATATACAGTCCTCTTCACTTATTCATGGTTCTGCTTTCAACAGTTTCAGTTACCCACTGTCAAATATAGTCTGAAAATAATAAACGGAAAATTCCGGAAATAAACAGTTCATGAATTTTACATATAAAGTATTTTGAGTTACATGATGAAAATTTTCTTAAATCCTGTCCTGCATATGTGAATCACCCCTTTGCAATGTATCCATGCTGTATGTGCTACCTGCCCATTGTCACTTAGTGGTCTTCTCCACGTTAAATTGGCTGTCCTGCCTTGCAGTGCTTGTGTTTAAATCACTGTTAGGTAGTAGCCTCACATCTCACTGCAGAACCTACCTCGTTTACTTCTCTTTATCTCATCATGTGGGCATCACTTCACCTTGTATCACCAAAAATGGGGACAGAGTACAATACAGCCTTCCCTCTAGTCCATAGGGAATCATTCTCAGACGCATGCCATCATCATAATCTTCAGATATTTAACCCCTTTCCGTAATGGGACACAGTGTTTGCTTTTAACCTATGCACATCTCCCTGTGTACTTTAAATCATCTTTTCATTACTTAGGTTTCATGCAATGTAAATGTTCTTTTAAAAGATGACAAATGCATATGTGTCCAGTACAGGCTCAACTTTTAATAGTTTCAATTTGTGATGGGCTGAATCTGTGGATGCAGAACATGTTGCTTTGGAGGGCTGACAGTTCAAAAAGTAATGGGGAAGTGAGGGAGGGAAGAGCAAAGAGAGACAGATCACAGAATATTGTGACACAAGTTATATTTCATTTGCTATTGTTAATCTCTTTCTTACATAACTTTAAATTATATATATATGTATATATGAGGAAACTATGTGTGTATGTTTATGTGTGTGTATCTGTTTGTCCATGTGTGTGTCTGTGTGTAGGGTTTGATGTTATCCACAGTTACTGGCATCCATTGGGAGTTGTGGATCACAGTCCTTGTGAAACAGGATGTTTTTAAAATCAGAATTAACTAATCTTTTGGTTACTAGCAATCCATGATTGTGACTGTTTAAGATCCTGCATCAAGCTGACTATGGCGTTCAGTCGCAGGCTACTCCTAGTAAGATTGAAGCAAAGCTCTGGAGATGGGGAGATTTTATTGTCAATTTCTGGGTTATTTGGTTTATCTTGTATGAGATACAAACACTGATGCATTTTCAGAGCTATATATCAACCTGATTTACCCAGGCAGGCATCTATGTAAAGAAGGCAGCGTCTATTGCTAAAGCAATTTTTCTCTGGTGGTACAAAGATTTAGAGAATCTCACCAATGTTATTGGAGACCTTTACCCACGTTTAATGTGTTACAGAGACACAAGACTTACGGAGCTTAGGGAATATCCTGGGTGATTATAAAGAGGAGCATTAATTTGGTTACATTAATATAGAAACATCTTCTAGAGTCATCCTTGTACAGTGGAACATAGATTCAACTCCACTTGCAGCTGATCCTGCCTCCCACCTCATCCTCTTGCCAGACAAGTGGGTTGGACAAGAGCCATTGTTTTGCTTGACAATCCCTCACCCATGCGACATTCATTCTATCATTGTCTCGGTCTTTCAACCACTCATTCATCCACTCACCAAATAGACACTGAGTGTCTATTGTGTCACAAAAACTGTTTTGCAGAAAGTTTCACCATGAATCAAGAAGAAAGAGTGGATAAAAATTACAAATGACACATTGTGATGATGAAAACACTCATTGACATCAGTAAACCACACAGCCTCATTCAGATGTTCATTGATTCTGAACGCACAACACTGAGAAGTGCAGAGCCTCTCTCAGAAATTCCTAATCATGTTAGCATGCGAGGGGACTGACTTCAGCTTCAGACCACGAGGGAAAAATACAATGTGTGTCTAGAATATTTGTTATGTTAAATCTCCCTCTTTTGATTTACACTTCAAAAATTAGAATCATAGCAAAAAACAAAGATAGTGAAAAGGAACCCGTTATTTAAAATTCTGAGGTTAGTACTTTTGTTATTTTGATCTTTAGCTTTTCAGTCTTTAGTCTTATATAAAATACATAGAAACAGAAATATATGAATATTATGTGTATGACTATGTATATATGTGCGTGTTTTCCTACCAAAAAGCACATCATGTACAATATTATATATCCACATATTCATTCAGTAATTATGTCACTTTCATGAATTGAATGTTCTTTCATAACGTGGTTTTTATTAGCATGAATATGCTGTTACTATATTTTGTTTTTATTTTTGGTGCATTTAAGATTGAACCCAGAGTCTTTATACTGAGCTATAATCCCTATACAGTATATATATATATATATATATATATATATATATATATATATGTGTGTGTGTGTGTGTGTGTGTGTGTGTGTGTGTGTTTATATATAAAATATATAGAGAGAGCATATAGAGAATATATATATATATATACATATATATACAATGTATAGAATATATACAGAATGTATTCTCTCTATATATATATGTAGAGAGAATATATATAGAATATATATATAGAGAGAGAATATATAGAATACATATATAAATATTTATATATACATATATATATGAGAGAGACAGACAGACAGAGAGAGAGAGAGAGAGAGAGAGAGAGAGAGAGAGAGAGAGAGAGAATATATATAGGATATATCTATATATAGCAGCTTTAGTGCTGGCTCCTGAATCAGAACTGCTTAAGCCCACATCTGATTTTCCAAGGCTTGAGGCAGATAAATTACACAAACCAGGTGAAATCTCATCTGCTTTGCTTCTGCAAGGCACTAGCAGGCAGTTACTGCTTTTGTGGAAGGAGCAGAGCCTCAGAACAGTGGCTGCTACACAGCTGGGGGCACTCAGAGTAGGACTTGAATCTAGGTATCCTGACTCCAAATTCCCTGGAAAGGGCCTCTGGTTCTGTGGTCTACAACAGAAGGGGAGGATGAGGCCTGGGACAGAGCCCTGAGCTGTCCCTGCCCTCATAGCTGTTCCCCCTGTTCTATGCTCAGACTCTAGGACAGAGTCAAGGTATATGCTCTGGAGCCCAAGAAGAGAGGCTCGCTCTCTCTCTCTCTCTCTCTCTCTCTCTCTCTCTCTCTCTCTCTCTCCCCACATATACTTAGAATATATAGATAATATATAGAATATATAGAATAGAATATAGAATTCTATAATATATAGTAGAATATAGAATTCTATAATATATAGAATTCTATAGAATATATTCTATATATTCTATATTCTGTACTCTATATTCTATGTTCTAGCTAAGTCTCCAAGTAAGGCTCATTTGTGATTCTCAGTGTACCGATTACAAGCTTGGCTTGAATTTTTTGATGTTGTAAACCATACTGGTATATCAGTCAGCTTTGATTAAAGTTATTCTGGTTAACATACCATATAAAAGCTAGTGGCTTAAAATAATCATCTTTGCTTTCCTTGACTTAATGTTTAGCCATGGAACCTCATATGCTTCGAGCAGGTATGCAATTCAGGGTTTTCTCCATGTGATCCTCATCTCCCTTGACTACTAGGCTACTTGGGAGAACACTATTTCTATAGCAACAGTATGACAAGCTTCACTTTGCAAACAGATTCCAAACCTTTTTATCACTACATCTACCTCTAAACAATTTCCCAGACTGAATCACATAACCAATCTCCCAGTACACTCCAACTTTGTAAAGAGAAATTCTAAGAAAGTAAAAAACTTGAATAATGTGGGGGGGGGTTTAGAGCAAGAAAGCCATCTGTCACCCGAAAATGAGCATTCTTGAGGATATAGCTTTGTGTGTGTCTCTTTCTCAGTGGTGTTTTTTTTTTTTTTTTTAAGATTACTTTCTGCAAGTATGATGGATCATCGCCTTTCACTGGCCCAAATAAATGCTTCTAATCCACCCATGTCACACACTCTCCAGTGTAGGAATATACAATACAGCTAAATTCCAAGTGAATTAAGAAGTTAATACAGGCAATTACTGGCTGGCAAATACATTCTTGTGTGGCCCTGATTCTTCATCTGTGTGGTGGTGTTCCATCTCAGTTTTTATCTTTCCTCTGGCTCTCTTGTTTAATTACCTCAGAGATCCTTGCTTTGCCTCTTTAGTGAACATTATCACTACTAATTGGGACATGTGCTTGCCATTTGCCTTTCAGCAGTTAAGCAGCATTGCCTTGAGGAAAGACATTGCCAGCAGCCTCTCTGCAGCCTGGCAGAATGGACAGAACTTCCTGGTTCATGACTTTGAGCTGGAAGAAGACCGACCTGAGACAAACAGTTTCATTCTCACCTATTAGTCCTAGTTTTCCTAATTATTTGTCAGTTTTATAATTAATCACATGTTTTCATTTTTACTGAGTATGAGTGGACTTTAAATGGATAAGCCAGTTGAAGGAAGGAATAAATGGTAATCCTGATTTTTTCTATATGCCATAAGACTTCTAGATCAATGATATCAAACTTTAACATGCATGGTGATATCCTGGATGTGTCTTTAAAAGGTTTAATTTAATTCTTTATCCCTATTGTCAAAATATTGGTTTAATTATATAAGGAGGTATCCACATATTGTCATTTTTAATAAAAATATTTTTGGAGAAGTAAGATTTAGACAGTATCTTAAGAAACTACTGGAAAGTGTTGTTTTTAATCCAGCTGCACATTTACAAATATAAGAAACTTTATATCATGCCAAGGCCTCCAATGTGCCACAAAAATTTTTACTTAATTAGCCTCGTGTTGAATTCAAACAATAGCATTTTACAAAAATCCTGTCGCAGAATTTTTAATATGTGGATGTTTAAAATGTAGAATCATTGCTGTAAACTCTAAAGATTTTGCAGAGATTTGATGGATGTTATTACACTTATCACACAAACAGACACACACACACACACACACACACACACACACTCACACAATCATGCACACACATGTCCTTTAAATATTTTCTGTAGTTTTCTTCTCCCTCCCAGAAGGAGACTAAGACCTGTTTATTATTAATCAGAACAATACAAACTGTATGCATACAATTTTTTAATAAAGTAAAGTTTGTGTTACTAAATTTGCTCCTTGGGGATTCTGGTTTTATCTCTCATGAGTGAAGGTTTAAGCAGTCATCACACCCATTATTTTATTATGAAAAACCTGGCATATCTAAAGGCAATATCCCCTCTTGGATTTTTCAGAGAATTGAAGCTATAGGATAAGTCACCATTCTAGAGGGTAAAGAGATGGGAAAATTCTGAAAGCCACTGAGAATTGCTTTCCTAAAGCAGCAGTTCTGAGAGTCAAATGCTGGAAGGATCATTGTGATCAGAAGTCCACACAGCAGGCCTGACCTTTCCAGTGCTACCACCTGTTTGCAAGTTGGCTTATGCATTTGCGATTTTGGATTTAGGAGAGTGTTCCCACCATGTTCCTAATGGATAGCATGAGTCAATGTCCTCAAACTCTTTGGTTTTTACAAACCACATGGAGTAGTCTGAACATCTGTCTTTTTTTCAGGAGTCTGGAATTTAAGTATGTGCTATTCAGAGGGCACCCCCAATCAAAACTCTAATTCATAGGAACTTAATATTCTCTGGTGAGATAACATTTAATAATTATTCTTATGACTCACTATTATAGGAATTAAGAGCATGCCATGTTTCACTCTGAGGAGTTAGAGCCTGCTTTCTATCAGAACACATTTCCATACATTTTTTACCCTTACAAATTATACTTTCTATCATTTTGCTGTAAAAATTATATATATGAGGATAGTACATTGATTTATTTATAAGGATGTCTACCTTATAAATATAAAGGACTATAACTGAATCTGTATGAAATTCAAACTCTGTTACTTAGAGGAACCCAAGGTCAAAAAGGAATGGATGTAAAGATACTGTAAGATCATGTAACCTCTGATACCTACAGCTAAGCTCAATGTGAAACCCAGCCCAGTTCTTTAACAAATTAACAAATATCTTCTCACGGGTCTTTCTACTAAACTCTGAAAATTAGTGTATGGAGGAATCACCCTACACCCCACCAAAAGAAGCTATTTAATAGTAAATTTGAAATGTAGAAGGTTGATTATGCATAAGTCTAAAGAATGAGATACTTTTGAAAGCCATTGCTTTAGCAGAAGTTCCACAGTTTCATGGGCTTGATGAAGGTAACTCACCCAGTTCTCATAGTGAAGTCTTGAGAAAGACAGTCTCCATGGTGTGCTACAGCGAGAGAGAATGATCACTGTGCAATATACTCAGAGTCTTCTGTCTAACAAAATCCCTTTCCCCTGGGGGAAGTATTTTCAAGAGACCTCCGTCAGGAAGAACATTCCTCAAGTTAAGACCAATGCAGCCTTTCTGTTTCTCCTGTAGGAGGGAAATAAGTTAAAGAGACTTGAACTGAAGTCCTAGGAAATGGGTTAAAAATAGTGCCACCACAGGAGGAGTGTGGGAAGGAGGGAAATATATTAGTGAGATAATTCTGGAGAACACAGTCCCAAGACAGAGCCCACTTAAAGACTATCAATCAATAGCAAGTTATTGAATGCCCTCAATCTTCCAACATGACCACCACACAAGGATGTCTATCTTATAAATACAAAGGATTATATAACCAAATCACCACAAAATTAAAACTGTAATAATTACTTAGAAGAACCCAAGGAAAGGGAAGTAAGGATACTATAAGATCATGTAATCTCTGATACCTATAGCTAAGCTCAATATGAAACCTAGCCCAGCTCTTAAACAAGTTAACAAATATCTTCCCATGATAGTCTTATTTAATTTAGTTATTGTTACAAGCCAAACTTATCTAAAGAGTCAAAGTAATCACCAGAACTAGATTTAGATATCACACAGTGCTAAATTTATTAGTCAATTACTTTTAAATCACCATGATTGAATTGTTAAACACTATAATAGAAAAAAGTATAAATATGCAAGAAAAATAAGCAATATAAAGATAGAAATGCTGAAATGCTGAAAAAGAATTGAATTGCTAAAAATTAAAAAAACACAGTAGCAGACAAAAAGCAATGTTTTGATGTGCTCATCAATAGGCAACTAGGGAAGAATCAGAGCTCAAATATAGTGATTAAAATTTTCACAAGCTAAAAGGTAAAGAAAACAAGTAAGGAAAACAGAATAGGCATTTCAAGACTCCTGGAACAATTTCATAAGAAGTGGCACATGTATATTTGAATGAAAGAATGAAAAAATATACCATGGAGCTGAAAGAGTATTTGAAATAATAATGTTTGAGAAATTTCCAAAATGAATGAGGTATCTATCAAGATGAAGATCAAGAATCGCAGGAAAAATCCACATCCATGCCATATACCATGATTAAAAGACAGGGATGAAAGAAAAATTCTAGTAGTGAGATGTGTTAGGAGAGTGTAGTTGTAGCATAGTGAGAATAGATATTGTTGCAGACTTCTCATCAGAACTCATCTATGCAAAAAGAGAGTGGAGTGCAGTGTTATATAAAGTACAGAGTTATATAAAGTATAAATAAATGTTCAGAAAAGTAAAAGTTGGCCAAAGTCTTCATAGATTGATCTTCCTTGCAAAAATATAGTATTTTTGTCAGAGAAAAAAGTGACACAATTCAAATACCTGTATCTCCATAAAGAATGGAAGAACATGAAAAAGAAATAAAAGGAAGTTAAAGAAATTTTTATTTTTCTTATTATTCATTGATCAAAAAGACTATTGTGTAAAATAATAATAGTATCAATCTGCTAGGGGATTATGACATACAAGTAAAGTAAGTGATGGTACCACGAGTGTGGGAAGGAGCGTTTGTGAACAACACATGACACATGATGCAATGTAGTACTGTTTGAAGTAGGCTTATATTTAATATAGATGTGCACCAGAAACGCTGGAACAATCACTAACATTTGCAGGCAAATATAACTGACCTGATATGAATTAAAATGGAATCATATAAAATGCTCAAATATTACTAAAGAAAGCACATAAAGGGAAAAATAGAAATAAAAATGCAGTGAATACAAAATAATTCTAGGGTTATCACTTTAAAAATGAATAATGTAAATATACTGATTTAAGGAGAGACCTCTCCAAATGGATGAGAATTAAAACCCAACTCTTACTGTCTACAAAAAATTCATAAAGACTAATGCAAGTTAAATAAAGAGTGACATGGCGGAGAGTGACATGGCACACTGATGCTAATCAGAAGAAAGATGTAGAGGTGGCTGTGTTAGCTACAGAAAAAGCTGACTTCAAAGAAAGGATGTTTTGGGGGTAATGAAGGACCAGGGTATATTATGGTTTAGATCTTTTTTTAAAATTTTATTTAAAGAAAGAAAAAAACCAAAACAGTAAAAGGGTACAAGTAATACAGAATTTTAAAAAATAAACAGTAAGAAATCACTAGTTAATAGATTACATATTGTTACCTTAGAAATAGTTTTTCAAGTTACAAAATTAAAGCATACAAAGTGGGCATTCAAACATTGAGACTGCAAACAGTTGTGTTCAATGATCCAACAAAAACTTAGTAATATGGTCATCTATCTTACACACCTAAACACACTTGCAGTTGTATCCTTTAGAGCACTTTCTTTTCCTCTCTTGTTTACAATAACAGTTACACACTTTGGGTTTTATTACTCCCAAAGTTCTTATTACTTTTTTTTTTTTTGGAAGAGAATAAACCAAATGTGACAAAACAAAGCAGTCAGTCAAAACAAAGGATGGACATAGTACATGATGTAAAAGCAGAATACAAGGTAATCAACAGTGGTTACCATAATGCCTCTTGCTACCTAAAAGGAATTGCCTATATCATCAGGTATAATAAAATTGAACAAAACAGTACAGAACAAAACCTAAACTTTGGAGACATTACAGGACTTCAAAAGAAGATAATAGTCAAATCAGAATGGGCATCATAGTGAATCTTATTGCCTTCAAAGTAGTTGCCTATACCCTCAAACTTGATACTATCAAACAAAACAGACTAGAGTAAAATCAGTCAAAAGAAGATGGTGAGAGCAATACAGGGCTTCAAATCAAGTTAATAGGAAATAAAAAAGTTACTATAATATATCCTACTAATATTTTTTAGATTTTTCCCTTAATTAAATTTTTTTTAAAATTAATTTAAAAAAGGGGGGGATTGAGATAAAAGAGGACATAACAATACAGTTCAGAACAGAACAATTCAAGCAACATAGTGTTTCACCACAAGATAACTTGACTTAAGAGTAGTTACATAGTGTCTCTTTCCTTAAAATATTTGAGTATAACTTCATATACTCTAGCATCAAACATATCAGGATAGTGTGAAACCATTCAAGAGAATGAAAGTATGACAAAGTATTTAGAACCAGCGAACAAAAAATGGACAATGGTTTCTATATTATCTCTTTGCCTATAAATATATTTATATGTATTTAGATCATTTAAGTGTATTTATATCATTTCTTACACTAGGGAAATTTCAGTATACATACATGTGAGTTTGATTTATTTCACTTATAAGTATGGTCTCAAGCTGCACCCACTTATTTATAAATATCTCAATGTGATCCTTCTTTATAGCTGAGTAATACTCCATTGTATAAAAATACCACAACTTTTTTTATTCATTTCTCAGTTGATGGACACTTAGGCTGTTTCCAAGATCTGGCTATTACAAATTGTGCTGCTATAAACATGGGTGCACATATATTACTGTGGTATATGATGCTTTCATTTCTTCTAGGAATATGCCTAGAAGTGGAATAGCTGAAACAAACGGGGCTTCCAGTCCCAGTTTTTTGAGAAATCTCCAGACTGACCTCCACAATGGTTGTACCAGTCTACACTCCCACCAACAGTGCAGGAGAGTTCCATTTTGCCCACAGCCTCTCCGGCATTTGTTGTTGTTGGTTTTCTTGATCCTGGCCATTCTTTCAGGAGTGAGATGGAATCTCAGTGTGGTTTTAATTTGCATTTCTCTAATGAGTAATGATAAGAAACATTTTTTCATGTATTTATTTGCCATTTGTATTTCTTCATCTGTATTCATCTCAGATGCCCATTTTTGGATTGGGTCTTTACATTTTGGGGGTCTGATTTTTTTTAATTCTTTATATGTTTTAGACAGAAGTCCTTTGTCTCAGGAACAGTTCACTAAGATTTTTGCCCAGTTTGTGGGTTTTCTTTTCACTATGCTGGAGATTTCTTTTGACATGCAGAAACTTTTTAATAAGAGGTGATCCCATTTATTGATTCTGGGAAGTATTTCCCATGTGGTTTCAGTCCTATTCATGAATTCTCTACCTACCCCTATGTCTTCAAGGTTTTTACCCAATTTGTCTTCCAATAGATTTAGTGTTTCTGTTTTAATATTCAGATCTTTGATTCATTTAGATTTTAATTTAGTACATGGTGATGGGCATGGGTCTAGTTTTAGTTTTTGGCAAATGGAGAGCCAGTTTTTCCAGCACCATTTATTAAAGAGACTGTCGTTCTACCAGTGAACCTGGTTGGCTCCTTTATCAAAGATAAGGTGGTTGAGTGTGTTTGTAGTTGTGGTTGTATCTTCTAATCAATTCCATTGATCTTCAGTTCTGTTTTGATTCCAATACCATGTTGATTTTACTAAGGTTACTTTGTAATATAACTTCAAGTCAGGGATTGTGATGCCTCCTGCCTTGCCTTTGCTGCGTAGAACTGTCTTTGCTATTCTAGGTCTCTTCTCACTCCAGATGAATTTTAGGAGTGATTTATTGAGATCTATGAATTACGCTGATGGTATTTTTATTGGGATTGCATTGAATCTGTATAAGAGTTTTGGGAGAATGGCCATTTTCACAATATTTATTCTTCCTCTCCAAGAGCAAGGGATATCTTTCCATTTTTTGAGATTGTCTTCAATTTCTTTTTTCAGTATATTATATTTTTCCCTGTACAAGTCTTTCACTCCTTTCTTGAGAGTAATTCCTAAATATTTCATTTGTTTGGTTGCTAGTGTGAAGAGTGTGGTTTCTCTTATTTCTCTGTCAGTGATTTTGTTGTTAGTGTATAGGAATGCTATTGTTTTTGAGTAGTGATTTTGTATCCAGCTACATTACTGAATTTATTTATTATATCTAAGAGTCATTTAGATCTAAAAATGTCCCCCAGTGGCTTCTGTGATCAGAGGTGGAGCTTCTTGAAAGTGATTGGCTGAGAAGGGCCCTATCTTCCTCAGCCATTCAATCCATTGATAGTCCGATTTGATGGCATTATTGTCTAGTGACAGAAACTCAGGAAGTGGCATCTGCCTCAAGAGAGCAGGTACTGGGAGCGTGGTCTTGGCGACTCTGTCTCCTCCTCAGCCTCTTCCTCTCTGACTCTTGCTCTGTCTCACTGTCTTCCTGCTGCCATAGATGTAAATCTGTCCTTCGTCACCCTTTCTCAGCAAGACGATTTTGTCTCAACATAACACTAAAGGCAATAAAGATAGCTGATCAATGACTGAAAACTGAAATCAAGAGCCATGATAAATCTCTCTTCCTTTTGAATTGCTTTCTCAAGTGTTTTTCACAGCAATGAAAACTGTACAATGATAAAGTGGTCAATTCTTCAATAACACAGGGCACTCCAGAAGTATGCGCACCTAATAACAGAACTTCAAAATACATGAAGCAATATACGTGAGGTTTTTACTGATAGAACTGAAAAATAAATGAATCCACTTTTATAGTTAATGACTTCTGCACAGTTTGTTAGTAATTGATATGTCAACAGGCAGAAAATAACGATACAGATGACTGGGTAGCGCTATCAATCAACTAGATCTAATTGACATTTAAAGACCACTTTATCCAACCTTACCAGCATTCACATTTTATCAAGCTTACATTGAACATTCAGCAAAATAAAGCACATTCTGGATCATAAGACACAGCAGAACAGATGTAAAAAATAGAAATCATCCAAATATGTTCTCAGACCACACTGGTATTAAACTAAAAATCAGTAACAGAAAGAAAACTGGAAATATATCAACTATTTCAGAAATAAAGAACATATTTCTAAAGTACATAAAGGCCAAAAATTAAAAAACAAGAACTGTTGCCATGAGAAATTAAAAAATATTTTGAACAGAGTGAAAATGAAAATTAAACTTTTTAAAATTTGTGGGCCACAGCAAAAAGAGTGTTTGAAAAGAAATTATAGCATCAATTATATGCTTTAGAACACAGAGATCTAAATTCAGCAACTTTAACCTGCTGTATTAGGAAACTAGAGAGAGAATAAAAATTTAGATGTAAAGCAAGCAGCAGAAGAAAAGCTAGAACACTGATTAAAAAAAAAAACTTAAAAAGATTGCAGATAAAATCAAAAACACTGTCAGCTATTTTTTGAACAGATGAATAAAACTGAGAAACCTTTGGGCTAACTAATGAAGAAAGAGGAGATACAAAGTGTCAGTATCATAAATTAATGAAAAGTTATAAATCCTGATTTCATGGATATTTAAAGGATAATATAGAAATACCATGACTAAGTCTGCAAACACGAATTTGACAACTCAGGTGGAATGCACCAATTCCCTGAAGGATGGAAGCTACAGAAATGCACTGAACGAGAAATAGGTTGATTTAATGACACTATATCTAGTAAAGAAACTGAATTAGTAATTAATACTTCAAAAGTAAATATACTTTGGTGTATTCTACAATACTTAGGAAACAAATGATGACAACCCTCATAATATCTTGCAAAAAAAATAAGAGCTAAAGAAAATTTCTAATACGTTTTATGAGGCTAGCATTACCGTAATACTACCAAAACATGAAAATAAAAATAAAAATCACAGACTACCCATCTCTTTAATAAAGAGAGACACAACAATTATTTAAAAAATAGCAAAAAACTCCAACAATGTTTGGAGAAAATTGTTCAAGATGGTGCTCTGGGATTTACTCTAGGTATGCCAATTGGTCCAACAGTAAAAAATATATCAAAAAATTAACATTTTAATAGATTAAAAAAGAATAATCATATGACCAAATCAATTGATACTGAAAAAGCATTTGAAACAATTCAGTACTCATTAATGATCAAAGCAGTTCACTGGGAATACATGAAGTTTCTTCATCATGGAGGAAATCCTGCATCTAAGCTCATTTTTACTTAATGTGTTTAAAATTATTGGAACATTTTAGTTAGATAGAAAAAGTGAATTGTAAAACATATATAGAATGAGACAGAATAAGTAGAAGGATTTTAATAACCACTTCAGAAAATCCAAAAAATTCTGTATTAATACTCTTGGAATTAGTAAGTAAAAAGGAATTTCAGGTTAGTAGCATTGAAGGACATTAGAAACTGGGGAAATCATTACTGCCTGAAGAAACGGCCTTCCAGTCCACAAACTAAGCCAGCTCTTTGTTGGAACCCGGGCCATACAGTGGAATAAAGCAATCTCGTGTTGTCCCTTCTATGGAGGTTGCTTTACAAACCCTGTCTCCACAGTAAGCGAGAATGTAGTGGGCTCGCTCCAGCAGATCACCACTGAACTCTGCCCGAGCTTTGATTTCCAGCCTGGCCTGCCAGCCAGACCTTCTGATGGTCAATTAATCCAGCCTGCCACCACTTTTCTGCCAGTAAGTCTCAATTAACCCTATCCTACCCAGCTAATACCTTAATAAATCTTACCCTTCACAAGCTGTTTCTAAGTCTTTTCTTGAATCTCTTCACAAACTACTCCACTATCCAGGCACATTTGGGCTGTGAATGAGACATATTTACAATACCACACTTCACTTGGAAAAGAAATACTTAGATAAAAGTCTAAAACATTTATGTTTAAAGATGTGTGAACATAAAGTGAAATACTAATTAAAAATAAATAAATTGAAAGAGACTCTATTAGGTTAGGAGACAGTGTTAAAATATTAACTATCCCTAGGTGTTCCATAGTTGCAGTGCAACACTAAGGTCTCAACCAGCTACTCTGTGTGTGTCAGTACCTCTAAAATTACATGGAAATACAGAAGACCTATAATGCTGAAAAGTTATAAAGTCACAGGATTCTTGCTACCTAATTTAAAAACAGCCCAGAACCATGGTGATGGACAGTACAATACTGGGAAGAACCAGGCACTGGTTCAGCCAAACAGAAGAGAGAGCCCAGAAATGCAATCACTTAAAATAGTCCACATTGCCTCAATAACGGAATAGAGAAAAGTCAAAAAGCCACTGATGAAAGGGTAGTCTTTCTAAAGAAATGTACAGGAGCAATTGTATATTCATATGTAAAAAGAAAAAAAAAAAAAGAACACCATTACATCTTACAACTTACAAAAACTTAATTAAAACTGGAGCATAGACTTAAAGTAACATGCAAACATATAAAATTTGCTTAAGAAAATACAGAAGAAAAATGATACTGAGTTCAGTGATATGTGTTCTGGGACAACAGAAATATTCTGAATCACAAAAGAAAAATTAGTGGTACTTTATTTATATTATGAGCTCTGCTCTGGGAAAGGCAGTCAAAAGAATGGAAACAAAAAGCACAGAATGGGAAGAGATATTTATAAAATACACATTTTTAAGTGACTTCCATCCAAAACAAAACCAAAAATACCTCCTAGCCGGGGTGTGGTTGCATACAGCAGTCATTTCAGCATGGAATCTAGCAGCCTGAAGCCAGAAAATAGCCATTTACTGATTTAGTTAAACCCTATTTCATAAAACAAACAAACAAACAAACAACAGAAGAGATTGGGGGAAGGTGGCTGATGATGCAGCTTAGTGCCAAGGCACTGGGTTTAATCCCAGTAGTGGAAAAAATAAAATAAAATCTGAAATTTAAAATAAAAACCTCTTAAAATGCTAAGGAAACAAAAGATTTCGATTTTTTTTTAAATAGGCAAAAAGATCTAGTTACATGTGCAAAAAAAAAAAATAGTTCAACATCATTGGTCCATTGGGAAATGCAAATTAAAACAATAAAATCCCTATACATTTAGTAGACATGCTACAACTCAACAATTTGCAGTATCACCTACTGGGTTAGGGCAAAACACCAGGGACTTGTTCACTACTGGTTGGAAAGGAAAATGATACTGCCATTTTGGATATCAGTTTCTTACAAAGCTAAACATAGGTTTATCTTACTACCTTGCTATTGTGCACCTATTTACTCAGTTAACTTCAAAATTTATATTCTTAAAATAGCTATACATGAATAAAATCTATATTCATAATGACAAGGAGTTGGATGCAACAAAGGTGTCCTTCAATTGGCGGATGGATAAAATAAACTACAAAACATCCCTAGCCAGGAAAACTAGTCAATAACACGAGAGAGCAAAGCCACGGAAAATAAGGCTGTCATAAATGTATGCATATTTATAGGGGAAGAACAGTACCCTGTCGGGCTTGTTATATGATTCCAGTTATATGACATCAAGTAAAACACAAAGCAATAAATAGTTACAAAGGATACAACGAGATGAGTGAACATAATGTATGCAAAAAAAAAAAAAAAAAAAAAAAACAACAATAACAACAAAAAACAATAAGGAATTTGCAGATGCCAGGATGGAAGTCAGAGCACATAAGAAGAATCAAATTTTGTTACAAATATATGCAATAACCTGACTGGAGGGAGGGTTAGCCTGAGTAGCTTTGGAAACTAGTGGATCCTGTAAGGCTAACAGTAAGGAGACTTTGACATAGTGTTACAGGCAGCTGAGCTAGTTAGAAACATTATAGGTAGTCCCGGCACAGAGGACCAAATGTCTTGTAACCTCAAAGAAGACCTCTTGCTGTGTGCCAGATCTCAAGACAGAAGGAAAAACAAATGTAACTACATCCTATTATAAGCAGTAGGGATTAGGTATGGATCAGTTTGAGAAGCCAGGAGTCACCCCAAACCCTTTCAGGAGGAGTCACTGATCCAAAAGAATACTTGCTTGCTAGCTATGAGACTCACTTCCCCATTAGTTTCTGATTTGGTCAATTTTACCTGAGCAATTAAATGTATTGCTTGACCATAATTCTGTCTGCCTTCCGAGTTCCCAGTTTTCCCACTTTAGACCCTCCTCACCTCGTGGTTTTATTTATAAAAATCCTTAGAAAAGACAGAGTCTTTGGCCCACTTGAGACCACTTCTGTCTCTCTCTCTCAGACAGAAACTTTCCTTCTCTCAATAAATATTTCTACTCTTAACCTCTGTTGTTCCTAAAATTCATTCTTCGATTTTAGAGAACATGAACTCCTATAAGACATATAGTAGATCAGGAATTTCATTCCCCTATATCAGTAACGAGGCACTCTACCTGATAAAATTATTTCCCGTGGAAATATAGGTTAATAATTCAGAAACTCATAAATATATTGCTGGCATTAAAGTAAAAATAAGTTGGGGAGCAGAAAACAGATTTCTCAGTACTGGAGTAATTTACAGATATAGATGAAGCTAGAATAAACTATGTAATTGAACTGCATCAGAGTTGGTAATGTAGGTATAAGCGCACTCTTAGATTAGTATAATAGAGATAGTTCAGTATTAAATATTTGCAAATATGTAAGTAAACACACTTAGCATCCACATCTCTATTTCCAACGTCTGCCTACTGAGGGAGCCTCACCCAGGAGCAGCAAATGCTGCTCTTCAGTAAGAGAAGGAGGGCTCCTTGGAGAAACAGCTGAGTTGGGGATTAGAACTGGTACTATACAAGATGAACCTGGAGCATCTTATTGCAATAGGAGGTAAAATACTACTTAAAAAACTAATTACACACACACACACACACACACACACACACACACACACACAAATGGCAAGAGGTCAAATTAGTACAGAAGAAAACTTAAAGAGATTCCAGGCCCGAAGCTGGAACAATTTGAGCACCACAGTTATGTAGTACTAGATTAAAACCCAAAGAAAAATAAATATTGTGAGTGTGTCTACACTTATGTAAATGAGTGATGAAATAAATGGATACATAAAGGATTAAATAGTCAGTAGTAGTGGAGAGCAGACGCCTCTCCCATGTAGAAGGATTCTAAACAGTTCATGTAGATATTTCCACTTCAAGGATGTGTAACATAGCTTCTCATTCCTCAAGTGTTGATTGTGCACATTGATTTCCTTCCAAAACCACCAAGTAGAAAAGAGTAATACAGAGAAATGGCAGTGGAGAAACAGACAAGCCTCACCTTACCCCATGATTAGTGTCAGTGTCAATAGTGGTTAGTGTGCACACTGCAGATGAGGAGATGGGAATGGCAGCTTACCTCTGTACTCTTTTTCCTAAAACATAAGTCGGCAGCCCAAATACCAGACAAAAATCTCAAGTGAGGGACATTCTACAAATATGTGCCCACTAGTCCTTGGAACTGTTAAGTGCATCAAAAACAAGGAATGTCTAGGAAACTGTCAGAACAAAGAGGATCCTAAGGAGACATGACAGAGTGTCTTGGGGTTGTCCTGGTTAGGTAGGAATAGGGGGCGAGGCAAAAATCTGAATAAGTGTATGAAACTTAGTTAACTTTTTAAACTCTTTTGGTCACACTGTGACTGAGTTTCTACTTACCATGTTCACTCCCTTAGATGTATTATCAGCTGTGAGTTACCTTAGTCCACATTCTGCGGCTTTTCAACACTGGAAATGAGACTGTCAGTACTTTAAGCATCTTTCCCCAACACTATGTATCATACAGGAAAACAAAGCCTATTAACACGCCGGTTGAATTCCACAGTGTAGATGGAGTTGATGCCTTATGGAAATCAGCCCTTAGTTTGATGTCGGAATGGAGACCTGCAGCTGTCCTGGTGAAAATGAGGCTACCCTTGGCAGATCTTCAGGATTCTAACAGGACTTGAACCTGGTTATAACATAGTGTATCTACTCCACAATGCAGAATTTCTTCTTCAGATTTTAATTTCTGGGCTCCTACTGGTTTTCCCTCCTGTGTTTGGAGACTTACCTCTCAGCTATGTAGGTTAATTTAACGAGAGCAATTAATCTCCTTTCCAGGGAGCATTTAAAGCAAACAATTCATTCTGTGATAGCATGTTGCTTGGAATATTAATACACAAACCCTCCCTTATCCATGGAGCATACATCTTAAGATCCCTGTGGATAACTGGATTTATAGATAGTACCAAACTGTATTTTATCCCCTGCATGCATGCCTATGATAAACTCTAATTCATAATCTAGGCACAGTAGTAGACTAACAAAAACTAAAAATAAAGTAGGACAATTATAGCAATATATTGTAATGTTAAATGAACACATTGTCTGTCATATCTTATTATTCTGTACTCACCTTTCATCTTTACACAGTATGGTGTGGTGATAAAATACTTACTATGAGTTGAAATGAGATGAGTGACATAGGTAGGCATTCCTATGCCATTATTGTGACATTATCTTAGGCTGTAATAGTAAGGATGACTGAAGCATAAGCAGAGATACAACGGTAATCACCTGATAACCTAGTGATGAACAGGCAGGGAGCCCTTGCTGTGTGGATACCCTGGACAGAGTCCTAATTCACATGCTTGGCAGGATGAGGTGGTACTGAACACAATTTTATCACACTACTCCATGTGTAATTTAAGACCTATAAATTGTGTGTTTCCGGAAATTTCCATTTAATATTTTTGGTGGTGGTTGACTGCGGGTAACTGAAACTACAGAAAGAGTGAAATAGATTGCAGCAACAATCTTAGAAGTTTATGTTACATTTGCTCCTTTAGAAAATCCAAACTTATTCATTTGATAAATATTTGTTGAGCACTGACTATATTCAAAACAATCCAAGGAACACTGGGATCTCTCAAAGTTAAAACTCTAGCATTTTTAATATTGCTGAAGAAACAAAAAAGAAATTGACCAAATGTTTCTAACTCATGGTACCATGTGGTGGTTAATTGTACAACACTGTAAACTTCCTAAGAACACCAGGCCATTGGTGGCTTCGATGAGTCTGAAAAGGCTCTTGGTGGTCACCTTCATCTCTAGAGATTTCGAGAATCCTGGTAAGTGGGACCAAAGGAAGATAGTGCTTTACGAGGAGTTAATGGAACTGCAGCTCACAAATTCTGATGAGAATTTTGGAAGACAAAACGTGCAGCTGCTCTGGTAGAGTTGTGGAAAGAAGGCCACATTACACAGACTGTGAACGCAGAGCACAAGAGTTTCAACTTTATGCAGAAAGCAGTGAGGAGGCTCTGAAAAACTGCCATTTGTGATCATAAAAGTGCCACAGTCAGAGTGGTAGTTGTGAAAGTTATTCTGGCATCAAAGTGAAAAACAGACGCGAAGGATTTGAAGGTTGCCAATATATATTGTAAGGTGAGAGCCTGAATTAAGCACAATATGTGGACGGTGGGATTGGAAAAGAAAAATATGTACATAAGGAAGACAAAAAGGTTTTAAAAGGGGGATTTTGGACCTGGAAGCCTGGACTGATTGTGCTGCTGTCACCAGAAATAGAAGCTGAGGAGCATTTAGACTACACAGGAAAAGAGAACATCTGCGCATGGGTCCTGCAGCCCGACACCTGGTTGATCATCAGTCCCAGCTAATTTTTCCCCAACTAATTTTCAACTGAGAAGCATTAATGGAGTTACAGAGGAGCTATATATACAGCTTTTCCCCATCTGTCTACATTTAAAATCAGTGATAATGAATAATTGCAACATATCTCACTGAATATATCCATTGCCTCCAAAAGAGCCCATCTCTGGGCCAGTAGCCAGCACAGATTCTTCAAACTATTAGGATGTTCATGAGAGACTTCTTTTGTTCTAAGTGGGATCTGAACTCCTCATTGCAGAATTCCAGCTCTCAGTGAGCATCAGTGGCTCCAACACAAGAAGAATCACATGACTTTTGTTCTGTAGATGCTTCAAAGTAAAATCATGAGATGCAATGTGAAAAGTTATTTGCTTTTCAAACTGCTTTTCTAAAGCTGCCAGACCAAGTTGCTGATTTGGTAGAAAAATGCTTCTCCTGCATTTTTCCCCAGCATCCCCAAGTGGAATTGATGGGAAAGGAACGAGATGACAGTCCCAGTGGTCTGAGGGTGTGGACAGAAAGGCTTGCTGGAAGCAATGACAGTTCTTTATAGACTGATGTTTTATTTCTGGAAGGATTGTGACCGTTTGTCTTCTCTTTAAGTCTGTGTTCACTGTAGAACAGTGTATGTCCCTAGGGCATCCATACCTCCGTATATGAGCCTGAGCAGGATATATTTTTTCAGAGGCAGGCTATATGGAAGGAGATCAGATCTGACACGTACGTACCAAGCTCAACCTGAGGAAAAGTGGGAATTCGCATTCCAGCTAAACGTATACATTCTGGACCACTAACAGGAACTGAGGTATACGGACTCTATAATACAATCTGTTCTCTACATTTTAGTGTCAAGAAATACCAAGGCCTTTGGAGACCAGCTGGTCAATCTCAAAATAATCAAAGTTTTCTGGTTTGAAACAAGAGACTCAAACTTTCCCTAACTCCACTCACATTTCTCTCTATCCAAATATAAAAAATGGGCTCATTCATTATTTATCTTTTTTTTTTTCTACTTAATATTTCACCTGCTGTCAACAGAGCACAGCCCAGCCAAATTTCCCCTGAGGCTAGCCCAGAGGCACAGGATTCCAGCAAAAGAGAACCACCCCTGGGGAGGCAGAGGGTGACCTTCCTCTTGCATGCTCTCCAGACTACAGAACAGATACTCAAACTCTTTGGGTGGCCCAGGATTTTTGCTTCCATAAATTAAAATATGTATTTTCCAACTGATAGTCTGTTTCTCAAAAACACCAATCGCACATTTGTCAAACACCATCTTTCCTGCATTATGCCAGAGCAGCCAGTTTTTCTGTTATCTGAGATTCCTAACATGATGCCCCCTCCCTTCTAGCCGACCTTCCCTCAAAATAACTTGGCGTGAACTTTCTTCCACTGCTTTCTTTCCTCCTCCTATGCAGCCATGTGTTTGAAGTATGTTTTAGATATTGTCACATCTCATATTTTAAATATCATGAGGACAGGCCAATTCTATGATATTTTAAGTGCCCTCATTATGAAACATATGGCCAGAGGGGTGTGGATAGCGAGGTGGAGAAAGAAATATGGCAAATGTAATATTTTCCCAAAGGGAGCAGAGGTATGACCTGAAAGATGCAAAAATCTATGTTTACCACTACTGAAATACCATCTGTTTCCATTCAAATTATCATCTTGAAATGATGACTTTTTTGCATATGCCATAATGTATAGGATTCAAGGGCCAAAACACATCACAGTGTTTGCAACCAACTGATCCAGTTGCTGTCAAAGCTGTGGTAATTTTTAAAAGAGAGAGAGACAAGAAAAACAAAGATTATATTATATGTCTTGTGTCCTCATTTTTACTTCTTTTTAAAACAGAGGTCTTGTTATTAAAGACAGTAAAATGGATAGTCACTGACAATATCATTCATTTGCTTGTTGGTTCATTTATTTATTCTCATTCAGCTAGTTAGTGTCACTCATGAATTATACATAATATCTGTAAAAGAGGATACAGAAATGACAACACAATGACCAGACTGCTAAAATCCGAATGATAAAGCTGATTGTAAAAATTAGCTCTTCAGTTTTGTGACAAGAACATTTCAGTTTTATCAGGAACAGGTTTGACTATTCAATGATGGGGGAAAATGATTTAAAGGAGGCCACTTCTAATGCAATTTAAAAATTCACTAGATTTTATTTTTGCAAAGTGAATGTTGATATTCCCAGCTCTTGGAACAAAATATGCAAAAACACAGAATTTGCAATGAGCCCTGGCTACAAAGAATTCACTATGGCTGGAAAAGAAAGGATCAGGAACACAGCTCAAGATGAAAAGGGTCACTGCAACAATCCCTGAGGGACTTCATGGTGTTGAGGTCCAGCAAGTACATTAATAGCTAACACCTGGAATCCTACAGGGAAGACAAATCACTTTTGCTGGAATACATCCTGATTAACACTTAGTATAGAAAACAACTGCAGGAGTTTATATGTTGGACACTGCAAGAGTCTCAGAAAGGCAGTTAAATTACTAAGCAAAATGCAGAGAATAAATCAGTTTATTGGTCTGGCAATGGTGTGGAAGAAGAGAGAAGAGCAGGAGGGAAAGACCAGTGGCTGCTAGCAACAGACTCAAGGGAAAAGGGTCAACAACAGATGAGCAAGTACCAGAGAGAACAGAAAGGACTTTGGGAGAAAAGAGTAATAATCAAATATTAGTCTTAGGCAAATACATTCTCTCTGTGTCTCTGAACTCTTTTTTTTTAAAACTGTCTTGTAAAGTCTCCCAGAATCTTATATATTTCATAGTTTAGTCAGATGTTGTTTGTGGGGAATTAGTAAGGGCTGAATGTTCTTGTTCAAAACAATATGACATACTGAAGAAATCAGTATGGCTTAGCAAGCAGGCAAGACCCAACATATGCCTTCCAGAAGTACAAACAAAACCATGGTATGGATGGGCTTGAATTACAGCAGGGTGTGTAAATGCAATTGCATACCAACATCCCTCAAATTTTAGGCATAAGTGGAATCCTCGTTTCCATATAGGTTATATATCAGCAAAGATTTAACTGAGAGTCAGGGGTGAATACAAGAAGAAGACCTACTTTTACTATAGAACTAATAAATCTGGAGAGACATTCATATGATAAAGAATAGTAAGAGAATTGATTAGAAGCTTTTATCCTTAGTGGGGCCACCTGGGCAGTTTCCTCTCTGACACCCTAGATTTTGGGCAGTGATCACCGCATATTAACAACTAAACATCAAGGAAGATTTTCCACGTTATGCTCATTTCCTTCACTGTTCTTCTTCCTTCAGGGTTTTTCTTTCACTATACAATATTTTGCACCATCAAAGAATTTTGTGGATGTGTAACCTTTGGAATCTTCACTTCTGTACTGTGTGTCCCCAAGGAGTTGACCCAAAATCAGTTAACTTGCATGATTATTTTAAAATGTTTGCTGAACTAATAAATGTAACATTAATTTCTACAGATTAAAGCATACTAAAGGAAGTGTTCAAGATATGTCTTTCAAGTATATGTCTAATTTTAGCAAATTTAGAAATACAAGTAAATTTTGTACTTCTTTTTCTTCTTCATAGGCAGGCTAGGGTTAGGGTTAGAACAGTCAGAGTCACCAATACAACTGATCTTTAACAAACTCACCAGGATTTTTATTTGCCTGGTGCTTATATTTAGGCACTTAATAAGTTACCCTTTCATATGATCCTTACTTGATTGCTTCTATGATTGAATTTAGGGAGACCATACACCTAATAGATGCAGACTCTAGACAACTTCCCTGTAATTATTGCTTCCTTTGTTTATTTCAGCCTTTAGAGGGATATTTTGAAAATATGAATTTAATTCCACCACTTTTCATTACAATCCTTCGATACTGTTTAACTTGTTCTCATTGCTGAGACAAAATACACAGCACCCAAAGGTAAAGAAGAATAGGCTGATTTGACTCACATTTTATAGAGGTTTCCAGTTCGGTGCTGGCTGGAACCAAGGCAGAGAGGGATGGAAGACTCATCACAGAAGAGAAGCCGTTTATGGAAAATCAGGGCAGGCAGAAGACAGCCAGCAGCCAGCAATAAGCTACAAGTGACAAAGGACAAGGGACAAGGGGCAATAGCAGTTTGTTTCTGTGTCTTTATATTCTGTCTAGGATACCTACCCTCCATGCATTGGATAGCACCTACCCCCAGAACTATGCCAAATCAATCAATGGATTAATTCAGTAGCACACACCCGTAATTTAGCATCACACACTCTAGAGCCACCTCTCTAAAGCCGCACTAGTGACTACATCAGGCTTTGGGGGAGCATCTAGATACAAACCATAACAAATATTTTCTCATATACTTGGAATAAAAGTTAAATATCTCATGACCTGTGATCTGTTTCTTGCCTGTCACCTTTTGCCGTCTCTGTCCTCCTCATCTTGGCTTATGTGGCATTGAGCCCTTCTTCTGCCCAGCTTCTGGTATTCAAAATACCACTCTTTTCTACCATAGGAATTGAATCCTGTTTTACCTCCCACCAGTTACCTCCAGGTCTTTCTCTAACTAACTCTCAGCAAATACTGTCTATCTACAGTACTATGCATTCACCTCAAGGTCTGAATTACCCATCTATTCCTTTTTTTATTTGTTTAGGCAGTGCTGTGGATTGAGCCCAGGACCTTACACATGCTAACCAAGGGCTCTACTACTGAGTTACACCCCCAGGGCACCTCCACCTCCAATTCCTAGTCACAATTTTTTTAACCATTTGAAAGTATTTATGTATTCACATTTATTTTCTGGTCCAATACAAAACTGTAAGCCAAGCTGTGTCTGTCTGATTTACTCCTGTCTCCTGAACATCTGGGATACTTCCTAAGACATAAGTGATCTTTGGCAAATATTCTTGAATGACCCCATAAAGGAAGTTTTTCATTTTGAATACTTTCCTCTGCTACTAGACAAGGCTTCCTTTTAGCTTGGCTAAATTCAGTGCAAACTCTCTTTAACTCCCTTCAAGGAGACACCACTATGTTAGATTAAAAAACATAAGTAAACATAACTTTCTCTAAAAGCATCATTAAGTAAGTGTATTCTCCTGATTAAAAGGGTCTTGCTGTGGGTGACTATTTTATAAAGGACTGTGATAAGTGGGTGGGTGGCTTGGTTATAGAAGCCACTCCCCTTAAACAGATCCCAAATAGGCTAACACAGTGTTCAGCCTCTATTGCAGATTACAGTCCACCTTCCCTCTCTGCCTCTCAGCTCTCTCCGCCTCTCTTGGGCAAGAGTTGTCAGGGCCCACAAATTACTTCCTTTGCCTCCTCCTCGTTGCCTTTTTATCCCTTCCCATCATAATTAGTATCTTGCTAATAAGTCAAATGAGTGGGTTCAGTGAAGTGGGCTGCTCCAGTTGGCTGTCTCTGGGAACACTGGCAAGGAGTGAATGGGAAATAGGGATAAAACGGATGCTGCAGCCCTTGCACTCCCGGGAAAGCCTCCTAATGATTTTCTCTTCAGTGGCTGAGGCTTAGAGGGATGGCAGCACAGGAGACCTGCTGAAGCTAGGCCAAGTCATGACTCCATTGCCATCCTCAAGCTCTTTCCCTTTAGCCATGGCTGGCATTCCAAATACCACAGAAAGGAGATGGGCAGATCCTTCAAATCTGGAGAAAAGAACTCTATTCATCTCATGCTGCCTTTTTTTTTTCTGGGGATCCAAGCTCACACTTGCAGACACATTTCCTAGTGAACATTGTTTTGCCTGTGACCTGGACACTCAGTTGAGTTATCAGCCAGCAACTCTTGCCTGACAAATCATCATTTTAGGCTGCATGAAGGATTCTGGCACAGAAAGGCAGCAGCATAAAAGGGGCCTTTCCTCCAGTGGACTGAACAACAAGCAAGCCTGGAGGACCACAAGACTTTAAAGCACACAGTCTTCACTAATTCATGTGCCTTTGTAAGGCATTAGCAGGAGATTTTCAGCAACAGCACAAGTGCCAAGTGCTTAAAGTACAATGGAGGGGTTGCTGGTAACAGAGTTCTTAACTTCATTTTAAGTATAAAGGAGGATATGCAGGAACAAAAACAGGGTAACACTGGAGTGGAGATGGTGTAGTTCTGCTCCTGTGTTAGAAAAGGAAAAAGAAACCACGATGGGAGGGAAATGTCAATGCCGGCTTTTGGAACAATGGGGAGTTTGCTTGCTTGTTTCCTTCTTTTCCTTCCTCAATACAACTGAACTTTTCCCTAGTGCCTCCTCTCATTTTATGAATTATTTGTCAGTACATTTTAAATATTAATCTGTGCCAGGCTACTGAGCATTAGGAAAGGAGCAAAGGGTACAGGTCACACACCCTGCATATTTTATCATGCAGACCCCAAGATGCTAGAGAAAATGAGGAAAAATTACCAGGGAACAACCCTAAGATATCTTCATCGTGTCACACCCTCCTATTTGTTCAGGGACCACACGGGACTTTGTTAACACTCTCCCTAGTGTGCACACTCTCCTTTAGTGTGCAAAATGAAAGACAAAGTGTGATGCTTTGAACACAGCATGCATTATCTATTGGAAATGAAGACATGAAGGTCTAAGTAGGTGAGCTCAAATTCAGAATATTCTTGAAGAAATCAACAATAATTTGTTCATGTGTATAGAGTAAATAATTATAGCTAATAAAGTGATGCCAAAAGAGTCCTTTGGGAAATAACATAAATATCATTTTTAGGAGCTTACTATTATAGATTGGCGACTGGTCAAAGTTTGGCTGTTTGAGGCTTTTGAAAATACTTCTTTTTATGTATTTTTAATCTATTCTTCCAGTCATTCAGGCCAGCACAAAACAAAGTTCAGAAAAAAATAATTAAGGCAAATCCAATGTCATATCATCTTCTTTTCCCTCTTGATATAATACCTACGTGTTGGTCTCACCTATGCTTAATTTAAGTATAGCATATCTGAATTTTTCTAGGTAGTTAATAGAAGGTTCTAAAACTTACAAAAATATAGGCTGAAGTACTGATTAAGCTTCGAGTATTTGCTCCTGATTGAACTACCTTTTTGGTGGCTGCCCCAGCTATCTATATCTGGGTCTCATGGGTACTAATTATGGGTCAAACTGCATTGTCATCCCTAAGGCCAAGGTATATATTCAGCAGCAGCATCTGGTGGCAACTGGCACTGTCCTGCATTCCAGGAGCCAAAACACCAGTAGGTAATCCTGAGTGTCATGGTGATGCTTCAGCTGTTCCCATGTGTCCTCTTGTTATACCTCTTTTCTTATAATCTATTTATTTGACTCAGTTTTCCACCAATGCCTGGAATTCTTCATCAAGTCTAATTTGCTGAACAGGTCAGCCTCCTTATAATTCTTGCCAATTACTATTTTCCAAAAAGATATGACCTGACCTCTAGATTATATTCTCTTAAAATACAACCTGTATATCTATGTCTATAAATAGGATAGATGGCATAATTTCCCAAGAGGCCCATGTCCAAGTCTACTCTTTCCTTAATATGATACTAAGACTTATAACTAATGCCTACATTCTACTTTGAAAGAATATCACTCAAATCATGGCATTGGCCTAAGGCTAATCAACACATTTTTATCCCAACTTGCATGAGAACACAAATAGTCAAATCAACCTGTGCATGACAAGGAGCTGAGAAGGAGAACTAAGAAGGAATTTAAGAATTGTTCCAAAGCCGGCAACCACATTCTGAGCATAACGTGATGAAATTGAATGGGCACCAATGCAACTTTAAAAATAAAACTAACAATTGCACACATGAATAATTTGAAGGGATTTATCAATAGCACATGTGAAAAACACACAAGGGTTTTAATTGACTTGAATCTCCGTATGAGTCAACTGCATGAGGTGGTTGCCAAAATATTAATGCAGTCTTCAGTAAGCATAGAAGTGGAATGAATTTTTAAGAACAAAAGGCAATTACTTCCCTCCATTCTGCATCAGTGAAATCATACCTGGCACATTCATTTGGGTTACTGGAGTCACTCAGGTGGTACACAGACCTGGATCTATGTTATAGAAAGAGTGATGCAAGGAATAAAAAATTCAGATAGAAGAAGGTTTGATGAGTATTTTAAAACACACAAATGATTCCTGTATTGGAGGAGAATCAGAGTTTTCCCATGCAATTCTATCCAGGAAAAATGGAAGAGAGTCTAAGACCATTATATAGGGGACAGGTAACTACTTCATATATTCTATTTAAAACATTATTATTGACACATGAAACTTGTACATATTTATCATAGGTAATATGTTGTTTTAAAATAGATGTGCATTGTGAAGCATATGCATGGCTAAGCATATGCGTAAATTAAATAAACTGCATGATAAAAAGTGAGCTGTCAATCAAGAAATTGAGCAAAGGCTGGGTGAGTACCTGTTGAGTTTTACAGAGGAGATTTACACCTTCAGTGAATCAGGGCTGTGCATGACGAGATATAGCATGAATATGCATGCCATACCATCCTCACTCGTACTACTTATTAGATGCTGTTGGGAAATCCTGAATCATTGGTTATATTTTTCAATGATTATCTCATCTTTCTACTTAAAGTGGAATCACTACAATGCCAGAAACCTCACTATGTACTTTGTCTAATTTCTTTGTCATTCATGAAGTGTGGCTCAAAGATGAAACCGATAAGAACTATGTAGTAATTGATATCTGGCTACATTAATTTATGTAGCTAATATTTTCCCCACTAATAGATAAAGATTCATGTCAGTCCAGCTTACTCATGATTGTCAAATTCCTGGCATTTTATATTATTATTAACATTCTACAGTTCTAGTAATCTATTGTTTACTTATCTCTTTTAAAAATATCAATGTTCTACCTTCCAAGATACCCAATTATGCATAATTTGGACATGCAGGGAAATCTGGCTATGCCTAAAGATTCCCTATGTGAATCAAAGAGAGGTGATTTCCAAAATCCCTTTCAATTCTGTCATTCTGTGCATCTAGTCATGTGGACTGCATTAGGTGTCTTTATTATTTTTTTTCATGTTTCCTTTATCTCTCTCCTTCTCTGTTCCTTCAATGACTAAGCATGAGCGCTGAGCCAAGTACGTTAGCATCAGATTCTGAACACAGCATCTCAAGAACTCTTAAAGATTAAATATGTAGAGAATTATAAATATTTGAAGTACCCTAGGGCTGCTGAATGTACTGTCTTTAAACAGATCTTTTTGATCTAGTATCTTTTATTTGCTTGCTTGTCTGCAGACTTTTTTTCCTCTGTTAGAGCATCAAAACTTAGGAAGTCTTTCAGGACAGCGAAAGATCCTGCAGATTGTCACAGCAACCTAACTTTCTGCTCCTCGCACTTACTCATGTTTGAGGGAAGGGGTTCTGTACTCATCTGCTCTGATACCTCAACAGGCTACAATATTCAAATTTCCTTTGTCTGAGCCTGCAGTCTTACCTATGAGCTACTGAATGGCACAAACCCTGGTTTAAACCTTTCTAATCCCTCATTTAGGAAAAGCTCATAGCCTTGTTAGACACCCATTTTACCAAAAGGGTGACCCATATGCTCCACAAATATTTATTTTGTATCTTTCTTAAGCAATCCAAATTCATGATCTATCATATAAATTTTTTCTCATTGCCGTTTAGCTCCAAAGGTACTTTTAGTAAAAACTGTTTCTCATGACACTTAAGTTTCCAAAGGATATTTATTTCATGTTTCCTTCATTGCTTGCTTCATTATTTTCTTACTTTTATTTTTTCTTTATTCCTTTTTTCACTGTATATTCTCCAAAAATGACGTCAGACGGTAAAAGAAAGCAAAAAATAACAAAGAAATTTAAATAAAGAAATTGAGTCAAAAAGAGAATTTGGGTGAGTTCAAATATCCAACAGAGCTAAAACAGAACATCTGAAAAACAAAGTATATTAGGAATATAGTAATAAAGTACAGTTATGTGTCATTTAATGATAAAGATATATTGAGAAATGATATCATTAGGTGATTTCACTGATGTGTAAACATTTTAAAGTGCATCTACACATTCTTTGACAGCTATGATGTTACTTGGCAATATAATCTTACAAGATTATTATTGGGTGTACCGTTTGTCACTGAAATATTAGGCAGCACATGACTACATATACATTACAGAGCTGTCAGTGCACAAAATGCTTAGCAAATCACTGCCACTCTTTTTAGACTATTGTGCTATTTCATAATGGCAAGGATGGGAAGAAAAATAAGGAAAAATTTCAATACGTCTACAAGTTCAAAACTCATTGATCAGGAGAAATATATCCACTCTGGTACTGAGACCGAAGAAAAATGAAAGAAGACCATGGATGTTTTAGAAATTATTTTCAACCAACGTTTACAGAATATGTAACGCTAGCTTTGGAAATTTTTGTATTTCTCCAGGTAGCTTTGGTCATGATGTCAAACACTGCTTCATTTATAGATATACAATTTAGCAAGGATGAATTGTGGGGAGTCAAGACATCATGGAGAGGAATAGATATAAGGCTCTCTTTTTGTACTGCCTAACCAAACAGTGGGTATTCAGTAACTGGAGGACTATGTCAATTTTCCATCTTCAGACATGTCTCCATTCACTCAGAGACTCAGTCTCTCTCCTAAGCTCAGTAAATACTTTGAATTTTTGGTGGTTCAAAAGTGGTTCAAGGTTATAATATCTAATGGGTACCAAACTACCATTATTCCTAACAAAATCCATTCTTAAGCACTAGTTACATTTGGACTAAGGTAAAAATCTTTAGTTGAAAATTATGAGTAAGTGTTTATTGTCTGTTGATATTTCACATGCAACATTCTAAGATTTGTAGCAACTTCTCAAGGGTAGAAACTTAGGCATGCAAAATGACTGTGCCCAAGTTCAAAGTTAGAGAGTGGTCAGAATTCAAACTTGTGTCCCTTTGACTGTGTAGGTCAGTAAAACCACATGTCAATTGCTTAATGCATAGTATCAAGTCAATGAACAGGATCCATCTTGACTAAATTTTTGGCAAATATTTACATGTGTCTGAATATTTTAACTACTAATCTCCATTAAAATATTTGTATCTAGGAAGACAATATGTAACCTATTAACTAGTGATACCTTACTGTATTTTTTTTCTTGAAATTCTGTATTATTTGTACCCTTTTACTGCTTTGTTTTTTTATGTCCTTTCTTTTTTCTCTTTAAATAAATAAATAAACAAAATATTTGTATCATACTTTTAGGATTAATTTGTAGTTTTCTCATAAATTGAGGATCACTCTTCCTAAACTAACATTCCCTGTTCAAACCTCAGTGTAATACTAGACCTAGTCTGGTTTAATCCAATTTCAAAGGATAAAAACACTTGCATTTGAATGACTAAGCATTTAAGAGAATCAAATACTTATATTTAGTTTGCCCCAAAACAGTAAAATGACCATTGACATTTATCACACTTCCTGTCAATTGTTTTGCCTTTAGGATCAGAAATGCTCAGAATACATCAAGGGAATGTCTCCTAATGTCATCACCAAAATGTGTGATAGCTAGAGGTAAGGATAATAGCCAAATCTCTCTCACACAGCCACACTTGCCTGTCCTGTCCTGTGCTGTTTAGAGTCTGTCTTGCATTCCTTTGTCATTCACTATCTATACCACTGACATGTTTTTATTTTTACAACTTTTTAGTTTTGAGGTTATTAGTATGAAAATGTATCATCAGTATATCTGATGAGTAAAACAGAGAAAATCAAAAGTGGAATGGAGATGATGAAGATCTACTATGATTTCACCTCGATGACATTGTTGTTTAAATATTTGTGGAGATGTGTACAGGCATTTTCTTTCTGCATATTATAGATGCACAAATAAATATAAGAATAGACATTTTATGCTTATAAAAGAATTCAAATTTCCCAGAAAATATAATGGGTATTATTATTTTTCCATCGCATTTTGTAAGCATATTTATGCTAAGTGAATTAATTCAGACACACAGAAAATGTTGCATGGTCTCATTTATATTTGGAAATTTAAAAACAATTAAAAAGCCCAAGCAACATAGCAAAACCAAAGAAGGGTCAAATATATAAAGCAAATAAAAGAGCATCCATCACAAGTTGACATAGGACCTAACAGGAGATAAGATGGAGACATGTAGATAAAATAATGCAAAAAAGCAGATATGTAATATATAATCAACAAGTCTAGAGAGCTAGTGGTATGCATAAAGACCATAGTTACTAAAATCACATTATATCCAATATTTCTGTTAAATAAGATTTTAGCTCTTCTTGTCAAAAAAATAACTATGTGACGTCATAGCCACTGTTACATTATTATCAGTATGTATCCTGTGACATCACAGTATAAAGCAGAAATGGAAACCATAAAATTGAATTAAAATTTATTAGAATTTTGTAAAATGTTAAATGTATGAATAACATTTCAATGTGGATTATAACAAAATTATTCAACATTAGTGAATATTCATGTTTTCAATTTTCAATATGCAAAATAGTGCTGAAATGAGATTCGTTTTTAATAATATACAGATAATTATTTTGCACATTAAATCATTTCATCATTTGCAAGCAGCAAGTTACTAAGCAAGATCTTGAGTTAAACTAGGTCAATAAAACATGGAGGGAATTTCAGCCTAAAAGAAATAATGTGCAAAGGTCTAGTGGCAAGAATGAATGGGTCAAAAATAAGAGCTAAAATCTAACAAGCAAATAATATGAATAAAGCATTATGGAAAGAGGGCAGTGGGTAGAACAAGTGATCAAGGGAATTCAGAGAAAGAGGCAAGGCCAGAATATGCCGTGGCGTTAACCTTAAAATTATGAAAACAAAATCTATTGAAATTTCATTTCAAAAAATGCAGTCAAAGATGGAACTTAAAACAACCTGTGCTAGAAGGAATGGTACAGACTGAAGTACAATGTTCATGGATGGAACACTTAGGAGGCGTTGCCACCACCCAGGTAGGGGATAATCATAGCTTGGCACCGCATCCTAAAAGCCAAAGGTAAAAATTGGACAATTTCAAGGGATATTTTTGTGTTATAACTAAATTGCAGGATTTTTTTATGAGATTAGAGGACAGGAAAATAAATTGACGAGGTTGACTTAGATTTCTGACTTGCTATCATTCACAACATCATGGTGGAAGGGTGAATATTTCAGACACAAAGTTGAAACTCTCGCAGCATCTGTGCATACAAAATTATAAGCCAGGAGCTTGTAGAGGCAGTCCAGGCTTCAGGGGAACGTTTGCCTGTCACCGACATGTAACCGTTGTGGAAGAATGAGGTGGAGAAAATGCCTAAGAATAAGGCAGGCATGAGAAAAATAGAGGCTGGAACAAATGCTCAAGTGTAATAGTGGAAATATTGGAAGGAAAGCCAGAAAACAAGCATGAAAGTAAGAAAGGAAGAATTAATGAATGGACCATTTACTTTCATCTGGTTCTTAAAGAGTATGCTCTTGATTTTAATGTATAAATTCCAAGGCGATGACTTAGCATATTAAAATGACTATTAACGGGAGGAGAAATCAGGCACTAGCTATTTTTAGGCAGGTAATTGAAGATAGTTTTAAGAATTTTAGCTTCTCAAAGACACTCTTTATTAATGGCAGAAAACACTCTTGCAGAGATGGAAAAATGGCTTGGGAGTCAGAAAATGAAGATTATACTTCCAGGAGACCTCCACAGATGCAAAATACACGTATAGGCTAAATGAACTTAATGAATGCACCCACCTGCTATTTCATTCCAACTGTACCTCTGCACCTGGTGCTGCTAATAATAACCTGATAAAGGGAATTTTTCTAAATAAGCTTGATTTGAAGTCATAAAGAATAGAACGAGGTCTCAAAAGAGTGGAGGCTTGCTGAAAGCCACACTTAAATATAAGGTAAAGGAAGCCACTGAAAAATTGAGATAACATTTGAGAAAGAGATTGAAAAAAATGTGGGAACCAACACTAGAAAGAAGAGACAGTGTACAACATTCCTGTCTGCATGTGTCTGTTATTGGTTCCTTTGATTCTCCATAATATTTAATCAATAACCAGTCTAATTATATAAATATGGATGAGCAAACATTGCTTATTTTAAGTTAACTTTTATAAGATAATGGGATATATAAAAACTATAAATTTACCAAATGTATTGAATATTTTTCCTGTGTAGACTTTATTTTAAAACACTCAATACACAGCACAATGTTATGATATGGACAGTAGTATCTAGTCTGTTTCTGAATTCTTTTTCCATTATAGTCTTTCTTTGAATAACACACATTACACTCTCATTTTGGCCTCTCCATTTTTTTTCTGTAGGTGGTATAATTTCAATAAAATATCTACCTACTAAATATAATGGTGATAGACATACTGGTTGGTTTTTTCCATACCCTGTATTTTACAATTATTTTGTTTATTAGACCTAATCTAAATTATAAGTGACTTTGTGAACCTCTTGTTTAAATTACTGACAAACAAGCTCCATATTGCTTGACCCCACATGGTGCATAAATACCTTATAATAATCTCTTTTCCTTGCTTCTTAATTACAGTATAGCTTGTTAGAGGTTGGTTAACTCTGTCAGCACTATCAGAGAATTATTATGATCACTAACCACTATTGGAATTTGTAAAGTTTCATTTCTTCTTTCAAGTTCTACAATTTCTGTATTATTAATAATTGACAAAAGGGAATTTTTTTGTGTTTCGATTTCATAACACAAACTTTTCCTCTCTGCTATGCTAATATTTTCTCCTTTTCATTTTTTTTTTTTCTGCAGATCTTTTGGTCCTTCTTTCCTATTCAGTCTGTGTTCAGATACATCTACTTTGTATTTGCAAAAGAGTAACACTGAGTTCTACAGAAGTATAAAAATTAAATCTAATATACTTATGAAAAGGAATTTTATAGACTGTAGCACAAAATAATAGGTTATTATTCACAAATAAAATAAGGCGTAAATTAGTAAAAGAAAATGATGAGAACTTATTATTAGATTTCACTAGAAACAAACATCAAAGGTGAATACATTTTAAATAAAAAGTATGCAGAAGTAGTACTAAACCACAAATAAACAGACATAGAAGCATATTTTTTGCCAATAAGAATCAAGTTAAAATGAGGATATTGGGAAATAATATGTAAACAAATGCACTGCCTGAGTGAAGTAAATTGTTTAGTGGTTAAAAATTAAACCCTAAGGCCAAAGAAAACTGAAATCAGCTAAAGAAGATGGACTCTGGAGTAGCAAAAATTTGTTCACCAAAATACTTCCAATGTGGAAACTAAAAACTACTGAAGAATGTAAGTGGTAACCTCTATAAAATGAGACTAAGTTTAGTGAGCCCATAATTTCGTGCCAGAGTCACTGGATCCTAGGAGAAAACTGATACGGGGTGAATATTCATGAGTGTTTGTTTTTTGAGTGCCTAATATGTGCCACATTTATAGATTACTCAGCAGGAGGTTAACCTAGTGGTTGGGCTCTTAGAATATAGTTTCACTTTCTGGTGTGTTTTATAGTGGCCATGTGTATTTTTGTTCATTTATCACAATTTTACTGAATGTCTCTTATGGTTCAGGTACTGTGAATATAACTGTGAGCAATATTGTACATGGCTCTTAACTTCACGATTTAGCTTGGTAACATTTTTACTCTGGCTTTTTAGGAGATTTCTTTGCAGTGAGTGTCTGGATTCATCTCAGCGTTGCAGCTTAAAATCCTTTGCAGTGCACTCTTGGAGATCTGCTGATATCCTGAACTCTCCTGAATACATTCCACAAGATATTTCTGAACTAAATCATCTTTCCCTAAAGCAAGGGTCTAGCAGAGCTAGTCTCTGTGTTTCCCATTTCCTAATGTTTTCTGTCTGCTGTTATGGCTGAAAAATGTCTCTGAAAGACCCACATGGTAAAGGTTTGGTTGCCAACCTGCAGTGCTCTTGGTAAGTGAAGCAATCTTCTAAAGGTAGGGCCAGAGGAAAGGAGATGGGCCACTGGATATCTGTCCTTGAAGATTTCAGAACCCCGCCCTCTCTCTGTCTCTCTCTGTGCTTCTGGCCACCAAGAGGTAAACCAGGCTTCCGCTACCACACACCCTTGATATGTTGTGCTAGGTTACCACAGGCCCTGAGCAGAAGGGCCAGTCAACCACCCACTGAAGTGTCTGAAACTGTCAGCCAAAATAGTTTTGCTCTTCATAAATCGATTATCTCAGGTATTTTGTCCCAGCGAGGAGAAACTAAAACATTCACAAACCTGCAATTTCCCAAAGATGTGTGTTCTTTCCTTTCTGATCCTTCGGTAGAAAGTCATCAAGGCATCAAGGGGACACAGTGTTCATTTCTGCAGTTCTTGGCCTACTTATCTTCTTGGTGAATGAATTAGCATATAATATAGTATATCTAAAATCCAATTACATTTTAGTTCTTCCGTCTAGACACAAACTGAGTTATCGTGAACCCACACGTTAATTGGAAACAGAAGATGAATTCATTTATTTTTGAGTGGTTGTTTTAAATTTTCTCAGCTTAACTTTCTTCCACCTCATTTCGGTAAGAAGTGAGGTTTCTTTTCACAGATCTGCACTGCTACCTGCAAATGAACTCGCAGAGCTCTCATTTCACTGATTCTCTATGCACATAACTTGTATTTCAAACTATTCTCTTTTTGCTCCTGCTCTTCTAAATACAATTTATCTTTGATTTTGTGTTCTGGCATTTCTGTGTCTGAAATCTTAATGTATGCAGAGGTGCACTGAAAATAAACAAAATGCCTTCTGTTTCAGTTTCAAGGAATGATTTGAAGGATAAATTATGCCCAATCAGAAGTGAGTGAAGGTCACTCACTGAAGTGATTTTCAGAGTGGATGGTAAAATACTTTGAAAAAAATGTATACCACCCAGTACTCTAACTTTTATGAATCCATTCAAAATATACTGATTATAATGCAAAATAATGTGTTCATAAGACTATGTGATGAAATTCTGAGACATAGCAAATGATTGTACTGAAAACTTTCCGAACTCTCATTAGTGGAACTTGGAAAATAAACCATGGTATCTTCACAGAAAGAAGTTGGAAGCAAATTTTTTAAAAGTTAAAATCATATACACACATTCACATATGTAATATAAAAATAGAGAGAGAGAGAGAGAGAGAGAGAGAGAGAGAGGGAAAGGGAGGCAAAGACAGAGATAGGGGCACAGACAAGAGACGGACACAGACTCAGAGAGACAGAAGGGGTAAGTGAATTTATTAGAGTTCTCCAGAGAAATGGAACTGATTAAATATATGCAGTTCTATGAAAGTATTTTACTAGATAAGCTTACATGATTGGAGGAGAGTCTCATAATAGTCACCTGCAGGTTGAAGATTCAAAGAAATGGGTAGCTTCTCAGTTCAAGAATCTAGAAATCTAAGAGCAAGGGAAAAAGAAGTCAGTGATGCAGCTTGGCCTGAGGCCGAAGCCTTGAGAGCTCTTTGGAGGCCATGTTCAAGTCTACATTGAAAACTTGAGCAGCCTGGAGTCTGACGTTGATGGGTAGGAATGACACACCCACTTGAATACAGTCAGGTGTGTGTGGCTGTGTGTTTCTTCCTTCAGCTGTTTCCTTTCACCCAGGCCTCCAGGCCATGTTAGAGCGGATCTTCCCCACTTAGCTTAAGGACCCACATACCGATCTTCCCTGGAAATACCCTTGTAGACACACAGAAACACACGTTTCCAGTTCTGTAGGTATCAGACAAGTTGACAGTCAAAATGACCAGGTGGAGGTGGAGAAAGAAAGAGAAGGGGAGTAAACAGCGTTGAAACGGGCTCACACAATGGTCGAGTAGCAAGTCTGAAATTTGCAGAACAAGCTGATAGGTTGGATTTCCAGGTACCTGACATGAGTCAAAGGGAGCACAAAGGCTGAATTCCTTCCGCTTAAGTAAGTGCAACAACTCCGTCTCATCTCTTAAGGCTTTGAACTTGGATATGAGCAACCAAGAACAAGAAAGTGATCCTGGGGACTTCTGTCATATCTATCAAATTGAGAATATATTCATTTTTGTCAAATAAGAATCCTCTATATATACTTCAGATATTCAAGTAGTTTTAGATATACAGAAAATGGTCAGATATAGTAGAAAATAATCTTAAATATCTTTACCCAGTTTTCCATGTTGTTATTACCATGATATTTAAACCACAAAAATGAACAAACTTTAACACATTATTCAACTGGAATTTACAATTCATTTAAATTTCATTAGTTTTCCCCTAATGTCCTTTTTCTGGTTCAACATCCTACCAGGGGTGCTCTAAGTTTTGTTGACATATCCACTTAGTCCTCTTTGCCCCTCAAACAGTTCTTCAATTTTCTTTGTTTTCCAAGAAGTACTAATTTGTTTTGTTATTCTTTACAACTTCTGGTTTCATAAATTTTCTTTTCTGCTTCTCCGTATTTTACTCTCTGTAAATCTCTGCTTTTTAACTTTCTAATACCCTGTACTTTATTTTCTTTGTGTTTACACTGGTTTTACAATCCACCTTCTTGAATAGAATTCTAAGCTCACTAATTCTCAATCTTCAAATTTTCTTATATACATATATGTAATATTTATTACCTCTGTGATGCATTTGAGTTTCTCAGGTTTCTTTTCTAGTTTATTAATCCTTCTTAAACTGCATGGACTTGACTATATATAAATAGATGTAAACATAACTTTTTGTTGTTGTTCTTACTGGGGATTGAACTCACAACCTTGAGCTTGTCAGGCAGGTACATATAACTCTGAGCCAAATCCTTAGCTATGCAAACATAACTTAATAAAAATTTATCAGTGAGGAAATACATGGAAGAATAAGGAAGATGAAATAACATCCAGAATCTGACAGATTTTCTTTGACATCTACAAATGATCTCTTAAGCATAAAGCTACATAAAAATGTTATGTATTATCTAAAAATAAAAAAAAAACAAAGCAAAGAATTCTAATTGTATATAAATTTGCTGGCTTAAAAGCATTATTTGACAATGGAATTTGGGAGATTTGTGAGATATATTGTAAAAGCAAAAGTAACTGCATATAAACAAAGCTGTTAATGGGGCTTAGTATGAATATTAAATTTATTAATGAGTAAATACTAATTATAAAACCATAGCTAGTATTGTTCATAATAATGTTATTGCTAATATGCTTGTACATAAAACATAAAGAGAAAGAGAAAAAGATAAAGGAACTATGTTATTATTTAAAGGCTTTTTCCAGTTTAATGTTTTAATGCATGTTATGGATTAAAAACTGATGATCAACTTAACACCAACAGAATTAAATCAACATGGTGCTGAGTGTAGATGGCCCACCTGAGGAAAGTTGCCAGTATAAAAGGAGATGCAGAGAGGAAGAGGAGGGCATTTTGGGTTCTCCTGTGTTGCTGTTTTGATTCATTGGTTCTCCTGGAGGAACTTGTCCTGCTGGTATCCCCGACATGAATTTGGCCATTATCATCAGAGGAGCTCAGATCTTGACGCTGAAAATGGCTGCAGTTGACATTTGGGAGAGTTTTGTTCCTTACATTGAGCATCATTTTCTAGCTCTGGAGGGGAAGATGGGAAGATCTGTGCTGTTTAATCTCCAAGAGAAGCTTGCCACGCTGGCTCCTGGTACTCAACTGTTCTCATCAGAAGAGCTTGGGACCTCATTGTCATGAAGGATGGCTATGGTACTTTTCAGGGGAGCCCTGGTCCTTAATTTGATGGTCACTTCTTGGCTTCAGTGTAGAACTCTCAGCCTACTACCACAAACCTTCATCCCACTGGAACAGACTTTCTAGTTTGTACTACTGTCCTTTGGCCCTTTCTAGCACAAATCCATAAAACAGACTTGTACAACTTCTTATCATGGGCTCTAGGTCTTCAATTAGACTCATGCAGGACATTGCTGTGGGATTCAGATCCTTGGATAAATATTCTGGGTCTTTAGTGTTGAGGAAAGATTTCCTGCACTTTTTTGTATTTAACTCTGGGTGACCATCATAAAATATTATAAACTCTGTGTCTTGTATGTAATTGTTCTCCTTGCAAACCCTGACTACAACAAGGCATTAAAAATAAATTAATAATCAAATGAAGTAATATCCTTTATCTTAAATTTAAAATATGAAAAGATGCATTTTGTCTTTACAAAAATAAAATTATTTTTATCCTACCTTTATCCAGTGAAATGATCTTCAAATATAACAAAATTTAATAGCAATATAGTTACTTTTGGCTTCAAAACTTTTATGACTACTAAACACTTTTGTTAATTCAAACCAATAATATGAAATTTATTCTATATGCAAAACATAAAATAAGTAAACATATTACATTATATTTACCAAAACACAAGAAAACTTTTAAAGCCTATTGAGTTATATTGGAGACAGAAATTGGCACCCTTGGTTTGTTTAATTCTGCTTTTTTATTATGTTTTGTTTTATTTTTATGAATATGATTTATGAATATAATTTCTCACTGACAAAAGAGAGAATGATTACAACATTAAGGGAAATTTGGCTATAAAACATTAGAACTTTCACTCTTAAATTTATAATAACACAAAAATAAGTCTCACTGATCACTTTAAGCAATTGTTAGGGCTTTATGAAAACATAGCAAAAAGAAAAAAAAATGAGGAAGGGGAGTTTAAGGATTTATTCTGTGTTTATTCTACTGATTAGGCTAATTTAATATTTGATCACTACAAAATTCTTTAAAGAATACCACAGTTAATTAGAGAAAAAAGAAATTGTAGACACTACAATTTTGCCATTTCCTAATGTTATAATAAATCTACATAGTGATCATGTGTGACTATTAACAATGAGAGAGAAATTTACAGTGGGTGAGTTGAAATGAAAACCCCAAACCCACTGGTAAATATTAACATCAATTATTAGCAAGAAGTCAACAAGACATTATGTGGCTCTTGAGGTATTAAGTATAAACAAGAATTTATGAAGGAAAAAACCAAACATGAACCTGATGAACACTTGACATTTACAGAGGAAAGAACATGCTAAATGACACCATGTAGCCTATTCCAAATATGAAAACATAACAGGAGGAGCCTGGTTTTTCAAAGGTAAATAAATGACATGAAAATAAAATTCTTTCTCAAATAATAAGTGCTGGAAGGTAGGGAGAGGAAGTGGGTGAACATGGATCCAGAGCGAGGAGAAAGAGGAAAGGTGGGAAGGGAAGTGAGACAGGGAGAGAGGGGAAGACAGACAGACAGAGACAGAGGCAGAGGCAGAGCCAGAGACAGAGACAGATAGAGAATTGCCCTGGTTTGAGTGTACACCAAAGCTTAATGTGCTAAAATTTTGTCCCAATATGAAAAATTAAGAGAGCAGAAACAATTTAGTGATTAGGGTTAGTTAAGGTCATTAGGGCTGAGCCCTCATAGTTCAATTATGGTGGTTTGATAAGAAGATCAGACAGACATACAAACGTGTGACCCTTTTTCTTACCATGGGCCTCAGCACTCTGCCAGCAAGAAGGCTACACACAATCTATGTGGCCTGTGCGTTCAGAATCATGAGCCAAAACAAGCCTCTTCGTATTGTGAAGTAGCCTTACAGTGTTTTCATGTTTTAGTCATGAAAAACAGACTTATAAGGCAATGGATGGTGTAACTAATGGAATTGAACATGGATTTTTATGTTGACATTATCAATTTCTTATTTTACTGAATCCTGGTGCTACTACTTTTGAAAGCTTCCTTATTTCTGGTGCTTACATGAAAAATATTTTTGTCAGCCTATGTTTATTAAATTTATGCATTTCTTCCACATATATTTTGGATAGTCACTCAATGAATTGGTCATGCATGGAAGACATTATTAGCCCTTGTTTAAATAGAGGCAAACAGAGTTAAAGACTTACGAATCTTATTCCAAAATCTTCCAGAAAGTGGGAGAGTCCAGTCTCCAGTGATTTGCACCATGGCTGGTGGTTTGCCACCACAGGCTGCCCACAGTTACACATTAGCAAAATGCAGAAGAGAATTGTTGCATATTAGGATTCTTTGGACTTTTTTATTTTTTTTTTATTTTTTATCAAATGTTTAATGTCATCTAACATATTCAGATAAAATACATAGAGATTCACACACATGTATATGCATCTGCACACATAGCACCTTAGCACCTTTGTAGCACAATGGGATGGGACCTGAATCCATGTCCTCTTTTTAACATCTATTCCCAATTTCAAAGTCCTATCTTGCACATTTTTAAAACATGCCCTTAGAGCAAAATCATGCCCAATTTAATTTGACTTTAACTATATTTTAACATAATGAAACAGCATTCAATAACTCACTGTAATTACTGAGGAATTGAGGAATAAGTTTTGCTAACCTCCTGTAAATTCTCAAACCTGAGGATATGAAAATCTTTTATATAAAACTACATAATATTTGCTCATAATGTATGCATAACTTTTCATGTATTTTAAATCATCTCTACATTACTTATAATAGCTAACACATTGTAAATGCTGTTTACATGCTTGTTACCCTGTATTATTTAGCAAGTAATGACAAAAGAAAGTCTACATATATTCAGTATTAGATGAATTTTTAAAAATATTTTCTATTTGTGTTTGTTAGAATCTGTAGATAAGGAGCCCCCTGATATGGAAGACTGAACATATTTAACATTAAAGTACTTGATGATTTCCATTAGAGTATAGTGTACCTATGATTTAAGGAACAAATCACATTTTACAGGCCATCCTTAAATTTCACATATATTTTGCACGGTTCATTACCATTTTTATGCCATCATAATCTAAAAGGTCGTATATTATTCCAACAGCATTTCTAAGTACTTCCTTACTTGGCAAATGTTTAGATTATTTTCAATATTTTTGTATTATGTACAGCTTTGATCTCCATTTATGTTCATGAGCTTTTATGTGAATTGTGAGCTAATTCTTTAGGATTGCTTTCCAGAAGTGGAATTAATGGATCAAAGGAGTTTTAATGTATTATATGGCCAAAAAGCTTTCCAGAAGTGTTGTCCCGAGTATCATGCATACCAGAAATGCATATCTTAGCACCTTTGTAGCAGCTGATCAAACTTATGTGGATTTGACCTCCAAATCTTTGGCACTTTTATCCTGAGACGTAACCCTGGTCTTTTATTGTGTTGGAAAAGAGGAGAGGAGAAGAGACAAGCTTGAGATAGTTCTTCCCCTTGGTCTGTGTTGCAGAACTTAGTTTTATGCAGTTGGTTTGTCCAGAAATGGTTCTGTTCAATGTTTCCCATAATTTGATGCATGAAATCACTGAGTTCTGTTCTGCATTTCAATCCTCTTAATTCTTTTGATTGGTTGCAAACAAAAGAAGTATCTAGCACACAGAAAGCAGTAGTGTGTCTGATGAAGCTTCCTTCAACTGAGCAATTACAGTGATTTTTTTGTTTTGTTTTTTTGAACCAGGGATTGAACTCACAACCTTATGCTTGCCAGGCATGGACTTCTGCCACTGAGCTAAATCCCCAGCCCTTGCTGGCTTGCTCTTTCTCCAATCCAAATGCTTCCATGTATGGCTGTGGTGTTGTCTTCTTCAAGAAAGCCTTGTTCTGGGTGCTGGTGGAAATCAAATTTAGTTCTGAACTGCTATTTTGAGCAGTATTTAGAAGTTTCTCATCAAAGAATTGAAACAATATACAAACCACAGTCCTCTTTCCTTTACAAGCCCGAGTGTTGATTTGGATTTCCACTTGTCCCTTTTCTATTTCTATCTGGGAAATTTAAACATGATTAGTGTTTATAAAAAGAGACCTATAAGGCTTAAAACAGTGTGATCTGAAATATGGCTTCACTTAAAATCCCTATCTCCATTGTGTTTTTAGTTTGTTTTATTTTGTTATTGTTTTTCAATGATTTACAAAGGATTTTTGAACTGGTGTGCTTGTTACAAAATTTCCATTAAAACTAGTCAATAGTAGTAACAGACTTTGAAGTTTGGATCACCATATGCATTGATGCATCCAGCAATTCATTCATTCATGAAATAACTATCTGTTTTTCATTATAAGCCAGTATGATGCTAGTTTAAAAAATCCTCATAATTCTAATGCCTAAAAATTTCAAACTCAAATGAAATGTCAATCCATTTGTGATTAACTATAATATAAAATCTTTTAGAAGAGCAAACAGTTTTTACTATCACTGTGAAAGCATAATGAAAACCAAACAATGTAAAAATGTCAATAATATTACAAACCACTATAAACATTTTGGCTATCCATTTACAATATCAATGTTGTGAAACTTCTTGAACAATAGGATTTCATCAGCAGCGCATGATTGTTAAAAATTGATTTTTTTTCTTTTTCTTCTATATTGATTCCACCAACAGCAGAGACCACAAAGATTTTCTTAATGAGATATTTGGGAAATTATCACAAAATAACCAGTGCAAGTGTGTGTACTGCAAAGAATCCTGAAGTATTAGAAATTGGTGACCAGGGATGGTGACCTTTGTATCCCTTTGACTTTCTTCTTTTGGGAATGGTCATAAAAATGTCTTTGTTACATTTGTACATGTTGCAAAGCTGGCTGCTGTATTCTGGCTGTGGTTTACACCCAACAGGTTCATTCATGACAGGTTTGTTGATGACAAGGAGTGATACTTTTAAGAGATGGGAGTCCATTCCTGGCTCATCCTCTTGTCTGGCTTCCCATTTTATCATGTGATCTCCCCTCTCAGATGTGCCACCATGATGAAACTACCCCCTGCCATGGTGCCATCTACCATCTGATCCTCACCAGACCAGCCGCCATTGCTACACCCTTGAACCTCCAGAACAGAGAGCTAAATAAAACTTTTCTTTTTAAAGTTATCCAATCTCAGGTATTTTCATTAAGCAATCATGTAAAACAAACTAATGTGCTAGTTGTCATTTGTTGGCTTTGGAGCCTAAGGAATAATTCTAACCATGAAAATTATTCTCTCTGTGAGGCTTTGGCTTCTTTTACCAGAGTACCTAATTATCCAGTGGATAACTTCTTGATAATGCTTTCCGATTTTCTTCTTAGGGCTTTGCTATGAACCAGTAATACTAAAGGTGTTCATCAAAATGAAAGAACCTTCCTCCCAATTCCAAAATTATCTGCAGTGCAGTTTAGATAGATCTGATTGAAGTGAGTCTTACCATGCCCTGACTGTTTTAATCATCACTGTATCTTCAGATGTTAATAGGATCTGGCACATGGCAGGTATTCAATCAGTACTTTCAGATTGAATAATAAGAGAATGCATTCACACTTTTCCCTTATTCATGCAGAATCCAAAGTGCACCCACCATCACTCTGTGGAGTCCGTGGTTTTGACAGGAATTTCCATGCTGACTCATGTAGGTCACCAAGGAAGGCAGGTGATTTCAGAGTGTGATGGTCTTCTGAAAATCTTCACTTTTATCCATCAAGTTCCTAACAAATATTTGTCATTATTTATGAGATATTCCTAGTTTTGAATTCCTGTCTTGGTAACCGTGTTTTATTCTGTTTCTATGATGAATAAAAATAAAAATCTTCATATCATGAACATTTCCAGGCAAATGATCTTTTATCAGTCCGTGAGAAAACCAGGCTCTTTCTGGTTTTTGAGTTTTTACCTTTGCATTTGCTTCTATTTAGAATATGTCCCTAGCCATTTTGCCTGCTGGTCTCCTGTTCATGCAGGGTCTCCCTTAAGTGTAATCTCTTCCAAGAAAGTTAGTGCTTGATGTGACACCCATTTGATTCATATTCCAATCACTACTTAGCTCTTCACTCTGTATTTTAATAGAAATTACCCACATAATATTTCTCATTTGCTACTGATTCTCCAGTGACTAACTCAAGCAAGACGTATAGCAGAAAACTACAACCAGGTGTTTCATGGTCGATCAAATGGGTCAGTTTAAGAAATAGGTCATGTTACCTTCCTTATGCCTTCTACCTTTAGATTTCTTGACATCCTGATAAACTAAGCACTATTTATTTTTTTTTTAACTTAAAGGAAGCCTCCTGTCATGGTGTCTGAGTAACACAGCTGAGGGACTTTCTAGAAAAGGCCCCAAGGTAGTGCGATCCCTGATAATCGAAAGTAGCCGGCTCACTTATAGGCTGAGAATTTGAAAGGAACATGAATTGCTGCCCATTTTAACCAAATCTGAGAAACATGATTGGTGAAAAATTGGTCTGATTTTGAATACTGTACTGATCAGCAAGATTTCCCAAACACTGTCTGAAGTCTGGAGTAGAAATTCCCACAAACAATGACAAGTTAATAATGAAATATTGATCTGGGATACACATTGTAGGGTAGTTTTGTCCATTTCTTCCTAAAGTGGGGAGCCCCCTCAGGGTTTGGACTTGTATCTTTCTCTGAGGCTATTTAAAAAAAAATTGTAGAAGTTGCTTGTGATGCTAATTTGGTACTGTGTAAAAAACATGACTACTTCTAATTTTCTCTGGGCCTTCAGAACATTTTTTTTTTCATTTTTACCAGTATCAGGGGTCAAACTCACAACCCCACAGTTGCAAGGCAGGCGCTTATGCTGCTGAGCTAAATCCCCAGCCCTGAGGACATGTCTTTTATTATTCTCTTTCTCTCACCTTCTTCCCCTATATGTGACTTTTAAAATAAGATAGCATGACTGGGATAAAGCCTTGTGAAAAGCAAACTCTGGAATCAATCCTTCAGGTTAGTCCAACAACAGCACCCATGGTTCAAAAATGACTTCACCAGAGCGCTCACCACTGTGGGAGAGACCACCGCCTATGCTTCCTCTCCTTTCCATGGCTATCCAAACACTATGCAGGTGAAATGAGTTCGCATGATGTCAGACAGTACTGCTTTTCTGCATGATTATTAACTCAAGTGCTAAGCCAGGTGACAGGTTTCCCCCTCACGTAATAGATAATAGATAATTCACAGACATCAGAAATATAGTTAATCACCAGTCATCTCCTTCAGTTCTTTTTCAATCTTCTGCTTCTTATGGCACCTGGAAAGTTTGTCATCTATGAATAGTGAGATGCTTTATGTCTCAGAAGACAGTATAAGATGGAGAGAGGAGCACGAACTTTGTGCCACTGAAACCTGGTTCTGCCTCTCCATTGCTATAAAGTTTCTGCTAGCCTAACAGAGGAAGGATTCAGGATCATGTAGTCTGGTTTTTAAATTTTGATTCTGGCCCTTGTCTACTGGGGTGACTATTTTTTGGTACATGATTTCTGTGGCTTAAAAATAAAATTATGCATCAACAATCTCTTTATAAAAATGCAATTACCAGTGGAATACTATTTCAAACCCTTCATTGGGTCTTATTCCCCTAATCTATTAACAGGGAATGTTGGTTGGCTATGACTTTCCATATCCTATCTGTAAGTAAAGGTCACTTTCTTATCCTTCAGGATCATATTAGGACATGAATATGTGTCACATTCCTAGATATATCTATGCAAAAGTATTTACAGGCTTCACCAAGCGGTTTTAAAGCTCTGAAACTGGAAATTAAGAGACAAAGTGTTTCAGACTTAAAATGATCCCACCATGAAATAAAATTGATAAAACTGTAAATTAAATTGGAACTTCTACTGAAATAAGAAGAAGGCCTAAACTCAGGGATACATTTCTGCACACTCAGAAGTGGTCAGGTTAGAGATACAATGAAAGAGTAGTAGGTATGCAAACTTTCATGGGAAGGAGACTGTATTACCCCAGAAAAGTTTACAGACAGACTGACAGACAGACAAACTAGAAGACAGCATCAGTGGACTGGAAAGATGGTCAACTGAAAATGTTAAAACTGCATCACAGGAAAACAAGAATCAAAGCATAAATAAGATAGAAAAGAAAAAAATGCATAGGACACATGGAAACGATCTGAATATGTGTGTTTTAAAGTCTCGGAATGGAAGGAAAGAAATAATGGACAAGTTCAACTGGAAGGGATGATTGTGAGTTTTCAAAGTTATCAAACTCCTATACATATACACTGTAGATCGATGAACATCAGGCAAGATAAAAACAAAAAGAAAATCACGCGAAGGTATATCACACTGATGAATACTAATATCAATGATAATGTAGTCAAAGCAGCAAACCATAAGAAACATTTTAAAATCATTTACAACAGAATAAACTCAAATATCTCCAAGTAAATCTAACAAAATACAGGCAAGATATTTTGTTGAAATTTGAGGGCTTTCATAAAAGATTAAAAAGACTAAAAGAGAAAAATCATTTATAGGTATTAGAAGAATTAGTGTTAAGATTTCTATTCTTCCCAAATGAATTCCTAGAATTAATATAATTTCAACCACAATCTCAGATTGTGCATGTGTAATTGACAAAATGACTTAAAAGGTATGTGAATATGTAAATGACCTAGAATAGATAGTCAATTTTGAAGAAGAAACCAAAGGTAATATTTTATATTATTAAATTTTTATATATGCTACAATTATTAACAGATATGTATTGGTATAAGTAAAGACAGGTATAGTATCATGATGGAACAGAGTATCTGGAGATAAACTTACCCTATTTAGTTATGTCCCTCACAATAGATGTGCTGATAAAATTTTGTACATAAATAATTGCCTTTTAAATAAATAAGCTGGAACAATTACATACTCATATGGGAAGAATAATGAAATTAAACCCTACATATGCAGGAGAGAAAGTTAATACTCAGCTTTTTGAGATAAATTATAGATCTGAATATTGAAGAAAACATAAAATACTCTCCTTGTGTCATGATTAGTAAATCTTAATCATAAGAGAAGCATTGATTGTAAATAATTGATTAATTTCAGTTAAATAATATTAATGTCTGATTATAAGAAGACATTATTATAAATATAAATAGGTGTTCTACAAAGTAGGCTATAATTTTTGTGCACATATATTCCAGAAAGGACTTAAATAAAGAATAAATAAGAAACTAAAAATCACAATGAAAAGAAAAAAGAAAAATAATCTTATGGAAAAGACAAAACGCTCTATCAAAAAAATAGAAAAATAATTTAGCAGGAAATTAGCACAAGAAAGTATCCAAATGGTCTTTAAGTGTATATAGATGATCTCAAATCATTACTCATTAAGGGAAGGTATATCAAAACTATATGAGAAAAAAAAAACACTATTAGAAATGGATCTGAAGAAACTGAAAGTTTTAGTGGTACTGAGGACTGAACCCAGAGTTTTACTCATGCTAGTCAAATGCTCTACCACCAAACTGCACAACCTGAACTTCATAATTTTTTAAAAATTTGACACAGAGTCTCACCATGTGGCCCAAGGCTGGCCTTGAACTTCAATGCTCTTGCAGCAACTTGTGTCTCTGTGTGGGATCATACATGAAACAAGTACACTCCATACCAAAAACAATGACCAAGGGAAGGAAGGATGTCTTTAGTAGTCATCTTAAAATGAGGGAATTTTAAAAATTCTCTCAGTATCAGTACAGACTGAATTCATTAAAGTCAAAATACTATAGCTTCAAATCTTTTCCAAATAGCTAACTTTAGTTGGTCAAATACAGCATCTGTTGATTTATAGTATTGCTTAGAGATGCTATAGGGAGCCAATTTTAGTATTTCATGCAAAACTAAATAATTGCATTAGATTTAGACTGTGTGGAATTAACCCTGTTTTGGCAAAGGTATTTATAATATAAGCTTTACTCTGATAATCATACCAAATGCATGAGCTTCGCTTACTTACACCTTAAGCCTAGGACTGATCTCTTTTAAAATACAGGAACAATTTTCATTTTTTTCTAAATAGAAGAACTATTTTTCCAATTTTTAGGTAAATGTAAATTAGAAACTGGTCTGCTGGATGCATAGGTGGCATGATTCCCTAAGGATTGCCCTTTGGTCTCCAGTTTTGTCCTGCGTGCTTCCCTGAGACTTACAGGAGACAGAAGAAAACCACTGGGAATAGATAATGCCCAGCTCTGGTGTCCTAAGATGAAAGGGAGATTTCAAAAGCATTGCCAAGATAGGCTTGCCTATCACTTTGAAATTTAGTCAGTAATTCTGTTTCAGCCACTATGCTCAGAAGAGGCAATGTTATTCCTTTTCATGTTCATAGAGATCCCTGGTTGAAGTTTTCAGATATCTTGTGGTTTGCAGGGAAGGGTACACAGAAACAGAAAGCTTGTAACATGAGAAGGAAATTGGCATTTGAAGGCTGCCAGCATCCTAACCTTCCACCTTTTGTACCCCTTCCTCTAAACTTCGCTGTGTCACTTCCTAAGGATACTACTGGATGCCCAGTCACAGCTCTATCCATGGGTGTACATTCCCTCTCAAGGCCTTAATTAATTTTGTGCTATGAGGAATTTGCTAACATCAATTATTCTGAAGCCAGGTATAAAAGGTACAGTGGAAGGAATTTCAGAATTAGGGATCTTGAACCTTGGCTTTGCCACATGGCCTTGGCAGTGAGTGTATTTCTTTGAGACACTTTCATTACTAGCAACATGTGAATAATAACCCCTTATAGTATGGTGCATGGAATAAAGTTAGTATATATGAAGTACATGAATACCACTCATAATACATCTTGATCAAGGACAGACTGTATTTGAGGTAGTCCACTAAAATTATAATGAATCTGAAAAGTTCCTATCACCTACTGACGTCACAGCCATCTCAACACTGCAGTGGAGCGTGTTGCTGCTGTTTTTGGTGATGCCGAAGTAAACAAACCTAGCACAGTGCTAGTCATTTAAAAATCTAGCACATCAATTATGTACAGCATGTAATACAGTGGCACCTCGGTTCACAAACTTAGTTCTTTCTAGGATTCTGGTTGCAAACTGAGTTGGATGAGAACCTAATCAAATTCAATGGTTAGGTTCTATGTTGACCTTACAGAAAATTTTGATACTCATTTAGTTCTCATTCAATTTGATTTGCAACAAGAATCATGAAAAATAATTGTTTATGATCCAAGGTACCACTATACTTAAAAGATAACAAACAACCATGACATTGCTTTCATAATTACCTTTTTTTTTTTAAACTGGGAATCAAACTCACAACCTCATGCTTGCCAGGCAGGTGTTGTACTGCTGAGCTATATCTTTGGCTTAATAATTACTTTTTGTGCTCATTTTAAAACATACTTTTTCCACTTATTAAAAACATTTATTATAAAATAGGATGTTGTGTACTTCTAGAAGCACTCCCATACATCTTTCACTAAGAGATCATCTGGAGTGATTGGCCTGGACCACCTCGGTTTGTGTGAGTACATTGTATGAGGTTCACACAATGATGAAATCATCTTATATACATCTCTCAAAACTTATACCAGTTGTTCAGTGATCCATGACTTTACTCTATATCTTATCTAGCAGAGCGCGCATTTCAATAGTGATAGCTATCATAAATGTACCTATATTAACTTGTGCAGCTAGGTCAACTTTTCCTTTCGAGGATACTTATATATTACACAGAATTTTGGACCTCCACAGCTGTGGTTTTCTTACAATATGGTAAAGTAGTTCTATGGGCGTGGAAGTTTAATAATAGGATTCTTAATTTTAGGACATTTACTTTTACTTCTAAGGATTGGTAAGCAAGGGTAACATTTATAATGCTGGTTTGTCATTAGGCAGACTCCCACAAAGCTACTGTGGAAGCACTGTTTTGATGCTGAGCTTCACCAAACAGCCCACCTTCATTAAATACCCTGTGATTTTTGACTTTTGCTCCATTTGTAATATTCCAGGAATATAGAAACGTAGACTGTTCTCAGCTGTAGAACTGTTCTTTAGGGCTTTTTGAAACCTATTGCCAATTCCTGTCTCTTAGAACCGAGCGAGGCAAAAGTGATCCAGTGGAGGTTATGTTTTCCTGACTTCATCTTTCTTCTGTCACTAAAGTGGATGAAATGAAGCAGTGCTTTGTTAAGGTATTTTAACTAAACAACAAATATATATTTGGCAACTGTGAGGTAATCTTCATTGTAAACTTGATTGCTTTGAGAATCGCCTTGGGGGTTAGTAAAGTACACTTCCGGCTGAGACTGTATCTGATAGGGTCTTGGGGGTGTGACCTTGAGGACCATATCTATTTCCTGTTTCTTTCCTCTCTGGTGTTCTGCCTTGAGGGCTGCCACGTAATGAGAAGCTTTTCTCTCCATGACCTCCCAAGTACTCTTCTTGCCTTAGAACGAGCTCATCATGCACTGGAACCTCTGAAACTTCCAGCCAAAATAAACCTTCTAACTTTAAATTGAGAATGACTGGTATTTTGTTACAGTAAAAGAAAAGCTGGTCAATTTAACATCTAATAAACAAGTATGCTGTAAGTACTTGTATTACTCACCTAGCAGATCAAGACGCTGGATAAAGAATGGATGAATAGATAAAAAGTTGGTAAATACACAACGTGGAATATATTCAGTCTAAAAAGAAATGAAATTCTGTCATTTGCAGTAGAATGGATGATAGTGTAGGGAATTAAGAGAAATAATGCAGAATCACAAAATAAGTCCTGGATGTCCTCTCTTGTTTACGCCATGCTGAACATAGATGAGTGATTGTAGAGGCTGGTAGGGTGGAGTAAAGAAGGCTAGATTTGATCATTACACTGTGTATGTGCCAAAATACCTTACTGGGCTCCAATAATGTGTGTGATTCATGCATATTAATTAAAAATAAAATGAAAAAAAAAATATACCCCTAAATAAAAGAAGGGAAAGTAAAGATTCTTCAAGGAGGAGAAATGGGTCTCCAAAGTGAACACAGAAGGCAAACAATCCAAAAGGATGAGTGAGAGCCATATGGAGAGCTGAAAATCTAAGCTAAAGAATAAGGTGCATTCAACACCACTGATTAAAAGCCTGCAGCAGTATCAGAGCAATCAAGGTAAACTCTGAGTGCTCAGGAAGTATGGGCAGTGTCACAGATGACAGAAATGTGTAGCAAGGGAGAGAGGTGGCATTCATTAGGCACCTACAGCAGCACAGTTGTTTCCACATTCTTGATCTCAGATCAGTCCTTTTTTAGGAGGAGGCATCTGAGGATCAGTGAGTCTAAGTGACTTGCCTGAAGGAACACAGCAAACAAAGAGTTATGCTAGCTTTTTAGCAAATCTGTCTACTTATAACACTCATGAATTTTCATTGATATCTTCTTCAAGCATTCATGTGCTCCTTCATCCATTCAATCAACCATGCTTCCCAACAGAGTGAGCTTGGCAAATTTGGTATGCCCCCATCATTCTCTGGCAGGAGAGTCAACATAAAATAAACTAACAGAATTAATTATTAATTGTGGGAAGTCCTATAAGGAAACCAAATAATATGATGAAATAAGTTGCTTTGAGTAGATTAGTTAGGAGTATATATTTTTTCATTGTAGTTTTGATTAATATGCATGAACTATACATATTAATGGAATCCACTAAGGTGTTTTGACAGATAGACCAATCAAATGTGTCCTGTTAGAGAAGGTGAGGTCAACATGGAATCCTGCAGGGTGAAAATGAACTAGTTATACAAAGGTCGGGGATTAGAATATCATTATGGCACCTTACCATACACAGGCAAATCAAAGTCAGCTAAATCAAAATTCTGCAGTGTTCTATGAAGTAGGTGGGAGCATTGAAAAAAGATTGTAGAAAAACAATACAGGTATCTTGAAAAAAAGCTATGCTAAATTCTTCCTTTTCTTCCATTTTTCCCTCCTTTATTCTTCCCTCCTTTCCTATCTTCATGCCTCTTTCCTTTTCCCTTTCTTCCTCCCTTCCTTTTTCTTTCTTCCTTTGAGTTTATTGTGGTATGTAGAAAAAATTTAAAAAGAACGCTAAAGCCATTTTATCTCAATTGGATGAATGCACTGGAAACAATCTCTCATGACATATTCACAAAAATAGTGAAGACTGAGACCTAGCAATATTTTTCTGAAAATAAAATTAATCAAGCATCCCTATTAAAGCATACTGACTGGTTGTGAATATGGAAGAAAGAAAGGTTCTGAAGGACAGATGTGGGCTGAATCTTCAGCCATATTTTGATCACCATTTTCATCTAAGAGCTGGACAGAAGCATGTAAGTATGTTCAAAAGTTTATCATTACAAAAATAAAATTCAAAATGCCTTATAATGGTCAACCCCCAAAATATGGATAAGTTTTAAAATGTAAGAATTCTTATGTTTACACTGCAAGAGATTGATTTTCTGAATGCAGCTGACTCAGAGGTGATTCCTCCTGTGAATTCTAGGAGTCAGAGCTGCCAGGAGATCAACGTTGTTGAAGGTCATCAAACGAAGGTCTGTGTGATAGCAACACAGAGCCGTCTGCAGTCTGCAGAGGAAGCCTAATCCACTGCATTGAGTTCTAAGGTTCTAAGCATCATTTTTAGGAGGAATGCAAAACAGACATAATTGGTCACGAGGAGAACACAATTGACCCCAGACATTTAACTACATTTATGCCATTTCTCTTTAGTACAAGTATGCCTTCTGCCCCTTTTAACTATAATATTTTGCCTTCTGCATTTTGCATGGAAAAGTTGAATTGGAAAAATTTCTAATTTCCACTAATAATAGAAGGATGAGAGAAAGAATCTGGTTACTTTGCTTCTCCTTGGACCCATCACATGGATGTGCTCAGAGCAAGTATGTTTGAAAATGAATTCTGTAAAGAATGAACAAGGCAAGTGGGTAAATTTAAGCTGGACTAAAGGACCACAGCAGTGTCCTAGAATTGTGTGGTAAACCATGATGGGAAGCAAAGGGTAATATAACACAGAAATTAATTCAAATGTGCATTTGTAATCATTAGTTAGAATTTAGGGGCCTGATTAGAGCACAAAATTAGGAGGGATTCTCTGTTATCTGACCAGTTTTCCATCCCCCCAAACAACACAATATTATGACAGGGGCATAAGGAATTCAAGCAACTAGAAATTTCATGGTTGTGAATTTGAGATGTATATGTAGACTTGCATCAATGGGAAGCTGAATTAAATAGTATCTAAAATCATGTTATCTAAAAGAAACCATGGGTCTCTAGCAGTACGGAAAATAATAGAAGAAGCTTTGGCTTTTCTATGTCATTGAAGCAACTCAAACCCTGGAGATGACACTAGAGGACAGCTCAGGACAGAGAAGAGCTCAATTCACCCTGAAGTTCATTTTTAATCTCTCATGGTGCTAGTTTACAAGCAAACAGAGAAATAAATAAAAGAATAGATGTCAGGGAGGGTCTCATTTATGAAATCAAGAGTCCAACATTCTGTTGAGCAAATGCCCTAATTATTAATTAATAAGACAATTTCCCTAAGAGACATTATTTACCAGATTGGCTGTGTTAATGAGGATGCTTTGAATTCAATTTCATGCACTGCAGTGAGCAGTTTTACTCTGAAAAGGACGAACCTCGATATAATAAAAGCTCCTATTCATAGCAAACTTCTGGTGAATAATTCCTAATTCCTGTAAGGAAATACGCATCACAAATCATCTTCTAGGCAAAGGAGGAATTTTCAAGTGTGCACTTAATATGAGACATCCCTCATCAAAAACTCCAGGGTCTTCATTCCCATCTTCCAAAGAGTTCTGTGATCCAGAAAGCAGGTCACCCAACTGTAGACACCAACCTGAACTGACCCCAGCTGGTCACTGTTTTGTTTACATAGAAGCCTGTTATTGGGGCACTTTTAAAACACTTCAATTTAGTAAAATCAGCTAGTGAAGCCACCATTTGCATTTAACTGTCCAAACATCTAGTTCTACCCTGAAACATCACTTTTGAACCGTTCTTCTTATCAGTTGGCAAATCCCTCATACTTGATGTCAGTCTCTTGTCCTGTGTCCGTATCAAAACATTCTGATGCACAAGCTTTAGAAACCCAGCCATCTCATTTGGCTATCGTGACTACTTTGATAAAACTGTGTTCCTTACATTATGATTCAAAAAACAGTACACTGAAAAGCTGGTTTTGAAGTTCTTGTGTTTCTCCCTTTAATATTTCTCCCTTTGACACAGATATTCCTTCATCACAGCAAGCATTGCCCATTTTCATTCTCATTTTCACCACGCAGAAGTTAAGATTTTTGTTTCTGTCTGAACAGGTAATTTTTCTGTTTTTCCCTGTTACAAGCCTAATTCACACCTAAAATCTCATTTTTACTTCCCCTTCCCCCAAGTGAACATCAGTTGTAGCACTGGAATAAGCACACTTCCTATCATTTTCCCAGACAACCAATGAGTACCTCACACAGCAGAGGAGGGGCAACACTTTATAAAGCACATGGGCTACAGAGTCAATGGCATTTGGGTTCAGATTCTAGCTTTTCTCCAAGTGTTCTGCAAGAACTTGAGCAAGTCCCTTAGCATCTTGAAGGACCCATATCCTGACACACAAAAACAGGATGATAACAGGTCTGATTTGAACAGTCAATGTAGCCAGTACATGAGTTCATGAATGAAAAGCATGGTGTATACTGTCAGATGCATAGTAAGAACTTGGATATTTCTAGGTATTATTTTGATTAATGATAACACAATTAGTTATACTGCCAGCGGTGGTGTAGAGAGTCTGACTATTTCTTACAGTATTAATGTTGAGGTTGTGATGAACTAGAGATTCTGTGACGTACTCTTCTTTCCACTGCAATGTCAACAGCATAGGTAATATTTCATCATCTTACCTGGACCACAGCCCTCTAACAGGGCTGCCACCTTCAAACTCTTCCAATTTTCCATTGAGTTCATTGTTTACAATACGGATGCTATTTTCCTTGTAGACCTGTATGTTACTTAACTCTTCCACTTCTGATAGCTTCTACGAGCTCAACATTTATGAACTTTTCCCTTACCATAATATTTGTGCTTCTCCAAAGCTGTGCTTCAAAACCCTCTTGACCTACCAACTGCTAGCATAAAAGGAAAGAAACAATTTAAAGATGCAGCCTAGTGGTGGTTCATAATAAAAGTCCACAGGCAGGATTGGTGCTCCACTGGGATGAGGGGGAAGATAGGACTGTCATGGGACAGGAAATATTACTAATGAAAAAAGCAGTGTCTCCATCATCATCAAAGCCTCACTTCCCAAAAGTTAAAAATAGTAATGAGAAAGATCTGCCAAACTGTGCTATAAATCAACAAATAATATAGACAAATATCATGACATTAAAAAAGAATATAGCTTAATAGCATTCATTATAGAGAGGTTTTGAAATTTGCTAACAAAGACAGGTAGATACCCTTTTTTATTTATTTAAAGAGAGAAGAAGAAGAAAAAAGAAAGGACATAAAAAAAACAATGCAGTAAAAGGTTACAAATAATACAGAATTTCTAGAAAAAAATATATACAGTACGAAATCACCAGTTAACAGGCTACACATTATCTTCCCAGAAACAGTTGTCCATATCACTAAATTAAAGCATATAAAGTGAACATTCATACAGTGGAATTGGAGACAGTTCCGTTCAATGATCCAACAAAAGCTCAGTTTTATGGTTTTCAGTCCTACACTCTGGAACATTCCTGTGGTTATATCCCTTAGTCAACCTTATTTTCCTCTCTTTTTTACGGTAACAGACTTTTAGGGTTTTATTACTCTCACAGTTCTTATTACTTTTTTGAAGAGACTAAAAACAAATGTGACTAAGCAAAACAGAGTCGGTTAGAACAGAAGGGTGGGCATAGCACGTGATGCAAAAATTGAATACCAGGTGATCAAAAGTGGTTACCATTGTGCCTCTTGCTATTTTCAAACTGAGTTGTCTATATCATCAAGTATAATAGAATTGATCAAAACAATACGGAACAAAACCAATAAAATCTACACTGAGGACCTTACAGGACATCAAAAAAAAAAAAAAAAGGATGATAGTCAATCCATATTGGGCATCATAGTATATCTTATTGCCTTCAAAGTGATTGCCTATACCCTCAAACTTGATACTATCAAACAAAATATAATATATAATAATCAGACAGAACAAGATGGGGAGAGCAATACTGGGGTTCAACTCAGGTTAATAGGACAACAAAAAAGTTACTATAATATGTCCTGCTATTCTTTAATTTAGTTTTCCCTTAATTAAAAAATGAGAGAAAGTAGATTAATTTAAAAATAGGGGGAATATTGAAATAAGAGAGGATATTGTAATAGAACAATGCAGGGCAGAACCGAGCAATTCAAGCATCACTGTGTTTCATTCCCAGATAATCTAACATAATAGTAGTCACCATAGTGCTTCTTTCCTTAAATTATTTGAGTGTAACTTTGCGTGCTATAATATCAAGCGTATCTAGGCAGTGTGAAGCCTTTCAAGAGAATGCAAGAATTACAGGGTATTTAGAACCTGCTAATAGAAAACAAACAATGGTTTCTATATTATCTCTTTGCCTATAAAGAATTTTGTTTATACTATAGCATATAGTGAAATATAGTAAGATACAACATGTTAAAACCAGTGGAAACAGATCTACAACAGCTTGATGGGACTTTAAAACAAGACGATATTAAATCAGTACTAGCTTTTATGTTGTGTTGCTTTCTTCAAAATAGCTATTTGTTCTATCATAGATACTAAAATTGAACAACCTAGGTTAAAATCATTGTAGTTAATGAGTGAAAACATTATATGGCTTCAAACCAATATGATTGGGAATCATGATTACCACATACTTCTATGTATTCTTATCATTTCTTACACTAGGGAAACTATTCGGTATTTATACATGTGAGTTTGATTTATTTCACTTATGTGTATGGTCTCAAGCTGTGTCCATTTATTTATAAATATCTCAATGCGGTCATTCTTTATAGCTGAGTAGTACTCCATTGTATAAAAATACCACAACTTTTTAATCCATTCTTCAGCTGATGGACATTTAGGTTGTTTCCAAGATCTGGCTATTACAAATTGTGCTGCTATAAACATGGGTGCACATATATCACTGTGGTATGATGCTTTCAGTTCTTCTGGGAATATGCCTAGAAGTGGTATAGCTGGGTCATATGGGGTTTCCAGTTCTCGTTTTCTGAGAAATCTCCAGACTGACCTCCACAATGGTTGCACTAGTCTACACTCCCAACAGTGCAGAAGAGTTCCTTTTTCTCCACAGCCTCTCCAGTGTTTGTTGTTGTTGGTTTTCTTGATCTTGGCCATTCTTTCAGGAGTTACTAGTGTGGTTTTGATTTGCATTTCTCTAATGACCAATGATGATGAACATTTTTTCATATATTTATTTGCCACTTGTATTTCTTCATCTGAGAATTGTTTATTCATCTCAGATGCCCATTTTTGGATTGGGTCTTTGAATTTTGGGGGTCTGATTTTTTTTTTTTTAATTCTTTATATGTTTTAGACAGAAGTCCTTTGTCTGAGGTACAGTTCACTAAGATTTTTTCCCAGTTTTTGGGTTTTCTTCTCACCACATTGGAGACTTCTTTTGATGTGTAGAAACTTTTTAATAAGAGGTGATCCCAGTTATTGATTCTGGGAAGTATTTCCCATGCGGTTTGAATCCTGTTCATGAATTCTCTACCTACTCCTATATCTTTAAGTTTTTACCCAATTTGTCTTCCAATAGATTTAGTGTTTCTCTTTTAATACTCAGATCTTTGATCCATTTAGATTTTATTTTAGTACATGGTGATAGGCATGGGTCTAGTTTTAGCTTTCAACATATGGAGAGCCAGTTTTTCCAGCACCATTTATTAAAGAGACTGTCATACTCCCAGTGAACCTGGTTGGCCCCTTTATCAAAGATAAGGTGGTTGAGTGTGTTTGCAGTTGTGATTGTATCTTCTAATCTATTCCACTGATCTTCAGCTCTGTTTTGGTTCTAGTACCATGTTGATTTTACTACGGTTGCTTTGTAGTATAGTTTCAACTCAGGGATTGTGATACCTCCTGCCTTGCCTTTGCTGCTTAGAACTGTCCTTGCTATTCTAGGTCTCTTCTCACTCCGGATGAATTTTAGGAGTGATTTCTCGAGTTCTATGAGGTATATTGATGGTATTTTTATCGGGATTGCATCGAATCTATATAAAAGTTTTGGGAGAATGGCCATTTTCACAATATTTATTCTCCCTATGCATGAGCAAAGGATGTTTTTACATTTTCTGAGATCATCTTCAATTTCATTTTTCAGTGTAATATAATTTTCCCTGTACAGGTCTTTCACTTCTTTCGTGAGAGTAATTCATAGATATTTCATTTTTTTTGGTTGCTAGTGTGAAGGGTGTGGCTTCTCTCATTTCTTTTTCTGTGACTTTGTTGTTAGTGTATAGGAATGCTATTGATTTTTGAATATTGATTTTATAGCCAGCTACATTACTAAATTTATTTATTATATCTAGCAGTCTTTCAATGGAGTTTTGGGATCTTCTATATAGAGTATCATGTCATCTGCAAATAATGATAGCTTAACTTCTTCTTTTCCTATCTTTATTCCTTTTATTTCTCTCTCTTGTCTAATTGCTCCGGCTAGTATTTCCAGTACTATATTAAATAGGAGTGGTGATAAGGGACATTCTTGTCTTGTGCCTGATTTTAAAGTAAAGGCCTTCAATTTTTGGCCATTTAGTATGATATTGGCTGTTGGTTTGTCATAGATGGCCTTTATTATATTGAGGTAAAGACCATCTATTCTGATTTTCTGCAGGGTTCTTATCATGAATGAATGTTGGACCTTATCAAAAGCTTTTTCTGCATCTATGGAAATGATCATGTGGTTCTTACTTTTGGCTCTATTGATATGGTGTATTACATTTATTGATTTATGTATATTGAACCATCCCTGCATGCCTGGGATGAATCCCGCTTGGTCATGGTGCATGATCTTCTTGATGATTTGCTGCATCCTATTTGCCAATATTTTATTGAGGATTTTTGCATCTGTGTTCATTAGGGAGATTGGTCTGTAGTTCTCTTTTTTAGTTGGGTCTTTCTCAGGTTTTGGTACTAGAGTAATATTTGCTTCCAGCAATGACTTAGGAAGGATTACTTCCCTTTCAATTTCATTGAATAGTTTGAGGAGTGTTGGCATTAGGTCTTCTTTGTATTTCTTGTAGAATTCTGCAGTGAATCCGTCTGGGCCTGGACTCTTCTCTGTAGGTAAGGATTTAATTACCTTTTCGATTTCTTACCCTTTAACACCTTGCATCATAGATCATTTTCTTTACTTTTAAGTCACAAGGCTTTCTTTATTGATGGCTGTAAATGTTTTTCAGAAGGGATAGATTAGGTGTATGAATTTTTAATAATCTAAGGTAATGATGTACCTTAGATTGATGTACTGTGTTAGCTGTGCATGATGGCACAGGTCTGTGACTTCAGCACCTTGGGAGGCTCAGGCAAGAAGAACATAAAGTTCAGCTTTGCTAGTTAATTTAGTGATTTAGCAATCCACAGTGAAGACTCTCCTAAATCTAGAGTCAAAAGACGACTTTCGCAGGAGAATAGTCTTTTCTCAGATGAAGCATGCAGTTTGGGGGCTTCTGTGACCTTTATTATCACAGTCTCTTACACTCTTCATGATTGCATTCATTCATTCATTCATTCATTCATTCCATGTGGTGAACTTTTTACCTGGTCACTTGTCGGTGTCGCTCCCGGCCGGCAGGAAAAACACACGACAGATTCTGACGGTGTGCAACCTTGTCTTTATTTGTCTCCGTGTGGGCCCCGCGAGGCCTCTGCTCTGCCCCAGCCCTTTCTTGCCGGTGGACTTTCTCTATCTCTCTCGTGCTTCTCTCTTGTGGCGGGAGAGGCATTTACTTTTATAGGGTAACAGTGGCCAATCAGTTCAAAGCGCGCGATGCGGGCTGATTGGCTAACATCAGTTGTTGCTAGGCAGACTATCTTACAGAGCGGGTTGTTTACGTCGCCAGGGCAATCAGGGGGCAGGAAGCAGGCGCCATCTTGGCTCACTCGATGGGAGGGGTAATTTAGCTCAGGCTTCGCTCTTTCCCACAGGCCTCAGCAGCTCCCAACAGTCACTGGCTTCAATAAGAAGTAAAATCATGTAGACGCCAAGAGGGATGTTATAGGAAAGTAGGAACAGGGACAATCCACTGTTTCTTGATGATCACCTTTCCTGTCAACTTCATGCGCCTCATATTAGAGGCTCTGGAGGCTCTGCTGCTGTCTTTTATCCTCACATATCTCACTTTGAGTTCTCTGTTGCATTCTTTCTCCACCTGAGGGCATCTGTCTACTGTTTGCTTACAGGTCAAGCTGGGTAATTGCAATGGCTCATCTCCACTATCTGCAAACTCCTTAAGAGATCATGGCTTTCCCCAAGTTCCTCACCTCCTAATCTTTAACAATTCTTTAATAATTCTTAGACAATCTGATAATTCCAATTTGCTCTGCTCTGTCGCTGAAACTACTAGGTTCATTTATCAGGAAAGAAGCCAAAAGCCCTGTTCCCAAGTCACAGAAACATTTGGAACAAGTAATGGGAGAGTTCATGGTTTGTTGTAGGCACTCATTTGATCTTTGGGATGTGCACCCTATATTTAGGATTCACCAGACCTAACCAAGCTGTTATTGGTTCCTCTTCCCCTTGAAGGATTCTGAGTCTCTGCATCTATTCAGAACATTACTGTCAATGAAGGAATTTTTTTCTGATATACCAATTCTTTGCAGTAGTGTCTGTTAGCTCAAAATTCATAGGGGCTTGGTCTCTGTCCATGTCCACTTTATCTCTGAATCTGAAATACATAAATTTTCCATCACCTCAGCCTCAAGAGCTAACTTTTCTGTCGCTTAGGGCACAATGCTTCAGTCGTTGAATTTCCCTTGTGAGGTAAAATTCTTTTCCTCATTTCTCACTCTTAGTAGCTTTTTTCTGTTTCTCTCATATTCAAAGAATAAAGTTGTCTCACTCTTAATAATCTTTCCACTTGTGCCAACCCTAATACACACAGCACTTTGCATGTGGTCAGTGCTTCCACAATTCATGAAGCACGGTTTTCTCGAAACTTTATAAAATTTGCATTGTCACTGTTGGAAAAAATAATGTGATTCTGTTAAAATTATCTGACCTTGTTGTATAATTAATTAAGAAATAGTCTGCATTTTAATATAGTAAGATACGTTTGAAATCTCTTGTCTTCCCAGGAGGAAATGAAATCTTCCAATTTATTATCAAAATGAACATGTGTGCATCTCCCTCAAGGAAATGATTTCCCTGAGGTGAAAATGAAGTTGATTCCCCTGATCTTCTCTGTAACACTGGATAAGGGGTGTTGAAGGAGTTCAACACCATCATGTCCCTTGATGGTTTCATGAGGGGTTTGTATTCAAACCTGTACATACAAACATATAATTATGTTGCTCTTGGGCTTGTATGCCTACTTTGTGTGACACTGAAACAATATATTGTGATTTCTTTGTGCTTTTTTTCTTTCTCCATTTGATATAAATGCAGCACAGTCTAATTAAGTCAAAGATCACTGGAGTTAGAAATATCATGGTTGCTATCATTTTGTAATCTCAGTATCAAGGTTTTGACCCACATTTGTGCTTGCCATACTTACCCCTGCATGTTGACACATTAGCTGGGCTCCTAGTTGTAGAAATTTCCTTAGCTGAGTGAGGATGTATAAAATCTAACACAAAGTTTTATGGCTGAGTTATAGTCATTTCTTTTGCCATTACAGATTTCTGTCTTCTAGCACTAGAGATGGTGAATGGAGAAGGCCATTGCAAAGATTTTTTAGTCTTGCTCAGTTTACTTTCTGCTGGTGATTTGATGGTTGCCAGTATAATATCAGCATTCCGCTTCCCTATAGCCCTTGGAACAGAAGATTGTAGGTAAAACCCAGCAAGATTCCTCGACATAATACCTGTTACAATCTCTTTGAGAAGCACATCTTACTACTTGGTCAGGAGACCAATGAGCAGTCCCACAACATTTCTGTTTTACATAACCTCAGCAATTTCTCACTTGCGGGTGACAAACAACCAGCCTCCTGTGGTCACCTAAACATGGCACAGTCTGTGTACTATCATTTCCTCCAAATCCAGCATCCTAGCATTCTCCCACAGGGGCGATTGTTGAACTTCCTTTCTTTAGACATTTCCACAAGAGAGGATAGCATCGCTGAGGATGAGAGGTAGCTGGGAGGATGAATGTACAGAGAAAAATTCCAAAGAGTGCTAAAGTCTCCTTTCCTCCAGACAACTGGTTTCCTTCTATCTTTTTAAGTCATCTCTCCTAACAGAAAGAATTATAAGCAAACAGTGATTCTTCAGATGATGTTCTCCTTGGGTTGGCCAACTGATGTGCTGCCCTCAAGTGAATCTGTTGAGAGTTTCCCAGGTATTAAGCGTTATACCAGACCTTACCCCTCTGGACAGGCCTTCATGCTAGTGTCATTTTGTCATGCTCGCAAGACCCTACCATGGCAATCTAATTTTAATTCTGAAAATACAAAACAATCTCCCCCCACTGGAATTATCTATAAAGATAGGATAGTGTTTTCTAGAACCAAATGGTTCATCTCCTGCTCACTCCTACTAAATAGGTGCAGTTACACCCTGAGGGTCCATTCCTCCTTTTCTTGGAATAGACTATAGACAGTGAATCACCCCAAAAACAATGAGAAATATGCTGAAAATGGTTTTAGATAGTAAGACTCAGATCCCTGTTTGCAGAGACCCATAAATGATAGCTGTCAAGGAAGGACACATATATTCTGAGTGACTGAATGGAAAACATTATGAGCACAAATTAAACCTCCATCTTGAGGGGAAAGGTGACAAGAACCAAAACATTGCCTCTATGCAGATACTCATCCCCCATCTCCAACAATTCCCTGGAAGGGGATCAGCCACCATCATACAGCTTATTACTCATAATATGTCCTTGTTGAAATGATGTTCACCTGTGACCCATAGAATGTAGCTAGCTGCTACTGCCAACAACTCTTCTTCCATAGACAGTCAAAAGTACAACAGTATGGACGATTGAGACTTACTTGCACTCACACAGAAAAGCAAAGTCGGTCTTGAATACCTTCTGTGGTGATGGAAGCCCTCAAATAAAGTTCAAGTCTTATCTCAATGAGATGGAAGGAGATAGACTGAAGTATCCCAGATTTTTCTGCTGAGCATGAAGATGGGACAAATATACCATCGATTGTAGATTAGTTTTCTGTCATAGTTAATCACACTAATGTTATAGATATAAGGGAAAAACCAAAGGTGGCCACTGATTCAAGTGAATCCATCTCAATCCATTTAGAACCCAAAAGGATCAAATATCAGGCTGATGGAGACAGGACAACAACCCTACTTTATACTTAGCTCTCAACTCCAAGTAATCGAGTCTTTTAGAGTCTGGTATATTTCTGCTCCTTTCTTATTTCCCAGATTGTAAGGAATTTGTTACCTGGATTTATTTTGAATGAGATATAGCATCAGATTGCTCTTTTTTGATTGAAATGAAACCTAGCCACCAAAATTATATTTATATCCCAGTTTGGATCATGGCTGTAAATCTTATCAGTCCCTATAATAGGAGCGGGACTACCTTTGTGAAAACTGCTGAGAAGGGAGAGATGTCTTACTTGAACAGGAGAGACAAAATTCGCCTTTCCTCCTTGTTTTTGTTCTTTTGGACCCTCAACAGATGGGATGATGCCTGCTGTGTCTATTCAGTGTCTTCTAGAATCACTCTCCCAGAAAAACTCAGAAGTCAGGTGTTACCAGCTCTCTGGGCCTTCCTTTGCTAAGTCAAGTTGACACAGAAAATTAGCACAAATTGCAGTAGGTTCCCCTCTCTGATAAGATAATATTTGAGCAAAATGAGAAACAAGAGAAGAAGCTAATCAGGCAGCTCTCAGGAAGCAGCACTGTTTTGTCAAAAGAATCAGAAGGTTAGAACAAAATTCGAGTGAAATAAAAGGACAAATGTGATTGTTAATTCTGATATGTCAACTTTGTTGGATTAAGAAATGCCTGCCAATTAGTAAAGCACACTCCTGTGTGTGTTGTGCGGGCCATGGAGTTGTGGCCTTAAGTCCTACATTTGGTTCCTCATCCAGTTCTCTCTGGCAACCTCCTTATGTTCTGTTTCCTAGCCAGTATGAACTAAACAGCTTTGTTCTGAAACATTCTTGTGCCACGATGTCTCTGCCTTAGTGCCACAAATCTTTGACTAAAACAGTATGTAAATTAAGCCTTATCTTCCTCTTTTACCTTGCAGGTGTCAGGTACCTAGTGATGGGAAAGCTATCTGACATAGAAAGAGATGATTCAGAAGGTATAGAATCAGGGAGATGCCATGGGATCACTGAAATAATGGAAGAAAATTTAGATTTTATTATGACTGATGTAGGCACCTACAATTACAAGAAGAAAAGTGATTTTGGCTTCAGTTATAAGAATAACTGAAAGAAAGTCTAAGGGAATAGATGAAATCTACATTTTGGACACCTTATCCTGTTCCTTAATGTAGCAGGTGATTCCAGTATGCTTAGAGATCCAGCTTTCAGAGTCAGATGATCCTTCGGGTCAGTAGAGCTGACTTCTTACATTTTGTTCTTCTCTTGTTGTTCATGCAGGTGAGATCTAAAGATGAGTTCTGGATTGCTCAGACCCTTTGATCAGTCAGACAAAACCCTGGCCTTTCTGTCATTCTCATCCAAAACCTGTGTCTAGGTGGTAAAATATAAAGAATGTTCACTGTGGCAGGAGTTGCTCTTGTATGTCACTGAAGTTATCAGAACTTACTCTACGTATGAGTTGCTTTTGTGTTCCCCAAAAGGAACCACTCATAGCAATGGAGCTATAAGGCCTGAGAATCCTTCAGATTCCCTGAGACTTAGACTGGTACTTATTTCACTACATCAATGACACCATTGTGAAAATCCAGCATAGCACTTCATAATTTGTATTAATTTAAAAGAAACTTCATGAGTAAAGGCGACTAAACCTAATATACCCATTTATACATCTATCCATTATTCATAGTGTTTATTAAATACTCACCCTTGTAACAGTGACTGTTCTAATAATAAAATGCAAAGAACAGTACGACCAAGAAAAGAGGAACAGAAAACAAATGCACAAGCAATAAGATAACTCCAGATGATATTATGAAAGTTTCCAAATAAGACTTCAAGTCCTCATGACATTGAGTAGGGCAGAGACAGAGCCAGTATGAGGGGTATCTTCTGGCTCAGCCCTTTGAGAAATGATGTAGGACCTCAACCTGGAAGGCCAAGAAAAACACTTGTGCCAAAATCTTCAGTGATTGAGATTTATATAGTTGCCCAAAATGGTTGGACTCAGCTGAGGCAGTTAATTCTCCCAGGGACATGAATGCTGCAGACGGACATACTCAGACTGATGGAACCATAACTGGTAATTAGAATAACAAAAATACCCAGCCAGTTCTTTTTTGAGCAAGGCCACGAAGAAAAGTAGGATCTGTGACAGCCTTAGGATGGTAATATTTGAATTGTTCCCAGAGCTGCCAGCTTCCAAAGGGTCTGTGCTGGCAGGCAGTGACTTTTTGCATACACCTAGCTCCTATCACTGTACTCCTTCAATGCCAGCTGCTACAGATATTAATTGCCCTGAGAAATCACAGGCATCACTAGTGCATCAGATGTGGCTGTGACAGTGGACAGTTCAGTTCTGACACATGGGGAGAGTTCCCAGGAACTCCGATTCCTTCTCAGATCTTTTCAGCTGAGTTGGTATTTGAGATTCCAGAAGAGAAGAAATCTTAATGCTTATTCATGTTATTTCAGGCATTGTGCATTTTTCATGTGGGACTTTTCCTGGTAACAGAAAATTAACATTTTGCTTAAATGCCAACAATGCCATAATAACAGCAAAACACATGCTTAGTTAACTGTTTACACCCTATAAGGTGTGTATGTTTGTGTGTGTGTGCGCGCACCTACATGTGCGCATGTGATGATTTACCTACAACCATGTGAGACAGAAACACTCCTATAAACAGAGGCAATCTGCCTCCTTACCTTTCCAATACTAAAAAGTTAAATTACTCTCAATGGTACAGGACTGTCTTTAACATTAGAAGCTTTACTACAAGGTAAATAGGAATCCAGGATACTGGGTAGTTGGAGAGAAAAATCTACTTATTACTTTGTTTCTTTTGGTTCTCCAATTTTACTGTCTTCCTTGTAGTTCAGATCTACAAATCTCCCAAAAGTCTCCTGTGTTGCAGGGTGCAGCTCTTGGAAGGAGACTGAGTCATGAAGGTGATGTAATCATCAGTGGATCAGACCATTGATGAGTTCATGGTTAAATGTGCTATTTAGAGGTGTGGCTCTGCTATAAAAGCCATGTCACTGAGTTGTGCCTTTCCCTCCTTGGTTCCTCCACTTTTTTTTTTCTTTCAGTTTCCTGACAGCCATGTAGACAGCAGGTTTCTTCTGCCATGTCTGTTCACCATGTTGTTCCTGCCTTGGAGCCAGTCGATCACAAACCCAATCACCAAAGTGATGAGCAAAATTAAACGTCTCATTTAAACTGTGTGTATCAGGTATCATGTCCCAGTGATGGAATATCGAACTAACAGTGTCACATGCTTGGTTTCATTTGTCATCCTGAAGTAACTTTAGTGATGTAATCATGGTGTTCCATTCCCTACCCAATCTCCTTCTCCATTCAAATTCTTCTAATCTGCTCTAGCTTGGACAATTGATTGGAATTGTGTACAAATTTTTTCTAGCTTTTTATTAATGGCTGATATCTTGAGAGAAAATTCTGTGACTAAATAAATATGATTTTTAAAGAAATAGTGTAATATGTATTTTTTCGTGTTTGCTTTACAGTCCAAAGTTAGCAGATTTCCAAGTAAGCGGCAAATCATGTTGAGATAAAATGATATGTTTAAATAACCTAAGGATATTATTAAATAGTGATGATGATGATGATGATGATGATGATGATAATGATGATGATGAGGGCACTTTTACTGACTTTTAAGGGCATTTAAACCTTCAGTGACAGCCTGTTAGTTGTATATAACACACTGGACATGATTCTTTACTTTAATATTCAGGAGAGAACATCAGACTACAAGTCATCAAAACCAATCCTAGTCCTCAGATGTCACTAAATGCTTATGTGGTGTCATGACTATTACTTAGCTTTCCTTTGCCAGGGTAAATCAATCCTGAAACAGGTCAGATCAATTTCCCTCACAAAGTTGCTTTGAGAATGAACTAGTAATGAAAGGGGAATTTTTTTTTAAATAAACACACCATATGCATAAATATATGCTTGCAGTTAATTATTTTTTTCAGTCTCTGTCCTAATTTCTCCCATAGTGATGACTATAGAAACCAGATTATTAAGGAAGACAGCAGCCAAGTCAGAAACAGAAATCCAGATCAGTTAAAAAAAAAAAAAAACTAGAAATAATCAGGAAAAATTACTTCTTGTAAACAAGGTGATTATTTGATTGTAACTGAGTAGTATAAAACTTGACATAATTGTGCCATTTTTGAATAATACTTTGAAAGATTTCAACTTATTTAAAATGCTACTGATTAGCACACTGGACTAGAAATTATCACTGGGTCCTTATATTGTTTTTTTTTTTTTAAAGTGTATTCGTCCTTGACAGTTCACATTGCTGTGGATATGATTTTTCTAGATCATCCCTTAAGTTTTCCTTGTCTTTCAACTTTAGTATGTAAAATAACAGGGAAAACAAGACCGTCTTTGTCTAGGACATGAAGTTATCTTCTGCAGAGAGTCTGATAATAATTCTGAGCTCAAGAAAAGAGCATGATCTACACATCGCTTTGCTCATAAAACAAGAAATATCATCCACTGATTATGAGATGCTGGAAGGGAGATCCTGGTTTCCATGTTTTCAAACAGTAATATTTTGACAGTCCGTCAGCCTTTATCACTAAGCACTACTAAACATTGCAACCAAGCTTTTTTGACTCTTTATTACATATTCTGGTGATCACTGATCAATTGGGAGCATAACAAGTTGGCCCTCCAGAACAGTTGACATAATTGCATCCACCTTATGATGGGCTTATGTCTACTGGTGAGTTAACTACTTTTGGAATCATGGTGCTATTCCCTAGAAAGTTTCACAATTGCTTCATTTTGGACCATCTACTAGCCACATACTGTCTAATGCCTTAACCAGCTCTGTAACATATTTTCTTCTTATGCTTTTAATCTCGTTGTGTAGGGTTTTTAAATGTGCAGGAGAAAGTATATGCAATCAAGGTTAAGTTACTTAATTGATGTAGTATTTTACAAGTGATAAAAAGAGTAGCAGCTAGTTTGTTGGTGAATGCTAAGAAAGGATGATGTCAACAGGGGTTCACTAATTCAAAGGAGACTCTAACTTTATGCTTTGATATCTATGTTGAATTTCCACTACCAAAGAAGATGTCAGATGCCCTGGATTATATCAAACACAGGAATAAGGTTTGCCTCAAGGCCTCTCACTCCATGATACTACTGAAAGAGCACATCCACAGAAGAATTATGGCCTTCAAAAGCCAAAATGATGAAATCAGAAGCGAGCTGTAACCACCCTGAATCACTGTCTGCTGAGTGGTATATGCCTGGGTTAGGCACTCATAGATACTTGCTAATTTGGTCCGCAATCAGAGACATGGTTGGACACTATAGGAATTCAGAGTTACTGGGAATATTATTCAAATTTAAGCAAAACATTTTACTCCGTCTCATTAGGCCTTAATATGTCCATCAGAATAATAAAAGCATTGTTTTAGGAAAGTAGAAATTATACTCTTGCTGGCACTTGTGCTGTACCTACAAGCCAGTTCCAGCATACTTCTTGTAGGTGCCACCTGTGTGAAGTATGTAGTATATATTAAGCTATGTAACTGAGTGTAAAAATTCAATATATAACCATACCGGTTGTACAAGGTGGCTAGTCTGATTTTCATTAGACCTTTGGTGAGTTCATGATCCAAAATATGTTAAGAACCACTGGATAGATGATATTTATGGTGGCTATTACAATAGACAGCTGTCTCAACTCTCTTTCCAAATACTGGACTGCTTCCCATCCCTTGTACTTAGACAAAGCCATATAATTAATTTTGGAAATACATCAACACAAGTGACACCTGTCACTAAAAGCAAAGTTTAGTGTATGTGTCTAGGTGTCTGCATTGAACAGAGACTTTGCCAATCCAACACCAATAAAGCATGGTAATACATATAACTTATTAAGGTAAGAAAAATGTGATCCTGTGACAAAATCTAAACTACAATGAAGACAATTGATAAAGATCTTTCTAGGCCTTGAAGAATATGAACCTAAATAAATGATCTGAGATATCACAGTGAGAATTTGCAAAGTACTATTAATTCATGAAAAAATCCTTTCCGGGAACAGTTCTGCTTTTAGATGGGATCTGAGGCCCAGGATCCAAACTTAGATTACTTTTCTCTACTCATTGGTTACAACTTTTTTCACCTTCTCTAGCAGCCAGACTCTGTCCCATGAAGGCCAGGGAGGTTTACTGTCTAATGAACACTGATATGTGCTCTACTTTTCACTCTGGGAAACATTTTCAATGTACATCAGACTGTACTAGTGGTAATCCTGATGAGTGTTAACATATAAAATATCCACAGGTTGATGAACTGAGTAGACCTAGTTTTAAGTGTAGATGAGAGAGGCAGTTATTTGTGCTTTAATTTTGAGAGATGTTAAGAATTGTCCTTGAAACCAAATACCTTCCCAATAAATGTATAACTCAGCCTGAATTTCTATCATTAGAAGTTAAATTTCTTTGACCAGAGAAATATCATACTAGAAAATACAAGTTCCCATCAGAGATGACATGAGTCTGTTTCTCCAGCTACCCAGGAGACTGAGACAAGAGGATTGCTTGAACTCAGCAGTCTGAGAACAACCTTGACAACTGAGTGAGAGTTCGTCTCAATCTAAGTCAATTAATCAATCAATTATTCTGAAAAGTGCATTAATCAATTATCAGTCATTCTCATCATTCTTAGGACTGATGATACTTGAGAGAATTTCTTCATGAAATTTGGATAAGAGCAAAGTATTGAAGAATTGGAAAAGAAAAAAGAGTGGTGAAAAAGGAGCTCACTTGGGAACAAGAACACTGCCTGAGAACATGATCTGCAAATCTCTCAACAGTTCATGAAACAGTAAAAAAAGGTACAATCGTTACTAACATTTTACAGATTACTGATGCTTTTATAATGATTCTTCCTCATTTACATGACAAAATGAGTTGGAATTCAGAGAAGCTCAGTATCTTTCCTTAGCGAACTCAGCTACTTAAAGGAGCTTTTTAGACCTTCAGTGGTGATGACTGATTTAAATCCAGGCTAGCAGTGGTGATGATGGTGATACTTATTTCAAATAAAATATGTTTTTTTTTTCTTTTGGTTTGTTCTACCTCTAAAACATAGAGGCAATTTTCTTTCACCAGACTTAGTTTTATCCATAGGTCATAATCTTTTAAGAAGGAAAGTCAGAAACAATATGTCTCAATGTGACAGAGATTAAGTTATGGTTAAATTACAGTCTGGACTGACTGGGCTCCTCACTCTTGTCTGAGGACAGGAGAAAGATCCAAGAGTTACCAGAGAAGAGGCTGAGCTATATATTGTTGGTCACGCAGCCATCTATCCACCCCACTCATGAATTTGACTGTTTTCAGGCAGCAAATATTTTTGGCCTTCCCTCTATGCTAGAACTTTTTCTGTGTACAGAAGTAGAAAAAAGAAGCTCTGATCTTCTGGAGTTTACACTGTGGAAGGAGAGAAAAAACAAATTTAATATGTCTAAAAGACTGACTCTTTGGCAAGTATTGTGAAAGAGAAAATAATATCAATCTGTTTTATCTATGAAACCTTCCAACACATAGGTGGAGTAAGACAGATGTGTTAGTGGTGAGCCAAGTATTAAACAGCTGGAACACTATAAGAGACACAACTCAACACAATTGAGTTAGACTCGTGTCTTCTTGCCTCTCTGAGAGTTGAAATTTTGAAGTATGACATTTATGTGATCAATGATATTGTTGTAATGGTAGATTAAGTTATCTGCTCATGGAGAACTATGAGACATGGTCATTAACCTCACTGGATCATCTGCAGCAATACTTTATCAAGCTTAGAAAAGCCCCAGACCAAAGGATGCTTCAAATGAAACATCATAGATCAAAGGTATGTTTCAATAAACCATACCTGATCTCAGTGATAAGCACTGGAGTACTGTACAAGAATTTTAAGCTCTGGTTGCTGTTGGGGTTATTTTTATGTTAATCATCTGAGCACTAGAAAGAATGAGACAAAGGCAAAAACAATAAATGCCACAGACTGTGTATATTAGGGAACAGTGACAGATTCTGCGTGTATGAACAAGCTAGATAAGGAGGCAAAATGTGAGTAACATTGTATTAGAAAAAGTTATGAATGGTCCATTAAAAGGATCAAAAATTGGCGGATATTAGTCAACTTTCTCAACTCTGGAACAAAATAGCACCATTCACAAATTAAGGGAGGTGAGACTTAATTTGGTTGATGGCCTCTGGGAATTCAGACCACGAACAGTTGGCTTCAAGGGAGGAACATAATCATGGAAAGCTGAGGTGAACCAAAGATGCTTAGTTCCTGGCAGCAGGAAGCTGGGTAGAATAACAGTGCCAAAGAAGAGAGAATAAAGGACCACACAAACACCCTAACCTCATAACTCTAGTATCTACCCAGTCCCCCCCGCCCCGGGAAAGTGCTCTACCTATCCCCTAGAAGTAAATTTCCAAAGACAGTCAAGGTACTGATCCACTCTAACACCACACGAGGTAATAAAGACCAAATGTGTGCGCTGCAATCTTTTCCTAATCTCTGTGTAATGATATGCCAAGTTCAAATGCAGAGTGTGGGCCTTTAATGGGTCAAGTATTATTTGATGGTTAGGCCACAGTAAGTCTCCATGATATCTGAAAGTATGAAATAGCACTGCCCTTATCAAAGCAGGATCATACACTTTTCCAGCAAAATAATACTGAAAAGCTTATCACATCTACTTCATTTTTCAGTCCCAAGCCCCATGCACAGGCAGCAGCTTTCCATTTAGGGAGCAGTGAAGAGATTTCTTTAGGGTTTCCCGTACTGACATGACCTGACGTTGGGAGTTACACCTTCTAAGTGGGTCATGAGGAGCGTCCCAAATAAAGATTTGAAAACTGGAAGATGTGAAAGAAGTGTTAGAATATGGGATATGACATAGTTCCCACACTCTGACATAAGCATTCAAATCCAAGCTTGACTAATTACTGTGAGAGACTTGGTCAGTTACTAAACACTGTATCAGTCAGGATCTAACTGGCATTCAAACACTATGTGAGTATTTAAGCCAAAGAAATTTAATTCCAGATATGCACAGCTGAGAAGAGGGATTAGGAGACTCAGAGGCTAATCAGCAACATAGACAGCACCAACAGCAATAAGCTCTGCTCTATGAACAGACAGGACAAAGCGAGAGATGACAGCTTAAAGACTGCGAGCATCTTCCAGAATCCGACACATGGCAGAACTTTGTGATATTTGGTGAAACCAAAACCAAAACCAAAGCCAAAAACAAAATTAGCTACAACCACGGCAAGAGACCTAATGTAGCTGAGAGGGAAGGATCCTGACCTTTTTCTTTCAACCCATGTCCAACTTCTCCTCAGTGCCTACAAATGCCAAACCAGGACAGAACCTAGAGTCATACAAGCCTAGAAAGCAATAAGCCCAACGATCAGCTGCCTGTAACAAAGCTAGGCTCAATATGGACAGCCCATTGTAAGGTCAATGTCACTGCTTACAATCATTGAAAGTGTAACCAATGGTGTATTGGCAGATTTTTAACAACTGGAACCTTTGGAGAGAAGTTCTTTCTTTAATATAAATAATCCCATTATAGATAATTGCAAGTTACTAATACAAAAGAATTGAAAACAGCTCTGGGAATACTGGTGCATGCACATGTGTGTAAGCTGACACTAGTATAACACAGAAATTAGGCATTTAAAGAAAGCAGCAAACATAGAGTACCCATAGTTGGAAATTATAGAGAAATGAGTTCTTGGATCTGTTTAATAACAACTTCTCAGATTAGGAATATACTTAATTTGAGTATACAAGTTCCTCATTTCCAGGGAACCATCAACTAAGTATCATTATAGGTATTACTGGTTATTATCTACAGGTATTTTGGAGGTAATCTGTATTATGTAGGTAATAAACCGTAATGATTTGTGTGTTCTCTAGAGGCATTAATACCAAATCTCCCACCTTATCTTGGAGTAAAGTTATAATCCTTGGTCCTTGTGAAACCTTTTGTTTGTCAATGGTGCTATATCAACCCTTAATACCTGAGATCTCAGTAAGAATTACATTCAATTCATTTTGATGCAAGTGACATCTCCATTATATTTTCATGCTTCCTTTTTTTCTTGTCTTTAGTATCTTTCAGGCTGTGTCTTCCCACATCCCTTATTCTATTTGTCATCTTGTCAAGGAACAAAGCAAGGGCAAACTGGCAGAGTTCCTCACAATTTCTGATGGGCATTGTGCTGGTTTTATGATTTGCTGATTTCTGTGATTATGCAAAAGTACTACAGCCAACAATGGACCAGTCCATTCTTCTAAAGAGCTCTCTATAGAATCCTTGAGTTTCTACTGCTTTCATCAATGTAGGAGGCAATCTCTTGAGCACACACTGATTCTTGTACTTTGATGTGGCCTTGGAAGGTAGGGAAATATGCTAGAGAGAAGGTTTCCTGTAGTGTTGGTTTTTGCTCATACAGATTTACCTTGTAACAGACTAAAAATATTTAGAAAAATGGAATCTATTTAATATGTGCCTAAGTTTTTCTTGCTATTGTATCCAAAACAATGTAACAAACATATATGCAGCATTTAAATTGTGTTAGAAGTTATACAGGAAGATATTTTTAGGTTGTGTGAAACTACACTATTTTGCATAAGAGACTTGAGCATCTATAGATTTTTGGTTTCCATGAGGAGACTCTGGAACCAATTCTCAATGGATATCAAGGATCAATTGCATGATTATGCTAACAATACAAATATTTTAATGTTTATCTAAATTTTTATGAATAAAATAGCCTTGACAAAATATACTTCCTTTATTTTCCAATCTACCTGCCTATTTGTGTTTAAATCAGTCAAACTTTGGTCTATTTATTCATTTTCACTTTCTTTATTTTTTCATTTGGTACCAGGAATCAAACTCACAACCTCACACTTGCCAGGCAGGTGCTATGCCACTGAGCTATATCCCGAGCCCTCTCATTTTCACTTTAAAAGATACTGAAGAATACATACAAGGACCAAGGGGTGCAATAAGGAGCAGAAAGCAACTCTTGTTGCTATGATGCTTTTAAGATGTTCCTACTCTAGGAGAATGGAAGATAAACAGGAGAGACCATCATATACAGTTTTATAAGCGTCAACCAACTTTAAGCCTGAGGTGTTCTAGGGATAATATAGTAAATCTGTCAGAGAGGTTACTCACAAGAAAAAAATGACTAAATAAAGATCCAAAATGTATGTAAAAATTCCAAGCAAGTAAGGAAAGAATAATATAGGCAAAGTCAATAGATTTTGTAAAAATATGGAATTAGAAAGAATTAGATAATTCTATATCTCACAAGGTGCTGGATTTACCTTCGAACCTGAAACAATCCCAAAGCCTGGAAATGAGAAATTCAAGTTTCCAAATCATTGGATCTCAAGAAGCAGAGGGCAATAACCCATGAGAAACAGCCCCAGCTTATGACCTGAAAAGAATGTCAACAAAATAATACAGAAAAATGTAGAGAGAAATATAATATAGGTTAAGAAAAGAGATAAATCTAGAGCAAATGATATGAGTAAATTCAATGGGAGAGTCTAATTCCAAGGAGACCCGAGGAGGGGAAATTTTAGAGAAATAGACAGTTTTTCTTAAATATGCAGCACTGGTTAGTATAGTGATGAAGAAACTAGTTAGTCAGAAGAAAACTAAACAACGAAAAATGAAACAAAACAGAACATGCCTTAATACAAAACAGACAACAGAAACAGCAAAACAATGAAGAGAAAACTGTTTTGAATATATCTATCCATTTATTTTTCCAGGTTCCACAACTGTGAATTTAATAAACTATGCATGAAAAACATTAAAAATAAATTGCATCAGTGCTGCATACGTACAGACTTTTCCTTTGTCGTCACTCAAAAGATAATGCAGTATAAATATTTACATAATTTATATTATTATATGCATTTAAAATAATTTCAAGAGTATTTATAATCTACAGGAAGATGTGTTTGGTTATATGTAAATACAGCTTGTCTTAATTACTTTTCTCTCGTTGAAGATATGAAGCTAGAGGAGGAAAGATGTATTTAGCTTTTTTAGAGTTTTGAGTCTATCATCGGGTGTCTCCAAGGCAGAGTGGGGTATGCTGAAAGGTCCTAAAAGAGAAGAACAATTTCTGGTAACCAGAAGGTTGCAAAAGCAACAAAGGACTTTAACAGCACCTTTCTGGACCTTTTATTTTTATCTGCTTATGGCTGGTAGCACTTATACTTAAACTTAGTGCTTAAACTTAGTGCTCTGGAGCCTTGCATTGCACCATGAATCAATGCCAGTGTCACATACTCTAGATCCAGCTACGCCTGAAAAATCCCTATGTGCAACTGCATGAGGCTGTTGGAGGGCATCTATACACAAACTGTAACACTACCTCTGTCTAAACAACGGATTGGAGATTTCCTTTTAGTGTCCCCTGAAATCGCATGAGTACTATGAGGTCCTAGATATGCGCTGGAATACTAAGGGATAATGATACATGAGGGAATCATGTCCAGAACTCATCCAAGGTGATACATTTTACTGGTTCCCAAAAGACAAATGGAAAAGAATGATTTTTCCTGGGGCATTCACTAGAATACACATTATCCAATATATTCAGTCATGGAAAATAACAAGCTCTACAATAAATCCCACTATCATCACTCCTAACATGATAAAAATAATATGTTAAAAGGTAAAACTGTCTAGGTAACTATACTGCATTCCACAAAAAGTGTTTAAAAAATTATAGAACCATAAAGCATATCACAAAACCAATTTGACAAAGTTCAAAATATCATGTATCCAATAAAATATTAACCAAGCACAATTCAGAAAAACATGACTCATATCAGGGAGAAAAACCAACCAGCTGAATCTGATGCAGAACAAGCACAATTGTTAGGGTTAGAACAATGCGTTTAGATAGCTGTAGCCCATATGATCCAAGTTTCTAAAATTGAAAATGCAAATGAAAGATAGTTTTATAAAGGGCCCAAATCAAACTCCTTGCATGAAAACTAAATTGAATAAAAAATATTTTGGCTAATATCAGTAGCAGACACAAGATAAAATTTCATAGAAGAGATTATTAGACTCCAGGTTTATATATATATATATATATATATATATATATATATATATATATGTGTGTGTGTGTGTGTAAAATATATATATTTGAAATATATATATATATATATATATTTGTAAAATATATACATATTTGTAAAATATATATTAGTAAAATATATATTTGCAATATATATATATATATATTTGTAATATATATTATGTTATATAATTATATATATATTACAGTTGTAATATGCAATTGTATATTGTATATATAATTATATAATATATTATATATAATATATAATATATACTACATAATATATATATTGCAAATATATATTTATTTAACAAATATATATAACAAATATTTGTAATATATTTGTAACATATATGTTATTATATTATATGTTATATATTATATATATGTTAGACATATTATATATAATATATAACAAATATATTACAAATATTTGTAAAATACATATATATGTAATCACTGAGGTAAAGAGAAAAATGTTTGAATAAAATTAGTGAAAATTTCTCAAATGGTAGATACACATGTGGTTTTAAATAATGCAATATTTTAAAAGAAAACTGAAGGTTTAAATAAAAATTGCAATGTAGTGGGGGAATTGTGTATGTGTGTGCTTAAAATGTGTGAAAATAATGCCTCAATTTCAGGAAGCAAAAAATTAAGATGAACTCTTATGAAGTGATTTTGCTGGGCATTAGGTGGCATAATACCACTTAAAATTAGATAGCCACAAATTGAAGTTACTTCAACCCTAAAATACTAGTTAAAATAAAAGTAGTATAGCCAATAAATGAACCAAAGAAGTAAAAATAATAATGAAAAAGCCAATATCAAAAGTCAAAAATATAACAAGGAACATGTGGGATAAGTGGCATAAAAACTGCAAAATGGTAAAATTTAAATCTGATTTTATCAATAAGAAGATTACGCTTTAATCCAGAAAGCTCCTCAAACAAAAGGTGGGAATTATCTGAATTTATTAAACATAATGAATTTTAAAACTTATTTGTACCTTAGAAATGTTCTGTAGAAAAAATCATTTTAAATATAAACTTACAAATAAATGAAAGGATGAAAATGATAAATAATTCTATGCTAAGAAAAGTAGAACTTTTATAATAATAACAGGTCTAAAGGATTTCATAGAAAGGAAATGCCCACAGACCTTAACGGTCAGTAATTTAATAAAGATAAGATTGTCAGTTCATCAAGAGGGCATAACCATCCTAAGTATTTTTAGAACATGAAGGAAAAATAGGCAAATCTACTGCTACAGTGACAAATTTCAGCACCTCTCAATAATTAGTAGAACAATTGACAGAAAACTCAGTAAGCTTATTAAACATTCAAATAACACTGTCAACTAATTAATTTAATCAACATTTGTAGAACACTTTATAAACAGCAAAATATGTTTTTTGAAACAAACAGAGTATTTATAAACATAAAACATATTCTGTGCTGCAAAACAAGTCTCAATACCTATAAGAGAATTTAATTTGCAAAAACACAATGGAATTTATTGAGGCACAACTAATAAAAAGCTTTCTGAGAAATCTTAAAATTTATAGAAATTGAATAAAATACTCCTGAATAACTGTTAGCTTAAAGATAGCAAAATAATAAAAAGAAGAATATTTTCATCTGAATAAAACTAAAAACACAGTACTACTTGGAAAACATTTCTGACTTCATCAGGAAAAAACAAAAGAAGTTCAAGCCTTTATAAATAAATAAGAAATATAAGATCAAATTAATTTCAAAAAAAGACAAGAAATGAAGCAATAGAAAAAGAGAATATGAGTGAAATAGAAAACAAAATTCATATAGAATCAAAAATAAAAAGGGATAGGTAAATAAATTGATACAATTGTAGCCCTACTTATTAGCAACAGCTCATATCAGTATTATGAATGAGAAGGACAGTCTCACTACAGTCTCTACAGTTATCAAAATAATATTGAAGCAGTACTTTATAATATTATATAATGCAAATTATATAATGCAAATATTATATAATGCAATAATGCAAATAAAAATGCATTTGATAACTTGGATGTCATTAAGAAATTGCTGAAAAAGTACAATCTACCTAGGCACCCTTGAAAAGAAATGGAAAACATGAATAGCACCATATTATTTAAAGAAATTCAATGTGTAGGTAAATATCTAGTGTCTTCCTTCTTTACCACCTGAAAAGAGCACCCTGAATTTCTTTGGCATCAGTGGTAAATTTAATGAATATTTAAAGGTGAAATGTTACTCAGGCTGCACAATCTCTTCAATAAACCAAACAGAAAGGAATCATTGATAACTATTTTTGTGAGGCCAGCATTACTGTTATTATACGCAAATTAATCAAAGACATTACAAGAGAAAATAAGAGAGATCAATGTTTCTCATATATACCAAAGAAGTTTTCTAAGTAAAATTTAAGCAACTAAAGCAATACGATACACAAATTATAATACCATGACCAAGTGGATTTAATTTCTAGGAAAGTAAGACTCTCAATAAAAAAATATTGTTATATGTTATATTGATGAATTAGAAAAGGAAAACAAATGATCATCTCTGTAAACCTAGAAGAAAAAAACATTTCAACAAAATCAACACATTTCTGATTTTAAAAACATTTAAACATAACACACCTCTTAGAAAATCATTAGTAGAAGAAAACTGTCTCAGTCTGATTATGGAAATTTATCAAACAAACAGTGCCTACAACTAACATCACTTAAATTAGTGAAAGACTGGATTGTTTCTCCTGAGATCAGGAACAAGTCAAGACTGTCCTTCCCCTTTCTACACAGCATTTTATTAGACATAATAATAGGACAATAACTAAGAAAAATAAAAGTGTCAAGATGGGAAAGTAAAAAATATATTATTTCATTCAGAGATAATGTTTGTCTCTGCAGAAAATCTGGCAGCATCTTCAAAATCACTATTATAAATCATTTTTGGCTTGGGAAGTTTGAATGGTAAAAAAACAATATGCATCAGTCAATTGTTTTGATATAAAACAAAAAATATGAACTTGTAATTTTAAAAATACTGCAATATACTGAAAACATGGCATACTCAGGGATGAATCTGACCAAAATGCTAAAAATCTATAAAACTAAAATTGCGAGATCTTGCTGAGGGAAATTAAAAGAATATCTTAGTTCACTATTAGTTGACTTCAATTTACTACAATGAAATATTCAAGGTAATGAATTTATAAGGAGGAAATATTTATTTAACCCAGATATGAAAACATTCAAATCCAATACCAGGCAATCAGTTATTGTCTGTGCTTTTTTTTTTTTTTTTTTTTTAATTTAAGAGGAAAAAGAGAAAAACACAAAACAAAACAAAGCAGTGTAAGGTTACACATAATACAGAACTACAAAAAAAAAAAAAACATAACAGTAAGAAATCACCTGTTAATAGATTACATATTATCATCTTGGAAATAGTTACTCAAATCACAGTATCAAAGAATACAAAGTAGACATTCAAACAGAGAGACTGCAAACAGCTGTGTTCAATGATCCAAAAACATTTTGTCTGTGCTTTTGGTGAGGGTGCTGCTGGATGGCAAGGTAACAAGCCTGTACCAGGGAAGCTCCCACATCTTTTTCTTTTTTTTTTTTTTTTTGTCTTTTTTTTTTCCTTTTTATCGGTACCAGGGATCGAACTCACGACTGCCTGCTTGCAAGGCAGGCGCTTATGTCGCTGAGCTAAATCCCCAGCCCCAAAGCTCCCACATCTTAAACCCAAAAGTAAAGACTGAAAAACCTTGCCTTCACAATCCCTTTCTAGGGCATGCCCCCAGTGACTTAAGCACCTCTCAGTAAATCCCACCTTTTAAAGGTGCGTACCATTCTAGGCTAACATTTGGAAATTTGGGAACACTAGTTATTTTCCAACTATAGTAATTCTCATATATAATAGTGGTGAATCAGAATTGTCATCAATGATTTCTTAAATAGGACATCATAACTATAATCCATAAAATTTAAATAATCTGTGTTATGAAGTGAAAGTTTGTATCACCCCAAAATTCACATGCTGAATCCTTAAACGCCAAAAGAATTGTATTGGCAGAAGGAACTTCTGTGGTTAAACAGCAATGAACTAGTAATTATAGCTAAATGAGACTGTAAGAATAAAGTCCTGATCCAATAAAATCAGTGTCCTGATAGGAAGAGACGGGAGAGAGTACCTGCTCTCTCTCTCCCGACTGAATGTACTTATTAGGGACAAACCATGTGACCAGCCAATAAGTAAACTCAAGAGGAAGGCCCTCACCAGATACCAAACCTGGTGGCACCACCTTGAACCTGAACTTCCAATCTCCAAATCTATGAGAAAACAAATGTGTATCAGCCACTCAATCTGGAACTCTTAATAACAGCAGTCCAAACAGACCAAAATAATGGATAAATTGAACTTTATCAAAATTAACAATTTCTGCTCCTCACAAAACCTCAGTTAATGAAATGAATGACTTATCATAAAATCAGAAAATTTAATCTGATCACATATATGATTGTTGTAGTCAGGGGTTGTGAGAAGAACAATTATAATCAGGCCACAGCATTTATAATACTATTTTATGATGGTCACCCAGAGTGAAACACAAAACATTGCAATAAATTTGATCACAACACTGAAGACTCAGAATATTCAGCCAAAGGCCTGGATTCCACAGCAATGTTCTGGGTGAGTTCAAATGAAAACCTAGAGCCCAAGACAATGCCTCCTACAAATCCAACTGGAAGTCTAGAGTCCACAAGGACTCACACCAGTCTGCTACACTTACCCATGCTGGGAAGGCCTATAAATCAGTGGTGGAAGCTAGAAACTCTATGCCAGTAGGGTGAAGGAGCTGTGCTTGTAGGTTGAGCGTTCTCTGCTGGAACTGAGCAGTACGGAAATAAGAACCAGGGCTGCCCTGAAAAGTACCACAGTCATCCTCAGCTACATGGATGTCCAAAGCTCCTCCAACAATAAGCACAGTTGAGCACATGCCAGAAATCCAACATGACAAGTTTCTTCTGGAGGTTAAATAGAACACATCTTCCCCTCCTGAGCCAGGAAGTGATGCTTGATGTAAGGACCAGAGCTCCCCCAAAATGAACCACAGCTGCTCTCATCAACAAGGTCCCGAGCTCCTCTGATAACAATGGTTCAACTCATACTGCAGAAGCTAGTTATGATGAGCTCCTCCAGGAGAACCAACAGCTCAAAACAGCAAAACTTAGAAAAACCCATAATACTTTGCTCTTCTTCTCCAGGTCTCTATTTATGCTGATAACTTTTCTCAGGTAGAACATCTATGCTCAGCACCATGCTGATTTAATTCAGCTGGTGTTGACCACCAGTTTTTAATCCATAACAATGATAAAGAAGTATATAGAGCACCATATTAAGAATTCTTACTACTCAATAAGAGAAATAACAATGAAAAATAGACAAGATATTTGAAAAGATATTTCACAGAGAAAAGATATGATATGGCAAATAAAATATATAAGATGCTCAAATATTTCATTGTTAGGAAAATTCAAATGAGATCCACACTGCCATTAGAAGATGTAAAATTTAAAATATTGGCTATATCAAATGTTAATGGGCAAGGATGTGGAGGAACTGGAACTCTTACATTGGTGATGAGAATGTAAAATGGTTCAACCACTTCAGAAAACAGCTTGCTACATTATTTAAAAGTTGAACACAAGCTGGGCATGGTGATGCATTTCTGTGATCCTGGGAGTCTGAGATAAGAGGATCACCATGAATTCAAAACCATCTTGGACTGTATTATGAGACCCTATCTCAAAAAAAAAAAAAAAAAAAAAAAAACAAATAAATTAGAAAATAAATATCGAGTACATAAAATGAGATCCTATTGAAGTAGGGTGAATGGGAATGGTGCCTTGGTACAAAAACATTATCTTGCACACATATTTGGGTATGCAATGGAAAGATGAAATCAAAGATAATGGTGATAATATCCAAAAGTTCCCAGCAAACCTCCAGAACTGGAAGAAAAGTGTGGAACAGATTCTCTTTCAGGGTCTTCAGAAGGGATTTATCATTCTTGATCTTCAAACTTCTGGTTTCCAGAACTATGATACTACATTTATGTTGTTCAGTACCAAAAAAGTATTGAACATAAAGTCAATAAACAGCTGATGTAGGATCCAGTCATTCCACTTACAATTGTTAAACCAAGAGAAGTAAGATCATCTGTCCAAAAATTTCCAAACAAATTTTCACAGTTTAATTGTTAATATAGAAAATTAGAAACAACCAAGGAATTAATGTAAAATTATGGTGTATTCCAACAATCAAATAATGTCAGTAATAAAAAATGGAGTGAAATACTCATATATACAACCACATGCATGAAATAATAAGTAACTACACTGAGTGAAAAGAGTCCAGCAAAAAGCACAAACTGTAAATGCAGCATTTATATAAAACTCTGGAAAATTCAAACCATTCTTTGGGGACAAAAAGGAGAGAAATAGTTTCTCAATGTGCACCTGAAAAAGTGGTCAGGAGCTAACAACAAAGAGCAAGAGAAAACTTTTCAAAATAATGCATGTGTTCCCTACTTGTGATAGTTTCAGAGGGTTATACTTATATGAAAATGTATCAAATCACATATTCTGCAATTCTAAGTAGTTATACTTTATTGAATAATTTGAGGTAAGTTATACCTCAACAAAGCTGATTGGAGGGAATGCAAATTGTATGACTGAAGCCCTTCTCTTCAGGATGGCAGCAGTGTAGACCATGCTAATGGGTTGCAGAGAAGAGTTCAAAACGAACTGGGGCCAGAAAAAAAAAAAAAAGGCCTCCTAGGCTCTAAGGAAGAATTTGTGCTTACCCTGAGCTGAACATGGTGGTGAACGCCTGTAATCTCAGAACTGGGAGACCGAGGTAGAGGATCACTGTGAGTTACAAGTCACTTTGGCTACAGAGTGAGTTTAAGGTCAGCCTGAACTCTACAGCAAGACCCTGTTTCAAATCAATGAAAACAAGAACAATAAGGAATTTGTGCTTATTTCTAAATCCCTGGGCATTGAAAAATGAGTATATGTGTTTCTGTAAAGTTAACTCATGCTTTTCTTGTCTTCTCCTTTTTAGTTAATTATGTTTATTGCTACATTTTAGGTATACATAATGTTCACATTCATCGTAAAGAATTTGTTCCAGTACATGAAACAACCTGATTTTTTTTCCGTACCTGTATCCTCCCTTCAACCCCTCTTCCCATCATTTTAAAAGCTTTGTTTCCATTTTTCCTTTTTTTTCCCTTTCCTTTCATTTCTGTTGATTTTTATATCCTTTTTTAAAATCAAAATTCCTTCAGGCTAGCCAAATTGAACAATAATAAACTGCCTGTCTTCAGCTACACTGTGAACACCATAACCAGTTTGAGGCTTCATTTCAGACCATTCCGTGACCTCATCACAGTACACTGATGAAGACTGACATACCCAGTGGGGTCCCATAATAACGACAGTTATTTCCATGGCTAGTCCTGGAAAATATTCTCTTCATAATCCATTTGCTACAGAGACAGCCAAATCAGTGTGATTCTCTCAACTGTTTTTCTTCTTTTCCCTGTGGAAAGAAGACCTTTAGCTTTAAAAATTCTGCAGTATTCTTAAATCCTGCACACTATGGTTTTTGTATAACCTGAGCTGATCTAAATCTATTTTGAAACACAATTTTCTCATGTAAGAAAAGCGTCACTAACACAGGCCTCATAGCTTCAAGATATTAAGCTTCAACATACATAAAGCCCCCACCAGAGACATACAGACAGAACTCAGGTTCATTTCCTGTAGTTGGCTTTCATCTTTTCCTATTTTCCTTCTTCGTGGGTGTATTTCTACAAGATGATAATAAGATCAGAATATCAGATTTTATTCCTCAGGTACAAATTTGGTTGAGTGTAAATCCATGATTCCTTTATAAGAAGCATTGTTTAATTTTTTTAAAAAAATCATACAAAACTAAGAATGTCATAAGAAAGATGGGTTCAAACTTGGCAGGAACCCTTACATGGGTTTTAATCAGCAAAGCCAGGGTTTTCAAAGCAAGACCAAATTCTTGGGCCACATAATACAAAATTTATGAACTTCCTGAAACTGATTTACAAATTGATAATGAATAATGTAACCATAAGACCTGGTTGCAAAATGACCAGAGGATAAAATTGAAGTTTTATTAAAGTGACCTCTATCATTTTATCTGATATCTATGCTGGACAAATAGCCACTTCTATAGCCTCTGTGAGCATGAAGGAGTTACACCCCATGTTTCTAATGTGACGTGTAGCAGATTTAGAAAAAATGTTACCCCAGGAAATGAGGCTCATCTCAAAATGCATTTAAACTTTATTGTGTTTATTTTCTGCTAGACTCTGAGAGTACAAACATTATAAATGTGTTCCTTTTGAAGAGGCCTTCAATGCATTGGGGGGAAAACCTTGTTAGCACACTGAATGGCTAAAGTATAGCACACTAAAGAAACACAAAACAGCAATTAGGAGAAAAAGACTGATACTTACATTCCAGTAAGAAGTGAATCGTTTAAATTTAAGGTTCATTCATTCAGTCAGTAAATACTATGTTTCCACTATACAGCATGGATAGTGATGAGCATTTAACAATAGGACCCTAATCTTTTCTCCATTAAATTGACTCATTATGTGTTTGTTTTTCTTCCTCCCCAGCTAAAGAAAATTTCTGGAGAACAGAGTCTGTTTCTGTTTTTACAACAATAAAATATTATTTTTATCATTCAATATTTACTGAAAAAGTGTAAGATCAATTCTAACAAACTGGTTTTGTTAGAAGACAAAACAAATAAGTTCTGTGAAGATCAATATAGGACTCCAAGTAGCCAAATTGACAAATTTTGGGATTTTATTAGCTGATCTCAGCAACCACCTGCAAAGATCCCTGTTTTAGAGTCAGATAAAGTGGCCCTGAACTGGAGGGTTACAGAGCTTTTAAAGCAGAAAACTGCAAAGCAAGACATCCTTTTAGGGAAAATTTAGCTACAATCTTACATTAATTTTTGTTGACACCTATATCCTGCTTATTTATTGAGCAGGTTAATTTTTTCTTGTGGGTGCAGCTCATTCTGCTTTTCTCATGGGAATTGTACCTTGAGTAATTTTTCCCTCTTCTAGATTGAATACAGGGCACAAGATAGCATCAGTTATGCCAAGCTATAACACTCTCAAGGTAGTGAAAGAATATGTCTTTGATGATCATTGAACCTTCAGGGGATCTTGCTCCTAAGGTAGGCAAGCCATTGCTAGTGCTCTACTACAAGGAATATAACTTCTGTATATGTCTAATATGTAGGCTTCTGCCCAAATCTTCCTGCCAAATATGTTTAGTCTGCCATGAGAAATAGTGTGTGTTGGGTAGAATCCGGGACTTCATTTGAAGTTTACAGTTGCGAATAAGAATATTCATATGCATTTTAAATTCTCAGTTAAGAAATATTTCCTTTTTATTTTAATGCAATACTAACAGATAATAATAAAGAAAATACAAAAAAAATAAAATTCTTACTTATCTAAAAAAAGACTATAATAAAATAATTAGGGATTATGAATAGTTAATATACTGCTTATCATGATCTTAAAAGAATAGCCAGTATGTCACTCAGAGTACAAGTCATAAATAAAAAGATTTTCTTTAACAAATAACAAACAAAAGGACAAAATGTTCTTTTCAATGCATGAAAGAAACTAGCAGTAAAAGTAAAACAGACTGGCTTTTATCTTGAGATATTTTGGGAACATCAAAATAGATGAAGAGTTATTTGTATTCCCTGTTTCCTATTTATTAACTTTCTACTGAAAACTCTCTCATCTCTGATCTCTCTCTCTCTCTCTCTCTCTCTCTCTCTCTCTCTCTCTATGTCTCTCTCTCTGTCTCTTTCTGTCTCTCTGTGTATACATTATATACATTGAGACACAATTTCTAAAGAGAAAGAAAGAAATACTGACTTCACATAACATTATGCTCTCAAGTATCTATTTGCCTATAAACATCTAAAATTTATGTTTCCTGATGGCAGAATAGTACTCACATGCCATTGTGTATAAAAACTACATTTTCTTTATCCATTCATCTGTTGATAGACATATACGTTCTTTCCAGGATTTAGCTGTCATAAATTGTGCTGCTATAAACAGGGGTACGCACACATCTCTGTAATATGATGACACTAACAGGCATGTGGACCAGTGAAACAGAGTAGAGGAAGCAGAAACAACCCCAGGCACATTCAGATATTGGATTTTGACAAAAGAGCAAAAGGCACACATTGGAAAAAATATAGCCTCTTTAATAAATGGTGCTGGAAAAATTCTACATCAACATGCAGAAGATTGAGTCTAGACCCATATGTCTCATACTAAACAAAATTCACCACATACTAAATCAATACAGGTCAAAAGTGTAAATGTTAAAACATAAACATTTGACTTCCTGAAAGCAAAAGAGAAAGAGCCTTTCTGAGATTTGCTGTCCAGACACAGGAATATAGCAATGCAAGGAAGAGGAAAGAAATAGGCCCCTGGACCCAGGAAAGATCTGAAGCGAGAATCAAAGCCCATGGGTAAAGCAACAAGAAAAATTTCAACAAAGAAGAAGGTGGAGAGCAGCACCTTGTGTCTGAGTCAGGACTCACTAGGCAGGGGGAAGGTTCAAACCTGCGGTCACATGGAGGGTTGCTGGCAGAGGCTTCCACTGGGAGATGCAGCAGTGCAGCAGAGGAGTGGCTGCTGTGGACTTCACTGACTGACGAGTGGAACAGGTTTGGTGGTCCTGTGGGAGAGGGTGATTGACAGGTATCTATTTTGGAGAGGGACCAACTGAGTTGAGAACTCAAAACAACTGTTGACACCATTGAGGAGCCCCCAGCTGAGTTCAAGCCCACAGAAGCTGTGCTGACTGCTGCAGGCTGAATGGGTCTGGTCCTGGTTTCATGGCCATAAGCCAGCCTGAACTTCAGGGTAAACAAAGGTGCAGTCTCACTGAGATTATCCACTGCCTCCCACCCGCACCTGGTAAAGCTACCGCAGCTTGCTGAGAAAAACATGGATCTGGACTCAAGACCTTGAGTCCACCTTGAAGTAGACTTTTCCCCCCTCTCATCCCCTTCTTTTTTCTTTTTGTTTGTAATTGTTTGATATTTTTATATGGGTCTGAACATAGTTTCTAGTTTTTTTTTTTTTTTTATGGTTGCTGTTTTGTTCCTTTCTTCATTTCTTCCTTCTTTATTTCCCTACTGTCTTCTGCACCAGTTTCCCAAATTTGTGTGATTCTTCTTTTTCCTCACTTGCTTGTAATTTCTACCTCTTTTTCTGTGTTCCCCCCACCCCAACCCCTTTTACATGTTTTTTTTTTGCCCTGAAGCATAAAATTGGCATACTGCAGGCTTACTTACTGCATACAATTTTCTGGTTTATTTTAGAATTTGTTATACAATCATCTCATTCATACAATTAAAGATAGCAAGTTGGTCATTACCTCAGGTGGTCATTTTTTAGGCTGTGCTTCATGTTGTTATTATTATTACTGGCTATACTTCCCTAACCAAAGTGATACAATTCTTCTAACCTGTTGTTCTTCCTGGTATACCAAGACTGAGATTGTCTGAGGTCCATAGAAAATACTATAGGCCAGTACCAAAGAACCAGAGGCTGGGCAAAGCAGACAGGAACTTCTCATTCCCAACAAATTGAAAAAGTAGGATCTTGCAATGGACTCAAAACCCACAAGCCAACTACACCTGGAAGACACCTCTGAGAAGTGTGTATCTACTAAGGATTCTAAATACCATCAATAAAGCTGCTCATTGTAGGCAATTTATAAGCAGGAACCCAAGAATTAAACTAAAAAAAAAAAAAAAAAAGGAAGACAAAGAAGAAAATGAGAACTCAAATAAGATGCATCCGTAGTCATCCAGTTCATCAAAGGTAAACCTAGAAGCCAATGAAGTGGGACAATCCAAAAGCCACCCACATGGATTCGTTGAAGTGGTAACAACAAAGCAAATAAACAATAGAAAATATCAAGAAAAAAATAATTTGTCATCTATGGAGCTGGATACCACAATGGAAAAACATGCTTAGTGACTCTAAAGATAGATTTAAAAAAATACAGAAGCTTAAGAAAATGATGGAAACTATGAATGTCCAACATAGAAAAGAAATGCAATCCATTAAACAGGTTAAATAAGATATCCAGAAGCCTAAAACTTTCATTGCAAGTGTTCACAGCAGAATAAACCAATGTGAGGACAGGATCTCAGATACAGAAAATAGGCTTCCAGTTAGTGATTATGAAAAGAAAATCTTCTTAAAAATAACAAGGGACCATGAGAGATAATCCAGCAGCTTCATCATGACACAAAGAAAGTTAACATAAGATTTATGAAATAAAAAAGCAGGAAATGGCACAAATGATACAAAAACCTGTTTACAGACTCAGGGCAGAAAAATTTCCTTAGCAATGAAAAAGAATTTATCATACACATAAGTACCGCATATAGAACTCTAATTAGCCAGGATTTAAAAAAAACAAACAAAAACTACAGCAACGCATATAATAATCAGGATTCCAGAAACTCAACACAAGAACAGAGTATTAACAGGTGTTAAAAAGAAACAAAGCACAAAGAGAAGCCCAACAGACTTGCAGCTCACTTCTGACACAATCCCTCAAGTCAAGGAGAGTTGGGAGTGGGTTATTACAAGCGTGAAAAGAAAAATCCTCGAACCCAGATTGATGTGCCCCCACAGAATACTCTTTCAAAATTGATGGAGAAATATGGTATTTTATTGACAGAACATCTGAGTAAATTCATAGGATTCCAAACCAGCACTACAAAATACTGTGATGTTGAAGAAAACAAGAGATATTATAATAGCCACTGTTGATTTCCTGCTGTCTTTTTCTGAAATCCTGTGTTATTTGCATGGTTTTACTCTGCTCTACTTTGTTCTGATTTGTTTTGTCTTGCTTTGTTTTGTTTTATTCTCTTTAAAAAAATGTAGTGAAGACATTCTATAAGGAAATAACAAGGACTGTAAGCCATGAACCCCAGATTAATGAATCCAACAGTCAAGGCAAACACATAAACAGAGGAGGAAGTAAAAGGAGCCAACAATAGGAAAATATCATGACCAGGGTAATTAAATAAATGTCATTTATAACCATCAGTGTTAGTGGACTACATTCACCAGTCAAAAGAATGGATCAGACTAGATTAAAAACAAAATACAGAGATTCAAGATGGCTGAACAGAAGAGAACCTCTTTTAGAGTTACTCAGAGAAATTCAACTAAAAATACAGGTGACTGGCAGAAAGGAGAGAGATGTACATCATGAAACTAAGATCAACCTGAAACAAAAGACTTGTAGATAAAGCAAAACATAGACATAGGACTTAACAAAATGGTCAGCTAGCCCACTCAGCTGCTGACAGGTTGCCAGATAACAGATGAGGGTCCATTATACAAGGAAGCTTTAAACAAGAAAAGGAAAAATGGATAGACTAAAATATTGTAGCTAAATCAAGCTACACAGGATGGACTTGGGATGTAATGTCCCTTTCTCCTTTGCCTTCCTTCAAATAGAGGAAGGCAAAAGACCAGCAGTAAATTCTGTTGGTACGTGCAGGAGTGAGTGAACTGATGATTGGCTAGTTTTCTTTCTTTCCTTTTTGTTTTTCTTTTCTTCCCTTCTGTGTACCAGAGAAATAACTGGAACCTCTGGGGACACAATTAAAGATTACAGGACACATAGTTAATGGAACAGCTAATCCCTCCCCCTGACATGTGGCTAAAGACACGTGGGAATTAAATAACTTTGTGCTGAGGGACTGAGCAGCCCAGAGCTCTCCCATGCCAAGGGCAGGATTAGAAGAGTGTTCCACAGCACTCCACCCCACCTTGCCAGACAAAAAGAATCTGCAGGCTACAGCAGAGGGGTTGGTAGTGGCAATGGACCTCATGAAGCAACAAGTGTGAGGTTAGCACTCCTCCCTCAGAAGACAAGTGAAAATTGAGACTGAAAAGCCTTTGATATTACCTGCAGGAGGAGACTGTGAGAACCACATCACAGTTCCCACCCAGGAACAAATGAATTGCGAGGACATAGACTTGCCAGTGGAAGGGAATTGGGCAAGGAACAGGAAAACCCAACTATACATGGGACTGGGAGAAGTCCCCTTGTCTCTCTCTGAGTGTATCACAGAAACTGGGAGAGAGACACAGAGACAAACAGTGTGAGGAGTGGGCAAGCCACTAAGGGACATACAGAAAGTACAGGCTGAAAGACTCTGGACCCAGGCCCCCACACCTGGAAGCCAAGTGCAGCCACACATCTAGCACAAACTCTACTGCAATCTCAGCAGAGTTCCCTGGTAATTTTGGGCCCTCAGTAGTCACCAGAGAAATTTTGTTTTTTATTATTTATTTTTCTTCTGTCTTTATTTGATTGTCTTCTCTTCTTCTTCTTCTTCTTCTTCTTCTTCTTCTTCTTCTTCTTCTTCTTCTTCTTCTTCTCTTCCTCTTCTTCTAGTATTTTTATTTATAATTTTGTTTTAATCTATTCATCTTTCTCCCTTTCCCTAATTATCGCTTCTGATTTAATCTTATTTTCATATGAGTGAATATTCTCTGTAATCTTGCTGGTTGATTTTGATAATTCCTTGCTTACTGCTTCATTCAATATCTTCTGCACTCTTCAATAGCTCCCAAAGCTTGAGTGACCATCTTTGTCCTCCAGCCTTGCTTCTCCTATGTATCTCTTCAGTTATCTCTGTCTTATCTACTGTCCCTCTTAAATTTCTCTACCACATGGTGAAAAAACTCTACCAAAAATAAACACATTACACAGAAGCTCCTAATTTATTATGGGTTCTATTACATTACTGTAGATATTGCTCCTATGGTCAAAGGTACCAAATTAGAATTTACAAAAGTTTTAAAAATTTTTAAGCTGTGTTTGACTTTATTGTTATTGTTAATTGTACTACTTCAGCTAGAATGTCACATTTGTTGTAATCATTTGTTCCTCCTTCTGTAACAGCACCGGGAAGTTTCAGGGTAATAACCTCACTACAGCCCAGCACCAAAGAACTAGCAAATGAGTCAAATAGATACCAATATCTCATCCTCAATAGATTGGGAATGTAGAATATTGGGACAGACTGAAAAGCAAGCACCTCCTGCATGCAGAAGATACCCTTGAAAAACAGACATTTTCTAGGGAGGCCTGATATTAGTGATAAAGCTACCTACTGTAAAAACTTGCAAGAATCAACACAGAAAACAAAATAAAAAATTGTAAAATAGAAGAAGACAAGACACAGAAACAAAGTTCAATATCAGGCTTCTGTGTCACCAAAAACAAGTCCAGGAGAAATGAAAGAGAGGAAAATGGAAGACGCACATGAAAAACTTCTGACATTGTAGTAAAGAAACACATCCATGATGCCATAGAGGAAATCAGATCAAAAGTAACCTCTCAGGTAAAAGAAATGATGGTTATAATGAGGAAAATGAGCAGCAATTAGAATAGACTTAAATGTAAAAATAGAGGAGCAAAGCTGGGTGTGATGACACATACCTGTAATTCCAGCACTTGGGAGGCTGAGGCAGGAGGATCACTGCAAGCTTGAGACCAGCCTGAGCTACTAAGTGAGTTCAAGGCCAGCCTGAACTTCATAGTGAGACCCTGTCTCAAACACACACGCATACACACACATACACACACACACACACACACACACACACACACACACACACACAAAATAAAGAAAGAAAAGAAAAAATGCAAACAAGCCAACAAAAACAGAGGAGCATAGGAAAATTATGGAAACTACAAATCCCCAAGATAAAAAAGAAATAGAATTCATGGAACGTACTCAAACAGATATCTAGGAAATTAAAAATTCCATTGAAACCTTATAAAACCATATGAACAACACAAGATCATGGCTACCAATCATGAAAAGAAAGAGCTCTTAAAAATAGCAAGAGACTGGAAAAAAAAAAACTTCATCAGCTACAAAAAAATGCAAAGAAAAACAATATAATATTGATTGGCATCAATGAAAAAAAGCAGGAGTAACAAAAATAAGATAAAGTATTTGCAGAAGTAATGGCAGAAAATTTCACAACTGTGGAAAAAGAATCTGACATACAGTTAAGTGAAGCATGTAGGACTTCAAACAACCATAAACAGAATTAATCTACACTCAGACACATAATAATCAAGACCCCTAAAATTCAACAGAAGAACAAAATATTAAAATTGTGTGAGAAAAGAAAGACATCACCTATAAAGGAAAGGCCATCAGAATCATGGCAGACTTCTCCACACAAATGCTGGAGTCAAAAAGACCTTGGAGTGAAGTATTTCAAGTCCTGGAAGTAAACAACTTCTCTCCCACATTGATATACATGGAAAAATCATCTTTCAAAATCAAGGAAGAAACAAGATACTCCCATGGCAAAGAACAACTAAAGAAATTCATAACCACCAACCCAACACTACAAAGAATACTGAAAGATGGTCTAGACACAGATAAAAATGACGATGATTCTGAGAACACCAGTATAAAGAAGCCATAAGTAAAGACAAGGGATTAAGCAGAGGAGAAATGGAGTAAATCAACAGCAGAAAAATTACATGACAAGGATTTAAAAATACATATCAATTATAACCACCAATCTAAATGATCTAAATTCTCCAATCAAAAGAAACAAACTAGCAGGAAGAATCAAGAAACAAGATCCAGCAATATGCCATACACAAGAAACATATGTAACTCAGAAGGAAATTCATAGACTGAAAGTCAAGGGATGAAAACAATACTCCATGCAACAGGAGCCCATAGCAAAGCAAGAGTAGCTGTTCTGATTCCAGATAATGTGAATTTCAAACCAAAAATTATCAAAAGAAATAAATAATGTCCCTACATACTTTTTAGGGGAAACTTCAAGAATAAGACATAACAATCATAAATATGCGAGTACTCAACTATATAAAACAAATATTAATGAATGTGAAAATCAAATAAATACTAACACAGTTGTAGTTGGGGACCTTAATACCCTACTGTCACAAATACATAGATCAATCAGACAAAACATCAGCAAAAAGTTAGAACTTAACCAAATCGGTGAACAAATGAATTTAGTAGATGTTTCCAGAGTGTTTCACAAAACAATACCAGAATAAAATTTTTTCTCAGTGTCACATAAGATGATCTCTAAAGTAGACTATAAACTAGTGCATAGAGCATGCTTATGTAAATGCAAAGGAACTGAAATTATCCCATGCATATGAATTAAACATAATGCAATGAAACTGGAAATCAGTAGGCAAAAGAAACCACAAAAACTTCATAAACACATGGAAATTAAATAGCACCAGCATCAACAAGTGTATCACAGATTAAATTAAAGAAAAAAGTAAACAATATTTACAATTTAAAAAAATTCCAGTAAAACATATTGGAATCTGTGGAATGTGGTGAAACAGTCCTAAGGGAGAAATTTATAGCAGTAAATTCTCACACCAGTAAAACAAAATGAGCTTAAATAAATAACCAAATATTACACCTGAAGTTCTAGAAAAAGGAGAGCAAGTCAAACCCAAAGCCCCTTAAAAGGAGGAAATTATAAAGCCCAAATTAATGCAATTGAGTCTGAGAAAACAATACAAAAAATGAATGAATCAATCAGTCAAGGAATTTTATTTTGAGATGAGGTATCACCATGTAGTCCAAACTGGCCTTGAATTTACTTATGTAGCTCAGGTAGCCTTGAACCATGGTGATCCTCTTCACCTCAGCCTCCAGAGTGCTGGAATTACAGATATGCAGCACCATGTGTGGCAAAGAGTTGATTCTTTGAAAGATGAAATAAAATTAATAAATCCTTAGTCAATCTTATCACACGAAAGAAAAGATTGAAATTTATGCAATTAGTGGTGAAAAGAGTGAAATCACTAGATATCCTGTGGAAATTCAGAAAATCATCAATACTTACGTTGTTCTTTGAAAACAAAGTAAGAGAATCCTTGTTCTCATAGGACAAAAAATACAGAAGAAATGGATAGATTCCTCAATACATATGAATGACCAAAGCTGAATCACAAATGCATAACAATTCTAAATAACCCAATATCAATGAATGAAATTGAAAAGAAAATTTAAAAATCTTTTTTTTTATTTTAAAGAGATTAAGAAAAAAGAGGATTAAAAATTCTTGCCAACAGATAAAAGTCCAGGACCTCAAGGATTCGCTGCTGAAATTTACAAGAAATTTAGAGAAAAATTACTCAAACTCCTTAATGAAATGGAAAGGGAAGCAATGCTCCCTAAATCATTCCTGAGGTCAAGTATTTACCCTGATAGTAAAACCACAGAAAGACCCAACCAAAAAAGAGAACTACAGGCCAATCTCCCAAGTGAACATAGATGAGGAAATTCTCAATTAAAATACTCAATAATATACAAACAGAAAGCAGCATATCATGAAGAAGACTATACTCTATGACCAAGTATGATTAAACAAATATAATAATTAAACAATAAATATAATACACTTAAGGAACAGAGCTAAGAACAAAAATTTTATGATTGTTTCAACAAATGCAGAAAAAGTGTTTAACAAAGTCCAAAAGCCATTCATAATAAAAACCCTACAGAAAATTGGAATTATGTTCTTTATCTCAGTCTGATAAAAGCCATCTATGACAAACCAACAACTAAATGGGCAAAAGCTGAAATCTTTTACTCTAAAATCAGGAGCAAGACAAGGATTTCCACTGTCAAACTTTTATACAATATAATTCTGTCACAACTCTTATTCTGTATAGTTCAGAGCAATTAGACAAGAGAAATAAATGAAAGGAATAATGATCAAGAAGGAAGTTAAATTATCATTATTGGCAGATAACATAATACTCTACATTGAAATTAAATAACACACCCTTCAACAACCAATGGGTCAGAGATGAAATTACAGAATTTAGACAGTTTATATAATTAAATATTAATGTCATACAACATACCAGTACTTATGTGACACAATGAAATCCGTCCTATGAGGGAAATACATAGCAGTAAATAACTATATCAAGAAAACAGAGTGAGCTCAGGTAAACAACTTAATGTTGAATCCCAAGTTTCTAAAAAATATGAGGGAACCAAACCCAAAGTTTGTACAAGGGAGGCAATTATAAAGATCAGAGCAGAAATTAATACAATGGATTGTTATGGTTTATGTCTAAATGTCCAACAGTCCCTCATGCAGTCATGTGGGGTAGATTCTTCTGGAGGCAGGCAAATAAAGATTTTGTGACTAATTCATAGTTCAGTGTTGGGATTAAAGGTGCTGGGATTAAGATTGTGTGATTGTTGGATCACTCCGCTGATTGGATGGCACCACTCTAGTCCCAGAAGTCTGGATAAGATATAAAGGGCAGGAATAGGCTTATTCCCCCCCCCCTTTTTTTTGTCTTTCACCAACATGAACTGTTACCCTTTTGCCATGTGTCATTCTGCCTTGGAGTCAGCTGATTATGGACTGAAGCCTCTGTAAATTATGAGCTATATAAATATTTCTGTCTTTAACTTTGGGTGTAGAGTATTTTGTCTCAGCAATGAAAAAACTACGACAGATTAACAAAACAACACAAAGAATTAATGAATGAAAAGCTGTTTCTTTGAATGATTAGATGAAACTGACAAATCCCTAGTCAACCTTATATGTAATAGGAAAGAAAAGACTGAAATCAAGGCAATTATGAATAGAAACAATGAAATCACAAAGGATCTTGAAGAAATCCAGTCACTTGAACACTTTGAATGGCATACTTTGCCACAGAATTCTTCATCTGCTGGACATGAAAATACAGGACTTAATGCTTGCCCTGCTATATTTTGAACTTGCTTTGTTCCTAATCCTTTGTCTTCCTCTGTTTGTAACTTTCAGAATGAAAATGCTTATTTCATGCCATTTAATGTTGGAAGTATATAATTTTTCATTTGTACAGGGCTTAACAGCTAAGAGTTTGCCTTACATCTTGGAGGAGACTCGGGACTTAGACTTTTCAGCAGTGTTGAAACTGTTAGGACTTTGTAACTCTTGGAGATTGACTAAATGCATTTTGCATAAAGGGATGCACTTGAGTTCTGTGGGGCCCAAGGATGAATTGTTGTGGCTCTAATGTAATAGAATATTGATAGACAACAATAGTCTGAAGGATTGTTAAACCTATGTTATAATGTTCAAGTTGTGAAATGATTAGAATAAGCATGTCTTTATATCTGGAACCAAGTTTAAAGAAATGTGTTTGGTTGCCAAGTTGACATGGGATGGATTGTAATGGTTGATGCATTATTTCAACTTGAGAGTTCTAGAAGTTTAATTGAGGAACTAGCAGGGGTCTCGGGTCCTCTCTTTGTAAACATCCTCATCATATGCAAGAGAAGCGCAGGGAGATGATGTGAGTGCTATATTCATCCTGGGTGTCGAAATCTGCTTACAACATAAGAGAAGGAAAGAGTCTGACTCTCTCCCCTTGTTGTTCTTGTTTTTGTTGTCTTCTGCCCCTTTGAACTGTTGCCCCTTTTGCTGTCTTCTGCCACGTTGCCTTGGAGCCAGCCAATTACGGACTGAAAACCTCACAAACTGTGAGTTAAATAAACTTTTCACCCATTAATGTTGAATGTCAGATATCTTGTCTCAACAAGGAGAGAAAAGCAACCAAAACAGTATGTTACCTCAGCAAGACTGGCCATCGTTATAAAATTGAGTAGTGACAAATGTTGGTGAGAATGTTTACAAAAAGGAAATGTGTCTCCATTGTTGGTAGGAATACAAGCTAGTACAATCACTAGGGAAATCAGTGTGGAAATTCCTCAATAAATTAAAAATAGAAATTCCATTTGATTCAGCTATCCCCCTTTAGGTTCTTCTCAGAAATATTTTTTTACTCTCTGTATCCAGACAAACCAGTATCTCTGAGCAATATTTCACCATCTGTCACAATAAAAAGTCTGACATTAGAGGAAAAAGATCTTTGTTAGATATGTAGTTTATGTCAAACCTTTTCCTAGTGGTTTTATATGTATCTCCTCATCTATCACACCAGCCTTCTGATGTGAATAGCTTTTTTTCAGACTTGCAGAATATCAAAATGAAATCCAAGGTAAAAACACCTTGCACAAATCCAAGGTAAAAACAAACACACAACAATAACAACAATGAAAAACTGGGGTTTATATTCAAGTTTGGTTTATTTCAAAGCCTGTAAGTTTCTACCACCCTAGATGGAGCTCAGAAAAGCCTTCTATGTCATACTGCTTTATAACAGTGGTCTAGAAAACTGCTTACCCAATCTCTACTCAACTCTTTCCATTATCTGGGTTTTTGGATGCCAGAGAAGCACCATGCAGACCATAAGGGAATGAGTAATTCTTGCTTTTTAAGATATTTATGTCCCAACTTCACAATTATTCATCACTTTCAGCACTTAATTTTAAATTTTTAAATGTTTATTCCTCAAAGGCATTTTATATTATTAACAGTAACAGTAGCAAAATATTACTTATTTTATTTATGTGATTATTAAGAACACACAGTTAGTTCAAATCCCATTTCTGCCACTTGTTAACTGTGTGATCCCTGATAATTGACTTTACCTCTCTTTGACTCAGTTTTGTCAACTATAAAAAGAATAATAGAAGCACTCAACTGACATGGTTACCATAGAGACTAGATTAAAACATGGAAAATGCAACAGTGCCCTTTACAGAATAAACATTCAACAACTGTTACCTACCCTAATAATAAGTAGAAAACTGAAAGCATCATCTAGAAACCAAAAGTAACTGTGTGGGTCAGTATTATGAAAATAGCCATTCTCATTAAATTTTGGCAAAGTAGCCTTCTGACCATGAAGGGTACAGATCTCAGGTTACTGTTTTCGTTGTTAGAAGGAAATATTGGTGAATTTCCAAGACTGATTAAAAACCAGCATCAAATAGAATCTTTCTCTTTGTTACAATAACAAAGACTAGAGGTCACTAAAAGGAAAGTCATTTTTGTGTGTGATTCAGTGGTATTTAATTTGCTATAAAGGCATCATCTAAAACTAAAGTTCTGGACGCTTTATATGACATACATATTTAAAAAGACATATGGTGTTATGCTATGATGTACAGAGGGAATTAGGCTATCTTAGTCCAGGATCTCATAACAAAATAGCCAAGGTGAGTTAATAGCCACCTACTTCACAGAGTTCTGAAGGCTGAGAAGTCAAGGGTAATCATATTAGCATCCCTGGATTCTGAGGATGGCTGCATTTGTGGCTTATAGGTAGCCTTCTTATTGCTGTACCCTCATATTAGTATAATCAGGAAAGACCTATGATGTCTGTTTTTATTCAAACACTAACCCTTTTCATGAGGCTTCCAACCAATGACATTGTTACATTCAAAGGAACCCCACACCTGAAATGGGGGAACGGAGTTTTAATGTATGGATTTTGATGGAGACACATTCAGTATGTAATAGCTCCCTTGTCTATTCACTAGTCCAATTTCTGCTTCTGAGATAAAATTGTCGTTGTCACATCTCCATCCCAAAAGACCTTGAAAATTGCTGGATATTTATTCTGCATCACATATTCCAAAAAGTAGGGATGGCATTTTAGGCATAGATTTTATTCCATTTTTTGTCCCAGATTCACATAGGAGGTGGTTCTGCTAAAAGCGGAGGAAATGTTGTGGGCAGGGGAGAAGCCTTATCTGTCAGTATGGATACTTCTAGAGGTCATTGTCAGCAGGAGAGTGGGTCTGCTCTAAAGAGACTCACCTGCTCAAAAATACATGCAAGCAGTTTATTGTCTGGCTTAAGATATGATTTTGAATGTCAGGACAACAAAATGCCCCACCAGTGCGTGCTGCAGTCAGGACACCTTAGAAAGAAGCACCAGCTGGAACTAGAAAGATCTCAGACTGAGTCTGTCATCAGACCTGGGATCAACAACAGCTAAAATTCCAAGAATTCACAGAGAGTTGGAGTTAGATGATGAGAAACTCACCCACCCACTGGCTACAAAAAAAGAAAAAGAGAGAAAAAAAAAACATTAACCTCTCTCTTTCCTCTTTGCGTTTATTTATTAACACCAAATAAAAGAAAACAAGCTATTGAGCACCTTCTGCATGGATAGCTTTTTGTGAGCCATCACACTATGCTTGGGTCTCCAAAGTCCTATGGCTCAGTAAACGATAGCTGTACAGTAAATATGGTTCATGATGTAAAGTAATACAGTTAATAAAACAATAGAGAGAAGCTATAAAAGAGACTTATATAGGGGAGAAGTCGTTCCTAACACTGGCCACGTACTTCTGAGGATGATAACATTTGGACAACTAAAGTTAGAAAAATGGGCATAATAGACTGGAGAATATGTGGAAACCCAGACTTGGAGGAAGTACAAAACATATTGCTAGATTGTTTGGTAGTCAGACAAAACCAGAGTCTCAATAAAGAGAAGGTAATCAAGTCAATGCAACTGGTTGGGACCAGTTAATGGAGAGATTTGAAGGACAAGCTAATGAGTGTCAGTGCCAAACCTTGCTGCCCTAAACCCTGCTGGGCAATGAGGTCTGTGAGACATGAAGGAGCCTTCCAATTTGCCACATCATTCCAGATATAGCATCACTGTGTAGCAAGTTTTCTGAATTGTCCATTGCCTGCAGCACCCTAACAGCATGCATATAACCTGGGGATTTTGAGGGTTATGTGGAAACTGCTAGAAATCCGGAAGCCCAGGGAAACTCCGAGGGCTCATGTGATTTGCTTGAGTGGTCCAGGTACTCTTCCCTATCTTTAGAATTGGGGGCTTGGGAAGATGAGTGGGGGAAGAAGTGACTCTTCAGTGTTTCTGATGTCCCCTGTCATTAGCACATAGCTGTTTGTCACTGTTCTGCAGCTCAACACTACGGTGCACATTTCTCTTTTCTTGCTTTATCCTTTGGACCCATACAGTGCGCATTTCTCTTTTTTTGCTTCTGCTCTGGGACCCACATGACCAACTCTGGGATGAGAGGCCCCCTACCATATGATCAGAGGTGGAGCAGCTGTGGCCTTCTCATCAGCAAAATAATGAGGATTCATTGCCATTTTATCACTGCTGTCACGTCTGCTTTTTCTTCCTCTGTGTTATTTTATTATTATGGCTGAAATTGATTGCTGTGACCAAGCAGGCATCTAAATCTGATCCATTTATCCTCCCTCCCTCCAGGTCCCTTGAGCCCTTTCCTCCCAGCCCTAGCTCTGCTCAACAGCGTTTCCCTAGCCACATCCTTCTTCTGTGGTACATTAAAAGCAAAGAAAGACTCATTTGAAACAATTTACCAGGTGACTCAGCAATCTGTGTTCTCCTAAGCACTAGATGAGGCTCGAGCCAGAAAGCAGGCAATCAGTGATGAGAGTGAATCCTTATTGTAACTTCTATGTCACTGTTTTCTGGACTTGTTTCTGTCCCAGGAGATGGGGGAATTAGAAAGGCACTGGGAGAGAAGGCTTCGAAATAGGATCTGCTCATGGTGGGGTATCCCCAGGTGCTTGGACAGACAGGGACAGGAGAGCCAGACAAATGGTAGATATTGTGTGAAGCATCATCTTGTCATGTTCAATTGTTGCTGAGTGCGTGCTGAACAAATTGGCTTCTGCAGCACTAAGAATTGTAAGACTCTGATTCCCACGGAGCCCTGAACCTGACTCCTCTGAGCTCCTTTAATACACTTTTTTGAACATGGCCTGAAAGTATGTGTTGTGAGATAGAAGAGGCCAGGAAGGTTTGGCTGGGGATAGAAACCTCTTATATATAAATATAAATGAGTATATTTAAAAGCATCTTAATCAGAGAAGGGAGGTGGAAAGGAAACCAAAGGAAATGAAGACGGAGAGGAAGGAAGGCTTAAACGTATGCAGGCATAATACTCCATGGGGCTCATGGTGGGTATTCAGTATTGGTGAGTCATTGATATCAACTAAAGTTTGCCTGAGCCATATATCTCATGGTTTCCCCCTTGATCAGTTCTATTCAAGCAACTGCAGAAGCAGCTCCCACCCCAATTATCTCACTTTGAAGAGTTACGTACTTCTATTCATTTACCTGTGTTAAGTCTGAAACTCTTTTTTGTAAAACTTAGAACATGGTAAAATTTTTAAATTATAAACTGTAAGGAAAAAATGTCCTAGTGTTCCTCCTTAAAATGGTGATTCTAGCTGAGGATTTAGCTCAGCGGAATAAGCACCAGCCTGGTGAGAGCTAGGTCATAAGTTTGATCCCCGGTACCAAAAAAAAAAAAAAAAAAAAAAAAAAAAAAAAAGAAAGAAAGAAAGAAAAAGTGATGCTAGACTGGAATGTTTCAAAGACAAATGTTCAAGGTTTGGTTTACTTTGAACTTCCAACATTTTGTCATTTAGAAAAATGGACAGTGCTCCCTCATTTTAATTTACCTTTTCAGGAAGCAGGCAGTGCTTATGTCAGGTTATGCTAGCGTACATGACTGTTCTGTGTTACTTCGTGCAGCACAAAATAGTTACTCTTCATATGTGCTTAGTGTGAATTAGGTCAGATTTTACAAAACTCTGGAGTGTTCAGATGCTGTGAGATAGTAAATCTGCATTGCTCTGTCACAGAACAATAAGTTCACCCCTTCTGAAATTCAAATCAGAGCTACCCAAACTGACTGCTTTTATCACCTCTTCCCAACTCAGCTTCTTTCAGGCAATGTTTTTGTCTTCATGTATGGGGTCTGATTTCCGTCTATGCTAAGAATCATGTGGGCCCAGAACTGGAAATACATAATCAACTAGCTCAGTGCAGACCTCCCTTACCTTTGTTCTTCAGCACTATGTGCGTCATTCTGCCCTTGATCATGGTGGCTTAATGGTAGTCCTGATTCCCCTGCAGTCCTCTATCAGCTTCTGAATCCTTGCAGCTGGCTGGACAGACTTTCCTTCCTACTGACCTACTCCCCTTTTCATCCACCTAAACCTACACATATCATCAGTCGTTTGGTGTTAGCCCCTGCGCACCTTTATGGAACTTCTGAACTTGCAAGAGAACAGAATTTGGCTGCTTTTAGGTCTCCTTTACTAAACTGACAAATAAATATGGGTTGAATGAACCAGCAACATGATTGAACAAATGCCCCTTCCCCTGATAAGGCCCTTTCCTGAGCCCATGTGTCAAATTTCAGATGACACAAAGTGCCTGGGAAATGCCCCATTCCCAGTGAGTTGGACCCTGGATGCCTGTTGAGTTTGTTCTCACCATAGGGTGAGGACTTTGAAATTTTGCTTGTCTATGTTTGCTATAGCTTATAAACCTGAGCTTCCAAATGCAGCCTTGGAGAAATGAGAAAACACTTTGTTTTTTGGTTGGCAGTAAGAAAGTTTCTCTTCTTTCTGAATCCCAAGGAAGGAAGGATTTAATGTTTTGTAACTGCAAATCTGGCCTCACTGCATCACTGAAACCTGATCCAAATGTATTTCGTGAAACTGCTGAAGGCTGCTTCTCTGGTTTCTAAACCACATCAAGAAGGACACATAGGGATTCTTCAGCAGACTGGAGTCATGGGGCTTGGTTTGGGTGGTTTACATGAGGCAGCCACTGACATTGTGTTTCTCAGTTTTAAACCTGATTCTGCCACCTGTTAGCCATGTGAGATTTTGGATACTTTACCAAATCTTTTTGAGCATTCATTTGCTTGTCTGGATGTGGTGATGGTACTTGTTGAGCGAATGTTAAATGGCCTGGCTGATGGAAAATTTCCGGAATAATGCTGGCATTCAAGACAGATTTACTGTCTCCTGATATTTCTCAGTTGTTATATTTGATTTTCTAGAGCCACAAAAACACCTGGAAACTCTCTTCTGGTCCAAAACTTCAGATATGGAGCTTTCATTTCCTTGAATCCTAGATACCCATATGCAAAAAAAAAATCACAATGTGTATCACAAGTTCAAGTCTATTACTCAAAGAGCTCTAAGGGTTTTGGCATAGGGAAATGGTTAATCTACACTTCAAGCTCTGCAAGACCCTTTTATCCAGAATAGTTTGATCTCTAATTTCCTACTTTAGAATATCCAAGGACACATTATATCAAATGTAGGGAGGGTATGGTTTATATTACCAATTTGGTTGCAATTGTTCATAACTTCTCCGTTTCTAGAGAAGATTTCTCCTTTGGGGCACTTCAGAGTTGGGTAAGAATACATGGAATGAAATCTTGTGATGGGTTCTTATATGATGTTATAGACAGTAGCTCATCACTGTCATTTGAAGAGCACATGACATGTGCTGATTGTACTGGAACCACCTGTCAGGACTGCTGACCTGGCTCATTCTCTGTACCCAATGGGAGCACATGACTCACCCTTCACTTTGGATGCAATCCAGCCCCACTCCTTGACTCTCAGCCCTATTGATCATAGTAATGTGATATTTCTTGGCACTTGTATCAGCTTTTCATATTTTCCTGGAAATTTCATTTAACTTCATATGTTTTTCACTTCATCTTAACATGCGTAACCCTTGAAATTTTTTAAAACAAATATCTCCTTTCCCAAATATTTTCTTAAGAGGTCTTTCATATTTCCTCATAGTCAGTTTAACTGTTCTCATGACTCTGTTTCATTGTCCATGCTTATCAAAATGCATTGTAATTTAGGAGTCTTTATATATTTCCATCTATCACCAAATGAAGATGTTTTGTTCTTTTTCTGGTACAGAATGTGTTTATTTAACTGGACACACAAGTAGAACAAATGACTAAATAAACGATGAAACTACATATTATTTTAATTTTTTGTCAACTCAATTTCTGTGGCAGTGAAATAAATGCTACATGCACATTTCATACTCATGGAGCACTGACCTGATTTATTCAACAAAGACAGTGACTCGCAAGCTTTAGCATGAAGCAGAATCACCTGGAATACTCGTAAAAGCAAACTTCTAGATGTTGGCCGAGAAGATCTAGTTCCTTAGATCTGGACAGGGCTAGAGTATTTTTCTAACAATTCTCTAAAAATACTGAAGTTGCTCCCCATAGGAACCCTCCACTCTAAGGTGTATCTGTACATTTATATCTTATGTGGTAGCATCCCTGACAATTCCTCAGTAATGCTTATTGGTTTTCAGAGTCTTATTACGTATCATTGTTCCATTTGTTAACCACAGTTGTAAAGAGAGCACAGTCCTTGAGATCACCATAAGGCATTTAGTTCATGTGTGGCAAATACTTCTCCTCAAGTATCCAAGATGAATGACAAATAAAAGAAATCATCAAGAATTTGAAAATAGAGCATGTAAGAAAAATATCTTTAAAAGTCTAGTATTTAGATGCTCATTATGGCATAGAGTTTGTTTCTTCTTACCTTCCCTTCAAAATCAGTAAAGTTAAACATGTGGTCCCAACAGCCAGAACTAAGGCAGATAGCGAATCAGCACTTTTGCCAACCTACAAGAGAAATTGTCTTGTCTATCTATCAGAAAATGTATTGGTTAAAAGACACTTCTGCTCACTCAGGCCACTTAAAAATTCAGTCACTTAAGAAACAACAGTGCCAGTAAGACAGGAGGGAAGCCTAGGTTTTCACTATTTTAGTATCAGATACTTGGTGTGTGGACCACCAAACAAAAACCCTGAGGGTTGGAGACAGAGAAAAGATGTCAAATAGATAACAGCAGGCTACAAAGGCTTCCTGAGATAGTCAATTTATATTCCAAAAATAATACAGCATGGGGAGTCCCAAACAGAGGGAGATAGGTCCTCCCAACCCAGGAACAAACTAAGCTGAGAAAAACCAATTAAATATAGAGTCCTGGGGCTACTATTGGAACAGGTAAAGTCTCGGTGCTCCTGCTGCAACACTTGAACTCGTGCATCCAAGACTTACTGAAAGCCCGCTGCTGCTTCAACTCACTGGAGAGGCACTCACACTGAGGACAGAAGTCGGTGAACTGAACGGGGAGCTGAGCTGGTGGGGAGCGTGCATCGACCTGCATTGAGTGACAGGAATGAAACCCTTCTGTAGGAAAAGCGGCTCCAACAGACAACATTCTGGGACCAGGCATACTGGCGAGAACAAGGAGCTGTAGTGACTTCAGTCAGCTGCTTCCATCTCAAACAGGATTGATGGGGAGTCCTCAACCTGGGTCATGCCCTGGGCTGAGACTCAATAGGCTAGTCCAAACTATGTCCCTATGCTTGGCAGTGCACCCTAATGCAGTGAAGCCCTCAGCAGGTTGACTGATCCAGAGGGGAGGCCCAGCATAGGCTGTCCCAGTCTGTACCTCCATAGTACACTGCAGTTGGCAGGGCACCTAGCCAGCACACTTCAGATGAACTGTTACCAACAAAGAAAGAAACTGGGGCCTCCTATATACACCTGTATGGAAGGAACAAAAAATATGAGAAGAGGAAGCAGCAAGAAAGGGTCCCTAGCTGCCAACCCTGAGAACATTGATACAGGAAAGGTAAATGCAAAGGAGATTGAGGATGGCAAACATGCAATATCAGACACGGCACCAGTGGACATAAAGTAATATCTTCAAGACCTCATAGATGAGTTCAAAGTGAAGTATTTAATGAAGTAAAGCAAGATATAAATAAAATAATAAAAGAAATGATAAGCACCTCTCAAGAAAAAAAAGAATGGAAGAACATAAAAAAGGGGGAGAATTGTTTGATGGTGAAAATAGAGAAAATATAGAATACATGAAGCAGGTTCAAAGAGATTACCAGGAAATTAAAAACTTCATTGAAAGCTATCAAAACTGCTTGAAAGAAACTAAGGATAGATTACCTGAACTGGAGGACAGGATTGCAATGTGGCATCATGAAAGGAAAAATTTCTTAAAAATAACAAGGAAATAAGCAGTAGCAAAGGCTAGAAGATGACAAGACAATCTATAACTTAAGAATAAAGAATGTGAATGAAGAAACAGGTACAAACAAAGGAAGTAAAAAGGCTATTCACAGAAATAATTAATTCCCAAACATAGGAAAAAGAAAAGATATCCAGATGTATGAGGCATACAGAACGCCAGCCACGTACAACCAAAACAGAACTACACCCAGGCATAAAATAATCAAGATCCCAGAAATCCAATATAAGAACAGAATAGTAAAAGCTGTTTGAGACAAGAAACAGATTACTTACAAGGGAAAGCCCATGAGAATTATGGCAGTCTTCTTGGCACAAACCATCAAATTGAGAAGAGCATGGAGCAAAGTGTTCCAAGCCCTGAAAGAAAATAACCGCCAGCCCAGATTGATGTATCCTGAAAAATTGTCCCTATAAATTAATGGAGAAAAAAGATGCTTCCAAGATAAAGAAGAATTGGGGGAATTCGCAACCACCAATCCAACTTTACAGAGAATACTACAGGACATTCTCAAGAGAGAGAAAAGCACCAGGCTTTCAGGATCAGTGGCAAAGAGGCCCCCATGAATGGAGCAAAAACTGAAACAAAGAAGACAAACAGACAGCTAGTGATGGAAAGAACACAACAGAAATGAGGCAGAGAAGGTTGGATACAATTTCTAATACAGATGGCCTAGATACAATAAATTCAGGAAAAAAAGAGAATCGCAGGCAGAGTGTATCAAGAGGTAGGGTCCACCGAGATGCTCTTTATAGGAAATATAATTAACCTGAAGAAGGGTATAAGGACCGAAAATTAAATATAAGAAAATAGAGCTCTATGTGATAGGGAACCAGAGAGTAATAGGGGCAACTGGACCAGTATTTAGGGATAGGTTGGAAAGACAGGCTTTAATAGATAAAGAAATACAACTAGAGTTCAAGCCCAAGAGTGAGAAAGTTCAGAAACACTTAGGTAAATAGTAGGTTGCCCCTCCAGTATATAACCGAGGGTGCTAAGGAGACTCAAAAATGCACAGTATACTCTGGGAAGTGAAAGGAGAGGAATAGTCTTAAAAAATACAGCAGAAGATATTGTTAATAGTGTATTAGGAATTAAAACCCATATTACTCTCTGTGAGGACACAGACAGCTATCCCAATAATATCAGAATATAGCACAGTAATCATCTTTAATTTCCTATTAACTTAATCTCTATCTCTGTATAACTTATACTGTTAAAACATGACTGAACTTAGTTAAATCTGATTTGTTTCATTGCTGTTTGTTACTGACAGGTTTTATTCAAAACTGTTAAGGTTGATAGTATGAAGTCAGAGAGTATATACAACTATACTGAAAATGAGAATGATTCTCTATGATACCCATTCTGGTTTGATTACTACCTGTTTTTGTAGTTCTACGCTATATACAAAATTGTATTTCTATTAATACTGTTATGTACTGATGTATTCGATTATACGTTATCTGATGATATAGACAATTCTATTGATGATAACAAGAAACAAACAACACAGTAACTATGGTAGAACTTCTTGTACAGCAGTTTTATATTTCTTTTTAGTTTTATGTGTCTATATTAATATACTTTGTTCTGTCCTGCTTTATTCTGTTTCTCCTCTAACACAGAAAAGATAGAAATACATGCTAAGTTTCATACTTGCATAAAAACTATAAAGAGTTTACAAGAACTGATCTTATGACACATGATGAAATGAACAAATACTTTGAAGGAAAAAATGCACTACAATACCCAATGCTGATTCCGGAGTGTCATGATGTGAAATCCAGCAATATTATTATTCTTTGTTCAGAGTAATTTTAGTCTGCTTTGGTTTGTTTAATCTCAACATAAATGAAGATATGGATAAATGTGTGTATGTTTAAGTGTATAAGATTGATAACCATATTACCAAGTTTTTGTTGGATAGTTGAACAGAACTATTAGCAGTCTCCCTGTTTGAATTCCCATTTGTATGTTCCACTTTTGTATCTTGAACAATTGTTTGTAAAAGGACAATATGTAAACATCAATTAGTGATTTATTACTTTTTTTCCCTTTGAAAGTATGTACAATTTCTACCCATTTTCTGTTTTGTTTTGTCTTTCTTTAAATAAATATTTTTTTTAAAAAAAGGTCTCTGAGGGTCACATCATAGGACTCTGTACATTAGTACCATTATCACGTCTACCTCTGAATCCAGGGGATATGAAGGGTGCAGCGTGTGCACCCCATTCAAGGTGCATTAGTCTGAATGTGTCAGAAAAGAAGAAGGCAGAACTGGAGTGGCAGTTCAGGGATATAATTTTATACACCTTTTCTTATAAAAAATCTGATGCAAGAGGCTTCAAATAGTCCTTCCTTGCTCCTGTAAAACTGCATTAAATCAGTATTTATGAGAATCTGGATGTGTGTTTTGGTGACCTCCATTTTTCCCTCTTCATGTATATGAAGGCATCCCTTGATTGACAGGAATAAATGGATCCCAATGAATAAAAAAGAACTCTCCTCAATGAAGAACAAGTAAATTGAACCAAATGAAATTTAGGCATTTATTCTTTAATAGCATGAAAACTCATGCTGTGAAAAATGTAAAGTATAAGTAAGTGCATTAAAAGAAATCATGAGCAAATAAAAGGAGTTTCTGCTGGGTTGCTTTAGAATATGTTCATTGGTGCCTGTAATTAAAGCCAAAAATCATGGATTGTATGTTAGAGATGAAGTGAATTTGGTTAAGATACAATCTGCAGTGAGTAAAAAGTATATAGAGAGATTTTAAGTAGTGAGGAAAATTTGTGATATAATTAAACTGACAACAATAGTATAGAAACAGTAAGTATAAAATTAACACAGTAGAATATTAAAGCAATCATGTTAATGGTAAAGTAAAGATTGAAGACTGAATGGAGAAAAGGTTACAAGCTAAAAATATATGAGAAAATAAGTTGATAAAGAACAAATGGGTATATATTTTATTTAATTTATTCAGATGTTTTTACTCTTAAATTATAAGCTTTATATACTAAGGGCTATTTATGTGTTGTTCACTGTTGTTAGTTTAGCACTTAATCACTCATTTTTAAGGACTATTAAGAAAAACAGAAAATGAAAATTCATATATCAGTAAATGATCTCACTAGGAGAGGTCCAAAATAATAAGAAAAAAATAATCATTAAAAATATGCCAGAAGAAAACATTCTTAAATTTTAAAAAGTAAACTTTCCTAACCCAGCCTACTAACAAAATAAGAAAATTTAATACATTAATTAAAAACCTGTAAAAATAAAATAAGTCAATGTAATTTTAATCAGAGGAAAACAAAACTATTATTTGTTTTCTTGTTTATAGCATTGTCAATTACTAATAAATTTCTACTAAAACCTAGGAATACAGTTGCTGCTACACAAGAATTCTCTATTCAACTATTTATTATTCATAATTACAAGTTATTTTTCAGATATGTATGGGACCAGAAAGTAGTTTATACTGAAAATATTTTCCATTGGAAGTACATCAGTCAGCTATGAAATGAACCAGAAATATCAACTCAGTGGTGTAGTACTTTATTGGTTCTAATTTATATTAGTAAAGGAAATATTTATTAATTATTTGCATTACTTTTCCTTTTCTATTTCACTGATTTTCTATCTGTCTGAATTTTTTAATCAACTCTTTGGGTATCTTTTATTTTTCTAATTTGAATATGTAGAAATGATTTAAGTTAAGTCACTATATAATAATATAAAATCTGCGAAGCTATAAATCTACCTATATATGTGAGCTAATTGAATCCTGTTTATTTTATTTTATTTTATTTTATTTTATTTTATTTTATTTTGGTACCAGGGAGCTAACTTATGGCATTGCACTTATCAGGCCAGTGCTTGAGCCATGAGCTCAATCCCTAGCCCATCCTGCACATTTTAATATGTAATGGTTTTGTTGTTACACTCTTAATTTTTAACAGTTGTAGATCTTGCTTTCCTATGTATGTCTAATAAATTAAAAATTAGCTGAATGTTGTTTACATTTAGACAAAACTGAACAAAAGGATCAAAATCCTCTAAGTTCTCTATGAGTCCTCCACATGTAGAATCTCTTGACCCCTTTATGCATATCTCAGTCTCAGGTGGTACATTTTTTGACACTTTCTTCAAAACAGAGTCTCCCTATGTAGTTCAGGCTAGCTTGAGCTCTCTACATAGCCTAGAATGGCCTTAAGGGTGTGACAATCCTATCTCAGCCCTCTAAATGCTGGGATTATAGAGGTGTGCTCTCATGCTGGTATATTTTACAATCCATGAGTATCTGGTGACGTGTAATTGTCACCAAAATCCATAGTTGGTATTAGGATTAACTTTTGGCATTGTATGATAGGTGTATGTTGGTGTGTCTGTCTTTCTTTCTTGGAACTAGGGACTAAAGCCAGTGCCTCACATTATACTGTTATGGTTTAGATTTAAATTTAAATTGTCTGTGAAAAGTCTTGTGTGTCCAGCGGTTGGTTTTTTGGAAGATGATTAGATACAGGGCTCCTGTACTTATCAGTGAATTAATGTGTTTTGGGGAAATGGAGCGTCTTTGGAGGAAGTAGAGCCCTGGTGGCATGACATGGAAAGTTATAGTTTAGATCCAGCTCCTCCTTTCCCGTATTCTCCACCATGTCCTTCTGCTATGTTGTTTCTGTCTTAGAGCTAGCCAATCATGGAAGGAATCCTCTGAGACGTGTAAATTATGAGTGTCAACTGTTTCATCCCAGGATTGGGAAGGTAAGACATATGCTAACCACCCATGTTACTGGGGAGTTACATCCACAGTCCCTTTACATACCTTTTTCTTTTATTACAGTCTTGTATGTAATTTGCATGATTTAAACAAACTAATCTTATCTTTGTAGTCTACTATATGGATTTTTTTCATAAGTTTTACAGGTAAGCCTGATGGCCATGGGCCATTCTCTTCTCAAATCCTAATGTATCCATGACCAGAAAGTAAACTTTGACATGAGAAGAGAAACAAATCGAGACAGAGCATAAAATCTTCCTTGACTGTGTTGACTCTATTTTTCATTATTATTCATGAGAAATTCCTTGAACAGCTCTCAGAGCATTCTGATTAGCATCATTGTAAAGAGAAAAGATATAAGTGCCAATAAAAATGCATTAAGAGACCTGATTTAAGTAGAAATATCCATACTTAGCTTATTTCTCCTCCCAGTGTTCACTACAACACATTAGATGAAATCATCTGTTTCCTACTGACTATGTTAGTCTCTCTTTTTTGTAGGGGGGAGTCTAGTTTTATGGATATTCTGCTTAATCTGACAATCACAGATTAACTCACAATCATGTATTAAAAGTTGAAATAAAAGTTCCTTAGTTAAGATTCAAGGCATCTGTCCCCGTGGGACTTGGCTGTTGAAAGGAGTAAGGTGGAAGGGTTTTCTGCCCCTCTCTCGACCCTCACATATCCACTCTGTAGTATCACACCTCACACAGTTCCCTGGAGATGTAGCAGGTGAGCATTTTCGAGAAGATGATTTTAAATCTGCTTTACGGGAAAGTACAGTCTTTCAAGCGATGCTGTCTTCATATGACCTTCAAAGTTCCCCAGAGGAGTGCACCGCTCACCACCATCCCCAACCCCAAGTCATCTCTTCTATTGCACAGTTAATGGCCCTCATGTTGCCTTGTTATTCAGACACTAACACCTTCAATGCTCATTTCCACTGTGAAAGTTTGTTTCTCCAGAAGGATTGACTGTGGACTCCATCAGTGAATTAGTCTGCCTCTTTGCCATGGAAGGGTCCTATGCTGCAGACTGGTGAGCCCTTCATTAAAATATCTCTGCCAGGATAATGGCATCCCATCCCTGAGTTGGGCAGGTGATAGGACCTGAGAACAACTATTGCTGCACGCAAGACTAGAAGTCGTGTTATTTCTTCAGGTTCACTATAGTAGTTTTAAATTATTTCTTGCTAGAATTGCTTGGAAACATAAAGACTGACTCCCTCCTTTCTCCAAATCTCTTTTAATACTACACTAATCCATTTAAATTTGCTGAATAAAACATAAAATGCCACAGAAAACCAGAAATTTTTACTAAGATTTCTAAAGCAGATTAAATTTGCACCAACGTTTTTCCAGGAAGTCAGATACAGCATGGAGAAATTATCTTCCGTGGAAAATTTCAGAATGTGCTGGCCCCTGTTTCTGCCACAGCAAGGCCTACAAAAGCAGCATGTCTATCATATTAACTTAATATGATGCTGTCTAGCAAAATCATGCCTCAATAAAACCAATCTAGTAAGATCACTGCTTATTTGGGAGATAAGTTTTTTTTTTTCCCTTTGTTGGTAAAACCTTAGGCCAGGAATAAGAGTACTGTGTGCTACAAAGATATTCTAGGAGATTTTTTCTATCATTTCCAACCAAATGCAGACAAACAAAATATCTCACTCTTAGAATAAACAAAAGTACTCTAGAAATAGCCTAATAAGTAACAAAAGTACCAGTCTGGAAGTTCAATTACTGATTCTTTTACATAGGAATTAAGTGACCTTGGATTTAATTAACTTTTTTGAAGGTCATATTATTCAGTATCCTAATATATCGAAGATATATTCTTAGCGACTATCAAGATTAATAGTGTGTGTATAAAATATCTAGAACTCTGCCAGACACACGATTGTCCTAGGGGTGTAGTTCATGTTATGATGGAATAAAAGTAGAATATTGTTGTATTTCAAACACTATTCATGGTGGATCCTTGATCTGATTCCTTCCCTTCCAGATCTAGTAACTCTAACCTTTTGGTTTAAAAATATTAACTAAAAGAACATAGAGACACACTCTAAAGAGAAATCTCATGCTCTCTCTCTTCTTTTACTCCTTTTTTTGGCTGAGTATTCTTTTTATTGGTATAACCCACCTGGGATCTACCATGTCTTAAATAGATAATATAGAGCAAAATGTATGTGTTAGGCAGCCCCACTGCTTTTCCAGCTTCTATTTATCCTTCTATTTATACCCATTTCCTAATTCTCTTCGGGGAGACAGTGATCAGTTTCCCTACTTTGTTGTTCTAGTTTCACTATCTCATGGGTAAAAACGTGGCCCACCAGCTTCTTGTGGCCAATTAGAGCCTAATGTTTTTTTTTTGGTATTTGTTCACAGATGGACTAACTAATCCAACACATTCAGATTCAAAGAATGGCTAAGGTGAGAAGCGTTGGGGTTGGGGAATAGTAGAAGTCTGTCACTGCCAGCAGCCATCTTGCTACTGTAACATGAGGCCAGACTGTGTGGAAGTTTTGAAACCTTTAGGAAATAGAATCTACTCAGAGGTCAGGGGTATACCTCACCTACCGGACCCTGGTCTCTCTTTCTATATTTTCTTTCTGCTTTCCAGCAGAGTCAATATCTGTGGCATGCTGATGATGCCCTCATGACTGCTTAAACATTGGTGCAATGATTTTTAACTTTTTTGTTGTCCTAATGGATAAGGTGCATCCTAAATTGCATTCTGGATTTGAAGGCAGTGCTAAGACTCATGTTTGAGAAAATAAGAGAATTCCCCTTCTTTGAGAACCTCAAAAGATTGGACTTCCTTGTCTAAATACTTCATATATTTCCTTATTTTCTTTCTGGACTTTGGTGTGTATTCTTAGAGACTGAGTGACTTGCATCTGTCACCCTAAGAATTAATGAAAGACCTGGATCATACAAGATCAATGCTAATAATAGGGGATTTGAAGGAGATTTTCCCTAGGTCAGCAGAGGGCACACATCAAAAGAGATTTATGCTGATTTAACCAGTGAGGAGAAATTGAGGATTAAACTTTCAATCTGAGAAGTTAAATGGCACCTGGGGGATTAAATGGTTCACTCTACATGTGCTTTGCTGGTTACCAGGATTTGCTAGACCTGTCTGTAATGTGGAAATAGAGAAGGTGAGTGAAGCTTGAAAATTCCCAATTCACCTAATCATATGATCTCCTTGTCTGAATGCAAACTCACAGGTGGAAGATAGACCTGTAACTGCAGTGCATTTATTTGGAGCTCCAACATCCTCTCTGGGTTTGTCCTCCAAATGGCTCTTTGGAGAAAGAAGTTAATGAGCACTGAGCTAAAGATCCAGACTCTGCATACCAGACTCTGCATATGGTTACAGCCTGGTGTCTGTTTGGCAAAGCTCTGTGAGAGCACATGGTCATGCAATTACCTATAGCAGAGGCACAAAAATCACCATCTGCCCAAACCTTCATCAGTTCAATAGGGAAAATCGGAAAATACCCAATTCTGGAGTCCCAGATGGATATCTCCTTGTTCACATGTGAAGCTACTCCCACAGAAACTGCAGGGGATATGGAGCAGATGGATCCTGAATCCACCAGCAAACTCACTGGCTTCAGAATTCTAATTGTCTTGTTCAGCACTGAGCATAAACCAAATTAACAAGAACTTTGGATAAGACAGGCCCAGGTTCAAATTATCCAGTGATGGTACCTAGGTAAGTTACTCATTAACTCACTGAATTAATTTTTTCCCCTAGGAGTTCCTGCTCATCTCACAAACCCCAGGAGAGTTTAAGACCATCACTCTCAGGAGTCAAGGACCTTCCCAGCTTGCAGCCACACTAGACTGGGCTCTCCAGGTTTCAAGCCTGCCTGGGCCACACACAGTGACCTTCTTTCAATCCAGGGAATTTGGCTGCCAGAGATTAGTTCCTTCACACCATCCCAAGCCCCAGGAGAGTCTAAGATCATTGCTCCGTTGGTCAAGGACCCACCCATCTTCCAGCCACACTAGACTGGGCTCTGCAGGTTTCAGGCCTGCCTGGGCCATACTCAGTGACCTTCTTTCAATCCAGGGACCTGGGATGCCAGAAGAAGTGAGTTCCTGCATACTATCCTGAGCCCTAGGGGAGTCTAAGATCATCACTCCCAGTGGCCAAGGACCTTCCCAGGTTCCAGCCACACTAGACTAGGCTTGGGAGGTTTTGCAGCTCAACTAGATTATGCCCAGCTACCTTCTTCAGTCAGGGGAGTTGAGGAAACTTGAAGTGAGTTCTAACACATTGGTCCTTGCCTAGGGAGAGGTTTGGATTATCATCCACAGTGGTTAGGTGCCTGTCCAAATTCCTGGAATACTGGAGGTAGCACAGGAGGTCCTGTGGGCCTGATTGGACCAAGCTCAGCAACTTCCATTCAGTCCTAGGAACCTACAGCACAGGAGATGATTTCCAATACACCCAGGTGAAGCCTTGGAACAACACTTAAAACATGGAAATATACGAAAATGACAAATATGAAAGATCAAAATGCAATCTTAAACCTCCAGCCCATCCCAAAAAAGCCTAGGAGCTACATACATAGAAGACAATATATTCCAGCTTACTACCATGCTCGGCCAGCTCTGGGGATCTTGGGCCTGCTTGCGCCTTCAGTTTTGGAAACTGGTCAGATGGAGGTGGGTGTTCCCACACCATTCCAAGCCCTGGGAGTTTAAGATCATTGCTCCTACTGGCCAAGGAACCTCACAGCTTCCTGCCACACTCTCAGGTCTGGGGCCTGCCTGCTCCACTCACAGTGACTCTCTCTCAATTTGGGAACTGTACAGCCAGAGTGCCAGGAGCTGAGGGCATAGAAGATGATTTCCAAAAGGCCCTGGGGAAGCCTTGAAATAAAACTTGAAACATGGAAATATAGGAAATTGTCAAAACGAAAAAGCAAAATACTATCTCAAACCTCCAGCACATCCTAAGGAACCTTAAGAGCTATGTACATAGAAGAAAATATATGCCATACACCTGAAATACCTGAGATAATAGCAACTAAAATAAAGAAGTAACTCTGCTAAGCTTTAAAGGAAATCAAACTAGAAATACTCTCCAAGATAAATGAAGAAATGATAAAAGAAATGAAAGAGATGCTGAACACATCTAAAAAAACACAGTTAAAAAATTACAGGAACAAAACAAAAAGATAGACTCTCTGGATGAACAATAGAAGAAACAAACAGAATACATGAAGCAGATTCAAAGAGATATACAGAAAATGAGAAATTACATTGAAAGTTGTCAAAATCACCTCAATTAAAGTGAAGATAGAATTTCAGACCTTGAAGACAAGATTGCAGCTAGTGAACAGGAAAGATCTTTTAAAATAATAAGGCATCAGGAAATAAACAGCTGCAAGATTATGCAAAGAAAACAACATATGATTGATAGGGATAAATGAAAAAGAAGGGGACAATATAAAGGATGTCAGGAGGATATTTGGAGAAGTAATAATTGAATATTTCCCAAACATGATAATGGAAACTAACATCAGGATCAGTGAAGCATATAGAACTCCAAATAGACATAAACAAAATAAAACTACACTCAGACATATAATAATCAACATCCCAGAAATCCAACATAAGAATACAGTATTAAAAGCTGTCAGAGAGAAAAGACAGATCATCCATAAAGGAAAACCTATCAGAATCACAGCACACTTCACAGCACAAACAATAAAGTCAAAAATTCATGGAGTGAAGCATTTCAGATACTAAAGGAAAATGATTTCCAATCTAGACTGATGTACCCTGCAAAACTCTCCTTCAAAATTGATGGACAAATAAAATACTTTCAACACAAAGAACAGCTGAAGAACTTCATGATCACCAAGTCAACTCTGCAAGGAATACTGAAGCCAGTTTAGATATACTTAGGAAAAAACCACTAAGCAAAGCAGACAGTTAAACAGAATGGAAAGATAAAGATACAACAGCAGAAAGATAACATGTCAACAATAAACCAATACATAGCCAATACAGTTATAACCATTATTGTAAATGTTCTTAATTCATCAATTAAAAGAGACTGGCAAAATGGATCAAGAAACAACATCCAACCACATGCTGTTTACAGGAAACCCATCTAAACCAAAAGAATACTTACAGACTGAAAGTCAAAGGATGGAAAACAATACTTCATGGAACAGGAACCCCCCCAAAAAGTGGGGGTAGCTATTCTGTTTGCAGACAATGTAACCTTCAAACCAAGAATGATCAGAAGAAACAGAGAAGGTCATTACATACTGGTTAGGGGAAAATTTCAAGAATATGAGATAACAGTCTTAAATATATATGCACCAAATTCCAGAGCACCCATATATACAAAGCAAGCATTAATAGAAATGAAAAATCAAATAGGCAATAACACAATTATAACAGGAGACCATAACATACTGTTGACACCAAGGGACAAATCAACCAGACAGAAAATTAGCAAAGAAATAACAGAACTGAATCACACCTGTGAACAAATGGACTTGATAGACATAAACAGAATGTTCCATTGAACAACATCAGAATGCACATTCTTCTCTGCAGTACATGGAACATTCTCTAAAACAGACCATATACTAGCCCACAGAACATATTTAAATAAATTCAAAAGAGTTGAAATTATCCCATGCATGTTATCAGATCATAGCACCATGAAACTAGAAATTAATGATAAAAGAAACTGCAAAAACTTGACAAACACATTGAAATTGAATAACACACTCTTGAGCAATCAGTGTGACACAGAGGAAATTAAAAAAGAAATTAAACAATACCTACAAGCAAATGAAAATACAAATACAACTTAACAGAATCTGTGGAATGCTGTGAAAGTTGTTTTCACAGGAAAATTTACTGCACTGAGTTCCCACATCTGGAAAACTAAATGCATACAAATAAATAACCAAATGCTACACCTTAAACATCTAGAAAAAGAAGAGCAAGTCAAGCCCAAAGCCAAAGGAAGGGAGGAAATTATAAAAATCAGAGCAGAAATTAATGTAACAGAGACTAAGAAAACAATCGAAAGAATCAGTGAATCAAAGAGTTGGTTCTTTGAAAGAATAAATGAAATTGATAATCCCCTAACCAACCTTATTAAAAAAGGGAAGAAAAAGCTCAAATTCATACAATAATGAATGAAAAAGGTGCAATCATTACAGACTCTGTAAAATACAGAAGGTCATAAACACCTATTTTGAAAACCTCTACTCTTATAAGTTTGATAACAGAGAAGAAATAGATTCCTAGAAACACATGAAGTACAAAAGCTAGGACAAGAAGATGTAAAACTATTAATGGAATTGAAGGGACTGGGGTTTAGGCTCATCAGCATAAACACTTGTCTTGCAAGTGTGTGGTTGTGAGTTCAACCCCAAGTACTGATAAAAAAGAAAAAGAATTGAAAATGTAAATACCTATAAAAAGAGCCCAGGCCCAGAAGGATTCACTGTGGAATTCTACAAGAAATACAAAGAAGATTTAATGCTGAAAATATTCAAATTCTTCAATGAAACTGAAAGGGAAGCAATCCTACCTAAGTCATTCCTGGAATCAAAGATTACTCTAGTACCAAAACCTGAGAAAGAGCCAACTAAAAAAGAGAACATGCCAAACTCCCTAATGAACACAAAAGCAAACATCGTCAATAAAATATTGGCAAATAGGAGGCAGCAAATCATCAAGATTATACACCATGACCAAGGCATTCATCCTTGGCACGCAGGGATGGTTCAACATATGTAAATCAATAAATGTAATCCACCATATCAATAAAGCCAAAAGAATCACATGCTCATTTCTATAGATGTAGAAGAAGCTTTTGATAAGGTCCAACATTCATTCATGATAAAAAAAAAACTTAAAGAAAATTGGAATAGATGGTCTTTACCTCTATATGATAAAGGCCATCTATGACAAACCAACAGCCAGTATCATACTAACTGGCCAAAAACCGAAGACCTTTACCTTAAAATCAGGCACAAGACAAGGATGCCCCTTATCACCACTGCTATTCAACACAGTACTGGAAATACTAGCCAGAGCAATTAGACAAGAGAGAAAAATAAAAGGGGTAAAGATAGGAAACGATGAAGTTAAATTATCTTATTAGCAGATGATATGGTACTCTATATAGAAGACACCCAAAATGCCATTGAAAGTCTCCTAGATATAGTAAATAAATTGAGGAATATAGCTGGATACAAAATAAATACTCAAAAATCAATAGCATTCCTATAAACTAACAACACAACCACTGAAAGAGAAATAAGAGAAGCCACACCCTTCACACTAGCTTCAAAAAAATGAAATATTTAGGAATTAGTCTCATGAAAGAAGTAAAATATCTATACAGGGAAAATTATAATACACTGAAAAAAGAAATTGAAGACAATCTCAGAAAATGGAAAAACATCCCTTGTTCATGAATAGGAAGAATAAATATTGTGAAAATGGCCAGTCTCCCAAAACTGTTATACAGATTCAATGCAATCCCAATGAAAATAACATCAACATACCTCATAGATCTAGAGAAATCAATCCTAAATTTCATCTGAACCAGAAGAGATGTAGAAGATCAATGGCAATTCTGAGCAGCAAAAGCAAGGCAGGAGGCATCGCCAATCCCTGATATGAAGTTATACTACAAATCAACATGATTTTATTATAGTAGGAATAAAAATATCTGAAAATGAATGAAATAGATTAGATGATACAAGCACAGCTACAAACACACTCAACTACCTTATCTTTGATAAAGGGGCCAAACATGTTGACTGGAAGAATGTTTCTTTAATAAATGGTGCTGGAAAGACTGGCTCTCCATATGCTGAAAACTAAAACTAGACCCACACTTATCACTATGTACTAAATTAAAATCTAAATGGATAAAAATTCTGAGTATTAAAACAGGAGCACTAAATTTGTTGGAAGACAAATTAGATAAAAATGTTGAAGACATAGGGGTAGGTAGAGAATTCATGAACAGGAATCAAATCACATGGGAAATACTTCCCAGAATCAATAACTGGGATCACTTCTTATTAAAGAGTTTCTGCATGTCAAAAGAAATCTACATCATAGTGAAAAAGGAAACCCACAAAATGGGAAAAATCTTAGTGAACTGTCCCTCAGACAGAGGACTTCTGTCTAAAACATATAAAGAATTGAAAAAAATTAGCCCCCTGAATTACAAAGACCCAAACCAAAAATGGGTATCTGAGATGAATACACAGTTTTCAGATAAAGAAATACAAATGGTAACTAAATACATGAAAAAATGTTCAGCATCATTAGTCATTAGAGAAATGCAAATTAAAACCATACTGAGATTCCATTTCATTCCTGAAAGAATGGCCAGGATTAAGAAAACTACCAACAACAAATGCTGGAGAGACTGGGGAAAAAGGAATTATCCTACACTGTTGGTGGGAGTGTAGACTGGTGCAACCATTGTGAAGGTCAGTCTGGAGATTTCTCAAAAGCTGGGATTGGAAGTCCCATTTAATCCAGCTATTCCACTTCTAGGCATATTCCCAGAAGAACTGAAAACATCATACCACAGTAATATATTTGTATCCACATTTATAGTAGCACAACTTGTAATAGCAAGATCTTGGAAAGAACCTAAGTGTCCATCAACTGAGGAATAGATTTAAAAAATTGTATTTTTATACAGTGGAGTACTACTCAGCTTCAAAGAATGATCAGATTGAGATATTTATAAATAAATGGATGCAACTTGAGCCTATACTCATAAGCAAAATAAATCAAACTCACACATATAAATACTGTATAGTCTCCCTAGTGTAAGAAATGGTAAGAGTACATAAAATTTATGGTAATCATGTTTCCCCATTACATTGCTTTGAAGCCTTATGTTTCCATTTATTAGTTGGAATGATTTTATGCTGAGTTGTTTGATTTTGTCTGTGATGGTATGAACAGCTGTTTTGAAGAAAACAAAATATAATAGCCAGTGCTGATTTAATATCATCTTGTTTTGAAGTCCTACCATGCTTCTGTTCCTCTGTTTCCATTGGTTCTATCATATTGTATCTTATTGGATTTTATTATCTGTGGTAGTATAAACATATTTTTATGGACAATGAGATAATATAGTAACCATTGTTTGTTATGTGTTATTGGGTTCTGAATGTCCTCTAATATTTTCATTCTCTTTAATGTTTTTATACTGTCTTGTTTGATAATATTGTCTATGAAGGTATGCTCAACTATTTCAAGGAAAGAGACATTATGGTAGCTACTGTTATATTGGGTTGTCTTGTGGTGAAATACTATGTTACTTAAGTTGTTACTTAAATTGATCAGAGCAATTGTTTAATTGTTCTGCTTTGTTTTGATATACTTTCTTCTGTTCTGCTTTGTTATGTGCTCTTTTATCTCAGTCTTTTCAAAATAAAAAATTAAAAAAATTTCCCCTAGAAATGGAAAGCACGAAAATCATCTTTTAGCTGGGATAGTGGTGCACACCAGACTCAGCATATAGAGTCTGAGGCAGGAAGACCATAAGTTGGAATCCAGAGAAATGTCTGGAGACCCTAACTCAAAAAAGACAAAACAGCAAAACAAAACAAACACCAGTGGCTTTGATGATGCATGCCTGTAATTCCAGCTTTTGTGAGACTGAAGCAGGAGAATCATGGTTTGAGGTCAGCCTGAGAGATCTTGTCTCAGACAAACAAACAAACAAATTCAAAATTGAAAAAAGGCTGTGGGTATCCTCAGTACTGAAATACCCTTGAGTTTAATTTCCAGTTCAGCATAAAAGAAAAATAATAAAAAAATCTACAAATCTGCTCTTATTTATATTATTTTGAGTACTGACAAAGTAGATTAAAGTATCCAATACTTGTAAAAGCACAGTACTGTTTTGAAAATGTTTGTTTCTGGCATTGAATTGCACACATTCTTTGGTGTTAGGGAGATAGTAGACCTGATTTGGGCTGTAGGCATCATCTGTCGTAACACTGGAGTGATATTCAAATACTTTCCACTTTTAAAGGACAGGGAGACAGTTTTGTAGGTCCCTATTTAAAGTTTCAAATTGAGTTAAGTTTATGAGACAAAAATAAAATATTAGAGACAGCAATGACATCACATTGACCCTTAGAAAATTAGAACCATCTGCAAAGGTGATACAATGTGTGCTCAGTATTATGCCCACTAGCTTGGCTCACTGGTTCCCCATATTCACATTAACTGCTATAGAATATCAATAAAGAAAACAAGCCAGCTCTTTGAAATTGGCAGAGAACTAGAGGATTCTATTTTCCTCCCAGGATGACACAAATATCAAGCTATTTAGTTAGAAAACTTCATTTAGAATGAAAGTTCATTCCCTAAATTAGATTAAATCTATTAATCAATCTAGTTTTAGTTTTTCTGTCTCATACTTTTAATTAGAATGGTATGTGAAGATCCACTTACTGACAAAAAATCAAATATTTCCCATTCGAATCTCAAACTTCCTCAGTTACTACTTTAATATAACTCAATTCAGTTACAATTAACAGGCATTTACTAAGCTCACACCATATTTTAGACAATGATCTAAAACAGAATGAAGCCATGATAATCAAACAATTGACTTTTTATTAGTGAAAATACTTGCTTGGTATCAGGTTTCTGATAAATACAAGTAACTACAATGTCATGAGTAGGTGCCATGGTAGGCAGATTTTAATAGGGATATTTTAAAAATATAGGGCACTGGTGCTTCTCCATGACATGACCTGAGAAACTTCTCAAAATACAGACATAATCTCTGTTTGTTTTAGGCTACATAGAAGTTTGCCATAGGAGTCAGTTAGTAGCAAATGTCTGATGATTGAGAAAATATTTTTAAAGGTAGAGAAAAGCATTAGAACAAGTTTTATTTATTGCAGATGGAAATGGGAAAACGGTGCTATGGTTTAGATTTAAAATGTCCTTGCTAAAGCTCCTGTGTTTGTAAGCAAGATGTTTAGAAGATGAGGAGCTCATGAGGATTTTAAGTTCATTAGTGGATTAACTCATTGATGAGATCATAATTTTATGATATTATTGAGATATGATGGAAACTGGAGGTGGGCCCTAGTTAAGACAGTGGATCATGGGAGTGTGATTGCAAGGACTATATTCTCCAAGCCCTTCTCATTTGATACTTCCTCCATTACTCTGGTTCCTGGCAGTCCTGAAGCCAGAAGCTTTCATTTACCGCACTATTTCACCATGATGTCACTGTCTGTCACAGGTTCAAAAACAATGGAGCAATGTAACCATGGACTGAGACCTCTGAAACCATGAGCTGTATGAGACACATCATTGTGTAAGACAGGCAGAAATGGGTCCTTCATGATTCGATCCTCTGAATTACACATATTGTGATACATGGTAAACAGGATTTTGCAAATGCAATTTAGATTATCAATCAGTTAACTTCAAAATAGGGAAATTCTCTTAGTTTTCTAGTAGGACCCAATGTACTCATATGGCTCTTAAACTTTCTCCATGATCAGCACAGAAGTCCAGGAGATATATCAGAGATAGAGGCAGAGATAGTCAAAGCAAAGAAGGATTTTGTTTATTCTGGCTGACTTTACAGATGAATGGAACTGTGAACCAAAGCCAAAGGTGGTCATTAAAGACTAAGGTGAACTTATGGATGATATCACAGGAAAGAGAAACCACAGACTCATAATCACTCAGAACTTAATTCTAATAGCATAGTTATCCTAGAAGCAGACTGTCTCCCAGTTAAGACCTCAATATGACCCAGTGATACATTTTGGCTTTGTGAGACTTTAAGCAAAGAACCAAGCTGAGCCTCCTTGTGAATAAACATTTGCCTCACAGGAACTGTGAGATGAATTTATATTATATCAAGCAGCAGGTTTGAAATTATTACAGCAGCAATAGAAAAATAGTACATTCCAGTGCACAAAGGTTACACTAAAGCTATAAGGATTAAGAACAAAGCACAATAAAACTTGATTGTGACATATATAATGAGACAAGAATAAATCCAACAAAAGTGATAGCATGGCTTCACACAGGCAAAACAAGTAAGGTCTGCACAAATGTTGTAATAAACACAGCCCTTTACCTGGAAAAGGTCCTGAAGTTAGCTTGTGGAAATGAGAACTAGAAGGTTTCTAGCTCATTCATTATATGTAATGGCTGGAAGAAGGTATTCTGGAATCTGACAAGAAATTTTAGCAACAAATGTGAATGAATATAGCTCCTAAAACAAATGAATTTAGGCCCCTGATATATGTCTAAAGCATGATTGTGTGTGTGTGTGTGTGTGTGTGTGTGTGTGTGCGTGTTAGTTATTCTTAGGTGCCTGTTTTTCCATGTTCATACACAAGCAAATGTCAAATTCAAACTCTGTTAAAGTTGCTCACTAATACACTGATTGCATTGGAAGAAATTCACATTCTCAAAATACGTGTCACAGCAAAACTGACTCTACTTAGGAATAATAGCAATGAAAAACTATAGGACTGGCTGTGTGGCAGCCTGCACTAAATACATGTCAATCTTTCTTATGACTAGATCAGTTGTATTGCTGTATATGGGGTGAGATAATGCCACTCCGGGGAAGATTTTGTATACCTGCAGGTGTCTCAACCAGCCAAATGTGGCAAAAAGTTCCTTAAAGCTAGCAAAAGCAAAATAATCAACCAGAATGTCTCAGTTTTTTTATAAGGCAGACAATAAGAAACTAAGCCATTTTGGGGATCTATACCTCAATCCTAGGAGTCAGTTTCTCATTTTGTGATGGTCCGGCTGGTCTAAATATCTCTGTAAATCTTTTAAACAAAATTTCACTCTGGTGTGTTTTCAGCTCTCAAACAATTAGTGTTTCTCATTGATTGATTTTCTACATGATTACCTATGCAGAGCCAAAAAGGAGCTAGTCTTTGTTGAAAATCACCAGTGGGATGACTAAAAAGGAGGAAAATATAACCCAAGAATTAGTTTAATGAAAGTGTTACACACAGTTTACAAGCATAATTTACAAAACTGAGTTTTATTTTATAAGCTTATTCCTTTGAAAAAAAAAATGTCTGTAATTTCAGTTCATTTAGGATCTTTTGAAACCCTGAAGGTGAGATGCTTTATCCAAAGTCAAACAATTTAATGTCAGAGTCAAGGAAAAAGACTCAATTTCTGTTACAACTTCTAATATTCAGTCATTATATATATCTAGCAAGTCTTATGAAACTTCAAGACCTTTTGTGCAAGAATAAACTATTTTTGTTTTTCAAGCACTACTCCAAAAAAAGCATAAGAAATAAGGAAGTACCACACTGCTTTTGTGAGAATCGTGTAAGATTAGTTCCTTTATTTTTTCAACCACTGGTCATTTCTTTGTTTATTTTTACTTGAACAAAAAGCTAGCTTATTGTTCCGTAACAGTGACTGATCAAAGAGGGAGAGAGAATGAGGCATAAAACAATCTTTTATCATCTAAATTTACCCTATTTACAACCTCCTTAGCTCTTAGATCAAGTTTTGGAAATTTTTCATTTCTTTCAACCACTAGTGTTCGTAAGCACTACACTTCTATGTGGTAATATGGAAGAGTCTCTGCTTCTTTAAGAAAAGGTAAGTGTGGGCATATTGCAAAAAAGAAGTATAAGAGGTTGTCCCATTGTCCTCTGTTTGGAAATTCAATTCCAGGCTCTTTGCTATTTCTGCCATGAAAACAGATCAAGTGTCCTTACAGTTTCAAGTTCTTTCTAGAAGATGCGCCATCATATCCATCATCAAACCTAAGTGGTTTCCATGGCAACCTCATCCTCAAACCCATCAATTTTTCTGGCAATATCATTTCATTGTGTCCCAGGAACCACATTAGAGTATAAAAAGAAATAATAATAAAACTCTCAAAATGCAGTTTGGAAAATATCAACAAGAAAAAAAAAAAAACATTTACATAAGCTCAACAATACACTGAGTTTAGTAAGGTGGAGAGAAGAAAACTTTCCCCAGTAATTTTGGGTTCTGGGTGGTAAGGAAGGTTTGAAATACAGCAAGAAGGTAGAAGCAGGGAAGAGCCAGCTACAGAAAGCAGAGACGGTACAATGTGTTGGGCACAGGGAGCTTCTTTCCGTCTCTTCACCTATAAGCGTACAGTCACGTCAGTGCTGAAATAGAATTAAACTAAAGCTGAAAGCAAGCTTGCTGCTAGGAAAATCTGTCTCTTGCAGTGTTTAAAACCTGGCTGGGCACAGTGCCAAGTGCTTGTGAAGCAGTATTGAAGGTTCTGCCCGAAAGGCAGGAATCCCTGTCCTTCCATCAGTCACGGCCCTTTACATCCTCTCAAGTACCAGGGGATCAGGATCTTATCGTGCAAGTCAAACTCTGAAGTGGCCTGGGCAGTATCCATCTGTCTAATCCCACACAGCTATATTTCCAATACTATCTTAACTTTCAGCAGGACTAGTTATGATACATGGCATTTCTTCTGTGCAGCCTTGTTAAAGATTCATCTCTCATTTTCTAAACCACCGTTCCACTCCGTGACTCTATGCCATCCTATGTAATTTGTTGGTTATAATTGTGATTGTTGACCTCATTGTTATAAACCCTTTGGTGGCAAGGAAGATGAACCTTACCTCCCTCCTAGCACAGACAGAAACATCCTTTTGTAGTTTTCCTGGGTTTATGTGATCTACACATACAGGTAGGAATAGGTCCTAGTAGTTAGATGAAGTTTCCACCTGACTTTAATCAATCTACCTGTTGGCGGTCAGGAAGAACAAAAAAAAAAAAAAAAAAAAAAAAAAAAAAAAAAAAAAAAAAAAAAAAGAAGAAAAGAAAAGAAATTGACACAGGTGCTTTTATCTCTGCTAGAAGCCTTTTTTCTTATCTCAGGAAATTTAAAGAAAGATCAGTATCCTGGGTAAGATTTTTTTCTGGTGGTATTGTCAGAGAAAAAGTTTTCATATACAAATAAAGGTTTTCCTTATAGAAATAAAGGAATTACTTATTTAAAAAGAAGCCAAAGAAACCAAACGGTTGTGGGAAAAATAAATGGAATTTGCAGAGAACCACAGAGAATGTATGTTGAGAGTTTGATAAACAGTCCCCAGGGTGGAATTGGTCAGGACAAGTTAGATAATTCTGGACTAACAAACAACTCTAAAATAGTATGGCTTAAAACAACATTTATTTTCTGCTGTGTTATTAAGCTTCATGTGTTGGCTGGGGCCCATGATCTACACAAACTTTACTCAAGACCAAGGTCAACAAGAGCACAGCTACTTTGCAAGGCTGTGTGTAGCTGTGGCAGAGAGGAAAGAAAGCTCCAGAGGGCTTCACACTGTCCAGGTCAGAGTCAAATGCTCCTTCTGTACCAAGCCTACTGGCTGCACCTGCTCACGGGGTCCCATCTGATTTCAGAAAATCTGAGAGACATTTTTCTTCCCATATGCCTGCAGGAGGAGAGATAAAAATTTTGAATGAATTATACTAATGCCTATCACAAGGAGAAAACTTTGAAGGGTATTTGGAAGTTTTGGTTTTGTTACATTTATTTTTATCTTTTAATTAACATTTGTATGAAGAAAAACCCCAGGTAAAACATGGCTTTGTGCCTACCTTTACCTGGTCACTTTCCAAACAGGGCTTCCCAGACCGTGAGCCACAAGAGAGAAATTCAGCATTCATTCATTTGTTCTTCAACAGATATTTATCGATTTCTATGCTAAGTCCTATGTAAGACATTAGCGATTAAAAAATGTGTAAGAAATTTCACTTGCTCATGATTCTTCTTGATCTATGATTATCCCATTATCACAACCTGCCCTATATTTTCAGCTAAATGCTATTAGGTGTCAACTCTGGCCTAGATTAATAGAATTCATCTTGTACTTCCAGAGACAAAGTGATTTGAGCTGCTGTATCCTCTCTGGAAAGATATACTCTTTTAATTCTGGCTGGTTTCTCCTCATTTGATGGCTAAACCTGTATCCTAGTCTTAGCTAGTTCCTACTTTCTTGCTATGAGATACAATCTACATCTATCTGAGTCAATTTACACCCTATTTCCTCGGCTACCTGACATTACTTCTCATCGTTGTTAATCAATCACAGCCAGAATGGACCATTTTTGTCTCTTCATAATTTATGTTCTTTTGTAAGGGTTACATCTGAATTCCTCCCCAAAACCTGTGAAAATAGGAACTGGGTCCTGATTGATATAGCAGTCCTTTGGGAATCACACTCAAGAAATCAGAGGAATTTCTCGTAAATCACAGGAATCACAAGCAAGACAGGCTCAGCAATATGTGTCGGTCCTAGATATAAAAAATGCTAACAATTATAGTACTTAAATGTTAAACTCCAAATCAAGAGGTTAATATTCATTGAAGGAATAGCTATCTTGTCCATTGATCATAGATATTCCTATGGCAAAGGTAGAATGTTTTTATTCCTAGATATAAGAAGGAAACTTTGATAAATTCAATCTACTCTGAAATGCAAATCTAATTAATTCACTAATAGATTTTAGAAAGTGCAATCAAGAAATGGTTTTCTAAATCAACTTTTTACAGAGTGCAAGTTGCCAAATACAAATCCATTTTCACTGTCTGCTATAAAGGCAGAACTTCCTATTTGATGGGAGTGATGAAACCACGTAAAGACCAAATTTCCCAACCATTTACAGGTACATGTAAGCCAATATATTTAGTCACAGCTGGCAGTGCTCCTCCACATTCATTTGAACTCTTCAATGGTTTCATAATCAAGGATTTGCCTCACTGTACCTGGGACATTTTTGCCTGTAAGTGTGAATGGCTGTTTCCTGCATGTGGCAAAATGAATCATTTAAAACATTCAAAACAACTCTTAGTCAGTACCTCACTGGCATTGGTGTACAAATGCTCTTACTTTCTTGCCCTTTGGTTGGGGTAATGTAATACTGCATATTTTATGCCTTTGCTTGGAAGTCCTTTACCAATTAAGTCTCCATTCTTCACTTCAATGTCTGGGAAACCATCTTTTGACTACTTTATGCTTTTAATGCAATTTCTTTACCCACACTTTCCAAATAAACTATTAGAAACACTTGGGCCCTTGCTTCAGGATCTGATTCTGGGGTAAACTAAACTAAGATACGTAAAGGAAGAGTTCGGAACTTCCAACAATTCTCATTAAGTGAGGAAATTCCCTTTGTCAGCCTTCTTTATTCTATTATCTAGAATGTAGATACAATGCTTGTAGCTCTCCACCTTCTTAGGGCATTAGGATAAAGCTCATAGTGAGTGAGGTGAGGAGGGAAAACCCTGGAAAGCTAGGCAGTGTCTAGAATGTTTCCTGTCTTCTACAGAATCATTCTACATGAAGAAGTAAACTTTTGTACTATTAAAATAACCATTATTTTAGTCCAACACTAATCCAAACTTATACACATGTATACACACATATATATATATATATATATATATATATACACTTACATCCATATACTTATAGATAGACATATAACACGCACACACACATATACATAAATAGAGTGAGAAATAGACATAAACATGTATTCATATAAATGTAGACATAGAAATGGAGAAGAAATATGGATTGCTTCCTTGAAATATAGTGAAGAAGTCATTTGTGAGTTTGAAAATAATCACTGCAGTGGAAGAATTGTTCATTCAAGCTCATTGTTTCCTTGGCTGTGACGCCTAGACCCAGACTTTAAGAACCTTAAAACCTCCAAGATTGAGTCCTACACCACCGAACACAGATGCAACTGACCTTCTTGCAGGTGCAGGAAAATGGTCTCCATCCTGCCTCTGTGTTGCACTCTTTTGCCTCATTCTTAGGTATTCAACCTCAATTTTTACCCAAGCTGCAGCATGAAAATCAGCTAATAGTAGACAAAAAAAAATCATAGAACAAATGTTATTATTTTTCTTCAACACCAACTGTCTAGAGAGTGTCAAAGGAGAATGTGTAATTTGTGCAATATCCTCTACCTAGGGAGAGAGATCTTAGTATGACACACTTGCCTCCCTGCATGAGACTTTTGCAGCTCCGAAAGATAATAATCCATTAAAAACCTATACTCACTTCCCCATTAGACCAAAGACTCACTAGATTGTCTGTATCAACTTTTTCTTCATCTCAATGTCCTAGATACAAAAATAAAACCAAAAAATTTATACAACATATTAGTAGGAAGGATATTGTCTCTGATCCTGCCCAACGAAGGCCATCAGCCAGATATTGTTCTTTCTGACAGCAGAAACCGGAGGTCACTAACTGTAGAAGGGCACAGAAGTTGCCTCTAGGTCATAGATGTTTGAACTTCTGATTGATACAGTTGATACTTTCTGCTGTATATTTTCCAGAGGCTTCCAATTGTCTGTGAGAAAACAGATATTGAAGTAATTAGATGAGTCTGTTCCATATACTTACATATGCCCAGTACTAGATTAGTCACTTCATCCAGTTCCTAATGTTGAACAGCCCAGATAGAGGTGGAAATTTTTCCTCAATTTATGATAAAACAATGTATATATGCCAAAAGAGAAGACTCGGTTTTGCACCATAGTCTGAAAAGTCCACTGAGTCTCACTAGTATCTGGGATTTTAATTTGACTATACCTCCTGTATTCTCACTGAGTCCTGGGTCTCTGAGTTGAATCTACTAATGCTTCTGATAAGGAAATATATTTCATAATGTTCTTAACCATATACTTCATGGAATTTTTCCCATGCTAGCCTGAGATTGGGAAAATATAGTGAGAACTACAAACAGATAAAACCCCTTTGTACCAAAAGACCAATCAGATGAAGCAGGGTGGGTGGGGCTTTAGAGCATGGGACTGGGAAGCAAACCTAAGAGCTTCAGGAAAATGTCAAGGATTAATATTAAAGGCTTCACATGACTTTCATTTACAAAGCTACAGAAACATTTGCTTCAATATTTTACTATAAGTTCTGATTTTGTCAGCTGTCTAAATTACTCAGTGGCTCTAAGTTGTAGGATATGTCTCTCTACTTCTGTTTGAAGCTGGCTTCAGGGTAACTTTGGCTTGTCACTTCTTTCTTTCTTGAAGATGTGTCTTTATTGTATACCTGCCAAGACACAGACAGACAGAAGACCATTAACAACTGCAACAACTTTCTTTTTCAGTGCTGGGGACCAAACTCAGGAGTGAGGACATCATAAGATCACATTCCTCACCCCTTCTAGGTCGTATTACTTTTATTGAAATTATAATCATGAGTCCTATTACACTGTTTCATTCAACAATGAATCCTGTGGTCTCATAACATCATAACTCTTCTAAACTTTACCTTTTACTATGTTTACTGTAATTTTTCATATTACATGCGCTTAAATATTCCCATGCATTGTGTTACAATTGCTAGGAGCAACAGCCAATGGCATATTACATAGCTATACAGCAGGCTGGACCATCTAGTTTACATAAGTGCACTTGCTGATGTTACCACAATAAAAAAGATTGCATTTCTCTAAAAGTATTCCTATTACAAAGCAATGTCTGACTCTATTTTGATTGATTGTTTTTATAAGTCAATCCTATGGCAGGTAGTCTCCAAGATGGCCTCAGAAATTTCTGAGGTACCCTTGTGTGAGCCCTCCCACATTGTACCATGGTTAGTCTGTATGCCTAACAGAACGTGAAGGAGGGATGGTATTCACTTCCCAGGCTAAGGTAGAAAAGACCTATAGTTTCTCTCTCTCTGTTATATCTCTGTTTGTACATGTTTTGAGTGTGTGTGTGTGTGTGTGTGTGTGTGTGTGTGTGTGTGTGTCCTTTCTTCATCATTTGTTTGAAAGGAAACCCGTTGCCATGCCATGAACTGCACTGTGGAGTAACCTCCATCACAAGGACCTGAGGCCTCCAGGAAATATCCAGAGAGGAGAGAAAGTCAGGCTTCCTGACAACAGCTTCATGGGGGTTTGAAAGGATCTCACAGAACAGGACAGCAGTCTGATGGGACAACAAAGGTCAACTTCTTACCTGGAGCTTTATGAGAGACCTATAGCCAAATCACCCAACTGAGCTGCTCTCTAAAGTCTGTGTGACATAAATTGTTGTTTCAGGCCATCATATTTTGGAATAATTTTTACACAGCATTAGATGACAAACAGATTCCATAATGCAACACATATTTATTTAGTTTCTACTAGTCCCAGGAATTTTATGGCCAGTTAAACAGTAACCACAACCAACTAATTCTTCTCGCTTTCAGTGAGGAACGTACTGAATATCGCATCAATGCTTAAGGATGTATGTTTCTGTCCCACTGATCCATGCAAAACAGTAAATAGATTTTGTGAACCTTTCACCAGATTAAGATCCAGTTTAGCGGCCTCAGGATGATATGGACAAAGACAAAATGAGAACAGAATTCGTCACTATTGAAGACTTAGAGGAAAATTTAGCACCAAGAGTGCCAGTCTTGAGAAAACCAGGGAAGCCATCGATTTTACCTGGGTTGCTTTTCTTATTTTCACAGGGGTGAGATTTCAGAAGGACAGAACCTTGGAGGGAATTTTCATATATATTACAGTGGTGCTCAACAGAATTGTATGAGTTTTCTGGATTTCAGCACAAAAACCAGTAACTTTTCTTAAAAGGTCCTGTCTGACCATTCACATAGTTTCTCTTGACCCCTAAGCTGTACTGGAGTTCATATAGCTTCAGAGAAATGCTCTTAATGGATTTTCTTCTCTATCTTTAAATTTTATCTTCCCTTAAGTACCAAGACAGTGGTGGTATTTTAAAGTGATTTATCCAAAAAGAGGACGTTCTGTCAATGTCCTAGGCATCTGACATTTGTGTGCAGTGGGTTCTGCACAACCTGTGGTGCAAGAAAATAAACTCAAGATTCATTTGTATCCATTTCCGCTTTAATCTGCTGCAGAGATAGAGGTGACTTCTTATTGTACATCTCTTGCTGCTGAGTGGCAATGGAGAGAAAGGGAGGCACCAGATCTCAGCTTCAAGCTCAGCTATGAGTTACACTTGTGCAAAAACACATGTTGTCAGACTGGGGCTTTGAATCAGAAAAGAGTACCTCTCTGCCCCTCTCTTCTTTTAGCTCCAACTAATTGGTGCATTTCTTGGCTGCAATCACTGGAAAATGGAGTTTTCCCCCTCCATATTTTGGAAAATAAATTGATATTTATTTTTCTTTCGTGTGCCCTGGAGCCAGCTTCTAGCTCACTGTGCCTTTCAATGAATACACAATTAAAAGCACCAGGTAAGAAGGACATCTATTTTGTTTTGCTTTACTGTTCCATCTCCTAGCATGTTGGACTTTTCTCCTCATGTATTTTTTTCCTTAAGAAAGGAAGCAATATTTAGAATCCCTCCAATTTTAAGGAAAAGCCTTGAAATGAAAGGAAAAACATATTTTCAACCTCAGCATTTAGTGTCCATACATTCTCTATTCATAGTGAACAATTAGTGCAGAGCTGGTACCAGTGCTGTAGAAATAGAGGAGCCCAGAGTTCCAGAATGCTAAGTGATCGCTGATACCTGGTTTCACACTCAAGGGCTTGATTATATCATTGTCAAGTAGATGACATAGGAACAAGAGCTTAGAGTCACATATATTAGGTATTTTCAGCTGCTAATTCAGGTGGAAGGGTACATGAAGCACACAGCTAAGCAAATAACATACAAATTATGGATATATGTTAACATGAGCTGCCTTGTCTCTATAATCTGTGTTCTTTATGGTTTTTGGAGTAAATATCATTGCACAAGTTTAGATTTTTATTTCCCCTAACAGTAATATATTCACTTGCTTTCCAAGTTAACCTGTTTACTTTAACATAAAAAGTGATAGTTACAAAATCCAACCTAGACTCTATAGCCTCTGAAAACTGAACCAGATCTAAACTGACCTGGAATGCTTATATGGTAGTTTCACCAATAGTCTGCTCCTATAACTGGAAAATCTGATGGTCAAGATCGCATCACAGCTGGGGACAGTGGCATGTTTCTGTAATTCCAGCACTCTGGGAGGTTGAGGCATGAGGATTGCAAGTTCATGCTTAGCTTAAGTAAGCTAATACATTTTATCCCCCCAAAATAAAAAAAGGCCTGTGATATAGCCCAAGGTGAGGACTTTGGGTTCATTTCACTACTAAATTGCAAAAAAATTACAACCTAAATAAGAAAAAAATTAATTACAAAGTAGGTAGGAACAGTTGTGGTATGATGTGTCAAACAAAGCTTAAGAAGCTGGGATGTACTGATAGTCAAGAATTGTCTCTAGCCACTCTGGATTAGCTAGGTAGAGTATAGAAGCATAATTATTCTGTAGTGCACTAATGTCTCTGATGCAGAAAAGCAAGAGGCAAGAGGTTAATGGACATGTTAGAGGGTTAGGAAGCATTATGGTGGAAGTTTTGAGCAAACAGAGCGCTGAATAGGAACAGACACAGGCACATGAATAATAGGGAAAATATTTCCCTTTTATGTGTGTCTCTTTTGTTGCTTCAGATTGTCCAGTAATGCCTGTGCTTCATCCTTCATATAGCAAGGAATCCATCAGAGCCCGAGTGAGAGCTTTGTTTTTCCTCAGTTATACGGTTTCCTGCACACTGTCTTTACAACTAGGAAAGAGAAAAATGCAGACTTGGGTGTGTTTCTGCTCAACCCTGTATTATGAGGAAAAATACTGTTATGGTTTAAGCATTATATGTCATAAACAGGTGCTAACAATATAAATAACGAAAAGAATGAAAATGGGGAAAAGAAATTTAGAGACAGGGAAGGAGATTAGTGGGAAACAGATTTAAAAAGGAAAAGAGCTGTGTTATGTACCCGTGCCTACTCTCCAAGACAAATGTAAACAGTCCACTGCAAATGTGTACTAATAAATTATTATTTGTTAAATGTCTTGCAAAAGTTTTGTGTGTGTGTAAGGTGACTAGATCATGGGATACTGTCCTCATAAGCTGGTTTATCCATTAATGAGTTCATAGTTTATATGTGGTTGGAAGTTCGGGCTTGGTTGGAGGTAGGTCACTGGGGTGTAGCCTTAAAGTGTGTGCTCTTTCCCCCATTTTCTCCTTTCTCATCCTGCTTTCTTGCCATCATACTTTGAGCATCTGTCATCCACCCAGACATTTCTATCACAGTTCGCACCTTGGACTGAAATCAGGAGAGAAACCAGACTTCTACATCTTTAAGTGTTGGTGTCAGATATTTTGTCCCAGTGATAGGAAACTGACAGAGGCCAGTGCCTCCTGTTGCCCTGTGTGAGGTGAAGCGGCCTAAGAAAATCTTCAGCTAACTCAGGGATGCTCATTGATAAAGTGTGCTTGAACACTGTGAACGCTGGTTGGCTATAGTTTGGGAGATGACACTCATAGCATTATTCATATGGAAACCAGCCCTGCTTTTCAATAGTTTCTGCACTAGTTGTACCTTGCTAACACTTTCCAATTGCTCTCACCTGATTTTGCCTTGCAATGATATGTTCCTTTCTTCTAGTCAGGGCCTTACTCTATATAGCTTCTGCTTCACATGCATTAGTAGCGGGACCCTGTGTTATATTTCCATGTGCTGCAATGAATTACCATACATTTTAGTAGTGTAAACTAGCACTTGCTTATTATTCTATGGCTCTACGATAGTGTTAGAGAGCAAAAGGTGACTCACTAGGCCAAAATGAAGCATCAGCATAGCTGTTCTCCTTATTGGAGAATATGGGAATGAATGCTTCCAGATTCATTAAGCTTGTTGGTAGAGGGTTCAGTTCCATGTGGTTATAGATCTACAGCTCTTGTTCCTTACTAGATACTTGTCAGGAGTTATCCTCAGGTCCTGGAGTTGGCCTGATTTCCTAGTTAACTGCCCCCTATTTATCTCCCAGCCAGCAACGTATGGCCAAATACTTCTGGTGCTTCAAATCTCTCTGATCATCCTGTCTGCCCTGTTTTCCCTTTGGCAATGTCTCTTCTCTTTGTAGTCTCCAATCAGAAGCCCATGTTTTTGGCTTGAACCCACTCAGATAATCCAGGATAATCTGTCTATTTTAAGACCAGTAACCTTCATTTTATCTGCAGAGAACTTTTTTTTACCTTGTATAGTAACCTATTTACAGGATCAAGGGATTAGAGTATGGACATCTTTGAGAGATATTTTTTATCTCTAATATAGCACTCTATTGTACAAATCAGATTGTTGAAGCATCCAACATCCTAAATCTTTCTGGAATTACTAAAAAGGAGGCACAAAATATGCATGAGTTTTTCTCTGGTAATATTTCAAGTTTGCAACATGCTTTGGCAAATCATTATGAGGATAAGCAAGATATGTTTGAAAAGCAGCTAGCCTAGAGCCTGGCACAGAGTTACTTCTGTGAATATATTAATTTTCTTCCCCTACTTTCTCACTTGGCATTCCCAGAGAGAGCACCACAGTGTGACTTTGAAGTCATAAAATTGAACCTACAAGTTGCACTCACAAAGCAGTTTTGAAGACTATTATACTTTGAATAAGACAGAAACATATGACAAACTTATGCTTAGCTTAAAGATACTATCAATGCATTAATTATTGGCACCAAACTAATGATCACACCAAGACCTGAAAATTCATATATTGGCCATTCACATAGTAATGGTAGGTAAGTACTGACTTAATATTTAAGAGGGCAAAGAAGGACCAAATTATTAAAATATTTGGGTTTTTTGCCAAATAGTATATCCTTGTCCTCATGCCTTTAAAATTCAAATATAGCAGATGAATGGTCTATGTCTGCAATTCATAGAACACCAAATAGTTTATATTTTGAATTTTTTCACATTTTGGAATATTTGTGAATTAGATAGAGCAGATCTGAGGATGGGATCCAAGTCAAAGCACAAAATTAATTTGTTTCTGATGTATTTTATGCACATGGGCTGAAGTTACTTTTATACATTTCTTTGAGTGTATCTGTATTTTGATTGTGACCCATCACATGAGTTTAGGTGTAGACTTTTCCCTTTTGGGTCACCATTTCAGTGTTCCAAAAACTTCAGAATTCAGATTTTCAGATTAGTGGTGTTCAACTTGGCCCCTATTGCTAATGTGACCAGCTAAGGTTCAATGCCCATTTCTTTCTTTCTGACTTACCATAATTCTATGTCTAGACCATATAATTTTAAAAAAACACAGTCACACCTGTATGTACAAACTTCTTGCCTATCATTCCACAATGATTTTTTTCCTGTACAATCTCTTTTTCTGGAAATATCATTGTTCATAGTTCATATTTCAATCCTTCATTATGGTCTAGAATTCATGTTTGGTTTTATCTTTATCCTTTATCTTAGAGCCCAGCCCAGTGGATATTCAGATGAATAAATGAGATGTTATGATTGTTGTTGAAATTTTATGCTTGTATGGTATTAGCCTCCTAAATATATCCTGAAAGTGAAGGATGATCATTTCTGCTTCACCTCTGTCTTAGTTATGGTGGAGGAAATCAACAAGTGGGCCTGTACAGTGCTATGTTCCATGTTCCTCAAGGCGAAGGCATCTCCCCTAGTACATGTTCCTACTCTATAAGACAGAGATGCAGATTCACAGCACAGATTTAATGCAACCTTTTATCTAACATAACTTGTTTGCCTAACCTTACCTAGTTTTAAACCTAAAACACTGTCAAATATACTGAACATTTTGCAAAATGAATGAGGAAACTGTCACAGCTGAGTCTAAGCAGTCGCGACTATCGAATGCAATGTGACAAGCTGGACAGAGTCCTGGAACAGGAAGAAGGACATCAGGAAATGCTGAAGAAACTCAAATACAGCACAGAATTTATTTCATAATTCACCATTGCAACGTAATAGTGAATGTGCCATAGTTTTGTAAGCTGACAATAATAAGGGGAATGGTGGGGCTATAAGACAAATGTCTGCAATCTTCACAATAACTTTTTTAAGTTTAAAACAGTTTTTAAAATAAAAGGGGTTATCTTACATATGAAAAAGAACCGCAAAAATGAATAAATATGACTCTAGAAGTCTTAATCCAATACTGTGACTATGAAACAAAAATGAAACTGAAGTCTTTATTAATTATCTTCATTTTGGTAATGGCCTTGTGAGTAGTTCTGAACTTTCTCTTTCTAACCTTATGAATAAGAGTAAACACATAAAGTGATATTTAATTTTATTCATCATGCAAAAATATTTGATTAGGTAGTGATAGTCTATAATTACAGTTGCATGAAGAAAAATCTTTCTTGTTATATGTGTTTTCATTTATTTATGCATTGCTGTAAGTTGAATCTTTTAGTACATGTCAGTCGGTAACTAGTAAATGTCTAATATAGATTTAGTGTGCAATTGTACTGCATATGTTTTTATTCAATGTTACTTCATTAGCTTATTCTAGAGCATTTATGTTACAATTTTCAAATGTCAGTTTTCCTAGAAATCTTGTCATTTAATTGAGCAGAACAAGCTTAATATTAGGTATGCAGAAAAAAAAATAACAGGAGTCATATAAATTATAAAAACTATGTTTTTTTAAGACAGAAATAAAGATGCAAAATAAAATATCTTAATCTTAAAACCCAAGTCCACAGTGTGACATCAATATTTATCACAAAGGATGAAGAGAGAAGATAAAGAAAAAACGTATCACCTTAGTTATTAACCACACCAGAGATCACAATTCTGTCTTTCATTACATGGTCGACTTCTTTGTCTGAACATGGAGATTTGAGACATATCCTCTCCCAAGGCCTATGGAAATAAATTGCGTATAGGGTTTGTGGAAGATGTCTTTATAGGCAGGTGTTACAAAGTTTTGGTGGATAAGAGCCAAAACTCAGAGAAAAACTTCTCATGTTAGTCAGGGTCTGACTGGAAATGCTTGAAAGCCCACGAGGAAAGTGGTCTCTTCAGTTCCTCACGTGCGACAAGTTTGGATGCTACACAAAAGATTCTGATAAGCATCTAGCCATCTGGATTTTAAAACTCTGGTCCTAACCAGACCTCTGAAGTTCCTGAGATGCATCCATCCATGCTCATTATATTGTAAACAGTGTGGGGGAAAAACACATACCAAACAATTGGAAAATGTCTTGGCGCTTATTGTTGGACCCAAATAAATGAGAGAATTTCTTTTTGGACAGATGTGGACTGTTCATTTGGTCCAACCATCAAGCTCAAGCCAGGAATCTAAGTGATCACCATTATTTCTCTTTCAGAAAGAAAATGAAAGCCAAGAATTACAAGCCAGGCCCCTTTTTCTCCATAATGGGGGCTTCTGACAATCAGATTTGAAAGCAATCTTTGCTCCCTTACAGTGTATATGCGAGAACAGACCCATGCAGTGGGTTTCACCCTCTCTCTCAATTAGGAGAGGGTACTACTTTACCTCATTAGCACTATTAAATCAGAGCCATGAATCCTGTCCTCAAGGTCTTGACATTATCTATTTACATCAGGGGAGACAATCACAATGCTTTGTCAGTAGTCATAACAGAAAGGTGAGCAGGGTTTGGGGATCCCTTAGGCAAATAGGATAGAGGCAGAGATTCAGGACTGTCATCTAAAAATGCATAAATAAATAGGCCCTCAGGGGACTAGAGATGTCCTTCAAAGATGATCACTAATTAATCTAAGGGTGACTGCCATTGTCACAAAGAAAAAAAAAAAAAAAAACAGTGCTCTTTTCTTTTTGTTCAGACATGATCTATATTTGACATCTGTGATCACTTGTGTTTTAATTTTCATGAGCTTCTTGGTGCTAGCAGAAATGTTAATCTTTTTAAAAGAAAACTTCAACCTTCTTATTCTTCTCTGCGGCCCAAGCGAATAATAATAAAACATCTGAACATAGAGGCTCTTTAATTTTTACTCCACTCCTAACTTCTCCACTCAGCCTTGATTTTGACTCCAGACTTCCAAATGCCACTTAGTACAGGAATGGAAAGGAAGGAGGCTCCAGGAATGGTGGAGTGGAGAGATCCATACTCAGTTTTCCCATTGAGCAAAGACAAGAGAAATTGTTATGCAAAGAACACCCAGGGTAGACTAGCGCATACTTGTAGATCTAGAGACTCTGTGGGTACTGAAATGCATAAAGTACCATCAGTGTCATCCAAGAATTCAGTCTCATGAAAGGGGAAGTAAGCAAATGATAATCTCAATCTGCTTCTTAAAAGTGCAATGAATCATGGGAAAGAAAAAAAAAAAAGTTAACTTTGCCTAAGCGTTTCAGGATACATTTCTGGGAACAGATGATCTGTAGATCGCACAGTACTGTTTTCTTAATTACTTTCCCATTGCTGAGACAAAATACTCTGCAAATTAAGGAAGCAAAAGTTTATTTAGCTCACAATTTGTAGAGGTTTCTGTTCATAGCTGGCTCAGAGTCACTGGGCACAGCAGATAGACATCACAGAGGAGAAAGAGTTCATGGCAGGCAGAAGATAACAAAGTAACAAGGGATGACCACAGCTCTCTCTATCCCTTATATCTTATCCAGGCTACTTAGGGTAGATAGCACTCACACCCTTAATCCTAGTATCCTTGATCCTAGCATTGCAACATGAATCAGTTCCAGCATCACACACTCTAGATCCAGTCACCTATGGAAAAATTCCACCTATAGCTATGTGAGGTTTTAGGAGAACATCTAGACATAATACATAACACCTTCTTGACAAAGAAAGGCAGAGGAAGAAGAGGTATATTTATCGGAGGTTGGGAGAAAAAGATACAGATTGTCGAAGTAGCTGAAATAAAATGGACCCCAATTTTATTTTAGGGTGGTCTCAGCAAACTGATTAATCAAGAGATTGGAAGGAAGGCATAGCCTGGTGCTATAATTCAGCAGAAAGAGGCATAGATACACCCCTGGGGAAGTTAGGCAGTACCTTACGTTGTGAGGTTAGGGCTTTTCTCTAACCCTACACACATACAGACACACACACACACACACACACACACACACACACACACACACACGCACACACTATTCCAGCTTCGATCTGACATTCCTGCTCACAGAATTTCCCAGAGAGATCTGTAATGTTTTTCTAAAATAAAGGTTCTTAGAAGTGAGTAAATGAGAATGTGATTGTATTGTTCTATAATTCTCCCAGGATTACATGGACATGAAAGCCCAGCAACAACTACCTGTAATACTATCTGTTTTGAATTTGGAATTTTATATTTTATTAGGAAGAAATGTTGAGTCCATCAATGTAGACTGACTTTGAAGTGCGAATCTCCCTGAGGAGCACTATTTGTCTGCAGGTGAGAAGAGAGAACTGAACAGAGAGCACCTGACACAAATGCAGAGTATTTAATGTTGCAAGGTTGTCTACACAAGGAGTCTCATATAAAGGGCACTAACTCAGGCCAATAAAGGGAGGTGTTGTAACTCATAATTAGTGAAGAAAAAGAAGAGGCAGAAGGTAATGTTCAAAGACAGCATCATCTTTCAATATAACATTTCACAATGTATCAAATAGTTCACATTTCTTATGCCTTATTATTAGTATTAATAATGCCTATTGTATTATTGTATTATTAGTATTAATAATGCCTATTGTATTATTAGTGGCACTGGGCTATCCCATAGCCCAGTGCCACTAATAATACAAACTCTGTGTTACATGCAAAAATGATTAGTAATTAAATGTTTTAAGTAATTTATCTATGCCCTGTTTCAGAAGGAAGCACACTGCTAGAATGGCTTCACTCTGCAGATTTTTTAAAAGTTCTAGATTTTTATTTATTTTTTTCTTTCAAATCCTATTTTCTACAAAATCAAGAGCGATTTTCAATAACCAATTTTCATCACTTTTATGATGTTTTTCCTTCTGGAACTAGTTGTAGCCATCTCAAATTGAAGATGTTTGCTCTTTGCGTATTTCCATAATAATGACCATGATCATGGGGATGATGATCATCATCATAATAGCTGTCATTTATTGAGTGATGGAAATTGCTGGAGCGAGTGTAAGATGTTTTAAGAGGAACTAATTTAATTTACCAAACAACCTGTGTAATACTCAATACCATCCATATGTCAAAGACAAACAAGCTCAGGGAACTCAAGAAACTGGTCCTGAGTTCACAGTTCTTTAAAGAGGCTGAGCTGTCAGCGCAGGAAGGTTTGCCTGACTCATTGTTCATAACCACTGCCCCTTTTCTCATGTTAGTTTTCCTTCTGGGAAATCACAGGACCGGTTTCTGTTGGGGAAAGCCTTTTTCCAGTTTAGGCTATAAAATATGAAATATACTTTTAATGTGAAAGGAGCAGTGTAAGATACAAAGTGAAAATAATGTACAATCTGGCGGCTGCCTGTAATGGTTCAGCAAATGAAGACACACTCTTGCCAATGTAGGAATTTTCTAGCTCAGAACAGACAAAGCAACCTAGCCATTGCTCTGGAACTGATCTGTGGTGCTGAATGTGTAGATACAGTGTGAAATCTGTCCAGTACTCCTGTTCACAGAGTATAAAGTATAGTTTTATTTTAAGGGGCTGGGGATTTAGCTCAGCAGCATAAGCGCCTGCTTTGCAAGCAGGCAGTTGTGAGTTCGATCCCTGGTACCAATAAAAAACAAAAAAGAAAAACAAACAAACAAAAAGAAACTATAGTCTCATTTTAAACTGATTGCTGCTGAACAGGGAGAGGGAGAGAAGAAAGAGACAGACAGACAAACAGACACAGACAGAGACAGAGACCGACAGAGATGCCAACTCTCTGTGGACTAACTCTTCTGACTGCTGTGCTGCATAGATCGGATGGGAAGATTGCTGCTGGTGAGAGCACCATTTGTGCTCTGTAACCTGATTTTGTCAGGAGAGAACTGAGGTGCAGTTGTGACTTGGGGTGGGGAGGGGTGGATGCTGGGCCCAGTGAAGTCTAGAGATGGACCATCATCCACAACTGATGACCTCCACTTGCATTCTCTGAACTTAAGCTTGAGCTGTGGTTTATCCGACCTTGACTTTGAACTCAAATGCATCTTTGCAAAATGCTGGCTTATTTCTGAGTTGTCTCAACTAATACCCCTATGTGAATTTGAGTAATGTTTCTTTTTATCCTTTTTAATCACAGGAAACAGAAAATATCACAGATTTCCAAAACTGTAACAGTCTTAACTAGCCCACTAACTTTCTTTCTCTCTCTCTCCTCTTTCTTTTTCTTTCTTTCTTCCTCCCCCCCCCCCCCCGCCATTCTGTCCTTGCTTGACCTCTTGGTCTCACTTCTTTGGGTAGATGGTTTGGAAAAAATCATAAACGGCAACCCACTCGTTATAAAGTGAGGATTAAAATGTGAATTTCTTTTGCTATGTTCCTTGATACTATGTAGACAGTCTCTCAGTTCACTATATCTGTTAGAGATGCTAAAATCTATATTTGACCAGATCACCATTGAATTTGGTATGTAGAGCTCCTGTTGGGGTCAGATATGACAGAGACAACAAGAAGAGAGGTCTTTGAAGCAATCATAATCTGCAAGCCAGGGAGAGTGGGAACTCGACCTGGAGGATCATAAGCTATTATTCAATAATCATAAGCACTTTGGCCTGGTGTTATTTTACAACCAACATTGATACTCCCGGGGAATGTTTGGTTGCCTAGATACAGAAGCCCATCACTGAATTCATTAATATTCAGCCCTCATGCTTTTATGAACCATATCATATGAATTTTCTCCTTTGATCCTAATTAACAGGTAAATATCATCAAATGAAACATTTTCAAGAATTTATGGATCTGAGTTTGCCCTTCCAATTTTCTCTTTCTATTCTCAACTTCCCTATGTTTGAGTTAGTCAAGGCATCCCTTTTCTTGGATCCTTACATGGATTAAGAAACTAAATGAAATAAGGTGTGATTCTTTTGAAGGAAACAGAGTAAGGCCAGTATTCCTCAAGTTGAGGTGGGGATGAAGGTAAAATCGACCAGTCTAAAAGACAATTATAACACTTAACTATAAGATCCTTCTATCAACTTTCTCTGAACATCTGACTGTGTTGTCATTGGCTTGGGAGATGTAACATTATGATTGAAGCTGGAGTTCTTGAATTGCCCTCTGCAGAGACCTTACAATAATATAATAATACGTGCTACAAATTCTTCATCCAAACTTTTAATATTAAAACCTTGTATATATTTTAAGATTATATAAGACAAAGTCATGTATGAGATGGCCAAAGCAAGAGATTGTCAGTACAACATAAGATAACAATAGAAATGTGAGTACAAAGTTATGGGATCAATGAAATTGCATAGCATGAATAATTGTATATGCAGCGCTTCTTAAATCCTCTTCAACAGTGAGGAAAGTAAAATAATTATGGCAGAGTTTGAGGGCATGGATTTACAGTAATTGCCACAAAGCAGAATTCCTTTCAAATCTTCTTAATTTTTATATTAATAAAATATATTCTTTTGTATGATATATCAATTTTATTATAAAAGTATCTATTTTATCATAGCAACGAACAGCAGATTATCGAGGAAAATGAGAGAAATAGACATTACTATTGCTACCCATATTTGTGTCTCTTTTATTTTGTGGGTAGTGAGAAAGTTTTACAAGATTTCTTGGGCATAAAATAACATTTTTTGGCAATGAAAAGCTGCATATATCATAATGGTTCCATAAGTACCCTCTGTTAACATTGTCTTACAATGTATACTCATGCATTTGTGGTAATGCTGATGTAAACAGGCATCCTGCCTTTTTATTTCTATAAAAATGTGACTCATACAAATGGGGCATATCTATAAACTCAGCACTGTAGGTGGCTGAGACAGGATGATTGCAGTTTCAAGGTCAGCCTTGGCAATTTTGTGACTAAGTGATAAAAAGAGTAAGAATGGGTTGGGCTCAGTCACCTGCACTGCAAAACAAAATAAAGCAAATGCATCTTGAAACATTATCCCCTAATATGCCAATGGCAGCTTGGTGTATTCCGTGATTGTTGCGTCTATTGATTGTATCAAAAAAGCAAGTGGAGTGATGGGCGTGCTATCTAGGCTTTTGAATCTAACTCTACAATGCTCACAAAATCCCCCAGTGATACATTTTTCAGAGTATATCATTGGTGTTATGTGACGCATAAACGTATTTCAATTCCTAGTCCCTTGGAGGACCACTTGGCTATATCATGGCCCTTTCACTATTTGTTTAAAAGATTATAAGCGAGAGTGATTACTATACCTCCTAGGCCAGGCAAGGAAAATTTCTTCCTAACCTTCCACCCATTTCTTCCCCTTCATGGTGAGTGCAGAAGCAATGCATTCATAAGAGCAATGCATATTCGGTCACTGCATCACTAAACAGGATTTAGAGAGGTTTGGAAACATTTCAATATGGAGCAAACTTTTTTGAGCATTTCTGAATGAAACCATAACATATTCCACTGAGATCTTGGGCTTATTGTTTATCACAGCCAAGTCAAGCCTACATTAACCATATCTCCTTTTTTGCTTTATCAGGGGCCTGACTAACAGAAGTATATGTAGCTAGAACTGAAAAAAGGGGAGGGCCACATATGAATTTCTACACTGCATTTCCAATAGTCACAAAACATAGGCTTAGGAAGGTATCAGTGCCCTGGCCAGAGCAGGGCAAATGAAGATTGACAGGCTAAAACATATACACTTCATTGTTTCAGCACTGGAAAGCCATCAGAAATTGCTCTGTAAGGGACAGGACTTTGAGGATAAATATTATGTTTAGATACTGAAGCAGAAAAGTTCTGAGTCAAGGAGCTATTTAGAAGGCTATTCAAGTTGTCTGGGTAATTGTCGACAAGCCCAGGGTCCGAAGTATATAGAAGTAGACAGGAGAGCTAGAGTGGACAAAGAACACGATTACAAAAGTGACAGTACACAGTGAGTTAAAATAAAGGTTTAAAAATGACTGCAGGTGGGTGCAGGGTGATACGTCTGTAATCCTCGTACTCAGAGGGCTTAGGTAGGAGGGTCTCCATGAGTCTTGGCTATTGGGTGCCTTCAAGTCCAGCCTGAACGCTGGAGACACAGCTCAGTGGCACAATGCCTGCCAAGCAAGCATGAGATTACGAGTTTGATTCCTACCACAATAAAAAAAAAAATTCCTGAATTCATAGTGAGACTCTGTCTCAGAAAAAAACAAACAGACATATAAGATCTGAAAAGTTTGAATGTACATTGTAAGGAATGTTTTACCTACTGCAAATAATAAAAGCATCAATTGGAAAAGTGAAAATCACAAAAACATTTGTCTGACAGGAAATGTTCACTAAGCTGAGGCCTATTCTGCTCTCATACAAACCAAGAGAGGCCTTTTCCACCTGTGTTGTCACCAGTGTGAAGGAGGAGTTTGGATGTCATGCGTGATATTTCCATGGCCTGAATGTGCTCACAGTCCATGTAGCCCCGTGACCTCGACCAATTGCAGAGTGTGGGAAATAGAAACACATCTGCCCATCCACAAGCTCGGTACTGATGGTGTTTTCTTATTTTGCTACTGGCTCATGTATTGCATTCACAATAATTCTTTGTATCACATGGATGCATTAAAAGAAACAGGGGTCACTTTGCCATGTCCATAGTTGCATCCAAAATTTACATGATCCAAGACAAATTGAAATATGTAAAAGAAAATAATAGAAGACTTTTTTGAGTCTTAAATGTTTGAAATCATTAAATTATATAGAGTTGGTTGCCTGAATAACTGAATTCACTTGGAGATTACTGACATTTCATTCCCCGTAGCTCTGGGAAAATTTCAAAAATATCTCACATGATTCAATGATTTATTCTTATCAGAGAATAATTTTCCCTTGCAGTTCATTCCCATTAAAAGAACATATGGCAATCCTTTTAACAATAGTGTAAATCTAGCAATTGCTTGTTATGGGCAAAACCACGATGCTATGCACTGAAATAGAATTTCAGACCAAAAGGATGGGGTTGGATTAGATTGTCATTTACTGTACCCTGTATTTGTCCGTTGTCTTTCAGTTACACATCGCCCCTTCTAGACTAGCACTGCACTACTAGGGCCGGAAATTTGCAGAGTGAAGTACTTTACACCCTCCTGATTTATCTGTCTTTCTGATGGGAAATCAGAAGGCAGATGTTTTGGGTTGGATGTTAAAAATCCCCCAAAAGCTTATATACTGTTGGGAAGTCGTCAAACTTTTAAAAAGTGGGGTCTAATATACGGAACCTAGGTCATTTGGGCTGTATCCTTGAATAGAATATTAGAACCCCAGCCCCTTCTCTCGTACTTCCTGGCTACCATGAGGTGAGGAAATTTATTCCATCACACACTCCTGGTCATGATGCTCTGTCTCACCACAAGACCAAAGTGTGCCTGTACTAAAACCTCTGAAACCATGAACCAAAAAAAAAATTTCCTCTTTATAAGTGTTCATCTTAGATAATGTGTTACTGCAATGGAAAACCAACAGCAAGAGAAGGGAGACTTTTCCTGCTCCAGGTCTGGCAGTTTGGCGTTTGATTTAAGGGTAACAGAGATGAGGAGGCTTCAGACTCTAGCAGTCCAAGCAGGGGAAACGCATTTTTGTAAGTTCCAGCCCTCCAGGTGGCATATCTTCAGTGGAAGTGGCCACAGAAGAACAATGAACAGTGAGTGCATCAACCTTTCAGGCAAGTGCCTTCTCATGGATGTACCCAGAACACAAGCAGCTTCCAGTCTCTGATTAGTATTCATTTCATTCTCTCAGTCATAGTGATCCCCTTCTGACTCTTGTAGTCTCTCAAATCCATTATAACTGATTTCTTAAATTAAATTAAATTCTCTCTGTTCAAAGTACCTGGAGAAGATAACAGGACCCTGACTGGCATAATTAGACCAAATCCACCTCTTTGTTGTAATCAATGACTTTGTGGATTATTTGGGCATCCTTAGATGGGATTACCATACCACAAATGTACAAACAAACTTTCAAAAGTCAGATTCCTGCAGAAACCAAAGAACAAAAAATAATACAGAGTTCCTTGGGTATCCAGTTTTTAATGCTAAGGTTTTGTTATATTTTCCAAAGTAAGTATGTATAGTTATAAAATTCTATTTGTATGGTAAGTAAAGAGAAGCAGTTTTGATGACTGCAGTTGAAATAAGCCATGGACTCTCATAAGCTTAGACTCAAATGTCAGATAGATCATACATAAGCTATTAAAATCTCGTATCTTCACTGTCCTTTTCTGTAAAATGGAGATAATAATATTATTGTAATGTTAGAGATATTTATTATATTGGAGTCATTCTTCAATATGGCACATTAGGTACTAATATTAAGAATTAAGTGAGTTTAATAATCAGTAACTTTTCTTGAGTACTTGCAGAGTGATTCATGAGCTAATGCTTCTTCATATGGAATGTTGCAGATGTTTTTTTGCATTTTATAGGTGCAGAATCTAAGACTTGGAGAAAGTACAAAACTTGCTTGCATCATTGAATTAGTCAGTTTGATGTCACTGCCCCAAACTCTGCAATCTGACTTCCAAGTCAACAATTTAGTCATCATTAAAATAATATCATCCTCATTGAGTTAAAGGCCGCCTAATGTAGGACATAGCACATAACAAGGACTAATGAATCCTACATATTATTACCTGATGTCACTCAATTTTCCCATACTAGGACAAAACACCTAATACTTATCACTTAAAAAAGAAAAGGTCTGTTTTGGTTTTTATTTTGGTTTTTAGAGGACTAAATCCAAGGCAGAAACAGCATTGTAAAGGGGCAGGGGAGAGGAAATATATCCATGGCAACCAAAAAGGACAGAAAGAAGGAGGAGCCAGGATCAAGGGTACAGCCTTCCTGGTCACACCTGTAAGTAACTCACTTCCAACTGGGCTCTGCTTCTTCACAGAAAAATCAGCAATAAACTCATCAGTCAATGAATACACCGATGAGTACAGGTTGCCATGATCCAATCATCTTCCACACTTCTGAAACTTCTGGGGTATATTTTGGATCTAAACCATAATGCGTTACTATTAGTAATTTAAAGGATCACTTGGGCTGAGGGCGTTCACCACAGTCAACAAAGAACATCAGCACTCAGGTGAGGATGCCAACTATGACTGGGCTCCAATACTGAATCTCTCACTGGACCAGCTTGGCAGCTGCATGTAGTGTGACAGGGCTTCTGACCCTCAAAGCCCTGCCTTAAGGTAGGCTTCAGGCCCTTTGCATCTTTTCCCTTTGTACATATAAAAACAAAACAATACAAACAAACAAAACAGGACACAGAAGACAAGCTACTTGCAGAGGTTGGACAATATGCTTTCCTTTAATTCTTATTATAAATCAACTTTATCCACTGGAATAACAGTTAAAATAACTAAATATTGGAGTTAAATTAGAAAATGGCTTGATACCACAAGAAAACCAAAGCCCTGTAAAGCAGAGCAATATTTTGTTAACACTTCTGAGATCATTGGCAATGACTTCCTCTTTGAGTGTTGCCTAAATATCTGTCTCCTCTTCTCTTTTCCCTTTAAGCACTTTGTGATAAGATAGATGGAGAATGCCATATAAAAAATAAATTGGATAGTAGTCTGTCTTATTATCTATGATTTCTTGATCTTCCTACAGAGCTTTTAATAAACATTTGAATTATTCACAGTAATCTACAAAGCCATTTTAATAGTACATATGGTGGACGCAAGGGAATGAAAAATGTCTTTGTTTCCCTCTGATGGGCCGATGAACCATGATAGAAATGATTGCCTGCCTCATCTGTGATTATTCATGGTGAAGAACTTCATCAGTGGCAGAAATTTTCTGGCTCTAGGACTTCGTAATCACAGGAGCAGGAGAGTTATTTGCCACAATCTCACCTGAGGACACAGTGTACTGCATAAAAAAATGAGGGAGGCAGACTTCAGTGAAACAAAGGCAGACACTGTCAACTGTTAATGTCAGTTGTCACTTCCAGCCAGACCCAGAGAGCATCAGCATTTGGATTTTTCTTTTTCCTATGCATGGAGAGACCGTGACATGGCTGCTGTGACTGGAATATAGGCAGACACTCTTAGCGAGGCTACGTTCTTTGTACTCACAAATGGAAGCATGTGTTTTAAGTCATTGGAAATTTCTTGACCAAGTAAGGTGTCTCTAAGCTAATTTGAAATAGACACAAGCAAGTAAACAGTCCAGTCCTGGCTAATATCCATGGTCTGCTTTGTTCTCCAACTGTCTTCCATTCTGTTTCATCTACTTACTATGTTTTTAAAATTTTATCTTATATTTTCAGCTCAATATATTTTATCTAGCGCTTTCTTTCAATAGATTATTTTCTTTTTAGAGTTTGATTTTCTGTTTTCTCTAAGAATTTCAGAATTTTCTCTTCCCTCTAGATCCTTTTGCTAAAGGTACTCTGGTCTTCTAGGAGCAAATGGAGGCATCCTTATGGTGGCGAGGAAATTCAAAAGGACAGAGGAATCAGTGGCTCGCTTTTATGGGACATTTTTAAGTCACTTAAGCTTGTCAAAGTCCTGAGGGTCTCACACTAACAAAAGTACAATTAGGGTAAAGTGTGGTGCTGGCATTTTAAAGAAGTTCCAGGGTGACATTAGGATATCACTGGGGCTGCACAACATGGATCTACAAACCTCCAGGTCTCATCTGTGATGTGGAATAAAGATTTTCATCAGTTGAATGTCATCTGTGTATAAACAGATGGAATTGACATACAGTCTACAATCATGAACAAAACCTTGTCCATGTACCACATCTTCCCAGAATTTACCCTTCACCTTGGGAAAGTTGTTTGTTTGAGCATAGGTATATATGCTAAAATTGTCTAGATTGTAGTTTCTGATAGCTACACACTTTTCTTGACAATAAAGGGGATGAGTAGTAAGGCAACAGGTGGTCTTAAGAGTTAAAAAGAAGAGACAGACACAGAAACAGAGATCGATACAGAAAGAGAAGGCATAAGAGGTGTGTTTGTGAGACAAATTATCTAAGTAAAGATCTAGCCATCACACCATCCACTGGATGGAACACTGAAATTACTGTCTACTTGAGATTTCATGTATGATGATTGGCTTTTTCATATCGCTATAGTTTTGTGACACTATGGAATGAGGGGAGGGGAAAAGGGAAGGTAGGGTGAGAAACATAATAAAGCTTGTTTGTCACGTATTTTATTCTCTCAGGGAAGATTTTATCCCAAACATATATTACAGTATAGAATATATTACAGTACAGTTGTGATGGACCAGAGCATCTGAAATGAAACTTTCATAGCACTAATGGGCTATTATTAAGTATTTCCACTAGAGGTAAACAAAAGTGGTATAAAAGGAAGCTTACTTGAAGAATCACAGCCATGGGCATGGGTATAGGAGTAGAGGATGGCTTAAGTGGTTTCAAAAAGCCCCAGCTACAGAGGTAAGAAACAGAATTGTACATTCTCAATTGCAAGGTTATATATGTATACAAGAGATTCCATGGAGAGTGAACCTCAGAGAACTTGAGCTGCCATTCCACTGTGACTGTTGGTGCTTTCAACTGAAATGGACAACACTGTTTCATCTCTTTCGATTTTAGAGAAAAATACAGTTAGAAAAGAATCACAGGATCTCCATTAATGTATTTAGAATGCTACTTTGTTCTCATCAGTGTTTTAAATTTTCCTTCTGATTAATGTCTGTTTACTTATTTACTCTATTAGTCTTCCTCCTATTGAAAAGAGCACCCCAAGGATTTCCTGCATATTTTCAAGCAAAATAGTATAGCACATATCACTGGAGCACAAGAAGTGAAAATATGCGAATATAACGCATTGACATTCATTTTAATTTTTGAAGAAATCATTCTTTACCTTGCTATATGCAAAACATTGGAACAGGTATAAACCATGAAACACACAGGGGACCCCTATAAATTCTAGCCTCTGTGCTGCATGCTATACGCATGATTTTGCTTAATCTTTATTAAAAAAATGTGAAAGATGCAGTATTCATATAGAGATTAAAAAATTTAAACATTATTTTTCAGAGTATTAAACCCATGTATTTTCATTTCCATTAAATTTTGATGGGTACCTATGAGTTGCTAAGTACATTATGCATTATACATGTTTTTAATTAATTAAGGAAAATTTGCTGTTAACAGTATCATTTTATTTATGAAGGAAATGAGGCTCAGACAGAATAAATAACTTCCCAGTCATAGAACAGCAATGTAAAAATCCAAGTCCGCCTGACTCCAGATTCCATGATTTGTTTTTAAATCATCAGTTGACCAATTGGAAGTTGAAAGGGAAAAGCAAGGTATGAAGTGGGAAAAAATAAAACAGAGGAGACAAAACACATAGCCTGAAGTTCTGTCTGTGCATTTATATTTTATATCGCATGGAGAGTCCCTGGGTGTCTTTCTGAAACCATATGTACCTCTTATTTTGAGAGCCAATTTAAAGGTCATTCTGGGAGTTTCATAAGAACTCTTATGCTCAATAAGTGAAATTAGAAGCAAGTAAATTTTTTAAATGATGCAAAATATTTGCAAATTAAAAGTAAGATTGCAGGTGTTCTTTTATCCTGTCTGCATATTTTCTAGTTATTAATTTGAAATTACTGGACATATATGACCTCTCAAATAAAAAGGCAAATATTACTTTAGAAAAGTTTGTAGAGGGGCAAATCAATCTTGTTCCTTATATTTACATATTTCTAGGACCAAGGATAGCAGTGTCTGACCTGAGAGCCCTCAAATCTAATCCTAATCCTCAAACAAAATCATCTTTCAGAAGATAATTTTGTGCTCCCATTGTATATCCGAGAGCAAATTATGGTGGTTCCCCAAAACAATGTTCTGCATATGACTTGAATAACAGAAATATTATTTTTACAAGTACTTAACCTCCTCAAGGGTTTATTTTGAAAGAGATTATCTTAAAAGTCTCAATTTTGCTTAACATCTGCCATGGTACATTATAGTCTCACTTACTTCTTTACTGAACCAAAAGGAGGAGAGAGGTTATTTTTGTTGAAAACATTGATAGATTTGAGTTTGAAACACTTCCTGCCTCTAGTTGCTGGAACAACACACTCATTTCCAAATGCTGCATTGCTCACACCCTTAGGGTCTCAGTTGATGATTTCTCCCTTTCTGTTAGCCTCAGTATTTGCACTTCTATATATCTTTAATGAGTTCTAACATGACTTCATCTAATCTTATGCCTTCAAATTCCATTTCTCACTGAAAGCTATAAGATTCATATCTCGACCTAGATATAAGATACTCATATCCCCTGATGTCCAGGCTCTGATATACAAGTACATACTTAAATCTCCTTATGGGTAACTAATACATATTTTATACTTACTATGCCTAAAACTAAATGTCTGATTTTTTCTCTTTCCTGATCATCCTATATTTTTTCTCATCTTACTTAAGTGTACTTTACAGTTCTGTTTGCTTCTAACCAAAACACTGAGGTTAATCTTTGATTCTTTTTTCCATTTTTCATACTGCACACACTATCTACCAGCAAAGCCTGCTAGCTCTATTTTCTAAACATAACCAGAGGCCAGCACTTACCAGTACATCCACACTATACCCGTGATCAACACGCCCTCATCTCCTCCCTGAATAATAACCATATTCTCTTAAGGGTTTTATGCTCTCAATTTTGCTCACCTTAAGTGAATTTCTAACAAAAACATCCAATACTATCTTTTCAAAATTCAAGTTATATCATATTTTGACTCTTTCAAAATCCATCAGTGTTTTTCCATTTTGCAAACATAAATGAAAACTCTTTATGTTGACCTTTCAGATCACACAAAAACTTCACTGCTTCTGTGACCTGCTTACCTTCAACTTCTCCTCACTCGCCATGGCCCAATCACCTGCTTTCCCTGCTGAACCTGCTGTGCCACAGCCTGCTGTCCATCAACACCTCAAGAGCTTGCTCTTCTTTGAACTCAGAACAGTTTCCATAGAACCAATGGCCGCATTTTCTACTCATTGAAAAATAAACATAATTTATTTTTTCCAAAGGAAATTCTTATAAAGTGAAACAGAAACAGTAGGTAGATAGTGAGTTTTCTAATGAAAAGGGTTTGCTTCAAAAAAATAGAGCTCTCAAAATTTCAAACTAAATTTGGCCCATGAAACACCAGTCAACACTAGAATGACAGAAATATAAATCACAAATCTGTTAGCATGTTCCATTTCTGCCGACCTGGACTCGTGAATGAATATTCTAGCTTCAAAAACTCTGGAGCTAAGGACCCTGAGAAAATACCTCTGTTAGTTTTTCCTCAAAAAAAACTTCAATTCATTAATTTTATGTGGAAATTTTCATATTAGTGCAATTAAGTATCATATATTAAAAATACAGCATTTTAATTTTTGCTTTTGAATGAGTTTTTTTTTTAATATTGCTTGCCAATTTCCATGCTCTAGTAATTGTATATATAATACAGTATTTATGTAATATTACTATAAAATTACTATACGTAATAAATATATAATGTTACCATATAATTATATATTAGTATATAATGATTATATAATACCATACTCAAGTAATTATATATATAACTATATATAGTTACTGGAGTATGGAAATATATATATATATATATATATATATATATATATATGATGGAAAATACAAAATATGTCTAGTTCATGTAGGGATGAACTCTTTGAGAATTAGTTAAAATCATCCTGTATATAGAATTCTAAAGATAATATGCACCCTTGAGATGCACATGGATCTTGACCTACTGTATGCTAAGAATTGAGGTCATCACTGTCAATCCTATGAAAAGAAGAAGAAAAAATTTTGACCTCGAGAAGTTTGTAAAGCACTATTGGAACACATAACTCTTAAATGTAATGAGGAGGGTGGAAAGCCCTGTAATTAAACTACAGAGCTTTAGGCAGAAAGAAAAACATGGAGATAAATTTAATTTAAATCACACAATCAAGAGAAAATTCATGAGGTGACATCATTTTACGTGGTCTTTGAAGACAAATTACGTTTCAGTAAGTAGGCAGGAATTCGAGCCAGAAACAGCCTTTGTTCATATCCTTACTCACGGATTCATCATGCTGAACACTTACTGAGGAGGTTTCACACGTCCATAAGTTGTTCGAGCAGGAAACATTTCTCACTCAGAAGGAAGAGGACTCACTGAGGTAGGGAAGCATGAGAAAATGTAGGGAAAAGAAATGGACTGAGAAACTGGGTTGTTGAGAGGTGAAGGGATGAATAGTTGGTAAAATAACATTGGAAGGGTGGGAATCAGAGGGAATGGAAATAGTATCTTCATGCTAAAAGTGTATGGTTTAATTTTATAGCTTTATAAAAGTATCTGCTACTACTATAATAATAAACAGTCCTGAATGACATACTTAAATATTTTAAATCTATGGAATAACAAGGTTTTATTTTGGACAGGAAAGTAAAATTCTAAGTACTGCTCATAGGAGAAGAAATGCTTATATGCGCCCAAATAACACTGAGATAATAGGGTTCTAAGAACACGACTCCTACAAACACCTGCATAAAGGAGTTCATTTTATGCCTGCTTTGGGGCATCGTTAGGCCAGTTAGATATAAAGCAAAATAAGGGAGTACAAGGCAGCACATTTTGTTATATGGCAACATGCTTTAAAGACACTGTATCTTACGCCCCAAACACAGTTGACTTTGGACTTGAATTATTGGGTTTTTAAAAGTGGTTACTTTAGGCTTCATGATATGATGATGATCTTTGGCCATTTTTCTTTAAAAGTTCCAAGTCCCTGGTCAGTCTTTCTTTGTCACGGTCATTTTCAACATTTTTATTTGCCCAGAAGAATATGCCTTTCATTACTGATTTATACAACATGCTATTATACATAAACATACTCTGAGCTGTGTATTTTGTTTTGATGTATGAGCACACTGACTATCCATGTTTGTGCATTTAAATGCATAAAATTAATTTATGTGAGTCACAGCATAATACTTCATGCTAGATAACCTCACTTGTCCCAAGCGTGTCCATCTTTATTTGTCACCTGCCAGTCTCCCTTTGAATCTGGCTGGAAATAATTGCCTCACTACTAAGATTTAAAAATAGACAACTGCCTACATTCATGGCACTGGGTTTATAAAGTTCTCAAAAGCCAGTTTGTATTGAATGAGAATTTAATGCCCCCATTCACTCAGGCCTCCTCTGTTGTCAGGAGGTAGCTTCAGTAAACTCCCATTTGGCCATGAAGAGAAATTCTGAGATATGACAAACCTTGAAATTACCAAATGATACAGTTTCCCCAGAAGCAAAAAGCAGGTACCCATTTTGTTTCTGCAATTTGTCTTCCATGTAATTTCACTGCCTCCCAAACCCATTGTTTCCTAGGTAATTTTTGTGACATGGATGTGAACTTGAAACAGAGTCTGACCAGTGCACCTGAAGCTGTGAATAGCCAGGCAATGTCCTCTGTGAGTACATGGACAGGCCTCAGGTACCTGTGAAGGCGGGAGTCGACCTCTTTCCATGAAAACCTAGTAGCGATGTTGAAACCACACAGTACAGAATAGTGAGAAAAGAACAAGAAATAATAATTCAGGCACAACACCCCAAATGTATCCCTTTTCCTTTGCTTTGGCCTACGGGTTGGTGGCTTGTATATCAGTGAGGGTTTCATTTCTGGGGTGGCTGAGCTAATGCCATAGATGGGAGAAACAGAAGACAGAAGTGGAGGATGTACCTCAAAAAGTCCAATTCTTGGGGTGCAGTCTTTATCTTCCTTCACTTCTCTGTACTGGTGCTTTCTCAGTGTGTGTTTTGCACACTCAGCCTCTTTACTGGAGCCCCTGAGTAATGTATTTAACTACCAACTACACTTAAATATACTACAGACTTCCAAAATTAAACACAGCTAAAATAAAATTCTTGAATTCTCTCTTCCAGCCCAGTCTTTTCAGCCCAGAACTTCTCCATCTAGTTAAGCGGCATTGCCCTTCACCCAGTTGCTCAATCCAAAAGTCTAGGCACCTAAGTCAATTCCTAATCACTCTAATATCCCTTATGTAACTCATTTAGCAAGTCCTGTCAACGCTATATTAGAGCTCTACTGCACTGTGAACTTAATCAATTCTTACCACCTCTTCTGATAGCTTATCGTCAATCCTAATCATTTCTCTCCTAGACTGTCACAAAGATCTCTGAGTTCTTTGCTTTTGGGCTTGTCATACATCAGTGTGCACTCTTCACAATGGCTTATCCAAATGAAGCAGCCATAAAGCTCTGTCCAAAGAGGAAATCAGATCACCTTTAAAAATCCTCTTACTGGGATTTTTAAAATAAATATATTGCTTCATTGTGTATATTTACAGCCCATAATAGTTGCATTCATTTGGGGGATTGGCACATGTGTATATCTGTCTTGCTCCTTTTCAATCTCTTTCCCTCATCTGCCTCCCTTCCATCTTCTCCTCATCCCACACCCATCTCCAAACCTGATTTTGAACAAAATCAAAACCCTTCAGCTGCATCTACGATGTTGTCCGTACATGGCTTGGGTCCTAGCATACTTCCAACAATACCAGCTCCTTCTTCCCTGTGGATTTTTATAGCTCCTGATTCAATCTCCCAGATTCTGTTCCTCAAAAGGTTCTGAATTCAGGATACTTATATCAGATGCTTTCTGTTTAGATGCCACCTTCTGGAATAATCTTCATTTCCACCTTCTCTGCACTCATCACTACACATTTTTTATTTCTAGCATTCAAACTAAATTGTATGTGAAATTGTATGATCATTTCACTTGCTTAATAACCACAGATGTCAGAAAGAATTAATATTCAACTAAGAGCAAGACTATGTTTAACTCACTGCCATTTCTTTAGAATTCACACTGGTGCCTGGTACATAATAGGGGCCTCACACTTATTTGATTAGCAGAACACACAATGTAGCACACTTGGGGCACAACAATATAGTTGCTGACTTTCAAGCCACAGTGTGTGACGAGTGCATTAAAACTATTTAGAATTTGATTTTAAGAGACTTTATTTTTCTTTACAGCATCTTTTAAATTCAGTGCCTATGGTTCATAGTTTCCCATTTAGTTTTCCAGTCTTTTTAATGAGTACAAATGAAATGAGTGGTCGTGGTCCTTCTTGTTTTCTGTAGCAATCACTCCCTTGAGTGTCAGAATGGAAAATGAGATCTAAGCACAATCTTTTTAAAATTCTAGGCCTGAGGGATGTTAGCAGAAATACACTGAAGCTAGAATCGCATGTTTATTGAGTGTTAGAATAGATGTTTCTAATGAAAATCCACAAAGCTCTGCAGGAATTTTTCCTGTAAATTTGGGCTCAGGACATCCCTGTTATGGTTTTAGCATGGAATAATCTAAATAAGATTTAGAATTTAATTAAGCCTCTCTGTATGTACTATAATGAATCTTACTAACATATCAAATAAAAGTTTTTACTTATCTTCTAAAACTCAGAAAAAATAAAAAATAAAAAATGTACCAATCCTGCAAAATACTTGAGAAAGTAATTGAACATCGAGTGCTTCATCAAAAATAAAAAAAAAAAACAAGAAAGAAATAATTATATTTACTCTTGCAAAGCAGGAGAAAGATCAGATAAGAAAACAGAGACGAGACACCTTCAGCAGAGCTAGGTAAGTTAAGGGTTGTCATTCAAAGAAATCCCATTGACATTAGGACTCTGACCTCAGTCAGCCACACTCTGCTCCAGCTGCACCCTTGCCTTTGACCCAAGCAGAGGCCAGCAGTGGCCTTTTAGAGCAAGCTCACACCTAGGAGCAAGAAAATGGGGACTTCTGTCTAACTCCAACATTCCTTGGTTGAGATTATGCAGATCTTTCTCATTATCTAACTTTGAATCTATGTCTTTAAAAAAAAAAATGAGTCGATGGGGCTGAGGATTTAGCTCAGTGGCGTAAGTGCCTGCCTTGCAAGCAGGCAGTCGTGAGTTCGATCCCTGGTACTGATAAAAAGGAAAAAGAAAAAAAAAAAAAAAAAAAAAAAGAGTCGAAAGTCATATCTGTATGTTCTTGCCAGCTCCAAATGCATGGCTCTTTATATGTGATAGGAGCATAGGGCTTTGCTGCTAACACAAGCGAATCTAAGTAGGTGCTATATTCACTCTGTATATTTCCATCCTGAAGAGTAAGTGGAAGAAAATACTTTGTGAACACGGGGCATACCAGCAGACTAAGAAATTGGTCTCTTCCTGGGCATAGCATGGAGAGCTCAACCATGGTTATCAGTTGTGGACAATGGGAGACACGCTGTGGCCTGAGGTCTCTTATTTACTGCTTTACTCCCAAGAACTGGAGATCAAGTATGAGAAATAAAATTCGTCTTCAACAGCTTTATCGAGACTTTAGCCATATGAAATGAATGCCACTCTTTTCTTTGTGTCTGGATGATTTTGTTTGTTTCACTAAATCCATCAAATAAAACACAGAGATCCAGTAAACAGCACTAGTGTTAGTTGGTGTCTATGCTATTGTTGTCCTATAATTTCCACTGATCTCATCTGCCAAAGAAAGTTCTTTCTGTCACACACAACAAAAAAGCTAATAGAACATCATTTATTTCTTTAAAAATGGAAATTTTTTTTTCAACCTCATGGATAATAAATGGGAAAAGTTCCTTTTTTTCTTTGTACATGTCAAAGATCTCTGGCTAGGTGAGAATTTCAATGAGAACAAGTACAGTAATATTAGTCTGCATGGATATATTTTTTAAAAATGTGTATATTTAATTTTTGAGGGCTATTCTATATAATTTTGGGGAAAATCATTTCACAACTGGGGCTTCTTCCAGGCCTAGGATCTTGCTAAGCCAGCTGGCTATGATATGTGGAAACAACTCCATATGACTCTGATCACGGATGAGGTCTCAGTAGACCAGTGATGCTGTTATGCTCTCGGCAAATTTGCAACAGCTGAAGGCATCCTGGTTCCTTGAGAGTTGGATAATAATTTAAAATAAAGGGTTTCACCTTGGGAAGATGACAAACTTTTTATTAACCTGCCATCTCTCCACACTGTCCTCATCTAACATAAGATCCTCATTCGATTAGACCAACACCACCTTCTGAGTCATGGGAAAATCCCCTCACCATCATCTTTGATGTAAATCTGATCGGTAATTATCAAGATTCTGGCTGCCCTGTGGCCTTTTGTTCCCCATGAACAACTGGTCACTGGTCACTCCCAAAATCCTTGTTGCTTTGTCATTTTTCTCTTGTTCTTTCTTTCCACTGTATGCTGTGACACCTCGCAATAAATTGGGGATTCCCTGCAGGGGTCCCCAATATAAATTTGTTAGCGTTGGTGCAGCTTATCTAACAGTTAATTTATGTTACTCCTGTCCAGTGTTCTTCTTCTATTTTAAATACAGCAGTGCTTATTGGAGCATAAATGAAGGAATCAGGTTTCTGGGTAACTAAGACATAAAATCAAAGGAACAAAAGGAAGACAAAGAAAAAAAGAGGCGAAGAGAAGGGAAAAAAGGACGAGATATAGCAATATGAGAAAGGAAGATGAGGGGGAATGAAAGAGGAAGAAGGAAAAGGAGAGGGGAAGTGAAGTGGAGAAAGAGCAGGTGGAGAAAATTTGGAGCAGAATGTGAAAGCTGGGGGAGGACGAGAAGGAAGAGGAAAAAGGCTACTTTTTTCTTTAGATTTTTTTAAAATTAAATTAGTACATGTTTGTAGTACATAATGATCACATTTGTCATGGAGAGTTGGTGCATGTGCAAATCACATTTTTATTTTGTTTATTTTGCCTTCTTCTTCCCCTCCCCTTCCTCCCTTCAACTCTTGGTCCCCTCCTTTGCAAAACATTTATATTGTAACATGAAAGTTACAACAGTACCCTGAGGTCATGACAGGGGATATAGCTCAGTGGCATAAGTGCCTTTCTGGCAAGCACAAGGTCATGAGTTTGATCCTGGGTACAAAAAAATTTAAAAAAGAATACCTTGAGGTCAAACATCCTGTATTGGAATTACACTGATTTACTCATTATGTAGGGTATTAAGCAAATAGAAAAAATATTATTTTTGTAATGTACAGAATTTTTACCTGTGAAATTTTCAGCAAATACTTGGAAAAATATTAAAATAATACTTGTCTTTGGGTTTTTATTATGGCCTGGGAAATATGCAACATTCTCCATGAACTTCAGCTCTTTCGAGTTCTATAGTAACTTCAGAATGCAAATGTTATTACCTCATTTTGAAGCTAAGGAAACTAAGAGTCAAGAAGAGACTAAGTCACCTGCCTGAGGTCAGTTTAGAGATGTCATTGAAAACATGGTAAGCATGAGTCTCAGGTCTGTGTTGGCACCCTCTGACATAAGCCAAGTAATTGTCTCTTTCTTTACATTGTAGGTATCAATTATTATGCTCCAGTCATGGGAAAGCTAAAATTTATACTACATTGGTAAGTTATAATATGGTAGCACAAGTTAGTTATAGTGGCTTGAGCTTAATTATTCAGCATTAGTGATTCATTGTACCATGATTATATTTCTTGTATGGACCTATATCTTATCATATCTCTATAATAGTATATACTAAATGTTTATAGATGGTTTCCAATAAAAAATAATTCACCTGTACTATATACAGAGAAACCTTATAAATTAATTATTTGTTCTTTTATTATTTACCAAATACTGTCAAGTCAAGGGTTTCTAAAAATTGACATTATGTACCTAATTAAAAAAAGAAGGTTAAAAAAGATAAAAGAAATTGTTCAGGCTTCATAGTTAAATCTCAGGAAATAAAGACTTATATTTGGCCTTTTTGGTGCTCATGTAAGTTATCTCTAAGAAGCAGAAAGATAAATTTTCTGTTTAACAAAAGGAGATAACTTCGGTAAATCATTTCAGAGAAAAATTCTGAACCTCAAAATTTGCTATTGCAAAAGAAAATACAAATAAACCATCTGCAAAATCTCAACACTTATTCGAGAAAAACATTTTGTTGCCTATAAATGCATGAAATTCACTTCAAGTCAGTATCAAAATTAGTCTGAAAGCTTTCATTTTGGGCACTAAATGGGAGTAGATGTGTATCTTGGTTTTAAGCACAGAACTGTGTGCTACTGGAAGAATTGAGTAGATTATATCTCAGACAACATCGTACATGACCAGTTCCCAGCTCCTTTGATTAGGAATAAGAAAAACCAAGTGAGTGGAAAAGTAAAAGTATTTAATCTAGCTGCACTTTCATTCAGATTCCAAACCTGCTTATAGAAAAGCAAATGAAATGTTCCTAGTTTATAAATTTTTTGAAATGGTACTGAATTCGTAATTCTGAAACTATTTTCCCAGTGACCTCAGTTTAACAAATAAAAGAGTATATTATAGACAGTGAACTTTTACCACTGGAGAACAGAAATTACAAATAATTGGAGAATGCTAGCATGGATAGTTTGAGGGTTGATTTAGAATCAAAACTACCAATATGAGCCACACATGGTGGTTCATACTTACAATCCTGGCATAGCAGGAAGACTACAAGCTAGAGTTCAGTTTGGCCAATTTAGCTACTTAGTGAGATTTTGTCTCAAAATATAACTTAAAAAAAGACTGGGTAGGTAGTTCAGTGTGAAGGCCTTGGTTTCATTCCCAGTATCAGAAAAAGAAACTATATGAAATCATTTTATAGATACATCAATAAAGAGAAATCCATGCAGACATAACTATGATACGTGCATACACATAATGTATGAATTCATATATAAAAACACAGTTCCCAGTTCTGCCTGAAGAGTGGGGTTGGAAGTGGTGACTCCTCAGTGGCAATGTGCACACATATTGCCCATAACTTAGTTGCTAAGAATTCTTCTTCAGTCAATCAAGCAAGCAAGCGATGGGCATAGGGCTGTTTGGAGAGTTGGTGATTTCAGGGCTGATACAGAAAAAAAAAAAAAAAAAAAAAAAAGACTCGAGAGCATATTGTGATGCCAGAAAGTAGAGTTGCTTAAAATTTAATTACATAAAAGTAGGGTGCATCCGAGGAACACAGGAGTCAGTCTTCAGGACCTCCCAAAGATGGGACAATCTGAAGAAACAAAAGTAAATAACAATAGTGTTGGATCATAAATCAAAGTATTAGATAAACTTCCACAAATCCATAATATATAGTAAATGATACAATAAGTAAATAAGTGGGGAAAATGGGCAGATCTCCCTTCCAAATAATAAATGCAAAACATGGCAGTAATAAATCAAACTATATTCCTCAAACATTTATCAATTGCAAAGGGAAGTATAATAACTTCACAGTGCAGAAACCTGGCAGAAACCATATTAAGTAAGAAATCAATCATGTCACTACTAATAAGACATATTGATTCATGTACCCTGGGTAGGACATGCTGTGAAAGTCACGTCCCCTTGCTGGTATTCTTCTCAAAACTCAAAAGCCTTAACTCAGCCATGATAAAAGTTCAGACAAACCCAAATTGAGAGACAGCCTACAAAACACCTAGGTTGGATTCTTTAGGGCCATGTGAGATGGGGAAAAGTAGTGAAACTTTCAGAGCTTTTTGGAGAGTAATGAAACATGCCAAACAAATGCAGTGTGGGATCCTGAAAAGAAAAAAGAACACTAGTGAGAAAACTTGTAGGATGAATAAGGTCATTCAATTTGTTGATTTTGATTAAAAATACAATGATTATATAAGATGCTTTTGTTAGCGAAATATTAGTAAAGGATGTACAAGAATCTTGTGTTAGTTTTGAAACTCTCATGTAAATCTATTTAAAATGTGTTTAAAATCATAAAAAAGGAAACAATATTTTAATCTTTCCACCCAAGTAAGGATATAAAATTTTGGAAACCTTCAAATATAATCAAGGGAGAAAAAAGTATGTATAAAAATCTTATAAAACTTATAAAAATCTCACTGGAGATTTTCTTATAAAACTTATAAAAATCTCACTGGAGATTTTCTGTGATGTTTCAAACCCCAAATTATTGGCTTTAAGAGAGATGTTCAAATGCAATTCACCTGTCACAATTTGGGTTCCTGGAGATGCCATCTCTGAGGTAGGAATCCATGTATAGAGCGATTACATAAATAACACCTATCGGATGGAGGAGAAAAAGAAAATTAGACATAAGGAAATGGTGAACAGTGCTGTAATCTCAACAAAGGTTCCAGCCAACCTACAGGAGATTCTGGAACCTGAAAGGACCCTTAAAGTTGTCCCAAATTGGGAAAAGTGTGGCAGCCTTATGTAACCCATTCTTGTAGGTCACCCGATGAAATTTGCTTCCTGGGTGAGATGAGTGTTGCTTAACTGAGATCATCACAGCTGCCATCCTATATGATCCCTCTCATCACCAGGGAGTGGTCCTTTCTTTGTAAAAAAAGGACCTGGGGCCACCATAGCATCTATTGCACGGTTATCTCAATACTAATGTATTGGTAGCAATGCTTGTGGGAATACAAAAACACAACAAAGCAAAACCAAACCAAATAAAAATCACACATCACGGTGGATCAGTCATGCCACATTAGAGTACTAGAGTTTGGCAGAATGGGAACAGAAGGGCTATGTGAGATGAAGAGAGAAAAACTCAATGTGATAGGAAAGTGAGAGAGCCTAAGTCTCTAAAGCATTTTCAGATCTCCTGAGAATGAAATGAAACTCGCACATTGTGACAGGGCTCAAAACAGTTTATTTATTTATAGAGTGGACCCTCCAAGAAGATTTAAAATCCCAAGGTAAAAGAAAGTATCACATAATTAGAGCATATGGATTTAATAAAAATAATGATGAGGTAGGACTTCATGCCTCAAAATTATCACTTTCTTAATATCTGGAAATTATTAACATATTGCTATATAATGATATGGAAATAAGGTTTCATAGAAGTGAAATTTGCTTATAATAAGATGACTTTCAAATAGGGAAGCTAACTTGAATTATTTGGGTAGATTCAAATGGACCTTAAATATGAAAAACAGAATCCATCAGAACCTGGGATTTTCTTTGTTGGTAAGTTTTTTTGTTTGTTTGTTTTGTTTTGTTTTGTTTTGTCTTTTTCCTTTTTATCGGTACCAGGGATCCAACTCACGACTGCTTGCTTGCAAGGCAGGCACTTATGCCGCTGAGCTAAATTCCCAGCCCCTTTTTTGATTTTTTTTTTTTGTCTGTTGGTAAGTTTTTAACTACATTTTCAATTTCATTAACTGATTTTGGGTTAATTTAGAATTTTTGTATCTTCTTGATTCAATTTTGTAAATTTGCAGACATATAGAAATGTGTCCATTTTTTGTGTATTTTCCATGTTGTTAAAGATTCTTAAAATAGGTATTGATGACCTTCTCAGCTGCTATAGGATCCATAATGATTTCACTCTTTTCATTCTTAATTGCATGAATTTGAATCTTTTCTTTCACTTTTTGATAAGATTGGCTAATGGTTTATCAATTTTATTTACTCTTTCAAAGAACAACTCTTTGATTCATTGATTCTTTTAATTGTTTTCTTAGCTTCAGCTGCATTAATTTCTGCTTTGATCTTTATAATTTCAATGTTCTACATCACTGATCATTCGAAAGATGTAAATTAAAACAATGCTGAGACTCCATCTCACTCTAGAAAGAATGGTTACTCCCGAAATACAAATCAATAACAAATGTTGGTAGGGCTGTGTGGAAAACGAACATTTCTCCAATGTTGGTGTGAGTAAGATTGCTGCAACCACTGTGGAAATCAGTGTAGAAATTCCTCAAAAAATTGGGACCAGAGATCCCATTTGACCCAGTTATTCCTAATTTTGGTGTTTCCCCAAAAGAATTGAAATCATCATATCAAAGCAGTATATGTGCACCCATGCTTATAGTGCTACAATTTGTAATAGCTAAATTTTGGAAACTACCCAAATGCTCATCCACCAATGAATGACAAAAAAAGTACATTTAAAAATTATCTATCTATCTATCTATCTATCTATCTATCTATCTATGTAGGGAGCGGCATGACCGCCCCATTGCTGCCTCCCCGCCTCTCTCCTATGGGCATATGATGCACCTCCCTACATTAACCATAATCCTCTCCTGCTTACGTCACATACCCAGACATGATGATGACCCTGTTGTATTCATCCCCGTAGCCTCTTCCTGTCCCACCAGCCTGCCCTTGCCTATAAAAGATGTGATCACTTCCTGAATAAATGAGGCTTGATTGGACTCCTCAACTTGCTTCCATCCCTCTTTGTCTCCCCCCTGTTTCTATTTCATCCCCGTTCCCCCTCCAGGTACACCCCACGGATTGATCTGCGGGCCGGATCATATCTATCTATCTATAATAAACATGTTAAACTGAAAATATCAGGAAAATGAATATTCAACTAGTAACTACAGAATGTTGGCTGCTGATACCTTGATTTTAGCTACCCCCAAAACTATGTCTAACATACAACTTACAGAACAATAGAATACTGTACTTGTGCTGTGTAAGTCTCCAAATTTGTAATAATTCTTTGTAATGGAAATAGAAAACTAATTTGGGATCCAGACTGCCTTTTTGAAGTGGCTCTGGCCATGAGGTAGGTCACAAATTGAAACAATGAACCTACAAATGAAAGGAGAACTTAAAGAAGCCAAATGAGGGAGGGAAGCTGAGCAGGCCAACACAGTAATGATCAGCAGTATTCTGAGAGGTAGTCACTCTCTGTCACCACAATTTACTATGGACCAAATACCTGCAGCAAATCTGAAAAACCAAATATGTTATTGGTGTACATGCTTACTTTTTTTTGTCAAAGTCAACAAGAAGTATAATTTGGTATAAAACCGAAGGCAGTAAATTGAACCTAAAGCTGTCATTTTAACAGATCAGAGAGATAAAGGAAGTTAGGAAGATATGACACTCACACAATGATGGAAAGGTGTTTGGTAGCATAAATAGGTTCTTAAAAGCAGGTGTTTAACTAAAATTATGCAAAACTTTGAAGGCTACAGAAGTTACACATGAAAGAAGATCCTGGGATGCACCAGGAATCTGCCTTCCCACATCAAGAATGATTGCAGTGGCAAAATAGTTCTGACACAACTAGAACTCTGCAGTTTAGTGAAGGTTTGAAGTTTCCACAGGAAATCACAAACGGTAAATTACGGTTAACTTTAGTCCTTGTTAGATTTTAGCTTAGCAGTAGGTTCCTTTCTCCTATTCACCAACAGGCAGTTGTATCTGTGTCTTTGGAGCTGTGCAAAGCCTCCAGAAGACAGGATGGGGGAAAGGGACCCTGTTTTCCAAGTACTGGGGATCCATATACCAGCATAAGTTACCATTTCTGACAACAGAGGTGCAGACAAAGAGGTGGATGGCCATCATGGTTTTAATTTTCTTCCCCCAGTGTTGCAAATCCATGTCCTTCTGGCTGGTGTGACTTACAGGGCATTGTAAGGCACAACTCACATCCCTGACTGTTCATCTTTTCCCACTTTGGGATCCAGATATTAAAAGCCACTTTAATGAAAATCAATTGCATGTAGAAAGGAAAGTTGGACACACTGTGTGTGTCCAGTGTTAGGTACAGGTGCAAGATCAGAAAGTTTTGAGAAGTGTATACTTCAGGCTGATGTGTGGCACAGAGACATCCTACAATGACCAAAAGACAAAAACTAAAAACATCAAAATCTAGAGATAGGGAATAAGCTGATTTCCAGAATAACCAAGTTATCATGTTATAACATTCAAATGTCCAGTCAAAAAAAGAGAAAAAAAGAAAAAGAAAGAAAAAAATATATGCAGAGAAACAGAAGTAAAAGAGTCTACCAAAAGAAATTGTTCTGATGGTAAATCTGGACAGAGCCCAAAGAAATCATTCGAAAGATTCTCAAAGGACAAAAGGAAATGAACTAGGGAGGAAGGAGGGGGAAAGAAATGACAGAAAAAGAAAAAAAGGGTAAAAGGGAAACAAAGCTTTGTAAATAAAGGGAAATTTGAAGGGAAAGGAGGGAATGGGGAGAAAAAAGGGCAAATCAAGGAATATCTTGCACAGGTACAAATTCCTACAATGAATTTGATCATTGTGAATATGTAAATTGTACCTACAAATTTAATAAAATTTAAAGAAAGAAAGGATGGAAGGAAGGAAGGAAGGAAGGAAGGAAGGAAGGAAGAAAGAAAGAAAGAAAGAAAGAAAGAAAGAAAGAGAAAAATCATATGAAAACAAAATGCAAAGCACCTAGGCTAGAAAGCCAAAAAGAATTTTTTAAAAAATGAATGAATATTGTTCCAGAAAAACATTGTACTAAAATTTATCTACTCATAGATTTGTGTCTCAAATTAGTCTGTGAACATCTCAGAAGGCATAGATGACGTTAGATGTTGACATCTCCAGTACCTACTACGGTTTGGCATTCAGAATGCTCTCAATAAATATTACTCACTACCTACTGTGGGAAATGGAACTTTATTCTGAAGAACATAAAACTGACTTGTATTTGGTCTAAACTTCAGATCATTTATCTATAGAATAATGTATTAATTGCCAAACATTAATTTTGTTGTTGTTGTTTGTTTGTTTGGTACTGGGATTGAGCTCAGGACCTTGTACTTGCCAGGCTGGTTCTGTGCCACTCAGCTATATCCCCACCCTAATTATTCAAGTATTGAAGTCATTTTCATAGTTTGTGAATGACGCAATATAGAAGCTAAAGGACAAAAATGCATGTGTGCATATGCGTGTGTTGAGTGGGTACCTGCATGAATGTTTTTTCTTTTAGTTAAAGAGGAGGCAGAAAGGAACAGAGAAAAAGGGGAAGGTGAGAGAGAAACAAATAAGAGATAGGAAGAAGTGAAGTAGGCAAAAAGAAGGGAGAGAAGGGTAAATAGAGACAGAGACAGAGACAGAGAGAGAAAATAAAGGAGTAAACATGAAATTAAAAGGTTATTTTAGTCAGAGAAACTCCTTCAAAAGACAGGTTAGTAACAGCACTGTCTTCAGCACAGCACTGTAGGAGCGCTTAGGCAAAGAACTATGCCTAAGGGTCTAGTTTAGGAATTTATATATGAGGTACGTCTTCTGCAGGCATCAGGAAACCACACATTCAATTCCGAGGAGAGTTGGATTAAGGCTTTGTGCTTGTGCCTATTCAAAGGTAGAGCCCTTCAGTTTTCAGTGTAGGATTTCCTTCTACAACCACAGAACTCTAAGCCAAACTCACAGATGGTCCAAAGAGCTATTGGCAATCTCCGTCTTAACTCAGTTTCCTTCCAGAGGAAGATTGTAAGAATTAGTCTGGAATTCAGAATTTTGTTCACTTACCACTCATTTATCAGAGAAATTGCAAGCACATCTGACAGAATGAGGAGAGGAAATCCTTTCTCTCCTGGTGGGATTGTGCAATGATCTCATATCCAGCGAAATTATTTTTCTGCAGATCACAAATTATTTTTATTGGAAATAAGGAAAAAAAGTAAGTACGTAAGCGATTGATATTATAGATGGAGGAAACCCATAAACCTCCATAACTTTATAAGTCTGGGAAGAGTTTATAGGTTATTAAATGGTAATAAATAAGTAAATGATTACTGAATTCTCAGTGATTCACCCTATTGAAGACCTCTTTCCTGCTCTGTAACATGATAATGTGCAAATAAATGTATGACTAATGCTTGAATTAAGAAAATTATTTAATATGATTTCAAGATTCTTGAAATCAGTAAAACGAATTTAGGTCCTTTTGACAAAAATAAAAATGCATCATTGCATTATTGCTATTAAGCAAATTGGAAAATTCTAAATAAAGATTTGTGGTTGAGGAAGTGAATGAATCTTTTTCCAGTCAAGAAAGTTTATGTAATCCTGAGTGGTCTAATCTAATACACATGGCAGAAGAACTTGAATTTTTTTGTCAAGGCCAGTATCTTTTCAGGGTACACAACAACTCATGGAGAGACAGAGGAAAATTATTAAAATTTCTACTTATAATGTTAAGCTAATAAAATAAGAACATGAGCTTTCCTGGTATTTCTACACAGTCTGTCACTGGACCGATCATTTGGTCATGGGAAACCTGGTTCCAAGTGTCACTGGTTGTGGAAGGTCACTGTGTGGAGATCCCAGGGGTCCAGGAAAGGGGCAGGTGTTCTCTGTTTACTTCTAGTGCACTGCACTAGCAGTTTCTGTGGGCCAGCATGAATGGATTTGTGTATTAAATTGTTTGATTTTAAACTATCATAAAATAGATGACTGGTCTTCAAACATTTTTTTCTCCAAGAGACACAGAATAAAGATGATACTGGTCATGCAAACAAAAGTGAGGAGCTCAAAAATAGCAAAGCTGACATTTTTTCTTAACTTTCTGGTAGCACTGAAACAAGAAATAATAGCAGTGCAATCAGTTCTGACAAGTGAAAAGACTTGAAATAATCCAGAAAGTGATCGGACATTTACTATTGTTTGTCCAAGGCATAAATTTTGTGATAAGCTCTCAGTTAATAAAGCTGCAAATTCAGCGTGATTAGCAGAATATATTAAAAAACTACTCATCTAACACTACTCACATGATTTTATATGATAAATTATTAAACAGCTCAGTAACATATTAATTATTGTATATTTTAATTCATGCACATATTTCATAGTATTAATATAAAAATATAATAGTGAGATACATGAGTAAATCAGAGCAATAATGTTTAATGGCAATATAGTTGAAAAATATGACTCTGAGCTTTCCAAATTTTACTGGGCAATTGTTTCTTTAAAATTCAACTAAAGAAATAATTTGAAGTCTAATTTTAGAAAGGCAGCTAATTATGTTATAGAGAGCACATAGGAGGAAGGAAGAAAAGAAACCTATTCTGATTTTGGAGTCAGGAGTCGAAGCAGATCTCAGGAAAGCAAGTGGATGTCTCCCTGTGTTCACTACAGAAAAATATTCCTGAGTAGAGTTGTATGTCCACAGGGAATCTTAATTTAAAGAAATAATTTAACCCCAAATAAAAATAATAAGTAAACAAAACAAAAATATGGGGGAAAGTGCCATGTGCAGGGAAAACAGACCACCCTTCGCCTTTGGCTGTTCCACACTAAAAGTTAGGAGAGGAAAAAGAAACACTTCTACTCTCCTAATAGAGCAATAAAGAGCTTCAATACACTCTTTCTTTTAAGAGATCTCTAGGGTTTAATTTGAAAAGATATAAAATGTCAGATCTCTGAGCTTTTCAAACTTTACTGGGCAAAGTAATCAATTAAAGATCAGTTTAAAAGGCACAATCTGATACTGTGCATCCAGATTTGAGCCTGAGATTCTGCATTTCAGATTCAGGAGATGCTGGAGCTGGTGGGCTGGCAGGTCCTAGTTAGCGAAGCAATGCTTTAGAGCCATCATCTCTGAAATTATTTCAGTGTCTATTGCATTAAATAAAAAATGTGAGAGTATACACCTCCCATGTATAGATATATTAATATATAAAGTCATACTGTTGCTATCATTTTTACCAATATTTTTGATGTTATGGAATGAAACCAGAAATAAAAATTATAAATGATGATATTACAAATAAATGGAAATAAATGAATTTCCAGTATTTCTTCTAGCACCTTTCTCTCTAGGATCATATTTTGTATCTTAGGAGTATTTACTGAATTCTGGAGGCTAGAGTACTAAAGTATAGCTATTAATTCTTGTTAAGTTTTTGTCTAAAATTTCAGTGGGCACTCCACAGGACTTGAGTCATAATAAAATAAATGGATATCAGTACTTCTAAAATGGGAATTAGTTGAGTCAAGCATAGCTTTCTAATATATAATGTCCAATGGGTATATTGCTTTGTAAAATTAATGATTATTTATCATTTTAACTCTCTCAAAACATAAAATAAATAGAAATTTCTCAAATAAATGGAGATAATCTAAAAGTGTTTTACTCAGCTGAATTGAAATAATACAAATTCTGACACAGTCAAATTTTTGCACATTCCTTTCCTTGTCTTCCACTTGCATCCTGGATAACCAAGAATTTCAGTTTGCACGCATTATGCACCACAGCTCAAACTACCTGCACAGGGTTCACTGAAGCACAACTATCCTCCTTCACAGCCATCTAAACTAACTCATACTGTAAGCAGATAAAACAAGATCACAGATCTTTCATGGGCTAACTATCAGAGTATACAGTTATTTTCCAAGTATGATTTTTTTTTGACATCTATCAATTCACCAATCTTGGAGACTTACTGTAAAATTTAAACAAGTTTTTGAATTTGCTGTTTGGAGGTGGAGATTGGTCAAAGCCTGGTATCACTGAGTACATGACCTGTAAAAGTATCACTGTCTCCCTGGCTGAATATTTCCCTCTATGCTTCTGGGCCACCACGACATGAACACTTTCCTCCACAGACCCTGCTACCAGGCCACTAAGAATAGACTATCCTGGGATGAGAGTCATCAATGCAACTACTGCCTCTAAACCCAAAGAGAGATAAGGTGAATAAGGTAACTAGAATCTGGGAGCAGAACTGCTGTATCAAGAGGGCAACATTAGCAAATGATGTCACTTTTAACCAAGTGGTCAGAAGCTCAGTTATGTATCCTGGTGACCTTTCCTCCTTTCCTTTCCTTTCCTTTCCTTTCCTTTCCTTTCCTTTCCTTTCTTTTCCTTCCCTCCCCTCCCCTCCCCTCCCCTCTCCTCTCCTCTCCTCTGCTCTCCTCTCCTCTCCTCTGCTCTCCTCTCCTCTCCTCTCCTCTGCTCTCCTCTCCTCTCCTCTCCTCTGCTCTCCTCTCCTCTCCTCTCCTCTCCTCTGCTCTCCTCTCCTCTCCTCTGCTCTCCTCTCCTCTGCTCTCCTCTCTTCTCCTCTCCTCTCCTCTGCTCTCCTCTCCTCTCCTCTGCTCTCCTCTCCTCTCCTCTGCTCTCCTCTGCTCTCCTCTCCTCTCCTCTGCTCTCCTCTCTTCTCCTCTCCTCTCCTCTCCTCTGCTCTCCTCTCTTCTCCTCTCCTCTCCTCTCCTCTCCTCTGCTCTCCTCTCCTCTGCTCTCCTCTCCTCTCCTCTGCTCTGCTCTCCTCTCCTCTCCTCTGCTCTCCTCTCCTCTCCTCTCCTCTGCTCTCCTCTCCTCTCCTCTCCTCTGCTCTCCTCTCCTCTGCTCTCCTCTCCTCTCCTCTGCTCTCCTCTCTTCTCCTCTCCTCTCCTCTCCTCTCCTCTCCTCTCCTCTGCTCTCCTCTCCTCTGCTCTCCTCTCCTCTCCTCTGCTCTGCTCTCCTATCCTCTCCTCTCCTCTGCTCTCCTCTCCTCTCCTCTCCTCTCCTCTGCTCTCCTCTCCTCTCCTCTCCTCTGCTCTCCTCTCCTCTGCTCTATTCTCCTCTCCTCTGCTCTGCTCTCCTCTCCTCTCCTCTCCTCTCCTCTGCTCTCCTCTCCTCTCCTCTTCTCTGCTCTCCTCTCCTCTCCTCTCCTCTGCTCTCCTCTCCTCTGCTCTCCTCTCCTCTCCTCTGCTCTCCTCTCCTCTCCTCTCCTCTGCTCTCCTCTCCTCTGCTCTCCTCTCCTCTCCTCTGCTCTCCTCTCTTCTCCTCTCCTCTCCTCTCCTCTGCTCTCCTCTCCTCTCCTCTCCTCTGCTCTCCTCTGCTCTCCTCTCCTCTCCTCTCCTCTGCTCTCCTCTCCTCTCCTCTGCTCTGCTCTCCTCTCCTCTCCTCTGCTCTCCTCTCCTCTCCTCTCCTCTGCTCTCCTCTCCTCTCCTCTCCTCTCCTCTCCTCTGCTCTCCTCTCCTCTCCTCTCCTCTGCTCTCCTTTCCTCTCCTCTGCTCTCCTCTCCTCTCCTCTCCTCTCCTCTGCTCTCCTCTCCTCTGCTCTCCTCTCCTCTCCTCTGCTCTCCTCTCTTCTCCTCTCCTCTCCTCTCCTCTGCTCTCCTCTCCTCTCCTCTCCTCTCCTCTGCTCTCCTCTCCTCTCCTCTGCTATCCTCTCCTCTGCTCTCCTCTCCTCTCCTCTGCTCTGCTCTCCTCTCCTCTCCTCTCCTCTGCTCTCCTCTCCTCTCCTCTCCTCTGCTCTCCTCTCCTCTCCTCTCCTCTCCTCTGCTCTCCTCTCCTCTCCTCTCCTCTGCTCTCCTCTCCTCTCCTCTCCTCTGCTCTCCTCTCCTCTCCTCTCCTCTCCTCTCCTCTGCTCTCCTCTCTTCTCCTCTCCTCTCCTCTCCTCTCCTCTCCTCTGCTCTCCTCTCCTCTCGTCTCCTCTCCTCTGCTCTCCTCTCCTCTCCTCTCCTCTCCTCTGCTCTCCTCTCCTCTCCTCTGCTCTCCTCTCCTCTGCTCTCCTCTCTTCTCCTCTCCTCTCCTCTGCTCTCCTCTCCTCTGCTCTCCTCTCTTCTCCTCTCCTCTCCTCTGCTCTCCTCTCCTCTGCTCTCCTCTCCTCTCCTCTGCTCTCCTCTCTTCTCCTCTCCTCTCCTCTCCTCTCCTCTGCTCTCCTCTCCTCTGCTCTCCTCTCCTCTCCTCTGCTCTGCTCTCCTCTCCTCTCCTCTCCTCTGCTCTCCTCTCCTCTCCTCTCCTCTCCTCTCCTCTCCTCTCCTCTGCTCTCCTCTCCTCTCCTCTCCTCTGCTCTCCTCTCCTCTGCTCTATTCTCCTCTCCTCTCCTCTGCTCTCCTCTCCTCTGCTCTCCTCTCCTCTCCTCTGCTCTCCTCTCTTCTCCTCTCCTCTCCTCTCCTCTGCTCTCCTCTCCTCTCCTCTCCTCTGCTCTCCTCTCCTCTCCTCTGCTCTCCTCTCCTCTGCTCTCCTCTCTTCTCCTCTCCTCTCCTCTCCTCTGCTCTCCTCTCCTCTCCTCTCCTCTCCTCTGCTCTCCTCTCCTCTCCTCTCCTCTGCTCTCCTCTCCTCTCCTCTGCTCTCCTCTCCTCTGCTCTCCTCTCTTCTCCTCTCCTCTCCTCTCCTCTCCTCTGCTCTCCTCTCCTCTCCTCTGCTCTCCTCTCTTCTCCTCTCCTCTCCTCTCCTCTCCTCTCCTCTGCTCTCCTCTCCTCTCCTCTCCTCTCCTCTGCTCTCCTCTCCTCTCATCTCCTCTCCTCTGCTCTCCTCTCCTCTCCTCTGCTCTCCTCTCCTCTGCTCTCCTCTCTTCTCCTCTCCTCTCCTCTGCTCTCCTCTCCTCTCCTCTGCTCTCCTCTCTTCTCCTCTCCTCTCCTCTGCTCTCCTCTCCTCTCCTCTGCTCTCCTCTCTTCTCCTCTCCTCTCCTCTCCTCTGCTCTCCTCTCTTCTCCTCTCCTCTCCTCTGCTCTCCTCTCCTCTGCTCTCCTCTCCTCTCCTCTGCTCTACTCTCTTCTCCTCTCCTCTCCTCTCCTCTGCTCTCCTCTCCTCTCCTCTCCTCTGCTCTCCTCTCCTCTCCTCTACTCTCCTCTCCTCTGCTCTCCTCTCTTCTCCTCTCCTCTCCTCTGCTCTCCTCTCCTCTCCTCTCCTCTCCTCTGCTCTCCTCTCCTCTCCTCTCTTCTGCTCTCCTCTCCTCTCCTCTGCTCTCCTCTCCTCTGCTCTCCTCTCTTCTCCTCTCCTCTCCTCTCCTCTCCTCTGCTCTCCTCTCCTCTCCTCTGCTCTCCTCTCTTCTCCTCTCCTCTCCTCTCCTCTCCTCTCCTCTGCTCTCCTCTCCTCTCCTCTCCTCTCCTCTGCTCTCCTCTCCTCTCATCTCCTCTCCTCTGCTCTCCTCTCCTCTCCTCTGCTCTCCTCTCCTCTGCTCTCCTCTCCTCTCCTCTGCTCTCCTCTCTTCTCCTCTCCTCTCCTCTGCTCTCCTCTCCTCTCCTCTGCTCTCCTCTCTTCTCCTCTCCTCTCCTCTCCTCTGCTCTCCTCTCTTCTCCTCTCCTCTCCTCTCCTCTGCTCTCCTCTCTTCTCCTCTCCTCTCCTCTGCTCTCCTCTCCTCTGCTCTCCTCTCCTCTCCTCTGCTCTCCTCTCTTCTCCTCTCCTCTGCTCTCCTCTCTTCTCCTCTCCTCTCCTCTGCTCTCCTCTCCTCTCCTCTCCTCTCCTCTCTTCTCCTCTCCTCTCCTCTGCTCTCCTCTCTTCTCCTCTCCTCTCATCTGCTCTCCTCTCCTCTGCTCTCCTCTCTTCTCCTCTCCTCTCCTCTGCTCTCCTCTCCTCTGCTCTCCTCTCCTCTCCTCTGCTCTCCTCTCTTCTCCTCTCCTCTCCTCTCCTCTGCTCTCCTCTCCTCTGCTCTCCTCTCCTCTCCTCTGCTCTGCTCTCCTCTCCTCTGCTCTCCTCTCCTCTCCTCTGCTCTCCTCTCCTCTCCTCTGCTCTGCTCTCCTCTCCTCTCCTCTGCTCTGCTCTCCTCTCCTCTCCTCTCCTCTGCTCTCCTCTCCTCTCCTCTGCTCTCCTCTCTTCTCCTCTCCTCTCCTCTGCTCTCCTCTCTTCCCCTCTCCTCTGCTCTCCTCTCCTCTGCTCTCCTCTCCTCTGCTCTCCTCTCTTCTCCTCTCCTCTCCTCTGCTCTCCTCTCCTCTCCTCCCCTCTCCTCTCCTTTCCTTTCCTTTTTTTCTTTCTTCCTGTATGAAAACATCAGAAGCCAGAGAGCAAATGAAACTTATCACATAGAGATAAATTTCTGTACCCACAGCAGGACATAGAAGAAAGGAAAACTGAAGGGGAGACACCCAACAAAAACTGCAAATACATACCACGCACCAATTCCAGGCATTTAAATATGCCTCTCAATTATGCTGTTCCTGTGATGTAGTTATTCCTGGTTGACTTACATAAAGTAATGTATACACTTTTTAGAAAATCTTGATGCTGATCAGCCGGAATCCATTTTTCTCAAGGCAGGTTATGAAAAAAAGCACTGTAGATATGGTAACAGTTCCTACCAAGACACTGAAGTATCACAACTTTTGGCTATGTATCCCAAAACATGTATTGAAGAATCCAAGAGGTGTATAGAAGACACAAAAAAGGAAAAAAATCTCTGGCTTTAATGGAAGACAAGAAATAAGATTTCTCTTGCTTATCATCAAACATTGCTTTGGGATAAGCTAATCATTCTCATAATTTGGGACCAGACCAGCAGCATCAGCATTATTTGGAAAATTGTGAGAAACTCAAACCCTAGAGACTCATCAAAAACAAACTGAATCAGAGACTAACAGTATTAGATATTTCAGTCTGTTTTAGTCTGATGAAAGATTCTGATTCTCATTAAAGATTTGTAACCACTGAGCTCAATAATGCCTCCTGGAGTCATCAGGTTTAGTGAATAAAAACATAGTACAACTGGTTGAGCTTGGATTTTAGATAAATAAGTAATTTTGTTACTGTATATTATGGAAATTTAATGTAATGAAATGTCTTGAATTTTGTGAGGAAACACTAATCTGTACCTGAAATTGGACAAGTTGGTCCAGGGGACCAGACAAATTGGTGCACAGTAAATTGAGAACAACCCAGAAGGGTAATGTTTGTGCTGCAAATAGGTTAACATAACCAATAACATTGAAAACATGGTCATCCAGAAACAGCCAATGTCTCCCGAGAGCTTCTAAGAGATCCAAGTTCTCAACCCCAATTCACAACCATTAAATCAGAAACTCGGAATGTGACCAGAGGACAGACTTACCAGACTCTTCTGCACCCTGAAGTTTGAAAAGCATTGTACAGCTGACTTCTCTATCTACAGGTTGCAGATTCAGCCAAACACAGATGGAAAATATTATAAGACTTTTCAAAAATGGTCAAGATATGACATATAGAACAATTCCTCAAACAAATTCATTATGCATTGCATACATATACTAATGCATTTTTAAACTGTTCCTGTATTAAACATAACTTTTCTTGCTGTTATTACCTAAATAATATAGTATGGAAATCTTTACTGTTATATTCAGCGTTAAAAGTAATCTAGAGATAATTTGAAGTATAAGAATTTTGAGAACCTTCAGGTCTAAACATCATGTAGGAAGGAGGTAAGCCCTAGAACCAGGCTTCAGCAGATACTAAGGAATAACTCTAATAACTGCTTTCCAGCAATGATCTCTATCCCTGCTTCCTTCAAATACCCAAAGTTGAGAAGTTTTACCTATAGAGTCTGTTTCTTGCAAGAAATTAGGGAATGAATGTTTGACCTGAGGAATTCTTTTATGACCTGTTCATATAAGGGCTGAATTATGTTCATTAGAAATGAATAAAATCCAGCAATACATTCCCTTGGTGTTCACAGAAAAGATCAAAGCCAGAAAACCAAAGATAGCCTAGTGCATTCCTGTTCACCATGACTCTTTTCACAGTGGTCAATAACAGAATCAACCTAGATGCCTGAAAATGGATGAATGGATAAAGAGAATATGAGATTTATAGACAATGAACTACTTACAGTCATAAGGAAAAACAAAATCATGTCATTTTCAGGAAAAGGGATGGAAGTAGAGATCATCATGGTAAAAGAAATAAGCCAATCTCAGTTTTTCTCATGTTCAATCTAGAAAAACTAAGATAACATATAAGTAGGAGATCTAAGGGGAAGAGAAGAAAGGGAAGGGTGAGGGAGGAAATGGAAGGTAAACAGGGGCAGCAGGAAAGGTGGTATAATCAGAGCATGCTACACTTTTATAAGGGCACATGGAAAAGCCATGATGAGATGCATTAATTTGTTTAATGACTATGCAATAATCATTGTAATAAAATAAACATACAGTGTTGTGTCAAAATTTCATAGTTACATTCTGTGTACATCTGATTTACAACCAAGCTTTCTTACTCAATATTTTTTCTATTAAGTTTATTGGTACATTTTAGGTACACATAATAATCAAACTCACCATAGGAAATTTGTACGTGTACATGATATATTTTGATTCTTCTTTTTTTTTTCCTATTCCCTCTCCTCCTTTCCAGTGTTTTGCCTTTCCCTATTACAAAGCTTTGTTTCCATTTTATCCTTTTCTACTGTCTTTTTACCCTTTTCCCTTCCTTCCTTTCCCCTTCCTCCTTCCCTAGTTCCTCTTTCTTCTTGAACAATTTCTTCCCATTTCACAACATCCATTGTATATTTGTTCATTTATGCTTTCATTTTCTTGTAACAGACAGATAATGTGATGTTTATACTTGTGAGTCTGATTTATTTCACATGAGATTGTGTTCTCAAATTGCATCCATTTATCTAGAAATGTATCAAATTTTTGTTTCTTTATGACTGAGTAGTGCTCCATTATATAGAAAAATCGTATCTTTTTTAATCCATTCATTTGTTGAAGGACACTTGGGTTGTTTCCAAGATTTGACTATTACAAACTGCACAGCGGTGAACATGAGTACACATATATCACTGTGGTATGTGGTTTTTTTATTCTTTTGGGAAGTTATCCAAAAGTATAGTATAACTGGGAACTCTAGCCCTTTTTTAGGACTCTCCACACTGATTTCCACAGTGGTTTCACCTATCTACAGTCCCACCAACAGTGAAGAAGAGTTTCTTTAGCCCCATAGCCCCTCTAGTGTTTGTTATTGGTTTATTCTTGATGATAGCCATTCTTTCTAGAGTGAAATGGAATTTCAGCATTGTTTTAATTTGCATCTTTTGTTGAATGACCAGTGAGAATGTTGATCATTTTTCATATATCTATTTGTAATTAGTGTTTCTTCATCTGAGAAGTGTGAATTCATCTCAGATGCCCAATTTTGAGGATAAGTGAAACAGACTGGAAGATGTAGAATAGACTCCAAATAGACTCAGCCACCTTTTAGCTCCTTTCACAAAGGAGCTAAACATCTTCACTGGAAGAATGATAGCCTCTTTAATAAATGATTCTGGAAAAATTTTGGATTACTAGTCTAAAATTAGACACATGTCTATCACCATTCGCTAAACTAAAATCAAAATGGATCAAAGATTCAAATATTAAAACAGAAACATTAAAGTGTAAATAGAAAGAACACTTGAAGACATAGATACAGACAAGGATTTTATGAACAAAACACAAATTGCATAGGAAACAGTACCAAAAATCAATAAGTGGAATCTCATCCTATTAAAAAGTTTCTGTACAGCAAAAGAAATCACCAACGAGGGAAAAGTCAATTGATAAAATGGGAAAAAAAATGTTATCAAGTTGTACCTCAGACAAAGGACTTGTATCTAAAACATATAAAGAATTGAAAACAATCAGTTCTCTCAATTTTAATAATTTAATTATTGTTTACTAAGTAAACAAATAAAACTATAAATAATTTTTAAAAGATGATATGAATAACAAACCTCTAAAAAATTCTTCTGAATTATGGGCTATTGATTAGAGGACAAACAGAAAGTAGATGATTTGTTAATAAAAATGCAACAATATTAAAGATGTAATCACTTAAAAAAACTACTTTAAATTACTTTTACTTCCTTTATATAAAGGAAAAAGGCAATAGACCACTAAGGAGAAATTTTTAATTTCTTTTAATAGAAAAATTCAAAAAAACTCTCTTCTCTTTTGGCTGTTCAATTAGACAAAAAAATTAGTATAGACATAGAGCATCTGCAACATGGTCAGGAAGCTCAACTTGCTAACCATGTACGCAGTCTGGACAGCAGGTGAAGAATGTAGTTATTTTCTGTTACACATATATCCAAATACTGACTACTTTCAGAGTCATAAAGTTTCAATGCATTTTAAAGAACAGCTATAGTTCAGATCATGATGCTTGATTTAAAATATAATTAGCCTAAAAATTAATATTAAAACTATTTTATTGGAGTCTTCCCTTAGCAAATTTAAAATGCCTTTTTATACTGGAAAAAGGAATCATAATAAAAATAAAAGCATGTCAAGAAGTTAATGATGACAGAAAATAGCATCATAGGAGAAAATTTATAAGACATTAAATATAGTGACTCCTAAGATATTTATTGTTTGAATCCCTTACATAGTAAAGAAGAAAACTACAAAACTCAGTGAGCCATCTCAGAATAGCAAAAATTATGACAAAACACATAATAAAATCAGTATTTAATAAAGTAAAAGCAGTAAAATGATAAAGTTAAAAGTAATGATTTTTTCCTTTGAAAAATAACCAAGAAATGAAGACCATGGGAGTTATGAATCCATGGAGACAGCCAGCAGAAGCAACCAGGACAGGCTCTAATTTCCCAGGAATCCTTAATTAAGGAAGCACAAGGTGAGAGCAGCCTCTGACCGGGGTCCTGAGAATAGCTCCTGTTGTTTGATGGAGGAGAGTTTAATAAAGGCACAGTCTACAAAGACGCAGATAGGTTTTAAGGATACCAGCAAAGGTTAAGTGACAGGAGGACATTCACTTTTACCATCCCAAAAAGGCAAAGAAAGAGCATCTTTTTCAGAATTCAAAGGGATGGATGGGAAAAGGACTCTGACCTCAATACCTACCATTCTGCAAATTCCACTGACATTTCCCATTTACTGAACCCAACTGAGAGATTTTGATTAAAGCAATTCCATGTACCAGAGATCTAAAGAAATGGGGGGAAATCCCTGTCTCCTCCAGGAAGTCAAGACTTTGATTACAGAAGCTCTGGCTGCAGTGAGATGCTGGGCAGACACTTCAGGAGCTGTGTTACTGTGCGTGAGGCCTTGATTCCCTCCCTTTTGTAGTGGCCTGGAGTCTTACATGGAACTCCTCTGTTTCATTCCTTTGCTGATCTTGTGAAAGGTCCAGATAGGATGGCAAATTCCACAGGCATATATCTGCACATAGCATGGCAAGATCCATAGTCAGCATTCATGACAAAGCCTGCTCAAGTTATGCTGTGTCAGAGTCCTTTAATTTCAACTTACAGAACTGCCAGGTTCCCTATAGCACAACCTTCCAACCTGCCCTGATGACTTCAGTCTTAAAGAAACCATCTTGATGATCATCCTCTCTTACCTACTTTTCATGTTGAAGTGGTCACCATTTATATACGTGTTGGATTATAGGATGTTGGAACATCCATAGGTTCTTTATGTCATGGACAACATCACAGGACCATGATACTGCCATGGATTTGCAGATTTTACAATTTTTCCAGTCATTTCACCAGCTTCCGGGATGGAGATAGTATTAGATATTACACTGTATCAGCCATTTTGAACAGGTAGTGCTCAGAATTTCACTGAGATTGAGGACATGGATCTGAAATGGTTTTGGTCTCTTTGAAAAGAGAAAATGTAGTTAATGATTTAGAAAAGATGTGTTCCAGTGGTTTGAGTCAGGATTTTAAATTATTTACCAAATTCAGGCTGAAAAAAAAAAAAAAACAGAATGAATATTAAAGAAAATCTGTTTGCCAAAAACTGAGACTTTAAATAGAAAGCCAATAGTCCTCAGTACAAGTGCTCTGTTTCTCAGACTGCAGTGACTTCAGACATACTTTTCCTATACACATGGCAAGTGCATTAAGAGTTCTTGAAATGATAACTAGGTGAATTTTAAATAATCTTTTAGAATGAATTTTCTTTTCATTCCTTTGTTTTCTCCATTGGAAATTGTTACTTATATTCCTCCGGAGTGGTCTGAAATTTAAATTTTGTTTGCAAAATATTCTAACCGACTAAAAAGAGACATATGCTGACAATTTCTATGCAGGTTTTGCTCTTGTTTGTTTGTTCCTTTTAAAAACACAGCTGCATTAAGAAATCATTTGTTGGAGCCATTCTGAAAGAACAGTTGCATATATAGTATATCGAATCTTCCAGACAAATTTCAGGCAATAACACAGTAGTCCAATTTATATGAGCTACAGTAACATATTCTGTCTCCTGGGGTATCTAAACTTTATTGTAAGTGTCTTCCAAGATCCTATGAATGATCTCTACCTTATTCCTTTCTTTCAGTTTATTTTCTTGTAGTGTATTGTTATGGTTTAAATCTAAAGTGTCTCTGCAAATTCTCCTGTGTTTGGAAGTGATTGAATCAGTACACATTAAACTCTTCAGTGGATCCATTCACGGAGGATGAGCGCAGTAGCTGAATGTGTGGTGGGGGTTGTGGCCTGGATGGAGGAAGGTCATTGGGAGGGAGAAGTGAGGAGTAGCCTGGAAGGGTGTATTTTTGTCTCGGGTTCTTCCCTATCTCTCTATTTCCAGGCTTCCATGGAGTTAGCGGCTATCTTTCTTCAGGTGGCCTTTATATCATTCCATTTCTACTTTGGAGCCAACCAACTTTGGAATAAACCCACTGGAAACTGTAAGCCACACCAATTTTCAGCCTGTAAGTTGCAGCAATCAGGTATTGTATCTCAATGATGGGAAGCTGAGTAAGACACCTGGTTTTCTTTCTTATGTAAAAGAATGTATCTGTGCTTTCCAAGGTCCTGACTCACAAAGATCCAGCTCTGCTCCCTTTTCTCCCTGTTACTGTGGTTTCAATGCATGTGGCTTCAGAAACAAACCAACATCCTTGCTTTTGTCTCTCTGCCTAGAGTATTCTTACTCTTTTGAAGTCATTGGACTATCGTCTACTCATTCTTTATCTTTCAGTTTAACTATCACTTGTTCCAAGAAAACTTTTCTAACCTTCTCATAAACAAGAGAGCCACTACCAGTGATATTTTAAGCCAAATCAGAATATTAAAAGGAATACAAGAATCCAAATGTTTTAGAGGAAAGTGTCCAATCAGTAAGACAGGTAAATGTAAAGATGCTGAATTAGAAAGTAACATGAAAAAGACAACATGGTTGGAGAATAGCAAGTAAAGGGAAGAGTAGTAAATGATGTAATCAGAGAAACAGACAAAGACTACTGCCTGAATCTATAAGTAATTTACATATTAACATAAACATAATGGGAAGTCAGAGGAATTAAGTAGTTAGTGATGTAACTTAGTTTCCATTGTATGTCATTTCATCTCTCTATAATACTCAAATTATAAAATTCAAATGAAGAAATTCAAATCTTTGCTTCCATCATCAACATTCTCTGCATTTTGGTCAAGTGTGACCTACTAAATTGGAAACACACAGCCTTTTAGTTTCTATATTTTTCCAACTCTATCTCTCTCTCTTTTTGAGACTAATAAAACCTCAAAGATATTCCCCAAACATCTGTACTTATATTGTACTGGCTACATATAAGAATCACCAAGGGTACTCATTAAAACCTGACATTCCCGGGTGAAGAAGCCAGTATTTTTAGTTGCAAACACCAGAACTCACTCTTACAAGTTGAAACAAAAAAGAACTTATTGCAGCTTTTTTTATTTCTCTCAAAATCCTCAGGGTATCAAAGATTGAGATTTCAACTCACAGGCTATTGAGACAAAGATAATATGGAAACCACGCCACTGTTTGGAACCAGCCAAGATTTTTTTCACTGTTCCTGTGCTTTGGTACCCAGCATGGATACTGAGTGATGAATGGGAAGCCAGGGCACTGAGCAGAGCGTTCCATGCAGGATCACAACTAGCACAGCCCCCAAGGCTTCTGTTTCCTTGCCCTGTTCCAGTGCATCACTGATAAAACAATACTTCCTTTCTTACATTGTTTTTTGCTACATGAAACCCATGAATGGTTACTTGTATAGAACCTAGGACACATGCTATAATCCCAGCCATACATCCACTGCAAATTTAAGCATTCCAGTTTCTGTATTACGAGGATGTGGTTTATATGATGGGAATAACTATAATGTATAGGTGGTGGCACAATGATTCTGAGAGACACGAGTAATTTCACACAAGTATAATCTGCTCCCTATTATCAGCAGAAGTTCATCATTTGTGTCCCTCTTCATCTTTGTATCATTCTCAGAAAATAGAATACCATGAAACTCTGGATGGAACAATGCTTTACTCACATTTAGAAGAGACAGAGCAAAATTAATGTATTTACCAGCTCTCTGTCCTATAACAACATTTCTAAAATTAAAAACAAAACTTAAAAGGAGGAAAAAGTTTATTTTGGCTCACAGTTTCAGAGGTTTCAGTACATGGAGATATATATATATATATATATATATATATATATATATGTCCTTGATATCCTCCTCTGCTGCCCTGATTTGATACCAGCCAATTTATGAACTGAAACCTCTATAAACTGAGAGCCAAAAGAAACCTATCCTTCTTTAACTTGTCTGTGTTGGATATTTTGTCCCAGCAATGAGAAAGTAACTAAGACACATAGTGATGGAGGATGCTTATCTCTTTGTGGCCTGGAGACAAGAGCAAGATGGAGGAATAGGGTGCTGGATCACCCTAATCTCCTTCAAGGGCTCACTCTCAATGACCTAACTTCCTTTCCCCAGGCCTTATGCCCTAAAGGGTCAACTCCCTTGCGATAGCACCATTAATAGGGGAGTGAACTTTCAACACATGAGCCTTTGGGTAACATTTAAGGTTCAAACTACCCAAATTAGCTTCATTAATGTGCATCCATTGCTACTTCTCAGTGAGTGGGTCCTTTCTGGTTGGTGACATAGTATAACTGGCCTATACACTGTCATTTTAGGCTGCAGCAGAAGACACTGTCACCTCCTCACTGAAGACCATTATTTTGGTTTTTTTATTAAAAAGTAATTCAGTTTCTTGGACTGAGGCAATATGCTGAATTCAATCATAGTCCATATTAACCATTGAAACATAGTTGGTATTAAAGATAATCCTAAATCCAGATTATATGTTTTTCCTGGAGATGACAAACATGGACCCTGCCATAATGAAAAGGCTCCAGTGTAATTCATCTACCGCCTGTAGGCTAGTTGGACCTTCTATGTACAGGATGATAACAGGGCTCAGAACTGGTTACATAGCACAAGCCACTTTTACAGAATATAAATCCCTGCTCTTGAGCTCTTATATAATCTCCAGTCCCATCTTCATGATTCTGTTGCATGCACTGTGGGATTGTTGATGGAAAGGGACTGCAGTGCATCAGGTAGACCTTTTCCCACCTGACTGCTAATATAATTCTCTGCTTTGAGCAGCTTTTAACAACTATTTGTAAAGTGTTATACTCAAAGCACTTTATTAAATCTCTTTAATCAAATTATCATTCAAACTTTTCTATCTTCAGTAGGCTAGACATCTTAATTTCAAGACCATGAATGCCCAGCCAAACCAAACCTCAGGAAAAACAGCAAAATAAAGAAATATAGTCATCATAAAATAAAAGTCACACTGAAAGCAGTAAAAATGAGAATTGGCCTTCCCATAAAAAAGAAAGGCCAAAGAATAAGTTTTTAAAAATTCAACATGATGAAATAAATGGCATTAAACATAAATGAAACACAAAATTTAAATGATGACAGAAGAAATCATCCAGAAGACAAAGTGTTTCAACAAGTGTGTAACTGATATCCCTGAGTCAGTTAAATAAATTGGATAAAACTTTTTCAAATGCACAAATCTAGAAAACTTATCAAACCTAAAAACAATGTTGGAGTTTACAGATTTAAAAGTTCTTTATGACTTGGTAAATATGATGAATTTTAAGATTAAAGAAACAATCCTTTGGATATCATGCCAGGTGCAAAACAGTATCATCTCTAAGATGGAGCTAGGAACTGGCCAGCTCATATTTTCTATAATAAATAGTAAAAGATGGTGGAGTTATACCTATAAAGCACTTAGGAAGTAGAAGCGTGAATGTTTATTTTTTAATCCTCCACACTATTGTTCCAATAAAAAAGTTACACTCAAATATCTTAACCATTCAAGTCCTAGGACTTTTGTGAACAAGTTATGCTTGAAGTACCTAGAGAAATTAGTCAACCAAAAGATAAACAGAGAATTAAAGGTAAAATATCCATGTTAAGCTTTGAAAACATTCAGCTTTAGAAAAAAGACACACTGTGAAAGTAATATAATTATGATTGTTAGATGGAAAGGGAATTTAAACAAAGTTGATTTCTTCACCTTCTTATTATAGGATATAAAAAGAGATAATCTGAAATAGCATTGTATAACTATGCAGGTATAATTATCAATAAAGACATAAGGATTTTAAAGAAAGATGAAATATTGGCTAATACAGTGGTAAAATAATGGAAAAGGAAAGAAATATACTTATTTTAGTCATAACTTATACTTGAAAATGAGTAGATACTGTCTGAATAAGCAGAAAGATGCATATGTTTCATAAAGTTAAAATGTATGCATTTACCTTTTTAACCAATTAATTCTGAATGTAAGCAATTTTATATTCAAATTCAATTAAATATACTTGATAAATTATATACACATATTAGTCAGCTTTCTATTACTATAAGAAGTACCTGAGATATTTCACTTAAAAAGAGGAAAGTTTTATTTTGGAGCATAGTTTTGGAGATTTTGCTTCACAGTTTTCCATTCAGCAACCTTTGGGCCTGTGGATAAAGGGGAATGAAACTCCCAAACTACTGTGACCACAAGCTACTGTTCTCTAAAACTAAATTTTAGGAACAATGGAGGTGAAGGGTAGAATATACTTATCGTGAGAAAACAAGCTTCTGTCTGAAGAGAGACAGAAGAGGGTCCCAAACAGGTTGCCAAGGACTCTGTCTTTTCCAGGAACTTTAATAAAGTAAAACCATAAGTTCAAGGTGGGGGAAGACTGGGAGCTCACAAGGCAGATGGGCATAAAGTGGGATATAACTACAGTTAGCCAATAAGATCAGTAGTTCAGGTAAAATTGATTACACTAGGAACAAATGGGAAAGTGAGTCACCTAGAAAGCAGGCATTCTTACAGAGCTGTGATTCTTTCCTAGAGGAATGGGAACTATTTAGGATATCAATCCTCAGGATATCAGTGCATTTGTAAGATCTTTTGTCTTGAGGCCTGGTCCACAGCAGGAGGCATCAGCTTCCCAGCAGCTGCCAGGTGTCTGCACTGGCTCCATTGAGGACCTAGCCCTACCTCACTGCCTGCAGCACTGTGACAAGGAGCTACATTTTGCCAGAAGTATGTAATAGAAAAGGATGCCTATCTCAGGGTTTCCAGGAAGGAGAGAGAAGAGAAGAAAAGAGAAGGGAAAGGGAAGAAAAGAGAAGGGGAAGGGAAGGGAAGGGAAGGGAAGGGAAGGGAAGGGAAGGGAAGGGAAGGGAAGGGAAGGGAAGACTCCATGCTTCCCAGGTGGATTATATTTTTTTTTCCAAAAAAGAGGTCAGCTTCCCAAATTCTGTGCTTGTCACCATGGTATCTCATCCACGTTGATGGCTTCTTTCATCCACTATACACTCTACCTCATGCAATGGCTGTAGAAAACTTCTCTGTGAAGTTTTTGATGCCCATAGGAAAGCTGCTTCCTATTTTGTGGTTACCTAATACATATAATATAGATTTGCAGTTACTTATAGCAGTTTACTTAGTAGCTGGATAAGGATTTCCAGTTATTTCTTTTTATTTCTTTTTACCTTTTTTCTCACTGCTAAATTGGATACTTCTACTAGGTAATGATTCTTTTTTTATAACTCCTTTTTTTTCAGCACTTAGCATCATTTAAACAAGTAATGAAAAGACTAGAATAATCTTTATTACATGTATTTTTTTTCATTGTTAAAATTTTGTGCGGACAAATTTTCATTTTAAAAATTATGCATATGCTATACACAGATAAATTGATAGCATAGAAATAAATAGTACAGATACAAATATTGATCAACATGCTCAAAATGCTGTTAAACTGGTTGAAAACAAACATTAGAATATGTTTATAATTATATATATATAAGCATTTTGTATTGTATTTAACATGGAGTTAAAATTCAGTAACTATTTGTTGGGATTAAATAATTAATTTGCACATGGCCATTGGAAGGAAAGTAAAATTCAGAAAAGCCTAGCCATTATTTTGGAGATAGCATATGAAGTATATGAACAATGCTTTTATTTACCCAGTAATAGTATTTTCATCTCTACAAAGTAAGTTGAAGTGCTCAAAAGGAGAGTGTACATTTCCCGTGAGAAATTTCTTAATTTTACTCTCTTTCTGAGAATTAGTCAAACACTGAATTTCTAGGATTAGTCATCTTTTTCATGTTTTGCTAGGAACTATATCTGCTTCTTTGTTTGCATTAACTGAATATAAGTTTTATTTTTACTTTTAACAAGACTTAATTTACATTTATTTTTAACACATGAACATATTGTACAAAGATTTTATACTGAATACATGACATTCATTAAGCCAAGAAGAAAGAATTTAAAGCAAATTTTAGCTACATTGTTGAAATACAAATATGTAGATTTTATGACTGAAAAAAAATCTTTTTTTTTTTTTTTTTTTTTTTTTTGGTCTTTTTGAGGCAAGGTCTCATCATGCAATTCAGGCTGGTCTTGAACTCACTTTGTATCTGAGGCTGACCTCAAACTCACAGCAATCCCAAGCTTCAGCCTCCCGAGTGCTGGAATTAGAGGCATGTGCCACCACTCCTGGCTGACTGAAGAAACCTTATTTGTGCTTCTTCATCAGGAATCTCAACTGACCCTCTAACTTTTTCACACATCAAGTAAACTGAAAAGAAAGCAAAGCAAATGCTATGTGTAAATAAAGACAAAACTGTATAAAAGCTATTGTGAAACAAGAGAAAATGTTCAAATGAGGAGAAGAACACAGAAGGGAAGAAATGAAAGAATGAGAAAGTTTTTAAAAATGACAAAAGAGGAAAACATGGAAACCAAACTTTTGTAAATGAGAGGGAAGGAGAGCTTGAAGAGAGGTGGGGAAACAGGAAATAAAAGAAACAAGTTATGTCATGCAGAGGTACAAATTCTCTACGATGAATGTGATCACTACATATATCTAAAATATACCAGTAAAATCAGATAAGAAAGTTTAAAAATTGAAAAACAAAAGCAACCTAATAAAAATAGAAAAAAAAAAAAAAAAACTTTAAGTAGATTAGCTGACAACATTTTTACAAAAACCTGTACAGTATTTTGCAACAGATTAAACAGCTATGTCCTGCTCTGTGCAGGTCATCGACTTGTTAACTGACCAGACTATAATATAAAGGGGCAGCTGGGAAGGAGCCCAGATAGTGGGAATCCAAGTGTACGTGCAATGTACAACTTCGTATCTGTGTCTACCCAACAGCACAGTGGCTGCTGCAGCTAGAAGATAAAACCGGTTCTAAGAGATGAGCTCAGAACTATTCACACAAACTTCTAAAGGACAAAAGGCAAATGCTGAATTGTGGTTTATCATGTACGTTCACAGTTTGGCAGAAGCCAAGAGGTTCACAGTTGTGTATAGAGACTGGTCACTGGAGAAGCTTGTGCAGGAGCGCGTAGACCCTGTCATATACTGCAGTGTGCATCGGATATGGCAAACCTTTTGTAACCATAGTGTCTCGCCTAGAAATGGGAGACAATCCTGAGTGAGCTGCAAGCTGTAGTTTGAAAAAAATGTTTTTACTTAGATGTTGAGGAGAAAGAAAGGCTTATCCCCAAACGGATCATGTATGAGAAACTATAACACCTGACCTGAGTCTCCATTCCTTGATTGGATGAGTTATTGTTTTCTTTATCTTTTCATGAAGTCAGATTTTACCGCTGTCAGACTGTTAACTTTTTCTTTTCTCTTTCTCTTATGCATTCCTACTTGGGTCTACAGACAATGGAGCAGCGTTTTGGAAAATCAAGCTAGGTATTTCTTGAGTATCACCCTTTATGAGTCCAGTTAAAGAGGGTATTTCAGAGGCTGGCAGGTTACTTAATAATTTTTCTCATTTTTATAAAGTGAGTTGTACAGAAGGGCTTATTGTGATTTACAGGTGAGTCCCAAAGAAATTGGGTTTCACAATCTCTGAGTCGTCCTGCTACTGAAATGCATTGTAACCTGGTTTATTCCTGTGTCTTGGTGAACACAGAAAACAGGTAACTATATGCTTAGTACGCTAACTGTCAACAATTAAAGAAAGCTTTTTAATCAAATATGGTTCTAAAGCTGGTGTATTGTAAAACCTTTTTGTAAAAGGTTTTACAAAAGATAAATTAGGGATTCGGCCTCATTTTTTATACCTGTATTGATTTTACACCATGAAGCAAAATAGAATTAGTTTCCAAACACTGTTGGAGTTGAACCTTATCTTTTATCTTGCCTTATTTCAAGAGAAAGAGAAAGCAGCTGCCAAGTTTACATGTTTTAACATAATATGATCAAGACAAAGTAATTTCTCTTTGTCCGCCTAGACCACCTACATGAGACACGCATTTGGCTGTTAATGTAGACTCTGATTTTCTCTACTTAACACGCAGTGCATAAGAATCTTCAGTGGTGCATCACAGGCAACCTGGAGGAATAATGATCATTATTTTGTGAATCCCCAACAGGCATGCACTGTAATGAGATCAGCTAAATTCCAAAGCAAGAAATGTAAAATGCAAGGTCTCCACTGATTTTGGCCATATGCTAGTTTTTCTTTCATATTTAAATACAAATTTCAAGATGCATGTGAATTCAAGATGAAGGTGAACCTCTGCAAAGACAACAAACTTAGAAACAAAACTGACTATAAAAACTATAAAACTCTGGGAAAATTTGAAGACTTTGTGAATATCTGACAGTGAGTATGAAGTCTATCAAAATGGGAAAACCATCTTCTGTGCTTAAACTGTTGTTTCCCCTCTCCACCACCCTATCCATGAAAATCTTTGACCAGGCAGGCAGGTGTTCCATGAGATGCCTCAGACAGAAAAAAGGGAGAGTTCATTAATGAGTTCACAATTGATGTGATTTTAAAAACTGATTAAGAATGGAATTAGGTTTCATAACTGTTGCCAGGTTATCTTATTGCTTTTAAAATGTAATCATTCTAGTAGCCAAATATTTTTCATTTACTTTCCTAGGATATAGCCCAAACATTAAAAAAATCTATTGCAAAGTATCTGAAATGTAGTTACATACCCCCAGATTATTTGTCTAAAATTTGGAGACATCTCAGACATAAAATTACTTGAACTTAAAGGTACAAAAAAATAAAAAAAAAAAGGAAAGGTTAACATGAAAGTCAAAGCCAGCATGAAGAATTGGATGCAATTAAATTGCAAGAGTCATTTTTTTGCTTTCAGTGAAATAAATGATGACTTAATTCTGGCTAGGATTTTCTTTGACTAATGTATTGAATGATATACACAATGTCCTTTTTGCCAGTATGTGTGTATAGATACATATATATATATATATATATATATATATTCATGTATATACATATATTTGTATGCATGTGCATAGTTGAAATATATATACAACTATAGATACATAGAAATATAGATAGATAGATAGATACACACACACACACACACACACACACACACACACACACACACACAAATCCCAGACATAGGGATTGTTTTCCTTGTAAAATGTCCTGCCTTCCAAGTTTAATTCTATGTGAAACCCATTTCTCTGAAACTCAGTGGCTATTAACCTTAACTCAGTATTATTTGGGCATGAAGGTGGGAGAGGAGATACAGAGTTTGAAGTCTTCTCTGAATTTTCTAAAATGAATGACAGCACCTGAGCGAACGTAGTCCCCTGAAGATCAGTGAACTCAGTAAGCTCCATTACACCAACCTTCCCACTGTAAATTTAAAAAGACCTTGTTAACTGGATTGGTCGCTTGATTAACTGTCTAAGAAGATAAACCAAAAGGAGAGATGTGGGGGTTTTCCAATTTCTCCTCATTTACCCATTTGTCGCTTATAGAACACACTGTATGCCTACAAGCTGGGTCTTAATGGGCTGAGAGACTCTCATGAAGATTGATAGAGCCTTGAGGGTGGGGAACAATATTTCAGGTCATAATGAGCTTATACTTCCTGGGAAAATGCAGAATGTCAGTGGGGCCCTGGGGATCCACTGCCCAGTCCAGCGACATTGTTCCATTCCTTTTCAAGCTACAATCCAGATTACTGTTGAAGATGAAACCCTCTTTGGCTTCTAGGCATCATTATTCATATAGAATTAACACTGCCTATAATAAAGTGGAAATTGACTTTAATGGAAACTTTTTATTACTTCTTATGCTGCTTACACTGTGTTTGTTCGTTTTTGCAGCTGTTATTCTATTTATGTTTCATGAATATTTTCCTGTACTGTTAATAAAAAACTCTAATCATTAGAACACAATTCCTAGTCACATATTGCCTTTTTTCTTGTATCCTTATAATTCAATTATTCCACATCTCACATATATAAATTTACTTATCACTTGTGTTAGGTTAATAAATATGTCACATAAGCCAAATCTTAATTAGCATGTTTTCTGTGAAGTGTAATGAAACATTCTGTGCGTACACATGTAAATTGGCACAACACTTTAGACCTATGATGTGTTTATATACATTGGCTCAGGAACAGCATTCCTGGGAATTTATCCTAAAGAAATAATTCAACAGATGTGAATACAAACAAATATAGTGTACAAAAAGCAATCATCACTGACTATGTAGAAATGCTTAAGAAGGTATTCAAAAGTCCATCTATAGCAGAATCACTAAATATAGGTTACATTATTGGATAGATAGATATTTTAAAGTAAAATACATAAGACAATATAGAAAATTAAAATTAATGATAGTATTGTATAAAATAACCAACTATTTTAAAACTAAAATTCTATACCATAACTGCAGATTGTGAGTGAATAATGATGTTGAAAAGGGAAACGCGGCCTTAAGTGATCGTGTTAGTAATTTGGGGGAAAGTGATACTATTGCATTTTGTTTGACTTTTAATGTTATTGGTTGAAAGATTATAAAAGCTTGACATCATAGATCAGATGTAGTTGCATAGTCTTCAATTCTCCTGACAATATGGTATGTGGTGACAAAAATGAAGTTCATCATTAAAATTTTATTTCTAAATATTTACAAAACTAGTATATGTTTAAAAATTTTAAATAATTAACCACTTAAGTGCTTTTTTATGTTCATAGCATTTAGATTCCTGGAAAGCACTGAAGTTTAAATCTGCAATAACACTTATGGATTGCATTTCTGTAAGTATACATATATGTATTATTTTGCTTAACCTATTGAAAATGTTAGTTTACCAATTTTGTGAAAATACTTCAGTGTGCATTTTTCTGGAAAATGAAGTTGTCTTATATACTACAGTAAACATTTTAAATTTTAAAAGATTGGCATTGTCTACTAACATCTAATTTATAATTCATAAGTTATTTCAATCAAATGACCTGTTTATTTTCTAATATCTAGTTTGTTTCCACACTTCTGAGTATTTAGGGTCCAATCCAGGGTAATAGTCATTTCAGCATCATAGTTCCTAGTCTCCATTTGTAGAATGTACTTTATTGAATTTGTTGAATCTTTTCTCATGATTAAAGTTAATAGTTTTAGTAGAAAGAGCACATAAATGGCGAATGTGACCGTTAATCCTAATATGTCAGTCTCATCGGATTAACAAATGTCTAGCAGATTAACAAAGCACATGTGTGAATGTGTTTAGTTAGGTCCTGGACATGTGACCTTGGATATTTTCTGGGAGTGACTTAGGGTATTTTCTGGAAGTGATCTTGGATATTTTCTGGGAGTGTTACCCTGGTTTACATCCCAGCAGCCATGAACCAAGCATCTTTGTTCAACCTTCTACCATGTTGTTTCCACCTCGAGGCCACAGACTGACTAAAAATACCAAATCCTGAGCCAAATCAAATTGTTGGTGTCAGATATTATGTCTTAGGGGTGGGAAAGGTGCCCGATGCTTCTACTGACAGGAAATCCTAACATTCATATGATATTAATTTCACTTGCATACAGAGTGCAAGAGTTGTGGATTCAAAAAGGCTTCCACCTTGTCATGGTTTAGATCTACAATGCCCCAAAAGGTGAATGTGCACAGATGGTATGCTTTTGGAAGGTTTTGAAATATAAGGGAACTATATTCATCTGCGGATTAAAAATCTGAAGAGCTAAAAGTGCTATTAAGAGTGAGTTCTGGTCAGGAGAGGCATGTTACTGGAAAATTCAGTCTTATATTTTATCAATCCTCTATTCTCTCTCTGTTTCCCTGCCAACATATGAGCAGAGGTCCTTCATCAGACCTTTTCTCCATTCCCTTCCTGCTTTAGAGCCAGACAAATATGGACTAAATCCTCTTTAAAAATATAAAATCAAAATGAACCTGTTTTTCTTTAAATTCTGGGTGATGGGGTTCTCTGACCCAGCAATGAGAAAGAGACCACAGCAGATTTTGATACGCAAGAATGAGGTTATTGCTATAGTCATACATGGCTGCATGGTTCGGAATTCTGGAAGTCTACACACTGGCCCTTGAGGGGACAATGTGTGAAGCTTGATAATGAAGTCAGATGTGCAGTGGAGACCCAGGATGCTGGAAATGGTAGAAACTTGGGATATCTGAAAAGGGAAGCCACAGACAATGAGCAGAGGCACCTAAGGGAGTGGACTTGAGGACGTTAACCAGCAAACCCAGAGTGGCAAGGCCACCCCACCTCTTTAGAAGTCACACCTTGCCTTACCTTGCCTCAGGTGCTAGACATAGAATATTGGAGGGTGAACCAATATTCACCCTCCATGGATTTGTACCTGCTTTTGTCTGAATCTTTCCAATAGCCCTATTTATCCACTTCTCCCTGTATCATTGTATATCAGAAATATTTAGCTTTGTCTTTGATTTTTTGAGGGACCCTAGACTAAACGTTTGCCTCAGAGGAGACTTTGGACTTGGACTTTGCAGCAATGCTGGTACTTCTAAGAATTTGGCAACTGTTAGAAATGGATTAAGCGGGGAGAACATGGCGGACAAATAACAGCAGCCACAGAGGCTCTCTGAGATTACCAGTTTAGAATCCAGGAGCGGTGCCGTGTGAGGAGTCCTAAGTGAGGGGAAATGTACCCTGCCAACCCAGGAATGAACTAAGCTGAGAGAAACCAACTGGAAATGCAATCCTGATGCTATAACAGGAACAGATAAAATCTCAGTGCGCAAGCTGGATCCCACGGCATCGGAAGCCGCAATTTGAATTTGCTGCTGCAGATACTGCGTCCCAATCCACACAGCAGGGAGAGAGATGTGCAAAAGCTCTGAGAGCTGGAACCCGCGAACCAAACAGCTTTGAGAGCAGGACTGGCAGGGAGCCCTGCATCAACCTGTGGTGAGTGAGAGAAATGGGGACCCTTTCATAGACTAGGAGGCTCCAACAGCAGACAAACCAGAATAGGGCCTTGCAGTGACTTTAGTCGCATATTCCCCTCTCAAGCGGGAGTGGTGGGGAGTGCTTGGCCTGGTGACGCTGTGGACTAAGATCCAGTAGGCTAGCCCAAATCAGGTCCCTGCGCCTGGCGGTGTACCGTAGCAGTGAAGCATTCAGTAGGTTGACCTGGAGGGGCAGGCCCAGCAGAGGCTGCCCAGGTCTGTGTCTCCCTAGTACACTGCAGTGGGTGGGAACACCTAGCTGGTGGATTCAAACAAAGAGACAAAGAGAAAAAAAAAAAAAAAAAAAAAAAAAAACTGGGCCTCACACATACGCTTATATGAAAGGAACAAAAAGTATGTGAAAAGGAACCAACAAGAAAGGGTCCTCAGTCCCCAATCCTGAGAACACTGATGCACGAAAGGTAAATGCAAAAGAGAATCAAGACAGAAAACATGCAATATCAAACACGGCACCTATAGACATAAAGCAGTATCTCTGGAGCCTCATAGACGAGTTCAAAAATGAAGTATTTAATAAAATAAAGCAAGAAATAAGTAGAATAGTTAGAAAAATGCTAAGCACCGCCCAAGAAAAAACAGATGGTGGAATGGAAGAACAGAAAAAGAGGGGAAAATTGTTTGATGGAGAAAATAGAGAAAGCATAGAATATGTGAAGCAGGTTCAAAGAGATTAGGAAACTAAAAACTCTATCGAAAACTGGCATAACAGCTTGAAAAAAACTAAAGATAGATTATCTGAACTGGAGGTCAGATTTGTAATATGGGAGCATGAAATGAAAAACTTCTTAAAAATAACAAAAAAACAAACAGCAACAATACAAAGGCTAGAAGATGCTAAGAGGATCTATAATTTAAGAATTAAAAAAGAAGAAGTAGGGACACAAAGAAATGGACAAAAGCTATTCACAGAAATAATCCAAGAGACTTTCCCTAATTTAGCAAAAGGTAAAGATACTCAGATGTATAAGGCATACAGGACCCCAGCCATCTACAATCCAAACAGAGCTACACCCAGGCATATAATAATCAAAATCCAGAAATCCAATATAAGAACAGAATATTAAAAGTTGTCAAAGACAAGAAACAGATCACTTACAAGGGAACACTCATCAGAATTACAGCAGACTTCTTGGCACAAACCATCAAATCACGAAGAGTGTGGGGGGAAATAATTCAAGCTTTGAAAGATAATAACCTCCAGCCAAGATTGATATATCCTGCACAACTGTCCCTAGAAATTAATGGAAAAACAAGGTGCTTCCAGGATAAAGAGGAACTAGGGGAATTTGCAACCACCAATTTAACTCTACAGAGATTACTGCAGGATATTCTAAAAATGAAAGATACCAAGATTCCAGAAACAGTGGCAGAGAGGCCACAATGAATGGAGCAGAAAGCGAAATGAAGAGGACAAACTGACAACTAATGAGATAAAAAGAGCTCAACAGAAATGAGGCAGAGAAGATTGGATGGTAGGAACAGCCATTTTGGAGAAAACAAGACATCATAATAGGTAGTGCTGATTTAATATTCTCTTGTTTTGAAGTCCCATCAAGCTTTTGTTCTTCTGTCCCCATTGGTTTTACCATGTTGTATCTTATTGGATTTTATTATATGTGATAATATAAACAAAAACTTTTATAGACAAGGAGATTATACAGAAACCATTGTTCATTTTTTGTTAGTTGATTCTAAATACCCTGTAATACTGTCATTCTCTTGAATGGTTTTACATTGTCTTGATACGTTTGATGCTACAGTATACAAAGTTATACCCAAAGATTTTAAGGGAAGAGACATTATGTAACTACTATTATGTCAAGATTATCTTGTGGTAAAACACTATTTTGCTTAAATGGCTATGTTTTGACCTGTGCTTTTTTGTTGTTATGCCCTCTTTTTTTATCTCAATCTCCTTTTTATTATCTACTTTTTCATTTTTATCTTTTTAATTAAGGGAAAAATAAATTTTAAAAAGCAGGATATATTATAGTAACCCAATTTGATTTCCTATTAACTTGATTTGAAACTCTGTATTGTGTTCAAATATTGGGGTTTTGGAAGTTGATTAGATCATGAAGGTTACTATCAGAGGTAAATGTGCTGTGAGGAGCTAGGATCTGTTCCAAAGATGTGGGTCACTGTGGGGTGTGAAGTGGAAAAGTAAATCTCCCTTCTCCACTTCTCCCTTCCTACCATTCCTCTTTTTCCTCCCTCTCCCTTCCTCTCTCTCATTCTTTCTCTCTCTCCCCGCCCCTTCACTCTTAACAGGCTTCTATAACATAAGCAGCTTTTCTCTGTCAAACCCTTCAATGTTATTTTGTTCCAGCAAGAAGTGACTAAAATTTACTCCAATTTTAAAGGAAGGCCTAGGATTCCAGCAAGAAATCCGCGGTAGAGGAGGACGTGAAGCTGTGGGAATGAAGCCAAAGGTACAGTGGAGACCCCAAGAAGTTGGAGATGCCCGGAAGATCTTCTAAGAAAAGCTTTAGGCTGTGATTGAGCCCAGCCCAAGAGGAATATCATGTGAGCGGCAGCTCAGGGCTGCCCAGTCCTTCAGAGCCTGTACTTTCTCTTCACGTCCCCTGGATGCCAGAAATGGAGATATAGGACTTCACACTTGTTCTGTTGGGTTCCCGATGTGTTTTGCTCCAGTTTTTTTGTATCCACTTATTCCTCCTTTTTGAAATGGTATTGTTTACCCTGTGCTATTGTTTCTTTGGATAATACAGTTTGGTTTTATTTTCACAGAGGTTTACAGCCAAGAATTCACCTTGAATATCCGATGGGATGTGAACTTGGACTTTTGAAAACTGTTAAACATTTTGACAATTGGAGAAAGGGATTATTGTATTTCCAACCATCTCTAGTATAGTTTTATTATGTTGGATGGAATTGTGAACTTGAATATTGTTTTATTTGGAGATTAAGTATGGTTTAAAGAGATGTGGGTGGATATGAAGTTGAGGGAGGGGGACTTCCATGACAAAGTACGGCCCTGAATGTGTCTGGGTGGGTCATAGTGGCAAGACCTTCGGTGCTATATGTGATCTCTCACCTGTTCCTCTCCAGCATTGTTTTTCGGCTCTGTTTGCCAGAAATCATGAACTCTTTGTGCTGCCACAACCTTCTACCATAAGGTTTCGTGGATCCAGCTGACGATGGACTAAATCACAAAATCCAAGCGTGAAATTAAACCTCTCCTCCTTTAAATTAGTCTTGGCAAAGGAAAAGTTCACTAACTAAAAAGTTACTAGTGAAGCAACTTCCTTTTTGTTGTAATAAGGAGAAATGCACAATTTTCCATAGATCATTAATATACATGTAACTACACTTAAAACACTGTTAAGTCACCAAAGGCAAATCACAATGCACTAATTTGAAAGATTAACTCTGGCAAGAAATGCTTCCTTAAAAATGAGAAGCATAACAAAGTATTCAAGATTCTAAAATAGAAGATGAAGCAAAACATCACAACAGAAGAAACGTCTGAAAGGGTTTAATTTCCAGAAGCTCATTTGGCAAACCTCTTTGCATTGTTCTGAAGAGTAACAGCGAGGGTTATCAAGATTTGATGTACAGCTTTGGGTCAGAACAGTTGTATCTAAGATATGCATTGTTTTCCATCTCAAGCTTATTGCCAGCTTTCTTGGACTGGCAAATCTGCTCAAGTTCAGCTCAGCAGCCTTTCCAGAGTAAAAGAACAGAGCCTAGCACATGGGCCAGGATATCAGCAAATAGAATTTCAGGAGAAGCACAAAGGCAGCTCTATCATTACCTGACAGTGACAGAGAAAACAAACTATTTGATGTTTATTTAGGTTTCTCTGCATTATTTTAATGCACATCTCAGGAATTCATATTTGTACAGATATGGGTTGGGCAGATCTTTAGAAAAAGATAATTCATTCAGTTCTCAAGGACTAAAATTGACTGTAGAGAGTCTGGAGAAAACAAAACCACAGCGTCATGCTCAACGTGAAAAGGAGATCTTACTCTAACAATTACAAAATTCATCAAGGAATTATATGCTAAGAAAATGTGTATGGTAGTACAGAAAATAAATAAGATGAAATCCCCAGGTTCTATCAATCCTCAGACTCATTATGATTGGAAGCACTTTTACAATAATCTGTTTGCTTCCTTCAGATATTACTTCTGGAACAGAAGTAATTTGCTGTGTTTATTTAGGTTTCTCTGAATTATTTGAATGCAATTCTCAGGAATTCATACTTGTACAGATGTGGGTTGGGCAGATCTTTAGAAAAAGATAATTCATTCAGTCCTCAAAAACTACCTTTGACTCTTCTGACTTCCTCTGTTTATTTATTCTGTGTGTGATGCATGTTTACTCAATAAAAGAACACAGTCCTTCTTATATTTCCAAAAATGTGATACAATTTCTGACTGCCTCTAACCTTTCAGATTATAATTCTTATAAAGTTGTAAGAGAATAGTCTATTTTCCTCCTATTCTTCCTGTAATGATCCTTCAAGAACTCTGGTTCAAATTTCCAACTAAATATCAGTGAATAAAGACAGATTATCTAATATCAATATTGTCAATATTTTAGACATGAGAAAAGATAAGTGTGGGGAAATCATAGGAAAGAGCTAAATATTGCAAAGTTACCAGGCTCAGGTTAAAACAGAAAGACTCTCCTACCAGGGTAAGGAAAAGAGCTCAGGTCATTTTATTCTGAAAAGCTACACCGTTAGCCTTCTCTGAGTAGCCACATGTCAAGTCTTCACTTAAGAATGTGAAAGCCAAGACAAAGTAAAAAATACTATAAGCATGAAGAGAAGAGAAACAGGCCAAGAGGAAAGAAAGAAAAAAAGAAAGAAAGAAAGAAAGAAAGAAAGAAAGAAAGAAAGAAAGAAAGAAAGAAAGAAAGAAAGAAAGAAAACATGGGAAGTGGTGTAAATTAGCTATTGCTACCAACAAACCATTCCGAAACTTAACAGCTTAAAATCTTAATTTAGTTTATTGAATAGTTTGCACATACACATACACCTGTTCAACATCAGATTATCTTGGTGCCTTATCTGACTTTAGATGGGCTCTGTCACAGAAGTAAGTTTTTGGACACAAGAGATGAGCTGATTATACTGTTACTTGCATCTGATCCTGAAACAGGGTAACCAAGATGAAGTCTCATGACAGAGGCAGAGAACTGACAGGAGCCTAGACCATCCTGGAAGTCTAGGCTCCAAACTGTCACAACATCATTTCAATTGCATTTCATTGATCTAAGAAAGTCAAGAAAAAGTACAGACATAAGTGATGGGATACAGTCATATTGCAAAGGGCATAGATTCACAGACAAAGGTCAGGATTAATGTAACAATGTGTAACAGCAATATTTAATAAAGGGCTAATGTTCATATTTAGATAAACATTGTGATCAAGGATGAAGGGCTCTGGTAAGCAGTGAGGCTGAAATTGTAATTAAAGTCATAATTAGGCATTTTCAACTTGTTGCCAATGGGACAATCTGAGCACAGAAATGGTAGGATTGAGAACATTAACTTGGAAACACTGTGAAGAATTAATTGGAGTAGGAAGCAAAAATAGCTCAGGTTATGAGGCTATTAAAGACAGAGGTGGGGATTAATGTTGCTTGGAGCCCTGAGGTCAATAATAAGGTTGAAGAGGGGCAGACATGTTTGAAAGACATAACAGACATAAAATCAAGGATCCAAGTACCTGAAATGAACAAAGAAGGAATCCAACTTTCCCTCATGGTGTTTAGTACTAATGATGAAAATATGTTTATAAAATTAATGTACACACTAAAACTCTTCGCAAATAATCCCAAAGTTCATTCATAGAAGATGCTGTTTTTACTACTCAAGATAAACAAATGGCAACAAATAGACTCACAATCTCAGTGATATAATATTGTGTATTGACACAAGAAAAACTCACTTGTCTCTCATGCACCATTTGAATACCTGGGGATGTTTTTCACATAGACCCTGAGGAACAACCCTGGGTCTTAATAAAGAAGTATAAATTCTGCCATCTTATACTGGTTCTGTGTTTAAGGTAACTGTCTTTGTCACTTTCCTTGCTGGGATAAAATACCTGATGCCAGCGACATAAAGAAGAAAGTTATTTTGACTCCCAGTTACAGTACATACTGCGCTGGCTCTGAGGTAGAAATCACACAGTGCAAACACCTGGGGGGAAGGAAAATGCTCATTTTGTGGTGACCCAGAAGTAAATATTGAGCAAAAGCGGAGATGCACAAGAAGAAGTTTCAGACACACAGAAGGAATGGGAGGGGAGATATGCCCTTCCAGGTCTGTGCCTGGGGACTCACCTCCAATCACATCCTAACAGCATATCAGCTTTGAAATGATCTCTAGATCAATCCACTGATGCATGTCACAGCCCTATAATCTAATCACCTTTGGAAAGTGTTGCTTCTGAATACATGAGGCCTTGGGAGGGCATCCAAGATCTAAACCATAAAAATCACCAGCTTGTCTTTGTTTACCTGGTGCATTCCCAGCTTTAACAATGAAATCTCCATATACCAGGGAGCTCCTCTATTCTAAGCAAAGTGGGTAAATTGGTTTTCCTTTATCTGCCAGAAATAGCACTCTGTCCCTGTGTCAAGGATCCTGCTTGTTTATCTCAACTTTTCCCCAGTGTCATGCACATCAGGTAAGGTGTCATGGCTCATGGGCAATTCTTTATGGTGGCTGCAAGCAACAAGAGTGAAAATGGGAGAGGGGGACAGCACACCTCTTTGCCTCCCTTATGTTGTATGTTGGCACCCACCTCTGGGTGGGAGCAGCACTCACACTGCCAATCCCAGTGCTAGAAAACAAACCAATCACAAACACTAGACTCAGTCACCTCCACCACAGCAGGGGGATAGATACTCAGACACAAACCATACACCCTCAATCCACACTAATAGATGTACTTATCTGAACAGATACATAGATGGCAGATAAATGCATAGATAGATAGATAGATAGATAGATAATTGACTAGATGGATGCACGATAAGCAATAAGATAGATAGTGTTATGGTTTGTGTCTGGATGTCCCCCAAAGCATCAAGCAGTCATGGAGGGGCAGGCTTTTCAGAGGCTGCTGAATTCAGTCCTTGTGATTGATTTATTGCCTAGTGTTGGGATTAAGGGTGTGAGTGCTACACTAGCTCTAAGGCAAGCAGTGCGTATACACTATAAGGGAGGAAAGGAGCCTTCCTTCTCCTCTTTTGCTCCTATTGCTTCTACTCTTCGCTGTCATACATTTGCCCTTCTGTCACATCATCCTCCCTTGGAGCCAGAAGATTATGGACTGAAACCTCTACAAACTTGAGCTAAATAAAGCTTTCCTCTTTAATTTGAGCATTAGGTACTTTGTCTCAGCAATGAAAAAAAAAAGTAATTAAGACAGAATGTTGTACCTGAGAAGTGGGGCTGTTATTGTGATTATACCTGACCATACGATTCAACAGCCTTTGGAAATGTGGGAAGACACTGGAAGGGTTCAGAGAAGTCCCCTGAAAGAGTAGAGATGAAACACTGTGGTTTGTTCTATATGGGAGATTATGATCAGAGTTCAGAAGACCAGAAGGCTAGTAGAAATGCTGCCAGTAAAGATTAGGCCTGGGAGGTTTTCACTGGGATGCGGCTGGGCTCCAGATGGTGAGTGTTACACCTTGGAGACTTGATTTTCTCCTTTTTCCCCTGTTGCTTTTACTGTCTTCTACTGCCGTAATGGTTGTCCCTCTCCCATGCTGTCCTGCCTTGCTGCCAGCCATCTATGAGCTGAAATCTCTGCAAACTGCGAGTAAAATAAACCCTTCCCTCTTTAATTTGGGTGTCAGAGTTTTTGTCTCAGCAATGAGAAAAAATAAACTAAGATAGATAGATAGATAGATAGATAGATAGATAGATAGATAGACAGACAGACAGAGGGAATCGATAGGTAGAATAATTGATTTGCCAAGAGTTTATGAAGAAGCAAATTGTGCCTATTACTTGGATGTCAATTTTCACTATTCCACTAAATCAGTCTCACCATCCAGGTTGTTGAACTTCTTACCTGGATTTGTCCTGGATCCTTGACTTCCTATCTGCTTATGTTTGCCAGTAATATTCTTAAATCTGATCTAGACATGGTTATTTGCAGTACTGGGATTGTGCTCCTATGATATATGAACAGGAGCACTCTGGGAACATCTGCTTTATTGATTACTCAGATGCTCATCCTTTCATAGGTGCTTGTAGTCTAAGACTATATAAAGAAGTTCCTTGACTGATTGTGCAAAAACACGAAGTCAGCAGTTTTGCAATCAAGGCTGAACAAGCAGCACATTTCCTGACAGAAGTCTGCTTGACATAGAGGAGAGAGCACTATCTTAGGAATCAAAAGACCCGGATTCAACCTCTGGTTCTGCTGCTTACTGGTTATGTTTTCCTATACAAATCACTTAATGCCTGTGAACCTGTTGTCTTTTATCTGTAAACTGATGCATAGTAAGTAAATACTTCATAAGGCTGCTAAGAAAATTAAATGAGGTAATATAAACAAAATATTGAGCAACATATATATGACATTTTGTTTACAAAGCAAGCATTTATTGCCTCTTATTGATATAAATGTATTTCTCAACTGAATGTAAAACACAGAAGTAAAAAATGGCATAGGACTCTGTAATTCTAGATATTTTTCAAATATTTCCTAGTAAGATATATGTTCCTCTTGATAAAGATCGTCATCTTTCACTGATAAAGATTCACGTTTCACTTTGTTCTCTTTGCCTGCACAAGAAATGATCCTAAAGTTGAGCAAGTGAACATCATTTACCTTGGTCACAGATCTAATCCTAGTCCTAGTTCCACCAATATTCTAGTACAGGCAAGATAAACTCACATCTCAATGCAAACTCTGTAACTGTGTCTTTAGGAAATAGAATCTGCCACATCTCTCAACCAGAAATAGACCCTGAGTGTAAAGCACAGTCCCTGATTTCTTTTTTCACTCACTATATCTGTAAAAAATCCACATTGTACTAACTATGCCATGTATACTATGGGTTATTTATTTCCTAGTATGGGAGAAAAGGGTTAAAACAAAACCCTACAAGGTATTTCTTTTGTCAAAATGAATTCTCTTTTTATTTATTTGATTATAAGTGTAATATTCTTTCTACTGTAAATATGAAAAGAGGGAGAGAGGAGGGAGGAAATACTAAGGAAACTTACCTACCAGTGTCTTAGTGGGGTTGGGGTAACCTCATGGGGTAAGACTGTATAAGAAGCCCCAGGTTCAATCTCCAGCATTCAGAACAAAATAAAATAAACTGTTAAACTGATCATTTTGTACACAGCCTGGAAACTGATTATTTTCCCCATGGCATAGTGGTTCATTTTATGGATGTATTAGGATTTGAAATACATTAGTGTTCCATTGATGTAATACTTCAATTGTTTATAAATTTTGTACTATAAAAATACAAAACTATGTACTTTTTCATCATTATTTCTTAAAAGTTCTTTTAGTTTCTCCTGAAACCTTAAATTAATGTCTATAGATTAATTTAATTTCAAATTTAAGAAAAATAAAATATAAAGCTTCTGGGCCATTTGCTTTCTTAAAAATTCCCCCAGCAATTCTCCACTCCCTCAATTACTTCAAACCCTCCCTCACTTCCAGCAGCTCCGATAAAAATGGCAACTTGTATTTTGCTGTTATATATCTCCAGCTAAATGTATTTAAGCACAGTTATACTTACACCAGTTAGTATAATAAGCATGATGCTCATGCTTGATACAAATGATTTTCATTTAATTCTTAAAACTAGTATGAAAAAATCAGGTATTAATATTCTTATCTTACTAATGATTAAACAGGATTAGCTAAATTAAGTCACCTCCTCAAGCAGCAAATAGCAGCTCGGGATCTAAACCTGACAATAAAGTTTTAATATGACTCTTTACACTGTATAGTTTTATTCTCACTAACATACCTGGACCATACCAGACAGAAATAAAATGACAAAAAGGTTTTGTATATTTTTATACACAAAACCGTGCATCTTTCATAGCAACTCCTTGCTACTGTCCTAAAGTCTTTCACTGTCTTCTTTTTAAAAATATATTGTCTAGTATGTGGTAGGCCTGACGTCGACCTTGCTTTTACGAGGGTTCTATGACCTTCAGCTCTCTATCTCCCATTTTTGTCTGCATTTATTTGCTGAGTTATCCCTAGACCTTACCCCTCACCAGTGAGCTTTCCAGAAATCTCAGTCCTCTGTCTTCCTTTTGTGCTTTGAATGGTCACTCAAGGAAAGTTCACTCATCCTTAAAGTTTTAATCAGTGTTTCTAAGCTAAGCACACTGAAATTTACATCTCCAGTACCATCTTCAGTGGAGGCAAGCTCAGTCATTGTGAGCTTCTGCTCTGACTCCTTTGTTCTTTGATAAGACATACTCGGCAGGAGTGTCGGACTACTACTGCACCCTTAAAACCAAATGTATCATGTGTTCACCACAATTTAACCTTTTAAACTATCTTTTATGCTTAAGAGAACTTTCTTCTGTTATGGGTAGAGATGACTAGAAGGACAGAGAACAAATACACTTCCCAAATTCTTACTCAATTTCTCTTTAAAAGTGTGATTCATGTTCTCTTCTGAGCCAGCCACGTACTTAAAATGGATTTCTGTAAAAGCTACACTCTTCACTTGGGGCTACAAGTAGGTTACAATACCTAACTAAAAGAAGAACAAAGCTTGACCTTCATTTCATGAAACTCTGGGTCATATCCCTGTCAGCTCTGTACACAGGCATGGCATTCATTAGGATTCTCTAGAGGAACAGAGTCAATACAAAATATATGTTTATGCAAGGGGATTTACCAGTTAGGCTTATAGGATCAAAGACTGGAGAGTTCACAATGGCCATCCTTATACTAGAAATAGACAGGACCCACTACCTGCTCAGCCAAAGAACATGGACGTTTCAAAACAGAGGGACCAAGGATGTAGTGAGCCTAAGTCAAAGACCTGGGAGCTCACCAGAGAGTCAAGGGTAGAAAGATAAAAAGTTGGAGACTGTTCAAAGGTGACAGAAAGACTGGAGAGCTTCCAAAATGGAAACATTTTTTTCATTTCCTTTGTATTCCATCCAGGTCACAAGCCTATTGGTCAGTGCCCACCACATTTGAGTCTTTGCTCAGTTTGCTAGGCTACAAGTTGATGGTACATGGACACTTACAGTACTGTGCCTTCCCAATCTGCTGAGCATTTCTTAATCCATAGAAGTTTGCATATTAATAGTTACAAGTTCATTAATTTTATAAGGAGCTGAGGTCTTAAAGTTAGTGAAACAAAGTTGAATAGCCCTAAATGTACCAATCAACTCTCATTCCCTTCAAAATGAGGATATTTATGCCCAGAAATTCCCACTGGCCTAAACCAATCGTCAGCTTCAACTCTAGCAGAACCTCACAAAACTGAGACTTCCTCAAGTTATTACCATTTTTCTCATGGGAACCAAATTACTCCTCAAGCCATGAATATCCCTCTGCAGCTACAAATCCAAGATAAAAGCAATGATTATCTGCACCCCAGCGAGCCCCAGTAACCCATAAAACTGCTTTCTTTTCTTCAGTGTTCATTCTGATCCCATTCATCAGTGTCCTATAATGCTGCTCAGGATGGAATTTTTTCCTGTTTTATCATACTACTAGTTAAAGCTTTTCTTTCAAATTTATAATGTTTTAGTTCAATTTCCATCATTACTGAGGCAAGGACCCTTGGCATCCAGTGATACTTTCACCTCTTGGGTGAATCCTGCCACCTCTCTCTACTTAATACTATAAATTGTATGCTTAGTTTATTAATTTTGTTATAAATGCTAAAGGGAATACATATTTATATATATTTCTCAAATCCAAGATCACAGGATAAATACGATTCAGTTTCTCTTATCTAAGGAAGATTATAATCATAATGGATAAGATTTTTTAGTCACTTTTAAATGAATGAGGCCTGTCTATCTATCATTTTGCATATGCTAGATCATTTAATTTTCACTCCACTATGAGATGGTCTGATGCTTTACTCATTTTATAGACTGGGCATCTGCTATGGCTTAGATCTAAACTGTACCCAAAAGTGTCATGTGTGTGATTGGATGCTACCCTCATCAGTGGATTCATCCCTTGATGAGTTCATAGCTGAATGAGCTGTTAAGAGGTAAGTCCTGATTGGAGGTGAGTCACTGGGGGTGGGACCTGGGTGGACATGTGTTTGTCCTTGACTCCTTGCTTGCTAGTTACTATAGGCAGTAAAAACTTCTTCACCTTTGCCATTTGCCAATATATTCATACCTTGTAGTCAGCTAACCATAAACTTGAACTAGGAGCCAAAATAAATCCCTACTCCGTTTTCTAAGTGGTGAGTGTGAGGTACTGTGTCCCAGTGATAAGAAAGTGACTAAGATGCCTCTAATATCACATCACAGCAGAAGGAGGTTGTCTTAGTTACTTTATGCTTGTTGCTGAGACAAAATACCTGAAGCCCAAAGTTGGGAAAGGAAAGGTTTATTTCTTACAGTTTTTGGAGGTTTCAGTCCACACTCAGTTGTCTCCAAGACAGGCAGGCATGGCTGGGCTGCAGTTCATGGCGGCCGCCAGAGCAAACTCAAACCAGCAAAGAGAAAAACACACCTTCATCCTGCCATTACATCACATCCTGGCTCCACCCCTATGTGGGTAGAGCACTGACACCATCAATCCAAACACTATACAATGAACCATCACATATGAACAATGCAAACTCATGAGGCCTGGGGGACACAAACATAAACCATGACAGAGGTGAATTCATCACTTGTGTTCTGCTTACATATTATTACTCCCCTACTTAGGGCCTCCTTTAGCTATCTCATTACATTATTATCTACTGGGCTAACAATAATTCCATATCTACCAACCACTGTGCTCACACCTTCATCTTCTTCCTCTCATCATTATGAACGAGGATCCTCTGATCCTTTGTGAACAGCTCTCAATGAAGCAACATGCTCCTTCTCCTTCTCATCATCCTGTACCTGGCCCTGGTCCTCTGGATTAGGCTTCCTCTTCCCCTCTCCTTTGGTTACAGCTCCACACCTGTGCTGTTTATGAGATGAGTTCTCCAAATTCATCCCATTTATTTACCTGACAGCCCACTTCTTTGCCTAGAATACATAATCTCATGAACTTGTTTGGCCAACAAATTTAACCTCACAGTATCATACTACTGGGAGTGAAAGTCTTTTCCTATCTACTTCTAGGGTTTTGCTTTTCCTATTTGAAGCATTTCAAGATAATATTTCCTAGTACTGACAGTCCTGAGCTTGCAATGGTCTGACTTACAACTAGTTTAGTTTACAACGATATGAAAGTGATAGAAATTCAACAGAAACCGTTCTTATAATTTTGACGTCTTCTCTTTTCCTGGAGGTAACCTCATTTTATATCAAGGAAGAATTGCTCCATACAGTACATGCATCGTACAAAAGGAAAGCATGTAAAATTTGATGAACTGGGAAAATTTGAGTAAGTTCTATAGTTCAATAGTTGTCTATGTTTGTGCCTCCTTCCTGATTTGGGTAATATTTTATAGCCCTACACTAGCACATCACTGAAGGAAGTTAAGTGAAGGATATGTGGAGCTGATACTATTTCAGCCACTTGCTGGAAGTTTTATTTATTTCAAAATGAAACTTTAAAATATCATAAGTCCTCTCTATAGAAAGATACACCCAATACTATTGTCATCAGGATGAACTACAAATAAAGGTCAGAAAGCCCTGTCCCCTTCACCCTACATGGTCTTCTTTGAATATCTGACACACAAATATGTATATGAATAAAATAAGAAAATCCAAACAATCTGAGGGGTTATAGTGCAAATGTAAATGGCTGTTTCTTAAATTCCTACATTCTCATATTCGTACTACAATCTAATGTTATTTTGTATTACCCGCTAACGAGATTCCTTTACTTTGGTAAGAGAGATCACCTTAAAATTCCTTCTGTACCCCTGTAATTTTTTTAAATTTTAGAGAGATTAAGACAAAAGAGGACATAACAAAGCAGATCAGAACAGAATAATGTAAGCAACACAGTATTTCACCACAAGACAATCCATAATGAACAGTAACTACCATAATGTCTTTTTCTTTGAAATAGTTGAGCATAACTCCATATACAATAGTATCAAGCATAACAAAATAGTATAAAACCTTTCAAGAAAATGGGAGTATTGCAGGACATTCAGAACCAAATAACAAGAATGAACAATGGCTTACTATATTATTTCATTTTCCATAGAAAATTTGTTTATATTATCACATAATAAAATCCAATAAGATACAACATGATAGAACCAATGGAAACAGAAGAACTTTTAAAGCATGGCAGAACTTCAGAGTAAGATGATATTTAATCTGCACTAGCTATTATAACGTCTTGTTTTCTTCAAAATAGCTGTTAATACTATCACAGATAATATTCCTTCTTTGTTTCTGTTTCAGCAACCTAGTGGACTTGGTTGTGTTCTCTAAGAAGATGGCTTCCGGAGACATCTCTTCCTGGCCTCCTACTGCCATGACTGCACTGCTCTATTCCATCTGCTGGAGGGCACTTCCATAGGGATTCTTTCTGTTAACTTCTCCAACTTTGATAAAAGATAAAGACGGCTCTCTTGGCTGCCAGGATATCTCCTCCTTATGTACTGTGCTTATCTGTTAATGACACCATCGTCTTCAGAATCAGGCTCAAATCTCACTAGAGTCATCTTTTATGCTGTCCTTTCCCCTTTGTGTCCATCCTGTTATCATTGCATTGCTTTTATGTGCACTTGGTGCTCTATATCATGGCCTATAATGTCACCTAAAATCTGACTTCAGCAAATTTCCTTGGGTCTTTCATTACTTAACACAATACATTTTACATTTTCATAACAATAAAATTCTCTGCATTTTCTATCAGGTCTCTTTTCTCTTCTTTACCCTACATGAGTGAGTAATAGTATGTCAAAGGGTAATCATCATATCTTCCATATCATCATATCATTTATCTGATATGTTCTATTCAGTAGGCACTCCAGGAGTATTTGTTAAATTAAACCAATTTTACTAGTGTTTTGAAAATAGATTCTGTGGCAGAAGAAAAATTTTGAACACATAGTAGGCACTTAATAAATTTTCATGCATTGATTGAAATTGGCTAGCCAGGTTTCATTATTCAGGCAAAATGAAATACAGAAAATAAACTGCCATCTCTGGCTAGCATCTCCTATCAGAAGAGAGTAGAGATGAATGATTCCATTGAGTTATATAAGATGAGTATCTGGCCCGGTATCCACAGAGAAGAGTAAATTAGATTTTTAGAATAGTTTCAGGGTTAATAATGTAAGATGTTATTAGTAACACAAGTAAGGAATCATTTTTAATGCATTCTCTGACCTTTATCTTGATGTACTGGTATAAGAGATTTATAAATCAGAATGGGATGAATTGTTCATTTTCATCTAGGATTTGGAAACAAAGGGCAGAAATTCAAACTGAGAACATTAAGCTTTGACTGAGAACCAACTGTAAGAATAGCCAGAAATTTCCTCGGTCCCACAAAAGGCCTTGAGAAGCAGGACCCAGAGGAAGATGCTAGTCAGGAATAAGAAAGCTACTCTTCACACATAAATACATAAATCAGAATCATTAATAATTTAATAGGAAATAAAGAAAACCTAACAATTGCCTATGTCATTTTAATTGGATTTGGGGGAAAAATGATCTCATTTAAAGTTTGTTTCAATACAACAAGGCCTCTTTAACATAGTTCTCATTAAATTTAATAGAGGTTAAACAGATCTAACCAATCTTACCTCAAATTCATTAAATACTATGTAGATTTTATAAAGTCACACCAACACTTAATATTCAGAATATTATTGCAAAACTAGAAGTTTCAAAGATTCAATCAGTATGTTTAAAACTTAACAAATATTGTCACAATTGAGAGAAATAAACAAGAATTTTGTAAAAGCTCTAATTGCTTGCCCTGAGATAAGGGTTCAATTTCTCAGTCATTTTCTATATATATTTAATAAATTGATTATTTAATCAGAGTTGATGCTTAGTAAAATTTGTGTCAATTTAAGGGATTCATCTCAGCTATGATTTATTCAATCTAAAGCTCCATTGATTAAATGTTCTTCAGATTTAAAAAGTCCACTTCAGGCTCAAAAGGTATCAGGTCAATTTAGAGAAGTAATTAGAACACATGAAAGGCAGAGAGCGAGGAAGGGATTTGTGTACACTGTGCTCTTTGGTGACAGAATGAGAGTGATGCTGGGAAGCAGTTTACTTAAAATGCTACTTAAAGGGGTCTTTGAGGGAAAACACTGCAATTCTGCAGCTCCTCGCGTGCCTCTAAGAAGCACAGATGGAAGTAAAGAGCCTGACCTGGGGAAAAGGTGGTAGAGGGGAATTCTCAACAATGTTTGGCTTAAACGTCTCCTACAGAAGTCATCAAAATTAGAGATATAACCTTAACGCGAGGTTCCCGTAATGTGTTTGGTCTTCTGTGTGTGATGTTTCCAGGGCATTTATTTAGAATGCAGTTGTTATGGTTTAGATCTACGATGTCCCCCCACAATGTCATGTGTTCAGAATTAGAAATTTTGGAAGGTGATTTGATCATGGGGGTGCTATACTTATCAACAGATTCATCCATTGATGAGCTCATAACTAAAGGTGTGGGGGAGCTGATTTAAAGAAGTGATCACATGGAGACATGACCTGGAAGGATATGTTCTTGTGCTCAGATCCTTTCTTGTGTCACTCTGTTTCTTGGCTGTCACAGGACAAGCAGTTTTCCTCTGCCATGCCCCTTTGCCATGCCATTCCACCTTGGGAGCCAGCCAGCTGTGCGCAGAACCCGCTGAACTGTAACCATTCCTCAAGTGCCAGAAGTGAGGTATTTTGTCCTAGACTTGGTAAAGTGACTAATATAACAGCTTTATAATTTAGAGTATATGATTCTTTAGTTATATTTCACAGTGGTATGATATTACTCTGTGATTTGATTCCTGCTTTGTTGCAAAGCTGTCAGTATCATTGGTTACATGTAGGACAAAGCTATAGAATATTCCATTTTGAAGTGACATCATGGGTACTGAACATTCAAATTGTGCCTCTGTGTTTATGGACAGAGAATAGCATAGTGTTTTCAATTTAGCCATTAAGTCTGCTCTTCTTGGATACTATGGCAGGGGTGAGTGAGCTCAAATACTCATCTTTCATTTGACACTTTAACACCAAAAGAATAATATACTATTTATTTATTTAGTAGCTACTATATACTGGATATGATTTCTTTTGTTAAGAGTGTATTAAAATACAAAAAAGGAAAACATTCTAACATTTATATATTATGGGTGAGTAAACTAAGTAGTAGAAAAGAGATTTGAAATCAAAATTATATTATTTAAGGTTTTTTTTAGCATTTTTATGTATTTGCCATTTTTATTTCATCTGAGAAGAGCATATGAATTGCATATGCCCATTTTATCTTCCTAGAAAAATTAAAAGCATCTTACCAGAGAATATATGTATACTCATATTTACAACAGCACAATTTGTTATAGCTGAATCTCGGAAACAACCTAAATACCCATCAACTGAGGAATGGATAAAAAATGTGTGGCACTATTATAAAATGGAGTACTACCCAGCCATAAAGAAGGATAAATGGGAGACTTTTATAGGTGAATGGATATAACTTGAGACCACACTCCTAAGTGAAATTCATTAATGTAGTATTATATCACTAGTGAGAAACTGAAGAGTAAATACTATCCAAAATATACAATAGATATTGTTAATTGAGAAGAAGCTTTTCCGGGGGAAGGGGGGTGGAAACTGTGACAGGGAAAGGGAAAAAAGAAAAAAAAATGTATGTATATGCAGCATATTAAGATAGTTATACAGCTAGTTCTCTTTAGTTCATTGAAAAGCAAGCTTTGAGCTAATATTGCTTGGACAGGATTTCATGCCTTTACCTTGCACTCTGAGTACCTACTACAAAGACAACAATATGCAATGTATTTATTATTGTAACTCTCCTCCTAACGTGCTTTGAAACTCTGTTCCATGATTATCTTTATCTTTTTTCTCTTTAAAATAAAAATTCTACATTTATTACTAAATTTTGCTGCTCTTATATAATATCAGAAGAGCCAAATTTGAGCTAAAACCATAAACTGAATGTCTATATTTTTTCTCAGGTCACAGTGTTGAGAAATAAATATTCAGATATAAAAAGACAGGTATTTTTGCAAGTTATTGCCTGGCTGGGGAGACAATTGAGTTATGAGAAAATTAGTATGCAATGAGATAAGTATTTTGACAGAGTAATTCACTATGCTAAAGATACCCCTAAAAACACACTTAGCCATGTGGGGAAAAATCAAGAAAGGTTTCTAAGAATATTAAGCTATATTTGGGTAGAACTAAAACAAACTTTCTTGTGAAAAGGCATGGTGATGGGATACATCATATTTAAGTATGCATGAAATTATGCTTACATCTTAGAAAAATACATAGAGACCAGGAATACCATTTCCTAATATCTCAAATGTTCCATGCCAAATAGATAAAATATTTTTCAATAAATGGTAGCAAATAGGTATCCAATTATACTATGCAATTATTGGTTCCTAACTCACGCCAAATAAAAAGCTACCTTGATATGTTATAGAGTTCAAAATATAAAAGTTACGATCATAAAGTGTCTAAAAGAAAATGAGGGAAAGTATCTTCATCAGTTGTGTTAGAAAAATATTCTTAGAATACAAAACCACTTTTTATGAAAGAAAAATGTGATTACTAGGTCTTCCTCAAAATTAAAAATGTGTACTCATCCAAAGGTAACATTAAATAAACAAGTTGACAAAGCATGAACAAAAAGAAAATATGTGCAATATATAATACTGGAGCAAAATTATTTCCAGAATATATAAAAAATTCCAAAATGTCAAAAAAGACAAAATTCAATTTTAAATGAGTGCAAGACTTAAACAGATATATCACCAAAACAACCACAAATGAGTGATGAATTCATAACAAGGCACCGACCTAGTCATCAGGGAATTGGACTATCCAGGACAGTACTTCAAAACCAAAGATTTTATAGCTTTGTCCTGACTTAAACTACATAAAAAGTCATTTCCCATCTTCTGGAGTGGTTAAAATAAGGCCGATGCTACCAAATGTTGTAGGGAAAATGAATTAGCCCGAAATCTCATACATTCCTTGTAGAAACCATTTTGAAAAATTCTTTGACAAGCCTGCATCTTTTAAAAAAATGAAGTTAAGAATCCATATAACCTGGTGCCCAACACTGTCAGCCCTAGTTCTGTGCTCAAGAGAAATAAAAATGTGAATCCACAAAAGACTTAAGAAAATTTATAACGACCTTGTTCACTGCCCAAAATGAGAACAGCTACCTGAAGACATCGAATAAGCAAATTATGGCTTATCTGTCCCAAGATGTAGTCACAATGCTAGTAAACAATATAAATAAATATAAAATACATACTTTCATGCAGAAGAAATCAGACAGTAAAGAATACAAACCATCAGAAAAATAACTTCCTGTTTAGAATTTTGGATGTAATTGCCTGGGAAGGATCACAAAGAAACTCTGGGAAGAGAGAAGTGATGTATATCTTATATTGGGTAGGGGTTACATGGTTGCATTTAATAGTACAAGCTCATCACATGTAATTTTTGCTGTATATTTTTTAAAGTTAGATTTTCATAAAAGCAAAAGAAGTCTTAAAAAGATACAATAAAAACCTTACTTATGTATGTCCAATCTGCTGCTGTGGACATTTTAGAGAAATCAAGATAAGGGGGGCAATGTTAATTTCTTTATGCTGGAAGAGCTTCATGCTAATGAGGTGTGGAAAACTGTCTATGTCTCCCTCAATTTTTAAAGTTGATTTCATAGTGAGGTCATGTATTTTCTGCTTTTGAAATAACTGTTAGAAGTTGAAACTTAAATACATCTAACTTGAATGCAGATGCAGATTTGCAAGGTTTAAGCATTTCAGCCCCAAACTGGGGATGGTATGTGTGACTGCAGGTATATTTATGGATCATTCCAGAGCTTAGCGCTCCACACCAGGTCACGGTGGTGTGTGTGAAGGGTGAGGGTTGGTGGAGCTGTAAGACTTAGTGACTTCAATATGAGGAGAGGGGTGTATGAATAAGAGAGTTTAATTTTCAAATTCCAGGAAAATACATAGTATTCTTTTTTTAATTTCAAGGTGTATTAGGGTTTGTTGATAAAAGCATCATTGAGGTTCTATGAAATTAATAATCTGGAATTAAATTTCTCAGGGAAAGGTGGCTGTATGGGCCTTAGATGCTAGAAGTTAAAGTGTGAAAGACACCTTCCAGTGGACAAGGCGAGGAAAATAAATCTCTAATGATCATGAGTAAAATTGATAAAAGCTGAAAACAGATTTAGACAAACATATTTTAAAATAACCATGTGCATATTCAACACGCTTATATTATGCATAAGGGATACACATACTTTTCTAAATATAAGCTCTATTTCTGTTGTGCTAGGAGAGCTTGAAATTTGGGTCCAGAAGAGGGCCACTTTACTATGTTAGATTTCTCAATGTATGTTTAGCTTGAGAAAAACTGCTATATGATTGATTCATCTAGGTATGATAGATTACATATATACAGAAAGCTTCCTAAAAATAGTGCAGAGAATAATACTTCAAAGTGATAATCAGTGGGATTTGAATTTCATGCATAGCATGTTATTTCTCTCAACCATAATGAATGACCAGTGTATATCTATTAAAGGATAGATTTACATACTTTCCTTTTGAGTAACTTGTAAGAAACTTTGGGTCAAAGTAGCATTTTACTCTGGAAATATTCTTTGTTGTAAAGTTGAACATACTATTTTGGATTTGTTATTAGACTCTTAAAACAAATTTTTTCAACATCTCCATTATGTATTGAAAAGAAATTTTCGATACATAATACCATTCACATTCCAGAGTGTTACAAGTTCAGGTAGATGATAATGCCACACTAGTAGGTATTCATGATTGTTTTGGGAGCTTTTAATAAGCTATCATGTTAAAATACCTATAAGGGAAATATAATACAAACATTTATGTATGTGATGCTTTATAACTAGCCAATAGTCTTACTCATAATTCGGACCTTCTAATAACTGGTCAGATTACAAAGCAAGTATTATTATATCCATTTCACAAATAAAGTGAAGCTCTGAAGTTTGATCATTTGGCCAATGAAATTTAGGTGTTAATAGGTATAATAGAAGTTTGACCTCGGTCCTCTGATAGTGAGAGTCCTTTTCATAGACTTAAATGGATTCTCTGACTTATACTTTATTTTTAAAATCTTAAATACTTTTGCTATAAAAGCCACAGAATTTATCTTTCACATGGAAAGTAACAATGACTTATGTCCTTGATTCGAAGTAGCTAACCTTTAGCAGGATAGGAAAAGGGACTTCAGAATTTAAGACAAAGAGACCTAGAGGGAAAGTAGACTCCATACAAATAAGCTTAGTTATCCCTCACTGATACTCTTTTAAAGTAGATTAGCCAAAGGGATTTCTTGAGAAAAAAAAAAAAGAAGAAGAGAGAAACCATCATTCAGAGGGAGATAGTAATCTTAATTGAAATCAGAAAACCTTCAAATCTCTTTGTGTATAAATGTGTATGCTGTAATAGTGAACATTTAGAATCCCTTCGGAAGTTTTAAAAATCTGTACCAAGTTTTACCATTCTGCTTGGGGTTTTTTATAGCTGAAGTAGTTTGGAGATGGAGTTATGAGACATCAGAATCCCTCACCTATTCTCTGCTTCCTTCAAGTTCTTTCTATGGTTCTTTACTGGGCTGTCTAGAACCAGGAACATGAGGCATTGCAATGACCCCATTGTCACAGGCAAAAAGCTGGGATTGCAGGTATCCATAGATTCTACTGGAGACAAAATTATGCAACTCAACATAAAAAAATAGGGATAGACACATAAGGAGATGTAGGGAAAATTGCTATATGATTCACTTTGCAATATCCTTTGAGCAAAAATTATCAAATGCAAATACAGTGCTGACATCTTATGATATTGGTATGGCACGCAAATTATATATTTGGTCTATGCGGTTCCTTGCAGATATCTTAAAGTGTTGGAATTTCCTGAGAGGAATGAAAAAAGCATCTTGTTATTCATTCTAAACTCCTTTCAGGCTTATCTGTGCTTCTACCAATGAGGTGCTGGTTGCTACTAAAAACAATCACGTGATTAGAGTATTAGAACTGTCAGTCCCATGCACTGACCTATGGAGAGGAGAGAGGGGCTGGACACTAATTTTAATCACTATTGCTTCTGTAAGGAAGCTTTCAGAAAACCCTGCCTGAAAGGGCACAGAGGTGTTCTAGGGTGGTTAACACACAGAGGAGAAAGGAGGAATGTATGCATGTAGAGGATAAGGAACTGAACTTCCTCATAGATCCTACACAATTAACTCTTCTATTTTGCTTCTGAATTGGGTCCTTTATAAACAGCAAGTGAACATAAAGGTTTTTTTTTTTTTTTTTTAGTCAATTCATCGAATTAATCTTAGGCAGTGGTCATGGGAACTCCTGTTTTTTTTTTTTTTTTTTTTTTTTTTTTTTTTTTTCCTTAGTCTATGTTTGCTCTACACAATCTTTACATTTCTTGGGTGGAGTCTGTATATCTATATAACACATCTCATTTCCTTTCCATCTCCTTTTCTTCTGACTTCTTCCTTCCATTTCCCAATTTCCTTCCCATTTGAGAAAGATCTGTCTCCCCACTTCCTATTATTTATCTCTTATTTTGCTTTTCATTTATAATGTGGGCTTCTCATATAAGAGAAACAGTACAATATTTAAGACAGTGCATCTCCTGTATTTTATTTAACGTTATGGTCTCAAGGTGTATTTTCCCACAAATGACCCACTTTTCTTTATGACAGAGTAGTCCTCTGTTGTATGTAAACAACACATTTCCTTTATTCATGTTTTGCTGTTGATGATGGACATATAAGTTGCTTCCAAGATTCAGCCACTGTGAACTGTGCTGCTATGAATATGCTCCTATCACTGTATTATTGTGGCTTTCTCTTTGAGGAAGATACCTAGAGGGCTGATACCTGGCTCAAATGAAATTTCTAGTTTTACTTTTTTGAGGAATCTTCATCTTTCTGATTTAAAGCTGGTCAGACAGGGAAAAAAAAGGGAAATACCAAATGGAATTGAGTTAAATTTTCACTGAGAATGGAAGAATTGATTTGTGTAGGCAAAACCTCCACAGATTTGGTGTCAAAAGTATTGAGTAGGAAAGGAAAAATAAGCTTTTCTCTTTTATATAATTAAATAGGCCCAATCTACAAGGACTTAATTCTTCCCTTTTCTCAAACTTCTGATGAAAAGGAGATGTAGCTAGAGTGAAATCAGGTTAAGCAAAGTTATTGACACGATTCTCCAGCCACAGGCCTGGAGGCAGGCACAGTCCAAGGGAGAGAGATCTCCCTCTGATGTTTTTGATGTTTCATTTCTTACTAATAGTCATCGCTCTTCACCCCTCTGCTATTGGTTGAATGTGGCTCTTCCCAAAGGAAAATGTTGTGAACTTAGTCCTGAGTGCAATAAGGTTAACAGGTTGGAATTTTAAGAAAGGATAAAGCAAAAAGGTCTCTACACTGTTGACTGGATTTAGGCTCATTGTGAAAGTCAAATTTATCTCCCTTTTGTTCCTCTCTTCCCTGCCTGTCTGATGATACATAGCACCATAGCACAAAAGTCCTTGTCAGATGTAAGTCCTTCTCAGTCTCCAGAATTTCAGAAAAGAAATCCTTATTTTTTATTACTCAGGTATTCTGTTGTAGCAGAAAAAAAAATAAAAGAATGGCTTAAGACAGAAAATGGTAGTGAGAGGTAAAATTGTTGGCACAACAAATACCTGGAAATATGGGAACAGCTATGGAACTGGGGAATGAGGAAAGATGGGAACACTGTTGATGTAAATGGTGAAAAGACTCTGTCTTGCCACCATCAGATGATTCTGCTGAAGGCTCAGGAGAAGTGAATGGTTACAGGAAATATCTAAAACTCCTTCAAGATTGCTAAAGTGTTGGTAGGAATATGGACAGTATCAAGACATGGAAGTTTGTGATCCTTAAAACTTGTTATTCTCAAAGACATTTATTAAGGATGTTTTAAGGTGGGACTATTAGGAGGTGATTAATATTACAGAGCTATGAGAATGGAGCTCGGTGCTGTTTTTTGCCTGAAGCCAAACTTTTTATCCATCTTGCAAGGCAAGACTGCCAGGCATGAAGCCTCACACTACCAGTTTGTCTGAAAATCTTTTTATTTCTCCTTCACACTTGAAAAGCAATCTCATTGCATATTGAAACCTAGATTGAGGGGTTTTCTTTTAATACTTTGAATATTTTTCCTATCTTTTTCTTTCTTGCTTGGTTTCTTTTGAGAAGCCTATTGTAGTTCTTATGTAGGTTCCTCTGTGGATTATTTCCCATTTGGTTACAATATTTTGTTTGGTTGCTTTCTGATTTATCCTGCTTGATATTATCTTTGCTTCCTGGATTGGTGACTTCATACTTGCTGTTTTGGAAAAGTTTCTACTAGTATTGTCAGACATTTCTTCTATTTCACTCTATCTTTTCCCAGCTTCTCTAAACCACATATACGTGTTTATATATACATACATGTGATTTTTGAAATTATTTCATAATTATTCAATGTTCTATTCTTTATTAAAATATTTTATTTTCATCTCAGTTTATGAAATAACTATCGATTTATTTTTAAGTTCAATAATTCTTTGCTGAACAGTATGGAGCTGAGTACAATACAATGGTTATTTCCGTTAAAGGAAGTTCTTTTTATTTTTAACTTTTCCTAATGTCTCACTTGTAAAGTTTTCCTCTTTTGCTCTCTTTATACATCTATTCCTTCATGTGGTCTAATAGTTCCCATTAGAACTATTAGTATATGAATTATAGTTATTTTAGGTTACCTATTTTATAACTCCAACATCTGCATCATACTTTATACTATTTCTTCTGTGTTGCTAGACTTTTTCTCTTAACTTTAAACATGCCTTGTGTTTTGTTGAAAATTGAACATGATAGATTTGGTAATAGGAATTGAAATAAGTAGATATTTTGTTTGAGGTTTTATGTTAGTTTTGAGTAGGACTTTTGGCTTCATTTGATGTTTCTTGTGATTACAGGGGCCACTGAATTTCAGATTCCTCCAATGCCCTTGGAGAATCTTTATCTCTTTTATCTTCTTTGAGTGAAGTCCTCAGCGATAGTCTATATTTTGTGGTAATTTTAGCTGTATTCTATAAAATTACTATTATGCTGGGGCCATGTTGCCATCATGATAAAATAAAAAGAGAAGAATGTTCTATAACCTTCCATTTCAATCTGAGTCTTTCAGTTGGTTGGCTTTCCCAGCCTCTGAGCTTCAAAAGGGTTTCTTTTTTCATAGCATCCTTCTGTTTTGGTAGAATAGAAACAGTGGAAGGGACTAAAATCAAAGGTTTATTGTTCTCTTAATTCTCTTGACAAGGCTAAGGAAAGGTTTGTCCAGTAGCAAGAACCACAAACCCTGCCACATTTAGAGTAAAATGTCTTCATGGTGAGTTGTTATAGTAGAGTATCTAGGTATGGGTAATTTACAACAGAGATTTAGTTCTTAGAATTCTGGAGGATGAGAAGGGTAAGTTTATGAGACTTGCAACTGGGTGGATATGCAGGCTGCGTAATCTCATGCCAAAAGAGGAGTGCAGCAAAGAAAAAGGGCTGAACTTGGCATTTTGTACCAAACACCTGTGATTACAGCCTTAGTCCCTTTATGGTAGTATATCCCACATGGCCTAAAAATCTTTTAAGGCTCTCCATTTTCAGAACATTACAGTGAGATTTAAGTCTCCAACACCTGTCTTTTGAAGGACACATTGAAAATGTACCATTCTGTTCCTCTAACCAACATTCTTATCTTTCTCACATACAAAATACATTTAATCCATCCTTAAAGCTCCAGAAGGCTTAAACCTAAATCATTTCTGCATCAAATCAAGAAATCCAAAGTCCCATCTAAATCGATATGGGTGAAATCAAGGCATGCTTCATCATGAGGAATTTTCCCCTTTGACTTGAGATTTTGAAATCTAAATAAATTGTCTATTTCCAAAATACACAATAATGGGACAAGACAGACATTTTCATTCTAAAGGGGAGAAATAAGCAAGTAAAAGGGAATCATTGCCCCGAGGAAGCACAACACACAGCAAAGGGAACAACTTTAACTCTTAAGACTGATCTCTGAGTCCCAGTACTTTGAAGCACAATAGGGTTGAGTATGTTTCCCAGGGACCAGAGGAGTAATGCCCTCACACATTTGAGAGCTCTCAACGATCACCTCATCATCCCAGCTCTTGCAGACTACTGTTGTATGATGGTAGTTCTGTAATTTTGGGCTTGCACAAAAGCTCTGCCAGATACTTCCAACAAGTGTTGCCCTTGTGTGGCTTCTCACTGCCTTAGTGTGGACACTGATAGCCCTTAGCAGGTCTCCTGATTGTCTAGTGCATTCTTAGAAATCTAGATGGGGATATCCATGCCTCCATAGCTTCTTTAATCTGTAAGAATTTGAAAAGAAATAAAATATTGTTTGCAATATTATTTCTAATACTTATATCTGAATGCAACTAAGTATATACAAAATTTATATTCATTTGAACACAAAATGCTCATAAAAATCAGAGAAAATCTGACTTAATGTTCATTAATTGGAAGACTTAACATTGTTAAAATATCTGTTCTTTCCAAATTAATCTACAGATTCAACATGATCTAAGGAAAATATTAGAAAATTGCTTTGTATGTATCAACAGACAGATTCTAAATTCATATTAAAAGGCAAAGAAACAGAGGGGTCAACACAATGTTGAATAAATTTGGAGAATTTAGCTTCTTGGTTTCAATACTTTCTGTAACACTACAGTAACCAAGATGCCATGATATTAGAAGAGCAGACAAATGGATAAAAGGAACAGAGTAGAAACTCCAAAAGTAACTGTGTACAAATATAGTCACTCTAGCTTTAACAAGAGGTCAAAGGCAAGTCAGTCATTTCATCAAATGGCTCTGGAAGAACAGGAAAAACAGATGTAAAAAGGGAATCTAAATATAGATCTATAAACAAAAAATCACTCGAAATGGATCATAGGGTTAACTTTATTGTACAAAACTATAAAACTAAAAAAAAAAAGGAGGAAAACATGTATAGCGCTGGATTTGATGATTAATCTTATATATTATACTGATAACAAAGAGCCATGAAAAACGAATTGCTAATTTGAACTTTGCTGAAATTACAAAATTTACTTCATGAAAGACATTGTTACAAGCATAAAAAGAAAAGCATAAAAGGAGAAAATATTTGCAAATCATGTATCTGATAAGGATTTATATGCAAATATACAGACAACTCTTAAAATTCAACAAAAACACAACCCAACAAAATATTGGGTAAAAGATATGAACAACTACCTTGCCAAAGAATATACACAGATTGAAAATTTACATATAAAAGACTCAACATCATTTGCCATTAAGGCATTGCAAATTAGAACAACTATGAGATATCCCTAGATACTTATCAGTGTGGCTAAAATCCAAAAACAGATAAAACCAAATGCTAAGATTAAAAACAAAAATCCTGTTCATTGCTCATTAGACCACAAAATGTAACAGTCTCCTGAGAAGACACTTTAGAAGTTTCTTACAATGAGACACATAGTCTTACCTTTGCATTTCTAGGTATTTCCCAACTAATTTGAAAACTTACGTACACACAGGAAAGCAACCAAAATGTCTTATAATAGGTGACTGTCTATGTGGTACATATGTAAAATAAAACTATTCAATGATAAAAAATAATAAACTATTGAATTATTAAAAGATAGTTGAATGATATTTGCACATTGATAAATTGAAGGAACAACCTGGAAAACTTACATACTGGATAAATCCCTTTACATGATATACAAGAGGAAACAAATTATATAGACAATAGATAGCTCAGTGGTTGCTGAGATTTTGGCCAGAGAAGGATTAATAAGTGAGATATAGGAGATTTTCAGTATGGTGAAAGTATTCTGTTTCATTTTGATAGAATGGCAAATGCAAGACATTTAAAATCTGTCAAAACAAATAGTATCTCACAATAAAAAGTAAATCTTAATAAATGTCAATTTAAATAAACTAATAATTTTCAGAATGGAATGTAGAATATTGTAAAATAATCTGAATTATCCTAATTACTTGAAATGACCCTATCAAAGGGGTAGAAGGATAAATTTTATCGCATTAATTTGGTATATAAATGAATTCTATAAAGTAAAAGGCAATACAAAATGGATTCCTGTACATACGTCCTCTAATTTGGAAAGACTGTTAATTGTAGAAATACAAAGTGATATTCTGATACTATTATGCATGCAAACTGGAATTGCACAGGTAAACATGTGAGTGGTGAGTGGTAGAAGCAATGTTTCTTGTTGGGGTGGAAATACATACATAGGTAAGCAAGAGGAAGAGCCTACGATTATCCCATAGCATTGGATCCAAAGTAGACACAACAGTACAAATATATGTTTAACCTAAAATACATGCAGATAGCTATGTACAGAAATATCTATGCCTGTGTAGCCACTCACTAGATAATACACACAAATATATCTCCTTGATCTGTCATGTAAGAGGGTCTAGAAGCAATGACACATAGTTAGTATGCAGATTTTTGCTTCTAATACGCTTGTCCAAGACAACAATGAGGATTGCTTGGATAAGTGGCTGGTTCTGAGTCTTGGGAACAATGACTCTCAGACATACAATGATTCCAGATAGCAATCAAGTGCTGAAAACAAACAGCAAAAGCCTGCAATGATGTGGCTGAAAGAAGAATTCAAGAGCCAACTGAGAGAGCCCCAAAGTGCCCTAACTGGAAAAGTCTGAGCAGTGAAATAAGTAAAGAAAAATTAGATTACAATTTAAAGTACAAAATGAATAACCACAAGTTCACACTATGTAAATAAATAATTGAATAAGTGATGAGCATAAAGATGTTGCTTTATAAAAGAATTCCAGAGTGTATGTCCTACATAGAATATAGAATACTATGTAACTCCATGCTCCTTAATTATAGACAGTGTGTAGAGACTTTCATACAAATGGCACGTCATGTAAATGACAGTAAAAACACATACAAATGGCACATCATGTAAATGGAGAAATTAAAAGCATGACCTCAATCCCAGGGATCATGGTGAACACCAAATGCTAAGATTTGTACAGATGTGACGTGATGAAAATGCTATTTACCTCTATGACCATCTTACCCAGAAATTATATGACCCCGGTTTAAATTACTAAAAACAAAATACACTTTTATGTTCCAACTGAGACTTTTTCAAAATATTTGAACTAACAACCTTCAAGCCTGTCAAGGGCATACAACATAAGGAGCATCTAAGAAACTGTCACACACAAGGGAAGCCCAAGGAGACAGGGTTCTTAAAAGGAACGCAGCGATCTGGATGGAATCCTGAAGCAGAAAATCTCAAGAAATCCTAACTTTGATTAGTAATAGTGTTTTGATATGGTTTTATAAATTGTGATAAATATCAGATGTTAGTAAAAGAAGAAACTGAATGCGGGCATGTTTGAACTCTGTAGTATTTTGCAGTAAATCTGTAAATCTAAACTGTTTTTAAAAAGGTTTAGATTTCTAATGAAGAAAATATCACTATTTCAAATAGAATATACTTCTCAACCTCATCTTCATTGACAAGTAATTACAGCAACCTCATAGAAAAGTAACACATTTCAGCCCTGCTCAATTTCTGCCTCTTGGAGCGCTTTATGGTTGGGAAGTGTCTCATTTTAATTCCTTGTCAAACGTGTCCTTTCATGTGGTCTGCTCTGCAGAGAAGACAGGGTTTTGGGCAACATTTTGAGATTCTTATAGGAAAGGCTTGACAGATATGTTTCAGAAAGTAAGTAATTGAAAGGACTTTTAAAATTCCCAAAGATGAGTTATTTATTTTGAAAACAGGACAAAGATACACTAGTAGGCAACTTCCTATGGTTAAACCAAATCTATCAGGACAAGAACCTTAACCCTCATTAACAAACTTCTTATTTTCTGGTTTTGTGTTTGCTGTTGGCTTTGTTTATTCATTATTTACATAACTTTGAAATCATTATTTATGCTATTTTGACTTGTCGAAAACGTTAACAAAGCATCCCATATGATGAGGATATTATACACACATGCTTCCTGAAGACAGAATTGTTAATAGATTGCCAACCTAATTCAGTATATGTTTACTTTGCACTGATGTTAGCTGGATAAAGTCAACTAGAAAAATAGAAGATGGAGGAGTAAAAATAAACCAAGATTGTTGATGCCACCAGAATCCACAGGTTAGATGGAGAGATAGAAGGTCCTTCAATTGACACAAGCCATGCCTGTTGACACATACTATTCAAAAAGCATCCAACTTTGAAGAATAAATTAAGCAGATGTCCTTTTAAGGGATCTTGAATGTTGTCTTGGAGCTACATAAACTGATCTTTGTCCTTAGCTGTGTCCCATCCCCACCACGTCCCGGTGCCCACTCTGGTCCTGAGCTTCCTCTTCTCTCACTTCTTTCTTGTGGTATACAATATATTATTCTTGCTCTGCTGAATTCTACTGTAGCCACATCACTGTGCTCTTTACATAGACCCCACATGTCAAAGTCTCTCCTGTGAGACAGAGACAATGCTATTGTCTTTATATAAGATTTATGTAAGAACTAAACTTAGACGTGTCTCCATGTAGTACAAGTTCACCAAACTTAGCTATCTTGATAGTAATGATTTTTGAAATGAATAAATTTTGAATCCTGTTTTTTACTCCCAATTTTTGCTATTTAGTTAATTCTAATACTAACTGCATTAGAATAAAGCCAAGCAATAGACTTCAGAAGAGAGGACATTCAGTCTGTTGTGCTTAAGCAAATATTACTGAGCATTTCCTATATCCCTGATACTGTTTTCAGCGCTAAGAACACAGTGCCAAACAAGGGGTCTGTTCTCAGGAAACTTTCTTTACCAGTGTACAAGAGGCTGATTTGCTTTTGCAAGTGATGCCTCTTGTTGAAGGACAGTATTCCACAAGCACATGCCTTGGTAAGAAGCCCAGTCATTATGGGCAGGTAAATGGTAAACCTTCTTTCCTAGATACAGTTCCACACTGAACATACTCTTTTTTTCATTTTGAACATTGGCTCAACGTTAGACCTTATAACACTCTCCATTGGATGATTCTGTAGAAAATGTCATGATTCTAGACTACTCCGTGGCTGAGGTTCCCTGAGAGTTGCTCATAACAAAGTAAGTCTGGCGAATATACAGTGCTATGTGTTGGTTTACAGGACAAGATTGGGATGAAAGATGTACATTTCGGATGTGTTAAAAGTAGAATATATTAACATCAGAACCAGAAAGACTGAAAGCATGAACAGATGGAAGTGAACACTCTCACAATCAACAGAAGGAGATATCTAGAAAACTTTCAGACACAAAATAGGTATCGGGAATGAAGGTGCATGGCAGAGCAACTGTGTAATGAAACTGGAGCCTGAACCACAAGAAGGTGAGCATAGATTTATATCTATGTTACATATTTGAATACCATCTTCGAGACAGTAAAGGAAGCACATTTTAAGACTCTAATGTTAATCTTATGCCTTATTAACCTTATGCACTGAGTTAGGTCTGCAAATAACTCTGGAATCAATGATGTGTCAGCATGTCTACCTTTGGTGAACTCGGCTTAAAAATTACAGAAATATGTACATAAAAACACAGTAGGCAGGAATTCTCCCTATACTAGAGGGCAGAAAGACTTGGAGAGGTCCTACATTAAGATCTGGAATTCAATCTTTTTTGCAAAGCTCATTAGCACAGTTATGGTTGAGGCAGCCAGAACCAGGAGAATCCTTGAGAAAGATCCAAGAGTCACCACTTCAGTAGATCACATGATAAAAAAGTTAGAAGTGGCCAACATAGGTGCACAACAAGAAAATGCAGCTTCAGGAAATACACTGACTGAATGTTGGCAGAAGTTAGTAAGTAATGGTTGGGCATGAATTATAAAGAACAGTCATGCCATAAAGAGCTGTTAATGTTGACCAAGTTACTTAACCTATCTGACCCTTAGTGTTTTTCTTTGTAAAATGGGGAGAGTAACTGTACTTTACTCATATGATGCTGTGAACTGCAAATAGAATAAATACATTAAGCATATAGTGTCTACCATCCAGCCCCTTCTTCCATTACCTTCCCATGTGAACTGGCCTGGTCACTGTCTGTTCCTCAGAAGGAGCTCAAGGCATGTTTATCTCACATTATTTATTATTGTTATTGCTCGTGTACATCTCTTAGTATATAGTAAAGGGAACTAGTCAAATCACAGAGAATGAGGAAGGAGAAGACAATTCTAGGCTAGGTGAATAGTAAGGGTTGACATTATGTAATCCACCGATGTGTGCACACAAGAGGAACAGCGATTGGCCTTGAGGGTCTCTGATCGTTACCAGAATCACAATTCCTCCCTTTCCTAGGAAACTTTCCATTCAGAGTCAGAAAGGCTTAATTGATAGAGTCAGGCATTATGTTAGGACACAGAGAGTGAAGCAAAATCATCTTCCTTCCCAAACAAAGCTGTGCTAATAAACAGGTGCAAAGAGAGTATACGATATATTCCTCCAAGCAGTCTCTTTGATGTGCTCAAACTGTCCGCCCTTTCTGTATTTGTTTATGGCGTGTTAACTGTAACTTTACTTGTTTCTCCCCAGATGTTTGGACATCCATTAATTAGCACATCCTCTATAACATATTTGTGGATGCTTTTCACCAAGTGAGAGGAAAGACTAGATTCCAGCTGGAAAGAAACGGCAATTAAGAACACACACACACACACACACACACACACACACACACACGCGCGCGCACACATTCCAAGGCTGTCCTTAAGACAGTGTGAGAAAGAGAGAGACAAGGGGAAAACATGAGTGCTGAATACCAGCAAAATCCAGTGGGGCTTCTTCTGAGTTGAACGTTTTCATGCTCACACATCATCAGCACACATGTAGCTAGCATAAGACTCCAGGGCCAGATTGATTCAGGAAAAACAATTTTGCCTCATCAAAAAGGGAGGCCTTTATCTTCTCACATGAAACTGAGCCAGGCAAGATTCCCCAAAACTGCTTCTTCTTCTTTACCTCTGTTTCACCATTTTAGTTCTGGTTGAGAAGCTACTGAAATAACTTCAGAATTCCGTGCAAAAAAGGGTAATGTTTATTTTTAAACAATCAAAGAAACTGCCTGGTAGATATCAAAGGCACAAAGTGGAGGTTGAAAGGAAGATTTGATTGCTTTTCTGAGTGAGATGTCCAGTGTCTACCATCCAACCCCTCCCTCCACCACCTTACCACGTGAACTGGCTGGTCACTAGCTTATCATATGGTACCACCACTTCCCTTCTAAAACAGTGGTACAAATCTCTCTTTGTTCCTGGATATCAAGTAAAAATCACTTTTGTTAGAACTTACTCAACTCTGTGACATCTTTTTTTTTAAAATCAAGTATCCTTTACTTTGGTTCATGGCATGGCTGGTTTTATGGGCAAAGATACAACAACATACAAAAATCCACCCAGTAGGCTCATAGAAAACTCTCATCTAGTCCAGGAATATATTTCTCAGGAAAATTAATAATCTCCATAAAATCTCATTCCTCAAATACTAGCAACGAATTTTAAATTTTTAACGGGTCATTTCACACATAGCCAAAGTCATAATGTAAGACTATGATTTGCAAACATTGCTTAAGTTTTCATAGGAATTTTTCATTAACATTTTACCTCTGGTTGTATTTCCTGGGGGGGGGGTGGGAACAGTCAAATGCCTACTGAATCTTAATAAAAACTATTGTCTATTGAGGCTATAGAAATTGTAATGCAATGAACTTTAAATAAAAACCTGTTTGTGATAGTTTGTGAGACAGGAACATAAGGGGATGCATGGCACCATACAATGTGCATAATTTAATCGGAATCCCCAAGACAGTATTCTGAACTTGGCATTACTATTCCCAGACACTGAGAAGTTTCAGTTTCGGAGAGATCCAGTAAGTCACTCTCGGAACTAAACTTATACAGCACTGCATAAGGCATGGCTCCGTAATCTACAAATGCTTGATCAAATCTTAACTTGGTCAATGAAAAAGCCATGGGGAGGCTGGGTGGCATTCAGCAGCAGATCACAACAGCAGTGGATAGTATAAAGTTTGCAGGTTCGTAGTCAAAATACAGTTTTAAGTTTTGGATCTGAAATAACCTCGCAAACCTCATGTATTTGGAAGCTAATGTGCTTTTAAGAGGAAGGATCCAGTTGAAGGAGGCAGGTCATGGGAATGTGACTTAAAAGCATGCATCTCCTTCTAAGAATCCTCCCTTCTTTCTATTTCCTGGTCAGCGTAATATGAGCAGGAATCCTCTGAAGCAGGCCCTTCAACCATGTCTTTTCTGGTTTGGAGCCAGTCAACTAAGCACTGTGACCTCCAAAAACTGTGAGCCCAAATAAAGATTCCATCCTTGCACTGCATGTTGGGTATTTTGTCCCAGCAACAAGAAGTGAATAAAGCATACGGGAAATAAGTCATTGCACACATACCCACACTGTTTTGGCTTTAGCCCCAGAATTAATCTAAAATATATGAGTCTGATCTTCTCATTGCTGTTTGTGTAGGATAAATTCTAAATCCAGAGGCCAGGAACTCAAGCTTGGAAGTTGGCATGGCAGTGATCTAAATCAGGCAGAAAAGAAAAATCCCATGGGTAGAATGAAATAGCTGACTGGTCTTTTCACACAGTGATTCATCTTAACACTCATGGGCACACATAAACACATTTTATAAATAGGCATTCCTGTCCCCATCTTATGTACAACAAAGCGTATCAGGACCCATGTGTGATTTGTTCCACTCCTGTTCACACACTACTGAAATTTGAATATCGATAAGACAGATTTTAAATTCCACAGCCTTATTTCATGCTGCAATTAGAGATTATGGTTAAGCAGATGTTGGCGTATGTGAAGCAGGCATCACAGATCAGAAGTGTTCCATAGAAATGGGAACATAGGCTATAAGCAAACAAACAAAAAGGAAAAAAAGAAAGAAAAGAATGGAGTTATGAAAACAGCTCACCTTACTAATCATCAGGAAAATGAAATTCAAACATTAATGAGCCTATATTTCTCACATATAAGGATTCTCACATATAAGTTCTAAATATTTGATAATATCAAGTGGTCAAAGTATGAGAATGTGAGTAATAATTTATACTCCTAGAAGTTGTATCAATTTTCACAGCTATTTTGGAAGGCAATCTGGCAATATCTTTTAAAAACTAAAATGTAAACAATACTGTTTCATCAAATTCCCTCTTTAGCACATACCAAAGCAATATTTTCACAAAAGTGTGGGCACATGCTCAGAGACATGCATACAAAGACATTGTCGATGGTCTTCTTTATAATCACAAAATGTTCAAATAGAGGAAGTAGGTGACTAAAGATTGTGGCTGAGTATAGTGCTATAGTTTTAAAATGAAATAATGTGTACTGTTGGGGAAAGTCTCTCAACGATACGATCATTTCTTTTAAAAAAACAAATTTCATAAGACATTGTAATAATGAGTACATGCAATATAATTGTCCAAATTCTTAGAAGCTAGAACACCAACAATGAACACTTATGTAAACTATGGACTGTAGATTTTGGAGCAATAATGACCTGCCGTGAAGGTTGACCAGTGGTCACAATGCCCCACTATGATGGGAGGGTGTTGTAACGGGACAGGCTAGGCAAGTGTCAACAGGGAGACTGTATGGGAAAGGCCTCTTCTTCACTCTCAGTGTTCCTGTTAGCCTAAAACTGCTCTAAAAAGTGAAATGTAGTTTTTAAAAATCAAGTCCCATGACATAGCTTACATTTCCATAGCTAAACTTAAATAATGCACAAAATTTTGTATTTCCACAGGGGAAAAAAAAGTAGAAAAACAGGCATCAAATTGAATATAATTGTTCCTCTCTGAAAAGGGCTAGAGTTGGGGTAAATGGCCAGAAGACATTTTGTTTTGCAGAATAAGTAAAGTTGATGTTATGGTCTGTGTCTTAATGGTCTTTGGGGTGGGCTTTTTCAAGATAGCTTGTTAAACCTGCACCCCTTGTTTCCATGCTCCCATCTCAGGAAAGGCAGTTACAGCTCTTGCAGCTCAACTCAGCGGTGTGTGTGTGTGTGTGTGTGTGTGTGTGTGTGTGTGTCAGGGTGCTCACTTTGTAAACATCTCAGCTTGTACAAGAGAGGGGCATGGAGATGGTACAAGAGCTACACTTGCCCAAGGGTGGGTAGTCTGCTTACAAAACAAGGGAGAAAGAGCAGGATGCCCCCCTCCTTTGCTCTTGTTGCTTTTGCTGTCTTCTGCTGGTTTGACCTGTTGCCTCTCACCACCCACCCTGCCTTGGAGCCAGCTGATTACTGACTGAAACTTTCACCATCTATGAGCTGACTAAACCTTTTTTTCCTTAATTTTGTGTGTCATGTATTTTATCTCAGTAATGAGAAAAGTACCCAAGACAGCAGATTTGTCTTGAATTGCTGAAAAGTTTAATAAAGATATACTTGCATATCTGTTTGTATAAACAGTTAAACATAACAAAAAATGCCATCAGATAGCCATATGGTGCATGCCTCTACTGTTAGCTATTGCTAGCATTCTAAGAGGCAAAGACACCACAAGTTCAAGGCAAGCATAAGCAATTTAGCAAGCACTTGTTTCGAAAATTAAAAAAAAAAATAGTTAAAAAGGAGTTGCACTCCATGATACGGCCCTTGATTCAATCCTCAGCATCATATGACCCTGTCTCTCTCTTTCTCTTTGTCTGTATGTGGTGTGGCATGTGTGTATGTGTATGTGTAAGGAGGTCATCTTTGACCTCAATAATATCTCAAATTATTCCAGGAGACTGAATTAAATCAGCTGAATATGAACATATTTGCTTTTAGTTCACCAGTCTTAAAATCACCTCTAGCCAGGAAAACAAGGATCAAACAGATGCTCCATCTGGGTCAACCAGGACTAGGATTCAACAAAGATATGTGAATTAAGAGGATCACACTACATTGCATTTTCACAGTGTCTTAAAGTTATATTCAAGTACAGAGCACAGAATAATGACTCCAAGTCTTGCTCGCACTCAGAGCAAGGTGACTTCTATGTCATCTTCCCCTTGGTTCCTGAATAAGGGAGATTCAGAATAAATAAGAGGCAGCCAGCCCTCACAAACAGCTGGGAAAAAAGTTCTGTCACCAGTGGAAGCCAGAAAAAGGACACATCTCTCTTTTTTGTCCTCTCTAGAAATAAACAGTTCCATTTAGTCCAAAAAAGAATCCTAGAATATTTCATAACAAAACAACAGGAGAATAACAAGTTAATACATTGATTCTTGTTTTACTTTTTTTCCTTAAAAAAGTCATAGAATAAGAGAAAAATGATGGAGAGAAGGAGAAAAGGAAGGGAGGGAGAGAGGGAATAAGAATGCATACATAGAAAGTTGAACATGGGTTTTCTGTTGTGGTGATTCTGCGATGAGAACCTCCCATGCCAGAGCGGATCCTGCCTGGAAAGTTCGTTGAGGTTAAACACCAGACTGTCACTAGTCTCGGGGCCAGGAGAAGTCCCTACAGTGCCTCCTCACAGACAAAGCCAATTACCTAAAAATAATGGAGAATTATTAGTCATGTTAATTAAAATAATTTTTGTTCTCACTACTAAAAAGGTCAGACTGTCAGCTGTATGGAAAATTGAGCCTTCATGCATTTTCGTTTGATTTCGCATTCAAAGTCTAATTAGCCACAATTCGTTGTTAAAAGTGATAATTTTTTTTTGATAACATAGCTGCTTTTGATCATGTTGCCTAACTCGTTATTATGACAGCCTGATTCTTAATACTAGGGCAGGGTGGGCTTTTCCCTCCTCCGAGTTAAAGGGAAAAGAGCTGATGTTTTTACAGACTCTGTTGATCAAACCCATCATAAGATGTTTGCCATGGAGTGGAAGACACAACTGTTTCCATGTCTGAGTGCTTGCTCTTCCTGCTGAAAACCCATCAGCCAACCCTTAAACTTTATAGTAGGAAAAACAAATGTCCATAATGCCAGCTCTGTCAAACACAAGCTGAAAAGTTTAATAAAGACATATATTCATATTTGCTTGCATAAACATTTAAACAAAACGAAAAATGCCATCAGATAGCCATATGCCTATCAGATCATAAGATTTCCTAAATTAAAAACAAAAATAATGACATTATACTATGAGTTGTCAGTAAAATGTATGTCAAGTAGCAATTCCTAGCAGAATGCCTGATCTTCAAGGGGTTAAAAGTAAAAAAGAAGTCTATTCCAAAGATAATTAATCTTATTTCTTCCAAACTAATTTAGGAACTAAGTGATAGCATAAAAATACCTTATAGTTGGAATTCTAAAACACATAGAGTTCTTTTGCATATATTACATTGCTCAAACATTATGCTAGTTGATGATATATGGCATCTTGCAGAAATGAAGTGACCTGATCAAAGTTACATACAGAATGAATAGTAAAGCAGGTCCCATGTCCTAATTGTTTGCACTACACTAATTTTTAAAGAGTTACTCTTGTTCTGTGCAATGCACAAGCCCTCTATGGAGCATTGGTTGCCCATGGTAACGAACCATAGGCAAAAAGCACAATCTTCTTTAGTATTCACTGGTGTTTTCTCTGTTCTGTTCAGGGATCTGAAAACAAACCTCTTTATGTTAAATGTGGACTTGGAACAAAAGCCTCATTGCAAATTCCCACCCACTAAAACACTGGAGTAATCTGGAAGCCAAATAATACATCATACAATCCTGGTCCTCAGAGTTGTCAGAGGAATTGTGGAGGGCTTACTCTTACTGCCTTTCAACCCCAAACTGTTCCCATCTGGGGTTCAAGGGAACAGAAAAAAGTGAACTGAATTCTCCATCTCACATTAATGCATTACAGCTATGGCTGCTATATATCGACATGATTATCCTACATAAGTGCACATGTTGTCACTTAAAGCCAAGAAAAAACTAAAATAAAAGCAAATAAAAGAGCACAGTTTTGATTCAGTATATAAGACAGCATGTCTTAATAGCACCCATCAACAGGCAAAGCCCATTCAATAATGCCAGTCAGAGGAGAAACCACTTAAGGATGTGGCAGCAGGGTGTATTAAAAAGCCTTTTTGTCAGATATAAAGGTCACCGAGGCAGTAAACTCCTTAAAGGGAGAGACAATGCATTTCACGCATGAGAAACTCAGCCTGAAGCGAAACACTGTGACCATGAGAATGATAATCTTGTCCGAGTGGAAATGGACTCAGAGACTACATTTGCAGACTTAATGGCATAAAAAAGCTGCTATCAGAGCAAATGGGCAAGCTCACCACTGATCCAAATATCACACCCAGACAAGTGTCCTTGGAAATCCCAGAAAGTACTGCAAAATCTTCTATATGACCTTGTCCAGTTGTGACCTTGTGGCTTCCAGTTGCATATTACAGCTGAAAAGTCTAAGGGCCATGAACTTCTTGAGTCACACAGGAAGTCCAGTCCATCCACCCCTTTCATGAGAAGTGTCAATCCTCAGACAAGGCCTCCTGTACGAGGGGCTTATTGTCCCCTCTAACTATGACCTCATTAGCCGAGGAAAGAAGAACAGATTGTCAGTGCTCATGTTAACTGATAACCAAGACTGAGTGTGCTGTGAAGGCCTAATAATAATAATAATAATAATAATAATAATAATAATAATGTTTCAGAGAAATCTACTTGTGCATTAATTGACTCTGTCACTATGTGCTAAGAGTGTTGAATTATCAGACTCAAATCAGTATGGCAATCATGTAGTAAGGTATTAGGGCTCTAGAACAAATACCAAAGTCCTCATGGAGGGTCTCAGAGCCCAGTCCCCCTCCTCCATGCTACGTCAACGTGACTGTGATTGCCCTCTGGGTTTAGATATTTCTTACTTTGAGTAGTATGTTACATTCCAAAGCTCAGCCTAATTACTTATTTCATGTCAGGCTATATATTCTGGACCTACATCTTCCATACCTTTCCTAGTTCAGCCCAATTCAGTATCTCACCAGTTAGTTGGGTTAAATCTAAGCTACCCTCATAAATGCATGGGAAATTCCAGACCAGTATATATGGTTACAGAGGCTGTATGCTGCTAAAACCTGGTTAGGTATTATTTCAATTCCCCAAAAAGTATTTTTCAGAAAGAATATTGTATCATCTGGAATAAATAAAGCAAGCCAGATTCTGAGATTTACTTATATTTCTCAGTTTGTGAAATCTTTCTCTGCTAAGCCAACTAATGTTGAAATATATAAAATAGGTGCATTAATTGTCAAGGAACTTTGGATGGAAGGAACAGGAACAGACTGGTTATAACTCATGGCAGAAGGAATTCACTAGAATAGAGATAAGGGACTCATGAACTAAACATTTAGTAAAGTAGAGAAATAAAAAAGGATCAGGAATCACGGCAGGCCCAGAGTCAAGACAGAATGCACCCCTTGATAAGAAATGAAAGAACTATATTGCAAACAAAAATCAGGAAATAAAAGAGAGTACAAAAAAGATTTCCTTTCTTCCTAAGCAGAGCTTACACTGTTCAGTAACAGTACCATGTGGCCTGCCTAGATTGGGGTAGTTTTGGGCAGGGAGCTCTGATTAACTCTTCTCTAGAGAAAGGAGGATGTGCTGTTACCAAGCAGAGAAAGAAAGGCTGCGGGGAAAATATAGTGAGTGTCCACTTTGATCCTTGAACTCTGTCTTTCCACCTTCAAGAAATCATGGGACACTCAGTGAATAATTGCCAGTCAGAGCACCTTTGGGGCAATGTATAAAAGACAGCAGGATATGCTCTCCAACTTTGCAAAATAAAACAAAACATGTACACAGCATTTATTCCCACCCCTGCCCTAATTTATTTAATTGGGGGAGTGTGTGTATTTGTGTATGTGTGTTTTAAGCAGAGAAAATCATTTTCAAGCCTTGATACTTGAAATATAATCTCTACCTCATTACTTGTGAAACACCTCTTGTATTAGTGATAAAAAAAAAAAAAAAAAAAAAAAAAAAAAAAAAAAAAAAAAAAAAAAAACCTGACCTAGAGAATTCAGGGTTTTAAGGAGTGGGTTTCAGATTATCTTCTGCACAGCCCCTCCCTGCCTTGAGCCCTGCTCCTGGGAGGGTGAGGTGGCAGCTTTCTCACTGGTCACTTCCAGGAAAGATGTGAGGTGAATGTAATATCCCTTTAAAACAAATTTACAACCACTGCTTTCAAAGCTCAGAATTAAGGAGACCCTGAGACTTTGCAGTAAGGAGCTTCAGAAAGGTATGTGATTTAATAAGCAAATAGAAGACAGTGCTTTGGAAAGAGATCAACAGAGGGTGCTTTGACTTGTTGAAGAAGATTAAGGCTCATGCTGGGGATGTAGCTCAGTGCAAAGGCCCTGGGTTCAATACTTGGTCCTACAAAATAAATGCATGAGAGTTGATGACAACACAATGTCAGGTCCTAATTTCAAATTTAAGAAGAAAAAATAAAATTTTGCATTTAAATGTGAGGGAGCCACTGAAGAAGATGTGTTAGAACAATGACAAGTAGAGGACCTGAAGCAACCCAGACCTTACAAACAGGTGGTAGCACCTCCCCCCATGGCAGGAAGACAAGGCAAAAGACAAATTGTAAAGGAAGTATCTGCCATCTAGAGAGAGATGTCAAAAGGAAGTGGGAAGCACCCATAGAAATGGAGGGCTTTCTCTAGCTGGTACAAAGCTGGGCTGGGCACTTCAAATCTTGAATGAGTCCATTTCAGCAGTGAGACTCATGAATCAGGCAGCGACAGACTCCAAACTGCTCAGAAGCAAGACATGACTGACTCTCATTGCTTCAAATGGGATGTTGGAGGTGAGATAATGGTTTCTGATTGGATAAGCTTGCATTTCATCTTACTGCTCATTTGTGGCTTCCATTTGCATGTGCAGGAATTCTAGGCACTGGAGGTGACTCAGGTCTCCAGCATTGTCATTGCCGTCATCATCATCATCTCAAAAGATAGAGGGAAACAGGTTACCTAGCCTGACTACCCCTTCAGAGAGGTGAGTGAGATCAAAGGCTTCCCATAGATGAGATGAGACCTGGGGAGAGATGGCTGAAGGGAGTCCTTTCTATTAGTGGGTGAAATTAATCCTTTACAGATCGCTTCCCACCTATCTGGCTTACTGGACACATTCTGAGTTATCTTGATACTATTGGTGAACTTGCTATTGGGTCTTTATCTGCTTCCAAACTCTGTATATTACTTAACCTTAAATATTTCTCTAGTCAAATGCTAAGAAGTGAGCCAGCCTTACTTTGATCCTTGAGCGCTCCACAGTATCTCACTGGTTCCAGCAGGAAATTTGGAGAAAATTGATGAATTCAGGGCAGACAAGGGAGTAGGAAGGGAAGATAATCAGAACTAATAAAAATTATTATAAATGAATTATTTAAAGCAAATTTTTAGAGGATATTCCAGGAAACCTAACTAATTTTTCTAAGTTTCATTTTGTAACTGAACTAACCATTTGTTAAATTGAATTCAACTTCTGATTCATTTCTTGTGCTATGAATGTGTGGTCATAATTAGAAAGCTTGTCAAATTCAGCTAGAGTGTGAAGAGATGGTTTGAGGAACACCAACATCTATCTCATTTTCAAGAATGATGTTTCTTTCTCAGTTTTTGTGCCTTTTCCAGCCTTGGATGAATTGTATATCTATGTTCATACAACCAGTGACCACACTTCTCAGTCCTAAGGGAATATTGGCATAGTACTATTGTATTGTTTACCTAGGTAGCTGGTGTTTTCTAGGGAAAGGGTGTGAACTAAAATAATGACATATGACTACTATGATGAATAAAAGAGAAGGAACAAGAGGAAAAGTCAAGAACATGGCTATAAGTGAGCTGATTCACGTTTGGATGCAGTGTGTCTCTTTATATAGGTCCCCTACTATATCTACAAAATCTACTAATATGACTACTAATTCTCATACTGAGAATTAATTCTCCCTCCACAATAAAAAGTGTCTCTTGCTCTGGGGCTGAACCAAATGGTATCTGCCATATGTGCCTTTTAGCTACCTGAGCATCTGATTTTTTTTTTTTTTTTGTCTTTTTCGTTTTTATCGGTCCCAGGAATCGAACTCACGACGCCTGCTTGCAAGGCAGGTACTTATGCCGCTAAGCTAAATCCCCAGCCCCGAGCATCTAAATTTTGATTAATTATCTGGCTCCAAACTGGTCTGTCTCAGAATTAAGGAGAAAAAATCTTCCCAACCTTTGCTAAAACATAGGTCTCTAAATTAGACTATAAGTCTTGTCAGAAACAGATCTGTCTCAACAATATTTATGTGTGTACACTTATGCATGTATATTTATGGGTATGCTGACACATATTCTCTAAAAATGTAAAATACCTTCAGCAATCACCTCACATTTGCTGCGTCTACTTCAATCAAAATCAGGAAATAGAATGGCCCAGAAAAGAGTAGCAAACTCAGCCTCACTCCCACTTTAATATGCAGCCCTTCAGCCAAGTCACCTGCTAATAGCCATGGTTACATACATCCTCAGTGTAGTTAATGGAATATTTTCTGAGCTGCTTTATCCTCCCTTCTCATGGGGAGGTGGGAAAGAGAACAGCCTCATCCACTCCCATTTCCCCCAAGTCAACAATGACAACACCAACCAGAGGACAACTTGTAAACACATCAAGAAAGCCAAAGCAAACTAGCTGTAATAGACAGATATATACCAAAGCAGCTCAACATTTCATCCTGGTGTTCTGACTGTTTGAACAGTTTCATGAGGATCTTGTTAATAATCCTATTGAAAATAAAGTGCCCAAAAGTAAAAGCTGTTTGGTCTTTTTAAGCTAACTGTCCTTTGTTCGTGGCATATTAGTGGAGCAATTTTTAAATAATGACTGATTTTTTTTCCCTTGTGAAAGATGCTTTCTGCAATCAAAAGCAGGTCCTTTATTTTCTATCCTGGCACTCACATTCATTAGGACTAGTTGCATCCAAGTTGTAGAGGTTTATTTGTTCAGCTGGAAATGGGACATTAACATTTTAAGAGGATGATGCATAAGCTTTCAGAGATAATATTCTCCCTGCCCCATTCTGTCGATGTTCTCTTTGAAAATGCAAAGTGCAACATACTTTTTCCCCAAGAAATGATGAATTTATAATAAACACTTTATCACCAAAGGCATAATTTTTGCAACCCTCCCTCATTTCAAAAAAGAATTAAAATGTGTGTTATATAGAAGGTTTGAAAATATGAGAGATGCCCACAGTTAAGCATTCATTGAGTCCAGAACAGCAATGATAACTCTGTGTGTTAATATCCACCACAATTCATCAAAAGTCCTGCACTGTCTTAGCAGGCAGACAACAGGCTTGGTTAAATCCAGTGCTTCCATTTTTTTCTTCCTTTTGTCTTTAAATGTATCGCCCCCTGCTGGAAGATTCCCCTCTCCTTCAACTCCTCTAAGATTCCCTTCCTCAGTTTCCACTGCCTTTCTGTACTGCATCATCACTCTGGCACTTGGCCTTCTGCAGTACTCCCATCAGAGCACAAGCAAGTGGGCGGATATCAGGATAACCTGTGCTTTCCCCACCCAAACAATTGCTTGATTGCTCTCTGTCTTAGGCAGACTTCTTTGGCATCCTCGGTACCACATGCCTTCTCCTCCTCCTTTCCCACATTTACCATCTTCTTTCAGCTGACTACCACTCCTACCACTCCACAAAATCTTCTCTTGCCAAGGTCACTGACAGCTGTTTGACCAAATCCAATAACCATCTCTCCTTTTTATTCTATTTCTTAGCAGGACCCAATAAACCAGCTGCTCTTCTCTATTGGTGAAAAATACAAACACGGAGACAGAGGAGCCCCATCAAATGTCCATTGCTTAGTTTATATTTTCACCCAAAGCCCCTTGTTCTCAAGGGTGAGTTTATAACATAACAAACAAAGCTCACTTCTGATCTGCATCTATACATATCTTTTAAGAGACAAAGAGAAATTGATCAGAGTTTATTTTCTCAGGACTTTTCTGAAAAATTGTATTATCGAGGTCAAAGATGCTGAAAAAAAAACAATAAAAAATCAAATCCAAATGTATCCTTGAAAATACCTTTGATTCTTCAGCTACTGCTCCTATGGAGGTGCCTATGAAGAACACCCCACAAACAAGTCACAGTCACTAATTACAGGCTAGTTGGTATGTTTATCCACTAATATCATGGATATATGTTAATTTATTAATGAAACCGATGGGGTTGTGGGTGTTTGAAGGCACTTTGCAGATATGATGAAGTAGAAATATATTCAGCTCTGAGGACCTGAGGATCATCTTTAGAAGGTGGAACTATTGTTTTTGGAGGGCTGCTTTCTCTAACTGCCCCCTAGGGAATTCATTCTGTCACTTTTTTCTCCCTGTAGCCGGTCAGTGCTGTCCATCAGCTTATCCACATACAGCTTAGCATGGGCAATGTCTTTTTTTTGTCACCTAATAGTTCAACTACTACCTCTGTATTTCATTCAGCAGAACTCAAGGAGCTGCAGACTCTCCCAAAGCAGACCCAGGCAGGCCCAATAGTAAACTCAGGGCATCAAAGTTTCTTCACACTTAGCTATTTGCTACCCTCTGGCAAGGAATCCACAATGATGGGACAATCACAGAGCACGTCTTTAAAAATAGAATGTTGGGGAGACAAGAGGAATCCCAGTCCTGGGTTCCATGTGATCACCAAAGCCTGGTATTTCACTGTAAAAAAAGTTTTTACTTTTTTGTGACATCATTCATGAGGTCTCTTTAGGCATATGTCTGGTACTACAGATTTCTGCTTTTGATGGATTGCCAGAGGAATTTCTCTACCATTAAGGCTTCTCAGTACTACACAGACAGCTGTGAAGTCTATTACACCACAGTTTGAAAACTCTTAGGCTCCAAATCCCGGCAGTTAAATCAGTGGGCACCCAGCTTCATTAGACAATGAAGATTTGAATGGATTTACTAATGCTCCATGAACAAGTAGAGAGGCTAGTGGGCAAGGAAGTAACTCTAGACTCCCCAGGCCTCATCAGTTCTACTCACAGTCATGAGAAGGGGATCTGCACACTGAGTAGCCCAGGACTCACCATCAGTGATCAGGAACAGCATGGGTCACTACCAAGTAATTCACACTTCATCCTCTCCTGGTTTCTGTTCACAGCAAAGCAAAAGGAGTCCCCATATGCAGCCTTCCAATCTCCAATACTCCAAGGTCACCTACTTAAGTACACTAGGAATCAATCTTGTGTGGATCCTTATCTCTGTTTATGTGACAAGAAACTCTCAGATTATAGGTCATCTTCATCCTTTGGTCCAGCACTAGAAGATATGGCATGTTGCGTCTTCTAGCTCCTGCTTCTAACTAGTCTCCAACTTTTGAAATCCATCCTATTCAACCCCTAGAATGCATGGACCCTGGCAACTGAGCTACTACATCCTCAGACCCTTCTCTGAATTTCCTCTTCAGCTTCCTACACAAACTGAAGCCAGAGTCTTCCATGGTTACTGCTTTCCCTGGAATTCCCTCAAATGTTGGCTGTGTTTCTCTGTCAGTCACCATATGTGTCTCTGGATCAGGGTGTGAGGGAGCCATACTCCTTGGTGTTCACTGCCTTTCCAGGCCATTCTCCCTCCATGATCACTTTCTCTCTCTCTCAGAGCATCACAGACGAGTCTCTTGAAAACAGATACCAAGAATGATTCCTCTCGTTCAGTCATTTCTCAACTCCTATGTCATCCTGTAATTCAAGCTCTTCCAGCTGTGTCCTTCTCTCCCACATGGCTCTTACTATTGGTGATTTCTCTAGACATGGAACAACCTTTCTATAGTGGTTGATTGACTATGTCAACTTGAGACATTTAGAAGCTTAATTAAATGGATTTAGCAACTCTACACCCAAGATTGTAGAAGACCCACCCTACGGTGGCTCCTCACCTGGAAACATAAAAGTTAAGGAGGAAGGATGAAGGCATTCCATTCTTGTGCAAAACCCAAGTCTTCACCTTTGGTTTGGAGGTCATCTCCTGGTTTCCAGTGTAGACTCTTTAGCTTTCTGGAATAGACTCTTCCACCTTTCATTGTAGAGCCTTGGGGCCTTCTGTCACAGACCCATCAACCTGCAGGTGTGGACTTGTGCGAGACACTAGGGTGAACTCCAGGCCTTGGATTGAATGCTTCTGGCTCCAGTGTGTAGACATGCTCTGCATGCTTCCTCCTCCGGCTCTGTGGCTGACCATCATAAGCCAATCTTGTTCCTTTTACATCTGTATGTCTCGTGTTATATCTGTTCTCACTAGTAAAGCCCTGACTAATACACTTTTCAACATTCAACATTTAGTTCCTTCTGTTTTCACCTCACTGATGTGGTTTTTCACCCAACCTCAGCCCCAACTTTCATGATCCTAAAACAGAGCTCCATCATTACTGCTAATCACAACCAGTCTTCAGTGCTAACTCTGTGCATTCGCTATGTCCACCATTTCTTATTTTTTCCAGAAAATTCTTTCAGATAACTTGACTCTAGTAAATTCTTGATGACAACATTTCAGTGTTCCTCTTCCTGATGTTCTTTATTCCTTCCCAAGTTTAAAATCTGTTAATTCATTATAGTTTCTCTTTTCCTTTTCATATTCCTTAATTTTTAGTTTGGGTAGAGTATCAACTTTACAGACTTTCGGATCTGCCTCAGGGCACTGTCAGGGCACACTTTGCAGGTATACTTGGGAAAGGCACAGCCTTAGGATTTCTATCTTTGGCACTGTTACTGTGCTCTGTTTCCTGACTGCCATGAAATAATCAGCTTTGCTGTACTAGACTCTTATGCTATAATTCTGCCTTGGAAGCAGCTAACTATGCACTGAATCTCCTTAAAACCTGAGCCAAGTTAAAATTCTCTTTCTTTAAATTTTGGATGTCAGGCATTTTTTCAGCAATAGAAAAGCTAAATAAGACAATTAGGAAAACCCGAGCACTAATAAGCACAAGTCTGCCTATTTCTTGCCTGCATCCCAACTATAAAACACAGCTATAGAAATACAAAGTATCTAACCTAAATCAGCTTTATTATATGGACATGAACTTTTAGTGAGTGCTTACGAATGTCCAGAGATCTAATGACAAACCCTTGATCCATTCATTTTCGATCTCCAGGAAAACAGTTTTCCTCCTCCTCCTCTTCTTTTTCTTCTTCTTCTTCTTCTTCTTCTTCTTCTTCTTCTTCTTCTTCTTCTTCTTCTTCTTCTTCTTCTTCATCTTCTTCTTCTTTTCCTTTTCTTCCAGCCTTCATCATCTACCAACATTTTCTCTCAATTCATGTCTCTGATTCCTACTTAAGACCATAAGAAAACTTCTCCATCATATTTACCCATTATTTTATTATTTATACCCAGCCTTTCCACCTCCTAGTAAGGTGGCAAAATTCTTTGGAAGAGTTGGCTTATTTATTAATTTTTCTCCTCCAATTACCTTTTAAATTCACATCTTGAATTCAGTCTGGTATTTCCTCCCACACCACACCCAAGCCATACTTACCCAGTTTGTGAATGATCTGTACATTATTCAACCTAAACCTCAATATCAGCCTCAATTTTATGTGATTTGTCTGCTGCTCTTAGCACAGGCAGTGATTCTCTCCTAATCCAAGAGCATTTTTCCTTTTTACTTTCCTTGTAGGCTACCACAATTCCCTGATTTCTTCCCATATTCTCGGCTTTGGTTGGTTCTTTTTCTTTTCTCCAATCTCTCAATTAAAGGTGATGGTAAATTCTACTCCTACTCCTCTTCCTGTCTAACTCACTGCCTTAATTCTCTCCCATACAGTCTTGTGACTTTACATACCAGCTTTCTGTTGAAATCTCCAAAAAGCACATTTCCAAAGTGAGCCTCTCTTGAGCGACAAGTCCTGTAACCACTTCGTCTCATTCCTAAGATTATTTCCAAGACTCATCTCATACTTATACTGTCCTCACATTCCCCACCTGAAACTGTTCTACTGTACTTTGCTCAGCTCATTACTCTTTAGACCCACATTCTTGCAACTGTCTTTAAATTTCCTTTCTGTCTCACTTATCACCTCCATGCTATTTATCAAACATGTCCAGCAGATTTCCACTTCAGACTTGGGCTCTTCTGGTTCATTTTGCTTATAAAGCATCTCTCCCCCAGCTCTCTCACTGCTAAACATTACCTTCTCAGTGAGCTTTCAAATAAAACTGTTTTTAGCTTTTTATGAACTCACCATGCCCTTCTTTGCTTTATTTTTCTCCTCATGTATCTATCAGTTATGTATACTGCATTCAAACAGTCCTAGCCCATCGCAGAGGCCTAACAGTCTTGTGAGATCTGCCCTATTATTTTCACCCTTCCTCTAGAGATGACAAATTGGAAGCACAGAGAGGTTAATAATTTGCCCAAGTTCACACAGATGGTGAGAGACTGAACTGAAATTTAAATACAAAAATCTTCACTCAAGCATTATGCCACATTGCCTTTTCAAAGCACTTTAAAAAGCGACTATTAGGTAGACCAGATATATTTTTAAGTATACATTTGCTTATTGTTTTTCTCTCTCTCCTCTATAATTTTAGGTCTATTAGGGCAGAAATGATTTAACGTTTTTATCATTGTTTTGCTCCAAGAATCTACACTAGGCTCCAGTACATAGTTCAGCTCAAAAAATATTTTTTCCCACAAATAAATGGGTAACTGCACCAGTGGAGAGCAATGCACAGGCAGAGTAAATAGAACTTTTACTCAGCAGATCTGTGTAGATTCTGGAGAAAGAGACTGCCCTAATGGGCCATTGCTATGAACCCACTTTCTTTTAAAAAGTATGCATGTTATTGGGCTCAGTGTGCATGTTAACAAGTAGACTCGGTAAAGGATCATTCAATTTAACATTTACTAGGTGTTTTAGCAAAAGTATAAGTAAAGTTCAACTCCAAATGAGTGGGATTCTATAGCTGGAAATCAATAGCCGAGTAGGAATGGGGAAAAGTTAGGCGATCATCAACCGGAACAAGAGGAGGGATGGAAAAGTTGAATGGCTACTTGCTCCTGGCCAGCAGAGCTGGAGATTACAAAGGTAGTCCTTGAAGACTGATTGAGAAGCATGAATCTGAGAGAACAAGTCACTCTACAAATAGATTCTACCCATATTCATACCAATGACTTTAATTTTTATTTGCAACAATATCTCCTCTTTAATTATGAAGCAGTTTCCTCCTACAAAACACCAGTTTAAGAAAGTACTTGACATCAGCTTAAAAACCAAAGTACAATATTATTAATCATCTTCTATAAGATCCTTGATATTTCATGTACTTCAGGCAGTAAAACCCAGTGCTTGAGCTTTGTAGTCACACTGGTTGGCCCTGTCAGCACAAAGCTGAGAGACCCCAAAGCAATAACTCTCTCCAAACCTTATTTTGCTTGTTTAGGCAATAAGCATAATAGTAGGGCTGATCCTATAGATACTGAAGAGACAGTTAACTGAGCTGAGATAGTGAAATTATCAGCACACCTGGGAAACCATAAATTCTCAACAACTATGAACAATTAATATTCATCACACTTCTGGCCCTTTGGTGAGATAAATACTATTTTGCCCCTTGCACAAGGGGAAAAACTAAGACTTGGAGAACTTGAGTTATTTGCTCAAGGACACTTGGTTTGTGATTACAAGGCTAGAATTTAAGTCCCAATTGGCCCATTTCCTAACTTATGATCACCTAACTTATTCACCATATGATACCATTGTCCCTTCTAATACTGTCTTATAACAGTAGCATGGCAATCATAACCATAGCCATAAGGCTATTAATAATATCTTTCCTGCATTTGGAAATGGCTCAGTGCCAGGTTTTTGCTGGGGGGTTGCTATGTACCAGCCCACTTGAACTTCACAGTAACTTTTTGAAAATAGCTTCACTATTGCTTCCCTATACACATGGATAAAAAGGGATGGGAAAAGACAGAGAGACAGAGACAGACAGAGAGACAGAGAGAGAGCAAGAGAGAGTGCAATGTGTGACCAAATTTCATAACTAGAACAAGTCAGACGCTGGAGTGGAACCCAGGATGCTTATCCTCCCAATCTCTCAACATGTAACCTAAAAACTTTCAGAAGGCGATTGCCTGATGGAGAATGAGTCTAATTCTAAGTTTTCTTGCTTGTAAACTTTTTACAATAATTAAACCTCAAGTTTCCCATTTTTAAGTCCATTTGCCATGGAGGCTCTTCAGCTTGGTAATTATCAGTAATAATAGTAATAACATCTTGTCCTCTGCTAAAATATCTGACACTGACAAAAGTGGCAAACTTACATAATTGATATTAATTACATGAGGTTTTTTAGGAATAATCTGCCTGAAACCACTTTAAAATGAGAGGATAAAAAGCAGAGATAATGCTCAGCAGCTGCTGAAAAAGCATTCTGCAGAAGCATAGCTGACACCACTCTGTCACTCCAGTCGAAGTGCGCCTGATCCCCAGTCCCTCCAGCTACATTTTGTAACCAAAAATGCTCATCAGACCATTCACTGCTCATTGAAAAGCTTAATTTGTCCAAAAAGCCTCTCATGTTTCCCAACTTTCTCTTTCATAACATAAACATTTCTGATTTCTTCTACAGATGACCTCATTTTTGCCATTACTGAAACACAGACCATTGTTTATGACATGGTGGATTTTGTAGCTTTGAGTGCCTTAAAACAATAGAATTGTATTGTCTGAAAATTCAGGGGGCCTCTCACAGTTTTGTTTCTGTTTCATTTATCACCCCCCGCCCGGCCCAGACCACTGCTTCCATAGTAACTGGCTCCTTTCTTGTGTCTTCACAGGGTCTTCTCTTAGATGGTTTTATCTGTGTTCAAATCTCCTCATAAACACATCTGGATTAGTGCTAACATTTATGATCACATTTTAACTTCATTATTTCCTTATTTACTTGGTGCTGGAAATGGAGCTCACAGTTTCACAAACGTCACGAAATTCCTCCACCACTGACCTGCATGAACAGTCATAAATTTAAGTGCTTCTTTCAGACATCCTGAGGTGCTAGGAACTGAGAGTTCCATGTAGGAATTTGGAGGTGTGGAAGGAAAACTGTTCAAATTCTAGCACTCTAGATTTTACAGTCCTTTAAGGTAATTTTGTTCTATCACCTCCAATTCAATATTCCCTCTTTCATACAGGGGAGAGCTTAACAAGGCAACGGGAACTTCTGAAACAGTGGCGGTGAATCTTTTAGATCTTTCCATGATGCAAATAACCCACTGTGCTACCTGTGCCATGATACCATTGACAACAGACAACTTCCATTTATTCACGCTAATCCTTTCTTCTACAAGATTGAAGCACTTGGAGCACACTTGTCTTCCTCCATAGTCTACAGTGTAACTTTTAAGATGAGAAAAGAATATTTTACATTAGCTGAATACGTTGAAGCAATGTAATTCAAGTTTACAGGCTATATTTCATTTGAAATTCCCAACAATCTTAAAAATATTATCCTAGTTCAGGCATCAAAATATCAGCTTCAGAAAATTAAATAAGCTGATCAAAATGTCATACAATTTATAATGGCGGGCAAGCAGGTTTGGATTCAGGTGTGGGAAAGAAAGAAGAAGGAAAAGCATAAAGAAATGGATGAAGAAAAGAAGGAAAGGCAGGAAGAAAAGAAGGGACTGAGGAAGGTGGAAAGAAAGAAAAAGGGGTGGAGGGCCTAAAAGTAGAAGGGAGAAAGAGGAACTTAATGATGTTAAGGACCAGCAGGACCACTGATCACAGCACAAGAGTTTAAACCCACAGTGCCTCTGAAATGAGCCATTTTATAGCACAATACAAGGTATCAGAAGGTGATTCACTCTAATGCTACCGCCTTATTTCCTCTATATATCCTTACCACCTTCCAAGAGTCCTATTAGATAGGTCCCAGAAAACCTCACAAATCCAATTGCAGGCAGATTCCTCTTTAATGAATTGAAGCCACCAGAAGGAGAAACGGGGTCCCAATTCCCCGGCCCAGGCATATTTGTATCTCTGTGCCTCTTAGCATCAACACTTTGGACAAATTAATTCTGTTACAGATAAAGTACCACAAAAACCCTGGGACAAAGGTCCTGGCAGGGGTGAAACAGCAGACATCAAGGATTCTTGTGATGCAAAGGGGAAGTGAGTTTCCATTTGTGAGACCAAGACTTTTAGCCTTGGACAGAGTAGATGGGAAGGGGACAGCCCATCATGTTTTCCAGTGAGTATTATGGAAGAGATAATTTAAAGGAATTTTGATAATTGTCTGAGTCTGTAGACTGACTCTGATTTCACTGTCTATAAAATTATCTCTGGTTAATAAACTGACCTAGCTGGTGCACAGAATTTCTGATAATGTTAAGGGGTCTAGCTTATCTCAGTGGACTCAGTTTCCTCAATACCCTTTTGATCATACCTGCTTGATACATGTGATCATGTGGTTACAAGGAAAGTACATAAGGACGACAGGCAGATTAGTAGGTAGTTTTCACAATTTCTTGGAGCAAAAGGTTAATTGGACATCTTTACCTAATGTTAAGTGGAGCCCATAATAAGGGTGTACATTAAAAGGTCTGTGAGGGCTTATAAATACCAGATGAGCCAAAGACTGGATGATAATAGGACACAGATGCAATTCCAGGAGGTCATCTTTCAAGGAAGCATTCATTCCAGAGAACCACACCTGATGCTTCTCCAACCCCCTTCTCAATAAAATAAAATAAAATAACAGATAAGAGTTCCAACCTACCTGAGGACCAAGTTCCAATCAAAACCTTGGATCCTAAAGCTTCATTGTTTGTTGCTTTACAAGTATGGAGGGGATGATATAAAACAGCATTTTGAAGTCATAAGTTTTGGTAACACAAACTAGGACATGGTGTGGCTTGCCCTAAAATTAATGCAGGTTATACATATGAACATAAAAAACACACATTTTTGGAGACTCTTCTAAATAATTACTTGGTAATTATTGTTTTTGGATTTTGACCAATCAATTACAATGCTGTTACGAGCTTTACTTAATACCACACCAGGGAGGAAGAGATAGAAGGCCTAAAAAGTTGGAGTCCTCAGCTATAGTGTAATAATAGAGTCATAAAACTCAATGTAAAATTTAATGCAAAAAGGCTGTGAGCACCCACCCACCCCAGTTAGAAGATAAAGTAGATGGAAAGCAGGATTGAGCTTCCAGAAAGCAGTACAGTAAATTTCCCTTAACTTCATTAAAAAGTATGCAGTAGTGCTCATGTTGAACAGTCTGTGAGTTACACATCTTTTTAGTCACATTTTGGAAATTACTTCCCATTTGAAGAAAATAACCACAATCATAATAAAGTCAAAGTAGTACATATTAAACTTGCTGTGTGTAGTACACAGTGTGGGGCAGTTATTTGAACAGTAAATTCTCATAATGATCCTGAATGTTATTGCCCTTCCCTACAGTATTGATGAGAGTACGTAGAGATTAAGACCCTAGTTCATGTCATGCATCAATCACGTGACTTTTCAGCTGCAAATGCCATTATCTTTCCCACCCATCTAGATCCAGTTTTGATATAAAGAGCACAACATATGGAGGCTCCTGATGCTTTGTGCTCACGATGCAATGAATTCTGTGCAATGGGAATTAGAGTTTCTCCTTAGAAGCCCTAAACTAAAACTCATGTATTTATTAGCATCAATGGCTTCTCCTTAATTAGTATGAAGTGATTTGTTTCAAGATCTAGATTCTGCCTCAGGAGAGTCAAAAAAATCTAAATCAATGAAATTTGAAAATTAACAAATTCTTAATTACTTAAGTCTAGAGTACCAATTCACAGCTGAAATTCTAGACCTATGTTGTCTGAAAATCTATCATCTATCTATATATCTACATGATTATTTATTAGACTTACATGCAGGACTGGAGACAGAACACTTAAAATGGCTATCTGTGTGTTGGAGAGTCAAAGGATTCAACAGAATTCATTGCATTGTGAGCACAAAGCATCAGGAGCCTCCTTGTTGCTCAGTCCAAGAAACCAGAGGGACTGAGGATGCAGCCCCAGATTGAGGCTGAAAACCTGGGAGCTCCCTCGAGAGCTGCTGGTATGAATCTGCATCAAAGGGTTGAAAATTTGGAGTCTGTTGTCTACACGTGATGTTAGCGTCTCAGATGCACCTGATAAGTCAGAGTAGAGTTTGTAAGCACAGACCAAGGTTCTTCTTCTTCTCTTCTGTGTTGCTATGTACTAAAACATGATGATCCTGGACACTAAATGAATTAAAAAGCCAGTCATAAAGCATTGTATGATTGCGATATTTCTGTAAAGTATTTAGAACAAGCAGATTCGTATAGGACACTTGAATTAGTGTCATCCAGGGCAATAAGAGGAATAACTGTTAATTTGTATGAGGTCTCCTTTTGGAGTGATAAAATTGTTCTGAAATTAATTGTGATGACGATTACATGACTAAATATTCTAAAGGCCAATAATTAATAGTAGTAGTAGTAGTAATAATAATAATAATAATAATAATAATAAATCAGAGTCGTGGCTTTAAAAATAGCAAAACAAATGTTAAGATCTGACAAAATTCAGTTATCTCATTATGACAGTTAAATGGTATCAGTGAGATATTGGTAAAAACAATGAAGAAAAAACTGGCCTCAAAATTAATAAACCTGAACAATAGGTGTAGTTCAGCTCCTATTTCAAATTAGAAATCAATCTAGTCCTTGAATCTTTATAGAAAAATAAATCCTGCCAGAATCCTTCCATTCGGAGTCGTATTATGTGGTGACACCTATGGATAAAGTAAATACCTTGTCACACAGTGTTAACACCTAGGTTTCTAAGGGTCTGTTCATATAAAAAGGAAAAAAAGAAAACCATATGCAAGGCAATTGAGGCATTGTCATCACAAAGCTCTGGAATAATACTTTTCACTGACATCAGTTCTAGGCTGAAAAGATAGTCAAATCCTGTGCATTATTCTTCAATGATGTTTCTTACATCTACCTTTTGTAACATATCAATGTCTTATCATCACATAACAGCACTGTTACCATAGTCGCCCAAAGTCTCCTGTTTTATGTAATTTACTTACTTCTTTCCACTTTGTTTTGTTTTTGCTTTATTTTATTTATTTATTTATTTATTTAATTTATTTTGCGTGATAAAGAAAGGTAGAAAAGGATAGAAGCCTTTATTACAGGCTAGGGAGAGCTAGTGAGAAGTGCAAGATCTCTCCGAGGCAGACAAGCCATAGGGCTTCTATTCGGTTTCACAAGGGGTGGAGTTTGAAGGATCGGACAGGATGATGTAATACATCCTGATTGGGAGACACTGGAGCATGCGCAGAAAACAAGAAATTTAATTCCGGCTTGGAAGAAGAGCACGGAAGTCAGTATTGGAGGGACGCTCTGTCCTTCCAGGGTCAGTGACGTATTAGATAGATGCCACGCTGGGCCTGACAGAGCTTCATAGGGGTGGAGCTCATCATGTTTAATACAGTTCTGTCAAACACTCTTAAAACAGGACTGTTACCATTAACTCGACTCTATCCAAACATTCATACTTTTCCAACTCTAGAATAAAAAGTTCAAGTCCTAGTTTTGATAATCAAGGATATTCTTTATTATTGAAAACTACTTATCTAAAATTCTCATCTGATTCTATGTCTTATCTCCTAGAAAGACTGCATCTAAATGAAAACCTGTTAGTACATATCCTTGTATTTGCCTTTCTCTCAGTAGGTCCAGATTCTTCCCACCTTTAAAAATTCAGCTGCTTCTCCTTTGTCATTGAATGATACTGATTGTTACACTGGATAAAGTTTAACCTTTGAAACTTCTAGGATACCACAATATCTAGTTCATCGTTGGCACCTACTTCTTTGCCATTCATTGGGTATACATCATATTTTGCTTTTTCTACCCAAGTAGATTTTAGAGATTTCAATAGTAACTTAAGCTTTGTTAGGCCTATGCAATGATCCATAAAAATATTCATTAATAAGAACACAAAAATATCAACAGAGCTGAATCACAAAATTGAATAATGAAAAAAAAAATGTTGGAAGACCTTATATTTCCTCTAGTTTAATAGTACCGTTCTGTAACTGGGGAGACTGAAGTATAAAGTTAAGAAATCATACAAGATTGAATCTGCGTTCAATGCCAAAGTCCAAACTATGTGCCACTAAGTTTCCTTATTCCAATTCACATTTCTCTCTGTGGGATTGTGTTGTCTAATTCCCAGTGTTTCCAGCAATGTAGTATCTCCTTAGGAGTAACTGATTTCTCTAGTTTTGCTCAACAACTTGGCATGTATTGATGGAAATGAAACAAACAATCTTTTCTATATTGAGATCTGTAGAAATGGCTGATGGGACATGGATGGGCACACTCCCTTGGTCTCTCAAAGAAGTGACTAGTCCAGAGGCCTGCATGCTCTGTTGACACTAGGGAATGTGCGATACGTAATATCACCAAGACCTGAGAGCCTCCATCAAAGAGTTTGGATGAATTTGGAAGGGAGGAGAATCCAGGGCACAATTTCCCATGTGTGCAGTGACTTTAAATTGTTGAGTTGCAGATACTCAGGAAGATCCAGAGCAAACATCCAATCTTCTGCTGGTGCAGTTCTCCCCAAAACTCTGCCTGGCCTAGAAACAAAGTAGGAACATTGCAGACAAAGGTACATTCAGACTTGTACTGCATCTTTCACCACAGATACCCTCAGGGAAACTCCTTTCCCTGGGAACAAAACTAACGTCAGTACTTCTTGAGATATCTTTGAGGAGTAGAGAAAATAGCTATTAGTTACCACGAGGTTATAATCAAAGGGATGGGACACCATGTGACTTAGAATATTAATGATATGAGCTTTTTATCTTCTGTTACAACAGCATTTTCATTTTAATCTGCTATCAACTAAATCTGTGATCTTTAGTATCAATCTTACTAGTTGGTGTTATTTTGACTTTATGATTTTTAAAACTAATATGAATAATGAGGATTTTTCTAATTCTAAAGTTTTACAGTTTAGTGCTTGCCATGTGTATAATACTGTGAAGTTCCTGAGTTTAAAGGGCTTTACCCAGTATCTCTGTCTATCCCTACAACCTATGAGCTGGTAGAAATCTATCATTACCATCATTTTACAAAGTATGTACAGGGAAGTTGTTTATAAACTACACTAACACAGAACTAAAATCCACATATTCTGTATGAGGGGTCATCAAACTACAATCCAAATATCAAACATGGTTGTTAACATATTCTTAGAAATAGCTTTGTTATTACATAGACATACTCATTGGTTCATGAGTGTGTATGACTGTTTTCACAAATACTGTAACAACAAAATTGAGTAGTCAGAACAGAATATATAGTACACACATCCAAAACAAAACAATTGACCCTTGTGAAGAAAAATTTAATACCTCTTCTAGAACATAGATCTGTGATTTTCCATCATGATATGTCCTTAGTGTTGTGAGATCTTCATATTTTGTCTCAATGTTGTTGTAATCAGATTCTCTGCCTCTCTTCTGTAGCTCCCCTCTCCAAACTGCTAAGTTAGTTGGAAAATCACTTGCATAATACGGTGGAAGAATTAAATCCACCTGATTCAGAAATCAACCTACATATTATACATTCCTATTTTAAATGTGATCGTTGAAAAATCAAAAGGGAAAAAAGAGAAAGCTTGTAATCACTTAGGCACCTGTGTAAGAAAAGAGAAATGCTACAGCATAAATATACTGATTTCATTATTATTATTGGCTTGTTGAGCAGAAGCGGCAGTAAAACACATAAAGTACAATCACTAGCCTAAAGCCTTTCAAATGAAGCAAAGCATACAGTTTAAAAACAGAAGCAAGCTAGAGAATAACCAGTGAAACCTCTGAGGTGTGATTGAGCTCTCAGATGTAAGCACTGAATAAGGACACTCATTCTGTGTCACAAGCCCTGCAGTTGCAAAAATATTCAGTGGCTGAGTCTGATGTGGTTTTCTGATTCGGTGCACACATATGTAAGTGATATTTCAATTGTTACAACTCCATTGTTTTTGTAACTGTTTTTAATTACTCATAAGACTATTTCTCAGTATGAGATGAGCATATGGGTACTTTGCATTTTTAAAATCCTACTTTTAGAGTTATTCATGGACTGAAAAATCTAGTTTTCCCAAGTGTAAATGAGTTATTTTGAAAGGTTTTACATCAACAATATTAGAGAACCATCCCACTGGATCTGATTGGGTTACTTTCATGTGAGCAGTCCCCCAGAAAACCTCAAACACATTGATGTTTCTGTTTTCTTGGGGCTATTTGACCATTCATGAACAAATAAGATGAGGCTTAAAAAAAGATATTTGTTCACTCTCTATATGCAGGTAGTCATCGAGTCATTTATTCACTTTTGCAAATATTTATTGAAAACCTACTACATGCTGAGCACTCTACCAGACAGTGCAAGTGTATAGAACCATTAAATTACATTTTTCCTGCCTTTATTGTGTTTATGTAATTTTAAAAGGTGTGTAAAAATTGACAAAGCATATAACCAATGAAGGATAAGGGACAGGACACATAAAAACTCTTATAATTAAATAATAATAGTAAAGAAACCCCAATAGAAAAAATGGGCAAAATAAGTGAAGAGATAGTTTATAAAAGATGATATTCAAATGACCAACAAACCTAAGAACAAATGTATCAACTGTATCTGTCATAAAGGGACTGTAAATTAAAATTAAATATATTAAATGCCTGTTATTAAATGACTGAAATTAAAAATTCAGAAATATTAATTGTTGACAGAAAAAGACAGTGCAGTTAAAGTACTGATATGCCCATCTCTTGCTCGCTACTGAAAGAAATATCTATTGCCAAGATCACCCTGAAAAACTGTTCTTCATTATTGAGTAAAATAGAAAATAGTAAAATAGGGGATGCATAGCTGTGTTCACCAAGCCAGAATGTTCACCACAGCTCTGTCTGCAATAAGAGCATTGGAATCCGTGCAAGCACTCTTCAACAGTGGAGTGGAATAAATTGTGGAATATCCAGTTATCCTGCTAGAGTATTACCTCAGAAAGAACGAATGATCTGAAATACTGTGAATTAATGCTGGCGAATCTCAAAAGCATAATGTTCAATCAGAAAGATAATAGAAGAGAATATTTGCTGTAGTTGGTTTTTCCATCATGGCCAACTAGAGGCAACAGAACATGAGGGAACTTGGAAGATGTGGTCCTGGAAGTGTGGGAACCTAGAAATAGAGGAGCTGAAGAAAGCCAATAATAAAATCAACCTGAAGAGACCCAGAGATCAAATCCCCCAGGGGGATTACAAAGGGAAGCTGGGTCACCCCTGAATCATGGCACCCGTCTTACCCCAGGTTCTGTAAAAATTACATTTTGAGAGAAGTTCCACCGAACATCTTCAGGGATAAAGCTACCACTGTTTTAGTAGCCGGGATGCTGGAATAGGTTCCTGATATGTCTACTGTCCTCACCAGGAAAAGAACCCAACAAATGGGATGTCAGTAGTCAAAAAACATGCCAGAAAGGTATGCTGGAGAAAAGATAGTATCTTTTACAAATGGGACCGGAAAACTAGCTATCCACATACAGAACAATGAATCTTGCTGCATCTCTCTCACCTCATTTAAATTCAGATCAAAACAGATCAAAGACCTAAGTATTTTAGTCGCTTGCAGAAAAATTGGTTCAATTTGAGACCATAATGTTAAGTGAAATAAATCAGACACACAGCCTAAATATCACATAATTTCTCTTTCATAAGAAATCCAAATTACTTAAGAGCAAAATAAAAGGTAGATAATGGAAAACTGGGAGACAGGTATTTTACAAATGGGAAAAAGGACAAAGAGATGGAGGGAAAGAGGTAGGTACAGAGAAAATGGGTGGGAAAATGGATTAATGTGTATTATATACAAGTTCAACTCTCTATGATGAATGTAATCACTATGGACTGCAAATATATACTAATAATATTTTTTAAAAAAAGAAACATTGAATTCAGTAGAAGGAAAAAATGGTAAAACTCTTGAAGAAATATGCATGAACACAAAATTCTAATTACACAAGAAATAGCACCAAGATTCAACAAGTGGGATTGCATTACATTAGAAAGTTTCTACACAGCAAAGGAAACAACCAACAGAGTGAATAGATAACCTATAGAAAGGGAGAAAGTTTTTACTATCTACTTCTTAGACAAGGGCACTAGTATTTTTATAATATATAAAGAACTGAAAATCTAGATGACCAAAAATGAAAGGCCCAATAAGAAAGGACAATTTTTATGAGTAGACATTTCAAAGAAAAAGAAAAATGACATATGAAAAATAAATACATGAAAATATCATTTGCATCTTGAGTCACTAGAAAAATGCAAACCAAAACACCCCTTAGATTCTATCTTGCTCTGGTAAGAACAGCCATTGCCATGAGCTCAGTAACAAATTCCAGTGAAGCTGTGTGGCAAAAGGAACCTTTCCACATTACTAATGGGAATGTAAATGGTGTAACAACTTCAGAAATTACCATGCAGATTTCTCAAAGATCTAAAAACAGGAATCTATTGGATCCAGGTATGAATCTCCTGGGTATTTTCCTGGCAGAATCACAACCCTCCTACTAAACTAACACACACATACCCATATTTATAACAGCACAACTCACAATAGCTAAATTACTGAGGTGGTCTATATGCTCATCAATAAATAAAGAACAAAATGTGGCATATATACACAAAATAATACTATGTAGCAATAAAGAAAGATAAATTTGGGTCATTTGTAACAAAGTAGATGGAACTTGAGACCATCCTGGTAAGTGAAATAAATCAGTCACAAAAGGTTACGTGTCATGTGGTCTCTCTGAGAAACCCATAACAAAAATAATTCAAAGAACAAACTAAAGATCCTTTCTTTAGTTTGGGGAGGTAGACTCTCCAAAGATGAAAAGGAGATTTGGGAAAAAAAGGGAAACAGGAGGTTGCGAGGGTCCAGAGGAAAAATATGATCAAGATGTGATGTGCATATGTACAAACCCCCCAAGCTGAATGTAAATACTGTATATCGCAAACACATATTGTTGAAAAATTAACATAATATGAAAAAGAATAAGAAAAGAATAACATAATAAGAAAAAGAATAAGTGCATTTTGCTTTATTTAAAACAGGACAAGAAATTACAGTGATGATTATTCTTAGAAGAGGTGTAGAAAGAAAGGTTGTATCAAGAGTGGTATAAGAGAGCTTCTGAAAGCTCCATCCTCTCTCTTCATTTGTGTGATGATCAGGTTGTATTCACGGTATGATGTCCAATAGAGCTGTACACATATGACTCATTTTATCAAATGCATATGCATGTAAAGCATTCTATAATAAAGCGGTGAGCTAAATCACAAAACAAAACCTTGGGACTGGATTTTCCCTTTTCTCCATCAGTCTCTGGTCATGGTGTTAATACTCAGCTCCAAAGAACGGGAAAGGTTTCAAGTTATGGAAACAGGACTTGAAACATATATTGTAGAATTACCAAAATGGTCCTTGCAAAAGGTGAAGGGGGTTAGAAAATATGAAGCAATTCATGGATCATGAGATACATAGGTGATAGGTAAATAAAACCAGAAAGGTAAGCTCCACTCAGAGTGTACTGGGTAACTTGATAGAGGGTCTGGGAATTTGCAAATTAGGCAGTAGGGAGCCATTGAAGAGTTCTGAGCAGGGAAGAGATGAGTAGAGCTGTGTTCAGGGAAGATTAACTTGGCAGTTGTGCTGCAGAATGAATTGGAAAGTGAAGAAACCAGGGAAAGGAAGACCAATTTGCCTGTAATTGCAATTGTCTGGGTGGTATGTAATTAGTCCTAAATTAGGATGGTAGTGTGCGTGGAAAAGAGAAAACGCATGTAAGAGGCTTTACAGGAGACAAAGAGCTTATTGGATTTGGGGGAGAGGAAGTGGGAAGAATCCAAGGAGACCAGGCTGGCGATTAGAAGATAAATCACGCTATTAATTGAAACAGATGACTTAGGATCTCTTCTTCAAGGGCAAGGCCTGTGTACTGGTGAACGCTGGTGTTTCTGTTTCTGTCTGATATAGTTGAGCTGTCTTCCGAATGTAGCAGTTCAGTTCACCTCAGTGTGGGATCTTGGTCCTCTAGGAAGAAAGTTGTAGGATTTTGCCAGCAATCTAAAGAATATGGAGATGCTGACTTTCTTATAAAATAGAAGCTTCCCAGCTTAAAAGTATATTTATTAACCTTGCAGTTGAGAGTGATAATATGAATTGTTGCAAAAGGAAGTAAATTATATATGTAACACCCAGCCAGTTTCCCTAAAGGGAAGTAGATATCCTTCTTCCTTTTCCCTCACCTGGTGCCTGAAAGCAGAGTGATGGCCAGCTGTGAGCAGAGAAGCCCTCTGCTAGTGGAACGCACCGACAGTCATCTTAGAAGAATGAGAGAGACAACCTCCATTCTTGATGATTGGCTTGGATCGTCTCTTTAGACTTTTGTGCAAGAAACCAAGTCTTGCTTCTGTCCCTATTGGTTTTGATCCTGTTATAAACTAGGACATCCTTTTATTCCCATTTTACAGATGAGGAAATTGAGAATGTCAAAAAGCAATGCACAAAATAACATCACTAATGACAATTTTTTACTTCAAAGCCCACACTTAAGAACCAGAAAGCACAAATAGCTTCATTAACAATGCATGGGGAAGAAATTCACTTTCATTTTTTCTCTAAAACCAGGAAATTAAAAGTCAAATCACAGAGGAAATCAGAAATGTATACTTCACAGAATGCATTTCTTTGCTTTGAATTCTTATGAAAAAAAGTTTTTTCTCCAAAACCTTTGCATCACTCAAGCAGATGGCTGTGAAAGAAATACTCCCATGACTTTGACAGTTTGCAGACCCATTGGATGAGGTTATAGGCCCCTCAGCCATCTCCTGGCAAGTACGATCTTCCAGAAGAATTTGCAAATGCCCCCTCTCTTGTTTGTCATGAGTATAAAATATAAAGATACAAAATACTTTCCTGATGAACCTTGAAGCATTTTATTCAACTTCATAGATATTAAAAAATAACTTTCAGTTTATTAAATAAAATGCCCTATGTCATTTTTCCTATAAAATAACAAAGCAGATTTGAGTATTCTGCCTACTGACCAATAATACAATTCCAAGTACTTATTATATCCATGGAAAATCCAATTCAAATTACAGCCTGTTTCCCTCTAACATTATTCACCATAAATATCTGTGTGTCTGTTTCTAAATAATATCTGCAATCTCATCTAAGGAAAAATATACAAATCAATAGATAGAATGTGTAATTGCAAAGGGCTTATTATTTTATATTCTCTTTCAGGATGCTGGAGAAACAACCAAAAAATGACACATAGCCAAACCCTCTAAGTTCAAGTAGAGGAAAGGTACTAAAATCCTTCCATCACACAGCGCAGTAATTTACAACTTTAACTGCAGAGAAAATTGACTATACACACAAATGACGTGAAACATATCACCTAGGCAAATCACCACCCACCCAGTTTGAAAAACAAGGTAGGATAAAATGTCTTGAGGGTTGGAATACGAGCAGCATTCAATTATTATAAAACTAATGTTGCCTTCCATTTATAAAGTGCCCTGCTCTTGCTGAGCTCATGATACAGCCATATCTTATTGTGAATTCTATTAATACGTTAGGTTCAAAGTCATCTTTCACAGACAGGTCATTATGGGTGTTCATTCTCACACAGTCCCCTTATGAAGTTACCTAAAATTAATCATGTTTCAGAAGTGCAGACTTTAAGTATGAAATGTCATGGTCATGCTAGTCACTAGGGGAATGGAAAGTAGACCCCAAGCCTGCATTATATCATGATCTTGCAATTCTCTCTTTGCAAGCCTAGGACAAGGTATCTGAGGGCTCCATGGATCTGACTTCAGGATGCCAATGCTCATACTTTGGAGTGGAAAATCTGTACACCCCGTTGTTCACCTCCAGTAGATACCAGTGAAACATCAAGACTGGGATGTCAGGTGATTTTAACATAATATCTGGGCACTTTTCTGAGTGTCTGTGAGCATGATGTACCCCTCAAAGAGACCACAGAAATGTCTAATTCATAAGATCATCAGAGTGATTGGAGATAGGCAGGTTTCAATTAGTATAGTGCTTGATGTTACCTGAGAGAAATTTGGATCATAATGACAAATGCTTGAACTCTCTTCTGACACATCAGAAAAGGGACAGATTTAACCATGGAGGTAAAGCCAAGAAATGAGAAGCCTTCTATCATTCCCAGAGTTCCAGTTTTCAAAGAAAACCCTTCAAATTTGCACTGTATTCTTCCTTATTAATTTGACTTCTGCATAAGGAATAATAATTTCTAATTTTAACAAAATACTCCAGTTTGCAAATAACTTTGCATTTGGTGTGATGGATGACTTCTCTTTATGCAGCCACATCTAAAGCCCAGCCTAAAATTTACTGCCCGTTGAATATAATTCCCAGACTGGTGCCCATACTGTGGCATGTCTTCTCATAATTCTGCGAGTTAACATGTACCATTCCCCTTTCTCCAAATGACCTTCATCTCCATATTTACTAGAGGAATTTCAGCTAGTTTTTTCTCACTCAGCACTCAGTGACTGAGACCTGAAAGGAAGTCTAAATAGCAGAAAAGAAATTCCCTCCCCGATTTTTGTTATAGAAACCAAATAAGGATACAGAGAAAATGGCCCTGGGAAGAAGTGAAAGAGGAAACAGATTTAGCTGAGAGTAAACACCAAGCACAGAGAACAGGGAGGGAAAAGAATCTTGTAGTTGCTGAGTTGGGGGCTTTGCAAGTAAGAAAAGAGGAGGACATCTGCTTTCTTCCCAGGAGAGCTGGCAGAGCAGGGTGGCTGTGTCACCGCCTGAGGATACAGATAGATCTTCCAACTGCTCCACGGCATTCTTAGCCTCATAGAGCTTCCCTATGGGCCTGGATCTCAAGAATCCCCACTGAGCAATGTGACCCAAAGACCAGGAACACAAAGCAAATTCTAGGTTGAAGAGAGAATTCACCTTTGGGGTTCTCTCATAAGCCTGAGAAAGAACACTCAGAGCCAAATTCAGCCTGCTTTTTGAAAGCTCTACATTAGCACTCCTCAGATTTTTGTGGTACAATTTCATCTTGATAGGTCTATGTCTCCAGTGTATCCTACATAATAAATATTGATGTAATAAGTAAGTGAAAATTGCTATGCTACTAAATTCCTGGGGGCTATGTAAATCCTCAGTGTCTGCATATTCAAGTGTGATTAGCATGATTAACCCAAGCAGAAGGACACAAATAGGGTCACTGTTGGCCTCCTAGAGCCTTGATGCAGGTTGCTTTTCCTGCGGCTTAAGACCGAGCCCTTGATTTGTTCCCATCTCTCTACATCTTGCTCATTTAACAAGATCTCCTTTAATCAAGCCCAGTGACACTGTCATCTCCTTTTTTCTCCTTCATCAATGATCTCTTTGTCAGGATGGTGACTGTAAAGGGATAGGACCACTGAGAGTAAAGTAGGGAGGCATGGGAACCTTAAACTAATGTCCTTAATCTCTAAAGGGTGAATTTCAAGTCAGGCACACCAGCTTCCCTAAATCTGCCCCCACTTCCCCTCTCTGACTTCACAACCTTCTTGAGCAGTGCTTCAAAGGAAGCGAGATCTGTGAGACATGTGAGTGCCTCACATAAGCTAAAATCATGGTAAGTATTAATAGTGCAGTTGTTAAAGTCATCTATACCCTCCTCATCTTTTATTCTTTTTTCTTCTTCACTGTTATTACTCACATGATTCTTTTTTTAAGGCCAGACATTATATTATAAAAAATGAGATGCGACAGAAAAGAGTCTTTTATGCAAATGCTAAGGGACGCACAAGAATAAATGAAAACAATATATAATATGTACAGTTCTAAATCAGCTGGTGTTTAATAAAAAACAAAGTTTAGACAAATGTTCTCCATAAATCACTTTTGAGTTTATTTAGCATTCTCTTTCTTCACAACACAAGAGCTCTTAGTTAAGCTAAGGCTATGACTCAGTAAAGTATTGACAATGACTCCCCTGTGTGTTATGTGTCCTCTCTTCTGATTTTTTCCACGTTTTGTAGTTTCAGTCAAACTGGACAAGATGTTATGCATACAAATGAGAATATACAAGAAATTCATTTTTCATCTGAAATAAACCAATATTTGTACCATATTTACAGCTTATGTGCCTAGTGGCTATGTTCAAAGATTTAAAGGAGTCTTGGTGGTAATTTATCTTATACTCACATCCTGTCCATCAATAAGTAAGTGCTTCCTGAAAAGAGTGACCAAATTTAAATATTTCTTATCATCACCACCACTTTAACCCTGGTATATGTTCACTGCTGAACTCTTAAAAAAAAAGGCCCTTGTACTCTGGCTCCTCTATTACTACACTTCATGAGAAAGACTAAGTCACATGTATAAAGGAGGTGAGGGAGAGAACTTTTGCTCTATTCTCTTATCATAACATAATTCTTTTCTTAAGGCTAGACATTGTGTTAAAAAACACAAAACAGTTTCAGATGTAGAGATCCCCACTTAACATCAAGAGACGTTAGATAAACTATATTATTAGAGCTTAGTCAGAACATATCACATGGCTAAGGTCTCATTGCTAAGGTCACAAATGAACTAAAAGCCATAGAAGAACTGTACTCTCCTACCTAAGAAGAAATGAGATGCACAAACAGAAATGAGATGTGCAAACAATGCTGGAAGATAGTCCTTTCCTAGTAACTGCAGATGAACTGCTCCTGGCCACCTGTGGATTGCATGTCAATAAAGCAACCCTGGAAACTACAGACAGGCAAATTTTCATCCGCTCTCAAATTCTCCTTCTGCAGACCCTTTCCAGGTACATTAAGATCAGAGGCATGGCAGAAAACTGGAGCGATCACCCACAAATTGTTCTGACTCAGAGGAAGGCACTGCCTGCCTCTGGTGGAAAAGCATACAGTGTAATGTCCCTGCTCAGATCTGTTCAGCTTACAAAGCAAAAGGCTTTGAGCTGGAGAGAGAGGGAAGCAACACTGTCATCCAAGGCACGTACACTCCCCACTATTACTGGAGGAAACATGAAGGGAAAAATCATCTATCCCTGAAGGAAGAATGCTGAGCTATTCTCAACCCAGATCTTATAAAGATACACAGGTTTCCTGCTACTGGGTGGAGGGAGTGAACACTCCCACACAAGATAAGCAAGGCATAATTTACTACCTAGAATGGAGACACTGGGGGAAAGAAGAAAAACTTCAGAGTCCAGGCACATAGACCTTGCTTGACTAAGGGGTCCTCTAGCAAAATAGACGGCCTTTAATCAATAGTGTTAGCCTAACAAACCGTGGTAACAAGGAAAACTGTATATAGTCAGAGGAAGGTAACATAGATCTAGGTCTGCAGTATCTAAGTATGTTGGGCTGAAGGTGAGAGTGGAGAATAAGCACTGAGAAAATATTCTACTGCCTTAGCTATCTCTGTCAGCAAAAGACTTTGGGAGAGGAATTTAAAGTCCGCAACACACTGCAAGTAACAAGAAAATTCAAACCTAGCTCAGCTTCTAACTTGACTCTACCTCCTATACCAAATTCCTAAGAAAAGGCATGCCTGTTTCTAGGTAGAAATCTTTGTATCAGTTTCTGCTATTCTGTGTGAGATATCTGTAACAGTGAAATAGTGAGAAATACACAGTTCACTTAAAACAAAATGGTTTTAAAGAGACAATGTAATCAACAGAAGCACATAAGAACTTAAAATATCTATGATTAATATGTTAAAGGATTTAGTGTAAAACATGCACATTATGCATGAACAGATGGGTAATTTTAGCAGAGCAATGGCAGCCATAAAAATAAGACAAATGGAAATGCTAAAAATAATGCTTAAAATATTATGTCAGAGATAAATATTTATTTGAGTGGGCTCATAAACCAAGAAAATATTTAATCAACTTAACGATGAATCATTAGAAATTGTCAAATCAATAGTACAGGCAGAAAATATATGATAGCATCCAAGAGCTGTATAAAAACATTAATTTACGCAAAGTATGTGTAATTGTTTTCCCAGAAATAGAAAATAGAAAAAAAATACTGGAACCAAGAAATATGTGAACAGATAAAGACAAAGAATTTTCCAAAAATAATACATAATATAAAAAGATACAAGTAATATAGATTACTTTCAAGCAAAAAAAATAAGAAAAAGAAGTGCTACGACATATTATACAAATTGCTGAAAAATCAAAGATGAAGACAAACTCTTGAAAAAAGCCAATGAAAAAAAGCACATTACATGAAGAAGAATGAAAAGAAGATTTGCAGCAGATTTCTAAGCAGAAATAATGTAAGACAGCAGAAAATATCTAGTGACATCTTTAAATTTCTTTAAGAGGAAAACTGTCCACCTATCTTTTTATACCCAGAACACATATATTTCAAAATTTGAGGCACTTTTTCAAAAAATAAGCATTTAAAAATTTATTGTTAGCATACATGTGTTACAGTTAGTATTAGAGGATCCTTTTCACTGAAAAAAAATATGATTCCAGGCAGAAATTTAAATCTAGGCAGAAATATAAGTAAAGTCAGGAGACGCTTCAAATAGATGTATATAAAATGCTACCTTTAAGAATTTTAGTATCTCTAAAAGTTATTTGATTTTCTTAATAAAATAACTATTTAGGGGCTTATATATATATATATGTGTGTGTATGTATATGCATATATGTATATGTATATATGTATGTATATGTATATATATATATATCATTTCATATATATCATACTTCATATATATATGCAAGTATGATAGCATATATATATGAAGTATGATAGCAATATCATAAACTAGCATGAGAAAAATTGGAAGTATATCATTACAAGAGTCTTATTTCATTGGGGAGTTGATGTAATATTATTTGAAGTAAATTATGATTTAAAAATATCTATTGCAAACTTCATGAAAAACATTAAAGAAAAACTGAAAAAGAAGCAAAAATAATTTGCAATAATAGAAACAAAATGGAATAAAATCGAGATGATCTTCATATTACATTTATCTAATATTTATAGATTTCAGTTATCATAGTTTAAATCCAAGATTTCAGTCTTAGTGGTCTAGTTGACACTTTAAGATATGTCAATTTCAATTATCACTGAGTAATCACTGCAAGTTATTGCATCAAGTTTTCACTGCTACCTCTTAAGCCCACAAATCAGTATGTTAAAAGTAACAGGAGCACATTAGCATCTGTGATGAAGCAGACAGCTTCTTTTAAATCCATCTGAGCACGGTCAATGGACATTTTTATTCAGACCCTCGACAGAGCAAAGTATGCAATTTTGTTGCTTCCTAGATACTTGGTAATCACCCCCAATAAGATCTGAGGAGTAAGTGGATAATTGAAAGAGTATTGGCCAGGAAACATGGAAATACAACAAAATATATAAAAAAAATTAACGATGTTGTAAGTGAAATTTAAACCACAAAAATGAAGTCATGGAAAACTGCCCCTGGCACAGGCATTACTGTAATCCAACAAATGTTACACACACAGCCTGAGAGCCTCACTGAAAACAAACTTATGCTGATTTGAAGGAGGAAAGAGTTGAGGAGAAGAAGAGGAAGATGTTCATAAGAAGCCCCAGTTGCAAAAACTGCACATTGCAGGAACTCTTGAAGTATCTCATAACACTGAAAATGCAGGCACAACATAGTAAAAGCCAATCCAAACTTTCAAAATGATTACAATTTACCAACTCACAGAAAAGATGCTCTATTCTTAAGTTTTACCATAAGTCAAGCATTGTTCAAATTCTTCATAAGTATTTCATAGGAAAATTTAGTTTTCAGTATTTCTACAGTATACTACACAATATTAGTTTAGTATTTAAAATTTTGTGTAGCAGACAGTAAGAATGTTTAATGTTTTGAAAAATTTTAGTGTCTGGAAACAATTTTAGAATATTGCATTGATTTTTAGTAATATTTTTGCTTAGTTTGCGTGTATGTGGTCATTTTGATATATTCATATAACTATGCAAAGCTTAGTTGTAACCACTTGTAACCAATGGCTCTCCAAGACGGCAGACAAGTAAACAAAAGGATAAAGAAATAGAACTCTTTTTTTGCAATGCTGTGGATTAAACGCAGATCCTTGTGCATGCTAGGCAAGTGCTCTACCACTGGACTAACTACATACCCAGCCCCTAAAAATAAAGTTTTAGGAGAGAACCTAAGTGAGCCCTACTGCCACCCAGAGGACCTTGGCAGGCTAGCAGAAGCCTCAATAACACCTCCTCCTACCCAAAGGAACTCCGCAGGCTGACAAAAGTCTGAATGAGCCCTACTCCTAAGCTAGAGGACCTCAGTGGGCCAGTAAGAGGACACATAAGCCTTCCATACATCTGAAGGATCCCAGCTGGACCAGAAAGACCCCCAGTGACACAATAGGGCTCCAGTTGTGCTGCATATTATGGACAGGTGGGTCTGGCAGCCTAGACAAGTCTGAAACATCAGTAACAACATGAGCTAAAGGTTGTCTCACATACAAGTACTCCTAGGCTAGCCAGCCTATGTAGAACTTAAGACTCACCCAACTGGCTCTGCAGGAAAAATTCAGGTGACAGGTCCTTCCCCTACACTATGGGACCCAGCAACTGTGTGAATACCAGACAAACAGTAGGACACTGAGATGCACACAATGGAAAAGTGAGACTAGTGAGATTGAAAAAACTGAAATATGAACCACAAGATAAAAATAACAGGACAAAAAAGCAAAATGTAATCTCAGATCTCCAGCCTACCCAGAACAAGTACAGGAGACAGCAACATAGAAGACACTGAAAGACACACAACTGAAATTTCTGAAAAGAAAGCAAGTGAAGTATCTGGAATATAGCCATGAGGCTATAGGGAAATTAGAATAGAAATAATTGATTAGGTAAAATAAGAAGTGGCTACTCTGATGAGTGAATTACTCAGCATAGCTAGAGAAGAAAAGATAAAAATTACAGGAATGTAGGGAAGAAACAGAATGCATGAAACAGATTCAAACAGATATCCAGGATATTAAAATTTCCATAGAAATCTGGCAAAACCACTTGAATGAAAGTGTAGGTAGACTTTTAGACCATGAAGACAGGATCACTGTTAGCAATCGTGAAAGAAAACAACAATAACAAGCGATCAATAAATAACAGTTTAATAGCTTCAAGACAATATGAAGAAAAGCAATATAAGTCTGATAAGTATCAATGAAAAAGCAGGACTCAACACAAATGATATTAAAAAGCAATTTTCAGAAATTATAGCAGAAAATTTCCTAAGCAGGGGAACAGAAATTGGCATACAGATAAGTGAGGCATATATGACTCTAAATAGAATAAATAATAGTCAGAATAAATCTACATCCAGACATATAATAATCAAGGTCTCAGAAATTCAGCACAAGTACAGAATATTAAAATCTATTAGAGAAAAGAAACGGATCATAAAGGAAGCCCATCAGATTCAAGACAGACTTCTCAACAGGAACCCTCAAGTCAGGAAGAGTTTGGAGTAAAGTATTTCAAGTCCTGAAAGAAAACAATGTCTAACCCACATTACATTTACCTTACAAAACTATCATTCAAAATTAATGGAGCAATAAGCTCCTTCCATGAAAAGAACAATTGAAAAAATTCATGTCCACTAAACCAACCCTAGAAAGAGTATTTAAATATATTCTAGTCAGAGATCAAAACAACAAAAGAAACCACCAGGCAAGGCAGGCAATTAAACAGGAGGGAAAAACAGATAACCAACAACAGGAAAATAGCACAACGAAGAGAAGACGTTCCATATCAGTTATAACCTTCAATATAAATGGCCTCAATTCAGCAATCATAAGAAACAGATTGGCAGCATGGATCAAGACACAAGATTCAACAATATGGTATACACAAGAAACACATTTAACAACAACAACAACAAAAAAAAAACCTCATAGACTGAAAATCAAAGGATGGAAAGCAATACTCCCTGCAACATGAAACCAGATAAAAAGCAAGGGAGCTTTTTTGCCAGTAAACACAATTATCACAAACCACAAATGATCAAAGGGATCAAAGGGGGTTTAAAAAGTCATTACATACCTGTTATGGGAAAAATTCAAGAGGAAGAGATGACTATATATATATATATATATATATATATATATATATGAGCTCCAAATCTGAGAGCATTCAACTATATTAGACAAATATTATAGATATGAAAAATCAAATGAGCAATAACACAATTGTAATGGGAAAACTTAATATTTCATTGTCACAATTAGATTGATCAAATAGACAAAATATATTGATCAAATAGACAAAAAATTAGCAAAGAAATTACAAAATGGAATCAAATATATGAACTAATGTACTTAATATATATTTACATAGTGTTCCACCAAACATCAGAATACACATTCTTCTCAGCTGCACATGGATGCTTCTCCAAAACAGATCATATACTATCCCATAGAACATGCTTAGGTAAACACAGAGGAATTGAAATTATCCCATTCATATTGTCTGATCACTGAAATTGGAAATTAATAATGAAAATAACCAAAAAACTCCATAAACACATGAAAATTAAATAACACCCTCTTGATCAATCACTGGATCACTGATAAAATTAAAGAAATTAAGCAGTATCTACAATCAAATGAAAATGCAGATACAACATACGGGGCCTTATGGGGGCAAAATGAAAGCAGTCTTAAGATTAAAATATGTAACAGTGAATTTTCACATCAGGAAAAACAGAGCAAGCTCAAATAAACAACTAACGCTAACCTCAAGTTTCTAGTAAAACAAGAGAGGTCAAACCCAAAGCTCAGAGAAGGGAAGAGTTTATACAGATTAGAGCAGAATTTAATTCAGTTCAGACTAGGAAAACCAAACATGGAATTAATTAATTGAAGAGTTGATTCTTTAAAATAATAAACAAAGTTGACACACCTCATGCCAACCTTATCAAGAAAAGCAAAGAAAATACTCAAATTCATGCAATGAGAAATAAAGAGTGAAATCACTGAGATTCTGTGGAAATTCAAAAGATCACCATTACTTCTAAAATCTTTACTCACGTAAGCTGGAAAACACAGAAGAAATGGACAGATTTCTGGAAATGTATGAATTGTAAAAGTTAAATTGAGAAGATATAAACAGTTTGAATGACTCAATATGAGTTAATGAAATTGAAAACATAACTGAAGTTTTCCAACAAAGAAAAGCCCAGGTCCTGATGGGTTCATCGTCCAATTTTACAAGAAATTTAGAAAAGATGTAATGCCAGTACTCCCCCAAACTCTTTAATGTAATTGAAAGGCAAGCAATTCTCCCTAACTCTTTTCTGAAGGCAAGTATCACTCTGATACCAAAATCAGAGGAAGATCCAACCAAAAAAGAGCAGTACAGGCCTCTCTAATGTTCTCCTTAAGGAACATAGATACAAAAATCCTCCGTAGAAAACTAGTGAACAAACTGAAGCAAATCATCAAGAAGATTATACACCATGATCAAGTGATATTCAACCCAGGAATGCAAGGTTAATTCAACGTATGCAAATCAATAAACATCATACACATCAACAGAGCCATAACCAAAAATCAGAAAATCACCTCAATAGATGCAAAAAATGCTTTTGATAAAGTCCAGCAGCCTTTCATGGTAAAAAAAAACCCTACAGAAAATCAAAAGAGATGGATCGTACCTCGATCTCATAAAAGTCATGTATGACAAATCATCATCATACTAAATGGACAAAAACTGGAAGCCTTCACTCTAAAATCAGGAACAAGACAAGGATGTCCACTATCACCACTTCTATTCCTTATAATTTGGAAATGTTATCCTGAGAAACTAGACAAGACAGAGTAACAAAAGGAATAATGAAACCCACCAAGATTACCAAAATACATCTTATTTTGTTCAAAATAGCTACCCATACCATTGAACACAGTAAAATCTAACAAGACAAAACAAAACCAAATCTAACAAAATTGTGAAAATAATAAAAGAGTTCAAAATGAGACAATAAGAAATTAAGAGTGATTACCATCTTCCCCTCCTAGGAGTTTCCTCCCCCATCACTTTTATAATACCTATTGTACTTTTTGGATCCAACTCCTTCTTATTTTTATGCTAGGGTTCAGTTTTGATTGGTTTTATTTTGTTGTGTTTTATTTGATTTTATTATTGTGATAGGACAACTGTTTTGAAGAAAATGAGACACTATGGTAACCGTTGTTCATTTCCTGTTATCTAGTTTTGAAGCCATGCAACACTTTCATTCTTCTGATTCGTTTTATACTATTTTGTTATTTTAGATATTATTGTGTGGGAAGATATTGACAACTACATTGAGGAAAACAGGAGACATTATGGTAGCCACTCCTTATTTCGTTCTGTTTTATTTTGAAGTTCTATGCTGCTTGCATTTTTCTGTTCTGATTTACTTTGTTCTGTTTTGTTTTTACTGTCTTTATTATAAAAATGAGTAAAGATGGGAAAATAATAAGTTAAATTACCATTATTTGCAGGTGACATGATACTCTACACAGAAGACCCTGACCAAAAGACTACTATCACTAGTAAGCAAATTCATCAGCATAGCTAAATACAAAGCCAACACTCAAAAATCAATAGTACTCCTATACAGAAGCAACAAACTCAATGAGAGAGAAATTAGAGAAACAACACCTTTCACAATAACATCCAAAAATGAAACACTTAGGAATCAGTCTAACAAAAGATATAAAAGATCTATGTTTTTTAAAATTATAGTACTCTACAAAAGAAGGTTGAGGAGGGTTTCAGAAAATGGAATGACATCCCTTTCCCATGGATAAGAGGAACCAACAATGTGAAAATGGCCACACTCCCAAAGCTTTTTTACAGATTTAAGGCAATCCTCATGAGACTACTACTAGCATACTTCACAAATCTAGAGAAAAATTTCCTAAAATTCATTTGGAAACAGAAGAAACCTAGAATAGCAAATGCAATCCTGGATAACAAAGGCAATGAAGGAAGTAATAAAGTCCCTGATTTGAAATTATACTAGGGCTGGGGGTTTAGCTCAGCGGCATAAGCGCCTGCCTTGAAAGCAGGAAGTCATAAGTTCGATCCCCAGTACCGATAAAAAGGAAAAAGACAAAAAAAAAAAAAAAAAAAAAAAAAAAAAAAAAAAAAAGAAAGAAAAGAAATTATACTAAAAAGCTACTGTGATAAAATTATCATGACACTGGAAATAAAACAGATTAGAAGATACAGAGACAATTATAAAAGACACTCATTTAACTAGTCTGTGGAAAAGGGGCAAAACATATTCCCTGGAAGAAAGATAGCCTCTTTAATAAATGGTGCTGGAAAAATTAACTTTTCACATGCCAAAAAATAAAACTAGGCTCATGTGTATCACCATGCATTAAACTAAATTCCAAATTAGTGGAAAAAATCTAAATATTAAAACAGATATACTAAATCTACTGAAAGTAAATTGATATAAAAATCTTAAAGACATAGCAATAGAGAGAAAATTAATGAACAAAACCCAAACTGCATGGGAAATGCTTCAAAGAATCAACAAATGGGATCTTATTTATTCAAATGCCTTTGCAAATCAAAAGAAATCAGAGTGAAAAGATAACTCACAAAACAGAAAAAAAAAATTGGCCAATTTTCCCTCAGACAAAGGACTTCTATCTAGAATATTCAAAGAACTGAAAAAAATCAGGCACCCCAAATTTAAAGATCCAATCCAAAAATAGACACCTGAGATAAATATGCACTTCTGGGATGAATAAATGCAAATGGCAAATAAATATATGAAGAAATGTTCAATATCACTGGTCATTCGAGAAATGTAAATTAAAACAACACTAGGATTCCATCTTACTCCAGAAAGAATGATTGTCACCAAGAAATTAACCAATAACAAATATTGTCAGGATTGAGGAGGAAACAGCAACCCTTTTCCACTGTTGGTGGGACAGTAGACTAGTACAACCACTGTGGAAATCAACCTGGATAGATACACATTTTAATGTAGATGCATCTATCATATAGATAATTATACTACTAATCTCTGGTAGTTCATCAAAAAGAATGGATTGTGCTTTCATTGTTTGATCATGCTTTATGCCTATATCTGGTAATCTGAGCAACTACTTTGAAGGTAACAATACACAATATATTAACCATTGTTAAGAATAGCCATATGACAGATTTTAAATCAGGTGTATCAGTAATTTTACAAAAAATAAGAATTCTTAAAATTTAATTAAAAGACTAGTATCAATAAAAGAACAAATAGCATATCAATTTTGTATTTATAAAGCAAATCCCAGTTATACAGTTTTTTACAAACATACTTGAAGTATAATGTATATGTCTATATGGTAAAGTACAGAAATAGAAAAAAGGATGCATGAATGCCACAGAAACACTAAGCAAAAAAGGTGGGACTTGCTATATAATGTCAGAATAGATTGTAGAACATGAGCTATTACTGAGGATGAAAGAGGAATTTTATTTGTGCATTCATAAAGGAGTTGATTCACTAAAGGACAGAATATTCATAAGTCAGAATGTACTTAACAGTAGGATTTCATAATACTTGAAGCAAAAACTGATAGTTTTGACCAAAATCCATCTCTTGGGTGTACATAATAAAATACTAATGTGAATGTACAAGGCTGTTTTGTTTAGATCTAAAATATACCCCTACGGTCTCACATGATTCACATTTAGGTGTTTGGAAGGTGATTGGATCATGGAGAGATACACTCTTCAGTAGATTCACCCACTGATAAGTTGAGCATGCTGTTGGAAGTTGGGACCTGGTTCAAGAGGCAGGTCCCTAGGGGCATGAGTTGGACAAATGCATTCTTATCTCCAGCCCCTTCTGCTCTGGTTCCTGGTTGTCATGAGATGAACAGGTATCCTCCACCATATCCTTCTGCTCTGCCATTACTGGCTTGTAGCCGGCCAGTGACACTCTAGCACATCTGAAACTGAGAGCCAAATAAACCCCTCTTCCTTTAAGTAGAGGATGTCAGGTCTGTGGTCTCATGAATGAGAGAACTGACCAGTACAGATTCAGTAGTAGACTCTCCCAGTGTGCACAAATAAATAGAACACTCTAAGAACAGTCTATTGAGCAATATCAACTCCATTGTACTCCATCCAAACACATACTGTTTTCAAGTACACATGAAATATTCACAAAGATAAATTATATGTTGCGTTATGTGTTAACAAAGTCAAAATAATTTAACCATGCAGATAATGTTGACTATAAGTAATTGTATTTTTCAATGATACAAAAAAAAAAAAATCTTCCCAAAATGTGGCCATTAAGTCCACACTCCTAAATTACCCATGAGTCAAATAAGAAATTGGGAGCTGGGTATGGTGAAGCATACCTGTAATCTTGGCACTTGGAAGGCTGAGGCAGGATTGCCAAGAACTGAAGGCCAACTTGGGCTGCGTTGCAAATTCAAGGCTGGCTCAGCTACCTTGCCTTAAAGAAAGGAAGTTATAGAGAATATTAAAAATATTTTGGATCAAATGAAACAGTAAAATTTGTGGGTGTCAGCTAACGCAACACTTAAAAAAATTTACATAATTAAGTGTAATATTAAAAAGTGGTCTTAAGTTCATGACATACATGTTAACTTTTAAAATAACAAAGGAATACCATATTGTAGTTATACCTAGAAGGAAGAAAGGGAAAGATAATGATTAGATCAGAAATCCATAAAGTTAAGAAAATGAATGCAATGAAAAAAGCAAATAAAGCAAACGCTAGCATTCTCTAAAGATCATAAGGTTGGTAAACTTGTAGTCCACTGGTCAACAAAACTGCAGTCCTTTAGAATTCCTACCTACTATGTGCGTTTGTAAATAAAGTTTTATTGGAACACAGTCATATTTGTTCAGATATTTTCTATGGCTAATTTGCACTATAAGAAAGCAAAATAATTGCTGTATAGTCCAGTTTTTTAAATGCCCAAATCTACCTTATTTTAGTTCAAGTGCTGAAGAAACAAGAGAGACAATAAATAAATTTTCAATATTTTCCAGGTGCATTCAACTCCCTACAAATATTTTGAATCTGTCCCTCTTTAGAATAGAGTAGTATTCCATTGTCTATAAGGATACTACAAATGTTCCATTTCAAGGAATTTTGAAGTAAAAGATTTCACTATATAGATCCTAGACATGTAAGTATAATAATAACTTAATAAATTAGAGGAAATAAATAACTTTCTTCAGTTAAACTCCCTTAAGAAGTAGACAGCCTGAATAGTTATGCATCTATTAAAAAACTTGAACTGGCTAAAAATCTTTCCCATAGAAATTTTCAGACCCAGATGTCTTTACTGGAGATTTGCACTAAATATTTAAGGCAAAAATAACACCATTTTTCCATAGGCTTTTCCAAAAAAAATAGAGAATGAAGAGAGATTTTTCAACACTTTTCAGAGTGCCAATATTACACTAAGATTAAAATAAGACACTGTAAGAATTCTACAGAACAATATCTCAACTAATTATGGAAACAAATATCCTCTGTGAATATTAGCACACGGACTCCAGTAAGATACAGAAAGTGAATGCATTATGGCCAAGAGAATTTATTCCAAGAATGGAAATATGCTTCAAAATTAAAAATCAGTCAAGTGTAATTTAAGCTAGTTATAAAAAAGAAGAAACATATAGTCATTTCAATAAGCGCAGAAAAATTTTACAACAAAATTTGACACATATTCACCCTAAATACTCTCAGTAAAGTTAAAATGAAAGGAAGCTTTCTCAGGTGGTAGAGTTCATTTACAGCAGACACACAGTGACACATTTAATGAAAAACTGACTTTGTGATATCCCCATATACAATGAAATACTTCTCTATTATAAAGAAGGATAGATTCAAAATATTTGTAGGGAGATGGATGTACCTGGAAAACATAATATTGAGTGAAATCATACACACAGGCTTAAATACCACATAATATCTCTCATTTAAGGCAAAGTACAGAGCATTTCAAAGAGTCAGTAGAAGGAAACAAGGTAATGAATATCTTGCAATGAAAAGAGGTCTAGGAAGTCAAGGGCAAAGGGAAAGATGGACGGAAGGTAAAGAACATGAAATGAAGATATTCTGTGTACACAAATATAATAACTTCAATTAATATAAACATTATAACTCATAAACAGGAACTAACATAACATTAATAATAAGAATAAAATTGAGAATGGGCATAAAAGGAGGAAAGGAGGTGGTGGGAGGGAAGAGGAAAGGGAATAAAAAGAAACTAGCTGTGTTAAATGTAAGTACTCACACCTCAGGATGAGTGTATATATTCAACTCAGTATAATGGCAAAAATTTTTTAATTACAAAAGTGAAAACCAGAGGGAAAAGGGAACTCTCAAGCTTCTACTAGAGAACATAGAGCAAAACTTGCTAACCCACATTATGCAAAAATTTCTGAAATACGATAATAAAAGAATGACCCATATAAGACAAGATTGATGACCAACTGTCTCGTCTATAAATATCCAATATTCTCAAGATACATTTAAGAAAATAGAAAGATAAGTCACAGATTGAGAAAAAAAATACTCCTCTGAAAAGCATGTTTTATAACAGATTTGTATCCAGATTACATAAAGAGCTATCAAAACCCAACAATAATTATATATGGATGGAATGGCAAATCCATACATGATGGTCACCTTGGCTGTTGGGCAGAGTAGGGAGGTGACATAGAAGCAGGAAGCCACTGAGGTGACTTCTGTCAATCTGGGGGAAATGAGGAAGCCTTAGACTAAGGTGGAGGTGGGAAGAATAGCTATATGTGGAGTGAGCTGGACCTGCCAGTGGAGGATTTTCAGTCAATTAGGTTTATAGAGAAGAAGAAAGAAAAGAATAGGAAGTGAAATCTAGACTATTTATAGGTCATTCCTTGATTGTAATGATGTCTTCACAGGTGCTTACTTATGTCAACCTCATCAAATTTTGTACATTAAATATCTGCAATTCTTTATGTATAGATTACACATTGGTAAATTTATTAATAGAACAAAAAGAACCATGAGTGACTCTTTGGTTTTCAGCCTCATCAATCAGATAGAAGTGGTGCTACATACTAAGAGAGGGAAATAATGGGCTCGAGAAAGATTGATGGAGAAAAATCAGTAATTTAAAAAAATAAGATATCAGCAGTCTTCATTTTTTATTTATTTTATCCCCATGAATTTAGTAATACACAGAGATTTTAAAAATTCAGTACAATTGCAGTCTTAAAAATTGTAAGATATTCACTACATGGATGATTTACTAGAAAATTGTGCTGAATGTTCATCAGGAAGATTGAAATAAAAGTTTCCAAAGACCTCTGGTTAGGAATAACAGGTTGCTTACTTGCTGCAACAAATCATTTTAGGAGATAAAGTTTACAAGCAATCACAACATTGATAGTGTAGTCTAATTTCCACTCGCCCATGCTGATAGTGCTCAGGATGGGGCTAACAGGCAGTCAGGGGTCACTGCTACTAAAAGTTAGAACCTGTTAGTGACTCACAGATCCTGTAATTAGGCACTTTTTGATGGATTTTGTGCTAATCTGTACTGACACAAAACACTGTGCACTGGAATATTTTAAAGGAATTTGTGTTATCACCCCAGATAACTCTCATTTTAAAACACTGAGCATACATATCAGCAGAAAGAATCTTATTGGGGAAAGTAATATTTTAGCACACGATGTACAATTTTGACTATCATTTTGTTGTTCTAAATTGCAGCCCCCCTCAAAAAATCAAACACAATTTGTGAAGTTGTCATTAAATCACCTGACAGACCTATTGAGATAGACCCTGTGCTTAGTGCTTTAGGCATCACGAGGTTCCCAAGAATCATAAGCTCCAGTTCCTGCTCTTATGACCTACTTAAGGAGATAATTAAAAATTCATGAGTTATAGTATTAAAAAATAATGCTCATAACACACTTTCAAGTGTCCAGTGGTGCTGTATGCACGTTGTCAAATATGAGGGTCATTCACAGCTGGCTTCAGAGCACAGTGTGATCAGTATGTGCAAGAGCAGTCATGGAAGGTTTTTTGGCAGAGAGAGAATTTAGTCTTTAATTCAAAGTATTATAATAGCATATTTAGCATGTGCATGCCTAACTACACACAGTGTAGTTATTCTACATTTGAACATAGGGAAAGTTCATCATTTTCCTTGAGATATAAAGCCATTAATAGGAACAATCAAAGTAAGTTCTGTAAAAAATATTCAGTAAGGAGCTATAAACAATAACTGTGAGAAGGATCCACCATGCCCCAAATCCTTGCCCTAGATGATATAATTAAAAGTACAATGATAAACATCATCTCATACAGGTATTTTGCCCCCTTCTTAGACACATTGTAGGCAGAGGTAAGCATCCTCCACTGTCTTTGATCCTCTGATTTGTAAAACCAAAAAGAACATGTATAATGAATGTCTATCATTATGATAGCAGACCATATCCTTTGTACCAAAATCTGCTTTTCAATATACTTTGTCCTGGATAAGTTACTTTTGGTCCATCATCCAGAGTAGACAATGATCAAAGTCACATTCACCATGCATCTCTTTTTATACAAAAAATATTTTGGTTTTCTCTATCGCTAAGCTATACAGATCTGATATAGTATACCTGTAGTATCATTTTTAAATGCCTGTGAAGTAAATGGAAAATGATTTTTAGATTAGGACTTCCTGTTTGCAAACAATAGCCTGCTAGTTTTATCTAGCCTTAAATAGATCCACATGTGACTGCCTTCTGATAAAACTGTCTGTAAAAAGCTCCACCATCTCCTGGGAAGGTGAATGAGGTCTGTGTTCACCCCTCAGGTCCCAAAAAACTGGATACCACTTTCCAAGGCCAAATGAAACTAAGTTGAAGGACAGGGCTCATCCATTTATGAGAAAAGACACCAAGTCCCACTGTGGGGTTTCAGTAACCACATAGACGACACTGGTAGCAAATTGATTCTACAGTGAAAACAGATGACTGCAAGCAAAAGCAATGGAAACTGCAGTCACCAGGAAATATCATTGTGTCTGAGGCAGCTTTTCTATGGAAACCCCTGTTCATCTGTCTGTGATTCAACACAGACTCCCTGTCAACATTCACAATAAGACGGATCTGAGGACAGTTGAGTTGTAGAATAGAGAAATGACAGAAAAAGTGATTGGTAAGGGAAAATGAAAAAGATAGAAAGAAAGATGGTAAAGATAAACAGTTTTAGAAACACATGGGACAAAAGAGAGGTAATTCCTTACATTAAAAACAAACAAAACAGTTGCATGATAACCAAAACCTCCAGAGAAATAGAGATGAAGTATTTTCAAATGGAACCTTCAGGAGGGTGAGCATAACACCACTGAATACAGCCTACCTGAGTGTTCTGGATCCATGTGCACTTGGGAGCGATGTGCAGAATGGCAGAATGTTCTGGAACCACATGGATTTAGACGCAATATACAGAGACTACCAGAATACTCTGAGACTCTATGAACTTGGGAACACTGTACACAGGCTTCTAGAATCTTCAGATCAGATAGACTAAAGACCTTGAAGTCAATTCTCGTAAGAAGTGCTAGAAGGTTCCAACAAAGTCCTACCAAGCTACAGTTGGACAATGTTGTTCTGCCCTTGGCCTCCATAATCTTTTGCCTTCTGATTGTGTTCTTTCTCTGGGGGTATTTAGGGCTGTGACCTGACACTGGTTCCATATCATGGGAAATGTAATCTCCTCAGGAAGACCTTGCCTGAACAGCCAAACCCAGACATGAACCTCCCCCTGCACTGTTTATTACAAGGTTTCATAGCAAAAACCTCTCTACATGCATTGAACACAAATATGTGAAATTGGTTACAAAACTGTTAGAATGGATAAGAAATAAAAGTGAAAGAGTGAAGTGAACCAGTTGTAGCCTGCAGTGAGAAGCAGTCTCTAATGCCAAAAGACTTGAAGCACAAATAAAAAGGAATTATAAGAAGAGCCCTGTTCACACACATAAAAGCCTTTACCAGAACCAGAGAGGGAACTAGATCAATGGTCAGGAATGGCACAGGGCAGGACAATGCTCAACAGTATGTTTATGTACTGACATTTTAAAAACACTTTTCTGGCCCTGGAAAGAGTTGCCCTTGCTGAGCTACCCAGTTCTTAGAGATAGCAAAGGGTTGGACTTGAGCGTGCCCAAGATGTGCACATAACCATCTTGAGCCACACCCCCTCCGTGTGGCATTCCAGACAGAAGACAATATCTCCATTTCTAAATCATCCCTGGGTTGATTGCTATACTTCTAAGGACTGATTCATTGCTCACAGTCTGCCTAAATTACTTCCCTTTGCTAATCTTGCACTGCCTTGCTTTTCCAGGGAAACCCTGGTAAAGAATTACTCCTGGACTTTCCCTTCACATCTCCTGCCTCCCTCTTGATCATCTTGAATCCCCTCTGGGGTCTTGCATATACTTCTCTGCCTGCAGTCTCCAGGATCTGTGGGTATAGTAAACTGCCAGTGGTGAGCCTCCCTGTTTCTTCTCTCATGACCACACCTGACTGCCCATTATAGGAAAGAACATAAAACAGGTTGCAAGAAAAGGTAAATGATGCTGGAGTCTATGTGTACTGCTCAAAGGCAGTGAAAGTAAGACCTGTGTCTTTCTCTAGCTTCCCTGGTGGAGTCCTGTGGAAGTCTGCCAAGTTGTGCTCTCCTGAGAAACAAAGTTCCTTACCTCAATCTTACTTGACTTTCCTTCAACCCTATTCACTGAGACATACAGAGCTGGCTTTATTGAGACAGATGTTCCTTTAATTGGTCAAAGTATATGATTGAGTCTGGTCAAGATGCCACCATGCTTCACTGCAGCATGTGACTGAGAATTGTATTCTCTGCCAATGGCTGAAATGGTGGCTTGAACAAGAACCTGTGAGATTCTGGGAGTGAAATATGACATAACATTTCACCTGAGGTCATGGGACCCAAAAAATTATACTTTCCTATAGGTAAAGGTACCAGCCCCATGAACATCAAGTTATATATTGTATTACTAATTGGAGAGACTGTGCCTGGGAAAAAATTGCTCCATTTCTCCTTACAATCAATGCCTGCAAGATGTCTCTTCCATAGCACACTGTAGCAACCCCCATCCACCTTCCTGACTTAACCCAATAAAAGACACAAGCTTTTGGCCTCATAGAAATCAGTGTTTCATTCCAGAGCTCCTCAACTGAAGAACTTTTTCTCTTGGTTTTATTTTGCATCCGAGTGCCCTATTGACAGATGGATTGGACTGACAACCTCCTCAGGAATTTCAGTAGAGTCAAATAAGTAACCTCTGATAAAAGAAAGAGGAAATCATTTGCCTGGTCCAGAAAAGTTTGAATGGGATCTGATAACATTTCAATAACCAAAGCATGTGTAATTACTTGAGTAATTACTTATTGCATGACTTCCACTCATAGAACAAAGGAGCATGAGATAAAAGACTATCTCATTGATTTATGAATTCCCAGAACTTTATGCAGGATCCAGGATAAGCTTATGCTAAAAACTACTTGTTTGATAAATGAGTAAAGAAAAAGGTAACACATATTTATAGTGGAACAAAATCATAGCATGTTTAAGTTACTCTACATTGCATTGGCTTATTTCTTCTATATTGTTTTACCTATTCTTGTCATTCTTAAAATTTATAAATTCCTTGTGGAGGAAAAAAGGAGAGAGGGAGGGAAAAGAAGGAAGGAAGGATGAAAGAAAGGGAAGGAAAGAGAGAAAAAAGAGAGAAGAAGGCAGGAAAGGATAAACTGTAGGCACTGTTTTATACCATTATTATTATTTAGGCTTAGTGTAAAAGAGCTGATGAACACATTGAAAAACATTAAAATTTTGAGAACAAAGAGAGTAAACCAGTTTAACTGCTCCCCTGTACAGAAGGCTTTTCTGAAACCTTTTCTGAACCCTTTCTTCTATCTATCTGCTTTAAGTCAAGCCACCCCCCTGTCTTTAGATGCAGGCTGTTAGGACATCAACCTCAACCTAATATGGAGCATTTGCACCTCCTGTGTGCTCTGTTTTTGAAACACCCCCTCTTCTCTGCTCCAGCTGGCAAAGATTAAGAAATGTCAGGGACTTAGGAGACTTCTCCGAGCCCCTACCTGCTATGTTTGCACTTCTCTTAAAATGTCTTCCTCTAGCCCTGTGACACTGTATGAAGATCACTACCTCTCAGGCTCTCCCACCAGAATTTGAGTACTAGGAATTACAAAAGCACATATCTGCATCTAATAGACTGCCTGCCACTGCCACGGGAGAAACACTGTTTACATATGGAAATGAAGTACTGGGGGAAAAAAGAAGGGAACTGAAGGAAGGAGAGGACTTCTCATCCTATAAGGAGACACATAATCTTCCTTTTTGCACATTGTAATAATTAGATCAGCCTCCACATAACCAGTAGAACTTCAAAATGCAACTTCCAGAAGTCAAAATTTCTTCTAACAAGAAAACACTAGTGGTCTATACTCTTATGAAAAACATGTAGACTTATATACAACCCATGCAGATATTGTGACATTGAAATCTCTATCCCTTAAAATCACTAGTTTTCAGATACCCTTTTGTAAAAGTTGGCTAATGTATGACCCTGAGATCTTTCTAGGCCATACCAAATACAGTTGTTAATTCTATCAAACCATCACAGAGAGTCTCTATTCCTGCTGAGGACATATCTTGGAGAAATATGTCCACCACTTTACTTCTAAGAACACAGGTATATGTGATGATGATAAAAGAAGTTTTATAAAACACTTTCTAGTCTAGTGCTGCTTGAACTGTCATCCTGCTAACACAGTGCTTACAAACAATGTCATGTTTTGCTTTCTGAGTCTATGGTCTTTCTATATGTGTTAGTTACTTTTCTCTTGTTGAAACAAAATATCCAACACCAGATATTAAGGAAAGAAAGATTGATTTAGCTCACAGTATATAGAGGTTGCAGCCCATAGTCATCTGGCTCCAAGGCAGGGTGGCTTGGCAGAGGAGCATCCCAGAGGAGAAACAATTCATAATAGCAGAAGACAGCAGAAGCAATCCAGGGAAGGAAGAGACACGTCTCTTTCTGCACATTTTATCTTATCCAGACTGCTGGGATTAGGGTGGTGGGCTGATCCTAGAAATCATCCACACTTAATCCCAGAATTATAGTATAAGTGGTCTAGTCACACACTTTGGATTCAGCCACCTCCAAAGGAAAAAACCCTGTGACCACATGAGGCTTTGGTGGGGGCATCTAGGCATAAACCATAACACTCCACAAAGATTATGTAGACAAGACATAACTCAGAGTCCCTCTAGCCTCTGGAAGAGAATTATTGCCCTAGTATCTGTCTCTTTTCAGACAAGAGAAATGTCCATATGTCAGTATTCTTTAATGCCCATAATTTGGCTTTTCTTTCTGATCTCAAAATTTAGGATGCTATTTTTGCCTATCTTTAATTTTTTGACTGCAAACCATACTCTAAATTCAGGATTAATAATTCTGAGATTCTTCCAAGTTCCTTTAGTAGCCTGGGATGGAGTTCTGTATTGAGAATTTCAATTTCTTTAAGTAAAAAAATCACCCACTTCCTAGTTCTTCATCTATCTTGTGTAGTCTTCATATTTTACTTATTTTTCTTCATTTCAATCCAATGTAAAGTTTCATTTAGTTGCCAAAAAAACCCACAGAAAAATACATTGGAAGTAACTCTTTCTGTCTCACCTTTCTAAAGTGTCTCTAGTCAAGGGATAGATGTAAAGCCTCCTGTCATGCTCAGAACTTTAAAGATCATAGGTGTGATGCCTCACACATTTGCATCTTTCAATGTTTTTTAAAACTTTTGTTTCATGGCATGGGAACTACAGTTCTATATGTTTCTTTTTAATTTTTTTTATTTTAAAAAGATTAAGATAAAAGAGGACTTAACAAAATAGATCAGAATAGAACAATTAGGCAACATACTGCTTCACCACAAGACAACGCAACATAACAGTAGCTACCGTAGTGTCTCCTTCCTTGAAATATTTGAATATACCTTCATACACTATAGTATCAAACATAACAAAATAGTATAAAATCATTCAAGGGAATGAAAGTATTGCAGGACATTCAGAACCAACTCACAGAAAATGAATAATGGTTACTATATTATCCCCCTGTCAATAAAATTTTTGCTTATAGTATCTCACATAATAAAATCCAATAAAATACAACATTAGAGATCCTATGGAGACAGAAAAACAAAAGCATGGTAAGACTTCAAAACAAGATGATATTAAATCAGCACTGGCTATTATAATAACTTGTTTTCTTCAAAATAGTTGTTCATATCATCACAGACAATAAAATCAAACAACCCTGAATAAAACCATTCCAACTAATGAATGAAAACATTATAAGGCTTCAAAGCAATAACATCAAGAAGATTATACAACCAAGCAGGATTCATCCCAGGTATGCAGGGATGGTTCACATATGTAAATCAATAAATGTAATTCACAGTATCAAGTAAAGTCAAAAATAAGAATCACATGATCATTTCTGTAGATGCAGAAAAAGTTTTTGATAAGGTCCAACACTTATTCATGATAATAACATTACAGAAAATTTGAATAGATGGTCTTTACCTCAATATGATAAAGGCCATCTATGACAAATCAACGGATAGTATCATATCAAATGACCAAAAACTGAAAGCATTTGCCTTAAAAATCAGGCAAAAGATAAGGATGTCCCTTATCACCACTCCTATTCAATATAGTAGTGGAAATACTACTCAGAGCAATTAGACAAGAGAGAGAAATAAAAAGGGTAAAAATAAGAAAACAGGAAGTTAAATTATTATTATTTGCAGATGACATGATACTCTACATAGAGGACCCCAAAACTCCATTCAAAGTCTCCTTGATATAATAAATAAATTCAGCAATGTAGTTAGATACAAAATCAATACTCAAAAATCAATAGCATTGTTATACACTAACAACAAAATCACTGACAGAGAAATAAGAGAAGCCATGCCCTTCACAAGAGCATCCAAAAAAATGAAATGCTTAGAAACTAATCTCACAAAAGTAGTGAAAGACCTATACAGGGAAAATTATAATACCATGAAAAAAGAAATCAAAGAGGATCTCAGAAAATGGAAAGACATCCCTTGCTCGTGGATAGGAAGAATAAATATTCTGAAAATGGCCATTCTCCCAAAACTGTTATACAGATTGAATGAAATCCCAACAAAGATACCATCAATATACCTCAGAGATCTAGAGAAATCACTCCTAACATTCATCTGGAAACTGAAGAGACCTAGAATAGTAAAGACAATTCTAAGCAGCAAAGGCAAGGCAGGAGGTATCACAATCCCTGACTTGAAGTTATAATACAAAGGAACTCTGTAGTAAAAACAGATCTGAAGCTAAATGGAATAGATTAGAAGATACAACCAGAAATACAAATGCACTCAACTACCTTATCTTTGATAAAGGTGCCAAACATAATCACTGGAAGAACAACAGTCTCTTTAATAAATGGTGCTGGAAAAACCAGCTCTGCATATGCTGAAAACTAAGGCTAGACCTATGCCTATCACCATGTACTAAATTAAACTCTAAATGGATCAAAAATCTGAATATTAAAATAGAAACACTAAATATGTTGGAAGACAAATTGGGTAAAACCTTGAAGACATAGGAGTAGGTAGAGAATTCATGAACAGGAATCAAACCCCCTGAGAAATACATCCCAGAATCAATAACTGGGATCCCGTCTTATTAAAAAGTTTCTGCACATCAAAAGAAATCTCCAGCATAGTGAAAAGAAAACCCACAAACTGAAAAAAAGTCTTAGTGCACTGTCCCTCAGACAACAGACTTCTGTCTAAAACATATAAATAATTTTTAAAAATCAGACCCCCAAAATTCAAAGATCCAATCTAAAAATGGGCATCTGAGATGAATACACAGTTCTTCGATGAAGAAATACAAATGGCAGGTAAATACATGAAAAAATATTCATCGTCATTAGTCATTAGAGAAATGCAAATTAAAACCACACTGAGATTCCATCTCATTCCAGAAAGAATGGCCAGGATCAAGAAAAGTACCAACAACAAATGCTGGAGAGGCTGTGGGGAAAAAGGAACTCTCCTGCACTGTTGGTGGGAGTGTAGACTGGTGCAACTATTGTGGAGGTCAGTCTGGAGATTTTTCAGAAAGCTGGGATTGGAAGTCCCATTTGATCCAGCTTTTCTGTTTCTAGGCATATTCCCAGAAGAACTCCAAATATCATACCACAGTGATATATGTGCACTCATGTTTATAGCAGCATAATTTGTAATAGCCATATCTTGGAAACAACCTGTCCATCACCTGAGGAGTGGATAAAAGTTGTGATATTTTATACAATGGAGTACTACTCAGCTATAAAGAATGATCACATTGAGATATTTATAAATAAATGGACACAGCTTGAGACCATACTCATAAGCAAAATAAATCAAACTCAAGTGTATAAATACCGAATAGTTTTCCTAGTATAAGAAATGGTAAGAATATATAAAAGTATATGATAATCATGATTCACCATTATAGAGTTCTATATTTTTCATTCACATTTATTTCCTTAGTTATGAATGCTTCTCACAAAAATTATTTTCTTTAAAAATTTTGTGCTTGCCATAAAATAAAACAGATACAGAGAGAGACATACAGAAATATTTTTGTTAAAGAATAACTGAGCAAATAATATTAAGGTGGTAATACATTCATCTTCTGCCACATCAAGATGAGAGGAAAGAGCGTATCTTCACCTTGTGTGTCTTCTCTCCCCCTCTACCCTCTATGCTCATTTTCCTTCTTTGGAAGCCACTGTGATACTGTGATTAGTTTTTTTTCCAGTTTCTTGAATTAGGGCTCTCCCTGAAACTAATCAAGCAACTCACCCAACCAAATGTAGTGGGCTTTGAAAACTCCATTTATCTTTTCAAAGGGAGAGAATATATAACACTACACTTCAACAAAATTTCAAACATCAACTATGTACAGGCTAAGAAAATTATAGAGGCAATTTTCTCACATTTCCTAATTAACTTCCTTTAGTTTAAAGAACTAATTATGCTCTTCTTGAAAACTCTCTATTTCTTATCCTATACTAGTTTGAAATCCTTCAGGGCCTCCTAAATACTGGCAAAATAAAATTGTTCCTTTTTAGCACTCGCCTCTTTCCCAACAAACACTTCTAATCAAGAATTTCCAGGCTCCGTTTCTTTCCCTGGCTCCTGCTTAACTGCTTCTCACTCCTCTGACTATACACTCAGGTGCTTTCCTGCTAAGCTGCCCTTAACTCTCCTTGACTTCTTGATGAGCATCCCTTTATCCTTAAAGTCACGACTCCACCTCACCTCCTCTGGCAGGATTTTTTTTCTCCTCCCTCTTCCAAAGTTAATTTTCCCTTCCCCCATCACATCAGCCACATAGTATTTATTATTGTACTTATGACACTGCATTTTTTCTCACAATTAAAGACTTGCTTTTTTCCAGTGTATGTGACTCATTAAGGACTTTTGTGACATTGATAATTCAAATTTCACAGTCAAGCATTCTGATGCATGCATCTCTTCAATTCTCCTTTATTCTCTTGCATTTGGTTATGGTTTCCAGTAATAGAGAGGCGCACTGTGCCTCTACCCTGCATTGGGTATTTGGATGATTTATCTTTTGTTTGTCTTCCTGGAATTCGTGCTACCCAAGGGCAAGGGCTTTGGCTCAGGTAGACTCTGCCTGCCTCTGCCTTCAGCTCTATTTCTCCAGAAGTCTTTATTGTGCTCCCTAGAGTTTCTCTGCATGTGCTGCTTCCTCCCTCCCATCCTGTCTTTGCATAGCCATCTCTTACATGTGAACAAGCCCTGCTACCCCATCCCTCTTTGGGCCATTCATATCTGCCTTTGAAGGCCTAACCAATTTAAGCGCACATTTCTTCCTTTGGTTCTTCTGCCAACCTGTGATGAATTACCTTTCGCCTCCCACCATGCTATATTATCATTACTTATCTATCTTGTTGTCTAATTTTTTAATTCCAAAAAATAGGAACTTTTTATTTTTCATTGATTTTTATAGTTTCATTTTACTAAGCCTAGCACAGACAAGCCTTGCTATGATCTAGAAGGAGTGTCTCCTGCAGTTTTAGTTCCCTTCACTGTCTATCTTCAACTCCAATTTTGATGCTAGGTGAACTTGGGCAGAAAATCAGGTCATCTGTCTAGCCCCTTCCTCCACCCCATGTAAGGTAGAGCTACTTTAGTAACCCTCCTTTGTCACAGAAGAGCCACTAGTTTGAAATGAACTTGACCATCTGAACACACTGCTTCAATAATATCCTTTAAGTTAAAATTTCCCTCCCCTCATCCTATACTCTGAAATGTCACCCAGACACATGGGCCAAAGTCTTTCTTGCCAACTGATGGACTTTTGGAAAGTGATTGAATTGGGAGGATCCTCACCTCATCGGTATGTTCATCCACCGAGATCAAAATGGGGTGACATCACTGTGAAGTGATAGAAGCAGATGAAGGGAATGGGTCAGCGGCCATGAACTTGAGACTGTCTCTGGTACCTGGCTCTTTCCTTTCAGGCTCCTTAGTTTTGTAATCTGCTTGGCTCCACCGCATGCTTCTCATCCTGAGGCTCTCTTTCACCACAAGCTCAGAAGTGACTTGAGATTTCTGAAACTATAAACTAGAATAAATCCACTGTTAAACTGTCTTTCTCAGGCATTTTGTCACAGTGTTGCAAAGCTGGCTCACACACCTTCTCTGCGTGCTCAGAAATAAGCTGCTTTCTCAGAACTCTCCGTCCTCATAGAAGGTAGTTCCAGTTCTCCATTCTTCAGTCTTCATAATTCTAGAATAACTCAGAAGCCTCTCCTGGCACTCTCCTTTCCCTTCTCACTGGCACATATTTCAGCCACTTTCACATTCCAGAGTTATTACTACTAGACAATAGCACAAGCAAACAGAACATCTGCCTCCAGGCGCTCAATTACGACCACAGCGTGCTTAAGGCTTCTCCCAAATGCATGTTCTAATTTTAAGACTTTTTTAATAGTAAGCATTAGCCATCTAACAATTATTAAAGCATTACACACTCAGTTTTTGGATATTTTAGCCCTCTTAATTTTTCTTCAAAAGACTAATCATAGACTATCACAGTTGATGAGATTTAAGACCAATCACTTCCATTCTCTGCTATCAGGTAACTCTTGCCCTTTTGCATCTCCTTTACCTTCCCTTGTTATTCCCTGGCATAAAGTGCACTGGGACATTTTGATTCACACTTGAACTTTTTACAGTATTACTCAAGGATATATCAAGATGCATTAGAACTGCTTATGCCATAACATTACCAATGTTGGATATGTACTTCTGCTCATTTGTACTTATTTTCATGATTTGACACAGATTGCCTAACTTTCATTGAATAAAATAATAAATACATGAGTCCTATACATACATATATATATATATATATATATATCCACAAGTAAGAAATATTTAATTTAATGTCTGCACAAAATGAATTGCATGATCAATCAGGTTAAACATAGGTGTGTTCTAATATGTTAAAATTTAGCATATAGCATATTTAATGGTATTTTTAATTTTTAATCAGATATCTAATATTTTCTAGAGTAGTAAAAATATTAAAGTCTATATTTAAATGTAAAAAGAGTATTTGTAAGACTCTGATATACATTGTTTGACTACTATACAATTATATTCTTCTAATTTCTGTCACCTTTATGCAAGACATAAATACAGTTCTGCATCTTAGAAATTTGTGTTGGTCTCCTTTGTCTTTGACACTTGTTGTGATTCATCACTTGATATTTGGTGAAACTTCCCAAAAGCATGGCTAAATCTTGTCACTTTTTTCCTGAAAAATACAGTTTGCACTATTTTGATAGGACTCAGAATTATCTTTTTGCCTTATTTCCTATAAATCACTCTCTGAAACATACGTTTTTGACAATTAATTCTGATACATAGGGTCTATAAGTAATTTAAAGTTGTAAATTTTATACATGAAACAGTTTATGGAATTCAAGGGCAGGAACCAAAGCCCATTCTTTTCCGGTTTCTCTAGTCATGATAGCAATGCTAACTTTAAAAAAAGAATTTTATACCTGCTTTGAATTAAAATTGGATAAAGCAAGATTTTACAGTTGATCTATGATTTTCTTCCTAATATGTATGGATTACATTTTTTAATAAAAGTCACCATAGTAACAACAGCTACTTTGCATTGAAATCAATTCTTTTTGTTCAGCTCATAATATTTCCCTGGTTTTGCTATATTTTCCTTCAAAGGTTATCTCTCAGATGAAGATAAGGTGAACCTACTGATATATACCTGGAATAGGAAATCCAACAACTGCTACTTGGGACTGATTTGCAATCCTTGTGATAGGAAATGACCTTCCCTGTGCGATACCCATGGGAAATGAGATAATAGACAAAGATCTCTTGTGGCTCAAAGAGTAATATCCCAAAATATGCATCTCTCACACACCAAATCCCTATCACCTGCCTCTAGGGACTTGGTGACATGCAAGGCTGCCAAAGAAAAGGAACATGCCTCTAGATTCGCATCTTTCTCAATAAGCCAAGATTAATGCCTTATGTCTGGGTGATTCAATAGCTCTCTGCCCTTGGGTAGGGCATTTAGCCAGAGTGGCTTTCTGTCTCTTATCTGTGTCTCGAAGTGAGAGCTAAAGTAAGTGGTGCCAAGTTTTGCCAAATGAGAGGTATTCAGGTCCCTAAAACCCAAAACAAGCAAGCTGCTACAAGGATCTCTCGAGGCGAAGCAGAAAATGAAAGCAAAAGGAACCATCAATTATTGAACTGTTACATACACCAGATTATTGTCTACATATTTCTAGTTAATGTCTGTAAACATCCCGCAAGTGAAGTTGATCAGTGTACATGTTTCAAAGGAAAGTAGACACCCTCTTTATGAAGAGCAATAATGTCAGTGTTTGAACTTGGCCGCCACCTCTGTAATTATGCCTTTCTCTAGCTCTCTGAAAATTCTTTGTTATTGTAGGAGAGAAAAAATAATTTTCTCTCTACCCTCCTAAGTTCTCAGCTGGGACTCCAAGTAATGAAAGATATATTAGCAAGAGGAAAACACACAGAAGTTTATTAACATATATATTTCATGTATACATGGGAGAGAACTAAGAAACTCTGGAAGTGTTGGTCTATAACTCTGACTTATGTGGCTTCTTCAACATAGAATAATACATTTTTGGAGAAATGACAGGACAAAGAAAAAGAATCTTCAATTTTCGTGGATGGCAATTTGTAGGAAGTGAATATATGGAAAACTCATGGTAGCTAACAGCATGTTAGTAAAGTTTGTTTTGAAAAATCCCTCTGGTGTCATTTCTAGGCTGAGAAAAGTCAGAAGTCTTTTCTTCATTCAAGGGAGAGGGGAGTGACACGTTTTGGGATTTGTGTTCTGCATTTATGCCAATAGGAGGAAGGAAGAAAAAGTTTATCGTAATTGCTTCCCCTCCACACACACAAACACACACACAAAGGTCTCCAGCTAAAAGTAATCTTTGTGCCATGTAACATGCTGTAAGGCAGTATATCCTGCTACCCTTCATCATAAATACCCCATTCATAAAGTTGTACCTGCCGAGCAGAGTAAACTGTTGTAACAAATAGACTGAAGGATTACATAGAGCCAAAGTGCTAATCTTCGCTAGGTAAGGGAGGCCTGTAGCTGTCAGACCCAAGAGGAGAGAGCTTACTGGCTAAAATGGGCTTCTTTCAGGAGAGAAATGGGAACTATCTCTTGCTTTTATTTTTGAGAGAGATACTTTGGAATATAACAATCCTTTCACAGCAGCTTCCACTAATTTTGAAAAATTTTGAACACAGGTTCCAATTTCCTATGTGAAAACTGGCAAGAGTGCCTCAGCAGGCCCCTGATGGGTAAAGAAGGAGCAGAGCAGGGCCACCTCTGTACTTTTGCATGGTATCTATAGCTTCGTTGATTGTTTTCTTTCCCTTTCAATCTGACTGTATATTTGGTAATTTTAAATACAGGATCTTCTATTCTTCTTCTGTTTAATTTCATACACATTTTTATAGATGTGTTTAACTTGATTTTTTGTATCTCCTAATGAGAATTAATCTCCCAGATGACCCTTTACACCCTTTCATTGTTCCTTTTCATTATTCCAGTGGGTGTATACTTTATTGAATAGGGAAAACAAAATAAGTAAAATAGAATATAATAAAATAATATGAGTGACTGGAAAGTTACCTAGTCATGATCTAGGCTGCATGGCTCACTAAAGAAAATCTTTTTACTGAGCTCCAGATAGCTGTGCAGAAGGCTCTCCAGGATCCTGGTGTGGTGACATGCTCTCGTAATCCTGCCTTTCTGGCAGGTTGAGGCAAAAGACCTGAAAGTGCAAGCCTAGTTAGTGATATTCTATTCCAAAATAAAATATAGGAACACCTGGGGTTGGAGCTCTGTACAAAGGTTCTGGGTTCAATTCTCATAAGTAAGTCAACACCATACTGAAAGCATGAGAGAGGAAAGCATGTTGTATTCACAAGCATTTTGGACTGACCTCGTGAGATTAAACAAAAAATTCTAGCTGACCCATGTCTGTACTGTTTCAAATCAAGCTGCAGTTTGATAGCAATGTAGTTCTGGTAGTCAGTGAAGTTTTTAAGAACAAATATTAATTTGGGTCTTGATATGGATCTATGAATTGCAGATAATACAAACCACTCATAGATAAATAAAAATTCTGCTTTGAGAATTTTTAGGCAACTCAGCCTATGGAGAAAACATGGTGGTGGACATTGTGGAATACACATAGGGACAAATAATTACGAAGAAACAAACACTAGAGCATCGGTGGTGAACTTATGGCTTGTGTGCCACAGCGGGATGTTTATGTCATTAAAAGCTCTAAAACATTCACCATCACTGCACTAGAGTAATTGCATAAAAAGTAGAGATTTACAAGTATGGACTGAAATTTTAAAAAATGTTAGTGGTGACCAAGTAACCAATAGACATTCAACAGGGCTCTTTTTCTCAAAGGAGGACGATGGGACTGGCCAATGGGATATGAAAGAAATTGATGCCAGAAACTCCAAGATGACTCTTTTAGTTCCTCTTCATTATTCCTTCAGCCTCACTTGCGGGCCACGATGGTTTGTAAAGCCTCAGGTTCAGGGGCTGAGGATTTAGCTCAGTGGCATAAGCACTTGTCTGGCAGGGACCAGGTTGTCAATTTGATTCCTAGTACCAAAGAAAGAAAGAAAAAAAAGAAGCCTCAGTTTCATAACAGCATGGCTTAAAGATGGTCAAAAGTCACCAGATATGTAACAAAGTTTGTGTCAAGAAATTAACCATTTCTGCTTTAAGAGGTTTTGGCATTTGCATGAGGCAATGAAAAATAAAAACACCTTACCTTGCTTAAGACAAAATTATTCAAGTCTTTTCATATTCTGATCTTGGATTAGATTATAAAGATTAGTGTAAATATTGAATTCTTACTATCACTGAGGACAAGCCATACTAGCTATGATTTTGCTGAGTTGTATGGGAAAAGCAATCTGACTTTGATATATCTGAACTATTTAAATGATCTATGCATGGATAACTTTGGATTATTAAGGACAATCAGTAGATAATCAAGAAACCAGTGATAATAATACATTACTATATGGTACTGTATTTATATATTGTGAGCATATTCTTATGCTAAGTTAAATGAAATTCTATCAGTGACTTGGATGTGGCCAGATTATGTCATGATTTTTTTGCAATATGATAATTCTAGAATGAAAATGTGATCCATCTATCTACTTCCAGCATTTTACCAACAAGACTTTTCTTCAGCCCATCTCTGACAAAGAGAAAAAGAAAAGCATTGTGCATAGCTGCAAATTATCCAAATACTCCGAAGAAAGCCAGGGCTATGGCCTTGGTTTATCTCATAGCATTTTGCACCTGCCACTCAGATAAGCAATTTATCACTGCAATCTCACCAGTGAATCACAGAGCTCTCATGGTGCTACAAATCCTGCCTTTCAGCAGGCCTAGAATGAACCATTACATGTCAACCCAGTATGAACTAATCCCAGTGAGACCAACGGAACTGTTGGAGGAGCAGAGATAGCACTAAAATACATAGTACTTCATGTAGAGGTGGATCTGACAAAAGCAATAAAGACTGGTGTAAAAACAAGCTTCAAATTATTGATCTGATATATTACAGTTGCTTTGAAAATAACTGTATTTCACATTTGCTCTTTAATTTCTCTGTCTTAATCAAATTCTGTCAAAATTGGGGCACCTGTATTATGCATAAAAGGTCGACAGTCCCATAGTGAGTTGTCTGACCAAACACTAAGATGTATCTCAGACACTGACATAAATTCATTCCAAATCCCCCCACCGACTCACGTGACCTGAATGAGACAGGAAAAAATATAGTTCAAGGGTAAAATGCATCTCTATGGAAAATTTATTGTTCAAGATATAACAAAAGTCCTCTGCAATAATGCTTCAATTTTAGCTTCCTTTTCACATAAACTCTATGTCCAAATTAGAGGCGAGTGCACCCTGGGACAAACAGACTAAATTAAGGCCAAGATTTCTAAGCAGAGGACCCACATTTTCACCAAAATTTAGGCAAATCATAAATGTTGCGCCTACCTTTATGTGGCTTGCCTTTCTTGAGTCCTGGTGTTTCTAGGAATTATTGGTCATTTTTTTTTTTACCTGATAGACTATTGAGATTTTGACCTTAGTGCTATAACAAGGAAGATAATTCCTTGACACTTGTGGATTCTAGGACTCTCATTTTGAGTACATCATTGAAACTTTTGTGGGGAAAAGTTGTAGTAATTATCTTCTTTCCAAAAATCCAATATTATTAAGATTTCTGATATGGTCAAAATTATTATGATTATGTTTTAGCATGTACGTTGGGGCTGCTTTTGAATTTTGTCTCACTGTTGTCATTTTTACTTTCATTCATTAAAATTCACTACTTTTCTCCATGTTCACACATGCACACACACACACACACACACACACACACACACACACATACATCATGATTGCTATAAAAGCAATCATTTTATGCAAAGCAAATTTCATAAAATTTCTTCATCAAATATATTCTGCAAGGTTCAATGACAGTCTTCCCAACTCATGTTACATTTATCCCTTCATTTATTGACCATCTATTATTGATGTGGAAGATCAACCAGAAAAGGAAATACTATTTATTCTGAACTTGCTGAAGCAAGGAAGTTAGCCATGTTTGCTTACATTTTGGCAGAGATTCAATGGCAGGCAGAGGGGTTGAAAAGTCCTTGGGTGGAAACCAGGGAAAGAGCATGTAAGCTCTGATTAGAGGCTTTGAAATTGAGGAGATATAAGCTAGCAGAAGCAGAGCATCCCATGTGGCTGGTTAATGATATATGTTTACCGCTATCTGATTGATTCTAATTTAAAAGTGAAAACAAAAATTAGAGAAACTGTTAAGTTATTCATCAGTTCTGACCAGTTAAACCAGTTGTTACATAAGTTAATGCTTAGTTTTCTGTATCATTGCTAGAAAAATTAGTCTGGCCTCCAGAAAGTCTGACTGATAGCAATCTGCCTTTCTGGTTATTTATTATAGTAGACAAGATGTTGATTTCTTCTTGATGTTTCTGCATATTACAGTGAAAGCTCGGCTTTTATTTATGATGTGTCAGATATACATATTCATCCCTCACTGAGTACACAACGTGTGTGAGATATTGTTCTAGGTACAGGTTGTACTCTTCTAAGAAGAATAGAACAGACTTTGTCCTTGAGGAGTATATGTTCCAATTAGAAAGACAAAAAAGGATGGACAAATATATATAAAATAAAATAAAAAGTCATTGCAATAGATATGAACAGCAATCAGTGTAAAGTAATCTTGAAAGATAGAGCTGTTCCTGTTTCAGAGACTGACCATAGAAGGCTGTTCTGGGTGGTTGATATTTGTGAATTCCTTTGCTTCTCTGGCTTGCTCCATGTCGTAGTTACTTTTCTTGTTGCTGAGACAAAATGCTTGATGCTCAAAGGTGGAAAAAATGTATTTTATTTATAATTTGTAGAGGTTTCAGATCATAATCGGTTGTCTCTAAGGCATAGTGGCAGATGACACATGGTGGTGGGGTGGCAGAAAACAGAAAAAAAAAAGGAAAGAGAGACAGAGAGAGAGACAGAGAGGGGGAGAGATAATAATAAACCTCTTTCTCTCCCTTTTATTGTATTCAGTCTAGCAGCATTTGTGTAACATCAGTCCAATCAGTAGACTGACCTAGGGGTTGCCCATACTTTATACCACCATCCTTAGTTCTAGCATTGTGCTGTGCATCAACCACACACTCGATTCACCCGCCTCCAAAATTCCCACCTCATGACCTCATGAGGCTTTGAGAGGTACATGCAAACTGTAATATTCCACATTTGGACTCCCCCACAGATTCATGTACATTCTTCTATGAGAAAGATATTTAATCCATCTCTAAAAGTTGCCAAAGTCCTAAGGATTTCAGCATTGCTGAAAAGTTCAAGTCAAAAATGTCTTCTGAGATTTAAGGGCATGCTTTGCTGTGAGACTCTGTGCACATGAAGAGACAGGTAAATACTTCCAACATTCAGTGGCATTATATAGATATTACAAACAGAGAATACAAGGGAATGGACCCAAAGCAAGTCCAAAATTCATCAGGACAGACATTTAGTCCTGTTAGTCCATGTGCAGTATCCTAGGAAAACTGTGGCGAGATGTAAAGTCCAAAGGACTTGGGTGGCTACACATCTATGGCACTTCCAGTGGTTGTAGCCCCATAGGTTCTCATTTGGGTGCAGTCTGTAGCTTCCTTGCAGTTTTCCTCAGAGTAGCTAAATTACTAGTTTCCCTAAATTTTGACTTTACATTCATAGTTTCAAACACAGCCCTATCAGGGGCACACTGCCTAGCCTTCCAGGCCTTCTGAAATCTGGGTAGTAGCGTTCTTGACTCCAGAACTCTGGCACTCTTCAGGTTCCTAAAATCAGTGCCATGCTGATTCTGTTAAGGTCTGTTGCCAGCTGGAGCAGTAACCACTCTTCCCTCTCTCTTGACTGTAAGGTTTGTCAAGTGCCTACATCACTGGGCACTCTGAATCCAATTCTGAAGAACGAACTGTCTGTGTTGCCTTGATTCTGGAACATAGTGTGGCTGCAGTCATTTGAAATATGGCACTCTGGGGCTTTTTTTCTCAAAGAAAAGTCAGAGACTTATTGCTTCTTATGATACCTTCAGGCCATCACTTTTATTTTCTTGTTCCTTCTCAGCAGTCAAGATCTAATCTCCTCTATCTTTTCAGTCCACAGATTTACTGGAGCTTCCTTTCTGGCTAAACTCAGACTACAATCACTCTGCTGGAGTCATTATTCTTGATTCCTAGCATTAATCTGGCTAAAAACCTCCACAAGTAGCCACGACACTGCCTTAACATCTGACTGCCTTCAAATTTCTTCTCCAAGATTAGTAATATGTCACACTTAAACTCAGTCTCAGGAAAAGTCTCTGGGAATGAGAAAAATGCAGGAAATCTCTCTGCTAAACTACAACACATTCAACAATCTGGCATTCAACAATCAGTACAGTTCTTCTTCCCAGAAGAACCTCCTGAATCTGGACTTCACTGGTAAGATTTTATCAGCTTTCTGGTCTTCTAAATTCTGATCAGAATATCCCATACAGAACAGCCTATGGAGCCCCAGCTCTGCTTTTCCAGCTGACATCTCTAAATCACTCCAAACTCTTTTCACAAGCCATTCTCAAAGGTTCTCAACCACATGGCCAAGTATATTCACAGCAATTACCCCACTTCTCTGGTACCAGTTTGAAAATTACCTGATGCCTTTCACCAAAAGGGAGTTTATTCAAAGTGTAGACAATCTCTTGGAACATATCTTAGTATTACTATGCCCTGCTGTTAAAAGTTAATGGGAAGCAAGGATTGTAATTGTAATAGATCTCTTAAATATGATGTTAATGTAGTTTTTTAGATAAATGTTTGTAATAAGATTATTTACTCAAAGTACTGTGTTTGGGGGCTGGGGATTTAGCTCAGCGGCCTAAGCTCCTGCCTTGCAAGCAGGTAGTCATGAGTTCGATCCCCGGTACTGATAAAAAGGAAAAAGACAAAAAAAAAAAAAAAAAAATGAGTACAAAGTACTGTGCTTTTAACCTTGAATTTTGAGTGCTCTTTGTTTATTTACTTGTGCTTTGCAAGTGAGCACAATAATAATTATATATATATATATATGTATATGTATATATTGATATTATATATATATATATATATTGATGTAAACCTCAGTAGATCGCAAATCTTTCACTGGATACTATGGTTTAAAAAATGTGTCTGGTTATCAAGTTGACCAAAGGTGGATTGTGGTAGATTGATTTGATCAATTTGTAACACTCAACTGAACTGATTCAACATGGTTCTGAGTGTGTATGCTCACCTGAGGATTATAGCCAATAGAATAGAAGGATAACCAGAGAAATGATGTGCTATTGAATCTCTTAGTGAAGTTTGTCAAGATATTTTTCCCAATATGAACCCAGCTGTCCTCATAGTCAGAGGAGCTCAGGTCCTTGCTGTCATTGAGGAAAGCAGTGAGAGCTGCTTCTCTTCAGGAGAAATCTAGTCCTTATGTTGAATGTCATTTCCTGGATCCAGTGCAGATCCCTCAGCGTGATGCCTTGAATCTTTCATCCCATTGATACAGACTTTTTAGCTTCTACCACTGGCTTTTGGGCCTTCCCAGTGCAGATACTTGACAGTTTAGTGGGCAGTAGGTCTTCAGATTGACTTATGGAGGACACTGCTGTGGGTTATAGGTGTTCAGTTGGACTCATGCAGGACATTGCTATGGGATCCATGCCCTTAGCCAGACTCCTTGGGTTCTAGTGGGTGGACAGATTCCTTGAATTCTTCTGCATTTGATTTTTGTAAAATAACCCTATAAATTATGTGTCCTGTATTAAATCTATTCCCTTACAAACCCTGACTATAAGATTCTTCCTGAGGTGCTGCTTCTCCTGGCAAACTAAATCCCACAAGGAACTTCAAGAGGATGCCCCATTCTCAGGCTCAGAATACTCACTATGTTAGAGAGGTTGTAATATGCTCTGAAAAGACCATACAAAAAGGGTCTATTGGTGAGTCCATTCTAAGTGTTTTGCATGGTCCTGGTCAAATAGCACTTTTATGGACTCTAAATTTTTTATCTGTAAAGTGGAAATAAAAATAGCTACCTCATTGGCTTGTTATACATTCAAAATGTCTGGCAAACAAGAGAGTATCTTATTAACATTAGAACATCATGCTTGACCTATCTGATGTGTTATGACCCCTTCTCCAGTAACCTGGTACTAAGCCTTCAAGATCCAAGGGAAATATTTAGTGCAGAATTCATTATGTAATCCTTTTGTGAATTGCAGTGTGGACAGATCTCCATCTCCCATGGAAGGATAGGCCACTTGGGCATAATTCATGCTTTTGAGTAGAAAAAAAAATTGAGGCAGCTGACCATTCTTTATTCTTTCCAACAATTCATTATACTGGATATGTTTATTAGGCAGTCAGAACTGGGAGAAGCAGCACTTCTGAGAAGGCTGGTAACAATTTTTTTACCAACTGGCCATTCCTAGCCAGACCCCATGCATTCACACAATGTAACAATGACTAGAGATAATGGTTTATAGGCTACAAAAGACTTTGAACAATTTCCACACTACTTCTTGATAAAGAAGCAGAATTGACCTATGAAATTCTGAAGTACATTTTTAGAGTCAGATCGGCTCCTGAGATTCCCATGCTAGGTCAAAACATTTTGTGTGCATGTTTGCTATGGTAAAAATTAATAATTATGAAATATATATCTTACAGCAATGCTTCTCAGACCATATCATGCAGAAAGCATTGCCTGGAGATCCTATTAAAAATAGATTGAGGATGGAGCTAGAGATTTTGGCATTTCAAATAAGTGTCCCTGGGATGCTCTTGCTGGCCTGGGGACCATATTTTGAGTAGCTCTGTCTTACAGGCCAATGTGTACAGCATGCATATTTTTAAAACCCCAAAGCATAAAAAGACATGTTTTGCACAAAAGGCAACATGGAAGATGTAATTGGGACTCCTGAACATTAAATTTTCAGCATATGCCATAGATGTACAAGCACACCAATAATGTCTATTTGAAATCGGCACTGTCCTTGGAAATGCAGGATGCCTGCTTCCCTGAACTACATGCCACTTTCCCAAATGGTCTAATTAATTCCATTTTGAAAGATGTTACAGAGACATAGGGTTCTTTCATTTCTTTTTTATCAGCATAGCAGAAATCTATAGAGGAAAGAAAAAGAATACAGAAAATCAGCACAGATCATTGCCATCACAGATGTTAACAACATCTGTCCTTTCCTAAGATTCCTCCCTGGTCAGGGCAAGGACTTGTAGAATTGTAGTGGGCAGAGGAGAGAAGCATCCCATGGACCCCTACCTGAATAACCTCGTAATCCAAAAACAACTTGACAAGAAGCAAAGTACTCTATCTTCAGAGGCATAGCTCCTGCCCAAAGATAGACTCATAGTATCTTACATTCACATTTTCAAGGATGTGACAATATACCAAATAATCCACACAGTGTGGCTGGGATGATCTCACCAGGATTAGAAGCTCTGTCTCTTGTCTCCTGAGGACACAGGATTATTCTTTCATTTTTCCTAATTAGTCAGCAGTATTAATCAATGAAATTAAAACATTCAAATTATAAAACCACAATTGAGATGAAAGTAATGTATTTATAACTCCTTCCTCTTACATAAACCTGATAAAGTATTTTTAAATATCTACTTTTGCCTGTTTAATATTCCTGAAATTATTGGTACCCTCATTCTGTAGACAATGCCCTAGTGCCTTGAAGTCCTGAATCATCATTCCTCCTCCCCTTTCATTGTTGTTGTTGTTTGTTTGTTTTTTAAAACTGATATTTGAATACAAGACCTTTGCACTGAGCTACATCCCCAGTCTTTTTTCAAATTTCTTTTATTCTGAGACAGGTTCTGGCTAAGTGACTCAGCTGTGCAGACAGAGTTCAAACTTGCAGTGCTCGTGTCTCAACCTCCCAGAATGCTGGAATTATAGGTAGGTGTTATCATACCTGGTTTTTTGCCCCACCTCTTATCCCTGAATAGTGTTGGTCTCAACTTATTTCCTACTCTGCCTGTAAGAGTTTTACTTTGTGACTCTATTTTGTTAAAAATTGTAATTCAAAAAGGAAAGAGAGAGAGAACGAAAGAAAGAAAGGAAGAAAGGAAGAAAGAAAGAAAGAAAGAAAGAAAGAAAGAAAGAAAGAAAGAAAGAAAGAAAGACCAAAGAGAAAAAAAACCCTTAATTTTCTCTGGCAGAAAGAATGCTACATTGAAATTTAGAATATAGGGGCTGGGGATTTAGCTCAGCGGCATGAGCGCCTGCTTTGTAAGCAGGCAGTCGTGAGTTCGATCCCTAGTACCGATAAAAATGAAAATGAAAAAGACAAAAAAAAAAAAAGAAATTTAGAATATATAGATTTCACCCCAATTCTTCAAATAGCAACATATGACCTGCATATGAAAAATGGCTTCTGAGTTTTATCCTTACTAATTAAAGTACGTACTTGGTGCATCAACAGTTATAAAATGCTTGTTAGACACTTTCATTCCATTAGTAGAGAAATGTCATTTGCTAGATTCTAATCTCTGTGGGAACTTTCTCTGATGGTTTTTCTTCTTCTCCAGTTGACACCAAGTCTTCCTTCAGGTGGGAGGTAGCTTCTCTTATTGTATCAGTCAGTACTTACTAAAGAAATAGATTTAATACACGATGTACAAACACATAGGATTTACGAGACTAGCTTTACATTGGCTGCTCACAGAGTCAGATATGGATGAGTGCAAAAGGGTTGTCTGCCAGACATCCAGTAGGAGACCTGGAGTTCATAATGTCCTGTGCGTGTCTGTAGCAGGAGCCTGATGGGTCTGCAATGGAAGGCTGTAGAGTCTGTCCTGGATGCCAGGAGACCATCTCCAAGGTGCACATGAAGATTGGAGCTCTTACAAAGAAACAGAAGCAAGCCTTCCTTTATGTTTCTCTCATATTCTATTCAGATGAGGAGCCTATTGGTTGATGCCACTCACACCCAGTGTGGGTCTTCTGGCTTCGGTAAATTCCTTCATCCACACCAGAACTATACTGATCCAATCTATAGCATTTCTCCCTCAAGTTGACTAATCAGTTAACTCTCACACTTATGTTTTACAGGGTCTCATAAACTATTGCCAAATACATTTCATGCAGTCATGTATTCATTTTCCATTTTCTTCTTGGGTGTCTTCTGCATGGCTTGTATAAGTAGAGACAAGACCTAATGTAAATGACTAGTTCTATATGTCCTTCCCCCTTGAGAGCTGTGTTTTCATTCATGTCCTATTTTATTTTCCAAACTTCCTGTGATGCAACTTACTGGACTCTCAGTTGAGATGAGATTAACTGGTAATAATTGATATCATTTAATTTACCAATCTAAGTTTTCACCATTTGTTGAACATTGTCTCTCTGATCTTTGCTTGGTGTCATACATCAGGACTCCTAAAGTTGCCACAGGACAACATAGAGATTTACACACCTGTTCTAGACTTTGGTCCTTAATATATCATTTCCATTAATTCCATTAATTCCATTAATTCCATTAATTCCAGGAAAAGGGATTTAGGGATACCAGTTGAAATTGAAGGGAAGAATTACACATTTGTCTTGAGAATTACATGAAGCAGTCAATACACACAACTGTTTATTAAGGATGTTTTAATTCACATTTTATAAAGTTGAATAAGTTCTTAGATCTTTTTGAAGAAAGTCAGAGAAGCAGTATTATGGTGTGTGATGATTATATATCACACATAATGAATTGAAGATGGGCAATACAGGACATTAGATTCAAGAATATCAGAGAAACACACTATCAACATGTTGTAAAGACAACTTGTGAGTTTTTGTTGTGATGTATAAGGAGTGATTGATAAAAACAAAGATTTAATTTAAGAGCAGAAAATTTGGAAAGGGCACAATGGTTTTGATCAAATGTATGAAGGGCTCTCAGAGAGAAAGAAGATGATGTGAATAGGAAGAGTAGCCACAGATAAGGGGCTTATTTTGTCTCAATATAAAGGAAGAAATATCCACTGATTACAACACTCTTCTAAAGAAATAAGCTACCATGTGAGATAATGAATTCACTGTCACTAGAGATGCTCAAACCAAGGCCAAATAACAATTTTAATGGAGAGAATCATGGAATATAAAAAGATTTCCATTATAGATTTTAAAAATATATCCCTGCATCTGATGTTTTCATTAAAGTTCAGTGAGATTTTATTTCTTGCAAACTCTTTGCTCACTCGGCCTTTTTTTCTTATACAGCCCTGGATCATCTCCTAAACATTGCTTTCCCATTTCTTTTTCCTTTTTCTTTTCCCATGAGCTGTGACAATCTGCTTTTTGACACTGTATGTAAATGGTATTCAATTAAATTTGGCTCCATGGGGACTGGCTGAGTGCTTATGGCGCATAAGTTTTGTGATATGTGTAATGGAAAACACAAAAGTTAAGTAACACAGAGACCTGGGCTTTAGGGAATTCAAAAGACTCACAAAAGGAAAAGATAAACCCCAAAATAGTCATAAGAGAGAAGATAACCACTGCTACTTAAAAAGTAGTGGAGATAACATCTCACAGAATTGCTTCAGGAAAGAGATATAATTTGAGAAGGATCTTAAAGATTATGGAAGACTGATTTTAACACAAAAAGACAGAAAGATGTGTATTCCTGGCAGAGTGAACAGCTTGAATGAAGAGACAGGTGCAGAAAGGAGATGGGTGTACATAGGACCAGCAATGGTGGGTCAACATCATTAGCAAGACAAAACCAGAAAAGTGGGTTTGTAATTTGAAATTTGAAAGTTCAAGGGGAAGAATTTTTATTTATTGTAATTGAAGAAGCAATCACAGAGCATTTAACAGAGAAGCCAGCTATGGTGGCACATACCTGCAATCCCAGCATTTGGGAGGCTGAGGCAGGAGGACCATCTAAAATTCAAGGCCAGCCTGAGCTACATGGTGAGATCCGATCTTAAAATGAAAAAGCTAAATCAAACATTTTTCAGGGAAATACTATGAAAGGAATAAGCAAATACTGTGAGATCCATGATCATTAAAAAAATAGCAAAATTATAAAAAGCAAAGGAGCATCTGTGACAAGTAAAAGGAAGCATTGAATCCAGTTTTGAAAATTTTTTTTTAAAAAATATGCACTTGTACTTAGAAACTCAGAAAGTATGAGGAAGTACAAAGAAGAAATTTTAAGTCACTAATAATTCTGCCAGTCAATAAAATAGGTTAACATTTTAACGAAAGTCAAGCCTGATTTTTATTTCTCTACATTTATTCTCATGAGTTTGCCTTATAGCTTTAAGCCTCATTGGTTTCAGTGCTCAAATATTCCACTTTATCCTCCATGTCAGGATATTTCATATTCCACGTTACCGGTTACAGAGTATCTTACGTACATGTTCACTTTAATTTCATGAGCCAGTCTCTATTGGGATTTTTAGGTGATTTCTAATTTTTCCATCTGGTAATAGTACTGCCACAAACATCTGTGTGCACTCATTTCTGAATCACTTTCTGATTACTTCCTTACATGAGCTTATAAAAGTGGAATGGTCACAGATTTCTGCTGAGCTATCCTTAGGAGTTGCTCAGTACTTTTACTTGAGTATGTGAACCCTAAATCTTCGCTGAACTCATGGGTGCCCATCATAAATGCCACATTTTCCAGCCAGCTTTTCAAGTAGAAAACTTCAAGGTGTTGGGATTAATCAGTTTATATCTGATTAGTGTGTTGGTAAGTGTTCTTTTTTGGCTTTTTACTAACAGAATGCTTAGCATATAGTTGGAATCAAAAAAGCCACCAAAGACCTTAGAAGTCATTACTGAGGTCAATCATGTAATAAGGTTAGTTTCCAGGTTCCTGGCATCTCCAGTTGGACACCATATCATGCCTCTGCTGCACACTTTCAGAAAGAAAGAAAAACATACTTTCATCTTGTCTTTTATCTCATCAGTTTAGAAGCTGGGTTTTTGTTATACAACTGAAGTAATCCTAACTAAAACAATGGCTTTGAAAGTTTGCACATGTTGAAGGCTTTCTGTGGATATTGCCAAAATTGAGTCACTGAGCCCTAAATGGTTGTGCTGATGAATATTCCCACCTGTAATGTGTAAATTAGACTCTCTCTCTCCCTTTTTCCTGAGTAACACTAGCTATTCTAATTCTTTTTTAATCTTTGTCAATGTGGTAGTTGGTAAATGGTAACTCTTGATTTTAGTTTGTGTTTTCAGTTGTATATTTCTGAATCTTTCCTCTACTCTCTTCCAACAACCTCCCCCGATATGAACTTCTCTCTCACTGGAAATTCTGAGACATCATTATAAACATATCCTGAATAATTGGGTAAGGGCTTTTCTTTTAATATGTTTCTGCCTTCCATTTCCAAAAGCAGGACTTCTGACCCAAAGAAATACACTGAGAATTCTCTACCGCCACTGCTCTGATAACATTCTTTCCCCGGCCACCTGATCTATCCCAGTTTGGCAGTGTATGCGTCCATCTCTCTAAACTGCTCAGCTACTTCAAAGCAGAAGAGGGACATTAGGATACAAGTGACCAGTACGTTGAGCGAATCGCAAGTATTTAGGGAGATTCAGCGTTTATGACCACCTTTATTTTTTCTTTGGTTCCTTTTTTCTTCTCTCTCCTCTCCCTCTCTCTTGGTTCTCAGCCCATACAAAAGATTTTCCCCCCATATACCTTTCTCCTTAGATGAATTAAGTTATTTTCTAACAAGCTTTAGTATTTCCTTCAGTGACCAGTGAAAACTACTCTTCTCCTTGCATTCAAGAAAGAAAAGTAGAAATTTCAAATCATGTCTCTTTCTATAATCATCGGGTCCTCTTAAAAAAACACTGCTTCAAGGATTTTAAAACAATTCAGTGTCAAGGGCAAAAGGAATTGAAAGCGATACAGCAAAAGTCCTAACCCAAACTTTAAAATCTCCATGAAACTTGTGAGTCATCTTTTGCCCTTTCCACCTCCATCTAGTCTTCCCCTAATATGTAATTTTTTATCAACTCTTCTTCCTTCCACAGCATCAGGTTGGACTTACCATAGTCCTAGAGAAGGGTCTGTCCCTGGAGATTGACTTCCAAAGGGATATCTTCACACTGGTTGCCACTTCCCACTGCCTACATCACCATCACATTAACATGTGGAAAACAACACTAGATTCTGAAATCCAAATCCAGTTCCAAGACTAAGAACACACAGTGAGAATGGTACTGCACATTTTACACTATTTCCTCCATTGCTGTTCTCTTATAAGCATCAGATCATTCAGGAATTCCTCTTCCATCATCCTGCCTGCACACGTCATTTGAGAGCCTTCACGGGTCTATCCTGGTATTTACATTCTACCCTCTGTGTTTCATCTAAGAATTCTCATCTACCTGCGTCGTTTGATTTTTACTTAATTTGGTCACTTAGTAGTCACTCTGTGTCAAGCTCTTTTAATTCATCATTTGGTTTAATTCTTAAGATATACCTATAAGATAAAAGCTATTAGTAGCCCAGAGTTAACGGTGACAATACTAAGATTGAAAGATCCAGCTAGTAAGTGCTGAAAATAGGATTTAAACTCTGAAAGGCAAACTTCAGTGCTTTGTGTCTCATTAATGACGTCTTCTGACTCTTCCTAGTTTCTGTAAGGTATTCCTCAGTGTCCACATTATTCTTCATTCCCATGTTGTTCTTTGTAACCCTGACACCTCTGCCTGAAGGTCTTGCCATCTGCATATAAACTTGAATTAGCCTGAACTCTTGATTTGCCAAGGACTCTGAGCTCAATAATGGTAAAGCAGCTATATCATGAACTTTTCTTTCAGACCTTCTCCTCCCTTAGGGCTGGGGAGCCTAACTGAGATCTTACATAGCATCAGTTGCAACAAAAGGCAAACTGAAGCCATTGGGTTTTCTGGAGGTCTGCTTTCTTGATGATCATAGCTAACAATAAGTCAGGTTTAATAACACACCAGCCAAGATTTTGCATTACACCATTGGATACTCTCATCAACCCTGGAAGGAAGGCACCATCATGACTCCCATTTTACAATAAGAAAGCTGAGATTAAGACTCTTATGTTAAATGGCCCAGCTCCTGCACTGAACATCTATCTCACTGATCTATCATTTGACTCTGTCTCTGCTCAAATTCAGATACTTCTTTCCTGACTCCCTAATAAATGCTTATTCTTCTTAATATTTTTATGTATCCTATGAAAATAGCAGCACCCCACCAGAGAAATAATTTTTCAGCAACCCATCTCAAATTGAATTGCATTTTTTCAACCACATCATCAAGTACATCACCATGGCATATGACCAGCTGGACCTGCTTACATTAAGTAACGTGTTAGGTAGAATTACATTTTTCTTACATTTTTCATTAGCATTCCATCAAGCATACAATGCTCAACAATAAATTTGAAATCCTTGAAAAAATAGATTTCCTAGCAACATATCAATTACCAAACTTGACCCACTAAGTGGAAAATTTGAACAGTTTAATTATCATAGAAGGGGGGAAAAACTAGGATTAGGTGGGTTTCCAGCTGAGTTTAGGTAATCTTTAAATAATAGGCAATTCCAATATCTTTTGAACCTGTCATAAATAAAAGATGTACATTTATCCAATTCATTTATATATACATTTTAGTACCAAAACATAATAAAGAGGCTGCAGGAAAGAAAAGCCTTGTATAAGCTCAATTCAAATGAATATTAGAAAATTTATCCTGCAAAGCTATTAGTAGAATAATATTCTGACAGCATATGGTTTACTCCAGAAAAATCAGTGGTTAATATCATAAAATTACTCTGCATAAAAGGAATCCTTTGCCCCTGTTGGTGGGAGTGTAGACTGATATAACCACTGTGAAATCAATGTGGCAACTCCTCAAAAAACAAAGTATAGAGATTCAATTTGATCCAGCTATTCCCTCCCAGATATTCCCCCAGAAGAATTGAAAACATCATTCCACAGCAATATATATGCACTCATGTTTATGCTAGCATAATTTGTAATAGCTAAATCTTGGAAACAACCCAAATGCCCATCAACCACTGAATGAATTAAAAAGATGTGATTTTTTATACAACTGAGTACTGTTCATATATAAAGAAGGACAAACGAGGCTTTTTAGGTAAATGAATGCATGCAACTTGAGAATATACTCATAAGTGAAATAAATCAGGCTCACATGGCTTGGTTGTTTTTTCATGCCTATATCTTGTAATCTGAGCAACTACATTAAGGACAACAATGCACAACATAAAAACTATTATTAATCTCCCATTATGTTCATTGGAAATTTTGTATCTTTGTTTTTATTATTTGTTTTAAAATAAAATTTTAAAATATAACATGCAAGAACATAAAACAATAAAAATTTAAAATTTTGAGGTCATATTATTAAAGTTTTGCATTATTGTAATAAAATGTTAAGTAAAGTTGAAGGGATAAGTAAAAAAAAAAAAGACTACTAGTTGGATGGCACATACATATAATTCTAGCACTCAGAATGCTGAAACAAGAGGATTTTCATGAGTTTGAGACCAGCCTGGGCTACATAGTAAGTTCAAGGCCAGCCTGAACTACATAGCAAGACTCTGTTTCAAAACGAAACAGACAGCAGATCTGGGGTGCCTGCATCTGCCTCCCCGTGTGTCTGGAGGACTGTGGATGTCTCTGCGGGCAGGGAAGCATTGCAGGTTCCAGAGGCCCCGCGGCCTGTGGTGAGTGCTCAGCGCACTCTGCCCAAAGCCCAGACTGTTCGGGACCCTCCAGGTTTCCGGGTGCAGTGAAGTGGAGAAGTGGTTTTGAGGCTTCTACATCTGCCTCCCCATCCCAGCTGCGCTTGGAGAACTGTGGAGATTCCAACAAGTAGGCGGGGGCATGCTATCCCTGGAGCCCAGCCTGTTTGGGACTCCCGCATCTTCATCAGTGTGCAGAGGAGGGGCTGGGCGGATCTGGGGTGCCTGAAGCCACCTCCCATGTGTCTAGAGGACTGTGGATGTGTCAGCGGGCAGGGGAGCATCGCAGGTTCCAGAGGCCCCGCGGCCTGTGGTGAGTGCTCAGCGCACTCTGCCCAAAGACCAGACTGTTCGGGTCCCTCCAGGCTTCCGAGTGCTGTGAAGTGGAGAGGTGGGTTTGAGGCTTCTACATCCACCTCCCCATCCCGGCTGCACTTGGAGAGCTGTGGAGCTTCCAACAAGCAGGTGGGTGCACATATGTCCCTGAAGCCCAGCTTATCTGGAACTACGGACTTCTAAACAGGCAGAAGAGGGCCATTGGTTCTGCAGGCCCAGTGGCTTGGGGTAACCGGGTGCCAGAGTCTCAGGAGCTGCAAACATAAAAGGGGATTTCCAACAGACCCAGAGGAAGCTTTCAAATAACACTTGAAACACAGAAATATAGGAAAATGACAAAACAAGAGACCAAATTACAAACTCAAACCTCCAGCCCATCTCAAGAAACCCTAGGAGCAATGTATATAGAAGAAAATATATGCCATTCACCTCAAATATCGGACACAATAGCTACTGAAATTAACAAGCAACTCCAGGAAGCTTTAAAGAAATTCAAACTCAAAATAATCTCCCAGGTAAAAGAAAAAATGATAAAAGAAGTGAAAGAGATTCTGAATATATCTAAAGAAAACACAGTTAAAAAATTGGAGGAACTAAACAAAAAGATAGAATCCCTAGATGAGCAATATAAGAAACAAACAGAATACATAATGCAGATGCACAGAGATATACAGGAAATAAAAAAACTCCACTGAAAGTTGTAAAAACTGCCTTAATGAAAGTGAAGATAGAATTTCAGACCTTGAAGACAGCATTGCAGATAGTGAACAGGAAAGGAAAGATGTTTTTAAAAATAACAAGGATTCAGGAAACAACAATTCAACAACTGCAAGACTATGCAAAGAAAAATAACATAAGAATGATAGGGATTAATGAAAAAGGAGACAACATAAAGGATATCAAGAGGCTATTTAGAGAAGTAATAGCTGAAAATTTCCCAAGCATGAGATCAGAAACTGACATCAGGATCAGTGAAGCACATAGAACTCCAAATAATCATAACCAAAATAAAACTACAACCAGACATATAATAATCACCATCCCAGAAATCCAACACAAGAATAGATTATTAAAAGCTGTCAGAGAGAAAAGACAAATCACTTATGAAGGAAAACCTATCAGAATTACAGCAGACTTCTCAGCACAAACAATAAAGTCAAGAAGAGCATGGAGTGAAGTATTCCAGATCCTAAAGAAAAATGATTTCAAACCTAGACTGATGTATCCTGCAAAGCTATCATTCAAAATTGATGGGGAAATATGATACTTCCATGACAAAGAACAGCTGAAGAACTTCATGAACACCAAACCAACCCTGCAAAAAATATTGAAAGACAGTTTAAATACACAAAGGAAAAAACACTAAGCAAAGCAGATAATTAAACTGAACCAAAAGATAAAGATGCAACAGCAGAGAGATAACATGTCAACAATAAACCAGCATTTAACAGTAATAACCATTAATGTAAATGGTCTCAATGCACCAATCAAAAGAAACAGACTAGCAGAATGGATCAAGAAACAAAATCCAACCATATGCTGTTTACAGGAAACCCATCTAACCCAGAAGGATACTCACAGATTGAAAGTCAAAGGATGGAAAACAATACTTCATGCAGCAGGAATCCAAAAATAGCAGGAGTAGCCATTCTGTTTACAGACAACGTGAACTTTAAACTAACAAAGACCATAAAGGACAAAGAAGGTCACTACATACTCGTAAGGGGAAAACTCCAAGAGGAAGAGATAACTATCTTAAATATATGTGCACCAAACTCCAGAGCACCCAGCTATATAAAACAACTATTAACAGAAATGAAAAGTCAAATTATCAGTAACACAGTTGTAACAGGAGACCTTAATATGCCATTGACACCAAGGGACAGATCAACCAGACAGAAAATGAGCAAAGAAATAACAGAACTGAATCACACCTGCAAACAAATGGATTTGATAGACATATACAGAATGTTCCACCCAACAACATCAGAATACACATTCTTCTCAGCAGTACATGGATCATTCTCTAAAATATACCATATATTAGCTCACAGAACATATTTAAACAAATACAAAAGAGTTGAAATCATCCCTTGCATGTTATGGCAGCATAGTGCTCTGAAATTAGAAATTAATGATAAAAGATACTGCAAAAATCCCACAAACACATGGAAACTGAATAACACACTCTTGAGTGATCAGTGGGTCACAGAAGAAATTAAAGAAGACATTAAACAATACCTAAAAGAAAATTAAAATGCAGATACAACTTACCGGAATTTGTGGGATGCGATGAAAGCCGTCCTCAGAGGAAAATTTATTGCACTGAGTTCCCACATCAGGAAAACAGAACGAATACAAATAAATAAGTTGATGCTACACCTCAAACAGCTAGAAAAAGAAGAGTAAGTCAAGCCCAAAGCCAAAAGGAGAGAGGAAATTATAAAAATCAGAGCAGAAATCAATGCAATAGAGTCTAAGAAAACAATCCAAAGAATCAATGAATCAAAGAGTTGGTTCTTTGAAAGAATAAATAAAATAGATAAGCCCATAGCCAACCTTATTTAAAAAAGTGAAGAAAAAGCTCAAATTCATGCAATAAGAAATGAAAAAAGGTGAAATCACTACAGACCCAATAGAAATACAGAAGATCATCAACACCTGTTTTGAAAACCTCTACTCTCAAAAGTTTGATAACACAGAAGAAATAGACAGATTCTTAGAAACATATGAAGTACCAAAGCTAGATCAAAAGGATGTAAAACTGTTGAATAACCCAATCACTGTTAAGAAATTGAAAATGTAATTAAGTCATTACCCACCAAGAAGAGCCTAGGCCCAGATGGATTCACTGCAGAATTCTACAAGAAATACAAAGAAGACCTAATGCTGACACTCCTCAAACTATTCAATGAAATTGAAAGGGAAGCAATCCTTCCTAAGTCATTCCTGGAAGCAAATATTACTCTAGTACCAAAACCTGAGAAAGACCCAACTAAAAAAGAGAACTATAGACCGATCTCCCTAATGAACACAGATGCAAAAATCCTCAATAAAATATTGGCAAATAGGTTGCAGCAAATAATCAAGAAGATTATACACCATGACCAAGTGGGATTCATCCCAGGAATGCAAGGATGGTTCAACATACACAAATCAATAAATGTAATCCACCATATCAATAAAGCCAAAAATAAGAATCACATGATCATTTGTATAGATGCAGAAAAAGCCTTTGATAAGGTCCAACATTTATTCATGATAAGAACTTTATAGAAAATTGGAATAGATGATCTTTACCTCAATATAATAAAGGCCATTTATGACAAACCAACAGCCAGCATCATACTAAATGGCCAAAAATTGAAAGCCTTTCCTTTAAAATCAGGCACAAGACAAGGATGTCCTTTATCACCACTCCTATTTAATATAGTACTGGAAGTACTAGCCAGAGCAATTAGGCAAGAGAGAGAAATAAAAGGGTTAAAGATAGGAAAAGAAGAAGTTAAGTCATCATTGTTTGCAGATGATATGATACTCTACATAGAAGCCCCCTAAACTCCATTGAAAGACTCTTAGATACAATAAATAAATTCAGTAATGTGGCTGGATACAAAATAAATACTGAGAAATCAATAGCATTCCTATACACAAAAAACAAAATCACAGAGAGGGAAATAAGAGAAACTACACTCTTCACATTAGCAAGCAAAAAAATGAAATATTTAGGAATTACTCTTACGAAAGAAGTGAAAGACCTATACAGTGAAAATTATAATACACTGAAAAAAGAAATTGAAGTTGATCTCAGAAAATGGAAAGACATCCCTTGCTCATGGATAGGAAGAACAAACATTGTGAAAATGGCCATTCTCCCAAAACTGTTATATAGATTCAGTGCAATCCCAATAAAATACCATCAACATACCTTACAGATTTAGAGAAATCACTCCTAAAATTCATTCATTGGTAAGAAAAGACCTAGAATAGCAAAGGCAATTCTAAGCAGCAAAGGCAAAGCAGGAGGCATCACAATTCCTGACTTGAAGTTATACTACAAAGCAACAGTAGTAAAATCAACATGGTACTGGAATCAAAACAGAGCCGAACATCAATGGAATAGATTAGAAGATACAACCACAACTACAAACACACTCAACCACCTTATCTTTGATAAAGGAGCCAAGCAGGTTCACTGAAAGAATGACAGTCTCTTTAATAAATGGTGCTGGAAAAACTGGCTCTCCATTTGCCGAAAACTAAAGCTAGACCCATGTCTATCACCATGTACTAACTTAAAATCTAAATGGGTCAAAGATCTGAATATTAAAACAAAAACACTAAATCTTTTGGAAGACAAATTGGATAGAAACCTTGAAGACATAGGAGTAGGTAGAAAATTCATGAACAAGACTCAAACCGCACAGGAAATACTTCCCAGAATCAATAACTGGGACCACTTCTTATTAAAAAGTTTCTGCATGTCAAAAGAAATCTCCAGCATAGTGAAAAGAAAACCCACAAACTGGGAAAGATTTTAGTGAACTCTCTCTCAGACAAGGGACTCTTGTCTAAAACATATAAATAATTAAAAAACTCAAACCCCCAAAATTCAAAGATCCAATCCAAAAATGGGCATCTGAGATGAATACGCAATTCTCAGATGAAGAAATACAAATGGCAAATAAATACATGAAAAAATGTTCATCATCATTGGTCATTAGAGAAATGCAAATTAAAATCACACTGAGATACCATCTCACTCCTGAAAGAAAGGCCAGGATCAAGAAAACCAACAACAACAAATGCTGGAGAGGCTGTGGGGAAAAAGGAACTCTCCTACATTGTTGGTAGGAGTGCAGACTGGTGCAACCTTTGTGGAGGACAGTCTGGAGATTCCTCAAAAAGCTGGGATTGGAAGTCCCATTTATTCCAGCTATTCCACTTCTAGGCATATTCCCAGAAGAACTGAATACATCACACCACAGTGATATATGTGCACCTATGTTTATGGTAGCATAATTTGTAATCACCAGATCTTGGAAACAACCCAAGTGTCCATCAACTGAGGAATGGATAAAAAAAGTTGTGGTATTTCTATACAATGCAGTATTATTCAGCTATAAAGAAGGATCACATTGAGATATTTATCAATAAATGGGCACAGCTTGAGACCATACTCATAAGTGAAGTAAATCAATCTCCCATGTGTGAATACCAAATAGTTTCCCTAATGTAAGTAATGATTCAAATATATAAAAATATGTGGTAATCATGACTCCCCATTATGTGGCCTGGAAGCCTTATAAAGTTTTCACTTATTAATTGGAAAGGCTTTATTCTGGGCTTCTTGATATGGAAATATTTGAAGCTATAGTATATGAAGTTTTATTCAAATATTTCAAGGAAAAAAGACAGACACTATGGTAACTACTATTAAGTCAGGTTATTTGGTGATGAAGAACTAGGTTGCTGAAACAGTCATGCTTTGACCTCTATTGTTATATTGTTATGTCCTGCTTTATCTCAATCTCTCCCTTATTCATTAAAAAATTATTTAGTTATTTTTATGGTTTTTTTAATTAAGCGGAAAATTTTAAAAAATTAGCAGGATATATAATAGTAACTTTTTTGATTTCCTATTAACTTGTTTTGAAGTCCTGTAATACTCTCGCTATCTTGTTTTGAATGATTAGACTCTGTTCCATTCTGTATGATAGTATCAAGTTTGAGGGTATAGGCAACTATTTTGAAGGCAATAAGATTCACTAAGATGCCCATTCTGGTTTGACTATTGTCTCCTTTGGAAGTCCTGTAATGTTTACAGTGCTTAAGTTTTATTGGTCTTGTTCTCTACTGTTTTGTTCAACTTTATAATATCTAATGAGATAGACAATTCTTTTTAAGGAAACAAGAGACACTGTTGATAACCATTGTTGATAACCTTGTACTCTGTTTTACATCATGTGCTATGTCTATCCTTGGTTTTGACTGACAGCTTTGTTTTGCCATATTTGACTTTATTCTCTCCCCCAAAAAAGTATTAAGAACTACGGAGTAATAAAACCCAAAATGTGTAAATTTTGTTGTAAAAAATAGAGGGTAAAAAAGTGCTCTAAAGGATACAACAGCAAGTGTGTTTAGGGGTGTTAAATAGCTGACCATATTAATGTTTTTGGTTGAATCATTGAACACAACTGTTTGCAGTCTCACTGTTTGAATGTCCACTTTGTATGCTTTGATACTGTGATATGAGCAACTATCTCTAAGATGATGTATGTAATCTATTAACTGGTGATTTCTTACTTTTTTTTTTTTTTGTAGTTCTGTATTACTTGTACCCTTAAAAAAAACAGACAAAACAAAACAAAAAGACAACTAACTATGGTAGAAAATCTTTTAAATGGAAAATATTTAAGTTAAAAATTAGAAAATGAAGCAGGTATACCTTTAGCCACGAAGATAATCTAACATTATCTTAGCGTTTCCAACAAATACAAAGACACAGTACTGGAAAAGAGATCTCAAATTGTTTCATGATGAATTTTCTTTTATTGCTGAACAATTCCAAAATACTAGAAAAAATACAAATTCCAACTGGGCTTTTTGAGTTAGAAATTGCCAATTACACATAGAAACAGGAAAAAATATTTATTAATAAAAGGTACCATAAATGATAAAAAATAGAAATACATTTATAGAAAGGGAAACATTTTGTATCTTTTGGAAAATACAAAACAGTATCAAAAGAAAAGGAAGAAGGTATATCTCTTTGGATAAAAATGTTAAGATCATACAATATAGAATCTTTCCAATCTAATAGCTATCATAATATTTCAATTAAATCCACAATTACAGAGAGTCTTGCAGTGTATATAAAATATTTTTACATAGTAGCTGAAAATTTAAAAACAAAGTAGGAATGGAGAGCTGGTCCTGGAAGTGCTGGAATGCACACTATTTTAACACTACTATACCTAAATCAATGTGACCTTGGTTAGAAGAAACAGCAAGATTGAGAGAACAGAACAGAAGGTCTGAGAATGCATCCTGGTCTATATGAAAACTTCCCTTCAATTGGAGCAGAATACACTTTATGATTGTTATTGGAACACTGATTACTCATCTGAAGGAAATACAACTGGGTTTTGGATTTATACAAGATGTAAAATGTTTCAAAATTCATTAATAACTTAAATGTGAAAAAAAGAAGTAATAAAGCACATAGAAGTTATTTTAAAGACCATATATACAATCCAAGGGCAGAAAAACTTTCTAAAGTACACTAGAAACTTCAAAGTTATAAAAGGAAAGATACAGACCTTAGCCAGGCATGATGCCACAAGCCTGTATTCCCAGAACTCACGATGATATCTGAGCATTCAGTTTGAGACACACAGTGTGTTCAAAGCTAGACTAGATTTGAAAGCAACATTTTTTCTTTTTATTCTTTTTTTGTTTTTGTTGTTGTTGTTGTTGTTGTTTTGTTTGTTTGTTTGTTTGTTTTGGTACCAGGGATCCACCTCACGACCTCATGTTTGCCAGGCAGGAGCTTATGCCCCTGAGCTAAATCCCCAGGCCCCAAAGCAAGATCTTGTCTCAACAAGAACAACAACAAAAAGATACATAGCATTTACCATTATCTTGGTTCATTCAATCTGTTCTGATACAACATCTGACATTAGACAATGCATTACAAAAATTATTGCACATATTCTGGAGGCCAGGAAGTCCAAGGTCAACATGCTAGTGGATCCAGGGTCCAGTGCTGTCTCAGTTCTCACGGATGACAGTTTTTTCCTGTATTCTCAGTTTGCTCAAGGAACAGACAAGCCCCTCCAGACTACTTTTACAAGGACTTTATTACCACTCATGGAGGCTCAGTCCCATGGCCCAGTCACTGTTCAACACCCCTACCTCTTAGTATAACACACTGAAAATTGCATTTCAACACATCAGATTTGGAGGAACTCAAACTCTCAGAAAGCCAAAATTATGTAAAAAAAATCACAATTCCGAATGATAAATCATATTACAGTATATAAATATTAGATTTTGGGAGCAAAAATGCCTTTCAAAAGCACCACTATTGAGCAACCACAAATGTTCACATGAATTTCACCAATAAACAAATATAAAAAGCTAATTAACTTAGGAAAAGATGTACAAACTCATTGTCAGCCAGAAACATTTAAAGTCAAGAACAAGATCTCATTTTACACACACACACACATTTTTACACACACACAGCCTGCAGATAACTATTTTCATAGGACTTGTTAGAAAACTATAGAAGTGACAAAACCTTGCAAATTAAATGAACTCTCTCTAGGGCAATAATTGATTATGGTTCCTGCACATTGCTCAGTGGTTTATAAGGCATTTTTAGAAGGATGCATTAGAGATAGTGCAGTTGACTTTGTTTTATTGGTAAGTTATTTGAAAAGAAAAACAAAAATTGAGTGCAAAATCCAGTGGTGTCTCCGTTCAAAAATGCTTTCATTTGTGACCAGTTTAGTTCACAAGCAGAAGCACTTGTCAAGATGTCATTTCTGTTTGCAAACTCTGCACTGGGTAACGAAATTGTCCACTGTCATCTTTCCCAAACGAAAATGTGTGCATGGTCTTCTTTTGCAGAATAATTAAAGAATGAAGCTCGTGAACCAAGGTACCACTGTAATCTGTTTTCTGCAAAGGGAGCAAAGACAGAAATTCTACATATGTGTGTGGTAGTGACATTATAATCATAGAGATAAATTGGAAAGGGTTTCTATTATGTTTTTAACCAGCACTTAGGGAAAACAAAAAGCAGGTTATTTACTGGTTGAGGTGCAAGAAAAGTGTAAATGAACAAATGAATAAAGGACTACACTAAACTTGCCATATACACCAAATTCATGTTTTTCATGTATTTTTTAAAACCTATGATTCTGGGCACAGTTATAAAGAAAATTATTTAAGGAAAACCTAAAAATATATAATAATAGCTTTATTTTCCTAAATTAATTTTGCTATCATTTCTGTGTTATATGTGCATTTGTGCTATTTCCTTTCTTCTGGTGGACTCCTCTTTCCCCATGTATTAAAGATATTGCCAGTATTGTATCTTCTTTATTCTTCATAAACTATGTTTATTTTTATCTATAGTAAATAAAGAAAGTAAAGACTATCTATAAAACCAATTAAATGGATTTCCAATATTTGCATTACGAAGTCAATAATTTCTTTGGACCAGGCTAGTTCTAGGCTATTTATATATTGGGTGATAAAAGGATTTCTTGCTAAAGACCCAGTCCTGTTTTCAGTTTTCAGAGTGCACTGCACTGTTTGTGGGTAAATAATTATGAAAGAGGTAAATATCAAAGTTTAGACCTTGCTAAGCCTTAAAGTTGGGGAGTCTGCATTTTTCCTGATCCTGTTTAATAAGCGAGTAGAAATCTGTGTGGAAAAAGTCATTGGGCCACACCTCAAGATGCCAAGAGAGACCACTTCGTAACAGAACATCAGGCTCCCAAAACACTGCTTAGGACTGAGTGTAAATGACTCAACAAACATGATGCCAATCTTCCAGAAGTCAAGGAAGAAAGATGAATGTATACACTGGGCTTCCTGTTTGGATTGGCTAACTTCACTTAATCCATTAGAATCTTATAATCACTCTTGTTTACATGTGTCAGGATTCACTAGAGGTACAGAGTCAGGGTAAAATACATGAGTAATTATGCAAAGAGATGTTTTAGGTAGCCTTAAAATATCGGAGAGGGGGAATTTCCAGTGGCTATCTGTGGAACCAGAGGTAAAAGAACCTAGAAAGACTCCTTGTCCACTTGAGAGACCTAGAATCTGAATGTCAAATGTCCACTTCTAGAGACCTAGAAGCTGAATGTCAAAATACTGAACACTCATGGAAGAATCTGGTATGACTCTGAACCTCAAAGTGAAATATCGATGTTGGAAGGCTGAAGAGTCTATTCTGGAAGGCTCAAGGAACCGGAGAGGAACAGCAAAGGCCATAGGAAAGACCAGCACTCCTCTGGAAAAAGGGGCAGCCTTCCTTCTTTTTTCCCTTTTCATTCTGTCCAGATTACAGCACTGTTGATTGGTGCCACCACATCCAGAGTAGGTCTTCCTTCCTGAATTTGTGCCCTACATGTCACTCATGCATAGGTACAGTCAGAGCTTTGCCGATTTGGTAGCCAGTCCCTGTTCAAATTGACATTAACAATTACATATCACATTAAAGAAAGTGTAATTTTAATCTGCATTTATAGAGGAGGCATAAAAAGCTAGGCAATCCTGTCTCAGGTTGTACCCAATACAGTTGAACTTCAAACTCATTTCTCAAACTTCCGAATCTGAGCACTTACCACTAACCCATCTACTTTTTAATCCAAAGGAAAAATGAAGGGAAGGTGAATATAAGTTTAAAAGGTGTTCAATATCTGACACAGGGAGGTAGGTTTGAAGTAGTGTGAGCTGCTTCAGCCCCTCAGGGTGCAGCAACTTCCTCTGAGTAGCTAAATACTGACTTAGTGGCCATTTGCTTATTGGAGCAGATTCAGAGGGATGGGCAATTTGTTTTGTTTGAGGCAATGGACACCTTCTCTAACTTTTGTTCATTTTTGACACACGTGCATTTAGTGTAACTTTCATGGTTCCCGATCTTATCTTTGCTATAGAACTAATTTTATCAATTGCATGTTTGCCAACCATGGTGAATCTGGAGATTTGGCCATGGATCACTGTATAGAGATTTCCCCAAAGTTAAGGCATCAGGACTGCTAAGGAAAGATGTGATTCTCTTGGTGATGACAAGATATGAGGATCTCCAGGGAGGATGCTGGAAGCTGGAGGAATAATAGAAAGTTTGTGTCCCCAATCTGATCCTACTCTAAATAATGTGGGCTGGACACAGAAATAGAGCAGAAATCGGTTCCGGAAGGGCATTCTCCTTATGAACTTCACATTCAACACTCAGAGTTGCCCCCTACACTAGTTCTCTCTTACTCAGAGTTAAACTGAGTTTTCACCGATTTAATCAGAGACATAGTATACATTTTTTTTAAAAAATGATACCTAAATAAATAACTCTGAAGTTTGTGTCTTCCTCCAATTCTTCTGTTTCACTTTTTGCCAATCTCTAAGCTATCTGAAGATCTTCTCCCATTAGACAGCTTCCATTTTTCCACCTTTCCAGAAATTTCCCTTTATCCTGTTTTCACGTTACTTACACAGAAGTGACATTTCAGTTCTGTTGAAAAAAGGCATTGCACAAAGATGGCTTTGAGCTCAAAACAAAACACAAGATCCACATACCATTTAATATCATCCATCCTAGAAAATGGTAAAGCATAATCTAATTTTCCACTACCACAAATATTTTTTATTTCTTGTCACATATTTTTACATGTAAAAAGTATTTATTTATTGATGCTCAACCAGTGGAAAAATAAATTTTATTTTTAGGTACTTAACAGTAATTAGCATTTGTCTTAATAAGTTCAAAGTTTTAAAAAGTGGAATGTATTAAAGATAGGCTTTTAATTGTACCTTTCTTCTGAAGAGATCTAGCCCTGAATACATGAATCAGAATTTCTTAAAGAATGTCTTGAAGAAATGGATCACATTTGGCTCCACCAAACTAATCAGAGTAAGGGCTTTAATTTCCCTTTTTCCTGGGGAAGATTGATCTGGTTGCAAAGAAAAGTTCCAAGAATATTTTAAGCACTAACCACATTATTGCAGTATGTATCAAGCCTTGGGAAGGAGCCTTGACACAAACAACAGAGTGTGGATATATGAGTTCCTTTGTGTTTCTTAATAACACAATCAATTCTACACTGTGGTCACATCTCTTGTGCTGCGTATTCTCTTTGGGCAGAAAAATTAAAGAAGAGGTAAAACACATAGCCATTTGCTGTTAGGAATTTATAAAAGAACAGAGTAAAGTGTGCAAAAGCATGGATAATTGCCAGAAACAGAAAATAAAGGTCTTTAAAGAATTCACAACCCATTAAGCGACAGCGTACACGCTAATTGCTGACTGCCAGAGGTGTGCCATCAAGAATGACAGCCTTGTGGATGTGAATGGAGAAAGTGTGAATGAGTGGGCATGTTGGTTCCTAGGTGGAACAAATTCTTATCTCACAAGTTCAAATTCTCCAGGCTCATGAATATGACACATTAATATTCATTAAGTGGAACACATTATCATTTTAGAAGGAGATTACTGGGGACTCACTATTTTTGTTCCATCACATTTTCCAATTAGGAGTCCCACTTTTGCAAATAATCAGTTTTCGCTTGCCAAGGGCTTTTCAGACACTTTCTGGCAAGGGGCATTTGGAGCTAAGTTCAGCATCCATTTAAGAAATGGGTGAAAACGGAAGTACAATTACATCTTTTAATGACAAGTTAATCTTGCTGCAGTGAACCCGATCAGACAGGAGCCACACTCTAAAGCCAAAAGTCAGGAACTCCTTTTGGAGAAAGGAGCTCAGACAAGTAAGCTTGGGGAGTTCAGCTGTTCTGGTTGATTGAAGTTATAGGGAAATAAGTGGATGTTGGGTAAGGTCTTAGGACTCCTGTTGAGGGAGGAGAAGCTATGCAAAGGCAGACCCTCATGGTATGGAAACAAGCACAAGCTTGGGGCCCATGACCATCCCTGAAGGCTGGTAACACTGCAGAGAAAGTAACCACAGACAAGTATGTACACATCCTCCAGAGAGCATTTCAGTTCCATGAGCTGAAGATGTCTGTTAATCTTTATGATTTTATTAATGATTTAATCAGATTAATCAGGAGTCAAATGTAGGTTTGCTTTTGAAAACTCTAAATAGATTCAGATCATACACTGTAACGAATTAATGTTTATTAACCAATAATCATTTAATTCTGATTACAGCAGAATTTCTACATAAGCTAATTTAATTTTAGTTAAACTATACATTTATGTATTTAATATGGAAAGGTTTATAATACTTCTGTGATGAAAAATTCTCAGTTGTTCTACCGTTACATATTTGTGAGGATTGTATATACACAGCAAACAAAATACATAAGGAGAAAGCTGTAAGGACAGTGAAAATTTCTTCATTTCTCTGCCCTCCTTTCCCAAAGCAGCTCCTTTTTTTTTTCAGGAAACAAACACACACATAGCAGCATAGATGTATGACTTGTTTCAATTACATAATTGTGGACAGGCTTTATGCACTGTGTTTCCACAATTTTAATTGAAAGTATATTCTAAATATAACACAATTTAACTCATTGCTTTGGGAAACAAACTTAAATAATTGAGCCAGGTACTAAAAAAGTAAACCAGTAAATATAATAACAAGTCCAAAAGGAATTGGAAACAGTACTCAACAAACCAACACAGGAGGATTTGTCCATCCTGCAGCTATAAAATAAATTCAAGTCCAGCTTGGATGTCATGGTAAGACTCTCTCAAACAAACAAGTTTAAAAAAATCTGTAGTGTATAAAATAAACTCTTCATCTGCCTGTCAAAAGTTATGAAACATTCAAGGAAACATTAAACTTTTACCCATAACTGGAAAAAAGTGAGTAACAGAAGCAGGTTGAGTAAATGTTAGGTTTAATGATGATTAGAAAATAGTCACGATAAATATATCCAGAGACTCAAAGGGAAATGTGGTTAAAGGAAGGTATGATAACAGTATGTTACCAAATAAACAAAATTAATAATGATGTAGAAATCAATTTAAGAAAAACTAAATGAAATTCTGGAGTTAAAAAGTACCGTAAGTATGAATGTCACTACAAAGGTTCACACATGTAGTTGAATTGCTAGATGAGTTGGTGACCTAGAATTCAAGGGAACAGAGCCTCAGAAAAAGCAGGAAGTTATTACACACACCACAAACAATCTGTGAGTGTGTCTCTCATATGTGAAGTAAAAGTCAAAACAATCCCAGGAAAATAAAAATTGGATTAATTAATTGCTAACACACTGAGTAGAGAAGCAATGTTGAAGAATTTTTTCAAGTTGAAGTAGCAGGAAGACACTAAGGTAACTCACAGATATGAAAACTAAACAACCCACTTCTGAATAACCAATATACAAAATAAAGTGGAAATGAAATTAGAGATTTCTTTAGGTGAATGCAATGAAAATATACTGCACCAAAATATATTTTACCAAGATGAAAATGTACTGTATAGGATGTAGGATTAAGAAGCAAGTTTATAACCGGACACCTACTTTTTAAAAGATCCCAAATCAATAGCATAATCTTCCATCTGAAGATACTAAGAAAATGCAGGAAAACTAATATGAAGGAAAGAAGAAGAAATGATAAATGTCAGAAAGGAGACAGAAAAAGAAACAAAGAAAAGAAATCAGTGGGTAAATTTAATGAAGTTAAATGTTGTTGGCAAGATTAAGATTCACACAGGGAAGAAGGGAAGGAGGGAGAGAGAGGAGGGAAGGGAAGGAAGAGAATGTTAGGAGAAGAGAGAGAAAGGTTGTGTGAGAGAGTTGGAGAGGACAGACTGGCTACTGAAATCAGAAATAAAACAGAGAGAACTACTGTCAACTTTAAAGACATAGAAAGTGTCATAAGAAAATACTACATACAACTGAATGCCAATAAATTAGATAACCTAGATTTAATGGGTTTAAAGTAATAAAACTATATCAATAGTAAAGAGAAACCCTAATTAGGCCAATAAAATATAGAGATTAATTAAGTTTATCAAAAATACAAATAAAATCTTTGGCTCAGATTGTTGCTCTTGTAAATTAAAAAAATTAAACAATTAGTATAAAATTTCCTAACTGGAAGAAGACAAGATACTTCCCGTCATTTCCAGCACCAACATTATGTTGATATCTGTGTTAGGCAAAGATACAACAAATAAATTATATACCAATATCTCTTATGAATATACACATATACATCAACATAATATTAAAGAAAATAGTGAGAAGTAAATCCAGCAACGTATAAAAAGGACTATATATTTTACTCAAACGCAATGTATCCCAGGAATGCAAGATTGGTTTAACACTATGAAATCATTCAATATAAAGTCATACCAAAAGATAAAGTTTTTAAAATGTAGGTTTTTTTTTTACAGATAAGCATTTCCATAGAAAAAATAAATTACCAAACCCAACAGCCTTCCTATTTAATGGGCTAGATAAGGAAGAGACTTGCTAAGCCTGAGAAAGTGTATCTATGAAAATCGGTAACTAACACCAAGCTCAATGTTGAATATGGAGTGTTTCCTCTCTAAGAGTAGGCATAAGGACAATTATGTCCATTCATACCACTTATATCCAGTACTGTACTGAGGTTCTAACCAGACAAATGGAAACGGTAAAATACCACCACTGCAGGGTTCCATATCAATAAACCCAAATCGCTTATGGATCAATATGTTATGAATGAATAATCTAAAATAAAATTAAGAAACAGATTCTAATTGTTCCCCCAAAGTCTCATACAGTTTAAACGGGCCTTTTCTGGAGACTGAATCAAGAGCGTGTGATTGATTGGTGTTACAATGCTGAGATTAAGGGTGCTGGGATTAAGGATGTGTGATCAATTCACTGACTAATTTGGCATGACCCTGATGCCAGCAGACTGGACAGGGGATAAAAAGCACAGACAGATGTCCTCAAGGTTGGTTGTTGATGTTGTGGTTTTCTGCCTTCTCTGAACTGTTTTCGGCAAAGCCACCCTGCACCAGGGCCAGCTGATTATGGATTGAAACCTCTACAAACTGTACTCTAAACAAACCTTGCCTGCTTTAACTGTAAGTGTATTTTGTCCCAGCAACAAAAAAAATTAACTAAGATACTACTTAAACTAGCATCAAAAATAATTATGTTTGAGGAAGACATGTATCAAATGAAGTATAAAATTTACATGCTGAAAAATGTAAAACTGCAACCGCAAGCAGAAACACCATAATGACAACCAGGGAAGATTTATTTTATGTAAATAGGCACTGACTGAGATCAGTCCCAGAATATCAAGCCCTGATCTCTGGTGGTCTAAGGCTTATAAGAGCTGGATAAGCAGGAACTACAGGAGCAGACTGACTTGTAATTGGAGGCTGGTTTATACAATATACATCACAAGTGACCAGCTGTGCAATTATCCAATTATTAATTGTGAAATGTTTATGAAAAATGTTTGAAATATCTAAGTAAGTGTAGTAACATTCTTGTTCACAGATACTTAATATTGTTAAGATAACTTCCAATTTGATCTGCAAGTTAAAAACTACCTCTATCAGTATTATCATTAGCTACTATATAAAATTTACAAACTAAACTTCATTTGGAAACTCATCCTCAGATTAAAGAAAACAATCCTAAAAGAAAAAAAATTGGAAAATTCACAATTTCACATTTCAAAACTAATACAAAGTTACTGTATAAGAAAATATGTCTCTAGCAAAAGTATAGACATATGGATCAGTGTACCACAAGGGAAATCGAGATTATCCATGTTCAACTGACTTTCAAGAATAATATCAAGACTATTTAGTAAGAGATTACTAATGTGTTCAATAAATGGTGGTGGGACACTTGGGAATGCACATGGAAAAAATATTACACTCCCTTCCACTGAACACAACAAATAACTCAATATAGATCAAAGACCAAAATATAAGATCTAAAACTATAAAATTATAGGATAAAGCACAAGGATAACCCTCATGACATTTGATTTGCCAGTGAATTCTTAGAAATGTCACTATGACACAAAAAGAAAAATATGAAAATTTATGAACTAGACTTCAAAATTTCAAAAATATTGGTTCAAATATATCATTAAAAAGTGAAAAACAACTTGCAAAGTTAGAGAAAATAAGTTAAAATCAAATCATGTATCGATAAGAGGCTGATACCTAGAATATATGAAGAAGTACTGTGCAATTGTACAAAGATAACAAAAATTAGACAAAAGACTTCAACAGACATTTTTCCAAAGAAGATATATAAATAAATGTGAATATGTTTGAGGTCAATAGTCATCAAGAAAATATGTCAAAATGAGATATTGTCTCAGACTCCAGGATGGTTATAATTAAAGACGTGCTGGACAAACTGTGGATAAATTAAACATTTCTTAAATTGATAGTGGAAATGTAAAATGATACATTTAATTAGGAAAAAAAATCCTGACCATTCCCCAAAAAGTTAGATATAAAGCTTCCATTTGGCCCAACAATTCCGTTCCTTGATATACATATAGAGAAATTAAAACATGTCTTACACCTAAGTGTGTACAAGCATTTTCCTATCAGCATTAGTGAGAGCTCAAATGTGGGCAAACCCCCACACATTTCTGTCAATTGGTGAATGGCTTAAAATGCTGAGTCCATGAATTAATTAAGTACTGTACTATACAACCATAAAAGAGAGAAGTCTCAACAGGAGTTGTGACAACATAGATGAACCTTGAAGACATATTACACAATAGAAGTTAGTGACAAAAGACCACACACTGTGTGATTCTATTTATGCAAAGTATTCAGAATGAGCAAATATATACCAACAAATTTAAGGGTTTCTCAGAGTAGAGGTAGGTGTGGATGAAGAAGAAAGAAGATGGGAATGGCTACTAATGGATGTGGAGTTTCAGTTTGGGCTGATAAAAATGTAAAATCAATGGTAGTGATAGATGTAGAACTCTGTAAATACAATAATAACCATTGATTGTATATTTAAGTAGTGAATTTTATAATGTATGAAAGATATGCCATTAAAATATATGCATACATATGTACCTATCTGTATATCTACATATAGATACATAAACTCTTTTTCATCAAAAATTTTCACTCTCTCATCTATATTTGAATTTCTACGACACATTAGTATCAATTTTTAGAAGACAAGCATGACATTATTTTTCACTAGACATAGAAAAGTTGCACTTCTTAATATAAAATTTAAAATGCTGAAGACATTTTCTTGTTCGCATTAAAGTCCAGCTCTGAATAAATTACACGTTTGTGAATAGAGCACCCTCCTTTCCATCACTCAGCTAGATCTCCACTAAACAATGAGCAGGCTAAGGGCACAATTCTAAATTAGGCAAGCTGATTATTTAAAAGGGGGAGTAAGTGAATAAAACACAAAGAAAGAATTACAACTATTTACACAGAATCCATCAAAGTTTCACTGGATAATTAAGAGTTTGCCTGCTCCACTGTGGGGGAAGTTGATTAATGGAATCACAGAGGATTAGAGCTGGAGAAACCCTTGAAATCATCCATTCCAAATGTTTAATTTCAGAAAAGGAGGATATCAAAAGCTAAAAAGAAATCAATCTTCTCACGGCCATTTGGGCAAAGCAAGGCCATATCTTCAGAGTTTTCTTTCTTTCCTTTGTTCTTTTTCCATGAGCTAGCTAAACAACTGTAGGTAAAAGGATTTCAAAATTACGTGGATTATAAATAAGGCTTTGGGGAAAGGATTGTAAACTATTCCAACCTGTGGAATATCTACCATTAAATAAAATCATTTGTTCATTTAAAATATAGGCCCAACATTAACAGAGGCTAAGTAATTAAAAAGTAATTGTGCTCTATGTAGAATATTTTATAGCTTCCCAAAGGACAGAAAGGAAAAGCAATCTTGTGGTAGTGACTTGGACATGGTACACAGTTGAAAAAGAATCTCGAGCTTCTGAAAAAACCCTCCAAATTTAGAAAGAAGGCAGAGAAATAGCCCAAAGTTGCTGATCATGTCTGAGACTAGACAATTCTAATTATTAGAGAAATCATACTTATATATATTAAAAGACTTCTTTGCTGAAACTTTGGACATTTAATCCCAGTTCTCTTCTCTGGATCAGTATGGAATGAGCTTGTGTCATCTTCCACAGAATAAACTTTAATATTTAAATAAAGTTTCCATATATTCCTGTAATTAGCTTTTCTCTAAATCAATCCTCCCCACGTTTATCAATGAATTGTCATGTAAGAACACTTTTGGAACGTCCCCAATTTCAGTGTTACCTTTGTATTTTTATCATTCCACACTATGGATAACAGGCCTTAAAGAAATTACTTGCTCAATCATCCATCCTCTGTTTTACTTAATACAACTTTGAAAATCATATATATGTAAAAATCAACCACAAGTTTGAAAAGTATATTTTTTCTAGTAAACAAAGTAAATACTACATGTAAAAAAGTATTTCTCACTTAAAATCCAAAGTCAGTTTGCATATTAATAGTTTATATTTCACTTTAGAAAGCCCTAAACAGTCAAAAATCCCCAGAGAAAAAACTTCTTGTCATTACAATAGCTTAATAAAATAGAGTAAGATCCTCATGTTTATTTACTGGACATAATGACCTCATAATTTTAAGATACCTTAAAGAGAATATGATATTGTCCCATAATACATATCTGGAAATTTTATTTGGGGATCATCATACAAGAAGTGACAGAAATAAAGCAAATAAAATCTAGCAAGGTTATTAAGGTAGGACCTTCCCAACATTATCCTCAATGTTGAAATTTGCTCAGGGATTAGAGTTTATCCTCAGTTCCCACTGGATTTTATGACCACCTCTTTCCCCTCTGAGATAAATACTAGTTTTTTCTCAGATTTCTTAAATTGCTCCAGGATGTATAATGAACAAATGCTAGCTTAGTCTTTGAAACCAACTCTTTCTAAACTCAGAGGTGTTACAATTTCCCCTTAAAACATAGAGCATTCAAATCCTCAACTCATTTTAAAAATGTAAGTTCCTAAATTCATAGCATACATAAACTCCTTATTCCACTTAACCAAAGGTCTTGTTGTCAATGTTATTTGAAAACATTAATATACAGTTGTGAGTGATGAGGAAGGATGCAAGAGGTTGAAGAGATATAGGGAAGCTAAAATCAGGCAATGGACAGGAAACACCTCTGTGGGAGCCTCAGCAAACAAGACCTCAACATCTTCCCCCAGAAGTTTCATGCATCAAAGGCCCCACCAAAATTCAGCTTGCTTTATACCACTGAGTTTAGGATCACAGTGTGATATAACTGTGATTATTATTTGTATAGTACTTTAGAGACTGAATTTTCAAAATATTTTTATTCTGTGTGATATTTGGGGAAATTCTGTGTCATAAGTACAACAAGAACTGCAACTTTTACTTTTAAATAAGAATCAGATTCTCAGAAAGACCAAATTCCCTCTACATACACACACACACACACACACACACTCCTAATAACTGCAGAAGGACATGGCTCCAATGAACAAGCTCTCACTCCAAATTCAGTAATTTTATCAACCCAAGCTTTCAGTTTTGAAAGATTATTTTGGCATCAGTCATTCATTCAATCTCAAATGATTAAGTATAAGGATAGCACAAGAAACAAACTTGCTCTTTCCTGGCAGTAAGTGGGAAGCTAATAAAGTTCGTGTTGTCATAGTAATACTTCTTATAAAAACAAAGCAAAGGAAAAAAAAAGGTCAGCAAGAGAGACAACAAGAGCAGGGAACACAAAAGTGTCATTTCACGTCTCTACTTGGGACCGATGTTATGCATTGATGGAATACAATGATATTAGTAGCAGGAAAGATGTAAAAATATCCTGCCCAATTTTATTTGTGTAGTGAAATAAACTGATACAGATTCAGTGGTATCAAGCTTGTTAAGATTCTTAGAATTGGCATATGCAAAAGGAGTGTATAATAAGAAAGGACCGTATTTCCTATTCTGAACAGTGTCTAACTTTGACCTCCAGAAAGACCTGCTTGCCTGTTCTACCCTGCATTTTCCACCTGGAAGAGTGTGTTAAAGATAAGGGATATCCCAGGAAACCAAGGCTGTGTCTAGACAGAGCTTTCCAGAGAGAAATAAATTGTACATTAAAGAAGTACTTGTCATAAGAACAGTAGACACGGGGATTCTGGAACACACAGAGGTTTACATTACCACCATGGTTCAATGTATCATCTGTCACTTTACAGAGGAAGGTAGGCGTCAAGGGGGTGACAGATTATGGGCCTGTTGAAAGCCCTCCAGCTGACCAACATCATTACCCTCAGCCTGCATCCAACCATCTGTCAGTGCTCAGAGCAGGCACCTCAGAGCCTCATTCAGAGGTTCTCATGCGGCAGCTCATTCAGACTCCCTTCTCCTGTTCATCCTAGAACTAGGCATACCAAAGCCTTCATATTCTCCACAGAGATGTAGACGGTCTATTTATAAGCCTCACTGACATATCACAAAATCTCAAGGTATTATATACATAATATGAAGAAAAGGAAAGAGAAGCTCTCTCCTTAAAATGCACTCTACATATAATTATCAAGGCTCTACTAAAATCCAAATTACCTACCATGTATTAAACCTTCATGCAGACACAGTCCTTGAGCCTCCTCTATCCTATCTTTCTTTAATACAATACTGAATCTTCCTCCTAAATTTGTGCTTACCAGAGAGTTTACCCTTTTGACCAGACATGGTAAATGCATTTTTTTCTTGTTGATGTTGACCCATTAATCATGTCTAGCTGCAGTAGCAGGTGAGAGAACAAAGGATATGTTCAGCTCATGGGAACTCACGCAGTGATTGATCAGCAATGTCTGCCATGGCCTCAAGAGATAAAAGTTTCACAACTAGTGCTGTAATTTAGGAAAGGATTTAAGGAAGAGTAACTAAACTTGAGAATGTTCGGGTAGTTTTTAAAACTCTCGCTAATATAGCAGTCATTGAACGTATATTTTACACCTCCAATCTAGTTAAGGATTTACAAACATGGCCAAGTTTAAGCATGCAGTTGAGGCTTGTGTTAGTTTCGTTTCTCTTTGCTGAAACAAAATTGTTGCCATCCACAATTAAAGGAGGAAGGGTTCATTTTGACTTTTCAGTTCATTGTCCGTTGGCTCCAAGTCAGAGCAGCATGACAGAGGAGACAGAGTTTGTGGCAGATCAGGCGGGAGGTTGTTCATTTGCTTCTCTCTGTCCTTTTATATTCCACCCAGGGTACAAACCTCCTGACTGGTGCCAGTCACATGCAGGGTGGGGCTTCCTTCTGGAATGAATCCACTCAGTCACACCTTGAACTATGCCACTTCAACTAGAGGGCTAATTCAGACATCACAAACCTTTAATCCATATTCACACACCCTAGATCTGAAAGGCCCTGTCTAGAAGCAAATGCAGGTTTAGAGGGACACCTAGAAATAGATCAATGTGGACAAAACACCTCATTAGGTCTTTTTAGTGTGACCGTTAAATCCACAACTCATTACTATGGCTTCCTCTGGCAAACTTATTTATCTTTTCTACTTCTCAATTTACTCAGATAATAGTTCCCTGTAATAGTTTCATAATAGCTTATGAAAACAGACACCTTTCACTGATGTTAAAATTAAATGAGGTCATGAACAGAAGCAAAGTGGGTAAACAGCACCCGGCAAAGGATAGAAAGCTCAGTAAACAGTAGCTATTGTTAGATTTAGTAATATTTAAGCAAAATAAATCATTATTTTCTGTACTTTTTAAAACAATATTAAGAACACGACTATGTACTTGTTGTACTGAATCATAGTTATCTTTTTTCTTTTTTGCTATTTGTCTTTTTTACCATGGTTCTATGGCCACATAGAATATGTCTTGTTCATCATTGATCCTTGAGGTATAATTCTGTGTTCAGTAGATAACAGGCAGCAAACGAGGTTAGCTAAAGAAAGGAAACAACAAAAAATATACAAATATCTATATGCAAGCACATCTATACTCACATTCCTCATTTGCTAGAAATTTTAATTAGCAAGCATAGCTCAAGTAGCTAAAGAATCCTTTACTATGTGTCCTGTTTTTCTTTTGTCTGATCTATATTGTGAATATGGAACTTTGGCTAGACAACAGAAGGATCATGCCACAAACAAGAAAGCTGAAGAGAAGAGAAAAATGTTTTAGAGATCCTGTCCATATCCAATCTTTTTGTCACATTGAGCTATAAATTATCCCCTGATTAGCCAGGTATGTTGACGCACTCCTGTAATTCCAGCACTCGGGCGGTTGATGGAGGTGGATTACTACAAGTTTGAGACAAGCCTGGACTACAAAATGATTCCTAGGCCAGCCTGAACCAAATAGCTTGACCCTGTCTCAAAAGAGACAAAAAAAATTGTACCCTGAATATGGTAATCAGGCCCCTTATTTTCTGTATTAGTGCTAACTTCCAATAATTTTATCACAATGTTTTATAAGTATATACCCGTCAGATCTTAGTTTCATTTTTAAAGTCTGCATACATCCTTAGCTACAGAGCAAAGCCCAGAGCCTAAGCCTTGTAAATATTTTCTGACATGGGAAATGGAGCATGTTCTGCCCAAAACTATTGAGTCATGGTCCTCAGTGTCTTTTCGACATGTAATGTTAATGGTAACATTTCTTTCCTTTTCTATAAAATCCCTGTTTTTTTTAATACTGCTTTCAGATTTCATTATTTGCCTGAAGTGCCATTGTGCCTCCTCATTACTGTTACCCACTTTTCAAGGGACTGAGTCATGTTACCATCTTCTTTTATGCCATATTGATGTCATTTTCATGGGTTATTCAATAACCATTCATATGGCCCATCCAGTTCTCTGATATCTCACTCACTTGATCGCTCATATTTTCCCCTCTTATTCCATAACAGATTCTAGTTCTCATATGTATCTCTAGCCATTGCTTATCCACCTTCCATTTCTTGAAAATTAACTTCAGATGCCCAAACTTAGCCTGCCTTCTTCCATTCTGGTATGGTTTAAACATGCTCAGTCTCTCTCAGAAGCCCATGCTGAATCTGAAGAGCTCTATTAGGAGGAATTAAGAGGACAGCAGTTCAATCTGACTGTTGTGGTTAGAGGGACAGTATTTGGGAGAATGATTCAAGTAAGATAATTTCATGAAGGGGAAGCCTACAGGATTGACTTCCGGTATGTAAGAGGAAGAGTGACCAGCTGCTGCAGTGACCTGAGCTCTCCCTGTGTCCAGTCATGAGTGCCTCCCAGTGCCTTGGCATGCTGCCAGCAAGAAGCCCATCTCTACATGCAGCCCATCAACTGTGGACCTGAATGGTGATCCAAAATTAAGCTATTTTTTCATAAATTGTCTATTCTATACAACTGCATTACTAGAAGTAGAAAAAGAACTAAGATAAAGTACTTCCAGTTTTTTCTAAGACCCTTTCTCTTTTTTTCTGTATTATAACTTCCAGTTCTTTGGCCGCTCCTGCTAGTGTGAACCTTCTTTTCTTTACTGTATTTCTTATTTTGCCAAAGGCCCAAGTTCCACCTCAGTCACTCCTACCACTCCTGTGAGTTGCTTGTTCTTGATTCTTTTAGACCCCAGAAGTCTGGCAAAAGCCCATATCTGAATGACAGCAGCTGCTTTACATGCTCATCTTTGCATACAGGAAGCTGTGTAGTGCTAGAGAAAAATCCATAAACACATAAACATTTAAAACTGTAATGTCACCAATAACTGCTAATACGCATCAAATTGCTCTTCCATTTCTTCTAAAACCGTTTCTGTGCCTCCTACTTTCCTGAAGGCTCCATTTCCTACCCCCGTCATTCATTTAGCACATACTTTTGGGTTTTGTTGCACAATGAGAAAATATAATTCAAAAGGATATATTTAACTTTTAACCTTCATTCCTAGGTCTGCATTATTTTCTACTTTCTTTCTCTGACAAAAATAGACAGAAAACACAATACATTCAACAATGTTCTGGATCCTGCCAATTCCAATAACCTGGGGACTTTTTGTTTTTAGTTATCCTTTGTCTTTGGATATTTTATTTCTCAACCATGATGAGATCTTCCCACAAGCCATGAAACAGGACGCAACCTTTTCCAATCTCTAAACAAAATTCAAATAAAACAAAAACCTCCTCTTGACATACATCTTCACCTTTTTATGTTGCTACGCTATTTTCTCCTCTTTCTGTATAAATTGCATTTTTAAAATTGTTCTTATCTGTTGCTTTCCTCTATTGAACAATTTACACTTTGGTTCTCTCTTTCACATTTTCAATGAAATTGGCTTCACTAAGATCACCCATGACCATGGTGATGGTAAAGCATTATGCTTTCACTCATAAATATAGATATTTAGCAACAGCGATAATCACTGTTATAGCTACCATTCTAAAGAAATACTGACATTTCTTCTCTTTAATGGTACAAGATTTTATTCATCTCCTTTCTATTGCTTTAAGGGCTCCTGTCTGTCCCTTTGTGAGATTCTATTTTTCCTAACCAGTCTTCATATGTTGATTTTCTGTGGTGCTTTATTAATTGTTCTCCAAGAATCAGATGCCCGGACAAGAAAAAACATCCACAAATATGTACTAGAGAGAGGACTTTGAGAAAATATGAGAAGCAATCTACGGGACAGGAATCTATATCTGACACTGAATGATGGACAAAAAGAGAAAGAAAAGAAAGAAGGCAGTAGGGCATGGAAAAACCATACATGAGAAAGAAGGAGGAAAGGAAATTGATTGAGCAGAAGCGTTTCAGGTTCTAAGACAATTATAAGAAATGTTTGACCAGGTTATTGAGAAGTCCTCTAATGAAAATCCTCCATCAAAATAGTCCCATCAGGCCTAGGAATAGAGCAGTTTCAGATCCTCTAATTTAGTCATCAGCTTAGAGAAGTCCAAGGGAAAAGTGGCCTTGTTGTAAATGAAACCCTGATTCTAGAGAATGTCAGCCAAAGCCCTCAACTCTCTTCACAGAGATCTGACAAGTGGGTTCATAGGGCACCCACACTAGGGAGTCATACAAGCTTCTGTCAGCTTCTGACTTTAGAATGAAGTGCAGAAGGTTCAAAGAGTGTAACAATTTATGAACAGAACTGGCTAGTTAGGGAGTTACAATTTACATTAGTATTTGAAGAAGTTAGTCATATGAAAGGTGGGGAGTACAGCAAACCAGAGAGCACCTATTAGACAACCCACAAGACAAGAAGAAGCTAGATGTAGCAAGGAAAGAAAAAGATTGTTAATTTTCCTGCTTCATAAGTAGCAATTCCAGTGCAGTGGGGGAGGAAGGGGGACACCAGGCACTAATGACCTTATCATAAAGGGTAAAAAGTTAGGCTGAATTTTATTCAGACCTTACCGTGTGGAAAGCTACTGAAGATTTTTAATTAGGAAAATACATATTTATTCAAAGACCCAATGCAAAAATAGGCATCTGAGATGAACACACACTTCTCAGATGAAGAAATACAAATGGAAAATAAATACGTGAAAAAATGTTCATCATCATTGATCATGAAAGAAATGCAAATTAAAACAACATTGAGATTCCATCTCACTCCAGAAAGAATGGCCAGGATCAAGAAAACTACCAACAACAAATTCTGGAGAGGCTGTGGGGAAAAAGGAACTCTCCTGCATTGTTGGTGGAAGTGTAGACTGGTGCATACGAAATCATGCTCAACTATTTCAAAGAAAGAGACATTATGGTAGCTACTGTTAATCATGGGTTTTTTTGTGGTAAAATATTGTGTTGCTTACATTGTTCTGTTATGATCTGCTTTGTTATGTCCTCTTTTGTCTTAATCTCTTTAAAATAAAAAAAATTCTTAAAAAAAAAGAAAATACATATTTAGAATTTATGTTTCAAATATTATTTAAGATTAGGAACAATACAGATATCCAAAGCTATGGAACCCATTGATCCATACAACTGAATATTTATAACTGGATTTAAAAATAAGCAAGCTGTAGCTATACTGATATAGAAATATTATCAAGATTTATTACTAAGTCAAAATGCAAGAGGTAGAAGAACTGAATAATATACCTTTTTTATGAAATATGAATATATACATGCAAATCTCTGGAAAGTTGCATCAGAAACAGGTAACTTAGGAGAATACTGATAATATTGGTAACTGAGTGACAGCTGTTAATGGGAGAGTTACTGTTTATTATATACAGTAAGGTACTTTTTTTGTTCATTGGTTGCTAAACAAATTGATAACGGGATAAATGGCCATCCAAATAGTATACAAAGCCAATATCTCCAATCTAGACATGCTTCCTAAACTGTAGCATGTTTGGGAAGTCTCCCTACTAGCAAAGATTGCATCAAGTATAACAGGACCAAAGCTGCAATCAGCATCTCCTTTGATCCATCGGATTTGTCTTCAACATCACCTGGGAGGCCTGTTCCCTGGTGTGTGCCCTGTGCTCCCTCCCCACTAGAATTGTCATTCCTGTCCCCTCATATTATTGTGTCCTTCTCTCTTGTAGAAGCCTGGCCCACCTGTTAAGCACTAAACCATTGACATCTAACTCAGAATTTGTCTCAAGGAATATTTGTGATTTAACAAACACTGTCTTTCAACATATCATCAACTGAACTAAAATACCACTTAAATAGTACTTTTGTGGGTTTGCTACCTGTTATGGAAAGTAGTAGAATATTTCCTTTCATCCATTCTTAAATAGCTTCTTTTCATTTTATGATCTGCTTTCTAATTCTAGTCTTCTGAGATTTTATGAACAAATCATAATTACTGTCTCCATAATGTCAATTATTTTATGGATTTCAAAGTGAAAGATTAATATTAAGAAATGCTATGATTTAAGACACAGTGGATCGATACATATTTAATATGCTTAAAAAGGAATTCCCCTTCCTACTTTAAACAGTACCAGAAAATGTCCCCTCCCCCAGCCAGAATATTTCAGTTTGTTAGTTGCCCAGAAAATAGTTTCTGTTCCATTTCTGATTGCTCTTGTCCCTGAGGAAAGGCTAATCATCATGACACATAGCTTGTCACTATGATGCACATTGTATACACCAGTCCCTAACTGACAAATCATTCTGCCTCTGCACTTCCTGCTGATATTACCTTATAGAAGTTCTAGATCACCAGAAATCAGGGGCTGATATTCTGAGAATGATCCCAGTCATTGCTTGTCCACATATAATAAATCTGCCTCCAAAACTTGAGTGTCAATTCAGTGTTTCTGCTTGCTGTTGCAAAACCATAAGCATTTAGTTAATTTATTGAATGGGCAGATAGAAACTACACACATGCATGAATACACACAAACTTAGGCCTGAGAAAGCAATGCACAGAGATAGCTGGTCATCACTTCAGAAAAGAAATGTTCAAGTACATAGGGGAAACAGAGTTGAGGAAGTATACAACACGTGAAGGTGTTGCTAATGTCGCTAAACTTTCTTCTACTATTTGGGCTTAAACTACAGACTCAAGCTTGTAGGGAAATGGCACTACTAAGGAAATAAAGAGTTGCCCTTTATAAAGGGTATTTGCCAACTGAAATGTGGCTAAACACACACACACACACACACACACACACACACACATACACGCACAGACACATGCACACACACAGTGACTTCAGAAGAAAAGTCAACACCTCACCGGAGTTGTGTGTGTAAGTAGAATTACCTACAAAAAATTGCGAGTTGAAGATTATATTATTTGTGGCTTTCAAGTTCAAATTTATGTTTTCTCCATGAGATGTAAACACTCCACAAGAGTGTTTACCTACCATAATTCCCCCACCCAAAACATGGGAAACTACAAGAGGAAACTACTAAAGCTAGAAGTGAGTTTACACTGAAAGCATTTAATGGACCATGAGCAGTGGAACTACCTTGAGGGACAATCAGCCAAGAAGCAAAAACGGCACAGAAGGTTACTGGGGTTTTTTTTGTTTTTGATTTTTGTTTTGTTTTGTTTTTCGTTGATGTATTGTGATAGAACACAAGGTGTCAATACTGAAATTGTTTTTATTAAGGAGGAGAGTAGTCAGGAAAAAAACAGAAAACAAAAACAGATAGATGATTTTATGAACCAGTTAGAATCCTTAGGTTAAAAATCCATGAATCTTTAAAATAAAAGCAAAATTTCTGTGAACAATTTGAATAGAAGACTTGATAGAGCTGAAGAAATAGTGATTTTCTATATTGAGCTGGGAAAATTACACAGAATTAAAATTACACCATTCTGAAATTTACCAAAAGTCAAATGTGTATGACTGATCTCATTTGAATTTGAATGATCTCATTTAATAAAATTGAGACAGTGGATATATAATGTCTTAGGTGTCCATATTTTCTTTTTTAACTTTTTTAAAATTTTATTTTAAAGAGGACAGAACTGAGGAAAATAAAATAGAATAAAACTAATCAAGACAGACCAGTGCAAGAGACACAGGACTTCAAAACATTACAAAGTCAACAGTGGTGATCATAATGCCCCTTGTGGTCTTCAAAATAGCTGCAGATAACTTTGGACATAGTAAAAATCAAACAGAAAAGAACAGAATAGAAACAATAAAAACAAAACAATGAATGCAATACAGGGCTTCAAAAGAAGACAACAGTAAATCCAAAATAGCTACCATAATATGTCTTGCCATCTTCAAATATCTGTTCCTGCTTTCACATATAACAAAATGAAATAAAGCAAAAAAGAATAAAACTCAACCCAACAAACAATGAAAATGATACAGGGCTTCAAAACAACAAGACTATAGGGAATCAAAAATGGCTACCATCCTCAGAAAGAGATTCCCCCTGGATACCACACTGCCTACAGTTTTCCTCTGAACAGATGATCAGACCACCAGCCTTGGCCCTGCAAGGTCAGTGAAACATCAGAACACCACAAGCATTAAATTGCATTTCACCTCAACAGCCATCATCCCAGCCTATGTTTCTCCTTATCAGCCGGTTGCTTACAGGGGCCGAGGTGGAGGGGGATTGGTACTTCTTGTTCGCCAGCCTATGTTCTGGAAGCAGCTGGGATCTGGCTGTCCCCTTGCTGGCGGTGGCCTGTGCATGGTGCTGGTTCACAGAGTGTGGAGGTGAATTATTTCATAGTGAGGCCTTGTTCTTTCCCCCTGCAGTCTGTGAATGGTAGTGACTTGCAGGGAAAGGCTTGGGTCTGGCTGTCCTCATGCTGGCAATGGCCTGTGCATGGCACTGGTTCCGGGTGTTGGGGCTTGCTTCTTAGTGAAGTCTTGTTCTCTCCCCCTGTAGTTCGCCAGGTGCCCACATTTTCAATCTTTAGATGATTAAAATTTCACTGTCATTTTAATTAAATCAGATGGTAGTTATAAATGTGATATTCAAAGTGCACATGTATAGTATTATCATTTTGATGATAAACAATGATTGTTAAAAATGATTGTTAAAATTCTTTGTAGCTGTCTCTCTCACAAAGTTACATTGGTTTAGTTTTTTAGAATCAGTGGAAACACTTAAGTCTTTAGATTTTAAGAAATGCCAAATATTTTAGATTTTGTTATTAAAAAGGATGATTTAATTATATTTTTACCTACCTTAGTACATATTCAGAGAACATTTTAAAGTTTTTATCACCACTTCTGTCATCAGAGTTGTTTATCACTTTCAAAAGACCCAAGTTTACGAGGAGGAACGTGAAAGTGCTGCGTCAAGGACAGGCGAATGTGAGTAGAAGGAGGCAGAAACGATTCACCCACATTTTCTATTTGTTATTTTTTGTAAGTGCCTTTTTCATATACAAACTGTTCAGCCAGGAATTAGTTTTCTGAATTTAAATGCATTTAATATTAAATGTTCAATGACATTAACATTGACTGAAGAAAACCCTGCAGTGTGAAGATATTGAAAGTATTTGGTCCAACGTTTTGCAAACCAGGTGACCACTGTCTACCATTTAAAACGCTCATTTAACACGTTCACTTGCTCACATTAGGAACCCCCTCTGACCGTATTTCAAAAGCTTCATTTTCATATGCTGTTGTACCGCCCTTTGGCTCGCAGGCCTTTGGGGCTGCCTTCAGAGCCTAAAGTACACAGTGCAGTACTGATCATCATCCTGATTTCCTGCAGGTTTTAGACAGTGTTGGAAGCAGTCCTAAGTCATATGCTTCCTCAGCATGGAGAGTACCTATCAGGTACAAGAGCACCTGTAAGCTGTAGGTGACTAAAAGCAGAGGTTTCAAAGAGTTTCCTAGAGAAGGGAGCCAGGGGTAGCCAATCTTTTTCATTTATTTCAATTTCAAAAAGTCACATTAAATTATATATATATATATATGTAATAGTTAGTGAGGGACACCCAAATCCAGTGCAATGGTTTAACTTCACTTCCTCCAATGTCAATTTTCCACCACTTGCAAGTTCATTTCTAAGTCTCAGGATCCTCTCCTGCCTGAAAAGAATGACACTTATGTCTCAGAGATTTTGGTGAGGCTTTGATATAGTGCAGTGTATTGTTTTCCCAGATAACCAAGGGTTTTTAAGTACAGGAGCCATAATTCATTTTTTCATTTAAGTTACACAAATAATTGTGATTTATATAAATGATGAAATGTCATATACCACTGCTTTCAAATGCCAGTATATTTTTTTAACATAGATTTACTATCTCGGAGTTTCCATGGGTCCAAATCCAGGCACATCTTTTCTAGGTCTTTTCCAAGTCTGCGTTAAGGTGTTGGCCTGGAGTCTTCAATTCCAAGCTCCTGCAGTTGCTGGCAGACTCATTTCCTGTTCAGTTAGAGATTACTGTCAGCTGCATGTGGACATAGCACTCTCCTCTGGGCAGGAGACCTCCGTGAGGCTAGCAAGGCAGAGGCAATAGCAAGACTCTTCTAATTAAATGAAAGTTATTATAAGTTAGAAGTGACCTACCCATGAAAGTGACTTCCTAGCCATGGCATCTTTGCCATACTACATTGGTTAAAAGCAAATGAAGCTTTTTCCATACTCCTGGGATGAGTTTATACGTGGTAAGATATCCAGAAAATAGAACCATGTTAGATTCCATCTGTCACTGATGAGATCAAATGACACACTGATTTTATTTGTATTTTTCTCATTTTTCACCATGCTCCTCCTCATTCCCTTTCCACGGCCCTCTACCTTCCTTTCTACTCTCATGATCCATTTAATCAAGCTGATTTGTACAACCTGATACTTTGCTTCAACCAAACAGAAGCACACAGATACATAAATACATAGATAAATGTTTTATATATGTATATATTGCATTTTAAAATGAGATCATATTATACTTCCATTTTGTATACTTATTATACATAGCAAAACATCATGCAAATTACCCCGAGTTAATGATATACTACTAAGTTGAATGATGTACTATAATATTCAAAATAGTCAATCATTCCTCTACTAATTGAAATTCAATTAGGTATGAGGAGGGTTTTTTTGGCCAAAAAAAAAAAAATGATGTGATAACAATCTCTGTACATATACCTACCCAGCGATGCATTTGTTTCTCTGGGATATGTGCCCAGAGGGGAGTGTATGGGTCAAAGGATATTTTTAACTTAATAGATATTGCCAGATTGCTTTCCAAAAGAGTTGTAACAATGCACATTTCCATGAACAATATATTAAAATGCCCCTTTCCTAAGCATCCCTGCCAGCAATAGGTGTTATTACTCTGCGTGACGCTTGCCAGTCTGATGGGCATAAAGGGAAATCTCATTATGTTAATTTGCATTCACTGATGATTGGTGAGGTTGAGTACCTTAATGTTTGTTGGCCATTTGGAATTGCCTTTCTGCGCACTGCACCTTTATAATCATCGCTAATATTTCTACTGGGATGTTGGAAAGGGCTATTTATACAAAATGGATGTTAACACATTTCACTTAGATTTTCTCCTATATCCATCATTGCCTTCTATTCACTTATTTATAGAATCTGTTCACATACAAATGTTCCAAATGTTTTAATATTCTGTAAGTTATATGGTTTTGATTTACATTAATTGCAGATAATACATGGACTGTCCTAAGTATTCCTTTTCTGGTGTTTCATTATTTTTCTAATTTAATCTTCAACCTTGTAATGTTATTTTGTGTTTCAAGGAAGACAAGAATTGGCCATATTTTCTTCTCCAGAGATAAGCAGTTACTTCAGTTCTACTTGTAAATGTTTATGCCTTCTTACTAGTTCAATACAGTATAGCTATCATTGTGTATCAAGTTTTGATTTTTCTTCAGATGTATCTCTAGATTTTCCAGGGCATTTTCCTAATCTATGTGTCTATTTACATGTCAATACTAAGATGAGCTAATTTGAGTGACTATTTTGAGAGAGCTTTTATGTAAATCAACTTCTACTCTTCTGGTTTCTGTGTACCTTTGTTACTATCTTACATCTTATCTACTTTGGGATCATTTTATCTAGCTTCGAAAAGGAACATATATTGATATTGTGATTGATGTTATGTTAAATGATACATTGATTTTAGACTAGCTGACATTTTTATGAAACATCAACTATTACATGTTTGTTTTGTTCAGATTGAGTTATATCCTTTAAGACAATTTTGCAGAAATTTTATTTATTAAAGTTTTTATTACTTTCTGGTGTTTATCTCTAAGATTTGTTTGAGCTGTTATTGTAATTGTGTGTATGACTTTTGCTCTAGTGCAGTTTCTAGGTGTTTATTGTTATATTAGAAAAATCATTTCTTTTTAAATTTTATCATGTACCAAACTACCTTAGCAAATTCTCTTATTAATTGAAGGAAAAATATTAGTTTTAATTCCAGAATTTGGGCTTTTTTTGACAGAGGTCCATAAAAGAAATGTATACACATTTCAGAAAAAGAAAATCTTTTATAAATATTTTAGTATTTAAATTTACTGAGAAATCATGAGATTTATACATGTTACCTTTTGCCTGTAACAATAACAAATGATGCTAAAAGTGGCTGTCAATAATTTCCAGACCTTGATTAGTACAATGAATTGTTGCTTGGGTGACCTTGGTCATTGAGATTTCTGTAAGTAGGTTTGCAATTTTTTTTCAGAGAACTAGCATGGTAGTGGATTTTCTCTGATATACAACATTCTCTGGGGTTCAAATTGGAGAGGTAACCCATCAGTTGAAAAAGCACCATACAACTTTTCTTTCCCTGAATTGTGTGTACATTTTTTGGGAGGACTTTGTATAAGCAATTTTATCTATAATAGAAGCACATCACTCTTTTCCTTTATATTTGTATTATTTTAATTTCTGCTGTTACTCCATTTTTAAAACTTCCTAGACAATATTGGCTAATTTTTATAATTCTTTAAACAAAATTATTTCAAAACGATTTATTGTTGATTATTGGTAAATTTAATCAATGTATTTTAATCTTGTTTTTTTTTTATCAGAATAGCTATCACTTGAGTTCCTTGAAGAAACCCTACTTTTTGGTATACCTTCATGAAATCTCTTGATCTATATTTTATTTATGTTTTGCATGTATTTTCATGAAAAAGTCATTTTCTTTACTTGATAATCATTTACCTTAACAAAAAGTTTATTGAGATGCAACTTATATAGTATAAAACTCATTCCTTTTAAACATATGCAATAATTTCATGCCTTCTAATTAACTTGAAAATGTACAATAGTCATCACTATCCAATCTTAAAACATTTCCATTCCGTCAAAACAATTCTTGTGCCCAAGTAGAGCAAATAACTGACCCCACCCCTAATTCCAAGCAAAACTTAATCTGTTTTCTATGTCTACTGATTTGTTTTCTACTAAGATTTGGTATAAATTACCTATAGAGTATGTAATATTCTTGTCTTGCTTTTTCATTTCACATTTAGCTTCTGAGACAGGTTCTCACTATGCATTTCAGGTTGGCTTTGAACTTCACCAAAGTATAGGCTGACCTCAAACCACAGTTACCCTCCTGCTTCAGCCTGCCAAGTGCTGGGATTGCAGGTGTGTGCCACCATGCCTGGCTAACATACTTTTGAGGTCACATATTTTGTGGTATGTATTATTATTTTATTCCTTTTAATGTGGATTTCTTTTCTTTTTAATGAAATATTTGATTTTGGAAATTAAAGTCAGAATTTAAAATGACTTAGGAAATTCAAAATATCTTTACCATGGAATGAAAAATTCCATAATATTGAAGTTACATTTCACTAAAAGGATAAAAAAGAATTTAACCATGAAGCTTTAGTGACTTTTTCCACATTGAATATGCAGTTGCTTTGCCATAGCTTTCATAGTAATTGATCAAATTAAATCTACACTTACCTGGATCAATCTCAATAATTTACATTTTACAAGGAAATAATACATTATTTCTAGGACTTTAAACACTTAATGTGCATCGTCTTATCTTTCAAATCTTATGCCTGTGAGTTTGCAATAATATTTCTTTACAATACTTACTCTTGTATTTCACCTCATTTCTTCTGTTTCTTTTTCTTCTGCCTTCTCACAATTTTGGGGTACCGAGGATCGAACAAAGGACTGAGCACTTGCAAGGCAGGCGCTTATGCTGCTGAGCTAAATCCCCAGCCTATAACTTGCCTGCCTCTGTTTCACAGTGCCTTTTTTGACTCATGAAGTATTTTGAGAGATTTGCAGCAATACCTTCTAAATGTCCATACACTTTTTACTATTTTCAAAATTTGCTTTGACCTTTTTGTCTGCTTTTTTAAAAATTAAAACATATAAAAATATTTTGGAGTCCAATGTCATGACTTAGTACATGCATATACTATATAATATTCAAAGCAAGGTTGAGCTTAAATATCTCATCAAACATTGTTTTTCATGGTGAGACCATTTGAAGTCTTTTCTTCTATCAATACACTATCACTGCTTACACTTACCCTCCTGTGTGACTTATTTATATTACTTATCTAACACTTTCTCCCCATCAATCACACTTCCCCTTCTACCTCGTCTCCCCTAGGCTGTCTGCCCTCTGAAAACCACCGCTCGATTCTTCTATATGATCAACGTTTTGTAGGTTCACATAGGAGTAAGATTACGCTGTATTTAACACTTTCTCTTTCCCAATTTTTGCCCCCTAGTCTTCTTCGTTTGGAATATTGTTTTGCTGATCTTCTCAAGTTATGAGACGAACAGTTTCTACTGACTTTGTTTTCTTGGTCTTCACAAATTCATCAAGTATAAATTATGCGTCAAGTTTTACAGTTTTTGTTAGATCGTCTTTTCATTGCTTTCTGGGTAGATTTACGTATTTGGCTTTTACGTTATTTAATACGTGGTGGGTGGATACAAGGAACTGAATCTAGGGCCTTCACAGATAGCTACCTCCCCAGACACAGTGATTTATTCCTTTATTTAGAGACAGGGCTGCTCTAAGTCACTATGCTGCTGAGGCTGCGTTCACATTCACGAGTTTCCTGCCTCAGTCTCTCCAAGTGTCAGAAAATGTCATCAAGCCCTGCTTGCTCTTTTCAATCCTAAATTCCATCTTGTTTGAATTTGTGTGACCACTTCTGCCCTCAGTGAAGTTCTCATTTGTCTAATAACTCTTTTCATTTATTATTTTCTAACTTTTAAAACATCATAAATGTACTTCTTTTTTTTTAAAAAAAAAGCATATTTTAACTGAAGTTTGCCCAATCAATCACTTGCTTCTAATTCAAGAACTGACTCTGTTTGCGAATATGTATGTTAATTTAATTCTTTCCATCTTTATCTTTCCTGCTTAATGTCTTTATTGATTAACTTTTATCCCTGCTCCTTTCACCACTTTTCTGGGTTGATATTCACTCATTTATGGATTTTTTAATTCGGAAACATTTGTACAACTTCTTTTTCTTACTGATAACTTTTTCTTTAGACTCAGAATCAAACTTTCTTATTTACTGAGATGACTCCAAGTCTTGTCCATACCTAATATTGTATTAACTACCACTCCCACACCCTTGTGGCATGAGATTTTAGAACTCCTTTATCTTACACCTGTCTGTACCCAGCCCAGATCTCATCATTAGAATGCTCTTTTTGAAAACTCTGTCTTGCAACTCTGATTTCACTAGCATTTTTGAATATTTTTTCGCCAATTCTCTTACCTGTTGTCTCAAGTTTTTAATCTCTGAAGATTTCAGATGCTTCTATCTAGTATTACAGGGATGGATTTGGGTCTTAGCAATGGCAATTAGGTTATCCTCTCCATTAATTAATTTAACTACCTACCTATTTTTATTTCTTTTTACATTAGAAATCATAGTGTAAGGGATCTTGACAAATTTTATGGATATTGTGCTAGAATCTCTTTATTGTATTTGTTACACAAGAAATTCTTTTAACTGACAATTTTCTGCCTCTATTACAGAGTTCACAGAGCTGAAAGCTTAATACTCTCATATTCCTCATAAAACAATGTGGGACATAACTATAAGAAATCTGTACACAGGCATAGAGTATGTTGTTATCATTACTCTTGTTGAGTTTCTAGCTTAGTGGAATAGACAAGAATCATATAAAGCAATAAGTGAGTACCTGAAAAAAATTTCAGGTATGTCAAAGGGAAAATTAAGGAATGTTATATCAGAAAACTGCAGGGCAGATGTAAACTTAGAAGATGCGATGCTCAGTGGAATATTGCCCCCGACAAAACAAATGTAAGACAGAGAATGATCTGCTTAAGCAATTAAAAGGAGCCCACATATGTAGATGAAGCTACCTGGACTTTGGAGATTGTGTAAGAATATAGTCTGCACTGTAACAACATGGAATGGACTGTCACATGGAAGAAGACAATATTATCCATCTTTCATGTCAATAAAAATGCCTCTTTATGCTCTGAAACAAAGAGGTTGGGTGGGTGGATTATGATTTTATTTTTATCTAAAACAGAACTTAGAAAACTTTTTCCATAAAGCCCAAGTAGTAGTTATTTTAAGGTTTATAGTGCATGTGGTCGTCCTGGTAAGTAAAATACTACTGTAACATGTAAAAAGTCGTATGCAATATTTACACTAATAAGTGCAGATATGTTCTGGTACAATTTTATTTACAAGAACAGGAAGTGACTGCTGAGTATAATATTTGTTACACTCTAGAAGGTAGTTTGCTGAATCCTGATTTAAATATTTGATGAGTGAAATTCCTTTCACTCATCCCCAAAGATCATAACTGAGATGCTAACCTTAAAATTTTATGGTGCATCCCACAAGCTCTTTACAGTGACTGGCGCATGGTAAGTGTTGGGCAAATATGTTTTAAAAGGGTAATCAGGGCAGAGAACCATGATGCTTGCCTGATAATAATAAAAAATGAGATAATCATATCCTTAACTGTGTGGCACTGAGTCAACTTCCTACCCATAACAGAGCATATAGAATGGCAAACAATAAGTAACATTAATTATTGGGGAAGATAATTCAAATTTGCCTGAGATTATAATCTTCTCCAACATCCCATGTTTTCTTAGCAGAGGCGAGAATCTAATATGACAGACTTTTGCCTCAAAAGACGTTAGTGTCCATTAGGTGTTAGGAAACAGTTAGATTCCTTCATGTACCTACTAGTTGATACATACAATTTAAGTAGTAATGTTACTATTCCTACAATATTTTAATGCTGGATAATTGAAGGGTACATGGTTCTTAGCAGCATCCCTAACACCAAGACTTTGGAGGGGTTTAGAAAATGCTGGCCCATTTCTGAGAAAGACAAGATATATGTTTCTGGATGGCATGACTTCACGTAAAGAATGCAAGAGAAGCAGATAGGACTCTGAGGTCTACCATTTAGCAACTCTGAATTGGAGTAATTTCCATGTCAGTATGTTATTACCAATTTCTTGAAATAAATCATCTGTATTCTTATGCTGACATGTCATTTGTGAAGGTGATAGGGCATGCTCGTCTGGAATAAAGATTGGGAGAGCTCCCACATGTTTAGAAAGGCTTACCCCATGTAAACATTTCTCAATATTTATTCTTTGTCTAGATGCCATCTAAAAGGCAGCACATGTTGATAGAAACTCCTATGAATTTTCCAGCCAGACTTTACTTTGTCTTCATTATATCCCTCGAAGAGTCCAGCGATTGTGACTCTGAATGCAGGTTTATTTGCTTCCCAAAAAAAATTTAAAAAAAAAAATAAATAAATAAATAAAACAGCTTTACCAACTATTCATGGTAAGTTACTCTAGAAATAATAACATAGTTTTCAAGCCTTGAGAAATGCCTCTTAAATTTTCTATTTGAATTACAATAAGTGCAAATTCACAGTTGAAAATTTGGAATTTCAAAACCATGGAAAAGAAAAACAATATAATACTTGTGTACAGACACCAAACTTTACACTGTATTGTGATTACGCAGAAAGCATTGCTTTGTGGCCTGATTTTAAAACTTTATAGCATGGCATATGTTTTATAATAGCTCTAAATATAATTATTATATTTTCATCAAAATGTGTTTTATCATTTACATGCCATTATATAGTGATTTTAAGTTTTTACCACTATTCATGATAAATAGTAAATAATCATGTAAATAACAGAGTTAAGAACATTTTTGCATATATTAACTTCCTAAATGTTTGCAAAATGTAGATTATATAATAAAATGGTGAAGATGTTTTTAAAGCAATACATGCATCTGCATTATCCTGCAGATTTAATGAGGTGCTTGACCCGAGCAGGGAAGAGATTACAAGCTTCAGTACAATGTCACCACGACTGCATACTGTCATTAATTATTTTCAGATAGATACATAAAAGGCATTTAATTCTAAAGTTTTCTGTTTTGTTTTTAACTGACTTGATATTTAGGTCTTATCATCAATAGATCTTATCCAATATATTATTGAGTCTTGTTTTTTCTGATTAGCATATTTATGTAGTAAAAAATTCTGTTAGTTTTTACTTATTACATACATAGATACCACAATTATATTTTCAGGTGCTCTCTTATAGTTAGTTTTTGAAATTTTCATCAATAATAGCTCAAACTTGCACAGTGTTACTGTTTTCACAGCACTGAACTATCAGCTCATATTATTTTATGTACTCTTGTACCTTTGATGTTATTTTTATTTTTAGACTAGAAATCTGAGGCACAGAGAAGTCCAATATATTGCCCAAGTTCCCACAGCAGATAACAAGTGGCAGAGATGCTCTTAAACCACAGAATCAGACTCCAGGACCTATATTATGAATGATTTTGTTATTTATCCTTTTTGTGTTTAAATTTGAGATACTAGCCAGAAAATCCTAACTCCCTCTAACACTGAACAATTCGCCTTTCCTCGCACACCTCTGTTCACCTAACTCTCTACTTCTTGTTTCTTTTTTCACTTTCAAATCTGTATCCAAAAATTTAGAATATTAGTAGGTACAATTCATTTTATATACTTTTTCCATAACATTATTTTGAAACTGTATGTGCTTATTTACATGATGTTAAGATCAAACCTGCAAGCTAGGGCATGGCAGTGCATGAATGTAATCCAAGCCCTCAGGAGGCTGAGGCAGGAGAATCATCATGATTTGGAGGCCAACCTAGGCTACAAAAGTGAGCCCAAGGCCAGCCTACATTATATAGCAAGACCGTGTCACAAATAAAACAAAACAGATCAAACCTAAAAAACAATGTGTACTAGTTTGGGTTTTGTTCTGTTTTAATTTTGGTTTTTTTAGTGGTGTTGGGTCTCAAATCCCGGGCTTCCTGCGTGGTAGACAAACACTCTACCATTGAGCTACACCCACGGCCAAAACAAAGTGCACAAGAAAAGCCACAATTCAAACTCTACCATCTCTGCATAAAGAGAAAAATCACAAACAGTTTTTCATCTATTTTTAATTAAAGGATATATATATTTTTAATGTAAGTATTGTACACATGTATATATTTATGTGTTTATACTACCTGCATGTATTATCTATACATTGTATACCTGTATATTTATATATCTGTGTATCTTGATATCTATGTATCTATAATATATGTAATGTATATTTATATAGGTATATAGATATAAATATAGATATTCTTGGTTAAATAGTGGTATATTATACAAAATTTTCTTTGCTTGGAAGTCTTAGTACATACCAAATGTAATAGCAGCATACAAATATGTTTTAATTACATACTCCTATGTTACTTCCTATGCCTACATCATTTATTTAACTGGTCTCCTATGTATGGAGTGTACTGTGCCAATCCTTTATTATGTCTTACTGAACATCTTTATAAAGAAGTCTGTTCATACATATATTTGCAATGTATCATTATACTCAATTTTTAGAAGGAAACTTACTCGGTCAGAGCATACACATATATATTTTTGCTAGATATTACTAAACTCCCTGTGTAATTTCACATTTCTATTGGTAAACTAAAAAGATGTCTATATCTTTGAAGTCTCACCAATGTGTGTTCTGTCAAATTTCTATGCATTTTGGAAATCCAAAATGAGACTAGAGATATTTCAGTGTAGTTTTGTTTTCATTTTTCTTACTATGAGTAAAACTGAACATCTTTCATTTGCCTAAAGTCATTTCACTTTTTAGTTTCTCTCAGTTGATGTTTTTATACTTGTTGTTCATCTGTCAATAGAGATGTTTGTCTGTTTTATGACTTTTAGAAGTTATTTCTGTGTCAAGATTACTGAATCTTTTAAAATGAGTTGCAAAGAAATTACAAAATATTTTGGTACATGCCAAACTTTACACGTAATTTAGATCTTTATAGCATATTGTGTGTGATAGAATTTATATCATCTCACTTTGTGTTGTCATATATCATACATATTACATATTCTGCTGCTATGTATGTATATATGCATATATATACCTATATAAGTCAAACTTTCTTTTAAAATTGAATTTTTAAAAATTATATTGTTTTAAAAACAAACACATAAAAAAGAGTAAAAATACAGAATTTCAAAGGAAATAAAAAGGAAATAGGAGTTAACACGTTAATATATAGCATATTGTTATCCTGAAAGCAGGTACTCAGTTTGCCAGATTTAGACATGAAAACAATGACCAAACAAAACTTGCTATTAAGTAAATTATCCCACCCTGGAGATTATAAAACAACTAAGAAATATTTTCTTCCAGTATATGAAAGGTTGTATTTTGTATTGAAATTTCTGGTTCATTTTTTCCTGATATACAATATAACAAACTGATTTTTAGTTTTAATATGGTTAGTGTATTCCACCATTAGAAAGTCATCTTTCTCCCTTGGTATAAACCGCCATGATCTAGAATATTAAATTTTATATGTAAATGTATCTAATTAACAATGAATTTGTGGTGATGTTTTCACCAAGAAGCCTGAGCTACTTTAGCTCTTGGATGTTGTAAGTGTGCTATACAATTATTTGTGTTTTCAGGAAAAAAAAAAAAACCACAGAATTTTTAATAGTCACATTATATTTATATATTAACTGGCAGATAATATATTTTTAATGATGCTGAATCTTCCAAAAACATAGTATTTTCTAATTATTCAATTCTACTTGTATGTGTTTCCAGAGTATTTCATAATTTTTCTTTATGTAATTTTCCATATCCTTCTTAATTTTATTATTTTTATTGTAAAAGTGGATCTTCTGTTTACCATACCATCTAGATTGCTTTGTTTGTACTTTTGAAGTTTTTTGCTTATGTATGTGGAAATTAGAAGCTGAAAATATATTTAATTTCATTTTTTGTAGTAGACATTCCATGGATTACTTTCAGCTTTCCATATAATTAATCACTTCATCATCTAACAAAACTGGTTTTATCTCTTTAATTTCAACCTTTATAGCTAGATTAGTTCTTGTCAAATTCACTACTACAGACTCCCCCACAATGATGAACACTTCTGGCCTCAGGGTGTACCTTTCTTGTTTCCCCAATTTTAGTGAGAAAGCCTTTGTCCTTCACTATTTAAAATGAGGCAGAATTTGGGGCTCAGGTACACGTATGATTTATCCTGGTAAGAAAATAGCTACAAATTATTATTTTATTGGGTGTAGTTTTTAACATGGATGGTTTTGCCTCAACATTTTTTAATCATTTTTTCATGTTCCAAGAAAATTGTGTTGAAATTATTTATAAATGCACACTTGTAGATATATATGTGAAAGATACGTTTGTAAGCTTACATTTTTCTGTATAGAAACACATTACACACTTCAGTGGAGTTTTGTGGGTTTTTAAATATAAACTAGGTCTCTGGTTTATTCAGCTGATGAATCCAAGCTGCAGATCTGTATCTGATAAATAACAGGGTCTCAATTTTTTTTAATTTTAGGATAAAACAGTAAATAGCTATGTATATTTCTTTTTATATTTGTATAAACATTTGCATTGTATTCTACCTTTAATGAGACATTTTTGTTATGTTTTCATATTGTTGTATATATGTAAATGCACATAAACTGTTGTTTTTTTTTTAATATGCCTGTTACTATAATAGAATTCACATGTAATAAAAGTTATTGTGCGGTAATCAGCACTATTGAAATTTGCAACCTTTTACTCACCCTGAAAGGAAAAAATCATACCCGCTGCTAACAACTGCCCATCAGTCTCCTCCCGTGCAAAGCAATATTCCACTTTCTTTTGTATTATATGCCTATTGTAGACATTTTATATAAATGAAATGATACAGCTATGATCTTCTGTATTAGGTTCTTTCTTATAGCAAACTTTTCTTCATGGTGCTTCTAGGTTGCAACATGTGTCATCACTGCATTCTTTTTTATCACCAAATAGTATTCCGTTTTATGGATGTACTAAATTGATTTAGCCACTTATAAATCAATAGACATTGGGGAGGCTTTCAAATTTTGACTCTTATGAATAATGTTGTAATAAATACTGATGTGCACTATTTTGTTTTACATATGTTTTCACTTTTAGGGTGTAGCATGCCTAGGAGTTGAACTGCTGAATCGTATGGCAACTATATTTGGCGCTCTGAGGAATTGTCAAATGGTTTTTAAAGTGGCTGTATCATTTACGTTCCTCCCAGAAGTACATCGGGGTCCAGTTTGTCTTTTTACACAAGATGGGATGGAATGGTAACTCACTGTGGTTGGAGTTTGCATTTTGCTAATGGCTAATGACATGGAATATCTCATGTGATATTTGGTCATTTGTTTAACATCTCTAAAGAAATAGCTTTTCAAAATCCTTTTCACTTTAACCTGAATACCCATTAACTGAGAAATAGACAAAATTGTCTACACTTTAAAAAAAATACAATTATTTTCCTTTTCTATTAAAGAGTTATCTTTTGTATATATATATTCTGGGTACCAATCCTTCATTAGACATATGGCTTGAAAATATGTGGGTTGTTCTTCATTAACTTCAGAGTATCATTTACCACAGAGAATTTTTTATGAATTCCAATTATCTGTTGTTCATTTGTTCCTGTGTTTTGGTGTCATATCTAAGAAAGGTTTTCTAATCAGAAGTCAAGAAGTTTATGCCATTTTTTTTCCTAAGTGTTTTAAGATTTTTCCAAGTCTACAATCCACCTTTGATGCAATTTTTGCACATGTGATAGGGAGGGGTCCAATTTCATTCTTCTACATTTAAAACCCCATTCTATCCTCATCTTTCATTACAAAGATTATTATTCCCCTCACTTCATGGTCCTGGACCCCTTGGGCATTAACTGTAAAAATTAGAGTTTACTTCTGAACTACAAATCCTATTGTTTTAATCTATGTGTCTATCCCTATGGCAATACTCATTTACTAATTCTGTGAAAAAAAAATCAAATGAGAATGAGTACATTAACTTTCTCTCTTTTTCAAAATTATTTTGTATACTTTAGATCCCTTGCATTCTATTTGCTGTTACTTTTTAATGTGCAATTTGAAACCAACCAAAATTCTGATATTTGCTCCATTAGAAGTTTTAGTTGTTTCATTTGGTCTTATCAAGAAATCAATTATGAACTTTTCAACCTCTCTACTCTCTAACAAGTCTGATTTTCCCCTCTCATTTTTATGACCAAAATATCAGAATAGTGTTAAATGATAATTGTGACTGCATAACTCTTTGTAACATTCCTGACTTCAATGAGAATTATTTTAAAGGCTTACTGTTAATTATGATGATGGTTATAAATTTTAGATAAGGTTCTTGATCAAACTCTTCCTGGTTCATTAATATCTTTTGATCGGGAATGGATATCTGGTTTTCTCAAATTTCAGTCTTGAGTCCCTTAACTGTGAAAATAGAAAATTGAGACTAGGTTGAATCACAGCAAGCAGCTGAACAAAAGTGAGCTTTTGGATTAGAGACAATTTTTGTAACCTAGCTTTTCTAAGCTGCTTTGGAACCCTGGACTTACTCATTAGTATTTTCAAGGCTATGTTTCTTGTTGCTTAAAAACTGACCAATTATACTTAGCTTCTAGTGTTTTGGGAATTAGAAGTAAACAATAAAAATGAGGTAAATTTTTGTGTGATATTCACACAATCCAACATCAAAAGGAGTTGCCCTCTTCACATAGATTTATAGAAATTTTAGGGTTGGAAGAGAGACCTGTGGGCAACTCTTTCAATTTTAGACAAAATGCATCCCTTTGTTTTTTTCACCCTTGTGTTTGCCAGCCAAGTCTTATGCCACTGAGCTAAACCCTCAGCCTTCACTCAATGCTTCTAAACTGATACACTCATTTATCCTGCCACTTTATACCTTTTTGCATATGCATGTCTTACAGTAATTAATAATCATCTACCATGAAGTTAGGGACCTGTGTGCCTACCTCATGTATCTCACTAAACTGATGTATCTTTGAATCAAGCATTACACGATATTCAAATAAGTATTTGATTCCCATTAAGTACAAAAGATTGAAAGAGTAGCTCTTTAGTTGAGTAGAAAAAAGAGGAATGAACCTATAAACTAATTAACAAATTAATCAACTACTCTCCTACTGTTTGTATACCACTTTCATTCATAAGTTTGAAACATAAAGAAAACAAATAAATGTGCAGTCATGTAAATACATACCTAAGGAATCATGTTTCCCAGCAAGATATAACTCTAATAGCTTTTGCATCATTTCTAAGCACATCATTAATTAATTAGCTTATCAAGGTCAAGCTGATTACTATACTTGGAAAGGTGTACAAAGATTAAAACCATATGTGCATACATATACACATATATATAATATTTATGTTTTTGACAAATGTGCATTTATTTTTTAAGTGAATTGTGTAATTTTTCTCCTGGCATTTACAGCTCACCAACCTATCTAGAACAAGTAGTTCACGGAGGCAATGGCGCAGGGAACTCTTTAATTGTCATGGTAGAAACAATTATTGGAGACCCAATGTTCATTTTCCTTTTTTCCCCAGACACCTAAGTGCCCTCAAATCCCCCTACATTTTATCCTAAGACATGTTAGTCAGTATGTTTACAGAAATTCTAATTAATTCTGTGTAATTGCATAGTATTTTCTGCCTCTGTTTCTCACCACTGTCCCAGCCTTAGATACAAGATGTTCCACCTCTGGAGACAGCCTTGGTTAAAGCCTATTAATAAATAATTAAGTTTGGAGGCTCCTGCAGTGGTGAGTCAGGACTGGAGGTCATGTGGGAGCTGTTTCCATGGCAACTCACAACAAGAACTGTGTTGCTCTATTTTTCTTTGAGCATATGGAGCAAGGTGGGGGCAAAGGCACAAATTAAAATGAGATTTGACTTTTTGTATTTTTTAAGTTTTCTTCTGAAAAACTCTGCCATTACATTTAGAATTCGAGAAAAGCTATGCTTCTGGCAAAGGAAATGTGATCAGGGTTTGGATGTGGAGCTTTCCCTAGCTGCCTTTCCCACCCCCAGCTCATCTCTTCTGGATCTGCCTTTGGCTCTACCCAGCTCTTTCAGACTGGAGGAACCATCCCTCCCCAGCCAGGACTTACCCAGCAGCTGGTTGTGCCGGCCAGCTGGATCCTGCCTGGCTGTTCCTACTCATTCTCTCCCCTTCCCCTATTAATTGGCTGTGGAGGGTCAACGAACATTATGCAGAATGGAAAGTACATGAATTTGGGGAAATGGTAGGCCTGAATTCCCTCCCCATCTTATTTTCTTGTGCCAAAGGTGAAATTTAGGAAAGTTATTAGAACTCTTTCTACTATTTCCTTAATCATCATGATGGTTAATTTTGACTATCAATTTGATTGGACTAAAATTACACCTAGGACTTAGTGAATCATACTGCTAGGAGAGTCTGCGAAGGTATTTCCCTAAAGTAGGTGGTGCCAGCAATATAGTAAGTGGCCAGATGGAAAGATAGCAAGTAAAGGAACTCATCCAGCACAGACAGTACCCTGGGATGCCTCTCTCTCTCTCTCTCTCTCTCTCTCTCTCTCTCTCTCTCTCTCTCTCTCTCTCTCTCTCCCTGTCTCTCTCTCTCTGACTTTCTAGTGGGAAAGAACAGCTTTCCTCTGTCACACTCTTTGCATAGGGCTTAGAAACAATGGAGTCAGCTGTCCGTGGACTGAAATCATGAGTCAAAATGAATCTTTCTTCCTCTAAGTTGCTTTTATAGGGATTTTGTCACAGAGGCAAAAAGCTAGCATACCCATCAAACAGAAATGATAATTCCCTTATAGAGCTGCAGTGACACTTAAGCAGCATAAAGTAGGTGTTAAGAACACAGATTTTCACATCAAAACTTTTGAATTTGAAAATTTTAGTGTTTTACTCACTTCCCCTTTTAGAGCAAGCTATTTAATGTCTCTATGTTTCTAAATCTCAGTTTTTGTATCTTGAAAACAGAGCATCATCTGCTCTGTAGATTTACTTGGAATATTAATTTACAGATTGTACATGAAAGCTTTTGACAGTGCTGAGCACTTCATATATGTGAATTATAATTATTAAAGAATGCAGAGTAGAGTGTAACAGATGTGTAAAAAATAAAGCTATTATTTTATGATCACTTGTTGTCAGCAATGGTAACTTGATGCAATAATCAAGCAATGCTTCCTGAATTGGTGAAAAATCAGCTAGATGAATACAGTTTATCCAGAGTCTCTAAAGCCCTGGGTCCCTATCTAGACTGGTACTTCTTTCTGCCTGAAATAAAACCTTTGCCTTTCCAGATTAGATCTTAGTCTAGGCTCTTCCTTTGCAGAAGTATGGCCAAAACCAACATTATCCCTGCCTGGAGGTCATCTGTTCTGTTATATTCTCCATTCTCATTTCTTCTGTGCACTGTTCTTTGTCCCAGAAGTTAACACCGGCGTACCAAATCTCTTAAGCTTAAGGGTAGCTTCCAGTTGCATGCAGAATAAGAAGAACTCAACAGGAACTGCTTAGAAGTAGGGCTGGGCTGACATGCAGACAATCCCTTAGGATGCAATCCCTGTGTACTCTCAAGTCCAGTACCAAATGGAAAATTACAGCAGAACAATTGATACTGAACAACTAAAGACACAGATCTCTCAATAATGAAGTTATAGATCACTTTACCAAGAAACAGATCTGCAGGAAATATCAGAGAATAAGGAAAAAGAATGGAAAATGGAAGAAGAAAGCTGTAATTATCAATTAGGTTTTGTGACTCTCTATGGAAGTATAAACTAGAGCAACTACAAAATTTTGCATTACTTAATTTTGTTTTTCAGTTTCTCCTGTTACTTTGCATGAAGAAGCCCAGTAATGGTCACAATTGCAATTCAAGTTCCAGGTAGATGCATGACTTAAGAAAGTTAAGACTACCTGAGATCTTGTGACATTTTCATATCTGACGGGATATTTTCTTCTTTTCTTCTAAATATTTCTTCACTGAATGAAAAGTAAGAACAGATTAGATTCAAAAGAGTAGACTGCCTTGACTCTTCATAACGTAATTCACTTCCCTTCACACTGGGTACTATTCTTTTTCTGTCCTGCTCTGTTCCCCCAGGAAGCTGACTCCTGAATACTCCTATATTAAAAGCTTCAGGTTGGGTTTACTCAGTGGGACGTAGCAGCAGGAGACTGGAAGGTGAAACAAGAGACAGAAGTAAGGGAAGAGAGCCTGTGAAGACTTAGCTCTCCTTCTTTTAAATTTCAGTGTCTGTGGAGGACCCTGTTTCTTTTCATACCTAGCTTCCACCAGATCATCCTGCTGTGCTGTGTCTTACAATATCTTGCCATCCCTTTTTGCCCCATTGTGGGTTGACAGCTTCTATGCAAGACATGTCTTCATTGAAAAGCTTTCACCTGACCTGAATTCTACTTCTTTCTAGTGCTGTAACTCACATGATACCCAGCAGTGAACCTATTTTTGGACCTTGTTCGTAAACCAGTGTCTTCCATCTCTACACATGGGAGGCTCTCTACAAAGATTTGTTACCTCCCACTGAGTAAACCCAACCTGAAGCTTTTAATACAATGGAGGAGATCTTGGCATTAGAGTTACCTGGGATTATATAGAAGGAATTTATCCAGGACATGAACATAATTTAGAGTCACTATGACTTTCATTTGTTAGCGATATTTATATCTTTGCTCCTTTTCAATGTCACCACTCACAACCATATTTAAACAATCAAACATACTCAGAATGGTTCATCACTGTCAAGAACCATTCAAATTTTCTTTCACAAATTGATTTAACATCTGAAGTTATAATCATAGATAATGGCTAATGGTGTTTTAGCAAGCAGATTTCCAGGTAACTCTGGAGTAAGACATAGTTACCTATGGTTTCTGAAAAAAATCTAAATTAGAAATGTTGGAGGAATGTCTCCAGGTCTACTGTAATTGCTGGGGCTTAGCAATAAGAAATGCTCCCCTAGAACCCCCTCAGCTCCATCCTAGAGGACCATAGCAACCTCCTGGCAGGCAGGCAGGTTCTCTGCAGGATGTCCTTCCTCATCCTTCTTTGAGCTATGATTTCTGTAGCCACAGTTGATAGTCTGTTTTGCCCTCGAGACATCTCTTCCATCTTATTTGTGTCATATTAGTGTCTGTAAATCCTACAGGTGAGGACAACTCAAATAAATAACAAACTGTCTAAGATTCCCATTTTGGCTTTTTTTTTTCCCCTTTCATTCTTTAGGAATATTTCATTTCCTGCTTTGGGAAGCAACCTCTTGTCTTGCCATCTGGACTTTTTACTTTGTCATTTTAGTCTTAGAAACTTATCAAGACCATGTGTTCTCTGCCAGGCAGAGATATAACCCAAGTGATCCATTTCTTTATTCCACATGTCTGCAGTCCTGTCTAATGCATTCTCCTGTCTTGACATTGTGATTTCTAGGATCTTCTATTGGCTTTCCATCCTTATTAGTGGCTGTGTATTTTATAAACAGCTTGGCTGATGGATTTCACTTAAAGTAATGTGGTTTCACCTCAAACGAATGCTTGGAAACAGCAGACGAAATTTTAATTCTCTGAGAAAGACGGATGTAAATCAGATTAATTGTCTCACTAACTCTGGGAACATCCGGGGATCTCATTTCCTGCCTGAGTCATTGGAGATTTGGCGTCGACTTTTGGCAGATAATGTGACTGGAACTAGCCATTCATCACCAATAACGACACTGAAAACACATCAGGTTGAAAATTTTGACAAGTACATTGGGCTCTGCTTTCCAGTAAAGTAAATTCCAGTAACCCAGCACCTTTGCCCTGTTACTTTGTTCCCTACTCCTGAACAGCTTCCATGTGTGAGCAAAAGGGATACAAGGGGTTCTTTCTTCTGCTATTACCCCAGGAAAGAAGGAAGAGCATGTATCTATAGAGATTGCACCATGAAATCTGCAGTTTCAAGAAAAGAATCTCATGTCAGACCACCAATGTTTAGTGAATCAACTTCAATCACAGAGAATCACATGATGATTTTGTGATTTCAACACAGAGCAAACAAATGACCACATAATTATAATTAATGCTCACAGCAGTCATATTTACAATAGCCTCAGATTGGAAACACTTATATTTCCCTCTAGAGGTGAATGAATAAATTGTACTTATGTCTATATAAAGAATGAACTATTGATGCAACAAGATGAATGAATCCTAAAGTAATTATCCTAGGTGCAAGGACGCAGGTGAAGAGGACACAAACTCTATGATTACATAAAATTTTAGAAAATGCAAATAATTTTATATAGTCAGAAAGCACACTGATTATTGCCTGGGAGGTATGGAAAGGTACAAATATGCAGATGACCAAAGGACACAAGCAAACTTTTCAGTTTGATAGATTCATTACCTAAACTGTGATGGCTTCATAGCTCTATATAGACGTCAAAACTTACCACACTGTATATTCTTTTTTATCATAGTACTGCAGGCCAAACCCCGCGATACTCTACCACTGAACTACATTATCAGAATTGTTTGTTTGTATACAGAGTCTCACTAAGTTTTCCAGTTGACACTAGAACTTGGGATCCTCCTGCCTCAGTCTCCCAAAGTTCTGGGGTTGTAGGCATGCTGCAATGCTATGGCGCCTGTCTTCATATGGTTTTTATACTTTAAAGAAATTTAGTTGACTGTCAATTATGTTTCAAAAATAAAAGAATTTTTAATGACAAAGATTTTGATTCAGACTATCTAGATTAAAACATTAGCTCCAACACTCCCAAATTGTGTTAGGTTGAAAATTTCCCGAACATCTTTATGACTCTATCTCCTCAGTTAAGAAAGAAAAATGAAACTAACCTAGTTTATAAAGGTTTGTGTCAAATTTGCTGATCACATGACACCACTGGAGAGATGTACATAAGAAGTATGATAACAGTTGTCTCCATATTTGTTATTAGTCTGACATTTTACAGGTATTTTCTCATTTAACCCATCCAATGATCCAGTGAAGTCTTTATGTTGCTTATATAGAGATGGAGACTATACCTCATACCATCTGGCTAATCACAAAGCTGTCACTACTTTTCTGTTTTATGTAACTAAATCTTTCACATTGTCTCTCCAGTGTGTCCCCAGCACAGTCTGAGGATGAGAACACCCTCTGAATGTACTCCTTACGTCTTTGATATTTGCTTAGGGAAATGAAGAGGTGAAAGTGGAATGAGGAGGCTGTAAGTGTTCTGCACTGTGGAGGCTGTGAACTTCTGGGTGGTGCTGACCACAAAACTTCCTGTTTGTGCCACTGATAACTGCAATAAGCACAACAGAATTACTGAGATAACTACATGGTAAGTAAGAGATGTTTGTGTCTCCTTTCCTTCTTTCTTTCCTTCCTTGCTTCCTGCCTGTCTGCCTGCCTGCCTTCTTTCAATAAATGGGATAAAAGTGAATAAAATTAATATGATGCAAGGATTTACAAGAACTAGAGGATATGGAAATAAGATTGAGGCATTTTACATACAACAGTGTACAGGACAACAGCATGAGGTCTGTATTTACCTGTCGTAGGCCTGCGCACAGGAAGCAGGTAACATGTGTAGAGTGGAAAGAACACTCTAAGGAATGTGGACAGCTAGAAGCTCGTCTGTATTCTGCTGATTTTTTCAATCTGAACAATTGCTACATTTCTGAGTCTCAGAATTTTCTGTAAAACAGCTATAGTTATAATATCAATAACAGTTTCTAGTTTGATACAGTATGTTTCCATGGCTTAGTGCTTCTCTTTCGTATAAAAAGGCAGAAATTAATGTGTTCATAAAGGAAATGGAAGTTCAGATAGGTTAAATATTGATATATTAGGCTGGCTAATGGTCAAACAGCAACTAAAACCCAGCATACAAGGTCACTTGCCTCATAGAACCAATGCAAGAGAAGGAAGAAAACATCAAATACAGAGAACATTCTCTAAAATGCACATCACTATGTAATACAAAGAGTTGGAGATTCACTCACTAAGGTAACTTATAGAGACTATCAGTTTAGGAGTTGGGATTTTAATGTCAGATTCAAGATCTGCCAATAGGCAGCAAACATTTTATTAGCAGTATAATATTTATGTGACTTAGTATCTGTATTTATAGAACAAATCATTTTTCTCCTATTATTACTAATATGATTTTTCTAAAGACACAAACTTTTTCCCTCTTTTTCCTTAAACTGCCCCTACCTCATAAAGTTTAGTGGACTCCTTTATAGAAACAAATTTCTTAAAAGGGAAAATGAGGTGGGAAGGGAGGTGGAAATACTTAGAGAAAGGGTCTGGGAGAGCATCAGACCCATATAATAGCTCTTGATATTTCACAGCTCATGATATTTCACTTCCCCTTTTTTATGCTGAATAACTGTAATTACTATGAGCACTCTTCACAAGTCCTATTTTCCAGAGCTTTAATCATTTCCATTGCTTTGTTCTACACATTCTCAAACTTCCCAAAGTAGGTTTTTTTTTTTTTGTTAAAAGAGGAACAAAATACTTTGCAGAATAAGCTGGTGATGATGATTTGTCTACTCCAAGGTCAAATGCAGGTTTTGTCTACAGGACACTGGGCTGAGATAACAATCCAGATAATATGATTCCAACCCATGCACAAACCACATTTCAAACCAGAGTTTTTGTAGTCTACGTTACTAAATATTCACATTTATCTACATTATTGAAATAATATAGACAGCCTCCCAAAGAGACCTTTGTTCAGTGTCGTGTGTCCTTTGTGTTTTGAGCATCGGGAGGAGACTCATCACTCCCTAAATATACTCAAAAGCATTCAAATGCATGCAGTGTACCGTCACCAATTTTATCTTAGGAATGCTACCCATAGAGCATGGTCCACAGCACGAATCCAGCCTGCCACCTGATTCTATGAGTTCAGTTTCTTGGCACACACTGGCTGGTTTATTTTTGTACCCTAAGGGCAGAGTGGAACAGTTGCAATGGAGAACATGTGGCCTGCAAGGCCCTCGATGTTTCCTAATTGCTCTTTTACAAGAAATGTTTGGCAAGACATCCCTAAGCTGTTAGGGGAAGCGTTCTGGTGTTCAACTTTAATGCAAATGTAGAAGTATTAAAGAATTTGCAAAATATAGTTGGGTTTATTCTTCACTTTATTGCTTAGTCCGAAATAAATTTTAAAAAAGCAAGCAGAGAAAGTGATCTTCAGATGTACAGGCAAATTATCTTTAACAACAAAAAAAGGGGTATCCTAAGACTTCTACAATAAATCTATGTATTGACTAAGTGCTGTTTCTTCTACAATTTCTAAACTCGCTAAAACCATTAAGTAGAAATGTAACAAGAAATGTTATCAACCTTATTCACCTTTTACAGAGAGAGTCTTACAGAGTGAGTGAAAGTTGAAAGCATTCCAATAGCTTTCAATGAAAGGAAGCTTTTGCACCAATGGGCTTTAGCATGCTGGCCATTCAATCCTCACAAGAGCTTTCTGCAGCAAGAAATGACTTTGTCCGTTAAGCAGATGAGGCATTGGAGAATGTAAATAAAAGAGCTGCTGAAGGCCAAACAATTATAAAATTTTAAAACATCTGTACTAAGCTAATAAGACAAGTACTAACTTCATGATTAGTTTTGTTTTTTAAATCAGAAGTTCTATGATACTTTTTCCCCCGTAAACTTGTGGAGTTTAAGAGTGATACAAAATTTTGGGCAGCATCTGATGTCCTGTTGTGTACCCCTTAGGTTCCCATCTGGGGGTGCTGAGATGAACTGAAAATAAACATGCATTGGATAGCGCACAAAGGTCTACTCCAACTACATGAAGTTCTCAAATACCTGCCTTCAAACTCCTCTGAAGGGCCAAGGAGGATAACTTTCTACATTTAGAGTTATAGAGACAATTACACAGTAGCCTCACCAGTAGACAATGAATGCCGGAGTACATGACCCAGTAGAAGAGAGCTTGGTTACACTAAGCTATTTCTCTATTGTTGGTCACTCCTCACACAGCCTTGCAGGATGCACTGTGAGCAGTTGTTTGCTCAAGAGAAGCCACTTCCTAGACCCTAAGTCTCACTATCTTAGGTTCACCTTGAGAGACTGATCAACAGGCTGGAGGATACTTCATCCCTTTGAGGTCATGATCACGTTACCAGCAAAACACAAAATTAACATTAGTACCAGATCATATTTGACATAGTTATACATGTCTTAGGCTAAGCAAGATTAATAAAACCTGACACAAAATATTACAGGGTTGCAGAAAAGAATAGAATAAGAAAGCCATTTTAGGACCTGGGATTTAGCTCAGTGACAGAAGTGCCTGCCTGGCAAACATGAGGTCATGAGTTCGATCCTCAGTACCCAAAAACAAATAAAAACACCTGGAAACTTCAGAAAACCATTTCATATTTTAAAATGGTCTGCATAGAAAAAGAATAAGTCAAAGTTTATTATGACCAGCTTGAAATAGACAATCTTTGAAGGGTCAGTATAAAGGGCAAAAAAACCAAACAACAACAACAAAAAAAAACCCTAAACAGTATTAGATTAAAATAGATGCCAGAAATTCATTTTTCTATATATTTATTATATAGAAAATATAATATATTGTATTTTCATATAATTGGTAATGTAGAAATTAATCTACAACATAATTAGAGGGGAAAAGCATTATAAAGGGCAAAGAAAACCTAATAACAATAAAAAAAAATCTAAACACTATTAGATTAAAATAGATGCCAGACATTCATTTTCTATATATAATAAAAAATATTATATAATTATTATATGGAAAAATAATATATTATATTTTATAAGATATTATTTTTATATTATAATCTCTTTTCAAAGGCAGCCCCCAAATCCTGAACGAAGCATAGAAACCCCTGGCTGGATTGAGATGCAGAAGGCAGACCACTGTAGATTCTGATCCCCTCTCCCAAAAACTCTATTTCTGTCTTTAAGACAAGAACAAGCATTAATACAGAAGATGGACAAGTAACTAAACACAACAATTCCAACAAAGTTCATAGCTAGGACAAATAACTATTTGAGGGAAAATCTAGGAAACCATCATTAAGTTAAGTGACTTAATATCAATAAAAATCCAAAATAATGACATTAATAATTTTCCTGCTAATGCTTTATCAGTGGTACAGTTTTTAGCCTCAGGGAAAGCATGAGCAATGTTGCTTCATGTCCCTTTTGGGAAAAAAAAAAAAAAAAAAACAATTATGACTTTTTCAACTCTATTTTCTTAAATGTGCCCTAGTTCTTATTTTAGGATCTCTGAATATTTTTCTAATGGCTTATATCTCCAAGAGTGCACTACTTGTATTTTTCCTAACTATATTTTTCTGCTTCCTATTTGATCACTGTAGTTCTAAAAGCTTCAGGTTCACTTTTCTTACCAAATCAGTATAGTTGTCAAATTTAATTAATATACTGTGTGCTTTTCCATTCACATCATTAAAAAAGATGCTAAATGTGACAGAGTCCATTGCCATCTTTCCAAATGATTCTCATTTATGGTACCTTCTCTTGTCATGTAGCCAGTCAACTCTGAGCTTCTGCAACTGCCTACCTCCAAGCCTATTTCAATGTCCCCGTAATCTATCATTTTGCAAAGTGCTTTCTGGAATGTGTTAGCAAAGTCAAGACTGAGGACACGGACTATATTCTATTTGTCCTCTTACTTGCTAATTAAAGCCAATTTTGAAGCTGAAATCTGTCTGGAAAGATTTCCCTCGTCACTAGTGCTACAGTTAGGTTTATGCTTTTTGTTCTTCTCAGTTATATGTTTACTCACACACATGGGTGCACACACACATATGTTTCCTATGATACACAGTTTTAAAATTGCTGTGTTTAACTTTAAATCTTTGATTATAAATAATAGTCCAGAAAAATCATCCCAAAGTCTAGCAACTAATGTCTTAATTCTGTATTCCCAGGGGTAATTAAAGGAAACCTTGGAGTTTTTGTCAGAGATAGGCTCTGGTTTGGGAATTTGGGAGCTTATATAAGAGTTAAGAATTGTTGCAAAATACTAGTCCAATCACTAAGAATAATCCAAATTCTACTATGAAAAATAAAGGTTTAATTAAATAGAGCTGAGGGGAGCAATACTGCAACGGTTGACTAGGCAGCAACAGGAAGGAGTGGTTTTGAGAGATGAACTGAAAAAAATTCAGGTGCCCTGAAATTGTTCAACAAAGAAATTAGGATACAAAAAGCAAAATGGAATGTATTCAAACAGATATCAAAGAAATTAGAAATTTCAATAAAAGCTGGCAAAATTGCTTGAACAAAATCAAGATAGACTTTCATTCTGTGAAGACAAGATCATGCTTAGTGATTGAGAAGGGAAACAACTCTTAAAATTAACTAGGGATGAAGAAATATAAATTCAACAACTGCAGAATAATAAAAACAAAAGCAGTGTAAGACTGATGGGTGTCTATGAGAACAGGCGTCAACACAAATGACATAGAAAGTTTATTTGTAGAAATAATAGCAGAAAATATCCCAAACAGGAGAACAGAATTTCACATACAGATAAGTGAGTCATATAGGGATCCATATAGCCATAACCACAATAAATCTACATTCAAACAAATCACAGTCAAGATTTGAGAAGTACAGCACGACAAGAGAATATTAAAATCCATTAGAGGAATAAACAGCTCACCTTTAAAGGAAGACCCACCAGAATCACGGCACACTTCTCACTATAAATCTTCAAATCAAGAAGAACTTGGAGGGAAGTATTTCAAATTCTGAAAGAAAATAACTTTCAACCCAGATTTATGTACCCTGAGAAACTACCTTTCAAAGTTAATGGAGAAATAAGACACTTGCATGGCATAGAACAACTGAAGAAATTCATTATCAGCAGACCAACACTACAAAAAGTACTGAAAGATTCTAGACAAATAAAAATGACCACAATTCCAGGAAGAACCACATAATCAGAGGATAAAAGCAGGAAACCAACAGCAGGAAAATAACATGGGAAAGATAAACCAATGTATACTAGTTATACCCATTAATGGTAAATGACTTCAATTTACCAATCAAAAGAAACAGATTGGAAGAATGGATCAAGACACAAGATTCAACAATATGGTGTACACAATAAACAAATTTAACTAAAAAATAAACTTATATACTAAAAGTCAAAGGGCGGGAAACACTATTCTATGAAACAAGAACCCAGAAAAATGTAGGGGGAGCTAGGGATTAAAAGAAAAAAGGTCACTAAATATTTATCAAGGGAAAATTCAAGAAGATATCTGTATCTATATCATATATATATATATATATATATATACCACTCCTTTCTTTTGCTGCCTAGTCAATTATGGTAGTACTGCTCCCCTCAGCTCTACTTAATTAAACCTTTGCTTTTCACAGTAGAATTTGGATTATTTTTAGTGACTGAACTATTACTCTGCAACAATTCTCAACTCCTATGCAAGCCCCCAAGCTCCCAAACTCATTCATATATATATATATATATATATATATATATATATATATATATGTGTGTATGTGTGTGTGTGTATGTGTGTGTATAAAACAAAAGCATTAATAGACATGAAAATCAAATATACAATAAAAAATCAAAAAAGAAATAACAACTGAACCAAAGTGTTAAACAAACTGGACTTAGTAAACATTTACAGAGTGTTCCATCCAACATTAGAATATGCATTCTTTCAGCTGCACAAATGGGGTGCCCTATAAAATAGATCATATACTAATTCATAGAACATGCTTAAATAAATGAAAAGGAACTGAAATTAGCCCATGTATAATATCTGACCATAGCACAATGAAATTGAAATTGATCATCAAAAGAAACTGCAAAAACTCCATAAATGCATGGAAATTAAATAATGCCCTCTTAAACTATGAACAGATCACAGATGAAATTAAAGAAGAAATTAAATATCTACAATCAAATGAAAATGAAAATACAATACACTGGAACTTGTGGGACATAATGAAAGCAGTCTTAAGAGGGAAATTTCTAGCAGTGAATTCTCATATCAGGAAACAAATAACCTAATTCTGCTCTTGAGGTTTCTAGAAAAAGAAGAGCAATTAAAATTCAAAGACCAAAAAAGGGAGGAAATTATAAACATCAGAACAAAAATTAATATAATTAAGACTCAGAAAACAAAACAAAGAATTAATTAATTGAAGTGTTGGATCCTTGAAAGAATAAATAAAATTGGTAAACCTCTAGCCAACCTCATCAATAAATGAAAAGAAAAAACTCAAATTCTTGCCTTGACAAATGAAAAGGGTGAAATCACTGCAAATCTTGTGGAAATTCAGAAGATCGTCAATATCTTCTTCAAAAATCTTTACTCACATAGGATTGAAATCACAAGAAATGGGCAAATTCCTAGGAATGTATGAATTATCAAATCTGAATCAAGAAGATACAAAATTTTTGTATAAGTAAATATCAGTTAATGAAAATGTAAAGATAATTTAAAAGTTACCAACAAGTCCTTGTAAATTTACAGCTGAATATTACAAGAAATTTAGAGATGATTAAATACCAGTACTCTTCAAATTCTTAAACATTGAAAGGGAAACAACCTACCTTAACTCATTTTGGGAGACAAATGTTACCTAGATATTAAAACTGGCAAAATACCCAAAGCCAAAGAAGAGAGCTACTTGCCAATATCCTTAATTTACATAGACGTAAAAATGTTCAATAAAATATCAGCAAACAGAATGCAATAAAATGTCATGAAATGTATCCACCATGATGATATATAACCCTAGAATGCAGGGATTATTCAGTGTAAGCAAATCAATAAACATAATACAACACATCAAGAGAGTCGAAGACAATAATCACCTGAATATCTCCACAGATGCAGAAAAAAGCTTTTGATAAAGTCCTACACTCATCCATGATAAAAAATTCTACTGAAAATTGGAATAGATGGTCTTTATTTCAATCTGATAAAAGATATCTATGACAAACCAACAGTCACCATCATACTAAATAAACAAAAACTCAAAACTTTCACTCTAAAATTAGAAATAAGACAAGGATGTCCACTATCACCACTCCTATTCAGTATAGTTCTTGGAAAATTAGACAGAACAAATAGGTAAGAGAGAGAGAAATAAAGGGAATAAGGATAAGAAAGGAGCAAGTTAAATTATCATTATTTACATATTGCATGATACTCTACCTAGAAAACCCCAAAATCTTCATCAAGAGACTTCCAGCAAAGAGCAAATTAAGTAATGTAGATGTATACAAAGTCAACAGTCAAAACTAAATAGCAGTCCTGTACACAAACAAAAATCTCACACAGAGAGAAAATAGGGGGAAGACATCTTTCACAATAGCATCCAAAAAAGAAAAAAGAAATATTTAGGAATCAATCTAATAAAGGAAGTAAAATAACTATACTTGGAAAATTAAAAAAAAAAAAACTCTGAAAAAGAAGATCAAGGAAGACAGCAGAAAATGGAAATGTATTCCTTGCTAATGGACAGGAAGAAACATCATTTTGAAAATGGCCATATTGGGGGCTGGGGATTTAGCTCAGCGGCATAAGCGCCTGCATTGCAAGCAGACAGTCGTGAGTTCGATCCCTGGTATGGATTAAAAAAAAAGAAGAAGAAAGAAAAGAAAAAAGACAAAAAAGAAAACAAAATGGTCATATTGACAAAATTTTTATATAAATTTAATGCAAAGTCAATTAAACTGCCATTCATGTAACTCACAGATCTACAGAAAAAAATCCTAAAATTCATTTGGAACCAGAAGACACCAAGAATAATAAGCAATTCTGAGAAATAACCAAAGAACACAGGTATCGTAATTTATGACTTGAAATTACACTACAAAGCTACTGTGATACAAATAGCCCTAGAAAAGAAAATAAACCTGACCTGAAGATCAGTGGTAAAGATGAGAAAATGCAAAAAAAAAATCTAAACATACTCAGCCAACTTGTCTTTGACTAAGGAGCCACATACATTCACTAGAAGAAAGCCTCTTTAATAAATGGTGTTGGAAAACATGGTGTTTTGCATGCTGAAAGTTAAATATAGAACCATAATTTTCCACAGCAATAAACTAAAATCAAAATGACTCAAAGATCTGAATATTTGAAAAGAAACACTAAATCAACTGGAAGTTAGAATATATATAATTCTTATAGACATTGATAAATACAAAGACTTTGAGAACACAACTCCAACTGCACAGGAAATATCACCAAGAATTAACAATTCAGATCTCTTATTAGAAAGTTTTTGCACAGCAAAATAAACCACCAACAGAGGAATAGTCAACTTACAATTTGAGAAAATTTTTGTCAACTGTTCTTAAGACAAAAGTGTAATATCTATAATATGTAAAGAAATCAAAATAATCAGATCTGTAAATATGAAACCCAATAAAAGAATGGGCATCTGAAATAAACAAACTTCTCAGAGAACAAAATACAAACAGCAAAGAAATATATGAATACATGTTCAGCATTACTGGTCATTCAATAGATGCACATTAAAACAATGTTGAGACCATCTCACTCCATAAAGTATGGCCATTATCAATAAACCAGTCAATGGCAAAGGCTGATGGTGTCATGGAGACAAAGGAACCCTATTCACCTTTTGGTAAACTGGTGCAACCACTGTGGAAAACAATGTGGAGACTCCTCAACAAACTTGAGATTCCTGTTAGCCGAGCTATCCTCCTTCTTGGTACAGTCCCAAAATACTTAAAATCATCCATAGCACAGTGATACATTCAGCACAGTTTGTAATAGCTAAGTCTTGTAAATAACCCACATGTCCATCAATGAATAATGGATAAAGAAGATGCAGGGTTTTTTATACAAAGGAGTACTACTCAGGCATAAACAAAGATAAAATGAGACATTTCAATGTAAATAAATGTGCTGACAGACCATACCAATAAGTTAAATAAATTGGTCATATATGTAAATATTACATTGTTCTTTGGTATGAGAAGCTGCAAGTGTGAATAAGAACTAAAATGTGTAATAGATATTGTGAAATATGAAGAAATCTTTCAAATGTAAAGGGGAACAATAAGGGAGGAGGGGGGAAGGAAAGAAGGCAAAAGAAAAAATCAGAAAAGAAAGATAAAATGGAAACAACACTTGTAAAGAACAATGAGCAGAGGTGCAGAAGTGAGGGAAACAGAATGGTGAAAAAAGAATTAGGTTATATCATGTACAGACACAAGCTCTATGTAATGAATGTACTCATTAGGTATATCTAAAATGTATCAATAATTTTTTTTAAAAAAGAATAAGATTCAGAGGTGATGGTAAACCAGGGAACAATTAAAAAGGAAAAATAACAATTACAAATATATATGAACCAAGTACTAGTGTGTCAAAGAGTATGGAATAAATGCTAGTGGCCATAAAGATGAAACAAATATTTGATCATGATGGGGGACCTCAACAACATATTTGCACAAATACATGAACCAGTCAAAAATAACAACAAAGAAATATCTGAACTAAACAACACCTTTGAATTAATGTATTTAATAAATATATGATATAAATTTAGATTGCAAGTAACTTTGTCTGTGAGTGTTCCACAAGATGAGCAAATATTTCTAATAAAGTTTAGCTTGGTAAATGTTTGATATCTTGCAATACAAGTAATATGTGATGCCAAATGTTGCATGATCCAAATGCAACAAAAGATTTCTCTCTTGCTTACTGTGGATTATGAGTGATCATCTCCCAACAGCAAAAGGCTATGAAGGTGATCTTTTCCCAGAGGAGGAGAAAATGGCAGAATATCTCCTTACTTCAAATGAGAATAGGGAGATATGTAAAATGTGAAAAACAGGGCAAAGTTTTGTAGAAAAGCAAAACCCAAATAAGAATGTAGCAGTATGAGTCATTCATCTGTTTAGTGATATGTAACATTACATTTAAATAAATCCTCAAATGGAGGCAAAAGCAATTGTTACTTTCATTACTAAAGTTACTTAAAGAAGATTCCACAGATAGCATGATTCTATTAGTGATAGTGAAAGTCATCTTACGTGATAACCTTCCTCTGTCTTGAGTCCATCTCATCAGCCACAAAGATTTTCAAAGGTGAATGCCAGTTAATTTGTTAATTTTTCTTTGTATTATATATTTTCTTTATTTTTTATTATATACAATTATTATAATCATCTTCATACAAATCTTTTTGAGCTGTGAAATAAATAATTGAATTTCTGCTATTTCTTATATGCAAATTTAATTTAATATACAAATGCATTTGATTACAATCAGTTTCAGGACGCATTATGTTCACAAAACTGCTTTTGCTATATAGAGAGTATTTGATCCAACAAAAACAGAAAATATATTCTTCTCAGTAGCTAGCAGTAACTCTGCAAAATAGAACATTTAAATAAATATGAAAGTATCATAAAGATAGAAAAAGTAATGCCAGATATATTAGCAGATCACAATGCAATGAAGCCAGGGATTTAGCTCAGCGGCATAAGTGCCTGCTTGGCAAACATAAGGTCATGAGCTTGATCCCAGGCAATAAAGACAAACAAACAAAAAATGCAATGAAACTGGAAACAAGATAAATCACTGAAATTATGTAAACACATGGAGATTAAACAATACACTTAATAATCAAGAGGTCATACAAGAAAAGAAAGAAGAAACCAAACTCTTGCTAAACAATGCTGCCAGTACCTATGATACACAATAAAAGCAGTGGTAAGAGAGAAGTTTATAACTGAAAGTGCCCACAATAGAAAAACAAATCTGTTTTTTTAAAAAATACTCTACCAATGCATGTCAAAGCCCCAGAAAAACAATGAAAATTTAAATCTAAATTGTGCATAAGGAAGGAAATTGTAAAGATCATAGTAGGAACTAATTGAGACTAAAAACAATACAAAAATTAATACATCAAATAAATGATTCTTCACATGGATAAGGAACATAGACAAACTGTTACTAAAACTTGAAAGAAAGGGAAAAAAATCTCATGTCCAACTAGAGCTGGAAAGAGGAAATCACAACAGATACTCCCACCATTTACAGTATTACAACTATTTTGAAAACTTATATTTCAGTAAATTGAAGAATCCAGAAGAAATGGACAGATATCTAGATGATTATGAACAAAACTGAAATCAAGAATATATAAAAATAATGACTGTCCAATAAAAGGTAATAAAATGAAGACAGAAATAAAAACTTACCACCTAAAAGAGTCTGAGTTCCATCAGATTCGCTGCTAACTTCTCCAAGAACTTTAGAGAATATTTAATGCCAATATTTTTCAAAATCTTCAAAGAAATAGAAAGGGAAGATTACTGCTAAACTTGTTTCTTGAAGCTAACATTATCCTGATACCACACCCAGAAAAGGATGTAAAAATGAAAACCACAGGCCTGTCTCTTTAATGAATGTAGATGCAAAAGTTCTCAACAAAATATTGACTAACAGAATTCAACAAATCATCAAAAATATATTATTACCTTATATTATTAGATTTCATCCCAGACATGAAAAGATGGATCAATATATGTAAATCAGTAATTGTAATACATCACACAAACATAAGCAAAAACTAAAATTTTGTAATCTTTTCAATAGATTTTATAAAAATTTTTAAAAATCTAACTTCCTTTCAGGGTGCTAAAAAAGAAAACCCCCCAAAAAATAGGTATAGAATTAGCCTTTCAATCTGGTAAGCAACAATAACAACAATAAAAATGTTAAATAATCCTACTGTTAACATATTAAATGGGAAAAGACTGTACACTTTCTCTCTAAAATCAGGAACAAGGCAATAAAGTTCGCTATCACCACTCCTGTTCAACATAGTACTTGAAAGGGTGCCCAGCACTATCAGAAAAATAAATGCAATAAAAGGTATACATATAGGGGAAAAAGTCAAACATCATTTTTCACAGTTCACATGATTATTTACATAGAACTCCCAAGAAACTTCTACCAGAAGTCTCCTGAAATTAATAATACACAATTCAGCAAAATATAAGGGCTCACAATCTGAACACAAAAATCAATAGCATTCCAATACCATTCACAACAGTATCAAGAATAATTATATACTGAGGTATTAACCTACTTAAGGACATAAAAGATCTCTACAATGAAAACAAGAGTATCCTAAAAAAGGAGATTATAAAGAATATCAGAAAATGGAAAGCTGATCCCATATTCTTGGATAGACAGAATTAATACTGTCAAAATGGCCATATTACTCAACTAATTTGTACATAAAATACAATCCCACTGAAATTAACAAGAGCATTCTTCACAGAACTACACACACACACACACACACACACACACACACACACACACACACACAAAGAGACCAAAATAACAGAAACAATCCTGGGTCACAAGACCAAACAGGAAGATTGCAATTCTGGATCTCAAGGTATATTATGAAGCTATAGTGTAGAAAAAAGACATTTTAGTAGAATAGAAAATGTAGAAACACCACCAGAAACACTCATCCACCTGACCTTTTTCAAATGGGCCAAAACCATATTCATATGCTGGAGAAAAGAAGCCTCTTTAACAAATGGTGCTGGGAAAGTGGTTATCCAAATGCAGAAATCTGAATATAGACCCATATCCCTCACTATGCACTAAAATAAAATCAAAGCCAACCAAAGACTTAGATATTAAAACAGAAAAACCTAATTTGCTGCAAGATAAAATCTTCAAGACATGGGCATATGCAAAATCTTTCTGAAAAGAGTCATTTGCATAGCAATAAATGCTATTATATCAAATTTTAAAGCTTCTGCACAGCAAAGGAAACAATCTACAGAATGAAAAGACAAGCTATATGATGGAAAAACTTTTGATAGCTACTCCTCAGTAGGAGAAATAGCATGTAACATATATAAAGAACTCAAAACATTAGATGCCTAAAAACAAAAGATGAGTAACTGAAATGAGCAGACAGTTCTTATAAGAAAAAATGAGAAGTGCACAAGAGAAATAAGCACATAAAACATCCTCACTATCACTGGTTGTTAAAGAATTACCAATTGAAACATCTGATTGTATTGTTACTCCAGAAAGACAGCCTGTGAAGTGATCAAATAATAACAGATGCTGAGGATGCTACTGAAAAATAGAAATACTTCTACATTGTTGTGTGACTGTAAGAAGTGCAAACTCCACAGAAATCAGTATGAAGAATTCTCAAGAAACTAAAATTATAAATTCTATCTGAAGCAGGTATTGCCTTTCTATATATTTTCCTGAAAAAGTTAAAAATATGATCCATGCATAGCCATGTTTATAGCAGCACATCTTGTACTAGGTATAGTTTGGAAGCGACATATATATTCATCAACAAATGAGTGGACAAAGGAAATATGATAAATATACATGATGCAGTACCACTCAGCCATAAGCAGAAAAAGTATGAGTCATATATAGGAGAATGGATGGACCTTGAGACTATGATACTTAGTGAAGTAAATTAGATACAGAAGTTTAAATATTGCATAGTTTCTCTTACATTAGAAATCCAAAATACAAATAATTTGAGAAGCAAAAAATGATGGTAGGAAACAGCACTATGGACCATTTGTAAATAAAACAGTGATCTAGAGATGGAAGGAGAAGCAAAGGAGAAGTAAAAATAATTAAGGCATTATGTATGTGTACCAAATGCCCAGGATGAATATATACATTATATAATTCAAATATATATTAATAAAAAATAAAGTGGTAAAAAAATTCAAAGTTCAAGTTGAATAACTAGAAGGAGCAATCAAAGAAAACACTATCAAGGCAAAAATAGCAAATAGAAATGGGATTCAACTAAAAGACCAGGAAAGTATTGAGGAGGATTTTGAATGATTTCCATAGACTCTGGTACAGACACTATGTTATGAGAGATCCTAAACTCTTAGCAGCTGAGGGTTGCCTGAGAATTTAAAGCATAAAGACCACCAGCCCTTCTCATCATGTTCCCCAGCCCAGGAGATAAAAACTGAGCATCCCTAATTTCAGATACTTTGAGTCTATGATGCAAAAGTGGAATGCATCAATAGAAACTATACTTCCAACTTGGAATTTTTATCTTTCCCAGGCTAAAAAATGTAGTTTAATACCCTCTGTCAATTCTAGAGCAATGAGCCACAGCTCACAATCAGTCACACAACGAAGACAGTAGAGAAACAATACACTGGGGTAGTGATTGCGGTGAAGATGAATAGCCCGCCACTGCACGTGGACCATAAGTTTCTCACCAGTGCCCTAGAGCACACTGTGTTAGGATTCAATATTCAGTATCTTAGAGACATTTGCTATGCTTTTGGTACAACATTTTCAACTCACAGTGGGTTTTGTGGGACATAACTACTTGATAAGTACAAAATCCTATGTTTATAACACAATGTAAAAATTTAGAACTAGAGGGGTCTTGAGATAATCAAGGTCTCCTTTAGATTTTAATGCTTCCACATCTCACAGATTGCTTCCTCATTCATAGTGGATGTGATGCAGATGGAGGATGTGACATCTGTGATGCTCAGACAAATTTGACAAAACTGAAGAACTGAGAGGTCCTAGTCAGTAGAGCACATTGAGGAAGGAAGCTGTCAATCAATGGAGACTTGAAGAGGTAAATAAAAATCAAAGGAAGCAGACCCTCTTCTGTATCTGAAGTGGTTTAGATAGCACCTTAAAAACAATTGGAAGTCACTGTGGGGTTTGAAGCAAAATGTAGAGCGAATTCTCTCTGTATTTTGGAACAATGAATTTGGAAGTCAGATACAATCTAGATTGACTGTCACAAGACTGAAGTCCATAGACCCAAGAAGGACTATTGCATGAATCCAGGAGACTGCCAAAAGTCCCCTGAACCAAGTGATGTTAAAGAAAGCATGGTCACTTTTAAAAGTGTTAGCAGGTGTACTAGACATGGAGGATGAGACAGGAAGGGAAAGGCTGTGTGTTCTGCTGGGTACTAGGAGCTAGTGCGGCTGTTCACCAGATAGGAAGTGTGGCAGAAAAAGTGGATTTGGAGAAGAGATGCATAAAGTGGATAGTAAGTAGAATATTAACCACCAAATTGAGGTTTGTCATTTTACAGTCACTTATGTATTTGTGTTCAAATACTAATATCATGAGATCTGTACACTGAATCTTGGTGAGTAAGGCGTAAATGAACATATACAGTTAGGCGAGGTTAGTGCCAGACTAAAAATTCAGGCAGCCTGCATTTAGAGCATGCTTTGAGTTGAGATAGTAGCATGCCTATGTGGAGAGCCACCAAAGCTGGAATCTCAGGAGCAAGTTCTAGACTAGTCAGGTGGGTATTCTCAGTTCTGCATTTAATCTTCTAAGTATTCATCCAAGGAAATCAGTTGTTTTGCAGCTAGATTTTACCTAACATGTTTTAAAACTTGCTGGATGGGCTGGAGGTATAGTTTAGTGGTGAACCATTATGGAGACCTTTTCCAAAGTGCCAGTTACCAGTGAGACCCCAGTCTCCTGCAAGATGCTTTGGTGCACAGTGGAGAGAAAGAGGTAAAATAGTGCAGCAGAGATCTGGGATGACCAGTTGATCTCAGGGAACAAAAGAATACGAGGCACCGAGAAGCTTGGTATTTATTCAATATATCTGAGTCAAGGTCAATGGGTGAAACACAGTGGTTGCTTCTGCGAACAGTAATGATGACTAAGGAGGGCTGGTAAGAACAAAGCTCTTTTGCAAGGACAAGGAAGGAAGGAAACTGTAGTTTCCGAACATGTCTTATCTTTTCTTCAGCAGGTCTTATCTTCCCCTGTGAGCGCCACAGCAGTGAGTGCCACAGCAGTGAGTGCCTTAGGGCTTCCACCTGTGACCAGAAAAGAGCAGGAGTTTCTGCTTCCCCATATGGCTCAAAGGGCAGGACAAGCACAAATCCTCTACATTCAATTTGTAATTAGTGGTTCCCAACAAATTACATACATATGTATGTATGTAACATATGCTTACCATATCACTAGGCAACTCAGAAGATACACAGTGATTCTGTGCTTTCTTCTATGCCCTGAAGCTGTATCAGGTACATCTCACATCCCCACAAACATTGGAAAAACACTAAGTGCTTATGTACACCATTGTTTTTATTTAAGATGTATTTTAAGAGCATAATTTAAGATAATACTCACTGTTTTCTAGACTTAAAACCTCTCTGAAAATGAAGATACTAAAGTGAGAGCCAAATAACCAGGGGTACAGAGAACCCTGGAAGAAACATAGCTATTATTATCTAATACAGATTACATTGTATCCAGACAATGAACGAGATTATTTAAACACTTTAATTCCATATTGGACAAGAAGGTTATTTCAATTGGGAAACATAGCCATGGTGGGATTAAAATCCATTCTCACTGTCTTTTAATAGCATAACCTGCATATGATCACATCCCTACTCCAGGACTTCTACAACAGTGCTCTCTCCCAAATCAATCCCATCCAAATATTTTTTTATTCTTATGAACGTGTCCCACAGGCTGAGGTAAATTTGTGGCAAACTGTGGCTAGAAGAATGGAGATATCAAGACAGTCTAGATGAAGAGTCCAACCCGACAGGACACCAATTGAAATGTCTGTTACCCCTCAGTATCTTTCTGTAGAGCTCTGTTATATCCAAACATAATTCTGGGGAGATTTAGAGCTTTGAAGGAAGAGGCTACCTGTTACTATCTGACATAAAAAAGCAGTCACAGAGCACAAAGTGGAGAGTTGAGTTTATGCAGGATTTGAGAACATAAGGAATTTCCAAAATGCAGGACTCCAAGAATCAGCAGTAAAGAGATTGGCTGAACTTTAGCTGCTGTAACTTTGTTACTCAAGGGTGGTTGGTTCTAGATGGCAGATTTCCAGAAAAGGGGTGCCTGGTATGAGGATGCTGTTGATAGGCTGATTTAAGAAACAAGGAGCTTTCATGGATTGACTGGCCTTCAAAAGTTTGATTACTTGAGCCATTTACCACTGATCAATGAGGCATGTTGAAAATTATCTGTAAAGATTGCTTTTGCCTTGGTCATAGAACAGATACTTCCCTAGGAAGCTGAAAACTTTCATCCTAAGAGCTGATTAGAGCACACTGCTCTAAGATTTATTGATTTCAAAACATAATGAAGCACTTGGACCATTTGTTTATATTCGCTGTAATTTGACCAGAACTAAAAAGATATTAGTACATGTGAAGTATACACAGATAATCATTGTCAGTCACTATTTCCCAGGAGAGCATTATTAGACTATGTGGTTGATCTTTTCTGTTTAGTTTTTATTTACAAAACCTAAAGTAAACATTGAAGGAATTCAGATGAACTAAGAATTTAATTCTTTAAAGCCTTACACTATATTCTTTAAACACTTATGGTTCTTTACTGTTTCTGGGCTTAGAGGTCCTAATAAAGTGGTCCAATTTTTTGGTTATAAAAGGAGATTATCAAATTAGAAAGCCTCCTAGTCTGTGTGAGTTAGTATGCCTAGGGAAGAAGCCTGGCTGTTCAGATTAGGTAAACTAAATAGCCTCTAAAAGATTCCATTTCTGTGTTAGTGTCATCGCTGAGCTAACCCTGTGTTATACCTGTACTAGCAGGGCACTCTATCTTATCCAGTAAACTTTGTACACTCCTTTTCTTCATTACCATAAAAACAAGAGAGAATAACCATTCCCTAATATATAGATAAAGAAGACAGATGCACTCAGATGTACTTGGTTTGGGTCACTCTAACACAGTACTTAACTAGTGTATTCGTTTAGTTCAGTGTAAAATAAGAATCAGGTTTACTTGCACAGAATTGTGTGTATTGTGTAGTTTACTGAGGATTTTTTTTTTCATTTGTAGCTTTTCAGCTGACTGCTTTTATGCTAATGCAAAGACACAAACTTTATTACTTCTCATTTGTTCCCATTGAGTTACAGTCACTGGGACTCTCAGAGCAACTGCAACAATCCATTTTTTTTTTCAGTCAATTCAGTTATATCTACCATGACGCCAGCCAGGTGCTAAAACATCTGATAACCACTTCACTCCCTTCAGGAACTAGAGCGATTCCATTAAGGTTGTCACAGCTTTTTGGCTGAAATATCACCAGGTATTTGAAAGCACCTATTTGTAATATGATGATAAGGTGTTAGATATCATGGCTCTCTCTCTTGGTTTCTCATTTTGCTTAATTGTGACATGAATCTCAAAGTTAGAAACCTTTTATAAATGAATTTATTCAAAGCACTCATTGTAGTTAATTTTTGAGACTGTAACAAAAATACCATAGACTGGTATTTATAATTTATGAACAATATAAATGTGTTGCTTGCAGTCCCGAAGGCTAGCAAGGTCAAGAATAAAGCTCCAGCAGGTTCAGTGTCTGGTCAGAGGTCACCCTTTGCTTCAACATGCTGCCTTCCAGCTGTGTCCTTGCATGAGAGAAAAGACAAGACTTGCTTTCTCCAACCTCTTAACAGAACTAACTCCTTTTGCTAAAGCAGAGTTCTCATGATCTAATGACATACCAAGGATCCTACTCCTTAACACTGTACAGTGGGGATTACGATTCAATTTACGAATCTGGGAGTGAAGTGGGCACAAATATTCAAACCAGAACATCACTTTATAATTATAAAAAGAGATTCAAGAAATTTCAAACACCCTCCCAACTTGTTTTTGTCTATGCTGATCTTTATGACAATGCACTCTCCCCATTGTGAGCTTCTATTGCTGCCCAAACCCTTAAAATTTTCTCTGACCCCTTTGTCTGTTATCAGATACTCTCTTTTGTCTTTGACAACTGTTTGTATTCCCTGGCTCCTTTTTTCCCTACAGCTGCTCTCAGAACTCCCATACTTTACCATCTTTTCCTTTCCTTTCCTTTCCTTTCCCTTCCTTTCCATTTCTTTTCCATTGTCATCTCCTAGTCACAGGTCTACTCACCACTGTCACTAGCCATCACCACCTTGATTTCATCAACATCAAGATAAATTCCAAAACTAAAGACATTTTCCAGCCTGCAACTTGGAAGTCTTCTTTGTATTTGACCCAATTCTTCCCGCCAAATGTCTTTGATCTCACTTCACAATCCTCTGTCTCTTCTCTTTCCTTCCAGATCCTCCTTTTTCCTTTGCTGACACTAAATGTGTAGGGCTCACAACCCGTGCTCCAAAGTCTTCTCTTCTCATTCCACATCATTCCTACTTCACATCTTGCAGTGATTCTTTACCATTGAATATTCCCAAATCTGTGGCTCCAACTTCCCTTCTCTCTTGAAGCAACAGAGCCAACGGTTAGGTACTTTAGATTATTTTAAAATATGCAAAGTAGGACCTAGGTACCTGCATACTCTCTAATATCAATTTCTCCTACTTTTTCCTCTTCTTTCAATAATAACCCCCAAATTCACCTAGTCATCTAGTCACAAGGTTAAAAATGGTAGAATTATATGCCTTTCTCTAGGTTAGATTCCACTCACATTGACCACCAGCAAATTTTTTCATAAATATCTCCCTGCTTTGATAGTCACTTTGGTCCATGCTCTCCTTGAGTGTGAGATTTCTACTTTAACTTCCTAAGTAGAGATCCCAATCCCGCGGCCTCTCTTTTCAGTTCCACCATAGTGAGTTAAATCTTGTAAGTGTCCTGCTCAAAATTCTTCAGTGACTTCTGGTTTCCTGTTGAAGAGGCTATAAGCTATTTTTAGCAGTGTGACCTTTCTATTCAAATGTATTCTTACATAGAACTCCACTCTGTGAAGAAGTCACTCTGTGTTGTGGTGAACTAAGTGGGCTTCCAGGAACAAGAGTCCTCCCTGCTTGACCACTATTTCTGCCAAATACTGGTCTAAGGGGCATTTCTATGACCTCAGCATGAGGGAGAATGAGTTAAAAATCACTGACAGCACAAAGTCCAAAAAGATAAGCTGACACGTGATGGTAATGCGGCACTATGGATAGTATAACCATGGTCATCACCACTGTTCTCTTAAGTGGCACAGATTTGGCTTACTGAGGACATTGGCTTTGAGAAAATACCTATTAAGTTCAAGGTGAGACGGTGTGATGTCCATGGATTAAATACTGGCTGTTTTCAGAGAAATGGAAAAATATGATCTGCTTGAAAAATGGGGAAAGGAAGAACAGACAAAAAGAAGCTAGACAAAAAAGAAGGCAGAGGATAATTTCAAAAGAAGATATAAAGTGGAAGAATATTTAAAAAATAAGTTCCTTGTGACAGAGTATCTGGAAAAGGTGCTCAATTACCAGGAGTGTGTAAGGTGATGTTTTAAAGCTTTGCAGGTTTTTGTTTTGTATTTTTCTATGCAATGAATGATGGAAAGAAACCCTTATGTAAAACTTCAGTTGTTGAGTAAAATCTGTTTCCTAAGAACCTGGTAAAGTGAATTCTCTTTAAAGAGTGGAAAGGACTGAATCCTGCATCCTGATCAGTGAAAGAGGTAGAATGAGCCATCTTTTAGATACATACAGGAGGTGAAAATCCAATGGACATGGGAGAATTAATGCCCCAGGCATTTGCAGAAAATGTGGGAAAGGATAAGGTGAACTTTGAATAACTCTTTTACAGTTTCCTCAAATGAAGTAACCTCTAAGGTACAGGAGGTTAAAGAGGAAAATACTGGTGTGATTATGAGGTTAGCAGTCACATCCATATATGTCAATGATGAAACTAAACTATCAATCTGAAGGTCATTTCTGAGCGTGCTCAGGGTCCCATACATTGCAAAGGAATCAAACTCATTCATAAGCAGCACCAGTAAAAGTTCATCATAAAGACATGCTAAAAATAAGAAAGATAGGAGTTAGAGTCAAGATCTTCCAGGTATTGAGAAGCTTGCAAGCAGAATGTCTCCTAGGCACCTGGATTCTAGATGCCCCATATCTTTGAGCATCTCTGCTAGTTGCCTACGTTTCTTTCTGCTTCTTTATTGTGCTTCATCGATCCTGCATGCCCTTTAAGTTCCAGTAACCACCACTGAATCAACATGGTGTCTGTGTCATTTAACTAAAATTTGATAAAGCAGGTTGTCAAAGGTTTAATTTGGAATGGGATCCATCCCTGTGTTGATTAGTTCTTTTCAAGAAAATGAGGTATTACAAACAAGCCACATTGGAAAGTGATATCTTTTTTGTTCAAATATGCAAGAAGTCCATGCATGGTGGCACATGCCAAAAATCCTAGCACTTGGGAGGCAGAGGCAGAATGATTGATGGGAATTTGAGACCAGCTTGGGCTACAAAGTGAGTTCAAAGCCAGACTGCATAATAAAATTCTATCTTGAAAAGAAAAAAAAAAAAAAAAAAAAGAGGAATATTCAAGAAAGCAGTGATCCACATATGAGACATAATTACCCACATGCTCCACCTTTCTTGTCTCTATTGGCTGAGCTAGGTGTCTGCTTGTAGATCAATCTTGAGAAGTTTCTACAAAAAAGAAATTTAGATTTTTTTTTTCTTTTTGGTTTTGTGGTACATGAAGAAACTAGAGACAGACTCTCCAGTTATAAGAGGAAGGTCTATTTAATTTATTGCAACATCATTAGGGGAATTCAAGGATTTTATAACTGAATTTCAAGTTTTATTACAGTTTTCCCATAAGGATTTGCACCACAGAGATCATTCTCAGAGGTGTGAACATGTCATCTTTTACATAAATGTGTTTCTGAAAGATTATATGTGAATCAAATTTTATATTTAGGAGACAGTTGTGATCCCAATTTCTTAATCTACACAATTGGAGAAATCATATTCTATTTCAAACTCACCAGTGGAACTTTATCTTACTTGAGAAGGCATGCTGTGAATATTCTCTGTGGTTGGAGCACTCATCCACTAATTGATCTGTTCTGCAAATTTGGATTTGCATCGACTATATTTCTTAAATTTACCTTACAAATAGTGGCTTTGGAGAAAGCCTAAGTGTAAGAAAAAATAAAAATAGTTATAGGTTGAATGTGAAACTCAGAACTTTAAGTTCCACTCAGCAATTTAAGTAAATTACATCAATTCAGAAATGATCATCAGTGATCCAAAATAACTAAGTTCTTTTTTCTTTCAAGTTTGTTGCATTTTAATGGTCTCTGCCTCTGTAAGTAACAAGCAAGGTCTTGATAAAAATCCCATTTCAAATCTCTACTTAAAAGCTCCACTTTTTACCTTTGAAGGGACGGAGCTTGTGAAGTTAAGTAAACAAATGGCAGATGGCATGCTACCTTCATTCAGATACATGCTCATTACTCAGCAAAATGGCATTTAACACTGCAAAAAAGCCAAGAGCTGAGCTGCTACATCAAATCTTCACTGGAAACCAATGTTCCCACCTGTGGGCTTCCTATATAACCAGTAATTGTGTCTCCAAAAATGCAATTACTAGAAGAAAAGAAGATTTACTCTCTTTCCTGAGGAATGAAATTATGGAAAGATTCTTTCATCATAGTCTTTCAAGCAGAGTTCATCCTGTTTGATGCCCATTAACAGTCTGATCCACTGTTTACGCACTTGGTGGATGAAAAGTGGCTTTATCATTTACATCTAGATGACCATTAACACCTCCTCTCCCAGGCACTCATCCATCCTATTGCACCACACTAACACAAACAGAATGTGAATATTCTCTTTTCTTTTTTTTTTTTTTTTCAGAAGGGTGAGATTTTATGTATCCATTTCCCATCAAAACACAAGAGCATGCGGTTGCAATCATAAAAATAGCCTGCATGAGGGATTAAAAAGTCACTGAGCACATTCAAAATACTCTAAAACTGGGAGAAGTTCATGATCAGTAAAATTCTGAATACTTCGTTGAATATCTTAACACATTTGCAGATAGATAATATTGTTCATTATGTATTAATAAGGAGAGATCATGTCTATCAATAGGGTAGACTTACAACCTCTAAGTCATCCCTTACAAATATTCATCAATCAGTTGACTTCTCTGTGTAACTAACAATGACATGGTTTGAACGACTATATCTCCCCCAGTGGTTCCCCAGTGGGCAGGATTCCAAAGATATGGAGAGTATTTTTGAAGTAGGCTGGGGAGATTTCTGTAATGACAAAGGACTCCACAAACTTTGGAAAATGAGGACTTTCTATTTCCTTTAGCCCCAGAGTAGAGGCAGTTGAAGTCACTGTAATTCAATAGTGCATAGTCAAATGCCCCTGCTTTCCTTTCCAAATACTCACAAGGCAACAGACATGAAGATTTGGTCAAAACCATGTAGGAAGATTTCAGGAAAAAATGGTATCTCAGAAACCAAGAAAATACTTGGCCAAACAAACAACTAAGAGGCCTTTATGATATGTATAAAACACATAACAGGCAAGACAGTAAGTAGACTGAGATGCACAGAAGCGTGATCCTATTTTCCTCTCCCTGAAATCTGTGACTTTACACATATCTCACTGCTCCAGACTCATCTGTCCTGAATGCAAATATTTTCAGAAAAAAACTGCAGAGCTCTCTTTGCAAACTTTACTCCAGGTTCTGGATCCAGGAGCAAATGAAACTGGAGGGAGGGATGTCATTGAGAGGGCTGAGGGAACTATCCTATGACCTCTGTCAACTAGGAGATTCCAAGACAGAGATAATAGCATTTACTACTTATAAATGCAAGAGCACCCTCTCCCTACCAAAGAGAGACTGCTGGCAACATGCATGCATTATTTAGGTATTATGTATTTATTTGTACATGTATATGAATCTAATAAGTAACACAGTGGCAGTAGACACAGAATTCTATCACTTTAATCACTGACAGACCTCCTAAGAGAACTCAAAATCTGTATTTCTCCACTCCTGCCTGGCAGGTCTCAGAAGGTCAAGGTTTCATGTTGCCCTAGCAACGGTGGATAGCATCACTACCACCTAAAGCTGCCCAGGGGGCTGCAGCCTCTGCAGCACCATAAGTGGTTATGATGTTATCCTAGTTGCTGGGGAAACGCACAGCCTAGCACCAAGGCCGGTGGGTAACCGTGGACTCAGTTTTCAAGCGTCTTGCTTTTAACAGTCCATACTGGCAAGTGCATTTATGGCTGAATAAATTCTGCGAGCAATTTGGGATCTTAAAGAGTTCTAGTCATGTGTTTTCTTTCTTAAAAGCTCTTAAATGGATTACTTTTATCACCTGAAATATAGTGCTTTTCTACGAAAAAATAAAAACAGGATTATTATTGCTCTATTTTAAATGAAATTGCCACCCACTCTAAAATTTGCCAGAGTAACTCTTCTAATTCTTCTCCAGAGTCTCTGCTCCCCTAATCAAGCCTGCAGATTTTTCAGGTTGCTCTCTGCTATATCTACAAGGGAAAAAGGAAAATGTCTTAAGATAATATTGGATCTTTTAAAGTAGATTCATAAAAGCAGAGGAGTCCTGCTCACCATTTGAGTCATCCTTGATTGGCTTTCTTTTAAAATGCACCCTCTGTCTTTCTTATATCCAAGGGCTTTAAAATTCAAATGTTCATGAACATCAGCTTTATTAAAATTAGGGCTTTGGGAAATGACTCGGAAAAGGGAGAAAAGAATATTATCCAACCATTTAAAAGATGCTAATTAATGAAGTTCTAAAGCCCAGAGAGGACATTTGATATAGCAAGAGTCTCTCTACCAAGGAGGAGTGGAATTCATCTAAAAACAAAAAAGAAACCCAGAATAAAATAAAACTGAAGTATATTAACCCAAATCTTCCCCCAGGTGAAGGAGAAACCTCGAGAGTTTTGTTATATTGCAAAAACTTGAATTTGCCTGCTTACGAACTGAGTACATTAACATTTTCTGGTACAACTCCATACCAGTCTGCTGGCTATTGGGAATCTGCCTTGAATACATAACATTTCATTCTCTTGATTTTGATCTTCTACTCGTCCTCAGTAGTAACGAGGTTCTTAGCCTTGGTCAACACAGAATGAGAGGAGAGAGGGTACCCAAAATGTGCATCCAACCTGCCCCATTTCTCTAAGCCAGAAACTCCTTTCATTTTTAACTGTGGAGAAAAAAATACATTTTTCTCTCTCCACTCCCTATCTCTTCTGCTTAATTCACTCACTGAAGCACAAATATGGAGCTCACAGGAATATTTATCCTCCTGAGTGTTAGACTTGCGTGCATCCTTTCAAAGTATCTGTGGTTAAGCTTACATCAATCCCACCACTGTTTCCTTACATTCAAAAAAGGCAAATATTGTTTGATTTTTATCTTCTAATTACTTCACACTGTAGTAGTCTTGCCCCATATTCTATAGGATTCTCTCTCTCCCTTTCCCTCTCTCTCTGTTTCTCTTGGTGTGGATTAAAACTTGAAACTCTCCATTGATTCAAAAACAGATTCCATGATATGAAAATAAATAAATAACCCCAACTCCGTAACAGAAAATCATTTTCTAGGGCCTGATAATGATTTCTGAATATTGAGGTATGAACTGGATGATTGTTTTGGTGTCTAGTGAAAGTGCTGGGGTAGAGGAAGGATTTGTGTTTGGTACACAATGGCATGGGTCCCTGGGGGAGAAGAGCAAAGGGAATCCTAGACCTCATGATCAACATCAAGACTCTCACAATAGGATCTGGAAGAGAATTATGTGATAAATATGCTGCTCTATGAATACCTAGGTGTTCTGCCATAGTTCACTTTGCTAGATTAGGTCTGTAAATTTAAGAGTAGCATTAGAGGAAGAGGGCCTTGGCACATGACATTCTGTCTTAGAGAAAGTGTTTCTTCTTTCTTTCTCACTTATTCATCCTTCAATTATAAAAAAGATAATAACTTTTAAAATAGCTAAACTTTCTTAATGTCAGATACCTCACTTTATATAGATAATGCATATTCACCAAAACTCTGTGAAGTGGATATTCTATTTCTCGCATTTCAAATAAAGAGCCTGAATCTTGCAGAAGTTAAGTTGCTAACACAGGAGAGCAGAGGTTACAAACAGTCAAGAAAAGATCTATCCGCCCCAAACTTATGTTCTTATCCATCATAATATGTGCAAGGCATAGTTATCCCTTCTTGGAAGCTTTCTGCCTCACCAGAAAGAAGTGCCTGTCTCTGAATCCCAATACTCAAATATTTTGTATAATCTTCTCTTACACCACCTGTACTTTCATTCCCAAAATGGGTGAAGTGGGCTAGTTTGACCCATGTAATTAGGATTGGGACTAAGCCAGCATAACAGTAAAATCTCACAATTCCATTTTAAAGGTTAAGTCTCTTTAAAGAGACTTCACACCTGCCTGGGAAGGGATCAAAAAGGACCAAATTATTACAGAGAAGACCAAAGACCATCACTCCATGAAAGGATGACCCATGTTGCAGTGGAGAGGTGACAAAAATACCTCAATCTTGAGCCCTCTCATTGAAACTAGACGTGAAAAGCAGAAGCCAAGGCTTCTGGAGAACACTGTTGGGAGCTGTTGAAACTGGAAATTGAGCACACATACAGGGCTACAGCATGACCAGGGTATGGCTGACCTGAGAACAAAGAGAAGCTTCAAAGGGCGAGATAAAATCACAGCTGAGGACACCTGGCCCCAACTCCAGTTAACTAAAAGACTGTACCTGCAGATGTTTCGCTCCTGTAGTGAAATGCAACATGGAGATCCTTTCCTAAGATACTTCTCCTAAATTAACATAATCTGTTACTTGGAAAAGTTCTAGAAAACTCCCAAGGTCCTGCTCAGCTCTACTTCTTGTAGAGAAACATTGCTTGTTTTAGTACCCAGATTCTCAAACTCTGCAGAGGGTTTTGATCCTCCTGGAGCCCTAAAATCATACCATTTGTCTCATTTATTTAAGGGTCCAAAATGCACTTGTTTGGGAGATTGAGGACCGAGGCCAGATCCCTCATAGAACTCTATATCCTAGGGTTAAAAGTCAAGTAAGGCAGGTACAGCACAGACAGTTGTGATACAGTCTCCTGACTGACTGAGTGACTATGGAAAGGTAACCATCATATGGGTAATTTCATGGCTATGAAAGATAATGAAGGTAGATGTCTGTAATAATAAAACAGATATTTGTGGAGTTTTCTTTCAGGCCCATACTATCACTGTGTGTGTAGATTTTTTTCACTAAATACAATGCAAGGTAACTTTAAAAAATGAAAGTAAAGATAATATGGTAGATGACACTGACATAAAGAAGCTAAGGAATGTGTTCATTAAATATATCCAAGAATCCCAAAAGCATTCTTCTGTCAATGATTCCTGTGTTGTGACCAGAACCTCTGTGGTGTGAAAAGGGAGGGCCTCAGCATGTTGGATTATTTTATTTTAAATTCCAAGTAACTGACAAAAACTAGCACTTGATATTAAATATCTTCTAAGAAAAAGCAAGATATAGAGGTCTTAGAAGTGAGAATAATGTTCCGTGTCCCTTGTGCTGGATCCTCAGGTCCTGGAACTCTTGGTACAGTAGTGATGCTATGACTTTGCAGGATCAGCCCCAAACCAATTTGTTCACAGCTGCTTCCTGCAAAGGCTATACAGGAACACACATTGTCACAGAAAGAACACCAAAGGCAATTGGAAGGCACTTGGCCCAACTCTCTTATTTCAAGAGTCCTAGAGAGAACACTATAATTGTGTTTCCAGTAACTCACCAACCATGTGCCTAGAGTATGAGCAAAGCAGTCACCATACAAATAAATTAATGATGAAAGCAAACCAATGGACAAATACAACTTCAGCGAATTTGAGAATCTGGTAATAAAAGAAACTTTAGAGAAGAATCATTTTGACTTTAGCATTGCATGTATTATGCTTGTCTCTTCTTGATAGCATATGGGAGATTGCTAACCCCATGACATTTGGACACTTAGGGTGTCAAGGAGATTTAATTGGACTGTGGGGAGTGTGAGAATATTCCTACGGAGTCAATCTCAAGCAGGAGAATCTTGAGTGAGGAGTATGAAGTGCCTATTGCTAAAAGAGATGATTCTTCAAAGAGCAAAATTTTAAAGATTATATGTGATGAAGAAGAACATGAGGGTGGATAAGTCTTACTGGATTACAGACTTTTACATTTTTAGCCCCAAAAGACCACACTGTCACATAACCTGACAATACTTGGGCAAGTTATTTAGTATCTTTGATGTTTGGTTCAGTAGCTGAATTTGTGCATTTATGAATTTGTCTAGAAGTAAGATAAGTTAGAAGATGAAAAAATCATCTATACAAACTATAAAATGATATTAAAAAATTAAACCATATGAATATAAGAAGAATGAAGGCAAGAATTGCTAAGGAGGACTTAGTTTTCTTCACAGAGTAAAAGACATGGTCATGGTCAATTTTTTCCTAAGGGACTAAAAGGAGATAAATTGCACAAGTCTCCTAGAATATGTTTATATAGTCAATGATGGATTTAACTATATAGACTTCATTATATTTGTGGATAATAAGTACAATCACATATATCTGCTCTATACTTGTCTTATTGACTAGTGGCAATGCCAACTTAAAGGTTGCTATTGCCTTTAGTGTTTACAGCAGCTAGATCTCACCTTTGTGAAAGCATTTTAGGAAAAATGTGATGCTGGGCCCATACAAAGGCCTGCTTTAGTCACTCGAATGACAAACTTTTCCTCTGGACAAAGTGACAGGTTGATAGATGAATAATAGATAAAGGGAGAGTAGTAGGGAGAAGAGGATCAGGGGAAAAAAGGAGAGGAGGAGGAAGAAAGGAAGAAGAAGAGGAAGGAAGAGGAGGAGGAGGAGGAGAAGGAGGAGATACTTTCTGTATCTTTCTGGCCCAATGTACTTGTGTACTTTCAGTAGCAGAAAGTTTTTGTATTTTAGAAATGGAAAGATTCCTCTTTGTGTATCATTTTCTTTTTTATATCTACCACAAACAAGAGAACTAGGTGTTACTATCTTTATTATAAAACATAAAGACCTAGAGTGATAAGCAGCATGATTAGATAGTTTATCTAAAATTATATTAGCTGATGGTCAACTTAAGAATGCATATAGAGTTGCAGAGATTCCAAAATGTGAAATCTTCTACTCAATTGTGTGTTTTATAATTACTTAAACATTACTTGAGAGGCAAACTTTGCAAATGTAGTTAGGACATCTAAAATTATCACATTTCTTAGAATGAATACTATGTATCAAAACAAGAAGAGATACACCCTTACTAGAAATTAGAAAATAGGCTGCTGATAATTCCTGGTCATTTGAAATAATTTGATCCCATCATCTAGGAAAAAATCATGAATAATGTTCATGTTAAATTTTAAATATGTTATCACATACATTAAGTAGAAAACACCACCTATAGTGGGTTTACAAGATATCTGTGAATTTTAGTAGCTATATAGTTTACAAGAAAACTATAAATTTTAGTACAGATATTTCTTTTTGTATTTACTTTGAAAAGAATAAAACAAAATGAGAAAAAATAAACAATTTGGGGTCATTCAAAACAAAAGGATGGACATAGTACATGATTTAAAACCACAATACAAGGTGATTTACAATGGTTACCCTGATGTCTCTTGTTATATTCAATAGAATTGCCTATATCATCAAGTACAAAAAATTGAACATAGAAGTACAGAACAAAATCAATAAAAACAGAACAGTGGAGACGTTATAGGACTTCAAAAGAAGGTAGTAGTTAAATCAGTTTGGTTATCACAGTGAATCTTATTATCTTCAGAGTAGTTGCCTATACTCTCAGACTTGATACTATCAAACATAATAGATTCAGATAAAATCAGTCAGGACAGTGAAAGCTATACAGGGTTTCAGATTAAGTTAATAGGAAATTTAAAATGCTCACCATAGTAATTCTGCTATCTTTGGTATAGCTGTCTATGACCTCAATTCTAGTACAAATAGGGGCTGGGGATTTAGCTCAGCGGCATAAGCGCCTGCCTTGTAAGCAGGCAGTCGTGAGTTCGATCCCTGGTACCAATAAAAACGAAAAAGACCAAAAAAAAAAAAAAATTCTAGTACAAATAGACAAACTGGAACAAAATATAACCAAACTAAACAGAGAGATGACAGCAATATGGGTTTCAAATCATGATACAAGATTAACAATGTCCTGTGCCTTCCCTTTTTACGTAATTCCTCCCCTTTCACTTTCTAAGGGTACATTGTACATTTTATATCGCACTAACTCCTTTAGTTTTTAGATTAGGGAGGCAACGCACTATTTTCCTAAGTGATTCTGACCTTTTTACCCCCTAAACTTGATCTCAAGTTTTATCCATTTACCTACAAGAGCCTCATGGTTTGTTTTTATTATAGGTAAGTAGTTGTCCATTGTATAAAAGTGTTATTTCTTTCCAACCAATCTGCAACTGATGGGCAAGCTACCCTCACCTTTTTCTGGATGCCTGTCACATACAGCATTATTTTCTCATGTTTGACTTTCAGGTTAATTATACTTTTTATATAGAGCATCTTGAAGGACCCTATCTCCTGATCCACCCTGCCTGTGTTTCTTTTTATTAATGTATTGAGGCCACCTATGTTAGTGATTATGGCCAACCTTCTCTGCTTCATCTCTGCCATGTTATTTTTCTGCCATTGGTTGTCTACTTTTCCCCTTCATTCCACTGTTTGCCCCATTCAGTGAGGCCCAACCCTCCACCACTGTTCCTGAAAACATGGTCTTTTCTCTCTCTCTCTCTCTAGAATGTCCTTCAGTATTTTTTGTAGGATTGGATTGGTGGTCATGAGCTCCCCAGTTCCTTTTTTTATGACAGCATCTTGTTTTTCCATTAATTTTGAGAGATAGTTTTGCAGGGTACATCAATCTGGATTGGACATTATTTTCTTTCAGAGCTTGGAATACTTCACTCCAAGCTCTTCTTGATTTGATAGTCTGTGTTGAGAAGTCTGTCGTGATTCTAGTGGGTTTTCCTTTATAGATGATTTGTTTCTTTTCTCTGACAGCTTTTAGTATTCTATTCTTGTGTTGAACTTCTGGGATTTTGATTATTATATGTCTATAATATAATAGGTATAATAGGATGTAGATCTATTTTGATTACAGCTGGCTGGAGTTCTTTATGCTTCATATATCTGAATTAATTTCCTTTTCATATGATTGGGAAGTTTTCTTTAATTATTTCTGTAAATAGCCTTTGTATTTTATTTGTGTTTATCCCTGCTTCTTCACTTACATTTTTTATTCTTAAGTCATAGATCCTCTTGTCATCTTCTAGCCTTTGTATTGTTACTTCCTACTTCCTTGTTATTTTTAAGAGATCTTTCCTTTTCCAATCACACATTGCAAACCTGTTTTCAAGGTTTGATAGTCTGTCTTTAGTTTCTTTCAAGCAGCTTTGCCAGGTTTCAGTGGGTTTTTAATTTCCTGGTAATCTCTTTGAATCTGTTTCATGTATTCTAGATTTTTATATTTTTCATCAAAGGTTTCTCTCCTTTTTCTATGCTCTTCCATTCTTCCGTCTGTGTCTTCTTGAGAGGTGCTTAGCTTCTCTTTTATTATTTTTCTTATGTCTTCCTTTATTTGTATAAAGATTTCTGTTTTGAGTTATTTTATAATGTCACAAATATATTTCTTTATGCCAGATGCTACTTCTTCCAAAACTGCAGGTGTGCAACCCCTATTTCTTCTGTTAACTTCTCTTTGGCCAGTATTGTTTGGGTTGGAGGCTGGAGATTTCCTTTTGTTTCTTGCTCTTGTGATGTTTATGGTTTCTTCCAGACAAATGGATAGTGGGGTTTCCCAGCAATTCCTGTATTGGCTACAATTACTCTGAAGTATGCTGGCTAGGGATTGCTGCCCTTCCCAATCTGCTAGTGACCCCTGAAGCACAAGCACTGGTGGGGCAGGCTGGCCCCTCCTTTTCTGAGCTGGTCAGTCACTGGGAGTCTTCAACACATTAGTGTGTGTTGTGCGGATGGGGCTGGTTAAGGATAGCTTCAGAAAGATCTTATCCTTGGGTACTGGATCACACACGGGAGTGGGACTTAGTCCATGCAATTCTCACCAATCTGCTCTGTGCTAAGAGTGGCTGACTGAAGCCACTACAGTTCTGGTTCCAGACTTACCCTAGCTGACTCCAAAATGTCACCCGGTCAATCACCCTCTCCTACAGGAGGACTGAGATACCCACACTCACCATGAGCCAGTGCAGATCTCTGAGTCAGTGCTGTTTTCTGTTCCACCACGCACCTCCATGTCCACGTCTTCTCACTGAAGTTCTCGGGCTTGCCACCCCCAACTTCATTGTGACCTCATGTCTTTGGATTCCAGAGGCATTTTGTACACAGTGGGACCAGCCCTGGTTAGAGTGCATCTGGCTACAGCATCTGTCCACATTTTTCTTTTCTTTTTTTTTTCTTTCTTTTTTTTTCCCCCTTTAGTTTCTTTCTGGGTCAAGAGGATCTATCTCCTTTCATTTGGTCTTCTCCAGGATGCTTTATTCCAACATCTGAGCTGTTTCTTTCAGAGAGGCTCTTTCCTTTGCTACTTATTGATCTTCCATCTTCCAGTACATGTATTTCTAAGGAGTGTCCCTGTGTGTGTATTATATATGCATTGTTTTAGTTGAATTTTACTCCAAAGCTACTGAAAAGATAAAACTTAAGTTTAAGTTGGCATCCTTTGCCAGAAAGGTAGCTTCTAAACATTTTTCAGTTCCAGTGTTTTTTTCCCGTGTATTCTTTCCATATGGTTCCACACATTCTCTCATACAATGACAAGGCATTGGGGTTATGCTACCTGAAATGACACTATGACAAAGAAGGAAGTAAGCTGGATTTTATAGTTTACCTTTAAATCTCTGTTTACCTGTAACTATATTTCAATCTTGGATGTAGGGCCAGAGCGATAAGGTGATGTCTGTGCATATATAACTTTGTCTCCTGTGTACCCTGACTGCTACCAAGGCTGTTCATTTGTACTTCCTGGTCTTTATCCTCTTCCTGACCATCAGAGTTAATTTTGCAGAAAGCATCACTTATCCTCCTCCATTATTCTGCCCAAAAGTCTTTTACATTTCCTCATTGCTTATAGTTAAAACTGCAATTTCCCAGCATGACCTATACAATATTCATGATATAATAGAAAGTTGAGCATACGGAGAACTCTGTTATATTCCTGATTTGAGCCTGAAGTAACTATATGGGTCTGACTAAGGTATTTAACTCCTCAAAGTCTCTAATTCCCTGTCTAATTATGAAGTCATAATAAATAGATTCTAAGGTTTCTAGTACAAACACGTTGTTCAGAATTTATCTTATTTTTTCTTGGTCTTTTTCATCTAAATAAAATTCATTTCCTCTCTGTTCCATAATATATACATATTTTTAATTTCATAATTTCTGCTTTTGTTGCCGTTGTTTTCTCCATGGAAATTCCCTTCCCTTTATTGATTTCCTGATGATTACTCTTCCAAAATGTGCTGACCATTGACATCTACAACATGACAGTCAACTGAATACAGATACCAGAAGCATCAAACTCCATTTGATTAAACATCTTGTATTTTCATATTGACTCTAATTTAAACTGAAGATAGCTAATCCAAGAACTACTTTCATTCCCCTTACCTAGCTACTTCTTAACTAACTACTTCTCAATTTGCTACTTCTTCACTAATCTTTTCCCAATGATCTTTTAATGAGTGAGTCTCCACCCCTGCACCCTTCCATGAGTGCCAACCATAAACCCAGTAGGCCTTTGTATATCTCTAGTTGGTTATGAGATACTTCAATCCTACAGACTTCCCCCCACACCTCCTGCAAACTTGCTCTTCCTGAAATGCTTCCCAAACTGGAGTGATGTCATTATTTATCTAATAGCTCAGACTCCAAATTCCTTTCTTTTACCCTGGGAATCTAATCCAAAAGCAAATTGTCTTGGCAGCACTACAGAAATACATTGCAAAGATGGTCACATCTCACAGTCTTTCTTGTTCCCAGCTGAATATAAAAACCCTACAATTTCTTGTCTGGACACTTGGTTTTCTTATACGTGTTTCTACAGTCCAATTTCTACAAAGCAACCATATTATTTTAAATTGTCATCTTGTGTAAGAAAGATTCCAATCAACCCTACATATTCTGTGCTTAACTGCTTCTCCCACTTTGCTTCTGACCACTCTTTCCCCTGCTCATTCTGTCATAGCATGTCCACCTTCTTTTGTCCCCCAAGCACACTGCCTTCTTGTGGCTTTGCACTTCTTGTTCCTTCTGCTCAAACTATCCACTTTGGCTACTCTATACTCAGTTCTATCTCACTATTCAATCTCTACTCAAATGTCACATCAAAAAAGTCACCCTTTCTGATGGCCTCAGAGTATTCCTCTGCCTCTTGATCACATTGTCTATTTTATTCTCATGTAGAAATCTGGAATTTTGGCTGCTCTTTATTATTCCTCTTCTAACATTCCATGAAGACAAGTATACCATACCCATCCATGTATTTCCCCAGATTATTAACAGAACACTTGGCACCCAGCAGACACTCAGACACTTATTGAATTAGTGAGCAACTGGATGCATGAACCACAGTGGAGCCTGCCTTACCTTTCATAAAACTATCAGAACACTGGCTGTGTGTGGAACGTTCCCTGATCACAGAGCAAGAAGAGTTTTCTCTCATATGTGAAATTCATTATGCAGCTTCTCCTGGCAGCTTTTCTAAGGTATTCTTTTAGTTATTGAATATTCTGTTTGGGGGTTCTAGGGCTGAGATTCTGAAAAGCACAGTTCTGATTTGTAATTAATTCATGGTCCTTTTTTTAAAGGGGGTCCCAGGAAAGATTAGAAGAAGTAGATAGGGCTTTCTTTTGATATGACTCTTTTTTGTTTGTTTGTTTGTTTTGGTTTTGGTTTTGGTTTTTTTTACTTTACTCCAGCTATAGTTCTCCATCCTTTTAGGAGCAATGAATTCCATTTGCATTGCCTCCAACCACACCACATATTACACATATACCGATCTGCACATTCCCAGGATTCGCTGCTATAGTGGTCAGCTTCTGTTGTTGGAACAAAATAATCAACTTCTGCAACTTAAGGGAGGTTTAATTTGGAGCCAAGTTTCAAAGGTTTCAATTCATAGTCAACTGGTCCAAAGGCAGGAACATCATAGCAGGAGGGTTTGGTAGAGCAAAGTTCCTCACTTCATGATGTCAGGCAAACAAAGCACAGAGGAGGAGCCCAAGGACAGATATAGTCCCTAAAGTCACCACCCCATAACTCAACTAGACACATTCAGAAGTATATTTTGCTAATCCTCTAGGCAACTCCCAAACCAATCAAGTCAACAATTAAGATTGACCATTAGGGCTTCCCTGATTCTCAGGTTTTGAGATGTAAGTATTGCGTTCTTCAAGTCCTATTCTGAACTCTAGCGCCCTTGAATCATCCAGATGGACCTCCTTTTTAGACCTCCTTGACATGAGAGCTCCTTGCAAGCCCTCAAGTTCCAAAGTCACTTCTTTCCGTGCACCCAGCCTAGAGGCATTTACTTCCTGAAGTCTGTATCTCTGTGCTGTACCTGAGGTACCACTTTTCTCTGTTCAGTCAACCCACACCTCTTTCCATACATCTGCATTATGCTCTGAATATTAAAATAATTAACATGCCTTTTATTTTTCCAAGTGACCTCCAGATGATAGAGGAATATACAATGCATTGCCTTGAACATTCTCTTTCAGAGTATCTTTTATTGTCTTATAAATCTAAACACTTGTTTAACAATAGAACTTACCACTCTACCTACTGGCTGAAATGTCTCACATATTGCAAAGGTCAGTGCATCTTTAATCACTGACCAATTGTCAGCTCAGAGACAAATTAGTTCTTCTTGCTTTTGGAAGCACCATTTTTAAATCTTTCCAGAGAGAAGTCACCTTAATCTTTAAGCCCTCCAGGATAGAAAATTCCCCAAATGTTTATTTTAATTGTAAAATATTGGCTTGTTACCTCATGCAAAGAATCAGTTTGCTGTCAAAAAGTGCTTCCCACATGAATCTTATGGTAAAGAGTTGCACAAAAGAAAAATGCTTGGATCTGAGCAAAATGGTGATTTTGAAATTATATGATAGAATTTATTCCCCAAATAAGTTCCTTCTGTGTTTCAAATAACCCAATTATTTGACGATCTCCTTTAGTTCTTTCTTTCTTTCTTCTTTCCCTACCCCAGTTATCTTTGTACGAAGAAAAAAAGCCCATGTGTTCAGTTCACATGAAAACTTTCTCACAAACACATTTCACTAAAATCAGAGTTTGCCACTAAAACAAAAGATAAATGAAAGTCAGTGGTGGGTATGGAAGGAGAGATGGAGGAAGGAGAAGAAGGAAAGAAGCAGTGAGAAAGAGAGCTATTTTGAGACTGGGTGGTATGTCATTTCTGCCTTTCTTAACAATGAACGAGAGAGTCTCAGAGGTGTTTATACCTAGGGCTCTCTCTACTTCTTGATGAGGGCAAGAAGATCTTAAAAGAACCACTGGACAATTTGGTTTCCTATGATTACCATCTATCTGGAAGCAAAGGACAGGGGTGAGCACTCTGTGTATGCTGAGGGTCCAGTGCTGTAGATCTTCCTTTGTGCACATAACATCCACCATGGAGTTCTAGATTACTGGACTATTACCACTGGGCTTTCTACTTGACCTATTGAACATTCAACTTGAACAGCAGCCTCCTTGCATTCCTTCTATTCATTCTAATCTCCATACTTAGGGCTGGACAGCTCCTCATTTTTGCCCATGAACACTCTCTTCATACTTGTCCCCACTTTGGCCTCTATCCTGTCCTAAACACTCCTTGCTCCAAGGACAATGGAAGTTTCTATCACTCCAATACATGTGGTATATTGGCTATTGCTCTCCCGCCTGGTACATTTGTGGGGACTGACCTCTTCCCCTCAAAGTCTTTACATAAACTGCAACCTCATTATCAGCAAAGATACTATGGATCATCACACTAAGTAGAAGTGAAATAGTAAGGAACTCCTTCCTCACTGACTTGAACATCTCACCGGGAATTCTGGATCCTTTCACTGGCTACGAACAGTTCATCTGGCTTAACTGAAACACACAAGCCATTTCTTGCAAGAACTTATGTCTCACTCTTTTATGAATAGCTATGACATCATCCAAGGCTTTACTTTCAACCAAATCACATTATATGTGATACATGTAACAGGTCTTCTAAGTTCTTACACTTAGAAGATAAGCAAATAAGAATGGAAAAAAGGATTCATCTTTCCCAGGTTTTAGTATTCTATTCCAAATCTGACTTTTGTGGATATTCTCTAGCAGTAGCACTAATAATAATAATAATAATAGTTAATATTTATTGTCAGATGCCATTCTACAGTGCTGTGTACTATATTAAGCCACAAAATTCACCATAAACCCAAAGAATAGGTTAATTATTCATTACATTGTATATGTAAGGACAGTAAAGGACAAAACTTAATCAAACTGCCTGAGATTTCCAGTAGAATAGTAAAGCCAGTAAATGAACATATTTACTACAAGTCTAGAGTTCACAATATTGAGCACTACCTTATGCCACATCTTGGGGTGAGACCAGCTGCTCCTTATTACTTATTTTGTTTCATTCCCACAGAAAAGCGTGGTAAAGCTCAGTCTGGTGTTCTTCCTGCATAGTGAAGTACAGGATTTAGAATCTTACAGACCAGGAATCCTGTCCCAAGTCTCCCTTGTGCCAGGCTTTTTGAGCCCTTAAATTATTTATGCTCTCTTTAATTTTCTCAACTGCTGCTTCTTTTCCTGATATGCTTCTGACTTCCCTCTGGTGTGAAACAATTCAGTTCTGATATGAACTGCTGGAGTTTAGTATTGACCTTACAAGTTGAGGGCTCATATTTATGATATTGCCCCCATATGAGACATCAGTAGTGAGTTCAAGCATCCATTTTTAGATCTGACCAACCAGCTATGACTTGAAAAAACCTTTATCTCCTCCTGGGTTTTATGATTCATTAGAATTAATCTTGTAACTCAGAGAAAGTTTTATTTCTGTTTACTACTTTATCATAAAGACACAGCTCTGAAACAAATGGAAGAAATATTATATAGTGCAAAGATATTATGTAGAGCAAAGAGCTTTTGTGCTCTCTCTAGCTCACTGTCTTCTTAGCTGCAGAGGTTCTAGAGTAAGGATAAAACATTTAACTCTCTAATCAAAGGTGGGTATTTTTGGTAACCAACGCATCCTGAAAATACCTGGAGACCCCCCTTGATAAGTCATTTCATAAAAAGATACCCTTCTCTTTCAAGATATTCTAAAGAGTGAGGAGGTCAGAACCAGGAAGCAAAATTGTAAACCAAACATGCATTTCAGTGTACTACAAGTACAAAAAAGTATCTATCTCATGGATTTAAATTAAATGTTATTTATTAAAATTGATTGAAAGTCTTAAAACAAATGCAGATTATTTCTGTTGTCCCTCAAGCACCTTGCAGGCTAGTGTGTTCCCTTAGTTCACCCATTGTTAAGTCACACCAGAAAAAGGATGTATATTAGCAATTTATTTGAAAATCTTGGTTCAGTTAACATTACATGACTATCATTCTCATCACCCATGAGACACGTAAAACAACAAAAGATATTGTGAGCTTTTTCTGAGCTTCTATTACATTCTGTCAACGGAATCAGTTACTACAACTATGAGGATTAAGATGTTCAAACTCTGTGGAGCCTTGCTGAGTCCTCTTTTGCAGTCCCTTTTGAACTAATTGAGCTCCAGTTGGCCAATAATTCCCACTAGGAAGTATCATCATTTTTCACACAACCAATTAGCTCTATGATTCTTCAACATCCCATTGTCTCTATCTGTTCTAAAATTAATGTACAAGCTCCCCAATACTTGAAGCCAATGCCCAAGAGATGGCACCTGGAATCACTTTTATATAATGACTGGCTCTAAAGAAGATGGAGGCACTTTCTCTGTAAAGCTCCATTTTAGGGAACCATAGGGCCTGAGAGGGCTTTTGCATGAAGGAAATAGACAGCAGCACAGGAAAGCTATGTGATGAGCAGTGATGGAAGAATATCTTCAAGATTTGGAGCATTGGACTGTTCTGGAGCATGAAAATGGACCTCAATCTCCTAGGGTTAACTCCTGTAACTCTTTTCATATTCATAGAACCAAAGACTGAACAAGGACATTACTAAGGTCATTAGATGTTCTGACTTTTATAAACCTAAATAAAAATTTCATACTTAACATCTTACCCATTGAAGTGGGGCTTCTCTTTATAATTTAGAATACTGGGCAAAGAGAGGATGCGCAAAACAATCAAGGAAAATAAAATCTAGGAAGAAGGACAATAACAATAACACTTCAAAGGACAACACCAAAGAGATGCCCTTTACGTATCTATTAAAATGCACATCCTATGTTTTTAGATGCCAGTTCCAATACTATTTCCTCCAGAATGTCCACATCTCCTAAATAATCCCCTCAGTTGAATGATTCTCTATTTTCTATTAGGTAGATTAGCACCTCAATCACATCTGGCATCGGCTATTTAAGACTTGCATAAATAGTTTATAGGGCATCTGAGTTAAACTTCCTACAAAAGTATATATAATGGCTCTCATCTTGTTTCAGAGGACCTGGTTTAGGTGCTCTAGATTCATTTGCCCAGCTACCATCAGAAGTATAGGAAAAGACCATAGAAATGAAAAAAATTTATTTATTTACTATATTAAAGAGATTAAGATAGAAGAAGTCATAACAAAGCAGATCAGAACAGAACAAAATTAAGCAACACAGTATTTCACCAAAAAACAACCCGATACAACAGTAGATACCACAATGTCTCTTTCCTTGAAATAGTTGAGCATACCTTCAGGCACAATGGTATCAAACAAAACAAAATAATGTAAAACCATTAAAGAGAATGAAAGTATTACAGGGCAGTTAGAACCGAATAACAGAAAATGAACAATGATTACTATATTATCTCATTGTCCATAAAAATTTGTTTATACTACCACACATAATAAAATATAATAAGGTACTACATGATAGAACCAATGGAAACGGAAGTACAAAAGTATGGTAGGACTTCAAAACAAGATGATATTAAACCAGCACTGGCTATGATAAGGTCTTGTTTTCTTCAAAATAGCTGTTCATTCCACCACAGATAATAAAATCCAACAACCCAAATAAAACCAATCCAACTAAGAAATGGAAACATTATAAGGCTTCAAAGCAATTCAATGGGGGATCATGATTACATAAATTTTTATGTACTCTTATCATTTTTTACACTAGGGAGACTATACGGTATTTATACATGTGAGTTTGATTTATTTCACTTATGAGTATGGTCTCAAATTACTTCCATTTTTTAATAAATATCTCAATGTGATCAGACTTTACAACTGAGTAGTACTCCATTGTATAAAAAATACCACAACTTTTTAAACCATTTCTCAGTTGTTTGACACTGAGGTTGTTTCCAAGATCTGGCTATTACAAATTGTGCTTCTATAAACGTGGGTGCACATTTATCACATGGTATGATGTTCTCAGTTCTTCTGGGAATATGCCTAGAAGCAGAACAGCTGGATGAAATGGGAATTCCAATCCCAGCTTTTTGCTCTTTTTTTTTTTTTTTTTTTTTAACTTTTTATCTGTACCAGAGATCGAACTCAGGACCGCCTGCTTGCAAGGCAGGTGCTTATGCCGCTGAGCTAAATCCCCAGCCCTAATCCCAGCTTTTTGAGAACTCTCCAGACTGATCTCCACAATGGTTGCACCAGTCTACACACCCACCAGCAGTGCAGGAGAGTAGTGCCTTTTCTCCCACAGCCTCTCCAGTATTTGCTGTTGGTAATTTTATTGATCCTGCCCTTTTTTTTTTTTTTTTTTTTTTTTTTTGTCTTTTTCCTTTTTATCAGTACCAGGGATCAAACTCTGACTGCCTGCTTGCAAGGCAGGCGCTTATGCCGGTGAGCTAAATCCCCAGCCCCCTGGCCATTCTTTATGGAGTGAGATAGAATCCCAGTGTGGTTTTAATTTGCTTTCCTCTAATGAGTAATGATGATGAACATTTTTGCATGTATTTACTTGCCATTTGTATTTCTTCATCTGAGAATTGTGTGTTCATCTCAGATGCCCATTTTTGGATTGGATCTTTTAATTTGGAGGGTCTGATTTTATTTAATTTTTATATTTTAGACAGAAGTCCTTTGTCTGAAGTACAGTTCACTAAGATATTTTCCCAGTTTGTGGGTTTTCTTTTCACTATACTGGAGATTTTTTTTAACATACAGAAACTTTTTAATAAGACGTGAACCCAGTTATTGATTCTGTGAAGTATTTCCCATGTTATTTGATTCCTGTTCATCAATTTTCTACCTACCCCTATGTCTTCAATATTTTTACACAATTTGTCTTCCAACAGATTTAGTTTTTCTGCTTTAATATTCAGATCTTTGATCCATTTAGATTTTAGTTTAGTACATGGGGATAGGCATAGTCTAGTTTTAGATTTTGGCATATGGAGAGCCAGTTTTTCTACCACCATTTATTAAAGAGACTGTCATTCTTCCAGGGACATGTTTGGACCCTTTATCAAAGGTAAGGTGGTTGGGTCTGTTTCTAATTGTGGTTGTATCTTCTAATCTATTCCATTGATCTTCAACTCTGTTTTTATTCCAGTACCATGTTGATTTTTTTTACAGTTGTTTTATAGTATAACTTAAAGTCAGGGATTGTGATGACTCCTGCCTTGCCTTTGCTGCTTAAAACTGCCTTTGCTAGTCTAGATCTCTTCTGGTTCCAGATGAATTTTAATAGTGATTTCTCTAGATCTATGAGGTATGCTGATGGTATTTTCATTGGGATTACATTGAAGCTGTGTAACAGTTTTGGGAGAAGGGCCATTTCCACAATATTTATTCTTCTTATCCATGAACAAGGGATTTCTTTCTATTTTCTGAAATCCTCTTCAATTTCTTGTTCAGGGTATCATAATCTTCCCTGTATAGATCTTTTACTTCTTTCGTGAGATAATTCCTATTTCAGTTTTTTTGGATGCTAGTGTGAAGGGTGTGGCTTCTCTTCTCTTTTGGTGCTTTTTGTTAGTGTATAGAAATGCTATTGATTTTTGAGTATTGATTTTGTACCCAGCTACATTGCTGAATTAATTTATTATATGTAGGAGACTTTCAATGGAGTTTTAGGGGTTTTCTATATAGAGTATCATGTCATCTGCAAATAATGATAATTTAACTTCCTCTTTTTCTATCTCTGCCCCTTTTATTTCTCTCTCTTGTTTAATTGATCTGGCTAGTATTTCCAGTACTATGTTGAATAGGAGCAGTGATAAGGGATATCCTTGTCTTATACCTGATTTTAAGGTAAAGGCCTTCAGTTTTGGGCCATTTCATATGATACTGGCTGTTGGTTTGTCATAGATGGCTTTTATCATATTGAGGTAAACACCATCTATTCTAATTTTCTGTAAGGTTCTTATCATGAAAAAACATTGGACCTTAACAAAAGCTTTTTCTGCATCGATAGAAATGATCATGTGATTCTTACTTTTGGCTTTATTGACATGGTGAATTACATTTATTGATTTACATATGTTGAACCATTTCCTGTATCCTGTTTGCCAATATTTTATTGAGGATTTTTGCATGTGTGTTCATTAGGGAGATTGGCCTGTAGTTCTCTTTTTTAGTTGGATCTTTTTCAGGTTTTGATACTAGAGTAATATTTGCTTCCAGGAATGACTTAGGAAGGATTGCTTCCCTTTTGATTTTATTAAAGAGTTTGAGGAGTGTCGGCATTAGGTCTTCTGTGAATCTGTCTGGGGCTGGGCTCTTCTTTGTAGGTAAGGACTTAATTACATTTTCAATTTAATTAATAGAAATTGGATTATTCAGCAGATTTACATTTTCTTGACTCTCCTTTGGTCCTTCATATGCTTCTAGGAATCTGTCCATTTCTTCTGTGTTATTTAACCTATGAGAGTAGAGGTTTTTGAAATAGGTATTAATGGTCTTCTGTATTTCCACAGAGTCTGTAGTGATTTCACCTTTTTCATTCCTTATTGCATGAATTTGAGCTTTTTCTTCCCTTTTTTTAGTAAAATTGGCTAGGGGCTTATCAATTTTATTTATTCTTTCAAGGAACCAACTCTTCGATTCATTGATTTTTTGGATTGTCTTCTTAGTCTCTATTGCATTAGTTTCTGCTCTTATTTTTATAATTTCCTCTCTTCTTTTGACTTTGGGCTTGACTTGCTCTTCTTTTTGTAGATCTTTGAGGTGTAACATCAGGTTGTTTATTTGTATTCATTCTGTTTTCCTGATGTGGGAACTCAGTGCAATAAATTTTCCTTTGAGGACTGCTTTCATTGCATCCCACAGATTCTGGTAAGTTGTATTTTTATTTTTATTTGCTTGTAGGTGTTGTTTAATTTCTTCTTCAATTTCCCCTGTGACCCACTGATTGCTCAAGAGTACATTATTAAATTTCCATGTGTTTGTGGGATTTTTGAAGTTTATTTTATCATTAATTTCAAGTTTCTGTGATCTGATAACATGCATTGGATAATTTCAATTCTTTTGGATTTATTTAAATATGTTCTGTGGGCTAGTATATGGTCTGTTTTAGAGAATGTCCCATGTACTGCTGAGAAGAATGTATATTACGATGTTGTTGGATGGAATACTCTGTATATGTCTATCAAGTCCATTTGTTCACAGATGTGATTCAGTTCTGTTATTTCTTTGCTGATTTTCTGTCGGGTTTATCTGTCGCTTGGTATTAATGGTGTGTTAAGGTCTCCTGTTATAATTGTGTTATTGCTTATTTCATTTTACATTTCTATTAATATTGCTTTGTACAACTAGGTTTTCTGGAATTTGGTGCATATATATTTAAGATAGTTATCTCTTCCTCTTGAAGTTTTCCCCTAACCAGTACGTAGTGACCTTCTTTATCTCTTAGGGTCATTCTTGGTTTGAAGTTCACATTGTCTGCAAACAGAATAGTTTCCCCCGCTTGTTTTTTCAGGTATGTTGCATGAAATATTGTTTTCCATCCTTTGACTTTCAGTTTGTGAGTTTCCATTTAGATTACATTGGTTTCTTGCAGACAGCATATGACTGGATGTTTTTTCTTGATCCATTGTTCTAGTCCATTTCATTTAATTGGTGCATTAAGACCATTTACATAAATGATTATATCCATTATATATTGGTTTATTGCTGACATGTTATCTTTCTGCTGTTACATCTTTTCTTTCCATTCTGTATAATGGTCTGCCTTGCTTAGTGGTTTTTTCCTATGTGTATCTAGACTGTCTTTCAGTATTTTTTGCAGGGTTGACATGGTGACCATGAAGTTCTTCAGCTGTTCTTTGTCATGGAAGTATCTTATTTCTCCATCTCTTCTGAAGGATAGTTGTGCAGGGTACACCCATCTAGGTTGAAAATCATTTTCCTTTAGGATCTTAAATAGTTCACTCCATGCTCTTCTTGACTTCATTGTTTGGGTTGAGAAGTCTGCTGTAATTCTGATAAGTTTTCCTTTATAGGTAATATGTCTTTTGTCTCCGTTTTTAGTATTCTATTCTTATGCTGGATTTCTGGAATGGTGATTATTATATGTCTGGGTGTAGTTTTTATTTTGGTTATGGCTGTTTGGAGTTCTATATGCTTCACTAATCCTGATGTCAGTTTCCATTCTCAAGTTTGGGAAATTTTCAGCTGTTACTTCTGTAAATAGCCTCTTGATATCATTTGTCTTGTCCCCTTCTTTTTCATTTATCCCTATCAATCGTATGTTGATTTTCTTTGCATCATCTTCCAGTTGTTGAATTGTTATTTCCCGATTCCTTGTTATTTTAAAAATATCTTTCCTTGGGGCTGGAGATTTAACTCAGCGGCATAAGCACCTGCCTTGTAAGCAGGCAGTCCTGAGTTCAATCCCCAGTATCGAAAAAAAAAAAAAAAAAAAAAAAAAGAAAGAAAGAAAAAAATCTTTCCTTTCCTGTTGACTAGTTGCTATCTCATCTTCGAGGTCTGAAATTCTATCTTCACTTTTGTTGAGTCAGTTTTGACAACATTCAATGGAATTTTTATTTCCTGTATATCTCTTTGAATCTGTTTCATGTACTCTCTTTGTTTCTTATATTGTTCATCCAGGGATTCTATGTTTTTGTTTTGTTCCTCTAACTTTAACTGTGTCTTCTTTATTTTTTTTTTTTTTGTCTTTTTCATTTTTATTGGTACCAGGGATCGAACTCATGACTGCCTGCTTGCAAGGCAGGCACTTATGCCACTGAGCTAAATCCCCAGCCCCAAACTGTGTCTTCTTTAGATGTGTTCAGCATCTCTTTCATTACTTTTATCATTTCTTCTTTTACCTGGGAGATTACTTCTAGTTTGAACACCTTTAAAGCTTCCTGGAGTTGCTTTTTTATTTCAGTTGCTGTTATTTCAGGTATTTCCGGTGTATGGCGTATATTTTCTTCTATGTACATGGCTCCTAGGCTTTCTTGGGATGGGCTGAAGGTTTGAAATTGCGTTTGATCTTTCATTTTGTCATTTTCCTATATTTCTGTGTTTCAAGTGTTGTTTCAAGGCTTCCCGTGGGCCTGTTGGAAATCATCTCCTATGCCCTTGGCTACTGGGACGGAATGGAGGTTGCTGAGTGTTGTCCAGTCAATCCCTCAGGCCCTCCCATACCACCTCCAGTGTTCCAGGAAGCTGGGAGGGCACCTAACCACTGTGGATGAGGATCCAAAGCTCTCCCAGGCAAGGCCCAATATGCTGTAACTCACTTCACATGCCCTCAACTCCCGTGATTGAAGAAGGTTGCTGGACATAATCTAGTTGGGCCACAAAACCTCCCAAGCCTAGCCTAGTGTGGCTGGAAGGTGGGCAGGTTCTTGAAAATTGGGAGAGATGATCTTAAACTCTCCTAGGGCTTGGGATGGTGAGCAGGAACTCAACCCAGCTGGCATCTGAGTTCCCTGGATTGAGAAAAAAAATATTACAATTTGGTGAAATTGGGATGGTAGACAATCAACCCCCTTCACTGCACAGAAATACTCCAACCCATATGAGGACTAGAATGAAAGCCAGAAACTATGTTTATGAAAATTCATTCAGGCTTTGGACTTCAGAACAGGCCCAGAAAGATGTTGAAAATCTGCTTCTGTTGAAACTTCCTTGGTAACAAGAGTAGGATTGGAAGCTGTCACTTTACCATGAGGAACCTGGATAAACAGCTTTAAGAATTCTAATTTTTAAAACACTATTTTAATTTTCCAGTTTCAGTCTTCCAAATAATCCAGTGTTTTGTATAGAATAGTTATAGGTGAGTGTTTATGAAACTAAATAGTAGCAAAAATGATCAGGCAAGACCACCACGGATGAACTGAAGTTTGATCACCTGCCGGTATGGTCTGCCCCACTCCAGAGTCAGTGTGGATCCCCACAGGTTTTACCAAGGGTCTTTATACTTCTAGCAACTGAGCTATTTTGAGACTGGCTTCTGAGTCCCACAAGCAGGATAGGAGTAGGTATCTGAAATTCTCCTTAGTCTTCCAAGTTAAAATTGCAACCAGAAATTCTCTCTGATTAAAACAAATAATATTGCTATGTCTCTAGGGAAAAACAGATTATTCAATTCTATTCCTCTAGTATTCTTGAGGCAGAAAATTAGGGATGTCAAACTGGACAAGTGGAGAGATCCAGGCCCAAGCCCTGGAACCAATCAGAAAGTGTTATCAATTCTTACTACAAGAAGCCACACAAGTTTTTGATAGGACAGCCCAGATTGGCATCAGTTTGAGGAACTGGAGATAAAAAAGACAGCTGTCATTAAGCTGGAGGCTATTGTTACCTCTTTCAGGGGCCCACCCTGCACTTGCAGAATGTAATGTTTTTCTTAATTGGCATGCACTCACTTTACAAAGCATGTTTCTTTTCTTTTCCTACCTTTAATAAATGTAGGAAATGATCTTACTACACTTTAAGATTGTTTTGCCCATTTTTTTTTTTTTTTTCTTCAGGGCAGGCAGAAACTAAAAATAATCTCTGAAAGTTCACATAACTAGAACATGGGCACACTTTGACTCTTTCTTGATTCTGGATTCAATGTTTTCTTTCTTCTTCCTGCCTTTCACTTGGTTCCATTTCTCTACCACTTCTTTATCAGCCTCTTTCCTGCAAAGGTCTCCACCTTTATCTTCTAGCCTCAACCTCTCCATTTTTCCCTCTGTTTCTTTGCATTTGTTTGCCCTCCAACAACACTGAGTGTAAAATAGCAAATGCTTAATCTGTTTGACCTTTTAGTTTTCTAGAGTCCATTAATTCTCCTGAGACATTCTTTCTTCACTTATGCTAATACAATTGATTGGACTCCAGATTTCTTTTTATCAATCACATTCCAGCTGGGCCTTTGTAATGCTGCACTCCAGCTACTTGATTGGACTTGGTAAATCCCAAATTTCCATGGCCACACAGCCAGGCAAAGTAACTCAGGAGAGTTTAATTCCACAAATAGTTAATCTCATTTTTATGTGCTGATTTTTCTAGTTTCCCTCAACAGTGTAATATATTTTTAAATTCCAGGAACACTTTATTGTAACCTCTCATTTACCAACTGTGATGATAATACTCAATGTTTATTGGGTGCTTATTATGTTTCAGTCACTGGGTTAAGTGCTTTGTGTAAGTTCATTGATTTAATTTTCTCAATAACCCTGTGAGATGTGGAATTATATTTGTGTTTTATTTTTAGTTTTGAAAATGATGTGCCATACTTTACAAAAATAAAAACTGAGTTTCAGAGAGATTAATACAATTTCCAAAGACCCTAGCATGAATTTGACTCTTACTATTTCCCTTTTGGCCATTATTCCTTTGCATAGATTGAGCTAGTAGCACCTATCTTAAAAAGCCCAGAGCCACAGCAGGGATAATTTTCATAATTCTATTCTCAAGAAAATTCCTTATTCCCAGTTATTTCTCCTTCACCTCCAAATACAACCTACTTAAACTTCATACATAAAATAAGATACATGGTGGTAAAAGCTAGCTTAAATTTAGATTGAGTGACACAGACAATACATTCAAAAGAAGAATGAAGAAGTGTGAGGTGATATAACTTTGAGGCACTAAATGCCATTTTCACATGGAATATGGTCCAGACAGATGGAAAAGAGTTAGGACATCCTCTGAGATGGGAGATGTCCTGAACCCAGGTTCACAGACAACAATACACCATCTACCTTTGTCAGCAGCATGCCAATTGTGTCTTCATGGAGGAATAAAGAAAGACATAATTGGAAGAGACCTAACATGAAGATGCATGGGCTGTACAGATAAATAAATCTTGTGTACACTGTCAGCATTTAGAATTTCATTTATCTCAAGCAGGATTTTCACATTTAAAGACTCCATGGGTTAAAGTATTTTCTTTTGACTATCAAAAATCAGGGAATATAAGAAGTGGTGTATAGTTCCTCTAATGCCTTGCAGAGGCAATTCCTATAAGTCTAAAGAAAGGCAACCATTTATCTAAAATTCTTCTGAGCTACATATCATTTATTTAAGGTGCATTATTTACTTAACTGAGAAAAAATTTGCAGGAACATAGACACCGATTAATCTCTTTACAATGTACATATTGATTTATTATTTCTTATTGTGTCAACCACAATGGGTTCTTAAGAATCAGCAAATTAACAAACCTTTAGATTATCTCACCAGCCACATAAAAGTGAAGACCAAGTCTCAGATTCTTACTCCTATGTAACTTCATGCGACTACCAAAGTGCCTGCTCTAGCATGTAACACATTTTTAAAATCTCTATTCAATAAAATACTTCAGAGAAAGAGGGATTTATTATAAGGAATTGACTTATGGTAATGAAAACTGTGTTCATCAGCCATTTAGCTTTAGAATCAGGAAAGTCAGTAGTATGTTGTGCCATTCAGTTTGGTTCTAGAGGTCTAAGAGTCAGATAAATCAAGCAGGGAACCCTAGTCTGAAAGCAAGAAGTGAGGACTTCTATCCCTACTCAGACATGTCAGCAGGATTAAAGAAGCAGATGCCTCATTCTTATGTCTTTTTTTATTCAAGGGTTCAAGAAGGTCTGATGCCACCCCTCCACAATGAGGAAGACTATTTATCACCATTGTTTACTAATTCATCCTTAAGCTAACTCATCCAAAGACAAACCCACCACTGATTTTGGGTCATTGCTTTAACCAGAATGTCCCAGTGTTTAATCTGGACACCTGTGGCATGCTCAAATTGACACATACGATTAACTACCACTAATTTTTTTTCCATATCTGACCCCCATGGACCATGACCTCTAAATCCAATTTCCCTTGCTCTTAATAATTCAACCCTCCTCTATTTGTGTATGTCATTGCTTTACCTAGATACACTTTTTCTTAAAGATGCCTCAAATTTGGTCTGGAAGTATAGCCCACTGGTAGAATGCTTGTCTATCATGTACAAGGGATTGCGTATAATCCACAGAGCTTCAACAAACAAACAAAAACTCAACATTTCATAAGGAACTCATTAATTTATTCAATATTTATTTAATTTCCTATACTCCATCACAACATTTATTAGCCATTTTTTTTTTTTATGACAAGCAGTGAGTTTCATAAAACTCTGTCAAGGGAAATATTCTTGGCATCCTCTTTTTATAGATGAAAAACAATGAGGCTCAAAGATCTCAGAATAATTTCCAAATGTCACAATCTACATAGTGCCAAACCTAAGGTTTGAGCACAGACACCCCTGTGTTCTAAACTTCTAAGTAGTACTATGTGTTGTGGAAACATGGAAGGTTTCAAGGTGTGAGCAAAACATGTTACTGCTGTGTACTGACTATCACAGCCAGGGTATCTGTAATAAAGAATGACACACATCTCGAAAATGAGTCAAGAAAAGCTCTCTCCCTAGGGAAGGAGCTATTGCATTTTCTTCTCTGAAAATTCCCTTCTCATAGGTGCCTATTAACGAAGTGCCTTTTATTTAGTGAATTCAGCTGCAAGCATGGGCTTGAAGTACCCAGTAGCTCTAGATGAATATTTGACCCATTAACTGAGACAAAGCAAGCTCATAGATTTCCTTTCCTCCTTCCCCACCTCCAGGGAATGACTGTTTGCACAGTAGCATGCCTCATCTCCCCCTGCCTCAGTATTTTAAATGGGGACATCAATATCACTGCACAAAGGCTCACAGGTCACCAGGGAATTGGCAATCCCATCTGTAATGGGCTCTTTATACTGAGAAGGCTGAATAGCTGGGGTGTGATACACCAGAGGAAATGAAGCTCAGAGTGAAATCACTGCTTTAACCAGTGTGTCCCAAATGTGTTCCACAGACCAATCCTGGGAGACATTATGGGAAAAACAAGATTGCCATTGATGCATAGTAAATTTTATGTCTTGTAAATACTTTTTACCTCATCATATTTTAGAAATTCTCACTCTGTGCTGGAATATTAAAGGCTCTGAAAAGTTCTGCAATATAGACTTTAATCCAAATTCCTAAAATTCATTTTGATATAGAGCATATCTTTCTCCTAGTTTGATTTCCACAAGATCTATTAACAATGCACAGAATTAGCAGTCCTTGAATTATGGTTTGGAAAACCTTGATTTAAAGTACCCATGTTAATTACTTAGTTTTAGACTGTTGGATAGTATTTAGAATCACACAGCTATGAAGAATGAAAAGTTCAACTCATGAACCCTTTGTATTCTCGAATGGTTATTAGATAGTTGGCACTAGCTTTCTCCCTAAACACTTTCTTAAATTGTCCACAGCTTCCACGATAACAGCCCTGAAAGAGGAAGGGCTCAGAATGAAGCTAATGCACAACTCTGACTACCACATTCTGTGAAAATATTTCCCCTTTCCTGCTTTTGTGTCTCTTCCTTCACTAGTGTGTTCTAAGTCATTTTACTACGACTGTAACAGCGTTCACCTAAGTCTTCAATCTTCCATATGTATTACATTGTTCTAAACCAAATAGAACACACATAACACACACAGCCAAATACAGCCCCTGTTACACACCTTGAATCACTATTTGGAGCCGAGACATCAATAATATTCAGGTTCTTATATTTTTCTACCACTTTACATATATTTATCTAGAAAGTGTAATTTTTCTTCAGTTACATTATGAATGCCAGAACTATGGATAACCAGCAGTGTTAAAGGAAAATTTCACTTCCTCCTTGTTATGGGCTGTGTCCCATCATACTAATTGTCAACACCTCAGTATGCGACATTGTTTGAAGAGAATGCCTTTACAAACATAATCAAGTTAAAAGGAGTTCATTAGGGTGATTGCAATGTAAAATGATTGTTGTTCCCATGAAAAGGAGAAACTTGGACACACAGGGAACGTGAAGATAGCCAGCACATGACCATGTGGAGTTAGACACCTAAAAGCTAAGGACAGAAAGTTTGAACACGTGCTTGCTTCATAACCCTCAAAAGAAAGACTTCACTAGTAACTTGATTTTGAACTTCCAGGACCCAGAATTGTGAAACAGTATTTTTCCTCTATGTAAGCCACCTGGCTTGAGAACTTTGTCAGAGCAATCCTGGAAAAATAGTAGAGTTCCCGTTTTACTAATTTGGAAAAATCTATCCCATCAATACCCTGGAAGTTTCCTTCATATCACTCTCAATTAAGTTACGAATCTATGTTTAAATCAATCAGTGAAGAGAGAAGCGTAACAATTGGCTTAAAGAAATCACCTGGAAAAGGTTTCTAAATGAGCTGCATCAACATGGCACAGAATGAAGCAATGACATTTAAAGAGGTAATTACATCTCCATCTTAACAGGAATTGTGTAACACTGGGATTTCAAAGACACACAAGAAAGATCTCTATTTTGAGAATCCTCAAAAGAATGATGCTGGGAAAAAGAAGAAACCAACGAAAAGAAGAAAAGCTAAAAAAGATGTATGGAATGAAAATCAATGAACAGACGTATGAGAAGAAGTTGTCAAGTGCTACAGAGAAGACAGATGAAAAATGAGAAGAAAACATCAGATTTGGAAATTAGTCAGTCACTGTGTCTTTATTAAAAATGATTTCATTGGCACTCCAAAGTAAACGAAGCATCTACTTTAATACAGGTGTGCAATGGGAAGGTGAGAAATTAAGCGTATATTTTTGTAAGACATTTTTCTAAATTTCAGATCATTTTGCAAGACAGGTATAAACACATAAGGAAAATGCCAAAGAAGATGCAGCATTCAGGAAGGTGTTGCTCTTGCTGCTGCTGGTGCTACCCAAGATTTAAGATGCTAGCTAGGCTCCACAATTTCCAGAGTAAAGACAAGGATTCAGTGCAAGAGGGTTCCAGAAAATAGACTTTAAATCTCATTACCAAAAGTCAGACTTTTTCTGTTAGTTCGCACTGTTAAGGGCAAACAGTTTTTTCCCATATCCATTTCTTCCTTGCTGTGCTCCAGCAAGCTTGAGTGTGTTATTTCACTGGTCATTATCAGTCCCTCGTTTTCCTCCTGGGAACAAACCCATCTCTGCAAATCAAGGTTTTCCCGCTGTTCTGTGTCAGTCCCTTTCATGTACGGAGCCTTATCTCACTCAGAAATCCACGATTCAATGGCAAATTATTCACTGTTGATGTTGGCCCCATGGCCTCTTTAACTCTCAGATTCATCTATGTCTTCCAACACAGACATTATTAGCAAGGATGTGATGATTTGAAACCCATCTGTCTTATTTTGTCTCATTTATTAGTTCTTTTTTAAAAAAAATGAAAATGCAAGGTCCCATTATTGGTCTTTTTCAGTGCTATGTTTATATACATGCCAAAAGAAACTGGTCAAAATACTTTTAGAAAACATTCTACGAAGATTAGCTCAGACACAGTCTGGTATCAGAGTACCACATCTCACATTCTTTGTTTCAGGAAATGACAAAAATATTCTGGAGACTGCATATTTCATTAAAACACCAGATTATCTGTGGGCAATTTCTCTGTTCCTCTACCTCTTCTCTTTTATTAAGCTCAATTCACAGATTTACCAAGCAAACTGTTGCTGTGTCTCTAATTGGTAGTGTTTGAATCTGCAACTCTTACCAAGTTTTAGAAAATCAATTTACTTGCTTAATAGGTAGGACCATTACTATTTATCTCCATACATCTTTTCCAAGACTTCAAACTTCAGCAGAGATACTGCTTGCCTTAACCAGAATAAAAGGCACTAAATAAATCTTGGCGAGATAGCTAGCTGGATGAAGGAGAGAGGAAAGGAGGGAAGGAAATTATTAATATATTAGTGGCTTAAGATTTTCTTAAAAAATCAGCTAAATTTCAAATGCTTTCAGTTTCTTACTTAGGAAATCATGGCTATGTTTTTGACAAGAATCTGTCACTCAATATGCATGCTGCTGTCTAGGCAACTTGCAGAATTCACACATATCTCTCAATGGGCATTTCAAAATTTCAGACTCACCTAAGCTTCTCAAATCTGATTGCAGGTATTTCTATTATTCGCGTGGCTATATGCTAATGAAATACCTCATGTGAACAATCTTTTTGGGAAAATGTAGAATCACCCTAACAAAGATTAAATCATAAATGCTTAAATTATAACATATTAACCACAGCAGTGTCCCATGGAATAGGAACCAAGATCTATCAGAGATGCAGAACCACTGTGAATAGATTCAGAAGTTGCTATAGAGATAAAAGCTGGAGCTTTTTGGAGGATAATGGAGGGGCCTATTCATCTATCCTTGAGATTAAGCAGGTATAGAGATCAACCAGACCACCAATTCAGAGTTACAGAAGGTTAATGTATTTATGAATAGGTAGTGACATATCTGGTTATTTTCTATATATGTTTTCCATATTTCAAACCTGAGCAGAAATTAGAGAAAGAAGGATGAGGGAACAATAGTAAAGACAAACGAGTTATAAGAGTTGCCTGGAATCCCCAGAGAATCAGGAACCCTGGAGGAAAACCGGAAATGTCTTTCAGCACCAGCTCCTTGGATTGTGGGGTTGACATTCAGAAGAAACTGGTTCTCTTTGCCCTGGAGTAGAAGTCATAGTTGGGTGAGAAATAAGAAAAACAGAAGGAGGACATTTAGAGAGAGTGGGAGTTGCTGGAGTGCAGGCACTGAGCCACCAGACCATAAGTCACCAGACCAGTCACAACCTGAATGAACAAGCTGCCTCTCTGAAAATTAAAAAAAAAAAAAAAATATGTTCTCACATCTACTTTTAAATTTCTCTTGGGATTAATATTAACTCAAGAATGCTAAGGGACAGGGTTATTGAAAATAATTCATGTTACTTTTACTATCATTACATAACAAAACATTCCAAAACAAAAATAATTATTTTATTTTACTGTTTCTATGGGTCAGTGGTTGGGAAAGATTTTGGTTAGATATTTATGCTCAAAGATCCCTTTCACAGTTAAAATAATAGATGCATATGAAAAAGCAGGAAAGAGGGAGCTACTAGGGCTTCCAGCTAGGGGACCTGTGCAGGCTTTCCATGCAGGCGAGTGGCAAGGAAGCTAGCTTGGAGGTTGAAGGCTTCAAAGGGTATGTCCACTGAGGAAAGCAGAGATGGCATGGCCTTTTACAACACAGCCTCAGAAACAGCAGTGTGGATTCCATCACATTGTGTTCTTTCCTAAAGTTACAGGAGTCCACCCAGATTCAGGAAAGGGACAGCCAGAGTCTACCTCTTAGTAGAGGGGTGGCAAGTTTCTAGAAGAAAAAATGGGGTGGGAAATATTGTTGAAACACTCCTTTATTCTGTATACACAACCAAAAGACCCAAGGAGTAATTGGTTCTTGAACTTTTGCACCAGGACATTGCCCAGGAATTCCTAAATTCAAGCAATAGCAATAATAAACAGTAAGAAAATACTGTATCTGTTTGCAATTTGTGGGCAAAGTTGGAGATTTCAAGTGAAGTTCTGATAACCCCTCCTGTATTTCTCCTAACATAGAGATAGTTTCTCTCTAGAGGGTGAGTTATGGAGAAAAATGAAGCCCACACAAAAAAATATATAAAGTAGTGGTAGTTTGACCGTCTCTCAGCTTTGATTTTTCTCATCTGTGCAAAGGAGAGGCCCTGCTCCAAGGCCCTCTCTTGATCTTCCAAATATTTCTTGAATCTATAATGAATAAAACCACAGCAAAATATCCCAACAAGATGCAGAGATAATCAACTATTTTCTGACAATACAACAAAGAAAACAAGTTTTTAGGTATGATAGATTTATTTGTTCTTTTCTGGACAAAAGTTTGAATATGAGAAGTAAACAGCCATGTGAAGAAATATAACTCTGAGTCTCCTTCCAATCTTTCTGATTTTCAGATATATACAGTGCTTTTTATCTAAGCAACATAATACATGATTCAAAGATAAACTAATTTTAAGAAATGGAGATAGATTAATACAATATTTACTGTTCCAAAAGAAAAGAAAGTTGCTATAATTCTCCAACATTTTTCTTCCTTGTAACTCTCTAAAATGCTTGGTACATGGATTACAAATGAACCTTGGGAAGAAGCAAGCAGAGGGTTTTGATTAAATAGTACATTGGATAAACAATGCTGAGACATTTTAATGAGGTCAAATAAAAGGGCTGTGCTGAAGAGAAATATTTAAAAATTTACACTGAGCCCATGTACATAAACCATTTCCAATAGAACTGAGCTCTATTTCTTCTCACTGTGCCATTATCAGAAGACTAAATTCACTCACTGATTTTGCTACCATGAATGATCTAGGACTCCGTAGTACAGATTTCCATTGCAGGCTTTTTAAAAATTACTGACATTCATTCTAATGAAATTTACATAAATAGACATCCTCTTTAAAGTCAATGGCATTTAGGTTTTTGCTTCTCCTCACGAATGAAAAACAAAGTTTAATAATATGCCTTTAGGCTTTTTATGAGAAAAATGTCAAAATATTTCTTCTTCTCCACGATGCATTCTGATAACCAGAGAATCATGGGACATATGGAATTTAATTCAAGACTTTTATTGCTTGGACAAAATACCCAATACCTCCAAGTTAAAGGAGGAAAGGTTTGGTTCAGTTCACAATTTGAAGAGGTTTCAATTCATACTCAGCTGGATACAAAGCAGAATGGCATGGAAAAGGAGAAATAATACATGGCATGGTAGACAGGAAGCAGCTCAGGAGACCAGGAGAGGGTGGAGGATACATACCCTCCAGGTCATACCCACAGTGACCTACCTTTTCTCACCAAATTTCACTTCCCAATATCATGCCCAGCTATAAATCTATCAGTGGATTAATCCAGTATCACACAGCCATGACCCAGTATCACACATTCATATTTTAGTCACCTATCAAAAGGTCCACACATGACACTTTGGGAGGATATCTCCATATAAGCCATAACACTTGGTAAGCAAAGTGGCTGGACTCATTATGAGTAACTGTTGCTGAATCTAATCTCAATATGATTGGTTTGGAGATGACGTATAAACTTTGTAGTCAGAATGAAAGGAAGAAAAAGGGAATCATAGTAGTCAATCAGCCAGCTAGATAAGAATCAGTCACCATGTTCAATAAGTAAGATACTGAAGACTTTAAAATAGTTTGAGTTGGCATAAATGTCCAGAGGCAACTTGCAAAAATCAGTGATACAGTGGAATGAGGTCAGGAAACTGAGAACAGCAAAAGCATCACTGAAGACATTAACAGACATACTCCATTCAGTGCAGAAAATAGTTGAGAATGAGTTTTTAAATTATTTACCAAAGTAAGGATTGAATAGAAGATCATCAGATGACTGGGATAGTGAAAGATGAGTATCTTACAGCAGAAGCACCAGGAGAACTGGGTCTCAAAAGAGCAGAGCTTTTAGCACAGGTCTGTGAATCAAATGGTTTGTGATGGCCCAGGAAACTAGAACTCGATTATCTTCTTCCCCTCAGATCTCTGTGTCTTAGGAAACAAGTTTTCCTGCTTAAGTGGGCCACAGAGAAATGTGAGCTCTAAAAGAAGCAAGATTCAGTGACAGCTACGGAGTGAGTTGCACGCACACAGAAAACATGAGGCAAAGAATCACTTACTGCAGAGGAGAGGTCTCCAAAGGGCAAAAAGAAAGGTCGGGGAGGCAGAAGTAATACAGAAACATGGATCTGAGAAACCAAAGAAGGGAACTGATTTTGGCACTCTGTAAAAAACATATACCTACGTAGACACCTTCCAAAAAACGGAATGGAGTTTATTTGAGAAGGCTGCTCCAGAAAATGGAGTAAAATTAAACTTAAAATATTATTTCCATTATATATGAATAGATATATTCCCATATAACAACAGTATACATATATACTTTTAAAATTTGTTTGCTACTTATTCCGAGATGCATCCTATCTTCTCATCTGGAATTGTGAGCTGAAAAGAGAGGGCTGTGATGCACATCAACATTTTGAGCACTGATTGCTGTGAAAGCTAGATGGATCCAGCCAAATGAAGATTATCTGGGAGTGCTCACATCCTTCTCTTTTGTTTTTCTTTTTCATTTGCTACTATTCAAGATGAGTAACTTTTCTCAGCTGAGCTTCTTACAGTGTGGCCCAGTTTGTTGACAAATGAAGCCGAGGACAGCTTGGACACAGTTTAGAGATGACCCAAGTTCCTTCTCATTTAACTAGTTGACCCTTTGTTCCTGATGTCTGATTGGGTTCAACCCCCGAAGCTTCTACTTCTGCATCACAGTTCTTGTTAGCCTGTGATGTTCCAAAAGGTTGTCTCTTGCTAATTCCATTTACACAGTACCATGTCAGGCCTCTGAAACTTAAAGATGTCACGGAAGAAAACTTTTGGAAAAATCCAGAAAAGCCTTGTCTCAGATTTTCAAACCAGCTCACAAACTAAAGCAGGTAAAATCACCACTAGTCATCCGGGGAAACTCTTTAGAAGTAGTGAATTTGAAGTCACTCAGACATATAACTCATTCTGATAGGAAGTCCAGCATCACAGAATTGATTTCCCCATTATTATTGCTTTCTGGTTAAAATGATGCTGGACAGTTGTGGATATAACCCCTAAAAAGATCATAATAAGCAAGCAAGTGTATTTATTTATGATGTTCTAGCTTTGCTCCATAAAATCATTGTATTAGAGCAGACAGAGCTTCCATTTAAGTTCATTGGTCTGATTCTGCCTTCTGACTGAATGTTTCTAAGCCTCCTAATAGAAAAATAAAATGACTTAAGCAAACTCATTTCTTTTGTTCTACACAAATCTCTAAATTTTAAAAATGAGCCTGCTCGTTTCATTTTGTTTTGAGTGCATGTCTAGCAGCAGAGATGTCTAAATTTTATGTACATGCCAGTAATTCTGGACAAGCCACACCTTTCTGTCTACCAGACAGCCATATCGACAGAATATAAAAATTAGTTACTCTAATTTGTTTTCTTTTTGCATCAAAATGCATGAAACATGACAATGGGGCTTTTTGCTCCTGTAACTAGTGTGTCATATGGAATTCTTTCTTTCTGGTCACACTCAACTGATGAGCCATATGGCACCAATGTCTTGAGAAGAATTTGAGCAAGCTTTTCCAAATACAAAATATTATTCAGATTTCCCTAATTTATGCAAATGAGGCCATTCATTTTCCTACCTAATCCTCTGGAGATGCTCCAAGGTTTGAAATGGAAGAAATTCTTCTTTCAAATATATGCAATCCACATTAATTGCTTTTGACAGCAAAAGGAGGGATGGTTAGATACTGCAGTAGTATACTTTAATCATATCACCTCTGCAGTAAACTCCGCTGAGTACAGTGCTCTGACGAATAAGCATGCCGAAGTGTCCTTCTTCCCCATAGAATCAAAATCCAGGCAGCTCTTATTTCCAAGCTGCATTTTAATGTAAATGAATATGTGGCAGTGGAAGAAAAAAAAGAGCAAAACTGAGAAAGAGGGGGGAAAGAGCTGACTAATATCTGAGGACAGAAACAGTGAGCTTCCCATTCAGGCACTTCCTGTGGAAGAAAGAAAGGTCAAGGTCTTTGGAATGACAGCGAAACCTTCTGTAAAGTCTACCTTTTCTCTACACTGGCCCACACTCCCTACAGTCCAATCCAGCTTTATTTTCTGCATCTTCAGAATCCTGGTCCTTTACCCCCATCTCTACATTTGCATTCAATGTATTCATTGTTCATGTTTTGAGATGTAACTTGAATGCCACCAAGTTCTTGGAATCCTTCTTCACCAGCTAGAAATCGTCTTCTGTTCTCTATAATACCATAACTCATTCAGCTGTTCTGCTTCTTTGTCATAATCAGACACTATAGTTTAGTAATTCATATTTATGTCTTACCTTCTTAAGGCTTATGCCCATGGGGAAATAAAAATTATAAGCTGATGAAAGTAAAAACACGTTATTTATTTAATTCTTACTTAGCACAAGGTCACCCAAGATACACAGATTTTAAAGTAACATATTCATAAAAGAATAAACAAATAGCTGATATGCCAAAGTATAAGTCCCACACTTAAGGTTTCAGACAGTATTTTCCAAGCTCTATCTACATTTAAAACATTTAGCATGATGTCTGTTACTTTTGATTTTCTTTATGCTGTGAATCTCACCCAGGCCTTATGCACAGGAGGTAATTGGTCTTCTATTGTATACTACTTTTAATCCTATGAGTATCCACATAACAATCATTATGATTTTGTAGTAACAGCCCACATGCTAAAATACCTCTTTGAAAATTTCCCTTGCATTTGTCTACTAGAAAGCAGAAACTCAGACTATGTGTGGACACATTACCATAATCAGGCCTCTTCCCTGACTCCTGTAACATGATGGTTTCCATTCATGCACCAATAAAGGTAGTAAAATCAATCATAAAGTGGTTTTTCTCTTCCATGTTCATCAGCCACTGGAGAAATGGCTCATAATTCCCTCCCTCACTCTGCAGAGTATTAGCACCATGTACAGCTGTCCAATTTTTCAGGAGTTCTGGGAAAGTGAATGTGACACAACTCCAAAATAAAGTTATAAGAAATACAACTGCAATATGAATACAACTATAAAATAATTTGATAATATGTAATAAGGGAAATGTGCTGCCATTCTGTGATTCTTCTGAATATTTTAACTTGTACATACAATTTTCAGAGCACAAACTGAAAAGAAAATATCAGTCCTAAAGACTATCAAAGACTATAACTCTCTTGCTATGACAAGTTTCATCAAACCAACATGATAGATGTGTTGGTTTTGTTTTTGCACTGATTGCTGAGGTCTGAAACAGGGGTTAGATTCCTCTGGCCACTGGTATGATCAATGGTTCAGAGATCATTTAATGAATGTTTACCTCATGCTGATCCAGAGCTGAATTCAAAACTTGCTGAAAGATATTTCTTTCATTCTCTGCCTTTTCACTATTCTTGCTTTTGTTTTGTTCCAAGAAAGAAAATCTAGATATTAATAGAGGTTAAAGCATCAGTGTCTAACGTGTTCTCAAATTTTTTAAAATTTTATTTTGAAAGTAGTAAAAGTACAACAGAACAAAGCCAATTGAGCCACGGCAGTGAAATTTGTACAGGATTTCACAGCAGGATACTGGGATGGTAGTAATAGGTACTATGGTATATCTTGTTATCTTCACAGTAGTTGTCCAGTCAATTAGGTATAGCAAAATCAAACCAAAAACTGAACATTATAAAACCAATTGAGAGTACTGAATAGAGCAAAAGAAACATAACAAAACAAACAGTGAAAACAACCTTTGCTTTCAAACAGAATATAGAAGGAAATCCCCCATATTTGCTATATTGCATATGGTCATCCTCCCAAGAGATGCTGAGACATCAATCCCCTGTAGCTACAGGAGCAGGGAGTGCTTGATTCTCAACTCACGGGCCCATAGGCTCACTGAAACTGCTGGTTCTCCTCCTTGTCCACGCAGTGGCACTTACCAAGAGGACGGGGAATAAGCTGCCTAAGTCCCACCATGGCCGGATGTTGGGACGTGTTCTCAAATATTTTGGAAACTTGAATTAATAAGCCCAGACATATTGAACATCAATCTAAACTGCCTTTTTTTCTTGGTTCCAAATTACTATTCATGAATTTAGGAACTTTTTAAAGCATTGTTTTCCACATTTAAATCACTCCTGCATCACTTTTCAATGTTTTGTAATGTTTACAATAACATCTCCAATATAAATTTTACAAAAGATTTCTTTGTATCCTAAGCAACACTATTCATGAAATAAGGTTCAATGTACAGATGTAATTTCATATGTAATAAAATAAGTACATTAATATAAAAGTTAAAAATGCTACCTAAATTATCTTGTATAACAGCAGCATAAGGATGACATAGTACAAAGACAATTGACTGAATTACTGAAAAACAAACCACTTAAGAAACTCAGGATTAGTGCCTGACAATGTTCACATACATTCCATAGCATGTAAGGTGTAGTTCTTAAGCCCATAATGTTTACAAAGCTCAGGCTCAATAATTTAAAAAATCCATGAGTTCTTATTTTTGTCCATTCATTCTTTATGTATATTCAGAGTTGCAGTTCATTGTCATCAAATGTTTGTTAATCTCTCAAACTGTGCTTATACAGAGCATACCCGATGGTTGACTTTGATATTTACAGTGGAGTATACAAATCTGAATAAAAAGTGTAAATAAAACTATAGTCCCTATTTTTCAAATTAAAAAACTCATCTCTATGGTTCAACACCTTTCTGATTCAAACATCTACTTATTGCTAATATCTTTTTGTGTGCTTGTGTTTGTGTGAATCACTTGTTTATCTAAACTTCAGTTTTCCAATCTGTAAATTAAAGTTGTTAATATAAACATTATTTCTATGGTTTTATCCAGTTCTAGTTTCTTTTATTCTATAATTAATTCATCTGAAATATTTGATGCAAAGGAGAATTAGAAGCCTAGCATGACAAGCTTCCTAAAATGTATATCTTAAATGCTTTGTAAACTGAATTTCAGTTTTAGAGAGGATACATCACATTAAACCTGCATTTGGAAAATGTACATTCCCATCATCACACAATGAATTCATGACTCAGAAGCAATCTGAATGTTTACCTCTGAGGAGAAAGCAGGCATTCTCATCCATCACTTGGACAGACACATGGGGAGTTCAAACAAGAAGGCAGAAGGTACAGATTCAGATCACTCCTTGAAAAGGTAAACTAAATCTTGTTGATGGAAGAATTCTACCCAAAGGCAAATAAACTAAATAATATCAAAACTACTCAATTCACCTTCCCTCTTTTAATATATTCCTATTTGTTGTTTATCTTAATTTTGTTTGTGTTTGCTTACACACAGACTTTCTAAATATCTTTGTGGCTGAATCTTTTTTAATTTGTTTAATTGCTTAAAGGAATTGAGAATTTCTTCCAAAGAGCTCATAAATATTAATTTATCTATTTTTCTGTTTTCTCCTAGCCAGTGTCACTATACTCATTAATTTCAACCCAATACTTTGCTTTTCATTCTTTCATAAAAATGAGCTGAAACTTCTTTTAAGGAGCTGGGATTTCTCTAATGCATTCCATCCCAGGAGTAAATGCTCATTTGGTACGTGGATCTCTGAAATGGTAAGGATGGATTCCTACAATAGTGTTAGAAAATGCTAAAGGCAGTCCTTTGAGGGAGTTATTACATTTCCCAATAAACATGGTAATTAGAAGCATTGTACATCAAAGGAGATATGAAAACATTCTGGCCATAAAAACTACTCAGCTGCAAATCAAACCATGACATACAATATTTGTATAATCTTTTAATGTAAAGAGCTTTGGCTTTCACTTTTATTATTGAAAAGTAGATGGTTATACTTAACCATACTACAATCATTCTGAATTTTTTATTTCCTATAATATGATGGTTTATGCTATATACATCCATTCTTAACAGTTGCCAATCCATTTAGATAAATGAATCACAATTAATATTCTTAATTTTTAAGTTTTCAGTGTTTTTTTCAGATTCTTATAATATACATTGTATTGCAATGAATAAATTTCATAAATGTATGTCTTATATTTCTTGTTTTTTTGGATTTATTTTCTTTCCTCTTCTTCCTCCTTCTTCTTCTTTTGCTTTTCAAATTTAAATCATTTTTCATGTTATGGTTGGTCCAACAGATAGCAAATCGACAAAACACAAAACTGTCCCCAAATCTTCTATGCTAAAAGTTTAATTGTCAGCTAATGGATGTTTTTGGTAAGTGTTTGGTTCATGAAGACTACATCATGAAAGAGGTTGATGCGTTGATGAGATCATCATTTAATGATATTATTGGGGCTGGTGGAATCAAGGTATAAATCCTTATGGAAAGGAGCAGATCAGGAGAGCTCTACCTCAAGAACTGTATCTGACGCTAGCTTTTCTAGCTCTTTTCACTTCTCCTGCTCATCCTACAGAAAGCAGTTTTGTTTACCATGTCCTTCTGCTATGATGCTTGCTTAAAGCAAAGGAGCCAGGACTTGGACTGAAACCTCAGACACTGTGACCAAAATAAATATTTCCTCCTTTAAATTAATTTATGTCAGATGCTTTATTACAGCAACAGAAAGCTAGAAGCAGAATTATTATGTTAGTAGATCTGATCAATTTTATGTTTTTATAAATAAGCAATTTCTGTGCTATACGGCACTTGTATAAATTTACCATCCTACAAGCATAATTTAAATTCATTTTCCCTTTAAAGAAGACACTATCATTTTTGAAAGTTTTTATTTTGTTTATTTGAGAGGAGAAAAAAGAATCTTATTTTTAATTTGTATATTTGATATAATGTGTATTAACTTGTTTTATTATCTTCAATTAACTGTTATTATCTGTTACCTATTTATAGGTTTTATCTTTCATAGAAATGTGCATAATTTTTTCTCATATAAGATATATTCATTATCTCTGGGATGCATTCAGGGAATGTTTCTTGTTCTTAATGCAGACTTATTTAATTATATTTTTACTATCTTTTATCATCAAATGTTTGTAAGTTGATTGAGACTAAATTCTTCTCTAGAAAGCTGATGAATGTAAATTTCTATTAACTTCTATTTAGCTAGTTTTTCCAATACTTGATTATTTATTGTTAAATCTCTCATTCCTCAACAAGGACAACACCTAGCCTGGAGTAGTTAAAATTGCTATGGAAGGAAACCTAGCTATGAGTAGAGGTTGAAGCACCAATATTTAAAGTGCTCTCAAATATTTTGGCAATTGAATTGGTAAGTCCAGCCTTGCTGAACATCAGTCTAAAAATGCTTTTATTTTGTTTGAAATTACTATTCATTATGCAAAGCTCTTTACCAGCCAATGTGAGGATATGTGAAACAAAGAGACAAGATTACTACCTCATGTAGTCAACTCCAGCTCTAACATACCTTTCCCATAGTAGTATCTAAAATTGTCATGGTGATACTTGATCTGCACAAATGCAGATAGCATTCATAAAATGTCAGGTGACATGTTGGTTATACTCTAATATAAGAAAAACCCTAAGCTTTTTTTTTTTTTTTTTGTCTTTTTTTGAGACAGGGTCTCGTGCTATGCAATCTAGGCTGGCCTTGAGTTCACTTTGTAGCCCAGGCTGGTCTCAAACTCGCAACAATCCTCTTGCCTCAGTCTCCTGAGTGCTGGGATTACAGGCCTGAGCCACTACGCCCAGCAAGCCATGGCTTTTACGTTCTAGAGATGTTTACTGTGTGTCATTCTACATACTCTCCCCATGCCAATTTTTGTTTGAGGTACTTTAAAGTGTTGCTTTGCTCTATTTGAGCACCTATAATGAGCCTAATAATCCATCTACTGGATGGTCAGTTTGAACAACACCAAAATCAATGCCATCATTCATGTGTGATAGAAGAGATTTATTTAAAATTCATTTAACAGACTTTCGCTGTGCACTCTCTTTATGCTAGATCATTTTTATGGATTAAGAACCCAAAATACAAGCAGAAGATAGATCCTGCTTCAGGGCAGTGATTATTGAACGTGATGAATGGCTTTCTGAAGGGACATATTCCAGGGCTCTACCTCAGAGCTTCAGAATGGAACCTATGTCATGTTTCAAACTTTCAACTGCAATTTTGATGATTCACCGAAGTCAAATCACTCTTAGAATTCAGGACAATCATTGTTCCTCTTGGCATAAAGAGTTAAGAGGAAAATAATACTTCCATTTTAGGTCATTAATCTACAAGTAGGCAGTGTGTATAGGAAATCTCACAATTGTCATATTATACCTGAGTATCAGTTGATGATGTATCCATTTTAAAGGTGGAAAAATTATCTTAACGTAGGTTCAGGAATGTGAACAGGGTTATAACCCTGTAGTCAGCAAGCCTGCTATTCCAGCTCAGATCCTTCTGATAGTAAGATCCACATGAATGCCAGACTGAGAGGGAAGGATCACAGGGTCATTCTAGGAGATTGAGTGAAACCCTGCCTCAAAATAAAATGTTAAAAAGCGGGGAGTCTGGAGTTGTAGCGTAGAGGTACAGGGCTTGCCTCATGTGAAAAAGGCTCTGAGTTTAATCCCTAGCATCAGAAGAACAAAAAGAAAAAGAAGGAGGAGGTAAAGGAGAAGGAGGGGAGGGGTGTTTAAGAAAAAGAAGAGTAGAAGGAGTCAGAAGAGGAGAAGGAAGTCCCTGTAAATAAAAAACAACCATTTGTGTTAGTTGGAATTTGACAAATAAATCAGGAAGCTTATGTAACATGGTTAAAAATACTCACAACTAACCTATATGTCAGGAGTAGAAACTATAGAAGTTGATGAGTTTAGGTGTTCCAAACCTCTTTTGTTGAGGTTTCCTGTGTGTGTGTGTGTGTGTGTGTGTGTGTGTGTGTGTGTGTACATATCCATCATGAACACTCAGTTCAGGTGAATCTTGGCTTTCTAACTACTCTCATAAACTATAAATTATACTTGTTTTCTAGATTCATCCAATAATTGGCTCTTGCAGGAAATGTGGAAGGAGCAAAGAAAATGCAGTCACTTTATCCATGTCCACCTCCAAGAAGAAAGGTTGCTCATTCCCTTCTACTAGCAATGAGATCTGATAAACTAAAGTCATGTGGCCTCTCATTGCTAGAGGAGAGAGTCCCAGGACTTAACTTTCAGCAAGAAGAGACTCATTCTCTTCTTTTGAAATTCTGAACCCATGGATCCATGAATTCCTCCAACAGGCATAATCAGTACATATGTCACTAACCTTGAAAATAATAATTCTGAAGACTAGGCATCCATTTATTTATTTATGATAACATTTTGCTCTGTAATTCTGAGGAAGAGTAGAAGTAAAAAAAGCTGAACTCACTAAGAACTCACTATGCACTCATTACCAAACTCACTGTGTAGTGTGGCTGTGCCTGAAATTCACAGCAATCCTCTTGTCTCAGCCTCCCAAGTGCTGGGATTATACCACGCCTGGTTTAGAGATCCTTAACACATGTGTATTCTGTTTTTTTGTACAAATTGTTTAGGATGTCAGAAATCAAGGAATTTTCAAGCCAAGTACCAATGGGTCTCTCTCACAGTATGGGATAAAATGTGATTCTGAAAGATTAAGGTTTCAGAAAGAGTACATCCGGAGAATCACAATCAAAATAATTTATTGAACAATGGCTGTGTATAAGACCTTTGTGGAGCTGTTGTGAGATATTCAGAAAAAAGGCATAGTCTCTGATCTCAATGACAGAACATCAGTTTTGTAAAAGAGACATCCTACTGGGGCCAGGGATTTAGCTCAGTGGCCTAAGCATCTGCCAGGCAAGAGTGAGGTTGCAAGTTCGATCCCTGGTACCAAAAAGGAGACATCCTACTAAGAACAATAACTAGCATTCAATGCTGAATGAGTTTTTCCAGAAGTAAGGAATACTGTTAGACTTCTCAGCACTGACATATAATATTCTGGTATGTTCTAACAAAGACAGTGCTTAAGTAACCGCAAATCCAGAATTATGTGCAGATACATGGATTTTGCTTATAAAATTGTAAAATGAGTAACATTTGCCAATTAAATCCAAAGAAAACTACAAATGGCAGTACAACTAAATCAACAATACTATTTAAGGGGCATTGCAATTTAAGATTTGCTCAGGAATGATGGGTGAATTCCTAGCTGGAGTATTCTACAGGGACCAGAGTGAATTAAATCTGCCTAGAAAGGTATTTCTCTCCAAAGGTATAATAACTTGAATAACACTTAGAAACATAAATTAGGTGAGTGGACAGGTAATTTAAAATGTTTCAATCCTTACTTACTTTATTGAAGCTAAATTTCTACTTTCATATGGAACATGGCTCCGAGGGCCACACAGTGCAAAATATTTTGAGATATTTCTGTCATACTATTGAGTCATAAGACCACTTACATTCCCATACATTTTTTCCTTTAGGAAAACCACCCTTCTCACAGCATCCCCTAAGTCATTTGGCTTTCACTAGGCATGAAGCTGTTATTTATATACTTAATAAATCTCTGGGCTGGCATTCTTGGAGGACTCCCGAGGACATGCATGGGAACTTACTTGGATCATGAAACAATGGAAAGCTGGTCAGTACTTTACTGGTCATTCAGATGATCCAGCACAAGATTTTATTTATTTTTCAGATGATAGTTAAGCCAAGAATATTTAAACTCTTCCCTCTTTTGCCAAGAAAACAAACACATTGACTTTATTTATATGAGATGGATTTTTTATTAGCATTTGTTTGTGATACAGAATATTTATACTCATTTTATGGAGAATGTGTCATCAGCTACCCAGAAGTATAAAATTCCCTTTGATATTGTGCAAACCCACTTAAAGCATCACATTTTCCTGAAAGTACAGGAAGAGAGAGAACTTCGTCTAGTAGGAAAGACAAGTGAATTCTGATTTTCCTTTTCTATTTAAAAAATGCATGTGGTGAATTGACAACTGATAGTCAACTTGTAACACTCTGCTGAACTGAATCAGTGCGGTGCTGGGTGTGGATGGCCCACCTGAAGATTTGTTGCTAACATGAAAAGGAAAACTGGAGAGGAAGAAATGGTGTTGTTGGTTCTCCTGGTGATGTTCAGTCTACTAGAGTAGTTTGTTATGCGTGCTTTCCTGATATGAACTCAGCTGTTCTCGTCATTGGAAAAGCTCTAGGACCTCATTGTAACTGAGGATGGCTTTGGTACTTTTCAGGAGAGCTCTGGTCCTTACTTTGAGCGTCTCTTTCTGGCTTCAGTGCAGATCTCTCACTTATTGGCACAGATTCTTCATCTTTCTGGCACAGACTTTCTAGCTTCCGCTAGTGACTTTTGGGCCTTCGCAGTGCAGACGCATGAAACAAACTTGTGTTTGACCTTGTCATGGGCTCTAGGTATTCAACTAGATTCATGCAGGACATTGCCATGGGATCCAGATCCTCAACAGGATTCTTTGGGTCTTTAGTATATGCACTTTTCCTGTACTTTTTTGTGTTTGACTCTTTGAGTGACTATTATAAAATAATTCTATGAATTATGTGGCCTCTATTAAAGTGCTTCCCTTGCAAAACCTGACCACAACAGTGCATTTGTAGCTGGAATGTGGTTATAAGTTTGTTAACTTCCCACGTAGCAGTGACATAAAGAAAGCCAAAAAGAAAGGCAGAAATCTTTCTCATTTGTATAGGGATATTTAACAAACCCCTAGCTGTGATATTCTAAAAATCACATGTGGATTAGATTTTGCTAGAAGGGCAGTTCATCCCAAAGTTTGGTAATCCTAAGTAACACTTCGAACCATACATAGGGTTGGTGAATGGGTATTTTAACTGTTTCACTCCCTATTTATGAAGAATGTCAGCTGATGTTCACAACAGGATCCCAAAGTGCACTAGGTCATCCAGTCTGGAGCTCATCTTGATAATGAGTGTGAAATCAGACCTAATGTACATCTCTCTGTGCTCCCACTTAACTTTTTAATCTACAATTTTACTATTTACTTAATTCCCCATTGATTCCAGAGGCATAACTTTCCATAAGTTAGATTACTGTGATTTATAATTTTCTATCTTTCTTAACATGGTATAGTCATCAGGGCAATGCCTAGGTACACTCACAAGTGTTAATGTCCATCTACTTGGGCATGTGCCATCTTTTTAAGTAGTACTTTGTAGTTTGGTGACCAAACAATTACAAATGGTGGCTGAGAAGGCTTTGTTCCTCTGGACTAGTGTCTAAACCTAAGACATATGAAAGTCTGAACTCTATACTCAAAAATGAAATTGAAACCTTTAAGGGTTAGAAATCTTTTCCAGAATTGATAGCATTTGTGTGAAAGAGGGGAGTAAATAGTTTTGCTATGTCCAAATAGTTACCACTGCCATGACTCAAGTGAACTAAGAGACAAAGAGTAGAAAAAAAAATTGATATTGATTTGATCACATTTAGACACTAATGAGTTTGTAACACAAGAAAATTGGAAGAAATACTGTTAAGTTGTATTCCACGGGGTTTTGATCGATAAATTTAGAAATCAAAAGGCTTGGGTTTGAATCTTGTCTCCATCCTCTATCAATTGAGTACCACTGGGCAAATTATAATAAATATGCTGGATAATAGTTTTTTCATGTAAAATTCCAATGTTTTCAATAACCCACAAGTGATCTAAAGTTTGTATAAAAATAACTGACAGGCAGCCAGGCAAGTTATTTTTGTTCTTTCTCTCCAAATCGTATTATACTTTTCTTAAAATACGTGCATATATTATTTTTGAATATATAAAATGTTATAATCAGTTGACATATAATTTTGTATTGTTAATTCACTTTGTGGTTTAGAGCTTTACATATATTGAAATTGCTACATATTACTCTTTTAATATGTCTACAGGAGCTATCATTTGTAAGACAGTTTGCTTAATCACTCCCTTTTGTAAGGGATTTGGATGGTTTCCAAGCATTTTTTGCCCTCAATATAAACTGTGATGTTGCTAACAAAAAGAATCACTTTAACACATCCCATCTTCCCTAAGGAGAAAAAGGCTTAGGCAGTTACTATTATCTTGGGATGTCATTTCCCGAATGGAATTAGTGAATCTATCAATTGGTATTTTCACTGACATCTCTTGAAAGTACCAATATCCCTAGAATACTTGGACTTCTAATTAAAAATAAGAAAATGTAAAAGAGAAATCTACTTCTTCTTAACTTAACATCTTAGCTTTTACTCTGGAGACGAATGACTTATTTAATTTGGCCAGGCTAAGGAAAAGTCCCCATCAGCCCTCCCTGGGATTTCTCAACACCCTTCCCAATTTAGACTCAGGATTAAATAGCCTGGAATAATTTTATGCCAGAGTATACAGAACATTCTGATTTAGTTCAATTAGCTTCTTCCTACCTCCATTTCAGCTTTGTACTCCCCGACAGGTTAGGATGTAGTTTCTCTATCTTTCCCAAGGCTGTGCTGAAGAAATCCCTTCCTCCTATTTGCCATCTGCTTTAATGCTGTCTTTTGTTCCAAGCCTCAGTTGCTTCTGGATCTAATTATCATCAACTCTGCACATTCAGGTAGCTGCAACTATTGAATAAGTTACACACTACTGTACAGGTTACCAAGACGTCAGGAAAAGCCACGATTTCCAATCTTATGAAGGGAACCTGTGGGCTCCAATCATCTTCCTTTTATTGGCACTGAAATAAACACAAGTTTACTAGAACAATTTCTTTATTATGTTAGAATTCAGGCCGGGGAATCAGTTCAGCAGCATAAGCGCCTGCCTTGCAAGCATGTGGTCATGAGTTCAATCCCCAGTATCAAAAAGAAAAAAAAAATTAGAATTCACACAGCATCCAACTCACTCCTACAAAGCATATAACATATGAGTCTTAGTTTATGAACAATACTGAGTGATCATCACTACCCTCTGATTTTAATGCATTTTCACCCCTCCCAAGAGAGGCTGCACTGACAGTAGACCCACTGGTTCTTCCCTGTGAACCTTACCAACCACTATTTGCCTAAATTTTGTTTGCATTCATTTACATATTCTTCTCTTTTCATATTAACCATAAAATAGGTGGCCTTTTGCGTTTGGCATTTTTTTTCCCACTTAGCAGAGTGCTTTTGTATTTCATTCATGCTGTAGCTTGAATCGGTGCTTCATTTCCTTTTATAGCTAACCCATTTATCCATATCTGTTCGATAAATATACCACATTTCATCTATTCATTGATCAGTTGATGGATATTTATTTCGTTTCCACTTTTTGTATTTTATGACTACTGCTTCTATGAACACTCATGCATAACATTTTTAGTAGACTTGTGTCTTCCTTTGGACTTGTACGTAGTATGGGGTCATGGAATACGTAGCTTTAACTTTCGAGGATATGACGGAATTTTTTTCAAAGCACCTTCAACATTCAACACAATCATTAACATTATATGAGTGCTATCTCTTTTCATCTTCCAAAACTTGTTATCTTTATCATTTTCACCATAGCTGTTTTAGGTGGTATCTAATTTTACTTTTAATTTCAAATTATGTAATACATAATGATGTTAAGCATTTTTTTCACGTGGTAGCCATTTGGCAGTCCCTCTTGAGAAAATTTCTATTAAAATCATTTACCCTTTATAATTGAATTATTTGTGTTTCAGATATCAGACTTTTCTCTGTTATTTGATTTTCAAATACGATTTCTCATGGTATTAACTGCCTTTCCAATCTCTATTTTTATATAAATAAAACAAAAAACTGTAAAATGAAAAAAGCAATACAATGAGAACGACCTTGGATTTCAAAAATAAGACAGCAGAAAATCAACAATAGTTACTATAATGCTCATTGGTACTCTGACTATTAGATACAGGCCTGCAGATTTAATCAAACGGTACAAACCCTAAGCTGTTCCTTTACTTGAGCTGCTAACATTTCAGAATTTCAGATGTGTGACTCCCGGTTTCTTTTGTGTCTGCATCTCTTGATTTTGCTCTGGGCGGGACTCATCATGGGACCGGACTGCTCCTCAGGTTATGATGGTGGGCTCATGGTGGTCCTGGTCTGTTCTCTCCTCTCTGGCCTTGGTAGCTGACTGATGGGGAGTGGGAATGGTTTCTCCTTAGACCCACTCTGGTTGGCCTAGTTCTCTTATATTTGCTGGATTCCTGGATTATGTCTTTCAGTGAGCTTTAAGTCTCTTTGGATCCTTCCTGGGTCCAGGAGACCCACCTTTTCTCTTCCTCATGTTGCTATATTGCAGTGTCCGTACACCAAATCTTGGAAAGGCTATTTCTCTACTGCTCTGCTCCATCATCTTCCTGGAATTCCTCAATCTCTTAAATCTTTGAACACAAAATATTTGTTTATTTTTTCTGTGTTTACTTTCTTGGTGTTTTATTTAAGAAACTGCTGCTAATTCATTCAACAAGGTATATATCTATATTTTAGTCTAAGAGCTTTATATTTTCAGATTTTTGGTCTTTGACCTACTTTGAGTTATTGTTGGTAAATGTACTGAAATATGGTAGCAAGTGCATGGTTTTGCAGGTGGAATTTCAATTGTTTGTACAGAATCATAGATGAGAACAACATTCTCCTTACTGTTGAGATTCTTTGGCCCTCCTATTTAAATCAAAAATACAAGGTTTTTCTGGACTTTTTTTCCTGTTCACTAACAAAAAAGAAGTATGTTTTTATGCCAGAATTCTACTATCTTGTTTACAATAGCTTTGTAGTAAGTTTTGAAATGTGAAATATGAATCTTTCAACTCTGTTTTGATTTTCAGGATTATTTTGAATATTATGAATGATTTACATTCCCATTTGGTTTTACTATCAAATTTTTAGTGTGCAAAAAGTTCAGCTAGTAATTTTGACTTAGATGGTACTAAATCTATAGGTGAATTTAGAAAATATTGACTTTTGGCAATATTAGATCTCACAATACATGAGTATAGTTCATTGTTATTTATTTAATAAGGAACACATTTTATAACGTTCTTTTACTTTCCAGTGTATAAATCCTGCCTTTTGCTAAATTGACTTGTAAATATTGTTAATACTTTAAGAGTTTTTAAAGCAAAATTGGTTTCTTAATTTCATTTTGAATGCTTCCCTGATAGTATATACATATATAGTTTATTTTCATGTTGATATTTTTCTTGAAACCTTCCAGAATTCATGTACTGAGTCCAATATTGTAGGAGGATGGAACAGAGAGACAGAGAGAGAGAGAGAGAGAGAGAGAGAGAGAGAGAGAGAGAGACAAAGAGAGACAGAACTGAAAAACTTCTAGCTATAATAACATTTAACATGATGAGAAGAATAGTTCTACTTCTTCCTTTCAAAAATTAGAAAATCTTAGAAGAACTATCTCAGTTTTTCAGGTTGAAGAATTCCACTTTGTACTTTGCTGAATTTTTTTAAATCATAAAGCTGCTATACTTTGTCAAATGCTTCCTTGACATAGACTATCATACAATATTTGTCATTTATTCTATTAATAGGGCTATTTTGGTAATTTGATTTGTTTCTCAACCATCCTTTCATTCCTGGGATAATTCACTTGATCCAAGTGACAGGCTTCTTGTATGTTGGTAGATGTGGTGTGCTAGTATTTTGATAAGGATATTTATGTCTGCATTCATGGGAATACTCATAAATGTCTGTATTTTTCTTTATGATTTCTTTTCTGTTTATGGAAGAAAAATGTTACCCTCACATGAAAGTTTCTCAGTGTTCATGTCTCTGTTTATTAAAGAGTTTATGAAAAAATTATGTTGATGCTTCTTTTAAAGTCTGGTAGAAGTCACCAGTGAAGCTATCTGAGCCTAAACTTTTCTTTGTGGCAATTTTTTCAATTATTCCTTCAATTTCTTTACTTGATATGTATTTATCATGGTAGAAGATAAAAAGTACAAATTTGTATTTACCTATGTAGTTACTTTAACAATATGCATTATATTTTTTATATTTATCCTGAAAAATGTCAATGACTCTCCATTTTAGATAGACTTAGATATTTTAGTTGAATGCCTTTTTTCCCGAGCCCTTAGAATATACAGTGTCTTGTCTTTTGATGCCATAGTTTCTCATGAGAAACTGTCTCCTTAATGTTACTATGTATCCTGGTTACCAGTTTTCCTCTCTTAATGTTTTCAGGATACTCTCTGTCTCTGGCTTTGACAGTTTGATTAGTATGTATATAGGTTTAGATCATTTTGAAATCATCCTAACTGGAGTTTACTAAGTTTCTTATAAATGTAGATCATTTTTTCATCAGCTTTGTGAGACATGAGTCATAACTTTTTTCAGCTATGCTGTCTGCTTTCTTCTATCTTTTCTGTCTGGAAATTTTGTCTTATCTGTGTGGTGTCCCAGTCTCTGAGATCCTAGTTATATTTTCCAATTTCTTCTTCTTCTTCTTCTTCTTCTTCTTCTTCTTCTTCTTCTTCTTCTTCTTCTTCTTCTTCTTCTTCTTTCACAATGAATAATCTCATTTAATTTATGTTCCATTTTGTTGATTCTTTTTTCTGCCAAGATGAATCTTGTATCAAGCACCATAACTAATATTCACATTCAGTTGTTTTTATTGAATGTACAGAAACTTCAGAATTTCTGTTTCATTGTTTTAAAATAATTTCTGTTGTTATTGACATACTATATGTAGTGTGATGCTGTTTTCATAGTTTTCTTTAATTCTTAGACAATTTCTTTAAATCCTCTGAACATATGTAACATACCTTTATGTAGTAAGTCCAATGTCCAGGATTCCTGAGAGACATTTTTGAATTATTTCATCACTGCCCTACAGGGCATATTTTCATGATTTTTCTTGTTCATTGGTGCTTCTGTAAAGTCTGTACTGTTTTTCATCATGTGTGATCACTGAAGTCCCCCTTTGGTTAGGTTAGAAGTAGGCCAGTGATTCCACAGAGATTGTCTTAAACATCTGTAGCTCCTCATCTTTAGCCAAGGGTCTTGGGGTACATGTCCCTTTGAGGCAGGGTTCAGCACTCAATCCGACAGGTAACAGCTCTCCTCTTGCATCCACTTCCTATTTATTCAGAGCCTCGTGGTTAGCAAGGAGGGAAAGTCAAGTCTTTCGTGACTTTATGTCCAGTGGTGAGGAGGAACATTGCTCTTGCATGTGTATGTGGTTGCATGGAATCCCAGAACCGTGCCAGGTATTTTCAAAGCTCCTGTGCACATCTCATTCCGCAGACTTTTCTTCTGAGCTCTTTAGTTAGCCTATTATTTTGCCTCACTACCTCATCCAACCACAACATTAAATAATTGCCTCTTAACACAATTTTGATAAATGCCCCAGGCAAAAACCATTTGTACCAGAAAAGTTCCAAATCAGGCCAAATAAAGACAGCTTTGTGAGTGAAGTCTTCCAGGAAACTGGCAAAAGTGTGAGATAATGATTCCTTGAGAGTAAAGCTTTGAATAAGCTCCAAGCCTGCTCTTCTTTCTCAAGTGGCTGCAGGGCCCTTGTCTTCTTCGCTGTTTACTACAGGCTTTCCATCTCCAAGGACATTTTGAAACATGTCAAGTGGGTGAGGATGCGGCAAGTAAAGACAGAAAACTTGTTCTTTGTAAGGGTGTTTATCTACTGGTTGAGGTTTCCAAGATTTCTGCAAGCATTTATTAATTTTGAAAGGGCTGAAAACTTCATACTAACCTTTTTTCCACCAACATTTTTTCCTCCCAGTGTTCTCATTGTTTTAACTGAAGACTAGATAGCTGAAAGCCCTTAAAATGGCAGTTTTTACTAATGTCACCCTCTCTTGTACTTTGTGAAATGAACCCTGGAATGTCAGTTTCTTCTGTCTCCAACTCAACCCACCCGTAGGTAGAAGATTAATTCTTCCAAGCCCATCTGAGGTCACAATTCCACATTAGAAACCGCTGATGGATTATACACAGCTTCTGACTTTGATCTAACATGCTTAACTTTCTCCAGGATAGCTTCAGTCCACCTTTCCCTAAGTCTGGCTGTTATAGTTCCCTCATACCCTAACCAATCTCTAACCCAACTGACCAGCCATCCTGGAGTTTCCTACTTTCATGACTTTCTTGTAATTTCCTTCCTGTTGGGAGAATGCTGGCTGCCGAAAAGGCTGAGACTTTTTCAATGGACCAGCAGATCATAAAGTTTGTCTGTGAAAACACTAACTGACTAACAGTCTGGAGTTGGGGGGCAGGGTATGATATAATGAATTCTCTTCATCTTTGTCTGGCAACTGCATTTTCTGATTTATCCTTGTTGATTCTGTGGAGTCATTTAATTTCCCATTTGTGTAGTTCATATATGATTAACATCAAAGGAAGATTTCCATTTGAATTTTATGAAATTTCAGTATCTCTGGGAAAAGTCTAGATAAAAATTACATTATTCCATAAATTTTACATGAAAAAAAGAAGTGTATATAGTCAACCTCTAGCAGTTTTATGGGAGGTGTGGTGCTTGGCCTTTGGGTGGTCTGAAAGCAACATGCAATCTGGTTTTGACCTTGAATAGTTTGCAATTTTAGATTAATTGACCTAAAAATGCAACTCAATGCCAAGAAATATATTAGAAGCTTATAAAATGTTAGTATTTTTTCTACAGCCAGACGAGAGACATCTAGAAGCTCTCTTGAGGATGAGAGATTTGGGTGGAACTTTACAGGGTTTGGAGAGATAGAAAACAGGATGACTTCCAGAATAGGACACAGGAAGAGTCACAGAAAGGTGACACAATGTATAGATTCTCCGTTGTACCTCTAGTAAGTCTGAATCTGTTAACAGTGGGCAGAGACTAGGAATCTGCATTTATTAAGTAACTCGCACACCTCTAATGGTGAAGAGAAGTTATGATAAATAAGGTAAGAATGTGCACAAGGCATTCAAAATTGGATAAACACACCTTTTTAATTTAATTGTAGCACAAGTGTTAAAAATGTGGTTATGATTACTAATTATAAGTATGTAGAAATCTTCCAATTAATTTTATTTAATTATACTTCCCTTTAATTATGAAATCTTTAACGTTTTGGGCCCAATAATCCTGTGTTATAAAACATTGCCCTTTCCATTCAGCAGCATCCTTGACTTCTACTCACTGGATGGTAGTAATTCTTCCCTCATCTACTCTGAAAACCACAAATGTCCACGTGTACCCCAGGGAACATCATTAGTTGAGAACCACTCCCTAAAGCTTCCTAAATTAAAATAATAAGTAAATAATTCATTACTGTCTCTCAGAGTTTCTGGGATGACTGAACTTGGGGAAGGGTAGCAAATTAATTCTTCCACAGAAATAGATGCCAGATTTGGCAAATAAAGAGCAGAACTTGTTTCAGAATTGGAGAGTCAACATGTGTGGTTAGAACGAAGGGGATGAGATGAGACAAGCTGTATACAAACAAATGGTTCCCAGGCTTCTAGCAATGTGAGGGTGCACCCTTGGATCCATCCCCTGGATGGATCTAAAACAGGTATATCAGTCATGTGAGCCGATTTGATTAGTGTAGTACCAAAATTAGTTATGTACCTTTCAAAGCAGCAAGAGATTCAGGAAAGGACCTCAATAACCTGAATTGTGATTATTCAAATACTACTGTATTTCTTCCATCAAAAGCACCCTAACATAAACATGCTATGATTTTTAAAAATTTTTTCCTCTGCTTCTTTATTTAGCTACTTGACCTTTCGTATTGTTACCATTAACAGCTATTTTATAAATATTTACAAAAATGTTGTATTTTTCTCTTTGGATATTAGGGGGAACAGATTAACTTCATGAACGTCAATGATTTATCCTCCACTCTTATGTCCATATGCAGTAAATGTATCAAAGGACTTATGTTTAATTAGCAGTCTTGTTCTCAAGAGATACCTCCTTTTCCATGTTCCATCTTCTTTGTTGTGTGTAGTAGTAGTATATTTCTCATGAGAATGTCTTTGATAGGTGTTTCATTTATTTTTCCTAACTCCTAAAGAGAACTTGCTCTATTGGTTTTCATTGGTTTAGGTACCCATGAAATAAATGAGGGCATGAGTCTGTGAGTTCAGTGATTGAATAGTAAATCAAAAAGAATAATAGATTGATGGTAGAAATACATAAATTTCCATTGCAGCTTAACAGAACACAAAGTGGAACTTCACACAAGACACTCTACTTGCTGAATTTCATTTCACTTCTTTATTTAAAAACAAAAGAGGTTATCCTTATGTGTTAAGGGCACAGGTTCCATTTCAAACATGCTTGTTACATGAAAGAAAAGCCTATCATTTGAAAGAATGAATCACCAAGTGAATGATCATGCTAGATTGTTTCTAATGACCTTCTTAATTCACAGTCTAAGATCTCATAAAATCATGGTTTTTACAATCAGCAATTGCTCTGAATTTTCCACTTGTGATCTCAATTATGCATTTCATCTTAAGAAATGTGTTAGTGTAGTCAGATACTATCTTCAGTTTCTTTCCTTTTCCTGTGCAGCTCATCTGCAAACAAATGTGTTCTTCTCTCCTCTACCTTAAAACAAAATAAGACTATACAAATAAAATTTTGGCTTCAGGTCATGTAGTCCAATTGCCCATGTTTTCTTTTCTCTAATCACAGAAGAGATTCTTTGGTCTCCAACCCACTGGCTAGGAATCCATTTCCATCAAACTTCTCATGATCACTGCACAGAAATCAAACAGAGGCAGATGGCACAATTCCCTTGGCCACTGTACCTAATCCACTGCTCTTGGGTTATGGAACAGCACAAGCAATTGTGGCTTTCCTTCTTCCCCACTGACTGCTTTGCTCACTATTTTTCATGACTCAGCCTCTTAACACAGCAGTGCCATCTAGGCTGGCACAAAGCCATCAATTGTTCCCTGCATACAGTCTGATCCAAGGTGACTGATTCCATCTCATGACTCCAATGCCTGTGATTTCTAAACTGTGTATACAAACATAAACTCTCCAACTGTAACTTTAATTCTTATAGAAACTACTATATCTTTGGTACTTTTGTAGGTCTTAAATAGGCACGCCAAATTAACATAAATATATCAAAATACATGAATTTTTAACACAGATGTATTGTTCTACAAATCTTCCTCACCAGTTGCTTAATCAAAAATCATGAATTTGTTCATGGACCCTTCATTTGGCTCACATAAAGTTGCTCACATCAACCAAAAGACAGCTTTCATCCACTTTTAGAATAGTTTTAAAAGTGATGAATCAGTTAGCATTCTCTTTGTTCAATTTTTTCACTCTGAGGTATATCAAAGTAACTTGTAGCAATTAGAGTTTGCAATGTGGCACCTTGAAAATTAGTAAGGAACATAATACAGTCAGCGGTTCATGAAATCTACATGAAAAGCCAACTCCCAACATAGTACACCAGATACTGAAACATGGAAATAGTGGCAGGGGGCACAATAATAATCTCAGATTTATACAGGAATGGTGTTCCTGGAAAAGTACTTTATATATTGTTTCATTTTCTGGAAATTTGTACTACAATTCAGTTGTAACAAATGCAGTTTAGGCATTACAAAGTATTAAGGATGCCATATTTTAGAAATGATTACTGTTATGGTTTATATCTAGATATCCCCCACGAGTCACGTGCAGTCTTAAGTGGGGCTTTTAGGTGATTGGATTATGGGGGTACTCTAGCAGAGTTCCATTAAGAGGTGGAGTCTGGTCATTAAAGGTAAGTCATGGAGGGCATGGCCTGGCAAGATGTATCTCCTCCCCTGGCTCCTCTTTTCTCTCTCTGTCCTGGCTGTCATGATGTGAGCAGCTTTTCCTCCACCCTACCCTTATTCCACTGTGCTTCTTCTAAGGGGTCTGCAAGCGGGCACTGACATGTCAAAATAAATTGAACTTGTGGGTGTCAAGTATTTTGCCCCAGCAATGAGGAAAGTAACTAAGACAGTTAGCAATACCAATAACAACCTTTAGCTCTGTTATTGTAAGATTTTATAAATAACACCCCTACTTAATCATGTTCTAACCAATCATTTATTTGACAGTCATAATCAAACTACAAGCAACAGGTTTGCATCATCAATTCCTTGAGGAAAATGAAATCTAAATGATCTCTGAGTTCCTAGTGTAAGATCAGGATTCAGTAAATAAACTTGTTTATTTTCAACTTGTGTTCACTTTTAATAACAACCACATCTGTAGACATCCAGATTTCCTAATTACGATTCTATCTAAGCGAAAGGAATCTTTTTCCTTGAAATCTGCCATGTACACAACACTAAGCATAGTAAACAGCTATACATTAAGCAGAAAATGATACTGACAAGGTGGAAGCTGCTTTGAACATGAGTAACAGAAATGTGTCTGAGTGTTTCCTTCCCTAACATAGTTGTCAGATTTCCATGATCCGTGATTGTCACTCGGCTGAGGCCTAGTGTTCAATTCATTTTAAACTGAGTCAGAGATCTGCCTCTGGGAATTAGATACCATTGATTTCTAATGAATGTAATTGTCTCAAGGGTCACTAGAGTTACATTTGTTCTTCCCCCATTGTATAAGAGCCTGGTTGTTAATGGGAAGAGCAGGCAAAAGATTAAAAAGGAGCTAATCCTTGTTAGCCACAAATTGAAGGGCAACAGAGTTGGGGAGAAGTGAAGAACCTCTGGCATACCATTTATTTGCTTCAAAATTCATTGCAAAGGGCAATAATTGTCTTAAATAGAAAAGCTGTTGAATTATAATTGGGACTAATTGAAACTCACTGAAATATTGAATAAAACATTAGCTATTTTAACCAGTGTTATCTTTAAAATTATCCTCAGGAGCAATGACACTGCAGACCATGAGCTACAAAGGGCCTTTCCCAAGCCCCAGTGTTTTTGGCAATCCCTATGACATGTGTTGATTAGCAAGAGCCCTAGGCTAAGTAGACATCAGGTCCAACAGGCCATCTCTGCATGGCCCCTGCTTATGCAAGGACCAGAAGATTCTATTCCCGAAAGAGTAGGATTTGGAGTTCAACAAAGAAGAGCTCCAGGCTGGGTGTCTTGTGACAGCTTCCACGGGCTCTGAGCACTATTTCTACTAGCCATTATGATGTCACTCAGTATGCCATCTCCCCTGAGCCCAGCCTGGGCAGGGCTATTAACTGCTATTTTCCAGCTGTCACCCTCACAGTGTCTGCTGTCATATTGTTTGTCCGACAGATTCCAGTCTTGCAGCACGTTGCCTCTTCCCTCTCATCCCCCTAACCCATAGACAGGTTCTTATTGTTTCCCATCTGCCCATGACACCAAACTGACAGGCGGAGCAGAATGGGGGCAGGAAGATTAGGTGACTGAGACCGGAAAGCCTGAATCTGGAAGAGTGGTAGGACAGCCAGAGAGAAGGCAGAGATGGCAGCGGTGGAACACACAAGGAAATAGACTTTCTACAGCCTTATCAAGTGTAAGTTTGTGACAGGCATTGTACCTTGTTATCACAGTTTAGTGTGTGTTCCAAAGATCTTACCCAGTGTCTGTTGGAGAGAGGAATAATGCTGGCTCATTATATGAATGTAATAGAAAGTTCTACACAGCTTAAACCAGGGTTGATAACACGCCTCAAGAGTCAGACAGTTCTGGGTTCAAATCCTACCTCCACCTGTGTCCCAGATGTGAGAGTAAGGCAGTCTAAGTAACTTTAAACAGGTGGCTGAGCGCTAAGCATCTCTTTTCCCCATGTGTACAATGGCAACACTAGTGGTCCTCAATTAATGCATGAATTAATACATATAAATCACAAAACACAGAACTTGCTAAGGAGTGAGTCTCCAGGAAAAACTTAGAAAGATGATCGACATCTCACACCATGGTAGTTCCCCAAAGAACACATGCAGTATTCAAAGTGTCTCTTTCCTGGCACACAAGGCAGACCTAAAAGCTTTCTTTATAACCAGTGCAGACTTTCACAACTCCTCAAGGACCTTATCCAGGGAAAACTTTGAGCTTCAGTCTGGATAACAGGAGAGCTGAGAAATCAAGTTTTCAAAAACTTCCCCAGAGTCATGAGAGTGACTATAAAGATGAGCAGGTGAGTTAAGGAAGAGAAAAAAAAAAAAAACAAAAACAAAAAAACAGCGAAGTCTGTGGCACTATGATCAAGTCCCCTGCCCAAAGCTTCCTTTCCACTGGACACCACTTTTACCTATTGAGTTTCTAGAGCATGCTAGCTGGGTGAGAGCACATGAACCCTTGTGAAGAAGAGAGGCCAAAGGAATCCAGAGAATAGAGATCTACTTTTTCTAATTAAATATACTACAGTCCATTATTACAGCGTAATATTGTGATTCACAAGATCACCATTCTGTCTTTGGCCATTAGGGTATTTTTCCCATCAGACATGGAGCAAGAGAGTTGGCCAAAGGTTAGTGAGTATATGGGATTAGGGAAAGAAACTGTGAGAAGTGTGACTTGGGTCAAATCTTCAGGAGACCCTGGCAGCCTCCCCTCACTGAGTGCCTGTAAAAGAGGTTGGGTCAGATGCCTGACTGACAATCAAAAGTGTGAAATTTGTTGGAAAGAGTAAGGTATTTAGAGCAGTTGGCAAAGTCAGGATCAACATATTAAGGCTTGACTAGAGATGTAGCACATGAGTGAGAACTGGCACCCAGTCAGGTCACATGCGCTCCAGATGTAAAGTAGAGGTCTGAAAGGATTTCAGACTAGGATTTGCCTCCTCAGCTCCATCTAATACTTCAAAAATTTCGATCATGCACAAATGATGCTATTGATGTAATCGTACCTGAAGATTTTCTAAAGGAAACTCTGCACCCTCTATACCTAGAGACATCAGACCCTGCAAAGAAACAACATTAAGAAAAATGTCAACTATGATCCTAGAAAAGAAATAAACCTTCATTCGTTGTCCAGCTATTCAAAAACTTACAATAAAGTAGAAGGTGAAATATCTTGTCTCAGTCTCATTTGCTCACTCTCTCTTGCTTTCTCTCCAACAAAAAAAGATTTACACAGTCACTATAATTCTTGCATTCCCTTGGTAAGGATAGTACTTGATTGCAAACTTGCTTATTAGCAAATGAACATGCTGGGGGGAAGAGAAGAATAACATCCTTGCTGCCCAGATTCACGTGTGCCGCCTTCTGAATGAATGTCAGGACTGCTCAGCGTCCAGCCACCAGAAGTGTGGGGAAGAGCTCTGAACCCAGGGAGAATCCATGCTTTGACAAAGCTCAGTAAATCAACATTTCTGAGGACAGAAGATTAAGGAAATGGGAACACGCCTGCAAGGAGCAGCCTCAGCTGGGGGGGGGGGGGAGGAAGCATTAGCAGGGAGGACCGAAGCCAGTGTCACTGCTGGGTGGTCAGATTTGCAGAGGGCCACACTAACTTAGTTATTACAAAAATGAGTGCAGCTTTTATATTTCAGTTTCTAAGTGAATTCCAGTGGATGGCTGATGCTAGCTCAGATTTTGATAAAAGAGTCTCATCTATCATGGAAATCAGCTTTGTCTTGTGGGCTCTGCTTGTTTCCCCATGACCTTAAACACAGGCTGGAGTCTACAGTATCCTCCTGAAGGCTCTGCAAGGGCTGGGCCCACCCTGATTAACTCTACACGTCTGAAAATGATTTTATGGCAATCTGATTTCCAACTGTTTATTGTGAAAACTGAATGACAATTAAGCACACACTTTCCCTGATCCCCTCCTCCAGCTACAAGACAAGTAACACTTCAGTAAGAACACACATCATGCAGATATGAAGTCCCGGTGAGCCGCAATAGTCAGCTCAACAAATGGCAGAAAATTGGCACATGTTGTAAGCACTCACCCCAGGAAGGGAAAAGAATGCTTGATGGAGAAGGATGGGACGGTAGGGCTCAGAACAAGGAGAAGCTTAAGGTCAGTAAGGGCTAATCCGTGGTTTGACTTCGTCTTCTCTGAAAACTGCTTCCGGAGCGCATCCTAGCTGGTGAGATCCCTCTGGGCACTGGATGGTTCTGTCATTTACCATTCCAATGTCTTGGCAGACATGGAGACATGCACATTGCTTCAAGTAATTGAAGGATATTCAAGTTGCATAAGAATATAGCCAGAGGTCAGACCAAAACCAATGGTTAAAGGGATTCTTGTAGCATTATATTAGGGATTTGAATATAATAAAACTTTCAATCCCTCTATCATGTCTACTTGTTACTAAGAACACTGGTCTGCAAAACTAGAAATTTAAATAACTCATAAAGAATTTAACACTTTCTAGGAAAATAGGAGCTATCATTCTGTAACTGCTCCTGGGATCTGATTTAAGAATGTGTCATGAAATAAGCTACATGGAGAGTGAAAGCAGGACACCAAACCTAAAATCCTCATGCTGAGAAAGAGTCCGGGTTGCCAGAACAAGTTCAAGCAAGACAAGGTATTCAGAATGTGTGGGAAGGGCTGCTGCTAGCAGCGTGATACTCTGGGTCAAAATTATTAGAGACACAATCTCCTCTGGCACCTCTTTGCCCTGAAATCTGTGCCTTCACATGAGGTTTTGACTGAAAGAAGTGATATGAAGAGGGCTGTAGACAAAGGTCGGTCTTTAAGGGGACAGAATGACATGGGAGGGACATGTTTAACAACAACCCAGGGTTCAGTAAAAAAAAAAAAAGAACAATGGGGTGAATCATTCATGCCCGGCAATGACCCCTAGGTGAGAAGGAGACACAGACTTACTCTGAAGCCCATGAGACACAGGGTCCTGCAGCCACTATATTTGGGAACCACAGCACTGATTCAAACTTTTGAAAGTGTATGAGTCCTAACACAAACTGGGATTTCCTAAGGCTGTTAGCATAGTTCGTAAGATCCAATGGGAAAGGGAAACTGTAGAGATGCTCCCCCCAAAGTCCTTAAGTATTTCAAGATGAAGACCTCAGAGCATGAATCCAAGCACAGAACCTTTCTGCTTGGCTGACTCTGATTGAGCACCATTCCAGGTACTTTACATGCATTAGCTAAGTAAAACTCCCACAACAGGCTTATGAAGTCGGAACCAAAATTATCTCCAACTCAGACAAAGCTCTGAGGCATAGCCCAAGTGACTATTCCCCCAATAGGACCCCAGATTGGCCCTGATGCAAATGTGGCTTTCCTATCCAAACTCTGTGCTCTCCAGAGAGAGGAGGGACCACCAAACCAAAGACAGCATAGGTGAGTTGGCAATAAGTCTGAATGGAAAGAATAAACTTCCCAGATCCCTGTGAGGAGGCTGGAGCCTGAATCTGGGAAATCTACCTCAAATACACACCATGAGAAGATAAAGAGTATTTCTGAATGGATTATAGCAGTGATTCAAATTTTACTGTACGTAAGGACCATGGGGTGAGCAAAAAATGTGGCTGCTTGGTATAATAGGCCATGGTTTCTGAAATAATGCGCTCTACAGACTTTACTGCGGTCACCCACCTGCTGGGCTGAGACAAATAGTCACCTTTGTAGGAAGTAATTTCCAAATTCTCTTCCAATCTAAAGTTTTTTGTTTTGCTTATTTTATGGTAAAATGGTAAAGCAAATTTTTGTAACAAAATACTAGGAGAACAACAGTAGTTAGTACATTACATGTTATCTTTATGCTGGCATAAAAATTTCTCCAATCCTTTTAAATGAACTAAGAGATACTCAGAGTATAACTGACTTGCATCTTTTACCTTTTCCCAAATATCCTTTCCTCTCTCACCCATCCTAGCTCTTCTTCCCTTTTGAACAACTTCTTCCTATTCCATAATATCTATTGTACATTTTAGAAATTATTTACTCTTTCAATTTCTCACACCACGGAGACAATATGATGTTTACACACTTGAGTCTGATTTATTTCATTTATCAATATGGTCTCAAGTCGCATACATTTACCTATAAAAGTGTCATGTATATCCTTCTTTATGGATGAGTAATACTCCATTTTATAAAAATATCACAAATTTTTTATCCATTCCTTGATTGACAGACACTTGGGATGTTTCTAAGTTTTATATATTACAAATTGTGCTGCTATAAACACGGGTGCACATGTATCGCTGTGGTATGATGTTTTCAGTTCTTTTGGGAAGATACCCAGAAGGGGAACAGCTGGATCAAATGGGACCACAAATATTAGTTTTTTGAGAAATTTCTACATTGATTTCCATAGCGGTTGACTACTCTACACTCCCACAAACAGTGGAAATGAGTTATTTTTCCTCCACAGTTCCTCCAGCATTTGTTATTGGTTATTTCTTGATGATAGGCATTTTTTTCTGGGAATAAGATGGGATCTCAGTGTTTTTTAAATTTGTGTCTCTCTAATGATCAGTGATGCTGAACACTTTTGCATATATTTATTAGCCATTTGTATTTCTTCATCAGAGAAGTGTGTATTTATCTTAGATGTTCATTTTTTGCATTAGATCTTTGGATTTGAGGGATTTGATTTTTCTTTCAATTCTTTATATGTTCATTTTGTCTAGGAACAAATGGCTAGAATTTTTCCCCACTCTGCAGGTTGTCTTTTCACATTGACAGTGATTTCTTTGATTTTTCAAAATCTTAATGTGATCTCAGTTGTTGATTCTTTGAAGTATCTCCCAGGAAAACTTGGTTTTGTTCATGAACCCTCTGCCTACTCCTTTGCCATCAAAATTATTTCTTACTTTTTCTTCCAGTGGATTTAGTCTTTTAGTGATAAAATTGACATGGTATTGGAAAAAAATACCAGATCTGAGGACCAGTGGAGCAAATTAAAAATTATACACACAATTACAAACATATTCAGCTACCTTATCTTAGATGAAGGGGCCAACTATATTCACCGGAATATACTTCCGGTATAAATGGTGCTGGAAAGGCTGGTTCACTACATGTCAAAAACTAAAACTTGACCCGTGTCTATCACCCGTGTACTGATCTAGCATCAAAATAGATCAAAGATCTAGATATTAAAACCAAAACACTAAATCTAAGGTTTTTGTTTTGCTTTAATTCTGGAAAGTGATTGTGTGTTTGGCCCATAGAATCCCCTTAAACTATGCTACTATACAGATTCCATGGCCTGAGCAGCTTGAACAACACACACTCATTTCTCACAGTTCTGCAGCTCGGGAAGACTAAGTGCCTGCAGCTCTTATGACTCATGAGATTTCTTCCTTAATTACAGATAGCAAACTTCTTGTTGTGTTCTCACATGGCATAGAAAACAGAGAGCTCTCTGAGGCCTGATAATGATGCTAAACCCATTCATGAGCGCTCCAACTTCATGACCCAGCTGTCTGTCAAAGGTCCTTTCTGATGCCATTTCATAAAGACTAGGAGACCAGCCTTGTGAACTCTGTTGGGGCCCACACTCAGCACGTAACACACCGTCCTGCTGCCTTTTCTATTTTTGTCTTCATTCATTTGTCAAGCTATATACCTTCCTTTCCACAATGGTTTACTCAAGTGTCTAAGATTTTCTGTATCTATTTCCACATTTGATCCATAAAATCATGAATTAGTTCCTCTCTGTGGTCATATTCAGCCCTAAAATTCTATACTTTTAAAATTAGTATCTGTGAGTAGTATCATTCCAGTAACATCCAATGGATCCCAGAACTCGAGTCACAGATTCTTGGAATAAATTCTAATCTCCACAACCAGAAGGACAGGAACCTTTGAATGCTGGTTCAGGAAAATCATGAATGCAGGAGCTACCTGGTATACATAGTTAGATCCTGGTCAAAAACTAAGAAAGAAATAACTAGAACCAAAGGATTAGAACCTAACTGTGACAACATTCATTTCCGGGAGTATGGAATTCCCTTTCTATGGGTTCACTGTCCAAGAGACATGCTAGAGCTAAGCCAGTGAGAAAAACTCTTATTGAAGTTACTCTCTCTGTGAGGCTTAAGTGACAAGCCTCTGTTCCAGCATTACTACTATTTTTTTCAATATCGTTGCACATTTGAGTTCCTGTATGAGACTGTAACTACTCTAGCCACCAATTAAGCACATACTTTGTCCCTGGTAAAACCCCAAGCCACTGAGAATTCTACGTCATTCTATGTCACATAGCTATACTGATAGATTTTCTTCTTCTTCATAGTTCCTATTTGCTTTACTAATTTATTCTCTTATCATATATTTATCTTTAGGTGTCACAATCTTTAAAAAGCGAGAACTTGAGTAAGTAGATTTTCAAATGCTAATGTTCATAAGAATTTCTCTGGAAGAGTTCTCAAAATCTGGACCCTTGATCAGTTGCCACTGGCAACTTCTATTAGAAATGCAGATTCTCAGGCTTTATTCAAAATCCAATCATCACAAACTGTACTGAAACCCAGAAATGCATGTTTTATACATCTCTCCAGGTGATTCCTATCTAGGTAATGTTTGAGCATCACTGATCCATGGAAAAAAGATTTTTAAAAATTGAACATTGTTGGGTCCCTCCAGACATTGTAGTCCTATATTCACTGGAACTCTGAGGGAGAAGGACCTGATACTCTGCATTGAATCCAGTCTCTCTGTGGAAATACAGTTTTTCCTTCATTTACTGCTCTGTACATTACCAAATGCATTTGCAGATAATAAGCTAAAAATTTCCTCTTTGGGAGACCCAAGAATAGTTCCAGATGGCTGTTTTATCAGTGTCCTGATTATTCTCAGATTCAGTGCTTACCTACTACAATTAAGAGTTATTTACATGTGCTGTAAGTTTTGAACATCTAAAGGCAACAGATCTCATTTTCATTAGCTATGCATAGAACTAGGTATAGTCAGTGTTTTACTTATAAAAGAGGACCAATAGCTAGTGGAATTTCTTTCTTTCTTTCTTTCTTTCTTTCTTTCTTTCTTTCTTTCTTTCTTTTTTAAATCGGTACCGGGGATCGAACTCACAACCGCCTGCTTGCAAGGCAGGTGCTTATGCCACTGAGCTAAATCCCCAGCCCCTGGAATTTCTTTTTTATACACACATCTGAGCATTACTGGTTGAGGTTGGAAGACCAAGCAACCAACTGAGCCCTATCTTTAAACCTTTCCATGAGAAATATGGCTGTTTGACCTTCACATTAGCCAGTAAGGCAGTATCTATGAACACAAAATAAAAAGATAGAGAATTAGTTTTGCTGATAATTAAGCTCTGAAATATGCATGCATCAATTATTCAGTTTCCACAAGTTCTCATTAATATAGATTTCTCAAGTGCAGACAGAATAACAATGCAAATGAGAACTAGCCTTAAGTTTATCTTTGTATGTTTGGTGGAATAAAAATAATGTAAGTGGAGGGGAGCGGTGCAGGGAGATTGGTTAATGGAAGCTAGAAGTAAAAGTGGAGTGTCTGGCCATGCATAGCTGAGTATTTACAATTTCACCACTGACCATAAAAGGCAGGCACCTTCTACAAATGACCACACACAAGTACTATGCTTCCTTTTATGCCTCACAGATATTCAGAATACAAAGGGTTCAAGATAGTTGGGACTCTGTAACATTTTATACTCACTTGTCATTAGTTCAAACTGTTGCACTTGAAAAACAGACTTTAGTTTTTTCACTGATTTGTACGTTTTTAAAAGCTCAATAAATGAGATTTTATTGTATATTTAGAACACATTTTGAGAAATCTGCCTTACGTTACGTTAAAATGTATCTCTCATTTTGCTGGTTCCTATTTAAGCCTGGGTCTTCCCATGAAGAGTCTGTGAATGAAATGGTCTGTGATTCATTCACAACTCAGGCTGGGGAAGAAACTAAAGCCACACTTGGTAGAAACGTACAAAGTCTCCCAGTGGACATGGGAAGACTGAGACAGTCCCATGAAGAGGACATGGGAATTGTCACGTCCTACATATTGGTACAAGAACTGAGTAGAGAATTTTGGCAGTGTTTGCTCCAATCTAAATCAAAATCCACATGACTAAGATTCACCAATGTCTCCTCTAAGTGTCTACTCAGGAGGAGACTTTGGGATCATCTGAACCCACAGTGGTCACTAAGGCACCTCATCAAATAATGAAGACCTGACCACCACACACAGGATGCAAACAGGGCAATGTCATGCTCAGATAAAGGGATGAGGTGCAGCAACTACAAGGAACAGGCTTGATTTACACCAAACACAAGAGGAGGCAGCTATTGAAAGTGAGATGTTGGGGGAAAAAAGGAAGCAAGTTGAAGAATAAAGAAGACGAGATAAGGATCATCATTATTGTATATCAAAAACACTTGGGAAAACACTTTAGAAAAAAATAGCACATTTCTCCTGAATATATATTCAGAGGAGGGAAATGTGGAAAAGCCTGGTGGAGACCTATGCACTGCTCATCAGTGTCAAGTTGATGGTTACTTACAGAGGAGAGTGAAGGAGAAAAGGAGAAGGCTTCTGTAATCTCTAAAATGCCTTGTTTTTAAAATTAGGCAACAAATAAATGAAAACCCTTTCTGTTATGTGATGTAGCAAGTTAATCATATAAACTCTGAATGAGGTGGGGAACTTCTAAGTTGGAAACCAACTATTTGTAGAGAAATTCCCTTCCATTAAGTCCACTTTTTGAAGTTTATTTTTGAAGCATAAGGTGTGAGGTTTATCACTCCTTGTAGGAATGCAGAAGGCTGGTGAGAGACCACATTTGCTTTAGGTCAGAGAGCTAGGAATTGAAGTTGGAGAGGAGGATAAGAGGAAAAAGAAAATGAGGACAGCAATGAAAATATGCTGGTTAAACAACTTGTTTGAAAAATTACTTTCTCAAATTTAGTGAAACAAGGCAATTGCATTACTTAAAAGTGAATGCAAATGCAGCTGAAATGTATGCATGCATGTCACAAACACACAGCACACACACACACACACACACACACACACACACACACACACACACACAGATGCACACAACAAATCAGCCAGCCAAAAATCACCAAGAAGGAATCTTTCCCCAAAAGCACCTGCCTTTTGATCCTGCTGAATGAAGCATCCCTGCAGAGATCAACCCCATCTCACCAGACTACCAGGGCTTCCTGGTGTCCAACTACAGGAAATGGAGAGAGAGAGACATAAAACATGTGTTGCTTTTGTCCTGATCTCTGCTTGGAGAAGCTCAGTGGTAGTGAAATCCTGAGCTGTACTTTGGGAATCTAAATCCCCAAGTTAAATCCTTGGATGACCTACAATAGATCATTTGGAGAATGCATTTTTGATCAAGCAGCGGATTCCAGAGCCCACTCCAGAACGCAAAAGGCAGAATCTCCTGTGGAGATCTGGGGACCACTCGTTTGACACACTTCCCAATGATGCTAATGCACGAACTCTGGGGTACACATCACTGTCACCAGCTGATGCTATCAAGAGGCACAGCATCCCTGAAAGGAACTGTGATGTCTCATTAAATACACACCAAAGGCAGCATGAGTCACGGTCTCGGAAAGAATTAATAACGTGTGACACTTCCATCACACACGACAGTGGCTCTGAAAATATAGATGTCTTCTCCATTGACATTACGTGAAGTCTTAACTTCACCCAACAGCACTGATGTGGTGAGGTTCTAAGGACATGAAATATCTGCTCAAAGCCATGCCAAGGTAGAAAATGAGATGGTCACTATGTCCCATGTCTCGCCAGAAACCGAGCTGTACCTACCATATTTGCAAAACCAGAAGATTCTGCCTCCTGCCCTGCGTGGCCTCCTGGCATTCTCTGAAAGATTTTCCCTGCGCAGTAGTGCCTCCATTCTGAGCCCTGGGACTCAAGAAGCTACAAAGTGATAAATCAATTATAAAATGGAAACCTCGATTACAGCCTGTCTGCTTAATTGTTTGACAAGTTAATTAATCTCTCAAGCAGCCGGGCTCCTTTCTCCCTGTAAGTTGTGAGGAAAGAGCTATAACAGGTTCCAGAGGTCTTGGCAGTACAGTATCAATGAGGATCTTAGAAAACTATGAATGATAAGCATTTAGTGGGGTCAGAGTCTCACTATAGGAAGCAAGAAATTTGCCCAGCTCCTACCTGGAGGTGGTTTTGTCACTAATTATTTTGCTGTTAATAATTATAATCTGTACTTATTTGCGTATTTGTTTTTATTTCCTTTCCAAAACATGCATCTCTTTCGTTTCAAGTAAGATCCTGTGACTCAAACAGGCCATGCTCACAGATCTTTAAAAACTGATTGGTGGTTCTCTCTTGCCTTCCAAGGAACTGTGCCATTCTTGCTGCCCCAGTGAGTGAGGCTGAGCTTCCAGGTGATGGAGTTAGACGTGCAACACGGTTCTACCTGTGTGATTGCTTAAAGGAGCTCCTGTTGTCAGCCTGCTCACAAGGTCACACTGTCCTTCAATCTGAAGCCCTTACAAGTTCCATAACAGAGTGAAGCTGAGGAACCCGGCTGTGCACAGTGTGGTCTGAAGGTCTCCTGCTCCAGACTCACTTGGGTGCTTCTTTAAAATTTAAATGACCAGACTAGACCTTCCCCGACCCCTACACCTATACCTACACTTATACCTGCACCTACGTGAATCAGAATTCCCAGGATGAAACTCAAAATTTTACGAAGCTCCCTAGAAAGATTAAAACACATTTGGATTAGAGTACAGTTGGAAGCAATTGCTGGTGGATTGACCAAACAGTTAAGAAGTGTGTTCTGTGTCCTCTACCCCCATGATTTGTTCTTTACCAGTATTTTTTCACCGTGACCCTGAGTCATGGCATCAGCTCTTTCTCTGCCGTGAGGGTCTTTCTATAAGAATAAGTGCAGCGCCCTCTCCCTGGGGATCTCAGGTCAAATGCCTCCTGCACAGAATGCCTTTCCTGACCTCTTTGTCATAGGCAATGCTATTGTTTATTACTCCTGCCCAACATTTATGGCTACCTGAAATTGTATTATTTTTTCTCTGTTTACAATCTATCTTCTCCCTGAAACATAAGCTTCCAAAGGGCAAGGATTCCGGTCGATTTGTTCAGTGCTATATATGCAGTGTTTTCAACAGTGCCTGAGTTATAATAAACACTCAATTAACATTTGCTGAGTGAATAAGGTTAAATTTGCCAGTATTAATTACCAATGCCAAGTACACAAAGTGCTATTTGAAGACTCTATTACAAATCCTAACACTTTAAAATGGAATAACTGCTGGGCATATAGTTTAGTGGCGTAAGTGCCTGCCTGGAAAGTACAAGGTCCTGAGTTGGATTCCTAGTAACAAAATAAAATAAAATAAAACAAGATAACTAAAAATCTAGTCATTAAAATCTATAGGAGACTCAAACTGAAAATACAAAACATCAAAAAGCCTTAGATTTACCTAAAGCAGTAGTAAGGGTGAAATTTATAGCATCAATTGCTCATATTAGAAAATAGGCTGAATTAAACAAGAATCAATACTAATGAAACCCAAGGAAGCAGAAGGAAGGAAATCATAAATGTAAAAGATCAATGAAATTGAATCATACAATAATAGAAAATGAGTAAAACTAAAATCTGATTCTTATAAAAGATCAATAAAATTGATAAAAGTTGTGAAACTGATGAAAAGAAAGTGAAAAAATATGTAGTCAATATCAAATTGAAAAATTCTGCTATAATTACAGAAATTAAAAAGATCATAGGGGAATATTACAATTAAGCTATACATTTGAGAATTAAGATGAAATGGACAAACTAGTGAATCTGCCAAAAGTCACAAACTGCCAAAACATTTCCACAACAAAATAAACTGATTAGTCTCAGACTACTAAAAAGTTAAGATTTATAATTAACATCATTTTGAAGAGGAAATATTTAGATCTAGATGGTTTCATTGGTGGATTCTACAAACATTTGAAAAATATATAACATTAATTCTATGCACCTCTTCCAGAAAATACAAGAGAAAATCCTTTATATCTTTATACAAGCAATGAGAATTATTCTGATTTCAAAAAACGAAAACTATATATTGATATTCTACATGAACATAGAAACAAAAATTGGCAATAAAAATTAGCACAACTATGCAGTAATATATCACAATGAAGTATATCTCAGAAATGCAAGATAAGATCAATACTCTTAGACTCAGAAATTCAATGCACTCATAAGAATGATCTAAAAAATCTAAGCCATGGGATTATATCATTTGATGTAAAGAAAGCAAAAGATTGTTGAAGAAATTCAATTTCCAGTAGTCATCAACTGTCTAACCAAAGTAAAATAGAATGAAATGTCTCCAAACTACTAAAAGGAATCTACATAGCACACCTCACTGTATTTACATTTAATAAACAGCTAAATGTTCTGCTCTCAAGATTTAGGAAACATTGTGATTTGTATCTAGATGTTCCCCCAAAACCTCATGAGCTTGTAGGCAGAGCTTTTCAGTTGCTATATCTAGGGTATATAAATATGAATTAAGGGTGTGTGATAACTAACTGAATTTAGCATAGTTTTTGGTATAGATAATGGAATAATCCATTAATTATGGTGGCACCTGGATGTGGGCGGCACCAATCAATATGTTTATATCCTGCATGAATATAAAGGGAGAAGAGGAAAGTAGAATTGCTTCTTCCTGCCTACCATGCCACAGACTGTTTGTCCTCTGTGATGTCCCTCTGTCATGCCACCCTGCTTTGGAGCCAGTCAACTATGGACGAAATCCTCTACAAAGTGTGAGATAAAATAAATCTTTCCTCCTTCAACATTGGTGCGTCAGGTATTTTGTCTCAGCCTTGAGAAAAGAAGATAACAGCAACAAAAAGCTAATTTCCAACCTGACTGCTCCTGCTCTCCACAATATTAGAATTATTAGCTAATATAACTAGAAAGATAAAATGAAATGACTACAGAATAGAAACCCATGATTGAATTTGATATTATTTATGTAGAAAATTTCAAGGAATCTAAAAAATCTCTTAGAACTTATAAATGAGTTTACTAAGATCACAGAATACAAGGTGTATAATTGAAAATCAACTGTGATCATGTATATTAGCAATATATAATTGGAAAACAAAATTTTTTAAAAAAATTGTTGTACAATATTCCAAGGAAAGACAGTAAATGAATGAGACAGTGCATACACAAGTTTCCCTGGATGAAACTACAAATCACTGATGAAAAAATCAGAAGCGTAAGTAAGTAGAGAGATAAATGATGTATTCAATGATTGGGAAGTTCAAAACAGTACAGATATTACTTCTTTAAATTTAATCTATATGTTTAATGAAATTTCATTCAAAATACCAGCAGGATTATTTTTGTAGGTAAATACAAGCTGATTTTTAAATTTATATGAAAGGCAAATAAACTACCAGAGCCAAAACAATTTTGAAAATCAATAACAAATTCAGAGAAATCAAATCATCCAGCTTTTGAATTACACTGTAAATGTATATTAGAGAAGAGCATCTGGCGTGGTGAGTGGTCAGACACCTAGATTAATGGAATAACATAGAGAATTCAGAAACAGAGCCATACAAAATGGCTAAATTATTTTTATAAATGTGAAAATGCATTTCAATGAAGTATAGCTTTTTGCTGTTTGTTGTAGTTTTTGCTTGTTTTTAATGAATAAAACTGTAGCAATAGGGTACTGTCTGCACGATATTTTTCCAAAACACACCTTAATGCAAACTCCTTAGTTTAGACAGACTCTACATCTAAGTGCAAAACATAAAGAATAAAATTTACAGAGGAAACATAAGAGAAAAGAGGTTAGGAAAAGACTTCTTTGATATTATACCAAAAGATTAATTCATGAAAGAAAAAATGATAACTTAGTCTTCATTAAAGTCTTTAAAATTTTGCTTTATGAAAGTTCTAGCTAAAAGAATGAAAAAGCCAACCAGAGACTGAAAAGCAAAACACATATTACACAGAACATCTGGGGTATCAAAAGAGGTATTACTTTCAAAGCTCAGAAAACATTCTTTAAATGGGTAAGAGATTGAAACATGGACTCTATCAAAGATTATTTAAGGATTAAATAGCATGAAAATTTTTTGATTTCTCAAATAGGGAAATATCAAGTAAAATCATCATGAAATGCCCTTACATGCCCATTAGAATTAATACTGAAATATTGTATCAAGTGCTGTATTTATAGTCATTCAAAATTGTTGGGAACAAACCATCATCTTCCATAAATGGTTAAACAAAATATGACACAATCATGCAATGGAATATTATCAGTAAAAAAGAAGCAAATCTTGATATTTGGGTGATTTTTTCAAAGATTTATTGTAAGAAATAAATCTCATAAAAGGTTTTACACACTTTAATTTTATTTATAAGACATCCCTAAGGAGACAAATCCAGCGATGGAGAACATTTCAGTGGTTTCCAGAGGTTACTAGGGGAGTAGATGTCATGGGATAGTACAAAGGGTTTTTTTGAGGTGTTGGACTCAATTCTTACTTTTATGATGACTGCCCAAATCCATAACTGGTAAAATTTCAGAATGAATACCAAAAAATCCATTTTGTTTTATGACAATTTATAAACTGAAAGTTTTTTAAGTGGACAGATATATAGATGCCAATCTGAAGAGTAAACGAAGTAAGATTTCCCAATACAGTGCATATATTTAGGAATGGCCATTTCAATAGCAACATGTGTGCCACAGGAAGTTATGTGTTCATCCAAAGATAGTGGGTTGAAACAAAGTTTTTATTAGCAAATAAGGAGCCTCAATAACAAAGGTGATGTCCATTCAAGATTAGCCTGACAGTTGTCAGGAAGATTTCTTGGCAGATGTTCCGTGCAGAGTCATGGTTATGGCAGAGATTCTTGTGACAGTACTTGTTTCTTTTGGGAACGTTTTAGGGTTTGACATAAAGAAACTCCCCTTTGATTCTGACAAATTTCACATCGGTAACAGGACAGAAAAATGTTAGGACCAAAGGAGGAAAGCAAACTGCAAATACAGTATCTTCAGTTCCATCACAGATACACTGACTGTTACTAATTCTGCAGGCTCAACACTTGTCACGGAACCTATTTGTGACAACATAACCAGTGTTCTGTTTTTTCACTTTGCAGGCACCTGACCAGAGGGTCACAATACCTGGGCAAAGTCTGGCTTTTGGGCTCCACTTGATTCCATTATTCAAATCTGCCAGTGCAATCTTCTCTAAACTCAGTCATAAGCCAATACTTAAAGATTTTCAGACTTAGTGGAAAGACCTGGTAGACTTTAAAGAACCTACGACATTACGGCCTCATCTCTGGGACTTAGCTCTTGATGACCTTATTTTTTAAGCCTTTCTCAGATTACCCTAATGTGAAAACTATTATGAAACGGTTGCTTCTGTAGCATGCAGTGGACAATCTTTTTGCAGTATTTTGCTCTTAAGGGTGCTGGTGGTCACTGTGATCGCTAAGTGCAAAGAAAGGCAGAAAGTTCACCTAACTTCCCAGCTTGCAGTGTTGAGGGGATTGGATCCAAGGTGTGGAGGAGGCCTGGTGCCACCAGGCCTCATGGAGAGTGCAGCAGAAGCCTCTCTGGTTTAAGCTGTAAAGCTCCCTGCAATTCATTCCCAGAATACACAATGAGAAATAAAGGACGTATTTCCAATCACTGAATAACATTTTATGATCCACGGTTTTCCATGTGCTCCATCTCACTGAATTCACAAAACATTCCTACAAAAAAAGGACAATCCTTAAATCAAATAATAGGCTTAAAACCTTACATTTTGCAAGTATAAGTAATGCGACTAGGATTCGAACAGTTAATAGTCTCAATCCCTATCCACTGCTGTTTCCAGCAAAACTAGCTCACAGCTGGGAATTATATGGATCCCAAAACAAATTATCTTCCTAATACTTATTCAATATATGATGGCTGGTAATTAATTTTAATCTCACTGAGTCTGAGTTTCTTAATTTTAGAAAAGGGGCATACAGATAAAAATAACTATAACAAAGTAAAAGAATATACAGGTTACAAGATAGAAATGCCATTCTGTAAACATTGCCTGCTCTGCCACGCTGTTCTGAGATGCAATGCTGGCTTCCCACAGCCATCACGGTTCATGCTGAGGTTCCCATATAGAATGTGATTCTCTGTTACGCGATTCCATAATCCCAGGAGTGTTTCCTGCCTGAAATGTTTTACTTTTCGACCAAAATCTCTTTTTCATTCTCTGTCTCTGTCTTCTCTCTTCCCCCAAAACACATATACCCATTCAAGCCTTTAAAAGACACATCTGTTCATACCTCTGCTCTTTGTTTTAGACAGCGCACACTTGCTGTGAGCCATGCCCAGCATGCACACCTGCTTTCTGCTCCATCTGTTCATGCCACATCTGTATTCACAACCAAACAGCACCTTCCTCCACGCTTGTTTCCTACTCAGAGCACAGACCTTGTCCCCAGTCAGCGGGAGGCCCTGCTTCCCACCTGAAGACGCTTTGTGAAACAGTTTCCTGGAAAGCTGTCGTCTTCAGTTAGTGAGGATAATAGGATTATTCTATCTGTATAATAATAACATGTTCAATTTAAAGAAAAAAAATCTGAAACCACTTAAAAGCTGCTGTTTGGTGCTGATATATTATTTCAGTAATGAATAATCATTGAAGATATTATTCTGGGTGCATTTACCATGCAGTGATGTGAATAAAATGCATTAGATAGAAAACTGTATTTCAAGTAAATATATGCACTGGCAGAAATGTATTACCACCCATTAATATGTATTAATTCAAAACCAAATGCCAACTGAAGTTCGCCTACACAGATTTGAATGGCAGGCAATGATTTGGAAGTGGGAGGAAATAGGTTTGGATTTGGTCAAATGGATTGAGAAAAAGTTGTGGGGGTGGTAGCTCATGATTCAACTGTGTGCAGGTGGGAGACAAGACCATTGGCTAGGCAAGCTCAGAAAAGCAGCTTCCAGCACGTCTTCAGAAGACTTTATCTTGTGCTAGTAACTGATAATCGCCGTTGACATGTCTGAAACACTCTTTTCTCTCTCCCTCAATGTATATCTTCAAATATTCTTTTCAAAAAATAGTGAAGGGAAGACTAGAGAATTTTAGCAAAGTAAAAGCTCTGGAATTTCATCTTATTCTTATGTTTTGTTCTTTCTTTCTTGGCACAACAGAGTCAGCTCTCATGGTTGTGTTCAAGCTCAAATCTGAAATCTGCAACTGTTCTCCCATCAGCTAAGGGTTTGACCAAAAGAAAAGGTGATGCCCTCTCTGTTAAGTAAATTCTGAAGTTCTGCCCCATCCTAATTCTAAACTGACCAAGAAGATTCCAAATACATGCACACCTTAGTGATCAAAAGGAATTGGTTGGGAATGCATCATTCTAACTATTTTGTGCAATTTTATTTAAAAGGTACAATTTAAAACTCTTTTTCATAAAAGACACCAGACATGAAATGAAATCACAAAACACTTTGTAAAACACATACTTAACACAGAGCAAGTTTTTACAGTATATAAAGAAGGCCAATAAATCAATACTTAAAAAAACAAAAACTGGTGAATAGTAGGCTGAGATTCTCCACAAAAAAATAAACACCAAATAGCTAGTAAATAAAAAATAGAAAATAAAGACATAAAAATAAGACTAAAGACAAAGCAAAATTGTTTAGCAAAATGATGCAAATAAGGATAATAATATTTCATAAGCATTATGTGGGTAAAAGATATGGAATAAGAGAGATTCTTACACATTATCAGTGGAAATATAAACAAGTAAAATCCAAACATGTATCAATAAAAATAAGAAAATAAATAAATAAGCAATTTTTTACTGTCTCCTAAAGTGAAAAGTGTATGTCCACTGTGACATAGCAATTCTCATAAATACATGGGCTGGTGTTGAATAACATGGTGAATGCTTAGGTTTTTAAAAAAATTATTATAGTAAAGAATATATTGCTAGCAATGTCCATTAAATATTTCCCCTTGCTTCAAACACGTTTATCCCATCCTTTTTGCCACTTTCTGAAGCAGTTCTGTGTGTCCATTTTGATGACTGTTTTTAGTATTGCTATTGTGGCTGCCTTGACACACTACATGAATTCAAAACATTTCCTTTTCATGAGCATTTTGACATTGAGGAAAAACTCTAGAGTTTCACGGTGAGTGAGGACATACTGCAATGTCTAATTGTATATTTATTTTGGTTATAGCTAGTTGGAGTTCTGTGTGCATCACTTTTCTGCATGCCAGATCCTTTTCCTATGTTTGGAAAATTTTCTGCTATTGTTGCTGTAAATAGTCGTTTTATCTCATTTGTGTTGAGCCCTGCTTCTTCACTGATACCTATAACACTTATATTATTTTTCTTTGCATTTTCTTGCAGCTGTTTAATTGTTATTTCCTGGTTGCCTGTTATTTTAAAGAGATTTGCCTTTCATGATTGCTAGCTGCAATCTTGTATTCAAGGTGTGAAAGTCTATCTTCAGTCTTCTACAGGCAGTTTTTCCAGCTTTTGATCCACTTTTTAATTTCCTGATCTCTCTTTGAATATGTTTCAAGCACTGTAATGCTTTCCTCCATTGTTCATTCAAGGTTTCTACCATTTTTCTATGCTCTATTTTTTTAATCTATATCTTCTTTAGACATGCCTTCATTATTTTTGTGATTTCTTCTTTTACCTGAGCCATTATTTCTGATTATATTACTTTACAGCCTCAAGAAGTTGTTTCATTACTTCAGTTGCTACCCTCTCAGAGATTGGTGTGTAACTTCCATTTTATTCCACGTCTATATCTCCCAGACTTCTTCTTTGGGGGCTGGAGGTCTGAGATTGCCTTTTGTTCCATTGTCTTGACATTCTTCTGGCTTTCTCCCAACAAGCCAGTAGTGGAGTTCCAGGAACTACCCATGTTTGCTGCCCCTCTATGGTGCAGGGAAATAGGAGAGACTCCTGGGTTTCTCTGAATGCAGGTTTCCAGGGAGGTATCAGGGCATGCAGCAGGGCATGTGAAGCTACATTGAGGCTTCCCTGATGGCTATGAATGCATGGTGACGGGGATGATTCTGCTCTCAACCTGCGTGTCTACACCAGGACGCCCTTGATGGCAACAGCTGCACAGGATTGTATTTGAATGATTCTCTCAGTGGTCACTGGCTGCCCAAAGGAAGCAAGGGTCTCCAATGACAGCCTGCAGGTGCATGAGATTTTTCTGGCTCTGTCTCCCTGAACCCATTGATTGCCTGAGGGAAACAATCTTGAGGGTAGCAGCAGTGGTGGTGGCAGCGGACTGGGCATGCAAGTGCCAGGGGATCAGAATATTGATAAAAATGCAAATGGTAAAAACTAGCTTCAGAAGGTTTCAACTGGAAGTAAAGGACTCTGTTGGCAGTTGGACTTATATCTTGTGTCCTACACACTGGCAGAAATTTTTTCTACATTTTGCTCATGTCCTGAGACTTTATGGAAGATTGAGATTAATGGAAGTTGACTAATTATTCTGATTGAGGAAATATCAAGGCAGCTCGAAGTTGAGGCTTTACAATAGTCCTGCTGGTAGTTTTTACTGTATCTACTGTGAGTACCAAGACCAAAAAAGTGATGATGAATAACTTGAAAAATTTTCCTAGTGGGCAAAGACAAAACTTTTGTAAAATTAGGACCTGTAAACATGAGGCCTGTAAAATTTTGACTGAGGAGAGCTTAGTTGCTGAAAAGATTAGCATTAAAATAAGCCATGTAATTTCCATCAACACAATAAGAAAAATGCCTTGAAGGCATTAGCAGGAATTTACCCTTAACAGGCTAAAAGTTATGAAAGCCAAGGACTTTCTTTTGAGAAGAGAGTCCTAAGGCATATTGCTGGGTAACAGTTGTCCACAGAATTAGTTTTCCCATATTGGATTCACAGTGATCAGCCATTTTGCCACTCAGAGGCTTCTGCAGCCATGATTCAAGGGACCCTGTCTATTTCTCTAATTGGTGGCAACCTTGGGATTATTCAGAATGTGCTAGTTTAATGAGCATGCAGAATGCAAGAATTGTGAGATTAACAAGACTTCTATCCTGATATCAGGATAGAAGCGTCAAACAATGTGCACCTGAGGAGCCAGTGTGTGGAACTGTGAGAGTAGTTTCAATAGTGTAGTGGAGAGGCTAAGCAATTGGAAAAAGCAGGCCCATGAAATATCTGAGTCAGGCCACAAGTAATGAGCAAAGCCAACCCAGGAGAGAGGCCATGAGACTATTCAACATGTTTGAAGTCCACATCTTTGCCTCATGCTTTGGACTAATAGTAACAGGATTTAGTATTTGCCCTGCTGAGTTTTTATCTTGTTTTGGTCCTATTCCTATTACCGTGTTCCTTGCTTTTAGAATAGGAATGTCTACCCTTTCCCATTGTATGTTGGAAGTGTTTAGCTTTTTTTTTAAATTTTTTTATTTTATAGGGGCTCACAGTTAAAAGTTTATCTTGACTCTCAGAGAAGACTTTATTTTTGAATCTTTAATAGTGCTGAAACCATTAAAATATTGGTGACTCTTAAGAGAGGAAATATATGCATTTTGTATAAAATGATGCCATAAGACTTTTGGTTATAGTGTCATAATGTTATGGTTTGCATTAAGAATATGCCTCTGAGACTCCACGCACTCATTGGCTGGGCTTTTGTTAAAGGTGATTGAATCATAGGGCAAAATAGCTGACTTGCTGTTAAATTGAGGGATTTGATCAGAAGAGGTAGCTCACCTAGAAGGTGAGCTGGAAGGATATATCTCTCACCACTAATACTCCCATTACTCTCTGTTTCCTATCCCATACACAGTGAGTAGCTTTTCATTCATTATGCCCCATTTTCATGCTGTCTTTGCCTTGGAAGTAGCTGAGCATGGACTCTAACCTTGTGCCAAAGTAAACTGATCATCCTTTGTGTAGAGTTGCGGAATTTGACTATGGTAGTGTCTTTTACTGAAATATACTTTTAAATTCAAGCATCCATTGTATAGTTTATCTGCCCTTGCACACCCCAGGGAAATACAAAATAAGTGAATACTCATAAGAGCACTGCCCAAAATTGCCTCTGAATAAAATCAGCCCAAATATCTATTAGCAGTAGATTATAACAATCTGTTCACACACTTGAAGTCTACACAGCAGTGGAAATGATCACACTGCAATGATTTTCAATAAGATGGGATCTCAAATGTAGTATTGAAGTAAGAGAATGCCAGTATACATATAAAGTAATTGCTATTATGTATCTTTCAGGACCAGACAGAATGAACTTACATTAAGGATGTGGTAAAAGTATAGAGAAAAACAAAGAAATAGTGATCAGCAGGAGAATTGTTACCTGCAGGGGGAGGGTAATGACACAGAGCTGAGATTATAGATGCTGACATGAACAATAGTCAGATGTGCATTCTAAAATTCTTTGTTCCATAATACATAACTGTAGTTTGTTCTTTTTTCCATGTGTATTTATTGTATTTTACAATAAAAAAATTGATGTAAAAACTCTATATAGTCTGACACAACTCCCTACCTGACTGCTTCAGGTACCTTTATTTCTAGCCCTTCTCTCTTCTCTAGTTTTGATAAATGCTGATTTATCAGCCTGCTGATTAATCATGTATCTGACCTTTTCTGTTAGCCACAGTTCCTGCCTTTCAAATTCCAAATAACCACCTTGCTCTAATAAATGGCACTGAGAGCAGCACTCCCTGTTGACTGCTCCCTGGCGGACAGCGGGTTCCTCTCCTGACTTCCACATGTTTCCCTCTTTTTGGGACTTTCCTACATCACCAAATGCTCCCTCTTATCTCCTCCATGGCAGATCTTGCTCCACCACTTTAGTACTAAGCTTTCCTAGGACACAGTAGTCACAATTTAAAGGAAGGAAGGTTTAACTTGGCTCATGTTTTAAGATCTGGGTCATGGTCAGCTGGTTCCAAGGCAGAAACATCACGACAGAAGAGCAGGATGGAGAAAAGCTGCTTTGGAAACATTGCCAAGGAGAAAGAGGTGAGGGACCACACATAAACTCTGACATCTTCCTTCTTTAACCTAGTCACACTCAGAGAGGGGCTCTACCAATACTCCAGGTAGATCCCAAGGCCAATCAATTAGATGCACCTCCCTAAATGTCATGACTTCGTTCAAAAAGCTGGGGCAATCCAGGACTCAGTCTTCCTCTTCCTCTATTTGCCCCTTTCCCTTCTTATCCTCTCTTCCATCCTCTCCTCTCCAATCCTTCACATCATTCTTTTCTTTTTTTCTCATCTCCTCTCCATCTTTCTCCATGTCATCTAAGTCTGGTTTTTAAAAAATGCTCTTTTTGATTACTATTCATCATTTCTCATTTGGTTTTTGAACCTCAGATATCTTTATTTTACCAAGTTAGCCTTATATTTGTGTTCCCAAAAGGAAAATCAAACTGAGGATGTACCAAACAAGAATGCTGAGTCCCCACGTCTACAGTCAGTCCTTTCTCTCCTCCATTCAAGGTAAATAGTTACCTCATTAAACTGATTTCTTGTATACAACTCTCCATCGTGTCCATTTTTTTCTCTTACTGCCCACATCTCATCTAGTACCATGTCTGGTCACTCCTTCCTGCAATATGTTTATGAATTCATTCACTGTGCTCCATCCTTTTTGATCTCATTCTATCCTTGACCACCACCACAGTTCAATGTGTACTTAAACTACAGAATATCTTATGTTTCTTACCATTTAATCCCTCTCCTGTAATCCATTCTTTGCACAGAAGCTATAAATTTTTTTTTAAAAAGATGCAACACTACATGGTAATAGTTTGGCTTAAGTTTCCCATTGTGTTTATAATGGAATTCACTATCTATTTTGTGAGTTACAAGCCCCAGGTCTTCCATGTCAGAGTACCATTCTCATCTTCAATCATAACCTCATTCACTTTGTGGTAAACACGTTGTTCTGTTCTCTGAGCCATCAAAATTAAGACCATTGCTGTAACCTCAAGATTACTGCATTCTCCGCCTCTATTTCCTAGTGTATGTTTTACCTAAGTCTTTCAGCCACTGTCCTTTTTCATATATCCTCAAAGGTGCCTTTCTGAGCCACACCTCCTAAAGCCACCCTGCTGGCACTACTTCTTACAGGACGCCCTTGACTTGACTTAGTTACCAGAGGTTCCATCCTTTGTTTTATCCCTGGTCTCAAAAGCAAAACCTGACACTCAGTAAATGTATTCTAAATAAATGAAAAGGGGTATATCCTAACTATGTGCCTTTGTCTTTTTTAGCATTCACTCTTTTGAAAGTACATAGAGGTAAATTTTCTTAGTCTGTGATACAAATCCCCACAAATGTGATTGAATTTTTAAAGAATACAGTTATTGTTAAAAGCAAGCACTATATTGTGCCGCACAGATGATAGTGAATGAAAATTCTTGATCGCTACCGGAGAATGGATAACACCATAAAAATTCATTGGCAATGTTTACCAGAGGTATGGTCCATTTTACTAGTATTTACAGTTGTGAGCTTTTGTCCTGGCCTCTGAATATGTATTTATAACTGCAAAACAAAATAAAATGTATACAAACAAAAAATTGTGAAAACAAATATGCAATAGATAGAGGCTGGTCTGACAAGTTATCTAGAAAGCTGAATATCTTATAACCAATAAATATTTTGCTGTGAAGAATTATTTATGTCATCTAAAGTTGTTATTTAAGTTTTAAAATATATTTCAATCTTATTTTCCTTAAAGAAAAATCTTCACGGGATTTGAATATACAAAATTATACCTAATGAAAAGGTGGCACAGACCTAAGACACAGTGTAAGCAGTGGGTGGCAGAATTATGGGTAAATATCTCTCTTTTCAAAAGCTTCTGCAATGAACTGTGCATTTCATTTTACAAAAATAACACTTTGTCAGGTTTCAAAACATATAGATGTGTAAAGTAAAATATTCTTCATACATTCAATAAATAATCCTGAAAACTTTAGAAAAGGAAACAGCACAATATACAAAATAGAAAGCAAAATGAAGAGAAATTTTCTTCTATTCCTCTTCCCTGTTTGTTTCTCTCTTCCTACAGCTAACATCTGCTAACATTTTCTAGTGCATATATGTTCACCCTGTATGTATTTTATTTTACCAATGACTCAAGAATACTGAGTTGAAGGGAAATGACATAATTTACTTTAACACTTTCATTATGGCTGACATTAGAATCACTCTCAGATTTTTGCTGTTATGAAAGATGATGCAGGGTGGTGGGAAATCCATAGAATTTTAATTATTGTATCAACATGTGGGTGCCTTTTATATTTTGATAGATAAAATTGCTTCCTGAAAGATGGTTTTCAGATCATATTTACAGTGTGCTTAAGGATCACCTCTTATTTCATGATGGTATAAGAGAATGTTCCATCCTTCTATTTAATGAAGATAGAAAACTAAAACCTCCATTTCCTCAGGATGGGGAATTGGGCACTGGCAATTTCCAACACCACGGTTAGAACTGACATTTTAGAAGTTCTTGCAGTCCTGTGCAAAAGACCAAGAAAATATCACAAATGGGAAGAAAACTCTAGAATAGGGGAAATGGCACCAGAATGACAGTGCTGCACTCAGATTTCAGAATATATATATATATATATATATATATATATATGTGTGTGTGTGTGTGTGTGTGTGTGTAATACATATATGACATAGGGTGCTTGCACGTCCCTGAATTTGGGGACATGCCCTAGTGTCATTCTAGGATGACTTCTGAGTCCATGGAGCAGGCCCTGTCCACAGCCCACAATGACCCAGTGTTTTGAGGCCACAATGGTATCATGCAATGTCCCGGGGGGGAGAGATCACAGTATGAGAAAAGGTTATGGAATAGCCCCATGTTGTCCACTTTGTGGCTGGGCCATTGTGTTCTGTAGGGTACGTGGGCTTAAAAGGACTAGGTCAGTGACACTGGAAGCATGTGACATTTGCATGAAAAATTCCTAGCATGTCAGTTAATTATGAATGCCCTCTTTAGCATTTAAAAGTTTAACATTAGGTCTTTTCTACCCAAGCAAGGTGATGAGGGCAAATAACACATCCATTGGACATTATACTCATAAATTGCCATTGGTAAGATGTCAAAGTATTCTTTTTCTTTCTGTTTGCCTGAACTCCTTGCTTCCTTGATACAACTGATCTATTTTATTCATTCTATCTGTCTTTAGGTATCACTGAGTCTCAAAATCTTTTACAATTATAATAAAGTATATTGGAATTTACACATTCAAAACTCAGACATTTATAGGATATATTAAGATTAAAAAATTCCATATACAGTAAGTCCCTAAGTTAATGAGCAATCAGTGTAGAAAACTTTACATATATAAACTGACCTCATACTATGAATATTCATAGGTGTGCACAAATCACAGAAGTAGCTCATATGTCTACTAGACATTGTCACAGCTGTGCTGTTGTGTGTGTACTATACCATGCAACAGTCTATAGTAGCAGACAGCTCAATTAGAGCCCAAGATGTCCAGAAGCAAGAGGAAATGTGGGATGATCTGGAGGGGACTGCTAGGAAGTACAAAATAATAGCAATGGAAACAAACTGTGGTGTACTGTGCCACCATGTTAAGATAACTGTAAAAATAAATTTAGTGTTTGTGTGTATGTCTGCTTTTTATGCTTCACACTGTACATTTGCATCAAAGATGTATAAGACTCATTATGTTGGAATTTTGAAACACTTTGACTTACCAACATCATCCTGAATGGAACTCACTCATAAGTATAGGGCTTCCTGTGCTATAATGACTTCATGGCAGTTGCAGTATAAAAACAAACAAACAAAAACTTCATTGTGTTTAAGCTGGAGAAGGAACACTAAGGTTACAGTTATGGCTTAAGGTACCATTCTCTTCCAAATGAAAGAAATCAATCATTTGCTTAAACATTGCAAAAATCCTTGAGGAAAGGAAAACTTGTCACTAGCTAGGACTCAGGGAGAGGAGACAGCTATGTTGTGGGAATGGGAAGACACAGAAATCAGTGCAACTAATCTAATAAGAACATGAGTAGGCAGAGCAAAGAGCTCCAGTGCTGAGGCAGGTTTACCCCAAAAGCAGCGACAGGAGGTAAAAATGAACTCTGTGTACCAAGAATCAAGCTAAGTAGGCTCATCACATACAATACTTCATTAACGTTCACAAAAAGCTTTTGATGTTGATACTATAATTGTGTCTGTTTTATAAGTAAGAATCCAAGGTCATGAAGGTGCAATTTTTCCACAATTATGCTGCTAATACATGTTGGCACCAAGCCTACATGTCATGTAAAACATGACAATCCAACTTGGAAGTATCCAACTTTATGAAATCTGTTTGGAAATGGTAAAACAAGAAAACTCAAAGGCCTGGGGGAGCAGTTATATTAACACAGTATGGTTTTATCCCTAGTGTTCCAATGCTGACTTTGTCACTCCTAAGTTTTGTTTGTGACCGTGGCCAATTTGTTTGAGCATGGCATTTTTCGTTGGAGACATGGGTTTGAGACACTAAGTGAACCCCAATTAATATTTTCCCCTTTCTAGACATAAAATTGTTGTTGAGCAGTCATTGCCTAGCCAGAAACTACATCTCCCAGCATACCTTGCAACCAGGTGCCATCACATGTCTGGTTTTGGCTAATGGGATATGAGAAAGAGTAATCTGTGTCATTTACAGACAAAGTACATAAGTATCTTTGTTTTGTTGGTATTCCCTTCTTGGGCAGCACTGGAGACAACATGGTACCAAAGGTGCTGGTATTCTAGGATGCCCACGGGTGCCACACTGGTACCTAAGCATGGAGGTTCACAGGAGACAGGAATGTATATTTATTATATTAAGTCCTCAGAACTTGAGATTTTTCCACGTAGCACTTAGTCCTACAAAACTATTTTGGCATTTTAAAGTGAGAACATGTGTGAAGCACCTATTCAGTGTCTCAGACATAGTGTCAGCTCCCTCTTCTCTCATCTTCTACTGTTTTACTTTGTTTCAAATATAGATTGATAGTGATAGGTATGTGAAGATCACAAATAAGTTAGGTAGTGGTCTTCTTTATTTATTTATTTATTTTATTTTATTTTTTTCCTTCATACTGTGGTACTAGAAATTGAACCCAGGGTCTTTGCACCCAATCCTTTTAAATGTTTCCTTTGAAAGAAGGTCTCGCTAAGTCACTAAATTAATTCATTCTTAATTTAGTAAGTTTTGAAATCCTGTAGGTCTTATCTCACACTACCACAAAAGGTAGCCTTTGCCTTTGCTAGTATCTTGAAACTCCTGTCCTAGGCACTGTGTCTTCATTCAAGGACAAACCATAGTTAGAACATGATGTGCATCAGTTCTCTTCACATCCTAATGTGCTGAATCCCATCGCCACCTCTCAGGTTTGTTGGCTGATCTGCCACACTGTCCACCATGTTTGCCCAGGAGCAACTACTCAGCGTGAACAAGATAACAGCTTCCTGAGCAGACTAGACCTCACCACCTTAGCCATCAACACAGTCACAGTAAGACAGAGGCTCACCTGCCCTTAAGCTGCTGGACATTATGCAGCTGACTCTTCCCACAGCCCTATTATAACTATGTATTCCCAGAATTACTTACCATGAACTCCATTCCTAGAACCTTAAAATCAATTCCTTTATTGTCTCCATGAGAACGCTCCAAAACATTCCTGTATGTCATGCAGCTAGGATATTTTTAATAGTATGAATTCATGACACATAATAATTGCATTCTACTTGGGGAGTTAGTTCACATAAGTAATCCATCTTAATCATTTTTAGGTATAAAGGAAGATAACAAGAGAATGACTGAAAATACTTGCTCATCCTTAAAAGATCTCCCTCACTCCTTGTTTCTTGACTTTCCACCTTAACATGTTAATTCTCTTGTCCTTTTAAGACTTCAGATTCTTTCTCTATTAAAAGTGGATTCAGCACTACTATAGTTTGAAAAATGTTTATCCTTTGAGGTGGGGCCTTCAAAAGAATCATTGCTTAAAAATTCATGGGACTAATCTTATGCAGTCTCTCAAATCTTCCCATTATTTTCTTGTATTAGTGATTAATTCTGACTATAAATTATTCCCATGGTGCTGATTAAAATACTACAATCATTAAAAATTACAATTCTTTGGCATACATCCTAACCATGTGACCCTCCCAATATCCCATATCCTGTCTATTTTTACTATGTACCCCTTTGGACTGATTTCTGGTATTTATATACTTCTATATAACACATTACTAAAAACGCATTTAAAACCACACATATTCTCCATGTTATAGTTCTGTCCACCTGAAGTTCTCTATCTCAGAATGCCACTGAATCCTATAATCAAGATATTTTCTAAGGCTAGGGTCTCCCCTGAAGGACAAGTTGGGAAGAAATATGCTGTAGTCTTACTTATATTCTCCCTTGCATGCAATTGTAATAATGCCTCAGGTTTGTGTTGGCTGTTGAAAAATGGTGTCTATCTCCATTCCACGCAATCTACCCCAGTAGGGCAACTTCTTTATCAAGTGCAGATTTCTCTAATGCCCACTTCTCATTTTCCAGTAGTAATATATTTCAAACACCAATCAGATCATGTTACTCCTCTGCTCAAAATTCTCCTAAATTTATTGGGAAGATGAGTACAATCCTTGGCAAGGCAGCACATTTCAAGCAATTTCTACCCTTTCCTTCCGTAACCCAATAATCATGATTATCCAACTGGACTGCCTTCCGTTCCACGAATATTCCACACTTACTTCAACCTCAAGGTTCTTGCACATATGATTCCTTTGGACTGACATACTTTCAAATAGCTAAAGTGAATTATTATTTTTTGTAACCTTCAAACCAAATATCACCTCCTTATGAAGCTTTACTTGATCATTCAGACCAAAGAAACTCTCCAAACCCATCATTTTCAATCGCATCAGCTTGTTTTATTTTCTTCTTACATTATCACTTACAAATTATCTCATTCATTTATTGTTTATTATTTATCAATCTCTAACAAAGTATAATACTCATGTAGATATACATGGATTACTTGTTTTGTTGTCTTTGTAATACCTTATTTGATAGATTGGTGGATGGATAGACGAATGGATGGATGGGTGAATGGCAGGTGGAAGGATCCATGCGTGGATGGATGTTCTGGAGTTCCTCCAGAAAGCCTTTAGATGGCAGCACTACAAGCTCTTTGGAGCCAACTGATAAAAAAGATACATTCATGAGCCATGGAGACCCGCCACGCCAATAAGAGCAGCTTCTTTCTTTTCCCCTGCTCTGTAGACCATGCTGAGTAGAAGTTTTAAATTTTTCATAAATGTGAAATTATGAGTGGCAAGATGTCCTGTGGTTTGTTACTTCTTAAAGTTACAAAATAACCCTGGATTTCTTGGGGAAAGAATAGCAGGTTGGCAACCCAAACAAAAAGGGACCATGATGCATGAGTCCCAGCAATCCAACTTCCCAATTCCTGGGGACTGAATCATACGGAAAGAAGCACCAGTTACTCAAGAGGCCATCGCTTGGCAGGGTCCAGTAACAAGAAAATCCTCTCAAAGAAGCAAAAAGGTAAATAGGACCAGAAATTCAGAAAAAGTGGAAGCACAATTGGGGAGGGTCTGGCTGAGGCCGGAAAGAGATAAACCAAATACAGACATCACCACGCTTTGCAATTGTGCCTCACTCCATCCTTTCAGGTGACTTGAAAGAGGTGGATCTATCTTCTCTGTTATTTCTCTTTTGCCAGGAAGAGAAAGTATGTTGCCTGGTGGGGCCACGAGGTCAAGACAGTAAAGTCATGCCCAATTTTACACTCTCAGTCATTTTCTAAAAGCCGTGTTGATACTCACGAAGTGACTCTAAGTGAAGGGAATAACAGTAAGCAAAGAAATAAAGATATCGGATATTTAAACCTTTCCAATGACAGGCTATGTGTACTTGTGTACTTTAGTTTCTGAGCTCTAGTTTCTTTATCTGTAAAACAAGAGGAGTCAACAGACACAAGGGCTGCACGTTTACATCGTCTCAAAAAACAGAGAGGGAAAAAGGAGCTACGGGAGGGGAAAGGAATGAAAAACAAATGAAGATATGTTATTATGTACATGTGCCAAGTCCTCATGGTGAACGCAATCATTATGCACTGCAAATATGTACTAATAAATACAAAGAAATCGAAACACAAATACCAATAAACATAAAAATAAATAGCACAAGCAAAAGTAAAAGGCTATTCTTGCAAATGCGCATGGTGTAGAGGATGGGGACATTGGAGCCTTAAGATAAAGCAGTGTCTACTTAAGAGAACCCCCTTATGAAAATAAACAGATAAGTATTCACCATGCCAAATAAATACAGTTGCCAACTACTGGTTTTAGCTTCCAGGAGAGAAATCCCCTAAGATCCTTATCAGCCCTAACATAATTTTAGGGTTCTACTGGCTTTAACTGCTTCTAAAAGAAACCCAAAGCTGAGGATGGAGGTGATTTTAATGATTCCTCTTCCAGTCCTGCCTGGCTCCCTGCCTCCACTCACTGTGGCTGCCTCTAGGTAGAGCCCAGGATTTCTCTGTTCATTCTCCTTCTGCATGTGAGCACAGAAGAAGGGGGAAGCAAAGCCAGCTCCATGCCTGCATTAGGACAAGCATCCCTTCTGGACACATGCAGAACTTCAGGGACATGGAGTCTCTATGCCTGACCACATGTAGCATCCCCAAAGGGATGGAGAAGCCACCTGCATAGAGAGGCCCAGAGGAGATAAGGAAGGGGCACAACTGATAACCAGGGTCCTACAGCTCTGGCCAGGCCTGAGGCTGCAAAATTCAAATGACAATATAACAACATGAAGCCAAAACGTTAGTTCTGCTTCCAACGTTCTCCTGTTCTTCCCACTTGCTGGCTCAGCTAAGAGATTGTTTCTAACACGTAATGAATATGCTTTTCAGTAACATCTGTTCTAGAAGAATCAGCAGTCAATCTTACATCTCTCCCAACAATACCTAGCTTTGCTTTCCATTGTGCATGGCGGCTGGAGATAAGTAGACTTTGCCCACTTGCTTGTGAGTGCAGCAGAAAAACGTCCTGAAGTTCTCCCCAGAGGACAGTGAATGTGTCCTTTAGCAGGTCTTGCATTCAGGTGATCAGTTCTTCCACCTCTTGCAGAATGACTTCAGCTTCCGCCCGCAGTTTCCAAGAGTGTGTGCTGTAAAAGTGCCACTTCAATGCCCTGTTCCATAGGGCTCTTCTTAAATGTGCTTTACGCCCACCCCACCTGCAGAAGCCCAGAAATACTAAATTCTTTGCTTGAGAACTCTCACCAGGCTCATGAATATCACAAAGACACACGCTAGCATCTTTTCACTCCAGCCCCCAACAAATTGATACTCGGTGCACGTCTGCAAGAAAAAGGCCAGTAATTGGTTTTGCTGGGGGAACAACCTCAGAGATAAATGTCCTGTGTGCAATCATTTACCTTCCTTGGGTGCAAGTGTGTTTCTCGCGTGCTACTTCCTCTCATTGCTCACTCCCCACACCCATAATGCCATAGTGGTGACAGAGGGGCTGTCAGAGCAGTCGCAGGCAGCTTTTGGAAAAGGTATGTCATCTCGATGGGAGAAAGCTTGTTTTCTTGGCTCAGGCAGATGCCACGTGGCCCTCAAATCAATTTGCTCCTCCTTCACACAGCCTCCTTTTTAGTTACCATGCCAGAAAGAGCACTTTAAAATGGAAGGCTATTTGGCAATATTAATTTGCATCCACTGGAAGGTGGGGTAGAGGGAGGAACCATGTGAGTGCTGCACTCTGCCAAAGGAAGTACAGGCTGCTTCTCCTTGTATGCAAGGATGCCATTTTCATACTGCTGTGTGTCTTAGGGTTCTTCCCCTATTGTCATCTCCCTCAAACTCTCCATCCCCTGGGGCCAGCCCCACTCAGCTGCTGTTATCTGGAATATGCTGGGCCCACTTGCACCTTTACATGGAACATGTTACCTCTTCTGCCTGAATGTGCTTCCCACCTCACTGCACTCCTAGCCCTAGACACCTTTGCATATTTAAAGGGGTGCCACCTACTCTAGAAGCCAGTAGATCTCTTTCAACTTCTTTTTTTCATTTCCCTGAGTACATGAAGCCCCATATATACTTCTATTTTAAGGCATCCAGAACGGTGAGGTGTTGTCTTTCGGAGGTGTTTTATCTAGGATTGGTGAATCCTTGGGGACAGGGCTAGTTGCATTGATCAGGATGTCAACTTATCCTCAAATCCTGCACCATGGTACTCTCTTCTTAACATGAATGTTGCATAGAGAGGAAAAGGGTTCAGCCTCATCACCTGGAAAAGACCTTTAGTGACTATTTCCAAGAGAAAGTGAGGGAGCATTTTGTTTGGATTTGCGCATGATGTTTGGATTTTCACTCCATCTCATTCTATTCATGTGACTTTCATGAAAATGTGTGTGAGTGTGTGTGTGTGTGTGTGTGTGTGTGTGTGTGTGTGTGTGAATTATGCATTTGTTTCCTATGCATTTGCTCATTTTTTTTTGGCCTTTCAGTCCTCTTCTCTTTCAAACTCATTTCTAGGTACTGAATATTTGTTCTGAGACCTTATTGTAATTGCAGCATTACAGGGAAAGTAGAATGTCACATGCCTATGGGATATCACAGAGAAGATTACTCCTTCAGACACACATTAGGATTTGCATAAGTGTGCAAAGTTCATATGTGGATTATGAAACATCAACCATAGATACATTCCTTACAATGACAAATTTTGTCAAACAAAGAAGAAAATATATTGTGATCACTTCAATTGATCCTTCTGGAGTAAAGATCTAGACCAACCACTGTCACATGTATTTAAAACATAGGTTGTATTAGTTAGGGTTCTCTAGATGAACAGAACCAGTATAAAATATAGGTATACCTATGAAAGGGCTTTATGAAATAGGCTTTCAGGATCAGAATCAGAAGAGCTGTAGGGATCACAAATGGGATAGATGATAGAAGAATTCAAAATGTGTGTGTGCTAGAAACAGGAGAGCAGTGAAGTTCAAAGGCCTTAATGGTCACCACAGAATCAATGGTATGAGTTCATGTAGGAAGCCCAAAGAGTGTGCAATGAAAGAGTGAAGAATTGGTGGACACTCAAAGGAAATGGAGATCTGACCTGAGCTTCTCTACTGAAAAGAGAAACACTTTCTTTCTCTTCTTATGCTGCTCAGACTATAAACCTAGTGTTGTTGCCTCCATACCTGGAGTAGGCCTCCCCCACTCATGTTGCTGGCCTACATGTCAATCATCCATAGACGCACTTAGAATTTATGAATCTTCTACAGTTCGGTTGACATATCACGATTAATGATTGCACAGATATGTTTATCTATTAGTGTTTCATTAATACACCACCAACTTGCTTTCATTCATTTAATTGGGGAACACTTACCAAGTGCCCAGTATACACTGATTGACATCAATCTCTTGTCGTATATTAGACATTTATACTGGGGTACACAGACAAACCAAACCTGTGAAATTGTATGCCCTGTGACCATGAGTGTATATGCCTATCTATATATATGTATACGTATCTGTGTGTATGTATAGTTCTGTATATGTGAGTCTTATGTAAGTATTGTGTGCCTGTGTGTGCATGTAAATATGCAACTACATATGTGTAAAGACTATCTACACATTGTTTTGTGTTCTATGCATGTTCTTGTGTGTACACATATGTACGTATGTTTTAATCACTGGTGACTTAATTCTGCTTTTTAAATTAGGTCTTTAATTTGGTAGATATTGTGGAAATTATCTTACTGGGAAGGTGAATTTTGCTAGGAGATATATTCTGCTTTTATTAATAGGATATGGTATGGTATCATATTCTACCTATTATAATTTGAATGTACCCTCCAAACTTTCAAGGATTGGTAATTTGATTCCCAGATTCATGTGTTGATTGTATTTGGAGATGGGAACTTCGTTAGGTAACTGAGATTAAATGGCTCGTGAGGGTGGGGCCAACTGGTAGCATTATGGCTTTATAAGAAGGGGGAGGGGAGACCTGAGCCAGCAAGCTTGCTCTTCCCCACCATGCAGTGCCCTTTGCATGTTATGATAAAGCAGGAGGACACTCACCACACACCAAGTCCATGCCTCAGCCTCCAGTAAATCTCTATTCTTATCTACTATGTGGTATTCATTTACAGCAATAGAAAATGGACTTTTTTTTTTCTTTTTTGTCCTTTTGAGACAGGGTTTCACTGTGCAGTTTAGGCTGTGTGTAACCTCACTTTGTAGCCCAGCCTGGCTTTGAACTCAAAACGAACTTCGTACCTCAGCTTCCCGAGGGCCAGGATTACGTGCATGCACCACCACTCCTGATTCAGAAAATGGATTTTGACTTTACCTTTATGTAGAGAAAGTCAGAAAACAAATTGTGATTCCTGTTGTTGTCTCAGAACCTCCACCCATTCTCAGCCCCTCAACTGAGTCCTTGGCACAGGACAGAAGCAGATAAGTCATTCAGCAAATGTTTATCATGCCAAATGACAAGTCTCTGAGTTCCTGCTATGTATTTGGTCATCATATTTATACTACTCAACTTATCATATATGTCCTGGGCAACCTTGAGATGCTTTTGTCCTTTTAGAAGGTACAGGAGACTTAAAACACAAAATAGACTAGAAAGTTCACAAACCATCTAATTCTCATGTTAGTTCACCCTTTTGCAAAAAATAACCAGATCAGATAACATGCACTATTTCTGATGCTTGCACAAGGACTGCCAGCATTGCTCTGACAAGACAGGGGTGAATCACACTCCTGGGGTGTTCTACACTCCCCAAGATGGGACAGGGGGTGGGCAACATTCATGAGGGGAGCTGAAGACTGTCACACAAAGAGATAGGGTGAGAAGTGTCACCCAAAGTAACCTTAATGCAGAATTGGGGAGGGAAGCTGAGGGATTCAGGCACTGCTGTGATGCCACTGTCACTAGAGGAAATTAAAGGAGAAACAGGAAATGAAACTGGAGACAGGGACAGAAGAGGGCTGAGGTAAAGCCAGATGCACTCTGCTTAGGAATTTCAGTTCTTACAGGAGACAGAGCCTCCACATAAGATGTCCACAGAACTGGTTTAACAAGGTGCCCAAGAATGAGTAATTGGCCTAGAGTTCAGGTCTAGCTTTTCTATGTCCAGGAGCCTGGCACTGGACTTGTATGATACCACTAATTCTTGTTTCCTATAAGCGTGATATGAAGAATGATTATACTTCTTCCCAAATTCACACGTTCTTTCCTGACAGTATGCTGGTGGTTTCTATATCTATGTATTCAACCAACCTTAGAAATATTAAACTTCTAAAATGGTTTATAAACTAATTCAGTATAGATTTTTTGTCACTATTCCCTAAAAATAAAATGAAATAACTATTGTCATAGTATTTTTATTATACTAGTTATCACAATGCTGCTTGAAGATGATTTATAAGGGAGATATACACGTTATATATAAATACCATGCCATTTTATACGAAGGACTGGGTATCCTCAGATTTTGGTTATCAGGGGGTTCTAGAACTAATCACCTGCTGATACAAGAGTTGAGGGATGATCGTATATTAGAAAATGACAGCAAGAAACAACATAAAAATGTGGCGTGTAGCAGAAATCTAGCCACTATCATTTTTATTCCCCTTTTCTTGAGTATCACTCAGAAATGTTATTGAATTTCTGGAATTTTAGAACGTATTGCTGTCTGCTGATGGAACATTTCCTGAGAAAAAGACCCCCAATTCAGCTATCTTGAGTTCTGCATGTCCACCAGTGACTCCACTGTCCTCAAAAATGTAAGTATCAAAAAAGCCATAACTTCAGGTTTTGTGGTGGCTAAAGTGTTATCTCCACTGTCACTTTTGAAGACTTCTTACGTTTTATTTGGACTCTATTTCATTATCCATGCAGTGGAAAGAGATAAACCTAGTACCTTGAACTCAATAGATGCTTGGGACACATTGCCTACACTGATGATACTTGGAATAATTAGAATACTGCTTATTATTCTTATTAATCTGAACTGAGCCTTCCTGTAACCAGAAGGTGCCCTACTTGTCAACTGGATGGTGTCCCTTCTGAAGAGGAGGCTCCTAGTCACTAAAACCACTGGCCTGTGGGCCCTTGTGGTAGCTGTTGCTCTTTCATTCCACTAGAAAGTGTCACAAGCACCTTGATGTCTGGCCACTGTCCTCTCAGCTCTCTTTCTTAGTAAAACCATGAACCACTGTGACTGCTTATCACAGCCACAAATCACAATGATTGGTGACAAGTTTTAATTTCCTGCCACCAGCGTGCTGGAAATGTGAGCCCATCTGGCTCCGTAAAGAGAAGGCCATACATAGCTACTGTGGGATGGAAATGGACCCATAAAGATGACGGCTAAACGAAATACAGTGTCCAGCCTTCAAGCACTGAGTCCCCAGGAGTCCAGCACTGGACTAGGCACTGCAAGGCACAGGAAAAGCTTCAAACTCACGAACCTTTGAACTGTTTTCAGTGTACACAGAATACTTAGGAAATTATTTTAGACAGCACGTAATCACATACTGTTTTCTACTGTGCAGAGAATTGCATAATGAAGAATAGTAAGAAGGAAAGTCCTAGATGTAAGTTCGCAGGGAGTCATGGAAAGAGGAAAAGAAGGCACCAGAAGTGGCAGCACATCTCTCTGTCCTGAGGCAGGCTCAGAATTCAGCAGGGAGGACCAATAGGTGTCTATTTCCTGGAGAGAAAAATGCAGCTTCACAAATGATTCCCCAAGGCATCAAGAATCACACAGCCAAAAATAATTAGCTTTAATTTTTACTAATTCTAAGGCGTTTCATTTTTACTAAAACTGACTATTGTTACCAACTAAAAGCAAGTCTTCTCTAGTTTCCATTTTCTGCCTCTAATCTCACCTGTTTTATGATGGATCAAATATTGTCACCGAAGCCTTAGATGCAATAGCCTGCAAGTGGCTGGACCACAGCAGCATCTTCTTTATGTCCTAATCTCATCCAGAATCATTCCCTCAGAATACAGAGCAGCTTCTCTCTGACATAAAATCATCTATAATGTTCCTGGATTTCCAGTGATATTTTATACAACTAATTTTGTTTTAAATTTTGATGTCAGATACTTTTCTTGCCATGAAGGCAAAAAGTACTTAATTGTTAGAGAGTCCCCTGGAGAAAAGACAAGATGATCTGCTACTCTTTTCTACCGTGGTCTTTCTGTCATATTCTCTTTCTCTTCCTCTCTTTCTCCTTAAACATTTCCACTCTTCAAACAAAACCAGAAGATCCCCTGATTGTAATCAGTGATTGCAATTGGAACAAGACAATACAGAACTCATAAATGATAGTACTATTTATAATGGTCACCCAAGGAGTCAAATACAAAGAAAATACAGGATATCTATCCACAAACTAAGGACCTAGAAAACTCAGCATAGATCCTGGAAACCATGGCAATAATTCTCATGAGTTAAACTGAAAACCAAGAGACCATGACAATGTCTCCCAAGAGTCCAACTGGAGGTCTAGAACCCACAACAATGACTAATGCAATACTGTTTCGTGGATCTGTACTGGAAAGGCCCAAGAGTCAGTGGTGGAAGTTAGAAAGTCTGTGTCAACTGAATGAAGGATCTGTGCCTGTAGGCTAAGTGTTCTCCACTGGTGCAAGGAAGTAATGCTTAAAGAAAAACCAGAGCCCCCCAAAAAATTCCTACAGCCATCCTCAGTGACAATGAGGTCCTGAGCTCCTCTGATGTTAATAGTGGAGTTCCTTTCAGGAAGGCCATGTGACTAGCTTCTCCTGGACATTAAACAGCACACCATCTTCCACTCTAGAGCCAGGAAGTGGTACTCAAAGTAAGGAACAGAGCTCCCCCTAAGTGAACCGCAGCCATTGTCTGCAACAGATCCCGAGCTCCTTTGACCAGGAGAATAGCTAAGTTCATATCAGGAAAGAAGCTCAGCTAGCTCCTCCAGGGGAGCCCGTTGCAAAAGAAGAACCAACAGAACCAAACAACGCCACTTCTTCCTCTCCAGTTCTCCTTTTTATCTTGGCAAAAGTCCTCAGTGGGCCATCCATGCTCAGCATCTTGCTGATTCAGTTCATCTGTAAGTTGACCACCAGTCATCAATCTACCACATTCTGCAAGCAAATTGTAATCCAGGTCTTTGCACAACCACTGATACTAGAATCAGCCTCACACAGATAATGGCCAGGCAGGCTGGGTCCCCCTACTGAGTTAACCATCTTTCTGGAGGTGCACATGGCATGAAAAGATGCTGCACCACAGCCTGGACAAACCTTAGGAGTATGTGGGTTTTGGAGTCGTAAATCACCTGCAGGAGACTGCAGACCCTATATGTCTCTCTGAAGCATATCCACTGGGAAGTAAACAGGATTCAAATCAAGCTCATTCTTGATTGGAAAAGTACTTCAGGCGTTCAGCATTCTCCAACTCAGCTAAAGGAGTCTTGATGGTTTATTTGTTTATTCTGAATCTTTAGTCCTCCCCCAGCATGGCGGTAGGCATGAATAAGACACAAATCCTTCCTCCAGGGAAACCAGATGTTGTATCAGGCTAGAGCCACAGACCTAATGCAACTAGAACCACAGACCAGTTGAACTGACAGCCACTGTTCACACTGCCTTAAGTGGTTTGAAAGATTAAACCATGATTTTAAATTGTTATATCCATTCATTAGATATTGAGATAAGTGTTAGCTTTGGCCAAGAATTAGCATTCCCCAGGTCTTGCTCCTCCCAACTAAACAACCATGACTGAACCAAAAAGCGTGAGTAGTCTCATGGTACACAATGAAGGTAGAATTCAGGAACATGTAGAAATGAGGAACAATAGCAGAGATTTCCCTGGGCTGCTCTGTTGCCTTTTCTATACACCTTACAGGGCATTGCAGAAGCCTTCAACCCAGAATTACACACAGGCATAGAAAAAAACTCCAGAAATCCTGGTTCCCCAAGTCAAAAGTCAGACAAAGAATCTTCCAGTATCAGGGATACATTTGGGTTGAGTTACTGTTCAATTCCCACTGGAACTGACTCTGATATACAAATTATTATCTGTAAATAAGACCAGGAGCTGAACTTTCTATACACTCCCACATAAAAGGAAGAGTCACAGGGAAACCCGTGGGGTTTGATCAGCAGGGTCTACCGGGAAGCTGAGCCTACCGAACGGGCTAATCATGACTCCTGTCCCCATACATGGGTGCTCACACATGTGCACACATGCACCCACACACACACATAAACTGTCATTGCACCTTAGTGTGTAACTGAGTCTTCATCTTCATTTAACATCAACAAAACAGAACAAAGTGTTCCAAGACATGGTGAAGTGACACTCTGCTTTACTTTCTTCATGATTTCCTTCTTCATGATTAGCAACCAGTGAAGATTTGAACCTCCACCCCACTGATATCAGGGAAAAAGAATGAGCTGGTGGGAAGAGTAAAAGCAAATAGGCAGCACTAGTTTACACTGTGCTACTCCCATCCCTCCTCTGATGTCATCGGCATCCAGCAGAGCTTTGATCTCCCACTCCAAGGTGCACTAACAAAGCAAAGAAGCAGTGTACAGAGAGGAACCATAATGCCGTATATACTATAACAACAGAACCTTCAAGAGAGCATCAAGACAGAGAAGAAACCTGGGCCTTCTCTTCGTAGTGTGTGCTGATGTAAATTTAGGAATAAACTGTAAAAACCATCCTGCGTAAGATCCACAAGCTGTTAGCTTAGGATTGAGCATTCATTTAACTTAGTCCAATGACACATCTACAAGGTGTCATGTCTACAAATAAGTGCTTAAAATACAGAGCAGAAGATGCTTCTATGTTACTCAGTTTCACACCCCTGAGAATCTGGTAGATAGGTAAACACTCAATGAAGCCTTAGATGAAGAACACCTGTCCTAGGTGCGCCAGGAATGGGAAATGAGCCCATGCTCTGGAGCAAGAACTCAGAGAAGGATTCATGCAGAAAATCAGAGAAAAGACTTACTGGGTAATATAATGCCCTGAATGAGTAAGTGTTTAAAGCATATAACCAGACTCTAAATAGAAGATATGAGCTGTGTTTTCTTGCAGTGAAAAAATGACTGTTTTTCTTTAAGCACACATGCATTTACCCTTCCTACTATGCAACATAACTTCCTCTGGACATGTGCCACACTTCCTCCACCTTCTCACTTCTCTACTTCCAAGAAGTACCTGATAAAGGTACCCTGGAAAATGAAATCCTTTCTTGACTACCTGCACTTTAGGGGATTAGATAGCAGGTGTTTTACTCATAGCTATCTTGATCTACTGACCCTAAACCATTCTATTTCTCTAAGATCCCCAAAGGCTTCTGTTAAAAACTGGGCTCCTGCACTCGTGGGCTGCATTTCCATCCTTTCCTACTTTTTTTTCCAGTCTCTTTAATTCTAGGACCTCAGGAGCATTTCTGCAGTACACAGAGGGAAAAAAGCTAGAGTCTCGGATTGGATTCTAGAAGTCCTCTAACTCATACCATTGATCAAGGGAATCCTACCTCCTGTCTGAGGTCTCTCTTCTTCAAACAAAAGATGAACATTTTACACAGAGCACTAAGCTGTTTAACGAAACCTCAGGTCCATTATATCTTGTAACCAAAAGTGAATTCTGACAATGGCTGAAAAACTTCCTGGAGAGATGACAGAGTGTGTGCAGAGTTCTTTAAGAGATGATTGTGTGTGGCCACAAAGCACTTTGTAGATGGGGGACAGATGGGAAAAGAGGCATCTGAAACTCTCACTCTCTCACCTTCTGCTGTGACCTACTTGGAATAAGTGAAATGATGAGCATTTGACACATTCACCATGAAGGAAGAACCAACACTAAGTGCCTCCTTAAAGGGCTGTCTTAAAAAATGTGTATTTCTGCACATGGTTTTTCATACTGTGTTAATTATACTGTTGTACTGTGTATTCTTTATATCTATGTATCTTGTCTTTAAATCTGCAAGACTAAAACTAGCCTTTCCATACCATCCATGTGATAATTAAATGGGATATTAAATGCTAAGGATTATGGTAGGATATTATTGTAGCTCAAATAAGTATTGCTGTTGATACTGCCAATTTCATGCAATGGTAATTCATTATGCTTATAAAGGACTTTGAGTCTACTGAAAGTTCTTGTTCACTGTGGGTTATTATCTTCATTTATAGTATTAAACAACTTGCCCCTGGGCAGAGACTCATAATGACTAAGCTTGATTAGAGTGGTATGGAACAACTTCAGAAGCTCTGAGTTTTACACCAGAGAGATTTGAATCTTAACTTTACTATTCTTTAGCTATGCAGTATTGGGAACACCACTTAAGCCTTTCTAACCATTCAATTCTTTAACTATAATGGGCTGTGTTATTCAAATAAGGTAATTGATTGAAAGCACTTTTAGCTATGTCTGGCATAAAATACATGTTCAATAAACTGTAGCCCTTGTTATTGAACTCAAATCTTCTGACTCCAGCACTCTTTCTACTGTACAACTCTAAACATATATATTTCCAAATCTATTTAAAGTTAAAACTAGCTTATAACTGGGAATACAAGTCTACTCTCACCTAAGATGTGTGAGGAGTACAACATGGAGTGCAGAGCTGAGAAACAGATAGATGCTCAGCACTTGCATCATGCAGTAGAGAATGCAAGAACTCAGGATTCTGACATAGCTCCGTGATATGCTGGACTCCAATTTAAATACACATGAAGAAGTAAGGAGGAATTTTAGTTATCTGAGAGCTACTAGCAACCCAGTTCTGCCAGAAGCAGAGGGTCTTCTACATCTTTATCATATTTATTAGTAATTGGTCTTTGTTACAGAAAAAAAAAAAAACATTAGTGGGGGTGGAGAAGACACGGAAACCACGACTCTAGACCTTCTAAAGGAGAACCTTGGTGATGAAGAGAAAGGAAGAAATTGGCCACGGAATCTTAACCTATATTTTCCAAATGTATCAATTAATGGCTTGCATTTTGAAGCTGATATTTGATCTTGAATTTGAATTTCTCTGATAGATTAATGTATGACTGTGACTTATGTATCGAAACTCTCTAAATTTTATTTTGAAGGATGTACAAATACATATATCCATTGCTAGAACTACTGTTTAAACAATGCATGTGAGAAATCTAGCACTGTGCCTGGTGCATACTGGATACTCAAAACAACACAATTCTTGCTGCAGGCTTCCATAGTCCAAGAGAACACATGACTGAGGTTGGATAGGGGTTTCTGAGTAATGAAATTATTATGATACAATTATGGATACTTGTAATGGAGAGAGGAAATACTGCCAAGGTAAGAAGTGTCACTTTACGGAGAGCTTTCTGACTAGCTCAGATTGCAAAGGCCATGGCCAAAACATCTATAGGAGAAGGAGAAGCATAAAACAGATATTAAACAAACTGATGGAGACACCGCAAGTGGAAGTGGAGCCAAGTCACAGCAAACTGAGAATCTCAAAAACATGTTGCTAATGGTCAGTCTTTGATACTTCGTCTGCTATGAGCACTTGGTCCAGGAAGCTATAAGCATCTTGCTTACAGGAGATGAAATATTAGTAGCCTAGGAGAGGACCCTTCAGAGTGCCATACACATCTCTTCTTACTTTTTCTCCAGTAAGAAAGATCTGTGAACTGGAAAGGCCAAAGCATACAATGCCAGAGGGTGACTGTAGCATCAGCTAAAGGAGAAGATAGAAGGGAGTCCTAGGCCCAAATTGAATGGGAGCAGGGGTGTCAGAGGGGCACCAGTTACCAATAACAGAGAGTGAAGGGCCACTGTGAGTCGATGTTCATTCATTTTTTCCTGCTGATATAAGCGCTGTTTTGAGTGCAGAAATATCAGGACCTGACTTGATTGTTAGAGAAACGTCCATAACTTGTGTGTTTCAGGGAGATCGAAGGAGAGCAGAAGTTGAAGCCAGGTTGTAAGTTAAGTTGCACAATAATGCCCTAGGTTAGAAAGGATGGAGATTGGACCAGGAGGCTAAAAACTGAAGAAGTGAGAAGGAAAGGCTGCGGGGCATATATTAAATGTTTTATCCTGTAAGAGCTCAAATATATATGAAAAGGCTAAGAATTAGGACCCATCAAAAAACTTCAGCCCGTAGCATATTTTCTGTATTCCTTTTCCTCAACTCCCATGGATTAGTGAGAAGCAAATACTAGTGCATAAATAAATCAGATGGATCTCCAGAAGTTAGATTCTTGTTAAAAACATATCATTTCCTTTTCACATATGAAAAATTTAATAATTTCTTAAAAGCATCAAATATTAATCGATATTCAAATTTTCTCAATTGTTTCTTTAATTGCTTTTTTTCAATTTTGTAGGACCAATATTCAAACATTCCTCTATGAACACTTATTTTATGCTTCCTAAAGGTGCTGGAAACTGGAGATTTCTTTTTCATTTTGAATTTTCTTTAAATTTATTTTGGAAGAAGTTAGATTTTTAATATAACACCTTTCTCACATTTGTTTTTCTAAGTTTATCCTGTGAGGTGAATGCATTTATTTGTGCTCTTAAATATTTCATAAATTGGTAATAAAATTTTCATTCTTGATCAAAATCTATTTAATTATCATAATAATAATTCTTAATAGTATCATTATTATTGTTATTTCTATTATTATTATTTGTATGAATACTTTGTAGTCAAGCTACCTCCTGTAGGTGGTAATTAAATATTTTATCAGGTCACACATATATCTCATTTTTTCCATCTTTTTTTAAAGCAATGAATTCAAATGTTGTGGCATAGTCCATCAAGAATTCCTCTGTTTTTCATTTTCTTGGTAGACATCAAGTATTGATCCTGTATTGATCCATTATTTCATTCAAGTTTGCAAACCAATGATGCTACTGCAATATTTCATCCCATTCATTTGCTATAAAATCCTAAGAAAAAAATTCTTGTTATCAAACATTTGACTTGAATTTTATTTCACCAGAAAAGATGGATAGATGCTCATTTACCTTATTTTGCCAGTTTGGGAATAAATTCCTTTGTAGCATTCTCCAAGTATGAACAACGTGGTTTTTGGATAAAGCACCACCATGATCTAATGGTCTTAAAATAGTTGACATATTTCAACACACTGTCCTAATTATTCTTCTAAAATTAGATCTCTGTGATAAAAATTCTAATGTTATAAGCAATTGTAAGAGATGATACAAAGAGAAGCCAGATGACATTCTCCTAGTTATCGTGATATCCTCGTGATGGCAACCTGAGGAACTCCAGGATTAGGAGATTGCTGTAATAAAGACATAGACCCTCTCTGTCCTAAGAGTCCCTCATGCTTCCTTTATGCCACATCTATCTACCTCTTGTCCCAATTCCCTTCTCAGTCCTTGATGTTATGGTTTTCCTCTTGATTGTCTCCCAAATCTCCATGTATTACAGGTGTGGTCACAAGCTTTGTGGTGAACTTCTTAGAGATGTGCTCTAATGAGAGGAAGACAGGTCTTCCAGACAGTGCCTCTGACTCCCATGTTCTGCCATATATTTTGCCTATATGCACCATGCCACTAAAGAGATGGAATCTTTAACTTATGGACTGAAACATCTGACACCATTAACTAAGTAAACATTTTCTTTTATAATTTCATTTTCTTAAGGATTTTATCACAGTGACAGAAAACTAACACCCCTAGAAATTACACTCTAGTTCCTCTTTGAATTATTGGGTCAAGAACGTTATATAAATGAAATCATGCAGTACATAATCTCTGAAAACTGACTTTTCTCATGTAGCATAATTGTGGAAGGTCATGTAGGTTATAGCACATATTAGTACATCATTCTTTTGTTGTTGAGTAATAGCCCATGGTATGTATGTGCCATCATCTGTTTAAACAATTACACTTTGAAGTACATCTAGGTTGTTTCCAGAGCTTTTACAAACATTTGTACACAGATTTATTTGTGGTATAATTCTTATTTCTCTCGGGTAAGTGTTCAAGAGAACAATTGCTGGTTCATAGGGTAGCTACTTGTTAATATTTTGAAGAAATTATTAAACTGTTTCAGTGTGGCTGAAACATCTTGTGTTTTGTTATGGACTAGAAACTGGAGGTCAATTTAACACCAGCTGAATTAAATTAGCATGGTGCTGAGTATAGATGGCCCACCTCAGGAAAGCTGCCAGCATACAAAAAGACATGCAGCAGGAGAGCATTGGTGTTGTGGGTTCTCCTAAGTGTTGTTATTTGGAGCCTTAGGTTCTCCTGGAGGAGCTCATCATGCCTCATTTCCATGATATGAATTCACCCATTATCATTGGAGGAACTTGAGACCTTGTCGCTGACCGTGGCTATGGTTCACTTTGGGGGAGATCTGGTCCTGACAATGAGCATTGCTTCCTGGATCTGGAGGGGAAGATGTGTGCTGTTTAATCTCCAGGAGAAGCTTGTCACACAGGCTTCCTGGCATGTACTTGACTGTTCTCATTGTCAGAGGAGGTCAGGACCTCATTGTCTTTGAGGTTAGCTTTGGTGTTTTTCAGGGGAACCCTGGTCCTTCTTTTGAGCATTGCTTCTTGGCTCCAATCTGAGGCTCAGAACCCTCAGACTACCAGTATAGATCCTTTATTCCACTGGCAGAGGCTTTCTGGCTTCCACCACTGACCCTGAGGTCTTCCTAGTGCAGCTCCATGAAATAGACTTGCATAAGTCAATGTCATGAGCTCTAGGCCTACAGCTGGACTTGTGGAAGGCACTGTCACGGACTTCAGGTCTTCAGTTTGACTCATGCAGGACTTTGCTGTGGGATTCACACCCTAGGCTGAATTTTCGTGGCCTTCAGTGTTGTGGTCACCCTTCCTGAACTTTCTTGTATTTGACTCTCGGTGACCATCATAAAATAATGTTATAAATTCTGTGTCCTGTATGTAATTATTCTCCTTGTAAGCCCTGTCTACAACATGCTTGCACTCATTGTATGAGTGACAGAGTTTCTCCACATTCTCATCAACATTGTTTTTTTTTTTTTTTTCTTTTGTGCCTGTGTATATTTAAATTGCCTTGGAATCATTTATTGAAAATGTAAAATCCATTCTACACCTTGGATGACTTGTACACTATTGTCAAAAACCAAGAGGCATCTGAAACACTTTTTACTTTATTAGTTGTTTTGTCTATTTTCTCTTTGTTCTTCATTACTAGCATAGAGGTCCAGACTGTCCACTGTGCCTCTGTTCATGACTTCTGGGAAGACGTGTGAGTTCTTCCCCTTGAGAGTTTTCCACTGATCCCAAGATTTCAATGAACTGTTGCATATGTGGTCCCCACTAACCTTGTGGGGTTAGGGTACTGGTGAGCTCATTACTCCTGGAGGCTGACAAAGGTCCTAACTCTTTAATAAGCCTCCTGTGATTGCACTCTATTGAGTAGACAAAGTGGGCACACACTGCTACCTAGTGAGATTGGAAGCCAGAAATTTTGTGTTCTTTCTATTGCGCACTACAGCGGAGATAAATACCTCTGTTTCTTACTGGGTTTTCTCTCTACACTCACTAAGGTTATTGGTCCACAGCAGAAGTTGAGACTCCCATAGTTGAAATTTACCCTTTCATTGCTAGAATAGAGGAAGATGAGGATGACCTTTGTCTGTGGTATTTGACTAGAGCAAGATGGTTATATTCTAACATTTTCTGTCCTTTGAAGTTGTTCTTTTCCTTGTCCTGTGGCTACAGAAAACAGGATTTTGAAGGTTTTTATTACCTGCAGCTATTGACAGTTTCATATTATAATTCTACAGCTCCAAATATTAGATATATGAGACACAAAGAAAACTCATGGAAATCATTGCTGAGTTTTTTCTTTGCCTTTAGGTTACCTACCTTCTTGTATCCATATTTCAGAGTCTTATGATTGTTTCATACATAATGTTTAGGATTTTTACTTTGCTTTGTAAAAAATATAGGAGAAAACAGCTATTATAGATTCCTAGAGGCAAACATCTATTAGTATTTTTGATGTTGAAAGTATTCAATATTTGGTTAAAAGGAACATTTTCAAGTAGATTTCACTTTTCTTTTGGTAATATTTTAAGTCTTTCTTAACATCCTTAATTTATACTAATATGGCCCAGTGTCACTGTCTTACACACTTGTAAAAGTGTGTATGTGTATGTGTGTTTCAAAAAAAATTATCAATATTTTAAGTAGTAATATGATTATGGAAAACATGTTAAGAGGACATTTTTGCATTTTTACCTTGTAAGTGTGTGCACCACACAAATTATTTGTTTTAAACCCATTTGAAGACATTCCAGACTCTATAGTTATGTCAAAACTGCTATACATGTGAAATACTTTAAGGTTCATTTATTTTACAATACTTTTCAAATTTAAAGATTTTATCATTTCTAGTTTGATTTTGATTGTGTTTTTAATCAAGCAGACTATTACTTAGTTCCAATGTTAAGTATAGAAAAGAAAGTATATAAAAAGATATTTAATTTTCCTCTCCATTCCACTCATCTGCTCACTCTGTTACGTACATTTAAATGGTGAATCCATTGTATAAAAGTGTTGATGTACAACAATAATTTGTATCAAAATTTTCTTTCTGTTTTATCAGTATTTTGTGCCTCTTGTGCATGTGTTCCTACTGTTTTTGTTGCAAAAGTTCAGTGATACGTTCCACTGTTGCTGGTCTGTTACCCCTCTGTTCTTTTTCAGAAGAGTTTGCCTTGCTTATTTATTTTGCCAAATAAATTTATAACAATCTTGCTTAGCTTTTGAAATAAATCTAATTGTATTTGAAAAGAGTGCTATTATATTCAGTTTTACAAATTAGATTGTGTATATATTTTCAAGCCCTAACCAGCAAAACTTCCAGAGAAATCAGATGTAAAGTATAAATGAATAAAAACAGGGAAGGGCAAATCAATGGTTGTTAGCCCAGAACAGGAAAAACTAAGTAACTAACAAGTGATATGGGACAGTGAGGCTGGCGCAGAACAAAGGTCAGAAGATTAATTTTAGATGTGTCCAATTTAAGTTGTGTATGATATATCTAATTTGAAATGTGAAATCAGTAATTGGGAAGTGAGTCTGGAACTCAAGGTGAGGTCATGGTAGAGATGTGAATTATGAAGTCACTGTCAAGAAGTTAGTATTTAAAACTCTGCAAATAGCTGATATTTCCAAGGAAAGGCTCTCCACTAAAAAGAAGTTGTGACAGTCTCGTTCTTTGTAAAGGGACAACTGAAAAAGAGGCTAGAAAATGTTGAATCAAAAGTAAGGCTGTTATGAAAAAGAGAAAGAAAAGGAGAAAGACAGACAGACAGACAGAGACAGAGAACAGAGAGAGAGCACACCAAACAGGGATAACAAGGAATAAATCCAGAGCTGGAATAACACATTGGTGGATGTGCCAAACAAAACCAAGTCTTAAAAAGGGAACAATTTAAGCCTAATTGCCCAAGCACTAACTAAATGCAGTAACTGTTTCCTTGTCTGTGTGTCATTTCCACAGATTCAGTTTTCTTCGATCAACCACAGTCCAACATCCAATCTTCAACAGTGTCATGATTTAAAAACCCAAAGTCACCTGAAACAGATGATCCTTCCACTTTCTGATCAATCCTCACAAGTCAATATGACCTAATGCTACTTTACGACCACTGTGTCCTTCACACCCCTTCCCCTCATTAGGGGTGTCAGTCAGCTTTCCCACTGCTGCGAACCGATGGGAAAGGTCTGATGTGGCTCTTGATTTAAGAGATGTTGTCCACAGTTAACTAACACTAAGGAAGGAACATTACAGCAGAAGGGCATGGCAGGGCAAAGCTGCTTAGTTCATACATGAACAGAAGAAGGGCTTGGAAATAGTCCCAGAGAGGTCAGCAGCCCTGTCCAAAATTCAAAGCCATGTCCCCATGACCTACACAGAAACACCTAATAATATGATTTACTGATCCATTGGTGGCTCCCAAACTAATCAAGTTGACAAAATATGATGTCATAGTCACTTTCCTCAGCGCTAGGACAAAATATCTAACACCCATGACTAAAAGGAGCAGAGTTCTATTTTGGCTCATGTTTTAGAAGTTTCAGTCCTTGCGTGATTAGGTGGCCCCAGGAATAAGTGGCATAATGGAAGGAGAAAACCTGCTCCGTTCATGTGGCTAGGAAGCAGGGAAAGAAGGATGGATTGGAGGAGGAAGACAAACCCTTCCGAGCCGTGTTCCCACACCCACCTCTTCAGAGCAGACCCTACCTCTTAAGGGCAAGACACATACAGCACCTGCATGATTCAGTCGCCATCCAAAAGCCCTACCTATGAACACATGGGGCTCCTAAGGGACACAGAGTTATAAAACACAACACATAAGTCAGGGCCACATCCTGCAGACATTATGTTATCTCACAACATCACAAGAGCAAAGAGGAGGAAGGCACCACAGTAAGTTTTATGGAAATTATTGTGTCTGTTTTCCACAATACTAGGAATTGATCCGAGGGTATTCTCACTATGCAACATCTCCAGGCCCTTTTTGTTTCCTATTTTTAGATAGACATTAGCTAAATTGTCTGTGTAGGACTCACATTTGTCAGTCTCCTGTCTCAGACTTCCAAGATGGTAGGATTATAGGTATACACCACATAGTAAGATATTTTGACATAGAAAGACTACATTCGTATAACATTTTGTAGCACACTGTTACAATTGTTCTATTTCATTATTTGTTATTTATTAACCTTTTGTATCTAACTGTTGTATGAAACTATAGTATAAACATATATGTATAGCGTCTGTTGGATTTGTACTTTCTCTGAGCTCAGACATCTACTGAGGGTCTTGGAATATAGCTATTGTCAATAAAGGGGAGATTACTGTGTAAAAAATATGTCATACTGTTAATTTTCTTCAGGAACGTATTTCCTTGAGAGTCAGTGTTTTGGTTATAATGATTACCTACAGTACTGTCATTCTTGAAATTCTTGGCTCGAAACAGCCCTCATAATCTCTAGATATCTCTATGAAGAATATCATAAAACTGAAAAGATGAAGATAGAGGTTTGGAAAATATTGATACATAGGATACTAGTAAAGATCAGAAGGTAGAAAATATAGCACTTCCAGTATGAAGGAAACACCTTGAAAGGCACCCCCAACCTGGAGACAATTGTCCAGGAACCACAATTGTCCGGGAAAACCACTAGAGCCTCTGGAAAGTCACCCTAAATATTCCTACATTTTTGTATCACTTCCTCCAAATTCAGAACCCTCTGGAGAAATAGCTGACTGTCACAGTCTTGGTCACGTGCCTCTACCATGACTGCCAGCTGGTGTTAACAGGAGAGAACTCTCTCCTGTATTGTCCACCAAGGAATGTGTGTTCTGCAATCCACCAACAGTATGTCAAGTGGAAGAAGCTTTACAAATAAGAAAGGGTTGAGCACTGTTCAGTTCAAACTTAAGTGACAAAACATTCATCACCTGTGGTGAACTGACAACTGGTGGTCAACTTGTGACACTCAACTGAACTGAATCAGAGTGGTGCTGGGTGTTGCTGGCCCACCTCAGGATTGTTGCCAATAACATAAAAAGAGAACTCGGAAGGAAGAAGTCATGTTGGTTTTCTTGATGCATTAAATTTGCTGGAGAAGCTAGTCATACTGGCTTCCTGATATGAATTTGGCTGTTAACACTGGTGGAGCTCAGGACCTCATCACTGAGGATGGCTGTGGTTCTTTTCAGGGAAGCTCTGGTCCTTACTTTGAAAATCATTTCCTGGATCCAGTGCAGATCTCTCAGCCTACTGGCACAGATCCTTCATCCCACTGGTACAGATCTTCCAGCTTCCACTGCTGACCGCTGGACCTTCCCAGCACATTTTCGTGAAACAGACTTGTCGTGGACCCTAGATCTTCGGCTGGACTCATGCAGGACATTGCCATAGAATCCAGATCCTCTACTGGATTCTTTGGGTCTTTAATATGTGGACAGATTTCGTACTCTGTTTTATATTTGATTTTTGAATGACTATTGTAAAATAATTATATAAATTAAGTGTCTTATATTAAATTGTTTTCTCTGCAAACCCTGAATACAACATCACCCATGATAGAATTTTCAGATATAATAAGTTTCAATAAGTGAAATCTATGGTAATGAGAATTGTGGACAGGAGCTATATGTAGAGACTAAATATATAATTTTATTTTATTTTAAAATTATTTTAAATAATATATGTGTATATATTATATTTGCATATATTAATCAAATTGTGATGATTCATTTGTTTTTCTCCCTGCTACTCCTCTCTCCTTTTTTCCAGATCCCTTTCCCAATTTCTAAAATGTGTTATATAAATAGTGGCATATTACTCAGCCATAAAGAAGAAAATTTTAGTCATTTGGTCAGAAAATGAATGTATCTTGAGAACAAAATGTTAACTAAGTGGAACTCAGAAACAGAAGGTTAAATATTAAGTGATTTCTTTTATGTGAGGAAAACAAAATACAAATAAAGTGAAAAATAGGGCTTAATTCTAAACCTGATATCTACAAAGTAGAAAACTGCCAGCTAATAAACTTGAGAGTGTCTGTAGTTAGGAATCACACTAAACAGATCAAAATCAGGCTATGTTCTAAAAGAACCTATTAAATTTCTTGCTTGTTACCAGTGAAACATTATAATGCATTTATATACGAGGTTATTATTCAAAATATATTAAAAGCCAGAAATCTGGGCCAAAAATGTTGGAAAACACGGAGCAAGTGTACCTGGGGTTAATGTGAATATTTAGGTTTTAACAAACCACTGATTTCTTAGAAAATGGAATAGTCTAAATGCAGAAATTTAGTAGAAGGGACATGAAAGAATGTATTGTTCATTTGTGTTCATTGTTAATAGGAAACCAAGAAAAATGCAAGGACTTCCTTGAGGATTTAGAGCAAAATAGCAACGGTACTAAAATGCTTTAAAAATTGCCCTAGCATGCCTTTTATTTGGCATCAATTCCTAAGAAAACAATCCGATGGATCTTAAAGAAGCAGATGTTTAATAGGTGCCAACAGCATCGCGCAGCTGCTAAAATAGTAACACCAATTAACTCATTATTTGTTTTTAAGAAAAGTATCATGTCCATGGCAGGAAATAGTGCTTCATTGTTCACCATTTGTGAAGGTCCTTCCTTGTTTCAGCCAATCACAGAGTTAGGAAAACTCTAACTAACCAATGAAGATTAAGAGTAGAGATGGTGAAGTTTCTGCAGTGTAACCAAAGAAATAGATGAAGAAAAAGTGAAAGAGGGAAGGAGCAGCTAAAGTAAAAGCTTGTGGCTCCCCTCTATTGTACCAGGAACTCTTTTATTCTTTTTAATTAATTAAGCTAATTGGGACATTTTAGATACACATAATAACATTCGTGATACGAAATTTGTACCTGTACATGATATGCTCTGATGCTTACTTTTTCCCAATTTCCCTCCCTTCCCTTCAACCCCTCATCCCCTCCTTATTTACAAAAGCTTCATTTCCATTTTTTCTTCTTTTCTCAGTTTTTTTTTTCTTTTTTCCTTCCTTCCTTTCCTACTTGCCTCTCACTAGTTCCTCTTCCCATTTGAATATTTTCTTTAAATTCCACAATGTCTGCTATACATTTTGGTTTTGCTGGTACATTCAGTTTCTCACACCAGAGAAACAATGCTATATTACATTTATTCAATTTATTTCACTTAAGAAGACGGTCTCAAGGTTCAGGCATTTACCCAGAAATACTCCATGTTTATCCTTCCTTATGGCTGAGTAGTACTCCACTGTAGAAAAAAGTACACATCATTATGCATTCATCATTGATGGGGATTTGCACTGTCTCCAAGGCTTAGCTGTTAAAAATTACCACTATAACCATGGATGTGCATATATATCACTGGGGCATGATGCTTTTAATTCTATTGGGAACACACCAGGAGGGGGAATAGCTGGGTCAATTGGAATGTCTAGCTTTAGTTTTTTGAGGTATCTTCACACTGATTTCAACAGTGGTTGCACGAATCTACACTCCTACCAACAGTGGAGAAGGATTCGTCTTTCCCACAGCCCCATCAGCATTTATTATTGTTGATTTCTTGGTAATAAGAATTCTTTCTGGAGTAAGATAAAATAGCAGCATTGTTTTAATTTGCATCTCTTGAATGACCAGTGATACTGAACATGTTTTCATATATTTATTTGTCATTAGTACTTCCTCATCTGAGAAGTGTCTTTTTACTTCAGATACCTATTTTTAGATTGGATCTTTAAATTTGGGGGGTAAGTTTTTTTCAGTTCTTTATGTATTCTGTGTCCTTTGTCCGAGGAACAACAAGCAAAAAAATTTTTTCCGCTCTGTGAGTTGTGTTTTCCCTCTGTTGGTGATTTCTTTTGTTGCCCAAAAGCTTTTTAATAAGATGTGATCTCAATTGTTGATTATAATATTTCCTTTGTCATCAGGTTTTGTTCATAAAATCTTTGCCTACATCTATGTCAAGAGTTCTACCTATTCTCTCTTGAAAATATTTAATGTGTCCTGCTTTAATATTTAAATCTTTGATTAATTTTGATTTTAGTTCAGTACATGGTGAGAGACATGAGTCTAGTTTTAGTCTTCAGTATGTGGAAAGCTAGTTTTTCCAGCACCATTTGTTCAAGATACTATATTTCTACCAGTGCAGGTGTTTGACAAGGTGCCTGAGTGTGCCTGAGGAGTTGATTATGGGTCTTCTAATCTGTTCCATTTGTCCTCAGGTCTTGTTTTCTCCAGTACCATGCTTTTTTTTTAATCATGGTAACTTTGTAGCATAATTTCAAGGAAAGGATTCCGTTGCCCCCTATCTTGCCTTTGTTGCCCAGAATTTTTTGTTTTGTTTTCGTTTGTTTGCTTGTTTGTTTTTTACTAAGTCTCTTCTTTTTCCAAATGAGTTTTAAGATCATTTCCTCTAATTTTGTGAGATGCACTAGTGGTGTTTTGATCAAGGTTATATTAAATCTGAAAAACAGTTTTAGGAGTGTGGTCATTGTCACCATGTTGGTTCTTTCTACCCAAGAGTAGGGATAACTTTCCATTTTCTGATGTCCTCTTTTCAGAGAATGGTAGTTTTCAGTGTAAAAACCTTTAACTTATTTTATTGTATTGATTCCTAACAGTTTCACTGTTTTCATTGCTATTATGCAAAGTATACTTTCCCCCATTTCTTTCTCAATGAGTTTGTTATTTGTGTACAAGAATACTATTGAGTTTTGAGTGTTGTCTTTGTATCCAGATACGCTACTGAGTTTTGTTATTAAATCTAGAAGTCTTATTGTGGAGTTTTTGAGGTCTTCCATGTGGAATGTCATATCCCCTATAAATAATGATAATTTAAATTCTTTTTTTCCTATCCTTGTTTCATTTATTTCTATCTTTTGTCTAATGTTTCAACAACAGTACTGAATAGAAATGGTAACAGTAGATATTCTTTTTTAAAATATTTATTTAAAGAGAAAAAAGCAAAACAAAAAAAGGTTAGAAATAATACAGAATTTAAAAAAAAACTAAGAAATCACTAGTTGATAAATTATATATTGCCATCTTAGAAATAGTTGTTCAAATTACAAAATTAAAGCATAAAATGTGGACATTCAAACAATGAGAGTGCAAAAAGTTTTGTTCAATGATCCAATAAAAACTTAGTAATATGATTATGTATCTCACATACTTAAAAATACATGCAGTAATATCCTTTAGAGTACTTTATTTTCCTTTTTTTTATAACAATGATTACACATTTTGGGTTTATTACTCCTACAGATTTTATTACCTTTTTCACCACTGACACAATGTGATATTTACAAATATGATTCTTATTTATTTCACTTATGAGGATAGTTTCCAGTTGCTTCCATTTACTTACAAAGGCCTCAAGATCATCCTTTTATAGCTGAGTAATATTCCATTGTATAAAAATATCGCATCTTTTTCATCCACTCTGTGATTACAGTAGATATTCTTGTCTTGTTCATAATTTTAGACTGAAAGGTCTCACTTTTTGTACATTGAGTATGGTGTTGGCTATTGATTTGTCATACACAGATTTAATTAGATTGAGATATAGACCAACTATTCCAATAGTCTGTAGGATTTTTGTCTTGAATGGGTGTTGGACTTTATCAAATTCTTTTCTGTATCCATTGAGATTATCATGTGATTTTTATTCTTGGCTCTGTTGATATGGTATAGTACATTTATTGATTTGAGTATGTTGAACCATCCTGCATCTCTGGGATGGATCCACTTTGATTTTAGTTTAGTGTATGGTGAAGGATATGGGTCTATTTGTAATCTTTGGCATGTGGAAATCCAGGTTTTCTAGAACCATTTGTTAAAGAGGCTATCTTTCTTTCAGTGAATGTGTTTGTAAACTTTGTCAAAGGTGCTAAGTTTGTCTGGAGATTTTTCTGTAGCTTCTAATGTGTTCAGTTAATTCCAGGTCTTTTTTTTTTTCCAGAACAATACTGTTTTTATTAGAGTAGTTTTGCAGCATAATTTGAAGACAAGTATTGTGATGCTCTGCCTTGCCTTTGTTTCCCAGCACTGCCTTTGCTGTTCTGGGTGTCTTCAGATTTCAGGTGAATTTTACGATTGTTTTCTCTAATTTTGTGAGATGTGCTGCTGGAATTTTGATCAGGATTCAATTATGTCTGTAGTACTCTTTTTTGGTTGGGTCCTTCTCTGGTTTTAGTATCACAGTATTACTTGCCTCTCTTTTAATTTCATTAAATAGTTTGAGAAGTAGTGGCATTAAATCTTCTCTAAATTTCATATAGAATTAAATAATGAATCCATCAAGTTCTGGGATTTTCTTTGTAAGTTTTTACTTACATGTTCACTTTCATTGTTATAAGTTTTTTTAGAATTTTTATGCCTTTGTGATTCAGCTTTGGTAATTCATATGTGTTTAGGAGCATGTATGTTTCATATCAGTTTTCCATCTTATTTGAGTACAGGTTCTTAATGTAGATATTGGTGATCTTCTGGATTTCTGCAGGGTCCATTGTGGTTTCACCCTTTTCATTCTTAATTGCATGGATTTCAATCTTTTTCCCCATTTTTTAAATAAGGTTGCCTAGGGATTTGTCAGTTTTATTTAATCTTTTAAAAACTGTCTTTTGATTCATTGATTCTTTGTATTGTGTTTTTAGTCTCAATTACATTAATTTCTGCTCTGATATTTATAAATTCCTCCCTTATGTGAGCTTTAAGCTTGACTTATTCTTTTTCTCTAGAAGTGTGAAGATCAACATTATGTTGTATATTTGAGTTCACTCTGTTTTCCTGTTGTGAGAATTCACCACTATCCAGTTTCCTCATTAGTCTGTTTTTATTATATACCATAAGTTCTGATATGGTGTATCAGCATTATCATCTATTATAGGAATTCTCTAATTACTTGTATATTTTCATTTGTGTCCCACTGTTTTTTTCAGGAAGGTATTATTTAATTTTCACGTTTTTATTTTGTGTGTGTGTGTGGTTTCTTTTGCCATTGATTTCTAATTTCATTACACTGTGGTCTGGTAAATTTGCATAGAATGATTTCAACTCTTTTTCATTTACTTAAGCATTTTACATGAGCTAGCATGTGATGTATTTTGAAGAACATCCTAGGTTCAGCTAAGAAGACTATCTATGCTAACATTGTGTGGAACACTCTGCAGACATCTACTGTCTATTTGCTCAGTGGTTTGGTTCAACTCCAATATTTTTTGTTGTCTTTTTGTCTAGTTTGCCTGTCTATTTGTGATCGTGTGGCACTGAGGTCCCCCCAATATGATTGTGTTAGTACTTATTTGATTTTTCATGTCTGGTATATTTGTTCTATATAATTGTATGCACTAGTATTTGGTGGATATATATTTACAATTTGTGTGTCTTCCTCTTGGAGTTTTACCTTAACCAATATGTAGTGACTTTCTATGTCTCTTTTGATAAGTGTTGGCTAGATGCTCACTTTGCCTGCAAATAAAATAGCTACCCCCATCTTTTTTTTTGAGGTTTCATGCTGCATGAAGTATTGTGTTCCATTCTTTGACTTTCAGTCTATAATATTTTCCTTTTTATTTAAAGAGAAAAGCAAAACTAAATGAAGCAAGACAGTAAAAGGCAAGAAGTAATACAGAATTTCAAGAGAAAAAAATATACAATAAGAGTTCACCAGTTAATAGATCACACATTGTCATCTTACAAACAGTTTCCAGATTACAAAATTAAAGCATACAAAGTGGAGGTTAATACAGTGTGACTGCAGTCAGTTCTGTTCAATGATCCAAGAAAAACTCAGCAATATGGTTCTCTATCCTACACATTTAAATATACTTGCAGTTATATCTTTTAGATGACTTTCCTTCCTCTTTTTTACACTAACAATCACACATTTTAGTTTCCATTACTTTCACAGTTTTTATAACTTTTTCTTTGAAGAGGAAAAGAAAAAAGATTTTTTAAAAGGCCAAAAAATAAAAAACAAAACAAGACAGACCAAAGAAAAACCCAATGTGACAAAGCAAAAAAGAGTCAGTTAGATCAGGAGGATGGACATAGTATAAAATGAAAAAAAAAGGATTACTAGGTGATCAACAATGGTTAGCATTATGCCTCTTATTAGCCTAAAAAGAGTAGCCTATATCAGCTGGTATAAAAGAATTGAACAAAACTGTACATAAGACCAATAAAACCACATTGGAGAGCTTACAGGATTCCAAAGAAGATAATAGTCAAATAATAACAGGCATCATAGACTATCTGGTTGCCTTCCAAATGGTTGCCTATACCCTCAAACTTGATACTATTAAGCGAAACAGAATATAATAAAATCAGTCAGAACAAGATGTGGAGAACAATACAGGGGTTCAAATCAGGTTAATAGGGAAACAAAAAAATTACTATAATCTATCACACTATTTTTAATTTAGTTTTCCCTTAGTTAAACTTACTAAGAAATAAATTAATTTTTTAAAAAAGGAAAGAAAAAGGGGGGAGACTGAGATAACAAAAGAACATATCAATAGAACAACACCGGTCAGAACTGAAAAATTTAAGCATCATTGTGTTTCAACCCCAGATAGCTTGACATTAATAGTAGTTTCCATAGTGACTCTTTCCTTGAAATATTTGAGTCTAACTTCATATACTATAGCATCAAATTTATCAAGACAGTGTGAAACCATTCAAGAGAATGAATTATTGCAGGGTATTTAGAACCAGCTAGCAGAAACCAAACATCAATTTCTATATTATCACTTTGTCTATAAAAAACTTGCTTATACTATCACATACATTAAGATATAATAAGATACAACATGTTAGAACCAATGGAAACAAATGAACAACAACTTGATGGGGCTTCAAAACAGGATGATATTAAATCAGCGCTAGCTATTATGCTCTTATTTTCTTCAAAATAGTTATTTGTAGTATCACAAACAATAAAATAAAACAACCCAAATTAAAACCATTTCAATTAATGAGTGAAAACATTATATGGCTTCAAACCAGCGTGACTGGGAATCATTATTACCACGTACTTTCATGTATTCTTATTGTTTCTTACACTAGGGAAACTATTCGGTATTTACACATGTGAGTTTGATTTATTTCATTTATGAGTATGGTCTCGAGCTGCGTCCATTTATTTATAAATGTCTCAATGTGATCATTTTTATAGCTGAGTAGTACTCCATTGTATAAAAATACCACAATTTTTTTATCCATTTCTCAGTTGATGGACACTTACAATGTTTCCAAGAAGCTCTGGGAAGCTTTGAAGGAATTCAAACTAGAAATAATCTATCAGGTAAAAGAAGAAATAGTAAAAGAAATGAAGGAGATGCTGAACATATCTAAAGAAGACACAGCTAAAAAATTGGAGGAACTAAACAAAAGGATAGAATCTCTGGATGAACAATATAAGAAACAAACATAATATATAAAACAGATGCAAAGAGATCTACAGGAAATCAAATGCTCCACTGAAAGTTGTGAAAACTGCCTGAATGAATGCGAAGATAGAATTTTGGGCCTCGAAGACAAGATCGCAGCCAGTGAACAGGAAAGGAAAGATCTTTTAAAAATAACAAGAAATCAAGAAATAACAATTCAACACCTGCAAGATGACTCAAAGAAAAACAACATAAGGTTGATAGGGATAAATGAAAAAGAAGGAGAATAAATACAAAGGATGTCAAGAGGATATTTAGAGAAGTAATTGCTGAAATCTTCCCAAACATGAAACTGGAAACTGATATCAGGATCAATGAGGCATATAGAATTCCAAATAGCCATAACCAAAATAAAACTACACCCAGCCATATAATAATCACCATTCCAGAAATTGAAAAAAAGACTAGAATATTAAAAGCTGTCAGAGAGAAAAGACAGATCAACTATAAAGGAAAACCTATCAGAATCACAGCAGACTTCTCAACACAAACAATAAACGCAAGAAGAGCATGGAGTGAAGTATTTCAGACCATAAAGGAAAATGATTTCCAACCTAGACTGATGTACCCTGCAAAACTGTCCTTCAAAATTGATGGAGAAATAAGATACTTCCATGACAAAGAACAGCTGAAGAAATTCATGATCACCAAGCCAATCCTGCAAAGAATACTGAAAGACAGCCTAGATACACTTAAGAAAAAAACCACTTAACAAAGCAGACAATTAAATAGAACAGAAAGATAAAGATGCAACAGCAGAAATATAACATGTCACTAATAAATCAATATATAACAGTTATAACCATTAATGTAAATAGTCTCAATGCACTAATTAAAAGAAGTAGACTGGCAGAATGGATCAAGAAACAAAACCCAACCATGTGCTGTCTACAAGAAACCCATCTAACCCAAAAGGATACTCACAGACTGAAAGTCAAAGGATGGAAAACAATACTTCATGCAACAGGAACAAAAAAAAAAAAAAAAAAAAAAGCGGGGGTGGCTATTCTGTTTGCAGACAATGTGAACTTCAAACCAATAATGATCAGAAGAGATAAAGCAGGTCACTACATACTGGTTACGGGAAAACTTCAAGAGGAAGAGATAACTATCTTAAATATATATGCACCAAATTCCAAAGCTCCCAGTTATATAAAACAAGTAATATCAGAAATGAAAAACCAAATTAGCAGTAATACAATTATAACAGGAGATTTTAACACACCATTGACACCAATGGACAGATCAACAAGACAGAAAATCAGCAAAGAGAGAAAAGAACTGAATCACACCTGTGAACAAATAGAATTGATAGACATATACAGAGTATTCCGCCCAACAATAACAGAATACACATTTTTCTCAGCAGTACATGGATTATTCTCTAAAATAGACCATATATTAACTCACAGAACATATTTAAAGAAATGCAAAAGAGTTGAAATCATCCCCTGCATGTTATCAGATCATAGCACTATGAAATTAGTAATTAATGATAAAAGATACTGCAAAAATCCCATAAACACATGGAAACTGAATAACACACTCTTGAGTAATCAGTGGGTCACAGAGGAAATTAAAGAAGAAATTAAAAAATACCTACAAACAAATGAAAACACAAATACAACTTACGGGAATCTGTGGGATGCAATGAAAGCTGTCCTCAGAGGGAAATTTATTTCACTGAGTTCCCACATCAGGAAAACAGAACAAATACAAATAAATAACTTGATGCTACACCTCAAACATCTAGAGAAAGAAGAGCAAGTCAAACTCAAAGCCAAAAGAAGAGAGGAAATAATAAAAATCAGAGCAGAAATCAATGCAATAGAGACCAAGAAAACAATTCAAAAAATCAATGAATCAAAGAGTTGGTTCTTTGAAAGAATAAATAAAATTGACAAGCCCCTACCCAACCTTATTAAAATATTTTTTTTGAGTTAAATGTTTTTCTTGTATACAGCATATTGTTGGATCTTGTTTCTTGATTTAGTCTGCCAATTTGTTTCTTTATATTGGTGAATTTAGACCATTTAAATGGATGGTTACAATTGATATCTTGTCATGTTATCTTCCTGCTGTTGGTCTTTCCCCTCTACTTAACTGCATTCTTTGCCTAGTGGATTACTTCTATTTGGTATTCTTAGAAATATAATCTTCCTTGTCTCTTTATAAAATATCCTTCATAACATTTTAGAGAGCTGGGTTGATGGTTGTGAGTTTTTCCAGTTGTTCTTTATTCTATTTTTACACTGATTTTGAAGTACAGTGTTTCAGGGTACAAGAATCTGGGTCAGAGGGTGTTTTCTTTCAGGACATGAAATTATTTTTTATTTTAAAAACAAAAGAGGACAAAAATGATACAGAATTTCAAAACAAAATAGGAATTAACACTAGTTAAAATATTGCATATTGTTATCTTCAAAGTAATTCTTCAGATCGTCAGATTTAGGGATAGAAATGATCAAATGATGAAAATACAAAGTATTCTCTTTGATAAACTAACAGAGATTAGTAGTATAGCTATCTCATATATATATTTTTTACTTTTCACGTCTTTTCTTCTTTCCTGAAATTCTTTATTCCCAGAACTCCTTAAGAGTTGGTATTGAGTGGTGATTCTTTTTCTCTAACATCTTTTAATATTCTATTCTGCTGAATTTCTAGACTCTAGATTATTATACGCCTTGGTATAGATTTATTTTGGTCATGGTTAATTGGAGCTCCATATGCATCACTTATCTGTATATGTAATTATTTTTTCATGCTTGGAAATTTTCTGCCCCTACTTCTGTTGGGTTTTTTATGTTGTTTGCAAAGCCTCTTGCTTTTTCACTCACTTCATTTTTTTTAATTTTTCTTCTTTGCATTGTCTTGCAGTTACCAGGTTGGTGTCTCATGACCGCTTGCTATTTTTAAGAAATTTTACTTTATATGATCACTAACCACAATCCTCTCTTCTAGATATACTCTTTCTTTGTTTCATTTGACTGTGTTTACTTTCTGTGGAATTTTTAATCTTCTGGATATCTACCTGACTCTATTTCATGGATTCCATGACATTCCTATGTTCGGATTTCATGGTTTCCACCATTTTTCTAATCTCCTCTATTTCATCTTTGTCTACTCTAGACTCAGTGTGTAAATTCTTCATTATAATTATCATCTCCTTTTTACCTGACAGATTATTTCTTGTCCGGTTTTCTCTATAGTCTCATTCATTTGTGTTGTTGTTGCTGCTGCTGTTTGAGTTTTTGTTTTGTTTTGTTTCTATTTTTTATCCTGCTGCTACTATTTCAGAAAATTCAAGTGCATGAATTCTGATTTGTTCTATCTCATTGTCCTTTGAACTTGTCTTGGATGGGTTGGAGGTCTGGGGTTGTATTTTGCTTCTGCATTTTATAATTTTCTACTTTTTAAATTTAACGTACTTTCTGTATTGATGTATCTAAATTGATTATGGTAGGAAATTTATTACTAGGACTTAGATTTCTGTAGAAAATATCTATTCCTCAGAGATCTCTTCTAGGTATAGCTTGCTCTTGGAATTTGTTTCAATCCCAAGATCCTACCTTATCAATTTATTAAGGATGAGAATTTGCTATCTATTTGTCTTAGGACCCAGATCTTGGGTATTAAACTATGGTGATGATTAGGATCCCAGACAATCACTGTGTTGTCATACATGGCAGAACAACTGATTACATCAGGTATGACACTCTGGCTAAAGTAGTACAATTAGACGTAACAGTAACATCAAACAGTAATAGTAACATCAAGCCTCAAACCTGACCAACTCTAGTGGCTATAATTATTTTATCTTTAACCATAGGAGAAATATCTACATAAAAGCCACCATAAGCTAGAAGCTTGTATGCAGTTTCCCTTAGTACAATGATTTTACCGTGTGTGTGTGTGTGTGTGTGTGTGTGTGTGTGTGTGTGTGTGTGTGTGTGAAAGAGAGAGATGAGGAGGAGGAGGAGGAGGGAGAGAAGGAGGAAGAGGAGAATTTAAGAGGGATAGGGAAATATAGAGAGATATATATAAATAAATATGATAGAAGTAAGTCAGAAGGACGAAGAATACTTTCCCAAGCCTCCAGAAACTGGAGAAAGGGACAGAAGAGGAAAAATGAAGGAGAAACCAGGAGTATTGAATCAGACTGGAAAAACTGGAGGCAATATTCACTCACGTAAAAAAAAAATCAATGAAATTGAGGAAAGAGAGAAAAAATATGAACAAAGTAAAATAAATAATAAAATTAAAACTCAAACAACAAGAAAAACAGGAAAAGAAAAGCAAAAGAACCAAACAAAAACAATATCCCTCTAGTGTCCACCATTCTATGGCAGTCAGCCCCAGTATGGGCTAGGTAAACCACCAAGTCAGAATAGGAGTAGTTCTCAGTTTAGGGCTAATATGGGCCTCCGGGAGAGAGGAGAGAGAGAGTCGGGGCAACAGTCTTCAGCAGAATCTTTCTGTATGGCCCTAGGCTGCCCACCTACATCTCCCTACCTTGTTAGTCTCTGCATCACTCTTCCCGTTTCTGTGGTACCCTCAGCCAGAAAGCCCATGGCTGCTCCAAGACCTGTGTACAGCTGGTCCCCCCTGTCTGTTGCACAGCCTCCTCTGTTCCACTCCACTGGAACATTTCTCTCCAGTTTCTGCATGCAGGGTCAGGGGCGTGCTCATATCCCACTTGTTGCCCCGCTGTGGTAGGAGGGTACTTAAGTTCTGTTCCCCACTCTTCTCTCATGCTTTTGGGAGCATGGCAGGAGAAATGGCATTTGTCCTTCAGGCTGCCACTGCTGCCACTGCCCTAACTTTATTGTCTCTAGAGGTTCCAGTTAACTGCTGTGGTTTAGGATAAAAAACAAAACCAAATTTTTTAGCCCATCTTGGAAGGAGCAGTTTTCTGATGTCTTGCTCTGTGCGTGCCAGGACAATTCGCTGCCAGGCTGCAACATCTTTTATTTGGCAGAAAGTAAAACAAGGGAGGGTACATCTATCCCAGATCTATCCCATGTGACTTGAGTTTGCTACACGACTAAAGTCCATCAGTTTTTTGTGAAGTTTGCAGAATGGCAGTTCCTGCTCTGTACGCTGATAGAGATCCTGCAGGCAGCGCTGTGGGCTGCTTAAATAAAGTCCTGTGCTTATGTTTTTTTTTTATCTGCAAATCTCTTACTTCAAATTGACTCTGGCATCAGGGTTTACGTCCCTTCCTTTCTTACAATAACCTTTGTTTTTAGTTGATTTTCTCTGAGTAACTGCAATGTGGCTCCCCTTATATTCAGCCGTCTAAAATCTGCTTTCTGTATCAGGAGCTCTTCTGAGAAAAAGATGGCATAAGAAGGACTAAAGTTACTGAGTATGATGCACCATTTCCAGGGCATGTGGGCCCGCTGTGGGTAGTGCTGTGTAACACAATCTCACCCTTGTATTCCATCATCCAGTCCTAGAGTCACAGGTGGCATCGGCTCCCTTTCAGCTCCTAGTGTTTGTGTGATTCCATTACTTTCCAAAGGTAGGATTGGTACTTTTGCTAACAGATATTAAAATCTTTGACATTAAGCTCATTATAATGCCTGAGAGAAGAGAGACTCTGTCTTACTCTTTCTGTGGTACTGACAGTACCTACGACAATGAAAGGAACACAAAAAATATTCAGTTAATACTGGCTGATTGATAGAGCCTTTGATATTCTCTTCTGTTCATCCAACTTTCTGCCTCAGTCATTGATTCCAATCTACTTACTCCAGAGTAACAAAGAGAAAATTGTTACACACATGGATACAGTATCATGAGTGTCAAGGAAATGCAAAGATTATTAAGGAAAAATTTAAGATTTTGTTCTTATTCAGGATCATAACATACATTGTTGTTGAAACAAATGTTAATGAAGTTGGCTTCACACCTTGCACCCGCAACGTAACACAGCAGAGCCTGGTGTCATTCTTGCACTTTTTACTCTGGCTCACAGATTTTTGATGGTCACTGTTTTTTTAATGTTGGGATGCATGTTATTAAAATGAGAGGGAAAGTTGTTCACTTTGGAGGGCTGGGAGCAGCATGAATGAGGGGAGATTTATCATGGAGTTTCAGGATCAGATACTGAATGTACTCATAATTCTGTCTCTTATATGATTTTGTATATATGGAAGGGACTATACTGGGAAGAAGGAAGGAAGGAAGGAAGGAAGGAAGGAAGGAAGGAAGGAAGGATGGAAGGAAGGAAGGAAGGATGGAAGGAAGGAAGGAAGGAAGGAAGGAAGGAAGGAAGGAAGGAAGGAAGGAAGGAAGGAAGAAAAAAGGAAAGAAGGCATAGGAAGGAACAAATCCATAAGTGTTAAAATTAGTCCTCTTGCATTTGTCTGTGATTCTCCTTCAAGCAATAGTTATTCCATGAAATTTCAGAGGCCTTCACACTGCATGAATTTTCATTTCTGACACCATGGACCAGTCCTACCTTAGCCAAAAATAAAAGCTGCATATTAATCCTCTTGGAACTCTGATCAATTGAGAGTAAATGCCCAGAACACTGTTCCAATATTTCTAAACTATCTAAGACACTTCAGAAAGGATAAGAACTGGGATATCATGACAGGGACAAGACTGGAAAATGCAACGAGAATGTCTTCTTGTGCCTTCAGCATTAACAGTAAAAGAACTGGTTGGATTAGAAGTTTGAATTTACATTATATTTAATTCACTTAAACGACACTGGTATGAGTTTAAGTGAAGTAATGATGACTAACAGAAGTAATGATGATGCTGACACCTTCCTATCTGTCTCACTGAAATACTGAGAACAGGAAGAATGCAAATGTTTGGAAAGCCAGCTGTCCAATGGGAGCCATTCATTGTGCACTCAATGTCAGAGGGGTAGAAAAGAGGTCACTTGGAGGACTTGGTAATTAGAGGCACTAACGGAAAAAACAAAAAGAGTTCTGAAAAGCCATATAAAACAGGAAAATAATTTTACCATCTCAATTTGCATAAAAACATCTTAGAGCTAACATGCTATTTGACCTATGATGTTGAGTAATCACTGAAAAATAAAATCAAGAACATTGGAAAAGGAAATGCGGTATCAGTGCTGAATTAATGGAATGCTTCCCTATTTTTCTATTATCAAAAAGGGGGAGCTCGCACGGAAGTACTAAAGCTTCTGGAATCATTTGTCATCTACAGGGACATTGCTTTACTTGCTTAGAGAATCTGAATGCCTAGATAGCAGGCCATCCTTTTAAGGGAAAAGAAAAAAATAGGAAAAGCTGTTTCTGATAAATGGTGACAATGGGTCAATTATTCAAACTATTTCACATTTATGGAATTTCAGTGATGTATGAAGCACCCTAGATGTGAGACCTGGAAAGGCAAACAGTATTTACTATAGACAAGACCCAGAGAGAGTTTATTTGAAGGTGAATTGAGGACATGTTTGGTCACAGTATTTGGTGTAAAATAAATAAATAAATACACATCTTAGGCCACATGGCCTCCATGAATACGACACAGCTTATTTTCCCATGGGAATGCAGTCCATCGTGGATGTATCCAATGTGAATATGTGCATGACCATGAGTGTGCATGAGTGTGTCTCAAGGCCCAGGTCTGTGGTATGGTGTGTGGGAGCTAAAGAATGAAGGGAAGTAGAGGAGCCATGGTTGAGGAATCAGATACTCAGGAAAAACCTTTGAGAAGCCAATTCCATATCAGCTGATTTCCTGCTGTGTCACTGGGCACAGCAGGAAACACCAAACAGCTAGGGTTCTAAAGCCCATGCAGTTAGTATTCACACAGTATAACACCATGCCTGATTAGTGACTTCTGATTTAATTTCTCTGCTTTAGCTACAGTTGCAAAAAATGTCAGTCCTACTTTATTGCATAAGCCAAGGCTTCCTTGGGTCTCCTGTTTCTGTCCACTGCCCCACACCTACCTGTGTGGACTCCCAGTGTAGACACTGTGCAGCTGCTGCTTTTCTCACACACTTCCCTTCCCTTTCCATTTCCATAGCTCACTGCCTCACGTTTTTCCCTTCTTAGCCATTTCTTATTGTCTTTTTGTGCATACAGGAAATATTTGGGTCCAAAAAAGGATTTAATCCTTGAGGGGTTCCTGGAGGGAACCTTGAAGCACTTGTGCTGTCTGGCTTGATAAGATCTTCTAAGCACAGGGTAGGAAACTGCAGGGGTGGCCCAGGTAGAGGATGGCCCAGGTAGCTCCATCTTCCTGTCTCCACTCTCTTTCTTGCTCTCCTAAACCATCACTGACCTCAAGATTCAGTGAAGCCTGTCTGGTCAGTTTTCTGTTGCTATCACAAATACCTGAGATAATCAGCCTATAAAGAGAAAAGGGTTTTTTTGTTTTTTTTTTGTTTTTTTTTTTTTTTTAGTTCATGGAATTTAACACTATGATTGGTTTGTCCTGCTGCTTTGGGCCTCTAGTAGAGCATCACACTGGGAATGCACAGAGGATCAAACCTCATGTCCAGGATAGGAGAGGAGAAAGGCACTGGAATTCCACTGTCCTCTATGAAAGGATGCTCTCAGTGAATGGAAAACCTTCCATTAGACCTCGCCTCTTAGATTCCACCAGATTTCAGTAGTACTCTGCTTTGGATCAAGCCTTTAACACATGGACTTTTGGGGACATTCCAGATAGAAATCATAATACTGTGTTTATAAACTCTGAGGCAGGCTGTCATTCACGACATGCAAAGACCCATGAATTATCGAATTTAATCTTTTCCAGACCCTTGGATGGTAACTTTTATAATGTCCTCTTTAAAGTGAAGAATCTGAGGCTCATATATGTTAAATAATATGTTCAAAGATATAGCTAATGTGACAGAACTTGAATTGGGACCCAAGCCTATGTAATCTCCAAATATAAACTCACACTCTCTCTACTAAATAATTTACATGAGACACCTATTCTTTTGTTGTATTGAGTTCTGAGAAAGTAGTCTGTGAGAAGAGAAAGATACCAGATATAAATATTCTGAGTCTCTCTATTTCCAGAGTAAGGACAGTGAAGATAATGACCCCTTAACCACCACCAGAAGTATCTATGTACCAAAATCATCTGCTGTCCACAGGATAACACTGATTGTTCTTTTACTTCATCTAGGAATGTGTATGTGGAGTGCTGCTTCCCACCCCTACTTTATTTAAAGCATCACCCTCTCCCAAAGTCTACTAGATTGCTTTCCTGGCGTCAGACTACTCATCTCCATGTTGCTCAGGTCACAAGTAGATGGCCACTTGAGTGGGGTAGGGTCCATTAATGTGGATTCACCATACATTCCTGAAGGAGGGAGAGAAGACACAAACACAAAAATATGAATTTAGCAGCACAGGAGATTCCTAGCACAATTATTATCAGCAAGGAGATGTGGCCTTAATGGCCTAGTGATAGAAAATTGAATCTAGTGTCCCCTGTCTGGCCTGTTTTCTCTGAGAGTGTAAGCAGTCAGTACCAAGGAAAAAAAAGGTCTGAGTATTCTGAAGACTTCTCATTGCTGGGAAACACACTTCAATTACAATAGGAAAGGTTTATTTTAGTTTAAAATTTCTAGAGGTTTCAGTCCACAGACAGCTGACTCCAAGGGAGGATGAGACAGAGAGGCATGGCAGACAGAAGAAGCAAGATTTTCTCCATGTTTCCCTTTTTATTAGTCTTTAGGCATATTTATTGGTGCCACCCACACCCAGAGTGGGTCCTGCCTCTTCAGTAAGCCTGTCAGCCACACCCAGAACTATGCTAAACCAATCAGAGGGTTCATCTAGGATCACATGTCCACAACCCAATCACTTCCCAAGGTCCCACACCTATGAGCTCAGGAAGCTCTGAGAAGACATCTAGATAGAAACCATAACAGCTTCTCACCAAGCTAAGGACAATGCCTGTGTATAAAACGTTTGTCTTATAAAAGTTTGGTTGTTGAAGACAAATGAACAACTTGGTCAGATACTCATTCACAAATACCATTACCTAGTTTTGTACCAGAGGAAACATGGCTGGATCTGGCTTAGTGAGAAATTAATCTGTCACTTCTAATGTAGTGTTTCCAAAGAGTTTTTCAAGTGTAACTTTTGTCCTACAAGCACACTCTAGAGCCTGAAATCAGCATTGTTGTGACTCCAATGTAATTGCCAAGGAAGGTGTGACTGGATCACCAGGAAATTATGGCACACAGTTGTGGAGACCCAGTATGGTGAGGACTGCAGTTAACAATGTGCTTTGCAGGAAAGCAAAGTCCTGTTGTATTCTGAAGTAAAGCAGAAAGTAAGATCAAAGGCATTAATCACAGATACAAAGAGGAGAATGGAACAAAGATTAAAATAATATTTTAAAAGGGGTCACTAATGAGCTAGAACAAAGGATCAAGCAATAATGAAGGACCATAGAATGAGGCTTCCTGGTGTTTGAAGATTCTCAGTGGAATGGTCTTTGTCCCAGGATACTGCCCCTCTCAGCCTTAGGCTTCCATCTCTGCAGGCACAAACTTAGCAGTGGGGTGGAGCTTCTGGTCTGGACTGAGATTCTATTGACAACGCTCAATTTTACACATCCCCAGTAATGTTTACCCTTTTGTTTATATGCTAATTTCCAACATGCTACACAATTCTGACAGTCTAAACCTACACAACACTTTTAATTAATTTCTGGTTTTCATCCAGAGTCATTCACCATTTCTGAAGTCAAGATGAGGGCTCACTCTCTGTACTCTCACACTCTTTATGTAATGAATGCCAACCCTCTCCAGCATCCCTGCCCTCTCAGGTCTTCAGCAAAGGTAAATATGGATCCTTAGTTGAAATTGTATTTTTAACCATTTCACCTTCCAGTGATGTTTTTCCTATAGAGCTGATTCTGGATGCTATGAGAAGAATATTCCCTCCCTAACATTCTTTGTCGGGTTGGGTCACTTTGGCTTTAATTTGTTTTTAAATCAGTTCCACTTCAATTTCATTTTCCCATATTAGTCATCAAGGCTTTGAAATGCCTGTGTATATTTAGCACCAACTGTTTGGCTGGCTACATCTGTATTACTTTTTACTTGATTTCCTCCCAGTCTGATTGTTCAGCTCTCCTGCTGCAGTCTCCCCTCCTTCCTCTCTCCCCACTTTTTGATATTGCTAGCATCATGTCTTCCTGCCACCTTGTTAACGATATCATCTGTCTCCCATCAACTGCTCTGCTCACATCACTATTAAGCTCATCTTGCCTGATGACATCTCTTCTATTTTGTAGTTCTCATAAGTTTGCATAACTTTTCAGAGGGAAATGTCTCTACTTTATATTCTTTTTATTGCTGTCTCATGAATGAAATTAATATATTACTTTTGGTCAAATAATGTATTAATCAACTTATGTTCTAACCGTGTACATTTTAAATGAGATTATACAAAGTTTCAAATGTAGTAATGGTAAGACCATTTGAGTAAAAGAGAGAGAAGGACTATTAAAATTATGAAAAATTATATTTTTCCAAAAATACTTAGTGTGGAAAGTCTTCTCCAATCCTTCTGTCTAATGGCTGCAAAATAATCAGGTGATGACTTTTGTTTCTCTTCTTTTAAGTATTCAAGTGTCCATAACTGGTTGTCACATAGCGAGTATTCATGATACATTTTGAATGACTGACAAAAAAAATTGAAAAATTCTTTGAATGAGAATTGAAATTTAGTGCTGATCATCTGTTCAGGAGATTTAGGAGGGTGCCAGGAGTATCCACATTCCATGGTGTGATCTTGTGAGCAAAAGTGCTAGGAGAGACAGGATTCATAACAGAGTTTATCAGGGAACACTGAAAAACTATAGCTCTTGGCTGGGTAGGGGGAATCCTGCATAGCATTAGAATAAAGACAATGCAAAAAATGACAATACGCGTGAATACATACATGTTAATTGGCTGAATCATAAAATGCACTGGTTAGTTTAAGTCATAGAAATTTACTCATAATCCTGGAAGCTAAAAGTCCAAAATCAAGGTGCCACTAGGTTTAGCTTCTTCTGAGGCCCCTCTCTTTGGTGACTGGATGCATCTTGAGACTTCAGTGCTAAGTAAAATAAATTAGAAAGTTAAATGTGACATGTTTTCTTTTATATGAGAAACACAAGCCTAAATAAATTAAAGAGTAAAATAGAGGCAGATTTTTTGGAGTAGGGATCAGGGAAAGGAGAAGGAGGAGGGTGGCAGCAAAGAGATCAAAAATGATTGAGAGATGTTGCATATAAGTATCATCTTCCCGAAATCAATGTAAATATCATGTATTGTGAATATAAGCCATTAAGAAAATAAGGAAGAAAACGAAAACAACTTCCTTCTCAGAATTTTCTTCACAGAGAGTTTCTTCTGTGTGTCTCTGTTCACCTTTGGTGTCGCTCAGTGTGTCTAGAAGTCCTCTTTTCATAAGACTACCAGGCACGTTGGACTAGGGCTCGCATTAAGAGTCGTGTTTTAACTTAATCATCTCTATAAGGTTCCTTCTTCAAATACAATTATATTCTGTAGTGCTGGGTATTAGAGTTTCAACTTCCAAATTTGAAGGTAGTGAAATATTTCAGCCCATTTGACACGGATGCAGAATCTTCAAACCATTCTCCTAATTTCACAGAGATTCTGTGCCTAACATATTCTCAACATCCAAAGTGCAGTTTAAGGAAATGCATATTAATGGTTTAAATAATCTACCCCAAGATAGCTCCCAGAAGTGGCAGAGATGAATTTATAATCACAGCTTCAAGATCCATCCAGTCACCAAAGAGAGGGCCCTCAGAAGATGGTAAATCTCATGGTACTTTGATTGTGGACCTTTAGCCTCCAGGATTGTGAGTAAATAAATTTCTGTGACTTAAACTAATAGCAGCACATACTGCTACTCAGAGAAGGAACATGAACTTTATGGCATTTGGAGGAAAAGAAATCATAGGTCACAACTGTCACAAAGACTGTAAAATTTCACCTCAAGTGTAGGACCTCTATGATATCCCAGGAGATCTAATAGCATACCTTGTTTCTAAATCTCTGATTGAGCGATCTGAATTAATGCTCTCTCCCTCTGGTTTGACATAAAAAAATTAATAGAAAGGGGAATTCTTTCTCATGTCCCCAGGGATTTTGGGGTCACCTCACACAGACAGCATTTTCAAAAGCCTTAAGAGGATGAAAATTCATAAACATATAAGGAAGCAGAAACTACAGTGCAATAAGAGCTCATATATCTACTGAGTTAATATTTTTGAGATTTGGCCACATATGCTTCATCTATCTTCATGTCTATCTAGTTATCTTTTTTTTTGTCATCGTTCTAGATTTGTCTATCTTTGTATACATTCTGAACACTCAATCTTTAAATAGCCCAGCACAGATGTCCTAAAGGAAGAACATCTTACTATATGCCCACACAACAATTTCCACAGCCAATAAAATTCACAATGATTTCATCATATCATACAACAAGCAAACCATTCAAAATTTCCCACATGTTTTCAAAAATCTCTGATAGAAGTGTCCCACATTCTGGATTTGTGTAATTGTCTTTCCATAGTGTTGTTTGACTTGTATATCTGCTATGTATTTCTGGCAATCCAGAGTGTAATGCTAAAGCTTTATAAGTCTTAGGTAAAACAAGGATTGTCTCAGGTAAGACAAGGGCATGTGTGGTGCTGAAGTTTGCTTTGCATCAGGAAGCAAACTCCCTGATGTGTGGTTGGCCTGCTCTCATTGATGCTGAGCTTAATCACTAATCCACAGCCAGAATTTTCCATTGCAAATCTGCACACTCGTTAAGGGAAGAACAAGTTGTATGTTGATGTTACTCTGGCAGCAAGCGAATATCTACTCCAAAGCAGCCTTTCACCATTGTCTTAACATCTGTTGATGCCTTTGTCTTATGAACAGTACTGAATGCACCCCCCCCCATTAGATTAATCCCTGGGCCATTTCTTAGGTTGTTGAGGAAGGAGGCACCTTGAGGATAAGTCCCACATCTCTTCCATCTTGAGTTTGCCTGGACTCAGACACAAAGTCTCACATGCAGTACGTACTAAGATTCTGATTTTTAATGAGCTATTCCTTTCTATCTAGATACAGAATGTGATATAGCAAGGTACCTTAAAATCCACTGACTAAACATTAAACAAAAGGCAAATTACAAACATAGTTACTTACTGAACTCACAAAGGCTATTTCCAAGAATTTCAAAGGTGTAACAGAACATATGAGAACATGACATACATTCATTTCTAAGATTCTAATTAATCGTTTCACATGTTCCTGTCCTTTTGACTCGGCTTGGCCTGAACTTCTTTTTGCCATTTTTAAGAATGCTGATAGAATTGTTTTTAGGTTTCAGAGAGCCAACATTTTGCAAATTCTTTGAAGGAAAGCTCAGAGCAACATTGTACATGCCATTCTTGACTCTACAACTTTACTTGATGGCAGGATAGATGGACGATGAAATAAAGAACTCTTCACTAACATGTTGTCCCCTCTTACTACATAAAAAGTAAGCACTGAATTATAGGGATTGCCATTCCCAGACAAGTCCATTAAAAGACCTGTACACACAAGCCACCAAAGAAATAACAATGACTGCTAACTATGTGTAGAAAGGAGCAGTATCTTTGCTGTTCTACCAGACTGTAAGCCTTCTGGGAGCAAGAACTCTGTACATATCACTTGTACATATTCACCTGTGCATATCTTTCCCATACTAGCATTCAGTAGTGTTGGAAAGTCTCTCTTGATTGAGTTAGTAAGTAAACCTCAATAATCAAATCAATATAAACTGGAACAGCAAGCTATCATTCCCAATATCAAATTAGAGAAGATTTTTAAACTAACGAATCTATGACATTAACTATGTGTAGTAAAACAGAGCTCTGAAGAGCTGATATAGTTTGTATTTCTTAGCACATCGAAAGAACTATTCCTACCTGTTAGTGCTCCTACTTCTGGGAGGTACGATATGTTAATAATTCTTTTTCTTATTCTTTATTCAGTTCAGTATTTTCCAAATGCAGTTTAACAAGCACACCCATTATTAAGAACAAGCAATATTTAAAAACAAAATGTTCTTGCTGTTTCCTCACAGATTCTGGAGAAACAGTGATTATTTCCATCCTTCTGCACATCCAGTCTTTGTCTAAATACCTAAATGACCTTCATATTGTGGGCATAAATATGTGTAAGTGCGTACATATTTTTTTCTTTTCTTTTTTATTTCTTTCTTCCCCAGCAGGTGTGTTTGAATAGCAGCCCATTACTGCTCACTTGACGCTATAAATATTTATAAGCAAGCTCTAAGGAAGCTATTGTACCATAAACAAGCCAGTGGCATGGCCGGCTGCTATTTCTGAGTAGAGGTGTGAGATGACTTTGGGTGAGGTGAGCCTTACACTATGCAGAGCACTGAAGGCTCTGGGGCATGAAGGTCTGGGCAGAGGTTTGTAAAAGGTGTAGAGATCATCTCCGAAGCGATGGGTTGGATTGCTGCAGAGGAGGGTGAAGCTATGAGCGCAATGTTGGGCTGTATGTGAGAAGAGGGTCTCATAGGACCTAAATTTGCAAAAGCTGTTTAATAATTCAGTTAGCCCTTATAACACACAGGGTAGTATTCATTCCCATTTGCAGTTTTAGGAGAGCAGTGTGTGTGTGTGTGTGTGTGTGTGTGTGTGTGTGTGTGTGTGCGTGTGTCTGTGTGTCTGAGACAAGCAGTGATGTAACAAGGATGGTCAAAGCCTCTGTTCAGTGAGTGTGGGCCAAACCCACAGAAGCATCCTGCCCTCTCCTAGTGTGCGGAGTTGAATGATGAGTCCTGCACCCAGAAATGACATCATCTACAGGGAGACTCAGGACAAGCCAAACCACAGGAAAGCTGAACTCACTGTACTTCTCTAGCCCCAGGGGACAGGAGATGCCAGGGGCTCTCAACTCCAAGCAACAGCCCCGAGCACTAGCACACAGAATGTTCCTTGCCAGTCACAAAATATAATCCTTACCCTCTATCTCACGTAGTGACCAGAACGCTGGACCTAGAGTCCTAACCAGCTTTATGCTCTATTTTTATTATGTATGACTCTCAGAACAGTCATTTAAACCCTCTGCCTCTTATTTGTAAAATATGCATATATATGTTAGCTTTGCTATAGCGCACAAAGTATATTTTAACTCTAAGTGGCACATGGTAATTTCCTAATAAATATTAGCTCTGATTTTTGAAAAAGTCTTTTTTCTTGTGAAAGAAATGTCTGAACTTTGCTTCTTTCTTCTTCCGGCAGTCTGCCCATGTAGAGTAGAATTTTCAACAAAAACTTCCAGGTACGGTGGATTGCTTAAGATGTGATTTCAAGAAAGAGGAGGCGAGTTGAAAGAGCAACAACTCAGGTGCAAATGCATGATCCAATTGCTCATTTCTGCCAGGAAATGATGCTCAGTGCTGCTGGAACCTCTAAGGAAACAAATGAAGTGCATCTCAGAAGACTACCCCTGGGGATGAATAGGAGAAACATTTATCCACTGGTTGGGCCAAGGTACTATTTCCTAAAATCTGCATTCAGTGATGCACTGAACATCAACTAGCTGTCTCAAAGTGGTTTCAAGGGGAATGCCATGGCTTGTAAAAAGCATCACATATAAAAGGCTGAAACTGTGATCCTTTCAAGTTCAAATCCACTCAGGCCTGTCTGGAGGGCTGATGGGCCAGGCCCACTGACGAGTCTAATTTTCAAGAACTTAGGAATCTGGTAGAAATGATAGATGACCAAACATTTCAGAACTGACAGCCAGCCTGACGAATAAAATCCTGATGCCTTCATAAACAATGTCACCCTTCAATTGTTCAAGAAGTGCAAGGAGAAGGGTCAGGTGTGGGTTGCAAATGTTGGGTGAAGGAGTGACACACAGGAACAGTTAGAAGAGAGGAGATAGTTTCTTACCATCAGATGCTAGAATATCTATGTTTCTCTTCCCGCTCATATTTCTTTCCCCTGTATCATTCTATGAATCTCAAGGTCAGAGGGAGAGAATGTTGTAATCACGCAGCATCAGATAGAATATTGTGTCATTTCCATGAAGACATTCAGGGAAGGAGACAAAGACAATTGTAACTACTGGACCAGAAAGTGCAAAGTGCCTCCAAGAGAAAATAGAGGAGCATTTGGGGTCAGCCAGCCCAAGATACCTGGAGTGTGTCCATCACGAGAGGTTACACGAGAGACCCAGAAAGCAGAAATCACAGGTTTTGAGGCACAAGAGAAGGAATAATCTCTGTAGTCAACCCTAGGAAAGTGACTTACAAATTCTTTTTTTTTCTTTTTGTTATTGCTATTTTCTAACTTTTTTACATTCTCAACTATTACCCTAAGCAACAAGGGTTGCTTAGATTAATTTAATAGCCTAAATGCAAAAGAAAAAAAATAAAAGTTCAGTAACTTCAGAGAAACAAGATTACCCTTCCTCCTGCATCTCCACACTTTAAGAAATATTGTTATGCAATAATTACCTGAAAGCACCATTAAGATATTTTAACTAGTTTCAGTGTAAATCTTCCTAAAGGCTCTGAGATACATAAGTAGGTATGCATATACATATAAAACTGAGCATATAATAATATATATAATAGGATATATGCATATTATCCAGATTTTTAAACAAAGAATAACAAAAATTAATAACATTTCCATTTCTGGTGCTTCTGAATTTTCATTATAGATATCCAATATTTGCCCTACGGTCAGGTAGCATTGGTATGTGATAAGTAATTTGTCACTGCTCAGGATGTCCCTTTACTCCCAAGCTTTTATAATTTTATTTTTCATCCCCTCCTTCACCACTAGACTGTCAACTATCACCTTTCTGCTCTCAGTCTTTCTGTGTTGTTCTCTGTTCTTTCTACTTAGTACAGTGACTACATATTGTTATGCAAACATTGAGATACACCATCTGGGGGAGAACACTCATATCTTGAATGTATATACATTGGTATGCACATGCATGTGTGTGTGCGTGTCTAAAACAATTTGGAGTACACCTCTGTGCCTGAATACTAAAAATTTCTCAGACATACTGCTTGACAAAGTACTGTCCCTGGGAAATCCATGCATATGGTTGCCATGACAGCTAAAATGACAATAGCTAGGGCCTTGCTGAAGTACTACATGAAGGTGCTAATAAAATGGCATCACATACATGCAGAATAAAGGTGGGACAGCTCACGTTTTGCCTGAGAATGGCATTGCACTCATTTCACACTTTCTGCCACCAGAGAGGCTACACTTGTTGGCACATGTTGTCCTCACACCTTCTTGGTAGTTCATAGCCACATCCTCTCTACTGACTTATTATTATATTTGTATGCCAGGGCAGCTGGTAGGAAATTGAAAAATTCCTCTAAATCCTTAAAACTGTTGACATGCTACATTTAGGATTGCAAGATCCAGGTCCTAGTGAAATGTGTGACCGGGCCAGTCACAGGCCATCTCTGAGAGACAGTGCCTCATCTGTTGTGTCAGGAACAAGCCAATTTGTGAAGCTCCTTGGAGTTCTGAGGTTCTTAGGGTCCACTTTCAAAGAAAAGGAAACAAATTTTTAAATGAAGATTTTCTAAACACTAGTTTTGAGAAACTGGTTTAGCTTAGAATGTCAAAAGGACATTTTAAACCACGGACATAGAGAGTGAGGTTAAGGAGGAACCTCAACTTTGGGCTGAAATATCCTCTATGGTTTAATACACTTCATCTAAGAATAGTGCAGGATAGTAGTCAACATATTCCTCCACTAGCAGAGCACAGAGCCTAACCAATTAGAAGAGTGCAACTGTCATTGGGGAGAAAGGACAGTGAGTATCAATTCTGAGACTGTCATTTTTCTGAGTACAGTGTGCTAACCTACTTTGCTCAGTGATTTTCTTGTGAGAACAGAGAAAAAAAATGGGTATTGTTTAAATAAATAGTTTTGTGAGTTTGTGAAGTTGAATGTGTGACAGATAGGTGATAACTGTCATATTTTATATCCCTACGAAAAGGGAGCATAGAGAGAAAAACTCAAGGAACCTCTTGTTTTCTGAGCAAGATTCAAAGGAAGGATGCAGTTAAGGAAAGAGCGATCGAAATGTTTTCTTGAAGAAAACACAAAGAACGATGTCATGGTTAGCCCAGGGAGAAAAATATTTCACAAGGAATTTGGCAATCCACAATGTCAGGTTCTGCAGAGGAAACAACGTCCTGTTTCTTTTGGCAGTCTGGGCAGTTTTTTGTTTTCTTTGCTTCCCATACAGAATGAAGACAAAAGAGAAAGGTCTTGGAAAATATCCATTCACCAGAGTCACCTCTTAACTAGTTGGTGCAGTGGCTCGAAGGGGAAGGGCAGGCAAACAGCAGGAGGAGACCTTCTCTGTGGACCTTATCTACGCATGATGTCTCTTTCATTACTGTCATCCCACACATGCTGGGAAGGAGATTTTAGTCACTGCAATCAGCCGTATGTCAGCTTTCTCTAGGATTTCGATTCTGCCTGCCTGGTTTTAGCCAGCTGCCAGATGCATGGCCAGATGTTCTAAATAGGGATATGGTTATTCAGCTCCCAGAGACTTCAGCCTCTAGCATCTACAACTTCTAATTTTTGATGAAGGCATGAAGTGCAACACACTTGGAGGTAGAAGGGGGAAATGGTCAGGGGGTTGGAGCACGCAGGTCTGCAGAGAAATCCATTCATTTATCTTGAAGTGCCAGGCTCTGCCTCTTCTTATCAGCTTTTCTGCTTTATAACATGAAGAGTTGGAAGACTTGCCCAAAGCCACCTGGGGACAGTCGTGGCAAACCTTTTAGAGATGAGAGCCTAGTCTGCAACCCAAACCCCACTTATTTATTGAAAAATGCCAGCACTAAATACTGAGTACTGAGGTTTTAGTTTAGTAAAAGCAACTAGCTCATACATTAATACCTTTTATCTCAAAAGAAAAAAGCAAGTAACACATGTGTCATAGGTTTGCCACTGCTTTCCTTAGCATATGTGACAGGTAGACGTTTGCTTCCAGAACCCTGATGTTGGCTCTCTTTGTGCGACTCCTAAGTCCTCTGAATCTCATTCAGTTTCCAGAATGGTGTTATAGCTTTGGTACACTCGTATATTATTAAATGCACCCCTTCGAAGCTGATTAGAAGATCTGGCTGAAGTCTCTTACTGGAGAAGTCCAAGATGACTACTTTGGACTGTAGACAGTTCTCTTTATGTAGCTCCTCATCCATAATCAGTTCTCTGAGCCCGTTTACCATCCTAGAAAACAGGGACATGAAGGTGCTCTGGACAAGTATAACCTTTTACTATCAGCTTTACTTTTGCTAGGACAAAATATTTGACCCTCACTAATTAAAAGAGAGGTTTATTTCAGTTCACGGTTTCAGAGGTTTCAGTCCATGATCAGCTGACTCCAAGGCGGGAAAACCGTGGCAGGTGAAGCAAAACTGCTCACTTCATGGTAACTGGGAAGTGGAACACAGTAAAAAAGTGTCACATAGAAATGAGACACAAACTAGATCTCCTGAAGACCAAACTTCCATAACCCATGCATATACAACCAGAAGTACGCTCTACTAATAACTTAGGCATTACTCAAGCCATTCAAGTTGACAGTCTAGGCTATCACATGATCACTAGTGACTGTATCAATGTCAGTTCGTATTAGTAACAACTCTCCCCTTCTCTTCTTCCTTCACCCACTTCCTGAACCAGAAACCTTATGTGCAATAAGCCATAGATTTTCTCAATGAAGCACACGTATTGTTGCGATAAAATGAGGAAAGGAAAGGTTTATTTAGCTTATTTCGGTTGGGGGGGGGGTAGGTTTCAGTCCACACTCAGCTGGCTCCAAGGCAGGGTGGGGTGGCTGAGGATCAGTCATTCATGAAGGTCGCAAAGGGAAAGAGGGGAAGGGCAAAAGGGGCTAATAAGCCTCCTTCTTTCCCTTAGATAGTATGCAGCTGCCCACCTTTGAGTGGGTGCAGCACTCACCCCGCCAGTCTCAGCAGCTACACGAATGAATCCCAAATGTTAGACTCATCTGCCTCCATGATTGCAGGGGACTTGTGGGGGTAGGACATTTAAACAAACCACAGGTATTTGTAGGTCAAATGCAAGAATGAGGAGATATTTTTTTAAAAAAAACTCAGTGATGTAGGCTCAAATAGTAACTATCAAAAAGAGAACTGTCTATTCAGAAAATCTACTTTTCTAAGCTACTACATCTGTCTTTCCTCATCAAAGACATACTGAGAAATAATGTTTAATCAGCCACCCAAGTATCCTGTAGCTCAGACAAATGGACAAATAAAATTAACCATCACGAATAAGAAAAGGAGTAAAATATTGTACTTAAAATATATTTTTTAAAAAGACACAAGATATGAACAAAATACCATTAGAAAAAATTATAAAACACCTCTTGTAGTCAGGGATTGTGCAGAGAACAATTATAAACAGGACATGGAGTTTTATGATAGTCACCCAGAGTCAACACAAGAAACTGCAGGAAATCTATCCGCAATGCCAAAGACATAGAATATGTAGTCAAGGGCTTAAATCTCACAGTAATGCCCCACATGAGTCCAGATGAAAACCCAGAGCTCATAACAATACCTCCCTCAAGTCCAACTGGAGGTCCAGAGCCCACAAGAAGGATTCACGCCAATCTCTTTTACAGATCCGTGCTGAGAAGGGTCAAAGGTCAGAGGTGGAAGTGAGAAAATCTATACCAGCAGGTGAAGGAGCTGTTTTGGTGGTTTGAGGGTTCTGCACTTGAGCTGAGAAGTCACACTCACAAAAAAGACCAGGGATGTCCTGAAAAGCGCTACAGCCATCCTCAGCAACATGGAGGCCCTGAGCTCCTCCAATGATAAGCACAGTTAAGTACATGCCAGGAAGCCAGCATGACAAGTTCATCCTGGGGACCAAGTGGCACACGTCTTCCTCTCCAGAGCCAGGAAGCAATGCTCGATGTGAGGACCAGAGCTTCTCCAGAACCTAACAGCTCAAATAGCAACACATAGGAGATCCCACATTGCCCCCATGCCTCAATGCCTCAAAGCAATAACTTCTTCTCCATGTCTCTATTTATGCTGGCAACTTTCCTCAGGTGGAACATCTATGCTCAGCACCATGCTGATATAATCCAGCTGGCATTAAACTGACCACCAGTTCTTAATCCATAACAACACCTAATAAATAGAAGAATATCACATGTACTCAGATTGGAAAAATTAAGAAATGAACATTAAGGCTGCCACCCAATCACTTTGGGTTCACCATGTGTAAACTGATCTATGATTTCAGTACAACATTTACCATATGGCTGAGCTGATTCTAAAATTTATGTGAAGATGAAAGAGACCATAATAGCTAAAACAATCTTTTAAAAGAAGAACATATTTAGGAATTTGTACATACTAATTTCTAAATTTACTACCAAAATTTAGTGTCAAGATTGTGTCATAGGTGTACAAAATAGATTAAGATACAGATCAGTAGACTGTAGTGAAGAGTACAGACATAAATGTATAAGTTCCAAGTAATTTTTTTACAAGGGTGCCAAGATAATTCAGTGAGCAAAAAATAGTATTTTCAACAAATTGTTCAGAGACAACTGAATGCAGAACAATTAAAGTAATATCTCACACTGCATACAACTCAAAATCGAAGACTTAAGTGTAATATATAAATCTATACAAGCCTTACAAGAAACATAAATGTAAATCATTGTGACCTTGAATGAGGCAATGATTTCTTAGATACAGTATGTAGAGCATAAACAAAGAAAAAATAAATAAACTTGTCTTAATCAGCATTTTAAAAGGTTTGTTCCTCAATGTGATACTGTGAAGACAATGAAAAAAACTTTTAATGTGAAAGAATACCTTGCTAATGGACTAAGAGACTCACAATAACATACACATCTCTTCCAAGACAGTTACATAACTCTATTACCATTCTTCTCAAAAGTCTACCAAGATGCTTTATTGACACAGAAAATTACTCAACAAGATTGATAAATAACAATAAAGTAGGCAGAACCAGTCTACTGTATATTAAGATTTACTAATAGGGATAATAATCAATATTATACAACACTGGATGATGAATATTTGTTTTAATCAATAGATAAGAACAGAGATTCTAGAAGTAGAAAAATATTCTAAAACTTTTTCAAAAGTTCAAAAGCAAAAAAATGTTAAAAAGCAAATCAATAAATGAATATTAGCCTTTTCAACAATAATTGTTAGAAAAATTGCATAGGCACAGCATAATAATAATAATAATAATAATAATAATAATAATTTAAACCCTATAGAAATTAACTTGTAATAGTGAGTTTTAATTCAAGAAAAAAATTAAAAATTCTAGAAAAAAATGGGGCTTAAAGATCTAAGTTCATGTGAGTTCCCAGACATAATGACAATATTATTTCAACCATGAGAAGAAAACATGGTAAGTGGAACATTATTAAATTTAAACTATTGTGTTCTTTGAAAAGACGAACCATGTAAAAAATTTTATGAGCCAAATATCCAATAAAGGATTAATATATGGAATACACAAAATTATCTGTAGTGAAAAATTCCATTAAAATTGATAGAAGACTTGAGAAGACATTTCACTACAAATAATGTTCAGATGGCAAGAGAGTCTATACAAGGAGGTCAGCACCATGAGCCATTACAAGACACAGACTAAAAACCCAATGTGATATCACTACAAACCATCCTGAACAGCTAACATGAAAAATTGTGAAAATACTCTATGCAGATAAAGATACAGAGAAAATTAATCATTCATTGGATTAGTCAGAATTTCACTGCTGTGATGAAATACGTGAAAAAGTCAGATTTAGAAGAGAAAAGATTTACTCTCACTCATAATTTGATTAGTTTTAGTCTGTGTTCTGCTGACTCCATAAAGGTAATAGTGGAGGAAATCTGCTTACCTCATGTCAGCCTGGAAGCAGAGCACACAGTAAACATAGAGAGAGGGAGGAAACAAGAGCTATGGACCTTTCTCCTGTGACTTCTCTCCTCCAACTAGCTCCCTTCTCCTAACCATACTTTCACTTATGAATGGTACCATCAGTGGATTAACCCTTTGATCATATATTATCTAGTCATTTTCTAAGAATCTAACCTCTGAACATATGGACCACTTAGGAGAACATTTTTGATTCAAACTGTACAATCATAGATTGCTGGTGAGGTATAACATGATATTGTCATGCTAAAAACAATTTTGACAGAAAAATATTAATCATGCAATTATCTTAAAACTCATATATTGCACTCCTGGACATTTTCCCCAGAGAAATCACACACACACACACACACACACACACACACACACACACACACACGTCCCTAAACATGAATATTTATAATAGCTTATGTGCTCCAAAGTTGAAACAAGATGTCAGTCAGTAAATGATTAAATTCTGATACATTCATATCATTTACTAGGGCTCAGCAATTAAAAATACCTTGAAGATACCTCTTACAATATCCTGACTATAATAGCAGATTATAGTTTGGTAGAAGTTACCAGTATGGAAACTGTAAAGGTATATGGAATATCTGTGTATTGCTTACAAAAGCACATAAATCTACAGTAACGGCATACAAAAATTAAAAACAATCAAATTTTAAAGAAAGTTTAAAAACTTTCTTTAAACAGAAAGACACAGAAATGCTGTATCTTGAGAACATACATATGGGATGTGACTTGATTGGAAGAGCAGAAGAGATTTCACTGAGATATAAGACCTCAGTGCAGGTTAAGAGTTTACTAGGGATAGGCGAGAGGAAAAATATTTCTGGCAGAGAAAAGTCCCTATTCAAAAGTCTTGTAGAAGGAAAGAACACAATATGTTGAAGAAGCTGTAAAGAGCTTTGAAGAAATATATTACATAATAGGCTTAGTGTTTTTGATTTGTTTTGGATTTTTAGATTAAAACTCACAACCTTATTTTTTCTCTAAAATGATTTAAAAATACAAACTATTGGTTTTACTTCAGTACATACCTAGAATGATCCTGTCCAGGGCCATGTAGACACTATTCACATTAATCATATATATATATATATATATATATATATATATATATATATATTGTGAATGTTTAATCAAAGTAAAACTTGTCTACCTTTGGTCACAGATAGGCACATCTCAAATTCTTACTAGCTATGTTTCATATATATTAAACATGCTCGTTATGACAAAAGCTGTCTGTAATAGTGTTGTTCTAAGAATTTAAACATGCATATTTAACCTAAAATGTCAAGTCTATCATTCTTTGCCTTAGTCTCAAACAATAGAAGTAATGTTATTATACTTTGCTCTTCATCTCCTCACTCATGATTGATTTCATTTTTTGTGTGAATTTTAATCTTTATTTGGAACCTTAAATCCTTGTGGCTTTTTACTGTTGATGTTGTAGACTTACCTACATGTTTACGTCTTCTTCTTCTTGCAATGTAAGTATTGCTTCTAGAACCATTTTTATTCCCCTCCCTCTGCGATATATTACAGGAGAGTTTCATTAATGAAGATCTTTTACTAGTGAATTTTTTTTCCATTCTGTTGCCTGAAAGTATCTCCTTACTTTCTTATCTCCATAAAAAGACTTTAAAAGGAAAACTATCTTCTTTTAACTTCAAAAAAGCATTTCACTTTTTCTTATCTCCTATTGTTATTTTCAAGAAATCAACAGCTACTGAATTACCTTTTGGTGGTAGATGATCTGTCTTTTTTATCTCTCTGTTTTTCTGAGTTTCTCTGTTCCTGTTGTGTCATAAATTGTGCTTCATTAAAATATTGTAGAAAATATATTTCATTTTGTTTTCAGTGTGATTTAGCTGTCTTTCTGTATCTGATGATTGATACATTTTATCAGTCAAGGATTTTAATTATTACCAATTGCAATGATGAGTTTTGTATATTTACTCTCTCCCTATCATACTCCAATTACACATCGATTGTACCTTCTCATTTTATCCCCTATGTCTCTTGACCTCTTTTTCATAAAATCTGTATAGTTTTATTTCCCAGATTCCCATTAGGGTTAGGGTTAGGGTATCAATTGTACATCTAACTGTCTTAACTATGATTCAACTTGTTTTATATTATTAGGATATTCTTTTCTATAAAATTTATTTGTTTTGCCTATCTTGTCATTCTTGATGGACTCTTCTATTTTAATGATTCTTTCTATCATTTCTAACTGCTTTGTATTTCTGAAATATATGTTTATAGTCTATATTTAAATTCTATAAACAAAATATACAAACACTCAATATATTTATATATACTGTATATTATATATCATATATTATATGTTACATATAATATATATATTTAAATGAGAAAATTTTGAAGGTCTATTTATAAGTATGCTTTTGTCTTATATTTTGTCTTTTTCATTTTGTTTAGATTTAGGTTAATATTCCTCATCATGGTTTTACCCTTTCATTTGTTTTGATTGAATGTCTTATTGTGAGTTCATATTCTTTTATCTGTAGGAATTCTTTTTTTTTTTTTTTTTTTTTTTTTTTTTTTTTTTTTTATCAGTACTCGAGATCGAACTCATGACCGCCTGCTTGCAAGGCAGGTGCTTATGCCGCTGAGCTAAATCCCCAGCCCCTATCTTTGGGAATTCTTTGAGGCCTGGACTTGTTTACCACCAAAGAGATTTTGGGTTTACTTTCTTAAATCTTAAGGGGAATAACCCTGTCTGACTACTTTAAATATGCAGTTGATGTTTGAGCTTTGTTTCCTCAGGTTGTAAGTCCAGTATAAAGGTTTGTAAATACTCAAGGGCACTTTTAAAGGGCACTCTTTCCCACTGTGTGAGTAGACAATCAAAACTTTGCACATTTCTCTACCGTTTCCTCAGCAGATTTCCTTTTCTTAGTTCATTTTGTAAAGATTTTACTTTGTGGAAATTTCAGCTTTATTATGAGTAGTTCTCTTTTTATCTCTATTTCTGTGTTAAGTTGGGCTTTGATTTCTTTTTCCAGTATGTATGACCCAGTGAAACCCAGACTATAAACTACCATGGAAAAACACCAGATTCTGAAGATTTGCAGTACTATTTAATGGCTTAATTCTAAGGAATTCTCTTAGTTTTGCTTTTCTTTTTCTTGCCTAGCTGGCCATGTAGTATTTGTCTATCTGCTGTAGTTAATTCTATAGTGAGAGAAATGCCTAACTTTTTAATCTACCATACCACTTAGATTCCTAGAAATTCCTTGGCTTTAAAGTGGAGGATGTAAAATGAAAGTCAGATTAAGAGTAGAGACTGTAGAAGTTTTGAGTTATTGAAATAGCTTAGATAAGAAATTGTAGCTTAAAGTGTTATGTGCTTGATAGAAGTGGATAATAATGGATGAACTTGAGAGATGTTTAAGGAGTAAAAATAGCATTATTTGCAGTGAAGTGGTTGTGGGATTTGGTGAAAGGTATTACAGAGAAGGCCAGTTCTCAGGGTAATGTGTAGCTGGTATAACTGGGTAAATCATAGTGCTGACCACTGAAGGAGAAACCTAACTGAGTGAATAAAAAATTATAGACTCTATTTTCAACCAAATGTGTTGCTTTAGATATTCTCAGGGGAATGTGTAGTTCTGCAGTACTGAGCTATAGGTTTGACCGTAAATGACATCTGAACTCATTTTTCATTTTCCAACAGTGATGGAAACCAGGCATGAGTAAACTTGCCTAAGGAGAGTATACAGAGTGGAAGAAAAGCAAGCCTAGAGTTAAGTTCATATAATGCACCCCTGTAACAGCAGAGGAGGATGCACTTGTAGAGAAAGAAATGCACAGCAATCATTTGGAACAGAATTTGGGGTAGTATTTACTTCTCATTTTTCTCTTAAACCTGTAGTCAGTCATACTGACTTTCACCACTTCCCACTTGCTTCTCTTCCTTTTCTCTATGCTTTCATGCATGCAATCCTTTCTGCTTTGGCTTCCTCCATATCACTTTCCCTTTCCACCTTCCACCATTTTACTTACAAACTCCTGTGTGTCACTTAAGATCTAGCTCATGTTAGCACCTCTATGCCGTCTTTCCTAAATCTGCCCTAACATATCCTCAACCAAGATTTTCACCAAGGCTCATTATTCTTGTCTCTGCCACATTGCATGTGCTATTTATTGCAATGTCTCTTTTTCTAGACCTGGAATTTCTCTTAACAGCAGAGTCAATGTCTTATACTTTCTCAAGTGCACAATATAGTGGCACAACACTTGATGAATGGCTGAATCATTTATTAAAAGACTTAAATCAGATCTCTAACAACATGTAAAAAGCATTTGGACAAATAGGTAAGTCAACAATCTAGTATTAGAAAGGCTATGATGTTTGTACATATCAAGTCAAACTGTTGGGCAGTTCATAGGTATCTAATAGGTAGGATTTAATGTGTGCACAGAGACCCTACACCTCTGATATTCCTTTCTGCTCTCACCCATGACACTATGGCCTATCGTGATGCTTTCTCTTCCTATTCCTATTAAAGGTGTACCTTTATATTCTATTCAGTCTTATGCTGGCTAAATGGAATATTAAAGGATGGATATCTTAGTCAGTATGGGGAATACATCAAGTGATCTTTCTTTAATTTCATGACTTTCTAAACTGTTCTTCAGAGGCAACATTATACAAGTCACATGAATTAAGCTAAGCACACTAAGCAAATATATGGCATGAAGATTAATGAACCAACATCAGGGTGAGTGCCCTTCATGAAGTGGCCAGATAAGTAAGCAGGCTTAGTGCTGTCTTTAGACAGAATGAAGCTAAGAACAGATTCAGTTGGAGAAGAGTTCTCAAAGAAATTGAAAGGCAACATACAGAGGATATAGGCAATGAAGGGCAGCTAGTGACTTACAGTTCTCAAGTGTTGCTTGGTAAGTGGGTGGTGTCCTAACTCAAATTACTTAGGAAGATAGAGAATTGGAGGTGGGGTGGGTTTCAAGATTGTTTGGGTTTTCATCCTAGTGTTAATTCTTATTATGACTAAAACATGATGACAAGTAGTTTATGCTGCTACTGACATCACTCCATAAAAAATTGGGACATTGTTAGCAATTTGAAGCAGTTCTGTAGTGTGTATGGGAAAATGTCACACAATAAGGTTAATTGTACCTTGAGTGAAAGGCTATAGTTTAGCATGAAATTGTGACAGATGGCTATCTATCAGCACCCAACAGCCACAACACCAGAGACTATCCCAAGCTTAGCATGCAACTCTTCCTGTTATAGTATTAGACTACACATTTCCTCTTATTCCTCATTTGTCATTTTTAACCTGTACAATTCCTATTTTCTTTTCAAACACAACCACATGCAATATCACAAACATGTTAAGTGCCTTCTTATTTCTAATTCATTTTTATACTTTTACTTACCCTTCTGCCAATATATTCAAACACAACTATAACTCCCTAACTAGGAAACACACTCTCCATGTAGCCTCTATAAACAATTATATACTGTGGTGATTAAGACCAATTGTGGTAAGTTAATTGGCTTAGAGGATCTATAAAGCACAATTCTGAGTGTGCTGGGTGGGCCATGGAGGAATGACTCTGAGTAGTATATCCGGTCCCTTCTCCATTCATTCTGACACTGATCTTTGCACTGCTTCCCAGCCACATTGAACTAAGCAGCTCAGTTTCACTGTGGTCTCCAATCATTGTGTGCCCACCTTGGAACCAGATGACCAAGGACTAAATCTCCCAAAACAATGACCCAAACTAAACTTCTCCTTTAAGTTGTGGGTGATGGATATTATGTTCCAGTGACAGAAAAACCATCACTCTGTTTATCTATATCTATATCTATATCTATATCTATATCTATATCTATATCTGTATCTGTATCTATATCTGTCTATCTGTCTATCTATCTATCCATCCATCTATCTATCCATCTCTCTATCTGAATGCGTGCATGCCAAATCATGCAGCTGTGTACCTGGCAACTCATGGCAGAGCCACAATAAGAGAAATAGTGAAGCTATTATAAGCTGGCTGTGTCCTAAAGTGGCTCCAATCTTTGCAAATCTGTTTAGCCTCACTAACTGCAAGTTTCTTCCCCTGCTAGATGTATATCAGAGAGATTAGGAAAGATTTGGTAGCCTAAGAAATATCAAATACATGGTACAGTTCCTGTGCATAACAGCATTAATTCTGTCCCCCACTCTCCATGGAAAACTGACTGTGCACAGCCCTAAACAATGTTTGTCTCCTTGAATTTTGTACATTTTGTAAGCTCTAGCAGTAGTACTGTGTTTTCTGTCTGCTTTTCACAGAGAACTTCTCACTCAATAAACCAATGGTGAATGAAAGAATAAGCAAACACAGGAATAAAAAGAAAATTTTATGACTATTTTAGGTTTGTCACAAATGCCTCTTGGGCAGCAGGAATTGTGGTATTTTAAACAAAAACAAAAGAAAAGAAAATTCAAAACAAAGGCCAGTGACCCTGCTGAGTTATTTTTGCTATGCTAGTCCCAATAACCAAAACGACTTCATAATATCCCTGAGGGCTAAACTGTACTTTGTAAAGGTCATGGGGAAATCTGGGTGGTTTGTCTCAACAACTGAAAACAGGTAGGAGCTTGGCTCCAAACCTAGACTTGTTCAAAGGTTGACCTTCGGGTTATGATTTATTAAAGAATATTTCCTCCTTCTGGGCTCTGATTTTTGAGCGAGTTCTCCATGAACTTGACAAGTCTGTTCCTCATTCTGCATCACAGACCCTAGTTTTGGGAAGAGAAGATGAAGCTTAGTAGGCGAAAATGAGGGGACATGGTTGCTGGGGGGGGGGGGGGAGCACTGTGAAAGGACATAAAAGGACCAGATCCTCTCTTCAGGTCCAGGACTGGCACCTAAATGCAAGAAAAATGGCACTCACACGCACTCTACAATGTAAGAAATGCTATAAGCCTCCCCAAGAATAAACCAGGGGCCAACAAAGCCTTGTTGAAATGTCATCCTGTGCACAAGATGCACTTCCTCCAGCCCTGTTTACCAAGCCTGGACCAGAATCCCTTACAAATTCAACACAGATCAGCAGGGAGGGAGAGCAATGCAAGAGAAAAATGGAAAAATTGCTCTTGGGAGCTGAAGAGGTGCTAATTGTTGCTAAAGATCTTATCCTGACTTAGTTAGAGGCACCATTTAACCTCTGGCTCCTGCTGCTCCCAGCAGTCTGAACACCAGCAGTGGAGAAAGCTTTCCTGTTCCTTTCCCTCCCTATCCCTTAGCTGAGCAGAAAACAAGGCATAGCCAGGGGATTCTGCATTGGGGAGAGGGAAGCAGCCAGGATTAGACAGCAAAGTTCTGCTCTTGGTGCTCATACTGTTCAAGAGTCTCCTGCAGGGCTTTGTAAAGCTGCTCAAATTTGGGAACATCTTCTGTCTTCCACTCATTCAAATTCTTACTCTTGATCAAATATAACTTTATTCTTCTCTGTCATCAGTGTCAATCTAGAACTCATGCATTTTTATTAGGGAAAATTCTTTTGGTAACAAGCTAGATACCACACTCATACCAATTTAAGACCAAAGGTAGATTTATTGTCTTCAATGACAGAAGAGTTCAGTGATGGTGACAATGACCAAGATCAATTGCATGGCACTGTTCTGAGCCCCTTAGCCATATTAACTCATTCAATTCTCATAACAACTATAAAGGAGATGCCAGCATTGTTGCCACTGGAGAACCAAGGGAATTAGGAACAAAAGCTACAGGAACTGACTCCAGGCTGTAAGGGCATAACACAGTGGATCTGGATTCCAACCTGGGAAGTAAGTACTGTGCTCTTGGCCACTGCAGGTCAAGGTTGGGTCCAAGTGCTCATAGAAGGACAGCTGTGTCTCTAGAATGAAAACAGCATAACCAGGGTAATATACAAACAGCGGAATTTGTTGTCACAGTTGTGAAGGCTGCGCAGTCCAAGATGAAGACTGGATGGTGTCATAAGGGCTGTTCATACTGTTCGCAATGCATTACTTTGTAGCTGTGGCCTCAATGGCAAAGTGGAAGAGACAAATGTGCCCTCACATTGGCACATATAGAAGGATTGAACTGAGCTTGTTCCACAAGCTGCTTACAAGGCACTAAATTCCATGTATGAAGACCTTATTACCATTTCCAAAAATCTCAGAAACTTCATATTTTTACATTAAAGAACATGTTTCAATATAAATTTTGAACAGGGCGCAAATGCCACACTGGGAGCCAACTCCATTTTTCTCAACTCACAGCAGGTTGTGTTGACTGGGCCCTACTCTCAGGGAAATAAGTCCTGTGTAGGTCTGAGCTGCTCCAGGGTAAGTACTTTCATAGGACCAGCTGCAGAGGAAAAGCCTCCTTTCCCTTAACTGTCCTAAAAATACTAAAAATTGTGATTAGATAGATCTATGCTTCCCACCCATCCCTGGACAAATCAATGAAATGAAATCTGGAAGGCTAAGTTTGTCATTTGGCCAATCTCTGTTCCATCATATTCTGGATTCAGGAACTCGAAGGACCTGGTATTTTGGAAGAAGCTTTCCCAGGAATAGTTTATGCCAAAAGAGGAAGAATGACAGCCAGGCAAAAATTAGCAATACCACCTACTAGGCCTCTTTATTAAAAAGAAAACAAAAACGGTTTTGTACATACCCAATCAGTGAATCCTCACAATAATCCAATGTCACAAATACTACCATACCATTACCCCATTTTCCAAATAAAAAAAAAAAAAAACAAAAACATCAGAGAAAAGTCGGCTTGCCCAAGGTGCAGCATAGTAACCAGGGGTATCCCCATTGCCCCTGGGCTGTCTTGTCTTGAAAATCTATGTACTCAGCAACTATAACAAACTACAAATCATCACTGCTTTCATCAGTTTCATAATGATGCCCACTAATTTTTTGGTTAAGTTCTTCTTCCTTTAAACATGGGGAGAGTGAGAATTTCCCAATTCACCCCTTTAGGGGGTCCTCTGAATAATAAGTATTTTTTTTTCCTTTACTGCTTACAGTGCAAGAGAGTAGAGAGGCTAGATTTACCAAAGGAAAACACAGGACACTCAATTAAATTCAGATTTCATATAAAACAGTAAGTTTTGTTTGTATCGAGGTGACCATCAGAGTGACTTTTTTTATGTGAGGTGACTAACAATGTCCAGAACTCAGATAAGAGACCTCTAGTTTATGAGATTTTTCCACCATCCAGGAACAGTCAGTTACTGTGCATTTGAACAAAGAGATCTCAGAATTGGAAGATCTTTTTCTCTGACCAAAGCCAGACTTCCTCAGCGTCAGCTCTATGTGCAATCAAAGCCTTATCTCTAGGTCGCACTTGTACCTGTCATACACACTGGTATCTGTCTCCCAGTTCTTCGTCTAGTCAGCTGCTCTAAGTCTCATGCTGACGTTTTGTAGGAAAATAACTGCATACTAAACCTACACGCATGAGATACCGCTTCGTCCCTCCTCAGTCACCCCAGAGTCTCTTCTTGCTTAGCATGTGAGGGATGTTGGATGTTCACTAACAGAAGGAGGCTGTCACAAGAGTCTTCTAATCTCTTCTATTCACAGAGCTCAGAACCTCAAGAAACAGAGGGACTAGACAGTCTTAACAAGGAAGTAAACATACTGTGGCTCTCTTTGTTTCCAGTTATATACCTAGGCTGCCACATCCTTGGACTTCTGATGTAGAATTCTGATGCTGTTCGGTTTTATTTATCTTGACCAACTTCGTACTTGGAACCTGAAGATCATGGCATGTCCATCATGGCTGTCACATGTCATTGCATTTCCACTGAGACACCGAACACTGCTGATCCCAACCTGCCCTAAATGAGCGAGCTTTTATCCAGTGAGCAAGATGGAGCTCCCATCTTCCTTATTCAGTCAACATTTCAAGCATTAATAGAACAATGATTTATTCACACTGGAGCTTTTCAAGCTAAACTAGCCCCTGGTCTATCACCCAGGGAAAAGTGGCCTCGGAGCTCTGGGATGCTTTCTTCTTTTCTTTTGGATCTCTTCTATCATCCCACTCAAAGAATCTCTCTTTTCCTTCAGTCTGCCTCCTGTGAGCAAGGATACAGCAAATGGATATGTCCCTATGCACATAGCTACATCAGCCGCCATTGCCCCAGACTCCTTGAGAGCAGAATCGCAGCTCCAGTGCCTTTTACAACATTCATGTTGAAAGGCAATTTCTACCATAACAGAATTAAGATGTATGATCTCAATGAGATGGCTAGATGATGGGTTCCACCTTATGGATGGTGTTGGTTGCTAGTTCTACCTCCTCTTGCTCTCTCTCTCACCCTGATTCTGCCATCTGATATAGACAGAAGGCCCTTACCAAATGCCAAGATGTTGATGTAGGACTTGTAGGCTTGATTAGTCTTCCAGATCTGTGAACTAATAAATTTGTTATAAATCATCTATTATCTGGCATTCTGTGAAAGTTACATGAAAGAGACTAAGACAAATAGAAATCTGCATGTTTCTGGTCACCGTTCTCTCCAAAACTTTTCTATGGAACAGTGGCAGTATGCAGAAAGGTTAAAAATACAGACTTTGCCCTAAGATCCAGAGTCCTTTAGGTTCAAATCTCAGCCCTTCCAATTGCCAGATGCACAACTTTGGCAAGCACGCATCCTCCTGTGCTTTTCGGTAGGGAGATAACAGTGGCTGAACCTAAATCAATTGACAGAAACTATTTAAAAGTAGATGTTTAATTAAAAGTGCTTAAATAAAATAATTTTGAGTCCTCGTTTCTGCCAGATGTTGAAGATGAAAAAATATATACTTTCTGTTTCCAAGGAGTGGAGCCTGGTAGACACTGAGATGGGTAAATAATTACACGATGAAAATGAATTAAGTGTCCTACAGGGATTATGTACCTGGTTCTCCAGGATGGTATGAGAAGAATCACCCCCACTGACCAGGGAAATTGAGGAAATTTCACAGTATAGGCTAAGCAAAGGAAGACTCTCGGAGGCATACAAGGAGCTAATGAGAATTTCCAGTACCAAAGGCCAGATGTAGACTGCACCAAGCCTCCAAGAACTGGTGCCAGCACAATTGAGAAAAATGGTCACACTAGGGAAAGAAGTGTGGGTACCATGTGCAAGGAATTAGGGAATGACTGTCTGGTTTAATTGGGTTCCACCTTCATGCCGCTTTGGTCAATAGCATTGGTGCTCTTTTGTAGATCCTGCATTTAAGAAATTGCGACAACATAAGTGGAGTTTGGAGAACCAGGTACCGTCATGTATGTGGTAGAGTTCATATGCATAGGATCTGTCCTGGGAGAAGCTTAGCAGAGATGTGCATGGAATTTGGAATCCAATAGTTGCATGAGGCAAGTTACTTTTCCTCTTGGATCTCTTGAAACTTCATCATCTGTAAAATGGTTTTATCTTTGATCCATTTTGACTTTAGTGCATGATGATAGACATGGGCCTAATTTCAATCTCAAGCACATGAAAAGCCAATTTTTCCAGCATCATTTATTAAAGAGGCTATCTTTTTCCAGTGAACATGATTAGCCCCTTGGTCAAAGACAGAGGCTGAGTACTTTTGTAGTTGTCTACATCTTCTAATCTGTTCCATTGGTCCTCGGTTCTGTTTTGTTGTGTTTTGTTTTTGCCAGTGCCATGCTGATTTTATCAAAGTAGCATTGTAGTATAATTTCAAGTTTGATCATTTTTTTCTACACCTAAATCTTGTAACCTGAACACTTACTTTTAAGATAACAACATGCAATATATCAATTGGTGTTTTTACTAGTTTTTTTTGAAATTCTGTATCATTTTTATCCCTTTTTCTGTTTTGCTTTTTTAAAATAAATTATAGAAATGGTTATATCATATGTATTTCAAATTTTGAAGGCTAGAAAAGTGTGAGACAGTGAATGAGCATTTGGTAAATGGAAGTTACTATAACACATACCGTAATTAGTTCCTGACTTTGCTTCTTTCTCCTTGATATTAAGTGACAATATGTTCTAAAGAGATGTCTAAAGACACTAAAGAATGAGAACTGATGTTTTGCATTGGATACGATCCCAGTTTTGTTGGTAAATAGGTATTTCTACGTGCCCTTTTCCCCACCTGAAAAATGGTACATAAAAATGCTTTCCTATGGGATTATTTTGTAAAGTAATTATATATAGACATAGACAGAGATAAAGACAGAGAGTCAAAAATGATCTAGATATATGGGTTCTTTTAAGTGAGTATTGATGTTAATATTATGGAAATTTGAGATAGCAAGTAAGACACATAAATGTGGACATGCTACTTGAGGAGAAAGCTACAAAGCCTACCGGTGCAGCTTGCTCTCTGCATAACCAAATCCTACCACCAGGCCTGGAGCACGTAGTAGAGTGTACTTTCTGCAGAGGCTATAGCCAGGTCCCCAGAAGCCTCCAGGAAAGACTGTATCCTCTACTGTCTATAGTTGGCAGAGGTCAGATGGTGAAATGTCACAACCCTCAGCCTGAAATCTAGTCCTGGAAGAATTGTAACCTCTAAAAGATATTGTCAAATACACCCATAATTTCCCTTCCTGGGTGGAAATGTATCACAATCATAAGAGAAGCAGCTAAAGAAATAACTGACATTATTTTTTGTCTCTCTGTCTGTCTCTCTGTCTGTACAAAGAGCATGGGATTTCTAGCCAGGAAGCCCCCAGTGTAAATTCCGAATGTGCCAAAGTTAGCTGTGTGACTGTACAGGACAGGTATCTTCTTTAAGCCTCAACATCTTATATTTTAAAATGTGCAGAATAATTATTAGTGTCATAAAAATTGACTATCACCATGGATTTTGTAAGTCAATAATTTGGAAGTGCAGAGTGGGAAGCTTGTCTCTGTCCACTGCATCCTGGACCTCAACTGGGGAGATCACAGCCTAAAGATGACCTGACAGCTGAAGACTAGAGCTAACTGAAGTCTCATTTATTCAGATATCTAAAGGCTGGATTGGGAGTACTCGAGGTTTATGATCACTGACAAATGCATCACCACAAACTTCTCCAGCCTCAGGTGCCTGGTGGCATTGAGGCCTCCGTGTGGCTCACCTTCCAGTAAAGCACTAGGAGTTCAAAGTTAAGCACCCTTATCAATGAGCAATAAACTGCATCCCCCAGAGTCAAGCTTGTCATGTATTCTACCACTTGTAAGTGGGCTGTCACTAAAGGAAGAGGAATTGGACACCACCTTTTGGAGGAAGAATCTCAATATTAGAATACATATAATAGTAACACGAATGTTGGTAAAATTTTATATAGATGAGCTGGATGAAAGTGAAACAATAAAAACGTGAGAACTTCACTTACTCATCAACGATGTGAATGATTTCTTTGCTGAATGATATAATAATTTTCACACAATAGAAGACTTTTTTCTCACCCAATTTTGTGTGTGCTATGGACAATGTGGCACATCTAAAGGTGTGACATGCTTTACATTGAATCTGCTCTGCTTATGATTCATATTTGCCCATTACATTATAAGGTCCACATAGAAAATCAATAAAACAATAAAGCAAGATCTGACTTGTAACATTTCCTTGGTGTAAACAGTCCAACCATTTCTAATTTTAAGCTACCAAAATATCTTCATCGAAGATCAAACTGGCAAGAAATGAATACTAATATACTGTTATACTTTTATATGTCTATCTTATATGCATAAAGGACATACATAACATCAAGAGAGTTATTAATAGAATAATTCAATAGAATAAGAAATATGTTAGAAGCATTATTATCTTCATTTATAACACAGTGTTAGTGCTTATATAATTTGATTGTTGATGACAATACAAATGGTAACTAAAATAAAAGGTGAATACCTAAATTTTTAAAAAAGTTGTTACAGTAAAATATACATTGCCATTCACACCATTTAAAATACTTCTTTAATTCAAACCTACCTGTCCTATCATTTTTGCTTCTTTCTGAAACAGTTCTGAAAGTTGTCTTTCATGAGTGTCTTTATGAGGTCAGATAAAAAGTGCAGAGAATCCTGCCAATGAGTGACATCCAACAGGAGGCCAGACACTTAAAAATGTTATTCTGTGTCCTCTTCCATCTCATGCACAGGACCTTGTACCGTGTGATTTCTGCCTCTTCATCAAAGTGAAAATGACTATGAAAAGTAAAAGCTTTGAATCTATTCAAGGCATCCAGGTAGGTGCAACAGCACAACTAGGGGCCAGGGATACAGTTCAGCAGCACAGCACCTGCCTGCAGATGCAAGGTCCTGAGTTCGATTCCTGATTAAAAAGTAAAAAAACAGTACAAGTAAAGATACTCATGAAAGAGGACTACAGAATTATTCTTCTGAAAGAGGCAAAAACAATGAGATAAATGTACTTGAAGTGAGGTGGACTATTTTGAATGAGTATAATGGTAATGTGCCCTTTATTGTAATGTATATTTTTTAAAATTTAAACATTCTGTGTCTTTCTGTCACATCTCCTATTTAGTATTCTCCTTGCAAAATTCCTGAAAATGAAACGTTCAGATTTTACAAGAAGTATAAAACAGAACAGCATGCTACTAGGTATTAATTTCCATGAAGCCTTCATTCACACTTAATACAGTATAAGAAATGCTTTCTTCTTAGTCTGGTTTCCTTTGTTCCCAGCATGCTCTGGGGGCAGGTACCAATGCTGTGTATTGTAAAGTAACATAAATATCGCCATGTCTACAATGTGGAGCTATTTAATCTTTCTGTTTCTCAAGGTCACAATGATGCCGGTTTCTCTTCATTGGAGAGGACTCCCAGCTCTACACTCCTATGGTTTGTCATTCTGGACAAGGTTTATGGTGGCCCCATTTGGCTTCTTCTGTTGTGAATGATGAGAGAGGCCCCCTCTAGGTGGTTTGCTTCATGGATGTAAATGTCCCCACAGGCCTTTGCCTTACTTTGAGGTGCTCTCAGAAGTAAGTTGTTCCTTTTTATATCTATGCTGTAACTCATTAAAACTGTGTTCCATTCTAGCATTCTGCTCATTACAATGGGCAGAGAGAGCTTTGCTTCTGGGGAAGCACAGTTATAATGAGGGCAGAGTGTTCAGCACAGAAGCAGCTCCTAATAGCTCATTAGGAAAATTGACTAGTTAGGCAGAACTGTTCTCGCACTTCAACTAAAGATCTGAAAGCCTTTCCTTCTCTAAAGTCCAGGGACACTGACCATCCGCTCTGAACCTCCAGCCAGCATTTCTGGGGCTGAGGGAGAGGTCTGCTTCGTCCTAGCAATGTTCTGGACTTGTCTGTGTCCCAGGGAGTGGGCAGACTCCTTCATCATGGTTGACCATTTGCCCTAATTGTAAAACTCTAACTTCCTCTGAGTGTGTGCGTGTGTGTGTGCACATGTGTGTGTTTGCTTGTGGAGGGATGGAAAAATGGTAAAAACAAAGGAGGAAAACAGGAAAGAGAGTGATTGCCCTTTGCCCTACAGATTAGACCAAGATATTATCAACTGGTTGGGAATTTTGAAATTTCCAGTCATTTTCTTGAAAGTTTATCCAATCCTTGTTTTATAGAATTTTCCTCAATTCTTGATTAAAATAGTCTAATTTTAGCCTCTTATCTCAGTGAAAATCACCATCATTATTACAATAATTAGGACCATAATTTCCCTGAGTCATAGGAAAATCAACAACACGCCAGCTCAAGGACACAGAAACTGAAACAAATTCTAAGTCAGTCAACTTGTGAGGCCAAGTTGCAGTCATTTGTAATGTGACTTAACCTGTGTTTTCAAACTCTCTTTTAAGCTTAGAAATTATTCCTTCAAGTGAAATCTTACGTGGGGCATAATCTAGGAAACTGATAAAATTAGAGTTCATTAACTGAAAGGCGATGTAGGGTCTAGGGCTTTGCCTCCTTAGATTATCATGTTACGGTGTCCTGGGGGTGAGTCCAGTAACTTCTAAAGTTCTGTGGGGTACACATTGAAATCACTCCCTTCACCTCATTCATTCTACTTCCTAGACTATAACACAATAATCAAACCACAGCCAAAGAAGTTTATTTTCAAGGATGTTTGTCTCATCTTCGCCCATAAGTTTGAAGACTTTATAAGATTAACTGAATGTTTTACAAGTTTAGGTTAAACAAATTATCATATATATAGAGAGAGAATGTACTAATAATCTGTTAAAATGATGTGGGTTTATATTTATGGCATTGTAAAATAACCTTTCATACTGGAAAGTGAGAAGGAAAACAGATTACATAATATTATGACTTCATTTTTGTAAAATATTACAAATGGTTATAACACATGACAGAGTGTATGTCAAAGTGTGATTTTCTGGGATTTAGGCTGATGTTTAGTGTACTTAATTTTGTCATTTGGGTACTTTTAAATTATTTATAACCATATATTATTTTTACCAAAAAGAAAAACAAACTTAAAGGGTGGAAACTGCTGCTTTTCATTACCATTAGCACAGTATCTTCCTTGGCCTGATTTGAAATTATTAAACATTTTTTGAGCCAAGTAAAGTCTGGCATTTTTTTTTTTCCTTTCTGGAACCAAATATGCTGTTGTTTGCAGTATCTGGTGGCCACTGTTTACCTCTTAAAATCAGGAAAACCAGGACTTACAGACCACCTGTAGGCATATCTGCAGGTGGTGAAATGCATGGGCCTGTGTCTGCATGCGGGTGTAGGGGCTCGAGACAGGGTGGCTGAGTTCCTCTGGGTTTTTACATGGCCCACATAGGACAGTGATCTGACTTTGCTCACCTTCATCCTTTGGCTTTGGCATTATGGAAAACACACCTTGGGTAATGAGAGATTAAGTCCCTCTTGTGTTTGCTTCCACTAATAGGACAGCTGTCCCACAAGAAGCCGTGAGGATCGATGATCTGGTTCCATGATTGCCTGAAACTAGTTGCTTTCCCTGAATTCCTCAAGGCGTGGTAAGTGCTCAGCATTTGGCTGTGAATCGAAGCCAAAAGCCCATTGCTTTGACCAGTCTTGGTGGCGTGATGACATTGTCCTTGAGAAGTGCAGCTCATGACCCTGTGTTTCCATAATTCATAAGACCCTGTCACAAACAGTTCCCTTGGTTTTTTTATGCAGCTTTTTCCACAAATCTCACTCACCAGAGCCAGACGTCCTCTGGGAGCCCACTCTCTGCTGGCAGCTTGTCACGTTCTCTTTCCACAGCCCCTCCTTTCCTAAATATCCACAATCAGGAGAAGCCAGAAGCCTGCAGAGACACAGTCCTTCATCATTCCCTTCTACTCCCTTCAGAATCTGTTCAGATTTGCAGATAATAAGCCCTGGTGTGGTAGTTTGACCATATAGCATGACATTATATGATTTGCGCAGCTTCTAGACTTATTTTTCTGCCCAGCAATAGCCTCGCATAAGGAGTAAGCAAGGAGGAGAGGACTTCCGCACACACGAAGGACCCACCATGCAGTAGCACTGTGCCAGACGCGAGCTTCCTCGTTCTCTCCCTCCCCTACTCCGCACCCTCAACTTCTTCATTATTTAATAGATGAGCAAGTACAGTTTAGAAACTAGAAAGCGACCTGAACTTTGTCCTGTGCCATCACAGCAAGGAGAGGATACTCTGGGGTCCACACCTGGAGAATAGGGGGCCTCCACTGCCCACTCTAAGCCCACGTCCTCAGTATAACCTTCCTCACTGCTGTGCATCAGCTGGGCTCCATCATGATTCCCTCATGAGGATGTCTCTGGTTATTAATCAGATGGTGAATTCCCTAGAGACAGCTCAGCTAGCCCAGTCTCCAACTATCATTCAAATCATTTATAATTAATTCTTTTCCAAGAGTTTAAGTATCATTTCTCCCCAAAGCCAGGGGCTCCTCAAGAGCACAGGCTGTGGTTTCTTTGTCTTCCTATTTCCCATCAGCCTTGAACGTGGTCCTCAAGGAATGTTTGTCAGTTTCATTTAATCTTCTCAATATAAATTGAAAATATTCACTGTGCATTAATCATTAGAGGCACATATTTTTCTATTATATAGCATACTTATCTTACCATAAAATCAACTTACTAAAAGATACTTCTGGAAATTTTTAAATGTATTTTTTGGGTGAAAGGTAGTCCCACGTATATCCATCAGAGAGTATTAAAATGTTTTATTATGAGTATATGTAATATAATTACTCCATAAATTTCATAGCATTATATAAATTGAACCTTTATTTTTACTGTTTTAGCAATATTTTATTATATATTGTAGCAGTTAGTATTATTTAGAATCCAATATATAGTAGCGTTTTGTATGTTGGTATTTAAAATAGATTTAGTACTTGATTTCTTATTGTGTATTTCAGTACTAATTATTACAAGTTAATTTACTACGATTACCATAACCAACAGCAGTAATATTTGGATGGTGTGTCTTGGTTTTGATTCTGTCCTGTGTTGGCTGTGGGTTATTAGAACCCAAGCCAGTACTTATTTTTTTATATTAGAGTCATGGATGGTAAGAACAAGGTTCTGACCTTACTGGGTCACAGTGTTCCCCATCACTTCGGGAAACCCAGTCCAGGACTGATTTAGGATTGGGGGTCTGGGACTGGTGAGAATCACACGGAGGAGGTTGTAACTGATTTAGTAATAGAATAAAGAAGATGGTTTTCAAAGGTCAAAATTTATGAAAGAAGAGAAAAAGGTTAATAAGATCATAAACAATGAGGATAAATTTAAAAATCGGATAACAGTAACATATAAGACCTTCCATTCTGTTTCCAGTTCCTCAGGTTCAGATTCTTCACACATCTCAGCAAAGTGCTCCCACATTCTGCACTGAACCCCAGTCTTCTAGGCCAGGAAACATGATTGAGATTCTTACTGGTCCAGTTCCTCATGGCTTAACCTTTGGAACAATGTTTGAAAGAAAAAGTCTCTGTTTCTTTATCTGAATGACATGAATGATAATATCTAAGTCACAGTAGATGGTGGGGATGGAATGATATAATCTTTGTGGCAATAACCAACATACTTTAGGAGCCTGATGATTTGTTTGTGCCCCATGTCTTTTATTGCCTATTAGAAACTCGATCAGTTTTCATCTGATTTACATATTCCCTCTCATTGTTAAAAGTAAGTACCTGCAAAAACAGTATCTTTAAGGTGCAACTTACTTTATTTTTTCTATTTTACATTTTATTTTATTAGTACATGTTTATTTTACAGTTATCCTGGGGAGTTGGTACCTGAACACTGTACAGCTGGTTTCTTTTTTAAATCTCCTCCCCTCTTCTTCCAGCCCTCCTCTTCTAGGTCCCCTTTCTCCTTTCCATTCTTATTGATATTATTAATCTTAGTTCACATTTGTGGCATATAATATCCTACATACTCCTACATCACCCCACAATTGGCCCACTGTCACCCCACCATTTCACATGTGGTCCTTCAGTGGAATAGAAATATCAGAATATATGGCATTACATAAATGTGAACACTCAATTACATAATTTCTCTGTTTCCTCGTTGAAGTTTAAAAAGTTTTCAGGGATTTTTCAAGACACAAATGGAATCACATCCATATCACTGAACAAGAATTCTGGTTCACAGAGAAAAGTCCTCTTCTTTGCTTCCACAGAAAATGATGCTTGGCACAGGAAAGGTTAAATATACTATAACTTAATCCCTACGTCCAGCTTCCTATAGATTCCATTTGGAATTGCGGCCCAGAGTTCCCTGGTTCATATTATGCTTGACATTGTTTCCCATGAGAGAGTTCTGCCACCTCATCACTACTCTGTTAACATAATCTGCAACCTGAATCCTATGACTGTCCTAAAGTAAACCCAGTGAGGATTCACTGGTTCCATAGCTTGTTTTATTTGATAATTTATTCTGAAAAGTGGGTCCCTGCCTTATTTGCAGCTTTCTTTCTTCCCTGTCTTAATACTCCTGCCTGAAAATCCCAACTTTTTGGTGGGTTACTGTTATGGCTTGGGTTCAGATGTCCCCCAAAGCCCCATGTAGTCATAGGTGGGGTTTTTTCAGATGTGGTTGGATAAGAGTATGTGAAACTGAAATTGATTCTTGGTGTAATGCTAAAACCAAGCGTGTGAGTGCTATCTGCCCTAAGTAATCTAGATAAAAGGGACAAAAAATGCTGTTGTGCTGCATTTTGCCTACCATGAACTGTTTCCCTCTGCCAGGCCACCATGCCTTGGAGCCAGCTGGTTATGGACTGAAAGCACTATAAACTGTGAGCTAAATAAATCTTTCCTCCCTTAACTTTGGGCATCTGGTACTTTGCCTCAGCAACGAGAAAAGCAAGACAGTTACTATCCATGGACAGAATGGCTGATTGTTTTAACTATTGTCCGAGGGTACTAGGTGTTCACTCTGATTGTCTGTTAATACACTCCTCGCACCCAAGAGCTAGTCATTTATCCAAGTCTGCTTCCTCTACTCTGCGACACAGTGATGAATCATTATAAAATAAGGTAAAAAAAAAAAAGTATTGGTCAATAATAGCCCATAACCTCCTGTAGGACACTTCAAATAAATTGCCCAGTTAATGGACTCAGGATTGAGTCTTGGCCTAGTCACTACATGGCTGTTAGTGCTGAGTGTCAGAAATTGCTCAAGAAAAGGGATTATAGTTTACTTCCTGTTATTTTCTGGCTGTATGGGGAATAGAATTAATCAGTGAATAGTCACCCTAAAGTATCAGGCTAGGAGTCCTTAGAGCAGGAATAAATAGATAGCTCTGGCTGATAGGCACAGTGCAATGAATTTTTCTTGTGCCTCTTAATACAGTTTATGCTAGCTTTTGTTGGTTCCCATTCTTCATTTAGCCTGGCTCTGCCTAGTGGGATGATTTTTAACTACTGACATAATCTATCTGAATCTCATGACTCATCCCCAAGCTGCAAGTCTTACTGGATGCCCTACCCCAAGACTATTTATAAAGACCCCCTAAGTCAACCACTGTCAAAGTGATGCAAACCATAGAGTCCTTATTTCATGTCATGACCATGCTTTACCTTTTGGCCAGCTCACCACTGCCCAGTTTATGTTTAAGCTGATGATACTGTGCTTTCATTAGCCAAATGCCCGTCCTGGGACAAAGAAAGAGAGCACATCAAGAAGTAGATGATAAAACTATTTTTAGTCTGCTCTTCTTAACATCTCTCATATGTTTCATGATAAGTCATGCTTTATTCCCACTTTGCCCCTGTAAACAATTTCCTTGTTTTAATTCACGGCAATCTTTGTGGGATTTTCTTTCATGCTTGTTTTTTTTTTTAAGTGGACAGATTTGATTAAAGCCAGGAAAATCTCATTAGAAAATGTTTGTCATGTGCCCCAGGTCTCTGCTCCCCTCCCATCCTTGAGCACATGCTTCTGTCATTAAATATTATGTAACTAGATGGATCTACTTGATATATTTCTAATGTCTGATGCTGTAGAGTAAATCTAAAACCAATAAAAATGGATATCAGAAAAATGTGAGTCTATTTAAACAGGACTGATTTTTTCTTAACAGTTTCCACTTACTCTTCACACCTAGTTATGCCTTTCAGTCATAATAAAAATAAAAATAAAAAACTTCAGTGTTAAGGAAAAAAATAAGCCCTTCTTGTTTACAGTCATGTTCACACCTCTTCTTTCCTTGCCTCACATCCTCTCCTTTGTGCTCTGCTCCTGATGACAGGAAATGTTTAACATCCGCTTTCCAAACCACACAGAGAGGGAATACCCACAGTGTCTCCGCACCATATTTTAGATCTCTGGAGTACAAAATTGTGAGTCTGGTAAAGGTACGAAAGGGAAGGACCATCCTATGGAAATCCTTCTAGTTTATAACAGTGATGTAATCCCATACGCAACCCCCAAAGGATTTACTGTTGGGGTCTGACCCCTGTCCTCTTCACTTTTGTGATTCCTAAGCAAAGCATTTGTGCTCCACATACTCTCATCACTGTGTGCCACGGGGCTTTCTTTAGCCACAAGAATACATTTGCAAAGTTCGGGGAATAAGGCTAAACTTTGATCCCCTGGGAGCAGCCCTGAGTTATTGTTAAACTGTGGTTCTTGGGTAATGGGCTGGTCCTGCTACACCCACGCTGGCTGAAATAGGTGTGAGGCACACTTGGCACAGTCCCCACATTCCCTGAGAGCTCACTGTGACGTCCTATTCATTAACAATTCTTGCATTGATTACTAAATAAACGACTTGCGTGCAGATTCCAGGATCTATTTTTGGAAGTCCAGTCTAGGATTTTTATTTTCCCAGTGATATCATGTTAATCAGCATCCTCCACCTACATTCAACTTCCGGGTGTCATGGAGGCTCATCTCAGTGCTGAGTCTGCCCCTAGGAAGCATCACCTTATGAGCCACGCCAAAATTCCCACACCAAGATCTACAGCTTCTGGCCCCTCCCATTCACCAGATTTCATACCACTGCTAACCAGAGACATGAACCATGCCCTTTGGAATGACTACATTGTCTCATCCAGAATTTTTTTCATGTGAAAGATTCTAAGTAAGCTTATAAGCCAACAGACAATATATCAAAAGGTTAGAAAGCTTTTTGTAGTCCTTCAAGAGTTATTGCAGGTGGTTAGATGCCATCCAAGGTAATCTCAATAGAATTTGCAGGCTTTTGAAGAAATGTCTGTATTCCTTGTTTATTGCTTTGTTCCAAACACAAAATTCCATCCCTTAAGGCCTTCTCCAAATGATCTTTCCCTCACCCATCTTCCTGTTCATGTCTATTGAGAACATCCCTGATTATTACTTTAAAGTGCTAAAAATGATAGAATGGCAATAAAAAAAGAATAACAAACTGAATAACAACAGTTTGAGTAACTGTAATATGCTGAGGGCACATTACACCCTCTACCTACTCTAGGCACTTCTGCTATGTGAATGCTCTTTCACTGAGTCCCATAATTACCACATTCATAAAATCCAATAAGGATTGTGCCATGTTGTTGATACTAGATTCTCCCTCCTTTCCTCCACACTCATTGCCATGTGACTTTGTGGTTTCTATCCTCCCCCTTGGACAGCGTATCATCCCACTGCTTAACTGTGTTCATCTATGCAATGGTTGTAACCAACAGAGTATTCGAAAATAGGATACAGGTGAGGCTTTGTCTCTATCTTTGTCTCTGTCTATGGATCTTGGGAACATCCATAAGAATGTGCCCAAGCTAGACCTTTGGAGAAGCATATAGTTACAGCACAGCTGACTTGTTACAGGAGTCTGAGCTGAGGCTACCCTGGATGAATTCAACCCATAGATTTGTAGGTGAAGCCAGAGAAGGACAAAATAATTACCCATCTAACTTAAGATTAATTTAACTTAAATTCCTGCATTACAAATGGATGGGCAAAATAATTGCTTATTATCGTAAGATACTGAGTTTTGGTGGTTTGTTATTGGGCATTAATATTGCAATAAGTAATTAATACAGAGCTTCATCTGAGCTGCGAGAGGGATATAAAGCTCTAAGCAGCCAGGCTGAATGCCAACAGTCCCACACAGTAAGAGCTGCAGACAGGAGCAAGTTCCAGTGAAACTGACAGCCAGTTCTCTAAATTCATCTGTCGGTCTGTCTGTCTATTGATTTTCACCATGAAGTTGAGGACAAGAATAGTAAATAATTCATTTGGGTTTCTTAATTATCCACAGCTGCTGGATGTAATAAAAATCCACCACTGTCTTTTGAATTATGCCAAATTCAACTAAAAGAAATCACAGCTTCATTTTTAAAATAAGAAATAACTGTGTTTGGGGTTTTTAAAAACAAAAATTTATTTGTCCCTTTATTTAAGGACAGAGAAAATATCAAAGCTATTTTTAATATACCTCTGGCATTTTATAGGAGTATTTTGCTGTAGTATTGGTAGGTGAAATGATGTTCTGTTTGGTATTTTTTCAGATAAACTCAGGAAAAAAAGAATAGACATAATCCTAACAGTTGTTATTGAAAATACAAGGTTTCATTGTGTTAATCTCTCTACTTCTAAGTAAGTTTGAAATTTTTCCTTTAAAAATGGTTTAAAGACATGTTGTTGGCAGCACAAGTCCTAACACCCATACTGTGGTAGCAACCTGTATCCCAATCAACAGGTGAATAGAGGAATGAGGAAAGGGTGAGATAAATGCAGATACTACTCAGCTACGGAGAAGAATAAATTTGAATCATTTGCAGAAAAATGGGTGCATCTTGAGATCATAATGCTAAGTGAAATAAATCAGACACCAAAGGTTGCATATCATGTGGTTTCTCTTCTACGAGAAACCCCAAGTATAAATAACTCAAAGAGCAAAGTAAAATGGATATGATCGGAAAGTGGGAGGTGGGCTTCCGGACATGAGAAAGGGATCTGGGGATGAGGAGAGGAAAGCACTGGAGGGCAAGGGGAAGCCTCGGTGGAAATGCATATGTGTATGGTCCACTTTCCAGTAACAATACAGTTGCTATGTATTACAAACATATCCTAACATAGATGTTTAAAGGACAAATAAAATACGCTTACCAAAGGGCACTGCTTTTCAGTCATACCTCAGTGCTAACCTGGCCAAGGCTTTTTACTCACCCATGCTTCTATTTGCCTTCTGATAAAGCAATGGTACTGTTTCCTGAGCTTCCCTCAAAAAGCATGGTGTTGAAGAGCCCGTAATAAGTCTGACTCCCCTTCCTGTTAGGACCTGAATGACATCTTACTGACCATCTGCCCCTGGAACGAGACATCTATTTGGCTTCACATCACTGCGCTGTGGTGGGATATGTCCATCATGCCTCTCTCCCAGACACAAACACTTCGTTTTTTATTCACTGCATATGTTCTGGGGAGTCTGGTGCCTAGCAGTACAGCAGTATCAATAGACTCCACTGTTTTATTAACTTTATCAAGTACCAGAATATCTTGTCAGCAGCACAGAATTACCAAGTCTGTCAGCATCTCACAGAGCAGCTGCTTGCAAGCACATTTTGATTCATACTTATAATCTTATTTGAATTCATTTATTGGCTCACACTTGGGGACTGGTTGGGGCTGTATAAGCTTGTCATCACTGCGATGGTTTAATCTAGGACAGCAGAGGTAACAGCTCTCTAATTACAAGTACACCTTCTGGCAGGGCCCGAGTCTCACTATGAGTTCCTCTTCACAAACGATCTATTCTCTTTCAAAATATTGTGATTCATGCTCTTCATTATTTACTGAATGACATCTAATTTCCTCATCCTGATACACAAGGACCTCTACCATCTACCCTCAGTATACCTTTCTGTCTTTACTTTCTCCCATTTTTCCATGAAGCTACCCACACACATATGCATGCACACACGCACGCATGCATGCATCCAACAATATTTAATACCTTTTACTTCCTCACCAGATTATATTATTTCTACTTGCTTTGGTATACACCTGCCCCTGTATAAAATTCCCTGCCTGTTCTACACATATTTTTTCTCTATAACCAATTCCTACTCATCATTTAATACCCTAATTAAGGGCCACATTGTTAATATGAGTTTACTTATCTTCCCCTCTTATCATGCTGATTCCAGGCCCTCGGCCAGTAATTCTCAACTGGGGATGATTTTTCTCCCTACAGAGACAACCATCAATCTATTATTGTCTATAATTATTTATTGACATGTTTATTTCTCGCAGTAGTTGGCAAACTGCAGCTCAGCCTGGCCAATGTTTAATGACACAACCATGAAAACTGCCATGTTCTGTCATTTATGTACTATTCATGGCTACAAAATTGACTACTTACAGCAGAGACCATCTGTGGCCCCTTGTCCCAGAAAGCCTGCAGTATTTACTATAGGGCTGTGGAAAGAAAAGACTTGCTGACACATTAAACTATAAACTCCTGGAGGGCAAGGCCACTTCTTATTTGTTTTATACTTAAGTATGTAATATACTTGCCAGCAAAAGGTAGGTATAGTCAGACCATTTATAAAGTGGAACTAAATTCAGAGTAATGGATTTTTCTTGTGTTAGGTCCAGTCTTCCATACCTAGAAACGAGCTGGGAACATTTTCTAAGGTTACAGGCAAAGCCTGGGGCCTCACCACACATCACAAAACAAACCTGTACCAATGAGATGATTATCCTGCCATTGGCTCCATTACCACTATGTTCCAGATGAAGTAACAGCCACAGGTCTCTTTCCACATACACAGAAAACTGGCACTGCAAATATACTCCATTCCAAGTCATCGTACAGATATGATTCAGCATTTTCTGATCATCTTGCTGAAAGTGTATTCATCTCACTCCATAATCCAGAAACCATGTGACATCCATTACTTGTGAAATTTCTTGGTGTCTCAGCAACCTGGCTGATAAGAAGAGAATGCAACTTGGTACTGGGAATGAGAAAACCTAAAGAAAATAACTTAAATTCAGGAAATGATCTTTGGAAGAGGAAGCTAGGTATTTCAATGCACAGAAGCCAAAAAATACAGTAAACCTGAGTTTAAATCACAAAAAGCTTTCAAACAAAAGAATGCTATGCCAGCAATTCAAGAGGAAGGTAAGAAACATGAACTTAGGGTTCCTGTGAAGTTATGTACAACAATGTACAAAAGGCAGCATCTGGAGCATAACAGATACCTCAAACATTCCAAAGACAAGTGCTAACTTTATCCCGCTCCACAGATGAGGACGCCAACAGTCACAAAATCTGTGCGTTTCCACAGAGTAAATGAGCTCTTTTGGAACTCAGGTTGCTATGTTTCCATCAGAAACACAGAGTTCTGGGCAGCAGAAGGCAGCCACAGGTAGACGGGTGGGAGCTGTGGGGTTCAGGTCATTCCAACATTTACTGAAAATTTCCAAGCATGAGTTTGGCAAGTTGAACAGGATTCAGCTTCACTTTGGGCAACTTTGGAGACCCGTGGGAAATATTACTGTACCCTGCAGAGTACTTGTCATACAAGATAGCTGAACACTCAAGAGCTGATGCTGCTTAATATAAATAGGGTGCCCAAGACTGAAGCCAGACAGAAGGCAGTTGGGTCTTAAGATTCCTAGAAAATTCAAGACCTAACTTAGTGATGGAATGAAACAGTTGATATTCATTGCCTAATAAGGAGTTACACGACTGTTCAAGGGGTTTATTCTGAAAGTCACAGGTCTTAATAAGCCTCAGCCAGGAAGAGCCCCCTGATAAGAGTTGCATTATCTATGAAATGTATATCCCCTACTGTATTGTTACAACCAAGCCTCCAGCTACACTCTCTCCAGAAGCCGGCCACCATCCTCTTCCACAGTACTAACAGACTAACTTGCAAAGAGATCAACTGATTCACAATGCTACCTTGGGGCTTCAGGCCAAATAAAGAGAGGTTCCAACTACAGCACTGGCACTGCCGATGCGGAAGTAACCTGCCTCTTTGAAATAGCTTTAAGGTGAATGCCTTCTGTACCTATTCAAAGGTGAGCATGCATATGAAATAAGGCCAGGGCCGTGATGAGCACGTGCTCCATAAATAATGCATATTATTGTTGTTAGTCACCTTCCAGTGTAATTTCCAGTTGTCATGAAAGCCACCTATCTAACATTATTTATTTTCCCTAGGATCTGTAGGGATATACTTTCTCCATGGCCCACTTTTGACTTCCAACTTTCCCCCTCTGTTGGGCTGCCTGTCAATTCAGGACATCCAACTGCACCATAGAGACACATTGCTGCTCAACATGGACTGTTGTTTCAGCTTGTAATTCTGTGATTTCAAAATAAGTGCTTTCTGCTCTCACCCACTTCTGCCTCTCATTTTATGTGCTATTCTCGGCCATCTCGCCTTGGTGGCTGACTGACTTCCATCAACCTAAACACTCTGAGCAGTTACACTTCACTGGGCCTGGACACTCCTTAAATTCCCAAGTTTCCAGGCCGTTGGTTGATACTACTTCCGCTGCTATATTATATGGATGGTATTATCATTATACTTTCTTCCAGCCAGTGTCATTCCGTGCTTATCTACCCTCACTATGCAATAAGAGTGTGCCCCAGCACCAGCCTGTCACTGTCAGGGTACAGACAGAAAACAGTGGTCATGCTGGCACATGTCAGCACTTGTGCAGAAATATGAATAGGGGCACAGATTTATGCTTTACTTAGCTTTGCATCTTGTCCCTAGTTACTCTTAGAGTCCAAGAAAGTACCAGAAGCCTGGGTTGAAACACTCGCCCGTGCCATGACTTCTGTACAAACCCTAGTCTTACAGGATTTACTTCTCCCTACCTGTTTACCTGGAAACCACTTCAGTATGGAGACAATTTGGTCTTTTTGTATTTCTAGAAGACAATTGCCTCCACTCTCATCAGCCCTTATATGATGCCAAAGTGCTTTATTAGTCAATTTAATTGACTTACCAGGACCCTCGATTGTTTTTAATCTTTCCATTTACCTCTATGGCTACAAGCTCCTTCTTTTCTAGGCCCTTTTGATGTGTAAAACAAAAGATCAGCACAGCCCAGAAACCTCCCTTAACCTAGACCGCCCATCACTATGGAAAAACACTGAGTTTCACTAAATAATTCAAGCATATTCCCCCATAACCCAGTGATCTCAGATACTCTCCACCTTGCCCTTCCCTCACCTGACATTGACTCTGTGTACCACCAGCACAGCCTCCTTCATCTGACCCCTGCTGCCAAATCCACATACTCCTGCGTCCCAATTAAACACTTCATCCCACTAAGAGAAGCCAAAATCACTGGACCCCCACAAGGTTGTCACAGCATTATCCACAGCATTATGGTAGGGATAAATTTCAACCATTTTCTGGGCCTTCCCTTGGCTACATTCTTGAGAATTCTTTGCTAGAGTCTACATGCTGGCTTCTTATTTTTCCTCCCTGATCTTAAGTTCTCTTGCTGACCTAGCCTCATTATAGAAAAGAATAGCAGGGCGATAAGGCTGAGTAAATCTGCCTCAGTGAAAAATAAACAGAATTAACTTCTCAGGAAGAAACCAAGCTGCTAGTCATGCAGAATGACCAGTGCAACTTTGGCCAGACACTAATACTGCACTATGTAAACTAAAAGTTTCCAGACCCATACATCCACACATCAAAGGGCCTGGTGACAACACCCGTGACCTTGAGACACCCAGACATTGTTCTGACTTTGGAAATGAATGAGTTGAAATTATATCTTGGAGAAGGACTTACTGTGTCAGTGATATGAAGCTTCAGGGGAATTATTTAGGATTACAAAGAACTGTTTTATGTGGATAAAACTGGTAGACAGTCTTCTTGTAGATGGTGGTCCAAATTATGTCAGGTTCACAAGACATATCCCACACTCTTGGCTCAAAGTTTCTAAGCTTACAGGAGCAATTAATACTCATGAGGAAATGCAGTTTGCAGAGTAAGTGTCTTGGTCTCAGGAAAAAATAGTATTGTAAACCTGTCAATTGCAACTAATCCTATCAATTCTCAATTTCATATTTGAAATTGACAGGAAAACAGAAACGAGGACTCAAATTAGGGTCTAAGAATACTTTTCACTATATTACTACAGAACAAATCACTTCAGATATAATCTTACATTATTTTAACTTACAAGTGTTACAGGAATCTACTTCCTGGCCTGCTACCTTGGTATCTGCCTGATTCATCCCAGACCAGGGGCCCATGTGGGGTTTGTTGGTCAGGGTGCAGTCCACTTGATTGACTTTGGAACTGACTTCTGGGATTGATGGAACACACTTCTGGATGTGTCAGAGTAGGTTGTGAAGCTATGGCCTGAGGGTTTGTGTTTGTTCCCTGACCCTTTTTTTTCTTGGAGCTATTTCTTTCTTCTGCTTTGTCCACCAGTAACTAAGCAACTTTAACACTGCCTCTCACCTGTGATGTTTTGGAGCCAACTGATGAACTGAATTCTCTTAAAATGTGAGCCAAATTGAACCTTTCCTCTTTTAAGTCACGTCAGGTTTTGTGTCTAGGAGGAGGAAAGGTGATTGACACAAGATAAAGTCAAGATGGCAGATGAAGGTGTGGGGGGAAGGTCTCAGGGAGGAACATGGGGCCTTCAGCCTGCTTCAGACCCCCACGGAGCAGTACAAAGAGAAGACGTGGATGCCAGAGTGGATCTGCAGTCCTGCCACAGAGAAGCTGAAAATGGAGTGCAACCTGAAAGTGAGGGGTGATGCCATCGGCAAGCACACTGTAGATGCAGACATGTTGAGAGTTTAAGCTGCAGGCACAGCCAGAGACCAACTGGTGACTCTGCCCTTGGAGAAGCCTCTCCTGCCTCCTGTCTCCCCTCCTGTCTTTCTCAAGGCTGAATACTCACAACCAAGTCTCCTGCCTCAGACCAAATGCAAGGCTCATGGTGTTATTTCTAGTTATTTCTCAAGGCCCTCAGAATCTCCTATCAGGCTTCATACTTTGTATTAATAATTATTATTGCCATAACAACTACTATTTATTGAACAAAAGCCAGGTACTGTGTTAAGTACTTCAGCTAAAGTATTTTATTAGAACCAGAAACCATCCTGAGCCTAATTAATAGATTAGAAAACTATTCTGAAATAGTAATAAGTGTGCCATAGGTCATGAAGCTGTAAGTAATGCTTACAGCCCAAATCTGTCTCTGGTTGTGGAGAGTAGGCAAGTTCCTAGTTTCTCACAGACTGCTTTGGGGTGAATGTGTATGCATTCCGTTGGAAAAAAAAAAAAATCATGATCAAGATAGAGCACTTAAGAAATGCTACATAGTTTTTCGTCTTCGTGTATGAATGCCAGTCACAATAGCAGGGCTGCTAGTGATCTCTGGAGCACTCTGGGATACCCTGATCTCTGAATTTAGGCTACCAACAACAGGGGGTTAGGTGGGATCTGAGTTTATTCTGAATACTCAGCAAGTTGATGAGGTGAACATGGTGGTGATGGGAGGAGCTACCATTTGTCACATTTCTACTCTGCTCTAGTAGCACTTTATTAATAGTAACACTTTAGTAATGTAATTTTCACAATTTTTATGTTTCACGAATATTCTCCTTTTGCAAATGAGGAACTTGAGGTTGACTCAAAGACTTAAGTAGCTAGCTGAGCCTCAGAGCTAATAAATAAAGGAGTTATATGTCGGCTACTTTTTTTTTTTTTTTTTTTTTTCATTCCTTGAGACTGCCCCTGCCCACGATGTCCCACTGGTTTCCTATGGGAATCTCTTTAACTCTGGTCATGTATTGGATAGCTAAGACTGTGTTTCAGGGGAAAACGATACATTCCAACAGAATGCACACATGAAGGCTGCTACTTTCTGGGAGTCACTGGAGCAGAAAACACAAGCAGCTGGAGAACCACCAAAGGTCAGAAGAGAGTCAGAAAATTTCCCCATGTATTCATATAACTATGCGTGGCCTCTGGTTTGTTCTTGATGGCTTCCATAAGGAACAAACTATCCCAAACAAGAATAGTTTTATGAAAGTAGATACCCATGCTTTGGACATGAGGAAATCATTTCAAGTATTTTTTGATTCTTAAAATGATTCTTTGGACAAAAGTTTATGATGTAATTGTGAAATGTAATTACAAACCTCTGTCAGAGAATGCCTTAAGTGTGTCACTAATGACAAATTCTATTTCCCACTCTTGGTCTCTTTCCCTACTTTTGTCCCTGTGACTTATAACCTTGATGGAACATTTCAACTACAATTATCTCTTTGAATACATGTGAGATTGATACTAGAAACTTTCTGCAAGTATCTAAATCCATGGATCATCAAGCACCTTATCTAAAATGATGTAAAATTTTCATATTACTTACATACCTCCTCCTGTATATTTGCAGTAATCTCAACATTACAGTTGATATCTAATACTATGTAAGTCCTATGTGAATAGGTATTATACTGTATTATTCAGAGAATAAAATGCAAGAAAAGAATGTCTGTACATGTTCCCTGCAGAAGCAATATTGTTTTCCAAATATTTTTGATCCTCAATTAAATCCACAGGATGAGAATCTCATGGCTATCAAGAGTCAATAGTACTTACTGTTTGCTATGAGACTGAAACTGCTTCTTAGATCTCTGTATGGTTGGATCACAACACCTGCTACAAGCTTTATGTCACTCTACAAATATTTATGAATGTTTGTGGAAGACTGGCCAAGAGTTGGGCACTAAGAAGAGCTATTAATCTGGGTCTAAGGGAAAATATAAATTGCTCTGATCATTTGTAAAATGGAAATTGACCCCAGACAGATGACGGGAGACCTGAGAAGCTAGCAGGAGTCCATGATGCAGCACAGATTAGCAACAGCAGGAAATGATTGTCATTCCAGGCTGATGGGACAAAAGTGATGATACAGACTCGTGGGGCTGTGAGTGCCAGCCACTTACTGGGTGCTGGAGCTTCTACCAGGAGTACCAGTAGAGGCACAAAAAGAAAAGAAGAAATATCTTAACAACTTCCTCCTCCAACCATCAGCTTCTCCCTGGGCCTCTCATTGACTGAAGTACAGATAAATATCAATTATCAGAGACTCCAGAAACCAAAGTCTGCCTCTGTTGTCCATTTTTTGAAATTTCTCTTCTCTGTTCCCAGATGTTCTTTTCCTTGAAATCTAGACGTTTCTAGTACCAACATTTTTCATTTGAACAGTTCCCCCTCGAAAAAAGGCAAACCATTGACCAAATATTTTGTTCACACTCAGGAGTTCTTTGAAGGCTTGTCACGGGTATCCTAGAGACAAACAGGTGGATCAACCTGATGACTGTGTGGGCCAAAGAATTAGAAATGGGGTCCAGACTGCAGCATGAAAAAGTCTACCATTCTGCTTTTACCCCTAAAAGGCTCAAATTTCAGCTCCAGGTCTATTATATTGCACTCTTCTCCTCCTGTTAGTATTACTAATAGCTATCAAGGATAAAGAATTCCCTGCATGAATTTCACTCTGGCCTCTATAAATTATTATGAGGAGACTGAAGTTCTGGGGCATTCAGTTACTTCTCAAGCCCAGAGAGCTGGTAAGTAATTGAACCAGGCTACATTTGAACTCATTCCTGCTGCCTCCAAAACGAAGCTACTGCACTCCGCTACTGCACAGTCTCTATATTATATGAATCACACACTGGAAATGCCTGCATTTCTATGAAATGAGCCTGGTTCCCCTGACCTTGCATACTTTCGCAAAGTGGCTGGAATTCTCAAAGTAGACGCTACGAGGGAGAATGTTTTGAAAACTCTGAACACTCTCTCATTTTAGATGGTGCAGTTATTATTTCCACTTCTGCTTCTAAGTAGGCGCTGTCTGATTCCTAAGTCTCTCCATGTGGAGCTGAACTACTATTTTGGGCTTGCCAAGCTGTTTTCATTTTTCACCAGAATGCATGCTCCATTTGGGCAATGGTAACAGATGTGACAAGGGGAACAAAACTCCTACCAGCCACACTCTAACCCAAACATCCCAGGAGCCGTTTCCAGCTCTCATCTCCTCACTTCTGCTCCCAGACAGGGAAATGTGAGAACACAAAGCTCTGCCCCACTGCCTTTTACTGGCTGTGATCATTTCTGATAAGCATTTCTGATTGTCACTTCTGCTTCCCACAGCTTTGAGCGCTGGTGTGTTGTCCATGTTATATTAATGGAGGTCTGCAGGGAAAGAGAGACTGAAGGGAGGTTAAGAAATAATTATAAGAAAATGTTTTCACATTATGTTAATGCCTGTCAGTGTATTATCTCCAATTTAACCACCAAAATTACACTGCAATTCCAAAAATGTAGTGAAATAAGATTTCTTGAGTGTGAATAACAAAGAAATGGAGAGTAGAGGGCTGAAAGAGGTATAAGCTTCCTGCTTAACCCTTTTGCAGGTCCCTGCTTAAAAGCAATCAATCAATCAATCAATCAATCAATAAATGCATAGTGATTTGGGCTGTGTAGACCTTAGCGAAAAATAGATTCATAATATACAGGAAAATAAGAGGTCTTTGTCTAACCCATAAATGCAAGCTAAGTCCCGAGATTAAAATATCTACATTTAGATCCATGTCAAATGATTTCAAAATTCTGGATGTTTGTCATTACGTGGGCAAGATATTGAGACATTTGATAAATTGCTCAATTTTTCTCTAAATTTTTGGTATCTTGCCCAAGATCTGAGTTTTTTCTTCCAATGACTTGTCAAATGTTTCTGCTTGGATGCCTGGCCATCACCTCAAAATCTAACCAAACCTCTCACATTTCTTTCAGCTCTAATTTCCCCATTTGTGTCACTGGCAAAGACATTCTCTCAAGCTCTGACACTAGGACCTCTGGAGTCTGCTCTGACCCTGTTTCATGCTGCCCACTGCTTTCAAGGGCTACAATTATTGTCACTAGTCTTTAAAAAGTAAAGATGGCAACAAAAGCACCCATTTTGCACACATGTCCCACAAGACAGGCTCCCCTTATTGGTACTGTTCACTTCTTATCTTAATCCTCAAAGTATCTTTGCAGGATGAATAATAGCGCTCCATTCAGAAGACAGGAAAATTGACCTTTAGAGTGGTAGCCAGTCCAGCCTCTCCTATGGTTAGTGCGTCAGAGATTCCATTGCAGTTCTGTATACTCCCAGACCAGACAGATCATTAGAGTGCCCACTTCCTGGGCTGGCATAAAGGCCAGTGGGTGCAGGAAGAGGCAAGAGAAGTGGAGGAAGAAGGAGGAGAAGAGGAGGAAGTCACTCTCACAGTGGCACTGCGCTTCCTTTGGTGCCCACTCCCCCTGCGTGCCTTGATTCCCTCCCCAGCACCGTCACTCTGCTCCTCAATGCACTACTCGTGACTGTCCCTGGCACTGTCCCTGGTACTTGGACTCAGCCTTTGTCCTTGCCCCCGGATGCAACTGGTTTGCTGATCTTCTCAAACACATTTTTCCGGTATAAAGAAGTGTGCCCCACACTAGCTTAGAACCCTTGGGTGGCTCCTCATTCTCCTAAGGGAAAAGCTCAAAGAGCTTCCTTCTAATGCTTGTGTAATAGCATCTGCCTTCCCTATCCCTGTCATCCTGAGACCTCCCGTCCCCAAGAAAGGAAGTATATGATCCTTCCAGGGCCCAAGTTGTCCTCTTTGAATTGCTTTTAAAAGCATTTTGGGGGGGAGGGTTTTTTGTTTGTTTGGGGTTTTGATGTTTTGTTTTGTTTTGTTTTGTTTTGTTTCATTTTGTTACTCAGGCTGGTCTTGAACTTGTGACCTGCCTTGGCTTCTTGAGTAGCTGATTCGATCGATTTTATTTAAAAATTGTTATCATTTTAATCATGTACATTTAAATCTATCCATACACTACAGAATACTATTAAGCTATAAAAAATGACATCCTTTAATCTGTGGCAAAATAGATGGAAAAGAACATTATGTTCAGTGAAGTTAGATACAGAAAGACAGGTACTTAATGTTCTGTCTTGTAGGCAAAAGCTTGTAGTCTTTTATGCCATGATTATCTCTTGGCTTCTGTTTTAGTCTTCTACATTATTAAGTCCCAATTCAAATGACTTTTCCTCCATAAAGCTTTCCAGGGCTACCCCAGCTCATCCTATAGCATTTCCCTTCTCTAAGCTCTCATGGCACTCCTTACCTGCTTCAGACATGTGACATTAATCTAACACTGCCTTGAGTAGCTTTCACACTCAGTCTAAAGAAACATGCTCTCCTGGAGAAAGCACAGACCTCCCCACAATGATGAGCTGGCATTTGAATCCTAGATATACCCCTTGCAATTTGATTTGTCACATTGCTTGCATATTTATACTGATAAGGTTTGAACTAGCAGCTTTACTAACAGGTTTCACTTACTAAGCACTGCTTGTGTGGTGAAGGGTCTTAAAAACAGAATTTATAAGATAGGTGACCATGTGATTCCTACATTAAATGAGAAAGAAACTGAGGTTGAGGAAAGACATGCATTTTAAGAATTCCTTGATTAAAAAACCTGGAAATCACGAGTTAAGATTACTCTTGGATTTACCTTAAGTGAGCCTTTAGTTTAGCTCTTGAAACACTCTGTACCATTCTCATTCCTGGCTGCTGCATCAAAAGCTGTGAAGACCTCCAGGAAGCCCTGGCCATTCAGCCACCCCATTTCCCATCATGCCTATTCCTTTCCTTTCCAGTAGGGAGAGTGGAGAAAAAAATAAGCAACACGCAAGTTACCCACCGGGCTTTCTGTGCTCACACCAGGGAGATGCACACATCTCAGGTTGAAAAGAGCCTGAAAAACTAGAGTCCCATCCTTCCAAGCTAAGGATGCAGGAGTTGAAGTTCAGACAGAAGGAACCAGCAAGCCAGACACACCCACCTGATGAGAGGCAGCCCTCCCTCCTTCTCAGCCTAAATTCTTCGGTACCATCCTCAGTAGTCAGCAGTTTCTCATGTGCTGAACTGCAAACCAGACACCTTATGCAGGGAGAGATGTCATTTCACCATTTCAAACCTATTGCCATTTAATTTCATGAGGCAAGATAAATAGGAACACCCAGTTGGCCTTTAGAAAGCCCTTCATTATCCCATGTACCTCTACCTGGGCTCCTTCCACCCCACAAGACTCTGTATCATAATACAGAGCTCTAATCAGCCCCATTCGCATGGCCAGTGAAATCCACCTTCTTGTCTGTTGCCTCCTCTACTCCTCAATGCCTCTAACCAGCTCCACTGCCCTTCACTGGCCTTTCACCCTTTCATTTATATCCTCGTTGAGATAAGACAGGTTTCTGGGTCTGTTGTATTCAAAGTGAAGATGTTCCACTGATTTATAGAATGGCGTGATAATATTTCCACATTTCATTCCGCTTCTCCTTCACACAGTCCTGTCTTATCTGCAGCTCAGACCGCCACTGGGCATGGAGCAAATGTCTTCATTGAGCTGCTCATAATGACACTGGCTTTAGATTTCTCCTTTCTTTCTCTCTCTTTTCTTGTTTTCTTTTCTCTCTTTTTAACACAGATATTACAGTTAATACAGAGACCATCGGTGTGTGCATAGGGTTCATATTGCTACCTTCTAGTGAACTTTGCCCAGCTCTCCTTGCAACACAGATAATTGCCTGCCAGAAAAATTCCTTAGAGTAGCTCTGTTTCCCATAGCACTTGATTCCCAATTTAAAGGTGAGTGTTTGATAGGAGAGGTCACTTTGCCATCCAAGAAATCCCTGGGTTTCTGGGGTTGTAAGTCAGTTTTCCAGTGGAAGCATGCATCGATATGATGGGTGATGGAGATGGGGGCATGGGAAGACCTGCTCTTTTGTTTCAAGGGTCTAAGTGTTGCTACCAAGACCAACTTGAGACAGTGGTAATAGCTGGTCCTCTCTGAATATTTGCAACGGAATCTGAATGGTAATGGTAATTAATGTTCTCTGGTGTTTTGTCAAAGAAAAAACTTCAAATGTGTTGCTAGCATGGTAATTTGTCATATATCTTATGGAATGTATATCAGTTAATGTTCTCCAGTGAAATGGAGACAGTAGAAGGTAGATAGACAAATATTTTAAGGATCTGTCTTACATAGTTGTCAGGATTGGCAAATTTGAGATGCATCAGATAGCCTGGTATACGGGAAACCTAAGCAGCTACAGTTGTATCTGTGAGTAAATTTTCCCATTCACTCATCAGGGAAAACTGGTTTGCTTGTAAGACCTTTCAGTTGACTGGAAGAGAATATGCACTTTGTTGAGCACAATCTCCTTTACATGCAGTCAACTGAGTGTGAGCATTTATCACACTGACAAATTATCCTCACAATGACACTAGGCTTAGGTATGGACAGAACTTGACACCATAGCCTTGCCAAGTGGTCAGAACAAACTAACCAACACCACCAAAGCAACACATCAAGCTCTCCTTGGGAGCCTCCTCTTAAAATCAACACCAGCCCAAGTGAGACTCTTTGCAATGCTTCAAGTATTAGCTCCATCCCTGGGAGCTCACAAGAACATCTGACCAGGCCTTGAGCCATGCTTAGTCTTGCCTATAAGCCAGTCATGATACTGGTTCTGGGATGACTTAGAGCTACCACAAATTCCTTCCTCGTCCACTGCACTTTTGATTTGGATCCTAAAGTGATTGCAACCTTAGATTTTATATTTTACATATAGAAGTGCTTTGGGGGAGAATTCTTTTCCAAATATTGCTCTCAGATATGGGAAAACATCTATCTTTATTTGAGTGTCTCCTTCATTTTACTCCTCATTCTTCTTCTACTAACACCAAGCAAGCATTGAAGATAAGGATGCAGAAAAAGAAAAGTAACTTATGAGTGTTCAAAGGAGGATGGGAAATGAGGCAGGGCCAGCCACTCAGATGGCTCAAAGCTATATGGAAAAGCACAGCAAGGAGTTCAGATTTAAGGAGCCAAAAGTCACAGTCAGAATTTGTACATTTCCATTTAATTTCTGTGAACTGGAGTACTTTATTTAACCTTTCTGAGCCTGACTCTCCCAAAATGTTCAAATAGATATAAACACATCCTAAGTGCAAGGAGATAAGACTGCACATTCAGCCATTAAATGCTTTCTCCTTCTGAAGAACATTTAGGCTGTATTTCCCAGCCTCTTTCAATCAGTTCATGGACAAAGTGGTAAGCCTGTGCCTGTTAAGATTGGGTGTCCTGAGTTTCTGTCCTGTGGGGAAGACCACATCAAAACTTAGCAACTTAATAAAATAAGAACCAGTTTCTCTGGCATGAATCTGCACTTGGGCAGGGCTTAAAAGGGCTTAAAAAGACACACTCTTTCTAGTGTGTCTTCTGCTGGAACAGCATGACTGGGGCTGGTAAGATGGTGCTGGTTATCAGCTAGGATTTAGCTGGAGCTAGCAAAGGAGGCATCCGTTTTTCTCCAGAATCAGAAGGGGAAAAAAAAAGATTTTCTGCAGAATCAGAATCTTTAGAAGATTCTCTGTTTGGTGATGGGCTTCCTTAACACATGATGTAAGATGCCAAGAGAAAGCATATTAAGAGATGGGAAAGGGAAGCTACCAGTATCTTTTAATCTGAGCCCATCAACTAGCACCATGCTACTTCAGTCATAATCCCTTGGTCAAAGCAATCACAGAGTTCCCCTCTGTAACTGCCATCTGAATATGAATAGACCTACATCATGGCTCTCAGAGGAGAGAGGGTCGAGGAATTTCTGGCCTAAATTCTTCTATCTCAATGTTTGAGTGAAAATGGAAGACAGGATGCAATGATCAGTTTATCTGAAACCTGAATATGAGATAAAAATCTATGAAGCAGCAGTGTTTGTGGGACCAAACACCAGCTAACAGAAGGTGGTGATCCCTAAGAGACAAGAAACATATTTGTGAACCCTATAGTGGCCAAGTTCACTGCCTGAAAGAATGTTCAAGAGCACAGCATAAGGCAGGAAAACCAGGCAGAGTAGTCTTGGCCCTTTGTTGAGGAGACAGAGCTTTGTGTCTTCAAAAAACCTAAAGTGGCTGGAGATAAAGGAAAAACAGAGAGGGGAAATGAGAGCTGTACACAGTGCTCCAGACATCTGTAGCAAGTTCCCATTAAACATGTAGCTGAGTATTGATCAGGGAGTGGGTATAAGGAGGGTGAAAAAGTGACTTGAGCCCAGAAAAAGAATCTGAAAAGATTGACAGGAATGGATCCTAGAACTCTCCAAGGACCAGAAATCGTGATGGTTCCCAAAGTCAAAGTGAAAAACCTCATAATTTAAAGAGCATCAGAGAACCGAGAAATATGAGATGTGATCAAACAGATGCTTAATGTTCGATTTTTTAAAAAACAATTATCACAGTTGAAGACACATTGCCATTCGTCCCTCCTAAAATCCTGCCCCTTGTTTCAAACACACTGAACCCATCATTTTTGCCCCTCTCCAAAGCAGTGCTGAAAGTCCAGCTTCCTGAGTGTCTTGAGTTGTCCTGCCATGGCTATCTTGATGTCTTGAATTAATTAAAATCATTTACACTCATGGGCATTTTGACTCTGGGGAAGAGCCAATACTGCATGGCTCCAGTTCCAGTGAATAGTGGAACCAGCCTGCCTTTCTGTTGGATGGCACGTGGCTTCAGCATTCAGTGCAGGACTTCCAGAGTTACGTCACAAAGTTGCAAGAAGGACACGGTAGGTGTGTTTGAAGCAAGGCAGAGTACTGCGAGAAAGACTAATTTCAATGTGTCTTTTACTGCAGTATGTATTTTTTAGTGTAAATATCAACCATATATTTCAGTCACATCTTGTACATTTCCTTAACCGTGGGGAAAAATTATCTCTAGACTAAATACAGCTGTGGCCCTCCCCAACAAAACTTTTAAAAGAAGCTAAATGTCTAAGTAATGTCCAGGGACAAAGTCAAAACTATTTATAAAAATGCAAAATTATCAAGTCTCAAACAAGATGTAGTATCCATCAGAATTTACCAAACATGCAAGTAAGCAATGACCTGCAATTCATAACAAGGAGAAATTCAAATTCAATCAATAAAAATGACCCAAAAATGACACTGATTATAGAATTAGTTAGTAGTCAAGAATATTAAAACAGATGTGATGATTTTGATCCATATATTCAAAAAGTTACATGTATAAAAGGTTGAACATTGTAAGTAAAATATGTAAAGTTTTAGAAATGCTGAAATTAAACTAGCAATCAAAAGCACAATGCCTGAGATTCTAAAATTCTACTGTATGGGATTAATGGCAGAAGATATGGGCGTTCAGAAAAAGGTATTTAGTGAAGTTAAAGACATAGCAATCAAAACTATTCAAAAGAAAACACAGAGGGAGAAAAACCTAGAGCATAAAACTAAATAGAGCATCAGTGAACTGTAAGACAACTTTCCATAGCCAAATTTGATGAAAACAATAAACTCACATATCCAAGAAGCTCAATGAACCCAAAGCACAATAAACCTAAAGAATACCATGCCAAGGCACATCACAATCAAATTGCTTAAAACTAATAATAAAAAGAAAATCTTAAAATTAGTCAGATAAAATATATGTTATGTACAAGAGTATAAAAACTGAAGACGATTATAGATTGCTTTTTGAAATCTACTAGACGACCCTGATACAACATCTCTCAAGAATGAAAACAACCTGTACTGTATAGACTTTCTCCTCACCTACTCTTCCAGTGTTTATTTCCTAAGGTTGGCCTTAAACATTACCACAAGCTAGGAGGTACAATGACAGGAATACATTCTCCCACAGTTCTGAAGGCTCAGAGGGATAATCTGACGCAGGTCTTTTCCTAGATTTTGGTGGCTCCCCAATTTTTTGTGTTCTTTAAATTGTAGCTATGTCACTCGAATCTTTGGCTCCCACCTCACATAAATTTCTTTCCTATGCATTCCCTGTGTCTTCCAGCAACCAGGAACTCTCCCACCAGAATACCAATCACAGGATTTAAGGCCTACCCTAGTCCACATATACAGAATTAGGACACACATATACAGAATTAGGATTAAACAGATGGGAGGTACACTGCAGCGTGGGAAAGCACAGTTTAACCCATTATATTCTTTTCTGATTTCCCAGTAGGTGAGGACAGTGGTGCATCTCAAGGCCCTGGGGAGACCAGAGATGGAAGAGATCAGATGCTTGAAAAGCTTTGTAAAAAACCACTCTCAAAATATGTGACTGAACTGTGACATGCATGAGAACATAAATCATTAATGTGAAAAGCCAATAATACAATGAGTGGTATTATATGCCACCATTATGGAAATAGAGACCGTATTTATAAAGGACCTCACACACTATAGGTGTAAATGACTGCTAATATCAGGGGGATTATTAGGTGGGTCAGTGGTTTTCCCATCACCAGAACAAAACATCCAAGACCTATAATTTAAAAGAGAAGAGTTTTATTTGTTTTGCTAATTCCAGAGAGTTCCATCCATAATTGACTTACTCCAAGGCAGAAATAGCATGGTAGAAGTCTATGGAGGGGGCGATTACTCCACCTTTGGCAGCCAAGAAACAGAAAGAGAAAGGAGGAATGCAGAACAAAAAGACACCCTCCCAAGCCACTCCTCCATTTGACCCATCCCTCCAACAAGAAACAATGAACCAACAGCATAAAAACTCATCAATGAATTCATTCACTGATGAATTCACTGAATCACCATTCAAAAGCCTCACCTCTAAATATAAAACTTTAGGGGATATTTTAGATGTAAGCCATAATATTAGTTTAAGGGAAGGAGATGCAGTATGTCTATGTTAGATCTCAAGCTAGATCCCAAGCTGTGTGAGGCTTAGGGAGGAGTCAGGCCTTGTTTCCAAGGCTTAGAAGAGTGACAGATTTATATTCCATGATCAAAAGACTTCTGCCCCAGGAGGGATAAATTATCAAGCAAAAAGCATAGATGCCTCTAATGTCCCTGTAAGACACGGCTTTGCTTTCATTATACCAAAACTTTCCCCTCAAAACACAATTGAGTTAGTCAGTTTACTCATGTAATCATTAGGCAGTGGGGAAAGATGGCTCCCAACTAATGTTTGACCCAGTTAGCTGGCGAATTCCATCACAACAAATCCCTATACATAAAACCTTGGTTCCTGGCTGAGCCAGGGTAAAAATTTGATCTGCTATTTCCAAGCAAAAATCAGTCTACAAAATTATTTTTTGTTCCCCATACATCTTCTGAAATGACTACAGACCAAATAACCAATTGATTTGGAACCATTTTTTACTCCTATCCCAAACAGAGAGATATTTTTCATTCCTATCCAAAAGGAAATGCATTAAATTGCATGCGAATTGCAGATATAAGCATTTAAAGACTGTTTTCCTGTTTTGTTTGTGAGTAATTTTTCATTTTATGAAGGAGCCAAATATTTCAGTAGGTAAAATCAATATCAGCCCCCTGAGTGGATGGAAAATTTCCAGGCCTAATACAGTTTCATGCCTGGCTGTTGAAACCGAGTGTCATAAGGGAACAAATAGTAAATTCCATATGTTAAATGAGATGTATGAGTTGGAGTCTTTTCTTTATAAAACTAATCTATTTTATAATGGTACATTCATTCAACAAATATTTATTAAGTATTTATTCCATGCTATGTACTACATCAAAGTATACAAAAAAAATCATAAAATAGAAATCAAGGGCCTACCCTAGGGGGAAGAGTCTGATGGGATAATAACCAACATTCAAGAGCTTACTAAGTTCCATGCACTTTTCCAAGCACTTTGCAGACATCAGTTCACTCACACCTTAAGACAACCTACAAGATGCATTGATGTGCCTATTTTACAGATAAGGAAACTGAGGCACAGGGAGACAAAAGTTTTCTCATTCTCACCCAGTCAGCCAAAATATTAATCCAGCAACCTGACTCCAGAGACCAAGTACACATATATAAGTATAGCAAATCCTTTATAAACAGTTGAATTATAAATTTAAACAGATGTACTATATAAGATTCACAGACATGCTGTATAAAAAACTCACTTTGTAGAGGGCTGGGGATTTAGCTCAGTGGCATAAGGACCTGCCTGGCAAGTGCAAGGTTGTGAGTTCTATGTCCCCCTCAAGAAACAGTGGAAAATCACTTTGTTAGATTACAAATTCATGTGACTTATAAAACATTCAAAACAGAACTTATTCATAAATCAATGGCTTACTATACATATCCTTATGTGTGTGTGCAGCTTTCTCACTGTGATCAGAAACACCAAGAATCTTGACAACAAGGTCCAAATCTCATTTAATTCTTTTTTTTTTCTCATTTTGTACCCTAGCAAAAGTCCAGCATGTGATAATGCAGGCTTCTCATATGACATTTAAAATTATGTCTGATTTGCTTCATTTAACATTATAGTCTCAAGGTGCATCCATTTCCCCACAAAGTACTCAAGATTATCTTTCATTATGACACAGTAGTACTCCATAATGTGTCAATACCACATTTTCTTTATGTATTCATGTACTGATGGACATATGGGTCACTTCCAAGCTTCGCCTATTATGAATCCTGCTGTTATAAACATGGATATGTATAAGAAACCCAGAGCAAAAATAAAGAACAAAACAAAGGATAGCTAATAGAAAGTGGGGCAATAGAACATTCTTAAAGGGGAAGAGGATCAAGATGGGAGGAGGAGGAGACAGGAAGGAGAAAATGGATGAGGAAATGAATTGGAGTGTGTTATGTACATACACAACTCCATGCAAGGAATGAAAGCATTATCCATTGCAAACACGTACAGATAAGGAGGGGAAGGATCAAGTGATGGGTGGAGAAGGCAGAGAGGGAAGGGAAATGATGAGAAAAGGAATTACAATGTGTTATGCACGTTTACCAACTTCCCATCAGGTATGTTCACACTTATAAAATAAATTGTTTAAAAAGCGCTCTGATTGCACAGAACAAGCAGATATTACATTTGTCTGGGGAAAGTGTGGAAGGCTTCACAAAAGAGGTGATTTTGAACTGGGCATGAACACATGGGTTAAGCCAGTGGTGGCAACCCATGGCATGCATGCAGTAGCAGGCTGTTTGTAACCCTGAACGCACTAAAATGTTCACATCACTAGGCTAAGCATTTAACAAGTCATCCAAGGGAAGAAGCACATTTGGAGAAGCATGAGTAGCAAGTTCAAATCCACCAGCCCAGGTGAAGCATGGCCAATTTTGTGGGGTAGGAGTATAAATAGCTCCCAGTGATTAGGCCTGAAGGTAACTGGTGACTCACACAACATCAGTCTTCTAGAACAAGGAGAGATTCTCAAACAGCTTCCCACAGGCCCAGAAAAGAGGGCTGCCTAGTGCTTCCATTCTTGGAAATAAAAAAAGTTGGCTTGGGAAGGGGAGGGGCGTTAAATCTTCCTCAAGATGCTACAATTGCCTGGATCCCAGGATCCCAATGTCTCCTAAAACTGAGGGAATTAGCAAGTTGGCTCTCCGAGGCAATCTGAGCCAAGGTCCACTCACTGAGTGGCTCACCTTGAGAGGGAAGATGCTATCTAAGCACTGGCCACAGTCATATTAAGTGTGAAATTTCCTGCTTTGCAGTATCAAGAAAACAATGCAGGGGTGGGGTAGGCCATTGGAGTATTCGTGCTCTTTCTGCTCTAAGATTGTATGTTCAGAAAGAGATTCAAAGGCAGAGCTAAGAAGAGCAGGGGGCAGGCAGTTGGTAGAGGGAAGAATCCTTGACAAAAAGAACTGCAAAAAATAGGTTTGGATACCTGACAAAATAAGCAGGAAAGAATGGAATCCCAACAGAAAAATCCACTGTTAGCCTCAATGGATGCACAGTCTAGAGAGAATAAGAGATGTCTACTGACTTGATTTAGCCAGGGCCGAAGTCTTTCCACAAAGCAAAGGAATTTCCTTCCTGCTGGCCATTTTTTCTTGTAACTCCTTGGCTGATTATTTTGGTGCTGCCCAGAGAGACCATGTGCTACCTGGTAAATTCTGCACTCTGCCCAAACTAAACACACTGCGCTTCACTTGCTACGTAGATCTTGCTTTTCTAATCTGCTAAGACCATTGGGTTCTAGAACTTAACTTTTTGTTCATGTTTTTGTTTGATTGATTGGATTGGGGGGATATGATATCCAACCTAAACCAAATTTCAGGGAGGAAAAGCCCCACAAAAACCAAAATATCTCAGAATGTATCTCATAGGCTCCAAAAGCTAGAACCCATAAAGGGGACTTTAAAAGGATACTTTCTTTTCAGTTTCTGTATATAATTTCCATAGTCAGATATGAAGGAAATGACTGTGCTAAATTATGTGAGAAAATACTATGAATAATAAAATGTTTTGGAGAAAAACTGTTACTAAAATCTGAAAAGAATGAATGGTTCCAAAATAAATAACCAGGAGGCCACGGGCATTGCTAATAGCTGATGACTGAGTTTCAAGGATGACTCAGATAAAGAAAATGTGTACTCTGCATGAATATGCCCAGGACATTGTTTAGTTTGAAAATGAGTACCCAGTACCTACTACTGGACAGCATACTAAATGCCATGGTGATATGAATCTTGCTGCATTCTTGAATTATCCTAAGGATTTATATTCAACTTGACTGTGACTGAGGAAAACTGGAAGCAAAGAAGAAAAGAGGGAAAAAGACAGGAAAGAAGGAAAATGAGTGGGGGGAGGAGGAAATTCTAAGACATGTAGTAGATATGTTGCTGATTTCCAGCTTAAAACTGGCATCAGAGTAATCATTTCTTTCAGGATAACTGTTACCTCAGTCTCTCCTAACATTCTCTGTATTCAACATGAAAAATATTGAAACATTCCTTCCTGTCCTATGTGATTTCTCATTCCCAGTTCACTGTGATGTCATCTATACATTGTTTCTTGCTTCGAGAAGCAAGAATTCTAGGTCCAGAATCCTTGGACCTAGAAATATCATAACCCTCCTCCAGAATTTATGAAGTTTGAGAAGTCTGTCTACTGCCCCTCATGATGGCACCTGTGACCTAAATAGAGCTCATGATTCCTAGACTTCCCCAATGGGGCAGAGCAGTCATGGCAGGGCCTGGAGGGGGTCAGCACCTTCTCATGGTCCCACGGGAGACATCTGTATCTTTATCTGTAGGGACCACTATTCACAACTGTACACCCCAGTGACCACCAGTCTGTTTTTCTCTTCTCTTTACCGATCTGTGAGGATCTATTAGACCAACCTCTACTAAGGAGCCATCTGCCTTGTTCTCATGAGAGAAAAGTGTTACCTCAGAGATAGCTGCTCATCTTGGTCTAGCACTGGTCCCAGAAAACAGAATCCTACTCTTCTCTCTGTTGCACGCTTCAGAGTGACTGACTTTCAGGCTCTCTCTTCCAATCAAACCTTCACAACTCTCACAGGCAGGTCTGTTTCTATTTATAGCTAAGAGGAAGTGCTATAAATGGAAAGAAAAATTAGAAAGCACCATACGGTAAATGACTAGCTAGTTGAATAGGTTTGAAGGTGTATGGGAATTGAATTACATAGAAATCAGCGTGAAGGGGGCAGGCATTGAACTGTGGGATTCCACCTGGGTTTCAAAGGATAAATTACATTCAGATTAAGTGCATAAGAGGAGAAAAATCATTCGGGGCATGGGCACTTCAAGTAAAGGCAGGAAAAATGAACAAGAGAGAATTCCAGCACGGGCCCAGGAAGAGTGCCCCAGGTGCGTTGGGGGAAAGTAAGAAAGCTCTAAATAATGCAAACAGTCCTTTCTTGATTCTTCTTGATGCTTCTGCAAAATCATGTCTTTTTTGCCTATCTTAGAACACACAAGCTCATGGTCCCCGTCATGTACACCTTCTTTGGCCAACTATTGATGTGTCAATTAAAATCAATTTGTGAGTGTTTTTCTCACCTCTTTTACTGCATTAAAAGTTTCATCAGGTGTTATCATAGTTGGTTTTGGTGAAGACATAAGTAATGTGAGATCTTTAATGTATACATATCGCTTAGCACGCAAGTGTGGCCATGTAATTTATCTTCTAAACTAGGACACCTAGGGGAAAGAATGGGAGAGATCAATTAATAATTATCCCATGACAAATAGCCATGAGTCAATATCATCTCAGGCCAAAAGGATGCGTAGCTACATAGCTCATAATAAGTTCTATTGATGCTGATTAATTAAGGAATACTTACAGGGTCTTATGTTGAGGTTGTTTGAGGGAGATAGCCCATTTTTCTGTACTGAAGATGAAAGACACAGCAAAATTAAATTTTGAAGCCACAAAACAGCAAAGATAGAGATGAAGTGGACATTAAGTGGGGGCTGGGCCACAGTGGAACTTAGTGGCTAAGCAAAGGATGTCACATGTGACCCTTTTGGTAACAAACACAGGACCCTGTGTTGAGAGACAGCTGGTGATGATGATATTTGTCCCACCCAGAGTGGACATGGATGAGTGTTATTCTGAGTGTCAAGTGCTCATCAAGCTGCCATATGTCCCTCATCCCAGCATCCTCCTGGTGGCTTGGGACTGGCCGCTCTGCTCTCTTGAGAGGATGCCTGTACCATGAAATCTTCTTATTCAACACAGACAAGTTTTTATCTTGGACCTAAGTTCCAAGCTCTTGAATGTAAATGAATTTGGCTTAATTTATAAGTTCGATACAAGGAATAAGAATTAAGCAGTTTCCCTAATGATTCCAAATTACTTCAGCGCCTCACTTCAATACAGGATAACTCTACACAAGTGTCTCAGAGACTGAGCATTCAGTTTTCTAATATTTTCAACAAGAATTAAAACTCAATAGGGATTTCAGTTGATCAGCTAGAATTTATCTAACCATCTCTCTTTTGCTCTCATTTTTCCCATCAGTAGAGAGCAGGGATTGTAGTTCACGTTATCAGACTTTCAAATTTCTTTATTGTTCTATGGCTTAGTGAATAACACCAGTATGCTTCATTGCAAACACTTAAAATTCAGGAGTTTAGGTTGCATTGAGTTCATTCAAAGTTTGCTCAGTTCAATTTGGCATAATGGCATACACCTGTAATTCCAGCACTTGGGAGGCTGAGGCAGGAGAATCACCATGAGTTAGTTCAAGGCTTACCTAGAGCTACATGGTCAGACTCTGTCTGATGCTGAGAATACTACTGGAGACAAGAAATTGCTTTCATATGACTTAGTTTCTAGATCAACAGTCAGCAAACAATGGCCCACAGACAAGAACCTAACGTCATGCCTGTTTGTATACACAAAATCTTAGTGGAACGTACCATAGCTGTGCCCATTCATTGGTATGGCTGCTACAGAAACCCAGCTATGTAGCCACACAAAGACCACACTGGATACAAAGACTATAGTATTTATCTGACTCTTTTAGGACAAGTTCACAAACTACTGTTCTGGGGAAGATGTGAGCCAGGAAGTAGAAATTAATAAAAACATGAACTCTATAGTAATAAAAGCATGTCTGAGAAACTGTCACGAGAAAAAGCTATTTCAGATAAGCTAATTAGAGGAACATTTCCTGAGGAGGTGGCATCAGAGCCAAGACTGAAAGGTGAGAGAAGGAAGCCACGGAGAAGCTGGGGGACCAGAGCATGCCCATATAATGTGTTCAGTTTATATTCTACCTAGAAATCCTACTTAGCAAGCGATAGTTGGAATGAAGGAAGATCTAGAAGAAGAAGGAAATAGACATGGTGCAAAATGTCAGAATTATACTGTATTGTACATTTCTTTATTTGAACCTTAATATTGGCAGACTTCAGATGATGGGAAGATCCAGGAAATCAAGTCACAATGATTCTCCAACTCTCACTGCTCCCTTCTCTTTGTGAATAAGTTTCCCTGTCTTGTTATCAGTACATAAACTATAATGGCTGGAAAACAATAGACACAAGCACCAGATGAGCAACATCACCATCTTGGCTATCACAGTGTCACCTCTAAAGGGTGGACACAGAACCCCATCCCCTCTACCTCTCACAGTCATGGTTTAAACTACAGGACTGTTGCTTAGTGTGCTGTAATAGAAAGAAGGTGGGCTTTGATATCTCACAAATGCTTTCTTGACTAACAAATGATTTGTCTTCTGAGTCACCATTTTCTAATCCGGAAAAGGAAGCTAATAATGCCAGCCTTTTAGGTTTTTTTTTTTGTTTGTTTTGTTTTTAATAAAAAATAAATGATTTAACCGATTGGCAGTGTTCCTGGTGCTGTCTGACTATGACTTCCCCATTCTCACCCTGTGCCTTCTTCTTTCCTCCATGGCACAGCACAACTTGTGTTGATTCATGACCTAACTCAGCTCCTTCGGGTCCTTCATCAGTCTGCCCAGCATCCCCAGAGGCCCTGGTGCCTGCCCTCACTGGAAGGAGAGAGCTGACAGAAGAGATGAGCCGTGCTCACATCTCTCCCTGAAGCTCTGCAGTAGGCAATGGATGAGTCTTCTAATACAAACATTTCATTTCTCCCTCCAGAGGCTTTTCTCCAGGATGAGTCTTCCCAGCCTGCTTTTAAACCATGCTGAAATTATTGGCCTATTGGATTAAGTTGAGGAAAACAGCCTTTTGACTGAAACTAATGAACTATTTCAGATAATCTAGGCATGAGTGGATCTTGGACCAAGAGCAGCATGATCGCTTAGAAACCAATGGAAATGAAGAATCCTGAATCTTAGTGCAGCAGAATCAACATATTACTATCAAACTCTTCCTGTGATCTCTGTACACTTGCACATTTGACAGACCAATGGCTCTTAATGTAACATTTTGTGGGTGTCTTGACCCAAACTCCAGAGAGCTTTAGTTGGCCTGATATTTTCTGAAAGATTCACGAATGATACTCATACTCAGCCAGGGTTGACAACCACTTACTTACCTTGACCATTCCAGAAAGTCCGGTAGAGTTAAAAATCTGGCTTAACCACTCACAATTGATGTCTAACAGGGTTGGGATCAAAAGTGTTACTTCCAAATGCTTGATCCTACATTCATGACCTTGTATCCCATTGCCTCTTCCTGGGCAAGGAGCTAAGGATGTATGCTCACCCAAAACGACCTGTGAATTCATCTTGGCGGGCAGTGTCAGAATCTAAACTTGCATTCCATTGAATCTGTCTGAATCATATCCTCAAAAAACAACTTCTCTGCACATTTCTTGCTGAAGTTTACATTAAAAGCAAACAATTATATGAAATGTCTCCAGCACAATTTTCTCTCTGAATAAATGTCTTGCTCTTCTTCTTAGACTAGTATGCATAGAAAACAAGAACTCTTCCTTCTATGCTACATTTTCTGATTGTTTAACTTATGGATCCAATGCATCTTCTAATATCCAAACCAAAGCTACCACTTTTTAAAATTTGAACTAACGGTTTTATTTTTATTGATTCATATATATTTGGGATACAAATGCTTACACTGTCATGAGGAATTGGTATATATTCACACCATACTTTCCATGTCCAAATACAATTTCTTTTTAACCTTTTATTTGATTTTCTTGAAGATAGGATTTTCTTTCCCCAGATAGCCAAGTCACATCAGCCGTACCTCTCCAAATCAGACTGGCAGAGACTGTGCTCAACAAATAACCAGGGTGGCATGCTTACCTTCTTAGCTCACTTGCAGTGAGACCAGAACCTTGTGACCCGCTTGTACCAGTGTCACACAGAGCAAGAGTACTCAGGGTCAATTCTTAGCTGAGGAATTTAAGACACAACATGGTAGCTCCTTTTCCTTCTTTGAGTGGAAACTTAGATGTTACATACACAGTGTTAAAAAGTCAAGAGAAGCTGAGTCTCTGTGCCGCAGATGAGAGAAAGCCTGTACCCACCCACCACGGACATAGTTTAAAAGAAAAATAAACATGTGCTACACCACTATAGTTGGAGTAGAGGAGACCTAGGCAACCACAACTAATATCACTTTGCCTAAAGATAAGAGTGCAGGGCATTAGCATTTCTCACAGTTTAAAATGTGTTTGAACCACCCACCAAGGGACCTCATTAAAATACAAACAGGTTTAGGAAGGAACCTGAGATTCTATATTCCTCACAACCTCCTAGGATCCCAATGCCATGGGGCCTGGGAAGCAACTAAGTAACGAGATACAAATGCATTCTCCACTGCTTTATAATATTTGATCACATGTTTTCCATCTTCAACAAGATAGAAGCTGTTTTTGGCATGCTTCAGTGTTCCTGGAACGAACAGGTATGAAAAAGTTAAGCAAGTTAACAAAAATTGCAGAGTGTCAACCCCTGAAATTTCTTTTCTCAGGGAAACAATGAGAAACGAGGGGGTGGAAATCGGTATTTTAGAAATCTGCACACTGACCTAAGGCCTGCAGCAATCTGGGAAACGCTTGCACAAGAATGGAAAGGCTTCCCTAAGAGCAGTAAGCTTTGTGGCCTTGTACCTTGCCCTAGTTTCCCGCCTACTGTTTTAACCTTGAAAAACAACAGTGAAAACCACTGGCTGCCAGACCAGCAAAATAAGAGGAGCAAAATAAGGGGACAAAAAAGGGGGAGCAGAAAGAGTTGTCACTCTTTTCAAGCATCAGTCTAAGAGAACTGTCAACTGATGAAGTACACCGGAGTGCAGGATAAATGCAGACAGTCTTAAGTAAACAGAAATGGAGAGAATTTATCACTAACATTTCTGAATTACAAGAAATGCTAAAGGGAGTCCTTCAAACTGAAATGAAAGGACATCACACAGTAACTTGAATCCACATGAATAAATAAAGACAACTGGTAATTACATGGGAAAATATAAAAGGCATTATACATGACTTTTGGTTTGTGATTTTCTTCTCCTGACTTAAAGACAACGTAAAAAACAGCAATATGTATTGAGCACAAAATGAATTTTAAAAAATCAGTTATATTTCTACAAATTAAACAATAGGAAAATGAAGTTAAGACTTTCTAATTTGCAGTATCACCGAGGAAAATAGTAGGAGAAATTAATGAAGAAAAAATGTACAAGATGTGTATAGTGATAACTTGACACATGTTATTGAAAAATATGTTAAAGACATACAGAAATGAGGAGACTTCCCATTTTCATGGATTGGAAGACTTAACTTTGTTCTTGTGTAATTATCCACAAATGGATGTATAGATCTATGTATTCTCTGTTAAAATGTATGTCTAACATTTTGCAGAAATTGATCAATCAATCCTAAAGGTAAAAGTAAAACAATCTTGGAAAAGAAAGGCAAAGTTGGGTGGCATGCATCCCATTTTTATAACATACTGCAGAGCTTTAGTTTATAGCATTAGCTATTACGGAAATACAAGTCACAATGAGATTTTACTCTGTATTCACTAGGATGGCCGTACTTCAAAGATAGACAATAATACTGCATCCTGAGGATGTTGAGAAATTGAAATTCTCACATCGCTGGGGAGAACATAACTGGTGCAGCACTGTGGAAAGCCCTTTGGCAAATCCTTGAAAAGCAAACCAGAGTGACCAATGACCACAATTCATACCCAAGAGGATTATAAACATATCTTTAAATAGGAATAGGTTGTACATATGGATTCATAGAAGTATATTTTCATAAAAGCAGAAACACCCCGTTACCTATCAACTGTTGAATGTCTTAAAAATTACATAAGTATAGTATAACATATTATTCAACAATGTTACCACACTGAGTAATCTTGGAAGAAAACACCAAAATAGGGCACATATTGTAACTCCACTTGGATGACATGTCTAGCATATGAAAATCTGCAGAAGAAAATAGGTTAATGGCTACAAAGGACAAAGAGAAGGAAGAAGTCGTTGTGGTTGCTAATGAGTGATTCGATTTTGAGGAGATAAGGGTGATGGCATATTCTGAAAATCACTGGATTACACACTATGAAAAGGAAATATTTATGGTGTGTGAGTTTTATTTCCATGAATTATAAAAAGGAACCAAGTAAAAATTCTCGAGTGAAAAAGCACAAGAAATAAATAAAATGAGGACAAAATACAATCAAGCAAAGAAAATTAAAATTGAATGGAGTCAGGCAGCATCATGGAGTGACGGAAATACATGGAGTTTGACTTGGAACTATGTATCTCTTCTAGAATTCCAGAATGACCCTTGCTTTTCAGATTTGCCTGTATATCATTTCCTCTCTCAATGACATTCATGTCCCTCTGAACTTCCCTTGGAAAAATAACTCCTTAAATTCAAAATTTAACAAAAATGTGAACACCTAGCAATCCCCACTACCCTACTCTTTTAGCAATATGAAGGCCTGGACTGAAGTTTCTATGTCTGAAGTGTCTGTCTGCTTGGAGAAGAGAGAAAATTATGCCAGAAATGCCCTATTCCAGGAGCCACTAACCTTTTCAGCAAAGGGCAGCTCGTAAATATATTAGGCTTTTGCAGGATTCTTCATTCACTCATTTGACACAACTATCCTACTTGCCATTGTAGCATTAGAGCCACCATAAAAATATAACAATAAATTAACAATAAAGTATTGTAAAAATAATTCACTAGTCAAATTTTCCTTGTGGCTTATAGTTTGCCAGCCCGAGACCCTCGATCCTGCTGCCATCATTCCCTGGTCTCATCTGCCACTTCTGTCCCTTTGGCTCACTCCGGTGGAGTCATACTGGATTCCAGGACACTTACCCAATAGGGTCTCCTGCTTTTTAGACCCTCTGGCTGGAGAGTTGATCCACCCCATATCCCCTGGGTGACCATCTCTTCTCTTCAGCTCTGTAACAAAATTATTGTCTTTCTCCATGCGCGTGCAAACACACACACACACACACACACACACACACACACACACACACGAGAGAGAGAGAGAGAGAGAGAGAGAGAGAGAGAATCTGACAATTTTCAGAGGAACGTGCCAGTACCAGGCACAGCTCCCAGCCTGATTCCGATTTGTTGTGTGTACAAGAATACAAGAAACAGGTAGCTTCTGGTCTCAGGATCACAGTTACAGGGTTCACTCTAACCAGGGTGTGCCACAAGTCCCACCACTTTCTGCCACTGCTGGGTGATCACGAAGCTTGAGCATCCTAGTATCAAGACTGCAGGGAAAAAGTGTCCCCGTCACACATGGTGGACTGCACAAAAAGGGGCTACAAAAGGCAAGTCAGCTGCAACAATTAAACACAGATTTCTAAGGGTTATTACACAACAATATGGGACTTATGTTCAAATGGAATGACCATGTGACCCTTCAGGCAAGACCTAAATAATTATGTCTTTGTGTTGTAATTATAGAGTACCACTAAATTACAGAAACTAAGAGCGAGAAACAATAAGGGCTGCTAATGAAATCTAGTTTTCAATTCAAGGTTTTCACTCCCCACAGATCAGAGTGCTATAAAGTGTTTTACAACAGTCCCTCTCAGAGGGAAGTGACTGGAAGAAAGTCTAATCCCAATGCAGTACAAGGAGAAGCTGAATGACAGGGTTAACACAGCTGCTTTCAGACCACAGTATTTCACTGACTAAGCAAAGTTAGTAGTAAAATTCTGGTCCATTATTCTTTCCACCCCACCAGACCTGGGGAACACAGGTTGTCCTAACCTTTGAAAGTTTTCTTGAAGAAGGTTCCAAGCTTTGATAACTATTGCATGGCATCCACTTAATTGCTCCTTTATAAAACAAGCCATCTGCTGAGAAAGCTCTCAGCTTAGGTATGTGTCCTTTTCTTCAAAACCATTCTAAAGTACCAAACGGATGCCCTGGTAAAAGGCAGGGGGCGTGCCAGCATCTCCTCTACCCACAACTTGGGCCACACAGTCTCCTTAAAACTGCTTTTCTTTTCTCGCCATTCAGGTAGAAGAGCCAGAAATGAATCTTTTAAAGCAAAAGCTGAAAAAATAAGGTAGGCATTTTGCTTCAGTCTCTGTGCTGATTGCCCCCGAATGTACCCGGGTTTAGCATGGCTGCATTGTTTTCTTTCTTGGTGGGAAGCAGGGAAATTGAGACTGAGAGGTTCAAAACAACATGAAATATTTCACAGCTGGAGAATGGCAGAACAAGTAGGGTTGCTTCATTCTAGAATATCACAATATTCTTAGATATCAGCAGAAATTATCGCTAGGCAAACTGCCATCTTCTTACGAAAAGGGACCTCACACTCCAAAACCAACATGAATACCACAGTAATTTCTTAACAATAATATTAATCATTGTCATAATCTTTATTTATATTTAAACATTCCAGTGAGATATAATTCCCATGATATAAGTTTCAAATGTACAAATGAATGGTTTTCAATATAAACAAAGTGGTGCGTCCATGACCATAGTCTAAGTTTAGAATATTCTCATGATCCAAGAGAAGCCCTGAACCCAGTCCCAGCCTTTATTTCCCCCTACGCCACTGGATCTGGGGAATCACTAACCTGCCTATGTATATAGATTTGCCTATACTGGATATTTCGTATACAAGGAATCATGTATCATATGATGTTTTGTGTCTTACTACTTCTAATTGCCAAATAATATTTTATAACATGAATGTCAGATATACTTCAGTTTATTCATTCATCAGTAAATGAACATTTGAATTGTTGAAAGTTTGGGCCATTCTGAATAATACATCTATCAACACTCATAACTATTTTGTGGGTAGGCCTGTATTTCACTTTTTGAGAAACTACCGAACTATTTTCTAAAAGGGCTTCATCACTGTTCATTCTCATCAACAAAGTAAGAATGTTTCAATTTCTTCACATGCAAAACAAAATTTGTTATTGTCTCTCTTTTGTTACAAGTATCAGACTGGATAGGGAGCAGATTTCATTGTTGTTTTGATTTTTATTTTCTTGATGACTAATGATGCTATGCATCTTTTGTTGTGCTTACTCATCATTTGTATAGTATTTCCTTTTGAGAAATGTCTGTTCAAGTCAACTGCCTATTTTTCATCAGAGTAGCTTTATATTGTTGAGTTGTGAGATTTTTAAAAATATATTCTGAATACAAGTCTTGTATCTGATACATGTTTTGAAAGTTTTTAATCTATTCTGTGAGTTAACTTTTCACTTTTAGAAAAGATTTTATTGGTAGATTTTAGATACACATAATGATTACGTTCACCTTGGGAATCTGTACTTGTACACTATGTATTCTGCCTCTTTTTTTTCCACTCCCATCTCCCCCCTTCAAGCCCTCCTCCCCTATTTATTTACAAAAGCTTTGTTTTTATCTTTTCCTTTTACTTTCTTTTTCTTGTCTTTTCCTTCCCAGATGTTCACATTTAAGTGCCTTTGAGTTACATAAGATTTACATTTCTGAAAAGATTAATTTAGCTATTTTTTCTTTTATTGCTTATACCTTTGCTGTCATTCCTAAGAAATTATTAACTAATACAAAATCACTAATATAAGTTCTATTTTTCTTGTAGGGCTTGTAGAATTTTAGATATCGTATTAATTTTTGATCTGTTTGGATTTGTTTTTGTATATCATATGAGGAAGCATTGAAGCTCATTCATTTACATGTGAGTATCTTGCTGTCTTGGTACCTTTGAAAATACTAATCTCCTCATTGAATTATTTTGTTAGCTATAAGAAAGCAATCCTATATATAAAACTAAATCTATATATCTATGGGTTTATTTCTAAGTTATCAAGATCTATTCTAAAGATCTCCATATCTATCTTTATGTCTGCATACTACTTTGATTACTGTAGTATATTTTGAAATCAGGAAGTATGAAATGTTTAGCCTTGTTCACTTTTAAGATCACATTGAGTTGAGTTTCATTCAATTCCAGATGAATTTTAGATTTTTGGAACATTCTTGTCAATGTTTATACATAAAGTTAATATTTTGATAGGAATTGTTGTGAATTTTACATCAATGTGGAGACTAAGTAGGCATGCTAATATAATTAAAATTTCTTGTCCTGAAGCATAGAATATCCTCCCATTTATTTACATCTTAATATATTTTCACAGTGTTTATAGCGTTTTCAGTGTACAAGTTTTCCACATCTTTTGTTAATGTATTCCTAAGTATCTTATTCCTTTATATGCTGTTGTAAATGGAATTGTTTTCTTAATTTGATTTCTAGATTATTCATTGCTAGTATATAAAAATGCAGTTGATGCTTTTCTGTATTGATCTTCATCTTGAAACCTTGCTGAACTTGTTTATTAGATCACATATTTTCATATTGATTTTTGTTTAAAAATTACCTTCACATTCTTCACCTCTACAGTTGGAGTGGTAGAGAAAATATATATCAACTATCCAATACTCTTGTATTTCAAATGCAGAATCTGACACCCAAAGAGGGGAAGTAACTGCTCCAAAAACACACAGTGACAGACCAGAGATTTAAAAGTCTACCTCAGCAACACAGTAGTATTTAATGAGCCCATTCAAAGAGGACAGTCTAAGGACAAAACCAGGGAGCGAAGGGAGGCTCCAAGTAAAGGAAGCTGAAAAGCCACAGAGAAGAAGGTGAACCAGATTGGAGCAGTCACAGCTGAGGAGTGAGCAAGAGGAGAAAGCTTTGGGATCAAAGGAGCAGAGAACTTTGTCACTTTCTTTTTGAAGCATCCATTTCTTTACCAACAAATTAAAATTATACTCTTTTCCCTAAAAGGAGACTGTGAGGCATGTATGAGATCATGCATGATCATCTGAAAACTGTTCAACAAATTCAGATCATTATTATCTTAATAACTATGTCATTATTAACCAACAGAAGCACTACTGGATTGCAATATTATGAGCGTGTCACAGGAAAGCAGATTTGGAAGAGGGGTGGCCAACACCCAGAATGGAGTTAATGAGTAAGTAGGAAGGAGTTGGCAAAGAACCGTGAGCTCACTGTACCTTTGAGATGCTTGGGAAAAGGAAATGGGAAAGACCAAATCAAAGCATAAGGAATAAGGAAGTTTCTCTTCTTGGGAAACCTGGCTCTATTTTTTGACTAGGAAGAGAAATAGGAGTAGTTTTGGAAGTGAAATGGAAGCAAGAAGGAGAGGGAGAGATGGCCGGGATAAAAAAGAAACAGGAGCTTAAAAGAATAGTTAAGCTTAGGTAGGAAGAGAGACTCTTCTGAAAAGAAAGCCTGGATAAAGAACAAAGATGGAGAAATGCTTGCATGGATAAAAGAGAAGCATATTTATCCAACTGTGCTACACACATTGTTAAGGTACTCCATACTTATTAATGTACCATACAAATGCCCAACACTTAGTACAGCTGTAGGCAGCAGAAGGAGAGAAGTAAAGCCTTGGAGGAATCAAGAAGTCTGGGCATCCTCTTCTTCACATAGAATGTATCCATCTGTACACCACCTACCTTGAGCAGCACAAACTCTTCACAGACCTGAGCATCCTGCATCTGTTATGCTTCAGCCATCATACACTTACCCACAGCTGATCAGCTGGTGCCTTTCATTGCATCTCTAGACCTCCTTGGGTTTCTCCTTGGAATTTGAACTTGGCTTCTGTGGGAATTTTTCCCTAAAGATGTATCTCATAGATATTTCTGGCTTTTCCTTCTGTCTCCTGTTCTGGAAAATCATCCCGTCCAGGATTCTGTCTCAGCATCACCGCCACCACCGCGATTCCATCACTCAAGCCCAGTGATGGGAGTTTAGCACTAGCAAAGCAACAAGAAAAACCTGTAAAGACAGATGAGAACTGACTTGAGATTGGGATTTAATTCTTGCAAACTATGCAAATTATCTGCTACTTTTAATCCTCAGTCTGTATCTCCCAGCCCTCATGCACCAACCCTACTGTGACCTCAGATAATTACTGTTGCAATCTCTATATCTGTACTTTTGACATTTTAGATTCCTGATGAATGTGTTAATTCATTTCATTATAGCAAACATTTTGTCCTCTATGTGTACGTCATAAAAATCACATTTTCTATATTAAGTTTATAATAAAACTTATTTTAAAGTATCCTTAAAGCATGCATTGAAAACTCAGCTGAATTGTAAGAAGAGAGCGATGTGGATATCATGGTAACTGCAGTACTAACAGGAAGCAGCCTCTTTTCAGCTTTAATAAATTATTGCTACAGAGACATGTGGGAGGAGCTCCGTGATGTTTCTCAAGGTGAAAGATTTCAGATCTATAAAATGAGAATTCCTTCAATCTTTCAATGTTGCGACTAATTTGAAGAATCTAAAATATCATAGAAGCCAAACAAATCATATGTGTAAATTACAGTGGTTCTTCAGCTATCAGTTCACACTCTAGGCCCTAATTTTCTCCGTGGCCTTGTCAGGCAGAGAAAATACTACTCAAGGCTTTCTTGGTAGATGTCACAGTCAAACTGGCCTTCACTGAGGTAGTGACAAGGATGTCTGATCTCCAGACCAGATCAGGCCAATGGACCAAACCCAGCCTATATCCTGATTTAGCAAATAAAGTTTTATTGGAATACAGCCATGTTCATTCACTTCCCTATTTTTAGACTGTCCTGCCACTTCAGCAGCAAAGTTGGGATGTTGCTATAGAATTGTAAGGGTCACAAAGTCTAACGCATTTCCTACCTGCCCTTCATGGAAAATGTTACTGGCACCTGTTCTGAGGCAAAGGAAGCTCACAATAGTCTGGGAACTGTGCACTGTGTTTCCCCAGGGAGCCCTCCTGCTGTGGAGTGTTGCTGGGTAATCCAGACCCCTGCTTCTTTCCCTTCATCTTCTGCAGAGGTTCTACAGCCAAGGAAAAGAGGCCTAGGAAGCAGCTTCTACAGAAGAAACAACAGGCATTCGGAAATAGGAGAGCTCATTAGCAATTCCATGACTCAGAGCAATCACTTAGCCTCTAACCTCCCAGATAGAACTTGCACAACAGGGAAGAAGTCCAGCCTTCAGGGTTATCCTGGGATTGGAGCAGATTTGCCTTCAAAAGTGCAAAAATGTAGTTCCTGATGTACACTAGCTGCATAATGAATATGAGTTACATTTTAAAATAATTCAAATACTGCAAAAATTAGAACCTCTATCAAGAACCCAGTTGGATTGAACAATTAGAAGACTGAAAATTTAGAACAAAATCATGCATTCTGATTTGGCTTATGGAAATTAATCATCAGAAGATACTAATCAGTCTTGTAATATTATTGATGGTATTCTTGAAGTAAATGTTGGTTGGCCATTCCACACTCCTGCTTCCTTTTAAAACCAGGTCATCTTGGTGTTTCTTATCTCAAACTCAGGAGTCTTCTAAATACTTTAGTCTCTCTGTCTCTGTGTCTCTGTCTCTGTCTCTCTCTCTCTCTCTCTCTCTCTCTCTCTCTCTCTCTCTCTCTCTCTCTTTTCTCCCAGTCTCATGAAAAATATCCCTGTTTGTAATGTGAAAATCAGGCCCTGGATTTTCATAATCATTTGTCTCAACCAAGGGGTGTTTCACATGTTCCCTTGAATTTCCTTGACCAGGAGATTGGGTGTCAAAGATGTGCTTCCCTCTGGGGTCAGTGCTGACACTGAACTTTGCAAGGTGATGAAACGCGGATGATAAATTCAACACTGAATTTGAATATGGAGGCCGACATAATACCCTCTTCAGCCGAAGTGATGTGACCTCTCATCTTCTTTGGCTGAGCCCTGCCTTTAAATAAGAGTATGGCCAGCAGTATAGCCAGAAAAAAACAAAAACAGAAACAAAAAAAAAACAGTTCTTTGACTTTAGGTCTGGTAACTTCAGTGTTTTGTGAGAATTCATTCGTATCAGAAAAGCATTCTTTGAATCAGAGAAAGCTCTGCAAAAGAAGTAACTAAGTTACCCTGAGCTGTCCACCACTGTCACTTCTCCCATCACTACTTTCCTTCCACCATTTGGCAGCATAATTTTATTTCCCCCATGCAAATGGGCAGCTGTGTTACACATCTGATCTTACTCAAGAACTCAAGGAGCTCTCATTCCAATTAAAACCCAAAATTATTTATGCAGCATTTTCAATGGTCCTCATGATCAGCTCAGGCCTGCTCCACTGTCCCTACTGTTTGCATTAATGCAAAACTAAGAGGCCCCAGAACACTGCAGAGGCACTGAGCCCTCTGATACTGCCCATGGCTGTGAGAACCATCTCTCAGTCACATTCAAAGTGTGTTATTTCCCTGAGCTGACATGTGCAATGGCTCTCCTTAAAACAGTGTCCTCCCATCCCTTACCCTATCCCTACACTTTAATATAGTCTTCAAAATCCTCCCCTGGCAAGCCCAGCTTTGAAAATTCTTCTCTCATAATCAAAAATCGACCTCCAAATAAACCAACATTTCCCTTCTGTTTGCCTTGCTCTGAATCTTCCCTTGTCTGGCATTCCCAGGACTCCTCTCCTCACTATTCTACCTTTCACAATTAGCCAAACTTTAAGAGCAGCTCAAATACTGTATCTTCTGGAAAAATCTTCTCTTATAGTCTGTGTGGAAATTGCTCCTCCTGCCCTTCTCTGAGTTTGTCCCACGCTTTCTGCCTTGCTCAGACCTCTCCGCAAGTCTGATACCTCACTGTTATTGATCAAGTGTCTGTGTCTGCTGTCATCTCAGGTAGTTAATAGTTACCTCATGATGAGGACAAGATCTTGGTTATCTTTATGTAGTCAGACGTGGTGACGATGCTCAACAATGGGATGGGAGTAGCCATTGGAATTCGTCAGACCTAGATTGAATCCTACTTCTATTAATTACTTGTTTGGAAACTTTGAGTTTACCTCTGTAGCCCTATACCTTGATCAGCAAAACAATGCCACTAGTGTATAATTTAATGTAAAGTTGTTCTGCTAAAACTCTTTTCAAAAACCTGAGTGTGGTGGCTCATGCCTATAATCCCAGCACTCAGGAGGCTGAGGCAGGAGGATCCTTGCAGAATTCAAGACCAACCTGGGCTACAAAGTAAGCTCAAGGCCAGCCTGAATTACACAGTGAGATCCTGTGTAAAAAAGCTCCTTTCAAAATTGAAGGAAATGCTTGATAATTGCCTTTTTATATTGGTCTTATCCTCTAATGTTCTAGTGGAATTGTCTACCCTTTATCCAGCTCCAAATTCCTCTTGACATCAAGGACAGTGCCCTAGATGTTGTCCTGAAAATCTTTCATCTCCCAAGTATGACACCCTGGCTCTTGTTGACTTGTTCTAAGCCATGAATTTATTAGGGGTTTTATGAATAGGTATTAATAAAAAAGAATGCCCATCAAGAGGAGATATGCAACCTATTTTATACCTTATATTTTTAAAAATTTGTTCTACAAAACTCAGATGACAATTACACTTTTAAAGAAAAAGTTAAAAGGGCAAAACTGAGTCAGGGACTTGTGAATTAACATCTATCTTATAGCCCATCTTTTATTTTGCTTCTATGTTACATCCCTCTGCTCTCTCTCACTGATGCTTCTCTTTAGCAAAACTTCTACAGACCTTTCCACCATGATGTCTGAAGTTGGCCTGCTGTGCCTAAGACTCATCTAAGTGTTTGCATTGAAAGTGTTCTGCCATATTAAGGATTGTAGCACTTCAGTGGGCCAAGAATAAGAACATATGCACTATGGATGGGACGCAGGAGGAACATGGATGCTAGATGTTTGCTTTTGGACAACTTCAATTATTCCTGCCAAGTACAACTGTCTGCTGGGCTCAGAAAGTTCATCCATCTATCTGGGATGAGAAGAAACTGACAGGACTTGCTTATTCTTATTTTCAGCAGACAGATCCTCAGGACCTACTGTGGAACATGTGTTACATATACTCTGGACTTCAGAGAGAAAATGGCCTCACCTAGTGATAGGGCTTTAGGCGTGATGAAAGAGAAAAAATATGAAGTAACAGTAGCCTTTATTCCAAGGACGTGGAGAAGAGTCCAAAGACCATAGATGGTCTAGGCCTCTTTTAATCGGGATGTGGGGTATAGGATAAACATATAACCTCTGACCGGTGGTTATGCTTAAGGTGGGCCTTGGTGACACGCGAGTAGCTGATTGGGACCTTTTTTGTGCCATTGGTAAAGGAAAAAGGAAGCTGTCATAAGGAAGGAGGAAGTGATCTCAAGGTAAACATCCCTTGGTTCTAACTCCCACTGCCGTAATATCATATAACTTATTCTAGGGCAAAATCCTTTCACCTAGAACTTGGTTCCTGGTCTTGAAGGCTACCAGTGTAGCTAAGAGGACTAGTAGACAGCTGAGTAAACTACTGGATACAATAACAATGTTCTGTAGGGTCAGAAACAGAATTCCCTAGTCTGGGGCCGTGATTGTGCAGCCACAGCAGATCTAAGTAACAGTTTCTCCAACATCTGCCCAAAGAAGGGCTTCTATTATTTCTGCCGAACAGCTGTGAATTTTCTGCTGCTCTCCTTACCTAAGCTATTCCAATTAAGAAATCCATAAATACTTTACTTCCTTGACCATATTCCAAGCATAGGTATATCTTCTAGATCAGTGGTCCATACAAAGCTGCTTTAGAATCACCTGGGAATTTACTAAAAATTCTAAGGATGACTCCAGACCAATTGATTTAGACATTCTGGATACTCCTGTGGGGCTCAGAAAACTGCATCCCCATGGTGACTGTGAAGCATGCCAACGCCTGAGAAGGATAGTTCTACATAGAAAGGGGTATGAGTGTTTAGTAATTTAAGACAGTGGTTTTCATCGCCTTTACTTCTTTCTGTAGTCACTCTCAAAAGAGGTCACAGAGACCCTGAAATCTATCTATTCTCCACTTACATCCCATACTAGCATCTCCTTGTCAGTCACATACAGTGAGGTACTAAGCACAGTGTCTTTGGCGTCCTTGAATATGTTTGACAATCTTTATTATGTGTGCCTGGGAACCTGGGTGAGTAGATCTTGGAAAGGCAGAGGAGTCTGCGGTTGATAAGCATGACAGGAAAGACATTCTCTCTACAAAGAACATTCTAGTAAGTTCTCAGACACATCACAAGCTGAAGTCCCTGAGAAGAACAGCACTGAGCAATCCTCAAATAAGAATTGCCAAACGTGTGACATCCAACTATCTGTACATCTGATGATGTATCTAAAGCCCTCATTATCCTCCAATGCATAGAAAGAATGGAGAGTAGCCTTCTCTGAGAACAGATCTGGGATCCATTCATAACCATATAAGAGTGCATCTGAAAAGTGATCCCTGAACTCCTAGTCATTACCACAGCTTAGCCTGAGCATCTTGCCATGACCTTTCCCAAGAGCAGTATATAACCAAATAGCGACTTGAGAGCACCCTGTTGGAGTGGATTAAGGTGGTCACCTCCCGCTCCGGGGAGCGCAGTGAAAGTGGTGTTTGATCAGCATTAGATGAGAAAGTCTGTCTGTGAATCCCATTTGCCATGTTCTGTTTGTGCAGCAACTTGACTTCCTGAAAGAGAGTGGGAAGATAAGAGAGGCGCAAATGAGACTGTAATGAAACAGCTTCCTCCCTACCTTTTAGCAGCTTACAAGGCAGGAAAGAGAAAACGTGAGAATCTCAAGCTGAATGCACAGTCTGTTCAGCTTGGGACCCACTTACTGACAAGAGGCAAACAGAACACACAATATTCTGTGCTTGTATGTCTGGGAGCCTCCAGGATCCTCCTCACCCACATTGGTGGCAGTGGAAGGCATGCATGTGGGAGAGAGGGATATTCACAACTGTCACCATGATGACAATGATGATGACAGTGATGATGATGATGACAATGGCGATTGCGAAGGCAGCTGATACTGACTGCCTTCACTGTATATTTTATGCTAACAGCATCATAACCATTAGCTTATTTATTACAACAACCCTCAAGAGACATGGTTGCTGCTCTTATTTCTGTTTTATAGACAAGTAAAGATAGACTCATACAGCCTGGGTGACTTGTCCAGCATTAGTGTTGGAGCATGGATTGGAACTTATACAATGACTAATCAGTGAATGAATAAATGAATGAATAAGTGAAAAATTGAATCCACTATAGCTAATGATTCAAATCTATTCCAACCATGACATTCTTTTGTGCTATGGCTTCAGGCAAGTCATCTGCCTTATTTTTCCATCCACAGTAAGGTTCAGATTACCCACCCTGAAAGGTTATTCTGAGACTTGAAGAAGGCCTTTGACAGCTAATACTATTAAATGGCTGCCTGTGATGATTAATCTTATTATTTGTCTTTTTAACTGGAACAACAAATACACAGATAACTGGTAAACTAATATTCCAGAATGTGTGTGAGGTTTTCCAGAAAAGTTTAGCATTTGAATCATTAGACTGAGAAAGCAGAGCCATCCTCACCTGTGTGCAGATAATTATACAGTCTACTGAGGACTGGAAAGAGAAAGTATAGGTTTGCTCTATATAGGGAAACAGTGGCATTCACCTACTCCTGCCCTAGGAGCCTCCTAATTAGAATCTTCAGGATTTCAGGTCTGGGCCTCACATCAGCATCCCACCTGTACCTCTGCTGGCCTCATGTCTCAGACCTGAGACGGAACCATGCCCCTAACTTTCTGGGTCTCTTACAGGCAAGATATTGTGGAACTTCATGATCTCCACCACTAAATGAGCCAATCCTTATAATATGTTTCTTTTTTATGCCTATATATATAGCTTATCAGTTCTGTTTCTCTGGAAAACCCTGCCTACTCCACCCACGTACTCCCTGGTTTCCCACACTTGCTTTATCTCTTTTCCCTCCTGGGCTGCACCACCCTCCACATTCCCTAAGAGTCAGCTCAGATTTTGGCATTTGTGGGAAGCGCTCCTTGCCCTCCACTGTGACAGTAACTCTCTCCCCTCTGTCTGTCTACTCTGTTTATCTTATCAGAATACAATTTTGCCGACTTCTTTGCTAGTCTTTTGACAACTGAGACTTTGTTATTTTTTTATCTCCAGACCTTGGTCCTATGCTTAGTACAGATAAGTCGGACCAAAATATTTTCTGTGTCAGTGTACACATTTAAGCCAAAGAAAATCTGTAGCCTGGACGTCATGGTAAAACATAGAGGTCTGACTTAGAAAAAAGATCTTCGAGAACTCCCTATTGATAGTTGCTTTAACAGGTGCACTCACGAAACTCTCAATAGAGTCTGAGGACACCTGGTAGAATATCACTGTAAGTGATATTCACTGTAAGGAAAAGAAAATAAAGTTAGTTGAGTCGGAGAAAGAAAGCTGTGCTTAATGTCGAGCTATGTATTATTTTCATCTGATTCCTTAGGTCAGGACTTTTGAATCTCAACACTACTGACATTTGGGGAGAGATAATTTTTTGTCATGGGTTCTGTCCAGTATAAAGGATTATTATCAACATCCCTAACCTTCACCAACAAGATGCCAGTACTCTTTTTTTTTTTCCCCACTTGTAGCAACCAAAAGGTACAAATAATATCCAGAAATTGTCTGGATGACAAAATGAGCACTGGGTGATCAAAATGTATGGTACCTTATCTATCTTTGCGTTTGACTCGTACTTTGGTGGCAGACAGAATTGAGAGGTGCTGTGTAAGTCATTACATGATGGGCCTTTTCTCCTTGGTGTAAGGTGACCCAAAAGACTGGAAAAATGTCAGGGACCCTGAGCACTTGATTGTTTGTGGTTTGAGGGTGATTAAATTCAAAACTTTGCAAAAACATAAGTGATTCCTGGCCAAAGAACTGAATAATAGACCGAAAATCAAGGATTTGACAAAGCAGTCTTTAGGAAAGTGATTGCAATAGATATAGATGTGCAGCCTCAGAGACCAGGATCTAAGGGGAATTGAATGAGATTTTAAAACAGAAATTCAGCCCCAGCAGCCGCAGTGGCCTCTGACAAGAATTCAGTTGGCTAAGAGAAAGGAGAAAGATTTCTAGAAAAATGGGCCTCGGGACCTTTACAAATAGCTGTCAACATGAAAAACCACTGACTCCTTTCATTCCTCTCTGGTCGAAGAACAGAGTGAAGTTCCCAGGAGTGAGTAAATGGCCCCAGTTGGGAAGGTTTTGGGGAGTTGGCCAAAAGATCTCCCATCCGTGAGACATCACCCCCTTCCTCAGTAAGCCAATTTTAAATGTAGAGCACTGATCTTCCCAAAAAATTAAGATGGTTTATTGTTGTGCTCATTTGCAACCATGTTAACACAGAGTACTCGATGACTGTTCCACCCTAGAAACAAGGTTTGTTTCATAACACAGTCTGGGGCTTGTCCAGCAGCTTCCCACTGAGTCCCATGATATGCTTTCCAGGGCTCTTGGAAGCAACAGGTCTTCACCACAGGCTCAGTTTGCTGGAGGATCCGCTAATGCAGCCTCTGCACCAGTACGGAACCCAAGTACATGAACCAAAGGACAAAACGATACAACCATCCAGGTGTTCTGCTCACATATTGCAAACCTCCAGATGTTTAGAACTTTCTTGTAAGATCAAACACTTGCTGATTTTATGCAGATGTGGCAAATAAGTAGCATCAGTTCGAGTTATCAAATGAGAACACACACACACAGACACACAACCTCCTTAACATATACACACAGTCACAGTGAAGCAAATACGTTCAGACAATTGATCTATCATACGAAAACAGAGCCCTAATCTACTACACTCTGAACAGATAGCAATGGTGACGTGAAGTGTTATTAGTTCAAAAGTCTTCCCAAATCTTAAACAGCATTTCTCTACCTCCTTCACTTTTGACATCTACTAAGTTGCTTGATGATTCATGTTCAGCAGTATTTGCTCAGAGCTAGTACTGACTAGAAACTGCAAAAGAGAGGCAAAGAGAAAGAGAACAAAACCTACAAAATTGAAACAAGTTTTTTTGTTTTATTTTGTTTTTGAAAAACAGGACCTAAAGTAAGATACTGGTATTTGGAGGGCGTTTGAACTTCTATCTTTCTAATCAACAGCTCCTTGCTAAACATCAATGCAATGACCCACAAAGCTTGAAAAGAAAATCAGGGAGGGGAAAAAGTTTGTTTGTTTGTTTGTTTTTAATGTTCCACCTGGCTTAAACTCCTTAGTAAAACTAAATGTTTAAAAAGCAGAAACAAGCTTTCTCAACTTTTGGTAGGAAATGACCAGTAAATTGGTTGTCTAAGAGACCTCAGCTCAGGTAATAAGGTAAGAAAGGAGCCCAGGATGAAGGACAAAACTAAAACAGCTGAGATTGGGAGCTCGTTTTTCTAAATTCATCTTTAATGAGAAGAAATAAAGGAAAGAAATCGGAGTAATTAGGAAATAATGAAATCTTTACCCAAATTGCTGTTGTCAAAACCTTGATAAGAAAAAGCCTGGAACTATGAAGGTGTACAAATCAGTAGATGGTGTTGACATGACTCCTGAGTATTAAGGAAATTGCCTAATATACTGAACCACTTACAGTGATCTGAGTTACAAATTTAAAAAGCTGGGAGAATTAAGAAGCTAGCCAGAGGCAGAGAGAAAGGGCAAGAATTCACCAACATGGTAAAGAAACTGTGCTGAAATCATTGGCCAGATCCTCATGGCCACATTTCAGTTTCATGTCACCATTTTGTCCAAAGCAAATTCAGTGTGAAATAGAAAAATAAAATTCAAATACACAGAAAGATACATAGGTAGATGTATTCTGATTAGGATGTGTAATAATTAATTGCAGAAAATTTCATATTATTTTCCCAACTACCTACTGGTTTGAAGACTTGCAAATACATCAGTGAGACTCCTGTTAGGAATTTCACAGGTAATTGCTCTACGATTATATTACGGACATGACCTCCAGAGATGCAAGGACTCCGAAGATTTGAAGAAGACACATCCATCAGTGGAACTGAAATGACAAAATATGGTCTTGAGGGCACCGCTGCTCTGAGTATACTTTTAGACTAGTAAGCTCAGAATCAGGCCACTTCACTCCCTACAGAGGCGAAGTTTTATCACAGCCGCAACTCAAATAAGACACGTGGAAGGAAGTTTGGCCAACATCCAGAGACAGTAAAGCGCTTAAAAGAGGTTCTCATGTTTCATGGGAATCCAAAAAGCAGTGCAAGGTCAGCCTTGGAGAAGTAGTGCAGGGCTCTGGGGCGCTTGGATGACAGCCTGCTGAAAGCTTGTCTGTGTGTGGCACAATATTTGTGGCTCTGGTGGTGACAGCGCTGTTGTCTCACACCACTGCAAAGCCCTGCTTTGTAGAATTTCATCAGGGACATTTTGAAGCTTGCACTGAAACAGGACACTTATGTGAGCTTTGGAAAACACTCTATCCATGATAAAATCCTAACTTTTCCTCCTAAGTCAACTTTCTTGGTCCTCAAACTTTGTATCTTTAAAATGGGATGACTGCAATCCTACTGGAAAGCTGAAAGAATTTGAGGTAATATCGTAAATGCACTAAAGAGGTACCTGATAAACATGTGGTTTCCTGAATTGTATCACTGACTTTTTATGAGTCTGTTTTGGTGAATACTGTCGATAACTATAGAAGTCCAGGATGAGATAACATTAGTAGTAACTTTAAATATTCATTTACTTGATTCTATGTAAATATTACTGTCCAAAGATAGGAGGTCACATAAGAAACAGATACATGAGAGAAACCCCTTATAGTCCTCCTGCAGGAAAATATGCAAAAATTCTAATACCTATCTAATTCGTCTCCTCAACCAGGAGGACTTTTGTTCCTCCACCCCCAGGTGACATTTGGCAGTGTCCACACTCATTTTGTTCCCCATGATCAGGAGGGAGTCGTTACTGACATCTAATGAATAGAGACCAAGGATGACAGTGAAAGACATAGATGCCCTCCATTCTAAGGATTCCCCACATTCAGCAAGTGAGTAAACTCAAGTCCCAAAACCCGCAGGAGAGAGGGAGGAAAAGTCTACATTATGGAAATCCTTGTAATAGTGAAGTCTTCTGAAAATCAGATGAATTTTTTAGACCATGCTCAGCCCCTCAGATAAGGTGGAAGAGAGTCATATGTCCAACATTCATGCGGATGAGGTCATTTCCAGACAAATCTATCTGCAATGACATTTTCAGAGATTTTCTTGTACCCCAGGCAACCCATAAACCCTGTCCCCTGCAAAGTGTAGTTCCTGTACAAGATTTGGACTCTTCCAATGTTCCTGATTAGTGTTCTTCTGATTCAGCATACTAATGTCCAGAAGAGAGTTATCGGAAGACAACCTGAAGGAAACTGAGTTTTGGGTACTATTAGGCAGAATGCAATAGAGAGAGATAGTGAATTATGTGTTCCACTTTTATCCCAGACACATTAAAATATGAGAGATATAAAACTAAGAGCATATTCCTTATGCTTATAACTTTTACACAATGATAAAATCAAAACAAAGTCACAAATCAAATACAAACAAAGCCAATAATATTTAAATTAACAACATTAATTTGGTGTGATGGATATGATCCTTTTGCTAAAACTAAATTTTAGCTTACAATATGAATGTGATACTTAGTGCTGTAGAATAAATTATTTTGAATTTAGCATGCGAATACTAATGTGAAATCTGTGCTCTGTCATGACTCAATTTTCCCATTACTTTTTTTTTTTTTTTTTTTTTTTTTTTTTTTTTTTTTTTTGCAAATGACTATAAAACCATTCTTGGTGCACGATGCAGTGACATCACTCACATGAGGAACATCTCTTATGCAATAATCTATCCTTATTCCTTTCTCCTTTGTCTAGGTATGCATTGGTTTTGATGTGATCATAGCCAAACTATAGAAGCAGTCACAGAAATGGTAGCAATATTTTCTTAAATAGTGATTGTCCTAGTTTCCTACAGCTGAGACAGAATACAGTACAGCCACAAGTTAGAGTAAAAGAGATTTATTTTGGTTCACAGTTTCAGAAGCTTCAGCCTATGGTCTGCCAACTCTAGGGAAAAGCAGCGTTGTGGAAAGGCCCACTCCTGAGGAAAGATGCTTATGTTCTGGTGTCCAGGAAGAAAACAGAAGAGGGAGGAGAAAGTTAGTCCCTTCTAGGTCATGCTCATTCTCTGGTTAAGTCTTTATCTCCTAACAGTACACTCTGCTAGAATTCCCCAGTTAATGAATTCACCAATGAGTACAGTTTCCACATGATCCAATGACCCACCAAATGTCCTGCCACTGAACACATGAGACTTCAAGAGAGCATTACAGATTTAAACCATAAAAGTGGTCATACTGAAGGTTTTAAAAATGCTATAAGAATATGTGATTTGAGACATATGCAAAACCCAAATTTCAAACACATCGTGGAAATCTACAGACCTCTCAGTAATTTTTGGTGCATCACTGCCCCCCACAATGAGGATCTTAAATGTATGTTTGAAAAACAGCACAAGTGATGCAAGAAGCAAGATAACCATAGTATATTAATGTCAAATCTCAGATTTTTGGCTTGTGAGTTAACAAAGAACCTGAAAACAATATTACAACAAAACATGGGTTACAGAGGACAGGCATGGAGGTGCTGGCATATAGCGGGGCCAAAGCACTACTTCGATAGTCCAGATCTAGGTGGAATTAAGACCAGAAGGTCATTTTATTTATGCAAATGCAAACCAAGATCACTGGTCCAGTAAGAAATGAATAAGACCAACCTCCAGGCAGTTGCAACTCTGAAGGCAGGGAGTGGAGCTGTAACTATTAATCATGACAAGTCAAAGTGACTGGATTAAGAAATACATGAGAAATTAATGAAGCACATTTCTGGGTGTGCTTGTGAGGTGTTTGCAAGGATGACTGGCATGTGGGTCAGCACAGTGAATGGGGAGGACCTCCCTGACTGCAGGTAGCAACATCCCATAGGCTTGCAGCCCAGGGAAAATAAAAGGGAAACAAGAAGTCTGCTTTGTTTTTGGAATCTGCATTCTCCTTGAGCTTGTGTACCCTTGTGGCTGCTGTCACCTGTGAACATCAGACTCCATTTTCACTAGCCTTCCAAAAGAGATTCATGCCAGAAATTGTCCAGGGACCGTCCAGGTCTTCAATCTCAGACTGATACTTCATTCATGATCCTTCTCATTCTGCAACTTGTAGCAGCTACTGGATCCTCTCACTCTCCAGCAAACAGGCACACGTTATAGACTCTGCCATCTCTGATTCTGTAAGCCTGATTATTAGAGCCATTTGCACAATGAAATGTTCTTCTATAGATGATGTTCCTCTATAAAACAGTGTAAAACACAAAAGCAAAGAAATTCTTTGATAACAAGGATCTTAAATATCTATTTGAAAAACATCACAGGTAATGAATGACACAGTATGACATACTGTGTATACAAACAATTGGTGAATAAAATTATCCACACAGTCTTTCATTTATTTTTGCACTTTTATATGTGGTAAATACTTACAAAGTTCCACACCACCAGGATATCCAGTAAACAAATCAGACTTCATTTCTTTGACTAAAAGCATCAGGAAACTGAAGTTTTAATCACCAAGAACACCAATGATAGAGGCTATTTACTTCTTACCCAATTTTATATCTTTCTTTTTGACCAGTGTTGCAGCTGAATCTTCCTTGGGGAGACAAACACAGAAGCTTTACACATGCTCCTCTAGTAGAGAGCTGATGACAGGAGCACATAGTTTCTGTCAACTTCTAGTCAGACTTCTGCTGTGGGTTTTTTCTATGCTATTACTCTTCTGATATTATTAATTGCAGAGAAGCAATTGTATATTTCAATACAGCATAACCATGGCTTGACTTAAAGATATTGATTAGACATGACATAATTGAGTGCAGTATATTGTAGCAGCCTTTAGCTACCAATAAAGGAGGGACCATTGCAAATATCTTGGACCTGAATGAAAGGCTTCCTGGGACTCCACCATGGTAGAATCTGGGGAAAATGAGTAAAAGAGAATGGAAAATGGGTGAATTCTACCTAGGCTGCTGACTCAGCTGTGGCAGCTTCTGAAGACCACGGACAATAGAAAAAAACAGGGTAGGAGTGTTGACCTGAAAGAATTCATTACGATGGGCACGGGGAGAAAAACCAGGAGCCTCTGGGAGCTAGTTTGGGGTTTCAGAGTCTTCTGCATTAAAGTAGAATCTCATCTGATATCTGCAAGATAGAAGCTGCCATACCAATCCAGAGAGTTCTTATATACCAGGGGCCTCACAGCAGTGGTACATGAAAAGAAACAACTGTATAAATGCCTGGACCCTCACACTAATGGGTTGTGAGAGGCAAAGGAGTTTCCAGGCTTAGGGAGGCAAGATGATTCCAGCCTCTGCCTACTTTCAAAGTGGGGTCCTGAGGCACTTCCAGGATTGTTTCTCCTTGGCTAAGGTACTAGGAAGAGCAGATTTTGTGGCCCCAATTCTTCCTTGCAAAAACAGGCAGAGTCTCTGATTCTGCAAAGCAGCACACTCAGATTCTATCTCTCATTTCTGAGACTGGCACATACACAGCTAGGTAGAATTATAAGACCACCACCACCCCAGTGAATGGTACTCTTGAATCATTCTCTCCTTTCCCTCCTGAGTACAGCTAGAGTCTGTGACTTTGTCTAGCCAAGTGAATGTAGAAAAAATAATGGGGAAACCACTCTCATGATTATAGTACGATATACAGTGGTTGGTCTGATTTCATGATGGTACAGCAATGACATGTATTAGGTAGAAATCATACTTTGAACTCCATTCTTCTCCAGGTTAGGAGTATGTGATAGGATGCTCTCTTGTGATGAAAAAGTGAACCAGTTCCCAGTCAGCCACATGCTTATATATGTGAACGGGTAGGACTGAAGTGTGCTTATTGTAAACTATAATGCTATATATGTTAGGCATAGCAAATGCATTTTCAACTGATGTTTTCACTTAAAATGGGTGCATCAGGATATAACCCTATTGTAAGTCAAGAATCATCTATAGAAGCTTGGATGGAAAGAGGGTCCTACTGATGTTGAAAAAGCTGCTATGCACTGAGCTGGACCATGGAGGTCTTACATGGAAATGATCTGAAGGTGGTCTGCAGGAGCTGAGAGAAGACACTGTCTAATAACCACTAAGAAAACAGTGACTTCAGTCACACAACCATCAAGGAATGAACGCTGACAGCAATCAGAAAAACTTGGAAATGGTTTCTTGTTTGGCCAAGTCTCCAGATGAGAATCAGCCAACCCAATGCTGTTATTGCAGTCTTTTCGAGACTATGACAGAAGGACCAGTTGAGTCATGCCTGGAAATCTGACACAGGAAACAGTAAGTAATAGACACTTTGTGTGTTATTTTAAATTACTGAATTTGTGGTAACTTATGCAGCAATAGACAGCAAATGCACTGCCTAGACAGGAATTCCAGCTCCATCTCTCACCAATTGTGTGCTAAAATGTTACTTAATTTTCAAAATAAGTTTTCCTATTTTCAATATAGGAAAAATGATAGCGGGAGTGCCTGAATCCTGGGGATTTTTGACAAATAATTAGCTGAACACAAATTTCTTTATAGCTAAATATAAAAGTGTTCTGCCCCCATGCAGGGGACAGCATAACCGCTATTATATTCACCCTCCTACACCAAAGCAAGAGCTCAAAATCATAATGACTTTACCCCAAAACAAAAGCTTACATTCTGGTTGCTATACTGTGTCTTTTCCTGAATTAGAGACCGTCTCCAATCTCTTTCTAGATTCTATTCTGTCTGGTCCCTTCAGTAGGTGTCAGGTGTTTCTTTCCTGAAGATATCATCACATTTTACTGGGCCTCTGATTGCAATCTCTACTCTCCACTGTGTAGGATCCTCCGTGGTCCACCTCAGTGCACAGCAGCTTTTTCAACATCAGTCCCTAACCACTGCACTGCTCACTCCATCATGCTGTCAACACTGTCCCTTTGTGTGGTGCCCACAGATTCTTGTAGCTCATTGCCTTTCTGTGTATATCCCAAACCTCTCCCCCAAATGCATAGTTAATCAAGTCTTGACCATTCCTAAATTATCCTGGTGCTAATATATGTAAATATCAATTTCAGGGCTAGACACTTCAGCTTATTACAATAATAGGCCAGTAGAAACACTGATTTGTACCAGGAAACATTTGCATAGTCTGAGACAGCCAGACTCAACTCAAACTCAAATCCTAATCCTAATTTTATCCAGTTGTCTTGTCCTCATAATCAGATGCCATGAAAAAAAGAAGGTTAACTAGTGAGAGTGGTTGGAGAGTCCACCTTCCTGACACAGGAACTTCAAAGGGAGCAGCATAGTGTTAGTGTTAGTTTTAGGAAGTGACTCAGAGCAAGAGGCATTCAAGGGATCTCAGTTTCAGTCAGTTCAGTCATAAGTGTCACACCTCAAACCCAAGATTGCCCATGCCTAGAAAAATGTAGAACATGCAGTTAATGGTTACTCAGTGTTGTTGACATAAACTGAATGGGTACAAGTTACACGTCCTCTCTTGACTCAAATTCCTCATCTGTAAAGTGAAACCGGTGACCTGAAATTGTAGAGATACCATAAATACTAAACAAAATGTACAATTTTTTAAAGCAGAGATGTTTTCAAGGGAGATGAAATGTAACAGGTTTTTCAATAAATAGTAGAGATGTTAATAGACATACCCTAGAGCAATTGCATCAATTAAGATTTAATACTCTGCATCAGTATGTCCACTAGAAGCATATACAAATAACTCCAAATGTAAAAAACATGTGTAAATTTAAATTTTCTAGTAGCCACATTAAAAGAGTAAAAAGAATTGGATGAATAACTTTTGTTATATTTAATGAAATAAAACATATCCAAAGGGTTATCTTAAATGGATAACAATATAAAATTGTTGAGATATCTTATATTCTTCACAGTAGCTTTTATTTTGAAATCCAGTGTACGTTTAACACTTAAAAGTGTATCAGAATTCAGATCAGTCACACTCCAAGTAGCTGCCATATTGACCAGTGCAGGCCTCAAAGTGAATCATCAGTGAACTAGTGGATTGCATGGAATGGTGAGTTGGGATGTTCATATCTCTACCAATGTCTGTTCACATCCTGATCTTAGAAGAGAAGGTGAAAAACAGACTTGCAAACCACAAAAACAGCAGCCTGGGAAAAGCTCAGAATCCCAAGGATGGATTGTTGTTTGCAGCAACCCTTTCAAAACATTTCTAGCGCCAGCCTCAGAAGAGAAACTGTGACCAAGGTCCAAAAGTCTACAGTTAAAAAGAGGGTTCTTAATTCTGTCCGTCTCCTTCGCTGAAGCCTTTTGGGACTCACTTTCCTCTATGCTGAAAAGCAGAGGCTACACTGCACATTACATCTCCGGGTTACATTGAAAGTCCTTTCCTCCTTCTGAGTTGTTTCCAGTACTTCCTTCAAGGGGATATTTCCTGGATGAGACAGGAAACCCTGCTGCAGCTCTCTTGTCACTCTCCTCTGTTCCCTCCCTCCCTGTACTGGTTGGACCAGTGCTCACCTAAGACTGGCAAAGCTGTTGGGACAGCACTGCACTGCACTCATAGGGAACAGAGCAGCCAGAAGGGACACCTTGGTGGAATGCCATTTGACTGAATATTAATTAGCACAGCAGCTAGTTCTGGACAATTGATTTCAAACTCCAGATGTTCCCATTCTAACTAAGAGCCATGTGGGGAAAAGAACCAACTTAATTGGTTGGTATCTTGTTCATTTTTGGTGTCATGTAGTGAAATAATCCAAGACTGCTGAGCTGATAGATTTTCATTTGCTCCTCCGAACTTTCTATAACATTTTAATGCACTTTCTCATTCCATCCTGCCTCTGCCTGTGGGGTACATTTTTTCCTTCTGTGTCTGTCAGATGTAGCCATGATTTATGCTTTTTGCAACAGAAAGCCTATCCAGAAAGAAAGAAAAATGGAAAATATTATGGAATAAAAGGACCTCATCATTGTTGTCCCAAGGTGAGGACAAGAAGGCTTGAATCTTCATTTGGATCATCTATGAATTTTTTGTGAAATTTTCTGAACAGAATAGAAAGCAGAGCCCAGGCTTGTTCTTAGAGTTTCCCTGGATGGGATTCACCATCATATCTAATTTTTGACATTTTCTAAGGGCTTGCCAATCATCACCATTGATTTAACCATGACAACCAGCCCAATTATTCAAGGATAAAGAGGAACAGAGAGCAGACATGGAAGTGGTGGTCATGGGTCACCAAGAAAACATATATCCGTGTAATTTCGACAATAACTTCATGATTAGAGTTTCAAAACCTTTCTGTGTTTTCCCTTGTAGGGATATAGCCTTAAAATGATTAGGACATTGATTTTTTTTTAAAAAAAAGCAAGATGAAGAAACCAAAAATCTAAGCAGAATCTTTGAGAGCTCTTACATGAGCATGGATTATAGCCTGGGGTCCAGTCTCACCAAATGAGCACATGCACGCAGCCGTATTGAACTCAAAAGAAATGACTCACACAGAAGACTAGAGGCCAGGACTAGTTCCATTCTGTGGGAACAAATACAGTCAGAAAGGACTTGCAAGTGGATTGTTTAATGGGAATGGGAGGCATTGATAAGCAGGTCTAGTTGTAAAGTGAAGGCAAGAAGTTTGATCAACACCTGCTGGAGGAATAAATTACCACAGGCCTCAGATCAAGAAATTCAGAGATGGAGGAACTAACAATGTAAGACAGGAACAGAATATTTTTGAATGAAGTCCACCTTATATCCCAAGAACAAACTAGTGAGGACCTCAATAACATACGTCATCAGAACTATCTTAATTGGTGCAAAATCTAGGGTCCACAGGACCCAACAAGTAATAACTAAATATGATTAAAATAAAACTCCCCTCTCAGTTTCCCTATATGCTACGTATCGCTTTCATCAAGCATACAGTAATTACCGAAAACCCTCACCAACTGGTTGTGGAGTCCTGCCAATTTTACTTCTCAAAATTACATTTTTCCTCTCTCCACTTAGGCTAAGGTTCTCCCAGCTTGACTAAGGTACCTTACTAACTACTCACCATATATCCCTCTCAGTCATTTCCATAGCTGTCACAATCATCCTTGAACAATGGAAAACTATTCCTGTCATGCACCCAAGTAAGAGTCTTCATGACTTAGCACCAGTTGCTCATGAGTTAAAATAACCCTATGGTGTTTTGTCTTGTACAAGAAGTTTCAAATGCCTTTCCAACACCAGCTTACCTCCCAGTTCTTCAGACTCACTCAACTGTAGACCTTGTGGCTTCTTTTCACTTTCTAGGTGCAGAATTCAGCTTCCTGCACAATTCAGTTTCCTGTTTCTCTCTCTCTCTCTTTCTCTCTGCTTCAGCTAGTTCAGGTGCATCCATCTTTCAGCTCACACATAGACATTACTTTCTTGGCGAGTCTTTTCTCATTCTTCGTTACAAGTTATGGAGGTTCCCTCCTATTTGTTTGAAAGATCTTAAACTTCTCTATTGTTCTTATTTCTTTTAAATGCAACTAAATAATCATTGGTCAGGTAGTGTATGACTATCTTCTCATAGACTACAAAGTCTTTTCAGCTTGTTTATAATTGCTATTTCCCCCTATCCAGCACTGAATGCATAGTAGGTGCAGTATAAACGTGAGTGGAAATAATAAGTGAGCTAGTGAAGTGGAAGCTACAGCCACTAGAATACCATGCCTTTGGAAAGCTCTGAGGTCAACATACATCCAGCAGCAGGTTTGAGAGCAAATGTTCTTCCTGCATGTGGGATGCTCCCTCCCCATAAGTGATGCTTGAGGAGGATGCACTTAGAGTTCATGCTAATGATGATGTCTCTTGGCTCTAAAGAGGGATTTAACTTCAGAAATTAAAATTATAAGATGAAAATTAAACACATATTTTTAAAGTTCATGTTTCAGTAAGAGATTTCAACTGAAAATAATAGAAACTGCTTCCAACTCAAGTATGCCATGTATTTTTGGGGAAGAATCAGAGAATCAGTGGAAAGGCTCAAGGTGAGACAGAAGGCAAGAAAGACTGGAGAACAAGAACCCCAGGACAAAGAGGAGCCTGATTAGAATCTCAGGCTGGCCATATCCCCAGTCCCACCAGGTCCCGACTATACCCTCACTGCTGCTGACTCTGAATGATGTCTCTCATATCCATATGTCTCTGTCTCATTTCTCAAGATTCAGTATAAATGAGATGGTCAGATTGTCCCAACTTGAGGGGCAGAGTCCTGGCTGCTCAGCATGAGACATGCCTGCCTATTCTGTCACAATCCAAGTAATGACAGAGCCCACAGCTGTGGAGTAGCTTTGAAATACTAGGTCAGCAAACATTTATGACACACACATTATAATGAGAGGTAAAATGGCACCATGAACAAACTTTATAGGTACAAATGGTGGTTTTCTCATTTGCAGAACAGAAAAACAGATCAGTATTTATTCTATTCTATATCACATTCCCAAACTTCATGTTGTTGTTGTTTTCACAAGACCAATGCTCAGCTCTCAAATGTTCATTAACGGTAAAAATAAATAAGAATAAAGATGGTAAAAAACATTGGTAAAGTGTGTGACAGTGAATTTTATATATTCTAGAAAAGGCCTTCAGGGTTTTATTGTGGTTTTATGAAGAAAAAAAGGCAGAGAGCAGTGAAAGGGCTTCTCTTGGACCTGGCTCGAGGCCAATCAACCAGGAAATAACTCAGATTCCCTCATAACCAGTTTTGCTGAATCCATTCCTCCATCTATAGAAAAGTTATGACTGTCAGATTTGTATCGCACATAGCTTTTGATAATAGAGCTCACCAAAAGTCTAGATCAGTGCTTGCTGACTGGCTCACAGGCCATGTCCAGGTTGTCATCTGCTTTTGCATGTTATGTTGGTACCCAGTCATACCCATTCATTTTGCATTGTCTGTGGCTCCTCAGAGATCTTCTGGCCTCCAAAGCTGAAAACACCATGTAGGGTTTTCCAGGAAAAGTACGCAGACTCCTGGCTCTTATAGTTTGTGTCTAGATGTCCTCCCAAAGCCTCATTCAGTCATAGAGCTTTCTCAAAGGTAGCTGAATCTGCAGTGTACGATGCTGGGGTTAAGGATGTGTGATTACTAAATCAGTTCACTGATTGGTTTGGCACAGCTCTGGCTGGGATGACGGATGTGAGTGCTACACCCACCCTAGGGCAGGTAGCCTGTACACAACCTGAGGGACAGAAAGAGGCCTGTCTCTACCCTAATTGCCTTTACTACTGTAGTCTCCGTGAACTGTTCTCTGCAGTGGCCCTCTGCCAAGCCACCCTGCCCTGAAATCAGTCAATTACGGACTGAAACCTTTACAAACTGTGAGCCAAATAAACCTTTCCTCCCATAACTTTTGACGCTGGGTATTTTGTCTCGGCAAGAGAACTAAGGCACTGATGTAGAGTTCAGAGCCACTTCAGTTCATGGTTCTTAATACTAAGGTGCATTCAAGCAGAGAGAGCAGCCTCTGTGTATCAGGATTTGTGAGTTACTCCATGACAACACCCTTCAGTCATGGGGAAGTTACCTCCACCATGCTCCCAAAATTGCAGGTTTTGTGTGAGTGCATTAAGCGTCACTTTATGAGATGTAAACATGGACATGTATCCCAGAATCACATATAAATGATATATATGAGACTTGGAACAATGGTTTCATCATTTTCTTAAATTGTCTATATTCTTCCCATCCGTTGGCATAGTCAAGTGCAAAAGTGCAAGTTGGCCTGTGTTTTCCACATAAAAATCAATGTAGGGGCTGGGGATTTAGCTCAGCGGCATAAGCGCCTGCCTTGCAAGCAGGCAGTCCTGAGTTCGATCCCCGGTACCGATAAAAAGGAAAAAAAAAAAAAAAAGTCGATGTAAATGCCAGACCTTGTTACCTTTCACTGCCTAAAATCTGTATACTTTTTCATTCTTAGGTGGCTTACAATGGAAATTTGCCAAATTGATTTCTCCCTTCCCACTGCAGCTCCACCACACACTCATTCTGCGAGGATTACGCTCTATAGGCGGGGGTTCGATGTAACTGGAGGAAGAGATGAGAAAACCAGGTAAGCACCATCCACAGGCTCCTTAGTTATTCAGAATCCAGGCAGCTGAGTCAGAAATTAGGGGAAACACTTCATCCTTCATATTCCAGTCACATTCTCCCCTAGAGGTGACTCTGGACTGCATCTCACCAAGATACTTTGCTTTGTTAGATTATCCAAGAAAAGAGAGACAAGCTCTTTGCTGCTAGACACCTAGACAGCTGTGATACAGGGATACACTTTTCCCTTCCTAAGTCACTCTTTTCTTTCAATGGTATCCAAGCATATGAGGCTCATGCTGTGAGGAGAGTCAATAAAACTGGGGGCTGCAAAGAACTTCCCTGAGACTTGGAAGAAGCCACAAATCCCCTCTCTGGCTTGAAAGTACCAGCACAAATATGCCTTGCTCCCTACATATGAAAAGGCATGCAGTCATGGGATGGTGGCTTAAGGGGAAAATTGGGGGCTGGTGTTTTCTTCTGTGCATAGAAAAATGACCCTTTCTTTGTCCTTGGCAGACTTTGTATAATGAGATTACTGTGCAATCCTTGTTGCTTGTCTTAGAAGTGGTCTTATCTGAGGGACAGGGAGGCATTTTACATGTCCGTCTACTGTATGCATTATCTCCCAGCTGCTCCTTTTAATTTCATTTTCAAGTCAGGGATTTGCAGTTGCCTGAAGAGAATAGAAATACAGCACCAGAGCCCTCCACCCTGCCAGACCCCAGGGCTTCTGGGCACCCACATTAATGCACAAAATCTGCCAAGCACTGGGATGACCTCCCAGCCCCCACCTGTTGTCACAGGCTATAAAGAGCACTGAGGTCTGTGGGGAGACAGAGGGCACGGAGGTCACTGTTGTTGTCGTCTTTCAGTCTCCTCTCAGCCTGCTCTGAGTCAGTTCCAGTCACTTGTGGCACCATGTAATGCCCCTGAGGGGGCTGAATGCCAGAAGGGCAAAGCCAGGATTGAGCCGTAATCCTGACTCTATTGGGCCAAAGCCCTCATCAGTAAATGAGGAGTGTAAGGCAGTGATACTGAACTCTGCTTGCCCAGCACCCGAACTACAATAATTCGCCTCTGTTGACCATGGTTTGCACAAACACAGAATATTATACCAGCCTTTTCCACAACATACTGGAGGGAAAGAGACGATGAAGAGAGGGGATTAAAACATGCAACAGGAAGGAAAGGGTCTTCTCTGGTCCTCCCTCTCTTGGTTCGGAAGATCTGAAGAGACCTTCATGAAACTCAGGAGTTCAGGCTTACACAGCCATCACCCCAACTTGCACTCATGGAGGTGAGAAAGGATATATAACCCTCTTGGTTATTACAGATGGCTCCAGCACCCAGGTGCATGCCATGTGGATGGGGATGCACCACAGTAAGTCCCCAGTAAGCTGGGCTTCTATAAAGAGAGCTTTCATGCAGAGGCAGTGATGAAGATTCCACTTCCAGCACCTGGCCTTTTGGTGTTGTTGGCAGAGCTGCTTCTCAGCCAGGCTTAAGACTCCCCAGCTATACAACCCGGACTTAACCAGATCAGAAGCTGCAAGCTCAAGTACCTGCATCAAGTATTGGGGTGATATAAATAAAGATATGAACCAAAGAGCTGAGTATAACAAAATAGGGATCCATAGGGACACAGGCACAGTGCAAAGCAGGCCACGCCACCCTCTTCACCCCATGCTGCCTACCTTGCCAGATTCCTGATTTTGTAAGAGGAATTTGACATTCTGAAAAACACCCCAGTATTAAATCTTGATGTACCATTCATTTAAATTGTGAGCATTTTTGTGGACAAAAAAGTACACATTTGTGTGTCAGATTTACCATGAACTGAGGCTGTATAATCTATAGAAGGAAGTGATCATTAAGGTAACTTTGTGGTCTAAGGATTTGTGATTCTCTGCCTGCTCCTTGAATGGGAAAGTACTGTGTGACCTTAAGGAATAAAGCTCTGGTTAGATCTAAGAGGGTTCAAGGTTAGGGAGCCGGAAGCTTCCTCTGATCCAGGGCAGCTGCAGGGTAATAGCAGCCAGAGTGTCTGAATCATCCCTGCACAGATACTTGACATCTTCTCATTGTTTGTACAAAGTGAGCTGTAAGATTTACTCATTTCCTTGAGAAGACAGAAAGCAAGCAAAGAACATAGTCAGAGTACAGTGGAGGGAATGGTTTCTGGCTAAGCAGAATCTGTAGCAATGAGGCCTGTTGATTCTTCCAGCAAAGGCTCTACAGGACCCTGCTGTCTCTACAGGACTCCTTTTCACCCCTCTCTCTTTCTCTCTCAGTTGTGAGACTCTTTATGCCAGGAACTACACCCTTGGACCACACCCAAAGCATCTTGATGGGGGAAATACCTTGGAAACCTCAGATCTTAAAGGATGTTACCATCTTTCCCCAGGCTCCCATGTACGTGACCTTCTGTTGGTTATTTGGAGGACTGTTGGTTCTGTTGGTTATTTGTGTTCCAGGTTCAGTGGATCACAACCCCTCTCTTGCCTGCTGAGTCAATTTACTCTGTGGATTTCATTTCAATAATGGTTCTCTGAGGAGTGCACTGTGGGTTTCCAGTTTCTTGGCTGAGAAAGCAGAGGCTAACAGAAGCTAAAAAGTTTGTCCAGTGTTCACAGCCAGAGGGACAGAACCAGCTCAGGTCAAGGCAGAAATGTTATTCTCGGATTGAGCATGGGTCTTGTCCCAGTCAGAGAGAAGACCAGGGCTGTGGATCCTTCCAAACAGCCCCAGCTGCACAGCCCACAGCTCCACCTGCCCACGCCAGCACCTACATGCTCAGCCCCTGCCTTCCTCATGCAGAACTTGGGCAGGGTTTGGGGCAGAAGGCAGGTCACTGAGGAAGAGGAGCTGAGAGGGGCACCCTCTTCACAAAGAGGAGAGGAGACAGACAGCGTCAGAAGAAAATATGCTCAAAATCCTCATTCCAAAACTCTCATAGTCCTGGAATATGGAACCATCATACGACCAAAGGGAGATGAGTTCAGCCTGGCTATGGATTTGCAGTCAGGGATCTGGCATAGGGTAGGACCACTCTTTCTTCTAAATAATTACATACAATCATTTTCAAAGGATTAGGGAAGTTTGATTGGTTTTTGTTTGCTTTTTTCTTTGTGCTGAGCACAAGATTTCCAGGCCAAGAACCTGTATTTACTTAAGGGCATTGATGTCGCATGCTAAGTCCCTTCCCGATGCTCAATCTCATCTGCCTTCAGAGCAAACCTACACGTGAATGGCGTGTGTATCCTTACTGCACAAATAATCAAACTGACTCCAGGAAGTAGAAGTGACTTTGAAAATGGCCGAAACCATTATAGGATAGAGCAGGGATTCAAACTCAGTCTGCCCCCAGAAAATACAATTTTACATACAGTGTTGCTGTGTGTCCCTCAAATAAGAAAGCTGGGTGTTGTCACCTAGTGCTTACCATATGCAGGCACAGTGCTGAACTCTTTAATTTAAATGTAGCAGTTAACCCACGATACAATCTATGTGCAAAATACTGTTTCAAAGGTTAAAGGGACCTGCCCCAAAGCCACAAGTTTAGAATCAGAAGTAGAAAGCAGTCCATTTGACTGTAAGTATCCCCTTCCTCTGAGCCTAGTTACTCTTCTGAATACTTAAATGACACTTGTAGGACCAGGTGAGTTAAGGTAAGATGAAGGAGAGGAGGGGGAAAGGAGGGGACAGGGACACCAGTGGAAGAGGGGTGCCAGAAAGGAGTATTCCAGCTAGCAGATGAGCCAAAGGAGTAGGCCAAGGGGTTGGGTTATAATTTACACATGCTCATGAAACATGCTTCCCATGACCCAGACTATAGCCTTCTAATCTTAAGAAGAGAGCCCCCTCCACCATGGGGAGAGACATTTGGTGAGGAAAATGTTGGAAGGAGCAGAGGGATGTGCATCTGTGTGCGGGTGCCTGGAACATTTCTGAATCCTTTTTGCATTTTTCAATAAGATTCAAAATCATAAATTATGTAAAGCCAGAAAGCTAAAAGGGCAGACCCTTTCTGGAGTTCATTTCAAGTCTGAAGTTCAGAACACTTTTAATGACATAATTGCAAAAAGCAAAAAATCTATCCGAGTGAAACTTTTCTTTGAATAAGGAATTTATTCCCAGACAGTGGTGCAGTGTTCCTCTTTCTGTCACTGGGGCTCAGGGAGCTGGAGGAGGAGAATGAGGAGAAACTATGGATGGACAGAGGACAAGATTTTATTTTTATCCAGAGCCTACAGGCTCATTTCACCATCCTAGAAACAAATCAGTAAGAATTTTTCTTTGGATTGAGAGACCATGAATTGTATGATGTAAACATTAGTATGTTCCTCCAGAATCTTTTGAGACTTATTAACATGTTGAAGAACATATTATCTGCACATGATTAAGAAAGGAAATCAACAAGTACCAAAAAGTATACACTGAAAATTGAATCTTTCTCCCAATCTTGACTTCAGCCCTTCATTTGTTGCATCCAAATGTATCTATTCCTGCCAGATTCTGTCTTCCCAAACAAATTCTCTACTTCAACAATCTTTCCCATCTATGTGTTATTGTAAGTTATTAAGGTGTGAGCTCTTAATCCTGAACCCTGGGTGTGGGTTCATGTCTTAACGTGCCCCAGATCTCTCAGCTTGGCTGGGTTCCTTAGCTTCTCTGAGTCTCATTTTGATCGGTGAAATTGGAATAATTTTGGGACCTATCCTCAGGGGCTATTGGGAGGATTAGTTGAGTTAATCATTGTACAGCTTTAGAATACTGAATGGCACATTAACTTAATACATGTTAGCTGCTGCTACATGAATTTATCCTTTTCCAGATAAATGATGAAATGCTATATGCACTTGATTGAATCTCACATTTTTGCAAGATGATACCTAACAATATCCTCTCTGCACTCCCTCGTAAGAGTAGGATAATATCCCACTGTGTGAAAGTGTCATAACTGAGCCAGCTCACCACAGATGGAGATCATGGAGAATTTTCTCTTGTTGTCAGAGTGCTACAGCAAAGACAGCCTCCGTAGATGTCTCTCTTGTCACAGTGTTTGTCACCAACATGATTAGTCTGTTTAGGCTAACTAAAGACTGGTAACATGTAAATTCCCAAACTCAATGGCTTCATTCAAAGTATAGTTTCCTTCTCACGTGCCTCCTAGGCCAGTGAAGATTTTAACTTGCCTTCTAAAGCTCTCCTCCTCCAGTGCTGACTCCAGGACACCAGGTTCCAGGTTCTTCCAAACTATAACTCAGTGTATCAGATGTATATCAGAGTTCCTAGCTTTGTGGAGGGAGCAGAATTACACATACCTGCTTATACAGTTCAGGCAAGAAAAAAACATCATATTACCCTCAGTCCCACCAGTGAGAATTCAATCACAAGGTTCCACCCTAACCACAAGTATGGCAGGGAAATACAATTTTCTAAAGTCTCCAGGAAGAAGAAATCGTGTGGCAAGACTCTAGACCTGGATCATGGATAAATGCTAGAAGTTGCCAACAGGATATATTTTAAATCTGAAATATTTTACAGATTCCATACCAATCAAAGAATTCACTTAATCTTACTGAACAACTGTAAGTCAGAAATAGCCTCCAGATGAAATAATGTTTATTAAAGAATCTGTGTTTCACTAATCAGAATTATATTTACACTTCAAAACAATAATTATAAATAACACTAGGTTATAAATACTCTTTATTTTATTAATGAGAATTGGTGCACTTATAGATCTCAAAACTTTTGAAATAATTCCTTTGACCCCAGGAGTTGCAAAGCAAAAAGTTCAGCCATTGATCCTTTGTCAAAGTGCTCAGAAGTTGATTAGAGTCTCTCACGGAGTGATTCATGAAAGTCTACTCAAATCTGCTCTAATTCTCTAGTGTGAACTTGTAAGGAGCCTCAGATTTGCCTTCTGCCTTGCAATTGTACACCTTCGGCCATCTGTTGTCAGTAGGCTGTCATTGGTGTGTAAAAGATGTAGGTCAGGTCATAGTCCTCCCTCAGTAGTTCTCATTGTTATTTGGAGGCCCAGAAAACTCCGGGCTGAGAGTAACTGGCTGCCTTTCCCCTTCTCCAACTTTATCCATTTCCCCTTGAAAGACCCTTTGGCTGGCTTTGATCAAATTGCCCTATTTTCTGTTTCTTGTTCCTTATTGTGATCTTTTCCTTTGAATCTTCTTTTCTGTCTACCTGGAATATTTTCCCACTACTGTTCATACCCAGAGTCTAACTCTCTTCACCCCTCAAGATTCATCTTGGAAGGTGCATGCACCTAGATGCCTCCACACAGGGGTCTCCTTTTCATACATTCGCCACATGAAATTCAAGTTTATTTGTTATTTGTAGGTTTCTTGTCCTGTCCCAACTGCTTGCCAGAATACAAAGCCTATGAAGTTAAGGATACTGTTGTCTTGTTATTGGTGTATCTGCAGCACCCTAGAAACTCATACTTACTACAAGTCTGCAATGTTGGATCGTTTTGTGGGTGCTGAGTACCACTCACTCTGAAATAATTTGCTGAAACTATTATACCCAGTAAGAAATTATTTTCTTTGGATGGATATTTTATTTACTCAACTGACACTTGGAGCACTATGAAGCATGATTCACATCAGATTCACTTTGGAGAGTTTTTGTGAGAGTAGTTATTGAGAGGAAAAAGGGAGAGGAGAGGGGCTGTTGTTTGGAGGTAAGGACACGTGAAAATGTAGGCATCCCTGGAAGGAAAGAAAGGTCTAATAGGGAGAAGTTTGGAGAGCTCATTTTCTGAATTTTCACAAAACTTGTACAAGTGCAGAAAGCAAGTGATGAGATTTATCAGGAAGGATCATGGTAAGTCCAGGGCAGGGCATTCATTATTCCTAATACAGCAACAAAACAGAGGAAATAAATTGTGCAAAATATCTAGAACCCTGACCTAATTATGACCACTTGTGGCCTCAGTTGGGGCTGGACATGAAAGCAGGGGAAATGCTAGCTGCAGCCTTTCTGTGGCTATGCCATTCAGGCTTCCTGTTGAGGGCACACATGAATGAGACATGCCACCCAAGAACTCGTTTCAACAGAGGAACCAAAGGAGTTTCTCTTACTTAAGAGTGAGCTTAGAAACCCTAGAAGCCTTGAGAGTATGTGGAAGAGCACCATGCTGAGCTCAGAGATATATCAAGGAAGGCTTCTTGGAGATGTTTGGCTCTAATCAAGTGATAAAACCTGAGTTGTGCAAATAAAGCACTTTGGCAATGTCTGACCAAGGGAGACGATCTTGAGGTCCAGGGAGGAAAAGTTGAGCATGCATTTAGAAATGGGGGCTCATCTCCCTGCCTCAAGGTCAGATGTCCAAGCACACCTTTTGAGAGGTATCTGGAATCATGAACTCTCCTGAGACTTTCTCTTTATGCGTGCTGAGAGTCAGCCCAAATACAAGAACAAATCAAGGATCCCTTTGATTAGGGAGTTGTGCTGTGCTATGAATTTCTAAACTACTAACAGTACTCCCTGCAATCCTTTGTGTTTATTCTGTTGTTCAGCACTGTTTTGGCACTTCACATACTGGTTTTTCATTTAGAAAAAGTAAGGAAGACAGTATCACCTCATCTAGGGGATACTATTCCAGTTATTTAACTAACAACCTATTTCATAGGCATAGAAAACTATGAGTGGGGAATGTTGCTAATATTTTTACTAGTCAAAGAACTCTTAAAGAAAACCTACCACTCACTCAAGACCTCACATGGCCCAGACTCTGGAATCAGGTACTCTGAATGCATTGACTCACTAAGTTTCATCTTCACTCTACTTTTGCAGGATAAAATACTGACATTGAGAAGGGGGGGGGGGCTTAATTTAATTTGCCCCAGGAAATGTGATATCCACATCTCATCCATTTTTTCCAGCATACTTCTGAGAGGTTTCAGAGCAGCACATATTGATGCTTCATGCATTTATGAGTCAATGTTGACTTTTTTAAAATTCAAGTCCTCATCTAGTAATTCTGGGGTGTGGCCTAAGCCATTCTCCCAGATAAGGCCAACACTGCTAGCCAAAGGACCACACTTAGAGCTCCAAGGTTCTAATCTACATAATGCCCATTTGCCAGGTAAGAAGCTGGACCTTATGGCTAACAGAATTCTGATTCTGTAGAAAGGAAAGCCAAAGCTTAGGAAATTCGGAGTTCTTCTGCATACCAGTTTACTTTGTCAAGGACAAATGAGGGACTCTGAGCCAGTGTAACCATGCTGTGTCATCAGCTGACACCTAGGAAAAGCCTCCGCTCAAATCTCCAAGGGGTCTCTTCCAAGCCACCTTCCAAAATGCTCTGACTATAAACATGGTGTTTGATAAGGGATTATTCTCATCTACTGACAGCAGTGATGGAATGCAAGAGTTGGAGGTGGAAGGTGGATCCTTATAGAACTCAAATCAGTCTCTGCTTTCAGCAAAGCAAAGAGCAACTTTGCTTGAGAGACAATTCTGGGGAGATGCCCATACTATATAAGTACTGTTTCAGCATCTTTTTGAAATAATACTACAAATATTGCAAACATTGATGGGATCTGAGTGCACCTTTTTCAGGAGATGCAAACATTAAAGTATTCACTACAGACAAAGTATAGAAAAAGCAAGTCAAATTATAGTCATTTGCAAGGCCTCTATCTTCAAAAATTTTCAGACACTTGCTCGGTGTTTGTTGGGAGAGTACAGCACACTATAGAGAGAAAATAAAGGAAATATACTTGTTTCACGTGCTCAAGAAATATGCAAAGGAAATAAACAATCATAGAACCCAAGTGAGCTAATCCATGTGCCAAACCTCCAGCCATGGGATCACTTTTTCTTGGTAGAGGTAAAAAGATCATTATTGCCAGAGAAATGAAACGGAGAAGTGATTGGAAATGTCATGCCTTGGGTGCGTGAGCATTATTCCAATAATCAATCACTCAAATTGAATTGTTTATTTGTACATCTGATTGTCTTTGCATTATTTAGAAGCTATTTAATGGCAGACAGCCTGACAGCATGCATCTAACACATGCCAAATAGATTTAGGAAACTCAGAAGCATCTCTTTCTAATTGTTAGGACAAGCATATTGATTGCTAATTCTACTTTCAGCGTTCTCTAAAGCACTTTATGTCCTTGGCAGGACACATGTACACATACACACACACCACCACACACACACACACCATTGCAATGGAGGACCCTGAAGAAGGCATATTCCCTGAACGGGAAATGGATAATCTAGCCAGCATAACAGAAATGACCACGTCCTGCTAGAGCTACCAGGCCCAGATCTGACACAGAGGTTAAAGGGGCTGAATTTTCCAGGTGGGTAAGAAGCCCAACAACTAGTTATTCTGTGTTCTCTGGGTCCAGAAACATGGCCACTTGGGCAGAGAGATTTACTCTGCCTGGCTGTGACTGCCTGACACTCTCTAGGGAAAGCTGAAAGAACTGATCCACAGATGGGGATGGGTGAGATTAATTCTCACCATGGTTTTTCATTCTGCAAGACAACTGTCAGGCCCTGGAAGGATGATATCTTCAGCCTCAGCCCGTGTCTCTTACCTAGACCAGCAGTGTGGCTGTCCATATGACACAGAGTCCCATTCCTTCCTGTCCTTGCCTCTCCCCAAGTTAGAGCTTCCGGGGGAGCTTTATCGTACCTCCAGGTTTGCTTGAATATTAAAGACAAGAAATTAAAAAGTAATATCATTAATATTCTGGTAGATGATGGCTCATGTCTGTCTCTTGAAAAGAAAGAGGGAAAAATGTCTCCAATCTACCATGTCTGCTCTGTAGGAATGCTTCTTTCTTTCTTCTTTTTCCCCTGTCAAAGTTGATTTTCCCGTCCTCTTTTCTCCCACAGCCTCCCCTTTAGGGAAATGCACACGGTCAGTGGTGCCTTTCGCAGCACCAGTGGGAGCCTGGATTTGGGTCAAGAAGCTGCCTCAGCCACAGGGAGGCGGAGCCCCCAATCAGGCCCCCTCTCCCAGAACGGCTGTGTATTTACACTTGGCAGAATGTAAGGAAATCAAAGTGAGGGAACTTGGAGAGACTCACAGCTAGCAATAGCTTTTGCAAAATGACATTTTGATGAGTAAATTAAGCAGTGGCTTTACTCTCTGGATGTTTCCAAGGTAAAGCTTGGAGAAGAAGAGTGACAGCCATTTTTCAAGCCAGGAAGTTCTTTGTCAATAATCACTGACACTTTGATGAACTCACAGGGCTCTTGGGTTTCAGGCCCAACCGTGGCTGAACTAGGATGTGAAGAGGTCGCTCACCTTCCTCTTTCAGAGAATCCGGGCCCTGGCTTCTCTGTCTCCAGCCCAGCGTCTGAGCTGTTCTTAGGGGCATGTTAGGAAGTGCTGGGAGTCTCCAATGGAAAGGTGTGGAATCCAGGTCTCTAACTGCTCATGGCACAATAGGAGGAAAGTGGTCAAAAGGACAGATCGCACAGAGCAGAGAATAAATAGCTCAACCTAGTTTAGGTGTTAATTAAGAAGAATCTGGGAAGTGATGCTGTGTAGAGTTTTAAAGGAGGAATAGGAGCCTGGCAATAGAACAGCCTGTGAAGCTGTGAAGGCAGGAAACAGGAGAGACAGTCTCCGATTTACAGATGTCCCAAGTTCTTCCTCAGGCTCCAGACTGCACTGCCCTGAGCCTCATAGCTTGAACCTTCAAAGGCATTCACCCCAGTGGTTCCAATGGAGCCTGGTTAGGAGACATCTCAGCATCCCCAGAGGAGGAGAGGGGCATTGGACTGGGTCAGGTCTAGAATATGTTAGGAAGATGAGGCCTACAGAACATGAAGCTTCAGGGCAGCCTCAGCCACTGGATCTATGTATGAAATGTTTCTTTATAGTTTATGTCACTCTTAGGTAGAGGAAGAGAAAGCCAGGGATGCTAGATGGGAGGTTGAAAAGAGAATCCAAAACCCACTCTCCTCTTCTGAGCAAAAACATCCTTTTCCCATAGGCTTCGGCAAACCCCCCAAAAAAGCAGTCTCTCACTCTCAAAGTTGGATGGTTGTAAAATCTTCCCTCAGCTCTCAAGAGTTGTCAGAGTGCATTTGTGCTAAAAAGCCTCTTTTAAATATCAGTCCAGCATCCAAGACCAAAGCTCAAGTCCCCTTCCCACCCCGCCCATGTTCCCATTCCCCCTCCTCATCCTGTCTCCTGTTTATTTTTAGTGGTGATAAACCCAGTTCCTAATCTTGAGAGTTGATCTTTTTGAGTAAATTTAATTAACTACATTTTTAACTCCACTCTTCTTGGCTTTGGCAGGAGACAACCATTTGTCTTACAAATGACTGGCCTGATGGAAAGACAAGAGAAGAGAAAAGATGGTATCAGAGCCAGCAGCTCTTCTCTCCACCCCTCATCCAAAAACCAGCTAATGTTTGCCCTGTGGACCATCAATGTCACTGCAGACTCTAGACTGGTGGCTGATAAGGGTGGAACGGTACAGGGAGGAGGAAATGCTACATCTGACTCTGGCCAAGCAATGAATGAACAGCAACTCATGGAACAGGAGTGTCCACACCTGTATTTGTGTGAGCATATATGCATGTATGCCTATGGACATGTATGTGCCTGTGAGTGCATTGTGTGTGTACATGTGTGTATGTGTATGCATGCAAGTATATACGTGCCTGTGTGTATACTTTGAGTCTGTGTTCATGTGAGCTTGCACATGTGTGAATGTATGTGTGCATGCATGTATGCATGTGTGGGTATACTGTGGGTATTTGTGTATGTGACTGTATGAGTGTGAACATACAGTTAATACATATATCTGAATGCATGCATGTGACTTTTTGTACATTTGTAAGTGCGTATATTCTGGGTGTGTGTGTGAAGTGTCTGTGTGCATGCAAGTGTATTATGCATGTGTGCAAGCTGCATGCATGAGCATATTCTGTAGTGTGCACATGTGTGAGGTCATGTGTGCATATGCATACTTGTGCGTCTCAGGCAGGGGACTCACACGTCCATTGACATTTTGGCCTCCTACCAGGGTATTAAATGTAAAGGGGTCAAAGCAGCTTGTTTTTTCTCCCGCTATTTTCCCCTTCTCTATTTTTATTAAATGCTGATTATTAATATTAGAAATGGAACGCTGCCATGAGAAACCATTTGCAGTTAATAAGGCTGTCACTGCTGCCTGGAGAGTTAATAGAAGACCGGGGAAGCCATGTGAGAATCACTTAATAGCTGCGTTAACGAAGTGGGTCAGAAGCAAGAGATGCAGACTGTCCAGGGAGCCTGGCCGGTTTCTGTCCAGGCACACCGGCCAGACCAGGACTTCCCCACTCCCTGCAGGGACCGGGGTCATGCCTGGGTGTGTGCAGCTGCTGGGTCGCAGGCCAACTGTGTGCAAGGAGCTTGGGGAGCAGCCCTCTCAGGCCACAGCTGTAAAAACACTGGTGCTGCGTTCAGGCAGGCCGACTAGACTGTCCCTGAGTGGGGAGGGCTGCAGGCCAGGACCAGGCCTCACCACTTTTCTGCAGATGGCTCGCACGAGGCTTTATTTCTGCACCTAACGCTGGGTCATGACCAGTCTAGGAATGGGAATCTGGGGAAAGTGAAATGACTGGGCACTAAGGACAGGTTTTTGAGATTTTGAAGCCAGATGATCCCTGGGGAAAGAACAAATTCTGAATCAGTTCCTGGTGGTTCCACGTCATTCCATCTCATAGAGAAAGGAAGGGCAATGGACCTCGAGTAAGTATTCAGCCTCTGGATCTAGGACAGATGTGACTAAGAGCGATCACTTACCCCTGGCCTAGGAGATACACATCTCCCTCCATGAAGAACTCCGACACAATAAACAGTAGCTTTGGTGGTGAATGGAAGAGGAATATCTGAATTGCAGCCCTGAATTCACCATGTTTTCCCATTCTTAGGACCATTGGAGGACGTAATGAACAAGAGCAATTGGCTGCTTATTACAGGTCACAAAGCCATATTTCCATGTTACTGATGGTGGGTGCGGGGCACATGTGTGCCTATGTGGTCTGAGTTTATTTTCTTTTCTTTGTTTATGTCTAGACAGTATGTCCGTTTGCCTGTGAGCATGCAGATCTCCCAGTGTGTGCAAAAACACACACAGTTTTTTCATATCAAAAACCTACATGTTGGTGTGAGTGTGCTATTAGCATATCAGTGATAATAGCACCAGATACCCTCCTCTGCCCCTTTTCCTGTCCCTGTTACCTCCGTCAGATAGAAATGCACTCTGAAACCTTGGCAGCAGAATCTTTTGGGAGTGCCGCATAGCTGAAGAGCTACTCAGGGTGAGGCTGGGAGAAAGCAATCAGAACTGAGGAATGTGAATGAAATAATAATCATCCTGATAACAACAGCATTCCAAGAGCTCTAAGGAAACCAGAAATTTCAGAATTCTTTTTCTCATTTGACCACTATTTTGCCATTTCTAGGAGACTCAGTTAGTTGGTCTACACGCACCCCTAACTAGGGTTAAATTCTATCAGCCCAACAATCAAGTGAATACTTAAAGTCTGCCAATAGGAAGTGGTTGAGTCACTGAAACCCTGACTTCAGCAGTGCACCTTGTGCAGCTAGACATGTATCAGCACACTGCAGCTATCAGTAAATAACTGCTAGTTGGTGGGGAGAGGAGCTCACATGAAAAGTCTAACAAGTATACATACCTTCTTGCTCTTTCAACTCACTGATTTTCAGCCCCTAGATATGAGTTCAAAATCCACCTCCACCATTCTCTAAATGTGTCCTTGAACATGATGACTCTGGCAATCTGCTGTGATTTTTGTCTGCCTATGAAATGGCAACGAGCATACCCACAGAACAATGTACTCAAAAGAAAGCAGTGAAATCATGTTTAGAAAAGCAATAAACTAGAAGGAAGTTTTCATTAATTTGGGTTCCCCTCTTTATTCTCTCCATTGAAAACCAAGCCAAGAGCTACTTTTGAAGACAGAGCCAGTTTGCTGATAGTTGCAGGAATAGGATCAAGGGTCTAGAGTTCAAATCTTATCTCTGCTAGTGCAGAAGCTGCAGCCTTCAGCAAGGGACCATATATAACATCCTTTTACTTGGTGTCTTCATCAATAGAATGGAAATCCCTTACAGGTCCATTTTGAGACTCCCACAAACAATGCATGTTAACAGAGCTCATCTTTTAAAAATCAATAGCTATTATTTTTACTTATATTGGTGAAAGTGCCTAATAGATGCACAAGTTTCCACTTGGTCACTTTAAGCAAGAAGCACAGGAGACCTACCTGCATGGCACATGGATGTAATCCCTGCACTGACAGAGTTTAAGGTAAGAGGATCACAAGTTCAAGTCCCACCTGGTCAACTTAGTGAAACTCTGTCTCAAAACAATAAATTAAATGGGCTCAAGTAAGAAAGCCCTTGGTTCAACCCCCAGGACTACACACTACACACACACACACACACACACACACACACACACACACACACAAACACACACACACACACACACACACACACACACATGCAAACTTACACACACAGGAATAGGATGATGGATGGAACTGTTTTCCTATGCAAAATCTATTTCTCATGTAATGATAAAAAGCAGAGAACCCTGCTTTGAGGAGAAAAGGTCTGCTACACTTTGACATTCAGACTCAGGACAAATAATGGTCCTGTTTGACATCAAGATGAATTGCTCTAGACCCTGCCAGTGCTGTCTCCATTGGAGAGAGACAGCCCTAATAATTCAGGATCCATTCAGGCCAACATTTACTGAGAAAGGCAACAGGAAATCTTGAGCAGGGTCTTTGGGAGGGGCAAGGCAATTGACCACTGACCTTCAGAATTCAGAGATCTTTTGAAACAGCCTGTGAGGCAGGCACAAGTTAAATACTTAAAAAGCAGTCACTGGCCATTTGAGAACCCTCAGAGTGCAATTTAAAAGATGGCAGCTTGGAGCCTTCAGTAGCAGTGCCAGCAGCCGACTCGTTTATATCTGCAGGGGTTCACTCACCTATCAACACATGCTATAGCAGGCCAAGAAAAGCCCAAAGTGCTTGTCCACACTTGTCCAAAGAGTTCACTTGACTGACGTGCTTTAGTTTCCTTCTTGAATTCACTCCCTTTTTTTCCATGCATAAAGTCTTGGCTTCCTAGGAAGATGTCAACCATGTATTACCTGTTGATAATGCCAGCATGGAAAAAGCATGAAAATGTTTAGTTCCAGATAGTTGCCAGAAGAAAAAGACTAAAGCATAAAAGAAGACTTTTCCTGCCAAAGAGAGAAAACTGAATGCGTAAGTCATCTAAGCAGTCATCTAAGCAGATATCTAGTGCCCCAGGATGCTGCCAGAGTCTGGCAGTAAACCCACTGAGTATTGTATCTTATAAGAAAGGAAACAGAGAAGCTTTCATGGAATAAAGGATTCTCAGCATCAGCAAACAAAATCTTACCAATTAGAAGAAAAATAGTATGATCCAGATTTGTAATAGATATTCCAGTTGGCATCCAGGGTTTGGGAAACAAATTACTATAGATACTTGTGCAAAGGGATTATAATTACAGAAATCAGAGAATTCTCTTGTGTCTATACTTCTGCCTGGACATAGATCCATAAATTCCTAGAATTTGAGTATCATTTCCATAGGCCATTGGCTATATCCCTTGATACGATGGTAGGATACAGGACAAGTATCTCACAATGTTTCAATGTTTGCGATGACTTTCAGGTCACTATGCCCCCCATACGTACCTATGACTTGGCTGGAGCTCCCAATAAACTCCACTTGAGGCCGCTCATAACTTCTGAACCATAAAAGTCTTAGGGACAAAATGAGATCAGCCACACCAGTGTTTCAGATACATGGCCACTTGGTTCACCCAGCTACAGCCTCAGTCTAAAACCATCAGCCTGGAGTTTGCCTACTTCTAAAGGGACAGCATTTTTGTAGGATTTTAGTGTTCACTCAGGTTCCAAGCTTATCCAAGCATGGCCACTTCTTTCTGAAAGCAAACAATCCAGGCAAATGATTCTCAAACATATTCAATGGAAAAGCAACCAGAATGGGCTTTGTAGAACAATTTTTAAATGCTAATGTATTATACTTGGAGTAATCAAATAGATATTTTGTGGGACATTAAATTATTATCCCTTCCTACTACCTCTCAGTGGAAATCAATATGAAAGTACCAAAATGCTAAGACAAAGTGAGCACTAAAACTTTAAAAAGAATTTCCCCAGATCAGCTCATCTTTCCCTCCTAGCTGGAAAGTATGGGGGAAGACTTGATTTCCTCTGCGAAGCTCTCCATCTGGGCTCCCAACATCACGATACACAAGGAAGGGGTTTGGAGACTCACTGCCCTACGAAAGTTGACATCCATGGAAAGAACTTGATCGATGTCTCAGGCAGGATCGCTAGGGGAGACAGAGGGCAAAGAGGCCAAGAATCACTCAGCGTCTCCTGGAAAGGTCTGGAGCCAGACTTCAGAAGCCACCTCCTCAAGCCACTGAAAAAGAGTCATCTTTCTCCAATATGAAGGAAAATTTACAAAACCTTGTTACAAGAAATAGTGATTTAAATGACAAATCGTAGAGAGAGCAATGGGAGGGGAATTTAAGTTTATCCAGTCTGCAGCTGGGAAGCTGGTTTTGTGCCCACTCCAATGATTGCTAGAAACTTCTAGGAGCTTTGGGCTTAGAAAGATTCTAAGGTCATTTGGACACAGCAGAAAAGCAAACAGTGACGTGTGACTTGTATTCAAGCAAACTTTGACTTACTTCCAACCTTTTCCCTCACATAGGCAAGGGAGAGGGGGACTACAGAAATAAATCACATCATTTAGAAATAAGTTAGCACTAATCTTGGCCTTTGAATCCTTATTGACAGAATAAAGTTTAATTCAAGTCAATGTATTATATATCCTGGAATATGGTAGACTCTTAAGCCAATGGTGGTACATCTTTTAGAGCTGTGAATGGTAAAAACAGCCTCCTGTGGCACGCACACCATTGGGTCTCCACCACTGCCCCAGGCATATGTAAGCTTCTCACTTCATGTGCAAGACAATTATCCTGAGCTAACAATTTCTTTTAAGTTTGGAAGAAATTTCTTCCAATTTTTTTCCAATTCTGGTCATATTTTTTAAATCTGTGGTACTAGAAATGGATATTTTGTTTGAAAGTAACGCCAAAGGTCTTGCTCGTATGTGTCAATCTCTGGCACGAAGCTTGTATGATTTAGGCTACTTCCTTAAACTTCGGATATTTCTCTTTTTATTTCATTCCAGGATCCCTATACTGAATGCAGTACACTCACCCAAAAAAGTCACATAGAATTTTCTTATTTGCAAACTAAATTTGCTACTGAAGCTCCTAGATTCCCAGAATCCTGAGTTGGGTAAGTGGGAAGTTTCTTGTTCTGTAAAGAGACATTTGGATTTTGATAAAGCAGGGAATAGCTGTGTTCACCATCTGAATAAAAGCATATCCTGCAAAAAGTAGCGTGGGACTGTGTTTATCATCATGGGCAGTCATGCCACAAAATTCTAGAAATGGTGTCAGCTAATCCTATGGTGGACCCAAGGAGGCTGGTCAGTGATTTCTTAGCTGAACACACCGGAAATAGCATGGCTTGTTCAAAAAGTGATAGACTAGTGACAAATATGAATATGGAAATGGTTAATAAAAATGAGTTTAATAAGTGCATAGAAAGCAGAGGAAAGTAGCGATAGAAAGAATGCCTGTTGAATGGGCTTGGTTCAGAGAAGAAACTCATCTTACAGGTCATCCAGGTTCTCCAAAGCCCTGTCAGTCCCTTAGCAGGGAGAATGGAGACAATGACTAAAAACAGATTCACTTTTCCCATTCCAAAACTGACATCAGGGCTCCCTTTAATGCCCAGGGCAGCACCACCAAATTTAAGTTAATGCATAAGGATAAATCAAGGACAGGAATAAAACAGGACCGAGCCACGTTGTGAAATACTATGCGGCCATTCAGTACTGATTTATAAGGAGCCTTTAAAATGGAGAGAATTCCCATGATGTTCTACTGCTAAACGAGAAAGGAAAAGGTGTTCCACAAATCACTATGTGTTATGATATTCCATACAGGGAAATCTGCATGTTGGCTAAAATTTCAGTAAGAGTGGAGCTCTCATAATTTAGGTTCTCATGCTCTATACATTCCAAATTTCCTAAAGTAAGCACGTAAGTTTCATAATTGAAGAGGATCTTAGTATATCATGTAGTCCACCCTTGAATCAAGCAAAGGAAGATCTGAAATATGAAGATCCCTCTTTATATATTCTAACTTTTAGAATATATTATATAGAATATTATTTCCTTGCAGAGATTCTAGACACCATGTCCCAACAATGATGCAAAGTTTACCTAGGTACCTACTTGAACTTTCTCTTGCTACAATTTAAGTGATGTATTAGTCTACATCTAGGTGAAATGCAAGCCTTTTGGGAATCTCTAAATCTCCACTATCTGATTTTTTTCTTAAAATTCAGTAAACATCTTTTGTAAAGGAATTTGGGTTTCATTTCAATTCATTTTTATTGCTTTTCCCAAATTATCTTGCTTTGTCTTCTTTTGAAATTTTATTTTATAGAAAATTAAGGAAAGAACTAGAGCCAGAGCTTTTAGGGAGAGGTTTATTTACAAACACATACATGTACACCTGCGCAGACTTGCACATCTTTCATTTGTGTATAGAAAACTGGATGATAGTTTTCTCAAGAAAGTACCTGGATCTTAACAATGTTTCTTTGTCTCCTTAGCATCTAATACGTTCCATTATTATTATAGTTCCTCCCCTACTGTGAACTCTCATTATGCAAAATTCTAGTGTAAGTGATTTTAATTGTACGCTTTTTACACATTAGTGAGAACTGTACCTTGAGCACATAGATGTCACACTGAAATGTACAATAAAAACATCACACCCCACAATATGGGAAGATGTCACAGTATATTACTGTGTTAGATTAAATAACATATTATCTAATAGTGTATTATTAAGTATACTTTAGTATATTACTGTGTTAGGTAAATAAAATATTATCAAATAGTATATAATACATAATAATCAGGAATTTGTGAGCACCATTACACAGAAAAAAGAATATAAAGAAATCATCCAAAATGAATAACATTAGGTATCTCTGAATGATAATGAAATAAGCCATTTTTTCCAGTTCTATAAAATGTTTCAAGTTTATATTTATCTCTGTGGAGTGTGTATTACACAATCTCAATAAGATGTCTACAAGTATAATGCAATATCTACAAGAATAAATAAAATGCTTTTTAACTAAAAGAGAAAATATTTTAAATTTTTGGATAAAGGATCAGACGCATAAGACAATGCTTTCTATCCTACATACCATCTAAAACTGTGTTTTAAAAAATGACAGTCATTTCATTAATTTTTCAAAGAATGGAGTCCTACACTCAGAAAGTTTGTGCCTCTTCCAAACTTACATGTTCAAATCTAGCCACTAATGTGATGGGATTAGGAGCTGCAACCTTAGAAAGACAATTAGACCATAAGCACGAAGCCTTCATCAGTGAGATTAATGCCCTTATAAAAATTGCCCAGAGAGGAGTCACAGTCATTCTATGGTGTGAGGAGAAAGCAAGAAGTCACAGTTTATGAATAAGAAGTAGAATCTCATTAGTCAGGAAATTTGCCAGCATCTTTATTTTCACTTTTTATTAATTTTTAATTCTTTTTATTTTATTAGTACATGTCTGTCGTACATGCAATTTACAGTCATTTTGGTTACATGTGCATACTACAGAGTGTTGTTTTTTATAACCCCCTTTGCCATTCTTCCATTCATCCAGCATCTTGACCTTGGGCTTCCTATCCTCTCAGACTATCTGTTGCAGTCAAGGGTTGTAAGTAGAACAATTGGAATCAGGACAGAGAATTTATATTATTTTATGATGATCAACCAGAGTTTAACACAAGAAAGTGCGGGAAATCTTTACACAACACCAAAGACTCAGAATATTCAGCAAGGGCCTGGATCCCACAGCAATGTCCTTCATGAGTCCAGATGAAAACCTAGAGCCCATGTCAATGCCTCTCACAAATCCCACTGGAGGTCTAGAGCCCATGAGAAGGACTCATGCCAGTCTCTTTTATGGCTCTGAACTGGGAAGGCCCAAAGATCAGCAGGGGAAGCTAGAAAGTCTATGCTAGCAGGGTGAAGGAGCTGTGCTGGTAGGTTGAGGGTTCTACACTGGAGCTGAGAAATCATGCTTATAATGAAGACCAGGGATGTTCTGAAAAGCACCACAGCCATCCTCAACGACACAGAGGCCCTGAGCTCCTCCAATAATAAGAGCAGTCAAGTACATGCCAGAAAGCCAACATGACACATTTATCCTGGACATTAAATGGCACACATCTTCCCCTCCAAAGCCAGGAAGCGATGCTTGATGTAAGGACCAGAGCTCCCCCAAAGTGAACCACAGCCACTCTCACCAAGATCCTGAGCTCCTCCAACGACCATGGTCAAACTCACACTGGGGAAGCTAGTCATGATGAGCTCCTCCAGGAGAACCAACAGCTCAGAACAACAACACTTAAAGAAACCCATAAAGACTCACTTGTCTTCTCCACATCTCTATTTATGCTGACAACTTTCCTCAGGTGGAACATCCACATTCAGCACTATGCTGATCTAATTCAGCTGGTGTTAAGTTGACCACCAGTTTTTTAATCCAAAACACTATTTCTTTTGTTTATAAGTCACGCAACTCAAAATTCTAAACAATCTGACATTCTTGAAAAGTTCCTAAATACCAAAGGAAAGTGTACAAGTTTCACGATACCACAAGAAAATACCTGAAGCAATTCCACAGTTGGAAAATGGCGCTGACTCATGGAGGGAGGCTTGGGTCTGCCTGTCCCCATGCCGGCCACTGCCCACACATGGTGCTGGTTCACAGGGGCAGCTTGATCTCTCTCTCCATACAGTCCATGAGTGGCCTGAAGCAATTAGTTTACACAGATCAAGATCACGTTAGTCCTATTCTTGGGCATCTGATGTGGACATTAGGTGGCAGTGATGAGGAGCACCTATCAGAGGAAACTATTTCCATCTCAAGCCGGAAAGCAGATCTCCCCATTCCCTTTCAGTGCCAAGTCTCAGACACCAAAGATCATGCATGAGCTCTCACTTTCGGAAGATCCACAATAACGCTACCCTCAGCTACAAGTCATGAACTACCCATATTTAAATGATAGCAATAAATAAAAGAATATCAAATTCTACTTCTTGTTAATAATATAAACTACGAATTTTCTGTCTACTCCTGACTTTATTGTTTTATGTTCATTGAATGCAAAACTATTTCCATCTTGCAGTAGTGCATTCATGATGATAGACCTCTAGATTTGTTTTCTTGAAAACACCTTAAATTCCTGAAATATAAATTGTTTGCTATGAATATGGCATTTATGCCAAAGGATGCTATTCTATAAAAATATTTTACATTGGTCATTACTGATCAACAATTTGGATTTTTAAGTAAAATAAAATAGATTTGGACCCATGTATCTTATCTATAGACTAACTAGAAATAAATGTGAGATGTAATCCTATTAAATCAAACTATAAAATTCTAAATAAAATGCAGATATTGTTATTATTGTAAGTTTTAAATCAGGTTGTCCAAAACTAAAGTAAAAAAGGAAATGAATGGTACTTTGTTGGAGTTGAAAATATCCAACAACATATGCAACAATTATCACAGGAAACAAAAACTAACCAACCAACTGATCTGGGAAGATATTTGCCTAACTACATGACTTTGTGTATGAAGTGCTGTTGCAGCTCACTACCAAAATATGTAGAGTAGGGCTAGTCTAAAGAGTCTTTTCACAGTGACTCAGATACAGAGTCACTCGCCCAAGTGGCCTATGCCACACAAGCCTACAATCTCCTGTAGAATCCAGCAGATCAGAGTGACCCGGGAATACAATTTAATCCATAGTGTTTTTCAAGTGTGAAAAAAATGAAGAAACAGTCTGTTAGGCTTAGTTTTTAAAAGCAAAGAAACATGACATTTCCTACACCTGAATGTCTCTCAGCAGTACAACTATTTCTTCACCTACATTTTCCGAATACTGAAAGATTGCACCTTCTGGAAAAATGCTATTTTATGTTCTGTTTAAGGGGATCTTGTGAAAGCATATTGTACATTTTGAAAAATACACAAAATCAAAATAATACCAAAATGGAGAAAGTGAGATTAAAAGAGATGCAAAATATTTGGGAGGGGCCATGTGAAAGCTTACTGTGGGGATTTTGCACTTAAGTAAGTATTCAACAGGTGGACCACAATGCATCCATGTCTGTCTTTAGCTTGTTTCTGGTTTGCTTTAGAGTTTTTATCTAAATGTCCGTTGTCAGGGAGGACTTTCTTGACCAGATTTGTCTTAACAGCTCATATCTCTCACAATTACACCCTGACCTGGATCCTATTGTGTCTCTGGCTGAAGCTCTAGATGAATTTTGTACTGGGTGAAGTTCATTCTAAATGAATATTTGCTCTTTGATTTCTGTCTCTTACACAGATTTCCCCACCTTCAGAATGACTGTGTTTTATCATCATTCTATTCTTAGGGCCCAGAAGAGTGCCTAGTAAATAGTAAGCACTCAGTAACAAACTTGTTGATTGAATACATAGTAAATATTAAGTGGTACTGCTACTTAACAAAAGTGGTAACAGTAACCTATAATTATCCTGGTGACTCAGATCATCAATACAGACTTTGGAAGACAGTATAGAGTAGAAGTTAAGAAGCAGAGTCAGGGAGGCAGAAATTCTCAGGTCTTTTCCCCCAACTTTTAAATATGAAAGACAAAACGATATCAGTAGAAAAGTTACAAAATTAGTAAAATGAACATATATACATTTCACTTAAATTTACCATGTATTAAACTTTTCTTGCCCCACAAGTATATATATATATATATATGTATGTATAAATAGATATGTATGCACACATTTATAGGTACATATATACACATACAGATACACTTAGAGAGACACATATATACCACACATTGTTTTTTCCAAGTCATTTGAGAACATCTAACATCACAACATCTAACCTTTAAGTGTTTACACAGTTATCTTCTATGAACAAGAATATTCTCTTATAAAATTATAGTAGTTACTGTACTTGGGAAAGCATAGTGCTAACTCAATAACATTGTCTAATAAATTGTTAGCATTCAGATCTCCCCAATTGTCCCAATGCTATCATTTTCATAGGAAGTATTTTACTTCTGGCTCAGTCTATACTTAGTACTACAACTAATTACACCTGTATGTCTAGTCTCTGCTAGAATGTCCCCAACTCTTTTGTCATTCATGACTATGACAGTTAATCATGATGTCAATTTAAATTCATTAAGAAGCATCTGGCAGCTTAGTAAAGCACAGTTCCAGGTGTGCAGGGGAATGATTGACATGGAGGCCATATAATGGGGGGCCAAGACCCCTCCTGGATGTGAGTGGCACCAACCAATGAGCTTGTCACCTGAATTGAAGATATAGGAAATAAAGAAGAAACTGTGCCCATTTCTGAAGAACTCAGGTTCTCACTCACGTGTCTGAACAGGTGTCTCCAGTTTATTCAGCCTTCTGATACAGAAGCACCTCCACAGTGAATTTCCAGGCCTTCATCCATGGATTGGTGCTGCCTGCTTTATCACTCTGGTCTGTGGGTTTTATGTTCTGGGCTGAGCCGCTCGCTGCTGGATCCTCCACTGTGAATGCTCCAACCTCAGATCCGGTAAGCTACCTACTAAATCCGCTTACATAATTGTACATATATTTTCTGTTGATTCTTTTCTTCTAGAGAACCCAACAAAGAAAGTGACACTGACACCTCAGAAGTGTTCATTCCAGTCCCTTTACTGAACTTCCTTCAGGGAGGATTTGTCTGATTTTCCCCTGAAGGGCTTAGATTCAGGCTGCATAATTTTTACCAGAATATTATAGAAATAACCATGTGTCCATCTTGTATGCCACATTAGGAGGTAACACAGACTAAACAAAGGTTTACTTTCCTGGCTTTGTAGGGAGAAGGGTCTATAAATGAGAAAATAAAATGGGAGCTCCTCAGGTCTTCTAGTTAATCCTCACTAGAAAGAGTTAAAAACAAGATTTACTAAAGAGATCCCCCTGGGAAACAAATCAAAAACAGGGGTACAAAAAGGAAAACAGATAAAGAAAGTCACCAAATGGTCTTGGGATTTGCACCAAGAAACCAGAAAAAAAGAGCTGACAGGCAGGACACAGAGAAAAGGCCAGGTACACAAATTATAAGTCACCCTCACCTCCAATAAAACAAAGGGGAAGCAGAAGATGAGCTCACTAACTTCAAGGCAGTATGTACTCACACCTGTGCACTAATGCATATACTTACATACATGTGTATTCACTCTGGCATCACTGTATTATCCACTCTAGGTCACTACAGGGTAAAATAGATATCCACACATCACCCTTACTAGCACTAAGCTAATCAAGAATAAAGCATCCCTTTGCCAACTAGTTGCCCATTTTGAGGATTAAAAACTTAGCATGGACATCATGAGCAAGTAAACAGACAGAGAGAAGCTGCACGTAGACCACCAGAACAAAATGACATTAGGCAAAGCTGTCCAGAAGCTAATCCTGTTATGGTAAACTACAGGTGGGGGAAGGAGTCACCGCCTCTCCTCTCACACAGCTGAGAACAAAGGACTCACAGGTCCTGCACCTTTCTGGAGCCCCCTAGCCTGCCTCTTGCTTATCAGAGCAGCTATCTACTGCTTCCTTTGCCTTTCTTTTTCCTCTTTCATTAAACTTTGTCCCTCTAATTGCAGAATCACCATCCCGGTGGGCTGTTCAGACAACAGAGCAGCAGCGCTCCCCCCTGCCCCGGAGGCAACAGTTCTGTCCCCTGAGTTACCACATGGCCTTGAGCAATTGACATTACCTCTCTGAACCTTGGCTCACATATCTATAAAATGAAAATAACACTATATTCTGTATGCTATTTGAATAAAACGTATTAAACAGTTTTAGCTCAGTGCACAATTCTGGTTCAAATATTTACCAGTTGTGTCATGTGGCTATTTTCTTAATTTTCTCATGCCTCAATTTTCTTGCCTATAAAGTGAAATAACATAACTTAGTCTTAAAGGTTTGGAGAAGATTCACGAAGTTCACATGTGGCAAGTGCTTGGAAAGCAGATGGCAGATAAGAAGCATCCGATAAATGTCAGCAATTCTTGTTTCTATTAACAAATGACATGTGAAGTCACAGAATGATATCATCACAACCTTTGAAGTTTAAAGCTGTTTGTTTCTGTTCCCAGACCCTGGGGTACTTTATAGGAGGAACATACATCTTCCCTTTACAACTTTCCTCTCTTTTCTGTCAAGCTAAGGGTTTACACTTTTATTATGATCACAGGATTTCAAATGTGACTAAGAACCAGCCTTGGATAGGGGAATCTAGATGCTTATGTTTGATAAAATTGAGTATAAATAGATAAGAAATTCATTCTACATTCTTCTGTTTCTGTTTCCTATTATTTTTCTCACTTGGTTTAATGTCAAGCAACTGAGTAAACATGCATCTAAAGTACAATGAACTGAAGTACCTGTCATTTGATCAAATGGGATGACACCCCGTACAGCACCTCTGTAGGGTCAGTGTGACTTGATGTCTTCAACATTGGTCTGGGGAAGAATTAAGAGCATTCCCATCACCCCGCACAAGATTAAGAAGTATCATTCTATCCAATACTTGTCATTGTCCTTTGGAGCTTGTGGAGAGAGGAAGGAGCCGGGCCCAGTCACAGAAAACATCTTGCTTCCTCTGTATTAGTTGAACCTTATTCTTTATCTACTCTGTTCCTGGCCTGTGTGTTAAATTCAGCTGCAGATGCAATTCTCTGTTTTATCTTCCTATGATAAACCATGGGTATCCACCATGGGCAACATTGTGAGCTCAGCCTCTGCCGTTCCTCCTGAGTTCCACCATTCTATATATCACTACCGCATTCTGTCCATCTTCAGAGAAAATCCACAAGGCCAGCAAGCAACCTCTCCAATCTACCTCATCTTTCAAAAGGAAGTGTTGAACAACATCAAAGTCCAGATTGGACTTCAGAATGCATCATGGGCTCAAATTGTTTTTTGGCACTGGGTGGAAATAACAGTCATTTGATTTATGGATTTTGAACCAATCTATATTGTCTTACTTAGATGCACCAATAAATCCAACAAAAGTCTTTTAAGACCAACTAGGCAGAAATTGCTAAACCTTTCAATTCCTGCATCATTACCAAAGCCTACAGACATGATAACATAACAGTTTAAGTAACTGTCTTGTAACTAGCTGATTGAAAGTTTTCTTTAGTAAATAAATTTTCAAAAACAAATACCTATTCCTATCTCTATTTCATGCATCATCCTTCAGAATAAGTAGTGAACCTCCAAGATGGAGGCAGATATTTAATTAAATTTTCCGTTCAGTCTTCAAATACATGAATTTTATCTCACTAATGCTTAGAAAAATGATAAGAACTTTTTCTGGGTGCTTGTGTCTGTTGGCTAGAGTTTAGAGAACACAAGCTAACATCTGAAAAATAATGAATTTTAAAATTCATTTTGAACAAACAGACTTACAATAGCCAAAGCAACAAAAGCAAGTCAGTGCACCACAATCCTACACCTAAAATTATACTACAAAGCTTCTGTGATTAAAACATCATAGCATTGGGAAAAAAGCAGGCTTAAAGATGAATGGAACACAATAGAAGATTCAGACACATCCTCAACACACTCAGCCAACTTATCTTTGACAAATGAGCCAAACATGCTCACTGGAAGACACTCTGTTTAATAAAGGGTGCTGGAATACTGACTTTCTACATGTCATGATTAAAACTAGACCCATGTCTATCACCATGCACTAAACCAAGGTGAAAATGGATCAAAGATCTAAATATTAAAATCTGAGAAACACTAAATCTACTAGTTGAGAAAATAGGAAATTTGGAGACAGAGGGGTAGGCAAAGACTTCATGAACAACACTCAAATTGCATAGGAAATACTATAAAGAATCAACAAATGGGATCTCAACTTATTAAAAAGCTTTTACACAAAAAAAGAAATCACCAACAGAGTGAAATACAATCCACAGAGTGGGAAAAAACTGTAGCCAGCTATCCCTCAGACAAACGACTTTTATCTAGAACATATTAAGGAATTGAAAAAATTCAAACACCCCCAAATTCAAAGACCAAATCCATAAATGGGCATCTCAGATGAGTTCACACTTCTCAGATGAAGAAATACAAATGGCAAATAAATATATGAAAAAACATTCAACATTATTGGCCATTTGAAAGATGCAAATTAAAACAGCACTTAGAGTCCATCCATCTCACCCCAGAAAAAGTGGCCATAATCAAATAATCAACTGATAGCAAATGCTGGATGGATAATGGGGAAAAAAGAAACTCTTCTCCACTGTTGATGGGACTGGTGCAACCACCATGGAAATTAGTGCAGAGATTCTTCAAAAAACTAAGTTTAGAGGTGCCATTCAGTCCAGCTAGTGCTTTCTGGATATCTTCCCAGAAGAATTAAAAACATCATACCACAGTGACATATGTGCACCTGCGTTTATAGCTCCACAATTTGTAATAGTTAAATTTTGGAAACAACCCAAATGCCCATCAGTTAAGGAATGGATAAGAAAGATGTGATATTTTTATACAATGGAGCACTACTCAACCATGACTTTTATAGGTAAATGGATACAACACAACACCATACTCTTTTTTTTTTTTTTTTTTTTTATTTAAGAGGAAAAAGAGAAAAACACAAAACAAAACAAAGCAGTGTAAGGTTACATATAATACAGAACTACAAAAAAAGCATAACAGTAAGAAATCACCTGTTAATAGATTACATATTATCATCTTGGAAATAGTTGCTCAAATCACAGTATCAAAGAATACAAAGTAGACATTCAAACAGAGAGACTACAAACAGCTGTGTTCAATGATCCAAAAACATTAATATAGTCAGCTATTCAACATCCCTATACACACTTGCTGTTATATCCGTTAGAGCTCTTTTTTCCCCTTCCTCTCTTTTTACAACAAAATTTACACATTTTAGATTTTATTACTCCTTAGTTCTTATTACTTTTTTGGGGGGGGAGAATAAAGTCAAATATGGCAGAACAAAGCTGTCAGTGAAAACCAAGGATAGACTTAGCACATGATGTAGAACAGAGTATACGGTTATTAACAATAGTTATCAACGTTGTCTCTTGTTTCCTTAAAAAGATTTGTCTATCTCATTAGATATTATAAAGTTGGACAAAACAGTAGAGAACAAGACCAATAAAACTTAGACATTGTAAACATTACAGGACTTCCAAAGGAGACAATAGTCAAACCAGAATGGGCATCTTAGTGAATCTTACTGCCTTCAAAGTAGTTGCCTATACCCTCGGATCTGATACTATCCCACAGAATGGAACAGAGTCTAATCAGTCAAAACAAGATCGTGGGAGCATTACAGGACTTCAAAACAAGTTAATAGGAAATCGAAAAGAGTTACTATTATATATCCTAATTTTTTAAATTTTTCCCTTAATTAAAATAAACATAAGAAATAACTAAATAATTTTTTTAAAGAATAATAGTTACCATAGTGTCTGTCTTTTTCCTTGAGATATTTGGATAAAACTTCATATACTATAGCTTCAAATATTTCCATATCAAGAAGCCCGGAATAAAGCCTTTCTAATTAATAAGTGAAAATTTTATAAGGCTTCAAGGCCACATAATGGGGAATCATGATTGCCACATATTTTCATATATTTGAATCATTACTTACATTAGGGAAACTATTCGGTATTCACACATGCGAGATTGATTTATTTCACTTATGAGTATGGTCTCAAGCTGCGCCCATTTATTGATAAATATCTCAATGTGATTCTTCTTTATAGCTGAATAATATTCCATTGTATAGAAATACCACAACTTTTTTATCCATTCCTCAGTTGATGGACACTTGGGTTGTTTCCAAGATCTGGAGATTACAAATTGTGCTGCTATAAACATAGGTGCACATATATCACTGTGGTATGATGCTTTCAGTTCTTCTGGGAATATGCCTAGAAGTGGAATAGCTGGAATAAATGGGATTTCCAATCCCAACTTTTTGAGAAACCTCCAGACAGACCTCCACAAAGGCTGTACCAGTCTACACTCCCACCAACAGTGCAGGAGAGTTCCTTTTTCCCCACATCCTCTCCAGCATTTGTTGTTGTTGGTTTTCTTGATCCTGGCCATTCTTTCAGGAGTGAGATGGAATCTCAGTGTGGTTTTAATTTGCATTTCTCTGATGACCAATGATGATGAGCATGTTTTCATATATTTATTTGCCATTTTCATTTCTTCATCTGAGAATTGCGTATTCATCTCAGATGCCCATTTTTGGATTGGATCTTTGAATTTTGGAGGTCTGAGTTTTTTTAATTCTTTATATGTTTTAGACAAGAGTCCCTTGTCTGAGAGAGAGTTCACTAAAATCTTTTCCCAGTTTGTGGGTTTTCTTTTCACTATGCTGGAGATTTCTTTTGACATGCAGAAACTTTTTAATAAGATGTGGTCCCAGTTATTGATTCTGGGAAGTGTTTCCCGTGCGGTTTGAGTCCTGTTCATGAATTCTCTACCTACTCCTATGTCTCCAAGGTTTCTACCCACTTTGTCTTCCAATAGATTTAGTGTTTCTGTTTTAATATTCAGATCTTTGACCCATTTAGATTTTAATTTAGTACATGGTGATAGACATGGGTCTAGCTTTAGTTTTCGGCAAATGGAGAGCCAGTTTTTCCAGCACCATTTATTAAAGAGACTGTCGTTCTTCCAGTGAACCTGCTTGGCTCCTTTATCAAAGATAAGGTGGTTGAGTGTGTTTGTAGTTGTGGTTGTATCTTCTAATCTATTCCATTGATCTTCGCCTCTGTTTTGATTCCAATACCATGTTGATTTTACTACTGTTGCTTTGTAGTATAATTTCAAGTCAGGGATTGTGATGCCTCCTGCTTTGCCTTTGCTGCTTAGAATTGCCTTTGCGATTCTAGGTCTCTTCTGGTTCCAGATGAAATTTAGGAGTGATTTCTCTAGATCTATAAGGTATGTTGATGGTATTTCTATTGGGATTGCATTGAATCTGTATAAGAGTTTTGGGAGAATGGCCATCTTCACAATGTTTGTTCTTCCTATCCATGAGCAAGGGATGTCTTTCCATTTTCTGAGATCATCTTCAATTTCCTTTTTCAGTGTATTATAGTTTTCACTGTATAAGTCTTTCACTTCTTTCGTAAGAGTAATTCCTAAATATTTCATTTTTTTGCTTGCTAATGTGAATAGTCCAGTTTCTCTTATTTCCCTCTCTGTAATTTTGTTGTTCGTGTATAGGAATGCTATTGATTTCTGAGTATTGATTTTGTATCCAGCCACATTACTGAATTTATTTATTGTATCTAAGAGTATTTCAATGGAGTTTAGGGGGTCTTCTATGTAGAGTATCATGTCATCTGCAAACAATGATAACTTAACTTCTTCTTTTCCTATCTTTACCCCTTTTATTTCTCTTTCTTGCCTAATTGCTCTGGCTAGTACTTCCAGTACTATATTAAATAGGAGTGGTGATAAAGGACATCCTTGTCTTGTGCCTGATTTTAAAGTAAAGGCTTTCAATTTTTGGCCATTTAGAATGATGCTGGCTGTTGGTTTGTCATAAATGGCCTTTATTATATTGAGGTAAAGACCATCTATTCCAATTTTCTGTAGAGTTTTTATCATGAATAAATGTTGGACCTTATCGAAGGCTTTTTCTGCATCTATAGAAATGATCATGTGATTCTTATTTTTGGCTTTATTGATATGGTGGATTACATTTATTGATTTGCGTATGTTGAACCATCCTTGCATTCCTGGGATGAATCCCACTTGGTCATGGTGTATAATCTTCTTGATGATTTGCTGGATCCTATTTGCCAATATTTTATTGAGGATTTTTGCATCTGTGTTCATTAGGGAGATTGGTCTATAGTTCTCTTTTTTAGTTGGGTCTTTCTCAGGTTTTGGTACTAGAGTAATATTTGCTTCCAGGAACGACTTAGGAAGGATTGCTTCCCTTTCAATTTCATTGAACAGTTTGAGGAGTGTCGGCATTAGGTCTTCTTTGTATTTCTTGTAGAATTCTGCAGTGAATCCATCTGGGCCTGGGCTCTTCTTGGTGGGTAAGGACTTAATTACATTTTCAATTTCAGTAACAGAGATTGGGTTATTCAACAGTTTTACATCCTCTTGATCTAGCTTTGGCACTTCATATGCTTCTAAGAATCTGTCTATTTCTTCTGTGTTATCAAACTTTTGAGAGTAGAGGTTTTCGAAGTAGGTGTTGATGATCTTCTGTATTTCTATTGGGTCTGTAGTGATTTCTCCTTTTTCATTTCTTATTGCATGAATTTGAGCTTTTTCTTCCCTTTTTTTAATAAGGTTGGCTAGGGGCTTATCGATTTTATTTATTCTTTCAAAGAACCAACTCTTTGATTTGTTGATTCTTTGGATTGTTTTCTTAGTCTCTATTGCATTGATTTCTGCTCTGATTTTTATAATTTCCTCTCTTCTTTTGGCTTTGGGCTTGACTTGCTCTTCTTTTTCTAGCTGTTTGAGGTGTAGCATCAAGTTATTTATTTGTATTCGTTCTGTTTTCCTGATGTGGGAACTCAGTGCAATAAATTTTCCTCTCAGGACGGCTTTCATTGCATCCCACAGGTTCCGGTAAGTTGTATCTGTATTTTCATTTTCTTTTAGGTATTGTTTGATTTCTTCTTTAATTTCCTCTGTGACCCACTGATTACTCAAGAGTGTGTTATTCAGTTTCCATGTGTTTGTGGGATTTTTGCAGTATCTTTTATCATTAATTTCTAATTTCAGAGCGCTATGATCCGATAACATGCAAGGGATGATTTCAGCTCTTTTGCACTTGTTTAAATATGTTCTGTGAGCTAATATATGGTCTATTTTAGAAAATGATCCATGTACTGCTGAGAAGAATGTGTATTCTGATGTTGTTGGGTGGAACATCCTGTATATGTCTATCAAACCCATTTGTTCACAGGTATGATTCAGTTCTGTTATTTCTTTGCTCATTTTCTGTCTGGTTGATCTGTCCCTTGGTGTCAATGGCGTATTAAGGTCTCCTGTTACAATTGTGTTACTGATAATTTGAGTTTTCATTTCTGTTAATAATTGTTTTATATAACTTGGTGCTCTGGAGTTTGGTGCGTATATATTTAAGATAGTTATCTCTTCCTCTTGGAGTTTTCCCCTTACAAGTATGTAGTGACCTTCTTTGTCCTTTATGGTCATTGTTGGTTTAAAGTTCACGTTGTCTGCAAACAGAATGGCTACTCCTGCCTTTTTCTGGATTCCTGCTGCATGAAGAATTGTTTTCCATCCTTTGACTTTCAGTCTGTGAGTATCCTTCTGGGTTAGATGGGTTTCCTGTAAACAGCATATGGTTGGATTTTGTTTCTTGATCCATTCTGCTAGTCTGTTTCTTTTGATTGGTGCATTGAGACCATTTACATTAATGGTTATTACTGTTAAATGCTGGTTAATTGTAGGAATGTTATCTCTCTGCTGTTGCATCTTTATCTTTCTGTTCTGTTTAATTATTTGCTTTGCTTAGTGGTTTTTTCCTTTGTGTATCTAAACTGTCTTTCAATATTTTTTGCAGGGTCGGTTTGGTGTTCATGAAGTTCTTCAGCTGTTCTTTGTCATGGAAGTATCGTATTGCACCATCTATTTTGAATGATAGTTTTGCAGGATATATCAGTCTTGGTTGGAAATCATTTTGCTTTAGGATCTGGAATATTTCACTCCATGCTCTTCTTGACTTTATCGTTTGTGCTGAGAAGTCTGCTGTGATTCTGATAGGTTTTCCTTTATAAGTGATCTGTCTTTTCTCTCTGACAGCTTTTAGTAATCTATTCTTGTGTTGGATTTCTGGGATGGTGATTATTATATGTCTGGGTGTAGTTTTATTTTGGTTATGAGTGTTTGGAGTTCTATATGCTTCACTGATCTTGATGTCAGTTTCTGATCTCATGCTTGGGAAATTTTCAGCTATTACTTCTCTAAATATCCGCTTGACATCCTTTATGTTGTCTCCCTCTCTTTCATTAATCCCTATCATTCTTATGTTATTCTTCTTTGCATCGTCTTGCAGTTGTTGAATTGTTGTTTCCTGATTCCTTGTTATTTTCAAAAGATCTTTCCTTTCCTGTTCACTAGCTGCAATCATGTCTTCAAGGTCTGAAATTCTATCTTCACTTTCATTAAGGCGGTTTTTACAACTTTCAGTGGAGTTTTTTATTTCCTGTATATCTCTGTGCATCTGCATTATGTATTCTGTTTGTTTCTTATATTGCTCGTCTAGGGATTCTATCTTTTTGTTTAGTTCCTCCAATTTTTTATCTGTGTTTTCTTTAGATATATTTAGAATCTCTTTCATTTCTTTTATCATTTCTTCTTTTATCTGGGAGATTATTTCGAGTTTGAATTTCTTTAAAGCTTCCTGGAGTTGTTTGTCAACTTCAGTAGCTATTATGTCCGATATAGGAGGTGGATGGGATATATTTTCTTCTATATACATTGCTCCTAGGGTTTCCTGAGATGGGCTGGAGGTTTGAGGTTGTAATTTGGTCTTTCGTTTTGTCATTTTGTATATTTCTGTGTTTCAAGTGTTATTTGAAAGCTTCCTCAGGATCTGTTGAAAATCCCCTTCTATGTTTGGAGCTACTGAGCCTCTGACACCGCACTACCCCAAGCCATTGGGCCTGCAGAACCAGTGTCCCTCCTCTGCCTGCTCAGAACTCCGCAGTTCCAGACAAGCTGGGCCTCAGGGACACTGTGCGCCCACCTGCCCCTTGGAAGATCCACAGCTCTTCAATTGCAGCCGGGTTAGGGTGCTCTCCACAGGCCACAGTGCCTCAGGAGCCTGTGATCCCTCCCTGCTTGCAGAGATATCCACAGTCCTCTAGGCAAAGGAAGGGACTTCTGCAGGCACTCCAGATCCGCCCAGCTCCTCCTCTGCAGGCAGATGGCTAGGCGCGGCTGGGCTCGGGGGTTAGTGTAGGCCCGCCCATCCGTCAGGAGCTCAGCAGACTTCCAAGTGTAGCCGGGGGGGGGGATGGGGAGGCAGCTGTAGTGGCCTCTAACCCACTGCTCCACTTCACTGCACCCAGAAGCCTGGGGGGTCCGGAACAGTCTGAGATTTGGGCAGACTGTGCTGGGCACTCACCACAGGCTGAGGTGCCTCAGGAAGCTGCGATGCCTCCCTGCTTGCAGAAGCATTCAGTCCTTCAGACAAAGGAACGGGCCAACACCATACTCTTAAGAGAAATTAATCAAACATCATATTGTCTCCCTACTGTGAAAAAAACTGAACAATATCTGAAAATATACAATGGATGTTGTAACCTAGTTCTAACCAATGTGCCTCCTTCCTGTTCTGTAGGTGCCGTTTCAATAGAGATTGCAATTCCATTTCCAGTAAAGACTTAAGTTTCAGCTCCTTGTAAATCCCTCTCCCCTCCCCATTCTTTTTAGGTTAAGTCTCCATGTCCCGTAAAAGCTTTAAGTTTCAGTTTCTTGTAATCCCCACCCCCACCCCCTTCAGCCAATCTGTAATACAATGTGCTGTCCTTAAGAAACGTTTAACTACAAGGAATTTATCAAACTGGGTCAAAGTTCGCAACATTCCTGTGGTTTTCAACTTTAAAACCCAATCCTTTTAGCTGTAAGGCACACAGTCTCCATATTGGCTCCTGGAGGCTGTGTCACCAGGCCTGGCCTAAAAGAAAGCCTTTGCTCCCCAAATTTTAATTTCTTGCTTCCTTGGATTTTATTCCAGGGTCTGAGCTATCACAATGGATATTTTAAATTGGGAAGGAACCATTTAAAAAAAAGACAAACTGTGATGGGGAAAGGGGAAAGGAAGAAAGGGAAAGGAGAAAAGTATGTGTACACAAAATAGGTAAGAGTTATACAGCTAACTTCACTTAGTCCCTTGAAAAGAAGACTTCATGCTAATATTGCTTGAACAAGATATCATCTTATACATCGAACAATTACAAAGACAATACACAGTGTATCAACTATTATAAGGCCCAACTAACCTGCTATAAAACTCAGTTTCATTGTAATGTTTAGCTTTTTTTTTCTTTCTTCAAAATAAAATTAAAAAAATAAACAATGAGCAATGTTGAAAAGACTTAAGTCTGGGTAAGAAAGTAGAGAACAAAAATGAAAAACAGTATAAAATGTGAGTTTTCAATTAGGATACTTAAGTCTAGTCAAAAAAGTACATGTGCATATAATGGACAACTGGGAATATCTCCCTAAATCTAAAGGCCAAAATTCAATTTAAATCGCCTTTTAGGTGCCAGAACTTAGTTAAATGATGGACGATAAAAAGCTAAGTAAGACAATTTTATACTCTGTTTATAATGCAAGTCAGTTATGTCAAATTTATTCAAAAAGTTTATTATTAACCATGCTTCATTGAGCATTGGAGACCTGTAAACTACTCAGGAGGACATGGAAAGAGGAGTGTTACTTACAGTATAGATTTGAGCAAAAGGACAATGGAAAGCCAGAAGCACAGCGTGGCCAGATCAAGCAGCATATGCTGAGGAATGACAGAAGGATCCACAGGAAACAAGGAAGGGAGTCAGAAGATATCTCACACTAAGGAATTTGAATTTGCCTTTCACATCCCTTATCCAGCCAAACAAAACTACTTACCACCCTTTAACGTACCTGGTTTTTCCATGTACGTGTGTCTTTGTATTTCCCCTGCTTGGAATAGGCTCAAGCTGTTCACCACATTTTAACCATCCTTCCATACTCATTTCTAGCCTCCCCTTCTAAGTGAAGACTGGATGAAAGACCCTCTCACCAGACTCCTCCACTACAGCTTGGAGTACAACATAGACTGAAGTACAGAGTTCAGAAACAATTAATAATACTATAACAAGCTGAAAAGAAAGCCATATTTGAAATCTAATTATATCTCAGAAAATATTGAAGAATCAATGCAAAAGCCCTCATATTTTATTACAGTATAAGGAAATACAGGAAAAATATAGAATAAAAAACATATTTCCAAATGCCAGAAATAGTCATTAAAAAGACAAAGCAGAAGCAAGATTATATTTACAAAAGTAAGGAAAAAAATCAATCATCTAAAAAAATCTAAAAAGATACGCAAAAGTTCTATATAAAGGAAACTACAGCTGAATGTGGTGGCACACACCTATAATCCCAGCACCCTGGAAGCTAAGGCAGGAGGATCATCATGAGTTTGAGGTCAGCCTGAGCTACATAATGAGTTCAAGGCCAACCTGAGCTACATAGTGTAAGTGTTCTCAATTAAAAAAGATAAAAAAGAGGAAACTAGAAAATTGAAATTAAATAAAGATTTGACTACTACTAATATTTCTAAATGAGGAAACCAAACTGTTCAAATATGTCAGCATTCCATAAAAATAAGACATAATATTAATGTATATGACTCTAGATTCCATTTAGATATTTTGAATATTTGCAAAATGATTCTAAAATTGTTCCAGAAATAGCTACATTTTGAAGCAAATGAATAATGAGATATTTACTTCTCTTCACAAACACTAAATTATGTGACAAAACTATGATACTTTAATGAGCATGACATTCCCAAAGAACCAAGAGGCAGTCCAGTGAAACTGAATGAGTAGTCCAGAAACAGGTAATAAATTGCTCATTGTTAAATAGGGCACTAAAAGGTATTTCAGAAAGATTTTATTAGCCAATAAAAGATGTTGAAAAAATTTTAAAACTATTTGAAAACTTTAGTATACATCAAAATAAATTCCAGTGATATTAAAAAATTATTATAAAACCAAAACAAAATATAGATAAATATCTTAAATTTTTCTGGATGGAAAAAATCTTCTAAACAAACTGGCAATAGAAGTCATAAATGAAACACTAATAAATGTTACTATAAAATGTAATTTTTCATATACCAAAAATAATAGACAAAATAAAAATTCATATGAAAAGTTGGAGAGTAGTATCTGCAAGCCTATTTAAAAATAAAAAAGGTTAACAACATTCATGTATAAGTTCAAAAACACAACTAAAGCATTAAGCATAAGAATGAAAGTTTACAAACTAATGAATAAAGGAAGTAAAATAAAATTCACAAATGAAGAATTATTAAAGATTACACTTTTATGTGAAATCTAAAATAGTAAAATTCACAGAGGTAGAGAACATAAGGACAATTACTCAGCCTTTCAAGAACTAGAAAGAGATGGTAGCTGTCATGGATGATGTCAGTGGCCCCCAAGCTTCATGCAATTATGTATTTGTGATTGATTCATTGTCTAGTGCTTGGATTGGTGATATGGGTGCTACACTCACCTACGGGTGGAGCCAGGATACGATGTAATAGCAGGAAGAAAGTGTGTCTCTCTCTTGCCAGTTTCCGCCTTGCTGTTTGCAGCCACCATGAAGGACTGCCTTGCCATGCCATTCTTCCTTGGAGGCAATTGAGTATAGACAGAAACCTCCAACAACTATAAGAAATAAACCTTTCTTTCCTTCATTTTGGGTGTTGGATGTTTTGTCCCAGAATGAGTAAAAAGTAACTAAGACAATAGCCAAGTAGTGTGATATTTCATTGTAATAAGAAAAGGAAATATATAAAATAATAACTGACCAAAGGAGATGAAAGAGGATACCAGATATGGAAAGATATCACTTGCTCATGGAGAGAAAAATCAACATAGTGAAAACAGCTATACTCCCCAAATTGTTACACAGATTTAATACAATCTCAATCAGAATACCATCAATATACTTCACAAAACTAGAGAAAATACTCCTAAAATTCATTTGGAACCAGAAGAGATGTAGAATAGCAAAAGAAATTTTGGACTACAAAGGAAAGTGAGGGAATATCACAATTCCTGACTTGAAATTATACTACAAAGCTACTATGATAAAATCAACAAGGCACTGGCAAAAAAAAAAAAACAGACCTGAGGACCAATGGAACAGAACAGAAGATACAGATGCAGTCTAAACATACTCAGCCACCTTATCTTTGACAAAGGGGCCAAATTTGTTCACTGGAAGAAATAAAGTCTCTTTAGTAAATGGAGCTGGAAAAACTTTATTTCCACGTAAGAGACTAAAACTAGATCCAAGTCTATTACCATGCACTAAGAAAAAGTCAAAATGAATCAAAGATCTAAATATTAAAATCTCAGAAACACTAAATCTACTGGATGAGAAAATCCTTCCACCATGCTGCTCTGCCTTCAAGCTAGCTGACCACGGACTGAACCCTCTAAGAACCATGAGTTCAAACAGACCTCTCCTCCTTCAAATTGCAAAGTGATGGAAAGTGGCTAACACAGGAATATCTGAACATTATTTAGAAACATGAAGGCAGAAATTGTTATAGTTTGAAAGACGTTGGTTTTGTTGAAAGTAACAACCGAAAAAATATGGAACCGGGAGGGCTAATATTTTCTTTTTGTCTCTTTGACTTGTTATACTATGAGTATCCACTCATTTCTAAAACAAAATATAATTCAGAAATTTAAAAACAACACACACACAAATTGCCAGCAGGTATCTGAAAAAATGTTCAGCATCACTAATCATCAGGGAAATTCAAGTCAAAACCACAGTGAGATATCTCCTTACGCTAGTAAAAATGGCCATTATCGAAAAGACACAAGACAAGTGCTCAGGAGGATGCAAAGAAATGGGAAAACTTACACTGTCAGTGGGAATGTAAGTTGGAACAACATAGAAAAGGATGACCATTTTGTAAACAGAATTACCATAAGATCCAGCGATTCCATGACAGTGTGGAGCCAGGAGAAGTGCCATCAGTACATGGAAGACTTAGCTGGCCTTGAGTGTTTACCGCAGCACTGTTCACACCAGTGAAGAAACAGAACAAAATCTGTGCCCCCCAACTGATGAACAGATAAAAACAAGTGATACATTCACACAATAGATAGATCTCTTCAGCCATAAAAAAGAATGAAATCCTGTCACAGATGGTAACGCAAATGGAGATACAAAATCTTCTTGTTACATGAAATAACCCAAGCCCAGAAAGACAGGTATTACACAATTGTACCCATGGGTAATAAGAGATATGCTTAATCTGATTTAAACACAATATATTGTATACATGCATAAAACATCACACGTTATCCCATTTCATGTGCAATTTTTATCTTTTATGTACTAGTTAAAATAAGTTTAAGTTTTTAAAACTTAATTTCAAAGAGATGAGAAACACATAATTGCTTAGTGTTAGCAATTAAAAGAATAATAAAGTGTCACTTTCACTCATCAGTTTGCAAAATATTAAAAGAGTATTAGCAGCAAACCCTGGCTCAGGAACAGGTCCTCAAATACTGTCAACAGGGCTGTAAATTGGTACAACACTTTTTGAGATAAGTTTGGCAGTTTCTATTAGGATGTAGAATATGCATGTCATTTTACCCAGAAATTCACTTTTCGGTACCAAATGTAGAGTAATACTTGTCACAAATGCAAAGTGGCACATTCGAGGATTTTCAGAGTGTAAGAATGGGGAAAAGTTTAAAATACCATAAATGTCCAAAAATAATGAAATGACTTGACACATCACTGCAGAACCCAGCGTAGAGTTTTTCATATGTTTTGTCCTTGAAAGATCACCTACGTTTATATCATTAAATTAAAAAGTGTAAATTGGAAAATAGCTACAGTTGAAAATACACAACAAATTTAACATTTAAAACTGTTAAAAAGTCTGAATGGATAAACTCTTAATTGGCCATCACAATTTCCCCAAGAGACAGGAATCTTATCAGAGAAGGAACAGAAATAAGACACTTCAGAGTTTTAATCTATTAATGAAACGCTATTCTTACAATATCTTTTATTTAAGGTGCAATTACAAACATAGCAACAGTGTCAGGAAGCTAATCTTCTGGGAGAAAAAGCCCTTGGTACTGAAGAACCTGCTGGACCCAGAACACAGCTGGAGTTCAACTGGCCTGTGTTTTTTCAGATTCAGGAAAGCAAATTCCTCTTAAGGAGATCCCAAGCTTTATTCACTGAAATAATGTAAGGTAGTAATGAAAACAACCTATTTTTCACTTTATCTATTTTTGAAATGCTTGCTTTAATTGGATGATTAGCCAGTTTTGTTAACGATGTGATTACAGACATAAATTATCTTTCCAAAGCACTTCTAGAAAAAAATGCAAATGTAAACAAAACCAAACATAGAAAACAATTCAGATCCGACTGTGCAGTTATTTTAGCAACAAGATGTACTCAGTCAAACACAAGCATAGCTAACGTGTTTTTTAACTGACTCTCTCCTCTCTCTTTTTCTAAGGTAGCTGGTACTTGACTTTAGAAATCACAGTCGATACATCTGCACAAGTTGTGCTGTCAACTTGTACATTTGGGTCCTGATTCCCGGCCTGTGTTTCTGGCATGCAAGGCTGCTCTTACATCACCAGGGTGCTGTTGATTCACCCCATTGCAATTCGTTATGTTCAACAGCACACCTAACATCAGACACAGCAGATGGCCTAAATCCTCACACAATAAAGAGGACTAAAGTATTCGTGCAAAAACCAGCGACTTTAGCTAGGGCTGGGTGGATAGATGTGAAGCCTCCTCCCATCCAGCACGAGGGCCCACCCTGCCCACTCTACTCCTATCCCTAGACAAAAGAAAAAGATCAGGAATTCCCCTGCAAAGGGCAGGGTAAATTTCAAGAGATCAGAATATAATTATGTAGTTGGGAATTTCCCTCCTCTAGGAGAATAAAACACCCCACTCATATCGTGTGCCATATTAAATATTTGAGATATTTTGGATGGGGTCCAAGAACCAGTTTGGGACCCTCTTTATTCTTGCTTTCAGCGGTGGTGAGGACATTTCTCAAGGCAAGCTGGATGCATGTGGAATTTCTAGAGCAAGGATCTGCAGTATTTGCACATTGACTGAAGTTTCTTTCTGCTACCTATGCAGAGTGTGCAGACCAGAGAAAAGCAGTGGTTAACTTTTCTTTTTGTAATAAAACATTCAAGCATTGTAAATTGCCCCCAAAACATCACAAGTGGGGAAAAATAGCTCTCCATTTCTATTGGCAATAAATTGAACTGCTCAAAATTAATTTTGCAAATAATTGCATCTTACGTAGGACTTCTCTGTAAACAAAGAAGTATAACCTCCAACATACAGTGAAGAAAAGTAAATGAGCAATAAACATGTGCTCAGGTACCTTCTGGCTAATAATAGGGCCCAGCCTCACTACTGGCTCAGGGTATTCTTTGGGTGCCTCTGATACTCTCATTTCTGATCGTCTCAATTGAAATATAAAGGAAGACTTTATCCTTCATTCTTCCTGTGCCATCATTAAAGAATCCACAGAGTATGTAAAAGGAAGATAAGTTATGCAACATTTTTAGTATGTTTATGTTTACGTAACATTATAATTATAACAAATGCTATGGGATGTGTAGGGCAGAAGGGGATCTTGAGAGGAAAGGAAACTAAGGCCCAGAGGCATGCAGTTTGCATGAGGCTGAAACACAAGACAAACTCAGATCTTAAGGGTTCAGCTAGAATCCCACGTGCCAGGGTCAAGCCTCAAACCTGAAAGCCTAGGTGTCTCTAGTGAGACAGAGTGCCTGTTCAGGTTGGTTCAGAAAGCTGGGAACAAGCTGCTAGACAAGAGAGGCAGAGATTCAGGAAATGGTTCTTCTCTAGTGCCAGCAGCCCCAGGACAACACCATGCACCGTGTCCTGATTAAAGATGCACTTTGCCAATACCCTCGCTGCAGCACCTTGCCATTACCGCTGCAGGGAATTCTTTGGAGCACCAGCATTTGTCTGTGAGCCTTCCAAGCCAATCCAGGTAACTTCCTGTCCATTCAGCCTTTTTTTCCTCCTACCAGTTGGAATTAGCCCTTCCTCAATTGTCCAGTCAACTTTGGTCACTCTCGGCTCCTAGCTGTGACCTATCGATACCTCCTATCCTAAATATTAAGCCTGCTACTGAAGGAGCCTCGCTTTTCCACAGGCTTATTTCATGTAATTATGCACAAAGATTTACACATGCTGTGTCCTTAATAAATGTTAAAGCTGGCTTCATTGAACTGCATTCATTTGGTTCAAAAAAAGAACCTCAGATCATAGAGCTGTTTTATCCATCTATACATCTTACAACACTTACAAAATAAATCTGCGTAAGCAATCTGAAATATATTTTGTATGTCATGTATCATTTAAAATCCTTAACACCTTTACAATGCAGATATGAACCCTGCATTATATTTGCACTGTTTTTAGTACTTTCAGGGAAGGAGGCATTCTGTCGTTAGTATTCTGCTGCTCTGCTCCAGTCCCCTTCCCTCTGTGCCTGGCTTCCTGTGGGCATGAACAGTGAAACCGGGCAACAATCATTCCCTCGGCCTCACCGCCTGTGCTTCCCTGTGGACTTTCTTGAGAGCATCACTAGCTTTCTAGATAGCTCATTTGGAACCCAATATTTCTTGCTGATGTTGATTACTCATTCTAGGAAGGAAATAAATAGTATGTATAAGTGGCAACAGTTTTGTATGTAGCATCTTTTTCTCTACTTTATATAATAGTCTCAGGATATAAAGATTTCCTTGTCCTGCCTAACTGACTACTACTTTGAACATTTCAAAGAGTTTTGGGGTTTTAGCATCTTTCTAATTCCTCTGGAACAAATGTACTGCCCTTCCACAAAAATGTTTCCCTCTGTCTATATCTGTCTCTGTGTCTCCTTGCCTCTCTCTCTCTCTCTCTCTCTCTCTCTCTCTCTCTCTCTCTCTTTCTGTCTCCATCCTTATCATCATTCAGATAAGTGACATTTCTTGAAAATGGCTGAAGGAAGCTTTCCTCCCCACCTACACTCCAGGGCTCAGCAGGGCAGAGGACTCCTTGCCCATCTGTCCAGCCAGAGTCCAGCAGCAAAGCCAGCCTGTGCCAAGACACTGGGGCACCAGCAACCACTGTGGTTGGAGGTGCTGCCAAAGCCCCTGTGATTTTGGCGGGAGCAACTCTTGTACTGCAGCTCCTTTTCAAGTAGAAAACTTGTTCTTGGTGTAATTACAATGGTAACACCGCGGAGCATGACAAATTGATCCTAACCTGCTGCTGTTGCCCACCTGCTGCTCCCTTTACCTCCCTTCTGCTTCTCCAGCAATAACCCAAGGCCAGAAGGCATATTGGATGGCTTCTCTAAATCCTCCTAGTGTGCACGAAAGCTAGATTGTTCATGAACCTGGTCATCTGCTCCTGCTTTTTCACTGGACCTCAAACTCTGCTGGATTCCAGAAATTATCTACTTACCTGGAACACTTCCCATGAAGGATAGGACATAAGGATAGGATAGGACATAAGGTCAGAAGGAGGCTTCACACTCTCTCTGTTTGATCTGCCTGTCCATGAAAGAACTTAGACCTTTATTTCAACTCCACAACGATGGACCTTACATGTGTACCCCAAAATCAATAGAAGCCTTTGCCCTGACCCAGGCACCAATCCCAATGTAATTTTGAACAAGTGATTCTTCCTTTCTGAGTCTCACTTTTCCTATCTATCATATGAGAGGTTTGGAATAACTGACCTCTTCAGACTCCATCCAGTCCAAGCTTGTAATTTACAGTCATGCTTTTTCTTGTGTCTGATTTTCCCATGTGATAAGTGAATGCATTCTACTTGCCTTGCCATATTTGCCAAGATATTTGACAGGATGATCTGTAATGCGCATAAAAGCCATCTGGGAGCAAAATGTTACATTACACAGTCAGGGAAACTCTTAACACCAATGCCAATAGCCAGGGATGGCACCATCGCAAGATTTGTCTCCTGTGAGAGTTCTGTGCTGCTTTGGTCTTTCTTTGTGATCTCTGTCCCTTCCTTACCTGGATCATGCTTTACCCCCAAGTCGAATCCTGAGAAGTGAATCATGTTTGAGAAGAGAGAGAAAAATTACAGTTGCATTCTAAGAGGTTTCCCAGACAATCTAGTACAATCTACTGATAAGAGAGAAGTATTTTTTCTATTAAGTTCAGCCTCCATTTGAATACTTCCAATAGTGAGAAGCTTACTACTTGGAAATTAGTCCATCCAACAGTTCAATAATGCAAATGTCTGAGTTTTTCAGACTACGTTGAAATATGCCTTCTTGAAGTTTCTAAACACTGGTTCTAACCTTTCATCTTTTCACCTGAACCCACATTTGTTAGATAGCATTGGTCCCCTTGTACCTGGTGGCTGCTGGGCTTACTGCCACACTGGGCTGTAGCCTGCCACACATCCTCTTACTTGGCCAGGTCTCTTACAGAGGAATGAGATGCTGGTGTGAGACTGACGGGCACAGGATGATCTGCAACCATATGCTGAGAATCATTTAGAGAAGTGATTTTAGGGCAAGTGTGAGAGTCATACTCAGAAATAAGTATGCAGCTTTCCACCAATTAGCTAAGCAACTTCATATCAGTTACCTCACTCAATTTTCACCCCAACAAAGATTCCACTCATAAGCTCGATTGTCTAAATGCTTATGAAGTGTTCCCCAATGTTCTTGAATGTTTGTTCCAGGCCCTGCTCTAATCCATCCTGTTCATTCCAACCAGGGTCTTGCACAGCATGAAGGCGCTTGAGCCCATAGAGTCTCTAAATTCTGGACAACTGTGCCCTTGCACGTGGGCCATACTTTCTAGACCATTCCCTACAGAGGAGTCATCTGCTCCTATCCCAGCTCTCGCCCAGCCTTTCCCTTCCCACCTGGACCCTCCCCCTGCTTCTGCTGCTTGCTGCTGTAACTCTTCACTGGCCTCGAAACCAACTTCATTTCCCTGGGGGCGGGGGAACAATCCACTTAGCTTCCTACCTCACCTGTACTTTTGGTTTTAATGGCCTTACTCAGCAACTTCTTTCAAATAGTACCTGTCATATCCCCTTTTCCTCCACCATATTTACCATCCAAGTGTGATTCTCTAAATAAAGAAATCTGGAAACAGGGACCAAGAAGGACATGATTCCAATGAGCTTCCCGGAAGAAGGAGAAGCCTGAAACCTGGCTGGGTGGGAGGAGTGGGGGAGGGGTGCTGCCCTTCTGTTAGATGCTTCTCGGAAGCTTTGAGGCAGTGATTATGTCCTCCTCAGTGTTTGCTGTTGCTATTGTTTCCTGGCATTTCAAAGCCGTGGCTTCCGGAAACCAGAATGACATTCCATACAAATGGTGAGCTCTGCCTGACCTGACCCAGCCTCTATTTAAGAAGGAGCTTTGGAGTCAGAATTCCCTGTGTTGTACTCGCCCCCTACATAGCCAGCGGTAGCTCTGAAACAATAACTTCATCTCAGCTGAGCTATTTTCTTCATGTTGGAAATGCAGGTGTTCCTATTTTCAGAGCAACCTAGCCAGAGGATAGAAAGATACCACCTATAAACTGCTTAGCACATAGCAGGTCCTGGGAAATTGTAGTTATTATCTGGAAATTTCACACATTTCTTTTTTCCTAAGTGGAAACCTAGAAGCTGTTTAGATGAATCCAAACATATGTGATAAGGTCTGAAAAGGTCTAATAAAAGTCATCCCACATTGGAATTCCCTTCTCCAGTAGCTAATTCACTGGAAAGTTCAGGTGAGATAGGAGCCATAAAGCCAGACTGGGTGCCTTACAGCGCACCTGTGCCAATCAGCTGCTTACTCATCCTTATATCCATGCCCTGCCCTTTCTTTACCTGCTCCACATTGGTGCAAAGAATCCATTCCAAACTCCCTCATACTCTGGCTTCCATTAGCTTCTAGGGTCAACCATGGAATATAAATTACCTAGACTACTTTTACTTCTGTCTTTGCGCTCCCAGAGATACTTCTGGTAGCAGCTATGTCCTGCTGAGGTCCCAGCTCTCACTAGCCTGTTCTTCCCCTTGGTATCCCAGGAACACTAGGTAGGGTGCGCTGACAATAAGATCTCTTTCCTTTGTTCCTCCAGCCCAAGGGCAGTAATGACTCCTGCTTTTACAAACGCAGGTTTCCTCATTGTTCTCTGATTGGTGTTGTCTTGCTTCCAACATGTTATAACTGGTTCCTTGTATTAAATTCCCTCTGCTAACTACCTGGCATCGGTTCCTAACTACGCTTTGACCATCACATGGTGTGGTCTCAGGAGGATTCAGTTGTTATACTTACAATGTACCTTCACATGGAGAATCTGTAGACTGGATGGAATAAAAATTATTCATCAAAAAACAGTGAAAAATCAAAATTTCCAAATCATGAGTTGGACTTCCCTCACAAATCATCTGTTCCAAATCTATCTTTTCTTTTCCTAATAAGGAAATCATAGCTCTTAGAGTCTAAAAGACATGCCCAAGGTCATTCATTTAGTGTATATTATTCTTAGGTGACTTGAATATCTCTGTCTCCATAGCACAGATATATATTTTTATTTTGCTTGAAGGGGTTGGCCTACATTTGCATATATATTTCTTGAAGGACATAACACAGTTTTGCATCTTTGCATTGCAAATAAGTGTCAAACTTTACTAGGTCAAATATAAATAATAGACAATGGTGTGGCAAAACTCTACTGGACTACTAAATTTGCACCATTCGATCTCCATGCAAAAAAATATAGATGTAGATACACAGATTTAGATAGAAAAAAAGACATAAAGGAACAGATACAGATATAATGTTCTCCCCCAGGTCATTACTAGGTTTTAAGAGGAATGAAAACAGAATGCCTTTCCACTTCCATGCATAAATCATGATGTACAAGGAGCCCAGGAGCATCACTGTAAACTTGTCTTAGAGATTTGAAATGCACCAAATCCCCTTTCTTCATGACCCAAACCTAAGAAGTTCAAGGGAAGCGTGAGCTTGGCTGCAGGCAAGGCTGGTGGCAAGACTGTCAGGCTCACAGAGGCAAGTAGGCTCCGTGTGCTATTTATGCTGAACCTCTGATTACCTGGGCTGCTCAGTACTGCGAGGTTGGTCAAAAATCTTCCTTCCAGCTGGGTATGGTGATGTACACTTGCAATCCCAGAACTCTGAAGGTTGAAGCAGTAAGAACAGAAATTTGAATACAGACTAGACAATTTGGCAAGGTCTTTTGTCAAAAGAAAAAAAAAAAAAGAAAAGAAAGAAAGAAATGTAAAGGGCTGAGGATATAGCTCAGTGCAATGGCCTTGAGGTGAAACCCCAGTGCCACACAGATGAAAAAAAGCATTGCTTCCCAGAATAGATAGTCTGAGGCTGAGGCCACAGTCTAGGACCAGGATCTGAGTGCAGTAAAGTAAACAGGACCAGAGAGTCACAGAGGGACATTTCCAACCAGGCCAAATCAACCACGGGGCAAGAAGAGACTGGTCTGAAAAATCAAACAGAAACCCGCGTGCCAAAGCTGCAGATTGAAGCAAAATTCAAGAGACCAAGAGTGGATGGGCAGAATCGGCCGGCCCTTGAGACTGGTAGCCCACTGTGTCTGCATAAAAACATTAGTAAACACAGTTTTTACCCACATCAGAACACTTCGGCTGCTCCTTTGCATCCTTGAAAGGTCCAGGATCACCTTCTGTTGTTAGAGCCTCACTGTCTAAGCCCGGCTCTAAAGAGGCCAACACGTGGACTTCCACCCCATTTGTATCGGGGCATACCATCTTTCTGTGACCACAGAAGAGCCACCTCCCAAATGTGGGGAGCAGGTGTGTGAAGGCATATGAAAAAATCAACAAACCTGAACCAGCTTTTATAGCAACAGCTTCCATGGGAGTTGTCTATAGTCCAGTAAAGAGAGGACCTAGTGTTGAATGGGCCCCTAGCAGCTTTCTGATTTAACCTGATTTCTATATCATGGTCCTCACTCTCTAACCCTGAGAGAAATCACATGATCATCTCTTGCATTACTCTAAATCTCTATCTCTTTTAATTTTCAAGGGTTGTGCTTTTCTCATGGTCTCTCTCTCTCTCTCTCTCTCTCTCTCTTCCTCTCTCTCTCTCTTTCTCTCCTCTCCATATATGTACATATCTCCAAATATAATGATATGCAATATATTAATGGTAACTTCCTACTTTTTAAAAAATTCTGAATCATTTCTGTTTTGTTTTGTTTTGTTTTAGATTGCATCTGGCTAGACACACAAAAACTTCACTGAGGACAAAACAAATTTTATATACACAGAACATTCAAACTGGTAATTAATGAAATAACCTCCTTGTGTCTCTTTACCTCAATGAAGTTTTAACAAAGCATGGTTTTCATTCAATTATTGTGACCCAATGAGCATATTTTTAGATTAGCATTATTACCTTTCAATATTAGCATTATTTACCTTACTTTAGGCTTTCTGGTGCACTAAACATCAGCCCTTTTACAGAACATACTTTTAATTAACAGTTTGCTAACTCATCTGACAAGGATCTCATTGGCTTTGGGAATATGGAATTTGTTTGTGTTCATTGGTCTTGCAATTTACAGAGCACATGATTCTAGAAGAAATTCCATTTACTATTCAGATCAAGTTGTCCTGTATGTCATCCAGCATTTCCTGTCCAAACACAAGTAAAGAACAGAGGGCCTCCTATTCAGAGAGAGGGATGCTTTGTCCTAGGGAAACTCTTTCCATAACCCCTTCCCAAATGGCAGCACCTTCTTTAATGAGCACCATAGAAACTCTGCAGTACTCTCACGCAGAATGTCACCAGACCCTGGTGCAGCTCATGCTCCAACATGCACTCTCATCTGGAGACTGCTGGCTCAGTTCTACAGTGTGATCCATGCAGTAAAGGATGAAATGACAGAGACAGAAGCTCTCACAGGAAAGATAACCCAAAGAAAACAAGCTTCTACAATTGCTTTGGTCCTTGCAGAATCCTTTGATTCATTGATTTACATGGAGGTCCAGGGAGGCCTAAGGACCAGGGCTCATTAGAAACAATGCTGGAAGAAAAGCCCAGATGTATTAGTGGTTTAGAGAGTAAAACAGCACAGGAAACCTGCTTTCTGTCTTCTCTTTCTTGTGCTCTCTTTAAGCATATATTACGATGCAGAGCCTAAAAGCTGCCAGTCTCCTTTAGCATAGTCTATAATCGTATTACAAAGGATTATTCCATTGTCCTGAGCTATCAGATCTTAGTAAGAACTCATTTAGGTCAACCTTTTCGGAACTTTAGTCACATGTGAAAAAAATGCAAAATAAGCCATTAGTTGTATTTCTCAAAGCAAGCTGAGCTGGCTGGGCTGTGTACAGCCCTGTGTCTCTTTCATTTTCCCCTAAAATCTCATGCAGATGCTGCTCCTGTGACCCCTTTGGTTCCCCCACTGCAGCAGCAGTTGCATGACACTAGCAAAGGTCAGAGCCTGCTAATTTCCACCAAGATGGCTGCAGTGTTAAATCCACTTCAGTCACCTTGGCTGGCGGTGAACATTGTTCTGAATTCCATTAGCCAGTGTAAGCTGTAAGGCGGAGAAAGAAACAAGGACAGGTGGGTTGGGTGCCTAGTTAGGAGTCAAGAGTTCTCTCTTACTGAGTTTTTGACCAGCCTATCCCATGCCTGGGCCATCCCTGGCTCTTCATTCTGTCATGCCCATTTCAAATAATATCACCAACTATTTTTATCCAAAAATGAAGCTTTAGAAGCAAAATGTGCTCCTCCATCCTTATAAACCACACTCTACTTACTAGTCTTTCTTATGTCAATTCAGATTTTTCAACTTTTTCCAAATCTTCTTGGAACAGGCAGCTCCTCACATGGCTCTGAGGGTTCCTGTCTCCTGGACCCACTGCCTTGCAAAGCCCCCTTACATAAGGCCTGGAGCATGAGCTAGATGGTGTGATTTCAAACAAATAGAAAAAGGCAAACATTATGGGATGTCAGTTTCACAGTGAGTTACAAAATACAGAAACTGCCATCTTCTACCAATTCCCTCTCTGGTTCCTTCCAAAGAGAAGAGCCACAGCACAAAGAACTGAAGCCAGCGTCTACCCAACAGCCAGCAGTGAACTGAGATCTCTGTCCACCATCCCACCTCTCACAAGGAGCTAAGCCCTGCCAATAGCTGCTGAAGCCCTGTAGAGGGGACTTAACATAGCCAAACCTCCAGAAATACAGAAGAAGTATTGCTGGTCACCACCTTCACTGCCATTTGGGCAAAACTCTGAAAGCAAAAGACCCAAATGAGTCAACTTAGATTGCCATCTTAAACTAGGATACTAGACATGAAATATTTTAAACCACTAACTTGGAATAATCTTTATACAGCAATAGACAAGCATTGCATCTTCCATTCCACCCTCTACTCTAGCCCTCACTGACCCTTGAATAAAATTTTCCACGGAGCCACTTAACTGGTCCCTGTTTCCCCTGTACCCCCAGCTCTATCTATAAACTCCAACATTGTCAAATAACCTTCCAAAAAGACAGCAATGATTATGTTGTGATCAAAAGATAAAGATCCAGATGATCAACTCCTTTTATAAATATATCACTTTCAAAATAATCACTTTCAAGTCTACCTATTTTATATGGTGTCTTCCAAATTATATTTCATTTCTAAGGGAAGAAAATGATTCTTCCTCTGTAAAATTTAAAATGTCTTTGTAAATTGAACTCATGGGATTACTTACAAACATTCTGATATTCCAACATTTGGATACATAAAAAGATTGCTCTTCTCTGACTCTTGGAGATTTGGTGTGGCCTGTTGATTGGTTTGGTCAGTGAGACAGAAGAGGCACATGTCACTTTTCAGTGGAAATATTTAGTTGCTAGTACACAATTCTCACTTTCTTCCTCTCTGACACAGCAGTCATGGAAGTACAAGACACATAAAGGGTCCTGGGACCTGGAAAAACTACAGAGACAAAGCCTGCCTGTGTCCAATGAAAGAAATAGAGTCTTCTCTTACTTATTTCGATTTGGGAGCTCTTTATTACCACTGTAAAACTTACCCTACACTAACTAACAAGGAGTGCCAGTGAATGAGCCCAACTTCTAATTTCATAGAAGAGGAAGCTGATAACAGAAGTGATTTCTCAGGGATACCCAGAAGAGTACCCCATCCTCAGCACTCTCAGTGACACTTGCCTGTACCCTTCTCATGCCCCTATAACATCAGGGCCAGAGAAAACATTGTCTCACAAGGAAACAATTGTGTCTTGCCCTATAGAAAGTCAACTGAATATAGTCATCTGCTAAGATCTAATCAGCAGACTGGCCACCTCTTCCTGAGCTCTTTCTCACCATGGATTTGCAGCTCACTTGTCATAGAAACTGTGTGCATCCTGTAGGTAAAACAAAGGTGAGAAAAAAGGAGCTAAAAACCTCCTGGGAGTTTACACCAATTGTAACCTGGGAGTTTACACTGCATTGAGTTTACACTCAATTCCCAGTGAGTTCCCACAATTTGAGGCCTTTCTTTTACTGTGTTCTCAAGACATGAACTTGATCAAAGGGGAGACACAGCCCAACTCCCTCCCAAGCAAGCCATGCCTGTGACAGTGTGGTATCTGATGTGCTCTGAAATTAGAAATTCCAGTGGTTTCAGTGGCTATTCCAGGACTGCATGGGCTTTCAGCAGGATGTCTGTATAGCCCAGATTACCCGGAACAGTCCCAGTGGCCCCTGTTGCCCTGGAAGCATTATTAATAGCACTCTCTTTCACTCTCAAATGTGTCCCAGTTTGGAAGATAAATTATACAGTCACCCCAGCTTTGAGATGGCAGTCACCCGCCATGCATCATTTCCCAATAAATGCTCTGCAGGCTCCTGGTTATTGGCCAGTAGAAAGAGAAGAATTTTCACCAACTCAGAACTGTTAGAGGGAGTTAACTTCTTCAGTCTCTAGACCATAGGGATACTAGGTTCTACGTCCCCTCTGATATCATCTGACTGTCATTTTGAAGTAGTTGTTTCCCCTGCTTTGACCTATGCGTCACACAAAAGAGTGGAGATACATTGAACACTCTTTTGATTTCTTTCTAGTCTTTGATTTCATAAAACTGTCTATTGGAGAAGCTTCCAACAATGGAAGAATCTACTCAGGAACTAAGCGTTCAGTGTAGATGAAACCCATCGTGCAGTCTGTACACATATTAGCAATGTTTCTTTTTTCAAAGCTACGTATACGCTGTCATGTTTAACAAAATGTAAAATAATTTAAAAGCACTGGACAGTTCAGGGTCACCCTGTGTCATTAGAAGTTTTCTCAATCAAGAAAGTAAGAAGTGCCACCATTATCAGGTTGGAAGATAGGAAAAGGTAAAACAGAGGAAAAGATACCCATATTTGAACAGGTTTGGACTACATAATTAGTAAAAATAATTATGTAAAAAATAGGCAAAGTTTGTGTCATCTGAATATTTCCTTTTTTTTCCGCAAGGAAAAGTATCCATTGGCCACACAAAGAAGTCTGCGACCCAGAAAAGATCCAAAACCATTGTTCTGGAAACATGAGAAAATCAAAGGCTTCAGAAGTTCTAGTAAGCACCATCACCATCCCTGAAATAAAGATGAGTTTTGTTTCATTTATTACACTAATACTAATGCTAAATACTTTGTATAATTTCACAGTCCTCAAAAAAGATGAGATGATAAAATGCGGGCACAAAGGAATCTGGTGACTTAACCTAAGGCTACTGCGTGACAGAGGAGGGCTCAAACTCAGGTGCACCTGACTGACGCCTGTATTCTTCCCACTATGCCAAGTTACCTCTGACCCCACCACCGGCTGAGAACTGAAATCAAGTGGCTGCTCCAAACCATGTGACCAGGAAAGACAGCAGATCTGAGAAAAAAGTGTGGAGCACAGGGAGGTAAGAACCATTGCCACATAGAATCCAAGCCCTGGAGGAGAAGGAGTTTTCCTCCCCAGCCATAGATACTAAGCAGCCATGGCAGGACACAAATCAATTTCTTTTTAAGAGTTAAAAAAATACAGGTAAATTAAAGAGATTCTTCATTTGTGTTCTAAAAACCACCCTTAATGTTTTCAGCAACAAAATTAGCTGCTAAGCAAAATTCTTTTCCTATTTTTCACTTAAACTAGAATTAAAAAGATGTTCTTTATTATTTTGCTAGCCTACAATCCTCTTCAGGAAAAACCACGGAATAAGTTATGTAAGAAGTACAACTTCTGAAAAGAAAGCAGCCCTCGCTTCTGTGTTCCCAGGACCAGGGGCAGCAGGGGTGGGAGAGATCAATCTTTGATCTCCAGCTGGGTTCCAAGAGTGTCAGCCATGTTTAGGGGTGAAGGACCATGTTTAGAGCTACTGGAAAGGGAATGAGCTGCTGGAGCTGAAGGATCCAATTGTTATGGGTTAAGAACTGGTGGTCAACTTAACGCCAGTTGGATTACATCATCATGGCATTGAGCGAAGATGCTCCACCTGAGGAAGGTTGCCAGGACAAATAGGTGGAGGCATTGTGGGTTCTCCTACGAGTTACTGTCTGAGCTGTTGGTTTTCCTGGAGAAGCTTTGGTCCTCACATTGAGCATTGATTCCTGGTTCTGGAGGGGAAGACATGTGCTGCTTGGTCTCCAGGATGAACTCCTCATGCTGCTTCCTGGCACATACCTGACTTTGCTTGTCATCGGAGGAGCTCAGGGCCTCCGTGTCGCTAAGGACAGCTGTGGTGCCTTTCAGGATAGCCCTGGTCTTTGTTGCGAGGGTGACCTCTTGGCCCCAGCATAGAACCCTCATCCCACTAGCACAGCTCCTTCATCCTGCTGGCATAGACTTTCTGGCTTCCACCGCTGACCCTTGGATCTTCCCGGCACGGATCCGTAAAAGAGACTGGCGTGAGTCCTTCTTGTGGGCTCTGGACCTCCAGCTGGACTCGTAGGAGGTATTGTCCTGAGTTCTGGGTTTTTATCTGGACTCATGTGGGACATTGCCGTGGAGTTTAGGCTCTTGACTATATAATCTATGTCTTTGGTGTTGCAGATAGATTTCCTGCATTTTCCTGTGTTAACTTCCAGTGACCATTATAAAAGTAATGTTATAAACTCCATGTCCTGATCCTAATTGTTCTCTGCGTACAACCCCTGACTACAACACCAGTTATGATTTTCTAAACCTTTATAAGTTTCTTTGCTTTCTTAGTTACCAGCTTAGATGCTCTGCTAGTGTTCTCAACTCATTCCTAGGCCATAGCAGGATCATAACAGGCCTTGGGTCAGGGAGCTCCCCATCCACCTCCCCACACCTATTGTACCTAGTCTCCCATCTCCGAGGACTCTCTCTGCCCACATGGCACTCCTTTGTAATAGTCCCTGCCCCCATCTCTCACTTGGAATTTTGACCTGGTGACTTAATACTAATCCTCCCAGGGCTACAAAAGCAGATAAGAAATTTCACTTGTCAAAACAGCCTCCATATCGCCCAGCACCCTAATCTCAGCTGCATGGGTTTGGAGACTGAGGGATTTACCCATCCTTTGAGCAAACAGACGGTGAGGTAGGAAGCACCAGTGCCTACCTTTGCTCTGGAATATTTGAGTTCAAACAAAATAATGTCTTTCATCTTGCATCCTGCTTCACTCTAAAGATTCTTTTGGCTTTAAAATATTTATGTTAAGAGCCACACTCAACACATGAAAAATTTGGTATTGTAAGGAACAGTTTCTTTTTCCTCATCTTTTGAGAAATGATACATGACAGAGAAAGGAAGTGCTTAACAAATAGTCACATGTTCCCCTGCGGTTCCCAGAGGAACTTGTGGCCAGTGTGGCAAATGAAACAAGAACTAAAGTGACATGGGAACCATCCATAGGACCCTTCTGAGCCATTGCTATGAACAGCTGAGATCTTTTCCCTCTCCTTCTTTTTCTGCTGAAGCAAAATGAAAGAGTGCATATTCCAGATGCCTTGTGCACCCAGTGGAAGCCATGAACACCAGAGTCACTGATTAAGCACAGCTCTGCACAGACATCTAAACACCATGCATTGGATAAGCAAGAAATAAACTTTTACTGCATGTCTCTGAGGCTGTTACTGAAGCACATTCCATGCTAATAGACTAACAAATGGTTAGTGCAGCATGGCAGGAATGCTTTTTTGTATGCCAGCCCCACCTGGCAGGCACAGGAGCCCACAGCTGCAACAGTCCCTATTAGCAGTTTATTACAGACCAGCATTGCCATCAGGGTGGCTCAGATCCACTCATATTCTCTGCTCCAACTTGCATGATCCCAAGGCAGAGATAATCTGCTTGGCTCTATCAGAGCAATCAGCCATGGCATGAAATAGGGTCATGGGCTATGGACACAGTTACAAAGGACCAGTCCCTAAGTATCAAGGCTGTCCAAGAGAAGGGCAGACAAGCATTGGAAATGGGAAGCGACCTCAGTCACTTGGAAGCCATGTCACAAAACTGGCTTTCCTAATGCATCCTGAAAGCCAATTGTGATTAAAAGTCAAAACAAAGCAAACCAGTGTTGATTTGCCTAAGGGTGAGGGCAAGGAGAGTGTGCAGGAGAGTGAAAAGAAGGAATGTGGGAGAAAGAAAAGATGCTCCAAAGAAAGAAAAAGGGGCAGAAAGGAAGAGCAGCAGCTTGGCTCCTCAGAGGCAAGAGGATTATGCAAAATGTCAGTGATCCAAACCAGAATGTTGCAAAAAAGTGTTTATCTGGGCTAGCTCTTTGTATCCCTTGTCTTAGGTTTACTACATGTAAAAATAAATCAGTGATCATACATCACACACACACACACACACACACACACACACACACACACACACTGTAGTGACCTCATTCAGGAAGAACTGGATAGAATAAAGTTCCCAGCCCCATCCCATTCCGGGCTACTCCTATAAGCTGCATATGCAGTCCACAGCAGAAACTCACTTGACTTAGCCCTTACCTCTAGGATGAACTGGAGCTCAACTTTCCACCCATCAGCTGGAGAGGGACAGACCGCAGATGTTATGGTTTATGCCTGAATGTCCCCCCAAAGCCTCACGGGAGGCAGGACTTTTGGAGGCATCCAAATCTAGAGTTTGAGATAGGTTCATTGTCTAGGCTAGGATTGGCAGTGTGAGTGCACTAGGGCAGGCAAACTGCCTACAGTATAGGAGAGGAAAAGAGGCTAGCTCTTCCCCCTTTTTGCTCTTGTTGCTTTTGCTGTCTTTTGCTGCCATGTAAAGTTGCTCCTCAACCATGCCACCCTGCCTCGGAGCCAACTGAGGATGGACTGAAACCTTTAAAAACTGTCAGCTAAATAAACCTTGCTTCCCTTAATTTTGGCTGTTGGGCATTTTGTCTCAGCCATGAGAGAAAAGTAACTAACACACCAGGTCATAAGAAGCCCAGATCAGTGCACTGATCATATGCCTGTCCTATACAAATGTGTATCCATTCAGAATGGTCTGAAATATGTTACACCTAAGAAAGCAAATTTCTTGACCACTCTTCAGACAATGCTCTTGGTGCAGGTGTAGGGTGGGGGAATCCATGATGCTCTATCCATGACTCTGGAGTTCACACTCTAGTGGAGAAAAGAAGACAGGAGGCAAGTGGTCATACTATAAGACTGGTTACAGTGGGCATCGCTACAGTAAAAAAAAATAGATTATGAACTCATGGTTGAAGTGGTTTTGCAAAGACGCTACTGGGTTAGGGCTCAGATGTGTCAAGGCAGAAGAGATCAGAGGGAAGCACAAATTGAAAGCAAGTTCCCAGGTGAACTGATGATAGTCATCTGGGAGCCACACTTTGAGAATCACGGTCTTTAAGTGTACTTTGCTTGCAAATGACAGAGACTCACCACAAACTGGATTTATGAAGAAAAGTTTAAGTAAGACATTGGTTCACTGTGAGCAAGAATTTCAGAACAAGGGTGAGCTGCACACAGCTGGTCCGAGGAACTTAACTCATGCCATCAGCACTTTCTTTGGCGATTTCCAAGCTCATTTTTCCTCTTTTAATTTCACCCCCAAATGAGTTTCATGTAACGAGTGTCTTTCACATTGTAAACTAATGGTACCGCAATAACCATATTTCATCCCCAAAAGTGAGATTTTTATGATCTGAAATAGTTCAAATGTCCGTGCCTGGCTCAGTTGGAAGACTGAATGTGCTGCTCAGCCATGCCTTTATTGTGCACATCTTCTTGGATTCCCTGGGTGAGAATTGGGCTCTGAATAAGTATTTCCACAAAAATTATACAGGTGTACATGTATACATACACAAATGTATATAAAATATATACTTGTATAATAAAGATTTACACACACATATATGTATATATATCCATGCAAGAAAAAAACAACCAAGATAGTACAGATCGATCTAGTTTGATGACAAAAGTGTCAAGCAAATGTATTTGTCACTCACATAATCAACAAAAGCTTTTTAAATTCCTGCTTTATATGAGGTACAATTAAAAAAAAGGAGACAAAGAGAATCATTCATATAATGAACAGTGGTGGAGCAGCCACACTGTTCCAGGGACTTTTTAACAAAGGGTGATTTTAATGAATAAATTGGATAAAGATCTTTGTCATTAAGAAACTTAAATACTAAAGATTATGAGAACTTCTACCATCTTGCTAGGTGTTTGCAGTTGTTACTTGATGTATACTTATAGAAATTCTTCAAACCACATTTTCATATCAGTTTTTCAAATGGAGAAACTGAGAATTAACAGAGGTAAGAGTCTTCCTGCGATCTGAGATAAAACCTAAAGCACGGTAGTCCAAAGACCAGGTACATAAACCTGAGCTCTACTGCCTCCCTTAAGAGAATGAAGAAAGATCTGACTGGGGAAATGGAAGGTACTACAGAAAAAGACAGAAGAGAACATTAAACATAAAAAATATGTTATAAGATGAAGAAAGGATGCTATCTTCAAAGACTGGGCCAATCAGGGAATTTCTCACATAGGAGGCAGAATGTAGGCTGCCTAAGAAAAAAGAGCATTATTCAAAAACATGGATAAGAGAGTGGAAAACAGTTCCTGTAGGAGGGTAGCACAGAAGCGGGCATGAACAAACTGTGTAATGCTGCATGGTGATGAGAGCAGGAAGAGAGACATACTAAGGATTTGCAAGTACCATCAGGCCTAACATCAAGTTCAAGAGTTTCTTTTACATGTTAATTCTCTAAATCAATTGTCCATCACAATCCCATGGTGAAATTTTATAAAGGTGTAGCTAGCTGTTTAGACTCTAATCACTAAGTATCAGATAATGTCAATCTGAGGTGAGGCTGGGATAAAGATACTTTAAATAAAGCTCTTCAGGGAATTCTGACCTGTGTCCAAATTTGGAAGCCACTACTGCACAGAACAGGACTCATTAAAGGTCTCAGCAGAATGCTGATGTGATTTTTTTGTGATATTGTTTCCCATTGTATTCCTGAGAACACTAAAGCTACAAAGTTCTAAGGAGTTTCCGTAAGAAAGACGGAGTGTGTCATGGGGTAAACACTCGACACTGCAGGATACCGGATGACTTCTGGACCCTTGAGGGTCTTTTCCATGCCAAGGAGTATTGTGACTCTTGAAGGGGGATTATTTGAAGTGGTTTCTAATAGAAGCTCCTACCACTTTTTTTTTTTACAAAGAACCCACTCTTGGAATTCATGCTCTGCATAATGCACTTTGGACCGTACTGTAGGTTACTACATCTGACATTATAGATACGCTTGGATTAGAGACAGGAATTATAAAAGAAAGGGCTCTGAGTTCTGGTTTTCCTCAGACCATTCTGACTGCCCTTACGTCCAAGTTCAGTATGCTCCCCCATGAGTCCTGCTCCCCTCTACCCAATGCACTTGCAAACATTACATACACAAAGGCACACAAATGCAGACATGTTTTCTGAAGAGATCAGGACAGAGGGGACATTGTCAGTAACTCAGTGAGCCCCATGTTTCCCTGAAAACAATAGAATGGTCCATAATTCATCTGGAGATAATGCTCCTTTTTTTCTCTATCTGTAATCCCAACTCTATAAAACCACGTTCTAATGCACCATCTGCTTCCCTGGGCCCTGTTTCTGGGTAAAAACACCACCACTCCCCACCTCAGGGACTGAGTTCTACAACTAGTATTTCTACCCATGGATGCGAAGGTTGACATTTGTTTATAATCCAAGGGCATCCTGTCAGAGAGGAGAAAACAAGTCAGGGTAAGCACAGAGAGGGAGCCTGACAATGCACAGAGTTACCACACCAAAAAGCAGAGGAAACAGCGTGAGATTTGAAACAGGCACAAGGTGTTCCATGGGAGTCCCTCTTTACTTGCTTGGAATAACATGTTCTTTAGTGGAAACTTAATATAGCTGGGCATCATCCGAACAAATCATTTTGCTTTGTCTTGAAATAGTTTTCTGGATCCCATGTGAAATTTCCTGAATTAGTATCCCAGGAGAGGAATGTGTTTCAGGGGATTGAGCACATACTGATGGAGCCTTCCCAGAAATGACACTGGCCCCAGATTTCCCAGACTTACCTGATCCTAGGAGTCACCTAAACACTTGATAAGAATGTTAATATTTTGGCGTCTCCCCTCCAGAGATTTTGACTCTTTGGAACTAGGAGACAGCCTCAAAATCTGTATTTTTAATAGTCCCTGATGACTTTTATAATCACGTAGATTTTGGAAACACATCTGTAAACTATTTCAAGGATTCTTAAACCTAGCTGAATATTAAAATCACCTGGGGCCTCTTAAAATTTTCCAGTACCCAGCTTCACCAGATTAATCCCTGGAAATGAGGTCCAGGCACCCGTGTTTTTAAAGTTCCCCAGGTGATTCGAATGAGCTACTGGTCTACCCCATAAAATTAAACAGAGGCTTACATGAGATCATAGAGATAAAACACTGAGATTAGTGCCAGATACATTCTAAACTCTCAATATGCATGACCATTATTTCATGTAAAGTGATTACTGTGAAAATGAAATTAACAGGTCTTATTTTTTTATAAGTCAAAATTTTGGGTTTTCTTAGTAATTCTTAAACACAATAAAGTAGTGAGAAGACTATGACAAGCATCTATATACTCACTTCTTAGGAGGTGGTATCAAAACTTTGTCATATTTGCTTTATAATTTTTAATTAAAAGATACATGAATAAAATTGAGGTTTCTTTTTGCTTCCTTCTCATATCAGAGATAACCACTCTATTAAAATTTTTTTCTATCTTTTTAGTCCTTTCTATAAATATTTCTACTCACCCATAAAACACATAAAGTATAGCTTTATGTGTTTTATAAATGTACAGAAATGATATCATTTCCCAGATATCATATTAAGACTCCTTTTAAATCAATAGTGTGTGGAATTCATATCTATTAAGGCATAGAGACCAATTTCATGTGTTATCATTACTGTTAAATCCAGTTTAAGAATACACTTGCATGTATCCATCTCCTCACTGTTAGGAATCATTTCCTTTACTAAAAACATTGCTCCACTAGAAATGCTTTACCCATCCACCTGGGCATAAGAGTGAAAATTTCTAACCAGTATGTTTCAGAAGTAAATATTTAGCATTTTAGGGCATGTGCATATTCATCTTCACAAGTGCTGACAGATTGCTTTTAAAAGTGTCTGTCATAAATGTTCTACTTCACCTCAACAGTGTATGACAGATGCTATTTTCACATGTCCTCATAACATTGGGTATTGTTAGATATTATGCTCAGTAGAGACAAACTCTGGATGATTCAAGGAAGAAGAGACTTGCATAAACAGCATTGGGTGGCTTTAAGAGTCATTTACTTGTGAGGGACTGGGATCATGATCACTCAGTCAGATACAGCATTCAAAACCCAGTCTGGTGAGGACACCATTACACCAGTCCTTGCTTGTTACAGTGATATTAACACGTCTAAACCTGCAGACTCCTAGGATGAACCTGTCACAGGAGACCTAGCACTGTGGCCCCACCACTATTACTAACCTTTGGAAAAGTTAGTCACAGTCAGCAGCATCTTATTGGTGGGGGCCAAGTCACATGTGTATGCCTAGCTGCAAGGGAAGCTGGAAGACCTAGTACTGGCCTTCTTGGGTCCCTAGAGGAAGCCTGCCCCATCACCTACACCCACATAAACACAAAATGAGGACATTCCTTAATCATAGGCAATAGAGTTACATAAAAGATGATCAAGACTGACAAATATTCAGATGTAAAAGAAAAGCCTTACTGCTATTGGTTTGGTTTGTATTGCCTTATTATTATGAAGATTAAAAATATTTTCCATGTTCCCAATTGCCTATTTTGATTTTTTTTCTTTCAGAAATCACTTTTCATGTATTTTGTCCATATTTCCATGGATTTTTTTTTTCTGTTTCAAGTTGATTTGTAGTTGTTCTGTGTATTCTGTTTAATTATATTTTGTTACATATATCTATGTATATAAAATATGTTCTCTATTCTCTTGCTTATATTTGTTGACATCCTTTTGTTTTTGACAATTTTTTCATATATAAATTTTCAATTTTAATATTGTTACATTTGCTAATAAATTTTCTTTAAGATTTTTATTTTGGGGCCATAATTAAGAAACTTTTTCACAATCAAGATTTGGATTTGGAAGGTATTCTCCTGAATTACCTCTAAAGTTTTATTAAACTTGATTTTTTAAATTTGGGTCTTAATTCATCTGAAATTTATTTGTACTGTTGGGTATGGTATGGATTTGAATTTTTATACATATACATTTTTCTCTACATGCAGCTAATTTCTTTTTCTCCACTGATGTACAAGTTACCTCATTTTGATATTATAGTGTCGTATTTGTTTTGTTAGCTTATAAGACTTCTATTGTAAAGATGTACTGCCAAAGGTGGTAGCCATGAGTCACAAGCAACTATTTAAATTTTAATTGATTGACATTAAGTATTATCAAAAATTTATATTTCAGTGATGCAAGCCATATTCCAAGTGCTCAATGGCAGCAGTAGTTACTATATCAAACAGTTTAAAAACTGAACATTTCATCACTGCAGAAAATTCTGTTGGTTCAATCTAGAAAATTGGTCACATTGCTTAACTCTGGTTCTATTATACACTCACAATAATTACTGATAGATTGGAAAAATCCTCCTTACAAATCCCCTATCTTTTCTTTCTTTCAAAATTAGATACTTAAGCATATCTATATATCTACATCTATATATATTCCATATATATGAATGAATGCAACTAGGGTAAGAGGAGGAAGATGGTGATGAGAGAGTGATTAAAATATGTTATGTGCATACACAAATCTACCAAAATGAAACTCACTAATCTGTATGACCACTATGCACTAATAAAAAAGTGACAAAAAAGGAAAAAACTTGGAATTTGTGCAATTCCATGATCCATCCAATGTGAATTTTGTTTAGCATTTTACTGAATTCATATATTACTACTTAAATTCATTTCTTCATTATACTTTGCTTTTTCATTCATAACTAGAGTGTATTTCTGGATGAACACAGGATTTTATGTCCTTTAAAATGTTTTATCATTTTCTTTGTATTTCCCCTACATGTCTCTTCCTCACTAACTTACAGGTCTAGTGGCTGTTTGAAGTACCTTATCTAATAGATATTGAATCCTATTATTGTCTGTTGATCTTATAGCCATCATGTTTATTCTTATTCTAATTTTCAGTAAATTCTCTAAAATATTTTATGTAATCACACATTCATTTGCAATTAATAAAAATGTCCTTTCTTTCGAACCTTTGTATCTCATTTCTGTTTGTCCAGACTTTTCAAGACATGCGAGATAGTAATAATAAGAAAATAATATTCTGGAATCCTTTCTGAGGTTAGTTGTCTTACTTCTAAATATCACAAGGAAACATATTTGAGGGACATACTTTCTTCCATGCTGAAGAAGATTGTTTTCTTTCTTAATTTGCTATATGTTCATCAACAGAAGACTTAAATTTCTTAAAAGATCTTTTTGAATCTTTTAAATGATCAGTGATAGTTATATTAAATATGACACTATGATGAATTAGATTAATAGTTTCTAAAGCCACATCAATTTTGGACTCTTGGAAAGCCTAAATTTATTTTTTGGGTTTTTTTTTTTTCAAAATTATTTTTGATGGTCAAGAATTTTGTTTCAGTCCTGGGATTGATCCCAGGTCTTCCCATTGAGCTACAACCACCCCCAGACCATTTCTTATTTATAGTTTTTTAATTTGTAAAAAGGTCTTACTAAGACTGTTGTCTACTCTGAACTCAAACTTCAAATCCTACTGCTTCCATTTCCCAGAGTGAGGCTTAGAGGAGCACACCAGAAAACTTGGCTCTGCCTTTACGAGTTTTTATGGCTAGGTTCCTTAAGGAGATTAGAAAAGAATTTTCTCATACTATCGCTACTGAATTTTCACCATCTAAAAATTATTTGAGAAAGTTTCTTTTACTTTTTCCCCAAAAGAAATGTATAGAAAACAAGACTATCTATTACTTGGTTATCTTTATGGTTGTGTTCGGTTCAGATTTTTCTTTGTCAGCAGGTAAAATCTTTTCAGTTTTAAAGGTTTTATAGATAGATTTTTTTTAATGCCTTTAAAATTTTACGGACTAATGAGTGAAACTTTTTGAACTTATTTTCTTCGTTCAGGAAGCAGGGATGATGATCACACTAACCATTTCATCGGGCTGCTGGAAGAACTAGGTGTGTTAACAATATGCAAAGTGTCCAGCTGCTATCTGACACAAGATAAGCATGAAATAAGTGGTAGCAACTATTAATGTAGGTCAGGGCTCCACTCACCTGCATTATTCCTCTGAGTCTTGTTCTGAAGGTAAAACAGATGTCCTGGTAAAGCTTAAGTGGAAGCATGAGTAATTCATTACTCTTGTAGTTTTCCCAATCGTGTAGATCCTGGGAAGGTTTTGTCCTCAAGAAAACATCAAGGGACATGCCTGGTCTCTTCAGTGGGTAAAGGGATGCCACGGAAAGGAAGGAGAACAATGTTCCTACATGGTGGAGATTTAGCTCCATGCCTCTTTCCGTGAAATGAGCCGCTTCCCAGCGCCCCATTTCTTTCCTTTCTAGTATTCTCAGGGCCTTTCATTCTTCTCTGTCTTCTCCAAGGTCACAATGATGTCCCTTTTCTGGGACTTTTTCCTCTGATCCTGGAGCAGGTCACAGAGCACTATGTAACACCCTCCACTCTCTACTTTTTCCTTGCTCTAAAAGACAAGGCCATGAATCTTTTCTGTTATAAAGGTTTTATAGATGTCTCAATTTAGAAACTCAACAAGAGAAGATAAGATCCTAAAATCTTCCCAAGTTTGTAAAAACCTTGCTCTTCACTGTAGATCTTACCTGTCTGTGAAAGACGATTACGGGGAGCCTGCTCACTTCCTAATGACTACTTTTACTCCTATTAATGGGTTTCATGAGACTTTTGTTCCTTTTTTCATGAAAAACTTTTTCCTAGATCAAAAGTCTGGGCAGTGGGGCAGATCAGTAAGTTATCCTAACTGTTCAGGACAGTCATGTCCTCTCGAACCCTCCAAGCTGGCTCACCAGCCATCCCTGGCCTTCTGAATATTTTGTTCATTTTTTTATACTTCCTTGGCATATGAAAGGGTCCTTCTTGCCAGCTTTCTCGAGACATGGAAAAGCAGCAAGCTAGCCCTGTGGAGTAAGACTGGAAACTCTCCCAAGGTTAACATAAAGGGAGGGTGAACAAAAGAAAACTTGACTACTCCTGTCCCTAGGGCACCCCAGTACTCCAGACAGCAGCCTGCACAGGAATGGAAGAAAAGTCTGTCCTGGAAACACACGGCAGCTATGCACCATCCACAGAGCCTTGCACAGTCGTATCTGCAAATAATTAAAATTTGGATTCCTACACTCAAGTTTATTCTTGACAGGAAAATGCATGACCTTGTGGGTGATGAAGACTCAGCTCTGAAGCTCTGTCACCATGTGCCTATGACTGTTCTAGGTGGAATGTAGGCTCCCACCAAAACTTCATCCTAGAGAAGTGCAAATTGGACCCAGTCTTGGACTTTGGGCTCTTTGCATTTCCAAACATGGTTTGAGTTTGTCCTTGGACTCAGAATGCCTTTTTGGTTTCAGACTAAACTTACTTTTGATCATCAATCTTCCTTCCTCACTGTCTAGAAATACTGTTTTCTAGATTATTTTGCTTTAACCCTAAAGGTCATAAGTGTCTGTTTTTTGACAAATCCACTTGGACAGTTCCCTCATGGGCACAGGGTCTAGGCAAATTAAGTCTTTCTCAGAGAAGGGATGGGAAACATGCCCACATAACTTCAGGTGGAAAAAGCAGCCTTGTTCCCTCCAGGGTTAATTCTGAAGGATGCATAAATCACCTAGCTCTGTGGGAAATGTGCTAAAGTTCTGGGAACCCCTAGATGGTCCTATTATTTTTACTACTAAAAACAATCTCAGTCATCCCATGGGAGATGTAAGAACTCAGCTAAATAACAATGAATGAAGCAGCTCTTGTATATGGTGTCTGGTGAACTTATCTGGAAAAACACTCCCCCCCATTTGGAAAACACCTATCTATATTGGAAAAAGAAATAAAAATAAAGGGCCTCTTATAAAATTATTACCTTGTCATTTAAGTCAACAGCAGTGATGCCATGATAGAAACCAGCAGTTGCGCCACATTGTTTTATCACTCTAATTACATCAAGAACACAGTAACTGTCTGGCAGAGATAAGATTAAGGCAAGCAGAGCCCTTTTGAAATCTCCAATAGACAACACCTGGATTTATGGACTAGTTTTGTGTTTGGACATTAAGTTCAATTACTCTGCTTTAGCTCTGAAGAGTTCTGTCACCAGAGAAATATCAGCTGGTTGATCCTTCATCAACCCAGCCCCACCCCCACCACCCCTGCAGCCTCTGATCCTCCCACAACAGACAGGGTCTCCCTATGAGAACAGAGGCTGATTGTTTCCCTCCCTCCACTGACTCCCCCTTCTCTTTCTCTGTCTCCTTAGGATGAGCAGGAGAGAGTGCCAGCCCTTCTTGCTGACTGAGAAGTTTGGAATTAACAGCTAACACCATCCTAGAAGGGCAGTAGTACAAGGGCTTTTGTGGTCATCTAATCTTGCCCCTTCCCTGTGCAATCAGTGGATGAGGTTCCGAGTGTAAACAGTTGCCCAAAGGCCCATAGCTGGAGCCGTAACCACAATCCAGATTTCCAGTCTCCTGGGAAGATTCAAAGCTCCCTTTTGCCACCCACAAGAATCTTCTGCTTCTCCATGGTCTCATTTTTGGCTTGAGTTCAGCCATCTTGGCCCCCAGAATCTTACCTGCTTTTGAAACGTGAAAATAACAGGTGTGTAGGGAAGCACAGGTCTCAAAGTTCCACTTCCTCCTCCCTGGGGTTGTCTCTGCTCCTCTCTTCTTCCTTTTTACATTCTCTGAAGTGGAGAAGGGAAGGGTGATAGACAAGAGCTAATGTGGCTCCTTTCTTCACTATAAATTTAGAGAAACCAAAAAGAATTTGGGAAAACTCCAGATTCCCACTATAGGTCTTCTTTACCCTGTGTGCACTGAAACCCTTGAAAGACTTTCAAACATTTAGATTTGTGCATCTCCCTGGACCTACTATAATCAGAATAGTGAGAACTGGATTTATACATTTAGCATGTTACCAATAGCCCTCTTGTGTGTCCAGCCTAGCACCAATTAATAGACCAAACTCTAGAAATTGTAGATCTTGGAGGTGCATAAGATAGTAGATTGGAAAAAAATACCAACTCTAGCACATGCATATCATTTTCTCCATGAAAAAATTATTTAACCTCCTTGCAACTCAGTTACCCTGTATGAAAATTGGTCTTTTGTTAAGGATAAGACCTAATACATATGTGCATGTAATTGTTATATAATACACATCCAATCAACATCCCTGTGTAATGCCGTCATATGATACATGTTCAACAGTTGGCAGCAAGGTGTATCCAGAGCACTCCAAGTCGTTAGATTAATGCCCACTGAAGTCCACTGCCCCAGGATTTCTCTTCTTGAACAGGGCCCTGCCCTATCCTGCCCTATTTGTGTGGCCATTGGGTAGTAGGGCCCCACCTCCCTTACTCTGTCTGCTGTCAGTGAAAATCTGGAATCAATAGAACATTGATGAGTCTGACCTTGAAATCAGAATCTTTGCGAATTGTCTGCGAGGTACCTACAATTTCTTATTCTATTTTGTAAGCATTTAAACTACTGTAGACAAATAGGACCCTGGACATCATGACTGGATTCCATGCTGACCTGGCCTTGGACCAGAGGTAGCTCAGTTGGAGTTTCATTTATTTGGAAGACTGGGAAAATAGAAAAGAAAACTAGCAGGGAGGAGAAAGGCTTGGTCCCAGCAGGAGAAGCACTACGGGATCCTCTATGTCCTTGGGGCCACTGGGATCTCCTGCCCTCCATTTCCTTTCTCTGCCAGCCTTTCAGTATATATATAATATATAAAAAAGGAGCCTCTGGCTCGTGATTCACTCCTTAACGTACTGCAATTTGCCTCCTATATGCATTAAGGTCACTACTACAGTGACCCTTTAATCACAAATTCAATGGCTTTCCTATGAGTTCATGGTTATAAATTTCTTTCCTAATCCTTACAATAAATGGCACAATTCATTTTTAAAATTAGTTTAGCAAACCCTTACATAAAGCTTACAATGTGCTGGTAATGTCTGAAGTGCTTTTCAAGTGCTAGCTTATTCTACATTGTGACCCTATGAAGTAGTCCCACTCGGAAGATACCAAGGTTCAGAGAGATTAAGTAACACCCACAGTTACATAACTAGTAGAGTGAACGAGGTGGAATTCAGCCCTGGAAATTAAATGATGTTGTACTGATTATAATATTAAAGTTAATTCTGAATTCCCATTTGACAAAGCCAAGGAGAACAGCTAAGCAACTATTAAACTCTTGAGTTCTTGTCCCTCTTTCTTTGGGTTATAAAAGAATTCCTGAACTTAGGTATGCCTCAGAAATGAGAGGAGGCCTTGCTGAAATTGAAATTCTCCCTGTTTCATGGCCACTGCCATTGTATTTGTTCCCATTACTTTACAAAATCATTTCAACACCACTTCTTTCTCATATACCAGGAAGAGAAACACTCTTGTTTTGAGCAGGCTTCTAAGACGCCCTTAGCGACTCTTCTACTGACTACAGTGGAAGCTCTCTGTAGGCTTCAAGGCTACAATTGGCATGGAGTCTGCACAAATATTTCAGAAGCCCAGCCCATTTCTGGTGCTGTAGATGAGCTGGATTCTGCCACTCACAGAATCCTCTTCATGTCCCTTCAGTCACAAGGACTAAAGTCTTTCAAGGAGGATGATCATGCGGTTCCAGTTTGCCCAGTATTTTGGTAGTTTTAAGTCTAAAAGCTCCAGATGTTAGTTTGGGAAAAAGTGGGACATCACCTGAATACCAAGAATTTTTTTGAGTCTTGTTCCCCTTGAATGTCCTTCAAATGTTATAAAGATTACTTAGTTATCTTGGGTGGATAAAGTATGTTTATTTGGATGTGACATCTTGCAAATATTCAGCCATGTGTGGCCCAGAACTCTACTGGGGTCACAATTCACAAGTCATTATCCTTTATATGCTCACCCACTTCAAATCTTGCCCAATAACCTCTCACCTGACACTTGGATCCTCCCAGAATGCCCTGGTCTAAATGTATTGCTTTCCTTCTGGATTCTTCTGGGAAGCAGCGTGCTTGCATTTTACTTGTCAATGAATCATGCACAGCTTTGTGAAATAGCTTCTGACAAAATAAGCTAACATTTAGATCTTATTATTTTTATCTTCTGTCCTTTCACATCTTGCCCTGGGGGAAAACATTTCTTGATGGGAAGGTACTATCATATTGGTATCTACCCAAAGCCAGAAGAAATGTCACACATAATAATTGCTCGATCACACTGAATTTGGTTGTTTTGTTTAGGTTTGGCATCATTATCTGTGACTCTCAAGAAGCACATTGGAGACAGTTGGGATTGGATCATAGACTCATTTTGAGCACTTATCAAAACACAAATCCAGACCTTACCCCAGACTTCCCAAGCATAAAGTCTGATCATTAATATGATTGCAGTGAAATGGGCCTGATCTACCTGGATACTAACCCAAACCAACACTGATCATCTGTGTGACTATTAATTTTCTAAGTGTCAGTCTTCTTGTCTGAAAGGAGATTTAAAACAAAAGTCCATTGTATTGTTATAAGGATGAATATTATATTATGGGTAAAATGATTAACACAAGATTTGGAATATTCTAAGGAATTAATATGTATTGCTTATATCCATCTAGTTCATGGCAAATTTTTCCTTCATATGAGGCAGCACCAAGTTTCCATATACTTATATACTAAATGGGATCTAAATAGCTTTTTTCTGGGATCATAATGGCCCAGATAGTCTCCATAGCACTTACTGATACATCTTATCAAACAGCAACTTAAAGAGTAGCAGACATATGTGTCTTTTGTTGGTCTTTTTCTATGGTCATGGATTCTTTAAAGAAAAATCAGTAGATTTGAAACTCAAAACCTACAGGAATCACCAGAATAGAAAGAATAATACTTCAAACACTGAGCAATAAAGTACAGAAGGAAAGCATTTAGCTATTACTAATCTGATTCTGTAAGAGACAGATTAAAAAGACCAATATGACACAGAATGGCATAAGAGACCAATCAGTGAGAGACAAAGAAACAAGGAATTAAATGATGAAGAGGAGGAGGAAGAGGAAAAGGTGGAAGAAAAGGTTGATTTCATTAAGAATCAGAAAACAACATCCTGGGTAAAGTTTTCTCTCTTGATGTGTTAAGCATGCCATCTGTCATTAACACCAAAGTTAGATTTTAAATGTATTTTACACTGTACATTGCTTGCTCTATATGTGTGTGCTTGAATATATGAGCTGTTAATGCATGTTCCTAATCTATTCCACAGCATAGGTATTTCTTAATCTTTTTGCTGTGCTATGAAGCCCTTATTTAGAATAATCTCTTTCCATAGCACATTTTACTGTTAATTAGCTCTTGTCATGCTTTTATTTATACACAGACCTACCTCCTCAGCTAAGTGGGAAAAATCAAAAGACACAGTTTTATTCACCTTTGTGTCCCAGTGACTACTCCAGATTTTGCCAGATAGTAAATGTGATATTATTTTGTTTTGGTTTTGCTTGAGTAGAAAAAGATGTCTTAACATTACAGTGATCCCTTTAATGATCTCATTTGCTTTTGAGGATCTGATCAGTCACCCCTTCCAGAAGATGCCAGGAAAAGACCAAACAGAGATCAAAAAAACATCCTAATTCTGCAAATCCTTGGTGTGTAAATTCTGTAAATTCTAGCTGTGTGATGTAGGCACTCTACGTGCTATGTTCTCAGTTTGAAAAGAAAATGAGATGACCTTTAGTGGCTGTAAGTTTCTAGCACATCAACTGATTAGTGAATTTCCAGAACACTCTCAGCCATTATTTTAAAAGTCACAAAACTGAAATTGTTGTAGGTCCTAGAGAAAACCTTGACCTCTTATTAGTTTTTCAATCTGTAAAAGTTTGATAATATTTTTAACCCTCACTAGTGTCCTGGTCCGAAAGAGAAAGAATGCGAGCAAAGATTTTAGCAAAAAGCCCAGACCATAGTATGTTTTCAATGAATTCATGAAACCAAATGCTAGAGGATAGGAGAAGAGGCAGTGCTGCTGAAAGGGTTAAATGCATCACCTTGCTCAGCTCTGGTGCATGGTAAGTCCTCAGCAAACGGTGCTACCCTCTACTTGCTGGAGAACTTGGTGGAAAGTTGCTGAGTTGCTGAGCAGTGCTGCCCCGGTCAGTCAATAATTGAACTGATGCATATTTGACTTGGAATTAAGTGGTTCTATTTCAGGCAGTTTTCTGAGTAAGCAAGCCTAGGCTCCGATTGGTCTCACACCGCCTCAGTTCTTTGTTGATCTTTTGAACATACTACATGAAAGCTCCAGGCTGAAGATTCCCATTGCACTCTCTTCACACCTCCCTAAAAGGTTTTCTGTTCGACACTTTGATTTAGAAGCTCAATAAGGGATGATAACATTATTCATTGTCAGGTGATGAGAAGTCACCAGCCCCTCCTGGCTTCACGAGGACTCTGATGTCACAGAGTAGGAGGAACAAATTTCAGAGGATGGACTAGCCACTGGAAAGCTTCAGGGGAGCCAATGCTGAAAGTAACAGACCATTTCTGGGGCTGGACTTAGTCCCTGCACATAATGCTTGGGATGTAACCCAGAGGGGGAGCAGCCACAGGGTGCCCATGTGCCTCCTGCCCACACTTCCTGCCCATCAGCCTTCTTGTCTGCATTCAGAGAATATTTGTTTGTCATGGGCTGGCCGTTGGGATATCACAGTGACAAGTCAGAGTCTCAGTGCTCATGCAGATCTCTGTTCTGACTGCTTCCACATCACCAGGGCAGATTTCTCTCACTTCCTCTGGCTGGGAGTATTCTGGAGATTCACTAATCAAGTGATAGATTCTCTGCCTGAACAGAGAAATTTCAATTCATTCCCTTACCTTTCAAAAAATTTTTTTCTTCAGAAAAAACATCAGACTAAGAAGCAGTACACATAATTTTTGCATGATTCCCCAAATTCTTATTACCACACTGACTTTATCAGCCTCTCAATATCTATATATTCTGATATATATATATATATATATATATATATATATATATATGTATGTATATATAAACATTTGTGAGTAATTTGTAGACTTGAGGCCCCTCACTGTCTAAATTCTTCTGTATGTATTTCATAAAACAAAAGCATTCTCTTACATAACCACAGTACATTTCTCAAAACCAGCATGAAATTTAATGGAATATTATTATCTAATACACAGATTGTGGTCACATTTTACTCATGATTTCACTAGGGTCCTTTGTGGCAAAAGAGAAAAAGACCTGATTCAGAATCCAACCTAAAACTCCATGTTGGTTTATTGTTTATGCCTTTTTAGTCTGATTTTATCTGTAGTCCCTCGGCTCTTGAGGGACCCTGAATGACCCTCATATTCCTGAAAAGCACAGGCTGATTCTTACAAGAGTGGCTGCTTCAAATTATGTGCATCTAATTATTCATCATGACTTGGTTTAAGTCGTACATGTTTGGTAGCATAAGCCAGGAACAACATTGTGTCCTCAGTGGATCGGATCAGGGGAGATGTGGGAACTGTTTGTCTCAGCCTTTGTGACACCCATTGTGATAGCTTGGATAAAGTGGCGGATGCTTATGTTCTCCATTGCAAAGCTGCAATTTTTCCTTTTCCTAATTTATAATTGCTTTATGAAGAGGTGCTCTGAGGCTATGCAGAGACCCTGCTTCTCATCAACATTTGCTTCATTAAATTCAGCATCCATTTATGAATCTTGCCTGAGAAAATTATTACTGTAGTGGTTGCCAAATGGTAATTTTCTAATTTCATCATTCTCTTTTCATTTATTAGGTACAGTTCTACTAAAAGGAAAGGCTTTTTCTTCTCCACCGATTATGTATATGTAAGTGTATTTACATATATCCTTGCGTGTTTCCTAGTGCTTTCTTTACAAATTATCACAAAATTAATGACCTAACATAAATGTGTGATGTTACAGTCCTGGAGGCCAAAAATACAAATGGATCTGAAGGGCTGAAATCCAGGTGTCAGAAGACCTGCATTTTTTTTGAAGAGTGTAAGGGAGGGTCCATTCCTTCCCTTTTCCTACTCTTAGAGTCTGTTGGTGAATAATATTTAGAAATTAAGACTGGGGCCGTTTATGTGATCACTGCTATCAGGTTCTATCTCAGACAAAATCAAAAATCAACAGATAGATAGATAGATAGATAGATAGATAGATAGATAGATAGATAGATAGATAGTTGGACAGACAGATAGATCCCTCTACTGATCTACCATATATATCTTGATCATCTATATCTATCTGTCTGTATGTCTATCCATTATCTCTCAGAATGTATCTATGTACATTAAAAGCCATGCTTTCATGTTGATTCTTCCAATTCTAACCTACCATGGGATTTATTCTAGCCTTCTCCATCTCTGTATTTTTACCTCCTTTCTCAGACACTGAGACACTGAGAATTCTTAACTCTCACTATCCAGTATATATTTTTCATATTTGCACAATCACAAATACATTTAAGGTAGCTTTGGGGATTGCTAGCCAGTCCCCTATGTAAACAGATCCACTAACTACAGTTCAGTGTTTGTTTACAGTTTTTTCTCTTTAACCTGATGGTATATAGTCAAATGACATTCTTCCAAAGTTACTTGGGCTAACTCCCTGTCTCTGCATTCTGAATCATTACATTTTCCTTTTTCTTTTTTAAAATTTCATCTCTCCCAACAGGCATGACCACTTCCCATCAGCAGCCAGATGCTGATCAAAAACTGCGAAGGAATTGGGAGTCCTTCCTTAACAGTCATGCGTATAAAAGCTTCCGTGTAACAATTTCTATTTTTTTTTTAACTTGTCTTTCTTCTGGGTCCCTGCAATCAGAATGACTGCAACTTAAGAGTGGTAGGGTGACCTCTCACCATCTAATCTTCACTGGAGCCTTCCAGATAAAGCATAAATTCTTGTGAAAACAGAACTGTGGTTACAGAAAAGTAGAAAAGATGATTGAAGCAATGTGCAAAAGGAAGCAGAAGAAAGGTGGTCATGTTCCTTACAACGCCACCATTTTTGGTCCCCCAAAATAGCAATGTATCTATAATCTTTATGTGTCCCCATTTGAGCACAGGAAAGTGAGCCTTCATGCTCCTATCTTATAAAAGAGAAAACTGAAATTCAACTAGATTTAAAGAACTAGTTGAAGCTTTGTGCTTACTATATGATTAGAACCAGAAAAGAAATTTCTTATGGGAAAAAATGTTCTTTTAATTTAAAACATTCTATTCCAAAGGCACATGTTTATAACAAATCAAGTGATTCCGAGATGCATGGACAAAAGTTAACAGCCTTTCCCTGCCTTCCGCTCATGCCAACAATATTAAAATGCATTGTACATCCTTCTTTCAAAAATGTGCGGTCTTGAGACCCCCATGGACTCCAAGATTCCAAGAGCATAGGAGATCCCTTTGTAGAAAAGAGGGAGCTGACAGACTCACTTCATGAAGGTCTTTTAAGCCATAGATGCACTGACCAACTTCCAGACCTGAGAGAGTTAGCCTATCACGTCGTGTGGTGGCTCTATCACTGGGAGTCCTCACCACTGTTGGGGACTGGGATAGTTCCTGTGTTAGTTTTGTGGCGTGGGTGAGTGTCTCAATTAAACATGGTTGCTGAGAGTACCTGTGAAGATATTTTAATCAGTTCTAATATCTGAGTTGATGGACATACTAAAGAAGCTTGTCCTCTCCAACACAGATGGACAGCATCCAATCTTTGGAGGATCTGAATGGAACAAAGGGAAAATGGAAGAGAAAGGATTTTTTTTTCCTTTGCTGTTTCTCAGTTTGAGTGGTGACATTCCATTTAACCTTCTCTTTGTCCCTTCTCATATGTGTTGCTTGACTTGAGCTCAGGTACTTGTCCCCTATTGCTTACCAACAACAGAACCAGCCAGGGCCCTGACCATCTTCCTTTGCTCATTGGACAGATATCAGACAATCCATTCTCCCTCTACTTAGAATGGGGCCAGTTTCATGAAGTTAGCATCATAGAAAAGCCTGGGGAATACGTCCCCATGCAGTATGGGAGCTTTTATAGATTAGACAAGAAAAATCCAGCACAGATTTTTCAGCCAGCTGAACTACCTCCCAGAAAGTACATAGGCTCTAAAATTAATCACATCCTTTTCTTCCCCCTTTGGTTCTATTTTACATTGCTACTAACCCTGGAAAAAATGGTCAAAGGTTTAGTGCAGAGGTTTGCAACCTGGGGTCTCTAGACTCGTCGGGATCCACGAAGGGATTAAGGGAGTTCTTTGAGCTATTTTCAATATTTCCAAAAGCTTGACAGAAACTGTATATTATCTGAGATAAGGCTGCATAGGCTAACTAAAATGTCAAGTCGCTCAGCTTCTGGGCTGTAGCCTATGAGTTCATTGTGTAGCTTTGGTTATCAGATGTTAGCCTAAAATCGGAATTGGAGGGCATGTGTGACTTTGATGAATAAAAAAGAGAAACACTATTAGTTATACATGCTGGCTGCTCATTAGACAAAATGTTTTAAGGCATAGGTCCATGTGGGGAAAATAATTTAAGAGGCTCTAGATGGTGAAGAACTTGGAATCCATGGACTTAACCCACAAAGTGCCTTTGCTTAGGGAGAGGCCCAAAGGAAACTGTCAAGTACAATAATCCCTTTCCTTGGCATATAGGGATCTGTTGTAGAGGAAATGCAGACATCTGCTTAGACAAACGCTTAAGAGAAAGAGAGAGAGAGTGGCATATGTGTTGATGGGTAGAGATTTGGGTGTGGATCTGGCAGGTGGTCAAGTGGGCATGTGAGCATATGTATCAGTGTACACGCTCATGGATAAGCGTGGAATGAACTGGATCCTAGAGTCTCTCAAATATTATAGCTCAGTTTCAGAACCCATAGATTCTAGACAAACACAGAGCTAAGTCACGTTCACCTGAAACCAAAGAGCCTGCACGAGAGAGTCAGGTGCATCACAGTTTGGCAGCAGGCTGCCAGTTTTGTTGCACTATCCGGCTGCAAAACTGGTTTCCTGCTCCTGCCAACTTGGCAATACTGTCAGGGAGCAAGAGTCCTCATTTGGCCCTGACAGGAAGAGAAAATTAATCCTCTGGGAGAACAGACACACAGGGTTTGGGTGCACTTTCTATTACCGGGGAAATAAAGTCAGGAGATGGTAGCATTCATCTTTTTTTAGCCTTCATAAAGTACGGCTGAGTCTCTCCTGCACTGGTCCCTGCTACTTTGCAGGACACTTGTAGGCTGGCATCTTGAGAGCCTGTGGTTCTGTGAGTGTGAATGTGTGAAGAAGAAAGCACTGTGTTTTCTTTTCTATGATGATATCTAATGGCTTTTGGCCTCTTCTGTGGGATATGGCCCTAATCTACTATCTGTGCTCACCCTTCCCTGTCTGCCTGACACAGAGTTAAGAAACTTTCTCAAGAGCATGAATTGCATGTCCCAGGAGCTGTGGAATCCTGGGCTCCCATTCTCAACCCAATAACAGGGCTCCCAGTATCATCCCAAAGAGGTTTGAAGGCTTCTGTTGGTTGTTGTTTTAATTTGCTCCCCTTTCCTCCCCTAGTCAGGTCCATCACACAACATTTAAGGGGTTTCTTTTGCCCTTACTTCTTCATCCAACTGGTAGCTTCTCAATGCAAAGTCATAGAGCCTAGGATGCCAGGCTACACAAGCCAGAATATCCAAATTCAGTGACTAGCTGCCACTGTCAGGGGAACAGACAGATCCTAACCTATTCCTGTGAGTCATCATCATTCACAGACTGCGAAGAGGGAGAGAACAAGAAGTCACCAAGAAACAAGCCCTCCCTGTGAACCAGCACCACTTGTGGGCTGCTGTTGCCACATAGGGGACAGCCAAACCCCACCTCCTTCTGGAACAAGGGCTGGGAAAAAAGAAGTGCCACCCCCACCCCAGTAAACAGCTGGCTGATCTGGAGAAACACAGGCTTGATGGTAGCTATTGAGGTGAAATGCAATTTGATGCTTATGGTTCTTGGTGTTTCACTGACTTTGCAGGTCGAGGGCCCACGGTCTGATCATCTAGTCAGAGGATAACAGTACACAGTGTGCCATCTATGGGGGATCTCCTGCTGAAGGTGGCAGCTGATTCCCTATTATCTTGTTTTGAAGTCCTGTACTATTTTCATTGTTTTGTTGGGTTGGGTTTTATTCTCTTGTCTTGTTTGATTTTATTATATCTGATGGCATGGACAGCTATTTCAAAGACAGAAAGATACACTATGGTAGCCATTTTGTAGTTACTGTTGGCTTGTTTTGAAGTCCTTTATGGCATTCATTGGTTTGCTTTTATTGGTTCTACTCTGTTCTACTTTTTTATTTTTTTTACAGTGTCTGAAGGTATCTATAGCTATTTTGAAGACAAGAGACATTATGGTAACCATTATTGATTTTGTATTGTTTTGAAGTCCTGTGTCACTTATACTGGTTTGTTTTGATTGGCTTTATTTGGTTTTATTTTGCTTGGTTTTATTCTCTTTAAAATACATAACTACATAAGGTCAGTGACTATGAGGGCGAAGGGATTGCTGATGTGAAACCATCAAGTCCTGGGTGAATCCAACAGGACAGCATCTCATCCCTTGAGAAAGGTGCCTCAAACAGTTCTCCCGTCCCTGTCCCCAGCCCCCCTTCTGAGCCATCCGAACACTAGCAGGGACTGGCTACTCCCACATGGGCTCCTTCTAATCCCTCCTCTGCATCCCCAGACAAGCCTGTTTTCCAAAGCCCAAATCTGATCCTCTCTCTGGCTCAAAATCTTTTACTGCACTAAAAGCTCTAAAATGCTTACTCACATTTTAACTCTTGATCTTGCCTTTAAACACTGCTTTGTTTTGTTATTGTTGTTGCTGTCATTATTTCTAATTTCATTTAGAATGTCCCTTTGTAGACTGTTAAGATGTTTCTGCTTATGTCTCTGAGGATCAGCAAAGGAAAGAGAAAAGAAGAAACCACCCAGCAAAGGGACGAATCTGTTGCCACATTTCCTTCTAATATTTTGAAATTTGTGTTATTAAATTTTTCATCAATCTGAAATTTATCTTTATGGAGGGTTTTTATTTCAAAATGTTTAGTCAATTGTCACCAGCCTATTGAGGCATTCATTCATCCTTTTCCTATTGATTTAAAGATGTTAAATCTATCAAGAAATCCATACCATCTACACACAAGCCTCCCTCCCATATTCTGCTGATACAGTTATGTACTCTAGCAAAGGCAAATTACAGCCCTCAGCTCAAATCTGGCCAAACACTTGGCCTGTGAATGAACAATTGTTTGAATTAATAGAAAAATATTTCATAACACATAAAAAATCAGAAATTAAAATGTTAATGTGTATAGGTAAACTTTTATTGGAAATCAGCCACTTTGACTGCTTACATATCACCAATGGGAATTTCTCTACAGAATCAGGGAATTGCTACAGAAACTCTAGCACCCACTAGGATGAAAATATTTTTTATCTTTGTAGACAAATTTTGCTACTGCCTGGTTTCATCCAAAACCAACATAGTATTGATTAAATACCGCTAGTTTTATAAATACTTTGAGATCTAAACCTGATATAATTTGGAAGTCTCTCATTTTAAAAAAGGAGTACCAAATTACGGTAATTACTCTTAGAAAAATAGGTTAAGAAGTGAATCTTTGTTGAGAATAAGGAAATGATCAATGTGAATTACACTTTTAAACAGTTTTCAAATACTGTACACACCCCCAAATCAATAAAAATATTATAATTTCTATATTAATTAACTCAGTGCAGTAATACTTTCTTCTTAGTTTTGGTCTTATAAAAAGTTAATTTCCCTTTTCACAGGGCAACAATTTTGTAACATTTTGTTCAGAGAGAATAAAAAAATTATTCAAAATTTTCTGTAGCACAGTTAGTTCAAAATTACATTTTTTATTATCTATAGCTTTAAATTTTTTCTTTCAGCACCACACCTAGTTATTAGGGATGCCTGGCAAAGCATCAAGATTTTGGCCAAATTTGGAAAAGCCTCTAGCTAATTTCACTCATCCATGAATCTCTAAGATTTGAGAAAATTTCAACTTTTCTCCTGCTGTGATGAATCTGGAATTCTTTGGGCTGACATTTGTTAATCAGTTTCTTGTCAAGATTCTTGTTTAGTGGCAAATCATAGATTTAAGTTAATTTTGTTGATCACTGTGTATTGTTTTAAATCAATAATGAGAATATTTTGCAGTGTGTTCCTGCTTACCCTTCCTCATTACTTCGACTGGCAAAGCACCTATGAGCGTGTTTATTACTTCTATTTAAAACATATCTTTTTCTCTTGATAACTGTTAGTTTTGATAAAAGAATTTTAATAAGTTTTATAATTAACATTTTGTATCATTTTCTTCTTAGTGTTTCCATAATTTCGGTTTTTTATAGTTCATTTTATTGCTTTAATTCCCTATTATGATTTTTGTCAATTTCTGTTCCTATTTAAGAAGTAAATTTAAAGATAATGAAACAAGTTATCTTTTATATCTCTCCAAATCAAGAGTCTGTAGATTTTAACTTTTGCTGAATTGTTCCAAAACTTCTTGCAAATTGCAGTTTTAAAAAGGTAAAGTTTCCACCTTACTTGGTGTTTAGCCTCTTTCTTCAAAATGAGTTCTAAAATCCTGAAAATATTATAACTATGTTGACAAGTTCTAGTAGAGTGTGTCTGAGTTCTAGCTAAGAGAAAGTTGGTACAGGTGTGCAATGTTCACAATCGCTGTGCTATGAACGTGGTAATCACTAAACCTCGCTAAACCCTAGTAAAAAACAAAACAAAACAGAAAACACCTCCAGCGATGGCCACTGTACCCCTCCTCGCATTCTGAGCTTGTGTCATTGCTTCACCACTATCGTTCAAAAACTAAACAGTGAGTGTAAGCAGGGCAGAAAGAGAAAGGTGATTGGGATTCTCATCCTGGACATTTTTGCACAACTCATATATGTCGGTAGCAAGCGCCTCCCAGAGTCTGGGGTAGGGAGCAAGACAGAGGAGTCCTGAGGTTCAAGCTCCAGCATCTTCCCAAGAAACTCAGCTTGACCAGGACATATTTCCATTTTTAAAGTTGTGTTTGGTCTAAAGTTTTCCCTTTTCTATTTATTTCCATGAAAAACTTTGTTGAATTGAATGGAACACCTTGTTTGAGTTTTATTGAGATTGCATTAAAATTACAGAGAATTTTGGGGTTCTTTTTTTTATCCCCCCCCAATATTATATTGTCTCATCAAGCTCATAAGATCTCATCCATCCACCAATCTTTCAAGATCTCTTTTACCACCGTTAGCAAAGGTTTGCATTTCTCATGACACACATTTGACCCTTAACTCTCTAAGCTACCTATTTGTCTAAAGATGTTGGATTGTATTAATTAACTGCTCTTTGCTGGTCTAGGTAGAAGATTATATAATCAGAAGTAAAAAGGATTTTGCTTCTGCTTTTCCCATGTTAAAACCCTTTCATATTTTTCTTGTCTTACTTCATTGAAATAGGGTCCTGAGTACAGTGCTGATATTTCTAGCAGATACCTTGATGTCATAAAGAAAATTATTCTGTATCTCTGGTTTACTAAATGATCTCTTTAGATTACTGAGTTTTGTATTGTTTAGGATGGATATTGGATTAGAATAAACTGATTCTAATTTATTGATTTCACACAATTGAGTTAAGCAAATATTTTCTCTTTGTCTACTACTGTTGTGGTTTACATAAATAATTTTTCTGCTGGGAATTTAGCTCAGCAGTTCAAGAGCTTGCCTGGTAAGTATGAGGTCATGAGTTTGATCCCTGGTACAGGAAGAAAGAAAGAAAGAAAGAAAGAAAGAAAGAAAGAAAGAAAGAAAGAAAGAAAGAAAGAAAGAAAGAGAGGACAATAATTTTTTCTAATATTTCCTATGTTTTTATTCCTTTCTCACCCAAGATAGATTATTCTTTTAATACATGGTTGGAATAAATCTGATGATATATTGTTGAATATGCTTGTGTTTATTTTTACAAATGAGACTGAGCCAGTTTTGTTTTGTTTTCTTGTGTTATACTTATTAAATTTTGACATGAGAATGAAACAGCATCTTTAATATACTATCTGAATTTTTTCATTTTTCTCAACCCTAAGACAATTTATGTAATACATGAATTGTTTTTCATTCAAATGTTTTCAAGAACAAATCTGCAAAGCTCCCTATGCCACACATCATGTTTATAAATAAATCTCTATCTTTAATTTTCCTTCCATATCTATAGATCTTCTCGGATTTCCTATTTCATAAGTTGATTATGGTAACATATTTTCTTGAAAAATCAAATATTGCATCTGTATTTACAACATAGTTAATACTGACTTGTAATTCTCAGTTCTTTCATGACCTTGTTCCTTTTTTAACTCAAATACTTGTTTGTATCATATCTCATCTTGTGTTAAGTAAATTTGCTGAGGATTTATTTTATTGATCATTTTAAGAAAAAGTTTTTGGTCTTATTAATCAGATTTACATTTTCTGTTGCTTATCTTTTTGTCTATTCATTTGCTACTCCATAGAGGAAGAGGAGTCTTCAAGAATTTGATACTTTTTATTCTAGATTCATAAACAAAAAACTTTTTTACTAACATTTGACTTTTCTTATTGACTAACAAATGCACCTGAAGATACACTTTCTTCTCTGGCATTTATCTGGCTACTACTTACTCGTTTTCTACATAATATAATTTTTAGTTCATTTCCACACTTAATAAACAAAGTAAAAATTTTAAAGCAATACATAAACCATACAAGCAGTAAGAGGGACTGGTAAATTTCACTACCTCAATATTCAACTAGTCTAATGTTTATGTTCAAAACGGAAAAATAGACCTGAGAAAATAATTTATTCCCATACAAGAGCAATGGACTAGTCTATTAATTAGTAATACTATTAATAATAGTATATTAATTAATTCATGAATACTTCCTACAAATCAATGAAACTCATCCAATAAAATAGTAAGCTGTGAATGTGAAAAGTATTTCATAAAACATGTGCTGTAAATATAGAATTACATTGAATGTCACAAATAGTGAGTTGCGTGAACATAAAATCCATGAGATGAATCCTTTCACAGATAGGCTAGCAAAACAGAAAACCTAATAAAGAGTTTAAGCCTCAAAATCTTTACAGGGAAGACTCGACAGTCATACACATAAAAAAATTTCAATAAAGTAAGACCAGAGGGAATCTCTTTGATCTGATAAGAGGTATCTGCAAAATAACCAATAGCTAGCACCATAGTTAATGATGAAATAGTGACTGCTTCTATGCTAAGATTTAGAACAAGGGAAAAGGACACATTAGGTTTAGTAAATATTATATGGGATGCTTTATACATTAAGGAAAATAAAAAGCATAAAAACAAAAAGTAAGTTAAAGTGACTATATTTGCAGATGACATAACTGCATTCAAAATATCAAGGAATATACACAACACCTAGTAAAAATAAGTAAATTTAGTAGGATCACTGAACATGATGTAATACAAAAATAAAACCAATAATAAAATCAATTCCAATTTTTCATTTTAGCGGCAAAATTTGAAATGTGACTATTAAAATTTCAATTAAAAATATAGCAAAGTCTATATAATAGTAAAAAGATGTACAATATCTGTATATTAAACAATTAAAATTATAATAATTAAATAAAACCAACAGATACATCATACTCATGAATTATGAGATCATTTTATTAAAATGTCAATGCTCCTTAAGCTAAATTTCTCTCTAAATTTCATTCCCAAACAAAATTCTAGGAGGCTGTTATTGCAGAAACTAACAAACTTACTTTTAAGTTTAAAGGTAAATATAAAAGTCTAACAATATCTAAAATAACCCTGCAACGAAGAAATCTTGATATATTTATACTACCTGACTTCAAGATTTACTACAAAGCTTCAATAATCATGATAGTGTGGTGGTATAAGTGAAAGATGAACATATAGATCAATGATCAGAACAGCACAGAAATTAAACTATATGTAATAAATGCTTGATTGATTTTTGACATGTATACTAAAATAATTCATTAAAGGATTTTTTAACACTCATATGCACACACAAAGAGCATACATCGCCAATGGAACAGACTGGAGAGAGAAGAAATAGACCACATTTTCAGTGACTTGATTTTTAGTGATAGTTTTAAAACACTTCATCAGGAAAAGAAACATTTTTTAATAAATGTTATAGAACTAGGTAGAACTCATATAGAAAACAAAACAGACATTAACCACTGCCTCACACTATATACAAAATTTCATTCAAGATTGATAATAGGTAAAATATATAACATAAAATCATTAAACTTTTGGAGAAAACTGTAAAAGACTTGAGGATAAGCAGAAGTTTCCTAGTTACATAAAATAAACTGGCATGAAAATGACAAATTGGACTTCATACAAAAATTAAAACTTTGTTATCATGAGACACCATTTGGGAAATGCTTGGCAAACTATATATTAGAGGGGCTGGGGATTTAGCTCAGCGGCATAAGCGCCTTCCTTGCAAGTGTGCGGTCGTGAGTTCGATCCCTGGTACCAATAAAAATGAAAAAGACAAAAAAAAAAACTATATATTAGGAGAAAATATTCAAAATTGTTTATTTGACTAAGGAGTCTTGTCTTGCATATAGAAAATCTCTTCATCAAACAATAATAAAAATACAAATGACTCATAAAACTGGACAAAGAATTTGAATTGATCCTTTAAAAATAAGATACATGTATGACTAAAAAGACAGATAAAAACATTACTAGATCTCAAAAAGTTATAAATAAAAACAAAATTAGATATCTCTACATATTTACTAGAAAGTTTACAATTAAAAATGGTCAACCACACCAAATACCAGTAGGATGGCAGAATAAATGGAATTCTCTCACCTTATATTATAGGGAATATAAAGTGGCATAAGTTTGGGAAAGGTCTGCTGGTTTCCTATAGACATATAGCCAGGAATAATGGTACTAGGTATTTACACAAGAGCTATGTTAATATGTGAATACAGCCAGGCTTGTACAATAATAGTCTCAGACCTGTATACTAAACCCGAACTGGAGCTAGCTGAAGTGTCCCTTAACAGGAGAATAACAAAGTACATGTAGACACATTCATATGCTGGGGTGATATTGACTAAGAGTCTCAAAACCATTATTCTGAATGACAGAAACCTCACACTAAAGGCCCCCATGATGAGATTTCATTTATATAAAATGAAGTTGAAGGACAGGCAAAGTGGTGTAAAAAGTTACTAAAATCGCTACCATAGTAGGGACCATAAAACATTTGCCTCCTGTGGAGGGTAAATTCAGTGACCTACTGACATAGGTACTGGCTATGGAATTTGAGTTACACAAAAATGAATTTGCCAAAGCTTATATACCCTCAAGGCTTGAGCACTTTGGTGCGGGTAAATTTGATTTTGAAGAAAAAAACTACCATAAACAAATATTGAAGGGGAGCGCATGACATGAATGCTGAAATATTTATGAGAGGATGTGCTGATAATGCACCTACAGTGAAATGAGCCAGAAATAAGATTGATCAATAGATGGACCAAAGGATGGAGAAGACAAAAAATCTGATAAAATAAGTAAAAAATGTTACTGGTAAAGGGATGAAGAGTGTATAGTATAGGTGTTCCTCCAAAGTTGGTCTTTCAACTTGCCATATGCTTGCAATTTTTCATAAAGTACTAGAAAGAAGAGGAAGCACCCAATTCATTAAACTTCCTAAGCTTGAACCTTGGAGAAACTCTAGCTCTATACCAACCTCTCCCAACGAATGAAGACTTAAGAGACTTTCTCTCCTCCAAAGCTTTTATAAAGTCAAATACAACCCTTTCCATCGCAAAATACATCAAAACACAATGGTTTCTTCATAATGTTTAAGCATTCTTTTAGCCCTTCAAATACATAAGAAGGATAACAGATGAAAGCTGAGAAACAAACGTATTTGGAATTTGACAAATGTCTTTCTGTCAAAAATAAAGAAGTTAGACTTTGAAATATTACTCACTTTGACAGAACCAATCAGTTTTCAAAAGTAATAACTTGCAATCAGTTTTTAAAAAATCAAATGTACATGGGGAGTTGAAATTTACCTCTGATCCATCTATTGATGCTCTCTGACTGAGCCATCCACTTCAGGGAGATAAAAGTCTTTGTAAAATGACTTTCTGTGGTGTGGGGTCTAGAGATGCCAACAGGAGAACTGCAGGTGGAAATTAGAGTGAGAAGAGAAAAACAGAGCCAAGAGGACTTGAGACACCGTCTGATTTAGGTTAGCAAAAAGTTGATTTCAAAGCTTCTCTAAGTCAGTGTTTTGTTGGCATTGCTTTAGAGTCCACGTACCCCCAGATTCTCCTGTTCAAGTCCAGGGTTGGACATATGGCTCACTTGGTTAAAGGAAGCCCAGTAAATGTATAGTTAAACAGTGCTTCTCTAAGTGTGTTTGTTAAAGTTTTTCATGTTAAGGACTTATCAAATCAGCAAAACCATTCTTGAATAAGCTTTGTGCCAATTGTCTTATTTCAAATACAATCCTGGAAGTTGCAATCACATGTACTAGATTCCCTATTGTATGGGACATGGTGTGTCACATTCTGTGCCTACACTACCTATAAATTTTGAAACATAGCATAAAAGCCAGTGTCATGTACTAATAAACTTGGATTTAGTATGGATTAGTATCTCACTTCATCCAACTGGTAAAAAAATTGTAGGATCAGTATTTGAATCACATCCTCCTTTATCCAAAAATCCAAGTTCTTTCCATTTCATTCTCTCCAAAGATTCTGTACTCTTCCAGATTTTTTTCCATTTATCTGGTCTCACTGTGGAAACAGTACTTCCAGCCTACTGTCTCACAGTTACAACAGTGAATGACAGTGCCTCCCAGGAATGCAGGCCAAACTCACCCCTCTTAACCTAGAAAATCTTTGTCCTTGAGGACTGGGAAAATTGCCAGTGAAAGACTTTCCTGGGTATAGTACTATGTCCTTGAAAAAAATCATTTTTTTTATTCCCAAGACTTGCCAAGTGAAATGAACATTCTTAGCAGACAGAGACCACACTGTATGGTTGTTATCTCAAGAACTCTGGGTAAACAAATGTTATCTGTAAGAGCTCTCTGCCTGCCAGTTCACTAAGTCAGCCATTCTTGGAATCATGTCATAGAATGGAGCAAAAGGAACAAATGATACCACTGCTATATCATATAATCTATAGCATCCCCTTCCACAGAAAGCTAGAGTTCAGCTGAGAAATCCATCTGCCCAGCTGCCACTAAACCTGCTGGGTGACACTGTTGGCTAGAGTCTTGAATTTGGCCCAGTAGTGCTGTTGACCTATACACAACTCATGGAATTTAGCCCAGTGAAGCTGTTGACCTTTTTTGCTCCTGTGGAATTTTTGCCAGGAAATGTTTTTGTACTATCCATGTTCCTTGTAGGACCTCACTTTACTAGTAAGCTTCATTTAACTCTGTGCTTCCCTGATAGTGCCTGTTAGTGAGCTTAACCCTAATCTCTCACAAAAGGCATCTAGTATCCTCTTCCTCCTCTTGGAAGTATAGTTCACTTTTCCAGCACACCTGGGATCAAGACTGGACATTGAGTATGTCTGGCACACTCCAGGAGGTTCACACCAGTGCAGTGAATCACTCCAGAAGGCAGCCTGCCTCACACAGCCTGCACTTCCATGGCTTAAATATACAGAGAGAAGAGATAAATCACATGGTCTTCTATCGGGATTGGTTGTTACCCCTGTGTCAATCAGTTATTAACTTGAAGATTTCTCACGTCATCAGTCTAACTTGATGGAACTAACTTTTCTGAGTTTTCTTTCACTATTAAAACTCTATATAAAAGAATCTTTAGAAATGCATTTCTATTGATCATTTTAACTAATTGCTAAAATAAAATAAAAATCATACACTTTTCAAATAAGTTTATCTGGCACAGAATTTAAAAAGAAGGATGATGGCAGGCAGTGCATCCAGTGGGACAAATCTAGACCCAAATTCAGTGCTCACTGGCTGCCGTTCCATGCGAGGCACTGGGATAGATGGCCCACCTGTCTAACTTTATTTCAACTACATAGTAGTTCAGAAAGGCCAATATTATTATTCACATTTCACAAGATGAGTAATTAAAACTCAAAGAATTGCCTCATCAGACTGTGGGAGAATCCAGGCTCCAAACTTCTTTCATTTTGCTCTTTTCAATGTGTTATAGAGAACTGTACTTTTTTAGATCTAAAACTACTGGAAACTGAAAGCCTATTTGAAGAGTTTCGTGACTTATGAAACAGTTAACTATAGAAGAAAAAACTGCTATTGCAGGGTTCATTAACTGAGGACAACATCTGGAAATACTTTTGGATGTCACTATTGCAAAGGTGCTACTGGAATCTAGTGAGTAGAGACCAGGAATTAGGAATTCTCCTAAAACTTCTACAGTGACAATATCTGTCCCAAAAGATCTAGAAGTATAAGACATCGAATGTTAAAACTTCCAAGGTCAAGAAGCCCTAGAATTTAGCATAGAATGATAAGAGATAAGGAAGGCGAGGGGTAGAAAAACATATGAATTAATACAAACATTTACTATAGCATGAGAAATGCTCTCTTTCCTTTCAATGCTGTTTCTTATCAAGACTCCAAAACACCAAGTTTGTAACAATCATATATCATTGATGCTATGAAGATTAAATAACCTAAACCAGTCATTTTGAATTTCAGGTTCCACATACCAGGCTCTGTCTGGGGAAGGGAAGAGAGGCAGATGTCAGAGCTGAAGTCCACCAGGGTTTTCTCCCCCTGCACACTTTGTGGCCTGAGAAAGGGATGACCATCATCATGAATTACAGGAAGACACATAAAGTGGCCTTCCAACTGTTTGTGATTGGTGTGGTGATCAATAAAACATAAATTCACTTGAAAATACTGCTGGATGTATTGACATTATTTGTCTTTTTAAATTACAAATTAAACAAATAAATTGCTGTTCTGGGGACTGGAAAGGGAGATCAGTGGCTACTGACCTAAAAGCCCTTCATAGACCCGCATAATCAAGGCAGGCATCTAGGATTTCTCTGAACTGGTAGAAAACCACCAGGAGCCTTGACAAATCATTAGTGGTGTCAGTTCTGTGGGAGAATGTGCAGAGTTCATTTTAGTTGGTGGAGCAGTTTTCCTGATGAATTCTGGTACTAAATTAGACTTTGGCATGATAATCAGGTCTGCACATTCTCAATGGCTGGCCTTCCAGATTCCAAGAGGAATCCAGGCCCCATCCACTGGGCTCAGTCTCTGACCTCAATCCACATGTCTTACATTTTTCCCCATAGAGAAGTAACTCTCATGCTTATTTACTGGCAGAAGTCTTTATTTCTTAAAATAAATGCCCCTGCCTCTCAGCCATATGAAGCAGAGAATGTAACCTACAGGTAAAACAAGAGAAAACAAGTGGACTTGAAAATAATACCCTTCAGAGCAAACCTAATCTGGTTGTTTTATAAACACATGTAACTCAACAGCCCCATTTAAAGTGCTTTTGTCAACTGTGATAATTATTGCCAACATGTAAGTGGCTTGGAAACTCCCCACCTACCTTGTGTGCTCTGACACTGAGAACACTGCACAGAATGAGTGTCTGCTTGGTGCCTGTATGTGGACACACACATGCATCCCCTATTCCCTTGGGGACCTTGTGGAATAGTACACTGCTCCTGTCTGCAGTCATCTGAATCTGGATCAAATCCTCTGAGTCAGACATGCTGGGTGATAGTCAACTTCCGTAACTGCTCTAAGTCTCAATTTCTCTTCATTCTAAAATTGGAAAAATGGACCAAGATGCAGGTTTTTGTGACCATATAAAGAAACAGATTGTTTTTACATCAGTGCCCCAAGTCTCTTAGCACTCAGAATTAGTACGTAGAAAATCTTCTATAGTTCACTCACCACGCAGGTAGGGAAAGTCCAGGGTCGTTGTCACCGTTTCCTGGGTTTCTGGCACCAAGGGAGCCACTAACATTTTACTGCCACCTCTTATACCGTACTGTTATCTCTCCACCTTCGGTGGCCTCCTGCTGGGTGACTTCCCATAGAAAAAGCCTGTGGCTACACCCCTCGCTCTGCCCCAGTCTGCCACACTCTGCAACGATTCTTTCTCCTTCATTCCTAAAGCTCAGCTGACCCGCAGCTCTGAACAATCAGCAGGATCCACCAAAGGTGGAAGCAGGGCTTATCATCTTTGCACTGCTGCCATTCGGGACTGCAGAATTGCTGTCACAAAGCTCTCGCGGGAAATGTAGCAAATTTAGCAGTACCTACACCTCTATCCATAAATCCAGGAGTACTTGAACCCCTTATCATGACAACCACAGAAGTCTCTAGACTGTACCACATGCCCCGTGGAGGGTGAGACTGCATCACCATTTCCCCTTGAGAACCACAGCTCTAAGTTTATGGCATAAAAGAAAAATAAAATGAACAGCACAGGCCTCCTCTCCCCAGAGCCCCTCAAAGGTCCTAGTCATCTCATTTCCCTTATTCTTTTGTAAGCCCCATGACCCATCACATGACCTTTTTGCATTATTTCACCCAATAGTTTAACTCTTTCTAACCTAGCCTACTCTTATCTCATCAAGCCCATATTTCCTAACAATCCACACCAACAAAGGGCTTTCCTAAAAATACAAGTCTTTCTTTCTCCTTAAAAGAATCTTTGTACAACTGGAAGCAGCACTTAGAGCCAGTTTAAAAATAGTACCCATCACCACCACCAACATGAGCAACCAGGGACCATGGTCAGCACAGAGGAGACACTCTATAATAGACAGTGGCTGTTATCACTGTGACAATTGTGACCGTACCTAATAGCAAGGATACATGTCCACTCCCATTTGCTGTTTCCTACTGGGTGCACTTAGAAGAGAAACCGTTCTTCTTGGCTCTGAAACTGGTCTGCAACAGTTCATTAAAAACAGACCTTCTCCTTCCCTTTCATATCATGAAGAATCACAAGGAATAATAGCTTTCAGTAATGAAAATACCTTCTGCTTAAAAACCACACACTCACACACACTCAAATACTGACTGTTAAAGATGGGGGCAGCGAGAGAATGAGAAGGTGAGGAGACAGAGGGAGAGAGAGAGAGAAAGACAGAGAGAGAGAGAGAGAGAGAGAGAGAGGGAGGGAGGGAGAGAGAGAGAGAGAGAGAGAGAGAGAGAGAGAGAGAGAGAGTTTGTGTGTAAAAAAAAGAACTGGAAACAGAGAGACAAGGATTGGAGAACTGGACTACAGAGAGGTTATATCAGGGAGGCAAACGCTGGCAATTACAGAAGGAAAAGGGGTTAAGCCCCACTGGACCTTAAAAGATGGCTTTTTCCCCTCTTTTGTCCAAGTGAAGCAAACCAAGTACAGAAGGTTGATGCTGTAGTTTTCTTTTAAGACCTCATTTTCCTTGTGTTATAGATTCCAGTTTTGCTGGTTTAAGTGTCTTCTTTTGCCAACATTTCCCCTGAGCTTGTCTTTTTTCATCTGACTTCCACTGATTGCTTCCTCTCTGTTCTTAAATTGAAAAAGTCACAGTATCTGTGACCCTCAATCTTGACAGCAACCTCAGTATCAGTAATGTCTAAGCATAGTCCAGATGGATCGAGGTTGAGCCCCAGACCTGGTTCTTTGTCATGAAGACCTTTGACATTACACCTGGTTGGTCACAGATCATAAAATGCCAGAGCATGGAGGGGGCAGAGTATCTAATTCTACTTAGTCTTTAGCAGGTGATGAATGAGGATCACAAGAGGAGTAAAAATGTGCCCAATGCCATGCAGACAGTGAGAGAGAGGACTTTAGCTTCAGGCTCTTTGTTTCAGAACTGTCTTGAGAGATAATTTGACTGAGTATTCCAAGGACGCCAGATAGTGTTTGGGATCTTGAGAACCTTGACCAGGCTGTCATCAATTCTAGCCAAAGCTGCTTTGCTCAACTCCTAGAACTAAGGCACTTCACCAAGATGTCAGAATAACTGTGTGCTAAGTACCAGGGTGCTACCTCACCTTACATCAAAGGTGTGTTTCTGTATATGGTTCATGTTTCATTATTATGTATTGTATGTGATTTGCATCCAAATGTCCTTCTAGTAATTTCCACTGAAGCATACCAGTACAGCAGAAATCCACAGCTAGTTCAGACAAGAGTTTGGCTTCTTCTTCTTCTTCTTTTTCTTCTTCTTCTTCTTCTTCTTCTTCTTCTTCTTCTTCTTCTTCTTCTTCTTCTTCTTCTTCTTCTTCTTCTTCTTCTTCTTCTTCTTCTTCTTCTTCTTCTTCTTCTTCAATGTAGTCAGTTTTCTCATTTACTTCTGTTATAATTCCCAGGAATCATCAATGCAGCTTCATCTCTTATCGGTCTTAACTGATACTGGCTTTTAACACTTCAGCTTTATGATTTTCTATTCTCTTTCCTTAAAAATAAGCTGTTTGTGATCTATCAGGACACATTTAAATACCTGAGAAGGGAGGCTGGTGGGAGAGGCTGTTATTAGGGGACTGCTATTTAAACACAACACTCAGAAAATCCCTAGGTAAACTAAACACTCATTATGTTATAAAAATAATTGCCTTTTAATTGGCCGGTATGGTAACTTAATTCTTTCCTTCTGTATCAGGCTTCCTTGAGGGGCCTGTAGACTAAAAAGAACAATCTATAGAGTTAATGCAGTAATGCAGTTGCCACTCTAACATTCACTTGCTTCATCATTTAAAGTGATCACTCAGCTTCTCTCTCCCTCAGTATCTGCATCTATCATTGGAATTGCCCAGATAGTCACGTGATCATCTAGCCATCCTCCCTCTTTCTTCTTGCCTTTTCTTTCTCAAGAACATCTGGTCAGGCTAGCGGACCCAAAGGCAGCCAGAATAAAGATAAAATGCTTCTAGCTCAACTTCTGCCCATCCCCAGTCAAAGCTTATTGACACCACCATGTGACTCATTGCTGGCCTTCAGGGTCAGTCACTGTGTCTCCTAGCATGTCTTTTTCTCCCTGAGTGAGCCCCATACTCCTCCTCTCATATCAAGACCAAAGCATCTGCTAACCCTCAGGCAAGAGAGACAGTTTCAAGGTCCCAGCTTCTGCACAGCTCATTGTCATCACCTAGAGCATCTTCCCCTATTGCCATTCTCCAAGCCCTTTGGGGATTTTAAGACAAGCTCAACACTCGCACCACTTCTGCCATGTGAAATTTGCTCCAACCAATGCTCTGTCATGGCAGATTTGGCTCCTTTCCCTTAGACCTATGGACAAGATCTGACCATTTGGCTCTAGAGTCCTTTACTGTGTTTATTTATGGACACTTCTGCCTCTTTAGTCAGTAGGTGAGAAGGGCCTTGACCTATTCATTATATACTGTCACCCTCCAGAGGGTAAGTGCTCTGTAAAATTTAGCTGAGTAAATAAATGAATGAATGAATGGATAAATGAATGACAAATGGATTTATGCAGAGGTGGATAACTATTCAGGTGCACTAGGATGACTAGCCTCCTCCGCAAAATCATGTCTACCCGAGACCTTTGAATGTTATCTCTTATAGAACTAAAGTTGTTACAGAATCAATTAAGTTAAAATGAGATCACGTGGATTAGGGTGGCCTATAATTAAGTAGCAATATCCTTCCCTTACAGAAGAGGGAAATCTGAATGTACATACATGCAGAAGCAAGATGGCCATGGGAACACATGGTAGGGGTCAGAGGTAGGGGTCAGAATCGCACCATCACAAGCTCAGGAATGGCAGAGATTGCAGACAACCACCACGAAAGGAAAGATTCCCCCGTGGATTCTTCAGAGCAACAGCCCTCCTAACACTTGACTTCAGACTTTATCTTCAAAAGATGGCAAGGGGGTGAAAAGTCTGTTGTTTTAAGCCACTCAACTTCTTATAATTTGTTGCGTGATCCCTAGGAAACCAAACACAAGGTAAGGATATATTGTTGTACTGTTGAGCACAAAGTACTCTCTAACAGTTTCTCTTGATGGAAGAGTTTCCTCTTCACATCCCTTTAGCATCTTTTCTCTCTGGCTCTCTCACATTGCTTTTTCAATTTTCCCTCTTTCTTAATAACTCACACCTTCCCACAGGCTGCACATCATTCATCCTTCCTAGTCTCTCCTCAATCCTTGGTTTCTCAACAAATATTTATGGAGCACAGATATACGTTGGTTTCTTCAAAAGGCCCAGTGGATATTGTGACAGTTAATCGTGACTGTCAACTTGATTGATATCTAAGGTATTAATAAATCATGCTTATGGATTTGTCTGTGCTGACCATGGAAGCACGAAGCTGAGAGGTATATCTTGGCACCTGGACTCTTCCTCTGGACCCTCTGGCCCCTGCTGTCAGTTTTCTGGATATAAGGATGTGAGCATCTTTCCTCTGCCACACCCTTCTTCCATGATGATTCTGCCTGCAAGCCAAACAACCATGGAGCAACCACCCAGAAACTGTGAGCCAGTATAGAGGTATCAGATCACGTGTTCCAGCAAAGGGAATGATGACCAATAGAGACATAAAGAAGTTGACCTTCCCTAAGGAGTATCATCATTAGAGAAAACACCATCTCATGAAATTCTCAAGGTATTCTTTGAGGTGTTTCAAGTTGCCCCACTTTAAAATTCAGAAACCTAAAACTCATATGGGTCAGTTCACTTGCTCATGTCACACAGATACTAGAAAGCATAACTGATACCCAAAGCCAGATCTGCCTAGACTTTGCTCCCATACAGATGAGAAAGAGCTAATGTGATGGAAGAAAGTTCACTAACAAATCTACTATTCCAAATTCCTCTGTCTCTGTCAAAGATTAGGAGACAACACAGGCTTCAGGAAGTATCTCCCTGGGTCAAATCCTGGATTCCCCACAGGTAATCTTGGGCATGTTCCTTAGTTTCCTTGTGTCTCAAGTTTCCCATTTGAGTAATAACTACCTCGTGGGGATGTCACAAAAAAGATGAATTGTTGCACACAAAGGTCTTCTTATGGAACACAGGATTCGCTCACTGGCAGCTGTACCACTATGCCACTAGTCCTATTCCGTCATCCATACTAATCCTCTCCTACTCCCCCAATCCTTGTCCCCATTGTTCTTCTCACTAGGGCATCATATTCTCCATCCCAAGAACACTCAGCATTTTTAGCTTTCACCTAACACCCAGATCCAGACAGATAGCAGTTTAAACTATGTCACCTACCAGTATTAAATTTTCTGAACTGCAAAAATAAGACTATCATATAGTATGACCTCATAAAGGCCAATTCTTTCTTCCTTAAGATGAAAAGATAAACTTGTCAGGCATTTTAGAAGGGATTTTAAAATCATTTACATAAGCCATGAAAGTTATGTCTTGCAGCTTCCCTAAGAAGGAACAACAGGGAGCCCAAGAAATGTCCTTTCAGGAAGAAGTAGGCCCAGGTCCACCTCTGTAACTGAGGCTTCAGGAAGACGGATAATGATCCACCCCGCTCTGCAGATTCTTGGAGCAGCAGATTTCAGATGAGATGCAGTCCAGAACACAGTAGTTAGTACTTTGTCCTTTAAGGAATGAGGAGGATTATTTAAAATTGTGTGAGAGACATGGTCTTCTCAGAGCACCCAAGCTGTCTTCTTTGGCTTTTGTAAAAGCACCTTTCTTGAAAGACCTTGGGCAAGTAGGATGGCTGCTTCTCTGTCTCCAATTTGTGCCTTTGAAGCCCTTTCCAGACCAAGCCTGCTGGCCTCCCTCCCCTGTGTTAGCACCTCATTAGCGCCCTGCCAGCAAGGAAATCCACTTACACAGCACATAGAGCCTTCTTCCCCTCCACCTAGGATTCTCTTTCAGTCCCTTTCTGAAGGTCCAACTCACTTCATGATGTCTGCCCTCTGACCTTGCTCTACCCAAAGCCTGGCTGGCCCACTGTCTCCCACATCTGCCACCTCCTGGGCAGCAGGCAGGCATTTCTCCCAGAATCAGGCGGTCTGTGGGCCTAGCGATTGTAATTTCTTTCTGAGTCTTGGCCTTATGCATAGATGCAGAGGGACCCCTCTTCCTATGTGTGCTGCTGAAGGGGTCCCATGATGTCCATGCCATCAGCAAAATCACTACTATCACTTTAACTGGGATTTTTGAGAGTTGCAGGAATACGATAAATATAATTATGGGGACATCATCATCTACTGGCTTTTGACTTTCTTTGATGTGTCCTTCCAAATGTCTTCAACAAAAATGTATTAAACATCATATAGAAGAAACAATTCTGGGTGTGCTCTGATCTGTTTTCCACAGAAAGTGGTAGGACAGTAGAGTTGGATGGCAATGACAAGGGTTTGCCCAGATAGGGAACATCTGTGATGATGGATCTTGCGAGCTTTGACTCTAACCAAATTAATGAAGCTCTGTAATCTTGGGAAAGGTAAGAAGTTCAGGCTTCCTTGGACATCTGCTGGATTTTCACCAAAAGGAAAGAATACAATAGAGATGCAAGTGCTTATTATAACATTCCTTGTTTCTGATCCTATTTGGCCTCCTTCGGTAATGCTGAGCTGTGGTGAGCTTTTGGAATTTACCAAACCATAGGTATTTCTAAGTGAAATGCCAGTGTCTATTCAAGCTTCAGGCATAATACGGCATGATACTTATCCTCACATAGCTGAGAATACTTGCAAGAGCAAGTAACAGGGGTGGGTCTTCCATGCGGGTGGCAGGAATAAAACAAACTAAAACAATTAGAACTTCATTTGTCCAATTAGGCCACACAGCGAGCTGAAGTGAACAGAGAAAGTCAGCACATTGAAGTGCAGTAAGGGGGAACACTCGGGTACAGAGGAGCCAAATTCATGAGGAACCACAGCGACGAGTAACCAGAAGAGACTGGGAGAAAAACAGAATAGATGCCCAGAGAGGAAGAGAGGTGCAGCAAGAAAGGGAGAGGAGGAAAGAAAAAGAGAGTGTGGCAAGGGAAGGGAAGAGAGGAGGTGCTGGGCAGCATGCCAGTGGAAAAGGCAATGGAAAATATAGGCGAGAGGGGGAGACACACACACCCACCAAGAGAAAGAGAATTGGGGTCTGCCATGTATGCTGATTCCCCAGCTCTTCATTCAGTTCCCGTGACCAGGCACTCTGACAAGTCCCTCTCTCTGAAGTCACTTGAACAGCCTCTAATCCTTGCAACCAGAAGGTATCAGCTAAAGCAAACTGCTAAAGAACGCATCATTCCTCCATTATGACATGGAACTGGGGAACTCAGGAAGGCATCAGTCCTCCGGGAGTGTCTCCTGAGCTCCTTAGGGTCCACTGTGCTTCGAGATGCAGAACTTTCCAGACTCTAGGAAAGGAATAGACCTGCACAGACTGCGAGTTCACAACACTGTCAGCAGCATGTGGGGCAACACCCATAATCAAACAAGTAAATAATCCTCCAGTGAATCGTGAGTATTCACTGTTAAGGTACAACCTCATGGCAGACATGGTCAGGTGCTTCAGCCAAATGAGTTCAGATCAGATCAGGTTTTGCTGTCAATTAAGTTATGAAAGGTTTCCATTTTCTGAGTCCTTTGAATTTTGAAATTGCAGATAAGGAACTGTGGGCTTGCTCTATTTGCCAGGAAATTATCAAAATTTCTGTCTGTGGCTTTATTTAAAGCAAAAACAAGGCAGCCTCATTGATACATGGTTACAATGCCCACACAGGAAACAGCCTTGGGAGTGGCTATCACCCCTGACCCATAGAGTATTGGGCTGCAATGGGGGCTGCCCACCCATGTGCACTCCTCCACTTTACCCAGCATACAGAGCACGAGATGCCTCACACATGACTCTGCAGACCAGCGTCTGAAAAGCTGGCCAAGTCACCAGGCCAGTGCCAAAGGACCTCATTAGCTCTGCCCCCTGGGGGAACTTGGGTTCTCCTCCAGCTGCCAGATCCTCCTGCCACGGTCTCACTCTCCCTGACTTCCAAAGCAATTGCTTCAGGTTTACTCACTGGGGTACCTTTCCTAAGAGGTTAGGGCGTCACTGGGCGTATTGTCCTTCCATAGCTAGCCCTGTCCTGAACTTCAGGAAAAAAGACAGAGATCTTTCTGGTCTGTTAAGTGGAGTGATGTTCGAGCTACTGAGGGCTATAGATGGACCTCAGCTAACAAAACTTTACTGAGCACTTCTTACTGTGCAGCTCTGACTTGGACAGTTCATCAAGGCCAGAAAATGAGACAGTTGCTGTCCTGACCAAGGGAGAGGAGAGCAATATAGCATTTTAAGGTTTGCCTCTGGCTAGATGATAAACATCCATTAGCACATGACACTCAGGACACCCAGAGCAGCTAAATGAGCACCTGGATATTGATAGGGGGTGCACAGGGACCTGGCCAGTAGAAAGGCTCTCCCTTGAGGAGATCAGACCTGAGGATGTGAAACACATCACAACCAAAAGCCAGAAATACCTCAGCGCTTCTCCCACTTCAAATGTCCCCCCAACCAAAACCCCAAGCCATAAGACTCCTGCAAGAAAACACAGCAGAGCTCCTTGACAATTGTCTCAGCTCTCATATTTTTGGATCAAACACCGAAAGCACAGAGTACAAAAATAAAAATAAATGGACAATATTAAACAGAAAATCTTCTACACAGCAAAGGAAACAGTTAAAAAAAATGAGAAGGCAGCCTGTGAACTGGGAGAAAACATTTGCAAACCCTGTATCTAAGAAGGGGTTAATATTCCAAACATATGAGAACTTCACTCAACTCAATGTAACAAAAGCTTTTATTAAAAATTAAGACTGAGGTTGTAGCTCAGCAGCATAGCATTTGTCTAGAAAGTGTGAGGTGCTGGATTTAATCTCAGTAATAAAAAAAAACAAAAGGAGCATAGGACCTGAATAAACATTTTCTCAAAGACCCTGAAGTAGGCCATAAATAGATGAAAAGCAATCAACATCACTATCATGGAAATACAAAGTAAAATCATGATATCACCTCATGCCTGTTAACATGCGTATTATCAAGAAAGAAATGACAAGTATGAGAAGTGAAAGGAAAGAAAGCCCTCTGTGTTGGCATAGTCCCATTAGGAACAGTGGTTAGAGGAAGGACAGTGGGAGGGCACTGGAGGCAGCGCCGTGGCCTGCAGCCCGGTCAGCCAGTGGCAGCTCAGCAGACTGGAAGAGAAGTCCACAAGCAGCGTAGAAGTAGGCAGCTGGAGGGGGTGGAAGAAACTCAGAGCTGCACAGCACAGCCAGTGCATGCGTCAGCCAATGTCCCAGCAGCCTGGTCCCTGCAGCAAGGTTCCCTTTCTTGGGCTCTTCAGCTTGGTCCTCCCCAGTGGAGGGATACTGCGGGGGATGAGGGGACACCCACAATATGCTGTGACACTGTCGATAGAGTGCTGCATTGCACATGGCTAAGGACGATGGCCTCCTTGCTGGCTCACAGCACCTAATGCCAGCTTAGTGTGAGCAGCAGCAGGCAGCCCTCTGTCCCAGTGAAGGAAGCCAGCCTCAGTCCGGAGGAGGCAGGTCTCTGTCCCTGACCCTGGGGCTCAGGTTCTTCTTACCGCATGAGAGTTTCAGGAAGCTTCATCAAGCGGCATAGACACTGAATAAACACAGTGACTTGGCCCACAGAGAAGAGAGGAGCTTGCAGAGAGACTGGGCCAGGTGCCAGCACTGCCCCCAAAGCAGCGCAATGGGCAGAGCCTTGGCTGCAAACCTATCACCCTCCCACCCTTCCTCAGGTGCTTTGATTTCCATGCCATTTATTTTATGCAGAACGCTTATAAAGTTCAGGAATTTGAAGAGAACAAAAGCAGATTATGACCCCTCCTGTGTGCTTAGTACATTGATACTCTGTGCATCTCATTTAATTTTCCCATTAACCCTGACAGTAATCATTATCCTCACTTCACAAGTAAAACACCTGTAGCCAAAAGAGGCTCTGAGACTGCCCAGATGTTCAGAAGGCCTGTGTCACTCTCACTGAATGGGGACTCCCCGGCTCAGGGTCCATGCACAATAACATGTGCTGATGGGATTGAAAACTAGACACAGGAAAAAGAGAGACGCATCCATACAGGGAAATATGACGAGCCATAAAAAGGAGTGGCACTCACAGCTGCTGCACAAACAGATGAACCTTGCAAACAGTAAGTGAATGAAGTCATTCACACGGCAACACATTTCAGGTGATTCTGTCTGTACAAGGAGATGGAAATCTATGGAAAGGGGTAGGTTGGGTTAGCTGGGGTGCAGGGCAAGCCATGGGAATGGAGAATGATTTCCAGTGGGCACGGAGTCTCTGTCTTGGATCATAGTGAGTTTACTCATCACTGCAAACGTATTTCATGTTCTGGCATTGTATATTTTGACATGTCTAAGTGACAAATGTTATGTGTATTTTACCACACAAAAAAGTACCCAAAATCGAATTAGAACCCCTGTTTGTCTTGCTTGTCAGCTGGTGAGACATGTCCCCATGGCAGAGGGGAGAATTTCAGGCAGCCAATGGCTGATCTGGACTCTGAGACCCCTCGTCTCGGGTTTCTCCTCCAGACCTAGAAAAGCCTGTTGCCAGGGAGTGAATTGCGGTAAAAACTATGTGTTCTTCTTCAACCCAGCTGCTCATCACATATTCATTCAGATATACAGAGTGTGCCTGCATTCTATTTGAACTCTTAAAGCAAATTCATGAGTGGAAGGATAGGTGCACACAAGGAGAACTTTCGTTCATTCGCATTAATTACTGTAATAAGAACAGCTCCACTTCTGAGTGGCCACTGTGTGCTAGATTGGCGAGAGATCCTTTTTATTATAAATCCTTTCCAGTGTTCATCAAGAGTGATATTATTGTTCTCAATTTGCAGATGGGAAAAATAAAACTCTCAAGGTTCCAATGGTTGGTCTGAAACTCTAGAATTAGTAAGTCAAAGAGCAGGGATTCACTGTTTTCCCAACTTCCAAGTCCATGAATAACTAGGGGAACTTTGAAATAAATAAAGTTCTAGAAAATAGAATACCAATAAATCATTATCTTGTTTTTTCCAAATACATTATTTAAAAGGGGACAAAGAATCATACATAGTAAGTACTACACTGTACATGTGAGGTGTGGCTGAAAACTGTGATCAATGTTTAAATTTTAAAATTTCATTACAGTAAAGATGCATTGACATTAACATCCCTCAAAATACTGTCGTCCCCACTGGATACACTGATCCCATAATTCCAGCCATTTTCAAAGCAGCTCTGGGAGTCCTCTGTGTGAGTGTCTTTAGCTCAGCTGTTGTGACTTCTTCGCTGCTTTGAATCAAATGTTGACCTCCCATAGTCCATTTGACTTTGGAGAAGAGCCGGAAGTCATGTGACCCCCAGTCTGGTGAAGATGGATGAAGGTGTTTACAAGAGCCCAGCTTTCCACAGAAATGGCGTTTTACAGCACTTATCAGAGCCTTTATAGTCACGCTTTGCACACACGAAAGAGGACGTCCAGAACTACTGCAGAAAACGGCAAGCGTGACAGGATCAGTGGGTTTGAGATCTGGGGGGAGGAGTATTTTAAGGGGGATTAAGGGAAACGTTTCTTTTGCTGCAACATTTTATTTTTGCTTCAAACATTCACTACATATTGTTTTCACACCTCATAAGTAGTACGGTAAGGGTTTTGTTTGGAATTTGAGTTGATTTGTAGCATAAATGTTCATAGCTGCAAAAGAAATTATTTACACAGAAAGCTGATACCTTTAGTATCATCACAGTATAGAAAATCAACAATGCAACATTAGTAGACTGGATTAGTGAGGGTTTTTTTTTTTTAATTTTAAAAAAGGAAAACAGGAAAAAGGTAGAAATGATACAGGATTTGAAAAATAGGAAATTAATACTAATTAGTATATTATGTATTGTTAACTTACAAGTAGTTTTTCAGGTTATAAAATTTAGACACAAAAAGTATCAAACAGTGAAAGCAATCAAACTGGTTTTTTGGGGGGTGAACTAACAGAGATTAGTAGTATAGCTATCTGTCATATATATATATATACATATGTGTATGTATATACATATATACATATACCTACATATATATAATATTTTCTTCCTTCTCTTCTTTCCCCCATTACATTTGCTCTTTCCTTTTGGGCACGTTCTTTCCCTTTCATTGTCACAGTATCTGTTATACATTTTGGATCTTATTACTTTTACAGCTTTCTTTAACACTAGGGAGACAATACGATCTTTACAAATGTGAGTTTGATTTATTTCATTTATGGATATGGTCTCAAATTGCCTCCATTTACCTATAAAACTCTCAAGATTATCCTTCTTTATGACTAGTATTCCATAATATAAAAATACCTCATCTTTTTTGGGGATTAGTGAGTTATGATAACATGTAACATGTAGTTTCATCTCTGTGCAGCAGCATCAAGAAATGACACCGGACTTATCTTTGCATGCACTCTTCTCATGTTGTGAGCAACAGAGACACTTTTATTGCACTAACTGCTACACTGGGCTGTGTGTTGGTGGATGATCTCATATAGCCTGGGCACCTACATGTGGGTTTGTCAAGGTAAGGCAGTTTGAATGGACAAAGCTATTTTGGGAACAGAGCTGGCCTCCAACCTCTGGACCACGCAGACTGACCAGGACTCACTGTAGATGAGCAGCTCTCAGGTGAGAGTGATAGCTCCATGGACTGGAGACTTGAGGGGACACTGACTTTGTGACCAACTGGCTCCCAAAGGCCAGGCCCACACACGTTCTTCCCATGTCACCTCCTCCTTCTCCTCCTCCTCCCAGCTGCCTGGGAGGTCAGAGCGCATCACAGGTAGAAGCCTGTACTCCAATCTGCTTCTGCTCCAGTCTGCTGTTACATCATCCAAATCACCTGATAGTCTCCCACTTTGATCCTCAGGATCTTACATTGAAAATTGAAGTAAAGTAAATTTTCTTTGTGGCTACAACTTAAGAAATCAATTCTTTTCAAAGAAAGATGCCTCCAATTCAGTGGCTGTCAAAGAGGTATGCAAAGTGGTTCATTTGGTGGGTTAAAACTTGAGATCTTCCTGCCTTACAGCCGTCCACAGTGCTAGAACTACAGGCATGTGCCACCCTGCCTGGCTGTTTGTATACTAAGAGAAATTTCTGTTTTCGATGATTGCAAAGGGTTAAAATAGGTAAAATACGGAAAATAAAAGTTACCTATTTCAAGGCATTAGCTGCTATCGCTTATTTTTACACATAATGCATACAAAGACACCCCTCCACAGCAGAAATAAAGCACCATAACTCCTGATGCAATCTAAACAATTATGTAGCTACCTAAAAAATACACTTAGTCCAATGGAACTAACGCATGATCCGTAACAGGAGAGTGCTAGGGTAAGGCAGAAATTTTTACAAAATACTTGATTTGAAGGTTTTGCTTTGTTTTTATTGTTTAAGCATAGTCTCGCCACTCCACACACAGTCTGTGTCTCTGTAAAAGATGTTGTTTTAGTATGTAAGTCATCTCAGGGTTTGTGGCTGTGGATGTACACAAGCCTGTGTAGATCTCTAGTTACACAGAACTCTCCCTCATAGGAAGACAGGCCCAAGGTTCGTGGGATAACATGCACCTTCATTCCTGGAGCTGCCGGCTAAGAATGTTCTGGAAATGCAAAGCAAGGCTGAGAGTTCCGTGGGGACATGGTATGAACCCTGACCTCCGGCGTGGGCCCTAGTGACTTGCTGGATGACACCCACTCCACCTCCACCTTCACCCGCATCACGGTAAGCCCTTGAGGTCTCTCATCTGGGAGAGAAGAATGCAATTTTTTAGTGTACCATCCATTTCATTCCCAGCTGTGGGATTAAATTTATTCTTTTCTAAATTGTTGTCTGTGAGTATAAATCATTTAAGTTGGTATGTTTCTGTTGCTGTGGCAACTGTGTAACTAATTGAATTCCATTGTGTCTCTTTTGATTTCAAAGCCATGATAAAGAGCCAGAGCACTTAACTGATGGGAGTTAGGAGGCAGAAGAGGCAGAAGGAGGCAAAATTAACGTGGCAGCCTTCAGCTGGCTCCTAAGACCTCTGAGCCATCCCATCATTCTGACAGGCCAACCAACAACATGGGAGAAGTCATAAACTTTCTCTCAAGTGAAGAGTTAATGCATGACTAGCTGTTTTTCCTTGAAGAAACACCTCAATCTTGTAACCCACAGCTCTGCTACCTCCCTCTGCCAACCTGCCTGGGCTATTCTTTCTGCCAAGGAGGCAGAAGCTTTATTTTTTCATACTAAAGGGTCAGTAACAGCTAGAAAACATCTGTCCAGTAAAAGTTTCTTGGATGGATGGATGGATGGACAGATGGATGGATGGATGGATGGATGGATGGATGGATGGATGGACAGATGGATGGATGGATGGATGGATGGATGGATGGATGGATGGATGGATGGATGGACAGATGGATAGATGGATGGGTGGATGGATGGATGGATGGATGGATGGGTGGATGGATGGATCGATGGATGGATGGATGGATGGATGGATGGGTGGATGAGAAAGGATGCCTAGAAGCAATGAAGGAGAATCTGATTTTTGTTAAGAGATTATCAAATTCTATCACTGTTGCAGGCATAACCTCATATACTCAAAGCAACCCTGATAAGCAGGTGAGATTGTTCCCTTTTCCTAGATAATGAAACTTCAGACACATTTAGAAAACTTTTATAATGGATGTTAACTGTTAAAACCATAAACCCATACATATTCTATTCTTCCTGAGTCAGAATAAATAGATGTTGGATCATAAGTGGGTGAGTGAGTGGCTGGATAGAGAGATGAACTGATAAAATCTCATTCCTGGCTGCCCCAAAATTCTTTCTTTATGTATGCAATTTAGTAACATAGGGGAAAAACATCTCTGTGTTGCCCTGAAAGAGTTTAATCTTTCAACACATAAATTCATTTCTTCCTAAATGAAAATAATGTTCTTTTACTACATCTTCTAATGGTACTTCTATTCCATTTCTTGCATTCTGTCCTTAAAACTTTGAGTTAACTTTGATTTCTGTATTTGTTCTCCTACTTCTATTAAGTAACACTCCTTTTCTTGTACAAGGTAATTTCCTCAATTCCTCTTATATGTCAGTAATTTTATTTTCAACTTTATCACTTAAATATTTCACTGTTATTTATTTGCCCTAAAAGGACACCCTTCCTGCTCACAAAATACCTCCCTAACTCCTGGGGATCACTTTTTATCTCTTTTAATCTAATGTTTACTATCTGATTAGAAAGCTCTCTTGAATAAATTCCTATTATTATTGATAATGATAAGCCCTAAACCAGTGATGGTGAAGCTTTTAGAGACCAGTGCCCCAAACCCCAAACCTACCTACTTATCACAAAGTGCCAAACTGCAATTAAAGCTGAATACTGAGGTTTTAGGTTTTAAAAACCCATATATTAACATCTTTTGTCTTAAAAACAAATGTCACACATGTCCCAGGTTTGCCACCACTCTCCTATATGTTCTATAAGTCCAAGGCTCTTGGAAAATATTCTTCTGCATTTTTTCTCTTTTAGACTTGGTTCTCTTTTGAAGTCTGTTCATTGTGCCTATAAATGTATTCATTATTCGTCCCATTATTAATTTACTTTATAATATCGGTATGATTTATATTATACTTATTATAATATAAAATAGGACCCTATGGCTGCATTAGTGGCTTTATAAGAAGGGGAGGAGAGATTCACTTTAGCAAGCTTACTGTTGTCTCAATACAAGATGTCTTCACCTCTCTGGGACTCTGTAGAGCAGCCACCACCTGGAAGGACCTCACCAGATGCAGCTACCTTATCTTGAATTTCCCAACCATCAGAATTATGATTGGAATAAACACTTCAGTGCTATAAATTAGTCTGTGACCTTTGGTTATAGTAACATAAAGCAAGGTAAGACAAATATATTCCTAGTGGCATCATTTTGCCAGCTCTTTCTTAACATGGACAGCTAGCTCCAGGTCACCTATTGATTCTCATCCAGAGAAGGTAAAATCTTTTTGACATTTTTTGTCCAGTTTAACTGAAGCTTTTACTCTCTGCGAGAGTTCATGGGTTGGGTATATATGCCATCACTTTTTCTGAAGTCAAAAATCTGAGAAGGAAAGGCTCTGCCCAGAGGGGACGGGAGTTGTGAATTTTGCTGGGTGCAAATGTTCCTTGATGGACTTTATGGCTGACATCCCAGCCATGAGCTGGACTTGTTCAAAATGTTCTTGGATCTGTCCCCAGACAGACTGGAGCCATGGGACCAAGAGAAACCTAAGGGATTTTTCTGTCTTTAATGAGGGCCTCACACAGCAAGCAGACCCTTTTAACTCCAGGATTTGGCCGTGGTTTTCTTGAGGCTCCTCAGGGCACTCTTCTGTCTCCTAGTGTGTTCAATGGACATTCATTCTCCAGCATCACTTCGAGGAACAGAGGGAAGGAAGGAAGCCATGCCTACCCCACCAGGGTGTTTATTGTTACAGCTACCACCTTTTGAAGATGTTAGCATGAGGTTTTAGATTCTTTCATGTCTGTGTTTGAGCCTACCATTTTATACAGAAATCATCTCTCACTTTATGACTCTTGGTTTAAACTAATTTTTGATTATGATTTGCTTTATGAGGAGCGTAATGGTCTCAGGTTTGGAAGGCCTTGTAGACCTAGTTGAAACCAGCTCCATCCTTTGTGACAGCAGTTCTTGAAAGGGGCGAGTGCTGACATACCCAAAAACACTTTTGTTATCGTTATGGGGCATCTACCAATAGCTCGTGGGTTGAAGCCAAGGTTGCTGTGACATCTTTATACAGAAAATGTCAACGTGGCACCAGGTCACATACTCACAGGACAACTCTCCATAGCAAATAATCATCTATTCTAAGATGTCAATACTACCAGTATTGAGAAATGAATTTAGGCTTTTTTTTTTTTACTCTTTCTGAGAAGTAGTGATTTTGTCTTTAAAATCAGCATGATAACACTTGTCCACATTACATATTAGATGGTACAGCTTTAATGTTAATGATAAGCAAAAATATACTCTTCCTTTTATGATCAGTATTCTTTTGAGTTGTACAACTGCAACTTCTTGAACAGATGTGTACGTGTAAGCAATGAATGCACCCATTCTAATCTTAAATTGCAGACAATGTTAATTTCACTTTCAAAGCAGCATCATCTTCTGCTGACTCCTACTTTTTCAAGTTTTTGTTTGTTGTTTGTTGCTTCATTACATTGTTTTCTTCTTCCTCTTCTTCCTCCTCCTCCTTTTCTTCCTCCTCCTCCTCTTTCTCTTCCTCTTTCTTTTTGCCTTTTTCTCCTCCTCTCCCTTCTTTTTTTCCTTTCTAAATGAATCTTTGATACTTTATAGTAACAGCTACAATCTTTTGCTTTTTTTTTTTTAAATTGCAAGCATGTATTTTGCTGCTTCTTTTTACCTAATGTCTCATGTTTCAAACTCAGGGTCTCAAGTTCCAGCACCATGGCTAGAGGATTTGACTTCTGCTTTGGATCAGAGGAACACCTAATAATAATTCTGACCTTGATGTTCTAAATGCATGTTAACATGCTTTGCTCTGTCTTATTGATAATCAGTGGCTGTAGTTCAAATATTTTCTGTTTTGTGCCTGCTCTCTATTTAGACCAAAGGACAGAGGACTAAATTATTATGTTTCTGTCTTACGAACAGCAAACTCGATGATACTACACACAGTAATATTGACAACTCAGGGCTTCTGTAGAGCTTCTATCTCTGACCCTTAAACATATCACATGAGGGAAATAGTAGCCCTGACTTGGAGTGCCTTGCATTTCAACTTCATCCAACCACCCCAGACTCACCTCCCCAGACAGCCTTACAAGCAACTATCTCATACATGATGTGCAAGTATATATGCGTCTATAAGTCCTTTTAAGTTTCTAGAAGCTGCAAAACATTATAAAAACATCATGGACCTACCTGTATATTTCACCTCTGCCACTTACTAGCTGGGAGGCATTAGGCACATTAATTAATCTCAATAAGATGCAATTTCCTCATTTGTAAAGGAGAGCAATATGGTTAATATAAGCAACCAACAGATGGACCTAAAATAGTAGCTTCCATCCTTCTCTGTCTCTAGCCATCACTCAGATGACTTTTGAATTTTATAGAATATATTCTGGTTTTGAAGCTCTTGGTGCTGTTATTATTCCTGAATCTATTAGTGACTGCCAGTGACCTCCTTGTGTGACAGTCAGAGACAAATGGTTGTGAGCACACTGGAAAAAACTGGAAAGAGGGATTAAATTTGGTCAATGGTTGGAAATGTATGGAAGCTCTGTTTTCTTTTATTGTTTGATTTAATGAATCTTAAAAGATCTTGGACTTGTGAGGCACAAATCAACAGTGCAATGTCCATGCTGTCTTTGGGCTGCTAGCCCACCTCCTCTCAGAGAAAGCCTTCCACAGAGTATCCAAGCCTAAGCAGGAGGTGTTTCATTCTTAGGAAGACCAGTGGACCATGGAAACTACCCTCAAGGAGATGACAAAGGTGATAATGATAAGATGAGGAGGAGGAGGAAGAAAAGGAGGAGGAAGGGGGATAATAATAGTGTTAGTGATGATGGTGGTGGTGGTGATAATAAATTATTCTTACCATTTATCCAGGTTTATTAATTTCAAGACCCTGCACAAAATATTTTGGACATATCTTCTCATGACCCCATACTACGTCAATAGATTATGGATTTTGCATGTAATATTATGGATTTTTCAATAGGTGTGGATTTTGCATGTAAGAAAAACAAGATTCAGAGAAATGAAATCAATTGCCCAGGGTCTCAAGGAAGGCATTAAGAGACTAAGAGCTATTTTCTTCTCCATTTTTGGGGAACAAAGTGGTGCCAGAGAAGCAAGCTTTTCTTTGATCACTCCTCACAAGGGGTACCAACCAGAAACAAATTTTGCTTTGGAGTAAGACTGACATGGGCTTGAATTTTGTCCCTGTCTCATACTTGTTTGTGTCCTTTAGAAAATAATGAGACCTCCTGTCCAAGGATAAGCTTTCTCATCTAAAAAGGCAAAGATCCATAACTCACAGTGGGTGGTGACCACGACTCGGTGAGTGTTTATTGCGGTGCCTGTTGGTGCACAAAATGTGCTTTGTAAATTGTAGTTTTTTCTTCAGGAATCCAGATGGGGGTTCAGATCACGGAAACTCAGGGCCTGGCTTCATCATCTCTGTTACCACTGGACTGTGAGAGGTTAAAACTGAGAACAGTCTGACCAGTGGCTAATGGTACTGGGAAACAACACAAATTCCATGATGGAAACTTAACTTGTCTTAGGAAAAACATAAAATTCCTGTGGGAGACACTCAGCCATGAACCCAAACTCAATTACCATTTCTTGTAGAAAGATTTTCTGATCAGTCATTGATGGATGCAAGATTGCATAATTGTAGTGTGAGAATGAACACTATCATAACTCTCCTGATGTCTTTTGACCAACCTTTGATCTCCCTGATGCACCCTAAAACACTTTTGCATGCTTCAGAATAATATTTGCACCCTCATTCCTCTGATTATCCTCCCATGATGGAAACTTAAACACCTTAAGTTTGGTGATTCCACCTCTCCTCTCTTTGTGTAAACCTAAGCCTTACTCAGTGATTGAACACAAGTGGTCATTTGATTCGACATGTGGACTAGAAAAGGAAAAAGGAGAATAACACAACAGTCATCACCTAGGTAGGAGCAGACATGACATTCACTGTTCTTCTAGATTCTTTTATATGGAGAAATACCATTGTGACTCTGAGTTAGACTTTGCCACTTATTTCCACTTGTTTTGAATCATAATCAATAACCTATTGCAGGTTTTTATGTTTCTAACATATAATCATGAAGCCCAAAAGATAACAGTAAAGCCTTTTTAGTATGGAGCTGTCAGAGCCCTATCTTTACCCTCACAGATAAAAACCAAGAGCTCAGACCTCAATTTATCCCAAATAGGACAGAATTCCTGATGAGCATGCCATCAATAAATACCAGGACACATGCCACAAAATTCCAGTCAAAAGAATTTATAACATAAAGTCAGATATTACGTAGTGAGAAATAAACGGAGATTGTCAGTCAAACTCCTGGCAGCTCAGAGGCAATAAATGAACTAACTCCATAAATCAAATTTATGATCAGCCCCATTGTGGATAACTCTGCAAGTGGAGCTTTCCATTATGTAGCAGAAGGCAGGGGCTTCAGGAATCTCACAGAGACTTGGAATGAGCAGACCCAGTGTGCCTCTAGAATAATAGCTCGAAGGTATCAGGCCAGAGCTGAGACATCATATTGCTATCTCAAGGTCAAGGTATGCAGAGGGCTTAGAGGAGCATGCTGGCTTCCTACCAGGAGTGAAATTCAGGAAGAGCCAAGACTCCTAGTGAATTCTGAAAAGGTGTGTGTCAAAACCTTAGCAGTTATCATAAGTAGTTCAAGGCCCAATGAGTGAGAAGTAGGCTCTGTTGGGAGCAGTCATCTGCTCTATTATGAACCCAAATTGTCTCCTGTTTTCCCTCTCTTAACATAATCTTTTGTCACCATTTGATACAGACCATGGAACAGGGAGGGAATGGAGTGGAGAGGAGAGCTCTGAAAACACTTGACATCTCCATATTCTAGCACAATGTTCTACATCCATCCTAATAGTGTTCCTTAATTAATTCCATGAATGAATGCTTGATTACTCTGAAAGAGAAAGAGCTTCTGATTTGTATTAGGGAATGCAGTTTGAGATGAATGAAAACAGTTTTTTAGGGTAAACCTTACATTGTGATCTTGAGTGGGAGGTAGAGTGATGATTAGACCATATGTGTAAAGCCCAACTTCTGGGTTTAAATCACTGCTCTATCTCAATTTACTGAGTAGAACTTAGCAAGAAACCAAAACTTTGAGGCATAATTAATTAGCATATTAAGACAATGGGAGTATTATTAGTACCTGACCTCATTAGAAGAATTAACTCATGCATGTAGAGTACATAGCAGAAAGTTTGGCAAATAAGGGTTGACTTAACTATGGCTACTCATGTCCTGACACCTTCCCCCTTCTGTGGACTTTAGATTTTTGTGTTTGTCAGGCAAGACTACTTGAGCTTGAATAACAGGAATGCGTGAATATTCTTAAAATTCTGTGGAGCAAAGGGCTATGAATAATACCATCACAGAGACCAGTTGGGCTAGTCCAAAGGCTGTGCTTTCTCTTGAGTTCTGTGGCATGGCAAGAATACACAGTCAGAAGATGCTCCAGGGCTGCCAACTCTCCTTGGCTACCCAGCTTTCCCTAGTATGATTGAACTTCCTATACAGCTTTGCAAAGATACTGCCACTTCCCACTTAACTGCGTTAAAGTCATTCCCTGGCTCTTACAGCTCAATAGCAATGGCAGCAGGGCAGTAATTAGACTCTCTGCTGTGTACTACATTGGTGATTTGAATAATTCAGAACACTAGGGGTGGAGGAGGCTAAAATAGAACTTCTCCCTGGGAAATAGCCCAGTAACCTTGAGCATACCAATAAGAACAAAGACCAAGACATGGCCCAGGGGGAAGGGCTCCACCGTGCTTGATACTAAGGGAATATGTCCAGAGAGGACGAGGTTTCCAGAAATTCACATCTGTACCTGTTCAAGATTCATGCCAAGAACAAACCCCATGCCAGACATCAACTTTCAAGTCAGTTTGTGTCTCCATCCTGCATCGCATGATCTCATGAGTATTTTCCTAGCACTCTCATATCCCCCAGATTTAGTCTTGTTATCTCTAAATTATCTACATTAGATCACTGCTTCTTTGTGTCACCAGAGTAATTTGATATTTTGAGGTCACGTTATCATAATAAGATAATTTTATCAACCATAGCTTCCAGCACTGAAAGACACTTTCATCTGAAAGGCTATGTATGTTTCTGTTATTTGAGAAACATGACTAAAAGCAAGCATTAAATAAAATTATCAATCAAGGACTTCCCAGAGTTAGTTCTTAGTCTTTGGATTATGATTTCAAAATAAATGACAAATATCAAGTCCTGGAGGCAAGATGGCACCTTAAAGTGGACATGCAGTCCCTCGTAGTGTCCTTGGTCTTTGTGTGGAGCAGAAAGGATCTCTGGGGAAGACTGAGTTGAGATAGCAAGTATGCAGCTTCTCATGGTTCTTCTATCTCATACCATCACTATACAAGTATGGAAAGAGCAAGCCTGCAGAGGGCCCTCCAGTTCTGACTTGAAAAGCACCTGTTTTTGCTTGCAAGGAGCCCAGTTCTGTTTTAGGTGCTATCACAAGCATCCACTCTTGCAAAAGCAGCCCAATGCTGAGGAAAAGAGCTACTCTTTTTTTAGGATTTCAGTGTTTCCAGGCATGGGGTTCAAGGTAAAACTAAATGGTAGCGCTCGGCTCTATGAATGACCCACCCATTTGAGAATGAATAATCCAATGGGCATTTTCACAGCTGTCTATTCAATGTGCACTGTGCACTTAACACTGTTCAGAGAACAGAGCTTTTGCCTGGACAAACTTGCCCAAGTTCTACTTACTCATGGAAAGTAGTTGTGTCCTGGTGACCTGTCATAGGTAAGACCTCTATTTGTGCCTTGTGATGTATGTGGTAAAGTGATAAGAACTAGGTGAAAAGCATTATGGGAAAACTCAAAACCAAAATTTTTTACTTATTGGGTATGTCACAGGTATGTATTATTTGAAAATGATATTTGGTTTTCTTCCCACTCAGATCAGAAGGAATTGGCATATATTAATACACAACGTATAGTATTAGTATATATGTGTACTGTTATGTATGATATATATTTGATTAGTATATTATTATATATATAGTAATCATACATCTTTCAAAAATGATGCAGACAGATATACTAAGAACAAAGTCATTTTGATCTATGGAGATGAGGAAGGCATTTCTGTTGCTATCAGAAATTGAAACATGGGGTTGTAATCTGATTTTCAGGAATGATCTTTGAAGGGAAATATACTTAAAAGTAGCAAGTTTACCATGAAGTACAGCCAGAAAGGTGGCCTAGAAAGAACCGAGGAATGAAAGGATCCTTATAGTTCTTTGATCCCTCTTTGTGTCACATTGTGTAGTCAGCCATGAAAATTAAACTGTTGTAAACTAGGGCATCTGCTCCCCTAAAACCCAGTATTTGGCACTGTTCAGAGATAGGTTGGATTATCACACTCTGGGAAGAGGAAAAGCCGCTAATACAACTAAAAAATACATTTTTCAAAATCCTGTAGGATGTAGAGGACAATTTCCTGTAAAAATCAGTTATCTCATCCAAAATGTGCACAGTATCATTGTAGAGAAACCCTGTCTTCCACCTCTCTGCCGCTCTGCTGAACTTTTCAGAGTGGAATTACTTTCTATTCCTTCTCTTTCTCTCCCCTACTCCCTTTTCTCCAATTTTATCAATAGTTTTAAAACAAATTAAGGGGGAAAGTCTTCAAATATTATTGAAGAAAGTACATTGTATGAAGTAAAGAAGAAAGAATGAGAAAGAGAGGGAAATTCAAGAGAAGAGAGGAAAGGAGCTTGAAGTAAGTATGTTAAGGAACTATAAAACTTTTGGAGTAAAAAGATATCCAGGAGAACATGTCTTCCAACCCTGGGAGCTTTCTTAAATGATTGTTAGCTATGAGGATGACTACAAAATTGTATGTGATAACAGGGCATCATCATGACCTAGAGCTAGAGGCATTAGATTCATTGTCTGGACACTGTCCCAAATAATATATGTGTGCACTTTTTGAAACACTCATTACAAGCCAACATTCAATTTCTGGACAGTCTTAAAAATCACACAAACTCCTTTTACCCTCAGCAAAGCAGAGTTCCAGTTCTCAAGATGACACGAGATCCCGTGCTCTTTCGCCACATTTGGAACACATACAAATCTATTTCAATCCACATTTAAATTTGGCACACTTCCGTATCATGCAATAAATCCAAATTAACCAAGCACATTGTTGTTTTATACTTTATTTGAGAATAGACCCTACATAAACTATGTCAGGAGAATACAGATCTACACATAATTTCATCAGTCAATAAATGGAGTCGTTAACATAACAGTGACGACATGATACTATGAGAGACAGACATATGACCCAGGAATATTTATAATTCTCACACATGATTATATTTATATCAGAGATGGATATATACATATATACATGTACATGTGCATATACATACATATATCCATACATACACACACATATATACATATATATGTATAAAATGTTTTGAAACAAAAGCCAAGAAAAGAGTTTGCCTTCTTGCAATAATTAACCATTTGAAAGGGAAGAATGGTTCTTATTAGTGTCATGGTGTTAAATCTCTGCCCCCACAAGGAACTCCAACACCCATGGCTTCTGATGAAGACGTAGGTTTGCCCTGCGATGGAAGCATGAGGGTGAAGAACGGGCTGCTGGTGTGGGGCCGAGAGCAGAGGGCATGCACAATGAGAGAAACGACCTTTGGTGACACGATGAAATCATCCTTTTGTATTAAACATAAATTATTAATACAGTTTAAAAAAATAATCTTCTGTTTTCTTTTGAGGTTGAGGAGGGAGGAAGGGTGGGACGGGCAGTAGAGAAAGGTGGGCACTTGCCTTTTCCAGTTACCCTAATACCAGCCAAGAACACACCCCCTCTACTCTGGGGCCATCTTATCAAATCACATTATTTTTTGTTTTAAGATCTTTCTTTTTTTCTCTTGAATTGTTTTGCATAAAACACCTTTTATTAAGAGTTTTATTTATACAATGATCTTCTTCTCTAGGCAAATGAGCTTGTCACTGAACTGGATTAACTTCCCAAAACTTGCCATGATGCAAATAAAGTTAGCATAGTCAAAGTATTAATTTTCCATAAAATAAAGGAATGGATGAAAATATACCTCAAAGAAAGGAACTATTAGTTAAACCAATTTTACTAAAACCACAGTCATCAATAGGAACAAATTTAGGATTCAAATCATGGGAAACAAATCACAATAAGTACTTCCTAGTGGCCTGGGGAAAAATCAAACAAGTATCCTGAAGGAATATTTATACGATAAAATAGAACACAAGAATAACCAATGAAATTTAAATAAATGACATAACATCTACTTAAACACACTTCAACTCAGCTTCTGTCACAGTCTCCATTAATTAATGATGACTTGGAAATACAATATCCATTGTTGAAGCCAAATTGCATTCCTTTTTTTTAAACTTTGTGAGTGAATTAGATTGGCCCTGAACAAGTGTGCAAACATACAGCATGTGGCCCGTATGCCCAATGCACCACTGCTCAGCAGTTGCCATAACCCAGATAATCCTGCAGGTAGCCAATATATCTATACAGACACTGGGAAATACACACAAACACATAGGATCAGACAAGATAGAATCACTTTACAGATATTTAGTAGAGAAAGCTTAGGGGTAGGGGATGGAAATCAGTTACAACAGCACCCAAACTTCATTTGCAAAATTCCCCTCTGAGAACATAATATCCTACTAATGCACTGAAGTAGGTACCAGCTGATTTTCCAGATATTGAAAGTTTGCTGCACAATATCAGCTGAAAGATAAAGGGACATGTAATGTCCAGTAGGAAACAAATAAGTGTATATCATTTACACGGCAATAAATCCTTCATTTCCCTTGAAATAAGATATGTAAAGTAGCACTTAGTTTAATACAAGTTTTGTTCTGCTTTAGACCTAGCTGTAAAAAGCCATTCATGCAAAAAATTACCTCCAGTTTTAGCTGGATGTTTAAAGGACACTTCTCCTGAAAACAAGTCCCTTACACTTAGGAAAGGGAAAAATAACCACTCAAGACAGCCAGCACTGACTGAGAGTGGAAAATACAAGACTTTGGTGTTTGTAGGGCATTTGCCTTAAGAACCCAGAAGTAGAGCTGAGCTCGCCTCTGAAAAGGCAGAGGGTTACAAGTACCCTTGAAGATTTTAGGACTTTTCCGGAAAAAGTATTGAGACCCTTTATAAGGTTTAATCCTCTGGCATATTCCCTCTTGAAGCTTCTATTGACATCACCTGTACATCCGGCTCTGTGTTTCTGGTCTCAGGCTACCTTTCCACTGGCCAGTATGTCACTTGTCCAGTAACAGTGAATTTTCAACACTTTCTTTGCTCTACAGAAAAAAATACCTTCTATTGATGCTAGTCTTTGTTGATCATGCTCTTTCTAAACTAGGATTATTCCTCAATTTAAATATTTAAAAAGCTTCCATATTCTGTGGGGCCTCAATAGAAGAACTTGAAGCCTACCCACCCCAGTGTTCATAAGAATAATCTAGATAGACTGATGTCATGGCTCTTTGTGCATGACAAATGTTAATACTGGAATAGGCTTATTTTCTTACCCATCTTTAAAAGAAATCTTAATGTTCTTTCACCACTATCTGTTAAAAATTATGATAATTAGCAATGAAAAGAAAAAGGAAGTGAGAGAGTAGTAGCCTTGAGCCTTGGATAGCCCAGAGACAGACAAAGTAGAGTTTCTCTAACATCTGTGCAGCATGAGACAGTGCTTAAGATGAAATTTGCAGAGGTTGTCTTGCCTTACAAGCACAGGACCCATCCTGACATGAGTGGTGAGGAAGATGCCAACTAGTCAAGAAAAGAGAGTGCTGCTTTAGGGTGATATTTGTGTATTATTCTGCTATATGAAAACTGGCCAATCACAAAGGAAAGTTAGCAGCATGTGCTTCTGCTACCCTATGGGCTCAGTGTACTACCTCACTCTGCCTGAAGACCTACTTTCTGAGGACCTATTTCCATTCTTACCATGATTTTTCAAGACAAAAATAGCTGCTGACCAATGGAAAAGATGAAGGATGCTGACAAGCAAATAGTGGCCTCCCTTGAGTCTCCAAAATGCCTCATAGCAGCTTACCTGGGGCCATCTCTATCTGCTGAGTTCTCTGATCCTGATCAACCACTGTGAAATATTGCCTCCATATGCACACCAAGTGAAACAGAGATTTGTATATTGTGGGGGATATGCAAAAATTTCAAAATATTGAATATCAGAAATTTCAAAATAATACTCCTATAAGGAGTTCAATATTGGAGAGTTTACAAGTCAAGGGAATCTGTAAAGGCTTTTTTAAGGGGAGCCTGTTCCAAAGTATGCCCTCCACCAACATCTTAGCATCTTCCCCATCTTCTAAGCCGCAAGAATTGAGTAGGTTAGTTCAAACCCTAGTATTTATCAGGTCAAGAAAACAACAGAAATAGCTAACTCAGCGTTGGGGAAAAAATAAAAGCTATTGTAGGTTTGGGGATGAATAGAAGATGCAAGCCCCTGAATTTAGGATTGGGAGCAGGTTAGTAGGTAGGCCCTAGGTCAATTGAGAGGGGGGTGTTTGCTGTCCTTGGTGCTGAAAAAGATACTCAAGAATTCATTACAGAACTTGTGCTCTGGGTTGGGCAAAGCCAGAAGCTTTGCTGATCAAATGGAAAAACCTTTTACCAAAGGCTGGCCTTAGGCAACAGTCCTCAAAAATTGTTCCAAAAGTCTCTTTTTTCATACCATTTCAAATTAAAAATATCCCTAAAGCTACGCTAGTTTTTCTGCAGAGCAGAATGAATGCATTGTCAAAATATGACAGGACAGTCCATGTCACCCAAATCCCCATTCAGGCTTACAGGCATATTCCCTCATGTGCAGCCATGGCCCTGTGCCCTTAGAATAAAATCCCGTAACACATGTGGCAGCAGGGTCTGCAGATGCTGCCTCCTAACTTTGTTGTGTAATACTAATTGTTGATGTCAAGTTAATTTGGTTTGTTATTGACTGAATGTTTTCAAAGGAAATATTTGGGTAAAACTTTACCTTGTACTGAAACATGGAGCTCTGAATTCTTCTTGAGCTCTAATTTTACTGTCACATTTCTGGAAAGTGAGAAGACCTTGTGTTGTTATCAAGGGACAATCTAAACTTATACACAACTCATTCCTATCTGCTTCTACACCCTCAGACATACACATGTGCATACACATGTGCGCACACACACACATACACACACACACACAATGTCAACAACTAAAGCCAACTCGAAGAAGGACATGAACCCTCCTTGAACAGTGCACCTGTCTTTGCTAAACACAACAGCACTACTGTTTTCTCTCACATACAATGTGAGAATTTTCTTGTCTCAAATTGATTTCCTTCCCTTTTAAGTTGACAGTTCCCTCATGCTAACCCTCTGTGCTCTACGCATACATAATCAAAAAATCCCTTGATATCATGGGGTACCAGAAAAATAACGTGAGTCAACTGGATTGTCTTCAGTTCTGATAGGTGTAGGGGTGCCCTTGCTTTAGATACCAGCTTTGATCAATTTTTGCTAGCCTTGGAATGAAAATATCCCATAAAAAGTGGAACTTCCAGAATGGGGAAAGAAATCAAGCACCGAAGTAGATTCTAGCTGTTTTTGTAACAAAGAAGCTCAAATTTCCCATATTTAGTGAGTTACCTCTCAAATGATAGCTCTGAGACCCTTGACTACTCAGTGGTGATGCTAGGAAGTTATACAGTGAGACAACTTGGACTTTTGCAGTGCAATGAAGGTACCCACCTCCTCAAGATTATCAGAATGAATTACAAAACATCACCCTGAGCCAGCTTGCCTTCTCCAACTTCACACCCCAACTTTAAAAAACACAACCCAATTTGGATTTTCATTTCAAAGAGAGCTAGGATGCTTTCTGCCTGCTAGACAACTGTAAGAGAAAAATCATCTAGACAGAGATCTAAAACAAAGGTTTTACTATCCCATATAGGAAAAATGAAGGTTGAGTAGAAGGTAAGAAGAGAAAAGAGAACTGAGGTATTCTGAACTCAAATAAAAGCATTTATGAATTTCTCAGCATTTTGTATATTCAGCTTTATTCTGATTTTTCTTTAGATTGGTCAAAATTCTTGTAATAAATGCACTGCATCTTGTCAGGTACATCACACCTGATGATTGCTTTGGAATTGAAAGGAAATAATATTGGAAAGATTTATCTTGTCAAGTAGTCACCGCTGTAAGCTACTTAAAATAGGGGTTGGCATCACAAACACCTAGGATTATTTCAGGGGCTCTAAACGGCATCACTGCTGAAGCCTTGGTGATCTCATCTCAGCACTTACTGTCAAGGGCTTCATTCTCAGCCAAACCAGGTCCTCGGTGGGACTCCCACTCACCTTTTAGCTGTGCTTGGGGTAGTGGTGGCTTTGTGTTTGGTCTTTGCTAGAGCAGTTCTTTCCATCTTACAGTTATTTTCCCGTGCTGAGACCACTGGCCCTAAAATGCTTCTAGATCACTGTCACTTCAGTGCTCCCTGCAAGTTAGCTTCACTATGAATTTATTGAGGAAACTTTACAGTCTTATTTCACAAAGAATTATGGGAAAATCTATAGAACCTCATGAAAGCAATGAATGGGAAGAAGTGACATGCAGCAGGAGATGCCAATTCCCTAAAAAAATCATGGTTCTAAGCCTGAAAATAAAATCAACCAAAAGTTTCTTTTCAATGACAGAGCCAAATCAGTAAACTCGGCCCTGTGTGCTTGTGTTTTTAAACCATTTTTCATCACTAGATGCTCAATGGTAAGTCAAAGGAGAAAACACTAATGATATAACATTTAAGAACCAGATTTCAGGATGAATTAAAAGAAATTGCTCCTCCAAACACAGTGCAATTTAAAAGCAGCTCTGAGCTTCATACCCTGAAAGACTGTGTACAACACTTCTATCCAAAGAGTCAGTTCTACCTACTCAAGGGACTCTGAACAGCCCACAAAGCACTCTTTGTTGACAACTGTGAGCACTTCTAGTATTAACAGTGTGACTTTGTGTTTGCTTGTTTGTTTGTTTGTTTGTTGGTTGGTTGGTTGGTTGGTTGGATTTGTAGATCGAGGCAAAGACACAAAAATGCCAATGCTTCTCTAAAGGTCATTCTTCCAGACCTCCGTCTCCTACTGATACTATCTCTACTCACCATTTTCAATCTGTCTTGCCATTTTACTTAGGCAACATTTTAAAATGGACCCCTTAGTTTTTCCTAAAGCAATAAAAATGAAAAAATCAAAAATATCATTGAAAATGTTAGTAGGGATTAGGAAAAGAACTACTATTAAACTATTTCTAGATGGTTGTTTTTTATGACTTTTTAAAATCACGACTGAGTCAGACATGAATAATTTGTTTTGAACAGCAAAGGTGGATATTTAGTGTTTTTTAGAGGCACTGAAGGGAAGAGGCTGAAGCATCTATTAATATGTGATGATTTGGTGAACATGAGGTTGAGTTTCCCAGCTCTTTGAGTGATTTTTTCCTATCTCAAGCTTTCTTAGCACCCTGGGCTCAATTCTGTTCTTATAGTATAACCTTTCTGGCACTAGCACAATAAAGATTTTATTTAATTGAAAAAGTCTCTGGCCACATCTTACACCCAAATTTTGCAAGCTTCTTCAAATACACATGTCAATCTGATAGCCACTCCACTAAATAAAAACTTGACTGAAGCTCTTATTCTATAATGATATAGTATACCCTTGATCATAGGGGCCTAGGTAAACGTAAAATCATGGTCTTACACTTAACAGTATATTTAACAGCCAGAAAACAAGAATGAAAAATTAGGATGAAGATATATGTGTGGGAAAGCCTCCCCTTTCCTGATCAGATAGATGAGATGACTTCAAAGACAGAATGAGGCATTATAATAGTCTCACTGTCCTAGGGTCTGTTGTGCAAAAAAAAAGGCCTGTAATGAAGTGCTAATAAGGAGCTAATCACTTTGTCCTCAGAGCTGGAAAGAGATGGATGGCTGGGGAAACCCAAGGCTAAATCACAAGCCTGTTGACGCTCAGGTTAGAGCAGAGGGGGATGAACCACTAGATCTTTCTCTAGCTTCTCACAGATAGGACTTAATCCTTTCAGGGATGAGATGGGAGGAAAGAATCCAGTTTGGAAAGCCTTCAAAAGAGAGCTGCAAGAGTTATACTGAAGGTGCCAGTGACCAGAATGAAGATGTTTACACACTCGTGCAAGGGGGAATCTTGATTCTCCATGGGTAACAAATCTGAGCAATGAAAAGGAATAAATTTGACTTTCCCTGTCACTACAATAGCAGAAGAGGCAAAAGCCTGCGACTAGCTGCCAGCTGCCCACTTAAAAAAAGACATGAGTACTACATTGGCTCACATAGCTGAGGGGACTTACACGGTCACCCAGCCGAGGAACAGCCCGTTGAGCCTGCTAGCTATCAGCTCAGCTCTCAGCTTTGCCCCGTGCTAACCTTTCCACTTCACACTGCAAACCCTTTGGATTGTTTGAGTTTTATATCTGACTAATTGCTTCAGCCCAAGGACAGATTCAATAACTTGCTTACTTTAGTTCATATTTATATTTGCACTTAATGTTTATTATGCAGGCATCAGTTTTATGTCTTTCTTCCCACAAAATTAATTAAATAAAAATTGAATCAAGGCTTAGTTTGGGTTTTGTTTATAAAAAGAAAAGTAGTCTTGCATTTAAATATATAGTCTTTGAGAAAATCAGAATTTTCTCCCTCAAAAAAAAAAAAAAAACTTTGTAAAAATTCTGAAGTGCAAAAAACCAAAGGCTATGTATTGATAGCAGTACAGCAATATAAAGGATTAAGAAACAAAAGGTGATGCACACTTATTTGCACACATATGCACACAGTGGTTAATAGAAGCAACACAGATGTGACTTCATGGTTTTTACACAGACATTATTGAGGCATTTGCGTGCACAAAGTATGCATATTTGTGCATGTAACCAAGTATCATGACATAAATAATAAAATGATAAATGAAGATGGAACTATGTGAGCTTTAGCATCTAGAACAAAGCACACTGATAATTGCTTGTAAACAAAATCATCAAGAGTACTTCTCTATGACTGCAATGTTACTCTGCTCAGAAATCAATTTTCCCTGTCAATAAACTAAACACAATGTGCTCATCTGGAAACTTTCAGTTCTCCTAAAGAAATATCTAAAAACATACAAGGAGGTTCTTACTACTCATATTAAAGATAAGTAAAGTATAAAAGTTAGTTTTAAAGAGATCAGAATCACAGCATTCTGGGAGGCTGAGGCCAAAGGATGGCAAATTTAAGCCCAGACTGGGCAACTTGGTGAATTAGTGAAACCCTGTCTCAAAATATACCAAAGAACTGGGGGTATAGCTCAGTGCAAAGGCCCTGGGATCAATCTCTAGGAAAACACATATGTACACACACACACACACACACACACACACACACACACACATTCACAGAGTAAAAAAAAGAAGTGGAGTCAGTATCATAAAAATTGCAGAAAAATTTGTTGTACACTATTCTAACACCTTGGGGGAAGTTTTCAAAAATGCCTGTGGTAATGTGGAATATTTCCACAAATCCAGAGCATGAAGGGAGCTGAAGCTAAGCTGAAAGCCTTTTATCAAAAATTTCAATATCAGTAATGGCCCAAGTTTGTAGAGAACTTGTGATCACAGCTCTGAGCTGCTTCTGGCTCTGTGTCTCACTGTGCCATCACACAGTAAGTTATACAGGGTTCAGTCCATTCTAAAGTTCACTGGGCCTTAAAGAGGGTTGACAAACTAGTGCCAAGGGAACAGCTGATTCCTCTGTCTAGAGAAGCAGCTGTGTAGAGGACACACTTTTGTCCGTCAGAATTCACCTGCCCCATCTGGATGCAATCATGACCTTGTGTCTGGCCTTTGAAACTCCAAAAGACTAGAGGTCCCCGAGCACAGCTAACTGATATGGGGCACTCCCATTTTCCACAAATCATTTCATTCCTTTGTGCTGTATCACGATATGCTACAAGACTCCTTGTCATCAGCCTCGTGGGTTTCATACCTTGATTTGCAGTCCTCTCAAGGAAACCCAGTACAGTGACAACTACTGTCACTCTGCCTGGCTCAGCACTGTGGGCAGAAAAGGGAAAAGCTTCCTCTCTTAGGGTGAGACCCCAGCCAGAGCTCCTCTGCTCCTGGAGGCTGAAAGTTCACGGGCTGTGAGAAAAGTAGGTGGGAAAGACAGAGGCAGGTCGAAGAGGGTAGGCCAGCAAGAGTTCCAGATGGGATTTACAGAAACATACCGCACGCATCTCAATGAGCTATGCAGTAAAATTCACTGCACAGAGGTTAATCTAGATGTCAACATTGTCTGACAGTACTGAAATTACTCCAGGGCAGGGCTCCTTCAGAAGTCTAATATAACAGTCAATTCCATCCTGCTTGCAGGAAATGAAAGTTTTCTGCTTTGTGTGTCGAATCATTCAGTGCCAATTTTCTTACTATTTGAAGTCCAAACTGTTTGTGGGCCTGAGATTCACCTCTTATTAAGACTTTCACAGAGTTTGAGAAGGTGGATTGTCTGTACCACGGAATCTGGAGGAAAAAAGGAAAACAAAAAAGCAAAAGGAGAGAGAGAGAATATCTATTTACTTCCCTATTGTGGACAGCAGAATCAAGTGACCTGCACCAGATTTGTTTTATGTACTCCAGAGTCAGGTTCAGAGTTGTCAGGTAGCTGTTAAATGGAAACAGAATCAGGACAGACTTCAGGGTAGGAGGTGGATACTGAGTATTGAATGTGTCCTATCATTTAAAGCATTACAAAGTTAAGAGTTTTTAAAATGTAAATCTCACAAACTCTTTTTAAGTAAAAAGGATAGACTTTGAAGTTTGCATTTCTCAGAGTTGGGGAATGTCACAGTGAAAAGAATCTCAGGGTGCACACTAGAGATCTGAGCTCTGTGTCTTGCTGTGGCTTTGCAGAAGGGATGCGTAAGCTTCTCATCAGCTAAGATGCAAGGAAAGCAAATCTCCTAACACACCAAAATCAAAAAGTACAACTTGAGAGCCTGGATGTTCTTAGAAATAAGTATTTAGTAGTTGTTGTTTTTTTTTTTTTTTTTTCTCATCTGTGTTGCCTTGCTACATCTAGAAGAAACTTATCTGTTTGTCTGCTAGAATTACCTCTTGAAATCTTGGGCCATGGCCCACACATCAAGCAACATATTCCTGAGTGATTAGAAACAATAACAGGACTTACTGTTTTGCCACTATGAGGGACGGAGCCCATTTCATTGATTTGAGACACTGTTCCCCACTGCAAATATCAAGCCAGGCCTTGCTTTAAACTTGGAACTTAGTAGTTTACTAAAAAGGAAGAAGAATATGACCTTCGTTACTTTGATCTAGGCTTCCAGCCATGCTCAAGGAGTCTCGTGCTCCCCAGCTCGCTCTAAGAATACCTATGTTGGCACACTGAAACTTGAGTCACAGGCATTTCTTGTTCCAAAGTATAAGTATTTTATAGGCAGCCAAAGAAACTGCTTGGGAAGAATGTACCAAGCAAACAGAAATCCCTTCAGAAGCCAAGATTCAGATCCCTTTAGGAAGAGCAGACCATACTCAGAGCAAAAGTCCTAAACCCAATGCAATGACGAATATTCACCACAATGACAAAAGTCAGTAATGCGTTTCAGAAAGAGTAATCACATATCAGCATCTCACATGCCCTCTCTCCCGTCCCTCTTGGGGAAGGAGTCCTCTGCAGTGAGTGACTTCTAAACCAGCTCCCACATAAAGTGTAATAGGAACAGTTCTATGTGGTGATATATTAAGCAACCAGGAACAGTGATACTCTCATGCTCAGAATGTTATTGTCAAGATAATTTAATCTGGAGAGCACCAATGACCAAACATTACAAGATGACAGATTTCCCATCAGAACCATGCTGAATATCTTTGAAGCCAGTCTCATCCACAAGAAATATAAGATGCAAAGGGAACTCCATATCCCAATCAATGTGCTAACTCTAGGCAGTCCTTCTCTGAAACCATTCCAACCAAATATGCACATGTAGATAAGATATACAATTTACATATATCTGCATTTTCCTTAGAGAATTATTTGCAGTGGTGTTCAAGCAATCCCAAAACATTTTCTGGAATCTGCATTAATAGTTCATTCATTAGTTGCACAAAAACTTAGAATTTTTCCTTAGAACCTATTGAGTAGTGACCGAAATGATTTATTTGGTGTGAAAGAAGATGGAGCTCAAAGGCAACAAAGCCATAGTGAGTGGCTGCGTACTTAAGGCCTAGGCTTCAGGGGCTGTATTTTGCTCTAAGGCAAATTCCACTAGCCATTCTAGAGTCTGGCTCTCAACTGAAGTGGACAGGAGACATCTCAGAAGCAACGGAGGGCGGCCCTCTGAATTGCTGCCACATAGGCTCACTCGATAAGCATCTGTTGTTATGTCTACACTCTATATTCTGAGCAATGCCTTGAGAAGACCCCAAATTATGACTGTTCATTGTGATAACTGTACCTCATAGTCAAAATTATACTGATTTTTGGTTCAGAAAAGAAAGGAAAAACCCATGGTCCATTTCTGAATGGTGAGGACTTGGATAAAGACTTTGCAACTTTCAACATGTCTTCTTTCCAGTATGTTAGTTCCTTACAATTAGTATTTAAAGATAAAGATCTTTTGGTTTTTGACCCTGAGTTTGAGTTGCCAGTGAGAAGTGGGCAAACCTGTTCCATGTGTCAGAAAAGTATCTGCTGACTTTGGGCATGTCGGTGCTGAGAGGGAAATGACAACTAGTTCTAATGTGTGAACTAGTTCTAATGTGTAAACTAGAGCAAGCAGTTTCTCTTGAACATACAGATGTTCTGGATGAGGCTTGTTTGCCTGGCCACCACCTCCACCAGTATCCCACAGACACACCAGATGTTGAACTTTCTTTTTGCCCCATCAGTGATCAATCCCTTCGCCATTGGTAACTTTTTTCCTCTATCCCTCCTTACCTTTAATTTTATCTCATTTCTAACAAGTAAGCTTTGGAGTTGATGGGAAAGGAACATAACTGCTTTTTTTAAAAAACTGAAATGGCCCCTAAGTATATCTACTTCAACCACTTAAATGTATCAGAAAGAAAATTGGATAATTTGAGAGATTAATTGTTTAGCCAAAGTTACCTGGGTAACCAAGAGAAAATCCAGCAGTTGTGATCTTTCTGATGTTCCCTGTGCCTTCCTAGCATAACTGACTCTTTCATTCCTGAGATGAGTTCATGCAGGCCCAGAAAGAAGCTGAAAGATCTTCTGTTGATGTTGGTTTCTGTAGTATTTAGCACCAGAAATACTTGCACTAGTGTGTTCCGATAAGTAATCATCACCAGAAAAGAATGTCAGTGCTCAGTCTGAACCCAGAAGATCAAAAGACCATTTACCTCTAGTAGGAAGCCTCTCCCCAAGACAATTTGTGCATAGCCTACCGAGTGGAAGTCCTTCGTCTGCTGACTAAGGGAGGTTTAGTGATCTCCAAAGTCCACTCAAAGATCAGAGATACAATTACAGGCCAGCATTTGGTTCATGTCTAAAGCCAAAAGGAACATGGAGGACCCTCATCCATAGTATCTTGACCTGAGGTGAGCATGTGACAGAAAGTCACTTATGTTCATTCTATAATGGGACCAGGTGAGAACAGCATGGCCAGGACATCACCCTTGGTTTCCAAGAATATTCACAAATCACTACACGGAGCTTGCTGCACGTGAAACACTCAGAGTCCAGCTGCTGTGCTCTTTTAAGGTGTAAGCATTTTGAGCATGAGAGGAGGAGAGTGGAGTACACGGGAGCAGCCACATTGGCTGATGAGATATGATTCAGTGACCCATTTAAACACACGGGGTCTTCTAAAAATAAATATATAAATAAATAAATAAACCTTAGATAGTGTTTTTCTGGTACAATAAAAGGTAAAGATGGAAAACAAGAACAAATGCTTTCTGTGCATCTAGCATACTCTTTTTTCAGACTCTGATTTTTGAAGACATGGATACAAAAGAGAAGAGGACATTCTTACCAGAAGTGATCCCAGCACAAGTCTAGTGTGCTCTCAGAGGCAACTGCCTCCACTTACCCAAGGCCTGAGAAAGACTAGCCAGACATTTCAGAGTGATGCTCAGAAAAGATTTACACAGGATCTTGATGCTGTTTGAATATAAGAATTCAGAGCCAGAAGAGGGCCAAAAATTAGCAAGGACACACCTTGTATGACAGATGGGAACCTAAGATAGTGAAGCAGGTCTTTCTGGTTCGCTTTCAGAATAGGAGGAATACTATGCTCTGCACACCCCTAGGCCATAGCCCTATTCTCTGCCTCCTTTACACTCTAAATTTTTATACATGTCTTGGTTAACATGTAGGAACTCCACAGAGCAGAAAAAAAGTGCAAAATGTCATCCCAGTCTACCTCTATTAATTCTACCAATCTCTCTCTCTCTCTCTCTCTCTCTTTCTCTCTCTCTCTCTCTCTCATGCACTCTTCCGTAGGTGGCTGCTCCTGGTGCACATAACCAAGACATGACCCCAGTGGCAATGCACAGGGCTATGACATTAAGACAAAGCCAAGCTGACAAGCTCAGGGTCCTTCAATGGTCCTTGTTCCCCAAGGAATTAATTTGTTTTATTTGGCGATGATGACTCAGTGCCATGATTTGAACCTTCACATATTCTTTATACCTGGTTGTCTGCAAGTTTCCAAACCATTTCGTCTCCCATTATCAACTGTGAGGTTCTACAGACCATATCCAAGAGGATCAAAACCACAGAGTATATTTTGGAAGAGGATATGTGAGAAGGGCAGTGAGAGAAGCACTGAAGGATCTCTTCTGTGCAGAAAACAGTTCGCCCTCAAGTCCCTCAGGTCATTCCATCCCTGAACATCTTTACAGATCAAAACTGCACTGTGCCCTTCCACCCAGCATTAACAACCCACACACAGACCAAGGGCTTCAGGTGAAGCAAAGAATAGAAATAAGAGAAGTAATTGCTGCTGGATGGTAACAGAGGGTTCTCTTGAGGTGGTCAACCTCAAAAGCTTTCCTCCAAAGTCCTCAGAGACTAGGTGTACAGCACAGTGAGGAGACCCAGCCCCAGCTTCCATTCACCCAGTTCTCTTCCCAGTCCCTCCACATAGCTTTGCTGATCCCTGAATCCCAGCTGTGACTACGATTGGAACACAGCTCTTTTCTATTTGAATAAAAACATTTTGAGATCTAAAATAGCAAAATCTCAAACACATAATTCAGTCCTAAACCCCACACAGGAATTCACATATTTCAGCTGACCAGGGCATCCAGCTGACAGTTCTTCAGCTGGCAGGAGTGGGGGCAAATCAGAGGCTCCCAGGAGGATTCTGTTTCGGAAAGGTCAGTCCACTAGGTAGCTCTGTGCTTGAAGAGATGTGGATGGGCCTGGTGCCCCAGGAGGGGTGCATCTTCTCCTCCCCAGCAAAGGGGCTCTGGGCATTTCCTCATCTTGTGCCAGAGAGCCCAGAGATCTGATCTGCTGAGGTCCTTGGCAGCAGCACAAAAGCAGAGATTCCCCTGATTTCTGGGGCACGGGGCCCTGGCCCTAGCCCAGATGTTTCATTCTGGCTCCCTGGTCAGCACTCAGTCCTCATTAAGATGCCCAGCCTGCAGGACTGACCACTCATTGGACACTTCCCAGAGAAGCCTCAGCCCCTCCCTCATTCCCAGCACACAAAAGTGATTTCTCAGTCCCTGCCTTTTCGCAAGCTCAAAGGTGGATGCATCAATCCTTCTAGGGGCTGGAAACGTGAGGAGAATGCTAAGGGCCCTGGAGCAGATAGCATGTAAGTAGATTCTTCCCTGCTGGCTCTGACCCATACCACTGCCTGCCTCCCTGAAGCACATACTGCCCTAGGCTCTCACCAAACCTGGATTCTTTCCCTGGCAGTGGGACTCACTTAGTACTTGATAGAATCCTAGGAGGTGGGGCTAGAACATAGGGTTGCAAGATGAGAAACAGGACCAGGGAGCATGTCTAACAATGACCAATAACCAACTAAGTCTCTTGCTATTGAGCCCCTGAAACCTGCTCTGTCCACTTTAGCAGCCAATGAGAAGGAATCTATTTCCCACCCTCCAAAACTCCCCTGGGGCCTGAAAATGAGACGTAGGGCCAAGGAGTCATTCCAATGAAGGAAAGACATGTGGCAGTGCCTTGTCGAGATTCGGGTTTCAGCTATTTATTCTTCTGTGGTTCTTTAGTCCAGAAAGCAGTTCTTGAAGTTCAGAGGATAGAAGAACAAATCCCCTTGGAATCTAGCAAGGAACGTGGCGTGGTTTCCACTCAAAATAGATGTAATCTGCTCTTGTCTGGGTTTTGTGGTATTGTTCAGGGTCTACTGGTAGGCGCCATCAGCGCTTCCCAAAGGTATCAAGACAGTACTCTGTAGAAGGGACCAATCAGAAAATTGTCCAGAAGTGGAAACAATGGAGAAGGGCGAAGAGGCAAAGGTGAGGGTAGACTGGAGGCATTCTGGTCTTCTGAGTCACTTCCGGCTGAGCAAGGTCAACACAGTCTGCGCATGTGCCTAGTAATGGCACTCATGCGCAACAGTGATTATGCGCCTCCCTAGCTCCTCCCATCCCAAAGCAAAGATTGTCTCTCTGCAAGGTCAAGATCTGCTCAGATATCCGTAGAACTGAAGTAGCACAGTCCACAGCTTAAGTCAAGGGAATGTTCATTTAGGTTAATAATATTTAAGATTTTCTGAGTCATTAAAGTCTTATAGTTTTCTAAATCAGCAGCTTCTCTCTGTATTAGAGAAGGTATTCTCTATAGATATAGATAGATAGATATATAAATATATATATATGTATATAGCCAAACTGCCTTACAAGGTTTTTTTTTTTTTTCGTTCTTTCTTTCTTTCTTTCTTTTTTTGTTCTTTTTTCTTTTTTTCAGTGTTGTATGTGTAGCAGGCACTTGAGTTTATATGAAGATGTTCCCTTCAATCAGGGAAGGAAGAAAGGAGTTGTGAGGTGGTAAAGGGAGATGTGAGGCAGGGATACAGGAGGCAACAGAGTACGAATCTTTGACCACCAGCTGCCACTAGCCAAGAATGTCCAGGTAGATTGGGGTGGCCTTCCCCAAAGCATGGAGGATTTTGTAGATCTCCTTGATGTTCAACCGCTGCTGTGGGTCCCTCTGCCAGCAGCCCAGCATGACATCGTATACCTCTTTGGGACAGACACGGGGCCTCTCCAAGACACGACCTTGTGTAATGCACTCAATGACCTGCAGGAGAGAAGGGCAAGAGAGTTACATTCAAAGGCCAGCCTTGGTCTCGTGCCTCCTGCCCAGCAAAACTCAGCAAGTTTATTAATGGTGTTAGTGCCAAGCAGAGAGTCCCCAAGCACAGGTTGCAGGAGCACCTACTTTGATGTTGGTCTGTACAGTGGTTCTAGGGGAAGGAGCAGGTGGGCTGGTGGAGCCCGCTGCTGCTCTTTGAATGCTACCTCTTGGGCCAGGCTAAAATTGACATTGACTCACCCGTTTCCCTTTTACTTCCTTCTTTTATAGTCCTGAATTTCAGCCAGGTTGACTCAGTTCCATTCATTTTCCACTTGCGTGTGGTGACTGACTTTTAACCCCTCCTTCCCCCTCTCAGGAGTCTCTGTGACTTTAAAACCCCCTTAAAGTAACTCTGCACACTTTGGTCCTTGCTCCCATTTTTCCTGTTAGCACCCACTTCTCCTCTTGATGCCCTCTCAGTCACAGTCTCTGTGTACACAACTAGGCTTGTTTCTGAGTGCAGAAAGGTCTTCCCTCATCTTTGCATGGAAGCATGTGTCTTGCATCTTTTAAAGACTTTGTGTGTTTGTTTTTTGCCTTTATTTATTATTGGATTCTACAGAGTCTGTTGCTCAGTTCATTCTTGTTTTAGGTATTGAGAATTCTTTTCAATGGGAGGCCCCTGAGGTTTGATATAATTTCATATTTTTGTTCTACATTTCTTTCAGATACTTCCGTTTTATCTTACTTCTAATACTTACTTTGCTAGACTTAGCATTGGCCATTTCTTCAGGAAGCTCTTGGTTTTATTAGACGATGATATTAGAAATTTATATCTGGCCCCTAAAGGTGCTCACTGGATCATGACTCATACGAGACAAGGCAAAGAAATATGTGTGCATTCTAACTTACACATATACACCTAATGATAAGGTTTTATGTGAAACCATCTGTGTATATATTAAACTAATTTATACTGATGTCTACTATCAGTATATTCTGGCCAATAGTCTTAAATGCTAAGACTAACCATTTACTACTACCTACTAAGTTGCCAGTGCAAATCAGTTAACCTCACAGGAATCAAATATCTGACTTGCCCACCTCCTAGGAGTAGCATAAGTACCACGTGTAACCAAGAAGAGAAACTGTATGGCTCAATATAGCGAAAACATAGCCATAGGAGGAGCAGAAACAAAACAAGTTAATGGAGAGCAGACCACGTTAGGATCAGTTCTGTGTTTGCCATGCATTCGTATCTTGAAAGGTGGGAAATAGCACTGTGCATCAGACCCAGACCTCTATGGGTATTAAGCCAGTTCTCTGTCACTGAGCTACCCCCAGCCTAAGGCTGAAACTGAATATGAGAATTTTCAAGGTTTCATCTCTTAGTTTTCAATTTGTTTTAATCTCTGTCTCTAACACTGTGTAACCTCAAGCAAGCTACTTACCCAGAATTTCAGTTTCCACACTGGAAAATTGTTTGTGAAGATAAAAATGAACAGAAAAGCTCTAGTTCAGTAGTCAAACAAATGTCCGTCTTCCCTGTCCATGTTAGTCTATATTTACTTGGGCAACAGGGCAACAGAATTGCTTTGCTTTCCTGCCTTGTAGCATCATTTGCTGTCCAATGCTACCTTGTGCTGGGTGTTGTCTCTTGTCCCTTGGGCCTGGAATGGTCTATCAAGCCATTGAGTATCAGCACCCGCCTGGAGGCTGTGTGGCTCACTTGGCTTATTTCTCTGCAGGGCCACCAGGTCTCCAGCTCTTCTCAGTCCCCACTGGTATGACAGCCCAATTTGTACTCCTATTACTTTTACCTTTGTGAAAAAGGATCCAATTCAAACCACAGTAAGAGCTTCTGATGCTAAGATCAAAAGCACTCAGGAGTGTCTCTTCTCATGGGAAACTATCCATGTTGTCAACTTCTGTAGAGAAACCCATTATTAATGACTGCCAGGCCCTGTCTGCTGTGGTGGGTGGAGTGGGAGAAGTGGCTGGGGGCAGAAAGCCTGCCTTCAAGGGCAGTGCCTCACCAGGCAGTCTTAGAAGAAACCACAACGCTGTTAGCTACTACAAGCCTGCTCAGGTGTCCAGAGAAACTTTTCCCGTAAGACCAATAATACTCTGACTCCGAGCCTTGCTTTCTTTAGAGTACCGAAGTGCACAGGCAGGGGTGCGCTAGGGCTCACCACAGCCATGTCTGCATGCATGTATAGGCATGTGGGTGCATGTGTGTGCATATGTGCTTCTCACTCTCCGGGAAAATAATATTTTTTAAAAGACTATAACAGATTCTGGAACAAATTCTTTCCCTATATTAAAAGGTTGTCAAAATGTTTTTTTCCTACGTTAGGAACTGTAGTTTGGCCCCATTGAGCTTGTGAATGGTAAGATACTACAGATTTAAAGGACAGCCTTCTTTTGATCTTTGAACTTCACTTAATTAAGTGGTCAGGATATAAGAGAGCAGAAATAGATATAACTTCTAAGCTACAGGACACTTTACTGAATATTACAATGAGATTTAAATACTAAAAAGCTTTTGTGTTCATGTTTTGCCAGAAAATAGAAGACCATAAAAAGAATTGGAAGTTCTGGTAGGTCAGCTGGGGTAGGAGATTGATCCCCCTTCTTATCTGTGAACTATATTAACTCTCTGGGCACCACAGATCTGTCCACCCATATTGGAAAAGCATCTGGATGGATCTGGAGTCAGGTGAGCCCAGAACCATAGCCCAGGCTCTCTCCCTGCCCCAGGGATTTCACGTCTGAAGCTCTGATTCCTCTAATCCAGGATCCCAAGCAATCCCCTTTCCTTTGGCAAGAATCTCTACAGGTGTTTTTTGTAAAAATTACTGACTTCCTATATGTAAAGTGCTTAGCAAAGTACCTGGTGTTAAATGTTAGCTGCTACTAAAATTCATTTACTAGTATTTTGTTATTTTAAATGAAAATTATAAAATACTGCATATTTGTTATCATTAACCTTACCACTATGATTTATTTTATTACTGGAAACCCACACATAGACCAATCAGTTATTTGAAATGGGGCCTCTCATTTCACCATCCCTCTACATCTCAGGGCCTGGCATGCCTAAAACCATCGGGAACCCAATTTACTTGGACATACTAAAGGGTAGGTGTTTCCACAAGATGGCACAATTGAAAAACTCACAGGAGTTCTTTGTTTTCATTTGCTGTCTTAGTGAAACATTTGTGATTTTTAAGTGTAGCAGAACAAACAGAACTGTGACTTGTGTCTCAATTTAGATGTCTGGTTTCATGCTCTTTTGAAAATTATTCCACATTTCTACAATCACAGCCCCCGCCCCCTACAGAGAAATTTTGTCTTCCCATGTATGCCTACATTCACTCTACTGGCTCCAAATCCCACTGCATGCTTAGTACACTGTGGCCAAGTCCAGGCCTGAGACGTCTCTTTTCAGCCTGCCTCCAAATCAGGATTCCTGTGCTGCCTCCCATGTTTACCTCCGTGTTTGAGAGTTGGAACCAAGGCTGCTTCCCATAGGTGAAGATTTCCCAAAGGATCACCCCGAAGCTCCACACATCGCTCTCTGTTGTGAACTTCCGGTACATGATGCTTTCAGGTGGCATCCAGCGGATGGGGAGCATGGTGTGTCCTCCTACCTGAAGAGGGTCAAGACAGAGGCACACAGAGTGACAAGATAGCCAGAATCAGTCGTGTCATTCTGCACCCTTTACACATAGCTGCACTCTCCATGCACCTGATTCTCATAGCCACAATTTTATCAACTTGTATCTGAGGCTGAGCAGAGACACAGACACCCACATTCACGGTACTAGAAACAACTAGAATAGCAACTACAGGTAGCAACTGAGGAGTGGTAGATTCCTTGACTCTGGATGTTAAGAAAGATCACCAAGTGATCTTAAGTGAGAGAGAAGCTTGCAAAATGTGGTATTATGGTAGAATCTTAAAATTTTCCTTAAGGGGAAGTCCAAAAGGAAGTCAGGAGAATCACTGCGTGACCCTTCAAGAAAAACAGATCAAGCCAGACTCATTGGCTAAGGTGGGGAAAGTACAGTATTCCTGGCAACCCTGATGTTTCAGAATTTAGAATGTCAACTATAGAGAAGCTCCAGGAGCATGGTGTTCAGGTGCTAATACCAGGTGGACGGGATACAAACTTGTGATAGTTTTCAGTAAGACCACAAAGCTCAGTAAGAAGACAGTCTTCAAAAAGAAGGACATCAGCCACTTGTGGGTTTATCCAAGGGAAGAGACAGTGACTGACAGTGCAAAGCACGTGATGCTCTGTCCTGAGGAAAACGTTAGGCAGAACTTCACCGCTCAGCAGGCTAGAGGTATTAGCATAAGTGGAAGAAAATTCACAGCGTGTTTTAAAACTCAGGAACTAACTGCATCATTGCTAAATAAAGCTTGAGAAAATGGGGATATTTTGACCAACACACAGGAGTTTGTTGTTAGCTTTGGTTAAGAAAGAGTTCTCTATAGATTTTCTTGTGAACTATTAATACAAATTTTTCATTTGCACGATGGACAAGTTGGAAGAAAAATATTAATGAGCATTTAAGGAAGAATGACTTGGGAGGCCTTATTTCTAAAAAAGGAAGCCGTGTTTTTCTCTTCTACTTGAAGTATTGCTGGAAATAACTGATCATAATGGGTATGTAGAAAGTTATTTTGAGCCTGAGATTTTATAATCAGGGTAATTCTACATCAAGTACAAAGACAACAAAAGGTGTTTCTTTTGGACGAAGCAAAAGATTCAGACATTTCACTACACACAGCCTTTCATAAAGTAAAGAAGCAGAAATTAACTGAGGAGGCTTTCTGGAAAAACAGAAAAAAGCAATCTAAGATATACAAAGACTTAGAAGATTACACACACTATAAAGCAAAAAGTCACAAAATTCTATTTAAATGTAAACAATAATTGCTAATTTGGCAGTGAAAGGCAATGCAGTACTTATAAAGACTTCCTGTAAAACAAAGTATACAGTAAATAATAATGTCGATAATGCTAACAGTACCACTGCAACTTCCACTACCAACATTTATTTGGAATGAAACTTCCAGATAATTTCAACAATAAATGTATCAAAGAGTAGATGCAGAAATAATTTACAAGCTCAATAAAGGTTTTACCATTTAGAGAGGAAGAAAAGGAGCTTACTTATACTCATCAATTGTTTATTGTAACAGTTAAGGTTTAAATATGCTTGCTAAAATTTTAAAGCAGCTTGTAGAAAGATAAAAATTGTACATTCCTAACCAGCTTTCAAAATATATAGCTAAATAATTTAACCAATACCAAGAAGACTACCAAAAGAAGAAATAGGAATAGTTATAATAAAATGAAAAACGAAAAAGAAATTTTATAAATGTCATTTTAGATAGTAAATACAAATAAGTTATATTGCCTCTTAAGAAAACTTTAGATAAAGAACAAGATTCATGTTATTTTGAAAAGCCAAACCTAAGCAAAATTGCAAAAAAATTGAAAAGAATAAAAGGATATAAAAATGAAAATAATGAAATAAAAATATAATTGCCCATGTATATACATGTACATTGTACTGCTGCATAGACATAAATATATGCATACATATGCACTTATGAATATATAGGTATTTATGGCCACTTTTATTTTTATACATTTTTATTGCTTCTCTATTTTATTTGATAAAGGAACTCAGAAACAAACACTAAAATAAAGTGGTTTGGTGTAATTTTCATATCACATTTAATATATTTAAAGATGGAAAATTCACTGTTACAATAATCATGAAATTTTATGCTAAATTTGTATAGCAATGCTATATAAATAAATAGAAAGAATATATAAATTTGTCACAGTACCACATGCCTCTAATTTTAGTGCTCTGACTGGCTAAGCGAGACAAGAGGAATGTAAGTTCATACCCAACCTGGGCAACTTACTGGCTTAGAGAGACCCAACCTCAGAATAAAAATATATGGAGGACTGTGGTTGTAGCTCACTGTGAAGGGCCTGGGTTCATCCTTAGAAACCCCCCAAATATATTTATATATATGGTATGAATAAAAGAAAACTTGCAAAGCTATCATTATAATGAAAATGTAAACCACTTTTCACAAATTGAAAGGTCAAGATGACAATGTACATGAAGATACATTTTAAAAACAAAAATATTGAGTTTCAATGAATAGAAATATATTGTGACTATATATGTGTTCTGGACTCCTTAAAACGTTTTCAGGTAATAATTTTAAATTGCATATAAAAGTTTAGAAAAAAACAATCACATATTAAACCTCAAAGGAAATCTGAAATTCTAAGAGGAAAAGATCCATATAAAATAAAAATAAGAAATACTTTCTTATCCAAAAAGTAAAATAGAAATTAAGAAGAAAAAGACAACATTTCAAAATGTTCCCTTTCAGCAATTCAAAAACCATTTGGTAAAGAAAACATGAAAATAAATTTTAAACTTATTATAATGCTAACCAAAATCCTATTTACTGTTTAATAGAAATATACCTAAAGTAATTCTTAGAAAACAAATATATGAACCCCTAAGTAATTTTTAAAATAGTTAAAATATAACCAAGGTAAATAAAGACTCAAACAAATAGTAGCAATCTAAAAACAAGTGCAAAAAAAAATGAAGAAGAGATAAATTATAAAGACCAAGTAAAATAAATAGGCAGCTTGGAATGAAACAAAACAAAGCAAAACAAACAACTGAAAGAGACAAAAAGCAAACTTTCTCTGTGCAATCAATTGCTAATTCTTCCAAAGTTGTATACACCCATGATAAGGTAACAAGGAATGTGGGGGAGATAAATATAAAAAGCTAAGAATGATAAAACAACAGTTTTAAAATACAGAGGCAATAATTGATTTACTAGAAAATAGCGTTGAAAAGCAACAAACCTGAATACAAAAATGATTAAAGTTGTAGTACAAATAATCAATGCATTAGAAACACAAGATCTAGATGGTTCTAAGGGTGAGCTCCACTAAACTTCCTCATCCTGCTTATATTTTTGCAAAACAAAAACAAGTTAGAAATGTTCTCAAACCACTCTCTTTGCCTTCAATATCTCTGATAACATAACTGTCACTTTAAGTGATAGCCTTAATATATAAATACAGAAAAAGACAATTTACATATGTATAAAATTATGTTATGAATGAAGTCTCCAAATCAACACTGTATCACAGGAATTACATGTATAATTCAAGAATATAACATAAACTTAAAAGGTCTAAACCTTAGGAAATATGTGTTTACATTTACTAAATTAAAAGAAGAAAAAAATCCATTCCAAAATGCCTAAAATTTCCAATACTCACTTCTTACTAAAAGCCCTAATCCATTAGTAATAGAAGGTAATATGTTTCGCTCAGGGTGCTACATATCAGAACAACTGATTTTATGAAACACTTTTTAAAAAGTCCTAGTCAAAGAAATTTAAAGTAGGATGTAAATATTGAAAAGGAAACCATAAACTAAAAAGCAATTAAAACTGTTACATTAGCAAGTTACCTAGATACAGGAGGGACACATAATAGCCAAAATACTTTTATACCAGTGACAATGATCTCAGAATAAAATGGGAAATAACACTGTTTGTACAATAGTAACAAAATCATTTAAAACTCCTTGACATAAATGTTAATAAAAATTGTTTAAATAACAGTGGTGAAAGTCATAAAATAAAATCAAAATAAGTAGAAAGTTTTATCATTTTCTTGGATAAGAAGAATATCATTAACCTCTCATTCCTCCTTCAAATTAATCTAAAAATTCAATACAATCTAAATGCAACCCCCAATGGAATGATAAATGGAAATTGACTAGATGAATTCAAAATTCATCTCAGGTTGGATATATCCAATAAAATCTTGTTGAAATAGAACAATAATGGATATTTACTCTATTAGCCAAACATTCTATCAAACTACACAATGAATGCACTGTGTTTTGGTATAGGGATAGACAAATTTATTAATGAAACAAACTAGAGAGTCGAGAAGTAGACCCATATATAAATACTGGAATTTAATAATATGAAATGATGGGTTAGTAATAGAGGTGTTGGGACAATGAACTAATCATTAAAAAATACACTTAGATACCTACCTCACACCATATACAAAAATCATTTCCAGATGGATTAAAGAGCTAAACATAAAAAAACAAAACAATAATCATATTAGAAGAAAACTTACAAAACTATTTGTATAAACTCAGGAATGGAAAGCCTTCCTACATGAAACATATGTCCAAGAAGCCATAAAGGAAAAGATTTAGAGATACAACTTATTAGATACTTTTGCATGGCAAAAGAAAACATAATCATAGTTCAGAAAAATGACAGAAAATATATGTAACATATGTAACAAACAAAGAATTGAAATCTATGTAATATAAAATAGTTCTTCAAACTAGTTAGACAAAGCAACCCAGCAGAAAGACAAGTGAAAGTTAAGAGCAGATGACCCACAAAATAGCTTACTAATGGCCACAAACATATGAAGAGATGTCAAATAAAACAACAGAGAAGCATATTTGAATGTCATATGAAAAAAAACTGGGAGGGTGGATGTTATCTGTGCTGGAGAGGGGGATGAGGACTTACTTGACTAGACAACTGGAGAGACTGAGAGGACTTTTTTAGGGCAGATTCTTTGTAAAATCTATCTACACTAAAGATGCAAGTGAAATCAAACTCAGCAATTGCATTTCCAGGAGTCTTAGACAAATATTTACTCTTGTATCGAAAATGTCTGGGTGAAGTCAGTATTTTCATTGTTCCTAAGGATGAAAATGTGTTTGTTCATCATTAAAGGTATACCCAGTAGATATTAATGAATGAGGTAAAGCTATGTGTACAGACACACAGATATGTCTAGGGTATACTGAAGTGTAAGTCATGGAAAACTTATTTTATCATTCTCATTCATTTAAAAATGGGTATGTGGATATAATACTGTCACCTTAAAGCTGTGTTAGAGACTACCTGAAAGCCTAAAATGTTTACTACCTGTTCTCTTGTGGAAAAACATTTATAAACTCTGAATAAAAGAATACAAATATTGGAAGACACATTTTTGAATTGACAGAGATAATGACTATCTTGTTTAGCATTACCAAAATGCCACTAATTCCTTAATATTAATGTTGTAATTTCTCCTATGTTCTCAAGTGCTTTAAGAAAGTTTGATCCAAAATAAATCTACATATTGAATTTAGCAACGTTTGCTCCCACATTCTTCTTGAATGATTTGTTTTACAGGAATTTTCATGTTCTAGTTTAATTCATTTTATCTCCATGGATCATTTCATGCAGTCCTCAACCTACTGCATTTTCTATAATCAAAAACACTTGATTTTATATGGATCAGTTCCTGATCAACTCCAAGTTCCACAACACAACAGGTGCGAAGTATGTCTGTCTTTCATTTTGGGGACCGATCAGTAGATCTGTCTCACTCATTAGGAGGTTTCCTTTCACCCAAAAATTTTAGCAGTCACTGGTGCTCATTACTCAGGCCCTTTATTTCATTAGTGATTGTAAAAGGGTGACATTCTAATCTCAGCAATCCCTCAGTCTGTCTACATATTTTGGCTGGAAATCTTTTATATATAAAAACTTTCCCTCATCAGAATCTTACAACAGCTTATACAGACAGGTGAAATGGATACTTCATGCTTTCCCTTTATTCATTCCCTTACAGTCTCTACCAGTGACAAATATGTTTTTTTTTAATTTCTAAAAAGCATTATTAACACTTACTCCTTTTTAACACACACACACACACACACACACACACACACACACACACACGTGGTGGGGGATCAGTGTGGTTTTTTCTGTTGTAGTTCCTAATTTTGTTGCCTGATATCCCATCTTTGGTTAATGCTAAACTTTTAAAAGGGGCTAGAGATATAGCTCAGCAGAATAAGTACATGCTCCTACAAACACAAAGTCCTGAATATGATTCCCATACTCTTACAAAATGGCACCTGTATCTTCTCACCTAAGCTCAGTAGTCTTCAGGAGCATCCTTGCTATCTGATGTGAAAGAATATTCTAGGATCATCTTGTATATTTCCTGCTCCATTCTTGTATTCAAAGATTTCTGATCCTTTTGATGAACAACAGAGCTCAGAGATTAGCATAGGGAACCTAGAAGTGCTTACTGTTATTTCTAGATCTCTATAGTAGAAAACTTAAGAGATAGGAAAAAATTTTTCTTAAGATAAAATACAACACGGGTTCATGCAGGATTTTCTAAATTCAAAGTTAGGATTACAGAGCTTTACGTAACTCCTTTGACTGTTACACTTGCACTTCTCTCTCATGCTGAGAACATCGATTCCTATGATGTTACATAGCTTTTTCTCTCTGCAGTGATGGAATCCAACTGAGGGTCCCATTCACACTAGGCAAGTGCTCTGCCTCTGAACCACACCCCAGCTCTCAGGATTATTTCAGTTGTTTGAAGTTCCTTTATGCAGAAACACCAACTTACTACATAATTAGTCTTTTTTCCTCACTTTCCTTCTTATTTTTAAGCATTGTTTTGTTTTTAGTTTCTGTGTGATTTGATGATGCTTGCAAATCACATAAGAATTGATACATTATTTCAAGGTTAAAAAACAAAACAAGGTCCTTTCAAGCAAAATATGTTCCCATCTCTATTCTCTTCATACTATTCTGATCCTCTACCTACAAGAAAAAATTTTGGGTTTCTATTATTTTTCTACTGCCTAATAAGTTTTATTTTGTTTCATTTGTTTTATTTTTCGTGGTAATGAGAATTTAACTAAAGACATTTGCAGCGAGCTACATTTTGAGTATTTTGTTTTTTATTTTGAAACAAGATCTAACTAAGTCTCCAAGTCTTTCCCAGGTTGGGCTGGAACTTGCAATCTTCCTGCCTCAGCCACCCAGAGTGCTGAAATTATAGGTGTGTGCCATGAGGCCCAAGTAGAGATCCAGATTCACTTATCTGTTCTGTATTTTGTTTCCTTCATTGGAGTCAGCTTATTCCTTGTAAAGGACATGGCTGTGCATATAACTGTGCCATAGCTTACACAGTCAGCCCCGTGTTAGTGGACCCTTGTGTTGTTTCCGATCCTTTGCTGTTGTTGATGGGAAGCGCACCTCATGATATTCCGACGCTCCCGCACTAGGAAGACTCTTCCCTGGAAGAGGCCTAGAGTCCTAGCCCTTGTAACAGACAGGGATAGAATACAGTGTCCACTGAAGTGATTTCAAAACCAGGTCTTCAGAACTTTGGGGATACTTAAGGTCTTGCCAGCATATACTTGGGCAAGGGTAGTTATGACACATATTGTAGAACCTTAATTCCAGTATAGTTTTTTTTTTCTAAAAGTGAATTTAAAAAGTCCTGCAGCCTACAAATATTCTTGCCCAATGTGATCATTAATTATGGTGTGTCTACTTGACTTGAGTAAGAATTGCCTAGTAGATTAATAAATCCTGGGTGTGTCTGTGGATGTTTGACCCATAGGGCATAAAACAAAGAGGGAAGACCTACACAGGCTGTGGGTGAGTGAAACCAATAAATATGTAGTCTGGTCAGAATAAAAAGAGGAAAAGGAAGACTTCCCTTTTCTTCAGGGGAGCTCTTTGATCTTGGTCTCTAATTCCTTCAGTCTCACAACTCAGACCCTTCAGCTTTCTGGCACAAACCCCCATGGTAACTCTGCAGTGCAATTCCAGGCCTTTGACCTTCAACCTTCAACCTTCAACTGCTGCTGGATTTTCACCTGCACACAGGCAGCCATTTTGGACTCTTCCATCTCTGATCTGGCAGAAGTCCATTGCAACTTTTACTCTGTCCCTAAAAGCCTACTCAGACATCCCTTATAGATTCATACATTTATTTTATATTGAATCTATACCTCTAAATAATCCTCCTCACCCCAAATATACCACTCTTAGAAGGAAAAATAAATGTCTTACATATACTAAACCTCAGGAATTCAAACTTACAGAATACAAAGGAAAAAACTCCATGAAATATTATTATAGGTGGTAAAAATCAAAATCCCTAGTAACTAAGAAACAATTCCATTTGCAAACTGATAAGCTTCCAATGTTTTTCAAATAAATGAAGGATGGGCAAACCTAAAAGATTAAAAATACTTATTGATAAGGGACCAATATGTGAATTTAGGCAAATAACTACTTAATTTAAGAATTGAATCACATTTTAATAACAAGAGTCCCTTCTTTTCCCATGCATTTCTTTATTGTAAACAACATTTCTTGTTTTTTGCAGTATAAAAATGAAAACAAGGATAGAATTAATCCTGAATCCTCCTAATTTAAAAGATAAATAATACTGCATTCATTAATGAATACTTTTAGTCATTGAAAAGTATGAGATTTTTTCCATTAAAATTTTTATCTTTTATTTTCATCAAAAGTTTGGATATATAGAGATATTATTTTTGATCAATTGCCTGTTTCTGTGCACTAATAATGGTAATAATACTCAATTCTAAAACTCCTAACATCTTCAAACTTAGAGTCATTGGACATTAAAAATTAAATTTAAATCTCCATACATATTTTGGTCACAGTAGATTATGATAGAATGGTCAGTAAAAGGCTTTCAAGCATAAAACTAAATTACATAATAATAAAATTCGATGGGGTAACTGGAATGAAAATATAAATTCATGAAGAAAAAGGAGCCGTGTAAAACTGACGGTTTAAGAACTTGTTCATGTGTTTAATAGATGCTGTAACAAATTGCTCTGGTATTTAAAGTTCATTAGATGCATTAAAGGAATGATGTATTTTCTTAATGCCAATGTTTACAATATTCTGGAAATAGCATCACTTGCAACTATTTAAAATAATGCTAAAGATTACAGATGGCAACTTAGGCTGCGCCAGGGTATGGCTTTCAAAATGATTTAGGGGCATAAAAGTTTGAAGGCCAGTGGTCTGGAGACTTAGTGTGTGCTATGGTTGCTACACTGTGTCAACTTGACAAGCCTGGCTACTGCTACAGCTGGCAGACCTTAGCAGCATCCACGTGGCGCTGGTTTTAGGTGCATACAGAATGCACAAGTTCTGAGGTTGAAAAGGCTTCCACTCTGATTTCAGAAGCCCTAGAAGGCCAGACAGTGTTCCCCTGAGAGGCCACTGTGTGTGGAGCTGTGAATGTGAATCCAAAGGTGCACAGGAGATTCCAAAAGTTTGGAAAAGTCAGGAACATGGATCATCTAAGGAAACCTAAAAGGAGAGAGTAAAGCCAGCCCAAGACAGACACCATGGGATCGGTAACCACCAGAAGTGCTATCACACAAGCCCTTTGGAACTCACAATTTGCCAGAGCTTGTCTCAAATGGTGTACGTGGAACTATAGGATTTACTATTTGCCCCAATGGATTTTGGACTTGCTTTTGTCCCAATCCTTTCTACCCTCCTGTTTGGAAGTTTAGGAATGAAAATTCTTATCTTGTGCTATTGCATGTTGGAATTAACATTTTCATTTGTACACAGGCTTGCAGCTAAGGTTTGTCTTCTATCTTAGAGAAGACTTGGGATTTGGACTTTCCAGCAATGCTGAAAATGTTAGGACTTCAGCAACACATGCAGATGAACTAAATGTGCCTTTTACATACAGAGATTACACGAGTCTTTGGAGGGGAGTCAAAGACAAAATATTATGATTCTAATGTAATGTTATGTGGAAATACTTAATATTGGTTCTTAAGGATTGTTAAACCTGTATTACAATGTTTAAGTTGTGAATGCTAAAAATAAGCATGCCTTTGTATCTGGAGGCTGGTTTAAAGAAATATGTCTCATTGCCAAGTTGACAAGAGGTGGATTGTTATGGTTGATACATCGCATCAACTTGAGAAGTTTAGAAGTTTAACTGAGAGACACAGCAGGGAGCCAGTGTTCTTATTTTGTAAATATCCTCATCCTGCACAAGAGGAGAGCACAGAGATTTTGTGAGTGTCACGCCCACTCTGGGGCTAGCGGTGGCCTGTGTACAATATAAGGGAGGAGAAGAGGCTTGTTCCTCCCTTTTGCTCTGGCTGCTGCTTGGAAGAGTTGCTCTAGAACCATACTGCCCAGTCTTAGAGCCAGCTGATTGTAGACTGAAACTTCCACAAACTGTGAGCTAAATAAGCCTTTCTTTCTTTCATTTTGGGTGATGGGTGTTTTGTCCCAGAAATCAGAATAAAATAGCCAAGACAATGTATAAAAATGAAAAGCTTGGAGTCCTGTCTCTTGTCTTTACCCAAGCCTTCCACCATCATCAGGCTATTAGTTGATAAGGAGAAAGAATGGGTAACTATGGGAAGAGGTGCCTGCCTAAAACCCCAAACCCCATTTCTGTCATTCCAGTCCTTAGTCTATGGTCTCAGCTTTGCTCTTGAGGGCAAAAGTAACAGACACAGCCGAAGTGACATGACATGGCCACAGGCTTTCAGGCTCCACCTCCTGCTGGGAGACAATGGTCTACATGGCACTCACCCCATCACCACCCTTGGGTCTTTACAATTCCCCACCCATGCTGTCCTTTCTCTTCTAAGCTAAGCTTTCCAGAGCAGGGAAATCTTGCATATTTCTACTGCAGCGACTCTGACTTTGCTGCAATTAGCAGAAACCCAGGGTAAAAGAGAGATGCAGCTGAACTCTAGAAAATTCTCAGCCTTCCTGTCTAATGACAGAGACATTGAGGCAGCTAGTGGAGTCCAAAGAATACACAAAAGACTTTCTATGCCAGAGATTCAAAGCATTCATCCTCATACAACTCTGATGTGATATAAAGGAATCACAGTAATCTATATTATACATAAAGAAACCAACACTCAGCAAGCAAACATGGCTTCAGAATATATACTAATTCCAGAACCAGTGGAAGGATTCAAGCTTCCTCTGTATTCACCAATCTTGATAGGTTGAGTCAAAATCTAGGAAGTAGATGAGAGGACAATGTGTGTTCTTTAAGGAAGCAACCCTAAAGAGCTATAAAAACTTTGCGATATTTGTTAATGGCAAGATGATCTAATGGAAAGATTGTCATTTATCATAAGTACTACTATTTTTTATTTATTCTATTTTGATGTTGCATTAAAATTGATTATATGCTTAGCACAAAGAAGAAACTTCACGTGCATTAAGGAGAAAATAAAAAATGCAGCATATGTCCTCTTAATCCCTTGAGAAATCTACTTCCCACAAGCCCCAGAAAGCTTTGTTTCTTGTCACCCTCCTCAGTCCTGTCTGAGGGGAGTGTCAGTCAAGGGTGGTAATCACCCAACTTTAATACTACACCAGCTGCAGCCCCAGCAGCACCATATAGTCTTTAAGCACTTCACAGTTTACCCCAAGGGTCATGTGGGCATTCCCTTTGTTTACATACTGCTCAGACAGATGTCATGTCAACCAGTCAACTCTTGTACAGAATAAAATTGTTTTTATATTTCCTGTTATATTATCTTCTAAAAATTAATGAAAAGATATGCAATTTGCGGTCATCCTGTGTTTAAATACAAGATGAGGTTCAATTCCGGTTGATGGTTAAAATGGATGCCACCCTTGCTTCAGAGAGTTTGGAAATTTCACACCCAGAGGATGCACTTCAGTATTTGATGCTTATACACCACCTTATAGACAGACACCTGTATGTCAGGAGAGAGGACGTTTGTGTGAAATAGGTATACGTCAGTGCATATGTTTTGAGCAAACACTGCATAGTCAGATACAGGACATAGGCCTGTCAGCCACATCTTCATCAAGTGGGGCTGGTCAAACCTCCTTTGGACATATCTAGAAATGAGTAGCATAAATGTAGAAAAAAGCATACTAAGTCCTCTTCCAATGTGTGCTGTCTCATAGAATGCAACAAAAATATATAACTTCACTCCAACTCCATTGATTAGCTTTGCTGATAGCCCACAAACTTTCCTTTCAATATGACAGAAGCCTCCTTACCAGAATAATTCTTTTCACAACCCACCCACTCCAACTGCTGGACACTTTTAATAGTTCCCTCCACACATTTTTGGGAGCCCTGCAGAGCCTTAGATACAGCCACTCATGAACTTTTACCTTTTCCAACCTTTTCTCTCCCCTCCCTCTGTTCCTATATCCCATCTCTGCTTCGCTGTTCTGAGTGTTGTTTTGTGTGTTTTCCTGTGAAACAGCTTTTCAGCTCACTTCCTAGGCCCCATTAGTTCATTAAGTAGGCATATCTATTTGGTGGCTCAGCCTACATTCTAGATTCCTGTGTGTCTTTGGGATACCAGTTTGCCTATAATCATACCCTGTCCAACTCCACAAATTCAAGTTCTTCTGCATACAGGGTTTGAAAGGAGAGATGTACCACTATAAACACAGCTCATAAGCACACAGATGGAAAGGGCCTTGGAAATAACTTTATCTATCTCCAGATATAGAGGCCTTGGGCAAGAGAGAGGCAGTATCTTGTCTAAGATCATCAGGATAGTAAATAAAATGAAACTAAAGTCCTAGAGTTTTGCTCTTTTTTCATGTAAACTTATTGTTGTAGGGTCGAGTGTGTAAACAAAAGTATGCAAGTAAAAATACACAGATTTGAGTCTTACAAAAATTAAAGTTCAGTTCTATAGTTTCCTTTTTCCACCCATAAGTACTTTGACTTTGGGTCACCTGGCAAAAACATGTTTCCTCCAGCTGTATGGATAAATTCCTTAAGGGTTCAAATACATATCCATCTGCTGCTTCACCTAGCGGTGGGAACTCTGTGGTCAGAAGAGATTCAGGTTCTTCTTACAGTGACATTGGACCTCTGATTTTTCAAGTCAAAACTATTTGCCTTCCTTGTGCCTATCCTCCTCTTCCCACAAGAGCAGAGTAAACTGTTACCTAGCTTCTTATGGATGCAAACTCAAGACTCAACCCAGGTCTAGTAGGTGCTTGGGTTCCTTGTAGAGAAGGTTCAGAGAGAACTCGCAAAGACACTTTTTGAGCATTGCTCCCTCAGAGCCCGCTCTGTGACAGCTTCCCCAAATGGCAACTGGTTAGCAGAATCTCAGGGGATAGCTATCTCAGTCTGAGCCTTGGACTCAGATTAGGATTAGGAAAACCTTTAGAGTCTTCCAAAACTACAAGGAGTTAAGAGCCAAGCTATTTAACAGCATGAGCTTAGGGATAAATAAGCCCATGGTGATTCTTCCCGATTCTCTTACCTAGAACTGCATCAGCCAGGAGCAAAGTTTCCATACGAGAGCTCCAGAAACACACACCTTTTATAACTTCTCCTTTTGTTTTCTCCTTTCTAAATCCTGACTATATTTTGGCATTCATTCAAAGACCTCACTGTCCTTTATGGCCGCCAAGTAGTATAATTTTTAGAGAGGCCTTGCAAGTCCAAAAATGTACATTGATGAATAACTTTGACCTTATTTTCTTTTCTGAGCACCTCAATTGGAGGCTTCTGGGTGCACTAAAATCTTCTCAAGGAAACAAATTTCATATATATTAAAAGAATCCAATTCACTGAACAATGCTGGAGGCCTCGAGTCAGCTCAGATCCATAGATCACACTAAATCCTACCCAGACCTCAAGTACTGATCCTTTACATGCATGCATAAAGGGAGACAAGATCAATCCTCCTAAGGATCTTAGGTATCAAAAACAAACAAAGGATTACTCTCTACAGTCCAGGCACTACAATTAGGTTACAGGTTAGCTTTAAATTTATTTAGCTAAAATAAGTCATGTTTTTCAAACAAGATCATCTTTGCTAAACACTCAGTTGCCCCCACAAAATCTAAAAGTTTTGTGAACCAATGTTGAAAATGTGTGTATAGGATGAAGAAACATGGAATCCAGAGGCACAGAGGAAGTAATGCATAACTCAGCAAAAGCTGTTTACCTGCTAAGCAATCTTATATAACATCTGTAAGACTCAGCTTCCTTGGGTATAAATGGGGATAATAACACACCTACTCTGAACACGTATGGGAATAAAATGAGAGAGTAAATGAAACAGAGGCAATTCATAGGCACACAGACATTATTTTGGATCTTAATGGTCCTTGCATGATGCTACTACTTTCTCACCAGTAAGGTTTATGTTATTATATAGCATTTTCCAATTTTCTATGGATTTGGGCATTGTATCAAGACAACCCTTCCAACAATGAGGAACCCACCTCTGAGTCATGGATGAAAACCCCCAGTTCAGAAATGAAAATTCAAGCAGTCAATCTAGGTAGAGACCACACTAAAAGTAATCCATTGCCACACTCCAAGTGCTTCTCTTTATGAATTGTGTAATTGAAGATAATTGCACCTAAAGCTACTGGGAGTGATTGTAAGGAACTGTCAGGATCTACATAACTGATAGTCTGGGTCCTCGAGTCTTTGAGAAAAGCTTGGCAGGGCTGGTTAGAACATGCAATGCTTCCTCTGGATTAGGTTCAGTGACTGCATATCCTGTGTATGAAGCTTTATGGCTGGAGAAAATGAAAGAACAAGATGATTTGACTTCAACAAAACAAGCAATGAGATGGGTTCTTTTTCCTTCAAAGGGTAAACTTAGGAATTGACTCCACTGATTCTTCTCAATGAGAATAGTAGTAATACTAATAGTAGTAATAATAATAATACATCCTGTGGCCTGAGCATGCTACCAGCCCAAATAATATGGCACTGGATTCTACTTTTATCATAGAATGTCAGAATCCTAAACAGACAGGAGATGTACACCCTGAGTGCTATGAAGAAGAGCTGTACTGACATTTGGTGAATGTTCTCTCTCACAAGCCAATGAGACCACATCTCCAGGTAAGCCCAGGCTGAATGCCAAGCTTTGGTTGAGACACTAAGTGAGCTGGCCTGATTCATAGAAGATGGTTTTCTAATTCCAACGCTCCAGAAGTCTAGCATACTGTGCCCACACCTCCCCCCATGCCTAGATCCTGGGAGAAGCTTGCAGAGTCACTGCAGGGCCATCTAATCACTGCCCTAAGCACAAATAGCACAGAAATCTCTGTTTGGTGTTCCTGGGCTCATTTATCTCAAACAGAGCTTGTGAAGGCTAATTGAGAAACTTGTAAAAAGAATAATTAGCAGCATGTGCTAAGGTATAGCATTATTTCCTACAAAGACAGGGATTCCTACCTGACTTGATACCCCCTAGCATTAGCTGTTTCTGGGTTCTTCCCCCTGTGATCTTGTTGTGATGTCTATGTAATGTGAGTCCCATGTCTCTCATTCTTCATGACCAGAAGTTTCTGGAGGTCATCTGGATTGGAAGGAGGCAAGCTGCTGCATTTTGGAAGGCAGTGGAAGATAAACTGAGGCAAGACAAAATCAGCACTTTGCCCACTCCACTTAGCACTGCTGGACAGGGATAAGATCTCCCATTAGAAGAATTAGTGGAGGTAAACACCAGGATAGCAAAAGGTGGCCCACTCATTAACAGACCTTATGGTAGAGGCTGCATAGTACTGTGATTCAAACTCATTGCTGTGTGACCTCAGGAAATCACTGCATCTCTCTGCACCTTCATCTTCTCATCTATTAAGCACCAATTAGAATTTGTCCCCTAAAATGGCCATGAAAGCTAAACAAACAATCTATAGGAAGCATTATGTCCAGTGCTTGGCACATGGCAAGCTCACTATTCATTAGAAAGTAACTATCATAGTAATAATTGTAACATAGTTGGGGCAGTGCTGGTATATTGTTCTATTATAGGTATTTGCAATAAGTACTCTCTGGACCCAAGATTTAGATAATACAAGGGAAAGAACTGTGCATGAGGATATTTCATGGTCAGGGATGATAGAGATTTAAACTGGATTAGAAAGTATATTCCCAGTGTCTGTGACTATCACTTTCATTGTTGGGCTACCCTGTGGAAAGATCAGTCATCTTTCCTGGTTTTGTGCTGCTTCAATAAATAAACCAGACCCCCAGCTCCTTCCCTTCTCCCCATCATTGATTTGTCACCTGCAGTTAGGGGCACATCCTGCAGGTTGCACAGATCAGCCACCAAGATAGGTTGTCGCTGAAAGTGACATCCACTTTTTCCAAATCATCCCAAATTAATCTTTTGAGCTGGAGGAAATTTCCAGCCCTTAGTCCCCTTTTGTTTTATTAACTGACAACTGAAAATGCTAGCAGTAGCTAGCGAAGAATCATAAACTGGGAGGGAAACAGGGGAAACTCTGCATATTTTAATTACTTCAGTAAACAGTGTATACCACAGCAGACACTACCATCCATGACTGCATCCTCAGGCAAAAGGAATTTGAAGGCTCATAGAGGAAGATGACATAAAATGTCTGCAAGGCCTCTGTAGACTACCAGCTGCCTGATATAACTTCTCTGAGCTGGAGCTGAATTTTCAGTCCAATTTGGCTGGCAGAGCAGCTCAACTGAGGACAAGAACAGGTGGACAAAATGGGACTTCCACAGACCCATGGCTTACTAAACTCAGTGGAAAATGTGATGTTCACTGAGTCCGAAAGAAGCCCCTTTCATTCCAAAGGAAGGATGCTTGGAGTGAAGGGGGAGCATTATAGATCATTTGCAGCCCTCCATCCCTGAAGCGATGGATAATAATCCTTGAGCTCTATTGGAAAGTAAAGATTCAACTTAGAAAAGATAACAGGGTTAAATGCTCAGGGAAGGCTCGGATGGGTAATAACAGTTGAAGAACTCTGTGAACCACAAAGTGACTAAGAAAAACAAGCATCCCAAATTCTTACCTACGCTCTCCCCTGAGAATTTCTAAGGAAGTGGTATGAAGAGAGATTTGCGACATCTCCAGCACCCTGTAAGGGAGACAGGCAAAGAAAGACTGACCACGCAGGAAAGCCATGGAATTGAGTCTAAAGAGCACTAAAGTAAGAGTCAGATCGCCTGAGTTGTCACTCAGTTTTATCAGCGTGCCATGCTGTGGTCCTGGTAGTCCTTACTTCCTCTGGCTCTCAATGTTCACATTTTCGCTAATCACATCATTGAGCAAAGGATTGTTAAGATTGCACTCTACTAAGAAAAAAAAATGACATAAGATTATCCAAAGCAAAAGTTTCTTAGCTAAATCTATGTGCCAAGAGTCTTGAACAAAAGCTCATCTCAAGGGTCTGTTTAATGCCTGCAGCACCAGCAGTGTGAATTTGCAGAGGCCCACGTGTGTGTGTCTATGCTGTGGGCAAGCTCAAGACAGCAAGGGGCCAGAACACCCGGTGCTGCAGGCCCGAAGCTTACGTCAGACCACCTGCCTCATCCCTAGGCGCCAGTGTCCTCATCTGTGGAAGCTGAGGGAAGACGCTCAACTGCTTGACCTTTAGGTATCATAGGGTTCCAAAACATGAAGAGTCAACGAAGCGGATCCTGGATAACCTCTGGACGCCCCTCCCAGCCCTGGGAGAAGATCTGAGGCCCACTGATTTCCACACAGTCCCCGACACTGCACCTGGCCCCGAGTGCCTCTCTGCACAGCCTCCGCGTGGGATGAGGGCAGCAGCAGATGAAAGGCCTGAGGCAGCCAGGCCTCCACTCAGCATGCGGCGTCCCAGGCCGCTATCTGAGGCCTGCAGCTGTGGGTTGCACCTTCTCCCTTCATAAACAAGCCCTACCTCTTGGCTTCTCCTTCAGATCAAAAGTCTCTGCTCTCAAGATGTTCTGAGGATAAACACAGGGAAAAAAATCCTTAACTGCTAAGCCAGCAAACACAGTTGGATAGATTTTAGGGTTTTTTTTTTTTTTCAAAGACATTCCTGCTCTTTTATACACATTTGTGTCTCCAAAAGCATGTAAGGGGGCTTCTTATTTCCAGGCAACTGAATTTGGGATGAAATATCTTTCTCAGGGTCTTGAGTGGGCCCCCAAAAGGGGAAGCTGGCTACATACTGAGGCAGGTAATCACCTAGCTGAGAGCACTCATCTTAATTTATCTATGCCTCTGGCCTCCATCGTAACAGAGGTAGAAAGACATATTTTTAGCATTTCCAGTTTGGAAGTCCTGTCAGTGAACAGGGGTACAGAACAACAAATTTACTGAGTGTTTACATTGTGCCAGGGTGTGTGCTAAAGCATTAAAATACACTACTTCAGTCTTCCCCAATGCATGGACTCTGGAAGTTATTATTGTCAATGGTATAACACCATGCAAGGAAGAGAGGGAGGAGCAAGAAAGGAAAGGGCAAAAGATTAAGTAGCTTACTGCAGGAGGCTGAAGAGTGAGATCCAGATCTTACACCTAAATTATTCTGATTTAAAAATCAATATTTGCAAGTTGCAATTGTTGTGCGTTTCCAAGCTAAATAAAAACTTACCAGTAAAAGGTGTTTTAAGAAATGTAAACTGATGGGTTAGGATGGCAAATTTTAGAAAATGGTATAGAAAGCCTACAACCTGACTTCTGTTAAAAAAAAAAAAAACCAGCTATAAAAGCTGAAGGGGGGGTTTTCTTGCTGAAATATCTAAATCAACACATCCAGTTAAGTAAGACGGGAGCCCACATCAGCCTAGAAAGTGGTCATAAAGATGACAGCAGAATATGTCCTGTGTTCCTCACAGACAGACTGGAAAAGCAGCCGGCCATGGGCTTTGCTTCCCCGGTGATCCCGCTGCAGCTTTTCTCTGCAGAGGATGCAGCTGGGCTGCGGAGCAGCTCTGATGATCGCTCGCTGGGTCAGCTGGGCTCGCAATGGCACATCCCCCCTGCTGAAAACAGCTCCTCATTACTAAACATCTAAGTCCTGCATGATGTGTCCAACTGGGGGAACATTTATCATTATAAGCTTCAAAATTTATTAGCTTGATTGTTTGGATATTCATTTGCCGTTAATGTCTCTTTCTCTAATATCACTGTTTCGGAAAGAAGACAAAGGAATCAGAGGAGATGGAAGATTATAGGAAAAAACTGGAGATGAGAAGGAAGGAAGGAAGGAGGCAGCGGTATGTACAGCCCTAGTATTGGAGTCTTTAAGTGAATCAAACCTGCAAATAAGTCTAAACCTGCACGCTTTCCTTATTAGGACACCATATTGCTTTTTTGCTTACACTCATTTGGGTTATGTTTTCTGTCACTTAGGGCAAAAAGAATCCTGATAAAACACTGGAAAATTAATCTTTTAAGTTTGTCTTTATTTTAGGGAACAAAATGTCTGCTAGACACGAACGTAAGAAGATTCAGAGAGCTTCGGACCCAGAGAAAAACCAACCTGCCTAGTGAGGACACAAACACAATGACATTTTCCTGTCCCTGGAGTAAGGCAGCACCCATATACTAAGACTTCAGCTGCCACAGAGCGTCTCGGCACACGGTTCACAGTGTGTGACTGAGGTCAGCAACTGTATTGACAGCACTCCCTGTGTGGATGCATGTGCCCTGGTGGTGGGCTTCTTCAGCCAGAGGCACTGGGCTGGAGCCACAGGAGACATTTACCTCTCTTCGGGGCTACTCACAGTGTGGGGAAGGAAGGGGCTGCAAAAACCTGGGGGATGAACTAATGCTCAAGAGAGGGAAACACCAGGCCAGAGACAATGGAACTCACATCATTCCTACTAGCATTTTCAGACAGGAGGCTGGCACACAATTCTTCCAAACAAATGGACTTTTTGTGAGTCTTGGTCCCAAAAACAATTGCAAAAGCAAATGGACTTCACCAACTTTGAAGATAAGATCCAGATCAAGGAATGTGGAATCTAGTCCCAAGGCCAAGGCAACTTCTCCTGGCACAATCTTGCAGGGAATAGGCAGAAAATTTCCCTCCTTTCCTCTGTCATCTTCCCTATGGTCCCCTCAGTTCCTTCCTCTAAAGAGCCAAGTGCCACCCTATTCCAGGTGACCCTTATCATTGTGACCAAAGGGCTTGCTCTGCTCTGAAACACTGTTGACATCATAAGACAGAAAAGTACTAAGGTACCTAGGAGCTCAAATATTATATACTTCAGTTCTTATTTTGGATGAATCTCCAGGTTAAACCCAAAAGACTGGTCCTGGGCATACACAGCTAATCTTGGGCTTACAAAGACTTGAGATACTATATAAATTAACAGGCATCTCCTACAGAAGAATGTGTTTGTTTTCTCCAAAAGACCAGTCTTAACTATCTCAAATCACAAAATTTGAATTTCCACAAGAAACTCACAAGATTTGAGATTGCTAAGCTAGATAACTGCATATTATAATTTCAGGGCTGTTAATGATATTGGTGTTTTATTCCATTAAAGTTTTAGCATGCTTTAGAATGCTCCCTAGCTTAAAAACAAAATGGCACCCAGTCCTGCCTTAAAACTTCAATAATAGTCAAAAACAATACTTACATGCAAAAGGCTGAACAAAGCTTATCCCAGCCATCCCCATGTCCGTTGGGGGTGCAGAGACAGGTATGTGTTTTCAGTTTCCTTTCAAAAACATGAGATTTTCCTGGGTGGGGAAACATTATGCCCCACCAGGCTCCCAGCTTGCTGATCTATAAGAAGAGCCATCTCCAGGTGAGCTGCTGGACTGAAGCATACCTGTGACCCTTTCCTCTTAGACTCATATCTAAAGCTTGAGATGCTCTTTCTAGCTGGAACTAAACCTTTCCTAGAATTAAACATCCTCTGTATTTGTGAGTGGCAAAGTTAGCCATTGGCAACTGGAAAAAGGAGGAACAGCTTTGTCAGCTAGAAATGTACCTAGACATTTCTAGTCTTTACCCCACTTTCCAAGTGAGACTCCACAGAGCACACAGCTGTAGAACAGAGAAGCCAGCTGATATCGAGATGGGTTAGGATTTGAGGAGTAAAGGTAATTAGCTCACTTGTTTACTTTTATCAGGTAAGAGATTCAGAAAAAAATGTCAGAGAGGCATAACCTATAGAGGAAGACAATGCAACTTTGCTCCTTCAGTGCTGAGTATTAAAGTGAGGGCAGAAACCAGGAAAGAGTCCACAAACTGAAGAACAGTGCTTGGTGAGGTAAGCATAACCCAGTGGTGAGAAGATCAAGTATTCAAGGAATATTCAAGTACCAGCAGGATTATCCTGTGATGCTGACATTGTGATGGCAAATAAAATCCTTGACAAACGAGAAGGGTAGTAACTTTTCTCTTTTTTTGTGAAGCTGCACAAGACATTACTCTGATGTGCAGTGAGACCTAAGATAAATGCGTGCTAGAATCCCAAGGAAATAATAGCATTGTGTGTTGGAAGATCCTCCTTTAGGAACTAGGGAAACATTGTCGATGTCCCAAAATAATCCTTTATTTTGTTGTAGCAGACATCTTATGCATCTAAATGGTGATTTGCTTGCTATTAACCTTCTTAGGAGCCCACTTTGTGCATGAAACAAGATGTTACCTATTTTTTTCTGCGAAGTATAGAGAAGGACACTACAAATAAACACAAAGCTAAACAGTCATGCTGATGTTAAACATAACCATGATATCTGAGACGTGGTCCAGAGACATCCTGCCTGCTTCTTGCTAATAGCCTTCCAGACTGGATGGAGTCAGTCTATGGATTCCATTGATCAAGGCAGACAAAAACTAGGAATTATTTTCAAATTCAACTCTTCATTCAAAGCGCTGTCATAAATCCTGTCACCAGTGTCAGAACTTTGCATGCTTTTACCCCGTCACCACTACTGGGACCCACACACCATGCAGTGGCGCTCCTTACAGCTCTTGCTTACGATAGACATGAGCATAGAAGACTTGCTCTCATGCCCCAGAGAACTGCCATGCCCATCCACATTCCCAGTGGCAATGACACAGAGAAGCAGCAGAACTCACTGTCTTCATGCACAGTCAGCAAAGACGGACGACCACCCCAGCGCACCTTCTGCTCGGGAGCCAGCCATGCATATGAGCCCATACACAGGACCTCTCGGGACAGTGCAGGGAGTCCTGCCTCTCTTTTCCTTCCTCATTCCTGCCATTGCTGCTTAGGGATGGATGCTGAGATTAACTGATAAAGGCAGAATTTCCAGCTTAAATCTTGCCTTCTCTATTGTCTAGTTTTGTGTTTAAACAGCAGTCCTCTCACCCTTAAAGTGGGAACATGATAACTTTTTCATAGGAACAGTGCAGATTAAATTAATTAAGTTAATTAATTAAGCCTCTAGCAAAGTAATGGGAGTAGATGCTCAGCAAATGTAAGATGCCCCTGCCACCACCAAGGACATACTATCCCCAAGAACGGAAGGACCTAGAGATATCCTGAACAGCCAGTGCAGGTCACAGATGGGGACATTTTGTTTAAATCACTGAATCCAGCCTTATTCGCTTTCTGATGCCTCTCAAAGAATAACAGCAGGACAGGAAATTGTGCTAAACCCAAAGGATGGTCCCAAAGCCAAAGCCACCTAGCTCTGCCTCTTTGCTTTTTCTCAAGCTGAAGCTTCATCTGGACTCAGATGTTTTAGTTCTGATTTGCTTTGGAAAGTCTTATCTGATCCACGAAGCTCGTTGGATAAATTAAGTGGGAACTAAATTATATCATCTTTTTAAAGCAACTTAATCGCTTTGAACCCTTATCTAACAGGGCAGCCACCCACCTGCCTGTGCACACACTCACTGCCACCACCAGCCGCACCACTGTCACCACGACTGCCTTCATCAAGCACCTATTTTTATCCTCTTTGCTTTATGTTTCTTCTAAAGATCTATCACTTCCTAACTTCCTGTGTTTCCTAGTTTATCTTTATCTTCTGTTTCCCTTATTAGAGGCAAAGATTTTTATCTGTTTTATTCACAGTTGTATTGCTGGCACCTAGAATAGCTCAAGATACATAGAGAAGTGTCTGTGTGCCCCAATTTACCAGGGAAGGTCTAAATGTATGTCCTTAGCTCCTATTTAATTATTAATACCTTCCTTTTTCATTCTCAGAAGTATCTAAGTTTAGACAATCCAATGCACATGCATAATTTGTAATAAATTACTTGCTTAATTGAATTAATAAATTTGACCAATCTGATACTTTAAATAAAACTTGTCAAGTCCAGAAACTGAGAGGTTTGGCTCTAATGGGATTGGAGTACACATATTTATTTTATAAGCATGAGAAGAACTTAATACGATCCTGCTTGTAAAACTCTCCCAAGGCTGGCAAACATGCTTGTTTTGATAGCTCTAGCCAAACAAAGCCCTGAAAACTCCTAAGCAGAAGCCCTTATTAGTAGCAGTGTCAAGATGAGAAGCCTGTGTAACTGTGGCCCTAAGAGAATCTGGGAAGCTATGCTTAATTTACTTCCCTAACCAAATCAGGAGAGAAATAAATGCAATTGTAAGAGCATCCCTGAGCACCCCTAGGATCAGGGTAATGCCTCATACTAAGAAGCTGAGGCTTTTCTCTTGTAAACTGACTCAAAAGCGCATTGCGTCAGTATTTGGAAACACATCTGGTCAGTGGGAAAGCACCTCAAGATCACAAGCAGGACATGGACTGGAGTTGTAAGGCCAGGTACTTTCTGGATGTGTTTTTGCAAGTGAATCAGTCCCAAAGCAGAAGGAAAAGAACCCTAGGGAAAAGATGAATGGAAGCCATCCAATTCAACCTTCAGATCAAGGAAGGACAGATGGAACCGTAACCACCACCATGCCAGAAATCACCACAGAAATCAAAGTATGGAGGGGAAAAAAAATCTGCCCCTAAATGCTGGTGGATATGACCCAGTCACTGAAGCTAGTAACAACTGTTCTCATTTTGTCAGAAGTTAAGAGGAAGGCCTACCTTCAGATGCCCTGAGCTATGTGTTAAGGATGACCTTAGATCTTCAAAGGGAGGAACCAAAGTATTCACACAACTCAAGGCCACATCTCCTGCAAGGCATGAAAGCAGCCAAACCACCACCCATGCAATGCCTCCAGCCTCCACCAACATGTAGACCTGCACACAAGCCCTGCAGCCCCCTCAATCCTGGCAGCCATCCCCACTGTGCACCAGACTTTAGCAGGTCATGGCCCCGCCACCCCACCATGCTGCTTCCCTGTGAGACATCCCAAGCACATCTGTGGCTTTGGCAGGAAACTTCCATTGAAAGGAAATGATACCCCCATACTGGGAGGCAGAAGGCCGTTGGAGCAGCCCTCAGCCCATGGAAGTTCCTCTCCAAAGCCTGCAAGCTGTCAGTCTGTACAGGAACAGCTCTGCCCAGCCTTGGCCCCAGAAATGAAATCCAGACTCACTGTGAAAGTTGTCGCTGCTGCTAGCCTCTGCCGCTGCCATGACACGCTGACTGGGCCCTTCTGGCATGGCCCTTCCTGACAGTAAATGGGGCAGAGAGCAAGAGGGGAGAGAGAAGAAAAGGGGTGAAGGGAAAGAAAGGGTGTGCTTGAGGATGGAGGAAGGAGGAGAAAGGGGCGGTGCATCTTTAACTGAAGGGGTATCCCTCCTGACCACGGCGGGCACATATCTCTCCCATGCTCTAGGCAGGAAAGCTGACAACAGTCTTCCATCTGCAAGCACCTCACACAGGAGTCCTCCCAGAAAACCACTCACAGCCCAGCCAACAGACATTTCTAGGGTCATGACACCCAGTTCTTTTCCTGTGGGAGCCGCTAAGACTCTCCAAAGGATCAGCTCTTCTCCTGACACAGTGAGCATCTCACCCTGGGAAGAAATGGGTTTATCTAGAATTTTCAACACCTTAGGTCAAAGACTGGCACTTTCTCCCAAACTCCTGATGGTGTTAGAAGAAAATCTACAAATTCATAGCTAGTTTTAGAGCTTCCTGGACCCTGTTCATTGCCTTTCCGTTTGGGAGGAGGAAGTGAGCCAGCTGAGCATCACTGGTGTGGACACTGAGCCCTCCTGCACCTTGCTGTCAACAGAGAAAAGTGCTAGTCTTCTCCTTCACAGCCAGGAAGGCTTTCCAAGAAGGTAGTGGAGGGGCTGAACTAGACTTCTTCGGAGGGGTAACTGAAGTTAAATTAATGATGACTCTCCGATCAAGAGTTATGTATAAAGGAAAAGAGACAGAGCCTCTGCTCTCAGTGGAGCCAGAGGCAGGGACACCACTGAGAAGGACCTAAGGAGGAAGCTGGATGGTAAGGTCTCACATCTGGGGATGCAAACCCAAACTGAAGCCAAGGAGGTCTTCCATGCAGACAGTGAAGTGCGGATCTACAGTGTTTGATGGTGGCAAGGGAAAAGCAGAAAGAAGAAATGAATGGAGAGGGAGAAGAAGAAAAAGATGTATGGGAAGTTGGGAAGGTGTGTTATGGGTGAAAAATCTAAAAAAAAATCTATTGTGTTGAAGTCCAGCACCCCTGGGACCTTGGTACGTGACTGTAAGTGGCCCTAAGCGAGATAACCAAGGTAAAATGATGTCATTGCAATAAGCCCCACTCTAATATCCCTAATGACCTTATGAGAAAGAAAATGTGGACACACATTTACAGAGGCAGGACCACATGAGGCCACAGCAGAAGGTGGGCATCTGCAAGTCGAGGAGACAGATCTTAGAAGGAACCAAATATGCCAAACCTTGATTTTGGATTTGCAATCTCCAAGCTGTGAGAGAATAAGTCCCTAATGTTGAAGCACTCATTTTGCTATTGGCAACTTCAGCAATGGATGCAACGCCTCGGCAGCAGGGGAAGTGAGCACAGGTGGTGTGGAGCAGGAGGCAGACTGGCTGGGCTGGCCCTCAGCAGCTTCTTGTGGGACAGGTCAGAAAGGAGACTGGCAGAGTGCAGAGAGCCTGGTGCTCAGCGAGAAATCACTCACCCAGGCCCTTAAACAAGGCATGGGTGGCTTGTAGAAGGGGAAGTTATGCAGTGCGGCCCTGCGCCTGAAGGTGCATGTTCTGATCCCGGTATTGGAGCAGCCAGGATGTGGACGAAGGTAGTTCCTGCCAATGTGCAAAGATCAAATGCTTCTGGGGTGCTGTGTCATAGCAGGTAGGTGCCAGAATCAAAAAGGACTCCTTTGTGGGGAACCTCCCAAGAGAGTGTTCATGGATGCTAACTGGCTGTTCAAGAGGGGAAAGCAGGAGATAACTATGGTGAGTTTATTTGGAACATTCCATTCAGTTGCCAATGAACTCTCCAGGGGAGGCTTATGGCGGAAGCAATCAAAGAGAGAAGAGCAGAAGCTGGAAATGTAAATTTAAGCTGCTTCTTCATCAAAGCAAGAAGGGGTTGTAACCATGGATGTGTGAGGTTTGCAAAGTAGATGTCAAGGATAGCTGTACCTGAACATTAAATGAGAGAAAGGAGAGAAACTAATGAAAGAGGTAAAGAGTGACCAGGAAAGGGAAGGCATTGCAAATCCAGATGTGACTAAATCATTGAACAAGAATATTATGCTGTGTCAGGGGGGGAGGCAGGATGAGGGGAGAATGGGAGGTGCTTTTACAAATGTCATACAGCGGAGAGTTCAGAAGGGATGAGCCTTGAGAAAAGTCATTTAAATTTGGCCACAGTGAAATAATTACTGACCCTCAAACTGCAGATTCAATGAAGTAGTAAGAACAGAAGGTCAAAAATTAAGACAAGATGAAACTATCTATTGTAATATTTGAGGAGACAAATGGAAATTGGAAAGGGCAGATGGGTCAAAGGAAGATTCGTTTTTAATGTAAAAGAGATTGTGTAGAAGAGAGATTTCCTTAGTAGAAAAGAAGAAGAAAGCATTCACAAAAAGACTTCACAACAAGATAAACATAGTCATGTAGAAAGGTGGGCTAGAAAGAGGCCAGGCAGGTAGCAGATAGCAAAGTGGGAAAAGTACAGAGGAGCCAATGTGAGGAGATGGGAGGGCGTGTCTGGCCTAATATTTCATAGCGTCATGGAAAGATATACTTGACAGTTCCTCCTGCATACGTAATGAGTAACTAAATCACTCTACCGTATCTAGGCAATCTCTACTATACAGTCACCTTTTATGATCTGAGTTGGAAGAAAGCAAAAGTTTGAGGTCATCTACTGTACCCTGACAGCCAATGCATGTGTCTCTACAGCATCTCTAATGTGTGAGTCTCTGAATTTTCTGAAAACGTGAGGATGGACAGTGGGGAGGGGGTTTCCACTGTCATGCAGATCGATATTTCATTTACATATAATAATGATAAATGCCTGTATCACTGGGCTTCACCACACTCTTTTAGTCATCCCACCCAATGGAATGTATTGTAGAATCCACTGTCAAACCAAAGTAATGGAGGACCTGCCCTCAGCATCTCCGAATTGAGGCCTGCTTTGTGATTTCTGAGTGTCTTAAACTAGAGTACCCTGGGTATCAACCTAAATCATATCTGCCTTCCTGTTTATTGCATTTAGTGGACATTTATGGAATGCCCAGTATGTGCCAAGCATAATGTTAGGCACAAAAAGTGTGTAATTGCTAAGTTAACACCGTAGAGAAACCTCAAGCTACTGAGAACAAATATGCATCAATAGATGTCCTTTAGAATGTGTTAATACATTTGACAATGCACACACACACACACACACACACACACACACACTCACACACACACACAGCTGCTGCAACACAGTTACAGAGTCTGGGGTGACATTCTTTGTCTCTGACCACCTCTTTCCTTGCTTCTAGCATCCTTCCGTCTCCCTTGTACTCAATGAGTTTGTGTAACATTCTTGGGACTACCCTTGGCTCATAGCACTTGTTGCTGGTTGCTCAACTGCTACAGCACAGACGCCAAGCTCTCTGAATTAAGGTTGCTCTGGTGGCCAACCCCGACTCACCCCCACTGGTTACCTCAGTTTCCTCGAATAGCCTTTCTATGAAGTCTCGTTGGAAAACAAGCATGAGATTAGATCATTACAGGTACACTCCAAACTCTAAGCTCATGGGGGCCATATGACACTGGTATGCTCTTTAAATGTCTTATCCAAAAAAAATTTGTTCTTGGAAAAAATACTTGTTACTAAAAATATCTAACCCAACTCTGCCTCTCATTTATTGTGCAATTTAAGGAGTACCAGCAAATCTCTCCAAGCCTCAGTTTACATGTCTGTAAATAGGAATAATCACACCAACCAGTCAACCTCACAGAATCTGATGGCAATCAGGTTGAGCACTGTACCTGTAATAATCTTGTGTTGCTTCCAGCACTAAGCGTGTGAACTTGACAATCATCTGCTTGTTTTCCTCCTCTCCCTCCAACCCCCACTTCTCTCTTTAAGTGGATTTGACAAGATGAATCCAAAGTTCTTTTCTACCTATGATTTCACAAGTTTTCCATTTTAGTTAATCCAAATTTTACCAGGCATCTATCAATGGCTCTCATAAAACACTTATGGGAAAAAAGAAATTAATATATATAAGAAAACAATCCAAATGATTAGGGTCATAACAATGAAATGACTATTTCTAAAGAACTGGATAAACCTCTGCCTGAGAACAGAACTCTAGCCAAAAACTTAAGCTTTTGAAATGCTTAATTTTCAAAAAAATTAAAATGTGTTTAGGGATAGTATGGATACATTGATAAAAGTTTACACAGAGTTAGTTGCTGGCACTGAACTGGCAGAGAAATCTGTATAAAGACCACCAAAAACTATAGTAGAGTAGAACAGGAAATAAAAATCTACCCAGAAACAAGGTACTTTTACTGTGCACAAGCTCTAAAAATTAAGCAACTTCTTAAAACTGCTTCTTAAAACTAAAGGTAATTTATGACACTAGGGCGCCCATGCCATCTGTGAGCATGAGCAAATAAACCTAAATGAGCTGCAGTAATGAAGGGAAACCTGGCAGGCCTCTGCCCCTCCCCACAAGAGTTCCACCAACACAGAAGCATTCAATACACTCCGGCCTGTGCTGTCCTAAAATCCTTTCATTTGAGAATATACCTACAAAAGTCCAGTAGAATCCCTGGACAGATACCACTAACCAGGAAGATCTATGCCAACAGTGCAATTAATGGGACATAGATGCCACCTATCTCTTTTGCAAAATTCATAACAGATATCACCAGTTGATCATACACTTTTTCACTGGTGCCAGATACAATCCATCACTCGACTCAGAGCAACTACCACCGGCGCGTCAGGACTTCTTCCTGAGATAGACTTATCATCTCAGAGCAAAGTAATACTTGGTAGCCAGGCGATTAGATTCACAAGCAATAAAATGACTTATTTTATAGATATGAGGGCAATTCTGTGACATGGAAAGCATAGGAGACTACAGTAATAAAGCGACTCCAAAGTATTGGAAAATAAATAAAATATATTGCTGGCATAACATGAATGAAAACATGGATGTGTAGCCAAGGATGACTGAAAAAGCTCGGAGACTCTCAGGCCGTGAGAACCAAGCCCAACTGATACAGAGAAAAAGAATACTATATGTTGGGAGCCGCGGCCGAGCCCGGTCGCCTTACTTGGCGGACGTGAGGCCTGTAGGAAAGAGCAAAGCCTGAGCTAGATTACCCCTCCCATCGAGTGTGCTAAGATGGCGCTTGTCTCCTGCTTCCTGCTTGGTAAACAACCCGCTCTGTAAGATAGTCTGCCTAGCAACAACTGATGTTAGCCAATCAGCCCACATCGCGCGCTTTGAACTGATTGGCCACTGTAACCATATAAAAGTGAGTGCCTCTCCCGCCAGAGGGAGAAGCATGGAAGGAGCCGCGGGGAGCGGACCGGTTGAGGCTTCGGCCGGGTAGGATCCCGGGGCAGACTGTGAGGAAGACAAATAAAGAAAAGCTTGTCCACCACGAAACCCTGTTGCGTGCTGTTCCTGCCGGCCGGGAGCGACACCGACAACTATATACATTTCAGAAGGGGCATTGACTGGTGAACTGAAAAATGATGTCTGGAACTGGCTGCTGGCAATGCATATTGTCTCCTGCCCTTGGGCAATGGGGAGAGGAAGATTTATGCAGAAGACATGGAGTACTTCTGAATCTGCTGGGAAGCTAGCATTAATTACCTGGATCTCCTAACTCCCTACCTCTGACTTCTTCCTCTTCTCCCTAGGTTCATGCTTTTCACATAGACCAGCACTAAAGTGAATGCTTTGGTCATAGAGCCTTTAGACAATTGGTCCCCTATGTGGATTATGTTACTCTTTTGGTACAAACTTCAGTCCAATTGGTACTTAAATTTTTGTGAGACATTCACTCAGTCCTTTTCACTGATAAGCTGGTGTTTGAGCCATTTGTGGGGAGTTAGATTCAGTTGCCTTTCTCTTAGAGGGCAACAAGGTACTCTCCAGATGTGCTTACCCAGAGTGCCTACATAGTGACCATTGGTGCTTGCCAAGTAGTGACCCAGGAGATACATTTAAACATGGTTAAGCCAATGGAGACATTATTTCCTATCCATTACAAACACTTCACATAATACTATATATATATATATATATATATATATATATATATATATTAAAATTAAGCATTTTTATTAAGAATTCAGCACATAAAAATCATTGTGTTAAAATAGATTGGCTTCCTCTGCCTTCAAGGTAACTTAAGTGTTAGGGAGGTATTAGAGTTTGGATCTGGAATGCAATCAAAGACTTATACATAAAAGGCTTGGTCCCCAGTTGACGGCACTGCTGGAAGGTGGTGGAACCTTTAGGAGATGGGACCTAGTTAGAGGACATACGTTCCTAGTGATGTGTCACTCAAGGGTGCATTTTGCCTTAGACTTCCCTTCTCTCTGCCTCCTGACTGGCATGTGGAGGGCAGCTTTCACTACCACATGATTCTCACCATGAATGTTCACCCTTACCACAGACAAGAAGCAATGGAGCCAAGTAACAATGGACTGTACCCTCTGCAAACATGAGCAAAAATATATTTCTCTTCTTTTAAGTTATTCTAAAGTATTTTGTCACAGCACTGAAAAACTGACTAGCACAAAATGTATGAGACAGACACATACTCAAACGGCTCTCTATTCCCAAGGTTCTAGGGCACCTGATCCTCAAATCTTCCTGTGTGAAGGAAAGTGGCACACCCTTAGGAATTGTGAAGAATGAGCTTTGTAATTCCCTTAACTAGTTCTCTTAAATAGGCTCTTCTCCCTTTTCATTTTAATATCCAGCATCAAAGACTCATTGCAGAAAATATTGTGCATGTAACTCATTTAAATTTTCTTATATATAATTTCTACCAATTCACTTACACAGAATTCTGGAGAACTTTATCCACTGAAGAATTCATGGTTCACACTCATCAAAAAGTTAGCTCCTGCCTAAATCCACTAATCCACAGTGGAAAACTCCTTTGCCCACATATACTTTCTCTTTCTTCCTGGGCTTCCCGTAGACCAACAGGAATATCTAAGCCAGTTCTAGACAAAGGAGCAGATAGCTTTGTTTTGTATCTCCTTGAGTTCTCTTAAACAGGCTCTTCTGCCCTTTAATTTTAATATCCAGCACCAAAGACTCATTGTAGAAAATGCTTTGGCATGTAACTCATTTACGATCGCTTATATATAATTTCTGCCTATTCATTGACAGAGAATAATAATAACCATGTATGGAGTACCTAATAGGTGCCAGGTAATTTACATACATTATCTTATTTAATCTACACAAAAGAAGAAATCATTCTTCCCACCCCTTTTTCAGATAAGGAATCTAAATCTTAGAGAATGTAAGTAAATTATTTAAGGTCACATAGCTCTAAACTCAAACTCAGAGATTCAAGTGCAGATCTGCCAGACTTCAGAGTTGGTGGGTGCTCGGCCCCAAGTCTCTAAAGCTACCTGCCTTGCCACTTCCAGCTTTGTCCTGTGAGATGAGCTAAGTCTGGAAAAAGCAACCAGGAACAAAAGCTATGCTTAAAATTCTGAATTTCTGATGTTGTATTGATCCAGTCCTCTGCATTCTCCTCCTCCTCCTGCTTAGTCACAAGCAGAACACAAATTCTTGGGCTTTGAGGATTATGAGAGAAATACAATTCCCTACCAGGAGGAAGTCAAGGGAACACAATGTCTCTTTACATGCAAATATCTTAATTACAGCTGGTAAAGAAGATATTTGTATGGAAATTTATGTATTTTTATATGTTATATATTCAGTGTGTCTCACAAAACAAAAGGTCTTTTGCTCCTAGGAAGAGAAGTGGAGCCTGTTGGGATCCATCCATCACTGCCCTCCGCAGGAGTGGAGAGAGAATCAGGGACACAACACAGGCTCGTCACCTCCTGCAGCCTTTTCTCCTCTCCTCGGGATGGCTTCCAATAATGCTGCCTCCAGTCTGGAACTTTCTGATGGAGCATCTGCTCTGTCTTGTCTCCCTGGTGTTGATCCCCACAAAGTTGCTAGCATTCATAATGACAATGCCATCCCACCCATGCACCATATTTATTGACAGGAGAAAGCAATCCAGTTTCAGAGTTGCAGAAGAGGAGACCCAGTCTAGAAGACCACTCTCTCCTAGACTGCTCTCAGGAAGAGGAATTTATTTTTTTAACAGGGAAAAGGAGGGACATGTTTGCATTCCATTTGTTCTCCACGAGTCAAGACAATCCATGAATAAAATATTCACCAGCTGTTAGTTGTCCTGAGTGCTATGATGTCTATTTTTTAATAGACAAAGTGTACTTATCTCTGCTAAAGACATTGAATAAAATAGACTTATAACAGGTAGGATTAGATAATCCTGAGAACTTCTCACTTGTAAAGGAATGTTAAAAATTAGAAAGCAAAAGATAAATCTCTGATGATCATTTCCCTTTGCCACTGCTGGAAGGAAACTTGTGGGATCCCAGGAGAAGCTCCAGAAAAGGGCGAGCAGAGCATCTGTCTAGGACTATTTTGATGTCATTCTGCCTGGGGCCATCCAGGTGAAATAGATGACATTTAAGACTCCTTCCGTCTATGTGTTTCTTAAAGTTGAATGATGTGGCATTTGCTTATCTAGTTCTAACACCCTAGAGACACAAAATAGATTGGGTGGCCTAAAGATGCATTTTTTAAAAATCCATCCTGACCACAGTTTCACTGTTACTCACTCACAAGGTTGCAATCTAACTGCAAGAGACTCTTGAGTTCCAGGCTGTGGCCTGTAGTTTCCCTTTCTGAGCTGCACTGATTGCAAAGGTTTCTCTTCCATCCTCTACTGTGATTTCATCACCTTGTTCCTGTTGCCCTGTATTTCCATGACTGGCCATAGACTATGCACAATGGGAGGCTACTCTGTGCAGGGAGGTGAATGGTCCAAGTACGTTCACCTCATGGCTATAGTCAAGTAGTTCACCCTTCATCCTCATGGTCTTCAGACTGTCTACATCATCCTCACACCAGACTTCTGGGGACCCTTCTCCACATTCTGCTCTGCATGGACAGAATGCTTGGGTTGCAGGTAGATGTCTTACATCACCAGAGCATTTACCAGGAGTAAAGCATATAATGGTCTGGGAAGGATAGAAATAGAAGAGAACAGAGATGGAAGAAGAACTCAAATAATCCCCATCCGTGAAAAGTATAAACACAAAGTACAAAAACAATACTGTCCATGTAATTTATTAGGCTGATTTTCATCTGGTTACCAAAGGCAGAGCAGAAAAACGAACTTCAGTCACTAAACTAGATCCAGACAATAGTGAAAGAGTTTGTTTCAAAGCTAAGTATTGTTCTTATTTTATATATGTATTTAATTATATAATTTCATTACTGACAACTGAACTCAGGGCCTTTGTACCATTATTCCTCCAGCACTTTTCTTATTATTTTGTGAGACAGAATCTCACCAAATTGCCAAATTTTCCAGGCTAAGCCCAAACTTGCAAACCTCCTGTCTTAGCTTCCCAGAAGGCTGGCATTACAAGTGCCCACCACCACTTGTGATTTGTTCTCTTATTTTACCAGAAAGAAGATGACCTGAGATATTGAATAGCTGTGGTATGGGATCAATGCAATATTTGAGAATTTTCTAGATGATTTTGGTTTTATCCTGTATTTTGACCACATTTCTCTCCTTTGCTCAGGAAACTGAGCTCCTCCCTCTCACAGATCATTACACATCCCATACAGGATCACTTAATCCCATACAGGAAAAACCGAAAAAGATCACAGAACTGGGATCCAAATTCAAGATTATACAGAAAAAAATTATATTTCTAGTTCAAGTACTGTACAAACAGGACAGGAATCAAGAGCACTGTGTCCTAAGTCTTACTTAGACTTATCTCTGGATAGATTTCATTCTTGACTACATCCCAAAATGTATGATATTTTGTAAATAATCAGTGTGCAAATCCACTGGGTTTAATCAAGGAAACAAAGTTGTAATACTTATAATTAGCATAAATCTACCATACACAGTTCCCCCTCTATTCCTCCCCTTTTGTAGCTTTGTGCAGAGAAATAAATATTAACATTTACGTTGCTTCTCTAAATATACTTGAGAAGTGCATAGCAAAGCTCTGTGTCTCCTGCAGATCTCTGCTGTGACCACGCCTCCTAACCAGCACATCACCTTCCATCAAACCTGACAGAAACAGCAAACGGGTGCTACAGGGACAGAAGATCCCAGCAGGCCCATTCCTCCCTCTGGCCTCCTAATAGCTGCATTGGGAAAGATTAACTGGATCTCTGTCCACTTGTTGCTTAAACACGGTTGCCCAAGACTGCATGACTCTCAAGGATTCTTGGAAGAGTCTGGAATCACAAGTTTCTCACAAATCAGGGTTTCTCAGCAGCTCTGGCCTTGGTGTTGTAGGATAGCTTCTTATAGCTCACCTATCCCCATTCTGAAAACCTGAACTGGGAGCCCGGGGCCACCTGAGGGTGCCTGTAAGGTGCCCTGGAGTGGAGGGCTGTCGTCAAAGGAGAAGCAGCACCCTCTTACCCCTGTCTACCCACAGCAGTACCATCACCCTTAAATAAGGATTGGCTAAGTGTGATATGTAGATTCCCGGACCATAAAAAGGACATTAGTGAAAAACTGCTAAAAACCAGAGCAGCCTGAGTTTTATTAATAATTTATTCCACTGTTAATTTTTAAAATTTATTTACAAACACACCATGATTGCATGCAGTATCCACAGCAGGGAACATTGGGTGAAGGATGTATAAGAAGACAGTTTATGCTCACTTATCTTTGCAACTTTTGTAAAAATCTAAAATTAATCCAAATAAAATTTATCTTAGATAATGGAACGATCATGTTTTTAGGAATGAAATACAAATGTCTGCCCATTGTTCTCCACCATATAAATAAAAACATTGTTAACAAATTCCTAGAATATTTCAAAAACACCAGAGGAACAATTGTGCCCAGTTTGTGGGGCCCGGCTACAGGACAGCTGTGGGACTCCTCATCCTAGACAGTCAGCACCTTTTCCTTGCTTAGGACCTGGGTTTAATCCGGAGACACTAATGATTGAAGCTCCAGGGCTAAACCTGGCTAAGCTCCCGCCAAAGAGGGTCAGCATCCCTCAGGGACTGCTAGGTCCTGCTGCCTGGCCTTTCTCCACTGCTTAAAGCAGCATGCAAGTCTTCCTGCCGCTGGCCTCTGAGTAAGGGATTGTGATGGAGAAGCTAGCTGACTGGTAATCACTCTCTCGGAGGGAGATGAACCTGAACAATGTCATGAGGGTCCTTCCTCTTTGCATTAACTCAGGTCTCCAGTCAGAGGGACATGGACTAGAATGGCATCTAACTCTGGCAGCTCTCCAGCCTTCACCCAGCTCCTGGGAGGGATGCCATGTCTGCTCTACCCAGGCTGCATCTGAGATCATAACTCCTTCCCCTTTCTGAGGTAGACCTGTTTACTTCAGAGAGCAGAAATGTGCAGTGGAAGCACTGCCTTTCTCTACAGGGCAAAGACAGTAATATTCCCAGGCTGCCGTGCTGGGTTGCAAAGTCTAATGGGCAATTGGGTGCAAGGGAGCTCAGGAGGTTGCAGGGTAAGGCCACCATCAGCAAAGTTCCTATTGTGATTCAGTTATTGTGATTCAACTATAATTATCATCTGCATGCTCTTTCTGCTTCAGTGGGTTCAGAAGTTACAGGTTGGGTGACAGGAGGGTTGTCATTTACTGGCTGAGCCTCCCAAACTCCAACAAATAGCAGACAGCACAGTGGCACCATGTGATCCTGAAAGTCATGGCTTAAATTTGCAGCACTAGCTTTTACATGTAAAAACAAATAAGTTATTTCATAAGCCAGGGCTCTCTTCAATGTGCTACTAACTGCTTGACCTCCAACTGAGGACAAAGAATAAGTAGTCAAGACTGGGAAGAACCCTCGCTTTTCAGCTAAACAATCAGCGAATATTCTTGCTCATCATAAAACTAGAAGTCACTTGAGGAACTCTCTGATTAACTCTCAGTTCTGCTCAAACTCCTGTCCTGATGAATCCAAAAAAAAAAGTCCCCCCGTCCCAGACCAGTTGATACAGTTCTTGGGCATCTGTCTTAATCTCTCAGGAAACTCGTTTCTGGTAAGTTGATGAGCCATAAACATCTCTGGAATTCTCAGAATCTTCAGCAAGTGAAAATTGAACAAATCACCCAACCCATATTACCCATCTAATTTCAAGAAGGGGTAGAATTTCTCAGTTCTGTATTTTGATCTACCAGGGAAGAATCCCAGAATTTTGTCAGTTATCTAACCCTGTTCTGCACAATACCAGGAGGTTTTAATTAGAATATGCAGCATGTTCTGGATTCCTCCTTAGCTACCATGAATTTAAAGTACAAGCTGCTCTGGTTTGTGTTTCTTCTCTTTTTCTCCTAAGTACATTTCCTCACCTACTAACTTAGATGCCTTTTGATTTAGAACATGCCTCCTCACCCATCCAGGCCCTAGGTTGTGTCTCCTTGTCACTGTGTCTGTTCTGCTTTCAAAGAGAATAAATCAAAGCACCTTGATGGCAGGTGGGGCCAAGCTCCCCCAGAGTTTATAAATGCTGCATGACGCCAAGAGTTTCCAAGCAGAAGAGGAAAGGAACTTCTCAGGATGGCTTCCTGCACCCTCAGGAGTAGTAATAGAAAGTGCAGGTGCCTTGTCTTCTCTTTCTTAGAAAATTCTCAAATATGAGATGCTCTGATCTTCAACTGGAATACTGGAAGGGAAAGTGATTTCTCTGTTACAGTGATAGAGACCGTCAGCTGCCTAGTGTAAGCTACGTTTTTCTGTGTGAGACACATAGACACTCCATTTTTCAGCCTCCTTTATGAATTGCGGAGCCACCTGACTGGGGTCTTGCTATGAAAGGAAGTGACAAATGCCACATCCAGATCAGACCTATTAACGGTATGCCACACACATTCCCCTGCCAGCTGGCTAGAATGGAGCTGACGCCCAGGATGACAGAGGACACCACATTAAAAAGAGAGTAGATGCCATCAGAGTTCACTTGCTCATACTGCTATGTGACCCAGAAAGGAGTAGCATTTGTGTTGGATCCATTATGTAGTTTTGCATCTTTTTGTTACAGCAATTGGCCTACATTAACTGCCTTCAGATAAGCTTTGTTCAGCATGCCCATCTTGGCACTGCAAAAGGCAGTTATATTTCAGCTCCAATAGTAGTAACAGTGATTAATATTTATAGAGCATTTATCATCTGAAGAGCTTTATATGTATTAACTTGTAATCTTTATAGCAAAGGAAGGTATTAGGGCTGTTAACCCCATTTTACAGTTGGAGGCACAGAAAGGGTAAATAACTTGCCCAAAAGTCAGATAGTAGGGACTACAGGAGCAGAAATCGAAGCCCAGGCAGTGTGGATCCAAGTGCCTCCCATATTTACCATTGTTGAGGATGCATGAGGTCACCAATAAAATCAAATATTCGACCTGCCAGATAGGCTTGGTCTAGTATTCCCACACCCTAGGGATTACTGTTATCATCCTTTCCAGGGGCTGCTGTATTCTCTGATTTAGAACCCAGGACTGTACTACCAGATTCTAGGTCGGCTCTATGGTCTCATACTTATGTTTACCTAGAATTGGACACTTGCCTGTCTCCTCTGGACACACCCCAGATACTGCTTCTACTTCCTTAGACAGGAAGACTCGCACCTGCAGCCTGCTACTGAATCACCTCATCTTCAAAGCCTCAGGTCTCTTTGGTATCTGATTACCTCCCCTGTCTCCTCCTGGTCTGGCTGGCTGACTTCCTATATGACCTCAAATGCATATCTTGACTTCAGTCATTGACCTTTTTATTGGTTGTTATCACGCGCCAGGCTCTGTGCTAAGGACACAGCGCAGCAGGGAGAACAGAAAGATCCACTCCTGGCACTGTGGTTGTGTGGGATCACAGTGCCCTTGCCCATCCTTCCCAGACAGGACAGCAGCATATCACCTCCCCTCAATTAGAACATCCTTCCCTGAAGGGTACTCTAAACTTTTCTTTATTCTAAATTTGATCACCCAGTCTCTCCGTGTTCTTTGATGTGCTGAAGGTTTAACGGTGCCCAGAACTCATCCTCATAGAAGCCAGTTTAAAAGAAAATCTTGGGATCACTGAGTCAAAGATCCACAGGAAGAAGAGCTGTCTGTCACCAAGCCCCTTCTTAAGAAGACAGAGCACTCTGCTCTGGGGCTTTGCTGTGGTGATGTTTGTTTTCACTATCTAAATGTGTGGCAGGAAATTTGGCAGCTCACCTTTGTAGATCGTTTGCATGCCACTTACGTATGAGCCAGATGGTGCCTCTTTGTTTCAAGAAATGAAAAATGAAAAACACTATGCGAAGTGGTTTATCTCTATCGTTCTTCCTGCCCTCTAATGTATACCCTAAAATCCTCACTGAGCAGGTGTGCATGTACACACACACACACACACACACACACACACACACACACATACCCCTAGATTTTCTGTGTTATCTGCATTAGGAATGAGAAGAAAGCAAACCCTTGGGCCCTGTAATCAACAGTAGCAGAGAGGTCCAAACATTCCCTGGGAATCAGCTTGCAGAGAAAATCTTTCACAGTATTTTCTCCATCTGAAAAAAATCACTGTGCTCCTCGGGGCCTAAGTCAGTGCACACTGAACGACAAAGTCTTGCATAAATCACCCAAACAGGGGCTAAGCTCTAAGACTCATGAGTGAGACCATGTAAACACTAACCAGAAAAAGAAACAAGATGTGGGGCCAGGGATTTAGCTCAGTGGCATAAGTGCCTGCCTGGCAAGCACAAAGTTGTAAATTTGATCCCTGATACTTAAAAAAAGAATAAAGAAAAGAAAGAAAGAAATAAGTGTGGTGACCTAGTATTTCTATGTAAGTTGAAATCTTAAGAAGAAAATTATCCTGAGTTGACCAATTTAAAGACCTACCCCTTTGGACCAGTTGTGTGTTCCAGTGTATTTTCTCAGTGGTCAAAAGGTCTCTCTTTCTGACCCAGAAATTGTGTCTGGAAATCAGAATACCTCCAGAGTACTCTTATCTTGGGTAGGTAAAAAGCACATAGGAAGATTAAGAAAAAAAAAGCATAGTTTACCCTCTGAGTAGTGTATTACTGACTCTTTTAAACAAATTAACTTGCTTAACATCAACAAAACAAAACTCTGTTGAGTAAATATTTTTGTCCTCGTTTTTAAAGTAAGAGTTTGAATGGAGCTTAGGGACACGGCGTTGAGATTACATGACAACTAATGACACTCAAGCATCAGAAAGTGAGCACAGGTGAGATTATGCCCAAATCCAAGAATTTCCTTGTCTTCCCAAAGTCTCCAAGATAAGGAGACTTCAGGGTACATAACTGTGAGCTCAAGGACATTTACCGAAGAGTGCAAAAGGAGGAGCTGTGTTCACATTAGGATGTTATGAGGTCCGTGAAGATATGATATAATCTGCTCTTTTATGTTTATATTATACATAAAGAGAATATACTATTTCCACACCAGCTGCAGAATACTCAAAATGCTAAGATTTTACTCCCATTGCTAGCCTGTCTTTTCTCATTTCACCTCGGAGCCAGAGGCATATGTTTGCAAGCCAGCTGTGCTCACCTAACAACCTGGCATAGCACTCACGATGAAAGAATGGAAGCTACCCGGGGTGCAGGTACCCCCCATTCCCTTCCCCTTCCTTCAGTCTGCCCTAACAGCTATGCTAAGTGAGATGGGTTTAATCCTTGATTTTTTCCCCCCAGGAGTAAAGAGCAACAGCTTATAGCTATTAAAGCAAGGACAAAAACGTATCTTTCTCCTTACTCAGTTTTTTCTTTAAACCAGGACCAAGAACTATTAAGTGCAAAGCTACAAGCCTCTCTGAAGGCTCAGTTGGCACATTCAGACACGGTTTCCCAAGACCCTGGTGAAGCCAGTAGAGACCACTTTGGCATAACTAAATATCTGCCTTTCACAGAGAAAAAGAAAACAAGACTGAAAAACAGCGAGCCAGTCCTTTCATCAACACCACCATAAATCAGATTTCAGTCCGGCAAACCAGCAAACCTTACTAGACAGAGTGCAAAGGCATTAAATGGTGCCAGCCCCAGCTCAGCACTAAGAAATCCATGACCCACGGGCCCCCTTAGTAACCACACCAATGCCTCTTTTGGAAACAACTGCTATAGATGCTAAACAAAGACTCCTCGTTGATTATTTCCTGGCAGGTCTGCGCTGGACATCAGTCTATGGCTCTTGCCCACTGTGCTCTCTCTCGTTTCCTACAGAAGCTGCCCACTCTGCGATGGGCATTCCACTTTCTCCACCTTAGGTCTGCTTTGCCTTAGGTATGCTTATCATGGTGTATCATTTGCCATTTTTTCACTGTACCATGAACAAATCACTCTGCAGTTGTAAAACACATTTCTCATACATTCCCTTTTTCTTTGCTAAAATGAAATTCCTTGAGTGATCGGTTTTAACGCATGAATGATCTTGTTTAGGCAGAGCCATCAGGAGCATGCAGATAGCCTGCTCTGCACACTAAAGCCAACCCCCAATTCCTAGCCTCCTGATCTGCCAAGCTCAGGCAATAAGACAGTTACACCGGGGCTCTTTGGATCACATATGACCATTTATTCCCTATGAATAAAATCAGACAATTTGCCTTTTCCCTTAATACAGACTGAATAAACTGTGTTAAACCTGACTGCCAAGTAAAGGCTGAGGGACTTGGAAGGTTGACTTGATCACGAAAGTGGACCTGTCATGAATAGGATTTGTGCCCTTTTAAAAGAAGCCTCAGTGAGATCCTTTGCACCTTCTGCTGTGTGAGGTTGCAGTGAAAAGAACGTCATGTCAGAACCAAGAGCCAGGCCTCCATTAGACCCAGAAGCTGTCAGAGCCTTGATCTTGGACTTCCAGGCTCCACAACCATGAGAAATAAAATGTTTATTGTAAGCATCCCAGCTCAGGGCATTTTATTATGGTAGCCCAAATAGACTACAACACCCTGATACCTTTAAACCATTACCTATCTCCTTCTTTATACTACCTGTCCAGATTCTTTCCCCAGATGACATCCCCAGAGTAAATCTCTTCCACCTTATACAGCAGCAGTCCCCAACCTTTTGGGCACTAGGGGCAGGTTTCATGGGAGACAATTTTTCTGTAGATATGGGGTGGGGTGTAGGTGGGGTTGGGAAGGCATCATTTCAGAATGATGCGAAGGAGCGTGCAGCCTATTTCCCTTAACACACCTGTTACACTACTGCTTGCAGTAGGGTTTGTGCTCCTGTAGGAATCCAATGCCCTGGTGATGTGAGAGCAGGCGAAGCTCAGGCAGTGATGTGACAAAAGAGAGCAGATGCAAATACAAAGAAGCTTTGCTTGATCAACTAACAGTTGCTCGCTTCCTGCTGTAGGGCTCCAGTCCTAACAGACTACAATCTAGTACTGGTCCGTGGCCTGGGGCTTGGGAAACCCTGTTTTAGAAGCATCTTCTTCTCCATCAATTTGCAGATATTATCTCATCTCTGAGTCTCAAGTGAAACCTACATTTTCCTGTCAGGGAAAAGTGGCATTCGTAACTATTCACCCTTTCCCTGGCAAGAATAAGCCAGAACCACTCAGTGATCCATGGGAACTTCCCAAAGTCTAAAGGAAAAGGGTTCAGGGAGCAAAATAAAATCCTATTAACATGAAGTAGACAAGTGTCTGGGAGGAAAACTGAGTATGTTAGCTCCCCTCATAATTATAATTTTTTCCCTAAAATCTAAACTGCCCTTTCTCCAAAGCTAGAAACTTATAAAATGCTTTATTTCCTCATCTTTGCAAACACTAAGATTTTCTGCTCAGTAATATATTCACCATTTCTGATAGTTTACTTTGGGTTCTACTTTTCATGAAGATCTACCTTTAGAAACATGATTATCCTCACATACTCACAAGATAATTCCAGGGAATCAAATGTGGCCAGAGTAAGATTGGATCAGAGTCTAGGTGGAAAGATGCTAACATATAGCACCATGCTGGACTTGTGTGGGTGGGAGTTTGGGCATATATATATATACAATTCTGATTGCATAAAGAATGGACATGAGTGTAAGTAAGAACACAATGCACAATGCACATGTTATTGGAATGTACAGATACAGCAGTCTGGTCAGATGTCCGAAAAGGTAGCTTGCCGAGACAATAATAAACAGGTGTGTTAAGAAGCAGGAGCAGCCAAAGGATGATTATTGAGTGCATGTCTGTGCAAGCATGAGTATATATATGCACCGCAGTGACAGGGTTAATGGACAATGACAAAGACCTGTAAGCAAGGTACTAGCTCTGCCACTGAGCCCTGCAGCTGGGAAAGTCACCTTACCCTGTAGTAATCGGTGCTGTAGACATCTCTGGACATGCCAAAGTCTCCAATCTTCACCAGCAGGTTGGCTCCAACCAGGCAATTCCTTGTGGCCAGGTCCCTGTGCACAAAGTGCTGGGAGGCCAGGTACACCATGCCCGAGGCGATTTGACTGGCGATGTGGAGCATTTGAGAGAGCCCTAGCTCACCCTTGGCCTGGCGTGGCTGCCCATCCACAAGGATCATCGCATCCGGCCCATGGGCCCTTCAAGGAGGTGGGAAGGAGAGAGAGGGAGCAGAGAGAATTCAGGAGATCAAGGGAAAAGGCCTTGTTGGTTCCCAGTACTCTGGAACGCCCCATAGAAATGAATGAAATTCCTCTTCCCATGTTGCCTATGGCCTATTTCTTTTTACCCAAAATTACACTGAGTGTGGGGGAGGGTGAAACTCTACAGCCAGATCCCCAACTAAGCTGACAGCCCAGACACACTTGAAAGGAACCGAAAATAAACATCATATATATATATATATATATATATATATATATATATATATATATTTTACTGCTTACTATGATTTTCCCAAGTGTTAGATATTCATTATAGAATAATTAATAAAATGAAAACTAACTCCAAATAGCCCTTACTCTGTACCAAGCACTGTCCTGGTTGTTTTAAATATAGTCAGTTCTTTCTACCCCAATTTTGAAATAAAGAAACTGAGGCACAAAATGATGAAGTCACTCACTCAAAGTCCCCAAGGACCCAAAATGGATGTGTGAGTAACCACCTGTGATACAAAGGGGGCCTCTAGGAGGGTTTAGAACTTCTGCCCAGGAGCTGCCCCTGGGTTCCCATTGGGTAGGCAGGGCTGTTCCCACACCATCCTAGTGCTGGTGCTCTCAGGGGCTCCCACATCTGCACAGTAAACAATAGGACACCCTCGAATCCATACTTCCAGCCACCCCACCACACTTCTAAAGACCAGATCATTGGCAATAGCAGCAGGAGAGGATGGAGGGACCCTGCGCTTCTGAAGCAGAGGCCTGGAGAGCCCCACACCCTTTCCATCCCAAATCGAGGGCTGGAATTGTTATCCTAACACCTTGCCCTGTCATATCAGTCATTTTTAGTGTTCACTCTTTCCTCCAGAAAGCCCAATGAGCCATAACCATGGCCAGGGCTCTTATTTATGAAGTAGTGGGCTAAGGGGCCCTGGTGTACAAAGCCTGTTTTACTGCTTCTCCAGTGTCCAGTGAAAGGCGCCATTAAATATGAGCGCACTCATTTTATATCTCCAGTGGGCTCTGCCTACCACACTACTTGGACAGAGAGCTGCTGTGTCCATCAACGAGGGAGGCAATCAGCAGACAAGACCCCTCCTGTGCACTAGGAGAGCTCATCCACCTGCCTCCACACATGGCCACCTGAGAAGGAGGGAGCAGGCAGGGCTGGCCTGGGACGAGCAGCCAAGAAGCCAGGTGCCCAGAAGGGTTGGGTGACCTGTGGCTAAGAACTTCCTGTGTTAGGGTATTCTGGGGGAACTCAGCCTTGATTGGCGGAACCAAGGGAGACAGCATCTCCTGGGAGTCTGGTCAGCCAATGATACTGCAAAAATATCCCAGGAAAAACGTCCCAGGAAAACTGTTGGGCCTTGATTTGGACAGACTTGGCCATGATGTTTTTAGGAAGGAACCCAAAAAGTGACACAGAGGTCTCTTGAATGTCAGGAAGTCCCTGCAGAACTGTGCTCACATGCAAGCCTTCCTTGTACTTGTCTGTCACATGTGCCACAGATGTGGCTCTTCAGCTTCTGTGTTGCCTTCTGTGTTTGTTTCTGTTTTGTTTTGGGGGTTTTCCTCTGTTTTTCTTTTTCTTCTTTTCTGTTTCTCCCACCTCTTGCCTTTACTCTCATTCCCCCTTGTGTCTCTCCTTTGTATTCTTTTTCCTTCCTCTTTATACTGAGTATGCTCGTGGAATAGGGAGATACCCAGGAGCTCTCTTCTACCCCGCTGGTAGCACCTGAGAATGCTGGATCTATGGAGAGAGAGTGGGGGGACTCTGGGACATGTTGCTCTGACCTCAGAGGAACAGAATCACCAGGAGAAGGAGACCTTGAGTATCGAGAAAATACTTCCAGAGTTAGAAGCTACTATGGCTCATAGTTTTCAAAGAATAGCAATAATTTTATTATTAATAACTTTCATAGTAGCTACCATTATCTAAACACCTAGCTACATGCAGAACTCAGCATTGTACCTGTGTGGACAGTAAACAGGGCAACAACTCTGTGCAACAGTTACTGATAGTTGTGTCTTTTAAAAAAGAAAATAGAGGTTTTATAATGTGCCCTAGTTATAACTAAGATGTAACAAATCTACTGGGATATAAACCCAGGACTGTTTTATGTTAAGATCTGAGTTCTCCAGGAAAGAAATCAATTTTCTTGTGAATGCAGGGTTGGGAGGTACAGAACACGCTATAGCAGATACTTTAAATTCTTCCAGGACTTTTTTCTTTAGAAATCCATTTCATAAGCAGAGGTCCAAAGACTCCTCTAGTCTCTCACTTGATATCGGTTCTTTCCATTCTCCCTCAGCACTCTATTAAATGTTTCACTTTGAAGAGATAGTCATTGGATTTTTAGCAAGTAGGCTAGAGCCTTCCACTGGAAATCCCATTCTTAGCCATGGAACTCGGTAGGATCCAAATAGTCCTGTAGCAGAGATCACACTCCAGGCGTCAAGGCCTGAGTGTTCAGCCTGCTTCTTGAGCCCCTCACACAAGACCAGCCCACATGTGAACACTCCCGGGGAGGTGGCAGCTGTGGCAGCTGCCCGAGGAGGTCCTAACTCTGCCCTAGGGGTGAGATCCTGTCTTCTCCGGAGAAAATAGATCCACCTTGCAACTGCATCCAGAGCTTTGGCTGGGGCTCCAGTCTTTTACCAGTTCTATCGTGATCCTCTCAAAGTCCAAATAATCTTTCTCCAGGCTTAGAGACCATACATTGATTCTTTCTAGAATAAGGTTATCCAAATAGAACATTCAAATGATGGATTTATCCAGACTTTTCCCTGCTCAGTGTGTTAGTTACTACCTACTTGTGGTTACCCAACTCTTGAAATATGGCCAGTGAGACCAAGAAAACAAACTGCCAATTTTATTTAACACTGATTAATGTAAATCTGTGTTTAAATAGCCACGTGTGGCTACTCTACTGGATGACATAGTTACAGAATTTACTCCCAGAAAACTTGCTCCTTTTTTTTCAACCATTTCTGCCTTCTGATGAGTTTGTAACATGTACCTTACCATCCATCATCAAAATGTCTTTGGCAAGAAGGTTATCAGGATGGCTGTGAGACATTCACTTTACTTTAGAAGTGAGGCATTTAAGACACAATAAAGGGCAGCTCTCTGCAACACTGGGGAAGGATGACTCTGGAAACTTGGAGTCGTCAGACACAGGCTGGAGGGCGCTCGAGATTCTCCCAGGCACCCATTCTAGACCAGACTCTTCTAAGCCCACCTGAGAACCAAGAAAAAGGGTGTAGGCCTCTTAAGGTAAGAACAAATGCCTGCATCCAGCTAAGGTGACAGAGGATACACATCTGAGAATGTGTGTCTCATCCTGAGATTAAGAGCACAGAGGGGAACGGATGACTTCAGAGAAAACCCAGGGGCTTGGTGCATCTGGGGTCAGGGATGGAGGAGAAGACAGCATTCTTGGCTCACCTGAGGAACTTGTTCAGGTCTCCATGTTTCATGTACTCAAAGACCATGATGAGGGGGTCCCCATCGCCACACACACCATAGAACTTGACGATGTGCTCATGCTGCAGGTTTGTGAGCAGCTCAGCTTCCCTCTGGAAATCCTTCCGAGCGGCCAGGGTGGGATCCTTCAGAGCCTGAGAACAGCATGACATCAGCTCTTAGCAACCAGAGGGCAGGCAGCGGTCTTCTGTACTGTTGGAACTGGCTTCCACATTCTGCTGCGTACCCAGTAAATAAGATTTGAAACAAACTTAAAGACAGTGAAGCTAACCCGTATTGCAAGGCCTGCCCACTTCCTCCTTCAGTACTTTGATCCTAGTAGAAAGAAAGCCACTTTCTGACTCCCACATTACATACATTGCCCAGAGATGTCAAACTGTGCCCACTCCTGAGCTCCAGGCTTCCACCTCAAACTATGTCCATCTCAGAGCCCCGAGTCTCCTCTGAAGTGTGAGTGACGGGAGACCAGGGCAGGAAGTGGAAAGCCTGATAGGAAGTGAAGATCCTGCTCTAAGTTTCCTTTAAAGAAATGGTCCCACTGTTAAAATAAATAGTGCAAACACCAATGTTCCAATGGCTTCACCTTGTAAACTAGCACACACCCATAGCCCACCAGATCAGGCAGGCAATGTGCCTCAGACTTCTTGTCTTCTCAACCTTTGATTTTCAGTGGCAAATGAGTTAGTATTTGTAGAAAAGAGTGATTAATTTGGGTTCTGGAAGACATGGTGTACTTCTATCAGAGATTTGGAGGTAGCACTGGAGGTAAGTGGAATGGTAGCTGTGGGAATGGCGGTTAAAAGACAGAAACTCTAGATACACCCAGAAACAGGGAGAGGACCACAAAGTCCCAGTGCAGGATCAGAAGGGTGGGCGTCCTATGGCCACCAAGATGTTCTTGTGGACGAGAGGCTGGTGTGAGAGACAAGCACACATCAGGCTGCTTCCTGATTCGGGAAGAATAACACACCCTGGAAAAGGGTAAGCTGCCAATGTGTTTTCAGCACCAGAGAGGGACATGAAACCCAAACTGTACTTTGAGTGCATCTGTAGGCACTGCCCTGGGAGTGGGCGGTGCTGGCAGGATTGACCGTGATGTGTGCAGAGGAGGGGGCTCTCTGCCAAGGAAGGAGCCTCTCCCACAGTTTAGTAACCTCAGCAGACACAAAGCTGACAATAAGGAAGTGAATGTGAAATTCCCTTACCATTGTCAGGTTAGCAAAGATCTAGAAAGTATGGAGAATGGTTTGCCCTCTCTGCTGGCATCTGGTCTTTTATGATTAGTCGGGCTGACTGACCTCCCTGGAGGACCTCCCCCAGCCTCCTAGGCTGAGAGCCTTCTCATGTCACTGCAGCTCCATTAAGTAAAATCTATAGGGCCCTCTGGATTCCAGTCCTGCAATACTGTGAATCAAGATGCATCATACTTCATTATTGGCACACCCTAAGGAAGGAGACTCAACACAGGAAGGGCTCTAAATGCTACCTACTCCTTCCTCCCTGCTCCTTTGTGGAGCTGGAGCAGGCCTCTTTGGTAGTCAGCCCATATTCACACATCTTAACTTACAGAAAGCTACAGTGACTATATCAGTGCTCCGCTAGTGAGCTTCGGGGTTCTAGAGTCCTGCCCTGCAGGTCAACTCCCACCCAAACTTTAACCAACAACATCTCCTTTTTGTTAAAATTTGGAAAGTTTCACCAGTGTTTGATTAAATGACACTAATTACAAAAACTGTGACTGTTATTCTAGCATAATTTTCCATTTTACCGATCAGAAAACTGAGACCTGGAAAGGGGAAGTGGCTTGACAAAGATCGTGCAACATGCAATGGCGTGGGTCTGGAGTTGAGGATAATTGTTTGCCCAGCATACCTGTCTGAATTAATTTACCAAAGGAACTAGTCACTAGACAGATCCCTCGGAGTACAATGAAAAGATGAACAGGGAAGAGTGTGGGGAAAAGTACAGATATGGGCCACCAGCAGAGCAACTGGGTCCACGGAGGGAAGACAAAGGGGAGAAAGTAAGTAGGATAATTATACCAGTTCATAGTTGATTCCTATTAGAATAAATTGTACACAATTGTCCGCTTCAGCTTAGGAGGCCACCCTTGAGAAAAAGGAAGAGCTGTTGTGTCCACTGACTGCCAGCATGCAAGCCACAGACCCACGGATAGGCAGCCTCTCTCAGTGACCCAGCTCCTGGCCCCAGCTCCGAGCTACATGGGCTGGGCATGGGTGTAGGATGACGGGGAGTGACGTATTTATTTTCACGTAGAAGAAGGCACAAAAGGGTGGGAGCACCCAGCTTGGGTAGGACGGGAGAATATAAAGATTTATGCGAACACTGGATTTATGAGAAGGAAAAGTAGATCAAATTTGGGGCCAGCCAAATGGCCTCTCTCCATCTCTTTAAATCACTCTCCCGCAGTCTGGACACTGGAGGCAGCTGTGGGTTATTTCTGTTCTCAGCTCCGGAGCAGCCCCGGCCAAGGTCCCCAGGCTGGCACTCTGTCCTGCAAGGCTGACTTGAGCTCCTCGTCTGAGAGCTGAAACACAAAGCAACTCTGTTTCTCTGGGTCTTCCACCCCTCTTCTCTGCCTGAACACTCAGTTTTCCATCTAGTGGGTCAGGCCTGAAGTTCTTACGTCACTGTCAAAATGTGGGGTGTAGCAGTTGGGGTTCCAAACTGCAAGTGGCCATAATCTCCAGGGATTGATGCAATTGGGGCCAGGATGGCAGGAGAATAATGAGGAGGAGAACTGGGCCAACAGATCTCTTGGCCTTCACAGGGGAGTCCACAACCAGGACTTTCTTCATTACTGGAAAACGGCAAGATGGGTCACCAGTCAGTGGGCTCAGACAGAACTGGTATTTCTCAGAATCACCAGCTGCTGGTGGAGGTCCAGGGTCTTGCCAAGGAGTCTCTGAAACAAGCAAAGCTCCTGAGCCTTGCACGTGGGCAAACAGGAGAGCTGAAAATGGCTTCCTTGTCTTCCTCTTTTTGCTCCAAAGCTGGAAGACACTTCCCTTTTGGTCTTTCCCTCTATATGCACCTGCACCTGCAGGCTGGACTGCAAGAACACCACCGCTCACAGCCCAGCACTGCCCAGGTGAGCTCCAGCTTTCTCTGGTCCAACCCAAGGCTGCCGGCTTCTGCTTTTTTTTCTTGTTAGGAGAAGGTATCTCAAGGGACATTTGGCTTCAGATTTCATTACTGTCTGAAACCAACTTCATTATATACTGAGAGTGAGGCACGTTTCCAAGTATTCAAACTCGTAGAGGTTCAAACACACGCACACACGCACGCACACACGCACCAATCAAGTCCTGTTACTATGAAAAACACTTTTCTTTTAATCTCTCAAAAGCCCCTCTCTCTTTCCTCTGCGAGATTTGAAAATGAGCCTGCAGGAAGATAGGCAGTTGTCACACATACAGGGGTCCTTTCTCATTTGTCCATCTGGGTTAAAATTTGTCTTTGACTTCCTATTGTTTTCAGATAAAATTTAAAGTCTTAAACACAGGCTAAAAATATGGCCTCCACATCTCTCTCACCTCTTTCTCCCTCATCCATTATATTTCAATCTCCCTGGTGTAAAAGTCTTTTGTACACATTAAGTTTTTATTTTTCTCAGGGCCTTTGCACTTGCTGTTCTTTTGGTCAGAGAGCCTTCAACTATACCTACCATTTATTACCCCTGCAGAAAATACAGACCAGTGGATGAGACGCTTGCCGCTTCCTACTAGTTAGAAATCAGAAAGATACTTTTGTCCCAGACAAGGCTTACCAAATGTTGGTTCACATTATCCCCAAATTCATTCATGACAGTTAAAGCTGTTAATGCAGTCACATGAAATGTTACAGAAACCAGTGAAATGTAAGTGAAGAGTGGGCGGTTTTTATGGACCATAAGATGCATGTTTTGGGAAGATCTGTTAAAGAGCAATAGTCAAAAACACTACTAAACATGGAGAAAAAACATTAAAATTTGAGAAAACAATAAAAAGTTGAGATTTTATCCTCAGATTGTTTTGCAAATATTTTAAGTTTCTGCTCCAATTGAAAGCAACTGTAACTAGCCAGGCAGGGAGAAGCAGGCCTTTAACCCCAGCACTCTGGGGGGCTGAGATGGGAGGACCACAAGTTTGAACTTCACCTAATCAATTTAGGGACTTAATGAGATCCTATCTCAAAATAAAAAGAGCTGAGGATAGAGCTCAGTGCAAAGACACTGGGTTCAATCCCTAGGAAACAAACAAGCAAACAAAAATCTATAACTAGAAATCATAAACACTATAAACAAAGACAAAACAGCCCTCCAAACTCAGAAACTGAAGTTCTGACTTATTGGAAGAATGTAATGTTAAATCCAAGTGATTACAATAGTCGATAACCAGAATGGGAATTTCCTACAGATCAATACATGTGAGACAAATGGACTCATAAAAGATTTTTAAATAAGTAAATGCAGCCAGGGAATTAAGAAATAATTACTTTTTAAAAAATGGGAAAGCATGCAGTAAGAATAGGAAGAAATAAAACTAAGATAACATAAAAATCACAGACCAATTAGATATCCTGGAAATAAACTATATGATTATCAAAGCGAAAACCTCCACAGACATAAAACACTCTAGAACAGATAAAATCACAAGAAGAATCCATGGTAGGAAGTGTGATGAGCTTCACCCCAGACAGACCAAGGGCACACAGAGAAGGAAGACAGAAAAAAAAGTGAGGAAGGCCTCATTCCCCTACCTGCAGAGGAAGTTTACCTGGCTTTGAGAACAATGTAAGGTACTGTTTGTTAAATGATTATTTGAAAATGGCATCAGCAATTTAAAAATTTTCATGAATTCTGCTACACCTACCCCAGGACTTATAATGGTTCTACTTACAATTTTTCAACATCTCAAAGGCTAAAAGGACCTGCCTGGAGAAGACACCTTCCACTGAATCTTGATCTTGTCCTGGATTAGCAAATGTGATCAGGCACTCACTGGTGATAGCGGGGAGTGGCGGCAGGGACCCACCATTTGCAGGCAGCCACATAATCACAGGAAAATCAGTGATACTCTCAGTCATCATGTGACTAAACTGGTACTCAGGTGAATCGATTATTTTTAATCTAAGGATCTTTCCAATTTACCGTGGATTTATGAGCACACAGCCTCACTTAAGAGGCACCTATATTTTAATGTCAAGCTCTTACCACACATACACACAAGTTATGCTCTGTCTTGTCCGATTCCCCATTTCTTTCACAAGATATTCACCTTGGCTTCCCAGTGGGCCACAGCGCTTTAAAAAGAGAACCTAAGTTTCCACTCCTTGGCTTCCACCACAGCATCTGCTGGACAAAAATATTCTGGGCAATTGATTTAAAATCACAATTTGGAGAAAAACTTTGAGTGTAATCTGGAGTTACACTTGCAAGTGTTCTCTCTAAGAACCAAATGTCCCTACATAAATACTGATCAAAAAGAAAGGATTGCAAAAAAATGAGAAAACTGTGGAAAGGACAGGGAACAGGGAAGGCCACTTCTCTCCTTGTCCTGAGAGGTGGTCAGAACCCTCAGGGCTGCTCACTGGGAGAATTCAGTGGGTAGAAAATGGTGTGAATTCCCAGAGTGCTCCTCTCCTCGAGGTTCCCAGGCCCAGGAAGAGAAGGAAATCCTTTTCAAAGGATGCAAACAGTAACAGATTTTTTGCATTATCCAGTCTGGGTACCACCACCAGTGCCAGACCACTAGGGGAAATGTTTCCTGGGGTTTTGGCCATCATCTAATTTCCTGCTCAAATTGCAAAACTGATTCACTTGCCAGTCCCCAGACGGAGGCTGGAACACCCAGTAGATTAGCGTCATCCTACACAATAAGAGCGCAAGGATAGACTGATTCCCACTTCATGAGCAAAAATTAGAAACATTTCCACATCCCCGATCCAAGTTATTTAAAGATATCCTTGCTTCTTTGACCAGCCCATGTCACTGGAGACACAATGAACAAACCCGTTCATAGGAGTGCAGCAAGGGCAAACACTGGCCTTGTGTGGGCCAAAGCTCTAGCTTTTCTTTATTTTCCAAAAGACAGGTCAGCAACTTACACTGCTTTCATAAAAAGTGCTGTTAGAAAGCAACTGATTTTACTGGCTAACATGGTTTATGCTTCTTTCTCACAATATAAACAGAGTTGAATAGCTGCAATGGGAAGTGTATAGTCCTTAAAGCCTAGATATTTACTCCCCGGCTCTCTGGAGAAGTTTGATGAGCCCTTACCACAGTCTACTCAAGCTTCACACGCGTGTGTGTCACTGTCTCACCACAGTCTGTAACACCAGCGTCAGTTATAAAGATTATGATAAAGACAAATAGCAACTGCTCTACATTGAGAATTTTCTATGTCCCAAACACTAAGGATTATTAGATTATAATTCCTATTATGCAGATTAGGAAACTGAAGCCCAAAGAAGGTAAATGCCCTGCAACTGGTCACACACACACCAGCAATGAAGCTGGGATTTCTACCCAGGCTCTCTGATCCTCTTGCCAGGCCTGTGCCCTGTAAGTCTCTGCCTGCATCCATTGCGTGACTCAAAAGCACAAAACTCTTTATGACTACTCAACTCTGCCCATGTGATGGAAAAGCAGCATAAACAATACATTAACCAGCAAGGATGGATGCTTTCCAACAAATATTTTACAAAAGCAGATATAGATTGCTGACCTCTGTTCCAGAAAATAAAGTATTGCCTCATAAAGGTGAATGATTATCTTTGCTTTATGAAAATGCCTTTTTCATGCCTTCAAATGCTGCAGTGCTAAGGATGAGACCCTTCTGAGCCCCAAGAGAGATTCTTCACAGGTGATTGTGTCTCTTGTCCCCAGCCCAGTGCCAGCCCACATCCCAGAATAGTACACAGACTCTCAGTTCCAGTCAGGAAGGTCATTCAGGCTCCTGAATCCAGAACAGACCTCCAGAGACTAATAGGGACCCTAGGAGCTTACAGACTTCCTGTTTGTGTCAACCATGGCCAATGACCTGCTTAGAACCAGTCTAAAAGAGAAGCTCATCACTGCTGGAGCAAAAGTGGAGGAGGCAATTGGCAAAAGCAGGCAACTCAGCTCTAGATCAACTCTAGATCGGTCCTCAGGCAGTGGCCCCCAGGCTCCTGGGACAACTTTCCATCACCCAGCCCTGCTCCTGCAAAATGGTCAAGTGTCTTTCACAGTACACAGAGCACTGTGAAGGGTGAGCTGGGACCTCCAGAGAAAAACCAGGGCCTTCACCAGGATGCCTTGTTCCCCAGACACAACTTCCCAGAACCTTTGACCTCCAACTGCAAAGGAAGTTGATTTGGATCCATTTGAAATTTTGTTGACCTTGGAGCAAGCAAGGTGCTACTTGCATTTGAGAAAGCTGATTTTGCACTGTCTTCTTGAATGGAGAATGTGTGAGGCTCATCCTCTGCAGCCTAGGCCCTTGACATGCCCACACATTCCAGGATTTACCTTCACGGCCACGAGCATCTTGTCCTTGGTCGGGCTGAGGTTGTAGCACTCAGCCAAGAAGACCTTTCCAAAAGCTCCCTCGCCCAGTTCTCGCTTCAGCACGATGTCCCTTCTCTTGATGTGCTGCACATCTGCAGTGGCGACAGAGAGGAGGCAGAAGAGTTAGTCCTAGGTTCCTGCAAGGACAGAAAGGATGTTGGGTGCTTGGGAGTCCATGACAGGGAAAGCACCCTAGCACCCTGTGCAGCATGGAAACTGGCTTCACTTTGTGGCTGCAGGGTCTGACCCAAAACCAAGCTCAGCTCTGCCCCTGCTCTCTTGAACCCACAGCCTTCTAGGTGAGAAAACGGAGTTGGTGGTAGTTAATGCACACAACTCCTGTACAAATTAGCTGGAAATGAACACACTCATGGCTGTTCAGATGAATCCTGGAAATATTAAGATGCAGATTCTAATCCAGTTTGTCTAAAAGTTTACCTTTCCAACAAATTTCCAGGTGATGTTAGTGTGCTCTGGTAGCACTTTGAACAGCAAGGTTGTCAAGATATGATGGAGAAATCAGTTCAAATCATGACACCATTCCCTTGCTATTTTCTTTTTAAATTTCAGAACTTATATAGCCTCAGAGCCTTTACTCATCTGTAAAATGGGAGTAGCAACATATCTCTCTCTCTCTCTCTCTCTCTCTCTCTCTCTCTCTCTCTCTCTCTCTCTCTGTGTGTGTGTGTGTGTGTGTGTGTGTGTGTGTGTGTGTGTGTGTGTGTGTCTTCCTCATCTTTTCCTAACATAATGGCTATAACAACCCCAACAGAACTTGGTCTGTGATAGAAACTACGAATTGGCAGCTAAAAATTATTTCAGGGAGACGCTCTCCTCTGCCAATACCTCCTCTCTTACTGAAAATACAAATGGCAAGTTCAGAGACAGCCTGGCATGAAAGAGAAGCCCTGTACAAAGAGAAAGGTTGCCATGGCCTCCACTAATTTAGCAACCTAATTAAAGTCTGTCTGCCAGGAGAAAGCAGAGCTGTGACCTCAGTCCTCTTACCTCTTTGGAAAGAATGCTACCAAGGAACCATACAAGCAGTGGGGGCTGGCAAAAAACCAGGCAGCTGTAGATTACTCACTGACCTTTGCGTTAATTGTTCAACAGACAGAAGCCCATTAAATACCTGTATTAGCATTATGAAGAGCTTTGCAGAGCCAGGAGAGGGGATTGTCTCAAATGACCTTGTTGGGAAACAAAATCTAAAGATAGAGGACCTTGACAGACTGACCACATGGTCAAGCAGCCATGTGATAGGAGGAGCATGGCTGGAAGGCTCTCGGTTAGCATCTCAGCAAGTCCAGGGATTCCTTTCCAAATAGACTACACAGAACATTGCTTTTTCATATCAAAATTTTTGATACCCTGAGGTATCCGGATGATCTGCCTTGCAACAATTTGTGGGCGGACACACTAGCAGACTATTCTGTCCTCTTTCTGTAGACCAACAGCTGCTGGGATAGCTCCTCTTTAGTCATAGGGCTCCAACGAGGCTGCCACACACTGCAGAGCTATGGCCCAGTCCTTCCAAAGAGAGGATTAAAAATAGGCTCCCTTCTTCACACCTTCTGTCTCACTTTCCCAGCCTGTAAAGCATGGGATTTGTTGGCCTTAAAGCAGAAAGTTAAAGAGACTCCCACTGTGACCAAATAGGAGGTCAGCACCTCTCCTGGGAGGCCATCTGCTTGATCACTCCCAGGTGATTGGTGATGACACACAGGTTCCTGCAAAGTGAGTATCTTGGCAGGCCAAGGAGTGGAATTGAGGCTGGTAATTACAACTGTTTGGTGCCGAGCCCCAGACTTGGATACACAGGTATGATGAGGACCAGGGGCCCTGGCCCCTCCGTGGGCTTGCTCACTGTACAGGATGTCTTGGGTCTCAGATTCCTCACCTATATGATAGCTGTGAGGGATAGTGCAAATGGTGCCCACTTGTTCCCTGTGCATTGTATACAGAAGTTCACAGAAGTCTAAACTCCCCATCATGTAGATGCAGTAAAATTTCACGTATATCTTATTGATATTACTTTGTAGCAAGGTGAAAAGAAAGCCAAGTCAGGCCCTCCACCTAGTGATTAGGATGGGCATGGAATCTGGAATATAAGAACAAGGCAGAGTGTCCCAGTGACCTGGGGAAAGGCTTCCTTCCTCTGAGGCCCAGAACCCACCCTCAGCCCACACTGCCTCTGCATTGCATAGAAGAATGGTCTTCACACTCAAGAGTCACCTGGGCCATTTTTAAAATAGATTTCTGACCACTACCACCACCCCAAAGAGTCCAACCCGGGAAATCCAGGTGGGGCCTGAGAATAGGCATTACTAAGTTCCCGGATGATGTTGACATTGTTGGTTGAGGAAGCACACTTTCGAGATGACTGAACAGGACTTTTCTGTTGGATGAAGATCAGTCAGTTGTGGGAAGCTGTTCACCTTCACAGCTTGGACTTATCAAATCTTGGGGCACAGATTAAGTCATACCTTATGGCCAGGAAACCAGGAGAAAGAGATTTCCCAACCCTCCTTCTGCTCCCTGAGAGTTCACAACCCAGCAGCAGCCATGGAGGCCCCATGGCTAGTGGTAAGAGCTTGAACACAGAGGGAGCAATAGACCAACCACATTACAGATAACAGTGAGGAGCTTGCCTACTCTTCAAATGCACAGGATAAAGGCTGGGCAGAAGTCTCTCACACCAAACTGCCTCCCCAGCTATGCAAATGAATCTTTGTCAGAGACAAGGAAACCCTCCAGTGGCTCAGAGAAAGTCACTTGGGCTCATACAAATTGTCTGCAGGTTGAAGGGATGTCAAGATCAATCCCTGTTCTTGGTCATGAGTAGAGTAATGAGTTCTAAGAAAGATCAGAAGAAAACAAGGACTCCATTCCACCCTGAGTCCTCCTCAAGAGGAGAACTTGTGCCCAGACCAAGAAGTTGCACAAGGTAACCAGGGACACCATCATGGAAAGACTGCCTTGGGATCAAACTCATAATGTAAATAACTTCCATTCAGACAGCCCCTATTCCGGGGAGATGCTAGACCCCAAGATAACATCTGAACACTTTCTTTCTTTGAACCTGTAAGGAAACAGATTGAGCATAGGGCTTTAATGTGCACCCACACTTACAATTTGTCCGAGACTGATTCTCATAATGACCCTGAGAGTCAGCATTTTTGTATCCATTTGACACTTGAGAAAATGAACACAAAGCATAGCCTTCCAAATCCACAAAGGTTAAAAGCGGCCAGGGAAGGACTCTCGTTGCATGACTCCCAAGCCTGTGTTCTTTCCTTCACTGCACCCTTCCTTGCTTTAGGACCACCAAATGGTCCTGCCCCCAGATGCTCAACCCTACACATTCTACCTCCTTCCACTCCTAACAATTTTCTGTTGTCCTACTCAGCCCAGAATCTTATTACTGCATCTTCCCAAGGGAAAGGCAGGGACTCCCCATTGGAGCCAGGCTCTGGGAAGGAGGCAGTGGACCAGCAGAGTGTTGGAGGAAAAAGCTCTGCGGGCCTTGAGCACTGGCTGGAGTAAACCATTTTATTTCTGATGTCCACATGTCTCTTTGGGTCCTGGCTGTGCTTATTTTTAGCTTACACACTGCTGTTCAGAAATGCCTCTGGAGAAGCCTCCTGACCTACATGCCAAAAAGTGATGGATTTTCCTAGTAGGAGGGGGCATCAATCTCCTTTTACTGCGTAGCTGGCTGGCCCTGCAGAGTCTGGGTCACAAAGCTCAGACGTCGGGATATTAGAACGAGGAGAGGAGAGAGGAGAATCCGTAGTCCAGACCATGGGAAGACCTCCCAGTCTCTAGCAATGAAGGGGAGAGATCAGAGAGCTGGTACAGAAAAGGGAAGGATCTTTGGGAAATGAAAGAGTTCCTGAGATTTTGTGCACTAGCTCTCACAAAACTCCTTTTTGTACTAAATGGGTTCAACCACCTGTGTATCTTCTGATTCCCACAGGATAACTGGTTCATCTGACTTAAATACAGAATGAAGATTTCTACACTTCAGTTACTGCTCCAAGAATTGCTCTGCTGTAGTGAGGACTGAGATAACTGTTCCATATGTGAGAGATTCACTTCTGGGAGGTCTTCCAGGCCTGCAGCAAGCTTGACCTACAACAGGGCCACTCATCCAGCACAGTCCCTGGGTATTGTACAGAAGACCTCAGCACCCTGCAGGCCAGCAGGCAGGCTGGGGGGTGCCTTCTCCTGCCTCTGTTCACCTGGGCTGCCACATTCCAGAGTGGGTGTGGGGTGTTGAAGGAGAGTTTTCTTCAGCACTTTGTGTGACCAGCATAGGAACTGGACACTTGACGTAGCTGGATACAGAAGTGACCACTGTCAACTTTACCTGTCTGTTATAGGAGAAAGAGAGGCAGGAAGGGCCAGCTTGAAGAGGTCAGGCCTGCTGAAGAGGGATGAAAAGAGAACAAAAAATGCACCAGACTTGTGGTACAGCTGAATGACTGTGGGTTTTGAAAAATTACTCCGTATCAGATTCTTGACCCACCACTTACTAATTGAGTCCTGTCATCTCCAAATCCCTAGATCCTCACCTATAGCATGGAAACAGGGATGCTGAGTTGGTTGAACTGCCAAGTGAACTGATTTTAAATGTCTGGGTAATCAAGATGACATGAAATATCTGTAACACAGCCAACATTTAAGAGATGCGGTTCCTTCCTTTTCTGTTAAGATTTTCATTCTACGAGCTCAACCTATTTGCAAAAAGATAATGGCTTGGAAAGGAACTTGGAGAAGGATGATGATTTTCTGCAGAAATAAAACCGTCTGAGGTTACTCAGGGGTGAGCGGGCACTGACTCTGGCGTTACCAGCAGTCTATCTGAGGCTGCCACCATGAAGTCTAACCTCCACCTTCTTCAGAGTTCAAAATAGTTGTGGGAGGAGGTTGGTCAGACAATAGAATGAAGATATTGCAAGGCAGAGATAGCCAAGATACTCAAGATCGGTATTGATCAGCAAAGAAAAGCCAGCTTTTGCAGGGGAGTTGGTTATAAATAATGGTGGCCTGAGTGCTGTGTGGCAGGCTGCAAACTAACTTTCCCCAGAGCCACAGGGCCTTAGCAGAAGTCCATTCGCCACCACAATAGGGAGGTTTTGTGCTGGGACGTGTATGTGTATGCGCATGTGTAGCACTGAGCTGTTCTGTTCCCAAAGGCTGGGGCCTGAGGGGCTCAGAAAGAGACCCTTCTCCCAGGGCAGCTCTCAGTCTGACCCACACGTGGGGCCCCCTGGTCCATTTTAAACCCAGTTCCAACTGATTCCCTGCCTCATCACAGAGACCTTTCAGATCTTTTCCTTGGAGATGCCACCCGACTATGTGCCTGTCTCCTTTAGCTTGTCACTGTTCCCTGTGCCCTTATTAATAAGAAAAATAATGGCCATCAATTAAACACTCACTCTGAGCCAGCTGCCAGCTTGAGTACTGAATGTGTCACCACCCCAGTGTAAGGCATGGTTAAACTGAGGCTCAAGGTGATTATGTCATTTGCCCAAGAACCCCATCAAAGATGTTCATGGGACCCTAAAGTCTAGGGCAGCCCTGTCCAATCCATAGGGGACACATTCCAAGACTAAGTGGATGCTTATAGGTACTACCAAAACCTGTATATCCTGTGATTTTTCTTATGCATACATAACTCTGGTAGAGTTCAGCTTATAAATTAGGTGTGGTAAAAGATTAACAGCAACAATAATAAAAGAGAACAATTACAACTATGTATGAAAATAAGTTACATGGATGTAGTCCTCTTGAGTTATAATGAATATTACTATTTTTGGCCAGTGGTTGACTATAGGGAATTGAAACCATGAAAAGAAAGCTGTGAATAAGAGGGGACTAGCAGGTGAGCAGACCATGTCACCTGACCCAGCTTCAGTCCTTTGTGGCTCTTACCACAGATGGAGCCTCTGCTCTCTGAACTGGCATCAGTATGTAGCAGACACCAATGGTGTCTATTAACACACAGTCACTTCACCATGGAACCTGCCTTTGCCACCTTGGTGGCTCCACCTGAGCTCCCTGGCATTCAGAGATGATGATGACAACAGCAAAAGGCAAAAATATATAAGATCTCGGTGCCTCACAGAGGAGATCTACGCATGACAGAGGAGTGAGACTCTTGGCAGGAGCGGGGCAGAGCGAAGAGGAAGAGGAAGGGAGGAACTCTGAGAAGCATGTGTTTTCTTTGCACTAACCAGACCCTGGGGTCTCAGGCTGCCAAAAAGGCTCAGAAGAAAACTTTAACTCAATGCTACAAATTTAATTACACATGAAATGAAATGTCTTTAAGTGGAAAAGAATACATTCTCAGAGCTCCAACTGTGGGGTTCTCAAGAGGCAGGAGAGAGAAAGGGGGCCACTCTGAGTCCTGGAGGAGAAAAGGTACCCCTGAGAGGGTAGGCTCCTGTCTTCACTAGTAGCAGGAGTTTCTGCTCCTGCTGCTGTAGCTCCCTCCCTGTGAGTAGTGAGGTGGTTTCCCCTGTAGTATGGCAGAGGACCATGGCCAGGTGGGCATATCTCCTGGGTAGCTGCATTTTCTCTGCTGTGGCCTGCAGCCAAGTCAGCCAGTTTTCCCCAAGGACAGAACGGCATGCTGTCCAAAGCCATCCCTCTATGACTGACACTTGGAACAAAAGAAAGTCCCTTGGGATCCCAGCAAGGGTCTTTCTAGGAGAAACACATTTCACAGGCTGAAGAGCCAACAACAGAGAAAACCACACATTTGTCTTTGAAAAATCTAAAAATTTAAATGACTAACCAAGATGAGTGTGTAACAATGACATGGAAATGGATTTCATATCGAAGAATAGTGCCGTTGGTTGCTGTGGCTGTCTTGGGCTGAAGTTGGCTTATGATGTTGTATCTAAGAACCTGCTCCTCCTGTTGGCCAGCCCATCTCCCCTTCCAAAGCCCCTCTCGTCTGGATGGGGGCTTCCCCCTCATGTTCTTTCCAGACTTGGATGTCTTTGCAAAGAAGCTCTCCAAGGTGCTGGCAGCTGCTCAAGTCAAAGAGCCAATGTCAAGTGTTACTCAAGGTCATTGACTAGGGCTAGCATGGGGCCTAATATGTGGTAGATGATCACTAAATATTTGATGAATGAATGAATAAATTAAAACTCCCTCTGAAGCACTGCTAGAGACTTTAGCAAGGAGAACGCTACAGAGAAGGAAGAAGAAGGGAAGCTGGGGAGTAGTAAAAGGGAAGCAAAGATGAGTGAGAATGGGAAAGGATCCAGCAAATCCCAAAGAGCACTCTTATTTATGTTCTGGCTCAAGACTGGCCTACAGAATCAAGATCCTATTGAATCAGGACACTTGGAAGACCCACATCCTAATCCTCAGTCTCCAGCACTTCTGACTTCTAAACAAAGTGCCTCTGTGGTCTGTGTCAGATGAGACTCAGCAACGCTGGGTCCCACTCTGGGGCACGTGTGCACCCCAAGGCTGGAGGAGGATGACGCAGAGACATCGTGTTCCCACCGTGATGAATAAATAAATAAGACACCCTGCTGTTTCTGGAAGCGGTGAAGAAAGAGGATCAGAAGGGGACTGTCTGTTCTGGGGCAATTTCCAGCTCACGTTTCCTGACAGAAGAAGCTCTGCACACGAGGCTGAACCTCAGATGTGTCCCTCCTCCCAGGTGCTACCCCCTGGGTTGCACGGCCCTGAGCTCAGACACTGGCTGACACCATAGGATCCTGCCATCACCTCCCTCACCCACTGCACCTGCCTTTGCATACCCACCCTGCATTCCCCCATCTCTCTGTTGCACTGGCCCTTCCCAAAGGGAAGGGACCTCTGGCTTTCATTAAGCACTGACGGCCGGAGCCAAGAGCAAAGAGCAATGGAACTCCCTAAGGAAAGCCATCTGGAACTGAGAAGTTAGGTGCTGAAAGATGGATCTCAGGCTCCGGCTGGGAATCTGTCCCTCCAACTTGCCTGGCTCCTACTTCCTCCCTCTCTTCTGGCCTGATGTTTTCTTTCCAACTTGATGGTGACAAACCCTCCCTCAGCATGTGAAAGTCCTTACAAAGGCTTCATGTCACACTGTAGTCTCCCCAGAGGCCCTTTTGTTCCAGTGACTTCCCAGGGATCCTGCCTCAGCTTCGCACCCCAGCGTCTCATACTGTCCCCTATGCCCTTGTGGTGGTGTCGTGTTGTCACCAACAAACACAGGACATTGTGGGTTCCAGCCTGCTGTGGCTCTCTGGGCCAGTACATAAACAGCTGGCACCTGAAGCTGTGAGATGCCATTCCACACAGGAAGTTTGGTATCAGGAAGCAGAAACACCTGTGAGAACCTGAAGGCGAAGTATATAAGGAAAGACCAGAGAACTACATCACCCATTCGTGTAGGGGACACGGCACTGGCCTTGACTTCTCCCACCTACCTTCAATTCCATGCACCTGAGCCCACTCAGACAGGAAGGACAGAAAAGGGTGAGGTGAGACTTGAATAGTCAGAGGCAACAATATATCCAAATACAAAAACATCAAGTAAAGATTTCAAAAGAAAAGACAGAAGGAGACCCTGTAAATAAGTACCAATGTTCCATAAGGGCAGTGGAAAGACGGTGACTTGGGCCTGAGGCATAATCAGGTTAAAATTTGTCCTAAGTGACACATCCTAGGAGGTAGCCTTTGGGAATTTTAAAGCAACCTCAAATCCCGATGTCTTCATGGGTGAAGTCAAGAAAACACTCATCTCATCGAATTGTTAAGAGGAACCAGTGAGATGATGCACGTGAAACATGTGGAATGAACAGCCACAAAGCTTCATGAAGAAGGATGCTGGATCCTTCTTCCCACTGCCTGGTACTCAAGCTTCCAGTAATCCCCCTGGTGACTTAGCCTCACTGAGCCTCTGTTTCTTCTCCAGGCAAATAGAAATGACAATGACAGTAAATATGCCTAGGGTGTGCAGTTGAGGTAGCTTTACCAGTGTAAGAGTTTAGCGTAACTGCAGACACATGGGTGATATCAGCAGACCTCGGCCTATGGTGCCAAAGCTCCAGAAAAGACATTTGTTGGATATTTGAGACCTCTGATAATACCAGCCAAATCTCCAGACTTCTTCTTTATAGATCCCTACATGAAGGTTTAGGGTAGATGTGACAGAAGAATAGGCTGGGGCCTCACTGTCCCCTTGGTAAGCTCATGTCAGTGCCTCTACACATACTATGCTTCCCCATCTTGCGAACCTGTCCCCTTCCACAATGGAAATCAACTCATGTCCCTGAGCTAGTGATGGCAAACCGTTCAGAGCTTTCAGTGACATCCCACTGCAGCATGCATGCTGCGGGTTCACCACCAGTGCTAGGCCAGCTCTAATCCCATTTTCTCCCTAATACCTTCTGATATTTCTTGTTCTTTAAAAAACATTTTTCTGTCTTTATGTTTATCCCTTTATGTTACATGTCCAAGGACCATCTCTGTTCACTTTGCTGTCTTTTACATAAACTCAACTCATGGGCTGCTCAGACAAACAAGCTCACAACGTCTTTACTGCATAATTGGAGAAAGTTAATAACATCAGCAAAGACAAGTATTCAATTTGTATATTACATAATTTGGTTATATTGGAGGCCTAGGTTTCTAATTCATTTGTGATCACAGGACTGGTCCTTAAGTAACCTACATTCACCTGTTTTCAGAAAAATAGTTGACCCAAAGAGTTCTGATCACTCTTGTACTTTCCCTCAGCAATAAAACGAATGGTTGGGAAGTTTAGTTTAGGCAAAAAGAACCTTAGCAAGTGAATAAGTAACCCAATGAGACCATCTTAGAGACTCTGAAAGGCTTGCTTTAGGAAGATTTGACTTTACTCCTGCTTAAAACAGGAGAGGCCCAAGCAACATAAAGTTTTCAATGTTGTTCAGAAGGGAAGGGAAGGGAAGGGAAGGGCAAACAAGGGAAGGGAAGGGGAGGGGAGGGAAGGGAAGGGGAGGGGAGGGGAGGGGAGGGGAGGGATGGGAAAGGGAGGGGAGAGGGTAGGGGAGAGGGCAGGGAAAGGGAGGGGAGGGAAAGGGAGGGGAGGGGAAGGGAAGGGAGAGTCAGGGTGGAAAGGAGGAAAGGAAAGAGAAGAGAAAGGGAAAGGGAGAGGGGAGGAAGAGAAGACTGAAGGGGAAGGAAGAGAATGGGAGGGAAGAGGACGGGAAGGGCAGGGAGGAGAGAAGAGAAGGAGGGGAGGAGAGGAGAGGAAAGAGGAGGCGAGGGGAGGGGAGGCGAGGAAAGCTCCATCTTCTCACAGCTGTGCGGATGGCTGGTGGCAATAGCCTCACCTACTAATCCCCACATCCTGTCCCTACCCCCGGGACTGCAGCTCCCTCGCTCTTCCCAGTCTGGCCCAGCTTCCAGGGCTTCCTCATCAGCACAAAGTGCTCTGGCTGCCGCCCTCACCCTGTGCAAACCCTTTCATTTCCAGCCCAGTCTCCCTGCGCTTGCCCATGGTGTTTCAATATCCCTTCTATCAGAAGCTATGGGAAGGTTCTGAAGACATCTCCGCAGCCATGGGGCTCCCCGGATTCCTTCCCCATGGCTGGGTATCTTCCAAGGGATGTGTTCCCACTCCCAGCTGCCACCCCAGAACCAAAGCTTCTGCCAGTCTCTTTACCTCCCCAGGCCCTCTTCCCTCTAGGCCAAGCTTCCTGCTCTGCTCTCCACTCTCCTCAGCCCCTGTGTGATGAGGACCCAGGGCAGGGAGCAGAGCCTCTGGGTCCTGGCCTCGCAGGCCTCAGGCGTGGGTAGCCTGAGGTTGGAGCAGCCAGCAGATTCGTTCCGCACGGCCTCCACGATCCTGGATCTGTGCTTCCCCATCAAAGCCCATGCACTCTGCCAGGTGTTTTCCCACCACATCCTCTGAGCAGATTTCCAAGAGTTCCCCCACACCAGATGTTAAGCACACTAGCCGATGCTTTTCTGGCCTGGCTCCTGAACCTCCCCCTACCCTACAATTCAACCAAAAAGACAAAGAAAAAGTCAGAACTGGTAGAATTCTGGATGTTCCACCTGCCCTTAGAAATCCCTCTGCTGGCTTGGCCTCTCAGATCAGATCTAATGAAGTTCATCAAATTCCAAATTTGTTGCATCTCTGGCACTGGCTAAAGCCACCAACAAGGACTTACATGAATGGTGCTTTGGACCAGAAGCTAATTCCTTATGGTTTTTTTGGTGCTGGAAGAAATAGAGTCACATAGAGAAGATTAGGCTCTAAACGATGCCAACGTCTCGTTTTTTTAACCAGTCTTTCAGAAGACCTAGAAATTGAAGGTCAAGAGGCCACTGAAACTAATGGTGAGTGGAAAATTAGAAGTAGGGGGAAGTCTTCGAATTTCTACCTCTTATCATTAGGCATGGACACTCTTAAGTGCCCCAGGACATGACAGTGGGCTCATTGAGGTATCAGACTAAAGAGTCCATCTCAGATATACTCATAGGTCCTACTGCTCTGTGAGTGACCCCATGCTTCTTCACCAGCCTTGAAGACATCTCCTCTCTCATTGCTCCAGTGAGACTGTTGCTGGAATCAGTGACATCTACCCAGCTTCTGTGAACCATGGTTGTCTTCACTATTAGCCATCGCACTTGCTCGGCTCTTCCTGAGAAATCCTTCTTCTTTCTCTGTGGGTTACTGGACTCCATACTGGATTCAATATTCTGCTTTCTCCAGTTATCTGCTTCTGCCTCTGTGGGGTGTGTGTGTGTGTGTGTGTGTGTGTGTGTGTGTGTGAGTGTGTGTGTGCACTTCCCTTTTCTGATGTGCTGTAGATCTTTATTGCAGGTTCTCCAGGCAGAAACTGAAGGCCCTTGAGTCTCCACTATGCAGGGTACAGGTAGCAGCCACAGCATGAAGCGTCAGTTCTCTCTATCAGCCCCCTAAGAGGCCAGAACTTGGCCGCAGCTCCCTTTGCACGGCCCGCTTAGTTTTACAGTTGAAACTAGAGACTGTGTCTGATGTTTCCCTCACCAGCTCTTTACCTTATGAACTCACCCTTTCCCACTGTGCCTCTTGTCTAGGATCTTACACAATCCCCCATTCATTTGCAACACAGAAAGGACAGAAGCTGAAGGACCAGCCAGCTATGACCTCCTCCTGCAAATAAATATGTCTTGTATCATTTATACCTGCATCACTTGTATATACTTTCTGTAGATTTTGAATCAATTCTTGTGAATCTCCAGTTACTCTGAGTCATGACTTGGGCAGAATGATTTAGGAAATATGTTATAAAATCAGGAAAGAATTAAATATTTGGACGGAAAGTCAGTCATAGAAAGACAAATGTTACTGCAACAGAGAAAAACCACTTGAAGGATGTATCATTGAACTAAAGAGCTCTCCTCTCGCCACACTCAAAAAAGCACCGTTTCTAGCAGGCCAGTTTGGAAAATGGAACTTTGTGAACAGTACTCATAGGTACTAAATTCAAGACATGTGAAAAGTTATGTCATCACTTTACCTGTGTGCCATCTGCACTGTCTTAGTTTAGTAAACATTAAAAATAAACAGATTAATAAATAAAACCACCTATAGGTGAATTCATCAGTTCTCTCACAGCTACAGTGATTTCAAAGGACCTGGGTTTTAAATGTCCTTTGATTTATCACGGGCATTCTTTGGCCATAAACTTCTCAGAGAATAAAAGAGAAATGTGAACACAGGGTGCTTTAGCAGTCCTGCTGGGGTGGAATGAGCTTGGGATGGAGAGGTAATATTTACATCATGGAGGCCAAAGCCCCCACACTAGCCTTACACATACCTAGCTCTGCCTGGCTAACTGTATGACATTGGGCATTTTACTTACCGTCTCTAAGATAACATCTTATTTGGTAAGTACAATCTACTGCTGAGGTTTGTAAGTTAATATTAATCTGACTCAGCACACACAGAACACTGAGGCACACAACAGGCACTGAGTTTTAAGACTAAGATTTACTTTGACTCTCTCGTGTGGATTTTTCAATTTGGGCTACCTTGGAGATGTTTCCCTTCACATCCATGGATACAGAGACAAGGTAGAGTCAAGGGTCCTCTCTCTTCTAGGACCACATCTGCGCCACCTACCAACCCGAACAGGGTTTTGTCTGCCTATCACTTCCATCCAAGGAGAACTCTATTGCTCCAAGCCATAAAAATCCAGTAGGTTCCTCTGCTTGGCTGAGAGAGGTTTGTTTGTTTGTTACAGGTACACATTACAGAGGGTCAGGAGATCCAAAGACAGCCCGGCTCAGGGAAGCTGGAGGGCAATAGGCAACAGAGGATAAGCTCCCAGCAGGGCAAGCTGTGCTGAGTGGCCTTGATGAGTGTCTTTTACATCAGCATATAAAGCCTTAGGAGTGCATGAATGGTATTTTGGCAAGTGAGTTGCCTGTATCTGGGACCCAGTTAAGTAGGGTAGGTAGGTAACCTGAAGAATGTCCATCCACACAAGGCCTCTAGTCACTTTGCTTCAAACCTGCCTCACAGGCACAGTTGTTGGCCCAGTCCTACCACAGGAGTGGAGGCACTGAACACAAAAGAGGCAAGTTCAATGAAATGTATAAGTGTTGACAGTGATGGAAACTAGGGCACCAAGTTAGCCTTGCTGAAGGATCCAATACTCAATTGACCCACAATGTGTTCAACAAGGGTGTGTGAGGGTTGTAGTGTGTGTCAGGGATGGGCTACATGCAAGGGTCAGCAGGGGAACTGTAACTCCCCTGGTCCTCCCACTGGTCCAGAGAGGAGGACAAATTGTCATGGAGTAATTCCAATACATTGGGATAAGCTCATCATGGGTCAGGGGAAGACTCCGGGCATGTAGAAGGCATCGTGTCTACTCTTCCTGAGCCTCAAAGGCTTTGTGTATAAATGTGAAACTGTATGTAAAAATGATTTCCACAAACAGTCACATGGAAAAGAATTCTACTTGCAGCATCCTCCAATAGCAGAAGTAAAATGTTTTGTCAGTGTACAGCACATCATTCCAGGTAAGCTGTGTCACCGTGTTCTAGGTGGGGGTGGGAGGTGGTTTAGTGGAGGGCTGATCAGGAATGCCCACCTTGCTCTGCTATCCTCTCCCAATTCTCCAGCATGGGACTAGAAATCTCTCATATCTGGGGTCTAGCAATGAGTTTTACTGCCTGTTTCCTCAAGCAGTTTACCTCCAGCCAAGCCCACCCAACACAACCTATGAAACCAGACTGCCCAGGACCAAATTCACCCTGAACCAATCATCTTGCTTTGATTTCTTGGGAAAATTATTTTGCTTTACTAGTTCTCAATTTTCTTATCTGCAAAGTGGTATAATAATGCTAGTTATTATCTCATAGAACTGTTCTAAGAATAAATGTGTTAGTGCATATGAAACACTTAGAAGAATAAGTAGCAAGCATCAAGTCTTGCTCATCATTGCTGTGTCTTCCAATCACTGCCAGCAAGAAGCTCATCATCACAGTGGGCTCCATCTCACGGAGAGCATCAGCACTGAGGGCATTCTCTCTGGGATGGGTTGCGTGACATAAGAGGCTGTGTTTCCTCTTAACTTCAATTCTCCACTATGAAGCGTTCCCATGCCTGGTATTGTAAGATTAAGTGATATCTGTAATGGAGGTAGCTATATTAATAACTAAACACAGAAGGAAGAATGATGTTTATACCTAATCTAACAGATTTCACTTCTGTCATTTAAGGAACAGTGACACCCTTCAAACAACTAGGAAATGAGTCTTCTTACTGTTCCTTTTGTCTTTCAGAGACCATGAAAGAGGACAGAACCTTCCTAGTAATCTTTTACTAGGTCTTGTTGCTTCTGGAAGTTGGACCAGAAGCAGGTGGCCCAAGATACCAGAGAACATCAATGAATCTGCAAATGTAAGAATTGTCTCAGCACCAAGTAAGGAAAGAATGAAATTGCTCTGGGCTCTGAAGTGTGGTGACTGATTTTCCCTGAGGAGACATGAGTCAAAAGAACTCAGTAGACTTGGAAGAGAGAAAAAAGAGCCTCCATGGGGTGGTCTTTTAGTGAGGTACCTGGAGGACTTCTAAGAATGGAAACATCTAAGAGTCAACATTTGGTCATTTGTGTGGCTGTAACATCCCTATGTAATATTAACACTAAGGTAAAAGCGATTCTGCAGCCATGCTGTGCAGAGGAAGGTTGTTCTGCACGTAAAACACAGTTCAAAAAGCATGTGGCACATATTAGGATGGAGACTCAGGAAAGCAGTGGTATATGAAGGATGTGGAGTTAATACGCACAAGGAGCCCCTCCATGAAAGCAGAGTTTCACAAGAAAAGCAAGACAGCGTCAGCCTATCCCAGCCCAGGGATGAATGTGTGAGAGATTGAAGACGTGTGTGCAGAGTGGATCACCAGTACTTTCATCTGAAAGATGCTCAGCTGTCATCTAGCTTGTGAAGCTTTCATCCTGATCCATATCCCTACTTGATTTCTATCTCTGCCTGGATGTCAAGTGATCCTTCGTATGAAACACAGGCAAAAGAGAATTCGTGCTTTTTAATCCATGCACCTGACCTTGGCTTCGCTGAGTAGTGAGTAGTGTCTCCGTTCACTTAGTGTCTCAACCCCTAATGCAGGCGATTTCCTTGAGGACCCCTTCCTGCAGTTTCCCCACGCTCATCAGTAAACCCTGTCACTTCCACTGCCAAACATTTCTCAAATCTGTCCACATCTGCAAAAGATCAGCTGCTCCCATGCTGACACCACCATCCTAGCCCAAGCCACCAGAATGTCACCTATGACAGTGGTCCCCTAATAGTTTCCATTCTTCTCTCCCCACCCCTATCTTATCATTTCCTCTCTGATGGAACATGGTCAGCTAATCAGGATCCTGTTTTAAAAATATTAAAATAGAAATCTTAATGTAACTTTCGCTACGTCAAACCTGAGTTTGGAATAAAAGCCAAATTTCTTTTATCTTTTCATGCAGGAAGTGATCCTCCTTGGTCCTCAACCTCATCTCCAGTCCCTCCTCCATCATCTTACCATGCTATTTCCATCGTCACTGCTCTTCTTTCCTCTCTCAAATATTCCAAGGTCAGTACTATCTTTGATCTGTAATAGCAGCCAATGTTTGTCCCTGAACTCTTGATCTCCAAGCATTCAACCCAAAAAGACCACTTTTAACACAGGACATTAGGTTGATTCTTAAGCTTAGTGATACCATTATTGGACACATTAGTGATTTATTTATCTTTGTGTTTGTTTGTCACCAGTTCTCCCAGTGTAGAACCCCACAAAGGCCCAGTCTTTGTGATCTCTGACAGTGCTGTACCCCAGCACCTCCAATACTACCTAGCTCAAATGGTATACAACACATTTGAGTAATTCGTGGATTTTACCATTACTCCACAGGCAGGAAACATTGAGTGAGGGCAAAAGATCCAGCTCCAGCCCAGAAGGCTTCAGCTTCAGCAGATCTAAATTTTGAAGCCAAGTTAGGCATGCTAGTTATTAAACCAGGGCAGTGCCCTGCAGGAGGGCAATCACAGCTCTGAGTTAATATTGAGCTGAAAGCCACAGACATCAGAGCACAGATTCTATAAGCAAACACATAAATGTTAATGGTACTGCAAATCAGAAACTTAGGTTCTCCATTTCCCCTGAATATCACAATGGCATCTCATCCTGGGATCTGACATTCAAACTGAAGCCTAACCATATCATTAACTTATTAAAATACTGGCACCAACAAAAATGGACCATTTCCTCTATCAGAGATTTCTCCAGCATATAAGTTCCATAGGCCTGTTCTTGGGTATTGACCAAGAGGGGCTAGGCAGAGGAGCTCAGTCTCTTGAATACATGGTGGGCATCTTTATAAGATGCCAGCGTAGTCTGCCAAGGTCATGAAGCTGAATCCTGAGTAGGGAGAAAAATGAGGACTTAAGAGAAAGCCTCCTGCATCTCCCCAAGTGCCTACAAAATAAAGTCAGAAGCAGACTCAAAATTAGGCTACAAAATCAGCAAAAATTAAGTATGCAGAGTAGGCAAATTCAGCCAAAACTCACAGTAGTGAGGATAGGTATTTTGCCTCCCTTATGAAAGGCTTTCTGTCCAACAATATGTTGGTTGGGCTCCCTGCTCAAACAACTAATCCAGGACTTCCTTCCAAGAGAATCACAGCACAAGTCTCCGTGTAAACCGACTCATTTCAAATGAGCTAAGTAAATAGAAAGCAGTTCTGCAGAGCCCCACTCCTCTACCCACGTCACTTTATTTTCCACTACTGTCTCAGATCAATTAATATTCTCCCTCCTCCCCATGGATGAAAAGTGAACACTCAAGCTTCTATCCCCAGAACTTTTTTCTATTTCTGTATTTTCCCCACCTAGTACTCATCCACCTTCAATACTATAAAGCCATCCTTTCCACTGTCTCGCCTAAAAGATAAAGTTTTCCCTAACTTAATAAAAATCTTCCTTGGTCCAATTTCCCCTGAAAACCACTATCTGACCCATTATATCACCAGACTCAGTGAGCAGCCTGTGCACTCCTGTTACCTGCCACTATTCAGCTCCCCACTCATCATCCTTCAAGAATTCACACTCATTTTTACAACTCTAGTCCACAAAAACATCTGCCACCAGATCACAGAGATCTCTTGATGCCCATATTAAAACATTTCTTTTTAGTCCTCCTTCAGCAAAGTGAGTCTCAAGTCCTTCACAGTCTGATCAAAGATTACCTGATCCCTCCCATCATTAGCTACCTTATGCATGACTGCCAGTGTTCACTTATCTGCAGGTGTGATCAGGATTCTGAAATTCCAGGCAGCCCAGAACATACAGGTGTCTGTCACAACATGGTAGGTAACTTCGTTATGTGTGACTGTCTATGAAACAGGAACTATCCTTGTGCCCTCTGATGCATAGCTTGCACTTGGAATTAATGGTAGATATTCATTAAATTGTTATTTAAGAAAATTTCTGATACTCCCAATCATAAACAACCTTTTAAACATGTAGGTGAACTTATACAGAATGTGGAGAGATGCATTTCTGAGAGATCTTTAACAGGTAAGAAATATTTAATTAATGCTGTAGTTAATAACTTTTAAAATGAACAACTATTATATTGAGTACCCCCTACTGTGCCAGGCAATGCAGCATTAGCAGATTTGCAGGTTGGCACACCAGCTGCAGCAGGAGCTAGGGAGGAAAAAGAAAAGTCAGGCAGGCAGGAAACGAGCCAGGTCTGAAGTGGCTGCGGTGGCCAAGCTGATTCCTTAGTGTGCACTCAACCCTTAGACAGTCCCTGCTTCCCAAGTCAAGAGAAAGACCAGATGGGCTAAGCAATGAATGGACACTGTGTGTTGGTTGATAAGGTCACTGAGCTTCCCCTCAGCCTGGTCATTCAGTGGCTAATTCCTGCTCCAATCTGCCTACAATTGCTTCTTTGCAACCCTGTGGCAATGAGGGAGAAGGGCTTGCTCTCAGCCTTCTTTTCTGTGCTGCATTTCCTTGACTCCCAGCTATGCTGACATCCAGGAAGATGCCAGAGAGCTTACATGGTGGGTCTTACATGCCCAAATGGGCTTTCAGAGTTGGCATCCATTGTACTTTGGCCTGGCAGATAGAAAAGGCCAGCACCCAGGGATCTTGGAATGCATATGATATCTTGGCAACCACCTCTAACAGATGACAAACAGCTTGCTGGGGTTGTAGAAAGTGACACACAACTAATTGCACCGTTGGTTTTAACTTTGATGCTCCTCCCAAGCGCAGCCTTTCTCTCTCTGCCCTATTGCTACCAGGTCTCTGCCCTTAATGCCCCCTCCATATCTTGTTTAATCTCCAGCCTCCTTGACTTTCTTCATCATCTGCTCTGCTGTTCCAGGGATCTTTTCTGTTCCAAAGAGCTCATATCTAACAAACACAAGTACAGGGAATTAGAAGAGTGAAGGGTGCACTTCTTCATGGTCAGCTTCTGTCCCATCCATGCTCCTACTGCCTAGGTAGACATAAAGATTTTGTTGGGAAAAAGAGAAGGAGTTGTGCTAGAATCACAGCCCAGAATTTTCTGTCATCACTGAGAGCAGCAAGAGAGAAAACTTGGCTATCACTTGGCCTCAAAATCTGCAGGTTTACATAATCCCATAATTGATCTCTCCACCCCTTTCTTTCCTACTGTTATTTCCTTGAGTTTATTCCAGCTGGTTGACGTCTCTGGAGCTTGGTTCCTCCTCGACCTCCAGTCCAAATCAATGAGCTGGTTGGAAAAACACAACTCAGAATCATTCATGGCCTTTCACAGGGGCTTTGGTCTCTCCTGCCATGCTCTGCACAATACCAAGAGATTCACTACTTAAAGGCCAGGAGGCCCAGGACATAAGACTGACCTTGAGAAAGTCATAGCACCACACTTACATAGCCATCTTTACAACATATGAAGTTGGAGACTTCACTTAGAATCTCATTAACATTTCTGGAGTTCACAAATGCAGCTCAAAACTCTCGACCATAAAATACTGTCAGGCTCTACCCTGAAGAGGCTTTTGAGGAACAGCACTTCGAAGTCACCTGAGAAAAGAAGTGACCACTGCACTGTACTCACTAACATTGCGTCCTGGGATCTGAAGCAACATGTGTCAGAGGGAGATGACTCTCCCTAAGTTAGCACTCTGTTATAAGGCAGGTAGGTGTCCACAGGGACAATCCACTGAATACCTGGTTGGAGAACCCCTAAAAATGCAGAGGTGGCTGCAATGGGCTGCAAGGCAACAGTAAAGTAACAGGCACAACCTCTGATGGGGCTGCTACTGAAACAACTCCCTCATGCAGCTTAGCTGCCCAAAGCACCCACATACATGCACTGTAGTTCATGAGAATTGAGAAAGAAAATTAGCCAGCTTTTCAGACATAGGAAACTAAAGAAATAAACATGGTATATACACACAGTGAAACATTACACAGCCGTTAAAAGTTATGCTGTAAGCTGGGTATAGTGGCAAACACCTGTCACACCACTATTCTAAGAGGTTAAGGAAATTCTGTAAGATCAAGTCCAGCCTGGGAAACTTAGCAACATACAGAGATTCTGTTTCAAAACGAACAAGAAATAGAAAAAAGATCTGGAGACATAACTCAGTACTCAGTGTTATAAAAAGATCACTCATGATACGATTCTCTGCTTATTGACACCCAGTGTCAGAGTGAGTCTGCCAAGTTCAAGTCTACAGGAGATCAAGGAACCAAGTTCAAGCCAACAGGAGACACATAGAGTTTTACAGGTTGAACAAATTGGGCCCCAGCCTCATAGCCAGAAACCAGCCTGAACTGCAGTGGAGCATGGTGCAGGTTTGCTGAGGTTTCATTACTGCTGGCTTACTAGGATTAATCAACATGTATCTAGACTCTCTCTGCCCATTTTGTCTACCAGTGACAGCAGAGACACTCCTTGAAGTAAACACATTTTTTTCTTTGTCCTACAGCCTTGATTCTACTCTCTTTCTTATCTTCAGTTTCTCTGTTTTAACCACAAACCCTTTTAGATCATCTGCCCTGAGAGTAAAATTATCAAATTTTCAATATTGTCTTAGATTTTGTTATATAGCCACAAATCTAGTTCATATGGTGAAAGGTGGTAAATTAAGTTACCACAGTTTGCCATTTTCTAGGATGTGTTTAATGCTATTGTCATTTCTGACTGTACTACTTTAGCTAAGGTGGCACAATTGTTCTTATCTGTTATTCTTCCTGGTATGTGAAGACTGAGACTACCTAGGAGTCATAAAAAATAACATAGAGCAGTGCCAAAGAACCTGGGACTAGACCTATGTCATGGTTTATGCCTGTGTCCCCCAGGCCTCATGAGTTGCATTGTGTATTTGTGATTGGTTCATTGTTTAGTGCTTGGATTGATGGTGTCAGTGCTCTACCCATATAGGGGTGAAGCCAGGATGTGATGTAATGGCAGGAAGAAGGTGTGTCTTGCTCTTTGTTGGTTCCAGCTTGCTGTTGGCGGCCGCCATGAACTGCAGCCCAGCCATGCCCACCTGCCTTGGAGCCAACTGAGTGTGGACTGAAACCTCCAAAATCTGTAAGAAATAAAATTTTGCTTTCCCAACTTTGGGCTTCAGGTATTTTGTCTCAGCAATGAGTAAAAAGTAACTAAGACAACCTAGTATTAGCCTGCAACTTTTCATCCCCAATAAATTAAAGAGGTAGGGTCATTCAAAACACTCAAAACCCAAAAGCCAGCTACACCAGGAAGATATCTCTAAGAAGCAGTCATTTCATAAGGGCTGTAAATACTAGCAATAAAGCTATTCATCATAATTTATAAGCATCAACAAGAGAACTGAGCTATAAAAACAATAGAAGATAAAAATACACTTAAACAAGGTGCAACCCAAGACTTCCAGCTCACCAAAGGCTAACTCGGGGGAAAATAATGTGAAATGAATTGAAAGTCATCCATCTAGACTTTCTGAAGTAGTAACAGAAGAAGTAACAAATCAAATGAATGAGGTGTTAGAAAAAATCAAATCAGAAATAATTTCTCAGATAACTACAACAATGATGACCATCATGAAAGACACACTTAGTGACACTAGAGAAAATAAAGATTTCTAACAATAGAGGTAAAATGATAAAGAAAAATGATAGCAACCCTGTATGTCCAACACAGGAAAAAAATGAAATCTATGAGACTGATTCAAATAGATATCTAGGACATTAAAAATTCAATTGTAAGTATACACAGCACAATGAATCAGTGTGAGAACAAAATATCAACTATGGAAGATGGGATTGTGGTTAACAATCATGAAAAGAAAGATTTCTTAAAAACAGCATAAAAAGTCAATCCACCAGCTGCTAGATGATGCAAAGAAGAATACTGGAAGATTGATCAGAGTCAACGAAAATGCATGCTATAGAGCAAACAACATAAAAAAAACTGTTCACGGAAGAAATGGCAAAAAACTTCCCAAGCAGAGAAAAAGAATTTGACATACAGATAAATGAGGCATATAGAACTCCAATTACCCATGATCAGAAAAATATTCTACACCAAGGCACATAGTTAAAATGTCAGAAATGGAACACAAGAACAGAATCTTAAAATCTCTTACAGAAAATAAACACATCACCTATAAAAGAAAGCTCATCAGAATCATAGCACACGTCTCACCACAAAGCCTCAAATCAAGGAGAGTTTAGAGTGAAGAATTTCAAGCTCTAAACAAAAACAGCCTCCAACTCAGATTGATGTATCCCACAAAACTATCTTCCAAAACTGATGGAGAAATAAGATACTTCATGGAGGAAATTCATGACTATCAAATTACCATTTCAAAAATGTTCTGAAAGACATTTTAGAAAGAGATAACAAGGACTGAAACTCCATGATCCCCAACACAATGAGTTTATGAGGCAAGGCAAGCAGTTAAACAGAAGGGGAAAAAGGAACCAACAATGGGAAAATAACATAACAAAGGTAAGTTAGTACATGTCAGTTATAACCATCAATGTTAATGGTCTCAGTTCACCAATCAAAAGAAATAGACTGGTAGACTGTGTCAAGAAGCAAGCCCCCAAAAGTATGTTGCATACAAGAAAAGCATAGAATTCAAAAATGAATTCATAGACTGAAAGTAAATGGATGAAAAACAATGCTCCACATGACAAGAACCCAGAAGAAAGCAGGGGTAGCTATTCTATTTGCAGATAAATTGAATTTCAATCCAAGACTCATTAAAAAAGAAAGTTCACTACATCTGTGTAAAGGGAACAATCCAAGATAATGAGATGATAAATGTATACATGCACCAAATACATGTCTACTCAACTATATAAAATAAATTTTAATAGACATTAAAAATCAAGTAAGCAATAATATAAATGTAATGAAGGACAGGTACCCCACTGTCACAAATAGACAGATCAACTAGATTTTAAAAATCAGCAATGATGTATCAGAGCTGAATGAAAGTTTTGAACGAATGGACCTAAGAGAATATACAAATTAACTACAGACTCCACAACATCAGAATGTTCTCTGACCACATGTTTTCTCATAGAACATGCTTAAGTGAATGCAAAGGAATTGAAATTATCTCATGTCTACTATCAAACCTTAGTGCGATGAAATTGGAAATCAATGGCAAAAAACACATAACAACTTCATAAACACATGGAAATTAAATAACACCCTCATAAAAGACTAATGAGTCACAGATGAAACTGAAAAATAGCTTCTACAATTAAAAATAATGTCGGTACAGCATATCAGAACTTATGGGATGCAATAAAAAAGTCCTATGAGAGAAATTTATATCAGTGAATTCCCATATCAGAAAAACAGAAAGGGCTCAAATAAACAATCCTGAGTTTAAAACTCAAGCTTCTATAAAAATAAGAGCAAGTCAAGCCCAAAGCCCACATGAGAGAAGAAATTTTAAAGATCAGACCATAGGGGCTGGGGATTTAGCTCAGCAGCATAAGTGAGTTCAATCCATGGTACCGATAAAAAGGAAAAAGACAAAAAAAAAAAAAAAAAAAAAAGGATCAGAGCATAAATTAATGCAATTAAGACTAAGAAACAATATAAAGAATAAATGAATCAAAGAGTTGGTTCTTTGAAAGATTAAATAAAATTGACAAACTCTTAGCCAATTCTATCAACAAAAATAATAAAAACACTCATATCAATGTAATTAGGAATGAAAAGGCTAAAATGACAACAGAGCATGAAGAAATCCAGAAAATCATCAATACCTACTTTAAGAATCTCATAGATGAAAAAATGCAGGAAAAATGGACAGATTCCTAGATACATATGAATTACCAAAGCTGAATCAAAGATATATAAAAATTCTAAATAAACCAATATCAATGATATTTAACATGTAACTAAAAATCTACCAACAAAAAAGCCCAGGCCCTGATAGATTCATTGCTGAATTCTATAAGAAATGTAGAGAAGATATTATGCCATTACTTCTCAAACTCTTTAAGGAAATTGAAAGGGAAGCAATATTCCCAGATTCACTCATGGAAGTAAGTGTTACTCTAATACAACAACCAATATAGAGAACTAAAGGCCAGTCTCCCTAATGAACATCTATGCAAAAGTCCTCAATAAGATACAAAAAGAATTGAGCAAATCATTAAAAACTATACAGGGGCTACGGATTTAGTTCAGCAGCATACACACCTGCTTTGCAAGCACATGGTCATGAGTTCCATCCCCAGTACCAATTTAAAAAAAAATACTATACACCATGCCCAAATAGGATTCATTCTAGGGATGCAATGTGGCTCAGCATTTGAAAACCATAGTAATAGAGCCAAGGACAAAAATCATATGATCATCCCAATTGATGCAGAAAACGTGTTTGACAAAGTCCAGCATCCATTCATGATAAAAAAAAAAAAAAAACTACAGAAAATTGGAATAGTTGGTCTTTATCTCAATCTGATACAACTCATCTATGACAAACCAACACCCAAGATCATACCAAAGGGACCAAACCAAAAACTTTCACTCTAAAATCAGGAGCAAGCTAAGGAAGTCTGCTGTCACCATCTTATTCAATGTAATTCTGGAAACATTAGCCAAAGCCATTAGACAAGAGAAAAAAATAAAAGGAATAAATATAGGAAAGTAACAAGTTAAATTATCATTATTTGAAGATGACATGATACCCTACACAGAAGACCTCCAAAACTCCACCAGAAAATTCCAGATTTAACAACCAGATTCAGTAGTGTAGCTAGACACAAAGTCAGCAATATCAAATATCAATAGTATTACTATACATAAATAACAAACACAGAGAGAGAGAAATTAAGGGAACTACACTTTTCACAATAGCACCAGAAATTAAATATCTAGGAATCAATCTAATGAGGCAAAAGAACTTTACATTGAAAACTAAAGTACTGTGAAAAATGAGATTAAAGACGATATCAGAAAATGCAAAGATATCCCTTGTTCTTGGATAAGAAGGATCAGTATAGTGAAAATGGCCATACTTCCCATTATATAGATGCAAAGCAACCTCAATCAAAATATTAATAGCATATCTTGCAGTATTATAGAAAGCAATCCAAAAATTCACTTGGAACCTGAAAAGATCTAGATTTTCAAAAGCAGTTCTGAACAACAAAGGTTAGGCTGGGGGCATCAAAATCCCTGACTTGAAATTATACTACAAAGATACTGTGGTAGAATGGCAAAAACAGAATGGTACTGGAAAAAAAAAAAAAACAGATTGAGGATCAATGGAACAGATTAGAAGATGCAGAAATTATTCTAAAGACACTCAGCCACTCTATCATTGACAAAGGAACCAAACACCTTCACTGGAAAAAAGATAATCTCTTTTATAAATGGTGCTGCCCAATGCTGAAGATTAAAATCTAACCCATACCTTTCACTATGCACTAAACTAAAATCAAAATGGATTATATATATATAAATATCAAAACAAACATCTAATATGCTGGAAGATAGAATAGGTAGAACTCTGGTAGATGCTGGCTTGGTAGACATTATGAACAAAATCCTGATCATGTAGGACATACCACAAAGAATCAACAAAGAGGATCTCGTTTTATTAAAAAGCTTTTGCATAGGAAAAAATAAACAGAGTGGAGAGACAACCCACAAAGTGGGAAAAATATTTACCAGCTGTTTCCCCAACAAAGGACTAATATCTAGACTATATTAAGAACTAAAAAAAAAAAAAAAAAAACTCCACAGATTTAAAGACCCAACCCAAAAAAGGACATCTGAAGTGAACAGATACTTCTCAGATGAAGTAGAACTGGCAAATAAATACATGAAAAAATGCTCATCACTGATCATTCAAGAGATGCAAATTTAAACAACACTGAAATTTCATCTCATTCCAGAAAGAATGGCTGTTTTCAAGAAAAGAATCAATAATAAATGCTGGTGGTGTTGTGAGGGGAAGGAACCTTCTTCACTGGTTGGAGTGTGAGCTGGTACAACTACTGAGGAAATCAGTACAATGATTCTGTGAAAAACTAAAACTAGAGGTTTCATTCAGCCCAGATATTCCCTTTTGGGTATCTTCCTAAAAGAATTAAAAGCATCATACCACATTGATATATGCACAGCCATGTCTATGGTAACACAGTTTGTAATAGCTAAATATTGGAAACAGCCCAAATGCCCATCAATCAATAAATGGATAAAGAAAATGAGTTTTTCTATAATGGAGTACTTCTCCCCCACAAAGAAGGGTAAGTTTGAGACATTTCTAGCTAAATGGATTTGCCTTGAGACCATACTCTTAAGTGAAAAAAAACAGACACACACATTTAAACTCTGCATTGTTTCTCTGGCTTGAGAAACTAAAAATGTAATTAAGGACCAAAATGCATAACAAGTACTGGGAATGAGAACAACATAATCAAATGAGAAAGGGAGCAAGGAAGGAGGAAAGAAAAAAAGAGTCAAGAAAGAAAGACTAGAAAGAAAAATTGAAAACAAAGCTTTTGTAAATAAGCAGGGGAAGTAGGATTGAGGAAGGGGAGAGGAATGAGAAAAACATTTTTAAAAATGCAAGACATCTTGTACAAGTACAAATTCCATATGATGAATGTTATCATTATGTGTATCTAAAATGTACCAATGAAATAAAAGTATAAAAATAATCAAGCCCTGACTGGGCAACTTACCAACCTAGAAAGACTCCATCTCAAAAAGAAAAACAAAAGATCTGGAGATGTAGCTTAGTTCCCAATGCTGGGGAAAAATCAATCATGTTGTGACCCTCTGTTTATTGAGACTGTGTGAAACCTCATTTTCATATACTACTTTTAGGGCGGGCATTAATACATCCTTGTATGGACTGTATATACAAAAAGGATCTACCATATAATTTATGCGTTTTCTTTTTTGCCTCTGTGATAATATTACATTTGTTTAGAATCGAAATATTCAGCATCAACCTATTCTGGCTATTTATAAAAGTGAGAAATTAAACTTGAATACCTCGGTATGATGAAATAGTATATTCCTGTGGAAGCAGGGGACATTCCCTTGGAGCTTCAAGAAGCCACAAGAAGGGGCCCAGAAAAACCCAAAATGATATGCATGATATAGCTTAGTTTTTACAGAACAGGGGAAAGATAAGCATATTCACATTTCTTTATATTTAGTTTGCTTAGATTTGATTCATAAATGCACATAGCTATACTGGTTACCTGACTGGTAAGGATGGTGAGAAGGAAGTGTTTGCAGATGACAGTCAGTTATATGCAGGAACACGCTTATGCTTTATATAATAATAATAATAATGATAATAATAGCGAGATAAATAATATCAAGGTAAATGGTATTTCAATGAAGTTTTACATATCTTGCATATATTGTGTATATACATAAACTTTACTGATTTTGTATGCATGAGCTTCATTTTGCATATATATTATATAAACTTTATTGAGGCATTATTTACATTACATAAAATTCGCCCACTCTACTGTTTAATTCAAGCTTTTAACAAATCTACTCAGTGATATAACCATTAATGTAACCTAGTTTTAGAATGTACTCACCACCCCCGTTAGAGTTCTAAGTCCATTTAATCTCTGCTCCAATGCCCAGTCTCAGGCAACCTCTAATCTAATTTCTATATCTACAGATTTGTCTCTTGCTGACATATATATAAATAACATCATACATAAAGAGACCTTTTGTGTCTGGCCTTTTGTCATATTTTTAAAGATTCATTCATGTTGCAGCATTTTATCAGTATTCATTCTCTTGCACGGTTAAGAAGTGTTCTATCGTATGTATATGTCATAGTTCTTGATTCACTAGCTAATAGTTATTCGTTTTTTCCATTTCTGCCTATTATAAAATGCTGCTAGAACATTCATGTGTAAGCCCTCGTGTGTTGTACTTTATAAATCACATGGTGAATATGTGATCTAGCCAAAATATTTTAATATTGCAGGACACCTGTTATATAGCACACATAAACAACCTTATAAAGAAAATAAGTAGAAATATACTCTGTGTGTGCATGTGCACACAGGATGTTTTTCTGTTACATAATTAAATAACTACATAAAAAAGATTAGAGGACAAAAATCTAAAATGTTAACTGTGTTGTCTCTGAGTGATGGGATGATGGATAATTTATCTGTTTGTATGCTTTTCTGTATTTCACTGAATTTTCAACTGTGAATATAAATTGCTTTTGTCATAAAAAAAGCACACCATTATTAGGAGAAAGAAACATCCTTCCCATTCAATTTCTCCAGGGTCTTTACCTCTCTATTACAGAAGGATATCTTCACAACAGTCCACAAATGGAAGGAAAGATGCAGCCCTCCTCACTTCTGTATGATGCTGGTCATGGCATCCAGAAAACTGAAGATTCCCAGTAAATATCAGTCAATTGTGGAGACTTTGAGATTAGTATCCATAGCAACCTGACAAGGGTATGACACTGGGTGTGCATTGCCCCAGCATGGAGATGGCCCAGCAGGCAGATCATAGGGCTCAGACTGCCCAAGGTTGCTGGAGGACCATGGTATTTTGCTACATGGCAATGGGGTCAGGTTACCCAGGGCTCAGAGACTGACAGCTCTCTTAATAATGGAACATTAAAATCTTACTGATAATGTTGATTGTGGTGTTCCTTATCTTCCTTTTCTATTTACACATCTGCAAATAGAATCTGGTATTTTAACAACATCATTTAAGAGCTACATAGTTTTCTTCTATGCTTTAATTTCATCATATTGCCTCCTAATTATTCACCTCTCTATTCCAGACTTATTCCTTATATTTAAAGGACCTAGAACAAGTGAATAATTAGAAACCCATCTCTCACATTTCCAAAGATTTTTCATGTTATAAATCAAGTTAACATGCTTCTAAATAAAATATGTTCTATCCTCCTACCTGGTTAAATATATCTTCGGAATAATCTACAGTTGAAGAGCTCAGGCTCCTTGGGATTGTGAATCTGATTGTGTGGACTAGAGATTTGATCCCTAGCCTGCTGCCCTTCTCTCTGCCATCTCCATCCCACAGCAAAAGGGGCCTCACATGCGTATTTGTGCACACTCTGCCTGCAGTCCCATCTCCCCTAACCACCCCACTCTCACACTCTACAACACTAAACACTAGTCTCTGGGTCATCTCTAGGGCTAAGCAATGTACCTTCCTGTACTTCTGTCCTCCTTTAGTAGAATGGGCAACAAAGGGGCCTCTGCACGCCGTGGAAGGACCCCAAAAGCTGTCTCCATAGCATACTGTAGTTTAGACAACTAAACTGGGTGTGGGGGAGGGGGGAATAGTCCATTCTAAAACTGAACAGTACTAAGGTTGAACAGTACTGAGGTTGAGAAATTCTGTCCACCAGAGGAGTGGGGCACAGGGTCCTGATGGTTTCTTTCCATAACTCTCAGCTGAAAAAGAATGCTGAAATGTGAGCAGGTCCTCTTGCCCAGGACTAAAAAATGCTGGTCTATATTCTCACTGGACTGGAATTTCTCAACCTCAGTATGGTTCAGTTTTAGAATGGACTGTTTCCTCCATTGTAATAAACTAACATGCCTCCACAAATGTCTTCTGGGAGATGACTATGTTGTAAACCACTGCACTAGACCATGAGGCTCTAGAAAAAAGAATATGTAACTGCCTTGCTGAATAGTAAAGAGCTTGGACAGAGCAGATACCCAGAAGGTGTTCAAAGGATGAAATCTTGAAGCAATATGCACTCATGATTTTAAAGGCATTCTTGAACCACCCTGCTCTCCTGCTGAATATTATGAAATATTTACAACAAAGAGCATCAAAACAAACTCAGAGTAGCTCTTGCCATGGAGGTATAAGTGATGCACAATAGGGGGTATGAATAAGGTCACCCATCCACAACCCCATGATGAGACAGGTCACCCTACCTGGTAGTATACTGAGTACAATGCTGCATTAACCTGAAGAGGTTCCTTAAGATATTGCACATAGCATAAGCCAATAGCTGTTTGCCAAATCTTCCCAGATTAGACACTTCTCTAAGCCGTGGCTGGAACACTGTGGAGTCTCACATGTTCCTTAAACAAATACAAATGTGAGACATAATGAAGGATGCAAAATGAGTGGCAGGAGACCTCTCACAATACCCCTGCCATTTTCTCTTCTGCTTTTACCAATGGGATTTTGCAAAAGCCATTCATGCTGAGTCTGCAATCAGGTAGTAACGTTGAACACATAAAGCCCACGTTTATTCCCTATGGCAAGCAACAACCCTGGCTAAATTTCTTAATAGTAGATAAAGCCCATCTTGTATGATTTCCACATTTCTAACAGCTAAGTGCACACGGTTGCATATGGCTTGGTTTAAGCCAGCAGTCTTAGGGCAGTCAGTGACACTTGCATGAAGAAACGGGCTTCTGACAGGCTCCAGCAATTGGATCAAAGTGCTCAAGTGGAAGATTCTTAGGTGTCACACAATCCAGGTTGGATTTTAGATCCTGCTTATGCCTTGATTTCCTCTAGAGCATCAGGTGTGCAAGTGTGATACTGGGATACCTGGTGGCCCCAAAGTTTCAAAAGATGCATTTGTAAAAGATGACACATGTATTGCATCATTCTTGTTCCCTTGTAGCTATCATAGGCAGAGTTGTTGGAGGACTTTCTAGCAGGGGATAGAATTATCTCTCCATGTGCACTTGAGTTTTTACATTTTTCTCAGTTTTAATTTCAAAGCCAGTAAACATAAATGTATATAAACTTTCGTTCTTTAGCACTTCAATATTGTTTTAAGAACGTAAAGCGGTGTAACACTGAAAAGTTTGAGAATCCCAGTCCAAGATCAACTATGTGGTCCAACTTCTACATCAGAGAAAGGAAGGGAGGAAAAACATTTGAAAGACCTTTCTGTGAGGTAGAGTAAGTTATTGAGTATAAAAATAAGTACATTTTCAGAGTCTTATAGCAGGAGTGTCACTGTGACATTTTAACTGTAAAATGTTCTCTTATGTTCTTCAAGGTAGGAAAAAACAGGTCTAAGAAAAATTGGAAGGCATTGATACTTGCAGAAGAGAGCAACATATCATAGATAATGTGTTGTTTGGGGTTCACCCGTATTTGATTTATGCTTTGAGTAGTCTCAAACTGCCCAAAAGTTGGCTCCACTTGTTTGTATTTCTGAGCATGTCAAGAGCGTGGAAAAATAACTAGCAGAGTGACCAACAGCACATTCATATCACTTGTAAAGAGGACAGAGAAAACATGCAGAGCTTGTAATTCTACTATCAGCAGTAATGGAGGGGTTATCAGTGGATTCCAGTTACTCATGTTACTAAATCAGGATATGATTTTCAACAGCAAGCATTTTCTTTTACATGTAAACATCACTGACCAAAAAAAAAAGGCGAAAGACCCCATTCGCTCCAACTCTACCACCAATTTTTCAATTACTTTTGATTTACCCTTTCAAATTTTTTCACCCCCATGTAATACAGTTGTTGTCCCCACATCAATACTAAGACGTTCTGAGCACATGTTATCCTTCATATTCTCAGCATATCAGAAGCATCACAGGACAATTATTTCTATCTTTCAGATAGAACAACAGGGAGATGAAGTTTATCTTCCCAAACCTACATGGCCCATTGGGGTCCAAATCAAAACCAAGCTGCTTCCCACTCATACCAGGGCAGATACTCTCTTCTTGCTTGAAAATGCACAGGCTAGAAGCTAGGGGCTGTGTGTGAGAGAGGTGGACCTCTATACTGAGGATGTGCTGGGGACTCTTGAAAGGAAGAGAGATCTTGTTCTTTGCAATGATCGTTTCCTACAAATTGTCTTCCCCAGCCTATATATCACAGGGTGTGGGCTTCCTTAATTAAAATAGTATCAATAACAGGTAATAACTGTAACAGATAACCCTTGGAAATGTCTGTATCATGTCAACAAGAGAAGTTTTACCAGTTCAAGCCCGGGGCAGCTAAATAATAGAACATGAGCCTCCATCCTAAGCCTAGCCCCTTCTCCACAGTCTGCTTCCATCTTCTATGTTATAAATAATTCAGAGCTTTCTTTGTTCTTAAATATCACAAAACCAAGTCAGAATCTTTATGTGAAGAATTCTTCTTGTGTCCCTCTCTCCCTCCTCCCCTCCCTCCCTTGCCAGCCCATGCAACTCCCTGGAGAACGACCCTCAAGTTCTAACATTTATTCTTTGACATTTCAGACTATTTGTTAGGCAGAGCTGCCTTCTTGAGATCAAAGCTGGAAAATCTCATAGAGAACTCCCGCTTGGTCCTGTTCAACTGTGACCAAGAGGGTCTGTTAACCCCCAAGCATCTGCTGCCTTTGTCATCTGAAGAAATTCACTGAACTCTACCCCAAAGGTAGCCATCCCTTTCACTTTTTCCCCCTGATTTGTCAACATATTCAGCAGAGAGGAACCTGACAATCAGGAGATGCCATATACCAGGAGACAGTAGTGACCCATGGGGACATTGCATTGGGGGCAGCATTTCCCCCAGTAGAGTATTTTCTATAGGGATCAGCAAGCCCCTTACCAGATACTCAACATATATGGAACAAGGAAAGGTAACTTACCGCAGGTCATTTTGTTAGTGGTAATGGTGACACCCGGCTCCAGGTCTTCATTCCTTTGTGCTATCACTGGGCGATATCATCTCCACCAGTTTGGAGGGTGGTTGGGTTTAGTGCAGCAGGTGAAAGCGGTATGTGAAGACTTACCGTTCTCTTCTAAGATCGCACAGTGAAAACCGCTGCTCTTCACTGGGTCCACTACCCACCAGCACCCAGAATCTTTTCTGACTCTTTGAGGACAGCAGAAGTAAGGGATTAAGCCTACAACTAGGTAGAGGTTGTGGGTGTGGTTGTTGCTTGTTATAGGAAAGTGAGTGGCTTAGGGAACATCCTGCTTAGTTCTTCTTTGAAAGCTTCTGAATCGCATAATAACCACAATAACCAGTATTTCCTAAAGCGTGTGTGCTGAGTCTATTAATAGATATTAAGTGAAGAATGTTCCATTTAGATTGGGGGAGTAGCAGAATGAAAGGTTTGTTTACAGCAGGGCTTCTCAGAGCCTTTCATATCTAATACAAGTTGAGAATCTGTAAGAGCTGGCGACCCAAGGCAACGTTCTCCAGAGTTTCATGATTGATCCTTAGCATCTCATAGACTGAAGGGGAACAGTGCTGCAGTCCATGAAGAAGGGAACACTTGACCTTCACATCATCTATCTAGTAACTGCAGTAAGAAATAAAGATCTTCCTGCAACTTGGGGATTTCAAATTAAGAGAGAACCATATTGCAGTAACTGAAGCTTTGGCCAGAAAACTGACCCATTTGTGTGGAATAACAGTTGGTGAAATGATTGACTTAATGAAATTATTAAGATAGCAGAGTCACCATTCTGCAAAGGCTAAGTGGGATGATTCTGGTCTTCCAGGTTGCCCATTTGGCTTTAGGGGCCCTGAGCAGCAACTGTTTCTTATTGTAGGATGAGATGCCAAATTAACAGCCATAAAAATGGAACAATTCTGAGACATTTAAATATGGACTCAAAATTTAAATTCTCCCATGAAAGACATTCTCAGAATATGTTCTGTATTGGTGTGGCCTCCCCTGCTTCCCACTGACTGTGGAAAAAAACAGATTCAAGTTCTCACTGGCCAGTTCTGTATCTGGCCTCCTTGGAAGCAAAAGGTCTGGGTTCAGAGCTATGGCCCTCATGTGAAAGCATCCTGGTTCCTAGACCCACCTGCTTGACCAGGGTGAGATTTCAGAAAAACATCCATGACAAAAGTTTCTTGGAAACTTACTCTCACGTTCTCTTATTCTCTCTTAACTGCAGGAGAATACTGATACTTTGTTGTACATGTAATTCATAGGCTGGACTTAGTAAACATTCTGGAATTTTCTTCCTTCCTAAGATTGTAGGATGACCCAAGATGAGGCATTTATCTTGGTAAGTCATGGGACACAGATATGAGGGCACAGAGTTTGGTCTTGCCTGGACACGGGCAACAAGAGAGCAGATCTTGGAGATGACCTAGTGCCTAGAAAGTCTGGAAGTGTGCAAGCTTCTTCCATACGGTCAGCAGTCTCCTGTTGCTGAGGCTAAGCCCTTTCAACTTCAGACTCTGTGGTTATTCCATGTCATGTGCCGCTGACACCTTCATAAACCTGACTGGTAAGTAATTGTTTCCCTAGGTCTATGCAGCATGTAAGGACCGTGCCACATCCCTCTAAGAGCACCTGTGGCCCCTTTCCCTACACCCACTCCCTCTCTTCCCCCAGGGGTCAGGATTCTGTGATTTTGGCCAAAAGCCACCACAAGCTCTTTAAAGTAAAGAACATTACAAGACACCACAAGGGTCCCAGCAGAAAGGCCAATGTGAGCTTCAGAACTAAGAAAACAAGTGGTACCTCACAGCTCTGCAGAAGAAGTACCACTGGGGCATATGTGACAGCTGTGAAGTCACCTCACCATTTACCAGCTAAGTCTTTGTCTTTCTCATTATAGAATAAACTGGAGGACAAGAGCTGGAGAGAATGTGTCTTTTGAGGCAAATACGCCACTTGCTCCTTCAAGGTCCCCTAAGACAGAAGCGGGCTTCACTTCACTCCCATGGTAACAGCAGGCAGGCGGCAGAAAGGGAGGGAGGAGAGTCATAAAGACGGACTGGTTGTCACTGTTGGCTCCTGAGACATCCAGCATTACTTCCCACTGTCAGACTTGGTAGTATTTTCCAAACAGACATGATCTCTGTCCCTCCAACTCTGATGAAACCACAAGTCAGGTACAGCAGTCCTGGCTTTGTGCAGTCTCACTTCTTGCCCTTCAAACCCCCCTTCATGGCTAAGCAAGGAGCTCTGCTTCTTCTCCTCTGAACTCATGACATTGCTTGGCTTTTCTCTTGGGGATGAAATGAGAACAGCCCAGTACCCTCAGAAAAGCCAAGCTCCATTCTTATGTATACTACATAAATCTCTCTGTACCCTTAGCCAAAACAAGGCCAAGTTAGCCTACATCACAGGTGCAGCCTTAAGAGGCTCCTTTTGGCAGAGTCATGGGGAACATGGATCCTGAGTTACCCAGCAGGAAGCGCAAACACTCCCTGTTCTGCAGGCATGAAAATACCACAAGAGCTCTCAGCTACATCTCCCAACAACTCAGGCTGTTCTTTTAGGAACTGGTGCCTGTTTTTATAGCTCAAAATGTTCCAAGTTCCTTCACAAATAAAATAGACTTATCCAGAGTCCTCTAACACAATGTGAGCCACCAGCCTCCTGAACAGCCCCACAGAATCTGCACTCCACAGAGATTCTCCTGCCTTTCTTCCTTCTCTCACAGGAGCTAAGCAAAGGCTTCAGCCCGAATATCTCCCTCATCCTCTTCATCGTTACAATTCCTCACCAAAGAGCATTTTACTGGGAGGCTAAGAGCAGTGGGAAAGGAAGACGGAAGCATCCCAAGCACACAGGTATTTCGTGGTAAGAAAAGTGTCACATGTCACGTGGAGAGGGTCAAAATGCAGAGAGGTCTTTGGATTTATCACTCATGCAGAAATCTCCTCTCTGGGTAAGCCAAGGTTTAAGCAAAAGGGAAGCCAGGTCACTCTACCAACATTTCATCCACTTGAGTTGGAAGAACTTAGACTAACATCCCACCCAAATGGACTTCAGAAACTTGATGTAATAAGAACCACCCAAAGAGCAGATAATTAACCTTATCTGCTGCTAACACTTCTGCAACTTACTTGTGAGTTCAAATAGGTTGAAGAAGCTCTCCTATTTACCTTGGAAAATGTATTGTCAAATCTAAGCTGAAGTTCCTCTGGGAAGTGGGAGGTGCAGGGAGTGGTGACAGTAGGATTTCTAGAGGCAAAATGCATGACCAGAGCTGTTCAAAGAAACTCTGGACTGCAAGCAGCCACGCCCACCTTGACCCCCATTAAATGAGTGGGGGGAAGGAGCAAGAAGACACAGCAAGGACAGGAAGGAGTGAAATTCTGGGACTTTGCTAGGCAACCCAGAATCTAGTCAGGCTCCCCACTGTGCACAACCTCCTCAGTCCTCCGCTTTCCTGCTGGAGTCCTCCCCTGCTCTTTTGCAGAGTAGCCAGTATCACTGTACCCCACCTCTCCCTCCTGTACCCTCCCAACTTTCCTCATTTCATTGTTGCTTTCAGAGTCATGCTGGTAGCAATGTGCAAGTGAAGCCCTAACCACTGGAATCAGCAAACACTGACGCACAAGGCTCCAGCTCTTTGCCTAATCCCTGTCAGGCTCAGCTCAGAAATCTACACAACAACGAGTTTGTTCTACGTGGATCAGCCCACCTCTGTGTCCTCTCAGCAGCATCAAATCCTCCCCAGCTGCTTTACTATTGTGTCTGAGATGCTAGATCCTTTGCTTAAGCCAGCCTGACCTGAGGGAGCTAAGATGAGTGTGGAGGTGTCACAGCCCACACTGTGCTACTGTTGGTTACACCTGTGGCTGAGGAGGCGGAGGTGAGCAGGCAGCCACTGAGAACTTGGCTGCCGAAAAGAATTCCCACATGAGAGGGCAGGAATGGGGAGGCCAGAGGCCAGGTTGGCTCTCAGGTCGAATTTGCTTACCAATCCATCTTTGCATGGGTGAGAATCACATAACCCAGCTCTGGCACACCAGGAGGGCTCCAAGGTGTCATAAAGAAAGGTTAAATAGAGGTGAGTAGTCAGATGAGGATTTTTTCCACCACCTTGTCTGATCTCACTCATACTTGTCCAGACTGAGGCAGCCTAATTGACTAACCTCATGATTAGATCTTCTCCTCCAGTAAGTTCCCCCTCAAGGCCAAAGATGCCGTGACTGTTAGAAAATCTTTCCCACTACCAGCCAGGTGATGAGTTTTAGATCTAAGACCAGCCACACCTCCAGGAACCCAGTCAGCAAATGCTACAGTGAATGAGAAGAGAACATGATGGATGTTCTTTTCGAGAAAGTCTTTAGCATCATCCTCCTCAGAGGGTTTCAAAAGGAACTTTGGAATGAGGCTTTCCTTATCCCAAAAGCCCCTGAAAGACTTCCCTTTCTATGTGGACGTAGAGCGTGGGGCTAGGACTGTGCAGCCCTACAGGAGAGAGGAGCTGCTGTGTGAAGCCACAGAGGGATAGAGGCAGGCAGAGCCCCGGGTCCAAACTGGCGCTGCCAATCACAGCTCAGAAAGCCCAGCTTCATTACTGAATCCTTCTGAGCCTCAGCTTTTCTGTGGGTAGGATGCACCTGGTTCTGGGTAGTATTTCCTATGATACATATAATACATTTTTACTGCTGGTATAGCAGGTGATACAGTCAAGTTGGCATTGTTCCTGGGCTGGGCACAGCTCTGTGGTATGCCTTGTGCCTGCTCTCCTGCCTCAGACATCTGATAGGGGGATAGATGCTATGGCATCTCAACACCTAGAGGAGCCCGTGGAAAGCAAAAGCCAAAAGACAAACATCCATTTCCAAATACGAACTCCCTCTGCCCTCCAGTCTTCTGTTGTTTCCCTGCCATCTGCTGCTGGGCCTTCTGCTTTGATTTCAGACCTTTTCATCTCTCTGCAGATCCTCTCTCTTGGCTCAAGGCCCTGCCTTATACTCTATAGATAAATGGAAGCCACCAGACAAGAACTCCTCTCCTTATGGGCAAACCTCTAGAGGATCCATGCATCCATCTTTTCCTCTTGGCCCCTGCTGAATCACAAGAGCACGTCTCCCTTCACCTAGGCTAATGCTGAGCCATACTTCTGAGCTGAGGATGAATTTGCTTTTTCAGGGGCTACTTCTATTCTACCCATTAGTTATTTTCCCTTGCATCAGCAGGCCCTCTGAGATGGAACAAAATGAAGCTAAAAGCTCTCTCATACTGAAAATGAGAGTTCCCCCCTTTAAACCATGCATTCCTTCCACCATAGTCTCAAGGACAGTTTCAACCCTCAGGAATCCATGTTCCAAATCAGACTCTCTGGAGCCACTGAGAACAAAGAATTGCAGAGCTGGGACACACCACAACCAGCCATGTTGGAGGGCAGGAGCAGCCTTGGCCAAACTACAGATAGCCTGAAGGTAAGATGAATGCACAAACCTAGCCTGACTGGTTCCCAGTTGGACTCCCCAGTGACCTCACTCTTGTCTCATTTCTTCTTTACTTCCTGAGTGATCAAATTCACCCAGTATCTCTCCCAAACCCTCCTGCTCCGTATCTCCTTCACAAAGTAGTCTTTTCTCCTAAAAGCAAGAGTGTAAGGCACAGAGGTATTTCAACCTTTTGGCTCTGTCAGGGCCCAGGGCCCAATATGGCCAGCTTTTCTAACTTGACTCTATAGGATCCCCAGACTATTTGCCACAACTCTTTCAGCCCATACAGCACTTGTCAATACACCTGAGTATGTCGTGTGTCTGTGTTTGTGTGTGTGTGTGTGTGTGTGTGTGTGTGTGTATGTGTGTATGTGTGTATGTGGTCTTCCTAAATGATCATGAGATAGACCAGTAATCTCAGAGCCCCATCTTTCTTTAGTCAGGGTCACATTCTAAAACACACAGAAAAGATGCAAAATCTCCATCCCTAGGAGAACCCCACTGATTTGTTGACCCAGCAGAGATTAATGATCCTCCATCCCAGATCCCTCTATACACCTCAGCACTAAAGAGAAGATCTCTGTAAGTCTTGGCTTCTTAGATCACAGAAAAGTCCTCCAGGCACCAAAAGAGTATGAATCCCAGTGGCCCTCGTAATATCTCCAGGAGTCAGGTTCAAATTTTTCTTGTGGCTCTCATGCTGTGTGACCTTGGGCAAATCATTCAAATTCTCTGAGTCTTTATTTACTTCTCAATAAGATGAGGAAGCACTTCACTGTATGACCCTGACCTAACTGGAGGAGTCTCAGTGAAAGTAACCATTAGAAATGATTATAAAACACCTTTTCAGCCAGAACTGAATTAAGAAATTTCTTTAAAGGAATAATAATAAAGCAAGAAACAAATGTGGGGAGCCTGGAATTACTTTATATTTAATATTCTTTGAAAATTTCCAAATAAGAGGTCTGATCCAGTTGTTTCATTAGAAAATAAAGTGTTTATTAAGAAACTATACACTGAACACTCCTATAAGTCTCTGTGGAAACACAATGCTCCATTGTCAGAGCACAAGGTGAAGAAATGGCAGAATAAAAGATGCTGGGATGAATGGAGCCTGGGAGGCTGGAAATGAGGTAATGATTTACAATAATTAAAAAAAACATCATCCTCAAGCTTACTCCTTAAAGCCACACTCAGGAGGAGGCCTTGGACCACAGGGCAGCAGGGTGTGCTGGGGAAGAGCCTGGTGAGGAGCAGTGGGGAACAGGGTCAGGAGCTGGGCAGAGCTAATGTATAATTGGAGGCCCTGGAGAAAACCTGGACCCCCAGGCAATACTCTCAAAAACCCAGAGGCCTGGAAGGCCACCCAGATACTGAGAAAAAACTTGGAAAGCTTCCTGGTTTCAAATCCCAGAGAGGCATCTGCAGAACCAAGTTGGAAACCATCCACAGGAGCCAGGGAGAAAACCCTTAAGTAGGATTCTTAATTCCCTGGGAAATTAACTAAAAGCATAGGATCTAGTTTCAATTGCTGTGTGACAAACCCCAAAACACACTGGCTATAAACAACTGCAATTTTGTCCCAAGAACCACCCATGGGGTGCTCCCTGGTCCTTGTTCTTCACTGTCAAGGGCTAACTGAGGCTGCCTTTTCACAACAGGAACTTCTATGGATGTGCGGAGAGCTGGGTAAGCCAGAAGCCCGCTCAGCCAAGCTGGCCCACAAATGTGCCTTTCCTATCAAGCAAGGGACAGTCATTCCCTTCCCCCTTCCCCATAGGTCAAGCTGAAAGTGGGGGAAACAGAGCCCCTCTTTGGGAGAGGGTGGCTATGGAGTAAGGCATGAGTCAAAGCAAGCAAAGTAAACACACAGATTGACCAGAGAACAGGATGACACTTCCATTGGTGCCATGAGAAGGGCTGGAGGAGGCCAATTTTTACTTCTCTTCCCCTTCAGTTCATCTTGACCTTGAAATGGTGATTCCATTGAGTTCCACAAGTTCTCAGAGTCAAGAATAAGTGGAAGTGGGAGAAGAGAGCCAATCCCAGGATCATGGACTAGCAGGAAGAGCCTTGTTCCCTGATTCCCTTGGTCCCTTGAGGTCCTAGTAGGATGGCCAATTCACGGGCAAGACCTCCTGCAGCCAGAGCTTGTCAGAACTGTAGCTCTAGGGGCCAAGGAGGAGCCTGGAGAAATGCTCTTTCCAGGGAACAGACTTGGAATCTCTAACATCGTACCACTGTGAGCCATTCCAGAGAGAAGAGGAAGACGGGGCAAGTGTGTCCAAAAAAAGGTAAATTTTCTCCACCAAAAAACCAAAAGCAAAACAAAAACAAAGTGATTGGTTTCCATTCTTCCCTCTGAGACCTAGGCTGGTGCCAACGCTTGGGCCTGGCTCCCCCTCCTTTTACCACGCCGTCTCCACCTCTGCTTAGCTGCTTGCTCTCTGACTCTTTCCCACTGTAGCTTGCAGGGCGACGAGGTCACTAAGAGGACAGCACGGTATCCTAGAGAGAGCCAGGGAGACCTCACACTTCTGAGCACGGCTGGACTTCATCAGGCTTTCTTGTGGTAGTTGGGTTGTTTTTACAAAGCAAGAGAATGGCTAGTGTGTTTAAAAGATGGCTCCTGGTGCACAGATTTGTAATTCTCTTTATTGGCTCATCTAAGGATGGTGGCAGGAGCTGCCTCGTAGGCTGGACAAAAAGGAGCACAGTGATGACTGAAGGAAAGGGGTAACCCTGCCAGTGGTGGATGGGGGAATGCCCCTCATGGCGGTGTTAGATGGTGCAGGGGCACCGGTGGCTCATGCGGTTTCTACTTAGCATCCCCGGATCCAAAGAGAACAACGCCTAGAGCTTCCAACCTCTCAGAGGGCCCAGCCTACCAAGGTGACATCAAAACAAGGAGGCTTAAAAGGAGTTTTTAAAAGCCATGACGTCCTTTGCTGAAATAAACATTGACATCCTCAACATAGATGCCATGGTTAAGAGGCTTGGAATGTCCAGGAAGGCTTATTGGATTCAACATAATTTCTCTGAAACCTATAAAAACAAAAAGAAAAAAAACAGAAAAACAGAAAAAAGCAAAATAAAGTAAAAACCAAAACCCCCAAAGAAGATCAAAACTAGGAGGGGAAACAGAGAGGGAGTTCAAAAGGGGAAAAACTAGAGATATGGATATAGATAAATAGTGGGAGTAGCCAAATGAATTTCCAGCACAAGGGAAGGATCAGGGGTGCAGGTTTGGGGTAACTTAAAATCAAGTGTGGTCAGAGAAACTGGAAACATCCATTTTGCCACAGCCTCCACTGAACTGAGGAAGGGAAATAGGCATAGCATTTGGGGACTTGGCCTTGGACTGTCATGGAAGAGGAGGAGCAAATTCAGCTAAGGGGGTGTTGGTCTATCACAGTCTTTCTGGAAGCAGAAGCCCTGATGGGGAATGGGAAAGGAGTGTGCATACTTGGGTCACTAAAGATAGGGAGGAGAGACTGCTTTCCCAGAACTCACTGTCTTGGGAATCCTAGGAGTGGGTGTTTCTAATTAAGAGCTGACATTTCATAGACTAGTTTAGATCTCACCAGTAGGTGAGGTGCTACACTCCCAAGCCTCCAAGCTCTTCCTCACTGACCCTTTCACCTGTTGCCAGTTCTGTGGGAGGTTTAAAAATTGGTGGCTGAGAGCTGAGCCTTCCCAGCCAAATCTTACAGGGGATGGAAATACCCTGGAGACATTTTGTTGGCGGCCACTGGGCCATCAGTTGCTGCAAGACAGGAAAGTTTCCATGATAGCTCAGTTTCTTTCTGGCCAGTCAGGTGTAGTTATTCTTCATCAAATTTCCAGAAAGAAGTTTCTCAGCTGACTTTAAAAATGTCTCTAAAAAATGTGCACATCTGCATATGTGTGTCCTAGTCTGCACACATATGTGCACATGCCACAGAGGTGGATATATGACCACAGTAAGCCTGTATGCTCATGAAGCTATGTGCAGGCTTGTGGGCCACAGAAACTTGGGACATATGATGGGGAGAAGGAGACAATTTATTTGTATTCAGACTTTCCTCCCCTCTTGCTCAGGGCATATTGTGGTCAAAGCAATTTTCTAATTTTGGGTGTTGGGATCCCTTCCTCTTCAAGACCTGCAGTTAGATCTGTAAAAATAAAGGGAACTGTTTTCTTCTATGGCATCACATTTAGAGAAAAGCTGAGTTTAAAGATGAGATGGCTTCTTTGTGCTGACCCCACATAGGGACTCCCTGGGACCTGAGTGGGGAGGGAGGAAAGGTCTTGGGTCTGTGACAGCACTGTCTCTCTCTAGACTATGGTCCTTGTCTGACTTCTCTTAAGTCCTTTGTCCAGGTCCTGTAAAGTTTCTTCCTTTGGAAGAGACTCCCACAATCTAAGGGACTTAAGTGTTATTCTCACACTGGACACCTGGTCATATCCTGACCCTTTGAGATATGTGGAGATTCTGTGAATATTTGAGTCTTAAGAATCAAAATTTGGTAGAGGAAGGGGTCTTTACTGCACAAAAAAGTCAAAGGAGGCAACTCACCATGTGACCTTGGGTAAGACACATCCCCACTCTGGACCTCAGGCTCCTCATATATATAGTGAGTTGATGGGACTAGATGATCTCTATTGTCCTTCAAGTTTAATATCCCATGATTGTCTATATTTGAAAAGACCCCTGGCAGAAGAGGCAGACATGGGGGAATTAATGGTCAGTATTGAGCCCCAAGCACAAAATTATGGGAAGTAGTCTTCTTAAATGCACAATGTCAGAAACAGAAATCCAGGTCTTCCCCACTCTTGTCCCCACAATGCTTTGCCTACAAGGGCACATGGTTTATCTTATGCACAAAATTTAGATTCATTTTCCTCTGAGTATTCTACCATAGCATTACAGAACTGGTACAACTTGGAGTCAGGGAAGAAAGATTTGCCATCACCATGAACTCTACACAATCCTTTTCCTAACAAGCTTGAACTCATCCCTTTCTTGGACTAGAATGCCCCCAAATTGTGCCCATCATTGTCACTCCAAATGCCACCCTTGGGCATGGAAGGAAGATTTTTATGATTTGGAAGATGATTCTGCTAGACTCGAGACCTTCATTCTGGCTTTTTATCTTCCATAGAACTCAGCTAATTTCTAAAAGAGAAGAAATACCACAAAGGATGATGATGTCATGAGAGTGTAACATCTTGAAGCAGTTCTTGCCTTAGTTAGGGCATAAAGCCTCAGACAACCAAAGCTGTTGTTTCACTGCAGACATGTGGCCCAAAACTCCTATAGCAGAGATATGATGATTCTAGCTTCTGAGAGGGAAGTCTTCTTTAGAGGCCCTGCAGCATCCATGGGCCTGGGGAGGCTCCATGTCAGATCTGTTCAAGGCCAGGGCCAAGCAGCTCTGAGTCTCTGCCAAAGTCCCTGAAGCTGCCTTCGTGAACATGAGTCTTTTCCCATATGAGCCAGGATCTGAAGTTTGTTTTCTCTGGAACTCTTTCCCAGGTGGAGCCTTTCCAAGATTATAAAAGCTGAAGCTTGATAGCATGAGAGGAATTGCTCCAAAATGCTCCATTCCTTCCCTCTCCCTTCTCAGAACAGCCCCAGAGCAGGAAGGGAAAAGTATCTTCAGGAGGGAGCAGTGCAGGAGAGACCAGGACCTCAGTAAACACTAAGGAGAGGACAGGTCAGTGAAGTGGAGCCAAAGAGAGGCAAATATACCTCCAAAGAAGGCACTGCGCACTAGGTAACTCATGAACCCTCACATCTGACCTTTCCCTCTATCTGGCAAAATCTTTCCCCAAAGTCATCCAGCGCAGAGGAACTTGTGAGATGTCTGTAATTCAAAACAGAGTCTAGTCTATGGGAATTGTCCAAATATATGTTTCCTGATTGCAGAAGCTATAGATTACAGAATCATCTAGAGAAAGAGTGGGAAGTTGTAAGGAAAGAGACTAAGGGAGACAGGGCAGTGAGAATTTAAGGAATTGGATGACAGGTTTTTCAGCCAACCCCACTGAGCCAACAGCAGGCAAAACAGTTAAGGCTAAATTTTCTGTATTCATTGCAGTCAGGAAGACCAGACCCTAAGGCTGTGCAATGCAGAAGGAATCCTGGAGTCTACAACCTCTCTGTTGCTGACAATTGCACAGACCCTCACCTTCTCTCTCTCACTGAGGCTCCCATCTTGCACTCTGACTTTGGTTTTCTAGAACTGTCAGCTTTAGCATCACCAACTCCACCCTTCCTCCTCCATGTGGAGAGTTTTCGCCTTCTGATGACCACCTCTCCCTGGCTGGATTCTCAAAGGCCTTTGTTTCTGTCCCTGTTTTTGTTCTCTGACATGATGATTTTATCATGGAATGGTTTATGTTACGGTTTTTGTAAAAGACCCAATAGCACATGGAACTGTCCCACACTACTCTCAAACATCACTTGTTCCCATGTATTTGTCATCTTAAAGTTGTTATGTCACAGTAATGATTAGCACTTAGATAGCACCGAATGTAAGTAGAGTACTTTATACTCCAGAGTGGGCTGAAAAACACAAGATGACCTGGCACCGAGGTCATGGGTGACTTACTAATAGGAAACCAGAGACACAGAACAATTCGGGAAGAATAGCACCTCTCCCTACTCGGGGTATCATTCTACCACATCCTCTCCTCATTTCTACAAGGGCTCAAAAGAGGTAAAATGTTATGGAACCATGCTACAGGAACAGGATCAAGATGGGAGCCTCAAGCAATCTCCCCTTTAAAAGTCCTATTGAGACACATCACCAGTCTCCCTGACCACCAAAGATCTTCAAAAGTTAATGACATTACTAAGCACTCCCTCAGTTAATTTAGTGTCCACTGCTATCCTCAAAATAATGAGCATAACCATTTTAACCAGTGGGAAAACTGAGCCTCTCTCATACAAAGAAATCTCCAAGTTATGTTGTGGCAGAACTGGAATCTGAATCCAGCTCTTTGTAATTAGAAATTATACTGCAGTAGATCTACTCTGCAGTATAATTTATTTTATGAAAATCAATATCCAGGAAACAGTGATGGCAGGGAGGTCTGGGCAGTGGTGAGGGGGCATTCTCCAGGGTAAAAGGAGCTGGGAGTCTGGTTCTTTCACCAAGCCCCTCACAGAGGGCTAGAGTTCTCTTTCCTCATGAATAGCTTCCCTAGCTTAGGAGTCCAGCAGTGCCACGCACTGCCACTCTCCTCATCAGCAGAGCCTGGTCCGGTCTTTTTTGAATGTCTCACTTTCCGTGCTCTCTGGCTTGCTACACCCATTGTCCTCACAGTAACGCTTCACATGGTCTGGGACTTTCTGGAGAAGGGATCCCAAAGTATTTACACACTGACCCCTTATTGATAGTATTTTCGCAAGCTCAGCCTAGGAAAAGCAAAACACAACCTCATGAACAAGAGACAGCAATGAGGCTATAGGAAAGAGCCCCTTTCATAACAGCCATTCCCGTACCAAGGGCATATGATAGCTGAGAACACTCGGGAAGCCAACCATGGTGCTCTCTCCCCAGTATCCCTTTCTAGGCCGCTGATGATGAAGAACAGCTCCTGCATGTACAGATATATTTTGTTTTATTTCCTACACATGTGGCAGCCCCTAAGATATGCAAAGGTGGCCACCAAGCATTCCTGCAAGTATCTGAGACACAGCTATGACTGCTCTGTTTTGTACTCACGCCTCCTGAGCCATTGCTCCTCTGCATCTAGGTTCTTCTCTTGTCATCAGATTCAATCAAAGCCTGCTGGCGCTGCCTAAAGTAGTAGGTGAGCCCCAAATTCTCCAGCTACAAACCTAATCCATAGGCCATCTATAGCCCTTGGATCTCAGCCTCTCTCTCTCTCTCTCTCTCTCTGAATATTTTTCCTTTTTGAATTTTTTACTTAGTTGCTAACATTTAGAACTTGAAAGATTCCACATTTAAAATATTCCCATTTTTATCTTTGCCTGAAAATCTAAGCTTTCTGGCAAAGTGAACCAACGTTTCTGCACAGTGACAATTCATTGGAGCAGAATGGTGACACTCAGTTTACACAAGGTGTGTGCCCTCCTGCTTGCCATATACTTCAACACTCCCTGTTATCTTCCACCCTAGCTTACAATACTTCCATAGTTTATCTTTGCCTTTCAGTCTGAAACTTAAAATAAGCCTTAGGCTCTGGCTATACATTAAAGACCGAGGGACGGCATTCACCAAGCCCTGTCTACTTCTCCTATAATATTAAAGAATAAAGCTCTTTTGCATCATAATTAACAATTGTAAAGGGGATAGAAGTCTATGTCAGAGAGAAGTAGTTCAAGAACTGAACTGTGTCATTAAGGAGAGTATTGTTTTCAGAAATCGGGTTCCCAACAAGAAAACATACTGGGGACCATCAATATTGCTGTCACTAGGAGGAAAAAGTGGCACTTTATATTACTTATATGATCAGCTGACTGTGCCTTTCACATCGCCTGACATATGTAAGATTAAGGCAGGGAAGGAAGGCCCCTGCATATACAGCTATATCTTGTTTTATTTCCCTCACATCTCTTTTGACAAAGGGACACTGAACGCCAATCAGCAAGGCTTTTTAAATCAACAGTTATATTTCATGGGGCATAATTGGACACCAGTGTCTTTATAATAATGAACATATGGCAAAAGGTTCTTTTGTATGTTAGACTGTATTTAGAACTGAAATGTCCCTGTTGTAGACTTCAGGACTAAGAGTGTCGAGTGAGATTCCCAACTTCAGCACAGGGCATCTGCTCCCACAGAGTCACCTCAGTACTGCGGGAAAATGAGTACCGAGATTGTCTGCACTGAGTCTGGATCCAGCTGTGTAGAGATGTTCAGATGGAGAGAGTTGAGGCCAAATGGGCCCTGAATAAGAGTGAGCTCGTGGAATCAAGCCCACAGGAAGAGTGGGAGGACGTCCACGGTTGGTTGAGATAAAAGGGCATCAAACACTGAGATCTCAGACCAAAGCCAACTGCTGAGCCCTGGAGGAATCCCAAAGGCTCTCCCAGTTTGCTCCTGATGAGTATTCCATGGACTGCACTCAGAAGGGGACAGATACAACAGGTAATTTTACCCTTGGCTTCACTAAGACTATCCCAACAGTAAACTGATCTCTGCTTAGATGAGTGAGCACTAGTTCCAGAGAAAGTGAAAGTCCTTCCGCTCCCTGACACGGATGAAGTCAGCTCGGTGTCAGAACGATCCGCCAGTCATAGACTAATACAAGTCACATGGTGAACCTCTTCACCATTCTCAGAATTTATGGCATAAGGGAAATTCTGCAGTAGCTGAGCATTTTTGTTTCACTCAATCAAAAGGAGAGAGAACCTCAGGTATTATGAATCCATTTCATTCCTTTCCTCACACTTTAAGGCAACTCCTGTGTCACCATGTTTTCTCTCCTTTCCTGATTCTTTGACTGTTCTCAAATGTTTAAATATCAGGAAAGTACAGAGACTCAAATTCTTTCCCCACCATGCAGCAATAATAATTTATAATATATAGATACCTTCATTTCAACACTTGAAAGATACAGTCTATAAGACAGCCAGGAATCCATGAGAATCAGTCCCTCACTTATCCCCTTCGTTCCACATTATGAGAGGCACCGTTACTGCTCTGAAGGAGACAATTATCATTTCCAGGCATGTTTAAAAAGTTTTGCTACCTATATTCATATATATCCATAACTAAAGTATAATTTTAGTTTAAACTTAAATTTTTAAAAAGGGATGCATTCTATATATCCTCTTTTAATACATGTAGTTCTCATTAAGTATTTTAATTGATGATTTTAATAAAATTATATTCCTGTCCTACCAATTGACTCGTCTCTATTTATCACTAATCCAAAAAAGCTACACAAGTCTCTTTATGCACGTGTGGGACAGTTTCTCTAGAAGAATATTTGGCAAACCTTTCCTGTAAAGGGCCAGATAGAAAATATTTTAAGCTTTGAAAACTGAACGGTCTCTGTTGTAGCTGCTAAATTCTGCCAAAATAGTCAGAAAGAAGCCATAGGCAACAAGCAAGTAAATGAGCATACTCCAGTAAAGCTTCACTTATAAAACTAAGCCAGAGTTGGAGTGGCCCTTGGCTGGGAGGCCATAGTTTGCTGACCTCTATTCTAGAGTCTGGTCACTCAGACAGCAGGCATGAGGGACAGCAAGATCAGCAACTGCTGGGAGTCTGATAGGAAGGAGGACTCTCAAATGTCACTGAATCAACATCTGCATTTTCACAGACTCTTCAGGTAATTCGTACACACAGAACATTTGAGAACTTCATCTTTAGAGTATATTTCTCTAATTTAGACTATACACGTCCTTAACTTCATTCTACTGCTAAATGTTTCCCCAAAGTGATGATATCAACTCATATTTCTGAAATTACTAAATGGATGAACTTCTTATCCTGTATTCCCATATCTGGTATTATTAAACATTTTTATTTCCAAACTGATGAGTGTTAGATGTTATTTCCTTGTAATTTTAACATACATTTCCCTGATTACCACTGAGGTTGTACAGCAACTCAACTGGGACTTCCTGTTCTGTGAGCTGCCTTTCCTCATTCTGGGTGTGTGTGTGAGATGGCTTTTTATTACTTTGGGAGCTTGTATGCAAATTTTCCACTGGATACATACATTATAATTTGTTCTGTCAGTCCATTGTTTGTATTTTAATTTTGTGTATCATATGCATATGTTTAAACTAATAATAAATGCATTAATTTTTCTCTTTATAATCTGTATTTCAAGAAACAGTTGCCTCCTCAAAATCAAATTATATAGTCTTTGCTTTTAAAAGTACACTCTGCAAATCTGCCCTTTTCTGGTCATTCACATAGTCTAACTTGTGATGATGATGATGATGATGATGATGATGATGATGATGATGATGATATTATTACTGTCACCTCAATCCAGCTTCTTCAAACTTCAATTCTGCACCAAACCCTACACAGTTGGTTTGGAGCCCCTGCAGAGTATACAGGGAATATAGGACAATAGCTTTCAGCTGTAGTATGGCTTACCTAGGTGCACAGTTTCGAGGCTGAATTTAACCTCCTTTCCAGCTTCATTCCATTAGGGTCCTAGATTCCGAATAGCTATAGTTCCAGCGAAGGGTAGCAACATTATTGTTCAAAATTTTTCCTTCAGTGTAGATACCGCTCCCTGGCCCATGGCTTCAAGCTATGATTCTAATTCTGATCTTTTGACAACATGAAATGCTTAGTTTTGCAAATCCCTCCAGAGCTAATTCCTTGCCCTTACTTTTGGTCTCCTGACTTGGCACCCAGCATGAGGAGGGATATAACTCTGATCCACTCTCTTTATTTCTCATCCATAAGGTTATTTATCTTGCCTAGCATTATGGTGCACACTTACAATCCCAGCATTCAGGAAGCTGAGGCAGGAGGATAGCTATGAATTTGAGAGCAGCCTGGGCTGCACAGTGAGTTCAAGGCCAGCCTAAGTACATAGCAAGATCTTACCTCAAAAAAAAAAAAAAAAAAAAAAAAAAAAAACAACATCAAAAAGTTCCTTATCTCACTTTAAGGGTCAGATACTATATTCTTATATTTTGTTATTGCCATATCTTTGGATAAGAGAAGGTACACGGAAGAGAATTTAGTGTACCTTAACTAAAACTTTTTTTCTATATCATAGAAAAAATGTGCATTTTCCTTGCTTGCAAAGGAAATTATCAAACTTTGTGTGTGGCATTGGGGCTCAAACCCAGGGATACCCTGTCACTGAAGTCCTCCCCAGTACCTTCCTTTTCTTTCTTCCTTCCTTCCTTTATTACTTTTTCTTTCTTTCTTCTTCCCCTACTTTCCTTCTTTTTATAACCTCTCAGTAACCATGGATATAGCTCAGTGGTGCAGCACCTGCCTGGCAAGGAATTGAACTGAGTTCAATTCCTGGTATCAAAAAAACCCCTCTCCACCTATCATGCCCCTCAGTTTCATCCAACTTACTTTAGGTACCAAGTTTTTTATGATGCACTTATAACCACTGTCACAGACCACTAGTGTTTACCTTACCTTCCCATGATTCAAACTATTCTTCCACAGAAACAAATCTATTCAAGGTCACCATCACCAGATTTTCTCCATTCCCCTTCAACTTGATCATTCCACAGAATGTGGCACCTTGACCACCCCATGTCCCCCAGGACACTTAAAATCGTGCCACTCTGGTCAGCTTCCTGCCCTGCAGTAGCAGTAACAATGTGGGCTCACAAGAATGCAGACTCTCGGCACCTACTGAATCGGGAACATCACTGAAGCCTTAGGTGAATCCTGCATTCGCTGAAGTGTGGCAAATGCTGCCGTGGCCATCTGGTCCTCTCACTCCATCCCCCTGAGCATGCAGTTATTAATGTCCAGCCCCTGTAGGGTGACTTCTAATCCCTTTATCTCCATCCAAAACAGTTCTTCCAAATTTTATCCTCCAAATTCCTGCTGGCTTCTTTCCATTTCTACTATTTAGCATTATAATCACAGAAACAACATTTCTAGAATCCCCTCCCCAAATCATCTCCTTTACTGAAAGTCCAGTCCTTTAAAGTCACTACCATGTGCTGGGGGATTTAGCTCAGAAGCATAAGCGCCTGCCTTGGAAGCAGGCAGTCATAAGTTCGATCCCTGGTACCGATAAAATTTTTTTTAAAAATTAAAAATTTAAAGTCACTATCATGCTTATAATTACTGAGGCATGAACTCTTGGAGTCATCTTGTTTCTTATAAATGTCTTCCTAATTCTGTAGAGCTTATCAAACCTCAGATTTCATATGTTTGTTTTGTAATATCTAGTGTAATATCTAGTATACACATCCTTTCATTTAGACCCACACACACACACTTTAGCCAAATATGGCAGAAAGTTCTGGTGTCAGACTGACTTGATTTTCAACTCCTTAAGGTATGGGTTACAATTTGCGTGTGTGATCTGAAAACATTAGTAAGTAAATGACTTCTTTGTGCCTCAATTTTCTCTCCTATAAAATGAGAATATTATTCCCTCACCAACACTTCTATGATTAACAAACAAAAAGCACACTCAGATCAGCGCATTATAACAAGCATTGCATGTGTGTTCTCACTACTCACTCCCACTTTGGAGCCCATCTTCCTGATTCTGCTCCGTAAGATCAGCCATCTGGCAAATCACTACTGAATCATCTCATGAAAACATCACCCCCATCAGTTCACCAGTTCTTTTTTTTTTTTTTTTTTTTTTTTTTTGTCTTTTTCATTTTTATTGGTACCAGGGATCGAACTCATGACTGCCTGCTTGCAAGGCAGGCGCTTATGCCACTGAGCTAAATCCCCAGCCCCTAGTTCACCAGTTCTTGAACTGATCAGAAAGCAGCAGTGACTGGGAAGTACCCTTGCATCATGCCCAAAATGCTTAGGCTGTCATTCTGGACTTCACACACCCCATTCCCAGCCTGTCGCTCGGGATTGGCAGCCACTCCTCCCTCCTCACACTTGCTGCATCAGCTACACTCGAATATTCCCACACCTTACGCTGGTTGGTGGCTGTCCCCACTCCCACTCCCGTGGAAGTCTATTGCCCTGGTTGCTTATCTTCTAACTCTTCATTCTCATCCAGTTCTCAATCTTTAAATCACCTGTTTTAGTTCACTTTCCTTGTAAGTCACTTATGTGTGATATTTCTTCTCTGATTATTGGAACTATTTTAAATACATACACTACAATGAAATCTGCCATACATATATTTTTTGTTTTCAATAAAACTATTTCTAAAAAGTAAATGAACTCTAACAACCAGTATCTGTCAGCATTTATACCTGTCCAGATAATGAACTTCCTCATTTAACTTAGTCAACATCCCCACAAGGTGAGAAGTGCTACAATCTCTAGTTTGTAATGAGGGTGCTAAGGTTTTTACAAGCTTGCCTTACCATCTCTTAACAGAGATGGTTAGGAATCCACACTAAGTCTCTTTGTTAATAAGATGTAGTTCTAGGATTTGAATCCAGTCTTTCTCATTCCAGCTCTTGTGCTCTCAACCTCTCTATGTATTGATACTTATGAGAAAAAGCAAATTCAAGAACGCAGTTTCTCCTGTGATAGACCAGGAGTTTAAAGAATAGACTTGTTTTTTTCAGAAACAACTCATTTGATTTGTGTGTGTAAAAATCCGTGTAACAATAAGCCATGTTACTTTCACATTTTACTATAGTGTCTTGGCATTTACAAAACATTTCTACTTAAAAAGAATTATGAATAATTATTTATGTTAACCTCAGAGTAACTCTGTGAGGTACAAAAAGGAAAAAGACATCATCTTGATCTCAGTATCTCCTATCACAAACTTGACCGTGTGACCTCCAGAGCCAAAGTCCTCCTGCTCCTCTGGGCCCCCAGGATGCCTGACTTTCCTTGAAGTCACAGTTATACTGTTCAGGCTAAGACAAGCGAAAGGTTAAGGCCTGAGTCTAGGAGGAAATGTAATCAATAAAGTCCAAATCCCCAGCTGATATCAATTTTATAAGCAAATTTTCGTAGGGTGAAGTATGGGCTAACAGAGTCAAATCACTGTTTTATTCTAAATTTATTGTCCTAAAATTAGATAATATAAAACTCTAAGTTGCTTTTCTGGCTCTGCATTCCCATGATTGGCCATAATGGCAAAGTTATTGAAGATAATGAAGAAAGGAAAGATGGAGGAAAAGATAGTCCACAATATGCACATCGATCAAGAGGAATATCTATACAGAGCTCCTCTTCAGGCCCTTTTCACTTTAGTGAAAACATCCTTATACATAGAGACACAATACTCTGTTGCATTCTGCAGGTGTCATGGTGTCTCCAAAGATCTACATTTAAGAGTGGCAATTTATACTCTCTACCTGCAAAGATCTAGTAACCTGTGCGGTGCAGGTAGCAAAGTACAAGTAATTTGCAGTGAGAGGCACAGGTGCAGCCCCCAGGTACAGCCTCAAAGCCTTGCTTTCACTGTGTCTAAACCTCCAAATGATTGACAGATGTTGGAGGCCTCCTCTGCTCATTACCACTGCGCATGGGTCTGGAGAGAAGGAGAAGAATAATAAGATGAGTAAGAAATAATTAGTGCCAAAAGGAAGCTCAAAGTGCCCAGAATGTGAGGGTTTCACCTTTCTAAGACTTGTCTAGCGGAAAATGTGCAAATACCTGAAAGTCAACCCTCCAGAAAAAGAATGAGACATTTGTTGTCAACTATGGTCTGTAAACAAACCATTACAATGGAAAATACAGAAGTGAATATCAGGAGAGAGGTTCCTATCCAGAGCTGGCAGAATCTGACTTAAGAGTTATATCACATGACCAAAGATGGGAGGGAAAGAGGAGGTGGAAAGATAGCCCTCAGGCAGAAATGCATGATGGGAAGATTCTACTGGCAGGAGCATCATGAACAAAACCCAGTACCTCAGAATATGACCTTATTTAGAAACAGGATCTATGTAGTTGATACAGTTAAAATGCAGTCATTGAAGCAGACCCAAATCTAAAATGGCTGTGTCCTTATAAAAAGGGAAAATTTAGGTACACACACCTCCACAAACACACACGCACACATGTGCACTACCATTCAAACCCAAAGGCAGAAATCTGAATACTACATCTACCAGTCAGTGAAAGTCAAGGAGAGTCCAAGATTTCCAGCAAATAGTAAGAAGCCTGGAATGGCTCCTTCTCTGGAGCCTCAGAGGGAAACATCATGGCCCTTCTCACACCTTGAACTTTGGTTACTAATCTCTGAAAACTAAACAATATTTTCTTTACTTCCAAGCCATCCAGTTTGTGATACTTAGATATGCTACCTTAGAAAACTAAAACAGGGATTTCTTTTTTCCCCTGAAAAACAATGTGCAAGCTGTGATCAAAATATAAACTGAAAACAAAACACAATGGATTTTTCAAAAAATAATACAGTAAAAAACACATTGCTGTTAATCTCCTTAAAGTACTACCCCTTGCTTTGAAAACACTTATCAGCGGTTCTTGTCACTTTCTGAAGCAGTTCTGGAAATCTGTCTTCATGAATGTCTTTATGAGTTGTGATAAAGAAAATAGTTATTGCTGCCATTGAGTGCCATCCAATGGAAAGGTAAAAAAACATTATGGTACATCCTCATCACTCTATTCATTGGACCTGACATTATGTGACTTCTGGCACTGCCCCAAAGTCAGAATGACCATACAAGGTTAACATTTTGTATTGATTCAAGGCTTTAAGGCAGCCATGATAACCCAACTAAGCCACTCAGGAAAGAGCACTTTCAGAACTGTTTCAGAAAACAGCAAAGGCAATGGGATTAGTGATTTTGAAGCAAAGGGACGATTTTGAGGGAAAAATCAAGGCACTATGTTTTTACTGAAATGTTTTTTAAAATGTAAGTATTCATCTTTTTTTTCTATTCTCACCTTATAATTTGGTTGCAAAATAAACGGCAATGGACAAGTAGAAATCAGCCCAGCAGCAAAGATCATGAATACAGTGCTGGGGACTATCTATGCACAGTCTCTAAAAACTGGGGATCAGGGCTGGGGATTTAGCTCAGCGGCATAAAGTGCCTTCCTTGCAAGCACGCAGTCCTGAGTTCGATCCCCGGTGTCAGTAAAAAATAATAAATAAATCTAGAAAAAACTGGGGCATCACCAGTGGAGTGGCAGCATTAGAAGTGCACAGTGAAGAAAATGTATAAGCAGGGACAGCAGCTAGATGAACACTGACACACAAGTAATGGGTGGATAAATGAAGATGGATAGGTGATGCATAGGCATAGGCCTGGGTCTATATCTAAATAACAGATTTAGATTAAATAATGTATCTGCAACCGATGCCAATGGCTTTTCTACCTCACGTTAAAAATAAATTTCTAAATGTTGAATGAGGTGTATTATCCATTTTCAAAACAAAGTGGCATTAGGTGTGGAAGAACAAAAGTCCTATAATTTATCCAATGTTGCCTGGAAACCTGTAGAGGACCTACTCAGCAGACACACCAGTCATCTCTTACCCACTCTATGCCTCAGCCGATGGGGACCTTTATAGTTTGTGTCAGGATGCCCCCCCCAAAGCCTCATACAGTAGAATTTGTAATTGATCATGATCCAATGCTGGAATTATGGGTGTGAGTGCTACACTCAAGTGAGTGTTGCCTACATACAATATAAGGTACAAAAAGAGTCTTCTATCATGCTCCTATCCTTTTGCTCTGGTTGCTTTTGCTGTTTTCCACTGCCATGAACTGTTGCTCTGCCATGTGCCACTTTGCCTTGTAGTCAGCTGAGTATGGACTGAAACCTCCACAAACTGTGAGCTAAATAAACCTTTTTTCCCTTAACTTTGGGTGTCAGGTATCTTGTCTCAGCAACAAAAGAACAATAACCAGTACAGAATTTGGTGCCAGAGAAGTGCAGGGCTTATACTTCAAGAGCCTCTGGGAATGGCTTATGAGAAATACTTGGAAAGGTTCTGGGATGTACCCTGAAAGAGTAACATTGAAATGCCTTTGGCTGTTTCATATGAGAGATTCTGGTGAGAGTTCAAAAGACCAGAAGACTGATAGAAATCCTGCTAGTAAGGTTTCTGCTGGGAAGAAGGACTGCACTGGTTGTTGGAGTTCAGATGATGTGTGTACTGGCTTGGCAAAAAGTTTGTCTGTATTTTGCTCATGTCCAGAGACTTTGCCTGAGACTAAGATTAATGGCAGTAGACTAATTAAATGGCAGAAGAAATTTCAAGACAGTCAGATGTTGAAGCTATGGCACAACTGTTGTTGGGAGCTTTTAGCCAGTCTATGTTGAGAATCAAAAGCAAAGAGGAATGCAGAATGACTTAAGATGCGAGTTTGGCCACAAAGGAAGCTCCAGTAAGGCTGTAGACTACAAAGACAGAGCTGAGGAGATCTAAACTGCTGAGAAGGAACAGGAGAATATAAAAGGTTGCCTGAGGGCAACCCGAGAAGCAGCAAGTCTGCACCCTTTGCAGCCTCGAAATTTCAAAAGCAAAAGGCTTTGCTTTGAGAAGAAAGCTGCAGAGCACTATGTTCCAGAGTGGTGGCAGCAGCCACATCAGATTCCAGAATGGTGATGGCTTAGAGAATTTGTTCATCAGAATTGGATTCAGAGTGCCCAGTGATCCAGGCACTACACCCCTGTAGCCAAAAGGGAGAAAAGCCTGGCTACCACTCCAGCTAGCAACAAACCTTGGCATCATCCACATGGCATTGGTTTTAGGTGCATGCAGAATGCAAGACTTATGGGGCTAAAAATCCTTCTGTTTTGATTTCATAAGGCCTGGAAAGCCAGGCAGTGTGCCCCTAAGAGGGCAGTATGTGAAGTTGTAAGTATGAAGCCAAAGGTACAGTGGAGACCCCAGAAGTTTGGAAACTCCAGGAAGATGAATCATCTAAGGAAAGCTGCAAGGAGGGAGAAAAGTATGGCTAAGAGAGAAGCCCTGCAAGCTACTATTACAGGAAGTGCCATGGGGAAAAGTCAAGCAAGCTTTTTGGAGCTCACAGCTTGATACAGATTGCTTTGGTGTTCCACATGGAACTACAGGACCTAAATTTGCCCTGTTGGATTATGGACTTGTTTTGGTCCCAATCCTTTGTATCTCCCTATTTGTACCTTTTGGAATAATAATGTTTATATTGCACCATGATGTGTTGTATGGGAGCTCACAGGTAAGAGTTTGCCTTAAATATCAGAGGAGACTTTGGACTTGAACTTTTTCAGCAGTGCTGAAACTGTTAGGAATTCAGCAACTCTTGGAGATAGACTAAATATCTTTTGCATAAAGGATGTGCACAAGTCTTTGAGGGGCTGGGGCAGAATGCTATGGTTTTTGCCTGGATGTCCTCCCCAAACTTCATACAGTACAGGGAGCAGGCTTCTAGAATTTGTGATTGATTCATGGTCCAATGCTGAGATTATGAGTATGAGTGGCATACCCAAGCAGGTGTGGCCTACACAAAATATAAGGGACAGAAAGAGTCTTTTCTTATTCTCCTCCTCGTATGCTCTGGTTGCTTTTTCTGTTTTCCATTGCCATAATCTATTGTCTTCTCCCATGTGTCACCTTGGAGCCAGTGGAGTATGGACTAAAACCTTCACAAACTATAAATAAACCTTTCCTTCCTTTATTTTGAGCATCAGGTATTTTGTTTCAGCAACAAGAAACAAGGAATCCAACACAGGGACTTCAGTCTTAGTGAGGACTTGAAACAAAAGCCAGAGTGTAGCAGAAAGAAATTGATGTCATCAAAGCAGTCCAGGGAGAGTAGTAGGGCATACAATAGAATAAGCAATGTCCCTGGGAAAGGATTCCATTGCAATGAGTTATAAGAAGAGACAAGATGGTTGTACAAAAAGAAAAGAAGCATGTGGCAGTCCGTTTGACTGGCTTTGGGATCTGCCACAGGAATTGGTAAAGAACACTCCTGGATGTATCATAGAGAGTGGCCTTGGGGATCTTTGTTTGGCTCCTCAACCCTTCCTCTGTGGCACTGTGCCCTGCTGTTCTTCCTGGTTGCCATGCACTAAGCAGTTTTGTTCTGCTACCCCTTTCCATCATGAGATTTTTGCCTCAGAGACAACTGACCGTGGACTGAGTCTCTTAAAACCATGCACAATTCAAACCTTCCCTCTTTTAAATTGTGGATGTTGAATATGTAGCCACAGGGATGGGAAAGATGACTAATACAGAAGGAAAGTTATTTTCACTGGAAATAATCATGTGATGATCACAAGATATATCCGGCTAAGTGTGAAGAGTTTCCATTTATAAATGGAGATGATGAATTTGGGGGAAAATGATTAAGAACTTCAGGAGTGTGACCAGTAAGTGAGTCTTGAAGGGTCTGAAAAGCAGTACAACCTGAGAGTAGATAAAAGCCAATAGAAGAAAACAATGTGACGGAGAGCAGTAACTGGGCTGGACTGGTTAGGGTGGGGCCAGCAAGCTCTTGCTGTCAGCAGCCAGATCATGACTATTTTAGGCTCTGTGGGCCATATGGTCTGTGCTGCAACTACTCTACTCTGCCTTTGCAGTGTGAGAGCTGCCATAGACAACGTGTAATGAATGAGCGTGGCTGTGTTCCAGTAAACTTTATTTATGGACACTGAAATTTGAATTTCATATAATTTTCACATGTTGTGAAAAATGGTTCTTCTTTTGAATCCTTCCAACCATTTAAAAATGTAAATACCATTCTTAGCTCAAGAGTTGTCCAAAAACAGGCAGCAGGCTGGATTGGAGTTGCAGGCCATAGCTGGGGACCCTTAGGTTAAACAGTGACTATACCAGGCTGAGTAAGTGATAAGGTAGGGTGGGATCATAGATGAGACCAGAAGAGGAAAGCCAGATAAATACAAAGGTGGTGCGTATGCAAACTGGAAACTTGATATCTGATTAAATGTGGGAGGTAGAAGAGGGCAGAGGAAGTGAAGTCTGGGCCTTTCCAGTACACGGGAGAACTCTGAAGAGAAGCAGATAGTACCTTCAGCTCAAACCAGGGAGAGCATACCTGCAGTGCTTAAAGTGGTGTGCTACAACTTGGAGCAGGAATTGGGAACCACATGCCCTTATTTCATCAAACCCAAGATACTCATTGTTAAATGATGCTCTCTAAGCAAGGTATAGCAACACAGAGTGACTCCCGACTGAGTACTGCACCGTGGTCTACTCTGCTCAAAGCAAAGCGACTATAAATCTGATAAGATACATGGAAGAATTGAGATTAATGACATGTCAATTTATTTTCATGTGTTGGTGAATTCTTTAGGGATTTCCTCATGTCTATTACCTTCTCCCACCACCACCAAACACACTGCCTTCAGAGGCAGAAGATATGACAATACATTCAATGCATTAGTGGTGCTGTTCTCTGTAAATCAGGATAACCATACCTTCTTCATTAAGAAGCAGAGTGGAGCATGGTCACATGGTTAAGGAAAACGGCCAAATTCTAAATTTTACTTCCAGCTCTACAATCACCCAGTTGTGGGTCACACTCAAGGAACATCTTCCTGCTAGGTCTTCTGGATATCTAATGGGAATAATTATATTTCCCTTGGGCCCACATAGACATAGACATGTATGTGCAGTGCACAGCTCTATGCCTGGCCACAATTTGTATACATTACACTCTCACTGCAGATGTAGGCAGAGTGCAGGAAGATAAACCATTGAAATGACCATGAGAAACTAGAAATGAGCTATGTGTTATAAAATATCCCAGGTCCATGGTCTTCCAAATTCCCAGGAAGTGATGCTGTGACTATAGCTGTTTTCTTAGGACTCCCTGCAACCCTTTTATGACTTGATAATCATAATCATAATAAGGCAGTGGGAAGTATCCATCTACAAATATATGCATAAGCAGGACATATAGATATTTGAAGTTTGTGTTTTTATATGCTTTTTAGCAGCCATGCGCTCTCATTTTTAAAGCCCACTCCTACTTATTGTCACAACAGACCATGTCACATGTTGCATAATCCAAGACTTCAAGGAATCTGAATGTGCAAACTAGCAGCAGATGGTGCAAATATTCATGCTTTACTCCACCTCAACTATCAAGTGTGATAGTTTTGCCATTATATAACACTTTTGATGGTGTGTGTTCTTTGACTGACAGAGAAAAGACAGGAAATTATAGTATCACTCCTACATAAGAAGCCCAGGGACATGATTTCTCCAGAAATTACCAGAGATAGGTAGATAAAGCTTATACATTTTATGGACACTTGTAGAGATCCCAATGCTCACACCATACCAGTGACCAATGTTTGCTGGTTATGGTAGGATCAAAATCAGATGATTAGTCCTGGCTCTGTAGAAAAGAGAAATCATTTCCTCTCGCAACTTCAGTTTTTTAATCTGCAAAGTGAAAATAAAACTTTTGTATTTTCTCCCTCATGAAGACATTACGAGTTTTAATTTAGGTTTTGTTTTATTTAAACTGAGAATTGAACTCAGGACTTGGTGCTTGCAAGGCAGGCACTTATGCCACTGAGCTATACCCTCAGCCTGACGTTATGAGTTTTATATAAGACAACACACATATCACCTTCAGAAATCAGTGCAGGATTTCTCTACTTGAGCACTTTTGACATTTTGGACTAAACAATTCTTAGCCACAGGGTAAGGAGGTGCTCTACTCATTGTAGGACATTTAGCAATATCCCTAGTTTCACTCACTGGATCCCGATAGCATCTTCCACCTCCTCGTGACAATGAAAAGCCTTTCCAGACATTATCTCCTGGAGGCAGGATTTCCCTGGTTGAAAACTATTGTTTTGGTACATCTACAGCAAGAGGACTTACACTCCTGGAGTTGGGAGATGGAGACTCACTGATGCTACCTACGGTTCTGTCTTCAACCATAACATACCCTGATATTGCTCAAAGCTCATGGACCATGAACAACAGTTGAAAAAGTCATAGCTGCCTGCTTTGCAGGGCGAACCATTGCTGTGGGCAGTGTGACTAAGCTCACTTTGGCTGTGTATGCTATGGGGCAGTGCCTGTGCAGATGCCTGCACAGTGGCCACCTATGCCGTGGCTCTATGTGCCACAGTTGTGGGAATTTACAGTGACAAACAAATCATACTGGGCTCTCTGAAAGTGTGTTAGAACTACATGAGGCACTTTTTTAAATCCCTGTAAACTCGCTATCAATGATCCCTTATTATAATATATTAAGAGATTTAATTACTTTTAATCAGAGTTTTTCCTAAATGACCAGAAACAGTAACTAGTGAAACTTCAATAGCCACTATGCCACCAAGAGCAATACAGATTCCATCAGAGCAATTGCCTGCACTGCAATCATGCTAATTAAAGGCCCCCAGAAGAGTTAAGATAAAAATGTCAAATGAGATTTGTTCTGGATGTCAGTGATTTACTGCCTCACATAATCAGGTTCCAATAAGTCTGAGAAGGGAAACTTTGCTGGGAAAGGAGGGAGAGCACTGTCGCCTGCAAAAGTCAGCCATCGTGTCCCAGACATGACATACTGCAATGGAAGAAGGCAATTCCATCCGTCCTCAGCTATGGACTTGTGCAATGCTTGCCATTTCCAGGCAGTGTAGAGGTCTCTGCAAAGTGTGACATGGATCTCATGGGTATTTCTCAAGCTTCTCTCCTCCACCCATTTTGCAAAGTGAGTTTGGCCACGAAGTCACTGCCTTGTATCAAAGGTACTTCAATGAACACCCTAAAGGTGCACTGTGGGATCAACTCCTTGGATGCTGCTGAGTATAACAGTGCGTCCTTACACTCTGCCTCTGTGAAATGCAGTGGAGAATTTTCTTTTAGGATGCACCATTTGGAAAGAATTTTCTTTCTCTCACCGGCGACCTAGCCTATGATGCTTACTTCTGAGCCTTGGTTGCCGGGCATGCCCACTGTCCAATGTGTAGGCTCCTGCCAGCACCAGGCACTTAAAAGCCTAATCTTAACACAAACTTTATTTTATTTTCATGTATCTATTCCTCGTGTTTCTAAATACACTCAGCCCCTTCATCCATCTTGTTGTGTTGTCTGTGTAAGTTTTTGCAAAGCACCTCAAATACTTTGTGCAAAGAGACAGTGTATTGTGGAATAAATAAACTGTAGACACCATTCCTTCCCTCATGTAAATCCCATTTCATATGCATTGAGCCACACAGGTATTCATGGGGCCCTGCTGTGGAGAGGGATGCCATGAGGAGCTCAGGAAGCTGCTGGGGTGGGAGAGTTCATTCCTAAGACTACATCTCGGAGAGCTGCACTAGGCTCCTGAAATTCTGAAATTACAGAGGAAGATGGCATTAGGTCAGATAACTGAGGCCTGCCAGAAAATATAAATGACCCTTATCACAAAAGGAGGGAGAGAAAAAAGTTTATATTGCATTATAATATGATTTCATAGAACTAGATGCGTTTATATTATCTTCTGTGAGACCTTATCCAAAAATATTGATTGAAATGTTGATTTAATCAGCTCCTGACCCCACAGACTTGGGTCATTTTTTCTACTGAGTTATTTTTTGTTTAATTGAGTTATAAGCACTCTCTAAATATTCAGAAAATGCAGAGCTCAGACTTCTCGGTGTTACAGAGGTGATGTGTGGGGTTTGTATGCTTTCCAGTGGGGTAGTTCAGGAGTACTGGGTGTAAGTCTCAGGATTCAGACACAAGTAAGGGTTAGCAATCAGTGGAAGTGGACTAATATGTCATACAGGTTGTCAGAATACTGACCTGTGTGCATATCCAGCACCTCATCACTATCAAGCCAACTCCTGGCTCCTCCTCTGAGGATTCCCACACCTAACAGCAAGAGACTTAGTCAAGGCCAGGTCTAGGCATCTCTTCAAGTCAGGCAGTGCCCAAGCAAGGTTTTTGCTCTTACATTTTTAAAAGTTTTGAAATATAATACATATACTATAAAATTCATCCTTATAAACTACAAACCGTTTTAGTTGTATAATTATAATATACTCATATATTCACAAAGTTGCACAAGTATGATATAACCTCTATGTAAATCCTGAACATTTTCAAATGTCATCTATATTCTCTCTCTCTCTGTCTCTCTCTCTCTCCTTCTCTCTCTCTCTCTCTCTCTCTCTCTCTCTCTCTCTCTCTGTTTAATATAGCCTTTATCCTCTCTACATTTTAACCTCTGGTAATAACCACTCTTCTGTGTTCTAGCTTAATGTATGGCTTACTCTGGACAAACCATCTTAAAAGGATCCTGAAATACATGACATTTTTCATCTGGCTTCTTCCTCTTAGAAAGTTTTTAAGGCTTGTTCATGTTGCAACATCTATGCATAAATCATCCCTCTTATGGTTCAGTAATATTTCATCTATGGATATACCACAATTTTTAATTAGTTTTTCAGTTGATAGACACTTACAGTTTCCGTTTTTAAGCTATTATGAATAACCCTGCTATGAAGATCATGTATGAAATTTTGCATAAACATGCTTTAAATTTTCTTGACTATTATCTAGAAATAGAATTGGCAGACTCTATGAAAACTCTATGTTTAATTTTTTGAAGAAATGCCAACCTGTTTTCCAAAGCAGCTAACATTCTCATCAGCAATATATGAAGATTTCACCTTCTTTACAACCACCAACACAATTGTACAGTCCAGCATTATATGATAGCAATGCTAGTGGGTAAAATGACAGCTCAAAGGTGCACTTCCATTCTCCTAATGACTACTTATATTAAGCTTCTCTTCATGTGCTTATTGGACATTTGTATATTTTGCTTAGAGAAAAGCTATTCAAATCATATTTTTTCCATTGGGTTGTTGGGTTGTTCCATTGTCTTTTGTTCAGTTGGAAGTGCTCTTTATATGCCTTGGATGCTATTACCTATTAGACACAGGACTTGTAAATATTTTCTCCCCTTGTACAGGTTATTTTTTCACTTTCTTGAAAGTGTCCTTTTTTATCCTGAGGAAGAGTCACGAAATGAAGTTCAGGCTAACCTTGAACTATGTAGCCCAGGTGGCTTCAAATTCACAGCAATCTTTTTGCCTCAGCCTCTTGAGTGCTGGGATTACAGGCATGTGCCAACATGCCCAGCTCTTGATATGTCCTTTGAAGCAAAAAAGCTCTCCATTTTGGTGAAATCCAGTTATATATATATATATATATATATATATATATATATTCCTCTCAGTGCTCATTTTATTATACCTAAGAAAACACTATCTAATCCTACAAAATTTTGCACCTAAACTTTCTTCTATGTATTTTATAATTTTAGTTTCTATATTTAAATTTGTGGGTCAAGTTTTGAGTTAATTTTCATACACAGTATGTAATATGGACGCAACTCCCTTCTTTTGTATGTGGGTATCTGGTTATCTGAGCACAATTTGTTGAAAAGACTATTCTATTACTATTGAATTATCTTTCAACCTTGTTGAAAATCAATTGCCTATAAATGTATGTATTTTACTTCTGGGATTTCAATTTTTTCCCATTAATCTATATGTCTGTCCTATGGCAGTACTACATTGTCTTTACTATCATAGCTTTGTAATGTTTTGAAATTGAAGACTTAAATTCTCCAACTTTTTTCTCCTTTTTTCAAGACTATACATCTATTTTGAGCTCCATACATTTCCATATAAATTTTAAGATTGGCATGCCAATTTTTGTAAAAAAAAAAAAAAAAAAAAAAAAAGCACCCTGGATTCTCACAGAGATTGTGCTGAATCTGTAGATCAGCTTTGGGAATATTGCCATGTTCACTACAAACTCTCCCATCTCATATAGATTTGTACTAGTTATTTAATGAAAATAATATTTAGAAATAAAGGATAAGCCAGGCATGGGAGTGCATGCCTATAAATCCAGCATGTAGGAGGATGACACAAGATGATCACCATGAGTTCAAGGACAACCTGGGCTTCATTGTGAGTTCAAGCCAGCCTGAACTACATAGCAAGACCTTGTCTCAGTAAAACAAACAAACTAGAAAGAAGGAAAGAAAGAAAGAAAGAAAGAAAGAAAGAAAGAAAGAAAGAAAGAAAAATGTATGCATCTATATAAAAATAGCCCATAGAAGTTTTGCACCCCTTATAACTGAAAGTATTCATGGACAAGGTTGATAATTTTGGCCAAGTATAGAGTAAAGAGATTTCTTCTTTATGAAGGATAGTGTTCCTTTCAAAATGAAAATCTAGGAGAGAGTCTGTTTTAAGTTTTCTCCATTTCTCAGGCTATAAAATACTCCGGATCGCATAGGAGAACTACGCCATCACAAAACCTCAAAGGGAAGACATGAGTTCAGTCAAAGATGGATAATGGAAGACCTTGTTCAAAATACTTCCAGCAAGCTCCCCGTGCCCTCAAGGAAACAGTGAGCCTGAGACACCATCTGTGTGCCCCAACTCTCATTCCTCATGATTGAGGTTGCTGGGAATTACAAAGAAAATAGGAAAGCCTTATTCCAATCAATATCCCCATCTAACATCAAACTAAAGACGGCTATTCAGGGAGTATTTGGAATCTCTGCTTTCATCCTCAGTATAGATTTTTGATCTTGGAGTAGGAGAGCAAAGCAATAAACAAATAGGTGTACAATTTCACTGTTAACCTCACCTTGAAATGTAATGAAACCATTTTTAAAAACGGACTCAACAGAAAACCTGAGAAGCTGTGAAACAGCAGCCAAAGAAAACCCTTGGAAGACATGACTCTTACGATTCAAAATGTTTCAGTCCTTAAAAACCAATTAAAAACAAAAACAAGCATGACTAACCAGGTGACTCTTGGCCCACTATAGCAATTACGATACATTAAAAATGAAAACAAAAGGCAGAGCCCTCAAGCCAGGAAAAGAGGAAGAAAGTCTGAGAGTTTGGCAAGCAGGCTCAGATCAGACACTCTGTGAGCTCTAAACATTCAAGTGGCATTTTGCAAAACCTACCAAGGCCAGGAGAGACAGATTTTAAATCTATCAAAGGCAGCATGCCCGCATATAAATCCTCGGTTCCACCCAATAATCACAGAGCAAAAGTTGTGCTTAGGGTAAGAAGGAGGAGAAAGAGGTAAAAATCATTGAATTATTTGACTTACTCTTCACTAAAGCAATCAAATGCACTCAGCTCTCGTTTGAAGCAAAGATACGTGCAGCACACACGGAATGCGCTGGGTCTAATTGGCAACTAGACGTAGACACACTTGAAGGTGTAGAAGTAGTCACCACTTAGATGTGAAGCAATGCGGCAGACTTGTAGATTTGGTGACGGAAATGTCCATGTGCCTTTATGCAGGACCAAGGCCCCAAAGATAAACTATGTAACTGTGCTTTGGGGTACCATACAGGAAAACCTCAGCTAGTATGAGTTGAGGGCTTATTATGCATTGGTCAATGTTCTGAGCTTTTGACACGTTCGTTTCTTTTATGCTATATAATCCTGTGAAGTCAGGGAAATCTTAGCCTAATCTTTAACTGGTGAAGGACTATAATACAGAGAGAGGTTAATAAAGTTGCTCACTGTTGCAAAGCTACTAAGAGGTACAGCTGAGATTTAAACCCAGGAAAGATACCTCCACGGTCACACAGTAACTACTATGGTACTCTGCCCCTCGAGAAGAAGCAAAAGAACTGTGGTACAAATTTTCAATCAGGGAATCACTCCTTGCTAAGCCAGTGTAGTACATGGATGAATGAACATTTTCTCCATAAGGAAGTGTCAAACCTGGTGAATATCCCTGAGGATGTAAATAGGCACAGAGATGTGAGGAATCAACCGCTGTGAATATATATATATATTCACTAGGATTCCAGCCAATGACTATTTCTAAGACAGAAGTTTCTGTGGCAATTAAGATGAATGGCCATGGATGGGAAACACATCACAGTCTCCTACAAACCCTTTCCCAAGAGAAAAAAATATCTTGCTTCAGAGGCACATGCCCATATGAGAAGACAAATGGATAGAGCAGAGAGTATCTTTCTTAGCCCACGTGGCTTTCTTGGAGTGCTTCTGTTCACTGTGCTCCTGACCTGACTCCAAGCTCTCCCTCACACATCCTGCCTCCCAGGACCTGTGTCACACTCCACCTTGACTGTCTGAAGCCTCATTCTTCACCATCACCAGCTCTTTCCCTACACACTGATAGATCCATCTCCGGGTACCTCCTAGCATCCTTGGTCTCTTAGAAGGACTACACCAGGACGCATCTGACTTCAGATGACCCTAAGCTTATCTGGGTACTAAAAATTGAAAATACAAAGGATAAGTGTACAGAAAGGTCTAAGTAAACATGTGATTTTGGATAACAAGAGAAGGACAGTCAGGGAAATGAGATAAAAACCGCTTATGTTGATAACAAAAGGAATGTTTTAGTTACTTTAATCACTGCTAAGACAAAACACATAATACCCACAAGATAAAGGAGGAAAGGTTTATTTCAGCTCAAAATTGGTAGAGGTTTCTGTCTATAGTCTGCTGTCTCCAAGCAGAATGGCACACAGAGGGGCACTGCAGGGAAAAAATAGCCCATAACAGGGCAGACAGAAAGCAGCGAGCTGCAAAGCAAGCCTCCTTTGCCCTTTTATCCATCCAGGTTACAAGCCTATTGGTTCGTATTACTCACACCCAGATTAGGGTTTCTGTCTTTGGTAAATTCATTCAGTCACATCCAGGGCTATGCTAAGCAAATTAGTGCACTAATCCAGTACCACACACTCTTAAAGTCAGTATCACACAATCTGGATTCAGCCATCTCTGGAAAGCCCCAAATATAAGTGCGTAAGACTTTGAGGAGGACATCTAGATACAAGTCATCACAAGGAGGATTTTCTCATCAATGGAAAATCTAACTAAGAAGCTAAAAGAGTGATCTAAGACATATTGAAAAATATTCATTAAGGATATGATCTCAACACGCACAGCTTTAATGGAAAACGCCAACACATTGCCATCATTTTCAAAAATCACTGCCATGCCAGTGGAACAAAAAAACACATGGTTCTATCCTAGTGCAAATTCAAGGCACAACTGGACCGAGATGCTTGTACACGATAGTGCCCTCTACAGGGCAAGACATGTGTAAGGTCATGGGAAAAGGCTAAAAGAGAAAACATTGAGAATTTAGCAGACTTGTGGAGAGCACCAAAGGCCAGATTTTAAAGTGCTTTTAGACTCAGCCTTGAAATCCTGGAGTGGATGTGAACAGGACTGGACTGTAGGGCTAAGGGTAGGGTTAGCCCAAGGGTACAGTGGTTTCACCACCATGCCAGCAGAAGGAATGGATGGAGTTATTACAGGACTGGAGTATTCTGTAGGTAAAATCCTCTAATCCTCCCAGCGCCTAGCAAAGTGGCATTTATTATTCCTATCTGACAGGTGAAAGAAAAAAAGAAACCAGAGAACTTAAGTAATTCGTTCAAAAATACGGTGGTAGAATTGAAATTTAAGCCTACACTTGTGCAATTTCAAAGGTTTCCATCTGAGTGCTTACTTACCACTCATCCTCAGAAGCCCTCACAATGGTCTTCTCTGACTGGTGATTTCTGCCAACACACTGGTGCTGCCAGAGAAGGCTGAGTACAAGCTTCCATACTTTACTGAGAAGAACCAAACACAAGCATGACCCCCAAGTCATTCAAGACTTCTGATGGCCGCAGAAAGAGACCCATAGAGTAACAATCTCACCACTTAGGATGTCTGTGGCAAAGTAAAAGTTTTACAGGAATAAGATTTTCTTGGCAATTGCCATAAATAGTCATCAGTGACTCCTCCCATATATCTGGCAATGGGAATGCCCCTAAACGCTCACTCTCATCTGCTTCTTTTTCATGCATTCCTTCACAAAGTCATCTGGTTTTACCAATGTGATAACCAGCTTTGTCTAGAAAACTCCATGAATCAACAGGTCACCTCAAACAATGGATTGCCACTGATGTTTCAACTCTAAGCCTCTATCTAGCATTCTTCATCTCCTACGGTACCTGATACCTATACACCCCACAACCTAGTGACCTGACAGCACCATCAGAAGTTGATATGAAGAGATTTTCTCCTCTTATTGACAGGTGACTGGGATCCTTACATTTCTCAACATAACTACAAAGTGAGACCAAAATATATAGTGAATGTTTACATTTTTAAAAATTGATTAAAGTAAAAGACTCATTATAGTTAATCCCCCTCAAATTACTCCCCCTCGCCTGAGAAACACTTATTCCATTATTCTTGTCAATTTCTGAAGAAGTTCAAGATGTTTTCTTTCCTGAATGTCTTTTCAAAGTGTGATCAAAAATATGGTGAGTGTTAAAGGAAAGGTAGGTTAGTGAAAAATATTACAGTGTGTCTTCATCCACTTTATTCATCCATTCTGGCATTTTGAGACTTTTATCTCTTCCTCAGTGTCAAAATAACCACAAAAGCCAAACATTTGAATTGATTCAAAATATCAAGGAAGCCTGGACAATATAACTAAAGATATTACAAAAAAAGACTTACAGGGGCTAGGGATTTAGCTCAGTGGCATAAGCACCTGCCTTGCAAGCAGGCAGTCATTAGTTCAATCCCCAGTACCAATAAAAAAAAAAAAGACTTACAGAAATGCTTCAGAAAGTGACAAGAATAATGGGATACATGTGTCAGAAGCAAGGGGGATTAATGGAAATGTAATAACATTTTTAATTTAAACATTTACCATATTTTTCAATCACATCTCATATATAGCTTGTATCCTGCTCTCCCCAGAACTCCATTTCTTTTGACTTGGATTTTTAATCCTAAGTATTTTTATCAACTACCATAAATATGGTGATAAATCTGAAAGGTTATGCCTTCAAATAAATACTGTTAAATCCAAGGTTAATCAGAGCACAGTATGCTTCCGTAGTAGGGACCTTCACCTTTTAATAGGCTGATGTGCACTGAGGCTCCCTCCAATACAAACAGGATGCACAGCACTTCCCCCTTTTTTCAAGAGCTTCTCACAGGGTCAGTGATCTACAGAATATACCTAATTTGCACTCCCTGGAGATGTCAAAATAGCCTCTGATGTTCACAAAGAAAGAAAAGAAAACTGTTCATTAACAATCTACCAGGCAACAGGATAGGTAATAAAACAAGCGTATTTCAGATACCCAAAATTTTTTTCCATGACCTTTCACAACAGTCCTAGGATTTTCTCTCCTTCTCCCTGACCCCTCCAAAAAGAACAAGTCAGGAAAGGGATTTAAATTACACAAGGAGGAACCTCTGCAGCTATTAATATCTTATGCATCTCAGGTGTCTTCCCAGCCCAAGTGCTTTTCAGATTAGCTACGGCGGCAGCTTTGCTCCTGAAGGACCTGGTGCAAGGAGCCCGTGGAAAGACGATTGATAGAGATTGTTGCGCACAGCCATGGGGAGCATGAAAAAGGATTGCTTGTGGCGGTCCCAGCAGACGCAGCTCTATCAGGGGCAGCTGTCCCCTGAACAGGCGCAAAGCACATGGGGCCTCAGGTGGCAATAAGGAATGAACCAAGAAGCCCTGCCCCACAGGATGACTTCGTTCTGGGACATGAAGGAGCAGTGATGTCCTGGGTGTGAAAAATGAGCCTGTGTATCTGCAGTTTAAAAGATGAGATTTAGGGGAAAGCACATATAAACACAAACCCATGCAAATACATGGGGAGGGGCAAACAGCTGGACTTCTGCTCACACACACAGACTCAAACACACAGAGTCTTCAGCAGCCTCAGAATTGGATTCAGCATGCAGCGCCACCTCAGAGACATAAGGTAGCACCACAAGTAATTTCCACATTATTTGCTTCATACAGGGGCACTAGCTAAGGCCCATCTCAAGCATCTGCTCAACAGGGAGAGAAAACATGTGTTCATATATGCCAGTCAGTGCCACATGGGAGCAAGGACAGACACGGAAGTCTTAGTATGGAAAAGGAAGATTGGACACAGGGAAAACGTGATCACCACAGGTCTCCAAAAGGTGGGCAAGCATAACCCAGTGGCTTGCTTCCTGCTGGCACACACTTGAGGCCCGATGCACATGTGAACTTGGGTGATATTCATCACAAGTCCCCAACATGGAAATCTCATTCCACCATAAAGACAAGAAAGCAAGACTCGAAACCCTGAAGTAAGTAATCTAAGTTACCCAATTGACAGTTGGCAGAGGGTAGTGAAACCTGATGCCAAAGACTATAAACTGCTCATAACACTGCACAGTTGGCTGAGGGGCACCAGGCAGAAGAGTTAGAGCAAGGAGTGACTCGCCAGTGGGACTGATTTCCGGGCCAAGACAGGATGTCCTTCTCAACAGCCACGACATGGAACCAGCCTAACTGCCCCGCATGATGAAGAGACAAAGAAACTGTGGTGTACCTACAAATGGAGTATATTCAGCCATAAAGAAGAACACAGCTTTGCAATTTGCAGGAAGATAGATGGACCAAGATATGACCTAGGAGGATTGTTCTTGAAATATAGAGCTTGAAAGGGAACAAGAACATTTTCATGCACTAGAAAAAGGCTCCTATTCAAAAGGAAAATGTCTCCTAAAAGGACAAAACTGGAATTAACTTGGGCTGGGCCTGTTCAGGAAAACAGAAGTGTTGCCCTGAGAGTAACAGAGAGGGGATAACTTCCAGACCTGTCAAAGGAAGAGAGGTGGTTTAGAGACACATTCCATGTGTGAGGAGTTAGAAGCTACACGGGTAGAAAGGAAGGTAGGACACTCGCTTCTAACGCTGTCAATGCCAGCAACTCACCGATCTCCTGAGCAAATGTCTTAACCACTCAGATGAGGGTTTCTAATTCCTGTTCTGTAAAGCAACAAGACTGGGCACCATGAACAGCTGCTGAACTCACTTTTACACTAAAGGACCCACGTACACTGCCAGGCCTCACACTCGGACCTGAAACCAGGACCTCTGGGGTGGGAACTAAGGGACACTGATTTCTCAAAGATCTCAGGTGATTCCAGTATGCACGTCTGAGGACACATAATTGGCACCCACAGAACCAGGTGACCATCAAGTGCTTCACGTTTTAAATTCTGTGATCCCAGCAAGAGTCTGTTTCCCAGGCTCAATCCAGACTTTCGGCACCCCAGGATTTTGGTAGCAGTGGAGCGACAGTGCGAAGTTCAGTGAGACACATTAACAGGAAGACTGTTTAATAACAGATGCTGTAACCCCTTTGATCCATGCTCCATTAGTCCCAAAGCCCTATCAATTACTGAAATATTATCTTGACCATCACCAGGAAAAGGAACAACAAGCTCCACCTCGTGGGCATCACCTCCCAGCACTGTCCCTGCTGGAAGGATCCCTTTCCATTAGCAGCAGCTCAGAGGTCCTGGGCACACAGATAGACCCTCTCCTGGGCCCAGTGAAGAAAGGAGGAAGAGTGAAGGAGGGGATGTCGACTTCTTCTGAAAATGAATGGGCTCCCCATTTTGTTTTCTGTCTGCCTCTCAAGCTCCTTTAATTGAGAGAGGTTAGTTGAGTGGGAAGAGTAGCCATTGTTCATTTACTATTGAGATTTTTCACTGAAGAAGGCTGGGAGAGACCCCATATCCAAGGACTTTAATTCTCCACTTGGCTAAAAATACCACAATAACTTTGATGATGATGATGATGATGATGATGATGATGATGATGATGATGATACTAGATAATTTCCAAGCTATGGAGCTATTACTACATGTGAGGCACTTTTCATGTATTTCTTTTATTCCTTAATTAAAATGAGAGGGAGAGAGAGAGAGGAAAGAGGGAGGGAATCACAAACCAAAATGACCACAAGACTTGGTAAGGTAAGTGATAGAATTGTGGCGCGGCTGAAGCCGAGTTATGGCACCATCTGATAGAATTGGATTCCCAGTCAGGGAACCATATGACAGAATTGTGGCGTGGCTGAAAAGATAAGAAGTAAGAAATATAAATGACCTTTATTTTAAGAATGCGGGGAGAGACCCCCGACCCACCAGGGTCCAGCATTCTCTCCGGGGTCTGGCAATCTCTCCGGGGTCTGGCAACCTCTCCGTCAGTAGGGGCATACATGTAGCTTAGGTTTGGTGTGGTGCCTGAGAGGCATTAGTGATGCACAGGTAGCCCATTGGTTTTCATTTCACACCACAGGTAAATTCCTAGAGGTGGGGAAGATAGAGCTCAAGACAGAGCCCCCTGGTTCCGCCTCTAAGCTTTTTACCAGCTACAGTGTCCCAAATCGGCCAAAATCCTTTCAGTAAGCAGCATAAATGAGTGGTACAAATCAGAGGTGAAATTATAAGAAATAAGGGGACACTAACAAAAAGGAGAGAGCGTGCTCTAAGGACATCTAAGTTGCGCCTCTAGGTTGTAGCTGACAGTTGCCACTCAGAATGCAAACCAATTCCCTCTGTTTGAAGAGAAATTGAAAATGGAGAGTTTTTACATAGACATTCCCATGTTTTACTTATTATCAACCGGTTTTAAAAGGGAACCCTTCCACATTGCTGGGGAAAATAAATTAATCTAGCCACTGTGGAAATCTGTATGGAGCTACCTTCTGATCCAGTTATGCCTTAGTATATACTCAAAGGAATTAAACCTGGCATGCTGTGGAGATACCTGCATACTCATGTTTACTGTGGGCCAATTCATATTAGCCAAGGTATAGAACCAAACAAGAGGGGAAACAGTCACAGGGTGAACAAAATTGTTTCATTGTCAGGACAATGGATGGATCTGGAAACCGTCATGTACAGCAAAATGAGCCAGACTCAGATAAATATTGAATGTTCTTCCTAATATGTGGACTCTCAAAATGATAGCAAGAGGGTAGAAGGAAGATTATCATTAGAAAAAAAGGAGGATAATAAAAGTGAGGGCGAGGAGGGGTTGATGGGGATCTGAACAAAATGTAGGCACTAAACTTCCCCCAAAACCACTACAGGTAAAGGTGAGAGCTGGCTAAGGAGAATACCAGGGGATGAAAATGATGTAAGCATTTTATGTGTGTGTACAAATCTGCCAGAATGATACCCACTGATCTGTGTAACCAATTTAAAAAAGAAAAAAATTTAAAACTAAATCAATGGCAAGTTTTCCATAGGTCCATAGTACCATTCTGGTGTGAGCGGCACGTGGCCCTGGGCTGCTCATTGGCAGACCCAGCTTATAGCAAGCCCTCAAGATGCTGCTCTGCACACGGTTTTGTTAACTGACTCGCTTAGGGATTCACAGACGCTGAGTGCTGGAGTTAGGGCTGAAACTCATATCCAGATTTTCCGAAGGCCACAGGACATCCTCCCCCATGCTCCCACCCAATGTTACTACGAGACACCTCTGCTCCTCTTCACAGAGCCTCCTCCAGCCCAGCCAGGAAAGGACACACCATGGATGACTCTCTTCCTAAACAATACTGGGGACCCCTTTGTTCTGAGTTGATCAAACCTATCCAAGCAAAAACACATGATGCATAATGTAGAAGAAATGTTGCCAGGTGAGGTGGAGTACACCAGCAATTTCAGCTACATGAGAGGCTGAGGCAGGAGGATCACAGCTTCCAGACCGGTCTGAGTCATTTAGCAAGACCCCATCTCAAACAATAAAAGGACTGCCTAGCATGTGTAAGGGGCTAGGCTCCATCTCTGGTACTGAAAGAAAATCAATACAAAGAAAAGAATAACAATAGCAAAAAGCAGAAGACATCTTCCAAATAGTAAGGCAAAGGTCTTAGCCCAAAGTTTCCTTCAAAGCTCAAAGGCAAAGCTATATGGCTTTCTTGTCCTTTTCTTTTGATCTCAAGCCCATTCCCCGTCCCCTGTCCCCTCCTGTCTCTGACAACCTGGAAATTACTCCCACCTCTCTGATTCAGGCGCTCGGCTCCTCAGCACATCTCCTCTGCCCTGGTCCTCACCTCTTCTCTTTTGCAGAGGGCCCGCCTTGCCTCTGGCTCTCTTGCTTCCCTCCAGCTACCCTCCCTCTTTCCTCCTGATGCAGGGCTCCGCACAGGGCTCCTGCGCAAACCTTTTGTTGGTCTCTCTGCTTTTTCCTTCTGTGTTGATTCTTTCTCAAGGTTCCAGCCTCAGTAATGATTTAAGATATGAATATACTGCAAAAGGAGAAAAGAAATTGGGAGTTCTTTCTCTAAAGCTTTTTAGTATTTTTGTCTTAGAGAAAAGGACAAGGTTGAGAAGAATAAAATTATACGTATTTTTGTAAATGATGAATAATATGTTGAAGATATTCATGTAGTGCTAGCAGATATTATTCATACCAGTAATGTAATCAACCTTTTGAATGAGGAGAATTTCCTTTTTAAAGGTATGCATATTTTTGTCCATCTGAGGTCCAATAACAGAGATCACAAATGTAAAAATAAAATGTACTTTTAACTCTATTGCTATGGAATTTATACCCACCCTTCCTCCACACATAGACACACACCCTCACACACCTGAACAACTGAAGAATTGTCACACTAGAAATAACCTGGGCAACCAGTGGGTCTGATTGTACCCTCCGCAGGCAAATCTGCGTGCATCTGAACCATTCATCCAGCCCCACACTGAGCTTATGGCAGGTACCTGGATCTAGCTGGCAGACTTTCAGCTCAGATTTATCACCAGCGCATGACACAGTCACCCTTCCACTTCTCAGAATAGAAGTAAGATCTACCCTTTTTTGGTAAATGTTCTTCATTTCATTCTTTTCTAATCTGTGGCTTGCTGAAGGATATTCCTAGTCTCCATACTGGCTTCAAATGGTTTAGGATACACAAGACTGACACACAGGCCGTTATAATTGGTTCCTGTCCAGGGCCCTTGTAAGTACCCCAACTCCTACCCCTCCCCAAAATGGACCGCCACACCTTCCCTCTGTGTCGCCTGTGTGTCCCATGTTGTCGCCTCTGACTTGTCTGCATCTTACACTGTGTTGCCTGTCATTTCTGCTCATCGGTAAGTATTTTCCTGAAGAACACAGAATCTCTAGTTTGCTTATTATAAAAATCAAACTAGAGGGCTGGGGATTAGCTCAGTGACAGAGCACTTATCTGCACAAGACCCTGAGTTCAAAGCCAAGCATCAGAAAACAAAAGTAAGCAAAAACAAAAAAAAAAAAAAATAGAATTTGAAACTGTTTAGCTGGGAACATACTGAAATGTTCGTAATAAATCTATGAAAGACTTACAAAATATACATAGTTCATACTGAACAGGAAGCTGGTAAGTGTATCTAAATTCAATATATTCAGGGACATTCGTGGACTTATTTTCAGAATGTTTAGAAATCATAACAGAATTCTCACCAATCTGATATTTTCTGACAAAATAAACCCTTTAACGCTGGTAATGAGGTCGAGTTTGGGAACTGGGTCATAGTCAACCCCAAGGAGAAGCCACACAAAAACCCAGCAGCATACACCACAGCTGGTCACAGAGCCATATCAGCATCACACAACATTGACCTCCACAATGGGGAGACACTTCCTAGCATGTGGTACTCTGCAGGGAAGTGTGATTTACAGATGAGCCCAAAGCAAATCTGCATGGCCAGTAGCCCGGGATGATCTGGCAGGCAGATGTACACCCTAACACTTGCAAACCCTTCTTTAATGGAACTAAGGCAGACTGCAGGAATAGTACTTACAGCCAGGAGTTGGTGAGTGCTTCCTAAATATGGATGAGTTCTAAGCATCATCCACACATTTCCTCTCTAATGCTCAGAGAGACACAATGAGGCTGGCTCTCCTCTGTGTCCAAAGGAGACTTGGGAAAATGACACAGTAGCAAATGCTGGCTCCAGTGTTCAAACCCACAGAGCCCAGCTCCTTCCTGCCACCTCTACACCACTCACAAATCACACCCGCCTCAATACTGAGGTGGGCTATTCCAGCACTGCTAGGAATTGTGGTTTTCATGGGGCTGCTGGGGGACTGTGGTTCTGATACAGAACCACATATTGTGCATATTAATGCAACCTAACATCTAAACCTTTACACTTCCATCTTCGTTGTTCCAAAATAACACAAAGTGCCGGATCCTCATCCTGTTCCTGACTCCTCCCTATTCATTGCTTGCAACCCAGTTTCTGTCTCACAGCTCTAACGTTAATAATTTTGCCTAAATTCTCCCATTCGGAGGGGTCCAGAAATGACACAGGAATCACATGTAGGAGAAGGATGAGAGGTGAGAATAAGGGTTATTTACATTATTGTCACTAAAAAATTATTTTTACACATTCATATAAAAACCACAACAAGATGACTAGTTTGCTTGGATTCCCAGCACACACTATAGTATCTAGAACTTAATAGACACTCCAGAAATGTTTACTGAATTACTAATTTTTAAAAATAATATCAATAATTGTCCTGAAAAACTTCTTGATTCATCAAGTATTTTAGACCAAGGGGATAAAAAGCAGAACTGATATTCTACACAGTGATTTTCATACTCTGGCTTTGATCACAATCACCAGGAAGTTTTGTTAAAACAAATATTGTTGAGTTCCACACCTACTTTCAGATTAAGGGGTGTGGTGTGAACTCCCAGGATTTGATCTGTGTCTCTAACAAGTACTTCAGGTGATGATGATGCTGTTGGTACTTTCAAAACCAGTCTTAGAAGAATAATGCTCCCCTGAAATTCCACTGGTGAAAGGGTTAGAAATCACTGAGAGCATTTTCTCTGGGATGGAGCGTAAGCAGGTAATACAAGTATGAAAGGAAAATGTGTGAGTTCCCTAGCATGTGGGCTATGAGCCAGAGCTATTGATGATTTGCCTGAGGATAGCAAGACATAAGCTTAGTGATGCTGCATCAACCCATTTTCCAAGAAACAATGAGGTACTAGAAGAGTCCTAACTTGCTGTTTGTCAACTATAAATCATGGAAATCATTTAGAACTTAAAGAGTAAAAAGGAATTGTGATCTATTACCTGACTGCAGTACATAACCCCAAGCTGCATGGGAATCAAATAGATGCTTAATAACAAGTTTGCTTCCTTTATAGTGTCATTAAAAACTCAGATTTACTACTAAAAGATCAAGTGCATATATTTTAGATCTGTGCAAAGACTCTCTGTGGCAGCACCTCACCTGAAGAAACCAGAGGGAATATTAAGATTCAAAGGAGCGTTATATCTCCCCAGGAAGCCGGAGGGGGTCAGTAGTGGGAAGAGCTACAGGCTCCTTAAAAGTTTACTAAAATTACAAAGAGTCATTCCAAAAAGAAACAGTGATATCTGAGGTTCTTAAAACGTATAGAAGTGCTAGAACAAACTGCACTTGATAAGGATGCCTTCTGGGTTCAACTGCAGAATTCCCCAAAGACACTAAAACCAATTTTTGTAGCAATTACTGTACCTGAGTCTGACAGTTCACGACATTCCTTATTAAACGGCCCAGACAAAACCAACTTCTTTGGGGGAAATGAAAAGATTGCATTTCCACTTACAGATTCAGAAGTGAGAAATATGAGACAACAGCCATCAGTCCCAGGCCCATTCCTCCCTCCAAATGTTTATGAGCTCTGTGTCATCACACTATGTGACTGGCCCTCAGTTTCTTCATCTGTAGAACAAAGAGATAAGTCTCACTGGCTTCCTTGGGTCTTTTTCAGATTTAAAAATGTCTGTGCTCCATAAAGAAGTTAAGTAAAAGAGAATTAAAGAGCAGAAGAAAAAAATCGTTGCTTTCAGCCAAGTCCTATTGCAGGGATAATTCTGGGTCCAAGATTTGAAGGTAAAAATATAAGTGAGGATCATATTGCAACTGCAATTGACTGGTGATAAAACCACCCCAGCCAGGACTTGATCTTGGGTTGCCACTTTTCAACATGGCAAAAATACAGGCTCTTCAAGCGCTCGCGAGAGAAAGGTTCCTGGGATCCTGCTTTGCACATCTCTCCTGCAACACCCAGCAGGCCCTTTGCTGTAATGTGGTCTCAGATCAATCTTATCAGCTCAGGCTTTCACTTTTTTCCCCCAAAGGCAAAAGGCATTGGTCTAGCTATGTTTAGAAATATGCACAACAAATCAAGAAATAAATTCCCATGTGGAGAGACAGAAATGCTAGTCTCAAATTCCAGGCAAAGTTCCATTTTTATAAGCCTATGAAGACAATATAAATAAATCAGAAGCAGTGGAACCTGCTGGCTGCCATTGCTGATTCTCTCTCATGTTTTAAATACTGTTTCTTGTGTTGAAAGGTATATTTAGCAAGTATTTCATCTTTCTCCTTGTTCGAAACTGTCTCTAAATTCAGAAAGAATAACCTACTTCCTTTGACCTTTTTTATTAGTATGCTGATGGCTTTTTACTTCTCCAGTCATTGCTTCCTTCTGAGAAACCAGTAAGAGTCACACGTGTAGTAAACAAAGCATTTAAGTGAAACTCTTATGAATAAATCCATAATTCTTGTTCAATAAGCTATGCTATTCCATATACTAACAAGGCTTTTTTCTCTGTCCCAAGGGTTCATTGCCCTCCAAGTCCCGCCCCATCTCTACCTTCTACTGCTACGGTGGCCTGGAAGGTCCATCCTTCCCAGCTCTGCCCATTCAAATCTGCCACTGCTTTCTACCTCTGTGGAGCCTTCTCTGAAGCCTCTGTTCTAATTTAAACAAGCCTCTGCTCTCTAAGCACACTCAGCATTTTTGGCTTTGGGTCTCTGTGACACACATCACATTATGCTGGTCTTACCAGGAACCATTTATGGGCTTGTCTTCCCAGCTGGAGGGTGGGCTCTGTCATGCAGGATGACCCCACTCTGTTTATCTCTCAGCCTCACTGCCCTGATGCTGAAGCACAGAAGCTGCTCCATAATTAGGAGCCCTGTGCAAAAAAATCCTTTGTTTACTTTGGAGTTAGCATCATGATAGGCAACCAAAGAGTGTATCTTGATTGACTTTTCACCATCTCTGCAGTGGCGCCAACACGAATAGGGCCTGGCCACGCACACATAGTCATTACGAACAGCTGCATTATTTTTAATGTCTTCAATAAAGAATCTATAATGTGTTGTTAAATGATGAATGCAGATTGTGAAAATATACACAGAATATGATCTTATTTTGCATGAGTACGTGCATGCATGGCCATGTGTGTTATTTGCATCCACACTTTGCTTACACAAAGATAGATGACTGGAAGGCCATATGCCAAGATCTCACAGCATTCATCACAGCATGTAGTGTGAGAGGTAATCCTTACTTCTCTTTACTTTTCTGAAATTCCTTAAATATTCATAATGAACATATATATTGCCTTGGAAGCAGTGATAAATTTAGATGTCATTTATTTTCTTGAGTGCCACAGAAGCAAAGCAGAGCTGTGAGTCACAGATCACTATACACAAAGGATCAACTACTAACTGGGTAATCCTAGCAGCATTAGGAATCTTAGGAGAGGTCCCTAAGGTGCTGGTCCAGTTATGCGGCGACAAGCCATGCATAGTTTTGCCTAAGAACAGGAATTGAAACTTGCACTGTATGCTGTTCTTGAGTGGTCATCACCCCTTCCTATAAACATTCTCCTGGACTACATGAGTTGAGCTATTTGGGTCACTTTGCTGAGCCCAGAAGGGAGGAATAAGCTTAACTGCAGATCCAGAAGGATGTTAGGCTGCCGAGCAGCCCCTTCTCCTGCTGGGCCCAGCAGGGCACACCCCCTCCCAAGGGACTTTCATTCAAGGATGCTCTCCACTCACATTCCAACAGTGTAAAATGACAGATACTTTTAATACAAGAGGACTGTCATTTATTTATTAGTTAGGGACAGGCTAGGCAGCTGGGAAGGATGCATTATAAATCAACTCCTTTCTTGGCCATTAAAAATTAATACAGTTCATAATGTAGGACGTCAGGAATTTCTTTATTAGAGCAGAGTGTAATTTTTTTTATCTTTTCTTTCAGGTTTGGTTTTTACTTCCTGTCTTCCTAGAGAATGCGGTTTTTTCTAATGATCAGCTGGGTATAAATTGCCCCAGGGAAGGGGGATATGGCCTTTAAGACAGAGGTTAAAATGGGAGGGGGAAGCTTGGGGAAGAAAATGATAGCTAGATGATTTCCCCTTAGAAATACAGTATCATTGCATCCTCCCTTTTGCCTCATGGAGATCCACTCTGCATGAAAAATGAAAAGCAGAAGACATTTTAAGTCCCTCCTATACCGAGGGAAAGACATAGCAAGTACTCTAGGAATACTGAGCAATGTCTCTGTATAATGTGCAGACGGCTACGCCCTCACAGAGCGGCTCTAACTAGCTTTCTCTTGTCTCCACACTACCCTGGCCTTCAACAAAAAGAAACATGGGTGCCAAAGCCCAGCCCAGACCAGGTGCCCTTCATATAGCCTCCCTCACACTGGGGATCCAAAGATACAGTGGACAAGAAGCTGTCAGACCAGGCCAAGCAGCTCAGTGAAGGCTTCCATTGTTTCTTCTCCTGAGTGTCAGCTCCAGGAAAAATGAAAATGTGGCCTTAGGAAACAAGCAACCTCTGCCTTCCTCAGTCTCAGAGGAAACAAAGGAGAAAACTCAGAGTCTGCAATGTCTGCATCCCACCTTAAAAATACAGAGGAGTTTTCAGTAGTTGGCTCAGACAGGTTGACCCTGTCAAGACTCCTGCCAAGGGCTGTGTGTTAAGGGTAGGAGAGCGCCCCACACCTGGCCTCACATTCCACACTCTGACACACTCTCCTGACTTTGGAAGAATTTCACTAGGAAGAACCAAGGTTCGGGCACAAGCGATTCATGTTGATGTCACCATCAAATCAGCCACGATTGAGTTAAAGCTCCTAAGTAACAAATCCCCACAAATCCCCAAGCACATATTTAAAATCTATTTTCAGAATTACTCTGAGCATAATTCAACCAATCAATTAGCCATTAGGAGTTTAGTCCCCACCCTTCTTCATTACCAGTGGCATGAGGGCTGCCCGACTCAGCAGAATCCTGTGCAAAGAGTTGTCGCATCACCAGCGATTCTAGGCCTGGGGACTGAAGCTAACATCATGCCTGAAGACAGATACAGCCACCATCTGGGCAACAAATTACCCTACATACACTGGGGACAAGATAAAAGGATGCCTGGCCAGGAAAGAGGACATCTTCACTGCAAAAAGTTTTGGTCTTCGTTTTCTAGAGTAGCCCCTGAACCACCTCTTCATGTGGCCATTGCCAGCTAGACCCTGCATCCTGGGCCTCCGAAGCGCCAGATGACCTGGGCTGGAAACTAGGAGGGGATTGGGCTCCTAAATTGGACGGGACAGGACAGAAGTGATAGAGAGGCATGCTTCTGCTGCCTCTGTTGGACACTGTGGGTCACCCAAGCTAGCATCTACCTAAAGCTCTGCAAGATTATCTTCAGTCTCTTAGAAGGGGTACAGAAGGAGTGGAGGTCAGGTAACAGCAAGAGGAGACAGCTTGGGCCAGAGGCACAGGCAAGCTTTTGAACCCCTGAGTCTGACACCTGGCTCTGCCTCTGATCAGGAAGTATCTCTGTGCAAGTCCCTTAGCTCCTCCCAAGTCCCCAGATAGAGAATCTCTGCTCTACAAAGTGGGATCAGAAGATTCACCTAACAGGAGGATTCAACATAAGGAGAAAGATTACTTGAGAAGCAGAGGGTGGTGAGATCTGGTAGGTCACAGTTTTGTCATTTCTAGCTGTGAGACTATAGCATGGCTTGCCTCAGTTTTCTCATCTCCAAGATGGGGACAGCAGGAGGACCTGTCTCATAGAGTTTTAATGAGGGTTAAATAAAATTACTACCTAGTCACATTTAATCTCTCTTCAGTACTCAACATGTAGCAAACTTGGGGCAGCATAAAGCTTCATTGCTACATTAATATCTGCAGTTAAAGTCTAGAACCTGGCTCTAGACAGTCAGGTACTCAGTAAGTGTGAACTTGTTTCTCTTCACCATTCCCACTTTGACCCTCTCTTTGCCATCCCTTTGTTCCCACTTAGTCTCCAGAAACTACACGCAGTGGACAACACAGCTGCTCCCAAGAATTCACACAACTTTTTCAACCAAGATAACTGGGTCCAAAGAAACCAAGTGCAGAGATTTCTCTCTGCCTGGGCATACAAGCACAGCACTGGAGAATTAGCGCAATTTGAAAGTCCAAAAGACTGGTGAGAGCATCCACAAATTACCAATTTGTTACCTTTAAGGACAGCTATGAGAAGTAAAATTTACATCGGATCAATGTTCTCATCTTTCTTCTACCTGCTGCACCTCAGAGCAGCTCCTTCTGACTGGTAGAAGCAAGGTTGGAAGATGGTGAGCATATGTTCACTCATGGAGAAGAATTGGGAGGCACTCACTACATCTCCAATAGTCATTTGCTTTGCTAAGAGAACGCTCATTCTGTGGAGGTGTTCACTTCCATGCCCCTGGCCCACGAGTTTGGTTATAAAACCTGGAGTTTCTGTGCCCATGTGGTGAGTTATCCTGGTGCTAAAGGAAAACCAAGTACAGACAAGACAATCACAAGAAAACTGAGTGAGAGTCCTAACAACCCTCACCAGGAGCCTTCCTTACTTGATTGAGTTTTGTGGTTATCAGTTTTCTTCTTGCTAACTCCAGTGGGTCAGAACTGTCTATTATTTTCAGACAAAAGTGCTTCAACTCGCAAAAACCAGGGTCCAAAACAAGAGACACATGCACAGACACAAACAAAAGTCAGACACATTTGTTTCTGCAGACAGTAGATGGATACTGAGCTCCACCATAGAGGGTACCACGGATACAAGTGTTCAATATTCTGCACAGGGTGTGTGTGTGTGTGTGTGTGTGTGTGTGTGTGCGTGCGTGTGGTTAGGGGATCAGAAGAAATTTATTTCAATAAATTATCTGACAAGAATGCAGTAAAACAAAGACTCAAACAAACACAAATTTCCCTCTATGAATCTAGTTGAGCCCGTGTTTCAGCTGCATTAGTCCCCAAGGAAACTGGCCAAGAGTCTCCATTCCTCTGTATCTGTTGTTTCCTGACAACCAACATGTTACAGTCCTCAACCCCTAGAAACATCTCTGTGGCTATGGATCTGAGTGATAAAATGGTATTTCTTAGAGAGGTGGGGAAGAAGTCACTAGAAGGAAGAATTTTTATTTTCTCAGAAATAACATTGAAAACATATCTTTTTGGCATCACCATTAGTTTCAATGGCATATTTATTTCAGAAACTGTAATAAAGGATGTAAAAATATCATTATCAAGGTGAGGATGATACGTGTGTATTATTTAACTCAAGTTTGACAGCATAGTTTCAAGTCACCACACCAGTTCATCTCAAAACATACTGGCCAGGTGATCACACTGTTTCATCTCCAGTGTAAGGAAGACAGACACCTTGTCTTGCCCACTGCCATGTGGCAATTGAAAGTTGGGACCAGTACATCACTTTCTGTTCTGATGAGCACATACCCACTATAACTAAGGATTTGGTTCATCTCTTAACTGCTGGACCTGCCCTAGTTCAGTCCAAGCCAAGAGCTTTATATTCTGTTCTGGAAAGAAAGCCATCTTCTGACCTTCCACACAATAGTTTGGAAAATAGAGGCATTGAGAAGCTGGGTGGATCTTGGATTACACATTTTCCTTAGCAGGCAGCTCCCTGAAATTCCAACACAGATGGGCCTAGAAATAAGGAATGCAGTGCAAATGTAGCTGTGACCAGCATCTCTACTTCTGAGGCTTTAGGAAATTCTGGAAGCACCTACAAGAGTGTCTAGGCAGAGAACAGCAGGCAAAGACCACATCCAAACCTGGGCTTTCCTCTGAAATGCAGCTACTTCCTGTACGTCGCAGGGCCAGGCCCATCTGGGCACCATCAGAGTGAGCTACCGCATCTGCTGGGGAGGCAGGCAACAACAGAACCCCAAATACCAGGACATAGCAGATTGGGGGCCACTGAACACCTATGCCCACAGAGATGCTCACAGGTGAATCTCAAAATCAGAATCAGTGGCACTATGTGTTTGGGAAATGATATAGGAACGAGGTCCTTCTTGGGAAGTTACAATGAATTTAGGACTCCAGGCTGGTAAAATCACACAATAAAAAAATTTATTTAATCCTGGTCTTTCCAAAACTATTTGACCATGGAATATTTTCTTGAGGGAAAAATGTGTAGTAGCATCTCTCAGCACATAATCTGGGAAATACTCAATTAAGGGCAGCTAGGGAGAAGATGGAAGGACAGCTGGACTCTTGGCTTCTTGGCCAAGGGGCGGGTGGAACTTAGGTTGTAGTTATCAAGCATCAGGAATGTAGAGGAAAGAGAATTCCCTACTTGCCTCCCACAGCTCTCATCCTCCTACTAGGAGACTGGCTTGCGTTTATTCATATGAAAGGGAGACACTGACCATTTCTCTTGGGAAAGGATTCTGAAAAGAAGATAACAATAGTGAGCCCTAATAGTGCTACTAATGACAAGTGCCTCTCGCTGTCCTTAAATTGGGATTCTCCCCTTTCCAGCTTTTTAACCTCTTGCCTTATGTTGGGACTTGCTTTGTCTCATCGCATGTGAAACACAGAAAGTAACCTTCAGTTACCTTCCCTCAGCCTATATTCCTCCTTGAAGAAGGGAGTGATTTATCTGAGTGGCGAAATGGGAAAAGTCCATCATCTGCCATCACACTTTAGTTTGTCATAGCTTAAATCTAAAACGTTCTCCAAAAGTCTCATGTATTCAGAGGTGGGAGTTTGGAAGGCAATTTTTATTATGGGGTGCTAAACACATCCACTGCCTAATTCAGTATCTGAATGTGCTGATAGAATATGAGGCCAGTGGCAGAGGGTGTGTCCCCTGCTCCGCCTGTCTCTCTCTGTTTCCTGGCTGCCATGAGTTGAATGCCTTTTCCTCTGCCAGGCCCCTTTACCATGATATTTATGCCTTGGAGGCAGCTGACCATGGACTAAAACTGTGAGCCAAAATAAACCTCTCCTTCTTTAAATCGTGGGTGTCAGGAATTTTTCCCCTGCAACAGGAAAGCTAAGACAAGCTTAAAATGTGACGAACCTCCTTCAGCCCAGCAATGAAGTTCACATTTTGGGTTCCTATTTAGCCCTACATATATCTCAGAATTGTCACCCTTGAAGGCTCCAGTACACAGACTGATTGCCTGAACCCAGGGAGCAAACACTGAACTTATCTCTGGGAACCTTTGAGCTGAAGAGGGTTTCCGGAGGAAGTTAATCTGCCCACTCATTGAACACAAGACTGAAGCCAAAACATGCCAGGAAGACAAGGAATTCCTTTTGCTCTAGGGCTTGGACAGGAAACAAAGAACCACTTCATAAGCTACTCCCTTACCTTCCTGCTGATTGCCCCTCAGTTCACTCTCCACCATGAAATGACATTACTCCAGGCTGGCTGGGAGGTCTTAGCATCCTTCACCTTTGACCATAAAGCACATCCTTATCCCCTCCAGTTCACTTTTTAGCTAATCACTGTGTATTTACAGTGAGTATAATTATACCTAATTACTTAATTAGCATGACTGCATGCAACTACTAACTTTGAGTATGTGATTATGGCAGTGAAGCACAGAACAAATGAGGTCCTGATAATCAACAGGAAAGCAGCTTGCCCTGGCCCAGCGAGGTGGGTGTGAGTCTGTCCCTTTGGACTAGTTGGATGTAGAGTTGCAGTTCATGCTCAGGAATGTCTAGAGTTTGGATAACTTCGGGGAAAGGACATTCTTTGACTTCTCTTTCTTCCTGAGACAGGAAAAAATGGCAAAGTGTCAAACGTGGAGTGTCAACATCTGAGGGATTTAGGAGTCAGTGTCCAGAGTAGTTAATCTCTAGGGACTGAGACGCTCAGGACAGGCTTGTGAGTATATCTGAAGTCAAACTTGTGGGCCTAGGACTTGCTCCCTTAGCTCCTAAGACATTCCAATCTAGAGTCAACCACCTCTTTCTAGAAAGAAAAGAAACTGGAAAAACATTAAGAGCGATCCTTTCCTCCAGAGACCTTGGGCTTCCCAAACCTAAAACCACAGAATCCTCAGAGATTTGCTACTTACTCTAATTGGATCTGAAAATGGGATTGGATCTAAAATGGGGCCAGTATCAACAATGTTCTCTGAAATCCTGCCTGGAAAGCTGGAGATACCGGTTTAAAAAAAAAAAAAAAAAAAAAAAAAAAAAAAAAAACCAAGTCTGCAGCTAAATAATGCCATTACCTATGCCAAGATTCAGCTTATGCTTCTCCTAAAGGAGATTGTCAAAATCCAACTACCAGAAGAAAGGAGGAGCCCCATCAGAATCTCTCATACTGGCCCCATTTCTCTCCCAAATCACATCAGCCAAGGTCAGGTCCTCTAACAGTCACAGGAAGTAAAAAGGAGCTTCAGTGTGCCAGTCATCCTTTCTCAGCTCTGCACCCTACTGAGCTCCCAGACCAGCAGTGCAACCAGATCCTCTTCTTGCCATCAGGCCAGTTCCTCCATCTGGGGAGTGGTGCTGGATGAAAACCTAGAAGAGCTTACTCTGCAGTAGCAGCAGATGCTGCTGTTGCTGTTGCTGCTGGTTCCAGGAGGGGCCTGTGCCTCCCAGACAAAAGAGCCCATTTTCCATATTTCATCTGCAAGTCCATTATGCTGAGCTAAGTGGCTGGGAATAAACACCCATCATTACCCTGCACTAAGTGATGTTTGTTAGTATAGAAGGTGACAGAAATCTATATCATGCCGATGCACTATTAATACTGCATTACGCACACAGGCTCTGTGCTCCCCATCACAGCTGGGAAACTGGCCTCAGCAGCTTCTTTTCCAGCAAAGGCAAGCTCCATGACTAATTGGTCCAGAAGAGAAGGAAACAAGCCCCTTACTCATCCCTGATGAAGGACCACTGGTACTAACTCAAAGAGACAATCCCCAAATCTAACACTGCCAGCTCCAGCTCCCTATACAGAAATTCTTGACTTGCAGGATGGTACACTGGGGTGGGAGGGTATGTCAAATGCTGGCCCTGATGGAAGAGAGCAAAGCTAGGTCAGAGCGATACAAACAATTGCACTGAACTAAGGAAGGCATTCTACGTCTAGCCCCAGGGGCTGGCACTTAATAAGTAATTAGTGCTTGTTAACCAACTAAAGGGAAAAAGAGAGAGAAGATAGTTGGAGGGAACCAAGAAAGATAGTGTTTTAGTAATGTTAGCAGCGTGAGAAGGTAAAAGGCCCCAGGACAGAGCTAAAGGTCAGCACGTTGAGATCTATGATGGAGCCAGAGAAGGCACACAAAGGGGTGGCCAGCCGTGAGGGGGGGAAGGTCAAACATGCCCCTGTCTTTGAAAATGTAGACATTCACATGGAAAAACACAGTCAGCATGGGGACAGGCTAAGAGAAGGCAGTAAGACCTCAATCATAGTAAAGAGGAAAAGAATTTGGATACCTGGCAAGGAGAGGGACAATGACTGATTGGGGCTGACACCACAGAGAATCACACTGATGACTTGTGTTTGAACTTCAGTGAAGGCACAAATACATAGGTCAGTAAATCAAGGGACCATGTGACCAATGGCATGGCAGCAATGGCATGTGCTCACTACTGGTTCATGCAAAAACTCAATAGGAACTACACAGTTATTGATTTCTGGTATAGGTCAGAGCAGAAAAGAGAAATATTTATATGGTTACGCACATGTGAACACACACACACAGTCTGTACAATTCAGAAAGTGCACGAGAAAGGGGTGCACACTCTCAAAAGGGCAGGAGCTGATTGGGACATGCCATTTTAACATGACATGTAATGGACCTCTCTTGGCACACTGGAAGAGGGTGTTGGCATTTCTTTTAACAAATCTAACTATATCCTGAACATACGATCAAGCAATCACACACCTAAGTAATTACACAAATGAGCTGAAAACAAGTCCACGCAAATAACCTGTGCAAGAAGGTTTACGCTGCTTTATTCATAACTGCCAAATGTAGAGAGCAACCAAGCTGTCTGTTATGGGTTGTCTCTCCTTCAAAAGAGAGGGATATTGAAGGCTTACTCCCAGTGCTGTAATATGTGAATTTAGTAGGAAATAAAGGCACTGTGGAAGCCACTAATAAAGTCAAGAGAAGGCCACAGTGGAGCAGGCAGGGCCCTGAACCAATGTGCCTACAGCTCCAAGACCAAGACGGACAATGGGGATGCAGCAGCAGTAAACCAAGGTGTGCTGAAGATTGCTGCCACATCCCTGGAGTCCAGGAAGAGGCAAGAACAGTTCCCTTACAGGTTTCAGAGGACCCTGCCAACAGCTTGGTTGCAGCCCTGCAGCCCCCCAAACCTTCCCAGTTGTTTGAAGCAACTCTGTGACATTTTATTACAGGAGCCTAAGGAGATAAGTGCAACGTTCTTCACCAGATAAATGAATAGGAAACTGTGGCACGTCCATACAGTGCAGACGGATAAGCCACCAAGTCACAAAAAGACATGGAAGGACCCTAAGTATGCATTGCCAGTGAAAAACCAATTTGAGAAGACTATCTACAACATAATGCCAACTAATTGATGTGTGGAAAACATAACATGAATTATGAAGACAGTGAAAATATCAGTGTTTCCCGAGGGATGATAGGGTGATAAATTAGTGAGCACAGAGTATTGTTTCTCTAGCTTCTCCTGAAGTTATTTTATAATACTGTACGATTTCCAACTGCCCCGTACCAAGAGCAAACCCTACTGTAAGCTCTTCACTTGCATTAATAATTTTTCAATAGTAGTTTGGCAATGATAGCACCAGTATCACACTGTAATGGTTGATATACTGTTTCAACTTGAGAAGTTAAGAAATGTGATTCATCAGGGTGCCAGAGTCCTTACTTTGTAAACATCCTCACTCTGGGCACCAGAGGAAGTGTGAGTGCTACACCCAAGGTCAGGTAGCTTGCATATAAAGGAGGAAAAGCAACTTGCTCCACCCACTTTTGTTCCTGTTGCTTTTTCTGCCTTCTGCCACCTTGAACTGTTGCCCCTCTGCCATGCTATCTTGCCTTGAAGCCAGCTAACTACAGCCTAAAACCTCCACAAACTGTGAACTAAATAAACCTTTTCTTCCTTAGTTTTGGGAGTCAGAAACAAGAAAGAAAGTAACCAAGACACACACTAATGCAAGATGCCACCTGGAGGCAGGAAGTGGAAGGGAATAGATGGTAATGTTAATTTCTGCTGTTTTTCTACAAACCTAAAACTGTTGTAAGAAGGAGGGAGATGGGAACACTGTAACCAGGTATTTTCTAATCTGAACAACTATCAACCTTAGGGCCTTAGTATGGGATAACTGCGTGTAAGCCAGACCAAGGCTGACCCAGTCTGAGTCACTGGTGTCCCAGACAGTGTGATCTGTTAGGAAGGATAAGTGCCAAGATCAGCAGGTCTGTGTGTGTAGCTCAGGCTCTATCTTAATAGCTATGATCTAGAACAGCTCACTGAAGCTTGCTGAGTCTCAGTTTCTTCATCAGTCAAATGGGAGAAGATGCTCCCTTGAGAGTCAGTTAAAGACCACATGAAAGGAAAATAATAAACAGCAGCCCTGTGTTTGGCCCAGAAGGGCTGTAGATGCTAGTCATGCACCTTTCCTTCTCTGTAAATCTCTAGAGATCCTGGGCCTAGAGCCGCCGCCAATGGTAGTCAGCTTCCCATGACTCTAACATGTATCTTTGACCTGAGTCCCATATTGTGCTTTCTGTATAAAATAAAAAACTACCTAAGGGCTAATCTAAGGATAAGTGGAAAATCAAGTTTGGGGAACAGGACATATATGTGCATATATGTGAGAAGTGGCAAGATGACCCAAGACTTGCCCTTAAGTCATTCAAGACATTGACTGTGAGCCACGAATTATAAAGAAGGAGGGATGTCACCTTGGAATATTGTGGGCCTAGGAGCAATTCACAAGAGGCTGGAAATGAGCCAGGGGTCAAAGGACAGAAAGATCTAGAAGGAACAAGTAGTGTTGAGTGGGGCCAAGAGAAAGAGAAAAGATTATCAGATGGAAATAGAAATTATATTAAGGTAGCATCTAGGGGTCGGGGATTGGCAATATGGAGAGAAGAGATAAAGGTCAGTAAGTCATTAGGTGAGAGCTGAACATGCAAGGCCCTGAGAGGGGGCACAAGGAACCAGGGAGCACCACCCTGGGCTCTAGGATCAGCTCAGGACAGTTGTAAACCTGTGAGAGTAGTGGACATATGTGTCCCAGTTCTTCATTGTTTCTAGAGCCCAGGGAGCTTGATACAAACCCTCACAGTGATCATGTAGAATAGATGATAAAGGAAAGTCAGCTCAGCAAAGGAACTTGGATGCTAAAGAAGAAAAGACTCAAATGCACATAATCCAGCTCCAAAGAGAGACCAAGAATGGGGAGCTGGGAGTGGGGTGTTCTAGGAAGATGGAACCAGACAGAAATAGAACTAGGCATCAAGGAACTGAAAGAGTGTGTTGGGCAGGCTGATCAGGATGGAGAGGAGCAGACAAGAAGAAGCTGACCCTGGGAAGGTGGTGACACTACCTGGGGACAAAAGCAGATGCCAGTCCTGAGGACAAAAGGAAGATGAGATGGAGGGGAAAGCACATGTAGCTCCCCAGATGCCTTCTGCTTTCTCAATTGAGGGAGTGGGTTTTGAGAAAGGGGATGAACAGAGAATGCAGGGTCTTAAAAAGATTTAAGGAGCCTTGCAAATAGCCTGAGGAAAAGAGCCAACCCATGCAAAAAGAGCAGCAAACCATTCAGCCCCAGCCCAGGAACTATGTTATTGCAGCCCAGAGCTGTCACAAGGGTGACAAAGGTAACCAGGCACCCAATGTTGTTATGCACATCTTTTCCCTTTTCTCAAATAACCTACTGTGATCCCTTGGTGGCTCATTCTCTGGGGTCTAACACAATGCCTAGGACCCTGAGACATGTAACAAGGTGTATCCATCTCCGGATGCCATTCTGGAGTCAGAAAGCATCACATAAATAATGAGGGAGATGCCTTATCAGTCTTAAGTTTGCATACACATGACCACGTAGCTGCATCTTTATTTAGTTCTTTCAGAAATCCTGGCAAGGCTGAAAAAAGGCAGAACAAAGACAATGTCAAATGCAGAGTTTGTTGTGTGGAAACACAGGCGTGGGGATGCAGGCATCTGATAAGGATTGTACCAGGTGATCTCTAAATACCCTTGCAGCCTGGCAGCCAAAGGAAAATGCTGCAAACCAGACTGAAGACAGATAGAAAGTGAAAAGCAAAGAGAGCACCAGCATCCTAATCATGCTGGTCACCACTCATGACAAACAAACATATGAGTGAATAAAGAAAAATGCTTTGTGCTTAATCCCAGGCTCCTCTGCTGGAGAAATGATGTCTCAAATCAGAAACTCAATAGCTCCAAATTGCTGAAATTCCTTCCCATGTGACACAAGGAAGGGGATGAGATGAGAGGACCACGGAGCCTACAAGTTGAGTATTTTTCCTTTCTGACTCCCTGGATTCTTGCCATTCTCCCAAAGGAGTGACCCCAGCCTTGTGTGCAGCGTCTGCTCATCTAGGTGCCAAGGCATATGTGGCTTTTCTACGTATGACTATGTCTCATCACACATCCCCGAGTGGGTTAGTTCCCTGGACCGATGAAGCCCTGAAGAACAGAGACGAGGCTCCTGCTGCCTCATCGCAGCTGGTAAACCCACCAATGGCACCTGGACACTCCGTGGAGGCCCTGTCTGTGTGAGTCCCCTAGCAGAGGGAGGACCAACCAGATCCATTGTGGCCATGCCTCACACACTTTCTGCAAATGACCAGCGCAGCCTCTCTCTGCTGATAGGGTAAATGTTCCACTGTCCTAAGAAGGATAGTTTGCCTTATATTAGAGGGTTGTGACAGCCAGAATTAACTCATGGTTCCCCTTTGATAGACAGTTTGCTTCCCTCCTGCTTCAAGACTCTGTCAGTCATCTGCTTTCCCTCTATGGCCATGGCCTCCTCCCGATTTCACGGAAGTATGTCTGAATTCCTACACACTTCTAACCAGAGGACACGAGAAGAGAGGCTATGCCTACACCTGGTATCCTGGCATGGTGGCTCCTCAGCTCTGCACTGTACCCTGACATTCAAGGACATTTTCTCAGTCCCATGGCCCTCTGCCCACCTCCCAAGTTACCATGGGAACACTGAGTCTGAGGCCCCAAAGAAAACTAAAATATGTCGTTTCACCCCATTTGGAAGCTGTGTTGAAACCTGGGATTAGGAGCTCCATATGACACAAGCATGGGGCTCAGATCATGTTCTGCACCTGGAGCTGCTAAGGGGAATACAGAAGATGCTCATTATGCACAGAATCTCTCCCCAGACATTTGCCTGCTCATTCAGTGTGTTTGAAATTCCAAAAGAGTTTTTGACATGGGGATGTGCACAGAGTGACTAAAGGCATGAATGACCCTGTGTGGACATTTGCCGCTAAGATGGACAGGGCAACATTCTTTTTTCTTTTGAAATACTGATGTTCATTGGCAAGTAAAGTTGCATATATTTAGACTATTTTGAAATTGTCTTCAGTTTACATGTTCTAAACAAGTGCCCTTCTCACTGTCTATCCAGAACCAGTTTTCATGCTTTTTGTTAGTGATTTTGCTCTTTAAGGCGGCTCCCAACACTGCCTGAAATTCCACCTGTTGTTGCTAGCACAGGATGGCTGTGATGTGTCTCACAGAGGAAAAGGTATGTTAGATAAGCGTGGGGCCACTCATGAGTTATAGTGCCCTGGCCACTGAGTTCAGGGCTTATACTCAATAAGATGTCTTGAGAGAGAAATTCACGTACAATATGCAACCAGATTACATATTGATTGGCTGATAAAATGTCATCAGAGGCTCACAGGAACCTAGGCTGCATTTCCCCTAGGAACAATGGTTCAGCATTCTTGAGCTCATTGTTTACAATGACTTCTTAGAAAAGAACTGCATCAGTCTACAGCTGTACCATGCTGAATGCACCTGATCTCCTGATCTCGGAAAATAAACAGGGTCAGGCCTGGTTAGTACTTGAATAGGAGAATAAGACTATGCTGAACAATGAGACTCCATTCTATATTTAATGCAGCAATGGTGGGGTCTCACGGCACCCTAGAAAACTCCTCATTGACCCTAAATTTGATGCTACCACCAGAGAATGAACTTCCTCTCAGCCACATGAAGCCCAGACCAAGCAGGAGCCTGATCTGAGACAGGAGCTGGAGAGATGGCACAGCACCCTTCCCTGTTTCCCACTGCCTATCTTCCTTCCTTACCCAGCCTGGGTCCAGAGCCCAGGTGCCTTTCCTTTATACAAACAGGAGCACCTTATGTTCACTGAGGCAGATTTGGGAGGACATGTGGAAGGTAAATGATGACCTGATGCTCACTGAAGCCCAGTCCCTCCCACTGTGATAACCTTCTCACTTAAAAATTAGAGCCAAAGTAAGGAGAGCAAAGGCTGATGAACAGGATGCCACTCTGCCATGGGATGAACCAATAGGATTGGCCAGAGTTCTGTGAGCTACAGTGTGACCCACACGCAGACAGCTGAGCCCTAGGATTAGCAAGAGCACCTCTGCCTAGTTCTATGCTGGGATGACTGAAATAGGAAGGGAACCTGTTAGCAGGTAGCCTAGGGTAGGAACAGGGATTCACAGCTTCCTAGGACCTAGTATTCCTGTCTGGAAGGCAAGGCCTTTACACCTAGCTGATCATTAGGCCCTTTTCCAGCTCTCAGGTAGTCGCTGGCACCTCTGCTCTCCAAAGCCAAAGCAGTGGGTTGTTCCCTTGGGCAGGACAATGGGAAGAGAAGGGCTGTGCATTGGTGTTGTTGGGTCCAGACTGAACCTGAGCACAGGGCAAGGGAGAGCCCTGCCAGAAGGAGGGATGAGCCGCTGAGGCTATGGGAGCTAAGAGGGAACCTAGCATGGCTCAGCAGAAATGCAAAGAGAGGAGCTGGAACCAGGAGGAGATGAGCAATAAGGAGGAGACAGGTACCCTGGGCCTCTGGTCTGCCATGGGGAAGTAAGGATTCCTGGCACTTGGCCTGAGACTCAGCTATCACAGAGTGGGACACTGGAGGGGCATCTGGGGAGATGTTTCCATTCAAAGGGACCTCACCTTTCATTCCCTTCCCTACTCATGGAGGCCTGGGTGGAGGTTCTGGTGGTCCCCAGGGATCCTGTCAGGACAGAGTCATGTGTCATAATTACCCAGGCTCTGTCTGCAGAGTAGACCAGCCTCCTACATGTCTCCTGCTTCACCGGGATCACCTCTCTCTTCCCAGGGTCCTGCTGATTCCAGGTGAAGACAGAGGGGACCAGACCAGACCCTTGATCCTCCCTGTCACAGGGAATCTGCTTAGGGGCCTCTCCTTGCCCAGGCTGTCCTGAAAATTCTTAGATAAGCAGGGAAGGTCTCCTAGAGAGTGGGAGATTGGCAGTGGCAGGGTACCCCAGAAGATTCCAGAACCCCAGCTACATGGTCTGTGGCCACACCACCCTTCCCTCCCCAAAAGGGACAGGATTCTATTCTGCTACTTACATGTGTCTGGCTTGTGACAGTTGTGTCCCTGACGGAAGTACTGGGGATTCTCGATGACTGGGATGCGAGTCATACCGATGACCACTGTGTCAGGTCCGGCATCAAGGGATGAGGGCGTGGTGATGCCATGGTTGATGTGGTGCAGGGGGCTGGCTGAGTCCTCTTCACCACTGATGACAGCCACTGGACCTGAAGAAACCACCAGAAGATATGTCACTCTGGGGAGGTCTTCCCCATCCCCCAGGCAGCCAACTGCCAGCCTTGCCCACAGAACCTGTCCTCTCCATCACATTTGCCATAAGAGCAAAGACTGTTACAAGCATATTCCGCTGATGGTCTGCATTTTAAACTCAGCAAACCCTCCCATCCAATTCTCTTTCTTGACAATTACCCAACCCTTAACCATGGAAATATCTCCAAATCAAAAGTGACTCAAGATGACCATGTTATAAATTATTTTCACTTTCTCGGTTATCCAAAATGGTTGAAAATAATCAAATTTTAGGGGAGGGAGTGGTGGAACACACTGGCAAGCCCAGCATTTGGGAGACTGGGGCAGGAGGATCCTACATTTGAAGTCAACATAGAGTATGACCTTATCTCAAAAAAAAAGATGTTTTCAATGAGTTTGATTGCTTATGTAGCAGTAACAGGATTTGTGAAACATGGTGTAGTAGTGGCTGGCCTTCTGGCCCTCCTCTGTGTGGGAGTGTTGATAACCACTGGTGCTGGGTTCGACTCCTAGTGATTCTGATCCAGGAAGTCTGTGGTGCTTCCTGGGTGTCAAGGTTGTCAAACTGCTCCAGGTAAGTCTTACTACAGCTGGAACCGAGACCACTGATTGGGAGCCTGGGGTCCCAGAGCCTCTCAGCATGGCCATCAGATCTCAGGGGAGTCTGAATTAGTTCTCACAAGAATCCCACATCAGGCCTTCCTCTTTCATAAGGCGAACAGCCCCATATAGACAAAGGCACAAGTCAAGCCACATTTCACAAGTGCAAGTAGGTAGGCCATGTCACTACTAGACTTCAGGCAGGTGGCCCAAGACTTCCTGTCTTGGAAGACTCATATGGCCCCCAATGGCTTCAGAGAATGCCATTGTCATCTTCCCCAACCTCAGATTCACCATTTTCTAACCTAAAGAAGCAGCCTAGTGAAGAAGGCTGCTCCAAAGCAGCTCCAAGGTGATGCAGATAATAAACACTGCAGTCTTGGCAGAACAGTGACTCTGTTTGGTGGCGTGATTCTCTCATACATACAAATAAAACTCCTGTAAAGGGAATTAGCTGTGATTGTTTGTGGCTTTGTACGACAGGCATTTTAAATGGCTTGCTTTGCTAGACACAGGGTCCCCAGACAAAGTACCTGCTGTGATTTGGTTTTGTGGCTTGAACAATATTTCCACTGCAGAAATCCATTACTTCTTACTGGAGTTTATGGAGAGAATATTTCCCATCAAACAGCGAGGTGAAGTGGCAATGAGGCAGAACTAAGTGCGGGACTGGTGAATGCAGACGGAGGACCCTCAATTCCACTCTGTCAGCACAGACAGGCTTATTCAACCCATGACAAATGACTGACTGTATCTGGACACCACGTGAAAAAGTAGCAGTCAGTGGTTGCCCAAATACAATAATCACCTGCCTTGCAGAAGGAGGCCAATGCCTGAAAACATTCTGGAAACCTTTTCGGCAAACTTCATGGTGATTTCCAGTTAAACAGCAAAAACTGTTTCTAAACTAAGCTCTAAACTGTTCCTTCAACTGTTCATTTAATAAACTTAGCCCTTTATTTTCTCACCCTTGCCATTAAAAGGCAAAGAAATTAAAGAAATGTCATTATCATCAAAAGGAAGAAGAGAAGAGACAAGGGGAAATAAGATATGTCAACTATGTTTTGGAAAATGAAAAGTCAAAGGAGGTTGGTGACTTGGAGAGTGCAGGAAGGGACTGACAGAAGGACTCAGGGACCTACTGATAGGATGTCACTTCTGTGGGGCACCCAAAACATCAAGGACAAAATATCCAGGAAAATAGAAGGAACGAGGCAGTGGGCTGGGATAAGGCACCCAGGCCGTGATTCTCTCCTCACTGCACAAGAACAGCAATTTATTCCTAGAGAAGTTGAGTGCAAAGGCTCAGAGGAAGGCTGGGATGAAGCAGGAAGCAGAGCTCCTTCTCCCAATCCCAGAATAACAGAAAGGATGTGTAACCTACTCATCACCCTCAATCTCAGCTCAGGACCTGGAGAGCAGGGAGAGTCTCTCTGGAGAAACTCTCCAAGAAGACCCCATGTATTGAATTTGAATCTCCCAATAAAATTTCATGTTGGCTCCACAGTCGTCTCAACAGATGCGCCCCACCCAGTGAGACAAAGCGTATATCACTAGCTTTCTAGGGCTCAAGTCCTAAAGACAAAGAAGCAGTGCAGGATCACCAGGAATTTCAGCAAAGTTTCAGCATGAGGAAGAAAGAGAAAGGCAAGAAATAGTCAGTGAACTTCAGGAAACAGGAGCAAACCAGAGATGGCCGCACCATTTCTTTTTCTTGTTTGCTCCCTTGTTTTGCTAGACTCTCCTGATGCTTCCTAAGAAAGGGGACCAGTGAGACATAGTTTTAATTACTTTTCTTTTGTTCTTACAGTGGATATACATATAAATTTAAGTTCAGAACTCTAAGGTAAAAAGTTACTTGTCACATTTTGAAGGAGTTGCTCAGTGCAGAAACAGCAGCAGTGTTCATCATTATGGAGAACGGCATTGCCTTTCTGAGCTGCCATATAAACAACCTGATAGCAATCTGACCATCAGTGGGACCTGATCCTCCCTCCTGGAAGCTCTGAGTATCTTCTCTTTATTCCATATCCCAGCACAATTTGGTGTCATGTGCAATGTGTGTGTCTGTGTTTGTCTCTCTCTCTGTGTGTGTATGTTTGTTCATGCATGCGAATGTATGAGTATGAATGTGAATGCATGCCAACGTGTTAACTGTGCTAAGAACTAAGTAGGTAATTTGGGGAAATTTCCATATGTTTTTATTCTCTTTCCTGTCTCTTCAATTCATTGTTTCCTCCTCATTCTCAACTCCTTTTAATCAGATGTTTTATCTCTGTTTAATGTTCTTTTCTTTACGTGTTTATGTATACTTTTTTTTTTGTTGTTCATGTGTTTGGTTTTCTGGAAGATTTCCTGGACTTTGTCTTCCAATTTTCTTTGACTTTGAAATTTAAAAGATAGTAATTTCTAACTACGATCCCTCTAATAGTTCATGTTTAAGCATCACTTTGTTTTATACATGGGGCTTCTTCATTTACCTCTCCATGGATAATGTTTTTTTTTTTTTTAAAGTAATTTTCTGCTTCCTGGTTTGTTTCTGTTTCCTGAGGTTCACTGACTATTTCTTGCCTTACTCTTTCTTTCTCATGCTGAAACTTTCTGAAATTCCTGGTGATCCTGCACTGCTTCTTTGTCTTTAGGACTTGAGCTCTAGAAAGCTAGTGATACATGCTTTGTCTCACTGGGTGGGGCGCATCTGTTGACATGACTATGGAGCCAACATGAAATTTTACTGGAGATCCCATGTCAATATATTGGGTGTGGTTGCAGGGTTTTAGGTGGTAAGGAAGTATCCAAGGATGACAGATTCATAGCCTTCCCTGCAACCATAAGTCACAGGCTACAAGAAGAAAGACCAGGCATGAGAAAGCTTCTCCCCACCCCTCTGTGACCTGTGGGTCATCACGTGACATGGAGGAAGGACACAGACTAGAGATACTTGGGAAGATATAACTTTGGGACTTCACTATATGTGAAAGGTGTTTCTTTTAATCTGCTCTCACAAAGTACACGGATAATAAGAGGGCAACCGCATTTTCTAAGAGTTTGTGAACAAAAATGATCTTTGCATAATTTAGGATTTGAAATGACTGGAGTCATAGCAATGGGGAAAAGGATCCTGCCTAGCCATGGGTAGGAAAGGGGTCATGCAGAGAGACTTCACAGAAATAAAACTGTAAAGCCAGACATCAGAGCCCTGGGGAACCCAAAGCTTCAAGTGTGGGCATTGGAAAGGGGGTAAGGAAAAGGAGGAGAGGAAAAGGTCAAAAAAGTAGAAGAAAACGAAAAGAGGGCATTGTTTTAGAAGTCAAAGGGAGAGAATTTCTGAGTTAAGAGAATGCAAAATTGAGGGCAAGTAGGATGAAGAATGAAAATGGGTCACTGTGTTGCAGAATGAAGAAGTGACCTTAGCAACAGCAATTTCTACAGAATGGCAGACGTAAAGTTAAATTATGGTGAGTTGTGTTAGCTGGACAAATAGCAATCATTAGCCCAATTTTTATCATCCACTGCTTCCTCAGCACATCTCTGAAAGTATCATTTCTTTAAGATTATAATGCCTCTATGATGTTGGTGTCATTATTGTCCAACTTTAAAGATGGGAGTGTTGAGGCACAGAGCAGTGATCTACTCCAGGACACAATCCGACAAAAACATGGTGACTCAGAAATGGAACTCACAGCCTGACTCAGAACCATCACCCAGCACAACCTCCCAGCAAATGTAGACTGTGGGGACAGTGACTGTCTGAAAGGATATCAGATCAATCCTGGTACTTTGTCCCCCTCAATGGTGAGTCCCTGGGATTCTTTTAAAGATGTTCCTTCTGACCCTTGAGAATGAAGATAGGAGTGAATCACCTCGTTAGATCCACCCAGACAGATTACAGATAATCTATCATCTCCCCTTTTTCCCAGCTCTGCTAAATGCTCTGATTAACTTACATCCACACACACACAAGGGCACTGTGCCATTAGACCCTTGTGCAGTCTACAAGGCTCTGTCCCCTCCACCTTTTCATAAACTACACTCCCTAAGATAAAGGCCAATAAAGGGCACTGAGACCCATAACTTCAAAGGATGTGGACAGAGGACCTGGGGACTTGCACCAGTCTGCCTGGATCTGAGACCAGCTCGGCTCCTCAATGGAACTGTAACTGTCATTGATAAAGGCAAGACCTGCTTGGACTGGATTTCTGGATACTCATCATCCATGAACCTGGGCGTAAAAAGTCAGTCTCAGGCTGAGCATGGTGGTGACACCTGTCATCCCAGCTCCTTAGGAGGCTGAGGTTCCAAGTTTAAGGTCTGGGCAACTTGGCAAAACCTTGTATCTAAGTAAAAGGGCTGGGGATGTGGCTCAGTCATCAGCATTTGCCTAGCATGCATGAGGCCCTGAGTTCCATCCCTACCACCACTACCATAACAAAGCCAGCTCTAGCCTCCATCAATCATAAAAAGGGCTCCTCTGTGAAAGGTGTTTTAAGTAAAGAGAGAGGCTGGGTATGTGTGTGGGTACCATATGTGGGAAATTTCTGACCTTCCATTCAATTTTTGGAAACCTAAAGTTGCTCTAATAATGAAATCTATAAAACAAAAATAAGTTTTAAAAGTCCCGCTGGGCTGGGGTTATATCTCGCAATAGAGCACTTGCCTAGCATGCACAGCTCCCTGAGCTCAATCCCTAGCATTGCAGCAAAACAAAACACACCAAAAAGTCTCCCTGTATACCACATACATTTCCAAATACACTTAGGTATCCAGTACAGAGGTATCTGGATGAGAACAATACATAGAGGTGGCAGCATTTCACTCTAGGAACAGACTCCCTTCTCAGTTCTGGCCGTTCTCATACCAGTCACCTTGGGGGAGGACCCACAGGCTGGCCTGTCTGGACTTGAGGAAGACGCATTTCTTCTTACTTTAATAATCACAGCAAAGAATCTATAAAGATACCGAGAAAGGGGAAAAAAATCTCGGCTGCCTGGCCAGCTCTGCTCCACTTACTTCCCTGAAGCTGCCAAGTCCAATGCAGGTCAGGAACAGGAGCCAGAATTGCTGTTCTGAGCACTCAATCCTCACACACATGCAGCCCACCTAGGGCCAGCTAATGGCCACATTGTTGTCACTAATCCATTGCCAATTACACAACTGCTTTGCTATGCAGCACAACATACAAAAAGAAAGAGCCTTTCTGGCAAGTTCGAGCTTTTGAGGGAGATCCTCAAGGGATGATAGATCCACTCAGATGTATCACATTTTTTCTCCCCAAATTGCTGCCTTTGTCCTTCAGATCCATGGTGGGTTTTGCTCTTCCACTGCAGTGCAACAGAATGGTTGGAGCCCTACGAGGACCTGGCAGTCCCCAAAGGGACTTCGGCTGGTCTTGACAGAGGCTTCTTTGCCTCCTCCCGTCCTCAGGGAAAAACCATGACACCACAGTGGGAATGACTCAGATTGTCAAAAGTGGTTGATTCCAAGGTGGGACTTGTGTCACCAGAGAAAGCACAGACCTCAGGTGACATCAGTGAGAGGACCTCACTGCAGGGGGATGTGCAGGGGGAGTGAGCTGGAGTCACCAGGACCTGCAGGTACAAGGACTACTCTGCAGGAGTCTCTGGTGACTGTGGCAAGCTTTTTTCTCAAGGCCCCTAGTACAAAACAAGAGGTGGACAGGGCTGACCACAGAACATGAGAGCGGAAAAGCCACAGCCTGGAAGGTAAGGCAAAGCACTGCCTCACCATTTCCCTCCCCGTCTTTCGGAACAGGGAAAGCACTTGCTTGGGATCCTCACTTCAATGCCCTGCCCTTGTCTCTAAATTCCCTTCTGAACCCAGCTTGGTGCTGCGCTCTGGGGGCTGACGTGGGAGGAACACAAGTACAAGCTCAGCCTAGACAAGCTGACAACTTAGTGATACCCTATCTCAAAATAAAAGAAATAAGAAAAAGGAGAGTTACGGATATAGCTCAGTATAAAGACCCTGAGTTCAATTCCCAGTAACACAAGAAACTAAAAGTAAAAAACAAACCAACTCTCTGACTCACAAAGCACAAATAATTCTCAGAAATCTGATAAATTTGAGGAAATTCAGTCACTGGCTCTCCACACTGAAATTTGCTCAGCTAACATACTAAATTGGTTCTTCAGCCACTGGAATGATTTGTGGTTCCAAAGATTCTGGGATCCTTATAGCTTTGCCAAAAGAGAGAGGGAGAGAAAACCCTGACATTCATTAAAACCTACTATATTCCAGATATGTTGCTGGACATTTTGTTCTCATCTCATTTGAGCCTCACAAATTACTGTTACTCTCATTTGATCAACTAGAAAACTCATCCTCAAATTAGTTTAGTTTTCCAGAAATCACTGAGCCAAGAAATGATAGAACCTGTACTTTAAGACATGAGTGTTTGTTTCTGAATTTCTTCCCATTATGCTGGCCTTTTTCTCAACAGTGTGGCTAACACCACAAACAGGGCTGTGTGTGAGTAGAAGCCCCTACATGAAGGCAAGACATCAGACCAATGCTCTGAGGACAAATGCTTTCAAGGTTGGAACAGCTCATGTAATATATGTGGGAAGTCATGACCAACAATCATAGATGAATTGTAAAATCACTCAGCCAGAATCCATCTATCTCTATCCTTTTCCTTTATCCTTGTATCTCTTTCCAAAGGCCTTGGAGAGCAATCTCACCTCATAATCCAGAAAGACCTTTCAGGAGTTGTGATCATCATGACAGCTGTTCACCAAGAAGTTCTAGCACCTGCACCCCCCCGCAAGGTAGGCAGCGCCTCATCTCTTTCAGAGATGAGGACCCATCTCTTCCACATGAAACTTTGTAACTTAGGGTGTCACAGTCTCTTTTCCTTGTGTTGACATTTGTGAAGGCACCAGGCAGAGTCAAAGTTAATCTCTCTAAGATCTCAAGGGAAGCTAATATGAAGTAGGGGACCCCGACCAACACAGGGTGCATAAGCGGCAGAGGTAAAATTTACAGCTTTGCTATTTAGCTCATCGAACTTGGTAGGATGCTGTCTACATGTCTCCACATCCAACAATGTTCATCTTACTTTTTTTCATTTAGAGTGTTTTGTGGCTTGTATTTAGGTGCTCCCCAAAGCCTCATAAGATCATAAGTGGGACTTTGTAAGAGGTGGCTAGATCTAGAGTGTGTAACACTGGACTTGGTTTATGGTGCCCCACTGGAATCAAGGGCACTAGGATTACAGGTGGAAAAGATAGAGGAGATAGAGCTGTGGTCATCCCTTGCTTATTTATCTTTTTCTGTCTTCTGCTTGCCATGAACTGATTATCCTCTGTAGTGTCTCTCTGCCAAGCCACCCTGCCTTAAAATCAACCCACAATGGACTGAAACCCCTCCAGACTGTGGGTTAAATAAATCTTTCCTCCTTTAACTTTGGTTGTCAGGTGTTTTGTTTCAGCAACAAAAAGAATAACTAAGACAGTGTTTTGTATCTCTTCAACAAATCTCCACAAAAGTGCTTCATGCAAAAGACAGGCAGGTTGTTTGCAATGATGCCATTCACCCTAAAATGCCTCCACCCCACTCTCTGTCCCAAAGTTGAGCTCAGTTCTAAGCAGATTCAGATTTCAACCACCTAGGACTTGGGGGGTTAATGAAAACAAGCCTGGATATGTGTCATGCTTTTTTAATGTGTCAGAATGAGGCAAATAAGCCAACCTTTGGATTAAGAAAATGAGCTTTTAAAAACCTCAACCTTTTCCTACTGATAAAAATCAAACATTGACATGTCCCTGGTGGGAAAGAGCTTCACATCAACAAATCTGGGAGCAGGAACTCATAAAATGGAGTAAGTGAACGCACAACAAACACAATTAAAAATCCAACCATGCTCAGAGAGGGATTCCATTTACTGTCTCATAAAAAGAGCCTGGTCCTCAGAGGCAAACAAAAGAAAATCAATTTCTTAATTTTTATTGGCAGATGTGGAACAGAGGCCAAAAGAACATGGGCTGTTCCCAGGAGCATGCCCAGGGACAAGTCATCACCTTCAGTTCGTGGATGGGTTCCTCTGGGCCCTACCCGCTGCTTCTCCAGAGACCAGACAGTCATTACCATTGTGACCTTTGGGATACACAGAGTCCTGCAGGCTACCCAACCAGGCATGCCCTCTCTCCTCACTTCTCAGCGCCTCTCGCTGAATCATTTTTCAAAAGGTAAGCTTCATTCTCCAGCTCAGATTTGCTCTCAGCCTCTTACAGGAACCAAAGACGTCATTCATGCCTCATAGCATTCACTGCTTGGAAGTATCATCTTGTGATTAAAAATGATGATGCTGATCGACTAGCCCGAGAACACTCAAGGAAGGGAAGGGAAGGGAAGGGAAGGGAAGGGAAGGGAAGGGAAGGGAAGGGAAGGGAAGGGGAGGGGAGGGGAGGGGAGGGGAGGGGAGGGGGAAGGGAGGAGAGGGGAGGGGAGGGGACCTCCCTTATTGCACTTAATCATATTGCAACCCTGAGGGTAGATCCTATCATCTTCTGTGATGCAGTTAAGGAAATTAGAGCTCAAGATTTATAATTCACCCAGGGTCACACAATTAATAAATAGTAGAAAGAGCCACATTCATCCGACTTCAAAGTCCTGACTTCCTACACTGCATCACTCCATACTCCAGCACCACATTTCTGATAGAAGGGCAAATCACTGCTCAGCTCCTTCCTGTCCCTAATCCTTATTCCCTTGAGACTCACTTGTAAGGGGATGGGCCTGTCTTACAAAACAAGCTCACGACATTTCCAGGGAACTTTAGAGTCACAAACTATGTGTCCCCAACTGTAACTCTCATGGGCCACAGGTAGAAGGATGGCCAGAACGAGGGGGCGCAGAGGGGTGGAGAAATGCCCCCAATTTGGAGGAAAGACAAACAGCCCCAGCGTTCTCCAAGCACTTGGTGTATAGGTGGTATTTCAGGACATCCAGCCATCAACAGGAACTAAGTAATTACCTTCCAATTACATGCATAAGATGTTTGGAGAACAAAGTGCTGATGCTGTTTGTCTGTAGTCCCCAAAAAGATATCATAGCTCAACTCTCAACATTTATGAATTCAGTTCTAACCATTGTGTTATACTAGCCAATGCTGTGCCAAAGGAGAGGAATTTATTTCCACTAAATAATTATCCATCATTTCTAACCTCCCAACTTCTTTGGACAGGAAAGAATTGGACATGCATTAACTTCTCACTGGAGTCTGTGCTGCCATGCTGAATCACTGATGTCCTCAAGTGCTTTGTCCACCAACACCTGCCACATTTTACACTAAGTAAACTACATTTCATATCAAGAGGAAGAGAATGAGAGCCAAATTCCCCTGCACCAAGCCCAAAAGCTTCTGGTTCTACTTCATTCACAAGTGGGAAATCCAATCTCTAAAACCCCCACTGATTGACTCTACATAGTTTGAAGTTCTTTAAAAGTGTGGTATGATGAATTAGAAGAAAGAGAGACAACTGAGGCTGAGGAAAAGAAAACTCTTACCAAGAGCAAGTGGGAGCTGAAGAAGGATGGCCAGTGTACAAGACATCCTGCCCAGAAAGCCACCATCATGGCCTGAGCCTGACACACGATCATGGTGTATCTACACTATGTCTGGGGGATAACTTTTCACAACATTTCTAAGCACAGGTAGAGTGATTCCATGACATGTAACCACCAAATTTCTCCAGAGTGAAGGCCTTATCAGCTCTAATAACAAATTACATAATAAAACTAATGTTTCCTGAGCTCAATGACCACTGGCCCTGTAGCAGGTTTTATGCACAAATGATCTCATCCAGTGCTCATGGTGGCTTAGCAAGGTGAATCCTGTAAATGGAATCACAGATGTTAGGTAATCTTCCTAGAGTTACACAGCTAGTAAGTGACAATGTCATCTCGCTAAGTAGAGTTGTAGGATTCCAGCATACATATGCTTAAATTTCTCCCCCACCTGCTCAAGATACATGATCACATGTCTGCAGTGAAAATGCCGGGGCCCAGAAAGGAAACACTTTTGAACTATAGTGCCCTCAATCTAAGGTGCTGAAAATCACAGACATCATAAAAGTCTTCTTCCAGTGGCTTCTTCCAGACAATTCTGAGATTATGAGTTGCCCAGTCTTGGAGAATTCATGTTCCCCTCACCCTGGGTGCAAACCACATCACCTGGGTTAAATGTAAAGGTACCATTCCCTTTATAGAAATTCAGTTCTTACTATGCAAATGTAAAGCCTCATGGGAAATTCAAATGGTAGTTGGGGCAGGGGTGGCAATGAGTGGTAAAATCAAGCAGCCATTTAAAATGGAAACTCCTATGATTTTGTGCATTAAAACCCATGTTGTAATAGCTATGGGGAACTCTCAGAGATGTAGACTCACATCTGTCTCCTATCAGGGACTCCATCCCTAAGGGATACTTAAGATAGGAACTACCCCATTTCACAGATGAAGAAAGTAAGGCTCAGTTGCTAAAATGAATTACCAGACAGCCAGCGAAAAATAGCTCTTCTGACTCCCAATTCAATGTTCTTTTTAACTTAATGTAAAATTTCCCCTAGAAAAATAAAGGACTATCATGCATCTCAATATCTCACTAAGGTAATAACACCCAAAGTAGCATTTCTGGGAGCTACTGGAACGCCTACCAAATGGGTCTTTGTGGAAGCTATTTGAAGACATCATGACTATGAATTCCTTTCCTAGGATCAAAATTTTGGAGGTGACTTATAAACATGACAAGACAACATAATAAACCTAGACATAAGAAGAAACATGCCTCATAAAAGGCTGCACAAGGAAGTTGGCCCCCTGAATGTGTAACAAACTATTCCACAAAACAGAGATTCTCTACAGCTCTTTGGATTAGGTACTAGAACCCTCTGTTGATGCCACAGAGTTCAAGGCCCTAGACGTACTTCTGCTGAGAGTTGCACAAGCCCAGAGCTAAGAATCCTCCAACCGCAGGACGTAGCTCAACTTTGCAGAGGCAACATAGTATTGCAGGTATTTTCTGCCTGCTCCATGGCCTCTTGGCTACAGCTCACGTCACCAGGCACTAGACTTGTCCACAATGGTCATCACATCTCCCAGATCCAGCTGCCTGTCGATCCTCCAATCAAGATAGTCTACGCAGGTCTCAGGGCCTATGATAGACTCTGTCTACCCTACCACCATGGCAAGACTGTCTCTGTAGACAATCAGAGAGCAGTCCTATGAAGCTGTACTTTTGAGAGTTACACCATTAGTCAATATAATAATTTTTGTTAGAAGCTGCATTTTAAGGTAACTAAAGAAATCATATCTATATATAAATGTGCCCTGCTGTTGGATTATCTTGGGATCAACACAGTTCCTTCTCCTTGCTCATCCCAATATGGACTCCACAGCTGGTCATAGAAATCTCTAGATCATAAATACATAAAGGGTAAGGGCTCTATCCTGCATGTCTTTGGATTCCTTTGAGCTTCTATTTAAATGCCTTTACCAGAGAAAGAAACAAAACAAAACAAAACAGAAAAAAAAAAAAAAAAAAACACGCATTACCCCAGACATCAGCAAATGTTGCTGCTTGGAATGTTTCCTAGGGCTGTTGTTAACAAAACACCACAAACAGAGTGGCTTAAAACAACAGCAGTGTGTTTGCTTACAGCTCTGAAGGCCGGAAGTCTAAACTTCAGTCTCAGCAGTGCCACACTCCCGCTGGGTTTCTGGGGAGAATCTTCCTTTGACTCCTCCTGACTTCTGTGGGGGGCTGGAAAACCTTGGCACTCCTGGGCTTGCAGATGCTTCCCTCCAACCTCTGGAGTCACGTGGCATTTTCCTCTGTGTGTGTCTGGCCCTGAGTCTCTTTCTGTAAGGTGCCTGTCAAATCAAATAAAGGGCCTAACCTGCAACAAGCACACCTTATCTTCACTTATATCTTAATTCCACCTGCAAAGACCATGTCCAAAGAAGGTCACATGCACAGTTACCAGGGGTTAATATGTCACCTGATGTTTCTGCAGGACTCTTTCAACCTGCACCAGGACATCTCCTGCCTGGCTAAGTCTCAGCCCCCAGGTCTGAGAAGCAGTGGCAGGTGCAAGACATGAAGCGACTTTGTATGGTTGGAAAAACTTGGACTCTGGGGTAATTTGGAAATTACAGTCATTTAACTCTCAGGGACAAGTTCTTGGGAACTGTAGCAATTTTCCCATTTCCACTGCCTTGGTGTGTGGTCCATACCTTCCATACTGACCTTCCACCCCTGTGCTCACTAAATACTGTAGCGTATGCTGAGTCCTCAACTGGGGACTAGAGAGAAGGAACGAGACCCAAGCCCAGCCCTGAGGGGGCCCTAGAGTTATGAGGAGAGCACACGAATAGAGCAGCAGCCTCCATGCTGAGGGCCACATTACCCAGGATAAGGCAGTTCCTGAGTGACAGCCAGGGAAAGAGACAGAGGAGCAGGATCCCATTCCTGGAGCATTATTTTCCCACACCCTCATCTCTACAAAACAGGGATCACTGCAAAAGCTTTGCTCACCTGATACCCCCAGCTCCTATCTCAACTTCCTTAGCAGCCGTCACCTTCTAGCCACCTTGAACCCTTGCCGCTGCACATTCTCTCCAACACACCTAGCCAGCAGCTGGGGCAAGGCCTCAGCAGTCCCCATTAATCTCTCGGCTCACTCATCCCTTTCCCAGACACGCTGTAAAAATGATATAAGCATTTTATTGGAGCAGCACTACAGCAGGAATGGAGAGGGGACAGAGGGTCGATTGATTTCTAGCACACGAAGGTATAAATATAACACCAAAATCAATCAAACTAGCACCATATCAGCTCTGTGATCTCTTCTCTCATATGCCCCACGTTATATGCTGAAGTACCTGGTTCTGTTTACACAGCTGCCCTGGTCCCTGCCATGCTCCAGTGGCCAGACCAACACACCCAGTGCCATATTAAGTAGGAAGCCCTCTTTAGACACATAAAGCAAAGCCATGATGGCATCTCTGTGTCCATCATCAGACTTCCCTTAACGTACCAGGAACCCTACATGTGCTCATGCATATCTGCTTCTGAACATGAATGTATATTAACTCACACGTGAGCTAACACCAACCGGCAAAGTGCTTGTATTTCACAGGAATGAACCCTATATAGGAACTGAAGCGCCTCAACAGTCAATCTGATAACAGGTGGCTATTAAGCGACTAATGGATAGGTTCAGTGTACTACATGGACACGCTAGACAAAGGAATAACTCATGTCCTGAGGAAGATGGAGTGTGTGTGTGTGTGTGTGTGTGTGTGTGTGTGTGTGTGTGTGTTAGAGAAAGACAGAGACACAGAGACCAAGACACAAAACTGTTATTATTCTTCTAGGAACAACAGAAAATTTAAAACCTATGAATTGTTTATTTCAGGAATTTTCCACTGAGTATTTTAACACCTCAGTTGAAACCACAGAAAATGAAACTACACCTAAGAAAGGGGTTTCCTGTGCCTCATAAAAGGGTAGTGAGGCATATGAGGATGGAGGAAAATTCTGTTATAATGAGTTATCCAAAAGAAAACATCCAAACATCTAATCATCTAGTCAAAAAATCCACATTCTTTGACTTTGTGACTTCCAGCAATCACTTTTATGGTGGTATTTTGCACTGATTTCCTCATAAGTAACCTCGTTAAACCAACCAATCCAGAAAAATCTCTCTTGCTGATTTCAACCTAGAATACATTTGACCCTACATCCAAATTTGCCTACCACAGTCCTTATATATACTTGGTGTTCCAGCCTAATTATTAATAGTGCTTTGTTCTGAATGATAGATGATATAATCACTCCAACAAAAAGCATTTTAAGCCTCATGTGCATGGGAGCTGAGAGGATAGAGAAAGGTAAGTCGTGAGCAGAGAGACTCAGCTGCTACTCTGGACGCCAAACACCAAGGAGTGTTGTCACAAGTAAAATCAGTAAGCCACTCTACCAACATGTACCCATCCATACTTAATCTCCTTTCAAGAAGTCTATGGAAGGCTTGGGCAAGTCTCTTCAGAAAACCCACAGAGGACGTTGTCCTCTTTAGGCAATCAATAAATATCACTTGACGATGATACGCTCATTGATTTTTCATTCCTTCTTCTCCTTCTGTTCCCTTCTGCCTCTCCCTTCCTGAGGGTACAGGTCAATCAATCTTGGGCCATCTTGATCTACTTGGAAAGCTTAACTGCCATGAAGCTAAACCACTTGTCCTCTGGCTCCAATCTCTTAGAGAAATTAGTGCCAATGGAAGTGTCAGTATCAATTTCATAATGTTATTGGATGAAGACAAGGCTGGGCCAAGTCCCATATTCCTGACAGGCTATCAAAGTGATGAGGATTATGGGTAAGGAGACAGACAGCTCTGACAGGAGAGGCAATGACTGAGATCAATTAGACTGACAAGACTATCTGCAAGCTACATCACTTAATGCTGACACCAGTGTGTTTCTCACAGAGATCTGGGATACTGGATATAGGGATTTCCTTGTACCTCCTGGGGTAACTGGAGAGCCTGGAGGCTCAAAGAGCAGCCCCTGGTCTACACCTGTCCTGAGAGGATCTCAACAAAGAGTTCCATAAAACTGAAGGCTTTCTGCTCTTGTGATTAAAAAGACTGAATATTTGGCCCTCCCTTTTCCTTTTCCTTCTTCTGGCCTTCTAAAGAAAATGTCAAGATAAAATGTAGACTCCGTATTTAAATTTAATTCCTTTGCAGAGTCAAGGGAAGGCTTGGGATTATTAAAATGGAAATCAGGATCTTGTAAAAGTCAAACCATTCTAGCAGGAAAAGAGATTTACCGTGGCAAGCAAGAGCAACAGATGGATGCCACAAGGGTCCTGGGTTCTAATCCAAGTTCTTATCCTCAGCACTATTTTGCATACAAGCGTGTGGAAACAGGAACCAGTCACATTATCTGGCTGGATTTCAAGCGCCTCGTGTCAGGTCAACTGTAACCTCCCACTACTCTAAAACACCTTGAGGAACAGAAATGCCACCAGCATCAAGGGAAAAAGAGCCAGAGGCAGATGTTTTCTAAGGCCTGGCAAGGTATACAGAAATCACTCTGTTTCTTTGCCTGCTAGAAGGTGCACAGAAGCAGCCCCTTAGCCAAGGAAACAGTATATGCTACAGCTAGAGGGAGAGAAAAGCATGCTCAAACATGCTGCATGTGAGAGCCATGGTAGCAATGTTTAAACCACTTAACACTCTTGAGTTGTAGATTTAGGAGGGAGTTGCTTTTCTTTTCTTTGGCAAAACATGGGGTTGAACCCAGGGCCTTCACACTAGTGAGCTATGTCCCCAAACATTTTGTCTTGTTTGTTTGTTTGCTTTTTGAGACAGGATCTTGCTCAGATTTGACCAAAATGGGCTTAAGTTTGTGATCCTTCTGCCTCTGCCTTCCAAAGTGCTGGGATTTTAGGCATCAGCCTTGCCACCCAGTTTATTTTCAATCTTATGATTTGAGTTTATTTCCTGTAGTTCTCATGAGTTTATGTTCCCAGGGCAGCAGACATAATTCTGAACCTGTGAGGTTACAACCATTTAAGCAGGTTTGCTTTATTACTTTTTAATTGCTTAACAATATTGTTTGTTGGTATTCTATTAAAAACCCCATTGTGTTTCCTAATGGAAGTTAAAACTCATGCTATGTTAAAATGTCCACTTCAGAATACATGAGTGTGTTTATGGGGCTGGCTACCTCCAATACTAATTAGCTGATCTTGACACTGACCTACACAGGTAAGTCAAGCAAAATGGTACATGGAAAAGATCAGTATGTAGCATGAGCCTTAGCTGGGAAATGTCAGCCCTGACCAAGAGGCTGTGTCAATGTTGTCTGGAACTACTGACTTCCCAAATACACAGAGAACACTGGCCTAATATGAAAATGTATGAATCAGGGAACTCTGCCCAAGGTGACTTTACACAGTAAGCACTGTAGCATAGAGGGAGAGAGGCTAAGAGTATTTTAAGATCATTAACCAACTGAAAGAGAAGCCAAAGACAGGGAAAAATATTAGAAATTGTCACTAATCAAAAATAGCTCAATTTGCATTTCTTGAATGGCCAGTTATGGTGAACATTTCTTCGTGTATTTATTTGCCATTTGTATAGCTTTCTCTGAGAAATGTGAGTTCATCTCAGATGCCCATTTTTGGAGAGGATCTTTGAATTTGAGGGGCTTGATTTTTTCAATTCGTTGTGTATTCTGGATATAAGTCCTTTGTCTGGGGGACTGCTGGCTAAAATTCTTTTCCATTTTGTGGGGTTTTTTTACACTTTGTTGGTGATTTCTTTTGAAGTGCAAAAACTTTTTAATAAGATGAAATCCCAGTTGTTGATTCTTTGAAGTGTTTCTCATGCAGTTTGCATTTTGCTCATGAATTCTTTGCCTACTCTATGTCTCCAAGATTTCTACCTACCTTATCTTCCAGTAGATTTAGTGTTTCTCTGGTATTTTTATACAATGATATTACTCAGCTATAAAAAAGGATGATCTTGAGGCTTTTATAGGTAATTGGAGGCAACTTGAGACTGTCCTCAAAAATGAAATAAATCAGACTCACATTTGTAAATATTGTATTGTCTCTCTAATATAAAGAAGTAATAAACTGAAAGAGTAATAAAATCCAAAATGTATAATAGATACTGTAATAGTGAAAGGGAAAGAAAGTGCTCTAAAGGATATAACTGTGTGCATGTTTAAGCAAGCAAGATAGATAACCATACTACTAAGTTTTTGTTAGTTCATCAAACAGAATATTTGTGCTGTCATTGTTTGACTGTCCACTTTTTATGCTTTGATTTTGTAACATGAACAACCACTTCTAAGATAAAAATATGTAATTTATCAACACACTTTCTTTTCTTTTTTTTATCGGTACCGGGGATCGAACTCACGACTGCCTGCCTGCAAGGCAGGTGCTTATGCCGCTGAGCTAAATCCCGAGCCCCAACTAGTGATTTCTTACTGGGCGTTTTTTTGTGTCTTTTTTTTTTTCTTTTTTGAAATTCTGTATTATTTCTACCCTCTTCTCTGTTTTGCTTTTTTTCTTTAAATAAAAAAAAGGTTCAGAATCGATGATTAACCATCTCAGGTGAAAGTTATTGGAAAGCATTAATCAGTAAACAAGTCTTTTTAGGCGCACAGAAGTTACTATTCTGGTGCTCATAGACGCAAATGTAATATATTTCACACTTGACAATTTGGAAACAATGAGAAATCTTGAATAGATTATCAGTTATGTTCACATAATAGTATCTTTTTTGAGGTCAGGAGACTTTCATTTGGTCAGCGTTTTCTCCCCAGAATTTAAAAACTCCAGCTAATCACTAAGAATATATCCAGGAGAACTTCTAAAAAAAAAAAAAAGTAAATAATGAAAGTAAAATCAGAGACTGATGCTTGACTTCCCTGTTTTTGGCAAGAATGCAAATACATGCTTGTTCCAGGTTGTACTGGGAAAACAACTTTCAGAGGCAGGAGGAACTTGTGGGTCCCCAACAAGCTGTATCACAAGCCACCACTCTGCAACCCTCAAGCTAACAAATGGCATTTATTTTATTTTATTTTATTTTATTTTTTTAGATTACATATTATATTATTATCTTAGAAATAGTTGTTCAAGTTACAAAATTAATGCATATAAAGTGGACTTTCAAACAGTGAGACTAGAAACAGTTTTGTTCAGTGATCCAACAAAACTCAGTAATATGGCTATCTATCTTACACACTTAAATATACATGCAGTTATATTCTTTAGAGCATTTTCTAATGCCATTTATTTTAAAAGTGGTTGACTTTTAATGGGCCTAAGTATCATCTTTGTCTTGGCCAAGTTTACAGGCTTCATATGTGGAAAGTTTGACCCTTCAGATATTAGGCATGTATCGTTGAAAAATTTAGCTGGGTAGACTGAGTGGTCAATAGATCCAGTACACACACACACACACACACACACACACACACACACACCTTAAGTTATTAATGGAAATTCTCCATACTCCATGCATTTGACTATGTCTTATTGTATTTTCTCATTTTATATGACTACTGTTTGTTGAGTACGTATGATGGCCAAGAATAGCCCCAAGCAACTTGTTAACATTCCCCCTTTTTTTTTTTTTTTTTTTTTTTTTTTTTGGTCTTTTTCCTTTTTTATCGGTACCGGGGATTGAACTCACGACTGCATGCTTTCAAGGCAGGCGCTTATGCCGCTGAACTAAACCCCCAGTCCCAACATTCCCCTTTTAACCCTCACAACCTTGCAGTAGTCATTTACATTTTTCACATAGAGAAATGGAGGCTTAGAATGATTTTATTAATCTCGCCCCCATCCCTTAGCTAATAAACAGTGAAGCTGGCATTTAAATTGAGACTACTTCATCCCAAGACCTATACGCATCCTGTAATACGTTGCCTGCTACAAACCATAATATTAAGAAAAATAATTTTAAGTAAAATGGAGAAAGAGTATATTTGATATTTTCCTTCGGTCAGTTGCTGGATTTCCATCAAATTCACCTTGATTTTATTAAGATAACTCCTGCTTCATAAACGTGTACAATTTTGGTTTAATGCCCATGTTCATAAAATTATCTCACCAATCACCTCTCCTGCTACTAATTGAGGGAAGTGTGTGCTTGCTATTCCCGAAATACATGGTCCACCCATCCATCTCCTCTCCAGCTGGGCCCCCAGCCAAACCATTAACCCTAATGCCAACAGCCACTTGTCCTCCTATACAATTCCCAGAGACCAGCTCAGTTCCCACCACTCCCTCAGACCATTTCTTCAACTGGCGTCTCCTTCTTCTTCCTCCTACTCAACCTGCCTGCTCAGTTATTCCCTTCTCTAACCTTCCCAGCATTTCTAGAGACCAAAGTTCCCTTGTCACCTCTCCTGTCTCTTTCTATTGATTCTCATTCTCTGCTTCCCAAGAACAAGGCTTGGAAGAGAAGGAGTTTGTTCTGACTGTCTTTTTATTCTTCTTGACTGAGAAAAAGCAGCAGTGCTTATCAGGATGGGGGGAATGTCTAAGTCACAGGATATTTCCACTGTTCTGCTAGTGACGACCACCTTGGCCCTTGGCCAATGTGTTTAGTATCTTTGGGTACTCCTGTCTTCATCTAGCAATAAGGTTAGTAACAGCAACTGCTTTATCTGACTTTTGTTAGGCTTAAATAAAATACTTATGGAAAGCGTTTGGGACAGCATAAATATGTTAACTAATAATAATTCCACTAGAATAAACAAGCTGGCAGTTAGCTAACTGAAGAGTTTTGCTGTTGATGCTTTAACCTCTACACAAATTACTGGTTTGAGACCCAGATTCCTATTTCTATAAGGCCACTGAGAACGGCATTTGTATTTTCTAAAGTCTTCTACTCCACGCTAGGGCATCAGAATTAGTAGCCCTTCCCATCTCCAATAAAGGAAACAGAACATAGTGACTCTGATAGGAATGAACTCTTCTTGGCTCCCATGGACTTTAGCCAGATTCTTCACCTATCCAGGCATTTAGTAGGAACTCGGTAAATGTTAAAAAGGACAGCAGCTGATATGCTGCATGAATACAGTTCTCTTTTCCATTCATAAAAGGGAAATGCAGAATAAGTTTTGACATAAATATTTCATCTGACATGGCTCCAAGAACAGGATAGGAAAATATACTGCACTTGGCACCAGACCTCTGCACCCCTGGTAGATTCTAAACAGACTGGGAAGGTACTGGGGAAGCTGTACCTTTTAATCTTTCAGTAACATGGTCAAAACAGGATGCTCGGCTCGGAGGGTAAGCTAACTTGCCTGAACATCCCAGGTAGAAAGCAGAAAGATCAGTTTGAGCTCATGTCATAAAGGTCAATTCTCTGTTCTTCAGGCAGGCACACTGCAGCCGTACTTCACTAGATAAAAGCTCAGGGGCATCTTTGAAGAGGCACCCAGACTTCTGCCATCAGCGCTGCTGGGAGCTTCCCCACCCTGAACAAGTCTTTCCTACAAACCATGCACAGTGTGATCCACGAAGGTTAAATGTGATTAATGCTGATTATAATAACTAGGAATTAGTAAGTTTATTATAATAGTGAGCTAAAAATGGTTTATGCTAATAAATCAATGAAGGATAAGATGAGAAAGTGAAACATCTTTGGGTAATATGTGCAGAAATTTTCCAGGAGACATGACAGGTCAAGAAGTCACAGCGACAAAAACACCCATCAAATAGGCTATCAGACTGTAATATTTTAGGAACAAAGAGCTGAAATAAAAGAGGCTTTGGACAAGGGATATGTCTCAACTGCAAAGTATGGAAACTCTACTAGCTGTGTAACTTTAAATATGTTGCTTAACTTTTCTGAGCTTTCAATGCTTTATTTGTAAAGCTGAGCTAAGAAACCTACCTCCTATAATCGTCCAGTCAGTGCTACTAACAGTTGTTAAGCACCTACCATGTGTGGACACTGAGGAACAAAACAGAGCCTCAGCTTGTGGAGTGAATCTCCTGGGGTGACATAACAGATTATGGATAAGTAAGTAAGCAGCCCATGGCAGTTAAAAACACCATACAGGAAGGTATAACAGCGCAAGGGGGACAGAAGTGATGGGATATTAACTTTACATGGGATGCTTACAGGATCACAAAAGCAAATAAGTCCATAGGGCCTGGCCCATGGTTCTCATATGAATACTCTAATTAACAGATCAGGCAAGAGTCTCCTTTTATGTCACTAAATAAAAATGATGAGAACCTGGGGGGTTAAACAGGTCCCTAGGATAGAGAGCCATACCATGGGAAGGGTACTTGCTACAGGTAAGCTGCAAGGTCACCTTGGTTAGCTTTGGAGGCACCCAGAAGATTCAAAAATCTCATTTCTCAATATATGTGGGTGAGTGATGGACATGGGTGTGACCTGGGGGTCTATATCTAGTCCTTTACCTTGTTCTCTCTGGACTGTTCCCTGATTTGCATCTCAGCCTCCATGAAGTGAGCATTTTGCTCCCACACCCCCTTCTGCCATTATGCTCCTGCCTTGGAACTACCTGACCGTGGACTGAAACTGTGGGCCAGAATAAACCATTTCCTCCTTTAAACTGTGGGCCTTGGGTATTTGGTCCCAGCAACAGAAGAGCTGGCCACTACAGTACGTCACAGGTACGGTTCTTAAAATCTGAAAGCCCACGTGTCTTCAATTCACCTTGAATTTAATGAGAACAAGTTCATCATGGATCTGAACTCTAATATGTAATTAGGTCATCAGGTACATTGGTTAGGGGGTAAGCGCTATGGTGAGAGGTTCTGTACATTCAAACCCAAGACTTTTGTGACTTCAGATGGGCAAGTTTTTTGCTCTCTCTATGCTTCATTTCCCTGTCTGAATAGTGGGAAAAGTCATAGCTAGGAAGCACTTAGCACTGTGCCTGGCATGTAGTAGGGGCTAAATAAGTGTGAGCTATTAATAGAGTTATTAATTCTGGATACACGTACAGAAACCTTACTAAGATGAGACACTGCAATTACTGGAACTGGGAAGAATTGAAGTTTCACATCCTTTGGCAGTTTGCCTCAAGTTCTCTTCCCAGAGATGGGGTGCTACAGAAGGTGCTGATGGTTTAATTTGACATTACAGGAAGCTAATAGGAGAAAGATGTGCTCCCTTCTTTGCCACAGCAGGTGAAACATGTCATCATGCTACAAGTCAGGAGAAAACAGGGCTGATGATTCAAGAGTGAGGTCCTATGGCTGGATGCACCTCCATGAATGATGGAGCTCCAAACCCAGTTCAGCATAAGCCTCTGGCCCCTCTGGGAAAAAAGAAATGGGGAAATAAAACCTTCCTCGTTTGTTTGTACTGCCAGTTAGGCAGTCAGTCCATCCAAAAAGTATACTGAATGCCCATTGAGAGCAAAGTATTAAATAACAACATTAATAGCTACCATTTGTTGATAACTTAATATAAACTAGACATGGCATCCAACTAATCTCCTGATCCAGGTTCCAGCCATTTCCTCTATGAATTCTGCTCTGAGTTCCTGCTGCTTTGCCCTACCCACTGTGACATCTGAGAAACACTCCTGCTCCCTTGGCATCCAAGTATATGTCCCAGCATGCTCACAGATCACTGTGTCCTGCAGTTGGGTCGGGAGGGGGGTGTCTTATATGCCTTCCTAATGTTAGTTACTTGAGAGCAGGGACATGTTAAAGTCATGTCATGCAAAATGAGAGATACATTGAAGGTACCTAGTAATGTTAGAATGAATGGAAAGAAACAATAAAATTGCATGGCACCTATTTCAGTTCTGGAGTTTCTGCAAATCACTCCATAGCTGACTTGGTGGCAGCCCCAAGGATACTGGCCAGAATGCTCCAGTAGCTCAATTTGCTCAATGTCGATAGGATATATAAAACTTCTCCTACCTTCTGAAAATATCAGTAACAATAATAGCAAAAACGTTAGGAGGCTGAGACTCGAGGATCACCGCAAGTTCAAGGCCAACCTGGGCTACATAATGAGTTCAAAAGTAGTCTGAACTACATAGAAAGAACCCTGTCTCAAAAACAAAACAAAAAATATAGCAAAAAACATTTAGTAGGCACTTACTGCATTTCAGGCATTGTACTCCTTGCGTGTATTTTTTCCACCTGATTCTCACAATTCTACAAAGTAGGTTCTATTAGCATCATGATTTTGCATGTGAGGGAACTGAAGCTCAGAGAAATGCAGTCTCTTGCCCAAGCAGATAAAAGTTAACACAGCTAGGACTTCAATCCCTCTGTGTCTCACCTCAGCCCCCAAATACTCCCCTATGCTTTACAAAACCACAAGTGGGGAGAGGGTTGGGGGAAAGGTTTGTCTGAGAACACTAGAGCTGAGATTTTGGCTACAAATGCAAATCCCAGGCTCCAGGGAGGAGATCCACAGGCTTAGCCTTCTGCAGAGGAATCAGAGCTCTTTGCCAGCAATCCCTTTTCAGTCCTCCCTACCTCTCTATAGGAAAGAGATTAAAGGAGAGCTGTGCCATTTAAAAAATTAAAAGGGGAAGAGCAGATAGATGGAGACAAGTGGCATCTTAGTGACCATATCCAACCAAGGCCACTGGTGAATCACAGGCAGCTCTAGAAGAAACAGCATTCATAATTTGTGAACTGGGCTTATGCTCAAATTCTTATAATTCAATTATATAAGCACAAACAACTAGCTTCCTGGAAATATGAAGTATATGAATCCCGTGAACCTTGAAAACATCATCATCTTCTTCATCACGGCATCTCGTCCCATTTGCACAGTGCTTTAAGATTCCAAGAACTTTCACACTGTCTTGTTCATTTGCTTCCCTCTCCCAGGTACCCTTGGACGCAGCCAAGGCAGGTAACATGCAGCCCTTCTGACAAGCTAAGTCCCAGTGAGCTACTTGAATCACTCAACCAACCAGAGAACTCGGGATTCCTGATTTAACAGTCCAGTGCTGAGGTGCCACCCTCTTCTGACTCCTGGCTGAAAATTACCCAAGAGAGCAGTGAACTGCTTATACAGATAGTCCCAGGGTTCATTAAATCCTGTGTCAACATTTACCCTCCTTGCAGCCGGAACATACTTTCGAATTCAGGTTGCCTTGATAGGAAAAGGTGCACCAGGCTGGACGGGGCTCAAGTCTTATCTCTCTCATTGTCACCAAAATGAGCCAACCAAAATGTGAGAAGCCTGAAACTGACAAAGAAAAGTGCTCCACTGGCAAAAGACAAGGGCGATACTGAATGTAGGTTAAGGCAAGACTGATTGTCAAGTTGGAAAAGCAAAAATGCAAGCAGTAGAGAAAACAAAAAGTGTGGTGTTCCCGGGGCTCCACAGGCAAACTGCTCCCTACAGCTTGCAACAAAATGAATTTATGGAGACAACACATTATATGTATTGTCAATGTGGCACTTTGATCACATAGTAGAGCTAAAGAAGTATGCATATAAAATGGAAATAGAACAAAATTTCTGTCATTTATAGCCAATGATTCATCAGAGTGATGGATTTTAAATATTAATAATAAGTAAATTTTTAGGGCATAAGGTTTGAGATGAAGGGAGATAATAAAACTTTTCTATTTTTCTGTTTATGCTCCAAATTTAGAAAATTAAATACAGTAAATAATTCTACCTATACTTGGTAGTACTTATATAATTTATTATCTGCCTCGAGCCCTTCATTCCACTTGGGAACCAATATAATATACTACTTCAACTTGACACTGAGATCAGACTTGGGAACTAGAAAGAAACTTGTTTCAAGAACTGAAATAATCTACGAGTTTCAAAGATGACAAAGGAATGGGGTGTTCACGGAAACGGGCTGCTCACTCCACCCCTCCTTCCCCAGAGCCTGTGTTTCTACGTGGTGGGAAAATCTCTGAACTGCGCGAGTCTGTACGAAAATCCTTCTGCCCTCTCCTGAAATGTTCCCATTGTAATCACCTCCCAGAAGACAGAGCCTTCCCCTGCTGGCTGACTTCATGGAGTGCCAATCCCTGGTGATGACCACCCTCACTTAACCAGTGACCTTTCTACAAGTAGGTTCAGCCCACCCTCTCTCTACCTTCTCCAAGCCCATGCAAAGGACTCCCTCTTCTTCTGCGGAGCAGGAGCATGGGCTTCTCCTGTCTTGATCATCCTCTGTTGATGGTGTTGTACTAGAAGTCTACAGGCTGGAATGCCAGGGACACAGGGAAAGAAAGGGCCAGAGTTCACAGCCAAACAGATGCTCAGACCCCAGAATCCACAGTGGGGAGGGGAGAGGCAAAGTCACTCTCCCTAGGTGTGATGTCACAGGGCCTCCAAGCCCATCCTGCCTGGCAGGTAGAAAGGAGAGCAGATGGCAGGAGAGGCAGCCAGTACCTTGGACTTTGGCAGGGTCAGAAGCTAGCTTGCAGACACTCAAGTTACTCTGGCCAGAGAGGACAGTGCAAGCACAAGGATTCTGACAGCAGACAGTCCTTGGGTTCAAGTCTCTGTTTCTCCCCATACTATCTGAGATTTGGGGAAGTTACTTAGCTTCTCTCTGTTTCTTCGCCTATTAAATGGCAATAATACAGCAGCAAATTTGTAGAATTTTTGCGCAGGTTAAATTAATATGTGAAAAGTAGTTGTATATATTAGGCTATGCTCATCAGTTGGGCTAGAGTTTCAATCTTTCTCTCAGGATCGAAGGTTAGTACAAGTCTCGGGTCAAACAATGAAAGTCTCAGGTCTGCCTTTGGGAAGACTCCCAGCATTTGTCATCTTCCTTCTTTCCCTAAAATACAGGCCCAAAGTCGCACTAGCACCATGACCCTCCGCAGACCCCAGTGCCTGTTCCTGAGAACAGAGCTCTCCGGCTCACCCAGCAGGTGTCTGGCATAGACACACTCTACCACCCTGCCCCTCCTGCCTCTGGAATCCTCCTCCTGACCTTGCTCAAAGTCCCTTGCATTGAAAGGTCCAGGCAAGTTGAGGTTCAATAGATCAAAGAGCCTTCTGTCGGATTCCAAACACTCCATGCCACTGCATGTAGGATGAGTGGGAGGCTGGCAGTGTGGGAGGGTCCAGTTGCCAGAGAAACATTCCCTTCAATCTCTTCTGATGCAGCACAGAGAAATCTGGGATCCTGGTTCCTTCTCAATGACTGAGATATTCATCATGAGCTGTGAGCTAATTACTAAGCCACAAGGGCAACCACGAAAGGGGTGCAGCCCCCTGATTGCACACACTCCAAGAGGGGCCTTTCATGGCTCTCCTAGTAAAGAGGAAACATTCCAGCAGCAACAGGTCAGGGGCAGCATAGGAGCTCATGCCACTCCAGGAATCTCATAAGCACACCAAACCAACAGCAAAAATAAGACCTTTAATAAATCAGAGAGTTGTTCATTTAAATAGATTGTGTCCTTCCCTTGGTGTCTGTCACTCTGCAATTCAGATGGCTCTTCTGGGAGACAAGAGTTAAGAATGTACAACGATTGTGTTGCTCAAGGAGGGAATCTCATTTGGGAGGCAGCACACATATCCTATGTGTTCATTTCATTTTTGTGTTTCTTTCTCAGTCACCTACAAAACTCCAGTTACAAGCGCAAGGCCAGAATAAATGTGCACACCACCCAGAATGCTGTGAGTATTCTCCTAGCGTGCTGTCTTGATTACTTTTCTCTCACTGATGAGATAAAATACCTGACACCCGAAGTTAAGGAAGAAAGGGTTTATTTAGCTCACAGTTTATGGTAGTTTCAGTCCATAGTCAGCTGGCTCCAAGGCAGGGTGGCACATGGCAGAGGAGCAACAGTTCATGGCATCAGAAAACAGCACAAGCAACAAGATCAAAAGGGGAGGAGCACGGAGAGAAGACTCTTTCTGCCCCTTATATGTACACAGGCCACACTCACTTGGGTGCAGCACTCACACCCAGAATCCCAGCCCTGGACTGTGAGTCATACACAAGCTCTAGAAGCCTGCCCCATGACCAATGAGGCTTTGCGGGGACAACCAGACTCAGCCTGTAACACATGCCCCACATTTGCACATGCCCCCCACACATTCTACTCAGTGGTGTATGAAACATGATCATAAAATTGCTCCATTCAGTTTAAAAGGTTTACAGAAATATCTGTCAAATAAAACCCTTACAATGTGTCCTCATCTACTTCATTCATTGCATCTAGCACCATGGGACTTCTAGCTCTTCCCCAGATCAAATAACCGCAAAAGGTATATGTTTGAATTGATTCAGGAACATCAAGGTAGCCAGAATAGTGCAGCTAAAGACACTGACAAAAGAGGGAGTCTGGAACTGGTTCAGAAAGTGGCAAGAACAGAGGGATGAATGCTCGAAGTGGAGGGGAGTAATCCAAAGGGGATTTTACTGTGACAATTGTTTTTAATTGAAACATTCACTGTATTTTGTGATTATGCCTCATACACATCCTCTCTAGCAAGCGCCTCAAGGCAGCCAACCCGACACAGGAAAAGGAACACACCAGCACGTATGCACCCGCTTTCCAGAGCACCTGCCGTGGCTGTGATGCCAGATGCCTCACCCTGAACTCTAGCGGGGCAGAGCGGAAGTAAGTGTTATGGACTGAACTGTGTTTCCAAAGTTCTTTAGTTAAAGCTGTATCTTTGGTATCTCAGAATGTGACTGAATTTGGAGTTAGAGGTCTTAAAAGGGTGATGATATTGAAATAAGTTCCTGATAGGTCCTAGCTGGATTGGCTAGGTCCTAAGCCAGTATCAAGGATGTCCTCATAAAACAAAGACATTAGAGACAGCCATATGCAGAGAGAAGACCACGTAAAGGTGCAGGGAAAAGACACAACCTCCAAGCCAAGGAGTGAGGCCTCAGAAGAAACACTAACTCTAACACTGCCAACCTTGAGAGCAGACTTCCAGCCTTCAGGACCAGGAGGAAGTACATCTCCATTGGTCTAACCAGTCCAGGGTCCTTAACCTGGAAGCCCTAGCAAACAAATATACAGCAGGCAACTGACATTTGGCATATTATATGGCTCCCTTTAAGAGAACTCAGCCTGCATCAGTAAATGTGGTCAGCTTCTGCACAAAGACATTCATCTGCACGACCCTCCAAGTTAGATGGTGTTCAAGTCTATTGGATGCTCAGATTTGCCAACTCACCTGCTAATTATCAAGGGTTTCCAACATTGCACTTGAGCCAGCTCAGCACTAGGGAGAGTATTGCCAGAGTGTATGAAGACCATGAAAGAATAATAATAAGCACATCAATAGAATGACCACCATTTCTGAAATGTTAAATAAGGTCATGCTAAGCACTGTCAACTATTAACCCACTTCACACTTCCAACAATCCTGTATCATACGGTGAGTACATCTAGTGTCTTTACTTTGGAGTCTAGAAAATGAAAGGCTGTGAGATTTAGGAGAGTTGCATAAGGGATGATCTGGGCAACAAGCCCCTCACTCATTCCCTAGAAGAGTTGAGTCTCTATTTATTTACATCAACTCAAGCTCCTCTTGTTTGCTTTCGCTGCCCCATGCTGGGAGAGGAAGGAAAAGTGGGGTGGTCCCAGGCACCTACTATGTCACCTTTAGGCTGAGGCTATGGCCTCACCCTGGCCAAGCTCTCACCTGACCTGCTGTTGCAAATACCAAAGAAAGTCCAGGTCTCTCATCAAACTTCCCAAAAAGGAAGTGAGGACAGGATCTGTCCTGAGAGTCGGAGACCTTGAGTCTAGTCCCATGTCTGCTCAGTGGGTGACCATAAGTGCCCTCAGCCTCAGTCCCTTCATCAGAAAAGTGGGGATAAGAACATCTGCCCTGATCAACTCTCAGGGTTACTGTGAGTTCTGCAACAATACAATGAACGCAAAGGTAGGAGATCACTTAACAGAGGTCTGCCTAACTTACAGTGCCAGACATTTTCCACTCCTGGGAACATAACTCTAAGGCCAGCAGCCCAGATCACTGTCCCTCCCTGAGCTCCAGCACAACAGGATACAAGGTGCAAACAGGCTAGTTATGGGAGCCAGAAAAGAGGGAGCCCCAGTCAAAGGCTATTTTCATTGTCGAGAAAGTTATAGGCATGAGTGTAAGAAGCTACATAAGTGTAAAAACTACAAGTGTAGGAAGTTACTTTTGCTCAAGTTTTTGCCATTATCCAGTGACATCCTCTTCAAATTTATTATCAATATGACCTAAATTTTCAAATTGTCTTTCACACTTTGGTATGAGGCAAAGCCTGCCATATTTCTCTCTTGTTTCTTTTCTATTATGTATTTTTAATTTAAAAAATAATCATCATCATTAAGAGAAAAAAGTTGCTTTTCATTTGTTCACCCACATTCACTTTTTCACGCATCTTTATTGATTTTTGTGTTGAAATATTTCTTTTAATATTTCAGGGACAGATACTCTGGTTGAGTGAATTTCAAACTGGGCATCAGGTAATAAGTCGCTTGCCAAGAAAGTGAGCTTTTTTCTTTCCTCCAATAATAAAAAAATCAATACATCATTAGAGATGCCTTTAATAAAGATTAAATAAATGGATAAATTTAACTTTTATCTGACCATGAAATTTGTATTTGAAAGAGGAAAAAGAGCACAATCAAGTTCGAATGCTTAGCAATTGAATCAATCTCCTTATTTGCACTACCAGGAAAACTTTCAACTCGACACCCCCAAGGTCAAAGGGGACAAAAAATGCTCTGGTTGTTGTCCCTGAGGCCTAGGGAGAGTCAGCCTGGGGATCCTGAAAGCATACTGCACACAGGACAACAGCATGCCAGAGTTGGTGTAACCATTTAAATCCACCATGCCAGAGGGTGGGGTCACTGACTCTTGCTCCCCCAGGGGCAGGGCCTCCTAAACCAGTCCTTTGCACTTCCTGACTTCCCATCGGCTCCTTGGCAGGTAGGTGAACCCCAGCCAGGGTAGACGTCAGAGAGGCTGGGCTGGTTCCAGGATGCCATGACCCCTATCTGGAAACCTTTCTTTCTTGGCAAGGACCATGTGTGAGCATAGGGCTCACTAGAGATGACTGTAGTGTTTTGGAGACACTCAGAGCTGCGCTGGGGGCTCTACTCTGCCTCTTCCTTGTGGGGTGATCTCTGTTTCTTTTCTGGGCTTTAAGTCCCTCATCAGCCAAATGTGGATGACAATAATGCAGTTATCCCTTGTTGTCAGCAAGGAGCTGGTTCCAAGACTCCTGCAGATAGCAAAACCTGCATATGCTCAAGCTCCTGGTATAAAATAGCATAGTGTGTACATACTTTAAGTCATCTTTAGGTGACTTACAACATCGAATACAAATGCACATGCTGTGTAAATAGTGATTATACTGTCATGTTAGGGAACAATGACAAGAAAAAAGTATGTTTATGTTCAGGACAGACATAATTTTTTTCCTGATCTGCAATTTGTTGAATCCACATTTCTGTTTGTTGAATCCACAGATGTAAAACTTATGGACCCAGAGGGTCAACTGTACTGTACACCTGTCTCCCATCCAGGTATGCTATAAGGATGAAAGTCATCTCCGCACCAAGTTCTACATAAATGATAATAGTTTCTGGCCCTGAGTTATAGTTATTTTCTCTTTTTCCATTTTTACATAAGGGCATATGTCTTCCTGACATAAAAACTATATTTCCCAGCTGCCTTTGCAGTTAGGTATGGCCCGGATGCATTTTGATCAGTGGAACATAAAGAGAAGTGCTGGGTTACATCTTCTAGGAAGTTTTCTAACAAATAATAAAATAGGTCTCTGTCCTTCCCTTTCTCTCCCCACCCCCTCTCACTTCTCTCTCCCACTCTTCTGGCTGTGAAGCACTGTTGTGATGGCTGGAGCCCTGGCCACCAACTTAGCCCATGGATAACAGGATTAAAATAATGGAGCTTCAAAACAGACCCTGATATTTAAAGAACCAAACTTCTTTTCACAGAGAAAAAGTAAATGTTAATTGTTAAGTCATTATTATTTGAGTGGTTTCTGCTACTTAGAGTCAAACTAACTGCATCCATTATTATCCTCACTATCTTTGTTCTCTCTATTCTATTGTCACAGCAGGAAGGAACTCTCTTTGTGACCTCCCCATCATCCTCTTCTGTGCCATCAGCCAAAGGGCCCCTATTCTCCAAATTCAGAATCCTAGGCATTTAAAACTTTTTGTTTTGTCACCTAACAGTGTGTAGGGAGCAGAGTACCTTCCCATCCCCTCTACACACACACTTTCAGGGCTTTGGAAGGGAAATCTTAGACTAGGGTTCAACAGGGAGTGCCATCTCTTGGGCAAATGACCAAACTCAGCTCCTCTGTAAACCTGGCCAGTTCCGTCCACACCCACATTCTGTGAGGTTAATCACCATGGAGTGTCTAAAGAGTGCCTGCTTCTCCACAGGTGCAGGCAGGCGGTGTTTCATCATTATCTGATGATGATGATGATGATGACGAGGATGAAGACCAGGCAGCCGGCTCAGCCTCACTCCTTGTTCCTCTGCCACTCTCAGCTGGGCAGCGTTGCTGGTGGCACTCTGAGCTACCCTGTTCTCTCAGATCCCCTGCTGTCACAGAGTTCCAAATGATGGAAAGAATGCCCCCATCTACGACGCTGTGTATCTCTGAAGACTTATCCCGGAAGCTAACTCTCTCAGGAAGCCTTTGGGACAATCCGGTCCCTCAGGGAGTCTGTCTGCTGTCCTCCCGTCTGGTTGGAAGTTATAGGTGCTCATAGTGGTCTCACTCCGAGCCCACCCACCATTTCCTGGAAATGATGTCCTTTATGTCTGTACCTGGGACTAAGCCTTGGGACTGGCCACTGGTGACTCCACTGCCTGGTACAGTGCTTTTCTCGCATGTGGGAATGTTTAGTGATCACTGAGCTGATGGAGGATGAACTCTGAGTAACTTGGAGCCCAGGAGAAACAGAGGAGTTAGATGAGAAGAAGGAAGGACTTCCTTTGCCTCTGCACTAGTCACCCGGGAGACTGAACAGTGTCTTCCACCCATCTGTAACTTAGGAATATGACCTTATTTAGAAATAGCATCTTTGTAGATTTAATTATGATAAGGATCAGGATGAGATCATACTAGGTTAGACCCAGCCCCAACTCCAGTGAAAGATGTCTTTAGAAGAAGCAGAACAGGACACTACGCAGAAGGTCCTGGGAAGACAGAGGCAGAGCCTGAAGGTCTAGAGCCAAGGCACAGAGCACCTGAAGTCACAGCAGCTGGAAGAGACAAGGGAGGCTACCCAAGAGCCTTTGGAGGCCTGTGGCCCTGCTGGCACACTATTTTGTAATTCTAGCCTCTAGAATTGTGAGAGAACAAGTTTCCTTAGTTTCGAACCACACAAGTTGTGGTCATTTGTTGAGCAACTCCTCAAAATGAATGGAATCACCTTGAGATGGATCCACTCACACCACAGACAACCCATCAAAGCTACACAGTTCTTGATGCCAGCTCTTAACCTGAAGCCTACAACCTCTACTTCCTCTGTTTTTGATCCTTTCCTGTTTTTTATCCACATGACAGGAAAGGTTATGTTCTTCATTCCATTTCACGCCTGCAAATTCATGAGAAAGGGTCTATCATCGTCCCCATTTTACAGATACAGAAACTGAGTCACTTAGAGATGGATGCACACTTGTCACTCCCATCTTGATTGGTCTGGTGCTGTGCTCAGGGATCCTGTGCTGCTGAACCTCCCGATGTCCCCTCCTTTCCACTGGGGCACAAGATCCAAGTTAAGAGAAGCTGGAGAGGATAAAATCTAGGTGACTTCGAGATCAACTTACATTCGGTTCAAAACAGATTTTGGGGTGCTCTGCTGCAGAGATACTCATCTCATTCTTGATTCTGTGTGGCTTCCTCATTTTGAGACTCAATGATCCCTCACCCCACCCACATGCAATGGGTCACACCATCACCATGTAATCTCCTGAGATGGAGAAAGAGGAAACATAAATGAAGATAGTACTTTTAGACCAAGAGCTTTATAAGTGTAAAAACTCTGCTTTCATCTTCAAAACCTCACACAATCTCAGGCACAAACCATAAGCTTGATAACAAATTTCTGTATTGAACCAAAAAGTTATGAAAACTAATTGACTATACTCCTAATGTGGGTCAACTGTATCCTTGAACTTTACAGACAGATTCAAGCTTCATGATTATACTTTCACTGCCCATTACAGAGGGAAGAGAGAAATCATCCTAGCTTTTTGCTATCAATAAAGAGCCAACTTTGCACCGAAGCCTGGCTTTTTCCAGTTTGAGTTCTATCTTTTGTCCACTGGATCAGTGTCCTGCCCACCAGTGTGACCATCCATCACCAGGGGAAAAAAATAAACCCAGGGTAATCATAACTTTCAGCTCTGTAGCCAAAAACTTCCTTTTTAGTCCTGTTTCCAGTTCAGAGGACTTTAAATTGAAGTCAAAAGTAAGCAAGGTGGAACCTTGGGAAGCCCATATGGTCTCTGTCCCCAAATCAGGTGGTTTGCGGCTCTGCCTGGTGACCAGATGGCTGCTTCAGGCTGCCCATTCTCTGACACACTCTCTGGGACACTCATCCTCCTGCCTGGCATGGAGGGAGGGGTGTTCAGATGGCCAGGACTGGGCAGACACCCCAGAATATCACTGCGACAGAACCTACACCCCTATGAGATACCATCTGGAGGCCTGTCCCCTTGATTTTTATTCCCATGAATCCTCCAGGGACGAGTCCAGCAAGAAGTTTGATTAGCCAAATTCCTATTGGAAAAGTTCTGTTTGGAACTGTTCCTTGTCTTTTAAAGGAAACCTCTCTTATTCATGGACAAGTCAGGAATTGTAACTTTATAGAGGAACAGTGTCCCCAGTTTTCTGTAGCACTCCACCCAAACCTCTCTTTGGGGTAGCTTTAAGACATGGCGAATTTTTCCAGCACATCCCTGCCTGATCCTCTTCATGCCTCATGAATCACATCATCATAAGATTTGTCAAACAGAGGGAGCGGGACCCTGATTTAGAGAGGGAAGTCAACTTTGCCAAAATATCCTCCTGACAGGGCTAAGCCCTGGAAAGCACATCTGGGCCCTGTGACATTTTAGATAACACCAAGGCAACTAAATCATATGTAGAAGGCAAAGCTCCTGACATAAAAACAGCAACTACCTGGGCTCTTTCTCCCCTATGGAGAAGAAACAGCAGCTTGGCTTTTGGCAGAAATTGTCCTAATGTCAGAGTCCTTGAAGGGAAATATCACACTGTCTCTCTGCTCCACAGCCCTTAACCCAACCCAGAAGCACCTGGCAGCAGACAAGGTATTCAGCTGGTACTCCACGCATGTACAGGGAAATGACAAGCAGTTGGTCATCAATATCTAATCCGCCCCCCATTGTGGTAGGCTTCCCCCTTTGTCTGGGAAAAGATAGCAGGACAGAGATAGAATCAGTATCCAGAAAAAGACCATACCTATTATTGCAAAGTTCTTTCCAAATTAGTTACTTCAAAAATCCACCCAAGGCATGTCCAAGATGGACACACAGCCTACTGTGCCTGGCTTCCAGGTCCTCTCTGCCCATTCTGTAGCCTCTGAATGGAAAAATCTACAGCCAAAAAGCACAATCAGGAACCTCTTTCCAACAGAAAATGGAGTCTTCCTAGTATCTTCTTGAGTGGACAGAGAAAAGAGAATCAGAGACCAAGGAGTGGAGATACAGCATGTGGGACTCATTACCTGTCCCAGACTCTCCCCAGCTGTATTCAGAGCCTCAGCCAACCCACATCTAATAGCAAGGAAATCACAATTGATCATTAAAGACAGAACTGTGTTACCTTGGGGTAGATTTTTGTCTGTGCTTGTGATACGTGCCGCACTATTGCGAAGGCAGCCTGCCTCACCAGCTTATCTCCCGGGTGGGAAGGACACCACCCTCCTCTTCAAGTGGCCCCAGGAACTGAAGCCCTGAACCTCAGCCCAAGGGTTGGCTGCAAGGGCCTGATTATCACCGGCCTTTCCAATGAGCCCCCTTTCTCCCTGGCCCTACATCTCCTTCCACACCCCTGTGTCAGCTTGACCACTCTCTATCCACTGTGACTTCCTCTGAGATCTGCCCTTATCACCCCCAGCCCAGCCCAGCCATGCTAGGGCAGTCCTGAATCCATCCTGCTCATTCTTTCCTCTCATTACGCTCAGAGGAAGTCTGCAGCCTACAGATTTCAGCCCTGCACTCCATTGAAGGTGGGGTGCTGAAGGGCTGGTCCCATTCAGCACAACCCTTCAAAGCTACACAGTCGCCTACACTCTCCCCACTTCCTCCACATTATTCTGCTCTCCACAAGCCCTACATACTCATCCACAGAGCCTCCCGCTAAGCACAACTCTCACTGATAATTATCTATAGTTCCCATGTACTTATCTCCGGCATCTACTTAGATAGAATATCTACCATACCTCCCAGTCTATTTTCATGTCTCTCTGTCTATAGTATTTATCTCTATTTTAACATGACTGCCTTTTTTTTAAACCCTCAAACTGGGACACTTCCCAGGGGGCTGGATTTTGCCTGCAGTTAAATGCACGATGTGATTCTACACGTGCTCCGCAGCTCAATTCGCGGAGGGTCAGAGCAGTCGTGCTTGCTCAGCAGAAAGCCTAAACTTGGGAGCTCTGAGAGGACAAAGAGGACACAGGGAGGACAGGCCCTCTAGGAACCCTTTCTTGAGAAGTCCATTCACGAGAAGGACACTGGGAAAGAAGAGGACAAGGTTGGGATTACTTGGAGAAGCATTCTGGATTCTAATCCCAGTACTGAGTCTTGGTTTTCTCTACTGTAAGAGAATCCTTGTAGAACTGGGGTCAAGGTTGAGTGAAAAGTTCTCAACACAGGGCTAAGTATAGAGGAAGTACTCACCAATAAAAAGTAGTGCTCCTGTCATTACCGTTGTTACCCTTGCTATCTTACACTGTGTTTACTAGTTTTTACAGACTCAACATCTTGTAGGCTGTGACAAGGATCAATTCACTAAGACACAAATTCCTTGCTCATTAATATGGTAGATGCGGATAAATGTATAACTAGTGAGCACAGCTAGCTAAGCTCTCCCTCTAAGGGATGTGAGAGAGGAAAGGTGAGGATGCAGAACACTGCTGAGCTTTAGAATGAGGAATACACATGTACCAAAAGCAGACAGATTAATGTCCAATTATATGGACAGGGAAGAGACAGCTTTTAAACCTGAGAGATAAAAATCAGAGAGTTTTAATGCTATAGTGCTAAAAAGCTGAGCTAGGAGGTTTAAGAGGGATAGGTGAGGCATGGAGCAGGTGCTGTGAGGTCAAACAGGAGCTGAAAAAGTGTGGCCCCAAGCACAGTAAGGATCTCAAGGGTCTAAATGCTCTATCTGCAGTGGTCTCATTCAGCCTGGCAGACAGCTCAGGCTCAGAACAGTGGGGGCGGGATCAAGCAGGCAGAGAGAAGAGGAGGGAAATTCCAGGCTCACAGATACGGCAAACTGTGGGGCTGCTCTACATGCGGGAACAGATGAAGCCAGGAGGACCAGAGGCCAAATGTGGACAAGATCACATAGGGAATGAGGAGCAGGTACAGCAGGACGAAGGAAGGGAGAGAAGCAAAGAGTCTGTTTTATAGAGAATTTCCAAGCTCTGGAACGAGCCAGGGAGTACAACTGTCTGGATGAGCCATGCGGAAGTGAAGGTCACTAGTGAGAAGGGGGCAATGACTGAGACATGGCAGGACTGTTAGGGTCATCAGCGCAGCCTCAGATCACGGAACTTCAGTCCCACTGTCAGTTCTGCAGCAGCAGATGAAAGCTTTAGGACAAGCTTACAGAATGAGATCCATCACAAGGACCTGTGGGCAAGTTCCACCTGCCTGCTCACTCCAAGATGGCATCAAGATAGAAGCATTGTCAGGAAGGAGGCTGTTTGAGCTACCAAAGAGCATGCTGAAGACCTTGGATTCTTTTCCATGTTCTCATGTTGCTTTGACCTTTCTGAGTCACATTCGACCTGTCACAATTTTCCCCAGAGGAAGAAAAATTAAAAGGCACTAAGCAAGCTTACCTCCTGTTGGCAGAGACCAGAGTGGCCTACAAACCTCTGCCATTTCAGAGGCATTTCTGTGGTGTCAGAGGGAACAAGGTAAGTACGCAGCCTGGGAGGAGGCAAAGCCATCCTGGCACTCCAACAAGAAGCATGCTGCTTGGAGGAAAATGTCAGTAGCAGATGAGAAGTGGCGAGAAGGAAGACTCCACCACTCAGGATCCAAAGATGCCCAGGCTCATGCTCACAATGCCAGAGACAGATGGGGCCATGACATGGAGGAAGTTGGCACACAATAGGCAGGATTTTGCTTCCAAACTGCCAGATGCCAGCTACAGCTTTCCATCTGCCTCTCTTCATCCTTGCCTTTAGCATTTCACTGTTTACATGGTTCACATCCAAATACATTTGCTGACCTCATGGAGGGAGGCTGGCATGGTGAAAAGGCCAAGGACCTCAGCATGCAGGCAGATTGGAAACACAAGGTGCATTTCCTTGGCACCATGCATACCTGAGAAGCCAAGAATTGCAGGTCATTCTTTAGAGTCTAGGATGATCTAAAAAAAAAAACCAAAAATCCAGGAAGCCATAGCAAGGCCATAGTTACTCCTGCAGATCAAGCTCCTACCTCAGCAGCCACCAACCCAGTTTGCAGCTTTTGCTGTCTGCTTCCTCCTTCCTTCTTTGTTGCTGCCCTGTGATGCAGAGTCAGCAGTAGGAAAACTGAGCTCCTATTGGTGAATTCAACAAAAAACTGGCTCCACTGGGCAGCCCTCTTTCAAACAGTCAGAAGGATTAGGGAAAGAAAAGATCATACTAGGATGAGATCTGGAAGCTTTCAAAGGCCTTGGGGTCTAACAGCCTTGGGCAGCTTCTCTGGAATCTTCTGGGTCTCTTCTGCCATGCATAAGTTCTGCCAGCAAGAGTTCTGCCCTTTCCCTTCTGCACCCCGCCCTGATCACCTCTTGGCTTGAGCTAGAAGGAGGACACTGTGGTAGCTGTGAGCCTTTGCTCCGACCATCAGTGACCTATATAGGATCACTGGGACAAGGCCAGATGTGGTGACAGCGGCAGAGAATGATAGGAACGTAGACACAGAACATCAGCTTTGTTTCCTCCAAGTATACAGGCTAATGTCTAGAGAACTCTTTAAATTCAGGTGGCCAAAAATCACCCCTAATCCTTTTTTCCCATCATTCTCTGCTCCTTCTGTCCTAACTCTAATGCCTATATTCATTAACCAATGAGTTGGCCATTCCTCCCCTTCTTGGTACAAGTAACCTTCCCTCATCCTCACCCAGTGAAACATAGTGCCAGCCACTTGTCCACTCAACATGTAGTTTGAGGTCTGCAGGGCAGACTGGGACAGAGAGCTCACATACAGCCACAGCAAAATGTGCATTCCTGTTCTGAACTGAATGTCAGTTTCATTGAAAGGGGCCTGCGGTTCAGTTTCGGTCTACATTCAAAAAGGAAAATTATAACTGAAAGTCCAAAAAAAAAGAAAAGGAAGACAAGACAACAAAGTGGAGGAGAAGGAAGATTCCTTTTCCTCTTGTGGAAAAAGACATAAATAAAGACCACTGGAGAATAAATTAAAGATACAGAAAGAGATACCAGCCTGGTCCCAGTAGTGATCTGGCTGCGGTTCAGTCGTACTGTGTCCTTTACATCCTAACTCATCCTCACTCAGTGTCACCTGCCTCCAGAGGATGGATGGCAATCTTGTAAGGAGTCTCCAATTAAGTCACAGGCACAATGAACTGGGGATGGCACGTTCGTCTGTATACCCAAGTCCCTGGGTCTTTGGACACCCTGGTGATGAGGACCAGGGTGGGTGAGGATGCCTTCCTCCTGATGGTTCTGCAGGGAGCAGTCTGCCAGGGGAGGCCCCTCCACCTGGTTTGCTTCCTGCCAAGACACTGATGGAGTCCAGGAGCCAGAGTACCAGTGCTTACAAAATTCCAACCTGGTTCCATCGCTTAGGTCTCTGTTTCACGCATCTGTGCAGGATGGCCAAGGCCAGAATGCCAAAAAATGGGTATACAGGTTACCATGAGCCAATGCATCCATGAGCACCACCATTACCTCTGACCATCTCCATCAGTGTTCTGGAAGCAGCAGAGATGGTGAAAGCTTTCACATGTGCCTCCTGCACCTATCTCGGTAGATATCAGGCTGCCCAGTCTCATGAGAGTGATCTCAACCTGAAGGGCATCTCTAGGGGATAAGGTATCCTATTCCCACTTTACAGATGGGAAAACTGAAGCTAAGGGGATAAGCTAGGGAGCTTGGAGAAACCTACTGCAAGTCACACAGTGGAAAGGGCTGATGCTCCTGAGAAAGCAGACAGACCAGCTAAACCAGAGCATTTTTGTGGTGCTGGGAGCAGGAACTGGCAGGTACAGAATTCCTGCCTTTGTGTTTGTTCTTCTACAAGCCCAGCCTCTGTGTCTCCGCTCTCCACAGCCCCAGCCCTGGCTGAGTAGCTTCAGCTGAGAAGAATCCTGGAAAACCCTCATTGCTTCTCACAGACTCAGGCCAACCAAGCACCCTCATCGTGCCCTTGGGAGCTCCAAAGGAAAGCAGCTCCGCTCGGGGCTGGATTTGGTTTCCTCTGGATTAATTACAGGATAGACCACAAAATGGCAAAAGCAACGTCCTGAACCTACTGTCTTACACCGGACTGAATCTCTCCCCCTCCCTCCCCCGCTCCTGCTCCCCTCTCTCCCCCAACTCAGTATTTCTAAAACAATTAACACACAATATGATTAAATGCATAATTTGCTTGCTTGGAAAACATAGGAAAGAGTCAGCAGGAGGGTAGAGTGAAGGCTGGCAGCTCGAGGGGAGGACTAAGCAGGACTGCTGGGCTGGAAGGGGGCAGTGGGAGTGAGGAGTGACAGCTGGTCGGGAGCACAGAATTCAGAGAGGGCCAAATCCAGAGCTTCGCATGTTCTGGTGCCAGAGTGGCTCATGGTTGGTGGACAAAAAAAAAAAAAAAATTCCAAACATTCATTAAAGCATCATCTATTGGCTTATTCAATTCTTATAACCTCAGAAACCTTCTTTCCATTTGACAGATAGAAAAACAGGCTCAGGGGGCTTAAAGCACACAAAAGATGAATCAGGTTTTGATATCATGCACCAGTGCTTTCAAAAGTGTGGCTCCCAGAGAAGCCACATGGGCATCACCTGCAAGTGGGTTACAAAATGCAAATTCTCAGCTTCCCGCCTCTTCTCAGTCATTCTGGGGTTAGCACTCATCACTCTGGATTTAACAACCCTTCTTACCCACATGTGGATAATTTTCCAGGACATCCAGCTGACAGGAAAGCAAGCCTGGCCTAAAACTGTGATTCCCACTGTGTGAGCCCCACAGCACTCACACCACCCTCATCTGGCAACTGGTTAGAAATTAAGTCTTGGGCCCACGCAGACCTACTGAATAAGAAGTTCAGAGAGCAGCAGTGTTGGAGCAAAACCTCAGGGCACCCAGACGCACGTGGGATTTGGACAATTTGCCATTGCTTTATTTCCTGGTTCAGATGAGAGGACAGAAACAGTGTGATGATGCAGACACCCAGGGAAGGGTCCAGAGCACTGCAAGAGGAAGCGGATGGGCTCTGCAGGGGCATTCATGTGAGAAGGTGGGGGAAGTGGGCTGCAGGGGGTTTCTGTTAGGTCTTACTCATTTCAAAAGCAACATGGATTAAGTAGCCAGACAAGTGGGCTCAGGTAGTAACGAAATGGAAATTCATTGGAAGAAGCAGCATACCAGAGCCAGGGGCCGGTCTTTGCCTCTCAGAGGTGAGAAGATGGGCCTGCCTCTGAGGAGCACTGTCATATGTGAATTACCTCTTCTGTGCCTAGCATGTAGTATGTGCACAATCAATAATAATTCCCTCTGCCTTCCATTTCTATTGCTTTTACTTTGTTTCAAATATAGATTGAGAGCAGTAGGGTAGATACATGAAAATTTAAAAATTAACTGGATCCCACCATTCTATTTTCTTGTTTTATTTACTTATGCTTTTTTGCATGCTACTGGTAATTAACCCCAGGGCATTTGCACTGACCTACATTTCCAGTCCTTTTTTAAAAATGTATTTTATTTTTGAGACAGAGTCTTGCTAAGTCATCCAAACTTGTGATTCTCCAGCTTCAGCCTCACAGAGGGCTGGGATTACAAATGTGTACTGCCATGCCTGACTCAGATGCAATTTTAAAAAAATGTTCTCCATCCACTGTTCATTGAAACCCATGGGTATGCAGGGTCACTTCACTAGGCACAGAGCTGGGTTCAGAAGCAGCATGCACTCTGCTCCTGCTACCAGAAAGAGAAACTGAGTCCTGGCCTATCTTCACCCATTAGGACATCTGTTCCAGGGGTTTGGTGGTGTTCAGTGTAGTAGCCACTTGACATGTGTGGCTTTGAGCTCTTGAAATGGGAAGAGTGGTACTCAGAAGCTGGCTTTTAAATTTTACCTGATGCTAATTAATTTAAGCAGCTTCACATCACCAGTAGCCATTGTGTTGGGGAGTACTGTATTGTGTTGGGGAGTACAGAGTGAGAGCACTGGTGAACCCCTTCTCTGATTTCAGGTTGACCACATCCTCTAAATGACTCAGACTCTAAAATAAGCGAGACGGAATTCAAGATCAGGCCCAAGTCACAGCACAGAGCAGCAAATGCCGTTTCCCTGGGCACCTCTTTAGACATTATCCACTTGATGCTAAATAACATAAGTGGCTGTACATGACCTGGCCTTCCTAAAGTTTGGCCAAAGGAAATCCCTCTTTCACTGGGGCAAACCCATTCAGCCATCATACTAGAGAAATTCATCTTGACATAAAGGCTGGCAGACACAGTCACAAAACAAATCTTGAACAGTAGCATACCTTGGACAAGACACTGCAGTTCTGAGAGCCTTTATTTTTTCTGTCTATAAAACGGGAATGAAATAGTCACTCTGACAGTTATTAGAATTAAACGATTTGATGTATGATGTAGGCCACTTCCTATCTCCCAAAGCCTTTTCCTCCTCACCCCAAATTCCACTCTGATGTGAAAGCCTCCCACTTCCTAGGGGGTCCTCCTAAGTATTCGTGGTTCAGAAAGCACCTCACATCTCTGCTTTGAACTGTAGCTTCCCAGAGTGCTTCTGTGGCATCTACAGTTGGCACCCTTTTACCAGCATGCAGTCCTCAGTAGCCTAAGCCACGTGGGTCCCCAGTACAGGCTTGGCCACGCTGGCTTCTTCATGCATGGCCTGAATGGAGGCCACCAGAGAGCCCTCACTGCCACTCAGAGGATCAACAACTCTATTCACATTACCTTGGCTCCTGTCCAGCAGACCCTACAGCTAAGATGTCTAAAATCAAATTAATTTTGCCTTCACCAGTATGATTGTCAATAAAAAGTTATTATTCAGCCACTGGATGTTTTAATTATCCAAATGTCAAGCCCTGTCACTTCCATTAGCACTGTAATGGTCCTAATGGAAAGTGTCCTGCAAAAACCCCAGGAAAATTCTGAGCTCTGCCCTGTACCCAAAGAAGACTCCCCCCAACCACCTCACACGCACTGTTCCACATTTCCTCTGCCTGGTTCCCCGAAGAGGGGCTCTCCTTCACTCTTGAGCATTCTGTGCACCCTGAGATTCCTGTCCAGCTGGAATTTCTCTTGCAGATTTGCAAGAACAGGAGACACCGGTGCACAGACCATGAAGTAGAGTGACTCTAAACATCGTCTTGAGGAGTCAATAAGCATCTCAATTCTGTTACTTGCTCACCAAATCATTCAGCTCTCTTGTAGTTATTTATAGTGTAATGATGGCCGTGTGTATGTGGGGGGGGGGAGTACTAGGACTGAATCTAGAGAACACACAAATGAAAGACATCTCCAGTCTTGTTTTAAATTTTGAAACAAGCTCTCCCTAATAACTAACTTTCCCAGGCTGAGCTTGAACATGCAGTCTCCCACCTCAGCCTTCCAAAATGCTGAGATTACACGTGTGCACCTCCACGCCCAGCTAAGGATGGTCACATCTTTATTCAAGATGACCTACTTTAAACATCAAAAACTAGCACATACTCAGCTTTCAGTGCATTGCTAGGCTTTAGTTTTGCTGGTACTCATGCTATTGGTATTATTTTAAAATATCATTGAGCAGAATTGATGGGATTTCTGCTCTGCGGGTCCTTCTTGGCTCCCCCTCTGTTACTCCTCTAAGCACCATGCTTAGCTTCTTTTACTTCCTTCATCCAGTTTGTTGATTCAATCAACATTCATTTGCGGAATGTCTACTGCATTCTAAAACCTGCCTTGAGGCTGCGATGCATGAAGGAAACAAACAGGGTCCTTGTCCTCATAAAGCCTACAGAAGGACAGCTGAATATTTATCAGATAAGCATGCACACACTGAAACAAGAATTTGAAATTGTAATGGTGCGATAAAGTAGGTGACAAAGCACAGTGAGAGGAATCATAGAGGGGACCTGACAGGACTGGTCAGTCAGGGGATCACAGGTTTGAAAGCAGTTTCAAGGGTGAATTTGAATTTATCCACGTGGACAAACAGTCCCTGGAGGGCAGGCACAGAACCAGTTCCAAAGAGCTAATAGTTCCCAACCAACACTGGATACTGAAGGTCAGCTGGATTCATGAAGGCACAAATGGTTGGCCAGGGGTAAATATTTCTGTTGTACCCTCAGTTACCAAACCTGCCCTGGCTTCCGGCCCCTCCTCCGTTCCTGTTTTGTTCACTAGGTTTTGCTCTGATTCTCAGCAGCCTCTTGGCCCCACACCAATGTTATATCTGGAGTCATGAACTGCATGCTTTGGAGAGGCCTCCCAGGGTACCATTTCTTCTCAAAAAGCCTTTTGTAGCCAACATCTTGCTCTCTTCCTTTCCATCTCTGCCTCCCCAATCCAAGCCCTCATTTCTACATTGTCTCCACTCCAAACAAGAGAGCTTAAAAACAAAAAACCACATGTAAGTCAAAACTTTGGGAAACCTGCTGCGGTGAAGAGGTGAGCACCTCCTCTCAGGAAGGAGGTTTATGCCTGAGTCATTTTTCTGGCTACGTAAAATGACAAGACCTTGGGTAGAGAAAGGAGACTAGATGTCTTCTGCTGTGCTGGGTACAGAAGGGACTCTCAACAAATCATAAATAACACAACATGAAACAGCAACTGGAAAGCCTGAGAAAACCTTCCTCATGCACTAGGGCAGCCACGGGGCTGGGAAATGGGCCACCTGCTGCCTGTGCCTCTAGATATCCTGAAGCCACAGCCTTTGCTGTGGCTGTCACAGTGAGCCAAGGAACATTATCTTGTTGGCACAAAGGTGGTGGGTCTCCTTCACCTTTGTCCTCTTAGCTTGAGGCTCTGGGACTATTGTGAGAATTTACACTCTGGAGGTGGAGGTGTGGCAACATAAAAAACCCTGCAATCAGGGAGCTCCACTCTAGTTGAGAAAAAAGAAACAAATCATCCAGCAGGTCCCAATAAGCACTGTGAGGACACATAAAACAAGGTTGGGCAAACCAAGTTTAGAGAAGGCCCCTGCTACCTTACTGAGTGTGAGCAGGTCCCCAGTATGCACTTTCTGCCTCCCTCACTCCCACCAAGTAGCAGCCACAAGCGCTGAGGAAGGAGCTGGGGACCAAGATGCTCACCACTTCGGGAAGCTCGGGAGACAAACAGAATAGAGACAACTTGGAGGCAGAGCCTGTGTCACCAACCAGCCTTGCCACCAAGCCACTGGCTTCACTTTGTCTCAGCTTACAAATTAGAAGAGCTGGCATGACTGGCTTGATTAAGAGCAAGAAAGTTGTAGTGCAAACTCATTAAGGGACTTAATTTGGTTTTTAATTATAGAAGTGAGATGCACTTAGAGGATACGCCATTTGACCCTAAAGTCCCACGTACATGAATCAACAAGTCTATGCCAAAAATTTAAGGATGTTTATCAATAAATTATCAATAATAAAAACCTGAAAACATCTAAATTTCAAACAATTAAAACTGCATTATTTTCTAACTTAAAAATGATGAAGGAAAAGCACAAGCAACAAAATAAAAACCATGCCCTAACCTAGATACCTAGGCATAGTCCTAATTAAATGGTTGACGTAGGTCTTTCCTTTCTTCTATGTAGTTCTATGAATTTTTTGGTGTCAGTATAAAATGGAGATCGTACTAACTTACAATCTGACTTTTTCTATTTAGCCAATATCCTCAATATGTTCTACAGCATATTTTAATGGTTTCACAGTGTTTCATTATTTGAATAAACCATGATTTATATAACAGATTCTTTACTGTTAGGCATTTGTCACTTCCAGTTTTCTGTCTTTACAAATAACTGCTTTAATCCACGACCTTGTATATGAACTTTTCTGAACATCTCTGATTATTTCCTTAAGGTAAGAGAAATGCCAAAATGTGGAATTGGCTAAATCAAAAAGAAAATGTGTTTTCAAAGTTTTTGAAAAATACTATCAAACAGCCCTTCAGAACAGAGAGAACTTGGAGGCAGAGCCTGTGCCACCAATTTATTTCCCTACAGTAGAGGAAAAAGAACCTGCTTTTATCTAAACCACCATGTACTGTTATTTTTGCCAATTTAATAGAGGAAAACAGAATCTCATAACTGATTTAATGAGTGTTTCTTTGATCCCTATTTAAGCTGAGCAAATTTCCATTTTATTAGCCATTTTTAATTCTGGGAATTGCCTGTTCTTGCTTTTTGTTTACCATTTTCCATCTGAGTTTTTAGGACTTTATTAGATCCTGAAGGCATTTTACAAAACAAAAGGAGTTACTCCAACAGCTGCCATGGGCCTGAGGAACAAACATCCCTTATGAAAGTCCCAGCAGGTTGGTCAATGCCCATTGGTTCTTCTAGTCCCAGGGCAAAAGGACCCCAGAGCGGTGGAGGGAAGAGCTGAGACCCGCAACCAAAGTAACAGGAGCCAGTACCTGTCTAGGTTTTATCAGCAGTGAACAGCAGAAAATCAAGAAAACAAGCATGGCACCCACAGATTCAATGTGGCAGAAATTTGGCATCCCCACTGGAAAAGGAAGGAAAGCAGACACACACAGGTGCAATGGAATACCATTCCAGCCAGGTAAATCCAAAACAAAGACTTAACCCTCCAGAATGGAAATGTCAGTATGCAGTAGCTTGAGACTTTGTGCATGGTTCCCCCCACCCCCTAACACTAAGACAGAGAATGGGATGAATCAGCCAGGAAGACAATTCTAAAGTACAGCTGTGCGTAGTTCACCTCTAGCACTGATTGGCAAAGGGCAGCTGTGTGAAACGGAAGGAAAACTACTTCCCAAAAGATCGCTGAAGTCTCCCTCCCACACACGTATGCCTGGCACGGTGACTTCAGGCCTCCACGTGCGGAATCTACAAATGAAGCGGGAAGTCTCGTGGTCTGGATCCAATGGCTTGTGCTCAGGCCCAGCAAGGGACACAAAGGTAGGAATAAGGTGGGGTGTGGAGAGGTGCGTGCACCTGTTAGATAACCAGAGAGCAGCTCAGCATGTACCTCTGAGCCCACTGAGCCTTGGAACTGCACTGTTATCATACGTAGACCACATTCCTGCATCTCACTGGTTGATGAGAGAACCCATCCAGTGCCCAGAGCCCAGAGCCCTGGCAAGCTAGTCTGACAACGTTGACTATTTCCTCCAGCAGCTTTCAGCTGCCTAAGACATGCCCAGCCCCTTCTGGAAGCCTGGAGGCTGGTCCCAGACATGCCATTCCTATGCGTGTTTCCAAAGTGCCAAGCCCTCCGGGCCAGAAAGGATGGGAACGTGCGTACCATGCCTCTCTTTCCTTACAGCCCTCCGATCCCACTGTGTTACCGCAGTGGTGAAGACAGGTTTAAGTGGTCGCTCTACATAAGGTGGCAAGACGTACCTGAGGCAGACCAGACTCGCAAGCCCACTTGTTCCTCCATGTGAGAGAACCCCCAACTCCATCCACCACCTCACTCTGCATTCTGTCTCTCGGACGACTCAATCAGAACTCACTGGAGTATCATTCATTTGACTCTCTGTGCCACCAAAGCCTTGCTATGAAGACACACTGCTTTTCCTTTTTGAAGTTGGCTTTTTCCACACCGTGCTCCACCTGGCTGTGTGTTATCCCTGCACCAACCATCTCCACCCTCAGACTTACAATCACCATACTAAGGGGTCTGCCTGACAGGGTGCCCGCTCACATTGGGAGAGAAGGAAAAGATGATGATTTTGCTACATTTTAATGAACAAATGATACGCATACAATTAAAAGCATCAAGAACTCTGTTCATAAGTGCGTAGTGCAAGACATGTTTATAAGCCTGGGGTACCTACTGCCAGATGTGCAGGAAAGTTCTCTCCTGCCTTCTCCCAATAGTTACCATAGTAACAACTATTTGACATCCATCAACGTTGATTAGTTTTGCTTATTTTTGAACTTCATTACAGATGAAATCACATAACATGTACTCTCTTGTGTCTGGCTTCATTCAGTCAACATAATGACCATGAAACACTTATTAACTTTGCGGCTAGCACTAAAAGCCAAGGCATTTAGAAGTTCAACTGTGGAACTCTGCTCGTACTTTCTGACCGTGTGCCAAGGAACCCTACAGGTGCCACCGTGCAGAGGACAAAGGGCGAGGGGTGTGATTGTAGTGGCGGGTGTCTAAAACTGATGAAATTGTTTGTCTGTTTCACACGGGAGGTTTCTATTAAAATTTCTCTTGTTCCAAGTCTTGTAAACCAAAACCACAACATTGCTGTTGCATAAGGCTTTCAGAGAACTTTTAAACATGATGTATTTTTCTGTTCCTTGGCCAAAAGGTGAAAAAGAAGAATCAAAACACCAGTGATGTCTGCAGAATTTCAGGTGAGGAAAGCAGAACCTCTTTCCAATTCCTTTATTCCTATCCTGAGACCAGAAGGCTCCTCACAGCAAGAATGGTACTTAGAAATTTAGTACCCTAGACACCAGCCCTCTGCCCGACCCACCACCGCCCTTCCCATCTTGGTCACTAGGGGGTGGTGTTTCTAACAGCCCTGCCTGAACAACTAGATATTGGTGGTGTTTGGAAGGCAAAAATAGGAAAAACCAAGATAAAATGGTTCATAGTAAAAAAGTAGGCACCAATATCCTGTATGTCCATGTTGCTTGTATCAATTTCTGTTTTTCTGTCAGGTTTCAGGTCTTTGAGGGATTTAGATCCTGTCCATGCCCTTCCTGAAGGCACAAGGGAGATCTGTGTGGAACAATTCATTGAAGAACAAAAGAATATCAGGTTCCCTGAGTAAAGAACTCAACCTAGGATTTGTACTGTGGTCCTTAGCTCTCAGCTCTATCACTGGAGGAGGGAAGCAGAGTGGGGGCAGGACAGCCAGGCTTTCCTGCCATCCAGACCTTCTGACACTGTCCCAGACCTGGTAGAAACAGATACACATATTCTGACACACAGCCTTCCCTTATTTCGAAGCCCCTGTGGATGGTGAGGGAAATTCAATCCATATGTCTCTGATTCATTTATACTCAATTCATCAACATATTTTGTAAGAGCTGTTTCGTGTCCAAGCACCCTTTTTTAAAGCTCTTAAAACGCTGAGTCTTTTCTTCGAAACAGGAAATCATACTGTGCCAAGAGAAAAGGAACTTGAACCATCAGAGGTTCAAACTGGGTTCAAAGCTCCTGCTTCCCAAGAGACCCCAACCCCCTGCTCTCCTACACTGTGCCCAGGGACAGAGGTCCTCACAGCAGCCAAAGCTGATGAGGGAAGCCTGAGGAAGGAGCAAGCCTGAGCCATTGCATAGTAAAACTGTTCTGTTCACAGCCAGGGCCAGGCTCCTCGGAGACCACAGAGCCTGCAGGCTGCAGGCGGGAGGGGAACCAGGCCAGGAGCCCCATTCTGCTCCAGTAGAAGCTGCATCACGACCGGAACAGAATCACTGCAAGCAAATTCCTCTAGAAATGACCCAGGGCCGCTGATCTCAGCTCTATTCTTTTGCTCTTCAGCATGCTGGGGAACATAGCCGACTCAAGCCAGACAGGCGGGAGGACCCAGCCTCACCTTACCTCTCCCCACCTCACCTGTGGAGTCTCCTCTGTGATTGTACATGCACAAAAACATCCCTCTACCCTCTGGCCCAGTGAAGTGAAGGCTACCAAGGAGGCAGTAAATGAGCAGGTCCCTGTCTGCAAGCTGAGCAGAAAAGACATCTCGGAGCCACCATCAGCTCTGGGCTATGGACAGCAAAGCCCCCTCCTAAGCAAGGGGATTCTGATGCGAATGTGCACACACTTTGCCCACACAAATCTCTGACAACTGCCCTAGAGAGAAAGCAAAAAGTTCAGCAGGATTTTTCGTGTTAATCAATCCACAGGGACCAGGACAGAAAACAAGGACACAGCAATGTCAAATGTGATAAAAGTAACCTCAGTGCAGCAAAGCCGCCATGGCAAAAACAAAAACAGGGCTGCTTCTCGGCCTACAGAAAGCAGGCTTGATACTCAGCAGCATGGCTGTGAATGCCAGAGGATAAGGGATGGGATTTTAGAGGGAAGGGCACCATCACCTATAGCCAGGAAGGCACATAGAGTAAGAGACTGGACAGACATTCAACCATGTTCAATTCCTGCTCCCTCTCTGCCCCACTTTGGGGTTCGCTGGGTGACTTGTTTTGGGCAATGAAATGCAAGGACTGTAAGAACTCCAAGCCAAGCAGTAAGAGGCACACCATGTTTCTGCACAGCCTTCTACAACATCCCACAAAACACAAGAGAACATGCCCAGTCAGGCGTGGTGGTACGTTCCTTTACCCCAGCATTCACTTGGGAGGCAGAGGCAGGAAGACCACGAGTTCGAAAACAGCCTAGACTACATAGTAAGATCTTGTCTTTAAAAGAGCAAAAAGTTAAAGAGAACATGTCACTGTAGCCAGGAACCCAGATTGATAAACCTGAAACCCAAAAACAACTAATACAAAACCCAGAGCCAAACCTAGGCAAGCCCAGCTGAAATTTGCTAAACCCAGCCCACTGACAAGCTGAAATGAGAAAGGCTTGTTGGAAACACATACGTGTGGGTGGGGTTGTTACCAAGCATCCTGCAGCAAGAGCTGACTGAGACATGTGGTTACGATCTCACAAGCAGATTACAGAAGAGCACTGGTGTTGGCTCTACCGTCCATCCAAGACCCACACTGGCCAGTCCCGTCCCATAAAAAGGTCCATAGCAGCTGAATCTTCTCGGTCTGCTATTGCTAGTTTATGCCTGCATTTCACAACCATCTACTAAAGAAAAACTGCTGGCCTGTAGGGATTTAGCGGTTAACAGGGACATGACTCTGTTCTTAAGAAATGATAAGTAATTGGAGAAAAAATGATTAGGCAACAGAGTGCAGATAGGAACAATGACAGAACAAGCCTAGGGCATCAAGTCTGAAAGACAGAGCTAACAGAAGCACAGAGAAGGGAGTGAGCGTGGCCAGGGCTGGCTGGAAGGGCTTCCTGGGTAGGACTGGTCCCTGATGCCTGAGTCATAAGCAGTAAACAGGAGCGCTCTGCAGCCACTGCCCAGTCTCTCTACTCCAGGTAGCACACATGACTGCTTCCACACCTACTGTATGACAGGCCCACTTTGGTAGCCACCAGTTACCTAAAACTATTGAGCACTGGACAGACAGCTGGTCTAAAGTGAGATGTGCTGCAATTGTAACTTTCAAAACATATAGGTGAGAACGGACTTCAAATATCTCATTTTAAATTGCATAACATGTTGAAGTGATAACATTTTGATTACACTGAGCTAAATAAAATGCATAATTGGAAATAATGGCATTTATTTCTTTTTTTTTTTTAAATAAGGCTACTAGAAAACTTGAAAGTGGCTTTCATTACATTCCTTTGAAACAGCACAGCACTGAACTTTCAACCCAAATTTGGTTATAGGACTCCCGGGGGATCTTGTAAAAGCTCTAAAGCCCCAGCTTCATGTACCCAAGATCAATAACAGGAGAATCTCCTGCAGTAGGACACACACATAAGTAATTTGGGGCACTCCCCAAGTGGGTCCCCTGTGCAAAGGTGCAGCTCTTTTTCTAGTCTGGCAGAGAAACAAGGCTGGACATTGCTCAGTCCTCTGCGCGGTTGACTTTGGGGACTACACAAGCACTAGGTCCAAAGGGCAGAGAGCCAGCTCCTCACAGCTCCACTCCCCCAGGGGGCTGCTGAGAGAAGTCGGAAGAACACCCCTCTTCTTGCCTGGGGCAGTTACAGGCTCTGTCCTCAGCTGTGGGTCCCTGCACAGCACAGCTTTCTGCCTGCTGTGGCCACCAGGAGGTCAGTTTTCCAGAGAGCCATGGCTGCCTTCCAGGCTCAGCCCTTCCCAGCACTGAAATTGGTCTTCAGTTACTTAACTTCCTGAGCACACTTAGCTGGAGAATGGCTGCACTCCTGTATTAGGTCACAGAGAAGTTTCTAGCAACAGAATACACACACTCACATACATACATACACACACACACACACACACACATATACACATACACACACATGCAATTTATCTGAATATTAACAGAGTGTGATGTGAGGATAATACAACAATTAGCAGCGCTCAGCCAGCTCCCCAGAGGCAAAGTGGGCACCCCCGGGAGTCACAAATGTGTGAAGTGAGAGCTGGTGCTGCAGAGTAAATAAAGCTCCACAGCTGAAAACAGGGAGGCACCCAGGGCCCGCGGAGGACAGTGCAGCCCGGTCCTCCCCTTTCAGGGCTTCTGCAGTTGGCCCTGGGGAAAGGCTGGTAGGGCCCTGAGGGGCTGCTGCGTCAGCCTCTTCTTTAGCTAAAGGCACAGTCCCTGCTGTCACCTGGCCCCATAAGTTCTGGTTCTGAGCCACAGAATGCACCCCTGAATGCAGGGCAGGAGGAAGATGTGGGATCAGGAGAGCAGCAGGTGAAACACCAGCTGACGCCACAGGAGATGCTCCCTGTTGTCACTGTGACAGTGGCTTCACAGGCACATGCAATGTCAAAACTTCAAATCAAATGCTTTAAACATTTCCAGATGATGGTGTGTACATTGGGCTACCCCAGGTCTGCTAGAAACAATCCTTGCCAAACCGGGAGCCCTGGGCTGAGGAATGGGGCTTTCTGGGCCTTGGTTTCCCCAGTGTAAAGTGGGTAAAATAAAAGTGTACATCAGGAGCGTGCGCAGAATGCTGAGCCCAGAGGCCACTTGGGAATATCTGCTCCCATGTGTCACACAGTAATAATAGCTATTATCACAGTAATAATATGCGCAGTAGCATGTTTCTACACATCTACACACCTCTGCTGTCTCCCGCGAGGGAGACATGCTCCTTTCCCTTCAGCCTGGGAAGAAGAATCGAGGAGCATGGGAATCTTAGTAATGGGTTAATAGTAATGATGCTGCGAGTACTAATAGCAACGGCATGCTGGGATAGTAAATGTATAATGCTAGTATGTGGAATATAGATATATCAGCACATATTATCAAAATAATATATGGTATGGGATGAAATAAGGGTCATACGACAATAATAATTATCATTGTTAAATCTGGGCTGTGGAAGTGGTCAGGATAATGTGGGCTGAGGAATGAGCTGGCAGCCAGAGCTGAGAATTTATGGCTGTGACTTCTATCTTAGAAGAGCCTATGGCAGAGAAGGGTTACGCAGGCAGGTCCCACACAGGGCTCAACCCTAGCCTCTGTTTCCCAGCTGTGGGACTCTGGGCAGGTTGGTTAACTTCTCTGACTTTCAGTGTCCAGGTATACACAATATACTAACCAGATCACTGCCTGTGAGGGTCACAGGGAGTGCCCATGGGGAAGTCAGTGCTCTGTGCTAAGCACAGTTCCTGGCACACAACTGACGAAAGTATGCTAGCTATTTTCATCCCTCTGTTAGTATCTCCAAGTAACCAGAGAGCCACTGGGCTAGCCACTGAGCCGGGGGCCCAGGGACATCCAGGCTGCCCTTAGCCTGGTGCAATGGAAAGCAGATGACTCTGGATTCCAATGTGCCTGCATTCAAATCGCATTGACCATGTCCTGGCTACTCCTAAGCCTCAGCCTGTTATGTAAAATACTGTAATAACCTAGAGCATTACAAATGTACACTGTTTAACCTACACTTCCTGTTTCTAGAAATCCAGTCCAGGGAAACAATCTGAGGCGTGCAGAGAGATGTATGCACAACGACATCCACTGACACATTTTTAAAATACTCAATCCCCCGGGAAAACTGCAAGGTCTAATCCCAGAGACTCGGTATGTGAGGGCTCATCTGGACGCTGTGACACTTCTCCCCCGTTAAAAAGTGTGTTAGTGAAGAGTGTGTAAAGGCTTGGGGAAAATGTGTGCAACACGTTCCTAAGATGAAAAATGGTTTACAAAACTGGCTGGGTCATCATTTGCCTTAAGGCATCCACAATGAGTTGGGGACAATGGCCCCTCTGAGGGACACTGCCTCTGGACTTGTCCTCCACCCTATATTCCCCGCTCTTCAACAGGGCACAACCTGCACAACTGTACCCAGCAGACCTTCCTGTTTCACCCTGGACCCTGCAGGGCTCCCCTGCACCAGGCAGTGTGGCCCTTTCTAAAACAAATCAGTTCATGTCCCTTCCCGTGTCACACACGTCACAGGCTCCCGGTCCCACTGAATGGCTGCCAGAGTCTTCACCATGGCCTAAAAGCCTTTACGTGGCCCGGGCCTGTAAAAGGTTGTTGCTTCCCTCCAGCATCCCTGTTGTTCCATTATCCTCCTGAATATTTCTTAATCATGTCAAGCACAATCTCACCCCAGGGCCTTTACACTGGCAACTTTCTCCTCTAGAATGTTTTTACTCAAATACCTACATGACTCATGTCTCAGATATACTCAGATAACACCTTTTCCACTAGAGCATTTTTCAAGAGGCCTCCTATCAAAAATTACAATTTCCCAATAACACAAGGTCCTCCATCTCAATTCTATTTTTTCTTTAACATTTATCACCGTCTTGACATTTCATGCATTTCACTCATTTGCTAGTTATTCATCCCTCCCTACTCTAACATAAGCTCTCTAAGGCCTGGTTTGTTTGGGGAACAGGGCTATTTTCTTTTGTTAATGTTTCCAGTACAAAAGAAGTACTTAATAAGTTTCTGTTGCATGCATAAGATAGACACAGTACACTGTGTTACTTTTACATCAAGTGCTGCACAGATAGGTGTTACGTCTGGGTATCAGGAAAGCAGATAATTACTACTTTCCTCCTCTGCTTTTCTGTATTTCCTGAAACTTCTACAAGATCATACACTATTTAGTATCTTAGAAACAAAACATGCTGTGAACACTAGTGTTCACTAGGGAACAAAGAGTCTCTCCTTCTTGTATCACCCATGGCACTTTAAGGAAGGTAATGTCACTGTGCAGGTCATTCTGGAGGTCACAAAAGAGAATAAAGCAATGTACACTTTTATCAATAAAAACTTAGGTAAAATCGCTGCCCAAATCCTTCTCTCCTTCATCCAGGCGGTAGGTTCTGACCTCCAGACCAAGGCCTGCTTGTCCAGCCAGCCCTCCTGGGGGCCCAGACCTCCCTCCCCTGACTGACCACCACCTCTCACTCAGACCAGTTGGATGATCCCTCCCTCCAGGCCGCTGTTCTTAGGGTTCCTGCTGCCAGGAATGCTGCTCCCTGGAGGTCTGTGAGCTGTACCCCTTCTGCTCAGCCCGCCTTCCTCAGCAGGGAGGGGGTGGGGGCCTCTCCCATCCAGAGAAGCTCCCCAGCCCCTCCGATGGCCTGCATCCTGGGGGCTTCGGTCTCCTCCATCTCAGCACCATGTGACCTGTGCTGACCTCCAGCCACAACAGGATTGTAAGCTTCGTGATAGCAAGGACTGCTTATTTATTGCTAAATCCCAGTGTGAAAACTACTCAGTACTAATGAATCCTCAAAAACATTACATGAATGAATTGACAAAGAGAAGGAAAGAGGGAAGGAAGGAAAGGAAGGAGACAGGAAAGGAGGCCATCCCTAGGCCACCCAGATAAGGATTCTTCTGTAAATATCTATGGAAAGAGTGAAATCTGTTATACCTGGTAACCCCACCCCAGCATAGAAAATCCTTAATGCAAATCCTCCATAAATGGTCATGACTGCCAAAGTCTCCAGCCACTCCAAAGTGTACAATCTCAAAAAACAATACCAGCCCACTGGTAACTCCCGGGATAATTTTCCATTTGCTGTCCACCTTCTTCTCCTTTGAGCCTTTTCCCCAAGCACCTAAGGCTGTCTGCTTGTTCCTATCTCCTCCACCCAGGCCACAGACCGCTGGCTTCTAGCCCTGATTGGTGCAGACAGCATGGTTTCTAGGACAACGTGGACTCAGTCCGCTGGCCTCCACATCTGTGAGTCTGGTGTGTGGTGATGCTTGCGGAAGACATCTGACCTCCAAGATTCTCACTTTTAAAAATATCAGCCACACCCGTCTCAGGAGAGCTGCCGATTTCTTTAGTCCTAAACTTAGTCCCTGAATACATGTGACCCAGAGAAACACCAAGTTTTAGATGAGTGGATACTATGACCTCTTCTCAGATGTTGGTCACAGCTTTGAAAGGGAAGCCATGCCAAGTTAGGAATGAGACTATCTGCATCTTAACTTTTCTGAGAAAGGAAGGGCAGGAATGGTCAGGCCTCTTGTTAAATCAGCACTTAAAAGGAGACTTTGGAAGGACCAGAATACAAGCAAAGAATTAGGACAGATTCACACTATTTTAGAGCTGGAAAAAGGAATTAGCAAAAGTGGCAAATGTATGTCAGCCATGACCAATTGATGGGAGATAAATAAAGTACTGTGAAGAGGAGTATTCTGTGTCTGAATTCAAGCCTAATCATGCTATGATTAATTAGTGATGTCTGCCATGGGCACAAGAATAAGAAGATCACACATCTGACCCTCATCTGTGGATGGAGGGAGGGGTGAATGTTCTTTACTCACAGCTCTTGAATTCTTTACGTTTTCATAACTCACCTGTCAGATGAGTGTCCCCAAGATTGTAAACAATTCCCAGGGTGTCAAAACTCCACCCCTTTCCATCATACTCCAAGAAATTAGAATGCAAATAAGTGAAAGCACCATGAATCTGCCCCAATTTATTATGAAGTAAATCTTCTGCAAAAGTCAGCATATTTATTAATATTAAACTTGTTAATATTTATTAACAAGTTACAGCCATCCTGTCTCACAGTAGACCATCCTGCACAACAAGGCAAACAAGAAGCGTGTCTCTCAGTCTCCTTCCTGCCTCACAGAGATGTGGCAACACCCAAGAGCAGCCTTCCAGGCAGCACATTTCTACACTGTCCACGACTCGGACCCAGCTGCAGGCTTCTCTGAACAATGTCATGCACTCCTGAGAAATTGAGTGGCTGGACAGAGGGAACGCCATTAATAACTCTGTCCCATGGTGTCCTCCTTGAAGGGCCTGGTTGGACTCCAGTCATGGCAGCTCCACAGCCAGTGTCACCTGCAAGACACCCACTGCCTGACCACAAAAGCCAGGAGTTCAGGGTCCTGTACCAAACCAGTCGCCTTTGGACATACTGCTGTACCCGGGGTTCTGGAGGGACAGAGCTCCTCTGAGCACCCAGAAGGGAGAGCTGGGCTTTCCCACTTGCAGTCCATGTGCAGTCAGGGTATTGTCTCCCTGGAGGAAATGAAGCCACCCTGGGGAGGCAGACCACAGGTCTGCCCAAACAAGAAGGTGTCTATACTTCCGTACAAGTGCCGTAACAAACTGCCACCAACTCAGTGACTTACAACAACAGAAGTTTCTTCTCTCATCTCTCAAATATCACTATGGTGATATTTAAATTTTTAAAATTCATTGCCGAGGATGGAAGTCAGAAATCAGCTTTGTGGGACTGACACCAGGTGAATGCAGGCTCTAGGGGAAAATCTGCGCTTTGCTTGTTCAGTTTCTTTCCCTTGAGCTGATGACTGTAGCATCCCAATCTTCAAAGCCAATACCTTCAAATCTCTCCTCTGGCCTCCTGTGCCAAATTGCCCTCCACCTCTCTTATAAGGAAATGTGTGATTACATTTAGGGTCCATTGAGATAACCCAGGATAATGTCCCACTGCAAGGCCCTTAATTTAATCACTTCTACAAGAATTCTTTTGTCATTAACAGGTAGTAATTACAGGTCCCAGGGATGAGGGCATGACTGGGTCTTTTTGGGGAGGAGCATTATTCTGCCTACTCTCAAGACATATTTTAACTTTATGTGAACATGAATGGTTTTTGTTCTCTTAACAAGGAATCTCAAACAGATGGAGAAGCATTGATGCCAAAGAAGAATCCCAATTTGGATTGCAAAGTTAAATATCTATTTTCTTCCTGCAAAAAGCCAATTCTACAAGATATGATCAATAACTATGATGATATTTAAATTTTTTAAAATTCATTGCCGAAAAGGCACATTGCCATTGATCTCCCTCAAAATTCTCCTCTCGATTCCCATGAACTTAACCCATCATTCTTGTCACTTTCCGAAGTAATTCTAGAAGTCCTTCCTCACTGGTGTCTTTAGTGCACTCCTGTGGCTGCCTCAGTGTCCTGAATTGATTTCGAATGTTTATTTTCATAGTCATTTTTGACACTAGAGAAGAGCCAGAGACCTCACACAATGCCAGATCTACTGAATAAGGTCAATGAGGGCACACTGTGGTGTTTTTAGGAGCCTGTCTTTCTGCTGGATGGCACAGGACATTGATATTCACCACATCTTTGATCACATCACATAAAGACACTCACAAAATAGGACTTCCACACCTGCTTTTGAAAGCAGAAGATGGATACATGTGTTTGAAGTGAGGGGGAGTATTTTGAGGGGCATTAGTGACAATATGTGTTTTACTGTAATTTTTTTTATTTTGAAGAGAATAAAACTGAAAGAAATAGAATAGAGACAATCAAAACAAAACAATGAATATGATACAAGACTTCAAAACAAGATAAAAGGAAACCAATAATGGCTACCATGGTGCCTCCTGTTATCTTCAAAATAACATCCTACACCATCAGGCACAATAAAATCAAACAAAACAGAGCAGAATAAAACCACTCAAAACCAAAACAGTGAGCACAATACAGGATTTCAAAAAAGACAGCAGGAATACAACAATGGCTATCATAATGCATCTTGGTATCTTCAAAGTAGCTGTGTATATCATCAGACATAATAAAATCAAACAAAACAGAATAAAATCAATCAAAAGAAGACAAGTAAAGCAATAAAGGGCTTTGAAACAAGATAACTGGAAATCAATTATGGCTACTGTAATACATTCTGTTATTTTTGAAATAACTGTCCATGCCATTAACTATGATAAAATCAAAGAAAACAAAACAGAATAAAATTAAGCTAAACAGAACAATGAAAACAATACAGGGTTTTAAAACAGGATATAGGTTAGCAATGGCCACTGCCTTCCCGCTCTAGACATCTCCTCCCCTTTCACCTTCACAAAATCTACTGTGCACTTTGGATTCCGCTAACTCTTTTAGTTTTTTACACTAGGGAGACAACACAATGTTCACCCATGTGACTCTGAACCGTTTCACCCACGAAGATGATCTCAAGTTGTATCCAATGATAACCTCAAGGTTATCATTCTTTATAGCTGAGTAGCTTTCCATTGTATAGAAATGCCATATCTTTCTTGTCCATTCTGCAATGGATGGACAAGCTACCCCTGCTTTTTTTCTGATTCCTTGTCACATAGAACATTGTTTTCTCTCCTTTGACTTTCAGTCTATGAATTTCCTTTCAAGGTAAATGTGTTTCTTGTATAAAGCATATTGATGGATCTTGTCTCCTGTTCCATTCTGCCTGAGTTTCTTTTTATTGGTGAACTGAGGCCATCTACATTAATGGTTATGGCCAGCATGCCCTGGCTCGTCTCTGCCATGCTATTTTCCTGTCGTTGACTGCCTACTTTTCTCCTCCAGTCTATTGTCTGCCCCACTGGATGATCCTCCTCCAGCACTGTTCCTGGAACCATGGTCTTTTTTTATATCTCTCTAAATGCCTTTCAGTATTCTTTGTAGAGTTGGTTTGGTGGTCATGAATTCCTTCGGTTGTTCTTTGTCATGGAAGTATCTTGTTTCTCCATTAATTTTGGATGATAGTTCTGCAGAGTACATCAATTTGGGTTGGAAGTTGTCTTCTTTCAGGACTTGAAATACTTCACCCCAAGCTCTTCTTGACTTGATGGTTTGTGTTGAAAAGTCTGTCGTGATTCTGATAGGTTTTCCTTTATAGGTGATCTGCTTTTTTTCACTAATAGATTTTAATATTCTGTTCTTGTGTTGAATTTCTGGGATCTTGATTATTATATGTCTGGGTGTAGATTTATTTTGATTATGGCTATTGGCATTCTATATGCCTCGCTTATCTTTATCTCACATCCTTTTCCTGTGTTTGAAAAGTTTTATGCTATTCTATAAATAGAATTTTAATGTCATTTGCATTGACCTCTGCTTTTTCATTGACACCTATGATTTATTCTTAAGTTATTTTGCATTGCATTGTCTTACAGCAGTTCAATTGCTATTTCTTGATTCCTTGTTATTTTTAAAAGATCTTTCACAATCTCAAGCTGCACACTTGTTTTCAAGGTCTGAAAGTCTATCTTCAGTTTCTTTCAAGCAATTTCACCAACTTTCAGTGGAGTTTTTAAATTCCTGGATATCTCTTTGACTCTATTTCACGCATTCTAAATCTCTCCTATATTGTTCATTTATGGTTTCTTTCATTTTCCTATGTGTCTCTATTTTTATCTGTGTATTCTTTAGAGATGCTTAGCAACTCTTGTATTATATTTTTCATTTTTTCTTTTACCTGAGATAGTATTTCTGTTTTAATTGCTTTCATAGCCTCATGAAGTTGTCTCTTTACTTCAGTTGCCATGTGCAACTCCCAATCACTTCATCTCTTGGACTTTCTCTGTTTGGGTTGCAATCCAGGGACTGCCTTTTGTTTCTTTATCCTGACATTTTCTTCCAAACAAGTGGGTAGCGGGGTCCTAGACACTTCCCACGTTGGCTACAATTTCTCCAGAGTGTGACTGTTTGGTGCTCCTGGGTTCTGCTGCCCAGTGCTGGGTATGAATATCCCATGGTGGCCACTGGGTGTGCTGGTGTAGGGCTGGCTGCTATTTTTCCCAGCCTGTGCTGGCTACTTGGGGCAGAAACCGCCCAAGGGCTCCTGAAGTGTGCAAGGGCCAGCTGTGCCTCCCTACCAGGCAGTGTCTTCTGATGGCTGCTGCAGTGGGCAAGGGGGCAGGGTCTTACAATATACTTTTTTTTAATTTAAACATTCACTATATTTTTCATCACACTTTGTTAGTGCAGAGAATGGAGACAAACAAACATGAAGAGAAAAATGAGAGAATCTTTTCCCATCACCACAGATGCCAACCACTGGTGGCTGAGTCTCAGGACCTCGAGACTGGAATCAGGAAAGGTGAGGAGTGAGCCGGGCAGCCAGCCAAGTCCTGCTTACTTGCCCAGCATGTCTCATCTTGATGGGTGGCTGCCAGTTTCTCTGCTCCACAAACAAGGGAACCCAGTCTTCTGCAAGGGCAAGGGAATTTCCTAGGTCACACCGCCCATAAACATCAGAAGAATCAAGATGTACACAGCTCCTGTCTGACATAAAGCCATGCTATGTCCCCCACAGAGTACCTTCCCTGGTGGATGCACCTGGTCACCATAATGGCCAAAGTGAAGTCTGAGCCTGGAGCCAGCATCACAAACACAACAGGGTTGGAATAAGTGACTCCCAGGCAGCCCTGGAATCAACAGCAGATTCTCACTTATGACTCAGTAAGGACCCTGTGTTAGTTACTGTTCTCGTTGCTGAGACGTAATACTCAACACACAAAGTTAAAAGAGGAAAAGTTTATTTGGCTCACAGTTTGTAGAGGTTTTAGTCAATAGCCAGCTGGTTCCAAGGGAGGGTGGCTTGGCAGAGGGGCATCACAGAGAACAGTTCATGGCACCCACAAGATAACAAAAGCAACAAGAGAGAAAAACAAGACTCTGTCTCTTATATAGTATGCACACTGTCTGATCTAGGGCGGAGTAGTACTCACACCCTTAATCCAAGTCAGAACTGTGCCAAACCAGTCAGGGCACTGATTTACTAATTACACACCCTTAATCCTGGCATCATACACTCTACATGCAGCCCCTCTATAAAAAGCCCCATGAGGCTTCAGGGGGACATCTAGATACAAACCACAAGAGATACCTGTAATTATCTCTGAGGCCTCCTTGGCTTTGCTGCAGAGTCCATCTCACAGTAGTAGCCCTATACTCACCTTCTTTAGGTAGCCATGATTCACCGAACGTTTCCACAGCGCATGGCGGTGTTAGCTTCCCCAGCCCACTGGGAAACTGAGGCTCAGGCCACTCACACTAGGGAGCCAGATCTGATGGGAGCCCTCCCTGACCCCAAATCCCCCCATACAAAGGGAGTATGCCTCCTCCTTAGTCCTGCTCAAGGACACAGAGTTTTGGGATACAAAGTCTTTGGAAAAAAACATTGGAGGTTTGAAAACCTATATTATTATTGTTTTGATTTTTGCTTTTGTTGTATATGTCTTTTGCTTTTTTTCTTTTCCAATGTTTCTCTTTTTAAAAAATAAAAATAAAATAAATAAAAATTAAAAAGCAAAACATTGGAGGATGCTCCTGTTGCAGCAGGCTTTGAAAGCAAGTAGGCTGTTGCAAGGTCTTGAGGAAAGAAATGACTTTTCCTCCAGCAGCTTCCCCAAAGGAGGTCCCTGCCCACCTTGGAGAGTGCTGGGAGGAGGACTGAGGCCATATCCATAAAATACTCTGCCTTCCTGAAAAGAAAGAGGATACGTAGTCTGCAAGCCTGGGTCCCCAGACATAGCCTGACACAGATTCACAAGTAGCACCTACGGGCCATCTGATGTCCACAGCTCCAGTTTACTAAGCAAGATCCAGTGTCCCACAGATGAGAATCCACCTCCCTAGACACTAACTGTTATCAGGGAATAGCTTAGACAATTGGAAGACTATGTTCAGTGTTTTCTACCATTGTGAATTAGTGTTGCTCAGAATATATCTATCTAAATGCATCTAATAGACTGAGTTTGATTGGTCAAATGCTTATAACAGAATGATTAGTAGGAATGTAATGGCTAAATGAGGGTAGACGTTTGCAGATCTTGTTTAGACAGACAGTGGCTCCCTAACACCCTTGGTGGTTGGTACTCAATTACCACAAGATGTAGTAATGAAAGTGTCTCACATTCTGTAAGGGGTTCATCATCTTCTTATCAAAGGTCACATTCTAGAACTTAATGAGGCCCTCAGAATATGACCTGGTTGGGAAGCCACATAAAGAAATAGGAAGAGAAAGTCTCTCCTGGAGAGGAAGTCTTAGTACAAGTAGCTTCACCCTGCCTCTTCTTACCACCAGCCACCTTTGACCTGGTCAGTGAAGGAGTCAAAGGGTTGGGCCCGAGCTTGCTGCCCAGAGGCTGCCAGCCTTCCTGGAGCCCCTGGAGTACGTTCCCTCCAGCTGGGAGCTTTCCCATCAGGCCACTCCCTACCCTCAGGCATCAACACTCTTGCCATTTGGGAGAAATCTGCCTGGAATCAGTGGGTTTGCCTTTCATACCTCGTTCCTCTCCTACTCAACTGATGACAGATCAGCCGCAAATCTTCAAACAGAAACTTTAAGTGATAAAATGGGCAACAAACCCATCGAAATTGCTTTGTCCTCCATTTGAGCTTGGAAACTTACGGAATAAGTTTGGGTCTAAAGATTTATCCCTGGTCATTTTGGTGTCCATTTTGGTGTCCATCCTCATGATGGGAATAAAGGTGTCATTTATTCTATTTTCCCCAAATGCCACTTCAAAGAAAATCACATATCTAAGCGAAATCTCCTTTGATTTTTTGACTTTTTATTTTTAAGTGATGAATGACCCACAAGAAGTTTCAAAAGCAGCACAGAGAAGTCCCATGTCCCAGTCACTGTTTCCCCCAATGGTGATAAAAATTTATAATGAATGCATTATTGAACCAGTACATTGTCACGATCCTGATCATATGTCACTAGACAGCCTTGTCTCCTGCTGCCGTGGGCACTGTCCTTTTATAGCTTCTCAGTATTCATTTCCGAATAGAAACCTGATTTCCTACCAGGTATTATCTTTCCTCCACTGTGTGCCGTGTAAATGGGAGGATAATTTTAGGAAATAACTTCTAAAAGGAAGCCACAATGACCTTGCCTCCCATTCCCCATCTGAAAAACAGCAGGGCAACCCTAGGTCACCTCAACCATACTGTTTTACAAAATGTTAAATGATCTGCCAGCTCATCGCATAGTGGAACAAAATCTTATTTCTTCCCATGTGCAAAACTGGCCAGCACTCTCTTCCTGGCCTCACTACATCCTGAAGGTCCCCAGCATCTCTCCATCAACTTCCAAGTGCCTGGATAGTTAGAATCAGTTCCTGATGTATATAAAATGAATCTAGTGTGAATCACCCTTGATTACTATAAAATGTGAGTGAGCTGGGCTGGGATAATGTCCATTCAAGAAGAGCCCACTCTGTGTCACACAGTCCCTGGAGGCAGTCACCTCTAGATGCTGCTGAGACTCCACCACCCTCCCAGCTCTCCTCTGTTTACTAGGCACTGTGGCAGACAGTCCTCAGCACCCGAGCTCCTCCTCTCCAGCTAGGGACCTCACACCTTCTCTGTCTAAGGGCTTCCTCCAGCTCCGTGGGAGAGCGCTTGGTCCCAGTCAGGTACAACCCACAAGTGTGTTGAATTCACACCACTGTGACAACCCACACTACTGAATGACACGGGTTCAGCCAACAAATGTCCTATCTCCTCTATCTTTGGTAGGGAGCAAAGTGGGGCATGTTCCACCAAGTGTCTCCGATGGTCACTAGCAGGGTTGAGTTCCAGCTGCCCACATTAATCACCTGTCACACTGTCTTTGATTTCTTTCCTTCCCCTCTCCCCACTACAGGTTCCCTATGCTTCTGGGAATCACTTCCCAAATCGGTTACCCACACTTCAAGTACTAATCCCAGCACTGAGTCACGGGTGAACCAATACAAAGACAGGAAAGTGGGAAAGGATTTAACAGCTTGCCCCAAAGAAAGAACAAAGAGTCTGGTAGAGAAGACCACTAACCATCAGGTACCGGAGCCACTAACCAGGTTTGGGTGACTAATGTTACCCAGCTGAAATAATAATACTTAGATACTCTGGGTTAAGTAAAATATAGTATTGGAATTAATGCTTCTTTGTTCTTTTTTACATGTAGTAGTGCCTCTATGAGAAAATTTAATATTCTGTACATGACTGGAATAGATTTCTATAAAACAGTGCTCACTGAAGGAAGGTGTCAGATAACAGGATGTTACTTCTGCTCTCGTGAATGCTGTTAACATGATAAAGTGAATATGCCACAGGGCTATGGAAAGTGCCACAATTACTTACATGTCTAGTTATTTCCACAGTTATAGTAACTCACTGATAAGAACTGTTTTAACCCAGTGCAAGGAGAGTGCGAAGAGGTACTCTCACATGCTGATGGTGAACCTTTTCAATTGGTCAAATTCCGCTGTAAGAATTGCTTCTTTGTTTTGAGGGGACACTAGGGCCTCTCACGCTAGGCAAGCACTCTGTTCCTACACCTCCAGCTTAAAGCATTTTAACAATACATTTATCCTCACCCTTAACGAAGTAATCCACCACCAGGAATCTAAACTATTCTCCTTGGTAAGTCACCCTAACCAAAGAAAAGGATATATAGAAAGATGTTCGTTTCACTGTTATTTATAACAGTATCTACAGATTAAATGTCCAATAAAATTTAAAATTTAAATTTAAAAGATCAATTTTCTTGGCCCGAATAGCATGCAATCCTTTAAAAATGATGGTTACTATAATGATTATGTAATAGTACAGAGACTATTTATGACACAGCACTACGGGAAAGCAGAGACATAAAGCTGCATTTATGGCGAGATAGATTTGTAAAAAGGAAAATGAGGAATCGTGCCAAGATGGAAACAGTGGTTATTTGTGGTGTCAGGATGAGGGGGATTTACTGTTTTTCTCAAATTCCCAAGTTAGCTTTATGGGCATTTGCTACTTTAATAGCAGAGAACACAGGAAATGGCCACTGTCTTTCAAATGTGTCCTGCAAGACTTGGTATTTGTTTGCAAAAAGTGTGTCTGTGTAGAGCGTCCTTCCATTCTGTTACATTTATGCTGTAAAAACGATCTTTTCCTCTGACAAAAAGGAACATAGGTAAATCTAGTTCCAGCAGCTTGTGAAACAAGGAGGCCACTGTGAGAAATGGCGTTTATCTGTGGCAAGTGGACTGTGAACAGGACAGAGCACCTGGGGTTTGTAAGGAGCAAATCACACCCAGCCACAGAAGTGATGTCTTGTCCTGATTGACGAATACGAGCCAGTGGCAAGGAGCCCAGAGGCAAGATGAGAGAGTGAGACTTCAGGGCAGCGGCTGACAGGGCATCTACCAAAAGCTACCTTGAAAAATTAATCCAAATTGGCTGGACTATGTATGCTGTCAGCTCCCAAAGCTAACAAGATCATAAGCTTTATTTCCAAGGGCTTATCTTTCAAGACATTCGTGGAGCTTCTGCGAGGCTCGCATACAAGGCTTACAGGCGCCTGGATGAGGGTAACAGAAACTCAGATGAGATGGAAATACTCACCAGGAGGCAGGAAGCAACATAACTTAAGATAAAATACACTTTCTTTCTTGAGTAGAAAACCCCGTGATCGGGCAGGCTATGGAGAGTTTGGAGTAAGGCCTGGAGAAATGTGTTAACGTCTTTATTAACAATCTGGAAGAAGATGTAAACAGAACATTAACTCAGAAGAATAAATCTGCTAGAGCCAGAAATTTAGAGGAATAACAGAAAAAGCCAGAAATGAACAAAGCCAGGAGCAAAGAATTATGGGAGAGTTAGAGTAGGAAAGACAGGATTTCATCTAAGGCACAAACTCTACAGAACGGCAAAACATCTTAGCAATCAGGAGAATAATATTGTCATGAAATACTTTTATAACAAAAAGAAAAAAATCACTACTAGGGCAAGACATCCACTGGTTTATGCTCTTTAAATATTGATTACTGAAAGCTTCATTTTTGGCACCCTTTTAATTTTGTGCCCAAGGAACAGTCTCTTACTCTTAAAGGGGAAAAGCTGAATAACAAAGTGAAGAGCAGAGGCCACCTGGAAAGAGCAGAGTTGGGAGACCCTTGTACCACGTGCTGTGGGCCCCGCTCAGTCTGGGTCAGGAGCCAGGGGACACTCATCGGGTGGCCTGTTAGCAGCAACTTGGAAGGAATTCATAAAGGCAGAGAAATCAGTCAAAACGTGAAGCAAGAGTGCCTTGGGAAGAGTAAGGGAAAATATGGCCCAGTTGATGAAAACAAAACAGGACCATGTGGAGAGGGGACGTAGAAAGAAAGTACCGTGGCCAAAGTGCCTTCTAAAAACTACAAAGACTTTCTGCAGGAAGCTAGCTGGGGCAAAGGGGCTACAAAAGTGGACAGCCCCAATAGGGACAGGAATGCAAAATCTGGATTAATTGTGTTCACTAAACTTGTTCCTTAGCCGCCCATGTATTCCCTGAAATTCTTAAGAATTTATGAAATAGAAAGTCCAGAATTCAAACCAATAAAAGGGCAAAATGTTTTTTACTCTTTTGGTGATTTCTTTAGATATGCAAAAACTTTTTCATAAGATGAGATCGCATTTGTTGATCCTTTGAAGTACCTTCTATAGTTCGGTTGCTCATGAACTCTGCCCACCCTTGTGTTCTTGAGATTTCTACCTACTTTGTTTTGCAGTAGATTTAGAATTTGTCTTAATATTTAGATCTTTAATCCATTTTAGTTTAGTGCATGGTGACAGACATGGGTCCAATTTAAGTCTTTGGCATGTGGAAAACCAATTTTTCCAGCATCACTTATTAAAGAGGCTATCTTTCTTCCAGTAAACATGTTTGGCCCTTTTGTCAAAGATAAGGGCTAAGTGTGTTTTTAGTTCTGTCTGTATCTTCTATTCTCCTCCATCAATCCTCATAAAAGATGTGGTATTTGCACATAATGGAGTAATACATAGCTGTAAAGAAGGATAAGCTAGAGGTTTTTATAGGTAAATGGATGCACCTAGAGACCATACTCATAAGAGAAATAAATCAGAGTCACAGGTATGAATACCATATTGTCTCACTGGTGTAAGAAACTGAAAGTAAGATCCAAAAGTTTACAATACATACAGTGAAAGGGAAAGAAACTGCTCAAAGGGAAATTACACTGCTTGATCAATTCAGCATGCTTGTATCTGGTAACATGAGCAACTATTTTGAAGATAACACTATACAATGTAACAATCATGGTTAAATTCCTATAATCTTGTTTTGAAATCCTGTATGACTATTGTTGTCATTGTTGCTATTGTTGATGTGGTTAATGTTGTTGTTTGGGTTTCATTATTGCTTTGTTTGTTTGCTTGCTTGCTTTATAGTGTTTTGATTTTTCTGTATTTTGCCCTTTAAAATTAAAAAAAAATGCAACCATCGAAGGAGCATAACATCAAGAGTCAAGTTCTAACCTTACTCTTCCCCTAAAAACAATGTCTTGATGTCTTGCACCTCAAATTCTCCACAAAAAATGGAGAGGATGCAAAAATGCCTCATCTCTTATTCTAGCCTTCGTGACCCAGTCATTACTAAATGTTCATATGAACACTGAAAGTAGAACTTGGTGGGGTGAATCACACACTTGGGGACAATTCGTAGCACAGAGTCCAGTTCCTCATGCATATACTAAAAGCCTTCATGTTGTGAGGCAGGACAGTGGAGCTGACAAAATGACTTGGAACTTGTCTGGGACTTTGATCCTAAGGGCAGCCATGGGGAGACAAGCCCTGGCTTTGGAAGGAATGGGTTCTTCAGGCTATGAGAATGAAGGACTCAATACTAAATGCCTTAGGTTCGCTCCCCTCTCTCTGTTTCTCCGAACCCTTGCTGCCAGGATGATGCTACCCAGCATTCAGATGCACATTTTCCCCAGAACCTGTCGGGAAAGGTGGAGTCACATGGCAAAGAAGTGAAAAGAGGAATCAAGCTCTGCTCCAAAAATGATTCAAAGGGCTTGGGCGCTGGTGTCTGTGTATTATAACCAGTGATCCAGAAAGAACTGCTCCAGCCATTACCCCAGCTCACTGCAGGGTTCCCATACAGAGAATCACACGCAGGAACTAGTGGCCAGAGGGGAACCATGCTTCCCACAGTTAACCGCTGAGCCAGCAGCCCACGACTTCCCATGGAGAACGCCCATAAACCCCAGGTGGCCCACATAGCTTTCTACCATCTTCTGTGAATTTGCGCAAGCCTCAGCTAATTTACCCACTTGACAGCAGGCACAAGTGTGTAGGACAGAAAGAGACACTCAGCAAATGTCAAAGAAAGGCCTAAGCAAAAGCACATGGCGTGGAGATGACCTTTCAGGGACAGGAAAGCTGCATAGCAAAACATAAGCCTGTGAAGGAAGACATGGTGTTGGTTCAATTCAATGAGAGACTCCTCAGCCTTAGAGACGAGCTGGAAGGGGAAGAAGGAGACAGGGTGTCCCCATCCATCAGAACCACAGGCCCCTCTCAGAACCACACTTGACCTCAGTCCTGCTGTAGGTCAGCATCTGCCCTGGTCTTAGGCAGCAGAATTACTGATGGTGCAGGAAGAAGATGCTGACCAAAGGGGCAGAAAAGAGATGCCCTGAGTGGTACCCTAGCACAGGCATTCCGGAAGGTGCTTCTGATTCCTCATGACCTGCTAACCCTGAATAAAGCATCATTACTAAGACCTCCTTCCCCCATCCATCTTGGTGGAGTTTTGTTTTGTTTTGTTTTGTTTTGCTGTGACAGAGTCTCATTATGTAGTTCCATCTAGCCTTAAATCTAGCTCACAATGTAGCCCAGGCTGGCCTCACCCTTGACAATCCTCATACCTCAGTTTCCCAAGTGCTGGGATTATAAGCATGTGCCACCAGCCTAAACTACCCCCCTACACACACACACACACACACACACACACACACACACACACCACACACACACACACACACACACACACACACACACACACTTATACACACAAAGTTTTCTATGAGTTGCCCACCTAGAAAAAATAAAAGAAAAAGAAATGTGGAGAACAAAAATGTGGCTTAAAATTTTAAGTCAACCATCCTCACCAATAGCTCCCCTAAAAGATTCAACCAATAGCTAATTTCAATCGGCATCCTGCCACCTGAGAGATGCCCTAACTCTACCCAGAGCGTTACCTTCTGAAATCCCACAGCCTCTCCTAGCCTGTCTATACTGACTTACTAGTTCCTCTGCACAAAGGCGCAACATCCTCCATTCATGGCTAATGCACAGTGTTTCTGTGGTCTTGATTTACATCTCACAGCCTTTGCTGGTTATGCTAAAACTAACAGTAACCTAATAAGCATATACTGCAACACGGACTCAAAACTATGTGGAATCAATATGCTTAATCCTCATGGCACCCTTCCGTCATACATGTTAAAACTTCATTTTACAGGTGGAAAACACCAAGGCCCAAGACCAGCAAATATGATGGTTAGTTTTATGTATTCACCTAACTATAATATTCACTCATTTGATCAAGCCCCAATCTAGCAGTTACTGTGTTTTCTAGATGTGATTAATCTATGTACAATCAGTTGAGTTTAAGTAAAGCACTTTACACTTTGATAATGACAATAAGCCTCATCCCATTGATTGAAGTCCTCAGAGGAAAGCCTGAGATTTCCCAAAGAAGAAATTCTGTCTCAGGACTACATTGTCAGCTGAATTTCCAAGTTGCTGACCTGTGTTCCTATAGATTTCAGCCTTTCTAGCCTTTATTATTCCATGGGCCATTTCCTTACATCACACACACACGCACATGCACACGCACACCCAGGCATGCACGCATGCAGGTAAGCTGGAAGGGGGTGATAGGCGGGTGGATGAATCTCTTGTCTTCTAGCGTGAGGGAACAGAGTAGAGCCCAATGATACAGAGTGCTGAAAAGATGAGGTGACTTAGCTTCAGTACTGTTCCTCAGTTGAAGAGGCATAAAAAGCTCACATTACACAAAGACAAAAGCATCAAAACCCCATCTACCCATGCCAGCCTTACATGCTCAATAAAGCCCCAACAGAGAAACCTTAGGGGACAGTGATACACAAAGGCTGAAGCCTTCAGCAGCCAGGTCACAAGTTTTCCTTGCAAAACAAGTAAGGGGCAAGGCATAAAAATCCTTCCATGACCCCCTTTTCCCTACAGAGCTCTCTCTTTAAGTAAGAACGTCTTCCATTCCCTCTGAGAACCAAAATACAAACTGAGCCTGGAGCTGTCTGTATCTAAGAGGCCAGAGCCGTGCTGGCTGGAGCACAGCACCTGGAATCCATCCTCTGGGACATCGGTGGAAAATTTTACACTACAGACATTCCTCTGTGGGTCCTTGGCCACCGACTTAGATTTGCTATGCTTCTGAATTTCCTCTTGAGTCTGAGATTCTTCCTATAATACATCCCACATTCCTCAACTATCCAGACATCTGGAGGAGCACACCCGCTCTGCTTCCAGTAGCACAGGGGTCTTGGTGCAGGCACACAGCACCATGGCACAGAATACCTTAGCTCACACAACTCCAACTGGCAATAGCATGCTTCAGTGAGACAAGATTTTATGAGATGTGGAAGACACGTATCCACACTTAACTTGGAAGACAGTAATGTTTTGTTGCATGTAGGAATGTCCAGAAGAACTCCTGTGTGAGATTCCTTCCACCTCAGACACAGGCAGGTTACTGTCTTAAAGAAAAAGGTAATTCCCACCCTGCTTTTGAAATGCATTGTACTGTCTCTAATGAAGATGTGCATTTCTAGCATAATTTTGTCATCCCCATTGCAGGCTGAAACTGGGTCTTCATAATGTTTGGCCACTTGGTCCTTGTTGTGCGGCTTCCTTTGTCATATTTTTCAAGGACGAAGATTACAGCTGCTGGCTTCTCACTTTGTCCTCAGCACAATGTTTTGACTCTCGGCGAGTTATCTTTGATGGCCTCATACTGGTACCACTTCTTAGCTATCAACACTGAGTTCAGTAGCTTCAAACTGTGCTCGTGTGTGTGTTTGTGTGTGTGTGTGTGTGCGCGCGCACACACACGTGTACCTGTTTCCTGGCTGTCTGCCTTCTCCAAGTACTTGCTGCAGCCTGAGCATCAACACTTCCATGTCATCTCGTCCCTTCCCACAGCCAACCCTTTGCAGCTGAGCCCAAGAGAATTATAACTGTAGAGCAACAAGAAGGCATGTTCAGGGCGGCACAAAGGAGAGCTCAGGAACAGATAATCTACCTGGAAGGGCTGCCCCTGGGCCAGGACCAAGTCTGATTCCTACTTACTTGTTCTCTGTGTTCAGAAGACAGACCACCCTTCCTCTGCTTCTCCAAGCCACTCCCATCCAGCTTGCTGGACTCTGCTGGCTCCCTGGACTTGATTGTAAGCCCTGAAATTCACAAGTCCTGGCACTCTCAATGGATAGATGTCTCAATAGACTCAAGCCAAGAGGAGGTTGAGTAAGGACTGCAATTACTAAGTCTCCATTTATCTTCCCAAAGTATCGAAGTGATAAGTAATTCAAACTCAACTGTACTGAGAGAGAGAAAACATGTGGATGTGATTGTTATCACAGTTCCTCTAGATTATTCTAGATGTGGCCAAATCCAGGAGACTTCCCTGCCTCTCCTGGGCGCTGTGAGGGCTGGACCTGGCTGTCAACATTTGATACTTCCATGAAAGACCACTCAGGATGAGGAACCCTGGCCCAGTCACTGCTGTCCTGGAGTCAATCATAAAGTTCTGGAGTTGGAAAAGACCTTGGTGATCAGGTAGCCCAACGCTGGCTCATTTTCAGTCGTGGGAATCAGAGAAGACACATGATTGTCCAGGTCCCCAAGCCAGTTATTCCCAGAGGCAGGAAAACATCACTTCCTTATGGCGGATCTGACAGTCTTCCTAACTAGGCCAACACACTGCTTCTTCTTAGGGTTGAGTCTATGGGCAGGGATCTATCTTTTCTGGTGCTCCACATCAACACTGAACAATCTAACTCCATAAAGTATTTTCAGTTCATAAATAAGGATTCCCCTGAGTAGAAACACACACACACACACACACACACACACACACACACACACACAGATGCTGCTTTTCTCCCTACAATGTCACTGCAAACATGGAGGGGGGGCATGTTTTGTATGTGAAGGCAATCGAGTCACTGAGCTGAGTGTTCATATGTAAATCCAGCAATTCTTCTGGATACCCTGCCAAAGCAGTTCTATGCACACTTCCAGACCAGAGCAACTGAGGCTCAGAGAGTCTAAATGACTCATTACTACAAGGTAAAACTCAAGTGGTAAAGGCTTGGTTTCCAGCTTGGTGGTTTTGGGAGGTGGCAGGACCTTTAAGAGGCGGAGCCTAGTGGGAGGTCTTCAGATTACTGGGGAGTGTGTCCCTGAACAGGATTCTGGGATCCTTGTCTCTAGCTCTTGCTCTTTTTCACTTTACAGCCTTCAGGTGAGCAGTTTGGCTTTGCCGTACTCTCCTACAAGAATGCATCACCACAGGCCTAAAGCAGCAGAGCCAATCTATGACAGACTAGAACCTCTAGAACTTACAAAACAAAATTGACCTTTTCACTTATAAGATGATTTCATCAGGTGAAGGCTAACAGTCACAGAAAGCTGAATAACACATGCATGTTACAAGTCAAATCTAGGATTCAAATTACATTCTGAATCCAGAGTTTGTTCCCCCAGCCACCACTTTCTGTAGCCTCTGTTCTGCCCAACTAGAGTTTATTGGTATGTACACACATACAAGGGATGATTGAAAACTATGGCCAAAGGTTTAAATTTTTTAAAATTTATTACAGTAAAATTTATTACAGCATCATCAATATTACAGCATCCCTCAAAATATGTCCCTTCACCTTGAAAATTTTTCTTTACATTCTTACCACTTTATGAAGTGGTTCTGGAAGTCCTGTTTTGTGTCTATATAAGGCATGATGAAAAATGCAGTAAATATAGCTGCTGAGTGCCTAAAACCCTTTACAAGGTGTCCTCTCCTGTTATTCACTAGATCTGGCACTGTTTGATTTCTGGCTCTTCCCATGTTAAAATGATCATGAAAGTGACATTTTAAGTCAATTCAGGACCTCAAGGCAGCTACAACTGCACAGTTAAAGATACTCATGAAGGAACACTTTCAAACAGTGGCAAGAATGACTGGATAAGTGTGTTTGAAGTGAAGGGGGAATATTTTCATGAGCATGTATCTTTTACTGTAATATATTTTTTTAATTTAAATACACACTGTATTTTTCAATCACATTGTGTTATGTTTAAGGATTCTGCTATCAAGATTGCTTATTTCATTTGAGTCTGTCCCAGCTTTCCCAAGGATTTCTGTTCCCAGACAAAGCTACGTCCTCTCCAGGCTTCTGAATATCCCACAGTGGGTGCCTTATAATTGTGACTGCCACAGCGGCTGCTACTGCTGCCGACAGGACAAGGTTAACTTGGTTGCTGCCAACACTTTTATACCTGATGCTTCCCTAACAAAGCCAGGCTGAAAATACGCACAGAGGTGCTCTGAGTGCAGCAGCACAGATACTGGAAACTGACACGGAGGATGCTGGGTAGACGTGGCCTGCACTTTCCTGACACCTGTTCACATTTCACAAAGGTACCCTCTGCCCCTCCGCCATGGAGCTTCAGGGCAAATAGAATAAATACTGAATCAGCCGAATGAAGCGGTATAACATGCAGCCGACAGAAAAGAAGAAAGAAAGCAAGAAAGAGAACCAGATACTGCAGAGTAATGAAAAACCCAGAGATGGGCCTATTGAGTAACATAGAAAGCTGCTCAAAAAATATGAAAAAAAAAAAAAAAACTAGGTCAAAAAGCTGTGCAGATTGCTCAAGACCATTTCATTTAAATATTTGTGCAAAATATGTATGCAAATATGGAATCTTAGCTGCAAACCCAGAGTTACATAGAAGTGTGTGCATATAAATAGATACCTTCGCCTACACACGTCAGCATACATTATGATATCAGTGGTAATCTCTGAGTAATAGGATTAGCACTACATTTTTCAGTATTTTCTACATATTTCTATTGTGCAGTTTAGGAAATATATCTATAAAGCACAAAATAAAGGCATGAGCTTGCCTGAGGACACCAAGAGTTGAATGCATGGTTTTGGGAGCTTCTTTTGGTCTTGGTCTGGAAAGACCACAGAGGTAAAGGCAACACCACCCCACCCATCCACACCAGAATTTTTACCTCCAAATTTCACAGCCCCGCTAGGGAAAGACAGGCAGTGGCAACACCAGCTCTGAAAGCCATTCCTGGCGTTGCTTATCTACCTATTGGCCATTTCTGGCCTGCCAAGAGCAATCTCAGAGTCAGGAGGCCAAGACCTACCCACCTGCAGATAGATACCTCTAAGAAGAATGGGTAAAACTTCTCTATGCACAATATCTTTGAAGATTCCGTCAAAGCAATATAAAATATACACAATCTTGGACCCAAACTCAACAAATAAACTTTGGTATCATCACTAAATCTCACTTAGCAGGGGGAAAGGACAAACTAGAAGTGGTCAGAATTTGAGAATCCAAGAGACCAAGGAAGTGCAGAGAGACAAGTAACCTAGGAACATTCCAAAGGCAGAGAAGTGCAAGACCCCAAGGAAGAGAACAAGTGCCAGAGATGTGGCACGGGGCAAGTAGGGGCCGGCCCAAGCACTACCCACCCCAGCATTAGGAAAACCTAGCTGCAAGCCACAGGCAGAGAGCCCAGGCACTAGACACACAGCATCAGGTGGAAGATTCCTTTCTGGAAGAAAGGACAAGGCTTCCAGGAACAAATACCATTATCCGAAATACTCTATGCTTGTTAAAGCCAAAAAGTGTGACTTGTTCATCTTGTGTTCCCTAGTGTCCAGCTCTGTGTTGGCACAAAGGGGATTCTGTACAGAAGATGCAGAAAAATGGAAACTCCCAAATGCATTCTGCCATTCAAAGCAGCCAAAGGTACAAGTCAGAAAATAAGAGTCACCACCCTTCGCCCACAGGAGTCCATGGGCCCCTCTGAGCTCTTGGATACTTCGCACAGAAGGACATTCACTGCTCATCTCCTGCAACCTCCACCTCCCAGGATTCAGACCTGGTGGCCCTGGAAGAAAGAGCCCAATTCATACAACAGGTGCCTCTGACACGCATTCTGTCCTCCTCACTGCCTGCTCTAACGTGTCCTCTCCTGAAATCATTGCAAGACACAACTAGAAGGAATCTTAGAAGCCACTTCATTCAAATCCTACCAATCACAGAAAAAAAGTGAAGCTCCTAAGATACCCAAGGATAAATTAGAGTGTAGCCAGAGCTTGAACCCAGACTTCTATATCATTTTATGACACTTTCTGAAACTGCAAGGGCCAGAAAATAGATTTGAGTCCTCCTGCCTAGAAGCTACAGCCTTGTTGAGCCAAGGTTGGCTGGCAGACCAGTAGGAAGGGCCTCATAAGGCTTGTGAGAAACACAGGCCCTCAGGTCCCAACCCGACCATCAAGTCAGCATTTGCAACTTAACAAGATCCCCGACCACTGCTACATATACACAGGAAAGTTGGAAATGCTCTCAACTACAGAATGGGCCCTCTAACCTCCTCAAATACTCAGACAAGAATCTCCCCCTCTGTGCCCATTCCACCCTTCCTTTCCCACTGCCCCAATAGAATGCTTATAAACTGATGGCAATAAAACAATAGCAACAACCACAATGTTCCCATTTCTAGTCACTGGATGCATCTCCACCCTCCGTAGGGAGCCTTTGATAGGCACTTAAATCTCTCTGTTAAGTAAACATCACAACCGCCAGTGGAAGAACAGGTGGCAGACTGCTGGCAAGGGCCCCATGAGCAACAAGAGGGCTGGGTCATTAACCACTGCAGGTGGACAGGTGTGGCAGCCAGCCGTCCCCCAGAAGGCAGAGATAATTGGGACATTCAGTCACTTCACTGAAGAGGTGTACTGTGGAAGAGAGAGAGGAGGCCCAGGCAAAAGAAGACAGTGCCTTGGTTCCCAGCTTCATCGCTTGGTTCTTCATCCTGTTATCTGATGTGAAGAAAGTGATTTATATAACAAACCTGGACAATAATTCTTGCACCAAGTTCATGGTGAAAATCAAATGCTTATATGGAGCTGAAATGCCAGGCACAGTGAGAGACATAGCGGGGGCCCAATAAGTGAGAGTTTTGTTTTCACCATGTTTTCATCCCTCCAACCTTCTTATCATTTTTAAATTCCAAAGGATATGTGTTCTGCTGAAGAAAGGTGAGGCTGGTTATAATATATGCCGGCAACTTCAATTGCTCACTGAAATCACCAGAGCAACTGGACCCCACCAACTGAGGTTCTAACCTAACAGGCTTTGTAAAAAGACCCTCAGGTGTTTTTAGCATAGTGCTAAGGCTGTGAATTATGGCCATGATGGTATCTGTGATTGTGCATGGCTTTCTTGAATGTAGCAAAAATCATATTATTTCTTCCCCACTGCATTAAATGAGGGATCACTACCAGGAAGTAAGTAATTTGCTTTATATACACATTTTTTGTTAGATTTCATAAAAACCCGTATGCTAAGGATTGTCTCCCTTATTTTTAAGGTGAAAAAATGAGAACCCAGAGGGTGGACTGGCCACCTGAAACCCCATAGGCCCCAAGCAGTAAGACTGGATTCAACTCCAGAGCTGTCTGGCTCTGATTTAAATGAGTAGCACACTAGGGAAGAAACCTCAACAAAGTGGTAGGGAAAAAGAAGCCGTAGAATTACGCAGATTCTGCATGGTGTTATGAGTAAATAGTCACTGATGGAGAAAGAGGACAAGGGCAACATGGCAGGATCTCAGAGTAGGGCAGGTCAACACAATATCTTCCTGCCATGGGTTACCATGGAGATGGGAGGAGGGAAGCAATGTATGTGTAGAGCTAACAGCTTCAGGAAAGCATCCCTGTCTCCATCTTATGGCCAATCAACAGGTAATAAGTAAATAAATAAATAAATAAATATCCAAGGTACCCGAGGGCTTTGTAAACACCTTTGCCTTAGGCATTCTATTGTCAGTCTACTGGGAGAGGCTAGTTCTAACCAAATGACCCAGCAATAACTGCCCAGGATGCTTGGAAGAAAGATGCAGGAGGTTGTCTCAGTCTCAGAAGTGTAGACCATGGATGGTAGCAGTGGAGACTCCACAGCATAGTGAGGTTGGGAACACAAAAGGGGACAGGTAACCAGGGCCTGTCAGGGAATCATGTAAGGAGTTTAGCACTTCCCCTAAGAGTAGATGAAAGACTGAAGGGGTAGGGCAGGACAGGGACACAACCTATCCCGTTTGAAAGCTATGGCCACGCTGACTACAGAGTAGAGAACACAGACAAGGTTCCAGGACCTGAGGGATACAGGAGCTTGGGGAAGAATTGAGGGACATGGTGCACAGGGCAGAGGGAGCACTTTCAAGAGTGACAAAGTCTTTCCCCTTGTTTCTGGGACAACTTAAAGAGCAGGAATTTATTCTTGCTCTTAGTATGTAGAGGTTTCAGTCTATGGTCATCTGGCCCAAGGCAGGGCAGGATGGCAGAGGAGAAATTGCTCATGGCATGGCAGTGGGGAAGCAGAGACACTCAAGGGAGGTTCCAGGAAGGAGACACAAACTACCAGACCAGGCTCACAATGACTCACATCTCCTGACCAGGCCCCATCTCCCAATGACAAGTCAGCTACAATGTGCTATAACCCAATCACCTTTTAGATACCCTACCTATGATTGCCTGAAACTCTAGGGGGACACCTAGATATAACTCATAACACAAAGCATGATCAAAACCTATAGTGAATATGTGAATTAAAAGTAAAGAATATTCATTACAGCAAAAGATACATTGTCACTAATCCTGCCCAGAATACGCTTCTTGGCTTTGTGCACACTTACTCCATCATTTTTGCCACTCTGAAGTGGTCCTGGAAGACCTCTTCCATGAGGGACTTTGCATGCCTGTCTCAGCATCCTCCATTGATTCAAAACACTGACGGAAATTTCTGTCAAATAAAGACATTATAGCACGAGCTCATCCATCTTATTCACCAGACCAAGCACCAAGCAACTTCTGGCTTTTCCCCAAAGTAAAAATGACCATGAAAGATAATTTTTTTTTTTTTTTTTGTCTTTTTTCCTTTTTATCGGTACCGGGCATCGAACTCACGACTGCCTGCTTCCAAGGCAGGCGCTTATGCCGCTGAGCTAAATCCCCAGCCCCCAAGATAATATTTTTAAATGATCCAGGACACTGAGGTGGCCACAACACTGCAAGTAAAGACATTCATCAAAGAGGATTTCCAGAACTGCTTCAGAAAGTTCCAAGAACAATGGAATAAGCACGTGTGAAGCGAGGAAGGGTACTTTTAGGGGAATAGGTAGCAATGTGTCTTATTGTAATACATTAAGTTAAACATTTACCTGAATTTTAAATCACACCTCATCATATTTAGGTCATCTCAGTCTCCTGTACAAGGACAAGGAGGGGTGGAGAGGTTGAGAATGGCCAACAGTAAGATGGTGTTGACAAGGACTTCTAAGTCTCTGGCTTACAGGATATTCACTGAGACACAGATGATACACATGTGCCTTGGGTACTTTAATCAAGGCATCTCTCCATGCTGCTACTTTACACCTGCCTCAGCTGCCTGTTTGAACCTAGGTCAAGGCCTCCCACGGCGGGTGGCTAGAGGAACACCTCAAGTGGAATGCAAAAATAGGGCTTCTGCCAGGCTTCACTGTGTTGTTTTTGGAAGAACGTGTGTACTATGGAGACAGGAAGGGCTGAGATTGAAGGGTCAGGACCAAGGCCACTAAAGGCTCCATCAACCTGTAGTCAAATGTCTGCCTAAGGCTGGATAAGCGGCTCATTAAGTGGTAAGAGGGAAGTGTGCAGCTGTTAGCACTAGGAATTTGCCACTGGTTTGTGAGTGCACAAGAGTCTCTCGGATGATAGAGAGAAATGCAGAACCATCTGCCCAGGGCTTTGTGTAAGTCCATGAGATGGGGACCCTCTAAGGCTTCTAGAATCCATGGTCTCCTTACATCCTGGCTTTGAAATGTGCAATACATGAAGATGGCTCTGTGCACATGGGTTGGGAGTCGGAGAGATCTGCTGACTCTACATACACAGAATCCAAGGTTCTGGGAGCTCAGTACTCTCAACTGTAAAAGACATAATGATAACACTGACCTCAGAGGATTGCTGTGGGGATGGCTGATTTGTCATAATAATGATTATCATTGCACAATTAGCTACAATTTGGTTGAGTAGTCACAGTGTTCTGGTACTGGATTTCAGATTCTATTTCATGTCCATTATCTCAGTTAATATAATGAGCAGCCAAAACATTCGAGATTTTATGTAATGCACCGCAGTTCAAGGCAAACCAGGCTGTCTGTTAATGTTAACCACTGGAATTTTTATGATAACCTCAGAGAGAATCAACATCGCCCACACTGCTACCTGGAAAAACCACTGAGCTGCACCACCAGAAAGAGAGGATGAATCTGGCCAAGATGTTGCCTCTCCCTTGACTCAAGAAGTAGCTCAGGCTCAGGAAGACTAGGATGGGGAGAAAGGAAAAGGAAAGCCATTGTCCCATCAGCAGAAGGCCACCTTCTGTCTGCCACCACCACCATCACTCTTATTCTCTATGGGCTCTAAGCAGGGGGGACAGTTAACATCAGCCATCTGGAAACTTCGTGGTCATTACAGGAGGCCAGGAGAAAGTTTCCTGTCACCAGCCAGGTCTAAAAGCTCTTTGAGCACAGTAGTGGATAACTCACGATTCACCAGCAGCAGGACTCACAACTGTCCAGCAGGTGGCCAGAGCTGTTTCTACGGCAACAGCACTCAGCCCTGTCCCTCAAAACAGTGTATCCAGCCACCTCAGCTTGAGTGAGCACTGCCCACAGCGCCAGGCAGACCCAGGGACTGCTGGGAACCTCAATCAGTTGGGGCATCTCTAAGGTACTAAGTCACCAGTACTGGTTGCACCACCAAGTTCATGGCTTTATTCATGCTTCCATAGCTTGGGGGCATCGAATTTGTAGGTACTCAATGCCCTGAGAACAGATTTTGAAATTATTCTTCCCCAGAGGCCAGAGGCCAGAGGAAACAAGAACTGAAGCATTAGAGTTTCCTTCCCTGAGTGAGCACACAAGCCAGCCGTCATCCATGACCACGCAAGCTCGGGCTAATCACTTGTTTCCTTCAAATGCCTTGTTGATGCAACACGGATCATAGTTATTATGCATGCTGTTTTCAGTTTTATATTGTGTCTAGAAAGTACAGGCATCTAATATACACAAAATTAATGGTAGCTATTTATACTGTGGCCTGCTTCTTCAAATATAAAGATGTTGTGGCCATTTCCTCACCTTCTGATTAATAGCGCAAGATCAATCTATACCAAAAGTCTCAAACTATCACCTGTGAGCTAACTTTAGCTTGGCAGTTGCTCTGTAAATAGTTTTGTTGGGACAAAACCTTGGTCAAGCATTTACATACTGTCTCTCTTTCTCTACCTCAACAAAACCTTGATGTAACTCCCGCATCAAATGATTGTAGCGGGAGTTACATGAACAGGAAAGTCTAAAATACTCACTACCTGGCCCTTTATGAAAAAATTTCCTGGTTGCTGACCTACATCAAAGTTTCTCAAACATTAACAAGCACCATTATCATGCAGGATGTTTTATAAGAATACAGATTCCCAGAGTATACTATAGGAGAATCATATTCAGGAGATATGGCCCAGGAACCTCAAAGTTAATCAGGTTCCACAACCTCCAGTGACTCTGAAGCAGGTGGCCTAAACACATGGCTTAGTTACTTTCTTGTCACTGGAAAAACTAACCAAATCTCACAACTAAAGGAGGAGAGGTTTATTCTACCTCATGGTTATAGAAGTTTCAGTCCATGTTTGGCAGGCTCAGAAAAAGAAACAGCACAGTGAAAGGCTCAGCACAGGGAGCTAGCTGCTCACTTCATGGTGGCCAGGAAGCAGAAAGAGAAGGAAAGGGAATCACACCCTTCAGGTCATACATACCCCCTGCCTCACCCCCATGGCCACATCTTCCAGCCAGGCCTGCTTACTAACAGGAGGTCAGCTACAGCATCCGATGATTCAGATCACCTTCGGAGAGCCCCAGCTGTGAGTGCATGAGGCCTCTGAGGGACATTCTCAGCTAAACCACAACAGCACTCTAGGAGGGGGCCTGATCTGTGCAGTGAGCTATCCTGAGTGACATCAGACTCTAGCTCTGCACAGGAGGAACCGGATGGACTCTGGTGTTCTGACAGCACTCTGGGCTCATAAAGAAAGAAGAGCACATCATCCCCTGGAGCTCTACTGCCCTGGTGGAGCTCAGTTCTGCTTTGTTTTTAACACCCAATACAGTATAGTTGGAAGGCAGTAACGATAATGATCACAGATAACGAAATAACAAAAGCATTCACAATCCAACCACCTAAATAGAACAACTCTTTACATTCTCATCTGTAATTAAGCACAGCCCCAGTATTTTTCCCAGGTGTGTGTGTGTGTGTGTGTGTGTGTGTGTGTGTGTGTGTATTCTCTTTATTTTACAACATCAACAAAATGGGGTTGGAGAAACTGCTTGCAGTCTTTTCTCACTTGACAATATGCTGTAAACATTTTCACTTGTCAATAAATATTGCTTTAACACATCGCTCTTGGTATGCAGCTGTAAAAATAGAATGCAGAAGATCTCTATAAACTGATATGGAATCATCTCAGAGATAGATTGGTAGCAAAGAAATTGTGGCACCAGAACAATGTAAATACGAGCTCGCATTTGTATAGAAGCACCGGCAAAACTATGGCCTTGTATAAGCACTGATTGAATTTGAAGAATATTCAAGGACCTCAAAACAGGTGTTACCTCAGAGGCAGAAAGCCACATAGAAACTGAGACTTACTTTTTATATTCTATTACCTCTTACAGTACTATGCTTCCTTATTTGTCTGTAGATCTTTTAGGAAATATGAAAAATTTAACTTTAAAACTGCCCTTTTTAAAGGCCTGCACTGCTTTACATTACATTTATGGAACTATAATACAGTAAACCAACCATCTACTGTTAGATATCTGAGAAATTCTTAACCTAGAAGGCTAATCCAACTGCTCACAATGGCCAAAGCCCATATACATAAACAGGGATGGCCATTTGTGACTATTACCTTAAGTTCAGTTTTCAGAAGGGAAGCACTGGGACATGGGCTTCACGATTTTTAGGATTTCAATAAGAATTTCCAAGTATCCTTCCAGAAAGGTCCTCCTTCCCCGTCCACACTCTTGCTAATGGTAAACATGAGTATCCCTCTGCCCCAGCTCCTGGATGGGCCCTAACTCCTGACAATGCTTCTCCTAGGTAGCAACTTCCACGCAACCCAAGCAGGTAGGGCTCCCCCTCAAAGCAAGCATGAGGTATTCTAGAAGGATATAAAAAAGACTAACTTTTACACATATCCCCCATTAAATCAGAATCCAAAACTTTACCAAGATGACCAGAATCCCTTATGATTGACATAAACATTAAAATTTGAGAAGTACTGGCCAAGTTATTATCCACTGTTTCCATATAGATAGAAGACAGTGGCTCCCTCCTAAACCATGGGGACCATCAGCATTCCCTAGAGAGAAGGCTATTCCACCCTTTCACCCCAGGTCTGACTCAGTGGGTATGGAGTAGATCCCAGGCATCTGCATATTTAAATAATTTCAAGGTACTCAAATCAACTGGTTTGTGAATTGTATAACTGACCTGGAGACCTAGTAAAATATGCACATTCATACTGGGTTTAGACTATTGGTCCTCAATTTTGACTGCACATTGAAATCACCTGAAAAGCTAAAAAAATTAAAAGAAAATAAAGAATGACCAAGCCTGATTTAAATAATCTGAGGCGTGGCCCAAGTTTGGGGATTTTACCAAAGATTTGACATTCACTAAAAGTAAGAACCACTGATATAGGGTGAACTCATTCAAATGCTAGTTTTGATATTTACCAGGTACATGACATTTAGTTAATTAACCATTCTGTACAGCTTTCTTATCTCTAAAATGTGGGTGATAATCAACTATGAAGACTCAGTTTAAAGAATAAGGTATCTGACACCATAGGTACTCAATAAATATCCAGTGTCTCCTGTTCTTACCCCCTACTATAACTAAAGTAAAATAAACTGAAATATTTATCCCAAATTTCAGCTTTTAAAAAGAGGTATGAAATGTTTATTTCCTTTATCATCTTCAGGAAGAGATAAAGCAACTAGGACCTGAAATCATGCTGGATTTTGTACTCAGGGAGCAGAGTTGGTGTCACCATTGGTGATCTGTTTCCAAGATCAAGAGCACTTAGGGTTTGATGCTCTGTTGTACCTGTCTTGAAATTCTAATACTTTTTCAACATTTTCCACTGTGCTCCACAAATCAGCAAATCACTACCTGGCTTGTGGAAGGAGAATTAATATAAAAGGAAAGGAGAAACAGGCAGAAACTAGAATAACTTGGCTGTTCCCTTTCTAAATGTACTGGGTAGAGAGGAAGGGACAAAGAGAGTGTGTCACTAACCTTTCTGAGTCAACAACAAGGGACAGATCAGTCTGAGGCTCCTCCTCCTTTCACCTAGAAGCTCCAGTTCTAGAGCCTGTGGCAGACACAACTGGCTGCTGCAGCACAGCTGGATGAAGGATGCAGCTCCGTCACCTGCAGAGCACCCTTCACCAGCGCCATGCCCAGCTTGTCCCCCGCTATCAGTGTGCAGCACAGAGGCCACAGGAACTTGCAGCTCTTGGCTTGATGATGGCTATTTTTAGCATGCGTTTTCTCCCCCAGTCCAAAACCATGCTTCCCAATTAACATCTGTGTGACCTCTCTGCTCTGTTGCCAGTGGTTTCTGGGGCTCCTCTTTGGACATGCTGAAACCCTCTGCAGAGTTCATAGGAGACTGGGCTGCATAAACAGGGCTGGGACACTAAAGGACATGTCAGGCCCTCATTAGCCAAAGCACACGGCCACAGCTCCTCTGTGCCAGTGGAAGCTCCCAAGGCCCATAGCAGAAGATGCACAGAGAGAAAGAACACGCCACAAGAAGACAGGTGGGGTTCTGTTGGAGCATTTCTGCAACCTGACTGCAGAGAAGAAGACCATCTTGGGCAAAACAGCATGAGAAAGTCAAGGCTGACAGCCCTCTTGGTTTTCTATGCTGGCGTTGCCATACATTACGATGTTTGGATCTGTTAGGAAGTGAGTCACCAAGATCTCCAGTGAATAATATATAAAAGTTTGTGAATTTTTAGGACTCAAAATTAGTATGGATCTATTTTTATTCCTAGTTTTTAAAGTCTCATTTGCTAACTCATCTTTTAATGTATTTTTTCCTGGGTATAAAATTACTTCAAGGGCCAGCACTTGCGGGAAGGCCAGGTTACATCCACAGTTAAGTGTAAGACATGTGGTTATCATCCAAAAAGGTTGAGAACTTCTAAACCGAAGTATCAAAGGGCCGTTAACCCTGCGGGAGCCGGTTGCAGTGACACGGATTAGTAAGCACTGTGTTCTGCTGCCAGCGTTAAATGCATCAGAGAGGCAACTGCTTTAGCTGCAGAGCCAAGAGTGCTGGCCATCCTTGGCCCTGCTGAACGGGATACAGAGGGCTGCCAAGAGCAGCCAGCCAGCAGGTAGCCACACAGGAAAAACATCCTGTATCACTCTCCACATCCAGGGATTTCCCTTCAAAGAAAAAAGAGTCAGTGTTGGAGGACAGTTGGCTCCCTGGATCCTGAAGAGTAAGGAATAAAGAAGGAAGGAATGGAGGAGTCTGCTTCAATACAACCGATAGTGATTGTGCAAGGACTTCTGCAGTGACCCACTGCACACTTGCAAAGCCCCACAAAGAACAGGGCAGCAAACGCTTGCCAGAAAACACCCAATGCCTTTCAGCTTTCTTCTCAGCACTCTGGAGTGCTATGTTCTAGAGTCAGGCAGTAAGCAGGCTGGGGCTCTGTCTGTAACCAGAGCCTTTCTCTCCACGAAGGCCAAAGCACAGGAAGTGAAGCAGAAGGCTCTTGACTTTATTTATGTACTGCCTGTGGATCTGTCACAAATCTACCCAATTTAATTTAAATGTAGCCAAATGCTGGGAGTGTTTAGGGGCCATGAAGGTTGAAAGATCTATCAAAAGTGTCAAGAAAATTAAAAAAAAAAGAGGAAAAGAGCATGAAAACTCTTGTTAGGAGCATAGGATGCTAAGATAACAACATAGGAAATGGAGCCAGAAATCACTCTCAAAATTATGTTTAAAGAGTCATCTTACATCGGGAGTCTCAAGCCAAGAATCCCAAGCACAAGATTATTGCAAGGGCCAAAGGTATCTTCTTCCCTGCAATTTGGAAGTAGAAGTAGAAAAAGAAGTCAAGAAAGAAAAATGGGAAAAAGGATGTATTTCATAAGTCAACAAATCCAGTTCCCAACCCAGCTCTTTTTCTGCCCTGCAATGCTTCTGCTTTCCAATCCTTTTTCAGATGCAGATTAATAAAGTATATTTCTCAGGGTAAAAGAAGCTATCAGAATAAATGATGCAAATAGTGCCCCTGTCCTGGGCCCCTTCTCAATAGCTCAGACTTTCCTATCCCCGCCCCATACGTCTTTCACCAATTCCTCTGCCCTGGATATACAACTAAGAACACACAGACACACTGCCCCAGCTGGGAAATAATGCCAATATGCAGCATCAAATCTTAGGAGTCCAAGATTCCTCCCACTCCTCCACAACCCATCTGGAAAAAACCCTTCTCCATCCAGTGGCCCAAGGTTAGGAGAGAATGGTCGAAGGACTTCTTCCCAAAACTAACCATTCCCTCAACTAAGCGGTCAAATCAAAGGGATAGTTAAGACTACTCAGTGCATGCAATAGCAGCCCCTGAGATCTTCTGGCAAGAGCCAGTCCCTCCAAATCAAGACTCTGGCATGAGTCTACAATCCACTCAGAGAACAGCCACCATCTGTTTATGGGGAAAATGTTAATAATTTCCAATCATAATCAAATAGGCAACCACTTTACTTTAAATATCTATTAACTAAGGCTAATTTACAACAGAATAGTCCACGAATGTTCACACACAGCTCTATCAGAGGCACAAGCAAGCATCCAACAGCCCAGACAAGAAGCAAGAGACACTTAGCCTTACTGGAAGCCTGAGCCCACTACTCCTGAGCCCCTTCCCCGCAGGCTGCAGACCTCACCTGTCATCCTCCTTCCAGGCTTCCTATACTGTGTCCAGAAGGACACAAGTAATGTCCTCTCAATCTGGGAAACAAAAAGCAAAACTTCTCCATCAACTCCTACCTTTCCCCAAGGCAGGGTATGTTTCAGGTCAACAAAAGTGAATTAATAAGAGGCCATTCTGAAACCTTCATTCAAAGGACAGCATTCAGAGATAATTGCCCTAGCCCTTGAAAGAACTCAGCTGATTTGTTCACAGACCAGCTGGCTTTCCCAAACTTTGCCAAGCTCTCTGTGCTCACCGAGTAGATGGAGAAGCAGAGCCAGCGTGCGCTAGTGAGTTCTGCTTTGGCCTATCACTGCATATGATATGGGTCTTGGTTTCTTTATCTGTGATACCTCAGCATCATCAGCCTTGTAAGCTAGGGCAACTTTCCTATGGTCCATACACGCTAGCATTGATTACCAGGCTATTCTGACAACCACATGAAATAGGTACACTGTCAATGTTTCCTGGTATGGGGGGGGGCGTGACAGGGGAGTTAGATACTCGTGTTGCTGTGGTAAATGGGTGAGGCCATAAAGTAGGAAGTTTTCAACCCAGTGTGGATTAACCAGGCAAGAGGAGCAAGTTCCTTTCATGTCCCAGCCTGTTTCTTTTGATGCAGGACAGCCCAGCTAAATCATTGTCATGATCTTTTGATGCCTAATCTAAAAATATTTAATGATGATTAAGTTAGCAGCAATTCTGAACCATCTCACTTCCACACCTAGGACTCACAGGCCCAATAAAATTGTTTTTAGACCATGGACATTATTTTTATACATTTATGTGTCTCCTATAAAGAACCTTTGCTCTGAGTCTCACCAGTACTCAGCTCCTAACTCCCTGGCCATCCCTGGATTTTGGCAATCAGAGTAAAGGCCTGGAATAGTGGTATTGGGCTCCTGCAGGGCCCGATTCCAGTAGGAGACCTGGTGGATTGTTCTTGCCTGGGCCACAACAGATACTTCACAGATCATGCTAAGGACCATTCTTATGTACTGAGCTGCAGCAGCAGCAAACAGAAACTCTACTGTATGCCCAGCACCACTTGAAAACCTCTGTGATTCCAAGAGAAGATGAGCTCACATTCTTAACATGACTTCCCAGCACCAAAATTTTTACCAATAAGATGGCAGCTGAAAAGTACAATAAGGGTTTGAGATAATGCACTTTTAGTTCACTTCTATAAGAACTGGTAAACATATTAATCTCCCATAAAATAGGTGTCTAGTGAAATTCTTATACTAATGTGAGGAGATCTCTAACATGTGACAAGCAAATCAAGCAAAATGCAGATGTGCATATAAGTTAAAATATACACAAAGCAATGCACATTATAAATGTAGACATATAGTCTATATGTATGTACACATATAGCACTGGCGCTGGCACTGGTACTACATTGGCCTATAGGGGAGATGGTTGCTAATTTGGCAGTCTGCAGGGTTTAAGTCTATTGGGAAGAGATCCAGGAGGGAAGGGCAGTGCTGCAGACAGAGACAGATGAGAGGCAGATGTACAAGGAGAAAACAAACAAACCAAGCGTAGTGGTGCGCTATTGTAATTCCAGCTACTCAGGCAGCTAAGATAGGAGGGTCATAAGTTTAAGGCCACTCTGGGAAATTCTACAAGACCCTGTCACAACTTAAAAAGGGCTAGAGCTGTGGCTCAGTGGTAGATAGCTTACCTTTGCAAGTATATGAACATAGATTCAAACCTCGGGACACAGATAGATGGATACATACATACATATATACATACATACATACATACATACATACATACATACATACTAAAACAAATGAAGAGGTGGATGCATGCTGGATTCAGTCTAAAGGCTTCTTGTGGAGACCAAAATGAGAACAGGACCACAGGTGACATCTAAATTGGTTTTAATTTTGTTGGCTTTAATTTTATTGTCAATTTAAAAAATATATATAACACCACTTATTCTAAATGGTAACAATCTGAGTGTGCATGTTTCTCTGTATGTTTCTATAATTTTTATTCCTCGAAAGGAACTGAAGTTAATGGTAGCAGGTTCTCCATAGCTACAGTGTCTCTGGCCCTCAGAAATGGAGGTAGCAATTGTTCATGCTCTTCCACTCATCCTCCCTCCTCAATTTCGCCTACTCAGCTCATCCTGGATTTCTAAATAAGCCCTAACAAGCCCAGTGTATAATCTGTGCTTTTCATGGTTAAAGCTAAAGCTTCTTCATTTCTAAGTTCAACAAGCATTTGTCAAACAGAGTACACAGTTTCAGGCATCCTGGGTGGAGGGATCCCTCACTTCTGCCATACAATGCTCCTGGTCTAGGAGGACAGAGAGATGATATTGAGCAACAAACAGACAATTCACAGGGATTTCTATGTAATGAAGGCATTTTTACTGTGTACTGTCTTGGAAGAAGACTTGGTGAAGTCTTAGGAAGGAAATTCTTCATGGAAGGACAATAAAAGGAACCTATAAAGGTTTATAGGTAAAGAAAAGAATAAGGCAAAGGTACCCAAGGAGACCTCAATGCTATGGCTTTGATTTGAAGTGTTCTCCAAAGGTTCATGTGCTGAAGACTTGGCTGCCCGCTTTGGGAGGCAGTGGACTCTTTAAGAGGTGGAGCTCAGTAGAAGACCATGAGGTTACTGGGTGCATGCACCTGAAGGAGATACAGGGATCCTGACCACTGTTTCTCTCTTAGCTTCCTAAGAGACATCCTCGGCCACATGCTTCCATCATTTACTGCACCGCCACAAGCCCAAACCATGGACTGAAACCTCAGAAGCCATGAGGCAAAATAAACTTCTTACAGGTTGACTTTCTCAGGTATTTTCTCACAGCAACAAACAGCTAACACACACAGGCAATTAACCTACAAGACAATGCTCACAACCACCAGGTTAGATAAGCAGTATGAGTCCCACTTTAAAAGGCAAAGGATTTATACAGTCTGAAGAGAAGTCAGACTATTGATCCCCACTGAAAAGTTGAAGAAACTGACTCCAAGAAGGAAGGTAACCCAACAGAAACCGAAGAGCCATTACAGATTCTTACCCAAATTTGAAAAATCAAACCTGGGAATGGGGTGGTTGCAAAGAGATAGGGGTTGCCTAAAGCAGAGTAGGGAGACTTCTGGTACCCATGTCATCAATCTTATTCCTAGACTGCAATGAAATACCAAGCTGTATTCAGCCTGAGGCATTTGCTTATTTATCCTAATGAGATTTAAATACAATCTGGCTTAATACAGATCAGTGAGCTGCAGGCATAAAATAGTCTTACAATTGTACCATCTCCTCTTGCCTCCAACTCCAGGCTAATTTCTGTACGTTACCTTACTTTGGAACAGGGGACACTTCACTTTCACCTACATGAATATATTCTCCTGGCCCAACCAGAGCCAAGAAAAGCAGTTCAGCCTGGGAAAGGGGAGCAGAGGCTAAGGCAGGCTCAGAGGACAGCTGAAGAGAGGCACGGCCCAGGATGCTGCCTAATCCATCCAACATGGGGACACACTGTTCCAGAACAGGATGACACTTAATAGGAAAAATCTGCTCTCACAGCACTGCCAAGCATGTTACAGGGTCTCAGCTGGTGGAGCACCTCCTCAGGAAGAACAGTAATGCCACATTCTTCCCTCTGGTCAACTTCCTAACTTTTTTCTTGTATGGGGAGGAAGAGCTAGGAAAGTCCCTTGCATGATAAGAAAACATTGCAAAAGTAGGTGCCTGCCCTCAAAGTGATGTGCCCCAGGAGCATCCTGGGGTTGAAGGTTTGGGGCTCGTTAAGTGGTCAGTTCATCTAAACCTACACTTTTTGACACATGGAAGATAAAACATCTCGAATCGAGATGCCCAAGGGTGGTCTATCCTCCTTAAGTCATCAAACTTAAGTTCTTTCTCTATAATTTGCCTGCACAAGTATTTTCCTTGATGAGAATATTCCCAGTGATCCAAGAAAGCCTGGCTGGCCTCACTATGACTTATCCAGGTTCACAAAAGCAGAAAGTGTAGAGGTAGAAGACTCCTGGGAAAATGTGCAGTCTGACCCCGTAGTTTCTGTCTTTATTTTCATCTCCAGGGGTCTTCTTAGATACTAGTGTTCTCGGCTTTGTAGGAAGGCACAGAATCTTCTGAGAATATAATAAAGCCATGTGCTGGTTCTATGTTATATAGAAATATTCAGCCCCTGCTATGTACAAACACTCAAGCATTTGCATAGTAGCTCAGGGGATACTATCCCTGTGAATGCTATTTGTGCCTTGTCCATCAGTCCAAGAACTCAAGGTCAGGACTGCTACCACCTCCTGTGTGGACACCAGCTCAAGAGGAAAAGCCATAGAAGCTGATTTTTCTGCATCTCATAGTCTCACTAGCAAACACCAGCCTCAACCTTGTCTAAACAATCTTTTACTGTCCCTTCATCTCCAACCCTACCCAACTCGAGCCATACAAGGAAACCCCAGCAGGGGGCCTATCTTGAGATTCGAGTTTCTCTTCTGGACCTGCTATCTAGACTCCTTTGAGCCTCTTGGTCACATCTATCTCTGGGACTAGGCAGATGGATGCTAATTCACCATGTTAACTCCTTTCATGCCAGCCTCTTAACCCAGCTTGGCCTAGTGCCACACCTCACCGCCACACCTCCTGCCAAAATGCGACTGAATATTTTGTGTTGTGGAAGCTAGCCAGCAGATTTAGAAATCATGTTGCTCTTGGCATCCATTCTGGGACTTTGTGTAGAGCTACGTGCTGAGATAACATGGCAAGGGCAGTTTTTCAATACCAGAATTTACAACCCCATATATAGCTATGCAACTCCCTCCCTGACTCCAACGATATGCACTAATGAGAGAAAAACAAAGTCACCCAAACCAAGAGTCATTTTGCCAACCAGTAAAGAAACCAAAATCTTCCTCAATTGGCCTCAAATCCAATTTTCTTTCCATATCATCCAATTCTCACAACCCATGTGAGCAGTGGTTATCAGGAACCACAGTAAAACCATGAGGTCTACAGTTTGGTTCCCACTGATCCCAGCACGGCCTTCCACCCATAATGACCAAGGAGTCTCCAAGAGGACCACCAGGCCCCACAACCAAAGGCTCTCCCAAGGAGCACAGGAGGTGGAAATAAAATCATTGGCACCCTTGGGACTAAACATCCCACCTTACCCTTCATTCCAAATTTGGACCGTCGACCATACTTGTTGATCATAATAAAGAGAACCACCAAAAGAACACAGGCAAAAGCAGCAAGTCCGACTGCTATGGATACCTGTCAGGAGCCAAATACAGACAGTCAGGAACAGGCGTGGAAACCCCAGTACCTTGCAATAACTTGTGGGCCCACAGAAAAATAGTCCTGCCCCAGTAGCAAGTACAGTCTCTCAGAATTCTGCTAGGGAGTTAGTAAGGTCCTTAGAAGAAACAATTTATGAAGCTCTAAGAAAAATTTTAAATTGCTTTACACTTACAAACATAAATTGCCTAGCTTCATTAGAAGAAGTTCCATCATTTAATGTTCTGAGTCTCTCTTGCCTGGAGGCCATTGAAATGTGAACAGATGCAAAAGCAAACCTTCTATTGTTTTAGTTAACAAGAAAAGTTGGATCTTTGTCTTTAAGTTTTTACATAATACTCCTATCCTGGAAAGTCTGAAAGATCTGAACTCTGAAGACTCCTTTCTTCTCTTCCCCGGGGATATCTCAGGCTATGTCAGAGGAGGGTTTGAAAAAGCCATCGTAGGAGATGCCCTGAGCAACTTGAACTTTCACAGGTAGCTTATATGTGAGCAGATCCTGCAAATCAGGCCCAGCCTAACAGACTGAGGATTTCAGACTCTTCTCTTCCAAACCCCAGGGCTTGGAAATGATCCTCAAAGACTTCCTCAAACAATGAGCTATTCCCATCAAACAAGGAAGGTTTAAACTGCCTGAAAGCAGATCATTCATCATTTCTTTATTTATTTTTTCTTCCTAAGGTACTGAGGTTCCAAATAAGACAATATTTGGAAAAATCAGCAACTCAAATGAAGCCTGAAAATAACTATACCAGTAAACATGCTCTTTGACCAAAAGTGACTTACCCCAAAAGTATCTTCCTCTGGTTTGTGAGTCACAGTGATAGGAGGTGTAGGGCTCACATCGGATTCTAAAAAGCAAACAAGAAGGGAGAGGGAAATTAGCTTTCTAGCCATGGGATGCTCAGTCACAGTCCCTGCCCCATCTCTAGGCCCCAGACACTTCCTGTAGGAGAAGGTGCTCTGGGAGGCGGGCTCCCACAGCCTGCCCTCCCAGGACTGCAGGAGCTCCAGAGGCCAGGTCCCCATCTGACCACTTGGCTGGTGGTGCAGCTCAAGGACAGGCACCATAAGGCATTAAAGGCCCTCACTGTCCTCTTCCTACTCCTGTTCCATAACCTTGGCAACGTGCACATGAGCTATGAGACAGGAAAGAGAAAAATGGCTTGGAATGCTAGCCAGGGTCCAGGTCATGCACATTTTACCAGTGACGGCAGCTGTTGCTGACATTCTGTTACTGCTGGCTGGGGGATTCCTTTTCCTCTCTTTGCCACTCCCACACTATTCCTTATTCCCTCTTTACCCTGCAGTGAAACACAGTTGTGTGGATTCATGAACAACCCAGCATCCGTTCCTCTAGTACTGATTTCAGAACACAGAAATAGCTCAAATGAAATGACTGAACCACCTTACCAGGAACACTACCCATGCCCAGTAAGTCCTAGATTAGAAGCCAAGTCTCAGTTTGTACTGCATCCAGAATCACCTCCTTGGCAAGAAATGGCCCTTCAGAATTCTCTGAAGGTACATCTGTGAGATTACAAGTCCCCTAAGGCCAAGGACAACTAAAGGAACCACAAAAAATATTTACATCAGTGCCAAACATCTGGGAGTGTCCCTAAACAGGACTGGGTTGCTCTTCTGAGCCAGACATTAAGCAGAATGGCATCAACTGCTGCTGTTATTACCACTTCCCATGGGAATGAGAAAGGAATAAATTCAGGTTTCCCACAACCCACTAGCAAAACCCAAAATCCTTTTAGGACTGTCTAGCCTTAAGCCCCAAGTCACTTATAATTTTAGCCTCAAGATTCCATTTGAAGACACATACGCCCATCAGGAGATCTTGCAAATGACAACTCTACACACCACTGGTTCCGGCCAAACTCTTGAATTTCTGAAGCAAGTAAGAAAGACCAGCTAGTATTTAGGCCCCAGATTTTCTCTGCAAGAACAACTGAGATGATTCAAAGGAGTCAATGAGAGCACATGAACCCCTTTTCCTATCCTGACACTGCCCCTTCTCACTCAGGTAGGGAGACCCAAAACACAGTCACACCTGAGGAATCCCCCTAGGGGAAACTGAGGTACACCATGATTACCCCATAAAAGCCCAACTAGAACTACATTTATATTCTCCAGCTCCTTGTCACAGTTCACTCAGCTGACCCCAGCTGCCACGGGGCTGGGATAAGATGGCATAGGATGGAGGGATGATCAAAGTCAATAGTGACCAAAAGTATCAGAATAAAACAGTTTCAAACCAAAAGGTAAAGCGGACTTACCAAAGACAAAGATATCTGTGCTCTCTGCAAAAACAAAACAAAAAGGACAAAAATGTAATTAGCATGTAATAAAAAGCAAAACAGACACAATACATTACGCTGACAGTCACGGCCACTCCCATTCAGCAGGACCCCCTGTCCCCACAGCTAGAGACACACTCAAGTCCTTAGCACATCATCCTGCCGCACTGCCTCTTTCGAGAGTGGTCCTCCAAAGGGAGAAGGAAGGAGAGACAAGGCCTGTGGTTTCAAAGGAAGTGGCCACCCAAGAACTGGAAACCAACTAGTTTCATGGTGAGATGGGGAATTAAATCCTGATCCACAGTCTGACCCACAACTCTCCCTCCTTCAGGACCTAGAGTGCTGGGGATGGTAGTGTGGGTTGGGACAAGTTATGATCTCAACTATGAGAGTCCACAAATCGGTGCATACAGTTGACTCCAGAAAGTCACTGAGAAGTTCTTGGAAATTCTCTAGAGTCTTCCCATTCTCCAGATGGAAATGTGGCCAGAGAAATGGATCACCAACTTATAAAAGCTAACCCTTAGCTGAAAATGATTTATGACCTGAACTTGGCACTTTGTAACATCACTGGATCCTTACAGTCATTCTAAGAGCTTGGTAGCATCATCCCCATTTAACATCAATGAGGAAACAGCTTACAGAATTCAGTAACTAACTGAATGTCATTGATCTAAGGAGATATTAGAGCTAGACTCAAAGCCAAAACCAGGCTCTTAACTACTCTATAAAAGCTGCTCAATATGAGCATTCAATGGCCTTGTCTTGAAGGTAATCACTACCATTCTCCAACAATAGGAAAAGGATTTCTTGAAGAAATGGACAATTGCAGTGCTGGCTTGGGGAAAATACAAGATGTTCTCAGAATATCTTATGGTACTAGAAAGTAAGAAAATGATTAAAGGTTACTAGGGATCTAAAGAAAGGAAATAGGAGCTGTTATAAAGCTTCTGATCAAATGTAGCATAATTTGAGCATCAAAAAAATAAGAGTAATGGATTCTTATAGGATGAATCATGTCCTCCAAAATCCATAAAATGAAGTTGTAACCTCCAGTACCTATGAATGTACTGTATTTGGAGACTGGGTCTTCTGTTAGGTACTTAGTGTCTTGTGAGTAGTATCTTGAAAAGAAAACTGGGGTACAGACAAATACATAGGAAGACCACGGAGGATACAAGGAGAAGACACCTTCTCCACTGAAACTAGCCCTGCCAACACTTGGTCCCAAATTTCCAATCTCCTCAATTGCTACAAAATAGATTTCTGTCATTTCAGCCACCTGGTCTATGGTGCTTTATATGGCAGTCCTAGCAAATGAATCACATGAATTATTGAATGAAATCCAAGAATTCTTGCTGATGCAAACATATAAATGAGTACATAAATGGGGGAAGAAAGGAAAGTTCTTCCTTATGGTAAATTTCAAACTAATAAATTTAGAAGGAACAATGGTAATAGAAGAATCACCATTTGGCAAGTACAGCCGTTATAACTGTTTCAGACAGAAATTCTCAATGAATGTTAAAATTAGCGTATGAAAGAATCATGAGAAACAAGCTATTTACATAGTTTCAAATCATTATTCTTATTAACTGCTTAGGGGGGAGAGTCACTTTGTAAAGGAGAAACCTGCCAGACACAGTCTTGACCAAGTGACAAAGTCACCATCACTACTGGTAAGACACATAGACATCAGGCACTCCCCGACAGAACAGACTCAAAGGGCAGAGTGTCCTTCCTGTGATGGTGCCAAAATCCATAACTGGAACTTAACCATGAAAAGTAAGTCAGATAAATCTACACTGAGGAAATCTATGACAGTGAAAATTCCTCAAAAGTGCCAAGATGGCGAAAGACAAAGACTGAGGAACTGTCCCAGATTTAAGGAGACCAAGGTGACATGGCAGCTAAATACAATGTGCAGTACTGGTTCCAATCCAAGACAACAAAAAGATGTCAGTGGGACAGATGAGGATATGTGAACGAGACTGTCATGCGACGGTGGTGGTGAGCCAACGTTCACGTCCTCCTCTGCACCACTGTGCTGTGGCTCAGTGGGATGTTGACATCTGGGGAAACCAAGAAAGGATAGAAGGAAGTTCTGTGCACTATTTTGTAACCTTGTTTATGTAAACCCAAGCTATTTCAAAATGAAAGATTAAAAATTCTTCAAAATTAAAAAGAGGGGCTGGGGATGTATTCAGTAGTAGAGCATTTGCCTCAAACGCACCTGAAGGAAGAAAAAATGAGTTGGCTTCACATTAGAGTTCCTGATTCCAGGTGGATCACAGGAATCTTTCTTTCCTTTTTCTGTCTTTCACTCTTTCTTCCTGTCTCTCTTTCTTTCTATTTATTTATTTAGTGTGGTGCTAGAGATCAAATCCACTCCCTCACACAAGCACCCTACCGCAGAGCTGTACACAAGCCCTGAGAATTCACATTGCTCATAGGTCCTCTGATGATGCTAATGCTACCACTGGTCTCTTTGGAGCCATCACACTTGCTCCTGACACAAGCTTACCACACCCCTAAAAAATAAGAGCACCTCATTCACTCACTCATGTGTTCATCCATCTCTAGTTCTCTGCCATCTCCGTTTCCAGGTTCTTGGTTCAGAGCTCACAGCCACTATGACCGAACCTCTATTAAGTGTGAACCAGCAAACCTCTAACCACCTGTGGGGGCCAGGATGCTTTCTGGGAAGGATTCCTTCAGAGAAGGTCCTGTTCACTGTGAATGCACTACGATTTAGGTGCTTGCATGTTGCCTATTCTGTGTTGTTGTGGGAAAAGCAAAAGGGCTTTCCCCCAAACCCTCATTGCATCACTCCCTCTTTCGTTGCAGGTACCCAATGCCTGACATAGGGGGGAAGGAGGAGCAGGGGATGCTCCAGGCTTGGCCTCAGAGTCAGAGCCCAGACAGGAGCCAGTTCCATTTGCAAAATCCACTAATTTACATATTTGCCATAAGGCTCCCATTTATTAAAGAACAGTCTCATATCAGCCAAATGTTTTGGCCAATTCTGAGACTGCAAGCCCTGTAATCTCCAAATCAGTCTGTAGATGCTGAAACCCTTTGCCAGAGATTGGAAACGCTTACATCCAGGAAGCACGTGAACTTTGGAAGCAGGGTCATTTTGGCTGCTCTCTACCTTGGGGAAGGTCCCTGGGTGTCCATACCAGAAGAGGACAGTATCACTAGTAGATGAGCTCCTCCCCGTGGACCTGTGGCAGGCAGGGAGAAGCAGCGTACCAAGCACCTCCTAAGTATAGATTGGGATGTGTCCTGAACGGAAGGCATGTGTGTTCTACAGGCCCAGACCACAGCTCTGCAGGAACAGCCCTTCATCGTTCATCCTCACCCCAGTCTTCCAGGTAGAAGCAGAGAGATTAAATAATCTGCATGAGGCCACACAACTGACAATGGATGCAATAAGAATTTGAACTCTGGCAGAGAGGCTCCATAGCTCCTACCCTAGCCTGCCATGAGACTGTTGGTCAGAACTCACTAACTTGACCTGAAAATGGCTACCAGTTCTAGAACTGCCAATTCGTACATCTCTGCATCCTCAAAGTCCTCACAACAAACAACCATTAAGCCTTTCCTCTGTCAGCTAAGCACTTGGCATATATTATTTCATTTAATCCCCATTGCAATTTAGGCAGGAGCTGCTAGGATCATTTTCATTTCTCAGATGAGGAAATGAAGATATAGTGACATGACAGCCCTTCCCTGAACTCTGACTGTGTACTAAGCTTCATGCTAGGAGACCAGGTCACCTGTCTGTCAGGAGGACCACATGTGGGATTTGCACCTCTGCCTGATTTCAGGGTCCTTATCCTAAGCCTGGCTTTGCAGCCAATGTGAGCTCTAGCACGAAAGGTTATCCTGCATCCCTGCCTGCTCCCCCAAATAATCTACTCCTCTGAACACTTAAACACCTTGGCACTTGACATGATAAGCCCATCTCTTTCTGTCACTGCCTTTCCATCATCCATCGATTCCTTTAACACCAAAGTGCATAAAACCAGCACAGTTTCATCGAGGGTGGCCCTCACAGCGTGTGCACAGGCCTGAGAAAAGGAAAACTGCTTTCTTTTCACGCTTCTCTGTGACTCTAGCCTCCCTCTCTCCTCCTGGGGCCAGACTCCTGCCAAATGCCATGGTACAAGGTTGCAAAAAGGGACTACCAGAGTCACCTGGGGGTCTAATAAAGCACAGCTGCAAAACTCATCCTAGACTCTGACTCCTGAGAATCACAAGAGCTTCAGAATGAGAGTTTTAACCATTGCCATACTGGTGGCATGAGGATCACTTCCTGAGGACCGCTGGCCTCAGCAGCCTGAGAGTCACCATGGCAATGAGGCATCCAGAACTATGCAAAGGACTGATGCACTTCATTAGGATGCATCCGCACGACTGGAGGCTATAACTGCTTTCTCCCAGAAAGGAGGGAGAGAAAAGAAAAGTGGAGTCCATCGTCCCATCCAACTGCTCTTACTGGCCCGAGTTCTCAGAATATCCTCTGCGGAAGGAGCCCAGAGTAGAGCACCATTTCTCTTGAGCATCCCAGGGCTCCCTGCTCTCTCCCAGCCCCAGGGGCTTTCTTTTGGAAACAGAAGTACTGTTGCAAAAGACTTCACTCTTCACTCACTGGTGAGATTAGACTCTCCTCTTTACAAACAAAATTCAGGGGTACATATGTGAGGGCCTAGGTTGAATCCCTAGCACTGCAAAAAACATAAACATTTTTTAAAAAATGAATTCATTCTCTAATCAATAGGTAGGCAAGGAGAGCAAGTGGCCACATCAGGCTTTTCTGCCAACAAGTCCTTACCCAACTTTGTGGCCCGTTACAGCAAATTTTCTACACATCGGGAAGCCTTAGGACTCTTCCCCTGGCCAACAGAGATCCAAGTGTGCAAGTGTTTTGAGGCCTCTTACTGGGCACACTGAGAACAGTGTTAGAAATGACAAAGCATAGGGTCTCAAACATGAGTATGTTCTCAACAGTCCTGAGATACAGCTCCATCATTCCCTGGACCTCAGTGGCAAAAATATGCCTCTGCAAGCAGCCAGATTATATGCAGGCTGTGTAGCCACCTCCACATAGACAGATGCTGCACAGTGCTCACTTGGATACCTCCGCACAGTGTGTGTGCACATGCATGTGTGTGATATAACCCTTCATACTTCCCTTCATCCCATTAGAAGCCCTGATTTCTGGGAATTGGAGGCCAAAAAGTCACCCAGTCTCTTCCTAGTGCAAGTTGCAAAGGTCAACAAAGACACATGGCTTCATAGAAAGAACCTTACAAGCTGTAGAACTCCTTAAGAGACTACAGGTGACCACTTTCACTAAGCTCGGGTGTTATTTACTTCTCCTCCAGCTTCAGGAAGGTACTTGAAATGTCCTAGCACAAACTCAGAGGAAGATGGAGTCACCTCCCCAACTTTCTAAGTTCTTCTATTACTTCAGTGATTTGCCCTGTCACCAGAGGCTGACAGTATCGGGGACCACACCATTAGCCCACCACAGAACAAGAGAAGCAAGAGCCACCACTTTGAAGGCCAAGGCTTCCCAATGACCAGCCAGAAGAATGAAGTCCAGGTCACTTATTTGTTACATGTTGGGTTGGACTGGATGGACTCTGAAGTCCCTTACCATGGAAAATCATGGAACCATCACCATGTATCAACCTTGTGCTCCAGACTTTATATGCCTTAACTCATTTAAAAGTCACAATACTTTTAGGGAAGCAATGTAATGAATCCCATTTCACAGATGAGGACATAAAAGTGAAGAAAAAACAACTATCAAGCTGGTGATCTCCCACCAAGTAAAAGGCTGGGCCAAGACTCCACTATGTCATTGATCTCTGAAGTCTCTGCCCCCTCTCTGCTGGAATATGGTCTGCACTCATATGCATGACTGTATTTCCAGGAGTCATGGAATTTTCAGTGACATCTATTGGAAATGGAGACTTTATTCTAGTTTACATAAAATGCAGATAGTAGTTGTACATGTCCACACAGGTGTAGCTACTGCAATCACGCTGAATGTGAACCCCACTTCTCCTCTCCAGCCACCAGACCTCATCCCAAGTCCAAAAATGCCCTCACCTGGGAAAGGTTCCTTCAGGAAGTGGCCCCTGATGGTCTGGTTGGCTGTGCCCAGAGGGTTCTTGGCAATGAGCGTGTAGTTGCCGTTGTTGTAGTGTGTGGGCTTGTTGAAGAGCAGGCAGCCCTCAGCTAGCTCACCCTCCTGGTAGTACTCCACGCGGATGATCTTGGACTCCCGCAGCGGCTGCCCATTATGCAGCCAGTGCAGCGTGGGCGGCGGATTTCCCCGCACCACGAACTCGATGCAGTGCTCCAGACGCAGCTCAGGCTCTTCCAGGCTAACCACACGCGGAGGGTCTGTGGGGACAGGCCAGCTGGAGTCTGGGACACTGTGGTAGGAAGTCTAAGTCTTCCCTGTCACGCTCTGAAAAGCCCCAGGGAAGCAGAGGTCCCCCCAACATCCCAATAGAACACCAGAGGTGCCCGTCTTCAGCCAAACTTCCTGCATCCAGCTTTACTCTATGGCTCCCTCTGGAGAGATCATCTTAGAAGATGCAGTTGCAAGACCAATATAGCACCCTGTATGGGAAAGGACACCCTTTCTTGGGGCTGCTTTCCAAAAACTGATTTCTCAGTCTGGCCCTATGGGGTCATCTGTGCCCATGCTGGTAGAACAGGGTCAGTGCTCCAGCTCCAGCCCTCCCAGCCCATGTAGCAGCCTGCTACCCAGAAGCCCTCATGATGGCACACACTTACAGTAGACAGTGAGAGCAACACTGGCATTGCTCATGCCCACCACATTCTCTGCGATGCATGTCAGGGTAAAGCCATTGTCCTCACTTGTCACATTCACCAGAGTCAAGTTGATGGCATGAACATTGGTCCAGTTCAGATTTGTCTGAAAACCCCCCAAGAAAAACAATAATGAAGCCATTTCTGCAAGAGTAGCTCCCCTACCTGACCACCAAGCACCTTTAGGAATCAAGAGGAAAACAGAGAAAAAGGAGGAAACCTCTCTAAATAAAGCACAGAGACCAAATGTTGAGCTCTTGAGAGTTAACAGTTTGGGTAATCCTCACAGCAACACTATGAGGGGAATAGCAACATTATACCCATTTTACAGATGGGGAAACAAGGGTAGTGAGGCTGAGTAGCATACACAAAGTTACAATGACTTGAAAATATTGGAGCTGTGTAGAATCCAACTCTATGTGCTTCTTCCCATTAGAAAAAGATCACAAATGTTCCCTCCTGCTTTTATGACTCAGAGGTGATCACTCCTCAGCCTCCTGAAGGGGACCTGATCCCAAGATGCCTACCTGGTGGGTGTTGATGGACTGCAGCCCAGTGACTATCCAATCCACATCAGGCAGGGGTGACCCAGACCCATTGCAAGTGATGACCGCATTGTCGCCTTCTCGTACGGTCAGGTTGACATGGCTCACACTGATCTCCGGAAGGTCTGGGAGAAGCGGGGGAGACAAGAGGAATGAAAAGACAGACAGTAGCTCCCCAAAAAAAGCTGTGTTGTGGGCTGATGGTGGCTCTCCATTTGTTTTGTTTATTTATTTATTTATTCTTTCATTCATTCATTGTAATACTGGGGACTGAACTTCACACTAAGGCACATCCCAGCCTTTTCACTTTTTATTTTAAAACCTAGGGTGCCACTAAATTGTCCAGGATGGGCTCAAAATTGCAATCCTCCTGCTTCAGCCTTCCAAGTAGCTGGTGTTATGGATGTGGCCCACCACACCTAGCTTAATGATAGCAATTCTTGCCTTGCACACTAGCAATGTCAACACAAGTTGCTTGAGCTCTTCAAAGTCCTGCAAGTGCCAGACACATCCTTCCAAGTAGATGTGAGACCTCAGAATGGGATCCCACACTTGGATGCTCCTTCAGGGCAAAAGGTGAGTAGGGCACTTATCCAGGAATGCACACCTAGCATCAAAGCCTAGAGGCTCCATCCCATTTTGGTTCTCGCAAGTCAGCATGCTTGAGGTTTCCACAAGTCTCTTGGTAAGAATTTGGATTTCCAGAATCCATTCTACATCTTTGATTGCAAAGGTCTGTGGCTGAAGCCAAAATTTTACTTTTCTAAAAATGCCTTAGAAGTCTGTGATTCAGTAGAACAGAATCCACTTCCTGAGACACTCCCCCAGGTGTGGGCAACAGGTGATTCACAGCAGCAAGAGAAGCTGACCCACTAAGAAGGAGGTATGGGACTCCTCCCTGTGCTCCTGAAACTGGCCTTGCTGAGGCAGGCTCGGAGACAGCAGTGCTCAAGGAGCATAAGGTGTGTCAGATCTGCACCCCACAACCGCAGAGGTCAAGGCTGGGCAGTTGAGGGGGATGCAGTTCCGTCTCTGTGAGGGTTACCTCCCTGAGCCAGAGGGTGGGCAGGCCACTCACCACACTGACTGATGTTCATGCGAAAGAGGGGGAGCTGGGAGCCATCCGCATTGATGCAGTAGAGGCTCTGGCTGTTTAGCCTGGCCTCCCCCTGCTCCTGCCACAGCTGCATCCAGCGGATATCACAGCTGCAGTTGAAGAAGTTCTGCTCCAGTCTCCTGTGGGCAAGAAGAGAGGGGGAGGAACCCCTGAACCGAAGATGGCCCAGCTCCCTCCCAGCACTGTGAGATCCATGGACCCCCACTTCTCCACAGGGATGAAGGAAAGAGAGGTTGAGAAAGGTCATGAAGAAGGCAAAAATTAGATAACAGTGAACTTGGTTACTTTTAATATGATGAGTAAACTCATTTTTAAAACATAAACCCATCTCACTTAATGGCACAGAGGACAGATTGGAAAGCTCCTGCTCACCAAACCTTTGGGCAGCTTCCCATTTTGTCACAAGTCAAAGCTAAAGTCCTACATAACCTGCACCATCTTCACAGCCCTCTGACCTTACCTCCTTCACTCTGTTGGCCCTCTTTAGCCGTCTTCCTGCCTCTGAACTTACAAACACGATTGTAAATTCATGCTTGCCTGAAGATCTTTGTACTAAGGGTCCCTTTGGATTTCCAAGCTCTCACCCAATGTACCTGCAAGGCCCACTCCTCTCCTTTCACTGTGGAATCACAGGGCCTCCTCTGAGCACCCTCTATACAAAAGCCACTATCTACTCTTGTCCTGGCAAGGCCCAGCCCTCATTCTGCTATATTCTTCTTTCTAGACTTGTCATCCCTCAGCGTTCCTTTAAATATTCAGTTTGTTCATTTGACTCCCGAAATAAAAAGTCAGCTGTGCTAAAGTCATAGTCATACCCTACTTTCTTCATTGCTGTATTCCCAGTCCTGAAACTGAGCCTGGCTCCTAAATTCTTATTGAATGAAAGAAAGAAAACAAGTGAAAGTGAGAGAGGGAGTCTCTCCATCGGGAAGCAGGTGGCAGACTATTTCCAAGACATATTCAAATCCATTTGGGGACCACCCTTGTTCCTTTGGGATTTCAGTGGGTCCTCAGTAAGCACCTGTTCTCTATCTGCCAATGCTCTGAGGGCTGTTAATCTAAAGACAAATAAGACACCCCATGTCCTCCAGGAGCCTTCAGCCTGGTGAAGATCAATGTCTGAAGAGGGGAGAATTAAGTTCAAAGCCCTTCTTCTCCATGGATTTTCCTTATGACTTAAAGTCACGTCCCTTCTTGATGAGGTTATTAGGAAAACAGTGAACAGCATTAATCAATCCAAAAACTCTTAAGGTAAAAAGTATCTAGTAAATCTGAATGCCTGGATCATTAAGGGAAACATGATTCTCTCCCTGGACTGTTAAGGGTATCGATTGGTTGGTACCAAAAGGGAGAACACTTGGGTCACTGCACTAAGACCCTGGATATTTTTGACAACTGGCAAATTCCAAAAATAGTTAAGCATGCATTAGCACTAATCAGCTTTCAGGAAAATGTGAGGGGCCTGAGAAGAGGAATCAGTGTGTTTTAGGCCCAAGGACATCTTAGGTAGAATGATATTATATAATATCATCCTCTTAGCCTAAAAGTTCCCAAAACTTCTCTATGTGTTAGCCCTTTAAGAAAAAAGGAGAGATGGGAACTGGTCTTTACTGAGCATCTGCTTCCCAAGACAGTCCCAGGAGCCATGTATTCCCCATGCGGATGAGAGAATCACATTCAAGGCCCCTTGGCTGCTGTGTATCAAAATCGTTTCAAACCCCGGTCTCTTGGACTCCAGCACCCACACACTGTCCATCTGTCTGTCCTACCAAAAGTGTCGCAAGTACAACAGAAATGCAAATAGGACTGAGACTGGACCCTGGATTTTGGAGGTTCACATAGGCAGAGACTGGAGGGAAGAGATGGAGAGAAGTGGCAAAAGCTGAGTGTGAGACAGAGAAGCAAGGTTTAGCTTCAACAGAGAGTCTGTGCCATGGGGAGCCAGGAAACAAAGCTGGAGGGTGGATGCTAGCCACAAGGCCCAGGACTTTCACTGCCACTTCAGGACGTCTGCAATTCATCGAGGAGGCAGTGGGAAGCTGTCGACGTCCTTTGAATAAGCTGGAGACTGATATGAATATAGTAGCTGTGCAAAGAAAAGCAAACCAACAGTAGTGTACAGGACAAACCGCCTAGAAGGAGAACTAGAGATAAGGAAACCAGGTAGGCTGCCTCATCAGCGCAAGGCCACCGTGTATAATTGTGCAGTTCATACATTGTTTTTTCCAAAGAATTCAGCCAAAGCAATAAATAGCAAATGAAATCCAGATCCAGTGTCCTGGCACTAGATATCCACCACCCAGAGGGGCATCTTCTCTAACTCACACATAGGTTTTATATAGACTGGTAGAGTCTAGGCCACTATTCTCAAAATTTTGAGATATAAATCCTTCGTCTTTATAATTTCTGAAGAACTCAAAAAGCTCTTTTTATGATTTATATTTTTCAGTATTTACCATATTAGAAATTAGAACTGAGAAAAATGTGAAATACTAACATACACTAGCAGAAATTCTGCAAGTCACCAGGACCATAAGGTCATCACAAGCCATGTGTCTCTAGAAAACTCCACAGTACCCTCTGAGTGTAAAAGAGGCAAATAATGTCTGAGTGTTGTCACAAAAACAGATTGTCCTGTACGTTGTCCCTGGAAGGGTTTTTGAGCACCCCCAAGTGACCCTGGACCACTGAGAACTGCTGCCCACTAAACAAGGCCCTAGAGAAGGGCGGTGAGAATTAGAGAAAGGGAAGAGGAAGAGCCGAGAAATATCACAGGGGAGCACGAGGTATGTTCGGCATTTTATTGGGGCCAAAACAAAAAGAAACACTAGACAATGGAAAAGAAGACAAAGAAACGTGGAAGATGAGTTCCTAAACTCACAGGACAGGAAAGCAATGGCCGAGAGAATCGCCTTTGAGCGAAAGAGCAGGAAAGAGTCAGAGAAGAGCAGGAGGTGAAACCTACAGGGAAGGTGAATGGAGCAGTGTGGGAGGGAGAGGAGGACAGGGAAAGATGAGCCACAAAGCCATGGAGGTGTTTGATTCCAGGTTAAGCAAGAAATCTGTATGGCTGAGAACTGGGACAGGAAGAAGAAAGTCACAGGGAAATAACAGGATAACTATACCTGGACTACCTTGCCATTGTGCCAAATGTCTTACATGTGTTGCTTCATTGAGGCCTCACAAGGAGGAAACACAAGAGGGAAGGGGACCTCTGAAGGCTTCCTTAAGAAAGCAGAAAGTCAAGTTCACCGCTCAGCATGTGGGAATGGAAGGCCTGTGGGGGTGGAGTGCTTGGATCTTGCTGTAGCAACTGTGAGAACAGGGCTGGAAGCCTTGCTGGACGGCACTGAGGGTCCAGATGCTTGAATATGTGCAAACTGAACCAGGTCAGCCTGTTTTTTCCCAACTGCTCACTTGACAAGATGTGGCCATTCATTATTAAGCAGGTGTAAAAATACAAATTATCCACCTGGGTTGAAAAGACTAGACAAGTGAGGGGTTTGGCAGCAGGGCTGCACAATTCATGGCAATCCTGCCTCGTGCTGGAGCCTCAGGGCTGAGCACTGAGTGTATCCCAGCGTGTCAGCAGGTCTTCAAAGGCAGACATCACCTTTGTCCTGAGGCTAGCAGGAGAATTAGGTGAGATGCTTAACATGTGCCAAAGATGCTGCCAGGCACGTTTCCTTCTGTCCTTTTCCTCCAGAGCTCAGTCCAGCAAAGGCATGCACCTTGAGATCTGGTCATTTGCTGCAACCCAGAATGTCCTGGAAATTGCAGAAGTATCTTGAAGACTTTTCAACTCTTCTGCACTGTCTCCTTGCAGAATAAATCACATGCCTTGCAGAATGCATTTGTGAGCCTTAAAACAGTAGCATCCTGGTCATTCCACTCAGTCAGTCCACAGTCATCTTTATATCCAGACAAGAGAGGGTCTGCACAATGAGGTGGGCAAGAAGGAGACACAGACAACTCCCAGGTCTAAATGATGCTATCTATTCTGGAGCCCTTCTCCATTAAATCAGGGCCCAGGCAGAGGAGCCTTCAGTCAAGGGCTGCAGGACTGTCTTGCAAGACCTAAATCCTGGCTCTCTGTGCTCCTTTAATAATGCAGGAAGCCCCATAAATAATACAGCAGCAACTGATTCAGGACAAAGCTAACCAACACCAAGCCCTTGCCCCAAACTGGCCCAGGGCCTAATCGCAGGACCCTGGGGCTTCCCGCAGATTAACTCAGCCCCAGCCTGCAGGGCCTGGGCATGCAAACACTTTGCAGTACAGCCAAGCCATGGTTGGGTGTTTAGAAAACATTGATTTCCCTGCAGTCAGCGCTTGGACGGTTTTCTCCTCCCATTCACAGCATCGGCACTGCCAGTGGCAACCCTGAGGCCCAGGGGTAGAAAGTGGAAAGAGGACCCAAATCAACAAAGCCAGTACTGCTGTCACAGAGTAAAGGACACAACCCAGGCCTCCTGGGGACAGTAATCAGGTGTAGAAAAAGTAGATATACTAAAGATCTGAGTTGAGTCAACTGTGTCATCAAGAGCAAATATAATAGGTGAAATTGTGTCTTCCAAAAAGATACATATCTGAGTCCTCACCCCAGTTCATGTGAATGTGACCTTCTTTGGAAAGAATCAAGGTAAAGATCAAAGGATGTGGTCATTCTGGATTCTGAGTGACCCCTAAGCTCAATGACTTGGGTCCTCATAAGAGAACAGAGAAAAGGATGAAAGACAGGGATGTAAGACTGAGACAGAGACAACAGGGAAACTTTCCCAAACCAAAGAATATCATACACCAGAAGCTGGGAAAGGTGAGGAACAATTCTTCAAAGGAAGACATCCATGCTGACACCCTATTTTAGATTTTTGGTTCCAGAACAGGGAAAGATTTTCTGTTGTGTTTAGACACCAAATTTTGTGATACTTTGTTAAGGGAGCCCCAGGAAACTACAAGTAACTTAATTCTCCAAAGTTCCATAAAATGGGGATGATTGTGTTTAACATTCCATCTCCACAAAGCGACTGAGAGAATTAGCTATAATATACGTTAACATGCTTTATGAGTTAAAAGAAGGCCTTAAAAAGGCCAGAAATTATTATTGTTATTATTATTATTATTATTATTATACTAATATTGCTATTAATATGATTGTTTAGTGATTTCTCTAAGAGCTTTCAAAGTGGTCACGGCCAAGACTCAGACAAGCAAAGTGCCAGGGTCAGTCTGAACCCATCTGAGATGGAGTTAATATTTTCCCAAGTTGATTAAATCTGTGAATTATATCAGAGGTAATTATCACTTTGCTTTAAGAAAATGAAATATTCCAATCTATTTTAATCATGTCTATTCTGTGCATGCATGATATTAACAGAACACTGTTTGAGACACATTGATGGTCCTTAGGGTATTTCCAGAGGGTTTCTAAACTATGGGATACGATCCTCTGGTGCCTCTGACATTGAAAAATGGCATCGTCGGATGCGAAATCCAAGCTTCCTTTCTTCCTGATTTGTTCTTTATCTCTCCAACTCTAGCTCTGATTTTTAGACAGAGAGTTGCAGTCTTCTTGTCAAGGTAAATTGAAAATCTTCCCATGAGCAGAAATTTATGAGCTTATTACACAATTTCAAGCCAAATTCCTTCAAATGTGTGCCATGGAAATATTGCTAGCTACTCCAGAGCAAGTCTTGAACAACATTCCACTCAGTGAGAGGAATACTACCTGGACTGATGGGAGGCTGTGAACAAGTATCTGCCAAGATACCCCTTCTCTCACAAAAGTAGTTGACAGAAAGGAAAGAATGGCTCCTGACATATGGCAAGGCACTAAGATAGCTAACTTATTATTTTTAATCCTGTGATCTCATTAAGGAGAGCTGACACCTTGAAAGTGGCTTCTTGAAGGAAAGGCAGAGTATTGTAGGATGCATTACTAGGTTGAAAGAGCATGGTCATTGGAAACAGTAGACTTGAGTGATGATAATGCCAAACATCACAATGCTAATCCCCAGATTTACCATTTACCAGTCATGTGATTATGGTTAATTGTTTAACTTAGCCATGACTAAAATACTTCATTTGTAAAACTGGTTAGAATGTTTCCCTGTGATACTGTTCCAAGGATGAGATAGGTCCTTGTACACATTAGGTACTCAAAATGTACCTCTTCTTTTCCCATCCTACTGGAAGTGTAGTGGACACTGAGCCCTTCTAATGGGGAGTCTCATCAGCATTAATTCTAATATCGAGGATGTATTGCCTAGTAGGCAGAGGTGGTTAGAAGGTATGGCAGAGATCCTCAATGACAGAAGGAAATATACTAAGAAAGTAATAAATGCTCTCTTTGTCTTTCTGTCCTTGGAGATGTTCACTAGAAATCTCATACTCTGGCTTGTGAATTTTCTGGCTGCCACTGCACGCTGAACCCTTTCCCCTCCAAGGTCCAAATTCTTTCTTCCTTGAAAATACCCAACCCATCCCCACATACCCCAGCCAACAGGCTCCATCGGGTAGACCCTGTCAATGTAGATGGTTCAGGGCAGATGGTGCCATGTGGACTAATCAAGAGTCAGAGGAGAAAATACTATCCCCTCTTCCATTTGCCAGGAACTGGGATTGTTTGGGTTTTAATCATAGCCACAGCTAAAAGCCAATGCACAGCCCCTCCAGCCAGAAGATAAATTTTCCACTCTCAGCACTCAATCCTTCCTTCATAAAAAAGACTCCTACAGGGCAACTGCTCCTTGTGGGGGGGAGTGGCTTCCTTACTCTCCAATATAATTTCTTATTTAACAGTATGACAGAAATAAAATACTCGGCAGACTCGATGGCACTCGGGCACTGACTCACACTGGCAGGAATGTCCTCATTCTTCCATAAGTTACCTCTAGCTCACCAGAGTATTGATCCAAGGAAAAGTTGAATACAGAATCCCCATGATCCTCTGGGAGAAATCTGACATTTTCTTTAAATATACATCCATGGAACAACTGTTTCTAAATCTCTACAAAACAGGTCACAAGGGCAGCACACCATTGATTTCACATCCAACGATTTCTTAGAAATAACACTGAACATTTTCTCAATAATTCAGCTAACAGCAGACCCCAGATAGCCCCTGAAAGGACACCATCCCTGGACTCCCTAGATGAAGGGGCAGAATCCCAGGAGAAAGAGATATAATATTGCCAAGAAAGAGAGGTCTCCAGGGCTGCCAACTGGTTCCACAATAATTTAGGACAAAACCAGCTATGCATTTTTGGAACATTATTGTAGAATAGATCCTTGCATTAGAGAAATATTAAAAACACTTGGGAGACAGTTGAACATAGTGTTCAAAGTTTTCAATCTATGAACTGCCATTTTATGACTGTCCTTAAAGATACTTAACCTTGCTAAACATTTTGGTGTCCTTGAAGGTGAATTGACAGTAATAATTCCTACCTTACAGAATTGTCATAAGACTTAAATTAAATCACATGCATAATTTAATAGATTACCTGGAACACTGCCTGGCACAGAGGAAGAGCTCAGAAATCAGTGTGAGTAATAATCACGGTGCTCACACTAATTTACCTCTAAGATCATTTCCATCTACAAAGATGTGGATGGATGCAACACAGAAAGTATAACAGTCTGACACTTAATGTCTATAACGTAATCTATTTGGGGAGTTTTGTAAACAAACATGTATGTTGACCTTTTTTCCAGCTTAGGTAGAAGTTATTATTGGTGTCCACCTGGATCTCAGCCATAAGTGACTAAAAACTTTAATGGCAATGCCTGTGGTACCCATACCAGAATAGTAGCCTGGTAGGAGGGGTATAATCAAGCCAAAGAACGGAAATCAACCCACAGCAGTATTGTCCTAAAATCCCAACACTTTAAAAGAGACATGCTCTGTCCATCTTATCCCTAAGGTGGTCTTCTGATGCATACTATGGGCACTTAGACCCTTGAGGATAAAGACAGTATACAAAGTTGTCATGGGATAAAAACCTATAGGGACACTGGATATAAATACTCTCCTTCCTACCAGCTGGTCCAAACAAAAAGATCATGGCTACAGTCTTTCTAGGTGAAGGAAGAACTCTTTGAAAGGCCGATAGCCTAGGAAGAGGTCCAAGGTCATTGCTTCTTGGTAAAGACAACAATAAAGCAATCTGCATTCAGTGAATCTGGATCTGAGTCACCAAGTAAAAAAGAACACATGTGCGGCATCTCTGAAACCCTGAGTCCCTCACTTCATCCATGCCTCAATTCCTTTTCAATTTATTCCTTGATTTATTTCCTCAACATAATACGCTGTCCTTCATGCACAGAAATGACCAGATGACTCATACATCAACATGAGTTATTTTTTTCCAGCAGTGGTCACGAATTCTCATTCATCTAGACGTTTGTTTGCACAAAACGGCTGGCCAGGGTAAGGGTGCATTCATCAGCCTTGGAATACAGCAAGGCTAAGCAGTTCCCATGCAGATTAAATCAATGTATCTCCCCTCCCACCAGCTCCCAGGATGCCCACACTCAAGCAGAAATGGCTCACAGGAGGTTGTGAGTGGTGAAAAAGACACAATCTGAAGCCATAAGGCGTGGACTCAAGTCCTGATTCCTCAAGTCCTTAACAATGCAATCGTGGTTGAGTTTTGAATGCCTTTCTGGGCCTCAGCGTTCTCATCCATGAAATGCAAAGTATCTCCCATTACTCTGACGGTGATAAATCTAATGAAAGCATACCTCTTAATCTACAGTTATATAACATAATAGCATTTATTTTAAACTGATACATACTCTTTATTATAAATATTAATACTATTGCTTCTAATTACCTGCAAATCACAAAATGAAGCCCCGATAAGAGATGAAATTCTGTCTTTGACATACAGTGTTCACAGAAAGAGCATCAGTGGATGACTCTCACTGGACATGGTACACTTGAGCTCATCCAAAACAAGCAGCCCCTCAGTGCACACTCAGCCTTCAGGTAGCACCAGGGTTCAAAATTTCTCCCCACCCAGCCCTTACCACCACTTCACCACCTGCACAGTCATCAAATCCACACTTACAATTCCCGAAGACTCAGCGTCTGGAAGAGCTGCCATGAGAGCGTGGTGAGTCGGTTACTCGATAAGTTTCTGCAAGATTGACAAAGAAAGAGGAGTTAAAGACAGGTCAGCCAACCGCAGTGCTCTCCCTCAAGAGCTTGGTCATTTTACTTGGAGCCTGGCTTTGTCTTTCTTCTTTTTCTTTTTCTTCACTTTATTCTGCCAACTGTGCAACTTCAGATAGTTGAGGCTACAGATCAGGCTTGGAGAGGAGTCTAAAGGCTTTGCAGGGCAGTCTTAAAAGTCAAGGAAGCAATAAAGTCCTCCTGGTGATTCTCCCATGATCTCTCCTCAGGACTAAAGTCCAGGGAGCCTTCTGAAGCCATCCTTCTCTAGAAGGACAGAGACTTCTGAGCGTACCTTAAAATCCACACATGCTTAATATTGCACTGGGAAGAACTGGAGGCCACCCAGCTTCTTCTAGCCATCCCTGCCCAGCAAACATGCCCATCCGTGAGATGGAGACGTCAACCTTTAATTCACACATCTGTTCTCCTCCTAACAGCTACTTAATTGTTCTCATTGGGATGTACAGGGGAAAGGAACAGCCATTAGTTTCCAAATAAAAGAAGAAACACACTATAGTTATTACTTTGCCAGCCTCAACTAACAACTTTTGATGGAATAACAGCCCTTAAAAGCAGCAGACACTGGCAGAAGTGGCACCCCAGGAGCAATGTTCTCATCTGCTGATGGAATGGGTGGCAAGCAGGCTGATACCATTTAGGTAAACGTCTGTCCACACACATGAGCATGCATGTGCTTGTGTCTATTTAACAGGGAGGTAATAAATGCAAACACAGACTCTTGTTTATGCTCATGCATATGCTTACACATGCACCTATATTTAGATGGCTTCTATAGAAGATATGAATTGAGACTGAAATGTAGGCTGCACTAAGGAGTGAGAGGGTGGACCATGGAGGGGGAGGACAAGGTCCCTATGGAGCCTTATATTCAGGTTACAAGTGAATAAGCAGAAAGAAGAGCATACACAGACATAGTAACTGATGGGGGAGCGAGAGGAGGTGACTTCAGAGAGGTTCTGAGAAAAGTGCCTTCTAAAAGGCAACGTGAGACCCAGGACAGACTGGAGAAGTTGAGTGCCAGGAAGAAGTATGGGCAGTGAAAGTAGCAAGTGCAAAGGCCCGGGAGGAATCTGAACCAAAAAGGAGATCAAGTAGGAAGGGAGTCAGGGCAGTGCTTTGGGATAAGTGGGAGAGGGATTTGTGTCGCATCCATGGATTTGTACTGCTGCAAGAAGAGTGGATTTTATTTTGAAGAGTGATGGGAAGGCACTGGGTGATTTTTGATGGGAGGGTGACACAATCTAATGACTGCTTTTAACTGGGAGAATGGTGTCAGAAGTTGGCAGCCCAATAAAGTGACTGCTACAGTGTTCCAAAGGAAGGGTGGGGGGGGGGGTAAACAACTAAGTGGATCGATTCAAGGTAAGTGTTGGAAATGAGGCCCACAGAACTGGACAAGATCTTGGAGAAGCTGAGAAAACCAAGAGACCAGGTAAGTGGTCAAGCCACCTAATGAGATAAGAAAGATTCCTGAAAGATCACACTGAGGCTATAAAGGAAGCCCGCTGAATAGACAGAATTGAAGTTCACCTAGGAAGAGTATATACTTAGCGCATAACAAGAATAGATAAAGAGCAACCTGTGAATCAGAGTGGATTAGCTAAATTCTGGCTAGCCTGTGATGGTTCCATACACTCATTCACCTCTTCTTTGCAGAGCCGAGCACCCCGGTGTGACAGCATGCGCTCACTAAAACTATAAACCTAAGTAACCCATAATGCTCTGCCTCCCAGAACCTGTAGTGACCACATGTTCTATCCCTGCAAGCTTCACTGTCCCCAGTGATCGGATGGAAGGGTCGCAGCAGCACTGTACTGATGACAAATAAAAGATATCACTAGCCAAACTCTACAGTGACCTTTCTCCTACTTTGAGGGGTGGCACAGAGGGCCAGCACATGTCTGCCTGTCACCTCTCCTCCCTAGCTACTGGACTACCAGCCTAGAATTTGGATTGAGGACAACAGATTTCAGTACCACTCTCTAAATCTTTGTTGTCATCAGCCTTTATGACATGTTAATCAATCTGAGATTTAAAGCATCCAGATAGCAAGTGTTTTCTCTGTTATTTCTGATTTGCTGTTTATGTATACCCACATCCTCAGACAAGCCCCATATTTCCATAGCCACAAAGGAATCCTCAGAACTTGGGAAAGAAAGTGACCTCTGCCTTGGGCTTCCTTGAGCAAAATCCCTAGTCTGAATCTGAATAGCAGCAACCTGCAGAGTTTCCACCACCCAAAGCCCCAGGTGTAAAGGGTGCTGGGGCACAGCCCCTGGTAAGCAATGGGAGGGCTCTGACAGGAGCTGTCCAGAAAACCCAGAGCAGGGAGGAGCAGCAGGAAGCCCCAAGCAGAGACAAGGCTGCCAGCCGTGTCCTCTCCCAAAGGTCATACTTTGCTACATTAGGCAGAAATGTCAAGAGAAAATTTGATTCTGAAAGAAAAAAAAAATAACAAGCATTCTGGGCAAATAAAGAATAAGAAATAGCATCATCTCCTCCTTATTACAAGTTAAAGGAGAGTGGGGACAGGATACCCAGTAAAAGGGAGGTATTTCCAGGGGGTGGCTTCATCTGCTGCCTGTCTCCCCCTTCCTCCTCTCACCAAACCCCACATGAAGGAGCTCTTGGAGTCCAAGTGGAGTGGTCAGTACACACACACTTGGCCCTCTGTACACACACACACACACACACACACACATACAGGGACATTGCTGCACATGTTCAGAGAGGAGCCCACTGGGTGCAACCTGTGCAGCTGTATACAATACCCTGTCAGAGACACACAACAGAAGCACACAGCCTTAGGAACACACCCAGGAAAAACAAGAACTAAGGCAAATATGCACCCCACAGAATCAGCAGGCTCATCCCTGGCCATCCGGCCTTCTTGGACATTTATGTGTTTTCAGGATGCAGGATAAATGCAGAAGCTGAGTCACAGGGCTTTGCAGACCCATTTGGAATTCACTGGCCCAATTTTCCTTCCAGTTGGTGCCTCACCTGCCTTCAGCTGTCAGCAGTTATTGATGAGCTGGTTGTTCTGCTCATCAGACAAGCATTTAATTAAGAGCCATCTTGCCTCTGTGCCCCATGGCAGTCTCCAGACCACTATCTCCCATCTCTTGCTTTTGCTGGGGTCACTGGCCAGTGTCCAGGCCACCTGACTATTGAATTAATTTGGTGAGCAAGATTTTATGAGATGATACATCAAACTCTCTCCCCAAATCAAGTTCCATGATGTCGCCCCCTCTATCTCTCATCTGAGACTCCCAAACAAAGCCATTAATTTTGTCCTGCACAAATGGCTCTCTCATAGCCAGACTCAGGGGTCCAGAGGTAATAAACGATGACGATGTGGCTACAGGGTCTTCTGGGAAGAAGGAGTCAGACACGCATATGGCCAAACTCAAGGCCTCAAGGAGTGATGAGGCTGAGACAGCCCAGCCTGTATTACCTTGCTGTGAAAAAGACCTTCGGCAACTTCCTTCGGACTGGGAGAAAGAAAGCTCTGCAGAGAGAGAGCCCCATGGCCTTCCTGAAGGAGACACTGGACTGCAGCAGGAGCACAGAGCACTAAGATTGGGAAGAGGTCGCCTTTCACCCCAGGAGCCCTACTGCCCTGCAGTAGGCCAGTGAGATGCATGCTGTTGCCAAGAGAAACCAATCAGATGAGCTCTTCTCTTGTCTAAACATATTATACTGTTGGGGAGGGTGAGAGTTGAGAAGGGGATGTTAAACCCCATCTGCACAGTGACCCTTAAGTATGAAGGCTTTGTGCAGTTACTTGGTGAGGAGTGGATCCAAATGTGGAAGCACCTCTTCTACTGGCAGGAGCAGGCCCTGTGGGCAGGAAGGTCTGAGGGTCCTAGTGTGTAAGAGGCTGTTGTGGGCAGGTGCCCAGCATGCCTGTCTAGTAGACCAGGCTGATCTACCCATCCATCTGCTATTCAGCCAGCGCCTCCCTGTTTATATCAGCACGACTCACCCTTCTAGCTGTCTCCACCCTGCTCCTGGATGCTCCACCACCTCCGCCTCTTCTGGGACCCTTTGCCTGGGTTTTGTCTTGTGTGGTCATAGGCTACATTTTTGTGTCCTCCTCCAAAACTGATACATTGAAATCCTAACCTCTGATAGCTTAGAAATTTACTGTGCTTGGAGAGAGGGCCTTTAAAGAGGTGATTAAGATTAAATGATGTCATTAGAGTGAGGCCGTAATCCTGTAATCCAATCTGACTAGTGTCCTTTTTAGAAGTGGAGGTTTAGGCACAGAGGAAAGACAAGGGAGATGCAGGAAGAAAGCCATGCACAGGCCAAGGAAAGAAACCTGAAAAGAACCAAACCTGCTGAAACCTTAATCTTGAACCTCTAACCTCCCGAACTGTGAAGAAATGAATATAAACTGTTGGAGCCACTGGATCTGTGGCGATTATGGTACTCCCATCAAGGGATATACCATTACTGGCCCCTCCTTTCCTCCAAGCCCCAGTAGCCAAGTAGGCTTCTCCACCATGACCCCTGAAAGACCGTATGCCACGCTTCCTGTAGCCCCTCTCACTCTGTCCATGCATGGCGGCTCTGAAAACAAGGCTTCCACTCAAGTTCCACTTGCCAAGATTCAACATGAACCTGTCTGCTCCTGGGCATTCTCCAGTTCCCTCCTGCAAATTATTATTGAAGGAGAAAGCAGACAACCAGGAATGTTCTCAGCCTCACCCAAAGATGAAGCCCCCATGCCAGCTCCTCCTGAAGGATTGTCTCTGCAGCTGCCAAAGGTCCCTGCTCCTCCTCTTCCTGTGAGCATCAACTGTGTGCCCTGAACATCCAGCACTGCTAGCTGGAAACCTTATACCCCTCCCCCTGGGCTCGCAGGATGGCTAGAGCCATTGCAATCAAAACTCCACAGAGGCAGCATTTTGTAAAGTACGCCTCCCTTCCTTGTGATTTAACACCTCAGCTATCAGTCTACACGCTTTTTTCCCCTCTATAGAAAAGATACCTTCTTGGTCTTTGTCTTGTTGGAAATAAGCCCCCAAACTCAAATTGTAAGTGCCAGAAAAAATGGACTCAGATGCAGGACAAGAAGTTTTGCCAAGTGCGTGTCCAGGAGGGCACACGCACTCTCCGGCAGTGAGGTAGTAGCTGCATAGGACATGGAGGGTGCCCCTTTTGTTATGACTGCAGGAGCAGCAGCTGACCTTTCCCCCCTTTGTCAAGTTGGAGGTTCACAATCCATTCCAATTGGCTAGCTTAAATGGTGCAAAGCTGGAGAATTTGAAGGGTTGCTGAGGGGAAAAAAGAGGATGTGGGGTGGTGTGGTCAGAAAATCCTTCATTGTCAATAAGCTATCTTTGGTTTGTAGCTGTGTTCCCAGAATTTCTCATAACTTAGTGTGTTCATGAGGGGCCAACTGGGGTAGACTTGAGTGCAAGATGGAGACGCAATTTGTTTGTATTCTTGATAGAAAAGACCTTGTTCTTACTGTCGTAATCCAGGCTGGTTGCTATAACAAAATATTATAAACTAACTGACGTGTGATCAAAAGAAATTGACTTCTCACACTTCTGTGGGTTCTTGAAGAGTCCCAAATTTAGGGGCTGTCGATCCATCGTGCCTGTTGAAGGCTGTTTCCTTGGAGACAGCCGTCTTCTTGCCTAACCTCACGTAGTAACAAGGATTATGGGTGTCTCTCGAGCTTATTTTGTAAGGGCACTAATTCCATATTTGTAATGGCCCCACCCTCATGACCTAATCATTCCCTGAAAGTTCCATCTCCTCATCATCATTTTGAGGATGAGGATTTCAAGATTTGAATTTTGGGGGACACAATTATTCAGACCATAGTAATCTTTTTGGAAGCAACCAGCCCCCTCTCCTGCCTTGCTACACTGAGATGCCTATGAAATTCCTGAAGTAGGAGGCATAATCCCTCTTGCAGCATTAACCCTGCAGTTTGTTGCAAAGGAGTTAAGCACAGGGGAAAGGCAGGCTGGCAGTTTGCTGTCCACCTCCGCAAGGGCCAGGGCTCACACCCCCTCCCAAAGAGAGCCCTACACCAGAGATGGTGAAGCCTACCTGCCAGACCATGCCAACCAACCATTAACCTCCTTGAATAGGAAGGAAGGAAGGAAGGAAGGAAGGAAGGAAGGAAGGAAGGAAGGAAGGAAGGAAGGAGACAGAGACAGAGAGGGGAAGAAGGCAGGCGGGAGGTCAGTCAGACCAGATGGTGTCATCTCATCACTAGAGCCTGCTCCTAACCCCCAAGATCCACTGCCAAGACAAGGGTGCAGGTGCAGTCTCCCAACTTCTCCCTCTTGAAAGCCAAGAAATATTTTTCTACATCATTTATATATTTGCTTTTCCCTCAATTAAATTGCTGTAAAAGGGGTTGGGGGTTAAAGCCATTTGAACCATTTTTATTCAGCTAAATTATACTGGATGGCTCATTTAATGAACTTTAATGAATCCAAAATGCTTTCTCTAATCAAATCTCAAGTGACGTGACTGGTGTCATGATCTTAGATCAGGAAACGGGAGGCAGCCTTCTCTGAAAATGCTTCCTTCCTTCCTTCCTTCCATCGTTCCATCTTTCTATCCTTCTATCCGTCTGTCCTTTCTTTCTCCCTCTCTCCTTCTGCCCCTCTCTCCGTTCCTCCCCCTGACCCTCCCTTCCTATTCAAGGAGGTTAACGGCTGTCATGGTCTGTGCTGGGCCATGCCAGGCTTTTCCCAGGATGTGCTCCTGGGAGTCTGAGCCTGTAGCTTGCTCATGGGTGAAAAACTTACAGGGCTTGAAAAATGTTGTGCTAAGAAAAATTAACCAGGCTTATCAATTGCAGAACTTCTCAGAGCATTAACCAAGAGAATGATCTGGCTTATTGAATTTCTCAAACTTAATGGACCACAGAACCTTCTCCATGAAGCACATAGCAAAAACATCACCCTGCCTAACATACTTAGGAAAGGGTGGCCCACCCCAGAGGTCAATACCAGCAGTTTATCTTCACAGTTTTACTAGAATACAGCCAGGCGCACTCATGTATGTGACGTCTATGGTCATGTTCTAGGCTGAATAATCGACCTCCTAAAGATACCCACATACTAATCTCCAGAATCTGTGGATATGTTAATTTACAAACAAAAGGGATTGCACAAGGGCCACTGAGGATAAAGGAAAATTATCCTAAATTATCTGATGGTCCAAATAGCCACAAGCCCTTACCAGTGGAAGAAGATGGCAGAGGAAGTTGGACAAAGATGTGACTAGGGCAGCCAGAACAGAGACACGTCAAGTTACTGGCCTTGAAAATGGGGGCGGGCCACAAACCAAGGGACACATGCAGACTCCAGAAGAAAAAAAGAAGCAGAAGCAGGGAAAGAAGCTCCCACAAGAGCATCCAGAATAAAACACAGCCGTGCTGGCACCATGATTTTAGCCCTTGAGACCATGTTGGGCTTCTAAACCTCAGAGGTGAAATGAATTTTCATTGTTTTAACATAATAAACTGTGTGGTAATCTGTACACACCTATGGGAAACTAACACAGATCCCTTACACATTATAACACAAACCTGAATTATCATGACAGAAGTCAAAAGACCACAAAGCCCACAGTACTCCTCTACTGTGTGACCCTTTTCAGAAAAAACAACATAGCATTGCCTGGTGTAGACCAGCACTTCTCAAGAGAAGTTGAATATAAGCCATATATACTACTTGAAATTTTCTATTATTTTCATTTTTTAAAGTGCAAAAGTGTGAAATTAATTACAATAATGTATTTTTACTTAACACATCTAATTACTAGTTCAACATATAATCAATATAAAAAATACCATCAAGATATTTCACATCTTTTGTTTTTGTAGGAAGTCTTTGAAATCAATGTATATTTTATACTCATGACACATCTCAATGTGGACTGGCCACATTTCCAGTGCTCAGTATCCCAGGGTGGCTAAAGGCTACCATATTGGAAGGTACATCCCAGGCCCTCTATAAAATGCAGACAATGACTGTAGTCTCCAGCACAGAGGGGAAATATTAACACGGGTACTCCAGAGTCAAGGCAGGTTTCCTTTCTTCAGATGCCAGTCTGTCCCAGAACCCAGCAGGCATGGAGCTTACTTTATGGGAAGGAAATCAGCTCTCTCTGCATACAGCATCCCATCCATGAGTGGCTGCCAACAGCCTCCATTACTAGTGAGCTCAGGACAGGAAGGAAGAGACGGGCCAGGGCTTGCCATGGACTGAGCAGGGTGGGAAAGATCACAGCGGGACAGTGGGAGATCAGACTTTGGCAGAGCTCTTGCATGAGATGACCTCATCTCCTATTTCTCTGCAGTGATGAAGGCTCCCCTTCTTCTTCACCCCACCCCAAACTTAACCCTAAGGACCTGCTATGACCAGGATGGCCCCCGCTCTGCTGGCCACACCTTGGCTGTCTGCACACAGCGCACCTGGGGCTCTCTCCATGGTCCACGCCCTTGCCCCACCTGCAGGCACATGTCACTGCCCCTCGCCCAGGATGACTGTGCCTCCCCCACTGAAATCTCTCCTGCCTCCTTCTCTTTCTGCCTTTCTCCTGAGCCTCAGCCATAGCCCACTTTGCAGACTGCTGGCTCTGAAAACCATCTCAATGTGTGCTAGCCAACAACCCACCCCCACCCCCCGCAAAGCAAACTGATTTTCCTGAAGACAAAGAACCTCCTCTCTTCAAGGTGTAACAGTTCAAGCTCCTGGAACTCAGAAGGCGTTCAATAAATCTTTGACAAGGTCAAGTGAGGTCCCAGAAAACTCTGTAAGAACTGGCCTGCTTTGCTGATGACAATGGGAGGCAGGGCTTCTTCCTAGTCAGCAACCACAGCATAAGAATGAAGATAGCTCTCCGGGTGAGTGCACACCCACCCCATCACAGACACATACACACACACACACACTATACACACCACACACATCCAAACTCCATATGCACACATGCTACACACTGTGCTACGCACAAACACACCTTCTCACACAGATTTGTACTTTCACACAGACCCACGCACCCCCACCAGTTCTTACAGTTGGCTCCACCAGAATGGCTGGAGAACTCTCGCTCCACTTCCTTGCCCTTCCCTTCCTCTAGCACCCACTTGGTCCCTCCAGTCAGCAGCGGGGAGGACAGTCCCTAGTGCACCAGGTTCGCTCCCACTACAGCCTGCAGCCTGGTGCTGCCTCCATAGGGCCCGTGTGTCTTTGGGCAGCACAAAAGGATGGAGCATCAGCAGCACCCCACGCTCTGGGAAGAGCAGTTCCTTAGACCCCACAGGCTCAGCCTGAGGAGAGGGCATTTCCTTGTCCATGGAGCCAGGACACAAGAGTTTGGGATTCTAAGCACAGACAGGAAACTGAGGATCCCAGAGGTTACCTAAACTTCCAAGATAATCCAACTGAAAGCAGTGTCCCAATCTCCACATCAGGAAAGTTGAGAGGATCTCCCCTCCAGGCCATGCCCGGCTACAAAGGTAACTCTAGTCTCGTGCGGAGCAGGAAGATAAGGCCACAGTCTCTGGCATCACAAAACTTGAGCGGGAGTCCTTCCATGCCCTGTGACTTGCATGACTGGCTTCACCATGCTAGACTTCAGTGTTCACAAGTGGGAGATAAGAAAAGGCATGTCCCTCTGAGTCACGAGGGTTCAACTGGACATGGTAACTGTGGTGTTAGTAGCAGCGGGCCCAGCACCCGATGTGAAGGAGCACGTATGAACATGTCATACCATTGTCATTGCATGTCCTCTGCTTTTATCAGCCCACCTGTAATGACCACTAAATTAACACAGGTCCAAGCCCAGAGAACAAATGCTATGCCAGGCAGTGACCCTCCGAGTCCACACCTCCCTCAATGCAACAAGCATCCGCTCACAAAACCTGTGGAAATCTTCACAATGTGTGATCTTCCTACCCATGCACAAGGAATGTCTTTCCATTTTCTGAGGTCCTCTTCAATTTCTTTTTTCAGAGCAATGTGATTTTCACTGAATAGATATTTTACTTCCTTTGTTGCATTATTTCCTAAATATTTCATATTTTTGAATGCTGCAGTGAAGGGTGTGGTTTCTCATATTTCTCTCTCAGTGATTTTGTTGTTTGTATACAGAAGGCTATTGATTTTTGAGTGCTGACTTTGTATCCAGCTGCATTACTGAACTTGGTTACTACGTCTAGAAGTCTTTCAGTGGAGTTTTGGGGGTCTTCTGTGTAGAATATCATGTCATCTGCAAACAAGATAATTTATCTTCTTCCTTTCCTATCTTTATTCCTTTTATTTCTCACTCTTGTCTAATTGCTTTGGTTAATGTTTCCAGAATTATAGTGAATAGGAGCGGTGATAGTGGACATCCTTGTCTCACTCCTAATTTTAGGTTGAAAGTTTTCAGTTTTTGTCCATTTAGTAAGATGTTGGCTGTTGGTTTATCATACATGGCTTTTATCAGATGAGGTAAAGACAACCTATTCTGATTTTCTGTAGTTTTTGTCATGAATGAGTGTTGGATTTTGTGAAAAGCTTTCTCTGCATCTATTGAGATGATCATGTGACATTCTCCCAAAATTTTTATATTTAATGCAATTCCAATCAAAATACCATTGCATACTTCACAGATCTAAAATTCATCTGGAACCAGAAGAGTCCTAGAATAGCAAAGGCAATTTGGGCAATAAAGGCAAGGCAGGAGACATCACAATCTCCAACTTGAAATTATACTACAAAGCTACTGTGATAAAATCAGCATGGTACTGGAATAAAAACAGACCTGAAGATCAGTGGAGTAGATTAAAAGACATAGTCACAACTACAAATACATTCAGCCACTACATCTTTGACAAAGGATCCAAGCATGTTCACTGGAAGAAAGATAGCTTCTTTAATAAGTGATGCTGGGGGCTGGGGGTTTAGCTCAGCAGCATAAGCACCTGCCTTGCAAGCAGGTGGTCGTGAGTTTGATCCCCGGTTACTGATTAAAAAAAAGTGATGCAATCTATTAACAGGTGATTTCTTACTGTTACGTTTTTTTTGTAGTTCTGTATTATGTGTAACCTTACACTGCTTTGTTTTGTTTTGTGTTTTTCTCTTTTTCCTCTTAAATAAAATTTTTTAAAAAAGTGATGCAGGAAAAACTAAAACTAGACCCATGTCTATCACTGTGCACTAAACTAAAGGCAAAATGGATCAAAGAGATAAATATTAAAGCAGAAACACTAAATCTTCTGGAAGACAAAGTAGGTAGAAACCTTGATGACATAGAGGCAGGCAGAGAGTTTATGAACAAAAATCAAACTGCATGGGAAATACTTCCCATAATCAACAACTGGAATCTCATCTTATTAAAAAGACTTTGCATGTCAAAAGAAATCGCCAACAAAGTGAAAAGAAAACTCAAGAATTGGGAAAATATCTTAGGCAACTGTCCCTCAGACAAAAGATTTCTAGCTAGAACATATAAAGAATTTTTAAAAATCAGGCCCCCAAAATTCAAAGACCCAATCCAAAAATGGGCATCTGAGATGAATACATAGTTCTCAGATGAAGAAATACAAATAACAAATAAATATATGAAAAAATGTTCAGCATGATTGTTTATTCAAGACATGCAAATTGAAACAACACTGAGATTCCATCTCACTCCAGAAAGAATGGCAAAGATCAATAAATCAATCAATAACAAATGCTGGAGGGGCTGTGGAGAAACAGGAACTATTGGTGCTGGTAGGCTGGTGCAACCACTGAGGAAATCAGTGCAGACATTCCTCAAAAACCTAGGACTAGAGGTACCATTTGACCCAGCTAGCCCACTTGTGAGTATTTTCCCAGAAGAATTGAAAACATCATAACCACAGTGATTTATGTGCACCTATGTTTGTAGAAGCACACTTTTTAATAGCCAAATCTAGGAAACAACCCAAGTCCCATCAGTCAAGGAATGAATTAAAAAGCTGTGGTATTTTTGTACAATGGAGTACTACTCAGCTATAAAGAAAGATTGCATTGAGGCTTTTATAAGTAAATGGATGCAACTTGAGACCATGCTCATAAATGAAATAAATCAAACTCAAGTGTAAATACCATATTGTCTCCCTAGTATAAGAAACTGAAAGAACAAATATGATCCAAAATCTGCAATAAATATTGTGTGAGGGTAAGAAACTGCTCAAAGAGGAAAAGTAACTGGGGTAGAGGAAAGGAGGAAAGAAGGAAGGAAAAAGGAAAAAAACAAATTTATATCTATGTACATAAGGTAGCTAAGACGACTATACTACTAATTCTAGTAGTTCTTGAAAAATAACAGTTAATACGCATATGATTAGATCAGTGTTGCATGTCTGTATCTGGTGATCTAAGCAACCGAAGGTAACAATATGCAATGTTACAACCCCTGTTAAATTCCAATTATTTTGTTTTAAGAATGTATACTGTTACTGTTTTGGATTTGTTACTGTTGTTGTTTGTTTGTATCTTTTGCTTTTTGTATTTCTTTTCTGTACTTTTTTATCTTAAAAAAAAAAAAACCTATGGAAATCCATGACTCGAGACAGAGAGGGCCCATTCCCCGGGGGCGTGGGTTGGGGTCCCCACCTGCCGCATCTCACCCCTCAAGCCTTGAGCAGGAGCCCATAGACACTGAACCCTTCACCTTCGCCCAGCATCCACCCCAACTCCAGGGTACAAAAGAAATCTTCAAGTCTCCCTGGTTTCTTTGTGCTGTCTGCTTAATGCCAAACCTTGAATATTATTGAGTCTATTCTCAGGAATTCTGTTTCTTTAGAGCTGCTTTTTAGACAAATTAACCAACAGTTAACTGCCTTGAAAGCACGTGGGCCCTCTGGAGCCCAGAGAGGCGCTTCTGGGCAGGTGCTCCCAGCTTTGCCACCCACAAGGCATGTAAACCAGGTGGGCGGGCAGCCGACCGCACCAGAGAGGCCCACGTGTAAGTGATGACGCATGGATGTGACCGAGGCAAAGTGCTCATTTTTTACTCAATAGCTGTCTTGACAAGAGAAAAACAAATATGCAGCAAGCAGAGCATCTGTGGGGGAGATCACGAACCCCTGCAGTTACTGATAGAAAGCAAAGCCTGGGCTGTGGAGGGGAGGAGGCACCTGGCTGGTGAGGCCGCCCAGGCGGGGACTGTCAGCGCCAGGGACCCTAGGATCACACTGAGCACGTGCAAACAGCTTGTTCCTGTTAATTACCTTTCTTTGCAGTCATGCATCTGCCTACTCTCTATCATCTACTCTCTCCACTTAAGTAAAAGCTATGGCTGCCTTTAAAACTGTGAAACCAGGAGTGGAAAGCAGTTTGGAGCCTCTTCCTAAGGAAACTCGAGGGGGCCCCTATGCATCCAATCCCTTCTTCAGGACAGAGGCTACAGAAAGCCTGGGTCAGCATAGGCTTGGCGAGGCATGTGATGAGAGGTCCTCCAACCACTGCCACATACCCTCCCCCACACTCCCTCCCCCACCATCTTCTGGGATCACCAGGCTCTATCCATCTCCTGGAGTTTGTGAGTCAGTAGGTCTGGAGGAGAATTTGCATTTCTAAGTGTCTCCCAGAGTGACATGGATGTTGTTGGTTTAAAACCACACTTAAGATAGCCACTGATCTAGTGAAATTTTGTTTTCCAGATGAGTTGACTTTGGCTTCCATCAAATCTCTCAGTTCTAAAAACTTGAATAATACAGCCTAGAGGAAAATAGTCATGTGTCTGTACAGAAAAGGAGCTGAGCAGTGTCCCTACACAGGTTTCTGGGGACAGATGTTACTATCCATAACTAGAAAGGAGACTTGGAAACTTCCTTCTGAAACTTGGTAGAGGACTTCCAATTGGGAGGGGTCCCTAGGCAGCCTGGGAAAGAGCTGTCACTATCACCACAATGGTAAGTGAGCACCAAGGAACTGATAAAGATCTTGCAACCCAAAGTAACTTTGCAATTTTCAGAATGAATCTGTGTGCTCCCCTGCCACCCACCCCCATGCCAAGTGGGGATCCTCCAGCAGACAGGCTTTTGGGATAACCAAGCCTGGTGAGACTAGGGAGCCATAAACCCCAGAGAGTGAGGAAGGTCCCAGAGAAGGAGAGGGAAGAACCAAAGATCAAGCACCTGAATCCATGAATGGAACTGAAGATTGGAGACAGGAACTAGGCAAAGGAAGCTCTGCTCAGGCGAGAGGGTAGACAGGGTGCTGCTGGGTGGGCAAGACAGGGAGAGGTGGCAGGCCACAGCAGCAGGCTGGCAGGGCCTGGGCCCGAGAGGCCTCCCTCCTGGCTGCCTCAGGTAGGTTCCTTTGGAGACCAGAGGAAAAATCAAGAAGCAGTAACCTAGCTCAGCAGCTGCAGTGTCAGCCTAGGAGCCTGGAGCAGAAGGAGGGCAAAAGGTTCACTGACACTGGGCAGACAGAGCTGGCTTTGCTGACGGTTGCCTGAGGGCATCTGGTGTCTTTGACCCACAGCAGTGCTGGCCTCCTGTCCTCTCATTCCCAGAACAAGCCCCGGCATTTGAAGACCATGGCTGGAGCCCATCTGCTTCCACTGAAAGCCAAGAGGCCATGTCCCTATCACTGGTAAATGGACAACTCTCATGACAGGGAGAAGGTCCATTAAACAGTGTGAGGAAGGCTCAGTATGCCCTCAGCATATTACTGCTTCCAGGCAGGCAGGGGTTTTCAACTGTGGTCCCCAGACCTTCAGTCTCAGAGCTACTACGGATTCTCAGGGCCCCACCCCAGGGCCGCCAGTATGTCCAAGGTGTGGACATACTGTCCAGTCTCAAGCTCGCAGGTGTGGCTGGTCACACTAAAGGTAAGATCCTTGTGCAGTGGCGTGGAATGGACTTTAAAGCTCTGACTTCCATAGAGGGACCCAGCCTGAGACGGTTTTCTAACCTGTCTGGCATGACCTGCTTTCTCCTGATCAGCAAAGTCACAATGGCATTTGCTTTGGGGAGGCAGTGCACACCTATAATCCAGCTACTCAGGAGGCTGAGCATGACAAAAATGAGTTTGAGCCCAGCAGAGGCAACTTAGCAAGAGCCAGTCTCAAAGTAAAACTTTTAAAGGGCTGCAGGTGAAGCTCAATGATAGAGCAACCGTGATTCAATCTCCAAAGCCACACACACACACACACACACACACACACACACACACACACATGGGGTGGGGGAGATACAGTTAAATTAACTCATGTCAGTGCCACAGAGCAAGTACTTAGTGCGAGGCTGTATGGTTGCAGGACCACTGGACGTGGTCATAATAACAGCAGGTAACACACATGGCTATTATGCCAGGCAGTTGTCTTTAATGGCTTTGCATTTAAGGCTTACATCAACACGATAACAACACTGCTGGGAAAACACTACAATTATGACCAAATATCATCATATCCACTTGACAGAGGGGAGATCACAAGTTAAGGAAGTTAGACAGCTACCCCTGAGCCCACAACTGCTGCCATGGAGGGATGGGGAGACGCACCCCAGCAGCCCGACTGCAGAGTCTGGGCTCTGCCTCTTGCTAGCAGCTGGAAGATGGCTCCCCTTGACCTCCACCTGCCTCCACTACCCAGACATGATTTAGCATTCCTTAAAAAAAGATTGGGAAACCCTTCTCCATCCTTAGGTGTAGGAACAATTGTGGCCCTGGAGTCTGTAAGGGGAAGTTGAATTTTTCACCACATCCCTGCCAGGACTTAATGAGAGGGTATAAAGGACAGAGACCTGCCCTCCACATGGGATCCACGTGGATCCAGGGTGAGATCCAGGGGAAAGACATGAAGTCATCAGACAGAGACCCAGAGGCAGCCCCAGCTGCAGCCCAGACCCCACCTGGGGAGAAGTCTGCTAGTGCCACCACATGATGACTCTCCAGGGATGAAGTGTCCTCTTGGAAGCTCTTGGACAGGTGGTCTCAGCCTGAACAAACACAGAAGCTGCTCAGCCATCCAGCAGGGCTCATCCTTTAGTTGATGCATCCTGTCAAGAGGTGAGGGGTCTCACGCAGGGGCTGGAGAAGTCTTACCCCAAACATGCTTCCTGCTTCTGCTCTGCTCTTGGGATGTGAAGGGATTCCCTCTGTCTGCCCCAGGTTTCAGAGACAGGGAGTAAAATAGCATAATAAAGATGGCGGGGGGGATGGTACACAGGGCTGCAGCTCCATATCAGATGCTGCAGTGCTGCTGGGGACTGAGAATTCTAAAGACCTGATTACAACAACCCAAGTCCCCTCTCCCAGATACTCCAATGCACCAGCACTGTAACATACAAGGACACAAGGCTGCCAGGGGGCTCTGGCATGCCTCAGTCACTCTCTAGCTACATAGCTCATGGACAGCTCACTTTGCCACTCATTTACCTCCTCCAAAATCGGTTCAAAACCTCTACCACAGCAGGTAGTGAGAGCCAAGTAAAAAATTACACAGGATGCCCCACACAGTGCCAGTCATAGGGTAGCGCTCAATGGGAATGGATTATTACTGGTAAGGATTCACAAAGAGAAAAGCTGATGAGATAACACCTCCAAAGCCAACTGTGAAGGAAGGGAGATCAGCCAGCAGAGGGGGAGAGTTGCAGGGGGAGTCCATGCTCAAGTTCCCAAATCCTTGGAAGAAAGGCGTGTGGAGGGAATCATCACCACAGGAACAACAAAACAAGAAAACTCACACCAGACAACGCGCTCGGCAGACGCTGCTAAATGGTTTCCAATTAATTAACTGATTACATGATAGAACAGAAGGGGATTCGAAAGAGCGCTGTTGACCTTTAAGAATAATTAATATCATCAGGATAGCAAACTCATCCAAGGAAAATAATGAGGAACATTTTAATATTACATTCAAAAGCTCTGGATGGGGAGGCAGATGGGCCTTATCGAAGCAAAGCCCCAGCTTCCTCCTCCATCTCTGGCTTCCTGTCCCCTTTTCCCCAGCACCTACCACCTCACTCCCAGCTGCTCTCTGCTCTTCCTGAGACTTTCCGAGAGACCAAGGAGACCTGAGGACCTCCCACTCTGCACACAGCAGCTGCCACTTTGGCCAGCACATGGTCACTCTGTAGCCCCATATCCAGACATGCCAGCTGGCCCATAACAGTGATCAATGGCCTTGTTTTCTTGCAAAAAGAAAAAATGAAAAGAAGAGAAATACCAACATGACTCAGAGGTACCCCACTCAATGGGCAGCCTGTAAGGGCCATGCCAAGCCCCTATCCAGCTGAGTATCCGGCAGCCCCTCTCCCTACCTAGTGCCCCTGCCAGGGTCAATACCTGAAGAAAACACTGCCCACGGCTGGGACAGGTGCCTCACCTCAGGCACTCATCTCACAGCCCTGATGGACTGCATTACAATGTATCTGATAGCACATAGTCCATGGAATCTGGAATGTCAGGGACCCATCCTTCTTCATCATCACTCCATCCCTAGAATTCTGGAATCATGATGGTGTTGAACTGGCCTGAAATGAGCTCTGTACCTCGGGCAGCCTCGCCTGGCATGCTGACTTCTCTCAGAAATCCTCAGTCTTCTTCCGTGGCTCCCTGATCTCTCCCTCACTGATCAATTCCCCCACACAGCTGGTTTCCCGTCATATGCTATCGACCCTTTGTTAGTACTTATCACACTGCCAAATAACTCATCTCTCAAGGGGCAGCTTCCTACCAAAGGGCACCCAGAGAGTAAAAATCCTCTTCAGATCCTGACTGCTAACATACATGGCAAACCCAGGTGCTCAGTAAGTGTTGGTTGAGTGAGCCCCAGCATAAATGCAAGTAATGTTGCATAAAAAGAGTCAAAGCCTTTATTCTTCTCCAGATAATTCCCAGGGTACAAGATTAATTCATTCAATTAAGTTCTAGTGACAGGCAACCAAATACTCCGCTTTGTCCAGTTCACATCTATTGCTCTGCATCCCACAGAGTTAGTTTTCCTTTCCCTTTCAAAGGTGTATTATATGATCACTCCGTTTATTGAGTGTTACTGTGTGCCCATTTGTCTTTCTAGGTAAATACTGGATTACAGCAGGGGACAAACGTGAAGAGTAAATTCTCAAAACACGATAAAGTTTAAGACCATATTGTCTTCTCTACAGAGAAAGACAGTCTCTACTCACTCGCGTACTCAGCATACTCTAGTGTGGTTTCTACTCCGTTCTGGGAAATGCCAGACCCTCGGTTCATGGAGCAAATACAACATGATTCTCCATGGAAATCTGTTCTTCCACAAGAATTGGAAGAAGGGAAACTGTGTTGTCAAAAAAGGAATTACTTGGCTCAAAACTTGAATTTTCCCATGGTCTTGTCCTTTGCCGGCCCCACATGGTACCAGAGCCTACTTGTAATCCTCATATCCAAGCATGGCAGCTGGCTCAGGACGGGTGGCCTTGCCTTAAAATGTCTGCGGTTAACTCTGACCCCTAGAGTGAACAGGCCACAGGATATTTGCAATAAAGGGCAGCCATATATAGAAGAGATCTCAAAAGATAATCCTTAGAACTCAGTAATTCCAAGGAAACCCATTACTTTCCAGGGTCCCGTCTGTCTACACTACAACCTCTCACCCCAGCTTATTCCCAACTTCTGCACAATTTGAGATCTGATAGCATGACTAGGGGTGCAGCTCAGGGGCAGGGTGGTTGCCTGGCATGCACAAGGCCCTGAGTTTTATCCCTAGTACCTAAATGAATAAATAAACAAACAAACAAATAAATAAAATCTAACAGCTATCATCCTTCCAAATCCCATGTGACTTCGTGTCCACTAACACTCTCCCTGTAAGCAGTCCCTTCGCTCCTCGGTTTCAGCAGTGCTGGCCTCCTTTCTCACCTTCCCTGAGTGTCAGGACCAGTCGTGCCCCTCTTCAGAGTTGCAGCCTTGGAAGGAGCCTGCTGCCCTCTCCACCCGCCCTGCCCCATCTCTGCCTCACTTTCAGTGTCAGCTGAAAATATCTCTTTTCTCCTTTTAATTACATTTCTCTGTTAGTGCCCTCATGACTCAGGCTTTAATTTATTCACCAAACAATGTCATTACACCACTGTTTTCTATAATTTATACCATGCACAGGCAGTTGGCCTCTGTCGCCCAATTCTGAAAAATGTTTGGGAAATGCAGAGTTCATTCCTATTCCCATGGCCTCTGTCCGCACAGACCGGACAGTGCACATGGCCACTTTGGTAAGGAGGTGCAAGATAAGAAATGTCATCTCACATGGAATATTTTGGAACACACAGCCAAGCCCTGCTCCACCTAGTTCCGTTCTCAAGGAGCTATTCGTCACCTTCCCCCCAGGCTGTTAAAGGAATGTAAAGTGAGTTTGGAAGAGTACTTTTCTAAGAGACAAAGCCCTCTCAATTGCGACTTAGAGAGATCAGAGAAAGAAAACCAGAATTAAAAAGCACATGAGTAGAAAGGCTGGCCCTTCTGAGGATGACCAGCAACATCAGAATTTATGAACTATATACTTCTGTTTATTTATAGTTCTTTGCACAAAATAGAGAAAGTCTGCACCTTAACCACAATTACTACTAAATTAAAGTACATGGATAGACTTCCCAGAATGAAAATTTGATTTTCACAAGTCTTACAATGAGGGCATTAAACTCAACTAATTCCTCCTTACACCAGCACTACTATGGCTGACCTCAACTTAATTGAAAACCTTGAGTTTTGAACATAAGTGCAAGCAATTAATTAACTTGCTAATCATTTTCCTTGCTATGGAGACTTTTCCATAGTTATTAACAATAATCATGTGAGTAAACTGAAGAAAACTGTGATACAGAAATAATTTTCTGAGAAATTAAAATAATGAGCCACGTTTATTGAGTGCTTGTTAGAAGCTAATTACTATATGCTTTAAAGATATTACTCCATTGAATCTTCTCAACATTTTATCGTCCTTGTTATTATGATGATTTGTTCTCATTTAACAAATGGAGAACCTGTGCCTTAGAGGTTAGGTAGATAGCTCAAGGTCAAGCTAGTAATGTTAAAGTAGAGCATGAGTCTATCTTGTCTAATTGCACAATCCACAGCCTCAGCATTCCATTGTAGTGTGCATTTGAGTGTGCATTAGGTACATCTGCTTCTGTGTGTATACGTGTGTGTGCTTGCTCATGTACACTAGTAGGAATTTGTCTTGATCTCCACTTGGGGGCTCTGTTTTGTACCATGCAGGTAAAAACCTTCCCTGAATAAGAAAAGAACATTGTCATGAAGGACAAGTCCACCAGTGCCATAATTTAGCCAGCTCTACTGTGCTCCTCCCAGTCTGGCCCCCTCTGTGTACTCATTTGAGAAATCACAGAATAAGTCCACTTGTTCTAGGTCCCATGCAACAGAAATATAATAATCATAACCACAGAAGGGCTATTCCAGAAGAAAGAACCCATTCCAGCTCTCAGTTCTTCAGAATGCCATGGCCCTGGACAATTTCCCAGTTCCAAGCAGACAGAATCATAAATTGCAACCTGCCTGTGCACTGGATTATACCTGGGGATGGGGAGAATATGCCCTCCACTACTTCCATTTAAGTCTGCACACCATCAGGTGCACAGCAAGCAGAGAGCAGGCCACCTGGTTTACCACATATGTTCAGCTCTTTGCATGAACCATGGTGGTGGCATTTACTTAAGGACACAGGTTAGCTACCAGCAGCTGTGATGAGGTGAGAAGGGACAGCATAGGAGGAGGCCAAGCAAGCGCCTGGAGCCCTCTCTCAGGCAAGCTGTTCACACTCACTGAACCCGGCAGGGAAGGGCGGCCCAGGGCTCTGACCATGGTGCTGAATCCTGGTTGAGTAGGGGTGGGGTCGTGAAGGCTTGAGAAGTGAGTGAGCAAAGCTAGTGGTGGTAAGAAATCAGTTTCCCTGGCAATTGGAAACAGTTTTTTTCAATATTCCTTTGAGAATGTTGAGCCTTTGATCATGCTCAGTGAGATGAATGGCTTTGCATAAATACATCAAAAATAAGATGAGCCCTGGAGCAGATATTGTTGGGTATAAATCTATATCTTTACTAGCCGTGTGACCTTGGGCTAGTAACTTTCTGAGTACCAGAGTCCTCATTTGTAAAACAAGAATCCCAGTTATTCAAACAGGATTACTGCTGGGGGAGTGCCTGGTACAGAGCTTAACGTGATAAATATTTCTCTCTTTTTTTTCTTGGCTTTGCTCCCTGCTTACATACATACACACACACACACACACACACACACACACACACACACAATTCATTACTTTTCTCCCCCTTGCTATATACCACTGAAAACCACTGCAAATATTCCTTCAAAGACAAATTTGAGACCCGTGTTTTTCCTGAACACTTTCCCAGCATCCCTAGTGTACAAGAATCTCTCTGCCTGGTACAATCAGCACCATCCAGCAGATGACAACATACTGGCAACACAAGCCTAAAACAGCTAATTTTATGTACCTACTAGACTGAATATCCCACCTACACCTGGCCAATACCTACCTTGGTACCTCCATTCTTTCCCCATCACAGGTTATAGTGCTGCCCCAAGTTAGCACTGTGGCATCTACATGATCACCTCATGTAGGTTTTGAACCAAACAATCATTTCATGTTTTCAAAGTGCTTTTCACTTAGTGATGGTAATGATTCAATTACCATAATATTGCTAGTAAAACCAAGATTGTTATGTGCTTTCTGTGTCACAGGAAAGGACACACAGTAAGATGACAAATAACCCATGATTAAGTCTTGAAGCAGTTGAAAACTGAAGCCCAGAAACCAAGTGAGTGTTCCGGAAGGTGGTGGCAATCACTTAAGAGACAGCCCAGTGTAGCAAAAAACACCTACAACTTGGAGTCTGAGACCTGAGTCCCAGTAGGCACGCTGACTCCTCCCACCTATGTGGCCTTGGGAAATTTACTCTCTCCAGCTCCTCACCAATAAAATAAGGAAGATAGTCACTACTGTTTCTTCTTTGTACTGTGTATGAATTGGCACTTTGGAGATGTGGTTTGTGAAGCACTGCAGCCTTGCTGATTATGACAGCACAGTGCTCAGAGAACAGGCCATGAATCACACAAGGAAGTGTGCTGGAGACCTTCAGATCGGAACTCAGCAGTGCTGAGCACCAGTCCCATTCTCTGCTCCCACGCAGGGCCCGAAGCAGATGTATGTGTTCACTGCATAGTTGCTTAGGGAGACCTAAGAGATGCCAGACATGTCTGAGGCACATCAATTAAAGTATAAGTCCAGGAAATGAAAATAAGAAACTCCACAAAATTGTGGTACAGGGTATGATCCAGATCTATAGAAAAGAACAACACTTGTATGTGCCAGGACTTCAAATGCATTATCACTTCTAAATTACTAACCAAGCTTATGAGGAAGATGACTTTATTAGCTCAGAGACTGAAATGACTTCACCAAGGTTTAACAGCTTCTGAGTAGCAGCCTGGCTGAGAATAGAGTCTAGTTCTGATCAACTGTAATACAAGTGTTCTAAAGCACCATATTATACCATTTATCACTGCTTTACCAAAATAAAGGCGATGGGGGCAGTGGAAGAATATCCTGGCATGGCCCCCTGCCCATGGGTCATTTGCTGAGGAAATAATCAGTTAATAACTGCTGTTCATGCTCTCCAAAAAGTCCAGTGAAGACTTTTCAGGCTACCTGGTCACAGAAAGCTAGGTTTCCCCCAGATTGCTAAGGTACAAGCAAAGGTCAGGACCAACGAGGGAGATGAAGCGAAGAGCAGTAAAGATAATGAGAGAAGAAGGGAAGAGTAGAAAAACAGAAAGCTGCTGGAACTCAGGCCACCGGAATGCAATTATTAATATTCTAAATGGAGTTCTGACTGCTTACGCTTTATTTAAGAACATGCCTGACTGTATAATTACAAGGGCTTAATTTGTTTTCTTTTCCACACAATAAACAAGAAGCACATGGTTGCTCTTAGCAAACGCCACCCTTCCTGGTATCAACAGAGGCTCCTGAGGCTGAGAAAGGATGTTGGATACGTGGAGGGGCAGTCCACTGCCACTGCCCTGGTGCCACTAGGCTCACTAGATGCAGGAGGAAATCAGAGGAGGGCGTGGCACATTCACTCTGGAAGGAAGACCCTGGGGTGGGTGGGGGTAAGGCCATCCCCTTTAGTGCCCCCTGGAATAGGTGAGGATGGGGAGGCTGTTGCATCTCTGAAAACCATAAGCCTACTTCCCATGGCCCTAGAGCTTTGTTAACTCCCTGGATGCCTTTGGCCCTTGGATATATCCAACTGTCCTTGGACCAGATCCTGAAGAAAGAGTGGACATTCCCTAAGGCATCCCAGGGATGGATGAAACTTTTCTAAGCAGAGGGAGCAGCACAGGCAAAGGCCCTGAGGGAGAGATGGACACATGGGGATTTGGGGACACAGTGTGGTCAAAGCAGAGAGTAGCCCAGAAGGTGCAGGAGAGACTGTGGGGCTGCTCCCAAGGTGGTCTCGCACCCATATCATGCCATCTCAGTCAGGACTCTGCGTGGGCCACACACTCCCCTGGCAGCCTGAGGCAGTGGAGTTGGTTCATACTTTAAAACCATCAGAGCCACATTCAAGAGGATGAGTCCAAAAGGTTTAAACGGCCTCCTTGCAGGTTCCATAGGAAGCTGATGTAGAATGGAATGAAGCCAGGCAGCCCAAGTGAGACCACTGAAGAAGATGTGACCCTTGGCACACTTATAGGTGAGACAGGCTTGGTCCCAAGTGCAGAAACACCAGCATGGCTCCTTGAGGAGGCACAGAGGCACCAGGCAGGTGCATCTGGCAGGAAGTGAGGAATGGATGGGTGTGTCCTACAGTCCCAAACCCCTTCTATTCCAATCTGAAGAGCCCTGCTGTCTCAACTCAGCAGTGAGGGGTCTCAGGTCAAGGACCTGCCTGGGAGGCAGGGGACTTGGAAGAGAAGGCTGTAATCCTTTTGCACTACAGACACTGAAGGCAGGAGCCAGAATGTAGGAAGTCATATTGTCAGTCTGATACCAGGATTAGCGCGTCCCACCAGCCTGTGGCCTCATAACCACAAGGGACCTCTGGACACAATGCACACAGTCCCTCTACCTCACATGGTCCTCAGCATTCCCTCCACAGCTTCCGTCAGCTGTTGGCACCTTCTGATACTGCCAGATTTTAGGGTGTCTGTCTTCCCCAGAAAGCTATCACTTCTGTAACCCTCCTCTTTCCAAAGATGCGTCACCTGCCTTTGTTAAATGTTCCAGGCAGCCAAGTCTTCATCACCCAGTGAACTAACTGTCTGCCTCATCCTGTTCTCCCACACACAACTCTCCTGTTCAAAACCAAACACCAAACTTAAGTCACTGAGCATCTTTGCCTGGGGCAAAGCAGGACCTCAGTAGAAGTCCCTGGAGGGAATTAATGTGTTCATGTCTCAGAAAACCATCCATGATCCCAAGGGCCACTGTAAGTGACTTTGTAGAACTTTTAAGCATAAAAACATCAATATTTAAATGTCAGGCTTAGGAGATAGGGAAAGGTGCCCCAAAGGGGGAGCTGACATCATTTACATCAGCAATATTCTTTACAAAATCTTTATAACTTGATCTTCAAACTGAGACACAGTGTCTTTTTTTTTCCATCATCTCCATCCTTAGCCAAACTCAAGAGAATAAGGTGCTCTGGGCATTCAGGTTTTCCAGAGTGCATTGCTTGCATGAAATCCTCTCCAGTAACCCACAGTAGCCTCTGCCTTTCAGCACCAAGCTCTGGGCATCGGGAATCCATGACCCAATATTGCCTGGACCATGGGACAAAACATGCCTGGAATGTACTGCCCAGTGCTTGTTAAAATCCTTTCCCAGCATCATTCACGCAACTCTCACAATAACCCTATGGAGCAAAGTGCTAGCAATGAGACTGAACCCACTTTATGGGAGAAGTACAGTATAAGGACAAGGTCACCTGTCACCTTCTAAAGAAACAGGTCTGCCCTGCACCTGTGTCCCCATAACAAGTGGACCACACTCAGGACATGAAAGACAGCAGAAGGACCAGAGGGCCACACTCTTGGGGCATGGCTCTAAGGTCAGCTTCTCAAAAGATTCATCACAGAGTCCCGGAAAAAGTTAGGTGAACTGAGTCAAAACCTCCATCCCTACCCAGACAGCAGTGGGTATCAGCCAAGAGCCCAGGACGACAAAGACACAGCCCCTTTAACTGCAGAGAGAGGCAGGCGGCCCTATGGGGTGCTCTCTCATGGGACCCTCTGGAGAACTCAGTCTGTCTCACTGTTCAAACCAGCAAACAGGAAGTTTCAAGATTATGGAAAAGGCCAAGGACTTAGCGCCATTAGGAGAGATAGACAAACATGGGTTCTAAGGAGACATAGTATGAGAGAGGAGGAGCAGGTCTCAGGGCTGAGATGGGCAGCAGCAGATATTTAAGGGGCCTGAGAGTGACACACCCTACAACCAGTCTGACATCTCCTGGTGCACCAGCTCACTGCCTTCCCTCTTTTTCTCTGTCTCAATTCCCTCATGGAGATGACAGTGATATGCTGACAAAACTCCTCCCAGCCTGCAGTTGGCAGGGTGTGCATGCCTTGAAACCACCCTGAGAGACCTGTGGGAGAGCTGTGCGAATCCTCCCAGCACAGGACCCTCTGCCTCCCTGGACCCTGAAGCTTCTACTCTCCCTGTGCACAGAGAAGCTGCAGATCTGGTGCTTAATGCGTGGGTTTCTGAGTGCCTTTTACAAAAACTGAACTTCTGAGACAACTTCCAGGGTTCAGGACAAGCTGTTTACTGAGCACCTACTGTGTGTAGCCACTAAAGTAGGTCCCTTTGACCCTGCTCCTTTGGAGGGAGCAATTAGTACTGAGAATTGAACCCAGTACCTGTGCATCAAGCCACATCCATAGCCTTTTATTCCATTTTATTTTATTTTTTGAGATAAGGTTGCACTAAGTAGCTAAATTATTCAAACTGGGCTCAAATCTGTCATCTTCCTGTTTCGGTTTTCCATACTACTGGGATTGTAGGCATCAGCATCACTCCCAGCCTACAACCTCACTGTCAATCTTCACAAAAAGCCTCATGAGATGGAAACTCACTCCCAGTGTTCAAGGAAGGATCCAGGCACCCGATTCTTTAGCCAAGAATACAAAATGAAAGGGACAGCATAGCTAAATTAAGGTTTATGGCCAGCTTCCAAAATGCATGTCATTTTCACTTTTTTACTCCCTCCCTTCTCTCTCATTCATCCTTCAGACACACTTTTACCATTGAAGAAACATGGCTTAAGAAAATCTAGTCTTTGTCCCCAGGTATCCTTTACACTATGGGGAGAGATGGGACTTTATGCAGATGTGTTTCAGGTCAGAGATAAGCAGGGCTCCTCAGATGGGTCTCCAGGTGCCCTGGGGAGATTCTAGGCTGCCACTGCGAGGCAAGGTGAGCTCAGCCAGGGCAGGGCTGGTTAAGCCTCTGGAAAACTTCAAACCCAGGACGTCACAATGGCCAGATCACCTAGAAGGCCACTCAGACAGAATGGGAGCTCCTAAGGCCCAAATACAAAGGGGCTAACCCAGAAAGAAAGAAAACCCTTTAGCCAATCCATCAAGAAGAAATGAGGGGGAAGGAGACACACAACTGCTGGCTTGCCACGGAATGAAGAGGAACAGAAATTAATGATGTCTCCAAAATAGCCAAGAGACCAAGCTCATTTTCTAAATCTGTCCTTAACAAGAAAAATGGACAAAAGAGATGTGGACAAATGAGAAGTAATGAAGCCTTGGGGGAGAGGGAAAAGAAAGAAAATAAAATCTGCAGAGAATAATCAGGGCCGGAAAATATGAAAACATCATCTAATCTTCAAGGCTAGGAGACACACAGACCGGAGGCTGTAATGTTTACTCAGTATTAGACTAGGTTTAAAAAGTTAAAAAGCAGTCAAGGTCATGAGGAAACTCTTTAAGTTCAGTCCAAGGGCGCTTGGAGCACTGAGATACCTGAAACCAGAAAGGACATAGCCTCGATATGAATCCAGAGATTTTCTCTAAGAGAACCGTGAAATAAATATCACAGATGTTCAGTGGCCCAGCGAGGGAAGCGTGTGGCCACATTACCCAGGTCACACTGGTTCTGCTCTGATTGGATCAGAATGTTGCACAGGAAACACGTGAAGAGAAGAAATTATTAGGAAGCACTTGAGCAACTCAGGACAGCAGGGGTCTGGAGGAGAGGCATAAATGGACAAGAAAAGAGAAAATCAACTTAGGAAGACGCCTTCTGTCTCACTAGGGAACAAGGAACAATTCCTGTTTGGGTTCCCGGGAGAGGCAACTGCCCAGGAGACCAATGGTGTCAGTGGGCTGGGAACTGACTTTCTTTGGAGACAGCAGATAAATTTGTAAAAGCTTAGAAATCCCAGCTGAAAATGTGCACTTGGGGCATTCTTCAGTACAAAACTCATTTTGAGTTCAACCAGGAGCAAGAAGGGCCTGCTTAGAAGACAAACAAGAAAGGCTCATTCCATGTCATCAGATGTCACAAGATTAGGCTTTAGGGGGATGTGGGGACCCAGGCACATCTGCAAACACAGTCTGGCTTGCCTGTATTGGCAGGGAGGGGCCCGCTGTGGAAGATGCATACCGAGGCGCATCACAGGATGGCAGAACACGGCTTTCCAGTTCATCAAATCTGCCCCATATCCCCTTCTTTCCACTTCCCAGCCCCAGATTTTGCAACGGGTCCTGGTCCTGCCCAAGACTGAGGCCAGAGACAGGCAGGACTGCTACAGAGAAAGCAGCTGCGTGCTCCCTGGAGACAGTGGATGGGCAGCTGCTGCTCCTGCATTCATTCTCATATCATAGCATGACTTGTCTTCACCTCCTTGATCACCAGACTTGATCACCAAGCAGAGCACACACTCTGTGTTAATGGATTTCCTCAGTGTCACCCAGGAGGCAAGGACCATGACTCATTCACCCATTCTCTGCTAGAAACCAAGGCTAAAGTCAGACTTGGTTCCAGGTATTCCTTGAGCAGCCTCTCATGGCCCTTTCCCTCAAAGCTCCCAAACCTGAGGAGGACTGCTCTGAGGTTTATTTCAGCCTCTCCTCTGAAGCTGGTTCTTCAATCTGACAACAGCCTGGCTGCCCTGAGTTGGCCATGGCCACCAGAGAACAGAATTATTAAGAGGACACATTCTGGAGGTCTAGAAGCAGCCTAACCTGGATTTGGCATCTGGTTCTGCCATGAGGCTGTGTAATCTTAGGCCAGTCACTTAAATTCTCTCTACCTCTAATTCCTCATGTGTAAAAAGGACAACACAGAGGGGCATATTAAGTGCACGTGCATAAAGATGTGCTTGGAGCTCATTGTATGGGAATGCTTGCCCCTTCAACAATGCTGGAGGTAAGCAGAAGGGCCAAAATAAATTGACAACAGCTTTCCTCTGGCCCTGCTCCTCCATGGTCCCAGCCAGGTATCAGCTTCAAGCTTTCTTCCAGGAAAAATTCTCCAGAATGCTAAGAAGTCAAGGCTGGGCCATGTATAACACTAACTCATTTAGAGACAAGGACACAGCCTGAATGAGGTAGGCAGCTTATCCAAGGTCACCACACACTGAGAGAGCCAAAGGGATGTGGAAGGTGTGATTCGCCAGCACTGTCAAGTAATGCTGCTCACAACTGACTGCTATCCACATAAGCACTCCCTATTTGTGTGGCCCGAAGGCTAGCATTCCCTTCTCCCTGGCCTCACCACAGCAGATCATTCGGACTTAAGCTTCCCAAATCATTAGATCTGTGAAAACCCTATTCCACTGAAAAATGGCTCCATTTCCAAATGCTGTCCCCAAGGCAATTCTTGCAGAGTTTACCCAGTCACCAGGTTCGATGGCCTGGAACCATCAACATGAGTCTCAACAGCTCCTGGAGGAATCCAAGTGGAAAATAGCTGTACAGACCATGGTGGCATGAACCACTGTGCCCTGGGCAGGCTGCACACAAACCCACGCCCTCACCTCCTCCAGGGCCCAGGCCAATGCTCACCTCCTGCTCACAGCCACCAGCCATGCCAGCCCAACTCCAATCACGGCTCTCAGGGTCTCCAGCTAAAGGCCAGAGGCTCCTCCATGCCTCATGCTGGAAGACCCTGGAGATTGTCACCCTCTGTAAAGCACACAGAGGAGGGAGCTATGTCCCAAATACCCCAAGACCACTAGTAAAAAGCTACCATTTCTTACTATGCATTAGTTTAGCATTTCCCTTACAGCAGGCACAGTGTTCCTCTGTTTCTCTCACAAGATTCAGAGATCTTTTCTGGGTAGTGACAGGAAGGCAAGTCCTGCGGCCCCTCTACCTCAGCCACTGGTGACAGACACTGTTATTTCAGGCTTATCTTCTATTTTTTTTTTTCCTAACTGCAACAAAAGTTTATTCCTCTCTCATACTCCATGTCCACAGGAGGTCAGCTGTGGCTTCACCCCATCATCTTCCCAGCAAGACTCAGGCTAATGGAGCAGCCTCCACCTGGAGCATTAATATCCTCTGCTCATGGCAGAGGGAAGAGATGCAGTAGGCCATGTACAGACTCTGGAGCTTCAGCGAGACAGGAACACAAGGTTCCTGTACACAATCCAAAATTTAAAGCACATAGTTCAAACTGCAAATGGTGGTGTGGCTTATAACCTGAACACTCTGAGAGGCTAAGGCAAGAGGACTGAAAGTTCAAAATCAGCCTGGGCAACTTTGTGAGACCCTGTCTCAAAATAAAAAATATAAAGGACTGGGGATATAGCTCCATGGAAAGGCCCAGGGTTTAATCCTCAGTATTGAAAAGCAAACATTCAGTGTACAGCTCAAAGGCTTTTGGTATATTTGTAGAGTTGTGCAACCAGCGCCATGATCAATTTAGGAATCCTTTCATCGTCCCCCCAAAAAACCATAAGAGAATAAGGTGCAATATAAATGTTGTCACATCTGGAATAGTATTTTATAAAGAGCTAAACCATGTGTCCCAGCCACCACACCTCTGTCTAGGACACCCTAGGAAAGAGTTTTTAATCTAGAGTCTAAAGGTAATCTGTGAACCCCTGTCAATTTGTGAAAGATATTATGCATATATGAGGGGAATGTTTCTCACATGGACAAAATCTATACCTCGAATAACATTCTCAAAATAGTTTTTTTTTAAATAAGGAGCCATTGTCCTGATTTTGTCAAGGACCAAAGAACAGTAAACTTTGAGGATAAAAACTCGATCCTTAGGGGGCCAGGGATATGGCTCAGTGGCAGGGTGCTTGCCTGGCAAGTGTGAGGTGGTGAGTTTGATCCCTAGTACCAAAAAAAGAAAACTCTATCTCACCCATTGTTAAAGCCTCGGCAGCATGCAGCACTTTGAGGGAGGATGGGGAGCTCCTACGTACTTATTTACCTGCATACCAGGAAGATGAATACCATTCTGTCACCAAAAGAGTAATAACAGCCCCAGCCATTGTGTTGTATGGGGCTCTTATCCTGGACCAGACATTCTTCAGTCCTTCATGTGCCTTAATTCATGTAATCTTCTATTATCCCCATTTTCCAAATGAGAGGATTAGGGTACCAATAGGCAGGGAGGTTAAGTAACTTGCACACAATACACAGATTTATATGATAAAGCCAGAATGACTCAAGAATTCAGGCAGAAGGACTCAAGAGCACATAACACAAATCACTCATCAAAATCGGTGGTGAGGTTCACTTAGAGCCAATAGCTGAAGCAACCAGCTTTGGTTGCCCTTTCTGTTTTGTTTTATTTTGTTTTGATACAAGGTCTTGCTAAATTGGGCAGGCTGGCCTCCTACTCTTGATCCTCCTGCTTCAGTCTCCTGGGGAGCTGGAATTACAGGTGTGTGCCACCATGCTTGGTCCAAGGACTGGGTCCAAAGGAAGCTGTGAGCACGTACAGCTGTCTGAGAAGACAGCCCAGAGATAACTCACCTTTGTTGTACACTTTTACATTATACTTTTTGTGCTATGATTTATAATTATATTTTCACATTCTTATACTATTTGCTTTGCCTGTGTATCTTTTCTTTCAAACAAGACTGCAATGGTTTCTCTAATACATATAAGTCCAAGGATCTCTGACTAGATAAGAACCAAGGAGAGTAAACTAGATGCTATAATTGCAGAATCCCAGTACCAAGAACTATGTCCCAGCCCTGTGTCTGTCTGCTCTTACTCATGAGGACCACACTGATGAAAATCCTGCACTTAAGGCTCCTTCTCATCCACAGAATGATCAAGTCACTAGTACATTGACAGATACTGATACCCACCATTGGCAGCCATTGTTCTAGGTGCTGGGTGCACAGAAGTCAATGGCACACATCCTGACTCCAAAGGAAGTCACATTCTAACAGTGGAGACAGAGTATATATAAAACTACTAAACAAATAACTGGATGAAACAGTTGGAGGGATGATCAAACAATCAAGCCACATGATTGAATAGAGAGTGGGGACGAGAGAAAGTCCACTAAGTTGGGATTCTCAGAGATCACCTCAAGAAGAAAGCAACGTGAGAGTGAGTGGTAACCAAAGGCCAGTCATGTAAAGATCCAGGCCAGGGGACTTGTCCCAGGTAATAGGATCAACAGATAGAAAAATTCCAAAGGAAGAAGGAGCTTAGCACATTCACAGGAGTGAAAGAAAGCTCAAGGCTGTAGCAGAGACAGCAAGGGAGAAAGTACTAGGAAATTAAGAGGGAGCTGGAACCCTATCATCCTGGATCCTGCAGCCATGGTCAGGGGCTTAGCTTTTATTGTAAGTAAAGCAGGAAGTAATTGGAGAGCTTTAAGCAGCAGAGTGGCACAATCAGATTTACGTGTTTAAAATACCACTCTGGCAACTGTGCTGAGAATGAAATGTTGCAGACAAAAGCAGAGCCAAGAAAAGCAGTCCGGATGCTGCTGTCATAGTGCCAGAAGATGGGATGGTGACTTGGGCCAAGATGGCAGATATAGAGGACAAGAGAAGTAGATGGACATAAAATATTTTATGGAGTTGAATAGTGGAAGGATGGGGAGGGGAGGTAAAGGAAAGGGAAGACAGTCAAGAACAACTCCCAAGGTGTGATCTAAGCAATCTGGTGGGGTATGTAACAGTTATAGGAGCAGAAACACTGAGGATGAACAAATTTGAACTGAAGAGGTGATCTACAATCCTAAGTTCTATTGTGGTCAAGTTAAGCTTGACTTGTGATTTAGCCATCCAAGTGGAGATGTCAACTGGGCATCCAAAGGGCAGGGATGAGAACAGGGGCAGGTGTGTAAACTTGGGAGTCTGGGTCTGGGACCCCTTCCATCTTTAACTATCTAAGACTATGAAATTGAAGACCAATGAGCAAGGAGGAAGTCTTGAGTCTTTTGTTGTAGCTGCCAAGTTCTTTCCAAGCACTGTTTTACTTAAGGATCAAAAGTATAATCCTAGGGAATATAAGGAATTTATACATTCATCTTAAAGCTCATGAAAATTCAGTAGATTTCCCAGTGTCAATAACAGGATAAGGAGTCAGGATTGTATCTCAGTCTTTGTATCTGCAAAGCCCATGCTCACAATCATCTGTTAAGGATAGTCAATGGCCACATTCTTCATGTAGAACTGAGCAGGAATAATATCTGTGTAGCAACAGTCGTGGGAAAAGTACACCAGCCACCAATCTCTCTGGAACTTGGAGAAATTACTCATCACAGATGTAAGGTGCAGATAGAGGAAAAAGTTTGCTGATGTAATAGCTGTATATCATCTTGGAATTCAGAAGCAGGGGTTATATCTAGTGATTTGCAAGCCATAATATATCATTGTGTTTTTATCCCAGTAATCTCAAGAAACGTTGGTTCTACAGTTGGTGTCCTGAAAAGGTGGGACTCTGGCCACTTTCTTTTTTCCTATCCACCTAGCATTGCTGTCTTTCCTTTCTTGCTAGCATAACACAGTTGACACAATTAAGCCCAAATTAGGACATCCCCCACCTTCCCACCCTTTCCCAGCTGAAGATCAAGTGCATGTTTGCTGACAACAGAGTGAGAAATACTTTAGTCTGACATCCAGAGCTTTTTGGAAAAGAGCAAGAGACTGAACACGAGAGAGATCCCACCACAACCAACTCTAAGGTATTAAATAAATTCTTTTGGCTTGCTGGAATCTTATATTAAATATTCTTGGAAATAAGTAGGCCACAGGCCAATGCTAAGAAATCTTTCATAATAAAGATATTCAGTCTGCAATGTAACTGTTGTTATAGGATTTGACCTGAATAGAAAAAGAAACTAAACAGAGCTTTCTCAACAGAGCTCTTTGAGGATAGATGGTGCTAAATCCCCAGGAGGAAATAGCAACTCTCTAATAAAATTTTAAAGACCCCCACTCCTCCTATAAGTTCTTGCTGTGAAAACCAGAGAGACAAAACACTCCTGGGATATAAAAAATACATGGACTTCGGAGTCAAAGAGATGGGAATCTACACCTAGGCTATTTTCCAACCTTACTGTACATGACCTTAGAAAACTCAGCTATGTCTTCTGAATCTCAGTCTTCTCAACTACAAAATACAAGCAGAGGAGTCCACCCTTCACATCACCGTGAGGAGTAAGTGAGCTCATATTTGCAAAAATACTAAGCATAATCCTTGGCATTACTAAGTTCTCAGCCTATGCCTATTCTCTTTGGAGACTAGTATTCTTAATGCAATTTTCTAAATATCATAGATACTGTTAAGCACTTCTATGAAAAACATTTCCCCTCTGGTCCATAGGTAGAGTGCAAAGATTCCTGGAAAGAGAAGCATAGGACCTAGGTGCAGTCCCATTGATATACACCAGGGAGGATCCTCACTGTCTCCTGGGCTGTACCATAGGCTGCCTGTCACACCCCTGGCCCAGGATGCTTACAAGAATTCAATGCGATAATGAAGGGGAAAGCACTTTGAAGAGCATGAAGTGCTCTCAGATGAAGGGAAGGGCCATCACTGGAGTGCAGCTCATAGATTGGTACCTACATTACCCTATTATGGGGACCCCAGATGGTGGAGATCCAGGTGTGTGTGAGCCATGCCAGTAAAAACAAACCCCCTAAAGGAAGAGTGGAACCAGCTGCAGCAGAGAGGCTCGGGGGATTCAGCAAACAGTCCAAGTTCAACCATGTTGGTGGATGTGTCTCTAATCAAACAAAGACAAAGAACGTTGTAAGCATATGACTAGCAATTGCTTAGATCCTGTTTGAAATTAATTCCTCCAGAGGGGTCTGCATGGAGTCTAGATGTCAGCAAAGGGACCAAATCCATATTCAAGGCAGAAAGACACAAGCATTAAAGATGTGCGCATACCAATCCCTAGAGAGGGGGATTGCACTGCAGAAGGAAACCTAGAATCTCCAGAATTTAAACTCAAAAAAAAAAATCAGAATAGCCACTGTGTTCACCTTAGCCTTCCTATTCTGTTCTATTATCACCACCACCAATAAGTACAATAATGCCTACCATTATTAGCCACTGTCATTTCTGAGCTCTGCTCACCAGGCATTGGGCTAAGTACTGTATGGGGCATCTATCACTAAGTCATTACCATACCCCATGCCTACAACAAACACTGTTATTATGCCTACTTTACAGATTAGCAATTATCAGCTGAGGAAGCTGTTATTGCTGTGGGTCCTCTCTATCTACATATATATATATATATATATATATATATATATATATATATATCTTTCCTATCTCTCACAAAGGATCTTCCTAGATGTACATTAATGAAAATTTCAATTTTCACATTCAACAAAAGATAGAAAAAGCTGCAGCAAACAAGAGGAGAAAGTCACTCATAAACCTCCAAGTGGTTATGGCTCAAGAGTTCTGATTTCCAATCTTCATAGGAGCAAACAACTTGGCCTTCACTTGGCTCACTTTCCAGCCTGGAGAAGAAGTGCACAGACTAATGTTAGAGGGGAAGTAAGGGTGAGTGAGGGACAGCTGGACCAGTTGGAATGACTTAAGATAACTTGACATTGGGATAGAAGCAATGACATCACTTCCTGCTTCTTATTCTGTACAGAGGGGAGACAAAAAGACTTCTCAGCCATCACCCTAAAAAAATAAAAAAGGAAAAAAAAGAAAAAGCCGCCAAGCCAGGGCTTGGCAATTAGTGCTGGAGTAAGTGATCATCTTGTGATTGCTCAGCTGGGGCCTGAAGACTTGTAAATGCATTTAGAAGACAAAAATAGAAGACGTTGTGAGAGAGCAGTGAAACCTGGCCCATTTGCCAGGAGAAAATGTCCCAAAGCTGCCGGGAAATTCACTCAGTCGGGATTTGGGGTGTGTCTTCATAAACGGGGAAGGTTAATAAATAAAACCCATGGAGGAGGCCAGAGCATGTGCCTCATCCTGGCAACTCACCTCTCTGCAATCCTAGCTGCTCTGGAATCCCCCGGTGTCTATCAGAGCCCTTCAACAGGGTGTCCACTTCCAGGCACAGCCAGACCCAAATTAGGGATGGAATCTGACAACCTGCACCACTCACTGACCCCGGAACCAAGAGCAAGTACTCAAGCAAGAGCAGGAAAAACAGGGCCCAAAGTTCACGATATCGTCAAGCCCTACTTCAACCAGACCCCCTGCCCCAGTGCCTTGCAGATCCTGCAAGTCCCGCCAGCCTTTGTCACAGCCTCTTCCAGGGACATCAAGGGCACGTCAAAGATATGCCCTGGCAAGTCACTTCTGAAGCCCTGTAGCCAAGATGCCCCTGCTCCCACTTGGCTCACCCCTAGGAGCATGGCAGGCCCTGAAGCTTTCTCCATCTGCCTGAGAGCTGCAGGTGGCATGATGCTCTAGAAGACCCTGAGGCATGGGTATCTGGCCCTGTCCACAAAAGGGACAGAACTTGTCCCATATTCATGGTTTCCCTCTCCCCAAAACTGACCCTACGCCACTAACGAGCACCCTAACCATGGAGCAGTTCTGTTTGGTCCATGGAGTTGAAAGGGTTTTTCTTTTGTTTTTGTTTTTGTTGTTTTTAGCTACCAGTGTTTAAAATTTGAATGATTTCACAGACTCTGCAGCTCACTATAGAAAAAGCAGCAAGTCTAGAAATACTGTCCTACTGCCACATGGCAGCAGGCAGCTGGAGCGGTTTACTAGCTGCACCTTCAGAGGGGACATGTGGTCCCCATCTTCCACTGTTCCCACCTGGTCTGCACTGGGCATGTGGTTTGTGACCTCTGTATGGGTTACTATGAAAAGGAAGCCTTCTCAGATGTCCAAAGCTCTCTCCCTTGAGACATTTTACAATGAAACTCAAATCTCAAATAAAATAAACACCTGGAACATCTGGTCCAAGGCCCCTCTTATGGGCCCAGATCTGCCTGTAGCTGCATAGAACACACATCAGGAAAATCTCACCACAGAGACTACACCAGGGCAAGGGGCAAAAGCTAAATCAGGAGGAAGGTCTGAGTCCCCCGTAGCTAATACATCTGGCCCTGAACAGTGGTCATGGAGCTCGCTGTTTCCAGAGAAAGGAGAGATAGTTCAGCAGAAAGCAGAGGTGGACGTATTTATTTATCAAGCACTCATTACGCGCTTGGGAAAACACAGAGGGCGAAGGATAAGGCCAGGATCCCGAGTGTGGAAACTATTCTCCAAGTACTCAGCTGCAAGTTCCTATCTTCCCCTTCTCCACTTGCAGTGTCCTCTATTTCCTGAGAGAATTCCCCCGGAAACATTACTACTTTTTTTCAGCACTGGAGATCGAACCCAGAACCTTTGCACTAAGCCACATCCCCAGCCCTTTTTCCTTTTTTATTTGGACACAAGGTCTCACTAAGTCCCTAAATCATGTAGGCTGGGCTTCAGCTTCTGATTCTCCTGCTGTAGACTCCCGAAGTACTAGGATTACAGAACCATACCCCTATTCTTGACCTCCATCCCTTCTTAAGGGATTTCTAGACAGCCAACAGCCCTCCCACCATCTAATGCAAGCTTTCCAGCAAAGGATAGACCAGTATACATACCATTTTTCCATTTTCTCACCAAATGCAATAAACCCCACACAATTCATAGAGAATCTCTGCTTTTTGGGGCCATGCCCATTGGGCATCCAATATGGCCACTATCCGTGAGCTCCTAGAGAGCCAACCCAGACAATAAGCACCACCCAGGAGTGTGGGAGGTTGACATTTCCAATGATCACTCAAACCAGGTCTCATTGCACACCCAGAAGACTTTCTCCCTAGAGAATGGCATCTTCCCATTGAATGCTAGCATCCATTAGCTCAGAGCCAGATTTGAGGAAAAGCATCAAGTTTGATGATTCTCTCCCACTGGGTCCAGTCAACACCAGTCCCTAAGGAAGCCATTTCACCCATCAGACATGGCAGTGGGGGGAGTTAGGATGAGGGAGGTACAGGCAGACAGAAAGCCCACCCATGACCATGTGATTTACAGCTTGTCAGACACACACACACACACACACCCCTACACGTGGTCTCAGAAGTGCACAATTTACATTATAGCTGAATAGAATTCCCTGTCATTTCCGGTTCCATAGAACTGCGATTCCCCTTTTAGCCCTGGTGGTACACTTTTCCTTCTGATGGGAACCTCAGTGGTGACCAAATCCAAAATCCTCATTTTAAGAGGCAAGGTGGGAGGCCCAGGAAACCCACTGCACCCACCCATGGGCAGCAGTGGTGGAGCCAACTCTCAGCCTCAGGTCTCCAGTGTCCTATGGCCAAGGATGTCTCCCTGTGTTTCCCACCATCCTGAAGCCTGCTGTACTCACATGTAGCGCAGATGGGGGTTCTTGGCAAAGGCTCTGGGCTGGATGCTCCGAAGTCCCGAGTTCTTGATGGTCCTGGGCAGAGAGGAAAATAGTCAGTGGCACTCTGGGTGCTGAGGCCCCAGCCTGGCCTGTACCTTACTATTCCCAGTCACCTCTGGGTGGCCCAGCAGGGAATCAGCAGGCGGCACCTAGGCTCACACTCAGGGCCAGATGAGGGGCTGGGTTGCAACCAGAGGTACAGATAGTTGCCCTCTGCCTATTGGGTCAGCAGGTAAGGACATAGGTCCTGTGGACCAGCAAACATAGGCCACAGCTCCGATGGTGTCTTCTCCCCCACCCACACCAGGTTCCCATCATCACGAATACTGAAGTCCACCAAAGGAAGTGACCAGAAATCTAGTGCTGGCTGGGGACTTTCCATCAAGTTCTGGGCCAGAGAAAGAATGTGGGGTGTCAGCCCTGAAATCCTTAGCTTTAGGGTGCAGCCATGCAACACCAAGCCCATCCCGGATGGGATGGGACGTGAGGCCCGTCCTGACATCCCCTAAAATGGTCAGCAGAACCCTCCTGAAAGAGGACCACACTCACAGTTTCTGGAGTCCAGTGTACAGCTCCATATCAACGGCGTTCAGCGTGTGCAGGCTGCGCCAGTTCTCTATGTGTCTGTGGGAAGAGAGGACACAGGGTCAGAGGCAGAGTCAGGGCAAGGTCAAGTCAGGAGGGACCACACTGAGGGTGCAGCCAAAGGACACTAGCTTTAAGGACCAATTCAAGTGTGACTCTGGTATTGGTCCAATGCCAGTCAAGCATCCTGCCAAGTCACCAAGTATTTCTGGGTGGTGAAACTCGCTGGTGGTGAAGTCGATTCACAAATCCCAGCACCACACCCTCAGATCAAGAAACAAACATTGGAAACTCAGCCTTCCTGCATGTCTTTCTGACTCAGTTTCCCCCATTCCCTTTCTTTTGAGCAATCGTTTTTTGTTCCTTAGTTCCTGTCCACAAAGACAATACAAAGGATAAGGTCTTTGAAAGGTAGTTGGGGCTTGCCCAGAGGCCTGGCTCCTGGGTAGCAAAGCCCAGAAGGACACACACCAGACTTGGGCAGCCACTGATGGGTGACCACAGCCAGTGCACCTGCAGCTCATTCAGAAAACCCAGGGCTTGATTTAGAGAGCGACTTGAGAGAGGAGGAGGCTCCCCAAGGACAGGGAGGCATCGCCGAGTGGGGGCAAGAGTACAGCCAGCTGGGTAGTGCAGGAGCAGTGGTAGCTTTGTCTGCAAGGCTGTTACACGTGGCTTTGCGCAAGTGCTCTGTGTTTCTTGGGGCTCTCATTTCCACATTTGTAAAGGACACGATTGCCCCAGATCAGCACTTTCTCTCCCTTTTCATCATGAAGATCTCTTTTCAGACCTTTTCCTAAGAGATTTCATGTTTAAAGAGGTTTGTGTCTAGCAAGCATACTATATTTATTAAGTAATAATTAATTCATCTTCTCAGATTTATTAACCAATGACATAAATCACTGTTAACCAGAGCTTTTCATCAACAGACACAAACCAGTTCTACATTGCCCCATACATAAATTCCAGGCAAAAGCAAAGAAACCAGAGACCTCTGTCAGCACAAAGAGGCTTGTCTGGGTGTGGGTCTGCCTTCTGTTAGTTCCTTAATATTGAAAAAATGCCAGGAGCAAACATCCCTCATTACATCCCTCATTATAGCTTTATTGATTACCATGGCCCTTTCCTGCGGAAAAGCCGTGCAAAAGCTGACTGCTCACACATCCCTGCTGTCTCACAAGCACCAAAGGACCTCAGTAAAAGGCTTCCACACCCCACCACTGTGCTCCCAGGATCAGACTCTGATCGGTGACCATGCGTTCTAAGTCCCACCTCAGCAAAGATGCAGAAAGGTGAAAGCTCACCCCGGGACACAGCTACCCAAGCACACTGTGGCCAGAATAGTGACAAGTACCTTCCCCAGACATCTCCTCCCAACTCCATCACACCCATGGCTCTGCCATCTGCCACCAAGTCCAGCCAGAGCCAAGAAGGCAGCAGGACTATGGCTGCCAGGGCCTTGGGAAGCACTTCGCGCCGCGCAGTGACGAGGTATGCTGAGAGCCCATTTTGTTCCACACTCGCCCGGCATCCCTGCTGAGCAGGCAGAGACATTGGTATGTGCTGAGGACGTGGACCAGGTGGTCAGGTTGGTGCTGCATTCCAACTCCGAAGTCTTCTGCCTGAAATTCTCATGGCTCCAAGGCGGTCTGCCTGGTCTGATCCCACCGAGGCAGGAAGCCTGGCAACATTTCAGATGAAAAGGACACTCAGGAGAGGCTGGACCACCTGTGCCACTAAGCGCCCCCAGCATCTTCTCAGGCCATGGGCTGTGCCAATTACCAAGCAGATTGCAGTGTTTGTACAGCGTGCTGCTTCCTCCTAGAGCCTGGCTGCCTATGAGGAGCTGCTTCCAACAAGGGGCTGTCAATCAAATTGTTTAAATAAATGAAATCATTCTTCTCAGCCCATATTAGTATTCCATCGGGGCGTCTTTATGATGGCCTGGCTGTCAATCATCACTGCACTCTAAAACTTTGCTCGTTTCAGCCCTCATGCCTTCAGGTCTACAGACTAGCCCTTCCCAACCTGCACGCACACTGAGCAAGGGAAGAGATACGAGTGGATAAACCAACCGGATGGCAGACAAAAAAATGGCTCCTACTTCCTCTGTTCCTCTGAAATTTCCGAAATAAGGGGTCAACATTTTAACAACCACAGTGCAATAGTTTGGCTAGAAGTCAGGGCTCAGCCAGCTATGAGAATGCCAGTCCTCTCTGCACTCTGGGGAAGGAAAATTGCAAGTTCAAGCCCAGCCTGGACAACTTAATGAGACCATGTCTCAGAACAAAAAATAATAATAGGGTTGAGGATGTAGCTCAGTGTAAAGACCCTAGGTCAAACCCTCAGTACTGCAAAATAAAAAAAGAAAGAAAGAAAGAGAGAGAGAGAGAGAGAGAGAGAGAGAGAGAGAGAGAGAGAAGGAAAGAAAAGGAAGGGAGAAAGGGTTAGGGTCTCTGGACAGTGGTTGAAGAACTACAGCTTAGGGGCCAAATCCAAGCTACTGCCAGCTTTTACACAATCCCAGAGCTAAGACTAATTTTTACATCTTTTTTTTAAATCAAAAGACCTTTGAAAAGCATATGAAATTCAAATTTCCATATTCCTAACCACTCACTTATTATCATCTATGCTACTGTCAAGTTACAATGACAGAACTGGACAGTTGCTGCAAGGCCAACCCTATTTCCTACAGCCCTTTACAGAAAATAGTAGCTGGCTCCTGCCTAGGGCCAGCTGCCAGCATGTGCATCTCAATCCCATGACTACCTCTCCCCCTGTCCTGTTCAGGTTACTTCACCTGCCTGTGCCTCACTCTTCCTACCTGTCAAGTGGGGATAAGAAATACCTGCCATTGAAAGTAAGTGACACAGAGAGGAAAGAGGATGTGTAGGTGCCTACACATTCCTGGGACAGAGGTCCTCAGGAAGCATAAGTCTTGGGGTTTGTTTTTTTGCCCCTTCTTTTAGGAGTCTAAGCAATCCTTTCTCACTTTTCAGGCTGAACAACGGCAGTAGGTTTCTCCTGGAAGTTGTCATTTCTCAGCAGTCACTAACAAAAACCCCCTAAGTACAGGGATAGGAAACCTGTCATTCATGACCTCCTGGAATACAGTTCAAGTAGAAATGTATAAACAAATCCAAGGGGGTCACTGGGGTCATGTCAGTGCAGGTTCTGAGGAGGAACAGGTCGCCAAAGGCACGAACTTGACATTTGATGATGACATCGGTGTGTGCCTGCCAAGTTTTCCAGTGACTCATCGCTTGGTACCAGACCAGAGAGGTCAGTTATGGTAACTCTGCTGGCTGGTTTGAGCTATTAGGGAGGCCATGCATTAAAGCAGAAAAGGCCAGCTCTACAAGATGAAGGATGAGCGTAGGCTTGGTTTGCTTCTGTTAGAGTAAACAGTGGATACTCTCCCTAACACGGTCACACATGGCTCCTCCTTTTCTGTGCTTTGCTAAGTCGTCAGAGTTGTTTCAATAGAGCATTCTTTTTGTCATTTGAAAAACAATCAATAGCCATATATTTTTAAAAGAAGGTCAGCCACCTGCACCCTGTCCAGGGCAGCAACTCATAGTTCTGTGCCAGGACCCCAGGCTGAACAGCCTCATGGTTGCAAAAGCAGCTCACAAATCACTCCTGCAGTGGGGTGAGGAGGAGCCCAGAAAGATGCCTGCAATGTGGCTGGGGGCATGGTGTGGTTGGGGGCATGGTGTGGTTGGGGGCATGGGGACCTGCAGCGCTGATCTCCAACTGGATGCCCCAGCTTGGCTCAGTATCACAGGAGAAGAGAAAAAACGGAGAGCAGAGAGATGGCACCCCGAGCTCCCTAGCCCACTCTAAATCAACTGCATCCACTTTAGGCTTCTCAAGAAGGAGCAATTCTGTCCCCAGGAGACATTTGGCTGTCTGGAGACATTGTGGATCGTTACAACTGGGAAAAGAGAGTAACACTCACATCTAGTGCGTAGAGCACAAGGATGCTGGGAAATACCCTATCAGCCACCAGACAGCTCAGGACAAAGTGTCAGACACGGATGTCCCCAGCACTGCTGTGGAGAAGCCCTGCCTAATGCTTTTGCCCAGGATCACCACTGAAGAGTCCCACGGCTTCAAACAGCATCAATTCTGAAAGTGACTGCTTTGCAGCTACACTTACAAGGCCTCAGGCCAAAACAAAAGAGCTTTCCTCTAGGCCAGAGAGGCCAGGTGGGAGGAAAAATTTGAAAACCGTGCTTCCCAGGAACTTCTCAAGTCAAAGGCATTATTTGGGGGAAGACAGGGGACTCTTTGGCCCTCTAGTCCATGCCCCCCAGCCAGGCTACACATTCCAGAAGCAATAATGATCTCTCCCACTGAGCTCTGGATGCGATCCACTAGGCCAGAGCTTTTCCCTCCACTGAAAGTTCCTCTCCTGGATTTCTCAGGCCTCTTTGCTCCACAGAGATGTGGAATGCTGCATCCAGCAAGCCAGCTCAGTGCCACATCCCCACCCTCTCACTCTGTCCTTCCACACGACACCACAGAATCACTGCTCTGCCAAGAGCACACATGCACCCCTATCCTAGAGAGAGAAAGCAGTGAGGGAAACACCCCAAGCAACATCAACCCCCAGAGCCAGAGCAGGCTTAGGGCTGCAGCTCACATAATCACGGAACACAAGGCTTCCACATGGGCTTGGGAAGGACAGCGCCAGCAAATGGCTATGCAGAGTGCCTTCGGAGATGTCAGAAACGCAGCCAACAACTGAAGATTTAGAATAGTAACACTGAGCCTAGGAGGCCCAGGACCCCAGGTTCCTGCTTCACACCCATTCCTGGAATGAGACTTGGCATACATTAGTATTAATTGATACATCCACACAGAACACAAAAACCCTTTGTCTTAGAATAAATCAGATTGTACTTTTGTACCACAGCTTTTCTGCTTTGCTTGGGCCAATATGGAAATGAACTGGCAATCTCTAAGCATCTAAAAATTAGATGGCACAGTCTGGGTGGTCTATATTTTAATTAAAAACATGTCATGTGGCTAGGTTTAAGAATTGTTTATACCTCCAATATTTAATATTTGATGTTCACATTTTCTCTATACAGAAAATTCTAGAACACTGAAATGTCTACTGCCACCAAACCCCAGGAAACTAAGATGTTAGGAATAAGGAACAAGACACTCTTCACCAGGAAGAACTTGCCCGGTCATGTGGGCAACTGGCAATATGGCAGTTCGGTTGGTGGGCCTTAGAAACACACCTCCCTTCCTTCTTCTCTAGATACACAGGCCCAGCATTGGCTACCTCTCCTCCCTTGCTTGTTGTTCTCACCGTGACTTCTCAAAGCTTTCAATGAGCTGCTCTTCACAACCGAATTTTCCAGACAACTAACCTTTGCATTTTCAACTTCCTTGTTGATGATTCTTCCCTCAACCTTCCAAAAATGCAGTCTCCACTTCCAAGCCTTCTCAGGCACAGAGACAGAACATGATTTACATTTTTTTGATAACCCTAGAAGGCATAGTACTTATATCCCTCCTAAGGGGTAGGAGGGCCCTACCCACCTAAGACTCTGACTCTGATTGTTATTGCATCCATTTTTAGAAATTTTCTGGCTCCTTCTTTTATACCACACTGTGGGCTGGCACCCTTTGAGCTACTGCCACCAGTCTCCTTCATAGCCTCTTGGAACGCGATGGCTAAGAGCTGGCACCTGGAGGCCAGAGGCCCCGGAAGTGAGACAGCTCTAGCACTGGGAGCTGAATATCCTTGGACCAGTTCTCCCAGCGTCACCATTCCTCAGCTCCCTCAAAGGAAATCCGTGGTTTTGAGATTTAGAGGAGGCAAAGCCTTGGTCCTCACTTCTGCATGGCTGCACTCATGCAATCAGGAGCTGACTCCATTGCAATTGTTGGAATTGTGTGTTAAGCCACAGTAAACGAAATAAGGACCTAAAAGATTTTGAAAGAATTCACAGATCTGCACATACTCACACAGACATGCATGGGCACACACACAAATAGGTAGGCATTTGCCCTTGTTTTCTGACCATTTTTGGCACCTCCTTTCTGGATAATTGACCTTGCCATATACGTGAAGTTTCCCTGAGGTGAAGTCAGAATTCACACTTAGCTAATGATACCTAAGCATACACCACTAACATCGTGCTCAGGGTATCCATTCCTGCAGCTATATCTTGGCAGGGGACAACTGAAATTGATGTTTGTACAGTGTTTTTATATATGTGTATCTTAGCCAACACAGCACTCAAGAAGAGCATTGCATACAGGTGTCCCTTCTCTCCAGGCTGTTCCCTCCAGGTCCTGTGGCCCTGTCACCTGCTCACCTTGACTCTTGCTCAGAGGGAAGTATATAGAGGATGCTGAAGAAACTAGCTGGAATTCCATTTCCTAAAGTGCAGGCGTCAGAACACACACATGAGCATGAGTGTTACACACACACACACACACACACACACACACACACACATTGTGCCATGCATTTTCCTTCGAAGCCTTGTAGGGCGATGGAGAAATTGATTTGTTATCCAGCCATATTATGTCTAGTGATCCAGACAGCAGCATTACTTTTCAATTATCTGATATGTTTAGCATTATAAACAAGCCGTCTGGAGCAACCATGGTGCTTGAGCACCATGGAGCCAGGGAGAAGCCACACGGGATCACACCAGCCAAGTCACCGACTCACTCTTCCTTGACAGCTGTTACAAGGAGGAACTCTGCCTGGGAAATCAGACCTCAGGACCTGAGGGCTGGGGGGCGGCTTGGGTTGGCAACCCCAGCATGCCAGCATATTAGCACACCGGCCTACAAGCAGCTGTGCGCCAAGGAGCCAGTGAACCAGCCCCGCATCTGGGCCCCCACCCAGGGGACTGTAGAAAGGAACATTCAGATCATGTGGTGAACAGATGGGAGGCGACAGCATCTGTGCCGACTTCCTGATCAATTTCAAAGCTTGTGCCAGGAATGAGGAACGTTTGCACACACCTGTACTCTTCAGGCGCCGTGATGTTGTGTCCTAACAAGAAAGATCAAGGGCATATCCCTCTGCTATCCCACTAGGAAAAGACCTGAGGCTCAGGAGCAATTTTCACCTGCAAGCAACTGGTACTGCAGGGGGACTCCAGGCTGTTCTGCCTGAACCCTAGCCTGCCACCAGCCTACCCCCCCCCCCATTCTCTCTGCTTCTCTCTGTTTTCCCTGCTGCTGCCTGGCATGGTGAGACATGGTGACTCCACTCCACTCCCCTGCACATCAGCACACAAGGTAGCCCCTACTCCAGCCTGGAGAGCCCCCAGCCCCTTCTAAGTGGCCACCCTTCCGTCAGTCTCTCTGCCAACAATGTTTATGTTGAAGCCATCACAGCCTCCCAGGCCTTCTCTTTGTGATTACAATAAATTCCTAACATCAAACCATGGCTCACAAGGTCCTGTATGTGCTGGCTATCAGGTCCTTTCCCTGGACATACTTCTTCCCTTGTAAATGGGCTCCAAACACACTGGGCCTGGATTTGGTTCCTCTCACACACCAGGCCCATTCCCAACTGGCCCTTCTACATGAAACACGGCTCTTTCTCATGCCTCGGGTCTCCACTCAAAAGTGACCTTCTCAGAGAACGCTGAATCTCCCTGTTTTAGTAACAACCCCCTTCCTCTCCAGTTGCCCTCTGGCACAAGCCCCTGTATATGCCCTTCACAGCCCTAATAAGCATCAGTAGTAGTCTTATTCGATTACTTGATTATGCACTTATTGTCAAGGTCTCTAAGTAGAACTGTAATGTGTGAGAACTGTAATGTGTGTAATCTGTCTTACTCACCAATCCCTCACTCCCAGAATCTCAAATAGAGGTCCAGGTAAGCACAAAGCAGGTCAGCCACCAGCTGCCCTCCCCACCAGAGGATCTTCATGCTTAGCGTCTGCATGGCCCTCACCCTGCCCCCAACCAGCCTGATGCTCTCAGTGACCCCTGAAGAGGGATGAGCCCTGGAGCACACCACTGACCTGGGATCCAGCAACAGGGTGGCAGTGACCTCACAGGCCTCGGTAGCCCTGTGTAACTGCAAAGCTCCTTTCCAGGCTCAGTATTGGGAACAGGGAAGTAGACAGGATCCCTTTGCAACAAACATGGAGACAGGAATGCCTGTGGTACCTCAGCATGAGTCTCATCTTTCCCGCACCTCTGTGAGTATAGCCTCCACCAGAGCATCAGTTTTCCAAGGGCACAATCCTGAGTTGGTGCTTTCAGTGTTCCGAGTTGTCTGAGTAATTGAATGAATAAACAAACCACAAAGGGGACAATGGCAGAAATTAGCTATCTCCTATTCCCTCGACTCCTCTTGCCTTCTCGCACACTCATTCATTTTGCATCCTTCTTTGCACTCTCACTAGATGTTCCAAACACATACAGACTTATCTCAACAGTCTATCTAAAAACGAAATCTCCTTGGCTCCACGTCCTCCTTCAGCTATCAACATGCATCCCTACTGCTCTTCATGCCAGATGTTTCCATGAGAATTGTCTACACTTGCAGCCCTACTCTCCCTTTGATTCTTCCCCAATTCATTTTCTGCCCATTCTGTTGGAACAACAACATCAAGGCCACAGTGATTTCAGGTTGACAAATCCAGTAGACTCCTCTGTCTTCCAGCTACCCAATCTCCTGGCAGCATTTTCTCTGGTTAATCGCCCTCTCTGTCTTGAGTCATTCCCTTCTTTCTGGCATCCTTGACTAGGCTCCTTTCTCCTGTGTTCCTTCTTCTCCAGCTATTTTTGATCTCGAAATGTGGGAGTCTCATCTCAAGGGCTCTTCTCTTCACCCCTCTATGCCCTGGACAAAGTGATGTCACCCAGATGCTTGGCTCTGAACACCATAATATGCTGCCGGCACCCCTGTGTGTGTCTGGTCAGAGCTCTTTCCTAGTGGCAAGCCTCTTACTAATATCTCTGCAGATCCAACACCAGCCTTTGCTTTCCTCCCATTCAGTGTTCTCCACCTTAGTAAATGGCAACAACACCACCCAGCTGCCTAAGGCAAATCCCATTACTGTTTCTCTCTTCCTCCACTTCTCAATATCCATAGATGCTGAAGTGCACCTCCACAGTGGACACCCCTACCTCACAAGATTTTTGCAACTTGTGGTGAATTTTAAATGCCTCCCCACCAAAATAAATAAATCAGCCAACAAACAAACCAACCATTAGTAGCTTCTTCACTTGCACGCAGGATAAAATCCAGACTCTGCCATGACCAGCAAGGCCCTACAATATGTGATTCATTTCCCTCCTTAGCTCATAGCCCTCCTCTCACTGGCTTCCACTTCTGTGGTGTCTTTTCTCTAACATACCAAGCTCCCTCCTTACTCTCAGGCCTTTGCATTAAGTATTTCCCTCAACTGAGACACCAAGGTTGGCATCTCTGCCATAGAAAGATGCCTTTACTAAGCAACCTAGCTAGAAACACAACTTCCTCTCAAGACGAAGGTGGATTGTGCCCTCAGAGGACACTTGGTAAGGCCTTGAGACTTTGTGCGTATATGTTTAACTGGGAATTATACCCAATTCTTCCTGAGCTACATCCCTGTTTTTACTTGTTATTTTGAGACAGGGTCTTGCTAAGTAGCTCAGAGGGGGCTTGAATTTGCAATCCTCTCACCTTATCCTGGAAACATTTTGGTTGTCATTACTGGGGAGGCGCCACTAGCATGCTGTGACTAGAAGCCGTAGATGTTACTTGTCATCATATGAACACAGACATGCTCAAACTACTCCAAACACAGACATGCTCATTACCACTCTGAAATGTCAGTAGCTCCAAGGAGGGGTACCCATTCATTAATTGTATTCATTTACATTTTGTCTATGTACACAACTGTATGAGTATTCAGGCCCAATAGCAAACAGGCAGGTTACCTACTTGATTCCATCAGGAGAGAAATGCAGCACTCAAGTGGGATAGAGCTTCTGATGAGTGATACAAAGAATATCTATAGTAGAATTTCTCTTTCTCGAAGCTACTGCAAAGGGATGCTTGATCAAGAAGAGAGAACCAGAGGCACAAAGGAAGACATTGATCTTGATTCTCCCCAGTGGGCCTTGGAAGAGACAGTTTGAACAAGAAGCAGAGTTTGGTTCCAGCCAGAGCAACTGGCTTGAAAGTAATCCAATAATATAAGCTCTGTGCCTAAGATCAGCTGGCCCCAAGAGTTCTGAGAGAGCTGCATTTCAGGTGGCCAATTTCCTCAGGAAAATATGGAATGGCCAGACTACTCTTTACTGAATTATAAAGCACTTATCACTTCTTTAATAACTACCCACATGGAGGACTTAATTCACTCAATATGGAAGTGATAAAGGCGAATTGGTAAATGAGCATTAAGCTCAAGTACACTGCATAAAGACTTACGAGGGCAATATTTTCCCCTATTAAAAGGGTAGATTTTCTCACTGCAACCATGCCTCAGAGTTAATGTGGAAAAGTCGCTCCAAAGCTTGGGGCATTTTCACTGTTAGAGGGTAATTCCAGGTCACTAGGAGAAAAGGGAGCCCTTGAGTTTGCAAGAATAATTATCCCATAACCTCAGAGTGTCAGAGTGATTAGTCAAGGTAACTATCAGAAAGACAAAAATCATATTTGTGAGATCTGCCTCTCTCCTCTTTACACAGAAAGCCAAGGAGCAATCAGCCACAGAGAAGAAAAGGGAAGAATGGAGATGAGAATGTGGGCTGGCCCGGGATCCAACAGGTATGTGATGTGGAGGCTGCAGGTAGGAGAAAGGCCCTGGGCCAACACTTTTAACGAAACACTGACGCCCATCTGGGACTCAAAAGACGGGAAATAACAACCTTAGCCCTCATAATCTATATGGAAATAAGTCCTGGAATTCCTGATGGCTCCAGGTTCTATTTAGGGGGCCAGCGAGATGGTCTTCCTTTGCCCAAACGAAGGCAAAGCAAGTTTCTTTCTCGTTAACTTTCCTCTCCCTTGGTTCAGCACCACGACCACTTTTATTTCCTCTAGCGATAAGCCATCTGTTCTTTCCCCCATGTATTTACTCTCTTGGAAAGCATCTCTCTTTTCACATGACTTCCATTGCTGCCTCACTAGAGATTAATTCCAGTCCTAAAGCTCTGCCCTTGGTGTCCAGCCTCTCCCCTGTGCTGTCATTCTTCTTCTAACCGTATGAATTCCCTTCAACTCCTAAGAGCAAAGGTGGACAGAAAAACTGACTCTTAATTTCCTGACTGCTCCCAAACTACTTCCATTGTGTCTTACTGTCTTAAAACAGTAGAGATGGCAAGTAGACTCAACGTTGTGCAACACCAGTGGGTTAGCAAGAGCTAACACAGCCTGCTGTGTTTGAGCAAGAAAAGAACTTGGGATCAATTAGTGATGCCTACCATGAGCACAGCATGTGGAGGAACAACTAAAGTATCATCTACCAACCACATCCATCCAAGAAGTTTCTGACATCTTTTTGTCCCCTATTTTCAAGTCCTATCAATTGGTCCTTCTGACATTTCTGGTAACTTCTCTTGTCTCTTTATGTCTGTAGCTCCTGAGAAAGCCCCATGCCCAGAAGGATACAATGATTCCTTTGCAGACCACCAGGACTCTAGCCTTTGTGTCCTACCCTGCTCAAGCCTCTGCTTCCTCAAAGATGACTCTGAACATGTCCCTCCCAGGCTTAAGACCACCCAGTGCCTAACAAAGGCATCTTACACCAAACCAAAACCTCCATCAGGAAGCCTCATGCTTGCAGGGAAATCTATACCTGGGGAGAGGGGATGCACAACGAGCCCCAGAACCTTTAAGGGGAAAAGCAATACTTTCTGTTCCCTGTGGAACATCCATTGAACTCTTGAGCTTCTTTTCTGAGGCTGAAATTCAGACTGGACCTGAGAGGAAAGCACAAAAATTCTTAATGAAGCCTGGGAAAATAGCTTTTGTGACTCTCTCTGTCTCTCTCTTTACTTATCCCTATATCCTCTGATCTTTCCATTAGGGAAAATTAAAAAATTAAACTGCTTAGGGAGGTGTGCTTATATCAACAGACATCAACTAGCCAGGACTCTTCCCTGGACTTTTATAAGTAACTGGTGTACTGAAAAAGATCATAGGCTCCAGGGTCAGCCTATCACTGATGAGCTGGGTAAATCCACTGTGGCCTCAGTTTCCTCATCTATACAATAAAGACAGTGATGCCAGCCTCATGGATGTATCATAAAGACAAACAGAAGCAGTGTTGGTAAAATATTTATCGTCATTGCCTGGGATATACCAGTGCTCAAAGAATGCTATCTTCCCCTCCAAAAAGAAAAGCAGTCACTGGATTGTGCAGGAATTGAAGTCAGGAACAGGGGCCACCATAGAGGGGAGAGTGATCCTGTTTATAGTTGCAGTAGCTGAGACTGAGACTCTCATGCCACGAGACCCTCCCAGTCACCCTTTGCCTGCCACCACCCTGTTTCCTGCCCTGTCATAAGCCAGACTGCACTTTACCAGTCAGCCAAACAAACAAAGCCCATACAGCCCAGCCCTGGTTCCTCTTTATTCCTCGGAGCCATGTTCCTGTCCTTGCTAGTCTGTGAGTACCCAGCAAATTTTTGTGGAGCCAAATGCTTCCTTCTGAAGCTCTGATCTGCTGCATCTTCCTCTCTGCAGTAAGCTTTTATCAAACCACCCATTGCCACCCAACTGCAGTCACTCAGTGATCCCAGCCTCACCTTCCAATTACTGGGGAATTATTTCTGTGTGGCTGCTGATGTATGTATGTGATCCTGTCACCTGTGAGTCTCAGCATTATTTGCCTGGCTTCCCTCATGAGAGCATAAATTCCTTGACAACAAAGACTGATGCGTTCTATTTATTTTGTTTGCCCTCCTCTTGCCCGCACTGGCTTCTGCATGCAGTGAGTGTTCAGACCCACAGGGATTCCTGAGGCGTCTCTACAACACACTAGGTGGGCTCCATTCTGTAGTGGAGAATAGCTGTCTAAAGCCTAAGACAAGGCTGAGGTTCAAGGTCAAAGGACAAAAAAGCACAAAATAGAGAGGCAAAATGCTGGCTGATACATGCTCCTCAAGTTCTCACCCTTCACAAATCAGCCCAGATGTCCTTGCTTTCAAAAGCTTCTTTGGATCTCTCTTTGTAGGTCACAGGACCCTCTGCTGGGCAGCTGGTCACAGAACCAAGGCCAATATTCAAAGCAGGCAATATCCAGTAAAGCACAAGCTCAACACAAAAAAGACTCTGGTCATAGAGCCAGATCAGATTCTGGAGGTTCCCCTAGGCCAGGCACTAAGCAGGTAGCTGGGGTAATGGGTACAGTCACTCAGGAGCTTAAGCCACAGCTGTAGAAGGTAATTCACACCTAAACAACTACCCAAGCTCCCAGCATCAGCTCCAAACAGAGCCTGTGCTTCCTGGAAAACTGTTGTGATGCTGTACCTGTTCGCAGACCTGTCTGCTCTGTAAGACTGAGGTTCTTGAAGCAGGGACTATATCTTTCACCTGAGCATCCTGAGCCAAGAGGGGCGGTGGACTTCTAAAAAGCCCTCCATAAATGCAACACAGAAGCATCAGCTTTACCTGGTCAAGAACAATTACTACCATAAGAGGACCTGCCCACACCTGCAAAGGGAGGCAAGTCTACATGGGACAGGAAAGGAGAATGCAGCAAAGAGTCTAACCAGCCCCCTTGACCCCTGAACACTAGCCCACCACGTGGGGAGAACAGAAACTACAAGAGAAAACCAGTGCTTCTGCCTCCAGCTCCACCCAGGGAAACTCAGTGTTGGCCTCCCACTCTGCAGTACTCCCCGCCTCCAGGACAGCAACAGTGGGGTTCACATAGGGAAGCACAGGACATGGTGGTGTGGACCCAGTCTGCACAGCAGGCAGGAGAGCCCAGCCACCACTTCTCAGACAGGAAGTGTGATGTGACTGTAAATAAAGAGAAAGGAAATTCTATGGGCTGGAGAGGGAAGTCCGAGGCAGACCCACTCGGGAACCTCAGGTCACACTCCAATCAGCTCTCATCTCCCATTAGTGGGAGAAGGAAGCAGCACAGGAACAAGGGGAACCTTGACCTCTAGTCATTCATTTATAGAGCACTCAACTGTTTCAGCTCAGAGTCTACTCTTCCTGGAGAGTTTTTTCCTCTTGCATCTCCAAGTCATAAGCCCTCCTGTGTCCATAGGCAGCACCTTATCAATATGATGGGGTGTTATCCCAGGTCCTCACTGTTACTTCCATGAGAGGCTAAGCTGCTGGAATAGGAGTCCTGCCCTCATCCTAGCCGCTCAGCTGGCACCTTCACAACACAGTCAACACAATATTAGCCTCCTCTTCCTGGCAAATGAACACCAGCCTTACTCATTTCCAGCTTGCTAATGTCTAGTGGACCAGTTTCAAACCACATAGACCTTGTCTGACTCCCCTTTGGAATCACAGCATTATTAATTTATGGTTAACAATAGCATCACTGACCAAGGCCCCCTATATCTGGATCCTGTGGCCAGCCAAGCCCACCCTGATCAGACTCAAGCCTCCATTCCTAGCCCCCAGCAGGATACATTGGAAGGGAAACCTGGCTGAACTCTGGGAACAAGCCCAACAGCTGAGCCTTCCTGTCCATAGCTTTTCTCCTTTCCCACATCAACAGGCACTGGGAATTCAAAATGTCTGATGCCTGCCCTTAAGAGTGTGAAGACCCTGTTACCCATGGAACCATGGCCACGGGTGTGTGAGGGCACGTTAAATTTGCTCAAACCATACCACCCCTGCTATGTGCAATTCAAGAAAACAAAGCCCAAGCCAGCACCACACAGGACTCACCTGTGAATTCCCAGAAGGTGAAAAACTGCATGAGAATAATTAGCCTAAGATCATGGGCAAGCTGTGTGGCACCAAACCTGAACTTCCTAGCATGCTGATGCTATAGCATAGAAGTCACAGTGCCAGTGACGCTTGAGGAACCCATGCTCCTGATCCGTACCTTCCGGACTCAAGTGTATTGTCAGCTGCACTGCCTAGCTGCTGAATCTCCATGACACTTTAGTCCTTTCCTCTTTTCTTTGTGAAAGGTCACATCCTTCCAAGAGATGTAGACTCCCAAAAAGGGGTAAAACCAAGGCTTAAGTATGCATGTCTGTCTGCACTGGAAGAGAGCCAGGGTTGCAGAGATCAGCACCCCCAAACATGCCTTCATAGGATTTCCCAGCTAATTCCTGCTGCTCAGACCATGTCTGCCTGCTGCGCCAGTTCCCCACCTGATGAATCACTCTGGGTGTAATCAGAGCACCTTTCCCTCTGCCAGCCTGCACCTCAATCCAGCCCCACTTCCATTCCACACCTCTCCACTCCATAGACTTTCTCTCCTGCCTCCCCCTGCAGTCATCATCAAGGTATGGGGAGAAGCAGCTCCTGCCTCAGCCAGGAGAACTGCATGGTCTGAAGTCACAGTTGGAAGCCACTGAAAGATTGCCCCAATCTACTGCCTTTTCTGTTTCAGAGGTCTTGAGATATCAAAGCAGAAACCCCAAAGAACCCAAAGACTGAGCCAGCCGAGAAGCAGCCCCTGCTTGGTCACCTCCTCTGACGCTTGTCTGGGGTGTTGTGAGGCTGAGGATGCCATTTTGACAAAGAGACTCAGCTTTAAGTAATGGCCAGGTGAGCCCCAAACCTGTTGTTGCTCAGAATCCCCTGGAAGCCACTTCACACTCTCCAGTCCAGTCCCCTCCTCACCGTGACCTTTGCTGCTGTGGACAGTGCTTTTTCTTCAGCAAGGATGCTGCTGAGAATAGCATCCATGTCTGTGTCTCCAGGAGTCTGACTTTGGCATAAAAATGAAGTCCAGGTCACTAGTGATGCCTAGGAAATAGCATGCAAAGAGCTAACAAGGAATGTGTGGTCAGGCAGGAGCTGAACAAGACACAGAACTTTTGGTGCAGAAATGCCATGCGCCTCTCTATGATCCCTGGTTCTCTCTTACTTCTCCCACCAGCTGGCTCCCAGTAGTAGGTTCCTGAGTTCCTTTGCCCAAAAGCTTTTTGGTCTTTAAGGAGGTCAGACAACTCCCGGCCCTTGGTCTATGCCACTTCCCAGAGTTCCCTCCTAGGACTGCCTGGCACACACCTTCCTTAGCTTCCTATCTCGGTGACCTCTCCCCTACTTAGGTTCCCTGGGATTGCCCCACAGATAAAGGACTTGCCCTTGAAGATCACTCTCAGGTCTCTTCTGGGGGTCCCAAATTAAGATACCTTTTAGCCTACCACTTGCTTGACACAGGAGCCCATATAAGCCTTTCCACCTGTCTCTTGACACATACCTGGGACCCAAATAATCCATTTAAAAGAGTGAAGAAGTGCACTGCTCCAATCATACTCTGCTTACCTCTACAATCTCATTTCAATCTCATAATCACCCTAACAACTAGGTCTCATCACTCTTTATAAATGAAGCAGAGAGGTTAATCTTCTTATGTCACATACAGCTAAGAAGTCTGGAGCTCAAATGCAAACTCCCCTACCTTGGATTCTGAGGCTGTGGTGGCTCTGAAAACCCCAACAATCTACTGCCATTAAGCAACTTGGCCCTCTCACCATTCCTTGCACTGTCCCTTCCCTCTAAAAGGCTCCCCTCTCCCCTAATTTCTTCTGACTAAAAAATGCCTTTTCTGTTTTAGAGTTCTTGATATCAAATCAGCCACTGGACGCTACCATAAACCACAACACAGAGTGCAAAGGAGACCTGGCGTTTGATCATATCCATATGTCTCAGCTCCACAACCACCTCCTGATGGTCTAGGCCTTGGCAGAGCATGGGAGTCAGAGTTCTCTACAGGTATATCTTACCTCTCCTCAGGAAGGTCCTTTGCTCTGCACCCTGCTTGTAGCATAGAAGGTGCCAAAGTTCTTTCTGAATGAACTGATCAATCAAAGTTAGGTGTGAAGACAGGGTCTGTGCAGCCTGGTACTGTCACCCCACACATCTAAAGCTGCAGGGAAGAGAAGCCAGGCAGCAGTCCCTGAGCAAACAGCCAGCTGCTACCTGCTGGGCACAGACCCTGCCACAGCACATTCACCACAGGTCACTTCTCAACAGGCAGGGCAGGCTGCATACCACTTTGATAGGACATGAGGATGAAGGAAGGGAACATAATGGAGAAGACTCTGCAACACTATGCTTGAAGTCTGGATCACATCCCTGGTCATCCCATCCTCCTAACTGTGGAAACAAGGGTTCTTAGCAGTGCAAAGAAGAAAACCACCCAGTGTCCACGCTTAGTGTCTGAAGAAAGCCATGCTGAGCTTAGTGTGTGGTTCTGCGCAGCTGAGAAGACCGCAGGTATCAGATTCCAAGATGCATTTCAGCTCCCATCTTGGTGCCTCCGACTCCTGGTGGGGTGAGATATAGAGACAGACCTCACTAGCACAGAGGAGCTACAAAGACAAATGACAAAACAGGCCCACTTTCAGACCCTCCTTCTTGCCACTGGGCCTCTAGAATCCTCCTGTAAGCATCTGTCCAACTCCTATGAGGGTGGGCAGAGATGCGTAGTCCAAGCATGGCAGTGATGCTTCTAGGGAATCACCAGTTGTTGGATCTGCCACCAATTCCTTCCCAGGATGCTTGTTGCAGACATGAGCTTCATCTTAGTCATTCTAGGCCATTCTAGACCCAAAGCTGGCCAGTCAAAGCCCTCTACTTTCTGAGCATTGGAAGCTCATTGAGCCACCTGCAGCCATCTGAGCAACGGCTAGCATAAGTCCCTGAGCCAGCAGCCACAGGGTCATCCCTCTTGCTACACTTTGACCCCTACTGATGTCTCCAGACCCTAAATAAATAAGGTGGAAGGCCTGACCAACTGTGATGTGTCCAGAGTTGGAGACAAGAAGGGACACCATCTGAACAGAGGATTCCCAAGCCTTGACCTCCATAGCTGAGCCTGCCAGATCCTCACACTCAGGTGTGCACAAGGCACCCACCTGCAGACCTGGAGAGTGCTCTGTGAGCACACAGCTGCAAGACAAGGTGCACAACTGCCTGTCTCATCCACCAGAGTCTACTCGGTCCCTTTTGTAACACTTTTTGCATAGCTGATAGAGATCCTCCTTGAAAGACACTTGTGAAAACTCTCCAGAAACCCTTCAATGGTGACCACTGGGGCTGGGCCTGCAGTCTTCTCTCCCATCTTCACCATCACCCACTACATAAGAGCAGCAGCAACAACCTGTCACCACATCAGCCACCCTTCTGACTCTGGCCAAGTCCTCTGCTCACCTCAGTGGGTGCCTCTGTGCAAGACACTCTCCCTACACTCCTGTCCCCCTGACCAGCTCCATCAAGCCTCAGAAAATGTGCTTCACGGACACATTTTGTCAGATACCCAGGACTGGGCTATATCCCCAAATCCATGTTATTGCTGGACTCTGAGTTCCTCCTTCATATCCACTGTAAATGAATTTGAAGTCATGGCCCGTCTCCACAGGGTCAACCAGTGCTGCTTCCTCAGCACTCAGGACAGAAGCTCAGTAGCCTGCCAAGTTGTTTGATCACACAGAATGCATTTATAGGAGGTAACTGTGGGACTACAGTGTCAGCTTTCCCCAAGGACCCCGACACACCTTCACTGCATAGCAGGCAGCCCGACCCAAGAGCAGGTTGATGCAGCTGACCTTCACAGTCAATCCAAGCAGAATGATGAAGCCAACCACAGACAAGGCCTCTTGCCTCAGCTTCCTGACCACAGCCAACCACACCCCTTACTACATCATTTCTCAGATATAAGACCCCTCAAATGTCTGCTTCAGCATCTCCAAAGAGCTCAAGATGAAATGCACACAGCTGTCCTTGTGATGCTGTCTTGTGTTAGTACTGTGACATACTCTAGCTACAAAAATTCAAGGGTAAAGTATCATGTTATGGGGAGAGGGCTCTCTGCTCCAGAGAAGGATACTGCCTATCATTTGTCTCTCAGAGATCCAGCACTGGGTCTATGCAAAAGCACATGACAGGGCCACTGTCAGAGGCAAAAGAAGACCACTCCCACCAGCAAGACCTTTCCCAGGGAAGACACAGACCCCTGGATTCCTGACACAGTCAGCAGCATTGGCCTCAAACACAGACTGAACATACAGGGCCAGTGTACCCAGCCCTGAGAAGTGGAAGAGATAGAATTGCTTTTGAAATAACAACTCCTTTAGACATAGGTCAATATATTTCATTTAAACTGCACAGCAGCTAACTCATGATAAGCCAGCATCCAGAAATTTCCTCTTGTACTTGGATCCCAAAAGCATAAGGTGAGTATGTTAGCTTTTCTGTTGCTGGTACACAACACTCAATGCCCACAATTCAAAGGAGGAGATGATTAATTTGGCTCACAGTTTCAGAGCATTCAGTCCATGGTCACCAGCTCCAAGGCAGAAACATCATGGTGGAAGATCATGGCAGATCAGAGCTGCTTAATTCATGGCAGCCAGGAAGGAGAAAAAAAGGAACAGCACCAGAGAGGAAATGATGAGAGACAGATACAGACCCAAGGTCATGCCTCAAACACACTCAGAAGTATGTGACACCAATGCTCTGCATGGCTTCCACACCAATCTATTTGACACAATCAAACTCATCCACCACAGTGGGCAAGGCTTCTCTGTTTGCATCAATGCCAACCTGTGTCTGGCAGCAGGATCTGCTGCAGCCTTCCATCTGCCATGGCCACAGCAGCCTTCCAGCAGGCCTATATTAATTCCAAGGAAACAGCCGTGTCAGAAGTGGAACCCATCTCTTCCAAAAGCCCAGCTCCAGACGTGCCAAACACTGGTACTCCATGTGAGCCCAGAAAGGCTTCCAACTCCCAGAGAATACCATCTCTTCCCACATCTGACACTACTTGGTCTCTGCCACCTTTGTATGTTCCATTTTAGCCAGAAAAGTAAGATAAAATGACACCCCATTAAAGGAAAATAAAATATAGTGGATGGGAATAGAAATGGAGTTCACAGTGAGCACACAAACTGACATTTGGGTGACATCCGCACTGTTATGTCTCAGGCTGCAACACGTGTGCAGACCACCGGGCTTCTGACCCAGTAGATTCAGGGTAGGGCCTGAGATTCTGCATTTCTGAAAAGCCCAGGCAATGCTGAGGCTACTGGTCTACAGAACATATCCTGAGTAGCAAAACCATGTACATGATGGCTGCCTCAGAGTAGGCACCATCAAACATTTGCTAAGTTGAAGGAAATTGCAGGAGGAGCTGGGCTTGACAACAAAGCTCATTAATAATCAGAGAGTGACAAGAAGAAGCAGTCAATTAAACCAATGGCTCCCAATTCTGGCTGCACATTAAAGTCATCTAGGGAGACTGTTTAAAATGCCAGTACCGGAGGTCCATCTTCAGAGACTGCAATTCCGTTTCCCAGGGCTGAGGCAGAGCCCAGACATTTGCGATTTTGTAAAAGCTTCTCAGGGGACTCTAACACAGCCAGGTTGGCGACTCCTGGCTTGCAAAACCTAGTGTCACTGCTACTGTGTCCCAGGTATTGAGCTCAGAACAAGAAAAGGTCCTGTTCTCGGTGAACTTGAAGGCCAACATGAGAAATAAACCCACCCGTGACCATAACGTGAAAACACTCTAAGGCATTTACCTCTAACACACTTTTTCAGGAGGAAAGATGAACAACTGATGCAACCCAGATAAATGGAAGGAAAAAAATGTCAGCTTCTGAGACACTGTCATCTGTAGATCTTAAGAGATGAGTAGGAGTTTTCTAGGAAGACAAGGAAATTAGTTATCCCAAACATCTCTTCTTCCCCATTACTGTGATCCCTTCCTACCCACAGTGTTGATTTTTGCAGTTTCTGTTATATATAGTGAAATACAGTCCCAAAATATTAAGTGGAAAATTCCATAAATAAACAGTTTTTTTAAGTTTTAAATCACAATATCCTGTGCTATTCTGTTCCATCCGCTCAAGATGGGAATCATCCTCTGTCCAGTGCATCACAGTGTAGATGTGACACACCCTTGGGTAACTTCCTGTCCATCTAGCTTCTCAGATTCACTGTAGTAGCACAGTAGAAGTCACCCTATGCAGCAGCCTAATGCTACGTCACAATTCCTATGACACCCACTCACTTCATCCCATCACATAGGCACTGTCCCATCTCAAAAGGGGGATAATAGTACAGTAAAATGTAAGAGAAAAACTTATATAACTTACACTATATTGCTATGCTTGCTCTATTCTATTATGAGTTATGTTAACCTCTTATTGTACCTACTTTATAAATTAATCTATGTGATTTACCATGGGTGTGCACATATAAGAAAAAGCAATAGATACGGGGTTTGGTGCTATGGATGGCTTCAGGCCTTCACAGGGTAGGGTGTTGGGATGCATTCACTATGGATGAGGGGGTCCCCCCGGACTGACACTGGGGATAAGATAGTTGGCCATTGATCCTGCATTCCAAGCAGTCACCTCCCACTAGCACAGGTTGGTGACCAAGGTGTGTGCTTGCTGAACAAGCTGACTCCAATCTCCAGTGCCTGTGCTCTGTGACTGGCTGGTGCCAGTGGGAACACTGCCTGGAAGCAGCCAGCAGCTGTTATCAGTCAGAGCCTAGTTGGGAAATTGAGCCCACACCCTATAGTTGGTGGAGGAAAAGTGATCGAGAAACTGGTGACATATTGGAGTTGCTGAAAAGCTGAAGGGAACCACAGCACAACAAAGAGTTTAGCAACAGCAGGAAGCCCACAGGCTGAGGGACAAAAGGAAGAAGCAGTGTCATGAAGTTCAGGATCAGAGCTGTCTGGCAGGAGCTGCAAACAGCAGGGGCCACGTAGCAGACGCTGCAACTACTAAGAGATTCAGCTATTGCTAAAGATGTAAAGATGATGCCCAGAGCTGTACAGGGAGCTGGCCTCTCTCTTCCTCCTGCCCATCAACCACAATCAGTGCCTCCCATTGGCCAAACCCAGCCAAAGGCTATTTGGCAAAGGAGCCTGGGATATGTAGTTCCAGGGACCAGGCCTTGAAAGCAGGGAACACTCACAGGCCATTCACAGATTCATTTCAAGCCTTTTCCAAAAGCCATCTAAGCATTATCCTCATCCCTTTCCTTGCATGTAGGATTCTATCTTGGCCTAGAGCCAAGCTTACCATCCAAGGCATGGCAGATACTGTCCACGAGGAATCTGGGAGGCCACACGTAGGTCCCTTTCAGTTGCAAGAACTTCCCTTCCTCCCCGTGATGCTACACAAATGTCAATTTCTCTGTGTGCAGTGAGGCACAAATGGGTGGGCTGCACTGCTGTAAGAAAAAGCTAAGAAATAGGGACTGAAGGGAGCCCTGTCTGTGGAAGAGAAGTTTTGCCTCCTGGACCAGAGAAGAGCTCTCAGGGCACAGCAGCCCCAGAACAGAAATTCCAGACCTCCTAGGAGCACAGGAGGGGAGCCACTTGAAGACGAAGCAGAGGATCTGAGAGCGAACTGTGACGTCACGTCTTCCTCATGATATCCTGAACACAGAAGACATTCTTTAAATGAAACCCAAAGTCATGCTGGCCTCAGGTTTTGAAGGAAACAAAGGCCCACCTTGGATGTCCTGTTTCTAAACAGGGTTCCCTCTGCAGCTCCACATGTCCCTCCTGCCTGGACACCAGAATGGTAATGGAACTGAGCAAACCAGCCAAAGAGAAATCTCATCCAGGCAGAGCCACCCAGGTCCTAGCTGGATTCAGCCCTGGCTTTAGTTAGAAATTCCTCAGAGTTCATCTCTACCAACTGTAAGTCTGGGGAGGAAGCTCGACCTCACCCCAACCAGCGAGCACCCCAGAGTTCTCTCATTCAGTCCTCTGTAAACGGATCAAGAAGGCTTGTCCTGTGTTACAGCCAAATACAGTGCCTACCACACCTGTGACCAAAAATGGAGACCTGAGACACCTGCCATCCTCAGCCTCCACAGCTGCAGGACAGCACACCAGCAGGGGGAGGAAGGACGCCATTCCTGCGTTCCAGAGCAGTGTGTAGTTCTGTCTAGAGCCCCTCCAACTCTATTTTTGATAAAAATTGCTTTTTTTATGCTATGTGCATTTTGTTAAAAGTATTTTAGTAGAAGTCTTTTTTTTTTTAAGTCAGGTTTGGTGGCACATACCTATAATCCCAACATGCAAGTTTGAGCCAGGCATGACAACTTAGTGACTTAACAAGTCACTCAGAACAATGGCAGGGGTGTAGCTCAGTGTGAAGGCCCTGAGTTCAATCCCCAGAACCACAAAACGGAATTATTGAGGAGAGATCATGTAACATAATTAACCACTTTATCGATATTTGATACATTCACAAGGTCATGTGAACACAGATTCTATCTAGTTCATCACCCCAATGAAGAGCTTTGTACCCCCTAAGCCTCACTCTCGGTCCTCCCTTACCCCGACCCTGTATCTGCCTTAGGGTAGATATTTCATAGAAATGAAGTCGTGTGATATATAACCTTGTTTCTAGCTTACATCTCTGGAAGTATTTTTGAGGTTCACCTTGCACCATGTACCAGAATTTCATTCCTTTTAGGTACCATGTATCAGAAAATTCCACCGGGAAAACACTGTATGGTGTATGTTGATTCACTCATCATAAAATGAAGGTAGAAATTGGTTCCACCTTCAGACTCTTATTTAAAATAGTGCTGCTAAAAACATTCATGTTTATGTTTGCTTGAATACATATTTTTAATTTGACGGTATATATCCAGGAGTTCTGTTCATTTTTAAGGATCCGGGGAAACATAAAATATAGGCAAAATAGAAAATTGGACATAGAAGTAAAACAGAGCATTAAAAGGAGTATACGTAAAGATGAACTAATTCCCAACATCAGACACTGAACACACGCATGGGTTTCCTGGCAACTAAAGTGAAAAGGGAAACAGATTTAGTTATTACAAGTTATGGGTAGAGATTAACAATTTTTTATCTGCCAGTAAATCCAGAAAGGCATCTCTGACATGAATCCTTGCATAAAGTATTATGTAGAGAAATACACTCTTTATATTTCTGCAATAGACAGAAATGTTCTTCAACTGAGTGGGGTCTTTTTTCCTTTTTAATCAACTCTATATGGATTATGAACACATTTAAACTATAATTCAATACAGTCAATTTCGTAGCATAAAACTAAGAAAATACAGTACAGATAAAATGCTTGCTAACCACTCAGTTAAATACACGAGTCAAATGTGAAGAATCCCAAAGAAACAGCCTTTGAGTAACCGTTAAATGTCTCCAGCAGTTCCCATTTTTGGCCGGCCTCTGGATTCCCCAGCACAAGGCTGTTGGACGTGGGTGGACGTTTCATGTGTCAACGAAAGCGAGAGCCTCTCATTTAGACAGGAAATGTGCCAGACCTAAGGTTGGCTCCCAGCACCTGGGAGCCGAGGTAGGAGGGTAGCAAGTTCAAGCCCAGCCTGGGCAGCTTAGTGACTTAAGAAGACCCTGTCTCCAGATAACAAACAAGAAGGGCTAGGGTAGGAGCTGAGAACGGGGGCCTTGAGCTCAACCTTTAGTACCAAAAAGAAAAATGAAAGGAAAGTGTTGTTACACTGAGGTGTCAAAAGTCACCTCCATGTTGGAGACCCTTGTTTATATCTGACAACACCATCACCAGGGCCTCCCCTGCTGCCTCTGGTCCTTTGCTCTCCTGGCTCCTGGTGCCATGGGAGCTGTGGGGCTTGCTGCACCGCAGATCCCCAGGACCCCAGAGCCAGCCCACTTCCACAGCTGGGTGGGCCAAGGAGGAACTCACAAACAAGGTGAGAGCAACATCCACAAGGGACGCTCAGGGCTCTTGCACCAGCTGGAACCAACTTTAACCTCACCCTGTACACAGCAGAAGCAGCCCTGAAAATCCAGTCAATGACACAGGTGCCCTGGACCTGCCTCTGCCATCTGTCCATCCTCCCCCACCTGCAGAAAAAGACCTCTCCCTAAGGCACATGCCATGTTGTGGGCCAGGACACGGGTGGCATTATGCTTGGAAGACTGCTGTCACCCCGCTGTCACCCCACTTACAGGAGCCCTTCTTCCCCTGCAGGCACTGAAAAACCAACATCTCCTCCTGTCCCGAGGACTTGCTCCTTGCTGGGCTGACTAGCATAGCCTCAGGCCCCGTTTGTCTCAGTCTACAAATCCCTTCAGGGTAAGAACTATATGTAGTGGTAACCCCAAGTTACCAAGAGTGAAGTGACTCAGCAGTGTAGGGTTTGAGGTTAACAAACCTTCAAAAACTAACGCTTATGACCTATAAGCTCATAAAAACCTGCTCAGTCACACTAACCATCAGGGGAACGCGAATCGGAGCCTCAGTAAGTTATCACCCCATACATATGCAGCACAGCTACTCTCAAGAAGGAGAAGGTGACAGGCGTTGGTGAGGATGTGGAGCCACCGGAAACTTTGCGCATTGTTTCTGGGAAGACAGAATAGTGCAAATGCTATGGAAAACAGAATGGCAGTTCTTCAAAAATCAAAAATAGATCTAGTATATGATCCAGCAACGCCTCTTCTGGGAACATATCCAAAAGATTTGAATGCAGGATCTCAAAAGATACTTGCAAAGCCACATTCACAGCAGCACTATTCACAATAGTCAAAAGACAGGAGCAACCCACACGTCCATCAGAGCACAATACAGCCAATCCATACCTGTGGTGGAATATTATTCAGTCATGCAAAGGAACTCATTTCTGACACAGACTACAACGTGGATGCCTGGAGGACACTGTGCTAATGAAACAAGTCAGTCACGAAAAGACAAACACTGTGTGGCTCCACAGAGATGAGGCACCTGGAGTAGTAACATTCACTGAAACAGAGAGGAGGAAGGCGGTGGCCAGGATGGAAGGAGGTTGTTATTTAATGTGTACTTTTTCATTAATGGGTACATTTTTTATAACTCAAAAATTCACTTTTGCAAGATGAAGAGAGTTTTGGAGACAAACTAAAAATAAACATTTTCGAAATACACAGTTAAAATCAAGTAAGATGATAAATTCTGTGTACTATTTTACCATCATTTTTAAAGATTCATGGTCATGCTCCAGGGTACCCCAGGGCCACCATCCTGGAAGATGGGGACGTCAGCCCTTCCTGAAGGTCTCCAGGAGCCCCAGGACACCTCTGACCCCTAAGCTGAGCCCAGCTGTGCTGCAAGGAGCCAAGCAGGCCACATGGCATCTGTGCGTGTTAAACAGGAAATCTGAGCACTGTGAACATCTCTGTGTAGCCTCTGCAGAAAGCTCAGCTCAATGGCCAGGACGCTGGCAGAGAAGACCCAGGCCACGAGCTGGTAGACCTAGATGGCAGCCCTGCCTTGGCCACTTAGCTTTGTGACCCTGTGAACTTACTAGAGCTCTCCAAGCTCAGGGTCCCTCCACTGTCACTGGGATGGCAATGTCACCAACAGAGTCATTCTGGAAAGGGAGGGCACACTGGCCAGGAGCAGGCACAGACATGGGCACAGCAAGTGGGATGAGGGGAAGGCAGGAGGAGTCTGAGCTTTAGCACCTCGCATCCACTGGGGCTCACAGTCTAGCAGCTGCAGGGCCTGGGCCCTGAGACCATTGTGCCCAGGCGCACAGGTGACTATGCTGTCTTTGCCCCCTACTCTTGCTCCAGAGCTCCCCCAACGTTTAGTGATGCCACCAGCCTCAGCACCCAGGCTATATCCCTGGTGTCATGTCAACCCTGTGGAAGCCAAGGCTGTGGAGTATCCAGGGCTTCCCTGAATGGACAGCTCTTCACCCACATCCAAGACACCTGTCTGCAAGGCCAGCCTGTGCCCACTGAGGCCTCCCTTCATCCCAGCCGTAAAGACCATCTGCACCAAGAGGACATGAGATCACCCACCTGGTCTCCCTCACAATGCAGCCGGGAGGACAGATGCCATAGCAACAACCCTAGCAACAATGACAAGCAGACAACCTCTTGGCTACAGAGCCATGGGAGCTTTTTCAAAAACAACCAACCCCATTTGTAGGAAGAGCAAGAGGGGACAGGACACCCACATGCATAGGGTGACACCTGCCCGTGCACAGGGGGAGCTCATTAGCCAAGTTCCATGTTCCACTTCAACATCAAAGCAAAACAACCAATGGAAAAGGACAGGAGCACTTTGAAATCTCTTTGACCTGCAGCCAATTAAATATAATGCCCTGCAGCCATCTGTGTGGTAGTCCAGGTACAGAGAGCCCCGAACCCCAGCCACAGAGCCAAGAGGAGAAGCCACAGCCAGGAGCCGAACTGCTGCTCCTGCAGAGGTCCCAGAGCCCTTGCCACCCACTGGGGCGGGGCCTCACAGTAGAAGACTGGCTGTGGCCTCCTGACTGTGTGGACCATCAGCAGCGGAACCAAGCAAGAGCCTAGAGACAGGGCCATCCGAGCTTCGCTCCCACTCTACCGAACACCAGAAGCTATGTCATTCTCTCCGACAAAACCAGGCCTCCACCAGCCCAGCCCCAAGGTCTCCAGCAGCCCAGCTTCCAAAGCAGTGCTTCCTGGTGGCAAACTGCAGCTCCTAGAGTGGGTAACTTCCCCAGGCGTTCAGGATGGTTAAGGTCAAAATCACGATGAGGAGAACACCAGAGATGGTGCCTCCCACACACAGAGCCTGTCTGAGCAAAGGGCCTGTAATGAGCAATTTGCGTTACTTCAGATCTGTTCTCCACATCCTGTTAAGGGGCAGGGTACCCCTAGCACCCACAGCCCCTGGGTGAGCTGCCCAAGGTCACAAGGCTGCCACTTGGAAGCATTCCCTCACCTCCCCAACATCGCCCTGTGCAGCCCAGCTGAAAATGTTGGCTGCTGGCTACCAGGAGAGAGGAGTTCCAAGTTCCTGCAGAGAATCCACAAGTACATCAGACTGCAGTTTAATAAGCTTGGGTTTAAAAGAAGATATAATCAAAGGACCAAAATATAATAAGTTAAAATAAATGAAAGGAAAGGAAAGAAAGGGAAAGGAGCACCAGCTGCAGGAATGATACCAGCGCCATGGTCCCAGGCCACATCCAAGACACTGCAAAAGCTCCCTACACAAATGAACAGTGTAAGCACTAAGCAGGGGATGTCAGGGGTATCCCTGTGCCAGGGGTCCTACTGGAGGCAGAGGGAAGGCAGTCCACAAGAAAAATCACAGCAGTGATGCATGACTGTGATCCTTGCTCCTCAGAAGGCTGAATAGGAGGATCCAAAGTTCCTGGCCATCCTGGGCAGCTTAATGAGACCTTATCTCAAAATAAAATACAAAAGAGCTGGAGGTGCATCTCAGTGATGGTGTGCTTGCCTAGCACGTCCCAGGCCTTGGGTTTAACCCCCAGGACTTCAAAGGAAAAATAAAAATCACACATAAAATCCTGGCTTCTCCCAGGCAGAGACCTCAAAGACAACCAAGCTAGCAACTCAGTGGTGTCTGCTGCAAAAAGATGCCACTAGAGGGCAGGTAGAGCTATAGGTTCTAATCCAGGCTCTGCCACTTAGTAGCTTTGGGACCCTGGGCAAGCCACTTAGCTTGGCTGGGCTTTGGATTGGAATAATTGGTAGAGCAAAATCCAGAGCCTGAGCTGCTGGGGATGAACAGTGGTCAGAGTGAGAAGGACCCAACTCTGGCATGGGACACCTTTTAGAAACTCTCCTGGGGGTTCTGGAACACAGGGAGAGTTGGAATCTGGTCCACAGCTTTCATTTTACAGATGAAGAGACTCCACTGCTGGTGGACTTCATGTGGACTCATTCTGATTACTCTTTTCCTGAATATAAAAAGAGCTGGAGGTGTAGCTCAGTGATGGTGTGCTTGCCCAGCATGACCCAGGCCTTGGGTTCAACCCCCAAGACTTCAAAGAAAAAATAAAAATCACACATAAAATCCTGGCTTCTCCCAGTCACAGACCTCAAAGACGACCAAGCCAACTCATATTGGAAAACTGGGGGGGTTAAATACATATAGAAAATTAAGTCACCAGCAATCCTGTTTCTGAGCTAAAACCTGCCTCGATGCTGGGGACGCTCATCCTGGTGGGTGAGGTAGGGATCAGTGGACAACTTGAATCTCAACTTGTCTTTGCTGAATTTTTTGTCTTAACGCTTTTCTGATGTCATTCCAAATGCATAAGAAAAATCAATAAAGATGAAATCTGAGGGAGTTTAAACAGGTTACCAAGGTAAACACTGAGTGAATGCTAAGGTAGTCTGTTCTGGGTACACACAGGGCTGCCTTCTCCAGCAGAGCCCACCATCCCCAAACACTCGCACCTTAGTAGGGAGTCAGAACCAGGGTGGGAAGCACATCCTTGAGCCCTCCTCCCAGCCGAGCAATGACAGAGTCACTCAACGGCTCGCAAGGGCCTGGCTAGGTTACAACGAACTAATGACATGGCTGTGCAGACCGATTAAGCTGCACAATAGAAAAATTACAGAGCTGTTTGATCCGACACTATGAGATTAATTTATCAATACAGCTTATGTGGCACTGGAGAGATAACAACCCAACTGAATAAAGGTTTCTTGCACACCTTTCTTGCATCTGGGATCTCCTGCCCACAGAGGCCTGTCCCACCTCCCAAGCAGGAGCCAGAAAGCAAACTTTCCAGGTGATGCAGGCTGGAGAGTTACAGAGGGGCTGTCTGCTAAGCAACCGAAACTCAGATCCAAACTCAAGTTGTCTGTGATGCAAGAACAGGTAAGGACACTAGTACCCAACTGGAACACCTGCACAAACCCCCACTAGTACCCAACTGGAACACCTGCACAGCCCTCCAGTGTTTGCACTGTGCTGAACCTGGCTCACAACCCACACACAAAGCTCCCAGCAAACCTACAAAGAGGTCTTTGTCTCCATTTTATAGACTGGGAAACTGAGGCACAGAGAAGTGCAGCTGACAAGCAGCCTAGGAGTTTTATGCTCTTAATGTTAAAATTGCCTTTCAATACTGTGACCACAATAAGTTTTAAAAGTAAACTCCCCATCTGCTCAGCATTTGCACTTCCTAGAGCACATGACCACGCTGTTTGGCACAGGACTCCCAGAAGCCATTGGGTGAAATATGCCACACTTTCCTTGCAGTAGGTGGGAAACCAGGGCACAGGGAGCTCCAAGGCCTGCCCAACAGATTCAGAATGAACTGCACGATCTGCCATTACCACAGACCAAAAGCAGCAGGATGCTGTCTCTTTGGCATGATTGACAGCTGTAACCTGTCATCAGTGCACCCACTCCTGCACTGTGGAGTTCCAGCCACTGTGCTTAGGACTTGGAGTTCTCACAACCACCCTAGGAAAGTGCCACTATTAATAGCTGTCCTGGTCTGTTTCGTGTTGCTATAACAGAATAGCATGGACAGGGTGGTTTGTAATTTATTTCTCATGGTCCTGGAGGTCAGGAAGTCCAATATTAAGATGCTAGCATCAGATAAGACCTCGTTGTGCCTTCCCATGATAGAACACAAAAAGGCAAGAGTGGATAATCACATGCAAGATAGAGACAGAGATGGAAAAAGAGGGCACAAAGGGAGACAAACGCAGGCTTTCATAAGGCATCCTCCCAGGGATAACAAACCTACTCAGGAAAAATGAACCCACTGCCCCAGTGACAACTCATGAAGGCAGAGAAGAACCTTTATTCATTGAGAATTAAGTTTCTAGGAACTCTGGGGCACACAATCAAATCTCACTAAGTAATGGCACATAAGGAAACCATGGCCAGAGAGGCTTAATGATTCAGTAAACACCCCACAGTCAGACAGTGGCCTCATGAGATTCAAGGTCCCAGGAGGGCAGATATTATCCTTGGGGGATGCTGGACTGTCTCACTGAACACTCACCAAGCCAAACCCAGCAGCAAGGTGACCAGGGATGGTAGAAGGTTGACAGGACAGCAGCAGGAGAGGAGAAGGGGGCTGGCTGGAGGATGGCGGCTGTAGGGAGGAGCCGCTCATCTCCCTTGCCCTCCAGCTACAGCTGCAGGTGGAAGAGGGTGGGGGTTCAGCAGAAGGCAGATGTCAGCTCCAGCTGGGTGACCCCCAGCATAAAGCCCCAGGGCAGACAGTGACCTATTCCAGAATCAGCTGAGCAGAACGTCCTTGGACAGCTTGTCAGGGCAAAGCGTCCCACCGAGGCCACTGGGGAGGACTCAGTGGCCTGAGTTGCTAAGCGTGAGTTCAGGTCACAGCTGTGGCCTCTGCTGCCTCATTGCCCCCATCACCCTGAGTGCCTCTCTGCCCACATGTTAGGAAGACAGGAGCAGCTGGCAGGCAGAAGACCATACCAGGGATAAAATGGCAAAGACCAGGGTCACCAGGGTGGGTGGAGGCTGTTTTCCCCAGGGAGAAGATATCCCAGAGCAGGGCTTAGGCATTCCTGGGGTGACCAAAAGCAGAACTACACTGGCCTGGTATATGGAGGCAGCAGTGAAGGAAGATAAAAGCAACTCTGCCACCATGTCAATGCTCCGTGGCCTTGGATGGGATGGACATACTCTTCAGTTCTCCATTTGCTTCTTGGTATGTAAAATGGGCATAAAATATTATCTCCCTCCTTAAGCCATGGGAGGGTTAGATGAGATGTTACATGTTAAAATGAGATATTAGCACTGAGTGAACCCTGGATAAGGGGTGGCTATTACGGCTATGAACAGGGTGCGACGGTACAGCTTTGGGAGTGGAGACAAAGTTAGTGCCCCAAAGGCAGAAGACAAGAGGCAAGCGAGCTGGAATTAAGGCAGAGGTGAGAACAGCCAGACGCATTCCCTCCGTGCACTGTTTGAAGCTGCAGAGTTCACAGAACACACAGGTGGCCTCAGGAAATGCCCATAAGACCGGGAGGTCCCCAATGTGGTCTCCTTGAAGAGCTGGAATGGACACTGGAAGACCACAGCCCAGGCCACTCATTCCAAATGGACCCTGAGCTGAAAGGCCCAGGTGAGGACCAGCCCAGGTCCAAGTTCAGATCAGGATTCTCTCTGCACCAGGCATCAGAGCTCAGGATCCTGGAGTGACAAAGGGGCCCGAGGGCATGGTGGGAAGTCAGCCTGCTGAGTCTGAGCCCCCAACAGCAAGTAATCAGAGTCTGGCGCTGGATAGTAAGCCCAACACACACAGATGAGGTCGCCCAAATCCTCTCGGGGGCATCAATAAGCTGAGTCCAAACTCCTCCACATCCCAGCTGAGCGACTTCAACACATTATCCACAGCCTCGAGCCTCAGCTCCTCCTCTGCCCAGTATTCATTCTAAACACTGCAACCACTCCTGACATTAGCCCTGTAAGTCCACAGCACGGCCGGGAATGTAGAAGACGTCAATCATCAGGAGCTATCACAGCCATCATCCTTATGCTCCTCCTCCTGTCATTTGGCCAATGACACAGCTTCTTTCCCACAAATGCACTGCCAGGGTGCCCACTGGGTGGCCGTGACGCTGAGGAGCCAAGTCTGATAAGCCCGGCCTGCTGCTGACCTTGAGGTATCCCTGTCTCGTTAGGGAGGCAGCTTCATAAATTATCCCGGCACCGCGGATGCGGGCAGGACGGCAGAGGTGTGCAGCAGTCCCCGCCCCCCGCACCAGGAGCCAGGGAGGCGGCTGGGCTCTGTGGGGTGAGCTGCAGAAAAAATGAGCCCCCAGGAAGCAAGGTGTGGTGGTGCAACACTGTTTTGCAAAGCAGACTGTATGGATCGTATTTTCTTTCTTATTTGCCTATAATTATCTCTGCTTTATTCTCTCTTAGTAGCTAGTGAGATTCTTTTCTTTTAAATGCCAGCCAGATACGTAGAAACTTAAGAAAGCTGGTATTTGTTTCAGAGGTCCGGGTAGGGGAGCCTATCCATGGGGGTGACACCAGCAATAATCAAAGAGAAAGTTCCCTCAGGGATGAAACAAAGGGGGCTGGCCAGACAGCCCAGGGGATCTCTGTCTTTGTACCCCAAGGCTTCACTTCCTAGCGTGAGTCAGAGTTTTACGTGAGAGAAGCTACTTCTGTATGCGCGCACGCACGCACACACACACACACACACACACACACACACACACACACATGTGCGCGCACAAACTTACATTAATCATTGGGTTTCAGCAGATCTGGATTCTCTGCTACACTGGAGAGAAGAGGGATTGCACCCTCTGCCCCACCGTGATCCTAGGAGACCAGCCAGCCTAACTGTAGAAGCCCCACCTCCCCCCCTCTCTGCACCTCCCAGGAAGGCTGCTGTAGGCTGGATCCTCAGTGCCAAGGAGGCCACAGTGCAAGCTGCAGAGGAATGAGGGAGGAAGATGAAGAGTCCAGGACTGAAGTGGGGACAAGATGGGCAGGAGATGATCAGAGCTCTCCTGGCACTTCACAATCACCAAGATCAGCTGGGTGCAGCCACTTTCCTGTGATGGTGCTGAGGCCACCCACGCATATCTTCAGAGATCAGAACCAAAGCTCCCTCCAGAAACACAAAGATCCAGTCACTCCATACCCACCAGTCTATAGAGGGTGAGGGAGAAAAGGGACAGAAGAAGCACCCAGGCAGCAAGGTCCACATTCTTTCCTGGGGTCTGATTAGCCACAGTCCACATCACTCACTGGCCTGACATGAGATGGCCTGCAGCTGCCTCTGGCCCTGGGGCCCTCACATAGCAGATCCTAGACAGATGGTCCATCCAAAGGTCCAACACCACCAGCCCAAGGTGACCCAGAGAAGCAGCCTGAAATCTGAGAGATCACTTGATGTGGAGCTGAAGGGCTGTTATGGGTCTCTCCTCTGTCACAGCCATGCTGTGTGGACAAGTCCTTCTCGCCTCTAGGTTTCAGTTTCCTCCACTACAGATGATGGAAGTGAACCAGCTCATCTCTAAGATCCTAGTTCTGAGCTGAGATCCTAAGACCCAGGCAGCACCTGCAGGGGCCTCCTGCAGCACCAGCCCTGCCCATGGTCTCGCCCCAACCTGTCCCCCAACTTCATCTGCACCCTAAGAATGTAGCTCTTCCCACTGTGAAGGCTGCAGCCACCAGAGGATGTCCCAGCACAGGTCCCAAGAGGTGCAGCTTGTGGTGTGAATGGAGAAGAAATAGCAGGCCACAGGCAGAACTCAGAAACCCAGAAAAGCCTGGGAACTGGGGTGTAAGGGGGGCCACAAATAGGGTCTATCTCTATTTATGACATCTGCTTCCTGGGGAGCTGTGTGGTTCCTACAGTTTTAGACACACCACTTCAGGGAGGTCCAGTCTAAGTCCCTCTCTGGATCTCAGGCCACCTGAGTCCTGATTCACTGCTGGGCTGGACAGTCACCATGGCTGGTACAGGCTACAGCACAGCACGTCCTACCCTCCAACCAGGCACATGCCAGCAGAGGGTCTCCCCAGGTCCCCACCCAGGCTGCAGAATTCACCAGGCCGAGTGTTTCGTGTGAATTACCTCACCTAATTCCCCCAGTCACCTCATGAAGGAAGTGCAGTGTCCCATTTTAAAGATGAAGAAATTCAGGCATGGAGCGATTAGGTCTCTCACTGAGAGGACCTAAGACCTGCGATTCAAACCGTCTTGACTTCTTTCCCTTTCACTAACTCATCTGAGCGCTCAGCTTTGCCGCCTTCCACACCTTGGAGAGACAGCAGACGCTTCACTCTAATTCCTGCAAGATCCAGCGTTAAACTGGGTAGCACAGGTTTGTAAATCCAGCACTCTGGGAGGCTGAGGCAGTGTTATGGCAAGTTTGAATCCAGACTGGGCAACTTCGCAACTTAGTGAGACTCTGTCTCAAAATCAAAAGTAAAAAAGGACTGAGGATGTAGCTCAGTGTGAAGGCCCTGGATTCAGTCCTCGGTACAGATGAAAAGAAAAAGAAAGAAAGAAGGAAGGAAGGAAAAAGTTGCATTTCCTGCCAATCTATCAAAGGCTGAATCATGACCCCCCAAAATCATTTCTGTGTGGGAACCCTAAATCAGTACTTTGTCACATGCCCTTGTTGAAAAGTCATTTAAAAAGTCATTGATGTAAGATGAGTTCATTACAGTGAGCCTTCAGCCCACAGGATTGGTGGCCTTATAAAAATAAGAAATGCTGATGGCAAGGAGCCCAGAGCACACAGAGAGGACCCCCAAGGAGGCAGCATGAAGGCAGTTGTCCACAGCTGTCCCAGAGGAGACCAGCCCACCACCACAGCTCTGGCTTCAGCCTCCCAGTGATGAGAAATGCATCGCTGCTTTGAAGCCCCTTGGTGTGTTCTGTTACGCAGCAGGGCAAGTGTACCGATGCACATGGTAACCAGCCCATTACTCAGGGCTCCACGCTCAGGAACACCACGCTCCTGCCTTTCCCTCCAGTTCAGCCCAGCCTCACTGTTCAGTGATGGACCATTTTTTTCTAGAAATGTGTCCCTCTGGCCACACCCCAGGGTGGTCCCCATGCCTGGCCCTCTCTCCCCACTTCCACCTCCAAACTAAGTGGGGCTCAGCTGGCAGTTCTGTTCCTTCCTTCCTTCCTTCCTTCCTTCCTTTCTTCCTTCCTTCCTTCCTCCCTTCCTCAGTTTCTCTCAAGGTCTTGACTTCAGTCTTCATCTCCAGGCACAAGATCTGCAAGCCTTCCATCCTGACTCTGTCTTCTGGGAGAGGGAGGTTGTACTGAGGACTGAATCTAAGTCCTTCACATTGGGCTAAAACCCCAGCCCTCTTTTAATTTACTTGTTTTGAGACAGTGCCTTGCTAAGTTGCTGAAGTTTAAGGCTGGACTTGAACTTGCAATCCTTTTGCTTCAGCCTCCGGAGTTGTAGAATTACAGACAAGAGCCACCATGCCCAACTCAAGCTTGGGTTGTTATGCCCAAGGTCAGCTCAGGAATTCCAACTGCTGGCCAAATGTCTACGTATGGACTTCTGAACTAACTCTAAATCCAGTGTGTGAAACTGGACTCCTGATTTGCTTCCCACATCCACTCAGGGCCTGAGCTCCCCCTCTGGGTGTACGTCACCCCTTTCTCTCCCATATATCCCACTAAACACCCAGCGCCTAGCTTGTTTGCACAGTGTCAGGCCAAATCTGACCTCTCCCACACCATTTCTCTCTCCACCTTCCTCTTATTTCCAGTGTCCATCCCCCCATCTGGAGATGATTCTGCATTACCCCAAAGGTCTCCCCTCCTAGCATCTGCACCACTAATCCATCCTCAGTTGCTGTCCACCCCACCGTCCTGAACCATGAGTCTCATCACATGAGCCATTTCCTCACTTCCTCTGGGAGCCTCCGCAGTTGTTCCCTTCTCTGCCTCTTCCAGCTGTGACCCACACTTGTGTCTTACTGGAGCCTTGCTGGTTCCCCGTGGCATGACCAGGCCCTACCTGGAGACCCACAGCTCCTTCCTTCTCCTCCCTTGGTTATGGCTGTCTGCTGGGGGCATAGCTGTGCTCCTAAAAGTGATTCTTGCCAAGCCTCACACACCAAACAAGGAACAACTGCAGAACAACGTGCCCTCCAGACCTAGTGGCTCCTCCAGAAACCCCTCCAGCTTCCCTCACTCGCCTTCCTTTGCCTCATGATAGACAGGAAGCCACACCCTGCAGCTCGGGTGGCCAACTCTGCACCTGAGACACATGCAGAAGTGTAGGGGTATCAGGTGACCCTGGGAGCTCCCTGCTTTCCTGACAGACTCAGTTCCAACCTTCCCCCACTTCTTATCTGCTGATTGTGGGTCATGACGGTTACAGTCACCCTCTGCCCAGGAGAGAAAATCTGTGACACCACAAAGATACCACCCTGACACAGCTCAGCCAAAGCTGGGAACCCCACACCGTCTCATTTTCATCAGAAAAATTCCTCCCTGTTAAGTCCCACAGTCACTTTACAGGCAACCAAGAGCAAGCCTGTCTGATTACACCTGTGATCACAAACAGCCACTTGTGGGCTATTTTGTACACCAGGAACTAAAATGCAAGGAAATTAAGTGACTTCTCCAACATCCCATGAGTGGGGGAACCAAGAGTGAATCTGCCTGTCAAGTCCAGCCTCTTCTCAATCAGCTTCCCCGTTCTACATTCCAATGTTTGTTGCATGACTAAGTCTTCTTCTGCATGATACTTTTAGAGGTGTATGCTTTTCAGGTGTGGTCACCTGATCACTCTGCATCCAAAGGAAAATGCCCTGACTGGAAGCTAAGGCACCTCCCCAAGATCCCACCAGTGGCTCAGCAGGGACAGACCCGGGTGCAGCAGGCAGATCCTCTGGGGGCAGAAGCAGCCCTGAGGACCCATAATAGCCCTTCCTTCCTACACCTGCTCAAAGCGCTGTTTCACTCACATCTCCCATCCACACAAATTAAGGTAATCAATGTCACAAATATTTTATCTCGTTTGCTGCACACTTATTTTCTTTGAGGTGAATGGATCAATGTAGCCCAGAGAGCATGGAGCAGAATTTTCTCATTGAACTGACATCAGGAACATCTGCTCTAGCTTGGAAAATCTAACAGACCTCCATGCAGCTGACGCACGGAGATGGGTGGTGAGGATTGCCACCTCCCCCCACCCCGCACCAGTGCAGTGGGCAGGCACACAGACAGAGTGAGGCTGGCATCTGTGACGCGGGGGAGCCTGGGCTGAACAGTCCACCTAGAAATGTTGGCTGGACGCCTTGGACGTGTAAGTCTAAAAAGTGGGAATAATAACACCCCTTTCAATTTCAATGTGAATAAATTCAATGAACAAAGCCATATGGAGAGCACACAGCACAGAGCCTGGCATACAGCATCCAGCGTGAAATGATTATTTCTCCTTTCCTCATCATCATCATCATCATCATCATCATCACCACCACCACCACACCCTGAACACTTCTCTGCTGGGGCAGGATGACAGGATGCCTGGATTTTCCAAGATGACTCCAATTTTGTGTATGGGAACCGGTCACTCCATAAGTACACCTTCTTCAGAGCACACGTTCTCATTTGGAGTTCAGAGAAGGTGACCACAGTAAACTGAGGCTTGTGGAAAAGGTGTGGATCACTTCCTCACAGTCAGGGAGGCAGATCTTGCCTTCTCTGTGAAATGGAACAACAAAATACCACCAGGCTTCCACACAGAGCAGTAAAAAGGCATTCTGAAAAGCTATTTGAGTATAGGCTAATAATTATCATCTTAATTTTGCTGATCATATTAGATCCCACACGCCAGCCAGCAGAGAGAAGCACATCCTGCCTACAGGGATGGCAAGGGAGGGCACAGGAGAGGCAGCAGGGAAGCTGGGGACCTCAGGCAAAGACCAGGGTTAACAAGGCTGTCACCGAGCAGGGTGCATCACCTGAGAACCCACCATCTAGACACCCTGGAGAAGGATGGGCTGGTGGGCAGGGCAGAATGAGCCCCCAGAACGCAGTCCACTCCCAGCCCCCTTTAACAAGCCACGCTTACTGGCTCCTCCTTTTGGCAGACTCTGCCCAGTAAGAACCCTGACCAGACACAAAATGTCTTGCTCCAGACCATGTCTAGCCTGATGGTCTCATGAGCAACACTAATCCACCATGTCCCCAGCAGAAGTCACCCAACTCTCCTCCTAACCTATGTCTGCTCAAGGTGACACCACTCACCCCTCGAGTGCCTCCTGGAAATGTCAGTCCCCTTACAGCCTTGGTCTCTTGCACTCAGCGTATGTCACTGTCACTTGAAAGTGTCATATGTTTCCTCTCCACCCTCTTGCCTCCTGTCTCAGTCACTTTCTCATCCCGGGGTCAGAATATCCAGCACATATCGCTTAAAGGAAGGAGGTTTATTAGGCTCCTGGTTTCAGTCCATTGTCTGTTGGTTCCAAGGCAGAAACAGCTTTGTGGAAGGGTCTGGCAGAGGAAGGTGCTCAACCCATGGTGGGCAGGAAGCAGAGAAAGAGAGGCGCTGAGGACCAGAATGCATCCACCCAAGCCGTGGCCCGCCCCCATGACCACCTCCCACAGTACCGTCAGTTCCTAAACTCATCAGTGGATGAACCCACAGATAAGCACAGCATCCCATGATCCAGTCGCCTTCCGAACACTTTGGGGCCAACTTAGATCTAAACAATAACCTCTCCCAACCATAATTCTCATCCCTGAGTTACCAAAATGGTCTCTTGCCTTCGTCTTCTCTACCTCCTCTTCCTCAATCCATGTTACACTACATCTTCTTAAAACGCAAACTAAAAACACCTTTTCAGGCACATGTAAACACACACACATACAAACACACACATCCACAGCATGGTCCCATTTCACCTGCACATTGAGTTCATTCAGTCCAGCTCCAGGCACCCAGCATGCGCAGAAGGAAAACAATAACTTTGTTGAGATGCTGGTACCGCTGCCCTCCCTTTGCTGGGCTGTGACCCCCATTCTCTCAGCGCGGCACCTTTTGTGGAGCTCATGGGATATTTGAAGAATTTCCAGAGGTCACTTTTGCTTTATGCACTGACTCTAAAATCAACTTTACTGTACAACTTAAAGGAAATTCATCAAAGTATAGGTTCCCTCTACCGCGGGTATTGTAACAATGAGTGATTTCTTTTCCAATTCTCTACTTTTTTGTTATTCTATTTTTCTATTCACAAACATACTCATATTTTCTGAAAGCCATTTGAACTTTCTTTCTAAAAAATTGCCCTCCTAGACTCCAACCACTCACCCAGCAAAGTACAGCATTCAGTGCCCTCGTCCCTCTCTCAACAGCTCAGAACAGGCACCTCGCCCTTCCTCAAGCCCAGAGCATGTCCTCTGTGTGCTGTCCCCTCCCCACCTGGAACAGTCCCCCTCCGCCTCCCTCCCTGTCTAGACTTCACCTGTGCATCACCATGCACAGCAGCATCTCCCCTTTCCCCAGCACCGTCCACCCTGCTGCGTACCAACATGTGTCAACCTCACTTGTCACTTGGCACACTCACCTTCTCTGGGAGAACAGATACGGTTGCCTGGTCTGCTTCCAACCCCATTTATTCTTGCATTGCATCCTCCAAAATATCTGGCTTTGCACCAGGAGATGCACAAATAATGGAGAAAGTGAAGCAAGTTCCACCAGATTGAACCAAATTAGACAGCCTTGAATTGGTTTGGCTTGTTTATTGTTGATTAAGAAATAATCATATTTCTTAAATCAAACTTTTGTTGCATTTGGCAGTCACAGCATTCAGCACACAGGCTAGTGGTCTCTTTGTGTTGTTTTGTTCAGTCGTTTATTAGCTTTCTGGCCAGTTGCTTGGGGTCATTTAGGCAACTGGCCCTCTAGCCATTTGGCTTGAAGAAAACTGGTTTCTGACAATTTGGTCCCTTTGTGAAGTGACTTCAAAAGAGTTGATTTTCTATAAATCAATCCAGAGCAGATGGTGCGCAGTGACAATGCAGATACCCACTGAGGGCCAGAGGAAGCTCAGCCCTAAACCCTTCAGGGACACCACGGCTGTCCTGCCCTGTGACAGCTGAGGTGAGCCAGAGTTCCTCACCCAGAAAGAATTGTTTTAAGGGAGGTATCACTAACCTCCAAGAAATCAGGAAACGGTCAGACCCACCTGCAGCTTCTGTCTTAAACTCAGGCCTCCTCAGGGCCTATACCCAGAGCAACTGGGCAGAAGAGAGTGCTCGCTGCCCTGGCCCCTGCACGCCCCCAGCCCAGAATGAAAGTTTGACTAAAGCTCAGTATCTTTCCTTTTATAAATCTCTGTCTTTTAATGATGGCTTCAAGGCTGAGGGGAAAAAGGACCATTAAACTCACTGAATAAGTTAATGGGCCAGAGAGAATCTATTTCAGAGCCACCCCAGGCTATTTTCCTCTGGAGCTAAACCCTGAATAAGCAAAAAGAAAAAATTAAAACTGGAGAGCCTATTGCCAATAAATAACCCCCAGTGTAATCGCTCAGCCTCCAGGACTTCATTTGCAGGGATATGGTAATGCAGACCAGTTGCAAAACCATCCTCGACACGCATCCCACCCCACCACCCGATTCACACAGTTCCACCTGCAGTGGCACCTAGGGGTCTCCTTCATTCTGCCGGAGACCCTTCCCTTTCCTGGCCGCTGCTGCTACTGGACACATTTCATTGGGCTGCTGCGATCCAAACACTATTCAGCCCACATGTCTCTAGATATGGGGCAGAAGCTGCTCCCACAGAAGTTAGCACACAGGCGCTAAAATGAATATGCTCCTGGGAGCACACTCCAGGGCTCTCTGGTCCCCAAGCTGTAGAGATGCACCCAACATCCTCTCAGTTGTCACCAGCCCTATGAATTCACCCATGGTCCCACTGTTTGAAACTGCAAAAATCTCCCCTCTCTGCACTTAGTAAACGCAGAGGCTTGGTTTCTCTTGCCTGGACAGCTCCACCTGTCAGAAGTGGTTTCCTGCCTGTACCCCTTGCTCCTCCTCCCGCTTACTCCTGGGAGAGCCATACTCCCCAGCTTCCCCAGAACAAAGCCAGAAACCTGACTCTAGGGCAGGGAAAGCACAAATAATTAAATAAGCCCAAACTCCTGATGATAAATGTTGAGTCCCACTAGACACACGTTGTTTACTCTTTAATATTTAAACATGCTAATTAAAACTCTGAATAAACAAATATATTTTAGCAAGTTGCATTCCTGAGCTGGAGCTCTGTCAACAGGACTCTAGGAGCCCTCCTGAGGGGCCATGCCTCCTTTGCTGGCCGCAGATGTGTCAACAAACCAGGTGGAGAATCATGGCTCGGCTTGCACCACCTGAGCCTAGCCACACCTGCCCTGTTTGGGAATCAGATCACCTGAGGTCCTTTGACCTCCAAAAAGTCCTCACAGCCTACTGGTCCCAGCAGAGAATCCATTCATTCATTCATTCATTCATTCATTCTGTGTTAGCCCAGTAGGTACTTAGCCAAGCATATGCTAAGCACTAGAAAGGCAAAGATAAATAGCATTATCCCATTACTCAGATTGCTGCCCTTCCTTCTGTGTGTCCTTCCCTCTATCACTCAAGCATTTCTCCTAAAATGCAGAGCCTCTTCCTCAGGCTCTCCTGCTTACAGGGCCACACAAACAGATACTTGGGGCACCAGCAACAAGAAGCACCCCCAATGTGAAGAAAACTCAGCTTTGAAGAATATCTGCAGCATTCTGCCCTCAGAAATCTAAGAAATACCCTGATAATTTCAGTAAACATGTAAATTTTTTAAAATACATGAATAGTACCCCCTTCCAAATTCAGAAGTGAAATCCTGACCTCCAAGAATATCTCTATGAGGGTCTTTGAACAGGTAATTAAGTTAAAATGAGATCATCCAGGTGGGTCCTGCTCCAACATGACTGATATTTTCATAACAAGAGGAAATTAAGACACAGACACACACACAGAAGACAGTGGAAAGACGTGAGGGGAAGTGACCACTGTCACATCGCTGGAAAGAGGTCTCAGAAGAAGCCAACCCTGCTCACACCTTGGTTGGACTTGCAGTCTGCACTGCAAAAAGACGCATTTCTCTTGTTTAAGCGTTCCACATTGTGCAGCTTTGTTATGGCAGCTGCAGCCAGTCAACACAATGATTTTAATATTGCTTTTATTTTAAACTACAAATCTGGTGGGTATAATAGCTTTATTACCTGGGCTACTAAAGTTTTAATAGAAAAAGAACAAAGGACAGTAGGTTGAGTTCCACACCTGCCCATCACCTGGGATTAAACATGTTACTATTTTGTTCTATGCTGAGATGAAGAAGAAGAAGAAGAAGAAGAAGAAGAAGAAGAAGAAGAAGAAGAAGAAGAAGAAGAAGAAGAAGAAGAAGAAGAAGAAGAAGAAGAAGAAGAGGAAGAAGAGGAAGAAGAGGAAGAGGAAGAGAAAGGAAGAAGAGGAAGAGGAAGAGGAAGAGGAAGAGGAAGAGGAAGGAAGGAAGAAGAAGAAGAAGAAGAAGAAGAAGAAGAAGAAGAAGAAGAAGAAGAAGAAGAAGAAGAAGAAGACTGCAGAGTAACAAGTCCTCCAGACCTGGTGGCTCCTCCAGAAACCCCTCCAGCTTCCCTGGCCCCTTTTTCTCCTCCTTCTCTCTCCCTAGAGACCAGGGCTATCCTGAAGTTGGTTTGTAGTCAGTTCAGGATTTTATCTTCTTACTTTATAACTGTGTTCATGAACGCTGTACTACATTGGTCACTGTGATTGCTAACTTTTATATGGTGTGTCATTCTGAAAATGGTTTTAGTTCTGGTCAGCATTATATTTGCAAAACACAGGCATGTTTCTATACAACAGTTTTTTTATTATAACTGCTGTGTCGGATTCTGTCATTTTAATATGCCATGACTTCTCTCTTGCTTCAAATGTCTCCTGGTGACATTTAAGATTGTTTCCAACCGCTTTGCTTTTGCACAATAAACACAGGACCACAAGTCCGGCACTCAGCCCAGGTCTGAATCCTAACTGCTGCATACGGCTGTGGCCTCAGATAGGCTCCCACACCATCCAGTCTCTGTTTCCTCAGCTGTAAAGTGACGACAGGTCTCCAGTCAGAGCGCTGTTGGGTGGATTAAGTGAGCTCCTATATAAACTGCTAGGTCCCAAGGAAGCACTTTTACATAGTAAAAGTTGCTCTTACTATGTCCTCCAGGGGCTGGAGAGAGAGAAAATAATCTGCAAACAGGGTCTGAGTAACAAGTCTCAAAGGTGGGACTGGAGAGACAAGTGGAGTCCAGGTGAAAAGATTAAAGGACATTGTCGTTGGAGCAATGACAGGAGAAGCGGTGTGGCCAAAATAAATGATCTGGCATAATGGGTTTCATTTTTGTGGTACTAGGGGTTTAACCAGGGCCTTTGCAATGAGCTATGTCTCCAGCCCTTTATTTTAATTTTTTATTTTGAGGCAGGGTCTCACAAAGTTGATAAGTTACTCAAGCTGGGCTCAACCTTGAGATCTTCCTGCCTCAGCTTACCAGAGTGCTGGGATAAACAGCTGTCTACCACCATGTGCACTTGCCTGGGAATGTTTAGGGAATGAACAGGAGATACAAGTTGTTTGGCACACAGGATTCCCATGGAAGGATGACAGAAGACCAGACTCCAGAGAGATGTAGCCTGATCGTGAAAGGCTCTGAGTGCACTGAGAAGACTGATTTTACCGTGGGGCACTTAGGAGCCAAGTAAGGCTCCTGAGCTGCAATCACAGAATTATTTTCATTGCCTTCTGTACCATTTGTAAATCTCAACTTGAGTGTAGAAGGACGTTCTGTAAAGCATAATTGTATTTTCATCACGCAGCTACATATTAAACTGTGTAGGTCTAACCAAGTTCAGGTCAAATCCAGCCCTGCGTGGAGTATGTAGCCAAAGTCAAGATGGAGCCAGGCACGACATCTGAAGCAGAGATGGGCAGGGGACCAGAAAGAGAGTCCAGCCACAAGACAAATCCACTCTGGGCTGTGCATCTGTGTTCTTCGAGAATGGGGTCATTCTGATTTTCTGAACTTTGTTCATAAAGATCTTAAGTAGAATACCACACTGCCTCTGATCCTATTTCAGTTCCTACAGTTTGGAAGCTGTCCACACCTGAGCAGTCACTCTCCTTGGTATGTTAATCAGCTTCTGCAGTACCAAAATGCAGATTCCCAGGACCACAGTTGATGGCGGGAGTCAGAGACCCTTGGGTAAAGGAGCCCAATGTTCTGCGCTTTAATAAGTCCCTCGGTCATGTGTTCAGAGACGGGGTCTTCGTAGCAGTGCTCTCCTCCTCCGTGGATTAACTCATTGATGAGCGCATGGCTGAATGTTCTCAAAAGCAGCAGGGATAGTTAGAGGAGGTCACTAGGGGTATGACCTGGAGGGGTTTGTCCTTATCCCTAATTCCTCCCTTCTCTCTGTGCTTCCTGGCTGCCATGATGTGAGAAGATTTCCCCTACCAGGCACTCTGCCATGATGTCTTGGAGCCAGGCCACCAGGGACTGAATTCCCTGAACCATAAGCCAATTTAAACCTCTCCTCCTTTAAATTGTAGGTGTTAGTATCATGTCCCAGATGAGTGACTAAAACACTCATACAGGATCCCTCTGATGGGTACGTAGCACAGAGGAATACCTCTCGCCTGCAGAACATGTGTCTGCAGAGAACCCCCCTCAGCCCACTGCCAACCACCACTTTGGAACTGTGACCCCAAAGATCACTAAGTCCAGCCTCTTGATTTCAGATATAATGAAACTGAGGCCTAGAGAGACCAAAAAGGCATTGCCTAGGCTGACCCAGTGCGTTGGTGGCAGAGGCAGGACCAAAGAAGTTAGCCCCATTCCACACTCACTCAGAGGACATCCCACGAGGATGGGGTTGAAAGTACCAGCTCGTAGGAAATCCAGGAATCCTAAACTCTGTTGAGACCCACGAGCTCCTTCTCCCCCCACACTTTGCTAGTACTCAAGCTGAAAAGCGGGGCAGCAGGCATCTGTCCTGCCAGCTAAGGGTGCCAGTGTGCCATGGCAGGAAGGCTGGGCTCAGAACAGAAGGGAAATGGGGGCTGGCAAGAATGAGAGGTCACCTGCAATTCAGGGCATGACCTACTGAGTTCACACCTCAGATCTGCCATTTGCTAGCTGAATGGCCTGTCGGGGAGATACAGCCACTTTGGGCCTCAATTTTTCATTTTACACAATCAGGATGATACACACTGAGCAGCCCTAATCTAAAAACTCAAAACACAATCTGGAAATTTTTGAGCCATGGGTGGAAAATTCCACATCATGAAACTTTTGTCTCATGCCCAAAATTATTAACAATATTGTATAAACTTACCCTCAGGCTATGCATATCAGGTGTATATGAAACAAATACACGGGTCCCATCCCCAGGATACCTCATTATGTACATGCAGATATTCCAAGATCCAAAATCAATGCAAAATCCAAAACACTTCTGGTCCCAAACAATTTCAGATAAGGGAGTCACAACCTGTGGTAGCACCTGTCTCATCAGGCTGCACTGGGGTTAAAACAGAAGTGCCCTGTAATCCCTGGAATGTGGCCATCATGCCACCTTCTCTCTCCCTGAGATGAGTTCAGGTTTCCCTAGCAAATCTCTCCCAGAGATTCCCTAGCAAATCTCTCCACTGCAAGCAGAGCCCAAAGCCCAGGGAAACAGGGAGAGCAATGGGAACAGTGTCGCCAGCACCTGGGTAGGGCTGTGTGTACCCTCGCCAGGTGGAAGGGAGCTGTGGGACGAGGCAAGGAGTCTCTTTGGTCTACAGGTCCATACTCACACCTGGTAAAGGCTGGGACAGAGTAGAAGCAGCCCCAGTGCCTGTCTTCAGGAGCTCATAGCAGCTCAGAAAATAAACAGAAGCATCTGCAAGCCCAGGGCCACCCAGGCCTCAGGGAGCCTCAGATGGACTCAGACATTGGCCAAGCCACCCTCTTCTCTCCAGGGATCCCTCCTGGGCAGGTAAGGACAGGCATGGGTAGAAAGTGACAGGGTAGAGGCCTGACCAGACTGCAGGCAAGAATCCTTTGACTAAACAAAGCACAGGGGAGAGCAGCAGGGTCAGCAGCCGCCTGGTAGGAGTCCCCCACTGGTCACCAGGGCTGGAGCAGGAGAACAGGGAAGGGGGACCAGTCGTTCTGCAGAAATCGGCTGTGCCAGGAAAAGGAATCCAGGGATCACACCTTCCACTTCAATGCCTGGGGCCCTGCTGTGAGCTGAAAGGGGAGGGTGGGGACTGGGCAGTGGGCAGTGGGCAGTGGGCAGAGGACAGGCTCAGTAGAGGGTCACGAGTAGACTGGAACTCGTAGACTGCTGGAGAGGAAGCTGAAGGCCTAATCTTCAATACCATGGACAGTCATTCTGTTCAACTTCCAGCCAGCACATGGGGAACAAAGCTAGCTCCCTCCCCACAAGTACCCAGGGTGTGAGAGTGAGGGACCCGGAGGATCACTGCTCAACCTCACATGTCCTAGGACAGCAAGGACACTGCGCACCTCACCTGTCCTGTGCAAGGCTGCTTTCCTTGTCCCCTCAAGCGTGCCTGACCACCGAGGCTCTCCAATGAGCCCACAGTGAATAAATGATCAATGAGCAACAGCTGCCTAGCAGGGCTCCTGCCACACTCTTCCCTCCACATTTTATTTCCCCTTCTTCCAGCCACCTGGGGTCCCCTCGTTAGCAACCCATGGCCCCAAACCTTTGTCTCACACAGGCAAAGAAATGGAACTTGTCTCTCTTGTCTTCCGGTAGGTTGATTCCCATAAAAGGCCTCTATGAAAAAGGGCAAGACCAGTGCACCAACTCTGTGCCCATGGGGCACAGTCTGGACCTCTCATCCCACAACCACCACCATGAAAAGTTGCTGATAGCAGGTATATCTGGGATGCTTAAACCTCCATGTAGGAAAACTTTACCCTTCCACCTTAAGGAAGCCACATTTCATACCTACACATTTTTCTTCCAACTGTACGTTAGATCCACTTTCTAAAATTCTGCCCTTGCTTCTCTGGAGATTGCCTGTGAGCTGTAGATCATTTATCTAGTACCTAACCACATCCATTCATTTCTAAACTCCAAGTGTGCAGGATCTTGGTCTTTTATTTCCTCGTTTACTTACTGTATCCCAGGGCTTAGCACCAGGCTGGGTATATGGCCAGTACTAGCTACTAAGATGGAAAAGGGTGGACGCCTTCCCCTGCGGGTCCTGCAGAAGGTGAAGCCAGACTGGCATCCTAGCACATCTGCTCATCTTTCCCAGCATCCTGTAAGTAAGGATGGCCTTGGCTGGCAATAAGGGCTGTGGCCTGGGTACCCACAGCCTCAGTTCAGCTGCAGGGCAGCGCTCACAGCAGGCCAAACATGCCGCCAACTCCAGATCCCATCATGCACTTGGAAAACAGGCCATGAAACAAGGCCACATAAGGCCTCTTCTCCATCATCTGCCCCTGGGACAGAGGCCAAAAGCCCGCCAGAGGACACAGAGAGAGGCTGCAGCCCTGAGCCACAGGCTCCTGAAATCAGGCACTCCTTCCCAGCTCCTCTTCCAGGACTGTCCCTCCAAGGTGCCTCCAAAAAAAGTTTCTGCCAAGGGAACCACCCGACCCCTCCTCCACACCTAGCCCCACCCCTGCCTCCTGTTCCTTCTGTTCAGCGTCTTATCTGCACATTTGTTAAAATGACTGCCGCTTAGGAGGTGGCAGAGAGTCAGAAACACAATCCGGAGGGAGCAAAGCTGACATTAAATGACTTCCTGAGCCTGGCACGCCTGCCAGTGCTCCCTCGTGGGTCTCAGGTACATAAATGAGGAAGTTCCACAGGATGAGGACACAGAATCACCCTGGTTTCAGCCTTGGGGCTACCGCTGTCCTGGGAGAAGGCCCCTCCCTTCTCCAGGTTGGACATTCCTCACCTTCAAAGACTGAAACTTAGCATTTATCACAGCCCCCTTCTCACTTCACACATACACAGAGAGACCGAGCAAAGGGCATACAGTGATGTCTGACACTCAAGTTCAAGCTGGAAGACACTCAAGTTCAACCAGGCCAACCCCCATGTTTTCCAGATAAATACGCTGAGACCCAGAGATCTCAAGTCTCCTGGCCAAGGCCAACAAGATCTATTTTATTAAAGCATCTCAAAAAGAGAAGTGCTCCAATAAACACCAGAAGGGTCTGAATTTTAGATGCCAGGGTTGGTTGGTAGCAATAATGTCAGTCATTTGTGTGTGTATTTTCTTCATTTGTGACCTCATCCTATGAGTCCAAGCAAGAGACAACCCAGCAGCTGTCACCGCACTAATGTAATGACCTCAGAGAACCACTGACAGATAGCACCTAGCAATTAAAGGGGAAGAACACTGTTAATGGATCCTCAGATTCAGTCTCACCCCACTTCCGCCCATCAATACCCAACAGTTCAACAAGAACTTTTAAGGGCAGAAGACACTTGCTATTCTCCATTCCAGCCACTGGGTGTCACTGCTGCCCCCAGTTCATTGTAACCCTAAAGCATTCCTGGGGGCAGGGAGGGGGGTGTTAAATGACCCCTGTAACCAACAGGATCCCATACACATCTCCTGAGTGACAACCTAAGTTCATCTTTTTTTCTTCCTAGCAAGAGGCTGATGGCCAATCACTGAGAACTCACCATGCTCCAGACACTTTCTACACAGCACAGAATTCAACCCCTGTAGCATCTCCCAGCAACTACCAATAACTTCTTATTTGCAGATAAAGAAAATGAGATCCAGAGAAACTAAGTAGCTTATTCATTATTTGAAAAAAACAAGCAAGGAAAGAGGGCAAGATTGGAACTCAAGCTTCACACCAAATTTCATGACATTTTCACTACCCTTGAGATCTCAGTCTTAGTGATATCAGCTGCAGTTAAATCCAGCTGGTTGGCCCTGACTTCAGAGTTGCCAGCATCTGGAAGGAAAGCACCACGCACAGCAGACTTTCATCCAAGACGTATACACAGAAGCAACTGGCACGACCCTCTCAGCAGACATCATGGTCTAGTGCCCTCTAGTGGCTCAACATGGAACTGGAATGACTGTGTAGTTAAGGCTCTTACAGGTAAACTGGAGGGATTCTCAGTCCCTTGGATTTCACCGGATTCCCAAATTCTCTCTGTCAGGCCTGCTCCTAGAGCCTCATCTGTGGCTGACAGTTTTACTCAACTGCAGTAGTCAAAAGGGGATTCGGGCTGGGGATAGAGCTCAGCAATGTAAGTGCCCACCTGGCAATCGCAAGACTCTAAGTTAAATTCCCAGCTCCAAAAAAAAGGGAGAGGGAGGTTGGGGGGTATCGACAAGGGAATGGAAGGTGATATGAGAGAACATGGTGACACTGCATGGGACAATATCACCTGGAGACAGGGTGCTTCATGTGATCCAGAACAGAGAGACCCCCACAGCTTGGGAGTAGGGAAGGAAGTCAGCAGAAAGGCTGTCACTGAAATATTCCAGTGCCTGGTATCCGAAGGAGGCCTCCATGGCAGAAGCCTAAGAGTGTCTCTGTCCTTGTGCCTTAGCCACCGTCCGTTTTTCCAGACATGCACCACTGGAGTCCTCCTATTTCCTCACTCAGCGCTATCCAAGTGCTAGATCTTCTTGTAGCTTTCTCTAGCTCCACTCTGCAAGGACCCCAACATGCCGCTACCCCCACTCTTAAGGTCTCCCACTGTGCCACGAGCCACACGGCCTCGGTGTACCCACCACAGGCCAGGCACTTACTTTCCTCTCATTTAACACTCACCACCACTTTGTGAAGATGGATGCAGAAGCCTGATTTTTCCAGATGAGGAAAAAAAGCTCAGAGGCATTAAGTCAATTGCCACATGGGGCCAAGGCCAGGAAAGTTACCTATCTGCTAAAGAAGTCTCTACTCTTCCTGGGGTGCTGAGCTGCCTCCCGGGCAAAGAACACTGAAACATGGAAGTGACTTAACTGAACACTAAGTTCAGAAGATGAATCTGTTAGTGTGGGGAAATGGGCTGGAAGGATAATTTGAGAACAGGAAGAACCCAGAAAGGCCATGAAAAGCATCTGTGCTCATGGGGCCGAGGCTCTGGAATGTACATTGGAAGGTGAGCAGACCCAGCAGTCAGAGTTTTACACACTCCACACATTCCCACTGAAATTTTACAGCAACCCTGTGCTATTTTTATTATCATCATTTTTCAGGTGAGGAAACCGAGAATCAAAAATTTAAGCAGGGAGCCCAGGGCACACGAGGCTAGCTCATGATCCGAGCTTCATTTAGTAGTTTCCATAAATAATCTTGGCTGGGTATGCAGAAGGCTCCAGCATCGAGTGCCAGAAATGTCCACTTCTTTAACGCTCTTTAGTGGTCCAACCTCATAAAATTACCAGAAATAGGCTGGTGGGCAATGGCTGACCATGAGAAAAAGGACCCTGCCTGCAGCCCTGGGGAACAGTACAGGCCCTAACCCTGCCAGTCTGACTCACCACAGAAACAAGGGACCCAGTCTAGGAAGCAGGTGGCAAGGGGCCTTCGTGGATCAGCTGGGGCATAAAACAAAACCACTCGTGCTCTGATAGAAGCGGTATCTGAAACAGAGCCGGCCAACATGTGTCATGGAGAGCAGGGGCTGACAACAGCCCTACCAGGGGGGCCCTAAGATCTTGCTTAGTCAGGCACCGGCTGCCACAGCAAAGGCCATCCCTGAAAGCTCACTGAGGTCTGCAGAGGCTGAGACAGGGCATCTGAGCGCTCATCTTCGAAACACACGGGAGCCCAGAACAGCCAAGCACCTGCTTGGCTGTCAGCGATTCCCGAGTTGGGGTTGGGAGGCAGAGAGAGGTGAGAGCCTGTCACAGGAATAAGCATATCAAATACCCTGATCTGAGGACACATAAAGCGCAGTTCTTCCATGACACTAACCCCACAGTGTAACCGGCTGCCAGCTTTCCCGCGTCCTTATGAAGCCTGTGATTGTCCTGGGCAGGAGCTGGGTCCGTTAGCTCATCTCTGTCACCCTTGTGTAAATGCGCTGCTCCCTCCCGCTGTCTGAGCTTGAGATGAGAGGGGAAAGGGCACCCCCTCCATGGGGCACCATGCCAGCCCACTCCTGGGGATCCAGGAGTTCCGGAGCCAGGATGCCCAGGTCCGGAGTCTCGCGGGTGCAATGGAGGCAGAGCCGTGCCTCAGGGACAGCTGGCCTCGCTGCTCAGTCCCGGCTCAGGGAACGCTCCAAAAGCAGGGCGGGCCGCGCACTTCCCACCAGCCGGGGACCACGTCCCTGCTCCCTCCCAGCACAGCCACCAGCAGCAGACAGTCTCACGCGCCGCAATGCCCTCTGGTGGCCATCATGAGCTAGAGGATCTCAGCAAGCCGGAAACCAGAAGCTTTCAGATTGCTTTCCTAAGACCGCATACTTGATGTGCAAGGAAATACAGCAGCGGCCCGGTGCATGCACAGAGACGCCCCTAGACGCGCACGCACAGCCTAGCGCACGGTGACAGGTAGCCAGGACTAGATCTCCAGATCTAACCTGGCACTGTTCTTCTCTCCCTCTCAGCTGAAGCTCAAAGCTCTTTTCCTGCCTCCCATCCCTTGGCCTCAGAGCAGACACCAGAAGGAAGGGAATAGATCTGGGACCCTGCCAGTCACAGAGGGAGGGCACTGTGTCCTGCTGTGTCTCAGCCTAGGAGCTCCTTGGGTGACTGGGCCACAACAGTTCACCTCTCTTAAGCCTCAACTCCTTCCTCTAAAATTGGGTCTGGTTCAAACGATGTCCAAGCCCCTTCCCAAATCTAATGGTTTATGGTTCCAAGTCTTCCTAACTCAAAAATCCTCCTGGTCACCTAGAAACAGAAATAACCAACATGGCGCCCACTTGTTCGCACGGCCCATCAACTGTATCATCACACTGATTCAGCAATGACCAGTGACCCTGTGAGGGAGCCACGCTGGACAGTTAATAATAGCTACTCTCAGGAGTGGGAACTGAGCCTTAGAGAGGATGTATGACACGGTCAACTCACATGGCCCGGAAGCAGCAACCATGGGGCCTGCACAGAGAGGGCCTGCAGTCTTAGCTGCTCTGCAGAACACTGCAGCTGTCCCTGGGGACAGCTGTAGCCCCCTGAGGCTCAGAGCTCTTCCCTACAGAGATACAGATGGAGGCGCCATGAGCAAGAAGGGCAGCGAGCCGGAGCAAGAGAGAAGGCTGGAGCAGAGGCTGCTTATTCTGCAATGGCACGGAAGACCTGGAAATCACCTTTCAGGGAAGATGCTCTGAACGTCAACTTCCAGTTCTTCTTGAAGAGCACAATAGATGGCCCCTTCTGCTTGCACCCAAAGACAGCCCTGATATCCAAAGCCCTAGCTGGGAGAAGCCATGGGCAGTAAGGGGCATTGTCCTGCTGACTGTGCCTCATTCCAGAGTGCAGCTGACTGGGACCCAGCCAGCAGCCTCCTGAATCCCTGCCAGTCTCAGCTGGCACCTGGGTTATTATGGAGCTGACCTGACCTCAGTGGCCAGGACAGCATGGGCTGGACAAGGAGGTCTGAGAGAGCGTTTCCTGAGATGCAGGGGTAGGGAGGGTCATGCATTGGAAGCAGGTCAGGAGGAGAGACCAAAATCTCCCTCACTATCAGTGGTCAGTCTTGGACTATGCTGGCCAGCACTAATTGATTAACATCAGGTCCATAATTATCCCATTTTCAGTGCCCCCTAACCTAGGCAGGGCAGTTCTCAGCCAGACACAAAATATGAGAGCCTCCTAGACCTCCATGTCAATCCTTTTGTTTTAGTCTTAATTTATCATAATAGCAATATATTCATGTATGTGTATGTGTATTTGTGTGAATATATATATATCTATGTCTGTTAGTGTGCATAAGAGTATAGCAAGAGAGAAAGCCAATACAGCTTAGTATTTAAATGACAAACTGCTTTAGCACATATTGTCTGTGTGAAAGTAAGCAAACCAAGTTTCTTCTCTGGACTCAGTTTCCCCATTGTTGAAATGATGCTAATGATAGTGCATACCTTACAGGCCAATGTGAGGCCACAATGAGGCATCATCCTTAAAGTGCTTGGAACGGTGTCTGGGATATCATAAGTGTTCAACAAATGCTAGCTTTTATCAGTTATCATGTATTCAGTAAGTCCTAACCATATTAGTTATCACATGTTTATTACATACTGGCGGTTATTAGGTATCATGCACTCAGTAAATGCTAGCTGTTATGAGTTATCATGCATTGACAGCCTTCTCTATGCCAGGAGTGACACTGGATGCTGAACTTCCACAGATTGATGTGTAAAGTCATTGTTACATTACCCTTATCTTAAAGATAAGACAACTGAGGCCCTGAGGAGCACCTGGAACCCTGGGTGTAAAAAGCGAGAAGCTGCCAGCGTCTCCAGGCCTGACAAGTCTGTCTGAGGAAGAAACTGAGAATTTTCCACCAACCAGAAGCTTTTAGATGGAACAAGTTAGGTACGGGGAGCGGGGAGCGGGCACAGAGGAGGAAGGACAGGCTCCCCCGGCTTCCAGGCCTGCTGAGCCCCCTGATTTGACAGCCTGTACTTAAATATCTCAGCAGAAACCCTCATTGTGTTCCTTTCTAATTGGTGTGGGCTGTAGGCTGTGAGGCACCCTGGGGCTGCCAGCCTCACAGAGTTGCTTACCTCTGAGGACCCTGAATTTGGAAACATCACCGTAGAGGGAGCACAGTTGTGGGGGAGCCTCTGGTTTCTATGAGGTTCCCCAGACCAGAGCCAGGGCAGAGCAGGAGGTTGCCCCAGCACTGGAGTGGGCCTAGGATGAGTAGTCTCCAGCAGTCTGGGGACCTCAAGGGGATCAGACACTGGGTATCTGGCTGAACAGCCAGAGCCCAAGGGAGAATGGCACCAATGTGGCCATGCTTGCTGCGGTGGCCTCCAGCTCTGAATCTCTGTGAGTCCTGCACCCGGGGGCAGCAGAAACTTGGAGGTTGTACTTGGGGGCGGGGTGCTATGGACTCCTCTGGACACTGAGCTCAGCTTTAGACTTCACTGAATTCCTTACTGCTAATGGTCCAACCCATCAGAAAGGGCCAGCAGTGAGCCTGGATACTGGCGCATTTCCATTTCTCAAGTAGGGCTCAGGAATGGCAAATGACTTGGGCTGATGGCTCAGCTTGCTGGTCAGCAGCAGATCTAGGTGACTAAGTCCAGCTTCCTTCTGGGCTACTCTTCATCAAGCCCATCAGGGATAGGTTATTCCTGTAAGGCTGCCCTTTGGAAGAATAAGAACTTTCTGGATAAAAATCCTTACACCTCCCTTCCCAATAAGCCACTGGGTATCTGGCTGAACAGCCAGAGCCCAAGAGAGAATGGCACCAATGTGGGAGGAGCTGCAGACTCCTTCAGAGCTTTTGTACCTTCCCTCTGGGGAACCATGGCAACTCAGCCCTTGGGACTCCAATCTGGTTCTTTATGTTGTTTAGTGAATCTGTAAAATGGGCCTAATAAGCTCTGCTTATATACTTCAAGTAGCTCTTGCAAAAACAAATTCAACAACAGAAAAATTAGAATTTGATAGAATTGAATGATGGCAATATCCATGGAGATGAAGAATTTGCAACACAAGGACAAAAGGCAGGTCCTGGAAGGTCATAGAAGGCCATCTTTTGAGAGCTGATAGGGAAGGTTTGCAGGGAGGAGGCTTGCAGACCTTGGGAATCCTGATGGGGATCTGAGTTCTCCTATCTGATCCAGCCTAGCCTGATCTCTTCTACCCGCCACCCAGTTCACCAAATCCTCCTTGGGGAAGCAGGAAGAAGGAGAATCAGGGCCTTCAGGTTCACCTCCCTGTCCCCTCCCCTCTCCCCCTCAAGCACAGGGCTTTCCAGTCACAAAAATGGAGGGCACCATGCTGCTTTGACTATGCACAATTCAGCAATAAAAAAATTTATCTTGCAACCCCAAAACACTCATATTTATTAAATTATATGCTTAGATATCTTCAATCTGTACATTAAATATTAAATATTCCCTTTTATATGCAAGAATTTTTTGAAACAGAAATTATCATATTTTCTTCTTACACTTCAGCACAATCCTTGTTCTAACGAGGGTTAAAACCTATGTAGGGGACATCTCCTGCTCCCAATCCTAGAATACAGAATGCCATGGGTCATATAGGTCAGTGTCCAGCCTATGAGGAGAAGCTGCAGGTCCCGTAACTTTCCCAAGTGTGACATCTGGTCTGAGTAGTTGACTTCAAATTTTGTCATATGTCACAAATTCTGGGTGATCTTAGTTCTCTAGAGGAGGAAAGGAAAAGCAGAATGAAATGACCAGTGGCCCTGGCCAGTGAGGGAGCACCTCTGACCTCCTTCTGGCAGTGTAATAAGGGTCACCACAATTCTAAAGAAGGGTCCCTTAAAGGGACCTGGATGAGCCTCCTGAGGCCTGGCTAAGCCTCAGGGGATATTCCTTGGGCCCTGGAATGGCAAATATTCAAGTTGAAAGGGACACTCTGCCTTGAGGTCTCAGTTTACAGTTGAGTCTACAAGCTCAGAAAGGTTACAGCCCTTTCATACAGCTCAAGAGATATGGGGGCACAACTAGGATGTATATAAGGTGTCCCACCCCTTTCCTAACTTCTAGTCTGCCACTGGCCACCTGAAGGCCACAAGGAGAGGCTAGAAATGGAGCCTATGAACACTATAAGAGCTGTTCAGTGCATCACTGGATCTGGGAACTCAAGCCACAGTGACAATAGCACTATTCTGGGAAGAGCCATCCAAAGGAAGGCTCCTGACCAACACACATCCCTGCCACCCTTTCCTATCATATCACACTCCACCTCAGCTAGCCAGAGGGCAGCCAGAGCCCTACAGGACATGAAGATGCATCCCAGGCTTCAACACAGACCTCTTGGAGCCAAAATCTATCTACTCTCAAAGCCATGGCCAGGATGGGCTGGTCTTGTCCCAAGCTACTCAGGTCCCAGGAGTTGCAGGGCTGGTGCCTTTGGTCCCAAGGAGTACTGCAAAGATTTTGGATTTGCTGGGGCTGAAAATTATGGATCAACAGCTCTGCCTGAGGGTAAAATTCCAAGACCAGTGGAGTAAAGGGTCCTCAGCTTTCATCAGGGAAGTATCCCTTTTCCTGGGGCTATAAACACTTTCTCTTCCAAATCTCAGCCCAAAGACCCCCTCATGTCTGTGCCTACTTCACATAGATAGCAGATCCCCAATCCTGGGGCTCTGAGCAGCTTGCTGAGCCCCCTAATAGAGCACCCAAGACCCTTGGGACTGGTTCACATTTTTCTGGACCCCAGTTCTCATTGGTAACCATCAAGGCTGGGTCTCTCCTTGATCCTTGTAAAAGCACAGAATCCAGAGGATAAATAGCACTAAAGCCCCAAATGACCCTTCCACCAGTCAGAGATTGTCTTCTGGAAGAGCAGGAGAAATCAAGATACTAGACAGCTACCAACACCAGGGACTCTGTGGCAGTTCAGAGTGACATCCAGCTTTCAGCTTGGTATCCCAGCCAAGAACCCACAATCCCTGCAAGCCCAGACAGCCAGGCCCAAGAACACCTGGCCCAAAATGTCATCTTCTCCCTTTTTGTCTTCTTTCTAACAGCCAAAAGATGCACCATTCCAACCCACTCCCACATTAGACTAGAGAGGTCACCCAGACAGTCCACCATCCTGGCCACCACCCTCTTGCCTTTGTGACGTCAGAGCCTAGATGGGTGTGACCACGCATGGACTTTTCTAGGGAAGGCTACCTTGTATTAAGAGCTCCAAAGCCACAGGATTGGCCTACCAGGCAGAAAGAGGCCAAGGGGGTTGGGAGACTTTGGAGTCCCACATTCTGCTGTGGATGATGATGGTCTGTGGCTGATGTCCTTCTGATCTCAATGGGTAGCCCTCAGCCAAGCTCCAAATGGGCACAGGACCCAGTGCATATCCTACCCAGAGAAGCTGAACCACAGAACACAGCCTTGTCCTTCTGAAAACTCAGGCACAATCAGCTTAGCCCCTGAGGCAGGGACCCTAGTTCCTCCTCTGGAATAGGAGCTGAACTGCGGAGGCCCCAGTATCTTCCTCCCCCAATACCCAGCACAGACACCAGCACACAAAGCTTCAAACTGATGGGTGCTGGAGGGGAGGTCCTATACCCTCTATCTCTGGAAACCATGAGCCTGAAGAACCTGGGAGCCTCTCCTCTTAGGCCCAGCCAAGGCAAGGACCCTCTTCCTGCAAGGAGCCTCAGGGTGGGGACCTTGGACTGGGTGCTGGACAAACTAGGCTCCCTCCTGGGGCTATCTATGTGTCTGGGGAGAATTGCCTCAACCCTGGTAACTTTATTTCCTTGGGATAACACAGGGATCAGAACATGCTCTCCACAAAGTGAACATGACTCCCTTCCTCTCTGGACTCTACATCTGCAGTAGGAGGCTGGGACCTTCCCTGAGTTCAGCCAATATCAGCCACAGATATAACAGGGCACTGGGGAGAAGATGGGTCAGAAAGGGTCATCCGACCCCTGATCTCTGGCCTTTCCCCACCTGCTACTCCCACAGCTCTTGTGAGAATCCAGTTCCCCTGCTCTTTCATGTTGGGGTGGCTTTAGGGCAGAGTCTTGATGGCCTGCCAGGGCCCAAGTCCTGAAACAAGAATGAGAATACACAGAACTCACTCCCTCCTTTCTGTCCCCTGAGATTCCTTTCTGGGATCCTCTAATGCCATAGAAGACAAGAGGCCACCCAAGTCCCCTCTTCCTCCAGCAACCTGGAAAAACAGACCCAACTGGCCCCATCAAACTGCTTCTCCAAGCCTGGTTTTTAGAGGAGCAACACCTCCTGGTGACTATAAAGAGCCTAAGTGACCCTCCCTGCCTCCTGCTGGCTCCCAACAGACACACAAGATTCTGGAGCAGACAGAGAACTGGAGGCAGTTCACAGGTTTCCAGGGATTCTTAGGCACGTGGGGCACTTCACTCCAGCCCCCAGCCTACCCAGTTGCCTGGACATCCCTAGGTCAAGCTCCTCAGGAGAACCAAGACCCGCCACTAAGCTCCCTCTACTCAGCCCTCCACACATAGCCCCCCAGAGATGCATTTCCAAGACCGGAGTTTCTTTGACAATACCCTCCCTCCATCCCTAACGGCGCTGGATGCTGTAGCCTGCAGGGAAGGCTGCCACTGAAGGGTTTATCCAGCTTTTCCTGTCTCCTGCCTCTCCTTCCACACTAGCTGGTTGTCTGGTGAAGGTGGTGAGGGGTGGACAGTAGAGCTGAGATATGGGTCAAGCTTGCCTCCTGGGCCAGGAGTCAGGGACATCTCCTGGCTGACCACTTCCTTCAGATAGTTAGCTGCAAGAACACAAGCAGTCTCCATTAGGCCAGGAGGGCTGGCGGGCTTTCCAGAGAGCAGGACAATTCCTCCAGGCTTCACAGTCCCTTTGCACCCACTCAAGCAAAGGGAGGGCTGAGGCTGGGAGAGCAATGCAATGGCATCTTCGGCCTCCTGCCTCTGAGGTGCCTTCCTGGGAACCCGGCCAGCATGCCAAGGCAAACCTTTCTCAGCATCCTACCTACTCCTGGGAGCTCCCAAGGGACAGGGGCCTTGTGGAGAAGCAGGGAGTGGAACCCTCTGAACATGCTGGTGCCATGCACCCCTTCTCCATAGGGGCAGGATGGGAGGGGGCCCCCTGGTTGATGAGAGGTAAAAGAAGGGATGGGCAGGTGCCCCTGAGCTCTTGCTGGCTTCCCGGACTCCCAATCCTATAGAAGAAAAATAACGTGAAGAAAAGAGCAGGTGGCACTTAGATGGGGCAGAACCAGGCAAACGGCAGCCAGAGTTTGATTTTCCAAATACATGGCTGGATCTGCAGGAGCATAGAAGCCCCTTCCCCAAATGCACACCCTGTCCTCTCCCTTCACCATCCGGCTCGGGCTCGGATTTATCCGGAGCAGTTATCAGAGCCTTAGCAGGAATGGGATCTGTAGGCACCCAGATGCCGCGAGGATGGGGGGGGGGGGGTCTCGGAAATGCCCAAAATGGGGCTAGAGAGGGCGGGCAGGCGAGAAGGGAAGGGAAGAGGCAGGCGTCCATGACGGCCTGGACACGTCCAAAGTCTCCCCGAGAAGCCAGCTCCCAACTTGTTTACTTGACAGCGTGTTTTGCTGTCTCCAAAAGGAAACAGTTAAAACATCTCGGCTGGGTCACGTAGTCCCTATCTGTCACCTTCCTTTCCAGCTAAGCGCTGCCTTCTCTGCCGCTCTGCCAGGGAATCCAGCCTGGTCTACTTTATTCCACTTGAGCGTGGCCAAACTGTTGCTATTTCGTGAGGGGCGAAGAATCCCATTCGCACTCCCCAACGGAGCCGGCAGCTGGTGGGGGCGGGGTGGGAGCTGGGCCCTGCGTGCCCTGGGCGGGCCGGGGTCCTCTCCCTGGAAAGGCACCCGCCAGCATCCTAGATCGCGCCTCGCAGGGCCGGCGTCACCTGGGCTCCGCAGCCCAGAGCGTCTCCCGAGCCCGAGCGAGCCTGGCGCGCGCCAGGCTGGCATCGGTGAGCGGCGGCGAGCCGGGGCGAGCTACGGCGAACTAGGGCCGGCTCCGGGCCGCGAACTGGCGAGAGAGGGACGCGGAGCTGCGCGGGGTGGGCGGGCTGGGGAGCGGCCGCCCGACTTACATGGAAGTGATATTCCTTGAGATGTCCGTGATGTTGACGCTGGAGTTCCCATTGCTGTTCCCTGAATCCTGTCCTTCCAAGAGCGGGAAGAGGTTCCCATCGTCCGGCCGCCGGCAATTGATCTCAGTCTTGCTGCAGACACAATTTGCCGGGCAAGCCAGTACGGAGCCCACATAGTCCAGCCAGACGCTTCCCAGCAAGAAAATCCGCCAAAAACTACACTTGGCTGGGCAAAGAGAGACATCCATCTCCGATCGCTGCTTCTAAAAAAGAGGAGGAGGAGAGGAGAGGGGGGTGGGGTGGGGGGGAGTGGGGAGAGCAGGGGGGAGGAAACAAAGACGGCGAGGGAGGGGGAGGGGGAGGGGGGCCTCTGCCTTTGAAACGCCGAGCGATCAGATGCAAAATCCTTCAGCCTCTGAAACCATCGCGGCCGCCGCCGGGTGGTAGCCGCGGGGAGCGCCTAGTGGCGCGGTCTGCCGGGCATGGTGGCCCGCTCGGCGCTTGCCGGCTGGCCGGGTCCAGGGGCTCCGGAAGCGAGGTACGCTCTCCGACTCCGAGACTTTGCAGCAGCGTTGCAACAGACGGTGGGGAAGCAAAATAATAATAATAAAAAGGTAGGGGGAGAAGGGAAGGAGAAATGGTGCTAAAGTCACCAAGTCCCACCTACTGGGCAGAATTAAAACGGACACACCTTGCAAAACACACACACATTCACACAGGCACACACAAGGAGAGGAAAAGGAGGAGGAGGAGAAGGAGGAGGAGGAGGAGGAGGAGGAGGAGGAGGAGGAGGAGGAGGAGGAGGAGGAGGAGGAGGAGGAGGAGGACCAAGAGGAGGAGGACGAGGAGGAGGAGGAAGATGCAGTCCGAGCTGCAGCAGCAGCCGCCGCCGCGAATGGCTCGCCGAGAGCCTGCAGAAATGTACAAGTGCTCCGAGCCTTACAAAACGCACGGCTTATCGGAGCGTCTTCCTCGGCTCCCTCCCTCCCTCCCTCCTCCTCGTCCCTCCTCCCCTCCCTCGGCGCGGCCTCTTCCCCCTGCCCCCTGCTCAGGCTGGGAGCGGCAGGAGAACGGAATCTCCCCCCCCCTTCCCTCCCCACACCCCTCTCCTCCCCTCTAGCCTCTCCCTCCTCCTTCCCCACCCACCCACCCACTCGCCGGCTCGCAGCTTCTCGCCGGCGCGCCACCCGCAGCCGCCCGCCTGCTCCACGCCTCGCGGCCCCGCTCCCCGCACGCCGCAGCCCAGGGGAAAACGAGGCAGAAGGGAAAAAGTTGCAGTTGGGATTGCGAGGGTCGGCGCTGGGGAGGGAGAGTTGGCCGAGCTGGCTGTGCGACCCGAAAGGCGCTCTCCTTTCCACTTTTTTTGGCCCTCGCGCTGCCCGGTTTTGCTGCAATCTCGACCGCGGGAGGAAGTGAAATGAACGCGGCCGAGGTGACCAAGGAGCGCTCCCGGTGCAGGGTTGGGGGACGCAGGCTCGCGGACAGCGCCGGGGTGGGGGTGGGGCCGCGGGGCGCACGGGAACCCTAGAGAGGTTTGCGGAGCCCCGGACTGGGGCCGCAGACGTGCGGACCTAGATCCGAACGACACGCGTTCTGGCGATGGAGAAGAGTCGGGGAGCTGGGTTCGACCAGGAGGGACTGAGGAGCATGGGGCGCCGGTGCTCTCACGCCCACTGCGCCGTCTGGACAGTGGGTTCTGGGCTCGGCCTTGGGCACGCAGGGAGCGGAGAAGGCGTGGAGAGCTCCGACAGGGCTGCGCTGGGGAGCCGAGGTGGCTCTGGGCGAGCGGTGCATGCCAGAAAAGCGGCCGGGAAATTAAAATGCAAGGGGTATTTTCTGGCAAGCGCCACGCGGGCACCGTCAGAGGCCGGCTTCTCGGGCTCAGCTCTAGGGTGCACTGAGCTAGCTGCCGGGTGAGGGGGCAGGCGGGTTGCTCGCTCGGGATTCGGGGGCGCAGACCTCCCTTCTTCCCTCCCACACAAGCACCCCTTCCTGGTAGGAGCGCAAAGCAGGTGCAGGCTTCCACGCGAGCTCAGATCCAGTCTGGGGAGAGGAGGCGTCCCAGCTTTTTGCTTTAATAGAGATTATTTTCTAAAATAATAAAACATGAATAAGACATAAAAGATGCCAAGTGTGAGCTGTTTGCGGAGAAGAACTGGGCGTTCGCTGTGGGAGAGGAAGAGAAAGGGTTAGGGGAGCCGGAGCAGGCAGACACACTACAGCATTCACGCGCAGAAGAAAGCAGGGTTCTCCTCCCCGGGTTTGGATGAGTGCAGGCGAGGAAGCAAAATACACTGAATTCAGCCGCATCCAGGATCTGAAAGGATTCTCCCCCGCCCCCTGTGGATTCCGATGCAGGTCATGCAACTTGCAGGCAAAATGGGGAAGGGGTCCACCAGTGACCCATCCTATCCTAGGCGCGACTACAAACAGGGCTGATGTTTTCAAGGGGGCACTGTCGCTGGGAGTAAACTTGAAAAAAAAATGAAAAGAACATGCCTATAAAAGGGAGTTTTCCCGACTTCCTGTCACATTCCGCCTTCTCTTGGCCTCAGTGAGACTTTTACCCCCTGTCGCCATTATGGCTGTGTCCCCAGAATGGCATTTTGCCCTCCTGCCAGCAGGAGGGGACAGAGTGGAGACAGTCTTGGACTCTCCAACCAGTTCCTCCTGGCCTCAGGCCAGTCCCTGGTGTCCTTGTCCCCTGGGAATCTCCCTGCCACTTCAAGTGCTGTTCTTTGATTGGCTTTGGAACATCAGTTCCAGAGGCAGGGAAACTGAGGTGCAGTCCAGCTCTCCAGCGGGGCCTCTTTTGGGAGGCAGGCGACAGCGGAGGAGCACAGAACCTTTCCCAGATCACTCTAGGGGTGGGGGTTCCAATAACAGAGAGTGGTAATGGAGGTTTAACACAACACCAGTGCTCCAACCTGGAGCAAAAATGGTTGTTTAAAAGATACTCATCTCAAAAAAAAAAAAAAAAAAAAAAAAAGGAGATGATTTTTAACATCTCTGGCAGAGAAGGGTAGGGTCCATAAGCCAGGATAAATATCTTAGAAAAAGAAACCCTCTTTGGAGGTGATAAAAATGCAAGCTATAAAGGGGGGGGGGTCCCTAAAAGAAGAAGTCTTTCATCCTGGACAGTGAAATGGGATTAAGGTGGGATGCTGGGGTTGTGCTCATGCTCAGGGCCTGTGCAGGAAGAGGCTGCTTTAAAGGAAGCAGGTCCTTTTTTTGGTACAGGGATCAAGCTCTTAACCTCGCACTTGCCAGGCAGGTGCATATGCCACTGAACTAAATCTCTGACCCAGCAGGTCCTTTTTAAAGCAGATGATGGGCTGCAGATAGGCAAAACAGAGTTCTGCTTCTATAGATTCTGTATACTGTAGGTGGATCGTGAAGCCTTCAGGCCTGAGCTTTTGCATCTGTAAAATGACCACAACATCCACGGTCCTGTAAGCTTGCTTAATAGAGGGACCCTTTGGTCCACCAAAGATCTACAAAAACAGCATGTGCACTTGAACAAGCTTCCTAGCTGACTCATGATACGCAGTCGCTGCTCCCCCAAGTCCCCTGCAGCTTGCAGGCTCTCTGACTCTATGTGGACCTGGGCAGAAGAGACCGTGGAGAAAGCAGAGGGGTTGAACATTGAGTTCTCAGGGTATCAGTCAAGGTGACACAAACTAGGCACTTCAGATTTGACCTTGTGGAATACAGATCTTTAATATTTCACCAAAAGCCCCAGGCAGGTGGGGAGAATGGCCTTGGGGGAAGCAGTCATGCTTTACAGGGCTGTGGGCCTTGGTGGTGGGCCAGATGTGGAAGAAGAAGAGGAGATGGTCTGTAGCATACATGCCCTCTTTCAGTAACAGGAGCCCAGAGCATTGGGTGTCTTATCTTCTTCCTAAGAATGTCATCTTGGTTGACAGGGAAGAATGTCTGTCTCATCCCCATTCCTGCTGCACAGCCATCACTGGGTAGAGAGGTAGCAACCCAGTTCAGTGTCCAGTCAATGAGAGGACAGCCCCCCCATTTACAGCCCATAAGAGAGGAAACTCCCAAGGGTACTCCTGATGATCAAGAAAAGGCAAGAATTGTTTTTTAGTGTTTAAGGAAAGTAAAGCTTAGGATCTTTTCCAGCTAAGCAGATGCCTTCTGGTACCAAGGGTTCAAAGATGAGAATGTTAACCAAGACTCCAATGTGGTCTCCACCAGAGAGGCCAGACTGAGGGCTGCCTGGCTGAGTACAACTTTCCTGACACCAAGAGAAACAGGACCCATGTCTGTGTAAGCACTGGAGTGAGGGATTCCCAGCAGTCACAATTCCCCGATGCCCAGGAAAGGAGGAAAGGAGATACAACTAGCTGGCCATGGATTATCACTTCCCCGGGCCACTGCAGATGCCTGATGCTCTGCTAGTCACCCCTATTTTCAGTCTAATTTGGCCACATCCCCTTTTCCAAAGGATAGCTTCAGGCCAGTGGCCACAACGCTGGACCCCCAGCATTGTAGATTGGCCCATTGTGCCTCTTAGAGGTGTCTGCCTCTTCATTCACAGTAGCTGCAGCACTGTCTAGCTGAGCAGAAATAGGAGCCACTGCTTGTGGGGAAAGGACTTGATACTGGGTGACAGTGGGGGAGTACTAGGGTAGGCTGGGCTCAGGAAAACTTGCTGTACCGGAGAACTAGCAGCCTAGGCTTGAGCTAGAGAAAGAGGACTGTTTCCTGGTGGCCAGTGCTCAAGACAGGAAGGAGACCTTGTTGGAGGCCAAGTGCAATGCTATTCAGAAAGCTGTGGGCTAAGGAGAGAATTTTGGCCACATGTAGAAGGTGAAAATTCACCTGTGAATACCTGGGGTATTGTGGGCAGGGGTGGGCAGGGTCAAGCACTCTCTGGATAAACTCTCTGGGCTGAAACAGTTTCCCCCAAGTCATCCGATGCAAACCCCTCTTAATGCAGAGATTTCCTCAGCAGCACCCCAGGCGCCCTCTCTGTCCCTGCTTGAACACCTTCAGGGGCAGGAAACTCATTTTCTCATTCTTTTCTCAGATGGGCTTAACATTTGGAGAACTTCCTTGTGAAGTAACAAAACCGGCCTCTCCACAGCTTTCACCTGTGCCAGTAGTGATGCGATCTAGACCCCGCAGAAAAGGCTGGGTCCCTTCTCTGCAAGACAACCAGGAGGCTGACTGCCATCCCACCTCTTCTCTGAGCAAAGTTCCTTCCCTGCACACAAATGCACAACTTTGTGGCCCTTCCCACTCTGCATTCTGGTTTGTCAAGGGCCAGTTGACAGTATCCTGCAGGCTTTGCATGTTCTGACCTCAGTGGTCCAGGGAGTAGACAGTTATAATAGGACTAATACAGGCCCATGCAGCTGACCCACTGAGCTGCATTTGCTATGCATGCCTAAATTCAGACAAGGCAACTCTCTGCCTCAGTTTCTCCTTCTGCAAAATAAAGGTTCAACGGTAACTCACAAGGCAGTGACAAGATAATATAGAGAAGTGCTTTGAACAGGGCCTGCAGGACAGTCACCACTCTGCTAATTCTGTACACCATTTCTGGGATTTCTAGAAGGCTTCACTGCCCCATCTGGGAAGCCATTAAGAGCCACTATAAAGCTCATCTTGCATATGGGTAGTGCAATGTCCCCTGGCAAGTGCTAGTCTCCTGCTGCTGTGCTGTGAGATGTGTCAGACAATTACCAATGCTCTCAGACTCCTGGATCCTACCCACCCGAGGGAGCATCTGCCAAGTCCCCAGTGCCTGGGGACAAAGGTGCAGGGCACTGTATCTCCCCTGAGAAGCAAGTTCTCTGGGGTCCCTCAGCCTCTTGCTGGTTCTCTTACTTGCCTACTGGAGAAGGGGTTAGTAGTTTTTATCCAAAGACCCCCACCAAAGCAGGTGCCCCCACTAAGTCACAATAGGCTGTGAGTACTTCAGCTGGGCTGAGAATTCAGGGCAGCAAGGTCCTGGTACCCTGGTAAGTGGAGGCAGGACAGGAGGCTGCTTGTCACCAGAGGATCCTGCTGGAGCCTTACTGGAGCCTAGATTCCCAGATCCCCTCTGCAGGGAACAGAGTTCAAGGCACATCACCCCTTGTGGGCAGGGAGAGCCAGAAGCAGGCCACTCCCACTCCATCAGCCCAGAGGGATGAGCAGCACCTCAGCTGTAAGAAGAGGCCAGGACAAGGCCAGTGTTAGGAGCTGGGCATAGAGGAAAGAAGGTACCTGCACCCTCGGGACGCACTGCACCACCCTCCACTGTGGACACAATCCCCACCTGCTTCCTAGGTGAAGGAATTAGGTAACTCCCTTTCTGCAGCACCCAGCCATCTACCTACTTAGAGAGGAGAAAGCATCCAGTGAACATCTGAGAAGGCAGCCAGAGAGCATGGCCCTCACTTGGCAGATGAGGAAACCGAGACTGACATGGTGGAGCCGAGGGGTCTGGGTGCCTTCCTCAATCCAAAGGGCAGGTCCTTCTGCACTGGGCTCTAAAGTGCACGTTTTCTGAGGATGAGGATCTTGCCAGGCCCATAAACAGTGCTGAAACATCCGGGGGACAGACTCAGGACATAAGTAAGTGACTGACAGCCCCCAGCACAGCTGAGCTTCTCTTGCACTCTACATGCAGTGCCTGTGTTACCTGGACTGAAGGTTTCAAAAAGGCCAGGACCCGCTGTTGTGTGTCATTACATTCATCGTGCCTGTGCAAGAGTGGAGCCCACACATTCGGGGAGGAGAGTGACATGATAAACAGTGTTGCTTTCTGAAACCTCACATGCAGCCACATGAGAACTCTGGGACTGAAAGGGGCTGAGTGCTTTGAGCTCACTGCTTCTTGTGTACCCCCAGAATTATATTTGATGCTATAGACTTGTCCTCACCTAGATGTCGGGGGCTTCTAAAAGCAGAAAGACTGCTGCCTCTGTTTTCAGCGAGGGTCAGGGAAAGTGTAGGGGTAGCAGCGTCCAGCAGACCACCTGATCACCTGGCCTTCACAGGCTTCCTCTATGAGCCTGGGACAGAATCCAGCCCAGCAGCCTCACTACGTGGCTGCTGCCTTGCAGAAAGCCATGGCCTGCTTCTCAGCCACACGTGGCCCCAGGCCTCCCAATCTCCAGGGCCCTGATATGCTCTATGGTCTTTCTCAGCCAATCCTGCCACTCCTGCCAGCTCCCAGGCTCCCGCCTCTGCCTTCCCACCTCTCACTGCTGCCCTTCTCTCCCTGTGCCCCTCACCCCAGCAGCCTGCATCATGCCTTCTACCTGCCCTGGCCCTGAGCTGCTGGCTCACACTACAGAATGTCGTTGCCTTTCGAACCCAGCTCTGCACCAATTCAGTCATTCAGCATCAAAAGCATCATGGGCTATGTCCTTGCACATGCCACTTCACTTCTCTGACCCACCCCTTCCTCCTCTGTAACACGGGGAACAGTAATTACAAGGTTCCAATCAGCTAATATACACGAAAACACTCTGTAGTCAGAAAACACTGCGCAAATGACAGCCACCTGTTCCTGCTAAGCAGGCAGTAGACACCAGGACCTTTGCACACTCCATTAGCATCTCACCCCTGACCCACCTGCATATCAACCACCAGATGTTCTCACTCAGGGAAAGCAAAGGGAATGGCTTTCGTCCAGACCATGTAGTGCCCAGTCTCCAGCAAGGGGCAGCTAAAACATGAGCTTTGGATGCAGGCAAATCTGGCTGGAAGCCCAGCTCCAGCGGCTCCTACCAGTGACCGGGGCACAGGTTACCTTGCTGATCCTCCTGCCCACCTTATTGCGCATGGATATTACCTTCACAAAAAACACACACCACGCCTCTAACCCGGGATTTGACACCCACTAGGCCTCCTTTCCCTTCTTTTCCTTTCTACTTTTCTTCCTTAGGGGGCCCAGTCTTCCCCCTTAATGTTCAGGAGCTCACAAATTCCTCCCTCCCTCCTTGGTAGAAATCACCCTGGCTTGTATTTTCTTGAACAGAGCAGAACTCTAGCAGGTTGAAGGGCTTGAAGAGATCCTCCTCCCAGGTCCTCAGGTTCAGACAGGAAGAGACCAGATACTTGCCAACACACTTGTGACTCAAAGCAAGAAATTATCAAATCTGGTCTGATTTCCTCCAGCTCTGACAATTACTAGGAAGGGTGCATACACATTTAAGTAGGTATCATGAGCGAGTGGAAAACTAAGAAAATGTCTTATTTGCTGAGACACCAGTGTGGGAATTGGGGGAAGCATCGTGTTGGGGGAGGGGGCACGGAAAGCCATGCTCGCCTTTGGAACTAAGAGACAGCTCCCTCCCACAGACTTTCTGCTGAGTCCCCCACCCCCTCCCCAGCCCACAGCACCAGCTGCACTGCCTGGGAACTGAGGGAACAAAAAGCCCAGCCCAGGGAGTTCCGGGAGAGGGGGTGGCACAGGGAATGGAGGTGGCAGTGGGGGAAGGTGCCAACCAGCCCTGACCAGAGAGTTGTAGGGTAAATGTCATGTGCAGAGTGGGCTCGGAGACCTGGCTGTGAGCAGACTTGGAAGGTACTGTGGACTCATACAACTGACAGAAGTCGAGGACCATCAAAAGTCGGAGACAATTAGGGCAACCTTTGGATGCCCTCTTCCCACATCAAGTTCAAAGATACCTCCAGAACTCCGAAAAAGAGAGCCCAGGAGCCTAATTCAGGGATGGACAGCTGTGTATGTTCCCAGTGTGCCAGTACCTGGTAACAGACACTTCCCCCGTGTCTCACAGTGACCTGTGCCATACTCCCCTTGCCTAGCCCCGGCCTGTGAGAATAGGCGCCCCTGACTAGGAGCACAGGTCTGAGGGACAGCGCCTCTCCCATGAGGTCATGCTTGCCCTCAGGCTCAGGGTCCACTGTTGTAGGGGCAGCTGGATCAGGGCTGTGTCCTTATGACCTTCAGGTCCCAGGGATGAAGAAGGGTAGGACGGTGGTAACAATGGCCATGAGGACAAAGGCAACAACAAAGGGGTGTTTCCTGTGTGTGACACTTTTCTATACTCTTTATATGCAAGCATGTCACTGCATTCTCCCCAATACAGTTTTACAAGTGAAAAAAACTGAACCAGAGAGGTTAAATCATTTGTGCAGGGTCGCCCAGCTGGTGCACCAGGTGAGCCGGTTTTAAACCCCTGTCTTCTTAAATACAGCAGGAAGCCAATTCTTACATTAAGGTGCCCCCTAGTGAGGTAACGAGGAAAAGGGAGGCCTCCTCATTTCTGCAGGGGACTTGCCTCTTTGTGTCCCACACCAAGGGTGTTTCTAGCTGTAACTGGGAGGAGAAGGAGAAGAGGAGACTCAGCTGTGCCCTCTGGGCCTGGTCAAGCCTAGCCCACAGGGTGGCAAGGAGCATGGGCTTCCAAGCCTGCCGGGGAGTGTGTTTCACCTTATGGCCCACTAGGTCTCCTCTCAGCTTTCTCCCAGCAAAGGACAGGGATTGCAGAGGCCGCCCTGGCACAGTGGCCACATCAAATGTCCTACCCGAGCATTTGTAATAAACAAATCAATAATGAAGAGAGGATGCACATTAGCCTTTGAACAGGTTCCAGAAAATTTATTTTTGATCTTACTCGAGGTGAACAAGTGTGTGTGCTTGAAGCCTGAGGGAGGCTACGGGCAGGGACTGGAGGTGGAGAGGAAAGGGCAGAGCCTAGCGCCACACGCTGGGATGTCAGGAACCTCCAGCAGGGGGAGTCTGCAGGTGCCAGGCCGCCAGGGGAGCAGGGGGAGCAGGGAGCAGTGGCTGAGCCCAGATCAGGGCCACCCACCAGGCTTGGTGTGCATTGTGGGTGCAGGTCCAGAAAGGAGGTAAAAGCTGAGGGATGCTCAGTGAAGGTGACAACCTGGGCTGGGGACAAAAGGAGCTCCTTAGCAAAGGCTGTCCTCAGGGTAAGGATCTTCATTTCTTGGTGCCAGATTCAATCAAAAGTTATATTTTTAATCATTAACTCTCTGATACAAGCATGCAGAATAGAACACTTTAAATACCAGCTCACTTCCTGATTTCCACCTTTCCCTGCCTCCCGTCCTCCTTCCCATCATGGGCTGGCCAAGGAAGTCGATTCCTTTCCTTCCAAATCCCAAGTCCACCACAAGTTTCCAGTTCCAGGACTCAAGAAAGAAGAAAGAGAGCATTAAACTGTCCTAAGAGGTCAATTTATTATGAATTCCACCTCCCCGAGCAAATGCCAAAAAGAATAGCAATAATACTATTACAGATTCCATAATTATCCAATAACAACATTTGAAAAGACCTCAGAGAGGAACTGACCCAGTGTTTTTCACGCTTTTCAGAGCAGAACTCCCCCAGGGCAGAATAGAATGCATGAAGGAGACACCCACTTCTTTGAAGCCTCAGAATTTATTTTCTAAACTTTTGCAAGTGTTTTGTTCTACTGCATAAATGTTCAACTATGTTTTCACATAAATTCATGTTTTAAAATCTCCCCTGTGTAGTAAGTAGTGGCTCTTGGAGATGCATGCCACATTGATGATCTCTGTTCTTGAAGAACCTCAAGGAATTGTCAAAACTTTCTGTGGAAATTCACCAATTTAACACACATCTCATCTAAATCCTTTCTTTACATCCCTGCCATAGTATAGGTAGAAAAACTATACTCAAGAAGATTAAGTTATGTCCTTAAAGTCACGTGGCTAGTTAGGATCAGAATCAAAGACTCCTCCAAGGTGTCCATTCTGCCCATTGAAAACTAAAGAAAAAAGGAAAAAACCAAGGAACACACTGCCTAGAACTCACAGAAACCAGTGTCCCAAATACTGCTGGTCTGTCCTGAGCCGCACACCTCTCCTCCTGCATGCAAAGCTTCTTCTTTAGCCTGGCAGCACAGCAAGACAAATTTTTATATGATATCATCTCTTTCCAAGGAATGCAAAATTCTCCAACACAATCTCACTCAGGCCTCACAAGAATCCCCCAAATTCAGCAATGCACAGCAAGTTTCAGGGTTCACTGAACTCCTATATATCCCGCCTCTTTTTAGCAGTGGATTTACAAGTGTGTTTATGCTGATCTCTCCTCACACAGATGGGAATAATGTGGGAAGAGGGACTTTCTCAAGGTCACATCATGAACTTTGGGCAGTGAAATGGATATAACCCCAGGTCACGGCATACTGTCTACAGGAAGGCAGGCCCTCCTCTGGTCTCACTGAATGATTCCCCAGCTTCTGCTCCTATATAGCCAGCACTGCCTCTGTGAGTGTCTGGGCCAAACAGAGCAGGGTCTAGGCTGTGCTGGAGCGGGATTAAGTTGGGGCTAGGGCTCCAAAGGAAAGACTGAGTGCCTCCTGCTGAGCTCAGGAGCACAAGCTAAAAATACTAAGCACATTTCTTGCAGGGGGGCTGATTCAGCTGACCTTTCCTGAGGATGGCCGATTTGCTGACATCATGCTGGGGACCAATGGGCAGGAAAGTCCCCTGCTTCTCTCCAGCTGACTCTTGGGCTGCGCTGAGGCAGAATAGAAATATCCTCTTTACCTCAGCATCCCTCACCTCAGATGGACCAAGGAGGATGAAAAGGAAGCCAACTGAAGCCCACAGAGTGTCAACTCAGGGCAAGCCATGGGCTTGGCCAGAGATGTCAAAATGTCGGGTGTTCTTGGCCTCTGGTGTCAAGTAGCTCATGTCTGAGGTCAACTCAGCAGCAGACCTGTGACAAGTGCAGGAGCTTGGAGGAAGCTGAGGGGGCTGTCCCCTGTTCATTCATCCATTCAATCAATCAGCCAGTTAGAGTTATTCATTCAGTTACTGGGTACCTGTTTTGTGAATGAGATCCTGTGCCAGCTGCCTCAGGATTTGGCCCCTGTTAACTAAGTCTGATCCCAACTGGGCCTCATTTCTTCATTTGAAAAATGGCCAAGTTTAAACTGAAGGATTTCAAAACTTCCTCCCTGCTGGGGCACCCAAGCCAGCTGAATGCTGACTTCAGTCAAGGTTTCTCCAGACAAAGTCCTGAAGCTTGGTGGTACCACTTATTGTCACTGTTGGCTCTCTGAAGCTGGCTCTGCTAGAATGTTCCCATTCCCTGAAAGGAGGACAAGGGGCCACCACCTTCCCTGGGGTCTCTTCTCCCTAGGCTCATGATGGAAGACCTCCCCATTTCCATTGCTAATGGAAGCAGTCCTGGCACCTGGCATTCCAAGTGGAAGATTCTGATCCCTGTGGCCCTGTGGATTCTGAGCAGGGCTGTGTGAGCCTGGAAGGACAAAGACACATGTATGAGCCACAGCACTGGTTAGCTCTTTCTCACACTGTCCTGTGGCCCTCTGGGGCTTGAAGTGAGCCCCTCAACCCCAGCCAGCATTTTCCCTGGCTTTGGGTAGCTGGTCTTCTATAGAGAGATCTGGAACTTGGCGGGGGCAGAACAGTTATCTGCAGAAGATGGAAATGAATCCTGACAGCTCCTGATTTGTGCCCTTGTTATCCTGAAAGGGAGACAAGGAGGCAGCTTTGAAGGCCAGCAGCATCCTAGGAAAATCCAGCAAAGAACCCCACACCCCCTGGAGCTGCCCACAGTCTCCCCAGTCAAAGCCACCTGTTGATTCAAAGTCCAAGAGACACTATCACCTTTTTTGTAGGCAAAAGACGGTCATAGTACTTGGGTGGGGTTACACAGTGGGAAACCAGTAGCAAACCCAGGTCTGTGTGATCCCGCAGCCTACCTCTGATTCAGCCAGGAAGCAGTGGGATCCAGTGAAAGGCAGGAATGAGCACAGGCTCTGCTGTCAGGGTAAAAGGCAGGTGGAGGTGGGGGGCAGGAAAGAAGGCAGGAAACAAATTGTGAGAAGCAAGAGAGAAACAAGGACCATGATGTAAGACATAGGAGACGCCCCTGCTGGGCTGCAAAATGCCAGGCAGGTTTCTGTTTGGTGGCTCTGGAGAAGTGGATTTTGACTGCAGGAAAGAACAGGGCAACTCCAGTCCTGGCCTTCACCTTGTGCTCAGTTGCTCTGGGCCTGAGAGTGGGGAAAAGGGGTGGGAGGGCAAGGGCCAGAGACTCTGGAGAGGTAGGCCAGGCTCCCCTCCCTTCTCTACCAAGGCCACTCGGGTAGGGGAAAGGCTGGTCCCCTCCTTGTTAAATGAAACAAAGGAAAAGGCATCCAGAGATGGAAGTCATAAGGGACCGACCTTTTGTCAAAAGATGGCTGAGTTTCTGGCTTTTCCAGCCCAGCAGAATCCTTATTTGGGTTTCAGGGAGCACAGCACGCAAACTAAGCAGGGGCGTCTGTAGCCAGAGTCTTTGGCCACAGTGGGTGTGGCTGAGGCCACCAGCTATCTCAGTTAGAAGGTGGAATCTGCAAGAAGTCATCCTTCAAGTGGGCCAGAAGTGGCCACCGTGCTGTGGGGCCTCATCTGTGGTCCCTGGAAATCTGGTTTCAAGTTTCTGTGCGGCTTTTGGGTGACTTGAAAGGGAGTCAGACTTTCTAAGAACTGAACCAGTAACCACAGTGACTTCTTCCCCCCAAGGAAATCCACTTGACTTTGAGGATAGAAATGTGCTTAAACCAGTGTCAACTTTGTCCATCCTGGAAGAACAGGATATTTACCAAAACAAGGCCCAAGTGCCTAGAGATTACACAAGAACCTGTGTTTATAGAAGCTGCAGGAGGCAAAGGTTTCTGTCTCCCTGTGGCCTCAGCCTGAGCATGTGGCTCCCCTCCATGGAGCAAAAGATAGCCCTGCACCCCATTCCCAAAGTGGATGAACAGAGGAAAAATACCAGGTTAATTTCAAGATTCATTAGACATTCCAGGGGAAAATGAAGAATCATCAAATAAGAGAGGAAAGAGCAAGCCCAGGCCAAGGGAGATAAGAAACACCAAAGCTACTGATACCTGGGAGAGGGAGGGACAGCAAACAGTGCTTGCTGAGATGAAGAGTATAGCATATGTTCTCAGCCCCACACTGGCCTTCAGCAAACCTTGAGCTTAGGGCTGACTACAAGTCAGGTCAGGTGACAGAGAAAGAAAGAGAGAGTTAGGAACACCAGGCAATATAACTAACTTGTCCTAGTCTGCTTGGGACTTTGCAGATTTCAGCACTGCAAATCTCACATCCCAGGAATCTCCTCCATGCCCAGCAAAGAGAGAATGTGGTTACCCTAACTTCAATCAGCAGATAACCCAACAGCCTCTGGCTATAGGAGCTCCATGGATGAGAGGTGACGGGGATAGCACCTCAAGATAGCCCATGCAAAAGACACCTACCAACCAAATGCTGAGGTTCTGACCTTCCCAAGATCACACAGCTAGACTTTGAAGCTGATTCCTCGCTGGAGATGGACAGAAAGGAAGCAACAGAAGCCTGTATGTCTAACTTATCCTCTACCCCAGAAGCCATGAACACAGGAGATTGCTTCTGGCCCTTGTCCTCACCCAGAGACCCAAAGGAATTCAGTTCAATTAGCAGACCTGTGCTCAGCAAAGAGGTTGAGCACAGCATCAGAGGCCAGCAGGAAAGGCGGGGCTGTGAGGCCACTGACCCTTGCAGCTGCTTGAATTTATGCCTAAGTGGCCCCAAGGAAGCTCTGGGGTCCAGTGGGATGAAGACACACTCGCTCCTAGTCTCTAAGGCCCAGAAGGAAACAGGGGCTTCAAACTCAACCTTTGTCCTAGGCTTGCAGACCCCGGGGGAACTCACTCCTCTAGACACACTGTCTGCTCAACAGTCATCTTAACCCAAGGAGAATCGCTCCAGGCCTCATTTTCTCCAGGATAACAAGCTAGGTTCCTTCAGCAGCTTCTCAAGTGAGCTGGTGTTGACTCCCCTCCTGTCCTGCATGCTCCCTCAGTGTTTAGTTCAGCATACTGTGTCACTTAAAGGACAGCTCTGGGTTTGGGAGATGGCAATAAAAATGGGAAAGAGACAAAGGGAGAAGGAGCAGGAGTGAGGATTTCACCATGAGTTGTTATTAAAAAGATCCCACAAATGTTTGCTAGAACAGAACATTCTGAGAGTGATTGACCAAAGCAGGCCAGAGCTCAGATCTTCACTCTGAATACTCTCTCTCTCTCTCTCTCTCTCTCTCTCTCTCTCTCTCTCTCTCTCTCATTAGCTTATTTTTGTGACTTTCTTATCCTATGGCTGACTTGAATCACCAAGGGTAGCACTTCACATGGGTAGTACTAAAGCCACGCCTCCCTGATCCAGTTGGCTTTGGGAAGAATTTAACTTTTGTTTCTGTTACACCATGACTCACTGATTCATCCTTCCATTCTGTTGGTCCAGATCTTTGGGGATCTTACAGTTTAGCCACACCCCTTTTCCACTTTATGTCAGCTACAAGTCTGACTGCCCTGCCCTATTCAATTCCTCAATAAAATTGGCCACTCTACAAAGTTTGAGACTAGTCAGAGATAAATGCCCACCCAAATCCCTTCAAGGCTTGTTCACTTCCCTGTCTAGATAATATCCGCCTTTGAGCACCATCTAGGAACACTGAATTCACCAGCCCAGGACTTGCCCAACACAGCTCCCTTTCTATATTCTGGTTGACCATCCCCCAAACTCCAACCATTTCCCCAAGTCCTGTACATTTGGAGAGCTAAGCCCCAAGTCCCAGAGTTTCAGGTCCAGGCTCATGTCATTCCTCTTCTCTGTGGATATGGGAGATTTGCTTATAGACCTGAGATTACTTGATGTAGAAAGATGTACTGGTTACAAAGGGCACACAATAGGGGGTCATAAAATCAAGGAAAAGTAGCACATTCAACAGAGAGGTGAAAAGGTCAGCACTAGGAGTTGGCTTATGGGCCATCTTTCCCAGTGGCCACTCCTGAAATACCCAAGCAGAGAGATTACAGGAGTCCTAAAACATCTCCAGAGGGGAAAAGCCTGCACATTCTCTTTGCAGTGAGGAGGAAAGACAAGCTTGTCATCTCCTTGACACCTTCCCTCCCCCTCTCACTCATTTGTCAAGAATATGCCATAAGCCAAGCCTTGCACAGACAGAGAGTGTTCGGTGGTTACAAACTGACATCCAGGAGTGGACTCCATCTACTGAAGAGGGAACCACCGAAACAATTCCTCTGCCATGTGTAATATGTGCCAATAGGAATAAAGCTTGTGGGTATGTCCAGGGAAGGGAGACTCTACCTCTCTCTGGAGAAGGTGGCATTTTAGCAAATGCGGAGACGAGTGCCTATAACCTATCTCATGGGAGAGAAGGTGAGGCAGCATCTCCTTTCAACCTTCCCAATTCCTAGAGAGGCAGCAGTCTACAAGGGCCACAAGTTTTAGTGACCAGAAATAACTGAGCTGCTCTAGCCTCTCCAGTGTCCTGAGTCAGCCCTCATCCAATAGAGCCCTTGGCAGATAGACCCATCCTGTAAGTCAGGGCTGTGGTACGCTCAACCAAGTCCCCAGCTGTGCCTTGGCTGGCATCTAGCACCACCTACTGACCATGGAGGGAAAAGCAGAGGTGGAGCAGCCACCTCTTCCCGGCAGCTCCTGACATTCTAATCCTGCAGCCTGGCCATCATACCCAGATCACACCCCTAGACCCTTGTCCTCACCCAAGGACATAAGGCAAACTTTGAAAGTGACATAGACACTCAGAAGGAAACAAAAGTCCACAGAGCCCATGGCAGCTGTCAGACTCAGGGACCAAGTATGTGGACAGGAATTTGAGGGACAGAGGAGAGAGCAAGGAGGGAACAAACAGGGAGACCAGACAAAGCAAGTGAGGGTCAGACCCATGCACAGGAGATGCAGGAGTGTTATATGGAATCTTGCTAGGGAAGGACGCAGGGTCCCTGGCAGGGGTCATATTTGGCACTGAAGTTGGCCACTGATCTACATGATGCCCTTCATTCTAGATGATGCCTCTCCTCTTGCATCTGGTGTTTCTGAGCAGCTCCTCCCAGCCCTCAGGCCTCAGCACCTGCAGTGGCCCTCGGCTGTTTCCAGCCTGCAGCTGAAGTCAGGAAGCACACTTCTTGGTGCTCACCTGGATGCTGGCTCCTCCTAGCTGGGAGCTGTTGACAAAGATGAGAAAGAGACAAAGAGATGCAACAGGCATGAGGTTTTCAACCTGAGCTGGTGCTAAGTGAATCCCACGTAAAGATGCCTGTGGAACATTAAATTGCATGTGAGCATCTTTCATTGCAGAGTCAAAATTCCTGCCTAGGAGATAGCTTCTGGGAACTAGCAGCTCACACCTGTGACAGTGCATGTGTCTCCCTCTTCCTGGGCCACCAAAGAGGCGTCATGTCTGACCTACTCTCATGGAGGAGCATGTGAGTCTCTACATAAAAGTTCAGGTTTTGGCCTCAGACCTGCTTGTGATTTTAAGTAAGTCACTTAACATCCCTGAGCACCAGACTTCTCCACTAAAAGATGGAATAACCGTAACAAACCCGACTCCTAAGAGTGATAAGAGTAAGTGCACAAGCCACTTAGCATGGTACCTGGAAGATAATTTCACTAAATATTGGTCCAGAAAACAAAAAAATAAATAAATACATGAGACCTTAGCCACTTTGTTGCTAAGCTCTTGACTCTCCTTGCTTGGAATTCGAAGACAGGGCTCTGCAGCTACTGCACCAGCAAGCAGCCTCCTGTGGACAAGGGAGGAAAGGCGGGGGTGTGGTCTGTTCTCACTGGGAAGACTGCTCTCGCGTGGGTGATGACTGCGCACCTCACCCACTGGGGAAGGCACTAAGCGAGTGAGCGGAAAAAGCCAGCACCCCGCTCTGCAGCATTCATTATTCAGCACTTCCCACAGCCCGGTGTTTGTGCTGGGGCGTGGAGAGCCTAGCAAAGCACCCAGATTTTAGTCCTGGCCTGAGATGTGGATGGAAAAGCCTGTGCACATCTCCCAGACGCTTGTTTCCCATAGGGCCAGGTGGGCAGGTGGCCGGCATCCAAAGAGGAGCTAGGGCTTCCTGAGGCACTGACTCCAGTTCAGTGCTTCTCAGATTTTGCCGTGCATGGAAACTACTGTCCTGAGGGCTTGTTCAGGCCTGGATTGCTGGGCCCTGACTGTCCCAGTCTGGAGAGTAGCCCCAGAGTCTCCAGGTACCACAGGAGCTGTTGCTGCTCTGAGGTTCTGCAAGTTGTTTAAGTCCGTTGAAATGAAGTTCAACTTCAATTTAAAATACAGTTCCTTGATTGCACTTTACAGGGACTCAGTAGCCCCGTGGCTGCCATACTGGGCTGTGCGGATGGTGAACATTTCCTTCGCTGGGAAACTGTCTCCAACAGCACTGCCCCTGAAAGTCTGTTTAGGGTGTCAGGCATCTGGAGGGAGACAAGGGCTTTAAAAGGGGTAGAGAGCTAACATCCCATGAGGCTGAGGCTGCACAGGAGCTTGAAGACTGAGTGAGGGAAAGATTGGGCCCTGCAGACCCCAGAAGGGCCAAGGAGTGGTGTGAAATACCAAGAGGCAGTGGCAGGGGCGGACCATGAAGCTCATGAAACACAGAGGAGAGTATTTTTAAAAGCCAGCCTGGGGGAGTCACGGGAGTCAAGGCATAAACGGGAACCCTCTGGCGGTTGGGTGTAGAGCCAGATCTCCAGTATTTTTTGCTCAGCCATGATCCACTCGCCCACAGGCCTGCAAGGATCTGTGTTACTCAGGATGTAGGCAAGTAGCTGAGTTTTGTTGTGTGGGGCAGGGGCAGCGAAGGGGCAGGGGGAAGGATTGAGTATGTGCCAGGGAAGGAGCCTGAATAATGTGATGTCTCCTCCCTCCAAGGAAAAGCATACATCATAGTGGCAAACAGATGGCCCAGCAAAAGGGGTTAAGTAAAGAGATTGCTGTGAGGAGTCTTGTCACTCGCATTAAGCGAGTGGAAATCCAGGAGGAACAGACTTTCAGTGGGTCCGAAATAGCAAGTGCCAGGCAGGAGCAAAAGCTGCTTTCCCTGCCCCCTCCAGCCCCACACAACCCTTCCTGCCAGTCCTCTCCCAAGTACAGACAGGGACCTCTGCCAATAGCTTTCCAAGGGAGGTGAGGGTAGTGACTGTGGGCTCTGTGTGTGTCTTTCTGTCACACAGGAAAATGACTCTATCCTTGAATACAAAGGGATTTGCGTGGAAGACCTGGAAGCCCAGCCTGCAACCCGGATGCCTCGATTTTCAGGGCTCAGAGCTGCCCTCTGAATGTTCCAATCTGAACTTGTACCTCTGCTCTTTCCTCTTGCTCCCTTTCATGGCTGTTCTCCTAAGGTCCCTGCCAGCCCCCACCCATGCCAGCGAGTCTCGGTTATAAAACTGCCGGGCTAGACATGTGGAATCCAGACACAAGGTGACATGAGACACTGATCATCGGCTGCTCAGCCATTCTGCACCCTTCTTCTGCCCCATTTCCAGACACTCGTTCCTGTTTCTCCCTTTGTTCTCTTACATCCAGCCCTTACCTGCTTTGTCATTCTCTACTTTTCTTTCTTCTCCTAAGATCTTCTGGCCCCTTGAAAAACCAAGCCCGTTCCCAAGTTCTAGATCTAAAAGAGTCCCTCCTCTTCCTTGTCTGGCTCCTTGGCTTCTAGGAGTTTTGGAGTCTCTCCTTCAGACGCTGCCCAGGAAGAGCCTTCCCTTGGCTCCCAGCTGACCCACTCTTCACCTGAATTCTCTGTCTATTGGATTCTACATCTTCAAACTCTTCTGGCATTTCCTTTTGACCCATCCCTGCAGCCAGAATCAACAGTTCCAGATGATTCTTTTCAGTCTCCTCCAAAGTCACTATCCCTGATTCCAAGGTAAGCAACCCAGACCCTCAGCTGACCATCCTTCTGCCTGCCAGGACACCATATCTTTCCATTTTTAAAGCTCACTTTATATTGGGAATTTTTTGATCTATAAAGCACAGATTTTATAATGCCTTAAAAATTTAAAAAAAAATTAGATTTAGTGTATGCAGGATTGCAAAAGGCAAAAGATTTCACCCACCTACTCAAATGCAGTGTTTCCAGGGAACTTTGCTTGGCTGGATTTCCTTCCAGAAGACAATGAAAAAACTGTCACCACCTTGGGGTATGGGCAGAGATGGTATTCTGACAGAGAGTGTAAAGGGGACCCAAGGAGTTCCAAAGTTGCTTTTGAAGATCTATTTCCCCACTAAACAGGATTTCTGTCTTGCCACCATTGACATTTTAGGCCAGATGGTCCTTTGTGGTAGGGCTGTGCTGTGCACTGCAGGTGGCTCAGTGGTTTTCCCAGGCCCCTACCTTCTAAACGCCAGTATCACACACACACACACACACACACACACACAGTGTGACAATGCAAAACGTCATCAGATTTTGTCATATGTCCCCTGGAGGGCAAATTATCTCTCTTTGAGAACCACTGACTTGAGTACAAGTTGTTTCCAAGACACAAAGAGTCCAGTGAGTCTACAGAAACCTGTGGGCTCTGAGGGGAAAACACAGTAGATAAAGGTGGGGCTACTTCCCTGCTTGGGACCCAAGCTTTGGCCAGTTGGCCTCAAGAAGAGTCATCATGCCACGCAAGCGTTGGGTTCCACTATGTTCCAGGCAAGGAACTGTCATGTACATCCATGCTTTGTATAACGTCACCACGCAAAGGGAAAAACTGGCATGGGGAAGCTGAAAGGCTGCCTGAACCCCTCATGGTACCTCCACATTGAGGTGTCATCACTTATGCCCTTGGTTACCCCTTTGTAGACATGAATATGCAGAGCAAATACAAAGTTTATGCTGTAACTCTCAGTAGTCAGGACACGGCAAATATTAATTCCGAAACTCTACATATGTTTAAACATTGAGCTTCTTTCTGCCTGGATGGCAGAAATCTAATTTTAGTCCTTCTTGGGCTTTCATGGTCCTAACATTCCCTGAGTCCATAGGCCTTAATCTGGGTCAAAACATGAAAGTAGAACACTATAAGGGACGCTACTGGTCACCTGTCCACTCAGATTATGCTAAAAACTAGTACTCCCAGTGTGGACCATTTGGATCTGACGACTCCCAATTTCTACATGGTGCTTAAGACAAAGGATCCTCATGCAAGGGTAACCACACTCCTTGTATTTCAAAACAGGGTAACAACATTATCTTCTGTCCCACTTACTCTTCTTATAATAAACCCCTCCCATCAAGAAGTGAATCTTGGGGGTTGGGGATTTAGCTCAGCAGCATAAACGACCACCTTGCAAGCAGGCAGTCGTGAGTTCGATCCCTGGTACCGATAAAAAGGAAAAAAAGACAAAAAAAAAAAATAAAGAGGTGAATCTTGTGGCCATGGAAGAAGTGATATTATGTGGATCTAAAAGGAGACAAAGCTCTTCTTGATTATGTTGGGATGCTTGTTCTTAAAGGCTAAGTCACTACTGTTATGAAGAAGCCCAGCAGCCACAGTTGAGAATCCATCTGGCAGCCCTTCATGACTTCTAGATAAATGGATAAGTAGCTTTTGGGTGATTCTGGACCCCAGCTGGCCAGTGGGTCATCCACAAGTTCATAGAACAGAGACAAGCCATTCCTAATGTGCTTCTGAATCTGTGAGCATAATGACATGATGCTTTCACACAGTGTGGAGCTCTCTGTGATATGTCAATAGCAGGTGCAGCATTTTGTCAGCCCATGTTTACTGATGTTTAGACACACCTGTCAGGAGTCCTCCTTCTCGCTAACGGTGCTGCCAGTGGACAGGACATGCAACCATGCTGAACTGGAGATGAGCACCTTTCTCTCTCTCTCTCCTGCCTAGGGATCTCTTTAGAGCAGTGTGAAGAGTTTGACTTTCCAATTATTTTATTTTTCTTTGACACTGTTTATACCAAGCATCTTCGCCTTCCTTCTTTCACCTCTGCTATAATTCATCTAATTTTTCCTGATAGGTTAGGTTTTTGTAACACAAAAGCTGTGAGTTGTACAGGCTTTTCACATCTCCCATTCTCTCCCTTCCAGGGCAAGGAGCCAGAGGCAGGTACTGATTTCAGTGGGAAAAAGTAAAAGAAAAAAATCCACCAGGAGGAGAAAACAAGATGTGCTGATTATTTTTGACAGCTTTGCTGAGATGTAATTTTTGGACCACACAAGTCTCCCTTTTAAAGTGTATAACTCAGTGAATTTTAGTGTAATCACAGAGTTGGACTACTACTGCTAGTCAATTTAGAACATTTCACCATCCCCCTCTAAAAATGCTCCTATCCTTTGGTCCTCATCTTTCAGGACCCTATCTGCCTGCCTCTGTGCTCAACACACTTCAATCTCCATGGATTGCCTATTTTGGACATCTCATATAAATAGAATCATACAGTGCACGTTCCCTTGTTACTAGCATCTTTCTCTGAGCATAATGTTTAAGTTTCATTATGTTATAGTAGATTCATAGATGAAAATAATCAAAATGAAGATATTCTTTTCTACCTCCTCTACCTCCATTCCAACTTGTGGGGGAAATGTTCTTTGTGCATCAAAGGGAAGTTATGTCCTTGACCTAGGCACTCCACATTTAGCTTTGCAATGGGATCAACAACAAGACCCAAAATGTAGGAGCCACAAGTTCAAAGTGAAATGATAACAGAGCCCCCAAAACACCCTTCTTTCTAGCCCACTTCTCTGCGTGATTAAGCTCCTGGCAAGTGTCTTTGATAAACTATTTATCCCTTTGAATTATACAAGGCCCTCCGATTACTTGCCCTATCTGTTACCACAAATTTGCACAGAATGCAAGGAGCAGAAGGGAAAGCCAGAAAGACTGGTGCCCTTGCTAAAGTCTAGGACAAGGACTCCAATTCTCATGATTGTTGGAGATGAAGGGCTGTGAGCAGACAGGGTTTAGGACCCAGCTCCAAGTGAGAGCAGCAGTGGGGGCTGCCAGTTGAGAGTTTGTGGCTCGCCTAAGAAGTAGATGAAGAATGGACTGGAGAGGAGCATGACCATCAATGAACCACAAAGCCTTTTAGCATCCATTTGTGACTGCTGCTGAACAAACAATTGCAAACACACCAGTCACTAACTGGGGATATGCCTCCTGGGACACCCTTGAACTCTAGCCCAGAGCCCCAACCCCACACAAAGGAGGAAGGAGGTGCCCTAGCAACTCCACCTCAGCCTCTGCAGTTAAATCCAGACCTGAAACCTGGCAGCCCTCCATCTCCCCTGCCTTTCTCCTTTTCATCCTGGTCCTCAGCAAGGAGGAGACCCCAGTAGTTTTAGCTCTCCAGCCATCGTCCAGATCAGGCAGTTGGGTGATGAATGGAGAAGAGTGGCCAGGTTCTGCTGTGCTCAACAGTGGTCTGGATATCAGTTTTCGGAAGCAGAGCTTGTTTTTCTAATCCATCCACCCCTGTTGCGGGAGAGACTACTCTTCTGCATTAAGAAATATGCAACAGGTTTCTTTCCCATGAAACAAAGGGCAGGAGGCTTGATGAGTCGTGGATGTGTATGAGCAGGAGTGGAGCTGTCCCTCCAACATCCTCCCATGCCCCCATTCATATGTCAAGGTGCTGGACCCATAGGTGTGCTCAACCAGGCTCAGTTTGATCAAGAGTGGGGTTTGGAGCACGCACAGCCCCATAAGTTTCAGGAAGAGATACGAATTCTTCAGAAGAAATAAAGATCAGTCCCACATTCACCCCTATCCCTCTGATCCAAGGCCCTGCCTGACCCTCTAGCTTGCCTTGCAGACACAGAGGCTGGGCAAGGTAGGGGAGTCTCCTTATGTGGGATAGATAGGAGAGCCTCAACTCGGGGGATTCTGGGGTTCCATGCATCAGGGAAGCCTTCCCCTCTCCCAGCTGCCCCTTCCTCATATCCGCGGCAGAGAGCTGAAATGGAAAGCTCCTAGGTGGAAACCAAACCCTAGTAGACGTTCAATAAGACCTTTATCAGAACTTTTTAGCTCTTCAGTATTTTAAGAGAGCAAAAAGGACACTAAGGCAAGAATTCAGGTGCCTTAACATAAAGAAGGTCTTAACCTAAAGCACCGTCCCCCCACTCCAGATTCAAGTCCTGATGCCATCAGCCTGGCACAGGGAACTTCTGACCGTACTCATGATGCCACAAAGCCCTGGCCACCCCCGTTCTTCTCTTCCACTCTGCCTTGCTGATCTCCCTCCCCCTCCCCCTCTGCCTGTTTATTTGCTGAGCCCTGGTTTAACAATGCGCTGTTTTTATGAGTTGTGCTGTTGTTCTTGGTAAAGCACTTTAATCTACTTTAATGCCCCCTCTCTGCTCCTCGGTGACAGGCTGGTGGTTACTCTAATGCATGCCTCTCACCTCAGGGTTACTAATGAGGTCAGAGGGAACGCAATATCCCAACTGAATAATTCACTAATCAGATGCTACAGACTCCAGTGGTAAAATTTATTTCTGACACCTAAACGGCAAATGGGTTTGTGGACACACTCCCTCTCTCTGCTCTGAGCTATTTCTGCTAAATGGAGGGCTGCTGTATTTGCTTAACAAAAGGGCTCTGGTCTGGCCACAAACACATCTTCTCATCTGGGGCCAGGCATGTCTTCGGGGGAGCAGGTGGGGGTGGCGAGCAGCAAAGACTGGGGGGCTGTAGATGGCTTATATTGTATGGGATCTCATCAGGCTGTCTTTGAGCTGCCTGTGCCGCTAACAGCAGGCAGTCTTGCTCTCACTGTTCCTTACCTTGTGAATTTCTTTTTCTAGTACTGGGGATTAAATCCAGGGTCTTTGCACTGAGCTACATCCCCAGCCCTTTTTGGTTAGGTGGGGATGGGGGTCTATTTTTTTATTTGACAGGGTCTTCTGAAGTCACTAAATTGCCTGTGATGGGCTGGAATTTGCAATTTTCTTATTTCAGCCTCCCAGAGTGCCAGGATTATGGGTTTGTTCCACCATGCCTGGCTTGTACCCATTTGTGGGCTCCCAGTCCTTCTAATGGCCTTGACTCAAACAAGACTCTTGACAGCACTTGTCTTGGCTGGATTATCACACTTATTTTGATACTAGACACTTATGTCCCCAGCTTATACAGTGAAGAGGATAAGCCAGATGTGCCCAAGCTCTTCTCCCCGTCGGAGACTCCCTGAATCTCCAGTAGAGCCTCCAAGGCCCAGTTTTCAGGCCTCAGCCCAGCCAGGAGGAGCCAGGACCTTTGGGTGATGGACAGGTGCTCCCAAGGGAGTATGGGCCCCTTAACCCCTCACCTCACCCCCCTACTGCACATGGCTGAAAGGACATAGCCACGTTCAGGTTCTAGCCATAGAGTTTCCCCATGCAGGTTTGGATGAGAGCCACGGTGCCTCCCAGAGCCAAAGCAACCCCTGCTCAAGAACGGTTCATGTTCACTTGGATCGTATCAGGCTTGCCTGCTTCTCAAGGGCAGTGCTGGGCACAAAGTCAACCATAGTCCCCATGTTTCAGGCTCAAGGTGAGGGAGCCCTGTGTAGCTCTGTCTGCCTCCTGGGGTCAGCCAGTCATGACAGCAGCCCACCAAGCAGGGGGCTCCATTAATATCCTTTCAATTCAATTGCCTCAAAAAATAATATATGCATGGGTGTACAAGGGAGATGAATCTGAATGTCACCCCAAAATATAGACTGTGTGTCAAAATTATCTTCAAATTGTAAAGCAAACTCCATGAGACATTCTCGACCACAGAACTAAAATAGGAAACTTGAAGGCTCTCCTCCCTTTGTGAGCTGTGCCCCAGGACCTCAAGCACTGGTCAAAGGGCTGGGAAGGGGAAGGACTTTGGCAGGTGACTAAAGTCCACCCACAGCCTGTTCTCCCCTGAGCAGGCCAGAGCATGGAGGAGAAGACGCTGACAGAATGCAGCTGTCTGAAAAGGCCAATGAGTGGGAGCAGGCACAGCCTCAGCCTGGGTTTTTATTAGCCAGCTCCCAGGCTACTGCCACCTCCTGCCTCTCCAGGCTGCTCTGAGGGGCTGGAGATGAACGAGACTCTAGCAGCAAGGACAGGATGTGCCATGGCTGTGGCTCAGCTGTAGGTAGCCTAATTACCTGTCCTCTAGCCCAGTCCTTCCTCACCAGCTCCCCTGTTTAGCTTCACCCACACTCCTCCTCTCTGCTAGAAGCTCAGTGGGCCTCTGATTCAAGCCTCAGAGATCCAAGGATATAAGATGCCTGGTTATGAGACAGCCCTAGAGGTAACAGGTCTCCAGGCTGCTTTCTGTAAACAGAGGCAAAGGTGGCAGCTCGCCAGCAGCTGAGAGAGCCCTGTGCACAACGGAAGTAGCTCCCAGCTGACCCTGGCACTGGGTGTGACCCAGGCTTCACACTCTGATTCTAATTTAGGCATGCTTCTCCTCCTCCTTCTTGCCTAGCTCTGGGAGCATGGAGCTTGGTGTAAGGATCTGAGCCCTGCATTGCTGGGCTACAGATTGTCACCAGCAGCACCCAGGACCCAGCTCTGGCTCCCTTGTTACAGCTCTGGGCAGTGCTCTCTGTTGCTGACCTTTCTAAAATCCATACTATCGCTCTTCTACCTCTTAGTGATCAACCTTGAACCAGGAAGCTTTTGTGACCTCTGAATACAGAACTAGACTGTCCTTGGCCCAGTGCCTGTGGCTCCCAGGCCTCAGACTCAGAAATGCAAAGGGAATTGACATTTGCTGAATCATTTCCAGCATTGTATACCAGGCATTGTGCAAGTGACTCCAGTCCTCAAAGTGACTCTAGAGAACATTGTTGTCACCATTCTGCAGAGGGGAAATCAAGGCTCTGACGGGTTTAGTGAGCTATCTGTGTCCCTGCCCATTTTGCTGTGTCATTTAGCTCAGGAATAAAGAATAAGTGAGACTTAAATGATTTGGGAAGCCAGATGCACATTCTGGAAACAGGCAAGATGGGACCTCTCCTGGTATCCTCAAGGAAACCACGGGGAGGAAGGGAGTTCCAGCCCTTAACTCTGGGATGAAGCACTCATCTAACAAGAACTTCTTCTCAGGCAGGGCACCATAGCTCAGGATCCCAAGAGCCAGGACAGAGCGGTGGGCAGAAATGTGAGAGTTCTCAAGATCTCAGCTTGTCACTCATCAGCTACATAGTGTTGGGCGGTCATTTTTCCCTCTAACTGCATTATGGGAAGGGAAGGACTAGGTGACCCTTCATATACCCCCAAATTCAATTATTTCATATTGCACAGATTCTTTATACCTGAAGAGGGTGATGGTCGACATGCTAATGATATTAATAATAGTAAGATTTTTAAAAAGCCTCGCATTTACTGAGATCTTGTGTACACATTATGTTATGCATTTTATATGTATTATCTTATTTCACTGTGTGTCAATCCTATAAGAATCAGTTTTATGCTATTTTGCAGATAAAGAAACTGAGATTCAGGGTGTCTGTTCTTTCCCAGAATCACACAGCCAGATATTGGTGGATCTAAGAATCACAACCAACCTGTGTGACACCAGAAATGGTGATCTTGGCCACTATGCAAGGACTTTTGTCTATGATGCCACATAGAAGACTGCCTGACCCTGCCTCAGATGTCCTGAACCCCGTTTCAAGGGGCAGGGCATGCTTTGTTCAGGAGAAGCAGACTGGGAGTTAGAAAGTTTAATCTGTATCCAGTGGATTTGATCTGCTGCATGACTCAAGCACCACCTCTAAAATGGAACCACAAAAGCAACATAAAACAAAAATTTTAGCCAGGGGCAATGAGGGACACCTGTAATTCCAGAACTCAGGGAAGCTGATGCATTAGGATCATGCATCTGAGCCCACCCTGGGAACTTAGCAACTTAGTGAAACCTTGTCTTGGAGTAAAAAGTGAAAAGGCTTTGGGAATGTAGCTCAGTGAAGAGTCCCTGGCTTCAGTGCTTTGGGCCCCCACCCAGCCACACACACCCACACAATACCTTTTAAGAGTTTGTCATAGTCCAGTGCAAGAGATTTTCAAAGAAAGGTATCAAAATAAGTGATTGTGAAATAGGAAAAAATTGTAAAGGAAAGGGAAATTAGGAAGGGAGGAAGGAAGAGTAGAAAAAAAATTGAGAAAAGAAGGATAAAATAGAAACAAAGCCTTATAAGTAAGGAGGGAAAGAGGAGTTAAAGAGAGGGGGAGGATGGGGGAAAAGTAACCACTATACATCATGTAGAGATACAAATTCCCTACTATGAATGTGATCATGATGTGTATCTAAATCACACCAATAAACTTAATTTTTAAAAAAGATCCCTATGAAAAGATTGTCTAAAATTTCAAGGTTGGAATTGTGGGTTCCCTCATAATTCCAGTGGGAGGGGATCCCCTTCCCGCTTACTTAATTTTGCCCTCCATATTGTCCAAGTCAGGAGACAAGCACAGGAGGAGGTCCCCTCTTCCCTTACTTCTTCATACAGTCTTCTTACTAACATCCATTAATCCACCCAGCATAATCTCCCCCCATTCTTTGAGGAAAATTTATTTGAATATCTACCCATTCACTCACCCAGATCCCCATTCACCCACACATCTACCCACTTATCTATTTACCTATTCATTTACTATTCACCCATTTACTATCCATCCTCCCACTCATTGATCAAAGCACAATTATCCATTCAGCCATGCACCAGCTCAGTCATAAATTTCATCCATCATTCCACCAATTCACCCATCTATACATTCGTTTACCTACACATCCATCCACTCATTACCCACCCACTCATCTATCCATCTACCCATTCACCTATTTACTTATCCATTCCATCATTTCTATAGTCACTCATCTATTTATCTATCTTGTCAAACCATAGTCTTATTCATTTCTCTACATTTCTCCTGCCTTTCAGGAGATATTTGGCAATGCTTAGAGACAGCTTTGATTGTCACACCTGAAAATGGGGGAGACAGATACCACTGGTATCTTGTGGGTGGAGACCAGAGATGCTACTGACCATTTAAAATGTATAGGGAAGCCTCTCCACTCCCAAAGACTTACCCATCCCCAACTGCCAACAGTGCCAAGGTTGAAGAGCCGAGAAGCCTGTTCTACAAGGACAGCAATGCTCTAGAATGGCTGGAGTGGAGAAGAGAAGAAACTGAGGCAGACACCCCCACAGAGGTAGTGGGAGCTTGGCCACAGGCTGCAAACCACCTTTACCGAACAATTCCTTGCAATAAGATTTAGACTGACATAGGGGACCAGAGACAAAACTGGCCCAGCTGCTGCCCTCACGAGCATTGCAATCCCTCTGGAGAAGTGGCACAACTCCACGAGGGAAGATGAGCCCCTTAGGAGCAGTACTCCACATGCCAATTACTCTATCAGGATCTTTATATGTGTGATAGTATGGATTCCTTGTATCAATTCCATTGAACAGGTTCTATTTTCTAGTTAAGAAAGCTGAGGCAGGGAAGAATTTTTATTTTATTTTTTAATGGTTTTAAAGTCTATTGGGCCAAATTCATTTGACCATTTAGTTTTTTATAAAGTATTATTGAAACGTGGGTTAAAAGAAAAAATAGCTCTACATCACCCAGTAAGTAAACAGTAATACACCAAATCCATTCTACTCAGCCCAACAATTCAAGGTGGTTGACACAAGACAGATTAATAGTAGAAACTCTGATAGTAATAATGGTCCACAGAGTTCTCGGGAAGAGCATAATTTGGCCTTGAGCAAAGAAGATAAATCAGAGATTCAGGAAGGATGGAATTAGGAAAGGCATAGGTGAGCAAGAATGTGACAGTTCTGGGAACCGTGGGTGCTCAGGGGACTAAGGGATGGGGAGGAAGAGGTCCCACTGGGAGCCATGGCAGCAAATGGCACTAGGCCCTCAGGTCCAGGTAAGATACCTGTAGGCACAGAACAAAAAGGAACCACAGCACAAGCACCAGAATACTCTGTCAGCAGCCTCTGAAGAATGGAGAGGAAGAGGGGCCGAGAGGAAGTTCATGTTTTGGACCTCAGTTTGCCCTCGGTTTCTGGCCTGCTGGCAGCAGAAGCTGCCTCTCCCTTGCCCCCGGGGTTTCCAGGGAAAAGGGCAGCCCATGCAGAAGCCAAGGAAAGCCTGCCACCTGGGCTGCCCTAGCCAGGCCGGAGGGAAGACAGAGCTACTGTCTTTAGGGGCATCACATTTTCCTCTCCTAAAGAGATCCTTCTCCCACCCCCACCAGCTCATATACACACACACACACACACACACACACACACACACACATACACACACCAGATAGGATGTTCATCAGACAAGGGAGACAGTTTGCTCAAGAAAATGCTTGCTAGGTCTACTGCTCTGAGCCACACCAGGATGAGAGGCTCAAAGACAATCAATTTCATCCAAGAAATCTGAAAAGAGACAGGAAGAGAAGGGGCCTGCTTCTGCAGTAGCCAGAGAGAGAAGGCAAAGGAGCCATAGCTCAGGCCAGGGTAAATCTTTGCAAATTGAATTTCTGGCCCTGGTGGAGACAAGCCAGGGCTGCTGTGGGAGAGGCCTGACCTCCGTGGAGGAGCCCTGTGCTTCTAGATCACAGAGCTCCCCTCTAGGAAAGCTCAGGAAAATTTGTCCTAGGAATGCAGTGTCCCATGCATGGTGCCCTCTTGGCAGGAAGGAAGATGCTCGGAGACTCTGCCTCTGTGGGACAGACCACGCAAGGAGAAGAGGAGAGTCTGGAAAGGACGCTCACCTGTGAAGGCCCCAGGAGTTCGTCACCACCCTCAGCAGCTGGATGTGGAGGGCTCTGCCCTGCAGTCCTCATTTGGAAAGCACCTGAGTGAGTCACACTTATTTGGACTGTGAGGCCAGGGTCAATTCAATGCCCACAGAGTTTGGAGCATGCTGGGGAGTGAATGCAAGGTGAAGGAGAAAAGGGTGTGTGTGTGTGCATGCCTGTGGGTGTGTGATATGTGTGCACATGTGCACAAGATTGTGTACACACATGTGTGTGGGTATGTGACTGCATTCAGGCACCCAGAGCATGAAGCAGCGGGACTGGGCCTTTTTCTGCTACCCAGCCAGTCTCTCTGACTCTATACTGATGAGTTACACACAGTTGCCTTCACCTGGCCTGAAACTAGAAAACAAGACCACAAACACTGTGGGAATAGGCCTCAGGACAAGAGCTCAGGAAGTCCAAAGAACCAGCCCCCTACCTAAAGCAATGTGGGCAGGACTGTGGGCTTGCCCCATCAGAGACACCCAAATTTGCCTAGTCAGTTCACCCTCCATTGTGCACCAGTCAGGGTCTCAACCACATCCACAGCAGCAGTAATCTTCCAAGAACCGTGGGTCACTATGTGAGTGAATGGGGAGCCCCATCTTTCCCCTGAGAAGGACATTTCTGTGCAGTCCATCCACTAAGAACATTTTTGTGCAGTGTCACAGAGTCCTCGGAACAGTGCCTGGCATGCACTAAGCATGCAGCACATACTTGTCAAAAGAATACACTTTGCTTTATTTAACCCCCACACCAGCTCTAAAGGAAGGCAGGCAGCTTTGCCACCAGAATTTGCCAACGAAGAAGCTAAGGCATATGGAAGCTAAGTATCTCCCAGTGGGTCACTTCACTTGTGAAAGGCAGAGCTAGGGGTCCATCTCACCCTGAGCTGGCTCTATCCTTGTCCCAACACAACAGCCTTTTGCGCGGTAATCCAAGGAGCATCACCTTAAACCTGGAAATCATGACATGTTACATGAGAGATAGCTGAATTACAAACACTGAATTACTATGGCCAGAGCCAATCAAAGGAGAGAGCCTCGTGGGGAACTGAGGAAAGAAAGAACGGAGAGGGGATTCAGAGGGCCTTCTCTTAGGGACAACAGGCACGTAGTCCACCATGAAGAAAAGCCCTGGACCAGAGGAAATGCTTCACACAGACTCAGTATGCATACCCCACAGAGGCAGAACTCTGCTTTCAACAAGAGCTGGGTCTGGCAGAGTTAGTACCACCATTCAGAGGCACCTGGCAAGGCAGGGACTCCTTGTGTGCTTTCATGATTGGGGACTCCTCCCCTGCCCAGATTCTCCACAGTAAATCAGCCACTGCCGTCTGGGCTACCTGGAGAACTGGACATCATGAGAATATTTCAATGCCCCTCAAAATAACCTTGAGCTCATCTGAGTGAGACCTGGTGCTGCCACCCAAGTCTGGCTCAGCTCAGCCCCAGACAAAATCCTCTCTGCCATACACCCCCCGGCCAGAGCTGCTCAAACACCTATGGAGAGGTCCAGCTCCCTTGGCCATGGAGAGATCATTATTTTAGAATGTGCCCGCACCTCTGGGAAGTGTCAGGACACAGAACAGAGTGAAAATAACAAACCAACACCACCCAACAACAAATGCTGCACATCAGGTAGGGACCTGACAAATGAAGAAAATGTCTTGGAGGGGTGGGAAAAGGATTTAAGCCTCTGAATCTTGGCAAGGCGAGGGAGGTGAGACTGAAGTCGCCGAAGGACAAGTCCCCAAATTAGGGCAGTGTCCCTGTGGTCTTGTGATTGCTGCTCTTCCCTGTGTCAGGGGCGGGTGGGGAAGGGCTCGGGAGAGGCTAAAGGGTAGACACTGGAGGTCTCCTCTGCAGGAAACACTAGTTACAGGCCACACTAAATGATAGGAAATGGGGTCGTTAACTTCAGGGTCAGAGAGAGAGCAGGAGCCAGGGGTAAAAACTGGGCAGAGACCCAGGGTACAGAGGCACTGCTTATGGAAGGTCGAGGAAGGAGACAAAGCTAGACAGGGCTCAGAGAGCTTCTTGTAACCTTCACAAGCCTTGAGAAGTCTGTCTCTCCTGACTGCTTGACTCACCCATACCTCGTATTCTGAGGAGAGTGCCCACTCCCCCTCCTCAGGCTCAACTCCTCCCCAAGCTCAGCTCACAGCTGGAGGAGAGTGGTGATGCCCCACACCTTGGCCTCACTGCCTGGGTATTCCAACCCCAACCATGATAATTCCTTATGGTGAGCAGAGCATCAGAAATGGGATGGACTGCTAGACAGAATTGTGTTGTAGGTCTCTCGGAACCATATTGGGGAAGGAGGGTCTATCAGAGAGAAGATGACTGCAGAAGAAACTCTGGAATGAGAAAGCATGATTTTAGCCCTTGGAGTTGGCACTGTCTGACATTTCAGTTATACAGGTTGGTAAGTTTTATTTGCAGGTAAGCCCTTTGAGTTTAGTTTCTGTTGCTTACAACCAAAAAGATCTTAATTGATCCAGATGAACCAGGTCCATCAAGAGGTCAAACAGGATGTTATCTCAGGCTGATGACAACTGGATTCCTTATTTGGAAAGCAGAGGAGGCAAAGGCCAGGTAGAAAATTTCCCAGAATGTTGCCCACCAGATGCCACAGAACTCCTACAGGGAATCAGAGAGGCCAGCAGGCTAGGCCAAGGGGTTTCACTGGGCCATGGCCTTGCCTCCTGATAGAAGCCCATACTGCACACAGAGGTAGAGACACAAAGCTCACTGAAGAGTCCACCAATGTCTTTCAAATTAAGAACCAGTGGCCTAAAAGTCGTTTTAAAGTCATGGTCAACCTCATCTAGGACAAGAGCCAACCTGTGCATCTGTTTACTGCATGTCTCAATCCAACAAATACAGCTTCTTGACGTTACAGCCCCCTGTTGGCAACAAAGGTTTCTTTTAAAGTTATGGTAAAATATGCATAACATAAAAGTTACCATTTTAACCATAGTTATGTGTAGAGGTCAGTGGCAATAAGTACATTCACAGTGTGGAGCAACCCATCTCCACCATCTGTGTCCAGAATACTTTCATCCTGCAAAACTGAAACTCCATCCACAAGAAATGAATCCATTCCTTCCTTTCTCTGAACCCTGGCGACCACCATTCTAATTTCTGTCTCTATGAATTAGTCTGTGCTATGAGTGGAATCATAAGTATCATGCTTTTCTGGTTTATTTAATTATATAAATGTCCTCAAAGTTCATCTGTGCCACAAAGCTTTTGCAACATTTTGTAGGGATGTCTGCTGACGGTGGCACTTCTGTTCTTTCCCCAGAGGGCCAACTTGCTACACCCAGAGAAGGCGGAGTTCAGAGGAGGGAGTCTGTATTTATAAGTATAGGCCCAGCAACCTTTCAACAGACTTGAATTGGAGCTGAGCGATTTGTTCTTCACACAGCTGGTCAACTGTCTTGAAGTCATTTTCTGACAAGCCACAAGTAATCATAAGATAGTTCCACCCAGGGGGAAAAAGATAAAGGAAGATGGTCCCAGGATCTGAAGAATAATTTGACTTTCTATTGATTTGCTTCACTGGCTTCACATTTCCAATCAACCTGATAGGTCTGGAAGTTGGTGGTTTTAGAAGTATCATCAGAGTGTTTGTGATGCTTTGCTTCAGGCTCAGAAAATAAAACATTATATGAGTGAATTCATGAGCCTTAAAAAGAATTGAGCTTCTCTTCCTGAGACTCCCACCAATAAAAATGAAGCAGGTGTACCCAGGGGCGTGGTCACACATAAGCTCCACCAGAGGATGCTGCATCCTGTTTAGGAAACTTTTCCAGATCACCTGTGTTGATCATTCCTTTTTCTCCACTCTCCCAGGTTCATGTGAGTTCTCACTGCCCATCCTTTCTCTCGGCTCTTTTTGCAGATGTCTCTCCATCCCTAACTCAAATCTGAGACTCAGCCTTTTGGCCCCAGACACGGCCAGCATGCAGCTTTGCTACCAGATACTTCTGGCCTCAGCTTTGAAAACAAATGGGCCAGGGAAAGAGAGTGCACACAAGCTTAGAGAGTGAGCTCTCCTGCAGTGCCCAAGCTCAGCCCAGGTGAGAGACAGAAGAGAATCCTGGCAGAAACATCTGGATTCAAATGGAACAAGATTGCCCACCTCGTTCTAGTGGGATCTCTCCCCTTGCATGGGCCAGGGACTCTCCACTCTATCTCCTGCCCCTCAGGAGCACCCCTTGCCTTAGTCAAAAAGTTAGGGCCATTTACAGAGTGCGCTTGTACTTACCTACCGGGTAATATGCCCAATACTTGACATTTCCTTCTAACATAGGTCACATCACCCAGGCCTCATGTAAAGAGCGAGGCTTGAATAGCTCAAGATTCTGTGACACCCTCCTGATTTGATGATTTAATGAACAGTTCTGTTCTGTCCCACTGATGTGAAGAATAAAAATCTGGGTTATAACTGCATTGAAAACCTGGAAATATTGTTATTCAACAAGCATATGTGACCCGCTGCCCAAGGGGACATATGAAAATGGCAGAGAGAAAGGCCTGGAGGCTGGGTCCAAGGGCTGATTTTTTAAAAGATCCTTTTATCTTAATTCCACTTCCATAAAATGAAGGGAATACGCTCTGCATCAAAAGATTGAAGAATTAAGTAAAAGAGGATGTCAGACTGACTCGTAAAGAGACTGAATATTCCTCTTTCCTTTTTTCCTTTTCCTCAAATAAGCAGTAATTTATTGGGGAATTAGACTCCGTCAGCATTTTCCCTCCTGCTTCCCTCACAGATGCCCAGCCTATCTCATCCCAGGAAGAGATGCACCTCTGAGAGGTTCAAACATGGAACATTAATTGAGCCACAAACAGCTGCCACTGTGTGTTTAAAGACCTATGCCTACCCTTGGCTCTCATCCCTCTAGTCTCAACAGAGAGGTCCTTGCCAGGACCTGGCTGTCCCTTTATGTGTTTTCCTCTGTCCAGGTGGCCACAGGAATTAGAAACTAAGATTGCACTTGACCTTTAAGACTTTCTTACCATAAAGTCCAGCCACCACATAACTACTCATAGAGTGGTCTTTATTCCATTTGGTTCCTTAGTCCTATTCGACATCTTGAAGTCCTAAAGAAGCACAGTTGACAGGTAAAACATGAGCACTCCTGAGTCCCTGGAAAGTGGGCCATCAATTGTACCCTTATCTGTGCCCTTTGCCACCAACGGACAACTTGGACCAAACTGGTAGAGTCCCCGGATACTTGGAGAAATTCCTTCAGCTTGACCCTTGCCAAGCCGCAGGCAGACCTGTCTACTTTCCTCCAAGAAGCTCCCCTATCCAAGATAATCCTTGCTCCATCAATGACATTTCCACTCAGTCCCTGCAGGGAGAACTGAGAGAAATATAAAAGAAGACATCACTCATGCACAACACATAGTGCTCAAGACAGCGTTTCACTCAAGACAGGGGCTTAGGAGAAGATGCTGACTACCAGGCTTAAAAAGCTTAAAGAGAGTAGAAAAGAAAAAGGAAGAGAAAGGACCATTGCTAAAGAAATGAGAGCCCCACCTCCAGCCCCAGAGCAGTAGTCCAGTTCTCTTATCATCTGTTTTAGGTAGGTCAGACTTTGTGGCTAAAAAAAATGGATGCTGTTCCCATAAATACAGTTCATATTGCATTGCACATATTTATAAATATAAGTGCTGTAGCACCACCACATTGCCTGTGAAGAACGCAGGCAGGTTGTGATTAGAGGTGAGCCAGTTCCTGATTGTGGGTTAATTAGCTCTGCTAATAAACTGCCTGTAGCTTTACTTAAGAAAAATAACATATTTCATCTTAGGTAGAACAATTACAGTGCATGTAAAATAGATATTTTTGCTTCACAAGTATCTGAAATGCTTTCGGGTGGAAGAGGATGCACACATGCATACAACCATTCTTTTCTTTTACAAAAGAAAAAAACAAAGTCAGCACCCTTCTCCAACATTTCCCCTGCCTGGATTGTGTTGAGGATGAACTTGGAGTGATTTTTCAGTTCAAAAGCTGATCTCCAGCAGCCATTGGCAGCAGAGCAACACAACGACAGTCTGGGAGTGCGAGATGGAGGGCCACGGGAGTTGCTCAACAATAGGGCTAAAGAAATACCTTAATTAGCAGTGAGAGGAAGCTTGGAATGGGCATCCCCAGGACTTGGGTATGATGCCAGCAAGGAAGGAGAGCACATGAAAGAAACAGCAGTGTGGGTGGCCCACAACAGCAGGAGGGAAGCCTGATTCCTGATATAGTATTGGGGACATTTGGACCCTAGGCCTGCTGGAACCTCTGATGAGCAAAGGTCTAGGAAACTTAGAGGCATAACACAGACCTTAAACCTTGTCTGATTCTGTGATGGCAAATACTTGACCTCAGTGCCCCTTTTCCCTCCCTTTGTAGACATGGCTAATTGGTGGGTACATTCCTTCCTATGAATCCCAGGCAACCACTATGAATTAATTGGAATTGGCAAATCTCCTTGACATAATCTGATCTAATCGTATTTCTTTGTTTCAAGATTTTAAAAAAGTGAGATCCAGATTTTTTAAAAAGTGAGATCCAGATTTAATGACCCTCACAATGGTTTTCTGACTCTCTGTAACAAACTGTGTCCAGGGGACATCCAGATATCTGCAGCTCTTGGTTTCACCAAGGATTATCCATAAATAAGTCATAATCAATCTTCTAGAACCCAGAAAAATAATCCATGGGAATGCATGCAAAGTGTCACCTTGGATGAAGGAAGACCCAAGAATGTAGATTGAAGAGGGGCAGATGATCACTGGAAACATGAGGATGCACATCAACAAAAGACCTTCCCATGGGTCCTGAGCTAGGCAAGACAACAATATCAGCTAAGAAGAACGTGTTCTAGTCAGGATATCTCTAGAATTACTACAACAAAGTACCCCAGATAGGCTGGCTTAAATAACAGATGTCCAAAACCAGAGTGTCTCCCTTAAGGGTTCCTCCTTGGCTTGGGAATGGCCATCTTCTCACTGTGTCCCCATGTGCCATTCGTCTATCTGTACCAAGTCCTAATCTCTTCTTATAAAGACACCAGTCATATAGAATTAGGACAGACTCTAAGGACCCCTATTAACATTCAATTACCTCTTAAGACTCTGTCTCTAAACACAGTCACATTGAAGATTAAGGCTTCAACATATAGGAGGGCACAATTTAGTCCATAATACAATGTCATTATATGACAGCTCTTAAAACTGAAAGGCTGACCATCATCAGGATGCTTGCTTCCCTTACGTAACCAGTGCGGGCAGGGAGAAACAGCCAAACTCAGTCCTGCACACCTGCTGCTGTTGTAAGGCTTTCCTCCTGTGGACAGCCAATGTGGGCAAGGAGAAACAGCCAGACCCACCCCTATGCACCTGGCACCATTGAGATACATGATTCCCTCAGGTAACCAGCATGGGCAGAGAGAAACAACCAGATATGCCCCATGTGTCCACAGGCCACCCTTCCAATGGGCAGCCAGCATGGGCTGAGAGAATCAGACAAATATGCCCCAGTGTGCCTGCCACAATTGGGAGAGTCCAAGTATAGTCACACAGACTGAGAGACAAAGTAGCCTTACCAACAATACACACTCATGGCCATCAGGGAAGCCTCAGTGTCCACACAGGTCTGGAAAAGCCCACCCCACATCCCAATGTCTCCCTGGGCACCTGGGTCCAGAAAAACCCATTCCTCTACACTGAAGAGGGACCGCCAACATGGGAAGTGCCTGGGACCCTACAACTGTCTTGTTGGGAGGAACCCAGGAGAATGTTAAGAAACAGAAGGCAATCTTAGACCTCCAGCCTACATAGAACAAGTCTGGGAGATATAGACATGGAATAAAATAGAAGTCAACACCTGAAATCTCTGAAAGGATAGCAACTGAAGTAAAGAAGCAACTTCACAAGGTTGTAAAAGTAATCAGATCAGAAATGTCTCAGGTAAAAGAAGAAATCACAAACATAATGAAAGAATTGCTGAGCACATCTAAAGAAGACATAGAGACATAGATTTTAAAAAGAGGGGCTTAGGAAAATGATGGAAACTTTGAATGAACAATAATATAGAAAGGAATTACAATGCATGAAATATATTCAAAGAAATAGTCAGGAAATTAAAAATTCCATCAAAAGCTGGCAAAACTGCTTGAAAGAGACTGAAGACAGACTTCCAGACCTTGCAGACAGAATCACAGCTAGCAATAGTGAAAGGAAAGATCTCTTAAAAATAACAAAGAACCAGGAATAACAATTCAACAGCTGCAAGATGATGCAAAGAAAAATAATTTAATAATGATAAGTGTCAGTGAAAAAGCGAGTAGGGGGCCCAACTCAAATGATTATTTACAGAAATAATATCAGAAAACTTCCCAAACATGGAGAAAGGACCTGGCATACAGATAAGCAAGGCATATACAACTTCAATGAGCCATAAACAAAATAAATCTACCCCAGACATATAATAATCAAGATTCCACAAATTCAGCACAAGAACAGAATATTAAAGGTTGTTAGAGAAAATAAACAGATCCTCTATAAAAGAAAACTCATCAGAACCATGGCAGACTTCTCAACACAAACCATCAAGTCAAGAAGATTGGAGGGGCTGGGGATTTAGCTCAGCGGCCTAAGCACCTGCCTTGCAAGCGTGCGATCGTGAATTCAATCCCCTGTACCAGAAAAAAAAAAAAGAGCTTGGAGTGAAGTGTTTCAAATCCTGAAATAAAACAACTTCTAACCCAGATTGCTGTACCCTGAAAAACTATCTTTCAAAACTGATGGAAAAATAAGATACTTCCATGATAAAAACTATTGAAGAAATTCATGACCACCAAACCAAGCCTGCAAAGAGCACTGAAGGATATTCTAGAGGGAAGTAAAGATGACCACAGGTCCAGAAACAGCAGCAGAGGGGGATCACCAAACAAGGCAGGCAAAATAAAGCAGAAAAGTGGAGACCAACTGAAGAAAGACAATATGGCATGCCAGTTGTAACCATTAATGTAGAAACACAGGGGAAGTGGATCAAGAAACAAGATCCAGGGCTGGGGATTTAGTTCAGTGGCACAAGTGCCTGTTTGGCAAGCATGAGGTTGTGAGTTCAATCCCTGGTACAAAAGAAGAAGGAGGATGAGGAGGAGAAGGAGAAGAGGGAGGAGAAGAAGAAACAAGATCCACCAATATGCTATATACAAGAAGCACATTTAACTTAAAAGGAAACTCATAGACCAAAAACCAAAGGAGAGATAACAATTGTTCAATGCAACAGGAAACCATAAAAAAGCAGTGTAGCTTGCCCATCAACAGCAGAATGAACAAAATATGGTATTTTCATGAAATGGAAAGCTACTCAGCTATAAAGGATAATCTCAAGGCACTTGTAGGTAAATGGATGCAATTTGAGATCATGCCCATGAATAAAATGGTTCACACTCATAAGGATGAACATTGTGTTATCTCCTAGCATAAAAAAATTGAATGAGTTAGTGGAATCCAAAATGTATAATAGATATTATAAAAGTGATAGGGGACACAATGTCTAAAAAGAGAAGGTGGTAACCATTTTTAATTTTCTATTATCTTGCTTTGAATCCCTGTATTGTTTTCATGGTTTTGTTAGGTTTGGTTTTATTCTGTCTTGTTCTGTTTGATTTTACTGTGTCTGATGCTATTAGCAGCTATTTTGAAGACAGCAGGATATATTATGGCAGCCATTGTTGATTTCCTATTATCTGGTTTTTAAGTACTGCAATGCTTTCATTCTCTTGTTTTGATTGGTTTTGTTTTGTTTGATTTTATTATGTCTGATGGTATGGACAGCCATTTTGAAGAAAACTAGAGATATTAGAGTAGCCATTGTTGATTTCCTATTATCTTATTTTAAAGTCCTGTATCACTTTCATTATTTTGTAATGATTAGCATTATTCTATTTTGTTTCATTTGGTTTTATTCTCTTTAAAATAAATTTTTTTTTAGTCTGAAAGGGTCTCATAGGGCACCAGCTCCCACCTAGGACACGTGGGTGCAGGACTCCCTCTCTAGGACATATGGGTGTTCTTCCAGCTCCATCCAACAGTAACAGGAGTTCCACATTCACACAACCCAGGTGTCTACAGGAGAGGATAACAATGTTACCAAATGGACCTCCATCCCCACAGCAGAAGGCAGAACATGGATGTATGCCAGGAAGACAGACATGATGAGATGCAGCACTGTGGGCTATGAAGACGGAAGATGGGGCCACAAGCCAAAGACTCTGAGTAGTTTCTAAAATCTAAAAAAAAAAAAAAAAAGGAAATAGACAGACTGTCCTCAATGGAGCCTCCATGCAGGAATTCAGGCTACTGACATGGATTTCTGGCCAAGGAGATCCATGGCCGACTTCTAGCCTGCAAAGATAATAAATTTATTTTGTCTTAAGGAGTTTGTTACAATAGTCACAGCAAACTAATACAACTACCTAGACAGTGACACTTCCAAACTGCAAAACTCCTCCTTTACAAAGTCCCCAGAGGAAAGCTGGCTGAGGTTTGGAGAAGTGAGAGATGTGGGGGTCTCCACTGTCCTCTGTTGCTAGAGCATTTCTGATACATTCCTGCTGCTGTGCTGAGCATGGTTTAATTCACAAACTCAGCTCCTGCTCTTCCTCATGGCCTCAGGGACTTGTGTGGGGCCTCCAGCCTCATGGGACAACACTGGATACCAGGGATTCTCAGCCTCTACCTAGTCAACTCCCCCACCCAAGCAATGAGCTCTTGGTCAGGATGATAAGATTAATTTTGGAGTTGAGCTTGGGCCTTCAAAAACCACTTGAAATGAAAGGTGACTCAGAGATCCATCTCACCTTTATAAATTAGCATCTATATAAGTCTTCCTATAGAGTATGCTCTTTCTGGGGTAACACCCTTCTCTCTGGACTCATCCATTTATTCCCAAGTCCCCTGCACTGGCAGGCGCTCTGGGGAGGGAGAAAGCCTTCTAAGGGTGCTGAGTGGTCCTTAGAAGCCATGCTATCTGCCAGGCTAGGGAACCAAGCCAAAGGCCTGCCAGCCAATCTTGGAGAACCTGGCAAATGATAAGTGCAGCAAGTAAGTTTTCCCTTTTCTCCCAGAGCCGGAACCCAGGGACATGTGCAAGGCACGTCTGGGCTTCAGTGTAAAAATAAACCCATGGCTGTCAAGCCCCAGCATATTAATGACAATTAATGATTCGTTTTAATCCTCTCCAGCTCTCCGTGGGCATCTGTGACTTGCTCTTGGCTGGACGCCCCTCCCCACACTCCCACCTCCTGCAGAGTCTGCCCATATGCTGAGCTTCTGGGGAATGCAGACTGGGAGGGAAAGTGGGTATGAATGCCCACTATGAGAAACCTGTCTGGCAGACGTCAGTGGGCAGTGCTCCCTGATACCCCTCTTCCCTAGGACCTGCAGGACATAGGCAGCCAAGGAGCTGTGACCAAGGGAACTGAGGCCTCACACATGTGCTGTGGGAGACAGACTTTTCTACTTTGCCCCTTCACTCAGATTCTGCTCAAAAGAACAGCCCAGTGTCACCCCTGCTTGAGCAGCTTGCCCTGCATAGGGCCCTAGGTCCCGCAGGGGAATGGTGGCTGCTCCCAGCCCCAGAAAATGCTACCCTCCTTAGCTGCTCTTCAAGAGACAGCAAGCCCCCTCCATGCATCCCCTACTGAAGTATGAGCCCTCCTCACAGTGGTATGGTCGCCTACCCTTGTCCTGCACACAGTAAGTTGGACAGGCAGAGAACACATCTGTCCAACTGGTGCTGGGTCACAGGTGTAGAATAAATGGCAACAGTCTGCCTGGCTACCTGGCCCCAGAGGAAAGAGGCTGAACCTGCCTCACATGTGCTGCATGTCCAGCGAGCATCAGCTCTCGCCCTTGCCCATTAAGTGACCCATTCCACCCTCCAACCACCTGATGCCCTGGGTACCAGTTACCCACAATATCTGCAGAAAGAAAATAAAGCTTCTATAGCTCAGTCCTGCTCCCATTGCTGCTAGGTGCTAAAGTCAAGGGTGAAGTCCTCACTGTGTCTGCCCAGTTTCCTTACAGTTCTTGGCTCTCCACACGTCAGCCTGTAAGGTCATGTGCCCGAGCAGAGACACTTGGCCTTGAAGAAGCCCCAGAACCAAGAACATTTGTTAAATTTCCATTTTACAGATGAAGAAACTGAGAGCTAAGCACATTCTCAAAGCCACACAGCAGAGCTGGGGCTAAAGTAAACTGCTAGAGAATGATGATGATTTACATGTTTCTGACTGGTCAGCATTATGAGAACAGAGGCAGAGAACTGAAGGGGCCAAGAGGCACTCAGGGGACCTTGGTGAGAACTGGCCCTGAGCTCAGAGGCAGGAAGGGTATTGCTGATGCAGAGTGAGATGGTAAGAAGCTTGGTTTCCTAATCATTGTGCCAGGATTTCTCTGCAAACCTAGGGGTAGGTGCCCAGATGTCCCCAGTCCAACCCCCACATCGGTAACCAACTCACATGGGAGAAGGCAGGGGCCACTGGAGGCTCTGCCAGCCTCCCCCTGCATGTGACATGCAACAGACAAACTCCGCGGAGATAACACACTAGGTTTTTACCTGGTTCCATTTGGTATTAAAACTATGATGGGACAAAAAAGCCCTGAAAACCCAAGTCCTTAAAGACTTTCTCCCCCAATCTCTAATTGGGCACTTAGTTAGGGTGGGAACTAGAGATCCCTGTAGCCATTACAGAGACACACACAATGAGGAAATGTCACCTTCTTAGTCCTATATGGAACATCTGATACTCTGTGCTAAAGTTATACTGGGTTTCTACAAGGTAAATCTTTGACGGCAAAGAAAATCTCCCTCCCAAACCCCTTAGCTGGTCTTAATAAAAAGAATCAGGTCGCTACCACAGACTCAAATTTAACCACGACTCCCATTTGAAAAGCGTAGCCCCCACTGAGGCAGGATGGCAGTGTTGGTAAAATACGTCTCTACATGGCTGATGCTTCCATTTCAGGCAGCGTGGTGGCCCAGTAGGCTCCGACCTGCTACCTCCTCACCCGGCTTTCAGCCGGCTCAGTGCCATTTCCCTCCAGCCTCTCTGTTCACCTGCTTCTCCTCACCTCAGGCCTAGGGGTGATTCCCAGGAGAACCGAATCTCTTTCATCCTTGCCTTTTTTTGATCCCCAAGTCACAGAATCGTGGGACTTTCGACCCAGGTACAGCCTCTCTCGGGTTGAGGTTGCTGCTTTGGAAGAAATCATCAGCCTCTGCCTCCTCACCTAAGGAAACAAACAGCACATGACTCAAGTGTTCTTGAGGAAAGATGGTGATGTGTGAGAAGCCCATCCTTCAACCAGTCCACATGACCAAGAAAAGCCAGGCATGTCTGAGCAGGCACAGACTAGAAACAAAGACATATTGTTGAGTTATTCGACAAATCCTGGATATATATGAATACACACGCATATATACATGCACACACACACACACAGAGCACACATGTGGTACCCTGCAATGGTCTCTGCAGCACACAGGTCCTACCATCCAGTCTCTCTCCAGATCATCGCTCTCCCGAAGCCCTGCATGCTTGGCAGACCTTGGCTATACCAGTGCCTTGCTCATACCCCTCAGAGCCTAGACATGGCCCAAGAATGCAGGTAATCCCTCTCATCTGGCATTCCACACTTCATGGCCTACTCTGCAAACTTTTGCAACTGCCCTGCACCTGTGCCCACCACCCTCCAGCCTACTCATCCCCCGAGCGCATCCATCCTCCCGCTCCCTGTCAATATGCCCATCCTATATCTAGGCCTTGATTGTCTACTCTCCATCTCTACTTGTCAAATCCCATCTTGTCTTGAAAACCCAAGTTAGGTGTTATCTCCCTCACAAACCTAGCCACACTGAGCACAGTGCCTCTAAGGTGGGGACATCTTCACATGGGCCATCTTGAGACAGGATTTCAATGCAACTGATCTGGAACAACCATGTCACCCTGAAAAGCCCCCAAGTCCTGCCTCGTCCCAGCTCCCATCCCATCCCTGATCCAATCTCCACTGATGAGATGAAGACATCAGGTTGAGATGTTTCTTAGATCAAAGACAGCTGGGAGTACAATATGGGTTTTGCCGGGGAAACAGCTCTGCAGCATAGTGCCTGCCTGGCAAGCATGAGGTCGTGAGTTTGATCTCCAATACCAAAAGAAAAAACAGTTGTTTGGTTTTTTTCAGTGCACTAAATTCCTCACTGTTAAAAGAACTGCACCAAAATCCATTCTCTACCTGCCCCGTGCCAGGTCCTCCTCAAGTCTGATGAATCAGTAAAGGAACGAACGAATGAGTGACTCCCTCATAGCTCCTTACAGTTCCTTAGCTCCTGGGCTCTCTCTGAGATAAGGAGCTTGACTCGCTGTGACGCGTGTGCCTCCAGCCCTGATATGCCCTCACAGCCCCTTCACCTTGTAGCCAAGGCAAAAGGAAGGGAAGTCTAAGGAATCTATGCACAGTGAGGGGGTCAGGGGTCACCTGGCTGAAGGACCTACTCCCCCTGCCTTCATCTGGTTGGCTTATGCCTTGATCCTGAGGCCAAGGCATATCCTTGTCTTGGCTTCAGAAGTAACTACAAACACCCCTCGTTTAAGGACTTTAACAATGCACAGACTGTTGTTTAGTGAATCAGTCGTTAAATGAGGAATTGTATATAGTATGCACATTATGATATACAGAACCAAGAGAAACAGTCAAAGGAAACCTCAACTTGGTGAATTTGCCTTTATTTGCATAACTCTTACATATAGTACTGTCATATATAGCAGAACATAAAATGTACAGTGCAAAAATTACTGTCCTATACTGTGCTATGCTGTAGCAAAAGCCACCATAGGGCCACACTGCAGCTCACATTCCTGTGTCATAAATCCTAATGTGGTCAAAAGTCCAAGTGGCAGGTCATAAATCCAAATAGCTGTTAAACGGGTAAGACATTAAATGAGGAATATCTGTATATTTGTTTAAGGTGCATGGTGCATACCTGTAACCTTAGCACTCTGGGAGGCTGAGGCAAGAGAATCACAAGATAGAGCCTAGTCTGGGCAACTTAACAACTTATGAAGGCTCTGTCTCGATATTCAAAAAAATTTTTTTAAAGGCCAACAATGTAAGCTCAGTTTGAAGACACTGTGTTCATTCCCCAGTAATAAAAAACAAAACAAAGCAAAAGTAACTACACACCCAGTTCTCTACTTCCTCCCTAGTCTGGTTTCCTTCTCCCTAGACCCTAGGGTCCCCTCCATATGCATCAGCCATAGGGCCAGGACACTGTCACCAGTGGCCCCTCTAATGCTACCTGCCAATGCCTCTGGCCAATGTCTCCCTTGGCTGCTCCCTGACCAGCTACTGACACTCCCCTGCCAGATTTCTAATGACAGTGATGAGCTCACGTATCACTCGGTTCTTGCCCTCATCCTCTTGGCGCACGTCTAGACTTCACTCTGGGGATGAAAGTTCAACCACACAGTCCTGAGGCAGGAATGGAGGGCTGCAGAGATGGTGAACAATCTCAATGCTTCACCTCCAGTCCTAGCACGACACTGCTTGTCCAAGCTCCCCCTCCCTCATCCCCTACCTAGCACGTCCTCTCCCTGCGCTCCCTCCTCTCTCTGATTGCAAATGAGATTCTCCACAGCACTGTCTAATGTGGCAGCCACTAGCCACAAGCACTTATTTAAATTTAAATTACTTGAAATGAAAGAAAATTAAAAATTCAGTTCTTCAGTGGCACTAACCACATTTCAAGTACCTGATGGCCACAGTGGAGATATAGACTGCAATCACACCCATAGAAAGCACTGCAAGATGGCACTGCTCCCAGGGCCCCTGAGGAGGGAAGATGGCCCTGAATAATGTCACCATGGAGCAGTCTGGTGTTTCCCCCTCTGCTGACCTTTGCAAGTGGCCAGTAAATGACCTTTGATTGGGTTAATCTGCTGGGACTGTGGACTGTTTGTGGCTGCAGTTAGTCCCAACACCAGCCACTTGACTGCCACAAACTAGAAACCCAGGATTCACCCTCCCGGACTGGTCATCTGTGCCCCCTCCCCTGGGCCCCAGCAGGTAGGACGAAGGCCAGGATTCCAGGCTCCTATCTTGACCTTCCTCCCTCCTACACGAGTCTACAGCTCTTTGAGATCCTTCTGCCAACCTCTGCATTTCTTGCCAAATCAAGATACTAATTCTATATTTATTTACTGTCTTTCCTGAAGTGAACTCCTTTTGAATTTGAATAAATATATTGAATAAATGCAAAACCAGTATTATTTCCTGTATTAGTCATGGTCCTTCGGAGACACAAAACCAATAGGTTATATAAAGAAACATACTATAAAGAGTTGGCTCAGATCTGTCTGAAAAATTGAGAAGTCCCAAAATCTTTAGTGACCAAGCTGGAGATCCAGAAGAGCCAGTGGCATACTTTCAGAGGCCTGAGGCCGAGGGGAGCTGACAGTATAACTCCAGAGCAAAGGCTAGTATGCTAGAGACCCAGGAAGAGTTAATGGTTCAGTCTGGAAGCCGAGTAAAACCACTGTCCTAAACTGGGCATGGTGGCACATGCCTGTAATCTCAGTCCCCTGGCAGGAGGATTGCAAGTTCAAACCTAGCCTAGGTAAATTCTCAACTTAGAAAGACCTACTCACAAAATTTAAAAATTTAAAGCTTTGCAGTGCAGTGCTTATCTGATATGAGCAAGGCCCTGGGTCTCACCCTGACAACTGACAAACAAAGACAAAAAACAAGTCCTAGCTCAGGACTCAGGCAGGAGGAAAGGTCTCTTTCCTCTCGTCTGGGAGGCTCAGCTTCTTTGTGTTCTGTTCATGCCTTCAACCAAATGGATGCATTCCACTCACCTAGTCTGCTTGATGCAGTCCTTTGATCTAAATGTTAATCGTACTCAGAACCCTCCACAGACACACCCAGGCTAATATTTGACCACATGTCCCTGTATCTCATGGCGAGTTTAACGGACACACAAAATTAACCATAACACTTGCAACAAATTAAAGATAAATATGATGAAAGCCTAACACTATGATTAAATCCAGCTGAGATCTGCAGTCTGTGTTAAGCAGAGTCTGAGGTTTGATATTTGTTCTCTTTAGGAAAGAGATGGGCAGTTATTATCAGGAAGGTGCTAAAGGCAAACTGATACCATATGGGGACTTTCAGTTTAAAAGTACCCAAAGTGTGCACACCTCCCATTGTGTGACTCATGTGTCCAAAGCATCCCTGTCTGTCCTACCTTAGTTATCTCCAGGGTCCATGAGAAGGATCCAGCACGTTCAGGGGCCAGATTCTAGACTATGGGTCTCTGGAGGCTGAGGCCACTGCTTAATGACATTTGTGCTCTCCTAGTACCTTTCTTTCACACAGGAGCCACTCAATAAATGGCAAATGAGTGAAGCGTGGGCCAGACCATTCACTGACCTACTTGGTGGTTTCTGTCAGAGGCAGAACATCCTAACAAAGGAAACGGGACTAAAATGTTAAACCACACTAATGGTTCTGTCTACCGAAAAGCTCTTGTGGCACTTAGGGGCAGTGCTCTGTCTAAAGGAATTAAAACAGTCAATATCTCCAGGGCCAGATTAAGGCATTTTGAGGCTCAAACTATGGTTCACGTCATCCAAACACCAGAATGTATTTTCAGAGAAAGAACACTCACTGGGCATTCATATCTACACAGAAATAAAGCCACATATTTACACAAATGTAGTGTATTAGAAGAAAAGAAAAAGGGAGGGGAAGAGGAGGAGGAGGTAGAAAAGGCAAAGAAATGGAAAATGAGGAAAAACAAAGAAGAAATGGGAAAGGGAAATGGACTGCCTAAAATTTGACCCTGGCTCTCCGCTGAGTGAAACTCATCAGTGAGTTTCCCTCTCACAACAGGGGCAACCTATTGTGATTCAACTTCCTTTTTAGATGTTCAAAATTCTGGATCATTTATATCTTAACAGAGACCCCTAAAAACACCCAGCGCTTGCACATGCCCACAGGAAAAGCTAAGAAAAGTCACTCTCATGCATAACCAGGAACCACTTGGGGGACCCTCCAGCTGATAAAGCCTCCGTGTCACCTGGGACCTCCTGGGCTGGGCGAATTCTCCAAGGTAAATGCAGGGCTGTAGGTGCTGTTTTAAAAATTCTTACAAACCTAATAGATATCATATATTTCAATGCAACAGAACCTACTAACTTCTCTGAAGCTCTGTATCAGGGTCCTGTGCTTACTTCTAACATTAAAGTCTATTTTTATTTCATCTACCCCCAAAGGAATATGAGGTCCTTACATTCAGAAACCAAGCATTTGCCTGATTCTGTTTATTTTTAATATCCTCAGTGCTCGCCCCAGACCCATAAGTGAGTAGATGAAGCAAACGAAGCACAACTGCGGTGACTATTCTCATCACACACTTCCTTATGTGTCTTTTGAGTTATCAAAATGTGAAGGCGAATTCATTAGTAGTAAGTGGAGATTATTTAGAAAAAAAATCACTCAAAACAAGTAAAAGAATAATGAAAAGGGTGCTAGGCAACAAAGAGGCTGGAGCCTTTGACAAGACAGACACTTTTGTCCCCACACACAAGATCTAAGAAACCCGAAACTCCCCAGGGAGCCTGGCCCCAGGGATGTCTGCTTCTAAGCTGCCAGCTCCTAAGGCAGCGTTTCTGGAAGGGAGGCACTGAGCCCCTAGCATAGACGGCTAGGAAACCCACTAAAGTGCAGGTTGCTAGGCTAACCCCAGAACCAGAAAGTCTGATCCTTGCAGACCTGGATGTGGGAGTCTAGAATTCTCAGAAGTGCTCTGGGACATTCTTAAGCATGTCCTGGTTGGAGAACCTATGCTCCGAGGGTTTCTGGCAAATCCCATTCTGGTGGCCTGCGCCCAGAGCTGGGGGATAGGCTGGAGCAGCCATCTCATCCCCACACTCCAGCTGTGAGCGCTCATCCCTCACCTGGGACCCATAAACACTGTGTTAGAGAGAAGCTGTAGTGAGAACTGGGCATGAATCATGCTCCTCTGCCCTCCCCATCCTATCTTCCCTTAAGGAAGGCCCTGACCCCTGGGACTGCTCACCAGCTATTTCAATAAACTCCAACCGGCCCTTTATCAGATGGTCTTAGTCAATTAGAACTTCATCAGGAATCAATTTGTGAGGCCCAGCTGAGATGTAACTATAGATCAGTGCAATGGCAACTGATTACCCCGCTAATGGAATATTCCATTGATTAATTGAGTATTTAAATCTTTCAGAACGTGGCTCTGCTTGCTGCCATTGTCGCTGAAGAAAAGGGGTAGGAGAGGGTCTCAGTCTAAGAGGAAGGTGATGGTTTTTATTCATGGGGTAGCTCTCCACAAAATAACCCCCGGTGAGCCTGGGTTCTCAGAAAACAGGAGCGGTACAGGATCTTCAGCACAGGGCTCAACCTTCCACTGCAGGTGGCAGGGAACATCCTGCAAGGTGACATGTCAGGCACCTCCAAGAAATATCTACACTGGGAGCCCCATGAAAACACAGCTTCCTAGGCCTGCTCCCTAATCTGGTAGAGCAAATCTGTGCTGCAGCCGAGACTGCATTCCTAGCAGGCTTCGGAATGAAGCTGGAATCACGCTTTCATTACATTTTCCTACAATTTACAAACATATGCTTTAGCAAGTAGGGGGACAGACATTATCTGATAACCTACTTGGGGTGTGCTACAGTCTGAAATTTTAAAACAGACATTGTCATTGCCACAGCAGTCCTGACAACAAATCTATTGTACACACATGCTACATCAAAGAAGAGGTGGGTGTTTACACATTTTACTGAGATCTTTGATTAAGAATGAGGTTTGAGCCAGGTGTGATGGTATATTCCTCTAATCCTAGTGCTCTTCCAGGCAGAAGCAGGAAATCAGCAAGTCTGAGTCCAGCCTGGGCAAGTTAATGACTTAGTAAGACCTTGTCTCCAAGTAAATTTTTTCTTTAAACAAGAGTTTTGAATGTAGCTCAGTGCAAAAACCTAGTGACCAGTTCCCAATATAGAAAGAGAGGCAGTAGGGAGAGAAAAGGGAAGGGAAGGGAAGGGAAGGGAAGGGAAGGGAAGGGAAGGGAAGGGAAGGGAAGGGAAGGGAAGGGACACAGTAAAGTTTGGTTTGGGGGCTCTATCCTGACTCCAGTTCTTAGCTGGGGACTCTGCTTCTCTGTTAAGTTTCCAGTTCTAAGGAATCCCATTTCTGCATCACAGATAGGTTTGTGATAAGAATGCACACTTAACATGGAGCTTGGTACACAGTAAAAACACAATAAATAGAAGCTACTACTATTATTATACTGATACCTGAAAAGGTCTCAGACGTCAGCTTCCCTCTGAGGAATCTCTGTTTGATGGGATGTAGACAAATCTGCTTAAGGACTGGGAAGAGCAGGGGAAAGCACCATCTCCTCTGGGTTGCTGGGCTGGGTTTTCCCCTCAGCCTGATTGTGGAGCTGAGGACATCCAGGACACTAAGGGCTTGAACCAAATTCTCCATATCGGGCGAATCATAAAGGAAAAGGAGAGAGGAAAGGGAATTGGCATTCACTGCAGGCTTATGCTATGCTATGCAACTTTCATAAGTGATCTCATTTAATCTTTGCTGGAGCATCCACGATCAATATAATTATTCCCGTTCTCAGATTTGGAAACTGGGCCCAAAAAGATTAACCCCAGACAGTCATCTGGTGGGAAGGAATGGGAGTCCAGATTTATTGTCTTTAAGTCTCCAGTTCTACCATGCCAAGTCATGTCCCAGCTCTGGGCTTCTATGCAGGTATGGTGTGTGCAGTTCTATGCAGGTATGGATGTGTGTTTGTGAGTGGCACTGCACTGCCATCAGACACAACCAGATGGAGGTGCATATCCATGCTGCACTGGCATGATGCAGCCTCTGCATTCAGAGCACACTGGAGTAAGTTATTCCAGTCACTCAGAGTCCTGCCTATCCCTCAGGGCACTTTAACACCAGGGTCCATATTGGAGTCTGCTCTTTTCCTGACAAATACAGATTGCTTCACTAGACCTACAATTTTCCTGTGAATGACTTGTGAAGCACAAAGAAGGGCACTGGGTCTTGAATTATTTTAGCCTGCAAACCACTGCAACAAGGGAAAAGATTCCATAAGCTACTTATTACGCAGCTCTTGAAAACAAAAGTCATCCCTGGAATTAACAAGTGGTGTTTGATTTTCAGAAACTGTCAGTGGTAACGTGTTTATTCATGCCACACCAAACTGGACCCACCATCATCTTACAACAATTAGTCCTAAATGAATGTGGTGGTACATGCCTGTAATCCTACCATTCTGGAAGACTGAGGCAGGAGTGTCACAAGTTTGAGTCCAGCCAGGGGTACTTAGTGACTTAATGAGATCCTGCCTCAAAATAAAAGTAAGTAAATAAAAAGCATTGAAGATGAAGTTGAGTGTAATGGTTCTGAGTTCAGCCTCCAGTCTTGCAGAGAGAGAGAGAGAGAGAGAGAGAGAGAGAGAGAGAGAGTCCTAAAAAAGAAGAATTCATCAATCTATATCTGAGAAGTTCCAACTCGGACAGCATTTTTCTTATAATGACTTGAGCCAAAATCTTCGGAGGTACTAAAAATCTGAGAGGGTAAGATACTCACCTAAATATGTCTCTCCTCAGCCCCAACTTTCATGAATACAGTTTCCCACATCTTTATTTCAACTGTTTTGGACACCTGTGATATGAACCAGTGTATTCTTATTCCTGTTGCACTATACTGGATATCCACAGGATTGATTCCAAGCAGGCTCTTCCCCTGATCTCACGCTATGTACCCTCAGTTCTAATGTGTGATTGCAAAAGACATTCTCTATTTGACAGACAGGATTCTTTTACAGAGAAGGTACCTGTCCTAGACGTGGATGTCGCCTCAAAGGTAATTTGAGCCAAAGCAGACAAAATATGCCATAGGCAACTTTTCATAGCCAGGTGGAGAGAAGACTGGGCCGGCATGAAAAATTAAAAAAGCAAAGATCATAATTTAGCCTGTGGTATCAGGCCACACTCCACCTAAGCCTTTGAAGACTTCCGGCATGTCCTGTGTGAGTTCTGCCAACTGCAATTTCATCTTGGCTGATCCCTGAGCCAAGAAGAGCTAATAAGACCACTTATTCCAATCATCCTCCACTGAATGAGACAGAATTCAGTGACCTGGAACTTAAGAGGTGACCTGGAACTTGGACATGCTCTTCTAGGTGGACATGGGGCCAATGTGACCCCCCGGAGACTTTTAAGAATCTGTCCATACCCAGCACCCTGGGAATGATGTTGAGTCCTGGATCCTGGATCCTTGAATCCACTTCAGTTCTCACCAAGAGCTGAGCTGGAGCCTGAACTTCCACTAATCTCTGACTCATGGAAGAAAGTGGAAGAGACTCCTTAGGATTTCTCTCCAGCCACCACCCAGTGTCACATGCTTAAGGTGGTAGATGAACCAATGAACAGATAAGTGAAAATACTTTCGGATGCAGGTAACAGAACATATATGATAAAATTAATCACGAAGGGTATTTAGTTACTCCTGTGGTTTGAAAGCCCCCATCAAAACTCACAATGCAATGTAATCCCTATTGTGAGGTGTTAGGAGAGTGATTTAATCTGACTATTGTATTTGGATAGGCACATGGTGAAAGTAATTAAGATTAAAGAAGGCCATCAGGCTAGGCCCTAATTCAGTGGGACTGTGGCTTCATAGAAAGACAAGGAAGTGAAGAAGCCAGTCAAGGACATTATGTCTCACCTCTCACCATGTGGTGCCCTGAGTCTCCCGAGTCTTATAGTAGTAGATGAGGTCCCCCTTCTTTGGACTTTCCAGCCTCCATAACTTTCAAAAATAAATTTCCTTTTTTTAAAAAGCTGCCCAGTTTATGGTATTCAGTTATAGAAACAGAAAATGGACAGGACATTTACTTAACATAGCAAGAACAGAAGCAGGAAAGTTGAAGTCCATCTGGTAGCTCATCAAAGTCATCAAGGAACCAGGCTCTTACACAGGCTCTAACAAGGAACCAGTGTCCTCACTTGTTATCAGTTTACCTCAGGCTTGTCTCCTCATGGCTCCAAGGTGACTGCTATGCTTCCAAAAATTATGTCTTTATGTCATATTCATAATAAGGGGAAAATGGGACTTTTTCTCTTCACATGTCTCTTTTTAGTAGAAGGAAAAACCTTTCTTAAGAACTTCCCTTCGTATTTCCTCACTGGTGAAGATTAGATTCCACTGCCTGTACCTTGGGACCAAAAGGCCTGGGAAAGTGACACTTTTAACAGAGTAGAAGGACAACTCTAACAACAAGAAAGGACTTAATATACACAGAGATCTTAAGTAGACAATCAATGGCATTTGTCCCATCTGGTCAGATGGGCATTTATCTGGATAAGAGGGAGCACAAATGTCTCTTAGACATGTAAAATTCCTTCTTTAATGAATTTAGAGCTTAGTATGGTATAATTTTTTATTTAAAAAAGCAAAACAGAATAAAAGGATAGAAATGATACAGGATTTCAAAAAATAACATTACAAAATCATCTTTAGTTGGTATTTACATATTGTTATCTTAGAAGTAGTTGTTCAAGTTACAACAATCTCTAGTGTAAAAAATAAAAAATAATAACAAAAAACTGAAAGAGAAATAAGATCCAAAATATATAATAGATACTGTAATAATGAAAGGGAAAAGAAGTGCTCAAAAGGAAAGACTAGCTTGTAGATATACACATATAACTGTATGTATGCTTAAGTGTGCAACACAAATAACCATATTACTAAGTTTTTGATAGTTCATTAAACAGAATAGTCTGTGCCATCATTGTTTGACATAAATTAGCATGGCATAAATTTTACAGAACAATTTTGATGTGAGAGATGAAAGGCCATGTCAGGCACAGAGTTTGGACATATGGCAGGCAAGAATGGCAGACCCACAAAGAAAAGCCTACTGCAGCCAGAGCTGGAGTGGTGACAAGTGTCAGTGCTCCATGCTCCACATGTTGCTGTGCAGTGTGTGTGTGTGTGTGTGTGTGTGTGTGTGTGTGTGTGTGTGCTGCGCTGGTGCAGGACAACATGATGGTTCCTTGAGAATATCTACTTCAGTGTTTATGGGTGACAAGTGTACAAAGAAGGACATGTTCCCTAGAGCAAGCAGAGGACTCTGCAGGAGTCTGGCCACTGCCCACACCTCTGGGCATTCCCAAACATTCCTGTTACATCCTTGCCCCATGTATGCCCTTGCTGTCTCTTCCCTTATGCCGGGTATGCAATGAAAACCTCTGAACCCAGGGGCCCAAACTTCATGAATAATTTCTGATGGGCCAGAAGAAACAACTATTTCTTGCATCCTTCTTCCCTCATTCCATCCTTCTACTTTTTTTTTTTAATTTTATTTAAGGAGAAAAGAAAAAAAAAGCAGAGAAAGGGTACAAGTTATACAGATTTGCAGAAAAAAAATGAACAGTAGGAAATCACTAGTTAATGGATTACATATTGTCATCTTAGAAATAATTGTTCAAGTCACAAAATTAAAGCTTGTAAAGTGGACATTCCATCAATGATACTGCAAACAGTTCTGTTCAATGATCCAATAAAACTCTGTGATATCATATTCTATATTATACACTTAAATATACATGCAGTTATATAGTTTAGAGCACTTTCTTTTCCTCTCTTTTGTACAATGACTATTACATATTTTGGGTTTCATTGCTCTCACGGTTCTTATTACTTTTTTGGAAGAGAGTAAAACCAAATGTGACATAACAGAACAGAATCGGTCAAGTCAAAAGGGTGGACATAATAGATAATGTGAAAACATAATACAAGGTGATCAACAATGGTTACCATAATGCCTCCCGCTATCTCTAATAGAATTGCCGATACCATTAGTTATAATACAATTGAACAAAACAGTAAAGAACAAAACCGACAAAACCAAACCATTGGAGACATTGTAGGTCTTCAAAAGTAGATAAAAGTCAACGAGAATGGGCGTTATAATGAATCTCATTATCTTCACAGCTGATGCCTAAATTTTCGAACCTGATACTATCCAGCAAAACAGAATAGGGGAACATCAGTTAAAAGTAGGGAACATCAGTTAAAAACCAGATGGTGAGAGTAATACAGGGCTTTAAATCGAGGTAATGGAAAGTCAAAGTGGGTTACTATAATATATCCTGCTATTTTTTTCCTTTAATTAAAAGGATAAAAATTTTTAAAAAGTATTAAAAAAGTAAATAATGGAGTGGAGATTGAGATAAAAGAGGGCATAACAACGAAACAGCACAGATCAAAACATAACCATTTAAGCAGAATAGTGTTTTACCACCAGATAATCCTAACCTAAAAGTAGTTACCATATTGTCTCTTTCCTTGAAATCCTTGAGTACAACTTCGTATACTGTAGCATTAAGTATATCAAAACAATGTAAAACCATTTAAGAGAATGACAGCATTACAGAGTATTTAGAATTGACTAACAGAAACCCATTAGGACATAGGTCAGAGAGAAGTAGATGACAGATAAATATGGGTCACTTGCCTACTCCAGTGAGATCTCTTGCCATCATGAAGGCCCAGATTGGCAAATAATTTCTTTACTCTGACCAAGCTCTGTAGGAGCCAAAAAGAAGCCATGGGCTCCACAGGGGAAACATCGTAGGGGGCCTGCTCTGTCATGTGCATGAACTGGGTGTCCTGTGGGCAGTGTTGTGACTAGCAGAAATGAACACACCCCAATACAGACCATGCTCTATATGGTTCCCCTGGGTGATTTAAGTTTCTCTGTTTTCCCGTGGGCTTTGAAAAAGCTGTATGAGGTTCTGGGTGCTAAAGGCAAGTGGTTTAGGGTATGGTGTGTGTGTGTGTGTGTGTGTGTGTGTGTGTGTGTGTGTGTGTGTTGTGGTCAACAGAACCAAACATGGACACCTTGAGTCAGTGATTAGGTTTTTCATTGCTCTGAGTGCTGTCACCAGAATGCCACTGTTGCCCAGGACAACTGCAGAAACAACTGGTTTATGAGCTGAGTTTGACTTGGTTCTCCCAGGTCACCAGCCTCTCAGCCCCAGCAATGCACCCTGGCACAGGACATGCTGGCAGGAAGCCCACATGCACAGGCCCCTACACAAGCTGTCAGCTACATCGACTCAGTGAAAACACTGCTCCCCGAGGTCTCTGACCTCCAAGCAGCAGGTGCTGTTGCCTCTATTCTACAAAAGAGCCAGCAGGTAACCTTCCTAAGGTCATACAGCTGCTCAGTGACTGAATATGGATTTGGTGTCTAACCTTTCCAACTTAAAATTCTTCCATGTATAAGGTCTCCATTTTCCCCGGGATGGGATGGAGATCTCAGAGCACCAGAGGGTAACAGAAGACAGCTTCTGTGCCCAATATGACTGGAACATTTTTGCAGCATGAGAAGCTCTCTTCTCCCATGGCAACTAGTTGAGGTTTCAGCTGCTAACCCCAACCTCCAGGACTGTGGCTGTCTAGGCCAGGCAAGACTGCATTGCCATCCCTGGCTGCAAATTCTTTCACTGATAAGCCCTCAATCCCTCTTTCTCCCTAGCTTCTTATTTTTCTGAGGAGCTAGCACAATTGATTGTAAAATAAAAATCTCTGGCTTATGTACAAGGGAATTATTCAGAACGGTTAAAAAATTACGATGAGCATTATTTCCCACTACCCTTACTTTGTTATCCTACTTGAAGCACCACAAGACCACGGTTGCCCTGACGTGTGGCATCACGTGGGAACAGCTGGTTCAGGTGGCAGTGTGTGTGGCAGTTCCTGGGTGTCCTTGCTCTGAGTGGATACAGACCACAAAGGACAAAGGCTTGTGAGTCTGCAGAGCTGAAAAGGGTGTTTGATAACAATCAAGTACAACTGCTTCCTCTGTTAGCAGGGGAACATGAGGGAAGTTCCATCTAGAGAGAGTAGGGGACCTTGACAATTTGTGAGTCAGGGTGAGCAGAAAGCTCATGGAAATCCAGAGGAAATTCAGGCAAAAAAGGAAACATGCCGGCCCCACCTGGAGACAAAACACTGTTTACTATGTCAAAAATGCTCCTCTGGAAATTAAGCTTGTATTTTCCTCTACCTAGGGAATGACGTAGTGGAAAGGCTTCCCGGACAGATTTAGAAATTTAACCCTGAAAGGGTAAATGGGTTAATTGACTTGCCACTACCATAACCAATCAATTTAAAAAGAGGAAAAGTTCATTTGGCTTCAGTGTATGATCAATGGGCCCCACTGCTTTGGAGCCTTGGTTAGGCAACACACGTGGCGGGAGCATTTCATGGAGAAAAGAGATGACTTTGTGGCTGGGGCATGAAAGAAAGAAAGAGGCCAGTGCCCCACCATCTCCTCTGAGGTCACACCCCATGGCTGTGGATCTTCCAGTGGACCCCATTTCTTAGAGACCTTCCAGTAACACAAAGCTGAGGATCAAGCCTGTGACACATGAGCCTGGAGGGATATTCCAAACCCAACTATAGCAACGAGTGACCCTGTGTTCAGCAACATGGGCCCAGAGAAAGCTCCTTTGAGAAGGCAGGTGCTGGTGGATCTGTTTTTGTTTTGAGGATGTGAAAAAGAGTCTAAGGAAAAGGGATATGATTAGGTTTTAAGTTCCAGAGCAGCATACACCTAAACCAACTCCAACCCAGGACAGTTTAGCAGGTAGAAAGACACGTTAAGAGGCACTGTCCCGTTAAACATAGACTGTGACTTAGGATATGCAGAGTGACAGGGAGGTGACAGAAGTCTGCACAGGACACCAAATTACAATGCAGAGAGAAGAACCAGTCTCTTCTGCTCTGGATGCCTGCTTCTGGATGATGGAACACACTGCAGTCTGCCTTGTATTAGTACAAGCTACTTTGGCCTGCCTTGTCCTTCTTTCTATAACATGACTTCCTCGAGGGCCAGATACAGTCCTGAATGATTTCACACTTTGCACCTGTGGGTTGCCTTATAAATTGGATGGTGGTCTTGATTGACCCAAATTGGGATATTTAGAAGATTCAACAGATCTCTAACAAGGTAGTTGGGATGTTGCCAGAGAGGGTTATCTGAGGGCCAATGGATATCTCAAAATGGTGTATATATCAGTGAATTCATCAGTCCAAAACCTGGTTCTCAATCTGAGAGGCTCAGAAACTTGATGTATCAACACACTAAAAGTTGGTCTGTTACTTGGGACAATTTATGTCAACTGACTTTAGAGATATTTAAATGGACTTTGTTGATTAATTTATATTGAAAACTATTCTAAATATAAGTATGGTATAGACAAAAGTGCCTTGGAGTATCTGACTAGAGAAAGCTCTCTTGATTGAGACCCTTTCATCCGCATTTAACACACTCAAGCATCTCTTTCACCTAAAAAAAAGAATGCATAACAACCCCACTGGAGTTTCTGCATTAGCTATCTCCTCCCCCCTTTGGAAGGTTCTAGTAAGAATTGTTTATTGTCTCAAATTTTCCTGCTGACCACTCCTCAGTCCACTTCAACATGGCTTCTGTCTAGCAGTGACATTTGAGATACATATGAAATACTATACTATTTGAGATAATATGGTCTGGAAATACAGGCTGGAACGGCTCTAGAGCCTCCTGATGTCTGGGAGTCTCCTTTTTGTTCCTAGACCATTAAGAAGTTCATAGATGGCCAAGGACAGAACACTGGGGGGTAGGATGGTGGGAGATTATTTATGGGATTTGGGTTATGTCTCAGTCCCTTTCCTTGTAACTAAGACATAATGCCTGACATTCAAAATTTAAAAGAAAGGTTTATTTTGGCTCTTATTTTCAGCTCATAGTTGGGCAGCTCCGAGTTAGGAAAGCATGGTAGAAGGATCTGGCGGAGGATAACTGCCTATGTCATGGTGAGCAGGAAGCAGAGAGAGCTATGAAAGGAGATACAGGATTCCAGGTCATGCCCCAGCAACCTGTCTCTCCTGACCATGTTCCACCTCCTAATAAAAAGTCAGCTATAGCACCTCCATGGCACAATCATCTTCCAAAAGCCCTTCCTATAAATTCATGAGACTTGGCCTGGGGATTTAGCTCAGCAGCCCAAGCACTTGCTTGATAAAGGTGAGGTCATGAATTCAACCCCCCCCCCATACCTAAGTAAATAAATAAATAATCCATGAGGCCTTTGGAGGACATCTAGATATAAACCATACCAGCACGTTAGCTGTTTATCAACCTGAATGTAAATATTTCAATATTTTAATACTTACAAGACTGTATCATTAGGTGTGGTTTGAATACCAGCATTACTCCATGACTCCACATAAATAAGCAGCTCTTGGCCATCCATGATTCTGGCCACCTATTAGTTCTGCATTGCTAAGTCTGATAAGAATGTTTCTCAATCCTTACCTTATTTGATCTCACAACTACATCTGACTCTCTTGACAATTCCCTTCTTGAAACACCCGTTTCTCTTCTCTTCCATGGCCTTACACTTTCCTGGATTTCCTTCTACAATCTTTGCAGTTCTTTTTCAATATATCTTTCTAGAACATTCCATTCTGCCTGGTTATTAATTTTGTAATTCCCAACTGTTCTTTCTTCAGTGATCTTCTCTTCCAGTGTTATTATTTCTCCTTCAAAAAATGTACCCATGTCTATGTGTTCAATTTTAACTTACACACCAATTAAGCAATATTTTATATCACTAGCCTAGAACTTTCCTCCAAGCATTAGGTTATCCATTTAAGTATCACAGAAATACTTCAGGAGAAAATATTATATCCTTCAGTATCTAATGGTATTAGTTCCAAGATCTCCTAAAGACACCAAAAACTCTCTTAAATAGTGTAAAGTTTGCATTCAACATACACACATCCTCCCAAGAGCTGTCAAATCATCACTACATTACAAGCAAATGTTATGCAAATGGTTATTATACTTTATTGTTTAGGAAATAATGACAAGAAAAATATCTGCACTTGTTCAGTACACACACAATTTGTTCCCTAATATTTTCTACCTGAAGTTAGTTGAATATACAGAAGTAGAACCTGAGGATTCAAATGTATCTGTGAAGCACATATCTGTCACGAGCTAGAGTATATCTAGAATACATATTTTAAACTGTGAAAATTCAATAATAACACACTTACCAAATGGGCAAAATATTTGAATAGATGCTTTTTCTAAGACATACAGATGACAAATAAACATGTGACAAAACATTCAACATCGTCTAGTCACTAGGGAAATACAATGCAAAATTATAATAAAATACTGCTTCACATACATTTAAAAGGTTAACATTAAAAATATTGACAACATTCAGTGCTGGCAGAAATGTGGGGCAGTTGCAATTCTTGAACACTGCTAGAAGAAATGCGCACTGGCACAGCCACTTCAGAAAGCAGTTTGACAGTATCTCATAGTTATATATATATATATATATATATATATATATATATATATCATTTGGTCTGGCATTCTTCTATTTATCACCTCTTGCTGCTGTGAGGCCCCTTGGGGCTGAGCAAGCACACAATGGTGGGTCTAATCTGGGGAAAATAAAGCAAGGGAAGAATATTAAACAGATGCTAAAAGTGGGCTGGTTTGCAGACAACATGGTCAAGAAGTCTAGTAGATGTGACTCCTTGGCCGAGTGGGGAAGGGCAGGAGAGGGCCAGTATAGGGTGTGGACTGGGGCAGTTTCTAGGGTGCCAGGTGAAAAAGTAGTACTTAACCGCACCTCCACCATGCACCTCCAACTGTGACAGTTTATGGGATATATTTTACTTATGGGCAAACCAGAGAACCACTGCAGAAGGTGAATAAGATGCATGGTGCTGGAACACACATGCTGAATCAATACTGAATGCCAAGGCTCTTCTGGACTAGTGATGAGGTTGGGAATGTAGAGCTTTTGAAAAGAAAGACATAAAAGACTTTTAAAATACCACTTCAATTTTAAAACTCTCTTTAAAAAAAGTAAACTGAGCTCCCCAAAGGCTTTGGCCTCCATACGGTGGTCCTCCGTCATCTGCAAAGGATACATTCCAAGACCCTCAGTGGGTATCTGAAACTGTAGACTATATTGAACCCATGTATAGACTACATCTTTCCTTATACATGCATGCCTAAGATAAAATTTAATATATAAATTAATGGGTTAATGACTATAATAAAATAAAAAATATACTGTAATAAAATTATATGAATATGATGTCTCTCTCAAAATATTGTACTGCATTCACCCCTCTTCTTGTGGTAACATGAGATGATGCAGTACCTACATGATGAAAAGGAGAGAAATGAATGACACAAGCATTGTGAAATAGGTGATTACAATAGAGTCACCTGAACACAAGCACTGAGATACCACAGCAGTCAAGCTGATGACCATGATAGCTACGTGACTGACAGGAGTGTAGCAAATACAGTATGGATACACTGCACAAAGGGATGATTTATGTCCTGGGTCTAATGGAGGAAGAAAGCACAAGATTTCATTATGCTACTTAGAATGTATGCAGTTTAAAACTCATGAATTCTTTATTTCTGGGGTTATTTATTTAATACTTTTGGACTACGGTTAACAGCAAGTAACCAAAACCAGAGAAACTGAAATGGCAGATAAGAGGAACTTCTGTAACTCCCCAAAGTTGACCATGACAATGCTGGGGCCCAGATCACTGCTGTGTGGAAGCCTTCATGTTCCACCCACACCTCTGATATTTCCAGATACACTGAAGCAGGGGAAGGCATCACACAGGGAGAATTGTCAGGCAGACTGGATAGGACACACCAGCCCAGAAGCAGGCTGCCTCCACCTCTGGGAAGATGTGGGAGCAAATTAATCTGTCATTCTAAATTTGATATTCTTATCTTTATAACAATGTCATAGGAGGCCTGGATTCACCTGGCTTGATTTGAGAAAAATTAAAATAAAACCCATGCAAAAGAGTTAGTACAGTTTCTGGCATGTAGAAAAAAACCTCAATAAATATAAGTCACTAATAATAACAAAAAATAAATAAAAATTAACTTTTAAAATAGAAGGAGACGAAATATTATTGCTGTCCTTAGCCTTAAAGGAATGGAAGATTAAGCATGGATTGGAGTTGCAGGATCCATTACTGGCGTGGGAAAAACACTGAAGGCTCTTGAATCTCAAGTACTATGTTTATAATTTACTCTCAGTGATCTTGCTGAGGTGATTAATTTATATCATCTCTGTATTCTCTTTCATTAATATCTCTCCCTCCCTTAATCAGGCATTCAAAACAGTTCCATCTATTTCACTAGTCTTTTCAAAGACCAAGCTTTTGGTTTTATTTATCTTCTCTAATATACTCTACTTTTTATTTTTAATCACTTCTTTATTTTAATGTTATATTGCACTTTTCCTTGAGTTTATTCTAATTTCTTAAGTTCCTAATGGCAGCCCTTTGGGGAACAGGAAGATCTATCGACGATTAATAATAAAAGCACTTAAAGCTATAAATTTTCCTAAAAAAGTGTTCACTGTGTCTCATAGACCTGAAGACTTATATACTATCTAAAGAAAGACTTCTAAACACAAATGAACATAAATTTGGGTGCTTTAAGAACGTGATCACAAGTTCAAAATTAATGATGCACAGTTGATGTATTAATACATGACTACCTGTTTATCTTCTCCCTCACCTACCCAGTGTCCAGGCCTGTACCACTTCTCCCTGGAAGCTGACACTAACAACTTCTCAAGCTCATTCTTCCAGTAACCTCTACAACCTTCTAATTACCAATATGATCTCATCGCTGTTCCTCCCCTGAAACCCTTCAGTAGCTTTCTCAGAACAGGACGTTTACAGCACAGCAGATCCAAGGCTGTGTCTAGACTCTGCCCACCTCCAGCCTCAACCACACTTACTCCCCAGCTCTACCTGCTCTCATCCCTCTTAACCCTACAGATCCAAGCATGGTGTTAACCCTGCATCCTCCTGCCATGCCCGTACAGTCTCCATGATCACCTCATCCAACTTAGGAGCCACCGACGTCTGCTGCCTCCCTGGCACTGTTCCCATGCTTTGGGAAGCGCCCCTAAACTTTCACAGTCACCTGGACATCGCTCTTCCTTTGGCCTCACCACTCTGCATTCACATAAGCTGACTTCTTGTCTATCTGTCTCATCATCCCTCTAATGTGGAGCAAACACAACATTTCTTGTAACCTGGGCCCCCAGTCCCTCTCAGTGCTGAATCTGATCTTGACTGATTAGCACTTCTGAGCTGGTGGCCTGAAGGGTTTTCTAGCTTAGGCTCTGGTTTTTTTCAGAGCCAGGAGCAAATAGGGTCCCTTTCTTGACCGTAGGTGCCACCTGCATAGTGGTGACGACAGGAGGTGGCAACATCAAGTCTCCAGAAAACATCAAGCCTAGAATAGAAAGCAGTCCTTTTCACGTCTCATTGAAGCACAGGAAGCTGGCTGAGATCCAGTCTTTATCAGGCCCTTTGCATTTGGTAAGAGCTATCTACCCTCAACGCATTATTCTCTGGAAGCTGAGGCTTGGAGTGGTGCTTCTCAGAATTTAGTGCCCACACAGATCACCAGGATCTTGTGTAAACAAGATCCTTTGGCTGCTTTGCTGAGTGATGCTGCTGGTGCAATGTAAGGGGCCCCTTCACCTTCCTTCTTGCCTTCCAGTCCTCAAGGAAGCACCAGCAGAGCTTTGTGCAGAAACTAACCTGTCCTACAAGTCTACACTGTCCAAATAATAGCCACATGTAGCTAGCATGATAGAGGAACTGGGTTGTTATCCCCTTTCATTTTCATTCACTGGAATTTCCATAGCCACACATGACAATTACTAGCTACCACAGTGGGAGGAGAAAGTAGTTACAGCAAGGAGCTGCAAAGCTGCAGGACTAGCCTCTTTCCAAGGTGGAGCTTATCAAAAGCTCAGGCCCAGGCAGACTCGGCTTGTCTGGAGATCAAGCCGGGTGCAGTATTTACTCAACTTCCAGCCAGCAGCTGTGGCTGAAGTTGCCCGTTTGGGCCCTAAGAAGTGTGTTACAATATAATGTTTATCCACAAAGCCACCCTACTCCCTGGAGGAGCACATGGAGAACAGGTGAGAGGCAGAGAGGACAAGGATGCTCTAGAGGCCAGCAGTCACCACAGCAGACTGAGCCTGGGGATAAGGGCATTACTGAGCACTTATATGCCAGGCACTGTTGCAAGCACAGAACATATAGGTTCATTTTAATCTCCATATTAGAAGGTTTACCCTTTGTACGGAGAGGTTAAAAAGCTTGCCTGAGGTCACACAGGCAAGTGCCAAAGCTCTGATTCAAAGCCTGGAATTCTGGCTCCAGAGCCTTTACTGTTAATTCTGTACCAAAATTGCCTATTGGTCCAGCATGAAAAGGATTGTATGAAGGAACGTCTAGGCCTTTTGGCATCCAAAGGAGGCCCTTTGTCAGGATTCCCTGGGCTCTTCTGACATTGGCTCCAGTGAGCTGGAAGATCCTGGCAGAGGCTCAGTTCTAGGAATGGGACCATCATCAAAGGAGCCTTGACAAGCCCTTTGGCTTCCCCTCCACCACACTAGCCCAGCCTTGTTCTCTTGGCTCCAAGTCCACCCCAGCTTCATCTAACAAATTCAAAATTGCAATGAAGATCACAGAGGAGAAAGGCAGGAAGCCAGGTAAGGTGGTACCCTTGGATAGAAGACTCTATTTCTATCCATAGGGATAGGTCAGAGAAAGCTTCATTCACCTGGCCTTTTTAGGATCCTATGTCAAGAGAACTCCTGCAGCTGCTGGCCCTGGCCCTTTAAAAGGAGTCAACTCCCACCGGGCACTCTTAAAGCTCACTTCATTCATGAATTAAGTCCCTGACATACCATATCTGGATGATCAATATGTTTGTTTATTAGCAGCAGCTGCCGCATTTTAGCGCAGGCAATGGGCCGGGCGGCAAGAGGGCCACTGGTTGGTAACCACAGAGCAGGCCGGCCAGGAGAAGGAGGCGTCCTGCCGGCAGATGGGAGCTGGGGCTGGCTAGGGTTTCACAGTAATGGTCCACTAATTGAAATCACCAGTTCAGGGGGACTGTCTGTGAGGGAGCCGTGCTGAGAGCTCCTGGCCGGGTCCCTTCTTGAGGAGGGCCATTAGCTGGGGTGTGCTTCCAGCTGCTGGTCTGAGAACAGAGGTCATGGGGGAGCTGAGGCTGTGAGGGCAGAGTTCTCATGCTGCAGCTCATCCCTGTGCAGCCTGGAGCACAGCCTGTCCCCACCCTGGGTTTATTTTGCCTCAGTGACTCAGGAACCTCATTCCTCAGCTGACTTTGCTTTTTCCAGAAGGAGGAAGGACTCATCATTTTCCAGTACCGACATCCCCTGTATGGCTGATTCAGGGTCCCCGCCTCTCAACCATTTGTGGTACACGAGGTCCAGGGAACATCCCAAAGTCACAACAGCACTCAGACATGCATTCAGAGTGCTTCACCTCCTGCTAGATCCTGGGAGCTTTGAGGAGAAAGAGTGTAACCTTGCCCTCAGCAATTAGCCAGGCAAACGTGGACACTGCAAGAAAATAATAGCTCTATTGATCATTTTTTTCATGCCTAAATCTTATAATCTGAACAACTACTTTGAAGATAACGACATGCAATATATTAACTAGTATTAATTTCCTATTATTTTGTTTTGAAATTCTGTACTATTTTTATCCTTTTGTTTTGTTTTTAAAACAAAGTTTAAAAAAAAGAGAGAGAGAAGAAAACAGTAGCTCTGTGAGGAGTGTGTGTGATGTGCGCTGGGAACGTGGCAAGTGAGCCCCTGACTCAGGAAGACAGAATGCAGGCAGCAGGCACTGGATCGAAGCCATCTGTTCCAAGCTTCTGTAGTGAATTTCCAAAGCCAGGTCTCTTCTGTTCCTTCCAGACCCTCCATCACAGTGTCTCCTCTGTACCCCATAACATGTCCCATGCACCACACCATGACTGAGTCTCAGCTAGGCTGATTTGTCCCCCAAAGATATCTGTAATGTCTGCAGACTTTATTAGTTATCAAAATTCAGGAGTGGGGGGAAGTACTACTGACAAACTCTAGGGTGCTGTTAAACATCCTACATTGCATAGGAGAGCCTTGCAACAAAACAATATCAACAATATCAACAAAGCCAACCCCAGGTTGAGGAACCCCAGGTTATAATGAGATCTTCATAATTTATTCTGAATGAGATTCAAACACAAGCACCATTACCATGTCCTGTCTTCCATCCATCTATCCATCATAACTACCTTCAGTCAAGTGACCAATGTGTTAAAGGATAGTCTTGTTGCCTCATCTGCCATTACACAACCACAATGGCCTTTGGCATTTGATGTTGGGTATCATTTTCTACAATGCACCCTGGCCATTTCACATTATGCCACAAACCCTCAAATCTTGGTACTGCCATCCTTGGAAGACGTTCCAAATTGACTCACCCCATTCCTGCAAACCCACACTTGCTATTGATTCCACCCCTCTTCTCCTGCCTCCAACCCATGTTCAGTTTGGTGGATGTGGGCACAAGACTAGGACCACTCTCCCACTTGAATTCCATCCTCTGTCTCATTCTTCAGCCCTGCCTCTAGCTTAGGATGACCACAGGTGGTCCTACCACACCAAATTCACCTCAATTCATTGTCACTAGCAGCATGTTACTTCGTGTTTTCAAGCACCTGGCTTAGTTTATGCCTGTACCCAAAACTTTGACTCCCTTCCAGTATCTCTCATTATGGTATCATGATATCCAAGATGACTCCAAGATGAGTCTTTCTGAACAGGGCATTCAGTAGAGAACCCTGGGTTTTTCAACCATCAGTTTACTGTCCTCTGGTCAAATTATAGGAAGTTATGGAAAACGTTTGTTGTTGCCCTTGAACTTGCTAAGCCAAAAATGACAAATGGTCAACCCCAATAAAGTGGTGGTGACTACCCAGAGCAATATATTGGAAAGGATGCTAGGATGGTAGAATATTTCAAAGCCAAGAAGAGTCCTAGAAGAGCGAGACAATGGGGTTCTCAGTCATTTCCCCTCCGTTCACTGTGATCTCACATTCTCATCTCTCTCCAGTTAGGCAGCTGACCCTAGGCTCCACCATAATAAAAAGTCTACAACTTTGGCTTTTTGGAGGCCAAAGTTCAAGAAGAATGACAGGTTCAGTTAGTAATATTTTCAAATACATAAAGATGAGAACAGTGGACAGCACAGAACTGGATGTTTGTCATTCTTGATCTAAATGAAAAATTAGTTTTCATACATTCCTATGCTATGTGAGTGGTGGGAGGGGGACTCTAACAGATAGTCAGCATCCAGATCTTCATGAGAGACCTAGGTGAGTCCACAGATGGATTAAGCACAAAATGGAAGTTACCATATTCTTGTTGGTTTTCACCTGTGACTATGTGCACAGAAACTGCTTGGTGGTATGACTAGAAAGTAAAACCATCTTCAGTCTGCAAACAATGATCCATTCATTGGACAGGGGCTAAGACTGTGACTTTATTTTCCGGAATGTCAATATGCTTGTACCTTAGACTGACCTGAAAAACACGTGTTCTGAAAATCCCTGGGGACTAAATCAACCACTCACCCTCTGTTTAAATATACTCTGATGCTCCTTCCAAGTTACCCTAGCTTTTATGTAAACAAATCCACCAGTGAAAGCTCACAGCCATTGCCCAGGCAGCCCATTTTGACTGGGCTCAACTCAAGAAGCTCAGGTTACCTACACAATTTTTTAAAGGGAACAAAATCTACACAACTCCGCTGTCCATCCTTCAGCCCCATTTCTTCACCTAAGGGCCTTTAGAGTAGTCTAGTCCTCTTCAACATGTACTTAAACTATCTCAAGAAAGGAGCCTTAAGAGCTGGAGATATAGCTCCATGGTAGTGCACTTGCCTAGCATGTGTGCGACCCTGGGTTCAATCCCCATTATGGAAAAAAAGAAAAAAGGAGAAGAAAAAGTTGTTGGGCCAGAGATCAGGAGCCCACAGCCCTAGGTCCAAATGTGGCCTACTAACAATATTACACGTTTTATTGACACACAGCCATTTGCCTATGGAATCCTTCACACTTCAACAGCAGAGCTGAACAGTTGTAGAGAGGCCATATGGCCTTCAAAGCCTGAAATATTTACTACCCGACCCCGTGCCAAAAGATTTGCTAACTCTGCAGTGGTCCATGACTTCCTCAGGACTATGTTATCAGCTCTACCAGTGATCACCGTGAGACCCCGAACTACCCCAATTGCTCCTCTCCTGACAGCTCCATGCTTTCATGTTCATTTTTTGAAGAGCAATCCTAGAACGGTTCCTACAGGGCCTGGACAAAACTCTTCCTCTTGCTTTCGGTATTAACCGAGCCCTTGTTTCTGCAGAGAAAGACCACATTCATTTCCTCATGTCCGACAGTCACTGCCGATTTACAAGGTATTCCGTGTTGACGACAAAGTCACACCAGCACTTCAGGCTCACACTCACCAAGCACCTGCTATAAACTGGGCTGGTGACAAGTACTGTATGTCATCTCTGTGATTGTTTCCATCACACTATGCTAGAAAGTAGACACTATCAATGTCCTCAACTTATAAATGAAACAATTGGAGGCTTTGAAGAGTCAAGTAAACATAGAGGGCCCTATGTTTGACAAATGACAAGGTGAAATTTTAAACTCAAGTCCCATTGATTCCCAAACCCTGATTTTATCAACAGCCATCCCCTTTGCAGGTGCTGGACCCTGTTGGTTACACGTGGTTACGCTTCTCAAAGAAGGAAATCTTGACTTTGATTAGACAGCTTAATTCACTGCATTCATTCACTTAACAAATGCTCACTGAGCAACTATGGGAGCCAGGCCTTGTTCTCAGGGCACAACAAAATAGACTTTAAAATCTCTGCTCTCGTGGTGCATACTTTCCAGCAGCATGGGGACAGATAGTAATAAAATTTTTAAAAATCACAAAGTAGTAAGTGCCAAAGAAAATAAAAACGTAATAAAGCAGGGAAGGCATTGCTTGCTGGAGTTGGGCAGAGCTGCAGTTTCAAACAGGGTGATCTGAGGAAGCTCATGACAGGTGGAGGACTGAGCCATATGGGCACCTGAAGGAAAATGTGTCCATGCACAGGAAGAGCCCAGGCCAAGACCCTGAAGCAGGAGTGTGGCTGGAATGGCCCGGGGTGGCAGAGATGTCAGGTGGCTGTGGAAGAAGGCCTGGGGGAGGACAGGAGGAAGTGAGGCAAAAACAAGAGCCAGGTTGGCAGGGCTGCAGGCCTCAGCAGACCACTGACAAGACTGAGCAGAGGCAGAGCACCTGAAAGTTCTGCTGGATTTACCACACTGTGCAGGAACAAGTGTGAACCGCACAGAGCTGTTAGTACCCTGCTGAGACACAGTCAGGCACCATCCAGTGCGTTTCAGTCAGCACTGGACCCTGTATACCGTGGCAGTCCTGTAGGATTTTAGTGGAGCTGCTACCTCCCGATGTTGTCACCATCATCGTGCTGTGGTGTGGTAAACCACTCGAGGTCAGAAATGATGCTGGTATAGACACACCTGTTGCACTGGACTCATATTAAAAGTATAGCGCATCTTAACCCTCTGGGATTGAGGTGGGAAGATCAAAAGTTCCAGCCAAGTCTGAGCAACTTGGTGACTTAGAGAAAACTTGTCTCAAAATAAAATTAAAAATATTTTAAAAGCCTAGGGGTGTAGCTCAGTAACAAGGATTCATTCTCCAGTTCTGCTTCCTCCTTCATATGGATTGCACGTACAATTGCATGTAATACATGGTGCTGGACAATAAATGACTGACTGTCATGCATTTGCTATACAACATCTTATATTTTAGTGAGCTCTTCTACTTATAAAGCTGGCTGTGAATACTGCATATGATACCCACAGCAGTCTTGGATATCTCGTATTGGCCACTTCTCCTGACTGCACCAAGAGGCAATAATGAGTGACTGGTCTACACCTTCGGAGTTCAGGTAAGTGTGTTAAGTGATGCAAGAACGTGTAAGGGCAAAATCAACTAGTGACACAAATCTCAGAATGTGTGCTTTCCAACACCGGAGAAATGGTGGTGATCCCAACCAGAGTCCCTGAAGTAGAGGGAGGAAGGATCCAATCAGGTTTCAGATACACACAGGGAGTGGAACCAACAAGAAGGTCTTGTGGGTAAAGGATGCAGCATGTGACGAAAGAGGAAAGTTAATGACACCCTTAAGAGTCCTGGCCTGAGCTGGACACCATGGCACACACCTGTGTCCAGGTTACACAAGAAGCTGAGGCAGGAGGATCACAAGCCTGAGCCCAGCTGACAACTTAAAGAGACCCCATCTCAAAATCGAAACAAAACAAGGGCTGGTGATGTGGCTTAGTGATACAGTGTTTGCTTAGCTCACGCAAGAAAGGCCTTGGATTCCATCCCCAGTACCACACACACACACACACACACACACACACACACACACACTTTCTAGCCTGAGCAAGCAGGGTGGAGTTGGTTTAAACACAATGTGAGTAGTCAATGTGAGGCACAAGTCATGAACTGAATTTGGGGTGCCTGTGAAACATCCAAGAGAAAATGCCAAGGAACTAACCAAGACAAAAGGTCAAGGAAGGTTTTTCTGGTCACTCAATCATTTATTCACAGCTGTTTATTGACAGCTCACATTAGCTCAGCAAGTAACAGAGGCATGAAATGTTTCTAGAGAAAAAAAATACACTTGTGTTTGTATTTAGATCAATATGAAGTGGCACATCTTATAGTCATGGACTATTAACAACCTTTACTCCGTTACCAGCTTACTATGCCGCTTACACACACACACACACACACACACACACACACACACACACACACACACACGTGCATACTCACATACATAACAAGCACATGCTCCAAAAGCAAGGATTCTCCATAGAGGAGACTGCAAAAAGAGGCAGGACAATTCCCTGGAATCACACCGAGAGTGCTCCCTCTTAAAGCTCACAGTTCTGCCCTCCTGCACCCACTGGACACCCAGCTTCTGCAGTCCTGAAACCCTCTACACCCTCTAAACACCTGTCTCATGGCTCCTCCTGACTAGACACCCTCTCTAAAAGGAAGTCCCGGCAGCACCTCACCCTAGGGAGGTGTGCAGCCTCCTTCCTGGACTGGGAAGGGAAGATCCCGATAGTTGTAGATGACATCCTCCCCCATGCCTCCAGCTTAATTATGGCTTTTGACAGCAAGGGCTCAGCTGGTTCAGAAATCTGCACTCTGAACTGACTGGCACAGAGGCGCTAGCCAGACAGAGCTGGGGAGACTTTTCCCCTGGACTTGGGCTGGAAGATGGAGACTTTTTAATTAGAAGTTGTTGTTAATGGGAAATGCTGCAAATTAAAACTAGGCTTCTCCCTCCCTCTCCTGCCTTCCCCACTATATTTATCTCTGATCTCAATTAGAAAGTTCAGGGACTTGCTGCTGAATAGAATTTGTAGAGATGAAAGCTTCTGGAGGCATCAGGAGGAGGCTGAAGATGTGGGAGGGAAGGAGGGCTGAGGATGGGGAGGGGAGTTCAGCATCAGTGTACCAGGGACACACATAGGGATGGACATCCTTGCACCCACCCGGGCCCAGGGCTGCGACATGTGACCTGGAACTACCCCAGCAAAAGTTCCTCAGCCTTCTCTTGATCTAACACAGGTGACAGTGTCTCACTTTTAGAGGGTGTGGTCAGTGACTGGGAGAGACCTAAAGGATGCTGTGAAAGGGACCCCATCCAGGGAGTGTTAGTGAGACCTTTGCTTTGCTTTGTTGTATGCATTTTCAAATAGAAACTCACCAGATGTCGCCCAATTGCAAGGATAATGTATGCTTGTTATTTTAAAAACTCACACATTACTGATAAGGTTAAATAAAATTCACACCCTCTGAAGAGCCACTGTTAATAGTTTTGGTGAACATCCTGCTTGCTATCCATCTCTGTCTCTCTTTCACAATTTTATATCTTTGGGATAATGCTATACATATCAAATATCCTCAGGCATGCTTCTCCCTCAAGAAAATATATGATGAGCTATCTTTCTATATCAATCAACATAAATCTATGTCATAATTTTTAATGGCTACATGGCATTCCATTTTATGGGTATATCATAATTTATTTAACCAGGTCCATCTTGGTGGTCATTTAGGTTTTTTCCACGGTCCATTCTTACAAGCAGTGCTATGTATTCCCATTAAAGAACTGAGCCAGGATTGGCCTGCAAGTCTACCTCATCAGCTGAAACTCAGCCATGAGGCTTGCTGGGGTCCAACAGTGCCACCTATGGGCAGGAAGACCCCAAAACTGTAGCATTTTCTCAACTGCCTTTTGGGCTACTAAAGAAACAGTGTTCAGCACTTCTGGCTCCAGACACTCAGCTAGTGCCTAGATCTGTGGAAAGCTGCAGTGAACAAATTTCTTTCCAAGAGCCAAATCCTTAAGGGACCTTCAGATGGCCAGGAACCCAAGCTTAACGCCCTCTATGTGGTTCACCATTACCATTCTTCTAACCACGAGGTGATATTTGAAAGCATAATCATGGTAATTCTATTCCACCAGAGAGAAATGGGGGTAGGGAGGCTGTCCAGCCACAAATCCTAATGCCTCCTCATCCCAACTATAGGATGGGGGCAAGAGAATTCCCTCTCTGAATCTCACTACCCTTATTTGAAAAGGGAAGAAATATCTCCCTTGCAAGTTTGTTGGAGAATTAGAAATAATGTAGTGAGGTACACATCACAGAGTAAGTACAGTGGTGGCTTTACTAATCATCACATCAGCATTATTAGCATGAGCAAATTACTAACAAATTATTAAAAACAAAGGTTTGTCTTTCCTACCTTTTGCGGATCTACACAGTGTACCCAAAATAGACACAAATCTGTCTATAGACAACTACCCTAAGAAGCGGAGCATTGGAGTGCACCCCTTAGCTGAGAAGATGAGTAAGAGAGGTCTTCCTGGAAGAGGTGGCCCTGGGGGGTACAGTGAAAGACTCCAGCTGCCCAATGGGGGAAATTAGGAATTAGGGTGGAAAGAGACCTGAAGGTCATGAGGTCCAATTGCCTGTCTCCACACTTAAAACGCGCTCATTGTATGCAGGCCTGTCTGTTTGTTTGGCTCTGAGATGAGCAGAGCCACACAGAGGGGGAGACCTCCTGCCAACAGCATCCTGGAGAAGTAAGGTGGGATGAAGGCAGGACTTCTGGGCTGTGACATGCAGACCTCTGGGAAAAGGATTACGGGACAACAGCAAGGAATGTGGTCATGGTCTTGGGAGGCTTTGGTTATTCTCTGCGAAGAGAAGGGACGATCCAGATGACCTTGCTTACTCCACCTCTGAGCCCCACAGTTTAGGCAAGTGGTGTGCATGGTCTGAGGTTTCCAAGCCAGGCTGAGATACAGCTCCTGCTGTGGCCTCAGGGCACAGCCCAGAGAGCTGGGCTGGTGCTGGGGCACAGTGCTGGAGTTGGGAGGGGTGCTCTCCTCTCCACTCTGTGGCTCTTCTGTGCGCTACTGTGACCACCTCTGTCTCCTCAGTCACCTGCTTTCCTCTCCCCGTTCCCCACCACTGCCAGATTAATGATCTGCAGCACTGCTCCATAGCTCTTAATTCATCTATAGCTTCCACCACCTGCATAATGAGATTCAAATCCATCCACCCAGCCTACAAACCCCTCCATTATCTGATCCCAACTCTCCCCAGCTCCACCTTCTCTCCAGACAAAGAACAACTGATGTCTCCCAATGCACGACTCTTGCTTTATACCTTCCTGTTTTTGCTCTTACATTCTCTTCTTAAGACAGCTGAATGCCCAAACTCTACCCATCTTCAGAAGCAACCACTCTCTCCCTTGGCTACTGTTATACTTTTCATAGAGAAGTTGGCATTTTAAGTTTTTTACAGTTATTTATGATTGTAAAGAACAAGTCTTGTAGACTCATCCTGAAAGATAGACATTGTCCCTCACATTTTTCTGAACAGTGTAACAGACAGACAGCTATTGGGAGTGTTTAGGACACCCTTGAATCTTAGGTCACCCTCTGTTATTTATTGACTATGTGCCCTTAGTTGAGTCCTGAGTGAGAGTTTCAGTGTTCTCTTCTATAAAATGGGGCTAATAATATCTTCCCAGAAATGTCATGAACAATGTCCTACTCCTCACAACAAAAGTGGTAATGGAAGGCATGAAATGGGATAGAAAGAACTGATGTGAAGTTGTCCCTGCCCCCTTGTTCGGAATCTGGGTGAATTCACTGACTTCCCAAAGCTGTCACTCTGCACACTGGACAGTGGAGCTAGTTCCAACTCTGAGACCAGGGCTAGATGCTTCATTTACTCTCCCTTATTGAAAACCTGCATCTGCCCCCACCCCCCTGCCCCATGCCTCAGAACCCTCCTGGACCTACCTACTACCTCGTCCTTACTTCTGGAGACCAACCTTGATCTCTTCTCACCCCACCTCTACGGTCTTCCTCCCCTCCCTCTGGGTCCCAGCCTTCGTCTGCCCCCTACTGGGGAACTTGGGCACCCTAGGCAGCTACACCAATTGCTTACTTTCCTGGCCAAGCAGTGCAGACCTCAAAATTACTCCTCCAGCTGCTAATTGCTTGTGCTATCTCTCCCTCTCTGTAGGAATATCATTGCCAGCAATTAGCACAAAGATCCTTCCCCACTCTAGTTAAGATCCAGAGCTGCAGTTAAATGCTCCCAGATCCCATTTAAATGATTTTAAATGCAATTCATTCTGGCTCATTAAATAATTCCATGGACAGCTTTCTTTGCCTTCATCACCTTAGAAACCTCAGAAAAGGAAATCACACACACACACACACACACACACACACACACACGACACCACACCACACACACCACACACATGAGAGCATTAGAGAACACTCTGGCCTGGGATAGGGAAGGAGATTTCAGCCTGGCCTCTCCAGCTCCTTGTTTCGCACTGGGCTCCCTCCCTCTGACTCCCGCCCGGCTGCCTGCTCCTGCACTCTCCCTCCATCGTTTTCTCTTCAAAATGACTGTACCTGACAGCTATGGATTTAGAGGTATTTGCCAATTACTTGTGCCCAGTAAGAAAATGAGTTTTTAATGTCTGTCCTTATGCCTCCCAGCCTGGCAGGCTCATCGTGCAGCAGGCCCATGGCCCTGATCCCCAAGCATCCTACATGTGGCCCATGCTGCCTAGGCTTGGGGGACAGGTGAGGGCAGAAGGAAAAGGCAGGGAGGGGCCAGGGCTCCATTCTCAAGGGCAGCACCCTGGTTACCTTTGGACACCAGCTTGGGATTTGTTCACTAGTAAGGCTTGGGAGCCCACTCAGTGCTAGACACTGCAGCTGGCAAGCATTTTGCATGTATTAATATAAGAAATATTTGACACAATCCAGCAAGATAGATGCTATTATTGCTATTACTATGTCACTTTTACAGACAGAGAAATTAAGGCTCCAGCAAAGCTTAATCTATCACCCAAAATCACAGAGCTAGTACATGCTTCAGTGGAGGCTTCTAGATATGTGTGCCCAGTCTGGCGCCCTATCCCATGTTGAGCCATCTCCTCCTGATACAGGTCTCTGACACTCCTGGGGAACTTCAGCAACTCAAAGTCCCTGTCATCTCCCTCACTGAGGGCATGGCACATGACTCAAGAGGGCTGTGACAGAGGTCTATGCAAAGTGCTGAGGGAACAGAACCATGCATTCTGCTGAGGCTGCCAGTGGAAACCCACTGCAAGAGAGGCTGCATTGCCCCCGAGCCTGGAAGACTAAGGAGGAATAAAGAGAAAGGAGGGCGTCCTCCTGGGAGAGGGAACAGCGTAGACAAAGGCTCGGAGACTTGAAGAACATGGTGTGCTAGGGAATATCTTCCCGGGAAAGACCCAAACCCTACGTGTGGCAGAAGTTTTGTGGCATAAATATTACTTTATACCAGTGGCTTTAACATGGGACAGTTGGCCTTGGACAGTAGTCACAGACAGTTTGGCTGTCAGCGTAAGTGGGTGGAGTGCTATTGACATCTATCAGGTAGGATCCAAGGATACTGACAAACAGACAGTCCCACGATAAGGAATTCCTCAATCCCCAAATATTGGCAGCGTTGAGAGAGAAAGAAATCCTTGTTCAGAGAAGAGATGTCCAGAGGACAGGGGCAGTACCATAGCATTCAGGGTAGAGCGACAGTGCCCAGCTGAGGAACTCAGGAAGGGGACTGTGGAGAAGGGGCTTGGAGGAACTCACCACAGTGGGCAGGGTGCAGCTGTGTGCAGATGGATGGAAGACTCCCAGCAAGGCAAAGAGAAGGAGGAGTGAGAGGCTGACTGTCAGCAGACTGTGCAGGTTGGTTGGGTACAGGGCTTGTGAGGAGGATATTAGAGTTTGGATCCAAAATATTCCCCCAAAGGCTCATGTGTTCAGAAATGGCACTTCTGAGAGATGACTGCTTCTTGAGGGCTCTAATTTCATCAGTGGATTAACCCTCTCTTGGATTCTTAGTCTGATGGCACTTTGGAAAGATAATGGAAACTTAAGAGGGGGGACCTAGCCGAGGGGGTAGGCTGTGGGGGTGTGCCCTTACGGCCTGTATCTTGTTCCCAGCCCCTTCCGCTCAGGCTTTTCCTGCTCTCTCACTGCTCCTTGGCCCACGCGGTGAGCGGCTTTCCTTCTTCATGCCCTCCACCATGTTTCTGCCTTGCCTCAGCCTAAAAGCAATGCAGTTGACCATGGACTAACACCTCTAACACCGTGAGCCAAACTAAATATTCCTCCCTTTAAACTGACTTTCTCTGGTATTTTGTTACCACAACAAAAAGCTGACAGATCCAAATGGAAAAGAGTAAAAGGTCTGAAAAGTGTAGTTTTAGGTTAGATTTGGTAAAGGCATTGGGGAGCCACATAAAGGGTCAGAGAACCAGGAAAGAAGATGAGAGATGTACTTTTTAATTAATTGGGTTTTAATTAGTCAGATAGCAGTATTTGGAGGCTGGAGAGGAAAGTCCAGTTGGGAGACTGTCTCAGTGTCCCTTGTAGGAGTTTCAGCCAGCCTGAACTAGAAAGAAATAGCCTCGCCTCACTCACTGCATTGGGAATTTGCTCTGTGCTACACACAGTACTTAGTATAGGCTAAGTAACTGCACCTCATTTTACCCAGAAGACAGTTCCCTGGATACACAAAACCAAACACTTATAAATTAATTTAAAATTTAAATGTAATTTTATATTTTAATTTGTTAAAGAAGCATGAATTCATTTTTGTAATTAAAAATATAAGATTTTTTTTTAAAAATGAAAACCAACATTTATACCTAAAGATTTCATTATGGTATTTTTTAGAATAAAAATGTACTTGCTGTTAGTGGATCTCCCAGCTAATGTCGAGCCCAGCTAAAGTACTGCGCTGGGTGTTTGCCATGGAAATAAAGAACTGTTTTATAAAAAAAAAAAAAAAAGACAGAAAGTTTGCTTTTCAAGACTGGGATATAATATTAGTCTGTTTTCCATAACTATAATGAAATACATGAGGTTGGATCCTTTGTAAAGAGAAGAGGTTTACTTGGCTCGTAATTCTGGAAATTCAAAGGCATGGGATTGGCATCAGCATGATTCAGAGCAGACAGCAATATAGTAGTATGGCTCTGAGTGTGTGGTAAAGGAGAGTTCACATGGTGAGACAGGAACTCAGAGAATAGAGTCCCAAGGGCTCTTTTAATTCCTTTGAGGTTGCTTCCAGTGATATCTCTCACAAGCCCTCACAGTTCAAAGGCCCCCATCACTTCTTACTATAACCACCCTGGGGGCCACACTTCCACCATAGAAACTTTGGGAGGACACACTTAAACCATATCCAAACATGACACATTCCAACAAGTGTGTTAAACACGTAATCTAATTTGTATGAAGGGTACCTGGGATGGAAGGATGCCTGACTGACACTAAGCACAAATATAAGGATGAAACACTAGATTCAACTTGAGGGTCACATTGCGCCAGTCTGGGCTCCTGAGCCAGGAGATTAGGCAACGGTGGGGCTGGAAATGCTTTAATTCCTCTTGCTCCGATTAGGTTGTGGGAACTAGGGGAAATGAGTCTACTGCAGGAGAAGAATGCCTGACCTGGGAGTCAGGAAGAAGATGCCAAGCTGGGACCCGAAAAGATAGGAGAGATAAAAGCCTTTGTGAAGTTACCACAGCTTTATTGAAACAAAAGTATAAAAACCAGGCTGGGGATTTAGCTCAGTGGCATAAGTGCCAGCCTTGCTGTGTGTGGTTGTGAGTTCGATACCTGGTACCAATAAAAACGAAAAAGACCAAAAAAATTGAAAAAAAAATATAAGCTAAAATTATTTTTTTTAAAAAGTATAAAAACTTAACAATGACTCTGAAGCAAAAAAAAAAAAAAAAAAAAAAACCAGTGTCTCTATGGCATATGATAATACACACGTCTTTTTCATTCATGAGTAGTAGTCCTGATTCACATGTCCCTCATCCACCCAGGTGCAGTGAGCCAGCCAGGAAGGTTTTCTAGAAAACTGGCATCATCTGGAAAGGTCAAGACCAACAGCACAGGGATTCCAAGCTTTTGTTTGCATCACATCTGCCAGTACCCAAAGCAGGTCCTGGGGCTTGATCCAAAGACAGAGAACAGGGAAATCTACTTTCCTTTTTGCAGAAAGAACTACACAGCTACCTAGTGAAGAGTCTAGACATATGAAGGAGTAGAGAACTGCGGGCAACCAGTGACCATGCCATCTTGCCCATCAACTACATGTGATTTCCTACCCTCAGATACCAAATTTACTTACAATGGACCCTGCTGGAAACAGAGTTCCTCTTTGAAGTAGATGGCTGTTCTGTATCCTGAAATTCTAGATGGAAAGATTGACATAAACCCACTTGGATTTTAAAAGAACCCTCAGTGATACTAGAGAGTAGACTGAGGAGAGTGGAGCCGTGGAAACAGTTGAGACATCATTCAGGCAAGAAGTGCTGGGGTCCCCGGAGGCAGCGTAGTTGTGTGGAAAGGGAAGGAATGGACTTAAGTAATAATCAAGAGACAATATACAAAGCAGACAAGATTATATGATGTCTGAGTAAGGGGTGGGGCAACAGATGACAAGTGAATTTGAGAATCCATGAGCACAGGACACAATAAGCGCTGTGTTGAACTGTCATGTGCTCATTTTGCATGCCTGCCAGACCAAGTTGTCGTTGGTTTCAGTAGAGATAAAGATTAGGAGCTAGCAGGGTAGAGGTGATGCCCGAAACATGAAAGAAGATAAGAATTAACCAGAAAATATGCAGAGTAGTTGTCATCATTTGCCTTTTCCATAGATGTAATGAAACTCATGGACTGCAATTCAAAAATCTCCAAGAGTTTAAATCATTGTCTTGGAGTTTATAGGTGTCTTGATGGTCATCTGTGGTATAGTGTATAAAGTAAAATTTAAAGCAAAATTCTGAAGGAGCAGATAGTAGAAAAAATCTTCAAAGGAAATGGAGAAGCTTCTTGGGAGTGTGCAAGGTGAAAACAGTAAAACAACAATGTTCTAATACAAGGCAAAATGATTCCAGGAAGGAGAATATGGTCAACTGTGTCAAGGGTAGAGCCCCATTAGTGGAGCATCAAGAACAATAAAAAAAAAAAAAAAAAAAAAGACTTCCGGTTTGTAAGTCACTGTGCTTTTCCCACACCTGGCTTCTCCTCTCTAACTCTGCTATCACTCACAAATTTTATACAGCCATGTCTACTATCTTGTCTCTCAATTATTTCTCAAATCCGTGCCTTTCCTTCCAACCCAACTACTCTACGTCAGTGTGGGCCTCGGCATTTCTTATCTGAATGCTGCCCCATCTGTTTTTGGCTCCAGTCTGCTTGGTCTACTCTCCACTATGACAGGCAGGCATTTCTTCTAAAATCCAAATAGGATATGTCATCTTTTGTCTAAAACGCACTGAAGGCCCCCTATTGCTTCTGGAGCAGAGTTCAAATTTCTTAGCAGGACACAGAAGCTAGTTATAAGCTAGTTCTTGGCTACAAATCTAACTCCATCTCTTCCAGTAAGCAGTTTCCAAAGTGTATGTATCATGCCCTCTCCTCTCTTCTCATCGCCATGAGAAGCTCCCTTGCTTTTCCTCTTAATCTTTCATTTCCTTGTCTGACTTTCTTTCTTCCTGAAAGACTGAGATTCAGCATTATGTTCTTCAAGAAAAATTCACAGACTCTGGACTGGATAGATGCCCCTTCTCTGTACTTGAAGTACCAAGGCACTGTCACAGCCCTGATAAGGCTGAGCTACCACAGAAGTATAAATATCACATGAGCAAGAATAATGTCTCTTCCTCCCAAAGGCCTTGTAACATGACACAACAGCAGGTGCTCTATCAATGTTTGCAGAAGAAATTGATACCTGAATAATGAATGAATGCATGAAATGTTGGTTGTATTTCTTACCTGTCTTGTGATATTGGGTATTGAGTAAATCTTGTAGCTCCTGTGGGTATCAGTGTCCTCATCCACAAAACAGAAAAAGAATCTAAATATCAAATAATACTAAACAATGAGTGGTGCTTAAATCATTAAACAGAAAATTTCATAATCAAAAAGCACTTATCAAAACTATGCAATAATAAGGTTAAGACATGACAATAAGATGACAATAGCAGGGCAGAATAACAGTGTGATTACAACTATGTAAAGAGACAACTGCACACAAACACATACACAAGACTGGAAAGACATGTACCAACATTTGTCCTTGAGTTGGAAGACTGTGGATGACTTCTTCATTTTATATTCCTGTATCTGCCACATGTTCGTTAGAAAATATGCATTACTTTTATGATGAAAAACTAAACTTTATTACAAAAAAAAAGAAAAGAAGAAGAAAGAGGTTTCTAAGAAAAGAAGCCTGCGTCCTCCTCACTTGGCAGTGTGTTGAAAGCCTCCCAGCACTCTCAGGGAGAAGCTCATCGCGTCCCTCCCAGCTTGTTTCATTCCTTTAGGAAAAGAAGCCCCCCCCCCATTCCATCCCTCCCACTGTGCTCACAGGAGGCAGCCAGGTGCCTGGAGCAGGCTGTCCGTGAACATCACCCTCAGGTCAAATTCTGGGCCTGGTCTTGGGAACTGGGGAGGAAACACAGGACTGACTCAGACACTGCCTGAGCACAGGGGAGAAATTATCATGGAATTCTGGGAGTGCCCGTCCTCAAAGCTGCAACTTCTGCCCTTGTATCTGAGGCCTCAAAGAGTTGAAGAATTTCTAAATTAGCAATACTGTACTGGCCTGCATTGAAGGGGCTTCGAGAAAAGCCACATTCTCATCCATTGCTGGCGGGAGCCAAAATGGTACACTTGTTCCATTGTAAGATGTGTTTGACCTAGATGTCCATGATTTAGAATTTATTAAGGAAGGTGTGTGATGATAAATTTTGTGTCAACTTGACCAACATCCAGATAGCTGATGAAATGTGCCTTTTGAGTGGGTCTGTGTCTCCATGAGAAATTCACATTAGTACTGAGTAAGGTAGATCTACCCTCACCAGTGTGCATGGTATCATGCAGGCCATCGAAGGCCCTGACAAAACAAACAGGAAGAGGAGCGATGAATCTCTTTCTCTTTGTGAGCTGGAACTTCTTTGACTTTTGAACTTCGGAGCACTGGATTCCTGTTCTCAGCCCTTCAGACTCTGGAATGAATACTAGAAGCCCTGATTTCTTGTTCTCAGGCCTTGGGACTCAGGTTGAACTACATCAATAGTGTTCCTGGTTCTCCAGCTTCCAAATGACATATCGTGGAACTTCTCAGCCTTCATAATCATGTGAGCCAATTCCCATAATAAATATTTTCTCATATATTTATGCATATCTAATGTTGACATTTCTCTGGAGAATCCTAATATATAATACAAGATAAAACTCAAAGAATGTTTACCAAATACTATGTATCATGTTTTAAAATAAAAACAATACAAACTCTAAAATATGAATTAGTTACATGATAATGGCATTATAGAGTAGATTACATACAACTGCTAAAATAAGGTGGATTAACAGCTAATTACCTGGAAAATGCTAATGGAATACTGTTATGTTAAAAATTAGAACACAAAGCAGTCTTACACATATGGTCTCTTTTGGAGGATATATAAACATATCCTACATGTATCTATAGGCATAAAAAAGACTGATAGGATAAACATAAAACTGTTGGTGGTTATTTCTGAGTAGTAAAATTTCAAGTGACTTTTTTCTTCTTTTAGCTCATTTCTATTTTCTACATTTTTTTTTTAATTAGTTCAAGTTGCTTTTGTAACAAGAAAAAGTATTTTGAGTTACATTTCTGACAATCTTCCAACTCGATGGCGCCACCTTGTTTTCTAACTTTCATGGTACACACTGGGCATCTTTTCTTCAGTTCTACTAAGGTCCAGCTTCTTACTGTGTATGGAAAATGTCTGCGTGTGGCCGTCCTTATCCACCCCAGCATGGATGGCATAGGAGCTTCCCAAAGACTAGTCATTCTACTTTCCTCCATCTCAGTGCAACGGCTGGAGTAACAGGACAATATTTGTTCATTCCCCTCCCCCAGCAGGATATGAATTTAGCAGGAAGGTAAATCGAGAAAATGTTAGACATTCAGCTTCCAGTTGCATGGAATTTCTCATCATTTGGATTGCCGTACCCCAGACCAACACTATTCTCATGTGGGTTGTTCACTGCACAAGGAACTAGCTGAAATGCCAAACAGAGGTCAAAATTCAGTCCTTGTTCTGCTCACCAAACTGTGTACCTGTTTCAGGGCTCTGTCCTTTAAGGCAAAAGATATTCCTTTTAAAATTCACAACAGGAGTACTGATCACCCTTTTGCCAATCCAAGTCTTCCTACAGGGAATTTTTTTTTTTTTATTTGCACTAAAGTTCTATGAGCTGGCAATGGTCCTGTCCCTCTCACAGGCTGCATTAATAAGCCAATATCAATTTCCTCCACAGGCCCAGTGGTTTCTATAAAGATATCAGATCTTTCCCCATTCTCCTATAAATCTGTAACCTTCTCCTTCAATCCTGTAACCTTCTTCTATAACCCAGCTTGCTTCAGCCCCAAGTTCCTCTGCCCTCTTCTGAAGCAGCCAGAAGACTTGCACTTCACCCAAGGCGTGGAAACAGGGTTTCCAGTTCTCGACTCTGTACCTGAACCACTTAAAAGTCCAGCTTGTTCAGCTTCAACTCTGACCAATTAAGCTTCCCTGGAATTTATAACCCTTTGGGATCTCTTTCCCCAGATTGTCATGATGCTCTAAAATAGGTCCCAGACAGGCTGAGGAATACTAGCTTTACTAGAAACAACAATAAGTTTAAAAAAATTAAAAACCTTGCCTTAAGGCTCAATTCTTCTGTTTAATCTTGAACAAATTACTATAATTGTTTGCCCAGCCTAGTTCTTCAAATGTGAAACTACCAGATCATTGTTTCCTAGTGAAAATTATCACAAAAACTGGTAAACTCCGTAAATGTTCTATTATTAACTCCAACATAAGAGAAAAGACACAGTTCTTGGCCTCAAGGAGGCCTGGGGAGTATGAAAAGGGGGGGGTGAGACCCTAAGAATTTGGCTCCCTGGGCCATAAAACATGAGTGAAATGTATAGGACCAGATGCTCCCTGAAGTTTCTCCATCTCAAAAAGCTGCTTTTCTATATATACGAGGCATGCAGGTAAACTTCTGTGCCTACCTGTAACTACCCAGAGGGAACTGTAAAATTCCTAAATATAATGTCATTTATTTTTCTCCAGATTCAAGTCATTGGGCTCAGAGAAGTTTCTGTAGCTGTTCTCCTCACACCATAGTGGTCCTCACTTTCCATGTACTAGGAAGGTCATTTCCAATTAGGTCCAAACAGCACAATAAGTCAAGTCACCAACCTGAGACTTAAAAACACTTGGAGGATTTTTTTTTAAATTTCATCTCTTATCCTATCTCACTTTTTCAGCTCCTTCTGCAAAGACAAACCACTACTATTTTCCTCTACACTAAGTTAAGCACATACCATCATTTGATCTGATGCAAGAAAGAGTACGGGGAAATCCCCAAGAGGAGCGGAGGTCAAGAGGTGTTCCACCACTGCCTAATTGCTTAAAAAACCTCCTACCTAGTCAATTTTCTCTTTTATCAAGTAAGAACTTTATTATCTGTTCCACTTTCCTCATAAGCTTTTAGAAGGATCAGATAATATAGTTCAACTGAAAGTAATTAATGAAACTTAGCTATTATTGAAACTAATGAAACTTTAGCTATTATTTTAGCTAAAGTTTTTTGTTGGTCTCAACCGCTTACTTGTATGCTCAGACTCTGGCTCACTGAAACAAACCCAATCCCTCAGGCCATGCTCATTGGCTGAATGATGGTCATGTGACTTAAACTGGCCAGGCTCTTTAGCTGAAGCTTGGTCATATTACCAAAAGGCTGGTTCTACTGAGCAAAATAAATTCGCTTTCTGCTGGAAGCCATCTTGGCTCTACAAGGGAAGAGGAAATCCAGAGAAAGAAAGTTATACAGAGATGTGTGAAGTGAGAGATATATAAAGAAAAATTTCTGCATTAATATATTCATCTTTTTCCTCAACAACTAGCATTTAATTTCCTCTTATAGTACATATGTATTTCTTAGTTCTTGACCTTCGATGATAATCAGAAGACTCTGTCCTCGTAGAGGCATTCCAGTGGTGGGCCTACACAATAACTCTAAATAGACACATAATATAAATCCAGGAAGTGTTATGTTCTCCGAAGAAAAATTAATGAAAGGTAAGAACACAATGAAGTCATTGTGGTATTTAGATAGAGTGGCTGAATCAGTTCTGCCTCTGGACTTGGAAATTTCACGAGGTAAGCCTTCGTAAGTAGGGTTGCTATCAGTTGCAACCAGGGCTAGAGATGAACACACTTCTACAAATGTAAGGATTGGTAATGAAACTGTTAACTATTATGATCACGACACACACACACACAAAAAAAAAAAACCTCTTGAGAAAGAGCAATATCAATCTAAAACATTTACACCAATGAAACAATCCAAGGACAGAAAGTTATCAATAGATTTCCAAAAATAGTCTCCACAGAATTAGGTGCATTTGAGGGTCACTCCTCTGGATTTGTTCATTGTGTTAGTTCACTTGAAAGCCACTTGAAATTTAACTTTTAAAGAAAGTGTTTAGAAAGTTGGAAATGCTGATTATCAAGTCAAATACATGATTTAGTTGACCATCTGTGACCACCTGGCAATACTGTCAGTACTAGCAACACTTATCACTTATGTAAATTTGGAAGACACTCTTAAAAACATTAAGAGTAATAAAAATAAAAGCAACCCATGTTCAGAATCCACAGTCACTTGACTTTCTGCCATTCTTAATGAATAGATATTGATGATTTGGTTATTGACAGCTGGTTATCCAAGGTGAGCATATAAATGCGCACCTGTATTATTCACACAAAGATTTTCTGACTTTGCATCCTTTATCTTTAAATTTTAAACATGAGGGAAATTTTCTAGTGCTTTATCTCACCCAACCACCCCTTCATTCTCCTCCTCCAAACACATTATGGAATTCTCTTGTGGTGACTAGTATTCAAGGGATTCCCCCATCCAGAGAGGTCTTTCCAACTTGAACTCTCAAAAAAGACAATGGAACATCTTTTATCACTTTGATGCATAAGCTGTACACCAAATAAAGAAAAAGAAAAATGCGAGGCTGGGACTTCCATCATTGTCCTCCTGAGCTGCCACACCCACACTGTGAATAATCATCTTACTCATATTAAGATGTGCACAGCCAAGTTGAGCCTACTCAAAAAATATAACAAGAGTTTCCAGTCTTCAGTAGCTGTTAGAATTCTCTCATACTTCTCTTCCACAAAAAATGCAGCCATTACTGAGATACTGCATTACCTGCTGGGAAAAGGCATTTGGTATCCCTGAACCAGAAATCAAGAAGGCTCTTTCCAGAATGTCAAGCAGATAATGGCTTCTGTGACCGTGCTGGTTTAAAGTGTTCTACAAAAGAACTGACATGGGCTTCGCAAAGGCAACACTCTGTCAGAAGTCCTGGTTTGGGCCCCTTTTGCACCAAATCTTGACGCCAAGAAGCCTCCATAAGTGTACCAGATAAATATGTGTCTCAGCCTTTCCTTGAAAATATTGCAATATTAGATATTACATGAGAAAATAGTTATATGGTCAAGCAGATTTCATTATTTTTTTTTTTTGTCTTTTTTGTTTTTATCGGTACCAGGGATCGAACTCATGACTGCCTGCTTGCAAGGCAGGCGTTTATGCCGCTGAGCTAAATCCCCAGCCCCGGTCAAGCAGATTTTAAAAACACTATATAAAGAAAAAAATTTAAGTGATAATGTACTTTGATTAAGCAGGACCTTCCAAATTATAATGCATATTGAATATACCAGAGGGAGGTATGACATGGTTCCTGCATTTGTTTCATCCTGCAAGTATTTTTAGCTGGGACACCTCTTGACAGTCCAGAGTGCAAGACAGCATACACTGAACTACAGCAATAGTCTGATGAATTTTTTCCCCAGAATTTGGGAATTCAACACAAAAGAATAAATATGAATGCTTGAATCCACATCTTGGGAAGAGACTGAAAAAGATAATTTTCTGGAAAATACAAAATGCTATAGATTAAAAAAACAAAACTCTACTCATGAATTCCCAAATCACAGATTTTCAAAGACACAAACAAAACAAAGCTACAAAACAAAACAAGATCACATCAGTATGGCCTCCCATCAACAGATGGCAGTAGATGGAGTGCAAGGTCCTGTTAGCATGGACTGCGGAGTCCTTTGTTAATAAGTGTCAATCTTGCTGGAGCACTACCTGTTAGGAGTCATTTCAAAAGTGTTTCTAACCCCCTAATCCCATTGTGCCCAATCAGTACAAAAGCAGTGAATCTTTTAATGTGGTAAAATAAAGGTGTGCAGCTGTGATGGAATTTATAGTAAAGATAATAAAAGCTTTAAAGTGATGGAAAAAATAACTGTTATACTATGTGCTATAAAGGAGATGTGCTTCAAAAGGACCAAATACTTAGCACACAACCTGTTTTGCATGCATCATCCATGGTAATCAGCAAGACAGCAGGGGGAAGGGCAAACACCAAAGCCTTAGATTAAGGGATTTATAAGATTGACACCCCCCTGGGCTACTCAGGAGCCAGATATTAATTTAAGAGAAAGCTACAACTTTGCCAAAGGACTTAACAGCAGAGTGTGGTGAAAGTGCTGCTGCTGAAAAGTTCATTCATTCATCATTTATTTTACTAAATACCTGCGTGAGGTAATCATTACACCAGCTATTAGGAGCACATTAGCAGATAAGACATTATCCCCTGCCCTTGAGGAACTTAAAGTCTATAGGAGAATGAGAGAACAGCCAGGAAACAAACCAAAATACACAGGTGTAAATGTTGGTAAGTGCCAAATAGAAAAGAGATGGGGACAAAGATAGAAACCAGGGAAGCAGAGTTAAGGCAGATGATGTTGTAGGGAGGGTTCTTGGTTGGCAACTAGAGGAGAAACCAGGCTCAAGGCCCTTAGATGTGTATCGTGTTGGGGTGAACAAGGGCAGGAGGCAAGCAGCTGTGGTGGATGCCGGGGCTCTCCACCAGTTAAGGTGCGGGCAGGAGGCAGTTATCTTTTCCACTGCCTTTTGTAATACATTGAAGTGATTTCTTCTGGAAAAAAAGCTAACCTGTAAAATATTTATTAGCACAAATAAGTGGCATCTGCTGGTTTTAAAGTTTCAAAGGACTCCCACATTAAGTGTGAATACTCCTTGATCCCTCTGGACTCACAAATACACTGACAAGAACATAATCTGTTCTTAAGCAGAAGAACTTCTGAGCTACCTAGAGAGGTTCTGGTGTTAATTTTTAATTTCTCATCACCAAAGAACTGAGAAGATGTTCAGCTCTATTTATGTAAGAGGACTGTCTGTCCAGGCTCAATCTTGATTTCTTTTTTCATGTACCCCAAAGTGTCACCTGAACTGCTTCTGTTCTTCCTTCATTGATCTTGGCCCACACTGTCTACACTTCCGTGTCACACTCTTCTTTGAAGAAAACCCTGTCTTTATTTAATAGGTCAGAATTTAGTTTTGTACTTATCCATTACAATACTGTGCTTTCTAAGATTAGGTTTGGATATGAGTAATAGAAAAATCCAAAATTAACAATGGCTGTAAAAAATTCAAAAGTTTATTTCTCTCTAAAATAACTTTGGAGAAATGAGTAACCCAGGAAAATATGGCAACTTCACTCCACAAATTTTCAAGAAGCTAGTATTTTCTGCCTGGTAGCTCCACCAAACATGACCTCTGCTTATCTCATGAGTCAATGTGGTTGCCTGAGCTCCATCCACAGTCAAAGAGAGTGGTAAAAACAAAAGAAAAAAATTGTTTTGAGGAACTCTCTTGGAAGCTGCACTACACTGGTCCTCAATTCCACTTATATCCCCTTGGCCAGGACAAATCATATGTCCACTTCTAACTAGAAAGGAGACTCACGGTGGGGTTTTTACGCACAATCCTAATAAAAAGTTTAGAAAGTCAGGAGCTCCAAGTGAGGGTCGTTTGCCTCTATAGATTCCAACCTGGATTGAGCAACCTCCCTTAGAGACATCAGTGGTGGCAGTCCTCCCTGAAGCACACCTCCACAGGTGGGTTAGTAACTTTGTGACTGTCCCTGAATCGGTGGCTCAAAGGTTTGGGTGGATTGCCAAAGGGTATCTGTTATGAACTAACAGTTTGTGCCCACCCCATAAATACAGATGTTAACACCAGTGTGATGGGATTTGGATTCAGGTCATGAGAGTGGAACCTCTAAAATAGGACCAGTGCTCTTGTAAGAAGAATCTGCTTTATAAGGATACTTGAGAAGATGATCACCTGAAACCAGGGAAAGAACCTTCACCAAGCAAGAGACCTGCCAGCACCTTGGTGTTGGACTTCCAAGCCTCCCAGACTTGTGAGAAACAAATTTCTGTTATAGAAGCCATCCAGTTATGCTAACTACGATGGTGTCTTTCGAGAGCCCACCTGAAAAACTTAGGCCAGCAGCACAGACTCTCTCTTATGCTAACATCTGATATCAGTAAGTCATCCATATGGTCATTCCATGGGAATATCACCTTCTCAAATGCCATCTTGCCACTCAAGACCCTTCAAAATCTCCCATTCCAATTAAATAAAGCAAACAGTTTCATTGTGTGTGTGCATGTGTGCATGCATGTGCATGAGTGCGTGCGTGTGTGTGTGTGTGTGTGTGTGTGTGTGTGTGTGGCTTTTTAATGACCTAATTTCAGTCTCACTGTCCAGCTTCACCACCGTCCACTGCGATGGTCTCTTATATCCATGCTTCTGCCTGGCCAACATTTTGTCACTGATCAAACAGACATGTGCTGGTTCTGGCTGTACTCACTACCTGAACTGTCTCTTCTCCTCCCCAGCATGCCCAGTCCTTCAAAATTCCCTCAAACCCATGCCATCCGCACAAGTTCTCTGACTCCCCCGGGGGCACTCTTTCCCCCAGTCAAGCAGCTCCTGTCTCCTTGTGCTATAATTGTGCCCGCGTCATTGCCTCCCCACACGTACTACCTAAAACAGAGGCTGGTTTCTATTTATCTTTGTCCTTCAATAAAATGTTAGCATCTTCTTGACCATAAAGACCTGGCATGCATCCTGTTCAGATTATTCAGGTTTTCTTGTCCTTGTAGATGAGCTTTTTCTGTACTATACTTTCCAGTTAATTATTGCTGATACGTTGGAATTTTTTAAGTTTTTATTTTTATCAACCTATGCACATGATACAGAGTCATTCTGTTCAAAGACTTTTCCTAGGGTAAACATCAGGCTCTAGTTCTCCTCCCTATCCCTTATCCCCCACTCGAAAGCAGCTACTATTAACTCTTTCAGATGACACCTTTGGCGTTTACCATGATAGCTCGAAACACTATGTTTACACTGCTGTTTCTTGATTCTGGACTTTTAGGGATTGTCTTTTAACTTCCTGCTGAAAAAGATGAAGAACTTTCTCTGCTCCCCATTAACACACATATACTGCCCATCTGGGTTCATTTTTAGGGATACTATAACAAACTGAGTGGCTTAAACAACAGAAATGTGTGTCTCATACGTAGTTCAGGCTGGAGGGGCTGGAGGTCTGAGATCAAGGTGTCAGCCGGACTGATTCCTCCAGAGGGCTCTGAGGAAGTATGGGTTCAGGGCCTTTTTTCTAGATTATGATGATTCACCAGCAATCTTTGGTGTCCCTTGATTTATGGCCACACAATTCCAATCTCTACAATGGAGTTGTCACAGTGTCTCTCTATAAATATCTAGATATCTCCTCTTTGTAAAGACACTGGTCCTTTTGTATTAGAACTCAGACCAAAGCTTGATCATCTGCAAAGATCTCACTTCCAGAAAAGTCTCATTCACAAACACTGAAGGACAGGACTCCAACATCTTTTGGGGAACACAAGTCAAACTATAACACCATCCTCTCAAAATGACACAATTTTTCTACCATTCTGGTTAATTTGATTAGTATTTATATCGTAGTGAACCTACAGTCATTCAAAACAGAGCCATGTAATAAATAACAGCTCCATTTCCTTTCCTGAATAATGGTTTGCTACCCTTGGAGTTAGTAATTGTATTTTATACCATTCAACTAATTGTTGTGTTTATTTGAAAGCTTCCTGCCAGTTGTCTAAATCTTTCTCATCACATTCACTCATGTCACTTGTCCATCAATTTTATCTTGATGGATTTTCTGCTCCCCAAGCTTTCAGCCCTGCTCCAGGTTGTCCAGGACGTTCTTTCGACAATTATCTTTGGCTACCAGAGGCTCTTGTTATTTCCTGTTTCTTGGGTCTTGTATGTTCTTTTTCAGTTAGTTACTCCTTTGATTTACATAGCATAGCCCCCAGTTTCCCTCTGAAAAATCTGTAGAAGGTAAATATTTGAAATCTTTTATTTCCAAAGATGTCTATATTCATACTTACTGCATTGTTTGGCTAAATACAAAATTGTGTACAAAATCCTCTCCCTTCAGAATTCTGCTCTTGAGAAGTTTGAACCATTCTTCCCCCGACTATTTGTAGGAACCTACTTATACACTCAAAGACTTTAAGAGCTGCTTTTTGTTTATATTTGTATAGGCAACATTCTAAGATGATCTCTAATTATGAACACCATTGAGTAACCTGAATACAAAAACTAAGGACTGTTTCTAGACATTAATAATGCATGTGATCAGTAATTTTTGTGATTACATTATTAAGGTCCTGTCTTAGACTAGACTGAGAGATTTTCCTGCAGCTTCTGAAGAGGTAAATCACCATGTGGGAAGAGGGTCTGCTAAAGAGCTGCATGATGAAAACTGGGGAGTTAAAAGTGGCACCCAGAAAAATAGTAGGGACCTCAGTCCTACAGCCACAAAAAACACTGAGTTTTATCAAAGGCCATAGGAATCTGCAAACAGACTGGATTGTAGCTCTGAGACCTTAAGCAGAGGACCCAGCTGAATTGCATCCAGCCGCCTGACTCCTAGAGATTGAACTGTATTAAATGTATGTTGATTTAGAATATTTAGATCTATGTCAATTTATCACACTTTCAAAATAAAGAGTATTAATGTTATTTTATTTTCCTGAATTATTTCATTGATGTTTTCCCCCTTGTTCATTCTCTTTACTTTCTAAAAATCTTGGTATTCAGTTGCTGAAATTCTTCATAAATTTTTCCCTGTACTTTTTATTTTTCTTGTTTTTTTGGAATATTATCTGAGAAATATACTTAACTTTATTTTCTAACCCTTCTATTGAGCTTTTCATTCTCCTACCACAATTTTAACTTCTAAAAGTATATTTTGTTCTCTGGATATTTGTTTTATATTGTATTATTACATTTGTATTTATTGGTTCATATGTGCAATAGTATACCTTTTATGTCTCTTAAGAATATTTGATTGCCTCTTTTATCAACATTTTCTTCCCTCCTCAAAATTTGTTGATCCCCATTTCCCCTTTCTATCTGCCTACAAGCTCGTTTGGGAGCACAAACTTGATTGCACAGTCTCTCTCATTAGTGTCTTTTCTGAGACCCCTGGGGATTATACTTAAGAGCTCTGTTCTCAAACCTTCATTGAAATCTTGTACCCACTTGTAGGACTTGTTTATTGTGAACAACTCTGTGCAATGATATGACTGGACCATTTGCTAGGGAGCTTTAATTTAGGTCTTTTCAAGTCTTTCTTCTTGAGTTATTCAGATTTCTCAAAGATATCAAAGTGTAAGGTGTGTGTTCTGGCATCCAGCACAGACAAACAAGAGCAAGAATGCCCACAATTCAACACATTCCATTTGCACCCAATTTTCCTGTCCCTCTCTTTTTAGTTCAGTACCCCTGACTTCAGCTGTGCCTGGTGTCCTCTGACCATGGACCTTCTTCTTCTTTTATGTCTCCAGAAAATCAGCCACTAATATCTTGATCAAGGATAAAATCTTCTTAGCTCATTAGCAAGGAATCAAGGATCACATGTAAAGATCTATGTTGTGATGTTTTTGCAGCAAAAAATGAATATAAAAACTTCCTTTTCAACCATTTTAAATGCAAAATTTGGTGACATAAATCACATTTACTATGTTGTACAACAGTCATAACTGTCTATTTCCAATATTTCGTGCTGCCCCAAACAGAAACTATATCCACTGTGCAATAACTCATATCCCTGTTTCTTAAACAGCTTTCCACCAGTCCTTTATCGCGCCTCTGTACTCTCAGTTCCAAAAGGTTCTGTGCCACCAACTCCAAGGCAGTTAAGGATTTTGCAGTGTAAATTTGACTGGTACTTGGCTTTTCCCACTGCTGGCCCAGGAGTTTTCTGTCTCAGGTCAGCTACATAAGTTACCATTTGTCCATTAAGTTTCTAGCTTTCAAACTGTTGTCTCTGCTCTCATTTTCCTCATCCTTGCAGACATATGGCAGCAAAAGGAACCTGTTAGAGTAGTTTCGGTGTAATTTTAGGACAATGTGCATTTCGAAAAGTGTGCTAATCTACTATTTTTATTTTTTAAAATTCAGGTGTGTATACTGATCTGCTATCTGACCACCTTGACAAATGTTCTAATTTCCAACTAACTTTTAGCCAGTTCTCTTGAGTTAAGATGATAACATTCTATGTAAATAGAGTTTTAAGACTTCTTACAATGTGGTCTATTAAGCTGATGTAGCTCTCAAACACATAGAAATATTTGACATTGTTTTCAAAATACGGCTGTAGTTGAAAGAAAGAAAGGAAAATGTCATAATGCCACAAATCGAGAGAAGTTAGAGCTAGAAAGGTACAGGAAAGTCATGGCCACCTACAAAAGATTTGAGATCTTTGGACCAGATTGTAACACCCAAACAGGCACAGGAGATAATGTCTGACCTTGAAGCGGGAAAGCTGCTACTTATCTTAAACAGGTGCTTTTTTGCATCCTATGTCACAGTCCCGGGACATCCCCTGATTTCCAGTAGACAATCAAAGTGCTCCAGTTCTGGCATGCACCTAAGGAAGGAATCAGATTATGTAGACCTAGAAGCTAAGATCACTGGAAGGATTTTTGATGGCACAGTGATGTTACCTGAGCTATGTGTTTACAAAATTTCTACGGCTATTGCACAGAGGACAGATATCTTTGAACCCTACAGATGTGAGGAGAATACTTCAGTAGTCAAGAAAAGTGTTTTGATTATTGAGCCCTGCATAATACATCACCTCAATCTAGGAGCTTTAAGCAACCACTGTTTTTATGCTCACAAAATCTGTATGTTAGGGATTCAGGAAGAGCACAGTGGAGATGGCTCATCTGAGCTCACGCTGTCTGGAGCCTCAGCTGGGATATCTCAAATGGTTGAAGATTATTAGAATGGTGGCAGAAGTTCAACTCACTAGAACTGTCACCCAAATACCTGCATGTGCCCCTCTTGGGCTTCCTCATAAACCAGCAGATCAGTTATTATAGGTAGCATTGAGGAGGATGCTCCAGGAGGACCAAACTGAAGCATTTTAGGACCTAAAGGATTACTCAGCTTCACTTCTACCACAAGCAACTGATCAAAAACATCCCAGCCCCGTCTGGGCACAAAGAAAATGAAAATCAACCCCACTCCTGATGCAAAGAATGTCCAAGAATTTGGGGACCATGTTTTTAAACTGCAAAAGAAGAACGATTGTGGCTGCAAATAGAGTGATAGCAGTGGTAAAGACAGAGGGAGAAACAGATTCAAGAGCATCCAAGATCCAAGCCGTAGAACTTGCTGTTGATTTAGGTGCTGGGTAAAGGGCACAATGTTAAAAAAAAATCCTGAATGACTCCCAGGCTTTTGGATGTCTGATAGTGCCATGTATGGGTTTGGGAAGGCATTATTCTACAAGTTTTTATTTCATCAAAACAAAAGGTTAAAATGATGTTTTTTACCATCTAAATGTGGTCATGCTTTAAACATTTTTCTTTTCATTTCATTTTACAACTCTGTGAACATTTCATTTATAACTCTGTGAAGCGGGTGTGCTCAGACATAGGTACCAAAGTCCTCAGAGTAAACCTCTTGCCTAAGGTGACAAAACAGGTAAGTGATGGAGCCAAGATTCAAAAGGAAAGTGCTCTTTCTACTTAACTACCCTGTTTCAAACAGAACACTTAGAGCTCAGAAAGATTAATTTACCCAAGAGCACACAGGAAATAACAGAGCTAGACTTTAAAAGATGCTCTAGAGTGAAAGTCCCTGCTCTGTCCGGTACAAATGCTAACAGTGATGAACAGGACTATCACCAGGGTCTCATATGTTAGAATAGGAGCACTCCAGGGGGTGGAGCCTAACACTGCTTGTGCATCCTATAGATGGTGTTCTGTGAATGGCAGCTGGTTTTCATTTTTACAAAGAAAAAGTAAAATCTCCATCATTAGATGCCTTGACCTATATGTTACTCCTTAAAAAACATCCACAGATCATCCCAGTCCCCTGTGGATGTTCCTGAAGACAGAAACCTGCAGGAGTGTTTGCCCAAAGGGAACAGTGGTATCATCGTCTTCTAAAACACAGACTGAGGCAGTTTGTTTTGTTTAAAGCCTGAATCTTTGATCAACCATATCAGGCGACTTTGATGCTGGCAGCAATCTGTAATTGCTGAAAATTAACACCAGGTAGGAAACAGGTTAAAGAGAGAAGTAAGATGAGTGAAGACTTAGATCTGGTCTCTTTCTTCCCTCCCCTTTCTTATCAGAACCTGGGACTTGATCGTCTCTCTTTGCTATCACAAGTTAAGTTTTCAGAAATCTTGGACTTATCTGCCATGTTCATTCAATCATGTTAAGGTTCATTTAGACCATAAAAATCCTCTAGGGTATGGTAGTATTTGTTGTTAATGCATTTATAAACTAGAGTATTACAGCAGCAAACAAAGTGAAGGCAATTACTTCATCTTAAGGCTTCATGTCTGTTGCATGTTCCTATCCTGGTTACCCACCAGCTGAATCATGGTGACCAGCTTGGGAGCAGTGCAGGGCATCATGGTGTCTGGCATTCTGCCTGGTGGATGTTCCTCTATTTAAAAGCCACCAGGTGCCTCGACATAGCCAGCAGTTCCTAGGGCAGTGAATGACTGGCATCAGCCAGTTCTGCAGCCAGGGATAGCTGAAGTACACTCCAGCTCCTGTCCACAGTCCACTGCTGGCACCAGTCTCCCCACCCACCTAAAGAGGGTACTGCTTGGGCCCCTGGATTCAATGGGAGACTCAGCTTAGGATAATTAACTTTAAACAGTCATAAAGAAAAACATGGTAGAGAAAGAGTTGGGGGAGGAGAAATGGAGAGAAGAGATGAAAAATGGACATTAGCTTAAAAAGGATAAATCTCAAGGAGGAAGAGATGTGAACAAAAGGAGAAATTACCCTTCTTCTTATGGATCTTTCAAATTAATCTCCAGAAACTTGGTTACACTGCAACCAAAAGTTTGTCATGAACTTTGAAAGCAGATAGATGTGGTTTGGAGTCCCACTTTGGTATTTACTAGTTCTGTGAGCTCCACAAGCCTTTCTGAACTGTTTCTTCCTCTATGAAACAGCCAAATTACATGCAAAGGAGCTCCGAGAATTCCATTTGTGATAGGGGGTACACATTGCCTTTTGCACTTAAGAAACACTCAACAAGGTATTTTTCCCTCTCCATTCTCTCCCATAAGACTAGCCTCTTCCTTTTGTTGTTATTATTGTTGCAGGTTTGACTGTCCACCACCTCTTGGAAGCATCTGACCCTGAATAGCAAACTCAGGAACAAAATCTATTTATGAAGGAGACGTGTGATAAATAAGTTATTATGCCCCAAGCTAGCAATCAGTTGAAGATGTTCCAGGAAATATATCTGCCTTTAGTACTTCTGCTCACCCAAAGAGTTTTGCAGTGAGATATATCAGGGGGATAGAACAGGGGTGAGGCTCATGGGGTTTGGGGTAGAGAGGAGCATTGCAGCTACAGAACACTCGGCTCCTGAGGGAGGAGGAGGTTATGGATCTCTGCATCTAGTGTGCTAGTACAGTGCAGGAGAGGAAGAAAAGGTGTGGTGGGGGAGCATATGCTGCATACCCATGAGTGCAGGACTCAAGGACACGTTAGAGGATAGTGCGAGCCTATGACCTTGGTGCTGTGCGGGTCTGACCTAGGAAAACGGGAGGGCTGAGGAAGCCAGTGTGCACATAACACAGAGCACCAGATCAGTGAGCATGACTGACCACTGCAGCAGGCCCAAGGCTGCCAGAGACTCTCAAGAACTTGTGTTCCTTCTACCAAATCTCCTGAATGCCTCGACTCCTTGCTCCAGGGCCCTATTCTTACTGAAATACCAAAGTATTCAGCAAAACTTGCTATGGTTTGAGTATGACCCCCAACCCACCCAGTTTCAGCTGGAAGTTTGATGCCCAATAAAGCAGTGCTAAGGTAGTGAGGCTTTGAAGGGACACTTAGATCGTGGAGTCCAGCAGCGCTGTTGGGAAAAAATTGATGCAATTCACACAGAACCTGGTCAGTTAACAGCAGCTGTTACAGAGTGAGCCTGGATCCTCCTGCCCCCTTACTTTCCTGCTCGCACAGGAGCACAGATGGCTGCCCCCTTCCCACATCTCTGCTGTTGTGATTCAGCCACCATGCTGTCTGCACTTTCCAGCCACCAGAGTCATGAGTCATATAAATCATTTTTCCTTGCACATTACCCAGCCTCAGATACTCTGTGACATTAACACAAAATAGATGAAGGGCAGAACTTAGGTTCAGGTCTTCTGTGCCTCAGAGATGGGGAAAGACTGGGTTTATAGGGAATTCTAAATTTGCAGCAAAGCAGGGAAAGGAAGTCAGTATCCTACTGTGAGCAGGATGAAAAAGTAAGAAATAACAGCATCCATCTACTTCTTGAGACATTGGAGAGAGGCTTTCACTTTATCCTCTCCACAGCCTTCTAGGGCAGGTGCTGTTATTACATTTATTATACAGATGAGGAAATTGAGGTACAGAAAGTTTACAAGGCTCATCCATGCTAACAAGATCAGACCTGCTGGAACCAAATGTTATCCTCTGCTGAAGACCTCTGCCACTGTGTGATGCCCAAAGGAAGGTGTCAAGAGGCCAGGTCAAGCATTATATTCTATGCCCAGACAGACTGCAGAGATTTCCAGGTGTGCAAAGTTTTCCATGGAGGCAAAAGGAGAGACAGGAGAGGCAATGTTTTGTACTACAACCCAAGAGCACTCTGGAAGCTCTTTGTGAGTATCAGCAGTGAAATTGTCAGAGAGTAAATGTTCCCAGTGTTCTGTGGATGGGAGCTGTACTGGACAGGCTCTTTGATGCAACAATAGAAGCCAACTCTGGTCAGTACATCTTCTACGGGAAAGGATTTTTTGGAAGGTAATCAAAGGAACTAACGGGAACCCTAGAGAAGTTGGCAGAAGTCAGTGGACGCCTCCCCCAGGTTCACACAGAGGAAAAAGCTGATTGGGACCCTGATGATGGGCCTTTCCATCACCCTGCCATAGCTCCAAGATACTGACCTTCTTGGCTGTTCAAGAGGCAGTGATTCATCTCTCCTCCATGTGCATAGGTCCAAGGAGCAGCCTTGGAGGAGTCCCCATGAGGAAGCGTGTGTGTGTGTGTGTGTGTGTGTGTGTGTGTGTGTGTGTGTGACTGTGTGTGTGAGCTGTGGGATGGATGTGAGGAGGGGCTGGTCCAGGTGTCCAGAGAAGTGACTTGACTTCCCTTCTGTAGACTGACTTTGCCACAACGGGTCCCCAGAACCACTCCCCTGTGTCTCAGGGTACCTCCTGCGAAATGTGTGGCTCACACAGCTTCCTGACAGACCCAAGCACAGCAGAGGTCAGAAAAGACCTATTCCTGTCTCTTTCTTCTAACAAACTTGGCCCGTTTCCCCGAAGCCCTCTTCATCCCCCAAACATTAGGAAATGTCAGCAAAAAAAGGACACCACTGAGGTCAGAAAGGGGAAGTCGGTCGCCACATGACTTCCTCAGCTTCCTCCACTGTGGTTCGTGCTGGGATTCAGTGCCAGCCCGCCAAAGATCAAATAACCACTCATCATCAGCCAGGTGACCTTGGCACTTTGCATAATAAGCCTCAGCCTCACTTATATCAAATGTGAAACAGTAAAACAATTGGGAGTTCAATGATGCAAGGACACACCATCAACTAGGCTATGGCATGTTTGATGGTTACTGGGTAAGGAAACTTACCCTGTTTATCAACACAAACACCTTCGCTTTTGATTTCATTCTCAATACTGATATTTTTTTCTCTGCCCATGACATATTGAGCAAAATGTATGTATATTCTCTGTTTATTTGCAGATTATTAATAGTTTCACAATTAGTAAAACTCTGGAAGCATGTGATAGAAAATCTTGAGTCTCTCATTTGAGCCAAAGCTTGTCCTCCCCTGGAGGGACATAACCCTGTGGCAAATGAGGAGCATCTGTACTCCTGAGTCAACAGCAGCTACATGTATTGGTTCATTTAATCCTTCCAACCACACTCTGAGGCAATGTGACAGGCAGAATAATGACCCCAAAGATGTTCACAGCCTCATCCCTGAAACCTGCAAATACATAACATTACATGGCAAGGGGGATTGGGCTGCAGATGGAATCAAGGTTGCTCATTAGCTGACATTAGCAAAATGGTCCTGGGTTATGTGGGTGAGTCCCATGCAATCACAAAGACCCTTTAAAAAGGAAAGAGAGAGGAAGAAGAGTATCAGAGTGCAGAGTGAGAAAAGCAACATTAGCCAGTGCTGGTTCTGAAGACTGAGGGGCCATGAGCCAAGGACTGCACAGACTGGAAAGAAGGCAGGAAATGGAGTTCCCGAGAGCATCCAGGAAGGAATGCAGCTCAGTTACCATTTGACTTTAGTCCATATCAGACTTCTGAAGAAATGTAAGAAAATAACTTTGTGTTGATGTAAGCCACTAAGTGTGTGGCAATTTGTTACCAAAGCAATCAGAAACTGATATAAATGGGCACAATTTTATCACCTCTGGATGAGAAAACTGAGGCTCAGAGAGTTAAGTGACTTGCCTATAGTTTCACAGCAGCAGAATGAGACTTTGGACCTGGGATTGTCTGGGTCTGCATTCAAGGATTTTTACACTATACCACATTGCCCTCTGATGCGGACTGCTGCATCCCTTACCCCACATACTCATCAGTCCTCAGCTCAAGGCCATGATAGTGATATCAACCATATCAAATGCGGAAGCAAAGGACTCCAAAAGGTGACAGGATTCAATCATGTTTCACAGCCAGAAGACAGGAAAAGGGAAGCTCCTGCCTATTGGGTCATGGGTACCTATATTGAAACTGCCTCCCATTTCCCTCAAGCCAAGCTCCCTTCACCCATTCAGTGTGTATTAAACAGTGTCATGAGAGATCTGGGACTATAGAGCAAGATGCAGTATGACCCCAGGGTCTAGCCTTTCCTAGAGTGGGAAAGGAACATCTGCTGCTTCTCCCAGCCTCGTCCTCTGTATCTTTGCTCTACTTCTTCAGTCGCAGAGGTCATGGAGCAGGTCCACACAGGTCAGACCCACACAGGGTCTTGCTCTTCTATCCCCAGTCACATTAGCCCAGGGTTCCTGTGACAGAGAAAGCAGCTCAGCAGCTGCCACTAGACTCCTGGTCTCTGGACAGCAGTATCTGGTTTCACTCATCTGTGAGTTTCTAGAATCCTTCTTCCCATCCTCACAAGCAACTCCGTTAGGCCTCTCAGGAGGTCTGTGTTTACTATGCTCCTGCATGGGTAGAAAGTCTAACCTTCAGTCTGCCCAGGGAAGAGAGATGTGGGCAGAGAGATGGGTAGGGACAGAGAGCAGGACTTGCGATCACTCCAACAGATGTAAGGGGAGACTGAATGGTTCTGGCATTCCTGGTTGTTGTCCTGTCCAATCTGCTGAGTTTTGTGTCCGGGAAGAGTGATTATATGCATGCCCCTGTCTCTGTAACTTTTCTTAACACTGAGACAAAATATCAGATACCCACAATTTAAAGGACAGATTTATACACAATTTAAAGGGCAGGTTTATACACAATCTAAAGGGCAGGTTTTTACAGGTTATAGTTCATAGTTGGCCAGCTCCAAGGCAGAAACAGCAGGCAGAGGGGCATGGAAGATGAAAATCTGTTCAAATCATGACCATCAGGAAGCAGAGAGAGAAGGGAGGAGCTGGAGAGGGAGACAGTCACATCCCCCAGTCACTTACCTCTAACCAAGACCGGCTTCCTAAAGTCAGCTATGGACTCATCATGGACTAATCCACTGGTATGTATAGAACCCATAACCCAATCTCCTTCCAAACACATGAGGTTTTTGCGGGACACCCCAGATCTAAACCATAATATCCACTGAATGACATGTGTCCTGGAGGAGAAGTCCACCTAGCAGAGGGTTCCCAGGCAAAGGCTCCTCCTCTCTACCATGTGTTTATGGACCTTCAAGGCCCCAATATCTTTTACCAACTGGAAAGAGGTGATTATAAATGATCAGGCCCCCTTGGTCCTCACAACTGAAAAATCTAAGCTGCAAAAAGGCCTGTTGATTTCTGTTCAAGGTCTTGGAGTCTGCAGACCCAGCAAAGGTGACAGACAGCAGCCTCCTTTGTTCTTGCAAAGAAGCCAGCTCACCTTGCTCTGTCCTACCGCTCCGTGTACACAAAAATCAACCCTCATCTTTTCCAGATAATGTGCTGTGGTGGCCAGGACTCAGCCCTGCATGTCCCTTCTCTCAGTTGAAATACTTGCTCTCTCTCATTTGGAGAGAAGAGCTGAACTTCAAGCTTATTTTGAGGTGCCGTGCTCCACCTTTGTTTCCACAGTTTGGAAAACAGGTAGATGGGCACGAATGGTCAGCCACTCACTGAGGAAGTTCTCATGGGCTGGCTGGGGTCAGTGAACACTCTTCCCTCATCAGGGCCTTGGGGCCAAGCTTCCAGAGGTAAGGGGCAAGGAGGGAATGGGCAGAGCTGGCAGAAAGAGAAGGCAACATCTAAGGACCAAGGACCCACAAGAAGGAAGAAAAGAATGTGTAGGATGAAAAAAGGTCTTTGGGAGAAAAATAACAATAAGAGAAGAAAAGCAAAAGAAAGGAAGACTGTTAGGGACTTAGCCTGAAGAAGTGAGACTGCTTAAGTGGGAAGAGAAGTGGACGGGACAAGGGAATGCAGCTTTGGGAGAGCAAAACCCAGTACATCAGCCTGAGGAGGACAGACACACCAAGGCCACGGCTACACGAGCCCCTTGAGGATTAGGTAAAAACCCAGCTATTAAAGATTGGGATACGTTGAACAAAACAGTAGAGAACAAGACCAATAAAACTTAAACACTGTAAACATTACAGGACTTCCAAAGGAGGTAAGAGTCAAACCAGAATGGGCATCTTAGTGAATCTTGTTGCCTTCAAAGTAGTTGCCTATACCCTCAAACTTGATACTATCATACAGAACGGAACAGAGTCTAATCAGTCAAAACAAGATAGTGGGAGTACTACAGGACTTCAAAACAACTTAATAGGAAATCAAAAAATGTTACTATAATATATCCTGCTAATTGTTTAAATTTTTCCCCTTAATTAAAAAAAATAACTAAATAATTTTTTAATGAATAAGGGAGAGATTGAGATAAAAGAGGACATAACAACATAACAATACAGATAGTTCTGTATTACTTGTACCCTTATACCACTTTGTTTTGTTTTGTTTTTTCTCTTTTTCCTTTTAAATAAAATTTTTTTAAAAAGACATATACAGGTTAAAAAAAAAAGATTGAGATAAGGAAAATTATTATTTTGCCAGATGATACCAGAGAACCTCATAGGAAAGGAGGAATCTTGGGAAAATATCACCAGTTTTGGGGGGATGGTGGGGATGCAATGTGGGATCCAAGAGCCCTGGATTAGAAGGAGACCACAAAGAGAGGGTTAAGCAGCTTGGAAAATTAAATGCATGGAAACAACATAAAGAAAAGAGAAAGGGGAGGAAAGAGAGAGAAGGCCTAGAAATATCACTGAGTGCTTGAGTTCTCAGAGCTGGCTGAGAGGAGAGAAAGGAATATTCCATTCTCAGTGATCTGGTTGCTGTTCTGTGAGCAGCTCCCTCACTGTGCCCTTGGATCACAAGGGAAAATCTATTTCACCCAAGGGGAGGTATATTTGGGAGGTGTGAGAGTGCAGAATTGGGGATCAAGAAGGTTCCCTACCTGCTATCTGGGTTTTATCTCAGTTAAAAATAAAGGCCAAGAGCTTTAAATGAATAACAAGAATTATCAAACTACCTTCCTCCAATCAGAGCCCTTGGTGATAAGAAAGTCATTGAAAAATTTTACAAAAATCAAGAGAAGGGACTGCACTGGCCTCAGACCTCACCACAAGACCACAGCTGAACTTGCTTGAGCCCATTTTACCGAGTTCTTAAGACAATGAATCTTAAACTTCCCTGCACTAGGAGATCATCTGAGATTCTTGCAAAAAACGATTCCCGGGTCCCACTTTCTGAGAGTCTGATGCACTGGGTCTGGGTGAAATCTATGAATCTGTTTGTCTAACAAGTTTCCAGGATGCTGCTGCTGCTGCTCTAAGGCACAGGATGCCCACCTCTACCCCTCTTGTCAGGAAGCCCAGTGCCTTTGCAGTATGGAAGTTCATGAAATACCCATACTTTCTCATTGTACCCAGGAAAGCAAGGAGCCTGGTGAGGGGCAGGAGTGGGCATCCCTTGGACCCATACAGCACAGCTGGTGGTTCTCTTGGAGGGAAGAAATACGGACCCCCGCAGCACCCTATTTGCCTATGGACTTGTTCATCTAAGCAGGGAGCTCAGTGGCAGCAGGGTCTGGCATATAGCAGGTGCCCAATAAGCAGCTGGTAGGGAGAGGAGTGAGTGAATTACCCGCTCCAAGTCCTGAACACAGCAGATATTCCTTTGAGTCCAAAGTGGGCAGGAAAGATAGAGGAACCAGGGTGGCCCCAGGGTCAACGATTTTTCTTTAAACTTCATGTTCCCTTGGTGTTCCTGCCTCCTCCATCCTTTAGTCAGAGCCTCCACACACCACACACCGCTCTTCATCTGAGAACCTGTTTATGCTGGCAAAGGTGGAAGATGCCACCTCCTGAGAGGGAGAGAGGAGAAGAGAGGAGGGGCTCTGGCCAGCACAGACAGGCGAAAGAAAAGAAATAGCTTCCCCCAGGGCACGGGGGCTGTCTTGGAGCAGACAGAGCAGAATTTGTGAGGGAGGCCTCCGGACTCCCCCAGCCCCTCGCCACTGTGCGGTTCTGCCTCCCTCCCCACCACCGCCTCCTCCTTGGAACCCATGACTAATTGCATCGCGTTGCTCTCTGACTTGCGTCACCCAGCAGAGAGTGTGTGGTTGTTTTTACAGCTTATTCTTTCAGGGATCTAAGTGACATTTTTTAAGTGCTCTTCCCCTGCCTTAGAGCAGCGCAGCCTCCTCTCCTCTCTCCCCGTCAATCTCTCTTGCTCCCTTCCCCTCGCTCCTTTTCCTCTTCCGGGGTCTGCTGGCAAGAATAAAAACAGGAGGCAGGGGGCAGGCCCCGCAAAGCAACCAGGCTCCTGCTACCTGGCCTTTGGGGGGCCTCAACAGGGAGAATCTCCCAGAAAGAGCTTTCTCTGGGTTCCAAGAGAAAACTCACACAATAAGCCACAAGGAAGCTCTTCTTTCTGCTTTCTTTCATTTCCCCTGGCTCTCCTCTCCTCCTCCTTTCCACCTTCCCCTCCTTCCATCCATGAACATTTTCTGAGTGCCTGTAAGTGCTGGCGCCAAGCACAGAGTAGCAAACAAAACAATCACAATTTCTGACCTCAAGATGAGGGTCTGTCTTTATCAGTGAGTAAACTGGCTGTAACAACAGGTATGTCCTGTAATCTAGTAGGATATAGGGGCTATTATGCTACATAGAGTAGGAACCAAACTATCCTTGATTTGAAAAGATGATCAGGGAAACTTACAGGGGTGATGTTACAAAATGATGATGATATGTTAAAAAGAGGGAGCAGGAAGTGATTAGGAAAAAAATAATCCAGGTTCAAATTCAGTAGGAAGAAACACAGAAGTGAGACTTGAATTTGTGAGCCACAGGGCCAATCATGCTCCTCAATGAAAATTCAGGCCCCCTCCTTTGTAAGAAGAGAGAGGGGCTGGGTCCCCTCTAACAGCCCTCCTAACTCTATAGCTCTGATGGTCAGGATCATCTTCCATCACAGGAAAGAGAGACACAATGCTAAGACAGGGAGCTGAGTGGTGAGAGGAGCAGTGACTTAGAATCTGAGGTCTTGGGCAGGGCAGAACACTGCTTAAGCCTCAGTCTCCTTATCTGTATAATGGAGATGGTGATGTCACCTGTCACCAGATTATTAGTAGAATGATATAAGGTCATGCATTTGCAAGTGAATATTGAGCAGACAGTGACTAAGTTCTGAGCTACTGTTGCCAGGGGCGTACATCATGGCCCACACAGAATGTTAAAGACATAAGGATCTCTTTTTAGTTTGAATTTCAAACTCAGATTTCTTCCTATCAAAGGCAGGGGAATGCTTAAAACCTTAAATGCCAAAAGTCAGAGAGTATGGAAACACAGCCACCAACAAACCATTGCTGATTCCAAAGGATTGTTTTCCCTTCTGGAAATGCCCTGACAAGAGCAAGGAACTGCAACATCACAAGACCCTGCTTAGATCCCAAAGACTTCCTGCAACATCACAAGACCCTGCTTAGATCCCAAAGACTTCCTGCTCTGGTGGCCTCACAGCAAGAAGCAGCATCTCTGGATTACAGAAAAGGAGGATGCAGAGCGGCACACATAACAAAATCCAAACCAGACACAGCCACCTCTATTCCTCTACACTAAGAGGCTTCACTCTCTCCCTGGTGCTTAGGGTGCACAGGTCACCCCACAGTGGGACCATCCACACTGTTTCTGCTCATAGGATCCCTGGTCAACTGTCACCAGGGTGAGCGCCCCCCCACCAAATATTCTGGACAGCATTCAAAGTCTCAGATTGAAGAAAACTTCACATTACACGTACGTTCCTGGGCGGTGGAGCCTAGCTGACCAGCCAGCCAAGGCTCCAGGGCTCAAGAGGGAATGGAATAGGAGAGGCACACCCCAGAAGATTTCTGTCTAAGGATCTATTGCTAGCATAGTGCTTGGGACTTGGTAACTGTCCTCAAAATGTTATTTGAATAATATCTGATACCTATTAGTTATAAAGTAAGTTTTTATCCACTATCTCCTTTAACCCTTACAATAACCTCAAGAAGAGCTGATGTAAGATTACTCACTATAGTAGCCTAAAGTATAATTTTCTAAGTATTTCCAGTTCTCCCTGTTTCTGAACATACTGTAGAATTGCTCTTCTATGCATCTCTGGGTTTAGAGGTGGCTGTGTGACCTACTCTAACCAATAAATTATAATGGAATGATGTCTGTTACTTACAGAAGTTGTAAGAGCCAACATGTCTTTATTTTCTCCTAGTCTTTTATATATTATGATAGAAATTGACCAACTTTTCTAATGATAACTATTTTATCATTCTGATTCTTGAATGAAGATAAAATGAAGCAGATTCCTGAAAGGATTCAGAATAGACTGATAAATGAATTAGAAATAAATCTTTGATGTTATAAGCAAGCGAGACTCGGGAATTATTTGTTACTGAAACATAAGCCTATGCTGACTGATACATCCATGCCACCAATAAAAAAGATGATGGGTGAGATGAGTTAAATTAACTAACTTGCCTTAACTAACACAGCAAGATGGTGAAAAACCAAAATATAAAGGGTGTCCTTTCTGACTCAAAGTTGGTTATTACAAAATTCTAGTGGATCTTGAACTCAGCTTATTTGAAACCAGAACTACAGAGGTTTTTTTACCTATGTCATCAATTTCTAGTCACAGCTTCTGGAAAAAATAGCACCACATACACAGACACACACACACACACACACACACACACACACACGTCGACTCATGAGTGACTTCAAACTTTTAGAATGCTTGGAGCTTCTCAATTATAGGCAAAGTCCAATACATAAGTCCCTATTCTCCAATCAGATAAATCCCTATTCTCTGCTGCAGTTTCCCTATAGGTAGCAGAACACAGAAGATGGCTCAGTTCCATCTACCATGAGAGGAGGACAAGGGCAGATAGACCAGAACAACAACAACAACAACGAAATGTCCTGAGCAGGGGAGGCCAAAGTACTGTGCCCAAAGTGTCACATGCGTCTTAGCCCAGTCCAGTCTTCCAGGTAGGCTGGAGAGCCTGGGAGTCATGTGAGAACTCTGGGAATAGTGGTCCACAGAGTGCAGTCACTGGTGACAACAAGTGGATGAGGCCCTAGAAGGACAGGCATGTCCAGCATAGACTGCTCTCTAAGAAGAGAACTAGATCCAGCTCTGTCACAGGGAGGTAAAAACAGCTCAGAGTCACTGCTATTGGCTTTAGCTGCTGCGCTCAGCCTTTTACCAGGAGACTGGGGTGTACCACACGGCCACACTCACCCCAGTCCAGGCCTGCATAACGGCGCCTGTGCACCCAGCAGGCCTGTGGTTACTACACAGCATCCTTCACAGGCACCTCTATGTTCACTCAGCCTTGCCCAGCGACTCCAGCATGCAGGGCCAGTGCGGGTAGGGGTGGCCTCCTGCCTCATGGGATTTCCCTGAAGAAATTCAGAGGCAGTCAGGAAAAGAAAGGGCCACAACTTCCCTGGACATTTTACACACTTAAATAATTGAGACCTCACGTCACCCTGTTAGAGTGATGCTGTAGTCCTGTTGCCTTCTGCTGCTGTTGCTTCCTCTTCTCGTTTTAGCTTCTTTTTCTTCTGCTCCTTTTTTCTCCTTCTCCATGTCCTACTTTACTTTTTATTAATATGCATCAATTGTGCATATTAACAGAGTTCAGTGTGATGTCTCAACATATGCATACAGCACACATTGATCAAATAGGGTGATCAGCATCTCCTTCTCCATATCATTTATATTTGGAGGCTTCAAGTTCTTCTCTTCTAGATCTTCATAAAATATATAACAGGTTAATGTGAACTTTAGTCATCTCTTCGCACACAACAGAATTTATTCCTCCTATCTATGTTTTGGTACCCATTATCCAATCTCCCTTTGTCAATGTTTTCTTCATTTTGCAGATGAGGAAGCTGTGACTCTGGAGATAAGTAACTTAGCATGGTGCCTGCCAAGTATTAAGTACTTACATAAACAATAATTCTTATCATTGGCATCATCCTCATCATCACTGCCACCACCATCATCATTCCATACTGTCTAAAACCCTTCTATAGACTTGTATCAGCAAACTCTTTAAAGTTTCTTGAATTTTGATACAAGTTAGAATCACTCCAGGAATTTATTTTAATGCAGATGCATGGGTTCTAACTAAATAAGTTCCAACTAAATAAGAATATACAGGCTTGGCATTTTGTCATGCTTTCTAGAAAATTCTAATACACCTTAGTCTGAGAAGCAGTAACCTAGGTGGAATAAAACTGTATAGTCACCCATCCACACCCTCAATATCTCACTCTCCTATGCAGAGTCCCAAGGTCTGATTTCTTTTGTCTTAAATCCTAGAAAACTAATCTCTGACCACTAGGGACCAGCCCTCCCTAGGAGAAGTAGTATGTGTGATTCCTAGACTGAGAAGACTCTGATTGCTATCTTAGTCTGGTTTTTGTTGCCATTACAAAATACCCAAGTAATTTATAAAGAATAGAAGCTTATTTAGCTTATGGTTGTAGAGGCCAGGAAGTCAAAGAGTGTGATACCCGAATCTAGTGAGGGCCTCTTTGCTGCATCCTGACATGATAGAAGGCATCATATGAGACAGAACAAGTACGCTACCTCAGATCGCTCTCTCTTCTTATAAAGTCACTAATGTCATCGTGGGGCCTCCACCCTCACGACTTTATCCAGTTCTATTGACCTCCCAAAGGCCCACCTCCAAATACCAAAGGAATTAAGTTTCCAACACATAAACGTGTAAAGGACCTATTCAAACCATAGCAGTAGCCACTTATTTCACCCCAATTTCCTGGTGTTCCCTCCATGTGTAACACCCTCTCCTTGAACAAAGATTGGATTTAGTGACTCTCTGCTAACAAGCAGAGCGTGGTAAAAGGGTTAGAATATCGCTGCCAATATTGAGTTACACGAGGACTGTGGTTTCTACCTCGGGTGCTCTGTTTTGCTCTCATCCTGATTTCCTGATTCAAGTCCTACATTCTGCTCACAAAACAACTTTTTCCCACAATTAGCAAAAGAACTCAAAAATCTAATCACAAAGACTCTGTGACAAACTACTACTAAGTTCTTAGGTGAACCCAGTCATAGAACTGCTATCACTTCTCTGTGCCTCTATTTCCCCAATTGCTGAAAGAAATATCTAGTAGGAAAACATGAGACAGAGTTTGTAATAGTATCAGGGAGCTGGCAAGGAATACAGAAAACCCCAAAATTCAGGAGACCCACTCAGATTTTCAAAGCCAAAGCTAAAACCCAAAATCTCTAAAGTATTTTTTTACCTAAACTTTAAAACTGGAATGTGGGTGTGAGCATTACTTTAAGGGCTTATAAATTGACACATAGATCACCTGTCAGGGAGCCAAGATCAGAATGCTGGTTTTAATTACACCGAATATTTCACTTTCTTATGCAGAGGCATAATCAATTATCTTATTTAAAGGCATTACGATAATGTGTGTGTAAAATGGAGCCATTCCCTGTATTGCATTAGATTCTGCTAATTATAGGAGAATGTTTGGAGCTAAAATGTCAGCTTGTCATCCGGATGGCTTGTAATTCAGGATTTGCATTCATAGATGGGAAGGGAACTCTGACAAAAATTGTATTCAGCTTTAGCTTGTCTGGCCTCCACCTCACCAGCTCCAGCAGCAACAAGGGCACTGATCTATGCTTTGCCCCTGCCCCTGTCTGCCACAGCGGGCTCTCGTCCGCATCCCTTCCCCAAGACAGCAAACAGGAGCAAGGGTGGGTTCAGCTGCACCAGCTTCAAAACTGAAAACGCTGGATTGCTCCTGAAAACCTACCCACCCTCCTCCTTCATTCTCCTCCTAGCAACGGAGATTCCAAAGTGATTTTTAAAGAGATTAAGTTCCTAAGATATTTCTTGGAATGTCAAGAGATCTAATTCAATCCAATAGATATTCTGTGAGTGCCTACTGTGTGCAGCATGCTGGGACTTATGTAAAGGACCCTTTTTCATGGTGTAGCCTCTGGAGCGGACCTCCCGCACTGACCTCTGAAGTTTACGAGGCATGAGCACTGCGCACCAAGCTCAATTTGCATGCCTCTTTCCTAGTCTGTGAAATTGAGATAGCAGGGTCATTATAAGAATAAAAAAAAGATAATGTCTGTCAAGGGCTTAGAAGGATCTTAATATCAGTTAAACAGTCAGAAAAAAAACCCTTCCCATAGTCATGATCACAACATACAACATTCCAGCCAGGGAGACAGGTATTCAGAAAGTAAGGAGTCCTCCTCTCCCACAGGTAATCACACTAATGCCTATGTTCACACACCCATTTGCTTTATAGCCAGCTCTTTCATCTCCTGCCTATGTCCTTTATTCTATTTTTCCAAAACTTCTATGAGGGCCGGGGATATAGCTCAGTGGCTCAGTACCTGTCTGGAAGTGTTAGGTCCTGAGTTCAACTCCCAGTACCCACAAACAAAACAAACCCAAAAACATTGTGACAAAGTACCTGGAAAAAATGAAGGAAGAAAAGGAGAATAAAGGTGTGTCATACACAAGTAACAGTTCCTCACAGTGTGTGTAATCAGTATACTGTAAATATGTACTAACAAAACTTCTATGGTTGTGCTTCTCCTCTCAAAATTAGGGATCTTCATGCCCACTGATGTGAGTGGATTTCCCTCTTTTAAGATGACCTCCCTCCTTGACAACGGGAAGCGGGAATAACAGTCGCTTTGGACCGAAGAGGGTTTCTATGAAAAATCTCCCTCCTCTGGATGAATTCACCTCTCTCAGCCTATGTGCTCAAGTCTCCCCTAATGCTGGCAAGCACCTCATGAAGAGCCTGGGCTGGGCCACATCAGGATTTGCTTTCTGCAACAGCAAATCGAGGAAGAAAATAGCCTACACAAGCTGGTGAGCATCAGGGGGCTGGAGCCGCAGGGCTAGGGGAGCTCTCGCTCTCCACTCACTGGGCATCGTTCCCAGGCCACTCCAGGGCTGCTGGTTTATTGCTGAGCCTCTCTCCTAGTCTTTTTTCCCCCTCCAATCTTGCTCATGAGCTAGGCCAGTTCCTTTGCATCTCAGAACTCCCTCTGCAAAGCTTTGAACTTTCATCTCACTGTCCAGGCTCCCAGAAGTCCCTCTCCCAGATCAGATTCCATGCCCACAAGCCTGGCCCCAGGACCAGTGATTCAGATGGACAGCATCATTCTTCTTGGCCCACCTGGACATGCTCTGGTTGCTCTGAGGAGCTCCCCACATGGTCAGCCCAACTATGATCAACATAAGATGAGGCTCTTCTGACACCAGCCTTCCCACAGGTGGAGGTGAAACCAGGTTACTTCACCCTGTCTCCCCAGCTGCCACTGCCATCTTTCTTCTGCTGCTATTAGGCTTCCAGAAGACCTGTGACAGCAAATCACTCTCTGTATATCCCAAGGAGAGCAACCACATAGCCCCTCTTTGTCTTCCCTGGTCTTTGCTCTTTTGACTGGTCCTGATGTCTGAGAGTACAACCCTATTAGAGGCACTCCTCTCCCTGGAAGTTAAGCTCTTAATCTCTAGCTTCAAATTTTCTGTTTGGATTTATTTTAATCACTTGTTTGTTTTTCTCCTGTAAAAAGTATTGTATGCCAAAAGAGTGGAGAAGGGGGAGTATTGAATATTCATTATAAAAAAAAAACTTGGAATATGAAAGTAGAAAAATAGAAGAAAAATCCACTCATTTATCGTCAGCCAGGAGGATGCTGCAGTTAGCATCTCCATGTTGAACACTGGAAATGGGTTTCTTAAATTAATTAGATGTTGGGCTTGCATCTGAAATGGGCTGCAGCTCAGAGCTCTGTGGCCCTCCCCAAAGAACTTCCTGAGGGTCTAAGTCTCTGCAGAGTGAGCCCACAGAATGGCTCCTTGCACTATTACTTCTGTCTGCAGGCTAGTCCCCAGAGCAATCCATCATGCCCATAGTCCTGGGTCCCTAGAGCTGAGGCCTCAGTGGTCCCCTGTTACAGTGAGCCTTAAAGCTCCAGCTGTGGGCTTGGCCACTGTCCTGAGTCTGCCGGACAAACCCAGCTGTGTTCCAGAGCCTTCTCATGCCCAGCCCCTTAAAACTGAACTTGCTCCTCTTCACCCTCCGACGGCTCCTCCTTCCCATTCCTTGGCAGCATTGTTTACTCACCCAAGTTGGCAACCTCCAAGTCATCTCTGACTCATCCTTCTTGTACATACCAGTCATTCATCAGGTCCCACTGTTTCGTCTCTGAACTGTCTTGCACATCACTCCTCTCCTCTCATCCCTGTCATCACCTTGGAATAATATCACGTCTTCCTAAGGACTTCCCTCTCCTTTCCCAGCCTCATAGATGGAGGTTGGGAAAGTGAGCATCATTTGAATAAGGCTTTCCAGTGCAGCCTAATTATGTCCTGGGCACTGTCGCAGGTACTTTTCATTGGCACATCTCTCAACAGCAAGATACTCATCACCATCTTATGCAACATCTGAGAATCTAAGGCTCAGAGAAGCTTAGCATTTCTGCTATCTGTACAGTAACAAAGCCCCTCCAAAGTTTATACTCTGAAACAATATTATATTTTATTGTAACCAATCTGTTGGTTTATCCTCTGGGTGATTCCTGTGATGGTCTTAACTGAGGTCACTCATCTGAGGCTGGATAGCAGAGATGGCATTGTTCACAGGTCTGCTATCTGGTGTTGTCTCTGAACAGGACACCTCCACATGGCTTTGTACCTTCTAGGAAGCTACAAAGGCACCCAGGAGCAGTCTTTCAAGAGATGGAAAGCAAACACTGCAAGGCCTCTTAAATTCTAAGCCCTAGGATTCACTTAATGATAATTCTACCATATTCTATTGGTCAAATAAGCCACCAACCAGTCCAGTAAAAGAAGACAGGCAAATGGTCTGTGCTTCTTAGTGAAAAGAATGGCAACATCTTGGTGCAACAGGGTGAGGACACAGGGAGACCTGATTCCCACTGGACGCCATTGTGAGAGTGAGCTACCACACCAAGAAGCTGGTCCATCATTATCTACTCCGCTAGAAACTCACATGACATGCACCAGGGTCTTCTATTCCCAATGTTCTTCCATGTTCACATTTGTTGCCAGCCCTGTTTCCCATCTGGAGGAAGCCCATAGTGGATAGGCTGCCATGAGCAGTCACAGTGACAACACTAGCCGTTTGAGATGGGCTGCCTTTGGTGCTGGATGAAAGAGGTGATCATCTGGCCCTGCATCACTTCATCTTCCAGTAGCTGTGGCTGGAACAGCAACTGTTCATTGCTCCTTCCCACTCATGGCATCCAGCTTGGCTCGAGCAAGCAACATAATGCAAGTCTCAAGAACTCCTCCAGGTCCCCAGACTCCATTAAGATGCTGATTAAAATTTGATGCTTCCATTTAACACCTATTAGCAAACACAGTGCCGTCTTGCTAGAAGAAAGGACTTGGAAGATAGGGTCTCCCCCGCTCCCAACAGCACCCTTCGTGCCAGGGTGGCAACCATTAGCTAGAAGAAAGATAAGCAGAGGCGGATGGGTGGGGAGGAAGAAAGATGCAGGGGCTGTATGTCACTTACAGTTACCAGCTCCTCCTGGGCCCTACAGCAGAAATGAGCATCATCCTTAAGTGCAAATGTCCACAGGGGACAGCAAGACCAGGTCACAGATGAGAAATTGACATCCAAGAATCTGCAGCCCCAAGGGACTGTGAGAGTCTAACATCTTTCCCGCTTCCCTCCCACTAGGCAAAGTGTAAATCGTCCAAGACCATGAGAAGACGCACCATGGGAATGAAAGTAATCAGGATATAAACGGTCTAAATTAAATGAATTGGATCTCTGTTCCCAAGGTCAGTTGTGGGAACTCTCTCAAAAAAAAAAAAAAAATCCACTGGGAAGGAGATCGGAGAAACCTTGGCAGTACTTTTCTCTGTCTTCCTATGTGGAATGATGTAGGCACGGCACATTTTGAATTTGGAGCAGAAGGGAAGAGATAAATAGGTAAATGTTCACTGAGTCTTACAATGGGCCAACCCTTGTCAAGAAAGGAGCTTACACAGACTAGGAAATAGGATCCCTGTCCTCAAGGAGAGAGTAATTTCCACAGATAAAATAAATTCCACAGGGGAGAATAATTTCCACAGGAGAGAGTAAAGCCACACATTCAGGTAAGGAACAATGTGACATCCTGTTAGATCTCCATAAAACTAGGCTCAAACCCCAAGCTTGTTTATTGCATGAGACGTTTTATAAGAAGCTAATTGAAATTTTTACACTTCTGGTTAACATTTTAGTGAATAGAATGCCTTCCCTCCAGGAGAAGGAACTTAAAAAGGGGCTTCCCTGGTAATCATGGAGCCCAACATGGCAGCCATTAGCAGGAGCTAGGAAGTCTCATTTATTCTGAGCCTAAGCATCTTCATCTGCAAAATGAGGTCCCCATCAAACAGTGTTGTTGTGGAGATCAGGGATATAATGCAAAAGAAAGCATATTGTGACTGGTCAGTAGCTATTCAATCATGGTCTGTGATTACTATGACAAAGGTTAGGAGAAGAACCCACCCCCTCTAGGTTAGGGAGCTTCTGGGGCTCACTGAAACAATGTAGAAATTAAGATACAAAATTAAGTTTTGTCTTATCTTTATTGCACAGGAGCCTCTTTCCCTGAGATATAGTCTTTGCTGTACCATGCATGACCTTGATCCTCACTACATTCCATAATAGGTGTTCTCACAGCAGAGCCATGGCACTTCTCTACTAGGGATCTCTGTGGGTACCTTGCCCATAATTTGGCATCACCCCAATATGCTCACTTTACCCCCTCAGCATCCTATTTGAATTGATGACTCCCATTACCACTGGCTTCTCTGTTGGCTTTTCATCCCCCCACTAGTCTTCTGCTTTGACTCTATGCCATTGACTACCCTTGAAAGCACCACCTTATCCCTTTTTGCTTAAAATAAGCACTTGGCTTCCAGTGGGTCATGAGCTTCTAGTAGGTCACACAGCTTCCAGTGGGTCCAATGGGTCAACTGCCAGTAGATCCAGTAGGAAGTGAGACCCCAATGCCTTGAGGAATGTATCTCCCTATACTTCTTGGCAGAAGACATCTTGTGCTTCCCTGGGAACTAGGATGGGGATGGAATGAAATGGACTTGAAGAAGAAAACTGGAGTCCACTGGAGGGCAGTGCATGCTGGTCACTTTTGAGCAGTAGTGGTTTGGGCAAGGTTGTGACAGATGTTGGGAAAGTACCTTTTCTGGGATTATAATTGTGACTGCAAGTGATGTCCTCTCCCACCTGACAGGCCCCAGGTTTCAGACAGGAAGACTTCACAAAAGGCAGTCTGCCTTTGCTCAAGTTGTAGACCATGCTCTTGGTTCCTTGCTCTGGAGTCAAATCTGTACCCTGCCTTCCTCCTGTCTCTCCATCTCTGTTGTCCAGGACAGCCTCCAATGTGACCAAGTGCTCATAAAAATGCTCTCTCCGATGTTGGGCTGTTTTCACTGACAAGCTGCCCCCTACAGAAAGTCTGGTAAAAATAAATAAATAAAAGATTAACTCACAATCAGAGTTCCTCTTTGTCATCTACCAGTAGTGCAACCTGGGGCAAATCATTAACCTTTCCAAGCCTAGGTTTTTTTCTTCAATGACATGACAGTCATAAATTGCCTTTGTGAGAGAAAGGTAAGACTAACTGAGATAATGTCTATAAACTGGCTCAGTGACTGGAACATAGTGGGTCCTCAAAAATGAGAGGCCCTTCCCATCCTTACTCTGCACATCATTAGACTGCCACTGGCTGTCAGAGAAAGGATCCACACTGCGCTGTCTCACCCAGACATAGCACTGCACTGCAGATGGGAGCTCAGGAATGATCCCCGCTCCGCTCTGCCCCCAGTGCCTTTTGCTCCTGACTGTGACTCCCTCTGTTCAGATTCACACTCACTACCCATCATTCTGTTCAGACAATCTTCTCCTTGGTCCTGTGGTAGTACCCTTCCCCAGAGGAGTGTGACCAGACACCTCCCAAAGGAATGCGGTGGAGGTGGGGAGACTTCTCAGAATCAAAAAAGATAACAAGGCTCAGTTAGTTCCTAAATATATATTTGTTCCTAAATACATTAGTTCTAGCACTTCTCTATAACATAGATTGTACCCAATCAGGCTGTAGTATGCTTTTCTTTTACCATTTATGAGAAACAAAGACACAAAAATTGTATAAAGGGCAAAATCATGCCACGTTCAGGGCTCAGGCTTTTGAATATCAATCTGTTAAGCCCCATCCCAGCACAAATAAATGCTACTTCCTAGAGGAAACTTTGTTGTCCCACTTCTCTCTGCAAGAATCCTGCTACAATTCTTGGGGGCTCACTCAGGATTTGGAGAGTAGGAGACTGCGTTTCATCTCCTTTGTAGGCAGGGTGCAAACTTCAGAGTGCCAGGTGGGTGAACTTGCCTGGTGCCAGTGGACCTTTTGTTTGATCCATAGGGAGACTGGCCTCTCCCAGGTCAGGCAGTTGTGCCAGGGCAAAAACTCAGATGCACAACAAAACTCAGAGAGGCTCAGGAGCTAGCTTGGGGAGCACTATCCACTAGACTGGTAAGAACCTGGATTCATTTGGTGTCCAGCTCCTAAGAGGCCATGATCACCTCCCAGAGGGTTGAATAGAGTTGCCCAAGTAGTTCCATAAGGAAAGAAACTGTAACTCTAAGGTGTTGGGCACTGAGTGGTGGACTCTAGGCACCAGGTAGGAGTCACTATATGACCATGTGTGAATGAGACAGAAAATGGAAAGGTTCAGACTTGACAAAAGGCCCAAAGAGAGGTAAGGAGGACTGCTATGACCAGGCAATTTCATGCATAAATCAAAATAAGATTTCCCTTGTGTGGGAGACTGAGTATCGCTTTGATGATCACGTTGTTCTGTCCCTGTCCCAGGATGACTCATGTGAGACCAGCGACCTCAGGTGAAGTTGAAACAATTTCAGGTGAAATTGAAAGTAAGTGAAGGCAAGATACCTCAGTGTGTCCAGACACTGAGCCTCAGAACGTGGGACAAACAGAATGGGAAATAAATGTGCCTCCCAGTCAAGGCAGGCAGCGCAGAACAGCCTGATAGTCCCCTCAGATTGATGTTGAGTATTTAGGACAACCATCCACAGATGAAAAGCTCAAAGAAAGCAGAGAGGATAAAACATTGTTGTTTCATTTGCCACAAAAACCCACCCTTGCCCCATCCATCCTCTGGCCAAAGTTTGGATCAGAAGAGGACTCACTATATCAATTGTTGATTGACCTTGTTCATGATAAAGACTGGGGATAAATTACACTCTGTGTTGGTAACAAGGACCAATTTCCTCTTGTCCCTAAAAATTCCGAGGCTTAATAAGAAACAAAAGGATTCACCTCCAGTGCCCTTCTCTGCATGGGATCTTCTGGAGGCCCTGCCCCAGCCTGTAATCACCAACACCTCAGACCGGTGGCTCCACCTCAGCAGGACCCAAGGCCAGCTGAGGTGGACCTGGTCCCTGGCACGAGCTGCACAAGGGAGAAAAGACTGACTTTATTCTCAGTTCGAACAAAAATTAAGAAGGTGCCAAAAAGCTGTCCAGAATCATCTGTTTCCCCAAGGACTAAGGAAAGGATACACTCTTTTCTTCCCTTGAGGGAAGCTCCCTTGGGTGAGGAAAAATCAGGTAAAAATCTTAGCTAATTGATAAATTTTCTTTGGGCTTTCAATTTAAAACCCCCTTATGAAGCCACAAAGTAGACAGAACAAGAACCTCTACTATGAGAACAAGTGCAACAAAGGCCTTTGAAGAAATCAGACAGGCCCTCACCAAAACACCAGACCTGGAACTTCCAGACACGACCAAGACCTTCTTGTACGTCCACAACATACTACAGTGAGTGCTTTAACCCAGACGTTGGGGTCATGCATGAGCCGGTGGATTACCTCTCCAAACAGCTTGACTCTGTTGCTCAGGCCTGCCCACCCAATTTGCAAGTACTTGCAGCTATGGCCCTCTTGGTGACAGAGCCTGACAAACTGACTATGGGACAAAAACCAACTGCACAAGTCCCACACTCAGTATTGACATTAATGGAGTATAAGGGACAATACTGGCTAATCAGTGCCTGGACCACTAGATATCAGGGGATGCTTTGTGAAAATTTATTCATTCACCCAAAAATAGTGCAGATCCTGAGCCCAGCAAACCTACTGCCTGTCAGATTGTGCCAGCCAGATCATGACTGCATTGAGGTCATGGGTAAGGTGTTCTCCAACCAACTGGGCTTGAGGGCCCAGCCCTTCAAGGACCCCAAAGCTGAGTATTTCACTGATGGTAGCAGTTTTGAAAAAGAGGGAGAACATCTGGCAAGATACTTCATGTAACCCTGAATTCCACTGTTGAGGCAAAGTCTCTGTCAAAACGGATCTTGATACAAAAGGCACTTTACTGCGTTAACCTGTGCATTCCAATTGGTGGCCGACATACATGTAAATATATACACAGACTCAAAGTAGGCCTTCTCCATCCTCCGTGTACATGAGGCTCTATATAAAGAAAAGGACCTAATAAACTCAAGACAAAAAGACATAAAATATGGTAGAGGAATCCTTGAACTCCTAGACACAGTATAAGCCCCTAGAAGAAAGGGGGGACACCAGAAGGGAGACACTGCAGCCACTTGGAGAAACTATAAAGCAGACCAGGAAGCAAAATTCTCAGTCTCCAGGGAACAACAAAACCAGCAAGTGTGGCTGTCATGCTGTTCCCTAGTCCATTAATGGCATGTCATCCTAATCACAGCATGAGAGTACTTGGTCTAAGGCAGAGAATGCAAGCTACCTCCCAGGTGGCTGGTGAAAATGTGGAGATGACAAGGTTTCAATATTTGGAGCACTAGCTACACTTCTCCTTAAAAAGTTTCATCAGGACATAAGGGCTGGATGGCTCTTGAGATCACTGTAAGTCAGCATTTCTACATCCCATGGCTCTCCAGCATGGGCCGAGTAGTGTGTGTACAATATACAACATGTGCCTGCCATAACCCACATCAAAGAACCAAGGCCACTCCTGGGGTGTAGAATGTCAAGGGAGCCCCATTTGAAAATGTGGCTGTGGACTTCACTGAGCTTTCCTGTGTCTTTGGATGTGAGTGTTTATTAGTCTGTGTGTACCTCTCAGGCTGGGTAAAGGCCTTCCCCACTCATATGGTGAAGGCATCTGAAGTGGCCCAATTTCTGTTGAGAGATCATTCCCTATCTTGGAGTCCCCATCACCATAGGATCAGACAACGGGCCTGCATTCATTCATCATAGATGTGGTTTAGCTGGTGGCCAAAGGGCTAAAGATTACTTGGAGACTGCATAGGGCATACAATACCCAAAGCTCAGGGAAAGTGAAGCAAATGAACTGGACTCTAAATCTATAGCTGAGCAAACTATGTCAGAAACTCACCTGCACTGGGACCAGCTCTTGCCAGAGCCTACTGAGGATTAGGTCTAGTGCCACTGAATAGATGGGGATTTTCCTGCATGAAATTCTCTATGGGAGGCCCCCTTCTCTTACTAAGGGCCTAAGGGGGGGACTTAAAAGAATTTGGTAATTACACCCTGAGGCAACAGGTGCAGGCATTAGACTCAACCTTAGCCACTCTACACTAACAGGTTAAGGAACAATTGCCAGTAAGTTTGACCGCAGATGCTTACCCCTATAAACCAGGGGATGCTGTATGGTTAAAAAAAATAGGATGTCCAACCTCTGAAACCCTTTTAGAGTGGTCCATTCATTATTACTCTATCCAACCCACTAAAGTAAAGGTGGCCAAGACAGTCACCTGGATTCACGACAGCAGAGTAAAGCCAGCATCTCAGAGCTGGGAGTGCATCCCCAACCCATCAGCACCGTGTGAGCTGATGAAGAAGCTGGCCTCAACCCCAGAGACACCATCAGAAGAGGCAGCCCTGCTCTCATCACTCCTCAGAGGGTGACCAGTCTATGCATGGCAGAAGCTTGAGGGTGCCACCAACTGGCAACGTGAATGACTGCAACCCTTTGTGTCGCTGGCCTAACTGTTAGGCACTGCCATCCTTTGTTCCTAACTGTACTTGGGTTTGTAGCACTGATTTTTGCTATAGTTTTTTCTGAAACCATGCTGGCTGACTGAAAATGTAAAAAAAGGTGCCTGCTAGCCCTCAGCTTTATCTGGTGGGTAAGGTGTTTTGCTGGTATTGGCTGTTTTTAGCAAGCGCCTTGTTGGTAGACCTCAGCTCCCCATCATGCAACCCATGTATTCACATAACCAGGTCAACCCAGAGAGTTACTCAGACTTTACTCTACCACACTCACTTCTCATGCCAAGGGAAGATCTAAAAGTCCTTGCACACATAACAAGACAGCCTACAGTATCTGTCAACTGGGGAGTCAATACGTTTGTTTTGACCTTGGTCAGCTAGTCACAAAGTACTAACCCAAAACAGCCAGTGTCAGTCCGATTTGATACGTGTGTAGTCATAGGTATTGGCCCCAAGGCATCTGTCATACAAGAGAAATGGGCACTTGCCTTAGGGGGTCCAGGGATTCTGATATACTGTGTGGAGACCTAGATGGCAAGCGCGAACACCAACTCTATGACAAGCACATGTGTGAGAAAAGCAGTTTAGGTGCCCAAACTCCTGAATTTGTATGCCCCAACTGGAGCTACATTGCATAGGCTGCTTGAGAAAGAGGGGCACCACAGCACTCCTTCAGAAGGGAACTGCTACATCAGGTTGTCGATCAAAGGTCTATATCCTTACATATTTTACCGACATTAACTCAGAAGATTGCAGGTGGCATTGGGACATCAAAGTGTTATCTGGTTCCATGTGTGGGGAAAGGACTTAGTGACTGTGGTATATTTCAACAGAGTCTCTACTGCCTACTTGATCACATCCCATCATTCCCTTTATGAGGAAATAAAAAGTAGCCCCACAGCCATTTCAGTCACAACCAGAAACTTGTTCTTAGCCTTAGCAGAGACTATAGTCAGACTCTAAATATCTACTCTTGCTATGTATGTGGGGAAACCAACTTGAGGTGTCAATGGGCATTGGAAACTAGAGAATTAGATACCCACAATCACATAGTGTACAGGTAACCCAGCACTACTTCTGGGATTTGGCTTCTAGAGACCTAAATCATTAGAGAGAACTTTATTGCTCAGTGGGGAAAAAGGTCACTGTGCCTGTTGGAAAGCTAATATGTACAGACCAAAGATTTTATAACTTCACCACTGGGAAACCTAATACTTGGGATCCCTAGATTATCTTGAACCAGATCTCTACCCCATCTAATTTCTCCCATCTTCAAGAAGCTGGGGACAATTCTGACACAGCCATCAAATGGTAGGTCCCAAGTGGACTATGCTGGACATATGAAACAACAGCCTATCCTGTCCTCCCCCAACTGGTCAGGGTCACATGTGTTAGGAACAAACCTTCCATCTTTCTTTCTACACCTATTCACCACAGACTACCTGGGACCAAGGTGTATGGTGACAGAAACACAAAGAAAACAATGTGCTCTTCTAATTAGAAAGATGGTAAATAGCCTCTGAATCACATAAACCAATATTATGGCCGTATCACCTGGGCAGAAGACAGGTCTTGGGGCTACCATACACCCATTTATATATTGAGCTGCATAATCAGACTCAAGCAGTCATAGCAATTATAACTAATGAAACTACCAAAACCCTTACCTTGTTGACAAAACAGCAAACCAAAACGCGCAACGCTACCTATCAAAACCACTTAGCCTTAGACTACTTGCTTGCCTCAGAGGGAGGAATTTGTGGAAACTTTAACTTGAGAAACTGTTACCTACAGATAGGTGGGAAAAGTCATGCAGGAGATCACAGATCAGATGAAAAAAATTGGTCAAGTCCTGGTCCAGACCTGGGAAAGCCCGGGAAAGCCCGGGACCCTGGAATATTGTGTGGAGGATGGTTTTCAACCTTTGGGGGATTCAAAACCTTCAAAAGTGCTGTGCTCCTAATTTTGGAAGCTTGTCTAACCTTACCCTGTCTATTTCTCCTGGTTATACCATCTGTCTCTACCCTCAGTGAGGCACTGATCAAAAGAAAATGGCCATACACACGATAATGCTATAGGAGTATAAATATTTAGATCAAGATGATGCTCTTTGACCCAAAAGTAAGGAGGTTTAAGTATCTAAGGAGGAAATTTGGTAGGATACTTCCCCAGAAAAAGTGTGGCCAGGCACTTCCCAAAGGTATGAAGTGGAAGGAAGAGCCTTCTTGGAATAAAAGAAAAATAACAAGGCTCAGTAATTCCCAAATATATATGTGTAGTGTTAGCACTGCTCTGTAACATAGATTACACCCAGTTAAGCTGTAGCATGTTAGTGTGTTACCATTTATGGGATATGAAGACACAAAAATTATATAAAATACAAAACCCCACTATGTTTTGAACTCAGCCTCATTGAACCTTGTCCCAGCACAAATAAATGCTACTTCCGGAAAAAAAAAAAAAAAAAAAACCTCCATTCCCTACTTCTCTCTGTGAGAATCCCACTACAATCCCCCTGCATGACCAGCAAAAGCTTTCAGAAAAGTCAACATACTGTCTCAAGAGCCCTCAGGCTAAACCCAACCCCTTTCCCTGGTTTATTAAGGCTTCCTAATCCACCCAACCTTCTCTCCAGCTCACTGTGTCACTTTCCTCCTTTGCACTATAATCCAATCACTCCAAACTTCCCATTTCCCCCAGATACTCATTCATGCTTCCACACAGGAGCAACTATCCCTTTGCTTAGGAAATTTACCCCTCTCCTCCCCAGCACCTGGTCCACTGCAACCTTCACACATGTACTCAGAGACCCAGATCTATGTTACCTCAACAAAGCCTTCCCTGGTGCCCTGAGGGGAGGCCCTGGTTTCTTCCTCTATGCCAAAGAGTCACAGGCTAAATCCAGCCCACCTGATTTTCCATGGCCCATGACCTAAGAATAGTTTGAACATTTTTAATCCTTTGAAAAAAATTCAAAAGAACAATACTTCATGACACATGAAAATAATGCAAGATTCAAAATACGCTTTCCACGATTTTATCAGAACACAGTTACACATTCCCCTAGGTACCTTCTTAGGCTGCCTTTGCACGACAATGGCAGTGTTGTGGCATGTATCTAAAATGTGCCTCCAAAGCCTCATGCACACATAGGTGGGGCTTTTCAGAGTTTGCTGGATCTAGGGTGCATGATACTAGGGTAAGTAGATTGGTTTAACATGAATCTGGGTGTAGATAATGAATGCCCCTCCCTGGGTGTAGTTGGCACCACCCAAAATGCTCGTATCCTGAGGGGCTTACAGGAGGAAGGCAGCTGCTGATGCTGCTGCCCCCGCCTGATTTTCCTCTTCAGTGTCCTTCGGCCATGCTGCCCTGCTTGGAGTCACCCAACTATAGGATGAAACCTCTACAAACTGTGAGCTGAAATAAACCTTTCCTCCTTCAGTTTGTGCGTGTCAGATATTTTGGCTCAGCAGAAAGTAGCGAAGATGGTAGAGATCAATAGTTGCAACCGAGACTGAATGATTTCCAAGGTCTAAATATTTACACCCTGGCCCTTGGCAATACAGAAAAATTGGCCAATTCCTCCTGTAGGGTGCTACAGTTTTTGTTTCAAATGGCTCTTGGACTAGACCATCTGTCTTTTCTAGATGATGAGCAACTCCAGAGAAGTGTCATTCAACTCTTTTCCTTGCAACTGGCCCATCCCTGGCAATAGTGCACATGCAGTTAATGTTCTGTGTTCTCTGCAATGTTCCTGGCCTCCCCAGGCAGACAATGCCTGGATCCGTATCCCATTTCTCTCCATTCTGCAAGGTCTGCTGCAGACATTTCCTGAAGCAGAGAACAAATATTATTCCCACAGATAGAAGCTGCAGCCTTACAGCATAAACCAACTTGCCCAAGATCATGCAATTAGAAAGGAATGGAACAGATTCAAGTCCAGGATTTCTTCCCCACAAACTTAACAGTATCCCCTCATCTTATCTATACATGGTAAAAAAGAGCCCCTTGACTCTGGGGAGCTGGAATTCCTTCAGTAGCAGTGTTCTGGGACCACAATCAACTCCCTGGGAATGTTGGTTGCGTGGGGTTTATAAGCAGCATTTGTCTAATAAAGTAATTTCTGAACATCTCACATCCCCTAATTACTTGTCACAATAATGTGAGGCATCTCTCCGAGTGCTTGCTTTCCCTTTGCTTGCACCTCGTGGGAGCTCCTGGGCCTGGGAGGCAGAGATAAATATAGCCACTCATTTACTCACCAGTTGGGTTGCCTGAATGCACAACAATACAGTTGCCTCCCCACACATGCCAAGCCCGTGCACACGTGCAATGGAGAATGATGCTGTGTGGACCATGTGGCATCACAGATAGTGCCCAGAGCAGCCTGACTTTGGAAAGAGGTACCGATCATTCCAATGGGCCAGAGCTGGGACCACCGCTTAGGGAGGTACAGGGGGGCAGATGTTGGTGTTATGTAAGAAGGCTTCCCCCCCCCCCAATGAGGAAGCATCCACTGATGGCCTATCAAGAGTATTTTTTCACTAGGTGAGGACAAAGTAACTTCTGAGATTCCCATAGGTTTCAAGTCTAAGATATTCCGTGTTTGTAAATGTTCAGTCTGTTTCCATTTCAGCCTTAAGAGCCTAGAAGGGAAGAAGAGCTGGTGGGGATAGAGGTCTCTACAGAAAAAAAGCAGGTTCAGACACATTTCTGAAGATGTCTGCAGATCCAACCATGGCTTCTTGAGGTCTCATGCTAAGATCTATTGCCATCTGCCTCTTGAGAGAACCAGTAGCAGAACCATGAGGTGCCCACAGACACACCCCAATTCTTGCTTTTCTGTGTCCACACTCTCCTCTCACTCTGCCATCTCTCCTGGTAGCCTGGGTCTCCCTCAGCTCCCTTTGAAGTGCCTCACAACAAGCACCTGCCTGGGTATCTTTCTTTTTCTCATGTATACAGTAGTACACAAATGAACAGAACTGTTAAATTTTCCAGAAAACGACTTTAATCCAGGATCTTTTGGACTCAAAGAAAACTACTCTCTCGTGGCTTATTCAGAAAGTCTCTCTCTTTACCAAGTTCCAAGTAGAACTGAAATAGATGATACTTTGCCAGCTTATCTCAATGTGGGAGGCTTGTGCCTGGATCAGAGGACTCCCCATCTCTCTGAAGTCATTCTAGGAAACAGCAAAGCATTTGTTTTCTCAGTACAGTACTCTGACCCCCACTGTCTTGGGTGCAGTAAATAGCATTTCTAAGCATGAGACTGACTAGAACAAGCTTTGGACAAGCCAACAATACAGACAGTGGATGCAAATACAGGGGACAGGTTTCTTCACTATAGGAAACTATCTTAGCAATCCCCAACACCTCTGTTCAACCATTATATTCCTCCTATCAGTGGTTTTTCTCTGGTTGTTTATCCCACAAAATATGTTTTCTCTTTTAAAATTCCCCCTCTGTCTTCCCACACTCCTGACCAAGCTGCAGTCTCTGCGGTGTATTGACAAGCCTAGGGATCAAAGTGGGATACGGAAGGTGCCCAGCAGGAGTTGAAATTGCATGTCTACTGAGTGGTAGCTGTGTAACCTGGTAAACATCAAGTCTCTTTTAGGTACCATCTCTTCATCTGTAATGTGGGGATTGTAACATATGCCCCTAACAAACACTCATAAGTTTTGCCAACTCATCAACAATTCTCTGTTGTCAACACCATGAGTTCCCTTTCAGGGATCACATTATACCCACTCCTAGTTCACATAGTCTTGGTGGAGCTGATCCCTCTCATCTCTGTAAGTGGGAATGTACCCAGAATTGGCTAAGAGGAGGACTGTAACTTTCTGGTCACAGTAACTGGTTAAAAAAAAAAAAAGATCATATGAACCAGGCCAACCCAATGACAGCCCTAAGATCTTTAATGAACCTCTCTCTTCTTTGGGAATTGCTACCCAATTGTGCTCTTTTGCCACATTATAAGGTATGCCTATCTGAGAAGAAACCCCACCTCAAATCTCACCTAAAAGAAAAGAGACCTAAAAATTTGAGTTAGAAATTTCTTGGGACATTGTTTAAGAACCTGAATCTGGCCATGTCTGAAGTTCCTCCTTGAACTAGCCAATGATATGAGCCAATAAATTTCCTCTTTAGTTTAAGCCAGTCTGAGTTGGATTTCTTTCAGTGGCAACTAAAAGTCCTGACTAATGCATTACCTCAAGGCTCGAGTCAGAATCAAATGAAACAGCATGTACAATCACCTAGCAGACAGCTGGTACGTAATAGGAACTCATTAAATATTAGTCACCTTCACAACAAGACGAGGCAGGGAAAAATGCCAGTGGACACAAGATTGAGAATACGAGAAAGATGCAACACCAACAGAGTAAAAGCCCTGAGGAGTGGAGAAGGGAAGAGATCAAAGCATGGGCAAAAGGCTTGGTCTGAGCTGCAGAAGGGACAGCTCTTCCTCGGAAGCAGTGAAAAGAAGCCCTGGGAGATAAAAGCCAAAGCAGGAGGGAGTCTGAAGGACTTCATGTCAGTAGCTTCTTTTCCATGAGGTTAGAGTGGCAGCTTCTATAGAGTGGGAACACTGGAAGCCTCAGGGGCTTAAGGACAACCATCAGGCTTGATCAGAACCATAACTGCTAACAGCAGAGACATGGGTAGCAGCTACAAAGCAAAGGGCCTGCTGCCCGCAGCTGCTTGAGATCTAATCCACACAGATTCATGTCTTTTTTTCCCTACAATTTTGGGGGGGTTTTGTTGTTGCTGTTGTTTCCCCCTAATTCTATCAACTTTTGGCATTTGAAAGGAAGGCATTGCATCTTGTTTCTCAAGAAACCAGCTCAGAGACTCAAAGTCAGAAGCCCCCAGCCCTGAAACACACAGTCCTTGTCTGGGGAGGATCCCTGTAGAGCACATTCTCCCGTATGTCCAACTCCTAGAGAAAGAGAAACCAGCTCACAATAAAAGCTAACTTCTAATGCTTCTATTGGTCGGCTTGCTTATCACTGGGACAAAATATCTAACACATGCAAATTAATAAAGGAAAGGCTTATTTTTATTCATGGTTTCAGGGGACTCAGTCCATGGTCAGCCAACTCCAAGGTAGAAACATCATCACAAAGAGGCATGGTGGAAGAAACATGCTCAACTCACAGCATTCAGGAAGCAGAGAGGCAGGGGAAGAGCACCAGAGAGAAAGCAATCAGCAAGTTCATGTCCCCACAACCCCCCCAGAAAAACCCAGAAATGTATTTTGCCAACCTCTTAGAGGTCTCTCAAACCAATCAAGTTGACAATCCAGATTAACCATCACACCATTCTTTCCCTTAAATTCTGCTTATGGGATTCACTTTACCAACAACAGTCCTAACAATCCAGCACATCTAAGACCTGTGTCCTCATGACCTCCCCAACCCTTCCAATAGGAAATGATTCATAGAAATCCCAACTGGCAAGCAAGGCCAGACCCAAGGAAAATTGTTCTCAATTCCTGAATCAGTTGCTCCTTCCTTCTCTAAATCAGAGGCTGGCTAAATTTTCTGGAAAGGTCCACAGAATAAATATTTTGGCTTTCTGGGCCATATAGTCTTTGTCATAACTAAACTTAATTCTGCAGTTGTGGAGCAAAAGCAGCAGGGACAACAAACACATAAGCAAATGAACATGACCGTGTGCCAATAAAACTTTATTTAAGGGCACTGAAACTTTAATTTCACACAATTTTCTTGTATTATGAAATATTCCTCTTTTTGTTTATTCTTACCACTTAACAATGTAAAAAGCATTCTTAACTCACAGGGTGTACAAAAGCAGAGAGGGCAGGAGAGTCGGCCCCCTGGGTCCTAATTCGTCAAACTCGGCCCTAAATAATTAAAGTAATGGCTGGTGTTCACATTCCTTCTCCACACAGTATCTCCTACTTCTGCCTCTTAATTTAATCATCACTCTAGGCTTATTAGGTTATCAGGATCATCTTTATTTTGTAATTAGAACATTTGAGTTTCTGAGAGCATTCAGTGACTCTTCCTGGAATATCCAGCCCATCTGTGGGAGGCGGGTTCCAGGTCTGTGTATTGTAACATTCCCTCTGCTTATCCCAGACCTTAGCAAACTTCTCACACCAGTCTAACTCTCCTCCCTGAACTGCTTCCTACTGTTCTAATTTGTAGTTATTTGTAATCTTGACTTAGCTCTCCTTCAAAGATGTAAGCTGCCTCTTTTCCTGTGGGAAGGAGTGTGTCCATGTGCTCTGGTCCTCCTGCCTACCCCCTGGCCAGCCCCTCTTAGTCTCTCAACAGAATAAAGCTTTCCTTTAAATTCAACACCTCAAGCCACAAAGGGCCTCCATGCTGCCCAGGAGTCCTGGCATATTTTTGTACGAATGTCTGTCTATCCTAGATGACTGCTGAATGCCTCCTCTTCTTTCCATGTACCTCCTGCCTGCCCTGCTCCCCAAGTCCCCCTCACTCTCAACCCCTGATCTCCCCCATGTTTCATGAAGACAGAACCTTGTTCAGGACCTCCCTTAACTGCCATCCCCAATCCACGAACAACCTTCCACCTCCTACCCAGACTCTTCCACAAAGTCCTCAGGACCCAGACGTGGCTCCCCCACCCCGTTTTTGTGACCTTCTCCCACACTTATCTTCCCACTCCAGCCTCACTGAGCCTCATGCTGTTTCTTGGGCAGACAGAGCACATGCCCATCTTAGGGCCTTGGCCCTTCCCTCCCTCCTCAGGTACCTGCCTCCCCGACTCATTACCCTGCAGCTTTGGGGAAAGGTCATTTACGAAGACCTCTCCCAGGCTCATCCTGTGGAACATAGCCCTCACCTGTCTTTCTGTCCCCTTCCTTTGTTCCTGCTCCTAGTCTCATTCCTTGACATAGTCCACACACATATTTCATATGTGTTTTTTTAATGCCCCCCACGAGAGCTTAAGCTGGGCAAGTTTTGCTCAGTGATGGAACCTCGTCCTTCAGAACAAGATGTGACCAGCAGATGCTCAATAAACATTCTCGAATGTACTAAGGAAATAGAATCCTAGGAAGACACTGGCCAAATTCACTTTTTTTTTTTTCTTTTCCTTTTTTATCGGTACCAGGGATCGAACTCACGACTGCCTGCTTGCAAGGCAGGCGCTTATGCTGCTGTGCTAAACCACCAGCCCCCAAATTCACTTTTTCTAAATTTCCTGTGCCTAAAACTTCCTTTCCCTGTGTCTCAGAGGCCCCAAGAGCTGATAGGGATTGAAAATTCCTAGGGATCCTGCAAAAACAGCTTTGCTCCTCCTCTTCTTTCCCCTCCTCCTTACCACTCCTCCACCTCCCTCAGCTGCCCCAGCCAGCAACTCCAGAATTTGTTGGCACCTGAACTATTTCCAGGGCCTTGTAAACTTTCTTTAACTTGGGAAGCCCAGAGTGGTACTAGAAACCAGAAGTGCGATCGTAGGATTTTTAAACTGCCAGATTCCTGTGTTCATTTCCCCCAGGTCTCCTCAAAGGCCAGATTGTGTCCGCCAAGGAGGGAACAGGTTAGAGCTTATCTTCATCAGAGGAATGAGGTTCCATCTAACACAGCAGCTGCTGCCAGGGCCAGCTAGAAGGGTTAGCCTAGGCTCCCATGATAATGGGTCCAGGTTTCTACACTCATTATAGGTTGGTGGAGATTGAGGTCTCTGCCAGCCCAGGGATTGCTGGATGTGGGCTGGAGAGCACTGAATTCAAAGTTAGGTCCATCTCCTTATCAGAGAAACTGAAATTGCTCTGTTTCTCTCTCTCTCTCTCTCTCTCTCTCTCTCTCTCTCTCTCTCTAGCTGCATGACCATCTGGGGCCATCTGGGGCCCTGGACACATGTATGTCCATTATACACCTGTTATAATGCAGAGTTACTTGCTTATATGTCTGTCTTCTACACACACACACACATACACACACACACACACACACACACACACACACACAGCCTCTAACTTCTTGGGGTTGAAAGACAGTGACTTTTTGCTTAGTAAATGAAGAAATGGCTCAGGAGAGATAGATGGGGTCACATGGAAAAATGGGTTCTCAACAAGTCTGCCTCACATACGACCTGGCATGCCTTATGTAGGCTAAGTGCTCTGCAGTTCACCATAGTTTCCAAGAGGAGATATAAGGAATTTTCCAGGAAGATAGCTGGACGCCCATATTAGCCCAAGCCCACCAGGCACATCCTAGAACCACAAAGCTGGATATGATCACGGGAACACAGGTTCTGCAGCTCTGCCCTGTCCTTAGAAGCGGACAAGAGCTCACCAAGCAGAGATGAGCAGCAGATCCTTAGGTCTCTGGAGCTCCTCTCCTGAGAGTATAGCAGGTCAGAGCTGGAAGGGATGGCAAGGCTCTGCTGAGCCAACCTCCTAAATCAAGTGTGCAGGAAACAGGTACCTGGGGCCCTGGCATGCAGCCTCCTGGCATCCCTGCAGGATTACTCCAGGTAGAATCAGAAGACCTCGTAGGCACTGTGATCCTGCGAGAAGATGCTCTCCATCCTCCACAGCTTGTCCTTCATCCTTAAAAGGGAGCAAGGCTTGCCTCCCCCACAGAACTAGCGAGACTCCCAGCCGGATGGGCTCTGCAGCCCTGCAGCGAGCGTCCTCACAGATCAGGTCTCTGTGTCCAAGTGTCCACACAGTCTTTCCCAGGACTGTCTCTGCATCAGAAGCAACTGTGACTCTTGTTATAAGCACATTTCTGGTCCTTACCCGTAAGAGTTCTGAACCCAGGGATCTGGGGTAATCCCCAGAATCTGAATTTTTACAAGATTCTCAGGACATACTGAGGCAGCCACTTCAGACCACTCTTTGGGAAGAACAGCTCTGAAGCCATTCCTTTACTGATAAATAGTCTGAAAGTTCCCAAAGATGCAACATGAAGCACCTGCCTCCCTCAGGCCATTCACAGGTCAGCACAGTTGGCTCCCGAGGTGTAAGGGGCTAGCGCAGAGACCCCTGCCCAGGCTCCCTGGGTGGGATGACAAAGTCCTTTAGAAGGATGGTTCAGAAGTCCCTCTGAGTCTCCTCCCTTTGAGGGGAATGAGTGGCCCACCCTGGGCCTGTTCCCCCACTGTAGTTAATGCCTGCCCTACTGCAAGGGGGCTTTGTGCTGGGCAAGGGAAAAGTGGAAGTAGATGCACCAGCCGAGCCTCTCAAAACTTGAGTCTCAGTGAAGATTCACAACCATGCTGCAGCATGGCTATGACTATCCTGTTTTACAGATCTGGTAGACTGACAACTGGTGGTCAACTTGTAACATCCGGCTACATTGAACAGTATGGTGCTGCATGTGGAGGGCCCACCTGAGGATTGCTACCAACATTAAAGGAGAACGGGAGAGGAAGAGGTGTTGCTGTTGGTTCTCCTGGAGAAGCCTGCCACACTGGCTTTTCTGATATGAATTCAGCTATTCTCATCATCGGAGGAGTTCGGGATCTCACTGTTGCTGAGGATGGCTGTGGACTTTTCATGGGAGCTCTAGTTCTCACTTTTAGCATCACTTCCTAGCTCCAGTTTAGCTCCCTCCGCCTACTGGCACAGTATGCCACTGGTGTAGACTCTAGCTTCCACCACTGACTTTTGGGCCCTTCCAGTACAGATCCTTGATGAGACTTGTATGAGACACTGTCATGGGCTCTAGGCCTCCAGCTGGACTCACGAGGAGCACTGTCTTGGTCTCTAGGTCTTCAGTTAAGACTCATACAGGACATTGCATGGAATCCAGGCCATCAGCTATATTCTCTGGATCTTTAATGTGTGCACAGATTTTCTGCACTCTTTTGTATTTGACTCATTGGGTGACTATTATAAAATAAACTATGCACCCTATATTAAATTATTTCCTTTGCAAACCCTGATTACAACAAGAGGTGAAGAAACTATGGCTCTGAGAGGCCCAGTCGCTCCCCCAGATCTTGCAGAACTTGTAGACTATAATGCTGGGAGCCCCAAGATCAGCCTTGTCATCTTCCTCATGGCCTGAGGAAGAGTCACCATCCTGACTGCAGAGGATGACTACTGATGAGCAGTCTTTACCATGGGACAGTCCAGCCTGCTGAGACTCTCAGTCCACCCTGAGAGACAGGAGAAGCAGGAGGAAAGAGGGCTGAGGACTCTATCCTATGCAGCCCAGAAGGGTGGCATCATGATCACCCTGCCAAATCCTGAGCAGGATTTTGCTGATGTGGTATGCCTCCGCATCCAGCCAGGACCAGAGGACCAGAGAGAGCTCACAAGCCTAAAGTGCTAGATGAAAGTCCATTAATAAAACCTGCTGGCAAGGCCCAGCCTCAAGCTGCACAGGGTGAAGCATTCATAAATATCCAGAAGTGGGGAAGGAAGAATCTGAGCAGCCTACAGAAGAAGCCTGCAGGGAATCCTGGAGGTGTTGAGCCCATGGGGCCTCCAGCCTTCCCAAGTCTCAGTGCTTCTGTCAAGACTCAGCAGCAGTGGGAGGACACTTGGCACCTTCATAGCTTGCTGGCCTAGAACTCTGGAGCTTAGGTAGGAGCCAGGCTGGTTCTCTCCAGAATATGGACCAAGTGATGATTAAGAGCCTTCTGACTTTCTAACTTTGCTCTACTAGAATGATCACCAAAACCTAATTGTGAGGGGCTGGGGGTACAGCTCAGTGGCATAAGTGCCTTTCTGGCAAGGGCAAGGTTTGAGTTCAATCCCCGGTCCAGAAAATATCCTAATTGTGAAACTGAGTTTCCTTTTTGGAAGGCTAAGGAGCTAACAGGTATAGAATGACACCCAAAACACACTCACCCTGAACACGTCAGTCAGTGAGCCCTTCAATAACTCAACAAGGTAAGTCCTATCATGGTTCCACTTTATAGAAGTTAAACTGAGGTTTACAAAAGTTACTTTCCTCACAGAGTTATTAAATGGCAGAGTTAACTGCTCAGATCCCTTTGGGACATAGGAGGAGGAAAGTAAATGAAAATAACACAGAGGTTTGATTTAACCTCAGGGGCTTGCAAAGCCCCTGTGGTATCCCCCAACTTATACCTCCGCACTAGTGGTTTTCAGCAGGGTAATTTTGTCCCCCAGGGGACACTGACACTTTTGACTGTCACAGATATGGAGGATAAGTTGCTACAGGATAGAATTCAGGAATCTTACTATATATCCAGCACTAACACAGGACAGGAACCACAGAAGGAAATTATCTGGTCCTAAATGTCAATAGGGCTGAGATGGATAAACTTGGGCCCCCAAACATAGAACAGAATCACGTCCTGGCTTGCTGCCAGAGATTCAGGCTCTGTACAGAACCTCTGCAGCAGGGCAGAATTTCTAGAGTGTCCTATGGAGCACTGGGTACTCCTGACTGCTGTGGGAGATGTGAAATGAGGGGAAGACTCGACAGAAACAACTTTAGGAAACAATGGATTCAACAAAATCAAGATGTTGCACACAGGATTGCTCAGTATGTTTACTGGTGATGTATCTCTGTCACAACAAAATATTTGAGACAAATCAATTTAAAAGAAGAAAGGGAAGGGAATCAAGAGGGAGGGAGGGGAGAGAAGGAGGTGCAAAAAGAACTAAAATTTGTTACGTATGTGTACCAACTGCACACGATGAATATAAAAATTATATGCTGCAAACATGCACTGATAATAAAAGATAATGGTTTCAGAGATTTCAGCCAATGGTTGCTGGCTATGTTGCCTGTGGCCTGTGGCAGCACAATATACCATGGCAGAAGTGTGGGGTGCAACTGTTGACTCCATGGTAGCCAGAAAGGAGGGAAAGAGAAAGAGAAAGGGAGAGAGATCTAATATCCCCTTCAAGTCCTATCTCTAATGACCTGACTTTCTTCCTCTGAGCATCTCCTACTACCTCCCGATAGCATCACAAACTGGTGACCAAATTTCAGCACCAGGCCTCTGAGTAGTATGTAAGACCCAAGCCAGGGCTGGAGTGTAATTTAGTGTTGCTGAGTAAGGCTCTGGGTTCTGTTCTCAGCATGGAGAAAAAAGCAACCCATAACAGGTGTGATGGCCAATTCTAGATGTCAAGTTCAAGCTTCTCTGTAGGTGTCACCATGAAAGTATTCTGTAGATGCAATTAAAACCCGTAATTGGTTGAATTTCAGTAAGGGGAATTATGCTGGATAATCAGGGTTGGCCTGATTTAGGGTTTAAAAGCAGAGTTGAGGTTTTCCTGGAGAAGAAATTCTACCTGCAAGCATCAACTTCACACTCCTGAGAATTCCAGCATTCCCGTTGGAGTTCAGAGTGGCTTCACAGGTCCCCACAATCATGTGAAACAATTCTTTACAATAAATTTCTTCTGAGTTCTGCATTTCTGACTGAATCCTCCCAATGCAATTTGAATCATAAACTCCAAAAGTAGAAGATAGCTTTACAACAATTCCTAAACTGATTCGGCCAGTGGAGCCCTGAATTTTAAGAGTGTTCCATGGGATCCATTCTCTGGCCACTACTGTTGTGAGCAAATTGAGCAAGTCAGTCATAAAGGTTCTTCAGCCCAGCTCTTGGGGCTGGCATCAGATGTGTACCCTTGCAGTTCCCACTGTGGGACGAGGTTCCTCTCCAGTATGGTGTCATCTCCCAATTACTCAGCACCATATACTCACAAAACAGCTCTGCACCAAAGCTGCCTGAGCGCCAACTCACTGTGACTGACTCCTCTGGGGCCCAGACCTTTGCTCTCAGTCAGTGTCTGCGTCTGTATGTAAAGCACAGCTCAGAAGCCCAGCGCTGGGGGCCTGGGGGAGGGTGTATACACAGAAAGAGATGGTTTATGCAAAGTTCCTGGCACACAGTGGGTGTTCACTCAGTGCCAACGCCCTCCTCTCTCCTCCCCTCTGACGACAAGCTGTGCTAAAACAGGCCTCCTACTATATAAGGAGTAAGAGTGTTTTAAAACCACTCAAAATGTGCAGCAGTTGCCAAATGATGCGACAGAGCTCTCCCAGGCTTGTGGCCCACCCTAAATTTAACAGGTCCATGTTTACAAACCCAAATCCATGCATTTCTGAGGCTCCCACACATAGCCCAGCTGTCCTTCCCAAGAACTCCGTTTGGGGAGTCTCTGGCAGTGTCCTCACCAGCTGGTGCCTCTCGGAGTGCTTCTGACACTCAGCCTGGACCCCAGGAAGAGAGAATCAGGAGATCCATCTGTCACCTGCAGACCACCAGGACTCTTAGCTGGAGGGCTCGGCCTGGGGCTCTAAAGCCAAGATACCTGGGAGATGCTAGAAACTAAGTGTGGGGGAGACCAGCACAAGACATGTCCCTCTCCAGGCCCTGGCTTGCTCACTCTCTCTCTCCCTCCCTCCTTCTCTCCCTCCCTCCCTCCGTGCCTCCCTCCTTTACTCTTTCTCTGTGCGTACCAGGCTCCCACACATGCAGCATCACAGCTTCCTACGATTCAGCTATCCTGAAACAGTCCAGTCACACTGAACACAGCCCAGAGCCCAGAAAGGAACATAAGCCCCCTGATTGGACAAAACATAGATTGTGGCTGATGCTCTAAAACACATGTAGCTTGCACATAGAGGAACAACACACCCCTCCCTTGGGCCCTATTTACCCCTCCTTACAACTGCTTCTCAAACGTGGAGACATCTGAATCACCAGGACAGCTTGTTAAATACAGACCACTGATCCCATCCCCAGAGATTCTGATTCAGCAGGTCTGGGATGGGGCCCAAAAACTGGCATCTCTAACAAGTTCCCAGGTGAAGCTAATGCCAGTGGGCTAGGGGATGCACTTTAAGAATCACTGCTTTGGGTGCCGGGGATTTAGTCAGAGGCATAAGTGCCTGCCTGGCAAGCGTGAGTTCATGAGTTCAATCCCTGGTACAAAAAAAAAGAATCACTGCTTTACACCTCAGAAAAGCCAAGTCAACTGACCACATGCAACGCCTAATTAGAACGGAATCACTGAGTGTGTGTGTGAATGAGTGTGGGGTTGTGTGTGTGTGTGCTGGGGATGGGGCAGATGCTGAGTGTGGTGAGTCCTGCGAGAGCCAGGCTGACAGCTGTAGGAAGTGACAGTTGACAGCCTGAGAGCGCAGAAAGAGACAGCAAACTATAAAAAGCAGACATAAGAACTCAAAAAGCAAAGCAGGCTGAAGCCATCTCTGTAGAGCAAAATTATTTTATACCCGCAAATAAATCCTGAGGAAGCACTGTCTCCAAACCTTGGACAGTCGTGTCATTCCCACAGAAGACCCTGGAATAAGAACAAAGCAATACTTACACTGTTTAGGAGGGCAGGTGGACACAAAAACTTTCCTAAAAATCGACATGTAATTTTTTGACCATAAAAATCATCTGGGTACTTAATGAGTGATGAAATTAGCAATATGGAAAAGTATTCTCCGTGAACTAATTCAATTCCTCAGCTACCTAGGGTTTTAATCTACGTGGGCACCTGTGTAGATGGGTGGCCCAGAACCTAAACACAAGTACACATTTTGTATGCATGCATTTACTAAGAGATGGGGCTGCAAGAGTGCTTAGCATGCTTGAGGCCCTGGGTTCACATTAAGCAAACAATAAACAAAGAAACAAATGCACTCACTGCTACTAATTGCTGCCTATGCTCAGGTCTCATCTTAAACATCATTTCTTCCTTGACCAGTCAGTTAAGATGAGATTCCCAGTTGAGCTCTCTTACCTTGCTGTACCATTGGGTCCTTAATTGTTCACATTTGGTATTGCTCGCCACACTGTGATGGAATAGTGTCATGACTGCCTTTTCCCATAGGCTCCCACTTCCTAGTATGGTAGAACTCTGTAAGTACTCTATACATTGACAGTGTACTGATGGCAGGGATATGCATACACCTGGAGCTTTTCATTTGTGCTCTCCCTGCCCTGAGAGCATCCCTGAGCCCATGAACACACTTCCTGAGAACCCGCAGAACTCCCTAAGCTCATACACATGCACGTATGTAGGTCAAGGAGCATGAATACATGCCTTGAGGGAGCCCCACATTCTGAAAGCAGCCTGAGTTATGCTTGTTCCTGCTAGCAAGGGACTGCAGCAGCCCTCATCAGAGGAGAGAATGAAGTCTCCTCCAGCACCTGATTTTAATCATAATTTACATATTCTGGATGAGACAGGGACAAGAAGGAGGGTGCAAACTCAATTAGATCATTCTTCTCCAAGTCTCTACCCCTTGACTGTCCTAAGGAGGCCAACTTCTCGCCTATGCCCCACCAATATACACCCTTACTCTCTTCTACCAGGCTAACCAGCATGAAGACAATGTTGGGTATTCTCTACCCAGAACACCAACAGAAAATGAAGCACTAAATTGTTTAAAGAAGAGAAAACAGGCCTTCCATTATTGATTTATCTGCTCATAAAAAAAAAGAGCAGTAGTAAGGATCAGTCTAAGCTAATCACTAGCAGGAACCCCATGGGTTAGTGAGAGAAGCAGGGGAGAAAAGGTGTCACCTTCTACAACTGGTAGCCTTAAATTAGCAGAATTCAAAGGTGTTGGAAGCCTCCCTACCACACTCGGCAGCCTGACAGCCCGTCTTCCTTTCTCCTACCCCTACAGCATCCTTGAGCCCATAGACTCACTTCGAGAATCCTGCCAAGCCCCCTAAGCTACTGAGTACTGCCCAACCAAGATGTGCAAGTGTGAGATCACCTTGAGGCTGGCACAGCCTATGAAGACAGTATTTTTCCACTTCTCTTTTGGCCAGATTAAAATGAACCATGATTCTCCTCAAACTTCCTTCCAAAAGTTTCTTTTATGGGAGGACATGATTTTTAAGGCAGCAACTCCTCCTGTTCATCACTAGGATTCCTTTCCTGTGTGTAGTCAGGATATACTGAATTGTGCCATGGCAACACACTCAGACTTTCAGTAACAGGATCACTTAGCAGGATGTTGTATGTCTATCAGTGGTGAGAGGTGCTCTCTGCTCCAGGAACCAGGCTGCTCCACTAGAGAGGCCAGTGGACCCGCAGAAGAATAGTGAATAGGGCCAAAGCACACACTGTCTTGTACATGTTCTTTATTGGCTAAAGCAACTCATATGTACACACTGAGGACCAAATGGATGGTGAGGTATAATTCTCCATGGAAGAGAACCAAAGACAAAGACATCAATGTTATTGAACACAATCTACCATAATCCTGGACCTCCCAAGCTTTGTCATCCTTAGAGTCCAGTCAAGTATCATGGTTCTGAGAAATGTGTCTTTAGGTGATTTTACAGTGTATACTTACCTAGATGGTGCAGGTCAGTCATTCAGTGTAGCCCTTGATGCAATTAGGAGATACAGTAAACACATGACGTCAGAGGCTGCTCCTGGCCTAACACAGCATACTGTTTCTTTAATAAGTAGAATGTAAAAGAATGATAACAAATGTTGTATAGAAATCCTAAGCCAGGCACATTGTCATTTGTTATCAAGCACTATGAGCTGTGCATAATTGTCTGTGCTATACTCTGACCTGACAGGCAGCACACTGGGTCTGTTTACACTAGCATCACCAGGAGCTTGTGAGTAATGTGAGTAAAATACTAATCTCATGGGATGACAGTCATATATGCCATGGACCAAAGTGTCATAGACCAAAGTGTCTTTACGGAGCACACAGTTGTATGTCCTTAACTTACACCACGCCCAATAATAATACTTCACCCACGACAGCACCATTCTCCATCACAGCCCAGCCACATCCTCTGCAACAACACAGCATCCTATTACCAGCCACCTTCACCCAGGTCCCTGGAGAAGAAAGCCCACCTGGAAGAGAAGCTCACTCACTAACATTTTATCAATATCAAGGGAAAGGAGAATAAGGCAAGGAAAAAAAGAAAGAAAATAGAAAGAGATGTTTAACCAAAAAGGGATGTTTCCTAACAAATGCAATTGAGTGCTCTGCCTTTCAGATCTTAATAGTTCATCTGATATGTCTCTTAATAATTCATTTGTGGTAAGGAATGGAAAAGGATTTACTTGCTGACTTTCCTGGCCCCCATCTCCCACTAGTCAAAGCCAACTCTGTATAATGACTACTCCATGGCTCCTCTGAAATGTGTAACCTGGCCTCTCCAAGAAACCAGAGCTTCTGAGGGTCCAGGCCCTGGCTGGCATACCAGCCAGTCTGTCTGGCTGGTGCAGAACTACCTGCTAGGATCCTCCACCCGCAGTGCTGCAACAACAGTGACAGCAATTCGGTTTTACTGCCCTGGAACAACACTGTAAGTTTTTGCTAAGGCTGCTCAACTTAGTGCTAGGCAAGTGGCCAAGGCCCAGAAGAGGAAGTTGTGGCCACATGGACAGGAGTAACACTCAAGAGTCCAGTCTGGGCTACCTGGTGCCTTTCTCATCCTTACATGCTCATATGAGAACACATCTCATTTCAAAACAAGACTGATCTCATATCAGAACAAGACACTTGCAATTTCTCTCCAAGGAAAGAGATGCAAATCCAATTATTCAAGGCAACAGCAAGTTTCCTTCTCCTGCAGAGACTTAAAGAGGATTAGCAAGCCAAACTTGCTACATCTGTACCATTGCAACTGGTCCTGGGTGTTTTAATTGATACTTATCTTTACCTTCACCCAGTATCCATTTTCACTGCTCTGGGTTTTTTGTTTTTCTCTTGTAGGATGACCTATCCTATACAGTAAGCCTGACTTACCAACAGTTGAGTTACAAATTTTCCCAGGAGTACTGTGTTAGGGCTCATTTCGTCAGTTATTAATGAATCTGACTTAGGAATGTGCTCCAGGAACGGAACTCATTTGTAAATCTGGAACTCAGCATACCTTCATCCTAAGGGTCTGAACCCCTGGCTTGCTCAACCCTGTTAAGTCATCATTGTTAGAGTTGTTACCTGGCACATTAGCATCCAAATATGCTCCCAGAGGATCCTTTTGGTTCCTAACATAATATTCATTGTCTCCATTATGTAGCAGATAATGCAGCTCCTAATGGCAATCAGGATCACCCAGCAATTCCTCACTTTTCTTGCTAGTTTCACTAGTATAAAGACTCCAAAATTACCAAATGACAGCTGCAATTTCCAGTTAAGTGAGAAATGTATTTTGTTCCCTTCAAGCAAAGAGCTCTGGAACTATGAACTGACAGAAATCTCGCAAGTAGGTAAGAGACCATGGTTTTCCAATCTTCCATGTGACATCTGGTTTTCTTCTACATCATCTGGGTTGTTTATGTTTTATTCTCCTTTATTTTGTTGAGGTGGTGAATTTAATTTTTAGATCTTCAAGACAATCTTGAATCCTTGAAATAAGCCTTTTCATGGCCATGATATATTATTCTTAGTACCTAATGCTAGCAGGACTTGTGCTAGTACAGTAATGCCTCAGTTCATAAACACTTGTGTCCACAAACAATTCGGTCCTCACACAAAGCATTCAACAAAATTCTGCTTCTGTTCACAAATTTGCACATTAGGTGACAAACACAAACACAGCCATGTTCCTCACACAAATACAGACATGGTCATTTTTCCAAAAAATCATAAAATTAATTGTTTTTGAACAAAAAGACCGCTGTACTTTGTTCAGTTTAGTATTTTGCTCTATATTTTTTAGGTCCATTGGTAATTTCTTTTCTTTTTATATCCTTGTGGGTATGAACAAGTTGGCAAAACCTTCTTCTTTCTCTATTGTCTAAAAATTTTTGTAAATCGTTGTATTTATTCCTTAACTACTTGTTACTGTTCAACAGTGAGGCCATCTGGCATGCAGTTTGCTTTGTAGGAAAGTTTTTATATTTACACAGATATCTGCAATTGGTGCTTCCTAAGCAGTGCAAGTTTGCTGGTAATGAATCCTCTGAGTTTTCTTTTATCTGAACGTGCCATTTCACCTTCATTTTTGAAGAATATGCTCACTGGAGATAGAATTCTGGATGAACCTTTTTTCTCAGTCAGCACATGACGGATGTTTCCCACTGTCCTCTGGCCTCTGTGGTTACTGATGAGGAGAATTTGAATCATTGTCAGCATGCATATAATGTAACTGTTCTCTTTGGCTGCTATTAAGATATTCTCTTTTGACTCTGAAATATTTAACTATGACTTGCCTGGATATGATTTTTTAGTATTTACTTTTGGACTTTACCAGTCCTCTTGAATTTGTACATCTATGACTTAACAAAATAAGAATTTTCAGCCAATATAATTTTAAGCATAATTTTCTGCTCTCTCCTCCTCTCCTTTTGGGACTGAAATTCCACAAATGTTGTCCTAAAGATCATTGACGCTACCTTCTTTTTTATTCAATTCTTTTTCTCCCTTCTTCAGACTATGCAAGTTCTATTCAGCTGTCTTCAAATTCACTGACACTTTCTCTGTCATATCCATTTTTGTTGACTGTTTTCCATTGCATTGATTTCTACACTTATCATTTATTATTTCCTTTTCTCCTACTACATTTAGGTTTGGTTTATCCTTTTTCCTGCTTCTCAACGTGCAAGCCAAATACACAGTGGAGTATAATTCCAGTATCAAAAACAAAATTAGGTCACATGCAGGAGAATGAGTAGGACTAGAGATTTTTGTGTTGAGAAAAATCAGCCACACTCATAAAGGCAAGGACAAGTACACACGTATTGAATGCTTTTCCTATTGTGTGAATTCTAAAAAAAAAAGGCATCAAAGTCAAAGTATAGCTAAACAAGAGAGAAGAAGTAAGGCAGGAGGAACAAAGGTCAGGGAAAGTAAAGGGTAAATAAATATGATCAAAAATATATTAGATGGAGACATGTTGAAACTCAATATTTCATAAAATTAATGCACACTGATAATCTTTTTAAAAATATTTTGAATGTGAGCATTTTCAGGCTATAATACTCTACCTTGCTGGGCACGGTGGCGCACCCGTATTCCCAGCACTTGGGTAGTAAGGCAGGAAGACTGCTGTGAATTCAAACCCAGTCTGGGTGACATAAGCAAGTCCAAGGCCAGCCAGTACTGCATAGCAAGAGCCTGTCTCAAAAGTATAAAAACAAAAACAAAAGAAAAATACTTTGCCTTAATACTTAATACATTTTTACATGCTATGTTTTCACTATCATTTAGTTCAAATCACTTTCTTATTACCCTTATGATGTCTTCCATAACCTATGGGTTACTTAGAAGTATACTGTTTAATGTCCAAATATTTAGATCTTCCAAATATCTAATTGCTATTGAATTCTAATGTACTTTCATTGTGCTCAGAGAACATAGTCTGCATTATTTCGGTTCTTTCAAATACATCAAGAATAATTTTATGGTCATTGTGTTTTCTAGCAAAGTGAACATTCATATGCATTGGAAAATAATGTAAATATATATTTTACAGATATTGGATTGCTGCTGTATAATTCTTGGTTCATAGTGTTTCAGATTTTCTGCACACTTACTGATATTTTATTTACTGGTTCTATGAATTGCTATAAGATGACATTAAAATCTTCAACAATAGTAGCTTTTTCTCTTTCTCCATTTGTGTCCATCAATTTTGTTCTATGAACATTTAAGATTGTTATATCTTTTTGATGAATTAACCCTTTCACCACTGTGGAATGACTGATTTTATCTCTGTTTGATGCAGGTTTACCCATATCAGTCTTCTGATCTGAAGTGTTCACAACACACATGGTTTTCCATCATTTTGCCTTCAAATTGTCTATGCCTTCAGATTTAAAATGGGTTTCTTTTAGGTGGCATGTAGTTGGCTGTTATTATTTTATTCCTCCTGGAGATCTCTATCTTTTCATTTGTTTCATTTGAATACTTAGTATTAGTCTATTATATTTAAGAAATTCATGATATGGTAGGTTTTTTTAAAATTTTATTTTGAAAGTGGTAAAAATGCAACAGCACAAGACAAAACAAAGCCAATCGAGACAATGTAGAGAAATTGGTACAGGATTTCACAGCAGGATACTGGGGTGGTAGTAATAGGTACTATGGTATATCTCCTTAACTTCACAGTAGTTGTCCAGTCAATTAGGTATAGCAAAATCAAACCAAAAATAGAACATTATAAAACCAATTTAGAGTGCTGAATAGAGCAAAAGAAACAACAAAACAGTGAAAACAACCTTTGCCTTCAAACAGAAGATAGAAGGAAATCCCCCATATTTGCTATACTGCATATGGTCATCCTCCCAAGAGATGCTGAGCCATCTATTCCCCGTAGCTATGGGGGGGGGGGGGCGCTGCTTGATTTTCAGCCCATGTGGCAGTAGGCTCACAGGTAATGTTCTCTTCCTGGCCCATGCCTCAGGCGCTTACCTAGAGGACCGGTAAATAAGCTGCCTGAGTTCCACCGTGGCCTGATCTCAGGAGCTCTGGTTCTCCTCCTGGCCCATGCTGAGGGTGCTTACCTAGAGGGCGGGTGAATAAGCTGCCTGATTCCCACCATGGCCGGAACTCGGGAGCTCTGGTTCTCCTCCTGGCCCATGATATGGTGGTTTTAATGTTATCATCTTTCTGTTTTTTGTTATTTGTCCTTGCTGGGGTTGAGGTGGTGGCAATTTGCGATGCTGGTGATGGAACCAAGACTCAGCCCAGGCAAGTACTCTTCTGCTACACCTCTGGGCCTGTCCACTTTGTTTTTTGCTTCTCTGTTCTTCCTTTTCCTGTTGAGTTTTGAATTGATTAAAAATAAAATAATACCCCATTTGACCTGTGCCATTAGCATTTAAGCATACCTCTCTGCATAATTTTAGTGGTTTTAGGATTGTCTTCTACAGAATTTAAGGAAGTAATTTTATATTTTCCCGTATTTTAACCATCTTTAATACTATTCATTGTCCCTAAAGTTCAGATTTCCATCTGGCCTCATTTCTCTTTAACCTCAAGAATTTCTTTTTGCATTTCATATCATGTAGGCCTCTTGGCCTTCATCTATCTGATATTTTTATTTTTCTTCCATTTTTTCACTTATTTCCCTTTCATTATTGAAAAAAATTTACCCTGATGAGGTTTTAAATTAATAGATTTTTCCCTCTCATACCTTAAATGTCAACCCGTTCTCTTCTGAAACTTTTTAAAGAGATGTCACCCATTACCCCTGCCATCATTCCCCTAGATGCTTCTTTTCACTTTCTAATCCAGAGATCTTTAATATTCTTCTGTTTGTCTATTGCTTCTATTCATTGGACATATGTCATTTTCTCTATGCTTATGTTCTTTGGGATTTGTACTGCTTTTTAGATCTACAAATTGCTGTTTTTGACAAATTTTGAAAAGTTTTGGCCAATATTTGTTCAAATATTTTCCCTGTATCACGTTCTTGTTTCTTTATTTCTTGGGTCTCCTGATATAGGTATAGGTATAGGTATAGGTATAGGTATATAGATACAGATACTGAAATCCTTAATATTCCTCTCAATAATTGTTATGACCTTTACTATTATTCTTTCTCTCCCCCATTCTCTTTCTGACTTCATTTATTGTTTTTTCTATTCCGTCTGTCTAATCTGTTATTAATCCTACCCAATAAAATTTTTATTTTAGCTACAATACTGTATCTTTTGCCATTAAAACTTCCATTTGGTTCTGTTACACATTTTCATACCTTTTCCAAAATTCTCCTCCTCCTTCACTATATTCATATGTTTTGTAAGTTATTTAATATATTCTTACAATTATTTTAAGGTCCTTGTCTGGTAAAACTGCTATCAGGACCAACTGTGGGTTTGTTTCCATTGGCTGGATCTTTTTTGTCTATGGGTCTCACTTTCTTATTTCTTCTCACTTCTAATAAATATCTATTTTATCCTGAATACTGTTGGTATCTTCCTTACAAGAATATTGACTTTCGTTTTAGGAAGCAGCTAAATTACAGGAAAGTGATCTGTATTACTATGTGGAGCTTTTATTTTCAGCTTTGTCAGGTTTGTCTTTGCTGTTTTGCTCTTTTCCTAAAGAGAAATCCTCAGTCCTCGTAAAACATGGTCTTTACTTGGCTTTTCTGAAATTGTAACAAAAAGCTTTGTCAAGCCTCTTCACCTTGCCAGAACTTGAATTCTAAATTTAGGAGTAACAGAGAGTTGAGTAACACTTGCTTAATAAGGTTCTTAGAACTTTTTCTTCTGGGGCTTCTTGGAGTCTTGTCCTATGTTTTCTCAGTTGGGAGGAATCAGATAAGGATTTGAGGAGAGACTGTATGCAGAAACGGGTGCTCACTCTCACAGGAATCTTTCTTTTCTTGGATATCTGTCGTCTTCACTTGCAGCTATTCTGGCACAACTCGGACCTCAGTCCACTGGGAATTCTTCATTCTGATTGAACTCTATTCCCATACGTTGTTCCGACTGATAGTGCCTTCAGGGAAAAAACAATAAACATGAATCTCGCTTAGAGTGTTTCTATTGTGTCACAGTTTGTAGCCTTTCCAGTTTTTGTCACATTTTGATCACTCTATCAAACCTTCAATTATTTTCAGCACTTTGCCAAGAATTCTAAGTGCAATTAGTGGGAGAATTACTAATATAAAGTCCTCTACTATAACCTCAAGCTACAGATTTCTTGAAATGTTTTTATTCTACAAAATCCTCATCAGCTGTCCATATATCTCACCACTTGAAACTCATCTGTCTAGATTCCTGTCACTTATTGAGGAACATCCCAATATCCTATCCACGTAAATCCAGACAATTACATTAGCCAGATTAAGTTCTTCTGTTTATAGTCAAGAGATTTGACTAATAACCAAGGTGATGTTTATCTCTGTATGTTGTTTAAATCCTGACTACATGGCTAGCTTCAAAGATTTCTGTACAGCAATTGGCCACTCAGGTTCTCAAGGAAATGTCAGTCTTAGTTATACCAAACCTTTACATTTTTTCAATTTTTAATTAACATCTTGGCTAAAGTATTTTAGTTTTATAACAGTCATTTTCTGAGCTTGATTAAGCATATTCGTTTTGGTTTTATTAAGGCATTTGCCTACTCACTTGGATACTGCTTCACCAGCACCTTCACTCTGCAACCTTATTGGTCAGAATCCCGCTCCCTTGCATCAGTGGTGAGGGCCCAGAACATCGTCACGAGCCATCTGCCTTGTTCTCCACCCCCATACATACCAGGCACAGGCACAAGCCCACACACAGACACACGCCTTCCATAGCCAATAAAGGCAGAAATTCCAAACTTTCACACTCTTTCCTCCCAGTGACAGGCACAGAAGAATCTGAGACAATAAGTAGAAGAGAAAAATAGCTGTACGTTTTGAACAGGGTGCAAGACACCAGAGGCATAAGTCAAGAGAGAATATTGGAAAAGCAGGGAAGTTGATTTGGGAAGTTTCAACAAGTCTTCATGAGCTTGTGTGGTTGTGCATTGCACAACTATTCTTAGAATTTCAAACAAAGTGTCATTCTTATTGATGAATAGGTTAATAACCCTTTACACTATTGTCATGATTTATGTCTGTGTTCCCCAGGCCTCATGAGTTTGCATTGTGCATTTGTGCATTTGCACTGTCTAGTGCTTGGATTGATGGTGTTAGTGCTACACCCACCTAAGGGTGGAGCCAGGATGTGATGTAATGGCAGGAAGAAGGTGTGTCTTGCTCTTGGCTGGTTCCGGTTTGCTGTTTGCGGCCACCATGAAAGGCAGCCCAGCCATGCCCGCCTGCCTGGGAGCCAACTGAGTGTGGACTGAAACCTCCAAAAACTGTAAGAAATAAACTTTTCCTTTCCCAACTTGGGCATCAGGTCTTTTGTCTCAGCAACAAGCATAAAGTAACTAAGACAAGTTATAAAGACCAGATTTATAAGCATTTTATGCTTTATTATACAAGATTTCTTCTGTCCTTTCAAAAATGAACTTCTCTTGGGAGAGGTTAAGAATGTGAATGGGCAACGTTTCTTTGAAACTGGGTTCCTGACTAGGCACTAGGTCTGTAATCCCAGCAATGTTGGTGGCTGAGGCAGGAGGATCCCAATACTGGGGGGGAAAAAACCTGGGCCCCTGTTATTACTCTTCCTGATAAAATCAAGAAGGAATGAAAGTAAAGAGAATAGATTTTGAAAGCAAACATATCAAATCTAGTCTCCACTGAGCTACTTACTAGTTTCATGGCCTTGAGCAAATCAGTAGTCAATAATCAAAAATAATGGGTAATATGTATACAACATGAAGGCTGTGCATTACTTACTTGTTTTTTTTGTGTTTTGTTTTGTTTTGTTTTGTTTTGTTTTGTTTTGTTTTGTTTTGTTTTGTTATGAGACAGGGTCTCACTGTGTAGTCCAGGCTGGCTTTGAGCTCACTTTGTAGGCCAAGCTGATTTGAACTTGCAATGATCCTCCTGCCTCAGCCCCCCACCCCCCAAGTGCTGAGGTTACAGGTGTGCACCACCACACAGTTGCATTACTTATTTCAAAATACTTTACAAACTTACCTTCTTGTAATCCTTATAACTATTGACTGGGGCAAATACAAATGTTTTCCTAAATCATGAGTAAGAATATAATACTGAAACACCATGTACCTGAGCTCCATTGTAGCAGCCTTTAGTTACAGTGTTGAACGCTTGGGCTCAGAACACTGGTGCACCAGGTGGAAGCAGCCTCAGTATCTCCCATGCAATCATTTCGTGTATGGCTGAATGTCTCCTGGCTGTGTTTATTCTGGTGCTATGGCCTTCAAACTTGATCCTTCCAGAAATCCTGTAAATTTATTAGTGTACACTATTCATTTTCTATTTCTGTGTAAAGTATTCTCACAAACTTGGGAGTTTAAAGTAATGTACATTTATTATCTGAAAGTTTCTATGTATGGGTTAAGATTCTGCCTATTTTACTAAGTCGCTGCTCACTGTCTCACTGAGCTAGAGGCATCATCCAGCTGTAGTCTCATCACAAGGCTTGATTAGGGAAAGAGCCACTTCCAAAGCCTCCCAGGTTGCTGGCAGTTAGTTTCCTTTCAGCTAGAGAACTAAAAGCTGTGTGTCTTAACTATCAACCAGGGATTACCACAGACTCCTAGAGACTGATGTGAGGTCTGTGCCACATGACTCTGTCCACAAGAAGTCAGGTTGCTCCTCTAAGGGCAACAGAAGGGCACCTGCCATTACTTTTTATATTTTTTAAGGGATAGCCTGATTAGGTCACACCCACCTGGAAAATTTTCACAAATTCAACTTACTAGGGATCTTAATTATAGCAGTGAGATTCTGTTTGCCATATGATATAACATAGTTACACAATACCTTGTCATATCCAGTTTCTGCCCACACTCAAATGGAGTAAATACACAAGTTACGTACATCAGGGAAAGAGAACCATAGGGACCTCTTAGAACTTCATCTACCATGTATACTATTTTAATTGTTTTCTTGCTTTAACTTGGCAAACTGGATTCTATTATCTGCCGCTAAATCCTCAATAAAACAGCAAACAATATAAGGGAGCACATTTTTGAAGAAAGGTAAATAGAGGATTGGCGACTGTCTAACCCGAGAGGTGAAGATTCAGCTGTCAATAAAAGTTGCTGGTCTAGAATACCCAGTGACAATACTCTTCCTTAAATATCACCTGAGTCTACTTAAGTGAAGAGCAGAGAATGAGTTTGGTGGCCCAAGTGGCTACTCTAATAAAACATCATCAGAGGCTGGAGGAGTACAAGGACTGAGAGAGATCAGTGATTTGTAACTTCACTGGTAAGTTTAGAAGATAAAAATGAAAGTCTGAGTTTTAAGTTTTTAGCTCAAAGTAGAGAACTGAGTTTCTATGACTACTCAGAAAGAATGAATCACTTATCTCTAGCAGGACTGATGTAACTAAAATCAGACTCAAGGCATGGTGCAGTGATTTGCTGAATTGCATTGAATTTTGAACTCAGAGTCATAGTGTATCTCTTGAAAGGGTAGTTGTTAGGCTAAATTAAGATCCAAAGATAGGAATAGGCATATCTTGGAAGATCTGGGTGACCCTGAGTATCATGCCCTAAAATCCACTGACCTTCCTCCTTCCCTGTGTCACAAGGTGAGTTCTAACTTGTGTAAAGACCTTGTGTGTAGACTCTTATCTAAGATATCGCATTGGACAAAGTCTCCATATGATTCATCTATCCTCTCATCATCTCTGGACCTATAATGGGTGTTAAATCACAGATGGCCAATTACAATACATGTCAGGAAATAGTCAATGCATCAGACATGCACTGAAACTATAAACCATAGAAGGCCGGTTAGAATTTCCAGTCTAAACTCATCTAGTTCAGTTGCCTACTACAATAAAATATCAACATTCTCTATCCATTTATTTTCCATTTTAACAAGTCTCAAAGTCTCCTAATATGTAAAATTTGAAGATATAATCCAAATTACCCAGCATAAGAAAAAACAAAAATCTCAACTCACATGGAAAAAGATAATCAACAGATGCCAATGTTGAGTTGTCACTGGTACTGGGAATATCAAAGACTTTAGAGTCACTATTACAAAAATACTTCATAAGTTAGGATCTACTTTTTTTAAAAACCTGCCTCAGCCAAGAAATAGAATATTTAAAAATACAGATTTTATAACTGAAAAATACAATTACACAAATTTTAAAACTCAATGGATGGCTCAATAACAGGGTTGAAAGATTCAACAAGATAAAACTATCATTCCTCTTCAAATTGATCTACAGTTAAATACAATCCCCATCAAAATCCTAGCAGAAGTTATTATAAAGATAACCTAATTTTAAAATATATACAGAAAGAAAAGAAATAAGGATAGTCAAGAAATTTTTTTTTCCAATTTGATCTTCTTGAAGAATGATTTATTAGTACATGTTTGTAGTACATGATGGTTACATTTATTGTAGGGAGTTGTACATGTACATAACACATCTTAATTTTTTTTATCATCACCTGCCCTTCCCTCTGTCCCTTCTCCTCCTAACTCTTGGTCCCCTTCCTATTTGCAAAAGCTCTATTTTCATCATTTTTCCCTTCTTCCTTTTACCTCACTCCATCCCTCTCATCCATTCAAAAATGATCTCCCTATTTCCTGTTTATCTATATCCTAATTTGCTCTCTCCATATATTTTTTCTCATATAAGAGAAACCATGTAATATTTAAGCTTGTCAGACTTATTTCACTTATTATGGTATCAAGCTGTATCTATTTACCTACAAATACCTCAAAGTCATGTAGAGTAGTACTCCACTATGTATAAATACCACATTTTCTCATCCAATCGTCTGTTTATTGGCATATAGGCTGTTTCCAAGATTTAACTATTATAAACTGTGCTGCTATAAAATGGATATGCATGTATCCTTATAATATGATAACTTTAACTCTTTCTGGAAGATACCTAGAAGCAAAATGGAATCTTGATTTTCAGTTTTTTGAGAAATCTTCACACTGATTTCCATAGCTATTATACTAGTTGTCATTCCCAAAAACATAGTCAAGAAAATTTTAGAAAAGAAGAAAAAATGTGTGTCTTTATGCTTGTTTCTGGGATAATATACCTGATTCCCACAAGTTAAAGGAAAAAGCGTTTATTTTAGTTCACAGTGTGTAGAGGTTTCAGTCCACAGTCAGCTGGTTCCCAGGGAGGTCTCATGACAGAAAAGAAACAGTCCATGGCAGAGCAGACAGAAAGCAGAAAGCAGTGAGCTTCCCTTTCTCTTTTTATTCCAGCCAGTTTACATCCTTTTAATTGGGGTCACCCACACCCAGGGTGTGATTTCCCACTATCCACACCCAGAAATATACTGTCAATCAATGGGCTAATCCATTTATATCATATCCTTAAGGCAGTGTCATGCATCTATGATCTAAAAAGCCCCACCTATGAGCACATGACACTTTGGGGAGGGACACATCTAGATATAAGCCATAACAATTTGTAAAAATCACATTTAATTTAAAGACTTACTGTAAAGTTTAGTATTTGAAATAGTGCAGTATTAGTGAAGAGGCAGACAGAACAATGGGACACAATACAGAAATCGGAGAAATCAACATACAAATGGAGACAACAGTTTTTTTATGTAAGTACCAAACCCAGTGCAACAAAGAAAATATCTCTTTGCACAAATTGTTAAAACAAAATGACATTTATATGTGAAAAAAAGAAAATTAGTTTTATCCTTAAAAACTCAAAATGAATCATAGATCTAAATACATAGTATACCACTATAAAACTTTTAGAAGAAATATTTTTTAAAAATCTTCATGACCTGGGCTAGACAAAGATTTTTTAGACATGACAAAAAAGTATGATCCTTAAAGAAAAATTGATTTCTTCTAAATTACAAAATTTTGTTCGTAAAACTCATTGTTAAGAAAGACAATATACAGACTAGTAGAAAATATATGCAAATCATATATCTGAAAAATTATTTTCATCTAGAATATGCTAAACTCTATAAAATTCAACAGTAAGAAAATAGCCAATACAATTCTTAAATATCCAAAATATTTAGACAAAGAAGATATGTAGATGGCAAATTAGTAGATAAAAATGTGTATATCTTAGCCTTAAGGAATCATAGGTTAAAGTTGGGATATGGTACCATTATATCCCTATTAGAATGGCTAATGTAAAAGAGAAAACTTGTGAATACCAAGCACTGGCAAGAATAGCCAGCAACCAAAACTCTCATATGTTGTGAGTGGGAATGCAAAATAACGTATTTACTGTAGAAAGCAGTTTGGCGATTTCTTATAAAGTTAAATATATACAGTAAAACCTTGGGTTGCAAGTTGATTTGCTCTACCAGTGTTCCACAAGATGAGGAAACATTTCTGATAAATTTAAACTTGATAAATGAGTGGTACATGATGCTGAACATCGCATGATCACAACTGAGTCAATGGTTCTTCTCCCCCACTTCTCACTCCCTCTACCCCCACCCCCTGGACTGGGGGTGACTGGTGACCATATCTCAGCAGCAAGAGGTTACAGAGGAGATTTGATCTGCATAAGAGGAGAAGAAAAAGGCAGAGAAATTCCTCATGTCAAGTGAGATTAGAGAGGTGTGTACAATTTACAGTGTGAGAAACAGTGCAAAATTTTATAGAAAAGCACCACCCAAATAAGGCTGCAGCCATAAATCTGTTTAATAACAATTCAGTGTCACATCTCCATGAAATTCTCAAGAGGAGGCAAAAGCAAGTGTCTTTGGATAAGTTCCTTGTTAAAGTTGCACGAAAAGGAAAAGATTCTATCGCGTCAATAGATAGAGCTGATTCAATTAATATCTTAGTTCCTTTTCTTGTTGCTGAGACAAAATGTTTGACACCCAAAGTTAAGAGAGGAAAGGTTTATTTGGCTCACAGTTGTAAAGGTTTCAGTTGACAGCTGGCTGCCTCAGAGGCAGGGTTGCATGACACACAAGCATTGCACAGGAGAGAGAGTTCATGGTGGAAAGAAGGTAGCAAATCAAGTAAAGGACATCAGCAGCTTCTTTCTGTTCCCTTTGTACTCATCTAGATACTCGGATTAGGGAAGTGCCACACCAGTCAGTGGACTGACTTAGGAATCATCCACTCTCCATCCTAACACCCTTAACCCTAGTGCTGCACCATGAATCAATCATATACTCTAGATTCAGCCACCTTCGAAAAAGCCTCACCTATCACCACACAGACTTGAGAGGGACATCTAACCACAAGCCATAACAACTAGTGATGGTGGAAGTCACCTTACAGAAAAACCTTCCTCTATTGTGTCTCCCTCATATACTTCATAGAGATTTTCAAAGGTAAGTACATATTAATTTATTTTTCTTCATATTTAGAATTTGCTTTATTATTCTGAATTATTTTACAATAATATAATAATTTTGTATGAATATTTTGGAGTTGTGGGACAAATCATCTGAGTTTCCACTATTGCTAGATTTTCATATTCTGTAACTTTCGAGTCTGATAATTTAAAGTCTGATAATTTAAAGAGCCGAAAGGGATAAAATGTTTTTATTAAAAAAATCAAAAGAAAGAAGGAAATTAAGATAAAAGAGGACATAACAACATAATAACACAGGTCAGAACAGAACAATTTAAGCAACATAGTGTTTCACCACAAGATAACCTGACACAACAGTAGCTACCATAGTGTCTTTTTCCTTGAAATATTTGAGTATAGCTTCATATATTATAGCATTAAACACAACATGACAGTGTAAAACCATTCAAGAGAATGAAAGTATTACAGGGTATTTAGAACCAACTAACAGAAAACGAACAATGGTTTCTATATTATCTTCTTGTCTATAAAAAATTTTGTTTATACTATCACATATAATAAAATCCAGTAAGATACAACATGATAAACCAATACAAAATCAATACTCAAAAATCAATGGCATTTCTATATACTGACAACAAAATCACAGAGAGAGAAATAAGAGAAGCCATACCCTTTACACTAGCAACCAAAAAAATGAAATATTTAGGAATTATTCTCATGAAAGAAGTGAAAGACCTATATAGGGAAAAATATAGTACACTGAAAAAAGAAATTGAAAAAGATCTCAGAAAATGGAAAGACATTCCTTGCTTATGGATAGGAAGAATAAATATTGTGAAAATGGCTGTTCTCCCAAAACTGCTATACAGATTCAATGCAATCTCAATAAAAAATACCATCAACATACCTCATGAATCTAGAGAAATCATTCCTCAAATTCATCTGGAACCAGAAGAGACCCAGAGCAGCAAAGACAGTTCTAAGCAACAAAGGCAAGGCAGGAGGCATCACAATCCCTGACTTGAAGTTATACTACAAAGCAACTGTAGTAAAATCAACATGGTACTGGAATAAAAACAGAACTGAAGATCAATAGAATAGATTAGAAGATACAACCACAACTTCAAACACACTCAACCACCTTATTTTTGATAAAGGGTCCAAACATGTTCACTGGAAGAACGACAGTCTCTTTAATAAATGGTGTTGGAAAAACTGGCTCTCCACATGCCGAAAACTAAAACTAGACCCATGCCTATCACCATGCACTAAATTAAAATCTAAATGGATCAAAGATCTGAATACTAAAACAGAAACACTAAATCTATTGGAAGACAAATTGGGTAAAAACCTTGAAGACATAGGGGTAGGTAGAGAATTCATGAACAGGACTCAAACCACATGGGAAATACTTCCCAGACTCAACAACTGGGATCACCTTTTATTAAAACGTTTCTGCATGTCAAAAGAAATCTCCAGCACAGTGAAAAGAAAACCCACAAACTGGGAAAAAAAAATCTCAGTGAACTGTCCCTCAAAGGACTTCTGTCTAAAACATATAAAGAATTTTTAAAAATCAGACCCCCAAAATTCAAAGATCCAGTCCAAAAATGGGCATCTGAGATGAATACACAATTCTCAGATGAAGAAATACAAATGGCAAATAAATACATGAAAAATGTTCATCATCATTACTCATTAGAGAAACGCAAATTAAAACCACATTGACAAGGCAACTACTTTGAAGATTCACTATGATGCCCATTCTGGTTTGACTATTATCTTCTTTTGAAGTCCTGTAATGTCTCCAATCTTTAGGTTTTATTGGTCTTATTCTGTACTGTTTTGTTCAATTTTATTATACCTAATGATATAGGCAATTCTTTTTAAGGTAGCAAGAGGAATTATGGTAACTGTTGTTGATTACCTTGTATTCTGTTTTTACATCATGTATTATGTCCATCCCTTTGTTTTGACTGACTGCTTTGTTTTGTCATATTTGGTTTTAATTCTCTTCCAAAAAGAAGTAATAAGAACTATGGGAGTAATAATACCCCAAATGTGTAAATGTTGTTGTAAAAAAGAGAGGAAAAAAAAGTGCTATAAAGGATACAACTGCAAGTGTGTTTAGGTGTGTTAAAATAGATGACCACATTACTAAGTTTTTGTTGGATCATTGAACACAACTGTTTGCAGTCTCACTGTTTGAATGTCCACTTTGTATGCTTTAATCCTGTAACTTGAACAACTATTTCTAAGATGATGATATGTACCTATTAACTGGTTCCCAGGCAGTGATTAACTAGTGATTAACTATTAACTAGTTATTAACTAGTGATTTCTTACTTTTTTTTTTTGAAATTCTGTATTACTTGTACCCTTATACTGTTTTGGGGTTTTTTTTCTCCCTTATATAAATTTTTTTTAAAAAAACCACATTGATATTTCATCTCACTCCTGAAAGAATGGCCAAGATCAAAAAAACTGCCAACAACAAATGCTAGAGAGGCTGTGGGGCAAAATTTTACCAAAGGACAAAATAATGGGTGATTAAATTAGATGAGACTTCTGACTGGACATGTGAAATTTATCATTCCCTGTTGCACTCACAGAGGATAAAGGACTACTTTTGTAAACTGAGGGATTCTGGGTCATCTCTATAGTTGCATGTACAGCAATAAAAATTAATGGTCAGTAACCTTATATGAGCAGAGCAATTAAGTGTTCAGATCCACTAGAAATGAAGGTTTTTGTCATCCCATCTAGTAAAGAATCAAGTGAATTTGTAATAGGTAAATCTTGGAAACTACCAAAATGCCCATCAACCACAGAAGGGATAAAAAAGATGCAATATTTTTATACAATGGAATATTTTTTGAAAGTAGTAAAAATGCAACAGTACAAGACAGAACAAAGCCAATCAAGTGAAATTGGTACAGGATTTCACAGCAGGATACTGGGATAGTAGTAATAGGTACTATGGTATATCTCTTTAACATCACAATGGTTGTCCAATCAATTAGGTATAGCAAAATCAAACCAAAAATGGAACATTATGAAACCAATTGAGAATACTGAATAGAGCAAAAGAAACAACAAAACAGTGAAAACAACCTTTGCCTTCAAACAGAAGATAGAAGGAAATCCCGATATTTGCTATACTGCATATGGTCATCCTCCCAAGAGATGCTGAGACATCTATTCCCCATAGCTATGGTGGTGGGGGGGCTGCTTGATTTTCAGCCCATGTGGCAGTAGGCTCACAGGTAATGGTTCTCCTCCTGGCCCTCGCCACGGTGCTTATCAAGAGGGTGAGTGAATAAGCTGCCTGAGTTATATGGAATATTACTCAGCTATAAAAAAGAATAATATTGCCGTTTTTATAGGTAATATTAGGTTTTATTGGTCTTATACTGTACTTTTTTGTTCAATTTTATTATACCTAATGATATAGGTAATTCTTTTTAAGGTAACAAGAGGCATTATGGTAACTGTTGTTACCATACTCATAAGTGAAATAAATCAAACTCACATTTGTAAATATTATATTGTCTCCCTAATGTAAAAAATAAAGAAGAAGAAACTGAAAGAGTAATAATATCCAAAATGTAAATAGATATTATAATAATGAAAGAGAAAGAAAGTGTTCAAAAGGAAAGAACAACTGGGATAGAGGAAAGGAGAAATGAAGAAAGGAAGAAATTATATGTATGTAGGGATCCACATATAATAGTATGTCCCTGTATGTGTGCCGCACAGATTACTATACTACTAACTTCTGTTAATTCATCAAAAGGAGCAGTTTGTGTTGTCATTGTTTGTTTGATCATTTTTATGCCTAGATTTTGTAACCTGAACAACTACTTCTAAGATAACAATGTGTTATATATTAACTAGTGTTGATTTCTTACTGTGCTTTTTGAAATTCTGTATTATTTCTATGCCTTTTTCTGTTTTGTTTTTTAAAATAAAAAATAAAAAACAAAATAAAATAATACAAAGCAATCAAGGGATAGCTCACTCACTTTCTGAGGACAAAAGAACATGAATGAGCAGAAATATTATAAATACCAACCAAGGCCTTGTGATCAGTTGCATAAATAAGTTCTGTAAAATATAAATGTGCTATTCACATTTCTTCATTCACTGTGCCATATACATATTTATTTATATTTAATAAACATTATCTTCCTTCTTTTCTCATTGTATTATATGATCTTCATCGGTGATAGTTAACCTTACAATTTCATCTACAGGTTACAAACTATTAATATATTATGACTGAACTATAGGAGAAGTGAATATGTATCCAGAAACTTGAACTTGGATCTGGATACACCAACTGATGAAACTTCGGGTCATCTCTGTGAGAAGTACATTTTTATTTGCACATGTGACAGCTGAAGTGTATCAAGCAAGCACAGGTGACTGCTGCTAGTAATGGAAGGTAATGTAAGTATGAAAATAGGGCAGAGGGTGAACTGCAAAGACATCTCACTTTTTGAGCACTTTCACACTGTAAATCCTGCCTTTCTAAAATAGAATTTAAAAAAACAGGTATTCCAGCCTCCCTTTACAGTGAATAAAACTACCTTACTTTGAGCAGATGCACTGGCATAAGACCTACAGGGCAGAAGGGAAAACAGTGAGGTCCAGCAAGGGGAGAGTCCTAGAGAGTCTGGCGGGTCCGAAGCAGTTTGGCAAGAGCAGTAACACAAGTTTTGGTGCAGCGGAGGTCCAGTTGATGACATTGTACTGATCAAGCGGCAAGTTCCAGAATCTGCAGAATTTCTGGGTGATAAAATAACGTAAACATCTTGCTCTATCTCCAATTCAAAACTTTGCTTTCTTTGAATTAGATATGTCCAAATAAGTCTCTCCTTCAGGGAAGCTTCAAATTCAGTGAGAAGAGTATTTCTTGTGCCAATAACCCCATCTCCGGAAAACATGCCCCTTGACTGACCTCACTGACCCAGTTTGGGTCACATGTTCATCGTTAAATGAACTGCTGTAACCAATGAGGTAGAACATGCTAGGCTTGGGTAACGCCCATTCCCTGAACAGTGAGAGCATGATAAAGTCTGATGGGGAGAACGGATCTCTCCAAACTGTTTTAATGTTCAAAGGTCTTATGGAATAAAGGAATAGCTTCTTGAAGTTACAGCACAGTGCAGAGAAGTTGAGGTGTTGCTCTACATATGCTCTAAATTAGAGACACGAACTTAAGAACAGTTTTCAAACCAAGATCAGGATATTAGCAAGAGAGAGAGAGAAACAATGAATGCTGGGTGGGCAGAAAGAGCAGCTTTCCATGACGCAGGACATTCTAGCTCCTCCATTAGGCTACAAATGAGACAGCGAACAAAATATCCAGCAGCTGAATCCCTGACTCTTCTTGCCTTGTGATCAGAACAGCATTATCAGTTCATTGGGCTAAAATTCATACCTAGCTTCCAATTTTTCTTGATTTCTGTGAACTTAAGAATCTCCGTTAATTTTTCTGGTCTCCATTCGCTACCCTGATAAGTGAAAAACTAAAGATTTGACATGATAAAAGTATATGGTACTGATATATATGTGGATATAAATATATATATATATATATATATATATATATATATATATATATAAATGTAATGATCATCTTCATTGTGTCAATGAAGCCAGAAATGGCCTGAGCCCAGCTCATCGTCTTGATAATGGGGAAATTTACAATGATGTGGACAAATGACAGGAAAACTGAAGAAGACAGATGACAATGAGTGCAGTTTAGAGTGGACGCACTGTCACTCGATTTTCGCCATACCATTAAGGCCAATGTTCTGGAAACTGATCAAAATGTTCTGAGTTCTTGCTCCTCCCCAGATAAGAATAAGAACAGCAGGTGAGCTGTTACCAAGAGCTTAAACTGTAAATTCATTCAACAATTCCTTGCTGAGAAAATTCTACAAAAGTAGTTGCATAGGAAATCAAAGATTCCTGTAGAAGGAAATTTATTGCTGCAATTATTAGGATAACAAAAATTTGAAAGCAACTGACCTTTACTAAGGAATTGATTATCTAATTATACAAATTATGGTATTATTTCTCCAGTGACATGCCAGGAGTAAAATGATAATACAGACGTTACATAGAAAAATGCCCAGGATATCATACACAAAAAGATGAGCTACAATATGATTCCATTTTTGTCAAACATATAGATGTATTCATATATACAAGGGAAGTTGGAAGATGTAGTTAGATGGGCCATGGATGTAACTCAGCAGCACAGTGCCTGCCTGGAAAGCACAAGGCCCTGAAATCAAGTCTCAGTACCAAAAAAAAAGAAAATATAGGTAGAGTTGCATCATGAATGCATTAAGCTGCTCTGAGTTTAACTCTATGTACTCCAGAAATGTGGGAGAGAGGGATTCAGAGACAGAGACACACAGACAGAGAGACAGAGAAAGACAAAGATGACTTAGGTAGCGAACAAACTGACCTGACTTACTGAGCACATGAGTGAGATGGGGACACAGGCTGCTGAAATTCCAGTCTCTCTCACTTCCTATTTGCCTTCCAGAATGTGAGCATTCTCCCATGCTGAGTATGATGCTCATGTTTCAAGATGTGTGTTTTTTCGTACAACCTGTCCCCTAAATGCAAGCCAACTATTTTTCCAGGGCTCAACCAGCAAAACAGTGATCTACTCCAATCGCAGACAAAAGTGGCCAGGTTGTATGGATTGAGATGCAATGTGTCTGCCTCCAGTGTGACACATCCCTGGGGAATTATCCAGGGTAATTACTTTACGGAGATCCTTGTTGATAAGAGCTGAGAGAAAGGGAGACAGCAGCCTCACCGGCTACAGTGAGAGGACTCTGCAGAGCCCTTACAGGAAGCTGCCTTGTGGTATGGTAAAGCTGGGATCCCTTCATGGAACCTTCTGGAGCATACAGGAGCCCACTAGGGTGTACCAAAAATGTGTACGTCAGGAAAAGATGGAGAGCTTATGGAGAGCTTCTGCCCAAGAAAATATGTACAATGGTGATCTCTGGAAGTGGTTTCTTTTTTCTTTATGACAATATATATCTTCTAATTTCCTAAAATAAGTATGTATTAGAGACAGAGATAGAGACAGAGATAGAAAGATAGAGATGATACAGAGACCACTGAAAAATGTATACACACTTTAGCAATTCACTACAAATGTCTGGAAACTGATGGCCAGCACCTTGAGCACCTTTTGGAATTGCAGAGGCCAAAAGGTAACTTGTATGAATCTCATGATGTCTCAATAAATTTAGTATTAAAATATTTATACAACTTTTTCTTCTCCTGATGTACAGATTTTTGGTGCACCCTAATGGGCTCTTGACTGCATGTGCTTAAGAAGGTTCCACGAAGGGATCCCAGCTTTGCCATATCACAAGGCAGCTCCCTGTAAGGGCTCTGCAGAGCACACTGTCTTCTCACCACAGCTGGCGAGGCTGCTCTCTCCCTTTCTCTCAGTCCTTATCAACAGGATCTCTGTGGGTTATAGCATTAGGCCGGGCTGGGCAGCATTGGCTGGCTGCAGGGCCTGGGGTGCCAGGCAGCTCCGGGCCATCTTAGCCTATCGCTCCCAGGCTCCATCAACCCTTGTTAGTCCTCATTACCAGCCCGAGCCCAGACAGGCTGCCTCCATGCTGGGTCCTTGATTTTTCTATTTTAAGAGGGTTTCTTGGGCCAAATCACCTAATCAAGTTATAGCCCTGACGTCTTGGCTCACAGCACTCTCACTGCACCCCCTTCCTCCACTGTCCATCCTCAATTCCCACAAGCTACAAATGGCTGCACCTGGACCCTGGAGCACATAAGCATATCTTCTCATCAACGCACACCCTCAAGTGCTCACAAACACACCCCATAAGCTCCTTCATGTATGATCATGTGAATAAATATCCTCAAGAACAGAAATGTAAATGCCCATAGCCAGGGGTCTTCAGTGGTCATGAGACCCACATCCCTTAGTTTTGAGGTTTCTAGTGAACTCAAGGGTGACAGCAAAGCTCTGATTTGCAGCTGTTTTAAATGTTTACATTTAACAAATTATCATTGCATCTTTTAAATGCCATATAATTGTGTTATCCACAAAATAATTATAGGGTTTATGAACTATTAATTCTTAAGGCATTGCAGGCATGCACATTGGTAATGCAATGTACTCAGAGCTGGATGATGAATGCCTTCCTCTCCACATCTTGTCAGTTTATCTCTCAGGCTGTGTGTGCAACTGTACTTGGGGATAATATCAAAAGCCCACATCTGAAGCCCTGAGTATGAAGCCCAACCAAATGGCTCCTATCAGCCCCTGATGCACATGTGTAGGCAAAGCCCTGGGCCTACACACACTGATACCAACCAGGGGAGAATCCACAGACTCATGGCTTTCTGGCATCCTTTGTTATCTTGGGATGGCCACTCTAAGCTAAGGCTGCTCCTGTAACCTCCATAGACATGGCTGGCCAACCACCTCGCCTCAGTCTCCTTCTGAGCCCTTCTGACAGGGTAGCTTGGACCAGGTCTACAGGGAAGGAATCTGATGTCAGCCAGCCTAGAACTTCCACATGTTAGCATCCTCTACCACCTCCATGGAGCACTCTTGGGACAGGAAATTAACTGTCACCACCCCACACAGCCTGCTCCTCTCTGAGACAAAGGGCTCCTGTCTTGTCCAATGTATCTGGAAAAGCACAGTGCAGACACACACAATTATCTCTTCTCACAAATATAGTCACATGCCCCATGCACACATGTACACAATTTAACAGTCTCTGACAGTTAAAAACAAGCCATAGTCTCCCTTATTAGGGTTCACTTGGAAGACATTCATTCTCTCTTAACTTCAGTGTTCCCTGTCCTTAAAGTGGATCCCCCAAAAGTCTGCCTCAGAGGTCTTTAGTAGAGTCTACTTCATATATTTGTAAAAGTACCTCACATGCTGGCATAACATTTCTTTCCTATCTTTGATTCTCTGCTGCTTGGGACTGACATAAAGAAATGACTCTATTCCTTTTGAAAAAAATGACCTAAATTCAAAGGAAAGTGTGTTCGTTTTTGTTGTGAAAAGCAAAGAACATCAAAATGGAACTCCAGAGTTGAAATTTTGGCTCTAGTTCTGCCAATACTGAATTGTGTGTCATCGGCGAGACATCTACATGGACTCAACCTCAGTCTTCCCTACTGTGAAAGGAGTATTCTGAAATGCATCCTTTGGGTGCTTTTGAGATTGTTTTAGAACTTTTCCACCATGATCCACCATGATCCAAAATGCACACCAACTTTCCGACTCCACTAGTAAAACTGGCAAACCAGACCCGAGTTCTGACATGGCCAGTCCTGTCAATATTTCTAGCCCCTCAGCAAGGTCATGCCTCTGTCACAATACAGCATAAAGCTTCAGTTCACCATGTCCTGTCCACTGAGCCAAAAGGATCAACAGGAGTAAAGACAGCATGGAGGCTACACTGAGGTCGAAGGTCCCTGAAGCTGGGTAAGTGGGCAGCCAGGGCCAAGTTTAGGGAAGAAAATTACAAATGTAAGTAGGGAAACAATGAAGGCTGTGTCTGAAGAATTAGAAACAGGAACATTAGGAACTGGGACAATGTGCAACAAATTAGCATGTGGCAAATGGTAAGGGAAAGTGGTTTCAGAACACCTGTAGGTGGTGCCAGTTGTATGGCACAGGGCAGGCTCCAAATCATGGAAAGACTCTCCATAAAGACTGTGAAAATCACTTGGGTCAATGTTTAGAATCTGTAGAGATGAGGAAATGCCAGTGACCTAAAGAGCCAGTTCATTCTCAGTGTTTCCTAAATCAACAGATCAAAGACCTCACAATGCAGTATCAATTTTGGACTTGCTCAGGAGAATTCTGTCCCCTCCCAGAGGTTAAAGGAACAATGTGGAAAAACAAGGAAATACTTAGCCTTCCTTAGGACCCTATCTGGGGGCTATCTGTGCTACAACCTGTAAACAGATCTCTTCTGCTACTGGCCCAGGAAAAGGTTCCCACAGTGATCTATCATTAGCTGCCATTGGAGGACACGAAGAATAGAAAGTTAGAAGACCATGCCCACCATCACCCAGCCAGTGGGCAGTTCAGACCCAACATATACTCTCTAGCCCTTAAATAATAAAAATTCCACTTATTGTCAACTTTCAGTACAGTTATAACTTCAGTGGGTTACACAGATGTCACTTTCTGTTGCTGTGACAAAATACCTGACACTGGCAACTTAAGGAAAAGATGTTTACCTCTGCTCAGTTTCAGTGGATTCAGTCCGTGGTTAGCTGGCTCCAAGACAGAACAGCATAAAGGAAGAAAACTGTTCAATGCATGACACTCAAGAAGAAGACAGAACAGAGTGTGAGAAGAGTGTTGACCCTTCTGTTGTAGTGAGAGGTTGTACACAGAGAACAATTAGGATCAGGACATGGAGTTTATAATATTTCTTTTATAATGGACACTGGGAGTTAACACAGGAAAATGCAGGAAATCTATCCGCAACACCAAAGACATAGATTATTTAGTCAAGAGCCTAAATCTCACAGCAATGTCCCACATGAGTCCAGATAAAAACTCAGAGCTGAAAACAATGCCTCCCATGAGTCCAACTGGAGGTCACAAGGAGGACTCACGCCAGTCTCTTTTACGGATCCCTGCTGAGAAGACCTAAGGATCAGCAGTGGAAGCCAGAAAGTCTATGCCAGCAGGATGAAGGAGCTGTGCTAGTGGGATGAGGGTTCTACGCTGGAGCCAAGAAGTCACACTCACAACAAAGACCAGGGCTGTCCTGAAAGGTACCACAGCCATTCTCAGTGACACGGAGGCCCCGAGCTCCTCCAATGCGACAAGCACAGTCAGGTACATGCCAAGAAGCCAGCATGATGAGTTATCCTGGACACCAAATGGCATACGTCTTCCCCTCCAGGAAGCAATGCTCGATGTGAGGACCAGAGCTTCTCCAAGAGAACCAACAGCTCAAACAGCAACTCGTAGGAGAACCCACAATGCCTCAATGCAGTAACACCTTAACGCCTCAACCCTCAACACCTCCCTTCTTCTCCACCTATTTATCCTGGCAACTTTCCTCAGGTGGAGCATCTTTACTCAATGCCATGCTGGTGTAATCCAGCTGGCATTAAGTTGACCGCCAGTTCTTAATCCATAACACCTTCCAAATCACACTCCAGCTTCTTTCAAACAGTTTCCACCTCTGAATTTGAGACTTTTGGGAAATATTTTCAATTTAAACAATAACAGTGTCTATGGCCTTTGGAGCCAGGGAACTGGGTTCAAATTCCACCTTCATCTTTCACTAGTGTGACACTAGGAAACTCATCAATTCTCTACTTCATCATCCATGAGGTAGGCACAAATCATGCCTACCTCTCATTGTTTCTATGAGGTTTGTACAAGAACCTAGTACATATCTGTCACATAGTAAGTACTCAACGAATGGCAATTTTCTTTCCCTCTCCTTTCCTGCCCCATTTTAATTAAAATAAACTTTTGATGTACCTGCCTCCTCTACAGTGAAGAGAAGTAAACTGAGATATACTTGAGTCTACCCGTGTCTCAGGTGAGCACACTGGAAATTCGCATTCCTTCTGAGGCATTCCTTCTGAGAGTTTGGTGTCATAGGAGAGAACAGCCTAGAAGGCTCCAAGGCCCTCCTTATTCTTGATTCTATTTTCAGGTTATCTAGGGGCATAGAACCATGCCTCCACCTTCTTGCATATCTGATAACAGGAGGTCACTGACTCTCCAGAAATGTCCTTGGCTCTTGAGCTCACCACTGTGCCTGAGCATGCAATCAGACATACTCTTCAGGACCATTAATTAACTACAATCATTCAGAATGACTGCTATTTCCATCATGGTTTGCTGATGAGTTTCATAGGTGGGTACCCTTTTGTCTTCTAGCCTCAGCTGTTTGCTCCTCAAATACACACTCAGTGGCATCAGCACTCAATCAAGATAACAGTTCTTGAATTTGTGACTGAGTCCTTTGGTGAAATCCAAGAGGATCCCCACCCTTCCGTCTGGATGAGATGAGTCTTCTATACTAAGGATTCCTTCAGTAAGATACTGGGAAAATACTGGGAGCAACAGAACCTGATCCTCTTCCACCCAGGACAACAACCAGCTTAAATATCTAAGCAGAAAATATACCAGAAATGGCTTGCTATCATCCTCCATCTGGCTGGATGTTAAAGAATGTACCTTCATATTGGACAAAGTGGAGTCCTAAATCCTGTTCACCACATCCACCTTGCATATACCTCTACTGTTTCCTTACAGCCAACTTTCACACTTCGCTCTACCTCCCTGCATATGTCAGCCCCCTGATGTTTCCCTTGGTTTCACTTTCTCTTGATTAGGACACCTTCCCTATCATTTTCCAGCTCCTCCTACCACCAGATCAGGAAGGGGGCCAGGGCTCACTATGGAGGGATAAGCTGCATCACCATTTACCTGCTAATCTCTTTTCATCCTTCCTAGTGCCTGTGTCTTCTCCAAAGAAATCCATCCCTGATCACTTCATCTCTGGCTAGCTTAAAGCCTCTATCAGTTAGCACACTTCTATTCAGATTATAATGAGCATTTTAGGTTTGGAGTCAATACCTGTACCAGGAAATGAGTGGCAAGGTCCAACTAGATAACTGAGATGAGTTTTACAAAGGGACTGTATTAATTACTTATCCTTTACTGGAATAAAATACCCAGCACTCAGAATTTCCAGGAGGGCCATATATGGCTCACAGTTTCAATGGGTTCAGTCCAAAGTCCTCTGGCTCCAAGGCAGAAACTCGTGGTGAAAGGGCTTGGAGGAGATCTGCTGCTCATTCTATAGCAGCTTAAGAAGCAGAGAGAGACAAAGGAGGACTCCAGTACAAAAATTCACATCCAACCAGGCCCCATCTCCTATCATCTCTGAACTCACCAAGGGATGAATCCACTGATAAGAGTAAAACCCTATGATGGTTCGATTCCCTTCCAAAAATATGAAATTTTTGAATGACATTTTAGACCTAAATCACATGTACAAAGGTATAGATGGGGTTTATGAAAAATGAAAGCAGGTTTTAGGAAGAGAAAAGTGAGCATCTCTGGAGAATAGGCCAGGCTGGGACTTGGGGGATCAACCAAGAAATCAGCCATCCAGCCTTTCTGATAAACTGTATGAACCACATGGGTTTCAGGGAGAGAAAAGTCAGATAACACCTCCCATGAGCCTACCAGCAGCACACAGGCTGAGAATCAAACACCATCCACGTCCCCCTCTAAGCAACCAGATGGTTCAGAGGACAGGCTGAGTTGATAGCAACTAAGGTTGATAAAGCAACTAAATGCTTGTATTATTTGGTTGACTATGCAGGCCTGGGGCCAGTGGTCTGAGCATCTCCTGAGAGGATGACAGTATGACAATATAGCAAATACGGGGAATTTTCTTCTATCTTGTCTTTGAAGTCAAATATTGTTTTCATTGTTTTGCTTTTTCTGATTGTTTTGTTTTATTCAATAATCTTTTTTGATTGGATTTATTGTGTTTTGTTTTTTATTTGATTTTGCTATACCTGATGGAATGGAGAATTACTGTGAAGATAACAAGATAGACTATGGTAGCTATTGTTGTTTTCCTAGTATCCTGCTTTGAAGTTTTGTACCAGTTTTGCCACGTTGTTTTGATTGACATTGTTCTGTCTTGTTTTGTTGGATTTTACTATCTTTAAAATAAAAAAATTAATATGAAAAACAAAAGCAGTGTGTGGGGGCTGAACCTGGAGCTAACTACAGAGAACCTTGCCCACCCACATTTCCAAGTGGGAGGAGCAGGTGATCATGTATGCAATATGTAATGTAATGTGTGGAGATGAACCAGCAGGGCTAGCAATGGTTAATGTCATGTGTTACAGTGATACTAAAAATAACGTTTGATTAATGTTAATATTCTAATTAACACTTTTACTTGGTGTTTTGCAACGTATTTATACATACTTTATATAAGACAGGTATTATCATTTTAGTTCACTGAAGATCTAACAATTAATTTTAAGTACTTAATTTTAAATACCAGTAATAATTCGAGCACAGATAGACCTTGACCTGACAATAGTTCAACTCACTATTTTTCAACTTTACAATGGAATGAATGCAGTAAACATTCAATATAAACTGTACTTTGGAATTTGTTTTTTTGTTTTCTTGGTACCAGGTACCAAACTCACAACCTCATGCTTGCCAGGCAGGCGCTTATGCCATTGAGCTAAATGCCCAGCCCTCTACTTTGGAATTTGAATTTAGATCCTTCCCAGACTAGCAATCTGCAGTATGATTCCCTCCCACAATGCTAACAGTGGCAGCCTCAGCCCTAGGACCATACAAGAAAATAACTGATGCTCTGCAGAACACTCCGTGGCTGATTTAGAATGTGAGTAAGGTTAATTATACTCTACATATTTTGAAATTGCAATATTCAATCCACAATGGGTTTACAGGTCATAACCTCATCATAAGTAGAGGAGACTGTATCTCAGTCTCAAACAGAATATTACCATTTTGTCCTAATATTGAAAATCAGTACACTTGATTGTAAGGGATAGGAAAACCAACCCTAACTGACTTAAGTAAAAGAAAATCCATTACCTCACATGCCTGAATATTCCAGGGAGTAGGCTAGCTTCAGTCCATGCTTGGTGTAAGAGGTTAAACAGTGTCACCAACACTTAGCCTGAAGACTGCATTCTCCTTCACTGGCCATTTAGTCTCCAATGGGCACTCCTCACAGGACAGTCGAGAGACTGCCATAGCTATAGTCCTGACACATACTCAATTCTGCATCCAGTAGGGAAGGGCCTTTCCCAGATGTCCACTGAAGTGCTGCTTCCTCTCTTCGGGTCAGCACAGGTGCTACATCCCATGCCAAAGCACCTCTATCATCTGGCCTATAAGCCTCAATCATTGTTGGTGGTTGGAGGGATGGCAGGAGGCTCAGCTGTGTCTAAAATACATATCAAAATCAAGGGTAGAAAACAGATGGTTCCTACAAAGCATAAGAACCTATCCCAGTGGGGAAGGCCTGATGCTGAGTGACAAATGGACAGACTCATAGATCTCTGGGCTCTCATACATTCCTGGACTCTCCTCTTAAAACACTCCATTCATGTGATTTTAAAGTAGAAAAAGTATCAGACTAAATTCCTGGAGGACAGAGATTATCATGTATTCCTAATCCCTGGAAATGTCTGCATGCTGCAGCTTCCCACAACTATTTGTTGAGTGAATACATAACTGGAAATCCTAAGTGAAGATGGATTGTTGGAGGGAACACTCCATGTGACAGGTTGATGAGACAAAGATTCTCAGTTGCCTTCTGGGCATTTCAGTGCCTTGTAATTTCCTGGAGTGCTTTTTAAAACAGTTTGAGCTCTGCCCCCGAGATTCTGATTCAAGAGGTCTTGAATGAGACCTTTATGCACTTTCACAACATTCCCAGTTGCTGCTGATGCTACAGGTCCTGGACCACACTTGGAGTAGCACTGCTCCAGCAAACTTACAGGAAAACTTGGGCATCAGGGAGAAGCACTGTGCCAGCCAAGAGTCGGGCTACCATACCTGATAAAACAACTATATTCCAAACACTGCTCCAGTGCCTGCTATACCACCCCAGTCTTCTCAAATGCTTTTGCTCGATGGGCCTTGTAATGAAAGGAACTAAAAGTTTCAGCACTATCTGGTAAGAGATTTATTCAATTAATGTGATTCTCTTTTTAAAGGTGTTTGTCCTTTCATGAAGGTAAAGCCATGCTTTTCTAATTAAAAGCTAATTACTGACTAATGTGCAGGTCTCACTGTTTTTAGCAAAAGAAAGCAGAGGGAGAGGTAGACTCTGTTGGCTGGGCTGGAGCCCGAAAGGCGAAGCAAAGACAGGCTCCCGGAGGGCCTGGAGAATGGACCAGATGCCTAGTGTCCCCACTCCCCCAACAAGCATCTCATGCATTTCAAAGGAGAGACTTGAAGATAGGTACGCAAACCACTCGCCTGGGTCACTGGTGGCCTAAGATCTTCCACAGGCTGTTGGCTGCACAGGATGAAGGACCAGATCTCTGATACAGCCCGTTCCTGATCAGACCCTCCCCAGCAATATGGCCTCATCCTTCACTCCTTGCTCCCTGACTCTGGGCCAGCCTCACCTAGCTTCTCTGCCAGTCCCTGAAACACACCAAATCTGTTATGGACTGAATTGTGTTCTCTACTCCCTTAAATTTACAACTTGAAGCTTTGACCCCTAGTGTGACAATCCATGCAAAAAGGGTCCTTAGGAAGGAATTAAGTTGAGACCATACTCATAAGTGAAATAAATCAGACACCCATGTGTGAACATCATATTGTCTCACTCGTGTGAGAAGCTGAAACCATATATATATATATTAGTTAAGATAGTTATATTACTGATTTCTGAGCTCATTGATGAGAAAAGTTGCTACTAGTGTTGTTCAATTCAATGTATGTGTTGTATTCTGAGTAACTGATTTGAAGATAACAATTTGCAATGTATACACAATTGTTACGCCCTAATTATCATGTTTTTAAATTCTGAGTTTTTTCTCTTAAAAATAAAAAATAAATTAGAAATAAAATTTTAAAAAGATTAAATGAGGGTCCTACCCACCAGCACTGGTGTCCATATAAGAAGAGCCTACGCATATACCTGTGCCAAGCAAAAGCCATCATAAGAAGACAGCCATCTGCAAGCCAAAAGAAAAGGAGGTATCACCAGAAACCCAACCTGCTCACCCCTCAGTCTTGGAATTTCAACCCCAGAATGATGTGAAAATAATTTCAGTTGTTTAAGCCACCCTGTCTAACTAAAGGTTCTGTGGTGGTGGCCCTTATACGCTAATTTGCAGACAGGCATTTCCCATCTCAAAGCCCTCCCCAGGTTGTTGTCTCTCCTTGAGAAACCCTACCACCTCCCACACTGAGCCAGGTAATTCCTGTCCATCCTTCAGTTGAAATGTCACAGGGACCTTCCCTGATCATTCTTCCTCAGTATGTTCTTTTCCTTTAGAAAACTCATCAATGAAACAAACTTCAGACTTGAGAAACATGCCCAAACACAAGTGAAAATAAAGCATATGGTTATTAGGACATTTCAAATCATTAGAACCAACAATGCAGGATTCAGTAAATGATGTTGGGATAAACTGAGTCTCTAGCTGGAAAAAAAATTTTTGATCTCTCACTTCTTAAACCAAAATAAATTCCTGACAAAAGAAATGTCTAAAGCTACCAGAAAAAAATCTTGAATTGTTGGAAGAGGAAAGGTCTTTTCTAAGTCTGATATAAATCCAGAAACTATGATAGAAAAGATTGATTACACTAACTTCACAAAAATAAAATTTTTCTTTATGAAAAAACAATGTAGAGTCACAAGAAGATTAACAAACTGAGGGAAACACATTGTAACACATGTCAAAGACAAAAGGAATTTCCCATAATACATAAAGAGCTTCTACAAATCAATCACACCAATATCCAATAGGAGAATGTGGAAAAGATAAAATAGTTAACTGAAATAAAATGGATTTCTTAAACACATAAAAAGATTTGAAAATGAATACCATTTTTACCTATCATTTTGGCCAAGCTGACAAAGCTTAATAGCAGATTGTTGGCAAGACTATGGAGAACCGATATGCTCATTCATATGCACTCTGGATGCATGTGACCTTTATGGAGGCAATAAACCATAATATTTAAAATGTGCAGAGTCTTTAATCCTGTAGTTGCAATTCCAGAAAATTATCCCATAGCTATGCCTGCACATGTGTGAAATGACATAGGATAAGAATATTCATAGTGGCAATGTTAAAAATTGAAGACTGGAAACAAACTAAATATCTTTCAATATTAGATTAGTCAAACAAATGATGATATAATCCTTACAACCAAATATTATGCAGTCTTTACAGTGTAGCAGACAGCTCCCATGAACAGATGTGCAGTATTTTCTGGGTGCTTTGTTACGTGGAAAAGCAAGTAATTGAAGAGGGTGTACACCATGCTCTAATGTGTTTAAAAATAAAAGAATATGCATGCATATACTTATATGTGCATTGATTAACTTTGGAAGGAAATGCCAGGGACTGGTAACCAAGGCTGCCTTCCAGGAAGGGAGCTAGGGGGAGAGAGACTTCTTTTTCACTGCAGAATCCTCTGTAACAGTTGAATTTTCTATCTACTATGTATCAAAATGAATTTTTGATAAAGAATACATGAATTAAAAGCCATTTCACAGTAAGAAAATACCAAAAAAGGGGGAAGCAGAAACAAAATGTTACCAGTTGATTGTGTGGTAGTACTAGGGGTGCCTTTACTTATTTCTCCTTGTATTTTTCTATATTTAACCCTATTTCTTTATTGAGCATGTACTGATTTAAAATGGAAGAATCGTTTTTAAAAGCATTGGCAAAATCACTAATCAGCCCTTCTCCTGGTGAGCGGCATGTGTTCCCAGCGGAATGCGGCACAAAGTCTTCTACTACATTTGTAATCCTGCACCGTACTTACAAAGACCCCCAGGTCTGCATGTGGCTTCAAGAAACCAAGTTACCCCAGCTACTCCCTGCATCCCATCCTATGCATATTGGGGACAGGGCCTTCAATGACAGCAGAGCCCCCATTCCAAAAGGAGGGACAGAGGCACATCACCTACAGACTCAAAGAGACAACCAAAAACACTTAGTATTTGGACAGCACCCTGGAGTTTGCCAAAAACTTCTTATGCAATGTCTTATTTGATTCTCATAGCCACCACAAGATGTGGCTCTTGTGATTTCCCCTTTGTAAATCTAAACAAACTGATACTCTAAGAAAGAGGGTCGTTTCCAAACTCCCATGGCTATGTCCTAGGCTGAATTCTATCCGCGACACCTGACTCTGGGTGGCATGGCCCATCCACCCCCTGTAATTGTCAGTAATAAACTATCCTCCCAATGTAGTCATCCTGATCAGCTGAATTCTCCACACTTGAGTTATAATTAAATCCATGGTTTAACACAGTTATGAGGTCAAATTTCTAAGCAAGGGACTATGAGCAGAACTTAGAGATACCACTGCCAGGACTGCCCCAGGAACACCTCCTATGCAGCGCTGATGCTCCTATGTTCCCACTCATTCTCTCTTCTCAATGTAGCATCCAGCAGAGTATTTTGAGGTCCTAGGGGATGCTATAAAATAGAAGGAGTCTGGGTGTCTGAATTACCACATGGCAGGCCACCTGTCAAACACCCTTATCATATACGTGTCTGAGCAAAAAATAAACTTCGATGGCATTAAGACATTGCAAGCTTGAGTTTTTCTGCTTCAGCAATTGGACTATCCTGATTCACTCAGTTGCCAAAACATGTCTTAGGCTACTTTCACCTCCTTCCAAAGCCCTGACTATCTCTCAGACTCTTGTGCCCCTTCTGCCCATTCCTCTAGGACACTGATGGCAAACGTATGGCACCCACGCAGCAGGGGACATGCAGAGCCCTCTCTGTTAGCCAAGTCACCCCAGCATCGTCCCAGCAGCCAGACATATGATATTCAAGTTTAACTGCAGTGTTGGTACTTTGCAATAAATAAGTGGTTTGGAGTTGTGGTTTGGGCACTCAGTCTCTAAAAGGTTAACCTTCATTGCCCTAGGATATTAGGGGCTCTACAGTTTCCCTCAGGTTGTCAAAGGCCCCCTAGAAGAACATCAGTGTATTCCCCCAAATTCAATCCTATAAATGTCTCCTTAGCCTCTACCATGAGTGAACCTACAAACAGGACGTAAGATAAAGATCCAGGACAAAGGGTGAGCTGGGATCCACCTGTGGGAGTAGCTAGGTCAAGGCCCAGGGATACAGGAATGAAGCGCAGAGTATTTGCCACTTTATATTAAAGGTTCTTCAACTGCTAAGTATGCAGGTTCAACGTCCAAAAAAAACAAAGGAGGGAAGAGGAGAGGGGCTGGAACTGAGATTCAAAGAATCAAGGTAGAACTTACTAGGGGGACATGGAGACTAGAGAACATCTTGGGAACCTCAGATCCTACAAAAAGAAAACACAGGGGCTCTGATACGGTGGGGGAGAACCATAGAGCCAAGCAATGCTCATATTCTCTGTGGATTTGAAGACACTAGAGCTATTTGCTCCTGTCCCTAACACAAGCCTGTCATGAACATCCAGAAATGTCTGGTAACTCATCTCACTCAACAGTCTCATCAAGTTAAGGAGAACTTGTCTTGACAACTCTTGTCTTGGACTGCTTGCTGCTTATTCACAGCCCTGGTCTGCACACAGATGCATTCAGCTAAACACAGGGTCCTGTGAGGATCTGGGGATGTAACGTGTGTGTAGGACCACTTCGGTTGCAAGGAACAGAAACCCCTCTCATGCCAGCTCAATCAATGCAGCGATAGCAAACCTTTTAGAGATCAAGCGCCCAAACTGCAACCCTAATCCCACTTGTTTATTGCAAAGTGTCAACACTGCAATTAAACCTGAATATTTAGTGCCCACCTGCTGGGATGACTTGACTCACACGCTGACAGAAGGGTTTTGTATGCTGCTGCAGCACGTGTGCCATAGGTTCACCACCCCTGTCATAAAGAGTTTAACTGAAGGTTGCCAGGAAAGACGAAAGGAAATAATGAGCAGGAAGTGACTGTAACACTGGGGCTCCAAAGCCATTCTGGGTTTCTGTTTCTGGGAAGCACCATTTTGTTTCCAGATCTCTGTAGAATGGTTTCACCCAGGTGTCATGGTTCTGGTTCATCCACAATGTGGACTTTCAGTGGGCACCCCTGGGCCACGTCTACTGGCCTACTCCATCTTCCCTCCTCAGCCTCACAACTCACCAACTCATTCGTCAGAGTCTTTATTCAAATTCCTGGGAGAGTCAATTGATCGAGGAACTAATCAGCTTCAATCTTACCTGTATATTCCTAGTCTAACCTGAATGAAACACAGAGCCCCTTTCAGGATCGGGGAGCCCTAGCAAATGAGCAAAGAAAATGTACAGGCAGGGATACAATGTCATATTACCGATGCAGGCTGGTCCTAGCTCTCCTTAAAACACACTCTCCTAGAAAGAGCTTGTCCTCCAGTGAACTCTCCAAAAGGGAAATCACAGTTTCCCAGAAAGGAATCCTAGATCCAAAGAATGACCTGTGACAGCTGTAGAACTCAAGTGAGTTGCTTTGAAAGCAATTCACCCAACTTTGCATCCACCCATCTTGCCTCTTCCACTGACTGTCCTGAGATTTACTGCACTTGAGCCTGTGACATCAACAAGCTTTCAGCCTCAGCCTTGTCAGGTCCATCAGAACTTCCTGCTGGACTCCCATGCAAGCAGAATACCAAATAAGAGGCAGCCTAATGATCCGGATCAATCAACACCATCCTTGATCCCTGAGTGCTTACATGCCAAGACACACCACAGTAATCTAAAAACATCTGAGATACTGAAATGCAAATGTAGAGTGTAAAAAACTAGTCCTACAGTGGGTGAAGGCAGGCTGGACTAAAAATGCACACCTGGTTTCGTGGCCTGACCCTGAAGCTAGGTCACTAAATGACAAGTGAACACATCACCTCCTCTTTCTGCACATACATAATCTCTACTCTCTAGCCTTTTCTCTGCCCTTGTTTGGTTGGGAGATACCCTGGACAGGGTTGGAGGAAAAGTATGAGAAAAGGAAGGGGGTTCATGCTTTCCCCTACTTAGAAGAGATTCTCTGGATGAGGCTTGTTCCCAGAAATGGTTAAGAAGGGAGAGAGAGGGAGCAATGGTCTACAACTGGAAAATGTTCAGGCCTGGTATCACTCGAGAGAAGGGTGGATCACTGTCACAGGATAGGTAGATGTGGTTAAGCACTAAGCTGCAATCCTGCTAAAAGTCTGGTCCTCCTGTTGCTTCCTGGCCTTCTTAGACATAGGTGTGAATCTGGAGGAGAACCAAGAGGTGAAATATTCGCTTTGTGTGGTCTTCTCTACAGGGTCTCTCAGGAGACTTTTGAGGGATTCTTTAGGGCATTCTGGTATGAATTAGGAGCATTCCTGTCACAAGGCACAGGAACTTCAATAAGAATAGAATGTCATATGTACCTGAAAAGTTCAGAGGTCAAGTCAGCTTCAGGCATGGCTGAATATAAGGTATTCAAGGAATATAGCTAAAATCTGGTTCTTCTCTCGGACCTGCTTTCTTTGAGTAGTGTCATTAGCAGAAAAGCTTTACCAATATGACCATAGAGTGACGATAGCAGTTCCAACACCACATTCTTCCAGGTTCGGGTTGTAAGGGAAAATGTAACTCTGCTTCTCCACCAATGAAACAAAGCTCTCAGAATTGAATCTCACTGACTCTGATTGGTCTGACGTATGTGCTGGCTCCTGGGTTAATCAACATCAGCAGGCGACTCAAGTGCATCAAATGTATGAGCCTAAGCCTCATGCTTCCCTCAGGGCAAGGGGCAGATCCTACTCAAACCACGCTTGCTGAGAAAGAGGGAGAAGTGAATCCTCAGATAAAAGTAGGTGGATATATTACTAGAAAATGAAGAACGGATTATTGGAAACAAGTCTTCACTGCAGCATGTTAACCTCAGCTGTAATTATTGATAAAAGTGCATTCAATTCCAGTTGCAAATGCACATAGAAAAGACCTCCATCACAGTTACTTGCTGGTGTCTCATTCTTCTGCTAGGGGATGAGTCTTATTCTCCATTCTATCCCCTGCAGTGCCTAAAATAGGGCCTGTCTGGTACACAGTAAGTACTTAACACCTGTTTCTTAAGTTGAATTGAGTATTTTCAGGGGAGCTAATCACAATTAACTATATATGCAGCACTTTGTATAATTTACCAAAAGCCCTTTCATCCATTATTTAATTTCATCCTAACCAAAAGCCCTGCAAGAAAATACTATGCGCCTCATTTTATAGTCACAAAAACTAAAGATCTGTGAAGTTAAGTGAGTTGCCCCAGGATTCTTAATTTAAAGTATGGGCTCTTTCCTTTTCTCTATTTGCTCCCAAACAGAGACAGGAAAGAACATCAGCACAAAGGTGTGGGTTCGTGTTGCCCCAGGCCAGATATACTCAGCTGCAGTAAACACTTCCCACCCACCAAACTGGCCAGCAAGGTCTCCTTTCCTGTGGATGTGGGGACAGACCTGGCTCCGTGTCACATGGCCTGGAGCACAGAGCCCTAAAGGCAGGAATAAATGCTGAGCTGAGTGTGTGGTACCAGCTGACCAAACTGATCCTCCACCAGAGTCCTACCTCCTGGTACCCTTCATGCCATAACAAGTTTGGAGCCAAGGATGAGCTGAGTCATGAACTTCATTTATTGACATATAAAATCTAAAGGTTTGCTTCCCTTTTGCTGAGCCTGCATTTTTAAATAACAACTCCAGCCACTGAAAAACATGTCTGTCCACTTGGTTGCCGCCTGTGGAAGAACTGATATGCTTTGACATATTTGTTTATTTAATATTTCCAAATGAATTTAGAATTTTTACAGCATTGCTATTAAATATGTCATCTATTTTGAACTGTATATAAAAGTGTTTACAAAAACTGTGTACATTTCTGAGTATTTATTTAATCTTCTAAATTAACCTTTGAATTTCTGCAAAGTACCTCATTAAGCATGTCACTTATTCATGAGACATTCATGAGAACTGCATGTTTTTGAGCATTTATCTAATCAAAAGTGTGTATATGTTTGTGCACATTTATTTAATAAAAGATTTTAAATTTTCAAGAAGAGAGTAAAAATGGATAACTAAATGCAAGAACTCTGTGAAGCCACAGAGAAACCACTTACAACTCTAGAGAAACAATCAAACTCTAATGCTGATGTGGAATAGGCATAGAGAAGCTGAGCAGAGGCCTGAAGGAGGAGGAAAAAAAGACTGGACATGAGGGAAAAGAAAATACGTAGAACAAAAACAAATAGATATTCCAGATATGTCACTAACAAACTATAGTCAGCACTGTGGAGGCCAAGGGAGGAAATATGGAGCAATTATGAGCACCACAGTAACCTGGACACACTTCACCTCCCACTCACCATGACTGCCCTCCATTCTCAGAAGAACAGGGCCCTGGTTTTTTCACTGATCACCTACTAGCCCCAGGGAAAATTTTTTGACAGAACTTCATATCCCAGAGAATGATATGTTCCGCAAAAGTTTGATCATTGGCTCATTAAAAGTTATAATTGAGAAGAATAAGATTAACTTCATAACTAAATGGATGAGAAAACATAGTTTTATTAATAGCAGGTAAGATCTGCTGGAAGGAGGTGTGCTGCCCTGGGAGTAGCTTCCTTCTCATTGGCCCATGCCCTGGGCCTGTCTCTGCCCTTTGGTCCTCTGAGAGACACCCTGATCCATGCTTCAGGCATGGACCTTGAGAAAGGACACCCTGCCACGATGTCCAAGGTATTGGATTTGATGATTTAGACTTCTGGCTAGTTCCTCCAAGGCTGTACAGTCAAGTGTACACACACACACACACACACACACACACACACACACACACACAATCAATCAATCAATCAATCAATCAATTGTGGCAACCGAAATTCTTTCTCTTCTTCGCTCCAGCAGATCCCATCCTGTTTGAATGCAGCGTTGGAGGTGCAAGGATCCAAAGACTTCCGTGGTTGGAAGACTGCGAAATAAAAGCAACAATGGCCTGACTGCACAGATACTCGACATTTTTCCCATCATAACACTTAGAAAGATGTGAAGAGCATAAACATGGCAAATTCCCTAAGTATATGCACATCTTTGAAAAAAAAAAAACCTCATACTGTTTTTCAGGAAATGAAGACATTACAATAATTCAGCTACTGTATCCATAAAGGTGAGTTATTTTAGATCCAGGACAGCAAGCTTACATCCCAGAGCCTAAAACCAGCCGAGCCCACAAAAGCATTTTATTTGGTCTGCACAACACTCATTTAAATATTTTTTTCTACCTTGACAATGAGATGGTTTCACATTAAAAAGAATGAGAACTGGGCCTGGCTTCCAGTTAGGATGGACAAAGTCATAAAAGATTACCAGTCCCACAAAAAAAATCAGAAAACATCAGATAAACTACAGAATCACACTTCCAAGACAACGAGGATGCAGCACAATCTAAACAGACTGAATTCTAGAGAGAGACAGCTTTCCGTAAGTGACTAGAGTCCAGTGGCTGCTTTTACTTTTCAAAACAGGCTGGCAAGCAGGCACATCTGCAATAGACAAGGCACTTTACTGAATTACAAAGAACCGAGATTAACTGGTAATGACTGTACCAACAGGAATGACAGACTGGAATGCAATGGAGTTCTCTAAGCAGAGATGACACTTACTGGCTTCCAGCTCTCCCTCCCTCACAAGAGGTTTATCAACTGTGCAGTACCATGCAAACTTCGACAGGAAAACAAAGCAAGAGATCTCCCACTGCATGACACTCTGTAAGCAAAAAAGGAAGTCAGAGAGAAAGGAAAGGAGAGAGAGGGAGGAAAAATGATATTATGGTCAGTATTTAAATCCCAAGCGAGGGACCTGAACCCAACCTCACAACATCTGAAACCAGTAGATCTACTGTTTTTGTTGCTGAAAAAAGAAAAGACATCACTATTCTGGTGATAAATACTGACTACTTCAGCTTCTGCTACTCTTTCTTACACTTTATCTATCTTGAGAGTAAAATAATCAATAAAAGCAGACCCACATGTGACTGAGAGAGTGAAATTAACAGACAATACTTTGACATAATAATTACATATATTTTAAGGAATTAGTGGAAAATATAAATGTAAAGAATTTTATCAGCAGAAACTTTTAAAGCACAATCAAAAGAAATCTCAAACCTAAGCTGGCCATGGTAGTTTACACACAGAATCCTATTTGGGATCCTATTTGGAAAGCTGTTGGAGAGTGTAAGGCAGGATCCCAAGTTCGAAGCCAGCCTAGGTAACAGCAAGATACCCATTACAAAAAAAAGACAGAACGAAAAGAAATGGGCCACTGGGGGGACAGCTAGACACCAGCCTTTTCCTGTGAGTCAGCACCATTCACAGACTGCAGAGGAAGAGAACAAGAAGTTACTAAGGAGCATGTCCTCCCTGTGAACCAGCATCACGCCACTCGGGGAACAATCAGACACTAGCCTTTTCCTGTGAGTCAATGCCATTCACAGACTGCAGGGAAAGATAAAAAGAAGTCAACAAGAGCACACCCTCCTTGTGAATCACCACCATGAGCGGGCCGCTGGAGGCACAACCAGATGCAAGTCCCTTCTAGTGCGCAGGCTGGGAAACAAGAAAAGTCAAACCCACCTCCCCATAAGTGACCAGCTGATCTGGAGAAACACAGGCTGCAATGATAGTTATTGGGTAAAATATAATTTAATGCATGTAGCGTTTAGTGTCTCACTGACCTTGCAGGCCTAAAGTCGGTAGTCTGATCATCTATTCAGAGGATAATAATATGCAATGTAGCATCTGTGGAGGATCTCCTTCTGAAGGTGGTTAACTGTTAATTCCCTATTATGTTGTTTTGAAGTCTTGTATCATTTTCATTATTTTGTTGGGTTGGGTTTTATTGTGTTTTATTTTGTTTGATTTTATGATATCAGATGGCATGGGTAGCAATTTCAAAGATAATAAGATACATTTATAGCCATTTTGGAGTTACTATTATCTTGTTTTAAAGTCCTTTATTGCATTCATTGTTTTATTTTTATTGGTTCTATTCTGTTCTGTTTTGTTTGATTTTTACTATGTCTGAAGGTATGTGCAGCTATTTGGGGGACAATAAGAGGCTTTATAATAACCACTGTTGATTTCCTATTGTTCTGAAGTCCTGTGTCACTTACACTGGTTTGTTTTGATTGGCTTTATTCTGTTTCATCTTGCTTGGTTTTATTCTCTTTAAAATAAAAAAAATTGGAAGAAATTTCAAAAATTAATGAGGAAACAACTTAACGGGCTGGACAAATAGAAAAAGGGATCAGTAAACCCAGAACCGGGTCAATTAAAAAAAACAGCAAAACTGATGAGCAAAGAAAAAAGAATTGTTTAAATGTAACATCAGAATGCTGTGAGAGGAAAAATCAGTTTAATATAGATAAAACTGGAGTTCAAGAAGAAGGAAAAGAGAACTGGAGCAAAAGAAATATATGAGAGAATGATGGCACAGAGTTTCCAAAATTTTATGAATACATCAACCCAGAGATTCAAGAAACTCAATGAATTTCAAGTTGGATAAATTCAAAGAATACTACATCAAAGAGCACATTACAACTAAACCACTGAAAACCAAAGATGATAAAAAAAAAAATAACCCTGATGGGCAGGTAAAATAAATTAGGTATTAAATTTAAAGAAAGAACTAAAAGATTTACAAATTTATAGCAGACTTCTCAACAGACAAATGGAATTCAGAAAATAACACAATGACATTCTTTAGATACTGGAAGAAAAACCATTGCTTTAAAATTCTATATGTGACCAAAAAAAACCATATGATCATCTCCACAGATGCCCAAAAAACATTTGATAAAGTCCAACACCCATTCATGGCTAAAAGAAAAGCTACAGAAAGTTGAAATAGATGGTCTTTATCTCGATCTCATAAAAGCCATCTATGACAAACCAACAGCCAACATCATATTAAATGGGCAAAACCTGAAAGCTTTCACTCTAACATCAGGAACAAAGGCCAGGCGTTACGGCACAGGCCTGTAACCCCAGCACTCAGGAGGCTAAGGCAAGGGATCAGCATGACTTTGAGGCCATCCTGGGCTACAAGGTGAGTTCAACTGCATAGTGAAACCCTGTCTCAAAAAGACAAAAAGTAAACAAAATCAGAAACAAGACAAGGCTATCCACTGTCACCACTGATGTTTAATATAGGTCTAGAATTAGGAAATAGGCAAGAGGAAGACACAGGAAAGGAAGAAGTTACCAGTATTTGCAGATGATGTGATACTCTACACAGAAGACCCCACAAATGTCACCAAAAAATTTAAAAACCAAATTCAGTAGTGTCCCTGCATACAATTAACACCAAAAAATCAATAGCCTCCCTGTACATAAAAAACAAACTCACCGCAAGAGAAATTAGGGAAACTACAACTTTCACAGTAACATCCAAAAAAAGAAATACCTAGGAATCAATCTAACAAAGAAAGTAAAATACCTCTTTATTGAAAACTACAGTACTCTGAAAGAGGAAATTGAAGAGGATATCAGAGAATAGAAAGATATCCCTGGTTCTTTTATAGCAAGAACCAATATAGTGAAAATGGCCATATTTTCAAAACAGTTATACAGATTTAATGCAATTCTGATCAAAATTCCAACTACTCTATCTCACAGAATTAGATAAAACAATCCTAAAATTCATTTGGAGTCAGAAGAGATGGAGAATAGTAAAGGCAATTTTGAGCAAAAAAGGCAAGGTAGGGGGCATCACAATCCCTGACTTGAAACTATTATTATAAAGCTACAGTGACTAAAAGCAACATGGTACTTGAAAAAAAAAAAAAAAGGATCAGTGCAATAGATTAGAAGATGCAAAAACATCTCCAAATATTCAGCCACCTTATCTTGCCAAACATATTCATTGGAAGAAAGATAGCCTCTTTAATAAATGGTGCTAGGAAAACTAGCTTTCCACATGCCAAAGACTAAAACTAGACCTATATCTGTCACTATGTACTAAACTAAACTCAAGGTGGATCAAAGATCTAACTATTAAAACAGAAACACTAAATTTGGTAGACTACAGAATAGGTAGGAACTCTTGAAGACATAGGTGGAGGCAAAGACTTTATGAACAAAACTCCAATCACACAGGAAATACTACAAAGAATCAACTTGGATCTCATCTTACTAAAAAGCTTTTGCAAAGCAAAAAAAATCATCAACAGAGTGAAAAGACAGCCCACAGTGGAAAAATTTTATCCAGTGGTTTCTCAGACAAAGGACTAATATCTAGAACATGTAGAGAACTGAAAATATCAGACTCCCCAAATTTTAAAGACCCAAATGGACATCTGAGATGAATACACACTTTTCAGAAGAAGCACAAACAGCCAATAAATATATGACGAAGTAGTCAATATCACTGGTCACTCAAGAGATGCAAACTAAAACAACAGTGAGATTTCATCTCACACAGAAAAGCTATTAGCAAGAAATCAACCAATAACAAATGCTGGTGGGAATGAAGTGAGAAAGCAGCCCTTCTCCCCTGTTGGTGGGAATGCAGACTGATGCAACCACAAGGTAAACCATTATGGAGATTCCTCAAAAAACTAGGACTACAGGTCCCATTTGACCCAGATAGTCCTCTTCCTGGCATCTTCCCAAAGGAATTAAAAGCATCATACCACAGTGATGTATGTGCACCCATGTTTATAGCAGCACAACCTATAATAGGTAAATCTTGAAAACAAGTAAAAAATACCCATCGATCAGTGAATGCATAAAAAAGTTGTGCTTTTTTATACAATGGTGTACTACTCTGTCATAAAAAAGGATGAACAAGACATTTCTAGGTAAATACTTGAGACAATACTCTAAAGGGAAATAAATTGAACACATATCACAAATGTGTAAATATTGCATTTGTCTCCCTGGTGTGAGAAACTGAAAATCTAAGTAAGAACCAAAATGTGTAACAGAAACTGTGAAACAGGAAGAAATTGTTCAAAAGGAAATGAGAGGGAAAAGGAAGGAAGAGAAAAGAAAAAAAGAAAGTAAGGATAAAATGCAAACTAACTTTGTCTATAAGGAGGGGAAGAAGGGTTGAAGGGAGGGGAAGGGAGGGGAAAGGAAAAAATAGGAATTACATACAGATACAAATTCTCTATGATGAATGTGATCTTTATATATATCTAAATTATACCAATAAACTTAATTAATAAAATAAAATTCTATATGTATGAAAACAAAGACATTTTCAGAAAAACAGAAGAAGTGAGTATTTATCAGTAGCAGACTATACTAAAAGAAATTTAAGAGGAAGCTTCCCTGGCTGAAGCACAAATGGAGACCTGGACCTACAAGAAGGAATGAAGAGTGCACGGAAAGTGTAAATATTTGCAAATACATATATATCTAGTAATATTTAAATATAAAATAATATCTATATGTATATATTTAGATATTATGTAAGCAAAAATAATAACTTTGAAGTGAGTGCCTAACACTGTGTCTAAATGTAAACTATGTGCCAAATAGCATAAATTATGGAGAGTGAATAAAAGGAATAAAACTTGGTAAAATTTTTGCATTGGGTTGAGGTTAACAGCTCAGTGGCAGAGCACTTACCTAACATGTATGACACCCTGGGTTCCATTCCCAGCAACTTAAAAAAAGATCTTTATATTTACATTGTTTGTTAAATAGTACACTAATAACCAGTACTAACCGCATAGGTGCATGGTGTTTGATTTGGATCTTAAATGTCCTCCAAGGCTCATACACTACAGGGTTGGTTGTTAGCCTGCAACATTATTGGGAGGTGGCAGCCTCTTTAGGAAGAGAAGTCTATGGGGAGAAGGGAGGTCCCTCGAGAAGTGACCTTGAAGGAGATACTGGGATCCACATTTCTTTCTCTTTCTTTGCTTCCTGGCACTATGAGGTAAGCAGCCATCTCTGCCACATGCTTCTGCCATGATGCACTGTACCGCCACAGGCCCAAACCAGTAGACATGGATCAAAAGTTCTGAAACTGTGAAATGAAATAAATCTTTCCTCTTTGTAAAGTGATTATCTCTGGTACTTCGTTATAGAGATGAAAAGCTGACTAACACACATGGTTTATTAAATGTGAAAAGTTAAGGATGCACATTATAATTTCCAGAACAACATTTAAAATGCTATAAAGATGTGTACTTTAAAAGCCAGCAAGGGAAAAAAGGAAACATGAGAAGATTCTCATCACAAAATGAAATGGACAAAAACTGAATCAAATTCTCCACCCCACCCCCAATAAGGTTATTATTGAACCTAATCATTGAGTTTGGTTCAGTCTTCATCCAGTTTGTGACCAGAATCATGGAAAGCATCAAGTTTACAAAATGAAGTATACTGTATATAAAAAGAGATAAAATGTACAGTAAGAACCCATTCTTAATTTTACTAACTGTAAATTCACCAGGCACTGAAACTTTTGACATAGAGGAAGACTGTTTGGATAAAGAAACAAGCCCAAATTATGTTGTTTGCAAGAGGCACACTTTAAATATAAGGACAGAGGTTTTAAGTAAACAGATTTTTAAAAAATATACTATACCACATAAATGCTAATCAGAAGAAAGATAGTATGGCCACACTTGGTAGACTAGATAAGTAGACTTCAAGACAAAGAGTACTACTAGAAGTAAAGGAGGCACATTATAATGAAAAAGGACCAATTCATCAGCAACATCTAACAATCAAAAATGCATAAATATATGATAACAGAGCTTCAAGCTACACAGAACTTAAAAATCAAACACAAGAAATACATCCATAGCCTCAATTTTAACATACCCTTTCAGTAGTACATAGAAAAACAAATGAAAACATCAAAAAGTATATAGTAGACTTTAACACTACCAATCATCAACACAACAGCTTTGATCTACTGATATTCATAGAAAACAGTACTCAACAACTGGAGTATATAAGTCTTGTTAAATTCACAAGAAAGAGTCACCAAAATAGTGCATACGCTAGAACACAAAGCAAATCTTGATAAATCTCAACGGATTAAAATCATACAAAGTATAGTTCCTTGACCAAAATGGGTTCTAATAGAAAACATTAACAAAACAAAGCTTAAATATGGCCAATATACACAATACTCATGTAATACAAAATAATAATAAAACACTCCAATTTAAAAAGAAAAAGGAAACCAAGGAATTGAAAAGGAGCATTTTCTTTCTTGTTTTTTATTGTTGTTGTTGTTGTTGTTGTTGTTGTTGTTGTTTTTTCTTTTATTTCCCACCTTTTTGCAGTGTTGGGATACATCTCAGGACCTGATGTATGTTTCATTTTGTTTTGGTTTTTGGTTTTGAGACAGGGTCTTGCCATGCAGCCAAGACTGACCTTGAACTCTTGAATTTGAGGCAATCCTCCTGCCTCATCCTCTCCAGGGTTGGAATTATAGGCATGTGCCGCCATGCCCAGCTTGGCCTCATCTATATTAGGCAAGCACTATATCCAAGTCCTTGACGAGGACCTTTACAGAAGAATATACCTGAAGGTGTTCAATATATTATCATTCATGGTGAAGTATACATTGAAACCACAAGGAGATAACAACTATACACTCACTAGAATCGCCAAAGGTGCTGATAAAGACAGGAACCCACTGAAACTCTTCAACACTACTGGCAAGAACGTAGGCTGCCCTTCCTGGTAAGCTGCGCAAGCCGTGCGCACTCCAGGCAGAGAAAGTCAGCATCTCCTGAGAATCGGCCGTGCTGGGACTGCGAGGACCAATCAAGAAATCAACCAGCCAGCCTTCCTGGTAAGCTGTGCAAGCTGCGCACACTCCAGGGAGAGAAAAGTCATGAGACTACTGGTGGCCTGCCGGCTGAGAGTCAAACACCATCCATATCCGCCCTTCCCCGCCCCCCATACCACCCCCACCCCACTCCCCCCACCCCCTCACCCCCGCAAGCAACCGGATGGTTCCGAGGTCAGCCTGAGCTGACAGCAATTAAGGTACATAAAGTAACTAAATGCTTGTGTTGTTTGGTTGATTTTGCAGGCCTAGGAACAGTGGTCTGAGCATCTCTTGGGCGGATGACTGTATGCAATACAGCAAATATGGTGGATTTTCTTCTACCTTGTCTTTGAAGTCAAATAGTGTTTTCCCTGTTGCGCTTTGTTCTGATCGACTGTTTTGCTTTCTTCAACATTCTGCTTTGACTGGTTTTACAGTGTTTTGTTTTTGGTTTGATTTTGCTATACCTGATAGAATGGACAACTATTGTGAAAGTAACAAGATATGCTATGATAGCTATTATGGTTTTCCTGGTATCCTGCCTTGAAGTTCTGTACCAGTTTTGTTTCCTTGTTTTGATTGTCTTTGTTCTGTCTTGTTTTGTTGGACTTTACTATCTTTAAGATTAAAATAAATAAAGAGTGTAGGTTGCCATATTCTTTACAAAAAGCCATTCATTTCTAATAGTTATAAATAACTATCTTACGGCCCTGGCATACACTGATCTATAAGGTATGATCAAAAAAGCATGCAGCAAGTTTTTCTAAACTTTTACCACAGTAAAAGACACATTGTCACTAATGCCCCTCAAAATAGTCTCCCTCACTTTAATCATATTTATCCCATCATTCTGGCCACTCTCTGAAGCAGGTCTTAAAGTCTTCTGAATGTCTTTAGTTGTGCTGTTGGGGCTGCCTTTGATGTGCTGAATTTATTTAAAATGCAGTCCTTATGACTTCAGGGAAGAGCCCAAAGTTGCACAGTGTCAGATCTGGTGAATAAGGTGGGTAAGGACACATTGTGATGTTTTTATGAGTCACCTTTCTGTTGGGTGGCACTTGTTAGCAGCATTTACCATATTTTTGATCGCACCTCATAAAGACACTCTGAAAAAAGACTTCCGGAGGTTCTTCATAAAGTGGCAAGAAAGAGGAGAAAAGTAGGTTCAAAACAAGGCAGAGTATTTTGAGAAGGATTATGGCAATGGTCTTTAGCCATAATAAATTTTTAATTTAAATATTCATATATTTCCCATCAGCCCTGGTATGTATAACCAAGATAAATGGAGTGCACGTGTCCACGAAACAAAGTTACACGAGCCATTAATGGCACTTTGAGAGGCTGAGGCAGGAGGATAGCAGGGTCCAACCTGGGCAATGTAGTGATTCAACCAGCTCTTATAGCAAGATAAAAAGGGCTGGACATGTAGCTCAGTGTGAAAGCCCTAGTTTTGATCCCCAGGACTGAAAACACACACACATACCCCCAACACACACACACACACACACACACACACACACACACACGTGCACGGTAGCTGTGAAAACAGTTCAAATATTCCTCAACAAGAGTACAGGAAAACCGGGGCTGGGGATTTAGCTCAGTGGCATAAGCACCTGCCTTGCAAGCAGGTATGGTCTTGAGTTCAATCCCCAGTATTGATTAAAAAAAAAAAAAAGTACAGGAAAACAAATTTGAGCAGTGTAACTTAGCAATGAAAAGGAATGAGTGGTGCATGCAGCACGGGAACCCTTGAGTGCCACACTGAACAAGAGGAGTTAGACACAGAAGAATACAGACTGTAAGATTTTGGTCACAGGAAGTCAAGATCAGATAAAGCGGTAATTACAGTCAGCAGTCACCTTTGTAATGCCAAGAGTATTTATTGACTAGAAAGGCGCACAGGGCAACTTTCTGGGTATAGAAATGTCCCAAATCTCCAATGGGTGAAGGTTACACATGTAAAACGTATACATATGTGACAATTCATTAAAGCTGTTTATGTTTTGCTGCTTGCCTCAAAAATAAAACCCCACATATATCTGGGTTGTTTTGAAAATGTGAAAAAATCTGGTGATGCAACAGAAACACTGAAATAAGACTCAGGATTTTATGTCAGCAGGCACTGAACGAGATCATTCCCAAAATACCAAGCCCTGATCCCTGGTGGTCTCGGGCTTATGTGGGATAAGCAAGCAGGAAGCACAGAGGCAGAATGGCTTGTCAGCTGGGGATTGGTCCTTACAATATGCATCACAGTGACCAGTTATGCAACACAGGGACCAGCTGTGTTGTTTCTAAGAAACAAAAGTAATAGGAACTATAACCGGAACTATTACCTGGGCAAATAATAAACCAAAATACACTGGCTGAGGTGGGGGTGGCATCTTCTGCTACAGTAACACAGGTTTCCATATGGCTAGAGCTGGCTAGCGGATGCACAGGCCTGCTCCCCACACTCTTGTTCACTTCTAGCCCCTCATATTCATTTCTGCTGCTTGCCTGGCTCCATCCTGCCAGGATCCAACCTCCCTTGCACACCAGTCAGGAAGGAGTCCTGAGCCAAAGCACGATGGTCACCACCAGACTGAAATGGCAGCTAGGAGATAAATCCAACTCTATATGTTCTTTTTGCCTGGCCTTGGGAAGTAGGTGCACTTCCTTCCTAGTGTGCCACCAACAAGTTTGCTGGGTGGGAACCCTCAGAAGAGAAACTGTAAATTTCTGAATAATAAAGACTGCTCAAGCAACTAATTGGAGAAATAAAAGAAATGTGATGGTGTTTGCATTCCAAGTTGGTGAAGCAGGTCATATTGATTACGTTTTTAATCATTTAAGCAAACCATGTGCAAACTCCATTTTAACAGAGATAAGACACTCTGATGATTCAGTTGAGCCTCCAGATATAGCCATGCCTGGAGACAGTGAGGGGAGGAGTTCTGTCAACATAACTAAGAGTGGCAGGGTCAGGATACTCAGTGTATGACCTGGCACCTTTTGGGATGCAAGTCTGTGATCCTCCAAATAATTTATTTGGTCTCATATAGCCTCGAGAAAACCAGAAGTGATACCAAATGGATTAGTGGGAGGTTGGGCAGCTCACTAGCAGAGGAACAGTGGCTACTAGTATAGGGAAAAGCTTTTAAGATAGTGGCTATTCACCAGCCAGTATAATCATTTGTAACACTTATTAACCTCCTCATACCAGCGGGTACAGGGCTAGAGCTCTGAGGGACCCAGCACACACCAACTCTTAGGGGCCAGTTGTGTGGACCTCTTCCCAATTCTGCATTTAGTGGTGGCTCAAAATCTGGCAGAATAGGAGTTTTTACACCTTTACACTTGCAAATCACCAAGGATTACAAAACAACACAGTGTCACCATCATAACCCCCACCTACCACCTACAAGTGTAAGTAGGAAATAGCTACAATCCTACTCAAACTCCGGATGTTCTCTGGATTCAGGAACCAGGTGACAAGCAATCTTCCAGTGGTTTTAAATGTACACAATTAGAGCCGGGAGTGTGGCTCTTTGGTAAAGCACTTACCTATCATTACGAGGTCCTAGGTTTAATCCCAACAATGCAAAAATAAATAAATTAAATAAATAAATAAGCTCACTTAAATAAATAAATAAGCTTACTACAACCCCAAAAGGCGCAGCTTATTAGTATAATCATTTTACAGATGAGGGACTGAAGCAAAGAAAGCTCAAGTGACTTGCCTAAAGCCAAGCAGCTACAAACAAACTTGGTGGATCAGAGCCAGAATCCACATCTCTTACATGACACTACCCTGCTTCTCTTCTTATCCCTTCAAAAGCTTCAGTAGGCTGCGGACTCTACTAGCCACAAACACTTCACTGCTCAGGTCTAGTTTCAAAAGGATGAGAGATATGTGCAACTAATCATCAGAAAAATTCCCCTCCCACCCCAGAAATGTGCCTAATGATGCTTTCTCAAATGCAAAGTTGTCTTCATTACCTAAACAGGAGGACTGTCCATATGCAGAATGATTGGTAATGAATGCTTTTCCACATGCCTGCTCTGGCTCTGGCTCCCCTGCCCTCCTCTCTCCTATACTGAGGGCAAAAACCCTCCTGGCCTTCCAGGTCCCTTGGAAAATACTGGCCTGGCCCTGGGCATGAGGAGCTTGCCGGGTCCTGGCCCCAGCCCTGAAGGGCCTGAGGGACTTCTGGGAGGTCCTGGCTCGGGGCACCAAGACCAGATGGTTGGGGAGATTACTACAATTTGATTTCTACATAATCCGTAAACTTGGATGAGCTAATGTTTCCTCATATGTATTATTTTGTAATCCCAGGAAAAGCTGGGCAGGGACAAGAGCCTGGCTCTCCCTGCCTCCACAGGCCTGGCATGCTGGCTCTAATCACAGGTGTCACGAAGGCCAAGGAGCTCTGCCAGGGGGCTAGGGATGCTGGCACAGGGCAGTGTGAGCTCCTCAGATGTATGGGAGGAGCAGCGAGGAGGCCCGAGTCTCCCAGGAGGCATCAGGGCTCACACTGGGGACAGGCGCTCCCTGAGTGGTATCTGGACAAAAGCCCAGGCTGAGAATCAGGACTCCTGGAGTGTCTCACCCTCGCCTTCCTTCTGTGCAATACCTAAGGTAAGTGGCCACCTCTCTCTGGGCGCCATTGTCCCGAAGGTACAGAGAGAAGGTGGAAGCACAGGAAGAGTTCATTCAGTTTCATCCTTTGGAGTGTGTCAGTCTAAGGCCATCATCTCTGTCCCATGCCAGGGAAGAGCTGGCCAGTCACCCAAACCCATGCTGAGGTGACCGGGTACACCACTACTGACTGATTCTAGTACCCACAGGCATCCTTTCTAAGTCTGGCTTCCTGGGTCACTAGTGACTAGTGACTAGTTCCAGTGACCAGCCGCTATGCCACTTCATTCCCCAGCTCTGTATCCCTCGCCTACCTATTAGGAATGCTTATATGACCCTACTTCCCTCCTGCATCTTATGCAGATTATGAAAATTTAGGGCAAATCTACAGGGAAAACCTAGCAGATCTGTCTGCTCAAAGTAAAAATGTGTTTAATTGACTCAAACACATAGGAAAATGCTTAGATGTTGGCTCTATGACCTTTTTTCCTAGTTTTCTCTACCTTTTCAAATTGAACCTCTCCTGAATGTTTATACTTTCTTGATTCTGCTTAATTTTATTAGTTCACTCTAATGTGCTAACAACTTGGTGATTTTTGCCTCACAACATAGCTGCATGTTTGCAGTAGTCTTTCACTGCTTTGACTCAGTTTATAACAGGTAGGTATCTGCCTGGTGGTACTAACATGCCAGAAGGTTTCGGGGAACAGGAAATGGGCTTTCAGACAAGCTGTGTAGCTTTTGGCCTGGAGCATCTGGGCAGTGTATACTTTTGTGTGTGGCACCTCCCTGTGGACACCATACATACTGCATGGGTCCCATACCGATCATCCATGGCAGCCCCAACCAAGACCATGAATCTAAATTTCTTACACGTCAGTGAAGCACACAGGTCAGCAAGCATGTAACACATTTGAAATCAAACAGTTCCTTCCACATTCTGCACACAGGAATAAGTGATCAGCAATAGAACTTCATGATTCTAAAAAGCAAAACTCCTGAGGCAAATGGTGGCGTGGCCAAGTCAGTTTCAGGCTACGAATTTAGATTTGGGGACCAGTGCTCATACCATAAATGTACCTGTATCTTTAGGAGAGAGATGATCCCATTTTTTCTTATTTAACCTAGATAGTGCTGGTTCGCTTGCTTCTGAAATCACATCTGGATCTTCTGATGTGGCTACACATGATGCCCTTAAAGTTTCTAGAAGGGTGTAACTTGGTCAAGGGCAGTTCACCCTCCACACTCCAAAAGCACTGTGCTCAAAATCATGAGTCCATGAGACTAGGTGCTGACACTGTAGTCATTTGCAATCCATCTAGACAGGGCTGAAGATGTCCCTAAATTCAGGGATTCGGGCATGCAATAAAGTTTACCCAACAAAATCCTCGAACCCAAGAAAAATTCAAGAACAGTAAGGGAAAAAAAGTTGCCACTATAACCATTCATTCAATTAACTGAATACTCTGAACCAGGGTTCTGACCACAGCCAGGGGAAGAATATTGGGGGTGTGGGTACCGGCTAAGGTCAGGATCCAACTAGGAAAGTCACTGTGTCAGGTAGTTCAGAAAGAGAATTTAATTAAGAGAACTAGTTACAAAGGTGTTGAGCAGACTGAAAATCAGAAATACGACAGTGAAGCAACTCAGAGATTAGCAAAAGCCATCACTACGCCTGGAGATGACGAGACAGAGAAGGGAGGTGGTGCTCTCGCAGGGCTCAGCCGTTCTGCAGGAACGTGAAAGGGAAGGCTGCCAGAAAAAATCTGGGAGCCCAGAGATGCTAGAAACGTCTTCCAAGCAAAGAATGAGGAGAAATGCTTAGCCTCTCTTCTCTCCCAACTCTCACCAGTACCTCTTATTAATCAAACCCTGCTGGAATCCAGTCAGCAAGATGTCATGAGAAATGTAACTTACAGGGATCATCACACATACCCCCCAACATATACACACATGTGCATTGCAAAGCACAGCAGGAGGAAGATCTGAGGACCAGAGGCACAGGCAAGAGACCTGCACAGTGTGTGAGGTGAATATTCAGGAGGATATGTGTGATGTGAATGCTCAAGGAAGTGCATGTGTATGATATCAGATCCAAAGATGTGTGTGATGAGAGTGCATGCTCACGGGCTGATGCGACTGTTAAAGGAGACTATATATATATATATATATATATATATATATATATATCAGATCAATGTCAAAGGCTTGTATCTCTGTGTGCTAGGAATAAAGACTCAACCATTTATGTATGATTTGTGTATGATGTGAACAGCTAAGGGTGTGTTGTATGCGTGAGGAGAATATTTAAACTCTTGGTGTTTGTGTGTGTGCGCGCACGCTGTGAATGTCCAAGAAACTGCGTATGTGATGTGAATGATCAAAGCTGTGACATGATGTTCGAGTGTGTATGGAGAGAGATTTGTGATTTATGACTTGTGTATGAGATTTTTGAGAAAAAGTGGGGACTAGAGAATAGAAATATTCTCTACAGACGTGGTAGAAAACTGTGGTCTTGAGTCTTCTTTTTGGAAAGACACGTAGGCTACTTTTCTTTTTCGTACTTGGGAGTGAACCCAGGACCTTCACACTGAGCTGCATCCCCAGCCCTGTTTTTATTTTGTATTTTGAGATGGAATCTTGCTAAATCACTAATCTGCCCAGGCTGGGATCCAACTTATTGTCCCCCTTCGTCAGCCTCCCAGAGTGCTGGGATCACAGGCATGTGCCACCATACTTGGTGTATCTTAAACTTCCTTGGCCTACTTTTGCACACAGTATAACTGAGGGCACCCTGACCAAAGCCTGTATGTGGAGAAACTACAAGAAACATAAAATTTGTTTCACATATGTACTTTTCAAAGTAGTCACCTTAAAAAGTTAAATTCTTATTTTATGGTTGCAGCCATAGCCCAGTGAGATTTTTAGACCTATTTTCAGAGTCCATCTAAATGCTAAACAAAAAATTTCAAATCACTACTCATATTTCCATACTCTTGTTGGCTAAGGCTGGAATGATCCAACTTAGTTATTTAAATCACTCTCACTGTTGGTGTAAGAACTTTCCCCAAAGGGGAAAACAAAGCTATTTCATCGCCTTTTGAGGCTAAGCATCCTTTAGTATATGTATTAAGACACAAGTTCCATTGCCAAATAATTAGCAATGGATATGGGAGTGCACAGGGAGCTCTGAAAACACTAGGAAACAAGGAGGAGCACAGAATCTGCAGGATCACAGCACACGCACATTTGACTTTGGCAGTCTGTCAGGCAGAGATTTTTAAGGTAAGACAAATTATAGTGTCCCCATCCATGATTCTCTTCCCTGAGATCCTGCTCTGGAGTGAGCCTGAGATGGGTGAGGAAATTCCATCTTGGATCCTGACTCTGTGTTTTGATGCTTAGGGTGATTCTCAGTCCCAAATGCTCCAATTCAGGCCTTCCTGGAGGCAGCAGCCAGAGACTCACAATCATTTCCACCTAAGTGACAACACCTAGAATCTTAGTATTTTATACTAAATACAAGCCAGCTGGAGGGTCCAGCTGCAATCAAATAAACCATGACTGGCCCAATCATTGAAGGAAACACAGTTCCATGCTGGATTCCCCAAGAGACAGGGCAGTCACCAATGTGACATTTTTCTAAGGAGTCTTTCCAGGCTAACTGATAATCCATAATTTGTGACTAGAATCCAACCCTGACATAAAATGCGACCATACAAGAGATGAAGGAACCCACTCTCTTTTCAGACAAAACTATTCCTAAACTGTCTTGGACAGTTAAGAACACAAGACACTAAGATAAATCCTGCCTTTCAATCCCATAGAACTTCATTCAGACCTCTCTGAGTTTTGTGCATGCATTTCCTACCCACCCTTCCCCAGCTCCCTCCGCCTCATTTCTTTGGGTGTCAGTTCAGCCTGGGTTGTTTGGGAAGCTTTCCCCAGGGGCGACAGGGCTGGGTGCACAGTGCACATTTCCCTTTACTTGTTGATGGATCTGACCCCATCCTTAGAACTAAACTATTGTTAAAAGAAAAAAAAGAAACTATTATGAGAATATGGTCCAGAATTTTGATCACAATCTTACATCCAGTGCTTGGCAGTAAAAGCAATCTCTTCCACAAATATCTGTTGAAGGGTAACTGGAATGTTTGAAGAATTTACCATAATGTGCTAAAGAGTTTTCCCATGTGTAACTTCTCAAAATTTCTGTTGCTGTATCTTAACCTTACTTCCTCTAATTCAGACAACGACAACCACAGACATTCCTTATTTAATGACCAAGTTCTGGTCCCGCAACAAGGTTTTTAGGTGACTTGGTCACTAAATGATGAATTATATATAGAATGCACATTACAACATTCAGAACAAAGAAATGGTCAAAGAAAATTCCAACTTGATAACTTTGCTTTTATTTGCATAAATCTTATGTGCAGTACTGTAATATGTAACAACACAAAACTACAGTACGGCACTATACAATACAGTCATCAAAAACTACATTACTGTATATACAAGGTATATTGTACCAAAAAAGACGCTGTGGATGTATCAAGATCCACAGAAATGTACAAAAAAATAAAAAAGCACAAGTCATAAGTTCAAGCAACAAGTTATAAGTCTGGACAGTTGTTAAACAGGGAGGTCATTAGACAAGGAATATCTGTAACTGACACCCCCGTCTAAGCAATGCATATATTTGAAGACTGTGATTCTCATCATTCTCATCTCCAAGTTAAGGATGTCAACTCCTTTAGACTATTTTGTACTCTAAATCTTCACAATCTTAAAAAAGTGTCCCCATTTGGTTTTTCCAACCAGCCTCCAGCAGTTGTCCCTTGGTGACCAATTCAAGAATTCTGTTACAAAGGTTAAGGGTCCGGGTGGAAGGGGTTATAGGTGCCTTCAGAATTATATAGCTCTGGATTCAAATCCTGACTCCTTCACCTACTGACTATTGGACATTCATAGTGTCTTCATCTCCAATCTGTTAAATGATCTAGAAATGGCAAGGGAAAAAACTTCCACACCAGGCTGACCAAAGAATGAGTGAGGCACATATAAATGGACAGGCAGGCCTAGCATGAGGCTACATGAAGAGGCCCCAAAACATGGGACTCTAGGTCCACTTCCCATCCTGGACACAGCATAGATGTGAATACTCACAGATGGCCCAAGTACCCTGAATCTGTCCTGGCTGGTTGCATGTCAGCTCCTGGCTGCCCTTTACCCAAGAGGGTAGGCACCGAAGACTGCTTAGCCTGAGGCAGGAGCTGCTTCAAAGGCAACAGCCAAGGCCAGGTGCAGTGAAGGTTTCAGGAACAATGTTCTGCATCCAGAAAAAACTAGCAGACTCTGCCACCTTGTGGCACTCTGGCAGATGATCCCAGCTGTCAGTCACAAAGCCCCACCCTGCCCCTCCACCTGCAATCTGGCTTGGAGAGAGGCAGGGAGGGGATTGTGATGCTTCCCCATCTGAAGGTGTCCTCCAAATCCCTACTCCCAATATGTTCTCAGCTTCACCTGCCAGCCCTGTTGCCCCCAAGCACCTAGTCTCAGGGATCCTCGGCTGACTATACCAGGATGGTTTTCTCCTTACTGGGCCAAAGAGAGGTTTAGAGGGTCTCTTTCCTACCCTAGTCACTCAGCAGCTAGCTGCAGCATGGGGTCTGCTACTTCAGTGACCAACGATATGTCAGTACTGCCTGGTGTTGGTTTTCCCGGCCCACTTTGGGATGACTTAAGAGTACATGGATCCCTTGCCCTCTAAGCCATCCCCAACCTGACTCATAAGACCTATCGGTCCCCACCTCAGCTACAGCAACGATTCATGTGAACCAGCCAAGTCTGATCATAGGATCCATCCTGGATGCCTCTCCCAGAAGCAGGGTAGGAGCAGTTTCCTCCCCCATTTCCTGTCTTGAGCTCTGAAATTCCAAGGGAGGTAAAAGGTTACTGAAAATCTAAAGTGGCTGACCATAATCCAGACTCCATGGGCTTCTAGGAAATAAAGGCGAGAAAGGCTGAGAAAGGCGGGGCTGGGACTGCCCTGAGCTTTCAAGCAAACAGGCTTTATTGTGCTGTGTGTTTGCAGCTTAGCGATCTGTGAGCTCCTCATAATTGGGTTGCTGACCTTTCAGAGCGCTCCTTTTTCTCCTGCTGGGGTAATAGAATGGGTCAGCAGGTCTATTCCGTTTTTAGTGCCCCATAAGCCTGCACCTAGTGGCTGTGGGCAGCCAGGCCCAGGGTGGGATGGGGTAACACGCCTGAGTAGCTGGATGCAGTTATGAGACTGACCTGCCACACAGCCATTCTGAGACTGGCTGATAGAATCTATTAATGTTCAAATTACCCGTGTCCCTTTCCAAATAGGTCAGAAATGCTTGGTTGCCACAATGTATAACCTAGAAAAGGTGAAAACAGCTGTAAAAGCTACAGATGACAGAGCTGAATTCAGAACTGGGAGCCCCTGTTGGAAGGAGGCAAACATTAGCCATGAACAGTGCTAAGTACTTCCAAATAAATTGCCACATTAGCTGCGAAACAGCAGCATCTTCATTTTACAAATGAATATGCTGGGACAGGATTAAGAACTAACTGTGCACACAAATGGTCTGAGTTTGAATTCTAATCCAATTATTCACTAGCAAGCAATCCTAAGCAAGTTAGCTAACTTCTTTGGGTCTGTTTTCTCATTGATAAAATAGGGATAACAATGCCTGCACTGCTGGCTTAAATAAAAATGTATATTTAGTTAAGGGTCGTCATACTGTTCTAGGTGCTAAGGAGTCACTCCACTAGCGTTAATAACGTTAATAATGATAGTTGCTGTAACTTTTAAGGCTAAACTCAAACTCATTCTCTGACTCTAAGTCTGATGCCTTGGAGGAAAGAAGCTGACTCAAAGGTTTTGAAACTGGAGTTTTGGGTGTCAGATTGATAATCTGATACAGTGCTAAGCCTAGAGGCACCTCTCGGTGCAGAAACGGCCCAGCAGGAAGTCCCCTCAAGGGTAAGATGTTTGTAAATGCAGCAGCATTTTCTCTACACTACCAGTAAAGATGGGAACCAGAAGCACTGGCAGTCACCTGGGAAAGGAATGGCCACAGAGGCAAGGCCCAGCCTACACCTCTGGAGAACCCTGGTGACCGGGGTGGGCAGTTCCACACTTCAGATGCAGCAATGCACACATTGTTGTACAAATACAACTCAGACTGCAACTCCTAATCTGCACACTACCACACACATGGCTCTCTCCTCCACCATGCCCTTTGCTTTGAAGGCTTCCATCCCTCAAAACACAGAGAACGTCTTATTTTTGTCCCTAGCCAACTTGCCCCAAAGAATTTATGATCATGCTTGACAACCAGTGAAAAGTTCAAGATGGCATTCAGCAAACGCTGTCAATTTTACTAAATTCTGAATATCTTTCAATCTAAAATCACACTCCAAAAATAACAGCAAAGTTTAGAGACAATCATCTAAAAACTGTGGAATTTTGCAGCCAGAACCCAAACAAAGCAGAACTAAGCCCAATGAGGACCCTGGTGCAGTGAAATTCCTACTACTTTGTGTCCTGGTCCTTGGTAGTCTTACAGTCTGAGCTGCACCACTAGAGACGTAGGACCTTTGAGATGCAGCTCCTAAAAGAGATGAGTTCCAATAATACTAAACATCTGGCCAAGGTTGGTGCCTTCTTCATGGGTTTTTTAAAACAAAGGGCGACCAGGCTATACCCATTTCACCCTCTCCACTCAGTTTCCCCAGGTAACTGAACACAGCGGAAGGGCTACTTACTTTCACACTATGTCCTGCTAACAAAATGCTAGACTGTCGCTCATTGGTAGAGTATTTGCCTAAGGCACAAGCCTCTGAGTTTAATCTCTAACACTACAAAAAAACAAAAAAGAATGTTAATAAGCTGACCACTTTATACATGGTTATAAAAATAGTCACTTCATTCCTACCCTTCTAGATTAGAGGAGCCTAAGACTCTAAATCAGGCAGTACAGATCACATGCATGACACAATCCAAAACTCAGAGTGCCCTGGTCCTATAGCTGTGCCCAGGCTTCCTTCCTGGGTGCCACCACTGCCCTTGATGAGCACAATGTCCTGGGGCACATCTTTTCCCCAGTAGTGAGGGAGAGAACACATGCAGGAGGTAAAGGGCAAGACGATAAGATACAGAACGAGGTACCTCATTTTCATCACAGAAAGCAATTTCCCTGACCCTGTGCAAAAAGACAAGGCTACATCTGTGGTAGAAACAAAGTTCCTATCAAGACGGCTGTCTGTTACTTAGAAGGCTGGGTGAGAGGAAATCAGGAAGTCGTGGGATCCAGGACTGTAGGCTCACCACTAGAACCACAATTCTTGGCAATAGATCCATCTGACTCCCTTACTCTCTTGGACTCACAAAGTGAAATGTTTACTTGTACCTTCTCTGTGGCAGGTGCCGGGGACTAGTGATGACCCAAGCAACAAACTCAACAGCCACAAGGCCCAACCCAGAGGCAAGAGGTCACCCTTCTCCTCTAACACCACAAGTGATATACACCATGACTCCAAGCCAAGGCCTTGACTCCTCCTTTTGTAGAAAGGCAGTAAGCCAAACTGGCTTCTTTCACATGACCACTTCAAAACAGACACAATACGACTAGTTTATTTTTAAATATTAAAATACTTTTAAGAAAGAAAAGAAGTTCCCAGAACTTGGGAGGCTGAGGCAGGAGGACTACCATGAGTTCAAAGCCAGCCTGGGCTATACAGTGAGTTCAAGGCCAGCCTGAACTGCATAGTGAGACCCTATCTCCAAAAAAAAAAAAAAAAAAGGAAAAGAAGGGATAAAGATTTTGAAAAAGGAAGGAAAAGAAGCTATTACTTCCTCAGTTAGATTAAACTACCTTCCTATCAAATACAAAGGAAAAACAAATTAGAAATTGGCTAATACTACAGAGTAAGGTTTTTCCTGTGCTTCTAGAAACTTTATAGAATTCAAGCCTTTGGGTTAATTCATTTCTTTCTCTTTTTTCTTCCTGGACCTAGTAAGTCTATTAATTTACTATAAAGTAATAAAACATCAAAAATTATCAGCTTGGAGAAATGGAAAGGCACCCTAGAAGATCCCTCTTTACAGGAACAAGCCAGTTTGTCATCCCAGAGTGAATCAGCTGAGACCAACACAGGACAGATTCATTTAATTCTTCAAGTTTAATTCACTGCTCAACATCCCCTGCAAATGTGGGGGAACCACACAAAAGTTCTTGAGGCCCAACTTTCCAAGGTTCATCCACAGGCAGCTCAGTCCATCAGAGGTCTAAAAGAAATTTCCTAACCTGAGTCAAGTATTTTGGTTTCAAATAGTCACCCAGCTCGTCCTTAGTGACCCACACATGATGGCCCTTCTTCCCAGCCTGGGAAAAGTCTCCATTTAATAGTAGTGCTTTGAAGAAGAATACTTTGGCCCCGAGGTTACTCTCTGTCCGCAATGCCTGGGGGAACTTGAACTTGTAGTGGCCACAGGGTGCATTTCCTAGGAACTTTGCTTCCATGTTGTTTTCTGAAGGAAGAAAAAAAAAAAAATTGGGAGACAAAAACACACCCTCCAGTTAATTTTAGCTCCCCAAACCACAGAATTCTCTACGAATGCCAGTTCCAGCCCTGAAATCAAAGCAATCCCTAGGAGGGAGGAGGGAGGCCACCCCTGAAAGAGTCTGCTGTCCTCTCAATCCAAATGCTTCCTGGTCCATGGAGTCCAGACTCATCAGGTCCATCCCAGTTATTGCGCTATCCCCTGAAATCAAACTGAAGTCAGCAATGCAGTTCCAGAAACGCTTTCTGGAGTGAGAGCAGCTGGCTCCTGCATACATCCTGCTCACCATCTGCTGACAATACTTGCTATCTGTATAGCAAAGTTCACCCGCCTTTCAACGGGATGTCACAAGCAAAACACAAAAAGCAACTCAGATTTGACTGCTCCAGTGTGAAAACATCACAAGCAAAGTTAAAAACTAATACGTGCAAACTGTGACTAGGGTTTAAATCCTAATTAGGCATTTCCAAAGATGGGGAAAGGGAAGATTCATTATTAAATGGCATCTGATGAACCAGCTAGTTATATGGAAAACCAGGCAGAGCCAACCTCAGTAGTATCATCACATCAAAGTGATACCACCAATGAAAGATTTAACCAAATTTCAAATTTTCAAAAACAATTTCTTCATTCTGGATAGTGGTTTCATGCAATTAACAGTTCCAAAATTCTTCTGTATTTTTAAATTTTTCATTTAAAAACATTGGGATATTTTTTGTGTCATTATTGAGTGAGGAAGGCCATTCTACACAAGACGTAAAATTCACAAACTCCCAAAATGAAATAACACGTATTTGTCTACAAAAACTTTATCTTCCTACAAGGAAATGCAAAGCACAACAAAGACAAAATGAAAAACATTTTCATCATATTCAACAAAGGAGTATCTTAAAGTAGTCTATTGAAGAGCACTTAGAAATCAAGGAAAAAAGAAAAATCAAATCCAAAAGAAAAATGACCCTATATAAACAAGAAGTTCACATGACAATATCAACAACCTATAAATACATTACATGGTATTCAACCTAACTGATAATTAAAGAACTATAAATTTAAACAACAGTAACATGTCACGGGCTCGGGATGCAGCTCAGTGGAAGAAGCTTGAGCCTAACATGCTCAAAGCCCTGGGTTCAATGCCCAACATCACAACAAACAAAATATGTCATAACAAACAATAATATGTCAAAATTGGCTTTCCTTATCTCCTCATCCACAGGTCAGGGGTCTATACTGAACACACATGACATTTTCTTGTCATTATTCCCTAAACAGGAAGTATAACAGCTACTCGTGTGACAATTACATTGTATTAAGTATAAGTAACCTAAAGATGATTTAAAGTATACAGAAGAATATATGCAGGTTATATGCCAATATTACGCCATTTTATAGATCCATAAGTGTAGAAGAGAAGGACAAAGGCCAGGAACCAATCCCTTGCACATACTGAGAAAAGATTATAGTAGTAATGTTCAAAAGTCTGACTTTTAAGGTTTGTGTGAGAGATTAAGAGAAAAAAAAATGGTACTTTCACATATATAATGCAAATATAAATTAGGGGGATATTACAAATAATTTGCCAAAATCAATTTTAACTGTACACACCCTTTTACCTAGCCAAATGTAGAACTTTATCCTCCCAAATATATTTATTTGTTCATGTAAGCCAAGAGGCGTATTCAAGATATTTCCTGCGGCTTTACTTATAAAAGCAACAGATTAAGAAAATGATAGTACCTACATATTAGGAAATAGTATGTTGGTGTTAAAAACATCTAATACCAGTCTTCATATGTGCATCTAGAAAGACATTAAAAGTTGGGGCTGGGGATTTAGCTCAGCGGCATAAGTACCTGCCTTGCAAGCAGGCGGTCGTGAGTTCGATCCCTGGTACCAATAAAAATGAAAAAGACCAAAAAAAAAAAAAGTTGTATGAGGAAAAGACATTTAACTGTGTGTATGTATATGTGTATGTGTTTATATCCTCCTATTACATACCAAAAAAGGAATTATTTATTTTTATGCTTGTATACACATAGAAAATCTCTAAGGATATACATACACCAACAAAAATTGTTAATGAAAGCTGTCTCTCAGGAAAAAAAGTAGTTTTTTTTTCCCTTGGCACTAGGAGGAACTCAAGACCTCATACTTGCCAGGCAGGCATTGTGCTACTGAGGTAAATCCCCAGACCCACAAAAAGAACTTCTTATACTATATTTGCTATCTGGAAAATTTTGACCATATACATGAATTGCTTTCCTTGTTAAATAGCATTTGATGAAAAGTTTCCACATGGTGTCGGCTCACTCATACGCAATATGAAATGTGAGCAGCGCACATCTGTGAATTATACTGAAGTATCATTTATTTATACTTTCCTGGATTTTCCAAACTTAATTCAATAATGCGTATTACTTTGCCACAAACTGGAAAAGATGAATTAAAAAATAGAAGCAAATAAAAAAGAAAAAATCAGCTCATTAAAACATGAACAAAAGATCTGAACGGCAGTTCATAAAAGAAGAAATAGTTAATAAACATATGAAAAGCAACAGAAATGTGCTAATTCCCAAAGCTGATCATTTTTACTAGCCACACAGGAAAAATCGCATCGTGCCATTTCACACATTTGGGGGTTGAGGCAACATGGCAGTCCCACACTTTCCTCAAGATGTCACCTGTTCTACACTGTCTGGGAGGACAAGCACTTATCAAAAACTCAGTGTGCCTAGTTCTGACCTATTAATCCAACCTCCAGGAATCCCAACATGCAGAAATACTGGAAATGGGGAGCCAGTGTGAAGAAAGTAACCCACTTATTTTTCTTACATGTTGCCTGAGTTTTGTCTTTACCACTTTTATTTTATATTATTACTTTAATACATTTGCAATACATATTTTTGCAATAAATCAATATATTTTATTATCTATGCATTAAATGTAAAACAAATTGTTAATACCACTTACACATTTCTTTAACTTTATTAATTACGAAGGAAAGTTTAAGAGGAGAAAAGTACAGAGCCAAGGTGGAGTCTCTTCTATGTGAAAGGGAAGCAGGAAGCAGCACAGGGCAAAGATCTGTCATGGAGGTTTGAGGGAGGCTGAGCGCTTGAACAATGATCTTGGCAAATAGCTCAACTGCCAAGTCCTACGCAGTAGTTGAGACAGAGAGCACCAAAGGCCATGTTCCACTATGACTTGCTGCCTTTCTTGCAGGCCAAAGAGGCCCCTCGTCAAGGGGGCACACTGACTGCTGACATTTTCTTAAGAGCACTTATGCTGCTGGCAAGGCTGGTCAAGTAGTTGTACATCTCTGCCATCAAATCCATTTACCCCACGAACAATCAGCAAGTACCTACTATGTGCCAGTTACTTTGCTGACAGTTGAGATCATGACGGCTTTTCAGCCTTTCAATGAACTCAAAATTCTGGCAGGGGAGAGAAGTGTGCAATAAAAAAATTACTATATTGTAACAGGATAAGTGAAAGGGCTTTCTCCATTAGGGCCTAAGCTGCTAGGAAGTTGAGGTAGCATCCAATTCATCACTGTGGCCCAAGTGCCTGCAGAGGAGGGCCTGGCACAGAGTAGATGTTTGTTTCATAACACATGCAAGTGTGACAGAAGCCCAGGAAGAGGCATTCTCTCTACCTGTAGGCTCAGCAAAGATCTCAGTATGAAAAATATATGAGCCAAGTCTTAAAAACTGAGCAGCCAGACCAGGAAGAACTAAAGCATTCTGCTAAGAACCAGCATGCCTCAAAGCAAAGTTATATGAAATGCTGTATTAGTCAAGGGATACAAAGGCTTTGAGTCAGAATTTGGAATATATATTAACAATGCAAGTCAGAAGACTGACAAGCTAGGGACCAAGGCAAAAAGGATTTCTAAGCCGTGCTGGAAATGTGACTTTGGAAGGGAAAGCTTTTATAAATTCTATGCAGAGAAGTAACCAGGGATTTGTGCTTCAGAAAGTCCATGTCAGCAGCACTGAAAAGTAAGATATAAAAGCAGGGAGTGACTTCCTTAGTATCTCCTTCCAGAGGCCAGTGTAGTGGTTGTCCACCACAGGTAGTATCTGGTGACGTCCAGAGATATTTTTGGTTGTCACACTGAGGGTAAGGGTTAGGGGATGTAGATGAGGCAGTGCTACTGGCATGTAGTGGGCAGAGATCAGAAATGCTGCGAAATACCCTACAATGCAGAGAATAGCACAAAGAATTCTCCAGTTCAAGCATCAATCGTGCCAGCAGAGATATGCCAGTCTAATAAGAAGTGAAGAGAGTCACAGCTAAAGCCAAGAGAATAAAAACAGGACTATTTGGAACAGACCAAATAGGACTCAAAGATTTATGTATGCTGGAATGAGATTAAGAAAAAACTGAGGCTTCTAGTTCAGTGAATAAATAAGCCACAGTACTGACAAGCAAAGCTACGAAGACAAGATGAAGGCAGAGGGATTAGTAGAAATATCAGTTCTGAATGTACTAAAATCTCAGTGGTACACAGATAGACTCACTCATTTTAGGGGATGTCTGGATTTTTCTAGAGGAAATCTCCACTTACCATCCCACTCTCTCTCCTTAAACCTACTCTCACAATCAGCCTATAAATTCTCTAGGTGGATCTAAAAAAAATTTTTTTTAAGACAAGACCTTACTATGTTGCCCAGGCTGACATTCACACCTGGGCTCAACTAATCCTCCCACCTCAGGCTCTCAACCACAGGCACGCATCAATGTGCCCAGTTCTGAAGCGAACCCCATGAGATTTAGAGTGTGGAGAACTCACCTGAGAGAGTGCCCAGTGTTCGCTCAGCTGTGCCTCGGAGGGTCTCCCCTGGCTGCCACTCTGTCTGGGGTAGCAACCAAACATCCTCATCTCCAAGTTTCTCTCTGACTAACAGGACAAGGTTTCTGTCTAGCTTCCGGTGCAATGAGGTTCGATCATTTTTTTTATCGGCTTCTAGGAAGAAAAAGGGGTCAGAAGAGGCAAACAAGATTATTCTACTAGAATCAAAAAACTTAAAAATTTTAGGGTCTTTTAGGGAGAGCTATAACCCTTCCCCTCAGAAAACATACAGCCATTATAACCCTGACCTATCTAACTCTCTTTCAGGGTGCAGACTTGGGCTGTTTCCTCTGTAGAGAAAACATACTCTAAAAAGAAACAAGACCCATAAAAACTCAAACATGACTGCTTCATTGGATTTATCACTATTCCTGACCTAAGTAGTTCCTACTTTCTCTGTTCTTCACCCATCTCTGAAACAATGACAACAGAATCTCTTGCTTTAAGAGAAATTTCTGATAAAACACAAAACTAGAAGAAAAAGATTTAATTTTTTTCATTCTGTTCTAGAATAGGAATTAAACTCAGATAACAGTCACAAAATTTAACTGAGAAAAGAGCACTTTAACAACAAAATTAACATAGGCCTTTTAAAAATTGTATTGGATAGATGCAAAGAAAAAGGGAAAGAATTTACTTTCCTTGTTTTGTTATTTGAAGTTGTTCCTTTAAACACAAGGCAGAGGCTAACCAACTGCCCTGTATCTGAGAACGAAAAATCCCTTCCCCTTCTTTTTCATTGGCTTAAAAAGATCACAAACCTGTTACACGATCTCCAGGTTTGAACTTTTGGAATTCCTGCTCCCACGAATCTTCCAAATCTTGTACAAGCAATATATCCTTTTCATCTTGCTCATCATCGTAGAGATCAGCTTTCTTCTTTGCCATTCTCTGGGCTTCATCCAGAGCACGAAGCTCATGATCTGAATAGAGACTTTGTTCTATCTCAATCTGGAAAAATTAAAAGGATCAAAAACAGGATGTAAAGGCAAAAAAATAAAAAAGACAGACTTGAGGGTTTGTGGGACAGATTAGAAGACACAGACACAACTACGAAGGCACTCAACCACCTTACCTTTGACAAAAGGGTAAAAGATATTCACTGGAAGAAAAATATCACCTTTAATAAGTGGTGCTGGAAAAACTGGCTTTCCACATGGCAAAGACTAAAACTAGACCCATGTCATCACCAGGTAATAAATGAAAGTCAAAATAAATTAAAGCCCTAAATATTAAAACAGAAACCCTAAATCTACTAGAAAACAAGGTAGGCAAAAATCTTGGCACAGAGGCAGGCAAAGAGTTCATGTACAAAATGCAAACTGCACAGGAAGTACTTCAAAGAATAACTGGGATTTCATCTTATTAAAAAGTTTTTGCATATCAAAAGCAATCACCAACATAGGGAAAAGAAAACCAAAAGAATGAAAAAAAAATCGTAGCCAACTGTCTCTCAGAACAAGGACATATATAGAACAAATATAAAGAATTGGAATCAATCAGGACCCCCAAAATTCAAAGACCCAATTCAAAAAAGAGCATCTGAGATGAATACTTCTCAGATGAAGAAATACAAATGGCAAATACATGAAGAAATGTTCAACATCACTGGTCATTTGAGAAATGCAAATTAAAACACTGAGATTCCATCTCACTCCAGAAAGAATAGCTGCGATCAAGAAATCAACCAATAACAAATGCTGGTGGGGCTGCAGGGAAAAAGGAGCCCTTCTCCACTGTTGGTGGGAGTGTAGACTGGTGCAACCACTGTGGAAATCAATCAGGACATTCCTCAAAAAACTAGGAATGGAATATTTTCCCAGAAGAATGGAAACATCATGCCACAACAATGTATGTGCACCCATGTTTATAGGAGCACAATTCGTAATAGCTAAACCTTGAAAACAACCCAAATGCCCATCACATGCAGAATGGGTTAAAAAAAAAAAAGTGGTATTTTTATACAATGAAGTATTATTCAGATAAAAAGAAGGATAAATTTGAGATTTCTATAGGTAAATGGATGCAATTTGAGACCATAGTCATAAGTGAAATAAATCAGACTCGCATGTGTAAAATATCATATTGGCTTCCTAACGTAAAAAAATTGAAAGTAAATAGTATTCAAAATGTACACGAGATACTGTGAAAATGAAAGGGAAAAAAGTGCTCAAAAGAACAACCAGGATAAAGGAAAAGAGAAAGAAAGAAGGAAAAAGATTGTGTGTGTGTATGTACAAGATACACAACTATACTACTAACCTCTGTTAGTTCACCAAAAAGAACAGTTTGTGCTTTGATTGTTTGATCATTGTTTTCATGTTTAAATTTTGTAATCTGAACAACTACTTTGAGGATATCAATATGGAATACATTAACTAGTGTTAATTCCCCCCAAAAAGTGGTTCAAAAACAAACTTAAAAAAAAGGACAGGAAAAAGTAAAAGGAAGCTACAAAATCCCTGAACAGGCTCATAAGTTTATCACAAAATATGCAAACATACAATCAAAACACTACACAGAAAGCAATGAATGCAAAAAAGCTTCAGTTCATACATAAAGCTTCAGTTCCATTTGTCAGTATTTTAGAATGGGATTGAGGGTTAAGACTGCTACCAAGAACAGAGGCCTGTGATAGGCACTGTGGGTCCACTACTTCACTCCAGTCCCATCCGTCTTCGGCCAGCATCTTACTTTCCTGCCTTTCCCTTTTTCCTACAATGTTTTTCTTCATGTTCTATCCAAGAGACTTCATCTTATCCTTCTGATCTCAATTTAAACATCACTCTCTCGGAGAGACATTCCTTAAAACCGCCCATAAATTCTAAATTAGGTGTCCCTGTGAAACATATTACTCTGTAATTTCCTTTTCAACACTCACCAGAGTCTCCAGTTAGTTATGTGACTATTTGTTAAGGGCTGCCCCCTCATTCCACTGGACTGAAAACCCTGAGCCACAGCTACACCTGTCTGATTCAGTACTGGATCTCTAGCACAGCACACAGTCTGATACACAATACCAGATGTGCTGTGAACATATGTAAGGTGAATAATTTACCAAATGAGTAAATAAGTAAACTGAGAAAAACACAGAAGAGGTGGTAGCTTTCAACAGTTCAAGACAAAAAACATCTCAGATGCTCGCAAAATATAAACATCCGCCAATCATTATCTGTGGCACTTAGTACCCTCCCAAACACTACACTTAATTTTTGTTAAAAATACTTTACTTTCCCTTTACAAAAATAGCCCTGAGGTAAAACAGAGCAGACTTTGTCACCGGCATCTTAGCGATGTGCCCCCTGCCTCCTGTGCTTAACACTCACCACACACCAGACTTTCTCCCGTCCTATGGGCACGTTCCTGGTGACAGGGGCTAATTCCGGTCACCACTGAATCCCAAACGCGTTAGATGAATAAAAAAAGTACAGCGCCTCCAAAGAGTTGTCCAAAGAGCCAACAAAGGAGTGAAAATAAACTGATAAATGCCAACTGTGTGTCAATCTAAATCAATTAAGTTATACTTGCAGACCAATACAGTGAGGTTGAGAAAGAAAATGATCTGCTTCAGGTCACACAAACTAATTGGTCCCGAACTCAGGATCGAACCAAGTCCCAGTGCTAGTGCTGCCCGCTCGGCACCCTTTAAGCCCGCATCCCACTCCCACCTGCCGCAGCACAGCCGCCATCTCTTCCTGCAGTGGGGTCAGAGCCTTGGAGATAAGCGGTGGCCGCTGCAGACACAACGCGCCCAATAAACGCCACGGCGATCTGTTGTTTGAGGGTGCGGTCGCCAGAGACAGACTCCGAGAACCCAAGCTACCTGCCCAAAGCCTCTCCATCCGTCGCCAGCCTCTCGTCACCCCAGACAGAGTATACTTCACGGGCGCCGCCATCTTTCTGCCTTCCCAAAATGTCCCGCGACTCCCAGAAGCGATCTTAGCCAACCCTATACTCCCATAAGGCAACGCGGAGGCGTCGGATGGGGAAGTGGGCAGTCCTCGGAAGTGCTAGAACAAACCATCCCAATATGCAGGGGTGGTTGAAATTCTCGGGTTAAGAAATTTAAAAGAGGAAGAGTTCCCAGATAAACACGCAACGATAGCTTCTATTGAGCACTTAAATTTGGAAAACACTTAAGGCGCCTAATAAAGAGCAACAAGAAGAATTGTCTTCTGTACCCTCCCTCGCAGGCATTAGTGGTGTGGGCGTCTCTCTAGCTAGGTCGACGCCACCGACGGGTGCTGCCTGGGGTCAAATTCAAGACATGCAGTTTGTGAGAAACGCGAGGTCTTGGATCCCGCGGTCATGGACTCAGCCCCTGACGACCAGGTAAGACTGCCTCTTCGACTCCACTGTCACTTTTGGGACTGCGCTTCTGTCCGTGTCTCCTGTGCTACTTGGGCTCCAATGACCGGGACTTTACCGAGCATTGCTCCTCCACAGGGTTGTGACCGGTGTCCCAGCCCGGACCATCCACACTGACGCCCAGGAGATGCAAGATGCGGCTGCCAAACAGGAAATTGAGAAGGAGCCTCCAAGGCAGAGCAGATTCAGGTGAGGACCATGAGATCCAGTCCTCGGGAGACCCACACCAGTGACTCCCGCCCACCACCTTCCAGAGACAGAACCAGTGAATTCCCAACTCTGTCACTTGCCATGCGCAGGACCTAATGGAAATCGATCTCGGAAACTCAGTTTTCTCATCAAAAAATGGGAATATGGCTTAAGGGGTTGTTTGTGGAAGTCACATGAAATGAGCTGTGGCACTTTGTAGCTGCTTGGTGAACCTATGTTGGGTGAACAAGTGAATGCCAAATGTTTGTGTGCTTTCTTCCCTATGAGATTAATTTCATGTCAAACTAACAACTTTCCCTGCCTTGGACGCAGAATGTAGTGAGAGGGATTTTACACTTTGGAGCAGATCATCTTGCATTTTGAGTTAATTGAAGGTTTGGGATGAGTTTTGTGCTCAGCCTTGGGCAGTGGCATCTTGCTTCCTGCTGGTGCTACTACCTCTGTATGCAGTCGATGTACCCATTCATTTAATTTCACATCCACTTAACCAGTGTTTACTGAGAACTTACTATGTGCCAGGTGCCAGAAATACAAAATGTCATTCCTCCACTCAGATAGTTCAGTATTTTTTGGAAAAAAAAAAAAAAAAAACAGATATGCACCCAGTTTCACCATGTTCTGCTTGATAGTATAACAGAGGTAAGAACTAGTTGAAAGTATGAAAGAATAAATGTCTCACTTCTGAGGAAATTAGCCAAGACAGTGAAGATAATGTGAAGCTGAGATATAAATTGGAGTTCGGCTGAACAAGATGACCAGAATCTCAGCCGGAGATAACCAGCCATCTGTGTAGAAGAATAAAATGTGCTCAGGTGTGTGATGACAGATGAGGCCAGCAAGATAAGAAGAAAGCAGAATGGGAAAGGTCTTATCTGTCATCCTGGAGCTTTGACACTTTCCTGAATGCTGAAGGAATTTAAATCAAGATTCTGTTGGAGTCATTCATTCAACATTGCCATGATTAGGGGTATAGCTTAGTGGTAATGTGCTTGCCTGCCATTCATGAGGTCCCAGGTTTGGGCTCCAGCACTGGAGGGAAAAAAAACAGTTGAACAGTGCCAGGCACTGGCATAAACCTGGCCAAACAGAAAAAAGCCCTGCCCTATAGAACTTAAATCCTAGTGTGTTGGGGACAGTAAATAGAAAATACCTAGAACAGTGGGAGACTGGAGTTCCAACAAGCATGCATGGCCACATTCTGTAGGGCCTGTAGACCCTTTTGAGGACTTCTAAGTGAGATGGGAAGCCACCGGAGAGTTGAGAGGGTTGGCACCATCTTACTTGCTGTATTAAAAGAGTCTCTTGCCACCGTGCTGATATTAAACCATTGAGAGAAGTCTCATACACAGTTTAAAAACTGGAGAAATAATCTACACAAGAAATGATGGTGCTTCCAGGCGTGGTGGTGCATGCCTGTAACCCCAGCACATGGGAGGCTGAGACAGTAGGATCGCTGAGAGTTCAAGGCCAACCTGAACTACATAGTGAGACCCTACCTAAAAATAAATGATGATGGTTTGGACCCCATCTGATAGTGGGAGTTAGTGTAAATGGTCTGACTGATAGATCTTGAAGGTACAGTATAGTCAACAAGATTTGTTAATATAAGGTGTGAAAAAAAGAAGAATGAAAGAAGACTCTGAAATGTTGCACCTGAAGAGCTAGAAAGATGGAGTTATTTGTTAAGATGGGAGAAGACTAGGATTTTAGTTTTGAGTGGTTACTTGAAGGGTCCCCAGTATCTAAGTGGAGATACGACATGGAGGGGAGATTTGGGTAGTGATACTAAACCAGTGAGGGGAGACCTCCAGAGAGGTAGAAAGCAGGCCAGGAAAGTTTTAGTGTGGTTAATGGCAGGCAGAGCAGCTATGTCCAGTGCTGCTGACGTGATGCATTGATAAACTGGTACAGAACTGCTGGTTGGATTTATCAATGTAGATTTGGTTGGTGGTGTTGATTGGAGCACTTCTGGTGGAGTCCTAGGGGCTGATGACTAATTGGAGTGGATTCAAGGAGAATTAAAAATATATATATAGGAAGAAACAGGAGCGTATCAGTTTCTTCAGGGGATGTTTGCTGTAAGGGGGAATAGAGAAACGGACAGTCAAGCGAACTTGGGGCTCAAGGGGTTTGGGTTTGTTTTTTTTGCGGGGGGGTTGTTTCAGGTTTGGAGCATGACAGTATGTTTTACTGCTGAGAGTGATACAGTAGAGAGCAAAAAACTACGCACTGAAGTGCCAGCACTGCTAAAGCAGTGTCCTTGAGGGACTAATACACAAGCGGAGCTTCGGAACGAGAGAGACCACAGAGGCCGTGGGCACAGATGTTCGGTCGGGGAGCTGGAGGAAGCTGATTGCTTCTGCTTCTTTGTAGAGGTCATCAGCTGGCATTGAGGAAGCAGGAGGGAATTGGAAGCTTAAGCAGACAAAAGAAAGTACAGAAGAGTCTTCCAAAAGAATGGAAGGATAATTGAATATTGATATCGCCAGGCAGTGCCGAGGGCCTGCTCAATGCTAGCAGTCATTGAAGCAATAGCAGTGGTACTCAGCCTTGACCAACTTGGACCCCGAGAGACTTTTAGCAGTATTTGAAGACATCTTTGGTTGCCAGAACTTGGGGAACAGTATCTAGTAAATAGACAACAGGAATGCTGCTAAACACCCCGTAATTCACAAGGCACCTCCCATGACAAAAGTTACCTTGTCCAAACTGTCAGTAGTGATGAGGTTGAGAAGCCCCAGTCACAGAGATCAGTCAGCATCACTGTAGTTGCACAGGCTGAGTGACAGGAGAGATGGATTTGGCCAGAGGGAGGGCCTTGCCAGGGCAGTACAGCGAAGCAAGAAGAGACAGAATCGAGAGCATCTGGGAAGGATAGCATTAGGACTGTCCGTGAGGTTTAATCTAAGCAAGGAGGGAAGTCAGGACATGAGTGTGTGGGATGGTGGACAGCTGGTAGGATCGCTGGACTGCAGGCCCTGTGGGATTGAAGAGTTCCTGGACTGAAGTCCCCGCAGAGCAAGTGGGCAGAGGGTGTGATGCTTGAAGGTCAGCATGTGGACCCAGGTGTCGGTAATGACAAAGGTGAACAGTGACCCCAGAAGTAAGTAGCTAAGGTAGGGCAGAGGGCATGTGCTGTTGCAGGACATTGATTTAGAAACAGAAACCAAACGGTTGGAAGAATCTTACTGAGATCACCAGCAATTACAGTAGGAACGATGCTAAGGAAAGCTGAGCCAGGAGCTGTCCTTTGCATCTTCTACATATATTTGCATTTTTAAAAATTGTCTCCAGCAGTTGTTAGCAAATGGATTGTCTGTCGTGACCCGGGTGTAAGGATGGGTAGAAAAAGGCAGTTGACAGGTACCTGAAAGCTTTGTCTTGATTTTTGGGGTCTTCCTTGTGTAACCATTTATTTATGTATACATTAAAGGCCTGGTCTTGCTCAGGCTTTCAGTTAAACAGGTAAGTTCTAAATCCTTTCTAGTTGTGAAACTTTGCCATTTTAAACCGCATTACATTGGTTACACTCAGACTTCAGTGGACTTGGCTTTTTGGTCCCATGTCAACAGGGGAAAATAATCAGTGGGGAAGTGATCATCTTTTAAACATTAAAGTTACCTGCAAGACTCACCCTCTTCCTCGAGCTCCATGTAGGCAGATAAGCCAACAGCCTGCTAGATTTTACATCATCTCTAAACTCAAACCCTAGAAAAGAACACATGTAACCTTTGGATACCATGTGCTGTTGTTTAGTTTTGTCTTTAGAAGAGCAGCTAAGGATAGGAGAGAGCGGTGCTCAGGTTAGTGTTTTTCTAAAATGGAGTGCTTTGTATTAGAAATTCAGCATGGCCACATGGGTACGAACATGTATCTGACTTGAGTGTAGAAACAGTGGAACAAAGGACCTAACTCCCAGCCGTGTTGCTGAATGACAATTGCGTGTGTTCAGATTTTTAAAAAGCATAGCGTGGTGTGCGATAACCGGGGTAGATAACATAGGTTTCAGCCCAGCTTTCCTTAACCCTAATCCCGTATTTGTACCTGAGTCTCTTCATCGAAAAATGAAGAGAACTTATATACAGCACACCAGAAATAGACGAAAGCTGAACTCAATACAGTGTGTAGGTCAGTGTTCCCAACACATCTCACATCTGATTCGCTGGGGTATTTGGAAGTAGGTTCCTGGACCCATTCTAAAGTCTACGGTGAAGCTTACTCAATGGTAATTGTTTTACCTGCATTGAAAGCCACTTGTCTATGTATAGCCAGTTGCCTGTTTTTGTAAAGTTTTATTAGAGCACCACCACTTGTTTATTTACTATTGTCTGTGGCTATTTATGGCAATTTAGTAGTGACACAAACCTCTTGAACATTGGCCAAGGAAATCTACTGTATTTGCCATCTAGCCCTTACATAGGTTTGCTAGGATAATCTGAAATAATAATGATGATAATATAAGTATTGAGATTTTGGGCTCATTCTTATAGAGACAAGATATTGTCAATGATTGAGAAAACAAGAGGTAGAAGTTTGTCTGTATTTTTAAGTTGCAGAAAGGGGAGCCTGTAAAGCACTGGAAAGTAGGGATGTGATTCTCTAAGCAAGACAAGGGAAGATGGAGAATATGAATTAAATTGTCTTTTCGTATAGCAGAGAGTCCCTAGATGTGTCTGAAGTCAGCAAGTCAAGAAATTCAGCAGCTCCAAGCAGGAGTGTAGCTTACTGTACAATGCTCACCTTGCCTGTGCAGGACCCGGGGCTCGACCCCAAGCACCACAGCAGAAGAAAAGCCCTGTAAGCACGTGCCCGCAGGAGCCGCAGTGACCCAGCGCGCTGGGAAAGGGGTGGTGGGGGCAGCGGCACCCCGAGCGGGACCGGAGCCTGAGGGTGTTGTTTGTCGTGGTGGGCTTATCTACTATTTTCTTTTCCTTAAAACAAAAATAACCACCACAATTGTAAGTAAACTGCTTCTTCTGATTTCAGCATTTTCCCTCCAGTTCCAGGAGAAGAGAGCTCCCTGCAGTGGGCAGGGAAGAAATTTGAAGAGATCCCAATTGCACATATTAAAGCGACCTACAACAAGTGAGCAGAAAGGGGCGCCCTGGGCATCCCCTGCGGGTTTCCTTCCACTTCACCCTCCCCGGATGGGAAGTCAGGGTGCTGAGTGCCGTGTGATGGTACTAATTCCGGGGTCCCTACGCTCACTCACCCCTTCTTGTTTGAGGAAAATACTTCTGGCTTGCTAAAGTTTCATGAAAATGTGAACTAGAGTGGGTATATGGTATTTATCAGAATTTTTTTGTCCTTTGGATACAGTATTTCTTGATCCCGTTCAAGAATTGGAGGATGTGTAGTAGGGGCAGATCATGAGGTGCTTACTAAGTGTTAGCTGAGTACCGGGGGATGAGGGTGCTGGTGGGGATGGTCCGAGGGTATGTGGCTTTAGGAGGGAAGTAGCCAGAGATAAACTCCCAAGTAAGTGCCAGCCCGGCCACCTTCTCACTTGGGCCTCGGTGCCCTGACCTCTGTGTCACAGGGAGAAGGGTGCACGGTGAGTCCAAAGGGACACGCCTGTGTTGTGTGGCGTGCACAGCAGTGTGCACTGGCTGCACTGGCTTCCAAGTCAAGCCCATTTCTCTCTCACTCGGCCTTCTAAGGCCTTCAAAATCCCAGATGTGCTCTCATTTCCCTGAACAACAGTTACATGTATATGCCTCCCTGCTCCCAGCACACAGATCCAGGTGGTCTCCTCCTCCAACGTGCCCCTGGCCCGAGCTTCCTGTGGCACGGAAGGGTTTCGGAACGCCAAGAAGGGCACGGGCATCGCAGCGCAGACGGCAGGCATCGCGGCCGCGGCGGTGAGTGCGCGCCGGGCAGTTCCCTGGGTGGAGAGTCCCCTACGGGGAGTTCGCATTAAAGCAGCAGGTCAGAAGCGGCACAGTGACACACACGCCAGCACCTGTGAGGTGTCCTGTCACTGCACATGGCTTGAGCAGATCTGCGAGCAAAGGTTCTTTATGCTTTCTCCCTTTGGTACAGATAATACACTTGGTTTATTTTAGGAGTCAGAGCCAAAAAAAAAAAGGCTTAAGAGCCTCAGCCCTCTCTTAGTTTAGAAGCCCTTAGCATGGGCAGGGGGACACAGTCTGGAGGACATGTGATATAGTGAGGACTCCCATACAGCACCAGTTCTATAAGCAAATTGTCATGTGCCTCTGTTGGTATATTTATTGAGCAACTACCATGCACATGACACTTTATATTCATTATTGTGAATCTGCAGAATTAGCTGCTTTCTCTAGAGCCAGTTTCAGAATCAGAGTGTGTAACTTGGTCAGAGCCAGTGAGCCTCTTCAGCTCCCTGACAGGAGCCCAGCCTGGCCTAGGACCACAGCCTGCACTCCTTGTTCTGTAGCCCAGGTCTTACAGTGTTCATCCCCTGCCAGGCCACAAGTCTTTCCTGAAGGAAAACCGTGGTCTTCAAATGGAGCTCACCTTCCAGAGATACTGATTGCTGTGAATTAATGATCACCAAAAATCAAAATGCTATAAATGCCCAACAGTAGACAATGATACCCAATTAAAAGAAATCTGTCAATGTTGACAGTGGCTCCTGCGTAGTAGGTCATGAGTAACTTCTGTGGGCCAGCCACGATGGCACACACCTGTAATTTCAGCACTCAGGAGGCCGAGGCAGGAGGATTGCTACAAGTTCAAGCCGAGCCTGGGCTACATAGCTGAAGGCTTGCCTCAACTCCATATGAGACCTTGTCTCCAAACAAAATGATGAGTGACTTCTGTGTAGTTTCCCAGTTTCTATAAGAGCTGCCTTTATCATTAAAAGAGGAAAATTAACTGTAAACATTTTAAACAGTGATGCTCTTAAGCGCAGCCTTAAAATCCCAGGGAATACCTCACCATCTGCAATTCTGCTTTTACCTACCTAAAAATCTCCATTAGGTGGCGGTGCTGTGCTGGGCTTAAAGACCACAGTCCAGCTGACAGCTTGCCGCTATCTGCCCTCCACCGCAGCCATTCCCCCCTCCTCTTCTGTCCTCGGGCTCCCTGCTTGCTTCTGCGACTGCCCCTTCCCTCTGGCTCCCAAGGAAGGTGCCAGAGATTGGGGTCCAGTATTTGTCTCTCTGGGGCACTCACCATTTACCACTTCTCTCCAGAAAGCTACAGTGAAGGGTGTGACCCACGTCCGAGTTGTGGTGAAAGGCCTGGGCCCTGGGCGCTGGGTGAGTGACCATGGCTCTCCGTGGTGTGTGCAGAACTGGGGCTCGAGAGCTGGGTAGAAGAGAGAGGGTAAGAAAGCCTCTGTAGTGGGTTTCCCTGGAATGGCTCAAAGTTTCTCTCTGCCGTTCCTACAGTCTACTAAGCCCCCAAAACAAGCCTGGATTGCTTTGTTTAACTCAGTGGACACTCCTTGGGTGTCTGCTGTGTGCTGGGCCCATGGGAATGGGAAGGCAGCCCCCAGGGAATCCTGTAGGCATCCCAGCATCCTGCAGGCAGTCTCAGCACCCAGGAAGGGGTGTCTCCAGGGGGTGGGGAGAGCAGTATAAAACAGGATTCTCTGGTGGTGAGGCCCATGCTGGGGGCCAGGGAGTTGGGTCCCGAGCCAGGCAGGGGTGCTTTTAGCTTTGATGCTGAAGACATGCCAAGGAGTCTTCATGCTCACATTGTACTGGGTGGCAGGTGTGATCTGAGAGGAGACGGCGTTGAGAACTTGGGTCCGGGCCTGGCAGGAGCCCTTTGTGAGCGGAGGGTAAGGGTGGAGCTGCAGGTGCCTCCCCACTCCCCTCTCCTGCCACACCTCGACCCTCCTGGAGCCTGTGTGGTCTAGAGGCGACAGGTCACCACTTCTGTGACCATGCCATCCTTCTCTTTCTGCCCCTTCCAGTCTGCCATCAAGGGCCTGACCATGGGCGGCCTGGAAGTGATCTCAATCACAGACAACACCCCTCACCCACACAACGGCTGCCGCCCCAGGAAGGCCCGGAGGCTGTGAGGGAAGGTGACTGCACTGGAACCCGACCTCAGCTCACCTCTGGCCCGACCACGCAGAAAGCTGACTGGAGGAGCAGCCTCCACAAAAGGGCTCACTGTAGCCCTGCGCTCTCCAAAGGCTCCCCTCACTGCAGCCTCTGCCCGCATCCCCCAGCAGAGGAGGGTGCGCCCCATGAGCCACGCCATGCCTCCTGTAGGTACAAAGGGAGCTGTGGGGACAGCGGGGGCCCAGGTTCCCGGCTATGAGGAAATAAAGAACTCTCGGACTGTCTGTATAATCGTGGCTGTTGCTCTTAAGAGTTAGAAGCGGCGCTCCCCAGTGGCTGCAGAAAGGGAATGTCTGTCCCATGCCAGCTTTGATAGGAGGGTTCTGCTGCGGTGAGCGTGAGTGGTGTGGCCCAGACCCCTTCTTTGGCTTCACACACTGTTTGTCACCTCTCAGCCAGGATCTTCAGGGCTCTCCACAACAACCGTTCCCACTGACAAGTTGTAATTGGGCCCCAACAGGAGAATGTTTGGCCTTCCATCTCTGGATTCTGAGAGAAGACTGGCACAGTTAGTGGCCATTCTCAAAGTTTGCCGCAGCAGTATGAGGGTGCTGTCCATCAGTCAGGTCTGCTGGAGTGCCGGGTCCAGCACACTGAAGTGACAGGCAGCTTTTCCCCTGTACCCGGGAGGGAGTGTCCCAGAGGAGGGTGGTGAGCAGGGTTAATTGCAGGAACAGAGTCCCCCAGGAAGGAAGGTGGCTGGTCAGAGGACCCAGGAGGGTGCTCGTAACAGTGCAGGAGAATGAGCTGTTGTGGATCCTTGATAGTGTTGACAGATGAGTTAGGAGAAGGCCAAGAATAAGCGTCACAGAAGCCCAGACGGAGCTGTGAAGCCGCAGGACAGTGTTACTTAGTCACAAGAAGCTCTGGAGAACAAGCACCTACAAGCTCACAAAGGACCCTGAAGGATCAGTGGGCCTAGGCCTAGGAATGATTGCTGAGCAGGAGTCCCAGGGGCCAGGCCTCCTTTCCCAGAGCATCCTGGGAAATGCACACTGCGACACTGTCACAAGCTGCCAGTGTTTACTGTTGCTTTCAGGCCAGCCAAGAAAACTGCTCTCTTCAATAAAATTAGTCTTAGTCATTCGGTCTTGGCATCTTGAAAACTGGTCCCAACAGCCTTCACCAAAGATGGACTGATCAAGGCAGTTTTTGTTTACTAAAACACGGCTGCTGGTCTCTGTCCTGAGCAAAAGGGGAAACTGTGTCTGGTTTTTCCCAGGCAGAGAAGAGGCCGAGCCCTGCCCTTGGGCCCAGAGCATCTGCACCAGCAGTGTTGGCATCAGCTTGTGGGGCACAGGCAATGATGTTTCCTGGCAGCAGGACCCCAAATAGTTTCAGTGGGTGCAATTTTACTTCTAAAGCTGTTGGCACAGGACTGGCTACATATGGGACACCTATCCTCTCCTCCACAAGCAAAAATAAAAAGGACAGATGTAGTTTCTTTCCTTGCAACATAGAGGCAATGCTTTCGCTTCTTTCCACTGAGGCCAAGACCTGGCACTGAGATGCAAGTAAAACTCGCTTAACCCTGGATCACTGGGTACTAACAGAATCACATGGCACTTTAGGATAAACCGTTTCCCAGTTGCAGCTGCCTGACCTAGTTCAGGTACGTCCATTTGTAAGACTGCATATAAACTCCAGCAGGCTCCTTTATTTTCTGCCTCTCTGTGTCTGTGTCTCTGCCTTTCTTTCTCTCTCTCATCTCTGTCTCTCCCTCTCCCTCTCTGACTCTACTAATTTTTAAATCTGGGTACGTTAACCTCACAGTAGTGAGATGGTCATTGCCAGAAGCAAGAATTCTGCACTCATCAAAATTGAGCCAACATTGTTCGTCCACACAGAGGTCTGGTGCCGTCACTACTGTCCCAGGGCTCGCAGCCTGTGGAGGCTGGACAGGGATGTGGCCAGTTTGGATGAAGTTCTGTAACAGGCATCACTGCTGATGGTGCTGAAGTAAAGCGATCCCGTTCATGTAGGAAGGAAGGGAAGACCTGGAGGAGGAGATGCAGGCCAGGCAGAGGTTCTCGTGATGGCCTTGGGGTTAAAACTTGACCAAGCAGCAGGCACAGCCCACAGTCAGGGGAACATCATTGGGCTACTGGCTATGGCCTAGTGGGCATGAGGGTCACGGGCCACGGACTGGATGGGTAGGCTAATGGAGGTCAAGGCGGGACTGGGGAGAAAGAAGGAGAGAAACTAACTTGGACTCCACCAAGAATAAGGACAGTCTCAGTGGATGTGATGGAGAAAGGGAGCGAGGTGTGCAGAAGGCAAGGTCAAAAAGGAACTCGGGAATCAAAGATCTTAGAGGAGCTCATTGACAGCCTGAACCACACAGGGAAACCCTGTCTGAAAAAAACCAAAAAGAAAAGAAATTGTGAGATACGGATCAGATAGTTATCCTGCTGCTGCTGTTGGGGAAAGGGGTAAAGAAGAAATGATGCAATGTGAAATTCTCACAGAGTGAAGAGGCCTGTGGTCTGGGGAGGAGAGGGCGCTCAGCAAGAGGACAGAACAGGAAGAGGAGGAGGACTCTAGGGGAGGACGTTGAGAGGGAGAGTGAGGAGAGTGCAGGTTGGGCCCGGGTCCCTCTGCAGTGACTGGGTGCGGGTGCTGAGAGGGTGTAGGAGCTGAGTGAGGGTCCTGCAGTGCTGGAGGACAAGTCCCTGTCATGGCCAGGATCTGCTTCTAAGCAACTTTTAATGAGGGGAGAAATACAGAAGGTCACAATCTATGAAAAGATGCTAAATCTAACTAATAATCAAGGGAAGGGAAATTAAAATGTATTACCATGTTCTCAGAATGTAGAGTAGCTAATCAAAGCCACAGCAGGGATATGATGGCCCAGGAGAAAGAAGACGAGGAGGAGGTGGCCCAGGCTGTCAAAGCTGAAGGAAGAGACCAGACAAAGCCAGGGATGGAGTAACGAAGGACAGGAGGCTCTAGCATCTTGAAGCCAAGGAGGCCAGCACTTGGGAAGTGAGGCACAGTCCAGATGCAGACTGCTGCCTGCAGGTCAGCTGGCGGCTCCGTGGGATGAGTGTGGGAAGGTGCCTGAGGCAGTGGCAGAGTGGGGTTCATGATTCCCCAAAGGGGAGAGAGGGTGGGAGGCAGCGGGGCAGAAGAAAGGGAGATTTGGGCTGGCACTGAGTCCCTGGTGAAGGATGTCTTCTAGGACAGGAATGGACGCTTCCCTGCCGTGCAGGAGCCAGGCAGGGCATGCAGAGGGGAGAAGAGCCTGAGAGCTGGAAGCAGGCGGACACTGGCCAGGCAGCAGAGCCTGGGCATCAAGGGGGACTGCACATGTGGGACCCAAGGACGGGTGTGCCATTATAAGCTGGGAACAGCAGAGTCTGATATGAGCAACATGGACACCATGACAGAAACAGAATGTCCTTGGAGCCGGCACAGAGAGAACCTTGTTCTTTCCAACATTTCAGACAATTGTTGGGAAACAAAAGAGCTCTCCTTCCCCCCTCGCTCTTATTGATGGATACAAATAGCTAGAGCCTCTTCAGAGGGAGACTCGGCTGTCTCTGCCCGAGCTTCAGACACACAGACCTTTGGCTTCCTCCTCTTGCAGCAATGTGTCATCCGGCAAGAGCAGCGCCGGCCACCAGACAGACCGGTTTCCTGCACAGGGGAAATGTCCCATAGCTGCCCTGCCCCTGTGGAAGCCCCTGGGCCCACATGGCTCTTGAATTGTGGCTGGTGTGACTGAAAAAATGAATTCTATATTTTACTAGAATTCATTTAAACGTGACAGACACATATAGCCAGTGGCTGCCATATCGGGCAGTATAGCCCTGATATCCTTTCCTATATGCTCTGAGTAAGCAGAAGTAACCACAGCGGCACTGTGCACAGCGGGAAAAGATGGAGCCCTAAAGGCCCAGCATCAGGGGTTAGTGAGAGAAATTACAGCACAGCCACAGGAAATGCCAGCCCAGAGACAAGCCACGATGCACTGCCCCGTGAGAAAGGAAGGCGTGCTGAGCGTGGCCGCTGTTTCTTGTAGGAAAGGAAACATGTATATATGTTTGTACTGAGTATCTGGAGAGCGTGATAGCATGCAAAATGGTAGTATTCTCAGACACAGAAACCAAGTGGCCATGGAGCAGGTGAAAAGAGGACGTGTGTGTGTGACAGAGACAGTGACAAAGAAGAAATAGATGGAGACTGAGAGACTCTCTCTGTGTTGCCCACATTGGGGTTAAACTCATGGTCCTCTCTCTCAGCTTCCCATATGGCCAGAATTACAGGCAAGTGTACCGATGTATCTAGTAAGAATTTAAATTATATCAGGCGTGGTGACTCATGCCTGTAATCCCAACACTCAGGTTTGGAGGAACATCATGAGTTTGAGGCCAACCTGGGCTACACAGAGAGAGCCTATCTCAAAAAAAAAAAAAGAAAAAGGAACTTAACATTTTACCTTTCTCACTTTTCTCACCTTTCCAAAGTGGGCATCATGTATGTGTTTTTGCAGAAATTCAGATTTCTGAACCAGTTAAAATGTTAGAAATGTAAAACTTTTTTAATGTATAGAAGCTGTGGTCAAGCATTATGCAAATTATCTGCTGAAGTGCACATATAACATTTTCTGAATGTATATTTTTATCACATGCAGACCCTGTAACACTCCCTGTGCCCAGTGATGGTCTGGTAAAGACCAGATTTGCCCCTGAAATTTGTTCTTGTAATGAATCTGGCTTCTTCCTCTGCAATCCGAAGGTCAAATCGCGTTGTACACTTGCTCTCGAATTAGCTTGACATGCCTTGCCAGAAAAGTCGGCCTTGGCCTTCGTGTTGTTATTGCTCAGCTGGAAGGAGGGGCAAAGAGAGCTGGGTGCTCGTTTCCATAGCGCCGTGTGGTGGCTTAGCCATCTTGGATTTGTGTAATCCCCTTGAACTGAAAGGAAAGGTCAACTGAGGGGCAGTGTGGTGTCACAGGGAAACACCTGCTGTCTAGGCTCAATGTGAGCCCACACTCCTCTTGCCCCACCAGGCTTCAGTCTTCCCCTCAGGGTGATGGGGGAAGGGAGTGGGGTAGGGCTCTGGCATCCAGAACAGCTGACCCCTAGAGGAATACCCAGATGCTGATGCATGAGGTCACATCAGGGGGGAACCCCAGGGGTGCTGCAGGAGCCACAGTGATGTCCTTAGAGATCCTATTCATTCTCCTCTGGCTCTTGGCCAGTGCCCCCCACTGGTTACCCATCCCTTCCAGCCACTGGGCTGGGAAAAGCAATTGTTGGAGTCACACACACAGGATTCGAATCCCAGTTCTGATGTGTGACCTTGGGGAGAGCTTACATCTTGAACCTCAGCTACTCCCCTCTCGTTAGGAGCTGTTAAGAAAATTCACTGAGATAGCTGTGTACACAGCCAGTGTCACCATGGGGGCTCACCAGCCCCACAAGTCCCTGCACCCTCTGTCCTCAGGGACCCCACTTCCATCCCATAGAATCCTGGCAGAAAACCTCAGGGTGAATGCCCATCTGCCCATGGTGCCTGCTGCTGTTATTATAATTCTCAAATACTTTTCCTGTGTTTTTAATTAGAAAATGTTGTATAGGAGCCAATCACCCATCTTCCTATTTCCTTTAATCCACTCAACTGTAGATTAAGCTCGATTATTAAAAACTTGCAGCCAAAAATGAAATTAAATTAAAAAGCCAAATGATTCAAGAGTCTATCCCTCAAGGGCCCTTCTCCTCTCCCTCCTTCCTGGAGCATCAATCAACATTCAGATACAAAATGTCCCAGCCCTGGTAACTGCCCTGAGCAGTTTACAGATTAGTGGGAGAGACAAACTCAGAAAAGTTCTTGCAATGTCGTGGGGACTCCCACTTGACAGGGACTCCTATGAGTATATGTGATGGCAGTGGTGATGAGGAGAGGAACCGGGAATATTTCCTAGCAGAGGTGACACCCAAGCTCAAAATATGAATAGGAGATGGGGGGGGTGATGGACAGCAATGACTTCCCACAGAGAGGGTAGCATCGTCAGGGGACATGTGCAGAGGTGATCCAGTCTGTGTGGCAAATAGCAAACTGTTTAGCATACAGGTGAACAAGGTAAAGAGACTAGAAGACTGAGAAAAGCTCCCAAAACATCAGGTCCTAACCTAGGAACCTGAAAACGTTAGTTTGTATGGAAGCAGGGTCTTTGCTGATGTGTAAATTGGGAAGCTGGAGATGGGGGAGTTATCCTGGATTATCTGGGCGGGTCCTAACACAATCCTGTGTGTCTGTATATAGAATCAGCATAGTTGGCTCATACAAGGGAGAGAAGACTGTGTGATCACAGAGGCAGTGACTGAGACAGGCAGCTGTAAGCCTAGCATCTTTGGGGAACAGTAGAGGTAAGAACAATGCTTCCCTGGGGCCTCCAAGGAAGCAGAGCATGGCCAATCCCTTGATGTGGACCGGGGAGAGATCTGTGGAAGAGCACACTTCTGCTGTGTTGAGGCCCCAGTGCATAGCTGCAGGAATAGAATAAAGAGGGTAGGAGAGAACACTGGAGAAGCCAGTGTGGGTGAAAAGAAGCGTGTAGCCAATTGTCAGCACACAAATAGATGGAGCTTGGCTGAGTGCAGTCACATGCAGAGATGTGAGATCTGTAAACACCCAGATAGCCCACTGCCCTGGGAGGGTCCTTTATGGTCAGTAGGCGGTGGGAATGCTTGAAAGAGTGACTAGGGTCCCGGCCTGGAAGAGGCAGGTTTTAGGAAGACCACCCCACGCACAGTGACGGAGGAAGGCAAGGCAGGAAGCAGAGAGGCAAGGAGACACACTGGATGCAGAGATGTTGCTGGCAGAAAACAACAGGCAAGATAGAGCCAGAGAGGCTGTGACACCTCAGATGCCACCTCTGGTCATAGAGGTGTAAGCACCGAAGCTGCACAGGGAGGATCTTGCAGAGGATTCTCTGGGCCGGGAGGGCAGCACTAAGGGACTGGCTTCTCCTCTCCGCACCTGCGTCCTGGGCCCTGCAGGGCCAGGGTTACCCAAGGCCCTCCCAGACGGTCATACCAGCCTTCAGCTGTGCCAGGTGAGCACAGAGGACAATCAGGGGGCCGTGGGAGCAGGCAAAAGCACATTTTTTGTCCTGTTGGGACTAGAATAATTGGGGCATTAACGGAAATGCATTTCTCACCTATTTTCTGTCTGATTGAAACGTACTTTGCAGTCATTTAGAGCCCTCACACCTCCCATAATCAGAGCTCACTCACTCAGCCAGACGCAGGAAACTGGGTCATCATGTGGCTCCTGAGCCTCCCAGGGTTCAGGAGGAGCACAGGACACAGGATCAGCCTTGCCTCGCACCCAAGCTCCTTCCCTGCCCAGCCCCTTCATCAGAGAGCTTGCTGAACTCGGAGGATTCCTCTGCCATCCCTTGATCACCCATGTTCCTCACGTCTCCCTTTCTAAATTCCCCTCCCTGCCCCATCTTGGAAAAGCCCCTGGTGCTCTGGTTATTTTTCATGGAGAACGGGTCCCTTTTGGAACTGGCTCACTTGCTCAGTATATATGAGAGCCTGGGTTCCATCCCCAGCACCCCCAAAAAAGTATGAGGAAGGAGGGAGAAATGTGTATCTCTGACGACACAAAGGGCGGCATCTGGCTAGTGTCCACTCCAGGCCTGCGCTCTTGGGTGGCCTCCTTAGTGTGACTCCGCTTCATGAGATTTAAGTGTAAAAGGTCAGGGTCTGGAAGAGGGATCTGTTTTCCTGCTTGCCTTTGTTCACCTTCTCTCCTCCTTGGGAAATCTATTGTAAATAAAACGCGTATAAGTCACATGCATTAACAACTTAAAGGATTGTTTAAAAATGGGAACCTGGGAGTCGGGGGGAATGCACACACCTGTCATCTCAGCACTATAGAAGGCTGAGGCAGGAGGATCTCAAGTTTAAATTTAACCTGGGAAACTTCGCAACTTAGTGAGATGCTGTCTCAAAATAAAAAAGGGCTGGGGATGTAACTCAGTGCAAAAGTTCTGGGTTCAACTCTCAGAACCATAATTTTAAAAAAAGGGAAGGAAAGGAGGAGAAAAGAGGAAAAGGAAAAGAAAAGAAAAAAAGAAAAACCCAGGGCTGGGGATGTAGCAGTTTCTATTTTGATAAATATGTCTGTCTTCACAGCTGTAAAGTCCAGTGGACTCTGTAACAAACCGCTGGTCCAAAGCTTCTGCCCTCTCCTATCTGCTCCCACGTTCCCCTCCTCCATGTCTAGGGGCTTCCAGGGCTGGGATGGAGAACACGGAACTGGGGGAGGCGTAAAGGTTGTCCTGCTGAACAAGTGCTGTGTGTGGGACTGGCTGGCTGGGCGAGCACTGGCCACCACACCTCCCTCCCCACGGGGTGGCCCTTTCATGGATGTGCTTTGGGGACCTCCTCCCCACCCATGCACCCATGTGGAGTGCTCCAGCAGAGGCTTTCTGTGGGGTGCATGGAGCTGAAGGGCTCTGTCACCCGGCTACGCAGAGTACAGTAATCCCCAGAGAGCCGCCTTGCCGGGGTCTCGCTCATCAGCAGCAGGTCCAGTTAAGCTCATGGCTGCAAGTAACAAAAATCACGCTGCCTTTTGCAGGCAGAAAAGGGCTTGTGACTAGAATCGGTGTTTACAGCAGTGTCTTGGAAGGGCTCTGCTCCACCTGTCACTGCATGTACTCTGGTGCTCTACCTTTCCATCAGCAGGGCAGGGCTTCCAGACAGCGTGTGGCAGTAGCTGACCTTCAGACCTCTGTGTCTCTTTGATCCAGGGATGGGGAGGCTGCCAAGGCCACTGCTCATGGGAAAAATTCCCAGTCCATGGGAAAGGGTTGGGACAGAGTGGAAGTGGTCTCTCCTTTCTTCCAAGCATGTGGAAGCGACTGGTATGATATCACGTACAGCCTTCCCTAGTGGACTGAGGGTGCCCTGAGTAGCAGGTGGGAAGGATGGGCCACAGGGGCAAGAGCTGAGGTGGAGGGGAGGGATCAGCCACAGAATGCATCTGCTTATCATCAAAGTTTGGGTTCTCCCAGGAGCAAACGCTGAGACAGGTCTGTGTCCAAGATAGGAAGTGGCCCTCCCTCTAAAATGCATCCCAGTCTGACTCCTCAACATTGCTGCTGCCACCACCCTGGGCTTCCCTGACCCTTTGCCGTGGGCTCCTCACTGGCATCCCTGTTTCCTGCCACCCTTCCTTCGTGGCCAGCTCATATCTTCCCCAGCAAATCACAAATCAGACCATAACATTCATTTATTAGCTTCCTCATTTGCGCTCAGTCTCAGAGGCTCTACATTGTAACTCTGTGATAGCAGGAACCCGCACCTGGAGCCCAGAAAAGTGCAGGAGTAGATTTCTGAGCATGTGCTGAGGGCCTCATTGAACAGCAGATTCGAAGCCAGGGCTGAGGTCATGCAGGGCACCCCTCACCCTTCCATAATGCAGAGGTGCAAAGTCCCAGCCCCAGAATCATCCACATTCCAGAAAATTCCACAGGAATGTTGGAGAACACTGTAAAATATGACTTTGAAGATCTTTTCCAAGAAAGGTCCACACAATAAGTGGACATACTAGGTTATCAAGAAGATCAGTACCAAAATGACACATGGCATACAGCCTACTGTTGTGAGCGCTGGCACTCAAAACATTAGCCAGTGGCTTGATTCTGAAACAATGTGACAAAGGAGTTTAGAAATAAAATAGGTGGGAATATCCTTTTTAAAATGTAGATACTTAATAAATATTTATTGAATAAACCAACCATTTGTGGTATATAAAGAAGAAAAATCACCTGAAATGATACTCTATACTGTAAAATATGCCAGACTGGAAGGTTCAAGGACCAGTATTCTGCAAAAGGGTCACTGAGGAGCCCTAGCATTCCAGCCTCCTCTGCTGGCTTAGCTGTGTGTTCCTCTGGCTCCAGATCACACAAATATTTTCTTCACTTTCTTATTTTGAATGTATTTTTAAGAGATGTTCCAAATCCATTATGAGGCAGGAAACAAACAGAAAGGAAGACAGACAGATGGAATCAGTAGATCCAGATCAAAGGGGATGCAGACAATGTGGAACTGAGAAGAGGCCAGGAGAGAGGCCACTTGCTCCAGTGACAGGCCCAGGACTACTGTCCTAGCTCCACCCCTCAAATCCAGGAGGGAGACTACAAGGTGCTTCCCTGGAAATTTGGGAAAGTTCTTCCTCTCCCAGCTCTTCAGATTAGGAGACATTTGTTGGGGAACAGCCTGGCCATCCAGAGGCCACAGATTCCAATACCTCAGTGGTGGCTGTGTCACCTCCCACTGCCTGGAGGATTGCTAACAAGTAGTAAGCACCCAGGACTCAGGGTTTCCAGATGGGCTCAAAGGGCCTGCCGTGAGTCTCTACTGGATGGTCACTGAGGCTCCCGAGTACACCTAATCCACTGTCACCGTGCACTCATGACACGGGCACGTGGGCAGCTCCTTTCTGCAACAGCAGCTGGTCAAAACCGCACTCCATGGCCAACCATCTGCCACTTGTCCTTCCTGGCCAGAGATGTGCAGGTGTCTCTAGGCAGCTCTTATCCTCAGAGGATCTCACGCTACTCCACTGGCTGGGATCTGGGGCTCAGATGGGGATTTTCCAGCCTTTCCACATGAATGGCCTCCTGTGTGCAGTGGGCCCCAGGTGTGCCACCTGCGCTCCTCCACCCCACACCTTCCCCAGACAGGAGCCCTTACTGCGTACAGGGCGAGTGGTGGCTGAGCTGCAGACACTGCCATCTGAGTGGGAATTCTGGCTCCAGCTTTGTGACCCCCCAGAGTCATTTTTTGTCTCTCTGTGCTTTAGTTCCACATCTGTAAAATGGAAACAGTCAGAGTAGGGAGTCTTGAGAGCTGTTAGTACAAGTAACTGACTCAAGCACCCAAAAACATTTGCTGTTTTAGCTCCCTTGTGGGCTTGGAAACCCAAGCAGCCCTGGAGCTCCCTGGCCTCCACCAAGGCTCCATCTCTGTCTGTGTGCATTCTGACAGGACTGCCAAAAGAGCAGCTTTGCTAAGCCTCCTCTGAAAGTGCCCTGAACTCCACAAGGAGACCATATGTATCCCCAGGAAGCACTGCAGATGAAAGGCCTGCACCTGCTTTGGACCTTCAGGGACCCCCCTCACCTCTGTTCGCTTTGCTGGTTTCCCACTCTATAAATGACATGCATTTTGCTGAACCATCATCCCTCTGACACTTGGATCTCAATAATTTACGCTGTTTCCAGATATGAATTGTAAAATTCCCCTTTGATACTAAAATACAGTATTGCTATCCGGGCCACTGGCTTGGTGAGGGAGCCGCCCCTCTTGTGCAGCTGGTCAGGTGGGTGTGGGCAGAGCATCTACAGTGACACCCTGAGTGAGGCTTGTCTTTGGACCTGATAGAACCCATACAGTGCAGAACCCCACAAACCCTGAAGATTCAAATGCTAACAGTCATTCAGAGAATGTGGAAAGTAGAACCATGGAAATGAGCTCACTGTAAAGTCATTGCCAGGCAGGCCTTGAACTTGTGACCACTGGGAGGCTCTCACTCAGAGACCTCTGCTCTCTCTGCCATCCTGTCCCCGGGAAGGCTGCCTTCAGCACTGTGTCAGGTCCAGCCCTCCTTTGTTTGTGGGTAAGGTGGGGAAGGGTGCTCTTCCTCTGACCCACCCACCCCAACCAGGCCTCCCGCTGCCCTGCAGCTCACACAGTATCCAACAGGCACACGCACACACACACAAGTGCTTGCAGGCTAAGGCAGGCCCGTCTTGCCAGCACAGTGGGAGAACACAGAGGTGGTGGCTTTCTATTTTCACTTCTGTCAATGAGCAGCAGCTGGAAAGGGAGCCAGCAGCAAGGGTCAGCCTCTCCCTTGTCTCTCCAGAAATGGGAAAAGCTCGTCTTTTCTCATTGCCAGCAGGATGACTCGAACACGCCAGTTTAACTCTTCCAACACCCCTTGTGCCCACCCAGATCCAGTGAGAAACTGTGCACCCTCTGGGGAGAGGCCACCACGGCTGGTTGGGCAGGTGTTTCTACCATGCATACTGAGCACTGGCTGCAGGTCAGGCCCAAGCCAGATGTGCAGTCTCTTATTGGATCCTCAACATGACTCTGAAAAGTCAATGGTATTAGGCTGACTTATAGATGTGGAAACTGAGGCTGGGAGGTGACACGACAGGACCAGATAGCTGAGTAAACAAGGAGTCTGAATTCTAGAGACCAAGCTCTTAGCCACTCACTAGAGCTGATGGTCTCCATCCCCTTCCTTGCTCCTGCTTCGCCAGGCAGTCCGGTCACCCAGCTCCTGTGCCTCAAAGTTGCTTGGGGCCTTCACCTCCTTCGCTGCCTAGCCTGGCCCCACGGCAACATGTGCTCCAGAGCACAGCTCAGCACGGGAATCAGGCAGGACTGGATTCGCACCCCGCCTTTCTGTTCAGTGTATGAACGGGGGCCAGATTCTAATGTGAAGCAGGAATGCTGTTCCCTCCTCCCATTCACCCCTGAGACTGACAACCCCAGGACAGGTGTCCAGGGACGCCTCAAAGCTATGTGGCCTTCCCATTGGCACTCTAAGGCCTACAAATATCTCCTACCCTTTCCCTCCTCATCTCTGAATCAGAAATGCAGTCGTATCTGCTTCATGGGATTGTAGTGGAGTTAAAAAATATAAAAATTGGCAAGCACCAGTAACTGCGAGTGAAACAGCGATTGTAGCTATTTTCTTCTCCTCCATTTTCTTTTTCCTCCTCTTTCTGTTTTTGATTTTTGAGACAGGGTCTTTCTGTGTGGCCCATGTATCCCACACTAGCCACATAGTGATCCTCCTGCCTCAGTCTCCCAGGTGTCGGGTTACAGGCATGCATCATGCCACCCATGACACTTTCTTACTGTTAAAATTAATTTTGTTCGTACACTTCTGGCCCACATAATGATCACATTTATCATTTATCATAGAGAATTTGTGCCTGCACATAATATATCTAAATTCTTCCCCCTCTCCCATTTTCTTAATCAAAACACTTACCTAGGCCACTCTCCACTAGACATTAGCTGCGTATTACCTCTGGCTGCTCCTCCTCCTCCTCCTCCTCCTCCTCCTCCTCCTCCTCCTCCTCCTCCTCCTCCTCCTCCTTTCACAGTAGTGGGGATGGAAACCAGGCCCCACATATGGCAAGAAATTTTTTCACTGCTGCACCATACCCAGCCCTTGGCACCCCAATATTTACCTTCAGTGTAGACCTCTGGCTTTCCAGATTTACCACTGTGGGCGTCCCTTCTGGGTGCCTCATGAGCTTGGCCAGGCAAGGGTGCAGCACCTCTTCCCATCCTGGCTTCCCAGTCTTGGTCAGGCCCCACCTTCCCCACTTGCCTACCTATTCTTGACTGCATCCTTTCCCCATTCTCCTGTGCAATTGGCCCCTTCTCCATGGCTCTCCATCCCCCATCCTCCCCATCTCTGCCCTGCCATTGCCAGCTCCACTCCACACCTCTCCATCTCCCTGGGGCTACAGGGCACTGCAGCCTGGCCTGGTTAGAGAGACTGAGGCTCCAGGTCGGGCCAAACCACATGCAGGTGCCCAGCACCAAGACCACCCTAGGTGGTACCGTAGGAGGGAAACCATGGGCTGTCAGTCAGCCAGGCTCTTGGCCAGCCCAGTTATCCAACAACAGCTGTCACAGACTGAAGGACGCTGAATCTGTTTCAGCCTTATGCATATCAGAGTCCAGCCCCAAGTTCTAAGGAATTGGTGGTTTGGGAGAAGCAGGACACAGTGGGCAGGAAGGTGCCAAGAGCCTGGAAGTTTCCATTACCCTTTTGGGGGTCCTACCCCCTAAGGAGTGGAAGAAAAGTTCAGGAGCCTCCTGGACCAGGATCATCGCCCTCCTGCACTGCTGCAAGGGCTTCATTTCTGAACCTCCCTGCTTCTGGACTGCCGGCTCCCAACAAATCCGCTCTGCAGCAGGAGTAATGTGAGAACACAAATCTCACAAATGACCTTGCAGATTAAACTCTTCAAGGGCCCTCTAAGAGCAAATCTCCGCAGGGACAAGGCTCTCCAGTTACTCCCCGCTGCCTTCTGGCCACCCTCACGTGGGCATGAGCCACAGATGACTTGCTGCTGGGGCTCACACATGCCAGCTCTTCCCACTGTGTGCCTCTGTACCCAGCCACCTCAGCTGGATTTCATTCCAGGCTCCTCCTTTTCTCTTTTATCACCAGGCTAACTCCTCTCATCTGACAGAATTTCCAACACAGGTGACATCTTTCTAGAAGCTCCCCCAAAGTCTCGGTGCCTCCTACGGTCACTGGTCACATGATCTCAGCCCCTTTCCCCCCAATCCCAAGTCTACTTACTTGCCCGTCTCCCCATCTTGTCCATAAACTTGGAAACATGAGGATCACACCTTATTTATCTTTTAAAGCCAGTGCCTAGCTCAGGATCAGATACTCAGTAGCAGTTTGGTGAATATGTGTGAGGTAAGCACAGGAGTGAATCCCAGGTGACCCTTGCAGAGGCAGCCAGGCTTCGTGGCCACTGAGGAGCAAGGGGTTAGCACAAGTGAGGCTGATAAATGGGGCTGGGGGAGTAAGCATGCTGAGGGACTCCGGCTGGCATATGGGACAGGGGCCTCTTGATGGCAACATGAAAAAGCAGGATATCCCACAAAACCTCAAGCCTTCAAAAGCACTAGGTTTGCCAAAGGAAGCATACCAATGAGCAGCCCCTCCAGTCACAGCCTCCAGGGCACAACCTGGGCCAGAACCCCCTGGAAGTCTTGGAGCAGCCATCCTGTGACCTTGGGTAATGGTAAATTCAGATGCAGAGTGGTGGCTACTGCTCAGCATCTGTCTCCTCACTGCCCTGTCAAAGCCCTAGAAACTAAAAGCAATTAGTGGGCCCCAAAATGAGCTCCTGCCTTGCTCTGGCAGAGGCAATATTCTTGATGTCCCCAGTCTGTCCTGGCAAAAAGGCTTACCAACCAGGGCAAGATCATTTGTTCTCTCTTCCCTAAGCCTTCTATCGCTAAAGCTATACTTTAGAATCCCAGTGGCTTTTCCCACACCCTGTTGTTCTGTCTGCATTATAACTAGTGCTATTGTTTCTGTTCTAATCATGAACATGAAGCAGAGACATAGTGAAACACCTGAACCACTGGTAGGTCATTCAAAGGCCAAGAGGCTTAGCACCGTAGCTGGCAGGAACAACAGGTTCAGATCACTCACATTCTCTGGAAAATTAGCCCCAGACTCAAGGCCCCGCTGCCCCCACCCCAAGCTGCGACAGCAGGTGGATGGCCATAGAGAGAAGGGGCCTTAGAGCAATCAGATGTGAGGGCTACATGTTGCTAGGGAGCAACCGGCAACAGCTGGCTGAGAAATCAGTCGTGTCCTTGGGAAAGCATGTTCCTGGCCACTAATTAAATGCTGCTGTCACGTCTCGTCCTTCAGGGAGCTGTAGAAATGTGCTGAATTAATGCAGCTGGGAGCAACCAGGTTCGCAGGCCAGCTAAGCCTCCTTGCGACTCTGCAAAGGGAAGGCTCAGAGGGCTGGAATTAAGTTGTAAAGGCCCTAGAAGGCTGTGCGGCAGAGAAAATCCAGGCTTCAGAACACTTAACTTTTCAAGTAGCCCGGCGTGTCTGCCTAACACCGCCTTTGCTGCCGCAGGTGAATTCACTGGTTAAATATTTTTTTTAAATCACATTAAATTTCACATCTGGGTACAAATCCAACACAACTGAAGCCGGAGTCCAGGAGATATTTGCACACCAGAGGTTCACAGTAGCAGCACCATTCACGATAGCTAAGAGGCGGCACTGTTCATCAGTGAATGGGAAAACATGATTTATACACAGGATGAAATTCAGCCTTAAAAAGGAAGACAATTCTGACACAATCTCCAACATAAATGAACCCTAAAGACATTACACTAAATGAAATAAGTCAATCACAAGAGGACAAATACTATAGGATTCTACTTATGTACAATGTAGAGGAAGCAAATTCAGAGATGGAAAATAGAACGCTGGTCTCCAGGAACTGGGCAAGAGTGGCACAGGAGTGAGGAATTTCAGTTTTGCAAGATGAAAAAGTTCCAGGGGCGAGGGGTGTGGATCACACAGCTCTAGTGGCAGACCATGTACTTACCCCCAGCCCCCAAAACCAAGAAAAAAGGTTCTAGAGATTGGTGGTATAATAATGTGAATATACTTCACACTGCTGAACTGTAGACTACACTTAGATAAATGCTAAATTCAGTAAGTTTCACACACACACACACATATATGTATATGTAGATATATGGAACCCAGGGCCTTATGCACGCTAGGTAAGCCCTCTACCAGTAAGCTAAATCCTCAGCCCTATAATTTAAAAAAATTTAACTCTAAAAGTCTTTTTAATACACAGTCATAGTGAACAAATTACAAAGATAAAAATGAACTAAGTAGTAAATGTCTACATTCCCTTATTTCCAGGCCCATTTTCCAGAGCCAGCCACATTACAGAGCCTCCTAGATCCTTCCTGTGACTCAGTGAGCACAAATCTATTTGCATCCATGTTGACCCCAACTTCAGTAAAGTGTAGTTTGTTTTTTACTTCTTACAAAACAATCACACTAAATAGTTCTTCAATTAACACATCTCCGACAGCTTTCCAAGTAAATATGTACAGATTTGCCTCATTATCTTTTACAGCTGTATCAGGCCCCATTTTATGGCTGTTTCATGATTTGTTTAGCCTGTCTTCTCTTGATGCACATTTAATAGTCTCCAATAAAAATGTTGCAATGAACATACATCTTGTTCCCTTTCGCAAATATTTCTGCTTTGATACATGTTTAGGGCTAGATTCTAATTCCATTAAACATTATATCCATTTATTATCATTCTGCTTTTTTGTCTTTAAACAATCAGAGTCAACATATTCCTGTACCAACAGTGAGTGAGAGTATCCTACACATTTACCACCATCGGGTCAGCAAACATTTTTAATCTTTGATAATCTGAAGGGTGAGAAATAAATACTAGCAAAATCTTTCATATAATTGTTGGCCATATGAGTTGTACTTTTTTTCTTTAAACACCACACTCACCATATTCTTTATTTTTTTTTTCTTTTAGATGGCTCATATTTTATATTTTTATAAAATGTTTTTAAATAAGGAAATCGACCCTTTGATAAAGGTGTCGGCATTTGACATTTGACTGTTTGGGCATGTTTTGCCATGCATAGTTTTTCATTTGTAGGTATTCTTTTTGTGGGATGTTTCCCCCTGCCTTTCTTAGAAGGGGCTTCCTCACACAAACAGTAACCTCAAAGACAGCGGCACTGCAGCTATCACAGGACCGCTTTGTGTCCCTCCTCCTTTTCTGAACATGGCCCTTGCTGCTTCTCCCCCAGTCCTCACCGGGAGACCCATGGAAATGTTCCTGGATTCCACTCCAGCTCCTCCACTCTGCCTTTTTACGAAACTCTACATTATTTTAACACAACTTTCCTCGGCCTTCTAAAACGCATCCCTGCCTCCACAACAAAGAAATCTGATGTCCCTCCAGATTTTGAGGGGATGGGTCCCAAGTATGAATCATTATTCTTCTCTATGACCTCGATGAACATTTTTTCTCAAATTCTGAAGTTTGTAACATAAACTAATACATGTTTCATCTCCTCAAAGCTGTCCCAATAATTTATTTTTCAAAGAAACCCCTCTCCAAGTCCTCATGTGCCTATGTCAGACTCACCTCTACCAATCCTGAGTTCAAAGTAATTTAGATAAATTTTATTTTTTTAAAGAAAGTATCCCAAAGGACATTTTAAAATAAAAAGAACTGACTCTAAGAGAAAACCACCTCAGTTTATTTTGAGTAATACATTCCTCCTGGAGGGTAGATTTCAAACCCAACAAAACTTTGAGAGTAGAGTAAGAATGTGAGATGAAAATTACCTTTCATTTGCTTCTTTGTGCCTATTTGGAATATTCCCATTCTTCAAATTTTCTTTCTTTTCTAAGAAATACAGGCCCCTCTCTATTCTTTTAAAAATTAATTAGAACTAAGTGGCAGTTTCTTCTTGTAATCCTGAGGAGATAATTAATAAGTTTAGGAGAGAAACAGGATTTGGAGACCAGTTCTCTGGCCTCAGGAAGCACAAGCACCAGGACAGAGGGGCCCCCATTGCCTGGGGCCTGTGACCCACTTTTGCTCTCCAGAGTTGATACATGCTGTGGCCAGGCTGCCCTCCCACCGCGGGCACTGCAAATGCAGGAGACCAAACCCCAGCATCAAATTCTTGAGGAGACAGCAGCACGTGGACCAGCAGTGGGCTTCCACACAAAAGCACTTTGACACTCAGCTCTTTATGGCCAACTCCCCACACAGAGATTGCTTTCCTGGTTTCGCTATTGATCTGAAACAGGTGAGCCAAAGAGAGGCAAGGGCCTCTTCCTTTGAAAAAGACAGTGATAGATATTGGGAGGTATGGTTAGATTAGTAACCCAAGGGGCTATATTCACTCATTCATTCATTCATTCATTCATTCACTCATTCATTCATTCATTCATTCATTCATGTTGTTATTTATTTAGTAGAGATTGAACCCAGAAGCTTGGCATGGGGCTGTATCACCACCACTTTTTTACTTTGTATTTTTGAGACAGAGTATTGCTAAACCGTTAAGTTCTCCAGCTTGGCCTGGAATTTTTTATCTTCTCTGCCTCAGCCTCTCAGGATTACAAGTATTTGCTACTGCATCTGGTTATTTACGCATTCTTATATTCCTAGTCCTGGGACTTAGCAGATCTTCAATAAATGTTTAACACAGAAATGAACAAATAAAGCAGCATATTAGTGTTCGGGAGGATGAGAAAGCATGTGAAATATATTATCACTGTTTAATAAAGGATACCATTGTTGGGTCATTCCCTATAAGGAGACAGATAAATATATAAGCACAAAAATATTAAGTAATCAACTATTGTTTTTGATAGTCAAGAATATGTCAGCTTAGGCCTATATAAATTCAAAATGTAAATGAATTCTGACACAGGCTGTACTAATGTCTACTTGCCATTAACTAGTAATGCCACTTTGATCAAATTGTTTAATCTCACTGAGGTCAGTTTTCTTATCGACAAAACAAAGGTAATCCTGCACTTTTCAAACAGAAGATGCCATATGACAAAATTCATACCACTATTTATGTGGGCAAACACAAATCGCCTCCAAAACACAAGAGCTGAAAACATGTACCACCTCACACAAATTCTCAGAGTCCTCAATCCAGAAGTGGCTGAGCAGGATGGCTCTGGCCCACCAGGGGCAGTGTCAGTGTTTGTTAATTCCTAGGGATAAAAACAAAACAAACAAACAAAAAAACCTTTCCACACACATCAACAAGACTTTCATAGAACTTGGGAATAAATCAGAGCCCACACTCTTAATCACCTGTTTAGGGGTCTTTACCATGGGCCCAGTCATCTCAGGGCCAGGTACCAGGCTGGTAGGGACAACTTCTATACCCTAGAGTCCACCAAAATTATTCCAGCTTACCCTGCTAGCCCATTCCTTCCTGGACACATCACAATAAAATCTGCCGCCTACATTTCCTCTTATTCCCTTCCAATAGGTCAGATGCTTACGGTGATGCCGTGTGGCCTAAGCCACAAGCTTCTTCTTCCTTCGTGACAATCATCTGTATGTCTTACCAGATCTGATGAGGAGAAATCCCAGTGCCCCTAAAACATACTTTTTCAAATAGCATGCTGGGCCTTTTTTCAATTTTGAGGCCTGTTGAAGAACAGCCAGTTTCATCAGCATGTCCCATTTAAACGCATTTCATTTTTATCCTGTATTGGATCACATGTCCCATGGTTATCAGCTCCTGCTCAAAGTCAGCACTGAGTTTCTGACAAATCGATTCGCACCTCAATGATTAGTGCTGTGCTTTGCAGGAATTGGTCACACTAGGCCTCTCATTACATCGAAACTTCTTTCAGTTCTTTCTGAGGGCTGGGGCTGTTTCTCCTTCATCTTGTGTTGGGGGGTTAATCCTCAATCCTTTTGTACCCATCTCAGCATATCAGCAAAATGCCATTTACTAGGGGACATTTTTCTTTGTTCCACAATGCACTTGCTACTCTGTGCTGTCCTAGCCAGGTTCATCCCTCCAGCAGCAAATGCAAGCTTTACTCACATTAGCGTCAGTCCACTAGGTACAGGCTCTGCCTCTGCCTCTGAGTGCAAAATAAAATAACCTTTTGCTATAATAGCACATCGCTGTATAGCCTGCTGGAAGATACTTTCAGAAGCATCTATGTTGAATACCTGTGGCACCTACAATCACATTACTCACAGGAATGCTGGCAATGGGAAGAGCATGTCCACTCTGCACATGCACAAGTGATGGCGACAGTTATGTCTTACCTGCTGCCTGGCTGGCACTGATAAGACACCAATCTGAAGACAGACTCCAACTTTTGGAAAGTACATCTCAGAACTGATGACATGCCAGTACCATGCTATGTAAAGTGCTGAGCATGGCTTCAAGCTGTCAGTAAGATTCATCAATACCATGATACCAAACCCCAAGCAAACAAAGCTCCCTTCAACCAATGGTTTAGGCCACAAAGAGGGTTAGGAGTGCTCTGGTCATCTCAGACTTGAGTAAGGTGGAGACAGAGGCCAAGACAGAGCATGTCTCTTTTGGATGGTTAGGGGCTGGGCCTAAAGAAGAACCAAGCCTGTGTCACTGGGTCCTGGAAGTGAAGTACTAGTACGGCTTTAAGCTGTCTCAGAGACAACAGAGACAAAAGCAGCTCCCATACAGGGTGAAAGGTGTAGAAATAAAGAAGATCACTAGCATTTATTAAGTACTTAATGTATTAAGAGCTTTAATACTCATTTGTGCTCACATCAACCCTGGGAAGTAGATAAATCAATTTGTATTTTAGAGGAGGAATTGAGACTCAGTTATTATCAAGCCCATAGTTGGGCCCTGTAGTTGACAGGGCCAGGGCTTGCACTAACCTCACACCCAACCAGAGCTGTTCCCGTATTCTATGAGGCCAGGCGTAAGCCCAGTCCTGCTGTGCATCTCTCTGCCTCCTGCAAGGGTAATCAAGTGTTGTGTGATGGAGACAGCCTTTAGAATTTTCCCTTTTAAACCACAGAGGGTTACAGTCATAAAGGGGATATATTGAGCAAATTAATGTTGTAAACAAAATTGCCCCCTGGAACATCAAAATCACTTAATATGCTCAATTGCTTTCCAAACACGCTTTGCAGAAGACCGTTATGCTGATTACCAATAATTATAATCTACTCATTAAAGAATGTCCCTAAGGGCTTCTACAATGGAACACTTCATTGCTGAATTCAAGTTACTCTGTGTACTCGAAAATAATGAAGCTACCGTTCTTTTAAAAATTATCTAATTTATACTGTGCTGCGTGATGGTCTGAATGAGAGATGTGCTATATTTAAATGGAGCCCTTCTCTCAAAGGCCCAGAGTAGCTATTCTGTGACACTGACATGGGTGCTCTCTACGCAGGAGGGATGAGAGGAGGGTGCAGGGAATTTGGATCCCTAAGACATGGTCCTGAAATCTGCTCCTGTTTTTCTTAAACATGTTGGTTCCAAAGAACTTGCTTCTCCAAAGATTCTTGAAATTCATTAGGCACTTGTGGAGACAAGATATTAGAATTAAGAGATTCCTTAAACCCTTTAAGAATAAAACATACATAAACACACAGGTAGGGATGGAGAACTTAACATAGGCCAAGGACACAGTGGGCTGAGCCCTTTCTCTCCCATTTTAACTCCTCACAATTACAAGAAATACTTGGGCCAAGCCAGCTTGTGATGGCACATGCCTGTTACTTCAGCACTTGGGAAGCTGAGGCAAGAGGATGTCCACAAATTTGAGGCCAGCCTGGGTTTCAGAGGGAGTTCAAGGCCAGCCTGAATTACATAGTAAGACCTTATGTCAATGCCCCTTCCCCCCACCACCACCACCAAATAATGACCACTCAGGACAGCTCAAGCATGGCTGCAAGTGGCTACGGGACAGCCAGGAATCTTACGGAAATCTAATAGGAGTCCTAGCCTCCTTGGGCTTCATGGCTACTGAAACTGAACCTAGAAGGTACCCGGCCAGCAAATACTGCATACATCTTTCCTCAGGGACCTTTCTCTTTGCAGCTATTAATTTGCTTTCAACGCTAAGGAAGAGACAACCCAACTCAAAAAGGCTTAAAAAATAAGGACATTTACTATCTCACGGAACTGAACATCTGGATGTAGAGTGGCTGGCATGGTTGTGTTCCAACTCCTTACTCTTCATTCTGCAAGCAGGTCAGCTCTGTCCTACTGCTGGTTATATTTCTGAGTATGGGCATGGGTCCTTGGATAATGGAAACACTAGCTACATGTTTCCTTTTTGACATTATCAAAAGAAAAATATTTTCACTGTATTTCTGACTGTATCTTTACTTCACTGTATGAGTGACCTTAACCAAGACACATGACAGGACTTCACACTGGCTGGTTTGGTCTATCTAGGATTCTGTTTTAGTCACCAGCAAGCACTATGGGACTGTAATGATTGGTTTACACTGCTCACGGAGCATCACAAGCATGAAATCAATAGGAATGATAAAAAAAGAGAAACTGACACAAATTCCTACATTGTTGGCTCAAGTAACAGCACAGATATTGAAACCAAATGGGATACCTTGAAGGAAAGATGGCTGGGCTCAGTGTTGTTATGCTAGCTTTGAAATACTTGTTATATCCAAATGAAGATGGCATGTAAGTCATGGAACACATGAGCTGGAGCTAAGGACAGGGTCAAGGATAGAGTTACAGCTTTTTCTTTTATTTTTTGTACTAGGGACTCATAACCCTGTGCTTGCCAGGCAAGTGCTGAGCTAAACGCCTAGCCTGGAGTTACAGCTTTGAGAGTCATCGGTACATGGCCAGAATTTGACACTATGGGAATTGATGCAATCAACTAAAGAATAATATAGAGAAAAAAGTAAAAACCTAAGACCAAGGGCTGGGGCATTTCAACAGCTAAAGGTAAGCACATGACAAGGAGCCAGCAGAGAACAAGAAGTAAACTTCATGGAGGAGGAGGGGATCCAGAAAGAAGTGCTGCCCTAGAAACCAGAAGAACCAAAAGTATCTGAATACAGAGGGAAACCAACTCTCTCCAACACTGGGAAATTGAATTAAGAGGTACACAAAGGGCCACTGTAAAGACTACAGTTTCAGTGGAATGGTGAAGACAGAAAATTTTCTGATGTGGGTTATGGAAAAATAGAACACAGAGAGAGGAGTGTTCTAGACAACTCTTTTGAGGAGTTTTGCTGTGAAAGGTAACAGGGAAATGGACAGTCATTGGAGGTGAGGGAGGGCCCACCGCAGGAAACTGTAAAGATGTTAATTAAGTCCTAAAGCAGTGGTGGCAAACCCACAGCATGCATGCCACAGAAGGCTGTTTGCATCACTCATATCAGAATGCCAGCGAGGATGACCTACCACAAGAGAGGCCATGCAAGAAAGGAAAATAATCTTAGGAACAAAGTTTGGAGCTTTTTGAAGTCAAAAGGAGAAAGGATTCAGTGGCCAGGTAGAGGGCGTGATGTTTCTGAGAAGCAAAGCTATTTTATTCCCTGGAACAGGAGAAAAGGCAGGACAGAAGTGCCAGCCTAAGTCACTGTCAGCTTTACATCGCAGGACCACAAATGAAAGGAGCAGAGTCTTAGCTTCTGCTCATGGCTTCAGGCCAGTCAGGTGCTCTCAGGCAGAAACAATGGAAGCACATGATGAAGAAAAGCTGCTAAACTCATGACAACGAGGCAGCAGGGAGCTAAAAAGAAAAGAGCCAGGGACCAGATACAGTCCCCAAAGCCAAGATCCCTGACCCACTTCCTCCCAGAAGGTGCCACCTCCTACTGGTCCGTTCAACTGTGAACCCATCAGTGGGGTAACTCCTCATCTGGATTATGGGTTAGCACCTCATAATCCAACTACCTCTCTAGGGGTCTCTTAATCCAGTCAAGATGACAGTCAGGATCAACAGGCACACACAGGAAAGGGAAAAGAACTCTCTGTTTCTATTTCTGCCAAAAAGGAGGTGGCAAGGTGACCAGCCGAGGAACGGGAATTTCAAAAAGAAAGGTGAAGGCGTTAAACAGCAGCTGCAGGAAAAGAGCAAGTAAGTCGGTCAAAAGCATGCATCAGGGTCCCTCAGCGTGCCGAGCGGCTGTTGTGGGTCTGCAGCCACGGACTTAAGCACGGACATGATTTTTTTGCAGCAAGTTTCAGGTGTTCCCGGACATGCAGAGTTGGGGTGCTTCCAAATGAGTACGAAGGAGTCAGAGCAGCAAGGAAGTGGAAGATAACGTAAGGGTGGGCCACAGAGCCTGCACCTAGGCTAAGGAATCAGGAGAGGCCCGGGGGCTGGCTGACAGCTAAGGCAGAAGCCGCTATCCCAGCAAGGCTGTGGTGGGTGAGTACAGTGAACAGGCGAGAGGCTGCTGGGTGAGGTCAGAGCTGGACGGCAGAGTTGGTGGGAGATGGAAGGTACCACCAGATCAACGTGTGACTAACGTGGAAGGGAACACAAATTAAATCTCAGGGTGACACACAGCTCACGAGCAGAAGGGCCAGAATACACTGAGTCACCAGAAGTCACTGAGCAACCTCGCCACTCTACCAAGTCTTCAGGTACTTACTGAGGCCAAGTGCCTTCTACAGACAAAAGCTGTTCACGTGACAAACTCCATGGCAATGAGAGGTACAGTGATGTAAATACACGATTAGGTCCCCCAGCTCTGGGACCCTGCATTTTCCATGACCTCCCAAGCGCCAGTCATATCATCCAGGCCCTTCTGTTCTCCGGTGACCACCTGGCTCATCTGCCCTCCCCTGCTCCACTCTCTCCCCTCGAACCCACTCTCCACACTGCTGTTACCTGGGTGAACTTCCCATCACACTTTCCTCTGCAGAAAGGCCTGGCGCTGTGCACACTTCTCTTCACGATCTCCCTCCGCCGGCCTTTCAAGCACTTCTGCCCCTCCCCAACCCCAGTGTATGCTGTGGCCCTATCAGATTACCCAACTCAGCTGACCACAGTGGCCCTGTTCTTGTGTCTATGCCTTTATCAATATGCTCCTTGAAAGAGCCTCAACCTGGGTGACACCACACACTCCCTTCTACCTGGTCCCAGTGTCGCTTCCCTGGGATTCCTCTCCTCCTTTGCCTCGCTTTCATCCCTCCAGTGTCCTCAGGGAGTCACCAACAGAGTTTTTACCAAGTTGTATTATGATGATCCCTTTAGCATGTGATACAGCATCTACCTGACTCACAGTAGGTGCTTAAATCTTGCATTGCAGGCTAAGAGAGAACGGATTTAGCTGTTCACTATTGAAGAGAATTAAATTAGCCAAACTGTTTTGTGAGGCTCAGCATCTTGCATCACACCTTCTGCCCCAACGGAAATAATCAGGACAGTGGAAGGAATAAAGCGTCCAGCTGTTTGCAGCCACAGCTCCTTTTCCAGCCTACTCTGGAGCACAGTATCTCAAAGCTGCCTTCAGAGGCAGATACTGCTAAACAGCTGCCTACATTACTGCAGGACTCATTATGCTGATGAAATATAAACAGTCTGATAAGCCCCCTGGAAGAGACTGGCTGAGAATGTAACAAAAGAATGAAGGCTGAAGGTCAGCAGGTATCTGAAGGACAGCTGTGACAGCTCAGCCACTCAGGGCACATCTCTTTAGGGACACCTGGAGCTGGCCAGCCCCTCCTACCCAAAGGACAAAACGTGCTGCCCAGTGCTTTTCTCTGCTATGGCGGGTGAGGCGTGCTCAGTCTCCCACCTGCCCCACACAGATGGTGCAGACTTGAGCATGCTTCTGTATGAGACTGTGCAATTACACCGTGCTCCCCCAGCTGTGACAATTACCAGGCGAAAACCCTCGGGAAGAGAACAGTCCTGGCAGATAACTGTCTTCCATGCTGGCACTCACCACTCAGTGCTCTCAGGAGCAGCTGCCGTCTCTTCCAGTCCCACTTGGAACCCAGGCACTCAAAAAGCATCAGTGTGACAGGAACATAAGAGAGTCATCAAATGGGATATATTCAAGTAAGAAAATACCAAAGCTTTAATTTTGTCTTATAAAGATAGCTCTGCTTATTGGGTAAGAGCAGAGGACATACATAGCTCCCGTGTGTAAACAGGATTTACCTGCTTCAGGCTGCAAACCATAATGCCAAGGAAGTGAGATAAAGGAGGCAAAGGTGTAATGCTTTATCTTCACAGCACTACAATGCTAAATAAACAAAAATTAAGTGGATTTAATTAATGCTGAGCATTCCCACAGGGAAAAGGCAAAGGACCTCAATTGACTGGCAGTAGTACTGTTTACAACAAACATCCCATTAGGCTGAGCTGCTTGCTTCTCTCTCTGGTCAGCCAGCCTGCAACCCACAGGGTGGGCAGGGTACTCCTGCAGAGTCCACTGAGAAAAGAAGCAGGCCAAGTGCTACAAGGCCAGACAACCTGGCTGCGGTGAGGCACCTACGTGCAGCAGTGTCGCATGTGGAAGTTGACAACATACTCCGCATTAGTCCTCTGCACAGAAATGGCAAAAGGCTCAAAAGGATGAAAGGTGAAGGCAACAAGGCGTCGCACTGTGTGGTTGATGGGGCGGCCCAGTAGGCCGGCCTGGATCTCAAACTTGAGCAGTCCAGAGTCCCGGGCATAGAACCTAAAGAGACAAAGGGAACAGAGACAGGATGGGGGTGAGACTCACTGCCACCATGAAATCTGAACAGCAGTGGTGTGGGGAGTCACCCTTCTATCTAAGAACCTCACGGTACATCCGTCCTGACTTAGCATCACCTCGGCACCTCGGTCATGTTAGGACAGTGGTTATGAAATTTTACTATGCTGTCCTGTGTCATGGTCATTTCTATTTCCCAAGATGACCCCTGGTTATACCTAAACTATAGCCTTCTCACTTCCATGAGTTCCTGCCTAACCAGTGTGTGGGCCAGGACTAGAAATGAGACACAACCCACAAACCTAAGACACACATATAATTTTAGATTTCCAGGTAGCCATATTTTTAAAAAGTTTTTAAAAGGATGAAATTGATTTTAATATATTTAATCCAATATATCCAAAATACAATTTCACCCTGAAATCAATATAAAAATATTAACAAGGTATTTTACCTATTTTTTCTTTTTCCTGAATGTCTGAAATCTGATGTGACACTTGAACACATCGCAACTCTGACTCACTTCAGGGAGACAGCTCATGTGACGAGCGGCTACCACACAAGACAGCCTGGCTCTAAGCCCATCTTTATGAGTCTTCACATTTAAGAATAAATTCTTTTGGGAGGTTCTTTTTCAATCACAGAAACAAAGTACTAAGTCATTTTTAACCTTCCATCTAATACAGTAAGAGTAAAGATAACCTTCCTGCATCCTGCTACTTACCCACCTTTGCTCACATGCAAAGTAAATGACCTGTGGCTGGAGAAACTAGAGCTGACTGGCAGGCAGGGCTGCATCAGAGGCAAGTGCTAGGACAGGGACAGCCCCGAATTACACAGCTCTCTAATTTTCCTTTTGGAAAACAAATACATAAGCAGACAATGAAATAATCTTATTCCTCAAATTCATATCCTCAGAATTGAAGTTAAATCAAGTAGTGACATGATTAAAAATGACCATGAAAAGTTGGGCCCAGTGTCACACACTTGCAGTCCCTGGTGCTTGGAAGAATGAGGCAGGAGGAACACTTGAACCTACAGGTTTGAGAACTGCGTAGTCAAAAGAGTGAGACCCAGTTCAAAGGGGAAAGAAAGACGGCTAGTAGGGCAGTCACACTAATACAAAAATCCATAAAAAGGGTAAATGGTCAGCAATAGGGGAACAGTTAAATAAATTATGGCACGCCTACTCAAAGGGATGATATGCCTGCCATCATTAGGTCTATGATTGTGAAGATGATAGAACAGAACAGAAAAATGTTTAGACAGTAAAAACAGTATAAACTATGACACTAAGCCTAATTACAACTGTAGCAAATGTAAACAGGCTACAGTAACGGCCTTATCTCTTCAAATGCCTTTAATATCCCTATATTTTACATTTAAATTAAAATACGCAAGAATTACAAGAAAACCCTTTTTAGTCATAGGCAGTAGCACTGCCAGATGCATTATTAGACTCATCCTTACAAATGAGCAGGCAGGGAAGTCAGAAAGGACAAATGTATCTCTAGCTCCTGAGTACATCGGATGAGGCCCATTATGTGCTTTTATGTGTAGAAAGCACATTCACCCTAGTCGCACAGTCCGGACTCACAAGAGCCTGGCATTTCATGGGAGTTGTTTGCACAGGGCCCGGGAGATGAGAAATACGGGATGTGATGGGCAGGGCCCAGAACGTGGGGACACCGCAGGATGCACAACAATCTCACTGCACGGAAAACAAAAGGGAAGCCGAACCCAGAGAGCAAAGAGACTGCAGAAACGCTGACCAAACACCAGTCTAGGAACTCCACAGAGACCCTGGGGAAGAATATTACAAGACAACAAGTAAAGGTTGGGAAAACTGGCTACCTGGTGGAATTAGTAAGTTTCGATTAATTTTCTCAAAATGGGATGATACGTTAAGAATTTTTTTTTTTTTTTGAGATTGGGACTGTACTCACTTTGTAGCCCAGGCTGGCCTCGAATTCTCAGTAATCCTCCTGCCTCAGTCTCCCAAATTCGGGGATTACAGGCACGCACCACCACATTCGCTTGTTAAGGAATTTTGTTCTTGCTTTTCTTTGGATACTGGGGATCGAACCCAGGGCCTTCACATTGACCTAAATCCCTAGTTTTTGTTTTTTTGTTTTTTGCTTTTTTCTTTGGTTTCTTGAGACAAGGTCTTGTTAAATCACCCTGGCTAGAGTTGAACTGGGGATATTCCTCCTGCCTCAGCCTCCCACTATGTTGGGATTAGAAGTAGCTGCCACCACATTCTGTTTGTTGTTGCACTTTAAAGCTCTTGTCCTTTAGAAGTTCATTCTGAAGTATTTACAGGTAAGATGCTTGGGTAACTGAGATTTTCTACAAAATAATCCAGGGCAGCAGTGCAGAAGGAAGTCTTGGTGGTTTAGAGAGATGGAATAAGACTAGACACCAGCTGAAAATCAGGACACAGTGGGTGGTCACACTCTTCTATTTTCCTGGAAGTTTAAAACTTACACAGTAAAAACTTGTTTTAATTGGTGTTTGGAATGTGACTGCAAACTCCCAAAGGAATGATTAATTGTACAGAGTATAATACACAGACCTATTTACTTATCTATTTATTTATTTTGTTTTCTTTAAGACACGGTTTTGCTATGAAGTTCAGGCTGGCCTTGAACTCACCAGGTAGCCCAGGCTGGCCTCAAACCCATGGCAAACCTCTTGCCTCAGCCTCCTGAGTACTGGGGTAACAAGCGTACACCATCATGCCTGGCTTACACAGACCTACTTAATGCAAAATGAAGATGAATGATGAAAGGCACCTACTCTAAGGATCTAATCACCAGTTTCAGTGTGCTTAGGGTTCCAGGAACACAAGTCTCTCCCTACCAGGAAACCCATTAGCAACAGTGGTGCCAGCTCCTCCTCCTCACAGCTGGCACATCCCAAGGCTCCAGATATAGAGACAGAAGGGTCTGCAAACAACCAAACTAAGAGGACTAAGAGGTTGGCTTCAGGTCCCAGTGAGAAACTCCAACATCCCTCCCGGAGAGGAAGCACAGCTCTCTCCTAAGTCTGCCTACTTTTCAAGCTATCTCTAATATCTTTTCTATTAAGTAACAGGAGGGATAAAATAGTTGAGTCAGATATCACAATGAAGTCTCAACTGCAAAACTATTATGCAATGGTATTAGATTATTAATGGGAAAGTATTATTTCTTTCCCTTGGTATCTTTAAAAGGAGAAAACACCTGTCTGAATTAGATGTCTTAGTGGGAAGCAAACAGTAGCGGTAGTTAATTTCTCAGACTAGAATCTCAGTGACCAAAACACTCACCAATCACAGACAGCCTGCCCTTGCAGGCTACCCAAAGGCACGGACGGTGGAGGCAGCGCTATGAACGCTGTCAGGGAAGACAGGGCGAGAAAGCAGGCCACCCTGAGCCCCTGCACAGTCTGCAGCTGAGGCGGTAACACAGTACCTGATAGGGTGGTCTCCACAGGTCTTGGGTCGCTCCATGACTGACACCCATTTGTCATCATAGCTGAAGAGGGACAAGTCCAGGTAGGGGCTGCCACTGTAAGACTGGGCACTGATGGGGAGCTGACCCAGCAGCCGGCGTACCGCCTCTGTGTGCCCTCCATACTTGGCATTTATAATCGTGTCTTTGAACCTAAAATAAAGCACCCATGAGGAAGGCTTTCTCCACAGCTGCCTGGAACTTTAAATAGAAAAACATGAATTTAAACAGCACTCATCCTCTAAATAAAGATTAACCCTACGTATTGAATGAAGACAGAACTCTTTTTTTTTTTTCAGTACCAGGGATCAACCTCACAACCTCACATTTGCCAAGCAGGTGCTTAAGCTGCTGAGCTAAATCTCTGCCCAAAGATAGAACTCTTTTATACAGCAGAGTCAAGGTAGGTACAGACACTCTTAAAAATGCAGGAAACAGAAATGTGAACATTAAATTACTGTAGAGAAGTTCCCACCAACTCTACAAACAAGTTTCAGACAAGTGTAACTTGTCTACAACAACTATTTGTGCTCCTTTTGATAACAGCTCAACTAGGAAAAGGAAGTCAAGAACTTACTTTCCTCAAATAACAGACTGAATTAGGAAGGAGGGGAGGAACACGGGGGATCTGGAGCAGAAGCTGCCTCTCTGCCTTTCCTTAGAGCCCACTTCCCCCAGACCCTGGACAAACTACTCACTCTGTGTTCAGAGAAAAAGCGACCTCCACAATGCTGCAGGTTCCTGAAAGAACACTGGCAGGCACAGAGTTGCACATCTACCCACCTAATACTGCTTATCAGGAGAAAGCACTCAGACAGGCAGGCGAGTCTCTGTGACATCCAGTACTTTCTTGTCTAAGACAATGAAAACTTTTAAAACCTAATGGAAAACTACGATTTTCAAAGATTATATGGTAGCAGGAAAACTGTTAATCATAATGGTAAGCAAAAGAAGTGAGCTATATTAATTCTGCCTATAAGGTAAGATTAAAAACACAAAGAAAATAAAAAGCCTTTTTTAAAAAAGAAGACTGCCAGAAATATGTTAAGATGTTAATAGTTGTATTTGAGTAAGAGATTCTGGGCTTTCCTCTCTATTTTTTGCTTTCCTATACTTTCTCAGGAAATGATGAAATTTTAACAACGTTGTGTTTAGCAATCAGCTTGCAAAAACACTTAAGAGTGTAACAGTGGGCTCTCATGAACCAGCATAAGCCACCGCCAGCAAGCACGGGACAGCCTGGGCAATCTGGGACGTGAGGCCTTGGAAAACTGCCCCTCGAGTTTCTTCCCTTTCTTCTTGTATGGCTGCTTCTGAAATAGCCACACACTGGCTTTCATGGGCAGATCCTCTCACTTTTCTTTTTACTGCTTATTTCCTGTATCTCTTTATTCCATTTTCATAGAGTTCCTTGACTATATCTAACGCATTTTAAGTTTTCAACAGCTTCCCACTTCTAGGAATGCTCCTGTCCCTCCACTTTGAATTCTTTCAGTAAAAGCAGCATTGCCTCTACTCCTTGTTCCTTAATTCTACTTAAATTTGGTCATTTTTAAGGTAAAGACTCTCATCCTTAGTGTCATTTTTTTTTTAAACTTTTGGACATACAAGTGACTCATCTTATTTTAATCAAGATTACCATAAAATTCAGCATTTTGAGCCATATGTTCACAATAAACAAAAAATAACTTTGCTTCTATATATACTGCTTTTAATAATAAAGTACAAGAGGGTAGTCCACAAAATATGTTAAGATAAATTTCTGTAGGGGAGACAGAGTGATATATGAACTTTAAAATATGAAGAAGCGATGTAAAAGTTCCAATATATAGGGAATAATTTGCTCTGTATTTTCTATATAAGACAATTTGAACACCAAACTACTAAGGTATTTAGATTGCTTTGCCTATACTAAAATAGTGTTGTAATATTTTTTTGTGGCTCTGGCAATTAAGCACTAATTTTATTTTTAAATGTCAATATTTAATATACACTACAAATGGCATTTTCTACAACCTTTTGAAATTCAGTAATAATAGTTTGAAAACTTGAGAATTTAGTTTAAAAATATCTGAGAGAATCTACAGTTTTGCAAAATCCTCTGGTAGAATGAAGCAAAATTTTCTTCAAAGAGCCACAGAGCTAGAATTTGCAATCTCTGTCTTCAACCTTTATCTTCTTTTCTAGGAGCTAGCTGTTTTCTGAAAACTATTTCAGAATACCTCTGGAAGCTATTGGGAAACAGTTTTCAGAAAAAAGTTTTGTCCAAATCCTTTACTCATTCAACAGACACCTATGAGCTCCTCCCCCATGACAGACACTGGCCTTGGTGTTAGAGACGCAGCAGTGAATACAACGGATAAAAGTTCCTGCCTTCATGGAGCTTACCTTCACTCCTGGGCTCGTTCCTCACCACCACCTCCATGACCACTACCACCTCCACCACCACCACCACCACCACCACCAGAAAAAAGGAAAAAGGAAAAGAACGGAGCAGGGCAGGAGGTGGTGGGAAGGAAGAAAAGGAAGGATAGAGTTCATTCCATAATGAAAACAGTAAAATCTGAGCCATGTTATACTGCCAAAAATTCCCATAGAGAATAGAGATGTTAAGGCAGATTATATGTACCAGAGAAAAAGGAAAAAGCAATCGGTAATCTGAGTATTAGTATTCTTCTATTTCCAGTGAGGGGATCCTTTTACATAAATATGATACCAGTACATTAGGATATCTGCTTGACTCATTCATTTTTCCCAACAGCAGTAATGCTTATTCTGATTCATCCATTTACTGTGGTCTGGTCTATCATGGGGCCCAGACTAAGGATAAAATAATTTAAGTGTGTGAAACCCAAAGAGGCCCTTCCTCACAAGGGCAGAACTGAGCCCAGAGGAATCACTCCTTTCACAATAATGTACTAAGGTAATTGTTAGAAGCTCTAGTTCAGAAGAGGACCTTGCTAACTGCTATTGTCTGTTTAGTGGTCCAGGTATTTTGTGAAAGAATTCCAAAAGTCAGTATTTGAAAGTCTCTTCTTTGGGTTGGTTTGTTTTCCTAGAGAAAATTACTCTCGCCCAGGGCTATAAGCCTGGATGCTGTATCTGGGAAGCCAGATGGGAGTCTTGCCCAGTGAAATGTCACTTTCATTAATTTCAGTTTTTAGTAATGATGCTTCTCATTCCATTCTCAGCTCTGTCTCATGAACTTGGCTCGATTTGTTGAAAGAATAGGGGCCAGGAATTTAGCTCAGTGGCGTAAGTGCCTGCCTGGCAACCGCGAGATCATGAGTTCGATCCCCAATACTGCAAAAATAAAGACTAAACTTGCAGCCCTTTAAATGACTTAGTTTAGGGCAGTGATCTAAAGGATCTGATTTGATACTTTTAAGAACTTACCAACCCTCCTGATTTCAGCCTGGGTACTTCACAGGTACCTTCAGAGGTACCCTGGCCTCCAACTTTCTTATCCTTTCCACAATTCTCTGGCTTTTGTAAGGTAAACATGTTTGTTGATGACTAAATTTTACAGCCCTCAGTCTGCTAGGTCAGTTATCATTCATCTGTTGGCTTTTCAGCTTCCAAAACTTTCCTGCCTCCCTATGTCTCCTCTCTCATTCTCTTTATTCTTAGAGATTTGAATCTTTTATTTCTTTATTGTTGTTTTACTAGAGTTGGCAAAAGAACAGATAAATACATGTGTTCAATATATCACATTTAACTAAAAGTTCTAAAATCATTTCTTTAATTATTCTTTCAACAAATATTTAAGTGCTTGACAAAGCACCACTAGGATGAATAAATAAACAGACACAGTATCTTTCTGCAAGTCATGTATGTTCTAATAAGAATTCAATACACGGGGGCTGGGAATTTAGCTCAGCAGCATAAGCGCCTGCCTTGCAAGCAGACAGTCGTGAGTTCGGTACCCGGTACCGATTAAAAAGAAAAAGATTAAAAAAAAAAAAATTCAATACACAAATAATTTAATTCCAGGGGCCAAGGATATACCACAGCAGCATAAGCATGTGCCTGACAAATAATTTAATTCAACAGGTGTCAAGACAGAAGTTCAGGATGACAAAAAGGGCTGGTTACAGTAACAGGCAGACCCAACCAAGGCCTGGTGGGCAGGGAGAAGAGGAGAAAGGGTCCTGGAGAAAACAACTATGGGCCTAACCTCAACAAGTTAAGAAATTTTTTTCTTTAAAGTTAAAGACTGCTAAGCCTGAAGAAGAGCTTACCGGCGCTGGATCTGCCTTGCAAAATTATTGCTAGAGGCTGAGCAGGGAAACTGGACTTCACTGTGCAGAGTAGCATTGCGGAATAGATCGCAGAAGTTCTCAAAGAGCTCCAGAAGTTCATCTGATGTATTTTCAAACACAGCGATCACCTCAGTTGTCACCATATTGTACACCACAAAGAAAGATGCCTGCAGAAGAAAAGCGAGTGCTAAGGAACAGCTAGGTGTAAAGAAATGCCTAGGAAATAGCACTTGGCTTAAAATCCTCACCACCCAAATAAAACAAGTGAGCACCTCTGCTCTAGAACCAAGGTGGACGCGTGACTCCTGATGGCCAAGACAGGAAGCACCAGACGCCTTATCAATAGACAGCCTCAGTGTGGACAGATTTCCCACTGCTTCTGTCCTGCTAGAATTACAGAGTTGGGCAGCACATTTGTATAAAAAGATTTCCAACTCCTCAATTCAAACTGCGCAAATTCGGTATTTTTCATTCCAAATGTTTATTCCTTACTTGCTTCCCAACCCATTTTGAGATTTAAAAAAAAACTTTTTTAAAATGCCAGATTTAATTTTCTTTCCTGCTGAGAAAGTGATTTGCAGCCTGGGGCTGCCTGTTGGCAAATGATTTTCTCTTGTATGTGTACAGTTGAAAGTCCAATTCAGGGGTATTTATTTTTCCCTCTTAATATTTCTAACATGCAGAGAGACGTCTTAAGTACATTGTGTCCTAAAACTGCTCAAGCAAGTTGTATCCATGCAGGGTACTGCTGCTGAACAAATGAAAAATCAGAGAGACATTTTCCATTTCTTCCTTCAAAATGTTCTTTCAGCCCAGAGTATTTGTAAAATACATTTGAGGTTTGGAGCAATTAAGATCAGAGGGGAACCTGAAAAGCATTCAGATGCCATAGGTGGCAGAGTTACTACTTTTTCTGAATGGGCCCTGGAGAGACAGCCCTCTTCCTTTAAACCTCCAATGCTCTGCTTCTCCCACAGGAAGCCCCAGGAACCCCTAATCTTTATCACAGTGAATGTAGCAGTGTGAATTATTCTGTAAGCTCTCAACAGGACTCTAGAAGTTTTCAGAATACTGGGATTAGTATTTCACCCTGCTCTGATTGAATTTAAATCTCCACTACCAATTTCTGGAGCCTTTTGGCCCACCTGTTGTATTAGTAATTAGTCCTTCCCAGAGGTCCTATTTCATAGCTTTTGCAGTCACCTGGAAATTAAATTTGGCTTTAAATTAAAAAGGCTAGAAAGCAACCTGAGAATAATGCCCATAATGTTACCAAGGCTTTGTGTTTAGATGTACTTTTTACACACCGACCTTATTGGAACTGATCAAATTAAACTGGGGGAGGAGAGACGAGGCCAACTGGGGCAGAGAGATTGGGTGTAGAGTTACAAACTCTGCAACTAAAGGACACAGTCTTAGTAGTCCTTCTAACTACATCTTATTGTAGCTACCAGAAAAAAAGGTCACCTGTTGGCAAAGGACAAAAGGATAATCTCAAGTGCAGAGATCACAGACAACTTATTCCATCTTAAAAAAAAGAAGGTAATTGTAGCTCAACCTTAAATAAAAATTGACTTATGTCCTCTCTATAGTCCCAGACAGGGTTTAATTATATCATGGTTTTACTAAGATGTCTCGTAATTATGTGAATATGAAATTACACAGTGATCATCAGCCTTGCCTCCAAGGCAGACTGGAAAATAAAGAACAGAAAGGGACAGATTTTTAAAGGACTTTCTCTTTTGCATTTGAGTGCTCATGCTCATTGTCAATGCCAAGCAGCCAGCTTGATTAGCAGTCTTACAAAACCAAAGCAGAATTATTTAAAAGTAGTCAGCTTTGACTTTACGGCATCTGGGTCTCCATCTCCAGGTACTGAGACTGCTCCCAGAAGAACAAGGATGACAATCACACAGGTGACTGACTACGCACCGTCGGCTTAAGATTTACCTTCTACCTGTCCAGATCAATGAACATGCTCAGAGGGAAAGAAGCTTGTTTTAAGTTTGGGCCGTAGGACACCAACAATTTAGACAACATAAAATGTGTAGTCCTGACAGGTACCTAGTGGCTGCAAGAAACCATGCCATCTCCAAGGAGACAGACAGCGTCAGGGCAGGAGAACTCACCCATACCTGAGACGGGTCTGTGACCCTCAGAGTCACCACGTCCTCACTGGTGTACTTGATAAACAGATGGTTCTCGTCCAGAAGCTGCATCTTCCACATGCGCAGCTGCCGCAGCTGGTCAAAGTACTGAAAGAAACGCCTCTTGGCCACTGCACTGCCATCCTGCTCTGCCCGGCGCCACAGATAAACAAGCAGCCGATGCTTCAGGGAGTTGATGAACGGATCCCTGAAGGGGTTGGCCATGCCTGTCTGACTGTCCCGCTGCACCTCAGGGAAGACAGCCGACACAGTGAGCAGGTCATCCTCATAGCAGAAGCGGCCTATGGTCCGCACGTCAATGAAGGTGCCTTCAGGGGTCACCTGAAAGACATGGATGGTCTGCTGCTGCACAGACAAGATGGCCAGGATGTTTTTATACAAGTACAGCCCTTGGTTGTGTGACAGGACCACTTTATCACACTTAAAGGTGCGCGTATCACACAAGCGGCCAGTGTGAAGGTCAATGATGTGCAGGGAATAGTCCTCTAGTGGGGACCGTGGGCTGGGGGTCACTGACTCACTGTTGCGATACACTTCATAGAAAGGAGGGTGGGGCTCATCCGGGAGGTAGGCCGCAGAGCCCACAATGACACACCGGCAGTCATCGGTGAAGAGGCTACACTCCCGGTTCAGGTGCTCGCCATTGGCCGCAACATTGGTAATGTGCAGCAAGACAAAAAAGCGTTCGAAGAGCCGGCCCCGGATGTTGACTGACCGCTGGTCATTGCCATTGGACAGGATCTCCCCCTCATATCCCTGCAGTAAGTCTTCTGCTGCCTGGCAGCCCTGGTACTCGTAGATTTCAAGGGAAGTCTGGTCAGAAGAGAAAGCAATAAAGTAGCGTCCATCAGGTGAGAATTTACGTAAGAAACAAGGTGGCTTTTCAACGTTGACAACTGTGAAGTTGGGGAAGACATTTTGGTGAAACACTCGGACCTGGTGCCAGTGGGTACCTGCCTTGCCTGAACTGATTCGCCGACGTTCCAAGCGATGAATGACATTCTGGTTTTGGATTCTTCGAGGTTTGATGGTGGAAACATGATGATCCATGATCACATTTCTGCATGGAAAATACAGCAAAAGTTAAGAGAGTAAACAAACAAACAATGTATATATGTCTCGTCCTATATTTTCTTTTTTTTCACCCTAGGCATTCTAAACTTGACAGTAATCAGCATTCCTCTTTCACTAACTGTCAGAAAGTGGTGCTGACATTTTGGGTAGGGGGGGTCTTTTTGAGACAGGGTACCACTATGCATTGCAGGCTGGACTTGAACTCATGTTGTAGCCCACCTGGCCTTTAACTCACAGCGATCCTGCTGTCTCAGCCTCCCGAGTGCTGGAATTAAAGATGTGCACCATGGCAATGTGTTATTTCTAAGGCTAGAAACAGGTGTGAGAAAGGACATAGTTCATAAAGAATACTTTCCAAGCATGCTAACAGTAATGATCAACAGAATAAACACACAAGTGCCTCACATTTGAACAGTACAAATAACAATCACATTCCATGTACACTCATACAAGCAAAAATATTTACTAGACTGCTGAAATTACCTAAAGCAATCTGCGGGATCCAAAGCAATCCGTGTCAAAAATCCCACTTTTTGCAAAAACAGAAAAATTCATCTTAAAATTTATGTGGGATCTTGTGAGACTCCAAATATTGTTGAAAAATAACAAAAATGGAGGGCTCTATTGCTTGATTTCAAAATATATTACAAAGTCACTGTAATCTTAAAATCCTGGTACTATTAGACCAATGGAAGAGATAGCCCAGGAAAACCCTCATACATGTGATTAAATGGTTTTGAGAATTATAGCATTCAGCAAAGGATACTTTTAAAAAATATGTATATTCATTTGCAAAAGAGAAAAATGGACCCTTAAACCATTACTAAACATTAACTCAAGATGGATTAAAGAACTAAACATCTTATCTGTAATATAAAACTAAAAGAAAACATGGCAGAAAGCTCCATGACACTGGATTTAGCGATTTTTGTGGAGGGGAAGGGGAATAGGACACCAAAAAGCACAGGCAACAAAAAAATAAACAAATGAGAATACATCAGTTTTTAAAACTCCTGTTTATCAAATGACATAGTGTTCTCAACAGAATGAAAAAGCAAACTACAGAATGCCAGGAAAAATTTGCCAATTATATATCTAATAAAGAGTTAATATATAGATGCTGGGCATGGTAGCACACACCTGTAATCCCAGCACAGAGGACACTGAGGAGGAGGAGGATTGCTGCCAGTTCTAGGCCAGCCTGGGCTATACAGTGAGTTCAAAGTCAACCTGAACTATGTAGTAAGACCCTGTCTCAAAAAACAAAACCACAGAAGAGTTAATATCTAGATTATATAAAGAGCTTCTAGACTTTCAACTAAAACTCATTAAAATCCAATTTAAAACTGGCAAAGCACTTGAACACACATTTCTCCAAAGACATACAAATGGCCAAAACTGCAAATGATAGGATGTATTATCATTTATCATCAGAGAAATGTAAATCAAAGCCACAGTGCAGTGGAGAGGATGTAGCTCAGTGGACAGTCTCTTGTAAGCTATTCCTCTGGGCCAAATCTAACCCACCTCCCTGTTTGTTTATTCGAGATGGGGGTCTCACTGTTATCCAAGCTGGCCTCAAACTTGTCATTCTATGTGTATGCCACCAAGCCCTGCCTCGCTTTTGTAAACAAGGTTTCACATGAACACAGCCATACCCATTCATTTACATACTGCCTAAACCTGCTTTTGCCCTAAGAAAGAAGAAATGAGTAGGTGCGACCAAAACCACAAGGCTCATTGCCCATCTGGCCTTTTACAGAAGTTCTCCTGGCTTTGCTAAAACCTATTTTACCTATCAGTTTAATCATCACTTCATCAGGGCAACCTTCCTTCACTCCTCCATTAAATAAAATTCCAGTATAGCAGTATACTTCTCCTTCACCTGTTGTTATATATACAACTCTGCCTCTGTATTTTATTTGTGTCCATGGCCTTCATGAACCAGTGAAGAGCTCTACAGGTCCAGTACACAAACATCATATTCCATATGCTCAGCAGGGTTTTGACACACAGCAAACATCCCTTCTCAAACACTGGGCCTGAATCAAGAGATCTACAAATGTATTTCCCCCAGCCCAAGTCAAAACTTCTCAAATTGCAACAGGAATGTCATTTCCTTCAGGAAGTCTTCCATGTCCCCTAACTAAATCCAAACTTGCCATTGTTTGTCTCCTCCACAGTAAATGTCACAATCTGTGTTTATACTTTCACTTGCATGGTTGTTTAGCGTTTGATTCCCCTGTTAAACTGTACTCTCCGTACAGGAAATAACTATGGCTACTTTGTTCACCTCGATATTCTCAGATCCCAGCTCTGGTGCTGCTGCCACAAAGTAAGCATCTCAGTCCTCTACGGAATGGAAGAAGAAAGTCTAGCTGAATAGGGCCACTAACTCACCGTATGGCACTAAGTTCTTTGCCCTTACTAAGTATCACTTTCCCCACGGCAGAAGGTGCACCTATCCCTCAGTTCCTTGAGATGGCTTGTAGAAAGAGTAAAGGATGTCAAGGGGCGGACAAACACGCCTAAGGGGGCGCCCCCGGAAAGAAAAGAACGGGGCGGGGCCTCAATGGGAAGAAAATAGTGTGGGACGGCTGGGGGTCTTGGGGCCTCGATGTCATGCAGGGAGGAGCATCCCAGGGAACGTCTGACTGGCTTGGAGGCTGGGCCAAAAATAATAGGTCCTCACCTGTCAGGTCCTGGCTCAAGGGGCCGGGGCGAGGGATACCCCAACCTACTCCACGCACACCTCCCCCGGCCCCGCCCCCGCCATGCTTCGGGACCGCGGCGCCCGCGGCTCACCGTCCCTGCTTCCGCTGGGCAGCGGAAGTGCTGAGCAGTGAGAAGGGAAGTGGGGAAGAGCGCGGCACCACCAGTTGAGGAATGTTGCAGCGCACCCTAGCGCCCGGAGGAGGCGTGAACCCATAGCGGCTACAAAGGAAAAATTAACCCCGCGCTCTAACCTGGGCATCTCTGTAATCTCCTACGGCAAAATCACTGCATCTGCAGGGCACGTTTTCAAAACCATGAATAAGAATTAACTTTTCAATTTGAGATTGGATGCTCCGTTTTTATCAGCTGAAAAGCCATCTCTCTATTGTCTTCTATATATCGAGTGCCTTGTGCATGTAGATTGTATTTATCTTACTGAATATGTGTTGCTGGCACATATTGGTCGTAGTGTGAAAGCTCTCCTCACTAACTTAGTCCCATAGCCTTTACTTGACTGTTACTTATGTTATCTCATTCACTCTCTTACATGCTGCTGGATCCCTCGGGCCTTTTCTTTGTCCTGTGCAGCTGCAGTCTGACCCCAGATATTCCTGCATAAGCCTCCTTTGGATGATTCAGGTCTCCCTGAAAATATCATCTTTTTTGTGTTCATTGGTTTGATTTTTGTTGTTTGAGAGTTTTTGTTTTGCTTTGCTTTTTGCCTGCTTTTGGTGCATTGGCTAGAAACAAACCCAAACAAGCATCTCTTAAGAAGGTTCCCATGACCACCATAACATGGTATTTCTTTATGATCTGAAATTACTTCATTTGTTGTTTGTTTCTTTGTTCTGCTCCCTAACTCTGGAATATAAGTGGCAAGAGTAGAGATTGTGTTTTTCTTCCTTAATACTCTCACCTAGAACAGGGTTTGGCATCTTGTAGGTGCTCAATAAAACTATTGACAATAAAGAAATGGTTCTGCCCACTGCAGTGCCACAAAGAATGTTTGTTGACTATTACAGTGAGGAAACTGATGCTGACGGAGGATAAGTGGCTGGGAGATGTAGAGTAACTGAGAGGAAAGAGCACAGGTTTTTGGCCCACACTTCACACTGCCAAGTCATTATCAGGTCTAGTCTCCTTTTCCTGTCCTGGGATATGAAGATTTGACCTGCCTTAAAAGTCATTGGAAGAGTTAGAGGCATTAAAGTACAGGCACCAAGCACTATGAAGTTAGTACTACTTAAAAGACAATGCCTTACTTGCCGAAGATGAAATTGAGACCCCAAGAGTTTGTATATTCACACAAATATAAGGATGCAGAAATGTGCCTATAAACCTAGGACTTCCTTTTTCCAGGTTTATCTTTTCTAGGTTCAAATTTTGACTCTCTCATATGAGTTCTTCAGGATTTCAAGCACTCAATTGCCTTTTCTAAGGGAATTTATTTACATCTAACGTTGGACAAAAGATCAGTGTTATGGTTTATATTTAAATGTGCTCCTAAATTCTTGTGTGCTCATAGTGAGGGTTTAGGGAGGTGACTGGATCGTGAGGGTGTGACACTCATCAGTGGATTAGTTTTCCCTGACCTTAAAGTGTATATCTCTCTTTACTTCACTGATCTCTGCTTCTCTCCAGCAAGCCATAAACTGCTTCTCTCTGCGTGTCTTTCTTCCATGTGACCTTGCCATCTTCTAAATTAGATACTGAAGCTTTTACAAACTATGAGCTAAAATAAACCTTTCCTTCTTAAGAGTTTTGGGTGTCAGGTATTGCATCTCGGAGATGAGAATAACTAAGATAAACAGGCAATGAAGTTTGAGCTATCAAATGTTGCCTACGTGGAAATGTTTCAAGCCTGCTACCTCAGTTCTGGGCCAGAGATTGGAACTGGGAGTTACACAAACGCCAGTGGTTGAAGAATAACAGCATAATATCATTCTTGTGCAGCTGTGGCACTGGAGAAGTGAGAGAGAAATAGACACCCAGAAGAAGTTCTATCCTGTGTCACATTAATTCAAATCATATACAAATCAGTTCAATATGGATCAGACATAAATGTAAGGACTAAAACTGTAAAACTCTTAAAAGAAAGCATAGCATGATTCTTTATAACCTGGAGTTATGGAATGATTTCTTAGGTATAACAACAAAAGCACCAGAAACCAGAGGGAAAAAACCAGATACACTGAACTTTATCAAAATAAAACTGCTGTGCTTTAAAGGGCACTCACACAAAAGTGAAAAGACAACCCATAGAATAAGAGACAATATCTGCACATCATACATCTGATAAGCTTAAAAAATATAAAGAATCTTACAGTACAATAGAAAAAATACAATGCAATTGAAAAACAGACAAATGATCTGAATAAACATTTTCTTCAACTCCAATAAACACATGAAAATATACTCTCCATCGTTAGTTATGAGGGGAGCGCAAGTCAAAAGTACAATGAGTTATCATTTCACGTCTGCTAGGGTAGCTATCATTTCTTTTAAAAAGGAAAATACTAGCCAGGCATGGTGGTGCGCACCTGTAATCCCAGCACTCAGAGGCTGAGGTAGGAGGATTACCATGAGTGTGAGGCCAGCCTGGGCTACATAGTGAGTTCAAAGCCAGCCTGAACTACATAGGGAGACCATGTCTCAACAAACCAACAACAACAACAGTAAGACTAATAACAGAAAAATATGAAGTGGTGAGGATGTGGAATACATCGCTGATGGGAATGTTGAGGCCACTGTGGAAAACATTTTAGCAAGTCCTCAAAAAGTTAGACATCGGCTGAGGATTCAGCTTAGCGGTACAGCTTGTGGTTAGTGTACTCAAGTCTGTGCTTGATCCCAAACATCACAGAGGGGGGAAATACTTACAAGATGACCCAGAAATATCAGTTGTAGATATATAACCAAGAGAAATGAAATTATGTGCACAGAGAAACTTGCGTTCACGTAGAAATGTTATTCAGAATGTCCAAAAAGTGAAAACAATCTAAATGTCCGTCAACAGATGAATGGAAAAACAAAAGGCAATGTACATATTATTCAGCCATCTAGAAGAATGAAATACTGATATACATTGCGACACAGATGAACTTGAAAATATGGTGCTAAGGTGAGAGAAGCCAAACACAAAAAGCCACATGTATGAATCTGTTTATAAGAAATATCAAAACTAGACAAATCTATAGGAGCATAAAGTAGACGAGTGGTTGCTAGGAGTAAGAGAAGAGGGGGACAGAGAGAGTGGTGGCTAATGGATACGGGACTCCCTGAGGTGATGAAAATGTACTAGAATTGGATCATGGTGATAATTGTACACCTCTGTGAATACCACAGAGCTCAGCTATATAATTTACAACATGTATGTATCTCAATTAAAAAATGAAAGAAGCAGTTCAAAATTCAGATGACCTCCGTTTCCAAAACTGGGATGATCTGTGTGGCCAGTGCTGAGTGGACTGTGGGCCTCCAGCCTTGAAATGAGCCCTTCCTGGGGAGTGCACAGCACCCTCCTGCCACAGCCCTCCCCTCCCCACTGCAGGAAGACTGGACTTTAGCTCCAGTGTCTCCCAGGCGGGTCTGTTTTGTGGAGTATAGTAGTCTAAACCAGAATCATTCTGAAAGATTGAGTTCATTGTTCTTTCTTTTCTATCTTTGCATAAGTTTGAAATTTTCTATGACTACTACAAATAGGGTAGAATCTTCCTTCCAGCCTGCCACTTCTGTATCTCTTTACTGATCATCTTATTCTCCTGTTTGACCTGCAAGATGAGAGAGAGAGCATCAGGAGGACGCCCCCATCCCAATGGAGAGCCAATGAGTGCTGTCCGTGGCATTGGACTTTACGGAGACCACAGAAGAAGGGGCACCGGGCTTCCTCTTCCTTAATGATCGTTGGCTTGTGAGCCCCTCCTTTGGCAAGAAAGAGGGCACTGGACAGAGGCTGCTTCCGCTCAGCCTTCAATACTTCCTACTTCCGGTTCCTTAACCCATCTGTTCCTCGGCCTACTGCTTCCTGTAAAGTGAGGGTAATAATTCTAGTACCTGTACCGCAGGCTCCAGGAGAATAAAGTGAATTATTGCATGGAAAGCTTTTAGCACACTGCTCTGCACATATTTGGCCTTCAAGAAGGGTTAACGCTTGTTTATTCTGTTCTTACTAGGCACAACCACTTTGTCCTGGAGTCTTGAGGTCTGCCTTGTTGTCAAGGTCGTGAGCTTCTTGGTCATAAGGACCATGTGATCCTCCCAGCCTCCTGGCCAGGCTGGCGGTCCTAACTTGTCTGCTAGTGTCAGTTCCATCCCTGCATCCCTGGCTTGTGTCACTTTGTCTTTGGTGAGTCACTTGTCTAAGCCTGCTTTCTGATCTGTGACATGAGTATAGATGGGGTGGGAAGTGAGGTATGGGGAAGCCACTGCCTTTGTAAAAGGTCTCATTTTTATGTAAATTTGTAAATTAAATTATACATCACATCATGATGTGTCATTTTTAATTATACAAATGATACAAGAGATTCCTCACAAAATTAAAACTAGAAATTCCATTTGACCCAGCTATTTCCCTTCTAAGTATCTTTTCAAAAGAGTTAACATCATACCCAGTGATGTGTGTATATATATATATATATATATATATATATATATACCCAAGTTTATACCAGCACAATACATAATAGCTGACTCTTGGAAGGAACCTAGGTATTCATCAACAGATGAATGGATAAAGAAAATGTGTTATTTATACACATTCAGTACTACTTGGCCAGAAAGAAGGATAAGTTTGAGTCATTTCTAGGAAAATGAATGCACCTTGAAAAACAATGTTAATTGAAATAAATAATAAGCATCTCGTGGTTTATTCTATATGAGAAACTCAATATATAAACAAAATACAAAATAAAAGACAACAGGGGCTGGGGATTTAGCTCAGCAGCATAAGCACCTGCCTTGCAAGCAGGCAGTCATGAATTCGATCCCCGGTACTGATAAAAAAGAAAAAGACAAAAAAAAAAAAAAAAAAAAGACAGACAACAGGAAAAAGATAAAGGAAAAAATTATTGATATCCATCATGGACAATGTATCTGAAATTATACTTTGATTTAATATAATTGTGTTATGTGTTTTGTATGTTTTCTAGCCAGTTAGTTTGATTGTTAAGCCGTATGTATGATTCACTTTATAAAGACTTTTAAGATAAAAAAAAATTTGATTCTGGCCAAAAATAGGATGGAGGGGGAAGAAAACTAAAAGAATACAGATGTATTATGTAAGTGTACCAATTCCCCACAATGGATGTAATGAAACAGGTACTGATAAAAATTTAAAATAAACAAATAATATGTAAACAAATTACCCATGTAGAACTGCAAGCAACATAGAAATGGAGTAAAAGGTCTAACTCTTCCTTCACATGCCCAGTCCCATCTCTCCTGCAGGAATTTAAAGCTCCCTTCCAAGCCTTTCTGCATTAAATCTGTAAACAAAGAGTCCTATAAATAGTCTTGCTTCACTCTTGTCTTTGAACATGAGTGGATATTGCCTTACACACGGTCTTGCAATTCACTGTTCTTCTTTAAGGGATGTGTTTGGAGATTGTTTTAGGTCAGTACATAGAGATCTAACTCATGACACAGTTCCACAGAATGAGTGCCCACGATTTAATCATATTTCTATTTGTAAGCGCTGAAGTTCCTTCCAATTTTCACTCTTAAAAGATGCTTCAATAAATAATCTTCTATGCACCTCTTTGAGCACAAACATATGACGTATATTAGTAATTAAACCACTATGTCAGAAGTTACACATTTTTCAAGTTTTAATAGAGAATGCTGATTACTTTAATAGCAAATGTCATTACAAAAATTTCATGCTCTCATTACTGTACATCTTCACCAACACTTTATATTATATAGGTGCTACTGAAGTACCCACACTTCATATTATAAATCTTTCTTACTTTTGCCAGTTGCTTTAGCAAAAGATAACATTGTATCATTTTAATTAGCATTTTTCTGGTGAGAATGATTCTCCTCCCTCCCCACACTTATTGGGCGATTACATTTCTACTATGAGTTGCCTTTACATTATTTTTCTACTGGGAACTATTTTTCTTTTTGATTACTAGGAGCTATTTATATATTCTGGGTATTGATCCTTGGTTAGTACTGCAAACATTTTTTTCTATGTGAGTCTTGCCTTTGCTTTTAAACTCTGTTTATAGTGATGCCTGACCTCCCATGACTGTTCTTGCTATTTGGCAATTTACCGTGGATTCTTGGGTTGGGATGTCATCATTCTGCACTTCCTGGAAAATCTCTTAGCAGTAAATGAGGCTGAAGGTTCTTCTCCTTGCTGCCTTTCCCAAGAAGTGGACTTCATTTCACTCTCCCAGCTTTTATTGCTATCAGAGTATGATGTGGCTAAAGAGGCGGCAAAAGCATGGCCATGTGCCTTGTGGGTTACTTTGAGGACTGTGCTTTCAATCCTGAGAGAGAAAAAAAGCTATAGACAGAGGAATAGCATAAGCAGACATGTTTTAAAAGGTTTGCTCTGGCTGCCATAAAAAAGGGGACTGTTAAAAGACCAGGATGGAGGCAGACTAACCAGGAGGCTCCTGCAACAGTGCAGAACCTGCTGGGGGTGGTAGAAATGGAGGAACTGAGACTCATTCAAATTTGGAACACACGCTCAAGATAGAGCCTGCAGGACTTGGCCAATGGATTGAATAAGCATCGTGATCAGTTTGCCAGTTCCTGGACAAAATAGCTGACACCTACAATTTAAAAGAGGAGAGGTTGGGTCAGGGACTTAGCTCAGCAGCATAAGCACCTGCCTAGCAAGTGCAAGGTTGTGAGTTCCATCGCCGGTTACAAAGAAGAAGAGAGGTTTATTTGGCTGTGTGGTTTCAGTCCATGGACAGCTGGTTCCAAAGCAGAAATAGTATAGTGGAAGGGCCTGTTCCAGCTGTTTAACTCATGGCAGCCAGGAAGGAGAGGAGAAAAAAAGAGCAAGAAAAAGAGAGAAAGAGGACAAGAACACATCCCTCCTGGTCCCGCCCCCAGTGACCCACTTTCTGCCAGGCCCCTAACAGCACATTCAGCCTCGAACTCATCAACAGATGAATAGAACATAACATTCCCACAACCCAAGCACCTTCCAATACGTGACATTTCTGAAGGGCATTTTAGGTTTAACCCATAACAAAAGGAGACAAGAATGTCCCCAATGCTTCTGTTGAGAGAAGAACAAAATCGGCCAGGAGTGGTGGTGCTGTTTGTAATTCTAGCACTCGGGACCCTGAAGATTGCTGTGAGGATCTCTGCGAGTTTGAGGCCAGGCTGCTGTACATCGTGAATTCACAGCCAGCCTGAGCAAACAAACCAACAACCAACCAAACAAACAAACAAATAAGGAAAGAAAGAGGAAAAGGCATGAAATGTTTGTATTGGGCTAGATTTGAAGTCAGCGTTCCATAAATGGCCCATTTCCATTTGAGACTGTAGATCCCCAACGGCACATAGGCATCCGGCAAATATTTGCTGAATGCTGAGTCGGAGTTTTTTGCACAAACAGTAGCATTGCAGTCACTGGACGGTGCATTCCGTCCTCACAGCTCTCCAGCTCGCTCCGAGGTCCCCCCTCCTGTGCACTCGCTACCTTTCCTCTCCCCTGGGGCAGGAGCACTCAGTCTGCAGTCGAATGCCACCCTCACACTCCTGCCTCCTCTGTGCCTGAAGCATGAGGAGGATGGGGGAGGCACAGGCAAGGGGACCTAAAGGACTTGGGAGCGTCCTTCCACCCACCGCCATCCTTGGGTGGCTCTTAAGCCAGGCTTTTAGCAGCTCTTCTCGCTCCCTGCATTAGCCTTCAAGGAGCACATCCTGCTGCTGGAGCAGGATGAGAGGCCCTTGTGCTTTCTGTTCTTCTAGAAGAGTCTGGTAGAGCACTTCTCTCCTCTACATTCAGTGTACACGTTCTTTATCCTAAGTAAGGAGCAACCATCACCACCCATGGATCAAAATAATTGCAATCATCATTTAATAGACATATATTATGTGCCACATGCTCTGCCAGTTATCTCACCTGCAGTATCTCATTGAACTCCTTTTACAGCTTTGAGGTAGGTATCATTATCCCCACTTTGCAGATGCAGAAACTGAGGCTCAGCTTTACTTGACCCTGTTTGGAATCACCCGTGCTGTTCTTGTTTTGGGAGAGAATGACTTCTGGATGAAGGTCAATAGGAGTATGGCAGCTGCTATTTGGAGCACTTACTATTTCTTACACAAAATCACTTATCCATATATCAAGCTTCCTCTTGAGCACATTGCTTTTGTTCTCAGGCAGAAAAGTATGGGTTATAGTGTCACCTTGTGTCAGGCACTGTGATGGTGTGACAAGACCCAGGGGAAGTTGTGATTCTGCCTCAGGAAGCCTGGGGTCCAGCTGGAAAGACATTCACCAGCAGTCCCATTCACAGATGCAGTAAGTACTCAGATAGGGATCTGCACAAACCCAGAAGACTTAGTACTTCAAATGTGATGCTGCAGAAGCATCATGGAGTTGAGAGGAACCAGGCAGAAGAGGCCAGAGGTTCAAAGGTTCTGAGGGGGTAAACAGTATAGTATCCCTAGGCAACAAGGCATGGATTAGCATCCCTGAGTCACAGAGGGAGAAGTGAACGGTGGAGAGAGTGGCAAAGACTCTAAGACTCACCCTCCTCATCTCTAAGCAGAGACACCAGCATTGCTATAGCCAGCTCAGGACCTCTTCAATGCTTAGCCCTTTCCTGCTGTTTGCAGAAATATCCAGGCTGCCAAGTTTGTGTATAGGAGGGTTGAGACAGGGTCTCGCTATATAACCTAGGCTAGCCTCAAACTCATGGCTATCCTCCTCCCTCAACCCCCAAAGAGCTGAGAGTGTAGTCATGCACTATCACACCCAGCAAATCAAATCCAACTTCTTATCAACTGTTTGTTTCCATTCAACCCACCATTGCTTTCATGCCCTGGTGGATTTGGAACTTCTGCAAGGAGGGTGACCTGCTTCAAAGTCACAACTATGGCTTTATCCTACCTGGACACTGTGCTGAGAAAAATTTGTTAAATATATGGTTTCGATTGCCATATATTAGAAGCCTAACAAACACTTGTTGAACAGATGAGTTAGCTCGGACACAAAGCCTGAGGCACAGCTCCTAGGTTGGTTTGAGATGTGGGGCTGGTTGGAGGAAGGATGTGGGGCTTTGCAGAGGAAGGAGAGGCACTCCCACCGTGTAACAGAGCCTGGGCAACATTTTCCTGAAAACAGGGTCCCAAAGTGTCTCTGGGAGTCTCTATCCCCCCTCCCTCAGGGGCAGCACAAGGGACAATGGCAGAGGTGTGAGTAGCCAGGGATGGGAGTGCACACAATGTTCCAGTCCTGGAAATGGTTGCTCATATTGCTTTCGGGGAGTCAAAGGAAGAGTTGGGGGCAAATGAGGCAAAGCCCAAGGAGCATGAGAAATCCTAGCTTCAGAATGAAGTTTCTTTCTTCTCAAAGAAAGTAATGAAATTAGAGGTGATTGTGAGGCACAGAAGCTCGATAGCACCTCGGGAGGCTGCTCAGTGCAGCCAGCAGGGCTGGCTTAGGAGAGGAACAGCTGTTCCTCCCACTGGAACCAACAATCACTCCTCATTTGTGAGGGTTAAACAAACAATCCTCCTGAACCCAAACTGGTAATGGAGACAGCTGAGACAGAAGAGCCTTGAGGATGGCCTGCCCATCTACAAGGCAAGAAGCTCCTCCAACCACCACCCCTCTCCTGGGCTCTTCCAGATTTTGAACCTGCTCCGGGAGCAGGAGGCTTAAGGGCAGGGTGGGGTGCAGATGTGCTAGGGCTGACTTCCTGTCTACCCAAAGCCCACAGGAGCAGGCAGGAGCACAGGACAACCCTCCTTCCCTTTCCCTCTCTTATCTGGCCTTTCTCCTCCTGAGGATGCGGTAATAAGTAACTCGTACCATAGCGGAGACTGAAATGCACAGAGAGCCAGTTAGGAAGTACAGGGCCAAGAGGCTGCACACAGCAGGTGATCAGTTGGTAGAAATGTCCTGTGGTCACAGAAAGTCTTCAGGAAAGGTCTCTGATACTGATCTGTGGATCAGGAAACTGCTGCTGAACACGGAGTAGGTTCTTCAGTCTCTTTTTACAGTCACTGATCTCATCCTAAGGGCTCAGCCTTCACAACCTGACCACCTCCCCTAAGCCCATCTCTGGATACCTCTACACTGGAGATTAGGGTTTCAACAGGAAGTTAGGGAGGAGACAGAGACTTTCAGTCCACAGCACCTGGGTAATTAAAAGGCTGCACATTCCTACGTGGATCTATCAGCAGTGACTATTACCAGGAGGAGAAAGAGAGATTCACTTTCTCCCTATATTTATCTATGTTGTGAAAGAATTCATGATGAACACATTTTATTCCTACACTCAGAGAAGATTCATATAGATAAGCTTAAGATTTTAAAATAACAGGAAATGATGGCAAGTTTGGGGGGACACTTGGTTATTAAACTGCTCAATAGTCCCTTTTGCTTTCCATATGATGACTTTTAACAGTGTCTCAGCGAGACAAATGTTTCTTTCACATTACAGTCCAGTTGCACAGTGTTGTACTAAATTCGATTTGGCTCAGCAAGGCCTTTATGTGAGGATTGTCCATAGATAAGTGGTTGGGTACTGGAGCCGAAGGAAGTGGGATACAGGAGAACAACCAAGAGTACCCAGATACATACCATCTTCAATTTGACTAGAGCATAGGGTGGAGGAGTGTCTCAGGTACTTTTCTCACTGTTGAGACCAAATACCCAACACCCACAGTTAAAGGAGTAAAGGTTTACTTAGCACACAGTTTGTAAAGGTTTCAGCCCATCATCACTTGGCTCCAAGGCAGGTTGTCATCACAGAGGAGAGACAGTTTGTGTTAGACAGAAGATAACGAAACAAGGGACAACCATGGCTCTTTCTACCCCTTACATTTTATCCAGGCTACCCCGGGTGGGCAGCACTCACGTCCTTAACCCTGGTACCCTTGATCCTAGCATTGCACCATGAATCAACCTCAGTATCACACATTCTAGATCCAGCCACCTCTGAAAAAGATGCACTGCATGAGGCTTTGAGGGGAGACTAGACATAAGCCATAACAAGGAAGGAATTAGGTTACAAATAAAAGTCTCCACTGCTAGGACTTGGTCTACAGGAGAGAAAGGGGTGTGTGGGGGGGGGGAATAAATTAGGGGTTTAAGGGGATTCCAGCGACAGTCAGGAAGCCCTGGAGCAGTAGAAGGGTGGGTAGGGAAGGTGGAAACAGAGAGCTGAGGAGACCAGAGGCTGCGCCTGCTTGGAAGTGAACAGGCCCAGCCAAAGAGGAACAGCAGGGAGTGTGGGAGACCCCTCCTCATGAGCAGCAGAAGATAAGGAACAGGCTGATGGACCTCGCCCTCCAGTGCCCTGAAGAAGACTGTATAATAGGGCTGGTGGTTTCCGACTTGGCTGCCCAACAGACTCAATTGGGAGCTTTAAAAATACTGAGTGCCACTGAGCATGGTGCTGTATACCTGTAACACAGTGCTCTGGAAATCTGAGGCTGGAAGACAGTAAGCTCAAGTCCAGCTAGAACAACTTGATGACTTAGCCAAATCCTGCCTCAAACAAAAAAACTAAAAAAGGACTGAGAATGTAGACCAATGTACTGCCAAAAAAAAAAAAAATCATTACTGTCCGCTGGAGGCTGGGCCCCACTGTGCATCTGATAAGGTTGTTAAGTCACCTGGAACACCTGCCTGGCCATCTGGCACTTTTATCCTTCAGACTGGGCCACCAGGGCCTCCTTGCACCTCTTCAGGGGCAGTGAGTGGCAGGGGTACCAGACACCTGCTGGGGAAAGCGACCCCTCCCTTCAAGCCCCAAGGGCTTCTATGCAGCCTAGTGTGTGCCCAGGTGGCACTTGGGAAATATTTCTCCTTGTTAGGAGCAGATTAAGCTGTGGAAGTAGGGACCTCTCTAGGACTCCTGGTAGTTTAAACACAATTGATTCTCACTTCAGGGAGATAAGAGCCCTGGGTAGTAGAGGGGGGCGCTGGACAGGGAGAGTTTGAACAAGGTTTTTCTCTCTCCCTATCAGCCTGAATCTGAGCAGCAGCCTGGGGCTCATTAATCACCCCAAATGCTGGCCTTTAGAAACTTATCTGCTGTACAATCACCTTGTTCCCTCCTCTCTGGGCCCTGGAAACCATAGCGCTCAGAAAGAAAACACGGCACCTGTGTTAGAAAATCATGTTAGACTCTATCTAGTGGCAGACAACCATTAATGCACGCATCCTACCATTCTGATAGGGCTCTGATTTGTGTTAAGGAAAATCCAGCCAGGGCAGCTGGAAATGTCCTGTGTCCCAGGCTGGAAGACCGTTTCAAAGGTGCCTGCATTCGGAAAGCATCATTGACCTATATTCTTTAGTATCCTCTATGCACTACTCTTCCTGTTAGCCCTCTGTTTATAAATTGGACAGAAAAATAAACCTGTGAGGAGCAAAGAAACATATAGCTGACTGATGTTAAACTGTCAGGTGTGACAGTCCTGCCCGTAGCCCAGGCCCAGGGGGCACATCTGTGGTCTCAGAGACTGGATGTGTTCTATTGGACCAAGGCAGCGATGAGGGGGGAAAGAGTGGAATTTGAATGAGGGGACATCTCTACCATTGAATCTTGATGCTCCTACTTCCTGAGCTAGGTCACTCTGCGTGACCTAGGTCTCAATTTCCTCTCCTGCAACACAAGGATGATGTGGTCAGTGTTACTGGTGATGGTGAGGATCAAAGACAAATGGAAGCATCTGACCCACTGCAGACACTTGTCAAGAGGCAGTGCTCCTTCCTGTGCAACAGCTGGGCCTTCTTCCGCATCACCTGTCTGGACACGCCCAGCATCTGCAGTGAACTCCAGCAGCACTCAGCACCCAGCAGCACTCAGCACCCAGCTCCCTGCCCCTCCTCTCTCCTGCTCTGTAATTTTATGGTCCCAATCCTGACTGAGGGAGTCCTGTATAGGTCCATTGGCCCAGTATGGGCTCTAGTAGGAGCAGATCGGTCCTTTCCCCTGTCTATTCCTTGATGTCACTCTGCCCCTCTCTCTGAGCTTGGTGTCCTGGCCAGGCTAGTCATGGCCTGAACACCATATATGGGCTCAGAGACACTGGGTTGAAATTTCTACAGCTCATGAAGAGAATCTCAAGGCTACCAACCCTGCCAACAGAGACCAGAGGGTGGTGTCTCTAAGGGCCCAGGCATGGATGGGTACTGTGGGCAGAATGTTCCTATCCCCACAAAGTATCCAAGTTGCTAAAAGGAGCTGAGAGGCCCTTGGGAGGTAACTGGGCCACAGGTTGAAGCCCCCTTGAAGGGATTTAGTGTCCTTCTACTAAAGGCCTGAGGGACTCCTGTGAGGCTCCTGCCACATGCAACACAGTGAAGTGGGAACTGCCCAAGTATTAGGAAGTGGATTTTATTTGTTGCTTTTTATGTCTTGTTTTGTTTTGTTTTGTGAGACAAGCTCTTGCTCTGTAATTCAGGCTGGCCTTGAACTCATTAGATAACCAGACTGGCCTGGAACTCACAGCAATCTTCCTGTCTCAGCCTCCAGAGTGCTGGGATTTCAGGCACGCACCAAGGAAGTGATCTTGATCATACATCTTCCAACACCCAGAATTATAAGGAATAAATTCCATTATAAACTAGCTTGTCTATGGTATTCTAAAAGAGCATAACATGATTAGGTTAGACCTAATGCCTACACACTGAGCTACCAGGGCCCACGAGATGAGGAACTCCAGAGACTATCCCTATGGGACACAACCAGAGCATCAGCCTCACCAGCACCTGCCCTTCCCGCCCTGCATGGGCTCTCTTCCTACAATGCACACCCCGCCCCCCCCCAGACAAACCCTGTCCCCGGAACTATGTATACCCCAAAATGTTCCTTGCTCTGGAGCCTTCATCTGCTCACCTCTCAAGCCAACCAAAACTCAAATCCTTCTGCTGCATTAGTCCCCTATGCTGGGCCATGCTCCGTGCTCTGCCATGCTAAGAGCTGGAATTGGAATTTCATCTGAGCCTGGTGTCTTGGTTACTTTTCTGCCATTGCTGAGACAAAATACTTGGCACCCAAAATGAAGGAAGGAAAGGTTTATTTAGCTTATAGTTTTTGGAGCAAAAAGGGAAGAATCATGGAAAGAAGATCCTGTCCCTTATATTATATGTAGGCCCCACCCACTTGGGCGTGGCACTCACACTCTTAATCCCAGAATTGAACCATGAGTCATTTACAAACTCTAGAAGCCTGCCTCCATGACTGCATGAGAGTTTGAGGGGACATCCTGACTCAAACCATAACACCTGAGTAGCTCCAGAGGCAAGTCTTGCTAGAGTACTTGCCTAGCATACAGGAAACCTTTGGTTCAATGCCAGCACTGCACAAGAAAAAAAGAGTTTAGGCTGCAGATGTAGCTCAGTGGTAGAGCACTTAACCAGCATATATAAGGCTCTGGGTTCAACCTCCACTATCACCAAAACAAAACAAACAAACAAAATAACCAAATTTTTGTCTGTGAGCAAGTTTTAGACACAGACCCTTAAGAAGTCATGACCATTATCACATTGGCTCCAAGTGCCCATCTTAGGTTCTTCTCTGTGCTCTTCACACCTTTTCTCCATCCTGTACCACCCCAACTCCCCTTCAGGATTGATTCTTGCTTCACACTAATTAGGCCCTGCTTGGACCTTAACAGGAAGGAGAGCTTTGCCATTTTCTTTAAGAAAACCATCTGAGAGGCCGACCTGCTGGTGGTTGCCAGGCAACCTTGATGATCCTACAGAAAAGACAAACTCCAGAGTGTGACAGGGCAAGGGAGCCTAGTTAGCAGCTATTGAACATGAGCCTGCTCCACAGAGAGGTGTGAGAAAGTTCTAGCTGGCATTAGTTTCAATGTCTCTACTAACTCCCCATTCCCTGCAGTACTGGGGATTGAACCTAGGGCATTCACATTGAAAAACCTTCCTAGCCTTTTAAAATTCTTTCAAAATTTTGTGACAGGACCTCCCTAAGTTGCTAAGTTGCCTAAGTTGGACTTGAATTTGCAGAACTCCTGTTCCAGACTCCCAGAGTGTTGGAGTTACAGGTGTAGGCTGTCACATTCAGCTTTACTAATTTTTAAAAATGTACTATGTGTGTGTGTGTGTGTGTGTGTGTGTGTGTGTGGTGTTGGAGGTGCATACTCAAAGCGAGCTGGGAAGAGGTAAAGCAGTGTTAGAAATGTAGAGTAATCACATGAGACACTATGATGGCAGGATGATATACTGAAACATTGTGCTTTATCTATTTCTTCTAGGTTTCCTTCCTGCTCGTCTTCTAGTAGCTGGATAGGACTTGCCATCCCTTGTCCCAGAGCAGAACAGAAAGCAGAAACAGTGTGAGCAAGGTGAGGCTCAGAACAAGGGATTCCATAAAGAGTCTCAGGAGGGCGATCAGTGTGATGCTGGCAGGGAGGGATTTCCTAAGGTTAGGGAAGAGAGAGGTCTGTGGACCTCTGCTTCTCAAGAACCTGGACACTGTCCCCAGCTGTATACTTATTTGCACATATTTCTGCATGTGTAATATATGACAATAAAATTTAGTTAAAATCCAATGTGGAGATATTCATTTTTCACTCATCATGTTGGCAGAGCCAAACATTTGATGATGTATTAGATTTCTAAGAGGAAGCGGGGAAACCTTCTTTCACATGTTGCTGAAGACACTGTCGATTGATAAAGCCTCCATGAGGAGATGAGTCATCAGTATGTAGAGTAACTGAAATGCATATGCCTGGGGCCCAGAATTTCCATGTCCAGGAACTTACTGTAAAAACAATACTTGCATCTATATAAAGATGCAGACAGTTCCTGAAGCAGGATGGTTCAATTTATTTATTTATTTATTTATTTTACTTTATGATGCTGCAAAAGGAGGAGCCATATTTCAAACTTTAAGTTTTAAGCAGCTGGTGGTATTGCACCACTGTAATCCTAACATATGGGAAGCTGAGGAAGGAGGATCACAAGACTGAGCCAGGGCTGGGCAACTTTAGCAACTTAGCAAGACCCTATCTCAAAATTTAAAAAAAAAAAAATCAAAAACAGACTGGGGCTGTAGCTCAGAGAGAAATTCCTGGGTTCAATCCTCAGTACTGCAAAAAAATATGTATTTTTGATAGAAAATGATAGCTGATATATATATACACTTACACCTATTTTCCCAGACTAGCAATAAGTGAAATGAGCTTCTGTTATGCTGCTGGGTAGCGCTACTGCCCCAGTGAGCCATGTGGTAATGAGGGTGCACGGCAGTCCTCCGTGATGTGCAGGGTTGCTAAGCAATGATGCTTGGTAGGTGAGACGTATTAAGTAATTTTCAACATACAATATTTTCAATTTATGACAGGTTTATCAGAATGCATGCTCATCATAAGCCAAGGAGCATCTGCATAATACATTTTCATATCATTTCAAGACGAACACATTGAAAGCTAACCATACGTTCATTAGCAAGGAACTAATAGTCCTTACAGAAGAATCCTTTTCAATAAAATGTTCTGCTACTCATTAGATCTAATGAAGAAGCCCTTTATGTATTCATTTGGAATGACTGCTAATAATTTGGTTTGGTTTGGTTTGGTTTTTGGAACAAGGTCTCCCTATGTAATTCAGGCTGACCTTGAACTTGCTCTGTAGCCTAAGCTGACCTTAAGCTCATGATTCTCCTGCCTCAGTCTACAGAGTGATAGGATTACAGGCATGTGCCACATCACATGGCTCCAAATTTTATTTTAAATACAAATAAAAATTAAGGTATAGAACTATACATAAGGCATACTACCATTTTGATACCATAAAAAAGGGGAGAAGGATGTAAATATAAATAGTGGGCATACATATCTCCCTGAATGGATAGTCAAAAAACTGATAATATTCCATTCCTCCGAATGCAAGGAGTGGAACAGGGACATGATGGATTTTCCTTGTCATACATAAGAAATAGAACTAAAAAAGCACCCTTCTGAAGATTTTATCACTGAGCACATAGTGGTACTGATCGACAAGAGTGAGAGAAATTTAAAACTCTAAACTGAACATGAAACTATACTCCTGTGTGACCTGGATAGCTAAGACATTTTTTAAGAAGTCATGTGTCTACAGTAATGCTTATTGCAGTGAAGATAAATCAGGGGATAAAATCAGGGGACAAAAGCTGGGGCAGACACAAGATATTAGCAATATTTTAAGCTGTCTCCATACGATATTTATCAATCACAAAGGTAAAAATGACTTTGTAGTGGGTAAATCTGGCCAATATCACTTTAAGCAAGCAATCAAAGTTAACAGTATCCCTGATAATGAGAGGTCACCATCATGGAGCACCTCAACCAATGCACTGAAAAAGACAATTTCTCTTCCATAGTATTCTTCCCAGTCATGCGTGTTGTTAGTCTAATCAACAAGAAAACAGTACACAAACCCAGATTGAGAGATGTTCTGCAACATAACTTATCTTCGTTTTGAATTCTTTAAATGCCTAGGTCATAAAGAACAGGATAGAATTAAAATTGCCATAGATTGGAGAGTAAGGAGATTTGACACACAAATATAATGTGAGATCCTAAAACAAAAAAGGTGGAGGAAAGATACTAAAAGGAAAATTTGTGAAACTCTCATCAGGTCTTAGTTTCATTAATACCATTGTCAAGATGCTCTTTTTCTGGCCTTGTTAATTGATCAGTGATTTGTGAATATTTGGCATTTGAAGAAACTAACAGATACACATGGATCCTCTCTACCATTCTTACAATTTTCCTTTAAATCTAAAATTATTTAAAAATAAAAAGAACAAATGAAACAAGAAAAATGGAACCAAAAGAATGGAGGTTGGTGAAAGGTTAAAAACAATTTCAGAAAAGCAAATTTTGACAGTGCCTTAGGTACCTGTGCCTGGTGAACAATGTTTTAACTCCAGGAAATGACTCAGCCTCCTAGGACTTTCATCCTATTACAGACATAAATGCACAGGCTGCTTACTGTTGACTTAAGCAAAGCTCCAGGTATTACTCAAAGCCTGCCCACCAACCAATACAGGCCCACCCACGAAAAAGATCTCCATGCCTGGTCCCCTTGGAAGATTCCTCAACAGTACATTTTCAACAACCTCTTGGAGTTTAGTTAATTGTATGACCATATCTAAAGGCTGGGATGGTTCTGAGCCTGAAATCACGAACATAATGATGGGGTTGCTGGGGACGCCTTTGCAGAGACCCCGCCCATTCGCCCAGCTTCCAACAAGGATTTATCAGCAATGCGCTGTATGCCCTGTGCTGTTATATGCCGGGAACACAACATTGAACAAAATGGGCCAAAGCTCTGACTTCATGCTGGCCTCAGGGCAGCAGGGGGCATGGACTAACAAACAGAAAAATTAATTACCCCTGTGACCAGAGTTGAGGAAGATCTCACAGTGCCATGGAAATATAGAGCAGGAAAATCTAACTTCAACTGGTGGGCTAGGGAAGACAAAACTGACTTTAGAGATAGAAACTAGTCCTTTTTGAGTTCAAAAGTGCTTCTTTTTGGAAGGCTGCATCCAAGAACATTCCTGCTCAGAGCAGACTGTCTTGAGGCAGATCCAATAGAAACCATGAGGCCTTGTTAATTGATCGGTGATTTGAGAGTAGGAAGTATACGATTCCATCCCACTGAGAGGGAACTGAGAAGGAAGATGTGTAACACTGCAGGTCCTTGTGGCTTCCAGATTGATTATTTTCCTTCTCCACACCTACACACCCCAGGGGCTACTGCTTCCCTGCTTTGGTCTATTTCTACACACATGGGCCACCTCTGTTTTAAGCCCACAGATGCAGCTGTGGAACAAGCTCTTGACCCATTTTTACAGGCAGAAGTAGCCCTGAGATTTTGGTACCACAATCTTCAGCATGGTGTCTTGGCCTGGATATGGCTTTAAAACTCAGAAAATTGTGGTCTGAATTCTTTCTCTGCCAGTACCTAACCTTGTGCTTTGAGTATAGGTCCTTATTTCTCCAAGCCTCAGATGTTAGATCAGTAAAACAGGGGAGAATAGAATGTAACTCATAGTGTGATTGTGAGAATTTAGGGAGATTTATTTAATGAGGACTTGTTGAATACCTGTTAGGAGAGTACAAGCACAGTAAGTGGACAATACGTTCTAGTTCCTGCCTAGGATCAAAGTCTTCATGTATCTGGAACATGTGACTTGTACAGTCACACAGCACTCCCTGCTTACCAAGGGCTGACATCTTTATAAAGGTTCTGTTATCATCATCTTGAAATTATTAATAATTTTTAAACAACAAACCCTAGTTTCATTTTTCCACATAGCTCAAAACTGAGAGAGCTTTTTCTTCCCATAGTCACTCTAATAATGGGGCCATTAGTAATATTAAGAGGCTATCACTATTTAAAAATCTGATAATGGTGATATTAACAAGATGTTGTAAAAATAGATTTCTAGTCTAAATTTACCAAAATCTATAGTAAATTTTGTCAGCCACTTAAGGAAGAAATTATACCAACTCTCTCCAGTCTCTTTCAGAAGATACAATCATAGGGAATACTTTATAACTCATTTTATGGGCCCAGAATTACCCCAATACCAAAATCAGATAATGACATTATAAGAAAAGGTAACAAGTCTATATCCTTCCTGAACACAGAGGCAAAAAATCCTCAAGATTAGCAAATCAAATTCAATGATATATAAAAAGAACTAACCATCAAATCAAGTTGGATTTATGTCAGATATATAAGGCTGTTTCAACATTCAAAATCAATTAATGTAACTCATCAATGGCTAAAGAAGAAGGAAATCACATAATTATATTGATAGATGCAGAAAATACGTTTGACAAAATCCAATATCTTTCATGGTAAAAATTCTCAGCAAACTAGGAATACAGGAAGGACTTCCCCAGCTGGATAAAGAACTTCTACAAGAACCCTACAGTCAATATCATAAGGAATAAGGACAAAAAGTTTTCCAACTAAGACTAGAAATCAGCAAGGATGTTCCCTCTTACCAGGGCCCAGCAAAGAAAACACAAGCACATGCACATACGTGCACATGTGCACACACGAAAAAACCCGTGGAATATACACATAATAGAAAATCTTGATGACCTTTGATGTGATGATGACATTTAGACTTTAAAGTCACAATCCATGAATGAAATGATTGATAAGAGGGACCTAACTAAGTTGGACGTTTCTGCTTGATCTAAAACAGTTAAGTAACTGAGAAGACAGGCCAGAAGCCACAGACAGGAAGACAAAATTTTTGCAAGATGTATTTGATAAAGGACTGTTATTCAGAGCATTATACAAAGGATCTAGGGAGTGGCAGTGGTGTAGCTTTGTTTAGCACGCACTCGATCCTGGGCCCACCTCAAAACAAAAATAGCAAGAACAAAAGCACACAAAACAGCAACAAAACAAACAAAGAATTCTTAACAATAAGAAGCCAGTCTAATTTTTTAAAATGTCTCAGGGACCTGAACAGGGGCCTCAAAAGTACACGCACAGGTGGCCAATAAGCATGTGAAAATGTGCTTCCCATTTGTGTGTCTCTAGGGAAATGCCAACTGTGGTAAAAATGAGATGCCACTGTGTGCCTGCTAAAACAGCCAACATGCAGAACAGTGTCACCACCGCATACTGGGAAGGATGTGGAGCAAAAGGGACTCTCGTTCATTGCTGCAGGAAAGGCCACGTGGTACTGACAGAGGCTTTGGGTGACCGATTGGCAGGTGTCTTATAAAACTAAACATACTCTTATCAGAAGGCCCAGCCATCATGCTTCTTGGTATTTATTCAAATGACTCGAAACTTTATCCACACAAGAACCCTAGAGTTAATACCATAAGAAATAATGACAAAATAGTTTTCTAGCTAAAATTAGAAATAAGGCAAAGATGTTCCCTCTTCTGTCCTCAGCACCTAACAAGGGCACAGGTGCACACGCACGTGCACTAAAAACCCCTAGAGTATGGTATAAGAGAAAATTCGGCTGACTTCTGTGGCAATGATAACGATTTAGATACTAAACACAATTCATGAGCAAAATCATTTATAAGCTTGACCTAATTATAATTAGACATTTCTACTTTATGTGAAACACCTGTTTCTAGTAGCTTCATTTATAATTGCCAAAATGTGGCGGCAACCAAGATGTCCTTCAATAGATGAATGGATACTTACACATATACAATGAAACATTACTTTGCACGGGATAATAAAACTCTAAAAAGAAGTGAGGGGCTGGATGCGGTGGTACAGCCCTGTAATCACTACACTCCGGCAGACTGAGGCAGGAGCATCACAAGTTTGAACCAGACTGAGCAACTTAGCAAGACTTTGTCTCAAAATAAAGAATTCAAAAGAGGTGAGGATGTAAATCATTGTGCAGGCCTCGGGTTGGGTTCAGTGCTCAGTACTGAAAAAGCAAAAAAAAAAAAAAAAAAAAGAATGAAAGAAAATGAGCTATCAAGCTATGAAAAAACATGCAATAAACTTAAATGCTTACCACTAAGTGAAAGAAGCCAATTTGAAAAGGTTGCATAGCATATGGTTTTATTTGAGTAACTGTGGAATAGGCAGAACCATGGAGCTGGTTGGCAGCTAAGTACTTGCCAGGGTCTTAGTGGGAAGGGATGGATGACCAGATGAAGTCAAATAATAAGCACATGTATCTGCCAATATATCAGAATATATTAATTTAGGACAGTGAAACTATTCCATATAATATAACAGCAGATATGTCCTTGTTCAATTGTCCAAACTTGTACATCAAGGGTGAACTCTATGGATTTGGGGCGGTAAGTGTTTGTCAATGTAGATTCATTGATATAATAATCATGGTACTGTGCCAGGGGAGGTTGAGAGCCAGGGGCATGTGGATGTGAGGGGCAGGGAATATACCAGAACTCTGCTCTTTCTGCTCAAATTTTCTGTGAACCTCAAACTGCTCTAAAAGAGTAAAGTCTGTTTAAAAGGAAGGAAAGATTTATGACTACTGCTAATTCTGAACTGCTGAATGGGAACACTGTCCTGATTGTCAGAGCGGGAACCAACACATTGTCTATTTCAAGATTTTATGAAATGAAGGAAAAAAGAGGAAGCAAAGAAGACAGATCAAATCGTGTGTCTGTGTGTGTCTGCGTGTGTGCGTGCGTGCGTGCGTGTGTGTGTGTGTGTGTGGCACAAATTGCAAACCTCCAGTTCACCTCTGTTTCTCCTGCAGTTAAAAACTCTTGAAGGTCACTGAGCCCTAGAGCCTGGAGCAACAAGACATTTTTTACAGAGAGAAAATGTTATTTTAGAATGAAACCTAGCCAAGGCTGCCGGGGGCTGTGGAACACAAACCCATAAAAAGAAGCGTTTTTGGAGCACTTAACAAGATTTCCTCCTAATAATAGGAAAACAATGATTTTATTGAGATTTCCCCAGGAAACGGGTTCCTCCCCATCCAGTTGACGGTCTGACATCATCTTAGTGACAGTAGTGGGTTTTAAAAGCAGCCAGGGGACAGGCACGTCCCCCGTGCATATTAATTAACTCATCCACGACCTCCTCAAGGGCAGGAGAAGCTGAGCTGCTTGGAGGCTTCTTGCAGGTCTTCCTGTCCCAAGAATGTCACAGACTCACCTTTCTCCTTTCTCAAATGATTTACCTCAGTGACGAACTAGCTGATGACTCCTCCACGCTGCTGTGGGTTGCTGTCTCTGGTATTTTCCTCTAAAAGCCACACTGATGAGTAGGGTGGACTGCACAGGAGTGATTTATGCTCACCTCTCCCTGGGCAAGTGGCCTTTATCTGCACTGCTGGAACACCCTGGGGGAACACGCAGGGACACTGGAGTACCTTTCCTTTATCTGTAACCTAATTGTAAATTAGCAGGAGCTGCCGTTATAAATCTCAGGCGGAGTCGTTCTTAGCTCATTTTGTTTTGGCCATTTAATTTTATGTGATAACAATAGTACCATGCTTTAAGCAAAATTTATAGTTCTGAAGATACTCTCTTGTGAATAAGCATATTCGAGCGTCGCCCAAATGCTATCAGGCAGAAAACGAAGGATTACTGTCCCCTTTCAGTGACCTGCGAGAGGTTAAAAGGCTCCCATTTTCTACCATCGAGCAACCTTGAACAGAGACTGTATCTACTTTGTAAAATAAATTATTAAAAATGTCAAGGATGCTTATAATACAGCAAATATAAAAGATAGCCATTGATATACTCCTTAGTTTTAGCAGCTGTTATAATAACACACACCCTAAAATATACACCCCAGATATCTTTTAAGAAGAAATGAAATGATGCAATGCAATTATCATCACCCCACTCCATTCCTTCCTTGCCAGAGGTGACTACCAACCTGTCCCCGTGTTACTAACACTTGGCACATATGCATTTAACTGTGACAATATGCATTAGTAACATTATATGTATTTTGCTTCTTACATCCCTGTTACTGCTTGAGTCTTTTTGTAACTTGCTTTTTAATGTTTCCATGGTGAATGTTCCCATTTGAAATTGATGGCACTGAAGAAATACTTAGAAAGACCAATGGTTCATTAGTGAAACAATGAATAAAAACAGGAGAAAAGAAAAAAATTTATTTAAAATTTTTACTTTGGCAGAAAACAAGTGTTCTTGACAAACACTGTTGCAAAAAAATTCTTCTTGCAAACTACATTATAATGTATATACAAGTCATTCGGCGTAGTATATTTATTTTATCCAAAGACTGGGAACAATCCTGTAAGTAGAGGCTAGCTGAACGAGTTGTGACAAATGTACCTAAAAAAGATCCATGTGACTGAAAAGCAAGGGTGCTTTGTAGGCAACTGCAAGAAAAGATCTCTGGGATATACGGGCTCATCTAGTGAAATATACACTGTCACGTGTTTGTATTTTCATAAACAATGAAAGAATATACATGAAACTAACACAAATGACTGGTTAACTCATAAGATGGGTAGATACAGGAGTGAAATCAGATGAGTAGGGGTGAGGTGAAGGCTGTCTTTACTGCGTGCAGTTTACACCGCTTTGAGTTTATGTGCCATGAATATATCGCCTACTTAGTACAGTAAGTTAAACTGAGCACACTGCTGAGTATAAGGGCATCTGTACTCCATAGAGTGGGCTGGAAGGCCAGAAACGGAACAATGTCGAGCTGATGCTGTCTGCGATCACACTGGATGATTTCATGCCATGTTTTCCTCGGGTAGAGAAAAAACAAGACGTAAAAGCAACGTGATCAGTTTGGTACTTCTACTAGTAATCACATACAATTTGTCAGACATTTTAAGGCGCTTTAGAAAGTACTTGTAAAATCTAAGTAATATGCTTGTGTGGTTTTAGCGCATCAGGTTACATTAAAGGTTTAAAGCCAAGTACAGCAATCTCCAGTCTACGGCTTCACACTAACCCTTCCCCACACTCCTTCCTTTTAAATTCAGATTCTTCAGCTGTTTCCTTAGGACTTGTCATGTCTGTTGCTCTACAGCATCTGTAAATATTACTTTCTTTGAATCACCAACTTTAGACAGTTACTACAGTCTTCTTACGATAGCAACTAGGAATTTATCTCATATGCTCTCTGGTCCCCTTTCCCCCAAGCCTTCAATGGAGTGATTTTAACATTTTCAAAAGTTACCCCCTTTTAAAATAATATATGTTCACATCATTACTCCAGGTTTATAATAAGTCTTTGTATTTAGTAAGGAGTTCTTTCCTCCTTTCTCTTAATTCTCTTGGCTCTTCTTTGCTCTTTAACTTCATATAAGGTTTTAAGTCAGCTTGTCAAGTTAACATGCCCACAAAAAGATACCCCAGTTTCCAACTGGAATTGCAAAAAATATATAAATTAATTTTGGAAAATCAGCATTGTCATACCATTACCACCATTCACAAATATGCAACTTTTCTCCATTTATTTAGTCCTCAAGTAATAGTGTATAATTATTAAAGTTGTTTCTAGGTAACTAAGAGCTGTTCTTGTTATTTCAAGTTCATTTAGCAGACTGTCTTTTTAAATTAGGTGTTGCTCTGGAATGGTGTTAATTTTTGTGACTGAGAAATAATTCACATAGCATAAAATTCGCCATTTAAAAATTATGCAATTCAGTGGGTTTAGTTATAGGCACAAGACTGTACAAACATTGCAAGGTTGGGGATTTAGCTCAGTGGCATAAGCACCTTCCTTGCAAGTGTGTGTTTGTGAGTTCGAACCCCGGTACCGATAAAAAAGAAAAAGACCAAAAAAAAAAAAAAAAAGATCGTACAAATATTGCTACTACTTCCAGTATACTTTCATCACCCCAAAAGAAACTTTATGCCCCCCCCCACAGGCACTTTTATTATTCCCTCCTTTTAGTGCCTAGAAACTAGTAATCTTCTCCCTGTCTCTACACATTTATCTCTTATGGAATCAGACACTACGTATTGGGCTTTTTATATTGGGCTCCTTTTGCTTGTTATAATGTCTTCGAGGTTGTAGTTGAAGTGTTGTAGTATTAATCAGTACTTTGTTCCTTTTCACAATCAAATAATATTCCTTTATATGACTAAACATGTTCTTAATCATTTATCAAGAGTGTGCACATTTGAATTTTTCCTTACTTTAGATTCTTATGAATAATACTTCTATGAAGCTTTTGGTACAGATTTCTGTGTTTTCAGTTATTTTGGATATATACCTACAAATTGAATTGTTCAATCATCTGATAACTCTAGTTCACATTTTGAGGAATTGCCAAACAATTTTCCAAAATTGCCATATCATTTTACATCACCACCAGCAATATTCGAGGGTTATACTTTTCCATATTTACACCCGTACTTGATCTTTTTTTTAAAAAAATGATAACCATTCTAATGGCTTTAACTCACTGTAAATTTGACTTGCATTTCCCAAGCAAATAATGACATTGAGCATCTTTTCATGTTTTTGTTTGTCACTTGCATATTATCTCTCGACAACTGTATACTCAAATGTTTGCCTATTTTATAATTAGATTATGTTTCTATTATTGATTTGTACGAGTTCTATATATATTCTGGGTCTGAGAACTTCAGTATATGTTGTCAAATATTTTTCCAATTCTGTGAACTGTCTTTTCATTTCCCTGCTAGTGTGCTTGAAGCACAAAAGTTTTAAATTTTGATTAAGTCTAATATTTTCTTTGACTTCTTGTGATTTAAATGTCCTACTTAAGAAGCTGTCAAATAACCCAGGATCACAAAGTCTTGCACTTATTGCTTTGGTCTAGGAGTTCTGTAGTTCTAGGTCTTCTGTTTAGGTCTTTGATCCATTTTAAGTAAATTACTACAGATGGTGTAAAGTCAGGTCTAAATTCACTCTTTCACAATGGCTACCCAGTTGTTCCAAGAACATTTATTGAAGAAACTCTTTGCCCCCACTGAACTGTCTGGGCACCCTTGTCAAAAGTTGATTGACCATGGATATTCAGATTTATTTCTGAACCTCAAATTTAATCCACTGATCTATGTTTTTCCTTATGCTAATACCATACTGTCTTGTTTACTGGTGTTCTGCAACAAGTTTTAGTGTTGGAGAAATGAGTCTTCCACCTGTCTTCTACTTTAAGTGTTTTGGGTTTTTTGGACTCCTTGAATTTTCATATGAATTTTAAGATCAATGTGTCAGTTTTGCAAAAAAAAAAATGCTAGTTTGAACCCTGATATTGTGTTGGGATTTAGGATCATTGTCAATCTACAGATCAGTTTGGAGGTTATTATCTTAACTATATTAAGTCTTCCAATACATGAATAGAGGTTTTCTTTCCATTTATTTAGCTCTTCTTTAATTCTTTCAGCAATGCTTTATATTTTTCAATGTAGGTCTTGAAATTCATTAGACTTACTCTTTAGTAAATTTTAATCTTTTGATTGCTATTACAAATAGAATTATTTTCTTGCATTTATTTTCAAAATGTTCATTGCTACGGTATAAAATGTGCCAATGTATTGAACTTATTAGCTCTAATAGTTCTGTGTGGATTCTCTAGTATTTTCTGTATACAAACCTTATAATCAATAAATGGGGAAACTTTACTCCTTCCTCTCCAATCCTTTTTATTTCTTTTCCTTAACTGATAGAATTTGTAGTATAATATTGGCTAGAAATATGACAGTGAATATTCTCTTTTTGTTCCTGATCTAAAGAGGAAAACTTTTTGTCTTTCCATGAAGTATAATGTTATTTGTAGGCTTTATACTGTTTTTTGTTTTTTGAGTTTTTTGGTGTGTGTGTGTGTGTGTGTGTGTGTGTGTGTGTGTGTGTGTGTGTTTCTTTTGTGGCAGTGCACATTGAACCTGAACTGAAGATTGTTCTAGCATTGAGCTATCTCTCTTGCCCTGTGTCAGAAAATTTTTTTCTTTTTAATTTTAAGACAAGGTCTCACTAAGTTTTCCAGGGTATCCTCAAATTGCACTCCTCCTGCCTCAGCCTCCACAGTAGCTGGGAATACAGGTATTTGCCACAACAACTGGCTGAGTTATGGTTTCAAGTAGATGCCTTTTACTAGGTTATGGAAGTTTCCTGTTCTTCACTTGAGGGCTTCAAAAAGGTATTGAATTTTTTCAAAAAGTTTTTCTTCTCTGTAGAGTTAACTGGATTATGTCCCTTGTTCTGGTTAATATGGGCTGTTACATTGATGGAGTTCTGTATTTTAAATCAATCATATATTCCTGAAATAAAACCCTCTTGATCATGGGGTATGTCATGGTTTATGTTGGTGGCCCCCAGGCCTCATGCATTTGCATTGTGCATTTGTGATAGGTTCATTGTCTAGTGCTTGGATAGGGGATGTCAGGGCTACACTGACCTAGGGGTGGAGCCAGGATGTAATGTAATGGCAGGAAGAAGGTGTGTCTCACTCTCTTGCTGGTTTCTGCCTTCCTGTTTGCATCTGCCATGAACTGCAGCCCCGCCATGCCACCCTGCCTTGGAGCCAGCTGAGTGTGGACTGACACCTCCAAAAACTGTAAGAAATAAACCTTTCCTTTCCCAACTTTGGACTTCAGGTATTTTGCTCAGCAACGAATAAAAAGTAACTAAGACAGGGTATAATACCTTCAATATACTTCTGGATTTGGTTTTCCAGTATTTTATTGCAATTGTGTATTCATAAGCATTATTACTAGTTTGTAGGGGCTTTTTCTTGTGATAGGGCTTTGATACCACATTAGTATTGGACTCAGAGAAAGAGTTTGGAAATGCTTCCTCCTCTTATTTACTTATTTATTTTTGGTGTCTGGAATCAAACTCAGGACCTTGTGCTTACCAGGCAGCACTGTGCCACTGAGCTATATCCCCAGCCCATCTCTTTCAGTTTTAGAAAGTTTATAATAAATTGAGTGGTTGTTGTTTGGTTGGTTGATTGTTGTTGTTTCCAGACAGGGTCTTGCTGTGTAGTTCAGGCTGGCCTGGCCTCACTATACAGCCCAGGCTGGCCTCAACCTTGCTGCAATCCCCCTGCCTCAGCCTCCTGAGTTCTGGGATTACAGGCATGCACCACCATGCCAGGCAAAAATTGGTTTTGATTTTTCAAATACTAGGTAGAATTCAGCGGTGAAGACTCCTGGCTTTCTACTTTGTGGGGAATTTTTTGACTATTGATTCAATCTCTTCACTTGTTATGATCTGTTTAGATTTTCTATGTTTCTCGAGTTAGTTTTACCAGTATGCGTGTTTTCAGAAACTTGCCAGTTTTATCTTGATTATCTAATTTGTTTGTGTATAATTGCTTATAGTACTCTTCTAATTTTTATTATTGTCGGCTTAGTAGTGTTTCCTCTTTTACTTTTTTTCCTCTCCTTTACTCTTGATTAAAGCAACTTGAATATGCTCTCTTTTTTTCTTAATGTGTCTACAGGATTATTAATTTATATAACCTTTCCAAAGGGCCAACTTTCAATTACATTGATTTTTTACAATTGTGTTATTGATTTTCAAACATTGATACCATACAAAAATTAGATAATAATATTTGTAAATTCTCTTACATGTTCTATAACATAATTTCATTTCTGAACTAAGGACCCTTTGATATCTTCAAGGTCTAATACATCATATTGCCACAAGCAGTCACATTACTGGTTTAAGAGAGAGAACGCTTTTCATACCTTAGTGTTAATGTGAACAGATACCCTTTATTAAGGGAAGGCAATTTCCTTTCATGCCAGCTTAGCTAAAAGTTTTATCTTAACTCAGTATCGAATCTTATCAAATGCTGTCTGCATTTGCTCAGTGTTCATAAGATTGTTTTCCCTTCTAAGTTTAAATGTGCATTAATTTACATAAATTAAGATCATCAAACATTAAAAATTCTTACATACCTAAGAAAAGTCTTATTTACATATTTTGTGAATTTGGCTTTGTAAAAATTTATTTAGGATTCTTTACATCTATGTTTTAAAATAGATTGGCCTATGTATTCATTCCTCATATTTCATGTGAGGTTTTTTGGCTTTTTCTTTCTTTCTTCCTCTCTCACTTCATCAGCAGTCCTCGCTGTTATTTCTGAGCTCGTTGGTAGAACTGTGCTTGCTTCTCACTCCCAAAGGAAGCAGCCTTTACCAGCCTCTTCTCAGCTCAATGCTGGCACCTTAGATCCTCTTTCTTGATTGCTTTGAGCCTTTGACCCTCTATACTGTCCCTAAGCACAAACTAAGCACCTGGCCCTCAGGGCTTTATCCCCAGGTCCATTAACCCACCGAACTTCCAGGACAGCAACTCCTGAGCTCACATTTCCAGGGCTCCATTCCTTCATTATTCCTAACACCAAAGGATTTCCTATTTCTGAGAGCTTGGATGAATATTTGCATTTGTTGTTACGTTTTATCCGTTATTTAGTATTTGCATTTGCTGCAGGAAGGTCTGCACCTCTTTGCAGCTGACTTTACACTGCCTGAAGTCCGTTCCCTACGTGTCTCATTCATCCTTGTGTTTAATGTTCTAGTATGGTGTCTGGCATATACCATCCACTCAACAAATCCTGTGGAACAAAGTGCTGTGTACAGTGAAGCAACAATTAGCATTTGACCTGAATTTTCATCATATTCATGTATGAATGGGACAACTCAAGGTTTGCTGGACATCATCATTGTAATCACCTCTCTTTTATTTATTTTTCTATTGTGGCAAAATACATGTAATATAAAACTTACCACTGTAAGGGCTTGGAGTATATTCATATCGTTGTGACTGTCAGTCACCATTCAGCCACAGAATTCTTTTCATCTTGCAAAACTGAAGCTCTGTACTCATGAAAAAATAACTCCCTAGCCCCTGGCATGATTATTCTACCTTCTGTCCCTGTGTATCTGTTTATTCTAAGTACCTCACATGAATGGAATCACACAGGATTTGTCTTTTTGTGACCAGAGTATTTCACCCAACGCAGCATCCTCTGGGTTCATCTGTGTGGCTGTGTATTGTCTGAGCTTTCTCCCATCATAAGGTTGTGTGATTTTCCATCATGTGTATATGCCACAATCTGTTTATCTGTGTACTCACTGTTGGATGCTTGGGTTGCTTCTGTATTTTAAGCTATCTATTTTTATTGGTATTTGCTTGCAATATTTAATAATTATATCAGGTGGTTGGTACATACAAATATCACGTCTGAATCACTTTTATTTCTCCTTTCTCTCCCCTCTCCTTCCTTCCCTGGGTACCTTTCCCATCTCCAAAGCTCTGGCTCCCTGCTTCCTGTCACTTTTTTTTTTTTTTTTTTTTTTTTTGTCTTTTTGAGACAGAGTTTCACCATGCAGCCCAGGCTGACCTTGAGCTCCCTTTGCAGCCCCAGGCTGGCCTTGAATTCACAGTCATCCTCCTGCTTCAGCCTCTTGAGTGCTAGGATTACAAGTGCGAGCCACTACACCTGGCTATCATCTTTTTAATTTAAATTATCTATATTTGGGTCTTTCATATGTGAAATTATGTGACATTTAGCCTTCTATGTCTGATTTACTTAGCATTATGGCCTTTTGATCAGTCTATTTTCCTATGACTCACTGAAATTTATCCATCTTTGTGGCAGAGTCATACTCAGTTGTGTACATACCATATTTTCTTATCCATTCGTCTGTTAAATGTCATATAGCCTGCTTCCATGATATAGCTATTTGAAGTTGTGCTGCTATAAATGGGAGTATACAACACATCACTGAAATATCATATCTTTAACTCTTTGGTGAAAATACCTAGAAAATGTATATCTGGGTCAAATGGAATTTCTATTTTTAGGATTTTTCTTTCCTTTTTTGCCCCCCGAGACAAAGTCTCACTACTTAGTTCGGGCTGGCTTTGAACTCTCTATATACCCCTGGCTAGCCCTGAACTCATGATGTTCCTTCTGCCTCAGTCTCCCGGGTGCTGGGATTATAGGCATGTGTCAGCATGCCCAGCTATTTTTAGTTTTTTGAGGAATCTTTCAACTTAGTTCTATAGCAGTTGCACTAGTTTACATCAACAATGTAGAAGGCTTCCTTTTCCTCCAAAATCTCACTAGCATTTGTTGTTTTCTGAGTCCTTGAGTCCTTCCTGGGGCAAGATGGAATCTCAGTGTTGCTTTGATTTGCATTTCTCTAACGATAGGCGTGCTGAGCATTTTTAATGCACATACGACCATTCGTACTTCTTTTTGAGAAGTATTGTTTCATTTCAATTGTGCTTTTTTTTTTACTGAGTCTTTTATGTGGGGGGTCTAAATTTTTTGGAGTTCATATATGGTCAGGTACTGGTTCTCTATCCGAGGAGTAGATGGCAAAATTTTTTTCCAGTTCCATAGATTATCTCTTCACTCTATTGGTTGCTTCCTTTGTTGTACAGAAGTTTTTAAATTTGGTGTAATCCTATTTAGTGATTCTTGATATGATTTCACATGGAGTGGAACTCTCTTTAAAAGTCCTTGCCTATGCTTATATCTTCAAGTGTTTAATCTATGTTAACTTCCTGCAGACTCAGTTATATTTAGGTCTTTGATCCATTTTTACTTTATTTTACTACAGGTCAAGAGATACGTGCCCAGACTCATTCTTCTACATGTGGATAAACAGTTTTCCCAGCAATGATTTGTTACAGAGGCTATCCTTTCCCCCACATCTATTTGACACCTTTGTCAAAAATCAGACAGCTGAGGGGTTTGGGTTCCTATTTTGGTTACAATAAGCAAAGGTGCAATAAACCTCAGTGTATAAACATAAAGAGCTAAATAAAAGCGATGATAAATTTTTAACTTTTAATTGTACAAGTCACATGATTTTCCACACATGGAGCAAATGAGGAATTTCCCATTTCTTAAAGTGATTATATTACCCAAGAACAACCTGTGTCACTTTTAGAATTACCTGGGTAGCTAGACTATCAAAAATACTCCAGAAACCAAGAATTGTCTGTGTGTGTGTGTGTGTGTGTGTGTGTGTGTGTGTGTGTGTGTGTAATTCTCCAACATTGTATTTTAAATCTTCCAAAGACAAGTTTAATCTAAATTGTAAAATAGCTCCTTTCTGAACTGGTATAACTATTATATTTTCTTTCCAAAGAATATTTTATCTGATCATCTGCCGTAATGCCATCCACCACAGGCTGGGTTAGCTCTTGAATCTAAAAATTAAAGCTCTCTTGGTAATCAGGGAAGTATTGAGAAATATTTGCGGGGCTGGGGGTTTAGCTCAGTGGCATAAGCACCTGCCTTGCAAGCAGGCGGTCGTGAGTTCGATCCCCGGTACCGATAAAAATGAAAAAGACAAAAAAAAAAAAAAAAAAAAAAAAAAGAGGGGCTGGGGATTTAGCTCAGCGGCATAAGCACCTGCCTTACAAGCAGGCAGTCATGAGTTCGATCCCTGGTACCGATAAAAATGAAAAAAGACAAAAAAAAAAAGTGATAAAAAAAAAAAAAGAAAAAAGAAATATTTGCTACTTAAGTGAGATAAAAGAAGAGCGATCCCCTGGCTCCTCCCTGCATTATTCTGACTCCACAATTGGGACATGAGATTGTTGGCATATCAGTGACCTTTTAGCCACCTGTAGCAAGCAAGTCTCTCAACAGCCATCTTCTTTTTCAGAAAGGAACATTTTTGGAAATGTTAACCTATCTCAGAGACACACACAGAATATCTGATCCCACTGAATCTTTTTAAAAAGATTTTCTTCAATGTTGAGGATGGGATCCAGGGTGTTGTATATGTTACCACCGAGCCATATCCATATCCTCTATCATAGAATCTTGACATCTGATCCAGGTTTATAAATTCCAAGGAATTAATGGATGAGAATATTGGAGAAACTGGTAGTGCCCAGGATTATTAATATTTGGTCAGTGGTAGCAATAAAGTCTGCTAAGCTACCAATCTGATCTGTGCTATAGTTTGGATTTGGAATGTCCCCCCCCCCCATGTGTAAATGGCTTTGTTCCAAGCTTGGCACCATTGGGAGGTGGTGGGAAACTTTAAGGGGTGGGGCTCAGTGAGAGGTCTTGGGTCACTGGAGGCATGTCTTCAAGGAGATGTTGACACCCTAACCACTTCTCTTCCTTTAGCCTTGTTTTCCAGATATGCCTTTGAACAGTGTTGATCCATCATACTCTACTGCCATGATGTACTGTCTCATGTTAGCTCAAAAGCAAGGGGCCAGACACAGCCGGATCTGCCCCTATGCACTACTGCCACCATCGGAAAGCTTTCTTCCTGTAGACAGTCAGTGCCCACCTGGACAATCAGGCAAATGCACCCCTGTATGCTTGCTGCCATCGGGGAAGTCCCAGTGCAGACACGCAGAATGTGAGAAAAAACAGCCCTGCCACCATATACCCCTGACCATCAGGGAAGTTTCAGTGTAGCTGCATTGGTCTAGAGAAGCCTACCCCACACATTGCTACCACCCTGGGAACCTGGGTTCAAAGCAACCTGTCCCATTTCCCTACTCAGTAGAGGGACAGCCAACATGGGAAGTGCCTGGTACCCTAATACTGGCTCATTGGGAGGAACCCAGGAAAATGTCAAGACAAAGGAGCAAAAGGCAATCTCAGACCTCGAGCCTACATAGAACAAGTCTGGGAGATATAGACATGGAAGAAAATGGAAGTCACATACCTGAAATCCCCGAAAGGATAGCAACTGAAGTAAAGAAACAACTTCATGAGGCTCAGATCAGATCAGATCAGGAATCAGATCAGAAATAATGTCTCAGATAAAAGAAGAAATCACAAACATAATGAAAGAATTGCTGAGCATATCTAAAGAAGACATAGATTTAAAAAGAGGGGAATATAGTGAAATCATGGAAACCTTGAATGAACAGTATAGGAGGGCAGAGTGATGCGTGAAACAGATTCAAAGAGATATTCAGGAAATTAAAAAGTCAATCAAAAGCTGGAAAAACTGCTTGAAAGAGACTGAAGATAGACTTTCAGACTTTGAAGACAGGATCACAGCTAGCAATCATGAAAGGAAAGATCTCTTAAAAATAACAAGGAACCAGGAAATAACAATTCAATGGCTGCAAGGTGATGCAAAAAAAAAATAATTTAACAGTGATAACTATCAGTGAAGAAGCAGGGATCAGCACAAATGAAATAAAAAGACTATTTACAGATGTAATAGCAGAAAATTTCCCAAACATGGGGAAAGGATCTGGTGGTCAAATAAGTGAGGCATATAGAACTTCAACTAGCCACAGCCAAAATAAATCTATCCCTACACACATAACAATCAAGATCTGAGAAATTCTAAACAAGAACAAAATGTTAAAAGCTCTTAGAGAAAAGAAACAGATCACCTATAAAGAAAAATCTGTCAGAATCATGGCAGACTTATCAATACAACCCTCAAATCAAAAAGAGTTTGGGGTGAAGTATTTCAAATCCTGAAATAAAACAACTTTTGACTCAGATTGATATACCCTGCAAAACTATCTTTCAAAATTTATGGAAAATGAAGATACTTCCATGATAAAGAACAGCTGGAGGAATTCATGACCACCAAACCAACCCTACAGAGAGTGCTAAAGGATATTCTAGACAGAGATAAAGATGAGCATGGTTCCAGGATCAGCAGCAGAGGTGGATCGCCAAACAGAACAGGCAACTGAATGAGGAGGAAAAGTGGAAAATCAACAAGAGGATAGCATAACCAGAGATTTAGCTCAGCAGCATAAACGCCTACCTGGAGAGCATGAGATCACAAGTTCCATCCCCAATACCAAAAAAAAAAGAGGATAGCGTGGCAGAGATGAACCAGTACATGCCGATTGTAACCACTAATGTAGATGGCCTCAATTCACCAATAAAAAGAAACACAGGGAGAGTGGATCAAGAAACAAGATATGCTGTATACAAGAAGCACATTTAACTTGAAAGGAAATTCATAGACTGAAAATCAAAGGAGAGAAAACAGTTGCTCCATGCAACAGGAGATCAGAAGAAAGCAAGGGTAACTTGCCCATTGATAGCAGAATAGATAAGAAAGATACAGGATTTTCATACAATGAAAAGCTACCCAGCTATAAAGTAGGATAATCTCAAGGCTCTTGCAGGTAAATAAATGCAACTGGAGATCGTGTTCATGAGGGAAATGATTTGAACTCATAGGGTGAACACCAAGTATCTCCCTGGCACAAAAAACTGAAGGAGTTAGTGGAATCCAAAAAACACAATAGATATTATGAAAGTGATAGGGGAGGAAATAACTAAAAAGGGAAAGTGGTAATCACTGTTTAATTTCCTATTATCTTGTTTTAAATTCTTGTATTGTTTTCATAATTTTGTTAGGTTTTATTTTATTCTATCTTGCTTTGTTAGATTTTACTGTGTCGGATGATATGGACAGCTATTTTGAAGAGAACAGGATGTATTATGGTAACCATTGTTGGTTTCCTATTTTCTTGCTTTGAAGTCCTAAAATGCTTTCATTCTCTTATTTTGATTAGTTTTATTCTGTTTTGTTTGATTTTATTATGTTTGATGGCATGAACAGCTATTTTGAAGAAAACAAGACACAATGATAGCCATTGTCAATTTCCTATCATCTTGTTTTGAAGTTCTACAATGCTCTCATTCTTTTGTTTTGATTGGTTTTACTGTTTTGCTTTATTTGATTTTATCATATGTGATAGTAGGGATGGCTATTTTGAAGAAAACTTGAGATATTACAGTAGCCATTGTCCATTTCTTATTATCTTGCTTTGAAGTCTTGTAATGCTCTCATTCTTTTGTTTTGATTGGTTTTAGTCTATTTTGTAATGTTTAATTTTATTATATATGAAGATATGGGCTGCTATTTTGAAGAAAATAAGAGACAATATAGTAGCCATTATTGATTTCCTATTGTTTTGAAGTCCTGTAATGCTTTCATTATTTTGTTCTGATTGATTGTGTTCTTTTTGTCTGATTGATTGATTGATTGATTGATTGATTGATTGATTTTAATGTGTGTGGTGGTATGGACAGCTATTTTGAAGAAAATGAGCAACTTCATGGTAACCATCGTTGATGTCCTGTTGCCTTGTTTTGAAGTCCTGTATCACTTGCATTGTTCTGTTGTGACTTGCTTTATTCTGTTTTGTTTTGTTTTGTTTTATTATCTTTAAAATAAAAAAATTAAAAAGCAAGGGGCCAACTAACCATGGACTGGACTCTCTGGAACTGTGAGCCAAAATAAACTTTTTCTCTTTAAAGTCAGTTAGTTCAAGTATTTGTTATAATAACACAAAGCCAACTAATACTGCCTCCATTTTAAATTTTAATCCAAAGAAGAATGATTACCCATAGTTAAACTGCCACTTTCCTATGAAGACGGACTATCTAGAAGTCAAATTATAGAAGGATCCACCACTTATCAGCTGTGGGTGTTTGGGAGTTACTTAACCAGATATCAAACAAAACTGGGGAAAGTAATTCATGCCCTCATAAAGTTGTTATGATAATTAAATGATGCAATACTTAAGTTGAATATTTTAGTGATATAAAGTTATATAAAACATTGTAGGGAGATAGATCATTTGCAAACGGGAAAGGCACCAAGATATGGAGCGAGAAGGAAGGGGAGGAGGGAAGGAAGTGAAAAAGGGATCAAGATGTGTTATGTACACGTACCAAATTCCCATGAGAAATGTGATCATTATGCACTACAAATGTACCAATAATAAAAAACAAACATTGGAAAAAAACTGGAAAGCATCAAAATGTGAAGCATTATAACTAAAAATATAAGGGAAATATTATTATCATTATTATTACTTCATGTTTGGAAAGAAACATGGTCAGGAGGTAGATGCCAGCAACAGAGCACACTCACGGGAGAGGAGGACTAGGCCAGCTACACGGATGATAGATCTGAGGTGACCAGTAACCAAATGTCTTTTATCAGCTTTTTACTGATCAAGGCAAACCATTCCATGACCACCAAACACCCCAGGCAAAATCTGAAACAGTCTGTGCAGGTCTGAGACCCAGTCTTCACTCGAGTCCTAATTACACCTGTCTGAACAGTGCTAGATAAGTAATAAATGCCTAATAAATACCCCCCTCTCACACTTCTATTGTATTCTAATTACAGAACTATGTCACATTTCAGAAAATTTGGGTCACATGATAAAAAAGACTAAAGTTCACCTATTCCAACTTCATCACACTTTGGTACACATCTCTTCTGCTTTTTATGTAGCATGCTCCCCTGCCCCTCTTTCTTTTTTTCTTTTCAGTGCTGGGATGGAACCCAGAGCCTTGCTTATTAAGCATGTGTGTACCACTGAGCTGCATCCCTAGCCCTATGCATGGTTTTTAAGCCATTGCTTTAATCATAACTGCAGAGGCAATTTTACATTCTACTTATTCCTTTCCTTGACAGTATATCACAAGTATTTCTTTTGTTCACGTCTCAGCATCTGTATAGTCTTTAGAGCTGGTAGAACATTCCATCCATTCAGTAGGTTGATGTGCCGGACCCCTATGGATGAATATTTACATTGCTTTCTTTTTTTCTTCTTTTCTTTTTTCTTTTTCTTTTTCTCTTCTTTTCTTTTTTTTTTTTTTTTTTTCCTTTTTATCGGTACCAGGGATCGAACTCACGACTGCCTGTTTGCAAAGCAGGCGCTTATGCCTGCTGAGCTAAATCCCAGCCCCCCACATTGCTTTCATTTTTTAAAAAAGTTAGCCAATACTAAAATGTATATTTTCACATTTGTAGCATTTCCTATATTTAAGATTATTTTATTAGAATATTCAGAAAGAAGAATCGGCCCAAAGGGCATGAACATGTTTATCATACTTTATATACCTTACAAAATTGCATTTCAATAAATTTAACAAACTTTCAATTACCATGAGTTATTTCACCATACTCTCTCCAGAATTTGGAAGTGGATTAAAAAAAAAAGTATGTGGAAAGTGGTACCCTATATTGTATAATTCACGTTTTTTATTTTAAACAAAGCACAAAACATGTCCAAATACATATCTGTTGTTTTTCAATTTTTGTAATTGTCTGTTTAACTTTTTAAACTACTGAATAAATAATTTTGATAACTCAGGTAAGGAACACAATTAGGTCTTTTTAGCATAAAGAGCCCTGGTAACTCAAGTGAATTAAACAGTGAGAGTTCTGCTTTTTCTCCTTATTAACAGGGAATTTCTGCTATCAGACCAGCTATGTGATTTAAGATGTTTGACACAGTATCAGGTGTCCTATACAGATAATGAATGGATGGTTACTATTGTCCTCTCATATTTCCTACAGCCTAAAGCTCTTAGATCTACAAATAAAGATATATTTCCAAGAGAAATACAGTGTGCTAAGGATCAAATCAGGGTAGATAAAGAATTGGAGAACTCCATCAGGAAACCTAATGGCAGAGATGGTAAACCTTTTAGAGACACAAGTGCCCAAATATCATCCCCAAACCCACTTACTTATCACAAACTGCCAACACTGCAATTAAACATGAATACGAAGGGTTTAGTTCAGAAAACACAAGTGCTGTCCATTGCTCTGCTGGTGCGGCAACATGGCTTTCTTGCCTACAGAGAGGGCTGTGCCTGCCACGGATTTACCACCACTGCCTAACAGTTGTTCACAAAGAGCTAGGTTACCATGACAAAGGGTGAGTACGAGAGTGGTTCAAATTTCTTTTTTCCAGTTCTCCATTTATTTTAGTGTGCATGTGCGTGTGTGTGCGAGCATGTGTGCATTGGATTTGAAACCAGGGCCTCATGCATGCTAGGCAAGCACTCTACCACTGAGCTAGAGCCCTAGCCTTCCATATACTTATGAATGAGATAGTGCTCCTTAAATTTAAAGAGTTCTGGATTCCATCTCCAGCACTGAAAAAGGAGAAAATTTGTATGTGATCATATATCTAGGTGATAAATGGAAAACACGATGTTTAAATGTTCACAGTACCTGCACATTTTTAAACACAAAAATAGAAACAAAACAAAATCTTGCCTTATAGCAGGAAATGTCCTGCTGCCTCTCTCTGTGGTCAGGAAGTAGGCAACAAGGAACTCTGTGCGTCAGACCAGGCTGGACCCATGCGACCCCAGCCAGCAGTGTATTCAGAATCACACCTGAACTAAACCACGGCAGCTTCTGCCGATCAATGTGGGGAGACTCGGGGGGCAAAAAGTGGGGTGCCTACAGGTGAGTGATGGAAAACCAGGCGAGGTAGAGACCAAAAAATTCACTTTCTTCTTTACTGTCGAAAGAATAAGATAAAAATAAAAAGATAGTGACAAATATCCTGGTGAGTTGGTAAAAAGGAAAGGCAGGCCTGTACCCCAGCCATTTCTGCAGGTTTCACGGCTTCCCTAAGGCAGGCAGGATGCCTACACCCTGCTCCAGAGACGCGGAAAACTCAGATTTCCATGTAAAATCTCCGACTTGTCAACAAGTACTTCAAAATTTAAAAACAGTAGGAGACTAAGAAAACACTCTTTGTGTCTCGTTTGTTTAGCCACCAGTCGGTGATCCCTGAATCGTGTGCGCCATCCCTGGTAGATTTATTTCTGGCCGGGTTTTGTGTTCTCGGAAGCTCCAGGGAAGCTTTGGAGCCTCTGTGAGCTCAGACAGGTGAGGATGCGGTCAGAGGCATCTCAGGGGTGAGAGTCCAGGTGCCTGCTGCGGTGCAGGGGCGGGGGTGGGGGAGCGGGGTTGGCTCTGGGATCCTTCTCCGGCTGCGGGAGGAGGACGCGTATGTGAGTGCTCAGGTGAGCCACATCTGGGCTGTCAAGGTGGCGCGGTGGAAGAACAGGAAAGGTCCCTGTGGAAATCAAGGACTCTGCACGGTCGCCCTGTGGGCGTCGAAAGTCTCTCCTTGGGACCTGGCAGCTCCTCTCCGGCTCTCACCAACCAGCCCGGCTGGAGGAACAAGCACGGGACCCAGAGCTGGTCCCCGGGGTTGCTATGGCTCTTCCTCTGGCGCGGACGCAGCTCAGTTCAGCGTGATTGCTGGACCCCAGCCCAGCGGAGCGCAGGATGATGTGGGAGGGTGAAGCAGGCTGCTGGTGCGCGGACCCCCCCCCCCAGCTGTTGCCATGGTCACGGGGGACTTTTGATGTGAAGCGCGGTGACCCCCTCCCAACACTCCCTTCCTTGCTGGCCTTCAGGATGACGTCACGGACGTCCGTGCCTCTGACAGGCCACCTGTGGGTTGCTCCCGGCTTTAAAGCAGCTGTTGTTCCCTGGCCCCCGCAGCCGCGTCCACCGTGTCGACACCTGGGCGGACCTTGCCCGAACTCCAGACCTGCCTCCCACTCTGGCGGCCGCGGGCAGGACAGACAGCCTGAGAGAGGCAAGTATTCCCCAGACCGCTTCCTCCATCCTCCTCTTCCTCCCCAGCCCTCACTCTGCAGTTCGAGCGGCAGGTAGGAAGGAGTTTTCTTCCAGAAAGAAGTGGACAGCAAGCAATCGGTTTCCCTCTCCGGCCAGGGCGACCAATGCCAGGTAAAATCCCAGCCAAAGTCCCTGACCGAGCCCTTTCCCAAGGTCAAGCCCGGGCTCAGCACTGCCCAGTGTGCCTCTTGCAGTCACGAGGCTGAAGTCAGGGGGCGTGAGATGGGGACTGTCCGGAGCCTGGCGTTCCTAACTGCTGTTCGTCAGCCCGAGTTGTGGGGGCGTCTAGTTTGGACCCAGCCAGGGCATTTCGCTCTGTGGGGCAGATAGACCCCAGCCTCGGGAGTGCAGCTCTCAAAAACCCCTTCCCCTATCCCCTCAACCCGCTCCACGTCACCTGGGCTGCTCGCTCCTCAGATTCCAGGTTCAGCAGAACTGCTGCACCCAGAAAAGCGTCCCAGTCGGGTTTGCGCGCCAGGAGCCCCGGGAATCCAGTTGCCAACACTCCGAGAGTCCAGCACCGATGGGGAAACGTGGAAAGTCCCCAGAAGCAACTGAGTAATAATCTTCGTGTCCAGGGTCCTTTTTCCTACCCACTGCGATGGCAGCAAATAATCCACCAACCCGGGAGGGTAATGGAGAGGCGGAAGGCCCGTTTGCTGAAAAAGAGCATCTAGCGCAGCTGTGTGCTAGTCTCGCCTTTCCCTGCCTGCGGGGTCCTTGTTTAGGGGTCGCAATCCGCCTGTCGTAGGTCCCTGGAGCCCCTCCCCGGCAAATCCGAGTTTCCAGTTTCAGCACCAGAAGCTGGACAGCGCCCTGCTTGCGGAGTTGGTGAGGATCCCTGGAACCCAGCGCGAAGTCCAGGAGGTGAGGTGGCTTTGCAGAGCATGGTGGGACACCTCTTGTTCGTTTCTCCAGAGGTCTGGTGTTTCTCAGAGGGCATTTAATATCCCTTTCTTGCATCTAGTGGAAAAACTTAGCGCTAAGTGCCGGTCAGGCTTCAGGGGCCAGGGACGCATAGGCTCCATGGTAATCTCCAGCACTGGAGTTCTTGGGCAAAATCTCCACATCCTCTCTCTAACCCGCCCCTTCCCGTCCCACAATCTCCGTAGCCCCACTGAAAGTGAATGAAACAAAAAGTGTCGGGATGGAGAGAAAAGATACTGAGGGCGAGGGGAGAAGCATATTTTTTCTTGGTGCCAACCTTTGGACATAGGAAAAGAAATCTGTCCGAAATGAACATCAAGTTGCGCGTTTTTTAAATTCAAAGACATCCAAACTGCCCTATGTACGAGCAGCAGAGGGGATTGCTTTGCCAGGAAGGGGCAAAAGCCGTGGAGGGGGAATCTACCACAAAAGGGCTAACAGAGGTGGGGGAGGAGAGAGCGGCGGACAGGACGCAGCACCGTGTGGTTACTAGGCAACCAACCCCAGCCTCCTGTTGCCTTGGTTACAGTGAATGGAGGGGCTTTGGCCACTGATTACCGTGAGCACCTTGATTCTTTAAAAGGAACCTTTGGAGCCCAAGGTCGGGTGAACGTCAGCACCCTCCCACTTCATCCTCCCCCACTACCTGGGGAAATCCTGGGAGACGAATTTTTCTTTTCAAATCCAGGCGCAGGGCAATTTCCCTGCAACCCCTCCCACACCAGCTCCAGCGAACCTTTGCTTTAGAAGTAATAGTAACCTTCAGGATTTGCAGTTCTACACTTATCCCTCTATACTGGAGGCGCCAATCTCCCCATTTTCTCTCTTCCCTTTCCCCCTCCTTTAAATGAGAAAAATGCGTTTGCTCTTCGTGGGGGAACAAGAAGGAGCAAGGGTCTTGTCCAAGGATATTTACTGTAAAGAGAGTCTAAGCCATCACAGCCCCTGCCCCGAACCCTCACATGGGGAGGGAGTGCATTCTAGATGGAAGCACAGAGCTGGAGGAGGGAGAAGCCCACTCCCCACAACAAGCAGCCACCGGCTCAAGATTCTCTTCTCTCCTCCTCCAGCGCTCAGCTCATCTTTGCAACTAACAAACAGCACCGCTAGCATCTGGCTCCGGGGTCTTTTCTTTTTCCCTGGAGTGACAAATATGGACTCTGGTTTCCACCTGTCAGTCCCATTCACATGTGTTCATTTGTAACATCTGGCTAGAGAAGCACTTCACCCGCAATTTTTGAAAGGCAGCTGTGCCATTCTGGGGTGATTTCAGGGAAAATCACTAGCACGTTACTAGGATGACCTGGGTCCTATGCGTTAGTTCTTCTCATTAACAGCCTGTAACTTTCTATTTCCAAAGCAAAACCTTATTTTGATTGCACAGAAAAGGAGAAAAATCTCCATATTTTAGGCAGTAACCATATCTCGCCTGCAATGCCTGCACCAACACAAACATCTTTCCTTTTATTATTTTCTTTCATTTGTTGATAAAAATAATTCTTAAAAATCACTATGATATCAATGTATGCTTATGGCCAAAGATGACATTGGTGGACCAGCTAGATACAGTTGGGGAGCATTTACATTAAAATGCCTCTCACATGTTACTATAGAAACTTCCTGATAGACCAGGCCACACAACTGATTTGCTTTTTGTAGTTTTTTTTTTTTTCCTGAAAGTATTTTCTTTTATAATTCTCTTGAGCAGCAATCACTGATCACACCAATAATGTCCCATAGCAACAGTAGTCATTTTGTTACAAAAATCAAATTCCCTTTCTACTCATTTCTTTATAGACAAAGGATTTACTTTCCTTTCAAGAAATAAGCAAGAGCTTATTGGCCAGAAAAGAAGAACCATTCTCTCATTGGTTGATGTATTTTGTTCATCAACCAATAAGAGGAAGCCATTTATCCTTTTCTGACTAGCTGAGTGAGCAGGATACCAAGATGATTAAATCTGCCTTAGGTCTACCCAGTAGCAAAGGGCAGAACTCAGAGTTCTTGGACCCAGGGCCTGGGACTTTGGCTAATCCAGATTGCATTTGACTGGCAAGGATGAACTTTTCTACCTAGCTACTTGTAGCTTACTTGAGCAAATCTGCATAATAAATTGTTCTGTGGATTTTTTCATTTTATTTTATGTCATGATTATTCCAAGTCAGCAGAGGTTATGGATATCATCATAGTGAAGACACAGAGAATTTCATGATTTTCCCTAGAAATTCAGAATGGGTCCTCACTGTTAGGGATCTGGTGAAACTTTTGGAAACAAGCATGGAAAGCTAGAAGAGATGAACAGTTAACTCTGATTTTGGATTCACTCAGCTTTGCTGTCTTATAGTCATTGATTTGTTTTCCCACTTTCATTCTTCCCAGCTGTCCTTCTGGCCTGAATTTCCAGCAAGGAGAAAAGCTGAATAGATGGAGATGATGATCCTCTAAATGAGACCTATTCCTACCAAAGATGGCTTGTAGCAGGTAGGTGATGGTGGCCCCGGGATTGGAGGCTATCTCAGCCCCTATGACAGTGGAGTTCAGCAGGTCTGGGGTGTTTGTTTGTTTGTTTGTTTGTTTGTTTTTTCTTCTCTGCCTGCAATAAACAGAACAATTTAGGGATGATGGCACTGATTTCCACATTTCTAAGAGAGGAATCAAAGATTCTCCTTCCTTCTTTGACAGACCCTCCAATAACAGCCTGGCAGCCTGAAGGATGTCTTCACATCCACGGACCCCTTGCTCAATATTTTCTTGGCGGTTGCTGGAGGGGATGCTGGGGATGGACAGATGATTACAATGTTGCTACCAGGAGCATTTCCTTCCTGGACCACATCTGATGCCAGTGGGACCATGAACATCAGTGCCACCCGGTAAAACCTTCAATATGAGGGGCTATGTCTTGTCACTTTTGATTTCCTAGAGCTTAGCCATCTTAAAGTAGAGGCTGAACACAGGTCCAAACTACATGCTACTGACAAGCATTCAGCCAAGTCCCTTAACTTCCTCTTCAGAGAATGGCAGTTCTAGCTCTGGACCGGTCCCTGCCTCTACCTTTACTCTAAATCAAAAGCTTCATATTCCCTAGCTTTTCACAAAAAATAAAGGCTCAATTAACTGTTACCATGGTTATGTGGAGTAGCCACACTGAGGATCCCTATACCCATTACTGTCATGAAGTAAGAGAAGAGGGGTTGGGGAATCGTTGTCATGGAGGAAACCATGGAAACAAGCGTTGCTAAGGGGACAGCTGTAAATTCAGAGGAAAGAAATTAGAAGTGGGGAGTGGGACTTAGTGGGCTCGAGGGCAAGTCACTGTTTCAGGGTACATTTCTCTGGGACCGTAGTAGCCTCTGGGGAGGGGGTAGTTACATCTTCCCAAATAGAGCCCAGAATGTTTGAAATGTTAGAAAACTGGTCATCAGGAGCTCAAGTCCATCATCACTGGATCTGTCCTCACAGGAAGGGAGGGCCCAGAAAGGAGGATTATGAGGTGCGAGCTGGTTCACCCACGCTTGTTGCCTCTTAGCTAAGCATTTTGTGTAATCAGGGCCAGGGTGTGTACAAAGCACTGGGGTGGAAGAACGAGCACTGCCTGGAGCAGGACAGTGACTTGGTTGGTGGCTTTGGAGTCTGGGCTGCTCACATGGACAGACAGGTCTGTCGTGTGGTGACCAGAGAGCTGCTGCGATTCTCTCCAAACTCCGCTTGTGATATTTGCAGCTCATCATTCCCCCCTGAAGTTTATCTGCAAGGTCCCCTAGAAAGACCTGCTTCCCCTGGAAACACTTACGGCCCTAAGCTGTCCTGTGAACCCCTTACACCTCAGAGAACCACGTTCTCTGCTATTACTCTGGGGTCTTTGTCTCTGAAGCAATCGCTAGGGCCAGCAATGCCCTACATCCTTCTCACCAGGATCAGACACAGGGGCTATTTTTGTCTTATAAGAAATCAAGGACAATGAACTTTCTGTTTCTCAATGGGTTAAATAGAGGGAGGGGGTCTCAGTTCCCTGCAGCTTGGAGTTCAAAGCCAGCCTCTACCACGAGGGTTAGATCAAAGAGGGTTGCAGCCTCCTGGGGAAGAAGGGACTCTCTCCTTTGCATCTTGTACAGGGAACCTGGCATTTCCTCAGGCCCGTGTGGGACCGTGCCCTAGCTCTGGCTGACCACTGGAAGTGACCAAGCCTCAACAGCATCATCCCCCTTGACCCCCTGAATCTTCCTCACTCTGCATGGGCTCCAATCAGCTGGAAGGTCAGCTAAAGAGGAAGAGCTCACAAACACAAAGCAAAAGAACTCAAAGCACCTATAGGGAAGGGTAATTATCCTTCAGCTGCTGCCCAAATACAATTAGGGCTGCACTCTCAAGCCACCAGGATATTGTGGCTTTTGCTAATTAAGGAGCGGATGTGCCCTGCCGGTGCAATTAGAGGCTGGCCCAGGCAGTGGGAGCCTCACTGTCCCCCCTCTCAGTGCTGCCTGCAGGGACATTAACCAGGGAGCCTAGCCTCACACCCAGCTGCCCTGCCATGTCTCCACTTCCTGTCCTTTCTGTTCTGCTGGCCCAGCCCAGCCAGCAACTTCACTCAACTGTGCTACCGTTGGCCTCCAAGGACTGTCACTGTGGGCCTGGGCGGGGAGGCCACCACTACCTGCATTTTTTGTTGTTTGTTTCAGAACTTGGGATCCAATGCAGGGCCTTTGCACTGAGCTACAGTTCTTTTATTTCTTTATTTTGAGACAAGGTCTGGCTAAGTCACTAACTTGCACAGGCTCAGAGAGTGCTGATGTTACAGGTGCGCACCACCCCTACACGGCTACATTCGGCTCTGCCTGTTCTCCACCCTCCTTCAATGGACGGGGCTTTGCGATTCATGAAGAAAAGGTAGCGAAAGGAGCTTCTGGCTCTCTGCTCTGCATTGAGCTTTCCCTGTTATTTTCATTATAAAAAACAGAGTGCTTCAGAAAAACAAAGTAAGAAAGTCACTGCTGTCAGTCCCGAGCAGCGATGGGAGTTCTGAGATGGTGGTGGTGTAGCTTGGAATGGGCGGGGGGCACCTGGCAGGGGCCTGTGGTGTGACAGAGGCCATGTGGCCAGTCCTGTCTGGAAGACTAGTGATTTTGTTGTTGTCTCACTGTGCCCAACAACAAGTCCCAGTCTGCCGCACAGTGCTGGCCTCCCACAGCGGTGCAGGAGCGGGCAGGGCCTCTCTGGCCATCCGGAAGGGCTTCTCCTTCATGCCTAGGGAACACCTTGGGCCTCCTTCTCCAGAATCAGAGACAAGCACAAGGACAGGGCATACTCCAGGGTGGCAGGAAGAGGTAGACTTGTATTCCCAGGAGCCCTGGGCTGCTGCCGCACCCCAACTCAGGGCAGGAGAAAGTCCCCTGGATGGCTTGGTCGTTCTCAACACCATGTCAGGGCCCTGGATTGGGAGGCTTCAGGCAACCCCAAATCTGGAACTCCCTGGCCAGACGGATGGCAGCCTTAGAGAGACGCAGTGTAGGTGGCACCAAGGGACACGTGCTCAGGACATAGTATCCCGGTGGGAAAGTGGACAGCAGTGTCCTCGTGCCTTCCCAGTCCTCCCCTCAGCCAGAGGGGGAGTGGGCAAGTGGGTGGGTAAGCCCTGTGCCCTGACCGGCCTCAGCTGCCACACCTTCTGATGGCAGAAGTGGCCAAAACACAACTTGCCCGTTTTTCTTGGTGATGCCTCTGTCTGGGGCAATCTTTGGACACCAAATTCAATCTCTTTTTTTTTTGTTTATAAAAATTTAGATTTATTTTCTCCATTTCTGGTGTCTGGGATATTCAAAGCCAAAGCAGGGACAGCTGTGGTGTCTGGTGAAAATGTCTCTCTGCTTACAACACCCAAATCCTAATCTTGAGACCCTCTGGGGAGGGCAATTTGTCAAGCAGCAAAGTCCAACACTCTCCTTATTCCTTTCCAGCTGTCCCCAACCCTCCCCTCTGCCCATGCAGCTGAGAACATTACAGCATCTCAAGGTTTAACCTGGGTTGGGAGTTTATGCTTCCAGGGAATGCTAAACACACAACCAATTAGCTGAGCTCACCCAGCCTATACTGCTTGCTAGCTGTGTGACCTTTAGGAAGGCACTTAACCTCTCTGAACCTAGGAAGCCCTTCATTCTACTCAGAAGTTCCTGTGCTGCTGCCTCTGCCTTTCTCTCCCCTCTGAATAGATCCTCTCTGCCCCTGTTTTGCGTCTCCTCCATTTCTCTTTCCTCCTAACCGCAGCAAAGCCAGTGGGCAACCAGTCCTGTCAGAAATCTCATTCACACTTGGAAAGTCTGAAAATTGGTGCTGCTCAGCAGGCATCTGCCCTGCACTGGCCGGATGTCAAGATGGCCAGAGCAGGGCTACAGTGGACTCTGAGTCCATCTCTCCCAGGCAGCAGCAGGCAGCAGCCTCTGGGGCCAGAGCAGGGAAAGATAAGGAGAAATCCAACTTCCGGAAACCAGCGTCTGGGAGGTGGGGTCTGCTCCTGATGTGAGAGGCGGATACAGGAGCCCCTGTTGGTGCGCAGAGCTGCCAGTCCTGGCTCTGAAGTCAAACGCGCACGTTTCCCTCCATGCTGCACCCTCGATTCCTGTGTGACTTTAAGCCAGCTCCTTGACATCTCTGAGCCTTGGCTTCCTCAGATGTAAGATGGAATTAGTCCCACCGTGGCTAGGAGGCAAGCGCGGTGCAAAGGAGCACAGGCGTAGACGCCCCTCCCCCACTGCCTCTTTCCCTGAAGTCAGGACCCTTGGGAGCCTCCACTCTCCAGTGCTGTCACATTTACCGGGTCTGGAGGTGAGCTTTCCCTCTGCGCGCGGGTCACTGTGCTGCGCATTTCATGCAACAACGAACGCAGTCCAAACCCTCCCTTTGTAAAACCACAGAAATCAAAGACTAGAAGCTGGGACTTGCCTGTAAGTCACTCAGCAAGATTCACAACTTAGTGCCTCATGAGGCGATGTTCTAGGGAGCACAAGGGCAATGCCTTCGGGCCCTTCGCCCTCGCGGATCAGCTGGCTCGCAGAAGCCTGCTCCACCGCAGGTTTCCCTGGATGTGCAGGGACGCAGTGCCCTCTGCTGGGCTCTTGAGGCAACTGCTCCCTAGGCGCCGTTCTTAGCTCAGATCACTTGAATGGGAATCTCGGGTGTGATCCGTCATTTTTAAAGCTCTGCGCGTCCGCTGGAGACTGGGGATCCCTGGTTTAAGGATTCATTCTATATGTGAAAAAACTGGAATCTAGAAAGGAGAGATCAAGGATGGAGGGTAAAATTTCCCTGGATAGAATACTTCCGGTCTTCCATTTAAAAATTGTGCAGAATTAACCTGAGTCTAGGAATCCTGAAATTCATAGGAGCTGGGGGAGTACACAGGTGCCATAGTTGTCTCCGTGACAGCGCATGTCCTGGGAGGTACAAAGTCCAGCCACTGTGGGGTCAAAGGTGCCAATAGAGCCAGCTGTGGTAGCTCGTGTCTATAGTCCCAGCACTGTAGGACAGGAGTGTTCCAAGCTTGAGCCCAACCTGTGCGATTTAGTGATTTAGTGAGACTCTGTCTCAACATTTAAAAAGGAAAATTTTTTAAAGTTCCTCAGTTTAAAAGACCTGGCTTCAATCTCCAGCAACACACACACGCGTACATGCACACCAGAGGGGAAATTTCCAGTTGGCCCCCAGAAATTGTCAGCTTCACTCCGTATGACTCAAAGGGTCTTACACTGGGCCTTGCACCAGGACCGGCTGCTAATCAGTTAGCTCATTAAAATGCAGATCGCTGGGCCCGGGCCCTGGCTTTCTGACTCAGCTGTTCCAACAAATTCCCAGCCAAGGTCTAGGCTGCTGCTGGGACCATACTTCAGAGAATCATTGCTCTAAAAATTGGGCAGATCAATACACCCTTTCAGATCTGACAGTGGTTTGGCACCATGGGGATCCCATGGCCCACTCCTAAGTCCTCAAAGTGCTACCCACAGTGGGCACAGTGGTGCTTTGATGGCCCGTAAGGATCTGTGCTTGCAAAACAGCACATCTCTGGTCCTCTGTGCTTCTGGACTGAAAATGTAGAGAAGAAAAGAGTAGGGTCCTCGGGGAAGGGTTTGATCAGGAGTTTTCCTCTTTAGGCTATACCTCAAAGTCTTCTTGGTCTTTGAAAGAGGAGCTATTTTCACTCTAAGAGTTGGTAAGTACCTAGGCATGAGAGTGCACACTGTAATTCCTAAAATCTGGGAGGCTGAGGCAGGAGAATTGGAAGTTCTAGTCCACCCTGGGCAACTTAATCAATTAGAGAGTCTTTGTCTCAAAATTTAAATTTTTAAATACGGGCTGGGGATGTCATCCCATGCAAAGGCCCTGGACGCAGTCCCCACTAACCCAAAATGGAAGAAGCAGAAACACAAGAGTTGGTAGGTAAGCTGAGTGGCTTCCTAAAAAAGCAGGATTGCGGGTGCCATCAGTACTGAGGCCATCACTGAATACCTGAGGTCTCAAAACATTTTTGCTTAATAATGTTCTGAGTAGTTACAAAGGCTGCACTGACATCTTTCTAAACTATGCTAAATTATTATAGTGAAATGTGAATTGCCCAGGGACTTGCAGGGACATCCATTTTTAAGGTCCATGAAAAAAACTTCTTATTGACAGTGTTGGGTTTACCCTACTGCTGTGTTCTGACAAGACAGCACGGGTTTGGAAACCCAATGCTTTTGCGTTTTTTGAAAAGAACAAGAAACACCCTCCCCCATCCAGCTGAGATAAAACTCAGGGGTTCCCCCTGGGGCTCCCCCTAGGACAGCCAGTCAAGGCTAGAGACTCAGATGCTTCCTGTTTCCATTCTGTGCTGTGTCAGGTCCACAGAAGTGTGTGGCCCACTGATCAAGTAGAACAAAATGCGCTCTGGGATCTCACATTTCCCACACCCACTTCTCACCAGACTCACCCTCTAAAAAAAGTAAAACCACGCTGGGGACAAGGGCACACATCTGCAATCCGAGCACTCTGAGAGGCTGAGATAGGAGAATCCTGTAAGTTTGACGACAGCCTGAGGTAGGACAGAAGAAATAAAAGGGAAAAAGGAGATGAGGAAATCACATTGTACTTTTAAGAAGACTGCAACTTCTTAGGACTCTACTAGTATTAACCAAGGTGATTCAAATCAGCATTTCCTTGGTTAAGTTTAGGCTCCTGCTGGGGATTTAGCTCAGTGGCATAAGCACTGGCCTGGCAGGTGCAAGGTCATGAGTTCGATCCCCAGTACAGAAAGAAAAAAAGGGTGCATACCTGTAAACCCGGCACTTGGGAGGCTGAGGCAGGAGGATGGCTGTGAGTCCAAAGGCAGCCTGAGCTACGTAGGGAGTTTGAGGCCATCCTGGGCTACACAGTGAGTTCAAGACCACTTAAACTACATGGCAAGACCCTGTGTAAATGAAACCAAAACATTAGGCTCCTTTCCTGGCAGACCTATCACACCCAAATTCCTCAGGAATACTGAAAGTTCATAAATTGGATTGAGAAAATAAAAAGCAGACACCTGACCCTAAGATTAAGGCACAGAATCCAAAAATGATTGTTTTCTATTTAAAAAACTGCACATACCTGTAGAATCGGTGAGTACCTTTGGGGGGCACCTTTTCTTGGGGTTTCCACCCTTCAAGAGAAACATAAAAGTTCCCTGTTGCAGGAAATAATGTGTCTCATTTCCAAACCACCTGCACTCCATTCCTGTGTGTCCTAAAATCTCTTCCTAGTAAACTCCTCCCCTGCCTCTTACTGAGAAGGCCTGAAAATGCTTTTTCCACAGTGGGAGTCATCAAACCGGACTTGTTCTACAAAAGATTGGGTCAAGTTCTGTTTTTCAATTTCAAGCTCTCCAACCCAGCCCAGTGACAAGCCTGGGGAATTGAGTGACTTACTGAGACCTTGTCTTGAAATAAAAAATAAAAAGGGCTGAGAATGTCAGAGACCCTGGGTTCAACCCTGCTTTTCCGCTCTCCAGATCAACTTTTTGTCTAATCCTTGAGAGACTGTAAATTTTATGGATTTTTCCTATTTGTCCTCTTAGCATCCCTCATCCCACCATCAAAATAACCATTTCAAATATAGTGTTTCTTTACTAAATCTTTTGACATTCTAGATTTGGGGATGACAATGTGCAATGTACGTATCATTATAGCCCCCTTACTGATGTGTTTTGAAATTTTATTTTAGTTTTTTCTTTTTTCTTTTTATCCTTGAAATAAAATGGATTTGGAAAAAAATTTTGACATTCTATGCAACATTCTTTATACTTGGCTTCTGTTAAGCATTTTATACAAGCTTAGTGTATTATATATTGTGCTTTTCTGTCCCAAGAATATGTAGATAAATTTAAACTTGTTAATTCTGAAATTTTTTTTCTGTGGCCATAAGGCTGTAAGTGTGCCTTTGTTTTCCTTGCAGACTGAGATAGCACAGCAATATCAGTACTACACTTAATCAAAATCAATACACATTTCATTCTGTAAGAATCTTTCAGATTTCCACAGCAACCTCCAATTCTCTGTCACAAGGAAGGCCCAGAAAAGCTATCCACTTGTAAAAGAAATTTACATTTATCTACAAGAATAAGCAGCATTTCCATCTGAAATGCTCCGTATCTGCCCAGGCAATCTTTCTACAGGAAGAAGAGATTTGCACATCTGAAACCTGTGGGGAAGGAAGGCCACAGGTGGCTGTGGCCCGGAACAGTTCATCTGCATAACAAGACAACCTTGGCTCACGGTGCCTCTCCCTCCCCCGCCAACTCTTCACAGCCCGCGCACCTGCCAGACCCCCAAGCCAAAGCCCCCTAGCCCTTAGAGTTCTGAGTAGAACTCAGTTCGTCCCTTAAACAGATGCTGCAACGCGTATTTTTTTGTTCCAGTAATCTATTGCCATTTTATTACATAGAATAAAACTGCCGAGACTTCAGAGGGAAAACAGCAAGTCCAACTTCCCTGCGTGAATAGTATAGTCCCTCCTTTTAAAGCCAGATTTTCACCAAATCGCTAAATTGCCCAGGACGGGCTCGAATTTAGGATCCTCCTATTTCAGACCCCTTCAGGGCTGGGATTACAGATTGCACCACCACGCTGGGCTCAAACCTGAGATTTTAAAGAATAGTATACTAAATACTGTATTATTTCACCGATATACTGTATTATTTCACCGAATCTCCAGAACTCTGGAGGAGGTAGTGGCTACTGTTCCATTCCGCAGATGTGGGTGTACTCTGGTCATTCGGCCTTTGGTTGTACCAAAGAAGCCCGCAACTCAACACATGCAGCCGCCCAGAGATAGCCATAGCCTAGAGCAGAGCCAGTTCAGGTCCGGTCTCTTTAAAATTTCCCGCCTGCGCGTCTGGCTGGATCCTAGACCACACCCCTCAAAGAGTCCCTTTTCTTTCGCTCTGGCTCGCCCACTGCCGCACTGAGATCGACCAATCAGAAGCGGTTTTAGGCGGGCGCTGCTGTCCAGCGAGCCAATAGGCGGGCAGCCGGAGCGGGCTAGCCTGGGCAAGTAGGAGCTGGTGGTTGCCGGCGACACGTGCGGGGCGGAAGAGGCGCCGGGAATTCAGGTGAGACAGAGACACAGACCCCGACTGCGGGTCGCACCAGCCGACGCGGCGTGTCCCCGCCTTTGGAGAGGGTGATGGGGGCCAGCCCCGACGAGGGATCCCCGCGTAGCTCTGGGGCCCGGGCCTGGGGGGCGGCGCCAGGCGGTAGCCTCGGCCTGGACTTGGTGATACGGCCTGAGGCCTTCTGGGGTCGCCGGCCGGCGTTGTCGGCCGCACTCTCCGCGTGCTGGCTTTGCTTTTTTTTTTTTTTTTCCCCGTGAACTTTTTAGTAACGCAGGAGATCTTACTGAACCAGTTTCTCCGAAACCTGGGCAATTTTGAGAATCTTGACTTGTGGGAGGGGTCGTCCGTAGCCACCATGATTCTCAGAAGCGGGGTGATGCACGCGTGTATTTCCAGCACTGGGAGGCTGAGAGAAGTGTCAGAAATTCGAGCCCGGCCTGGGCAACTCAGCTATTTGGAGAGAGCATGGCTCAACATTTTTTTAAAAAAGAAATTTTTTTAAAGGATTGGGTATGTGTATAGCTCTGCGAAAGCTCTCGGTTTAATCCCCAGTGTGGTGGGATTCTCTCCCCAAGGAAGTCCAGATAGTGTAGGGATGGGCGGGAGAATCTTGTATTTTAACAGACAGTGTTTTTAAGAATTACCTGCTCTATCCCCTAAATCTAGTCTGATCCCACATCACAGGTGATTCTGACTCTGGTTCCTCCACATCTTTGCTTTGCGAATCTTTGGCACTGAGGCCTTTTCCTTGGACCAGGGATCCCTACTTCAAGGCCTGCTGCTCTGACCCTCAGAGCACTGGGTGTTCTGGAAAGAGGTTTATATCCGCTTGCTGAAAGGGCTGTGCACTTTAAGCCCACACATCTGTGCTGAAGCACAGGTCTAATGCTGGTCACTGTTGGTTCTGGCAAACCAGCGAGGCCAGGTCAGGTGGAACAGGCCTGCTTTCAGTTCTTCAGTCACAAAGCCACAGAGACCTTTTCTTGGGGAACCTAATTGGGGTTTCTTTAGGACCTTGTGTCCTGCAGGAAAGCCACCCACCCTGTGACACACAGCCCCTCTCTGGAAAGCCCACACCCCAAGCCAGTTTCCAGCAGGGCCAGCTTGGGCTTCTTTGTGCAGGGATTCTCCCATCGTGGGGTTAAGGCAAATCAGGACTCTGAACTTGTCACTTCTGACAGCTTCGGTTAAACATCTTCATTAGAGGGAGGACGCTTTGGGGAGGGAATGAGCAGGCCCAAGGTGGATGAGTCAGAATGGGTCACTGAGCCTCACCCTGGCCCTGTGTGCCAGGAAGCCTCAAACGTGAGCTGGCATCAGCAAATCCAAAGTCCACCTCACTTCCTGCCCCTTCCCGTCTCTGCTGCTAGGTTCTCAGCCAGTCCACACTTTTCCTGGAAGGCAGTTGCAATTGGTTCACTTCCCCTTGAAGCCCTTCCCTGGCTCCCCGTTCATCCCTGCGGAAGCCCAGGAGCAGTCCTTAGGCCTCCACCTGTCTCCTCAATCCCTGCCTCTGCCCTTCAAACTCTGCTGCCTACAGTGGTGCATTTTGGCTTCTGGGATTTGAGCTTGAGAAAGATTCTCAAAACCACTCCTTCCCGGGCTGCCTGGTGGGCTGACCTAGCTGTACCTTTGCAGAGTATCCCCTCCACCTCTAGGCCTCTCTCAGCTGGTAGTGTCTCTGCTTTGCCCCATGCCCCTTCCCTTAGTCCCTTGCTGGCGTCCTGACCACACTTTTGCACTCTTGCAACCATCTGCTCCCCACCCAACCTGAGTTCCTGAGGCTACAGTGAATTCCAGCCCTGTGGTCCTCACAGTCTCACATCTGTCTAGCAGCAGGCCTTGCATGGCGCCCACCACACTTTTCCAGAGGGCCTGCTGTGGGCTACGACTCAGGGGACGTGGCAGAGACACACTGGGCTCCATCGCTACCTTCACAGACGGAAGTAGACTGCATAACTGGACTTTGAAGGGTGTAGTGATTCTCTGATTGTGCTGTCAGGACAGTTAGTGTTCCGATCCAGGATGCTAATCAACATTATAGCAACCTCCCCAGGGGGTCCTGCTCAGCTGTATCCCCAGCCCTTTTTACATTTCTTTTTAAATCTCACTAAACTGCTTTGCTGAATTGCCCTGGCTGAGCTCAAACTTGCAGTCCCTGTATCTACCTCAGCCTCCCAGAGTGCTGGGGTTACCAGTGAGTGGCACCACACCTGGGAGGTTCTGCTTCTTACCAGTGTTTTTCTTTTACTAATTGGGTGGAGTCCTTAATCTCTATGCTTCAGGTTTTTTTGCTTGGGAAGTGGGGTATTCAGGAGCTGGGATAATGGTACGATTCTGTTGAGTTAAACAGCCCTCCACAGTGTGAGAGCTGTTGCTGGTGAGGTGGGTCTCTGACTCTGCTAGATGCTGTGAGCTCCTACACAGAGGTTTGGGCTGGCCACTTCCTCATGCGGCCCGCTTCTTCCTGTGTTCTCTCTCTAGAGTGCTGTCCTGCGGAGAGACCGCCTCCCTGGCGTCCCTTGCTGCAGGCTGTGAACTGACTGGCATGGTCCAGGGGGAAGGCCCTGGGTCTGCTCAGTGCCTGTCCAACACCAGCCTGAACGCCAAGGATGTGCTACGGAGAAGGCACAAGAGGAGGAGCCGACAGCACCAGCGCTTCATGGCCCGGAAGGCCCTGTTGCAGGAGCAGGGGCTGCTGAGCACACCTCCGGGGTCATGGTCCTCCCCATCAGAGGCACCGCCAGACTCTGAAGCTGCCCCCGGCGGGAGCCAGCATTCCAGGGCTGGAAGTGGTGGCACTGGCCTGGGCAGCAGACGGCCAGCCCCCGGGGAAGCCTTGAGGCCCTCGCCCAGCAAGTGTGTGGCTATCGACTGTGAGATGGTGGGCACAGGACCCCGAGGGTGTGTGAGCGAGCTGGCCCGCTGCTCCGTAGTGAGTTACCATGGTGACGTCCTCTATGACAAGTACATCCGGCCTGAGATGCCCATCGTTGACTACCGTACTCGCTGGAGTGGTGTCACGCGGCAGCACATGCGCAGAGCCATCCCCTTCCAGGTGGCCCAGAAAGAGGTGAGGACAGAGTTGGGAATTCATCGGGTCTGTGTGATGGACTGGGTAGTACAGCCCTGAGTGTGAGTACATAACCCGGGTCTCACAGAGCGAGAGAGACCTTCAGAAAGTCCCTCCCTCCTCCAGTAGGTTCCTTCTCCGGACACAGTGCACGATCAAAGAATATGATGGATGTTCATTTTAATTTTTTAAAGATACCGTGGTAAAAAACAGATTACTATTAATCCTCCTCAAAATTCTCCCGCTCTCTTTGAACACTCTGATCCCATTGTGCTTGCCACTTTCCAGAAACAGTTCTGAAGTCCTCTTTCAGGTCTTGTTGTGCCTTTCTCAGTGTCCTGAATTGATTCAAAATGTTTACAGTGCTTTCTGGCATATGAAAACCTTACAGTGCGTTCTCATCGGCCTTGGTCGCTGGATGTGACACTGTTCTGGTTCTTCCCCAAAGTCAAAACAACCACAAAAGGTAAATGTTTGAATTCATTTGGGCGATGAAGGCAGCCACATCAGTACAACAGATGACATTCCCTAAAGAGGACTTCCAAAGCTGCTTCAGTGGTGAGAATGATGGGATCACTTGTGTTCAAGATGAGGGAGATTTTGAGGGGGATCAATGACAATGTGACTTCTACTGCAATAAGTTCTTTTTTTAGATTTAAATGTTCACCATATTTCATGATCTCACCTCATGGGATAGGGTAAGTAAAGTCCTGGCCCTATCTCCTTGAAGGGCTGGTGGGGCAGCACACAGGTTAATGTCTGTAGAAGGCTGTACCATTAAGGATTAAACAGCTTACCTTTTGGGGTTTGCTTTGTGCTATAAAGTGTTAGGTGTCTATATGAGAAGTACAGGACCCATATCCCTGAACTCTTCCAGTATTGAGATGTTGGCATATTTCCTTACACTAATTTTTAAGTGTTTTGAAAAAATTGCTTAGCAGTTGAGACCCCACTAATGTAGCAGAAATTCTCAGGTGCCGTTGACTATAGCAAACATCTAAAGCCTGACTAATAGCTTTTGATCCTGCAGGTCTCTAGGCTTGGGAGGGGTTCTAAAAATTATGCTAAGCGTAAACAGCACCAGATGTTCACGAGGAAGGGTGTTAAGTGTAACAGAGTCAAAGGCTTGGTTGATGACACCATAAAGATGAAAAGAGAAGTCTAACAAAAAATGATTGTGCAGTTTGCACATGTGAACTGGTTAGGAAATGCACAATACACTAATGAGCAGGGCACTTTAGCTTGAGAGTCCTGAAGTTTGCTGGGGGAAGCCGGTGCCTGGAGGGCTGCTGCTTGGGCTGTAGTGAAGTGTGGACAGAAAAGCTATTTGTGAAAGTTGTACCAACAAGCCTAGGTGCCTTGATGCATACCTATAACACTAGCTACTCAGGAGGATCACAAATTCAAGGCGAGCCTGGACAGCTGAACTTAGCAAGACCCTGTCTTGGGATGGAAAGGCTGGGGATACAGCTTGGTGGTAAAGCACTCTGGGCTTTGACTCCACGTTTAATCTCTGGTGTTCAAAAAAAAAGGAAAGTGGTCCCTGTAGGTGTAGACAGGTATGCACCCGGGCAAGTAGGAGCACTGGTGCGTGAGCAAGGTGTGTGTGTCCTGTGTGCTCTCACTTGGTTCTGTCCAGCTGGGGACCCCTGTTGTGCATTATTATTTCTCAGGAATAAAAGCAGGTGTGAACAAAAGAGATGCTAGCTTGGGCCTGCGTTCTCATCACCAGCTGCAGGCCTCACACAACCCACCTCTGTGGGCTGATGAGACACATTCAGCCTGCATAGCGGGGATGCATCACAGCACAAGCCTCAGGCCTCATCCCCCACCCCACCCCAGCCAGGTGGAGGGGAGGGGTGGAGTGGGGGAGGCTCACGCAGGCTTCCTTCCTGTTGCTCCTGTTCCTGATGGGCCTGCTGGATAATCTCCAGTCTTCCCAAAGAACTGCTGAGGTCATAAGGCCTCTAGAGGAGCAGGAGGGAAGAGAAGGTACAGCTGTATTTCCCAAACTTGCCCAATCCCAGCAGCCCAGAAGTGTTACAATGTTGTTCTGTTCTGTTGCTGCTTTTGAAAATGCTAATTTGTTCCAATACAGTGACTGGATTAGGACACAATTTAAGAATGCTAATTTATTAGCATCTCTTTTGTTCACACCTGGTTTTATTCCTGAGAAATACTAATGTATAACAGGGGTCCCCAGCTGGACAGAACCAAGGGAGAGCGCACAGGACACACCTTGCTCATGCAAAGCTCCACAGAGGCTGCACCCAGGCTGCGGGCCTCTATGGGTGCTCGAGGGAGAGGTATAAATTGTGCACACATACCGGTTTGGAGGGCAAGGAAGAGTCAGTACACAGGAAAGAAGAGGCAGAATCCTGAAACCGGGACCAAGTCACTTCATACTAGTAAGAGCTTCTGCCTTTGCTGTATTTACTGGCACCAGGCATGGTTCTGTTGTCTTCACTTGATAGGTCTTTACTGACCAATAACTAATAGTAAACCGATACATTGAAGCAGCACTGGTCCAGTCGCATAGGGACCCTGTGCTTTCGGGTTCTGGTGTGGGAGGTATGGCTACACCATCTCAAGGGCCAAATATGTCCCTAGCAACAGGATAAGTCTCCTGAAGGGGAGAATGGAGTCCTTGACAGTGACTTGTAGGACAGCCCACCAGTGAACTGGGACCCACAGCTCAGGAAGAGCCGGGAGCACCCGAAAAAGGCTGCACAGCAGCAACTGACGAGAAGCCTGGCCATCCGTGACCTCCCTCGATTAGCTGCCTGTGGAATGCAGCGGGCAGGGTGCCCGTCCATGGATGCAGAGTGCTTAAGTTACAGTCAAGAGGAAGGGCTAGATTCAGTCAGGCGAGGTGATGCACAGCTACTCGGGTACAGGCAGGAGAATTGCAAGTCCAAGGCCAGTCCGGACACCTTAGACCCTGTTTCAACATTACAAAATGGTCTGCAAGTGTAGCTCAATGGCAGAGTCCTTGCCTAGCATGTGTGAGGCCCTCGGTTCAATCCCCAGCACCGAAAGAAAAAACCAAAAAGGAAGCGTGGATTTAAGTGCGGGGCAGCAAGTTTGATCATGGATCTGCCCCGCTGCTCCCCAAGGGTCTGGGCACAGCTGGGAGAGGGCTCGTCCTTCTCACTGCAGGCCTGACGAGGCTCTTTCTCCCTGTTCCTCTCCACCTACAGATCCTTAAGCTTCTGAAGGGCAAGGTTGTGGTGGGCCATGCACTGCACAATGACTTCCAGGCCCTCAAGTATGTCCACCCCCGGAGCCAGACCCGTGACACCACATGCGTCCCGAGCCTGCTCGGCCAGCCTGGCCTCCACACCCGAGCCCGAGTCTCCCTGAAGGACCTGGCCCTGGAGCTGCTGCACAAGAGGATCCAGGTGAGTGGGGCAGAAGCAAAGCCGGGGGGCCCAAGCCCCTGAATGAGGAAGGGTAGGGCTGTGGGCTGCCCTTTCCCCATCCAGGTCACCTTGTGTAGCCAGAGGCTCTTCCACTTACACCTTCCTCCCTGTATGCGCTGGGTAAACTGTCACCTCCAGGCAGATCTCTCCTGAGCGTGTCATCCCCAGCCTGACCGCTCAGTCTTGCACCCCCAGTGTTTGCTCTTGTGTCTCCTAGAAGCAGACATGAGGCCCTCGGTCAGGCCTGGGGACCCTGATCCTGCCCTGCATTGTGTTCATGGGCATCAAATTTTCAGCCTCTAAAGCCGGCTTTCATCATGTCTTACAGTTAAGAGAAGTAGGGTCTGAAGCTCAGTGGCCTGTGGCCTGTCCCAACAGGCAGTGACACTGGCTCTCATCTACAGGTGGGCCAACACGGGCACTCGTCAGTGGAAGATGCCGCCACAGCCATGGAGCTCTACCGGCTGGTGGAGGACAGGTGGGAGCAGGAGGTGGCCAGCAGCCAGTGGTCATGCCCCGAGGACAGGGAGCCCGACAGCAGCACTGACGTGGAGCAGTACATGGAGGACCAGTACTGGCCCGAAGACCTGGCCCCTGGTGCCGGGGCAGAGACGGGAGAGGCGCAGGAAGGAAGGGCGTGAGAAGTTGGAGGGTCGGTGAGGAGCCCGGGCCGGGGGACCTGGGCAGTGCATCCCGGTAGGATGTTGGATGGTGCCCAGGTCAGAGCTGCTGCACCGTCTGTGCGCTGAGCCTGCAGTGTGGCCCTCCGAGGGTTGGCGGTTCTTGTGGCTCCTGTGGTTTTACTGATGGCACTTCATAGACTCTGGAAATGGCAGGTGGCAGGAATCCGGGCAGTGCCAGTGGCCATCCCAGGCTTTCCACAGGGCACCATGTGGTGCTGTCTGTAGTGCAACACCCCCTCTCCTCCGGGGTCAGTGTGCTGTAGATCCCTTACCTCAGTTTGGTGACAGTGTAGAGTTCAGTTCTTGTCGCCTAACTTCCTCCAGGGTCATGTTTGGGTTCTGAATAACTGTCCTGCAGTGAAAGAGTTAAGCCCTCTTTTCTTCTCATTCTCTGTGCCGAAATTCTGACCACAGCTACTGTAGCATCCTGGGCCCCTGCGGGGCCTGTCCCCACCCTGCTGGGCTGGAGGGACCAGCAGAGCCCAGGGGAGCTGAATCCTTCCCAAGCTTAGCATCAGGTCCTTGAGTACAGGCTGGCCAGAACAGCTCTGAATGGGAACTGACACATTCACTGTGACCCAAATCCAGGGATTCCCTGCCCACCCAGCATGGGGCTCCCCTGTGCCAAAGGATACTGCATGGTGGTTTGCATTAAGCCGTGGCCCCAGCAGAGCTGTACCCGCCCTCTTGTGAGCAGGGCCCCGTCTCTGGAATCGAGAGTGTCTCCTGCCACAGGTGTGGCAGCTCCTGTGCCTGCACCTCCCTACTCTGATTGATATTACTGTGACTGCTGGGTTTTAGATTAATTTCTGAAAGTGCCATTTCCAAAGGAGCAGTTTGGGCCTGCCAAGAAGACCAAGGGGCTCTTGAGTCCCATCTTTTCTGCCTCTTGGTGTTGAGACTTGGGGTGGCCTGTGATTTCCCCCAGCCTGTTTCCCCACTGAACATGGTGAGAGTGGCATGGACTCCCGCATAGGGTAGGGAAGCTGCTAAAGGCCAGGTGCCCATACTGTGCCCGGCCCAGCTTTTGTGAATGGGCTGCTGACCTTGAGGGGAACAGCACAGGAATGCAGCACGGACATCCAGGTTACTTGGAGCCATGGTTTGTGGCTCTTCACAGGTCAGGGAGGGGGCATTGCCACACGCACCCCACCACCGTCGGTGTCTGAGGCTCCCACCCCAGGTCAGAGCCTGTGGGCACCAGCTTCTCCCTGTCAGCAGAGCAGGCAGCTGGCCAAGTCCTGACAGCCGCTGGCCTGGTTCAGGCCTTCAGTGTAGCTGATGCCAGATTCAGAACCAAGCAATAGCTTGGTTTGCGGATTGAAGGGAGATGGCGCTGTAGGGAAGTGCTGTTGAAAATTGCTTTCCTACAGAACCATTTGTTCTGGAAAGTGCTCTGCCGGGAGAGCAGGTGAAGTGGCCTTTGCCTGAATCATCTGATGTATTGGGCACCCAGCTTTGCCGGGTACTTTGGCCTTACAGTGAGCATCTTTTAAGGTGGTGGGAACATGGCAAAAGAGTAACAGCTACAGAATTATATAATTTTTAAAATTTTACAATTGCCCTATTATAAAGCACAAATTTATTTAATTTCTCCCTAAAACTGTGTACTCACTTTTTAAGTTTTTAAACCTGGGATAAAATGTGTATACTATAAAATTTTCCAGCTCAACCGTCTATAAGTGTACAGTTTTGTGTTGAATGCTTTGACTTTGTTGCATAGCAAATTTCCATCGCTCTTTCATTTTGCAAAATCTAAACCTGGTCTCACTGGCTTGAATCACTGTGGTGTCTGCGTGACCAGTACAGTTAAGACAATGGGGCGGAGGGGGCTAGGGTTAGGGTTAGGTTAGGGTTAGGGTTAGGGTTATCTTTCCCTCCATTTAATTCTAAACAGCCCACGATGTTTTCTCTTAAGACAAACCTAATGTGTCCATTGTCTAAGAGGGGTAGAAAATAAAATAACAAAACCCAGGTGATCTCTGATGCTCTAGGTGAGAGCACATGCATGTTGAAATCTCCTAAGCTGACCTTAGCTTTACCCTACTCCCACCTCATGGGTTCATAAATACGCGTTATATGTCAGGAATATAATTAAGATCAGAGTGAATTCTGGGGCAGCACGCATGTCCGGAACCCCTCGGATGACTCAGCACCTCAATCATCGTTCCTATCAATCAGGACCTGTACATTCAGGGAGAGGCGCCCGGTCCGTCCTCACTCTCTGTTGCTGTGGCTGTTTTGTGTGCTTTGGCCTCTGTGCAGTGCTTTTCTGTCATCCCAGCACCTCATTCTGTCTGGCGGCGCAGACTTGCTCAGCTTCCCATGACCTCAGTGAATGTAGCTGCTTGCTGCTGGTTGTGCACCTGGCGAGGCTTTCCTCATCATGCGGAAGTGCCTTGTCTATTACAGCGCATCCCGCTGCAACATGACTGTCTCATCTGGTGGTGTGTACCCCTTGTGGTACAGATCTAAGCACTTTGTCAGTCTTTTTACTAATAAAATTGATAAAAAGTCTAAATGGGCCAGATCTGGGTGCTTGAATTTGAATTACTATCTAAATATAAATATTAGTACTATTCAAGCCTATTAAAAATCACTACAGTGAACATTTACTTCATTAAATTTATATTTGTGAATAGTTTATCCATAATTTCAACTTGGAAATCTTACAAGTACCCCATTGGTGTTGTATGTACATAATGTGCATCTACAACTCAATACCACAGTGAGCTATGTTACAAGTTTTTTTTTTTTTTTTACCATTTTAATGTTTTCCATAAGGAACTGTAATGGGAGGACACTGAGTCTGCTGAATCAGTGCCTTTCTTTGCATTATTGTTTTGTTTTGTTTGTTGTCTTTTTGAGACAGAGTCTTAAGCTCACTTTGTAGCCCAGGCTGGTCTCAAACTCTCAAGGATCCTCCTGCCTCAGCCTGCCAAGTGCTGGGGTTGCAGGGATGTGTCACCACGATGCCCAGCTTTGTATTGTTAGATACCCTGTGCAAGCCACCCAGTGAGACAGTCATTGTTCACCTGTAGTTCTGTCACAGGCTAGGTCTGAGGGTTCCAGAGGCTGAAACAGGGAACTTAATCCATCTCTTCAACGTACGTATGCAGGTTCTCAGACTCCTGTCATGGAAAAGAATTTTTAGGATGCACCAGTGAAGAAAAGAGCTATGAGAAAGATTTGTTAGAAGTAAAAATAGAACAGACTGGAGCAGATGCTCAAGAAAAGGAGGGGCAAATTCTAATCCCCATGTGCATTGTTGCTGTCCCCTGGGTAATAGTGCAAGCCATCCACAGTAGAGGTACACCTTGGGCCATCTCCACCCTTCCTGGGGTGGAGAAAATTGAAATAAAGGTGATTTGCAGCCCAAAGAGACTTGCCCAGATTTACAGTTTGGGGAGTGAATAAACTGGGCGTATGTTTGTTTGTTTGTTTGTTTGTTTGTTTGTTTGTTCTGAGACAGGATCTCACTGCAACCCAAGCGGACTCCACAGTCACAGCAACCCTCCTGCCTCAGCCTCAGGAGTGCTAGGATGATGGGTGTGTGCTGTATCTGGCCCTGAGCCTGTGTTTAGAAGTTGCAGTTTTTAAATTCTCGATTTTTTAAATCTCCTACCTAATTTTATTTCTTCAGTCCTATCTTAGTTCAAGTTGAACAGAATAATCAAATTCAAATCAGCTACCCAGCAGCAAGACATGAATTAGGAAGCCCCTTCATGAACGTGCTAAGCAATAACTCCTCTCTCCTCATCCACCACCATTTTACTTTCTGTGTTTCTATACATTTGAGTAGGTACACTTTCTTTTTTTTTATAGGATCTGAATTGCCCTGCCAGGGCTCAAATTTGCAGTCTTCCTGCCTCAGCCTCCCAAGTGCTGAGATTACAGGCATGTACCTGTATTTCATGTTAAGTGGACTCAAACAGTATTCTTGTGACTGGTTTATTGGTATAGTGGTATACCAATACCACTGGTATAGTGTCCCCAAGGCCCATCCATGTTGTAGCTCGGGTCACTGACCTCTCTCAGGTTTCGCAGTCCATGGTATGATGCATGGGTTTATCTACTCATGTGTCACTGGGACAGCACCAGGTTGCCGTCCCTTGGATGCTATGAATAATGCACCTGTGAACATGGTGCATGCAGATCTTCTTTTAAGATCCTGCTTTCCATTCTAATGTGTCATTCGGACAGGCACACATTTCAGGGGGACAGGTCCAGTCATGGTTGGGCACAGCTGAGTTGGGAGGGACAGGTTGCCTCCAGGGAGGGGAGGCCTCTGACCCTCCGTTCTGCACTATCTTGTTTGATTTTGTGTTACTGTGACCAAATGCCCACGGCTGGGTGCTTCAGAAAGGAGAAGGGCTTATTTAGCCTTTCAAGAGTATGGCATTGGCCTCTGCTTTCTCTGTGGGGGCCCCGTGACAGATGGTGACACCATGGTGGGAGCATGTGGAAGAAGAGACCCTGGTGGACAGGAAGCAAGAGAGTGAGCTGAGAGCCAGATTTGCTTTAAACAACCCATTCCCCCAGCCTCTCTGGAGGCAGCATTAGGCTGGTGACTTCCCACTCATTACCTTCCATCAGGCCACCTTAAGGCCACCATACTGGGGACCAGGCTGCCAGCACAACATGAGCCATCTGGGTAGGTACCAGCGGAGCCTTAAGGTGGGGATTATGGGGAGCCACACGGGGGCGCCCTTCATTGCAGTCAGGATAGCAGGGCCTCCAGCTTCACACGCTTAAAACTCCACTAATGGGGGGGGGGGGGGCTGGGGATTTAGCTCAGCGGCATAAGCACCTGCCTTGCAAGCAGGCGGTCGTGAGTTCAATCCCTGGTACCGATAAAAATGAAAAAGACAAAAAATAAAATAAATTCCACTAATGGAAAATAGAATCCTCACATTACAAGAATTGAATTAAACATAAACTGTACCAGTAAGCATATAAAAGATGCTTGAAGACCCTGATTATTAGGGAGATACAAATCAGACTATGGGGTGCAGCTGGTAAAGCCACTTCACCAGAAACTCTGAGGGACTCTGCAGTCTCACCTGAGCCAAAGTTTGTTTGGTGTGGCGTGGAGATGGGCTTGATCTCTTTTCTTGTGAAGTTGAGAACATCAGGAAACCCCCTGGCAGAGATCCGGCTTCCTCCTTCCGTGCTGTTGGTCACCAGCACCTTGGGGCATATAATACCTTTGAATGAAGTACAGCCTGGTCCAGGCAGGGTTCAGCTGCTGGAATTCCAGCAGTAAACCTGAACTGGGCGGGAAGGGGGTGACCCAGCGGGCTGTGCAGTGTTTGCCAGCCATCCACTGTCATAGAAAAAGCCGGGGAAGAGGTTCACTTTTATATGGTGTGATGGTTGATACACTGTGTCAACTTGGGAAGTTTAGAAGTTTAACTGAGCAGCTCAGCAGGAAGCCAGGATCCTCATCCTGTGCAAGAGGAGGGCAGGAAGATGGTGTGAGTGTTACACCGGCCGCAAGGGAGTGGTGACCTGCTAACAGTATAAGGGAGGAGAAGAGGCTCCCCCCGCTTTCCTCTTCCTGCTTTTGTTGTCCTCTGCCACCTTGAATTGTTGCCCTTGTGCCACGTCACCCTGCCTTGGAGTCAGCTGATTATGGACTGAAGCTTCCACAAACTGTGAGCTAAATAAACCTTTCCTCCTTAATTTTGAGTGTGGGGTATTTTGTCTCAGCAAGGAGAGAAAAGTAACCAACACATACAGAGAGGCCTGTGGGACAAAGAGGAACACAGGAGAGTACTTGGGAAGGAGCATTCTAGAACCAGTTCAGCCAGTGCCCAGACCTGCGACAGGATGCGCCTCCTTAGGACAGCTGGCCTGACCTCACTGGTCCCTCTGGCCATTTTGCCCAATGCTGGAGCAATAATAGGCATCCAAAGGCGGCAGGCAGGACCTGCTGATGGTTTGGGAGGGGCCACTGGGTACATAACCTGAGGCTCTTTGCACAGGTATAAACCTAGAAGAGGCCATCAATAGAAACTTTTTTTTATTGCCTTTTTAAGACAGGGTTTCACTTTGCAGTTCAGGCTGGCCTGAAGCTTACTTTGTAGCACTGGCTAATCTCAACAATCTTCCTGCCTCAGCCTCTGGAGTGCTGGGGTTACAGGTGTGTACCATCATGCCCAACACATAAATAGAAACATGGACAGACAGAGGCATCAGAAACTGCCTGGGACTTGAGAGGTGAGGTTTCATAACCATGAAACAGGCTAATGTAATCCAGGCTCTCATATGATGAGCAAAGAATTGCAGATACACAATACAAGGGGCAAGTGAAGAGAGTTGACTGGGTGAAGATCCCGGAAGTGGTGCTCAGGGCAAGTGTGTGCCAACAGGAGATACAGACAGAACAAGGTGTCGGGGTAACAAAAGGTGCAGCACATCGTGCGCCTAAGCTGCACTTAGGTCAAACCAGGGTTTCAGAATTTAAAGGACCAGAACCTCTGCTTAGGTGCCTCCCCTTGAACTTCTAGGTGTGATTGACAGGAATGATTGACAGGGTGCTGTCATCTCACGGGCTCTCAGCGCACGTGCTTATCCCAGAACGCACTCTCATCTTAATTAGTCCGTGACATGTAGTGCATCCTTATACATCCTAAAGAGGTTGAAGTTGAGTGAAGATGACTGAAGGCCAGGCTAGATTCTGAAGTGATGGCGAACCCTTTAGACACAAGTGCCCATGCTGCAGCCCCAAACCCACTTATTTATGGCAAAGCACCAACACTGCAATTAAACCTGAATGTTGAGGTTTTAGTTTAGGGAAAAAAAAAAAAGAAAAAAAGAAACCTCATACATGAACATCTTTTGTCTTAAAGGAAAATAACATTCCTGCCATAGATTTGCCACCAGTGGTAGGAAATCTTATGCCCATGTGCTCTTGCCTAGAGCACTGTTGATCTTCTGAGCTTTATTTTATTTTCTGCCCCTCTAAGGATGGTGGGAGACAGAATGATGCTAGAGTGCTTGTTAGGTTTGCATCAGTGTACCCCCAAATCTCCATGTTGTGGTAGGTAGCTGAAGTAAATTTGTAACAATATAGGAATCCAAGCAGCCAAATTGATAAATTTTGGGATTTTATTAGCTGAGCTCAGTCTTTGTTTCAGAGTCAAACTCAGTGGCCCAGAGCTGGAGGGTTACAGGGTATTTAAAGCAAAAAACCAAAGCAAGACATCTTGTTGGAAACAATTTAGCTAGAATCTTACATTAATTTTGGTTGACACCTGTATCCTGCTTCTTTGTTGAGCAGGTTAATTTTTCTCTCTTGTGGGTACAGCTCATTCTGGTTTTTATTTATTTTTTTTTTCATCCTGCTTTTTTTATGGGGCTTGTACCCTGAGTAATTTTTCACTCTTCAGATCAAATACAGGGGACAAGATGGCGTCAGAGGGCCGGGGATTTAGCTCACCAGCGTAAGTGTCTGCCTGGAAAGCGCAAGGTCCTGAGTTTGATTCCCCGGTACCCAAAAAAAAAAAAAAAAAAAAATTGGCATCAGTTATGCCAAGCTACAACAGTGGGCGGTTTGAAAGGTGGCTGAGTTAGGGTGTGGGCTAAGAGTGTGGCACTGCGATTAAAAATGTGGACAATGGAAGCCCCAACCTGGGTGCAGCTGGCCCCAGTCAATATGTTTGTCTCAGCCTGAATGGAATGGAAAGAGAAAAGAAAGGCAGGCGTTCAGCTGCTCATTGATTGGCTGCTTGTTGCCTTTCTGCCCGCCACATCATAGAATGCTTCTCCTTGTGATGCCCCTGCCATGCCGCCCTGCTTTGGAACCAGCTGACTGTGGACTGACCTCTCTGCAAACTGAGCTGAAGTCAACCTTTCCTCCTTTAAGTTGGGTGGGTATTGGGCACTGGGGTAGATCAACTAATGGGCAACTTGTAACACCCAGCTGAACCGAATCAGCATGGTTCTGGGTGTGGAAGGTCCATCTGGATGGATTTGGGGTTGTTTGTTTCAGTTTGGAAGCAGACACTTTTTATCAACTGACCAAATCATGGTAGGTATTTTAGTTCATCCTTCCAATAGGCCTGTTGATCCAGTCTTCCCTGTTTCCAGCATCTCCGCCTTTCACAAAACAGGTGGTCTTTTCCTTCATTCCACCTCATGGAGGTGACAGTTTGAAGGGCCACAGGAAGTTACTTCTTTAAGCATTTTCCAGTGGTATAGAGCTCATCAATCAGATCCTCCGTGCAAATGATGCTGTACTTTGTCAGTGTCGCTCCCGGCCGGCAGGAAGAACACACGACAGATTCTGACGGTGTGCAACCTTGTCTTTATTTGTCTCCGCGTGGGCCGCGCGAGGCCTCCGCTCTGCCACCAGTCCTTTCTTACCGGTGGACTTCCTCTATCTCTCTCTGTGCTTCTCTCTCGTGGCGGGAGAGGCACTCACTTTTATAGGGTAACAGTGGCCAATCAGTTCAAAGCGCGCGATGCGGGCTGATTGGCTAACATCAGTTGTTGCTAGGCAGACTATCTTACAGAGCGGGTTGTTTAAGTCGCCAGGGCAATCAGGGGGCAGGAAGCAGGCGCCAACTTGGCTCACTCGATGGGAGGGGTAATCTAGCTCAGGCTTTGCTCTTTCTTACAGGCCTCACGTCCGCCAAGTAAGGCGACCGGGCTCAGCCGCGGCTCCCAACAGTACTTGCCAAGAGATCGAGCAATCGATGAGTCATCAATCAAGGCAACTCGCTTCTTACTGATTCTGCCATAGCCTCGACTGTCATTTACTGACTTCAGGTTTGGGTACCTCCATGTGATTCAGCATGTTAACTGAAGCCTTGTTGAGCTTAACAAAGGTACCACTGAAGATCTGGTGAAGATGAAGAAGCTGCAACCCTTGTGGACCTTTGGGCTCACACCATTGATACCTGACCCAGATGACAGATGCCGGTTTGGAATCTGCAGGTTCATAGAAGCTGCCAGCTTGTCTTGCCCTCCTAGCCATGTGAACCTCACTCTGTCCATCCGTCTGTACTCTTCCTGATAGTACCTGGCTTTTTCATAGATGATTTTCCTCCTTGCCTTTCGAAGCATCTTCTGGGCAAACTTCTTTCTCAGGCTCTTTACCTTCAGCTCTGGGAAATGTCTTTGCTTTTTCTCAAGGGTTTCTGGCCCAGCAGGAACCTTCTTTTTCTTCTCTTTGACATCCTGCATGGTTCCAGCCGGAGAAGAGCCCATCTGGATGGATTTGGCTAAGGATTGTTGCCAAGAGCATACAAGGCGAACTGGAGGGGAAGACGGTGTGCGGTTCATTCTCCTGGAGGAGCTTGTCGTGTGGGCTTCCCAATATGAACTCAGCTGGTCTCATCTTTGAAGGAGCTCAGTCCTCGCTGTCGCTGAGGATGGCTGCATTTCTTTTCGTGGGGGGGTGAAGGGGAGCTCTGGTCCTTACCTCGAGCTCTGCTATGTGGCTCCTGTGAAGATCTCTCAGCCTGCTGACACAGCTCCTTCATCCAGCTGGCACAGAAAGAATTCTAGCTCCCTCCACTGACCTTTGGGCCTTCCCAGCACAGATTCCTGATAAGAGACCTGTATGACACATTGCCAGTGGGCTTTAGGTCTTCAGCTGGACTTGTGCAGGACATTGCCATGGGATCCAGGCTCTTAGTTGGTTTCTTGGAGTTCCTAGTGTGTGGACAGATCGCTTGTACTCTTCTGCATTTGACTTTTTGGGTGAATATTAGAAAATAATCCTATAAATCGTGTCCTGTGTTAAAGCTGTTCCCTTGCAAAGCCTGACTAAACAGCTACTTTGCCTCAGCAACCAATAAAGTAACTAAGACAGTGCTAGCCGGGCTTGGTGGCTCAGCCTGTAATCCCAGCACTCAGGAGGCTGAGGCAGGAGGATCATTGTGATTTCGACACCAGCCTGTGCTACAAAGTGAGCTCAAGGCCAGCCTGAACTACATAGTGAGACCCTGTCTCAAAAAACAAACAAAAAACCTAACACAGTGCTGTTTTAAATTTAAATGGGTATAAAAAATGACTTTCTCAGCTCCATTGTTTCTAAGTACTAATTTTTAATTCTTCCTGTTTCTTCTTCTCCTCCTTTCTCTTTCTGTCTCTGTCTCTCTCCAGCCCTTCAGGAACTCACTAAGTTCTTAAGCTGAGGAGAATCATGACAAACAGTACTGGTAGAACTTGGACAATTTCAGTCAAGCCTTGAAGACAAAGGCAGGTGCACAGAATAGGTGAGGAGGGACCAGAGAAGGAGCAAAGAGGGAAGACTTCAAGATGGGGGTGGGGAGTGACAAAGAACTCTGTGGTTTCTGGGAGACCCAGGATTGCCACCGACTGCTTGGGTCCTGTGGTAAATGGAGAAACAAACCTCCAGTCCGACCTCTAGGGGGTTGCTCTTTAAATGCACTTAAAAGTAACATGAATTTCTCACCTATTTATGCTGCTGCTTCTCCCTCTAAATCATTGTGCTACACGTGGTCTTAGCCAAAAGACCGGGAGAAGCGATCTCCCTAAATCACTGCTGTTAGGAAAAAAGGAAAAGGAGCAGCGGACTGAGCTCAACAGGACAGGCTGGGTCTCAACAAACCTGAGAAGGACGCTCTGGCACAAGAGACCAGGCCAGCTGCTCTCACACAGGCTGTGGGGTCACGGGGAGGGAACAGCTCAGGAAGAGGGGTTGTGGCTCCTGCCAAGAACAAGGCTTGAGAGGCTTGAGAAAGCACAGAGACAGTGGCTTCTGTCCACCGCAAGGCTGCCACTGAGTCCCCAGGGGCAGCTGTGCCGGGAGGGGGCAGCATAGAGGGGTCTGATCAGGGTGCTGTGGTCGATTCCGGAGGGATTCCTCGGATTGTAACCACTGTCAACGCGTTTGAAAAGCAGAAAGCCACCGGTCTGATGTGGGCAAAACTCACTCATGCAGCATGGGAAGCAAAAATTCTCTTTTATACCCCAGATGTGAGCCAGCCACACAGCAGAGAGGAAAGAAGCCTTATACCAAGACGCAGTCCAACATTTGGTTTCATTTTGGGGGTCTGTTAAAGTCTGACGTCTCACTTGGTGAAAACACGGTGAATCTGGGGAAGTTCCCTTGCCAGCCACAAATCTTGGTGACAGCCAAGAGCAACCAGCACGTGGATCCGTGCTGTTTCCGAAGGGCCAAGGTAGGAGGGAGGCAGCGAAGTGGGGGTGTCGCCCCTCATCATACCCGCTCCACCGCAGCCTGCAGAGCCGCAGGTTGTGCCCCCGGACAGCGATGCCATTTCTTTTTTTTTTTTTTTTTTTTTTTTTGTCTTTTTCATTTTTACCGGTACCAGGGATCGAACTCACGACCACCTGCTTACAAGGCAGGTGCTTATGCCGCTGAGCTAAATCCCCAGCCCCAGCGATGCCATTTCTGACCCCAGGGTAACTCATTCTCATGTGCTGAGTACTGAATGCTGTCTCCGTGCCAACTGCTCCTGTAAGAACTCGGGGTTCTGGCCCCAGACAGGGTCACCCTTCTTGGCAGGACTTGGAGGGTTCCCCAAGGCCTACCTCTGTCTCCATGTCCCTCTCCTTGTCAGAGGGCAGACAGAGGTCTGTTTCAAGGTGGTGCCCCTGAGCCATGGAGGGCGTGAGGAAGGGGTGGCCTCCTTGCCTGCCCTGGATTGGGGGTAGGGCCTCCCAACCCCAACCTCCTGCCCTTCCCAATTAACAGCCTCCGCGTACCAAGAGCAGCTCACCTTGCCCCGTAAAAGACCTCACAGTGTCAGACCGGCAGCCCTAGGAGCAGGGGATGTTCCGGGCTCCAGTCCTGGGGATGTTTGTTTTCTGGGTGGAGGGTTAGAAAGCAAGATGTAGCAACTCACTGCAACCACACATGCCGCTGATCAGAGCGGGGAGGGCAGGGCAGAGGAGGGACACCTGGACAGCCTGCTTGACTCAGCAGCGCGCCAGCTCCCTACCTGGGAGATGAAGTAGCCCGGCCCACTGCCAGCCTCCCGCCCCTGATTTCCCTTGAAACAAACTGGAAACCGAAACAGTGTCAGGATGCCCGACTCCTAGTGAGGGATGAGTCACTGCTCAGAGCGCCTGTAGTGGCTGAGCGGTGGCAGCAAAGAGGCAGACTCAGCTGAGGGTGCCAAGGCAGAAAGGTGAGAGCGGAGGCGAGGGAGGGGACCTCCCGGTATTCAGGCTTCAGGCTGCTGGGACAGGACCAGCGGCCCGGGACCCAGCGCTGGGAAACCTAGTGGGTGGCAAGAGGCCAGCTTCCCCTGTTGCCAGGTGACATTGGAGACAAAGGGCAGGGTGGGGAGGGTGCAGGCCGGCTGGGTGGTGACCACCCCGCGTGACACTCCCCCAGCACATCTGAGGGTCCCTCCCCCGGCACTTCTGAGGGCCCCCACGGAACATGGCGGACAGCCTGGAGGCGGTGGCCATGGACTGCGAGATGGTGGGGCTGGGGCCACTGCAGGAGAGCGGCCTGGCACGCTGCAGCCTCGTGAGTTCCACCGGCTCTGTGCTGTATGACAAGTTCATCCGGCCCGAGGGGGTGATCACAGATTACAGGACCCGGGTCAGCGGGGTCACACGCCTGCACATGGAGACAGCCACACCCTTCGCCGAGGCCAGACGAGAGGTGAGTCAGGGGCCAGGGAAGCAGTGCGTCCCCAGCTGCTGCCCTGGACCTGCAGCCCCACTGGGGAAAAGCCCACGCTCTGCTGCAGGGAGGGCAGCCCTCTCACCGCCAGAGAAACCAACATTCACATCTGGTTTCTGGACTCACGGGCAAACTAAGTCCCACCTGATGCTCCTCCATAGAATGACAGAGGCTACCTCCCCCTCTTCCCCTACGCTGGGCCTCCACAAGGGAGCCTGTGGTAAGCAGCTCACAGGAGCCGGTTCTGCAGATCAGGCTGGAGCACCCCAGATCCAGGGCCTGAGAGAGGTCTCTCCCCACTGGCTTAGGGCAGCCCACCGACTCATTATGAAGCCCAGGTTTCCAACTCCAGGATTCCCCACCCGCTTGCTTTTTTAGCTTTGCTGATAGCAGCTTTAGGTATTACTTTCTGTTTCTCTGAAACAGAAAGGGGAAAACAGAACTGAAGTCACCTAGAGGTTTTCCCCTGGCTACTCACCTCTGGGAAGATTCAGCTGGGCAAGGGGAGCTCATTGGTCACTGTGGGGCTGGGGAAGTCCAAGGACACAGGAACTGAGGCTTCCCTCACCCACCCACCCAGCCCACACCGGAGGAAAAACAATCACAGTCCCTTGCAGGGACTTTTGAAAGTGCTGGAAAGAAAAGTGCATCTGTCCGCACTGAACATGTACAGACACTTTTTTCTCCTTGTTTTCTCTAAACAGCAGTCTAACAGCATTCAGATACCATTTACATTTTATCATTAGGGGCCATACATTATTAGAGATGATTTAAGGGGTGCTATCTCACACAAGGGACTCGGGCGCCTGGGGATTTGGGGGTCCTGGAATCCTTGTCTGTTGACACTGAGCAGTGACGTGTGTCTGTTGTGCCCCTATTTCCACATAAGCCAGACTTGGAGATAATAGGGTTAGGATTTCACCATGCACATTGGGGAGGAGGAGACAAGGCAGTTTATTGCACTGAGGAACTTGCCCAGGGGTCAGGGTGCAAACCCAAAAACCCAGCTCCAGTCCTGCTCGTCCGAGCTGAGACGGGCTAGTATTAAGAAAGGAATCGTGCAATACCTTAATGCTTTTTAAATATTGATTATATATTGAAATGATCATGTTTTTGACGTGTTGGCTAAAAGAAACATTAAAATTCATTTCATCTGTCCCTTTTTACCTTTTAAAAATATTTATGTAGGCTTTCACCTAGTACTCCAGGTTGAACTCATGATCCTTCTGCCTCAGCCTTCCAAGTGCTAGGTACTGGTGTGTGCACCAAATTCAGCTTCTTTTTAAATATAGTTATTGGGGCTGGGGATTTAGCTCAGCAGCATATGCACCTGCCTTGCAAGCAGGCGGTCATGAGTTCGATGCGTGGTACCAATGAAAAATAAAAATAAATATAAATAGATATAGCTGCTAAGTGATTTAAAATTACATCTGTGGCACATTCTATTTCTATTGGATGACACTGTTCTAGACACATCAAAAGGATAACAGCAGAGCCCCAGAGAGGAGCATAATGTGTCAGTGTGGTTCTGGAAAGACACGTGTGGCCAGAGGCATTTGAGAAGAATGGGGAAAGCGGATGTGATATCATCCGGTGAGCCATAGCAGGCCGCTAAAGATTCTTGAGCAAGGGTATGGCTGGATAGAAACTAGTTTCAAGAAAACTAGTTGTAGAGCGTACACAGGAGTGAGGGGAGAGTGGGAGGAGGCCAGAGAAGAGAAGCCAGGAAGGGCAATACAGGGAAGAGAAGGGGTTTGTTCAGGGACATGGCTTGGTGTTCCCTAACTAAGGTCCCCACTGAGCAGCCCCGGTGGATATATCCTCATCCTTTCTCCTCACCCCCAGCTTCTCTCCCATCAAAGTGACACAAGGTGCAGAAGAGGCCAGAGGGTGCACAGAAAGGAAACTCCAAATCCCTGGCATCCTGAGCGCTGGCCCTGGGGGCCGGGGCACCTTGCTCCGTCTCATCCCCCAACTAGAACTTCGATGAGCCTCAGGACACAGGTGCCTGTCACAAAGCCCTGCCCAGAGTGGGTGCCTGTGGCCACCAGCAGCTCTCCACAACCACATCTGGGCTTTCGGGGCCTGTCTATCTCACTGCCTGGTTTGTGGGACCCGAGCCAAGTTGTGGAGCTTCTGCTCCTGCGTGGCCTCAGGTGGCGATGGGGACACAGCTGGGACCCTGAGCACAGGCCTTTGAGAGGGACCTTTCTAATTCTGAAAGCACCGTCCAGTGCTCCCATCTCCTGTGCTGCTTGCTGCCCACCTCTCAGCTGCCTGAGCAATGTCCCCAGGGCAGCTCAGACCCCAGCTACTGTCAGCCACGTGGCTCGCATCAACAAATCTGGTGAATGTTTGATTAAAAACATTATTACAGTAAAAGATACATTGCCGTGAATCCCCCTCAGAATATTAGCCCTCACTGCCAGCACACACAGCCCACTGTTCTGGCCCCTGTCTGAAGCAGTTCTGAAGGTCCTCTTTCGTGGGTGTCTTTAGTTGTCCTCTTGTGGCTGCCTTGATGTCCTGAATCAATTGAAAACGTGGACCTTCAGGGCCATTTTGTCTTTAGGGAAGAGATATAAGTCACGCGGTGCAGGATCCAGTGAATAAGATAGACCAGGACGGTGTGGTGTTTTTCAGTTGGATGGCACTCGGCAGCAGCATGCACTGTATTTTAATCATGTCTTATAAAGGCACTCAGGGAAGGGGACTTCCAGAGCTCTTCAGAAAATGCCAGATGATGAATAAGCGTGCTTGATGTCAGGGGAGGATTTTGAGGGGACTCTTGGTGATGCATATATGCTTTACTACGATCATTTTTTTGTTTTTATTTTTGGGGACAGGGTCTCACTATGTAGTTCAGGCTGGACTTAAACTCTCTATGTAGCCCAGGATGACCTTGAACTCAAGTCAATCCTCCTGCCTCAGCCTCCTGAGTGCTGGAATTACAGACATGTGCCATCCCATTTGGCTCATAAAACATTTTTTAATGTGAATATTTACCATATACTGGATCACCTTTTGGACCTCCCACTGTTCCCCGCAGCCTCAGCTGCGCAAGCCCAGGGCTCTGCCCCTCACGCACCTGCTTTCCCTGAGCTCTGCACCACTCATCCGGCCTCCAGCCTCAGCCTTGTGCTGCCCACCTTCCAGCCCCGTGCCACCATCCCCATGGGAAAGGAGCCTGGGGGGTGCTGTCCTCTCCCTGTCCCTGTCCCTGTCCCTCCTGCCCCCACAGGGGGACCTCTCACCCCCTCCTCCTGCCCACACATGTCTGTTTCCCTCTCCATCTCCTACAACTTCCTGTTTCTGCACTAGGCCAGGAGCTGGGCAGGCACTCTGAAAGGGGAGGAGTGCTTGTGGGCTGGTGGTGCTGGTTCCATAAGTACGGAAGGTTCTGGTGGCTGAGTGCAGCCAAGCCGCCTCTGTCCTGCTGGCACTTGCTGGTCCCTTTTGTGCAGCCGCTGTCACATACATGCAGCCGCAGGGCATGGAGCAAACACACTGACTGGACCTGGGTCCTGTTCCTGCTCTGCCCCCAATTGCTCTGAGTCCTCCAGCCCATTCCTGCCCGCTCTGTGCCACCTGAGCAGAGCCCTCTGCAACATGAGGATGACACAGTACTGCAGGTATTTTTGTGGGGCCATGTCCTTGTTCAAGAACCTTCCACAAGGTCCAGAGGGGGTCAGTGATTTCCCTAAGGACACTCAGAAAGCTGTGACACAATTCAGGGCTCCCACTTGGTGGTAAGGTTTAATAGCTTGTAATCCAATTTTGTTGAGTTAAAACTCTTTTTGTTAACCGGTACCTAATTTACAAAGCCTGTAGTTTTGGAGGAGTACATGCAGAGGGAGTTTGTGACTGAAGAGTGGCTTTTGCATGGGTCAGAGTGTCCCGCTAGGGCTCTGCCACCTGGTGGGTCTGTCTGGAACTCAGCCAGATGCAGGAAAAATTCGCCGCCTAGATAACCCCAGGGCAGATGGCACAAGCTAGGAGCTGGGGCAGCCAGAGTGTGGGGCAGGGGATTAGAGGTTATGGTTGCTACTCCCAAAAATGACCGTAGCGGGCGGGATCCTCTGCATCCTTCCTACAGTTGGTCAGATAGTAAAACGAGCCTCTCTTCTTTGTGTGCCATTGGAGCCCCAGAAGTGTCCCCTGTCCTCAAGCACTCACAGGTGGTACTGATAACAACTTCATTCTTTTTTTTTTTTTTTTTTTTTTTTTTGTCTTTTTCCTTTTTATCGGTACCAGGGATCGAACTCACGACTGCCTGCTTGCAAGGCAGGCGCTTATGCCGCTGAGCTAAATCCCCAGCCCCAACAACTTCATTCAACAACTTCATTCTGATGAGGTCAGATGGATCCCCGGCGCTGCCATGTTGCTTGCAACTCTAGCCCCCGACCTTTCTGGTCTTGCTGCTCCTTTAAAATGGAACTAAGAATAGTCCCGAGGAGGAGCCTCGAGCTGAGGCAAGCCAAGCACCTGGCCCGGTGCCCCGCTGATAAGGGAGGAGTGGCAAATGCCTGCCGCAGTTCTTTCCAGGAATGAGTCTCCACTCCCTATTTAGTGAAGTCTGGCATGCCTAGCTCGTGACAGGTCCCGAGGCCAGCAGGTCACACAGCCCCGAGGCCCTGCCTGCTGCTGGCACCCCCTCCCGCCCAGCCAGCCCTGCACCGGAAAGTTGGAAGAGCCCCAGCTGCTGACGAGCTGTTTAGATCTCACCAGTGCAACACTTGCAAATGTGAACGTGGAGGCCCAGCGAGGCCACCCAGCAAGTGCAGTGGGGTTTCCCCGCCCTGCCCTTCGGAGTCATTAGCGTCTCTGCTACGCAGGTTCTCTTTTTTCCTTTCCTCCTCTTTCTTCTTCTGCCTCTTGTTTTGTCTCATTGGGAGTCCCACAATGCCCAATGCCGGCCCAAGTCTGGGTTTCAGGAAGTGATGAATTTCCCAGGAATCCACAGATCCGATGCTTGGCCCTCTTGTGTCTGGGACCAGCAATGGCTGTCTCTGGACGAGGGTGAGTTCTTCAGTACTTTGTGTGAATTGGGCCCGAGCCAGGCTCTTAGACAGGAAAAACAGGTCACATTGTTCAGAAACATAAAGGGTGTTGGCAAGAACAGTCACATGACCACAGCCTCTGCCTCCCGGTGTTCCCTCTGTGGCCCCCTCTGTGTTCCCTCTGTGGCCCCCTCTGTGTCCCCTCTGTGTCCCCTCTGTGGCCCCCTCTGTGTTCCCTCTGTGGTCCCCTTCTTCCACCCCGGGTTCTCCTGAGTTGCTGCTCGGAAGTCATGTCCCCCCTGGACCAGCAGCATCACACTGCCTTCTAGGAGCACAGAATCCCAAGCCAGGTGTGGTGGCCCATGCCTGCAGTCCCAGCTCTAGGAGGCTGAGGCAGGAGGGTTGAAAGTACAAGACCAACCTGGGCAGCTTGGCAAGACCCTTCTCAAAAGATAGGAGGTGAGGATGCTGGGGGTGCAGCTTAGTGACAGAGCTCGCCTGGCATATGCAGGCTCCTGGCTTCAGTCTCTACTACCAAGAAAGAGAAGGAGGAGATGAAAGAAAGGGAAAGAAAACGGCCCAAACAGCCACAGTCAGCCCTGCACCCCAGACCTGGTACTACTGCCCTCTTCCGGTCCCCTGCCCTGGCCACCCCCCAGCTCCCCCACCCTCACCCCAACCCCCGTCATCCTCTCTAATGGCAGCCAAGTTAAACAACTCTGATTAGGGTGTCACTGGGGCACAGGAGGTGGCTCACATGGGTGAGGCAGCCAGAGGGCACCGGGTCACATGTGCAGGACGCCGATGGGTGGTGCTCTGGGCCTGTCCACCACACCTGGGCCAATGTGACAGTGACAAGCAAGTGCTTAGAGACCTGGCGCTGCCACCAACGAGCCACATGACTGTTCTAGTTCTGTAAGGGTGCTTAGCGAATCACCCAGAGTTAGTGTTCCACAGTGTCAACATTGAGTCCTTTGTGCACCTGCAGGGCTGGACGGTGGGGGCGGAGCGTCAGCTGAGCTTTCTGGAGGCAGGGGCTGGAGAGGAAAGTCTTTCCACCACATGTCTTGTAGCAGATCCTGGGGTTCCTTGGACTTGTCTCTATTCCTGGGTGGCCTCTCCCCAAGGTTTCTACTGCCTGGTGGCTTTGGGGTAACCAAGCTTCTTCCATGTCCATTCAAGGCTCCTAGAATTCCAAATCTTGCCGAAGTCAGGAGTCACACAAGCCACCTTAGATGCCTGGGGAGGGGATTAGATTCCACTTTTTTTTTTTTTGCATGTGAAGGAATCTGCAAACTTGCTTTAAAACCTTCAGAAAGGGCTGGGGATTTAGTTCAGTGGCACAAGTGCCTGCCTGGTAAGTTTGATCCCCAGTACCAAAATAAAAAAATAAAAACCAGCAGAGGCAAATTACCATAAGTACATTTTTCTTCTGTAAAGTTCCCTTCAATACAGCCAGCACCCCTCCTCACTGAATTAGTTTGCTAAGGCTGCTAAAAAAGCCATCAGTTTAGTGACTTCAAATGATACACATTTATAATCTTAGAGTTTTTGTAGGTTCAAAGTCCAACATAATCTCTTGCTGGGTTTGCAAGGTGCCACCAGGGCTGGTCCTCTGGAGGCCTAGCTCAACCTTTAGCTTCTAAAAGCTTCCTGGGTACCTTGACCTGGGCCCCTTCCTCCAACTTCCAAGCTAGCTACAGCTCACAAGTCCTTCTCACATAGACTCACTCTGACCTGTGATTACGTGAGGCCATCCGGATAATCCAGGACGTTTCTCTGGGTACAGTCACTTTTTCCATGGAGCAGGGTCGAATCTTCTGGGGTCAGGGTGTGCAAGGCTTCGGGAAGTCATTATCCTGCTGCTGCCACAGCATTGTGCAGAGGACTGAGGGACACAGCTGGTGGCACGGTCCCGCATGGGCTGGCACAGGAAGTGGTCAGTAGGCCACGGGGCCAGGGGCCTCCAGGCACTGATGTGAACTCTTGCACCTGAGGAGGGACTGGTCTACCTCCTCTTGTCAGAGACGGTACATCTGAAGGCCAGGGAGGGTGATATTCACCTGGATCTCGGGCCATCCTGAGAGCTGAGGAGGGGCCTCTCTGTGCCAGCCCTGACCCACCGGAGGCCACTGTGGGATGCCGGGTGGACATGTGTGGGGTGCGTGTCTTCCTGGCAGATCTTGCAGCTCCTGAAAGGCAAACTGGTGGTCGGCCATGACCTGAAGCATGACTTCAAGGCGCTGAAGGAGGACATGAGTGCTTACACCATCTATGACACATCCACCGACTGGGTGCTGAGGCGCGAAGCCCACCTGGAGCACTGCAAGCGGGTGTCCCTGCGGGTGCTGTGCGAGCGACTCCTGCACAAGCGCATCCAGGTGAGGGCTGCTCCCCTCCCACACCTCCCTTCCCCTTCTGCCTCCCCTCCCCATCCTCGCCTTCCCTCCCCAAAGCGGGCACCAGGACCGTCAACTGGCCTGCCTGAGGCCACTCCAGGGTCCTGCACGGACCTGCCTCTCCCGCCAGGACTCTGAACTTGTCCCTTTGCTCAAGGACAAAGCCTCTGCTCCTTTCACCTCTGAGAGGTCGTGTGCTTGTGAGGGACAGGGTTATGTTAGTTCTGCCTTCCCTGAGACAAGGATGGGCTTTGCAAGGTGACTCCAGGACCTGCTTCTAGAGTGAGGATGGCAGGGGAGGCGGCTCCCAGTACGGGTGTGCTTTTGGTGGTTAAATCAAGCCAGTTCCCCTCTTGCTACTGCAGAACCACAGGATGTGGGGGCGCATGCCTGGAATTCCAGGACTCTGGGAGGCTGAGGTAGGAGGGTCACAGGTTCTAGCTCAGCCTGGGTAATTTAACAACGTAGTGAGACCCTGCTCCCAAAGAAAAAAATAAAATTAGTGCAAAGGCCCTGGGTTCAAATTCCAGTACTGTGAGCAGGGGTTATGACCCCCAAGGTGTTGCTTATGTGCCCCACGGGAGGGGCCAGGGAGCTGGATACCACAACTCTGCTCACCTGTAGACACTTGATTTTTCTGCACACTGGGCCAGATACAGTGTGTGGTTACTCTGCTCTGCTGTCCTTTAGTGAGCACCAGCTTCCTAGTGGGCACTGGGCACATAGCTGAGCAAGACTTGGCCGGCCCAGAGAAAGGGAAGTGGTGGCAAGCAGATGATCACACAGGCTGGCAGGAGAGCCTGGTGTGAGGCTGAGCACAGCAGACACAGACCACTCTGTACAGTGGCAATGCCAGCTCCAGTCTTCACCTTATGCATGAGCCTCAGTTTCACCATCCATGAAATGGAGGAATCCTCTGATCCAACCGAAGCTGAAGAGATCACATGGGCCTGGGGTATCACAGAGAGAGGTGGCTAATGGCGGTCACCTCTCCCTTTAATGGATCGAATGGCCTCTGACTTCCCTTAGCACCTCCACCCCATAAAGTACAAACTCTTCCTCGCAGCATTCAAGGGCTTTGAGGGGCCTCAGATCACCTCCTCCACCATTGTCTACCCAGAGCTCTGATTTTAGGGGCACCGCCTCTGCATGTTTCCCCAGTGCTTTGTACTCCTCAGGGTACCAGGTAGCTGGGGTGTCTCCTTCCATCCTGCACAGCAGGGACCAGCAGGGCCCGGTCTCTGCTCCTTTCTGAGCAGCCCTTCCCATGTCCCTGGCTGGTCCAGTGGCCCCTTAGAGCAGTTGCTGTGTGCCTGGCTGCAGCCCTGTCTCCCACCAGAGGGCCTGTGCTGGGGCCTAGGCTCGTTCTAATGATGCTAGATTTTGTGCCTTGACCCCCAGACACCACTTGGCCACACACTTCAAATCCTATGGAGTCAGAGGTCTGGGGAAATCCCAGCCCCCTGACCTACCTTGCAAATTGAGGAATTGGGAGTGAGCAGGCCCTGGGCCTCTGGATTCAGCCAGCTTCTCGCCCTATCTTGTACCTGTCGGTCTACAGAACAACCTGTTTGGACACAGCTCTGTGGAAGACGCGAAGGCGACCATGGAGCTCTACCTGCTCTCACAGCGTATCCAAGCCCGCCAGGGGCTTCCTCGCCTGGCAGAGTCAGACTGAACTGGTCCAGCCCTTCCCTGCCCCGAAGACCACAGGCTTCCTCTGCAATGACTGCATCTCGCTTAAGAGCTTTTGGAAGATGCATCTTTCATAGTAAAATGGTTCCCTATTTTGTCTACTCCTCTAGTGGACCCTCTCTGTCTTTCTTTCTCCCCTCTGAGCCGGGTTCGACGTGCACACCTAGGCTACGTGCTGTGGGCTAGGAGTGGGGTGAGGAGGCCCATACCCTCCTGGAGGGAGAGGCCCATTTCCTCAACACCCTGACTCTGGGAGCCCAAGAAGCACTCTGAGAATCAGACAAGTGATTCCATACCCCACCACCCAGGCCCTGCTTTTCGTGTAGCATTTGCGTCCAGAGAAGAGAAATTCTTTCCTGCAACTGCACTCTGTTGTGGGGTTCAGCTATCCCATCACGAGGTCAGTGCCTTTGAAGGTACCACACTCAAGGTGTGATGGATGCTGCTCTCCTTCTTGGAAACTGAGGAAGCAAAGGAATCCGGGAGGACTGGGTCAGAATCCTACCTGCAGGTTGCTTAAAATCTCTGTCTTAACCTTAACCCACCATCTGTAAACGCTGCATCTGTAAAAGCAGGATTTACAGTTCACTGGGTGCTTAAGAGGTCTTACAGCAAAACCTCCATCACCAGCCCTGTCCTGGCTTAAGCATACACCAAATGCCAGAAACTACTGCTACTCCCCAGAGGACCTGCAGATCTGGGGGCCACCTGGGGCAACAGCTGCACTCTGCCCTGAGGGCCCAGCTGGAAGATAAGGTGTGGCCTCATTAGCATCAGCAGCAGGACCGGTGTGTGGTGGTGGTGCTACTGGGGACTGAACCCAGGGCGTTCACACTGAGCTGCATCGCAGCTGCATTTTATGTGTGAATCTGAGCCAGCCTGCTGCTGAGTCACTAAGTTGCTCTGGCTGTACTCGAACTCGCCATCTTCCTGCCTCAGCAGCCCACAGTTGCTGGGATCAGAGGATTGTTGTCATTTTAATCTGTGCCTGGTGCCACTTTGGATCTACTATGCCAGGTTCCCAGGGGTGTGGCGTGGGTATCTTAGGTTTTTCATCTCTGTGGTGATCCTGACCCCAGGCCATTGGAATCTGAGGTGCTTGCTAAACCATCCTGGGACCTGATCATAGGACCCACAGATAAGTGTGGTCAAAATCCCTTGAGAATGCCGGCCCCTCCCCCAGAGCAGGTCACCTTGAGAATGTACCTTTCCAACATACTCCTCACTGACAGTGATGCTGGCTTTGAGCCGTCTACAACATGCACCCGTGGCTGGCAATGGCCTGGTCACCTGTTCAGCCTCTGCCCTTGACTCCCTGCTCCTGCAGAGGGAGGCTCATCACCCTGCAAGAAGGCCCCAGTGCACCCCCTGCATTGAGGAGGGGCTCATGGTATCTCAGATGCTTTACAATGAATGGCAGGGCCTCCCCTAGGCTCCTCCTCCGGGGACCTGGAGGTTCCCTCCCACCACTGGGGGGGCCACAGCTTGCTCTCTCAGGGGCTCTCCTGCCCTAGGGATAAGACCAGTGGTCTTCTATGCTGTTTTTTGGTGTTTTGTTTCGTTTTAATAAACTTTCAAATCTGCGTGGAGCACTGGCTTGTCTCTCTGTGACTCGCCACCAGGTGGTGGCCTTGTACTGTCTGCCTGCTAGGCAGCCTGGCCAGCTCTCTAGGAGATGTGAACAGCTCTATCTTTAAAAAGGTTCCTGAGGAGAGCTGGAAATATTGTTGTTATGTCAAAGCTCTGGGAGACTGAGGCAAAAACATTGAAAGTTTGAGCCTAGCCCGGGCAACTTAATAATTTAGCAAGACACTGCCTCAAAATAAAAATAGAAAAGAGGCTGGGGATGCAGCTCATGGCTCAGCCCAGGGTTCAATCCCCAGTGCAGGAAGGAGAGGACTGAGGGACCTGCTAGGCTGTCCTCTGTCGGCCAGAGCTATGAGGCTCAGAGAGGGGCCAGGCTGGGCCCCAGGTCCTGCAGTGATGGGGGGGGGGGGAATTTCCAGAGGTGACCCCATTGCCTCAGCTTCCCGAGTCCCCAAAGGCCCAGCAGTCCCCAAGAAGCTACTAGTTCCTTCTGCTTCCTGCTGCTTGCATGTCACAGAAGTGGAGAGAAAATCTGAGATCCCCTCTGCCTCCCGGCTGTCACCCCAGTGGAGCCTGGTCCCTGGCAGGCACAGTGGCAGCTGCTCAGGGTCCATTCCCCTGTGTAGCCAGTTTTACACTGAGGGCTGCAGGACACTTTTTTGGGCCTGCTGAGTTGAGGGCTGGTTTGAGTGACCTCGGCGAGTCTCACACTGGACAAAGAAGTGGGCTGGGATCTCCTGCTGGGTGCCCACCCCCAGCGGCGGGCAGTGGGGACCTTTGAGCAGTGTTCATCCTTGTGAATCCTGAAGGTGATGTGAAGGCAGCCTCAGGGCCGGGGCTGCATGCCGGGTCTCCATACCATGGATGCAAGTGGAGGGTTTGTTGGGGTGGGGCTAGGTACCCCAGGACCAGGAAAGCAAAGGTCCATCCCACTACTGGTGAGGAAGCCCAGCCCAGCAAGCTGTATCACCCAGAAGACTGGCAGCACCCCACAAGCAAGCCAGGTGAACCACCAAGAGCCACTGTCAGGAGTGGCCAGGCTCCTCCTCAGGTGACTCCTGCATCCATACTTCATTGTCTTAACACAATACAGAAGCCTTAGTGTTGACTCTGGGGATGAAAGGGACAGGAAGTCAACCCCTTTGGAAACTGCCCTGGCAGGTACTGACCACTCCTTCCTCGTTCTGCTCAAGGTCCACCAGAGGGAGAAGTGCCACCCTGCCTGGGCCTCTCCCTCCTCAGCCCCTCAGGTTCAGTCCCACTCCCTCATGCAGCCCACCCCTGTCCCTGGGAGGCTGGCATCCTGCCCTGGGTCCAGCCATTCCCTCCTGTCCCTTCCCTTGGGCCCCTCAGTGTCCCTGCTCCAGACCCTGTTCCAGGGCTCTAGCCCCTTGGGGGCCATCTCTGCTGCAAAGATGACTCTCCTTTCTTTGGTGGTGACAGTTGTCCCTGGAGGCCACAACACACCAGCAAGGTGCCAGAAGGGGCAGCAGCAGGGTTCCTAGTCCAGAAGCTCTGGGAGCACAGCCAAGGCCAGACAGCTCATGCATCTGGTCTCAAGTGGCCATGGGAGGACCTGTCCTGGAGGTATTACAGGGTGGTTTCTTCAGAAATGGCTCACCAAACCAGGTCCTTCTTGCTTCAAAGAATTGAATGAGACAACTCAATAATGGTGCCGAAAGTTCTCTTGAAAAGAATGGGGTAAATGGGTATGGGAGAAACCAGCCCTACAGAGCAAACTTGGGCCAAGCAAAGAGGAAAAAATAAAAGAAAAAAATGAAAGTACATACCACCGTGCAGGTTACTGTGCACACTCATACACATTATCGGCTTTCAGTGATAGCTGGCCCTTTGTGTGCCATCCACATCTCGTGGGAGCTCGAGAGAAGTTGTACATACGGGGCCCTAGCATTGCTCTGCGATGTTATGACTGACAGGTCATTGCGCATTTCCAACCTGCTCTGCCACGCCCTAGCTCCTACATCAGGACGGCCCGGAGTAACCAGGAGGGAGAAAAGTGTGCGTGGTCAGTGCCTCTGCTTTGAGGGCACCGGAGCAATCAGGCTGGCAGTGCCATGGAGACCCAGGTACCTGCCAGGGTGGGGTGGGATGGGCAGCTGTCACTCAGTCCCAGTGAATGGTGGCCAAGCAGAAAACGGCAAGTGGGCAAATCTCCTGGGTGTGTCTGGCCCACAGGCCACTGCCCTGCCGACATGTGACTCTGTCACCTGGGGCCATCTACCCCTAGCCAGCTGTGTCCAGGGACAGAAAATGGCCTCTAAAAGTATGTGTGGAAGACAGACGGGATCCTGATTTATCCACAGGCCCCTGGAGCTCCCTCCCAGAACAAATTTTCCCCACTTTGACCTGGTGACCTGTCCCACCCCTCTGGATTCAGCATCCCACAGTTCAGAGCTTCCTCTCCAGTGGGGTCCTCCCAGCCTCCCTTCTGCCCAGCACCCTGTCCTCTCCCATCCCACTTCCCCAATCCCACTCTCAGTAAGGCCTTGACAGAGGGGAATTAGATGGGAGGAGTTGAACTCAGTTGACAGAAGAAAAGACCAGGGTTCGCCTCCTGGCCCGGCTTGGTGGAAAGACCTAAGATACTGCAAAATGCACTAAGGCAACAGGAATAAGTTACCACCCTTGCCACCGAACCATGAAGCATCAGGGAATCTGGGGGTGGGGATGGGAAGTGACCCCGTCTGGCCCAGCACCTGAGTCATGATGACTCAGATCTGGACTCCAGGGGTGGAGCAAGTGGACTGTCTTGGTCCTTCCTTCCCTCTTTCTTCTCTTTCTTTCCTTCCTCTCTCCCTCCTTCTCTCCTTTCCTCTTTTCTTTTTGTGGTACTGATGATTGGACCTAGGGGCTTCACAGCGAGCCCCAGCCCCAGCCCTTAATTTATTTTATTTTGAAATGAGTTTTTGCTAAGTCATCCTCGTGGAGCTCCAACTTTGAATTCTCCTGCCTCAGCCTCCCAGGGTGCTGGAATAACAGATACATTTTCTCTTCTTTAGAAATAGCTGAGCTTTGCCTTTCTGTTATAGCAACACAAAAAGAGACAGTGATACTTCCTCCAACTCCTCCCAGTGTTGTTTCCCAGCGTCACTTTTCAAGTAAACCATTTCCACTCAAACTACTATCCCAAAGAAACCAAAGCAGGACTTTCAAAGGCTTCTCTTTGGTCAGTTAGGACACACTGAAAACTCTGATGCGTGGCCATGGGGGCCCAGACCCTTTTCTGCCTCTCTGGCTCCCTCTGCTTCCCCCTCCAGCCGCTGAGGCCTCCTCCCCATCCCTGAGTCATCCAGGGCCTTTGCACATGCGGCTTCCCCTGCTGAGGACCTCTCCTCTCCACGCCTTGCTTAGGTGACTCCTCAGGTAACTTGTTTAGAGAGGCCTTCCCTGACTAGGAGCTGGACCTATGCCTTTGTTTGTGACAACAGGGACTACAACTTTTCTTTTTTATTTTTTGGAGACACAGTCTCATTGGGTAGCTCTATCTGGCCTCAAACTCACGCTGCTGTTCCTGCTTCAGTCTCCCAAAGGTTTTCTTCACCTCTTTATCCTCCGATGCTGCTACCTAGCTGGCACCAGCTTGGTAAAGACATTTTTCAAAGGAATGAAAACAGTGAGTGGGCTGTGTAGGTCCTTTCGTGGTGACGGGAGCCACTGCCCTGGAAGCAGACAGCCATGTCCTGAAATGCTAGCGCTCTGGAGATTCATTCTATTAGTTTTTCATGTTCCTCCATCTTCAACCTTTCCCTTTCCACCTCTGTGGTTTATAAATATGATCAAATCTTGTGTCTTAGTCACTTTCCTCTTGTTGGGATAAAATACCCAACACCCACAATTTAAAGGCAGAGAGGTTTGTTTGGGCTCATGTTTCAGTCTAGGGTTGTCAGGGTGCAAAGAAGAAAGTGTAGCAGAGGGTAAGATGGACAGCAAGAGGACAGGGAAGGGAGGACCCGGGAGCGAGGTCCACATCACACCCCCAGGGACCTGTCTTCTCCAACCAGACCTCATCTCCTAACAGCAAGTCAGCCATGCAGTTGCCTTCCCAAAGCTCTGCCTATGAGTGTGTGAGGCTCTGAGGGTGGGGGACATCTAGATTTAAACCATAACGTCTCGGCAGTCTTTCAAAGCAAAACAAATGAACCCACCTTCTCCCCTGCATAACTGGCTCAAGCAATGATGACAGATCACTAACACGGAGGTTGTCATTGATGGATTCTGCCCGTGTTAAGTTCTGCCAGGCTCAGCATGGCGCCTGCCCAACATGGCACTGGACCCTAAAGACGAAAGCACGTCCTTTCAATACTAACTTCTGTGTTCTTTTTCCAAGCCAAAATTGAACTTCCGGCTTTTCCGCGCACCAGCATTCCACCAATCAGCTGTCAATACGTCATTCTGCCCGCCCCCTCAAACTCCACCCCCTGTCAAACCTAATAAAAGCTTGCTGCCGCTTCTCCCCTAAGGGACTTTGCACTCCCTTCCGCAGCCCTCCCATGGCCCCAGTGAAGGTCTTTTCCTTTTTTCTTTTTCTGCCCTTGCTTCTCTGCTGCACCAAGGAAAAACCTAACTCATGACCTGTGGAAGTTTTCCTCCGAATCCAACTCCCAGGACTGACTCAGTAGAAACAGGAAGGTTGATAGTTCTCAGCTGCACCCAAACACGGACAGCCCTGGTGAGTTGGGGCCCAGTGTGTGGGGATCTGAGGTTGCAGTGGTGCCATCATGGCTGCGAAAAGACTTTCTGAGTGTTCCGCTTTCCCCCACAGCCTGAGTGAATCATCGCTCACCTTGTCATTGTTAGAGAGTTAGAAACTGAACAAGTCAGAGGTGACATTGGAACTTCAGCCAGGGAGGGATGCACTACAGAAGAGACCTCACAGCGCACCAGGCGAAAGTGTGTCTGGGGCTTGAGAATTGTTGGAGGAAACCGTAGGTGTGAGGGGGAAGGGAGTGATTGAACCCAGCACCCTACAGATTGTAATCAAAGTATGCCCTCCCAGCTGACCCAAATACCATATGCTAGGGACCAGGCTTGTACCCTGTCCCCAGGAAGACATATCCAGTTAAGGTAGCCAAGGCTTCACAGGAAATAAGCGATGCACTTGCACAGACAAACACAGAGACACCTGAGGAACACCAGCACTGTCCCAAAAGCCATAAAGGGACACCTCTGTCAGAGGCAGAGAGCAAACGAGAAGTCTGAACAAGAAGTCTAAAACTTATCCTTAGAGACAAGAGGGTTATAGCAAGTGTAGCTCCTGAAGAACTAATTAGAAGTAAACAACTAGAGACACAGTATTAAAAAAAAAAATTGGCAGTATTGGAACTGAACCAGATACTTCACACTGAACTACATCCCCAGCCTTTATAGATTTTTTTATTTCAAGATAAATTCTGACTAAGTTGCTACTTTACTTAGGCTGGCCTAGGCCTTGTCATCCTGTCTGTGATAGTTAATTATGGTATCAAGCTTGAATGGATTGTGAAGCTCCTAGTGGATTAGTGGAGCACAGTTCTGCATATGTCTGGATGATTGACATGTAGACCATAAACTGAGGAAGGAAGACCCGCCCAGGATATGGCTGGCACCAACCAATAGGCTTGTAGCTTGGACAGAATAAAAAGGGAAAGTAGCAGGAAGTCCAACTTTCTGCTTCTTTGGAGGCACTCTGGTCCTCACTGCCTCTGGGCATTCATCTCCATTTCCTTCACTTACCACACAGACTCTTCAGTCCTCCAGGGTAGAGTCCTTGGCTTTCCGATATGGACTTGTCCAGGATTTTGCAGAGCGCTGGGCATTGACTTTTGACTGGATACTCTTACTTTCCAGTACACCACTGATCATTTTGCCTTCTTCCCTCTGACTTCACGGGCAGCCACTGTAAGCCTACTTTGTGAGTCCTTTAAAACTCAGAACAGATAAAAAAAAGTTAGAGGCTTCTTGTAGGGATTTAATATCCAACCACAGGAGTTCTAGAAAGAAAGAAGAGAGAAAACAGGAGTTCTCAAAACTGAAGCATATGATCATCTAAGACAAAGACTTGTGAGATTTTCAACAAGCTGCCTACAGGAGGTTCTGAACCAAGCATATCACTATAGAAATGGAGTGTCCAAGAGTAAACAGGAGGCCCTGGGAACCTCCAGGGAGAGAGCACAGGGCGCATACTAAAGGCCAGGAGTCAGAGAACTCTAACTACTTAAAACCAGAAGTTTGACAATGGTGGTGCAATGCCCCACAATTCAGAGGGACAGAGATTTCCAACCTACCATTCTGTATCGAAACAAATCACAGATCACACAGGAAGACAAAGGAAATTTTGAGAAATCTATATTTTCAAACATTTATCTTCCACATTAGAGGAGAAAGGAGAGAGACAGAGAAGTGTAGCTCAGTGTAAAGTGCTTGTCTAGCATTTGTGAGGCCCTGGCTTTATTCCCAGCATCGCAAAACAAATTTTAAAAAGCTAATGTGAAGAAACAAAAGATGTAGAAGGCTAGTAGGCATATTACTCTTTTGTCATGGGCTACATAGAAACAGCAATGTAAACAATGAATATTGATTTAACTCCCCAAACAGTGGTGTAAAACATGTGGGAAGAAATTGGAGAATGTGTATGAATGCATGACCGTCTGTCAGTATATTTGATAAGGAGGAGTCAATAATCACCTTCCTAACAGGAAAGCCAAGAGATCTAATACAGGGCGCTACCTAGAAATTAAGAGGGCGAGTGTTGGCGCACACGTCTGTGATCCTGCACTTGGGAGCTGAGGCTGAGTCTGAGGCCAGCCCGGGCTGTGAAGTGAGTTCAGGCCCGGCCTGAATTACAGAGTGAGACCTTGTCTCAAAAACAAAGTAATAAATCACTCATTTGTTCTAGCAGCAGCCCTGGGTTGTGGCCTACACTGTTGGTGCTTTCCTGGCCCCTGTCCTTTCTAAGCCCAACTCCCCAGCCCCTTTGCCTCCAGTAACCAGTTTTTCTCCTTTTTAAAAAATCTCATTTCTGATGAATTTAGCCAAAAGTTGATTTTTTTTCCTCCTAACTCACAAGCCTGGTCCAAAATCCGGGCTGGTGGATGAGACTGGCGAGGCCCTCGGGAAGTGGCCTCCACCTGCTCCTCCCGCAGAGCTCAGTCGTGGTCTGTCTTGCAGAGTCCTTCTGTCCCTCTCCTTCCACACTCAGCCTGTGTCCCTCCCTCTGTGCAGCCGCCCCCGCCACCCACGGACGGGGCGCCACCTTCCACAGCGCTTGCCCAGCTGGCACTCATGCTGCAACTGTCTCTGCATCCTCCCCACTCAGCCTGGCACACGGCAGGTGCCCAGGTGGTGTCTCACTAAGCCTCAGCTTTCTCCTGAGGAACATGGAGCCGCAGCACCTGCTTTCCGCCTCACCGTTCTTACCGGAAACATCTCAGTCAATGCAAGCGAGCAACGAGCGTACCAGGAGGCTGCTGGGCTGCGTGGAGAGCGAGTGGTCCATTTGGACACTGTAGGGAGCGGACTCAGAGCCCAGCTAGGAAGAGGGTGCAGGCAGCCAGGCCCAGCCCCGGGAAGGCAGCTGGCAGTGCACCCTGGGTGCCCAGAGGGCCTGGGAAGAATGAATGATTTCTAATCAGAGGGTGTGTGTCGCTAGGTCCTGTGCTGTGTCCACGCCTCACCCACAGGGGGCGCTCAGATATTTATCTGATCTCTTAGGCCTCTGCAGTGACAGCGTGGTCCACTCTATTGCCAAGGCTCCGTGGTGGTCCACCAAATATAAGGTGGGAAGAGTGGTTCCTGTGTTTGTTGTTCCCCTATCACACAATGCCATCGGGCTGCTGGAAGGAGGAGGTGACATGTGGCCTGATGATCCTGCACATTTCCCCCAGGGCAAAGAATAGTGCCACAGCCCCTGTCAAGGGCTCTAGCCTGAGCCTCAGGCTACAAGTATCTCTTATATTCACTCAGCAAACACTAAAGCTCCTTCTATGTGGTGGGCCCTCTTCCCAGCACTGAGACTATATCTGCAGATAAAGTAGACATTTCTGCTCATTCTAGGGTTTCTCTTTCAGGCTCCTGTTTGTCTTGAATTTAAGTGCCAGGCACAGTGGGCAGCCATAACACAGCCAGAGACTGGCAGTGCCAGAGGGCCGGCTTCCCACCAAGGTGGCAAGAAACAGTGGGCCCTGGTTGCTCAGTCCTGTTTTCCTGAAGAGATGGAAACCGTGGGGATGTACTCATATTTGAGCACATTTTGATTGAGACCAAGAACAAAGCTTATGCAGAGCTTATGGGTGGAGAGAAGACAAAGCTCAAGGAAGGGGTCAGAGGGTAAGGGGTGAGAAGGGGGCCTGCAGAAGCTGGCAGGTCCACGGTCTCTCCTGCACGAGAAAGAGCCAGAAAGAGCCACACTGTCTTTCTTTAAGGAGTTGCTGTAAGGAGCTCCAGGAGTCTGGCACTATAATCCCAACACTCTCGGAGGCTGAGGCAGGAACCTGATGGCAAGTTTAAGCCTAACCTGGGTGACTTAGAAAGAGCCTGTCTGAAAATAAAAACAAAATAAAGAAAGAGTCGGGGATGTAGTTCAGTGTGAAGATCCTGGGTTCAATTCCCAGTACAGGCCTGGAGAGAAGCATCCTGGACAGGTCGTGCAAGCACTAGAGGGTGTCAGTGCTGCTGGGCTAGTGGGCCACCACCACGGCCACTGGGCAGCCTGGGGAACGACATGCAGGTGGCAGCAGTGGCCACTAGGAGCCGGAGGGACAGGCAGCTAGCTGCACCCAGGACTGAGGGAGCTGCCGTTTGGCCGAGGTGCTGAGGGGGGCGTGGCCCCCAGGATTGCAGGACCAGATGTGGGGTGGGAAGGAGGCCAGGGGGTCCACCCACCCCATGACGGGTGGTTTGGAGGACTTCGGTGCCTGAGGAAGCTCTTGCTCCTTCCCAGGCCTCCAGCCGAAGGGAATTACATGCTGACGGAGGACCATCCAGCCTAGCTGGAGTCAGAAGCTGTCCTCAGATGACAGCTCGCACACTTTGTCAGCTGAAAAGGGCCCTAGGCAGTTGTGAGAGGTGACCAGCAGGGTGCTGTCCATGTGACAGTCTCCACTTCCCATTCCTTCACTCCTCCTAGAAGTCCTATGTACCCATTGTCCCCATTTTCGCAGTCACAAAGAGATGAAGTGACTTGGCCAACATGACACTAGTGAGTGACAGGACTGTGACTTGAATCCAGGGAGTTGAATTCAGCATTGTCTCTAGAAGGAGAGGGTTGACAATGTATTTTTAGCACTCACTGTCTGACTAGAAAGTTTATAAACCCTATGTCATTTGATTTTCGGTTCAGGAATATTATTATTGTCATACCCATTTTACAGATGGGCAAACTGAGCTGAGAGAGGACATTGTGGAACTTGTACCTGGGGCAGACCCTGGATATGAGCACAAGCCAGCCTCATGGCAAGGGTGGGCACCTCAGTATTCATAATCCCCCCACCCTAGGTCCTACAGCTGCTCTCCCTGCTCCAGCCAGGCAGTTTCCTGTCCTGCCAGAAAAATCCAGAGCATGGAGACCTTCAGACAGGGGCTGCCTGGAGCCTCTGCTGCCCTCTCCCAGCCCAACCGCCTTCCTGCGGGGACCTTCGGCCAGGAGCCAGCCACACAGACAAGGGTTGCATGGATCCTCAGTCGTGGCCAGGCTGGAGGGCGGGCAGCCAGGTGCCCACAGCCGCAGGAAAGAAGGGCCCCTCTTCTCTCCACTCAAAGGTGGATTGAGGAAGGCTGGCTGCGTGATTTTGCCAAGAAGCTCTTCGGGAGCCAGAGAATGGGAACATCTGTGCCCTGGGCTCTGTCCTGGACGTGGCTCAGGCCGCAGTCTGGGGCTGGCGTCGTTGGCTGGAGACAGCCATGCAGGGGAGGGGTGCGGGCAGGGAGGGGGAGGGCAGGAGCAGGGCAGGAGGAGCTGCTGCAGCTCTGGCCGACATGGGCTGCCCCTGGCAAGCTGGTGACAGACACAGTCCCTGGCCTCTTCCCCTGGGGCAGGGAGCCGGGCCAGGCCAGGCAGGGAGGGAGCACAAGACTCGGGGCCTTCTCTGTGTGCTATGCTGGTGGACAGGGCAGGGGGTCCTGCAGAGGCTGCCGGGGGGCCTGGGGCCACCTCCTCCTCCCAGACCCCAGCCCAGAGCCTCACTCCTGCTCCCTGGCTCTGGGGACAGGATTGGTAGTCTTTTTTTTTTCCTCCTGCAGCCCTCCCATCTAGGCCATAAGGGGCCTTAGAGATTGGCCAACTAGCTTTCTCCTGATCTTCATTGCCATTAGTAAATTTTAAAAACTTAAATGTTATTCTTTTTGAAAATGTAATGTATTTACATGGTTCAGAAATGTAAATGGTATAGTACGGTATGCACTCATAAATCTCACTTCCACCTGGGTGCATCTATCCCACCACCACCCCAGGAAGTGTTCCTTAGCCTCGAGTGAAATTTCCAGGGGTTCTTTATGCAAAAAGAGCAATACAGATATGTTTATTTTCTCCCCCTTTTTATATAAGAAATAGCACACTCTATATTGTTCAGGTTTTCAGAGTCTTGTTTTTTCCAATGTTGGGGATTGAACCCAGGACCGTACTCATGCTAGACAATTGCTTTACTTCTCAATTATTTCCCCAGCCCTGAATATTTTCTGACTAGTATTTTGAGACCATATTCATTTTTCTAGCTGCATAATATTCCTTTCATGACTATACCACCATCTGTCAGCTGGATTCTAAAGACGAGTGCATGGATGGCTTCCAGGCTTGTTTCCAATGAAGTCTTAGGTGGAGACATAGTTTATACCCGGCTGCTCTGATTAGAGAAGGCAGTGGGTGAGGCCAACATCCACCTTGGGACCTCTCCCATTCATGTCAGGCTGTGTGGGAAACTTCGCTGGGCTCTACATGGTGTGTGGGCTCCATGAAACACACACCACAACATTAGCCCCGTCTGTTTAACCCATGAATGGGAAACTGAGGCTCAGACAGGGATGACATTGCTTGCTGATGACAGAGGCAGAACTACAAGAAAGTCCTCCTGGGCTCAGCTCTCACTCTATCCAGACTTCATCCTCAAGACCCCCAGATGGGCACTGAGTTCGAATCGGAGGCAGATATCACTGTGATCTCAGTAGAAGAATCGCTATGGATGAACCACAGGGCCAGCCCTGGATCCAGGCACGAACCAGCCCGAACCCCATGCTGGACAGGGCCCCGCATCCACCCAGCTCTGTGCCCAGCCATGGGCCTGTATCTGCCTGTGTCCTCCTCTTCCACTCCCCACAGAAGGCTTTGGTTCACTAGAGTTCAGGTGAGCTCAACAAACAGGACAGAGTGGGGAATGCGGAGTGGGAACATGTTTCAGGAAGGCCACCCAGGCATCCTCAGGCTCTGCAGCCACATGTGAGCAATTTGTGTGTTTGAGAAGAATCGTTGGAGAGTTGTTAGAACCGGGAAGGGACTGAAGAAACACATTTTATGAAGGAGAAATGTGTTCACCGCTAAGCAAAGGTCAGGGGGATGAAGGGTCTGTCTAACCAGGAAGATCAGCCAATAACCGGTCCAGGCGGACCCCAGACAAAGAAGCGGAGAAGGGACAGGTCGGGTGGGAAGCCAGGCAGAGTCTCCAAGACTGGTGCGGTCCGGGGGTACAGGCAAGAGGCCAGGGCTGGGGAAACCAGGCTCCCCCGCACGCACCCCACGTTGGAGAGAAGGAATCGGACTTGCTCCAAGGTTAAGTGGCTTCCCTGGGTGACATGGCCGGTTTGTGGCAGGACCGGGATCGAAGTGGCACCGCTCCAGCCCTGAAGCTGCTGCCTCCTCACTTGTAACGGAGGCTGCGGGCGGTGAAAACACGAATGGCCCGGACCCAGGGGACCTTGGTTCTGTCCTTGGTTTTGCCATGGCACAAAAAAGTTGTGCCACCTCCTGGGATCTGGCTTGACCCTCTCTATGACAGGAGGGTGGAGCTAAGTGGGACTTCTAAACTTTATTTTAAACTCCACTGTGAGGGGACTGGACTGTGATCTTGCAGTTGTGACAAATGGCCTTTGATGACCATCAGGCAGAAGGGATGGTCCCCACGACCCACATGGGACTGAACAGTGAGCATCTCAGCGGGGCTGTGGTGAGCTCATTTCTTCTTGTGCTTCCGTGATGGGATTTCTCATCCTCCCAGGACAAGGTCCTAGGGTTTGTGCAGTTTGATTTAGGAAACCATGCAGCATGAGATTCCTTCACCCAGACATGCGCAGGCCACGCTTGCTGCCATGGGACCCCACCGCCCAGGAGGCGCCGCCCCATTTGCCCAGCTGCCTGCTGGGTGCCAAGAGGAATGCACACCTAGTCCCTGCAGGAGTCAGATCCTTCACCCCTCTGCCTGCCCAGCCTCACTAGCTCTGGTGACAAAGGACAGGGTTCTGTGAGGCATTGTGGCTGCAAATACGACAGGAAAATGGCTTGTGCCTTCCTGGTCTCCAGTGCCTATACATTGCCCCGGCTTTATGGACGCACACACATGTATACACCTGCACATAGATGCGTGGCACACACCAATATGCCCTTAAAGGGAGGCGTCCAGAGGCTGGTAGGTCCCTTCCCAAACCGGGGTGCTGGGCCTCCTGGGTAGGGCCTCGCCATGTGGCCCCTGGCTGGGCCATGCCCCGGTGCTCTGGCTGAGGTGGAGGACAGTGGCAAGGAGGGGGCACCGCTATCTTGGTGGCTGAGCTAGCAGTAGGGGTCAGGATGGGTGTCCCCAGGCTCAGGCCAAACATCTGCTCTACAGCTCTAAGTCCTCAGTTAGGACCTATTGGTTTGGGTTAATGGCTCAGACAATCGGCAATGGCACAGCCAATTACTGTCACTTTCCCTGCCACCACCTCAGCCTGTCACAAGGCAGCCTGGTCTTATCCCTACAGCCCAAGCCCTACAATTGGGTTTTGGACTGGCCACAGAGCAATGGGCATTTCTGGTCTCCTTTACGGTGCCATTTTCATGGAGCCATGGGGAAGCACGGTCTTTTTCTACAACTCCAAACCTCCAAGTCCCTGAAAACTAAAAATAATAAAATTAATTCACTAGTGTTATTGCTTGTATCTAAATGTCCCCCCCAAAGGAAGCGGGATGGTGAGCTGTATTGCTACTCATACTTTGCAGATGGTAAAACTAAGGCTCAGCTGAAGATGTGATGATGTGCCTTCTCTGAGGCTGCACGTCTAGGAAGTAGTAACCCCAGAAACAAATGCCACGGCGGTAGCTTTTAAAGTGCTTTTCTGTACAGTCCAGCATTTCAGTGGGTCCTGTAGGTGGGAATCCCAGAAGCACAGCAAGAGTTCCTTCCGCTCAGGCTGTGGCTCCATCACTGAGGCCATGGGCTTCTTCCACAGCAGCCTGGTCTGGCTGCAGGTGTCCGAGCTGCAATCATCACCAGGAGCTGTCATCAGAAGGGCCCAGCCCCACCCAGCAGAGAGCAGAGACGGAGGAAACTGAGGGTCAGAGGGAACAGGGATATGCCTCGAGTAAGAGCAAAGCATTGGAGGCGTGACGGCTAAGATGTGAGCTGCTCTGAATTTCCCACCGCTGTGTGTCTGGACAGACCTAGCTTTCTTCCAAGGAGGGGACGTGCAGGAGCCACAGAACAAAATCAGGACAATGTTTGGCTTTTAAGCTCTCCATGCTGTTGTCCTGGAACAAATCCAGAAAGATGGAGTGACGCTACTTGGGAGAGGACTTCCAGACTGGCAAAACCGTGCATAGCTTCCAGGCTGGGAGGAGGGGGCTGGAGATCCAGAGCAGAGGAGCACGTGGATGAGGAGTTGGGGGCCTCTCACTGCATCTCAGGTGGGGTGGGGACTTAGGACGAGCCCCCATTATCTGGCAGAATGGGAGAGAGGAGCCAGCTGCGGTGGGACCTCCAGGAAGGTGGGCCAAGGTTGCAGAATGGGGGTGGCTGCGGGAGCCCTGGTCTAGGGAGTCCTGAGGTGCAGGGGGGGTACCGAGAGGCACCCATCATCCCCACATGTGAGGAGGGCTGGGGACCAAAAAAAGGGCAGGAGAACCTAAGGCCTTTCAATGTCATGACATGGGATGCTGTGACGAGAGGGGAAGGGACTGTCCTTTTAGAGCCCGTGGAAGGGCCCACATCACTCACCCAACATGGTTCTGGCAGCAAGGGGTGTATTGCACTCATGTGGCATCCGCCAGAAGGTGGGGGACAAGAGAACCTTGCCAGCCAGCTCCCCAGAGCAGGAGCTCTCTGCCGAGGGGTTCCACCCCACGACAGGGAGTAAGTACGGGCTGAGCCAGGGCCAGCCTCCAGTCACGGTGGCTTTGCCACCTTTACTAATAACTACCCTGGGGAAAGAGTGGCTGGAAAGAAAAACACAGGCCAAACCCCAGGGGCAGAGGCTCACAAACTCCCCCTGCCCGCATTGCTGGCAGGATCCTCCTCAGTGCAGCGTCCACCCTCCACCCAGCCATCTTCGGGTGGCTTCGTTCTCTCTGTCCACGGAGACCCTAATCCACACAAGATCACGGCTGAGGGTCCACATGCACGTGACTTTAGTGGGAGAGGACACTGCTTAACCCACTACAGTTGTCTTTCAAGTCTTCCTGTCGTATTTTTCCTCCTTGGTGTTTTATTTCAATGCATTTAACACAAGTGTGTGAACACATGTGCCACTTATAGAAAGGTGCGCTGACACCTGGGGTTCAGGGGTTCTGGGGCTCCTAATCCTGAGCCTGCTCCTTCCCCTCCGCATGTGCCTGGGCTCCATTTTCTGCTCCTTCTTCTTCTTCTTCTTCTTCTTCTTCTTCTTCTTCTTCTTCTTCTTCTTCTTCTTCTTCTTCTTCTTCTTCTTCTTTTCTCCTCCTCCTCCTCTTCCTCCTCCTTCTCCTCCTCCTCCTCCTCCTTCTCCTCCTCCTCCTCCTCCTTCTTCTTTTCTTTTTGAGACAGGATCTCTCTATGCAGTTTAGGCTGACCTCGAGCTCACTTTGTAGCCCAGGCTGGCTCTACTTCCTAAGGCTCCTCCTGCCTCTGCCTCCCAGTGCTGGGATTACAGGCGTGCCCCACCACACCCAGCTGGGTTCCTTCTTTACATTGCTGTCAGCTCAGTTTCCTAGGAACCCTCTTCCTGTGAGCAGCCCTTCTGTCCGAGCCCTGAGCATTTGCAGGGCTCCCTCACAGGGATTGTGACGCGGGACCAGAGGTTGGAGCACTGTTCTGTTAGTTTCTCAGGCTGGGCTGCAGGACCTCAGAGGCCATGCACATGACTGCCCAATCATGTGAAGAGTGGGTTCTGGGTTTGGATTTCTCCCAGTGGGTTGCCTGAAATCCAAAACTCATGTAGGAACAGAATCTGTGTGAGACTGGGCACTTCCTCCTGCTGCGGACGTGGGTTTGCTTGTCCAGCCTTGCTCCGAGGCTGTGACCCACAGGCCCTGGCTCTACTGGGGTGACTTGGCTCCAGTTGTTCACCTTGTGCCTTCCTAAGCCTGCGTTCCTCACCCAAGGGGCACAGCGTGGCCATGTGATCACCTGCTCAATTCTCCATCCCCGCACCCCTGCCCCCACCCAACCCCCACTCCAGTTTGCCACCCTAAACCTAACTTTTCTTCTCAGAATTAGCTCTGCTTCACCTCTTCCCAGATTCCACTTGTTCTGTCTTTCACTGGTCACAGATTCATGCCGCTGAGCCCGCCATGGTGTGGGGAGATATCGCGACTCCATGGTCTTCCCTGTGCACTGCACCTTCTGGCCGTGCTGCAGGAGCAGCGGACAGGACTCAGATTAAAGGCCTGAATTCTGGGGAGGAAGACAGTTCAGCTGGAAGGGTGATGCTTCATCAAAGGGATTTAAGAAGAGGTTGGTGCTGGATGTAGTGGCACTTGCTTATAATTCCAGAACTGTGGGAGGCTGAGGCAGGAGGATCACAAGTTCCAGCCTGGCCAGTTTAGCAACTTAGCAAAAACCCTGTTTCAAAAAAAGTGGGTGGGGTGGTGTCTGCCAGAGGTAGCTTAGTGTAAAGCCTCGGGGTTCACTTTTGAACTGACCTTCCTGCTGCTGGAGGCTTGATTCATGGTCGGGGGTGTGAGGATGGGCCTTGAGCAGCTCGGCGTGGCAGTTGGGGAGATTTATGAAATTTGGGGGAAACAAACACTCAGCAAGCACTGATGATGGGGAGGGGTCAAGTTCGGCAGGCATGTGAAGTTCCCAAGAGTAGACACAGTCTTGAGTCTGTCTCTCGGTCCCTTGTCCATCTTTGAATCCCCTCCACACCATCTCCCCACCTTCCTCTGCTCCAGAAAGCAGAGCACTCTGTCCTTCGGGGAGGAGGTCCGAGAAAGGGGTACACAAGTACAGGGTCAGAACAGACTCTTAGAAGAAACTCTCAAAATAAATGCATCCATCTGTTCCCTACCTGTGCCTCAGAGCTTGGTCTGTGTGCTTCAAGATAGTTGGAAGGTTTTTTGTAAAAAACTAAAATTCCCTGCCAGGTAAGCCAGGCTCAGTGAATGACCACACAGTCAAAGGTGACAAGGGCCTCTTTCACAGGTCCTGGCTGTGCCGAGCCAGGCGGGCGCTGCAGGGAGTGGTTCGTGAATCGGCCTGTGTTAGGTGGTCAGTCACCCAAAGCTTTTCTCTGCCCCTGGATCTGATCACTCAGTGGCAACAGCCTTGCTGACCATACATGGCACTGGTGTTTGCATCATCTTGAATGACAAGATCCTCACTTACCATCCCATGATTGCAGATTTATGGTGTTCTTTAAGCCAAAACATTGGGTGCAGTCCCAAGGGCGTTTTAACCCAGAGGTGCACGGTGATGACACTGTTAGATGTCACATGCATTCACAAAATAACTGAGCAGCAGTGAGCACAACAAATTAAAAACAGGGTCATGGTGGAGAGCAATGAGGGATTTACTTTTGGAAAGGCTCTCTGCAGAGGTGACGTTTCAGCTGAGAACAGAAGGACAGAAAAGAGGTAAGCACACCCTGGGCAAAGAGAGCAGCCATGCAAAGGCCCTGGGGTGGGTTAGAGGGCCTAGCAAGAGACTGCATGTGAGAGTCATGGGTATGGCAGGTGAACAGCACCCAGGAAACCAATGAGTGTTCAAAACAGATGTCACAGGAAATACAGGCACCAGTTCAAGTGGCTCTGTGGCTCACTGTCAAGGAGAAACTGCCCTCATGGTGAAATGTCCAGAGATAGAGGCAATATTGAAATACAGACTGAGAAAGTTTTACTTACCTGTGTCCTGAACAGTCATTTATCAAGTGCTTGATATCTGCCAAGCACCAGAGATACACTCTGCAAAGCCGAGCTCCTGCTCTGAGGAGCGCTGGCCGGGTGATGGGACGTCGTGCAGTTGGAGGTGTGAGCAGAGAGCCCGAAGACACCTGCGAGCTTTCTCCGGGACCCCCAGCACATCAGGGATTGGGTGGCACTCCAGAGAGCGGGACAGAGCGGCGGCCAACATTGCTGACCGCTCAGGGCGTTGTTGTGGATTGTGGTTCTCAAAGCATGTTCCATGGAACTCTGGTCTCTCAGATGCTCCAAGCAGAAAGGGTTCCCCACAGCCTGTCCAACCCCAGTCCCCTCGCAAAGTTTCCATCTCCAAACGTCACAGCTGCATTCAACTCCCACCCTCTGAACACCTCACGATGGGGATTCAGTTTCAGCTTGGTGTTGGTGGGGGTGTGCAGAGCCCAGCAGGTGGGAAGGGAGCTGGACCAACTCCCTGACTGGATGTGGACAGCAGAAGCATAGCACCTGTGAGCAGCCAGAGATGGAGAAGCCCTAGATGAACTTCTTGCTAGAATAGTGGGTGGGCAGTGCAGAGAGCTATTTTCCTTTGCTGGCATAGAATGAGAGGAACAAACACGTTTGCATCTCCATTTCATCCACAGCAATCTCCTGTATGACAAGAAGTTTGTGAATTCTCTTTGAATTTGGGAAGATCCTGGAGAGGTCAGTGACGGCCCCCAACCTCGTCTGCCACCCAGCTAGCTCCGCACACTTGCTGTGGGGACAGAGCCATGCAGCAGCTGCACTGCTCAGCACCACTGCATGCTGGGCACTGATGCAAGCACTGGGTGCACAGTATCTCAGTTAATCCTCCCCACAACCCCACCATAAAGCCAGGGGTGCTGGTGCAGGCCTTGACCTAGCAGGAGGCCGAGGCAGGAGGATCGGCACGTGTTCGAGGTCAGCCTGGGCTGAGTTCAGGGGGTGCCTGCTAAACTATATGGCAAGACCTGGTTTCAAAATCAACAGCAAAAACAAATAACAGCCCTGCAAGAGAGGGGCTTTATTCTCCCCATTTTACAGGGGAGGAAATGGAAGCCTAGAAAAGTTGAGTAATTTTCCCAAAGTCACACAGCCAGTAAGTGAAGGACTGATCTCCAAACAGGAATAGTGAAATCAGAGGGTGATAGACCCGGAACCACAGGGGCCGGTTTCAATGCCACCTGTAAAAAGGACGTTGACCTGTATACCTTTTCTGAGAAAGTGAGAAGCCCACAGGTCCTCGCCTGTCCTCGAGAGGACACTGGGAAACTGCAGAAGAGGACATTCAGAGGGGACATGGTGCAAGCTGCAGGTGTGTGAAGATACCCTGTACGTCTCAAAAGGAGAATAGAGTGGAGGACACTGGGTATGTGTCAGCTATCTACTGCTGAGTAACAAATGAGCCTGAAAGCTAGTGCCTTCAAACAACCAAGGTTTGTTATCTCACCATTTCCTTAGGTCAGAACTCAGGGTGTGGCTTAGCTGATGTCTCTGCTTACCAGACTCTCCCATAAAGAGAAGCTTTCAAGGTGTTGGCTGGGCTGCAGTCACTGAAGGTATGCGGCTCCCGTGCTCCTTCTCAGGGCTTGTTGGCTCTGTGGACTGTGCCCAGCCAGCTCACCAAGTGGCCACTGGCTTCCTGAAGAGGTGAGAGAGACAACCAGAGAGAACACAAGAGAATCAGTCTTCTGCCTCCCCTCAGATGTGACGTCATGGCACTGTAGTCACTTTCTGCTTTCTGGAAGCTGTCGGTAGGCCTTCTATTATCCAGCACAGGGCAAGAGTGGTCCCCCTATCAGGCGGAGGCAGGAAGGACTTCTTTAGAGACAACAGCCGTTCTGTGAGAGAGGTCCAGTAACGAGCAGAGCTTCCAAGCATGGGCCCTCAGGTCATGCATGCTTCCGTGTGAACTGGAAGGCCTGCTTGGAGGGTAGATGAGAGTCTTGCACTTGAGTAGCTTAGGATAGTGGCTGATGCAAAAGAAGCTTAAACACTGAGAGCCATCACTGTCATTGTCCTGTTAGTAAGTACCCTGCCCTTCCAGGTGCCTAAACCAAGAAAGGACTCTACATTGAGTAGGAGTCTCAAGGAGTCCTCACATTTCACTGAGTGAGCTGGATACTGCTTGCCTGAGAGCTCCCCAAGTCTTTATGATTCCAAGTTCATTTTATACTGACTCACTGGCGGGTCACAAACTATAGTGTTTGAGGGCACAGACTGAGTCCCGCTCTCGTACTTGTCAGTGAAATGAGGTGATTCTCACTGAGCCCAAAGCCACTTAATGGCAGAACCAGGACCAGACCAGGCCTCCAGGATACTTTTCCTCCTACCTGGGCACTTTGGAAGGTGCCAACATCATGGCTTAGGTTAGAAACAGGCGCCTGCCCGAGTTGCTTCTGAAAGGGCAGTCACGAGTCAACCCTGTAGGTGCAGACAGAGCCCCAGGAGGTCAAACACATGCAGAATCTCCGCAGCACAGCATCCTTTTGAGCCCAGATAATGTCATACCAGGTGTCTTAGTTATTTTATGCTCATCGCTGAGACAAAATACCTGATGTCCAAGTTGGGAAAGGAAAGGTTTATTTCTTACAGTTTTTGGAGGTTTCAGTCCACACTCAGTTGACTCCCAGGCAGGTGGGCATGGCTGGCCTGCCTTTCATGGCGGCTGCAAACAGCAAGCCAGAACCAGCAAAGAGCAAGACACAGCTTCTTCCTGCCATTACATCACATCCTGGCTCCACCCCTAAGTGGGTGTAGCACTAATACCATGAATCCAAGCACTATACAATGAACCATCACAAATGAACAATGCAAACTCATGAGGCCTGGGGGACACAGACATAAACCATGACATTCCACCCCTGACCCCCAGGACTCATGTACATCCTTTATAAAAAAGACATTTAGTCCACCTCCAAGAGTTGCCAAAGTCCTAACAGCTTCAGCATTGCTGAAAAGTCCCAAGTCCCAAATCTCCTCCAAGATCTATGGCAAACTGTTAACTGTAAGCCCCTGTACAAATGCAACAAGGTTAAACATTTCTGAAATGCAAAGGCACAAGATAAACATTACCATTCCAAAAGTTACAAACAGGGGAATATAAAGCATTGGAAACATAGCAAGTCCAACATTCAGCAGGACAAATATTAGGTCCTGGAGTTCCATGCTCAGCATCTGAAGTCTGGTTGCAAGCTCCAAAAGGCTTTGGTGATTCCACCAGGGCAATTCCTGCGATTTCAACTCCTGCAGCTTTTCTCTTGACTCTTCTCTGCTCGCTTTTTGCAGCTTCCCTTGGATCATCCACATTCCTGGCTTTTCCAAACTTTTGGGTCTCCACTGCACCTTCGCCTTCACACTTACATCTTCACAAATTGCCCTCTCAGGGGCACATTGCTTGGCCAGCCAGGCCCTTTGCAATCAAAGTGGAAGCCGTCTTACCCTCAGAATTTGTGCATTTTTTTTGCACCTAAAATCAGCATCTTGTGGATGCCGTCAAGGTTTGCTGCTAGCTGAAGCAATAACCAGGCTTTTCTCTTTCTTGGCTGTAGGGGTCAGTTGCCTGGATCACAGGGCTCTGTTTGCCTGATTGTGAGAAAAAGCTTCTCTATACCATTCTGGAACCTCATGTGGCTGCTGTCACCATTCCGGAACATGGCGCTCTGCAGCTTTTCCCTCTGAGCAAATTTTTTTCACCTTTGCTGTGAGGCTGCACAGGGTGGGGACCCACTTCCTGGGATGCCCCGGGGCCATCTTTTTTATCTCTCTGTTTCCCATCAACAATCAAAATCTCAACTCTGTCTTTACAATCCACAGCCATCCTGGAATTTTTCTGCTGGCCAAACTCACAGCATTGTGAATTATCTTGCTGGGCTCTTTGCTCTTGATTTGAAACATAAAGCTCATTAAAAGCCGCCAACAATAGCCATGCCATAGCCTCAACATTCGATTGCTTTTTAATTTCTTTTTCAAGGTTAATCAGTCCATTGCCCTTTGTCTCAGTCTCAGGCAAAGTCTCTGGGCAAGAGCAAAATGCAGACAAACTTTCTGCCAAGCCATAACACACATCATGTGGAGCCCAGCAACCAATACAGTCCTTCTTCCCAGCAGAAACCTCCCAAACCTGGCCTTTACCATCAGGCTTTCTATCAGCTTTCTGGTCTCCTGAACTCTGACCAGAATCTCCTCTACAGAATAGTCTAAGCTGCTCCAGGCAACATGTCCAAACCTTTCCAGATTCTGCCCACAAGCCATTTGCAAAGCCTCTTGAAAAACATGGCCAGGTATAGTCACAGCAAACGACCCCACTCCTCGGTACCAAATTCTGTCTTAGTTACTTTATGCTCGTCGCTGAGACAAAATACCTGATGCCCAAGTTGGGAAAGGAAAGGTTTATTTCTTACAGTTTTTGGAGGTTTCAGTCCACACTCAGTTGGCTCCCAGGCAGGCGGGCATGGCTGGCCCACCTTTCATGGCGGCTGCAAACAGCAAGCTGGAACACAACTTCTTCCTGCCATTACATCACATCTTGGCTCCACCTGTAAGTGGGTGTGTTATAACCTAGTTTTAACCATTGCGCCTCATTTTCTGTTCTGTGTGTGTCTTACTGCCTCCCCCTCCCCTTTTCCCTTCCTATCTATCTAGGTTAAGTTTCAATTTCCTGAGAAAGCTGTAAAAGCCTTAGATATGTTTCCTGTAACCCCCTACCCTACCCCTCATCTGGATATCTGTAATAAAATGTGCTGTTCTTTAAGAAATGCTTAACTTCAAGGGAATTACAAGAAGTTCTGTAAGGCCCAACTGCTATCTAGCTGTGTCGACAGTTACAGCATTCCTGTGGTTTTTAACTTTAAAAGCCACTTCCCTTAGCTATGAGGCATGCAATCTCCAAATTGGCTCCTGGAGACTGTGACGCCAGGCCTGGCCTAAAATAAAGCCTTTGCTCCCCAAATTTTAATTTCTTGCTTCCTTGGGTTTTATTCTGGGGTCCGAACTATCACATTTGGGGCCTCGCCTGGGGTGGGAGCAAGACGCCAGACTCATTTCTGAACATTTGAAAGTAAGTACTCTGGAGAGTTTGTTTGGGCCGCAGTCAGTTTGTACTCTTGGGGAGGGGACGCCCTTGATTTGGGAAGCGGGGACCTCAATTGGTTTTTGGGATAGTTTTTGGGATGAACTTTGTCCATTTCTGACTCTACCCCAGGTGGGGAACCGCTCCATTGATTAATTTGTTAATTCCTCCAGATCCCAAAATTTGACCAATTTTTGAGCAAAAGCCATTTTGCTGCAGCTTGTCTTGTCTTGTATGTCTGTTTGTGTGTCCATTTGTTCTAATTGTTCTCCTTTTGGTTACCCCAAATCTAACAGAACGTTCTCTCCTAGGAACCCCTTCTACGAGTCCAAAACAGACAAAGGGATTTAGATATTTATGTTCAGTGTTTTTCTACTTTAGAATTGTCTGCCTGTTTGAATTTGTTACTAACTTAGGGGCTTGCTGCCCATTTCTGTTGCAGGATCCATGTGGCTTATTAAACTCAAGGTTCATAATAAAAAACTGTTTCCTTTAGCTTGCCAAACTGTGCACGAAGCAACCTTTGTTTGTGTCTTTAATGTTGTGGTTCCTTGTTTAATGTTTTAGTCCTCAATTGATTACTTGCAACCTCAGCATGCCTTTTAAAAAAGAGTATTTTTCTTTCTGGTTAAAATGTAAACATATGTGCACATATAAATGTATATTTAAGGTTTTTAAGAATCGTATCAACTTTACCAAGTAAAAACCAGGTCATACTATATTTGAGCCAGTTAAAAGGTTACAGTTTTTTTAAAATACAGCATTTTTATGTGGTAAAAAGACATAAAATAATTAAATATGTTTTAGACTACTAAAAGGTGACTTCAAGGGTTTTGTTGAGAGTTTTAATGTCTGAGAAGCAAGAGGAAAGGTAATTGACTGTAAAAAAAGTAAACAAAGAGTAAGTAAAAAAAAGAGGGACAAAAAAGTGGTTTTGTTTTCAAGTAAAAATGTCTGGCTGTGCCAGAATGTGGAAGAAGATAAAAGCTCAACTTGGGGGTATATTGTAAGTTATAGAAAGCTCAAGAGGATGTGAATTTTATTTGTCTTGGTTTATAGTGCTGCAAATAACAGGTTTGGCAAGAAGTAAATGTGTTCAGAATTTGACAGTATTAGATCAGTTTTGGTAGATTTATTTATAAGATTGGTAAACCTTTGCTGCAAAATGTTTCCATTAAAATGAGATTATAGGTGATACTAGAGATAAGATACAAGTTCTTGCATGTGCTGTGAACATCTGGGAGTTTATGCAGCACAATTTTATTACCTATGAAAAAGCTCTTTTTTGTTAAGAATGTAATTTCAGTAAAATGATGACCTGCCACGTGACACCCTGGGACAAAAAGCAGTGTGCCATCCAGATGAAGCCTGCTCTCTGATCTGGAATGCCAAAACCATGTTCTCCTTTTGTCCCACCCTGATTGAACAACCAGAGGTAAAGAGGTTCCCCCCAGTATCGCTAGTTGTTCTCTTTGCAACTCAGTCGGCCCCACATGTTAGATAAAAATTGCAAAGGTTTGAGAGATTTGAAAAAATGCCCCTCGGCCAGTTAATAGAGATAACACAAAAGGTCTTTGAAAACAGGGAGAATTTACAAGAAGCTACCAACAAAAAGATAACCAAGGTGTTAGAATTGCTCTATGAGAGAAAATTTTTAAAAAACAGATGAGAGTTCTGGGGGCGGTTGGATACTGTAGGCTAAATTTTACTGAAAAGCTCACCTCTATATTTCTCCCGTAAGGGAGAAACTCAAACTCACTGAACTGGACTGATAAATGTGAACAGGCCTTCCAGCAACTCAAGTGGGCCCTGACAGAGGCCCCAGCCCTGGAACTCCCTGAGGTTACCAAGCTGTTCACCTTGTTCATAGATAAACTCAAGGGCATTGCCAAAGGAGTCCTAACCCAGGACATTGGCCCTTAAAAGAGGCCTATAGCCTACCTCTCCAAAAGACTTGATCTGGTGACAGGAGGATGGCCCCCCTGCCTGAGAATCCTAGCAGCTGTGGCAATGTTACTTAAAGAGGCTAAAAAAAACCCCTCACTTTTGGACAGAAGATTTCTGTAGTGACCTCCCACAGTTTAGAGACTTATCAAAACCCCTCCTGAAAAGTGGCTCTCAAATGCCAAAATTCTACACTGCCAGGCCCTGCTTCTAGACCCAGAGTCAGTGATATTCAAGACTTCTTCAGCTTTAAACCCAGCCACCCTTATGCCTGATGACGACCTGGAGGAACAAAGGACACCTCTCCTTGAGTGTGCTGATATCGTCGAACTGCAGCAGAACCTATGGGCTGATCTTCCCGACCAGCCTTTGGGAAATGCCGACAACTATTTCATCGATGGAAGCAGCTTCATCCAGAATGGCAAACGAGTGGCTGGGGCAGCAGTGACCACCGAAAAAGGGGTACTCTGGGTTAAGCAGTTAGAGCCTGGCACCTCTGCCCAAAAGGCAGAGCTCATTGCTTTGACTGAGGCACTAAAACTAGCCACAGGAAAGAGGGTAAACATCTATACTGACTGTAGATATGCTTTTGCTACTGTACATGTACATGGAGCCCTCTATCAGGGGCAAGGTCTCTTAACGTCAGCTGGGACTAAGATTAAAAATGCTCCACAGATTCTAGACTTGCTGACAGCTGTCTGGCTACAGCGAGTTGCTATTATTCATTGCAAAGCTCACCAGACAGGAGATGACCCTGTCACCTTAGGAAACAATTTGGCAGATCAGGCCGCTCAAAAAATAGCCACTATATCAGAGGGGCCAACCAAAGAGGTAACTGCTCTGATGCTAGTCCCTCCGACCTGGTCAGAACCAGTCTACACAAAAAAAAAAAAGACCTACAGTTAGCATCTCAACTTGGAGCGAAGTCCCCCACCCCAGGGGGCTGGTACCAGTTACCTGATAAACGAGTACTGTTACCAGAGGCACTAGGGCGGGAGCTGTTACACCGGGCTCACCAAATTACCCATTTAGGGGGAACTAAACTTGCTGAATTGTTCAGAACTCGGTTTTTTATTCCAAAACTCTGCAAACTGACCACCTCTTTGAGCTCCAGATGCCCACAGTGCTTGTTAGTCAACTCAGCCAAGAGCTCTATGCTGGAGACCACCTAACATCCAGGGACTGTTCCAGGAGAACATTGGGAAGTAGACTTCACAGACATGGTAAAGCCTAGTTTACAGGGGCACCACTAGCTCTTGGTATTAGTAGACACCTTCACTGACTGGATAGAGGCTTTCCATACTAAGTCTGAGTCAGCTTTAGTGGTAGTTAAAAAGCTATTGCATGAGATCATACTTTGATTTGGCCTCCTACTATCAATGGGGTCTGATAATGGCCTGGCTTACATAGCCCAAGTCACCCAAAAGTTAGTCCAGACATTAAAGGTTAATTAAAAACTCCACTGTGCCTATCGGCCCTATAGCTCAGGGCAAGTAGAACGTATGACCCAACTCTCAAGGACATTTTAGCTAAGCTGTCTTCAAAAACTGGCAATAATTGGGTGAGCCTTCTTCCTTTTGCACTGTTAAGAGCTAGGTGTACCCCATATGTTTCTAAAATTTCCCCCTTTCAAATTATGTTTGGGAGGCCCCTGCCATTGGTTCCAAGATTGTCAGAAGACAAACTAGCTGAAATAACTAATCAAGATCTCATTAAGTCCCAGCAGACTCTCCAACCCATGTTGACTTCAATCCACCAGCTGTTTAGACAAAAACACCCGGATCTGCCTTCAGAGATGCCCCTCAAAGTGCTGATCAAGCTGGGGACTCCAGTCTTGGTGTGATGTCACCACCGCGACTCCCTTGAACCCCACTGGGAAGGACCTTTCACCGGGGTGCTCAGCACTCCCACTGCCGTCAAAGCCATACCCACGTCAAACCACTGGAAGCAACAGACAGCGAGGAGTGTTCTCAATGGACTGTACAGCAGACTGGTAACCCCTTAAAGTTGATTAAAACATAGTTAGATTACGCCATAAAACATAGTTAGATCATGAACTGTTTTAGCTTGCTTGCTTTGATTTTAATAACATTGATGTCAACCTTGCACGGTGGCTTTGGTCCCCTTGTAAGCAAAGAACAATTGTTAAGGTCTTTGTATGGGAGCCCCTGTGATCACGGAGGGGGCTATATTACTAAGGTAAAGACACCAACTGGGGGGGGGGAATTATACATACAATAGGAAACAAGGGTCGAGATCCTTCCCACACAAATGATAAATTGTATACATACAGTCTTCGGACAGATTGTGGGGACAAGTTAACATTCCTTGTTGCTATACCCTCAGTTACAGGGGGTTTGACTCAAAGGTGGATGTGTATGTTAAAGCCCCATGTGATACCTAATAAAGGCAGCCAGCCAGGGCCATGCCCTCAGAATTGTACTTATTATTCAGAAATGCATCCCTCCTGCTAAGATTCTGTACAAGAATGTATAGGCATAGATAGCAAAACTTACTTCACTGTTGAGCTTATGAGGACAAGGGCTGAAAGTGTTAGAGGTGATTGGTCCACCAATCCAACAGTAACAGGAAGTTCAAAGTATTCCCAAGGCTCATGTCTTGGCAAGGTTGGTAAATCAGTGTGCTGGAGAGGGTGGCCCCTATACATGTGTCTGATGGGGCGGCCCACAAGATAAGATCAGAAAACTCATGGTTGAGGAACGAGTCAAGCAGCTAATAAAAATAATGTTTCCCCAGATACATTACCACCCCTTGATGCTGCCTAAATTGCAGCGAGTTGATCTGGATGCTCAAACTTGTGATATTCTAGAGGCCACTCATAAAGCCTTAAATGCTTCCAACCTAACTTTGGCTGAAGAATTGCTAGTTATGCATGGCACAGGGCTCCCCAATGCCCCTTGGGATCCCCACCAATGTTTCTCTGACTATGCTGGAGGAACAAGATTACTTAAATTGTAGTGCTGGCCCCCCCTTTAGAGTACAACCAGCAGGCTTCAAGGACTCTCTCTGTCTCCAAAGAGGTTTTCATAATGATACCTCTGACATTGACGTGGGGTTCATTGCATTTACTAATTGTAGTTCCATAGTTAACCGGACTACCTCCCTTTATCCCGCCGAAGGACAAGTATTTATGTGTGGAGGAAATATGGCCTATACTTTCCTCCCAACTGACTGGACAGGGATATGTGTAACAGCTGTCCTGTTGCCTGATATAGAGATCCTACCTGGGGATGGGCCTGTCCCCATTCCTAGTTTAGATTACATTACAGACTGCTCAAAGAGGGCAATTCAATTTATCCCTTTATTGGTAGGCCTAGAAATATCAAAAGCCTTAGGTAAGGGGGCAGCAGGAGTAGGGGTTTCTGTCCAACTTTCCAACCAGATTTTTAGTGATGTGCAGGCATTATCTAGTACCATTCAGGTCATTCAAGACGAAATAGACTCGTTGGCTGAAGTAGTTCTCCAAAACAGAAGGGGACTAGACCTCCTAACAGCAGAACAAGTAGGGATCTTTGCGGCATTGCAGGAACGATGCTGCTTTTATGTAAATAAGTCCAGCATTGTCCAAGATAAAATCAAGAGACTACAGGAAGACCTAGTTAAAAGGAAGAGAGAGCTATTTAAAAACCCTTTATGGAGTGTCTAAAATAAAATTCTGCCCTATCTCCTGCCCTTGTTTGGACCATTGTTAGGAGTACTGCTCCTGGTCACAGTAGGTCCTTGATTACTCAATAAAATAACTACATATGTCAGACAACAAATGCAAGGCATAAAGTTGATGATGTTACACCAGCATGCCTACGAGCCCATACCTCAAAATCCTTAAAAATTAGGTCAAAGATTTGACCTCAGTCACAACATCAGAGGGGAATGTTGTAACCTATTTTAACCATTGCGCCTCATTTTCTGTTCTGTGTGCGTCTTACTGCCTCCCCCTCCCCTTTCCCCTTCCTATCTATCTAGGTTAAGTTTCAATTTCCTGAGAAAGCTATACAAGCCTTAGATATCAGTTTCCTGTAACCCCCTCCCCTACCCCTCATCTGGCTATCTGTAATAAAATGTGCTGTTCTTTAAGAAATGCTTAACTTCAAGGAAATTACAAGAAGTTTTATAAGGCCCAACTGCTATGTAGCTGTGTTGACAGTTACAGCATTCCTGTGGTTTTTAATTTTAAAAGCTACTTCCCTTAGCTGTGAGGTGCGCAATCTCCAAATTGGCTCCTGGAGACTGTGACGCCAGGCCTGGCCTAAAATAAAGCCTTTGCTCCCCAAATTTTAATTTCTTGCTTCCTTGGGTTTTATTCCGGGGTCCGAGCTATCACAGGTGTAGCACTAACACCATCAATCCAAGCACTATACAATGAACCATCACAAATGAACAATGCTAACTCATGAGGCCTGGGGGACACAGACATAAACCATAACACCAGGCAAGAGTGTCCCCAGATAATGACCAAAAGCCTCTTTCTATGTGCTGAGCCCTGATTGGGTGGTAGACAAGTCATGCATTTGCATGGCAGAGCCTCTAACTGACCTCCCAGGCACTAAGCACATGTGGGCACCCAGATATGGTCCCCCATGGTGACATCCCCTTAACCACACTGACCACATCTTCGTGTCTTCGCCTGCCGGAAGGGTGAGTGCCTCCAGGTACCATGCACCCTTGCCACATGTCTTGCAAACATGACAGAGGCAAGGGGGCCTCCACCAAGACAAAGTGTGGTATAAAGGCCACGCGCCAGAGCTGTTACTCAAACAAACCGCCAATCCAAGGGCCAGAATCACAGCAGTTATTTAAGTATTCTTGGAAACCCTGAAACTTTCTTTCTCCTACTTAGTCTGTGCTAACTTTTTCCTCTGGGCTTCTAAACAGACTTGCAATTGTCAGCGGGACTTCCTCCGTCTCCCTCCCTTCCCCCAGCACACACCGCAAGCACATGGAAAAGAAACCGTGCCAGTGGGGGCTTCTGTGTGTTTGTAGAGGAACTTGAGCCCCCAGAGAATGGAGCCCTTCTTTACTGACATCTATTCTGCTGCAAGATGGAGAAAGGAGGGAGCCAGTGTGGGTGAGTGTGGGGGTGTTGGGGTGAGAGAAGGCTCCTCTTCAAACAACTCATGCCCCTGCAAACATACCCTGCAAAGATGGCTAGCTACAGTAGCCTCACACAGGGTGGCTCCAAATGGGCACACTTGATCCCAATGGCCAGCAGGCAGCACCCTGGTGTCTAGACCCACCATGCTTGCAGAGCAGTGCCTCTCCTGCAGTGGCCCCTAGTGACAGAAGCCTGAGCGGCCAGCCCCTCCACCACCTCCCCCTCCCCCTCCTCCTCTTCTTCTTTTTAAAATTTTTTGATTTTCTTTTCAACAACACGATTTTGGCAAAAAAAAAAAAAAAAAAAATTCAGAACAAAAACAGGCGTGCGTGTCAATGGAACAGAGTAGAGAAGCAGAAACAACTCCTGGCACGTCAGCTACCTTATCTTTGACAAGGGGAAAGGAGGAAAGGCAGCCTCTCCACCAAACGGTGCTGGGGAACTGCGTGCCCTGAGCAGATCTCTCGTCATGCACTAAGCTAAATCAAAACACATCAAAATGTTAAGCTAAAATCAAAAGATCTAAATGCTAAAATGGAAACACATGATCTGCTGGAAGACAAAATAACTAAAACTCTTGAAGACACAGGCGTAGGCAACAACTTTCTGAACAGAAGAACCCCAGTTGCACAAGAATCAACAAATGGGATTGTATCAAATTAAAAAGCTGCACAGCAAAGGAGATGACCAAGAGTGAAGAGTCAGCCTACAGAATGGGAAAACGTTTTTGCCAGCTATTCCTCAGTCAGAGGAATAACTCATAGAACATATAAAGAACTCAAAATATTAGATCCTCAAAATTTAAGATCCAATCAAAAACATGAGTAGCTGACACTTCTCGGAGGAAGAGCAGACGGCCCCCACACACAGCCCCACTGCTCCTCCAACGCGGCTGCTGGCTGAGCCAGGGAGGCTCTGCTGCCACCGTCATCCTGTCCCTCAGCTTTTACTTGGGGTCCCGAGTGATGTCACTCCCCCTCGTCACTCTCCCCTTTCCCAGTGATGAAGCCAGAGCAGCAGACTAATTGAAACAAGCCGTGGACTTTCATGTTAAAGTAGCCTTCAGCTGGGAGGCGGAGGCTGCTTCTGGAAAATGTTAACACTTCCCTATTGGACGCCAAACCTCCTGGAAGCAAGCTTCAAAGGAAACCTCATCTGTAAAATGAGGGGGTTGGCAGATCCCAGAGAGCCCTCTGCTCTGACAGCTCATGCCACTAAGAAAAGAAAACCCCATTGAGCTCCGGGTCTGGGAGCCCACAGCTACTTCTGCTTGGCCGGGGTGCTGTCTCAAATAAAGTGGCTGTGAATCACTTTTTATTTTAAGCCTTGCAGCTGATACATTAATTTCTATTTTATGGGCCACGTTCCCTGCGTAATTCCAAGAAAATCACTCCATCAGAGGCTCCACTGACGTCACCAGCCACCAGATAGGAGGCCCCAGGCTGCAAACCTCAGGCCTAGAGGCTGCTGGAAGACTAAATCCCAGGTGGAAAGGAAGGTGTTATGCTTGGGGCCTCCAGTTGCCATGGAGACCATGCTTCTCCATCACCTTTGGTCCAGAAGGTCCCACCTTTGGTTCAAGGTCCAGAAGGTCCCACCTACCTGCTTCCAGATTTGAATTTCAGGGTCCAGCCTTTGGTCAGGCAAACGCTTCATTCCTGAAGAGATTGGAGGTGGACAGAGCTGTATTAATTTAACTGAGTTTGGGCAAGCCTTCACTGCCATGTAATTTTGGTTTGAAAGTTTATTGTTTGCTTGTTTCTTGCAGAATTTCTCCATTTGGGTACAGTTTTCCTGAGGCCTTCTAAGTTCTTAATTAGGAAAACTTTAAAAAAATTTCTCCGTTTTTTAAGCTAGAAAAGAGAGAGGCCTGCAGTTCATCTACATCAGGAGGCCAAAGCCACAGGCTAGAAAAATGTGTTTGGAGGCGATGAGCCAGGAATTAGATGTACCAGAGTAAAGAGCTGGAGTCAGTTTGTAAACTGACAAAGCAAGGTCCTTTCTCTTTTGCCCTGTGTGCCAACTCTTTTGGCATCCTGGATCTTCCACTTGAGGAGACCTGAGACCTGACCCAGCCTCCCGGCCCATGTGGACTCCTTCCCAGGGGCCCCAGCAGTGTGAATGGACAGTCAATTCTACGTTACTCTGGGGAGAACCAGGTTTAAGTTCCTTCGAAGGAGCTGAAATCGATTTCCCTGTAACTTACAGCCAATGGTCTGTTCCAGGAGGATTAAGTAGGGAGAAAAAGTAGAGTCTGGTCCCAGTCCACTTGGACAATACCCTTTGCTACAGTGCTGTATGCATCCACAGGCAGCCACCGTGTCTCCTCTCCTAGTGAACAATACTCTGATTCTTGACATTTCCAGACCCTTCTCGATCCTGGCCTCATGCTCCAGGCACTTTCTAAATTGTCAGCTTCTTTCTTACACAGTGGCCACCCCAGTCAGGACACTTGCTAGTGCTGTGGTGACAGGCTGACGGATGTAAGGACAAATCCAAACCCACAGCTGCCAAGCCGATGTGACATCTGTCACACCAGTAAGTGGCCACAAGAACACATCCTGTCTGGTCGTCGAGGATAATCTTCAAGCGGCTGGCAGCCACGGTGGCACGCTGTCTACCGTGAGAACCACATGTGCCGACGTCCTGAAATGTGTTCCTGGAGAACCAGAGTAGAGCTGGGAATGACCTGTTTTTCATTCAAGGAATGCTTAGCAGCAGTCTTCAAAGATCCTGTCACTGATTGTACAGGACAAGGCTGCGGAAATGTGACAGGAAATAGGTTGGTGGCCGTGGATGGAAACTGCAGAGAGTTTTACTTCCTGTCCCCTTGTGTATGGATTGGGCACCGCCTCCAGAAGCTGCCATTTACCTAGTCACTCATCTCTCCACCTCCCCAGGCGGCAGGCTTATTGAGCAGCTAATGCGTGCGGGGAAGCAAAGAGAGGAAGGAGGAGCTGGGGACAAGAACACAGCCTTCCAGGTCACATCCCCGGGCCCTGCCGCTTCCAGCCGCACCCCACTCCTGACAGCACATCCAGCTCCTGAACTCCATGGGTGACCCCCAGAATGGACCCGCCCATTGGAACCCAGGGCTCAATCCACATGCATGAGACTTTTGGGGGACATTTTAGACCTAAACCATGACAGGAGTGTTTAGGGGGATTCCAACATGAACAGCAATAGCAGGTAAGGATTGGTTAGGAACTCGCTGATGTCTGGGTGAAGACCTCTGGGTGAGTTATCTGATTAAGACAACCCAGTTGGTTAGCACTAGATTCAGACCCAGAGACCAGATTTATCCGTAGCTTGGGGCTCTTTCCGAGGTACCAGGCTATTGGTAGTAAATGACAGAGCAGGTGTCCCCTTTCAGGGGACCCTGTCCTGACAGAATCCTACTCAGATATCGCAGACGACATGACTGTAAATGTGCTCGCTGTAGAAAACCAGTGTTTCATCACTGAACTGCAGTGTGTGGAAGCCAGAGGCAAAATGTCACTGCTGTCTGTCTCTTGAAGCAGCCTCTCCTTAGACCCTGCAGTCATGGCTTTCCCCCGCCAGCGGGCTCCCAGAAGTCCCTCTTGAGATTCATCGTGGAGCAGATACAACTTGCTTTCCTGTCTCTTAAGTTCTACAGCAGGGGTCCCCAACCCCAGAGCCACAGGGCCTATTAGGAACCTGACCACACAGTGGAGGCGAGCAGCGGGCAAAGTTTCATGTGTAATTACGGCTGTAATTATACCCCCACTGCTCATACCACTGCCTGGGCTCTGCTCATGCCAGATCAGAGGACCAGAGCGTCAAAGAATCAGAGAATCAGAGAATTAGCTTCTCACAGGAGCACGAACCCGACCATGAGCTGTGCACTGGAGGGATCCAGGCTGCCTGCACCTTTGAATCGTTCCAAAACCATCACCACCCACACATACCCACAGCAAAACTGTCTTCTACGAAGCTGACTCCTAGTGCCATGGAGGTTGGGGACCTCTGTTCTATGAGGTTTGTTTGCATTGACTTCAAGAAATGTCCTCCTCCAAAACACTGAGTGAAATAAACAAGGCCACTTCCAGTGGATGCAGATTTCTTAGGAGGATACAGTGGTTGTCATTAGAGGCTAGAAACGGGGAGAGGTGACGGAAAGAAGTTGGACAGTGGGGGTGGAAATACAGTCAGACAGGAGGGAGAAGTTCTGGTACTCTCAGCTTGTGATAGCTAAATTTTGGAAACAATCCAAATGTTCATCAGTCAACTGATGAATGGATAAAAACAAGAGGTGTTTTTTTTAATACAATGGAGTAAGGGGCCAGGGATTTAGCTCAGCAGTACAAGCACTTGCTAGGTTAAGTGCAAGGTTTTGAATTCGATCTCTAGTACCAAAAAAAGGAGTACTACTCAGCCATAAAGAAGGATAAGCTTGAGGATATTTATAGCTAAATGGATGGCCCGTGAGACCATATTCTTAAGTGAAATAAAACAGGTTATTTCACTAGGTCGAATGTTGAATTATTTCGCTGGTGTGAGAAACTGAAGGTGTAAATAAGAACCAGGTTGTATAGTAGATATTGTGAAACAGAAAGTGATTGTTTGAAAGGAGAGGAGTATGGGAGGGGATGGAAGGGAAAAGAAAAACAGGATAAAATAGAAACAAAGCTTTGCAAATAAGGAGAGGAAGGAGGGTTAAAGGGAGGGGAGTGGAGGGGGAGGAGCTCAGATGTATCGCGCGCAGGTCAGAGTCCCTGGGATGGATGTGATCACTGGGTATATTTAAACTGTACCAATAAATGTAATTAAAAACCAAAGTTCCGGTGCTCTGCAGCACAGGAGAGCATGGTGGCTCACAGCAGCTAACTGTGTATTTTGTGAAGAATTCAAAGAGGAGAGTTGGATGGCTCTTAATATAAAGAAACGGTGAGTGTTTAAGGAGATGCAAATTGCCTCTATTTAACCGTCCAGAGTGTGCGCCTGTGTGATCACCATGGGTACTCCCCGGTCAGGGTGGGCAGCGACCGTCTGCAAATGAAGAGCAGAGATAAAAGCAGAGATGTCCTTGCCCTGACCGCGAAAATCCTCAAGGCCAGCCCTTGTCCCTCTTCTTGCACTGCAGAGCTTTCCTTTGGGGACTGAGCCCTCCCAGAGCCTCTCGGTCACCTCTATACCCCATGTGCACCCCACATGGACAGGGCCCCTCCCAAGCTCCTCCTGCAAGCCAGATGCCTCAGCGTGGGTCTCCTGGCATTGTTTCAAGCCCAAAGGCCTCCAGCAAGCTGTCCTTGCCTGGTCCCCAGCATCCAGCTCCAGCCCTGTGCTGTACAGTTTCTCTAGTTCCTGCCACCAAGCAGGAAATGCTGACATAAGACTGGTTTCCCTCGCTAGTTTGTACAAGTCATCTAGAAAGACACCGAGGATTCTTCTGTCAGGTCAGCCTGATTTTGTCCACCCTTCTACGCCTCCATTCCAATCCTTTGTGGATCCATCCTTCCAGGGACACTCTTGCTTACTCAGGTTTGAGTGAGTATACGTGGTCCAGGGAAGACCAGCTAAGTCTTCAGGCACTTGAACGTCACGCCCAGACTAAGGTTCCGGTTTCCGAAAGATCACCCAGCCCTCCCCACTTCTCTCTCCCCTATGTGTGTAAGATCACCAAGATCAAGGGCTGAGTCACTGGCACACAGAGATGCCCCCACCAGGTTGTTGTGCTGGGGAGACCATGACATTCCTGTTCCTTTGGGAAGGGGGCCTTCCTCAACATGTCACACTGAGTCACAGCCTGAGGTCAGACCTTATTTTAGGACAGGTGGTCAGAGCTCACCTCAGAGCTGAGCCCATTTTGCACACCAGGAAGCCCCCTGCCACCTCCTCCTTCCAGGGCCCCATGTCCCCAGCACCTCCCTCTGCTCCAAAGTCCAGCGTTGAGTCCCCTCCTGTGGTTCTTTTGTAAGAGCAGGAGGAATCAGAGGGGCTATAGATTAGCAGTGACCTCTAACCTCCCCAGGCACATGGACATCAAGGCCCAGGAGAGAGCCCCTGGGGGGCAGCACTGGGCCACAAGCAGCAGCCAGCACCCCAACACGACCAGATGCCCCTGTGAAGTTCCTTGGGCCGTCCTGTTATTTCTATCTGTACTCACAAACCTGGAGTCACAGCAGCTCTGAGTACCATTCCCACTGAGCAGATGGGAAAACCAAGACTCAGTAATGTCCCAAGGCCACTCATTAAGGGCTGGAATCAGAAGGCAGGGGATTGCAGGAAAGCCACTGTGAGCTGCCTCTCATTGAGACAAAGACTCCAGGGCGAAGCCCTGAGCTTGGGAACAGACAGTCTCTGCTCGTGGGAACAGGTAGACTGTGGGCTTTGCGGATCAAAGACCTGGCAGTGGGCACCAAGGTGGTCAGAGGCAGCCCATGCTTGGCTCAGGAGCCAGACACCAGAGATGCTGGACAAGCCCAGCAAGGACATGAGCTTTGGGTTCCCCAGTGCATTTCTGGGAAGGACTGTCCCGTCCCTTGGCCTCCCTGCTCAGCCAGGATACAGCCCCCTCACTAGCCCGGAGCTGCCGGAGGCTCAGGATCTTTGCCTGCACACCTCCAGCCCTCATCACAGATACCAGTGGGATGAGGAGCCCTTGGGTGAAGCCCTCAGAGACCCAGAAAACCTGGGGGTCCTGAGAATAAGGAAATTCCAAAGCAAGAGTACAAAAAGTGGACCATATTGAAGACATTTCCTGTGAATGAATGAACACTCAATCCACGTGAGCTCTCATACTAAACACTACGAAATATAATCGTGGTGTTCACAAGTCACAGGGCTTCTGCTGTAAATGCTAACTCAGGGCCCAGAGACAGGACCCAGCAGTAAACCTGCACCTCAAGTCACCAGCTAAGGGTTCCCTCACCTCATCCATGTGGCTGGATTCAAAACCAGCTCACAAGTAGCATCAGGAGCCAGGTGTGGTGACACACATGTGACCCCAACACTCTGGGAGGCTGGGCCATGAGGCAGGGAGAGGGCAAGTTCAAGCCCAGCCGGGCAACTTAGTGACTTAGCAAGATCTTTCCCAAAATAAAAAATTAAACAGAATGAGGCAGTGTAGCTTAGTGCAAAGGCCTTGGTTCAGTTCCCAGCATGAGGAAGAAAAGGAAAGAGAGAGAGAAGAAGAAGAAAAAGAAGAAGAAGAAGAAGAAGAAGAAGAAGAAGAAGAAGAAGAAGAAGAAGAAGAAGAGGAGGAAGAGGAGGAGGAGGAGGAGGAGGAGGAGGAGGAGGAGGAGGAGGAGGGGAGGGAGGGAGGGAAGGAAAGAAAGAGAGAGAGAAAGAGAAAGAAAGAAAGTCGTATCAGTCATACACAGATAAATGCAGAATCTGGAGGAAATGGCCCCCTCAGGCCCCCTTCCTCCCCATAGGTGAGCAGCCCCAGGACCTGAAGCCCAGCGGTGCCCCAGCCCCCAGCCCAGTCTCTGCACCTCAGGGAGATGCAGGAAGCCAGGTCATCCCCAGGGACAGTGCAGGAGCCGGGGCTCCTGTGGGCAGCGCAAGCCCGCTGGCTGAATGGCCTTTTCTGTTTTCTGGCACCTGGGAGGGACGCATAATCCCTCCCGGGCCACACAGAGCCCTCTCCGCCCAGGCGCCACAATGCCCTGTTCACAAGCTCAGAAAACAGGATAAATATATTCTCCCCCAAAGACCCCACAATGCAGCTTTTTCATCGCCAAGCACCTGGGGCAGTTCCTCCCTCCACCTGGCTGAGGGCATGCAGTGCCCATCCCGGGACCCAGGATTCCCCGTTCAGCCCAACCCCACGTGTGAAAGTGTCTGTGGGTGGGTGCTGGGCAGAGTCTGAAAGCAAACTAGGGAAAGATAGGAACCTTCTGCTTACAGATCGGATGTCAGACAGGCAGAGACCCAGGCAGGGCCTTCCTTCCCAAAGGGTTAAAGCCATCTGCACAGCTCAGTGCCCGCCACCTCTGAGGTTAATCTTTTTAGTATTATTTTAATCCAGGCTTTCACATTGAGTTGCATCCTCAGCCCTCCTCCATTTTTTATTTTGAGAAAGATCTTGCTACAATTTTCAGTTCAAATGTGACAATATGATTTATTGTTAAATTATGATTTATCCCTGTTTACCAGCATATTGAACTTAATGTGTTACAGTTGAATCTATATTCTGAAAACCTTAATTTAGGAAAAGTAGTGATTTAGGTAATAAATTACTACTTTCCCCATTTCATATTTTTTCATGTATGGTTAGCAGAGCACGGAAACGCTACTCAGGGTTTAGCAACAGTTCATCATTAGGCTACAGGAAATATTAACCCAGAATTTTCAAGGACTCCTGGACTTTGCAGACTATTTTTGTTCTTTGAATGGATGATATTATAGAAGAAAATAAAATAGCTCAAAGTATTAGAGCCACGTTAAATATGTTCTGCCTTAGGCACAGTTGAGAGCTAGGAATGATTTTTTTAAAAAATGAAATAATCTCTCTATGTAATTTAGGCTAGCCTTGCAATTAGTGTAGCCCAGGCTGGCCTTGAAGTTTTGGCTGGCCCGCCTGGGATTAGAGATATGCATCCCCCAGCCTGGCTGCAGTTAAGAGTAGAAATAAGCAAAAGTAAAAACTAAAGACAAAAACTCCTGTGCTCTATTTGGTGTTAACTTCGGTTGTTGAAGCGTGGATTCAGTGAATGTTAGATAATTTAAGTACCTGAAAAAAAAACCATAAATAGGACTGATGGTGATAACAGACGTAAAGTACAGGCCATCATGAATCTTTCCAACTAAAGGCGCCCATTAGCTCTGCACCTGAAATTAACAACCAGCACCAGCAACAACACGGATGGAGACAAGCAACGAAAGCAGAACATGGATGGGCTTGGATGGGGAGAGCCGGGAGCGGTGGTGCACGCCTGTAATCCCTGCACGCTGGGAGGCTGAGGCAGGAAGATCGGAAAGTGCAGCTCAGTTAAAAGCCCCAAGTTCAGTCCTGTTCACAAGGGAGAGGAGGACAAGCAGAGGACAGAAAGGGAGCAGAGAATATGTCTTAATGCAATTTCACAGATATGAAAGCACAACACAGACAAAATGTTTAAACAGAAGGCCAGAACCACGGTAAGGCAAGGGAGGAGCGGGGCACAAAATTCAGGGAGGCCAGATTAGGAACCCGAGAGTGAGCGCCTGCTTTAAACTCGCATCCCAGGCCTCGTCCCCGCACCAGCTCAATAAATGAAATACGGAGTTCAAGGAGCACTTGAGGTCTGGGGTGCCTTCCAAGCCTCAGCTAGGAGAAGCCTTAGCTCCATCCTGTCCAGCCACCAAGTACGATTTGCTCAACCTGCATCGCCAGGTCCAATACTGTCTGTCCTGGAGAGGTCCGCTGACTAAGAGTAGGGAGAGAGAGAAACCCTGTCCATTCAACAAATGCTGTGTGTCATCGGCTTTCACGACGACGGCTCATAATGTCCAGGTGCCCTTCCCAGTAGACTCCAGGCGACACCCGTTTCCACTGTCTGCTTCTGGTTTTACGGCCTTATTTAGCAGACAATAACCTGCACATATTTAAAGTGCAGAGCTGGACAGCTCTGGCGTGTGTCCACACCTGAGAACCCATTGCATCTCACACCCACCACCCTAAGGCTTCCCGCTGCCCCATCACCCTTCCGGTCCCCTCCCTACCCCCCAGGGAGCTTCTCAGCTCCCTTCTGTGGATATAGCATCACTGGCATTCCCTAGAGTTCATGCAAATGAAAACACTGAGGCTTCTCCCACGCCACAGAATTATTTTGAGCGTTCCACACACTGTTGCATGTATTCATGGTTGTTCCCTTTTACTGCTGAGTGGAACGCTATTGCGCTGGCACACTGTGACTTGCTCATCCATTGAGAGATCTTTAGGCTGTTTCCAGTTTTCCATTATTAAAAATAAAACTGCAGGGGGCTGGTGATGTAGCTCAGCAGCATAAGCGCCTGCCTTGCAAGCACGCGGTCATGAGTTCAATCCTCAGTACTGATTAAAAAAGAAAGACTATCAAAAATAAAACTGCAATGAGCATCTACATACACATTTTGGTATAAATACGTAGTTTAAATTCCTCCCTTGAAGTAGAAGGGCCAGGTTATATTTTGTTTTCTTTTTCTCGTTGTCCTGTCCCAGACACTCAGTGCCCTCATGAAATGGGCAGATCTGTTGTGTGGTGTATGAGCCCCTCAAGCACAGAGCTGGGCTATAAATCCACTTCCTTGTAACTGTACATTTTTAGATCTATCTATGCACACACTACCACTGGACGTGCATAGATTGTAACTGCCACACAGCATCTCGTAGAATGTCCCCGCCATAGTTTACCCTCCATGACTGCTGAAGTTGCCTTCAGTTCAGTGTTCTCATCGGCACAGTGGACATGGCGTCGTCTCTGTCCCCTCACTGACCTCCACAAGTGCTGGAAGCTGGAGCTCCACATCTCCAGATGGACCCTGACTGTATCTTTGGGGCTGCAGCTGGCCTGGCTCCCTCCCAAGTGCTGGTGACCCCACCCTGTGGACCAGCACATGGCACTATCTGATGGGGGAACTGGTGTCTCCCCAGGGCACATCCTCTGATTACTAGTGAGGTCACTCGTCCTCTCAAATGTGATTGGGAGCTGCCTTTCTGAGGGCTGCCAGGGTGTGTCTTATACCCACAAAACATCTGTATTTCTTTCCTTCCCTTTGGGGCTCGTCAGACCTCTTTGCCTCACTTTGTGTGAGCTGAGATACAATCCATGGACAGTGCGCACATCTTCAGTGTGTGCCTTGATTCATTTCCACCATACACACAACCTTGCAGCCTCCTCCCTGGCCAGGATTTAGGTAAGCATGTCCCTGTGTGTCGGGAACCTCTCAAAGTAATTGCTGTGTTGACTTCTATCACCTTAGATCACCCAGTTTTTAAAGTCTTCATATAAAAGGAATCCTATAGTCAGTTCTCTTTTGTTTCTCTTCTCTCATCCCAAATTGTATCTGTCCGATTTGCTTATGTTGTGGTCATGTGCTAGGTTATTCTTTTCTAGTGCTGTATACTATTCCACTGGGTAACTATACCAGAAGTTGATTTCCTCTTTTTTCTGATGGTTATTCGAGCTGTCTCCAGGTTGAGGTTATTATGAAAATGGAATGGCTGTGGACCTTCTTGACCTCCGCACTTTTCAGTCTGTCAGGATGTGATCAGTACATTGTAGGACACTGTGTGTCCAGCTTTGGAGAGCACTGCCAAACACTTTGCCAAAGTGTTCCTGCTGATTTACAGTCAAGTTTGGTAGAAAAGCTTTGTATATTTTAAAATATTGAGATTTGGCTTCTTGTGGGATTTTTTAATGTTGTACATATAAATTTCGTCCGTCTGTTATCTTAGTTTGCTGTGTACAGTCCTTGTCTCCTCCTCTGTCAAATGGAGATAGGGCAGTCCTGTGGCTTTAGCATAGGGCTAGAATGTGTTTTAAAGACCTGGCAGGCAAGGGATGTTCATTATCTGCTAGTGGAGATCTCGGTTTCTGCCCTTAGACTGGGTGTTCTTCCATAACTAGACTGGCTCTGCGTTTGTGTATTCCTCAGAGCCTGGTGCAAAGCCAACAAGGGCTACCTATCAACAAGTTTTTAATGATGTTCGCTGATTGACTAAAAGATGAAGCCTCCCAGATATGCAGTTGGGGTTCTACAAATTCAGGGAGGCCAGCAAAGAAGGAGGGGCTCTGGGAATGAAAAGGGAGAAGGCATTTTTCCTGCAAGAGGCCGACAGGTGTCCTGGGGTGAGGGAGAGGCCCCTCTTCTGGGTGTGGGATCCTGGATCTGTGGCAGGGGCAGGAGGTGAAAGAGGTGTGGCAGACTTCCGCTGCTGGCCACGGAGCTGGCCGGGCGCCTCCTCTGTCTCTGGCCCGGCCCCTTTTTCCAGCCACTCTGCCCGGATGGCCAAGGAGGGCGCCAGTCCTGTCTGGCGCAGCTGCCAGGCCTCCCTCGGGCTTGTGTTTGCCGTTTCCCTGCGGGTGCGGCTGCCAGCCCGGAGGAGGCGCCAGCCACCTGGCTGCGGTGGGACCGTACCGCACGGGGCCCACGTCCCCCTCCTCCTCTGCGAGGCGACACTGGGGCGCCCAGCACGAGCATCACCTCCGGGCAAACAGCGCTTACAGCCAGAGGCTGGTGGATCTTGCCGAGACGTGCCATCCAACCCAGAACCTTTGCTGAGCTACATCCCAACCTTTTGGCTTATTTTAATACAGGGTCTCCCCAACTGCCCGGCCTGGGCTGAAATTTGCCATCCTCCTGCCTCAGCCTCCTGGAGTGCTGGGATTGTAAGCATTATCCACCACGCCTGGCCAGCCCTCCCTTTTATCCTCTAGGGCCCAAGAGAAGCTGCCAGTTCAAGGCCACATGGTGACTTAGAGCATGAGCTTCAGGACCCTGCCTTGGGCCTGGAGTGTCCTCTACTCCCTCACCCTGCCACCCAGGGTCCCCCCTAACTCAGCCTCCTCTTCCCATCCTGTTCCTTCCTCTGTGTCACCTGGAGGCCCGTAGCAGTGAGACTTGGCAGGCATTCCTTTCTCTCATAACCTCCAATTCCATTATCCACCCAGCTGCCAAAGGGACCTTTCAGAACAGGAATCTGTTCACCCCGCTTCCCTGTGTAATGGCCCCATACCTTCCAGCACTCTGGGGACAGAGTAAAGGGGTCCCCACTCCCCCTATCATTGTGATTCAGCATCTGCTCCCACGCTCCTCCCCACCTTCCCCTCCCACCTGCCAAGTTTGTTTCTGCCTCAGAGCCTTTGCACTTGTAGCTCCCTCTCTGTCAAACACTCTTTCCCCAGGGCTTTGTGTTGTTGTATCCTATGTAGCCCTAGGGGCATACTTGTAACACATTTAAACATGTTGTTCTGGTACAGGTCCACAGGTATCACCCGACTGGCCCCAAGCCTGTGGCACAGAAGAGGTACAGACCTCGAGAACTTTGCCTGACTGCACACTTGGGTTCTAGCTGGAGGCCTCAGGGAAGCCCTTGGAGGCTGCACTCTCCTCATCCAGCCTTCACCCAGTGCCTAGTGCTTCTCTCCAGCGGCAGCATCCAGGAGTGCTGGGAAATCTGAGTCCTTGGGACCCCGCCCAGACCTATGTAGTCCAAAGCTAGAGCCCAGCCATCTGTTTTTGTTTGTTTCATTTTTGCTTTTGCAGTACTGGACATTGAGACCAGAGCTTTGCATATGTTGGGTAAGTGCCCACTGAGTGCGACACTCAGCCCCTTTATACGATTTTATTTTCAGACAGATTCTCACTAAGTCATCCCAGCTGGTCAACTTGCAACTTGCAATCCTCCTGCCTCAGCCTCCCCAGTAACTGGGTTTATACTGTGCCCAGCAGCAACCCACTTGAACCAGGTGAATCCTGTGTTGGAGGCTCAAGTTGCAAAACTTCCAGCCCAGCACACGTTCCCTGGGTTATCACAGCTGCCACCCCCGGAGTGGAACATGGGGACAGGGCAAGGGCCAGGGCTGTGGAGGCAGAAGTGGAGGCGAGCTGGCTGAGCAGCGAGACGGCCTTCATTAGATCCAAAGCTCATGAGGCCCAGGCTCTCTAGGGGAAGCTGCCCTGTGTGGCTGCAACCAGGCTCAGAGCCTGGTGTTCCGTCTCCTGATGGTTGGCCTGGGCCAGCATTCAGCCAGAGGAGGAGGCCTGTGCGCCTGCCTTCGTCTGTGCCTCCCTCCTCCACCCTGGCTGAGCATCAGCCTGCATCCCTGAGGCCTCATCTGGACACAGCCACAGACGCCCCGGACTTGTACCATCCCAGTCTCCTGATCTCTGCCCCTCTGCTCACAGCGAGTTCCAGAGGCCCCCAGGCACTCCAGAGCAGGCTGTTTCCTGTGCCTTCTCCAGGAAAACCAGCTGCTCCTACCATCAGTCTGAGGCTGTTCTTCAGGCTGAAGAACTGGCTTCCCTGCCAGTCCCAGAATGCTGCTTGCAGGCTGGCAAGGGGTAGGCGGCAGCCACTGGCTTTGGCAGAGTTGTGGAGGAGGAGCCATGGCCCTGATCATGTTGGCCATCATCTCTGGCCTCCACGCAATTCCCAGGCCTCAGGGGGAAACCAGATACTTACTTGACTTCCCTGATCTGATGATAGTATTGGATATCAATAGACCGCAGGCGAGCTATTTTTGCTGCCACCACGGTCCTGCAGTGCCACCTCAGGAGATGAGCTCACCCATCTGCGAGCTCAGCAGCATGGGCTGTGGTGGGGCTGCCTGGCTGCAGACCTCCCAGCGCAAGTTCCAGGAAGTGGGGAAGAGCCACTGTTAACAGCATGCTGGACCCAGAGCCAGCGGACACCGGTCAGGCATCAGGGGTTTGGGCGGTGTCCTCGCTCAGCCTCTTCCCAGCTGGGGAAATGCTGGCTGATGACCACACAATCTCTGCCTCAGTTTCCTCACCTGTTATGAGAGGGGTGAAGTATAGACCACATGGGGGTGGGAATTCTATGGTGAGGGCTATTTTTCTTTCCATGTCTTATTTTAAATCCTGAGCCTTACCAACTCTGGGTGTCTGTGCCAGGGTAAGAATCACCAGCTTGCTAATGCTTAGGGGTCCTGGTATGGTTCTAGCTTCCCGACTTGTAGGGAACTCCATGACTTTGCCCAACATACCTGGGTCCAGAGGGAGTGGGCATCTATTGCAAAGGTGGATACATCCTGGATGCTGTAGGACTTTACTGTCCTCATGGCCCCCGTTAGACCACGGCCCTTGTCCCCTGCACTGAGCACTGGGGAGCTGCTCCCCATCCTTTGTGGGTCTTGAAGACTTCATAGGTGCTCATGGAACACATGAATGAGAAAGAATGAATGAACAGATGGATGAATGAGTGAGTGGGTGGATGAATGAAAGAGAAGGAACCCCATGTGGGACAGGCTGGCTTGCCATCCCGCACGTCTGCGCGTCGTTGCTAGGTGGGGGAAGAGGACAGGATTAGTCACACAACCTGATGACTTTGCCGGCAAGCCTTGCCTTTTTTGTCATAGCCTATCAGCTCCAGTTCCAGGAGAAAACCAGCATCATGGGATGCTGGCTCCAGGCAGAAACCACATCACCAAAGCCCTGCCCCTTAGATGGAGAAGCAAAGCCCAGACAGGTCTTGTTCCTGCTCCGCATGAGTTCATCATGAAAACTACTGTTTTTCCATTAAAGGGACCCAGGGCAGCAGGGAGGGAGCACAGGCAGAGTTCACATTAAGTAGACCAACGTGAAGCACTGAGGAGCCCGTAGCTCCCTGAGAAGTGAAGGGCACAGAGTGAGGGAACTTGCTGAGCCCCCAGGGTGGGCACTTGCCTGGGCCAGGCCATGGGTGTTACATAACCAGAGGAGCTTCCAGCTATTTCCTATAGATGAAGGTTTTGCTGAGCAAAGGACTTTCTGCATTTTCCATCCATTTGCTATTAAAGAAGAACATGAAGTAAAATATAAAGTCCTTCTTTGAGATTGCCAGACGTCTTCCAGTTTTGGAGCAGGACGAGCTGAAGTTGCGTACCCTGGGTCACTAAAGGCTGGCTTCTGAGGCGGCAGAAAGTGTCCCAGGGTGACATCTGCTCCTAAAGTAGCCTGCTTCCTTGGGGCCAGCCTGGGGTGGCATGCCCAGCCTTTGAGATGCAGCCATGGCATCAGGCTAAGCCTCCACCTCCAGGAGGAAGGGGCAAGGGGAAGGGTCCAGCAAAGAAACATCACAAACCCTGCAGGACATGGTGCTATTAAGAGGTCTGAGTCTGCTAAGTGATACAGGATCCTACAGGAACTTCATTTCATCTCTGTCTTAATGCAACACGCCTGGAGGGGAAGAAGGATGCATTCCTGGGGTCCAAGTGTGTTGGGAAGCTGGGGGACTTTTGGCCTTTGGGAGGGGTAGAGGACAGGTCTGGCAAGTCAGACACAGGCCAAAGCCTGCCGGGGAGGCCCACGCTGGGAGACCAGGCCTCAGGTCCCCAGAGTGGAGGGCAGCTGTGCCAGGGGTCTGCCTGGAGCCTGCCCGGGGTGGGAGTAGAAGGCTTCCTGGGAAGAGCGTTGAGGAAGTGGCCATGTGACGGGGGTCCTCACACCTGCCCCTCTCCAGTCCCATCCGCAGCTGCATGGGCTCATGGGATAAGCAGGACCTCTGATAGAGTCAGCTGTCTGCCATCAAAGACCAGCTCTGGCCCTTAAGGGCTACGTAACCCAGGTCATTGCTAAGATCTCTGCCTCTGTCACTTCATCGGTAGGGTGACAATGATGCCAGCACTTTCGTGCACAGAGAGATGCGGCAGCAAAGAGCTCAGCACACACAGATCACCTGGCCCAGTATCAGGCACATTAGCCGCTGGGCAGCCGACCAGTCTTTTGGGGCTGAATAAGGACACGAACCGTCCACCCAGCCAGCTGTCTCCGGAGCACAGCAGGGCATGAGGCAAGCACTATGAAGACAGTAATTAAGAGCCTGACCCAAGTGACCACAGTATGGCCAGAGCACAGACTGAGCCTAAGGAGGAACAGGTGTGCTAGGGTGGAATTCAGGGAAGGCCGCCTGGTGGTGGCGCTCTCTTCCCAGGTGAGACTCTACTCTGGGGCTACAGGAAGCTGCTCCTACAGGATCCCCAAGGCGCTGTATCAGTCAGCCACACTTACACACTAGACCCAGCTCTAGGGGCGGGGTGAGGGCAACCTTTGCTCCTCACAACGCTGCTGAGACCAGGTGGCCAAACAGAGAGAACTGGGAGATCCTGGCTGAAATGTCCCCTCCACCTTCTGAGACTTCTTGGAAGCTTTGTGCGGCTCCCTGAAACTGTTACCTAAGCGCTTTCTCCTTCTGTCTCCACAGTACAGCCTGAAACTGCCACAGGTTGCAGCCTCGGGGTGCAGCCAGACTGGCTCCTCACACACGGCCCCTGCTGCCCAGTGGGGAGAGGAGCCCTGCATGCAAAGAAGTTTTGAAAAATGCTTAGAATTCCGTTATTTCTAAGAAAGTTGTCAAAATTCCCATCATTGAAAGACCAGAATTTTATTGGACTCCTTTCTGTATTCCCTGGCTTTGTGTGGTTTTCGTGTTGCTTTCCATAGAGGGCATATTCTTCGGGGTCTGTAGCAACTGTGAAGAGTTCTATTTGTGGTTCCTCAAAATGACATCTAGAAAGGTCAACTTCAGTGAGACAGTGTCCCAATACAGACTTCACTCTCTGTGTTTTATGTGTGTGTATGCAGATGCATACGGAGATACACAGACATAGGTGCCGAAATTCTCAGACGCTCAAATCTTTATACATGAGGGTGCAGTATTTGTGCGGAACCAAGCACGTGCTCCAGAGTATGTAAATGGTCTCCTGATGACTTATAACACCTGATACAACACTGGCACTGTCAGTAGTTGTTATGCTGTATTGTTTACAGCCCGGTAACGAGAAAACAAGGCAGGTGCATATATTTAAAAATATTTTTTCAGTCTACAATTGGTTGAACCTAAAGATGTCAAACAAGGATGTGGAGAGCTGACTGTTGTGTACACACCCACATGCACACACATACACATGCATATTGGCACAATTAGCTAAACTGATTACTCTTTAAAGGAAAATCTATGATTGAGAAGAGAATTTGGAATCAAATCTGAGTTTGGGTTCTTGTTCAGTATTCAACCAGATGGGTGGGGAGACAAATGATTTAACGTAATTATTACAGCTTGGTGCAAGGGGCGTTTTGCCTCTTCATCTAGTGATTAATTCATTCATTTGTTGTTTGAGTGTCCAATGTGTGTGGGATACATCTGTCCACAAAACGATCTCCTTGTGGTGCTTACACAGTAAGCGATAGACATAATTAGTGAGCAAAGTCTCTGGGCCATCAGAGTGTGACCTGTACCGCGGAGAATAAGTAGCCCAGGTTGATGGGAATGGGGCAACAAGAAGCAAGCTGCAGGATTAATAGTCTTCACCTACAAAAACTGACACAGTTGTGGAATCATAGACTTTGGAGTCAGCTTGCTGAAATTCTAGCATGAAGTAGCTATGTGATTTGGGGGAAGTTACTTAACCGCGCTGTGCCTTGGCCTCCTCATCTGTAAAATGAAGATTAGACAGTAACCACCTCCTCGGGACATAGTACAGGAATTAATGAGTTGACACAGGTATAGCACTTGGCATAGAGCCGACAATACAGAAATCCATGTACCTATTAAATATATGCCCATAAAGTGCTGAACGTCAGCTGTCATAGTCACCTCATTCACCTAAGGGGATTCTAGGACTCAGGATTCTAGGATCCATTTTTACCTGGGGCCCCCTCAGATCACCAGGCAGCTGGAAGCACCTCCCTTAGCTCAACACAGTTCTCTGGATCATGCTACTCAGACCCAAATCCCATTTCCATTGGCCAATTGCTTTTGACCTTGAGCAAGACCTCTGACCTCTGCAAACCGTGGTTCTTCATCTCTGATGTAGAAGAACTGATGATTTCCCTTGCTTAGGGCCTGCTGTGGATGTTTTATAATACCACCTCATTAAACCTTCACTGTGTGACTTGATTCTTTTGTTGTGCTCTTTTACAGGTGGAGAAACACTGAAGCATTGACAAGGGAAGAAGCTCTCCACCCCCTCACCTGCCCAGGTAGGACCACCCAGGATCCATGCCAAATCCAGAGCCTGGCACCTGCCACGGTCGGATCCTTCCCTGTGGGGGCCCAATCTGACCCAGGGTCACTATACTCTTTCGCGCCCTCTCAAAAGCTCTTTCCACCCTGGCAGAGCCAGCAATGACATGGCCTGGCCCATATTTCGCCTGGCATTTCCTCCTCTCCGAGGTGCCTGGTCTCTGCTATGGGGTGATGCTAAAACAATTCGTCTCCAAGCATGCACATTTGGCCTGAGCTCAGCCCACTAAGAAGGACTTGGCTGAACCATGTTTCAGAAAGGGGGAAAATAAGACTAATAGACTAGATTGTTTGTTTGTTTTAACAAAAAAAAATCAAACTCAGAAAGACAAAAATGACTTGGGATGGGCAGGCGGAGGTTATTTTGGGTCAACAAGGAAGTGGAGTCATTCATCATCGAGAATCCCAGTGGGCTACGTAGACACTTAGAAATAAATACAAGCGTCTTAATCCAGTGCACAGATCTTTAAATAGCACCTTGGTGCCAGGCTGCGAATGTGGGACGAGGTGTCCCCTCCGTGGCTGTTTACAGGCTCTGCGGTGCTGACCCTCAATGGACTACTTTGTTATGCATTTGGTGACAGCGCCAGCCACTGTTCTTAAACCTAGCCCAAGAGCAACGGTCAAGTCTTGCACAAGAGTGGGTGGGCCCAGGCGACAGCACCAGCAAGGGGAGCTGGTGACAGTCCTCCTGGCCTCTGCTGAGTTCTGGAGGGACCCGTGGACAAAGCCCATTCCCTGGTACTCTCGGCCCCTGCACAGGGCCTTACCTCGCTCCTGGACTGCTGTGCATACTTTGCATGCAGGGAGACGGAGGCCTCAGGGCCCCAGGACACCAGGATGAGTCCAGATGGCAGCCCGGGGACAGACAAGCACCTACTCCTCAGTCTGCTCTTCGGCCATTCTGTCCCCAAATTCCCAGCTTCCACTGAGAGACAGGCCTTGGTTCATCGTCATAATCCTGATGGCTCAGCCTTCTTCTGCTTGGCTCATCCTGACCCTGCGCTCAGCACCACGTGGGTGGGTCTCCCCACTCCTTCCATCCTTCCTTTTCTCATTGTTTCCTTAAATTTTTTTTTTAAATCTTTGAGACAGGGTCTCACTCAATCACTAAGTTGCCCAGGATGGGCCCAAACTTACCGTTCCCCTGCCCCAAACTCCCAGAGTGCTGGAATTACAGGCATGAGACACCACGCCTAGCCACATTATATCTGTCATACTTTCTAGATGTTTTGAGCCCCCATTTTATGATCCTCCCTATACTAGGAGGAAACAGAGGTGCTAGGAGTCCCTGCACTCAGCCTGAAGCACATCAAGGACTCTCACCGGGTATGCCAGGGTCCAAAGTGTGCACCTGTCCTTGCTAAGCTGCTCTATCTTGATGATGCACTGAATCCCTCCCCCGACCTCAAGGAGCTCCTCTGGGGGGAAAGATGAACAAGAAAGAGGTCCCCGGTTCAGCCCAAACAGAGGGAGGAGGCAGTAAAAATCTTAGTGGAGATGGTCACCCCGCTTAGTTTTCAAAAAGAAAAAATGGAAGTCAGACAAGGCAGATCTGCTCCCTGATGAACGGGAAGGACTCAGAGGAGAGGAGGAGGTGAACAAGACAGTCTTGAAGGTCCTCATGTAATGTGATCTAGACAGGGATTGACAGCATTGTGACTTTTCCAGACGAGCAAGCTGAGCTAGGTCTCACATGTTACACAATTTCTAGACTTAGGGACCCAGGATAGGGCTGGCCTGGAAAGGGAATCTTCACAGCCGTCATCTAATCTGTGATTCCCCTCCTAGATGGGCATTATGCTTATGCCTTTGGTTCAAACGCACTCAGCAGCAGATAACTCTTTACCTTCTAAGACACATTTGTTTTCAGGGAAATGCCACACTTGTTCTCCCTTATTTGGAGTCTCATTTTGTCTATGGGTCCTGGGGTCCTTTGTCCCAGTTCCCTCCCGGGACCTTGCACAGCATCCTCCCTCCCTTCCAGAGGCTGGCTCTCGTACAGTTTGGAAAAGACACTTAGGGTGTGGTGGAAACACCTCCACAGCCGACAGCCAGCGAGGTGGCCACAGAGGCTCCATACCCCTAGCTGCTCCTGTGTCTGCCCTGGGGCCAGGCCAGCTCGTGTCTGGTTCTAGCACTCCAGGGAGTCACCATTTGCAGGCCCCCAAGCCCAGCCAGGTTCGAACGTGGCTGCAGTTCGGTGGGGTCTTCGCTCCTGTGCCCACTTTGTCTGCCAAAAAAGAGCTGTTCTCCTCTCCGTCCTCGGACTGGTGAGCAGCGATGTAGCACCAAAATGCGCTCACTGTTCAATCCTGCAACTCGCCCAGATGAGAGCCTGACTCACCAGGCCACCCTGGGTAAACGTCCCGTGCTGGGCGCCCCAGGCTGTCGCTTCCAAGGGTACATTTCCATGAGGCCCAAGTCCGATTCCCAGAACAGCAATAAAGACAGGAAGCCCTCGTTCCCGCAGCCCCCCTGGCTGAGCCCATGTTGACAGAGGGCAGCGTGGTAGAAAGTGAGCTAGGTGGGGGCCTGGAAGGGGCCCAGAGCAGGAGGGCAGGGTCCCTGCCCCAGGACAAAGCCAGCCTTGTCCACTCGCTGCTCTGCCTGCTGCCCATGTGTGGGACTCGGGCTTGATTTGGACAAGGTCCCTCCCCTCTTCTCCCACGGAATGGCCAGTCCCTAGGGAAGCAGGTCTTGCGCTCAGGAGGCTGCAGTAGAAAGGACCCTGCCCTGGGCGCTTTCCTTGTCCCGTCCCTGCCCAGCCCCTTGGTCCGCCATGGCAGTGGCGGGCAGCCCCGCACCTGGAATCTTCCAGCCTCCTGTTCCCTTGGCTGGTGTGTTTGTCTTGGCCACCTTCACCCGGGCTTTTTAAAACAGATTTTCTTTCCTTCACTTTCCCCCAGCTGTTGGCCTCAGCGGTGGCCTAGCACACAGAGCAAGGCTTGTTTGTGACGGGTGACAGAGCCTCACTCTGTGCTGCAGCCCACCCGTGTCTGAGCCCCGGGACGCCGGCTCACTCTATGGCCCATGGAGTACAGCCATAGCAGAGGGAAATCGAGAGAGAGGGCCCAGAGCCAGGGGCCAGGGCGGGGCAGGGAGACTGTAGGGGCTGGGGATGAAGGCAGGACCAGCTCACAGCTGGTATAGGGCACCTGAGATCTTGAGATGCAAGGGGAGAGGAGGGGAGCAGTAGGGGGCCTGTCTAGCAGAAGGACGAGGACCCTTGCCCAGGCCCCTACCTGCCTGTCCACAGCCACGTGTCCATCCACCTCGGCCCAGGTCCTGGTCCTCAACTGCAACAGGCAGATGATAATAATATTTTACTTGCTTCAAGCTAAGGGACTGGACTTCTTCAGGTACTTTGCAATTTGGACACCTATGATGTAACAGTTTTTTTAAAAAATACCAATAAAAGATTATTTATAGGAAAACATCACACTGACCTAACAAAAATGTGCCAGGGTTGGGGGACAGTTTTTTCCTGCAATTTTCAGATTCACAATAAGGATTAATCCACTTCTGAACCACAGCCTGTCTTCCTGGGGGTGGACCCAAGGCTCCCTTTCCAAGGCACCCCAGGAAGTAAAGAGCAAAAGTTCCCCATGAACCCAGCCTTGTGCTCTGCTCAGCCATCCTTAATTCTGACCTAGACCATGGCCGGCTGGCCCAAGAGCCTGACTTGATGCCCAACACCATGCCCCACACTCCAAAAGCAGCTCAGAAAATGTGCCGGTGGCTGTGCCCAGACTTCAGGAGGCCTTGTGTAGGCGAGGCCAGGTGGTGCCGCCCGCTCGGCCACACCTTGGTCTCCTCTCTTTGTCCTAGTCACAGAACTGCCCTCACAGGCCCGTCTGCCTTCCCCTACCCCACCTCCCATCCAGGTTTCCATCCTCTAAGGGCTGTGGAGGGGACCCAGAGCCTTCTCTGTGCTGGTGCCTACTCCTTGCTTTGGTCTCTGGTTGTAAGCACTGTCACCCAGCCATGGGCCCCACAGGCCTGGGGGTGCTCCCTTGACTCAGCTGGAGAAACCCCAGCCCCTCACCACATTCACCACCATCCCACACCCTCGTCATCTCCTGCTGCCCCTCTGCTTTTGATTGGTTCAAGCACACTGGCTGTTCTGCACCCCTTATTCAATCTACAGTCAATTTTCATCGACTCTGTCACCAGTGCTTAACATCGCTGTTGTAGCTCAGGTGTAGCCCTGAACAACACATATACAAGGAGCTGTCCCCAACAAACTGGAGGGCGGCCGGGTGTGCCATGTGAGCCCTGGTCCCAAAGAGTCCCTCTACACCCATGCTGTCCAGCTCTCTCATCACTCTCCTCTCCACACTCATCAACCCCTAACTGTATATTAGCAGTCTTCCCCGGAAACTACCTAGGACCCGAGGGCAGGGACCATGACCATCTGTGTGCGGTGATGTCTGTGTCTAGCATAGCAGGAGTCCCACTGATTGCTGGATGGGCAAATCATCCTCCATATATGTACAGCTGCACAGGACACAACTTTTGACCTACATACTTTAAAGATATTTCAGGCGGATTCTGTGATTATGTTTAAAGACAGATCCGCTGAGGTCCCTTAAAATCACAGCCTCTTCTTTTGGAATGGGGTGTCTCTTGGTTCCCCCTCTGATTTTTTATCCAGGAATGATCCAGAAGACTCAGGGACCCAAGTTTGGATGGTAAGAGAGGCTTCCTCTGACCCCTTTCCCTCTCTTCTTCCCTTCTCCTCCCCGGGGGAAGAAGAGGACCAAGGAGGGTCGCTTCTGGTCTAGGGTTTCTGGGAGCAAAGTGGCAAAGGTCCCAGTTCTCTCTTGCCATGGCAAGTGTTCAGAGGACATGACACCCCTTTGAACTGTCTGAGATGCACTTTCCCTTGGGTTCTAGCGTTTGGTCTCAGCACAGCTTCAGACAAGTGGATTCAGATCCAAGGGAGGGCAAGGAACCCTAACAAGATCCTATCCCCAACACAAAACAGTGAGTCTCAGGGAAGGAGAGGCCAGGGAGTGGGCCATGTGAGTAAGAAAGAAAACAGAAGTCCCAGGCCTGCTTAAATCCTGCCTCGCACGACTGCTTCCACAGTCCAAGGCAGCCCCAATCCCAAACCTGTGGCTCTGACCCTGTGGGTATATGTGCTTGTGCGTGCACGCACACACACATGCACCCACACAGGCCTCATGGTCTGCAGAATGGGAAAGGAATCTCAAGATGCTTTGGGGTTTCTTCACAGTGTGTCACTCCTACCTGTAAAGTCTCCACCCAAAGGAGAAAAATTGAGAAAATCTGAGCCTCCAGGGTTGAGGAAGAACTGTAGGTTGGTGTGAAGATGAATCAGCTTTCACACTGGCTCTTGAGGCTTCTGCAGCTCCATACAAATGCAATGTCACACCATTCCTCAAGGCTGGGTCCTTGACGGAGCTCCAGGGGCACTGGCCCAAGGCCGTACAGAAAACCAGGACGAGAAAGACAACTCCAGGAAACAGGCTTGGAGCAAGGGTCCCTCCTGCCTGCAGCTCTCAAGGCAGCAGAGCTTCCTAGGGATTAGGGTTAGGGCAGAGGGGACAACCCGTTAGGACATCAGGGGTCCAGAGGGGGACTTCAGACCCTAAATGACAGAGAGCAGAGACCACTCCAAGACCTTGTGAGTACTGAAGTCTCTAACAGCCAAGAGTTTGAGAAATGGAAGCACAGGAGAGGCCAGGGGGCAGGCAAGAGGACCCAGACAGCCTGAGACAGGCAGCTATGGTTCCAAGTTCCAAATTCCTCCTCTTCCCATGGGCTGTGAGCCCAGCAGCCCCCCACAGGCTCATTGGGAGGATTAACTAGATAAAGCTTAGTGTGGTGCCTACATGTCACAAGCCTGAGCAGTCACTGTGACTAGGAGGATGATGATAGACCGTTCTTTTTGCTTGCAAACAAAGGTGGATGAGAAACCAAGTCTTCAATCTGCATACCCTCTCTTGACAGTTGCCAAGGCCTCATCTATATAATAAGAAGATTCAGCCAAATGAAGCCTCGGATGGCACGGAGAGCAGATGATTTAGGATTCTAGAAGTTTACACATTCTGGGACTTCACAGAAAGTAACCAGTGCCCTCGTATGGCTTTGAAAAGCCCAATTTCCCTGAGGTTACTCAGAGCAGGAATGGAAATAACCAGCTAAGATAGAAACAAGTACCACTACTCTCAATTTCTCTCCCTTTATGGTCAGAAATTGAACTAGGACCTCACGCAAGCTAGTGCTCGTCTACTGAGTTATTTCTCTAGGCTGCACTTCTTGATCTTTACAGTGAGGTGATTGTTCCCATTGAAAAAACAATGCCTTGCAAACCAGTCTACCTGGACAAACCTTGACACCTCCCCTCGCCCCTCATCACCAATTTCTCCCGGGCATGATCACAATCTTGGGAAAAGCAAGATGTTTTTAAACCAAAAACAAAAGAGAAAAGAAAAAAAAAAGGGAACCTCATTGTAGTGTTTCATCAAAAGACATCAAGCCAATGACTAGAGTAGCCAAAGACTAGGTGATATTTGTAATACACACATCTGACAAAGTGAGCCTTCTCTGTTTTTACTGGAACAACTCCACACACCAATAAGAGAAGTAGCAATTAAAATGTGCAGCAGATTTTACCAAAAGTTTGATAAAAGATATCTAAATGACTACTAAACTTATGAAAGAACACCAAACTCAGTAAACATCAGGAAAATGGAAACCATAATGAGATATTATTAATATCCAATAGAAAGATAGAAATTTTTCTTAAAAAGACTGACAATATAAAGAGTTGCAAAGGATGTGGAGCAACTGGAACTCTCATGTCCAGTGAAGGGAAAGGTAAACTGGTTCAGCCACTTGGGAAAATGTCCCGTAGAATCTACGATAGTTCCACAGAACTCTATGACCCAGCATTTCTACTTTTGGCTTTTACAAAAAGAAGGGAAGATGAATATTTAATAAAACATCGTACATACCAATAGCTATGGCAGCTTTATTTCTGATTCCGGGCATATCTTATTCCCGATACAATTAAAATGCCATGTGTGAAAAGATGTCAGCCCTAGATGTGAGAGGAAACAAAACACTGAGAAGAGCCACCCAGGGGGCTGCATGCCTGAGCTCAAGACAGAAGGACAACACACAGAGTGAAAGCAGGTGACCCCTAGGACAAGCAGTAAGGAGCCTGCGGCTGGATGGCGGTGGGGGCCTGCTCTGAGTTAGCTCTGGGAGTCGCACCAGGTTCTTATTTGAGGGGGAGAACGACAGCCCTCTAACTGTCCACTGGAATTTCCTTCTGTGGGCACAAACAGAGGGTGTGTGTCTACGGGGGAGAGGAAGGGCTCACACAGAGTAGCCAGGGAGAGCAAAGTCTTCGAGGGTACTGTTTCCCCTTTTCTGGGCCTGAGCAGGCTCCACTACCCAATGAGACTCTTGAACACTGTGGCTCCAGTTTACTGGGCCTAAACCACAGTGGAGCTGATTCTGCTTCTAGAGAGCTTGACCTTCAGCTGCCCTCTTGCCTGTCCATGCTGCTCAAAAGTTCTCCTCCCACTGACATTGCCTGGCAGGGACTGTGCCCATGGGGTTCTGGAAATCCTGGACAAGGAGCACGTGTCCACTTATGTTGGTTATGCACAATATTCTCCATGTCCCCCATGACGTCTTTCTGAAAGCAGGAATAGCCTCATCCAAACAGGAGGCAAGGAATGTTTGACAAGAAGGTCAACAAGTTTGGCCCATGACAAGGACTGTGGTTTTAGCACTCACATGAAGGCCACCCATGGGACTTCATCCCAAGGAGTGTTCTGGGTCCTACCTGGAGATTTTTGGGTAACCCTCCTACCTCAACACACACAACTTGATTAAACTTGACCTCCTGGTGATTTCTTTGGAGGACCAAAGAAATCTGTCATTTTTAGTAAGAAGAACTATAGAAAATATTGGTAGGGAAAATAGTAATAAATAGAATTTGTTCCCATTTTAAAAGTAAACAGCCCACAGGAAGCCACAGGACTATTTTAAAATCCCATGTTGAAAGTTCAGGGAAGACATGAACTATGACTCCAAAGAAGTAGCTCCTAAAAATGAACCTGTTTGACTCAGCTGTTGAAATTACAAGTCATTATGAAAAAACAGTGTCTTCCCAAAACTAGGAAGTGCATCCAAGCAAGGATATGAACACAGAAGCCTCTGCAGCGAAACTATTGGTGCACCCAGCCTGGTCAAGGACCGGAACTTGGCCTTGTTGTAAGCATGGCTGAATGGGGCCATCTGCACCACCCTGTACCGCTGGCCAACCCATCACGGCCCCTACTCTTTCTTTCTATATATTCTAGAAATGCAAGTTCTTCTCATAGAAATCCTGAGTCTTCTCACCCACATGCCTTTGTATGATGCTCTCTTGTATAACTGATAACACAGTTGTTCCAAGTCAACAGTGAAGCCAAAGTTCATCTCGTTCTGCTGATGGAACCTTGAAGGAAGTGATGCAGGGGTGCCTGAGTATGTTAAGTGATTAGACTGAGGGGGTACAGGGGTTTTTGGGAGAATCAGGGAAAGACCCCAAAGATCCAATCCCTCAGTGGGGTCTTAGTCCAGAAGAAGGGGGAGGACAGCAGCTTAAAGAAATGTGTCTGGTTATCGAGCTAATCAAGGGTTCTCACTGTCACTGGGGAGGACTGCTGTTCTCTTTAGTGGACCTCTGGTCTTTGCCTTGAACACTGTTTCCTGGCTCTAATGTGGATCCTTCCGTCTTCCGTGGATCCTTCACCTCACCAGTGCAGACTTTCTAGCTTCCACCACTGGACTTTGGGTCTTCTTGGTGCAGATCCTTGATATGGACTTGCATGAGACATTGCTCTGGGCTCTAGGACTCCGGCTGGACTCATGGAGGACATCGCTATGGGATCCAGGATTCCTCAGGTCTCTAGCATGCAGACAAATCTCTTGTACTGTTCTACTTTTTGGGTGAACACTATAAGATACTCCTATAAATTTGTGTATCCTGTATCAAATCTGTTCCCTTGCAAACCACTGACTACAACACAGAGGGAGAAGGCCACACATACAAAGGCACAGAGAGGTGAGAGCTAAGCAGATGGCCAGGGAAGGCAGGAGGGGAGCAGGTTGATGAGAGGGAAAGCCAGAGCAAAAGCAGTTTCCAGAGGATTCTCCTTCAGACGCGCATAGGTACTGCGTGAATAACAAGCCCTTGGGTTATACCTCCCACTCACCAGAGACAGAAGCATTTTTACACAATGGGAGGGCCAGTGAAAAGTAATTGCACCTATTAGGGCAGGGAAAGACTGCCACTGTTATGGATTTAAATGTTTATCCTATTCGTCCTCAGAGGTACAGAAGAATGTGCTCACAGCATGATGTCATGAATATGGAGAAAGTTCAGCCTTTCCAAATGGTGGAATTAGAGAGTAACCTCAAGAAAAGGACTCTGGGAGAAATAATGGGAAGCAGTGCTTTGCCCAGGAAGCTGCAAACATCTGGAATTAATCTGCCCTAGAGATGGTAAGAAGGCAAACAAAAATAGGCTTAAGGAGGGTTTTGATAATTTCAGGGTTGGGAGAGTCATCGTGATTATTAGGGAAAGCTGGGATGTTTGGGTTTTCTGCCTAACCATTTGAGGTCGGAGCCTTGCAGGGCAGTGTGCTTTCCCACCAAGCCTTGAAAACGGGCTGACCAAGGCTTGGGCTGGACTGGCCACTCACCCAACCCAGCCTGGCACTGCTTGAGCTTCCTGCATCTCTGGTCTCGAGCGTGGGTGATCCTGGATCTGATGATAGGAGAGCAGGACTCAAAGCTATGGAGCCTGGGAATGGGACCTTAACTTCTCTCTCACCACACTCACATGTGCTGGTCACTCTGTTGCCCAAGAAAGGTGGCAAATGCCCTTGCCCGTGAGCTTTGAGCAACATCTGAGGTTACTTCCTCTGTGCAGATCTTTTGATCTCATTTTTACATGGATATCACTTAAGGGAAATTCCCAGGTAGGAGGTTTTTCTATGTTCAGAGTCAGAGATAGCAGTTAATAAAAATCTAGTGATGATAATGAGGAGTCTAAGGATAGGAGACAAAGAAATGGCCACAGGGATATTGGGACAAGTGGTGCTGGTCATGATGGTAGAGCTGATGGCTGGGATGAAGCCAAGGAAGCAAAGTTGGTAAAGATGGGAGGAGGAGATGACAGTGAGTGTGCATGAGACGGTGGGGGTGAAGAAGGAGATGAAGGCAGTGAAGACAGATTGGGGATGATGGTGAGGAGGACGGGGGAGGCGACAGGGAAGGCGACGAGCACTGGCAATCAAGGTGGTAGTGGCAGTGGTGGACCAGTGATGGTAGGGGTGAGGCAGAAGACAAAACCAACCAAGGTAAAGCTGGAAGGGATGATGGGGGAGGCGAGAATGGTGGTGCGATGGCGGCAGTAAATGAGATGAAGGCATGCGAGGTGGAGGTGGGGTGAGGGTGCAGTGGTTGCAGTGGGCGGTGGGGTGAAATGAGGAGGTCAGCTGTGAGCCAGAGCAGTCAGGGAGGGATTCTCACCGTGCATGAGTCTCAAACCAGAGCATCTAATGTAGAACAGAGGGAGCGGGGAGAAAGAAGGACATTCGAAGCCAGCAACATGTGAGTCACAAGTTTCAGGAGCAGAAAAAGTTGAATGTATTTGTGGGGCAGAGAGGAGAGCACCCTGGCTGGAAGGGAGGACGGACACTGAATATATATGGTGTCATGGTTGGTATCTGTCAACTTGAGAAGTTTAGAAGCTCAGCTGAGTCAGCAGAGGGCCGGGGTCCTCGCTCTGTAAATGCAAGAGGAGGGCAGGGGGATGGTACGTGTGCCACACGCACCCCTGGGTGGGTGGCCTGCTTACAACACAAGGGAGGGAAAGAGGCACGTTCCCTTCGTTTGCTCTTGTTGCTTTTGCCATTTTCTGATGCCACAGACTGCTGACCCTCTGCCACGCCACCCAGCCTTGGAACCAGCAGATTATGGACTGAAACCTCCACAAACTGTGAGCTAAATAAACTTTTCCTCTTTTAAGTTTTGGTATTGGGTATTTTGTTTTATCAATGAGATAAAAGTAACCAATACAAATGGGAGATGGATTAGAAGAAGCAGGCAGAGGAGTCTGCCTCACATTTACTCTGGTCCAGTCCTTTGCTGAGCCGGATCACAGTGGTGTGCGTGATCTACAACCGTGTATTAACCACTTGTTCATCACTGAGACAAAGCATCCGACACCTGCAATTTAAAGGAAGAGAGGTCAGCTCACTCCAGAGCTGAGTGGCAGAGGGGTATGGTGGAAGACAGAGGCTCACCTCATGGCACTTAGGAGGCAGAAAGAGAGAAGGGAGAAGCCAGGGACAAGGGTACCTCCTTCCAGTTTATGTCATCAGTGACCCGCCTCCAACCAGGGCCCACTTCCTACAGCACATCAGGGCTATGAACGCAGATCAGTCCGTTGCTGGATATAACTCTCTTGAGTCAGTTAACTCTCAAACACTTAAGACTTTGGGGAGGTATTTTAGACGTAAACTGTAACAAGCTCTTCATAAGCGACATGTCCTCCAAGCCTCAGGTTGGAGGGCACTGACTATTAGTTTGAAAATCAACCGTGATGGAATTATTTACAACCCAGTGATGTGTTTTTAAAATTCCATCATTCTTTTTAGATAAGTTGACTTTCTGCAGTTAAAACAGAGCCTTCCTGTCCTACTTTTCTCTCTCTTTGTATTCCCTCTCTCCTTCCTTCCCTTCATCTCTTTCTCTCTCCCTTCCTTTCTCCCAGCTTTCCTGTCACTGGGACAAAATACCTGACACCTAAAACTTACAGGAGCAAAGGAGCGGTTTCCGACTCACAGTTCTAGGGGGTTCAGTGCGTGGTCAGGCGGCACCAGGGCAGACACGCCAGTGTGCCGGGCGTGGTGGAGGACAGCTGCTCACCTCACCGCAGCCAGGAAGCAGAAGAGAACGGAGGAGCCAGAGAGGGAGAGACACCTCCCACGGCACATCCCCGGCGACCTTCCTCTTCCAGCCACGCCATCTCCTCACAGCACAGTTAGCAGCACCATCACTGGGTGAGTCCACTGCTGGGTTTAGCATGCCATGACCAGTCACCTCCTAAAAGCCCCACTCTGAGCACAGGACACTTTCGGGAGACATCCTAGACTTAGCCCATAACACACTCTTTCTGTGTGTCTTTGTCTCTCTTTATTTTGGAAGGGGACATCTCCGTATTCGGGGCTGTAGCATCACGATTAATTTCCGTCATTGTTGTTTGTGACTTGGCCCATATCGGGCTTCGAGGAAGTCCGTGTGTTCTTCAGTATAACTCCAAAGAATGCCTTGTTTTGACATGAGAGGTGCCCCAGCCCCACCTTGTACATACTCTTGCAGTTCTGGATCTGCTGCTATCAGGCATGACTCCAAAGCAGCTGAGTCTTCAGAAACCAAGAGGGAGCCCTAGATGTGCTCGCTGCCACTGGATTCCTGCTTCTGTGCCTTTCAGAGAAGAGAGACAGAAAATGATGTTTTTAAAACTCTGCATTTATATAAAAATTTTAACCAGCATGGTGAAGCCCTCCCACAGTATGAGTACTCAGCAGGCTGAGGCAGGAGGGGTTCCATGAGTTCAAGGCCAGTTTGGACTCTATAGTGAGCTCATACTCAGCCTGGATGGCATGAAAGGCCCTGTCTTAAAATTTTTTTATTCAAATATAATAGTGCCAGTTTTATTTTCAAAAGTTCTTTTGTATTTGAATGTCTTTTAACACTGAAAATCTTGATTCCTAATATAATTGTACATGTATTTGCTTTATTCTATAATAAAAATTTTTAAATTACAATACTAATAGTAACACTAAAAATAAACCTATTAAATGAAATTTAAAATCTCTTTGGCATTGTTTCTCTCTTTAGAACAACCTCCCCTCCAGTCAAAATGCTATGTTGAAAGTTATTTGAAATCCTTATTTTTCTCCATGAAGTAATATGGTCAATTTAACATAGAGATAAGTTCATTTTGTTTCTCTCTGTATTCAGTTTTGGGTTTGCTTTTTACCTATTAATTTCACTTTCAAGTATGTAAAATATTTACATAGTTCAAAGTTAAAATCACACAGGAAGGGGGCTGGGGATTTAGCTCAGCGGCAGAAGCGCCTGCCTTGCAAGCAGGCAGTCGTGAGTTTGATCCCAGGTACTGATAAAAAGGAAAAAGACAAAAAAAAAATCACACAGGAAGTATCCTCAGAAAAGGTTTCTGTATCTTTATCTCTTCCACTCCATTCACCAACACCCCTCTCTGCCTACTTTGTGATTTTCTGTAATTTTTGTTTTGCAAATACAATTATTTGCATCTATTTCTGACATAAAAGGTAACACCATTTATCCTATTCAGCATCTTGATTCCCCCCCCCAACTCCTCAGGGCCTTCACATTTATCTACATCCCCAGCCCATTTATTATGTTTTTATTTGGAGACAGTCTATATGGCCCAGGTGAAGCTCAAATTTGTGATCCTCCTGCCTCAGCCTCCCAGAGTGCTGGGATTCCCAGCAAGCGCCATCACACACAGTTTGCTTTTTGAACTTACCAAGATATCCCAGAAATCACTCTAGAGGTGTTCATAAAACTTTTTCTCAGTTTTTGCTCTTCTTGATTTTCCTCTTGATTTCTAAGTGGTCTTTATGTGTCAGCCCTTATCTGTGATGCAGCCTGCAAAAATATTTCCCCAAGTGGGACCCTTATCTTTTCACTTTCTGGGCTTTTCGTTCTGGGACGGTTTGAGGAAGGAGAAAAGCAGGAGGTAAAAACCACCACACTTTCCCAGCTGTGACCTCTGGCCCTCAAAACACCTCTCTCCTGTCCCAAGCCAAGAAAACACCGTAAATCAGACACGTCGACCTCCCAGAGCTCATGAGACAGAACGATGGAGACAGTGCAGGTCACCATGCCTCGGCCCCCCAGACGCAGGGCTCAGCAGGGGGGTGCCCAGCTACCCTAGAGAGAGGCTTGGGTCAGAGTGTCTACTGCATCTGTGAAATTCCTCCTGAGCTCAACAGGATGTGGCATTTGGGTGAGCAGAGGACCCCCGTCCCCCGGCGAGGAATGGGGTGGCCAGGGAGGGCAGGGCTAAGTCAGCTTTCCAGCGGGACCTGGCTGACTCACCTGGCCAGAGAGGAAGTCACCAGAGACCCTACTTCCGGCACTGGGGGCCATTAGGGCCCCCAGCCGCCTAGGTGACTGTGTGTTCAGCAGAGGAAAGCCAGTCATAATAGTAAGTCCTGCTGTATACTGGTGCCCAGATGGTCACAGCTTACACCACATAGAACTGCCTTTTCTGTGGGACAAAATGTGCCAAATATCAGCCAGTGCCTAAGGCTCTACTCAAACTGTAACCAGAATGTTCTAAGTGCTTTGTATGTGGCATCTCATTCAATTCTCACAGCAGCTCTACAAGGAGTGACCCAGTGGTGAAACTGAGGCTCAGACTAGCCTTGCCTTTACCAACTGCTCCCCTCTTGTTATCTAAGAGATTCTTCCCAGATCAAAGCTTGCTCAGCACCAGAAATTAACAAGAGCCGGGAAGTGAGCATCTCCAAGTAACCATTTCCTCCTCCTCTTCCAGCCTTCTCCCTCTCCTCCTCTTCCACACTCATTCTCCTCTCTGCAGTACTACTGAGGCATGAACCCAGGGCCTTTGCACAGAGCCAAGCTCCCCATCCTTTTAAAGTTTTGAAACAGAGTCTCTCCAAGTTGCTCAGGCTGGGCTTAAATTTGCCATCCTCCTGCATCAGCCTTTCAGAGTGCTGGGATTACAGGCATGTACCACCACAGTAGTTTGAATAATTCCTTTAGGAAGAGATAACCAAATTGATATTTGTTGAGTGGCTAACCTGCTTAACGATTTATGTGAATTATCCTTTTTTAATGCTTGTCACTGACATATTTGTGCATCCCCCCAAACTCACATGCTGAAATCTTAACCCTCAGTGTGACAGTAGGAAGAGGTGGCGTTCTTGAAAGTAATTAGGTCACAATTGTGGGACTCTCAAGAATGAAATTAGTGCCCTTCTAAGAAAAGATAGAGGGAAATGATTTCTCTGTTGGCCACATGAAGATGCAAGAGAAGATGCCAACTGTGAACCAGAAAGGAAGCCCTCACCAGCCCCTCGATGTGTGGCTCCCGGCCTCCAGAATCAAAAATAAAGTGTTGCTATTCCAAATACCTGGCTCATGGTGGTCTTTATAGCAGCCCAAACTGACTAGGAGGCCTCATCACACCACCAAAGGAGTGTCACAGAGGTAAGGAAAGAGATTCCCAAGACTTGAGGACCCTGCAAAGAGGGAGTTGGGTACAGACCCCTCTGCCTGTCTCCCACAGGTTCTTCTGCCTAGAGTTTGCCAGGCTCCACAACAGGAGACTGAGCAGCCCATTCATTCACTGTCATGTCCCACAAATCCTCTCTGAAAACTGGCTTCAGAGCCAGGTAAACTAGTCTCATGGGTCCTTGGCTGTATCTTATTGGTCAGCCATCCGCCTTAACCGCTGCTTCCTGGAAGCAACAGTGTGGAGACTAAACACATTCCCTCGGATGTCACATCGACTGGGTTCAAATCCATTTCCCTGCTGTGTGATCTTGGGAGAATTATTTAAGCTTCTCATGCCTCTGTTTCCTCCCATTTACAGTGTGAACAAGAGAGTTCTACTGTGTCACCCTTAAAGGGCTTTAGCCCTAAAGCAAGATAATTAAGCCACATGAAGCATTCAACACCATGCCTGGTCCATAGTAAACAGCACCACTTGCTCCCCTGACCAGGAAAGCTGGCTCATGATTCTCCATCCCCTCCATGTGGGGTCAGGGCCCTTCCTGTCTGCTCCTCAGCATCTCAAAGATGTCTGCTGTATTTGAGCCTCGTCTCTGCTGACTTGCCATGATATATCAGGCGGAGTCACAATCCTGTGCCCTCAGGGATGGGTCCCCCAAACAATGAGCTGGAGTGTCTTGGAAGGAGTCACTGGCAGCCCCACTGCTCACCAGCCCAACATGCCTGGGATCGCACAGCAAACCATGGGCACATCCACGATACTCTCACCCTCTCAAAGAAAGCACACCATCTGACTCATAGCAGGCGAGGACTGAGCGGGCCCCCGTGACTATTAGCTATTTTTAATTTTAAAACCTCAGCCATTTCCACTGTAAAAATTCAAGATTGTCAGGAGCTGGGGGTGGAGCCCAAATGTGGCAGCCACACTGATTCTGGGCATACCCAGCCTCCCTGGGGAGCAAGCTCATTTGCATGGATAAATTCTCATCTGTGGTTTTGCAAATCAGTGCTTCTTTGTGTCCCCCACTGTGCTGTGCACACAGTAGGAGCTCAATAAATAGGTGTTTATTTATTGAAGTCCCCCAGAGCCCCTGATTTCACAAACAGAAGCCAGAACCTGAGCCTCCTCCCTTGCAAGACCAGCCTCGGTTCATCTGGGTAGACAGATGTCCATTCACCGGCCTGTCCCTCTGGGAATCCTGTCCTGGCTCTGAGCAGGGCTGCTGAAAGGGGGCCATTCTCTCATCTGAGCAAGCCTCAGACATTTCACAGCGAGGATTTTCTTCTCAACTGCCTCACTTGACCTTGACGCCTACCAGGCAGTGGGTACAGCTCTAGAAACCTGTGGGTACAGCCTACGACCTCTGCCATGACCTCCTCTTCCCTCTGTGACTTCCGAGGCCCTTGGAAAAGTCCAGAAGACTGTGTTCTTCCTTCCTTCCAGTTGATTGGGGACCAGTGTTCATGAGAAGATGGGGGTTCCTTCCTGTGGTCACAGGATCTGGGCCATCACTCTTCTTCCTTTCTCTGCATCATGGATAATCAGTGACCCTCAACTGGAGCCAAAGTCTGGCTGATCAGCAAGGGGGCTCCTGAGAGCGCAGGGAAGTACGGCACTCATTCCTATTGGACAGGACAGGGCTTCTGCCACTGCCCCAAAACTCATGGCCCAGGTCAGGGGGGTGGCTAGTGGAGAAGGAGGGGACAGGAGCATGGGGAAGACGAGGCAGTAACAGAAGATACTCGGATATCCTGAGACTTCCAGACCAACTGGTCTATCTCCTGCTCTTACAGTATCTCACGGGCTAACTTCTGCCATTTTCCTAGCCATGTAAATGAGAGACCACACAAGACATGGCACCATGATCCCCCGAAGGTCTAGGAAGTGTCAAGAGTTTATATCCTAGGAACAAAGGGATCTAGGTACATATATCCTCACTTACCAGGTGACCCTGAGTCAGTCAGGAATGATTCTGGGTGTCAATTTCCTCATTATGAAATCAGAATGGAGAAAGCTCCAGACCCAGCCCACAGTGAGCACTGGGAAAGTGTGGACTACTGTAATTATCAAGTGCAAAGAAAGAGGGGTGCATGGGCAGCAACAAGGGGCCCTACTTGGTTGGAGCTTCAGGTGTGACACACTGTGTGAGATAGGACTAAAAAGACAGGCTGGAGGGTTATGGGAAGTTCACACCAAATGCAGTGGTCCTCGGAGCCACCGAGGGCTTGCGAGCAGAAGAGTGGACAGAGTCCATATTGGAGCACGCAATAAGAATGGCATTTATGCAAAACAGCATTCAGCCCTGTGGTCTTGTGTTCAGATCATCCCAACCCCTCCCCTCCACATCCTTCACCCCCCCACACACACCCGAGTGCCTCCACTCTGCTCCACAAATAGCATCTGCCATACAGCTGAAAATCGCAGCTTTTCCACCCTGATTTCTGGATGCAACTGCAAAATCTTGCTCAAACTTGCTGAGCAAAAACAGCAGGACTCAGTGAGAAATAGCAGGTCTGGCCTGCTTTCTACTGAGGCCCTGCTTTGATTCAAGGCCGGTCTACAGTAGTACCTGTTTTCTACGTGTTGCTTCTCTTTTCCCTGGAGTTCTAATTTTTTGTTCCTTGCAGTTCTTTTTTGCCAAACTTCGATCAAGAGTTGCTTATTGAGTAGCCCAGGTGTGGCAGTCTGGGCTGTTACATTTCACCTGCAGTTCGGGAAGGCTGAGGCCTAAAGAGAGGTATTTGCCACACACACCTTAGCAGCAGGGAAGGGCCTAGATTTGAAGGCGGCTGGGGGCATGGGGCTGCCTCTTCTCCCAGGGCCTCCTAGCACTTGGAACAGTGCCTGACACACAGTGGACACTCAATATTTATTGCACACTTGGAGCGGATATGAGACAAGGAATGAATCCACTGTTTATAATAAGCACATGCTGCATAAGGGTTATTATGCGGAGTGTGGGTCCTCTGCCCTGGGGTGCCTCGCTGCTGTCTGCCGGACTCTGGAACAAGGCCAGGGTCTCCTCACTGGGTGGGGCAGGAAATAATGAACAAGTGGAGGGGCAGTGCTACGTCAAGGCATGGAAGATGGGTCAAGGGGCCTGTGTCCACCTACCTCTGTCCTGCCCCAGCACCCTGGCACCTGCACCCACACCCTCTGCAGAAGGCAGCGTGCCAAGGGCACTTTTACACATCTCTGTAGGTGACAGATGTCTGTGACTTGCAGCCTGAGACGCCCACTCGCAATCACAGCCTGGTCCAGCCCGGCGTGCCAGAGCCGTGGACACAGCGAGGGGGCACCGCACACAAGACTGTCCCGGGCGGCCTGGGCGCAGGACGCGCTCCCGAGGCGGCGGGACAAGGGCGGGCTTTGTGGCTCCGGCGGCGGCGGCAGGACGGCGGGTTCCGCGCCCCTCCTGGCTGGTCTGGCCCTGCCGGTGGATTCCTGCGGCTGAGTCCTGGCCCTCGCGCTCCCTCCCTTCTTCTCCGCGAGAAAAGCTGGAGAGGGATGCAAATCTTCCCGGGACAGCAGGCCGCCGGGATTGGACACAAGCGGGCTTTCCACAAGGGCAAGCACAGGCGTCCTTCTGGTGTCCACCCAACACTGGGGCGCCGGGATACGCCTCTAATTCAGGCCACAGGGTGTAGTTCTCCCCTTGGCTCAGGGTTTGAAACTCTGGGGCAAGCTCCTTGAAATGGTTCTTCCTTCTGACCAGTCATTTCCAGGAATTTGTGACCAAAAGGTGAATTAATCAAGTGCACAAAAATGTCTGCTGTAGAGTTGCTTGTGCAAAGCAATTGAACACAAATTCACAGATAATAGATGGTTTTTGATGATTGTATCGGGATGGAGCCCAGGGCCTTTGCACTGAGCTACATCCCCAATACTTTTAAATTTTTTGAGACAGGATCTTGCTAAGTTGTCGAGTTGCCTAGGATGGACTCAAACCTGTGCGCCTCCCACCTCAGCCTCCCAGAGCGCTGAAATTATAGACGGATGCCACAACATCCAGCTTATAGACTTTCATAGGTTTTACAAATAGTGGGCCCAGGAAAATTGTCATGACATATCCTTAAATGAGAAAAACATATGATACAGAACTGTATGTTTTCAGTTTAAGATCTCTGGTAGATTCTGAGGAAGCCACTGTTCTGTGTGAGCTGATAATGGGAACTAAACTAAAGGGAAACCAAGATTTCTGAACCTATGCACATACCCAATAACTAATGCCCCAGGTTTTTCTTGGTAATTAAGTGAAATCATACTAGCTGACAGTTACTGTGTTTATGATTTACTAGGAAATCTCTAAAAGGTAGAACAATACACTAGGCAGAAAAAAGGGTAACATGCATAGGAGAAGCAAGATAATAAAAAGCATACAATAAGATGGTCAAATAACTGTATCAGTAATAATCTCCTGATATAAAGGGTAAAAGTCTAGGCTTAACATTTAAAAAGAAGTCTCCCTGATTTGATTTTAAAAATAGATGTTGAAAACAAAACAGCAGAATTACAAATCATCTAGAAATCCATAGCCATGATGTGGGATATTTCAAGAGAAAAAGTAAAACTATGAAAGGGAAAAGATTGAAAATAAAAGAGTGAAGGGGTTATGCTAGAAGTACTAACCCGGGGCTGGGGATTTAGCTCAGCGGCATAAGCGCCTGCCTTGCAAGCAGGCAGTCGTGAGTTCGATCCTCGGTACCGATAAAAAGGAAAAAGACAAAAAAAAAAAAAAAATACTAACCCAATAAATGCTGCTGTGCTTGTATTGAAATTGAAGATGAAAAGCATTAGGAGAATATGAAGAACCAGCTGCTGGTGGTGCGCATCTATATGCCCAGCACTGGGGAAACTGAGGCAGCAAAACTGAAGCAAGTTTGAAGTCAGCCTGAGCTACAGAGCAAAGCTCTTATCTCAAAAAACAAAAACAAAGCAAAACAGCCGCAAAAAAAAGAGAGCTACACAGTTATCAAAAGAGTAATTCACCAGGACACAAATAAGAATTAGAAATCTTTATGTGCATAAGTTTACTATTGAAACTTATAAAACAAAAAGCAAAAATGGGAAATTTTTGTTGTACTTCTCTCCGTAATTGAGATATCAACTAGATAAAGGTTTACTAAGAACACTGACGATTTGAATAGTATGATTAAGCTGAATTTATGGACATATACAAAACTATATACTCAATAACTAGAAAAATACATTCCAAGAATACATAGAAGTATCTATGCAAAAATATTTTGCAAAAATGTATTATCTACCAGCCACAAAGAAATCCATACTAAAAGACAAAATCACTATCATATAAACCATGTGTCTGAATGTAAGTACGAAATCAAAACTAAAAGGTATCCAGGAATTATGCCATATGCTTTGAAAATTTTAAAACAAATTGTTAGATAACCCATGAGTTAAAAATCACAATTAAAAGTTAGAAAATACTTAGACCCACATGACAATGAAACATATCTGAACTTACAAATCACCATTCACGCTCTCTCCCCACACCTTCCGACCTTTTCAATCCTCAGCCAGTAGGCAGACACAACAAAGCCAGTGATAGGTACCCACTAAGGAGTGGCCTGGAGCCAGGCATCGCGGTAGCCTATGAGATCAGACGCTGCCCCGGGCAAGGAGGCATCTCTGCAAGGAAGCTGTCTGAAGTCACCCACAAACCACAGCCATCGCCTCCCATTCCAATCCAACACCAGTCATGTTGGCTTCTCCCTCTGCGTGTTGTGTCGCTCCCCTCAACACGCTGAAGCATTTGAGCTATTTGCTTTTTAAACGCCTGTCCATTGCTGCTGCCTCTCCGCTCCCCACTAAAAGGCAGGTACTTTTCTTACTCTGACTGGTCTCTGATATTCTTTGTCAAGTGTTTGTGCTGTACTTGAAACATCTCTTTACTCTGCAAAATATATTTAAAATTCGTATTAGGGCCGAGGATATAGCTCAGCAGCACAAGCGCCTGCCTGGCAAGCACAAGAACCTGAGTTTGATTCCTGGTACCAAAAAAATTAAATTAAATTAAATTCATATTAAAACAAGATGTACAGGATGTAGCTGAAGCAGTAAAGGGACATTTACGGTGTCATGTGCTCATGTTAGAAAATTAGTCAACAAAGTATAAAAGGCATTTGAAAAAGAAAAACAGGAAACCTAAAGAAAGTAGGAGGAAGGAAAGAATAAAGATCCATGTAGGCAACAACACAAGGTCCTGGAAATGCTTTAGAGGAGTAACTTCTGTGGAGGACTAACTTGGTAAAACCAATTTGGAAAACAGTTTCCATCAGATAGTAAAGTTTAAGACCTAACAATTCATTCCCCAGAAACTTACATATTCTCCTCCACAGCCAAAGAAGAGTGCCCCCCAAGTAAGAATAAATGAAATGCCCATTGATAGAATGAGAAAATAAATATGATAAATAAATCACGATCTACCATATAACAAAATATCGTAGATCCCTGAAAATGAATGAACCACAGATCAATCAACCCAACATCATAAGGATGAGTAGCAACAGTGACAGAATTCGTATTTCTGAAAGAAAATTTAGAATAAAGCATTTACGATATTGAGACTTGGAAAACGCCCCATGGTGGATTCTCTTCCAACTTCTCCAATATTCGTTACCTGTGCGCTGGTCCCCATCCCAGTCTGTCTCACCTTCAAGAGTACAACAACTTGAGACTGTTCCTAGGGCCTATCCAGTGCCTATAAATATCAACAAATGCCACTTGTGACTGACTTACGGTTCTCTTTTGTCCAAGATAGGTAAAAATTGCTAATTTTTCATTAAGTAAAAAGTGAAAACCAAGAACTTTGGAATAATCGGGGTCTGATGACTTCTCAACTACACCATCTTACTGAGATAGCCGGCATTTTATCTTGGTCATGAAACACCTCCAGCATGTCTGCCCCAACTCTGTTATGTGGCTAAGAAGAAATTCAAGGGAAAGAACAAAACTATTCAAGAAGAACACTCTTCTTTTTTATCTGGCTGAAAACAAAGCTGTACCAGGGGACTGGCAAAAGCTACCATGTCACAGAAACACAGGAGCTCTGCAGTGCTGGGCTCTTCCCCGTGGCTCTACAGTGTCACAGGGGGTGACAACGAACCCCACTGACATCCCTCCAGGAGAAGGGGAGGTAAAGTGTGACAAGACTGAGCATCCCATCGAGGCTGTCCCCAGCCTCCTGAGGGACACGGGCAACCGCTGTTCCCTGTCCATGCCTTTTGGGTAAGTCAGTGAATTTTTCAGTTGCTGAAATATTTTTTAAAACTGTATTTGAATGTGGTCTTTGACCTGTGGACTTTTTAATTTTATGACTTGGTATGATGTTTCTATATTTTTACAGGAAGGTCACAGTTAGAATGCAGCCACCTTCAGAAAATAACTTTTTGTGAGTCTAAAAACTCTCACGCTTCTCATTTCAGTGACTGGAAGTGACATTTTTCTAAATGGCTCCTTGAAAAGCAGACATAAATCAGCATCACTCACTGGTTATGAAAACACTGATGCAACTAACAGATTAAGCTATTTGCAGACTGCAGCATTCTAAATTTATCCTGAAAATCCACTCGTGTCACCAAATATGGGTTTCTCTATAGTCCTAAAAAATTAAGTTATTTTTAAATACAACATAGTCCAAATGTCAATGTTCTCCTTATTCTTCCTCATTCTTTCCTCTTAGTTTTTTCTATGTCCTCTCTAGCAGTGGTTAGAGAATAAAATTCCCCCATGCGGTTACATTAATATTGCATAAAATTTGGAAAGCAAAGCAAAAATTTTACCCAAAAAAGTAAGCATTTTTTTGTGTGTGGCTCTCTTTTCTTCTTTGTTTTAGTAATTGCTCATTTGCAAATCTGTGTCAAGCCCAGGACTACCCTTCGTGTCTCTCTGTGATTCTCCCATGGTAGAGAGCTTGTCTTCAGCTCTGGGTTTCCAGAAATCACAGGAGCTGGCTCCGTGCCTTGCACTCTAATACCCTCGCTGAGGTTCTCAATGGCACCCGCCTGAAATGGCCCCAGAGGAAAGATCTCCGCAGGTCTTCAGCACTATGGCTCTCTAGGCTGTGCTGTATCTTACAGTGTCATTATGAGATATACTCTGCTATTTTTCCCACTTTATAAGTGAGAAAACTCAGGTTCAGGAACCTTAGCTGACTGCCTCAGGTCATATGGTTGACAAGTGGCCGGGCTAAGATTCAGTCAGTTCCACTGAATCCAAACCCTTCCCTCCTTCCTACCCAACGTGTATGCTGAATGTCCCTGCAAATAGAGAAGCTCGCTCTTTAATGACGCTTCTGTCCACACTGGGAAAACGTCCAGTGTGGCTTTGAGTAGGCACTGGTCATGAAGCTGGTGATCAGTCTCCCCTAGGCCTCTGTTCCAGGCTGGGCACCATCACATCCCTCAAATTTCCCTCGTTGCTGGGAGGTTGTTACTGTTACCAGTCTCTTCCAGAGGCATTTTAGTCTGTGCTTAATATTCCTTCAAATATCATATAAACTTTTGGTGATTTGTCCTGTTAAGAACAAAAAGATCTTTTTCTTAAGAAAAGATCTCTTCTTGGGCTTGGGCTATAGTACCAACAAAGCACCAAGATGGATTAAAAACACTGGGGGGAAAAAAAGCTGTATCCAGCTTTGCAGGAAAATCTAGGTTTCAAAAAGTCAGTCATTGTGAATGGCTAGTGCTTCTGAAAATCAGCCAGTCAGAGGCAGGCCCATGCTTCTGTCAGCCAATCAGCAGTAGCTACCAACCACGCCTCCCCAGCCAAAGGTCAACCAATCCGCAAACATCCTTGCTGCTGAAATTCGCTTAAACCTCAACTTCATGATTACCCCAGACTCTGCTTTGTTCCTAAAAACTCCCTCCAAAAAAGAAAAGACTGTCTTTTACAAACAATAAATTTTGCTTTAAGCTTTTAGCATATCCTACCTCCTTTGACATACCTAGTAATTCCATTCCAGAAGTTTAAGAAAATAGCCAGGAAGATTATACAGGATCTTAGCATTAGGCATAACATCATTTATAATGCAGAAGCAGCATAGGTCCAACAATAGGGTATTATGTATACATTTCTATATCTCCACAAATGGGATAAATGAAAAATAACATTGTAGCAGATTATTTTGTTGGTGGGTATGGGAAAATGCCCAAGATATGTTATGGGCGGGGAGCAGATTACTATGTCATAATAATTTCGTACCAATTTTGTAAAATATTTTACTATTCTTATACAGTACAACTATAGGGAGCCCAGACTAGCTTATATATGAACATGTCAATTTTTATGGGGCTAGGATCATATGCCATTTTCTTTCTTTTTTAAAAAAATTCATTTTCCTAATTATCTGCAACGAACACACATTATTTCAGTCATTTAGGAGAAAAGACTTGGCAGGGAGATAATTCCGCAGGACAGAGTACAATGCCTCGCTGATGATCCGGACACCGGCTGTGACCCTGCGCCGTGTGCAGCTGTGCAGCGCTGTAGGCGCATACTGAGTTCAGGGTTAGTGATATTGTCCTTGTTCTTTCTCGCAAATATGCTGCTTCACTTCCGGCGCAGCTTGTTAAACAGAACCCATTTTCCTCTGCTGCTCTGTACCCGGTCCCCTGTTACCTCGTCACCCCCCAAACACTGGGCTCCTTTTCACAACTCACAAGCTCTTCTGTGCTGCACAAGCCCGAGTCCTCCGGGGCTCAGGCCCTTCCTCCCTGTACCTCCTGTCCATTACTAAGTCCTCCAGATGTTCTTTTGGAAGGAACATTGCGTGCTTTTGCTCCTTCGGCCAACTCTGCTTCAGCTTTTCCTACCCACAAGGAGTCTCAGACTGACAGCTAAGGGTCCAGCCTTACCCACACAAGGATTCGCTCTGCCTCCAGTCTGCTGGGTTATAGAAACAACACTTAGGAATTGAGAAACTTCGGATAAAGGTACAGACTTCCAGCGTCTGGTTTTTAACATGCTATACTGAATCAGAAGCACCTTTTCTTTTAGACACAGCTTTTTCTAGAGCCTCCATGGCTCCCTATTCTATTTCTAATCCCACCGGGTCCAGGGGTCACTCCTTGTTAAATTTACTCTGTTGTTTTTCTTGCTCTACCCATGCAGGCATTTGAATGTGCAGCTCTAACCTCTATTCGGAGAATGCCAGTCAGAAGTGATCTGCAAAAGCCTTTTACAGGAGTATCTTCTACACATTGCTTTTAAAGACTATTTTTAGTTTGATATGATCAATTCCAAAATGAGAAATTGCCTAAGAAGTGATAAGGGAGCAAAATGCATTTCAATTTTCTCTTTTTGTAGTATATTTATTAATATTGATTGGTGCTTAGGATCAAATCCAGGGCCTCCCATGCATGGGGTTTTTGTTGTTTTTTCCTGTAAGGGGATCAAAAACTCAGGACTGCATGCTTGGGAGGCAGGCGCTTATGCTGCTGAGCTAAATCTCCAGCCCATGCCCTAGGAAAGCTCTCTACCACCGAGCTCCTCCCCAGGCCTTCAAATTACTCTTTTAATCTCTGAAGAGCCAAGCATGGTGGGGACTTCAGAACTGTCTATAATCGAAGCAATTTGAGCTCCTGAGGAAGAAGGATCACAAGTTTGAACCCAGCCAAGGCAATTTAGTGACTTAGCAAAACCCCGTTCTAACTTTAAAAAGAGCTAAATAAAATAATAAAATTAAATGTAAAAAAAAAAAGGGCTAGGGGATGTAGCTCAGTGCAAAGGCCTTGGGTTCAACGCCCAGTACCACCTCCACCCCAATCACTGAACGAACAGGCAGAAGAAAACTGAATTGAATACGTAGCACATTTTCTTTCTTAAATTGTCCCAACTACTAATTGAAATGGTCTACTTTGTAGCTATTATTTTTAAATGTTATATATGTGTGTATTTTTGCAGTGCTAGGTATCAAACCTACAGCCTTATACATTCCAGACCCTCTGCCACTGAGCTACCCCCAGCGCCTGTTATTTTCTTCTTTCATCTCTACATGTCATTAAGAAAGAATTGGGCTCTTATAGAAGGAATCAAATCAATGGACTTGTTGCTTTCATTGAAGTAATCTCACACATCTTTCCTCTCCTCTTTTTTTTTTTTTTTTTTTTTTTTTTTTTTTTTTTTTTTTGGTGGCTGCTATGCTAAACAGGCGTTGGTGACATAAAGAAGAAGAAGAAAAAAGGAAACCATCATTTCTCACCTTTAATGAACTGGCATAGCAGGCAGCTATGGAGAAGGAAGATATCAAGAGTTTTCTGGCTCAGACGGAAGATGAAGATGAAGACAAACCTCTGCTCCAGCTTCTCCGGGTGTGTCTTCAGAGCAGGAAGCCTTGTGCACCTTTGACAGTGTGAAGAACACGTAACAGTGATCAAGCACACTGCTTTAATAGAGGAAGAGACTAAAATGAACTTTCTCAATGAGAGATTTCTATTGGGTTTTGGACTGCTTCTCTTGGCTTTGAATCAGTACCTACTTGGAATCCATGCTGTGCCCTAATCAAATCAGAAGTCAAGTGTCTCTTAAATCTAATAAAGAAATAATAGAATTACTGTAATCTGTGACCTTTCTACTGAGCTGTCCAGGAGGACAGAAGAATAATGTATTAGAGCCAATGCAGTGCCCTGGTACCCAGAGGACAGGACGGAAGAAGAGATTGTCTGCAGTCTATCTGCTCTCCTCCACTGTGAACTCATGAAACCAGAATTCAAAACCCACTTAGACCAGTTCTGCATTTATCAACTCCCCACCTGCTTTTCTACCTGCAAAACCTCACTAAGAGCAACGAACAGCAATTATACAGATATTAGACGTCCACAGGGAGGAGAAGGAAGTCACATCAACTCCTGTCAACATGAAGGTCCTAGTCACTCCTCCTCATCTCCATTTCCCCTCCCCCTGATACCACCTCACGCTACCCAATAGCCCTTTATCCCTCCCTCTAGACACGCGGACCCCCTTCCCTCCCGGACTATTGCTTCTGCACCCTGTCCTCCAGGTCTTCTCCATACTGCACCTGCCCCTCGTGAGGAACTCGTAGAGCAAGCCCGTGTCACAGCCCAAGCCCATGATGCCACTGCAATCCATCCTGGGAAGGATCTGAGTGACCAGAGCTCCCTGGGCATCTCTAATGTGCTTCCAGGGCCAGCACTACCCCTGGAGCCTCAGGTAGAACATCTAACTTCTCCTCACCCTTCACCTGACTTCTGAAGGCTCTAAAGATGTTCCGTCTTGTCCCACTGACAACTTAGCACCTAGGTGATAAGGCCACGCTCTTGCTGTAGAACACAAGAATAGGGCCTAAATTACAAATAAAAGTAAACTTTCCCTAAGGCACAATAATTAGAAGTCTAACATAAGAAATGATTACAAAAGTATGCTAAGGTTTAAATATAAGGACCTTTACCATTTATAACAGTAAACATATATGCTATACAGCTGGATGTAGTGATCTACTTCTGTAATTCCAGCACTCCAGGAGGCTGAGGCAGGACGACCACAAATTTGACCCTAGGCTGGGAAACTAAAGTGTTGAAGTAAACTAAATAAATAAATACTTAAGTAAGTAAATAAATAGGGCTGGGGATGTCTCTCAGTGTGAAGCCCCAGGCTTCAATCTCTAGTGCCACAAGTAAATAAATAAGATATAGCAATAGATTTAAATGAATTGTAGCATATTTCTATGGTGGAATAGGTTGTATCATCACAGTCAGTATATTTTGTGAAGAAAATGATCACAATGGAAAGAACGTGCTCTAAAAAAGAACAAGTGGGCTGGAGAAAGGAGAAAAGGAAGAAGGGAATAGATTATATGTCTATAAGTACATGTATATACATGTATGTATTATATATATACACAAAATAGACAGCTATACTACTAATCTATTTTAGTTCAGCCAAAAGAACAGTTTGTGCTTTCATTGTTTGACTGTTTGATCATTTTTTCATGCTTAAATCTTGTAACCTGAACAACTACTAAGACAATATACAATAAAATAGTGTTCATTTCCTACTATTTTTGAAATTCTGTATCATTTCTATCCTTTTTTTCTTATTTCCTTTTTAAAATAAAAAAGAAAATGATCACAATAATTTTCCCTAATTTCTTATTTTAAAAAATTTTACAGAGAAAAAATACTGAATCATATAGTGAACACCAATATACCCTTTACTGAGCTTCCTCTATTGCTAACACCAGTTGCATGCTTGTGCTCTACACTGTCATATGCACACTGATGCATGCTTTGCACTACTTTAGAATATATCTCATTGCCTGGCAGCCAGCACCTACTGAGCCATGTTACCATCATTACACCCAAGACATCAGTATTGATAATAATTGATAATAATAACATGGTCTAATAAGGAGTCCATATTCAACCTTTTCCACTTGTCCAAAAAATACCCATATGAGTTTTTTAATATATAAAGCAATTCAGCATCCAGTTAAGGATCATGTATTGCATTTAGTTGTCACATATTTTCAATCTCTTTCTAGTCTAGAGCAACCCCAAGTCCTCTTTTTTTTTTACTTTTTATTTTGATTCTAAAACCTGATAAAGATCTAATAGAAAAAGAACTAAAAGCTGATCTCTCTAATGAACATAGACGTAAAAATCTTCAACAAGATACCAGCAAACAGGATGGCAACAAATCATCAGAAAGACCATACACCACAACCAAGGAGGCTTCATCCAAGGAATGCAAGGATGGTTCAACATATGCAAATCAATGTAATTTATTACATAAACAAAAACCAGGACAAAAATCACATGATCATCTCAAGAGACACAGAAAAAACCTTAGACAAAATCTAACATTCATTCATAATTAAAACCCTGAAGAAAATAGGTACAGAAGGGCCTCATCTCAATCTGATAAAAACCAATTATAACAAACCTCTGCCAGCATCATATTAGATGGAGGGAAAACTGAAAGCTTTCCCTATAAAATCAGGAACAAGACAAAGATATCCACTATCACCACTCCTGCTTAATAAAGTCCTCAAAACATTAATCAGAGTAATCAGGCAAAAGAAAGAAATAAAAGAGATACATATAACAAGGAAAAATTCAAAATATCATTATATCTCTATGAGACCCAAAACATTCTACTAAAACACTCCTATAATTAATAACCAAATTCAGCGATGTGATAGGATACAAGATCGACACACAAAAATCAGTAACATCCTTATATAATAATAATGAATTAACTGAGAAAGAAATTAGGAAAATAATACTATTCAAAGTAGCATCAAGAAAAAGTAAATACTATACTTGGGAATCACCCTAACCAAGGAAGTGAAAGACTTCCACAATGAAAATTACTTCACACTGAAAACTGAACAGAATATCAGAAAATATAAAGCTGCTCCATGTTCCTGAATACACAGAACAAATATAGTCAAGATAATTATAGCTCCAAAACTGGTATATAGATTTAACACAATCCCACTCAAAATATCAACAACATTTCTCAAAGATGTACAGAAAACAATCCAAAAATTCATATGGAACCATAAGAGACCAAGAATGTCAAAAGCAATATGGGGTAACAATAGCAAAGCAGAGAGATCACAGTCCCAGATTTGAAACTATGTTACCAAGTTATAGAGATAAAAACAGCACAGTATTGGCACAAAGGCAGACGTGGAATGATGGAACAGGTTAGAGGAAGCAAAAGAAACCCCATATTCAGCTATTTAATCTTTGGCAAAAGGGCCAAAAACATACCCTGGAAGAAAGACAGCCTCTTTGATAAATAGAGCTAGAAAAGTTGGGTATCCACATTCAGAAGGTTGAGCCTAGACACATAAATCTCACCAGGTACTAATCTAAAGTCCAAATGCATCAAAGGTCTTCTGTTAAAAAAAGAAACACAGGTGGGCTTGGTGACACATCTGTAATCCCATTGCTTGGGAAGTTGAGGCAGGAGGCTTGCTGCAAGTTCAAGACCAGCTTGGGCTCCATAACACATTCAAGGACAGCCTGAACTGTGCTGTGAGATGCTGTCTCAAAGCAACAACAAAAACAACAACAGAGCAACAATCTGCTGGAGGACAAAGCAGTTAAAATTCTTGAAGACATATGTGTAGGAGAACTTTCTGAACAGTTAATTCTAATATGATCAACCAGGATCATATTAAATTGACATGCTTCTGCACAGCAAAGTAAACAACCAACAGTGAAAAGACAACCTACAGAATGGGAGAAATGTTTGCCATGTGTTCCTCAGACAGAGGACTAATAGCTAGAATGTATAAAGAACTCAAAAAATTAGATGCCCAAAAGAAACGACTCAATCAAAAATTGGACAACAGATATTAGTGAAAGTGATAAGCCAGATATTTTATTTAAGAGTTGGTTTACCAGCACAATGCCACTAATCCATTAATCCATAAATGGCTTAACCCACTTACAAAGGCAGAGTCCCTGTGACCCAATCACTCCTCAGAGACCCTGCCTCTCAACCGCTGATGGGGGATCAGGTTTCCAACCCAGGAGGTCTGGGGGAAGCATTCCAGTCATGGCAATCACTGCCATTAGTCACTCTTGCTACAGGGGCAAAGAGGGGATTTAAGTGAACTGGGTGTCCCAGACACACGTCCTTAAGGTTTCCATAAAGGGCCACCATTGTGCTGGGGCATAATGGTTACCAAAGTCTCAAATGCATAGGAGTCAAGTACACTGAGGGAGGGGCCCAGCTGTCCTGCTCCAGATTTATGTCAACTCAACTCTAAGCTCTTTGCTATACAATGTCACGGGCTGACATCTTGAAGACAGCAGATCAGTTTGCTCTCTGCATTTCCAAAAGGAAATAATGTAGTGCTTAGAGAAGTGACCTGAGTTATTCCAGGTACTGGGTTGTACTGAGCTCTGCCCTAGACCCTAAAGGAAAAAGGAGGCCAACGGATCTTGGGGTTTCTTCACACCCAGAATGTCAGAGTCAAAGCAAGTGACTGCCAGGCTGCAAAGCACACCTCTGCAGATGTATTCTGGGGGACCAGGTGGCTGGGACAAGGCAGAGCCTGCCTGGGAAGAGACCATCTGCTTCCAGGTCCAGCTCTACTAGGGGCCAAGGTGAGGACGGTAAGTCCCTCCCCTCTCCTGTCCAGGCATCCAACGACTCCCCATGAGAAGGAAAGAGCCTTTTTATGGTTTATTTGACTCCTTATTCTAAGTACTTCGTCTTCATTTGTCTAAATGCTGGTGAGTATGAAGTTGTATGTCCCCAGAGGGATTCTGCTTCCTTGCCAAACCACAGTGCCTGTGATGTGACCAAAACAAAGAGAAAAGTGGCAGCTTTAATTTCCTGATGACAGCAATTAGCGATACAAAGTGAGCCCTCCCAGGCCTCACTCTAAGTGATGTCAGGATGGCATCCCGGACCTCAGCCCGGCTCTGAATTAGCCTTCCTGGTGGATTTCTGAGGTCCTCACTGGTACCCCACAATAAGTGTTTATTGATCACGTCCTATGTTCTCTGCACTTTCCATGAACTGTTAGTTTAACCCTCGTAAAGGGGGTGGAACTTGGGCCCATAGGCAAAGGCGAGAGAGCTGGGATGCAAACTCAAGGGCTCTGCCTGAAGGCCGGTTCTTCACGCGCTTCAGCACAAAACTGATGAGCAGTGGGGTCAGGACCATTTTGGACACGTATTATAGAACAAGCAAATGCCCCCATGCCAAGGGGATGTTTCAAAATGTTACCTGTGGGTAGTTTTTCCCTTTGAATCATGGGTTTGTTTGTGTGTTTGTCCTGTACTCCCTGGTCCTGTTCCATGTGGCATTTCAAAAGAAGAATAGAGAACAAACAGAACTCCGCTTCTGAGTGGAGGACCCAAAGGGCATGGCAAGGGTTTCAACAAAGACAACAGATCTGGGGAGATGCAGCACCTGAGCCGGCGTGGGGCCCAGGTTATGGGAGAGAGCTGATGAGTCTTAATGCCTGTGTGTCCGGATATGAAGTCTGTGAAACCCCTGCCTGTGCCCCTTCAGAATAAATGAGAATGCACTCTAGCTTTCCTTGTTCTTGTGAAAGGGAGGTGGGCTGGCAACACTTTTTATGGTACTAGGGATTGAACCCACAGCCTTCCTGCTAGCCACATTCCCGGGCCTTTTTTCCTTTTTATTTTCGCTTTTTATGCTGAGACAAAGTCTCACTAAAATTCCCTAAAAGACACTAAATTGCCCAGACTAGGCTTGAAATCATGCCCTCCCGCCTCAGCCTCCCTTATTGCCAGGATTATAGGCACCTACCACCACTCCCAGCTAAAGACCTGTTTTTAAAGTCCCGAACTCTTAACCTGGACTGGCTGAACCCCACAACCTGGCCCAGTCACTCCTCTGTGTCCTCCTCACAAACCAGCCCTTCCCTGGGGCTCACCTTACATGGGTCCCTCAACAAGCCAAATGCTTCCCGATCTCCCCCCAGCCACCACCATGCATCCCAGGAGCTCCAGGGTTTGCTCCAATGCCAGGCACAGGCGGAATGAATTAAGCCATTTCTTGAGAATGGAGCTGGTGCTTTAAGAGCCATCTAACCTCATTTTTCCCATGAGACCTTTCTTTCTCAGTGGCCCCTTTGCTTCCCCAGAAGTAGTGGTTGCCTCATTTGTGACTTTGTTCATACTTCTTTAATGATTTAGATCTGAAACGTTCCCCCAAAGTCTCCATGTGTTTGGAAAGTAGTTGGGCCAGGGGTGGCTGTACTCAGCAGATTCATCTCCTTCCCTGCCTCCTCTCTTCTCCTCCCTCTCTGCTCCCTGCCTGCCGTGATGTGAGCAGCTTTCCTCCTCCAGGCCCATCCACTGTGCCCTTCCTGCCTTGGAACCAGCTGGCCATGGAGTGAAAACGTGATCCAAAATAATCCTCTCTTCCTTTAAATCGTAGGTATGAGGTACTGTCTCAGCAATGAGGAAAGTGACCAAGACACCTTGTCCCTGAGCTCTTTGCTACAGCTCCATCCTACATCCATCACAGAGTGGTATCCTTGAGGACAGGCTCTGGCTCTGGCCACATGGTCCCTCATGAGGCATGCATGGGCCAGACCCTCCCAAACAGGATGTCTGGTAAAGAAATGAATGATGTGTGCAGTACTCCCCTGCTTTTAAGCTCTGAAGGTTAAGGGCACAGGTTCCACCAGTGACCAAATGGATGAACAGAGAAAGGGCAATTCCTTCACTCTCCTCTTCCAGGCCCACCATCATTGTCTTGTGTGTCCTTCCAGAAATGAGCCTGGAAGTTTATCAGTTAGTATATAACTGGAGGCCAGAAAAGGCCCTGAAGCAGAAACTTTCTCCAGAATTCGTTTAGGAAGAAACGAGAGTTTAAGATAAAGAGGAGGGCAGGTAGCAGTGCACCTGGTCCCTGCTCAGAGTGTGGCCTCCGTGGCCTTCCCCAGGCGAGGTCTGCTGGGTCAGAGACCTGAACAGAGGCTTCAGGAACTCCTTAGGCAGCATCACTAAGAGACTGGACTTGCTTTTGAAAACAAAAGATATGAGAGTGTGGGGTGCCCAGAACGGTGTGGAGGAAGGCGGAATTCAGAGGCCTTGGGAGAAGGGGAGAGAGCAAGCAATGTTAGCAGACAGGGCCAGACAGCGAGAGAAGAGAAAGGAAAGTCAAGCCTAAGAAGACACATGTGGGAGGAACACAGACTCCAGTGGGGCAGCCCAGGGTCTGTGCAGGTGGACAGCAGGCAAGATGTTCTGGCAAGACCAAGTCCAGGGACACATGGGCCTGAGAGTCACCTGTCACCGCATCCCTGAATCAAACTCAAATGGAGTCCAGATGGATGCATGAGCTTCCCAGAAGGCAGGACTGGGGATATACACAGTGTACACTCCCAGCTAAGCCTGGCTGCCCTCATTTTGCAGGACCAGAACAATGACAGGACCTCCTGTCCATGGTCTATGAGAATCAAGAGACTCTGGCTCACTTCTCAGTCAGGGGACACCTAGCGTGGTCAATCAATTTGTTGGTTCTACTCTAACATGGTGTCATCAAGGCTCAGGCTGCCCTCTCATCCTACTTCAAGACCTTGTTTAAATATAATTTAGCCTGGACTTGAACCGGGATGGGAGTGCATTGCACTTACCAGATCCCTGTAGACCTAGGTCCAGAACATGTGCCAGCCTGGTCACTGGCTGCTGCGCCCACCTGGATGTTGGAGTGTGGCCTCTGCCAGTCCTCCCAGCACTGGATGAGATGCCCACCTGTGACTCCATGTAAAACACCCACCTATTAAACCTTTTTATGGCACCTTTTCTTCTTGGTGCCTGATCCAGGCAGGTACACGTCTAACCTCTGGATCCCTACTTTCCCTCTCACTTGCTCATTCCACAGATATATACTGAGTGCAGACTGTATACCAAGCACTGGATGCAGACACACTTGACCCTTTGTGAGTGGAATAAATTACTTATCTCTTCTAGGATTCTACATTCCCTTCTATAAATTAGGAAACATGGAGCTATTCAATGGGTGTCTTGGTCTCCAAGATTCATATGCTGAAATCCCAATCCTCAGAGTAATGGTATTAAGATGTGAGGCCTCTGGAAGGTGATTGGGTCATGAGGGTGTAGCACTCACAAATAGGATTAGTGCCCTTATAAAAGATCTCATCTTCCTCCCACCGGGGAGAACACAGTGAGCAGACAGCCAGTTATGAGTCAGGAGTGGCTCCTATCAGACACTGCCTGGATCTTGGACTCTTCAGCCTCCAGGACTCTGAAAATTAGTTCTTACTGTAGTCACCTGATCTACAATGTTTGTGTCATTGATCTTGCTGTTTCTTTCCTGAGAATTAAATACGATAGTAAGTAAAGTTCTTGTTACAAAGTAGGACTTCAAGAAATACTACTTGCTTGTTCTAATAATCAGTGGTGATAATAAGAAAACTATTTCCTTAAATTCATCGTTTATGAAGAAGGCCAGGACCTAGAGTAGCTTTCACTAAAAGAAATCTATCCTGCTCTCTCCATTGCTTCCAAGATCTCAGATGTTTAACCACTTGATGGGGTTGCAGAAGGGAGCAATGTGGTACAACATCTATTTCAGTAAGATGATTTTTGGTGTAACACAATAGCCCCACTGGAAATAGCAGAGAGAAATGTTGGAAGAATAATGTAATGATATTGGAGCTGGTTGATAAAGGCTATCAATGGAGACAAAAGTACCGGATTTGTTGTCAAATCAGTGGGGCCAGGAGAAGGACATCAGAGCGTCCTGTGTTATGGGTATGTGGAAGAAGGAAAAGGGAGGACTAGATCCGAGACAGAAGGTAGTTTTCGGATGTGTTGTATGAGATGTATAAACAAGATTTCTGGCTGTGTCAGTCAGCTACTGCAACTATTGTGGTGTATAACAAACCACTCCAAAACTCAGCCACTAATATCAACAGTTCTTTTCTCATTCACATGCCCCTGGATACAGTGGGGATTGGCTGATTCAGGCAGACTTACTCTGTGTAATTATAACATCCCTTAGATCAATGGGCCATCCAGGCTGTGACCTTCTCAAGGCAATGACCAAGCAAGGAAAGAAAGCTCAATATATAGATGCCCTGGTTAACGTCTATTGGCCAAAGAGAGTTATAAGACAAAGGCCAAATTAATGGGAAGGAGGAGAAGAGGAAGGATCAATAATTGCCAAACAATAATCAAATCCAGTGGTCACCAAACCGCTGTTATGTCTATGATCCAAATCCAATTTGTCACCTGCATTTGTAAAAGAAACTATCGGATACAGCTGTGCTCATTTGCTTATGTTGCCTATGGCTTTTCCCAAATGAAAGCAACAAAATTGAAAGGTAGGCAAAGGCTTCCGGGCCTCTAGAACCGAAAATACTTAGAATCTGGTCCTTCACAGAAAAAATTTGTCAGCTCTGATCTAATCTCCTACACTGGCCAGAAAAAAATCCCTGCATCCCAATGGGGCTTTCAGAAGGACTGTATGTCATTCAGGCTGCTTCTTGATCCATCCTTCTGAGACTTCAATTATATCCCAGCAAACAGAAATAGTAGGGTCTGAATAGAAATAAAGGGTGCTGTGCTCAGCGTGGCCAGTGGGCCCTACCTTCCTCCCACAGGAAGCCCTAGTCACCCCAGACCAGCACACATGACAAGCTTATAAGGTTGCATTTCCCATTGACACCATCAATCACTACTCAGAGATTTACATCTCACACACGAAATCAGCAGCCTGAGTGCAGAGCTATGGCTGACCTCTATAATCTGTGCAGAGGACATGTTCCACAGGAGATAGAGCTCCACAAAACAAAGGGCTGTGACAAGAACCATGGGGCTATCCAAAGCTCCCCCAACCCAACATCTGCCAGGGGAAGCCTAGGGTGCCCTAGGACACAGCTGAGATTATGAATGGCCTTTACAAGCGATCAGGAGCTCAAGGTGGAAATTTCCTCTGAGTATTGAGCATCAGCCACCAAGAAAGAGACTTCCTGATGTGTTTCTCCTAAGGCCTTTCACGAGGCTCACCTAGGCTAACACACACTGCAGATTGCATTATTCCTGGAAGCTGCTACTGAATCAGAGCATGGCAAGGCCAGCCTGGCCCAGGTGCTGAAACAGGTTCTATGCCTACCAACAAATATTTATTGAATCCAAATTCTATTCTAGGCACGAGGCACAAAGCAGTGAGTAAAATGTATAAATTCTCCTGCCCTTGGGGAGCTTACATTCTAGTGTATGCAGACAGAGAAGGAAGAGGGAAACCAACAGTCTATAAAAGGAGCATGTCAAGTGTCCATAAATACAGAGCAGAAAAATCCAGGAAGGGAGGGAAATACATGCGGTGGATGCACTGCAGTCTGAAGCAAGGCGGTCAGGGAAGACCCACCCAGCCTGCAGCAGGAGGACAAGGACTTCCGGGGAAGCGCTCAGAGGACGAGGCGTGTCTGTCCCCCGCGTGTGGTGGGGGAAAGGCCCTGTAGGAAGAGGGAACTGCAGGTGTGGGAGAGGTTCAGAAGTGGAGGAGGTGACATTCAGATTCCCGGAATCTCCCTGTAGACAGGTTGCACTCAAACTAGGCTGAAGACAAGTAGTCCCTTTAATTTCATTTAAAGTTTTTCTCCAGTAAGTTGTCTTCATTATATCTCCCCCTAAGCAGTCCATTTAGTTTTCAGAAATAACAACTACTACTGTTTTCTTATTTATACTTAATCATATAGTATTTGTTTCAATTGTTTCATGACAATAGTATGACCTGTGTAAATAAATATAGGAAATAAAAATACTTGTTTTGTGTATGCGTGTGCATGCATGTGTGTGTGTGTGTCCTGGTACTGTGATTGAATTCAGGGTCTTTGCACTGAGCTACATCCCCAGCCCTTTTCTATAGCATTTTATTTTGAGACACAGTCTTGCTAAGGCACTGAATTGCCAAGAGTGAGCTCAGATTTGTAGTCCCCCTGCCTCAGCCTCCCAGAGTGCTGAGATTACACATGTATGCCACCACACTCAGTTATTCATCCAACTCTTGGTCAGAAACAACAACCCAGAGAAGAGCTGGAGTACACAGATGTACTAGAGAGTGCTGAGGGCCTCAGTCAGTACATTTTGCAGAGGGACTGTGAATGCAGCTGGCGGGTTGAGACACCCAATGCAGGCGGTCACTGGTGAACCTCAGACATGAGCTTCTTCTGTTTCGTTCCTTACTATTGCCACACCTGGAGCTCTCTAGGTCATGTGGCGCACCACATTATGAATGTAATCAAAGCCTATCTGTGACAAAAAAATGCACTGCTCTGATGCTTGTAACTCCAGTGACACAGAACTCTCAAGAGTGGGTGGCATTAGAAGGTCTATTTCTCCCTCTGAAATACTTCAAGTTTGCTAGCCTTTCCTTCTGGCCTTAATTTTCCATCTTTCTTTAAATTTCTTTCTTTCTTTTTTTTTTTATCAGTACTGGGGATCGAACTCACGACCATGCGCTTGCAAGGCAGGTGCTTATGCTGCTGAGCAAAATCCCAGCCCCAATTTTCCATCTTTTTAAAAAATTTCTAAAAGCAAACTGTGATTTCAGTTAACAGAACACAGGAGTAAAGACAAGAAGTTGTCTTAGTAGCTAGCCGCTTCCAGCTGGCTGGTGAATCCTTTTCCGGCCTGGCCGGTGAGGTATGCAGGGAAGAAATGTTCCCCGGCCCCACCCACTCCAGCCCAGCCTCCTCAGTCTCTCCGTTAATTCCTGTCCCACAGAGGTTAACGGTGGCAACTGCTCCCAGGGGTCCTGGCTTTGGCCTTGACTCACCCCAAAGCCACTGGGTTGTGCGGTGCACACACCAGAGTCCTAGCCTGTCCCAGGTGCCAATGAGTCCCCACAGCCGAGGATTCCAACTGCCCCAGCCATCTGGACGCTCTGCCCTACAAACTCAGTTTAAAATCAGCCTTCATAGTCACAGGGAAAGCCACCCAGGGTCACTGCAGAGGAGACCTGGGTCTGCAGGACTCCCCCATCCTTTTACCACCACTGGGATCTGCTCTCAGGCCACGTCCTCTATGGATCCTCCTGGTTCCAGGAGCTGTGCACTACTGTGGACTGACACTGACATCACAATTGCTCTCACTCTAAAAGCAGAAGCGGCAGTTTATATTCCTGTTGGTTGAGTCCATTTTTCTGCTAAACAGGAAGCTCTCTGAGGCAGGACATGGACCTACCCGTCAATCCCCTGCACCCAGAACAGGCTCCTGCGGGGGGCTGTGTGCTGAATGGAAGACGTTACTGATTAGGAGCTGCTTAAGCCCCAAGGCCTCGGTATCCAGCCTATTCCCCTGCGGCCAAGGCCTGTAGGTGATGTGGGTGCTGGAGCCCCACTTCCCCTTGGGCAACCTAGCCAGACTTGCAGCTCAAGACGCAGGCACTAAGGGTCAGGAGGCAAAGCCACAGCTTTGAAATTAAACACTTGTGTTTTTTCTCCAAACACAAACCTTTGGTCATCTTCAACATCAAAGCCAACCTGAGCTCTTCTCTAGCACTGATTGGGCTCTGCTCAGAGGGGACAGCAGGCTTCACAGAACGAGAACAGAAGCCAAAAGGAGCAAAAGAGAGATCTATAGTTGGGACCAGAGGGACTGAGATGCCCAGCAGGGGAAAGGGCGACATCTCTGGCCAGTTCTAACCAACAGGGTCCCAGAGAGGAGCCTGCTCTGTAAGTAAACAATACCAGGCAAAAGTCTGCGGTGGAAGAGGCACTTTGTGACTCTCGCTCTCCCGGGGCTCTCCTGCCATCGGGAGGTGGCTAGAAAGCAGGTGCAGCACAGAAGGACTGTTTGGCTGGGACTTTACACCACAAATTGCCTCAAACTTGGACTCCTGAAATTCTCCCCAGAGAGGCCCTTCACATGGTCACAGATACCTGCTTCCAGGATGGATGGAAGAGAATGGTTGTCATTCAGCATCAGTGTCTCTGGACAGAACCACAGGGCACTATGAAGTAATTCAGTTTTATAAGTCCCCTTGTTCCCTTGCAAAGAGCATGACCCCACTATTGTATTGTCATAAAAACATTAGTACACGTTAATATCTTCAATACATCACAATTGCAGGAAGTGAAGATGCCCCAGTAGCACTGGATAAAATTGGAATACAAACAGAAGATTTGATAAAAGTATTGTGTCCATGTTGAATTTACTGAAGTTGATTGTCATGCTATGGTTAAATACTAGAGTATTCCTAGTTTTAGGAAACAGATACGAAAATATTCAAAGATAAAAGACTATGATGTATGTAACTTATCCCCAAATGGCTCAGACAAGAAACTATATAGACAGATAGAAGAATAAATGGAGAGAGAGAGAGAGAGAGAGAGAGAGAGAGAGAGAGAGAGAGAGAGAGAAACAACAGAGCAAATGCATTCATAGTAAATGAATCTGCACATGTAATTACAGATGTATTTGTACTGAGTTTATTTTATCTTATTTTTTGGATGTTGTCTATAAGATTGAAATTGTTTCCAAACAAGAAATCTTAAATTTGCACAATTTCTATACCATGCTTTGGGACCTACTCATTTTTATCATAGCATAATTCTGCAAAGACAGAAGAGATGCAGCTGTCTCTTGATCACTCATCGCCAAGGAGTTCTCGCCTTGTACGTCACCTTCTCTCCCCATGCTAGGGTAGGAACAGAGACCCACCACAGAGCTTGGTCCCCACTCAGGAGCCTGATGAATGGCCGGAGGTGCAGCTGGCTCCCTCCAGATTTGTAAAGCTGACTACACCCAAGCAGAGACAGTGTTAACTCACATGTCACTAGATGCCTCCTCACTGTACTGTCCTTCTCTCCTCTGTGCCCTCGCCCTGGGCAAGGGCTCTGTGTCTTTCATTCACCACGTTCAGGGTGCTGACTCCCATAGCTAAGTCCCTAACCCTTACACCCACCACCTCCTTAACAATTGTGTCTTGAGGCAGCTTGAAGTCACCCGTCTCTTCCCCTTTTTACCTTAACCTGTCTACACTAGGGTTCCTGCTGACAGAAAAAACACCACATGGTCCCTGAAGCCCTGTCTCGAAATATCTGAACATGTGTCAACACTAAAATATGCCCCCTCGCCGTCACACTCATCCTCCCATTCCTTCTTTTTAAAATAAAAATCATCATTGTCCCATCTATGGTGAATCTTGACTGTTAACTGTGCCTGGACTGAGAAATGCCTAGGGAATTGCTGAAGGCATGGTCTGCAAAGGTTTTTCCAGAGACGGCTGGCATGTGGGACAGCAAACTGAGGGGAGAGATGTACCCTGAATGTGGCCAGCACCAGCCAGTAGGTTGGGGCTCCCAATGGAATAAAAGCAGAAGAAAAGCTCACCAACAAAGCCCTCTCCTCTCTGTCTCTCTCTGTCTGTCTCTGTCTCTCTCTCTGTCTCTCTCTCTGTCTCTCTGTCTCTGTCTCTGTCTCTCTCTCTCTCCTTTCTAATTATCATCACATGAGCAGCCTTCCTCCACCATGACATGCCCACCATGTCTTTTGCCTCTTCACAGCAATGGAGCCAGTTTACCACGCACTGAATCATCCAAAACCATAAACCAAAATTACCCTTGACTCATTTTTTTTTACTAGATATTTTGCCACATGGATGAGAAGCTGACAGTCCAATCTCTAGAATCCTCCTCCTAATTACTTCCAGGACAAAATCCAAAAGGCCAGCAAAGTCTCCAACTCCTCCCAAAGCCTTCACCTAGCCAACTTCCGCTCACCTTCAACCCTAAGCCGACCTCTCTTTTCCTGGATGTTTGTCCCTCTCTTTACTAATCCGGTAGCATAAGTTATGCCAGTTTTTACAGCTGTATCCAGGTAGATTGAAGGAAAGAAAAGGAAAGTTCTGCAGAAAAAGACATGGAGTTAGAAGTGTAGAAAACTATACTAGGAAAATGGATGATAAGGACCAGTTTTACCCACGGTACTGCGTACTAAATGGTCAGCACACTGCGCACACTGTTCAGCTCTGAGATATGCACTGGGTGTACAATTCAGTTCAACTCTGATGCCAGAACCCAAACTTAGCACAGACTCCACAGGTTAAGGGCTCAGCCCATCTCCCCAATCCCCCCCCCCCACACACACATGCACACACATGCACATGCACAAAGAGAGAGAGAAAGAGAGAGAGTTGCTCTTCAAACTTCATTATATATAGATTTGGGGGGGGGGTCTTAGGGATTTTTGTTTCATTTTGTTTTCTGACAGGCTAGAGGTAAAACCCAAGGCCTCCAGTACACTAAGCATGGTTCTGCCACTGAGCCACCCTCCCTACTGGTCCAGAAATTTGTATGGAGGTTCTATATTTATGAAGGTTTTATATATATAGGGACTACTGAACAAATCATTGGTAATTGATGATTGACCGCAGTCTTGACACCTACCTCCCCAAAGAAAAGGCATAGAGTGATAGAACTGAGAGTTCTAACCCTCAGTCATGCCTTGGCCAAATTTCTGGGGCTTCCAGCCCCAATCCTGAAGCCCCCTTCAGCCCCTCAGCCAAAAGTCATCTCATAAGCACACCAAAGGCTCCCGTTAGCTGGGGAATTACTAGGGTTTAGCAGTTCTGTGCCAGAACCATGACCAAATACAGTGTACACTTCTCATTACCACAAGCAGTCAAGGAGAAGCGGCCTCCCCAAAGTGGTCATGAGATGACCTTTCCAGAACTGGTCAATCCTGTTCTCCCCAAGCTTCCCAACTAAACCCCTCATCCAAGAATGAAATGAGAAATCAACCCCAAAGGACTTTAGAATGGGGATGACAAGTAAACTGTTGGTCCTACTGGCCTTTCTGTGGCCTTTGATGCTCTCCAGGGCCATGTGGCACCACGTGGCCAGGTAGAAGCCAGGTAAAGGTCACAATGTGAGGAGGCGCACCTGGAAATTGCACTCTGGGCGCAAGTGAGAGAGGGAACAGGGGTCAGGACCCAGAAGATGAATCCTGGTGGAATCAGACTTCAAAAAGCCCTTAGAATCCACAAGCTGGAGGTCACCTTTTCTCAGAGTGTGTCAAACTCATTTGCTAGAGTGGCAGCAATCTCTTCCATCTCACATGCTCCATTCTTTTTTTAAATGAAGATTGAACTCAGAGCCTCACACATCCTAATGAACATTCTAACCCTTTACACAACTTGAGACAAAGTCTACGTTTCCCAGGATGACCTGTAACTTGACCTGTAACTCCAGGCTTCCAAGCAGCTGGAATACAGATATGCACCACTATGCATGCTCTCTTCCTGCATGTAAAGGGTCTTCCACACCCCAAGCTCACCCAGGAGAGTAAGGGGGACGAGAGTCGGCCTGAATCCCTTAGAACACTCGCCTTGGAGCTTTAAGCCACCAGACAGTAATTCCAACCGTGTAGGTGCTCAGAGCCACCGCTGAGGTCCCAGCCACAGCCACGGTCAACTGACAGGCTCCAGTGACCATGGCTCCAGCTGCGGTTATCCCCAGCCCTAAACTTCCAGGCCCTAAACCGTAAATGATAAACCATCCCCACTGAGTCCTGAGTTTCTGATCCACAGTATTCAGGAGCGTAACGAAATGGTTGTTTTATGCCACTAAGTTTGGGGTGGTTTGTTATACAGAAGTAGTAACCGGAACTCCCAAACTGTTAACAGACGCTATGCAAAAAAAAAAAAAAAAAAAAGTGGGGGCGCTGTACTTCAATGTTTGGCAAGTACTCAGCAAGACAAACACAAATTCCAAGCGAGGAGAGTTGTGCTTTCCAAAGGGACCTCTCACAGCCGTTAGCACACCGTGCACACTGTCCAGCTCTAAGATGGGGACCAAGGTATTTGGTGTTCTCTGAGCAACGTTCTCTGTGGGCTGTGCGTCGGCCCAGAGCTGAAGTCCGAGGAGTCTCAGGAATAAGTCATTTGAAGTCCAGAAAGATTCAGAGGACCGCCAGTCACACCAGGGCTCAGGACCAGAACTCCAGGCTCCCGACCCTGTGCAGACGCGGGCGGCGTCCCCTGCGCCCTCCTCCTGCTCCTCTTCCCACGCACTGCCGCTCCTGGACCTGGACCACACCTCGCACCCTCTTCCCTCCACCTGCTGCCTTCTCTCTGCAGCTGGAAAGCTGTGGGGAGGAAAGAAAGAAGTGGAAGGGCCTGGTAGCCACCAACCCTCGTCACCGCCACACGCTCCGGACACGCCCCGGGCACGCCCCACACGCCCCACGGAGCGCCCACGCGTACGTGCGCACACGCACCGCACCGCGCACCTCCGCGCGCTCCTCGCCGCGGGCCGCAGCCCGTGCGCCCCGCCCCGCCCTGGCCCCTGCCCGCTGTCGCCGGCTCCTGGCCGGTCCCTCCTCCTGCCAGCCCCGCCTGCAGCGAGGGGAACACAGCCCTCCCTGTCCCTCCTCCCGATATTTCCAGTAAAAGCACCTCGAACACAATCTCGCCGCCACAGCCCTAATTATGTGTGAAAAAGGGTTTTTTTTTTTAAAGCACAGAACCAAAGCAAACAAGCGCGCACAGAGGAGGCCATTCTCCTCCGCGGCCGGTGACCTCAGGCTGCTCGGCCGGGGCGCTCCGCCGCCCGCGCGGGAAGGCCGGCCAGACCCGAGGGAGGCACGGAGGCGGGTGCCCCGAGCCCCGGGCGGACTCGAGGGGCACGCAAGTGCCGGGGTGCTGCGGGAACACGGCTCCGGGGAGGAAGTTGGGGTCTCGGGGGCGAGCGGGAGGGAACTTTCCCAGATACAGATCCTTTCTTCACCCTTGGGCCTCTTTTACATTTTGTTTATTAATAAATAAATATTGTTTATTGTGTTGTTAAATATTGTTTTGTCTATTAATAAATATTGTTTGTTTATTTATTTGTACTGGAAATCAAACTCGAGAGCTCGCTTGCCAGGCAGGCACTGTGCCGCTGAGCTGTATCCCTGGCATATTTTAGTTTACTGTATTATTCCGGGGCTCAGCATAGTAAGAAAGGCCATCTGGTTCATGTTCAACCATTCTCCTTCCCCTCCTACACCGCCACTCCGCCCTCTCCACATGCTAGGCTGGCCTTCTTTCCTTTCCTTCTCCTTCCCTCTTTCCTTTCTCTCTCCCTCCTTCTTCCTTCCTTCTTTCCCTCCTCCCTCCCTCCTTTCCTCTCTCTTCCTCCCTTCCTTATTTTTCACCCTCTGGTACTGGGGTTTGCACTCAGGGCCTTCTTGAGCTACATCCTCAGCCGGTTTTTATCTTTTATTCTGAGACAGCCTTGTGCATCTGCTAAACTACCAGGCTGGGTATGAATTTACAGTCCTGCCTCATCCTCCCGGGGTGCTGAGATTACAACTGTGGCTCACTATGCCCAGACCAATAGCCTTTCTCTACATTTAAGTGCCTTTGATAAGACAGGATCATGTAGGTGCATGTGACCTTAATCTAGGCCGGTGGCACTGCGAGAGAGTCACTCTATTCTCAAACCTGTAATAGTGTCACTGTGTTTGGGAGACAGAGTCACGGTGGTTACACCGTCTCCTAGAGAGGGCCCCTGTATAACCAGGCAGCATGTGCCACCAGTTCCTCGACTCATTTGTCCTGTGACGGGGACCCAGGTTGTCTACAACTCCTTGCTGCACAATAACAAGAACCTGTGTGTCCCTTTATGTATCTTTGTGTGAAAGTCTTGGCCTTGTATATGTGCCCAGGATTTGGTTTGCAGACCGGTAAGGTGCACACCGTACGTGGTACACGCCCCCTGAATGCCTGTAGTTTTCACCAACCTGATGAGGGTCTGTTTCTTCCTCTCTGTAACACTTGATATTCTCCAGCTTGCTAGGAGTTGTCAATCTTTTAAATATAAAATGGTTGAACAGCTGTGGTGTGTGTTCATAATCCCAGCACATGGAAAGCTAAAGCAAAAAATTGGTAAGTTCCTTGACTACACTGGCAAGAACCTGACTCAAAATATGTCATCTATTTATATAAATGTAAAATATAGGAAAAATGGTGGGTTTTGTTTTAGTTTTTTTTTTTTAATAGGAATTGGGATAAAGTATCTCTTCTAAAGGTTCTTGACCATCTAGATTTTACCTTCTGTAAATTTCCCACTATGGTTACTTTTTGCTATTTTTCCAAGTTCACACACACGTGCAGTGCTGGAATTTGATGGGAACTGCTTTAGATGTAGACTAAAGGACAATTTATGTCATTACAATTGGTCATCCCATCCAGAATCATGGCCTCCCACTGAAATATACTGCAAGTTGAATATGTGATTTTTTAAAATTGCTTAATCACCATCTATGTTGCTATAGATAGCACAGGTCTGTCTCATCATTTATTCCTATATTCATTGAGGATCTTAATTTTACTATTTAGATGTATTTAAAAACAATATCTCAAATTTTTTTCAATAAAATTTTGTTATCATTGCAAATGTTATCTTATTTCCTGGTTGGTTTTCCTAGAGTAAATGTTACTGATTTGTTTTCAAGTTGATCCTGAATCTGGTAAGTTTGCTAAACTGTCTTATTAATGCCAGAGGTTTGTAGACTTTATTAGGTTCTTACTAGTTGATTATCTTATAAATAGTGATACTTTTGTCTTTTGCCTTCTAACTGTTCTGCCTAGTGTTTGTTTTTTTTGTGTTATTGCATGGGCCACATGCCATGTGCTGTGGTAAATAGCAAGTATTCTAGTCTTATTTGCAACACTAAAAAGTGCTTCCAAAGTTTTCTTTATGAGATTTTTGGTAGATAACATTTATCAAAGCAGATCCCATCTACTCTCAATCTTATAAGAATTTTAAAAATTATAAACAAGCTTGTAATTTATCAAAACCCACTTCAATAACTATTGAAAAGAATTGTCTCTGTCTTTGGTGTGTTTTTCCTCCTTTTGTCTATTAATGTGGTGAATTACATTGACTTTTTTTCCTTTTTCTGATGTTGAACTTTCCTTGCATTCCTTGGATAAACCCATTTTGATCCTGATGTTTTATTTATTTTTTAAAAATACATACATGTGTTAATCCTTTAGGATTTTCACATTTATGCTTCCGAAGGAAAAAGATCTATAAATTTTCTGTGGTTCCTCTGTCAGTTTTAGAATCAAGATTAGGCTAGCCTTGTGAAATCATTTTATTTCATTCTTATTTCTTAGAAAACTTGTGTAAGATAGTGTTTATCTGTCTCTTTAAAGGGTGCTATAATCATCTAGTTCTAGGGTTTTTGATGGGGGAAATATGATTATTATTTAATGTTTCATATTTATTTGTCTGTGCAATTTTCTATTTCTTTTTGGACCACCAAGGTGATTCAGTAGATTTCCACTTGTGTCTCGCCAGTCAGAAGTGAGCCTTGTCATCACCCCACTTGCAATGGGAATTAAGAAAACGGTACATATAATCCCAGCACTTAAGGATCCTGAGGAGGGTTTCAAATTCAAGTCTCATCTGGGCAACTTAGTGTGAGACGCTGTCTACAAATAAATAAATGGACGGGATGTAGCTCAATGCTAACTCCCCCTGGGTTTGATCTCCGGTATCATCACCAACACCAAAAAGCAAAAAAGAAACAGTATAACATTTCAACCTCTATAAAGAAAAGCCACAAAGAAGGGCAGAGAATACTTCAAGCACCTGCCACAGTCTCTAAATGACAAGTTGCTTGATTTTGCTTTGATTATAACCCAAACAATGAATTTAACTCATTTGCAATTATTTTAATTGCTAGTATTTTAGGGCTTATTTTAGCTGTCTTATTTTGTGTCTCCTGTATTTATCATGACACATTTTCTCTCTTCTGTGTTCATTGCATGGATCAGGTTCTCTTCTACTAGGTCGAAAGTGGTATATTCTATTTCTATGCTTCCGTTTGTCTCCTGCCACTTTTTAAGAACCATGCTTACGATTTTCATTATGAATTTCTTTCCTTTGGCACTCACTTCTTGCTGGCTGTCTACATCCGCTTTCCACTGTCCCCTCCCTGCAGTACAGATGTCATCTAGAATTGGTTCCTGATGGTAATAAGCCATTTTCTCCCCTTCTTTAAAATTTCTCCTTCAGAGAATGACAAACCTATATTATTTACAGTACTAATTTCTCATACCTTATTACTTTCTTCCACTGAGTAAACTGATGTCAATACAGTGCTTTTTTGTTCGTGACATGCTTTTGCTTTTTGTAAACTTTTAGCATTTGCTCCTGTGTTTAGTGTTCTAAGAACTCCCTGTCATGCATCTAGCTTGTGCATTTATTTGCTTTCAATCTGTCATCTTTTACTCCATGAACTTTAAAAATACAAGCTCTTTCCTCTTTCTTTAATTCTGTGAAATTCTTATTAATTGTTCGCCATTCTCCGTTTACTTTTTTTCTATCTAGCATTCTTATTTAATGAGCTCTATCATAGTGCCAAGCCCTTTTCCAGGTGGTGGAATTACAGCACTGGGCATAACAAGTTCCGCACAGAACTGGCTTGTGGCTGGGGGAAGTATGCAATAAACAATAACTGTACAGTACTCCACAGATGGAAATGCCCCAGATAAAAATAAAGTGGGATACAGGGGCTGAGAGTGGTGAGAAGGTAATGAACCCAGGACTAAACTGTGAAGATATCTGGAGGAGAGTGCTGCAGACAAGGGGACTTCAACAGCCTGGGCCAGGAGCCCAGCACGTGCCTGTCTTGGACAAGTAAGGAAGGGGAGGGAAGCCGGGGAGCCAGGTGGAGCCAGGTCAGGGCATCCTGGTGACCATGGTAAAGACATGAACCACGGCAAGGGAAGTCCTCAAGAGCTTTTGAACACAAGAGTCACATGAGCTGGATTTCTTCTTAAAAGACAGCCTGGCTGCCCCGGGGATATATAGGGAGCAAGGAGAAGGGCAAATTTAGTTAGGAAAAAGTGTAGTAATGCAGTCAAGTAATGAAGGTGGCCTGGACTAGGCAGATGGGAGTGGTCAGATGCTATATATATATAATTTTTGTACCAGGGATCAAACTCACACCCTCATACTTGCCTGGCAGGTGCTGATGTCACTGAACTAAATCCCCAGTCCCAGATGCTGAGTATATTTTAATAGTGACTCTAATAGGATTTACCAATCATTGGATTTGGGCTGTGAGAGGAAGACAGGTGGACACTCATGACAATTCAAGGTCGTGAGGTGGCCATGACATTGCAAGCATTGGATCCAGGCCCAGCAACGTCTAATGGGAAAAGGAGATTATCTCTTATATTTCCCTCTCAAAGGCTAGGAACCCTTCCCAGCAACCACCCCAGAATTCTCCTCCTGTCTCGCTGGCTATACAGTAGTGTCACATAATGGTGCCTTTCCCATCATTGGCAAGAGACCAATACAATCTTAGACCAGCAGTTCTTACAGCATGACTAGGGACCCCTTTCAGTAGGCCTGTGAGGTCAAAGTTCATAATTATATCAGAAATGTAATTATGTAGTTTCCTGTTTTTATGCTCATTTTCTCATGAAGGAACAGTAGAGTTTTCCAGAGGTTGCCTTATCAATGATGATGCCATGGCTGTAACAATGCAATAGATTATGTGTACAACTGAGTGGCCTATAATTGTATAAGAAAAGTTGGCTTAGAATACAAATATATATTTTTTTTCAAAGATGAATTTAGTTTGTCTAAGTGCTCCCAATGTGCTAAAGTTACATTCGTAATAATCTCTAATCTCATGATCATCCAAGAATGTATTACCCTGAAAGCTGAATTTTCCTTGCATTTATAGGAGACAGAGGAAGCATAATTTGTGGTGTTACTTTGAAACAGTGTTTGTTAAGTGGTTAAAAACTTTACTGAATTTTTACATTTTACTTGCACTTATATTTTGGAATTTGATATTTCCTTCTGAAGTAAAACAAGCTAATTTATAAATGTATTATCTCATATTTAATGATAAATCATTAGCCTTTAAAACAATACTTAGAAGCCAGGTGTGGTAATGCATGCCCATAATCTCAACACTCTGGGAGGCTGATAAGTAGGATCATAAATTTGAGCCCAACCTGGACAACTGAGTGACTGAATGAGATCTGGACTCAAAATTTTTAAAAAAAAGTTTTAAAAGGACTGAGAATGTAGCTCAGTGCTAGATTGCTTGAGTGAGGTCCTCGGTTCAATCCCCAGCACACCCCCCCCACACACACACACACACTGGTGGATTGATCACTGGTGCAAAATTTGTAACACCCAGCTGAACTGAATCAGTGTGGTTCTGGGTGTGCTTGGCTCACCTGAGGATTGTTGCTAGCAACATAAAAAGGAGAACTGGAGAGGAAGAAGTGTTGCTGGTTTTCCTGTTGCCATCAGTTCTCCTGGAGGAGCTTGTCAAGCTTCTTTTTCTTTTTTTTTTTTTTTGTCTTTTTCATTTTTATCGGTACCAGGGATTGAACTCACGACCATCTGCTTGCAAGGCAGGTGCTTATGCCACTGAGCTAAATCCCCAGCCCCTAAGCTTCTTTCTTGATATGAACTTGGCTGTTACTGTCAGAGGAGCTCAGGACCTCGCTGTCACTGAGGATGGCTGTGGTACCTTTCAGGGAAACCCTGCTCCTTACTTTGAGCGTTGCTTCCTGGCTCCAGCACAGAACCTTCAAGCTACTGGCTTTGATCCTGGCACTGTCATGGGCTCTAGGTCTTCGGCTAGACTCATGCAGGACATTGTCATGCACTCAGCTGGATTCTTTGGGTCTTCCTGTGTGGACAGATTTCCTGCACTTCTTTTGTTGTTGTCATTGTTGTTGGTTTTGTATTTGACCCACTGAGTGACTGTTATAAAATAATACTATCAATTATGTGTCCTGTATTATATTGTTTTCCTTGCAAACCCTGACTCCAACACACATTCAGGCATTTGGAGCACAAAACTGAAAGAGACATCACTTTCAGCTGTAGCCAATACCAGGCTAGCAGAATGAGAGCTTCTTTGTCTCTTAAATCTTGCGACCTAGGCATCTCACTTGCTGCACTCTGGCGTGGCCCCTGATATAAGGCCACGTTCACTGGTGTATGAGTTTAAGACCAGAGTCAGATAAAAAGGTTCTATGTATTTTAAGCAGAAATGCTATCAAGCTCTTAAAATGCCAAAAATAATTTGTTAAGAGTTTTCCAAGCTGGAAATAAAAATGTCACAGAAGCATTTTACAGAGTAAGTAATGCAAGTTGCACTGACTGAGAAGAGACAACTTAAATCTCACACAGTTGACACTGCCATATGCCTGCGGAATCAAAACCCTGTAAAAGAAATGACAGCGGGCGGGATTTAGCTCAGCGGCATTAAGCGCCTGATTGCAAGCAAGCGTTCGTGAGTTTGATCCCCAGTGCCAAAAAAAAAGTGACAACACTGGTCTTTCCTACATGAAAGCAATTTGTCAAATTAAAGATTCACAAGCAAACATAAAGCCTAAATAAATGTCTCTTTGGAAGAATCGTACTTTTGCCTTACACACAGATAGATGTAAAGATGAGACTAGATTGACCATTCCACTGATAATCTCTTTGTACTGGTCAGCTTTCCATTACTGTAACAAAATACCTGAGATTTTTGTTATAATTTATCTAAAGAGTAAAATTTTACTTGGCATCACAGTTTTGGAGCTTCTACTCCAAGATATACAGACGTGTTTCCTTTAAGTCTCTTGTGGGGAGCACATCATGAGAGTCATGCTCAGGGTAATTCTGTGTGACAACGCCACATACTCAAACAAATAAATGTGTCCTGCATTAGGCAAGGAAGAGTGTACAGAAAACAGCAGGCATCTTGGCTGCTTCAAAGTTCAGTGATGACCTATGATAAAGCACTCATGCAGGTGTCCAAGTTACAGATTACACTAGCTGCTTTTCACAGAAAACACCATTTTTTATTTTATGAAAAAAGAAAACAAAATTTCATAGCAAAATAAGAGAATAACTATTGTTAATAGTTACTACACTGTGTATCATCTTCAAAGTAATTACTCAGCATACAAGACACAGACCCAAAAGATTTGTGCACAGAAGAAACAGTTAACACAAAACTTTCTTCTCAACAAACTAAAATAAGCTAGTAGTATAAATGAAACAAGTTAACATGTATTAAAATACTTTTGAAATGACAGAATAGATAATTTGGGCAAGTACTTGAATTTCTTGGGTCTTCTAATACATATATATTTAGGATTTCTCATGTAAGAGAAAGCACATGATGCTTAAGCTTGTGTGTCCAACTTATTTCATCTAATGTTATGTTCTCAAAAAATTATGGTCTCAAATAGCATCCATTTACCTATGAATGCCTCAAGATTATCATGCTTTCTGGCAGTGTAGTACTCCACCCTATATAAATGCAATATTTTCCTTACCTGTTTTTCTGTAGATGAACTGCTATGCTGTTTCCAAGATCTAGCTAGCATAAATTATGCTGCTATAAACATGGATATGCATATATCTCTATAATATGATGTTTTAGCTGTCTTCTTTTGGGAAGACAGCTAAGTCAAATGGAATTTCTATTTTTAGTTTTTTGAGAAATTTCTATAATGCTTAGACCAGTTCATATCCCCACTAATGATATAGTAGAGTTCCTGCCCCTGCCACTATGCTCACCAGCATTTGTTATTATTAGGGTTTTTTTATGATAATCACTCTTCCTAGGGTAAAATGGTATCTTGGAGTAGTTTTAACTTGCATTTCTTTCATGGTCACTGAAGAGATTTTTTTTGGTATCAGAGATCAAACTCAGGCAGGCACTTATGCCACTGAGCTGTATCCCCAGCCAATGATCAGATTTTTTAATATGTATTTATTGAGCAGTTGTACCCCTGAGAAATATCTATTCATTTTGGTTTCTCATTTTTGTTGGGTCTTCTATTTTGAGCAGTATAATTCTTTTTATTTCTTTATATAAGAACATCATTTTTATATGAAAGAACAATAATCAAATAGTTATTGAAATTTAATATTCAGCAGATTTTGAAATTTATTCAAAATGACCAGGCATTTCAAGGGAAACCACTGATGGTATTTGTGACCAATAATAAGATTAAAACTTTCAGACAAAGCTTGCAATTTTGGAAAACTTGTCTCTGACACCATAAGCTTGGTAGTTTCCCAGTACAGATGTTTGATGGTGACGCTGACAAACATGATTTTTTTGGTGTTGTGTAGTTAAATATGTCAACACTGGAAAGGGACACATAAACCACAGTTCTGCAAATGATCACAGTGAGTAGAAGAAGATCCATTCAGTATGCAACATACACATATTTTAACGTAGCCCCTGTGAGAAAATGCACCAATCTCATTAGAGCCATTACAACTAAACTTGCACCAACTACCTCTTGTTAATTTTTGCTGTAGTAATAGAAAAATCCACATTTATTTTAAAAGGCTATTTTTCCTTTTTTCAAATCAATATATGTGTGTGATACATGCTAAGTCTATCCATCACTAGGAATTGGTAATACACATATCTCATCCTGGCTCTTTTCACTTCCTTTCCCTTCCCTTCCTTCTGTTTCCCCATTCCTAACCCTCTGATTCACTGATCTTTTATACCATTTTTTAGTCTCAGTTTCGTGAGTTTCCACTCTGATCTTTATGTTTTTTCTCCTATTAGTTTAGATTTGCATCGTTCTTGTTCTTCTAGGACTTCGGAGATGTATGATTAGGTTATTTATTTTGGGATCACGCTATCCTTTTTACGCATGCATTTACTGTTATAAACTTCCCTCTTAGAACTGCCTTCATTGAGTCCCGTAGGATTTGGTATATTGGGTTTCCATTGTCATTTGATCCATGAACTTTTTTATTTCTTCCCTGATTTCTTCCACTAATTATTCAATAATATACTATTTAATCTTCATGTATTTGCATTTTGTTGGCCTTCTTTTCTGTTGATTTCTAGCTTAAATCCTCTATGATTTGGCAGTGAATTACTTTGTTCTTTTTTTTTTTTTTTTTTAATACCTGGGATCAAACTCAGGGCCTTGTGCTTGCCAGGCAGGCACTTGTGCTGCTGAGCTAAACCCCAAACCCCACATTCTTCTGTATTTATTTAAGCATCCATTATGGCCTAAGATATGATCTATTTTGGGAAATATCTTACCTGCTGCTGAGAAAAATTGGCATTCCATTGTTACAGATATCGTTTAAGTCTATTTGTTCAGTGATGTGGTTCAGCTTTAATGTTTCTTTGTTGAATTTTTGTCTGATCGACAGGTCTAGTTGTGAGAGAAGAATATTAAGGTCACCCATTATGGTTGTATTGGTGTTTCTCTGTCTTTTTAAGTCCAGTAGTTTTTGTTTTACAGGGTTGAGTATTTTGACATTCAGTGCATAGATATTCACAGTTGTCTCTTCTTGTTTGTTTCCCTCATGCCATGTTGTAAGCAATCTTTGTCTCTTTTGATCACCTTAGGCTCGAAGTCTGCTATATGTGAAAACAAGATAGCTACTCCCGCTTGTTTGGGGGCTCTAGCTCAATAGAGTATCATTTTCCATACTTTGACTTTCAATTTATGCACTTCCTTTTGGATTAGATGTGTCTCCTGTAGATAACGTACAGTTGCATTTTGTCTTTTGGTACAATCTCCCAGGCTGGATTTTTCTTGACTGGGGATTGAGACTTTCGACATTGAGAGTTATTATGAGCTATTATTGACTCTTGTCAATATTTTTTCCAGTGCTGCTTCCTGTATTTATTTTTTCTTCTGTCTCATTACTCTCCCAGTAAGATGTATACTTTCCTTTGGGCTCATCCCTGCTGGTAACAGTCCTGTCTCTGTCTAGGACAGCACTCAGATTTTTCTGTAATGCTGGGTCAGGTGCCATGTACTTCTTTAAGATTTCTTTGTTGTGAAAAGTCTTTACCTCTCTATCAATTTCAAAGGCTTAATTTGCAGGATATAAAGTCTGGGTTAACAATTTTTTTTCTTTGAAAAACTTCAAGTTCTCCTGGCTTTTAAGGTTTTGGTTGAGAAATTCATATTATTCTGATATGCTTGCTTTTTAGGTTACTTGCTGGTTTTTCTCTAAGAGCTGTTAGTATTTTTTCCTTTTTTTGAATTTCTGAAATTTTGATTATGGTATGTTGTGGAAATTTTTTAAACTGTGGCTATTTGGGGCTCTTTTATTGTGGCTATGTGGGATTCTATGTGCATCTTGTACTTGAATATTGAATTCTTCCCCTGGATTTGGAAGTTTTTCTGCTATGATTTCAGTGAATAAATTTTTTATACCTTTGAGTCATCTAGCTTTTCCTTTATTCCTATAATCCCCAGGGATTCTTTCTCTCAATCTGGTGGCTGTTGGATGCAGCTTGCCTGATGTCTTGTCATTTTTAGGGTATTACTGAGTTTGTGATCTACCACATCTACTCTGTCTTCTGTTTTTGATGCTATCTCCTCACATTGTTCCAGCCTACAACCCACGTTTTTCATTGAATTTTTCATCTCATGTTTTTCAGTTGATTTTCTCTTTACACTTTCTAATTCTTTACTAAAGTGGTCATTTCTATCTTACATTGTCATATTCAATTCAATTAGCTTATTGTTTCTCTTTTTAAGTTCATCGAACATTTTATTGCTAAAATCTTTGTTGGTTTCATTAAATTCTCTTTGATCTCATTAAACATCTTACACATTTGCTGATATGCTTCTTCTTTTATCTCGTCAAATATTTCAACTATTGGTTTCCGAGATCCTCATCTATAGCTCCTTCTACTTCAATGTCCATGAGATCAGCTCTGGGGAAGTTAGGAGGTTTTGAAGACATCTTGTTGCCTTGCTCTCTCATGCTGCTATGATCTCTGGCTGTGGGTCAAAGCTCAGTTAGGGTAGAGAATCCATCACGGCTGTGGAGATTAGAAGATTCCGTCTCCCTGTGATGTGCCCTTGGGTCTGGCTATGTTTTGGTGTTTATACCTCTGTTCAATTTATTCAGCACAATATTTGAGGATCTTCTTTCTTTTTTTTTTTTTTTTTTTGTCTTTTTCATTTTTATCAGTACCAGGGATCGAACTCATGACCAGGCGAACTCATGACCTTGCAAGGCAGGCGCTTATGCCGCTGAGCTAAATCCCCAGCCCCTTTGAGGATCTTCTTAGTGTCCACTCTCCTTCTAGGAGCTTGATCTCTGGCACCACAGAGGGAGGAGACAATGAGCTGCAATGATGTTGATTTCTCAAAGATAAGCAAGATACTGGCATCCACTCCTAACCAATGAAATGCCATCATTGGCAATAGAAATCAGCAGAGCCAAAGACAAACCAAATATTGACATATCATAAGAACCAATAATAAAACTACATCTATACCATCCTTAACAATAGAAAAGAGATCTGCATAATAATTTAGCTTCAAAGACAAACCAAATATTGACATACAATATATATTAGAAGCAAAACTATGCCACTATTAACAGAAAGGAATCTAGCAACAATAGAATAGTCCTCTAAGTAGCTAAATATTAATAAAGCCTAATAGTAATAATTGGAAGAGGAAGGAACAAATGAAAAAAGTAAAATTTGGAAAAAAGAAAAGGAATACAAGGAAAGAATAAGTGAGAAGGAAAAGTCCAATAAAAGAAAGTTAATAGAATTAAGTAACAGTAACAGAAAGTACAAGAAAAAGAAAACTAAGAAAAAATAATAAAAGTAGAAAATTTTAAATACAGAAAAAAATAAAAAGACAAAAGAAGAAATGAGTCCCAAAACACCCCTCTACGTGTTGAGTGACTGTTTTCTTTTTAGGGCCTGTGGTTTTGGATATGGGTGAAAGACAATGAATCACAACTAGGCCTATTTTGTTTACAAGCCCACCTCTTTCTGTGTGAAAGCTAAGTCCTGTCCTGTCTCTCCTGCTGGACATAGTCAGTCAATGGTGTAGTGTCTGCCTTAGAACTGTATTCACTCCAGCCACTTAGTGTCTGTGTCCTTCTGTGTGCCCTAAGTCACTGCTATTTCCAGCAAGCTTTAAAACCTTTGGGATCATGCAAGGGCCCCTGTGCTCAGAGGTCACTCTGTCTCTACACCCCAGGATGTGGCAAGTGTCCAAGTCAAGCGTACCCCTGATCACACTGACAGATGGGAAAAGCAAACAGACCACTGGGCTCTTTGCTGGAAGTATATGGGGAGGCAGGCAGCCCACTGGACTTAATATAAGCACTTTCAGATCAAGCCCCCTCAGGAATATGACACATGACTGGCCTGGCCTCTCCAAGGAACGCTGTATCCTTTACCATCTGAGCTCACTATTCCTTAAGCTTCTCAGGGAGTTTTCAGCTATCCAACTCCTTCTCTATGGCTCTCTCCTGTGGGTGTCTCCCACCCAGTCACTATGGTAGGGCATGAAAGGAATCACTTTTACAGCAAAGCCCCCATCCCGTATAGATTTTTCTTGGGGCTGGCACTGCCAGCCCATTGTTTCCCCCTGGAGTTGCCCATTCTGTGTTTGCAGAGCCAGGACCTCCTACCTGGGAACTGAGGAGCCTGACTGTTTTTTCCTTTTCTCTGCACAGTAGGAAAACTATGGTAAGGAAACCTCAGAGACCCTGAAATGTAATTGTTCTGTGACTTCTGGTTCCTGGAGCAGTCCAGTCCTAAGCAATAAACCTCCTCCCAAAATGTCTCCTGATTACGTCATTGCCAAATATGGCGGGCATGGCTGTAAATTTCTTTCCCAATTCTAGTCTAAATGTGAAAAGAATCATTTTTAAAGCAAAACCCCCATACAGTATTTGCACTTATAATAATCACAGATTTTTCTTGGGGCTAGCACTGCCGATCCATGTTTCTCCCTGGGGTTGCCCATTCTGTGTTTGCAGAGCCAGGACCTCCTCCCTGGAAACTGGGATCCTGAATACTTTTTTATTTTCTCTGCATTGTCTTCAATTTCTCCAGTTTCTTGTAGTTTTAGTTCCCTGTCAGATGTTTCTTGATTCCAAGAGCTCTACTTCTTCACGGTTATTTTTCAGGTATCTGACTCCAGGCGACAGAAAAGTTTTATTTTGCCTCCAGTCTCTGAGCCACCATTTTTAATCTCCTTCTGAAAGGGCTATGAAAGGAGCTATTTCTCTTTTATGACTAGGTATTCTCACAAAATTTTTTGTGTTAAAACATATAGTAATTTCTTATAAAAATATATAGCATGTCACTCAATGGATCTACTGTTCTTTTTAAATAGGCTAATAAAATTTTTATTCTGATTTAATTTCTGATATGGTGATATTGATTAATATAAATAGAAGGACTTTGGGCTTTATTTTCACATTTGATGGGCTGTACACCCACATCCTAACAGGGTTTGAGGAAGTCACATCTCACAGAATGGTATGAAAATCCAATCATCAGGTTTATGAGTCACAAAAGAATGAAGGGTACTTCTTTGTTTTTTTTCTTTTTGTTTTTCTGTAATGCTAGAGATAAGAATCATGTGAACTCACATGAAGCAAACACTCTATCAGAGATGTACCTTTAGCCTGAGACTTCAAATTTTAAGAGTATCCTGAGACTGAAGCTTTGAGAACCACTGGCTAAAATCCAATCACACTTCACCTTCTGGGCCAGAGATGGGTCTAGCCTCCCTGAAGCACAGGGATGCCTAACAGGAAAGGGGCCTGCTAAGTCTCAGTTTCCCCAAGGCAGGTGAATGTGCAGGTACCACGGTAGCTACAGTGGCGACAGGGTGAATTCTGACCTTTTTGGGTACTCCTGGGACAGCTCTTGCCAGCAGCTGCTGCATGAAGCCCAGTACATGTTGTAGTAGATGAGTAGAGTGCGGGACAGGGGACCTTTTCCTTGAGAACAAGGAAGCTTTGTGAGCCCAGGGCATCTGCTCTGCAGTACTGCATGGCCTCTTGTCCACATGGGTGACCCCCTGACCACACAGATCCTTTTCAATGAAGTAGATCATTTTGCCTCCTTACTCCACACGCCCATCTCATTTTTTCACCGCATTTGCAAAGTAAAAAGACACAGGCAACAATTTAGTTCTCCTGCCTAAACATACATAGCACTTACCTATTCAAAACTCTGAAAAATCCAGTGTATGCAGAATAAAGCCCAGAGTTTGGGCAGGCATTTAAAGATTTCCACATTGTGGCCCCAACTTGCATTACAAGCCTTCCAGAATAAATTCAACCTAGTGGCAAACAGCAAGCCCTCTGGAGAAGGGATACCTGGATTCAAGACCCACTTTTCCCAGCCATGGGCCAGTGAGTGACTCAAACAGTGTCAGTGGCTCTCTGGTTGAGCTTGCAGTCCTTATTCATAGCACTTGCTAATTTACACAGTATCTTGGTTAATTTTCTCTCATCGCTGAGACAAAGTACCCAACACCCAAAATTAAGGAGGGAAGGTTTACTTAGCTCACAGTATGTGGAGGTTTCATTCACACTTGGCTGGCTCCAAGGCAGAGTGACACGTGGCAGTGGAAGACTGCAAAAGCAGCAAGAGCAAAAGGGGATGAGCAGGGAGAGAAGACTCTTTCTGTCTTGTGTGTTGTATGTAGGCTACCCACCCCAGAATGGATGTAGCGCTCACACCCATAATCCCAACATTGGACCATGAATCAGTCACAAATTCTAGAAACCTGCTCCCATGACTGCATGAGGCTTTGGGGGTACATCCAGTCATAAACCATAACACACAGTAAAAATACTTCCACTGTGGTCGATTTTAAATTTCTAAAGTGACATTACTAAATTCAGAGCTGAGAGGAGACTCTCACAACTGGTTCTCAAGACACAGTATAAGCTGGATGCAGAACTCCACTGAGCTTTGAGCAGGTCACCTACTTATCCGGAGACAGCTTTCTCCTCCCTCATGTGGGATAATGACAGTCTAGTTGTGGCCCTATTTGAAAGATCTAATTGTACGGTGCAGTGGTTCTTAAAAGAGCAACATCAGAAACATCTGGAGAGATTGCCTCTTTTGTTTCTTGTTCCTCAGCCTGAGAGGACATGTTTTGTATCCAAAGGTGATCCTTGACCCAATGCTAGAATATTTCAGAGGTGTAATGCAAATTTAAAGAAAGAAGAAATAGCACTGATAGAATTCTAACTGGAGAAGAAAAGGATCAGGGAAAGAAAGGATGGTGTCCAGGAAGGCAAATCTAATAAAAATTAATAACAATTCATCCTGCTCTGTCTTAGCCTATCGTATTACTGTTAATCTTTTTAGAGAAGTTGCTCTCAAACTTTGTAAGATAAGAAATTACTAGGAGAACTTCAACAAAAATATACTGCAGCCTGGATTGCACATCTACAGATGCTGGCTGAATTGGTCTAAGATACAACTTGGCCTCAGGAGCTCTAAAAGCTCTTCAGGTGATACCCATGTGTAGTCAGGGCTGATCACCACTAGTTCAGAGCAGTCAGAACTGCGGCAGCTGCCTCCTTCTCCTCCATCCAGGTTACAACCTCTTCCAAGGCTAACAGCGCTTGCAGGTGTCCGTGGGCCCTCCTGGAGGAGAACAATCACTGGGGCTCCTTCCAGCAAGGCTCCAGGCCAGGTCAGAAAGAAAACCACACAAAACTGAGTTTGGGTGACACTTCCGGGGTCCGGGAGCTTTGGCTCTTTAGCTGGGTTTGCACATTTTGAGGCCAGTCAGGCTGGCCTATATTTCCAGAGATGCTGATTAAGTAAGAGAGGGAAGGCTAAATGGTTTAAGGTGTGGTGTGAAACTAGGCAAGAGGGACAGTCAATTCTATAAGGGGAACCAACCCAGACAGCAAACAAACAAGGCAGGGTAGACTGAGACCAAGTCATGCGGAGGGCGCAGCAGTCACAGGGCTCCAACGGAGCCAACAAGTTTTCTCACTGCACCTCCAGAGATCAAAACTTTCCACTAGGGACAGAACATTTGGAGACAGCGTGACATGGCCATCACAAGACAAAGCAAGAATGTCTACAAATACCATCCAATGGTGTCAAAATACGATCCACAGACAGATGAGTGGATAAATTGTGGCAAGATACACAATGGAATACAAAAGGAAGGAAATTCTGACACATGTGTCAATAAGAATGAACATGCAGGACATTATGCCAAATGAAAAAGGCAGTCACAAAAGGACAAATATCCTGTGATTCTTGCATGAGATAGAACAGCCAGATTCGGAGACAAAATGGCAGTTTCCAGGGTTGAAAGAAAAAGTTGCAATGTAACAGGTAGAGTTTCAGTTTTGCAAAATGAAAAAGATTCTAGAGATGGATGGAGGTGACAGTTGCTCCTCATGAATGTACTTTCTGCCGTTGAGCTATACACTTCAAAGTGGCTCTTAGAAATCTTATGTACATTTTATCACACTTAAAAAATGGATATTTCAGAGATATATTTATCAAAAGCGAGGTAAGACATATTGTTCTAGACACTTCCTGTTCACTCTGTTGATGGACAAAGGGTTCCTACCTCCCCACTCCTAAAAAACTACGAGACTGTTGAACATAGAAATCCCCACATCAGACAAATGAGATGACAGCAACTTCTTTGTCACATTGTCTCACCACCCAGGGCGAGAAGTCACCTTGTAAGAGCCCCATGGCTACTGTACTGGGAGCAGAGAGGATCAGCAGGGTTGTGGGTGACAGACTTTGTAGTAACAGGAAGTGAGGTGCCCCTGGGTTCCCATAAGAGATGCGCATTGTTTGCTTGAATAATTCCATAGTGTGGCAGAAAACTGGAGCCATTAGAAGAGGATCTGGCTGAGTGCAGCTGGTCTGGATGACGGGGTGTGGACAGATGTTCCTACTGGGTGGGAGGACACCTTAGGCTAACAACTACAAGTCTCAAAGATCTCAGGGTAAAACCTGAAAGTTTAGGTCTTGAAATAGAGCTGCACCCTATAAATTGTAAAACATACTAAGAAAAATTAAACCAGGTATGATGACTCACGTGTGTAATCCAGCACTCAGATGACCATGAGTTTGAGAGCAGCTGGGCTACATAAGCAAATTCAAGGCCAAGGGCAGCCTGGACTACACAGCGAGGTCCTGTCTCAAAGAAAGAGAGAAAGAGAGTGAGTGAGAGAGAGAGAGAGAGAAGAGAACAGAAGAGGAGAAAAAAAGAAAATCTAAATAAATAGAAAGATTGATATGCAATATGCATGGAGAATATTTAATATTGTTACAATGTCAATTCATCCCAGATATAACCAATTCAATCCCCATTAAAATCCCAGAAGGCACTTTTAAGCTGATTTCCAAACTTACATGGATAGTAAATGACCTTAAAGAAGCCAAACAATCTAGCTTTTTCAAGTCAAAATATAAAACAACAATAACGAGAAAGTATGGCCTGGGGGAGAACAGATATTAATAGAAGAGGATGGAGAGAACAGAAATACACCTATATGTTGATTTTTAACAAAGGTGCCATGGCAAGTGAGTGGGAGGAAAGGGTCTTCCCAACAAAGGTGCTAGAGAACTGAACATATATAAGAAAAACTAAACAAAATAAAACCCTAACTTACAATGCACATAAGTTTAAAACGCTAAAATTTTTCAAAGAAAATCTTTATGATTTGAATTTCACAAGAAACAAAACAAGAAACATTGTTTTGATAGATTTCCTAGGAAAACAGCTGGCCTAGGAAATCTAGCTGGCCTCAGATTCCCAGATAGAATTAAAAAAAGGAAAAATTTTGAAAATCCAAGCATGATTAAAGTTAAGGACTTCTGCTCTTTATAATTCACTGTCTTGGTGATAATAATGAAATTCCATTGATAAGGAGAAAATATTTGCAATACTTATATCAACAAGATTTGTATTCAGAATATATAAAGAACCCTAAAAGATAAATAGGTTAAATACTAGCCACATACACACTAAAATACATTCAGTGAGCAGATATTTCAGAAAAAAGACATACAAATATTCAAAACACACACTAAAATTTTTCAGCATCATTGGTCATTAGCAAAAATGTAAATTAAAACCACAGCGAGGTACCTCTATACATCATTTAAATAAAAATTAAAACTAGCAAAAATCAGATATGGACAAGAATATCAAGAAACAGAATTCCATTGTTTATTGGAACCATTTTGAAAACTTCTTCTGTAGTTTCTTATTAGGTTAAACATACACTTATCCCATAATCCAAAGATCTTATTCCCAAGATATCTATACAACACAAATAAAAATATATGTACACACAAGTGCAAGGGCAAACATGTTCATAACAGCTTTACTCAGCACATTCTGAATCTAGACATAATTCAGACATCTGTCGTTAGGTGAAATTGACAGACTGCAATGTATTCCGATTACAAAGGTAAGAATGGGAAAATCAAGCAGAGCAGAAGTTAAATAGATAAAAATGCATCCCACACGCATTTGTTTCCCAGTGCTATAGCAGTACATTATCACAACCTTCTTGGATTAAAACAGTAGAAACTTACTTCTTTTACAATTCTGCAGGCCAGAAATCCAAAATTATGTAGTGGGCAGGGCCACACTCCATCCAGAAGCTCTGGGAGTGAATCCCTTCCTCGCCTCTCCTAGCTGCTGGTGGCTGATGGCATTTCTTGTCATATGCTGGCTTTTACTTGCCTCATTCCAGTATGTGCTTTTGTCTTCACATAGCTCTCCTTGCACATGCGTGTGTGCACGTGGGAGTGTGCGTGCGTGGCATGTGGCACTGATTTTCTCTTTACCACTCCCTACTAAGGAACCTTTGTGATGGCATTCAAGGCCCACTTGGATAATTCGGAATCATCGCATCTTAAAATCCTTCATTTAACCCCACATGCCAAAAGACTTTTGTAAATGAAGTAACATTTACAGATTCCAAGTTTAGGGGTATGAAAACTTGAGAAGCAACATTTAACCCAGTGCATTATATGGTCCCATTTCTATAAGATTCTAGAAGACGTAAAACTAATCCACAGTGTCAAAAAGCAATGGTGGCCTGGGGCCAAGGAGGAGGAGATGGCAAACTGCAGAGGGGAACGTGGGGCCTTCTGGTCAGCAGAAAATGCTCTATGTCACGGTAACTGTGATGGTCACATGAGTGTATAAACTTACCAAACTGTGCCTTTACAGTAGACATATTTTACTACACACAGCTGAAGTTTATTTTAAAAGAGAGAGTAGATTTGGGGAAATAATCTTGGCAAGTCTGATTCAGCAAGTCTGGGTTATATATTAAACAAAATATCTGGATACTTAAACCTGGAAGGCCTCTGGAGAGAGAGAGAACTCTGGGAGCTGGGGAAAGGCCTACACCTCCCACTGCCTCTGTGTGGTTCTGCAGACCACTAAGAAGCAGGTGCAGAGCTGGAGGAGCCTTCGGGGAAGTCCTTCCTACGGGGAGCTCAGGCTGTAGGGGAGCACACCCATACTTCCACACTGCATCAGGCAACCATGACAAGAACAGAGTCTCAAATGAAGCTAAATTTTGACTGTAGAGACTGATAAAAGTTCTCAGGATGAGATAGCATTTGGGCTGGGCCTTGATGATAGGGCAGAATTTTGACACATGGAGGGTCAAGACCAGCCATCTCCTGCTCATGTCCCCTAATGCCCTTTGGCTTCTGTGTCCCCCTCCACCCACCTCAGGATGTTGGGCCCCTTCAGGATGACCTCTCCCAGGAACTCTCTCTTGCTTCTTGTCTTCCTGTCATTTGCCCAGGCAGACCATGAGCTAATCATACTAATCCTTTCCCTGGATTCTTCAACAAATCGATAAGTATGAGTCAGCTTTCTTTTGCTGGAAAAAATATCTGACACCCACAGCGTAAAGGATAGGTTCCTTTGGCTCATGACTTCAGAGGACCCAACCTTGCAAAGCTGTAACACCAGGGCAGAAGGGCATGGCAAAATAGTGGAGCATCATAGTGCACAGTGGCCAAGAAGCAGAGCAGAGATGCAGTGCCAGAGGAGAAGAAGGGTGAGGGGTCAAATATAGTCCCCAAGGTCAGGCCTCCTCGACCCACCAAGGCCCACCCAGCAGTGCACCTCACTCACTAATCCTCTAGGCAAACCTGTCAATTTAACACAACTTAACCACAACATTCTGCCTCCTGTCAACTTGACAACACATCCCTAGCCATATTTAGTCCCCACATAAATGCAAGGGCATATTTCTGCCTAACACATTACAACTATGCTGGGTACAGCCGAAAATTCAATAACGCCTTCCCCAAAGCTCGACAGTTCCAGCACTTTCCAAAAGTCCAAGTCAAAGTTCTTCTGTGGGGCTGGGGGTTTAGCTCAGCAGCACAAGCACCTGCCTTGCAAGCAGGCGGTCGTGAGTTCGATCCCTGGTACTGATAAAAAGCTTAAAAAAAAGTTCTTCTGTGACTCAAGGCAAACTCTTAGCTGTTAACCTCTGTTAAAAGCAAACAAAAAAAACATAATTCCAAGGTACAAAGGCACAGGGCAAACATTCCCCTTCTGAAAGCAAGAAAAAGGGGAGTAGAAAAGAATTGCACCAAAGTAAGACTAAAACCCAGTGGGGCGAACATTAAGTCCTAGAGCTCCCTATTCCGCACCTGGGTCTCACTGTGGTGAGACATAAGTGCCAGAGGGACTGGGCAATCTTTGCTATTTACAGCCCACATGGTCCCTCTCTTAGGCTGACTCCATTCACAGTAGCTTTGCTCAGCAGACAGTCCATGTTCTTGGAATTTCCAGCTCCTGAGGTTGCTACACCTGTGGTTTCTTTTCCGTAGCTTCGTGTACCCACCTCTCAGTACCTGGCCTCTCAGGCCTCCTTTAGAAACCTGGATGAAAGTCTCGGTGATCTCACAGTCTTGCATTCTGCCTACCTGAACAACTAGTATCACCTGAACAACAACAAAACCTACCATCAGCTCAGGCAATAAGCAGGCTTGGACTGTGGACCATGGCTGCTGTAGCATCGGAGTGCCTGGATAGCTTGACTAGGGGGTCCCAGGCAATCTCTTTTCAAATGAAAGGTTCAAACTTAGCATCTTTGGGCCTGCTGTGGGTAGAGTCTTGCTGATCCCTAACATGCCCTTAAAGCATTTTCTTCTTGTCTAGTTCAAAGTATTTGGGGTTTTTTTTAATGGTGCTAATCTCTTTAGTAATCATGCCTACTTTGGCCTGAACTTTACACATGATTCCTTCGGAGTCAAAATTTAAGTTTCCGACTTTTTCTGTTTTGTTTCTTGCCCCCAGTTTTTACTATAAATCTTGCTAAAAGCAGCCATCAGTACCGATCCCACAGCCTGAATTTTGGATTGCCTTGGAATTTCCTCTGTCATGTCAAAGAGTCCATAAACCTTAAATTCAACCTCTCACAAGGTCTGGGGACATGGGCAAAATTTTTTTCTAGTTCAATTTCCATAAGAATCCTCATTCCCACTTGAGCCCTCCTGAGTTTGGCCTTTTTAATCTCAAAAATCACCCATTAAACTCTGCTTACAACATTCTAGGGCTTCTCCAATGCATGTCTCTAAATCTTTCCAAACTCCTCTGAACCTGAGCATCTGAACCTGATGTCCTAGGTCTCTGTTACTCATATCCTTGGTTTACAGGCCTCAGGGGCCTCTCTCAAGCAAGAATGAAACAACACGAAGATCTCAGACCCTAGCCCTAGCACGACCACCTGGAATTGGTCCTAGGTGCTTTGCAGAAGGAAGCCCTCTTGGAATTGCTTGGTATTCCAGTCTCTGGCTCAGACAGTCAACTTCACTCCAATTTGCTGACTTCACTCCTTCCCAAGGTCAGGTTTCTAGAGCAAGGCACCAGCCATGACTAGGAAAGTTGAATGCTATGAGCTTCAGGCACGGCTCCTGGCTTCTTTGCTTTCATTGAACAAGATCCTCCATCCTTGCCAGAACTGCAGAGCTCCCCACTCACTCAGCAGCTGAGTGATTAAGCCTTCCAAGGGCCCCCAAGTGGGAAGTCTGCGGCAGCCTGCAGAACCACAACCAATTCCTGGCGATGCTTCCACCATGTGGAGCCTCCAATATCCAGTTCCAGGAGATAAGAAATAAAACCACAGGAAGTAATGGGCTTCCAGGGGAACTAACAGTCCTAGGGCTTGGAGGAGATCTCATCCTTGCCAGAACCCTGCACCTGCCACATTGCGTCAGAGACTGGGACCCAGAGCATGTCTTAAGTGGGGCCATTGTGTCCCAAAATCCTATGGCTGGGGAGAAGCAGCTACAACGGGGAAGATGCCTTCTTTTCTTTCCAGAAAATGAAGCCTAGACCATGGGCAGAGAGGGTACCAAATGGGCCTCTTCTGAATGCCCAGAAATCCTATGGAGGTATGACAAGCCATTCTGGCAGCAGAGACCCACTGATGGGGTCACCAGGTTCCCACACCCATGTGACCCTCATCTGCTCTGGGTGATTCCAGAGGGGCGAGGAAGAGGAACAGGCCACTATAGGTAGCAAAACCCAGGCTGGCAACCCAACTCCCAGAGTTGAGCTATGACCTGCAAACCAGTATCTGACATGAGACTCCAGAGCTCTGGCTCTTCTTGTGTGCCTTGACTGCACTTTACCTCCTCTGGGCTTTCTCTTCGGCCCAGTGAGCTCTAACCTGTGGGTCTTGGCCTGAAGCTCCCCTAGGGCACCATCTTCAGCATCACAGCTCCAAGAGCTCCAGTGTGACTCAGTTCCCCCACCAGGCCTCCAATTTGCTATATTGGGGAGGGGGGTATGGCTTCTAGGCTCTTTCTTAGCTCCCAACCCTGCTCAGCTCCAGCTTCTGGCCTTGGCCTTCACTGTCAAGCCACCCTCCTCTCCCACCTCTGAAACAGCTCCTACTACCCCGCCCCATCATGGGAAGGGGAGGCCTTCTGGGAGACAGAGGCCGGCTAATTGCTACTGAGGCCTCGTCAGGCTACCATTAGAGTTCTCGGGAGTTCCCCGCCCTGTATCATTCCTGACCTTACGCTTTCCTTCACCTTCTTTTTTTATACGAGGCACTGAGCCCAGGGCCTTCACACTGAGCTACTTTGCTGACCCACTTAAGACAGGGTCTCACTAAATTGCTAAATTGTCTGGAACTTGCCATTCTCCTGCCTCAGCCGCCCAAAGTGCTGGGAATTATATGCATGCACCTCCACTCACCTGGTTATTTTATCACATTTTATGCAGACCAAATTTGATCCTTTTGGTCAAATGTGTAGGGAGAGGAGAGTAAATAGTTAAATGTGTAAGAACGCTGGTAGTGAGTCCATCCCTCTGTCCTTTTTCCAGCAGGACGGTGAGGGTCAAAGGCACAGGCTCTGGGACCAAATTACCTGGTACCCACACTCAGCTCTGCCACTCATTAGCTCTGAGATCTCGAGCAAGGTGTTTTGCCTCTCTGGATCTCCATTTCTCTTTTTTGTAAGACTCACGTAATTTGTGATGGAGTTTTACAAACCAGGTCACTATGGCAACCAAGTGAGTTACTAAACATAAAGTGCTTAGAACAACTCCTAGTACACAGTGCTTAGTGCATGTGAGTAACTATGATTCATTTACAGGGTGACAAAATGTGTCAGACCTGAGGGTACAGAATAGGCCTATTCATTCACTCAACAAGTATCTTTTGAGGGGTCTCATGTGTCACACGCTGTGACAGGAACCAAGGACAGGTGCCCCTGACCTCAGGAAGCTCACAGTCTGGTGAGGAAGGAGGCAGAGCCTCAGCAGGCACAAGGCCATTGGGAAAGGCCTCATATGTCACGTGAGAGCAAGCGCATGTGGAGATGGAGGAGACTCAGTGGGACAGGCAGGCAAGGCTGGGCCACTCCGGCCCCGAGGGCAGAGCCTGCCTCTGGGTGGTGGTAAGGGGAGAACTGACAGGGCCTCGTCTTCCACCTTCAGTGGGAATTCTGTAATGCCATTTGTACTGAGGAGGAAACTGAGGCCCCAGGTTACATTGCTGGCACCAGAACAGCTCTCATCAGCCTAAATAAACACACTTGCAGCCCCCATCCCCATCCTGGTTATCTCCAAAAGTCCTGCATCTGTGCCCACAGTCAAGGCTCCCACCTTAAACTCACCCCACATCCAGTATACCCAGGAGTGTGACCTGTACAAGTCCTCATCCCTGCAGAAGTTTCCATGCCAATGGCCTATGCAAAGGAACAGCTCCCACACTCCTTCCCCACTTCTGTTTCTATCCCTACAACACCTTGCCAGTGACCGCAGGCAAACGTGTCTGTTCTTAGGATGAGGCACTAAACACACAACAACAGAGGTGTGTCTTGGGTGCAGAATGGGAGGTGTCAGGGATTACAAAACTCCCCAGGAATCCACTGAAGCTCCTCCCGAGGCACCCCTCCCCAAAATAGGCAGAGAGGGTCAAGAACACCCATGCAAACAGCTGACCCACAAAACCCACTCTGTGCCCCGGCTCCCCCACCTCGGCCCCGTCTATTTTTACCGGGAGGGTAGGAGAGGGGTTGCCAGGCGGGGCCACGCCACTGTTTATGTCTGAAATGTGACAAGATGCACAGTGTACTTGGGAGAAGGCGTTGCAGTCAAAGGAATTTTGGAGGAGAATTGCAAACCTGGCAGGTGAATAGGGCCCTGTGTTCTGGCTTTCAACTCTGGAAAAGCCACACTGCCAACCAAGGCATGAAGAGGGGACGGGGTGGGGAGAAAATGTCCACATGTGAGATTTGGACAGGGAGTGAGATTCAGCTCACCTGGCTTGGGCAGCGGCAGATTTTCAGACCAGGGTACTTTGGGAAGAAGCTCCTTGGGCTCTCCAGGGTCATTTGTTATTATTTCCTGGGCTTTGCTTGTTCTCTCTGTCAACTCTGTTCTCTCACAACAGCACTCAGTCTTAACCATTTTCTACTCCACATCTGTCCTCTCTCCCTTGACCCGTGTGTTTCGCATATATACGTATATATTTGCTCATTAAGGCTGAGTCAGTCTGATCTGCATTCTGCTTCTGATGGCATGGGAAGGGTCCGTGTCCCTGTGACAGCTGTACTACTTGGTGCCCACTATTTCCTTAGCACACACTGAGTTTCAGAGCTGACCGAAGGTTTCACTCAGAGAAGCTTCAACACGGCCCTTCAGGTCCTTGCTACACTGGGATCAAGGGGTGCTCTTTTTTCAATTCTGGACAAAAAGGAGCAGCATTTCCTGCCAGTTGAATAAATGCCACATCCCTCCTCGCCTCCTTAATCCTTCACAGGTTACTCTGACCTCACACAGCTCCACTGATTCTAACCCTGAATCACGTAGCCCTTGTGAAGTTCTTGGGGAGGCTGGGGTGACTTCCAGGGGACAGACTTCAGCCTTGATGTGAGGTTTTAGCAACACTCAGTCCCTAAGATCACAGGCTCCTTTCCTTGGGCCTGAGGGTCCATCCTCGTCACTGACTGCAGCTGTGAAGAGCTCAAACACCCCCTCAGCCACTGAGTCCTACCAGCCCCAAGAGCAGGTGTCACACAACTCAGCTGTGGCCTGCGTCTGATGGGAGTTCAGCACCTATAATGCCCCCATTTCCTCTTCTCCAGGGACACCCCAGGGGGTCTGAGGGTAAGGGTCTGTGTTCCTCCCGTGTCACTCCCTGCTTACTTAGCATTCTTGCATGTCTATGCAACAGTTTCTCTACCTTTTTTTGCCTCTTCTATGTTCTTCTTTAATTATGGAGTTGAAATATAGTTCAGCCTTTGCTCGATCGAATTGAATGTTCCTTGCTCTTATATTAGGCCGATCACGTCCCTCAGGTCCAGACCCACGGCTCTGTCTATTGTCTGTGCCCCACCCCAGCACACACCGTACCCCCCACCTCTAACAACCCAACTTGTCTGCAGCAGAACTCACTGTGTTTTCTCCCTCGCCCAGCCACCTCCTGCTCTCCTGGTGCTGTCCCAGGGACCCCACATCTCCCAGCCTTTCAGGTCAGAGGTTGGAGGCTGGGCTTGACTCCTCCCTTTGCTTTGCCGCTGTCGCCATAGTATGACCCCAACCACCATCACAGATGCCTCTTGCCCATTGTCTTGTGCTGACACACCATATTAACTTTTTTTTTGATTAATCATCATCTGATTTTACACCAATGTACATACATTTGGCTTCTCAAGGAAATCAGCCATGGTAACTGCTGCTCTTACAGAAATGAGGGATTGAGCAGCACTGCCCTGAGCTCTTCTGTGAGAGCTGGGCAGTGGCTGCTCCTTTGGAGGGAATGTCCTTCTATCAGTGTGCAAGAGAGGAGATGTAATGGGGTACACAGGGAGGCCATCTATGTCAGTGCTACAGCTGACGATGCTGATCTGTCAGGCAGGTCAGAATGGTGCTTCCCCAGATGAGGGTACTGATTAGAAGGAACCCAAGAGAACCTTCTAAGAAACAGGAATTTTCTGTACCTTGATCTGAGTTGTGACTATGATCATGTTTCTATTTGTAAAAAAACAAAAAATGATTGACTTGTATATTTAAGATGCCCTTAAGTATTAGGCCTTATTTGCAGAAAGAATTACAATGTTGTCTATACACATTACATGTTGTGTTATTACAGCATTAATTTAATAAAAGGAAAGGACAGAAGGAGAAATGTTGACATGGTGCCTGCTAATGTGTGTGTTCAAGACATGGCAACTATTGGGCATTACAATGCATATCTGCAATCCCAGCACCCAGGAAGGTGAGGCAGGGGAACTGTCGTGAGTTCAGCTGAACTACAAAGCAAGACTCTATCTCAAAAAGAAATAAATAGATATCCAATTAATGACTGCTATTTTCCTCTATGTATTATGCATTTTCTTCCCTTAAAGTGATGCGTGCGTACACACACACACACACAGACACACACACACACACACACAGCAATGGTAACAAGAATACTATTTCCTGCAGCATTAAAAGCAGGTACATACCAACTTATGTGGGGGAAAGCTGTCCAGTTTCTTAACAGATAATTTTCAAGCTATGGAGTTGCTGCCAGGGTCTCTTCTATTTCACACCTCGCCAGTTTTTGTGGGATACCATTTTTGCTTGCTTTATAAATGTGTGTTCTGCATTTATATTGTGGCATATGAAAACCTGGGGCAATTATTTTCAGAAAAATCCAATATTTGGCTGAATGAAAATAAGAATATCAATGCCAATATGGCAAGGGTTGGATATGGAAAGTCCCAAGATTCTGATGGCTGGGACAAAGGAAAGAACAGATCAGAGCTGGCTCAAGTCTGGGTGTGGGCGGCAGCCCCAGGTGGGGTCAGGTGAGCAGTGGCCCAGGGAAGCACACACTTTGGGCAGTCCACACCTCTGCCCTCCTGGCCTCCTGCTTGGGAAATGGGGGTGGTGGTAACAATGGCGATGATGATATTGTAAACCCACACGGGAGAATCCCCTCAGCATCACTCTATACAAACGTAAGCAAAGCATAAACTGCTTCCCATCACTTCCTCTTTGATAACTAGCTGGACTTTACTGAGAGTAGCAGTCTGTTAGGAGTTTAAGGGGAAAAAAATCAAGCTGAAGCTTCCAGCAATGAGTTTCCTTAAATGTGCCCTTCAATTTCTACATCCTAAGTGACATCACACTTTCCTGCCACTGTGCATCACTACTGCCCCTAGACACGGGTGGGGTGTGGGGGGAGAGGGCTTAAAAGTGTTTCATTAACTTACTCCGTGTTCTTTATTATTAGAACATTTCCCTCTTTGTTTGTCACTTGGGCAGTGTTAAAGAAATAAAATGGCACTTTTCAAATATTCCACTAGTTCTCAGCAGGCTCCACTCCCCAGCCCAGTTCTGCCACAAGGAAGCTTTTCTAGATCATGTTTCTAGGGCCCCACTGCTCCCAGAAAGGATCCCAATATTCTCTGTGAACACTGCATATAGTATTTATCACTGTCACACTCCTACAATGTGCGTATTTTTAGCTTCTTTTACAAACTCAGAAGAGATTGCACTCACTCGCTACACCAAATTTCATCGCAGTCAGTGAAGGAGGAAAACGGGCCCTCTTCGCTCCTGAGTCAGATCATTTGCTAGGTGCTGACACTGCAGAGCTTACCGGAATTCTCACAACAGTCTCTGTGCGGCAGCTCCACTGAATGGGTGTGGAAATCAGCTCCAGGGAGGTTCAGGAGCCTGCCCCAGTGTCCTGTGCCAGAGCTGGGATTTGCACCCAAGATACTGAGTATTTGGAGAATCTCCCCTCTCCCCCACTCTGCCCTGTGGCTTGAGATAGACAGGAGTCCCTCCCACAGTGGCCAGGTTGATGGTTTTACTTGTCCACTCGTTATGACATCATCCAAAGGACATGACGAAGCTCTGAAAAGCTCCCATCTCTGGCCACATGAGTAGGAGCCCAATGTTCAGATGGTGAGATGGAAAAGTATCCTGTTTTCCCCACCAGTCTATTGCTGGGCTTTGCATCCAGCACTAGGAGCAGCACCTCCAAGAGGCATCCACAAACCAAGCTTTCCAAAAATCAAGGAATCCAGAAGCAACCTTCCTTGGGAAGTATTGCAAGGCCATGGAGGGGTGACATGAGAACTCTGCTAGACTAGAGACTGACTGTCCTGGAGACATAGGGATAGACTGTGTTGTTCCAGAGAGCAGATGGACCATTTGGTCATACAGGGGTATTAGATGGACGCTTCAGAGAAACTCTGTAAATACCTTACATCCAGACTTAGCAAGACACTTATGTAGAGTCCCCAAATACAAGGCAGAAGCAAGCACTGCACGGTGGGAGTTAGGTGGACTTGGAGATTGCTCATCACCTCATCAGCCCAGGCAGATAGCAGACAGGCATGAAGATGCCCCCAGCAATCCTCACCTCCCACTATTTACAGCTTTGTGTATCCTCTCCCACACTAACTCAGGGATGGCCCGGTGTGACCAGCACAATGCAGTGGAAGTGACAGTGTGTGACTTCCAAAGCTAGGACACAGAAACACTGCAGCCTCTAGTTTCCTCCATCTTTCCCTGTGCTGGAAGATGGCTATCATGCCATGGGATGCTCAAAGAGTTCCTGAGCAGTCCCAGCTACCAGCACTGACCTGCCCTGAGGTGAGTGGGCCACCTCAGATGTGGGATCTCAGGCCCAAGACAAGTCTGAAGCAGCATTCATGAGATGGGCCATGCCAAGACTGCCTAGCTGAGCAATTCTCCCAAGCGCCATCCCAGAGAAACCACAAGAGACATTAACTACTATCATAGCTGGAAGTCACTAAACTTGGGGTGACTTGTTGCACTGGTACAATAACCGGAGAACCTCACTATTCTAGGAGGACTGTGTATAGTGCCCTGCTCTAGGACTCAGCCCAGGCCTCAGTCCTGGGCCAACCTGGACATGGATGCACTGCTTAGCTTTGTAGATCAGTGACAGCGCCATAGCAAGCTAACTGAATGATAGAGGCAGAACCCAGGATGACCTGGAGCTGAGCGGAAATTATGAAGGTAATTTTCAATAGAAGCAAAGATGATTCAATTAGAAAACTCACTCATCATACCAAGACAAACCAAAGGAGACACTGGGGCACAGCAGGATGGGTGGCTGCAGGCTCAGCATGGGCTAGAAAGGAGTGCTCAGTGAGGCTCATGGAAGCACAGGACCTAGATAAAGGCAGTGAGCACGCTGCCTGGGTGAGGGCGACCCTTAACCCTTCCAACAGGAAGACTGAGCGCAGCTCTGGAAACTGTTTACCTGAGACACAGGTAACTCAGTCCTGCAAAGGAGATGGACAGGAAAGGGTAGAGGCCTCCTGAGAGAGACGGACAGGGAAGGGAGAAAGGAGTGAGGGCTCCCAGTCCCAAAGGAGAAGGGAGTGAGCACTCGAGAGCAGCAGAATCACGGCTTTAAATACAGAAAGAACCATTATGCAGCAGGAGGCCCTGGTGACAGGGCAGGATGGGGTAGGGAGGGACCTGTCTTGCCCATTGGTGAATACAGTGTGGAGCAGGAACAGGAGCTTCTGTAAAAGCTGACAGTTGCCAAAATATGAGAACCACGTGACAATGGAGAAGGTTCAGAAGGTCAGGCCCACGGCTTGGCCAAGCCAAGTGTGGCTGTCGCTCCATCAGAGGGCAGGGTGGGAAGAGAGCCGCCCTTCCCTCCTCCAAGGACCCCTCCTGCTGTGGCTCTGGGATTGTGTGAGTGGAACCTGCTGGATGAAGGCTCCACAGTGTTTCTCCCATACCAGCGGGTGTTCAAAGCACAGCACGTGGGGAAGGGAGATGGTTAAATGCAGATTCCAACGGAGCAGGGCTGGGATGGCACATCCCAGCAGACCCTCTGGCCTATAGGCTACACTTTACAGAAAGAACTTGGGAGTAACAGCAGATGGGACTGGGCCACCTAGCAAAAGCAAAGGACAATTTCAAAGTCTTCTAGCAGAGGATAGATGGCATGCAGGAGATGTGTGCACAAGCAGCAGGACTCTTTGATGTGACAGGAGAAGCTCTATGTGCCACTAGGGACTTGGTGACACTGATGTCCTTGATTTGCGGAATCCAGTCTTTAGAGTGGGCAGTCACTTTCCCAATGGCCAGGGTTTTATGTATCCCTTTGAGGTGAGCAGGGTGGAATCCTGTCAATCTGTACGGAGATCCCCACACAAGCATGGTGATCTGGTCTTTGGTTCTTAGCTGTAAACGGGAGTCTGCTTGCAGGGTTGCTATGCAAAGCATCACCCTGCACATAGTAGGTGCCTGATAAATGTTTCTTGCCCTTGATACAACACCAAGTGACCAATAAGCATTTGTTTCCTTCACTACAAGATGAACAGCCTAATGAACACTGGTCTCTATAACTTGAGTTGCCCTTCATCTAGAAGGGCACTGGTACGAAGTGCTGGGCTGTGTGTGAGACATGACCCCATTTTACAGAGGATAGTGGGCTTGTGCCTCGCGAGTCAGGCAGGACTCTTTCTGCTGGACTCTCAGAAACTGGTTTGTCTAAAGGGTCATTTCACCTGGCCCAGGCATCAGATTAGTAACTAATAAGATTTCATCCCATTTCTTTGAGAAAAAAGATGGTTTTCCCTTGCCAGCTGTGCCTTGAGAACAAAGCCAGATGGTCACCGGATTCAGGTAGAAGAGAAGGAACAGCCAGCCAGTGGACACCTCACCACAACTCCCAGGGACAGGTGAGTGGAGTGCACACCCTCCCCCACCTGACTGCCCCTTTGTTCCGGACAGAGGAAGTGGAGTGGGAGCTGAGGAGGGGCTGGGCCAGGCTAGCCGGGCCCCCAAGCAGAGATGACCACTAAGATGCCCACATGAGCCCAGTGTAGCCTCTCTGGGGAAAGCGAGGCACTTCGCTTCCACTGAGCTAAGGAAATGTTTGGTCTGTTGTCTCTGTAATGTGTGACCCACGGAGAACCTGCTTTTCTCTTCTTCCTTCAGTCCGTGACCAGTGAGAGGACCAAGTAGCTTCCATCACACTGAAATCTTAGCGTGAGGTGCCCTGACTTCCTTGGGAGGGACCCTGAAAACCACTGGCAGCCTGGATCCCTCCGAAGTCTGTGATTTACCCAGCAGCCTAGGTACAGAGAGAGCCTGACCTTGGACTTGAACTCAGACCACCCTAGAATAGGCCAGCCCACCACTTTCTAGGCATCGATTTTCACACCTGAGATTGGGGGGACAGTTGTAACATTTACCATACTGGACTCCTTAGGGAAATTAAGTGAAATATTACTGTATGTTGCAATGGATTGGAAGGTGCTATTCAAAGACTGTCAGTGTTTTACTTTTTCCCAGAACCAATAATAATAATAATAATGAGTGCTATTGAGATCCTGGAGCTATCGCGGTAGGGCGATTTCCTCCCTGGTTTGAGATGTCCTCGGTCTCTCCCAGATTTTGAAGATCTCGGCCTTTTGGCCCTGAAGATTCCAGCTCCTGTCGCACTTCCCTGCGGCCACCTTACCACCATTCTTCTTTCCCGTGCCATCCCGCGTACCCAACCCCCAAAACTTTCAGCCGGCTCCTCCTTGCGGGGTCTCCCAGATCGCAGCCGGGGAGGAGGGGGCCGTGAGCGCCGCGATCGCCTCTTGCGGGATCCCAGCAGCTGACCTCTGCCGGGCGCCGGGCACCCCAGCCGGCCGCGCTGGCCGCGGAACCGGGCCCTCGGCTGTGCTCTGCGGTGCAGCCCTCGGGCCCCTCCGACTGCGGAGCTGCCGACCGCAATGCAGCGCCGGCCCTCGAGTCCCGACCGCTCCGCGCTCCTCCGGGCGGGAGCTGCCGGGTCCGCGCGCCCAGCGCCCGGGCGGCTTCCCCAGCGCGCGCCTCTCCGCGCCGGCCTCGGCCTGCCCTCCCCGCAGCCGCCCCTCGGCCCCCCGGGGGTGGGGTTTCCCCGCGATCGCCCCTCCCGCTGCCCCTCACCACCGGTGCGCCTCCCCTCCCCCGTCCGCCCCTATGTATGTGTCACCGCGCGCCATGCCCGCCCACCTACCTACCTCCCCGCTCTTCCCGAGGGGGCTCGCAGAGCCGAGGACGCGCCGGCCCCGCTCAAGGTCTCTCCCTCGCTCTCTCCGTACCGTCACCTGACGCGGGGTGCTTAGGGGCTCCGGGCACCTTTCTGTGTCCCTTCCCTCGATCAGCCGCGACTCCGCAACCCAGCCGCCGCCGCCGCTGCGGCCACCGCCCCAGGGGACCTACGGACAGAAGGCCGGCCGCAGGAGGGTGCGCAGCGCCCGACCAGAGCGACCCCTCCGGTGCGCAGCGAGACCCAGGCCTCCGGGCCCCGGGATTCCCGGCCGCCTCACCAGGTGCACGAGACTGAAGTTCTTGGAGGAGGGAGTCCAACTCTTCAAGGTAACTGTCACCTTCCCTTCAGCACAAGGGGTTCCCGGGCGTCCGGGAGAGGTGCGGAGGTGCGCGCCTCGGGGCTGGGGACTGCGCCCCCGCGGTCTCCCCGCTGGGGCTCCGCACATCCCCAGCTGCATCTGCAAAAGAGTTGTGCAAACTTTCCGGCTCTTGCGGACTCACAGTGAATGGGGCAGAGGAACTTGGGAGGAGGGGCTCCTGCCTCCTCTCGCCCAGAATGAAGGAACGGCAGCCGTGTGCGTACATGTCCTGGGGCGGGGGGATATCCTGCCTATGGTCAAGGAAAAGTGAGTTCAAATCCCCGCGGCGCCTCTTTGGGTCTGTTGGAGACTTCAAATTACTGAGTCTGTTACCTGGGAATGGGGACTTCTTCCTGGTGGCAGGGGAACCCACGAAATGATGTGGACAGCAAGCTTGGAACGCAGGGATGCTGAGATGGGATACCGCGCGTCCTTGGTCCCTTGGCTTAGTGCAGAGACCATCAGGCATCTGAAGAGATGGGAACGGGCTGAGAGGACACTGGCAGAAGCTGGGACAGGGCAGCTCAAGACCAAGGAGGGCTCCAAACATGCCTCCGTCCACCAAGAAGGGACATTTCCCATGCCAAAAGAGTAGGGAAGATGGGGACACGGACCAGGGCCACGTTTTCCCTTCTGGGTTCCTCTAAGATGAAGCCGTGGATGGTGGAGCATCCTTGCCAACTCTGGGGGCGAGTAGGAAGCTGTCACTATGTCAAGTCAGCCCACATTCTAGGCCAGAGCAAGCTCCGGGTGGGGTAGGGTGGGGTGCAGGTTGCCTCAAGTGGGAGACAGGCTCCAACTCAAACTTTTCTGTCCTTATCCTCCATGCTGTCCTGGTCCTGGAGGCCCGGGTTCCAGGAGAGCTCCTCCTCAAGCAGCTCAGCTCCTCACATTGCTGATTGATGTGGAAACCCTGGTTCTGTGGGGGCAGCTGTCAGGGGCACAGGAGGGGGATGCAAAGCTGAATTGGATGAATGGGGTGCTTGGGCCCTGGTGTAGCAGTGGGTGCAGTTTAGGGAAACACAGCTGTTTCTCCACATCCCCTGATGAGGGCAAGGGGACCCAGGAAGGTGCGATGACTTTCTAAACGTGTGACTTAGGGACAGACACAAGACTGGGGTCTGGGTTTCCTGAGCCTGTAGCCAGACCCTGCTGGCCAAAGAGTCCAAAAGTTTTCTGGACTCCATCTCCATCTCTCTTGCTGGCCTTCTGAGTTGCTAAGGACAAGGACCAATCAATCCAGTTACCCATGTGCCCTTGGCAGTGCAGTTTCTAAGGCTCTGTGCAGACAGATGTGGGGTGCTGGCCTGTGGGCCACTAAGCCCAGGAACTGGGGGGCCATAGGAAGAAACCTCCCCACTGCCCTACAAGGGTTTCTGATCTGAAAGACAAAATACAGAAAGGTTTAATGAAGGAACTATCAGAAAGCAAAATGCTAGACATTCCAAGATACTGGAATTTTTTTGAGTTGTGTTTAATTTCGATATATTTATGTGCAGTTCCTAGGACCCAATGAGACATTCTCCAGTAACTCCTGATGCCACCCAGGTGTCAGGGTACTGCCACCCAGGTGCACAGTGGATAAGGCGACCCAAGCAAAATACTTAGCTCAGCACCCACAACTGGGCAAAGACTCAGTACCTGCTTGATACTGTTATTAATATTAAATAGTTCTTTTCCTAAAATTTTCCGTGAAAGTCACCCATACTTAATCATACGTACACTGGAATTCTCTCTTTCATGTTTGAAAGCCCTTGCTGCCCCACTCACTGCCAACTCAGGCACATATCCCCACCCCAGGATCCCCTATCCTGCAGGCGGGGGGGGCTTGCTCTGTCTCTACCTGCCCTCTCCCAGCCAAGGAAGGAGCTCCAGGAGCACACCATGCACAAGACAGACCCGGGTTCAAATCCCAGCACAGCCACGCAGTGACTATGTGGTCTTGATGAGGTTACTAAGTCTCCTTGAGGCTGAGTTTCCTTTCTCTCTATAAAAGGGAGAGAAACCTCCAGGAATGGACTTTTGTAAGGATTAGAAAGCATAATAAGCTGGGCTCAGTGGGCACACCTGTCTCCTCAGCACTCTGAGACTGAGCAAGAGGATCGCAGGTTCAAGGCTTACACAGAGAGACTGTCTCAAAAACACAAGACCTAATGTGTGTGCTTTGTCCTGCCTGGATTCTCAGCTGGGATAGCTCCTAGGTTCCCATGGGGTCACACGCTGTGAATTCAGGATAGTACAATTTTGGAAAGCTCTCTTAGTCAGACATTGCGTCCCAGCGCTTAGTGTGGGGATGCCCACAGACCTCTGTGTGGAGTCTCACTTTTGGTCTGTCTCTGTTTATGGGAACATATAGGATCCGATCTGTCCTGCTATAGCCTGTGACGTGGATTTAGTGGGACTCTTAACAAAATAGGAAAAATAAATAAGCTTTTAGTGCCTCCCATGTAGCTAAGGGTAACATTTCTAGAAATGTTTATTCCCTGTTGTGTATTTTACAGCTCTCTTCGAGGGTAAGAGGGCTCAGGAGGTACGTATTTATGTAAAAGCACACAAATTTAATAGTTGCACGATGTGTTTCTTGATGCAAGTTGTGGTCAGAGAAAGTCTAAAAGACACTAGTTGTATGATGCTATTTCTGTCTCTGGGAAGCTCCTGCTTTGTGGCTCCAGGTGGCAGGCACCGGGGTGCCCTAGCTGTAGCTGCACCAACACCTGGCCTGATCCTTAGTGTCTAGGGGTGAAGGCAGCCAGAAGTGAAGCCCGGGGTAGGCATGAAACACAAGCTCAAGAAAGAGGACTCAGAGAGGAAGCAAGCCAGCTGTGGGGGCTGCTGACAAGTAACACCAGGGAGGGGTCAGCTGAGTGCTGCCCTGGGAAAGGCTCTAAGGGTAGAGGCACATCTTGTCCCCCTGTGAAAGGATCTGGGCACCGTGTAGGGCTGGTGAGGGCGTAAGAGTGCGCTGAGAGGACCAGAGAGAGGGAGAATTTGTAAGGAAACTGGTAAAACGGTTCCTTTTTTCAAAAGTTGAATCCAAGGCAAGAACGGAAATGCTTGAGTTTACTTTTAAAAATTCAGAGCCTCCTTGTAAGCAGCAGAGTGAGTGTGTGTGCCCACGCTTGCTCCTCTGTGTGTGTGTGTGTGTGTGTGTGTGTGTGTGTGTGTGTGTGCGTGTATGTGTGTGTGCGCATGCGCGTGCGTGCACTGGAGGGCGGGCCTTGCGGGCTGGCTGGGGTTTGTAAGAGGTGACTTTGCTCGCTCTCAATGGCCTTACAGTGTACCCTAAAGAAGCTTTTTGTTAAACTCATGAATAGGTGGATTGGGGTGTGTGATGTTGGCCATCACAAGTTGGATATTTGGTTACCTTTGAGGTTACATGTTTTTTCTTTCACGACGTCTGCCCAAAAAAGGAGCCATGTCTGATTTGGCGGAGAGGGGTTGACTGTCTCAGTAACTGATTCAAGGGGCGAGAGTAAGAAAGAAAAAGGACAGGTCAGGTCGGCAGTGCCTGGCCTGGGGACAGCTCTTTTCGGCCCTTTGGCCTCTGGCTATGCCCAGATCAGATGCCCAGGGTCTCAAGATGACCTTCATTTAAGAGATCACAAGGGGCCATGAGACCCAAAGAAGGACAGAACCATCCTGTAGGCCAGCCCAGAGCAAATTGTTGGGGAGAATCAGATTGCTGTGTGAGACTCAGATGTTGGCACCCTCAGCTTAGAACATCCCACATCTTGGGGATCATTCATTCATTCGTCCATCTTCTGGCAGTATTCCCTACTCACCAGGCATTATGCTCGGTGTGGTCTACACAGCAGGAATAAAACAGTTCATTCTTCCTGCCTTCTGCCTCTGTGTCCTGACGATCTAATTCCAGGAGGGGCTGCAACCAGCTTGACCATGAGCTCTCTTTTCTATAAAGCAGTTGTTCTCAGTTGGGGGGTTCCTTTGCCTCCCCTGGGAACTTAGGGCTCTGTCTGCAGGTATTTGCTGTTGTCATTTTGTTTTGTTTTTCATTGTCACCATGTTGGGGAAGGGGCATGCTAGCATGTGGTGGGGAGAAGCTGGGAGACTGCCAACCACCTCAGGCTGGACAGGACACCCCATACACCGCTACGCACAGAGAACCGTGCAGCCCCAAATGCCAGGCATGACAAGGCTAAGAAATGACCCCACAGCGGCAGCAGGATGGGGGCGGAAGTGAGGGTCTGATCCACAGTGAAGAGCAGATGCCAGCTGAGAAGGGGGAAAGGTAGAGCCCTGAGGTCCGGTGGAGAGAACCAGGCTTTGGAATCCCAGGTGTGCCTCGCCTTCCCCTCTCAGCCTGTTTCTGCATCTGTGAAATGGACTTGTGGGACAGTGGTGAGGGTTCCACGTACAGCCAGGGAAGAATCTGGCACAAAGTAGACCTATAATGAAAAGGCAGATGTTATTATCTTTGGGGCCTTTCAAGGTTCCACTATGGAAAATTACAGCGTCAGCAGGTGTGGACATGTGATCTTGAAGCCAAAGAAGGTTGCTGTTTGGGGCAGGGTTGCCATAGTGATGCTTTATGCTGGGGGCTGGGGAGATGGGTGGTGGCATCTCCTCCTCCCACACAGCCCAGCGGGAGTGAAAACATCAGGAGGGCTTGCTCCTCCAGCAAGCCGGGGCTCCAGGGTGTGCAGAGGGAGGGCGAACCCGGGCATTGACTTGAGACGAAGGGGAGAAACCAAGTCTGCCACCACCGCTCGGGATCTCCTGAGACCCTGCTGTCTATAGAGGTCCCTTGTGGCAGTGCCCTGAAGTCAAGGCAGGGACCTTTTGTTTTTGGTGTGTGCTATACTTAACCCAGTGCTGGAGAATAGTTGAATGAATACGTGAATGAATGAATGGGCCACTGCACTTCAAACTCCTTTCAGTTCTTGACAAGAAGACCCGTAATACCCAAAGGGAAGTACTTCGCTTGGCCCCGCCTCTAGCCCTTTTGGGGTGGGCGTGAAGGGAAAGAAGCAGAGAGGTACCACTGGGTCCCAGTGAGCACCGGGTCTGGCTACAACTCTGGGCAGCAGCGCCCTCTAGAGGGTACCGAAGATGCAGCACTCGTGCTGTGCGGTCCCAGAGATGGAAAAGAATCCGGGAGCAAGAAACTTATGACTGTCTCTCCCTGCAGACACGTCATGGAAAACCTCCGTTTTCCTGACGGTGAAATGGAGTTACAGTAAATCAACTGCTCTGGATTTTAGGTGATCAAGCACCCCTGAGCCTCCTCCATCTTACAAGGGCAGAGCAGAGAGGGCTTAGGGGTCACCGAGCTCCAATCATTATGTATTCTAGGAGACTTGGACTTGAGGGGTGGCCCATGGGCTGCTCTTGGCAGAGCCTTCAGCCCTGGCTCTGAGGGCCGCCCTTCATACCAAAGGTCGAGTGCAAATCAGCTAATGTGAGTGGCAGGGCATGGAAACCCTGTGCCATCTGACCAGAGCCCAACCACGGGCAGATTTAGTCCTGGGACCTCCCTTTGTGTACTCCAGGAGACCTTCTGGCTCTGCCCTCCAAGTCCTGGCTGTCCCCCGGCCACTTCTGAGGAGAAAGTCCTTCACAAGAGACACCCAAGCAAGAGGACCCAGGCTCCCTCTGAGAGCCTGGCACCGCCCTGGGCATGGGCAGGGGCGCTCCCCCAGCAAAGCCTGGGCCCTTGGCCTGACCTCCCCGTTCCTCCTCACACTTCTGCTATGTGTTCAGGATGCTCAGGGGAACATCTGGATTTGGGATGACTCGGGGATGCTTTTCAACCTTATAGGACACTGACAAGGAAGCCTGGGGACCATCTTAGGAGGTGGCCTTTGGTCCTAGAATCAGGAGCATCTGGGAAGCTTTTTTAAAATGCACGTGCCTGAGAAAGTCAGCTTTGTAAGAAGTGGGTGAGGCAGGACTCTGCTGCTGGAACTGCCCAGGGTGACTCCAGCGAGCCCAGTTTAAACAAAAGACATTTGGAGGATTCAGCCCTTAAACTCTTCCTTCAACCGGGAAATCTTAGGATCACTTGCCCTCCTGGAAGACAGGACTCCCACCTCTGCCCATTTACTCTTGGGGGCCTTGAGAGGGTCCAGGCCTTCTCTCTGTCTCCTAGCTCCTGCTGAGATGGCTCTGTTTCCATAATGCAGCTTCTCCTGACCTTGGATTAAAGTACATTTGTCCTCGGACCTAGGCAGGGCTTCCTCAAAGTGCTTTCTCTAGAAAGTTTTGCAAGGCTTGCAAGGGCAGCCTGGGCTTGCACATTACCCTCCTATAGGAAATTCAGAACTAAAATTAAATGGGCCCCTTTCCTGCTGAGAGGCTGGAAACCACCATGGAGCTTCAGTGATAAATGTGACTGGGGAGCTCTTTCTTCCTATCGCACATTAAGGGGCTCTGTGAAGATGTGGATCCTGTGATCAGCCAGGTCTGACCCTGCAGCAGACATAGGTGGCTGTGCTGGGACCCAAGGGGCAGCCAGGGGACAGGGAAAGCCGTGGAGTGGGGCTTAAATCTCCAACCTCAAAGGTGGCCCTGAACCTCTTTTCACACCTGCAACCTTCTATTTAAAGGCTGGACCTGGTGGGTGCTTCTCCCCCGCCCCCTTCCTTCTGGAATTTTTTTTTTTTTTTTTTTTTTTTTGCCAGTACTTGGAATTGAATCTTCACTGAGCTACTGCTCAGTCCTTTAAAAAAATTATTTATGTATTTATTTATTTATCCTGAGACAAGGTGTTGTTAAATTTCCTGGAACTTGCAGTCCTCCTGCCTCAGCCTTCCAACTGGAACCACAAGCTTGCGCTATCATGCCCAGCTTCTTCTGGATCTAGAGAGGTGGAACATTAGTGGGGTTTACTGGGGTGGGTGGGCTCCATCCAGGACCCTCCACCCAGGCAAACCCTGTAGCTGGGCACTCCTCTGACCCCATGCCTGGCCACCCCTCACCCTACATGTAAGCCCAGGGTTAACCTAGGAGTTTGGCTTGCTTGCTGGTCTCCCGGAGTGCCTGGGCAGCCCCCTTTGAGTGAGCGCAGGCCCTGCAGCTGGGTAGAGAGAGAGGATCCTAGCAGAAGCCAGGTCTCTGTCTCCATGGGTACAGTGCCCACCACCAGCCCTGAAGCACCAGCCACAGGGTGCCTTCACCCCTTCTCCAGCCATCAGTCCCCCAGAGCATCATCGCCCTGAGATCTCCACTGGTCTCCTAACCCCCAGCCATGCTGGCTTCCACTGTGACTTGCTTTGTTAAAGTTTTAGCAGAGAGACTTCTCGGTCACAGAGGTTCTGATTGCTTAGGTGGCCTTCACACCCATTCCGGAGGGATGGGAGTGTGGTGGGAATGGGGTGGCTGAGGAAGGGCCTGGCACTGGAGTGGAGCCTCAGCTTCCTACATGGCCCAGCCTCTCCCCATGTGCCCACCCTCCCCTTTTGACACCACACCAGCCATACCAGAGACCCAGGGCTCCTGGCTCCCCAACAACAGTCAGTAGGACCCCTGCAGGCAACACACAAGGCTCTGGCTGGGTGCAGAGTCTGGGAAACAGGACCTAATGCTGGCCCACCTCCACCACCCCATCCCCCTACCCCCCACCACTGCAGGTCCTGGGAGTGGCCCGCCCTCAGACGCCTGCAGCCTCAATGGATCAATGGGTGGCTGGGCTTATTTGCATATTTCTTCTCTGCCTGCTCATGCTATGGAGGCTCCCAAAAAGAATAGAGAGATGTCCCTGTCCCGCTGCCAGGCGACTCAGTCAATCTTTGAAACCCACAGGCTCTCAGGAGTTGATCCACTGCGACCCATCCCACCCCTCCCTGGAAACTCCCCAGCCCCTGATCTCTCACTTCCAACCCCAGACTTGGCCCCCTCTGTCCTCCAGCCTGGATTTTCTTCCCACCTGTGGGCATTTACCCCTTTGTCCAGTCACGCAGCTTCAAGTGCCACCTCCTCTCAGAAGCCTCTGTCAAATTTTTGGTAGCTGGCCACAGTCTGGAAGTCCCTGGTGGGTTGGCTTCCTTGGTGGCCACCTGCCACCCTGACACGGCCATCTGTTGAGCTGACAAGCACTCTCAGTCGGCTGCTTTGCAAGCCACGCTCTGGGGAGACAGGGTGGAACAGAGGTGGGTGGAGAGATCAGAGCCAGAAGTTTTGGGGTCCCCTGTCAGGACAGCCCCAGCTTTCCATCATTTGAAGCTACTGACATGGTGCACTCCATTCTGTTTCTGTCACAGATGAGGAATCGGGACCCAGAATGTTCTCACCCAGGGACTGTCCATAGCTCACGTTCTGTCACCAGCGGGTGGCACCAGTGACCCTGAGAGGGGAGGGCTGCCCCTTTCATATATCTGCACCTCAGCTCCCCGGCCACTCACCATGGCTCTGCTTCAGGGGGTCTGTCCCCGTGTTAAGGTCCTGAGCACTTTAGGCCCCCAGGTTCTGCCCTGGGCCACTCCCCTTGCCATGGGTGGTCTCCTACCTTCCCAGCTGGCCCTGTGACATGGCAGGTAGCGGCTACGTGGCTTCTCTGGCCTCAGGCAGCTCATGGTCTTCCGGAGATTGTCACCTCCAAGGGCAGCTCCTGTCACCAAGGATACTGTGACAGCTCACTCTGGTCTCACCTTGGGTGCTTATCCCAGAAACTCCAGCTGCATCTTATCCATCATCAGTTGTGACCAAGACTCTAGCTCAATGTCGCCTCTATGTACAGCCCCTGGACTTGGATTCTTGGGAGCATCTGGGAAGCCACTGTCTTCCAGGAGTAGTTCGGGTAGAGGGTGCTCTCCCTAACAGTGTGGCTTTGCAGGGGTGATTGGCCTTTCTGGGCCTTAGTTTCGTCATCCGTGAATTGGATGTGATGGCTCTGGGCCCGTGGGTTTCTGGGCAGGTGAGTGCGATGGTGCAGCTCCATCCCAGGAAGGACAGAACTCAAAGCAGCAGTTGCCTTCAGGCCTGGCTGGTCCGAGCTTTGTTCCGATGTCTCAGAGCCCAGCCTGTGCCTGGTGGCACTGTCCGTGCTGTGACTGCTTCTTCCGGCTGCACCCATGCTCCTGGCTGCTGCCCTCCCCACTCTGAGAATGAGCAGAGACTTCAGGACTGCGACAGGAGTCCCGTGTCCTCTGCCACCTTCCAGCTAACTGGGGAAAGGGTAGATAAAGACAGTCAGGTTTGACTCCCGGGAAGCCTGGTAAACACCTTGTACCGAGCTCCTATGTTACATAACCCCAGGAGCACCTTTCCATTGCGGTCCAGGTGCATGGTGGCCCTTGGAAGTGTGCAGTGCCCATCCTTTACACCTTTACTGGGCAGCCTTTATTGTACCTCATTATGTGGGGGGGCTGCACGACAGATGGCAAGAACTTCTCTTCAAGTGCTCTCAGGGATGGCTATCACAGTTGTGCCATCGGGAGACAGGGACCAGGGCAGGACTGGGAACCGCCCTGCAGTCCCCTCCTGGGACTGGGGAGTAGGGAATTCTAAACATCACAAGAGAACATTTAATGATTCCAAGCAAGTAAACACTGTCCTGCAGGGACTCCAGAAGAAAAGAGACAGAGTTGGTAGAGGACAGAACCTGTTTCTCTCTTTCTCTGTCCCCTAGAAATGCAAGCGCCCAGGGAACTGCAAGAGAGCAGAGAAGCCTGTGACAGCCTGAGGGGTGGGGAGCCAGGCCACAAGCTCGCAAAGACTGGACCCTGCTCAGAGGGCAGAGGAGAAAGACCTCAAAAGACCACCAAGAATGACCCTAAAACGTGACAGTTCTGTCTCGCCGGGGGCAAGAAAGGCAGAGGAGATACTTAGATTAGACAGAAGCAGAAACTTCTCAAGCGGTCTGAGTGATGCTGAGCTGGGCCACCAAGTGAGACTGGCCGGTTCCTTGTTAAAGAATTAAGTTAATGGTGGCCTGTGACGAGTTGCACTTTGTACTCATTCTTGTTGCTGGGACAAAGGAAACCAAATGAGGTGGCTTAAAAGAGCACAAATGTATGTGTCACGGTTCTGGGGACTGGGGAGTCCAAACTCCAGGAGTCCGCAGAGCCTGCTGCCTCTGTTACTCACCAGGAGACTCCCTCCCCGGCCCTTCCTAGCCTGCGGGTGGGGCCATCAGTCCCAGGCTTCCGGCTGCCTCGCTGTGATGTCCGGCTCTGGTGTCCATGTGTCTCCCCTGGCCACCTCCACTTCCTAAGAGGACATCAGTCATGCTGGATTAGGGTTCTTTCTAATGACCTTGTATTAACTCAATTACATCCCCAAACAGCTTGCTTCCGCAAAAGGTCACGGCCGTAGTCACCTAGGACTAGGACCTCAAGATATTTTCTATGAGGATACGATTCAACTTATAGCACTATTTATTGACTTGTTCCTGTGCTTTTAACTTGTGCCTCATCTGAGAGATTTTAAAAAAGTTCTTTGCAGGGAGAAGGGTTCAACAGTTCAGTGCATTCGTGCTGACTGGAGACTGAGTGGGGAGAATATAAGGGCCCCCGAGCCACCTGGGCTGAGCTTGCCCCTCACTGAAGTGGGAAAGGCTGGATAGAGCAGGGCTAATTGTCCCCACTTTATAGATGGTGAAACTGAGGCATAGCTGGTAAACAGTAGAACCCGACTGTGGACTTATGACTGTCTGACTCCAAAGTCCTTGGTTTCCAGGCTATTCTGTGCACTGTGCTCAGAGAAAATGTGAATTTTTCACTCTTGACTCTGGCTCTAGAATAAGAAGAAGCAAAGGCTGTCACCCATTCTGGGACCCATCAGCCAGCATGTGTGTAGCCCTGCTGAACACTCAGGCCAAAAATTTCATGGGAGTCCCTTTGGCTCAGGGTCAAGGTCACCTTTGAGAGCTACAGCTGTGAGCTGCAAAGACCTTGGGCCCCAAATCCACTGAACATAGTGACAAGAAGATTCTGTTTCTCAGCAAATCCCCAAGAGCCGCAATCCTTAAAGAGCTCGCTCCCACCCCACCCCCACCCCGTCCACATCCGACTGCCACCTCCGTCACTGGTGAGAGCTCAGTGGCTTTGACACTCAGACTCCAGCTCTCCTGAGATCCACGGCTACAGAGCTTTTCACTGTGACAGTCTCAGATTTTTAATACGGATGTAAAATTTCATGTTGTTCTTAGAAACATGTTTCCTTTAAAAAAAAGGTAAAGTTGAAAAAATTAAAATTTACTATAAACCTACCCCCCAAAGATAACCACAGTTCACTTTCTTTCTCACAAATAGCTATACACAAAAATAATGTGAAGCTGATTTCTATATAGTATTTTATAACTTCTTTTCTGTGTTTAGTGACACAGCACCAAGATGTCCCCAAGTCAGAAAAGAGTTTTCCAACTTGAACGCTCCCTGTGCCCGCCCCTGTGCGGGGCACCACAGGAGGATTGGGAAGTTTTCCCTCTCCCAAGGACGGAGCAGGTCATCTGCAGTGACAACTCGGTGTCCCTGTGATGCAGGGAGCCCTATCCCTGCCCCGGTCCTGCTCACTGCTGATACAGCATTGAGGGAAATTTCCTGCCAGGGAAAAAAATCAGCAGGGCTTCTCCCATCGAGTTCAGCTGGCTCTGAGGCTCACTGCCAGGCACCGTGGCATCACCGGGGGAGAACGCTATGGTGAGAGGTCCTGCAGATGCTCCTCCCACGGGCTGAGCGAACCCAGTAAGCCAGGACGAAAGCCTCAGTTTGCTGCTCTGAGGTGACCCAGCTCCTCCATCCTCCCCATGGTGGGAGTACCCTGAGGTGCTCACCCCAGCGCATGTCTGGTGTTTGAGGACATGGGTTTCTGTGTGATGGAACAAACCAACTCTTTCCCCCTGCTGCTCAAAGCCATAGTCCAGTGCAGCAAAGGGTGAAAAATAATCGTGTTGGAGATGGCATGGGGCCTCCTAACAAGGCGCATTTCTAAAAGGTTTTCATGGGTGGGGGTGGATTATACCTGGTGTACAATTGTGGGTCTCTAGAGCCCAACCCCATGAAGATGCAGCTCTTCTGTGGAGAATGTGATGGTGTCCTCTGTTGACTGGTGGGGGGTGCTGGCTGCAGGGTGGCACCCGGGAGGGCCCTGTGCATGTGAGGGCTTCCTTGGACACATAAAGCACTCCAGGAAAAAGCCCTGGAAGCTGTCCAGGGGCAACTGCACGTAAACACATTTAGATAGAGTATGAGGGAAATTATTGATTTCCTTCCTCAGAAAGAAAGGTAGTAATCAAGTTCATAGCAGCAGAAGGCAAAAGCCTGCTTGCCAGGAGCTGGGGGGACGGGAGGGGCTGTTGTTGGAGGGATACTGATTTTCAGGTTTGCAAAATGAAGAGTTTGGGAGATGGAGAGCAGTGATGGATAGCAGTGTTGGTGGCATAATAGTGTGGCTGTTAATGCCACTGAATGGTACATTTGAAAGTTATTATGATGGTCCGTTTTATGTAATGGGTAATTTAAGACAAGTTCAGGCAGAAAAGAATCCTTCTTTTGAAGAGTAAAAAAGGTAACTGTCTTGTGAGGCTCATGCTGCTAGGGGAGCCCAGGCTGGGAGGAAGTGAGAGGCACAGGGAGCCTCCAACAGCAAGGGTGGCCTGCAGGGAGGCTCCTGGGTACCAGGACCCTGCCCATCTCGTAGGGGACAGTCACAGCCAGAAGAAGAGGCTTGTTGAGACCTTGAGAAGGAAGCAGAGATTGAGAAGTTTGCCAGTGTGGGCAGTTCTTGGCCGACCTTTGAGACACTTGGGATTTGGGGGGAGCCTTCTGAGGGGTTTTCTCTCTCTCTCTCTCTCTCTCTCTCTCTCTCTCTCTCTCTCTCTCTGTCTCTCTCTCTCAGAGTTTGGGGCTTTATTCTACAGCCTGGGTTATGCTGGTTTCATCCACTGAACTTTGACACTGAACCCATTCCAAGAACTCTTCTGTAGTGGGCTCTCAGGAAGTGGTTGTCAACCCATGACGCTGTCGTTGCTGTTATCTGGATTGTGTTTTGTCCTTTGCAGTGCTGGGATGGAACCCAGGGCCTTGCACATGGCAGGCAAGCGCTCTGCCACTGAGCTACACCACCAGGCCCTTAATTGTGATTCAAATAAACCTGGGGTCTGTAGTGAGTGTGGGTGCATCCAGTTCCCAGCCCCTGCTCTTGGCCCCTAGCTGGGAAACAAGGAGCAAGATAATAATGGTTTAATGGCATAGCTTCTGGGATCAGACCCACTTGGGTTTCCCTCTGGCTCTGTCACTCACTGGCTGTGGGACTCAAGCTAAGCTATTGGTCCCTCTGAGCCTCTGTTGCTTCAGATCTAAAGTAGGACAGTGTGCTACCTCCAGGAACATCACGAGCAGTGAGTGAGACAATCCTGGCTCAGGATCATGTCTTCAAGCAGGAGTGGCAGGGTAGACATCATGGAGTAGGGACAGCCAAGGCTGGGTGAAATCCAGCCCCCCCCTGAGCACAGCCTCCTCACAGAGGCAGACACACGCTCCTGCTGGGGTAGAAGACAACGGTGAGCTTGGCCATAGCGGGACATCTTGGAGGATTTCTGGAGGAGGAGTCAGCCAAACAAAGATGGTGTAGGCTGTGGTTTCCCCTGGAAACATTCTCCAGCAAATCAGAGCCTTCTCATTACCTGGGGAAAACTCATTCATGAATTTTCCTGGCCTGGTCCAGCTTTATTTCTAACTATAACTGACCTGTACCACTTGGACCCACCCTTCTCCGTGCTTCTTTCCTTGTAGGATACATTTGTCCTGCTTGATGCACCCACAGTACCTGTGTATCAGGCTCAGCTCAAGTGGCATCCTCTTCAGATCTCCACAGCAGTGGGAAGCAGCTCTGGTCCTCCCTGCCAGAGGCTCCCCCGCTCCCGCCCAGCCTCCCATCCATCCTGGGAGCCCTGGATTAGGCGCACAGACTATCCCTTTGCAGACCCTCCTCAGCATCTATGCCAGAGGCATCCACGAGGGGGTGCTCAAGAGCAGAGAGGTGACAGGGAGGAAAGCCAAGCAAGGCTTGGAGCTTTTCCTGCTTAAAGGCGTATTCCTGCCACCGGAGGGCGGAAAGGGTGCGCTGCCAGGTGGGGAACGCAGTGTCACTGAAGGGCAGCCAGGGTGCAAAGGTCTTGTCCTTCTGCCAATACTGATCCAACAGGGGCGGAACATAGGGACTGACAGAGCCAGAACCTCCTCCTTTGAGGAGGTCCCCAAGACCACACTCTGCTTCAAATGATTTGCTGGAGGTATTCCCAGAATTCAGCCAGCCTCTGTGCAGACAGCCATGGTGGCTCCCAGACCACAGTAGAGACAGCGGTCAGCAAAATAAAGAGCACACGGGGCAGAGTCCAGGCGAGACAAGCTGTAGCTCCCAGCTGTCCCCCACTGCCAGAGTTGTGGGGACAACACTTATTTGTCTGGCAACAATGTGTGTGACACAAAGAGCCTTGCTGACCCAGGGAGGCCACCCATCCAGGCTTTCTGTTGGGGGTGGATCACACAGACATGGCAGGTCGCCGACATAGCTGGCCCTCTTGGCCCAAGGACGCCACCATAAATCCCAGTGCCAGCCTGACCAGCGTGGCCCAGGACCCTAAGTAAACAGACTCATTGGGCAGGACCTCCTAAGGGGGCTGCGGGCAGCAAGGGTCACGCTTCCTTTGGACGAGGTTGACTCTTTACTTCATAGAAAGGCCATCTGTGGGTCCCCTGTCATGGTACGCAAAACCTCACGTGCCTGGGCAGCGATTCCTAACCTTTGTGTCCATGGCTCCTGGTGGCACTCAAACACAAATGTGGCCCCCAGAGAAATTAAGTGGCCGTTCTCTGTGAGGTCCTTCCCAATCCTGGGAATCAAGGGCAGATTAGGGTCAAGAGAATGAACTCTGACCCCAAATACTCCATACATTTGTAACCTTCGAACAGCATCCAGGGCTAACCCCAAGAATCTGAGCATCTGTCCCCAAAGTTTAAGGAATCAGGCTGATCTTCCCTCCTTTTCTTCCCTTTTCTTTTCTTTTCTTTTCTACTCCTCACCCCCCATATTAGAAACTGAACCCAGGGGGTTTTGTTTTTCATTTGATTGTTTGGTGACTGCATCTAAGTTGACAAGGCAAGAATTTGTGATCTGCTTGCCTCAGCCTCCCACAATGCTGGAATCACAAGTGTGGGCCACCATGTTCAGCTCATCCTTTATGTTCTTTCAGCCAAATCTCAGGTGCCTGGGTCTCTGCTTTCCTAGGAATTCAGCCATAACTCCACACCCCCAATGGCCATTCCTCCCAAGCAGGTGTCCCACCAGGACCCTCAACTTCCAGAAACATTTAAAAAGGACCATTTAGCAACTTGGGCTCAGTTTCCAACCAGGGAAGCCACCAGAGAGTCATGCTGGTCCCCTAGCCCAGTCTCCTGCCATCCTGGCAGTCAGTGGAGTGAACTTGGCTCCCCGGGTCCAGGATCCAGGTCCCAGAACAGAGGTTTGTGCCTGGTGCAAAGTCTGGGCTGAGGGATGCTCTAATTTTCCAAACCCCAGCTCTGATATTTACACAAAGTCTGAAATTAATGCAGAGAAAACATCCAAGTTCTCCAGGCTGGAGCAGCAGGCTAAGAACAGGAGGGGACAGGACCCACTTACCAGGGCTTTTGCACAGAGAGAGCAGTGCCCCACTGGGGGTGGCAGGTGAACCTGGAGCACCTTGCTGGGCTTCCCACTTCCACCTGGAGCTCCTGAGAAGTCACAGTGGGGGAGGACAGAGGTGACAGGGGAGGCCAGTGGTGCTGAACATCATCCCAGTACCCTTCTCCATGCATTTGCTCTGAGCACCAATGGCTGCAGCCACCGCTGCCCGCCCCCGTCCTCAGGAAGCGCTACTCCAGGGTGGGGGTTGCCCCTTCCACACCTGGCCTCCTCTCACTCTCAGCCCGTGGGTGGCAGCCTCCATCAGGCTCATGGCCCGGTGCCGAGTCCTCTTTTGTTCTGGGCACCATCTCTTCCCCCAGCTGGGTTTGACTCCGGGCTCCAGACAGCACCCACTCCTGAGCTCCTCTGCAGGGCCGAAGTCAGAGGCCTTGTCACCTATACGGTGACCCTGTCATTAAGGCCTTCCCAAGGCTTAGGACACCTTCCGTCCCCAGACTGACTGACAAGGGACACTGTCTGTCTTCTGCTTCATTCATTCATTCACTCATTCATTTATTCAGCAAAAGCAGAGCAGAGAGAGCCCCCACAGAGCTAGTCTGCTAGGAGAGAGAGAACAGACAAGCACACAGAGCAGAGTTACTTGGGGGAGGGCGAGGGCAGTGTGGGAGCAGGGACAGAGGAGGGAGGAGAGTGGCCAGGGAAGGAACATTTGACCTGTGATTGACGTGATGAGAGGTGGCCAGCTTCGAGAGATCCGAAAGTGGGGCCAGGGGAGGAAGAGTGGGTGTAAGAGCCTTGAGGAAGCCGCTAGGAGAGGTTGGGGGCCCAGGGCATGGGGACGGAGGGGTGACATGGCCAAGCAGGGGCAGGGCAAGTCATGTGACAGTGGAAGGAGCCGGGCTGTGTTCTAGGAGCTCTCATTCTGTCTGGTGAGGTTCACAGAGCAAGCTCCCTGTGCTCTGGCTGTCCCTTTCCACCTAAACTCACAACCTGGTCATTCAAGATCCCTGTGTGAAGTTGGGCAAGGTGATGGATGCCTGTAAGGCCACTCTGGGAGGCTGACGCAGGAGTATCCCAAGTTCAAGCCCAGCTTGGGCAACAGAGTGACTCGGCAAGACCCTGTTTTAAAATTTAAAATTTGAAAAGGGCTGGGGATGTAGCTCAATGTGACGGCCGTGAGTTCAATCCTAAGTACTGCAGGGAAAAAAATTCCCATGTTACAACAGGGCTGTCCTCCCAGCCCCTCCTGCAGGCCTCCCAACAGGAGCAGAGTTCCCAGCAACCGCAGAAACTCCGGGGGGAGCTAGGGGAAGTTGAGAGCAAGCTGCCACAGGAAGTGACTTTATCTCCCTCCCATTTCTAACTGGAAATCAGTGATCTCCAGTCCTCACCCATGCAGATTCTAGCCAGGGAGGGCGAGAAATTTTCCCAAGGTCACCCGGCTAGCAAGTTTTAAGTCCATGGTTTGAAGTCAGGTTGTATTCTTAAATATCCATCTTCTGTCATCCCAAGTTGTCTCATGGGAAACCTGAGAAGAGGCCGTTTCAGGAAACTGCAAACAGCCTGGGTCCCAAGTGGATCCCAGAAAGCAAATGGAGAATAGCAAATCTACTATCACAGCAGATCCAAGTCAAAGATGTTGTGAGTGGGAACACACATCCATAGGGAAGGACGCAATCAGGGAGGGTGGAGAGGAAAGAAATCAACGTCTCCTGCAGGGTTTCCTATGCTCTCTGCCCAGAGGTGGGTCTGCTTGATCCACTTCCGCAAGCAACGTTTATACCACCAGGCCCAGACTACAGTCAGTGCTGGCTTTGCTGCTAGACTGGCAATCTCCCGGCCCTGGTCAGGGAGGCCGAGACAGCTCCTCGGGTGGATTTCCAAAGTTAGGAAGGGCCTCATTCCCTGGGCTACTTGCCCCGCTCTCCGGGATCTGTAGCACAGGAAGTGGTGAAGTCCAAGGTAAGGCCCTTGACACTAGTAGTGTGGGACACTAGAAAGGTCAGAGCCCGTGGAGGCCTCCAGTGCATGCACCTGGGCTTAGGTCCTCAGCAGGCTCAGCAGAGGTGCAGCCACTGGGTCAGGAGCAGCCGGTTCCCCTTTCAAACCTCACCCTGCAGCCCCGGAAGGAAATCAGCAGCTGCCGTGCAGCATTGTTAGGTGTAGTGGTCCTCTTCTTGGAGCACGTGGCCAGTTTGCCTTACAGACATCCGAGAAGAGCACCCATGTCCACTGCAGGCTCCCAAGCTCCAGGGAGGACAGGGCTAAAAATCCCATCGGCACCCTTCGCTGCTGCCGGAAGACCCAAGTGTGAGTCAGGCCCAGCTAGAGGCTGCTCCCTCTGCACTGGACCCCACATCCATCAGCAGGAACATCCCCCCACCTGCCAGGATCCCAGGCATTCTGCATCCCTGGGCTGAACTGGAGCTGGTACTGGGCTTCCTTATGGTAAACAGGTTAGGGTCATAAACCGTCTACTGGCCCCCAAGTCCCTCTGAACCTGATATCCAAGAGAATACTTCCCCACCCCCTCGGTTAGTGAAACATGTTTGTTGACTGAATCACGGAGTGAAGAATAAAACTAATAAATGTAGAGGGCCTGGGAATGTTGAGGAATACCATGGACTTTGAGGCGTGAGATCTGGATTCCAGAGAACACTCAGCCATTTACTATTCATGTGACTTTGGACAAGTCACTTAGCCGCTTGGAGTTGTCTCACTAGCTATTAAGGGCGGTGATTTCTTTCTTTCTTTTTGCAGTTCTGGGAATTGAACCCACCACCTTGCATTGAGCTAAACCCCAGCTCTTTTTTATTTTGAGACAGGGTTTTACTAAATCTCTGAATTGCCCAGGCTGGACTAGAATTTGGGATCCTCCTATGTCAGCCTCTCAGAGTACTGGGATTACAGGCGTGTATCACGTGCTTAGCTAGCAACACCCATCAAGGTTGTTTCAAGGAGGTGATGTAGTCTACATGAAGCCCCACGCAGGCTCTTCTTAAAGTTGATCCTGCACATAAAGCTACTGAATAGATGGAGCATAGAGAGGAATGGCTGTCCTCAGTGACCACAGAGAAGCTCTGTGACACCGGGACAGAGGTGGCAGCATTGGGCTCTCACTTGATAGCCCACAGTGTTACCTAAACCCACATCCTATGCCCAGTCTCACGTGGTGTCATTCCTGCCGAGTCTGCACACGCTGGCTGAGCCCAGCACCCATGGAGCAGTCGGGGTCCATGCTGAACCGGGTGCAGGGGTGACCATGCATGACACGGGTGTGCTCTATCCCCTACAAGGGCTCCAGCTGCAAAGTCTCAGGAAGGAGACAGCATTCACGGAGGCCACGCAGCATCTCAGCTCATTCCACAGCAGTCTATCCACCCTGTCAGCACTTCAGATGTAAGGACACTGAGCCCCCGAGAGGCCGAATACTGGGCCAGGGTTACATGCTCAAGGGTATGTTAGAGCTGTGACTGAACAAGACCCGCTGACTCCAAAAGCAGTCTTTTCCCATCACATGGCACTGCCCTCCCTGGCCATCCCCAGCCCCATAAGTGGTTGGCCTCTGGGGAGCTGAGGCAGGAGGACTGCAAATTCAAGCCCAGCCTGGGCAACTCAGTGTGCTAGCAAAAGCACGTGTCACAAAATTTTTTTAAAAAAAATTTAAAAGATTGGGAACCCAATCTTTTGGAGGCCTTAATTTTAATTCCCAGTACAGGAAAAGAGAGACAGAGACAGACAGACAAAGAGACCTTGAGGTCTCTGTTTGTTAATAAAATGGTCCTAACAACAAGAAATGACAAGAGGCAAGTGCAGAAAGGAGAGTCTGAGGGCAGAGTTCCAGGGAAAGTTCCCAGAGGGGAGCGTTTGTGCTGAGCCTCCGAGAAGGTCAGGTGCTAGGCGTGGTCTGGGAGGATCAAACTGCATGGGTGAAAGAGGAGAGGATAGGACAGGTCCAGACCCCAGCCCGGGGCCCAAACAGCTCACAGCTAGGAGACACGGCCAAGTCTACATTAGCAGAGGGGACTGAGCAGCCAGGACCTGCAGGCAGGACGCCCCACCACGCCCCTCACCCTCCCGGCCCCTCTGTCCCATCCCCATAGCTGACTTTCTCTCGGGTCCACCACCTGGACCTGGCTCCTCCCCCAGCACCTCCTGCTTCGCCCCACTGTCCCCATTTCACAGATGAATAACCATGCTTTATTGGTCATGGCGAGGACTCCAGGCCCACAGGACCCTGGGTGCTGTGTCTGGTTGCAACCTCATCTCCCCCCACACACACATAAACCTTGAAGGGTTTCCCTAAAGCATCCCTACCCACTGCCAATGCCTTCCTGGGGGGACCCACTGAATTACCCAGGAGGAAGGCAACGCTTGTGGAACTTGTTTTAAGATGTTTCTACGATGACAGAACTAGAGATAAATCTTGAATAAAGAAATCAAAGATACAGAAACAGAAGAGAGAAAATGAGGACTTCGGGGGAGAGACAGAAGGACATATACAGGGGAATAGCATCCTCAAAAGCACCCTCACAGTTGTCCTGGAAATAAATCTTGCACTAAAACCCCAATTTACTTATGGGAAGACTAAACTGAGCCCTCTGGTGAGTTCTCCAGCGAGTTAGAGCAGAGCGAGGGCTGGAGCCAGCTCCCTGGTCACCCCTTTCCACACTCTCACCATGACTAGAAGTGGTATGGAATATTTCAGCTGCACTTGGGCCCACTCTGGCCAGAAGTGCTCCTCATTCTTTCTCTGTGCTGGCTCTGGAATCCCAATGTCTAGTCCACATGCCACCACCTTGCTACACGGATGTTGGGTGGATCTTATCCGTGAGAGCATGATACGAGATCAGGCTCTATAAGACCTCAGCCTACAGCTAGGACCATGGGCTCCTTCCAATCCCACCTCTGGGATTTAAATCAGTGACAGAGCCCATTAATCACCAACACACTGTACTGGTCCCCTGGTCTACCAAATTCCACCGTCCACTCACTGATCCAATAAGGACACATCACATACCATTTTCTGTTGTTCCCAGGACTGAGTTAACACAGAGTAATTTTTTTAAAGTTTGCATGTTGATTTCCAACTCCAAGGAAGTCATAATCTGCACAGGAAGGCAAAGCCAGCAAGTAGCAAATGAGAAGAGAAAGTTAAATGCTAAAGTGGGCATGGAGGTGGCAGAGTAGAGAATCAGAAGGAAAGGGCAGGGCTGACTGATGAAGCTTTGTGGAGCAGGCACTGTCCCCGGGGCTTGGGAAGAGGACAGGCAGGCAATCACGCAGCCAGCAGATGTGCACCAAGGCCACACCGAGGTGGTTGGCTCAGAGTGGGGAAGGGAGATGACATGAAGGTGGAAGTCAAGGTGACCCTGCTCTGCCCCAGGGCTGATAGGTTAGCTGTGGAGTCAGAGCTGTCCTCAGTGGACTCAGACACAAGCAGAATGGAACAATGGGTGGAGAGTGAGACTTCATTAGGTAGACAAAGAGTAAAACCTCCAGCCTTTTCTATAGTTACTGTGAGTTACTTCCCATTGTGAGCCCAAAAAGGAAAGGAAAAAAATTCTTCTCTCCTGTGTAGCATTTGCCAGTTACCACGGTGTAAACACTTCCATTGCAAGTTACCAGTGTGACATCACTGAAAGCAGACTTGGGAAAGAGATTCTTCAGATCGACTCTAGGGAGGACACAGGTTCTCCTATAAGCCCTGGGAGGGTGGGTCCTGGTTCTCACTCCAGGGGGCTGCATGTGGACTGAGAGCTTCTTCCCAGAGTCACATGCCATCAGAGTGGCCATCACCAGTCAACACAGCCATGCACCCCACAAGCAGGCAGATGAAATTCACCAGCAGTCAGTGCGTTGGCCTCCCGGGGTAGGCACCTACATGTCCTCTCTACAAGGCCCAGGACTAATGACTCAGAGATGCTTAGGCCTCCGTGAGTTTACTCTACAGTGGCCACTTCCTGACACCTCCTGTCCATGCCAGGCGCCACACAGGGTACCAGGGAGACGAGATGAACTGCACAAAGTCATCACCCCTCAAAGCTCATGGATGCTGCAGTTATGAGTGCCAGGCCCTAGGACATGGCTCCGTTGTAGCTACACCTCCAGTGTTCTGTGTGGCCTTAAGTGGAGCACACAACCTCCTTGGGCCTCAGTTTCTTCATCTGTAAATGAAGGAGTTGAACTCAATGATCACTGAGATCTGTCCTCATTCTGGCCATGAGTCGGGGAAGGAAAAGGAGGCCTTCCACATAAGGAAGGTTAGTTGAAGGGACTAGGAATGTCCACAGGAGTGAGCCACAGGCAGAGTGGCAGATCGGGGTCCTGAAGGCCTGTCTCGGGTCCTGAGAAAGAAGCATGGCTGTGTGTGTCTCCATAGGCAGAGATTAGAACAGGATAGGACTCCTTCACTCCAGCTGGAAGATCCTGACACTGTTAGAGCATCCCAGTGAGGGCCTGGACCTCCTCAGGAGGGGATGGGCGCACGCCCCCACAGAGAGACTGTGCCCCTGCCTGTGCCACCTGGGCTGGATCCTTGGCAGAGGGCCCTGAGGGCAATGAGCCATGCCCTCTGTTCAGAAGGCATAAAAACAATCACTGAGTCCACTGTGTTCTGTGGAAAAACGTAAATAAGAAGCGAAAAGGTGACAATTACAGAAATGAGTAAGTAGCCAAGTAGATGCCCAAGGCAAAGGACTAGAAGAAAAGTTACCAAAGCATGAGCGATGACGGGGTTAGAAGACCATGGCGGTACTTTTTTCTCCATTTCCCTATTTACCAATGTCTGGGAGGGTGGTGACGTTGGTTTTCAGACGAAGGCAGTTTTATTCTTTATGGAAAATCATCTCCCAGTCCTCAGCCTGAGACGGGAAGCCGCTAAGCCCTCTTCCAGGCCAGTCAGGCCTGCTAGGCAGGAGGTGAGAGGAATCAGTATGAACGTGCCAGCTCCAGGTGGGTATGCATCCAACACCCACAGCCCGCACTGGGGCCCACAAGACTGGCTGGCGCCGTGTCCCGCTCCGTCTGGGTCCTGTGACTGAGCAGTAGGTGTCTAAAGGGGACCAGAACCTGGGCCTCAGGGTCTCTGCTGTGCATGTTACCAAAAGAGTTCAGGGCAAGCAATAAACTACCTGCTCCACCCCGTGGGTGGCCAAGGCCACAGCTGTGATCAAGTAAGACAACCACGGGATGGGGTCTGGCTGATGTGGAGGGGAAGGGGTCCCCAGATGTGAGGCTCACACACACACATGCACACACACAGCTTGCTCAGATGCCAAGCCTGTGCGTGCCTGCTTTTCCCTCCCATGCCCCCTGACTATGATCTCTGGAGGAGGCCATTTCCTTGGTGCCCACCGGTGCCCGACAGGGGCTGTGGCCTGGCCTATGCCAGTTCCTCCCCTCCCCCGCCACCACTCCCTGGCTCTCCACGCCAGCCCAGCCCCAGGCCTCGCTCCACCAGCCCTCCGTTTCCCGGTTTCCCAGGGAGAAAGGCCTCCCTGTCTGGCCTGCCTCCCCCTCACATAAAAGCCTCAGTGAGTCTCCGAGACGCTGGAACCCAGACAGAATGGAATTTCTCCCTATTTTCTTTACAGCTGAGAAAACACACATAAACACAGGAGCATATTTATTGCAATATTTCTATCCCGAAGTTTGTCTTTAAAAAGAAGAAATAAAATTAATTTCTTTGCCCACCCCCACTCCTCCCAAAGCCCTTTAGGTTCCTCCCCCATTTCCTGGTCCAGGCCAGGGAGGAGAAATGCAGCGGCCCAAGTCCACGGGCAGCACCGCCTCCCCACACAATGCGGGACTGTTCTGAGCCAGAGGAGACACAGAGCTCCCAGTGCCCAGGACTCTGGGAAGAAGAGGCGGCCAGTGTCTCAGTGCGAGTCCCCGAGCTCTAGGAAGAAAGGGGCTCAGCCAGGCCGCACCCCAGTCCAAGAGGACACCTCACTCTCTGGCTCCTGTCTTCCAGAGACCCTGTTCCCAGTTGTGACTGGTCACACTGGGCTCTCACCAGAGCCTCTGGCTCAGTGGACCCCCGGAGATGGACCCAGAGCCCCAGTGCTATGTTTTAAAGGCAGCATCTAAGCAGAAATCCCTGGAGGAGAAGCAAAGGGCCACTTTTTACAACTAAGAGACTTTCTAGACTTCCTGTGGCACGAGCGTGACCTGCACCTGCAATAGTTTCCCTGCTGCCCGAGGGGAAGGTGGGGGGGTAGGAAGATGTCAGAGTCAGGGGGCAGGCATGGTCATGGGAACCTGGGCTTGGTGTTCCTGGCTGGGAAAACCAGAGATCTCCAGCTCTCCTGCCCTTGGGGTGCTCCCTCATCTCCATATCCACCCAGCCCCAGCCAAAGGTGACTGCCCAAGAGCGACCTTGCGGGGACCTCAGCTACCCTCTAAGCCCCAGCTCCCCATCCAGGGGTCTCCATCCATGGCCCCCAAACCTCCTTCCTCTGGGCCACAAATTCTCCTTCCTCCTGAAGCAGATGCTCCCGCTGGAGAGGAGGGCAGGGCAGGTGCACCTGACAGCACCCCGGGACTTCACCTGGAGTGCAGATCATAGGTGTATATAGTGTATATAGTGTGTCGCTGAGCTGTGTACACAGCATCACAGTCATTCAGCAAGGGGAGTTTGTCTTGCCCACTCACATGAAGTCCTGTTTGGGCCACCAAGTGGGCCACAGGGATCCCACTTCACTCCTAAATTACTGATCTCTTCATCTCAAAGTTTGTCAAGCGTCATCCAGGCTTGAACTGGGTCCCAGAATCTCACCTGAAACTGAGGCCTGAAGACAGCTGGCAAACCCAGATGTCATCAGGGAGGCTGGGCCACTGGTCACTTCTCTGGACCTGGGCAACATAGAGACATATTTCTCTGGAGACCCCTGTTTGAAACATATGAATGAATTTTTAATTAAAAGAAACTTATTAAAGATGCATGGCCAAGAACGGTGGGGCGAGTGTGTTTGAAGCAATGGAGGAGGGTGCTGGGAGCCAAATGTTAATGGCAATGTGTCTTACTAAAATAATTATTTATTTAGACACTTACAATATGTCTTAATCTCCCTATGTATTATATATATTTTAACACATCTCTTAACAATGGGGATACTTTTGGAGAACTGCAGAGTTAGACAGTTTTGTCACTGTGTGAGCATCACAGAGTACACTTATAGGGACCTTAAGTGGCACAGGCCAATCACTCCTCGTGGCCTCTCAGTGTGACCAAGGGTCACAGTAATGACAAATCGGATCCATGAGTAGAGGCACATGACTTTAATCCCAGCACTTGGGAAGCTGAGGCAAGAGGATCACAAGTTCAAAGCCAGCCTTGTCTGGGCTACATAAGTGAGTTCAAAGCCAGTCTGAACTACACAGGGATACCCTGTCCCAAACAAAAACAAAAAGACAAGATGGATGAGGCCATGCTGTTTACCACAGTGAACTGTTTTATAGTAAACTTGTTTGCTAAGTTGAGAAAGAACACACTAAAATAATGGCAAAAAGTAAAATATAAGAAATACCTAAACCAGTGGGCTAATCGTTTGTTATCATTACCCACGTATTTGCCTGTGCTGTTCTTTGATACAGCTGGCAACACAGATTTCTTTATACCCTCAGATACGGGGCCTATCACTGACATGGATATTTTTATATAGCACATGACTCTGTGTGTGTGTGTGTGTGTGTGTGTGTGTGTGTGTGTGTGGTGTAAGAAACAGACAGAGAGATCATAAGGAATTTGTTCACACAATGATGGAAACCAGCAAGTCCCAAGTTCTGAAGGGAACCTGAAAAACTGGAAACCTAGGAGAGCTGCTTCAGTTCAAGTTTGAAGGGAAGAAAAAGAATGTTGTTGTAGTTTGAAAGCCATCAGAGAGGAAGAATTCTCTTCTTCAGAGGAAGGCTCTTGATCTGCCCTTTTCAAGCTTTCACCCAATGAAGTGAGGCCCACCCACAAGGAAGAGGGGAACTTACTTTATTCAGTCTGCTACTTCACATGATTGTCTCATTCAGAAACCCCCTAGACACAGCAGAACAGTGTTTGACTAAATGTTTAGGGTCGCTATGGCCCAGACAAGTTGATCGCTAACACCAAGCGTCACAAGATTTGTTCAAAGGAGTGTTCACAGAAAGATGGGAGGTTGAGTCCATCAGTATAATGCCTGGAATTAAATGTGGAAACCAGTGAAGATTCTGGGAGGAAAAAGATAATTTCTCCATGAATGGTCTAGACATGATTTCAGGTCACTTGACCCTCCTCCATGTCCCCATGCTTTAATGAGCCTCTGCCTTCCTCTTTCAGGTGAACTATGACCACTTTATTCTTCGTTTTTGTGACTTTGAGGGTCATCACAGCTGCCATCTTAGAAGAAGCTTCAGGTAAGGACATTCCCACACATAGCCCATTTATTTACTAGGTGCTTAGTGGTAGGTTCTGAGTCCTGGGCACCGAACCAGGTGCTTGTTAGTCTCAAGGACACAATTCCCACCCCCCTTGCCTTCTCCTGGCCACAGTGCCTTGGGAAAGCCTTGCTCAGACCATTGGCGGCTGGCCACCAGCCTTGTAGCAAGGACACAGAGGACAGATCCTAGTTGGACCTCTGCCCAGTGCCTTTCTCTGAGGTCACACACAACTTGCACTGTGCACACCATCTGGGGCAGGACACAGAGAGACGAACAGAGATGAGCTTCCAGGTGGAGCTGGGAGCATCACAGAAGCCCAAAGTGACATGATGGTCTCGGCTTTAATGGTCTGGACTCTCTCAGAAGTCTCAGCTGGTCTCCACACAGGGTGGGCACCTGCTCCATGCCTGAAAACCAAGCCCTAGCCCAAATGAACAAGGTAACCCCCACTGACCCCAAAGTGGAATGAATCTCCCTCAGATCAAACACAGGAGACCCCTGTGCAGGACCCTGTGATGTAGATCCCTCCCCTGCCTGACCCTCACCCAAAGAGTGAGCATCTGCAGGTCAATGGGACATGTCCACCATACTGGGGGTACTGGATGCCTGAATTCCCTGTCCACAGTGGTCCTCCTGGCCACTTCCTGGACCACCATGGGACCTTCCTCCCCTGGGGGATCACAGCCCTCATGTGAGTGCCCCTCCCGCCAAGGCAACAGGAAAGGACTGAGAAATAACTATTTGCATGGGATGCAGAAGAAGCTGGCATGGAGGGTGGAGAGCACCCCAGTATGTACACAAGACCCCCATCCGGTGCAAAGTCGGTGAACCCCTGAGATGGGCCCTGGCGCCTCCTTTCCCACCAGGCCACGACGTCCCAATACAAAGCTCTAAGGAGTCTAGGAATGCTAAATTTGAATCTGGCTGTTTAGGTCATTTTGAAAAATACCATTGCCAAATAGGACGATGCAACAGCTTTTATGTCACAGTCCATTGACGTGATTCATCACCTATGATCTGTGGCCCTCCACTTGTACAGCTGCTTTTGGTTCCACAGATACCCAAAACCTGCTGGGTATAGTGGGGCATATCTTGGAAACTGAGGCAGGAGGAGCAGAAGTCTGAACCCAGCTTGAGCAATTTAGAGACTTAGCAGAACCCTATCTCAAAATAAAAAATAAAAAATGCTGGAGATGTAGCTCAGGTCAAAGGCCTTGGATTCAATCCCCAGCAACACACACACACACACACACACACACCCCTTCCCATCCCAGGGAGGTGGAGTATCCGCACCAGTGAACCACTAGGGTTGGCTGAGAGCTTTAACAGCTGCCCATCATCGGGGTGCTGCAGTAATCCTGAGCTGCCACATGTGACCCAACACTGCAAAACCAAGCTGTGGCTGTCAGTGCTGGGGGTTCAGACAGAGATGTTTGTGATAGAGGCTGGTGGAGACTGTCCAGACATCAAAGACCACCCCTGGACTCCACACTGCCCCCTCCTCACCCTGCGGCTCCCACACGCACCGGAAGCATTTTGCCTTCTGCCTATAGGTGCTCCTGAGAGACAGGGTTCCATAAGGTTAGGACCCACCAGGAAAGACACTACGTTAGAAAAAGCTGTTTCTCTCCCGTGCCAGGCAAACTGGACTTGGTAAACACGCTGCCTCTTCCCTACCAATGCGCTCCATGATTCTTGTGTAGCTGATCCTACCCCACAGTGTGACCCTCCTTGGAGGGAAATGTCTGATCTCTCCAATGCTTCTCCAGCCAGTTCCCCAACCCAACACCCCAAGCAGATGTTCCCAAAACAGACACATCCGTGAAATTTTGTACCTCAGCTTTAAAAGTTGGTACAACATTTCATATCCCCATGAAAATTTTTTAGACCTCAACATAATTCTTTTCCAAAACCTTGGAGTCAAGCCATCTCTCAAAAAAAATGGGTCCTGTTTATCCTATGGCTTGGCATCCCCCTGGGAAACCCCAGTCTGAGAAACAGAGGTAGTCTGGACTGTGGGTCTCACTCCTGGCTGTGCGATTTGTGTCCTGAGGTCTTGCAAAGGGCATAATAAGGCCTCCTGGGGATCCCTGGTCAAAGACACAGCACGCATGTAGCATTTTGCCTTTCCAGGGGGGATAGGGGAGCCCAGGCGGTCCTCTCGGGGTGCTAACAGGCCTGTTGTCCACCTCACTTTCTCCAGCGGACCACGACAATGCGTTGAGTGTGAGCATCCCTCAACCATCCCCGCTGAAAGTCCTCCTGGGGACCTCCGTCACCATCCCCTGCTACTTCATCGATCCCATGCACCCTGTGACCACTGCCCCCTCCACCGCCCCCCTCTCCCCGAGGATCAAGTGGAGTCGCATTTCCAAGGAGAAGGAAGTGGTCCTGCTGGTGGCCACTGAGGGGCGTGTGAGGGTCAACAGCGCTTACCAGGACAGGGTCTCTCTGCCCAGCTACCCAGCCATCCCCAGCGATGCCACCTTGGAAATCCAGCACCTGCGCTCCAACGACTCCGGGATCTATCGCTGCGAGGTGATGCACGGCCTTGAGGACAGTGAGGCCACCCTGGAGGTCCTGGTGAAAGGTGAGAGCCCTCATAGGGACACCACTTCCCCTGCAGGAAGAGCCAGGTGGGGTCCTCACCACGACAACAAGGCAGGCTGGTACCTCAGTCAAGAGGCTCAGCCTCAGCTTCTGCCTCTGTAATGTGGGGCTGGGAGTGCCCTTCTCTCTGAACTTTGAGGGGTACTGAATACTCTCTGGCCACGATCACAGGGAGAGGCAGATTGTGCTTCACAGCAAACCAGTGGTCAGGCGGACTTCGGTGATTGTGTTTATTTTGCCAATAAGCAAACTGAGGTTAAATGATTTGCCTAAAGTCACCCTTTAAATGAGTCAGGTGTCTTTAATCTCCTCCTCCCTCTCTTTCTCCTTCTGCTCGTCCTCCACCACCACCACCACCACCACCCCCCTGCCCCATTCTCAATTCCAGAAGCCAGAGAACAGACTGAGCACCCCCTGGAATCCTTTCTCTAGCAGGATGACCTTGGGCTGACGATGCTGGGGACCCTTCTCGAAAACCAATCTGGGCTCCTGGAGTGACAAAAACTAATAAGGGGGTAGATTTTAGTTAAGTTCAAAGAACTTCCTGATCACCAGAATTATTAGAAGTATTCAGAAAGAAAGGCCTTGTGAGGCAGTGGGTTCCATGTTACTGGGAGTGTTCCAGCAAGGTGCCAGGGGTCATGCAAAGGTGAAGAGGGGTCCACGTTCCTAAGGGTCCCTGGATCACTGCTGTGATTCTGAGGGGGCATCGTGGCCGCTGCTGCCCCTGACCATCTCACCGGGTGCCTCTGGCAGGCATCGTGTTCCACTACAGAGCCATCTCCACGCGCTACACCCTGGACTTCGACAGGGCCCAACGGGCCTGCCTACAGAACAGTGCCATCATCGCGACACCCGAGCAGCTCCAGGCCGCCTACGAGGACGGCTTCCACCAATGTGACGCGGGCTGGCTGGCTGACCAGACTGTGCGGTGAGTGACCGCCCACCAGGCTAGTGGAGGGACTCGGGACTGGGCCAGCTCAGAGGCCACAGCACAGAGGGGCTGGCGATGGAGCACTGACTGGCATGGGCTCATGCCAGCGTGACACTGAGCTAGCTTAGTTAGGGGCCTGGTTATACTTTGGTCATTCTCTCCAGATGGAAGAGGGGCTGCCTTTTATTACTCTCCTGCCCACTGTTTCTTTTGCCAAGGCTTCTTCACTTACTCATCTGCTTTGCTTTGGTTTGATTCTTTTGACTGGGTCCTACAATTGAATCCAGAGCCTTCACTCTGAGCTACACCTAAGGCCTTTAAAAATTTTTTTTATTTTGACACAAGGTCATACTATGTAGCTAAGGTGCCCAAGCTGGGCTCAAACTTGTGATCCTCCTGCTTCAACCTCCCCCAGAGTCCTGGGGATTACAGGAGTGTACCACCACGTTCAGTTTGTTTTGTTTTTTGACTTTGGTGCTTTATATATTTTTGTAAATCACCTCATGTTCTTCTTGTTTCTAATGCAAGACATATATCTAAGCTTCTTGTGCATCTTTTAACTGTGAGCAGCACCCAGAACAGATAGCAAAGCAGCACGGAGACAGCTCTGCCCCAGAAGTTCTCAGCACAGTGCTGGTGCCCGGGAGGACACCTGTACTCTTCAGTCCAGGGAGCTCTAAGCGCTCACCCTACAAGCCATAACCTCTAAACCTCAGGAGAACAATCAAAATGGCTTTGTGATCTTACATATCAAAGAGAGCTCAGGACACACACACACACACACACACACACACACACACACACGCTAAACATAAGACTCAATATATGAGCAAAATGAGACAAAAGGCCAGGGTGATGTAAGAGCTCACAAATTAGCCTGGAAAAGAGCTGGACTCAAGTCTCAGGGCGGGTGCAGGAAGCTGAGTGATCTTGCATCTCAGAATCCCCATTTCTTAAGTGTAAGACAGAGTCTTTATATCACTGCCTCCTTAAATTGATGTGAGAGTCAAATGACACTGAGCAGAATCCAACAAACTACAGCTCTTGGGCCAAACCCAAACCCTTGCTTCTGAAAATAAAGTTTTATTGGAACACAGATGCCCCCATGCAGTTATATATTACCTGTGACCACTCTGTGCTACTGTGGTATCTGTGTCCTCATATGAAGAGTCTCAGGGGAGTCGTTTCCAGGCTTGGTATCCTTAATAAAGACAGAACGGAGGAATAAGAGAAAGATTGATTAAGAGGGAAGAAATGAAAGTACGCTCCTCAGGGTGGCAGTGGGCCAGTGAGAAAACCTCCCCCCACTTACAGTCGGGCACTGGGTCTCTTAAGGTCCTGGGACTTTGGGCGGATCCACAGCTGGAAATGGACAGGAATCATGGCCCAACGGGATATGTGACTCAGTCACCCATTTGGAGGGAGAGTTTTTGACCACATGAGGATTTAGAGGACGTGTCATGGCACCTAAAGCCCACAGGAAGGGAGGATCAAAACTGCAAGTCAAGGGCCAGGGCTGGATGCTGTGGCTTTGTGCATTCCTAGGGTCTAGGGAGTACAGGATAACCTTTACCAGTTGGCTTCCCAATGTTTTGACATGGCTGTGCTTGCTCCATCTGGTTTCTCAATTTTTGCCCAGTGCTATTGCATGGCTACTTATTCTTCCTCTACTCCCTACCTCAGTTGAGTAGTCATCCCAGACACCCTGAAAAGCCCAAAGTACTTACCATTCTGGGAGACTGAGGCGGGAGGATCAAAAGTTCAAACCCAGCCTGGCTGGGGAACTCGGGGACCTAGCAAGTCCTTGTCTCAAAATAAAAAAAAGGGCTGGAGACATAAATCAGTGCAAAGGCCCTGGGTTCAATCCCCAGTACCAAAAAAAATATTTTTTAAGCCTTTTATCTGGCAGTTTACAGAGACAGTTTGTAGGCCTTGGATAGAGTATGTTTGGCACCAATAAATATTCAGTAAAAGGCCACCTGCTTTTGCCCCATAATGCTGTACTTGGAGACGCAGAGAGGGGATGGATTCCGAGCAGACACAGTCAAATGCAATCAATGTTCCGATGTCCTTCCCACTGCAAAAGACCAGGCTACAGGGCACCGAGCAGGGACAGGCCTCTGTCTCAGGGTCACAGTCTACCTCCAATCCCTGACAGGTACCCCATCCACACTCCCCGAGAAGGCTGCTACGGGGACAAGGACGAGTTCCCAGGGGTGAGAACCTATGGTATCCGGGACACCAACGAGACCTACGACGTGTACTGCTTCGCCGAGGAGATGGAGGGTGAGGCTGCCCGATGGCAAATCCTCCTCTGCCAAAAGGGGCTTGGAAGTGCTGCGGTCTGGATCCCTCTCTGCCCACCAGCGAGAGGGGCTAGTGACCCAAACGCCTGCAAACTGTTTAATGTCACTACTGGACCCAAAAGTCCCTGTCAAGGGAAGACTTTCACCTGGCCTTGTGTCTTCCAAACCCAGACCCTTGTCTCTTTGACTTTCTGGTACACTGTGCCTTCAAAGCCCTGTTTTCCCATTGCAATTAGAACCTTAGAGATTTGCTTTGAACTCGCAACGCCTTGATGCGGAGGAAGGCGCCCCTAGTGGTGGAAAACTGCGCAGCAAGCAGCTGAGCAAAATGCTTTTAGCCAGACTCCTCTAGAATTTCTCATATGATCAAGCATTGCCATTCTGGCTGCTTTTCTCTTGGTCCTGTTTCAGGACATTAGTGCCATCCTGCCCTAAAAGTCCAGAAACAGATGGAAAGTGGGATATTACGGGCAAGATCTGAGATACGGCTTTGTGGGTTCAAACGTGGAGGAAAACCGTGGGTCACTGGGGACTCAGGTCAGGGAAGGGGGAGATCTCACCAGGTCACCCGTGTCCTGCCCAGGCGAGGTCTTCTACGCAACATCCCCGGAGAAGTTCACCTTCCAGGAAGCTGCCAGCGAGTGCCGACGGCTGGGCGCGCGCCTGGCCACCACAGGCCAGCTCTACCTGGCCTGGCAGGGAGGCATGGACATGTGCAGCGCTGGCTGGCTAGCTGACCGCAGTGTGCGCTACCCCATCTCCAAGGCCCGGCCCAACTGTGGGGGCAACCTCCTGGGCGTGAGGACCGTCTACCTGCATGCCAACCAGACCGGGTACCCCGACCCCTCATCCCGCTACGACGCCATCTGCTACACAGGTAGGGCTGGGGCTATGCAGAAAGGGACTCACTGCCCTGACATCAGGTCCCAGAGGAAGAGACAGGCTTGGAAAGGGAAGGCTGGGATTAGTTTGTCACTTCAAAGGGGTCTGTGGGTACCTGAAGCTTATATTGTATCAAACCTGCCTCCCATTTTTGCGGGTTCCTAAGGCAGAGACATGGGAAACTACAGTATGTCCACCCCTGTGTCATCAGAGCCACACAGAACAAGGGGAAAGCATCACTCTGTTTTCTTAGGCTTGAGTCAGCTCTGCCGCCTCTGATCATGCAACCCTGGGAACGTCTAAGGCTCTGAGCCTTACTGTCACTGGCTGTGCACTAGAGAAATAGTTACTCTGTGGAAGATGGTGGGGCCCTTTTACGAGGCCATGAGCCCATAAGAAGGCAGTTATAAGCCCTTTTAAATTGACTTAAACCAACCATTTTGATACATGCTTGTAATCTCCGCACCCTGGGAAGCTGAGGCAGGAGGATTGAAAGTTCCAGCCCAACTTCAGCAATTTTGCAACTTAGCAAGGCCCTGTCTCAAAACTTAAAAAGGGCTGAGATTGTAGCTCAAGGCAAAGACTTGGTTCAAGCACCTATACTGCAAGTAAATAAAAAAGATTGAAACTAAATACATTGAGTTAAAAAGAGGGCCTAAGTGTTATTGAAAGAACAGAAAGCTAGGGGCTATATTATGAAAAAATAAAATAAACTATTTAAAATATTTTTTCTTATATTTAACATACATCAGATAAGTGCTTAATTCTGGAGAAAGATGAATAACACAGCTGACAAGTTTCATAGCTTTTTCAACAGAATTGGCAATAATGACAGATCACTTCATGTTTCAGTTGCATAGTTTGATCTTTCACAAAGAGGATTGCTTGTGCAAGAAATAACTAGGACTCCTCCCCTCCACACCCTCTCTTAAACTTTTGGTAGTCTAACCCCTCTTCAGAAGGATCAACTCATCTATTTCCTCCTTATTGATTAACTGGCCTTTTCTGCCAGCTCCTCATTTGTCCAGAATCATGAGGCTGGCTCTTCTCCAGTGCCACCTTCATCCATTCATGAACTATAGCGTTTGCAAGATCTGACAATTGGGCTTTATAACTCATTAGGCTTGCCCTTAGGGGAGTCCTAAGTTCAGTGATGTAAGCAGCAGGCTGGGACTGATTTGTAAACAATATGCTGATTGGCTGATATTTTGCGAGAATCTACCGGTTCAGCCAATCCCAGCTCGAAAATATTTGGGGGAGGGGGACTGTGTCTGTACTGAAGCTGTATGGATCTCTTTTCTTGCTGTTATTCCTTAAACAACACAAAAGCCACTGATGTAGCATTTATAATGTATTAAGTACTATAAGTAAACTAGAAATGTACATAGCAGGATGTCTGGGAGGTTCTGTGCAAATAGTATACTTTTTATATAAGGAACTTGAGCATCTCTGAAGATTTTGGTGACCACTTGAGGCTCTGGGATCTGTCCACATAGATACCAGGGGACAACTGTGCTCAGGCAGCCAAAGACATGCAGGCAGCCCAGGAGGGGAGGAGGTATGGCAGAATGGTTAAATCTGCCTTTGTGCCTTGCCCCAGGTGAAGACTTTGTGGACATCCCAGAAAATTTCTTCAGTGTGGGTGGTGAGGAGGACATCACCATCCAGACAGTCACCTGGCCCGATATGGAGCTGCCTCTGCCCCGAAACATCACAGAGGGGGAAGCCCGTGGCAACGTGATCCACACAGTGAAACCGGACTTCGAGGTCTCCCCTACCGACCTGGAGCCCGAGAAGTCCTTCACGTTTGCCCCTGACATGGAGGTCACAGCCTTCCCTGAGGCTGAGAATGGGACTGAGGAGATCACCAAGCCCTGGGGCTTTCCTGAGGAATCCCGCCCTACATCCTTCACCAGTGAGGACCTGGTTGTGCCGGTGACCATTGCCCCCGGAGCAGCCGAGGTCCCTGGGCAGCTGGGTGGTAAGTTTTTACCTGTGGCAGGATGCCTGGAGCAGGCCTAGAAGCCAGGAGCCATCTGGCTGCGCTTCACCTGGGGCCTGGGATCATCTTCTTCTCTCTCCAGCTAAACAAAACATGTCTTCAGTGTGTACCCACTTGGGGCTGGCCCTCAGCCACAGCCATCTGTCCTGCCACTCTCTCCCACCCGCAAGGCCTGAGCATGTCTCTCAGAACCTGGGGGTGGAAGACAGTTTCTCAGTTTTGGACAGGCCATACCAGTCATGTCCACTCTTTTGTCACAAACCACTAATCTTCAGTGAAGTCCTATGTGAAGATCAGGACAGGTGAGATGTGATCGAAACGTACTGTGAATATTTAAATGTTTTAAAATTTTATTACAGTAAAAGACATGTTGGCATTATTCCCCCTCAAATACGCCCCCTTGACTTAGACACATTTATCTCATCATTCTTGCCACTTTCTGAAGCAGCTCTGGAGTCCTCTTTCCTAAGTGTCTTTAGTTGTACAGTCAATGGCTGACTCAGTGCCCTGATTTTGATTCCAAATGTTTATCTTTCATAGTCATTTTGACTTTGGGGAAAAAATAACAAGTTGAATGGTACCCAATCCAGCGAATAAGGTGGATCAGGACATACCATAATATGTTTGGGAGGCTGCCTTTCTGTTAAGTGGCACTCAGCAGCATAAGTTACCATGGTTTTTTTAATCACACCTTGTAAAGACTCTCAGGAAAGTGTACTTCCAGAGCTGCTCCAGAAAGGCAGGATGATGGGATAAGTGTGTTCAAATCGAGGCGTTGTCTTTGGAGGGGGTTAATGGTAATGTGTCCTTTACTGTAATACGTTTTTCCCATTTAACCATTCACCATATATTTCAATCACCCCTTATAAGTCAAGCAAATGAAAGTATCACAGATCTAAGTGGAGGGGAGAACTGGGACTCCTCCTAGCCCAGCCCCTTCCTGCCCCATCAGGCACTGCCCCAAATTGGACCCACTTAAAAACCTGGGTGACCCCTGGGGCCTATCCCTGCCCATCCACCTTGCCAGGGCAAAGGTCAGCAAACTGTTGTCAATGGGCCAAACCCAGCGGTTCCAATGTGTCCACGAACTAAGAAAGGATTTTACACTCCTAAATAGTTGGAGGAGGAGGGTCAAACTAACGAGTGTGACACAAGAAAATTAAATGAATTCAAATTTCAGTGTCCATAAATAAAATGTGATTGCAATGAGCCATACTCATTTGTTAATGGGCTGTTTGGGGCTGAGCTGGACGACTGCAGTGGAGTAGAGTGGTTATGACAGAGGTTGTACGACTCCCAAAGCCTGAAACAGTTCCTGTGCAGTTCTGGGGAGGAGGGGAAGACTGGTCCTTGGGTCCAGAAAATGTCCAGAGAGCTAAGATGTCACATGACTGTTTCCCAAACTCAAGTCCATAAAGAGGAGGGACATTCTGGTGTGGCCTCCTTAGGGTCATGGTGGCATGCCAGTGAAGGAGCAGACAGGCACGGCCACCCTCGGTGCCACTAGGTGAGATTTCAGCCTAAACTGCCCACAAAAATCCAATGCAAAAAATCAAGCAAGCAAGCAAGCGATCCAATGCACGGAAGGGAGGGCTAGGCTCAGGATCGCACATGCGCAGCTGGGAGTGACTCTGGCTCCTCTCCCCTCTGCGCCACCTAGGGGTCGTGTTCCACTATCGGCCCGGCTCCACCCGCTACTCGCTGACCTTCGAGCAGGCGCAACAGGCCTGCCTGAGTGCGGGCGCTGTCATGGCCTCCCCGGAGCAGCTCCAGGCAGCCTACGAGGCAGGCTATGAGCAGTGCGACGCCGGCTGGCTGCAGGACCAGACCGTCAGGTAAAGGATCACCCCCCTCCTCCAGCCGCCCACTTCCAGGGACCTGGCCGAAGGAGCCTTGGTCGGGGTATAGCGCTCAGCACTGCATGGACTAACTTGCTTATGGGTGACTCCTTAGCTTCTCCCTAAACGTCTCCGCAGAACAGAATCGTAATCGGAAAGGTCAGTGAGGGCACTATATTAAATTTTAGGTAATTTTGCCCCCACGAGACATACAGAGGAGGCCCCTGCTCTAGAAAACCCCTTCTGTAATCCCATGGTCCCTTCCAGCATGACCAGTGCCCTTCTGAGTAGCAGGCTGTCTTCTGAAGCTGGGACCAACCGCTGCCCCCCCCCCACCTCCAGGGAACTTGCTATGTTGGATTGAATCCCATCAGACACCCCAAGACACACTCTGCCCACCTCCCTGTACCCTGAAACCCCCAGAATGGGCGCTCAATCTCCATCTCACCCTCCTTTGTAGGTACCCCATTGTGAGCCCACGGACGCCGTGTGTGGGTGACAAGGACAGCAGCCCCGGAGTGAGGTCCTACGGTATCCGTCCATCTTCAGAAACCTATGACGTCTACTGCTATGTGGACAAGCTCGAAGGTAAGGCTCCCCGTCCTAGATGGGCAGGGATGAGAGGGACCAAGAGGAAGGGAATTAGCACCCCCAGTCCCATCCCCTCCCTACCTTCCAAGAGCCAGGGTGCTGTTTAAGGAAGCAGGCCCATGCAGCCCTGGGCCTCCATCCCCTTTCCCGTCTCCCAGGGCTCTGGTGGCTCCCCAGCACTGCAAAGCCTCAGCTCCTTGCAAAGCCATGAATCCTGGGGGTGCATAAATTAATCTATTCCCAACAAATGGCACATATGCTCTGACACATAGAGTCCATTGCCCAAGAGCAAATGAAAGGCTCTGGGAAGTCCTACAATATGAAATCTCTTTACCTTAGACTGATCCAAGCTTATTCAACCACAGGCCTTTATTTTATTTCACAACTTTTTAATTTCAATGAAAATCACCTGGCAGGATGTAGTGGCACACACAGGTAGCACCAGCACTTAGACCAGCCTGTCTCCAGAAAAACAAAAAACAAACAAAAAGGAAATCAGCAAATCACTGTCCCACTGAATACAATTTGAGGAATGCTGGGGTTATGGAAAAATTTCAGAACCACCACCCACTGTTTCAGGATCCCGGGCAGGTTACCTCACCTCTCCAGGCTGTTTCTCATCTATAAAATGTGCCACATTAGAAGCTTTTTTTAGTATTAAGTGAGATGCATGTAAAAGGTGCCTGGCACAAGCAGCTGTTAAATAGTTGTCAGCCCCCACACACACACACACCTGGGTGCTGTACTGGGTGCTGGGACCCAACCCTGTCCTTGTGGAGCTCACAGGGTGGCAGGGCTGATCAACAGCATTCTTGAGGCTCCCTGGCAAGTGCAAGGCTCAGGTTGTTGGAATGAGAGGGGCCTTAGCCAAGGGGAGGGCACCCACGTGTGATGGAGAATCCAGAAGGAAAGTAAGGAGCAGAAGCACGGCCTGCAAATTGTGCCCAGCTCAGCCAGCTCTGCTGGGGCATTGCCTCTTTCAGCACCAGAAGGCCTGAATCCAGGAAAACCAGAGGCACCTAAGGGCTCAGCCTACAGGGAGTGACGGCCCTGGGCTGTTGGCAGGTGTCAGCCAATGCCAATAGGTTGGAGAGGCTGGGAATCTTTGTCCTGGGGAACAGGGGTAGATGTTCACAATGCCACCTACCTCTGTCCCCAGGGGAGGTGTTCTTCACCACGCGCCCGGAACAGTTCACCTTCCATGAGGCGCTGGCATTCTGTGAATCCCAAAACGCCTCACTGGCCACCACTGGCCAGCTCTACGCGGCCTGGGTGCGTGGCCTGGACAAGTGCTATGCAGGCTGGCTGGCAGACGGCACCCTCCGCTACCCCATCGTCACCCCGCGGCCAGCTTGCGGCGGGGACAAGCCAGGTGTGAGGACTGTCTACCTCTATCCCAACCAGACTGGCCTCCCGGACCCGCTGTCCCGCCACCACGCCTTCTGCTTCCAAGGTATGCACGTGTTCTGCTTCTCCTCCACCACCCCTTGCGCCAGGGGTGCCTCCCCTGGGCGCCCCCTCCTGGCCCTAGCTGCCTTCAACACGCGGCAGACCAAGGAAAGGAAGCGAGGCGACTCAAGCTAGCTTGACTTCAGGCTTTGACGCTAACACAAACAAGGTCATAGGTGTAAAGTTCCCAGAGACAGAGAGGAGGAAGTGAAGAACCTCAAAATCGAGCCAAACTGAGTTTGAATTATGTCCCTACTACTTAATAACTAAGGGACCCTGGGCAAGTGACTTAATGTTTCTCTGCTTCATCTGCAAATGGTGATAAAAATAGCTCCTGCTTTGAAATAAACAGTTGCAGACAAATATAAACTGGGATAATGCATATGAAGCATTATATACATATATAAGGTTTTGCATATATATATATATGGTTTTAATTTGTTCACCCATGTCAAATTCTCTCCTGCTTGAAAATGTTTCCATGATGAGCTTAACCAAGAAAGTATTTTCTCAACGACTGTAATTCATGTTTTATTGTCCTATGCTATGGCAACTCTGATGTGTCAACCATCATCACCCTTACACATCTGAGTGATGTCATTAAGCAACACCATGAGCGGGGGAGGCAGAGTGGGGCTAAAGTGTTGCTGGGCTCTGATTGGATGAGTTCTCACAATCGCAAAGTATGGCCTGGGTGCAGGGACCAAAATGTAAATGTAGAATAATATAGGCCATGTTTTCCGTATCGTACATCAAAGCTGAGTGTTGTTAAAGCTTCCTGTGGGTCCATGATCATTTCCAAATAATATTAAGGGAAACAAAAACCCTAATGGCTCCCAAGTTTCTCAAACTTCCAAGTCACTTTTTAAATCCAATTAACCAGCCTGAAGAAGCCTCCCAGTCCCTTCCCAGAGGATTTTATGAGCCCCTACTTGTGCCCTGGGCCACAGAACCCAGTTAATCAGCCTCCCAGTACACTCCATGCCATGAACCCCATACCCCATCCTGACACTCAGGGTACTCAGCTTCCGATATTATCCTGCAGAGAAGTTATCTTTCCTTCCTGATCTCCTCCAGTCTTCTGCCCCCAAGCCCACACCCCCAACCCCAAGCCAGAACAATTAGCCCCATCAGTGGATCCTGCCTTCACCCCTCCAAACACCAGGATGGCTGCATGGAACTTAAATACCACCCTTCTGCTTTGGTGGTATTTAAACATAGTCTCTGTCTCCAAGACAGACCACATTCTACAGTAGCTGAGAACGGCGATGTCGCACCAGATGCTTAAATTCAAAGATTAGTTCTGCCCCTTCTAAGTCACTGGCCTTGAGCTGGGAATGTAGCTCAGCAGTACAACGCCTACCTGGCAAGCACAAAGCCCAAAGTCTGATTCCTGGTATCAAAAAAAAAAAAAAAAGGGTCTACTGAAAAGCCCTTAAATCAGTGGGCCTGATTAATAAATGTGCCATGCCTTAGTTTCCCCTTTGTAAAATGGGAATAATTACATTGTGTACTGGATGCAAGCAGGTCTCATTTTAAAAGAGGGCAAAGAGCCATCTCACAGAACTGCAGGTGGCTGGGTGGCCAGAGGGCTCTTATACAGCCTGGCGGACCCCAGGGGCTCCGAAGGTCTCCTCACCACCACATCTTCTTTAGGTGTTCCAGGGGTGCCCTCTCCAGGAGAAGAGGAGAGTGGCACACCCACACCCCAAGCAGGCCTGGAGGACTGGATCATCACCCGAGCGGTGCCTGGTGTGGCCGTTATTCCTTTAAGAGAGGAGACAACTGCAGTCCTAGACTTCACCACTGGGCCAGAAAACCAGACGGAATGGGAACCGGTCTACACCACAATGGGCCTCTCCCCTCTGCCAGGTTAGTGCACCCCCTGAAGGCACACACCCCTGTCTGCCTGTGTGCACAGTGGGGTGGTTTCTTTCCCTAGGACCCAAGCTATGGCCCCAGCCCTGACACCGGCCCAGTGTGCTGCTGAGACAACTTTGACCACTTGAGCTCTAGGACCTGCCCCAGAGTGACTGGGACAGCCTTGTTGGTGAAACACACACGCACATTCTCTCTGGTCCCTTCATTTCTCCTACACACACACCCCAGCCCTGGGCCAAGCAGAGATCCTCAGTCACACTGTCCTGCACAGAAGCCCTCACCTGTGGGAGGATCTCCAAAGAGGTCAAGAGCCAGGAAAGGGGGAGCTGTTAAAAATCCGAACCTTTCTCCTTGCCCTTCTCTCTTCCATGACCCTCCTTTGACCCAGGCCTGCCAAAACTTCCTAAATCCTAAATGTCGTGATTAAATCAGAAAGGACTTCATGAGATGAAAGCCACAGTCCCCATACCTTGTCAGAAAGAAGTGTTTTGTGCCCCTGAGGTTTAGGGAAAATGGTTTACCAAAAGATCTGTAGATTTCCAACCTGTAGATGTTCTCAGAGCCTTAGATAGGTTAATGTGCCATAGAAGTATGCAGTAGGTCCCAAATGAACCTGGCCACAGAGCCTTCAAAAGTCCCCCTCCCCATGGAGTATTGTTAATGTCTAGTGACTCCCAGCTTGGGTAACACTGAATTAAACCAGTGTACAGTAGTGTGCGTGCCTGGTAGCATCAGCAGCTGGAAACATATGCATGGGAAGGTAGTCTCAGCAATTCCCACCAGTCCATCCAGACATTCATTCCACTCCTGGCTCCCCAGCCGGGTCTTAGGGCTGCAAAGCCTCTCTCTTTCTAGGCCAGAGGAAAGGAGGCGTCTATAGAGCAGGTGGGATCCCAGCCTGAGACCTCACCCAGCAACATCTGCTCATGGCCCTTTCCTCTCCCTTGCTAGGGCAAGAGCAACTGAGTCCTGTGAGCCTGGTGGGGGCAAGGCCTGGCACAGGAGGACCCTGGCCACCTCTGGTGGAGTGCTGCCCAGTGGCACAGTGCTCCAGTGCGCATCTTTAACTTCAGTGCTGGTTTCAGCCACAGCTGGGGCCATCTGTGGGATTGCTCATGCTGTGCCTTTTCATTTCAATTACTTTTCTTTTAAAAAAAATCATTTAAACAGAGAACTGTCAGATTATGACTGTAAATGGCCTGGCAGCCTGTTTCTCATGCATATGTTAAAATGCATAGCCATGCTGCTCTGGACACCACTAAACTCATGTAGTTATATGGTGACACTTCCATCCCCAAGCCCTCCAACAGTCTTAAGGAGGGACCCGGAGCTCACCAACCTCTTCAGCACTCCGGTGTGCCTGGACATAAGTGCCAAAGTACATGCAAGGTTCAGAACCCAGCTAGTTGTTTTCTAAATGCCAAAGAAAACCAAACCAAAAGAAAAGAATGTGACCATGATTATTTAGCATGGTGAGGTTTTTTTTTTTTCCCTCTGTTTTCAATGCCTGTATTATAAGACTCTCAGACTGAAAACTGTAAACAACATGTTTAAAGACAGCAGCCTCAGAAGCTGGGAATAGGGTGTAAGCCTATAGTCCCAGCATCAGACAGAGTCAGGAGGATTTCAAATTCAGCCTGGGGAAACTTGGTAACTTAGCAGCCTCTGCCTCAAAAGAAGAAAGGAAAGGGAATGGGGGAGGCTCAGCGCAGGGGCCCTGGGTTCAGTTCCCTGTGCTGAAAATAAGAAGAGAAAGAAAAAAATCCAAAACAAACAGCACCAACTGAGATGGGCAGGTCTCACCTTCCAGCACATATGAAGGAGCTGAGCTTCCGGGCAGCAAGGTTAGGGCAAGGGCTGGGGATTTTCATCTCCATCAACCCCCGAGAGGGTGCTGGTCCAGGGCCCAGGCTTTAAAACCGCAGATTTAGATGCAAGAGATGGTAACGTACTTGAAGGGGGACTGCGGTTGTCATCAGTGGCAGCCCCGTGTCCAGTGTGTTGTGTGGATGTAGCTCCCTGGTGTCTCACAAAGCACAACCTAGTTAGTCTGTGGCCCTGAGGGGACTGGTGGGAGCTTCCTGGTCCCCCTCTCCTTCCTTCCTTCCTTCCTTCCTGCCCTTCTTTGTTCCTTCTTTCTTCTTTCCATTCTTCCTCCCTTCCTTGTTTTCTTCCTAGCTGGGCATGTTGGTGCATGCTGTGGTCTCAGTACTCAGGAGGCTGAGGTAAGAAGACTGTTACAAGTTCAAGGCCAGCCTGGGCTACACAGTGAGTTCACGGCCAGCCTGAACTACAGGTGAGATCCTGTCTTCAAAACAAACAAACAAAACCCTCCTTTTCTCCCTTCTTCCCCATTGCAGCAATTCCATTGTGAAGCATCTGAACATGGCTGTACTCTTGGGGGAAAGGTTTCCGCAGGGTAGGACAGAGTTGAGTGTCCATGCATGAGCTTACACTGGAGCAGAGTCACTCCACGCACACCTCACCTGGCTTCCTGTCTTCCTACAGGGGTCCCATCCCTATGGCCTCCCACCGGCACAGCAGCAGAGGAGAGCACAGAGGGCCCGGGGGGAACTGCAGTACCATCCGCCTGGGAAGCACCTTCCTTCTCTCAGGAGCCATATACACCTTCTCCTGCAATGCCCAGTGCCACTGAGCTGCCAGACTTCCAGGAGGCATCTGAGGCCCCTGATGTCAGTGGTGCTTTCACAGACAGTGGAGAAGCTCCAGGAGCCACTGCAAGTGGACTGCCCTCTGGAGACCTTGACTCCAGTGTTCTCACCCCTACAGTAGTCTCCAGCCTGCCCCCAGGATATGAAGACAGAATTGAGTGGTCCAGCATTCCTACTATTGAAGTGCTGCCCACGGGAGCTGAAGACCTAGAAAGCTCTGCCCCTGGGGTATGGGACGGCAGCAGGCTTCCTTCTGGAGAGGAAGTTCTAGAGACTTCTACCTCTGGAGCAGGGGAAGTCAGTGGATTTCCTTCAGGAGGAGAAGCTCTAGAAACTTCTGCTTCTGGAGTAGAAGTCAGTGGACTTCCTTCAGGAGAAATTGTAGAGACCTCCACCTCTGGTATAGGGGAAGTCAGTGGGCTTCCTTCTGGAGAAGAAGTTCTAGAGACTTCTGCCTCTGGAGTAGAGGAAGTGAGTGGATTTCCTTCTGGAGAAGGTCTAGAGACTTCTACCTCTGGAATAGGGGAAGTCAGTGGGCTTCCTTCTGGAGAAGTTCTAGAGACTTCTACCTCTAGTATAGGGGAAGTCAGTGGACTTCCTTCTGGAGAAGTTCTAGAGACCTCCACCTCTGGAATAGGGGAAGTCAGTGGGCTTCCTTCTGGAGAAGAAGTTCTAGAGACTTCTACCTCTAGTATAGGGGAAGTCAGTGGGCTTCCTTCTGGAGAAGAAGTTCTAGAAACTTCTACCTCTGGAATAGGGGAAGTCAGTGGGCTTCCTTCTGGAGAAGTTCTAGAGACTTCTACCTCTGGTATAGGGGAAGTCAGTGGGCTTCCTTCTGGAGAAGTTCTAGAGACTTCTACCTCTAGTATAGGGGAAGTCAGTGGACTTCCTTCTGGAGAAGTTCTAGAGACCTCCACCTCTGGTATAGGGGAAGTCAGTGGGCTTCCTTCTGGAGAAGAAGTTCTAGAGACTTCTACCTCTGGTATAGGTGAAGTCAGTGGGCTTCCTTCTGGAGAAGAAGGTCTAGAAACTTCTGCCTCTGGAGTAGAGGAAGTGAGTGGATTTCCTTCTGGAGAAGGTCTAGAGACTTCTACCTCTGGAATAGGGGAAGTCAGTGGGCTTCCTTCTGGAGAAGAAGTTCTAGAGACTTCTACCTCTGGTATAGGGGAAGTCAGTGGGCTTCCTTCTGGAGAAGAAGGTCTAGAAACTTCTGCCTCTGGAGTAGGCGATATCAGTGGACTTCCTTCAGGAGATCTAGAGACTTCAGCCTCTGGAGTGGAGGATATAAGTGTGCTTCCTACTGGAAGAGAAGGTCTAGAGACCTCTGCCTCTGGAGTGGAAGATGTCAGTGGGTTTCCTTCTGGAGAAGAGGGTCTAGAGACTTCTACCTCTGGAATAGAGGATATCAGCAGGTTTCCTTCTGGAGAAGGTATAGAGACATCTGTTTCTGGAGGAGGGGATGACCTCAGTGGACTTTCTTCTGGAAGAGAGAGTTTAGAGACCTCAGCTTTTGGAGCAGAGGACCTCAGTGGGTTGCATTCTGGAAAAGAAGACTTGGTAGGATCTGCTTCTGGAGACCTGGCCTTTGGTCAGCTGCCTTCTGAAACTGTCGGAAGTGGACAAGCTCCAGACACAAGTGGTCTTCCATCTGGATTTAGTGGTGAGTATTCTGGAGTGGACTTTGGAAGTGCCCCATCCTCTGGCCTGCCTGACTTTAGTGGACTTCCATCCGGGTTCCCAACAGTCTCCCTAGTGGATTCTACATTGGTGGAAGTGGTCACAGCCACCAGTGCAAGTGAATTGGAAGGGAGGGGAACCATTGGCATCAGTGGCACAGGAGAAGCATCTGGGCTGCCCTTTGATGACCTGGACATTAGTGGGAGAACAAGTGGACTCTCTTCAGGAACTGAAGTCAGTGGCCAAGCATCTGGATCTCTTGACACCAGTGGAGAAACATCTGGATTCTTTGGTGTTAGTGGACAGCCATCTGAGTTTTCTGACATCAGTGGGGGAACATCTGGGATTTCTGAAGTCAGTGGGCAGCCTTCAGGATTTCCTTACCCCAGTGGGGAGACATCTGGAGTGACAGAGCTCAGTGAACTGCCCTCCGGACAACCAGATGTCAGTGGAGAAGCATCTGGAGTTCTTTTTGGCAGTGGCCAACCATTCGGTATAACAGACCTGAGTGGAGAAACATCCACAGGGCCTGATCTCAGTGGACAGTCATCAGGACTGCCAGAGGTCAGCGGGACAACACCGGGAATCCTTGACCTGGTTTCTGGTACTATGAGTGGCAGTGGGGAATCTTCTGGCATTACATTTGTGGACACCAGTGTGATGCAAGTGACTCCTACTACATTTAAAGAGGAAGAAGGCTTAGGATCCGTGGAGTTTAGTGGCTTCCCTTCCGGGGAGACGGATCTGTCAGGCACATCTGGGGGAGTGGACATCAGTGAACAATCTTCTGGAACAATCGATTCCAGTGGGTTTACATCCCCAGCTCCAGAACTCAGTGGCTTACCGAGTGGAGTAGCTGAGGTCAGTGGAGATTTCTCTGGAGCTGAGGCTGGGAGCAGTCTGCCCTCAGGAGCATACGATGGCAGTGGACTTCCATCTGGGTTCCCCACCATCTCTCTTGTAGACAGAACCTTGGTGGAATCTGTAACGCAGAGTCCAACCGCCCAAGAAGCTGGCGAAGGGTCTTCAGGCATTTTGGAACTCAGTGGTGCTTCTTCTGGAGCACCAGAAGTGTCTGGAGACCAGTCTGGATTTTTGGACCAAAGCGGGCTGCAATCTGGGCTGGTAGAACCCAGCAGAGAGCCACCGAGTACTCCATATTTTAGTGGAGACTTTTCCAGCACTGCTGATGTAAGTGGAGAATCCTCTGCAGCCACCAGCAGCAGCGGGGAGACCTCGGGACTTCCAGAAGTCACATTAATCACTTCTGAGTTGGTGGAGGGTGTAACAGAAGCAACTGTTTCCCAGGAACTCGGCCAAAGGCCCCCTATGACATACACACCCCAGCTTTTTGAGGCCAGTGGGGAAGCATCTGGCTCTGGGGACATTAGTGGAGCAACATCAACATTCCCTGGCCCTGGAGTAGAGGCATCGTCAGTCCCAGAAGGCAGCAGTGAGTCATCTGCCTATCCTGAGGCTGGCGTGAGGGCATCTGCTGTCCCTGTGGCCAGTGGAGAGGTGTCTGGGTCGCCTGATTCAAGTGAAACCACCTCTGCCCTCCATGAAGCAGATCTTGATCAAGCCTCAGGCCTAGGCGTAAGCAGCAGACCCTGGACCTTTCTGGGAGGCCCCCAGGAGGGGTCAGCTGCCCCAGAAGTGAATGAAAAGTCAATCACCACCTCCCAGGTGGACATAGAGGCCTCTAGCCCACCTTTGGCTACTGCTGTGGCTTCTGGGGACAGGACTGAAACCAGCGGAGAACTGTCTGTGCACAGCCCAGGGCTGGATGTCACCATCAGCACCGGCGCCCCAGAGACCCAGTGGACCCAGCACCCTGCAGAGGTGCATCTAGAAGTCGAGTCCTCAAGCCCTTTGTACTCGGGAGAAGAGACCCACACGGCTGAAACAGCCACCTTCCCGACAGACGCCACCGCTCCCACTTCGTCAGAGGGATCCGGAGAAGCAGAAACCTCCATGGCAGGTATTGTCGGGATCTTTACCTTTAACACATTGGGCCAGCCAGACTGTGGGCAGCTGCAGTGTAGCGGGAGACACACGTAGCTTTAAGGTTCCCAGCACAAATGATCTGCAGATTAGCTGTGCAGCTTCAGCAAGTCTCTGAGCCTCATTTGGTAAAATAAAATTTTAAAAAATCTCAGAGGTGCTTAAGCAGAACATAACTATACCAAAAGCAAGCATTTAGCATTGCACAGACTACACATTTATAAATTCCATCACTGTGAAATTACTCACCATGAGCATTGGGCTGGGTAAGGAAGGATGCCTAGCTAACGCTGAAAATTCTGCTCAGGCCCCATGCCCCCAGAGTGCGTTCAAGATAAGAGTGACTCTTCTGGTGGCATTTAGGTCCAAATATTTATTTTGTTTTGGGCTAAAACCTGCACAACCCAAGGAATTACAGTCATTTGGCTATGGCCTGACTGTCTCACTGCCCACCATCCCAGCCACCAGGAACCTGGCCTCAGTCGCTGCTATTTCTTAGCTTTCTGCGTGGGGGCGCTTCACGCCTCTCACTGTGCTGAGGGCTTTGCAGTCCCTGGGCACTCTCCCCTGGGGACTGCAGCCCCTGCCAGGTCCTGTGCAGAAAAGCCCTGTGGCACTGGGACCTGCCAGGAGACAGAGGAATGTGTCATATGTCTCCAGGTAAGACCCATGTCAACCATTAGACCACCTCCTTCCCAGAGGGGCCCACAGCAGGAGGAGGTGAGCAAGGCCAGCTGAGGCTCCAGCTTCAGGCTTCTTAGATTGGGAAGGAGAAGGGCACGGTGACAGAGACATCGGGGAGAGAAGTCACAGTGCAAACAGCACATCTTTCCAGAGCATCTAGTTAATGAGGAGTTCAGGAAAAAAAATTGTTAAATAAGTAGGTTGATGAGTAGTTTTCTAGCAAGCCAGTAACTATTGAATGAGTAAAGAACAAAGTATGCTTGTATTTTTACGCTAAAACTTGAGACTTCAAAGCAAGTTTGAGTTCGGAGTATGGTGGCCACACCCCTCTGTCCTTGGAGGAAACTCTCTGAGGGGCGCTCTCTTGCACTGTGCAGAAGGATCCCAACCAGAAAGTCCCATATGGCCTCTGATGCTTGGGTCTCAATGGGGTTTGGGTCCCCTTTTCCCTGCCAGAAAACCCCAGAGAACTTGTCACCAGCACTGGCATCTGTGGCCTTGGGTGGCAAGACCAGGGCAGGTTTCCCAGGGCGTCCACCACTCTAGAAGCTGTTGGGGCTTTGCTGTGGGTCAGGCAGCTAGTGGGGAAGGTAAGGAACCTGGGGACCCTCTGCCTGGAGCCACCCCAAAAATGTTCACTGTGCAGACTGTTCAAGGCTTGTGGCTATCTTTTCTCAACATCAGACGTTACCCAGTTGTCTCCAAGCTCATGTTGTCAGATTCACTGTCTCCGCTGCTTCAATGCCCTGATGCCCAGCCTCTCTCTGAAGCCTTTCATTAAAAAAAAGCTCCGTTCTGAGACACATACAAAAATGAACAGATCAGTCCTAGAGAGAAGAGAGTCATTGTCCAGTTTCCTAGGTAAACCCTGCCTAGCAAAGAGCCTTCAGTAACCCCTACATACAAGGGAGGGTTTGAAGTTTACATAAATTACTTAGTATGGTGCAAATACCTTTATATAATGTAAACACACCATGTGCTTCACACGTACATAGTATGTATACACAAACAGGCCGGGTAACCACCCACTCTTCTCCTCATTGGGGTCAGCCTCTGCCCACATCCAGGGCCAAAACCTGAGGACACTGTGGGTCTCCAAAAACAGAGGATGGACAGTCCTTACTGCCAGGGGGACAGTATGAGGTATTTTCACAAAATACAGTGAATTTTTAAAAAATTTTTTAAATACAGTAAATTTTAAAAATTATTATAGTAAAAGACACAAACTGTGTCTCCCTTATAATACTCCCTCTTGTTTCCAACACACCATCCCATCATTCTGACGACTATCTGAAGCAGGTCTGGGAGTCCTCTTTCAGGAGTGTCTTTAGTGGCACAGGGGTGGCTGCCTCAATGTCCGGAACTGATTCAAACTGTTCACCTTTCATGGTCATGTGGACTTTGGAAAGAGCCAGAAGGTGCACGGTATCAGATTCTATGACCAAGGTAGATAAGGACACCCCCTAGTGTTTTTACTCCGCGGAAATCAATGCAAATGGTTTGAACTGATTCAGGACATCAAGGCAGCCACAAAAAGACACTTAGGAAGGAGGATGTCCAGAAGTGCTTCCAAAAGTGCCATAGTGATGGAATAAGCGTGCTCCAGGTAGTGGAGTATTTTGAGGGGAGTTCATGCCATGTGTCTTTTACTGTGATACTTTTTCATTTTTATTTGAATAGTCACCATATTTTTATCATACTTTGTATTTCCACTGGGCTGTTGCGGCCCCAGGGGCCATGGCCTGGGCCACTCCATGCCACTCAGTAACTCCATTCTGAGCAACTCCTTCCCAACCTGGTCAGTGAGGCAAAAACATGATACCGGTATCAGAAACCCTAACACGGCTCAGATCTTGACAGCCCAAAGTTAATAAAAGCAGGTGACATAAAATTTACCTCTTCCATTGTAAGAACAGCCTTTCTCTGATCATGTGTATTCCATTTTCTTCCCCAACAGCGTGTAGGAGCCACGATCTCAGTACACTGCTTTAACACACTTGGCTAACTAAGAAACACTCTCTTAAACGTAATAATTGCTGGTCTCAGGAATCTGACACCAGATTTCCAAGGAGTGAGAAGGGAAGGAGGCTGTAGAATCAGCGTTAATCTTGTTCAAACTCTCAGGCAGGCCCTCGCTCTGCTCTCTTATCAGTAGATACCCCTGGCGGTGGTTTTCAGTTTTTAAAAAATTATACCTAGGACAAATTGTAACACCATGGAGTATCACAGAAAGCGTTCTGTGGACTTTGGCATTGGAGATTTTTAAAATCCCAGGTGAAGTTAGGCATGGTGGTGCATGCCTGTAATTCCAGCACTCTGGGAGCCGAGACAGGAGGATCACAAGTTCAAGCCTCCCCTGGGCAACTTAGTGAGACCCTGTCTCAAAATAGAATACTAGAAAGGTTGAGGATGTAGCTCAGTGTGAAGGCCCTGGATTCAATCACAGTACTAGGGAAAAAAAAAAAGGCCCTGGATCATCATCCTCCAAGAGTCACAGATGGAAAAAAGTATTATTATTATTATTATTATTATTATTATTATTATTAAAATATTCAAGGAAATATTCACCCAATAAAGGAGTTAACAGCTGTATTTAATCCTAGAAGAAAACATTTGACAGTTACTCTCATCTTGTTCTGCCAGTATTCCATAAACTAGTTCTTGGTAAATTATTAATCAGTACTTGTTACTTCAAAATGATATCTGCTTAATGAGTAGTCAGATTCCATAGCAATGAGAGGCAGGACTGTGCTTTTCTGGCCCACTGTAAAAGCAGCAGCAGCTTCCTGCCATCCTCTGCTAACAGCGCCCAGAGAGCTTAGAGTCAGGTTTCAGTCCTGGTCCTGCTGAAAAATCACCTGGCGCCTGGGGTGCTTTTAAAAAGCACCGTGTGCTGGGCATGGTGGTGCACGCCTGTAATCCCAGCACTCAGGAGGCTGAGGCAGGAGGATCACCATGAGTTCAAGGCCAGTCTGGGCTACATAGTGAGACCCTGACTTAAAAGAACAACAGCAACAAAAGCATCATCCCTGGCCCTGTCCTGAGATATTTTGAGTCATCTGGTCTGGTGAGGGGTGCTAGTGTTGACTTTTTTAAAAAACACAATCTTTTTTAAAAAAATTTTTTAACTATTATAATAATGACAATGTATAGCCAAGATTTTAAAACACTATTCTAACCACACCTGATACCCAACCCTGAGCCATCGATTCTGTGTTGGTTTCTTTTAACCCTGGATTATAAGAAATAAACTTAAAACTTAGCCCCTTTCTATTTCACTCCCACTTTTCCTTTCCAGGTTTGGAGATCTGATTTTTGATCTGACACTCTTTCCCACTAGAGGAGACATCCGAATTTCAGTGAAATCTTTATTTCTTTAAAGCAACTTTTTAAAAAGAGGGAGGGAAAAAAGACAATGTATCCAGAGATGGACAGAGACCACCAAAAAAATCTTCAGCATTTCACAGTACTAATAAATGTCTGAAAGTTAATGGTCACCACTTTGAGCACCTCTTATCATTGTAGGGGCCAAAGGTAACTTGGGTTAAGCTCATCATGTCTCAGTAAATTTAGTGTTAAAATATCTGTGCAACTTTTTCTTTTCTGATCTATGTATTTTTAGCTCATATTTTTCTGTCTGTAGTGAATACTAGCCCCAGCCCATTTTTATTTTGAGACAGGATTTTCCTAAGTCACTAAGTTGCCCTGGGCTCAAACCTGTGATCCTCCTGCCTCAGCATCCCAGAGGGTTGAGATTACAGATATGCATCACCACATTTGTTTTATAGATTCTTGACTTAACCAAAAATCTATCAGCAGATTTTAACGGATACCTAATTAAATTTAAGATCCAAGCTATTTAAATGAGATCAACCTCTAAAATGTAGAAGAATTGAAATAGTATAGATACTAACATATTCCCTGATTTAATGATATTTATTTTAAAAGCAAATTGGGACTGACAAATACATTACTAGTGTAAATATACTCAGCCTAAATAAACTCTTCTCTCAGTTGTGTAAGAGGCTCAACCAGGAAGTTAGTATATCTAGTCCAGTCTCTCCAGAATGACTGATCCTAGGTTTTTGCGGGAGGCAGAATATCCATTGAATTAAAACATTTTATCTGTGCTTCTTGAGGAGATTTACCCCATCCTTGTCCTAGGAAGTTATGGCCAAGGTCATCATAAACAGCTGCATAGGTTGTGCACTGAATAACTTGGATAATACGTTCATGCAGAATTCTCTGTGGATGGCAAACCATTCTTATGAATGGCTTGAGTAAAGCTACCTGCTGTCACTCTCCATTCACTTTTCCTAGGAGCCCAATAAACTCTTTCTCACCTGAAGGTCCTAGGCTCTGATTCAGGCAAAAACGATGTGACTATTCCAGGTGGAGGTCTGAGGTCTCTAAGTCAGATGCCAAGGTGATTATTTGCAAGCATCTCTCCTCCTTTGGCCTCTCCCAGGGGTCGCTCTTGGTTATTTTCTCTTCTACACTAGAAATATGGCTGTTCGGGTCTTGTTCAGGCACAAACTGTGATTTTCAGTTATCTATTGTGAAGAGGGCCCCCCCCCCAGCACTCTGACCCTGCCCTGAGTCCCTGCTCGGTGATGACGGTGATGATGGGTGAGCCCTTGGTGGCTGTAGCAGAAACGGTAACAGGTGCTGAGTATCCAGAGCGCCTGGATCCCCCACCCCCACCCCAACCCCAGGTGGAACAAAGGCCAGATGTTCCCTATCGGTATCCATATCCTGACTCCTCCATCGCTTCTGACCTTCACTTAGTGTGATGATGTCTGTACCTCTGAGCCCTTGCGAGTCAGCAGCATCTGCTCAGATCCTGGTCCTTGTGCCCTTCCTCCCTTCCTGCACAAAGTCTGCCCATGCCCAAAGCCCTTCTCTCCTTGACCTGCGGTCCCTTTGTCTGAAACCGCCCAGTGTGCACTCACCACTGGACTTAGCTCAGCCCCTCTCTTGGTCCTGGAAGCAGAGGGATGGTCCCACTGCCCTTCACAAAAAGAGATGGGCAGCCAGGTCCAGAGTGGCTCTTGCAGCCAGAGGAAGAGGAGATGAGGTGCCACTGGCCCGAGCAGCTAAGGAGAAAGACCCCAGGATACAGGCCCCCTCTGCACGGCTGAAGGTTCAGACTCAGCCCCTCTAAAGTGACTCAGTGGTACTCCCAGGCTCTCTGGTCTTCAGGATGCTGGCCCTGCCTTCCCGCCTCACCTGTGAATCCAGGGCCCTGCAAAAAAAAACAACTTCTAAGGCCAAGAGTTGGTTCCTTCAGTCCTCACAGCCTTCTCAGGGTACAGATTTGTACCCTGGCCAGCCACAGGAGGACACAGCACTGCCCCCCTCCCTCACCCCCAGGACCTTGTGCTGCCTGTGGTTGGGCAAGGCATAAACTCCAAACCTCTGGAACACCTGGAAGCCACCTGGCTGGACCTCACACCTTCCCGTGGGTCAGCCAGGAACCCCGGGTTGATGTCTGACACTTCTCCCCAGAGGCCACCCCTGTCCCCTGCTCTGTACAACTGCTTGAGCACCTACATTTGCTTAATTCCCCTCGCCAAGTGCTTTCCATCTCCTATAATGACACTAATGGACAAAAGAGGACATAGCTTTCCTGAAACAGGAGAGCTGCAGCTTCACTCTGCCAATTGACCTGACCTATTGCTGCTACTGCTGCTGCTGGGAATCCTGGTGCATGCTGGGACTCCAAGTGCATGCTGGGATTTCAGCCAGTTCCTCCATGCATTTTGGGTTTGCTTGGAACAGTTCCAAACTTGGAACTGTTGGTTTCTAATCCGAGGTATGCACTCCATGAAATAAAGCCAAGGACTTAAAGAAAAGAGAGAACCGGGGATCAGGAGCTTCGTGGGACAAGATGCCTGACAAACAGGGATTTGAGGGGTATCACCCACTGCACAAACCTAAGATATCGACTACCAACAAGTGTGAAGATCCAGAAGGAAAGATGTTTGCCATCCCATCAAAGGCTTGACTTGAAGGTTTGGTTTGCTCTATGGGAGGCAAGAACTAATTGTGGAACGTATTTAGGACTCAGACGTTCTATTCCCAAAACAGGCTGAGTGGAGATCACCCGTAGGCATCCCCTGGCACAGCTCAGCAGCATACACCAAGGTGTAGCATCTTCCAGCTGCGTATCTAGATGCCCCATACACCTGTGGAGCCTGCTTGTTGCTGAATTTTATTGATCTCCTGGCAAAAGGAGCTGCATAATACCCTTTATCATGGTTCCAGGGGAAGAAACCCAGGGGAAAAAACAGCAAGAGCTTTGGAGCACAAGAGCTTTGAATCACAAATACAAAGACAGAGCATAATATACATTTCAAGGCATTCTGGATTCTCAAAAAGATGCAGAAAGACCGAACTAAAGGCACAGTTCTTGGCTATTTGAAGTAAAGGCCGATGACTTACCAGTTCAATTCCTGCTGAGAAGTTTGACTAGAAAGAACATCTTGGGTCCAGAATACATGGAACAAGGAGCCAGAGGAAGCGGCTGGCGGGAAGACTGTATCCCAGCCCACCGCTGGGGGGCAGCCACCTGCTAGACACCTGGCCAGCTTCAAATGCTTGCCATCCATTGGCCAGGATGGAGCGGATTTGGACATTTTAATTTAGAAGTCTAAAGGATCTCGTGTGAATATCCATTGCCTCATGGATCTGTGCTCTGCAGACCCTTTTCAGGTTGCTTATTGAGTCCCTGGTTCACATCTACAGGGGAAGCGGGGAAGGAAGACCTTCAGTGAAGCTTCAAGAATTTGCCTCCCAGTGTCCTTGCCTACTATCACGGTCATGGCCACTTTACACTCCGGCGTCTTAAAATACAAGAGAAAGTACCTCGGAGGAATGTCATAGTGTCCCTCTGTGAAGCCTGGCGCTGAGGCACTAAGCTTGCCAAGCAGGACGCACACATCCGAGGTCCTGGTCCTGGATCCTTGGTTCAGCATGTTTCCAGATGGTGGCAGCAGCAGTAGCAACAGTTCCCAGGAAAACCAGCCAGTCCCCTTCTGGTTCTCTGGAGCGTAGCAGGGCTGGCCACTCATAAGGAAGCCACATTGCTGTGAGGCTGGATTGACGGCAGGAGTCCTAATGGTGGCCCTTGGTTTCTTGCAGACATTGATGAGTGCCTCTCAAGCCCTTGTCTGAATGGAGCCACCTGCGTGGACACCATGGACTCTTTCACATGCTTATGCCTTCCCAGCTACGGAGGGGACCTGTGTGAGATCGGTACGGCCGTCTCGGCTTCAGCTAATGTTACTAATTGCTGCACCCTCCTCCTCCTCCCTTACCCATTTTTTTTTCCTAATAGCAGGATCTAGGCCCCAGCTGGGCACCTAGGTCCATCTGAATAGCCATTCAGGAGCCACAGCTGAGACATATGTCTGCCCCCACTGATTCCCTCTCTTTGACTGTAGTCCTTGAAAACCCTCCTCCAAGCATAGACCCCAGGAGACGCCCAGGCCGGGCTTTGGGAACCTTTAAGACACTAACCTTCTCCAGGGCTTGCAGACTTTCTGAGGCCACCAGCGAGCCTGGTGCATGTGTCAGACTAAGAGGACCCAGCTGATTTCCTACTTGTGTTTGGATAGAAGCTGTGGGTGGGAGCAATCGGTTCTCATTCCAGTGTCAGCCACAGATCTTCCCAGCGTGGTCACAGGCAGTGTCTGCCTGCTGTGTTGCTATGGGACTTGTGTGGGCCCTCCTCATGTGGGCACCATCGTGCCACCCTCACCAAGTTGCCTTCCTGGTTGGTCTGCTAAGAGTACTCATGTCACCAGCATGCTCAAGTCATGCATGAACAGGGACTATTGCATGTCACCTTCTCTTCATGTCATGACACCTGTCATGTCGACGCCATGCGTGCCTTTCTTCCTCTCTTCCTTCCTTGTACAGGGCAAAGGTCCAGGGAGAGAGAACACAGTGTCACTGCAAGGAACAGGCCTAGCGCCCTGGTGCTGAATCCTAGGGACTTCCCAGCTCAGGAGAGGGCAGATAGGGCTTTGAGGTGCTGGGAGCCATGGCCCATACAGAACAGAAAGTTCAGAAAGCAGAGGCTCGAAGCCTTGTTCAGTGAACTCTCAATGCCAGAAATGCCAGAAACCCAGAAAGCAGCTGGGAATTCTCCCTCCGGGGTCAAGCAGTGTGAGACTATAGTGCAAATGGCACGTTCCCGGAGGCCCTGCCAAGATGGAGAAGCTTAAGGCTTCTGGAAGAAGAGACTTGGGCACCCCCTGGCCTTGCAGCCTTCCACCCTCTGTCTTTACCCCAAGATCTTAAGAAATTAGTGCATGGGTCTCAGCTGGGCTGGGAGACGGGAGCTGTATAGGTTTCTCCCCAGGATACCAAAACAGCGGCCAAAGGGGATAAGAGTCTGCAGTGTCCACACAGAACAGCCCTGGGGCTCCTGCCTGGGAGACAGGGGCTCTGCACCCTGATGGAGCAGAGAGACACTACTGGAGCCCCAAGCTGGCCCTGGCCTGGGCACCTGTGAAGCAGGATCGCATCCTGTCCCCACTCTACAGTGCCCATGCCTTAGCCCTAGCCTCACTGATCCTTCCAACATCCCCAGAGCTTGTCCCCAGAGCTCACTCCTGCATGGCCCTGTCCAGCCACCCACAGCAGCCCCACCACTCGCTCTGCCTGCCCAGCTCACCCGTCCGCCACTGAGGCGGCCCGGAAACCAACACCCCTCCACACCTGGGCAGTCTAGCACAGCAGTGTGTCTGTCCTCATGGTGCTGAGCTACCTCAGAGATCTCCCCACCTCTTCCCAGCTCTTGCAACCCCCTGAAGGAGGGCACTGGTAGCGAGAGGACCCTACAGCTCTCCGACCCCCAAGCTGTTCCACCAGCTTCTCCTCAGGCTCCTGGCCTCTGCTTCCTCTCTTCCCATCCCAGATGTCTGTGCCACGCTGGCCAGGCATCCACTACATGGCCTATGGCTCCTGTGTGTCAGGCCCGGGGCCTTCCTCCCTGAGACTCCCAAACACTGGTGGCCCCTATGGGAGGGGACCACACATCCTCGAACGTCCATGGCTCTACACTGAGCCCAGGGCCCTGCACACCGAGGTGCCAGGGGAAGCAGGGAGGGAGGGCTTGTGTTCCCTCTGTTCTGTGCTGCCCTGGCAGATGTCTAATACTTGCCTCTCACAGAAGAAAAGGGCCCTGATTGGCAGCATCTGCTAGTCCCTGGGGGAAAAATAAATACTCCCATCAGGGCCAATTTAAAACTACGAGTGTGGTGTCGCCAGATCTTAGACTGCTCTGAGCCCTCTGAATTAGTCCCATTCCCAGAAAGGAAACCCTCTACCAAGTTAGACACTCTCCCTTCTCCCCATCTCCCACCAAAATATGAAATAACAACTGTGTGCCCTCTAAGAAGTAGGCACAATGTGCCCAGCCAGGGCCACCTCTGATCTGTGGCTCTAGAGCTCTGAGTCTTCTTTGAACTCTGGGTCCTCACCCAAGGTTCTGCGGGAAGGAGGCTGCCAGCTCTAGTTCATGCCAGCCCTGCCCCTCCTGCCACTGCCCCCCACCCCAGATCCTGTCTCTGGAGCCCCTCAGAGCCTGTGTACCACACGTACCTTAAATCCTGTAATCCCACCTTCCCACCTCTCTTGAGCTGGCCTGCTGACTCTGCTGCCCTCCAGAGCAGGCATCTGCAGGAGGAGAGCTTGAGATGTGGGGGTCACATCTCAAGGCCCCTGCCTGGCAAGCGTGAGGTCCTGAGTTCGATTCCTGGTAACCAAAAAAGAAAGAAAGAAATGTTGGCTGAGACATGGGGGTCAAAGAGAGGGAGGGCCAGTACCACATCAGGGAGGGAAATGGTCCCCAGCACTTCCCAGAGGTGGGGCGTGCTCAGAGTACCCTAGGGGCCAGGTCTCATGGCTGCCAACGTGTACCTGGCTCCAAGGCATGGCATCTCAGGTGGGATGAATATAGGCCATAAGATTGGCTGCATCATATGCCCAGCTGGCCTCAGAGCCCTCTTCAAGGCCTTCGCCTGTGTTGCAGACCAGGAGGTATGCGAGGAGGGCTGGACCAAATTCCAAGGCCACTGCTACCGCCACTTCCCTGACCAGGAGACCTGGGTGGATGCCGAGAGGCGGTGTCGGGAGCACCAGTCACATCTCAGCAGCATCATCACCCCTGAGGAGCAGGAGTTCGTCAACAGTAAGTGTGGAGAACCTCCGGAGACTGGGGCCCCTGATTGTCAGATGGTAGCAGATGGGACTGGCAGTGTAGCTCAGTGGTAGAGCACTTGCCCAGCATGCATGAGGCCCTGGGTTCCTCCCCAGCACTGCTAAACCAATAAAAGAAAACTTGGCACACTGGGTCCAGGGAGACCACAGGGGCGGGGGCTGGGAGGCCTGAGTTCCCCGAAAGAACATAGAGGTCTTTGGGGTCACTGGCTTTGGCCATACCCAGGACAGCCCTCTGGCGGATAAGAGCAGTCCCAGGAAAAACCTTGTGGTTGTCACCAGTTCATGCCAGCCTGGGGCAAGGGGGTCCAAAGTACACACACACACATGTGCTGAGACCCTTCCACTTCCTCCTCCACCCTCTCCTTCTTCATGAGTTGTAGTCCTCAGACATCCCCAGGTGTCCAACCTCAGGTCACAACCCACCTTTCCTCTCCAGGAAATGCCCAGGACTACCAGTGGGTTGGCCTGAATGACAGGACCATCGAAGGAGACTTCCGCTGGTCAGATGGACACCCCTTGGTGAGTTGTATCAGGTGCACCAGCCACAGAGCAGAGGGAGGTGGGAAAAAAAAGAGAGAGAGAGAGGGAGAGAGACCTCCAAACATGCAGACACTGCCTGAGCAGCCACTGGAGCAGTGTGGCTCCTACCCCTCTGCTTCTGGGGAGCAGCACCAGGCTGGGCAGGTTGAGCAGCGGCACGAGGCCAGGGAGAAAGCCAGGAGGGCGATGAATGACTGACAGCAAGCCACCAAGAGGGTCCAGAGACGCATGAGAGGTTCCTTGCCATGAAGAACTCATGTCTACATGAGACAGACAGAAACACACATGCCCAGTGGGCAGCATGAGCATCAGTGCTGCCCAGCAGTGAAGGGCTGTCAGGGACCAACCCCTTGGGGTCTGGGCTCCTGCAAAGGGCTGGGGCCAACTGTGTAAGCAGCCCCTGGGCCCACAGCTTCCATGGCCGTAGCACAACCCTGGCCACAAACCTATCAGCCTCACTACTGCCAGACGAGCCAGAGGTTGGGCTGAAAGAGAAGGCAGACAGGAGAGGCTGGCTGGGGAAGGGCATGGGGGACAGGTCGCCTTGTTGCTCCCACCCACCCCTCACCCCTTCCCACTCCTGCCCACAGCAATTTGAGAAGTGGCGTCCCAACCAGCCCGACAACTTCTTCACCACGGGTGAGGACTGCGTGGTGATGATCTGGCACGAGAAGGGCGAGTGGAACGATGTCCCCTGCAATTACCACCTGCCGTTCACATGTAAAAAGGGCACAGGTAAGGAGGGCAGAGGTCTGAGTGGGGAACCAAGACTCCAAGGGCCTCTTCCTAGGTGACCGGGGGCAGTCCCCTGGCCTCCCAGCGACTGGGCTCTGTGAGGACATGCCCTCCCAGCACTGGGGATGGAGCACGGGTCCTGAGACCCGGAGCTATATCCCCACCCTTTGTTTCATGCTTTACTTTGAGACAGGGTCTGGCTCAGTTACTAAGTTGCTCAGGCTGGGCTCACATTTACACTTTTCCTGCCTCAGCTTCCCAGGAGGCTGGAATTGCAGGCGTGCCAGGTTTATGGGGCCATCTTTACAAAGCAGATGGGATGAGAAGTGTGACCTGGTGGCCTCTTCCAGAACAAGCAACCCAGGGCCAATGGCAAGGGCCAGCTCACTCCTAGGGACCATTCACAAGAACTGCAAGCAGTGAAGATTCCAGGCTAGAGGACAGGATCTCCGCACACATGCACACCACATATCACCCTAGAGGCCAGCTGGGCCAGCAGCCGCCTCTCTCTGGGGATCCCTTTGTCCATCAGTCACGGAATCAGAATTGTCAGGCTGTAGGTCTGCAGACAGGGATAACTGATGGGACATGCCCACCTCCTACTCTGTCTCCAGACCTCTTTCCTTGGTCCTGGGTGTTTTCATAAGGAAACTACTGCCTGGCTCTCCCCTCTCTCTCCACCTTTCTTCCTTTTATCTGGTACCCCGCTGCCAGGCCACATCAGAGACCAACTCAGACTTCAGACCCCAGGGCCCCGGATTCTTGCAGGGAATCAGGGCTCGCCGCTGGGGGGCGCTCAATGCCCTTCCCGCAGCACCCCGGGGCACAGACCACAGGGTCATCGCAGAAGCCCCAGAGGCCCCTTCTAAAAGGGTGTTTGCTCCTTAGTGGCCTGCAAAGACCCCCCTATGGTGGAGCACGCCAGGACCCTGGGGCACAGGAAGGACCGGTATGAGATCAACTCCCTGGTGCGGTACCAGTGCACGGAGGGCTTTGTCCAGCGCCACATCCCCACCATCCGGTGCCAGCCCAGCGGGCACTGGGAGGAGCCTCGAATCACCTGCACAGACCGTGAGCACACCCACCCCCCTGGCCGGGCAGTGTCCCTCCCGCTCCCCAGAGCACAGCCCTGACCTGCTACTCCCTGAGGATCCTTGCAGTCCCTGGGATTAAGCCAGGACAGGACGGAGGTCACAGATCACTGGCCTCTGCCCCAGGAGGGAGGATGAAAGAGCACAAGGGTGGGTCTGCTTCCCTTTCCACCCTCGGGCTCTGGTGAAGCTCCAGGCTTTCCAGGGAGGGGCGCCAGTGGAAGGGGACAGACTGGGGGTGCCAGGGCTTGGCCCCACCTTCCCAGCTCACCGGCCTTTCCCGTGCCCTTGTGCTCCAGCCACTACCTACAAGCGCCGACTACAGAAGCGGAGCTCCCGGCAGAGCCGCCAGCACTTGGGCCACTGAGAGGAGCTTCAGGGACCACCCAGGACGCTGAGCCCAGGAGCCCACCAGGCGGACCAGACTGCGCATCCCCCCACCCGATGGTGTCCTCTTCTTGTTGCTTTTTATCATTTAAGGAATCCCATTAAAGAAGGAAAAAATAAACCCCACATTGTGTGTGCACCCACCAGCCCCCAAATCACCAAAACCACATCTAATTTGTCCCCCGAATGCCAAAGCAAAGCGAGCTCATCGCACCCTCGGACTGAGTTTAGAGACATTTCTTCAGTTTCCCATCGTGCCTTTCCAGGGACCAGCGCAGGGACAGGGGGAGAAGGGAAGGGGTTAAGTTAAATAAAGAAGATTATTTTTTGTTTCCTGATTGTATCCAAGAGCAGTGCAATGGTTGGTTATTTCACCTCCAGGGAGAGCTAAGGTGGAGGGAGGGGGTGGCAAGGAGCTGGAAGGGGCAGAGGCCTGAGGCCAGGACTCAGACCCTATGACCACAGCTGAATGTAAGGGACACAGAGAGCCAGGAGGGTCACATCATCTGTGACAACAGAAGCCCCGGGAGCCAGCAAGGAGAGAGCCACACCGGAAGGACCTTCTGCAACATTGGGGTCACCTCCCTCCAAGGGTCCCCCTTCCAGTGTCCTCTCACCCAGTCAGCCACCCTAGCAGGTGTCATCTCTCTGCAGGGCTGGGTGGGGACACATCCTTCCCAGGGGTGCTGCCCCCCCCTCCCCCACCCTCGGGACGGTGCAGGCACCAGGGTTCCGTGCACCTATTTATATTTTTGAAAACTAAAGATTATGATAATTATAATAATAAAGACATTGGAAGAGATCTATTTCCTTTCTTTTCCCTTTTTTCAGTTTGAGGAGTGGGCAGACCACAATCTGAGGCCTACAAAAGGTGCTCTCTGGAAACATGGCCATGGGGACACATTTTGATCACCTCACATGAGCATGACTCCTGTCTGTTCAGAGTCCAAGACGGCTTCATCTGCTCATCTTTGCAAGAGTGACAGTGTGTTGGATGGGTTATCTGCAAACGTGTGTGTGTGTGTGTGTGTGTGTGTGTGTGTGTGTGTGTGTAATATATGATGTGTTCAAGTGTGCCAAGTGTGCCTGTCACATGCATGATGCAGGTCAGTCCTCGGTGCTGTGTGGATTTGCAAAGGAGTAACTCCAGGGCGACCTTGGCGGCTGTGTCTCATTTTATTCTTTGATGGCACACTGTTCACTGCCATGAGAAGAGTAGCTTGGTAACCTGAGTCCAAAAGCAGAGCAGAACACCAGGATTTGAAAGAAGTGCAAAAGTAAACCACAGACAGTGCAGAACAGTGGGTCTTGCTTTCAATCTCAAGGGCACACTGCTATCGGCTGGAGCAGACAGCTGCAGCGTCCTGCCCTGCCTGGGACATCCGTGAAACCAGTCTTGGGTGTTTGTGGACCGTCCCCAAACCTGAGAGCTCAGCGGCAGCATGCAGACCAGGGAGTGGCTTCTCCCAGGGCCACTCTCAGGGTGCTTCCCTCATCATGGGTGCTCTGTACGCCTGCCAGGTGTTGCCAGAGCCTGCTGGCGCTGGTCTGTGCGAGCTCGTTTCTTCTCAGGTGCAGCTGTGCATATGACTGCGTACTGGCTGGTGTGACCAGTTACAGCTGTGGAAGGATCCCAGTGGGCAAAGGAAGGAAGACCCCAACCAAATAGAAAGGGCTCAGTAATTATGTGATTCATGTGTATGTTAAACTGATTTACAAGTGTTTCTTTAAAATACCACAAATCAAAAACAGAGCCAACCATGGTGTTGCATGCCTGTAATCCCAGCACTCTGCAAGGCTGAGGAAGGGCATTGCAAGTATTGACATACTGTGTCAAAATATTAAAAAAAGTTTAAGATTAAAAAGAAGACTGGGGATTGGGGATTTAACTCAGCAGCACAAGCACCTGCCTGGTGAGCATGAGGTTGTGAGTTCAATCCCCAGTACCCAAAACAAAAAAAAAAAAAAAAAAAAAACAAGAAGGCTGGGGGTGTAGCTCAGTGCAAAGCCCTGACTTCAAGCCCTAATCTCTTTCTTTCTCTCTCTCTCTCTCTCTCTCTCTCTCTCTCTCTCTCACTCACTCACTTTTATGGAGGGTTTGGAGTATAGCTGACCGTTGGAATGATTTCCTGGGTTTGATTTCAAGCACTACAAAGGAGAAACAGGAAAAAAAACAGAAAATATATTTTCAGTTTTGGGTTTTTTGCAGTAATGAAGATTAAACCTAGAGGTACTCTACACAGAGATATAGCCCAACCCTTTTAATTTTTAATGTTAATTTTCAGACAGAGTCTCCCAAGATTGCCCAAGCCAATTCACTATCCTCCGGCTTCAGCCTCCTCCAGTGCTGGGAATACAGGTGTGCATCACGTCCTGGGAGGAAAATGCATTTAACCCACCTTCCCACCAAGGACCAGCGCTTAGACAGTGCGCTGGAGAACACCCCCTGTTCCTGCTGGGAGCTACGATGGTCACTGAGTCCAGCACTTCGAGAGGACTGGTCTAGTCCAGAGACAGGATCAAAATTACAAATTCCAGGCAGGATTTCTGCTGGATGTTCATCGCATTCATGCCATCTGCTACAGTTTGGATCCTGAATGCTGCCAGAAAGCCCCTATGTTACAGCTTGGCCCCCACAGTAACGCTATTCCAAGGTGTTGTAAACCTGTGGGAGGGGAGGGTCTTTGGGGAGGTCCTCGAGTCACAAGACGATGGCCTTTGAGGGACGGACTCTAGCTTCTTGGTGTTTTCTGCCTTGCCACATCCGCCAGTCCTGATGCACCGCCTCATCAGAGGTCCAAAGCAACAGAGTCACTTGATCTTGACTGGAGCTGCCCAAACCATCAGCCCAAACAAGCCAGTTCTCGATCCAAGTTAATTATCTCAGCCAGGTGCAGAGACGTACACTGCAACCCAGCCACTAGGGAGGCTGAGGCAGGAGCATTACAAATTCATGGCCAGCCTGGGCAAGTCAGCAAGATCCTTTCTCAAAATAAAAAATTAAAAAGGGGGTACTGGGATGTAACTCAACACTCCCTGAGTTCAATCCCCAGTACTGAAGAAAAAATCATTATTATAGGTATTTTGTTGTAGCGACAGGAAACTGACTAGAAAAACAAAAAAGCACCTAAGTCACACCCCTGTATGGCAGGGACCAACTACAGCTGTTACGTGCTGTAGTTTTAAACCTGAACGTGCACCAGAATTCCCTGGATGGTTGGTGGTTAATGCAGAGTATGGGGCCCAAGTTGCTGACTCTGCAGGTGTGGGTGAGGCCTAGGAATTCGCAATTGTAACAAATTCTGAGTGCTGCTGAGAAGCACCAGGCCAAGGAAAATAGACTGAAGTGGCTAAACACCGGTGCAGGCAGGAGACGGGCTTCCTAGGTAGAGATGGGGAGGTGCAGAGAAGGCAGTCTTAAGGGCCCAGCCTCCTGTCTCCTAAGAGACACCTCCCGCTGTTCTGCTGGGACCCTCAGACATATGGCAGCAGCATACAAGCTAGGGCCCCATTTGCTGGGCCAGTCTTGGCAGAACCGAGTCAGTCCATGGAGTTCTCTACCCACCCACCCCTAGAGCCCAGGACAAAACTGAACCCACTACATACCCAGAGAGCTAAGCCCTGAAACTGACCAAGACACGGGGAGCCAGGGCCACAGGGGGCCACAGCACCATTTATTAGCCAAAGAAGACATTACACCGGAAGGCCTCCCCCTGAACAAGGAAACATGAACAGATCCTGGACCCAGAAGAGGGTAGAGGAGAAGGAATTTCACCAGAAGCCTGGGGAGCCACTCTGGCAATGAAAAAGACCCCTACTCGCCCTCCCCAGACCGTTTGCCTCCCCAGGCTGAGGCAGAGTGACAGCTGCAACCAACCTGAGCCGCAGCCCGTGCAGGGCATGGAGACAGCCTGGACTGTAATGGCAGAGACCCCTCTGAAAGCCCACAGACCACAAATGTCCCCAAGCGGGAGAGCCCAGGGAGTCCAAGGCCAGTACAAGGAGTTGGGAGTTGCTATTACCAACAAATAATACTTCTACAATTTAAGTTAAGTATAAAAAAAAAAATACAAAATGTGCTCCAACCACAGGGGAAAAGGAACCAGTCCATAAATACAGAGCTGGGAGGGCAGGGTCTGCAGAGCTGGCGTGGCTTAGCGCTGGCGGTGGCAGTAGACACCATGGCGACTCTGTGGGTCTGGGAAGCCGAAACTCCGCACGCCGGGCTCTGGGGGCCCGCAGTTGGGGCGGGAGTGAGCCACTGGGTAGCGGGCACTGCCATCTGCCAACCAGCCAGCATCACAGCGGTCCAGGCCACGGAACTTCCAGGCGGCAAAGAGCTGGCCCACCTTGGCAATGTGGGCGCCGTCCTCCCGGCAGGCCTCTCGGGCCTCTGCCAGGGTCAGCTTCTCGGGATGCTCCAGGTAGTACACCTGCCCTGGGGGAGAGCGAGCGTGAGTGCCGGCCATCACGGGGGGACAGCCACTGAAGACAGGGGCTGCAGTAGCTGAGTCCAGGCAGCTACATGCTGGGGGGGGGGGTCTACAGTGGACTTTGGGGAGCACCATCCCAGGCCCCGTCCAACCTTCCCACCACCCCATCTGCCATGGGGCTGGAGCTCCTCCTCTGCCACCCTTCCCTGAATGCTCCAACATGGGCAGGGCCCCTAAGTGTCTCTCAGGCATTCAGTCACTTACTGAGCACCCAGTATGTGTCAGAGACTTTTCCAAGGTCTTGGGTCAGCACAGAGCCAATGTTGGGTGCCATATGTTTACCTTTCAACGAACTGTGTTATGGGCACAGAAGTGTTTTGTTTATCTATGACACCCCAGAGCCTAGGCAAGGCCCTGCTATAGGACAGACACTCAGAAAGCATTTGATAAATGAATAAACCAAGGTGACCAGAAGCAGCAGCTTCAAGGACCTCTAAACTCCACACGGGCCATTTTCTGACTGGCTGGTCCTCCAGACCTCTGGGCGAGGGTCCAGTGGGCAGGCAGAAGGCCCCCAGGTCCCAGATGGCCACCCACCCACAAACCTGGGCTCAGCCACCCCACTCACCCTTAAGGGCAGCGGTGAAACAGAACACATCATAGCGGTGCAGGCGGCGGTGGCGGAGACCATAGCTGCGCATGCCTGGTGCCAGACCCAGGCCCCCACAGGGCTCCCGTGGCAGGGTGATAGGGTACTGCACAGAGCCATCCTGCAGCCAGCCAGCATTGCACCAGTCCAGGCCCTCCTCCCAGGCACGAAAGAGCTGCTCAAAGGAGGCCACCACTGCACCCTGCTCCTCACAGGCCTGCTGTGCCTCGTGGAAGTTAAGCTGGTAGCGGCCTTGTCGGGGCTGGTAGGGAAAAACCACACCTGGGGAGGGGAAAAGAGGGGCTGAGAGGGCAGATGGGCAGCAACAGGCAAGAGAAACTTCGTCTGTATCCTCTTACAGCTGCTCCTCAACACTTGAGCTACCACTGAGTTCCTCCCCCATCAGGTCTGCAGCAAAGTTAGATTCCTCTAAGAGCAAAAACCCTCCTGGGAACTGCACATTTGAGGGATTTCCTTATGAAAATCTAATGCGTGATGACCTGAGGTGGAGCTGAGGCAGAGATGCTAGCACTAGGGAGCAGCTGCAAATACAAATTTACATTAGCAGAGACACCTGTATTACAATATAATAATAACAGAAAGAGTGCACAATAGATGTAATGCACTTGAATCATCTCAAGGTCTTCCCCTCCCACAACTGTGAAAAAACTGCCATCCACAAAATAAGTCCCTGATATCAAAAAGGTTGGAACCACTGCTTTAAGCCAGCTGGTTACTTATAACACATAATACAATATCTGTACAACATTCTCCAGGGTTCAGCACAGTACTTAGCATCCACCAAATTCCAGTTTTTCTTTTGGGAATACTTCGTAATTTTTCTGAGTATTATTTTTGATCTGTGAGATGGTTGAATTTACAGATGTGTAACCCATAGAATTGCATATGTGATTATTAATGTGAAACTTCTCAGGCAAGTTCAGGGAGAGGAGAGGCCACAGAATCTGCGGGAATAGGGTTGGTGAAGGGCCCTTAAATAAAGAGGACTGAGGAGGTCCTGGGGCAGGGGCCTCTCTCCTGGTCACCAGGGTCAGGCAGGGGCAGCAGGCTCCTCTCAAAAGTTACCACACATGTTGGAAATTCTGCCATGATGAAAAGCCTTTTAAACATCTAAAAGTCTGTCTCTGTCAAATCAGATAAAATTTTAAGAATTTTGGCAAAAACTAGGGGTTTAGGAGGGGACCCATGATGAGCTTGTGTTGTTTAGAAGTGGGGCTGGGAGTCCTGGGGCTCTTCTCTGCCGGGGACCTGAAAAGATCCGGAGTGCCAGACCTCCAGGCTCACGAAGACAGGAAGCCAGGCAGCTGGGCAAAGTCAGGCAGAGGGGCAGAGAAGCCCACAGCCCCCAAAATCACCTCAGAAACTATCTGTGTTTGCAGCAGGATCTGGTCCCACCCCAAATTCCCAGCCCGTATAGCCTGAGACCAGTGTGGGGACTCTCTGTCTCTGGTCTGCCCCAGCACCCCCGATGAATGACTCTTGCAGCTTTCTCCCTGCCCTCCATCATCCCCAGCTCAGCAGGAGCAGCATGGTCCCTCCGAGCCACCATCTGAACCTGCAGAGGCAGAGATGCCATAGAAACTGGGCGTGTCTCTCCTCCTGGCCACTGAGGCAGGTAAGGGAGGGGCAACTGCTTTTCACCTGTGCACACAGGGAACAGCCTCAATCCGGGAGGCTTTCCCAGGTGAGGGAGATTGGGTACCATCCGGGCTTCTGCCTCTACCTGGCTGCCGTCCCAGCAGGGAGGAGACAGCAGCACACGTGGCCCTCTGCCAGGGTTAGAGGAGTGACAGCGACTTAGATCTCAACTTGGGCCACATGTAAGATCTGGCCGGCAGGGTCTGGTGATTTGCTCAGCAATGGAGCTTTTCTAAAAATAGGACAATTTTACATTAAAAAAAAAAAAAACTCAGCTCTTTTACATAAAAAGGTAAGGTTTGTGGGTTGTTTTTTTTTGTTTGTTTGTTTTGTTTTTTTGTCAAATTAGAGACTCCAGCATCCCTTGGCTTGTAGTCTGCCCCCATCAGCTGGGAATAAGGACAGCAGCGCCCTTGGGACAGGCCAAGGTTCAGCATGTGCCCTGGGCCCAGCACTCCCTGGCCTGCCTTGTTGGTTTTTGCTGCCCGCATCTCAGCCCTGGCATCTCAGCCCTGGCTCCAACGAGCTGTGGGACCAGCTCCCACGTTTTCCCGTCTGAGCGGGATTTGAGCTTGATGGAATAAAGGCTGTGGGTCCTGGAGGCTGCTGCCTGGCTTCCAACGCCAGCTCTGCCATTTACCAGCTCCTCATCTGTTAAATGGGGGTGGTAAGATCAGTAACTTCTTCCCAGCCTGCTCTGAGGACGGGATGTGCTCCCCTAGGTAAAGAACAGAGGTCTGGACGCTTCCCAGAGTCCTCTCCCCACCTCTTGGGTCCCACATAACCCGCACGCGGTCAGGGCCTCACCCCGTAGCTCCAGCTCCACCACACCGCTCTCGTCCTCCAGCCCATCGATGACCTCGCAGCGGTAGCGCCCAGAGTCCTCGGGCCGCAGGTCCCGCAGCTCCAGTGAGGCTTCGCGCTCCTGGTCCTGCCGCAGGTGCACGCGGCCTTCGTAGTCCCCGAAGGAGCGGCGCCGCTGTCCAATGGTCACCAGCACGTCCTGCTCCGGGGCTCCGTTCTCCGACAGCTTCCACCACTTGATGCGCACGGGCCTCGGGGATGCCAGGGCTGGCTCGTAGTGGTAGCGGCAGGGCAAAGTCACATTGGCACCCCAGTGGGTGAACAGGGTCTCCTCCGGCGTCTCCACCACCAGCTTCACTCCATTGAAGAGGCCTGGAGTGAAGTGGCACAGAGGGTCCTGGAACAGCCCACCTCGGCTGGGCACGGCCATCCCACGCCCTCACCGGCCCCACAAGGCTCAGGCACCCAGCTGCCCCCTCCCGAACCCTGAGCTGTGGGCTCCCATCTTAAGGAAATTTCTGTTGTCTGAACTCATTTGGGGTGGTTTGGTGTGCATCAAAAGCTAACTGATGGGTCACACCTATCACCCCACCTATGGGGAGGCTGAAGCTGGAGGATTACAAGTTGAAGGCCAGTCTGAGCTACTTAGAGAGACTGTCACAAATAAAACCCCAGAGGAACTGAGCCACCTCTTCTCATCCTAGAAGGGAGGCTGGACCTCCCTAAGAGCCAGAGGCTGCTGTGCTGTGTCCTGTCCTCACCCCAGGAGTCAGGGCATAGCCTGGGGACACGCACTTTCCCTGTGGTCACTCCCCAGGTCCCTGCCACCAGGGCTGTAGTAGAAGCCATTGTAGAAGGGCAGTCCGGGGGCGCAGGGCAGCGTGAGCAGCAGGACCGGGAGCAGCAGACCCACCGAGGCATGCATGGCCGCAGCACCAGGGCGTCCTGGGCAAGGCCGTGGCCCCAAGGTAAACTGGGAAAAAGAAGAAACAAGTCATTAGAGAAACCCACTTTGGGGAACCCCAAATCTCTGTTTCAGCACCCACTCATACACTCATTCGGCAAGTGATTTACAGAGCCTCTTCCGCAGGCCTGGCACTGCTCTCGGAGCTGAGCAGTGACAAGGTAGACAAGGCTCCTCCCTCAGGGACGCCTACAGTCTCAGCCCTCTGGGAGGCCGAGGCAGGAGGAACCCACCAAGTTCAAGCCCCCTCGGGCAATTCAGTAAGACCCTCTCTCAAAATAAGGAACAAAGAGCGGCCGAGGATGTAGCTCAGTGTGAAAACCTGGGCTGACTTCCTAGTACTGAGAAGGAGAGGAGAGGAGGAGGAGGGAGAGGAGGAAGAGGAGGAGAAAAAGGAAGGAGGAAGAGAAGGAGGGATGGAAAGAGGGGGAAGGAAGGAAGGAAGGAAGGAAGGAAGGAAGGTTTAAACACTACGCTAGAGTACTTCTAGGGGGCCATTCCCACTTGGGTGAAAAGTCAAATAAAATAGGCACTGATCCATGAGCTGTAGTTCATTGATCTGGCTGCTTAAAATACCACATTAAAATACCATGTCTTGGGCACTAGGCTTTTTGGCAAACCCACCCCCTTTACTGCTTACACCTTGCACCCAGCTGGTGCCCCACTGACTCCATCCCCGCCCCAACTCGCCCCTTCTAACAAGAGGTCACCCCTGGGAGGAGCTCGGCCCTGGACAAGGCAGGGAGACACAATGCCCAGAGGACAGAGGGGCTGGAAAGGAGCGTAGAAAGTAAGTTGATGGCACAGGGGTTTCTGAGACAGAGGACAGGCTCGTGTCCTAGCAGGGACAGCACGTGGGGACGGGGCTGTGCTGGGTGCCCATTCCTGCCCTTCTCTCCACACGCCCACTGGTCCCTGGGGGTCACTCATCCTGGGCCCAGGGCTCTCAGCCAATGGGACACACTCACAGGAGAAGGGTGTGGTGGCAGGGTGGTGACCATTGGTGTTTCTTCCCTGCGCCCTCTTGCTCCCATGCCTCCCCTCTCAGCACTTCTGTTCTCCGATTCCACATCCTGGCTGCCTCGGATAAGTGCACCCTACTGCCCAGACCTCAGTGTTCCATTAGGGTTCCTTTACAGGAACCATCTGGAATGAATTCTGTCTCACCAAGCCCTGGCTGCTATGGGGAGGGGAGGGGAGGTGTGTGGATATCCCTGGTGTCAGGCCTGGATGCCTGTCGTTTGTCCCAGAGGCCCTGGGGTGCCAAGCATGGCTTTAAGCAGAGCAGCTGCAGGTTCAGCCGTGTAACCTGGAAACCTCCCCCTTGGGGCAAGTGGAATGCGGGTGAGGGGTAGCAGGACCAGGGGACAGCAGGGCTCACCGTGCAGATGTGATGACCTCATATCAACATGGAGAACGCTGCGGGGGCTTTTAACATGGGCACAGCAAACCGCAGCTGCCCCTGCACTAGGGCCATAAGCAAGTGTGCTGCGAACACCTGCGCTCAGAGGTCTCAGGAAAGGGGACACCTCGAAGACAGGAGGGAGAAGAGCAAAGCATTGGCCAGGAGTGGGCCAGGCTGTGAAGGAAAGAGCTCTCTCCAGGGTGTGAAGAGGTTTCACAGGAGGGGTGGAAGCAGAGGCTGAGTCAGCTGTTCTCTCCAACATCTTCGCAGAGACCCTGAAGCCCACATTTGGCCTCAGCACTGTGAGTTGCAGACAGAACAGTACCCACCAAGGCCTTGGTTCCTGTCCAAGAGGAATTCCCAGCTGGCACCCATGAAGCTCTTGCTGACAGGGAATGGGACAGCCCAAGGCAGAGCTAGGGAACTGAAAGATTGGGGTTTATATCCTATCTCCACTCCAAGTGTCACTTGGTATTCGTGGGGATTCACTGCAGGCTCTCTGAGGATACCAAAATGCTCGGGTCCCTCATATAACCTACGCACATCTGCTGTATAGTTTAAATTATCTCTAGACTACTTAAAATACAATGGAAACACTCGGCCAGCTGTGGGGGCAACACCGTTAATCCCAACACTGTGGGATTAGGGGCAGGAGGATACCAATCCCAGCCTGGGCATCTTAGCAATTTAGCGAGCCCTGTCTCAAAAAAGAATGTAAGTGTTCTGTAGATCTTACACTGTATTATTTAGGGAATAATAATTTTTAAAAAGCCAAGTCTATGTAGATGATTTATTTTTCCAGATACTTTCCATCCGCAGTGAGTCTCGTGTGCTTTCTACAGCTGCAACCTGCAGATGCAGAGGAGCCCAGCAGCCCTCATTTGGCGACTTGAGGATGAGCAGGTTTCTTAGGCCGGAGCTACGGGCTGTTCTTAAGACTTGCCGTGGCGTATTTCTCAACGCTCTGCTCTCATTTCCTCCCACAGTGATATAGGTCTAGAAGGGGCCATGGTCTCCCAGCTGCAGGAGGGCCAGGTGACTGTCCTGGTCAATGGCAGGGAACAGACATCCTAAGTGTCCTGTCCAGGTCCTGCACTGAACCTACTGGGGCCACCTTTCCCTGGCTAGGCTTTCCCCAGCCTGCTGGCAGCTGCTGTAGTGACACATGGTGGGCTCAGAGAGAAGCAGCCGAACTGGCCCCTCCCCACCCACACTGTCCCATGAGCCACCCACGTTCAGAATGTCCTTGTGAACACATCTTAGCCTCACGTTCACTCTGTGCGGTGGGGAGGATATGCCAAAGGAAAACATCAACAGCCGGGTTAATGAGCACTTACAATCTCACGGAATCCTCACCTCAACCCCTAGAGCTGGGACCCATTAGAATTCCCATTTTACAGATGGAAAACCAAAACACAGCATGAATCCATAACCTGCTCAGGGTTACCCAGCTAGAAAGTGGCAGAACCCAGATTTGAACCCACCGTGCCAGACTCAGGGAGGTAACCACACAGGGCCCGTAGCTCAGTGACTGGACAGAGCTGGGCCTCCTGAGGGCTCACTTCCTTTCCTCTCCTTGAGGCTGCACTTTGGGAACCAAGGGGGGAGCAGAGGAAGAAGTGAGGCCTGTGGGTGCTGAACCAGATGCCCCAGTCCACCCCTCACCTGTCCCTCTGACCGCCTCTACCTGCAGCACCCAGGGCCTCCCAGGGCAGCTCATCGGGCACCAGTGACCCCAGGGCAAAAGGCTTCCTGAGAAAGAATGACTGCAGATGTTCTCATCACGAACTGGCATTTTTATAAAATCATACATTAAAAAATAACAAGATTAGGGGAAAATCAAAGCCAGAACAGACGCCTTAAAATGTATGCAACTTTGGCGTCCGGCACTAGGAGAACAATCCTAATTAAAACCAGCGCCGTTAATTCTCTGCCAACATGTGCCCGAACGCCCATCACCAGCCCTTGGCAGCCCTCACCCCGCCCAAGGGCTTCCTCCTTGGAGACAGAGGTCCCTGGGACATATGATGACTACCGTGACCAAAAGTAAAAGTCTGACCCAGGGCTGGAGGCCGAGCTCAGTGGTGGAACACTTGCCTTTCCTACGCCAAGCCCTGGGCTCCATCCCCAGCACAGCAAAAATGTTACTAAAACCAAAGTCTGACCCAATGCAAAGTCCTCATCAACCATTTTTTTATACTCAAGGATGTCTGTCCAATTTTTCATCTATTTCTAATTTAACCAGAAAACCTATGGTAAGTTCTCCTCAGCAGTTACACCAACTGACCCCGCAGGTATTTCTCTCTTGCCCTTTTAACTTGCTGGGAAGATGAGAGTGGCTACTGAGAGTACGGGGATTCTCAGTCCGTGATGTTTGCCCAACTCTTTGGGCAAGGGCTGGGATGGTGCGGGGACAGGTGCACGCACGCAGTACAATAGAAAATTATGGTGAATGTCAACATTTTTAAATTTTTAGAAACACTGCCATGACTCCCCCTCAAAATACCTCCCTCCCTTCCAACATACTTATGCCATCATTCTGGCCACTTGCTGAAGCAGCTCTGGCGATTCTCTTTCATGAGTGTCTTCTTTGTGCTGCCATGGTTGCCTCAACCGTCCTGAACTGATTCAGAACATTTACCTTTTACGTTTCATGGTCCTTCTGACTTTGTGGAAGAGACAAAAGTCACACAGTGTCAGATCTGATGAATATGGTCCATGACATACTGTCATGTTTTGGTTTTTATGTGTACAGGTGTGTTTTGTTTTGTTTTTGGGACAGGGTCTCACTATGCAGTTCAGGCTGGCCTTGAACTCACTTTGTAGCCCATGCAGGTCTCAAACTTGCAATGATCCTCCTGCCTCAACCTCCCAAGTGCAGGGATTATAGGCATGCACCACCACACCTGGCTCATATTGTCATGTTTTCACAAGCCTGCCTTTCCAGTTTTGTCTGTTTGGTGTTTTGTTTTGTTTTGTTTGTTTTTGTTTTGGGCACTAGGCAGCAGCATTCACTGGGTTTTTGATGATGCCACTTAAAGGCACTCACAAGAGGACTTCCAGAGCTGCTGGGAAGTGTGCTCAAAGCAAGGGAGAGTATTCTGAGGAGGATCCCTGGCAATGAGTCTTTTACTATAATAGATTTTTTTCATTTCAGCATTCATTGTATATTTTAATCACCCCTGTAACTACCGAAAGTTGCTTTTGGCAGGACTGTCAGCATTTGTTGTAATAAACCACATAATAAATTGCTCTCTAATGATCTGAAGTCTCCGGCATTCAAAGCTGGGGAAAATCACTGACCCAGTGAGATCTTGCCTCATACCCGGGCTGTCCCCTCCTCACAGCCGCAGAGCAGACACAGACACAGACACAGACACAGAGGCAAACACTGGGGGTTCTGCGGCAAGCCGAATCCCAGGAGTCCCTTCTCAGTCAGCCCCAGCAACCCCAGCACACACTCACAGCCTCCGGCCTGGGCCCTGCACTTGCTCCCTGGTTTTTTAAAGGCTTCTACAGCTAGCAGCTTCCGGGATCCTCCCAAGAGCCCCTGCCCCACTCCCAGTAAGGAAAATTTTATTCTTCTATTTCATCCACAGGTTAAAGAGGCACTCAGCAGTCTGCAGAGTTGAGCTGCTCCTCTCAAGCAGTGAGTCCCAACTCTGTAGGAGGCACTGCCTGCCATCTCCTCCACCTCCACTGAAGTTTCTCTTTTCACTCTCCCTATTCAGATCCTTCCTGGGTCCAGGAGACCCACTTCTCGCCTCCTCTTCTTCCCGCTGCTATATTCAGTGTCTGGACACCAAATGTTGGAGAGGCTATTTCTGCTGCTCACCACTCTTCCATCTTCTCAGAAGTCTGATTTATTTTTTTATTTTGTTTTGTTTTTTACAGAAGATCTTGTAAGTAGTTCAGACTGGCCTCAAACTCAAGGCAATCCTCCTATCTCAGCCTTCCAAGTGCAGGAAACCCCAGAGGACTCGGTGGAAAGATGCTCTCGTGCCAGGGAGCAGTGGACACAGAGGACTGCAGTGGCTGGTGAGTGGCGCGGGGCTCAGACATCCTACAGGAGACGGTGACTGGGAGGGAAGCATCCTGGGGAGGGGCCAACTGAGCTCGGGATGCAGAACAGCTGCTGGCTGCATCTGGCTGCTCCTAGCTGAGTGAAAACCCAGAGAAGGTGCACCAACCACTGCAGGCTGAGCTCATCCAGTCCCAGCCTCACGGCCAGAAACCAGCCTCACCTTCTAAGGAAATACAGGAGCAGGCTAGCTGGGATTATCCACCGCCTCACAGTACATCACTCAACACGGACCTGGACTCTGCCCACACTGTCCACCATGACAGCAGAGATACACCTTGAAGTGGACATTTTCTTTCTTTCTTTTTCTCTCTTTCTCATTATTTGGTTGTTTGTTTGTTTTGTTTTTTCTTCATTGCCTTTTAAATTTTCACCCTGCAGGGTAAAATTGTCAAACTGAGGGCTTATTTAGTGCACACAATTTTCCGGTTTGTTTTATATTTTGTAATGTAACCACAAATCTAGTTCATACGCTTAAAGGTGGCAAAGTAATAGTTACTCGGTTTGTCATTTTCTAGGCTGGGTTGATGCTGTTGTTATTGCTGAGTGTACCACACTAGCCAAAGTGACGTAATTGTTCTAACCAGCTGTTCTTCCTGGGACACCAAGGCTGAGACTGCGTAAGGGTCATAAAAAATGCTATAGGCCAGTGCCAAAGAATAAGGGGTTAGAATAAGTAGGCAGCAACTTCTCATCTCCAATAAACTGAAGAGGCGGGATCCTGCAACCCATTCAAAGCCCAAAAGCCAGTTTGTACCTAGAAGAAATCTCTGAGAAGTAGTCATTTCCTAAGAGTGCTAAAGACTAGCAATAAAGCTACACACTAGAGGCAATTTACAAGCATCAACCTAGGAATTAAACATAAAAAAATAGAAAATGAAAAGACACTTAAGCAAGCTGTAAACCCAGATGCCCAGCTCACCAAAAGCCATCGGAGGGGGAAGTAAGGTGGGACAGTCCAGCCACCCACCTGGACTCTGAAGTGACAACAGCAGAAATGCCAAGGCAAATGGAGGAGAAAAAAATCGAATCAGAAATAATTGCTCAGGTAATTACACAGATGATGATCACAATGAAAGACATGTTTAGTGACTTTAGAGCAGATTAAGAAAGCAGTGGAATCCATGTAACAGATTCAAACTGATATTCAGGAGATTAAAAATTCCAATGAAAGCATCCCCAGCAGGATGAGCCAATGTGAGGATAGAATCTCAGATATAGAAGACAGGATTGCAGTTAGCAATCGTGAAAAAATGTCTTAGAAATAGCAAAAGACAATGAGAAATCAATCCAGAAGCTGCTAGATGATGCAAAGAAGAATAACGTAAGACTCACTGGAGGTTGGAATCAATGAAAAAGCAGGAGATAACATAAATGACTTAAAAAATCTGGTCATGGATGTCATGGCAGAAAACCTCCCTGGCGGAAAAAAAGAATTTGACATACAGATAAGTGAGGCGTATAGAACTCCATTAGCCATGATTAAAAAAAAACTACAACAAGGCATAATAGTCAAGATTCCAGAAATTCAACACAAAAATAGAATATTAAAAGCTGTTAGAGAAAGAAGTAAATCACATCGAAAGGAAAGCCCATCAGAATCACAGCTGACTTCTCAGCACAAACCCTCAAATCAAGGAGAGCTTGGAGTGAAGTATTTAAAGCTTAAAAGAAAGCCTCCAACCCAGACTGCTGTACCTCGTAAAACAATCTTTCAAAATTGATGGAGAAGGAAGATACTTCCATGACAAAGAACAACTGAGGAAATTCATGAAGGTCCAACCAAGCAGTCCAAAATGTTCAGAAAGACATTGTAGAAAGACAGAACAAGGACTACAACTCCAAGAACCCCAAAAGAATTAATGCACTAGGCTGGGGATTTAGCTCAGCAGCATAAGCACCTGCCTCGCAAGCACAAGATAGTGAGTTCAATCCCCAGTACCAAAAAACAAAACAAAATAAAATAAAGGCTGACCTCTAGGCTGTGCGTGGTGGTATATGCAATCCCAGCACTTGGAGGCTGAGGCAGGAGGATTGCTGCGAGTTCAAGGCCAGCCTGGGCTACAAAATGAGTTCAAAACAAACAAAAAAGGCTGACCTCTTCCCATCAGCACACTTTCATGGACCTTATTACAAGGAGGTCTCACAGTGTCAGAATTATTAACCCCACTGGACAAACAAAGAAGCTGAGGTTGAGAATGCTAAGGTCCTTGCTTAAGTCTCCCCAGGTAGACCAAAGAGCTGAGACCTGACCTTGTCAACTACAGAAGTTATGTACCACGCATCCATCACATCCGGCAGGGCCTTAGGCACCAGGATACATGACAGAAGCCTTCAGGGAGTCTGTGTCCTAATGAGAGAGACTGACACAGCCACGATAGGTGACACAGTTGACGTAAAAGTGGCATGTGTGACACGGCAAGACAGACAGGAAGGAGCTGCTGACAGTGGACTACCGAAGGCCCTCAAAAAGGCAGGAGTACTCCAGGAAGCGAGAACCGGAAGGCCAAAGGCCACTGAGGGAGCAACAGGGAAGGAGGCAGGAAACAGTGTCCACGTGACCAAGGCCCGGGAGATGGCCCCTTGGACCGTGAGAAGGGAAGACATGGCCAGAGAACAGGATCATGCTGGGTATCTTGGGACCTCCAACCAACGCACATCCTCATCCTGGCTCCTCCTCCCCAAGATAAAAAGAGCCCACAATCTTGCCACCACCCCAGTCCCTCCTGTTTATAGAGGGTGTGAGCCAGTCGGGTCCTCTCTGGTTGGATCTAACCCAGCGGTCATCAGGGGAGGAATACCAAGAAAGGTGGGCATTAGGAAGAAAAGGAGAGTCCTCTGCCCAAGAGCCACTACCCAGGTAGGAGCAGGCTCCTGTCCCAGGCTCTTCAAAGGGGAACCACCTGCAGAGCACGAGGTTCGGAGCTAGACTTGCAGGGTCAGGATCCGGGCCATGCCACCTGCTGGCTGGGAGAGCCTGGGCAAGTCATTCTGTTATAGGCAGCTGTGTTAGAAATATTTTAGGCAGTCAGATAGGGCTGGGCCCTCAAAGAAACCATTGCAGAACAACTGTGGGGGAGACAGACACCTCCAGTTGGGCCAGACCTTAAGACAAAAAGATCAAATGTGCCCACAGACTTCCTAAGGATAAGCATCAGGGACTGATATTCTAAATAGGTCTCTATCACCCTGAGGCAGCCAGGAGTCACCAACCCAACTCCCTTCAGGAAGTCACTGCTCTTTAAGCAGGCTGGTCTGCTGAGTGATTTGTCCCCAATTTAATCAATTTTACCTGAACAATTCATCTTACTGGTTGGCCACAGTTCTGTCCCACCTCAGGCCCACCTTGTAAGTTCCCATGTTTTCTCCTCTTTAGACCTGTCTCACTTTGTGGTTTTACTCCATAAAAGTCCCTAGAAAAGACACAATCTTTGGCAACCCACTCAGGACCCCTTCTGTCTCTCTGTCTGGCAGAAGCTTTCTTTCTCTCAATAAATATATCCTGCTCTTAACATTCATTGTCCCTAAAACTCAGTTTTAGAGAACAGGAACTTGTACCAGAGATCTAGTAGGCTGGGAGTTCCTTTCTCCTATACAGTTCAATCTCTCTGAATGGCAGATTCACTCTCCTAAGCAGACTAGCATGGAACTGAGGGGCTGCGGGCCCTGAATGCCTAGGCTAAGGCACAGCAAGGAGCCCCGGCAGGAGTCTGACTGACCTCCCCATCCCTGACCATCGTGGCCTCCTCTCACTAACCCTGGCTCGCCCCACCCCAGCCACCCAGAAGGCCCAAGACCAATCCCCTTGGTATTGGGGGCTCAGCATTGAGCTGGACACACCTGGGTGGCTTTGAGCAAATTACTCAACCCCTCTGTCCCTCCATTTCCTCACCTGTTTTTAAAAAAAGGAAAAGGAAAAAAATACTAAACAGGGCACAATGGCACACACCTATAATCCCAGGCCTGGGAGGCTGAGGCAGGAGGACAGCAAGTCTCAGGTCAGCCTCCGCAATTTAGCAAGACCCTGAGTGAAAAACATAAACGGTATGGGGATACAGCTCTGTGCAAAGGCCCTAGGTTCAATCCCCAGTAATAGAAGAAGCAACGGAGTTCTAATAGCTCTTCCCTGCACGTAGGTCTGTAGGGTCTCACTATGTAGTCCAGGCTGGCCTCAGACTTGCGGTGATCTTCCCGTCTCAGCCTCCCAAGTGCTGGGTTTACAGGCATGCACCACAAGGACAGGCTGTGGTGAGGGTTCTGGAAGATGGATTATATCCAGTGCCTGACACGCAAGCAGGTACTCAGGAGAGAAGAGCTAATGTGGATTGGCAGATCTGGGGCTCTGGGATCTGATTGGCTACCTGAATCCGATGTTGGCCCACCCTCTTCCTGTGTGTCCTCAGGCAATTCACTGAACCTCTCTGAACCTTGCTTTCTTCATCTGTAAAATGAGAGTCACAGTGAACCAGGCTGAAAACATATGTGAGATGGAAGGGATACCGTGTTCTGCAGAGCACAGGACACTGCGGGATCAGGAGCCAGCTCTTAGCATTCCCTGCTATAACTGTTAACCATTTACAAAGCAAAGCCTCCTAGTAACCCGCTGCATCTTTTCATTTCTCCCTCCCTTCTCTCCATAGCTGGGGAAACTGAGGTGAGGGCCATGGAGAGGGCTGAACCCCACCCAAGGCTCTATCTTTGGCGAGAAGGTAAAGAGAACGTTCTGGTCTCCCACCTCACCAGGGACCACCTGCCTGAGGCCCCTCCCCAGGAGGACAATGAGCTGGCCCGCCTGGGCCCGGAGGAGATGCCACCTGTTGCCAAGCCCGCAGAGTCACACCAGTGACGAGTTCCCCGGCTCCAGCAGAGGGCACCCGCGAGCCCCGACCGCGGCAGAGGCATCGGACCCGGAGCCCGGACTAGGACAGGGCTTCGCGTCGGGGAAAGCGCGATCCCGGGTGTTCGCCGCGCGCTCGCCCGGCCGCGACCCCGTCGCCGCCCCGTGCTGGGAGGCAGAGGCCCGGCCAAGGCTGCGCTGGCCACCCGGGAGCCGGCGGCACTGCCGGCCCAAAGGCCCCGCGTGTCTCCTCCCTGGGCCACGCGTGTCCCACCCAGGACTCGGCCTCCGGCGTCGCGGTGTGTAGCGCAGGAGCCCCAGTGGCCCAAGGCCCGGGACTACCCGAACCCCCGCTCCGGCCCCGCTGGTGTCCCCTGCCAGCCCACCGGGGTCCCCGCGCCCGTCCCTCCCACAGATGCGGAGGGGCAGAGCTTGGCCGCCGCGCGTGGAGGCTGCGGGGCCCGGAGAGCGTGACACGGAAGGAGCCGGGCTGCCCGGGGGAAGGGTCCACCCCGGCGGGGTCTCCAGGTCTTCCCGGGCGCACCCGCGAGGCCACTGAGCCCGGCCACGCTCGCACCCCCCTGCGCCCTGGGCGCGTGGCAGGGCGATCACAGCGCCGCGCAGCCCGGCCCGCAGGACCAGGTCCCCAGCCCTGCCCGGGAGACCCCTGAGAAAAGGAGGAGCCTGCGCGCCCCAGGGGCAAAGACCTGCGCGCCACGTACCGTCCCCAGCCGGCTTCTCAACGGCCGTCCCGGCCAGGGGCTGAGGGACCAGGCTCTTAGGACCTGCGGATCTTGGATAGCCTGGAAGGAAGCGCCGGGCAAACCCCTGGCTCCCGCCCGGCCTGCCCCTTAAAGAAACACACGCCCCTTTCCCTCCCAGGGCTGGGCCCCAGGGGAAGAGATGGTGCAGCCTGAGCAGCCTGGGAAGGGAGGGCTGGGGACCACCCTGAAGCCACCCAGGGAGCGTTCGGAGGGGAGGCCAGGCGCAGGTGGGAGGGGAGCATTAGTGGGGGAGGGTGTCCCCATGAGACCCACCCCACTATACCAAAAACAGTCGAACTGAGCAGAAAGCCGTTGGCCAGCGCTCTGAGCGCTGTCGCCCCCACCCCCCAGCCCCCGTTTAAACTGTAACTGCAAGAGTCCTGAGTGCTTGCATGCACCCCATGGTGCGCAAGGGCATGCGGACACCCTCCTGGGAAAATGGTCTAGAGAAGCTGTCTCCGGTAAACCCACTTAAAGGTGAGGTCCACGTGGGAGCAGGGAGAGGAAAGTGCACCCCCAGCGGCCCAAGCGGTAATCAGGTTCCCAAGGACAGTCGGAGATGGCGCCTCCCTGAGGATTCTGGCGTCGGTCAGCGTGGCCATCAGGCGCCACTTCTCAGGATGCCTCTGTTTGGACAGGGTGTTTTTTTATCCGGTTCAGACCAACAGCCACTCCACCCCCACGGCCCCTATTTCCTCAACTGAGAAGACCAGGAGGTCACTCAGCCAGGTGGGGGAGGACCTCAGGGTCCCAGAGCCCTGTGCCTCTTCCTAGCACAACTCAAGACCATGCGTGTGTGTGTGTGTGTGTGTGTGTGTGTGTGTGTGTGCGCGTGTGTGTGTGTGTGTGTGTGCATACAGAGGACTGCAATATAGTGTTAAACTACACAGTAAATTGCTCCTGAAGCTGAGCACTAGACATAGGAGCAAATGAGAGCCCCAAAGTCCTCTAGGGGGAAGACACAAGTCTGACCCCTAGGAAGAATGGAGGGGAAGCAAAAACAGAAGAAACAGGCATAATCACCAATGACAATGGCCAGCTCTGGCGGCCCCAAGGGGTTTGCCTTGTCTCACTGGTTCTTCTGTGTCTTCTCCCCGTTAGTCCTGGCAAGGCCAGAGTCAGTCTTTTGACTTCCGTTTTTCAGATAAACTGAGAACCAGAGACCTTGAGTGCATTACCCAACCAAGCCAGGTGACTCCATATCAGGATCTGAACCCAGGTTGTCAGACTTGAGACTTTGCGGCCAGAGCTTTTAAACCAGGAACAAAAAGGAGCCAAAGTGAGGGGACCCCAGTGCAGGCCGTAAGAAGGGGGCAGTTAGAAGCCTACAAAAGGTGAAGGGGAAGGAATGAGAGGTCACCTCTGTCCACCAAACCAGGCAAGGGCCTGGTGACCGATGTCTGCCACACTGCCCAGCCAACCAAAGACAGCCAGCAGAAATACCAGATGTGGCAAAAGCAGGCCAGCTACGGGATGGGAGTGAGGCTCAGTTTCCCCTTCTGCAAGGAAGACTCTGGGGTCCGGGAAAGCCTCAAGCTAGTGGGTCAGTGGGATGCAAAAGCATCTCAGACATCCAGGACACTGTTCCCACTGTATGCCGCTCCCCAGAGGAGGAGGAGCAAGGCTGGGGTAGGACAGGCTCACGGGTAAGTCCTGAGGCCAGCAACCCCAGAAAGACTCCCGATTCGATCCACACGACTCACCAGGGTGAGGTGTCCAGCGCTCCAGTTCATATGGCACCCGCTGCCCAGGGCTACTGTTCTGTCCCTGCCAGCAAGGCGGCCTAGCAAGAGGCGGCTCTCTGGAAGGAGCCACCTCCAGTCCAGTTCCTCTGATGTCGCTCCAGCACAGCACAGCCCGCCCTCTGGCGGCCACGTGGCTGATCTCCTGCTGCCCAGAGGCTGCCTGTGCTGTCTCAGCTTGGCTCCCAGAGCTTGGTTGACAGTGTATCTTGCAAACTCAGGTGAGTTGGACTGCGCTGGGGGTGGACTTCAGCCGCAAAGCACTTGCTCGCATGTGGAGGCCTGGAGCTCTGGCCCCAGCACCTCCGACACTAGGAAGCAGGCATGCGGGTGCGCACTTGTGATCTTAGGATAAACCTGAGCTTAGCCCTGGCGATTTCGAAAGAACTTGTCTCAAAATAAAAAAAGGGCTCAGACTCGGTGTGAAGGCCCTGGGTTCCTTCTTCAGTACAGAAAAGTGGAGAGAAGGGGAGGAGGGAGAGGGTACCGGATGGTTTCACTGGCCCCTTTCCCAGCTAGTCAGCACCTCCTCCTGTCTGCCACCCCTTCCTGGCTCACCAGGTCCCCTGCACTGGGGAGGCAAAGGACACCTTTCTTGCCAGTCCTGGAGCACCCAGGGCAGCAGCCTCCCAGGATCCTGTGTGCTGGGCCAGGAGGCCCAGAACCCTCTCCCCTCCCCAGGCTGCCCTTGCTGGGCCTGCCTGGAAGCAGCCCAGGCTCTGCAGGCTCCTAATGGTTTCTACAGCCTAGCGCTCTGATTACAGAGCGAGGGGAAATGGTTGGAGGGGAAGCCAGCAGTGGCTGCAGGTCCTCCTGGCACGGGAAGGAGGCAGAGGCATTCCAGGAGGCGGCCTCAGTGCCAGGCACTCCCTGGCCCTCAACCAAGCAGCGGCTGTGGCAGAGCCTGCTGGAGATGGGGATGGAGATAGACAAGGCAGAGCAGGGAGGAGGTGAGTCAGCGCCCCCAGACCCAGAGTCCCTCCTCCTGCTGTCCTCATGTGGAGAACCCAGGAGTGGAGGTGGGGCCAGTGCCCCGTAGATCCCCCTGGGAGGAGCAATGGCGCGCAATGAGGAAGCATAGCCAAGTTCCAGTGGCGAGTACAGATATATTTTGGAAGCTGTTCATGGCCCTGTCCACCCAGCCAGCCATCTGGTAGGCGCCAGGCTGGCTCCAGCCTCCTGTCTCTCCATAGCCCCAGGGCCCCTCTGTCTTCTTCCTAAGACAGGGTCAAGAGGGTTTCCAGTAGATAAGGCGTGTCTGGGAGGTGAAGCGTGCGCCTGCAGCGTGCGCCCCAGGGTGTGACCAGGCCGTAATCACTGGCCTGGTGCCTGGCGGGGCTCCGTCTGGAATCAACCCCTCAAGAGTCAGCTCGGAGTTGGGGACTCCGGATTTGGGAAGGTGCCGAAATGCCACACGCCAACTCGGCATGCATCCCAGTGAATCCCAGACCGAGCCCCTCAGAGAGCCTGAGAAACCAGGTTAGACGGGGCAGCTTAGAGCTTGAAGTAAAGGGGAGAGAGGTGACAGCGTCAGGCACCTCAAGGCCTGGTCCCCTCCCTGTGCCCAGCCCCACTGCCACTGGATGGGGAAGCACGCCACAGCAGGTAGGGGGCAGGGCGTGGAGGGCAGCCCTGTGGTCACTTGGGTCCCTCGGGCCTGATCTTCAGGCCAAGTGCTAACAGCCCAGCAGCTCCAGGCGCAGGGTGATACGGTTTTGCCAGGACACGGGCAGCACGCGCACGTAGCGAGCCGAGAAGGGCGTCTCGAACACATTCTTCTTATGGGAATTGTTGTCCAAGTTTCCACGGAAGATCTGGAGGCAGGGAGGGGCACCCCAGAATCAGCCCTGTCCCCGCAATTCCCCAGGCCCAAACCTCCTGCCCAATAGCGAGTAGAGGGCGACATATACTCTCACCTTGCTGTCCACAGCCCCTGGCTCCTTGTACTCAGTCCAGCTGATACCATTGTCACTGTAGGCCACCTTGTAGGAAGCCACATACTGGATGTGGCCGAAGTCACGGGCACCCTGGGTGATGATCCCTGTCACCTGCTTCTTCGAACCCAGGTCAACCTATAAGAGACACCACTATGTGTCCTGTGCTGGAGGATGGAAGGGGGCAGGCACCCCAAGACACACCCCATGAGCCCTTACATCTTTGGCTAGGCCTCAGCTACCTCATCTATAAAATGGGCACAAAGAATACACACCCTTGGCCAAATCCAACAGCGGGCACTTTCCTGTAGGGAGGCTCCTAGTTCAGCCTGGGCTCCATTAGCTACACACACAGCCCTGACTCAGCCGTGCATCAGAGGACCATAGGAACAGGGACAGGAGAGGCCACAGCCTGATGTGGGACAGACTGCTTTGAGGTCCCTTGCGCCACTCCACTGAAATACCTCAGGCCCACACCTCAACCATCCTGGGACAGACAGTCCCAAGGACAAACCTGCAAGCCCAACACACTGCCAACCAGGACTGTTTCCCCATCTAGAACACAAGCTCTGGTCCAGCATTCCTGTGCTTTCCAGGTATACCCTGTGAGAGGGCGGTAGCTCAGTGCCCAAATGGGGGCACGGAGAGAGGGCCCTGAAACACCTGGGCTCGGTGTCCCGCTCCGTCCTTGTCACCCCTGTGGCAGCCACTGCACACAGGCAAAGAGAAAGGCGGGCCCATGGGAGGAAGGGAAGGAAACCAGAGAAAAGCAATGCATCGCAGTCTGCAGGGAGCAGAAGCCCGGCCGGACACCCACCTGCAGCCACTCCGAGGCGTTGGGCGAGTTGCTCTGTGCTGTCCAGGCGTTGATCTTGCCCCGATTGTCCAGCCGCCCAAGGAAGGGGAGCCAGTTGAACATCGGCAGCCCCCACGTCTTGTAGCTGCTGGAGGCTGTGATCTGCCTGTTGGGGATGCTGCCGTCCTTCAAGCCCAGGGGTTCAGAGCATCCTGCTGGCAAAGACAACCATCACTCTATCTCCCAGTGGGAGCACAAATCCGTGAAGGGAAAGAGCGGGAAGAATATGGATCCTGATCTGCCCCGAACTTTTTTTTTTCCTTTGAGACTGGGCCTCATTAAGTTTTCCAGAAAAGCTCTGAATTCCTGGGCTCAAGCAATTCTCCTGCCTCAGCCTTCCAAGCAGCTGGGACCACAGGTGCTGCCACCACACACAGGCTGTCATGCTTGCAGACAGAAGAAGCTCCATCCAAATACCTTGCCTGCTACTGCCTGTCCCACCTTTGAGTCACAAAGCCTGCCCACCTCAGCCCGATCACCCTGCCCAGCGCCTCACAGACCACACAGGACCCCCAGGCCGCCGCTCCTCTCCTGAGGGTCCAGGGCACCCACCCTGCTTCAGGACCCAGCCTGCGAGACTCCACGGCACCTTCCCTTGAGCCTGCACAGCACCCCAGGCCGCACCTCAAGGCTTTGGGATTCTCTCCGCAGACACTAAGACAACCACTGCATCTGCCGCATGTTGACCTCAGTCACCACTTCAGCCACTAGAAAACCTGGGCAGTGCAGCCATTGAGCACCCATCTTACAGATGACAACTCAGAGGCTAGACAGGAAATATCAGACTGTGCGAACCCGCTAGGAAAAGCTCAGCCACATGTCCGATGATACTCCTGCCACCAGCAGCCAGGAATTAGAGAAGTCAGAACTCGGGGATCCAGGGGTGCCCTTGTATCCAACTCTATAGTTGCACACACCCTCTTAGCGCCTACATGTGCGTCTGCACCCACAGAAGTCCTGTGCGCTGTCACAGCCACACCCAACCCACTCCTGACCCCGGGAGGCAAGGCCACCCTGCCGCCCACAGGGGAGGCTCCATCTCGGGGTCTTGAGCAGAGCTGGCAGTGATCACACAGGATAGAGGAGTCGTGCAGAGAAATCGAGGGCCAGGGCCCCATGCAGACCACGGACCTGACTGCCTCTCAGCCAGTACCTAAATCTCTTCTCATTTCCCACTTAAAACTGGTCCTGGGATTTAGCTCAGCAGTTCAAGCACTTGCTTGGTAAGCACAAGGCTGTGAGTCCAATCCCTGCTACCAAACAATAATAATAACAATAATCATAATCATAATCATAATCATAATATGGCTTGAAAGGCAGTGGGCCCGGGAAAGGGCATGAGTCAACCTAAGTTCAAACAGAGATGGGGACCAAGTGTAGCAGTGCACTCCTGTGATCACGCTGGGAAGCTGAGGCGCAAGCAAGGATCGCAAATTCAACTCCAGCCTAGGCAACTTAGCAATCTAGTGAGACCCTGAATAAAAAACTTAAAAGCTGGAAATGTGGCTCAGTGCAGGGGGTCTGAATTCAACTCCCAGTATCAGAGAGAGAGACAGGGAGAGAGAGAGAGAGAGAGAGAGAGAGAGAGAGAGAGAGAGAGAGAGAGACAAAGAGAGAAGAGAGAGAGAGAGAGAGAGAGCATATGACACAGGAGAGCAAGAGGTGTAACTCAGGGATGCAGTGCTTGTCTGGCATGCCTGAAGCCCTGATTCATCCCCAGTAACACACACAAGATGAAGCCAGCAAGCCACAGAACCCACATCCATGTGACACTGGGTGGTACGTGAAACAAGACCACAGGAAGGGGTGCCACAGAGGGAAAAGGGGAGTGGCCTGGGACCAGCAAGCCAGGCAGAGACCTCGCCTCTGCCTGGCTGCCCCATAAGACGCAGTCCCGCCAATGGCCAGCAGGTGGCGCGACGACTTTAAAAAACCGAAATGCCCAGCCCTGAAGGCCTCTACAGCAGGAGCCATGAACTCCAACCTCTGGGATGGTGCTGCCTGCCTCCGCAGAAATTTCTGGTTCCTCCCAACTCTCCACCTAGGACTCTCTCTGATAGGGAAGCAGGAAGCACCAGCTCTCCAACTCTGGTCCAAGAAGCCCTGGGCTCCCAGGCTCCCCACCATGGTACATGAAGTACCTGGGTGTCACTTCCTCCTTCCTTCCTCCCCAGCACTGGTGTGTTCTGGAGGCACCAGGGCCCAACCAGGCTGGGTGAGAACACTCTGGAAACTGGAGTTTTCTCTCAACTAACCAGAGACCAGAGCTATGGGTGGCAGCTGGCATACACCCAGGCAGGTACGTATACCAGGCGGTGTACGTTCCCAATATGACCCAGGTCCCTGAGGCTTGCCGCCAGCCCTGGCCAGCTCAAAGAGAGGGAGCTGACACAGAAGGCTGCCCACCCCCCAGCTGGCCACAGCCCCCACACTCACCATTCAGCTCACAGCCCAGGAGCTCGAAGCGCAGGGTACAGCCCCTGTAGCAGGCCACGGGGTACAGCCTCACATACTGCACCTCCAGCGGGGCGCTGAACATGTTGAGCTTCAGGCCGTTGTTATTCATGTTACCAGTGAACACCTAGCAGGGAGGGCCAGGACTGGGGTCAGCGTGGGCAGCCACAGGCTAGACAGAGAGGAATCAGCAGAGCCCCCATCCCTGCCCCCACCCCAGATTCTCCTTCTGCACCCTCTGTGGTCATCATGAGCACCGGACATCACCCCACCACCACTATTTCACGCATAGCTACCTAAAAGTGCTTCTGTGCGTATTAGGAAAAGGTACTCCTTCTGCATGACACTTTATTAGGACAACTTCCCGTCCCAACAGCTAGAACCATGCAGATATACCACATCCATACTGTGAATAGTGACCACTTAGCAGTGACATTCCTGAGCTATGTGTAACCTGCACAACTACACACAGGAACCCTTAAGGTTCAGAATGAAATCCAGGGCTGGAGATTTAGCTCAGCACCTTAAGCGCCTGCCTGGCAGGCACGAGGTCGTGCGTTCGATCCCTGGTACCAAAAAAAGAAATCCAGCTCCACCGACACTACTCCCCACAGCAGGTTAGGGCACCATGGTGGGGTTCTCTATTCTTATCCATAAAGTGGGGTTATAATCTGTTGCCACAGAATGTGGACACAATGGTTTGACTGATTTCTAGACACCAAAATGCCAATCATCCTAAGATGCCCTTGCTTCTGTCTACCCTAGGACTGTATTGGGGTGCTGAGCCTACGAGGCTCACCTTGTCCCCAGAGTCCTCTTCATTCTGGATGAACTGGAACTTGCGTCCATCGAGGCTGTAGGCCACTTTGAAGGTCTTCACATACTCCGCACTGCCTGCGCGGCTGGCGCCCTGCGTCACCACACCTGTCACCCGCATCTTCCGAAGGAGGTTCACCTGTCCCAGGGGCACAGATCTGCACCTTATCTCCAAGATCCAGGTACACTGGCCCCCTAAACCCTACAACCTAGCGGAGGATCACCAAGGCCTCATCCTTGGCAGACAGCCCCTCCTCTGCATGGCCGCTTCCATCAGGTCCCCAGACCTTTACCCACAGCCACCTGTCACCTCGCTGGGCCTGGGTACAAACTCCCCAAATGCAGGCACTTTCTCACAACTGCCCCTCCCATTACCCTGGTGCCACACAAGCATCCCCTCTGCACCTGGATCCAGGGCTTCCTGTCATAGTTGCTGGCTGTCCAGGCGTTGACGATGCCCGAGCGGTGCAGCCGGGCCAGCTCTGGACCCCAGCGCTGCAAACCCAGGAAGCCGATGTACAGAGATGATGCAGAGATCTGTGAGTCCACGATGATGCCCTCCTCCATGCCCAGGCCCCTGTTGCAGGCTGCAGGGAAGAACAGGCCAGTCAGGGGCCACCCTAGGACACCTCATACCTTCATTCAGAGCAATGCCATGAGGGACAGCAGGCCTGGGACCCAGTGCTGCCAGAGGACCTGGCCAGGACAGGCGTGTCTGACAGGAAGTCCCCCTGCCAGACACTGGGCATGTGCTGGGGGGACATGTGCTGGGCAGCAGCAGCTCTGGCATGGGATGGACTGTGCAAAAGAATACCAGTGTGGTGCTTTTCCTCGAGAGTGGATGTGCAAAAAAGGGGACCTTAGACACTCGAGAATGGACCAAAACAATACATGAGTCTGCCTGGGTATTCCAGAACCATACCCCTCAGCCCTGCAAGAGTTTCCAGGTGAGGCAAGAACACCTTTCTGTCCTTCCTTGTGCCCTCAGGACCACCCAAGGTCTTCACTCACCAGCCAGCTGGAGCCAACATCTGCTTCATCACCCTAGCCACATGGACCAGGACTCAAGACAGCTATCACATCTGCCAGCAGGTGGGGCCCCTCCTGCTCCAGGGGTCCCCCCAGCACTTGCCAGGGTAAGGACACAGGGACAGGAATGTCCTGACCCAACACCCCAGTTGGTGCTGAGCTCAGTTCCAGCACTCTCTTGCTCAAATGGTGGCCAGGGATTCAAGATCAGGGACAGCCAGAGGCTCTGCCTCCAGGATCATCCTCACACCCAAGGCCACCCCGAGGGACTCGGGTGTACAATCACAGTGCTAACTCCAGAGAAACATCACCAGACAATTGAGGCAGCCCCCAGGTCTCTCACCTAGCCTGTAGGGTCACCTCCTACCTGTGTCTCAGGTGTGACTGAATCCAGGCAGGCAGACCCCAGGCCAAGAAATATAAAAGTCAGATTAGTCAGGCGGTGGTGCATGCCTGTAAATCCCAGGACCTGGGAGGCTGAGGCTGGAGAATTTGCAAATTGAAATCCAGCCTCAGCAACTTACTGAGATTCTGTCTAAACAAAATAAAACAAAATGCACAAAGGGTTGGAGATGCAGCTCAGTGCAAAGGCCCCAGTTTCCATCAGAGCCAGTCAGGGGGGTAATTCCACACAGGCACACCCATAGTTACCTCAGCCTAGCAAGGTAATTACGGCCCATGGCTCCACCCCAGCTCTGTCTGCTTTAGACACCCATCCCCCATCCTCTGGCCGGCTCAGGGCCCAAACACCTCTGGCTTCAGGGCAGGCCTCCTCGAGGCAAGGATGCAGCTCCCATCAGGCGAACCCCAGAGCCCAGCCCCCATCTGCCCAGCAGAGAACAGAGGCCACCTGACCTCAGTCCCAGACACTCTGTGGCCACATGCTGGGTGGGTCCCTCACGCACCCACCATCCTGGGCACAACATGCCCCCCCCGGGGGGGGGGCAAGGCAGTAAGAGTCCTTGGGCAATGGGTAGGGTGCTCTGGCTGGGATTTCCCAGCCCCTCTGCACACAATGGGCCTCTGCCCACCTGACCAGGGGGGATGGGACAATCCAGTCACCCAGCTCTTCTCCTCCTCCCCATGACTGCTGTGACAAGGTCATAGGTCAAATTTGGGCCAAGATTGATTTACTGAGCTCTTGGAGCCCAAAAGCTTAAGAATGTGTTTATTTTCCCTGATTATCACAAAAACCCGCAGAACTAACCCTAACACTGTGTGCAGCTCATGGTGACTTGGGAAAGAGTGCTTATACAACCTCCAGGGTCACTGCAACCCCTCACTCTCAGGCAGAGACCTCAGGCCTGATCTGCAGTCCCAGGAGAAAGGACCAGGCCGAAAGAAACGGCAACACAACCATTTGCCCTTCACTAAGGTTCTGTCCCTACCTCAATGTCCCCAGAGAACAGGGGCAGCTCACAGCCTGGGCCACCAGGACAGAAGCCCCATCTTCCCCAGGAAGCACCCGGGTACTTACTCGTCTCGCAGTGGATGCCCGCATAGCCCGGAGGGCAGTCACAGATGTATGGGGTAAACACATCCCCTCGGTGGGAGCTGTCGATAACCTGACACCCAGCATTGTGGTAGCAGGGATTTGGGGAACAGGGACCTGGGGACGAGAGACAGGGAAAATAGGTAGATGATCAGAAGTGGCACACGGGCCTAGCACAGAACAGCCCTCTACCCACGCTGGGTCCCCTCCTCCAATCGCCTGGTGCAGCCTGAGCCAACAGGAACCTAGCAGGCTCGTGGGTAGGTGAATCTGCCCAAATACAGGGCCTGCCCAGATTTCCAAGTGGCCTGGAGTTTCCGGGGGATGCTGGCTGCCATAGGGAGAAGTGGGGACCACCTCCCACTGGGGGAGAGGGTGGGGGTTGATGCAGCAGCCAGGCCCTTGCAGGGCCCTTTACCTTTCTCAGTTTCATTGCAAAGGAGGCCTGTGAAGCCCTCAGGGCAGAGGCAGTAGGAAGAGACACTGTCCTGGCCAAACAAGCAGGTCCCACCATTCAGGCATATGCTGGAGTCACAGAAGTCACCTGTAACAGCAACCCCGCCTCAAGCACTCAATAAACATGTGAGAGATCAACTGCCACATGCACGTCAGGGTTTAAGTCAGGTGCAGGCCAGGCCTCCAGGGACCCATCGGAAAAAGGCAGCCAGAAACTGACAATGTGGTGGCCTGTGAGTGGGACCTCTGACACGGGGCTCTACCAGGGAGAGTTCACCAGCAAGGGGACATTTGAGCTGGGTCTAAAAGATGCACTGGGCGGGGACTGACTGGGGCTTAGAGAAGAGCGCTCTAGAGAAAAGCAGATGCATCCAGGGCAGGAGTAAGATGCAGTGGCAGAAGAGGGTGGGAAGGACCTTAAAAATGGCAACTTGGTGAGACCCTGTGTCAAAACAAAAACCACTAATATTTTTAATGGGCTGGAAAGGTAGCTCAGTACAAAGGCCTCAGATTTGCTCCTCAGACCAAAACAAAACCAAGTTTGGAGTTTGTATCCAGCAGATCAGAAGCTTTTAACCTTCCTCCAACCTCTCCACCAATGTCCAACAGGAAAACACAGTCTCCAAGTGACTGTCCCACCCTGAGGGAGAGGCACCCCCAGTGAATGCAGACCCTGATGGCTCCTTGGGGTGAGAGGAGTCTGGGGGGCTGCAGGCCAAGCCCCACCCCATGCGAGCTGAGGAGGGAGTCAGGGCAGAGCAGTGGAGCAGCCTACATTTGACTGACTGGGGAGAGGGCCAAAGAGGTAGCACTGGGGCTTGGAAGGCACTATGGCTCCCAGATGGGTCCCTAGGTGACAAATGAGCACTTGACCACCGCAGAATACAGGAGCAGGCTGAGCTGGATCCAAGGACTGTGCTGGTCCCCCACCCGAACCTGCCATTTGGGGTGAGTGGGAGAAAACTCACTTCTTCCCGAGTCACCTGCCCAAGCCAGCCGCCCTCTTGTAGTCCCAAAACCCTGGCGCCCCCGCGGGCCCAAGCGGAAGGCCCTTACCGTGAACAGCCTGTCCGCCCCTGCGGGGCCCAGGGAACTCAGGCAGCTCCCAAAGAGCTATTAGTCACTGGCTTTAAATAGCAGGTTAATCCCGCCTCTGACCCGGCCGGGAGGAGGGGGCACTGCTAAGCCCAGGGGCCTGGCCTCCTCTTTATCCCCTCCGGCCACACCCTCCGGGGCTGCTCCAGGGTAGGAAAAACGGTCCACAGTGAAAAAGGCGGGATCACCTGCCTAAGGTGCCTCCTCCCGGGAAGGGCCAGATCGCCCTCAATAAACTGGCCCACGCCGGGCTTTCAGGGTCCTCCTGCTCCCGGGAGCCGCCCACCGGGCAGAGACCCAGGAAACAGGTTGGACGCGGCAGAGAGGAGAGGTGGACGGGGGGCGGCGAAGACCTGGACATCTTTCTGGCTGGCCAGGAGGTACTAAAGGCTTCGGCTTAAGCCCCGGTGGCATTTGTTTCCCAGGACATCAGAGTTGGAACCCAGCTGGGACTTCCTTGCCTCTTTGGACCCCACTTCTATAAGATAAGAGGGGACTGCCTGAGAGACCCTTGCCGGCACCCCCACAGCGAAGGGAATGGGGCCTCCCGCCGAGCACCTTACTGGAGGCCTCATTGTCCCTGGGGCCTGCGCGGGGGAGGAGGACCAGGAAAGAAACAGTGGGCGGCCAAGGCCACTAGAGGGAGGGAGGCGGTCCCCCAACTAGCCAGTACTCCCACCGTCTCCTCTGCCTTTCCTTTATCCGATCCAACACGGACGAGTGGGGGCGCAAAAGTCCAAAGCACTGCAGAGCAGTGGTGGCGCCTGCTTAATCTCAGGACGCTGAGAGGCTGATGCAGGAGGGTCCCAAATGCGAGCCCAGCCTGGGCAACTTTGCAAGAACTTGTCTAAATAAACAAAAGGGGCTTGGAATGTGGCTCAGCACGAAGGCTTTGGGTTCAATCCCCACTACCGCCAAAATGAAAAAAAAAAAGTCCAAAGCAGGGTGCAGCATGCGGCTCGGTAGGGTGCTGCGGGAAAAGCGGCAGGAGCCGCAGACCCGCACGAGTCCCGGATCCTCCCCGGGGACGGAGCGTCAGACGTAGCTCCATGGCCTCATTTTACAGACGGCAAAAGAGAGGCCGACGCAGCGGATTCCTTTGTTCTGTGTAAGCCACATCCTAGGGGCAGCCGCGCTCTCACCCAGTGCCCGCGACCCGCCTGGCACGCCGACCGCTGTCCCTGCTCACAGGCCTGTGCGGGGCAGAGGCCACAGGGCGCGCATCCTCCGGGCGCAGCCGGGGCGCGGCGCCCGAGTTCCTCCGCACCCGGGCGGGTGAGCCCGGAGCAGCTGGGAGGGCGGCGACGGCGTCAGCGACTCACCCGAGGCGGCCAGGAGGCCGGAGGCGCAGAGCAGTGCGCCGCACAGCGCGGCCAGCACGCGAGGCCCCTGCATGCTGCGGCGGCGAGGGGGCTCCTCGCCGCCTGTGCGCCCGGCCCCGAATAAATCCAGCGGCTCGGCGCCTCCCACCGGCCACCGGCTCCGCCCCGGGGCGGAAGGGGCAGGGCGGGGCTCCAGGCAGCCGAGCGGGACCAGGCGGGAGCTCGGGGTCCCCGGACCCATCCCCCTCGCCGGCCACGCCCCGCAGCTCGCGGCCCTCAGGCGGCCCGGGCCCGGCCTGTGATTGGACCAGGCAGAGGAAAACTCAGCAAGAACTTTTTTTTTAAATTTTAGACTTCAAGCCAGACGGGATGACTCACGTCTGTAACCCAGCTGTGCAGTCGTGAGAGGCTGAGGCAGGAGGTTTGCAATTTCGAGCCCTGCCTGGTCAATGGGGAGACTGAGAGCTTGTCTTAAAATTAAAAGTAAATGACAAAGCCTGTAACTGGTAGAGCACTTGCCTAGAGTGCGCAAGACCCTAGTTCAACCAAAAAAATAAAAATAATAAAAAGTGAGAAGGGACTCAGTGTGAAGGCCCTGGGTTCAGTCTCCAGGACCCGAAAAAAGCTTCTGGACTTTTGAAAAGACACAGCAGCTTATTCCCCATCAGAGAAGGAAGATTCCTGTGAGTACTGTGTTTCCCTGATCAGCTGGCAAGGGTCGAGACCTCCTCCGCCAGTCCCAGGCGAACTGTTTGTGTCCGCAGGGTGAATGGGCAGGGCTTCTCTGGTGACCCCTCTCAAAATGACTTGCGGGCACCCCAAGACGCAGCAGTTCCCTGAATGGCACTCTCTCAACAGAAATCCCCAGTGCCAAGTGACACCTAAACTAAGACCAGAACAGCAGTTCGTAGACTTGATCTGTAAAGGTTCCAAAGTTAAATGCCCTAGGGTTTAAGGGCAATAAGAGCTTCACCACAGCCTCTCTTCACCTCTGGTGCAGTGGCAGGAAAGCAGCCCCAAACAATAACAAGGAAATGAGTGGATGTGGCAGCCAAGGGACAAGGGACAGAAGCTGGACTGTGAGGGAATTGTGAGGGTCACTTTCTAGTCACCGCACACTTTCCACTGATGCTTTTGTTAAAGCCACCTGTGAGTATTGTCTGTTTAGAAAGAAGTGACTGCTGGGCGTGGTGGCACACATCTGTAGTTCCAGCACTCAGGAGGCTGAGACAGGAGATTACTCTGAGTCCAAGGCCAGCCCAGTCTATTCAAGGCCATCCTGTGCCACATAGCAAACCCTGTCCCAAACACGACTTGAGTGCTAGTCATTTTTTTGTCACTTGAGTACCAGATCCATCAGACTAGCAAAATGAAAGAAAAAAAGAGAAGCCACACTGGCAGGAAATCCTTTTTCACCCAGTTCCTTTCCAGTGCAGTGGTGCATGCCTGTCATCCCAGCATTCTGGGAGACTGAGGTAGGATTACAAGTTCCAACCCAGCTCAGGCAATTTAGGAATCTATTAAGACCCTGTCTCACAATAAAAACCAAAGAAGGGCTGGGGATGTAGCTCACTGCAAAGGCCCCGGGTTCAAGCCTCAGGACTACAAATAAACTATTTTGGAAAGACCACATGTGATCGACTCGACTCTCATAGAAAAAGCATTTGATGATACCCAGCAATCGCTCCTGACATAACATTCAAGACCTTAGGAGTAAAAGGGAACTTTCTTGACCAGATAAGAAAATACCAAAGAAAAGCCCACAGCTCACGCCATTGCTAACGGTGAAAGACTCAGTGTTTCCTGAAAATCAGGAACAAGACCAGGACTTCTGCTCTCATGGCTTCTATTCATTTGTGTCCAAGAGGTTCCAGCCAGGACAATGAGGTCAGAGCCAGAAAGTGTACATCAACCAGAGAGGAGGAAGTAAGATTATCTCTTCCTCTATTCACAGATCTGGGGTATAAAAAACCCAGAAGAAGCCATACACAAAAAGCAACTTTTTTTTTTTTTTTTTGAGACAGGGTCTTACTATGCAGTTCAGGCTCAAAAAGCAACTATTAAAGCTATTAAATGACCAGACATGGTTGCATATACATATCTGTAATCCCGCCTATGGTGGCTGAAATAGGAGGAATCACAAGTTCAAATCCAGCTTGGGTGATTAAGAGAGACTCCATCTTAGAATAAAAGAAAACTTTGCGGGACTAGAAGTCAAACTGGTGGTACGTGCCTATAATCCTAGCACTCTGGGAGGCTGAGGCAGGAGGACCACAAGTTCAAGCCCAGCCTGGGCAACTTAGTAACTCAGCAAGAACTTGTTTCAAAATAAAATCTAAAAAAAAAAATATTTTAAAGTTTGGATATGTGGCTCAGCATGAACACCTTGCACCTATTCCCAGTACCAAAAAAAGAAAAGAAGTGAAATAAAGGAAAAAAGAAAAGAAAAGACAGAAATTTGAACATACATAATATAGCAAAAAGACTATCTCACTTACCTGGTAAGTGCAAGATCATGAGTTCAATCCCCCATACCAAAAAAAAAAAAAAAAAAAAAGACTGTCTCTACGTCTTGTCTTTGATAAGGTCTATGTTACATCAAACTAGAGGTTCGTGTTGGTGAAAAATGCTTTCATACATAAAAGTTTTGACTTTTTTCCACCTCTCACCCAAAAAGCTTTGGGTCCTGAGCTAGACAAGGACAGCTAATTTCACAAAGGCACCAAGACTGTACCTGCTATAATTACCATCTGATTCATTTTAAAAGTTTAACATACACTGACCTACAGCAAATCAGTAGACTGTATTTTCTCCCTTAGGAAGTTTTCAACTAGAATGGAGTCAAATCACTTTCCCTATTTTGTGTTTTTGAGTTTGAGGATCTCCTTTTGTTTTTTGAGGCTGGGTCTCCTCTACAATCCAGGTCACTATACAGCCCGGGCTGGCCTAGAACCTGCGAAGATGCTCCTGACTCAGGCTCCCCCAAGCACAGCACTGGGTTTACAGGTGAGTGCCACCATGCCTGGCTTCACTTTCTTTTTCTTTGCAGTGCTGAGGATAAAACTCATGATTTAATCTCACTTTAAAATGCAAGATCAGGTTTACTCTGGGGTGTGCAACGGAAATGTAGACCTCCTTGGCACCAGGCTAAGAGATAGCCTGGGAAGAACCACCTGCAGGACCTGGTGACCCAAGCCGGCCACCAAGAAGCAAGGAGGTTACAGATTCAGCCTAGAAAGTGGGTCCTTGCCCACCCTGGCCTCAACTGTTCGCAAATCTCAAATCAGTCTTCGGTTCCCTATGGGCAAGGCTGGAGCACAGGCCCAGTAGAATCCAGCCAAAATTCTCCAGCTAGTGGGCACCCCTCTGCCATGGCTTGTCTGTGTTCATGTGGACAATGATAAAATAATTGATCAAAAAGCCTAGGTTTGGGAAAGGTGGTTCAGACATAAACCCAGCATGCAGGAGGCTGCAGCAGGAGAATCAGTGTTCAAAGCCAGCCTGGAACACCTAGTGAATTTAAGCCCAGCCTAGAATACATAGCAAGACCTCGTCTCAAAAAACTATACACACACACACACACACACACGAAGCTTAGGCGAGCCCGGCATGGTGGCACATCTGTAATTCTAGCACTTGGGAGGCTGAGGCAGGAATATACCAAATTTAAAACCAGCCTAGATTACATAATGAGATCTTGTCTTTAAAAAAATAAAAATAAAAACAAAAGTTGAAGACTTGGAACAGCACAAACATTGCTCACCTAGTAAGCACTAATTGAAGTTCTTGTCTAGGATAAATGGTACAAAAATAAGTAATGAGATTCCCCAAACATTGGCACTCAGATTACTTCGCCTCACTTGAAAGCAGTACAAAATGCTGTCTCCCACACACCAAGGACAAGCTTTACACTAATATTTCTCAAAAATCAAGTATCAGGCCAGGGTTTTAGCTCAGCGGCATAAGTGCCTGCCTGGCAAGCGTAAGGTCTTGAGTTCGACCCCTGGTACCAAAAAAAAAAAAAAAAATCAATTATCAGAGCACGAGCTTAGATTGCAGGATGACCTGGCTTACATCCCCAGCACACACACAAAAAATGTTTAACTCCATGTATCTCCAGCTCCAGCCTCAGAGTAAGACACTAGTAAAACACTGTTCCTAGGCTGTAGATGTAGCTCAGCAGAGTCCTACCTTGAGTGTGCAAGGCCCTAGGTTAAAGGCCAGTGTCACTGGGCCAGGTCCAAGAGACCCTACAAGCTGAAATAGGAATTTAATCCATCTTTTTGCAGCAGGTGTGCTGACTCCTGTCACTCAAAAAGAATTTTTAGGACTCAGGAGAAAGAGCTAAGTTATTAGACAGGACTTAGCAACGAAGTGCAGGCACTCAGAAAAATGAGAGGAGTTACAGAAAGGAGCTGGGAACGTTTATGTTTTTCTTAAGGGGATGGAAATCCTGGGGAAAAGGGGCTCCTTCTCCCCAAGAAGGGGGAATTCTAGTCCACTCCACAGGCATGGGCAGTTCTTTTGTTCTATGCGCAGGTAATTTAAACGTTCTCTGGATTTTCTCCCCCTTCTCCTTTTTCTTAGGGTCAGTCCCCTGTTCCTTACTTTCTTAATTGAGCCAGTACATGGCTTTTAGTGAAGGGTTTGGTCAGGAAAGAGTCAAAATCTAGCCAGAGGAGTGCTGCCCTGGGGCTTCCTCGGGGAGCCTCAGCTGAGTCCTGGAAGTTGCTGTCTTCTTAAAAGTACAGTTTTTGGTTATGATTTCCAGGTCTTCTTTCTACCTATCTTTTTATTTCTTCTATCCTACTTGACTAACAATGCCAAAAAAAATCTTATTTTTATTTAAAAAGATAAACACTGTACCGCTCCTGTGTCAGCTCCAGGCAGAGAAGCAGAGGCACAAGAATTAGTGCCCCATGACCCCTGAGGAGCGAGAGGTCCAGAAGCCCGGGTCCAGGGGCACCCAAGGCGGGGGGCTGAGGTTAAGAGTCCCTTGCCCCTTCCTTCCTGGTGCTGGGACGTCCCTTCTGAGTGGTGGGAAGGATCCATGGTGCCAGGATGGGACCTGGTAAGGCAGTGGACGATCTAGAGGTGAAGCAGCCCTGAGCCTCTGTGTAGCAGAAAAATAGGGTGCTGCTTGGGGTGCCTGGGGTGCTCTCTCCCTTTGCTGTCTGTAACTATACTAGTCAGTCTTCTCCACGCTGAGACCTCTTTGGATTATGTAGTCCATGTCTCTCAGCCCTGTCTGTCACTCCCAGCACTGAGGTTGCTTGTCTGTGCTGTGAGCAGGGGACGCACAATGCCATGGGTTGCATCAGCCTTCCTCACTGGGAGCTTGGTGCTGTCATGGCCACTGAGGGCAGAAGATTAGGCCACGGCAGACTGGCTGAGCAAGTGCATGTGGCCTGTCAATCACAGACTTCTGAGACACAGGCCTAGAACTGCGCCCGAAGTCCTGCACTTCAGACCAACTGAATGCTGCCTTCAGTTCTTCGTGGGAGAACTCGAGCAGGTTTTGATAGTTTGGCCTAGACTGACCTCAGCCTGAGGAGTGGGGGACACAGAGCTCTTGGCCACTGTGCTTTCCTTTTCACAGTGATCTGCTCTCACCCTGTAGCGTGTACTGCTTTTCCTGCATCTAACTGTCCCACACTCACTCTGCAGAGCAGGTTTCTTTTCCTACTTTTAATAAATGCAAACCCTCACAATCTTTTGCACTTGCTTCATCCAGTTCTTTGTTCAGGACAAGAAGAATCTAGAAAGAACCTCTACAAGTGTCGATGTCCGCTCCCGGCCGGCAGGAAGGACACACGACAAAGTCTGGTAGTGGACAACCTTTTCTTTTTATTTTCCTTCTCCGTACAGCCTGCCCTGGGTTCTCCCAGCTGAAGCCTCCTCTGGTCCGCTCCCCGCGGCTCCTTTTGTGCTTCAGTCTGCCCCAAAGCCTCTACCGGTCCGCTCTCCGCGGCTCCTTTTGGGCTTCTACTTCCGGGCTTCTATCTGGCTTCTTCTTCCGCCCAGGGGTGGCACCGGTATATATACGGGTACAGTGTCCAATCATGTTAAAGTAAGCAAGGCAAGCTGATTGGCTAACATCATCAGTTGCCAGGCAGACTATATTGTTGAGCGGGTTGTTTACGCGGTAAGCAGGAAACTAACATATTCGATGGGAGGGGTAATCTACCTCAGGCCTCACTCTTTACTACAGGCCTCACGTCCGCCAAGTGAGGCGACCGGGCTCGGGGCTGCGGCTCCCAACATCTCCCCCTTTTTTATTTTTTATGAATGTGCGCATCGTAGCCCTTCCTGGACTGGGTGCAGAGGCTTATGCCCTATGCGTAGGCCCACCGTAGGTCCTTGGCTTAGACCCTGGTCGGCCGTCCCATGGTCTGCCAAGGCCCTGAGGCCCTCGTCCTTTTTCTAGGGCCAGGCACAAACTGGACGGAACCTGGATGCACACAAGCTTGCACTCATTTTCTCTCCGTAAAGAAATCCCCTCGGAGAGAAATTTAGACCTGGGCAGCATCTAACAGTCCAGCGGCTTACGTGCAGGATGGGGTAGGGCCTGGCTTAGGTCGAGTCGTGCTGGGGAGGCACGCTCTTACCCGTCATTGACTCACCTACCCTGCTGTGTATTGTCACCTTATGGAGGAGAATGAGGGATGCCCGCCATATCTAGACTCGGTCGTGGGCCAATTGAGCAAGCCATGCATATGCCTGAGGATCTTCTTGTCCATTTCGGGCTACCGCTATTTCTATTCATCTTATTGGTTGGTCTGTGATGGATCTCCAGTAGGGCAGGTCTGATCTTTAGTCGAGGGCTTTGTTGTCCGTGTCAGTCTCTCCGGTATCCACAGTGGTTCTCGTCCTGGTTCCTGTGGGAAAACACAAACCGCGCCTCGGTTCCAGCTGATTACCGGATCCGGGCCCATCCATTGTCCTGTCAGGACATCTTTCCACTTCACCCACCCTTTATGGTTGGGGGAAGGGTTGCAGTGCTCCACAGCTGGGGAGCGATTATCATTATTTAAATTTAAAAAATTGTGTGTGAATAGTGCCATGGATAATCGTGCCTTTGGGGCCAGGCCTTGGCCTACTCCCCCTTTTTGTTTTTTATTTTTTATTTTTATCTTTTTCGTTTTTTTTTTTTTTTTTTTTTTTGGTTTTTTTCCTTTTTATCGGTACCAGGGATTGAACTCACGACTGCCTGCTTGCAAGGCAGGCGCTTATGCCGCTGAGCTAAATCCCCAGCCCCACTTTCCTCGACCGGCGTTTTTCTCAGCCTGCTTGGCAGAGAACTCTGTGTACCAGGCTCGCCAATCCAGGTAACTGCCCGAGGGCAGACACGCCTTTGCTAGCTGAATCCAGTCCGCGGGGGTGAGGGGCCCAGAAGACAGATTCTCCAGCATGGCAATGGTGTAAGGCGCAGTCGGCCCAAAGGTTGTAACTGCATTTTTAAGTTCTCTAATCTGCTTTATCTCAAAAGGCTCCCATGCATTGCGTCCCTGGCCCATAGCTACTTGTACAGGAAACATCCCGTAGGGGCCACTGTCTATCCCAGGTGGATGTACCTCATGAGACAAGCGTCCCCCCTGCCAAAGCCGCCTGTAAAAATACCGACCCGCCGGCGGCGGAGCATAAGACGGCGGCCGTGATTGGGCGGAAAATGGGGGCCCGTGCATCACTTCCTGTTCTGGCGAAAGGGGAGGGAGCTCCCAGGCGGCCGCCTCGTGGCGAGGGACCACCTCCCTCTCGCGCCGGGGCGCACTCAGGAGCTCTCTACTCCTCCGCAGACCAGGTTGAGCAGAGCGCAATTCGCGGCGTGACGCTGGAAAAGAACCCTGCGACTCCTTATTGAGCGACTTAGGCTCCTGACAGCTGGTCTCTTTGGCCTCCTTGCCATTCAACTTTCCCTCGTCCTCGGAGTCAGACGACTCCGAGGCTAGAGCCCCGTCCTTCTCCTTAGCATCTTTGTTCCCCTTGACGGGCCCCTCTCGGGAGCTCCCTGACTGGGCCTGCTCAAATACCCTGCGTACTTTTGTAAGCTCTTGAGAGCTTTCTCCACAACCACCCTCGCTCTTAGTGTTGCTACCTAGCATGTTTCCCATCTTTTAATATGTTACTCACCGCGTGAGGCCCAAGGAATCCGCCACTTACGCGTGAGCCTGAGGGGAGTCTAAAAGCCCTGTAGGTGCGCGCCACCCAGAGCCCAGGCTTATCCCCAACTCACCTGTCTCGCAGCTCTGTACTGGAGCGTTGTCCACTTCCACGTCGCGGGGGTGATCAGTCCCCGGGCGGGCCTCCAAATGTCGATGTCCACTCCCGGCCGGCAGGAAGGACACACGACAAAGTCTGGTAGTGGACAACCTTTTCTTTTTATTTTCCTTCTCCGTACAGCCTGCCCTGGGTTCTCCCAGCTGAAGCCTCCTCTGGTCCGCTCCCCGCGGCTCCTTTTGTGCTTCAGTCTGCCCCAAAGCCTCTACCGGTCCGCTCTCCGCGGCTCCTTTTGGGCTTCTACTTCCGGGCTTCTATCTGGCTTCTTCTTCCGCCCAGGGGTGGCACCGGTATATATACGGGTACAGTGTCCAATCATGTTAAAGTAAGCAAGGCAAGCTGATTGGCTAACATCATCAGTTGCCAGGCAGACTATATTGTTGAGCGGGTTGTTTACGCGGTAAGCAGGAAACTAACATATTCGATGGGAGGGGTAATCTACCTCAGGCCTCACTCTTTACTACAGGCCTCACGTCCGCCAAGTGAGGCGACCGGGCTCGGGGCTGCGGCTCCCAACATACAAGGAGTCCCCAGAACCCCAGAACCTGGCAACAGAAAGACTCTGGCCCCTCTGTGTTCCACCTTGGTGAGGTGCTGATACCTCTGCTCTGGAATCACTGGCTTCCCAACAATGATACCTCTATTAAGTGGAGGAACAGTCATGGGCATAGGGTTCTCAAGGACCCATCACAGCTATGTGCCCATCCCAACGGACAGGACATCTTGCCTAGACATCCACTAGGCACAGGAGCAGGTACTCCTGATTGACTTGAAGCCGTTAAAAAATGGAGATCCAGGTCCTCTTCTTGTGTGGAATTCAGAGCTTGTGTAGAATTCAGAGTCCCTGCCACCGCAGCAAAAGGATGGGACAACTCTGCTGACAGACACGTTGACGTGAATGTTGTACAGCTTCTGAAATTAGCAAACTTCCCAGGAAGAGCCCTCCTCCCCCACAGGCTCTGTCCTCCTCTTCTGTGGGCTTCCTGTGGCACAGAGTCTGGCACAAAAGTGACTCAGAGAACCCCGATCTCCCAAGAGGATGTGGCACCAACCAGAAGTCCCAAGCCATGGTGACAGTGGGGACAACACAGAAGGTCTCATGCCAACCATGAGGAGAAATAATCTATGGTGCTGAAAAGTTTTTAAATAAAACTTTGCTAAATAAATAAAAAATTTCCACTTACAGTAGGATTAAAACATAAAATACTTAGGAATAATTGTTTTTCCAAAAGCCAGGTGTGGTGGTACACATCTATAAGCCTAGCACCCGAGAAGCCAAGGCAGGAGGATGGACACTCAAGGAGAGCCTGGGTAATTTAGCAAGATTCTATCTCAAGATAAAATTTTTAAAAAGGCTGCAGATGCAGCTAAGTGCAAAGGCCCTGGCTTCAATAAATTTTGTTTTATTTCATTTTATTTTATTTTGAAACAGATTCTTACTAGTTTGCTATACTAGCCTCGCAAATAAATCCTCCTGCCTCCACCTTCTGAGTAGTGGGATCACAGGCACGTACCACCACACCCGACTGAAAAGAGGAAGTTTTTAGAAGGTGTAATTCTTCTGCGCGACACTGGCATGGTGGGTGGATGGTGCTGTGTCACCACCAAAACCCACAACGTGACAGCACAAGGAGTGAACTTTAATGTGTGCAAGTTTGTAAAAAACAAACCAAGACGTTGGGGGACCCCAGACTGTGACAGAAGAATCTAGCTGTATTCCAAATGACTGACGTAACTTCCCTGAAAATGCCCGGAGAGTAAAGAGCCGACTTAGTAAGTCTGCAGGAGCAGCATGGTGACTGGAAACCATTGGGCTGAAGACGGAGGGGACTGCACGGTGCACTGTACTCGTGGGGAGGTGGTGCCCGTGGAGAAGTGAGAGTGTGCTTGTAAAGCTGCTGGGCTGGACACAGGGAGGGGACAGCAGTGAACAGAGGGCTCTAGGGGAGCCGGGCTCCCCACTGTTGGAGAGGGAAGGGGTACATTAGAAAGGGGAGGCTGGAAAGAACCAGGGGCACTGGATGAATCCAGAGTCCAACTTCAATGCAGAAACCCTGATGGCAGTGTGGTAGACGTGGTGAGAAGCACATGGGTATTTCTAGCTGTATCTGCATAGAGGACATAGAGGTGGGGACACCCCAGTAGCCGTGAGCACCCCACTGCTCAAACTGTGGTCTCTAATGTTGTTCTCCAACAAAAAGGACCAGGATTCACTGGACGAACTGCTAATTTCAAGGCTGGAGCAGGAAAGATACAAGACAAGCCTGGAGCATCTAAAGACAGAAAGAAGAAAGTTCTTTCAGAGGCCAAAGGACGGCTGGGGTACTTCAGGGAGAAAACTCTTGTTTAGTGTGTGCAAAGCCTAGGTTCAATCCTCAGCGCTGAAAAGAGGGGTGGGGGGCTAGGAGAATGAGGGTGTGTCAATGGGCACAAGATTTAATTTAAAAGGATTCTCAGTTATCAAAGCTGTAAAGAAGGGCCAGGGATTTAGCTCAGCGGCATAGGCGCCTGCCTGGCAAGTGAGAAGAGGTCATGAGTTCGATCCTGGCTACAAAAAAAAAAAAAAACACCCCAAAACTGTAAAGATAAACTGGTGTGGTGGTGCAGGCCTGTAAACCCAGCAATCCAAGAGGCTGAGGTAGCAAGCTCACAAATTAGATCCCAGCCTGGGCAAGTCATAGCAAGACCCTGTCTCAAAATAAAACATTTAAAAAGGCTGAGCAATATATAGGTATGTAATTCAGTGCAAAGAGCCTGGGCTTAATTTCCAATTTAAAAAAAAAAAAGACCTAAGCAACAAAATAAATCAAGTAATACTGGCTTATAACCCCAAAAATAAATAGCTGTGAGTCCATACCAGCTTAAATAAGTAATTGATTGGGGGAAAAAAAGAAATGGGGAGAGAATTTTCCCAGGAAGAGACAATTTTCCAGGAAGAAGAACTGCAGATCGCTGGCACAAATCCACACACCAGCTTTGCTTAGTAATTTGCTTCCAGAGAGCAGAGTGTGGAGGAGGCAGGAGGGACCCCTTGACCAAGCGCCAAGGCGGACATCAGTGAGACATTAACAGCAGGGACCCCTATGCCATACAACGAGTGGCACTTTCTGTCTGTGGTCTTACTCCAGAAAGCCTGGAGCCCCAGCCTAGGACAACACAGAGACCCAGATCAAGGGCTCATCCACAAATACCATACCAGGGTCCCCGAAACTGCCAAGGTCATCACAACTAGGGTGTCAAGAAGTCGTTAGAGGCCAGAAGAGACACCATGACTAAATGTCACAAGGGGTCCTCTTGGGATCTGGCCACAGAAGAAGCATTAGTACAAAAACTGGGTAAATCCAAATAAAACACAAAGGTCAGTCAACAAGAAGGTGCAGACTCCAGTTTCTGCATTGGGACAAACGTCCTAGGTAACGCCAGACATTCACAATGGGGAAGACTGGCTGGGTGTAGACAGGGACTCTGAACTCCCTTAGCAAGATTTTTCTAGATTTGATGATTTTGGGGGTGCTGGGGATGGACCCAGGGTGTTGCCCATGCTAGGCTAGCGTTCTGTCACTGAATTACATCCTCAGCCCCTTTGCAAGTTTTCTACACATTTCACACAATTCTTTGGTTTTGTGTTTTGTTTTGTTTTCTGAGACAAGGTCTCACAGCACAGGCTGACCTTGAACTCACTGTGTAGCCCAGGCTGGCCTTGAACTCCCAGCAATCCTCCGGCCTCAGCTTTCCCAAGTATTGGGGCTTACAGGTGTACACCACCACACCCAGCTATATTTAACACAAATCTAAACTTTAAGACTCTCTTGGGGGCTGCCATGGATGGAACCAGGGCTCCATACTGACTAGGGGTGCTCTTTACCACTGAGCTATACCCCAGGCCATAAAACTTTTTTAAAAAATGAGAAAGACACACACTGGCTAAGTAACAATGAAGATGAAGGCCCATTTAGCTGAACCGATAAGAGCCCTCAGAGTCAGACAGGCGGCAGACTTGGCAGTGCTTTGGTTTGAGTCTTGGTTCTGCCTACCTCAAGCAAGTGCTTGGACAAGTTCTCCTACTCGTGTCTGAGCTTCAGTTTCCTCATCTGAAAAATGGGCTATTAACTATGCCTTCCTGCTGGTTTCTAGTGTGGATCTAATAGTAACGTGTTTGTATCTATCTTTTGGTGAGCATATATTTACTACCTGCTGGAATTTACCTGGGAGTGCTATGCCTGCTCAGCTATAGAAATATTGCCAGTGTTCCAATGTGGTTCTTCTCCAGTTGGGTATGTAGATTTGTTTTTTTGCACATAGATGAAAAATCTACACTTTTTTTCCTTGCAGTACCAGGGATTGAACCCAGGGTTTTTGCAATGAGCTGCATCCCCAGCCCTTTCTTTTTATTTTTAATTTTGAGACCAAGTTTCTCTAACTTGCACAGCCTGAACTCAAACTTCGATCCTCAGCCTCCTGAGTAGCTAGAAGTACAAGCCTACGCCACTGCAACCGGCAAATCTACACTGTATCATTCAGTAAACAGAAGGTTGAACAAAAGAAACCAGGCGCGAAGATGTCTACTTCCTGTGATTCCATGCATACAAAGGGCGAAGTCAAGCTGGGTGTGGTGCACACATCTGGGTGTGATCCTGGTACTCTAGGAGGCCAGTGTAACAGGACCAAAAGCAAGAGCCCAGCTTGCACAATCTAGAAACATAACAAGACCCTGTCTCAAAAAATAAAAAAGGATGGCAGGCAGGGTGGCACACACCTGTAACCCCAGCATTCAGGAGGCTGAGGCAGAAGAATTGCCACAAATATCAGTCCAAGACCAGCCTGAGCCACAGGATGAGACCCTGTCTCAAAAATAAAAGGGAATTGGGGCTGGAGATTTAGCTCAGCGGCATAAGCGCCTGCCTTGCAAGCAGGCAGTCATGAGTTCGATCCCTGGTACCGATAAAAAGGAAAAAGACATAAATAAATAAATAAAAGGGAATTGACTGCTTCCCACAGCTGAAGCAACTAAGTGGAATATGTTGAAATCAGTCGCCTGTTATCTGCCTTTCTCACCTAAGCCAGGTCAGCTCCTTGCCTTTAGGACTGGATATGGGGCCCAGCACAAAGGCAGTTCTGCTCAAAGTCATGGGAGGAATGAGGTGACTATCCCCTCTCAGAACCAGAGAGAACAGCAGATGGATGGCGGGAGGGTAGCTCAGGGTTAGAACCCCACAGTAAGAGTGAGGTCCTGATGTGATCCCTTGGAGACAGACAGAAACAGAGAGAGACAGAGACAGAGAGAGAGGCAGAGAGAGACAGAGCCAGGCAGAGTGATGTTGCGTCCAGAGTGAGGATGCTCTCCCAGGACTGAGCTCCGCACGCACTGTGGGGTGGGGAGGGGTGGGGTGGGCCAAGGCTGCAGTTCTGGGGGGCGAGCTCCCTGGGACAGAGAATTTAAGCACAGAGCTGTGTCTGGAGGACAGTGTGTGAGAGGGATGGCAAGGACACGCGACCTCAGAGGCCCACCCATCTCCAGGATGCCCGTCGTGGGTGGGGAGGGCGGGCAGGGCCCACCACTGTGGCTCCCTCACACCTCACCCTCACACATACCACGCCCCCAATTCAGTCTCTGGGCACACAGCAGCCGCCACTGCAAACATCCCAGCCCAGGATCAAACAACCCCCTTTTGTTCCCCAGCCAGAGGCCAAGGACCAGAGGCCAGGCCGGGAATAAACATGCCTCAGTCTAAAAATGCAAACGTGTCTTCTCACAGGTCAGAATCTGAGCCTCCTTTATGGGACTTTCCATACCTCCAGGGAGGGTTCTACTGACCACTATGCTCCACTGGCAAGCTCAGGTTCCTCGTTCAGCCTTGACTCAGTTTCCCTTCTCTGAATGCCTGCAGCCCTGACAATTGGAACTGATGCTCAGTGTCCCACTCACAGCTGAGAAGCACCCTATGTGTGGCTGCTACTCTGAGATTTAGGGTCTGGAGTTGTAGCCCAACTCTGTGCATCAACTGCTCGTGCACATTTATTTTATTTCTTTGAAAGTGGGCTCCTGAACCCGGTGCAGGGGTGCATAACTGTAATCCCAGCACTCTGAGAGGCTGAGGCAGGAGGACCTCAGGTTTGAGCCCAGCCTGAAAAACAGTGACTTAGCAAGACTCGGTGTCAAAGATTAAGAATAATTTAATAGTGATGATGATGATGGCTGGGGATTTAGCTTAGTGGGACAGCCCTGTGTTCAATCCTCAGTATTCCAAAAAGAGACAGACAGACAGACAGAAAATAAATCATTTCTCTTCCTTTCCAGACACTGGCCAAAGCCACCCATTAGCTCAGAGAAGTTGTGGGGCTGCATCTGCTGCAGAAGAGAAACTCGCTCAGAGGCCCAGGCCCAAGGAGACCGGCTCTGAAAGGGCTGGTTTTATGAGGAGCTCTCAAGGCTTCTCACTGGGCCAGCTGGACATCTGGACAGTGCATCTCACGCCTGAGTCCACAGGAAGACCATCGCATCCTGGCTGGGAAATCCACACCCAGGAGGGGGTGGGCAGCCAGCGCCCAGGCTAGCAGGGTAGGATGAGCCCCAGCAGCTGCCCTGTGCCGCCCCCGCCCAGCACCTCCCGCCCCCTCCTTTTCCACCACACAGATCCCCACCTGCAGGGTGCTCACTGTCCTCTTTCCCTGCCCACTGGCCTGTCCTCAAGCCAGAAAGCAGCCCCAGGAGAATGCGCCATACTCTCATGTCCCACCTTTTTGTCTAAGAAAAAGTCAACCCCTGCCCATAAACTGAATAGGAGACTTAACACTCAGCACTCGAGGAGGTTGAGTCAGGAGGATTGCAACTTCAGACCCAGCCTAGACAACTTAGCAATGTAGCAAAGTTCAAAATAAAAATAAAGGGAGGCTGGGGATGTAGCTCAGTATGAAGAAACTGGGCTCAGTTTCTGATACTGGATGTAAAAACAATTCTGACTTCTTGCTCCGAACCTATTGCTCTGTAGCTCTGGCCTCAAAGACTTTTCAGGATCAACTCCTGGGTCCTAACAGATGTCAGGAAGGCAGAGATGCCAGGTGCAGGGTGGGTGGAAGGCAGAGATGCCAGGTACAGGGTGGGTGGGCCCAGCCTCTGCCAATTCCCAAACTGTACCAGACGGCCTCGCCAGGGAGTGAAATTTGGATTCTGTCTGCTGCCCAAATGCCTGCAAGCTTGGCCATAAAGCAATAGCTTACGATTGGAGAGGCAGATCAGGAGCAGAGGGCTTGCTTGATACGCACAGAGCCATGAATTATATCCTAAGGACACACACACACACACACACACACACACACACACACACACACACAGCTTCCCAGGAAGGCATGGTCCTGCATGGCTGTAATTTCAGCACTCTGGGAAGCTGAGGCAGGAGAATCAAAATTTTGTGCTCAGCCTGGGCAGTGTAGTAACTTAATGAGACCCTGTCAAAACAAAAAATAAAAAGGGCTGGGGCTGTAGCTTGATGTTAAGGCCCTAGGTTCTATCCCTAGTACCATCAAAAGAAAGAAGTGGGGGAATAAAAATACTTCTCCACCTAGCCCTGCTGTGTTTACTCCCATATTCATTTAATAGTATCTACTGAGCACCCACCACCCACTCTGAGCCCGGTTTGTGTAATGATTATTTTAAACTGAAGCTATTTGAGACTGTGGTGGTAAATTTATGTCAGTGCCCGCCCCCAAGCCTAATCTAGTGTGGCTAAATCTAGCGCTTGGATTGGTGGCTTGAGTGCTGCACCCGCCCAGGGGTGGAGCCAGTATCCAGTATAAAGGCAGGGAGAAGGCGTGTCTCTCTCTTTTGCTCTGTTCACCTTTGCTGTTTGCAGCCAGCAGTGAATCGCTGGTCTGCCATGCCATCTTGCCCCTTGGACCCAACTGAATATAGACTGAAACCTCCAAATTGTAAGGAATAAACCCTTCCTTCCTTCATGTTGGGTGTCAGGTGGTTCATCTCAGCAACAAGAAAAAAGTAACTAAGACAGAGGCTCAATAGTTACAGCAACTTCCCTTATGGGAATAAAAGCAGAAACTTCTGTGAGCAGAAGCACACTCACTCAGGAGCAGACTCACTCTGGATCACACATTCTGTGATCCAGAGTGAGTCTGCTCCCAGGAAAGAGATTAAGAGTAAACCTACCATCTGGGCATGGTGGTGCATGCCTGTGATCCCAGCACCCAGAGGCTGAGGTAGGAGGATGACCATAAGTTGGAGGCCAGCCTGGGCTACATAGTGAGTTCAAGGCCAGCCTGAACTACATAGCAAGACCCTGTCTCAAAAAATAAATAAAGAAGTAAATCTATCCTAACTCCCCTCCTGTAGGAGTTTTCTGCTCCAAGACAGAAAGACCATTCCTCCCTCCTAGAAAACAGTATGCAAACATTTTATCTCCCCTTTGCTCTCCTAGAAACCCCATTTGTCCTGCCTAAAGATTTCTTGTGGAGGACCACGTGGAGGACTCTCATTGAACAAAGAGCAGTTACCTCCCCTTTGGCTAACCCTGGCCCTGTCTCCATGTACTGAGGTGTGCAGAGCTGGCTGGGCCATTTCCTTTTCCCTTCAAATGGCTCTAAGCAATGTACAATGGTTGGCTGAGGTGCTGATGCGTACTCTTTGAAGCTAAGTGAAGTCACTGTTTCCCCCACCCCGTGACTCCCATAGAAACATGGTTGAGCCTGTCCCGATGCACAGCCTCTGCTCCAGGGCTGTAACTTAGGTTCCATCCTTGAGATAAGAGGCTGTGACTTCCCAGGCAGGAAAGTTTGCACATCAGAGATGAAGCAGCAATCCTTAAACATTAAATGCTACCTGACTTGTGTTACGCAGACTGGTCTTTGGGCACATCCTTCTCTCTCATATTGCAGAGGTGCTTTCAGGCCTCCTAGCCGGCCCTGCTCACAGCGCTCATGTATTTCCTGCCTTTCTCTCAGTCAGTCATCCTCAAACCCCGATCCCTTCTTCACAAATTAATAAAATCTGGGCTGGGCCCTGGGTTGAGGTTTTTTTTTCCAATGAACCTTCATCCTGGCAGGATTTACGGTGCCCTCAGCTCCCCATAACTATAAATAAGTCTTAGTGTCTTTACTCTTGCTGTGGGCTGCACTGAAACTGGTCGATTGGGATTAACTCACTAAAAGTCCATTAACTTCCATGGAATTACAAATATAAGCTTCTCAGACCATGACAAGGATGGGAAGGGCACTCTACAACTTCTATTTGTTCTTTACATCAGCACCTCTATCTCCCAACTCTTGAGAGAGAGGGAGGGAGAGAGATCACATGCAGGAGAGAGGAAGCAGAATTCAAACTCACAACCGGAAGCCCTTCTATGATTCTCAATAATCCATTGATGAGGGTGGAGTCTTCATGATCAAATATTTCTTGTTAGACCCCACCACTAACATGTGGCATTAGGGTTAAATTCCTCACACTATGTAGCCCAAGTTAGCCTCAAACTTAGTTTACAGCAATCCTCCTGCCTCAGCCTTCCAAATCCTAGGATTATAGCCAGGACCATCACACCTGGTTTGTTTTTTCTGACTAGTTCTGTTCCACTCCCACCTGATGTTGGCCTTTGAACCTCCAACACTGTGAGATCTAACCTTTTATCTTTTAAAGTCAGCTACCTCTTGTTTTAGGCTATTGTTATAAAAAATTGACTGGCTGGGCATGGTGGTGCACGCCTGTAATCCCAGGACAGGGGAGACTCGGGCTGGAAGATCATTGCAAGGTAGAGACCAGCTTTGGCTACAAAGTGAGCTAAAGGCCAGCCTGAACTGCGTAGCGAGACCCTGTCTCAAAAAGATGAACAAAAGCTGACTAACACACCTTTGAGTTACTCCTCACTGAGCACTGTTGAATGAATGTTGGTGTCGCACACATGTGTAAATCTTTTCTGTTGCTAATCTGCTTCTTGTTAATTTGATTTGTCATCCTCAGGTACAGATCATGAGAGAGCAAGGGAAAAACTATTTTCTTACCAGATTGGTCTGCACCAGCTTTTATTTCCCTGGCTAGTTCTCAACAGAGCCTGGGTCCCCAATCCCTCTCAGCCTGTTGATCTAAGACATTAAGCCCTTCTTCCAAGGCTGGTGGAGGTCATCCCTGCCTTAGCCCTTCCTGCCTTTATCTCCAATCTCTCCCAACATTGGAAGAGGGACAGCCTGGGACAAGGCCGTTAGCCAGAGCCCCCTCCTCCTCAGCCCATTCTCAAGACTAATTTATCTTCTGGAATCCAGAATCTAAACGAATGCCTCGGGCACTCCTTGCCAACAGCATGGTGGCTTTCAGCCAGCAGAAATCAGTGTACTTGGCCTAGGCCCTTTCAAGGTCTCCCAATCAGCTGGACATTGTGGCACACACCTGTAATCGCAGCACCCGGGAAGCTGAGGCAGGAGGATTGCCACAGATTTGAGACCAGCCTGGGCTACATAGCAAGTTCAAGGCCAGAGACCCTATCTCTAAAAAATAAATATCTCACAAGCAAAGTGAGTTGTGAAAACCTTCTTCATTTTTCCAACCCTGTAGTTCGTACTTGTTGGGTCAGGTGCTCCCCTATCTCTCCCACCCTAAACCCTTGAAGAGTGGGGGGTCCCATTACTTACAAGGCCACTTCTTCCACATTGAGCTGGTCCTTATGACACCCTTTGGCCTGCCTGGAACAGGAGGGGTCCCGAGCTGAGGCAGCTGTGGGGTAAGCGCTCCTGCTTCCTGGACTTAGTGTCCGGTGTGTAACTTGAGGTGAAGGAAGGAAGCATCCTAGTGGTTGGAACAGCGCCCCAGGGGCAAGCTGATCCACACAGACAGACATGCGAGCCATCAGCTTAAGGGGGCTGCTTTGACTGGGAAACTGTGGGTGGGTCTGTGCAAAGATGCAAAGGTGACCTCCCCAACCTCTGCCCCAGTCCCCTCTCCCCCAAACACTTCAAGACGGCAAAGGGTCAGAAGGAAACGAAGATGCTTTGAGTATTGTTACTCATCAGGGTAATATCAGACATGAGGCAACCAGGCTAGGCACAAAGCAAGATGAGGTGCAAGGCTCTTAGTTCAGAAATGATTAAGAATCAGGACAAGCAGTGACGCGTGCTTGTCATCCCAGCACGCTGGGAGGCTGAGGCCGAAGGATTGAAAGCTGGAGCCTAGCCTGAGTGTTTAGCAATTTAGAGAGAGACCCTGTCTCACAATAAAGAAAAAAAGGCCGCTAAGGTAGCTCAGTGCAAACACCCTGGGTTCAATCTCTAATACTGTAACCCTGGTTCTGGGGTTCCAGGGACTCCTTCTAGAGATGCTTTCTAGGTTCCTCTTGTCCTGTACTGTAAACCCAAGTAATGAATTCAGTCATCCAAGTATTGTAATCCTCTCTCTAGTCTTCTTCACGGTCCAAGATTTGTATTTATAATCCTATTGAGACGTTATTGGAATCCCAGCAGGTTAATTCCAATTTACCATCACCAATACCACCCACATCGAGAGTAAAGACACCAAGACATATTCCAAATAAGGGCAGCCAAGGGGCCCTAATTCCAGTCCTCCTGAGAACATTCGGACAGAGGCCTTGATCCTAGGCCTCTCCCAGCATTTATTATCTTGTGAAGAAGGGGGGTGACTTAGGGACAGTGATAGTCAGGATTGTGGAAATTAAGGAGTAACTTGAGCTGGCTGGCCAGGTGCAAGATTGGCATCTCTGTAAATTGCAGAAATAAAGATATCAGAAGGATCAATTTACATAATCCAATTAGGGTAGCAGTGGAATTGTTTTGGGGGGTCATGGAGAGAAGGAAATACTCTAGCCAGCTTTTTACTGTATCAGTATAAGGAAATGAGCCTCCAAATAATCAAAGTCACAGTAATTGTTTTGGATTCAAAGGGAGTCATTGGAGTTGTCTCCCACATCCTGCACAAAGAATTGGGCAAAATAAGCACCAGAGGTAGCAAGGGGTTATATTTATTGAAGATAGGAAAAGAAATGTGCTCTGCAGAATGAATGCAGGCCAATTAAAAGTAGAAATACACTCTGCAAGGTGAGACGGGACCACTGTGAAAGAGATAAACAGTCACTTAGTGGCAGCCATATTTTGTATCTCCCACTCTTCAGGCAGAGGTCAGGTCCTATCAAAGACCTGCTTGAATTCTCAAGGAAGAACTGAAGATAGTATTTTCTGATTGGTCCCAGGTGCAAGGCTTTGGGAGCTGTTCAGTGATTGACAGATCATGCCCACTCGCCAAGCCATTTTACCATGCCCTAAACTCCTGCCTTGGAAATACACACATGTATGCACGCGCATACACACTCACATAACTTCAGGGTACTCGCAAAGTGTTAGATGAGGTGGGAGACATCTGGGTGAGCACACAGATTGAGACCCATGAAGCCACCATGGAGCAAGCTCAGGGCACAGTCCACAGTCCCCTCACCATTCTGACCCACACACTTCTCAAAGGGCTGATGTGAAAGGGGGTGGCTGTTACCTTCATAATCCAGGGAACACAGAAGGAGCCAAAATTAGTTTTGTTCCCTTACCCTTTCATGTTCCACAAGAGCACTGATTCCTTGAGGGAAATGAGCCTTCTTGGGAACACAACGCCTTGCACACAGTGGATGCTCCATGTCCCACTTTTTGCTCAAGTCACTGTGCCCTTTGCCCTTGACCCCAAATTCCCATCTCTACCCCAGAGATCAGACCATTCACCCATCAGTTTCCTCCCACCAGTCAATGTTATCTTAGCCATACTCCCCACCAGCTCCAATATGCAAAAGGTGTTCCATCCTCCTCCCCCCACCTCCCCCACTTCCGGGCACCAGCAAGGAACAGTTTACCTTCAGCTTCCAGGAAGCAACTGTCAGCTTCTACATGCACAAGAAAAGTGACAGGTCCTGTCTTTCTGAGCCTGACTTATTTCATTTAACGCAATGTGCTCCAGGCTCATCTAAATTGTCAGAAATAACAGGATCTCCTTCCTTCTGTGGCTGAGCAAGTATTTCATCGTGTATACATTCCACATTTTCTCTACTCATTTATCTATCCGTGGTCAGGTACAGGGATGCAACTGACTGAGTGAGGAACTCCTGGTGTTTCATAGTACGGCAAGATAGCTGTAGTTGATGACAACTGTATTTCAAAATAGCAGGCTGAGCATGGTGTCACATATCTATAATTCCAGCACTCTGGGAAGCTGAGGCAGAAAGGTGGTGAGTTTAAGGCCAAGTCTAGACAATTTCACAATTTATTCAAAACTTGTCTCAAATTGAAATGTATATATAAAATGACTGGGAGTGTAACTTAGTGCCAAAGCCTTGGGTTCCATCCCCAGTACCAAAAATAATAATAATAACAAAATAGTAAGAAAACTTTCTTTATTAGACGATCACGAATTTTCCTGAACATGAGAAATCTTATTTTTCCCATAAGGGCAGACATGGACAGAGACCCTGGCTTCCTCTTTCTCTCTAGTCTCCCTCCCTACTTGTAAGCCGGGACCTGACAGCTGCCAGGCGTGGCCCAAGGACCTGAATCTTCTTCCTGGCTCCCTCTTAGGCGGGAGGCTGCAGGCTCTCAGCCTGGGCTCCATTCTGAGATTCACCAAGCTGACCTTTCCCATCCCCAGAACTAACTCTACTTGGCCTCATTATTATGCTAAAAGCCCCCTTTCCACCACAAAGTTGGGGAGTGAGCCAGAAAACCAGTGGGACCCCTGTAATTCAAAGCCACAGTGGAACCAAAGCGCAAAATGGCCCTGGTAAACTACAGGCGGTTGATTAAATTCTCACCCCTCCTGAGGATGCGGTGTGTGCCAAGGCCCTGGCTGGTGGGACACCAACTGCACCTGACAGTGCTCACGAACCAGGGCACATCTGGAACACTGGTGCCCCTGCACTGCCACCTCCCAGAGGACAGGCTCACTGGCAAAGGCACCAAGGCCATGCTTCTCCAAGTCCGGGTTTGAACCCCACTTCCCAGGGGGTGACTGTGAGCCCCCATCAACACAGAGCCCTCCCAGGGGCCCCACTTCTGCCCTCCTCCACCTTGAGCCACAGCACAATTGGCAGGAGGAGGTAGAGGCACCTCTGGTGGGCATGTGCACAGAGACAGCGCTGCCCCACACGTGGCCTGGGAGCTCAGCGGCACGGGCTTCCCAGGGAGAAAGCGCAAGCCGGCCCATTCCTGGGGCTCCTTTCTTTTGCCCAGCAGCCGGCGTGGGGAGCAGGCATCCAGGCCAGCAGGCACTGGAAGCTGCCTGCCGCCACCCTGCAACCTCTCACATGGAGCCATTTCTGCGTATAGCAGAGCTGGGGGAAAAGCAGCCTGAGGGTGACAGGAGGCTCTTTGCAGGGAAATATATGAGCTTCCGATGACAGCGCGACCCCCCACCTCGTCCCAGCTGGTGCCTATCTGCATCAGGCCCCTGGCGCAGACCAGGTCCCGGAGTAGGGCATGGAGCGTTCCTGCCAGGCAGCCCCGGCTCCAGAAGGGGAAGATGCACTCTTCCCAGGAAGGCTGCATCCTGAGGCCTTGGCAGGGACCCCGCAGCTGCCTTCTTCTGTGAAGGCATCAAAAGGAGGCACAGCGTGGGAGCCGGGCCCCCGGAGGCCCACCACGGGGCCCACCAGGAGACCATCGGGTTTTGGCAGGAGGAGAAAACGGTTTTTTTGCTCTCAAACAGGGTAGAGAGAAAGCCGGGAGCCAACCCCTGCCAGTCTTCAGGGAGCAGACAACAAAACCTTTTTCTCTCCAGGTCCTCGAACCCTCTGTCAGGCCCAGCTATTGGTTGGTCCTTTCCCAGCTTGCTTGGCACCAGGAGGTGTGGCGGTGGGAGCTGCCCAGGCTCATTGAGGAGCGGTTCTGAATGGGCCAGGCTGAGGCTTTGCATCCGGAGAGACCAGGGCCTACCACCTGCTCGAGGCCTGCAAGCGAGGTCCCTTTAAAAGAACTCCGGGGGCTGGTGCATTAGTTACAAAAGGCCAGGTGCAGAATGGTGTGGGATGCGCCTCCCCAGCGGGAGGAGGGGCGCTGTTTATACACACTGGCTTTTGTGTCATAAAGTGCATCTGGAAGGATAAACAAAACTTGTGCTGGTTGGATTCCTGCCAGAGCGGGGAACTGGCTGCTCAGGGACAGGGGAGGGGACAGGGCTTTCCCAAGCACAGCCTTAATTCAACAGAGTGTCAGTTTCCTCATCCCTGATACAGGGACAGTGAGGTAAACACTCATCAGAACAGTTAACTCATTTATTTATTTGCTCTTGCATTACTGGGAATTAGAACCCAGGGCTTTGCTTGGGTTAGGCAAGCACTCTACCATTGAACTACACCCCCAATACTTTATTTTATTTTTATTTTCAAACAGGCTCTTGACAAGTTGCCTACACTGGCCTTAAACTTCAGATCCTCCTGTTTCAGCCTCCTGAGTAACTGGGATTACAGGCACGCACCATCTGTATCAATAGCTGTTATTTTTTGGGACAGCTATCCCCCAAACTCCTTCCGGGCACCCAGATGTGAAAACTCTCAAATCCGTTATAAAAAGTGGTGTAACAGTGAGCTGGGGTCTCGATTCAGCGACAGAGTCCTTACCCAGCGTGTTCAAGGCCCTGGAATTAATCCCTAATTCAGCCCATCTTTTAAAAAACAGATGTAGTGTTTGCACATAACCTATATACTTCCTCTCTTATACTTAAAATTTTCTCTGAAAACTTAAAAAAATCGAATGCAACATAAATTCCGTGTGAACAGTGGCCACACTCCATTTTTAAAGAAATAAAGACAAGAAAAAAAATCTGTGTTCTGTACTTTTTTCATAGCAGTCTGCTTCGGAGGAGTCAGAGGACCACTGTGTACCTTTTGCAGCAAGCTTTAAGTTTTTAATTATTTCAATTACTATATATTAAAAATCAGTTTGAATGGTTAAAACAGGGTGGCCAGGGCACCAGGCAGGCCTAACTGGATTGCTGTGGGCACAGAGGGAGTTAACACAGACCAGAGGCAGCAGGGCACAACTGACAGGGCCTCAGGAAGTGCTTGGAGCCCAGGGGACAGAACCTGTTCCCGATTAGAGGAGTCCCTGCTGCACATGGGGACCTCAGGTTCCATGAGACCCCCAGCCAGAGTGAGAGTGATAGATCTTGAACTGGAATCCGAGTCCCAGGGGCCTCGGAACATTTATAGACTAGAAAAATGAGCAAGGTTCCTGGAGACCCCAGGACCAAGGGAAACTCAGAACAACGTGACTTCTGCGGCCACCTTTAGAAGGCTGAGGCCGAGTCCTCGCTCATCATGGCCGGAATGTGGGCCAGGCGTCAGGCAGGGAGCTTCTGCCTGAAGCCAGCAACCTGAAGGCCCCATCTGCAGAGTGAACACTCACTTCCAAGCTCAGCACCCCAGAGATGAACCTCTTTTCAAAATGCCCCAGCCCGTCCCCCACCCTGCAGCCTCCTCTTCTGTGCTAGCATTCAACCAGGGTGCGGGCCAGTAGAAGGTCTAAGGCAGCTCTCATACTGCTTAGACAGACTTATTTGTTCATTTAGTTGTTTTTTTGAGACAGGGTCTCGCTATGTAGTCCAGGCTGGCCTCAAATTCATGGCAATCCTCCTGCTTCAACCTCTCAAATGCTGGAATTACAGGCATGCTCCACCAGACCTGGGATCAGTGCTGCTACTTTAATCAGAAGGTAAATTAGGAGGTAGGTGTGGCAGTGCACGCATGTAATCCCAGCACTGGGACACTGAGACGGGAAGACTGTAAGTTCCAGGGCAGGATGAGCTACATAGCTAGACCCCAGAGGCAGAAAAGCAGAAGGAAGAGGAGGAGGAAGAGCAGAAGAAGGAACAAGAGAAGGAGGAACAAAACAGAGAAGGAAGAAAAGCAGGAGGGAGGGGGGGAGGAGGAAATACTAGGCAGACAGGTTAAGAGCAGATTGCTATCTTTTCTTGGAGTCCTGGCTCAACTACACCCTAACCGTGTGACCTAAGAGTCTGTAGCCTTTGTTTCCTCTTTTGTGAAATGGACATGAATAAAAAGGCCACAAGCTGTCATCCCGCACTCTGGAAAACAAGCAGGAAGATCACAAGTTCAAGTCCAGCCTGGGGACATTAGCAATTTAGAAATACCCTGTCTCAAAACAAATAATAAAGCTGGGGATACAGCTCAGTGTTCAGGCCCTGGCTTCAATCCCCTGTGCCTGGAGAAAAATAGCAACCACCTGTGTGTTTGTGAACTAAATGAGACAATCCATAGACAATGTCTAAACAGTCCATTGCAAACGCTTATCTACCACTGTCGGGGAGGAGGGAAGGGAAGAGGGCGTCTCAAGACAGGAAACAGGTGAGCAGGATGAGTGAGGACTGTACCTTCCCAGCATGCAGGAGGCCTGGGCTTCATTCCTGCACCACAGAAATGAAAAGCAAAGAGACTGCCAGCAGCAACGCAGAATAGTCTAGAATGAGCCTCCAGTCAGGTGGAATTTAAAACTGAGCCTTGAAGCCGGAGAACAGAGGAGAGGCCCTCACAAGGAGAGGATCCATGGCAGCAGAGGTAGGAGGCGGACCATGGTTCACCTTTGCCTCTGCAAACCAGGCCAGGAAGCTGAGGAAGCTCAAGCTTCAGGACCCTGTACCGGCTGAGTCTCTGTAACTAATTTTGTGTTTATAAGTGTATAATTGCAATTAAATTTTCTTAGGAAGGAGCATCTTCCCTGATTTTATAAGCTCCACGGTATCATAAAATATGAATCTATCCTTTCTAAAAGGAATAAAATAGTACAGTACTTATTACAGGAGTAGCTATGAAAATTGAATAAAACATTTAATGGTTTAAATTAGTGTCCAGCACATAGGAAGCCCCGAGTAATATATAGTGGCTAGTTCTCTGGAACATAGGTGAGTAGAGATTATTTTCTTCATTGTCTTCCTTTAAATGTACAGCCATGTAGGAAACTCAGCTTCCAAGGCCAGCATGGTAGCACACACCTGATATCCCAAGACTATGGAGGCTGAGACAGGAGGATCATCCAAAATTTGAGGCCATCCTGGGCTACATAGTGAATTCAGAGCCAGCCTGAACTACACATTGAGAATTTATCCATAAGAAAAGGAACTCATTTTACAAAAACCCAAAGTTTGGAAGAGAAAATAAACCAACAGGTGATATCCCTAGTTGTAGAATGTCTCAGCAATCAGCGTTAGAGTCTTCACAGCTTTAGCTGAAGTCTGAAAAGCAGACTGTCCACCATGCAGGATTGAGATTTTATAAGTGCTTTGAGATCCTGAGAAGTCAGTCCCAGCAGAGAACAGGGGAAGAAACCTAACTTCAGCACCTTCTGAAGCTCCTTCTAAGCATCAGAGGCTGGAAGACCCTGTCCACACTGCTTCCTGGCTGGACCCCAGTTCTGAGTGTCCCATTCCTTTCCCTTCAGCCTCTCTTGAGCCTGTTTATTCTTCTTGGAAATTCCTAGGATTTCCATCTGATTCTCCCCCAAGAGCAAAGCCCACAGTCTGAATGATCATCGCTGGAGGAAGCAGTACTTGCCTGCCCCGGCCTTCACGGCTTTCAAGGAGATGAGTTCACCCTAGACAAGGGTGAGGACCACTGGGCATTGTCTCCAGGGACAGGTACACTGGGCCACAGGCACACTGTGTCCCTGGGCCTGTGTGGGTTAACACCCCCACTGGTCCCTGCGACCATGGCCTTTCCCAGCCCCTGCTAGAACAGCTCCCAGGGGACTCCTATAGCCGGATGTTCCACCATGCTGGACGACCTGGCCAAAGTCCAGAGGTCTCCTGGAATCCTGGCTCAGCTTCCTGTTCTCCAGGGAGAGTGCTCTGGGATGGAAGCCCAGGCAACCACATCCTTTTAAATGCTGCAGGGCCTGAGCTGTTCCTGGTCCCAGCATACGGCCCAGCACACTCTGGACTGCAGCTCTGCCCATCCAGAGAGCAAACCACGGCTGACCATGACAGTCGTGAACTCTCACAGAGCACGAATTTAGAAGTGTCCTCCTTTCGGTCCTATGTTACCTTCCCGAGCTGCTGCCACACATGGCCACAACCTGACAACTGAAGACAACCGAAATGCATTTTTTCTGAAAGCCCAAACCAAACATCAAGGTATTTTTTTGAGCCAAAGTCCCTGCAAGGGCTCGAAGGGAGGACTCCCCCTTGCCCTTTGTAGTCCTGGGTGGGTTTCCGTGTTCCTGGGCCTGTGGCCATGTCACTCCAAGCTGTCCCAGTCCTCACATGCTCTGCTCCTCTTCCTCCTCCTGTTCCTCTTCCTCCTCCTCCTCCTCCTCCTCTTCCTTTTCCTTCTCCTCCTCTTCCTCCTCCTTCTGTGCCAGTTAAAGTCAGCTGCACTGAAGTAAGAGGCTCCTGAAGAGCCGATGGGAACACTGACCCACCGATGAGTTCACGCTGGATGGGCTGTTGAGAGGTGGGGCTGAGCTGCAGCGAGTGGACGTGGGGCCTGACCTGGAGGACTGCATCTAGTCCCCAGCCCATTTTCTCAGACTCGTCCTCTTCCTGCAAAGAAGCAGCTCTCCTCGGTCCGCCCTTCAGCCACGATATTCCTGCCTTAGAGCCCGCAGAGCAGGGACTGAACCCTGAAACCACAAGTCCAAATAACCCTCTCCTCTTTTATGTCGCAGGTTCCAGGTATTTTGTCCCAGTCACGGGAGAGCTGAACAATACACCTTTTCCACTGGGAGCACTGTGTGTCTTCCCTTTTGCCTGTCATGGGTTTTGGTTTTAGGCCAAGCTGGGTTATCCAGGATTATCTCTTCATTCCTAGAGCCTTCCTTTAATTACATCATTTAATTACATCCCCAATAAGGTCACACTGACAGGTTCTGCAGGCTACTAGACATCCGTGCTACACATTCTGAATGTCACCCCAACCATAGCCCTAGCAAGCAAAGCCGATTCTCATAGATGAAGACCTCAGTAGCACAGGAATTCTGTTCTTTGATTCCATTTTTAAAATTTTCTTGCTTTTACCAGGATTCTGGGGGGAGGGGTTGCAGGTTTTTTTTTCCTTTTTATTCTTTTTTCTCTCTTCTATTAATTTCTTTTCTCTTCCCTTCCAACTTATTTCTTTTCCTTATCTTTCTTTTATCTCCTGTTGCTGCACTAATAATCTTTCTTATTTTCCTTGCTCGTTCTTTTTTTTTTTTTTAATCGGTACCAGGGATCGAACTCACGACCGCCTGCTTGCAAGGCAGGTGCTTATGCCGCTGAGCTAAATCCCCAGCCTTTCCTGCTTGTCCTTTCCAGCACTTGTTCCCTCCTACTACTAATTTCCATTTCCTCCTCAATGTGACCCCTGGCTTCCTTCCTCCCCTCCTTCTCATATCCCATTGATTAATTTTTCAAATTTTACTTTTTTCCATCCTCTGGTTCCCATCCCTCCACCTTTACAACTATAACCACTAAGCTGTACGACCCTCTAGACATCCCTGCTGAATACTGTGTTACTGCATTTGGGGCAGAGTTGTTCCATTTAATAGATATTAACTGTAGGTCAACATTTGGTTTGTGTTAGTGTTTATGTCACAATGATAAATCTCTTTTGCAGACACAAAGGAAGTACTTTATTGGTCCTTAGGGTTTGTAAACATTCAGTTTATATTTGATGTTAGAGTTGATGTTGATTTTGTTACTATAGCCAAAATGATATAGCTCTTGCTATTAACTGGTTTTCTTGAGAGGTTAATAACTGGATACTCGGGGTGATTAACAGTACTGAGGTCCATTCCTGGAAAACTGGACCAGGTCAAATATATTGCCAACCTCCCATCTCAAGTAAATGTAAATGGCTGGTCCTGAGGCAGACAACATCTACTAATTAGCCACGGCCAGAAGCACCACAGAAAAGTAAGCATGAATTAAAGAAGTCTGCATGCTGGAAACATAAAGCTTTCCACTACAATCATCTTGGTTACTTTGCTCTTGTTGCTGAGACAAAATACTTGACACACAAAAGGAAGGAAAGGTTAACTGGAATTAGTGAAAAATCAGAAGATAGCACAAAAACGGCTTACTGAAGTAATAGCAGAAAACTTTACAATAAAATAAAAGATTTTGTTTGTTTTGTTTTGTTTTGAGATGGGGTCTCACCTTGTAGTGCAGGCTGGCCTTGAACCTACTATGTAGCCCAGGCTGGCTTTAAACTTGCAGTGATCTTTCAGCCTCAGCCTCCCAAGTTCTGGGAGTATAGCATGTCCAACTAAGGTAAAAGAATTTAAAATACAGATAAAGTGATGCAAACAGAACCCCAAATAGCTATGTGCAAAAAATAACCTTTCTGCAGCACATCATAATCAAAATTCTGGAAGTGTAATAGAAGAACAGAATCTTAAAACATTATTAGAGAAAAGCAAAAAATCAGTTCTAAAAGAAAATTCATTAAATTACAGCAGACTTCTCAACAAAAACCTTAAAGGCCAGGAAAGCTTACAGTAAAGTGTTTAAAACCCTTCAAGAAAATAATTTTCAACCCAGTTACTATATCTTGCAAAATTATCTTGCAAAACTGATAGAGAAATAAGATATTTTCGTGACAAAGAATACCTAAAGAAATTCATGACTGGCTGGAGATTTAGCTCAGCAGCCTAAGCGCCTGCCTAGCAAGAGCAAGGTTGTGAGTTTGATCCCAGGTACCAAACAAAAAAGAAAGAAAGAAAGAAGTTCATGACCAACAAACCAGCAATCAAACAAGTTCTCAAGGATACTGTAAAAAGAGACAGTGAAGCTAACAGAACAAATACATCTGGTATGGCGAGCAGTTAAATAGAAAGGAAAGATAGGGACTCAGCAAAAGAGAAAAAAGGCAAAGGCAGGAACATGTCACCGCCTTCCAGTGATAACTCACAATGTGAGTGGGCTCAGTTCCCCAGTCAAAAGACACAGATTGGCAGAATGGGTCAAAAAATAAAATCCAATAGTATGTTGTACACAAGAAACACATTTAACCCCAAAACAAATTCACAGACTAAAAATCAAAGACTAGAAAACAATATACCATGCAACAGCAACCTCTAAAAAGCAGATGTAACTTCTAGAAAGATGGTAGAGTGCTGAACAGCAGAGAAACCGCCTCTCCAGGATTTGGCGTCCAGATGCTGGACTACAGCAACAGCGGAGGTTTACAGCGGAGCAATGGCTAATTCCCACAAACCTGCACCTTTAGTTCCACTGCAGTTCAGGATGGTTTCTGTCCGTGAGGCTGGATCCTGATTTGTTCAGCTTGGAACAGTCCACGTGGAAGAGAGGAAAGAGGGAAGTGGGTCCCCAGGACCCAGCAGGGATCTGAAGCAAGAATTCAAGCCCACAGGAGGAGCAAAGAGAAAGACTTTGATGCAAGAAGAAGGTGGCAACAGTGCTTTCTCCCTGCACTCCAGCCTGAGGGATGGGACAGGCAGCTGGCACCTGCAAATGCACAAATACTGGTGACCCCAGAGGCCTCCACAGAGAAGCGTGCCCGTGGAATAGAGCAGACTGCAATGGCTGGTGAGTTACTCAGGTTTAGACACCCCCAGGAGAGGGTAATTGGCAAGTCACTACCTTGGACAGGGCCAGCTGAGCTTGGAACTCAGAGTCGCTGCAGGCTGGCTCCACCTTGCAGCTCCCAGTGTCAGGGTGAGGAGTAACTGAGTGCAAGTCAGCAGGAGGAAAAGGGCCTGAGGTCAAGCCAGCAAAGATAGCTGCATTCAAACTGGCAGGAGGCACATGGACTGTTACAAGCTGAACAAATCAGGTTCCAGCCTCACAGCCAGAAACCAGTGTGAACTTCAGTGGAACTGAAGGTGCAGGCTTGCAGAAATTAACCACTATTCCAGGATAAACCTACACCTGGGTTGCAGTGATGAATCAGTACGGGTCTGTCTGCCCACCCTGTCTACCAGCGACACCAGAGACATGCCCTGAAGTGGACAATGTTTTTTCCTTCTTTTCTATTTTATTTGTTTTCTTTTCATTTTCTTGATTGTTCTTATTTTTATATGAGCATGAACATTGTTTCTAGTTTTATTGTTGGCTGGGTTCTGCTCAGTTCCCGTGTTTATTTCTTTCTTCTGATTTTCTTTCTCTCCTCTGTTCTTCACCAGTTTCAGTTTGAATAATTTTTTTGATCTCTGGCTTTGCTTCTAATCTCTTCCTGTTTTTGTATTTCTCTATTTTCCTCCTAACCTCTATTAAATTTTCTCTCCTGAAGGTAAAACTGCCACACTCAGGGCATTTTTACTGTACACAATTTTCTGGTTTGTTTTAGATTTTGTTATATAACCACAAATCTAGTTCATATGCTTAAAAGTCACAAATTAGCAGTTACCACAGTTTTCCATTTTACAGACTTTGATGCGATTGTTATTGCTGATTGTACTACTTTAGCCAAGGTGACACAATTGTTCTAATCAGTGGTTCTTTCTGTTATGCCATGACTGAGATTGCCTAAAGGTCGTAGATAATAGATACTATAGGCCAGTGGCAAAATATCAGAATTCAGGGGCTGGGGGTTTAGCTCAGTGGCATAAGCACCTGCCTTGCAAGCAGGCGGTCGTGAGTTCGATCCCCGGTACCGATAAAAATGAAAAAGACAAAAAAAATATATCAGAATTCAGGCCAAGTAGGCAGCACCTGCTCGTCCCCAATAGACTGAACAGGTAAGACTTTACAACAGGCTCAAAATCCAAAGACCAGCAACACCTGGATGAAACCTCTGAGAAGTAGTTATTCCCTACTGTCTCTAAATGCTAGCAATAAAGCTAACTGCCATAAGCAATTTACAAACATCAACCTAGAAATTAAAATTAAAAAATAGAAAATGAGAAACATTTAAGCAAAATACAACTATAGACTTCCAGCTCACCAAAGGCAAACTCAAAGGGCAATGAGGTGGAGCAATCTGAAAGTCAGCCACCTGGACTCCCTACAACAGATGTAACAAAGTAGATGAATGAGGCTCCAGAAAAAAATTAAATCAGAAATAATTTCTTAGATAACTACAGAGATGGTGACCAGAGTGAAAGACATGGTTAGTGACTTTAGATTAATACAGATTTTTTTTTTATTGAGGCATTTAGGGAAACGATGGAAATCATGAATGACCAACATAGGAAATAAACAGAATCCATGAAACAGATAGCTAGGAGATTAAGAATACCATTGAAAGTATACACAGCATAATGAGCCGATGTGAGAATAGAAAATCAGATATAGGAGACAGGACTGCAGTTAGCAATCATAAAAAGAAAGAATTCTTAAAAATGGCAAGGGACCATGAAACCTTCATCAAATAGCTGATAGATGATACAAAAAAAGAATATCATTAATCAAAGTCAATGAAAAAGCAAAAATAGGACAAATGACTTGGTCACAGATGTCCTGGCAAAGAACTTCCCAAAAAGCAAGGGAAAAATTTGATATAATACAGATAAGTGAGGCATATAGAAGTCCAATTAGTCATGATAAAAAAGTCTTCAGAAAGGCATATAATAATCAAGATTCTAAAAATTCAACACAAGAACAGAATATTTAAAGCTGTTAAAGAAATAAATCACTTATAGAAGAAAGCCTCCCTCAGAATTACAGCAGACTTCTCCACACAAGCCCTCAAATCAAAAAAAGCTTGGAATGGGGCTGGGGATTTAGCTCAGCGGCATAAGTTCCTGCCTTGCAAGTGTGTCGAGGGTTTGATCCCCAGTACCAATAAAAAAAAAAAGCTTGGAGTGAATCAGTTCAAAACCTTATAGAAAACAGCCCCCAACCCAAACTGATGTACCCCACAAAACTATCTTTAAAAATTGATGGAGAAATAAGATACTTCCATGACAAGAATGCTTGAAGACATTCATGAACACCAAACCAGTGCTTCAAAAGGTTCTGAAGGATGACAAGGACTACAACTCTATGAACCCCAACAGAATGACTTTACCAAGCAAGGTAAGTAATTGAACAGGGAAGAGGGCAGAGACCAACAACAGGAAAATAACATGACAAGGCTAAGTCAATACATGCCACGTATAAACATCAATATAGATGGTCTCCATTGACCAGTCAAAGGAAACAGACTGGCAGAATGGATAAAGAAGGAAGATCCAACAATATACTGCATACAAGAATCACACTTGGGGGGCTGGGGATTTAGCTCAGCGGCATAAGTGCCTGCCTTTGCAAGCAGGCAGTCGTGAGTTCGATCCCCGGTACCAGTAAAAACGAAAAAGACAAAAAAAAAAAAAAAGAATCACACTTGGCATCTCGGGATTTAGCTCAGCAACACAAGTGCCTGCCTGGCAAGTATGAGGTTGTGAGTTCGATCCTAGTAACAACAAAAATAAATTACAACAGAAACACTAAATCTGTTGGAAGACAGAATATAGAACTCTTGAAGACACTGGTGTAAGCAAAGACTTCATATGAACAAAACCCCGATCGCACAGGAGCTATCACAAAGTCAACAACTGGGACCTCGTCTTGCTAGCAATCTTTTGCACAGTAAAAGGAACCACCAACAAAGTGAAGAAAGAATATACAAGGAAAAAAAGTTCTGTCAGCTGTTCCTCAGACAAAGGGCTGGTACCTAGAATGTATCAAAAACTCAAAAAAAATCAGACCCCTAAATATAAAGACTCAATCCAAAAATGGGTATCTGAAATGCAGACACTTCTCAGATGACGAAGTAGAAGTGGCAAATAAATATATGAAAAATTTTCAATATCACTGGTCATTTGAGAAATGCAAATTAAAATGACACCAAGATTTCATCTCACTCTAGAAAGAATGACTATTATCAAGAAATCAACCTATAACAAATGCTGGTGGGACTGAGGAAAAAGTGACCCTTCTCCACTGTTGGTAGGACTGTAGACTGTACAATCATTGTGGAAATCAGTGTGGAGATTTCTCAAAAAACTAAAACTAGGGGTTCCATTTGACTCAGCTATTCCCCTTCTTGGTATCTTCTGAAAGAATTAAAAGTGTCATTCAGTGATATATGCACATCCATGATTATAGCAGTATAGCTTATATTAGCTAAATGTTCCCCAGCTGATGAACAGATAAAGAGTATGCAGTCTTCTTCATAATGGAGTACTACTCTGCCATTAATAAGCATAAGCTTGAAATATTTCTAGTTAAACGGGTATACCTTGAGGCCATACCAAGTGAAATAACTCAGACACACATGTTTAAATACTGCATTACTCTTTAGTGTGAAAACTCAAAGTGTAAATGTGTATAAATGGACCAAAATGTATAAGAGATATTGTGAAATGGGGAGAAAATGTTCAAATGAGAAGGGAAACAAGGGAGGGAGGAAAGGGAAAGGAAGGGACAACAAAAAAAAAGAGAAAAGAGAAAAAATGGAAACAAAGCTTTTGTAAATAAGGAGTGAAAAAGGGGTTTAAGGAAGAAGAGAGGAATGGGAAATGAAGAAGCAAGATATATATCATGCACAGGTACAAATTCCCTATGAAATTTGCTATCATTTTGTGCATCTAACATGTACCAATAAAAAGCAGTATATAGAAATATCCTATACTCAGACAAAATGGACTTCAAGCCAAAAATGACCAAATGATGCAAAGAAGGATACTACTTGTTGGTTAAGAGAACGAACCAGCATGAAAAGGTAACAGTCATTTACATATATACACTGAACAACAGGGCACTAACTTCACACAACAAATACTACCGGACATAAAGATTTGATAAACATGAACATAATGAGTGTGGGGGAGCTGAATAGCCACTGTCACAAATAGATCATCTACACCCAAAATCAACAAAGAAACATCAAAACTTGAACAAAAACTTTTGCACAAATGAAATTAATAGATATCTACAGAGTGCTCAAACCCAACAAAAATAGAATGCGTATTCTTTTCAGCAGCTCATGGAACTTTCTCCAAAATAGGCCACACGCTAGTTAATAAAACACAACAACCAGAGATATAACTCAGGGGCACAACACCTGGCTGACAAATGTAAGGTCAGTTTGATTCCTAGTACACCAAAAAAAAAAAAAAAAAAAAAAAAAGAATTGAAATTATACCATGTATACTATCAGGTCATGGCATAATTAAGTTAAAAATCAATGATAAAAAAACACAGACATTATACAAATGCATGGAAATTAAACAATATTCTCTTAAACAATGGGTTACAGACAAACTCAATGAAGAAATAAGACATTTTCTAGAACTAAATGATGATGCTAACACAACATACCAGAACTTATAGGACACGATGAAAGTGATCCTACGAGGGATGTTTATAGCTGTGAAGGCCACATCACAAAAACAGAGCAGGCACAAACAAATGATCTAATGTTGTACCACAAGGCCCTGGACAAACAAGAACAATTCAAACCCAAAGTTAGTACAAGGAAAAAAAATTGTAATGATTAAAGCAGAAATCAGTGAAATCAAGACCAAAAAATAAAAAAGAGAATCAACCAAAAATTGGTTCTTGAAAGAAAAAGCAAAATAAACAAACTACGCCAATCTAACAAAGGAGAAAAAAAAGTCTAAAATCAGTGCAATTAGAAATGAAAAAGATGAAATCACAATGGACACTGACAAAATAAAAAGCATTATTTACAAGTTCTTCACAAAAATGTATGCTAGCCCAGCATGGTGATCCATGTCTATAAGGGGAGGTTGAGGCAGGAGAATCATGACAAATTAGAGGTCAGGCGGGGCTATGTGGTGAGTTCAAGGCCATCCTCAACTACACAGTGAGTCTCTCTGTCAAAAAATCAAACAAAAAACTGTATGTCAATAAATTAGAAAAAGTGGGTAGATTCTTAGATGCTTATGAATTACCAAAACTGGACCAAGATTTTAAAACTGTGAATAATCTAAAAACAGGCAATGAAATTGACACAGTAATAAAGAATTTACTGGGGCTGAGGATATAGCTCAGTGGTACAAGTGCCTGCCTGGAGTTCAATCTCTGGTACCATAAACAAATAAAGAATTTACCAACTAAGAAAAGTCTAGGTCCAGATGGGTTCACTGCTGAATTCTATAAAAACTACAGGGAAATGCTAATACTAATACTCCTTAAGTTTTTCAATGAAATCGAAAGGGAAGGAGTATTCTCAAAGTCATTCCTGGGAGCTACCATTTCCTTTATTCCAAAACTAGATAAGAGTCCAAGCAAACAATCAAAAAGTCTTTCTAATGAATATGTATGCAAAAATCCTCAGCAAGATACTGGCAAACACAATTCTTCTTAAAATAGCAAGAGGCAGTATGGTAACCATTGTTGATCACCTTGTATTTTGTTTTTACATTATCTATTATGTCCACCCTTTTGATTTGCCTGACTCTGTTCTGATATGTCGCATTTGGTTTTACTCTCTTCAGAAAAAGTAATAAGAACTGTGGGAGTAATAAAACCCAAAATGCGTAATTGTCATTGTACAATAGAAAAGAAAAGAAAGTGCTCTAAAGGTTATAACTGCATATATGTTTAAGTGTATAAGATAGATAACCATAGTACTGAGTGTTTTTTGGATCATTGAACAAAACTGCACTCTCAGTTTGAAAGTCCACTTTATATGCTTCAATTTTGTAACTTGAACAACTATTTCTAAGATGAGAATATGTAATCTATTAACTAGTGATTTCTTACTGTTTATTTTTTAAATTTTGTATTACTTGTACCCTTTTTCTGTTTTTTTTCTTTTTTCCTTAAGTATATATATATAAAAGATACTGGCAAACAGATTGTAAGCAATTATCAAAAACATCTTACACCTTGACCAAGCAGGCTTTAGCTCAGGCAGGCAAGGATGGTGCAACATACACGGCTCAATAAATGCAGCACAGCACACAAACAGAAGCAAACCCCAGAAACCACATCATCATCTCAACAGATGCAGAAAAAGCCTTTAACAAAATCCAACATCCTTTCCTGACGAAAACACTTGTATAGAGCCATATCTCAATCTGATAAAAACTATTTAGGACATACCTACTGCCAACATCATATTAAATGTGGAAAACCTGGGAGCCTTCCCCTTACAGTCAGGAATAACACAAATATTATCACTACTCCTGTAGTACTTTAAACATTAGCAAGAGCAATTAGGCAAGAAAAAGAAATGAAAGGTAGGTAAATATGAAAGGAAGAAGTCAAATTATCATTATTTGCAATGATGTGCTCCTTTACATAGAAGCTCCTCCCCCAAAATTAAAACTCTTAGAATGAGTAACCAAATTCAGTAATGTAGTAGGACATAAAATCAACACACAAAAATCAATAGCATTCCTATACATTAATAACAAACCCACTGAGAGAGACATTGGGAAACATAGAACCAAGACAAATTAAATACTTAGGGAACTGACCCATCTAAGGAAGTGAAAGTGCTCTACGGTGTAGGAAACCCCGGCTGAGTGTATCAGTCTAATTCACCCAGCTACACGGCACATGGATGTAAAAGACAGACAAAGGGAAAAAGTTCGGCATTTGAGGGTTTCTGGGATGACTCCATGTTCTCTGTGGGACTAAAGGCCTCCAAGACTTTTATTGGTAACATTTAGGGAGGTGGGTGGGGTCCCCGCAGAGTGCATAGAGAAAAGAAAATCTGTAGCTATATCAGGCCCAGAGGCCTCCAATTAGCAATGCACAGGCAGTTTTGATGTATGTAAGGCTGGCACCCTTCCTTCCAGGACAAACGTAATTCTTTCTGAGTCCCAGGGCCTCAGCTGAGATGTTACATCACCCTGGAATCTCACAGGCTCCTCCTTGGTCTTCAGCCGTCAACAAGGAGGCTATTCTCTCCCCCAGGTTGCGGCTTTGCTATTAATGAGACCACCCGTGCCCAGGCCGACTCAGTAGCATCCTTTTAGCCAATCAGGTCTGTTTCAATACAGCCAGCTCTACATCACAGTGAATAAGGCAGGGGCAGATCAGGGCAAGAATTTTGTTTCTCAGGAGAGAGCAGTGCGGTGGTGTCCCACACAATGAGAACTGTAGCATTCTGAAAAAACTAAACAGAAAAGGACAGCAGATAAAGGAAAGCTAGCCCCTGTTCCTGGATAGGTAGAACCAATACAGTCAAAACAGCCATCCTGACACATTTTAGATTTAGTGCAATCCCAATCAAAATGCCAACAGCATTCTTTCAAAACTTGAGAAAACAATCCTAAAATTCATGTAGAACCAGAAAAGACTCAGAACAGCAAAATTAATCCTGGGTAAAAAGAGGAAAGTGGGGACTGGGGGTTTAGCTCAGTAGCATAAGCGCCTGCCTCGCAAGTGCATGGTCGTGAGTTCGATCCCCAGTACTAAAAAAAAAAAAGAGAGAGAGAACATAAATGCTCTTAGCAGCCCTGTGCATAATGGCCCAGAAGTGGAAACAACCAAAGTTTTTATCAAGAGATAACTAAACTCTGGTAAAACCATATAGTGAAAGATAATTCAGCCCTAAAAAGGCACTAATTCCTATACCGTGTGAACCTAAAAAACATTATCCTAAAGGAAAGACGACAGACACAAAGTTCACATACGATATTGCTTCCTTTGTCTGAATCACCCAATGTTATGCTTGGAGTCCCTGATGTCCCTGAAACAGTTCATTGTGCTGAAGTCTTGGTCACAGGTTAATGGACTTTTAGGAAGTAAGGGTTCTAACTTCATCAATAGACTCATTCATGTATCTCTCATGTTTCTGGTGCCAAGACAAAATACCCCATACTCATTTATTTTGGTTCTCAGCATGGTGGAAGGGTCTGGGAGGTCAGCCTCTCGCGTCATGGAGCCCAGGAAGCACAGAGAGAAAGGAAGAGTAGGAGAGGAAACTACACCCTCCCAGATCACACCCCTAGTGACTTGCCCCTTCCAACCAGGCCCCACCTCCTCAATGGCACATTCAGCTCTGAACTCATCAGCTGGTCAGTGCACTGACGACTATAGCATGTCAGGACCCAATCATTTCCAAAAGCCCAACCTCTGAACCCATGAGACTTGTGGGGATGGGGGGATTCTAGATGCAAACCATAACAATGTGTTGAATTCATTAGCTGGGTGGGATTCTTAGGAAGTGAAGCCTCATGGGATGAAACAGGTCACTGGGGTGACGCTTTGAGGGTATATTTTGTCCCTGGCACCTTCCTGTCTGACTCTCTCTTGCTCTCTCATTCTCTGCTTCTTGGCTGCCAGGAAGACAGCAGCTGTCTCTGTCAACCCCTCTGCTTTAGAGGTCACCCCCTCTGCTTTAGACCTACTAGAGGTCTAAAATAATGGAATCAGCATGGGCTGAAGCCCTCTGAAACCATTAGCCAAATCAAACCCTACTTCTTTTTTTAAATTTTTATTTAAAGAAAGACTAAACAAAACAGAAAATAGGTAGAAACAATACATACGTTCAGAGAAAAAAATAAACAGTAAGAAATCACTAGTTGATGCTTACATGTTGTCATTTTACAAATAATTGTTCAAGGTACAAAAATGGAGCATGTAAAATGGGAATTCAAATACCGAGACTGCAAATAATTCTGTTCAACTGTCCAACAAAAACTTAGTAACATGGTTGTCAATCCTATACACTTAAACATACATGTAGTTATCTATATCTTCATTTATGTTTAGATTAAACAAACTAAAGCAGATTAAAATCATTCTGAACACAGAATAATAGTATTGCTGGATTTCACATCATGATACTCCGTGATCAGCACTGGGCATTTTAGCGTCTCTTTTTCTTCAAAGTACCTATTCATTTCATCATGTGTCATAAGATCAGTTCTCATAAATTGTTTATAGATTGTACACATGCACGGGTCTTAACATGTATTTCTATCCTTTCTATATTAGAGGGAGAAACAAAACAAAGCAAGGCAAAACAAAACATATTCCTATAAACACATGAAACGAAATAAACATGTAAGACCATTGTACAAAGAGTTCTACCATGGTTCCTGTGTTGTCTCTTGTTATCTCCAATAGAATTGGCTATATCATCAGTCATAGTATAATTGAATATATCAGAGCATAACAGTATTAATAAAAATACAACTTTGTATAGAGTATAGTACTTCAAAACCTGGCAGTTATCAAACCAGAATGTGTATCAGAGTCTTGTCATCTGCAGTGTAGTTGCCTATACTCTCAGGCTTGATACTATCATCGCATCAGTTTTGAATAAAATCTTCTCGGACTCATTCCTATTATGCTCTTTTTTGCCATCAGTTGTCTGCTTATCTGCTTCATTCTGTTTTCTGCTCCATTCATTGAGGCCTCTGTCACTGTTACTGGAATCCTAGTACTTTTCTCTCTCTCTCTAGAATGCCCTGGAGTATTCTCTGTAGAGTTGGATTGGTGGTTGCAAATTTCCCAAGTTCCTCTTTGTCTTGGAAGCATCTTGTTTCTCCATTAATTTCTAGAGATAGTTTAGCAGGGCATATCAATCTGGGATAGAGGTTATTTTCTTTCAGGGCTTGGAATATTTCACTCCAGGCTCTTTTTTTTTTTTGAATGAAATTTTTTTTTTATTTAAAGAAAAGGAAACAAAAAAATACATGGAGATAAAAAAGGGTAGAAATAATACAAAATTACAGAAAAACAAACAGTAAGAAATTGCTGGTTGATAAGTTACATATTGTCATCTTAGAAATAGCTGTTCAGGTTACAAAATTAAAGTATTTAGAATGACATTCAAAAAGTGACACTACAAACAGTTCTGCTCAATGATCGAACAAAAACTCAGTAATATGGTTATCAGTCCTACACACTTGTTTTACATCTCAGAGAGGGTAAGATTAAACATATCAAAACAGAACAAAACAGTTAAAAAAAATTTTAAAGAAATACAGATTTCAAAGCAAGTCCACTGGAGATCTTCACTGTCTATCTAACTGTCTCTAGTCTCTTACAAATAGCTGTCCCCATCTTCACCCACTTTATATACTTATTGCATATTATAGAACTAATCAAATCATTACAGGATGATGAAGGCTTTTTAGGTCTTCAAGATCCAACATTAGGGAAGACAATAATAACTACCATCGCATCTCTCATTCTCTTCGTGGTAGCCGTCCCCATCTCTACATATGCTGAAATTGAACTCAAGAGACCAGACCAATGTCATTCTAATCAGCGAACAATAGTATTGCTAGAATTTATATCATAATGCTACAAAATTAGCATTGGGTTTCTTAGCGTCTCTTCTTCAGAGTATCTGTTCATTACATCTTGCATTATATAATCTGTTCCCGTAAATAATTTTTTTTAAAAAAACTCATGTGTGAAATTCTACATGTATATCTATCCTCTCTGTATTATAGGGAAAAGTCGTAACAAGACAGCAAAACAAATTCCAAAAAAACATGCAATGGATAAGACATATAAGACCACAATATAGGTGATCTTCCATAGTTACTATGTTTTCTCTTGTTATTTTCAATAGATTTGTCCACAACACCGGCTTAATATAGTTAAACATAGTATTACCTATTTTTATAAAAACACAACTTTGAAAGCATTGTAGGATTTGAGAGCTGTTAATAGTTAATACCAGTATGGATATCTTTTACATCTTGTCATCTTCAGAGTAGTTGCCTCTACTTTTAGGGTTGATACTAACAAGCATACCAAATTCAAATAAAATCAGCCAAGGCCAACCCATGGTCTTATGATTCAGATTCAATTAAGATCAGTCATAGTAAGACAATGTAAGTAATACAGGATTTCAGTTTAAGTTAATAGGAAAGTAAGGATAGTTACCATGGTATAACCTGCTATTTTTGGGTCAGATGTCTGTGCCCTCAAATCTGACATGAGTGGACAGACCAGAACAAATTAAATTCACACTAAATATGGTGATAAGACTACTGTGCCTTTTAAATCCTGATACACTATTAACAATGACCTCTGCCTTTTTTATAGTGTTTCAGAGCTGTCTATACTGAAGACTATCGCTTACTGTCTCTGCCTCATGTCTGCTACTCCACTTTTCTGCTATAATTTGTCCACCTTATTCCCTCATTCCACTGTCTGCCCCATTCATTGAGGCCTCTCTGCCACTGTTGCTGGAATCCTGGTATCCCTTCCTCTCTTTCTATGGAATGTCCTTCAGCACTCTCTGTAGGGTTGGGTTGGTGGCCACGAACTCCCACAGTTCCTCCTTGTCTTGGAAGCATCTTATTTCTCCATTAATTTTGAGAGAGAGTTTTGACAGGTATATGAGTCTTGGTTGCATATTACTTTCTTTCAGGACTTGCAATATTTCTCCCCATTCCCTTCTTGACTTAAGAGTTTGTGTTGATAAGTCTGTTGCTATTTTGATAATTTTCCCATTGTAGGTAATCTGCTTCTTTTCTCTGGCTGCTTTTAATATTCTGTTCTTTTGGTGGATTTCTGGAATCTTGATTATTATATGTCTAGGCATAGATCTGTTTTGGTTGTAGGTAGCTGGTGTTCTGTATGCCTCTTTTATCTGGATATCATTTCTTTTTGCTATACATGGGAAATTTTGCTTTAATATATCTGTGAATATTCTTTGTATTTCATTTTTGGTTGCTCCTGCTTCCTCACTCACATTCTTTATTCTTAAGTTATGTATCTTTTTGTCATCTTCTAGTCTTTGAATTGTTTCTTTCTGGTTCCTTATTATTTTTAAGAGGCTTTTTCTTTCACGATCATATGTCATCAATCTCTCTTCAAGTTTCAGAAGGCTGTCTTTAGTTTCTGTCAGGATATTTTGCCAATGTTCAATGGAGTTTTTAGTTTCCTGGTAATCTCTTTGGATCTGTTTCATGTATTCTAAGTTATGTTTAAATTCTTCTTCAGAAATTTCTCTTTCTTTTCTGATTTCCTTAGTTCTTCCATCTGTGTTCTCTTGAGCAGGGCTTATCATTTCTTTAATTAATCTCTTTATATCTTGCCTCACTTGGATCAGGAGTACAGCTTTAAATTCATCTATGAGGTCATGGAGGTATTTTTTAATTTTGGCTGATGCTGTGTCCAGTATTGGATGGTTACTGTGCTTGTTCTCTTCAGTGTTTACTTCTCCTGGGCTTATTTTCTCATGTTGGGCACCTGGAGATTTTTTTTTATTTTTATCTCTTGTCATATTCCTGGATTCTTTCAGACTGGAGTGTCCTGGGAGTCTCTGGCCCTCTCCATATTGCTTAGGGCCTTTCAAAAGCATCCAGACCTCTCTGTGACAGGAGCACCAGGACAGCGGGTCTGCCCAATTCCAAGATGTCTTCCACTAGTTCTCTGTATGATGCTGAAACCAACACGGCATCAGACTCTGCCCAATTTCAAGATGTCCTCCACCAACCCTCTCTACAGGGTGACTCGGTGATGTCACCGAGCTGCAGGTTCTGCCCAACTCTAAGATGTCTTCCGCCAGACTCTCTGTGTTATTGATGTCCCCATGGTGGCGGGCTCTGCCCAGTTCCAAGATGTACTCTGGCCAACCCCAGCAGCCACGGGACCCAGTCCCCAGTACTCACCAGGGTTTGGTGCAGGTCCTACTGCACACCATGCCGCTTGCCCTCACTGCACTCCCAGCACAGCATGGAATCAGAAAACTGCACAGCATTCGGCTTCGGAGCTCCAGAGCCTTTCACAATCTCCTCTGGTGCAGCGGCTTCTCGAGGTCCTGGGTCTCAATTTCCAGCAGTCACCAAAAGCCAACACAGCTTTTCCTGTTGGGTCCTCAGGTCAGTTTGCTGCATTAAAGGCATGGGATTTGCAGCCTTCGCAGTCTCAGCACCACTTTAAATCCTCCAGCCACGCTGTCTTGGTTAATAAGAGTCGTTATCCATTCGTCTGGCCCTCTCCATGTTGTCATATTCTAGCATCTAATATGATTTCTCCGGAGACACTCTCCGCCCGATCCCTCAGCAAGCCGCCATTTTATGACCTCTCCAGGCTCTTCTTGACTTGATGGTTTGTGTTGAGAAAGTCTGCCATTATTCTGATGGGCCTTCCTTTATAGGTTATCAGTTTCTTGTCCCTAACAGCTTTTAATATTTTGTTCTTATATTGAATTTCTGGGATCTTGATTATTATATGCCTGGGTGTAGCTCTGTTTTGGTTGTAGGTGGCTGGAGTTCTGTATGCTTCCTATATCAGAATATCATTTCCTTTTCCTATGTTTGGGAAGTTTTCCTTAATTATTTCTGTGAATAATCTCTGTAGTTCCTTTGTACCCCAGCTTCTTCATTTACATTCTTTGTTCTCAAGTTATAGATCCTTCTGTCATCTTCTAACCTTTGTATCGTTACTGCTTGTTTCCTTGTTATTTTTAAAAGTTTTCCCTTTCATACTCCCCCATTGCAAAATTGTCCTCCAGTTTGGATTATCTATTCTTAGTTTCTTTCAAGCTGATTTGCCATCTTTCCATAGAGTTTTTAATTTCCTGGTGATCTCTTTGAATCTGCTTCATGTATTCTATAGTTTTTTATATTCTTCATCAAATGGTTCTCTCCTTTGTTTGAGTGCCTCCCTTCTTCTGTCTGTGTCTGCTTGAAGAGTGCTTAGTATTTCTTTTATTAATATTCTTATATCTTGCTTTATTTGGCTAAATATTTCACTTTTGAATTCATCTATGAGGTCCCAAATATATCTCTTTATGTCCACTGGTGCTGTGTCTGATATTGCATGTTTGCTGTTCTCATTCTCCTATGTATTTACCTGTCCTGCGTCAGTGTTCTCAGGGTTGGGACTTGGGGACTTTTTGTTGTTGCTCCTCTTCCCATCTTTTTTGCTTCTTTCAGGAGGCCCCAGTTTCTTTCTTTGTTGGTTACAATTCTTCCAAAGCACACTGACTAGATGACCCTTCCCAATGCTGTGTGCTAGTGAGCTGCAGACAGGGATAGCGTGTGCTGGCCCCTCCCCTCCAGATCAGTCAAGCTGCTGTGGCCTACACTGTATTACTTTGTGCTGCCTCCCCTCCGGGTGGCAGCAGCAGCAGTGGTGGTGGTGGCAGGGGCAGGGGCAGGGGCAGCCAGTGGGCTGGCTCCTCCAGTCTCTGGTGGGCCCACAGCGACAGGTGTCTCCAGCAGCACCGAGGTGCTAGAGGTGGCAGCGCAGGGATCAGTCAAGCTGCTGTGACCTGCACTGTCAGTCAAACTTCTGGGGTTTCACTGGTTTAGTATGGTCAGTGTGCAGCACCACTGTAGGGACTTAATTTCGGATAACCTATTGGGTCTCAGCCAGGTCACATGACCCAGGCCTAGCTCACTCCACCAATCCCATTCAGGAAGGGAACAACTGACTGAAGTCACTGCTGCCCCTTGTACTTGCCAGTCCTGCCCGGTCCCAGATTGTCGTCTGCAGGAGCCCCCTTATGTATGGAATGTCTCCACTCCTGTCACTCACCACAGGTCAATGTAGGCACCCTGCCAACTCAGCTCCCCTTTTGGCTCGCCAACCCCCAAACTCGGTGTCAAAGGGGAGGGACCTCAGACGGCTTGACAAGTCACGGTGGGATCTCGGATCATCGGCAAGTCACCTTAATTTCTTCTTGGGATGAGAGAATTCATCTCCCTCTGTTTAGGGCTCCCCACTCTGTATTATGTTGAATTCCAAGTTGACTATCTCAGGGAGCCTATGTAGCCAGTTGCTATCTATCCACCATCTTTGCTCCTGTCAAACCCTACTTCTTTTTTTTTTTTTTTTTTTTTGTCTTTTTCATTTTTATTGGTACCGGGGATCGAACTCACGACCGTCTGCTTGCAAGGCAGGTGCTTATGCCGCTGAGCTAAACCCCCAGCCCCTCAAACCCTACTTCTTTTAAGTTGTTTTTTTCTGGTATTTTATCACAATGAGGAACAGCTAACACACTTCAACTAAGCATAAACATAAAGACAGAAAATCAACTGAGTATTGAGAATGTAGCTCTGAGCTACACTCCCCCTGGGTAGAGTATGAAAAAGAGAAGAGATTGGCAGTTGCCAGAGGGCAAAGAACAGAGAGTATAGAGAGCATCTGTTTAAGAGTTAGGAGGGTTTCTATTTGGAGTAGTGGAATGTTCTAAAACAAAATGATGACTGATTATTTTTGGTACTCAATCTAAAGCGGTGCAGAGAAAATGAAAGAGATTAGAAGGAGAAAAAAGAGGGGGCTTTAATGTGGACAGGGGAGAGCTTCATGGGTCAGCAGTATAGAAGCTCTCAACAAGAACAAAGAAGTGGGACCACTTTTATCAGCTTTGCCTGGGGGAGGAGTTTGGGAAGAGAGCAACATGACATACTAGCTGATTTGAAGGAGCATCTGTCTGTGTAAAACAGGAGACAGATATACTGGGGGTTGGGAGTAGAGGCTTGGGTGGTTATGGAGTCTTGGGATTAGAGAGGGCTCAGCACACAGGCAAAAAGGGAGCGGGAGGTTTATCTCTGGAATGAGAAGGAGAACACAGAAGTCACTCTTGGAGAGAGAAGTTGTTTCTCTGGGTCCAGTACCCAGATGTCATGGGCAGATGTCATGTTACAGATAACTAGGCCCCAGGCTAGCAGGACCTATCAGTGCTGGCTGTACAGAACTGTGACTGTAACACATGCTGCTTAAAACAATACATTTCTTTTTACTTTTCTTTTTTTTTGTTTGCAGTGCTGGAGTTCAAACCCAGGACTCTGCCCATGCTTGGCAACTGCCCTACCACAACCCCTGTGAATCTCACGATATATACATTCTACAATAAACAAGAAGAAAAAGTCAAACCAGAATCACAGTTCTGTCCCTCCTGTCACCAGATGTTGTGAGATGGCTTCCCCCAAGAGGAGATGGGGACTTCGACTCGTTCCCATCTATGATGTAGGCTCTTGACTTGATACAGAAAAGCATTTCAGGTCACACCGCACAGAGACATAGGTAGGTTCAGTAAGCAGCACAGGCTGTGGGGTAGGATTGGGTAGATGTATCTGTTTTTGAAGGTAGAAACCCACAGAATTTGTATCTATAGAAAGTATAGGATTAATTACAGGTGAAAGACCCAATTTACAATCATATATTTTTTTAAAGACTGAGGAATTTCAGGTAAGGAACCTTAAAAAAAGTAGAAACCACCACACACACACACACACACACACACACACACACACACACACACACACTGTAACTTTGGGTAACTCTGATTGTGTCCCAAAGCTGCAGCTTTCATAAAAGTAATTTTTTTTGTTTTTGGTACCAGGGCTCAAACTCACAACCTTGCACTTCCTGCTGAGCTAAATAAATCCCCAGCTCTAAAAGTACCATCTTAAAATTAGGATCGTCCTGATCCACTTTGTACTCTTTGAACGTTTCCTATGTCAACCTCTCTCCCACTCCTGAGTATAACTGGGACCACCTTCTCCCAAGTCTGGAAGAACATCTGATTTCTCTTTGGAAAACAACAAATGACTTTTTAAAAACTATGTGGGATAAAGAAACAAACAAGGTAGGTGGCGCTCCTGATAGATTCCCGGTGATAATGGAGGTAGGGAATTCGGAAATATGTATAAAGCCAGGGGGCAACCAATTTTAAAAGGAGCAGCTTCTGATGGTGTGTGGGAGGGGGTACAGGTAGGGTGCAGTGTGGCCCAAGGGCCTTCCTGGACACCTTCTGCCCCTCACTGCTGGACAAGGTCAGGGTTCCCTGGGCCTGCTGAATCCTACACTTCACTTAAAGGGCCACTTCATATCCAGGGACCTTTACTGCCTGGCTTTGCCTGCCCCTCCTCCGTGCATACCCAGGCTACATCCACATTGTTATTCAGCTTTGTACTTGTTGTGAGTGTATGCCAGGGACAGAACTCACGACCTTGCGCTTGCCAGGCAGGCACTGATGCCACTGAGCTAAATCCCTGGTCCTTGCTTTGTACTTTAAAACAGGGTTTCCTATGTGGTTTAGGCTGCCCATGAACTCTCCCTGTGGCTCAGACTGACTAGAACTCATGATCGCCCTGCCTCAGGCTTCGGAGTGCTGGGATTTCAGGTGTGTGCCACCATACTCACCTCAAGCCACATTTCCTAGACCAAACATTCCTCAAAAACAAAGATTCCAGCTGCTCCCGCCTTATGCTGGGAGGCAGCGTGGAAAGGGCACGGGCCAAGCCCTCCCTGCTCGATCTTGCCAAGTCTTTTAAGCTGTCCTGGGCATGTGTGGTGGGGGGACCAACATCTCATTGCCCTCGGCCTTGGTGCAGTGTGGGAAAAATGCTGGGTAAACAGAAAGGTATGTAACAAGGAGAAGTTCTTGCCATGAGCGTGGGGAATTTCAAGTCCTGGCCTGCCTTGGCTCATGCCCGCTGTCTTCTGTGGTGACCTGGAAATGCTGCATCTCATGCGAGGAGCTCAGAGCACTTTTCTCAGGGCCTGGCCAGATGCTGCATAGGGCCCTGAGCAGCTGGCTCTACCCTGTACCCCAGCCCCAGAGCTGTCTTGCGGTCAGCCAATCCCCTCCCCCAGGACAAGAGTCACCAGAAGGTAGCGCTCTGATGGCACAAACTAGCAGAGTAAGTGAGAGATTTGCTCTCCAAAGAAGGTCTCAGCTGATCATGGTGTTAGGCACCCGTGATTCTCCTACAAGGCTGAGGCAGGAGAATCCCAGTTCAGCCACAGCCTGGACTACACAGTGAGACCAAGTCTCAAAAAGCTAAACAAAAGCAAAGAAAGGTCGCAGAGTTCCCATTTCATAAACTGCTTCAAAGAAAACAAATGGGGCTCTCTGGTTGGAAAAGTTGGGGAAATTCTGCTGACCAAAGTTTAACCCTCCCCTCCCCTTCCGTGCCCCCCATTCATCTGGGAAATCTGTAAGCTGGGACCTCACAGGGAGCCAGAGCTTTTGTTTGGTTTGTTTTTATGGTACTTCTCTAATATCCACAAGTATTAAAAGATCCAAATAAAGTCTTTAGACCCACTATCTCCCTTCAACAAAGGTTGATATTTAAGAGTATAGGAGCGGAGGGACCTTTGCACCAAGCTCATCCCCAGCCCTCACCCGTTTATTTTTCTTTATTGTCAGACAAGATCTTGTTAAATTTGTGATCCTCCTGCTTCAGCCTCCTCAGCGTACAGCACAACACCTGGCTGGGAAAGAGGGCTATCTCACACCTGGAGGAGTAAGGAAACAAGGCAGCTCTGAGATGCTATCCCAAGCTCTGCCCAAGACAAGTACGGAACCTCGCTGGAGGCAGTGTGCTGTGAGCTAAGAGCCAGGGGTGCCTGGTTGCCTAGTTCGAATCCAGCTCTTGCTGCTTTCTGACTGCATGATCTGGAAATCACCGACCTCCTCCGTGCTCCAGCGTTTTCTTTTTCCCTTGAGGAGTGGGCGGGTATGCTGGGAATGGAACTCAGGGCCTTGCAAGTGCTAAATACACACTACACCCCAGAGCTCCAGCGCTCCTGTGCCTTCACATTATTATCCCCCTGAACAGGAGTGAGCATATTAGAGAATTAAGATCAGCCACTTAGCAGGTATAAGGGAGCTCCATGAAGGTTGGCTTTGTTACTAGTATAACACAAACTGTGGAATTTTATTTAACTTGACATTTCATAAATTCCACCCACACCCAGAAGAGCCCTGCTGACTGCCGTCTAATTCTGAAGTTTAAGTCAGATGAGTGACAGCAGTCAGTTCAGTTAAGGACTGAATGAAGGAAAGGAGTCCCAGCAGGGTCCGATGTGCAGGTCGGAAGCTGCATGCCCTGATTCACCCACTTAGTAGGTGGTCGTAAGACATTCAAAAATGATTTTAGGCACATTTTTTTTCCTCTTTTAGACAGGGTGTTGCTATGCAGTTTAGGCTGGGCTGGATGGAGCTCACTTTGTGGCCCAGGCCAGTCTCCAGTTTGCAATGATCCTTCTGACTCAGCCTCCTGAGTGCTAGTATTACCGGTATGGGCCACCACACCCAGCTTTTAGGCAGAATTTTAACAGAGCCTGGAGAATCTGGAGACACAATGCAGGAGAACTTCCAGTGCACCTCTCCAACCTGACCTAGCTCTGGAATCCTAAAGAGAAGGACCTTACACTTTGGCCTGACCTGCCCTGAAGCCTGAGCACCACCATCTGGAAAGCCTGGGCTGGAACAGAAGAAAGATTACTAGAGGAATCCTGCCCATTGCAACCAGCCACTGGGGACAGATAGCCCTGAGTAGCTTTCCCTGGTGGCCTTGGGCTGATCACTTAGCATCTCTGGGATTTCTTTTCTCAGTGGGCTGCGGCCAGAGGGATTCTATAGCCGCTTCCAAATCTTCCTTTAGTGATTCTTTAATTCTTTTCATTTCATTTTAATGTAGGTCCTGGGGTAGAACTGTGGAGGACCACCTGGAGGACTCTCCTTAAACAAAGAGCAATTATCTCCATTTCCTGGAGGACTCTCCTTGAACAGAGAGCAGTTATCTCCATTTTGGCTAAACCAGACTCTACCTCTACGTACTGATATGCACAGAGCTGGTTAAGACATTTCCTTTTCCCTCAATGGGCTCTAAGCAATGTAAATGGGGCTGGCTGAGGTGCTGATGTGTGATTGTTGAAGCTAGGCAGTATTCACTGTTTCCTCACCCACCCTCCACTCCCTTCAAAACATGTTTCAACCAGGGGAGATCAAGAGCTGTCAACTGGGTTCCAGTCTTTTCTTCTTTTTTTTTTTTTTTTTTTTTTTTTTGGTACAGTGATCAAACTCATGACCTGGCACTTAAACCACTGAGCTAAATCCCCTGCTGGGTTCCAGTCTTCAGATAAGAGACTATGAGTAAAGTCTGTAATCCCAGACTCACGAGGCTGAGGCAGGAGGATTCTTGTGAGTTTGATACCAGCCTAGCCTACAAAATGAGCTCAAGATCAGCCTGAACAGCACAGCAAGATCCTGTCTCAAAAAGAGCAAAAAAAAAAAGGGGGCTGGGTATTTAGCACAGCAGCATAAGTGCTGACTAGCAAGTGTGAGGTCATAAATTCAATCCCTGGTACAGAAAAAGAAAAAGAACTGAGGAGGAGGAGGAGGAGGAGGAGGAAGAGGAGGAGGAGAAGGAGAAGCAGCAGCAGCTATGACTTCCCAGGGCAGGAAAGTTTGCACATCAGAGCTGCAGGAGCGGCCCCCTAAACATTAAAAGCTGCCTCAGTTGTGTTATGCAGATTGGTCTTTCTGCACACCCTTCTCCGCATATCGCTGCAGGCCTTTCAGAGCCCCTGCCCACAGTGCTCATGTATTTCCCACCATCCTCACAGTCGTTCATCCTCAAGCCACTCTCTTCTTCATAAATTAATAAAATCCTGGTTAGGCCGTGGGTTGAAGCCTTTGATCTGATGAACCTTCATCCTGGCAGGATTTAGGATCCCCTCAGCTCCCCATAACTGTCTCAGTGTCTTTATTCTTGCACTAGAAATGGTAGATTGGAATTAAGTCACTAGAAGCCCAATAATTTTTCCATGGGATTACAAATACAAACTTCCCAGACCACAACGAGGATGGGAAAGGGCTCTCTGTGGAACCCAGGGCCTCATGCATGCTAGGAGAGCAACCTACCGCTGTAGCTCAATTTAATTCTGTTTTCAGCCTAAAGTTCTACTAGTTTACCGATTTGATTCTTTTGCCAGAACAACAGAGAGAGAAATGAAACTGCCATCTGCCAGTACAGCTGCCCACACCGCCCTCTGCACCCAGATGCTTACAGCAGTTGGAAACCACAGCACTTTCACAGTCAGCATCTAATCCCTGGCTTTGTTTATTAGGAGAAACACATGCGTGCACACACACACACACACACACACACACACACACACACACACCCTACCCTAAGGTCCCAGACTGATCAAACCCATAACCCCATGAGGGCAGTAACCTGGCTGCCTCTTATATATGTGCCCAGGGGAATTTCCACAGCCCTGACCAGGGCGTGGCCTTTTTTTGACTTTGCCAGAGTGCTGTGACCTTTCTACCACAGTGCCTGATTTGTTGCTGTTCTCCTTGGACTTTGTGGTACAAAATGATTCTAAGGGCAGCCACATTTATGAAATAAAATAATGTTGCTAAAGCTGTACAACAAGAAAGCTGACTAGATCAGGGCTTGCTGATGCATACTTATGATCCCAGCACTCTGAGAGGCTGAGGCAGGAGAATCAACAGTTTGAGCCCTGCCTGGGCAATTTTGCAAGACCTTGCCTCAAAATTAAAAAATAAAAAAGTCCTGAGGATAGAGTTCAGTAGTAGAGCATTTGCCTAGCATGCACATGGCCTTCAGTTTAAACCCTAGCATTGCAAAAAAAGAAAGAAAAGGTGAAGTACATTAAGCTATTCCTGTCTTTCACTCTGCATGATTCTCTGCTGCTTTGAAATAGAAACTGTGCAGAATTCAGACACGATTCAACACTAGGCTTTTCTGTAACTTACCTTACCCTCAGTGATGGTTAGTTTGATGTGTCAACTCGGCACAGCTGTGAGACTCATACTGTAGTATTAGAGTGTCAGATAACGTAGCTATTTAATCAAACATTTGTTTAGGTACTGCTGTGAAGCTGTGTCACAGATGTAACTAACATCTTCAATCAGCTGAGAAGCTTTAAGACCAAAGGCTCAGGTTTCCTGGGGAAGAAGGAATTCTAAGGCCTGTAGGGCAACCTCCTGCCTGAATGTCCAGCCTGAATGACCCATACTACAAATTTCAGATCTGCCAGCCATCTCTTATAATGAGGGTCCTCTGTTCCCTGGGGCACAGAGTAGTATCAGTCCATGCCTTAATATGAACTTGCTTCACAGCAGGAAGTGAGTAGCTGGTGAATGAAAAAAAGCCTCATCTGTATCGATAGCCCCTTTCTACTGCTCCAGGTACTACCTGAGCTCCACCTACTGTATCAGATCATCTTCAGCATCACTTTCTCAGAAGAGCACAAACTGCATGTGCATGGCATCTAGGTTGTGTGCTCCTTACGAGAATTTTATGCCTTATGATCTGAGGTAGAGCTGAGGTGGTGATGCTAGTGCTGGAGAGTGGCTGTAAACTTACATTAGCAGAGAGATTTGACTGCACAGAGATCATAATAAATCAGTTGTTTGCTGCAAAGTGAGTACCTACCAAAGTAAGTAGCCAGTAAGGATTAAATTGCATTGGGTGTTAGACTTCAGAATGGCAAATGAATTGATGTGCTTCAATTGTACAGCTGCATCCCGGGGCAGCTTGTAAATCAGAATCTGACACTTATTTCACTCAGCTTGTAGCCTTATCTTGATTTTATTTACCACTTCCATCTGCACCTCTTTCCTGAAATGTGCTCTAGCCTTAGTCATAGTTTTGGTAAACCCATAAGATCAATGAATAAAGTACAAACATCACTGTGAAAGAGGAAAGACTTTGAAAAGAGGAAAGACTTGATAAGACAGCAGGACATCTAGGGCTCTGCTCTTGGTTACTTTTCTCTTTGCTGAGATAAAATACCTGACAAGCAAAATTAAGGACGGAAAGGTTTATTTAGCTCATGGTTTGTGGAGGTTTCAGTTCATAGTCAGCAGGCTCCAAGGCAGAGTGGCGTGGCACAGGTGTAACACTTCAAGGTGACAGAAGACAGCAAAAGCATTAAAAGTGAAATGAGGGGCTAAAAGCAATTAAGCCTCTTTTCTCCCTTTATATGACAAGCAGGCTGCCACCCCTTTGGGCTGGTGTTGCACTGACAACATCTCCCTGCCCTCCTCTTGCACAGGATGAGGATGTTTACATAATAAGGAGCCTGGCTCCTTGCTGAGTCACTTAGTTAAACTTCTAAATTTCCCAAGTTGATGCAATATATCAACCATTACAGCTCCCTATAAAAAGAAACCTACGTTTAAAAGGAAATACCAAGAATCCCACTTAAAGTACAGGTTTGTTCATAGTCTCCAAGCCCACTCTGTATAATATGTGACAAAGAACTATTCAATGAAACCAGGAAAGCTTTAAAACTGCTTTGTCACATGGAGACTCAGCACCCTGCATTAAAAGACAAGCCTTTAGAGTTTTTCCAAAGACAAAAACATGAACATGAGGAACAGAAACAATTATTGAAGGCCATGTCTTGGTTACTTTTCTGTAGTTGCTGGGACAAAATACCCAACACCCAAAATTAAAGAAGGAAAGCTTTATTTGGCTCAGAGTTTGTGGAGGTCTCAGTCCATAATCAGCTGGCTCCGAGGCAGGGTCGCATGGCACTGGGGCAGCAGCCAGAGCAAAAGGAGGGAAAACAAGCCTTTTCTCCTCCCTTATATTGTACACAGGCCATCCCTCCTCTTCAGGGCAGATGTAGTTCTCATAAAATCTCCTTGCCCTCCTTTGCACAGGATGAGAATATTTACAAAGTAAGGACCCTGGCTTCATGCCGAATCTCTCAGTTAAACTCCTAAACTGCTCAAGTTGACACAAGGTATCAACCATAACAGGTGCTGCTTCATCAAACCTGTGTGCTGTGATTTCTTTGGCAGCACATACACTGAAGCAAGTCTGGACTGAAAGTGTGTGTCAGTCTTAGCAGCTTCCCCCAGCACCAAAGCTAAGAAGCCCTTTACAGTTGGTGAAGAGTTGATCCTCCTGGCTGCTGAGGTCATCTGTCTTCAACTTTTGAACTGCAGTTCAAAAAGTGGTACATGTTCCTCTTTTGGCTAGCACCATTCTAGACAAATCGATGAAATGGTAGAGGATCTTGAGGCATAATTGTTAAAGAGGATTAATGAGTCACCTTGGTACACAGTCCCAGTTATCAAATTTACCAAGGTTAGCAACAAGACAACAATGTACATACGTCCTTCCTGTGGATGTGTTATGTACAGTTTTGTTGCCAGCCAACCTCACAGCTGCCCAACCTGTTTGAGTCCTTGAATGATTATGTATCAGGAAAAGGGAATTGGTAACTCTGCATTGATACATGCATGGACTCATTGGGCTGCCACAGCTAGACAGCTTTCTGGTTTCATTACTCTGGTAAAAGAGGTCATTTCTGAATGTGAGTCTGCACAGTGTATTATTCACAGAGAAATACTGGCTAGCAAGAAAAAAAAGTCACCTGAACTGACCGATGTTCTCTACGATGAGATTAAATTATCAGTCACATTACAGTACACGTCCTTAACTCATGTGGGCTCACGCGGCTCTGTGGGAAGATGCATGCAGAACACATATGCCTCTTCTCTTGTACAGGGAACGGAGATGATTTTCTAAAGGCAGATCACTGGCCAGGGTTTGTGAGTTATGAGAACCACTCCAGAAATTTCTTTCAGAGAAATAGTCATCACTGGCAGCACATTTCAGTGCCACGAAATGGGTTGCAAAACTTGCTTTCTCATGTGACATATTCAGCTTACTCAATGAACAGAGTCTGTCACTTCAGAAGAGAAAGACAACTGTGTTCAAATCAGTGGATAAAGTGGCAACATTCAAAGTCATGGTGGAAGCTGGGCACAGTAGTGCACACCTGTAATCCCAGCACTCGGGAGGCTGAAGCAGGAGGATCACTGTGACTTCAGGGCCAGTCTGGGCTACAAAGTGAATTCAAGGCCAGCCTGAATCATACAGTGAAACTCTGCCTCAAAAAAGACCAAATCAATAGATAAGTAAACCAAAGTCATGCTAGAATTATGAGGTGACAAATGAATACTGGGTTTTTGACAAATCTCAAACATAGTGGATTTAGGGGGCTGGAGATTTAGCTCAGCGGCATAACGCCTGCCTTGCAAGCAGGCAGTCGTGAGTTCAAAATCCCTGGTACCGATAAAAATGAAAAAGACAAAAAAAACAAAAACATAGTGGATTTGGAAGGAGACTGATCCAAACCCTTCTTTCTCCCAGCTGGTACATGATCATCCACATCAGCTTTGAAAATAGTTTGAACATCACTTCCCAAGGACAGCTTTCCAGACATCCCACCTGGATCCAAGACTCATTTGTGAATAAATCAGGAAAATCAGCATTTTGTGTGCTAGAAGAGATGAACTGCTTGAAATTGCAAATGAACATGGCCTTAAAAAATATGTCTGAAACAACTGCAAATCTCCATGCATTCTGGATTAAAGTCAAGGTGGAGCATCCTGAGGTTGCCCCCAAAGTACGAAAAGCCAGCTTCCATTTCCTCCCTCTCCACTCTTCCTCCCTCTCTCTCTCTGTTCCCTTCTTCCTTCCCTTTCTAGCTCCTTCTTCCCCAGCTTTTCTCTCATTTCCACAAAATCAAGAACAGTAAGGATGACAGCGCTGAGGTCTAGAAGCTGCCGAACCTCTTGCCAGGGAAAGGCTGGAACAGGTGCAGGCCCTGGAGCCCCTTCAGGGCTCGGTCAGCAACCACGAAGGAGGCAGGGCTGGGTTGGCTGCAGGGGCGGCCAGCCAGGTGGCACAACCATTTGTGGGCACAGGATGTGGAGGGAGTTGAGGACAGGGAAGAAACTGATCAGGGCTCACAATGCTGAGAGCTGCCTGGGACTCTACGACACAGTGTGGACAGGCCAGGGAGGCCAGAAGCAGTGGAGCACGGAGACCTTGGGAGTTGTGGAGAAAGGCAGAGTGTGGTTTGGGCAGAGCAGAGGGGTGGGCGGGATCACCTGGCCATCCAGAACGGAAGTGGTAATCAACAACGGCCACCCTGGCAGGATGCTGGGGGAGGTCCCACACTCACAGGAGTGGTAGAGAAAGGTGCCAAACAGAGACCAAATAAGGGACAGGACAGCCATGCCATCAGTGGAAGTCACAGAAGAAAATGTCCCTAAGTAGAAGACAGACAGGGCTGATTGCCAGGGCCGTAATGTCAACAAAGCCAAAACAACACTCCTAGACATAGCCCTGATGAGGCTGCATCCCTGCAAACAACAAAAACTCCTTAAAGTGGGGCAGGCAGGCGTGTCTAAAAAAAACACTTCTGAAAGTTTCTGGAGAAAAACAGGTCATCTGCAAAGGAAGAAATATTCAACTAGCCTCAAATTTATCAGCAATATTGGATTCCGGAAGATACAGAAACAATACCTCCAGGATTCTCAGAGTTTTGATTCTATAATTACGTATGCACGTGTATTTTTCTGGGGAAAAAAAAAGTTCAAAGGCACATGCTAGCAAAATCAAAAAGGAATTTAGGCACAAAGCAAGACTATCACAGAGAAAAAATACAATAAAATAGAATTTAGAAAAAACAGAATGAAATCAACCAAAAGGCACAACGAAGGGGAGAAAATATCCCAGAATGACAGCTGTCCACAGATTTGCAAAGTTACAAGTTGAATTAGAATACAGGGCCAGAGAGTTACATGAGAAGAAGAAATTGGGCTGAAAAGTTCTGAGACACGGTCTTACTATGTAGCCCAGGTCCGCATGCCTTCATCTACCCTTGAGTGCTGGGATTACAGGCGTGTGCCACCAGGCCCAGCAAAAAGTATGTCCAAGCCAGGTGAGATGGTGCACACCTGTATGTAAACCCAGCATTCTGGGAGGCTGAGGCAAAAGTCAAAAACTAGAGCCCAGCCTGTGCAACTTAGTGACTCAGTGAGCCCCTGTCTCCATTTTTTTTTTTTTTTTTTTTTTTTAAGGACAGGAGTTGCAGCTCAGTGGGAAAACCCTGGGTTCTATCCTCAGTATGCTCCAGCTCCGCAATATATTTGGACTCAAGAACATTCTTGCCCTAATATCATGAATGGTATTTACGAGTGTATTGCTGGAAAAATGACCAGATTTGGTCGTTTGGGGCTGAGGGCATAGGTTAACAGATTTCGTGCTTAGCTTGTATGAAGCCTTGAATGTGGCAATCCCCAGCACTAAAAAGAAACAATGAAGACAATGACTTAAAGTTAGGAACCCTTGTGCAGGCTGGAAGTCTGCAATCACAATCAACAAACTGCAGTCCCGGGAAGCCGCCTGGCCTCCTCCCCTGCGGAAGCTCTTGCTTACCTTCCTGCAGTCTCTGTCTCCTACGCTGCAGTCTTCAGGGTCACATTCCTTGCCTCCCCCTTCCATGCGCTATCTTCTGTGCATTTTAAGGACCCTTGTCATGGGAGTGAGAGCTCACACAGATAACTCAGGCTAATCGAATTTCACATCCTCCGCTCCGGCCAGGCCTGGAGCTGAGCGGTGGAGCTGCTAACCCAGCCTGCACAAGGCAGGGGTTCCCCCCCGCAACATTGTAGCAAAAGGAAACAAAAATGCTTAATACATTTGCAAAACTTTGCTCCAAAGAGATTGTTCATGTGTATGGTACCAATGCCTCACTGGGAACGTATTTATTACATATACCAGTAAAAAAGGGAAGAAACATATTAAATGAGAAAATTTTTAAAAATAAATAAGGTCATAGTCATAGGTTCCAGAGATAGGTAAAGGATGTATCTTTTGGGTGACTACACTTAAAGCCAATCTCTAGACAAATATTACCAATAGAAATATACCTGGGGCCGGCTGGAGGTTTAGCTCAGGGGCACAAATGCCTGCCTAGGAAGCGTGATTGCCTAGAAATATAACAGGAATCATATATGTTATTTTAAATGGTCACCAGTAGCCACACTGCAAAAGGAAAAAGAAATGGGTGAAATTAATTTTAATGTTCTTTTCATTTAATTAAACATATCCAAAACATTTCAACATTTAGCTGAAATAAATAGTATTAGTGGGTTACTTTATTTTATTTTGATTGATTGATTGATTGATTGACTGATTGATTTTGGCTTTTTGAAACTGAGTCTCATTGTTAGATTCTCACTGTGTAGTCCAGGCCAGCCTTCAATTTACTAGATAGTCCAGGCTGGCCTTGAACTCAAAGTTCTTCTGCCTTACCTTGAAACGTGCTGGGATTAAAGGTGTGCACCACTGTTGTACTCTAAGAAAATAGCTTCGTTATATGTGAATTATAACAAAACCTGAAACACGGTTTATGTATGTGTTTTCCTTTTCCCTTTCGATGACCTAATTGATATGTTAAGCAATGCTCTCCTCTGTAAAGAATTGTAAAACCTTACCTAATTGATATGTTAACCATTGTTGCCCTCTACAAACTACAGAAGTTGTGCTAAAACAAGCTAACAAGGGTTGTTAATCACTGTTAGGCGCCTCTATTCTCCACTAAAGAGCTAAAGAAAACTAGGATGGCCCTCTAATTTACACTTGTTTGAAGTAACTTGCTTGTGTGCAGGGAGATTTACTTATTAGCATAAACCTTTACCTGACCTTGATCCCCCTCCCCAGAAAGAAAGAAAAACATAACTGCCGTTTTCTGTTCTGTATGGCACCTTATGGCCTCCCCTCTCCCCTTACCTATCTATCTATCTAGGCCATAAAGATTTTGGGTTTCTGGTGGCCTCTTCCTGACCTGGTGGTGGTCTGTCATAAAATGTGCCTTAGCTTCAGAGAAATTACAGGAAAATGTTGTGGCTTAACCCTAATGCACCAAAAGGGTTAAGTTCCAAGCCTCCTTGTGAAAGCTTAAGTTTCAGCTTCTTGTTCTCTACTGTTTTGTCCAACTTTATAATATCTAATGAGATAGACAAATCTTTTTAAGGAAATAAGAGACAACGTTGATAACCATTGTTGATAACCTTGTACTCTGTTCTACATCATGTGCTATGTCTATCCTTGGTTTTGACTGACAGCTTTGTTTTGCCATATTTGACTTTATTCTCTCCCCCCCCCCAAAAAAGTAATAAGAACTAAGGAGTAATAAAATCCAAAATGTGTAAATTTTGTTGTAAAAAAGAGAGGAAGGGGGAAAAAAAGAGCTCTAACGGATATAACAGCAAGTGTGTATAGGGCTGTTAAATAGCTGACTATATTAATGTTTTTGGATCATTGAACACAGCTGTTTGCAGTCTCTCTGTTTGAATGTCTACTTTGTATTCTTTGATACTGTGATTTGAGCAACTATTTCCAAGATGATAATATGTAATCTATTAACAGGTGATTTCTTACTGTTAGGTTTTTTTTTTTTTGTAGTTCTGTATTATGTGTAACCTTACACTGCTTTGTTTTGTTTTGTGTTTTTCTCTTTTTCCTCTTAAATAAAAAAAAAAAAAGACTTGTAAGTTTCAGCTTCTTGTAACTTTCGACCCCTTCCCACCTGTTAGTGTTAAGGAGCTGTCCTGAGATAATTAGCTTTCTACTTTCTTCTCCAAATGCTATTGCAGATAATTCTTATCTGCAGGATGGGAGTAACTCAAAAGGTGCCAAAGGCTCCCGAGGTTGTCAGAACTAAGTGGACAGCTATACAGTTTCCAGATTCGGGTCAACAAGTTTGATGGCTCTGCAGGTTTCTTTGTTTCTCCCTCCCCCCCCCCTTTTCCTCCAGCCTCTTTTTAAAATCCTCCCTTCAGTCTCTGGCACGCAGTCTCCAAATTGGCTCCCGAAGACTCGTCACCAGGCCTGGAAATAAAGCCTTTGCTTCCCAAATTTCAGTCTCTTGCTTCCTTGGATTTTATACCGGGGTCTGAGTTATTACACCACCATACCCAGTGTAATTTTTTTTTTTTGGCACTACATCTTAGCATTCTGATATTTCACATTTACAGCACATTACCTATTAAGAGTAGCCATGTTCAAGGCCACCATGATGATCACAGCTAGTCTAGATATAAAGAGAACGTATTGTGCAGTATGTGTTCATGTATGGAATAGTTTATCACAGAGGATGGAATGTACGCATTATAAACATCGGCAAAGTAAAAGTAATGATACAGGCACGGAGGGAGATGGTAACTGTGAGGAGACAGCAACGTAAGTTTCTACCTTGTGTAATAAGAAGTGAATCAATAACTAGAAGCTTAAATGTAGAATTTAGAATTGTAAAGTAGCCCGTCTTGTCAGCTACCCACTCCTGTATGAGAAAGCCACTACAACATTTAGGGGTTTAAACGCCAACATTTTATTTTGTTTGGGATCCTGTGAGTCAGGAATTGAAGCCAAGCTTGGCTGGGGGCTCTGCTGCCCCTGGAGTCCTCCGAGGCCCTAGCACAGCGGAGACTGGGACTGCCAGCTGCTGCCTGCAGCTGGTGAGGACCTGGCTGGCTCGGCCTCTGCTCTCCTGCCTCAGCCTCCCTGCTGGCGGCAGTGGGCTTCCTATAGGATGCTGGCTGGGGTCTAAGAAGGAACATTCCAAGAGATGAAGGCAGATTCTGCAGGTTGTTTAAGGTCAAATGATCACTTTCCTTGTACTTTACTGACTGAAACAGAGCCAGGCAAAAATCAAAAGCAGGAAAATAGACGTCATCTCTCACTGGAGAACAAGTAAATTAACATTGCTAAAGTGCTCATGGAGTGAGAGGTCTAGCTGAGCCAGCCTTAAAAACACAATCTATTGACCACTAGAAGAAAATCAATAGTTCCATTAGGAGAGAAGGAAAGTGGGAAGGGAGCTGAGATAGTATGAATCTGACAGTTATTTTAGACACTGCCAAATGTTGATAAATTAAAAATATGAGCCGTAATTCTAGAAGGCTGAGGCAGAAAGGGTGCAAGTTCAGTCTAAGTATGGGAAATTTAGCGACTTAATGAGACACAATCTCAAAAGGAGTATGTAAAAAGGCCCAGGGATATAGCTTGGTATGAGGGTTCTAGGTTCAACCCACAGTACTGCAAAAAAATTTTTAAAAGGAAAAATGAGTAAGAAAGAAATACAGGGGCTGGGGATTTAGCTCAGCGGCATAAGCGCCTGCCTTGCAAGCAGGCAGTCATGAGTTCGATCCCCGGTACCGATAAAAAAAAAGAAATACAAGACATAAACACTATTTAACGTTATTATAGTGACCACCAGCGGAGCTGGAAGACAGAGATTGTAATGGGATCTTGAGGAAGATAAAGAAGGAATCTGATATTTCATGTTACTCTTTTCTGTGCAGAAGGAATTACTATTTCTTTTTCTTTCTTTCTTTTTTTTTTTTTGTCTTTTTCCTGTTTTTTATCGGTACCAGGGATCAAACTCACGACTGCCTGCTTGCAAGGCAGGCGCTTATGATGCTGAGCTAAATCCCCAGCCCCTGGAATTACTATTTCTTTATGGAGTTCATGGGTTATTTTTATAATGCAAGTAGGCATTTTCAAGACCAAGTGGGATTTAGCCTAGGGTGCAAAGTTGGCTTAGTATTGAAAATCCATCAATAACAGAACAAAGAACAAGAAATACTTCATCATGTCAACAGATGCAGAAGAAAATATTTGTCAGCTCCAACACTGGCTCAGGTTGTAACCCAGGCTGGTCTCGAACTTGCAACAATCCGCCTGCCTCAGCCTCCCAAGTGCTGGGATTACAGGAGTACGCCACCATGCCTAGCTTAGCTCCAACACTCTTTCATGATTTAAAAAAAAAAAAAAAAGCAACCAGTAGAAATGAAAGAGAACTTCTTTGGGCTAAGGTATGGCTCAGTAGTAAGAGCAGTTGCCTGGCAAGTGAGAGCCTGGGGGAGCTCCACAAAGGAAGAGGACAAGGAGAGAAGTCCTCCAAGCAGATACAGAGCACCTAGGAACAGTCCGCAGCTGACACCATCCTCCCAGTAAAGGACTGAATGCTTTCCTACAAGATCAGGAATAAGACAAGGGTATCTCCTCTTAGCACTTCTGCTCCACATTGTATTGAAGGGTCTGGCCAGGGCAACTTGGAAAGAAAAAAAAAAAACTAAAAAGCATCCACATTGTAAAGGAAGAAGTGGCCTGCGGTTCTCTCTGTGTGGTAAAATGCTTGCCTAGCATCCACCAGGCTCTGGTTTCAAGCCCCCAAACCGCATTCACACACAAAAAAAAGGAGCTGGAGGAGGAGGAGGAGGAAGCGAGGGGTGACACAAGAGATGACCATGAGGGCAAACAAACAGGCTCAATAAACTTACAGGATTCAAGATTAATATTGCACGCTTGTAATCTCAGCACTTGGGAGGCTGAGACAGGAGGATCACTGTGAATTTGAAGTCAGCTTGGGTTACAAGGTGAGTTCAAAGCCAACCTGAACTGCGTAGTGAAACCCTGTCTGCAAAAGACAAAGAAAAAAGTAAGATCAACTATCGTTTATTTTTCTTTTTTGTGATAATAGGAATTGAACTCAGAGCCTTTGCACTGAGCTATATCTCCAGTCTTATTTATTTATTTTTGAAACATCGTCTCACAAGGTTGTCCGGTTCAATCTTGAACAGGCAGTCTTCCTGCCTTAACCTCCAAGAGTTCTGGGACGACAGGCATGTTTCACTCCACCTGCCTCAACTGTATTCCTATACATTAGAAATAAACAGCTCGAAACATCAAGTTCAGAAACCTACCCACTTACAATAACACAAAAATACTTAGGGATTACATTTAACAAAAGAAGTGCAAGGTTTGCACACTAAATACTACAAACATCATCAAAGAAATTAAGGAGCTAAATTAATATAAACACAGCCTCTGTCCATGGACTGGAAGAATTGTATTGTTAAGATGGCAATACTACACAAACCAATTTCAGGCTCAGTATAATCTGTCCCAGTTTGTTCTGTGTTACTATAACAAAATACTTGAGGCTGGTATTTAGAAGTAGAGAAGACTATTTTGCTTGTGATGCTGGTGGCTGGAAGATTTGAGCAGGATGGCATTCTGGAGAACAGAGTTGGCCCCTTCATGAAGATGAAGTCACTGTGACCTAATTACTGTCCACTCGGTCCAACCTTTATAGGATCTACTACCACACTGGAAAGTCAGCTTCCAGCACAGACACAGTCCCAAACCACATCTAAGCTGTTACACTTTAGATCTGAAATGTCCCCCAAAGGCTCCTGTGTTGAAGGTTTGGTCCCCAATGCAGCAGTATCAGAGAAAGGACTTTTGAAAGGTGGCTGGATCACGAGAGCTCCAACCTCAGTGGATTAATCCATTTATGAATTCAAAATTTAACAGCCTTACTGGGAGGTGATGGAAATTTAGGAGGTGGGGCCTATTAAAGGGAGTGGGTCACGGGACTGTGCTTTGAGGGATATCCTTTGTCCCTGGTCCCCTCTTCTCTGGCTCTGGCTCTGACTCCTGGCTGCCAAGAGGTGGGCAGTTTTCCCCTACCACACCTTTCGGTCTCACCACAAGCCTGAACACCGGGCAGCCAGGTGACCACGGACTGAAACCTTGATCATCGTGAGCCAGAATAAACCTTTTCTCCTTTACATGGTTATTATCAGATATTTTGTCATACGATAGACAGCTGACACACAAACCACAGCAAATCTCTATTAAAATTTCAGCTGCCTGTATTACAGATCTAAAATTCATATAAAAGTATGATGGACCTGGAATAGCCTCAAATAATCTTGAAAAAGAACACAGTTGGAGAATGCACATTTTCTGATTTCAAAAATTATTACAAATAGCAAATGAGATTATATAGAACTGGGATAAAGATGGATATAAAAATCAAGGGAATAGAACTCAGAGTCTAGGAGGAAATCCTCGCATTTCTGGGAAATTGGTGACAAAGAAGCCAAACCCATTCACTGGGGGAAAGAAACATCTTTTCAACGAATGTTGCTGTGAACACTGGACATACTCAGGCAGAAAAAAAAAATGAAGCCCCCGCCTTTCATCATATATAAAAATTAACTCAAAACAGATCAAAAGCTACATGGAAGAGACAGAAGAGCTGAATTTATAAAACTCTAAAGAAAATAAGTCAGTAATGATCTTAGTGATTTTGTATCAGTGATGGTTTCTTAGATAAGACCCTTAACACATAAGCAACAAAATAAAAAGTAAGTAAATTAGAATCTATTAAGACAAAACATTTTTGTACTTCACAGGTCACTGAACATGTGAAAGACAACCCACCAAATGGGAAAAATATTTCCAAATCGTGTGTCTGATAAGGACCTAATAACCAGATTATACAAGAAATCACAATTCAACAGCAAAGACAACTCAATTTAAAAATGGGCAAAGAATTTGAATAACTATTTCTCAAAAAAAATGTGCAAATGGTCAGTAAGTACACAGAGACGTTTGACACCAATCACTAGGGCATGCAACTCAGAATCACAGAGCTATGACTTCTCACACACCACATGGCTGTAAGCAAAAGACAAAATAAAAAGTCTCAGTGAAACTAAGTGTGGCTCAACCAATTTCTGGGAAAAAAAGAAAAAAGAAACTGAGTTGACTGAGGCGAGAGAGTCACAAGTTTGAGCCCAACCAGGGCCATTTAGTGAAACCCTGACACAAAACTTCTTTTAAAAAAAAAAATGTTTTTTAAGGGTGAAGGGTATAGGTCAGTGTGAAGAACCTGGGTTCAAACCTAGTACAGCCAAAAATCAAAGTCAGTAAGGATGCGGAGAGAGGGGGACCCTCACACACTGCTGATGGAAACAGAAAAAGGAGAGACCACATTCGAAACCAGTGCTGCAGTCTGTCAAAAGATTAAGCACAGACTGGCAAGCGTGAGGTTGTGAGTTCTATTGCTGGCACCAAAAAAAAATTAAGCATGGAGTTACCATATGACTCAGCAACTCCACTTGCATAGTATACCCAGAGAAATGAGCAACTATGTCTACATAAAAACTGTGTACCAGGGCCAACAGTCTAGCTCAGTGACACAGTGCCCGTCCGGGGAGCATGAGGTTGTGAGTTTGATTCCCAATACTAAAAAACAAACAAACAAACAAAAACTGTATACTAATGGCACACAATAGTCAAAAAAGCAAGCAATCCAAGTGGTATCAACTGCTGAACTGATAAGAAATGTGGTACATCCATATAATGAGATTCTACTCAGCAAAGAAAAGGAATAAAGCCCTAAAGTATGCTACAGCATGAATGAGCCTTTAAAACAGTATACTAAGAGGAAGACACCAGATGCAAAGTGCCACCTATCATGTCATTTGCACTCATGTGAATGCTGAAAATGAGAAATTTGCAGAGACAGAAAATAGATTAGTGGCCTTAGGGTAGGGGGAACAAAGATGCTCATGGGTACAGTGTGTCTCTTGGGGGTAATGAGAGTGAGCTAGTTAGGTTTTGGAGAATGTTGACACAGCTCTGTGAATATGTGAGAAGCTCCTGATCTGAATACTTTAAAGATGAATTTTATGGTGTGCGAAAAAGAAGAAAAGAGAAAAATTGCTATTTATGTATTTATTTTTCTATTTTTTCGAGACAGGGTCTCCCTGTGCAGTTCAGGCTGGTCTCAAGCTCACGTTGTAACTCAGGCTGGCCTCAAACTCCCAAGGATCCTCCTGCCTCAGCTTCGCTAGCTCTGGGATTACAGGCGGGCGCCACCACACCCAGCTAAAAAATACATAAAATTTTGAGGCAGAACGGAAAGAACTGAAAGACTACCTTTATTTTTTCAATGAATCAAGCGGTCACCGCACAGCTAGTCCACTGTGTCTGCAGCACTTAATCAGCTTCCTGACTGGGCTGAGGGGTGGCAGCTGCTCATTCCAAAGAAGGCAAAGGGCTCTGGCTGGTGTAGAAGGGCTGGGGTCGAGGATTCAAAGGGCGGAGTTTCCACTGGGCCCTTTTGTTTTTCTGAAACAAAAAGGGATATTGAATCGAGGACCTTCACACTGAGCTACATCCCTGGTCTTTTTTTTTTTTTTTTTTTTTTTACATTTTAATCTCTATTTTCAAACAGCATGGCTCTAAATTACCCAGACTGGGATGGAACTTGGAATCCGTCTGCCTCAGCCTCCCAGAGCTCGGACTGCAGGCCTGCACCCCAGCCCCAGCTTCCACTGAGCCTGCCAAGGGGTCGGGCAGCACGCTCAGTGTGTCCCCCTCCCAGGCCGCGGTCTGTCGCTGCTTTCCTGGGCCGCTGAGCAGCTCCCCTTGCCAGTGACAACAGACAGGCAGCCCTGGAAAAAGCCTGCTTTCAGCTTCTGGGGAAAACACCTCTCGCCTCAGAGCACCTTCTCTTGCCACTTTCCCAGTGAGTGATTCAGTCTTCTGGAGGCGACTCTGTGGTCACTTCCTGGACATCCAGTCACCTGGAAAATCTGAGGCTGCCCCCGTCCAAAAGGTGGGTCCCGCAGAAGCAAGGGTTACAAAATTCCAGTTCGATCAAATTCAAGAGATGGACTCTAGGGGCTGGGGATTTAGCTCAGCGGCATAAGCGCCTGCCTTGCAAGCAGGCAGTCGTGAGTTCGATCCCTGGTACCGATAAAAACGAAAAAGACAAAAAAAAAAAAAAAAAAAAAAAAAAAAAAAAGAGATGGACTCTAGGCCGTGGGCACTCTCATCAGCGACCATGCACGTCCTCCTCCAGAGTGGCCGAGTGGCTTTGCAGGGCCTTCAGGACAAACAAGTGTGAGGCCATGATGTCTCACTTCACTAGACAGCCGTTCTGCAGCATGCACATCTCGGATCATTGTATGTCTGCACCCTCAGTACACAACGGATTTTATTTGTCCACTAAATTAGTTTGTCCCTGCGCTCCTCACCCCACCCCCACCCCGTGGCCTGGGTCCCTCCCCCAGCGCCCAGGTCGCCAGAGAACCCAGCCAGGGCAACCGCCCAACTTGGAGCTCGTCCCCGGCGCGCCGTGCGCCGCGGAACTTCCCCGGCCTCTCCTGGAAGCGGTGGGCACCGGGCGTCCACCGCACAGCCGCAGCTGGCAGCGTACACGGCTCTACCTGCGCCAGAGGCAGGCCCTACCTTGCGCTTGCTGCTCCAGGGCGCCCTCTCGCGGTCATCTGGACCTGCCGCCTTCTTGCTTTTCTCCACCTAAACTGTGTAGGTTCCAGCCCTGGCTGATCAGGAGCTGCACGAACTTGCCGATGCCCCCACCCCGTGTCCCGTTCTAGGTATTGCTTTCTGTAGGTACTGGTGATAGAACCCAGGCCCTTCGCACTGAGCTACATCTCCAGCCCTTTTTTATTTTTTATTTTAAGACGGGATCTCCCTAAATTACTCCAGGTTGGGCTGGGGTTTGCAATCCCTGAGTGCCTGGATTACAGGTCAGAAGATTCTGATGTAACTGATCTGGGTGCAACTGGGGCATCGGAATTTTAAAAACTCCCCAGGAGCAGACAAGGCTGGGACCTGCTGACTCAACCTTTGCCGTTCTTCCCAGCGTTCCTGGCTTGGCCGATGGCATTTGTCATAGCAGAGCCAACCATGGCCCACTCTGCTTTCTGATAGGAAGGGATTTTTCTCCTCTTCCAGTATTGGGGCTCGAACTCCCTGCAAGGCAAGCATGCAAACACCAAGCCACAGCCCAGCCCAGAAAGACACTTCTAAGAGGCATACCAGTTCCCTGACCCCACCCCATTTTTGCCTACCCGTCCCTGCTGCCGAGATTCTCACAGTAGTCTGTGCTTTGGGTACTCATTTCTTGAGAAAACATTTTTGAGAAATTGTGGCTATAGCTATGGCTACTTCATGTCACTGGAGCGACACGGATGGCATCCCTGGTGTGTGCACAAATGTGATGTGCATGGCTGTGAGTGCCCCCTTGCTACCAGTCAGGAGCTTCCAGGGCCTCAATTGTCAGCCTCACTAGCTGGACAGGGTCACTCTGCTGCTTCAGCTCCATCTGGAGGCTGTCACTGGCCAGGGCCCAACTAGGCAGCTGATTGAGATTCCCAGGGCCTACAGGGACCCTCTGTGTTACTGCGGGGCTCCTAACAGGAATCCCTGCTACCACGAGACCACTCGGTCCTTGCATTCAGCTCCCCGGTGGCTCCCACAGCCACAGCTCTTTTAACATTACAGGGGTGAGGTTGGCAGGTTCTGCTCCTGTTATGATCGCTACTGTTGCCACCACTGCCAGTACTTTCCAGCTCCTACTATGTGCACAGTGCTTTTCAGGAACTTTCAGACAATATCCCTGCCCTCCCAAAATGTATAGTCGCTTGGGAAAGTGGTTGTTAACAGCAGAACATACAAGAAAATAAATTTATCGTGAATTTATTAATGCTGAGTGTCAGGCATGATTCCACACACCTGTAATTCTAGTATGTGCAAGGCTGAGACAGGAGAATCCTGAGTTCTAGATCAGCCTGGACTATACAGCAAGATCCTCTTTTTAAAAGAAAATACAAATGTGCACTTGTATAAGTCAAATAAGACTTTTTTCTTTCTTTTCTTTTCTTTGTGATACTGGAAATTGAACCCAGGCCCTTCCCACTGAGCTCTATTCCCAACCCTTCTGATTTTTATTTTGTGACAGGGTCTCTCTAAGTTACTAAGGCTGGGCTCAAACCTGTGATTCTCCTGTATCCTTCCATCTACCCAGGGACAGACAAGAATAGCTTTGAGCTGAGATAGCTTCAAGGGCAGCTGGATCCAAGGCTCCGATGCCAAGAGGAAGTTTTCTTTCCTTTCCCATCACCCCACCAAACCCCCACTTTCTAGACTTTGCCTGTGGCTTTCCTTCTCCCACGGAAGGGCTGCAGAGTAGGAAGTTCAGCCCCCAGCTCTGGCCTCATGTCTTTGGCCCCTTGCCAAAGAGGAAAAGCAATCTTCCCATTCCGTCTAAACAAAACAGAAGTGGACAAGAGTGAAACAGCCCCTGTTCTGGGCAGGAGGATGGGGAGTTGCTATGGATAGTCATCTATGGCCCCATACCTGCGGTTGGGAGGAAGTGCCCCTCAAAAGAGGGGACACAGTGGGCTTAGCAAACAAAAGTAGTTAAGCCAGGAAAGCTGCATAGTCATCTTCTCTAGAACGAGCCCCTGCAGTTCCTAAGCAGCTATCAAAGGGGCGCATCTCCAAGGCAGAAGTTCAGTTCTCATCCTTGAAGGAACTTTGGGGGCCACAGAGTTTAACAGCTTTCTGCATGGAGCACTGGACATGGACAGTGTCGGTGGCCAGCTGAGGTGACAGGGCTGCAGAGGAGGCCACGAGCACTCAGAGGTGGATATTAAGAGATGTGTGGGAAGCAGGAGTCCAAATCTGTTTTGCAGGTGAAGGTCAAGACAATCATTTAAAAACTGATACAGTAAAAGGAGTGATCACAAGAGGGGGTAAATGATGGAGTATCAGAAGAAGAGGAAGTGCAGCCAGGTGTGGTGGTCCACATCTGTAATGTCAGCAATCTGGGAGGCTGAGGCAGGAGGATCACAAGTTTGACCTCAGTCTAGACATCTTAGTAACTGAACAAGATCCTCTCTCTAAAAATAAGTAAATACGTAGAAAAAGGTTGAGAATGTAGCTCGGTGCAAAGGCTGTGGGTTAATCATCAGTATTAAAAAGAATTTAAAAAGAGAGTGTAGGGATATAAAAACACAGAAGGGAATGAGGCTGGTTTTTAAAAAAAGAAAAAAAGCCAGAGTCAACAAAGGCTAGCTGGTTTCTCCAAGGCCCACAGTGCCCTGTACCCTGGGAGGAATCTTAAAGAACAGGCAAGGCCCCACCTAGCTGGAAATGGGCAAAGGTTGTTCCGATTTTCCAAAAGAGGAACAGAAGATTCCAAGAACTGCGGGCTGGGACTGGACAGGGCCCCAGTGCGGGCTGGGCACAGACACGGCTGGCGTGCCAAGTGCTCTGCCTCCACCCTAGAGAAGGATCCCAGCTGGCAGGTTCCTCAGGGGGATACTCTGGACTCCAGGGCTCCTGGCTTGGCATGTCTGAAAAGAACGTTTAGGGATTTAAAAACCAGGATGTCAGGGCCGGGGTGCAGGTCAGTGGCAGAGTGCATGGTGGGCATGTGTGAGGCCTCCAGCTCTACCCCTGGCACTAAAGCAACCAGAAAACAAAAGAAAAAATGGCAGGCAGCACCCGGATGAATTTGTGCCCCAGACAGTCCAAGTTAGGGAGGAAATTCCCCATTGAATCTCCCTGTCTGGCCTGGACATGACCCTGGCCTTCTTTCCTGCATGGACATGGTGTCTCTGCCCCCAATGACACACACACATGTGCCTGTCCTGCAGCGAGGCCACATGAAACCAAGCTCTGAACGCTTGACGCGAGCCGACACATCGATGGGCTTGACGATGTGACAGTGAGGATTCTGATTCAGCACAGGATGTCGTGAAGCAAGTTAACAGACTCATGCATCTGGCAAAATACAAATGCAAAGTAAAAGACCACAAAGGTTAGCTTCAGAGATTTAAAGGGTCCATCTAATCTGGAAAAGAAAAAAAAAAACCTGTAGGGACTTGAAAGGAAAAATGGGCAGAAGTTGTAAACAGATGAGTCTCAGGAACTAAAACCCAGAAGCCTAGTGAATAGTCAAGGAGATTCTCAGACTTATTAGTAATTGAACAAGTATGAAAGAAAATAATAGACATCATGTGCACGCCCATTAGAAAGGCCAAAATTAGAAATCTGGGCAATGTCTAGCACTGGCAGAGATTTACAGGGCAAGTGGTACAGGGCAACATAACTCCCAGCCTGCTAGATCTCCGGTACAAGTTCAAGTTCTCTAAAACTGAAGAACGAATTTTAGGGGCAATGGAGGTTAAGAGCAGAATATATTTATTGAAAGAAAGAAAGCTTCCGTCTGAGAGAGAGACACAAGGGGTCCCAAATGAGTCACCAAAGACTCTGTCTTTTCTAGGGACTTTTATAGAGTAAAGTCACAAAGTGAGGCGCGTCTAAGGTGGGGAAAATATGGGAACTCGCGAGGTGGGCATGGGGTGGGACAGAACTGTGACCAACTGATGAGATTAAGTAAAATTGATTAAATGGGGACAAAGAGGGAAGTGAGTCACAGCACACCTAAAAAGCAGTGACTCTAGTGCTGAGTGTGGTGACACACGCCTGGGAGGCTGAGCCAGGAGGGTCGTTGCAAATTGGAGACCAGCCTGGGCTACAAAATGAGCGGCTGTGTCCTCAGTCTCCCCCTCCAACCTTCTGTGGGTTATTTAGGGATTATTTAGGTGAGGATACAGAAGGGGCGGGGCTAATGTCGGAGGATGGTGTCCAGTGGAGATACTTGTGAAATAAAATACAAATTCTTTTTTTTCTTCTGTTCTGTGCCGGGCATTGAACACAGGGCCTCACATACAGTAGGTGAGCGCGCTACCACAGAGTCACATCTCAAGCTGTCTGTCTGTGTATTTGTTTGCAGTGCTGGGGACCGAACCAGGTCCTTCACACTGAACAAAGCCACCAGCCCTTTTTTTTTAAAAAACTTGAGACAAAGCCTCATTAAGTTGCCCAGACTGGACTTTAAACTTGCAATCCTCCTGTCTCAGCCTCTCAGTGATTTGGGATTACAGGAATGTGCCACCATACCTGCTTCCCCCGCCTCATTTAAATTTTTATTTTGAGTCAGGTTCTTGCTAACTTGTTCATGGTGGCTCCAACTTGCCATCCTCCTGCCTTGGCCTCCTGAGTAACTGAGATTATAGGCATGCCCTACTGTGCCCAGTTTAGCAATACAAATTCTTAGTCGTCACCTCACACACTGAAACTCCCAGGGAGGACCTCAGAAATCTGCATCCACCCCCCAGGCAGCTCCGGGGCACAGGAGGGTTTGAGAACTAACATTTTAGACCAATGCACCAATAGCAACAGCACCCCAGTTCCACAGGGATGATATTAACCTCCTCATCCCCCTCCGCCAGTCTTTCTCGCCCAGTGATAGGGGAAACCCCAGCAAGGAACATAAGTTATTTAACAGCATTGTAGGAAAAGCTCAGAACTTTCAGACATTTCCGTTTTCTTTTTTGTACCAGCAATTGAACTCATGACCTTGTGCCTGCCAGGCAGGCGCTTGTGCTGCTGAGCTAAATCCCCAGCCCTGGTATTTCCGGTTTCCATTTTTTTTTTTTTTTTTTAAACTATAACATCAAAGTAAACTGTGGAGGACCCAAAAGCGGGGTCCTCTTAAGAAGACAGTTTGTCTCCATGTTTGCTCACCTTTGCCCTACTTCTGTGTCCTAGGCACAGAGCTTGGCTAGGAAATTACTCCCTCAACTGGCTTTGAGCCCTGCAAACGGATCTAGCCAACGTCCTGATGTGCAGCCTTGGAAGCAATGGGATAGATCAGCGGTGCCCGCCCATAGCTCCATAGTACTAAGCCTGAGCTGGGCTGAGAGACGCCGCGCTGTCTGTCGGTTGGGATTGAGGCTCAAGAAAGAGGCTGTGATGTCCCAGGGAAGAAAGGCCAGACATCAAAGCTGAAGCTGCTGGCCCAAAACAAAATACTTCCTCTAACTGTGTCATGCAGGTTCCACCAAACTTAGAGGCTACCTGTCACCAGCACGCAGGACACTTTCTGCAGTCCTCTCCTGCACACTGCAGAGCGGCTACTGTGCCGCCCACCCAGCCCAGCTCCCAGCACTCACGTGCTTCCCGCCAGTCTCAGTCACTCAGCCCCAGCCTCCCCATCTTCACAAATTAATAAAAGCCAGCTTCAGCCCTGGGTTGGGGCCTTTGTTCCGGTTAACCGCTGTTCCTGGTAAAGGCAGCTAAATTACATAAAAATATTATAAGCAGTCAGATAGGGTTGGGCCCTTGAAGGAGCCGGAAGACCAGATACCTTGCAACTGTGAGGGAGACAGACACCTCCTACTGTGGGCCAGACCTAAGGCAAGATAAAACAAATGAGTGCACCCCATACTGCCTAAGGATAAGCATCAGGGACTGATATTCTAAATAGGTATCACCAGGAGGAGCCGCTGACCCAGCCCCCTTTAGAAAAGGCCCTGTTCTGTTTTCATGACGGCTTACTATGTGACTGGCTTCTCTATTTGATACCGATTTAATCAATTTTACCTGAGCAATTACACTTGTAATCTTATTGGTTGACCCCAGTTCTGCCCACCTCATGCCCACTTTGTAATTCCCCATTTTCCCCACCTTGGACCCCCCTCACCTAGTTGGTTTGCTCTACAAAAGTCTACAGGAAACGCAGGGTGCTTGGCAACCCACTCTGACCCCTTCTGTGTCCCTTTCTCGGAAGGAGCCTTCTTTCCCCCAATAAATACATTCTGCTCTTAACTTCTGTTAGTCCTAAAATTCATTCTTTGATTTTAGAGAACACGAACTCATACCAGACCTCCGGCAGGTTGGGATTTCTTTCCCCTCCATCCTTCTGACTGGACTTAGGATCCCCTTGGCTCCCAACTGCCGATATGTTTGTCTCTTTACTCTTGCTGTGGGTTACATTAGAAGGGGTAGACTGAAATTTACTTACTAGAATTCCACTAACTTTTCCCTGGGATTATAAATACAAACTCCTGATCACAAGAGGTCTGGATCCGGCTTCCTATAGTGAAAGCTTGGTCTGTGAGTAAACTTTTCCAAAAAGCCAACTCAATCTCCCTTCCTGCCTTCTTTCCTTCCTTCTTTTTGTCTTTCTTTCCTTCTTTCTTTCTTTCTTTCTTTCTTTCTTTCTTTCTTTCTTTCTTTTTTCTTTCTTTCTTTCTATTCTGGGGATTGAACCTAGGGCTTTTGTACTGAGCTACATCCCTAATCCTTTTTTATTTTTTATTTTGAGACAAAGTCTTGCTAAGTTGCTGAATTGCCCATGCTGGGCTAGAATTTATAACACCTCTGTCTCAGCCTCGGAAGAGTAACGGCACAGGCCACCAGGCCTGGCTCTACCTGTATTTAGCGCCAGTTCTGCTAGATATCAGGGTGGAGGGGTGAAGCAGCCTGATGCCTGCTCTGCACAAGTGCATGATTTGGCACCTTGGCAGTGCCATGCTGTGGACTAGGCTGCACCCAGTGCCTCCCTGTCCTCCTTAGCTGCTGCCCAGTCTATGCAGCCTTGCTTGAGTTTATTTTTAACATCTATACCATGAATAAACTTTAAGAGGCTTTGAAAGGAACCGAGCAGACTGGAAATGGTGGTGCACGCTTACGATCCCAGCACTCTTCGAGGGTGAGGCGGGAGGATTTCAAGTTCAGTCCTGTTTGAGCTACACAGTGAGTTTAAGGTTAGTCTTGACTACATAGTAGACCCTGTCTCAAAATAACAGAAAGAACCAAGCGCCTGAAAGGAGATGTCTGCGCCCTGGAGGTCCGGGGAGATAGTTAGTTGCCCGTTAGGAAAGGTCATTTTCTGAAGGATATGCAGCTGCCGGGTGCACAGCCAGGAGGGGACCCCGGCAGCCCAGCTCAAGGCTCCTGAACCTGCTAGGAACCTTGTGGTCCAATCAAGGATCTCGCCATCTTCTGCGTAGCCCCCTGGGTCTACGCTTGCATCTTTCCTCTGGCCAGAGTCAAGCCCTAGCGCTCGCTTGTGTGCACAAGGCCCTGGTTTCCACCCCAACCCTGTAAATGGAAAGAAAAGCCCCTGCTTTTGGAGCACAAGCTCCAGCACACTGTCTCTGCCCCCCAGCCAGATGCCCCCATGCCATCTAAACCCTAGACCCAATGCCACCTCCTCTAAAAAGATTCTTGCCCATGGGGGCTGGGGATTTAGCTCAGCGGCATAAGCGCCTGCCTTGCAAGCAGGCAGTCATGAGTTCAGTCCCTGGTACCGATAAAAATGAAAAAGACAAAAAAAAAAAAAATTAAAAAAATTAAAAAAAATTAAAAAAAAAAAGATTCTTGCCCACTCTCTCCTGCAGATGTAGCCCTTTTTTCTTAGCCTTCCCAGAGTGACCCCCTCTTAGCCTGAGGTCGTCATGGCCTGCTTTTATGCTCATGCTGATCACTGGGATGAGCCTGTGTCCGCTGGTGAGCACCCTCTCAGCCCTGCTGGAGTGGCCAGGAAGGGTGAGCAACAAGCCAGTGGAGTGGACACACAGCAGGAGGACACAGGGTTCCTCAGGGGCTGGCAGTCACCCTGCCCCAGCTCTTTCTGGTGCCCTAGACATGGCAAGCTTGCTACAGAGCAGGGATTGGAGGCATCTGGGGGGTGTCTGGGTGGGATGAATAGTTTGACATAATCATCTACAAGTTTCTCCCCAGCGCCTGTGGTTTTTCTCATGACTATTCCTGAACTCCACATGTAAGCATGGCTTTGTGCTCACTGAGCAGGACAATGACAGTGCAAAGAATCAAACCGCCCAGTAAATTCCCTAAACTGTCTCCATAGTTGTGACCAAGGTCCTGAGGTAGAGAGGGGAAACTGAGAAGACAACATGGCTTGGAGAGGAGCAAAGAAACCAAGCACCTGCCCTGGAGATGGGGACCACAGCAGAGCAGGCCGGGCTCTCAGGTGGACCCCCGCCCCAGTCACACACAGGACCCTAGGGATGCATGCACTGTGTATGCAGGTGCTTAGGTGGAACTACCAGGGTTCCTGGGCTTGCAATTCAGGGGGCAAGGGTTACAGGTGTCTCAAAAATAGCAGGTGGACAACGGTCCAGTGATAAAATGCCTCTTGACACTGCCAGGATTCAAGAGCCAGAGCACAACCTTGGGCTGGAGGACAGGGAGGAGTAGGGAACCATCTCCAAGAGCTGAGATGACTTCTCCCCAGCTTAGCAGATTGGTGGACTTCGGAAAACCAAAGTCAAACCACATGTGCCCCGAACCCGAGCATTGCATATGTTCTCCCAGTATGATTCCTGGGCATCCAATCTGTCCGGTTCTTGTCAAGCAAAGGAGCCAGCAGGTGCACCCAGGTGCCCTCTGCTGGAAGGAAGGTGCAGAGGAGAGGCTGGCTTTCTCTCCCACACCAGGTGACTGCTCCCTAGGTTGCTAATCATGTTGCCTATCCATCCCCTGGTCCTGGAGGGAGAGCACCCACGTGTCAGGGAGCATGCGCAGGTGGCTGGAGATGGAGGGAATGAGGCTGGCTGCAGGAAGGTTGGCAAAGAAGGGGATCTGCCATCAATTTAAGGGCACCGACTGTGCCAGGTTCTGGACTAGTGCTGGGAAACAAAAATGAGACAGTGCTGTTATAGAGCGCGGACACAGCGGGTGCTTCATATGGCCCCCACTCTTCCTGGAAGCATGTAAAGATACCGACAGCACAGTTTTGCCCTCAAAGGTCCTCCCAAAAAGGGTCAAGGCCTCCACACACAGCTCCCTGGGATCCAGGTAGAGCAAGGTAAGCACTGAGCGCTGTCCAAAGACCCCAGAGACTCTAGGAAAAGATAGGAGGACGTGTGGCTGAGGCTTCACAGAAAAGGCACCAAAGGGAGACTGAGTGGGATTGTAGGACAGGTGGGGACTGAAGAGGGAAGTAAAGGACCGGGCCTCTGAGACCCAATCTGAAGCCCAGCCGCAAGAGAACACTTTCTGGCTGTCACCCACACCCACGTTCCAGTGGTTTCGATTTGGAATGCAACTTCCCCAGGGACAGCACCGTATGTGGAGCCGGCCTTCTTAGGACTGAGGATGGAAACAGATTTAGCCCTGGCTTTAGCCAACAGGATTCCTCATGGTCATCGCTGTGTAGGTTCAGGAAGGCAGGCTGTGCGGCACAACTCCTTCGCGTGGGGCTGGGATCGTGGCCGGTCAAGGGCTTTCTGAGTGGGGGTGATCTAATTAAGCAGGGAATGAACTCTGAGAAATCACGAGGCTGGATTTAATTGTACTTAAGACAAAGCTCTCAACAGATATGCATGTCTAATTACATGTTAGAGGATTCAGTTTGTAGGTGGTCGCGATGCAATAAATTTTAAATTACTACCAAATCATCAGGTGAGTCCTAGAATTTCATGTGACCAAAGCAGTATTCTTTGATGTAAGTGCCTCCTAATCCTCTAATGGAGTATGCCTGGGGTCTGTATAAAAGGAGGCATTGGACACAGGGTCACACACCCGGGTCATGTGATGAAGGGGGCAGAGATCTGATAATGTCTCTATAATCCCAGAAATTCCGGTTTGCCCACAAACTTCCAAGGGAAGAGCCCTGGAATAGATTCTCGGACACCTCCTGACATCTTGACCTTAAACTCTTGGCTCCAGAATTATAAAACAATAGACTTTTGTCATTAAAGCCACGCTGGTCCTTTGTAATAGCAGCTTTAGCAAACAAATAAAGGCTTCAGAGTAGAGCTTGACAACCCATGTGCTCCCAGTACCCCAAATGCAGCTGGCTGGGTTCAGGGTTTGAGCAAACACATGGGCAGCCATCTGCAGGTCTCTGGTGCCCTCTGACGTGACCTGGTGCCAGGGCTGTGCCCCATAGCTGCTCCTGAGAGTGGTCATCCTACCAGATGACTTTTAGGGGAGGAGGGAGTTGAAAAGAGTGTAAGACCCTCAGAGAAGAGGGATATAATAGCGTATCAAAAACATATATATGGTGAATGTTTCAGTTTTAAATTTTTATCATGGCCAAGGACACATTGTACTAATCCCTTCAAACCCTCACTTTGAACTCAGGCTTACCTATCATTCTTACCACTTCCTAAAGCAGTTCTGGGAGACACTTTGCAGAGTGTCTTCACTAGATATGATCAACACTAGAGTAAATGCCACTGCCAAGAGCCACTGAATGAAAAGGCAGGCTGGCAAAACCATGGCACCGTGTGGGCATCACCACATTCATCTGAGCTGCCACCATGCAACTTCTGACTCTTTCTCAAAGTCAAAATGACCACAAAAGGTAAATATTTTGAATCCATTCAGGACATCAAGGCAGCCATGACAGTGCGCCTAAAGAAACTCACACAAGAAGACTCCAGAATATACAGTGCATGATCCCTCTGGAAAATTTAGGAAATACAGCCAGGGCAACATGAGAAAATAAAGGTCAGCTATAACCCCACCACCCAGAAATATCCATTGTTCATATCTCAGTGTTTCTTCCTATGCAGATAGTTTAACAAAAAGGCAATACTATTTCTGCTGTTTTATAACATGGATTTTCTCCAGATTGCTCTCAATAAATATTTTTCCAAATGAAGTTAAAAACTGTCATTGTTTATAGTGGGTGTTCATTGTGTGGGCTGTGTTTAGTCATTTTCCTTTGTTGAAAAACTGGTGTCCAGTTTTAACAAGTCCATCCCTCCGTCTAACAACCCTGCATTTAGGAATGCATCTCAGCAAAGTCATGGCTGGCTTCTAAGAATTTGTTTACACAGATGTTTATTACAATACTACTCGTAATTGAAAAAATTTACTAGAAAGAACCTACATGTTCACAAACGGGAGAGATGGAATGGCTTGTGGTGTACATTTGGGCCATAAAATTTTAAGACTGCTACTAGCTGTGAGATGCACAAGTATTATTTGTCAAAATTATCAGCATATATTAAGTGAAGAAGTGGATCACAGACTACTTGCATAATGTGGCTTTTACTTTTTATTAAAATTTTATAAGATGCAGGAATCCTTCTATGGGTTTTTACAAATTTGCATCTATTTATATCTCCATGGAGTAAAAAATAGAAAAAAAACTGTAATATTTCCCATCTGAGGAGATGGTGAAGACATCTGACTAGTACAATATACTGATTTTTCAACTTGAATATTGTAATAAAAACCATCTTGAGCAGAGCTTCACGTGGGGACACAGGTCTGTAATCTCGGCATTGGGAAGGCTGAGGCAGGAAGATCACCAGGAGTTCAAGGCCAGTTTGGGCTGCATGGTGAGTTTAAAGACAGGCTGGTTTACATAGCAAGACCCTGTGTCAAAAACCAACCAACCAACCAACCAATCAATCAACCAAACAAACAAACAAAAAAGAAGTAAGGGGGTGGGGGAGAGGTTTTAGCAGATATTTGAATGCTTAATCCCTTTAGAGAAGAAGATAGAGTAGTGTAATGAAAATAATCAGGTATACCCATAAGTGCCCCTCGGTGACCCTGAACAGTCGTTAGTCTCCACGGGCCTCAGTTTCCCTATCTGTAAAATAGGCTGATGGTAATCTCCACCTGTTCGGCCTGAAACACTGGCAATGGCAGGAAATAGAATACGTAGGCGTTAGCTTTGTTCCACATTATTAACCCAGCTTAACCTTTAAGTAGCCTAATTGAAAATATTCGTAAGCGAAAGGGAGAGGTTTCATACTTAACCGTATTCTGCGTGCACGTGAACTCTCAGGAGAGGCCGCGCCCAAGTAGGCTCATCCACCCCGAGCATCGCTGTTTCCCTTCCTCCAACTCTGAGACACTTGGGTGCTTGGCATGGTGATGAGGATGAAGAGGATGAAGAGGCGGGGATGGGGGTCACAAAGAAGCCGCTAGAAGCTGGGAACTGGACCCTTCCAGAGCTGCGAAGATCCGGTCCCCGGTCCCCGTGTCGCCCTCACCCCACCCGCCTCCCGCTAGCAAGCACCCAGCACATCAGGCTTCCAGAGCTCCGGCCCCTTGGGGGTCACTCCGCGATGGCGGCTGCCATTCCCTCCATGGCCTCGGGGTGGCGCTGTTCCCTCTTTAACGACGGTCATTTAGCCAGTGTTGCTTAGCCCTGGAGACAGCCAGAACTTTCCTACTACACTGTCCTAAAAGCTGAAGAATAACAGAAAGGAAACAAATTCAAAGGCTGCAGTGATTTAAAGCACTAGTTCCCTAGGACTAACTCATCCCCTGCAGCTCACAAGCCTTACCAGTTGACCAGGAATCACAGGCCTTTCAAATTCCACTTTCAAAGCAATGACCCAGGCCCTAAGGATTTAGCTCAGCGGTATAAGCGCCTGCCTTACAAGTGGGCAGTCTTGAGTTTGATCCCTTATACAATTTAAAAAAAAAAAAAAAGAATTATTGGCCCAGGTGCATGCAGGAGGCGCTGGGCAGAGGTACAGTGGAGGATCCTGTGAGCTGTGTGTAAATGTTTTGGGGCTATTAAGTCAAGCTCCCCAACATTTTCCAGCCACCTAAAAGGTCAGGTTGCTTTGGTGCCGCATATTTTAGGCTGGGTAGAGAGTTCAAAGCCAGCCCAGACAGCACAGTGAGACAGTTCTCGTATACATTCATGTGTGCATAGGTACTTATTTTTGTATTTGTATACAGGGCCACATAGACATTTAGGATTTCCAGACTCTTTGGAGACCAGTGCACCTGAGGCTCCTCTTCTAGCCCTAGGCCCAACACTATTCTCTCAGATGGTAAAGAGCCCCAGCCTGACGTACACATGTGGCTACTCAGGTTCCTACATCCAAGCTTCATCCATACCCACGACTCCTACAGCCTTGAAAATGGCTGCCTCTTGGCCATTCCTAGAACTGAGGGCAAAAACATTGGTCATATGGCCCGTGTTGGGGAGAAAGACCCAGGGAAGAGTCCCTTGCTGATCCTGGAAGAGGACTTGCTTCCCTATGGGCAGGAATTTGGGCCCTGGTCATAAATGGAAAGAAGTAGAGAGCAGATTGTTCTATTCCTCTGACACAGTGAATAGAGACAGGGAAAGATGGTACCCTTAACACCCCTGTTACCAGAATTGTGCCTTGGACATCTGGACTGCTAGACTCTAGACTGTGGGCAGCCAAGTCCCCATGTAGTTCCTCTTTCGTCTGTAACTCCCCATTGTGTCCCATGATTGTCACCAGGAAGACCTCACCCACCCAACAAGACCCCGGTGGCTGCCCCGGAAGCCCATCTCTCTCCGTCCTCAAGATCTCAGTACAAACAGCATCCTAGTGTTTGGTCGAGTGATGTGTGGCAGAGAAAGGGCTGTCCTTTCAAGAACACAGAGTGCCAATTCTCCTTCCGAGGACAGATAATTCTGGCTTTAATGCAGTCCCAGCAAGAGATAAGGGTGCTTGGCCTGAAGTGAAAAATTCATGAAGTCAGACTGGTGATGGGGTGTTTGGAGGGCCGCCAAGCTGCTGCGCTCTGGGGACGTGGTGAGAAGCTCTGACAGCCAAATGAAAATTTTCTTTCCTCCCCAACACATCCATCCTGATCCCCTCCTCCCTGATCTACCTAACCACATTCTTCAGTCTCATCAATGCCCATATCTCTGGGCATTCAGGAAGAGGGGTCCCCTGCCCACTCAGATCAGCCACATGGCACCCACCCAGCAGCCTCCAACAAAATGTTCCTTGTGGCTGAACAAGCTGGCAAGAGCCTGACCACCTGCCACCCCAGACCCGGAAGAAACCCAAACTAGCTATTACTTGTTCCTTGGGCAGACAGACACCTACAGGACATTTCCTGTCCCAATTCCCTGACCGACAAATCTGATCAAAATGAATACGGTTGGTTAGACAGTCATAACCCATACGCTGGGAAAGAGGCCCTGAATTTCTTGTCTCCATGCTGAGCTTATAGAGGTTAGGATGGTTGTAAGGGGAACAGAAGAGTTGGAGAACTAGGGGTGTATTAGTTTAGTCAAGGGGCACTTGTGAGAATGTCAGGCCCTGGCTTTCATGAGCAGCCAGAAAAAAAAGAGAAAGAATTTGAAAAATTTAACTTTCATATGGGTAGGCTTAAAGAAGGTGACTGACCAGCAGATGAGAGGCAGCATGACCAAAAACTACAGTGAATGTTTAAAAAGATGTATCACTATAAAAGACACAGCGCTGTGAATCCCACTCAAAATCTTCCCCCTTGATTCCAACACACTGACCGCGTTATTCTCCTGACTTTCTGAAGCCCGTCTCGAAGCCTTCTGTGAGCGGCATCTTTAGTTGTGCTCTGAAGGCTGCCGTATTGTCAGAGTTGACTCAGAACTCAAACCATTTGCCTTTCATGGTCATCCTCCCTTTGGGGAAGCGTCAGAAGTCACGCAGGGTAAATCTGGCAAATAAAATGGCTAAGAAGACCCCAGAATGTTTTGCTGAGCTATCTCTGTCAGATGACCCTAGGCAGCAACGCTCTCCATGGTTTTGACCACATCTCATACAGCCTCTCGGGAAAGAGGGTTCTCAGAGCTGCTTCAGAAAGCCGTGAGGAGGGTGGGCTACACGTCTTCCAAGCAAGGGGAGTCTTCTGAGGGATAGTCATGGTAGCATATTTTATTATAATAAAATTTTTAAAAATAATTGAAAGTCACTGTATATTTTGATCACCCCCCTGTCTGAAATAGTGTTGTAGTCACAGGCACTGTCACAAAGGACCGCCCCAGGAAGGAGCACCCTGACTCTGGTCTCGGGGGACAGGGACCCCTGAGGCTCCTGTTGCAGAGCCTCGGTTCTCCCTCTCATGGCCCTGGTCTGTAAACCCCTCTCAGAGCCCCAACGCCTTGACTGTAGGATCTCAGCTCTGTCAGGCAGCCGCAGGGCCCCAGAGGAGCCCGTCCCTCAGCGGAAGCCGGGAAAACCACCCCAAAGTCCCGCTATACACCAAGCCCACGTCAAGGGGTGCTTAGCCGTTTGCCCCACGGGAGAGGGGCACAGGAAGGACACAGATCCCACCGGAGCAGGTGTGCCCTGCGCCCCCAGGGACCGGGGCCTCTCATGCCTGGGCCACCAAGGCGGACTCAGTGGGCCCGTGACTAGACAGAAGCCCAGCAGGCAAGTTGGGTGCCCAGTGAAAGTACATTGTAATGGCTTCTTCTTTCATGCATGCGAAGTCTTTGGAAGCTTTTGCTTCTAGATTACAGAAGTGATTTGTACTCACCAAGGAACATTTGAAAAGATCAAGGACAAACAGTGTGGGCAAGGGAGCCACGATCTCATGACCCAGGAAAGCTATTAATATTTTGGCATATTTATTTTTCTTTCCTATTTTTGCTCCATGCTTTTTTGGGGGGGGTAGGGGGGGGCATGGTGGTACTGGGAACTACAGGTAGGGTCTGCCCTCTGCGGTATGCCCAGCGTGAGCCAGAGCCTCTCTAAGTCACTACCTTGTCCAGGGTAGGCATGAATTCGGAATCCTCCTACTTCAGTGCTGGAATTACAGGTGTGCCTCACCACACCCGTCTTGGAACAGATATATAGTTTTAAGACACTTAGGAAGGGACTCTGTGATGGGTACAGGCACAGGAGAAGAGAATCGGGTCACTGCCGCAGATGTTCTATGGTGATGTGGCCTTCAGGATGTCAAAGAGCCGTTAACACCGACCTGTCCCATCTGATTGATTTCTGCTGCTTACTGAATTCTTTGCTTTTGCTGAACAGTTTTAATTTTCTTTTATCTTGCTCATTGGACTCACCAAATGTCTTTAACCCATGCCCTCTGCTGCCTTTCAACAGAACATGGGATTCCTTCCTTTTTAAGTAAGTTTTTAAAACTAGAAAAACATGAAGGAGAAAATAAAAATCATCTGTAACCTGACCACAGAAAGATAACCACTGTTGACATGTAAATCCTGCCAGATGGTTCCTTATTCTTATGGACATACTCTCTCTCTCTCTCTCTCTCTCTCACACACACACTCACAGAAACATTCATACACACAATCACACGTACAATAATTTCCTTTCCTTCCCTTTCCGTTCATTTCTCTCCCCTCCCCTTCCCCTCCCCTTCTCCTCCCTCCCCTCCCCTCCCCTCCCCTCCCCTTCCCTTCCCTTCCCTTCCCTCTCCTCCCCTCCCCTCCCCTCCCCTCCCCTCCCCTCCCCTCCCCTTCCCTTCCCTTCCCTTCCCTTCCCTTCTCTCTTATTTTCTTTTCTTTTCTGCAGTTCTGGTCAGGAACCCCAGGCCTCACACATGCCGGGCGGGTGAGCCATTGGGTAACGTGGAATTAACTACTGATTCAAGAGTGCAGCTCAGGGACGGACGTTAGGCATGACTATCAGCACCATCCGCCTGCAGAGCCTTCCACTTCCCCAGGTGAAACTCCGCATCCGCTAAGCACTGACTCCTCCCTTCCCCCACCAGCTGCTGTTCCCCTGCTCTACGTGCCTCTCTGAGCGAGGTCAAATCATATTTGTCCTCTTGCGTTGGCTTATTTCACTTGGCCAAATGGCTTCCAGTTTTATCCGTTTCATTCCAGTTGTAGCATCTGCCAGATTTTCATTGTTTTTTAAAACCAAATAATATTCCATCACACGGATGTGCCACCTTTTATATATTCTTTAATCCACTGATACATACTTGGTATCGATAGTTTTTAAACTGCCTTTTTGTTTAATTTTTTTGGCACCTGGAATTGAACCCAGAGCTTTCATACTGAACTATATTCTCCCTCTTTCCTTCTTTTTAAAAAATATTTATTTTAAAGATGATAAAACAGAATAAAACCAATCAAAACAAACCAGTGTAAGAGATACAGGACTTCAAAACATTACAAAATCAACAACGGTTACCATAATGCTTTTTGATGTCTTCAGAATAGCTGCAGATAATTTCGGACGTAGTAAAAATCAAACAGAACCGAATAGAATAAAAGCAATAAAACAAAAAAATGAATGCAATAAAGGATTTCAAAACAAGCCAATAGTAAATCCATAATTGCTACCATAATATACCTTGCTGTCTTTGAAATAGCTGCTCCTGCCATCGGGTTTAACATAATCAAACAAAATAAAAGAGAATAAAATCCCATCCAACAAAACAATGGATATGACATAGGGCCTCAAAATAAGGCCATAGGGAATCAACAACGGCTGCAAGCTCAGGAGATCCCGCCTAGATGCCACACTGTGTACCGCTGTCCTCTGAACCTAAGATCAGACCACTGGCCCCAGACCTGCAATGCTGGTGAAGCACCACAGGCATCCAATTGCATTTCACCTCAATAGCCATCAGCACAGCCGGTGCTTCTCTGGATAAGCTGGTCACTTATCGGGGTGGGGAAAGAGTTGGTACTTCTTCTAATTGCCAGCCCACACACACAAGGGCTGGGGTTTGGCTTTTCCCAAGCTGGCAACAGTCCACGCATGGTGCTAGTTCCCAGGCTGGGCTTGTTTGCCAGTGTGGCCTTGTTCTCTTTCCCCTAGTCCATGAATGGCACAGACTCAGGGGGAAAGGCTTGGCTCTAGCTGTTCCCAGTCAGGTGGCATCCCGTGCATGGCACTGATTCTCAGACTGGCTTTTTTTTTTTTTTTAATGTTAAGACAGGGTCTCTCTGAGTCACTAAATTGTGCAGGCTGGGTTCTAATTTGTGACCCTCCTGCCTCAGCCTCCTAGAGTTCTAGGATTACAAGCGTGTTCTGTGATGCCCAGCTTTTAAGCCTTCCTTTTATAAATTATAAACATCACATCAGTTAAGTAAGATTACATTATAACTTTAATGAGCCATTAGGTATTGTGTTAAGACTATGTTAATTAATCAGGTTGCTATTGATGAACACTTGATTATTTACAAATTTGTAGTTAATAAACTTTTTAATGGAGAACAATACTTACAATAAATTGCCCATGAGAGGATGCAATGTGTATGTAAAGCTTAAAGGATAATGATAAGACATGGCCCCGGCCACCTCCCGGAAGAGACAGCAGTGTCAGCACCACAGAGCCCCCTGCAGACTCTGCTCAGCTCATCCTCACAGGGGTGCCTTCGCTCTGAGCTCTGTGTTCCTCATTTCACGCTTTTCTCTATATTTTTAGCATGTGAGTATGTGTCCTCTTCCCAAGAAACTGGATCCTACACATGAGTCCACAGGATCAAAGACAGTGCAAGGGTGCTTGGGGCACCCCAGTTCCCACTTCCTTTGCAGCTCAAGACACCCAGTTCTTTCCACTGGGACACTTTGCATCTGCAGCTTTCCTCCTCCTTCAGTGAAACGTCTTGCCTACAAGTTCACTGTCACGCTAGCATTCCTCTACCCTCTGCCTTCACCCCTATTCAGCTATTAGGGTGGTCTTATTTGGAACAATAATTGTCCACAGCTCCATAAATCTGAAGGACGGATCATGTCAGCAGAACCAGCCAGCATGGAGCTTGGCACCTCCAGGTTCATCTCTTTGGAGCCCTGTTTTCTAGGCTATGATATGTCCCTCCTTTCCACCTGAGGTGCTTGTGTTTCTTGCCCTCGTAATCTGTAGGAAGCTCTTAGGTAAAGTACACAGGGGCCCACTGAAGCTTGGTAGTAGTACATTGCGGAGGAGACACAAGGCCCTGGGTTTGATCCCCAGCATTGCAAAAATAAATACAGGAACACAGGAACATGCATCTCCTATCAACAGACAATGGTCTCAGCCATTGTATTGTTTAAATATACATTAAGGAGGCATGTTGTTAAATGTAGCATAATTGGTTAACAGTCTTTCTAACTTGTGTAAATACTGTAAATTATTTTTTCACGATTACAGAGAAAATAATGTAGATTTTCCTTTTGTCTCAGTGTCCTTCCTTTTAGACTATAGCTCTGGTTGTCCTCAGCATCTGCTAACCCTTCCTTCCAGCAGCCTCTCCCCAATAATGAAGAGGTAACCTCAAGTTTTGGATCCTACGAAAAAGAAAAGCTTCCTTTTCATTACAAAGCATAGACTCTGAGACTAATATACCCATTTAGTCACCATTTCTGTAGTGGTTGCATATTCTTGGCACTTTGCAGGTATTTTCTGAAAAGTGAGTTTTATTACTTGTGCATACAAGAAAAGTCAGCTCCAATCTTGCATCCACTGATTGAGGTGTATGTCTCGCTAAAATGTGCATGTGACAACTATATATCTTTGCTTTGGGAAGACTTACAACTGCAACATTTGGCATTCTTTTTCCTGAGCACATTAACTTCCTGGAGTTGCCATAAGCAAACTCAAAGCTGGTGGCTGTAAACATCAGAAATACATTTTTTCATACTTTTAGAGACTAATATTCAGAATCAAGATTTTTGTGGAATTCATTCCAAAGGTTGTGAGGAAGAATGTCTCCATGATGCTATAGGATAGATAATCAAAGGTTTCCCAAAGGTTTGTGTCTCCATGATGCTATAGGGTAGATAGTCAAAGGTTTCCCAAAGGTTAATCTCCGAGATATTAGGAGATGGTGGACCCTTTAAGAGGTGGGCCTAGTAGGAGGTCTTTAGGTCATTGGGGTGTGCCCTTAAAGGGGACTGTGGAACCCCAGTTCCCTCTTCACCTTCTTCTGCCTCCTACCATGGTGGGCTGCCTCCCTAAGGCCTAAAGCAACAGGGCTAGTTGTTTATAGACTGTGACCTCCAAATTATGAGCCATAATAAACCTTTTTTGGACATAAACTGTTTATCTCAGATATTTTGTTACAGTTATGAAAGCTGACTAACACACATGCCTCTCTCTTCCCTTCTAGCCATTGCTGGCAATCTTTGGCATTCTTTGGTTTCTAGATGCGTCACTGAAGTCTGTGCTTCAGTAACCCCATGACCTTCTTCCCGTGTCTCTGTATTCAAATCTCCTGCTTCTGCTTCGGCTTCTACTTCTTCTTAAAGAAAGACAGCAGTCATTGGATTTAGGTCCCATTCTAACCCAATATGACTTCATGTGAACTTGATTACAATCACAAAGTCTGAATTCCCAAATAAGGACACATTCACAGATGCCAGGGTGAGGACTTAACTTTTATCTTTTTGTGGCACAGTTTGGCTTGCCAGCCTGTGTGGTCTTATCACCAAGCCATTGCTTGCCCTATCTTCTTCAAGGGGCAGGCAGGAGCACTACTCCCTGCTCAGATAAACAAAGGTGGGGGGTACTGGAGGTCTTTCCCCAGGCCAAGTCACAGTACAAGAGCTGCATGCAAACATGCACTGAGAAAAACACTCTTCAGAGAAAGGAGCCCCATGGTTGCAGGGTCAAGAGAGCCATGGGCTGGCAGAGTGGCTGAGCCGGCCCATGGCAAAGCAGTTCCCCCTGGTGTCCTCAGCAGAACCTCTGGGCTCCATGGCGTGGCCCAAGTATATCAGCCCTCTTTCCTGGAATATCTTGCCCTTTGGAACATTTGGCTGAACTCTTATGAGGTCCATATAAACAGAGGCAAGATATTTTCCGATTCACTACTCTTTCTAGTCCAGATTCTGTAAGGTCAAGAATGGAAGTTTGAACTGACTGAGAGGATCTAACATCTATGCTAATGCCACTCAAGGTGAATTTCCTTCACTTCTGATCCATCTTCCACCTCTGGGCTCTGAAAGGCCTGACCTCCAGGTAGGGACTATGATTGGACTGTACACCAAGAGCCAGGGCTCTTTATAGATGATCATCAACTGTTTGATGAAGAGGTTCTTGAATGAATGAATGAGTGAATAAATAGATACATCAATGAAACAATCCAGTGGTATCTTCTGCCCACAAACACTAACTTTCCCCTTCCTTTACTATGGAGAGAAGGGGTTTTGACTCAGAAACCCCAGTCCTAGACTTCATGGTCTTTTTTTTGTCTTTGGGTCTTTTTTGCCACAGAAGAACCTCTCTTTCTAGGGCCCTCTATGGGCAAATGACCATCTAGTGTGCACAAATTCATTTTTAAAGGCCCTGGCTGTGATCTGTATGTGTGAACAGACAGTCTCTGAATTAAGGTGATTCAACCTATTTCTCAGAACAAGAAGAGCATTTGTATGTTTATGTGCACTGTAAGTTATCTGCATAAGAAACTACTGCAGAACTTAGCAGCAAAAACAAGCACCTCATTATGCTGATGGGGTCTGGGCTCAGGAAACCAGACAGGAACTAGCAGCAGCAGCTGGGCTGTACTCCTGGCACCTGGGTCCCGTCTGGAGACACATGGAAGCTGAAGTGACTCAGCAGGGAGCACTGCAGTCACCTGGAGGAGTCTTCGCCCACATGTCTGGTGGTTTGGCTGGAGCCACATCTGGGCTGTCAGCCCAAACACCCACGTGGTCTCTCCACAGGGTCTGGTCTGGGCTCCCTCAGAGTAGCTGGGAGCTAGGACCCAAGAGACAAAGTGTAAGTGCACAGCAGCTCTACGATGGGTTCCCAAAAGTCACAGAGCATCAGGCAGCACCCCTCAAAATATGCATGGCTCAAAATAGTCACACAATGTGCCGGGCTTCGAGGCATGGACAGGGAGAAAGTTTCCTGATAACTGTGTGGACAGGAGATGTGGCCGTGTCCGTCTTTGGCAAATACAATCCACCATGCTTTTCCTGTCTTTTTTTTTAAATTGTATCACTCATATATAAAGGAGTAAGTATTTTTAATTTTTTTTTGGTCTTTTTCATGTAATTTACAAATAATTTTGAACTCTCCAATCATGCCTCCCTGACGCTCATTCAAAAATAATCACTCTCCTCACCTGTTATTCGTATTCTTTCTTTCTTTATAATATATTGTTTAGCTTTTTCTGCTTGCAAAGCTTTATATGGATGGAATTATCCAGAAGTATTATTTGGTGGTCTTATTCATTTACTGTTGTATTGGGTGGGATAGGCTTGATTATGTCAAAGTAACAAACATTACCAAAATCTCATACCACCATGAACAATTATTACTTCCTCACACTCTGTGTTTTTGATTGGATGTAACTCTGCTCCCATTTCCAGGCTGGAGGAGCAGCTGCTGTTAGGGTCCACACAGAAGGAAGAGATGAGAGAGCCTCCAGTGCTCACTGTTTAGAATCCTGCTCAGAAGCTTCATGAGCCAGTTCTCCTCGTATTCTGTTGGCCAAAGCACATCACACAGCTAAGCCAAATAATCTATGGGGTGTAGATATAATCTTCATGCAAATAGGAACACTAAAGGGAATATTCCTAGAGAGGCAACAGGCGTTTTGAATAATAACACAAGCATCCATCAAATTCTCTAGTGGTCACAATTATTCACTTTCCTAATCCAACTTACCCCAACATTCCACCTAGCTCAAATATCTGTTCCCCACTTTTCTGCAAAATAACTCATTTCCTCTCATGGAGCCAACCCACATTCCCATCTACCTGTGGTATCAGACTCCAAGTCTAGGCTCTCATGATAGTCCCTGTGTCAGGCCCAGATGTGGATCCTCTGGACCTGGAGATCTATAACTAGAAAGATAAGTGAATATCCGCCCATGTCTGGGGTCCAGGAGAGAACAGGGACCCAGTAAACTCTCTGTTTAGAATGCACAGAAGGGGAGTCAAGGCTGTCACTGGTCAATGGTTGCTGGTATCTTCAAATTCCCTTAGGCTGACATTGCAAGGAGCCACTTATCCTGGGATGGGGACTATTTCTGGACTAGGTGGGAGTCCTACATCTGGGGGAAAGGCAGATTCTCAGGTCATTGTCATTCATAGATCATGGCTCTGCCTTCTGTTTCTATTTTCTCTAGTTATTTGAAAATGTATGATTAGTAGCTTTAGCTTATAGTGACCATACTGTGCTATTAAGCATTAGAACTATTGCCACCAACAACTATATTTTGGTCATTCTTTTTCTATTTTCTCCCTAAAGAGGACATATTCCCTCCAAGGCACTTTTTTTTTTTTTTTAAAAATACATTAGAAGAGATCCAGGTCCTTCTGATGCTACTGCTCCAAAACCCTACTGTAAGAACCACAATGTTGAACTTCTGGGAGAACATGGCAAATAGATAACAGCAGCTATGGAGGCTCTCTGAGATTGCTAGCTTAGAATCCAGGAATGGTTCGGTGTGAGGAGTCCTAAGCAAGGGGAGATATACGCTGTCAACCCAGGAACAAAGCTGAGAGAAACCAACTGGAAATGCAATCCCGGTGCTATCACCAGAACAGATAAAATCTCACCATGGAAGCTGGAACCCATGCCACTGGAAGCCGTGATTTGAATTTCCTGCCACCGCCGCTGCATCTGAATCGGCACAACAGGGATGGAGACGCAGGAAAGCTCTGAGAGTGGGAATCTGCGAACGGAGTTGAGAGCGGGACTGGTGGGGAGCCCTGCATCAACCTGCAGTGAGTGAGAAGAACAGGGACCCTTCCGTAGACTAGAAGGCTCCAACAGAGGACATTCTGGGACCTAGCCAGAACAGGATGCTGCAGTGACTTTAGTCGCATATTCCCCTCTCAAGTGGGATTGGTGGGGAGCACTTGACCTGGGTGACGCCACGGACTAAGACCCAGTAGGCTAGCCCAAACCAGGTCCCAGCACCTGGCAGTGCACCCTAGCAGTGAAGCCTTCAGTAGGTTGACCTGGAGGGGCGGGCCCAGCAGAGGCTGCCCAGATCTATTTCTCCCTAGTACACGGCAGTGGGCAGGAACACCTAGCGCAGATTCAAACAAATTGTAACCGACAAAGAAAAAAAAACTGGGCCTCCTATATAAACTTGTATGGAAGGAATAAAAAGTATGGGAAGAGGGAGCAACAAGAAAGGGTCCTCGGCCCCCAATCCTGAGAACACTGATCCAGGAAAGGTAAATGCAAAGGAGAATGAGGACAGAAAACATGCAATATCAGGCATGACACCAATAGACATAAAGCGATATCTCTGGAGCCTCATAGATGAGTTAAAAAATAAAGTATTTAATGAAATAAAGCAAGATATAAGTAGAATAGTTAGAGAAATGCTCAGCACCACCCAAGAAAAAACAGATGGTGGAATGGAAGTACAGAAAAAAAAGGGAGAATTGATTGAAGGAGAAAACATAGAATACATGAAGCAGGTTCAAAGAGATTACCAGGAAACTAAAAACTCTATTGAAAGCTGGCATAACAGCTTGAAAGAAACTAAGGATAGATTATCTGAACTGGAGGGCAGATTTGTAAGGTGGGAACATGAAATGGAAAACTTCTTAAAAATAACAAAGAAACAAACAGCAATAATACAAAGGCTAGAAGATGATAGGATCTATAACTTAAGAATTAAGAACATAAAAGAAGAAGTAGGGACACAAACAAATGAATTACAAAAGCTATTCAGAGAAATAATCCAGGAGAATTTCCCTAATTTAGCAAAAGGTAAAGACACTCAGCTATATGAGGCATACAGGCCCCAGCCACCTACAACCCAAACAGAGCTACACCCAGGCATATAATAATCAAAATTCCAGAAATCCAATATAAGAACAGAATATTAAAAGCCGTCAGAGACAAGAAACAGATCACTTGCAAGGAACACCCATCAGAATTACGAAAGACTTCTCAGCACAAACCATCAAATCACGAAGAACCTGGGGGAAAATAATTCAACCTTTGAAAGATAATAACCTCCAGCCAACATTGATATATCCTGCACAACTGGCCCTAGAAATTGATGGAAAAACAAGGTGCTCCCAGGATAAAGAGGAACTAGGGGAATTTGCAACCACAAATTCAACTCTACAGAGAATACTGTAGGACATTTTAGAAAAGAAAAATAACAAGATTCCAGAAAGAGTGGCAGAGAGGCCACAATGAATGGAGCGGAAAATGAAATGAAGAAGACAAACTGACAACTAATGACAGAAAAAGAGCTCAACAGAAATGACGCAGAGAAGGTTGGATGGTAGGAGAAACTATTTTGGAGAAAACAAGACATTATAATAGCTAGTGCTGATTTAATATCATTTTGTTTTGAAGTCCCATCAAGCTTTTGTTCTTCTGTCTCCATCGGTCTTAACATGTTGTATCTTATTGGATTTTATTATACGTGATAATAAAGAGAAAAATTTTTATAGACAAGGAGATTATACAGAAAACATTGTTCATTTTCTGTTAGTTGATTCTAAATATCCTGTAATACTGTCATTCCTTTGAATAGTTTTACATTGTCTTGATATGTTTGGTGCTACAGTATACAAAGTTATACTCAAAGATTTCAAGGAAAGAGACACTATGGTAACTATTTTTATGTCAGGATTATCTTGTGGTGAAACACTATTTTGCTTAAATGGTTATGTTTTGACCTGCGCTGTTTTGTTGTTATGCCCTCTTTTATCTCAATCTCCTTTTTTATTATTTACTTTTTTATTTTTATCCTTTTAATTAAGGGAAAAATAAATAAAAAATAGCAGGATATATTATAATAACCCACTTTGATTTCCTATTAACTTAATTTGAAACCCTGTATCGCTCTCACCATCTTGTTTTGACTGATGTTCCTCTATTCTGTTTTGCTTGATGATAGTACCAAGTTTGAACGTATAGGCAACAACTGTGAAGACAATAAGATTCATTATGACGCCCATTCCGGCTGACTATTTTGAAGACCTGTAATGTCTCCAATGTTTTGGTTTTATTGGTTTTGTTCTTTACTGTTTTGTTCAATTTTGTTATAACTGATGATATAGGCAATTCATTTTAAGATAGCAAGAGGCATTATGGTAACCATTGTTGATCACCTTGTATTATGTTTATACATTATATATTATGTCCATCCTTTTGATTTGACTGACTCTGTTCTGTTATGTCACATTTGGTTTTACTCTCTTTAAAAAAAGTAATAAGAACTGTGGGAGTAATAAAACCCAAAATGTGTAATTGTCATTGTACAAAAGAGAGGAAAGGATGATATCCTGCTCTAAAGGATATAACTGCATGTATATTTAAGTGTATAAGATAGATAACCATATTACTGAGTTTTGTTGGATCACTGAACAGAATTGTTTGCAGTCTCACTGTTTGAATGTCCACTTTATATGCTTTAATTTTGTAACTTGAACAAGTATTTCTAAGATGACAATATGTAATCTATTAACTAGTGATTTCCTGTTTATTTTTTCTGAAATTCTATATAACTTGTACCATTTTTCTGCTTTGTTTTTCTTTTTATCCTTAAATAAGATAAAAAAAAAAAAAAAGAACCACAATGTTAAAAGAAAAGGTGCCAACTGAGATTGGTGGCACTTTACTGTGATCCCATGTGGGGAGATTGAGGCAGGAGGATCATGAGTTCAAGCCCAGCCTGAACAGTCAAGTGAGTTAGAAAGACTTTTTTAAAAATGTAAAAACGTAAAAGAGCCGGGGATAGAGCTCTGTGTAAAAGCCTTGGGTTCCGCCTCTTGTACTGAGACGGGGTGGGGGAAGGAAACAAAAAGTACAGGCTCTGTCAGATCTGAGTTAAGTTTCACCGGACGAGCCAGCTGCATTAGACAAATTCCTTACGTTCGATTCTCCTTTCTATGTTAGAATCGCCTGCAGGACTTAGCCCAGATGCCCATGTTCTTGCCCAGATATAACTGAATTAGAGCATCTGCTGGTGAGATCGGGTCCAATATTCCAACAGACTCTTGTATGTGTCTGTTGTGTAATGGAAAACTGCTGAAATACTCTCAGCCACATTTATCTGAAAATCACTGAGGATTAAAATACACATTTAAAAGATCAGGGTCTGGCACAAGACAGACATTCAAAGTGGTTCCCATGACCACTCCCCTGTGTGTTTTCATGGCACCTGGAATTGAACTCGGGGCCTTCAAACTGAGCTACATCCCCAGGCTGTTAAAATTTTTAATTTAAATTTTGAGACAGGATCTCTCTAAGTCATTGCAAGGCCCAAGCTGGTTTGAACTCACGGTCTTCCTGTCTCAGCCTCTTAGAGTGCCTCCACTGTCTCTTTATTGACATACAACATTTACACCTATTTTATGGGGTATAGTGTTATAATTTGATATGTGTAGACAAAGTATTTACTCAGGATCGTTAGCATTTTCATACCCTCAAATATTATCACTTCTATGTATTGAAAACCTTCACACTCTTCTCTAGTTATCTGGAAATGTATGATTAGTAGCTTTGGCTTATAGTAACCCTACTGTGCTATTAGCTTAGAGAACTATTGCCACCAACAACTATATTTTGGGACTCACTACTCATTCCTTGCTATCCTCTAGTGACCTCTATTCTACTTTCTACTTGTATCTAATCAACTTTTTTTAGCTTCCATGGATAAGTGAGAATATGTGGTATTTTGTCTTTCTGTGCACACCTTATTTCACTTAACATAGCATCCTCCAGTTCTGTAACACAATGTCCTCTGATTCCACTCCCATTGCCACAAATGATAGGGATAGATAAATAGATAGATAAGTCATTTTTGTTATTCATTCACTTATCAATGAACATCTCAGTTCAAATCTGCATCTTGGCTATTGGGAATGTGCTGTAAAAGCGTGTGTCTGTATCTTTGACACAATGATTTCGTTTCCTTTGTGTAGGTACCAGTAGTATGATGGCTGATTCGTGTGACAGTTCTGTTTTCAGGTGTCTGTTTGATTTTTGAGACAGAGTCTCCCGGTGTAGTTCAGGCTGGCCTTGAATTCACAGTGATCCTCTGCCTCAGTCTCCTGAGTGCTGGGCTTACACCACATGTGGCTCTGTTTTCTGTTTTTTGGAGGAATTGTTGCAGTTTCCCATAGTGACTGTGCTATCTTACCTTCCTACCGATGCTATCAGAGAGCTTCCCTTTCTCCACATCTCGGCCAGTATGTGTTTTTGTTTTGTCTGATGACAGCCATTCTGACAGGCGTGACTATTACTGCACTTTGTACCCTTCCCCCCATCTTAGAGGAAAAGTCTTCCCTGGGCTCTGTACAAGGCCTGCTGCTTCTACTTCTCCAAAGAAAAAGATTGTCCTTCTTTGCCGTTTTGTTTCTGGATTCCTCTTCTCATCAGCACTTTAAATCCACTTCCCACTGGCTTCTATTTGTCTTTTAAAATACTCTGAACTCCCCTATCACTCCTCCCATTTCCTGTCTCTGCTCACTGATAATGTTTGTCAAACAAGAGGCCTAGACCTCTCCTTAGTCCTCAGGAGAAAAGCCTTGTTCCCTGCAGCCCTGACCCTATCCCTCAAGAGTTGACACCTAGAGATTATTAAACCTGTTTGAATAGCCAACCCCAAAGGCCTTTTCTCAGCAGACTCCTTCAATTCAACTGAACAAACATACTTTTGTGCCCCTCACTGCTGGAGTAGAAAGGTGCCTAAGTTGCTGTCCCTGACCTCCCAGGTGGGGCTGGAGAGCAGATGTTATGTAATCAGGTCGTGCTATTGCTGAGCTGGCAGCTGTAAATTCTGTGCATCAGTACTCACCGATAAAGAATTATTGGATGAACAAACAAATAAAGGATTGAGCAAATGAATGATGTCTGAGGGCAGGCAAGGCAAGACGATTTACAGACAGGGCGATTGTCACCACATCGTGTTCCAGGTGGGAAGGTACGTGGGTGAGTGTTCTCTGAGTCAAACGTCTGGGAGAGGAAAGAGCACATTCCAGAAACACCTCCAGTGATGTGGAGGGGACAAAGGAGGGCAGGAGAGGAAAGGAAAGTGACGAAGGATAGAAAGGAGTTGGATTGCAGAGACACTGTGGATTCTCCTGTGTCTCCGGAGTTTGTTGGAATGATATCCTTTGGGCACTGGGAAGCTTTAGTATTGTTGACTTTCAAGAAGGGGATCGGTTGGTCAAAGTTGCGTCATCATTGTTATCGTCATCATTATATCATCATCATCATCAGGTTTTTGAGACGGTCTTAGAGTGTAGTGTAACCTGGACTTGAATTCACTACGTGGACTCAAGGGGCTCCTACTGCCTCCTCCTGAGTCGGAGGCCTCAGGCATGCATCACTACACCCAGCTCAGAACTGCATTTTCCCCCACAGCCAGATAGCTCTGGCAGCAACTGGCCGCCAGGAGAGGGCAAATTCACTTGGAAAGAGGGTATGGGAGAAGAGCAGGGGGCTGAAGATACAAGCCAGGGCGAGGCGGCAGTGCAGAAAGAGGAGCCCAGAGAGCTGGTTAATCTCCGGAGAAGCTTGTCACGCTGGCTTCCGGATATGAACTCAGCTGTTCTCATCTCAGAGGCGCTCAGGACCTCACTGGCACTGAGGATGGCTGTGGTACTTTTCGGGAGCCCTCGTCCTTTCTTTGAATGTCACTTCTTGGCTCCAGTGCAGATCCTCAGCCTGCTGGCACAGCTCCTTCACCCTGCTAGCATACACTTTCTAGCTTTCCCCTCTGACCTTTGGACTTTCCCAGAACAGAGCTGTGAAACAGACTTGCATGAGTCATTGTCATGGGATTTTGGTTTTCAGCTGAACTCATGCAGGCCCTCGTCTGGATCTTCTAGGTCTTCAGTGTTATAGACAAATTTCCTGCACCTTCTTTGTATTTGACCTCTTGGGTGACCTTTATAAATAATAATATAAATTGTGTCCTGTATGTCATTGTTCTCATTGCATCCCCTGACTACAACAACTTGTGTGGACATTTTGCTAAGCAAGAAGAATTTGAAGAAGAGGAAGAGGAAGAAGAGGGGGAGGGGAGGAGGAAGGGAGATAGAAGAGGGAGAATAAAGAGGAAAGGGAAGGGGAAAAAGAAGAAAAAAGGAGTAAGAGGAATGAGGAGAAGAAGAGGAAGAAAAGGGAAAAGAAAAAGAAAAAACAGGAGAAAGAGGAAGAAGGAGGGGGAAAGGGGAAAAAAGGAAGAGAGAGAGGGGAGGAGAGAGAGGGGAGGAGGGAGAAGGGAGGAGGGAGAGGAAGGAGGGAGAGGGGAGGAGGGAGAGGAAGGAGGGAGAGGGGAGGAGAGAGAGGGGAAGAGGGAGAGGGGAGGGGGGAGAGGGGAGGAGGGAGAGGGGAGGAGGGAGAGGGGAGGAGGGAGAGGGGAGGAGGGAGAGGGGAGGAGGGAGAGGGAGGAGGGAGAGGGAGGAGGGCGAGGGAGGAGGGAGAGGGGAGGAGGGAAAGGTGACCCTCCTGTATCAGTCTCCTAAGTGCTGGTCAGCACCGCCAAGCCTGACTTCTAAATTTAAATGTAGAATCTTATAGGATTCACACTCCACACTTTTCCTTCCTTGAAGAGGAGAGAGGATGGTTGCAGTTTTGATAGCTTCATGGTTAAGAGCACGGGCCCTCCAGGTAGACAGCTTGGCCTATCTCATTTCCTTTTTTGCATTTTAGTAAACTTATTGGAGTGTTCTTCATACAAAAAAAAGTATGTGAATTGGTGGTAACCCCATGTGGTTCTGGAGCTTTATATGAATAGGCCGGTTGCTTTTGTAATTGGCTTCTTTTGTTCAACATTTTGTTCATGTTGTCTGATAGCAGTGATTTGAGGACATTCAATGCTGGATGGTGTTCCACTGAGCATGAATTTACAACAATTCATTTATCCTTTCTAGTAGTGACAGACACTCGGGCGGTCTGCAGTCTCTTCTACAGCGAGTGCTTCCATGACACGCTTGGGGTGTCCTTGGGAATGGAGTGATGCATGCTGGGATGGCTGAGGTTTAATCTTTGCTTCATAGCACTTATATGACCCTGAGCACTTTATTTCATCTACCTGGCCCCAGTTTCTGGAAATACAAAATGAAGACAATAATACCCTGTGGGGTTCTTCTGAGGTTTATAAGACACTCTTAGAACACCACTAGGCCTTTAGAAAGGCTTTGATAAGTATTAGCTATGACTGTTCCTACCTTTTTTATGGTAACTTTTCAGTCTCTCTTGCTGCCTCCTCTTCCTTCTCTCAGGCTTCACGCTAATTGGTTTGCTTTTCTCTCTCAACACTTACCCGTACCCTATGGCTTCTACTGTCTTGTATGTGGATAGCTTTGCAATAAAGTTTCCTTATGCATAAAAAAAGCATAAGGCCGTACTTCTCTAGAATACTTGATATCTCCTCTACTCACCAATCCTCCTGCTTTTGAATCAAGATGGAATATTTGCTCTTTTCCTTGAGTGTGTGCTACCATAATTTCAACAGACCTGAATCAGACTCGCGCTCCTACACGCACACCTTGGAATTACCTTGAAACCATCTCCAACCCTCCCTTCTCCCTTGCACCCTGTACTTAATCTTCAGGGAACTCACCCGCCCCACATACTGATCACGGTGCCCGTTGAGACAGCCACATATCCAGCCATTCCTGCTCCCCCAATGTCATCCCCCACTTCTTCATGGGTTCTCTCTACTCCTCTACTGTGTTCACATACAAGACAGCTCAATAAACTAAAGTTAGACACCTTTTTCACTTTTTTTTTTTTTTGAGGCAGAGTTTCACTGTGTAGTTTGGGGTGGCCTTAAACTCATGGTGATCCTGCTGCCTCAGCCTCCTGGGTTCTGGGATTACAGCTATGCCTGCTACATCCAACATCAGACTCTCCTTTGGAGTTATTCCAGGAGGTCCCACCTGAAACCCCCAAATTCAGACCAGCAGTGCTCTTTATCGGGTCATCACCATTTACCTGACATTTGTGCTGAAAGCCTGGGAGGTGGGGGTTCAGAGCCCTGCACCCCAGCTTGCAGCTCCACTGCCTCAACCCTTCCAGGAGATAAGAACCAGTGGCTCCATTGCCTCCAGCCCACCAGAGACCTCTCCGGCAACTCCTCTGCCTAAATCCCACTGTTCAAGACTGTGGGTAAATCCTTCTGGGGAGCACAGCAGAGGATCCATCTCTCTAGTCAGCTGTCCATGTCCTAATTAGGCCTGCCCTTTGGCTTTAGCCTGGACACAACAGACCTAACATGAACCCGGGCTGCTATGTTTGTCCTCCATTCTGGGGTTTTGGTGTTCATGTGGGGGATGCTCCTTCGGATCTCGGTCCCCTCCTTCCCACTGGATACTCCTGGCTCTGGCCCATGGTGGGAGGAACTGCCTCTACCCCTCTGGGACAGTCTCCAAGGGTGCCTCCTCTGTAACCTGTCTCAACTTGATTTCCAATCCTAGCTCAAGCAAAATGACTCATCTTTTTTCTGTAAAGTGGCCAAGGCACATTATAAGCGAGATAATGGCTCTCTTTGGCCAGAACATGGTTTGTGCAATTTTCAGATTGTCTCTGACCTTGACTGCTTTCTCCAGAGTTCAGATAAATGGGAAGAGGCCCTCTATAATCAGGCCTTTTTTGTCCTCCACTCTCCTCCCTCCTCTGTTCGCTCTGCTGTACCTCACAACAGATAATGGCTCAGCTCCCACCCCATGCCAGCCTTTGGCCCCAGACCCTCCCTCTCAAAAACACTTTGATCACTTAAACAAACTCCCAATCTCGTGTCCTCACCTCACATCACCCCACTCAGTCCTCTCCCTTAACCCCCCTACCCTAGCCATAAAAGACAGCTCAGTAAACTGGACTTGCGCTCTCCTTTGGAATTTGTTAATTATTTTTCTTGTTATTGAGACAAAATACCCAACATTCACAAGTTAGAGGAAGAAAGCTTTATTTTGGCTCAGTTTGTACAGGTCAGCTGGCTTCAAGGCAGGGAAGCAGGGCAGAGAGGCATCACAGAGAAGAAAGTTCCCAGCAGAGCAGGCAGCAGCAGAACAACCCCATGGAGCCTCCCTTTCTCTCTCTCTCTCTCTCTCTCTCTCTCTCTCTCTCTCTCTGTCTCTGTCTCCTTCTCAATAGGGTCTTGCTATGCAGTTCAAGCCAGCATGTACTCACTATGTAGCCTAGGACTTGCTGTGATCCTCCTGCTTCAGCCTCCAGAATATGCTGGGATACAGGCATTGTCCTCCATACTTGGATCTTTTCCCTTTTATCCCATCCAAACTACAAGACTTTTGGGTAGCACTACCCACATCAAGAGTGGGCCTTCCCATTACCCACTCCCAGAACTATGTAAATCCAATTAGTGGTCTAATTTAGTTATCACACCCTTAATTCACACACCCTTAATCAACACTCACACACCCTACTGGTTTAAAGCTTTCAATGATACAAACAGCCCACTGTGGCATGCATAGGTCCACCATCACTGCTTTAGCTCCAGCCACATCCAAAAAGCCCTGCCTATGAGCACATGAGGTTTTGGGAGAACATTTAGACAAAAGCTGTAACAAAATTATTCCAAGAGGTCCCATTCAGAAGCCCCAAATGTAGCCTGGCTGTCTCTTTACTGGGTCATCACCGATTACCTAACATTGAGATTAATCCCAGGGTCTTTCATAGGTAGACAAGTGCTCTACCACTGAGCTACATCCTTATCCCACATTTTTTGTTTCTGTTGCATTTTAATCTCATGGTCTAGTTCAGGACCTTATCACTTTATGCCTAAACTGGTGTAGAGTCTGCTGTCTCTCCTAGCTGACTCCAGCTCGCCTCCTCTAATGTACACTGAGCACTGCTTTCAGACTAACTGACCAAACTACACTCCACACCACATGATCACGGGTAAGGCAGATGACTTCCAGAATGGCAGAGTAGGTGATTCCATGAACTGTCCCCACTGAAGCAACCATAAGGTGAAAACCACTTGGAAATCAAAACTAGTTGAAAACCTCTGGAAATTGTGCTAAGGGCATTCAGGAAATCAATGCATTTTTATTCAAGAAAACCTACTGCGTCTCAGGAAGAACAACAAGAATCAGTGGCACTCAGACACTCCCTCCTTCCCACTCCATTCCCAGCAGGTGAGGCCAAGAACTGAGCTCCAGGTGAGACAGGCTGATAGATCCTGAGGCCCACCCCACAGGTGGATGCTGATTCACACAGATGTGTAAAGAACCCTTTCAAGTCTAGTGAAAGGGAAAGAAGCAATGACACATGCTGAACCCTGGAAACATCAAGTGAAAGACAGTTACCCAGTGTATTATCCCATTTATGATATGTCCAGAGCAGACAAACCTATAGAGACAGAAGGTAGACTTGTGAGTCCTGAGACCTGGGATCAGAGAGCGAATGTTCTAGGAAAATGGGAGGAAATGCTAATGGGTAAGGTGATTCTTTTTATTTTATTTTTGTCAAATGATGAATGAACCCAGGGCCTCATGAATACTAGGCAAGCTCTCTACCTCTGAGCTACAATTCCAGCCCTTTTAAAAATGTTTTATTTTGAGACACTGAGGTGCCCATTGACCTTGAACTCATGATCCTCCTGCCCCAAACTCCCAAGTAGCTGGGATTACAGGTGTGCACCACCATACCCAGGCAAAGAAAAGTCTTTTTAGGGTAATGAAAATGTTGTAAAATCAATTGTGGTTTTGGTTGCACATCCTGTGCGTATATTAAAAACCACTGATTTGCACATTTTAAGTAGGTAAAATGTATAGTACATGAATTATATCTCTGTAAGGCTGTTAAAAATAATCACGATAACACTATACAGTGGATCCTGTAGTGTTTTATATGCATTATTTCATTTTTTCAATGTTACGAGGTAGCTATCATTTTCTCTATGTTATTGATAAAGACAGTGAGTCTTAGGTCTCTTCTCCAGGAAAACAAACAGTAAACATCACACCGCCTGGAGTTGAGGTCAGATAGATTCTTTGTTTTACAACATATTGCATCTATTACTTCTTTTTCTCCCCTTTCCTCTTTTTAATTTTTTATTTTTGTGGTTTTGTTGAGATATGGTCTTTTAATTTTCTGAGATAGGGTCTTGATACGCAGTTTAAGATGGTCTTGAGCTCACCATTTAGCCCTGGCTGGCTTTGAACTCACAGCAATCCTCCTGCCTCGGGCTCCTGAGCACTAGGATTACAGGCAGACACTTCCACTTCTGGTTAATTGCTTCTAATTGCTATATTTTAATTACTAACTAAAGGATAAATCTAATTCCTTTCAATTTTATTCAGTAAACATTATTGACTCCCTACTACAAGGCAGGCCTTGGGTTTCCCATAGTAGATGAGGCTGTACCGTGATTGAACTTGGAAAATAATTCTCTTGACAAAAAAAATACAACCTTTTTTTGTACTGTGGTTAAAATACATGGAACATAAAAATTACCCTCTTAAGTATCTCTAAATGCACAATTCACTGGCATTAAGTACATTTACATTGTTGAGCAAGCATCACCACCAGCTTCTCTGGAACTCTTCCACCGTCCCAAAGGGAAACTCTGTACCCAATAAGTAGGAGGTCTCCATTGCCAGCTCCTTGTACTGCTATTCTACTTTCTATTTGATGGTTCCAGGTTCCTTATATAAACAGAATAAAACCATAGTTGTCTTTTTGGCTCACCCACGGTGTAGCATGTCAACTCTGTGTTCCTTCTCGATGCCAGTATTCTGTTGTGTGTGTGATTACAATGGTATGTACAACAGTAGGTCACCCATTCCTCCATCGGTAGACGCGTGGGTTGTTTCCTTCCTCTAGCAATTGTGAATAATGCAACCATAAATATTGGTATGCAAATATCTATTTGGTTTAACTTTTTAGATGCTGTGGCTTTATGTAGATGTTAGCTGATTTTAAAGAATGTGGAAGAACATTTGTAACTTTAATAGTTGTGACCTGAATTTAATGTTACCAGAATGATTATAATCAGCATATTAAAGCTGAAGTATCACAGATATTATTGCCTCAGTCCTCGGGTTTTCTCTACCTTGGCACGTGATATTTGAGGCCCCAGTAGAGAAACACTGGTTTAGGAAGAAATTCAATTCATTTTCTAAATTGTTTATTGGTATAATGTAGACAGACACAATGATCACATTCATCATAGGGAATTTGTACCTGTACATGCTATATCTTGATTCTTCTTTTTTCCCATTCCCCTCCCCTCTCTTCAACCCCCCTTCCCCTCCTTATTTACAAAAGCTTTGTTTCCACTTTACCCTTTTATTATTTTTTTCTTTTCCTTTTCTTTCCTTCCCCCTCACTTCTCCCTAGTTCCCCTTTTCTTTTGAAGAATTTCTTCCTGCTTCACAACACCTATCATATATTTTGGTCCCTATTTATACTTTCAGTTTCTCATGCCAGAGGGATGATGTGAACATGTGCATCCAATTTATTTCACTTACGACAAGTTCCCAAGGCGCATCCCTTTACCTAGCAATGTCTTACTTATCCTTCTTGATGGCCGAGTAGTACTCCACGGCACTAAAAAAAACCCTACATCTTTTTTACCCATTCCTCAGTTGATGGGCATTTGGTTTGTTTCCAAGATTTAGCTATTACAAACTGTGCTGCTATAAACATATAAACACATGCACCATATAAAACATGGTACACATATCACTGTGGTATGATGCTCTTAATGATGTTCAGTTTAAAAAGTGAGTCAGATTAATTAAATTTTTAATAATGGAGCAAAGAGAGCTGGGGAAACAGCTCAGCAGCAAAACTCCTGCCTGGCAAGTGCAAGGTCCTGAGTTCAGTTCCTCACACCAAAAAACCCCACTACTGACTAGAGATTTAGCTCAACAGCATAAGCGCCTGCTTGACAACCATGAGGTTGTGAGTTTGCTCCCCGGTACCACCAAACAAACAACACCACAATTAAATAATGCAGCAAAGGAACACAGAGACAGACCCAGAATTATGACAGTGGTATACAGATGCCAGGCGTTGAGATGCGTGTCAGCACTAGGTGTGGATACCCAAGTGCCAGGTGACTAAGATGAAGCGTCAAACCTAGACGAAGATACTTGATGGTTCTGTACTGGCCCCACCCATCCATTCCTCCCTCTTACTGATTGTCCCTCGGACTCTGCTCTGGTGTTCATTTACTCCAAGGTCTCCGTTGTGTTGTTCTAACCCTGAAATGCCACCCACTCCCACCCAAGGTCAGCCCCATGGATCTTCAAGGTGTAATTCAAACCTCTGTGAATCCAAATCAGAAGACAATGCTCCTTTTTCTGCGAAGGAATTTATGACACTGGTTGTACTCTGTTGCTTCTTGCTTGGTCCTTTGAGCTCTCTCATCAGTGAGCTCCCCTTTGTCCTGTATTTGTGACTGTGAAAGGATGAGACTTTGCTTTATGATTCTGTCTCTCAAGTACTGTACGTCTTGCTCAGTAAAAATATTTACGGTCTTGTTAACTTAAATGTATGATAAAACGAGCTAAGGGTATCTAAAAGGATGTAAAGAGCTTAAAAATAGATCAATGCCATAGATTTACACAGGAAAGGGTATGCAGTGCACTTATTTAATGAATAAGTTTTACTAGCTCCTTTGGAATTAATAGCATGAAGAATTCAACTTTTATTGCTGTAATTAAGGATGACATCAAGAAGAGGAATGCATGGTGACCAAGAAGCCACGTTTAGTCAACCACCTGACAATCCACATGTATCTGATTAAAAGACTAGATTTTTTTTTTTTAAGACAAAGCCTTGCTAAGCAGTCCAGGCTGGCCTTGAACTCACTAAGTAGCCCAGACTAGCCTTGAATTTCTGGTCCTCCTGCTTCAGCCTCCTGACCATTATGGGCATGTGTGCCCAGCTGTAACACCTTTCCACCAGCTTGTAGGTGTATGTTTGTGTGTTTTGTGGGCACCTTCAGGGTTGGGCCCTATGTATGAAAATATAAAAATTATCATAACATGTACTACCCAAATTGAGACTATTTGAAAATCATTCCAACATAGTATTAAATTTTTCCAGGGCTGTCCATTTCACAATTTTATTATAGACACACATACAGGTTTAAAACACCAGCCCAGACAGTAGACAAGGTCATTTTTCATCATCATTTTCATTGCCCAGCAAGTAGATTTTTTCCTGTGACAAAAGGAGCCAAACCCTTGAATTTTATGGTAGCTCGTCCTCCTGCATGCAGAGACTTGGAACTGCTTAACAGGCTTAATGTGTATGATCAGTGGGAAGCTAGCCAGGACTCCTGGGCACAAGGCATTCTGAACCTACTTCCTGGACTGCCCACAAGCAGCACTGAGTGTGACAATAAACTGACAATATTGGATTTCTTGGTCTGAATTGTTTCAGGCCGTCAGAGGAATCCAGGCTGAGCATCCAGGCTGCAGCTTTTCATTCTGTCATTCTCGGAGGCTTAACCCTTCCCATCGCCCTCTCAGTGATTATGTTGATGAGCTGTAATCTCACAAAACCTCGACTCAATCCTCTGAACCCTGTTTGGATAAGGATAATCCAAAGGAAAATTTCTCCCACCAGGTAGTGGATTATTGCAGTTCAAAAAAAAGCCTGCGTATGTTGGGGCAGGGTGTGTACAAGAACTCTTTCTACTTTCTGCTCAAGTTTATTATAAATCTAAAACTGCTCTGAAAATTAGGCATATATATATATATATATATATATATATATATATAATCATGATCATTTCTTCCAAGGGACAAAACTTAGAAGATGAGTTAGCATCATGGAAGAATGTTCTTAAATGGGGTTTCATCATAATGGCAAACATTCATTACAAGCTAAGTGCATGGCAAGCACTGTTGAGGTATTTTACATGTAATAACTCATTCACTACTCCCAGGACCCCAGGAGGGGAGTGCTTGCCTGGCATCTACATTTCACAGAAGGAAGTACTGTCCTGCCCAAGGCTGCAAGGATAAAGAGGACTGAAACCAAGATTCCAGCCTTGGCAGCAGAGGCTCTAGACCTGATTGCTCTCACTCATTTCCTGAGGATGCAGAGTAATGGACAAAGCAGTGGCATTGGTGATTTTGCCCGAAGAAAATAACCAGGGCACAGGGTATGCCGGACCACTGCTCCCTGCTGTCCTGAGGGTAACCAAGGGCTCTCACGTGTTAGTAAGTCCTGCAGGTAGGCTCCACTGACTCACAGTCAGTTCTGCTTTAATGAAGTCCTGGAGCCTTAGCCAACCCAGCGTGTGAGCAGGGGCGCCTTCTCCCCTCTTCTCTTTGTAACAAGCTCTCTTGTGCTTTCAGCAATGTACTTGACAGTCACATCCCAGCACCTGGTTGTCCTAGACTAAAGCTTCCCAAATCCTCAGTCCTAACAGGCTACTAACCTCAAGAGGCAAAAGGACAGCATTCTGAGTCCTAAATGGCCTCCCACAGAAGTGCTTACAGAATGAAAAACAAAAATCTATATGATTAAACAGAATATGGCAAGAGCCACAGCAGAAAAGCAAACAGAAACCAGAGACAAATATAGGACATTTCTGTGCATTGAAAAATGAAAGTGGATCATTCAGCCGCTAGAGCTGCTCTTCCCTCCCCTGCCTAGATTTAGTTTGCATCTCTTTTTGAACCTCCATGACACAATTATGTTTTGAGAATTCCTGAACTGGAAAGACATCCTTTTCTAAAACTCTTGGCTGAATCTGTGCTTCTGAGATGCAGAGAAAAGTCCATTTGCACAATGGTGAGCCCATATGCAGTTCACTCCACACAGCTGCTTTGGGAGACTCTGGATCAAGCCAGAGAACTCATCTCAGATCTCAGGAGCCATTTCTTGTTTTCCATTAGCAAACTCAAGCAGGAACAAACCTTACTTATCTCAGATGGTTTCTCTTGCATGCAGGCACTCAGCCATGCATACGGCCACCAAGCAACTGTAAAAAACCAGAACATCATGGATCAGAACTGTGGTGCACATCCACACGCATACACAGACGCCCCACAGCCCTAACTGGCAACACATCTATTTAAAAATTATTTTTAATCAACAAAAATTGTATGTATTTATGGGATACAGCACCATGCATGGGATACATGCATACATAGTGAAATGGCTACATCAAGCTAAGCAACATATGGATCCCCTTACATGCTTATCTGGTAGCAAATCTAAGCTCTTTTCTGGAAGTCAAAACTGTTTTAACAGTCAGGAGTATAGGGTTCCCTCACTAAGATCTTTTGTTATGAAAACCCAGTTTTTTCTTTCCTAAGGTAGAAGAGAAGTATAGAGGAACCAATGCTAAGAGGAAACCAGCTAGGTATACGGTAATAGCAAAGGATTCTTTCTCTTTCTTCATTCTAATGAGTCATGAAGATGGGTTCTTTCAGAGGTCAACACAAAAAGCTGGAACTCAATTCAGCTCTAAGAGACTATTTCTGTCCATGCTTTGAGATATCCACACCTTCAGAGTGAGGAATGGGCTTCAAGGAGTCTGACAGAGGAGTTTCAGGCAGTGATTTCTGATCTAGGGCTGACCAGCCTGAAAGGAGGTTGTTTGAAACCTGAGACAGTCCATTTATTTTTTTATTTTTTTTATTGTTACAATCCTGAAGTGTGTGTTGGGGGAAAAATGTTTGCATTGCTTCAAATATCACTTCCCCTGTCCAGCTGCACGGCTCTCCATTTTGTCTCCTGCTCCGTCTCTTATAGCCTCATCGTGCCTTGATAGTGTGTCCCTGTGCGCAGTCCAGGAATTGTATTTCACGTTACTCAAGTGTTCTATTCTTAGGTAAGCCCATGCAAAAGCAGTCTCAAGCTCATAGAATTTTAGAACCGCTTGAGGGATAAATCAGTCTTGCCGAATGCCTATTGAATACTAGAAGCGTTAATCTCATCAGCTACTATTTCTCCCCAGTTGCCAAATGCGATGGAGAATACAGAGAGGTTAAGTGCCTCAAATTCTCGATCCTTCTGCCTCAGCCACCTAGAGTGCTGGCCTAACCCTACTTTATTCCAGGTGGCCTCTTACTGGCAAGGATGAAGACAGACTGAAAGGACAGTGAGCCAGAAGCTGAGGTCTAGACGGCTGCATATCCTCATGCCCTTCCCCAGCCAGAAGGACTCTGCTGCCACATCCTTTCATCTCCCCCTGTCCTGGAGAACCACTACCTAGCCTCTCTTCTTCTCTCTTTTTTTTTTTTTTTTTTTTTTTTTTTGTACTGGGGACTGAACTCAGGACCTCGTGCTTGCCAGGCAAGTGCTTATGCCACTGAGCTAAACTCCCAGCCCAATCTCTCTTCTCCTTTTTGACCCCAAGAATACCACACTGTGTCCCGGTCTAGAGATGCCAGTCCTTCGGTCTGGATCCATCAGAACTCCACAGATGAGCTACCAACCAACCTTCCTCTTCCCATTCCCAGAGAATACCTGATCTCACCTAATGCCCCCCGCCCCCAGCTTGCGGTCACAATCGCCCCTCTTCAGCCTTTCAGCATCAACACAAAACAACTCCCATCCTCTAACCCTGCTCCCTTTTTCCCCGCCCCCTCCGGGCGGACCTTACCCAATAGCATCTTGGCTCAGGGGACCAAAGACGTCAAAAGCAACCAATTGTCGAAGAACTGTCCTTTATGGACGCCGGTCTCCATTCTGAGGAGCAGCTCTGCTGACCAATGGACTGCCAACAAGGTGCAAAGAAAGCGCAAGGGCTAGTGAGTAGCACTGGAGCTACCCAATGAACAGGCGGGTTCCGGTGGTTAGGGGCGTAGCAGAGTCGGTCGCTAGGGGCGTGGCAGCAGTTGCCTGGGCGGGGCCGGTAGCGGCGGGAGACGCTCAGGCCAGGGGTTCCGGCTGCATTTCCATGAGCGCAGCCGGCAGCCGCGGAGCTGCGGGGACCTGACTGTGGGCGAGCTGGGCAGCTGTAGGCATCCACGTTCAGGTAAAGCCACTGTCGAGCGAGTTGCGAGGGCCGGACATCGTGCCCAGGAGCTGTCGGGCCCAAAACCCAAGCCCGCGGTCTCCAGTGTGGCCCGGGCCGTCACCCCGCAGGCTGCGCGTCCGGGGTCCTCGAGGGCTCTTAGGGGGGCTGTCTCTTGGCGCCGCAGGGGTCCCCAGGGCGGGCTTGCTCAGCGACTAGGGGAACCCGGACGGCGGGGGATACGCCTTCCGGAAGGTCCTTTGTCCCCTTGTGTTCCGAGAGCTGAGGTGGGGACAGCCCCGACCGCGGCCTCCCGGCGGCCATCCCGGCCCCCGTCGTGCGCACTCCTGGGGCCTTCAGGGATCGAACTCGGGGGTCTGCGGGCCCAGGCTCGCAACCAAGATCCAAGGTCCTCAGCTGACCGGGAAGGACCTCGGGGCCTAATCACAGCCCCGGAAATTCCAGGAGTCTCTGCCTTTGGGGGCACCAGGGGCGCACCCGGGACCATCGTGTTCAAGTTGTAGGGAAGCAGCTCGGAGGCTTAGTGAGCAACCCACTCGGAGGCTTAGTGAGCACGGCCCACGCGGTGACACTGTTCTAGGCTGTTCGTGGGCTTCCCACGGCGAGAGCTGTCCAGCAGCTCTGGAGGCGATCTGTCCGCCAGGCCATCAGCCAGCACCGCGACCTTGGAAATGTCCAGGCAGGGCCCAGCCAGATGACAGCCACCTGTCAGGGATGCTTGGGAAAGACTCCCAAGGGAGGAATGCATGATCCATCTGTAAGGCTCTTCTCCACCCACTGAGGCACTCTGGGTTCCATCTAATGCCTACATGGGGGCAGACACCTCAAAGGGGGGGGTCCATTAAGTTCGAAGTGGGTGTTAAATTCACCCATGATAAATTCCGAAGTTTCAGCTCTCAAGTGTGGGTGTGAACAAAGAGAATGGATGCTACCAAAAGATATACCAAAAGATAAATAAGCCAAATGATTTGTTTCAGCACCATAAAAGGCCTTAATTTAAACTACTGTGGATTTGGTCTTCCTAATTCCTCTATTTCGGTGGCAACCGTTTGTCAGTTTCATCTGTGTTCTAGAAACCAAACTCAGAGGTAGTTTCCAGGAACAGGGTGGGAAGAGGGACCTCCAGAGTCTGCAGGTTTGGCAGAGTCAGCACAATTAGTGCCCAGCACATTTCAAGGGCCATTTGGTTGCAGTCTTATTAAGCAGAATCCAAAAGAGGGACAGTCTATTTCCCCCTCTTCATTACCTTCTGTCATTTGCCTGCACAGAGAGGACATGAATTTCTGAAGGTCAGAAGGCAGAAAAAGAATCTTAACATCACTTGTTGCCTGAGGATGAATTAACCTTTAAGTAACCAGTCAGAAAGCAGGCCAGTCTGCATAGCGCTGATTGTCGGCATGTGCTTTTTTGACATTTTTAGAGCCAAAGACCTGAGATAGAGCTCACCCAGTTCAACCTTCTCAATGCATAGGCAAGGAAACAGGCCAGTGCTCACAAGGCTGGCTGGTCAGCACAGAGCCATGACTAAGGGTTGATTTTTTAAAAATCATATATTTGGATAGCAATCTCTCATTTTCTCAGTGTTTAAGATTTGGGGGAGAGGTTGGGAGCACAGATTTTGGTATCTGAGTACCTGGGTGTAAGTCTTAGACCTGCTTTTACTTAGCTGTGTAACTTTGGGTGTTAGCCTCTCTGTGAAACAAGAATGAGATGCTACTCTGGTTAGGAAAGTTTTTGCAAAGTGCACGAATTATTATATTGGAAGCATTTAGAACAGTGCCTACTGCATAGTAACCACTATAGATTTTCCGATTAGACTGTTGTTACCTTTTAATACCACTTTTTCCCCCATATCTATCCCCCAGTATTTTTCCATCTTCCTTTGGCCCCAAATCATTAAACTTATCCTAGATTTCATTTTAGTGTAGACATCTGTGGGGGTCCACAAGTCACACTGTATTTTATTTCCACTGCCACTAAACTACATCCCGAGCCCTTTTTATTTATTTACTTATTTTTTGAGGCAAGGTCTGAGTTCCTCATGCTGGCCTTGAACTTTCAATCCTCTTGCCTCAGCCTCCTTGGTAGCTGGGTTTACACATATAAGTCACTACACTTGGCTGCATTTTATTTTTTATGTAGTTTTCTCTTTTTTAAAAATTGATTTTATTGATATACTTTTGATATACATAATGATCACATTCATCATAGAGAATTTCTTCTTATTTAATCAGATAATTCAGTTTCTCTGTTAGTCGTTCCCTTGTGATTACTCTTTTTAGATGGGAATTTTTAAAAATTATCTTTAAAGGGGATGAGAAGGACTCTCTCCAAGTGATAAACAGAGTCTGTGATGATATTTATCTCCACAACAGCCTTCCAAATATGTGCAGCCTTCCTCCCCAGTTGTCAGTGTAAGGCAGCTTGATTATAAATGGATGAACATTTTTAGATTAAGATTTCATGAGCCACTGTATTAAGTGCTTTTCAGAAGTTCAGGGATCGTATGTCAAATGCATTTAAGCAAGTTCCTTAGTCATTTAAGTAGGGGGAGCAGCGGCAGGGCCTGCCTGGCCTGGTAGAAAGAAGCATGTGACGAGTTCTGGCTGGTAATCTAGCTTGTCACTGGCTTATCTGCATTTTGCCTGTTCTCTTCCAGAGCTTGAAATAAACCAAATGGCAAGTGCAAGGGAGAATTCTTTTCCCCTCCCTGCTAGCTGGAGAAGGTCCCATTCTTCCCTTTCTACTTTCACTTTCATTCCCTGACTGGTTTTGATAGTGGGCCCCTCAGCTGGTCAGCTGGCTCCCTTCCGCTGAAGGGATGCCTGTCACCTTTTATTTTTGTGCAGAAATCCAGTCCCCTTTGCTTGTGCATTCCTTGTTTTCTTTTAACCTGTGAACTTCATTGAACCAAAGATGATCGCTTTTTGTTTTATTTTTGTATTTTTTTATTGTAAGGAGAATAAAACAAAACAAAACAGAACAAAGCAGATCAGAACAATGCAATCAACATAGGATTTCAAAACAACAGGAAATCAACAGTGGTTATCATAATGTCTCTTGTTTTCTTCAAAATAGTTGTCCACATCTTCACACGTAATAAATTCAAACAAGACAAGAATAAAACCGTTCAAAACCATTCAAAACAAAACAATAAAAGCATTACAGGCCTTCAAAACCAGACAATAGGAAAATAACAATGGCTACCATGTTTCTTGTTCTCTTCAAAATAGCTGTCCATAACCTTCACAGATACTGAAATGAAATAATACAAAACAGACTAAAGCCAATCAAAACAAAGAATAAAAGCATTCCTGGACTTCACAACAAGATGATGGGAAATCAGCAGTGGCTACTATAATGTCTCCTTTTCTTCAAAGCAGCTGTTTATACCATCACACATAAATAAAATCAATTCTTGTAAACTTTTGGAGAAGTTCTAGGCATGTATTGATCACACCTTTTCCCTTATTTTTCTCAAGAGCTGGTTCTGAGTTTCAGCTTTTTGTTTAAGCGGTTGCCTGTGTATTGATGTGGGCTCTTTCTCACAGTGCTTTGGCAGAAGGGCTTCTTATTTGTTCATATTCCTCGCTTCATCCTTTCCCACATTTCTGCCAGGAATCCTAGGCAGGGCCCACATGCAGTAGGTACACTGCTTCCCACTCGCCATGCTCAGAGCTCTTGCCCAGAGAACAACCCTTTTCTGGTCCTTTGGAAGTGAAGGGAAGCGTCTGTCTTATTTTTTGCCTAAAATCTGGCACTGTGAATAGCCCTGGCAGAAAGACATTTCCAACCTAATGAGAGTCCTGCGTGGTGCCCTTACCTACTCCTTACGATATTCCGATTCTTGTTGGGGAATGAGTTTGGAGCCCTCTTTGACCAGCTGAAGACTGTAGATGTCATGGGGTGTGAGGTGCTTTAGCCTTTCCGTCTCATCTTGGGCTAAGCTGACCCGATGAGAAGTGCAGTGGAAAGGCAGGTGCCCCCGACGTGGTCTGGCATGGGTTCCAGTGAGTGATCAAGGCCATCCTTAACCCCTCTGCTTCCAGTCCTATATGGATACACAGGTGCTGACATTATTTCCCTAAGGATCCTTTTCCTATGTACAGATTTATTCTTGTGTCTTGTTTCCAGGGCATTGTATTTGGGGATTAAAGGTTCTCTGTTTACAAAATGGCTGATGTGGACAGCTGCAGAGCCCTGCAGGTCCCTGTGAAGTGTGTGTGCAGCTCCTAACCCAGGGACCACTCTGATCTTTTGTGGTAGTTAAGTAGCAGACAGGTGAAGACTTGATTAAAGAATTGGAATATTGAAGCCCTTAGCTTTGGGTGATTTTCTTTGGTTGTCTTTAGGTGGAGATTCGTTAAGTTCAGCCAAGCAAGTATTTGCTGTGTGCCAAGAGCACGGTCAACACGGTTGATAATAAGTGTTCTTGTGGTATAAAACGTGTTTTGTTTTAAAATCACTCATATTTTAAATGCATGTGTTCAATCAGATTTTGTTTTTCCAAGACAGCTAATACATTGTGTGATGAAAGAAAATATCTCAAAGGCACAAAAGGTCAGATAAGGAATGATCTCTGTCCATCCTTGCTCCCTGCCACTTGTTTTCCCCCTCAGAGGCAACCAGTGTCACTGATCCCTTCATCCTCCCGAGGTGGTCTGTGCACCTCGAATATATTTCATACATCCAGAACAAAGTTGTTAGGGAGTATTCTGCCTACCCATCCGTTTCACACAAGCAGTGGTGCGTTATGTGCATACTGCTTGGAACCTTGTTTCTTTTTTCCTTAAAGATTCTTGGCAGTGTGAAAAAGGCTTCTACATCACTGCTTATGAAGGCTGTCTATGTTGGATATTTGTTTTCTGTTTCTGAGGGTGCCGAGAAGCAGCCTTACTTAGGCAGCAGCTTTAAAATGGAGATCGTAAAGCATTTTGTGGCTGTTGGGGCACAAATGTTTTTCTTTTTTTTATTTTTTTCTTTTTTTGTCTTTTTCCTTTTTATCGGTACCGGGGATCGAACTCACGACTGCCTGCTTGCAAGGCAGGTGCTTATGCCGCTGAGCTAAACCTCCAGCCCCACAAATGTTTTTCTTTTCTGGGTTCTGCAGCAGGGGACTGAGAAGGGGTAAGGGCTGCTCCTCAAGGTCACAGTGTGGAGAGAGCTGGGCGTTGGACAGTGAGCAGCCAGGAGACCTGTGGCCCTCTGCCAGGATGTCCTGGAAGTGGTGGGTGGAGGGCTTCGCTGTTTGCTCTCTGGTCTCCACAGGAAGTCTCCTGGCCTCTCAGATGCCCATTTCCAGCATCCCTGTTGTGTCTGGCCCTGTATCTGCACGTCAGTACCCACTGTGTTGTCCTCACCTTTGGCCATCAGAGAGGAGCCCTGCTTTTTATCACAGGACTTCCTGTTTGGAGAGCATTATTAAGTGTCCCACCCCATTTTTTCTCTCAGCCCAAGAAAAAGGAGCTCTTGTACTTGCCCCTCCGTAAAATATCTTCCCCAAACCATGTATAGTTTTTTGCTCTCCTTGGAAGGAATATTTCCGAAGACCTCCAAATCACTTTAGCTCTTCCAAGGTGTGGCCAGCACCAGCCTTGCTAACAGAGGCTTTCATGAACACTAACTCTGAGACCAGTGTTCTGGTTCTTCATGTTGGAATCTCTATGGCTACACTTGTATTTAAATAACCCCATTGAGTTAAACATGGTCTCACAGTCTTTAGTGGCTCCCAGATGTTAACTGTGGATTTTGTTTTGTTTTGTTTTTCCTTTTTGAAAGTAGCTTAACTTTTATCTTGATTGTGTTTGCTTCGAGTCTGATTTAGAACCACCTTGAAATTGAATGTTCAGGGTGTTAGTCAGCTAGTCTAATCTAGAGACCTTACTTCCTGGGCTTGCTACGCGCTGGGCAGCCACAATGTCCTTCAGCAACACCACAAATGCTATGCTTAGAAGAGCACAGCTCACACTATGCTGTTGCTTATACTCTTTTCCATCTCTCCTAGGTAAAACATTGGGGTGAGAAACAAAACAAAAATAAAAAACAACCACCTGGGGCAGGGATTTAGCTCAGTGGCAACACTGCCTGGCAAGAGTGAGGTCATGAGTTCAATCCCCAGTACCCTCCCAAAAAAAACCAGTTGCCATATTTTTTGCCTAGTTATTGTAGGCGTGTATTGGTGTACCATTTACTTAGTCATTCCAGTGAGAACACTAAAAAACAAAAATCAGGAAGTCCAACATCGGATTGTTACAATTTTAATTTTCAAATAAAGAAATACAGAAGCCCTGGCATCTCTCATCACCCCCATTTCATTTAAGAAGAAATGTTTCAGCATCCAGAATGTTTGAAGGTCAGTATCTCAGAAGAAAGAGCACCTTCTAAACAGGCAGTATGGAGCCTGGTAAAGGCTGAGTTAATGGCCATTGAATTGTGGCATTTAGGAGGCCTAGAAGGGAAAATCCTATTCAGGGAGGGGCTTTACATTTTCAGCTGCTTTAGACAGTGATGGCTGTGCTCTTGCTGGGAAGCCGGGCCATTTCAGTTAGTGGGAAGAACCTGCCAGTGGAACTATCTGTTGGAATCTTGTTTCCATTGTTTTGAGGAAGTGTGGACTACACAGAGATATGCAACTAGAAATTGCTCTTTGGCTCCTTGAGCTCCAGATTTGTTCGTGTGTGAAATGCTGTGCTATGGCTGTTAACAACTGAGGAGTCAGAGGACGCTAAGTCTGGACCTCACCAACCAACTGGAATTAATAAGGCCCTGTGGCAGTTCTTTCAAAGCACGTGTTTAAACTTATTAAATTCATGATGTAGAATGTCAGGTAATGATTCAGATTGTTTTTGAGATACAATATGACTTATCATTCATGACCCCAGGACGGTTTAATCTCTTTCTTACAGCCGTATCACGTTCTCCTTGTGCTAAGGAATTCCCTGCCCAGGGTCCACGGTACATTCTTGAGATCCTTGGATAGATAAATATTAGATAGCTATTATCCTTATTAGATAAGGGATGCGCACACTTTTCGGTTTCATGTTAAATGGAAGCATTTTGAAGGACTGCCCTGGAATACTGGGATACTAATACTGATGTTACCAGGGTCTGCCCACGTGACCTCAGTGTCCTTCCTTCGTGAAGTTCTGATGAGTTGGAGCCAGGCAAACTCCAGAGTGGGCTGAGCACAGAAGTGATGCACTGGCATCAAATGAAGCTGGATGACAGCTCAGCGCACGGTGCAGATGCGAGCTGCAGCAGGTGTCCCAGGAGAGAAGAGTGGCAGGAGAACGGGGTTGGCATACCTGCGCCCAGTGGCCTAGGCTCTCAGGACTCAAGGGGCCCTGGGAGCGTGAGGCCACACAGACTTTGTCAGCAGGCATGGCGGGCTTGAAAAGTCTTATTCTCATTACATCAGTGTGGTTCATCAGAATTTCATTGTTTGAGAAATTTTCCGCATGCCTGTTTGTAAATATGCTTTAGTCTCCATAACTGTAAAAATGCTGCAGAAGTTTATTTTTGATAAATAATAGATAAAAGTAATTCAATTTAAATTTAAGAATTTTAATACCAAGTGATTTAACCAAGGGGATCTGGCAGGACTAGTGTTTCCCCTCAGCACTGGCCAGTAGGTTTCTAAATTTGACAGACCCCAGTGCAGGAACCTGGAAGGCTGCAGTGTCTCTGATGTGTTGAGCATGGCTCTTTTTCACATGCCAAACTCTAGAAATCTTGAGTGCAAATGAAGGGTTAGTTGGCTTCATAGGGTTTTTGCCTTAGGGAGATCCTGTTTGTTTAGACCTGGAAAGTGTTGACATGATTCAGAGAGTTTGAGAAACACTCCCAAGTAGAACAGCAAAAATTATGGCTAGGTTTGGGAAAGGTGTTTTATGGAGGCTGTGTGCACACACAGCTAACACTTACTGTTCAACACTAATGGGATAGGGCCTTCCCAAAGCGATTTATTTTTGGATTGTGCAATAAAGTTTATTTATTGATATTTGTATGATCTGAATATTTACCAGGGTGGTGCAACTGGCAGCAATCCAAAGCTTATTTAGTGTCAGACAACTTCACCGCAGCTGAAAGTTTGGGGGTGAGCTTGGACTTCAATGGCTGCCAATATTTGTCCTGATGAAAAGTAATCACTTATTCATTTATTATTTTTTATTATGAGAATTATAAAGGCATAAGAAGTACACAGTCAGGCCTTGTCACCATCACCAGCTTTACTGATAATCATAACTGGAGGAGGTTCCTCTATTCCCCAAGCCACTTCCTCTGCATGCATTTATTTTGAGGTAGATTTTAGACTTCATATAGTTGCATATATATATATATATATTTCCAATATATCTTTTAAAGATATAGGCTATTTTAGTAAATATCCATTATAACATTTTAAAAAGTTAATAATTATGTTAATGTCATCAAATATCCAGTCATTGTTCAAATTTCCAGTTGTTTAAAAATCTCAAGTTATTTAAGTTTAGTTTTTTGAATCAGTATTCAAATTAAGAATCACACACTGTGACTTGTTGTTCTATCATTTTTGCCTTTCTTTGGGTCCCCATTTCTTTTCTTCTCCTCTTAATGAAGAAACTGGGTACCTTGTAGAGATTTATTTCCTTTTGTACAGGTATTACATACACTCTTTACCATGATACAACACGGTAAAGAGTGAAATCCAGCATTTCCCCAAAAGCAATGACTAGAGAAGACTGTTATTAGTACCTTGTATATTTTTTCCAATTTATAAGACAGTCCCTCTCCCTTGGACAGTCGTTGATGTCACCCATCCATGATTATTATTGACTCTAAATGCAAAGCTGGGTGTTATCCTGAAATTGTGAAGTAGAAGTTGACTTTGTTACCACAGCGCTTCTAAGAGGCGTCCAGATGCTCCTGTGGGCCAAGTTTGGGCTAAACTATTTTATGCATAGTGCAGCAAATACATGTTTATATCCATGTCTTTTCTTTTTTATGTAACTGGTAGCCTATTGTACACATTTTCTGCTCCTTGCTTTAGTCACTTAGCATAGAATGATGCATTTTAACCAACTGCCACATGTATTGTTTGACACCCTACCAACATTTCAAATGTATCCAAATTATTGTACCCAAAAAATTGGGGGAAATACGTTATTTCTAGGACTGTGCAAGTCCTAGAATCTTCATTACTAGGAAGGTTTTTTTTTTTTCTTTCTTTCTTTCATTCATTTGTTTAGCAGGCAATAATGAAGTTCTTTCTCTTGTGGACGCTCTGCGGGGACTGTGCTGTCAGGATGGTTTTGGGGCCCTGAACTCGCTGTGCACTCCCTCACTTGGCCCAGGGAAGGCCGTCCATGGGTGCGTACTAAGCTTCAAGTCCTCTGTACCTCCCGATATGGCCTACACTGTATTCACACTGCAGACTTCAGCGTTTCGTGTGCCAAATATCCTGGCTGCAGTTCCTCCTCTATTAGCATCATGTAAAATAAGTGCTCTCTCATTCTTGTCAATGACAATGAAAAATGTGCCCTTCACAATAGTAAGATGACGGGAAATGCCAAGTAGATGATAGGCCGGGATATTTTCCTCAGCTTAGAAAACAATCGCTTTCCCTCACTCTGTCATTAATACTACTGGCCTGTGATTATTACTGACTTTACACACAAAGCCAGATATTGTGCTGAAATTACTAAGTGAAATCTTGACTTTGTCCCCATAGATCTGCTCTCCATAGGAGTGTGAATTTATGTCTCTCTCTGACTTTTGTCGAGGGGTTTGGAGTGGTGGGATCCATTCAGCTCTGCAGAGGGTTTCTAACATGGGGAGGTACCTTCCTTCTCTCTGTTCCTAAAGCCTTAGGCAGCGAGGACCCCCACGCCTCAGTTTCCTTACGTAGATTCAAAATAACTCACTTAGCTGTTGTGAGTACTGAATGAGGTCATGTCTGAGAATATGCTTTAAATTATGTGCTTGGTCTCCATTGTCGATGCCAGTACATTTTGTGATTTAAGGAATAAATGAAGTAATATGTTAAAATCACAACACTTGAGAAACTGCAGAGCCCCCCTTTTGAAAATTTTGTTATTATCCACTTCTGTCATTGGTGTGAAGATATACAAGTTAGATCCTGAGTTCAATTCTTAATACCAAAACCAAGAAATGACATATGAGTTAAAGACAGTGATATCCAGCCAAAGAGCACTGCTGTGCCCCATCCCTAGCCTCTGATTCCCAAACTGTGGCAGCTGATACAGAAACTGATGGTCTGGAAGCTCCTGTGATTAAAGTCACAAGTCAGAGAGGAGGAGCCTTGCGTTTGCCTTTCTGGTGAGTACACTGCCACACGTTCACACTGTGGGTGTTTTTAATTTTTATTGCTCTAGCAGGATGCACTGGTGTGGGTTCTGGGCCTGCTCTGCTTCATGTATGCCTTAGCGACTCTGCACAGAAGACCTTATTATTCTCTCTTAATGATAAGGACACTAAGGTGTCACAGGTTAAGAAACTTTCCCCAAGGGCCAGGGAGATAGCTCAGTGGCACAGTGTCTGCCCGGCCAGGGTGAGGTTGTGAGTTGGGTCCTCGATACCAAAAAAAAAAAAAAAAAAAAAAAACCCTTTCCTTGAGTCACACAAGTAGTGTGTGGTATAGCTGTGACCAGGCCGGATTTTCCTGTCCCCAGAGCCATGAACTGCCATTAATGCATACCAGAGAAAGCCTCACTACATAGTGCAAGTCTTTGTAACCCCAGTTGTTCTGACCTCTTCCTCAAATTTGTTTTCAGACCACCACACCGACATTGGATGGCGGGTTTTTTGATTTTCCTTAGATGTTGAAAGGATTCCACCAGCATTGTGGTCTGGGTTAACTTAGGGTTAATGCTATTCTGACTTACACTTTCTAGACCAAAGCAGATCATATCACATAGTTAGGAAATCCCATTCACAGTTTTGTTGCTTTGGGTGCTTAGACTGAAGGGTGAGAGTCACAGGCCTTCTATGCTATTCCACTGTTTACCTGAACCCCAGCAGCGGATGGAAAGGTTTGCACCTCCTCTCCCTGTTGGGGCCTTTTCTTCATTCTGCTACATAGAATAGCCTGGTTTTGCTTTGAATTATCTTTCCTCCTGTGAGACAGCAGTTCTGAAATAGATTTATACCTTTTTCAACCTCGTAGGATGTTCTTCACACAAACAGGGAAAAGGGGAAGAAATATGGCTTCGAAAAATAGCTCCTTTGAGTGTGGAAAGACTCTTGTTTGGGATAAGACAAGGCTGAAAATTCTTGTTTGGGACAGGTAATTATTTGGGTGAACTTTAAGATGTTCTTTAAAATGTTCAAAAGCTGCTGATGTCCCAGGTCACACTGAGCTTTCTCTCAGGACACGGTGGTGTGGTGGGTACCCTTAGAGCCCCAATGGAATCGTCTCCTGTAACAGAATCCTGTTCAAGGGATCACAGTGGGGATGTTTTGGGCCACTGCCTTTCCCACAGACTCAGCCAGCCAGTAAACATTTACAGATGCCCAGTACGTGCTCAACACCCTTTCAATCTACATAGAATTTAAATGGGAAGATTGAATTAGAAGGATGTCTCAGAATCCCCAGTAGTGATGAAACAGATAGGAATCGTCACTTTTGTGTAGAGATGAGAGTAGCATGTTTTCTAATTGCATTTATAGAATCCAAAGGGGGCACTGGGATCTCAGGGCCTGGGGGAGAGGATGGGCCCCCGTGAGGCTCCCATTCAGCAGGTATGAAAGTTGGTCGGATGCTATTGAGGACTGCTGGTGGTAGGTGACACCATTTGATCAACTCAGCCATGGGGCTGAGAACATAGAGCCAGGGACAGGCCTGTCATACTGCAGCCTCTAGTCAGTCCCTCACAGGCACAGATGGCATCATCTCGGGCCCCAGGCATGTGGCCACGCAGCCTACCCGAGGCACCATCCTCCCTGCTGGAGCCTGGAATGCCCCGTGTAAGAGTCGCACTGCGGCTTCACTCCCCGATGACTCACTGTCCCTCTACCGTGCCATCTCTCTCGCCCTATTGTCCCTGCATCATGTGCATGCCTACTTCATGGGGTTGCCTGGTGCATAAAGGCAGACCAGAGGTGGACACAAGAGCAAACCATTGCCTCTTACAACTGATAAAATCAAACAACAAAAGTTGACCGAAATGAACAGAGAATTGGGCATTGTGGCCCAATTCCCTATAATCCCAGCCTTCAGGCTTGAGGCAGGAGGATCACTGTGAGTTTGGGGCCAGCCTAAATTACTGTATCAAAAAAACAACACACACAAACAGAATCAACAGAGAAAGCCTGCTGGTGGGTCAGGGTGGCAGTGAGGACTTCCCCTCAGTCTGTGAAGAAGGAAGAGGAAAGGCTTCCTGAAGGGGAGATCAGAGGAACAGTGGGCTGTGGACTGCAGTGTGGGGAGATGCAGGCATCTGAGGGTGTGAACTTCTGTCAAATCCCCAAGAGTGCTTCCTTCTGAACAGCTATTTTTCCAGGTTGCTCTGTGTCCTCAGTGCAGAAGGCTAATATCTGTGCTCTTTGTATGTAAAAATTCCTGACGCAGTTACTTTAAAACTAACATTTTTCTAATCTTGATGTTTTTAATAAGGCAGTTTTCCTCTAAAGAATTCAAAATATTTTACAACCCTTATTTTGAGCATATTTGTGGATATTTATAATTGTAAAGTATTTTTAGCACACATAATTTCATCAACTTCTTTCCCATAATAAGGCATAATGAATTTCCCTTCTCTTGTTTTTAGAGGAAAACACAAGCTCTCAGGGTTTAGATGACTCACCTAAGATTACTTGGCCGAACCTGGTCTGAAACCCAGGTCCTCTGATTCTCAAACCTGTGTCAGTCAGTTATACCACATGGGCTCTTTGTCTAAACCTCAGAATTCCCAGAAAGGCCAAGTGTCCTGCCCAGAGCTGCACAGCATGTTGGGTAGGGGGAGATAATTGTAGATGCTGCTGGCAGCAGGGGATCCCCTCTCTCCTCTGACATCAAGAATCCAGCACTTCTGTATCCTTCCGATTGTGTTGTGTCCTAGAAGGTGGGGTGAGGCCCTTTGAGCTCTCAGTAGCTAGTCTGGGAGGGGCTTTCTCAATGCTAGGCAATGGGGCTGGCTCGTTCAGCACCCATGCGTGGCCACCTCACGGCGACTTTTCACTGTTAGCCCGAGGCCCTGAGCACAAATCTGTCCTCCATATTTGCTGGTGGTATCAGTCTTCTAAGAGTTGGTCACCCTGAAACCCATATGACCTCCAAGCCTGGTGCTTTGAACTAGCAGGAGATCCTGTTCAACTTGTGGCATCTGAGGAATTTATAAAGCAGAGGTAAGGAAAGCATCCTTTAGATGCTTGGGAAGTGTCTGCTCCTGCCGCCAGAACCTTCCCGTAGGAAGGACACAGAGCCTGCAGCTGCTTTGCTGTCTGGCCTCAGGCTGCAGGGCGTGGATGCCAAGGCCTGAGAAATTCAGCCTCTAAGGGTAGCTGAGCTGGCAGAGGCAGGCAGGTAAGCAGGCAGAACCCGTCTGTCCTCCGGGGAGGGCCAGGGCTCTGCCTTTAGTCACATCCCCATTCCAGGCCTAGGAGCATAGGTTTTAACAAGTTCCATGGTCTGGCAGAACACTCAGGAATGGGGACTCCTTTGTATTTTTACTTTTATTAATAGGAGTAGGAGAGTAGACGAACTTTTTTGCTGTCGGTGAGACTTTCTCCGCCTGCCTCATTGAGTTTTTTTAGGTGAGGGATCCTTCTGTCTCCGTTTCTTCCTTCTATGTTTGCAAACATGGGTGTGTGGTAGTGGTGGTAGGGGTCCGAGCTCTGTTCTGTTCCCAGGAAGCACTCTCGGAACTTGTTTTGTGCCATGTGTCTAGAGCTACACTTCCCAGCTGTGTCCTTGAAGATGCCAGTAGACTATACTCACTTGAGTTTGTTGGGTTCCGGTAAACTGAGATTTTGCTTTTCACATTACAGAATTTAATTACAAAAACCCATACAGCTTTTTGTGTTTTGTTGTGGTTTTTAAGCACAACGTTTAGCACTTTGGAAGCTCTCTGTGAAAGTGCCTGTCCTCCTCTCAAGTTCTGGCCTCTCCGCAGAGGAAGCACCTGGCGTATGGTTCTCTGAGTGCTCTCTGGCATGGACTGGTTTCTCGGAGACAGCAGAGTTCTGCTTGTGATTTTCCTAAGTGCTCTGAGTTCCTTCTGGAGGAGAAAGCCCTGCTGTTCCTGAAGGGGCAGGCTGGCCAGCCTTCCTTGGGCATCTTAGCGAGGGCATGGGAAAAGTGCGCAAGCAAATGTGCTGTTGACTGGTGACTCAGTCCTCAAGTATTTTTAGTTTAGGGAGTTTCTGTTGTGAAAGTGCCTGGGTGAGTAGCTGTTCCTGACATTTCAATGTAAAGTGCACATGTTTTACTTTGGGTAACTTTCCTTTTAGTGCTAGAGAAAATGGCTTTAAGAGCAGGTTGAGTATGTGTGACCTTACGATTTTACAGAGGAATATGCTTAAATAAACTCTTATCACCTGAGTGAGCCTGCACAAAAAGACAGTTTCAAGATCTTAATTGTTTTTATATCAATACCAGGGATCAAACTCACAACTGTGTGCTTGCGAGGCAGGCGCTTATGCTGCTGAGCTAAGTCCCCAGTCCTTCAAGGTCTTAAATTTGAACAATCAGCAACATTAACATAAGTGTATTTAATTATCTGTCGGTTCTTGCCTCTTTCTTTTACTAAACTATGTCTGGCCTTGTAGGATCTGCTTTGTAAGAGATGTTGACTGGAGCCTTCTTTGTAAGAGACGTTGAGGAGCCTTCTCCTTTCTGGTGCTTTCTATACCCGTCCCTGCTTTGCAGTCGCTCCCAGTTGCTCAGGCTCCAGGGCAGCCCAGGGATTTGGGGTGGCAGCAGCGGGAGGAAAGTAGCTTAATGTTCAACACTAAATGTGTCTTGGTACCTCTTGGAAACGAGATTAGAGTGGGCTGCTAGATTGGATCATGGTGCTGCTGAGCATCTCAGTGCTCTGAGAGGCCAAGGCAGGAGAATTATAAGTCTGAGTCTAGTTTGAACAATTTTGTGACTTGGCAAACATTTTAAATGTTGTAACTTGTCTTAACATTTAAAATAAAAGGGGTAGAGATACTGGGGATGCAGCTTAGTGAGAAGGACCTTGTTTCAATCCCTAGTCACTAATCTCGCAGACAGACAGACAGACAGACAGACACACACACACACACACACACACACTCACACAATACATAAAATACATTTAAAAAAAAAAAAGGCTGGGTGAAGTGGAGTATGCCTGGATCCCAGCACTCTGGGAAACAGAGCAGGGGGAACCACATGTTCAAGCCCAGTCTGGACAACTTAGTGACTTATCAAGAGCCTGTCTCAAAATGAGAAACAAAAAAGAACTGGGGGTGTTGCTCAGTGCAAAAGCCCTGGATTCAATCCCCAGTCCCACAAAACAAAGAAAAAACGGGATTGGTCCTGTTGTTGCCAAGGTTTACCCATCACTTCGGGCTGTAGGCAGTGGTAGAGGGAGAAGGGTCTTTCAAAACCTGGAGTGCCTGAGTACCCCAAATACTTCCTCCCACAGAAGAGGCCTAGATCACCATGCTAGGGCTAGTTCTGTGAGCTACTGGCCAAGGTACTGATCTATCCAAGGACATCAGTCCTGATGGAAAGGGCACAGGACCTGTTGTCAGGGATACAGTTTGGGTGGAAGAGGCCCTGTCTGGAAAGCCCCCATGTCTTTCTGAGGGTCCCAGCCCACCGACTAAAGACCTCTGCAGATGGAAAGACATGTTTAGGAGGGGATGCTGGGCCTTCTAGCATCTTCTGTGGCTATGTCAGAGAAAGCCAGCTCCTGCAGCTTGACTTTTGGATATTTCTACTCTAACAGCTCTGATTCCCTTAGTTAAATAACAGATAAGGGGAGAAGCCAGCCCTTTCCCTGCCTGCTTTCTCCTTAGACATGTCATGGTACCTACATCAGGGGGCTTCTTTATGGCCACCAAAAAAGCTGAAAGACTGGGCTTACATAGGGTGGAGACAGATCATGTTGTGAGAGACACATATATGTCAGAGTGCTGTGGCCTTCTGGTGTCCTCTGGACACCCCACGGGGTAGCTGTGAGGGATGAAGTCTGCCAGAGGCCCCTGTGCTGGCTTGCGGGTGGCTGAGCAGGCCTCCCTGCCGGGAGGAGGTCTGGCTGAGGAGCAGCCTGGCCGAGGCTGGGGGACAAGGTGTATGTTAAGGGCCCTCTTTTAGCACAGAAACAGGAACAACAGATTTTAGGACTATTTAGGGGACTTGATGATCACCATCTCTCACTCAGGATCTTAGGAAATCCAACATGGCTCACTGTAGTAGAGTCAAGAAGAGTATCTCTCAGGATTAATTTTAGACTCGTAGGAGGAAGTCCAGTCAGTCAGCCAGTCATTGAAAGGCGAGGCCTTTGTGTTGGCTAGGAAAGCATGTCTTTTGTGGTGATTTCTGTCAGATTACATCATTTACAGAGGCAAAACAGAGAATCTAGTAGTGGTGATGGTAATAACTAGTATTTTGGGACACTTCCTGAAGTAATATGATGGAACTACTGGCATAAACGGTGCTCTTAAAATGTATAAATGCTGAATTTATCTGAAGAAGTGACAAATACGCATGGCTCATCCTGATGAATTTTGCCGTATATGGTCTAAGGAGCAGGGGGGAACGCAGGCGCTGGGTTCTGTGACAAAGCAGAGATTCTTTTACTGTGCTTTTTAGCCAAGGACTGCAATTCTCTCCCTAGAGTCTCAGATGTTTTAAACTGAAAGAAACCTTGGTTGGCATCAACTACTTCTGATCCATTCTGCTCATTTTACACGAGGTGTTTAGGGCGCCAAAGGTCAAGTGACCTTTTCAAAGTCACCAGGCAGGAAGGGATAGAGCAGGGCTAAAGTAGCCCACAAGTCCTAGAACCCCGACTGGAGCTGTCTTTCCTGCTCTGTGTCTTCGTCTTAAATTGATGCTCTTGGCTGTGGCAAGCAGTGGGAAGGGACAGAAGGACAGTCTGGGCCTTTCCCATGGCGGAGATACTGGTTGAGCATGCCTCAAAGACCCAGGGAAACATTAACGCTCTTTTAATGAGCATGTTGGGCATGTCAGTGCCTTGGGTTCCTTTGTTAATGTGGAGACTACAAATAGATTCTAGCTATCAGTTGCAGCGCCCAAAGTCCACCTATACAGTAGAGGCAGGGGTTCAAGGATGAATCAGATGCACAGAAAGCCCAGAGGATCACAACAAGTCCGGAAATGACAACAGAGATGGGATGGGGTGGGTAGACCTTGATTTTCCATCTTCTCAACCCTGTCTCCTAATTTTTCTGACTTTGTTTCCCAGTCCAGACTGCTTTGTGCTCATTTTGACTCAGAAAGGGAGAAGGCACACCAAATAGTGCAGTGCAATCCGAATTTGTTACGTCTAGAACATGTCAGAATATGAATATTTAGTGGCAGTTTTGGTCTAGGAAATAAAAAGCACCATAGAATAAAGCGCAAGATAAATTGAAATGAATATTGTTTTGTTCTAAAATTACTGTAAATTCCTGAATAGATAGATAGATAGGCATGAGTGACACCTCCACACATGTATTTTTTTTTTTTTTTTTTTTTGTCTTTTTCATTTTTATCGGTACCAGGGATCGAACTCACAACCACCTGCTTGCAAGGCAGGTGCTTATGCTGCTGAGCTAAATCCCCAGCCCTCACACATGTATTTCTAAATCCTACACTTCATTCACTGATACCCATTTCTACCTGTTCCATAAATCCTTCCCTGTGTAATCTTTTCCTGAACTTTTTGTTTCTCTCTTTTTGAGCTAGGATCTCACTATGCAGTTCAGGCTGACCTTGAACTTACTTTGTAGCCCAGACTGGTCACAAACTTGCGAGGATCCTCCTGCCTCAGCCGCCTGAGTGCTGGTTACAGGAATGCACCTCCTGTACTATTCTTAGCTCCAAGTTTCTGAAGTATGTAGATCTGTAACATGAACTTTTCTCCTCAGTTAAAATGCGAACTCCACTTAATTGCCATCCTGCATGATAGCTGGCACACAGTAGTTAGGTACCTAAGCCAGCGACATTCAAGGAAGATGCCACAGGGACATGTGGATCCGGTTCAGGCCTGAATCCAGCTGCAGAGGTGGCCCACAGTGACACTAAGTCACTCCTAGGATTGCCTTCCATGAATTTAACTGAGTTTCAAAACCTTGATATTTTTCAAGGGATGCAACAATTACCTGCTATGTTTGCTATTAAAAAAAACAGTTGTAGGAAGACACTATCACAGCACTCAGGTCCCTTTATATAAAGCCACACATATTTTAAAAATAATTCTGTGCACCCCAACGCCCTGTTTCCACTGAGTATGTTGTGTGTCTGGGCCAAGAGCACTGTCTGCCGCTCTCTTTCCATTGAGAGACCACTGGTCTGGCTGGGTTTCCTCTTTCTCCTGACGGTCACAAGGGTCAGAGACGTTCGAGGCTGGATCACACACATAGTTGTTATGTATGTTGATATATGCATTTTCCTTGTACGGGGTTTCTTTCTTATGTATTGTTAATATCTTATTATGTCATGTCTGATGGGGGTTTCTTTTTTTTTTTTATTGGTACCGGGGATCAAACTCACAACTGCCTGCTTGCAAGGCAGGCACTTATGCCGCTGAGCTAGATCCCCAGCCTCACGATGGGGTTTCTTTCTTATGTTTTATTAGTTAGTATCATATCATATCTTATGTCTTATGGTGGCCCCACCTACTTACTAGTTGCTATTTTAAAACTTTTTCCTTCTTTTTTTCTCTTTGTGCAGGGCCAGAGATTGAACCTAAGGCTTCATGCATGCTAGGCATGTGTTCTATCACTGAGCTAATCTAACCCCAGCCCTTAAAGTTTTTTTCTAGTAACAAAAGTATTTAAAATCATGATGAATTTTGGAAAGTAGAAAAAAAAAAAAAGAAATCACCAGTACTTTATAACACATCAATTTAGGTGTACAATATGCCCTTGTGTATCACTGAAAACTACTGAATACAAAGGTCTGGAAGTAACAGTGATGTAAGTGATTCTTGCATGTGGAAGAAATCCTGAGACAGGTGATCTAGGTCTAATATGTCAGGAACACAGGTTACTGTCTTTCTGTTCTGCTGTCATCTTTTTGGGGCTCCTTGGACACTCATTGCCCAAGGTGGCTGTCAGAATTGCACCCATGTTGTCTGCATTCCAAGGAGGCAGGAAGGGAAGAGGGAAGACAGAGGATCAACTCTCTGCCTTTTGAGGAGCCTTCCTAGAGATCACACTGTTATGGCTTAGTTCTAAAATGTTCCCCAGAAGCCTCATGTTCACAAGTGGGGCTTTGGGAGGTGATTGGATCATAAGGGCACCAGCCTCATCAAAGGGCCAATCCATTGATGAGTTCACAGCAGAGGGCTGTGGGCAGGTGGGGCCCTGGTGGAGTAGGTCACTGGGGGTGTGCCTTGAGGGGTGTATCTTTTCTTTTGCTCTCTTCCTGCCCACTGCATGTCTCCGCTGTCATGAGGTAAGCAGCTTTTCTCCACCAGGTTCTTCTGCTAGGATCTTTGTACCTTGGAGCCAGCCAACCAGGAGTCAAACCTCTGAAACTGTGAGACAAAATAAATCCTTCCTCCTCTTAAGTTAACTTTTGTAGGTTTTTAGGCACAGAGACAAAAGGCTGACTAATAGACCAACCCTTCCAAAATTAGCCAGAATTTAGTTCCCTGGACTCAACTAGATGCAAAGGAAGCTGGATTATGATGGTTTTTGCACATTACCAGGTTCTGTTACTAAGGATGAAGGGGAGACATTCTTGGAATCAGCAGTCAGTTACATTTCCAAGTCTTTCTCTGTATCTATCTTATCTATGTGTAGTATTTATTGAAGCCATCTCAAATAGTTAATGGGAAGAGCTAAGAGTATAAGTAGACTTCAATCAGAAGTTAAATATCAGTCAACAAAAGGTACTACGTTTTGTTATCCTATAAGCTTTACCACTCTGTCCTTCCCCCTTTTTCTGTGAATTTTCACTTAATAACATTTTTAAAAAATATTTGATCAATGTAAACATCTCTAGAGCTAGAAGGAACCTTAATTTTCTCTAAAAGTTGCATATCCAATGCTTACAGGGCCCATTCAGGTACTAAAAACAGTTCAGGTGGGCCAGGAGCCAGGGTTGAAGATGATCAGGGGTCCAGGGCCAGTGCTGAGGACCGCAGAGAGCCTCTACCTTACCTTAAGGGCCAGCGCAGCTCAGGACTGTTCTTTGTTACCGTGTGGGAATGCTGGCTCCATCTTGCCAAATCTTAGACTTTTTATTTGAAGTGAAACCAAAACTCTAGATTTTTATCTCAACTCTCCCAGTGTTTATAACTTGACAAGTCGATAATTTGGTATAACCTACCAGTCCATGGACTGCCAGGTTGGGATCTCAGGTCTGCCCCAGGCCTGTTTCTCTGCCAGCAAGCGAACCTAGTCCTGTGGCTGGAGACCCTACTCAGAAATATTTTTCTTGTGAGGAGATCATAAGAATGCAAAGCTGAGCAGGACTACTGGGAAGGTTAACTGAGATTCTGCTTTGACTGACATTTTCTTCTTTATTCTGCTGTGGTGGGATCAGGAAAAAAACAAAAACAAAAAAACCCAAAAAACAAAACCAAGGCTTGAATCTCAGCTCAGATTTTACAGTAATACTTACCAAGCCATTAAGTTTTTTGTTTGTTTGCTTCTGTCTCTTTCTTGCTTTCATGTAGCATAGCACAGTGGTTCAAAGCATAGTCTCTGGAACCAGGGATAGATCGTGGCTTTTCTACTTATCGCCTCGAGCAAATACTTAAAACTTCTTAGGCCTCAGTTTTCTCATCTGTAAAATAGGGTAGTAATCCTATCTATCTGACTGGGCATGGGAAGGATTAAGACTTAGTATGCATGAATTATGAAGAACAGCTCAAAGACAGCATTACGTACACATTGGTTGTCTCCCCACGTTCTTGTTTTGGCTTCCCCTGCTGCCTAGGAATCTATACATTATTATTATTTTTTTTTTTAGCACTCATGGGCTAAGGACTCTGGTTCCTCACCCCACAATGAGCGCTTGCTTCCAGCACCCTTTGGCAGCCAGCCTCTGGGACCCCTGTCCAGGCTCAAAGCTGGAGGTGCTGAAGCCCTGTGCCTGTTGCTTTCAGCTTGGTCTTGAGCTCAGTTCTGGTATATCGTTTCTGAGTCCATCTCTGTTTTACTTTTCTCGGCTCACGTTTTTCCTGCCAAGGCCACATGTTGGGGAGCGAAGGATGCGTCCGCCGGCTGTGCTGTCTTGGCTGAGCCTCACTCAGGTGTTACATAGATACCTGCTGCCTGCGCTACTGTGCACTGCTGCAGGGCACATTAGGAGGTGGGGCATAAAAGGTTGGCTTTAGCCAGGACAGCGAGCCCTGCAGATACCTTGTCCTGGAAGCCGTGGAGAGCCTGCCACACAGGGCTTTCCCCAGCAGGGGTCAAAGTAACCAAATGACCACAAGGACGGCGCATGTGCTAAAGGAATTGCGGGACGTGGTAGTGCACAGTCGGGATCCCAGTACTCAGGAGGCTGAGGCGGGAGGATTGTGAGTCAGCCTGGACTATGTAGTGAGAACTGCTTCAAAACAAAAGAGTTGTCTTTTTCCCTCATGACATTACATGTAGAAAAATTTAGAGTGTTTTTATTTCAACTGAACAGTTATTTTCTCATTCTTTAAATTATCACCCTTGGGTCAGGGATTTGACTCAGCATAAGTGCCTGCCTGGCAAGCATAAGGTCCTGAGTTCAATTTCTGGTCCTAAAAAATAAAAATATCACCCTCCAATCTTTTTTTCATCTTTTAGGTTAATTTGAATAAGAGATCTGATCTGACCAGCCCCAGTGTACAACTCTTCAAGGAAAATTAATATTTGCCCTGAGAGGAACAAGTGACATAGGTATGTTTTGCTAAAACTCGCACTTTTCCTGTTTCTCTCTGCCTCCTTACATGTTAGTATGCATGGAGTAGAAGTGGGAAGGAGAGGTTTCTTTTTAATTCCATAAAAGTTACTACTCTAGGCCAGTGTGCACTGGTAACCCGACCCCTTGCGTTACCCCATCACTGGGCAGTATGTCTTCTGTGCTAGAGATGGAACCCAGAGCCCACAGGCCGGGCAAAGACCCTACTGCTGAGCCACACCCCACACCCTGTGTTACTCTGTTCCCCTTCCAACAAAGAATACAAGGAATAACTTCTCTTCCAGATCCATATTCCCAACACATAGAGAAACTTTGTAATGTCTGGTAGGTTTTTATTGTAGGCCTTCCACTTCCTAGATTTAAAAGCCATAATTAACCAGCCGCTGTCTCCCCTTGGGTATTTGTTGAGCATGAGTCTAACTGGCTTAGGTGACAGGGCTCCAGCAGGGTGAAGGATGGGGTCTGCAGGGTGATCCATCGAGCATCTTCGAGTGCAGTGCTGTGTAGTTTTTTAAGCAATAGGCCTGTTGAGATCTGATTAATGCTGTGGAGCCTCTTCCCCAGAAAACTGCACATGTGCACAAGCTATAATGTTTGATTTCAGGGAGTTTCAGCACCCTAGAATCCCACGGGATCCACAGCCTTCAGATTAAGAATTCTTGTCTTGGAGGTTTATAGACAGCTTCTAGGAGGACCTGACTGACCCTAGAAGTGGAATGAAATGAAGACTTTTAAAAATCTGCTCAACAAGTCTAATGTTGATGCAGTTGAGAGGGCACCCCGAGATCTAGCCTTGATGCAAAATTGTGTCATGGAGGTTTTAAAAAATAACTTTGATTAGGCATGATGGCAAACACCAGGGAATCCCAGGATTGCAAGTTACGACTTATCTAAGCAATTTAGCAAGACCCAGTCTCAAATTTTTAAAAAAGAGCTGAGGATGTAGCTCAATATGAAGGCACCGGCTTTAATCCCCAGTGCCACTAAAAACAAACAAACAAAGCAAAGGACTTTTCTTACCCTGATGGAGGAAGTGTACTTAAACAACTGTGATCACTGATTTTCTTTCCTCAGTGAGTTGAGAACCCTTGCCAGAGATGATCTGCAGTATTTTTAGAACATGTATTTGCTAAAGTTGCCTTGATTTTAGAAATGGGTTCCTGAGGCCTCTCTGGACCTGCCTTAGGTCTTAGGAGCACTGGGTCATCTACACCCCACTTGCTTTTTGGAGATTGTTTGCCCTGTCTGTTTGGTCTCCATCCTTGGCTACCGGAGTTCTCATAACAACTCATTTTCACAAAGGCTACTTGGGATCATTCCAGGGGAAGCAGTTGCCATAGATACCTGGCCTGTAGGAGTTACCATTTTCTTCTTTTTTTATCTTCCTCCTCCTTCTCTTCCCCTTTCTCTTCTTGTTCCTCTCCTCTTTCATCCTCTTTCATTCCTCCCTTTCCCTATCCTCCTCCTTTATTAGCTTGTGTTTTCCCTGATTATTAAGGTAGCACCTTGATGCTCTGTTACTCAGCTGAGCAGCAAGAAAAGGCTGAAGTTTTGTTACTGTTAATTTGTTTAGTTCAGGTGTGTGTGTGTGTGTGTGTGTGTGTGTGTGTGTGTGTGTGTAAAGCTACTTTAAAGCATGAGTATTAGCAGTGCTGGGGAATGTCATATGCATATATAGTTTCTGTGCTGTAATTTTGATTTTGGGGCTAGTAGTCGAATTTGATCTACCTTTAGCTTAATTTTGTACCAGTGGCTACAGCTAGACTCCTGCAGGAAAAAAAAAAAAATTGCCACACTCATTGCCACACTACCTGAAACCTGCAGAGCCATGGCCACTGAGACTTTGGGCTGAGTCAGAACTAGACTCCAGCACCAGGGCCTCCAAAGAGCAGCTGGCTGGGTCAGGCTGCGACTGCTTCTGCTCAGCCTGCTCAGAAAACAGAGAGGTGGGCAAGCAGGCAGGACAGCGCAGCTGGCACCAGCAGCCCATCCTGCTTTCCTCCCAGCACTGTAAACATAGCACTTCATGCACACCTGCTGCTCCAGGTGTGCATTAAGTATGCAGACCACTGTGAGGTGGCCTCTTCACAGAAATCAGCATACTGCCTGCAGTCCTACGCCTGCCTTTCTTACTAGTCTTATTTTTCCTGCTCTCAAAAAGACCTGATTGTCAGCATTTTCTGCAGCGCTATAAGCAGCAATCTGCTTATCTTCGAAACGCTCATGAAATTAGAGAAAGAAAACCATGCTGGTTCCCGTCTCTGAGCACCCAGGGCTCTGTGTCTGTAATTGGGTGACTGCCAGTGTGTCAGTGGCTGTAAGGTGCTGATGGTGTCTTCCTGGGTGTGCACTGTGGACACACACATGTCCTGCTCACAACAGGATGTGCCTCTGTTGTGTGGTGTGCTCTCCCTCTCCTCAGACCCATCTCTCTGCTCCCCAGATCAAGATGAATGCCATGATGGACACTCCTGAGCTTCCAGCCGTGTTTGATGGGGTGAAGCTGGCTGCAGTGGCTGCTGTGCTGTATGTGATTGTCCGGTGTTTGAACCTGAAGAGCCCCACAGCCCCACCTGACCTCTACTTTCAGGACTCAGGGCTGTCACGCTTCCTGCTCAAGTCCTGTCCTCTTCTGACCAAAGAGTGAGTAGACCATATGCCCTCCATATGCCAGCCTGCTGACCTGTCTGCCTCTGAGCGGTCTTCAGAGAAGACCCCTCTCTGGCTGCGGGGGAGCTCAGTGGTGGAGCGTGTACTTAACATGTGCTGTGTCCTGGATTTGGTTTCCAGTATCCCTTGTCCCCACAAATAGAACCTTTTAATATTGTGTCCTTAAAGCACTGATGAAAAACGGCCTTGTTGGTGTTAAAAAAAAAAAAAAACAGCCAGGTCTGATGGAAGCCTGGTGTTTAAATCCTGAAGGATATGAGAGAGAATCAAATCTTCATTTTCTGAAAGCATCTCGTCTTCCATAGTTTGGTGTTGTGATCCATGAGAAGGACCTTGCGAAGAGAGTAGTCATTTGTAGGCGAACATAGAAAACTTGACAATATTCTAGCCCTTTAGCTAATGCTCTGTTGCCAATTCTAGGAAAGAGGAACTATCCTTATCCAGAATAAGTGATCAACAAAAAGGCACAGACCTGTTAGTTGTATCTTCTCCTTGCTGTACTGGAAACTGCACAACCATTAGCTGAGAGCTGTCCCTTGAGGAGCATGGCTTCACCCCAATGGGCCAGCTGCTGCAAGGGCCATGTGTAAGTTTTGCTTCTGACAGAGGAAGCCATAGGGAATCTGTATTCTGGGTCACATACACTGTGTCATACAATGTAATGTAAAATCCCCTCTCCCCTTCTGCCCTGTGAGTGTCTTTTGACTACCTGCTTCGTTCACTCCCCATTAGTCTGAAGGCCCCCTCTTTGCCATTTGGGCTTCACTCTGTGCCTTTGCCAGCTCATTCCTCTCTCCTGCTGCACCTCGGAAGGGCAGCTGGCCATTCAGAGAGCTGTCTTTCTTTGTGTCCCCTCAATGTACGATTAGCAGGGTTTCTGGTACCTGGTGGGTAGTATCAGTAGAGCTTGTTCCTTTGCCCTCTTTTGGGCAAAGTGGGTGAATGATTCTCCCTTCCTAGCAGATAAATGGGCAACAGAAACATCTGAGTGTTTGGATTTTGCTTTGTCTAACTCACTGTCACAGGCCTTTAGACAGAGGTGAAGACTTTCCACTGTGAGCTTTGACATTTTTATGTTCTTATGTATTTTCCTCATCGTTGTTAAGAGTGATTTCACAGCACCATGTAAAGAAGGATCGTGCCTAATTCCAGTGGAGCATGGTGCGCCACGTAATGCCATCATATTGAGCCTGAAACTGACCCTGCTGAGGGACTTTACGTTGTGTGCCTCCACATCTTGGCACCAAAATAAACATGTACTATTTTTATTATGCAGTGTTCACAGTTAAAAGTCTGCTCTATTCCAGTCATGGTGACACATGCCTGTAATCCCAGTTATTCGGGAGACTGAGACAGGAGGATCTCAAATTTAAGCCCAACATGGGCAATTTAGCAAGACTCTGTTGCAAAATAAAAGTAAATTTAAAAGACTGGGGATGTAATTCAGTGATAGCGCGCTCTTGATTTAATCCCCAGAACTACCAAAAACAAACAAACAAACAAACAAAAAACAAAAAGAAAGAAAGAAACCTGCTCTGTAAAGGGTATGCATTGTAACTGGTTGAAAATTGTCCAGCATTTTTCTTACTTGTATTGTGGCTGTTTCTTTAATACTGTTTCTTTAATTTGGACTGCTTGGTGACCTTTTACCTACTTTCAGATTAAGTGGGATTCTCATTTTTAGAGAGCTTTTAAAAACCAAGCCATTTAGCCATGTGCAGTGTTGCATGTTTGTAATCCCAGCACTGAGGGAGGCTAAGTCAAGAGGATCACAAGTTTAAGCCCAGCCTGGACAATTTAGCAAGACCTTCCCAAAATAAATTTTTAAAATGGGCTAAGGATATAGCTTACTGTGAAGGCCTTGGGTTCAACACCCAATACCACACACACATACAACCACCAAGGTATTAAAAACCCTCAAGTTTATGCAGATGAGAATTAAATTTAGGGGCTGAGGATTTAGCTCAGCGGTATAAGCACCTGCTTTGCAAGCGGGCGGTCATGAGTTCGATCCCCAGTACCGATTAAAAAAAAAAAAAAAAAAGAGCCAGTGTTGCTTAGGAACTAGCCGTGGTTTCTGGTGGGCATGAAAAGACAAGTTCTCCACAACTATTTACTTCCCAGGTGTATCCCTTTGGTTTGTAGGACCAACCCTCATAGAGCATTTAGCAGTATTATGTAAGCAGCCAGCTCCCTCTGACTTGAAATGACAGATGACCAGAGGGCAAAGGGATTCTGCCTCTCTCATGTGTAACTAGCATCTATCTCACTTCTGATTCAGATTCTGATTAGGGACTAGCTGTTTCCTGTGTTCGTGTAGCACATTGGCAACATGTTTTCATGTTGCCGTCTCTCATCCGTATCACTGCATATAAAATGACGTTCTGCCATTTAATCCTCTTAAAAATGAAATCTCAGATTCATTTTTCTGTCATTTGAAGGATGAGGAGGCTGGGAGTGGCAGAGGAAACTGAATGCAAACTGGGGCCAGTTTCTCTTCTCATCCATGGAGAAGAGGATGGGGTGCTGTCCCTGGGTGGGTACAGGAGCTCAGGCTGGTGCCGGAAGAGGCCAGCCCAGAGGAGCAGCAGGAGCAGGGCTGGCCTGGGGGCGGCCTTTGATCTCCACATGACCTCTTTCTATTTCCATCACTCCAGTGGAAACCACTGTCCTTTGATGTTCTGTCTCTTGCCACATTTGCACAATGGCCTCTCAAGTGTTTGAAGCTGTTCTGGGTGCTGCTCTTGGAGCTTTGAAGCTGTTTTCCTAGAAGGAAGGCGGTCTGTGGCCTCACTAGCTTTCCTCCAGGCTGGAAGGTCAAGGTTCAGCTAAGTGATTTACAGCCAGCTGCCCCAAACTGCTTCTCTTGTTTCAGTGGCCCTGACTGCAAGCAGCCGGTTATTATAGTGTAGGTGCCGGGCAGAACATACCCTTGTCACCGCTCTGCAGCAGGAACTGGCTGGTGAACGGTGAAGATTAACAGCTTGCTGTGAGAGTAGGGATTCTTCTTTTTTGCCCATCTGAGCATGAAAGTCAGTTTTAAATCTGTTTTAAGATGATTGACCTAAAGATGCATCATAAATGTATCTTTTACTATCTGGAAGAAAACTTGGCTTTGGTGGGAGGATGTGCCTCTTGTTCATTTAGCAACAGATCAATATTTTCCTAACGATTTGTTTTTTGTTCTCAAGAAGTGTTTGCTTTTACTGGAATAAGCAGAACAAAGTTCAGTCATGAACTGGGAAAAATCTAGATGGTGATACAGATCTCCATAATAAATTTAATGGCATTTTTATTTTTATAAAGTAGAAAATAAAGCATGCAAAAGTGATTTATAATTGCACCCAAACATGTCATACCATTGCTATTTTGGTGATTATCTCTGTGGTTTTTGTTCTCTGTATATACAGTGTGTGCCCTCTACAGAATCAGTAGATAGTTTGCTTTCTATTTGTGTTGTTTTGTTTTGTTCTCATGATGTTAGGAATCAAACTTGGGGCACTGAGCACGCTAGGCAAGCACCCTACCATTGTGCTCTGTGCATCCCTAGCCCAGGGTGCTATGTACGTATTACTTGGTAACCAGTTTTAACACGTGGTAGGCCGTGAGCATTCACGCCTGCTGCAACCTCTCTTCTGACATTTGATTCTTAACAGCTTTTTAATTCTGTCATCTGTTCAAATCCCCTCGTGGCTTTGGTCACAGTGGTGTAGAGAAATTTGGAGTAGGATGCAAACCTAAGTCTTTTTCCTTCCAACTGGCCAGGGAACCCTGGACAAAGCACAGGCTCTGTGGCCCTCAGCTTCCTTCTCTATAAAATCAAACAGGATAAGCAATGCCCTTCAGTGCCAGCGCTGGCTGCTTCTGGCTCCCTTGCTTGGTTGGTAGCGTGATCAGATCTTCCTAGAGGTAGCACCCTGGGAGGGGGCCCTGCCTGCAGGCCAAGGGAAGAAGCTAAAGGGAAAGATTTTCTTGTGTATCTGTCTTCTCATAACCGTTCCCATCCTACATGCTCTGGGACAGGTTGGCACAGTCTCCACTGGGGTTTTTTACAGTCCTTTTCTGATCTATCCTGTATATACAGTAAAATGCACAAATTAACTATACAGCTCAGGACCTTTTACCTACGTGTATTCAGCTGTGGAATGTACCACTCCTGTGGCCTTTTGCAGGAGTGCCCCAGTCACTCCCCTGCCTGTGACCCACCCACCTGTCGGAATATCTCTTGAGTTGGCTTCCTGACACAGGCCGGCACCCAAGGCTTGCTGCAGTGTGAGACAAGCCTGCCTGCCTAGCTGATCACTTGTGACATTCTCATGGCGCCAGGAAGGTTGTTGTTCTCTGGCTTCTCCAAATCCCCTTCCCTCTCTAACAAAATACCTGTTGTCCTACAAGAAAAACCCAACCACAGCAGTCCTGAGAGGCTTTCCCTGCCTCATCCTTCAGCCGTGTGCCCACTGTGCCTTCTCTCTGCACGTCCCTCTGTGACCCCTTAGCACATTTCCTCTGGCTTTGTGACAATCCATGTCTGTGTCTTTTCCACATCGCTGGGGTACGTGTGCCCCAGATCAAGAACCACATACTTGGTGGGACAGAGCAGGATCCCTCGCAGTTCCCAAACCCAAGTACAGTATCGTCATTTCTCTTGTTTGCCATAAACAGGTGTAGGTGAGTGATGATCTCATTTTGGCTGGGCAGAAAAACTTCCCTGTCTCCAACTTGTTCAGTGGTGCCTGGGGAATCAGTGTGCTTTTAGCTCTCTCAGAGCTTTGTGTGTCTGAGGGTTCCACCCTGTCTCTGGAAGCAGGTGGATTTATTTACTTACCTATTCATTTGTTTTAAATTAAGCAGGGCAGCCTCCAGCACAGTGGCCTGCAGCCTCTGCCCTTCCCTGCAGGCCATGCTGAATTTTCTGTCACCAGATCTGTGTTGGAAAGTGATGATGGGCAGCAGGTGTCTGTCACTGGAACCTGCTATTAAAATTTCTCTCTGTGGGCAGCCAAGCAGCTGGTTTTTCCCTCATTAGCAGGCTCGTTGGTGTGGGTTGAAGTGTGGCCAAAGATGAAGGGGTTTAGCTGAGGCAGGATGGAGCCCTGCTCATTGACAAGCCTAAAACTGAGCTGAGGTGTCTTCTTGGGGTTCAGGAAACACCCCTGGGGTCCAAGGAGTGCTAGCAGTCTGATCAAAACCACAGCCAGAGGTTTGTGGTTCATTTCTCCCCAGAGAGCAAAACCTAATCGCTTCTTCTGCAACCAGCTGCCACTGCTTTTCTCGGAGCTGTTGCTGCTGCTCTCCATGGGTTGAGACACCTGAAACTTGACTGTGAGGACCACACCCCTGTTAACACCGAGCCAAGCTTACAGTTGGCTCTGCATGCCATGGTGCCCTCCTGAATTATTATCCTTGGAAACTGCTTTGCCTGGTCACAGAGAGCGGTGGAAAACCCAGAGCCCTTCTGCAGATGGTGACAGAGAGCTCTTCTGTGGTTTTCCGCCTTGCTCCCCTCACTCACGGGAGCACAGCCCCAAGCAGGAGTCTCACTGGACTGGTGCTCGCCTCCCATCTGTTGTCTTAGTGTGTGAACATTTGAGAATCTTCTTTTCTGAGACAGCCATTGAGAGGGATGTTTTTTTTTTTAAAGGTTCTTAACAAAAGAAAGAAACAAACCAAAAATGCCTATTCATTGTGGTAATGTTTAGGAGGCGTTTTTTATTGGTTCCTCACAGCTGTGCTCCATGCATACTCATTTTCTATCGGTAAATACCCATTTTTCTTTGATCTGCCTCCAATAAAAGCCCAGTTCTGTGTGTACACATGCTATATTTGTCATAAATATACAAGGTACACTATTTTTCTCTTAGAGTACAAAGGGAGTATTAAACAATTACAAATGCTCTAAAATAGCACTGATTTAGGTCTCTCTGATAGTGCTGTGTACAGAGTTCTTTTCCAGATGTGAAGAGCATTTTATAAACTCCCACTCTCCTGCCATTTTCCTCTCTGCCTCCATTTTGTTGTTGTTTGCTTGTTTGTTTTTGAGACAAGGTCTTGTTATGTAGTCCAGGCTGGCCCCAAATTCACAGCGATCCTCCTGCCTAAACCTCCCGAATGCTGGGATTATGGGCATGCGCCACCACGCCTGACTCTGCTTCCTATTAATAAGGCGGATTGTTTGCAGTGACATAGCCAAAGCTGAGGCTGGGGTAAAGGTGCTTGATATGAACAGTTGATGTTTTCTTAGTCTCAAGCACAATCTCAGGCAAATACAGTTTCTCTTACTCCCTCCCAGTCAAACTGCTAGCCCAAGCCCCCTCACAGGTAACACTGGGGAGCATGCGCAGTTTGTGTATAGCAAGTTAAAGCCAAAAAGAATTTCGTTATCTTGGGTTTAAAAATTCCTTTTGCTCACAGACATTCCAGAACAGATTTAGCTTCTTTCCTTCCCAGCTGAACACTAAAGCTTTATCCTTTTCACAGGATAAACTCCTAATTGCCAGGAGCCTTAATTCCATTGACCCGATTTTATACATTTGAAAAGCTACACAAATATTCCTTAGATACTTGTGGTAAACCATGAACTACTGACAAGCAGGTCCACAATGCTGATGCTCTTATTATGTAGCCCTCAGATTCAGGTTATCTGGAAACTTACATTACAAGAGAGTTCTTGAAAGAAGAAAGACAAACTCTTCTTTATTGGGCTAAATACTGATGAATAACTTCCTCAAATGAGGTCTTATTTTCTGGTGAGTTCATCTTGATATTGCTTATGCAATTTTAAGTAATTGGAATCACAGTTACACTGTCAAGTTTAAAGACTGAATTATTGACCCCAGGATGTAATCTTGTGTTACCAGACTGACCAAATGTTTTCCTAGGTCTGACAGGTTTCTCAGGATGACAGCCTTTGTCTGCTAATGCTGAGGAATTTCCAGACAAACAGGGTTACGTTGGTCACCTTAGTCCTCACCATTTTCTGCCTCCGTATGGTGAGGTGGTTTGTCCAGTTGGTGGATGCTATGCCCTGGGAGGTGATGTCTATTTTGCCTGTCACCAGGTGTAATTAAACTCTTGGATGTAGGTTTTCCTGGACTGTTTTCCCCACCCTAGCAGCTCACTTATTCAAGGCGCTAGCCACAACAGGAAGGAAGTGCCACCATCTCTGAGGCATCTTGTACGGAGCCAAGGAAACCAACCTGAATCTGCTGTAATGCTCATCCCTCTCTCTAGCCCAGATTCAGATTGTAGCTTCTTTCAGAAATTTTGAAGCCTAAAGTATCTAAAAGGGCTCAGAATCCAAAATAGTTAAGACTCACTTGGTTTAGTTCAGATAGAAAAAGACTCATCTCTCATATGCCACGTACACTAAAGGAATCCAATTCTTTATGTTGCTCATCCTGCCTGCCCTAATCGTCACATCTGAGTTTATTTTGGGGGCCTCCATTCTTCAAAAATGCAAAAGAAAAAAGTTGCAAATAAACATGTGCTACAAGGGTTGTCACATATCAAAGCAGTACATATAGAGGGCCACTGGGTCTCAACTCCTGCCGTGGGCCTTTTTGCTGAGTCACCCTGTGTTCCAGTCTTTCCCAGGTTAGGGGCCAGGGTCAGTCTTGGTCCCCCACACATCCCTAACTGCTACTCCCTAAAACCACTGTGCTTAGACCTAACTTACTTTACAGGCCTTGCCTGGCATCCGTGTCTGTGGTCCCTTCTCAGTATGTAGTTGCCTGAAAATTGTTCCAGCATTCAGTGTCACAAAATGGACATTGATTTTTAGAGTCTAGAAGTTCTAAATGTCGCTAGTTTTTATCAGCTTCTCATGTTTTTTTGATCCCACAAATGAGGGGTTACCGATTTTGATCTTAAGCTGCTTGCTGCAGTCTGCAGCATGTCTTTGCTAGAACAGCGGTGGGGGAGTGGCTGGCTGTGGAACTTGCTTGTCTTCAGGAGCATCAGGAATTCCTGTCCTGCGGGTGGAGTCTGTTGAAGGGACTGGCTCTGGGGCCTGAGTCCACTAGGGGTATAATAGTCACTTACTGTCCTGAGTTTATAAGGAGATCTACACCTCCACGAAACTCCAAGAAGCTGCTTCTCACACAGAAAGCTCTGATCCTTGTGTATGTGTGTGGCTGGACAGGGCATCACCACTGTCCATGTGACCAACTGTTACCAGACTGACCACTTCATCTGCCCAAGGTGACTGTGTGCACTGTCACAGTGAGCCAGGGCAGTGAGTCAGACGTTGTGACACCTGTGACTCACCTGCATCTCCACCCTGGGTAGTTTCTAGGCACAGAGTGGGGGCTCTGGGTTAATGTGGGTGTATGCCCTCAAGCCAGGCAACTTAACCTCGGAGATAGCCATTAGAAAGTGTCATATGGACCATTTGGGAAACCTCCCCAGGATGCTAGTGGCTAATCCAAAGCCACCCATGAAGGAGAGGTTATGCATTTTCCCATCTTTTTTTTGGACACTAATGCCATTGCCACAAGCAACCTGATTTTCCTGTGAAAGGTAGCACAAGTCCTCCTCCTGATGACCCTGTACCCGTGTGTTCAGCCCCATCACAGTTGTAAGCAGCAACTGGGTATTAGTATGAAATGAGATACCCTAGAAAAATGTATTATTATTATTATTATTATTACTTAAAAGTTGAAGCCTACCAAGCCATTACAGGCTTCCACTTAGGTGTGAGCTCAAGGCCAGTCATGCTCAGTAGAGGATTTGGGAAGAGAGTTGATGGGACTGAGAGAGACACCGAGGACTGACGGCCTAGTTGGTCCATGGGTGAGGGGGGAAGCACCAGCAAGTAGACAGATGCAGACTTTTTCTTCGTTGGCATTTGAATAAAGGAAGACTCTTTTCTGTGAATAACTACAGATAGATATTTTTAAAATCTGCCACTTAATATATTTAGTAATAATATTTAGGAATCTGCTTTCCGGTCTGTCCACTCTCGGCACCTGCATCACCGTCACCTGTAACAGACCCCATACCTTCCCCCTTATTCCCATCCTCTCTGCCCAGCAAGCCCTCTTGCTGAATCCCTCCGGGCTTTCTCGAGTCCCAGCTCCTCTTCACCCTGTAATTTTGCCCATCTGTTGTCTCTTCAGCTCTTCCCTAAGGACAGGAATGTAAACAGCTTTCCATGCATGTGTCTGCCCACAGAATACAGTGGGCATGGAAGCAGTCTCTTAGAACTGTGCGCTGCGCCTTTGCCCAGGATCCATCCATACTGGTGTATGTTGGGGTAGAACATGTGATCGGGCATCACAGTGAGTAATTCAGCCAGGGATAAAGGAATTTAGGGGAGGAGGTGGATGGTGCTGGGGTGTTTGGATGCCGAGGTCCTCAGTCGGCTTTGGGGAGCTAAGACTGTGGGAAAGGCAGAGGTCCGTGCGAGCACGAGCCAGTGCCCTGATCACGTGAGCAAGGGCTTCACTTCTGTGCCAGCATTCTTATCCTCATTTGCCCCTTTGTCCTGTGGACTGCTAACCAGCTGACAAGGTGACAGAGGCCACCTGTCTTGTCACATTTCTTCCTCGTTACTGCTTTGCCCTAACAGCCCTGCGTGCTCCTGTCACAGGTCCCTGACTCCATCTGGCTGGACTCTGACCTTCCCTCTTTTAGTTCCCAAAGATGAACTTAGTGCTACTTACGTGGCATTTGGACATGCCACCAGTCTGCCTGTTGTTCACGGTGCCCTTTGGGTTTGTTTGCTAATGAGCTTCTGGCCCTCCCTCTGGTCTGGTCTCCACAGTTGCTTTGTAGACAGCTCTTAGCTATGCTCTGGTCACAAGAGCTCTAATTGTACTTGAGAATCCCTAATCTGGAGGGGAAGAGAGGAGGTCAGATCACATGGAGTCTCACATTCTGAGAAAGAAGGAGTTTGGGTGTACTCCAAGTGATGGTGACAAAGAGGAGGATGGGACAAACTCCAGAGCCCTCCCAGGTGGAACCTGTGGTGTCAGTGGATGATGGAATGGCCTTGCGCACTGGGACAAACAGCCACCTCTCAGGCAGTGCCCAGGTTACAGGCAGCTCAGGAAGAATAGAGTCATTGACAGAAAGAGAGAAGTCACCTGGGGAAGCTGACTCTCTGGGGAGAGTCGTTTCCTTTGGGGCTTGTCTGTGGAAGTATAAATCTGACAGTCAAACTTATTTAAGAGCTCAAGGCCAGATACGAAGATTCCAGATCTTAGGCTGGGGAGTTTGGAAGGGGTTGATGGGGGTGAGAGACTCGTGGAGGAGGACTGGTGACCAAGGCAGGCCACGGTGAGGGTGGGAAGAGGAGCCAGCGTGGGAGCCCGGGGCAGGCAGCAGGAAAGCAAGAGCAGAGCTGGAAAGCTTGAGCATTGTGGAAGCCAGAGAAGGAAACGGTAAAGAGAAGGTGCAGACCACAGGTTAGGAAGAACGAGGTCTGACGAAGCCCAGGACCTTAGCCGTAAGAACTAGGGGTGTTTGTTTCCCGTGGTAAGCTGAGAAAAGAAACCAAAGCAGCTACTGAGCACACACAAGCTGAGAAAGGAAGGGGGACAAGCGAGAGTCAGTGGAGTGAGGTTGTCCCCCAAGATTGGGCAGGCGGATGCAGAGGAGCCAGTAGAGATGGAGAAATTAGCAAAGCTGGCGGATGGGGAACCGTTGGGCTGGGGCCTAGGGCCCAGGCTCTGCTCAGAGACACCAGCCCCACAGCTGGGCACAGATGCCAGCTCTGCTCTCTGCTGGCCAGCTGACCTCCCCCAGCTGAGTTTCTGTTTCCTTATTTGAGAAATAGATTAATTGCACTTATTTTGTAGATTCAATATAAGAAGAAAAAAATCAGCATATGAAGTGATTTGTAGGATCCCTGGGATATATATGAGTTTAGCAGTTATTACTTCTTATATATTAATATTGTTAATTAGATCAGTTATACAAATGACAAAGGACATAATAAACACAGTTTATACGAATATATTTGGGTGTCAGAATCTTAGTGTATAAGTGGATAAAGGAGATGCATACATAATTTCTATAGGAGAAAATACAGAACAAGTTCTAAGTACCAAATAATGTTTAGTCTAAATAACAATGAAACTTTAAAAACTAAAGTTTTTCATCCTCAGGGCAAAATCTGGAAGTATCATTAGTCTGGTTTTCCTCCCTCCCTTCCTTGCTTCCTTCCTTCCTGCTTGGTTGGTGTTTTTGAGACAGGGTCTTCCTGTGTAGTCCAGGCTGGCCTCGTGCTCACTGGGTAGCCCATTCTGGCCTTGAACTTGTAGTCCTCCTGCTAAGCCTCTGGAGTGCTGGCCTACAGGTGTGGACTACCATGCCTCGCCTGCCACATTATCTTTATAAGGCACAAAGCTGATCACATCCCTGCCCCGCTTTAGACTGTAGGGGCTCTTCACTGTAGTGTAAGGTCCAGCCTCAGGCTTGCCCTCTCCTCTCCCAATGCCAGTGTCGTGGACACATCAGAGCCCTCCACATTTCCTGACACCATATGTTCTCTCCTGCTTGTGTCTTCCAATCATGTTTCTTCTACCTGGAGTCCCCTCATCCTTCCAGAGACCACAGGTACCCTCTCTTTGAAGAGATCTTTGAGGAAATCCTCCTCCACATGCAGACTGGGTGGTTCTCTTTGTTGACAGAAGCCTCTTGTACTAAGGGAAGCCTCCAGCAATGTCATTAGAGGTTTCGTTCATTTATATCAAATTTATTTGAAACCTATATTCTATGATAAGTAGTGATAAATAGTGAAGTAATTACTATTAAGTCCAACAAAAATAACCAATACTTTTGATTCATGGATGCCTCCTATCCATTGGCCACTGAATTCAGTGATTCCCATATAGTGTCTTTTTTTCATCCAGGTAAGACTGACTGACCTTCATAGGCTGCCTTGGTGACAGCTGAAGGATAGTAACCAATTGATAGTGGACAAGAGGTCTCACGAGACAGACTCACAAGCTGAGATCCCTGTCTTAATCATGTCCCTTTATGTTTATTTGTAATGTAATTTATTCAATCATAAATCTACCCCATGTGTTTTCTTTTATCTTCAAAACAGCCCTACAAAGCTGGTATTATTGTCCCTTCCCCTGCCTCTGCCCTCTTAGCACAGAAATAAACCCAACTCAACAAAGAGAGCCACAGAGCTCTCAGGGCTGTCTTCGACCACGGTCCTAGTTTTCTGCCATGTATCACTGCCCAGGACTGTGCTCAGTACTTAGTAGGTGCTCAATCAATGTTTGTTGGGTGGATACATTGGACTGTGAATACCATGGTTTTAACCCAAAGAAATAATTTTAACAAAAATACATTTATTTGTTTATTCTTGGTCCCTTTTTCCTGATCCACCAGGGAAATGAGCCCCTTGTGATATGAATTGCAAATATTAGTTCCTGGTCATTTGTCTTTTGACTTTGCCCGTGGTAGAATTTGCCATGCAGAATTTCTGCTTAAATCTTTGATAGAAAGTGACAGAACACATTTATCTTCACTCCTTCCTGAATCCCCCTAAAATGATAATGAAAGAAAAGGAACAAATTCTTAAGCACAAACTGACTTAGCAGACCCTGAAAAGTAGGAGCCCAAACCTGCATGAGGGGGTCCTACAAGGACCAGGAGGCACCGACTGCTGGATTTGGGGTGAGGAATGTGTCAGAGGACCTAAGAACTGGCAGGAAGTTGCAGTCACCCCTCTTCTTCCCTTTCACACAAGTGACTGCCCAGATCTATGGCAGGAGGTGGCCTCCCAAAAAAGGCCCAGAAGCATTCTCAGTTAGGGATCCACTAGCAGGGTAGCTGGAAGCCCCGGTGGAGAGGCTGCCTAGACAGACAGACGAGATGGCTGTGTGCCAGCGTCTTAGCAGGGAGAGCAGATAGCTGTGTGAGGGAAAATGGTCAGCTGAGGAAAGCCTGGACCTGACAAGAAAGAAGCGAAGGGAACAGGCTGAGGTGGACAGAAGTAAACCTGTGGGGCTGGTCCTCAGGAACAGGAGAAGAGGCACGCACGTGTGACAGGAGGAGGAGAAGCACCCAGAGGACAGGAGAGGGCTTCTAGAGCACACATCAAGATTAGTAGGGGGATTTGAAAGTGCAGCTAAGGATCTCCCCCAGAAGGCAGGACAAAGACCAAAATATAGTGGGAAGTAGAAGAGAAAACTGCAGGATCAGTCCAGGCAACCGAACACCCAAATAAGATCAGTTCCAGAAAGAGGCCAGAGAAAATGTGCAGGGGAACATTGAAGCGATTTCCCATCACCATCCTGGACTATGGGACTTGACACTCCAGATTAAGTATTAAACAGTGACACCTGCCCCAACCTTTGCCTTTGTGTTCTGTATGCAAAGCGAGACTTTGCTTTTGCAGAACTTTCTGGAACATGCTTATCTGCTCAGTTTTGAGGTACTCTGCTGATAAGAATGAAGGTCTGGGGGCTGGGGATTTAGCTCAGCGGCATAAGCGCCTGCCTTGCAAGCAGGCAGTGGTGAGTTCAATCCCCGGTACCCATAAAAAGGAAAAAGACAAAAAAAAAAAGAATGAAGGTCTGATCCTCAGTTCCCTGGCTCCCTAGAAGGTAGAGTTGTCGCCCATTTGAGGAGACGCTGACCGTGCTCCCGTACCGTGGGAGAGGCCTGTGCACATGCTGTCATTACCATGGCTTCTCTCAGCTCTGGGGACTGTGTTCCTCTGCTCTAAGCTCCATGGGGCTGCGTCATTTCTTTCCACGTTTCTGCCCAAGCCTCACCCTGCTCAGGAAGCAGTGGCCCTGTGTCCCAGTAGGACCTGTGACCTGCTTCTGGCCTTGTTCTCTGGAAGCTCTTATCTTTGTGCTTTGATCTTCACATCCTATTATGTAAAGATTGTTCTAAGTGTAAAAAGGAAGAGCTATTTATAATCCACCACCCCCCCTGCTTCTGGGGAATTGACCTTCCCACTGAGCTATATCCCCAGTCCGATTTTATTTTTATTTTGAGACAAGTTCTCGTTAAGTCACCCAGACTGGGTTTGATCTTGAGATCCTCCTGCTTCGGCCTCCCAGAGTACGCCACTCAGCCCACCTTCATTCATTTTGATCTTTTGCTTTGACAGTGCTCCAGTGAATCATTTTGTATATATGTCATGGTGAAAATGTGCCAGTGTCAGATAAAAACCTAGAAGTGGAATTGGTGGGTCACAGGGGGTGTGCATGGGAAACACCACCAGCTGTTGCCCTGAGGTGTATCCAGCCAGCACTGTGTAGTAGGACTTGTCTCCCCGATACCCCACCCACAAGTCAAGGTAACCCTACTTTTTTTTTAAAATTTTATTTAAAGAAAGAATAAACAAAACAGAAAATGCTAGAAATAATACATACTTCCAAAGAAGAAATAAACCATAAGAAATCACTAGTTGATGTTTACATATTGTCCTCTTACAAATAGTTGCTGAAGATACTAAAGTGGAGCATATAAAGTGGGAATTCAAACAGCAAGACTGCAAACAGTTCTGTTCAGCTGTCCAGCATAAACATGTAACATGGTTATCAATCCTGTACACTTAAACATACATGCGGTTATCCATATCTTCATATAGTTGAGATTAAGCAAACCAAAGCAGGCTAAAATCACTCTGAACAAAGTTTAATAGTACTGCTGGATTTCACATCATGACACTTCGGGATGGGTACTGTAGCACTATGTACTGTGGTGTCTTTTTTTCTTCAAAGTATCTGGTTATTTCATCATGCATCGTAAGATCAGTTCTTGTACACTGTTCATAGGTTCTACGCATGCATGAGTCTTAACATATATTTCTATCCTTTCTAGGGGGAAACAAAGCAGGACAAAACAAAACATATTCATATAAACACATAAAACAAAAAAGAAATATAAAACCACTGTACAAGGAGTTCTACCATGGTTACTGTGTTGTCTCTTGTTATCTTCAATAGAATTGGCTATAGTAACCCTATTTTTTGACATTTTCCAAACTGGTAGGTGACAAATTTTCCTCACTGTGGTTTTAGTTAGTACTTCTTTAGTGCACATTTTTTATATACTTAAAAGCTATTTTTATTTCCTTTTCTAGTAACTGCCTGTTGGTAGCCTCTGACCACTTTTCTCTTGGCTGTTAGCCTTTCACCTGATGCTTTGAGAGGGCTCTTTCTGTACCAGGGAAATGAGCCCTTTGTGATATGAATTGCAAATATTTGTTCCTGGCTTGACATTTGTCTTCTGACTTTGCCCATGATAGCATTTGCCAGGTAGAATATTTTAAAATGTGTGTTTAGTCAAATCTTTCAGTCATTTCTTTTTTGGCCCCTGGGGTTTTTGGTTTCTTTAGAAAGGTCATCTTCACTACAGGTTGTTTTTTATTTTTAATTTTATGGAAAAAAGATAAAATAATATTTCATAATAAAATATTTGGAGATAACAATAGTACGTTGCGTATTGTTATCTTTAAACTACTAAGAGACACTAATAATATAACTGACTTGCAGAATTGTTCTTATTATTTTTTACAGTTTAATGTGTTTTAATAGCAAAACTACAGAAACAGCACAGAAAGAGTGACAACATTAAAAACATACTAGCATGTAAGGCAACTTAGAAAATTATAGTGACTGAATGGAACCCACTGCGTGACAGAAATGCTATGAACACCATTTAGTTGCTGTCAATAAGAAATTTACTTATTTTTTAAAAATCCAAATGCTAGCATTGTCCAGAGAATTTTAACAGATTTGTGTTTATAATTGTTACAAAGTTGAAGTGCTGAAATTGTTCATTGAAACATTTTGACTTGCATTGATGCTTTACATCCTAACATGAATATTAAAAATTCACACACAAATGAGAAAGGAAAAACTGCCAAAACCTGATTTCTGTCCCCTATTTTCCACTCACAATCGTGTATTTAGGTACCTTTTGACCTCACAGGGAAAAAATATCTAACATTCAGAACTACCAATAACAAAGAGAAGAGAAAAAATATTTTTGAGCCTGAAATTTTTCTCACCATGGCCTCTTAAGCATGCTCTCCATGAATGCGGTGTGCTGATTGGATGTCTTTTGGCATAATTGTTACACATTTGGCATGGATGGCACACGGGTTGGTATTTGCAGGGTTATTTTTAAAATTTTTTTTCTGGCCGGGGATATGGCTCAGCGGCACAAATGCCTGCCTGGCAAGTGCAACGTTGTGAGTTCAATCCCCGGTACCAAAAAAAAAAATCAGAAATTTCCCCTGTCACATGTATGACTTCATTTTTATTTTGAAATGTTTGATCCTTCCAGAATTTACTCTGAGATGCAGTGTGGCTCCAATTTACCTTTTGTCTAGAAGGCTACCCTTTGCGCCACACCATTTATTGAACCATCCATCTTTACCCCATTTATTCAAATGCCACCTTTTTCTCCAACTGAATTTCCAGCTGGACGTATTTAGTTGTATTTCAGCCTTTTATATGGTCGATCCTGGAAATGTAACGTAGGCAGGCTGCGGAGCAGTGGGAAGCTGCGAGGGCCCTCTCTACTCCTCTGTCACAATGTCCTTGGCTGTTTAAAACTGCCTTATTTACCCTTGCAAACTTTTGAATGATTGTTTAATAACGAATTTAAAGATCCTCAGTATTGGTGTTTAGTTATAGGTGCCGTTTTCAATCCCTGGAGCCTAAAGAGCGTCGTGAAGTTTCCTTCTTACTCTTCATCTCATGACTGTCAATAGAGTCAAGTTTTTAAGTGTGGCTTCTTAGTAATGATCTATATAATTACTGACAAAAAAAGCTTAATCATTTTTTTTTTTGTACCAGGGATTGTATCTCACACTTGAAAGGGAGGTGCATATGCCACTGAGCTAAATCCCTGGTGCCCCAAAAGCTTAATTTTTATTAAACATTTTAAGCACCCATTTCCTTTTCTAATATCTTAGCATACTATCTTGTGGGTTATTTTCTACACACAGAAGGACAGCAAGATAGAGTACTAAGTGCTGATGTCGAATGTCAACGTTTAATGCCTACAGTCATCTCTTAATTAGAGTGGTTTAAAAAGCATTCCTGTAAGTAATTCAGGAACTTTACATTTAGATGCCCCAGTTTTCCCCATTAGGAATAGTGGGAGACATGACAGGATTTTCCAGGGTTGTCTTGCCTCTCTCCTGAGCCTGGTACAGATGTTGAGGTGGCCTGGGAAGGAGCCAAAGGCAAGCCTGGGTTGGGCAGAGAACAGGTGACCGGCCTACATGTCTCCTGGACAGGAGAGAGGTGAGTGAGGGCAGCAGGACGCAAAGGTGTCCTGTGTTTCGTGTGTCAACATGAGGCCTTTTGCTCAGCCCAAGTAGTTTTTTCAAATCCATAAGTTTGCAGTAGGAAAGATTAGGCAGAGAATGGTGTTTTCCAGGAAAAGTCTGGCAAACAGTGCATTTGAGAGCCCTGTGCTCAGCACTTTGGCAGCCTGGTTCCAAGAGCGCCTGCACAGCCTCCCGAGCAGAAGTAACTAATCTTTGACTAGCTCTTTGCAGGGTGACGTTACAGGTGACATTAATCAGGTGAAACCGTAGAACCTCTCACTGAACCACAACTCATTTTAAAGCACAGCCAGGTGTGGTGGCAATCCCAGCACTTTGGAGGCTGAGGCAGGAGGATCACTGCAATTTCAAGATCAGCCTGGGCTACAAAGTGCATTCAAGGCCAGCCTGAACTGCATAGCAAAACCCTGCCTCAAAAAGACAAAAGACAAAACAAAACAACAACAATAAAAAAGCATAGAGCAGAAACCGTGGAGAAATGCAGTATAGTATACGTGAGGATTGTATGTGCATCTGGGTACAGAGTGGTGTGGCCAGACCTAGGTGCTATTTGTGCAACAGGAAGATAATGGGGTCAGATACATTTAACATGTGGATAAAGTTCTAAAGGTTTTTTTTTTTTTAAACTGGTCTTCTTTGAACTTTAAAAAGTTAAGTTTTTTTTTTTTTCCTTAGGGCAAAAAAAATGTGTTTTCATTTTCAATGGTTTTATTGAAAGTCACTGTTCTGTTCTAACATTCATGTTTAATAGCTTGCACTGCAGGCTTTGAGTCAGCCCAAGGTCCATCCCTCCTGCAGTCATGAACCAGTCACAGGCTCAGAGGACGGTTTCTATTGTGTGTCTTCAGGCTGCTCTTGGTCACCTCATGTGGAAAGGGAACAGTTTCTGCACTGGAATTTTCTTGTTTCGAATCCTGCAAATCAGGAATAGAATATTTAGAAACTGCAAATGTAAAATGCAGCAGCTGGGAGCAAGCGTTTGGCTCCCATGGGGAGAGAGGCTGTGTTCAAAGGGTATTTCTGACGTGTCTATGAATGGGCGTTTGGGAAGCTGCACAGCAGACAAAGACTCAAGATGTTTGTCCTTGAAGCTGGTGAGGAAGCTGCCCCAGCCTCCGCCCTGCTTTCCCAGCAGGACTGTGGGTACACAAGCAGGGCCTGTCACAGCTGCCTGCCTCCCAGAAAGAAGGGGCTTCTCGGGGACTGTGGCCTGGGGGTGGGGGAGGCCCCCTGGGCTGGGTTCTCTGCAGACTCAGTGTTGCCTCCTGGCTTCAGGTCAGACCAGCGGGAAAGGGAGCTGGATAGGCAGTCTGTTAAGGGCAGCAGAAGTCCTGGGCTCCAGACCTGTGGAGGCAAGGCTCGGGCCCCTCCTGCCTAGGATCAGTGTGGACAAAACATGCCCTGAACACTGAAGGTTCTGCTGCTTCCTGACTCTCTCACCTCCCCTGAGCACACACATGCACACATACACGCATACACATGGAGACATACACAGACACACAGAGGAAGGTAGATTTTATGACCTCTGGGGTTGCTCCTGGTGTCCTCCTGCTTTGGCATCCAACCTAACAAGTTTATTCTTACTCGTTAGAGCGGGATAAAAGTGTCCCTCCAAACAAGATGCCAGTCAGCTTTCCAGAAGGGCCTCCTCTTTCTCCTAGGGTCTCATTGCAGAATGATTTTACTAACATTCCAGCCTTGTATTAGATTTGGGTTTTTTTATTTGGTTTGGTTGTATTTTTTTGTTGTTGGTGGTTTTTTCTTGTTTTTGTTTTGTTTTGTTTTGTTTTGGTACCAGGAATTGAACCTAGGGCCTTGCACTTGCCAGGCAAGTGCTGTACTGCTGAGCTACATCCCCAGCCCTCTGACCTTGTATTAGAAGTAACAGTGTGAATATTCAGATAATGACCCTCCAGATGAATCTCTGTAGAAAAAGAAAGAAAAAAAACTCTACTAACATCAGAGGGCAGTTGCATTTTGAAAAATACATAAAGCCAAAGAAATGGCTTTCCTCCTGAGTTTGTGTGAAAGACACCAGCGACATTTCAACAAATTCAATTATAAATTTGAGCCAAGTGTGATGGCACGTGCCTATAATGCTAGTACTCTGTGAGGCTGAGGCAGGAGGACCACACACTTGAGCCCAGACTGAATATCTTAGTGACTCAATGTGGTGAGTTAACTAGTGGTCAGCTGGTAACACCCAGCTGAACTGAATCGGCGTGGTTCTGGGCTTGGAGGGCCCACCTGCGCATTGCTGACAACAGCATAAAAGGATTAACTGGAGGGGAGGGTGGTGTGTGTGCTGCTGGTTCTCCTGCAGAAGTTTGTCACGCTAGTTTTCCAAATACGAACTCAGCTAGTCTCGTCATCAGAGGAGCGTGAGTCCTCACTGTCCCTGAGGATGGCTGCGGTCCTTTTGAGAGGAGCTCTGGTCCTTACTTTGAGTATCACTTTTTGGCTCCAGTGCAGATCCTTCAGCTTGCTGGCACAGGTCCTTCATCACACTGGCACAGATTCTAGCTTCCACCACTGGCCTTTGGGCTTTCCCAGCACAGATCCTTGTAGAAGACTTGCATGAGCATTGTCAAGGGCGCTAGGCCTCCAGCTGGACCTGTGAAGAACACTGTTATGGCTCTAGGTCTTCAATTGGACTCCTGCAGGACATTGCTGTGGGATCCAGGCCCTCAGCTGGATTCTTTGGGTCTCTACCGTGTGGACAGATCGCTTGCACTCTTCTGCATTTGACTCTTTGGAAGAAAATTATAAAATAGTCCTATAAATTATATATCCTGTGTTAAATCTAATTCCTTGTAAACCCCGACTACAACAGTTGGTGAAACTGAGTTTTAAAATTAAAAAGAAGAAAAGAAGAAAGGGGGCAGGTGAAGGAATCCAACTACTGCCTCCTGACCAGAGACCCCACTCACCTGCCCTGGCACCGCTTCACCTGGTGACTCCTGTCTTTGTCAGCCCCGCCACTGATGTCAGCCCGTATCATTATTCAGTCTGCTACTCCCTGTGCATTTCCAAGTCTCATCCTTGACTTTTTCCCAAGCAGCATCCTTGGGCAGCATCCTTGGCAGAACCACACCCTATTCTCCCTGTGACCCTACAAAAGAGTCTGTAACATGCTCTGCACGAGAGCAGCTGGTCTGGTCTCCAGCCCAGAGAGTCCCTCACAGGTTTTTTTCTGCAGTGACCTGTCCTGTTGAACTTGAACCTCTGCTTCTTTTCCTCCTTTTTTCCTAACAGAGGGAATAAGGAGAGGAAAAAAGAGGGAAAGTCAGAGGGGAAAAGGCTAGAATCGTAGCTCAGGGAGCTAAGTTCAATCCCCAGTACCACAAAAACAAAATAAAATAAAAAAGCAAGTTCAGTTATTGATTTGGAGTAACATGATATGATTAAGTAGTTTGACAGTTGGTCATACAGGAAAACACTGGCACAACAATGTTAAATTGTGATTTTGCTTTCTAACGGGGGCTCTGGGAGCCTTGTGTGTGGCCTGGGTCAGAGGTCTGCCCTCTGTCCTGGTTGTGTGGCTCCAGGGTCCAATCTGTTGTTCTCATCTATAAAATGGGGGTGATGCCATTGCTTAGAGTAATAGAACAGTGAGTGTGACAGCCCAGCAACTGAGAAACCTCCTGCCTAAGCAGGTGTTGTGGTACACGCCTGGGAAGCTGAGGTTGGAAGCTTGTGATGTGTGCAGGGCCAGCCTGGGCAATTAGGAAAAGATAAATCAGAACCAGTGTCAGGTATGGTGGTGTGTACCTGTAATCCCAGCACTTGGGAGGCCGAGGCAGGAGAATTGCCATGAGTTTGAGACCAGTGTGGGCTGCATAAACAAGTTCAAGGCCAGCCTACACTACATAGTGAGACCCTGTCTCAAAAAGAAAAGAAAAAGAAACCACAGGAAGAAGAAATGCTCCTGCTTTGAGAAGCCTGAACTGCGTTTCCTGGACTGAGCTAAGCAGATACACCTCAGCCCTGCGGTCGCACCTGTTGGGCATCTACGCTCCCAGCCATGACAGCAGCTGCCCAAGTGTCTGTCATGTCCCCAGCTCCGAGTACAAGCCCTAGAAGAGCAAAACACCACGTTTCACTCCACTCTCCATGTGCCTTGCACATCACTGAGTTTTGCTGAGTTGATCTGCAAGAGCCAACAGAAAAGCCGGGCCTTGGGCTCAGCCCGATGCTGCCGCAGCTGGCACTGAGGACAACTGTGGTCTCCTTGGTAGGGGTTCTCGCTGCTCATGTCACTCTCAAAACACATCTCTGGGTCAGAGCAAAGGTCACCAGGCAATTTCCGGCCTGGAGATGAAGATTTGGTTTGGCATCTCTGCGTGTGTCGTGCACAGTGTGGAGGCCTACCGAGGAGAGCACTGTTGTCCCCGTCTCCAGAAACTGAGTGCACAGGGAGTAAGCAGTGACTACAGAAGCTTTACATTTGAGGAAGGTACTACAGCAGAATACACATGGCCATCATTCCCCTCAGAATATCCTCTCCGGCTCCAAAATCACTTATCCTGTTGTTCTTGGCAATTTGCAGTAAACTTATGCGATGTTTTTTAAAATTTAAATACTCACTGTGTTTGGTATCTTTCAATCACTTTGTATGTCCCAGCATGAGCCAGCTGGGTATCCTGGCATGAAGCCAGCAAGGACGTACGCACTTATGGGGAGTGAGGGGTGTGCGGGGAGCTTGGTAGCCCTGACAGAGTGAATTCTCCCAAGGGAAAGCATACTCCTCTACTTCTTGCCCCTGTCACCATAGTGTCCCTTTGGGACTGGGTTCTGCAGGCCAAGGTGTGTAGTGGCAGGCCGCATTTGTAGAGCTGAGCGGCCTATTTAAGAACCAAGTCAGGCCTGAGACTCTTGAGGCTTTCAGGTGGTACAGGGGTCACAGGTGCTTCTCCTTGAGCCCTGCAGAAGAAGCTGCAATACTGATATTTCATTGTTACAAACTCCCAAAAGATGGTCATGCACCTTGCCAACTGGCGTTTTAAAATAAATCTCAAAAATGAGTTCAGGCAAACACTGGAGGTGACTGTGGACATCCCAGGAATCCTGCAGGCAGGCAGAGCGCCTGTGCTCCTTCTCCCTTTGCTTGAAAAGGAGGTAGACTTTGGAGACAGCCTTTAAAGTGGCCCACATCAGGATGTGCACATGCTAATTGGATCTATTTTAAAAATTATAGGCTGGCTTCTCACTGTGTGAGCTATGACAAGCCCTATTTACACTGGCTTCAGTGGCGCCAGTTTTTTTTATTAGTAGGAAGAGTGTCTGGAATGAATGCATCTGTCTGTCCTCTTTATGTCTGTTTGATGACCGAGTAAGCCCTGGACGCAGTGTTAAGGCCTCGGTGTAAATCTCCACTCTGCTGTCGCGGAGCAGTATGACTGAGACCAGGCCATTAACCCCATAGTAAAAGAGGGTTAACAACATCAGCCCCTTTCACAAAATCAACATCAAAAGCAAATGAGATGTGTACAAAAAACAAACAAACAAAAAACCAACTTTGAAAAACTGTACAATGCTGTGAATAACAGAGAAGTTTTATTGTGTTCTCTGTCCAAAGAAAACAGTAAATAAATTCATGGTAGAGCCATTATTAGTACCTCAAACATCCCTGGCTTCCTCTGTTAAAAGGCTTCCTTTGTTGGGGGAATATCCTTAAGGTGTCTTAAGTCACCACGGGAGGTGCCCAGGATTCTGTCCAAGTGATGTCATTTCTGGGCTCTTGTCTTGCTGTGCGCGTCATTCTTGTAGGTAACCAAAGCACAGTAACTATTTCGTCTCGTTCCTTGCTCCTCTGTGAAATGTGACCCTTATTCATCCCTTGTCATGGGGAAGGAGCAAAGGCCTGCCCAGCCTCCTCAGGCCCTCTGCGGCTCCTGCACGTAGGGTCTCCCCCTTTGTGACCCTCACTTTTCAGCTCACTCATCTCCTTTGTTGGTCTCTGGTCCCAGGTTGGTCTGGGAAGGAGGAATACGTGGGAACAGAGAATGAGCTGGAATCTTACCACTTGCACTCCCATTGAGATTGGAAGCCCTTTGGATTTGAATAGGAATATTTTCATCACAGTTACGCTGACATCCAAGAGTTTATTCATTTAATTTTATTTCGAGAAATGAGGTCTCACTATGTTAGCCAGGCTGGCCTTTAACTCCTGGGTTTAACTGGTCCTCCTGCTTCAGCCTCCCAAGAAGCTAGGATTACAGGTGCACATCACCATGGCTGGCTGAGAGTTTTCCATGAAAAAATAGTGTCTGGAACAGAATCTACAAAGCCAATTAAATTCCATGATGAGTTACTTTTTATACAATATAGTACGATTCAGCTTCATCACAGGGTTGTTCCCCACTTAAGTTCTACTATAAAACTTGGAGTCAGAGACCACTGGTTTTTGCCTATTACAAGTATTATGACTGTAGCATCAGCTGAGATAGTAAGTTCTCCTGTGGCTATTAGTTCCACCAAGTCCAGTTCTTTGGGGTAAATTGTGTAGGTCTAAATATTTTTATGAAAACTAGATTTTTCTGCCAACTTTTAGTCAGTGCTAAACTATCCAACATGTAGTTTTAACTGTTGCCAATTTTACTGTGAGTTGGTTTTTTTTCCTACCAGTAATAGCCATTATGATGTGAACAGGAGACTTATAATACTTATTTGTATATTGACTAATTCACTTTTTAAAATTGTGATTAATATTAGAAATAGAGATGAAAGCAGAGACAGAGTGGAAGAAAATGGCCTGGAGTTAAGAAGATAGGAGTGCCATATATCCTTAGTCATGAAGGAGCTGTAAAGTTGGGTGTGGTGGCACAGGCCTGTGATTCCAGCACTCAGGAGGCTGAGGCAGGAGGATCGCCACAAGTTCAAGGCCAGGCTGGGCTACATAGTGAGTCCTCACTGTACTACATAGCAAGACACTATTGCAAGAACAAAAAAGAATCGTGTTAAAGGAAATGTAAATCAAAACCATAATGAGCTGCTCAAATCTACTAGGATGACTATGGTTTTTTTTTTTATAGGAAATGAGAATACGGAGAAATTGAACCCTTGTATGTTGCTAGTGGAAATATAAAATGTAGAAAGTTAAACATAGGATTACCATGTGACCTAGGAATTCCATTTCTAGGTACCTACCCCAGAGAACTGAAAACAGTTACTCAAAGTCTTGTCCCCAGACGTCCATAGCAGTGCTGTTCACAATAGCACATATAATGAACAAAAAAGGTGGAAACTACCCAGTTTTTAGCAAGTAATGAATGGACAAACAGAATATGAAATATACCCATGCAGTGAAGTGTATAACTGTAAAAGAGAATCAATTAGCAATGGCATGTTGTGGCACGGGTGAATCTGAAAACATGCTGGGTGAAAAAAATGTTAAGATAAAAAGGCACATACTGTACGATTTCATCTATGTGATGTTTGCGGGATATGTCAGTCTGTTGGCACAGGAAACAGATGAGTGTTTGCAGGTACCTGAAGGATTGCTTAGTATGGGAGGATCCTTTCTGAAGTGGAGAAGTATTTTAGAACTAGGCAGATATGATCATTGTCTGATTTTTGGTTGTACTAAATGTCACCAAAGTAGCCAGGTGTGGTGGTGGTTGTGCCTGTAATCCCAGCATTCGGGAGGCTGAGGCAGGAGGAGCACCACAAGTTGGGGGTCAGCCTGATAGACTACATAGCAAGACTCCTTCTCTAAATAAATACCACAGAATCTTATATACTTTAAAATAGTTCCTTCTGTGTCATATGAATTTTACTTTAAAAAGTGGTGGGATCCGGGAGTAGGTTCAAAATGTGCTAAGATCAATTAAGGCTATTGACCAGGAGTTTAAAAGGTGTACTTTCCCATATGTCTCCTTCAAAAAAGCAATAGTAACTGGTGTGGGCAGATTGGCTTTTAGGAAGATAAGCGCCAACTTAAGTGGTGCAAAAACAAAAAACACTTGAGGGTTGCCTGTTTCTTATTGGGCTGTGTCACAGGTGGAGCTGGTGATTATGTGGCAGTTAAACACCTTTGGGGCGTGTTGGGAGCAGGGTTAGGGACAGGAGCATCTGGAAGGAGAGGATTCTGGCAGAACTAGGTGGGAATGTTTGATGCGGGCTGTGAGGTACCGGGGGAACTGAAAAAGCCTCTCAAACTAAAGACAAATCCAGCCCAAAACTCGGGACATTTGTCTCCTCTGGCTGCCAAGTATCCCTCATTCCTTTTGAGGGCATACGAATTTACTTTGGGGAAGAATTCTCCTCTCCCACTACTGGCAGATGGTAAATGAAGGCGCCCTGCCCACTGCCTCTGAAACTGGAGGCTCCCTCCTCCACACACCTCGCTGCTGTGATGCCGAGTCTTGAATGGGGGGAGAGAACCTCCTGCCTCTGAAGCAGCACCCTGATCTCTCCCTCTTCTCACACCTCAGTGTGCAGCCTCTTGTCCGTTTGAGAGAGCACTCCAGCCTCGCTGCTGTTCTCTTAACTTAAATCCAGCTTTTGTTGTGTTAATAGAAGTACCCTATCTGATAGAAACATCAAGTGACAAGCAGTAGCTGCTGATGGGTGTCCTTACCGGAAGTGATTTCCTGGGATGTGAGGAGTCAGTCTGAGATTCGGCAGCCTAAACACCTACTTGTGCCCAATCCTGTGCCGATTTGTTAGAGATAAGAGAGAGAACCAAAGGGAAAGCAGCTAACTGACTTTACTAGATAGCTGTAAAATAGTTTGAGGGCCAAACAGGGGACCCAGGTGCCATGAGGAATGATCACTTACTCACTAATTTAGGGCAAAGATGAGCATTAGCTTCATTTTTCCCGTCTTAAAGAAAGGCTGGCAGCCATCTGCCCTTTCCCATCTGCCCAGAGGCTCTGTGTGGATGGCAGGGAGGGAGGTCCAGATTTCCCCTTGCAGTCTTTCCCGTTGGGCAGTTCTGTTAGTAAAGCCAGATGTTGCTTATAAATAGATTCAGAAGAGAAAGACAGGCTGCCCTCTCTCTATATTTTTTGTGATTTAGTTTGTTTCTTAGGAAAAAGCATTTTATCAAGCACAGGCCACAGCCCAACACTGGGCAAAATTGCATATGGATTAGTGACAAAATAGATGGTATTGTTCCGCCTTCCCAAGAGCTAAAAGCAAAGTACGCCCAGCTGCTTCAACTGTTCAGAATAGCTTTAAAAACAATGTAGGGAAAATATATGCAAATAAATGTAGTCAAATTGAGTATGCTGGAAAACATGAAGAAGCTTTTACAGTTTTACTATAGAACCTAAAAGAGATATACTCTGTTTTAGGTGGCATAAGTCAACATGGTAAAGATGTCAGTTATCCCAAAGACTAGTAGTACATATTTTATGTTTCCCATCAAAAATCCAAAAATTTTCTTGGCACTAAACAAGCTAAATCTTCTAATTCATCTGGAAAATAAAATAACTGGCCAAGGACTTTTAGAAGAAGAATAGTGGAGACACCCTGCAGTATCAACTCTCCAAATGCCCTGTAAATTAATTAAAGCAGTGATGTTGGCACATGGATAGACAAGATAGTTAGATGAGCCAGAATAGAAAATAAAGCAACAAATCTAAATAATTAATTCGGAACTTGGTGTATATTAAACAATGTTAGTTGGAATCAGTAGGGAGTGGACAAACTATTATATAAGAACAATTAGCTCTTCCATTAGGGAAAAATGAATTAAATATTTAAGTAATTAAATACACAAATAAGTAGATTTGAGGATAATACTTTTTTTTTTCAGTACCCAAGGTTTTCTCATTGAGTTGCATTCCCACCCCTTTTTATTTTGAAACAGAGTCTAAGTTGCCCAGGCTGGGCTTCGACCTGGTGACTCTCCTGCTTCAGTTTCCCAGAGTGCTGGGATTACAGGCATGTGTCACCACACCCACCTACAAACTGTAAGAGTAAGAAAAGGATCCATCAGGGGATATAGCTACAATTGGTATCAGAGTAGCTCTTTTTATTTTATTTTATTTTTTGTACCAGGGATCAAACTCACGACCTCACGCTTACCAGGCAAGCGCTTGAGCCTCTGGGCTAAATCCCCCACCCAAGTAGCTCTTTTTTTTTTTTTTTTTTTTTTTTGGTACTGGGGATCAAACTCACAACCTTGAGCTTGCCAGGCAGGCGCTTGTGCCATTGAGCTAAATCTCTAGCTATTGAGCTAAATCCCCAGCTCCGAGTAGCTCTTTTTAAAGCAACACATGAAACTCAAAAATATTTATTAAAAAACTACCACATTTGACTATGAAGTATAAAAATTACATAAGGTAAAAGATTAAGATATATAGTGAACTTAAAGAAAAAACTTTGGGACATATAATAATAAATAATGGCCTAGTAGGAACAATAAAACTATAAATTAACAGGAAAAACATTAAAATATAATAGAAAAATCAATAATTCACAGAAGAAAAATAAACAATTAGTAAAATATGAGTCAAAGATGCAAATTCAAACAAGGAAGGTTTTTTTAAAACCATAAACTGGATTGATCCACCTTAAGAAACAAGAGATGCCCATTTTTACCCATTAAAGTGGCTAGAATGTAAAAGATTGATAATACCAATAAATATTGATAAGGGTGAGGAAGCAGGTGCCTTTATGCATTATTGGTGGGACTGTAAACTGACCTGTCTTTTTGGGGAAAGCAATTTGGCAATATCTATAAAATTTAAAATCACATGGCTCTCAGACCCTGTCCTTTTCCTGGCTCTGTCTGGGTGGCCCCCACGCAGGCAGTCAGGGAAGGGAAAAGCATGAGCTGCCAGGTCTCTTAAGAGCCACGCCCGGATCCGCCCAGCAGTTCTTCCTGACTTCTATCTGCCCAGCAGCCCCAGATCACCTAGACTCACAGGCAGGGAATCCAGCTCCTGACAGGATGGAGGGTGGCTTGTGGAGACCGCAACCTAAGTGGACTTACAGGCAGCTACATTTTCATCAGACTACATAGAGAAACCATATTCTCCTGTGTACTGTTTTAGCAGCATCTCTTTAGTGTTTGTATGTTTATGTAAAATTCAAAATATTTTATCAGCCAAGTCCATATTTTCTTTTGACCTACGTGACCTGATGAAGCAACTATTTGGTTTTTGGTTTTGTTGTTTTTTTCTTGTGGTCTGTGGAGAAGTTTTATGCACAGGGAAACATACAGTGAAACCCCACCATAAAATACATTCCCAAAACTCAGTTTTGTAAATTCCATTGTTATTATTATGAAGTTAATTAAAAACAATGTTTCCTCAGTAGGTGGTTTTGTCATAAAATTAAAGATTATGAAATTTCTGCTGTGTACAATTGACCTTATATTGAACAGAGAAAGTCCCAAGGGATTCTGAGACATCTGCTTACACACACACACACACACACACACACACACACACACGTTTGAGGATTTTATTCCACCCTGTTTGAGAAAAAGTTTAAGTGGGCTGTAAAGATGACAATAGCCAAATGCCAATCATGTGATAGCCAAATTCACATTATGTTACATATGATTTTCTAAATATATTTTTTAAATGTATTTCTTTTTTAGATTTACTGTTGTTTACTTCATCAAGTTCTATCTCAGTGCAGATATGCAGCAGGTGCTCTGGGGGCAGAACCAAAGGTGGAGGACTGGTGGGAGGAATGCACTTAGAAAGAACTTTCAGATTAACCGGTCCAGCTGGCTGCTGGGCAGAGCTGTGCAGGGAACCTGATTGGAAGTGAGTCCTGAGAGACCAGTGCTTTCTGGCCAGGAGGACACCTGGGTGTGACAAAGCATCCCAGACAGAGGAAATGAGAAGAACAGTACCTCAGCGCAAAGTGTGCCCATTTGGAATGGAATCGGGCCAGTGGGTCAGGGTTATAACAGCTGATACAGAAGTTAACTGAGCAGTGGGGTATGGCTAGCCTTCAACACCGAGCAAGGATTCAAGCGGAGGGGGCCATGGCCAGCTCTGTGTTTTGAAATTGTCTCTCCATTGGCAGGGCAGATGGAGAAGCAGGTGGCTGGAAGGCCACGGGGAGTGTGGTTGCTAAGATTCAGAAGAGGTGACAATGACCTTGAACCAGGCGTATGGCATCAGGATGAATACATACATCATCATTATATGCAAAATATTTTCTAAGATTGTAGTGTGTTCTAAATAAGATCAGACACTCGGCATAGGAAATTTGCCCATTCTTCTGACATTTTTAACCTCAGCACAATTTAATTTATATTAAATTAAGTGTCGTAGTCACTTTCACCATTGCTACAACACCCACAACTTTAAGGAAGAATTTATTTGACTTATATTCAGTGCATAGTGGGAAGCCTCCAAGGAGGGGTGGCATGGCAGAAGAAAGCTGCCCCCAGCAGGGCACACAGAAAGCAGAGAGAGTAAAGGGAAGAGCCAGGTAGGGAGTACAGTGACCCACTGCTTCTGACCAGGCTATCTGAAAAGTAAATCCCAGCCAGAAGCACTCGTAGTCCAATCACCTTCCAAAGTTCCCACCTCTGAACACGTCACCCCCTGGCCCCCAAGAGACTCCTGCTGATTCTCTGTGTGAAATGCATTGTCTGTTTCTGAGAGTGGCCAGAGTCTTAACAGTTGCAACACTGCTGAAGAGATGTAGTCTCTTCTCAGATGTAAGGCACACTCTTAGCTGAGAGCCCCTGTGAAAATCAAAGAAATGTTAAACACTGCTGACACACAGAGGCACAGGGAAGGAAGAGGACAGAAACTGAAGGGACCAAGTCAGACCAAAACCCAGCAGGGCGAACGTTAAATCCTGTTGCTCTGAGTCCAGCACACAGGGTGAGCTACAGTAAGGTGTAAACGCCAAAGGGCTCAGGTGGCCCCGTCTCTGGTACGCTTTTATGACTTCTCTCCTGGGCTGGCTTTGCTCACTTCTTGCAGCTCTCCTCAAACATCTTATGTTCCCAACTTCTCCAATCCCTGGAGTCCGCACTTTCGGCTTAACTGTCACAGCTTCACATGCTGTCCTCTCATGGTCACATTGCCTGGCCTCTCAGGCCTTTTTTCTGAAGTCTGAGTGGAAACCTCTCTGACCTCATAACTCTTATTATCATTCCTGTCAATTCTTATCACCAAGGTCTGTCACCAGCTCAAGTAGTAGCCAAGACTCTGCAGAGGCCTCTGAGTGCCTGGGAACTAATTCTCTAGGTGGCCCCAGAGTGCTCTGGGGCTCTCTTCTCAAAGCAAAGCCTTACAGCCTTGCACCCCTGAACCTACAAAAGAAAACAGTTCTACTGATGATGATTCCTGACATGCCCTCAAATTATTTTTCCTGTGGCCTTGATCCAAAGTACCTAGCTTCTTCTTAATGCTAATCTTTTCAGCAAACAATTTCTCCTTTGCTTGCTCTTCGGGGATACTCTTTCTAGCAAAACTGAAAACTTAACGAAATGGGTTTTTTGCTCCTGTTTCTCAAAATTGGTCTTGCTAAAAGCAGCATAACCACCGTTCTACTAGGTACCTTGAAATTAGTCAGTCTCCTGCCCTAAATCACAGTCTCCTGCAAAGTTTCAGGGCATGAGCAAAATGTATGATAGATTACATAGCTAGAAGTTTCAGGGCATGAGCAAATTTTCTGTTAGAGCGTAGCACACATGGCCTGGAGTTCAACTGCCAGTGGAGTCCTTGTTCCCATCTGAAAACTCCTGAGCTTGGCCCTTCCCATCTGCATTTTTGTCAGCATTCTGGTCTTCATAGCACTGCCCAGAAGCACCGTTTACAGCACTCTAGGACTTGTTTAGCTGACATCTCTAAACTTTCCCATTAGCCACTTCCAAAGGCTTAGCATCTCAGAAATGACCATCCTTATCTGGTACCCAACATTTATACCAGTATTTATTCCTTACACCTTAAAGGAGGAGGAGTTCATTTTGGCTCAGGTTTCAATCTGTGTCAGCTGGCTCCAAGGCAGGACAGCGTGGCAAAAGGGCCTGGCAGAGGAGGGCTGCCCACAGCATGGTGGATAGGAAGCGGAGAGAGTAAAGAGAGGAGCCGAGAAGGGAGATAGAACCCCTTTGGTCATGCCCACAGTGGCACACCTCTTCTGACCAAACCTCACTTCTTAAAAGCAGGTGATGCCCCCAAAATTCAACCACCTTCCAAAGGTCCCACCTCTGAGCATGTGAAGATTTGAGAAACATCTGGGTTTAAACCATAACAATAAGCAAAAATATTTTTTGTTTTAATTTTTATTTAAACATAATCAGGGGTTTGGTTCCTTGAGTAATTCCTCTCCCCACATGCACAGTTTAGGTCCAACTTTGAAGTCTGGGGCCCTTGATAGATTACATAGCTAAATCCTATACAGTGCTCAGTTATCCCACTGACATAATTTTTATTATAATATTGCTTTTTGTTACTTCTATAATCTACTCAACTCTTATAAATGCCTTAATCTGCTTTCCAAATACCGAAGCTTCTGCACTGCTATTTGCGCCTGTAGTGTTACATATTCTTTTGATTTTAAACTATTCTTCCCTCTCCTCCCCACCCCCAGGAGAAAGCTTATCTGGGAACTGACATAAGTGATAGCTTCACTTCTCTTAACTCTGTGTAGATCAACATTAATTACATTCACAAAAAGTAAATCAAAGAAGGACCTCTGAGAGGGATCATCTGGCTTTGAGAGAAATGATGAGCATGGGTTGGCAGATAGGTTAAGGTAAATTATTAATAAAACACCACTGTGACATAGTACAGAGATGAAAGATTGATGTCATCACTGTACTATACTATATTTCTCTACTTTCTATAGAGCACACATCCTGGCCAGCCAGCAAGCTTGGGTGAAAAGCCATGGGCAAGGAATCAGTAGCATTTTCAGTAAATGGGATCACCTTGTACTGTGGCTGTGAACCATGGTCACTTAATTGTAGCTGAAACACCTTTTCCCAGTAATTAACTGCTTTGTGTTTCGCATTTCCTACCCAAGCCTGGCATCACTTGCATTTTCACAAGGATGGTTGTAGGGGAGGCATAGTCCTTGCATAGGCAAACTAACCATCCTTTATGAACACGACAAATTTTTCCACTGCACTTCCCTTCTAGCTCATCCTGCCGGGCACACATGGCAGCTGTTCCCAGTGTGGTTGAGCATTAGGTTCCAGTAGTGGAACGCTGAGTTTGATAATAACAAAGCTAACTTTGTCAGGTTAAAATGTGTTCAAAATGTATCACTTGCATTCTTTTTATTCTTACAGATATAATCCATGTTGAGTTACTTAACACCTTAAATTTAAAATCTCTGTCTAAGTATGTCCTGGTTGATTTCTGAAGCCAATCTGCTATAGGCAGCGTGTGTTAATAAATGGGGAAGGAGGTGAATCATGGCATGAATGGAAAGTTATAAAAAAAGAAGCTCATGCTCATGCTTAGTCCATAGAACATGTCAGGAAAAAGCTTAAGTAAGTTGAAAGCTTCGTCCAGAGAGCGTGGAGAAAATTGACGTCCCTTGTCCTTCTTTCTCAGATACATTCCACCATTGATATGGGGGAAAAGCGGACACATCCAGACGGCCTTGTATGGGAAGATGGGAAGGGTGAGGTCGCCACACCCTTACGGGCATCGGAAGTTCATCACCATGTCCGATGGAGCCACGTCTACATTTGACCTCTTCGAGCCCTTGGCGGAGCACTGTGTTGGAGGTGAGCTAGTTTAGTCCCAAGAATCCTCTTCACAGAGCAGAGCAATAACCAGCGAGGCCCCCGGTGCCAGTGCTTATGCCTCCTTCTGTCCCATGGGCCCGCAGTCTGCTGAGATTCATCACTGAGGAGCAACCTGCAAGGATTGGCTCTAGCATGTGCTCGCCAGTCCTGAGGAAGGCTCTCCAGAGAGCCTTGCAGAATCGTTTTCAAATCCCCTTGTGAGATACTGGTGTGTAGTGTGATGGACAGAGGTGAGCGTGGAAGCCAGGCCCCAGGACTGGGCCTCTGAGTCATTTTCAGCCCCAGAGGCTGCACTATTCTATGTGCTTCACATCTGCGGTTGTCCCCTCAGGGCTCTGTGAGGTCAGTGCTGTACCGTCCCCACTTTACTGATGAGGAAACAGGCGTGGAGAAGCAGGATAGCCTGGCTTTGTTGAATAACAGTATAAAAAGTTTCTCAGATGCCCTGTGCATAGATTTCCTTGAACAGAGAGACACATTAAGGTCATCTTTACTGTAGATGAGAAACAACTCCAATTGCCATTGCTGTTGGAATTGGCATTGTTCTATCAAATCTATACCGTAAACATTCCTTACAAAATGTGTTTTTGTAATAGCCGGGTGCGATGGTACACACCTGTAATCCCAGCGCTCAGGTGGCTGAGGCAGGAGAATCGGCACAAGTTTGAGGCCAGCCTGGGCTACATGGTGATTTCAAGGCCAGCCTGAACTTCATCGTGAGACCCTGTCTCCATAACCAAAATGCTTTGTAATGAAGATTTTTGAGAAAGAGGAGGGAGGTGTCAACATTGTTTTTAGTGGAAGAGAACATATTCAGAGGCAGTTTTTGTTTTTTGTTTTTTTACAAGAATGTGGTGATCATTGGTGGTTAAATTCCAGTAAATGTACTGTAACCTTCAGTTATTTAAAATAGCTGGAGCTGCTAAGTAGCTGCCTGGAAGGCTCATCTCCAGACCGGCACATGGCTGCCTCCTCCTGGTCATTCAGTTCAGATGTCACCTCCTCAGAGAGTCCCAACTCCCCCACCAGGCATTGCCTTCCCAATGGACTCTTCGTACCCCTGCTATAGTTCCTCCCAGCCCCTGCCACTCCATAAAGTCACCTGGGCAGTCGTGTGCCATCTCCTCAGTGGGATGCAGGGTCCAGGACAGTGGCTCCCAGCACACGCCTGTGGGCAGAGGAGCACAGGAGTAGGACGGAGAAATCTCAGAGCTGCTCTTCAAACATTTATTTGTCCGCCAAAGCCACGTCAGTGTTTCTTTTCTCTCAATTAGGGTGTTTCTCCTTCTACCATGGGAGCAGAAAATGTATCCCCATCAGTCTGCTTTTCTTATACCGGGACCACAGGGGCCATTGGAAGGGCATAGTGTTGGCTTTTAGCTGTATTTGTCTGTGTCTTTCAGTCCAAAGAGAGGACTGATGAAGGTGTTTCTGGAGAAGGCAATGTCTGTCCCCTAACATGGTCTGATCAAAACATTTTTTCCTTTTAAGACTCTTTTTTTGACTACAAAAACAATGTTCTCATTCTAGAATATTTAGATAATACAGAAACATTTTATTTTAAAAAGCAAATAATCACCTTTAATCCCATAATCCCACAGTATAGCATACTATTATTAACATCTTGTTCCTTTTCCTTCCAGTTCTGTACATTATTTTTCCAAAATTTGAGTTGCTATATATTATACCCATATTATTATATTATATATACTTTCACAGATTATTAAAAGCCCAAATATCTTCAAAAACAGTTTTAATAACTGCTTAATAGTATACAATGTGGTGTTACCATAATTTAAGTTTCTTCTATTGCTGGGCATTTAGCTTGTTTATGATATTTTGTCCCTATAAATAATTCTATACTGAGCACCTTAAACATAAAATTTTAGGCAAGATTCTAAGACTCTGAATCAGTAGGTCAATATTTAGAAAATGTCTGAGGCTCTTTATGCATCTTATAGAATTGTTTATTAAGCCACATTTTTCTACTAACATTAAGAATTTTTCAATTGTTTTTATCTTAATTTAAAGGAAAATTACAATCAGATTTAATAAACCAGTTTAAAGAACATATGTATTCATATTTTCAGATAGGTAATTTATAGTCATGATAGAAAACTCAAAATGTACTAAAATAAACATTTATGATGAAAAGAATAAGTCTCTCTTCATCTCTCCTCCTTCTCTTAGCTCTCCCCAGTGGTACCCACTGCTAAGGGTCTTGTGTATGATTCTGGAGCTACTTGGTGCATTAATGAGCATGCACATCTTTATTTTTCCTCTACATAGATGGCAACATATTATCACTTTTTGCTTACCTAGTGTTTTTTTTTTTTTAATTTTATTTCAGGAGAAAAAGAAAAAAAAAACAAAAAAGGGTACAAATTATACAAAATTTCAGAAAAAATAAACAGTAGGAAATCACTAGTTAATAGATTACATATTGTCATCTTAGAAATAGTTGTTCAAGTTACAAAATTAAAGCATATAAGGTGGACATTCAAACAGTGAAACCGCAAACAGTTCTGTTCAGTGATCCAACAAAACTCAGTAATAGGGTTGTCTATCTTATACACTTAAATATACATGCAGTTATACCCTTTAGAGCACTTTCTTTTCCTCTCTTTTGTACAATGACAATTACACATTTTGGGTTTTATTACTCCCACAGTTCTTATTACTTTTTTTTGAAGAGAGTAAAACCAAATGTGCCACAACAAAACAGAGTCAGTCAAATCAAAAGGATGGACATAATACATAATGTAAAAACAAAATACAAGGTGATCAACAATGGTTACCATAATGCCCTTGCTATCTTAAAAAGAATTGTGTATATCATCAGTTATAATAAAATTGAACACAACAGTAAAGAACAAAACCAATAAAACCAAAACATTGGAGACATTACAGGACTTCAAAAGAAGATAATAGTCAAACCAGAATGGGCGTCATAATGAATCTTATTATCTTTACAGTTGTTGCCTATACTCTTGAACTTGGTACTATCAAGCAAAATAGAATAGAGGAAAATCAGTCAAAACAAGATGGTGAAAGCAATTCAGGGTTTCAACTCAAGTTAATAGGAAATCAAAGTGGATTACTATAATATAACCTGCTATTTTTTATTTATTTTTTTCCCTTAATTAAAAAGATAAAAGTAAATAATAAAAAATGAGATTGAGATAAAAGAAGGCATAACAACAAAACAGCACAGGTCAAAACATAACCATTTAAGCAAAATAGTGTTTCACCACAAGATATCCCGACATAAAAATAGTAACCATAGTGTCTCTTTCCTTGAAATCTTTGAGTATAACTTCGTATACTGTAGCATCAAACATATCAAGACAATCTAAAACCATTCAAGAGAATGACAGTATTACAGGGTATTTAGAATCAACAATGAACAATGAAACAATGAACAATGGTTTCTGTATAATCTCCTTGTCTATAAAAGTTTTTGTTTATATTATCACAATGAACAATGGTTTCTGTATAATCTCCTTGTCTATAAAAGTGTTTGTTTATATTATCACATATAATAAAATCCAATAAGATACAACATGTTAAGACCGATGGAGACAGAAGAACAAAAGCTTGATGGGACTTCAAAACAAGATGATATTAAATCAGCACTAGCTATTATGATGTCTTGTTTTCTCCAAAATAGCTGTTCACACCATCCAACCTTCTCTGCCTCATTTCTGTTGAGCTCTTTTTCTGTTATTAGTTGTCAGTTTGTCTTCTTCATTTTACTTTCTGCTCCATTCATTGTGGCCTATCTGCCACTGTTTCTGGAATCTTGGTATTTTTCTTTTTTAGAATGTCCTGCAGTATTCTCTGCAGAGTTGAATTGGTGGTTGCAAATTCCCCTAGTTCCTCTTTATCCTGGAAGCACCTTGTTTTTCCATCAATTTCTAGGGCCAGTTGTGCAGCATATATATCAATCTTGGCTGGAGGTTATTATCTTTCAAAGCTTGAATTATTTCCCTCCACGCCCTTCGTGATTTGATGGTATGTGCCAAGAAGTCTGCTGTAATTCTGATGGGTATTTCCTTGTAAGTGATTTGTTTCTTGTCTCTGATGGCTTTTAGTATTCTGTTCTTATATTGGATTTCTGGAATTTTGATTATTATAGGCCTGGGTGTACTTTTGTTTGGTGGCTGGGGTCCTGTATGCCTCATACATCTGAGTATCTATACCTTTTGCTAAATTAGGGAAATTCTCCTGGATTATTTCTGTGAGTAGCATATGTAGTTCATTTGTATGTCCCTACTTCTTCTTTTACGTTCTTAATTCTTAAGTTATAGATTTTCTTATCAACTTCTAGCCTTTGTATTATTGCTGTTTGTTTCCTTGTTATTTTTAAGAAGTTTTTCATTTCATGCTCCCACATTACAAATCTGTCCTCCAGTTCACATAATCTATCCTTAGTTTCTTTCAAGCTGTTATGCCAGCTTTCAAGAGTTTTTAGTTTCCTGGTAATCTCTTTGAACCTGCTTCACATATTCCATGTTTTCTCTATCAAACAATTCCCCCTTTTTTTCTGTTCTTCCACTTCACCATTTGTTTTTTCTTGGGCGGTGCTGAGCATTTCTCTAACTATTCTACTTATATCTTGCTTTGTTTCATTAAATACTTCACTTTTGAACTCATCTATGAGGCTCCAGAGATATCGCTTTATGTCTATTGGTGTCATGCCTAATATTGCATGTTTTCTGTCCTCATTCTCCTTTGCATTTACCTTTCCTGGATCAGTGTTCTCAGGATTGGGGGCCGAGGACCCTTTCTTGTTGCTCCGTCTTCCCATACTTTTTGTTCTTTCCATACAGGCATATATAGGAGGCCCAGTTTCTTTCTTTGTCAGTTACAGTTTGTTTGAATCCGCCGGCTAGGTGTTCCGGCCCACTGCAGTATACTAGGGAGACACAGACGTGGGCAGCCTCTGCTGGGCCCGCCCCTCCAGGTCAACCTACTGAAGGCTTCACTGCACTAGGGTGCACTGCCAGGCGCTGGGACCTGGTTTGGGCTAGCCTACTGGGTCTTAGTCCACGGCATCACCCAGGCCAAGCGCTCCCTACCAATCCCGCTTGAGAGGGGAATATGTGACTAACGTCACTGCAACATCCTGTTCCAGTTAGTCTGCCCAGTCCCAGAATGTCCTCCGTTGGAGCCTCCTAGTCTATGAAAGGGTCCCCATTCCTCTCACTCACCACAGGTCGATGCAGGGCTCCCTGCTAGTCTTGCTCTCAACTCCGTTTGCCAATTCTTGCTCTCAGAGCTTTTGCGTCTCTGTCCCTGCTGAGCTGATTCAGATGCAGCAGCGGCAGCAAGAAATTCAGATCAAGGTTTCCAGAGGCGCGGGTTCCAGCTTCGGCGCTGAGATTTTATCCGTTCTGGTTATAGCACCAGGATTGCATTTCCAGTTGGTTTCTCTCAGCTTAGTTCGTTCCTGGGTCGGCAGGGTATATCTCCCCTTGCTTAGGGCTCCTCATATCGCACCATTCCTGGATTCTAAGCTGGCTATCTCAGAGAGCCTCTATAGCTGCTGTTATCTATCTGCCATGTTCTCCCAGAAGTCTTACGTAGTGTTTTTTACCTAATATATATTGTAGAGCTTGCCAAATGGGATTATGTAAGTATCAAATTATTTTTAAAGGCCACATCATATTTTGTCACTTGAATGTGCAGTGACTTATCCAACTCTGACGCCTATTCCTGGACATCTAGGCTATGTTCAACCTTCTGCCATTTTAAATCTGATAGATAGATAGATAGATAGATAGATAGATAGATAGATAGATCTATAGATCTATAGAACAGATACTGAAAATAAAATTATTGAGTCAAAGGGATCTGAGCAGGCACTACTTTTTAGTTTTTCACTCATTTATTTATTCATTTAGAACTTCATACAAGAATGATATTCACACACTTGTGTAGCAATTTTGTATCTGTTGACTCTAATTTTAAAAATTGAAGTTTATGTATTTTTATTTCATATTTCTAGTAATTAATATCTAATGTATTTTTCAAAAGTATAAGTCTATGATGGATTGGAAGTTTTAAAAATAAACCCTTTCCCATAAATAGTTAAGGAAACACTAAAATAGACAACTCTAGCTAAAAGGGAAAGATGTCTTTTCCAATGCATTGAATGAAAAGAGGTACTTTAAGTTGCCTTCTCCTGGGCCAGTGATATAGCTCAGTGGCATAAGCAATTGCTTGGCGAGCTCAAGGTCCTGAGTTTGATTCTCAGTACCAAAAGAAAAAGAACTAAATTCCCTTCTTCTAGTTGGGCATAGTGGCACACATCTGTAATCCCAGAACTGAGAAGGCTAAGGCAGGAGGATCATCATGGGTTCAAGGCCTGGGCTACATAGTGAGTTCAAGACCGGCCTAAACTATATAGCAAGACCCTGTCTCAAAATAAAAATAAAAATAAAAACCTCATAAATAAATAAATTCCCTTCTCCAGTGAGTAATTCTGCTAACTTATCATGTCATAGTAGTTGGCTACATGATGATCTCTTTCTCTACCCTGTAGATGATATCACCATGGTCATCTGCCCTGGAATTGCCAACCACAGTGAGAAGCAGTACATCCGCACCTTTGTTGATTATGCACAGAAAAATGGCTATCGGTGCGCTGTGCTGAACCACCTGGGCGCCCTGCCCAACATTGAGCTGACTTCGCCTCGCATGTTCACCTACGGTAAACACGGGCCACAGCCACAAGAGGCCCTCTTTTTCTCTCCTCGCTTTAATGTGTTACTACTTCTGTTTCTGCCTTATTTCTTTTTAAATTTAGAATTTGTGCCTTTCTGCAAGAGATGGTAAGGCACACATTTAATACCGGTACCGAGCGTCTCTGATGCCTCACAACAACTCAGGGGTGGCCAGCACAACCACCCCGCTGAGAGGGGCAGCTGCTGCAGCTCACAGAGAAGATGCTCCCCAGAGCCCCTGGCTGGTAGATGCCCGAGCTGGCTGGGCATAGGGTGGATTGGGCAGCAGAACTTCTGCCCTCCCTGCTGTGCCACCCTGGCACTCTCAGGTCTCCTCAGCACTCTTGTGACTGGCAGGCAAGGGTGTGACGTGTGAGTGTCAGTGGAACATCAGCAAGTCCCTGGACCTTGAGGCTCCTGGAGGACAGGAATTGGCGCTCGGGGTTAGGAAAATGCTTTTTAACTTCAGGGGAGGTCCTCTGTTAGCGCAGACTCCGGCTTTGGACTGTTCATCCTTGGTTCTTATTTGGCTCTCCCTTCACGTTATATATGTGCATAAAAAGAATAAACACACTGAATTATGTGTGCACAGACATTTGGGATGTTTATGACCAAATAAATTATATTTTAATGGGAAACAACCAAAAAATTATATCTTACCATAACTATACTTTTCTATTTCTTTAACTTCCTGTTCTGTCTTTATCTATGTGTATATAGTTTTTCTTTAGTTTCAGTCATATTATATATCCATACGGTGACTTAAATAACTTTATAGTCACCAACATAAAATATCATAGCTGTAATTTTCTATTTCTTTACCTTCTACCTTTCCCTATGTGTATGTAATTTTCCTCTAGCTGCAGTCATACTACCTACCTATATGGTGACTTATTTTAAGTAACTTTATGGTCACCAACATAAAATACATAATCATTATATTCATATTGGGAACCACATTGCTATTGTTACTCTGTTATAACTTATTTAACCATTCCTCTTTATAGGGCATGAAAGTTATTTAGAGTGTTCCAGCATTTTAAGTGATGACTTACTATTATAAATATCATGTACATAAGGATTTTTTTCTTCTCTTTAATGACTTCTTTGGAGTAAATTTCCAGAGGTGTCTTTTCTTTTCCCATGTTTGTACACAGCGTCAGATTGTCTCCTGGACACTGTCACTGTAACACTCAAGGGTGCCATGTCCTGCAGGATGGGTGCGGAAAGGTGGAGGTTTGGGAAGTTTGAACACACATTGCTGCTTTGTGTTCCAAGCCTGTTTTCTCCTCTGCACTCGCTCCCACACCTGCAGACACCCATTTACATTGACTATGTTCACAGTTTGATCAGCAGTTCAAAGATAGAGGTGAGGACCGGGGATATAGCTCAGCGGCACCCCGCCTGCCTTAGCAAGCAACAAGGTCATGAGTTTGATTCCCAGTACAGAGAGAAAGAGACAGATAAAGAGGCAAATATCCAGCTTACAGATAACACAGCTGAGGATATGGGAGAAAGAACTGGATCCATGAGGGCAAAAATAAGCCAAGTCTAACACAAATGAAAACAGTGGAGGGGCTGGGGATTTAGCTCAGCAGCACAAGCACCTGCCTTGCAAACGCGCGGTCGTGAGTTCCATCCCTGGTACAAAAAAAAACCAGAAAAGATAATATTCACATATTATAAATTCTTCCTTTGGGGCTGGGGATTTAGCTCAGTGGCATAAGCACCTGCCTGGCAAGCACAGGTCGTGAGTTCAATCTCCGGTATTGCAAAAAACAAAAACAAAAATAAAACAGTGAAACCTAAGCATAAGGTCTTGTAGGTGGAAATAAAGTTCCATCTGTACAAGCGGGACAGGAAGATGTAGCCTGGCCACAGGGTCAGTCAGAGGCTTGCGAATGCTATCTAGCAGCAAGAATACTAGCCTCTCAAGATAAAAAAATGCCAGTGAGGACACATGTATACCAGCTCCAGTGCCAAGGTCTCCATAGGCATAACCCCATTAGCCTCACAGGAGACAGTCACTTCTGCTGAAAGGCTCAGGCAGAGACCATGTTTGGGCAAGGACTTCACACCAGTTAAGTAGGAAGGCTCAGACAGGGCCTTCGTCCAACTGCCCTGGCCTCCAGAGCCTTCTTGGAATTGGTAGCAGAGCTGTGACTGAGATGTCCAGGCTCCAAGGCTCCCAGGGTGGTGTGAGTGGTGGTACAGAAGGAGGGCACCAGAGCCCAGCCCTGGCCATGTGGCGTGGAGCAGTTTGTTCAAGTTCCCAGTTCTTCAGCTACAATAATTGTGTGTTACTAAGCTCCGGATGGGCAGTGGAGGCAGTGTTAGTTGTTCTTAAATACTTGGAGGCCATTAATGTTCATAAGGGATTAGCAGTGCTCTGTGTAAATAGTGTACACAAAATTGTGAGCTCTGCAGGGGGGACAGGCCTATCAATGGACAATTCCAGAGCACTGCAGAAAGGGGGCCAGGTAAGGAGTCACACTAGGTCCCCACTGGTGAGCTGGCAAACAGATAGACTCACAAAGAGTGGGTGCTCCTAGCCAGGGCAGAGGGCTATGGAGAGGACAAGACATGCAGGAAGGCAGCATGCCACATTCCTATCATGAGCATGCATAGGGAAAGCCAGGCATGGTGGTGCCTGACTGTAATCCCACGACAGGCTGAGGCAGGAGCATGGCAAGTTCAAGCCCAGCCCAGGCATCTTAATGACTAGCAAGACCCTGTCTCACAAATAAAAATTTAAAAGGACTGGAATTATAACTCAGTGCAAAGGTCTTGGGTTCAATCCCCAGTGCCACCAGAATAAAGAACAATAACAGTAATAGTAAAATGGGACATTTGGACCAGTATGTTAAATCTGAGCACAAAAATCTTTGGAGAGGTGGTAAGACCCTCTAGGAAGACTTCAGCCCCCTATTTGAAAAAATAATTTCTCTTTCTCCTTGATTTATTTTTGTTTCCTTGGCATTTTAGAAGTAAGTTCCAATAGTTTGTTATAATATAGTAATTTTCCAGAAAGACAGCTGACCTAGAAAACATGGGTGATTTTTCTAGCCAAGCTGTTTAGCTTTTTATACACCAGTGCATCTTTTAACTGTTGAAATGCATCTTTTAACCTTTAGGGAGTAAGGTCAGCCACATGTGACCCTGAAAAGGTAGAAAATTCATAATACAGACATTTTAATGATATCTAAAATATATCTGGGGTAGCTCAGAAGACACTAAAGAACGAAACCACCAGTGTTCTCTCAAATACTATTGATATGCGTTATATTGGCTTAAAATAGTCTGTTTTACTAAATGATTTCCTGGACGGGTGAATAAGGAGCAAGACTGCCTTACCAAGGTAGCCTTGTGCATGTGAGCAATGCTGTGTTTGTAGCTTTTGACTGGTAAATTGAGACAACTCAATAGGTAACACCCTAGAATGGAAAACTTCCATCACAGTTAATCAGATAAATTCGTAAGTGTGTTAACTATGTGTTAGGGACTTTTTATACTTCAGAACTAATGTGTGTAGTTGGGAAGTTTTATTTCTATACTTACTATCATAAATTCTTTTTTGGAGGGGCAATACCGGGGATTGAATATTAAGAGCTTTACAGTAAGCTAGATTCCTAGCCCTTTTTTATGTTTTGAGACAGGGTTTGGTAAACCACTAAGTTGCCTAGGCTGGGCTTGAACTTGGCCTCCCAGAGTGCTGGGATTACAGTCATGTACCACCACATCTCGTTCATCGTTAATTTGTAACTAACGATGCTTTGTGATAAGGTGTAATTGCTTCTTTAGAGTATTATCTGCCTGCCTTTTTCTTTCAGCTGGATTATAGAGGATTCAGTCAAGGTCTACACTGAATTTCTATATGAGACAAAATGGAGTAGATTGTTATAGAGAGAACTCCTAAAATGCAGTGGTTTAAAAACAGATTGTTTTCTGCCTCCTTCTCCACACCCAACATGGTGTAGCTGGGAGTTCTGGGTCCCCATCACTGCCTCCTCACACAAGGGCCCAGGCTCCTGGGGCAGCCGCCAACTGGGGCACCACCAGCTCTCGGGGCATGGAAGGAGGCTGGCTCTTGAAGCTTCTGCCCAGAACTGAGCAGTCGCTCGTGGTCACAGTTGGTACCTTCAGTGGGTGGAAATCCCAGGAAGAGAAAGTAGGTATTAGGCAACTTTGGGACAGTGAAGCACAATTTTTAAGTAAGTATTTTAATTTATAAATTAACTTGCAGGGGTCTATTTTCATCGCACTTGCCTCTTCTGGGGATGTGGTGTTTGCCTCCAAGTCTCCATGAAGAACTTCGGTTTCTCCTTGTGAGGTCTGTGGGTCCGCACAGGCTCTGGGCCTAGCTCCTGGGGAACCCGTAGTGTAACCAAGGATTTCAAAGCCATAGACACAGGTCTTATCCAGTTTCCTTGTTTTCACTCTTTTTTTACAGAAATTTTCAAAATATGTAGAAAGTAGGGAAAATAGTAGAATAAACCAGAATAAATCTCAATATACCATCCCTCTATTTCAGTAATTATTCAACTTATGACCCATCTTGTTTCTCCTGTAAACCACCCCTTTCCCTGTCCCCTCTCAAAGGTTATTTTAAAGCAAGTCCCCATCAGCCTAGCACCTCATCAGTGTGCACTGCTGTGATACACGGGCTCTTTGTAAACTGTTTTAATTTGTTTGGGATAAAACAAAATGCCACAATCTGGGTGGCTTATACAACAGAAATTTTATTTTCTCACATTTATGGAGTTAAGAGTCTGAGATCAAGATGTGGCCTGTTTGGTTTCTTCTCAGCCCTCTGTCCCCCCTTGGCTTGCAGATGGCCACCGTGTTACAGTTTTGTTCATCTGCATCTCTGTCACGTAACCTTTCCTTAAAGGAAACCAACTACACTGGATTGGAGCCCACTGTGACCACCCCACTTCAACTTCATTACATCTTTAGAGCCCCACTACAAGCACAGTAACAGTCTGGGATCCTAGGGGTTCGGACGTCAACATACAAATACTGGGCGATGCTGTTCAGCCCGTAACCTAACCGTAAGCACAACAGTATCATGTCTGTTAATGTAGTACAGCAGAGGCGCGGTTCAGTTCCCATGTCTTATTTCCTTTTTAATTATAGTTCATTCAACCCAGGAGCCAAAACAGGTTCAAATACTGCAGTTAGCTGGCAGGTTCTGTAAGCCTCTTTTAAATCTCTTTCCCTCACTTTTATCAGGTCCCCAGCGAAGTCAGCCTTCTCCATGTAGGGTAACCAGGTGAGCCTGGGTGGAACTCTCTGGATCCCCAGGGCACGCCACAGCCCATGAATTAGGCTGCCTGATCCCACCCTGAGCACCAGCTCTGGCAACACCAGACTCCAGAGAGACTCGGGGCCCGCTGGTCTCAGGTGCGCCCCAGTTCTGTTTGTTTCACCAGCCCTTTGTGGCCTTTACTTGGCTTTTCCCTGTCACTGAGTCTCAGCCAAGATGTCAGTTTCTCAGAGTGCCCTTCTCTCACTTCCTTTCCCGTGGAATGTGGCCTTACTGTACCCCCAAGTCATTCCCCATCTAGCCTGCCTTGACACTGTTCATGGCACTTAAGATTTGAAGGTTCATATTTGTTTTCATAATATTTGTTTACGCCGACTGCCTGTCTCCTGATCCCCATTCACAGCGTGAGAACAGGTGGTCTCCTGCTCCCTTCTGTGGCCCAGAATCCAGTTCAGGCCACAGGAAGCCTCTCTCCCTCAGAGACCACTGACTGCTTCCCAAAGGAGCCCCCAGCTGACAGACATGAAAGGGCAGCGAGTGGGTGTAAGGTGACACTTTCTACCCTCTCCAGTCTCTCCTGAGAAAATTATGAAGGCTCTTCTCCTACTTATCAAACTAACTCTGTTCCAAGCACATAAGCACTGATGCTTTGATTCTGATCACCGTTGCTAATATGATTAGAAATGGTTGAGAAGAGCTCTTCCTTGCACAGAAGAAGTCACCTAAGTGGATAATGATGCACTCTTAGAACTCTTAGTGCTGCCTAGAAAAGATAAATTCAATTAGGGAAGGTCCTTAGGACACTCGTGAATGTCAGGCATGGGCTGAGCTTTCTGTGTGTCACTTCACTTGACCTTACTGCCCAAGGATTGGTATCAGTGTCCCCACATTGCAGGTTTAGGAACGTGAAGTACCTTACCTCGAGTCGTGTGACCATTAAGCAGCAGAGCCAGCATTCAGACTGTGTGTTTCTTATCCCAGCTCAGCACTGCCTTGGTCAGAGTGTTTGTTTCGCATTCGGGATACTGTTCATTAGGGTACAGAGGAGCAGAAGGATATGTGAGTGTGTAGAAAGATTTCTTCCTACTTTGGTGGTAGTAGACATTAGTGCTTTTACTGATAGCTAATCACTTGCATGGTGTTTGCTGTGTGTTGGGCAGTCTCCTGAGTACTTACATGACATACTAAGTCAGTCACCTCCTTTTTACAGATGAAGAGACTAAGGCCCCACAAGGTGGAATAACTTGTTCCACTTCAAAGATCATAAAGTGGATGAGTGGATGACAGAGGTATCGATTCGCAGGCAATCTCATGGTTTATGCAAGAGTACCTGTTCTGTTTGTAAGGATACTGGAAGGAGCTCTTAGACAAGTGCTTTGTTTGTTTGTTTGTTTTCAGTTTTGTTTTTTGAGACAGGGAATCACACTATACAGTTCAGGCTGGCCTTGAACTCACTGTGTAAGCCAGACTGGCCTCAAACATGCAACAGCTCTCCTGCCTCAGCTCCCCAGGGTGTGCCATCATGCCCAGCTTAAGTACATTTTAGATTGAAGTTAGGAGCATCTGAGAGCCCTCAGAGCCGCAGCAGTGGACCTGTTAGCTTTGGTCTCTGGCCTTGCATTGCTCTTGCATCCTCCAGATACTCATGGGGCTAGTGCCTGTAATGAAAAGGCAGGAGCGAGTTCCAGTCCCAGCTTTAGGAGGAAGAACAGCTCGGCAGCAGTCCAGTATTGGTATTCAGAGCAAACTATAGCTGGGTCGGATCCGTCAGCCAAGGAATAACCTGAAAGCCAGAATTCCCGTGTATCTACCATCTAGTTTGAACACAGAGGGGTGCATAGCCACAATCAGTCTAAGCTTATGCACTGGGTTTATTCAAGAGTATTCACTAGAAGGTGAAGCAAATGAACTGTGGTGAGTTTGAGGCCATCCTGGGCTGCACAGTGAATTCAAGCTAGGCTGAACTGTGTAGTGAGATGATGTCTCAAAAAAAAAAAAATTTATTAGTGGCCAGATCTGAGGGACAGGGACCAGATCTCAGTCTCTAAGGACAGTGTTATTGCTTGTTAACCTCCTGCTTTTGGCACATCACTTTGTGCTCAGGAAAGGCCTATGCAGCACAGAACAAGAGCCTGAGTTTTGGGGACCAGTGGATGGGGACTGAGTACCTGGGAGAGAGATGAGGGGGGCTGCTGGGAAAACTGGCAGGAAGATAAAAGCAGATGTCCAGAAAATGACAATAATTAGCATCTGCATTGGTCCCATACTGTAACATTGTGTTTTCTGTGAGCCTAATTGGAGGAGAAAAGGCAGAGTTTTCCTTGAACAGTGAATGACCTCACCGCCACATTGGCTTCACAGTTGACCTCTCGGGAACTGTTGAACTCTGCAGGGACCAATTGGAGACACTGTTTTTTTAGCAGAAAATTCTTTGGGTTTTGTTTTTGTTTTTTGAGCTTGGCCTAGGTTATGGCTCTGTTGTTGGCCCTGTAGTTATTTTGAATGACACAGTGCTTGTTTTCCAGCAGAGTGACCTTGACCTTCAGAATGGGCCTCTCAATCAGATCTGGTTGGGCCACACACTTCCAACTCAAAGCTACTGGTGTCATATTCAGAATGGCCCTCTTTCTTTGTCTTGTTTTGTTTTTTGTTTCCTGGTGTTAGGGATTGAACCCAGGGCCTCATTTATACTAGGCAAATTCCTGGCCCTTGTATTAACTCTTTAAGCACTGGCAAGGTTCTAGCAAGCCTGAAAATGTCTGTTAGGATAACTCGGAGCACCCACAAGGGTGGGATTTATCAAACTGTCTTTTAAATTTCTTTATTTTTTGATGGGAGAAGGGTTCCTGGCAATCAAACTCAGGACCTCGCGCTTGCCAGGCAGGCACTGTGCCACTGAGCTGTATCCCCGGCTCCCCTTTACATTTCTTATTGAAAGAGGATATTGTTGGGGTTAAACGAGGTGTCCATCCCTACCACGTGAATGAGTTCAATCAGTAACACTTGGAAAAGAAGGAAGACAGAGAAGTCCCGAAGATGGTTTTGAAGTGTATTTATTATAAAGAGCCTAATCTTTAGTTGGAAGGCTGCCGCAGGAGACATGTTGGCTTACTCTTTATGACTTAATTGATTTTCTAACTCTGGCAATGTTGGGAATGTGAGTGCTTTTGTCAGCAATACTGCAGGGGCCAGTAAATTCAGGAAGCGTTCTCCTTCTGCCTGTCTTTGGCTAAATGCTTTGAGCCCCGGCAGTTCTGTGTTTATGTTCACAGAAATCGTAGCTGGATGAAATCCAGCAGTCATAGGACGAGCTGAAAAGCCAGAATTTCCCAGTTGGTAATTATTCTGGCCTCTGGACCCCAAATTTTATCTTGAAGTCTTATGACCCAAACATTAAAGACAAGCAATAAAAGGTCTAATGAGTTCATTCTTTATTCAAGGAGAGAAAGGAATCTAGGATTTTTTAACAAGTCTTTTGTACCAGGTGAAAGGCATTAAAATAATGTGACTTTGGCTGAGTCCCTGAGGACCACAACCCTCCAAAGAATTTAGCATTCTTCTCTGACAAAGCACCAATCCGAGGAATTTTGGCATTGAAAATGAGTTTAAATACTTTAAACTAATTTTTCTTACAGATTTGAATAGTGTGAAATTGGCTCTTATCTCTAAACTCTTGACTTTCTCACTTTAGACATGATACTGAGAGGAGATCCTTGAAATTACAGCATCATGTTTTGGTGCTCGGAGGAGGAGCTCTTTAATGCCCAATCCAGTTTAACACTGGAGGTTTTCGTTTGTAAAATGCCTTGTGGAATCTCAAAATAAGACCACAAAACATTGCCTTGTTTAGAGATCGGTGCGTTGGTCTTGCAAAGGAGAGAGGACCTGTACCAGGGTGACTGTGATTTAGCACCCCACCAGGGACATTTTGAGAGTAAAAGGAACCAGAACTGCACTTCAGAACAGCAGATAAACTCCAGGTCCATCTCGAACCAACACAGATAATGTGTTCACCCATTTTACATACACTGTAGAGACTACCCCAGTTCCAAGACAGGAGTTGCAGACATGTTTCCAGACTGACAGTTAGGAACCGTGTCGCCTCTGCGTGAAAGTCAGTTCTTACATTGGCATAAGACACAGTGGGAAAGGAGGAAGAAGAGAGGAGTAAAGGAAGAGAGAATTGGAATGTGAAGGTGGTGAATCTGCAAGAGATCAGGCATCTTAGTAAAACGCCTAGCAAGACCCTGCTGAGAATGTGATGGGGGGTCTTATCCAGAGCAGAGGGTCTGAGCTTTCAGGATGGGATCCAAATGCTTGCCTTCAGCTACCAGAATGCTTTTTATACCTGGCGGAAGGGGGCTAAAAGTGCTTATTTTGTTTCAGGTAGAGGGACAGGAGGAACTAATGTACTCCCTGATTTCTACAGCTGTTTTCTTCCTGAGTGACTCGGCTTAGCGGTAGCTTCCCCCTAGGCTTTGAGAAATGACTCACGTGTTTTACTGTGAAGCAACAGGGGCTGCTGGACACATGCCACCACCAGCCACCACCTGCCTGTCCCTGAGCCATGAGATTAGCCTAGCCATATTTTATCTTGGATTAAACTTGGTATGTACTTGTGTCTGTCCTCTGCATGGTCACGCTGACCAATACTGTGTGCTTTCGTGCCTCATGATTCACTCTTCTTATCCACCTTAACATTTTGAGGCACACCCACCAAGTGCCAGGCCCAGGCCCTGCATGGAGAATCCAGAGATGACTCAAAGTTTCCATGAACAAGGAACACCAAGTCTCTGGGCCCTGTATTTTAGTGTACTTAGTCACACTAATGTTATTTGGGAAAATGGCTTTTGAAATAGTAGCTTTCTACAGGTTTTTTCTTTCTGTTTTTTTGGAGGCAAGGGCTTGAAGAAAAAGGAGGAGGTTGACTTCCCAAGACAGCCTGTCTTCATCTTATTTTGAAAAGCTGCTGCAAGATTAGATATCTAATCTTGTCATTGGTACTAATCCTAGAAGGATTAAATACATAGAACCTCATTAAAATCCCCAGTATTAAAAAGCAGATTATTGTAGTATTTAGTTGAACAAGTAGGGGGTCAGAGTCACAGAGGGTATTGGTCACTGACCTCAGGTGTTGATCCCAGAAGACCCAGCGCCATCCTGCAGCTAGGCAGCCATCCGTATCTTTGCTCTTCCCTTCCCTAGAGACAGGTGGCAACTCTTCATAGGAAACTCAATAGTTTATCCAGCGTCAGGCGGGGCAGGCCTTTTCTCCAGATCAGATGTTTTTGGATTTAATTAAGTGGAGGCTCCCAGAGTACCTCCACACAATTAGCTGTAATTACTCCTCAGAGGTGTAGCGAATCCAAGTTTTGTAATGCCCCAGTGACATCTGAACACCTATGCCAGGTCTCAAAGTAATTAGGCTGTAACTAGAGTACAGATACATGGATGGGTCTAGCAGGAATCAGATGAGGAAAAAGTGAGACTTATTGGTTAAATGGTAGACCCCCAAAGTGCTGTTACTTATGTAGATTTGTGATATAAAGCACAGGACTTGGGTTTACAGGTTAGATGTGAATCCAAAGTCCAGCACTCTTACTGGCTCACTTGAAAGGAAGGCAAGTGGCTGCCTGTCTTTCAATCTGCTTGCTTGTCTGTGTTGAAGTTTTTAGCAGAGAGCCTGGAGCACAGCACATCCATTCATTTAGGTGCGGGGCTGAGTGTCCACTGAGCAGCTGACCTTACAGGTCCACTGGGGAGCAAGACCAAGAGCATCTTTACTTCGTGGAGTTTTTAATCTAGTAGAGGCTCACTTGATGTTACAGCAAGGTGTAAAGATGATTAGTAATCAGCGAAGAAGGGCGACATTTAGCGGAAACCCAAAGAAATGGTGAAGTGAGGATTTAGTTATTTTTGTTGTTAATCTTTTTTTTTTTTTTTTTTGAGGGAGATGCTAGATTTTTTTTTAACTGGCAGGATTTGTATTGAATATTTTTTTTGAAAATTGAAAATTTTTATTTCTATGAAAATTGAAGATTTTTATTTTAGAAACATTCAAACACACCCCCCCCCCCGCCCCCGCCAAGGTACAACGAATGAAACAGTCTCTCTCCCCACTGGACGTACCCTCAGCAAGTCAGCACCCGCCAGAGTTTTGTGGCAAATCTTCAGTCAGGTATGTGCACATGTATAATCCCGCTCAAACCCAAGCACACACATGAGACTGTGCTGTCCACACAGTGCCATCCCCTGGCTTTGCCCATCAGTGAGATGACTCGGTTGTTCCGTGTCCCCTGATAAGACTGCTGTGCCTTATCCTGTAACCAGTCCTGGTTGAATAGAAATGTGGGTACTTTCCTAACTTTCCTGTAGGAAATGTTCTTGTGCATACATCTTTGTGTACATGTACATATATATCACAATATAAAGTTGTCCAAATTGGAATTGCCAAGCCAAAGGATTTTTAAAAAATCAGGCCTGAGGGCCAGCTACCCCAGCCTCTCCCAAATTCTGAGTCCACCCAGACCCACTGGATCAAAGGCTCTGGGGCCCTGCAAGCTCTCTGTGTCCCCACCTCCAGAGCTCCTGAGTGGTTGATTCTGCAATGGGACGGAAGTTGCACATTTTGTTTGTTTCTTGATTTGTTTTGGTGTTTTGTTTTGTTTTTTGGTACCGGAGATCAAACTCAAGACCTCTCACTTGCCAGGCGGGCATTTATGCCACTGAGCTAAATTCCCAGCAGAATGATGCACATTTTGAACAGTTGTTAGGAAAACCTGATGCCAGTGAGAACTGGAATTCCAGGGACTGCACTTGGAAGACCACTGTTCGCAAGCATCATTGTTACATGAGATTTCACTCGATGTGCTTTTTTGATTCACTCTTTTCTAGAGATATTACCAGAAATCAGTTGTAAAGATTTAGTTTGTTTTGATTGGTGCTGTGTGGATCTAGCAGAGGTGCCTGGTTATGTGGCTCAGGGATGAGCCCCCTTGCAGAAGAAACCTTGCTCTGGGCAAACGGTTCAGAAAAGCACCTCCAGGCTGAGTTCTGCCTCCGATGCTTCCAGAAGGCTGAGCAGCGCCCCCAGCTGTGGAAGCCGCTTACTGCAAGTAGAAAGGGCAGAAGTCTAGAGATGTCTGAAGTTGGAAGACAGGGCCTCAGAAAATGCTTTCTCTTTGGTCTGAGCTGGTACGGCCTTGTTCTTTAGATAGAGGTTCTCAGCCCAGCTTCACATTGGAGTCACCCGGGGATGCCCTAGAAGAACCCACGCCTACGTCCCATTCTGATTCCTGTAGTTTGGAGAAGGCCAGGTATGAGTGGTTATTGCTTTATAATACCCTCAGATTGAAGGATTCTCTGTGGAGAAAAATCTAGAAGTTTAGATTGGCCCTCTCAGGTATTAAGCTACAAGTCCTTATTTAAGTGATGTTTCAAATCCTAGTAAAATACATATAAAATTTTCCACCTTAACCATTTACAAGCGTGTAGTACAGGTCAGTCGTATTAAGCACACTGACATCACTACGTAGCCAGTCTCCAGAACTCTTTTTCATCTTACGAAATGAACGCTGTACTACTACACGACTAACTGCCTCTTCCCTCAGCTCCTGGCGACCACCGCTCTGCTTTCCATTTCTGAATTTGATGTATACAGATAGATCTATACAGTCTCCATCTTTTTATAAATGGCGTGTTTTACTTATCATAGTGTCCTCAAGGCTCAGCCACGCTTAGCATGTGTCCGAATTTCCCTCCTCCTAAAATCTGTTCCTTTGTGTGACTCTGCCGTGTGGTGTTACCCATTCACCTGTTGATGGACATTCGGGTTACTTACACCTTTTGGCTATTGTGCATAATGCTGCTGTGAATACGGGCTTACGTAAATTATATTTTTAAAGGAAAAAAGAAACTCTTCCTATGTTATATATTCACCTTACCCAGTTCTCCAAACAGCTGTGAGATACTCAGTTATTACCTCCATTTGACAGATGAAAAAACAGATGCAGAGAGTTTGGTAATTTTCCCAAGGTAACAGTGTTTTCCAAAGTTCTCTCAAGGTAAAAAGTTCTGTCGTCCAGGGTATTTATTGAAAGTACCCGTTCCCAGGCCCCATCCTGTTTCCATGTAGATTGTCCTCACACTGGGGGTTGCTTGTCATCACGGGGAGATTGGGAACATGGGGACCAGTCAGCAGCCCAGGGAAGTTTCACTGAGCATGCAGCCAGGCTGCTTCTTGAAGGCCCTGGTTTAGGATTCCTTTTGACCTGAGGGAGTGAGCAGACTCTCTGATGGCATTTCCGACTTTTCCTTTGTGGCGGGACTGAGCATCTGTGACCCCGCTGGGTGCATTTGGAGCCCTCTACTTCTTTATCACAGCTCCCACCTGAAACCCAGCACTGACTGGAGCTACATCGTCCTCCCATTGCTGCCTTTTTAGAAAGAGGAACTGGGATGACTGTGACCCAAGTGAGGATAAAAGTCTGACTTTTCAATTCCATGGTTAATAGGTCAGAGCCCTGGGACCCTTGAGAAGTCAGAATGTACTGAATCCCTCGTCTTTATTGGAGGCTTGCACCCTAGACCCAGGAGGAGGGGGTGGGAGAGCTGGTCCCCTGCGGTCTCCCAGCAGAGGGAGCATTCTTCCATCTCAGGTGTTGCCTCGGTCTCACTGTGTTGGGAGGGGACAGCTTTTGGCCCTGGTTTCCTTAGTCTTATGCATCCTTTGCTATCAGAAACTCTCCGGGGTTTTCTGTGATCAGGAAATTAAGAAGGGAGGTTATCGTCTGGGAAGAAGCATGAGGGACCTCCAGAGGGGTTAAGAATGTTCTGCGTACTCATCTGGACAGTGGTAACCTCGTGTAAATATGTAAAAGATCACTGAGAGCACATTTTTCTGTGTGTATGTTATACATCTTTAAAAATAAAAATAGCTGGATATGGTGGCACACACCAGTATTCTGAGTACTCAGAAGACTGAGGTAGAAGAACTACCAAGAGTTCCAGGCCAGCCTGTCTACATAGTGAGTTCAAGGCCAGCCTGAACTACATATGGAAACCTGTCTCAAAAACTTGCATACATTAAGGCAGTTTTATATGTATTGATACCTAATGATTTTCAAGACGTATTTTAGAGGGGTGAGGCAAGATACTAAACAATGTATATCCTATTTCTGGCATAAAAAGAGTATAGAAAACTGTTTATCACATCTTTCATGTCATTTGAGTTTTGTACCATGTACATAGGTTACTAACTCAAAAATGTGTTTAGAACGGATTCTGGGGCCTGGCCTGCAGTTCATGGAATCAGCTTCTCTAGGGATAAGGCCATCTCTCCCACCCTGTCCTATTGGTCCATGCTGTCATCCTGGCCTGTCTTGAGCTGTGGATGACAAAAGGGACACAGGTGTCTGGAGCTCTGCTGCAATGATAGTGTCCCCGAGGGCTTGCTGGCTATGGAGGGAGCTGTTACCATCTGTTAGGGATATCAAGGCCAATGAGCTGGTGTCCAGGTCCCACCTCACGATTTTACTCTGTTACCTCCCTGTGCTCTGGGGTTGGACCTGGAAGGATGCAGTGAACGCCCTCACCTGTGTGGCCATCGGCCTCTCCTCTTAGCAGAGCTACTGAGACGGCCCAGCTCCAACAGCTGCCCGCTCACCAGCCAAGATCCTCCCTCCTGGGCTAACAGGCCCAGACACCCTCCATGGAGATGCTCCAAGTATTTCTGAATGGATCTGCTCTCCGGGTATCCTGTTCCCACATCACCGGGAACACGGTGCCCTAAGCCCAGAGGGCATCCTGGTCATCCTCTAGACTGAAAGTTTATCTTCCATTCTGTTCTCAACACTGATAAGAGGTCCCTGTAAATCCCACCCCCTTCATACCTTTCTTGGTGCCTTGAATCATTGTACACATGGATATAGCATTCCACCCGAGTTGCTGATCTCAAAGGGGTTTGCTCTTGCTTCTCTTTATATCTGTGAACATAGATGCTCACGCACACCCTGCATATACAGACCGATGCCCATGAGTATCCAAGCAGGTTTCTGCTGAGCCACGTTCAAAGGAACATTGTACACTTATTTGACACATGGTACCTCCACTCTTGGGCACTGCTTTTGCCCAGTTTCCTCTAACAGTAAGGCATCTGGGAACTCTAGACAAAGAGCAGTGTCTGTCTCTGTCTCTCTGCCTCTCTGTCAACACAGACACACATATATCAGAATGCATTTCTCTTACCTGTTTACTAACTCTCTAGCATACATTTTCTCCAGTGTTTGTTGCCCCGAAATGACTGAGTGATGACACCCTTCTGTCTACAGGCTGCACGTGGGAATTCGGAGCCATGGTGAACTACATCAAGAAGACGTACCCCCTGACCCAGCTGGTCGTCGTGGGCTTCAGCTTGGGGGGCAACATTGTGTGCAAGTACTTGGGGGAGACCCAGGCAAACCAGGAGAAGGTCCTGTGCTGCGTGAGTGTGTGCCAGGGGTACAGCGCGCTAAGGTGAGTCATCTCTGTCCTGCACGCTGCTTTCTTCCGTCAGGTCCTCCAGGTCGCGTGCGTTTTGTTGAGATGTCCCAACACACCAGATGCAGGCACAGGGAATACTACTGCAGACAAAACACAATTTCCCGAGTCTTGGACTCACCTGGTGTTGCTTTTGCATCATACATTGAAATTGTCATGTCAGCCTGGGCAAGCAGCTGCAGTAGGACCATGTCTATAGTCGGATCTGCCAAAGCCAGCTTAATAGCTGCTGCTTCCCTAGGGAATCTCTGTGAAGGGACTTAATGTGTCTGAGCTTCAGGAGCACGCAGGCAGGACGGTGGGCTGATGAGAGAACACGTGGCCAGCAAGCCAGGGTCTAAGCACGGGGCCTTATGATCCTGTCCCTCTCAAGGCTCAGAGGCCTCTGAAGGGGTCTGTGGAAGTCATTTAATCATCACCCTCACCTTCAAGGACTCGTCTCTCGTAGGCATCCCCTGCACCCTCTCAGAGGAGTGGACCTCCCAGGGAAAGGTTTCTCCTCCCTTGGTCTCTAGCCCACAGAGCCCTGCAGGACGAGTCTCAGCAGAACATGGCACCTGCTCTGGCTCCCCTGTCACTACACCGATAAGACCCCAGTCGCTTGAGTCATCACACTCACATACACCCCTCTCTGGACTGTTCAGATACATCCACAGTTTTCCTGTATAACTCTTCGTAGTAAGGCCTCCTGTGTTACAAATGAGTATGACTAATTCTCACAGATCTTGTGAAGAATCCAAAGTTTGTTGAGAAAGTATAGCAAACTTCCTTTATGGATACAATCGGGGGTCAAACAGAAGGTGCAATCAATAAGACCAATATCTTTCATGCCGTGGTTCAAGTCATCATCACTTTCTGCTGGACAGAGGCTATCTGCAGGATTCCTAAAGATACATGATACTGGCATTTGAAGCCAACACAACCAAAAAGCAAATGTGGATCCAGAAATCATTCTCTGCCATCAAGACGTAAAGCTGCCCCCAAAAAAGATCTGAATATACCCAAAATACGCATGAGAAATGGCCTTCTGAAACCTTTCCTCACTCTAGGGCCAAGGACCGGGTTTCAGTTTTCCTCCTCTGCAGTATGGGACAACAGCACTATTTATGTGGGCTGAATGAATTAATGTAGGTGAGATACCGGAACAGTGGCTGGTAGCTAGAATGACTGTCAGTCATTACCCTTGTCATTGTCACTGACTCAAATGAAGGACATGGATTAGATTAGTGCAGTGCAACCAGGCTGGTGAACTGATGACTGTCTCATTAAGAATCATTGAAGGGAAAAAAGAAAAAAAAAAAAAAAAAAGAATCATTGGAGGAAGCTTGTTAGAATATAAATAAGTTCAGTTTGGGAGGCCTTACATCTGGAGAGTCTAACTCCTGGGGCCTGGGGCCTGAGAATCTGCTTTTTGCATACCCTTCACAGCTAACTTCTGATGTTCAGCCATCTTTCCCAGTCACTGGGCTGTCTCCTGCCACAGTGTTCCAGGACTAGGTTAAACCCAGTTCTCCTTTTGGGAACCTTCCCATGTCACTATCAGGAGCCAGCTGAAAGGACACCGTCTCCTCTCTTGTTTTGACTAGAGATACTCACTTTCCAATTCATAGCCATATGGAATCGGAGATAACCAAAGTCCTGTCCTGTCCTCCCAGCCACTGGGATGCGAAAGAGGAGAGCAAGGGGCCAGCCTCCCAAAGGCCCTGGAGGGCACGGCCTGGAGGAGCCAGGAGCTCTGCGTCACCTGACAGCTGGTCCAATTTTCGGCAATCTGTCACCTATTAAATGGGAATCACCGAATTCCCTTCCTAAGTCAACTGCTGTGAACTCACTATGAACGCTGACACTCTGTTTAGTGAGCCCCGAATCTGATAAATAGGAGGATGCAGGACAAGTTTGTTTTCCTTCTTTTTTTCTCCCTACCTCCATGCGCAAAATCCCAAAATGACAACAGATTCATTTTATTTTGCTCCATTGGCGCCATCTGCTGTTGGAAAGGGCACATGAGCAGCATGGTTTGCAAATGAAGGTCTTGCAAGGCAGAGAAAACTCAAGTTAGGAAACTAGAACCTGAGGCGCTGTGTGTTTTGCAGACATAGTTCACATTGCCTCTTCCTGAAGCCTCAAAGAGCTTCATATATGAAACTAGCTCTCGTCCATCAATCCTGTCGAGTAAGAATGGGGAATTAACCTTCCAACTAAGGTCACACGGGCACCTGTGGCCACTGAGAGACACTATGCCGTGCACACTGATCTTCCTGGGCGCAAGTCCTGCAGCCTGTTAACCAGATCTGCTGCATGGATTTAAATTAACAGTATCACCTTTTTCCTTCGGCCACCACCTGAGGGTGATGAGCCATTTCAGCACTGGGTGACGGCGACCCAGGTGTGTCTGTGAGGCCTGGACCTCATACTATTGGTAAATTCCTGCTAGCTAAGTCCAGAGAGGCCCTGCCCAGAAACACTGCCCTCTGGCTTCTCACCCTGTAGCTCACCTTCCCCCAAGAGCCTGCTAAAGGCTCCTGGGAAACCATCACCTGCTTGCTGTAGTTAGCAAAGTCTGGCTCCTGCCACACTAGCTCACACGGGGCCGTGTGCTGGGCCCTGATGAATGACACAGTGTCTGCAGACTAACGTGTCCCTTCAGCAGGAACAGCTGCCAGCCAGCCCCGGGATGGGTGTGGGCAGACACAGCTGAAGTCTCTGGTTTAATGCTTAAAACATCATTATGAAGAACCCTGCTAAAATAAATTCACCCACTATAAATTCATCCACTGAGTGGTGACCAGACACAGCTGGAGAGAAAAATGCAGTGGGGCCAGGCTGACTGAAGACAAATTCAGTCCCTGGTTCGTGCCACTAGATGTCCCCTGAGGTACCCGGCACATTCCAGAGCAAAACACGGGAGCTCTCTGCCCACACACAGCTTACAAAGAGGGAAGAGAAGCGTTGCTGGTCTGTTTCAGATAAAACCAATGCATCTTACCCAAGGAGGCCTCACAAATCCTGTAATGCAGAATTGGGATTACAGTACTCATCAAATAAAAGCAGTTTGATTGATAAAGAAGGGTAGATAGTGTCTGAGGACCTCACAGCATTTTATGACAATAGAATGATTTCAGAAAGCCTCAAACCAGCAGACACCAGTTAGCAATAGATGGCACACTAGCTGAGTGGGTGCTAAGGAAATCAAGGAATGCTCCTGGCTGGGTACGTCAGTGTCACCTTCATGTCCCAATGTCTCCATCAGGGCATCCCTCCACAGGCAGAGGCAGGGTTGTGTTACCACCACATGTGCACATTCCCGCTCCTGTGGGTGAGTGTGTGACAAGGGCAGTGTTACACTCCGAAAGTCCCTGGGTGGACGGTGCCTTCCTCACATCTGCAGGTATAACCAAGAGCTGTAAAATCACGTGGAACAATCAGTAATTTGGTATTGGAACCAAAAGCGGAAAAATGGCTGAGTTTAAGTAAAACTCTGCAGGCAGAACTCCAACTGAAGAATCAGTTTAGCTTTTCCACCGCCGGATGCTTTGCCCTTAGTGCTGTGACAGGCTCATTGATTTTTTTTTTAATCAGAAAAAACAGAGGCTTTGATTCTAATCCATCCCTGTAAAAGACATTCTAAGGGAAAATATTCTAAAGAAGAGGGAGGTTGGCAGGTGGCCTGGTCCCTAGTGTGAGCCCCATCTCCCGCCCCGTCCTGCCATCCGGTGGATAACAAGGTCCAGCTGGGTTTGGGTGGCCCCTAGTAGTGTGGTTTCCTTCTGCTCTCACTCCCGGGGTGGACCAGTGGGTCACAGTGTCCTCTCCGCAGTGGCATCTGTCCCAGAAGGCACCCTGTGGTCAACCCAGAGCCTGAGTCTCTAGGGTTCCCAGGCTCCACTGTCCCTTCTCAAAGCCACCAGCCCTGTCCTGTGACAGTGGCTTGCCTAGGATCGCCCATATGTCTGTCTGTGCATCCCCATCCCTGAGACCTGGGCTGTTCTTGATTTTGCCAGCACCAAGTTAGAAATAATCTACACGTCCTGCATTCAGGAGATGAGGAAATCATGATGTACCAAAGTCGGGGGAAGTCGAGGCAGCTTTGTTTATTTCTTTGTTTGGTGAACTCAAATCCAGAGCTTCATAAATGCTAGCACTCTACCACTGAGCTATACCCCCAGCCCTTTTTAATTTTTTGTGACAGGGTCTCACTCACTTGCCCAGGTGGCCTTGAACTTGGCTCCGGAGTACCTGGGATTACACACATGCACCACGGTCCCCAGCAAGGCAGCTTTCATTTTAAAACATCAAGAAAAATGCAGAACGTGGCAGATTTTGTATATGAAGATTACAGCTATTTAAAAATACGATGTAGTGAGGCATGGCAGCACACCCCTGTAATCCCAGTGCTCTGAGGCTAACGCAGGAGGATTACCAGCCAGGGCTACGTGCTGAGTTCAGTATGTAGCCTGAACTACACAGTGAGATCCTGTCTCAAAAAACCATAAATAAATAAATAAATAAATAAATAAATAAGACTGTAGGAAGGAAGAAATGAAGCATTATTGTTTAATGGGTAAAGAGAGTTTCAGGTCTGCAAATTTAAAAATATTTTCAAGACCTATTGCACAATAAGGTGAGTGATCTGGTTAAGAAAATGGTAATTTTATAGTAAGTTTTTACTACTGTGTTTCCAAACTGCAGTTGTACTTGGGCAGAGCCCTGCTCATCCAAGTGAAAATACCTTCCACAGTGGTGATGTAACATTTTGGGAAAATACTTAATGGACTTTAATTTTAAGGTTTCTTTAGCATATTACTTGCCGGGTATCTTTTAATATCACCTCGATCCACGTCCCCCACGTTTGTCACCGATCTGAAGTCCCAGTGTCCTTGCTGCCTGCCCGCTGTTGGGATGTTAGAGCCATGCTGGTCCCTCCCTGGGGTGCGGAGCTGCTCTGCATGTGTCCTCAGACAGTGCAGCAGGGCTGCTGGCTGGCTCTGCGTCAGTGCTTGAGATGTGATCTATGAGGGCCAGGAGATTTTAATTCATCTGGGCATCACATGAGGCAGATCCCACTTCCCCTCTGCTGACTTTAATCCCTCACTAGTATATAGTCTCCTCATTTTGCAAAGACGAGGAGCTGGAAGATGGATCTTTCTCTGAGCAGCATCCAGCACAGCAAGGGTCGGCTCAGCTTTTCTTTGCCCAGTTGCTCTGCACAGAATTGTAAATACCTGTTTGTTTGGACTCTTTTCTTAGTGATTATAACATCTTTTTTTTTTATTATAACATCTTTTAAAATTGTTTTTTCACTAGTGAGGATTGAACCCAGGGCCTTTGCACTGAGCTACATTCCTATTTTTATTTTTTGAGACAAGGTCTCACTAAGCAGCTAAATTTTACATGTAAGCTTGAATTTGGGGTCCTCCTGCCTCAGCCTCCCAGAGTTCGGGGAATATAGGTGTGTGCCACTACACCTAAAAATTTTGGGGGGGAATATGGGGTGGTATCAGGAGTCAAACTCATGACCTCGCACTTGCCAGGCAGGCACTTATGCCACTGAGCTGTGTGGCATAGAGCCATGTGGTCTCTGTCACAGGGTCCTTTCTGTCTCAAGCAGTCTCCCCAACACCTCTGAGGTCTTTCGGGTACTTATGCCTGGCCCCTCTAAAATTATTTTTAACAGTTCAAAACAAATGGCTGTGAAATCATTCAGAATACTATTTTGTTATTACTTACTATGGTTAGGCGTGGTGAAGACACCATCAGAGAACTTTATTTTGGTAATAGACAGGTAGATGGTAGTGAAAGCACACTGGCTTTGGGGGTGCTCCCCTCTTGTCCTTGGTGACCTCAGTGGCAGCATTGCTTTTTGAGAGCTTCCTGCCTCCCAGAGGTATCGCAGTCCTTTCTGTCATTTTTGAAACCTGCCTCCCTACCAACAAGGGTTCCCTTTCGGTCACACAAAGCCATCCCTCCTCTGACAGGGCCTCTTACAGGGCTCGTTTCTGCAGCCACCACATCAGGTGGCCTGGGGAGCAGCTCCTGCCGTCCCTTCTCTCGTGGAGAACACAGAAGCAAGTCGAGCACTTGGCCCCGGTGCCCATCTTGTGATTTGCATCTCAGATGTAAAATTTGTTTCTCCCACCTGACCTGCCAGCTCTCACCCAGTTGTTCTTTGCATGTTTTCCCCTGGGCTGTTTGGGTGCCTTGGGTCTCTGCCTTCTTACCATGTAGCTCTGTTGTGCCTCTCCTGAAAGGTGACCTTATTCTGACCATGGGACCACCTGGACTCTGTCACAGGGTCCTTTCTGTCTCAAGCAGCCTCCCCGACACCTCTGAGGTCTTTCACATTCTCCTTATGTCCCACCCACAGGCATTTAGCCCCTGCGGCTCCAGTGTCCTTTGTCCCCTCCCCTCTGCAGAGCTCCCCTCTCCCTCCCCAACTCACCGCTGTTCTCCTGTGCCCATCACACGCGAAGTCTGTCTGTCACGATACCTTGTGCCATCACAGCTGCTTCCCAGTACTCTCCCTGACTGCCATCATCTACCCCTTCTTAGTCAGACCCCTGAGTCCCAGGCAGATGCCACCATCCCCTGAGGTACAGGGCATGCCAAGCCCAGGGTCATCTATCTTCTGACCTTTTCCACAAGAAGGAAGGCCAGGCTCGAGACCACGGTCACCTTGGCCTGCTGGCCAGCTCTCCCTCACCACGCCCACCCTGCCAGCAGGATCCTAGCTAGGTAAATGATGATGACCCAGTAGAGAACACAGCACCAGCCAAAATCTGGGGGTTCCAGGCAGGATCTGCTAGAGTAACACCAAAGGAGAGTCTGAGTCCAGTTTATTGAGCTGGATCTTTCATGGATAGGGCAGAGGGGCTTAGTGGGACCTGCTTAGGTGAGGTGAGGCAAAGGGACACATGAGACTGGGGGGGCAAGAATGGCTGAGAATCAGACTGTCACCCCAGACATGGAGGTCTGTAGACAAGGCTGGCTGTGGTGTGGAATAAACGATGCACTTACCTCCCCGTGCCACCACAGGAAGGTCGAGGCTGACCCTTGTGGCAGGTACAGCCCAGTGGCAGAAAGACACCCCAGCACCCTGCCAGCCACTGCTCCTGTGTCCCTGCCCCTTCAGTGTCCTCAGGAGAATGGACAGGAAGGCTGATTTGAAGGAGGTTAAATTCTGTGCTTTTCCTTTGCCTCTGTCAGCAGCCGCAATTCTCTTTACGTTTCCCTGCGCCAGCAGCCTCGTGGAGGAAGGGTTGGAGTACGAGCAGCAGCAGCCTGCGGCTGGCTCTGTGACCAGGAGAGGCCAGGCGGGCGGAGCGGGTCAGCTGGGCGGTGAGGAGGAGGTTTCTGTAGTCAGAGCCCCGGTGGCAGTGCCATCGGGGTGGGGCCAGGGAGCAGAGAGCCGTGCTGTCCCCACAGGCCCTTGGGGAGCCTCCACGCCAACCCTCTCCCCTCACCGTGGTTCTTCCAGAGCCCAGGAGACCTTCATGCAGTGGGACCAGTGCCGGCGCTTCTACAACTTCCTCATGGCCGACAACATGAAGAAGATCATCCTCTCACACAGGTACGGCCCTCCCGTCCCTCGCAGGGGACACAGGCTCACAGTCACCACGAGCCAGAACTCCTACTCTCATAGCAAAAGGACGGGTAGCTCAGACACTGCTGACCCCACTGGTGACTTGGTCAGGAGCAAATTTGTCCTAAGCTACCAGTGGCCCTGTCACCCTCTGCATTGGTAATTCCCAGTGAGCCCAGACAGGAGACCTCCTTCACCCCATGAGTGACTGAGGTGGCCTGTCCTTGTCAAGGTGACCCCCCTCCCAGCGTGCTCTGTGCAGGGCATCAGGATGGCCTTGGCTGGCCCTTGGGGTTCTGACAGGGGCCCCAGAGCAGAGCACCAGCACCCACCTGCCAGAGCCTTGAGCCACCGCTCATTGGCCACCCTGTCCTGCCTGTCCTGCCCTCCGCCCTCCACAGACCCGCCTGTCAGTCTCAGAACAGGACGCAACTGTCAGCGCTGGTTTCCATCACAGTGCCTTTGCTGCCACTGCCCTCCCTGCCCCTCCCACCGGCCCGGGTCACGGGGCAGCTCCTGCACCCAGCCTCTACCCACCGCTCTGTGCCCTTCCCTGCAGCTCTGCTCACAGCCCAGCCCTTTCTTATTTGTTATACGTGCGTGCGTGCACGCGTGGTCCACAGGACTGAGCCCAGACTGTCACACTGAGCTATGTCGCCAGCCCTTCTTAGTTCTTAGTGTCAGCCAGGGCTTTGCAGAGTCACAGAGTTGCCCAGGCTGGGCTCAAACTGCCTCACTCTCAGTCCATTCTGTGTTGTGTTTCTTTGTTTTGTTTTGGTTTAGTTTTTTTTCAATTTTTATTTTCATTAGTACATGCTTACAGTCCATACTGATTATATTCCTCATGGGCATTGGTACATGTATATAACACATTTTAACTGCTTTTACATCCTCTCTCCTCCATTCCCCCTCCTTCTGTTGGTCCTCTTCCCTTTTCCAAAAGATCTATCTCCTTATTTCATCTGTTCTCCTTATTTCATTCATATTCTTTTATTTTGTTTTTAATTTATATTTTGGGTTCTTAAATAAGAGAAACTATGTGATATTTAAGCTTATATGTCTGATTTAGTTCACTTAACATTATGGTCTCAAGGTGGATCCATTTTCCTACCAATGACTCAACTTTATCCTTGTTTATGGCAGACCAGTACTCCATTTTGTATAAACATCACATTTTCTTTTTCTTTTAAAGATAATAAAATTGAACAAAACAAAACAGAATAAAGCCAATCAAAACAAAGCAGCAAAATTGGTAGAGAACTTCAAAGCAGGATACTAGGAAAACAATAGCTACCATAGTGTATCTTGTTACCTTCACAATAGTTGTCCATTCTGTCATGTATAGCAAAATCAAATCAAACCAAAACAGAATAAAACCAATCAAAACAGAATATTGAATAAAGCAAAACAATTAATCAGAACAAAACAATGACAACAATATTGAACTTCCAAGGCAGAAGGAGATCCCCCATGTTTGCTATATTGCATACTGTCATCCTCCCAAGAAATGCTCAGACCGAGGGCCCCAGGCCTTCAGAATCAACCAAACAATAAGCATGTAGCTCTTTTTGTACTTTGGTTGCTTGCGAGGTGGGAGTGGGGGGTTGTGGGTGATTCTCAGCCTGCACACCAGTAGGCTCATGGGAGGCTCTGCCTTTTCTCTTCTGGACCCCACGTGGCTTGCATGGCTCCTTGCTCAGCCCCTCCCAGTCCCAGCATCAACATCACATTTTTTTAATCCACTGATCTGTTCATAGACATACAGGCCCCTTCCGAGGTAGAGCTGTTTTATATTGTGCTGCTATAGAGGCAAGCTACAGAATGAGAAAAATGTTTGCCAGCTGTTCCTCAGACAGGACTAATATGTAGAATGTATAAAGAACTGAAAAAAATTAGGCCCCAGCTCCAAATAAAAGACCCAATCTGAACTGGGCGTGGTGGTGCACACCTGTAATCCCAGCACAAGGAGTCTGAGGCACAAGGATCACCACAAGTTCAAGGCCAGCCTGGGCTAAATAGTGAATTCAAGTCCAACCTGTACTACATAGCGAGACCCTGTTTCAACAAACAAACACAAAAAACCTGGGCAACTGAAACGCGCAACCACTTGTTAAGGCGCCTCTTGGATCTGCGTTACCAGCACCAGGCTGCTTTTCTGTGGCTTCCTCCGTGTGACTCGCACGTCTTGGGAATTCTTGCAGGGTCTGGACGTGTTTTGGTTTCTCTCTTTAGAGTGTGGCACGTTGGAGCATTCATACAATACACTCCCTTAGGAAAAAAAGTCTGCCTAAATCATTTTACTTTTCTTTCTTTCTTTTTTTTTAATTGAGCCTGGCCTTCATCTCCTGGGCTCAAAAGCCATCTCCTACTCCCCAGTAGCTGGGATGCCACCACACTTGACTCTTAGTCTCTTTGTTTCGATGATTCAGAGAACGTGTGGTACTGCCCAGCCCAGCATGCACCCGAGCTGAGGCTTCCTGTGGGTTGGGGCACGGGCACCTTCTCCGGCTGCCAGGCATGTCCGTGGGTCATGATGTGGATGAAGAACAGAGGGAGACGTGTCCCCTGGGCTCTGACAATCGGCTGTCCCCTTGGCTCACGTGGTTTGAGCTGGATTGTGCTGGGCAGAGTTGGGCTTGGCTCAGCTGAGGTTGGCATGGGCCAAGGGGTCTGTGGAGGTCATGGAGCCAGAATGGGAGAACCTGGGCCATGGATACTGAATCCAAGCCCTCTGTCTGCAGCTCCAGAATAGACTGACTCCTCTCAAAGATGAGTATTGTCCTAAAGACCCAGTCTTGCTGCTAAATGGTCCCAAAAGCCGGATGTAGTGACACAAGCCCGTAATCCCAGCATTTGAGAGTCTGGGCCGGGAAGATTGTTGTGAGTTCAGGCCAGCTGGTGCTACAAAGTAAGTTTAAGGCCAGTCTGAACTCCATAGTGAAAAAAAAAATGGTCCAGAAGATTCATCATTCTTAACAAAGAAAGTGTACCACGAGTATATTTAGCTTTTTTTTTCTTTTCAAATTTCTTACAGAAAACCAAACACTCAGAAATGTTCAGGAAACTTATTATAAAATCTGTCCCATAGATAAATAAAAGATAGATAGATCAGACAGACAGTCATGGGGAAAAGCAAGTGGGAAAAACCACATATCCCTCTAGTCTTGGAGAGCTTGTGAATGGATCCCAGAACACTGAGTCTCCACAGTGATCTTTCCCGCCCAGGAGCCACACCTGGCTCAGCCCTGTGCCCAAGGCTGCACACTGGTAGCACGGTGTGCAGTGCCCCCTTCAGCCTGACTGTCATCCTGTTGGGATGGATCGTCCTCTGCAGGACAGGACCACATCCTGGGTTCATCTGGCCTCTGTACCGTGGCTTCAGCATACACAGGTTTTGTCCTGAACATACAGAGATTTTTTTTCCTGTTAATCCAGCATAGCAGAGACAATTTCAAGTACACAGGAGGATGGCATGGGTCATATACAGATTCTAAAGCCAGCCACAGTGGCCTGGGTACCTGTAATCCTTACTATTCGGGACACTGAGGCAGGAGCATCTCTTGAGCCAAGGAGTTAGAGGCCAATCTGGGCAACATAGCAGTACCTCATCTCTTTAAATAGAAAGAACAAACCCTATACCATTTTATAAAAGGGACTAGAGCATCCATGGATTTCAGGGTATGAGAGAGGTCCCTTTTAGTTAACACTTTGGAGAGCCATTTCCCAAATGTTAACAGGTTAGACACTGTCTTCCTCCTTGAGTAACAACAACTCATAAAGGGAAAGGAGGTAGGGGGTTTACTGGGGAGAGGGGGTGTGCCTCAGTACCAGTATAAAGATGATCTCCCAGTGGCCCACTGCCCACCATGGAGCTCCTGCTGAGGCCCCCTCCCCTGTGTAACATTCAGCCAGCTTTGAGCCCAGCCTTTAGTTTGTCTGCATGTCCCTGGGAAGGAAAGTGAGATCTGGGGTCCATCTTGCTGCAGTCCCCAGGACACCAGACATTGTCCTACAGGCTGCAGGGCTCTGTTTTCAGCCACCACAGGCTGGGTCCTGCTGGAGAGAGCCCTCTCCTGGCTTGCCACTGGTCCAGGCCCTTCTGCCTTGGCTTCCCTTCTGCCTGTGACTGAGTCACTTTTTACTTCTGTGTCTTGCACTAGGCAAGCTCTCTTTGGAGACCACGTTAAGAAGCCCCAGAGCTTGGAGGATACAGATTTGAGTCGACTCTACACGGCAACGTCCCTGACACAGATCGACGACAACGTGATGAGGTGGGTCCCCACAGGTAGTGGGTCAGCTCTGCCTGGCACCACTGGCCTGCTCAGCTGACCTTAGTGACAGGGCTTTTTCTTCTGTCCCCCTCTGAATAAGTGTCCAAGGTAGAACTGACCTCTGACTCCACCATTCTCATTAAAAAGGCCACTCTGTTCACTGAACAAACATCTGATATCTTTCTTTTCCCCATGCTAGGCAGTGAACCCAGAGCCTTTGCATTGAGCTACATCTCCAGCCCTTTTTAAAATCTTATTACTTTGAGACAAGTTATTGCTTACTAAGGTACCCAGGCTGGGCTTGCGGTCCTCCTGTCTCAGCCCCCAGAGTCCTGGGATTACAAAGGAATTACAGTGTTTGCCTACTCTGCATCAGGTGACAAACATGACCATGGCCATCTTTTTTGCATGAACATGAATGCGACCATTTTCCCCACAGTTGTGGAACAAATTAAGTTCATGAACCAAGGTGCCACTGTATCCATTCAGGATACAGCCAGACAGTGATCTGACAGTGATTCTTCCTTATGATATTGTAGTAACCTCACACCCAATAACCTTGCCTGTTAACAGTTTCTCAGGAAAAATAAAACTGGGAAATTAGGGGGCTAGGAATTTAACTCAGTGGCATAAATGCCTGTCTGGCAAGCACAAGGTCATGAGTTCAATCCCCAGTACCAAAAAAAAAAAAAAAAGAACCGGAAAATTGCTGATGTATTGAGAAGAAAAGAGTGAATCATACCCACCACCCACACTTTAGATGGGTTGTATAAATTATTAATGGACGTGAAAAATCTAATAACAGTTATAATGGGAGACCTCAATACCCCACTGTCACAAATAGATAAATTAGACAAACCAACAATGAAATATTAGAACTGAATCAAACTTTTGAACAAATGAACTTAGTAGATATCTAGAGTATGTCTAATTTTTAAAAAGTCACTTAAATTTCCCAATTCACCTGATTTTGTTAAGCCCAAGGAGAGTGCACTCAGCTTCCCATAGAGTCCTTCCTCTTTAATGGAGTTCACTTGTAGCAGCTTTGTGCTAAAACCTGTTCTGGCAGCCCCCTCACCCTGGAGAATGGGGACACTTTCCCAAGACTGCAAGGGGGTCGGCTTCACAGGACAGAGGTCACAGAAGGGATTTCTGCATGCAGCCTGCTTCCTATCAAAGGGCACCTAAGAGTCTGGCCTCAGCTTTGCAGGTCATTCCCAGGCGAGCTGTGTATGGAGACAGAGGTGTAAGAAATGCACCCCTTCAGGGGAGGTGGCATGTGTTGGGACCTGGTGTCAAAACAGAGAAGATCCACCACTCTGGGCCAAGCCCCTCCCCGGTGCCAGGAAGAAAGGAGGCTTTCAGAGATGCTCCAGCTGGGTTGCCTCCGGCTACCTGGCACTGGAGCTCCAGGTTGAGCCTCACCTGCACCAGAGCACAGCACAGAGCAAGGCTGTGGGGCTTACAAGCAGGTGCGTAGGAGCCATGAGAGAATGCCATGGGGCCTTGGTTACCACCCGTGGGTGCACAGAGCAGAAACTGTGAGCCCTGTCCCATCTCTGTGTCCCAGCACATATTTCATTCCAGTTCACGGTGGCCCAGTGAGTGTCTCCAACAAGAATAATTTTTGTCTGAATTTCAGTTTCTTTATGGTCATATGTAGTGTTCACTGGTTCAAATGATGCAACATCACAGGTCATTACAAAGAACACACTGAGTGACTGTCGGGGCCAGTCATTGTGCCAATAAGCACCTCTGGATCATAAATCTCAGAGCACCTCCCCGGGTAGTCCCATCTCTAGGCCCAGTGTTCCTCTAGAGGGACAGCTGAGGTGAGGATGAATTAAGCCACTTAGCTAAGGTCACGAAGCCAGTAAGAGGCAGAGCTAGGATTTGAACCCAGGTGCCAAAGCCAGTGCTCTTGGCACCAAATACTGCCACCTCCTTAGAGCCTGTGTCAGTACAGAACCTGGGCCAGCAGAACGATCAGCTCGGCATTCAGACCCAGCCTGGCTGCTGGCATGCCTGTACCTGGTGCAGTGAGTTCAGTTGCGATCTTACAACTAACGCTGTTCTGTTCCTTCTCTCCTGCACCCCGTGTGTTCCAGGAAGTTCCATGGCTATAACTCCCTGCAGGAGTACTATGAGGAAGAGAGCTGCATGAGGTACCTGCACAGGGTGAGTGGCAGTACTGGCTCAGAACTCGTGTAGCTTCACCCACATCCAGCAAAAACCTAGTTCTCCGGAGTCCCTCGGTGGGAGCTGCACCAGTCTAGCTGGCTTTGGACTTTTTAATGAACCAGGTCTGTGACCACTATACACTCCCCGCAGAGCTGCCCGGGAGGCCAGGCCACTTCCTGGGCTATATGAAAGCTCTTAACATTGCTGCAACTCTCAGTGCTTTCTTAGGCCTCCTTTAACAGTGTAATCCCTCCCTGTTTCTGCCATGGCTCATGGGAGAGCCATCTCAGTCTCCCGCCATCCTGGACTGTTGTGTAGTTCATAGTGCCTAGAACTGAACTCCAGATTCCGGCCAGGACCTGGTGAGCATGGAGTAAATGAGGTGCTCTGTGTCACAGAGATGAGGAGCGTGTGTGTGGGCTCATTTGCATCCATGCAGTTTTTAGCAGCTATAGTAATAAACGGTGTGTATTATTTGTGGTGAACCAAACTCTATATACTTTTTTACCTGAACCATCACCAAGCTGGTCTCTGCTTCTGTCTCTGCACAACTCTTCCTGTTATGCACACACAGACATTCCCATTTATCCCGGCCACTGTCCACCTGTCAGGTTGGCCCACCATTCCCCCAGCTCAAGCAAATCTGTGACTGTAGTCCTGCCTCTGGCTTAGCAGTCAGCTCTTCTCATCAGCATCAGATCCAGGCTTTGGGCAGTTTAACCACTGACAGTGCTGAGCTGCACAGGGCTAACATCAGAGCCGCAAGAGAGCAGAGCCGTTTCCTGCCCCAGGGTGACTGTTCAGCACCAGCTGAGTCCCGCTTCCACACAAGTGCCAAAGGAGACTGCGGGCTATGTTGCTAAAACAGCCATGAGTGCCACCCTGCCCAGAGTCCCCCAGCATCCCCCACCTTGCCCAGGTCCCCCAGCATCCCCAACGCTTCTCCTGGATCCAGGCTTCAGATTCTTCAAGGAAGTCTCTGTCTGGAGTGGGGTTCACTTTATTTTTCCTCCCCCTGCTATTAATGGAACGGATATGTACATACCTCTTGGTGAAGTCTTTCACCTGAAAGGCTAATATGGAAAGCTGTGACAAGGATCTGAAATATTTTGACAGTGAATACGTATGAGCACTTCCCTCTCTGTCAGAGCACATGGGTCCCCTGCGGCTCCTGGACACCCCTGTTGCCCAGCAGGGATCTCAGAGGCACTTACAACCCATCCACTGCCTCTGAAGACCAGGTGCCCATCACCCACCATTTAGCAAGCCGAGCGGTTACCCACCTTCCCTTTGCTTTAGAGACACATCTGGTAGTGAGTGAGCCCGGAGTCAGTCGCCGGAAAGGAAAGGGAGTCCGTCACTAATGTCTGCTTTATTTTCTCACTGCAGATTTATGTACCCCTCATGTTGGTGAATGCAGCTGATGACCCCTTGGTGCATGAAAGTCTTCTAACCATTCCGAAATCTCTTTCAGGTAAGTGTTGTCTCCTCCTGCTCTCCAATCACTCAACAAATTGCGCTAGTAATTGTCACCGTCTGTCACCTTCCCTGAGCTGGCGTCTCTGGAGACCAGCCTCTTGTGGGAGGAACAGCTTGTGGCAGTATTCTTACTCTGCCTTATCTGATGTCCTGGGGCTGTGAAGGCGCTGGGCAGAGCCTTCTGAGGTTCTGTCCTCCTACAGAGACAGGACCATCCCTGATGTCCATCACCAAGAGGGCTTTTTATGGGGTTCTGCAGAATTACTGAATCAGGATTATAGTTCCATTAAGTGGGAGGGTTTGACTTAAAGAGATATTTAAATTAAAAATTTGACCTGCAAAACAAAACACAAACAGTTTTGCTACCTCCGATGACAGCTTTTCCATCTGCTTTGAGGATAAAAATATAAGCAGCAGCTCCTTCTGTACTGGGTAAGGATCTAAGAGGAAAGGGAGGGGTAAGGTTTGTAGGAGGACATTTTGGGGCATCCAGAGTTACTTTGCATGGCCATCTCAGATCCCCAGAGCTTCATGTCCCTGCACACTCCACAGTCCTCTGTGATTGCTTTCTTGTAAATACTGTAGCATCCCCAGCAGGAGGTTAGCCTCGTTCTCCCGTGACCCTGAGCTAGGCAGGGGTGATGCAGCCAACAGAGGGCCCACAGCCTGCTCGGGACTAAGGCTGTGTGTGTGAGAGGCATGTCACATGGTCGGACCTGTCTCCATGCCCTCTCCAGCCACAGGCTACATGTGCAGTAGGGAAAGAAAGTGTGCACCAACGCTCATCACCCTCTGAACCCCGAAGTACTGTTCACAGTGCTAATACTGTCACATGAGTTTCTAATTTTTTTGGTACTGGGAAGTGAACTCATGACCTTGTGCTTGCCAGACTGGCACTGTGCCGCTGAGCTGTATCCCCAGCCCTCATATGAGTTTCTAAAACAGAAGCCAAAAAGGGGCCCCTGTAGCTAGTCTCTGGGAAGACAGATCCTTCCTATCCACCCTGGCCATCCCCTGTGCACGTCAGTGGTGGCTTGTCCCAGCCCGTGTGGGGCCAGCGTAACCAGTGACTCATAAAGCAAGCTCCAGGTTAACTCTGAGGATGGCCAGCTAGTGGGCGATGGTGAGAGACCTCATGTCCTTTGACACAGCTTCCAGCTTTAAGTTAACCCTAGTCTTAAGTGCCTGGAATGAAAAACCATTGGTGCCGCTGAACTCTCCTTGTTCTCTAGTAAATAACACTGCATGCTGTGAACTCCCCTGAGCCTGCACACCCTCAGGTTACTTGATCAGAACCGAATTTTAACAAGGTACCCCAGGGGATCCAGATGCACGAAGTTGGGGAGGATAAGGGGTCACCTGGGAGCTGCAGCAGTCCCGATGCCTGGGCTCCCCTCCTCAGCTCCTCCCCATCCTTCTCCCGAGAGGCTCGCTCGCTCACAGTCTGAGTGCACTTAGAGGTGCAAGGACTCCTGAAGCAGGAGCCCAGTCCACACCAACAAAGGCTGTTCCCGTGGCGGTGAACAAAGCAGCGGAGGCAGAGGTTGAGTGACTTTCCGCTGTGAGTAAAGTGGCCGAGCAGCTCCCCTCGCCCCCCTTACCTCATCCTCAGCACGGAGTAGTAACCCGCTGCCTTTGCCCTGCAGAGAAACGGGAGAATGTCATGTTCGTGCTGCCCCTGCACGGGGGCCACCTGGGCTTCTTTGAAGGCTCTGTGCTGTTCCCCGAGCCCCTGACGTGGATGGATAAGCTGGTGGTGGAGTACGCCAATGCCATTTGCCATTGGGAACGAAACAAGTCGCAGTGCTCTGACACAGAGCAGGTGGAGGCCGAGCTGGAGTGAGGCCTCGGGACTCTGGCGCTCTCCAGCAGCCCTCCCCTGGGCCCCGCGTTCCCTCGATGGCTGCTTCAGGTCTCCCATCTCCCTCAGTGACCTGGATCTGACCTCACACCCTCAGCGGGGGCGTCCATCATGCACACCTGTCTCCAGTAGGCGCTCTCCCCTGGGAGCTCCAGGCTATTTTTGTGCTTAGTTACTGGTTTCCTCCATTGCATTGTTAGCCATGGTGACAAGCAACAGGGTTCTCACCCTTGTCGGGTTTCAGCGTTTGACTGCTTTTAAGCCAAGTACATCTAGTTTCCTTATGTAAAGTGTGTCTGAACAGCAATTTTGCTTTGCCAATCAAAAGGCTCTTCCTGAGAACAGCGAAAGACGTGTGTTACTTCGTGCTGGCTGGCTGTACCCTTCTGAAGGGTTCCCTTTCCTAGGCCAGTGCTGAAGACACAGCTGAGCTTGGGAATCCTAGGGCCTGGGGCTTCCAGGCTGAAACAAACGTGGCCTCTTAAATGGCCAAGGAATTCCCCTGAGTCCCAAGCCAAGTTTTCTCCCTCCCTCCCTCCCTCCCAAGCAATTTCCCCACACCTGGCTGCTGCTGAGATTTGCATGGGGCACTTGTTAAAAGTTCAGCCTCCCAGGCCCCTCCCCTTGCACAAGGTCTGGGAAGGGGTCTGGGGATTTTAATTTTTGACAAATGCCCCAGGGGATTCTCATCATCAGGCAAACTTGGGAAACACCTTTCTGGGCACCTTTCGGTCAGACCATCTTGGTGGCTTGTTTTACTGTAACTTGTAGTCATTGGTGTCACTTCACCCCCAGGGGCCTTCAGTACAGCAAGGCATGTTGTGTAACTGCTCTGTGCGATCACAATGCAATGTCCCTGTCCCCACAAAGGTCCTGAGTAGGAGTGGGAATTTGGGCCGAGCCCTGGCTCTCCTTCTCACTGGGTATATGACTCTGTAGGAGTCCCTTTGGACTTGAGTCTCTTCACCTATGACATGGGGGCCTTGGACCAGGTCCATTGACGACATGACCACCGATGCTGAAGTTCAATGACAAACTCAGTTTACTGAGATTTGAGAGAACATCCCTCCTGGGACTGTGCAGATATCATCATTTGCCTTTTTTGTTCCCTGTCCCTCATTTCATATAAAGAGATTTTAGGGATCTTTTTAAGCACTTAATTGTAATTTTAGTTTTTAACCCTGGTCCCTGTAACTCTGGTTTTTGATACCATGCAATTCAAAAGTTGGATCTGAGTTTGAAGAAAGATATTTCCAACCAAAGGTGTTACTTGAAACTAGATTTTGAAGGGAATAGTCTCCAATTGTTATCTGTTGGATGGATCTTTCTGAAATGTCTTCTCAAGTGACAATGTCACTGTAGGTTTCAAGTACTCTTCTCCAATCCTGTGGTACTTGAATATCTAAGAACCCTGCACTTCGAAAAATCATCAGTTGCTCTCTGGAAGCAAACAGAGCGATGAGTGAAGTCAGCTGGCAACTTTACAAAGCTATTTTCTCACTTTCATCTCCTCTCACCGCAGGACAGACTAGAAAATAATTTTTGGGTCCCTGGGCAGGGGGCATTTGAGCACCTAAATGCCAGCCCGCGGGGCTGTACTGGACAGAGTTTGGGTACCGGCCCAAGTGACTGTGACAGTAATGTCTGTAACCTGAAGAAACTATTTCCTGACAATCACCAGATCACCCTAATAACATCAGAAACAGCCATTCTCTCAAAAGACTGAGATTTCTGTGGTTTCAACTTTGCTTTGGTATAATTTCTCACAGCATCAAATTATAGAATCTGGCTTTCCCCCCAAAACTGTTGTTTCTTCCGTGCATTTTCGTTTCATGTTCTTTTTGCACAAATTGGCACTTTATCCTTTGCCCCTCAATTTGGAAGCTAGTCTTTCTCCTCTGTTACTTAGCTCCTACCACCCAATCACAACTACAGTCTGGAAGATTCCTAGCCATGGTTCCTGCACTGGCCTTCATCTCTAGAAGGGATTTTCACTTTTTGTGAAAATAGGTAAACCAAGCAATAACTTGAAACAGTTGAGTCACCGTCCCCAGAAATGAGGGGCTCCTTTTGTTTGCCCGAGACCGCATAGACAAGAGTGGTGGCCCAGTGCCAATCACCTCAGGAGAAAAGACAGTGGTCTCACACACAGAGGGACTGGAGGTATCCTCGGAGCTTGGGGCACAGATTTGCTATCAGAATTCGGGGGCTGATAGAGGGCCGGAGCAGCTGAAGACTCTAGTGTGCAACCTGAATGGCGCTTACATTCCATTTTGGTTCACATGACATCAGCTGAAGCCCTTCATTCAGGCTGCAGGCTCTCAGGCAGGAAATGAGCACGGGACCGTGGCTGTCTCACAGGAGAATCCTTGTTTGTGCCTGAATGAGCACAGAGGGACTGAACATGAAGATGCAAAGTCGCTCAGTCAACAAGGGACTGGCCCTTTCTATGTAGGTCATCTTTCCCCTTCCTCTGGGCTTCTGCACTCTTCTCCCCAAAGCCATTCACTGCTCCTGAGAATGCAAATATTCTCCTTGCTGGGAAGGTCTTATTTAGGCTAAAACAAGACTGAGTCTTTGAAGAGTGTTGAAATCTCCTATTTTAAAATCGTATTTGGCAGCAATAACTTGTCAAAAACTGAGGGGCAGAAGCACCCACTTTTTCCTTGCCCCCCAAACAATTGGAAGACACTGATCCTAGTCATTCTCTGACTTGAACAGCATCCAGCCTCTTTGATGTATTCATACGAGAAGGGAGTTTAACGGAGTAGAAGACGACCTCTTTCCTGCAGCAAGTTGTACCAATGATTCCAGAGCAGAGCGAGGAGAGAAAGTTGTATTTTGTTGTCATATTCCTTAATCTCTCTGTAGGGAATCTTAGGCTCTACCACAAGGGGATCTACCTTCCAAGGGGAGCATTCCCGACATGGTGTTATATAGAACCAGGGCCCGAGAGACCCAGCCTCTTAACCACTGTCCCAAACTAACCTTGGACAAGTGGGCAAGTCACTTCATCTCTCCACCTGCCACTCCTCTCAGGCCATCTCTAAGGCCATGTCACCTGCCAGGTCATTGTTGAACTTTTGCTCACAGGTGGCGGGGGTTGGTCACTGCCCACAGCTTACCACAAAGGGCCTGGGAGAAAAGAAGTTTGTTCATTCAGCTTTTCCCTGTTAGGACAGTGGATACTGTCCAAAGCCCTGTGTCTTTGACTGCCATCTCTTCCAGATCTCCACTGTTACCACAGTCTCCTTGTGATTCCGAAGGCGGTCTTGTGACTGGCAGCTGCCGGCCACTAGAGTGAGGACAGTGTGTCCATCCTTCAGTGGGACAAGGCAGAGCATGGCGAATTTCCAGAGCAGAAATTCTTCCTTCTCAGGCTTTCATTCTAAAGCACAGTCTTCACTGAGCTGAACTGTCTGGGCTGCTGAGCTGGTGTGACCATCTGAATGAGAGTGTTGTTTGTAACTGGGTGCCTTGAGAGGTGTTTCGCCAGCTCCAAGGAAACAATGCATGTCTTCTTATTTGTGTTTGCCAGGCAAGTAGATGCCTGAGATGCAAAAGGCTTTTCTTTTTTTCTTTCCTTTTTGTGTTTTTCAGCACTGGGGACTGGACCCACAGCCTTCCTCCACAATGAGTTATCTCTCCAGCCCCCTTTTTTATTTCTTAAGACAGGGTCTTGCCCAGAGAGGACTCAGACTCATGATCCTCCTGCCTCAGCTGTGGCCTTGACCTAACTGAGAGCTAGAATAAAGATCCCTGAAACAGCCCATCGAGCTGAAGGAACTCTTAGACCTTTGTCCTTTAGGCAGAACAGAGTTGTCCGAGCATTCCCCGCAGCCTCATCACAATACCATCTGGAACTGTCTTCTCTGCCCACGAAGCCTTAACTTACCTCTAGAAGATCCCTGGGAATCAGCAATACTGTGGGGCAGGAATTCACATTCTTCTGCGGTGGGAGTGGGACGCACAGGCACAGCCAAACCAGAGCGTTTCCTGCAGGAGCCTGAAGGCTCCTTAGGAAATTACGCCCTGGCCTCCCAGCCCTCCACAGTGCGAGCACCCGCACAGGCAGGTGGCCTCATCTCTAGCCCCCCTCTGTCTTTCTGGCCTCTTTCCTATCAGAGCCACCTGGATGACCTGGATGCCTGCCTGCAATATCTTGAGACCAGGCAATGGAGGGCGAGGCTTCCTTCCACCTCTGTGATCTAAGCCGAAAGAGGTGCCCCTTTTTCATAAATTAGCTTGCTTTTGCCAAACTGTGTTTGGAGCTGAGAAAAGGGGCCTCACTGGCGGAGGGAACCAGAAGACCAGCCAAAGCAAAGGCCACCTGCTCTCCCTGTGTCACTGCTGCTACTGCCTCTGGTGCCACGGCCCACATGCTCCCGGATTGGCTCTTGGCAGCAGGCCACAGAGGACACTCAGACTCCTAGGGAACAGACAGCTGCGCCTTCAGAAGAGCCAGTCTGGCTCTTTCCCCCAGCATATATGTGAGTAGAGCTTTTGTGTACAGCATCTCTAATGAATAAACTGACGGTGATTTCAGACTGGAGGACTAAGTTTCACATTCTGCATTTCATAAAGTTGTCAGCTTTTGACTGGGCTCCTGTCAAACCTATAACCTACCTTCTCCCTCTCTAGCCAAGAAATCCATTATTGCCATAATTTGGGGGCAGTTCACGTATAGCACTTACAGAAATACCTTCCCTTAGTCACGATGGGCTTTCTCCTCCCAGACCCACAGTCCCCTAGAGTAATCGCTGCCCACCTTGGCCTCGGGGCCAACCACTTCTCTCCCAGGCTGTTCTCCTGAGTGGCCAAAGCTCCTGGTACAGAGTCAGGTTCTCTTTGTTTGTATTGGGCCTCTGGTTTTCCTAAAGCACAAGTCCATGTAGAAGCCTGTCCCCTCTCTACACCAGTCCCAGGTGATCCGGGTCTCTCCCACTGCCTCAGGAAGACCTTCACTGTACCTGAGCTTCTGACATCTGCCATTGCAGCTGCCTTAGTGATGCCAGGGGCGGGGCGGGGGGCGTGCCAGGCCCATCTTTCTTTTTCCCTGTGAGACTCCTTTCGGCCACGTTCTTCTCCTGGCAGATCTGCTTCCAGATTGATTTTTGAGAACCATCACTTTTACATTCCTGATTCTGGTTCGTTTGTTTTTGTTCTTTTCGAATTTCCCAAAACTTAAAACGCTACCCTGAAAATACTATATTTTTGAGTTTTTTTCGTATCACCTTTGCGCTGCTGGATCTTTGGGGGGAAATACAGACTCCTTCAGCGCCAAGGTGTTTAAGATTTGCAACTAGCAATGCAATTTTTTCTAAATATGAGGATATTACCTTTATTAAGAAATTATACTAAACAATGATGTCCTTGATCATTTTCTGTTCTCATATTGCTTTTGATTCTACTTTGATTCTGTGTGGTGGTGAACAAAGATCATTACAAACGAAAACTGTAATTTTGTTATCTTTGATTCAATGGAATTTCTTTACTTAAAAAAATAAAGACTAAAAATGTGCTATTAGGTGTGCTCATTTTGTCTAGCGGGGATTTTCTACTGAAAAGGGATTCCCCCATATCTCCATCGAAGGATGAATATAATGGAAATCCACAAAACACCAATTTTCCTTTACAACTGATGCTAATGCTGCCTTGCAAACAGATATCATAGACATGGCCGGCCCACCGTGTCCTCACAAGGCTGCCCACTGCAAGTCCAGAAAGTCCAGAGCTGAGATAGGAGAGGTGTCCACGTTAGCCCCTCCCTACAGCAAACCACGTGGACACATTCAAGGCTCATGGAAACAACGCTTATTAGGAATAACCGTACTTTCCCAGTAATGTTCTCTGAAGACTAGGTGGAAGTTGGGTTGGGTTGGGTTGGGGTAGTGTTTTCTTCTCCTTTGAATCTCTCTGAACCTGATTGAAAGGGTTCAGGGGCTCAGCCAAGACAGCTGCACCCCCATCCTCTCTGCACACTCAGAGCCGCCTCCTTCTTGGACCATGCAAAACCTTTGACAAGTGGGACAGGCTCTCTGGTAAGCAAGCTCACACACACACAATCACACAAAGCAGCCAGACTGCTTTGACCCAAGAAAACCAATTTGCAAAGAATTTCACCTGGAAAAGATTTCAGGTCCAGGGTGTTAGGTAGGTCGGTACCAGGATGTCCCAGAGTGTCATCCGTGACACCTCTGCTAATCAGTCTTTCAAATTTGTCTTTGGTGACACTGCCTAGCTGCCCCGGTAAAGCCAATACATTTCTTGTTGTGCCTTTCATTAGCTGATTGCTTTCCCATGGCGAGGCCCAAACACCCCACCAGATGGCCTCTGTGTGACAGCCTACCCTCCTGTCTCTGTTGAGTGTCCTTAGAAAAAATTACAGGAAGGCATGGTCCCTTCTTCTGAGCAGTTGACATTTATAGGCATTGCTGAATTGCTGAACTTCCTCCCAAAGGGAACAAAGTAACACATCCCCCCATTGTGGCTACAAGGCAGGGAGCAAACAGGACTTAAAATGGATTAAGTCACTTGCTCAGGGCCAGTGAACTACAAAAAATGTGAAGAGAGATTTGAACCCAGGCACTCTGCTTCCAAATGTGAGGTGTGTACCTAAGGAAGACAGCGAGCCAATAGCACAATGAAGTAGCTATCTGGTAGGAAACAAGCAGGCAAACTCCCTGTCCAGAGGCCCTGCTCCCCTTTTCAAAAATGAATAGTTAGGGGCTGGGGATTTAGCTCAGCGGCATAAGCATGTGCCTTGCAAGCAGGCAGTCGTGAGTTCGATCCCTGGTACCAATAAAAATGAAAAAGACAAAAAAAAAAAATGAATAGTTATAGGGCTGGGGATTTAGCCCAGTGGCGTGCCTGCCTGGCAAGCTCAAGATCGTGAGTTCAATCCCCATACCAAAAAAAAAAGTTAATGACATTCTTTTGGGAGTCTATGAAAATAAACTTTCCTTTGTGCAGGGTTCTACATCTGCGCAGTGGCTCCTCCACTGTCCCTAATTAGGCCCTCTGTGTGTGTGTGTGTGTGTGTGTGTGTGTGTGTGTGTGTGTGACCAACCTCGCCGTCCTTTCCTAGGCTGGACTGTTTTCTGTGAAGCAGTCGGCTGTGTCTTTCCTACAACAAACTTGTATTTTGCTTTAGCCTTGGAATGTGCCCACCTCTGATTTCTATGTTACGTGCATCCCAGAATTTACGCTAGCCTTTTTGATGCTACGGTCGGAATTACCCCAGCATCTCTACTGGACACTGGTTGATCTCCTCGTAAAGTTATTTCCTCCTCTATCTGAGGATGGTTGGGGAAAGTGACCTGGTATAAATTCACGTTCTCATTTCACAGCTCCTCTTCTCCTCTCCCACTTCCCCCCCTCACCCTCAGAAATAAACATGGGAGATCAAACATCAGCAGAAAGGATTCAGAGCAAGAGCTGCGGGGTTGGAGTCCTCACTACTGCCTCGTCCTTTGACCCTAAGAAGATTTCATTGTCAGATTTGGGACTTGTTACCTGGGATAAAGATGGGAATCATTATTAAGAATGCCTGCATCAAGATGCTGAGAGCTCAAATACATTTTCAGTGTTACTTCCCTTTGTGGCTTTCACTTTGAGCCCCACTCATAGATCATTTGTTAGAATGGGATGAAACGTAGAGTGTCCCTGTGGCAAAGCCTCAGTGCACCTAGCTGATGGGCCCACAGGAAAAGCAGAGATACACTGGGATATACGGAGTTTCCAAAAGCTTTCCTGGGCTGGGAATACTGACAAGCTGTGTGTGTACCACCGAACCTTCCTTCCCAATACGTTCAGGCTGAGAGACCAAGGTGTAGTCATTGCATCCATAGGGCTACTTCCGGACACAGCCCCAGAGAGGGCCTTGCTCTTAGACGGAGATACTTAGCTTCTGGCTACCGCTTCCCACTGGGCTTTCATAATCCAGCTGGAGGAGCCAGGCTCTGGCAGCCTGCTTCTCTCTGCTCAAGTTCAGAGTTTGCTCTTAAATCCTTAGACACTGACACTTGCCAGACTTGGTCCTTCCACAGCCTCTGGGTCTCTGCATGTCGGCACACAGAGAGGGCACACGCGGTGCACATTTGAGCCACAGGGGACACCTGGCTAGGCTGCCTGCCAGACCCAGTACAGTAGAACCTCTGCGGCCAGAGCCCAGTCCAAAGGCATTTTAAAGCTCTTAGAGGATTCCAGTGGCAGGAAGGCTGCAAACCACTGGGTCTGGAGCTTTGATGGGCAATCCCCTGGGAGTCTTCTTAAAACTACAGGTTCTAAAAAAAAAAAACTACAGGTTCTGATTCAGCAGGGCTGAAGCTGAGCCTGACATTCTACACTGCTAGCAAACTCCAGAACAGGACAGATGCTGCCCTCAGGGAGCACCCTTCAAATGGTGAGGTTCCAGGGATCCTGTTAACTGTCCTCAACACCAGAGTGACACCACCCATACAGTAGGACCAGAAATGATCTCTTAGCGGATGCCCCAACCTCGTTCCCTGGCTGGCTTAATTTAAGACAAAGACATATCTTTTCTAGGAGGTTTCCCAGCCACCAGGCAGCACAAGGCTCCTCCAGTGATGCTGGTGAACCCTAGGCTGACACAGTGGCCAATCCCAACGAGAGGCTATTGAGGCCGCCGGGGGTTGGTACTCTGCACAGATCCCTGCCCCCAGCTGATGAATGGCCTTCCAGAATCTGCTGACTCCCTTATCCGAGGGGCCACATGAGGACAGTAGACACAGCCCTGTGACCTACCAGCTTTCACTCTGCACAGTCACTGCTTGCAGCAGAGTCCCTGCCTTATCCCAGACATCTCCAGAAGGAAGGAAGCATCAGTGATTGTCACAAAGTTCATGGTTTGTTCCCCCTTCCGTGGCTGTGGCTTTCAAACACATTTCATTGTTCCCATCTTCTGTCTCATAAGTACAGGGTGGCGAGGAGGGACACGTGGAATCACCCACATAAGCAGCTGAGATTTTGTGAGTCTAACCATGTCAGGTGGTTTTGCTCTTGGTTTTTGTGTCTGTGGTATGGGAATTGAACCCAAGGCCTTTGCATTGAACTATACTCCCAGCCCTTTTTTATATTTCTTTAATTTTTGAGACAGGGTTTTTACTAAAGCACTAAATTGTCCAGGCTGGGCTCAAATTTGCTATCCTCCTGCCTCAGCCTCCCAAGAACTGGAATTGCAGATGTGGGTCACTAGGCCCAACTGTATGTCAGCTTTTAACATTCAGCATCTCCGCAGGTGCGCTCCTAGTGGCTTTCCTAGGCCAGTCTTTTTTTTTCCTTTTTTTTCTTTTTTTTTTTTTTTTTTTTTTGCCTACTTGCAAGGCAGGTGCTTATGCCGCAGAGCTAAATCCCCAGCCACCCCTAGGCCAGTCTTGCAGAGGGTCCCCTTCCTTTCCACCCTGCTTGTCTCCAGGGGAGCAATGCCAAACAAGGCCAGCAGGGGGCAGTGTGCTCCCACAATCCCAACAGGCTCGCCAGGTCCCAACCCTATGACTCCTTTCTCAAAGCTGCTGGATTTAATAGTCAGAAAAGGGTCTCAGAGCTAAAGCCCTGGCTCTGCTGATTTTTAAAGGCAACCTCCCCTTGGGACTTGAATGTCCCAAGAACCGTCAGGGACCAGTATCTCCCTGCACTTTTCTCCCCATCCTGAACTCACTGACAAATTGAGAGCCTCCACAAGTCAAAAGGCTGCATCCCAGAGGGCAGGTAGGGGCTCAGGGAGAGATGCTAGGATCCACCACTGGATTCCTTAGATTTGTGGTGTGACTCTTGGAAAACAGAAGTGTATTTTGAGAGGGGAAAAAAAAAAAAAGCTCATTCTTTAGCTCAGCCCCTCTCCCACCCCGACTCTCCCAGCCACCTCTACAGGGGTCCCCAGCACCCTCCACCTTTTCAGATGCTATCTCCATTGGACCCCACTGCCCACAGGACACAGCTGCCCATGTGCTCATACCTGAAATACCGTTTGAGCTCCAGAAACTCCTCAGGGAGCTCTTGGGGATCTCCACCCAGAGCAGTCTCAATCTCTTTCTTTTTAGGTTTTCACATCAAGGGCCCATGTAAGCTTTGATTTGCTAAAGGGCAGCCATGACATTTTTCTTTTGTACTGGGAATCGAACTCAGGACCTGTGCTTACCAGACAGGTGCTGTGCTGCTGAGCTAAATCCCCAGTCCCACCCTTGACTTTTTAAAGGTGGTGGAGAGGAATCTGGGGAGAAGTATTCACTGATCAGTGTCCCACCCTCTGCTCACAGTAATGATAGTTTGCTGTGATTTTCCTCCAGCTCGGAAGTCCTGAGTGAATACCATAGATACTCAGGGGTTGTTGACTGAATGTGATAAAGAAAGGAGCTTCTTGGGTAACTAAGCACAAAATGCAAACCTTAGGGATGAAAGAAAAGGTGGAAGAAATCAATGCATGCATAATAAGAGATCTGCTGTGGATAAGAGAGTCTTGGAGGTGTAAAGGCAGATGAGACCTGATCAGTCCTACAGTTCAGAAAACATTTGGAAGGTCTTTCCACAAAATGTATGTCACCAAGGAGACAACCTTGAAAGCAAGAGCAGACATCTTGGGTTGGTTCCGGGATGCCTCAGTGGCCAGGTAACCTCACCTGCCACCACTAGCCAGCCGACAGGAAGGAGTGTCTGCTTGCAGCTGGCAGTAAGAATAGCAGCCTGGAAGAAGCATCTGCCAGTGCCCGGGAGCCCCGGCCCAGAAAGCCAGCGCTTCCCCTAGAGGAGCACCAAGCTCAGCAAGCAGAGGCTTCTGCTGGGGGCAGGCACCTACAAAAATGAGTGCACACTCCAAAGTCACCAAGCACTTGAAGAAAGCCAGCTCCATAGCAGGAAAGCATCTGTAATTATCAAAGCATGCAGAATGGCACCCCACTGTCCTACAAACTGTGTGCTCGTATTTGAGCTTCTCAGTGTAACGTACTGAAGACATGAGCTTCTGCTGTGTGACTTGAGGGCTGAGAGCCCAGAGAAGACGCTACCTGTACATTTCTAGCCACACCAAAGCCAGGGCTCTGGAGGAGAGAGACCTTTTGGTGTAGAGGATCAATCCTCCCAGACAGACAGTGGGGAGACATGACTGCCACCTCCTAACACTGACTGCACACATCAGACAGAACCTGCCTGAGAGGGTCATCCTAAGAGGAAGTTGCTCCAACCCAGAAATTCTGTGCAGGGAAACCCCTCGCCCACTAAGGGCCACCAATATCACTAGGTCTGCCAAATCATCTTGAGCCTGAGTTCCCCCACTTTGATCCTCTATTTATTATTGGGGGCAGTAACCCCACTTCCTTGCCTGTTTTTACAGACCCTAAGTAGTGAAGCTCTGTGACAAAAGAAATTATGGAGAAGACTAACAGGAGCCTTTGAAATTCAACTTCACACAGTCACCGTCCCAGAGCTTCTGAAGCAGATGGGGATATGCCCGCCCCCAATCCTGCAAAGTTCAAGGGACTCCCCCTACTTTACCCCTCTCCCCTATCTTGGAATGAAGGTGACCTCTGAACTCACCTAAGCTTTGGGAGGGGAGGGAAACTACGGTCACCTCAGGCAACCCTTTGCCAGTCTGGGCCTGGGGCAGCTGAGGAGCAGCCAGAGATGCTAACTACAGATCGGATGGAGGAGGCGCCTCACAAGGCTGTGTTCTCAGCTTGGGCCCGAGGCCCAAAGAGCTGCTCGGCAGCCACCTTGCCATCATACGGGGGCAGGGTGCCCCCAAAGTCAGCAGGCAGAATGTCCTTGTCAATCTCCTGGAAGAAGCCAGAGAGGTCGTCTCCATGGACAAACACCTGCAAGGAAGCAAGGCAGACAGCTGGGCAGGCGGGCCCCGAGGAGGAGGGCAGAGCAGAAGGCAAGGCCTTTCTCTACCGTCCTCCAGGTCTGTACTGCCAGAGACCCACCAGCTCTGAACCAGAGCACAGGGTCTGGCGGGGGGATGCTCCGGGCCCCTGTCCCACTGCACCCCGCCCGTCTGGTCCCCAGAGCTCTATTCCTGTTAGGGCCCACACTCCACACAGACTCACTCTCTGGAGCAGCTTGCTCTTCAGGAAGGGCTTGACCATGTTGTAGGTGGTGGTGAAATACCACGGCTGGTGGATGAAGTGGACAGCTTTGAACCGGGCTGGGAAGGAATCCTGCAGTGACAGAGAAGCAGAACCACATGGCCCCAGTGGACTCAGAGGCTCTCTTCACCCCCACACCTTACCCATGGCATGGGGATCGACTTGCCCAGCACTGTGTATTGCCCCCAAACCAGCCAGTGGGTGGCTCCATCCTTAGGCTAAACACTGGGGTCCCTCACTTCAGGGGAAGAAGCCCCAGAAGCATGGAACTCAGCCCTCTGCCATGGATGCAGAATACCCCTAAGTTGAGTGAAGAAATGGTAGCTTTGCTTGGATTTTGGTGCCTGAGCTTTTTCAAACCCACCTGCCTGAAGAGTGCACTGCAAATTCTTCCCCCCACCTACCCCAATACTGGGGATTAAACCCAGGGCCCTTGCCCTTAGTTATATCCCTAGCCCTTTTTTATTTTTATTTTTAGAGACAGGATCTTGATAAGTCTTTAATTCCCCAAAATGAGATTAAGCCTGTGATTCTCCTGCCTCAGCCTCCTTGAGTACTGGGATTACAGGTGTGTGTTACTCTTAGAGACCACAGGGCCATGACTGTCGTGCCTCATCTTCCTTCAGCAGCCCCCACACACCTGTCCTTTCCTCAGTCACACAGAGTGGCTCTAAGGCAGCTCTAAGCAAGGGCTGTTGACGCATCCGTGTGCGCAGCAGTGAGTCTTTGGCAGGGTGGTAACAACCCTTCCTCAGGGTAAATTTATAAGCAAAAAGAGGCAGTGTGATTCACAGGGACCGAGGGCCAGCGATTCCGGTCAGAAGATATAGATTCAAGTCCAGCCTCTGCCATTTCATCCCTGGGCAACCTTGAGAAGTCACTTCCCTTGCTAAGCCTCAACTTCCAGGTTTGTAAAATAAAGCAGGGAAGCAGGGAGAGGATGCTCAGGAGGAGTCATTGAAATAATGACTGAGTACTTGGCAAACTTTCAATCAGCACACAAATGTTCACGGTTCAGATTGCCACTGTTTGGGGGCACTGGGAGTTGAACCCAGGGCCTTCATACTGAGTTACATCTCCAGCTCTTTTTTTGTCTTTTTTTTTTTTTTTTTTTTTTTTTTTTGACATGGGGTGTCGCTATGCCAGTTCAGGCTAGCCTTGAGCTCACTCTGTAGCCCAGGCTGATCTCGAACTCACAACGATTCTCCTGCCTCAGCCTCCCAAGTGCTGGGATTACAGGTGTGAACCACCACGCCCTCCAGCTCTTTTTTATATTTTATTTGGAGACAAGATCTCACTAATTCACCCAGGCTGGGCTTGAACCTGTGAGTCTCCTACCTCAGCCTCCTAAGGTGCTGGAGTTCTAGGCCTGCACACACATGCTCAGCTGTTATTGCTCTTTATGGCACTAGGTAGTCGACTCCTTAGGATGCTGCCAGCACCAAGACACTGGCAAGCAATGCCCAGTCTCACCACGTGTGGGTGGCCGGGACGCTAAGCCCTCACCTGCAGCATGTCCACCATCTTCCGAAGATCCGAAGCCCGGAGGCTGGCAGCCTGCTGCATGGTAAAGCCCTTAAAGTTCTCAATGATGCAGAAGCCATTAATCTGCGTTTCCTCGTTTTCCAGGAGCTTCTCCAGGATGAAGCAATATGCCTGCAAGATCTGGGCCACACAGCAAACAGGGTGTGAGATCCACCCCACAAAGATAATTAAGCCTGGAGCCCCAGGGGACAGCTAAGTGGCACATTCCTTACTGGAGGAACTTGTGTAAGGCCTCATCTAGGGCAGCTTCCCTCTGCAAGTGTACACCCAGAAATAACCTTGAAAGTCACATCTGTGGCTGGGCACCAGAGTGTTTCTCTGAGACTCAGAACAGTAGAACTCCAGAAATGTTCTAAATGTCTAACAAATAAGGGACAGGTGCAATGACAGTGTGCTTAGAACATGGAATTTAGGGACCAATAAAGTACCTAACATGTACTAATAAGGTGACAATATCTGGGAGCAGAATTATGGATGATTTTAAATTTGTGATTCTTATATATCCTAAAATGAGTAGATATCATCTGTAAGATGAAGATATTTTTTAAAAAATTCCCCTTAAGGAAGTTTCAGTCCAAAACTAGTATCTTATTCTATGGGAAAACATCAGAGGCATCCCCAGTAAGATCTGGAAGGACATAAGGTGTTCATTGTCTCCACCACCACTGGACCCTATGGCATCAATTTGGGTGGGGGGCGTGTGGCTGAGACAGGGTCTCGCTGTGTAATGCAGACTGGCCTTAAACTCACTAATGTAGCCCAGGCTCTCTTGAATTCATAGCAATCCTCCTGTTTCAGCCTCCCAAGTCCTGGGATTACAGATGTGCATCACCATGCATGCAGTAATTGATTTTTTTTTTAATCAGGGCCATAAGATGAAGAAAATGTATCACCTTTATTTACAGGTAATAGTAAGCATTCTTAAAAAAATTCAACAGGGGGGCTGGGGATTTAGCTCAGCGGCATAAGCGCCTGCCTTGCAAGCAGGCAGTCGTGAGTTCGATCCCCGGTACCGATAAAAAAGAAAAACACCAAAAAAAAAAAAAAAAAAAAAAAAAAAAATTCAACAGAATCCATTGTAAAACAAACACATGAAAAATAATTCAGTAAAATAGAATACAAATTAACACAAAAAATAACAATCTTTTTATATACAAGCAACTACTAATTAGAAGAGAAAGCCCCATGTATAGCAGCAAGAACAAAATAAATACTGAAGACCAATTTAAAGACAAATGTGCACAATATTCAGAAGGAAAACTTGAAAACTCCTGAAAATTCGAAAGTACAGTTTTATTCAAAATTTGAATAAAATGGATGGCACCTGTTTGTAGATGGGTCAACTAACCATAAATGTGGCATTTTTAAAGATAATAATTCTCCCCAAGTTTGTCATTTACATGTAGTATTATCCCAGTAAAAATGCACCTGATGTTTCTCTTAGAGCTGAACAAACTAATTTTAAAGTTCACAGATGAAAACTAATATTCAAAAATAGCTAGGAAGGCCAGGTGTAGTATTACACAACTGTAATCCTAGCACTCAGGAGGCTGAGGGAAGGAGGTTTGCCACAAGGTTGAGGCCAGCATGGTGAGACCCAGGTAGGTTTCTTTTATTTGGTGGTGGGGGGTCTTTTTGAGACGGGGTTTCTCTATGCAGTTCAGGCTGGCCTTGAGCTCACTGTGTAGCCCAGGCTGGTCTCGAACTCCCAAGGATCCTCTCGCCTCAGCCTCCTGAATGCTGGGATTACAGGTGTGAGCCACCATGCCCGGCTCAGACAACATTTTTTAAAACTGGTTTTTAGTGTTTCCTCTAAGAACCATTTGGTAGGCTCCACGGCACGTGCCAGTGCCACAGTTCTCTTACTTTTTCTCTCCCCCGCCCCACTGACCTCATCGAAGGTGATTTCGTCAGACTGCCAGTCCTCAATCTTGAAGAGCATGACCACTCGGCCGTACTTGTCGCGGCTGGACAGCACGCCCGGGTAGCCGGCCTCGATGGTGCAGCGCACGGCCTCGGGGGACAAGCTGTTGAAAAGCTCGGGGTACTGCAGCCGGAAGTGCACGTAGCCTGCAGGAGGCAGAGCCGAGGAGCTTTAGCGAGCCAGCCAGGGGAGGCTGGTGGCCCCTGGTGGGGTTGGATGGGGGGACGCGGTGGGGCCAGAACCTGCACTCCTGCATACCATCCTGTGTGTGCTGGAGCACGACACTCGGCCCGTCTGGGCCCCCAAGGTTCCTCTCCACAAAAAAAAAGAGATGGCAAGATGGGTGTGGTGACACACACCTGACATTCCAGCAGTTTGAGCCCTGCCTGGGCAATTTGCAGTTTAGCAAGACCTTATCTCAAAATGAAAAGCCCCAAAAGAGCCAGAGATGTAGCTCAGTACAAACACACTGGGCTTTCAATCTCCAGGACTAAGAAAAAATTTATTTATTTATTTATTTATTTATTTATTTGTCTTTTTCGTTTTTTATCGGTACCGGGGATCGAACTCAACGACTGCCTGCTTGCAAGGCAGGCACTTATGCTGCTGAGCTAAATCCCCAGCCCCTAGCTAAATCCCCAGCCCCAAGAAAAAAATTTAAATAGAATGATTTTCCTTTGCACTGGGCGCTCCCTGATCATTTCACCTCAAACTTCAACTTCTCTCTCCTGTTTTCTTTTCTTTTTTTAAAGACAAGGTCTATGTAGCTCAGGCTGGCCTGGAACCCACAGCGATCCTCCTGTCTCAGCCACCCGAACGTTAGAATCACAGGCATGTGCCACCATATCTGGTCCTTTTCTTTGTCTCTTACCACTACATTTTACATTCTCTTATTTTAAATTTATCTGGATTTTGTGTGTGTTTGTGATTTTTTGAGACAGGGTCTCACTATGCAGTTTGGCCTTGCCTTGAGGTCACTTTGTAGCCTAAACTGGTCTGAAACATGTAATGATCCTCCTGCCTCAGCCTCCTAAATGCTGGGGTAACAGGTGTGAGCCACCGCGCCTGGCTTTATTTATCTGAATTATCTCTACTCTTAGACTGGGTCTGAGAATGGGGGAACTGCTACCATGGAGCCCAAGACTGAGAAAAGACGTTCTTCTGGGAATCCAGTGCTGAAAGACTCCTTCCTTCCTTCCTTCCTTCCTTTCTTCCTTCATTTGCTGTCAGAGCTAAACAGGAACTTAAAGGCAATCTGGTCCCCCACACACGCACACCCACTTTGTGGGGAAGGGTAGGGAGGCCCAGAGTGGCAGGAAGCCGATCTTCTTAGAACCAGGCTCAGGGTGGACCCCTGCTCTGCCTTCCTCCCACCTTCCAGAACCAGCCTTACCTTTGAGCAGCTCATAGGCACGGCCCACATCGAACTTGCGTGCCCGGATGAAGCGCAGGAAGAAGGCGCTGTCTCTTCCCTGCACCCTCTCGGCCACTGCCAGGGCCAGCTCCTCCCCGGAGGCTGCGTGTGTCTGCACCAGCTCCTGCAGCTCCCGCACCACCTCTTCCCGAGTCTCCTCCCTCTCGTTCAGCTCATCCTTGGCCTGGAACAAGGTGGCATGGGATGGAGTTGCAAGCGGTGCCGGGGAGAAGCAGCAGGTAGGAGACATGAGCAGACAATATAGTGTCAGTTTCAATAAAAATGCATTATTGTAAAAGACAATCATCATGATTGCCCCCTCGACACTCCTCCTTGCTTCAAACACACTTATCCCATCATTCTTGCCACTTTCTGAAGCAGTTCTGCAACGTCTTCTTTCTTGAGTGTCTTTAGTTGTACATGGCTGCCTTAACATCCTGAATCAATTCAAAACATTTACCTTTCATGGTCATTTTGACTTTGGGGGAGACCAGAAGTCACGTGACGGCAGCTCAGGTGAGTAAGGTAGATGAGGACACACTGTAATGTTTTTCCAAGCCTGCCTGTTCTTTGGGGGCTCTGGGCAGAGGCATTCACTACAGCTGTCACCACCCCCTAGAGGAGATGGGCTCCTTCCAGAGTTGGCTCACTGAGAGGACACAGGTGCTGCTGCTGGGTCTCTTGTTCTCCAGCCCGCAGGGGTGGCATCTGATTTAGCTGCGCCCAGATTGTCGTGTTGGAGAAAATGAGGTAAAGCTGTGTCCTGCATCTGTCTACAGGGGACCTATTGCCAACAACCCGTTTCTAACTGTAACTGTCCACACCCCTATATCCTTAAAGCAACCTGGTGAATCTTTCAATGCGTTTCCTACAACTTATCATGATTGGCCTTCTCATCCCTGTCTCAGAGGGGCAGACTGAGGCTCCTAGTGGTAAAATATTCTTGCCCAAGTTTACCTGGATAGGGGATGGGGCTAGGACTCCACTCAAGCTCCTTCTTGTCCTTTAGCTGCCTCCCAGGCTTGATTCTGAGCTTTTCCCAAACAAGCATCCACAGCAAAGTGTAGCATCCTCCGACAGAACCTCAGCCCCCTCCCTTGGCTGGGTCCAGAACTCTCAGGCCCTAACGGAGCTCTCCGGCGGACAGGAGGGTAAAGAGAAAAGCGGGGCACAAAGGTGGGGGCCCTAATAGCACTTCCCTTGAGATGCCCGGAGATGTAAGCCAAGAGCCCAGGCCCAGCTCAGCCTCCCCTCAGCCTCCCCAGCTAAGACAGCCCTGCCGGCCTTCTCAGAGCGCAGTCCGATCACCTCTGAACTAGGCCAGAAACCAGCTTTCCTAGGAGCAGAGGGCAAGACCCAAAGAGGGAAGCCCCTTTTCTCAAGTCACACAGCAAGCTGGAAGCAGGTTTGGTTCTAGAACTTTGGGCCTCTTATCTGTCCCGTGGGGACAGAGTTGGGTCCTTATCCACCTGAGCTACTTCCAAATGACTGCTTCTCATAGGTGAGGCTAGGATGATCCCTAGTCCAGAGGCTTCAGGCTACAGTCTTGGGTTAGGCAGCACTGGGTACTGCTCAGCCCAAGTGCTTCCATAGCCCTGACCTCCAAGATGGCCCTAGAATAGGCCAGTCCAGCGGTCCAGGAGAAAGGTGCTGCTGGTACAGCCTTACCCACCCTCCTCCATCCCCGCGTTGCCTCCCTAGATGGCGCCCCCTCTGCACCCTGGCCACCTCACCTTCTGCAAGGTGTGGCGAGGCAGCTGGCTGCACCGGCCAAACACAGGCCCGTGGTCCTTGGTTGTGAGCTTCTCCAGCTGGGCCCGGAGTTCCTGCTCCTCTTCGGGGACCATTCGGAACGTGCCCACCTGAGCAGAGAGCCATCAGGGAGAAACAAGAGCAGCACTGAGTCCCATCAGCCTGAGCCAGCTGGCCAGTGGAGCTGCTGAGACCTGACTGGACAGAGAAGGGGGAGCTGGGGTACTCACCCCCTCTGACATGCTGCTTCTGAAGACACAGCCCTTGGAGAAGAAAGGATCTGCTACTTCCTTTGTGCTGGGTTCCAACTGGTCCGGGCCTAAGAGAGGGAGTCAGAGGTGTGATGGTAGAGAAGCCGGCCTGTGATTGCCTCAGAAGAGTGGGTCTCAACTATTCCCTGTGCTGGAATCCCCTGCAGGCGGGTGTTTGTTAGAATGTAGGTATAGGGGCTGGGGATTTAGCTCAGCGGCATAAGCACCTGCCTTGCAAGCAGGTGGTCTTGAGTTCGATCCCCAGTACTGATAAAAAGTTAAAAAAAAAAAAAAAAAAAGAAAGAAAGAAAGAAATGCAGTTATGTGGATCCTGGCACTCTGAAGGTCCCTGACAGCCCTAAGAATCTGTAAGTCAGAACAGCCAGAGTGACTCTGGAGGAGATGATCTTGGGTCACAACAGCTTGGAGAAGGGGTGCTGTGCAAATACCTCAGACCTCGCTGTACAGGCAAGTTCGTTCAGCCAGGAAAACACTAGAGCTGGGCTTCCTTCTCACTGTGTCTCCTTGCCCCAGCCTGAGGTTTCTCCCCAGTGTATTCTGTCTCTCTGATCCTCATTCTGAGTGTGTGACCAATGCTTCGGACCCTGCTAAGTACTTCCCAATTCAGTGTCTCTGAGCTAGGCCTGGCATTTTTGTTCCCATTTTACATAGGAGGAAACAAGCCCAGAAAACAAGTGACTGGTACCAGGCAACATAACCTAAAATACTCAGGAGTGTTGATTCAGACCTAGGCTGTGACTTCCTGCCTGCTCTAAGAGAAGCCAGCCGAGGGCAGAACACAAGCAGGACCTGGGTTCCAATTCTGTTTCTTCGGGTTGTAGGCAGTGTGATTTCACCTGTGTCTTGGTTGTTCCCTGTTGAGATGGAAAGGTTATGAAATGTAATTAAACCACATTCACACAAACAGTGCTCAGCCAGCAGAACAAATTCCACCTGTGACCCGTAGCCAGCCTTCATCTCACTGGGTTCTTTTAGAGACAGCTCTTCTGTCCCTAGCGCCTTTCTTCAAGGACCCTTCGCCATCTTTCTCCTTCTCTGGCCAGGTTCCAGTGGCAAATATTGGACTGGAACCTTCCATCTGTATAGCACTGAGTCCATTTTGACACCTAGAGCCAAGACCTCACCAGGTAAACTCTCTAAGAGAGCTGAAGTGACATGGAAGCCTTGCCAACAGTCAGGAAGACAGGGGTCTGAATCGGGCGCGGTCATCCATGTTTCCTGAGGCAAGCTATTTAACTTTTCTGGCCTCAGTTTCCTCATTTGCAAGCTGAGGATAACAACAGCATTAGCAGGAGGAGCTGTCATGAGGGCCAGGTCATCTCTGGAATGTGCCTTGCACAGAGCCATGCTCTGGATCCTGCTCTTCTCCCTCATGTTAGCATCACGCTGACTGTCAGCCTAACTGGTGTGGAGAGATCTGGAGGATCTTGGGGAATATCTGAGGCCTCCCACCTTCAACTCCCCCTACTCTGCAGTCCCAGCAAGGGCAGGAAAGTTCTGGGGGCTGGACTCACAGAGGAACTAGAGGAAAGTCATTGGAACTTGCAGACATAGACAGAGATAGACAGGCTGAAAGATGGCTGGCTACAACTCAGGTTTCTCTCAAAATAGGTAGGAGGAACTATCAGCTTCGAAAAACATTTATGAAGAGAATACAGTGACAACAATGCCTGGCCTGCTCTTTGTGTTCCTGTTCCTTGCCATCTAGGATTGCCAGATAAAACACAATAATTTATTATCAATATTTGAGACACACTTAGACTAAAAAAGGATTTAATGTTCATCTGAAATTTGCAGTTTTCTCAGTACTGAGGATTGAACCCAGAACCTTTGCACAGAGCTATATCCCCAGTCTTTTTTAAAAAACACATTTTGAGACAGGATCTCCCTAAGTGACCCAGGCTGGGCTCACACTGTCTCATGAAATTTGCATTTTACCAGGAATTCTGTCTTAGTATTTACTGCAGCCACCACCAAGTGGGTAGTGACCCCGGAGAATGGCACACGGGGGTTCAGGTGTACATCAACCTAGGATATGGGCTCCCTCTGCTCCCCAACTCCCCACTCTTGTCTGGAGTCTCCTTACCTGCCAGGTCAGCAGCTCCTCCCTGGGGCTACCTGGTACCTGCACGAATCTGGAGCTCTGGTGGTGCCCTCGGCCAGGGGCATGTCCAGTCAGGAGGTCGGGATTACTGTGTCACAAGGAACTTCTCATTGCCCAGTTTCCCATTAAGTCGGGCTCCTGGGAGGCCCAGAATGGGTGAGTGCAGTGCCAGGGGGGAGAGGAGAGAGGCCAGCCTGGCAAGAGACTGTCAAAGCCCTCCTTTGTGTGCTCCTGCTCAGCCATGTGGAAGCTGGAATCTAGGCCAGCTCCATCCCTCTTCCCTGCTCTCTTGCTCCTCAAGCTCCCCGGGGCTTCCACTCAGGGAGAAAGTTGCCAAGAGGCGAAGGAAAATTGTATGTGTCATCCCAGGTGCAGTGACAGCTCTGGCAAATCCAAAGACGTGCCCTTCCCCATGGTCACGATGCACGGGGCCAGTTGGGAAATGCAGCCTGTGCTAGGTGGTATGATGCAGGGTAAGGTCAACCTCAAGAAGCAGACTGCACACCGTGTATGTGTGTGTGTGTGTGTGTGTGTGTGTGTGTGCCCTGCGTCTTGCTGGAAATCCACTGCAAGACCTCACGCATGCTCAGCAGTTGCTCTAGCACTGAACTACACTCCCAGCTCCTGCCCACCTCTCACTCATAGCTCCTTCTGACTAGGAGAAGTCGCTGCATCCTTCAATGACTCCATTCCCTCATCTGAGAAGGGGAATTGTTAGAGGACCGTGCTCATGGTATTAGGGACTATGAGATGGCAGCAAAATGTTTAGTGGAAGCTCTTAGCTGCCTGGTATGTTAGCAGTTACTCCAAATGCAGACCCAAGAGGCACCTCAGTGGAGGGAACATTAGTATCCAGCCCTCTGAACAGCAAGAATTTCCTTGGCAGCCCTTCAGCAGATGGCTCTCTAGCCTCTGCTTTGGTATTGGAGGAAGGAATGGACAGTTCTCCTCTAATACCACTCTTGGTCCAGGTTTGCCTCCCAGAGGTGCCCTGGTCAGGGTCAAGCTCTTGTGCCTGGGACATTTTTTCAAACCAGTTCCAGAAATGCTTTCTGATTTCCCCACAGGGTTTTTGTTTGGTGATGCTCGGTGTCTCAGTTACTTTTTTCTCATTGCTGAGACAAAATATCCAACCTCCAAAATTAGGGAAGAAAGGTTTATTTAGCTCATAGTTTGTGGAGGTTTCAATCCATAATCAGCAGGCTTCAAGGCAGGGTGGCACATGGCAGAGGGCAACAGTCCATGGTGACAGAAAACAGCACAAGCAACAAGAACAAAAGGGGAGGAGCACGGAGAGAAGACTCTTTTTTATCCCTTATGGTGTATGTAGGCCACACCCACTTGGGGGCAGCACTCATATCCATAATCCCAGCACTGGACCACGAGTCATTCTCAATCTCTAGAAGCGGAGCTGGGGATTTAGCTCAGTAACATAAGCACCTGCCTTGCAAGTGTGCGGTCGTGAGTTCGATCCCTGGTACCAATTAAAAAAACAAAACAACAACAAAAAAACCACAATCTCTAGAAGCCTACCCCATGACTGCATGAGGCTTTGGGGGTACATCTCGGCTCAAACCATAGCACTAGGGATGGAACCCAGGGCCTTATGCATCTGAGGCAAGTGCTCTACTACCTGTCCCAGTGATCTGATTTTTTAAAAATTTTTAATTAAAATGGTTTAATGAATCCAGGCATGGTGACACACACCTGTAATCCCAGGGTTCAGGAGGCCCAGGCAGAAGAATCGATGCAAGTTCAAGGCCAGCCTGAGCTACAAAGTGATTTCAAGGCCAGCCTGAACTGCATAGGGAAACCATGTCTCAAAAAGTCAAAAATTAATTAATTAAATAAAATAAATAAAACAACAACAAAAATAGTTTAATTTTAAAGAGATGATGACTATTAAGATACAATTTTTGAAAGCATTGGATGCCAGATGATGAATTCCATCTCAAACATTCTGTGCCCTAGGCAGGTCCTTAGACCAACAGCCTGTCCCAATCAATATGGCTGGGCCAAGAGATTTCTGCAGCCCTGATCTCACAGCCCTTCTCCTGCCTCTTCCCATCCTAATAGTCCTGGAACCAAGGAAGGAAAGGGGACTTGCCCTGGTGGGCCCCTTTTGCATCATGGCTGTTGCTAAGACAAAATACTTGAACTCCAAAATTAGGGAAGAAAAGGTTTATTACGCTCACAGTTTGTGGAGGTTTCAGTCCATAATCAGCAGGCTTCAAGGCAGGGTGGCACATGGCAGAGGGCAACAGTTCATGGTGGCAGACAACAGCACCCCAACCTTCCAGGTGTAAGCAGAGGGGAATCATTTTCTCTTGGTACAGCAAACTGGAAGCCTGGGGAGGGACTCTGAAAGCCACACGCTGCTTAGGAATAGAGTCTGGGTCATCCTGAAGCAAGCTCAGAGTTCAGTGCCCAGGGGTTACTCTACTGTGCTGCCCGGGGAGTTCCATATGCCCCCTGGCTCCTGGGGAACGCAACATCATCCTGTTCTTTAGGGAAGCAGCACCACATGGAAAGAGTCCGGTCAATGCAGACTCTGTTTTTTGATGAGCAGTAAGCGTCCTGGGCTCAGAAGGTTTTAGGGAATCCTGGGGTGCGGCCACTGCTTTGAGAAGCAAGAAGCGAGAAACAAGAGACCGTCTGATCTCTGCCTTAGAACCACACAGTGGGAAGGGAGTCTGGCCTGACCAGCCAGCAGCCATCCTCCAGAAGGCAGCCACAGTCCAGCAAGAACGGTTTGCCCAGTAGGGTGTGGTGGAGCACTTTGGATAAGCAGAGGACAGCAAGTTGGAGGCCAGCCTGGGCAATTTAGTGACTGTCTCAAAATAAAATAAAAAAGTGCTGGGGATATAGCTCAGGAAGAAGTCCCTGGGTTCCACCCCCAGTACTAAATAAATAAATAATTCTATCTTGTGGCCATGGGGAATTGAACAGGGACAGGGAATGAAGGCAGGAATCAAAGGACAAAATCTGTACATAAACTTGTTCAGAGAGAATTTTTAAACTAAGTTTAACAATCTAGGAAAACGAGCTTGTAACTCACAAAGACAGTAAAATCAGATTAATAATATGGACCTATAGCCAGGTGCACACGCTAATAGCCCTAGTACTCTAGGAGGCTGAGGCAGGAGACTCTGGAGTTTGAGGCCAGCCCGGGCAATTTAGTGAGATCCTGCTTCAGTAGGACTTTTCAATGTATTGTGGTTTTTGGGGGTTTGTTTTGCTTTTGGTACTGGGGATTGACTTAACAACCACCTTGCACTTGCCGGGCAGGTGCCTATGCAGCAGAGCTAAATCCCCAGCTCCTTTAGTAAGACTTTTAAAAATCAAAAAAGTCTGGGAATATACCACTGTGTGAAGGCTCTGGATTCAAAACCCAGTGCCTGAGTGGGGCTAGGAGGAGTGAGAAAAGATCACTTTCCCAGCGGGAACGGCCGAAATACTCCGAAAAGCCCCACCCGCTCAGACCTTACGGTTCATCCACCAACTGCGCCAAAGCGGCGGAAATGGGCCGCGGAGGCGGGACCTGTTGCCCTGGGCAACGGAAGTGCGACTGCGTCCCATTGAGCGGGATTTTCGGAAAGCGGCGGCGCCACTGTGGAGGTTGCAGAGCTGGCTGAGGCTGCTGTGTAGATCGACTTCGCGCGTTGCCCGGGCAGTGACGAGGCCCTGGAGAGGGAACGGTCTCAGGATAAGAAGCTGCTCTTCTGAGGGGGCGTTCCGGTATGTTTTGTGTCTCGGGAGGTGGGCGTCCCCTGGCCGCGTACCTTGAGTTTTGCAGTTTTCTCCTCCCGGGCCGCGCGACTCTGACTCCTCTATTTTCTGTTTTTGGTCCTGGGGATTGAGCTACAGCCATAGCCCTTTTTGATATTTTAATTTTGAGACGGCCTGCTAAATTGCGCTGTCTGGGCTTGAACTTGCGACCTTGCTGCCTCGGTCCCCCAGAAGTGCTAGGATTGCGAGCGTGTGCAGCAGCGCCCTGCCCCGCCCCTCCTGGTGGAAATTCCTCCCCGACTGTCAGGGTTCAGCTCCTACTTCTGGGAGATTTCTGCGGCCCGGGTTCGTGTGTTTGTAGTTCAGGTAGTCCGCGGGAGCTCGGCGCTAGTCGCCCTCGTTGGCATCATCACCAGCTGCCTCGTTTTGTATAAGTTCGTATTTGTCTTCCTTTCAGGAACTGGAGCTTCACTATCTCAGGTCGTAATTTTATGACTCTGACGCTTTCTGGGCTTCTTGGCAAGGATTCTGTGCTCACAGAAGTTTCACAGCACCTGCTTGGTACTCAGCTCTGGTTTTAGCCGGATCTTAGCAAATGTACTGGCTGCCCTATTTGCGTTCTCTCTGTACCCAGATTCCAGCCTGGACATAGTTTTTAAAAAGCCATGGAATCTTGGGAGTTTGGAGCTGGACAGACTTGGATTTCAGTTCTCTGTCATTTATTAGCTCTTTAACGTAGAGGAAATTGGGAAATGTTTGACTCTGAACCTCAAGAGTTCCTCTCAGTGGGACCGTAGCTGGGGTGTAGCTCACTGATAGACCAGAAACGAATAAGCTCCTGGATTCTACCCAAACTAAACAAGTGAAGAATGGGGGTGGTTATTACCTCACAGGGATGCGGGAAGCACCTGATTAAGCATCTGAGTATAAAGCGCTGGGCCCGTTATCTTGGCTGTTTAGGAGTGTTGAGGTATTTGTTAGGTGTCTAGCAGAAGCTAGATACTAAGTGCTGAAGATACATTAATACAAAGCCAGATGCGGCCCTTGCACTCGTGAGGTGTATAGTCTGGAGGGAGCCATAGCTGTTAGTCTGATAATCAAAAATAATATTGAAAGTTGGTGACATTGTGTGGTGGGAGAGTTTGCCCGTAGGGAAGCGGATATAGGGGAACATTAACCAAGTATGAATTGAGCTGATTTCTGAAGGATTTGTAGGAATTAGCAATAAAGGTGAGGAAGGACCCTAGCTGATTTAAAGGAGCCCTTCTGGTGGAGGAGAGTGAGCTAACTGAGTTAATTTATGGGAAAGCTCTTAGAATACTGGTACACCCTAGGTTTATCATATATCTTAGTTGTTTAATAACAGAGATGAACCAAGGGAAAAAGAAACGAGAAAAGGGGCTGGGAAGGAGGAAGAAAATAGAAAATAAAAGGATTTGGACTTAGAATTTGTGTTACTACAATATAATAATAAGACCTAAAGATGACTGAAATAATGTATTATGGGGGAAATTGATGAAAAACCAGGGCTTTTTTAAAATTAAAATTTAAACCTTCAAAAGCATTTTTTTCCATATTTTTTTTTTTTTGTCTTTTTCTTTTTTATCGGTACCAGGGATTGAACTCACAACCACACACTTGGAAGGCAGGCGCTTACGCCGCTGAGCTCAATCCCCAGCCCCTCAAAAGCATTTTTAAATGATTTTCTGAACAGCATGAAAGATTTAGATTCATTTATCTCAGTAGTGATTCCAAAAGCTACCAGTGCTTTTTGAGTGCCCACACTTGCCATTGTGAGCACACTGTGTTTCATCTCTGAGGTAGTTGCTATTGTCTCCTTTTACAGATGAGGAAAGGCTCAGAGATTCAGAATCTTGCCTAATTTCACGTAGTTGTGACGGTGCTGCGATTTGGTCACGTCTGATTCTGAAGCCCATGCTTTGCTTGAGGCTGTCTTGCTGCCTCATTAAAATTACTGGTTTTCTTTTTTCTTTCCTGTCTTTCTTTTTTTGGGGGGGGGGGATTGCCGCTCTTTAAAGGAGTCTGTCTACGAGAATTTATATTAAGAGTATAAAATAGCTATGTTAGGAATTTTGTGTGACCTTTCTCCCAATGTACATCCTTACTCTCTCTTTTTTTGCTGTTTTTTTTTTTTTAATTGGTACTGGGGATCGAACTCACAACCGTGCACTAGCAAGTGTAGGCCGAAACATCCTTACTCTTGATAAAGCAGTTGTTTTTATTATTTGGACTTAAGAAAGACAACCCCAATGTAGTGTATGCTATTAGTGGGTTTGTTATTTTCATTTTTAAAAGGATGATTTTTTAAAAACTGAAGGACTAGTGTATAAAAACTGAAGGACTAGGTATGAACCCCAGTTTTTGGGCCATTCAGTCACCCAGATCCTTAAGCTTATATGGTATATAATATACACTCCTACAACTAACAGTTTTCTTACAGTTATATTAGAATTTAAAGTGGAAAGTGGTTTTGTTTTTTCTGCTGTATCCCTGCTTTCAGCTGAAGTTTTAAACATTTCTCAGTAGTTCAAAATGTGTTAGGGATAAGCACACTTTGAAAGATGTTTTCTAGTCCTGATTTTATGACATCAATTAAGAACAAAATTTTGGGCTAAGAGGGATGGTTGAGGCCATTATGAAATGGGAGAATCAACGTCTTAAGCACTGTAAACAAAAAAGAACACTTTTTCTCCCCTGCCGACTATTTGTAAAAGCTCTCTGGGAGGATCTTTTATAAAGACTTAATTTTTTAAAAAATGTAACTTACCTATCTAATATAAGTGTCCTAAGATATGTATGTAAACTTCTAAAACTTTTTTTTCTGTATATTTAGAAAATGCATAAGAATCTTTGTCAAATCTAAAATATATATAAACTTGTGAGCACTAAACTGCTTTTGGCTTATGAATTTTATTGACTGACATTTAGTTCAGATTTGTTTGCAAGTGTCCTAGTTTAGATGAACTGGATTGGGGGACAATTAGCTGGGGAATACCTTTGTAAAATTTGCTTTATGTATATTTCAGATACATTTGTACTTAAGTTAAAAAGTTTGAATTGCAAGTATTGTAAGGGATCTTGTTTATCTGTATTTTTTTATATAAATGTATAAATGACTCACTACCAAAAAAAAAGGAATTAGTAGTAAAGGTTTGGGGGGCACGGAGAGAGGAAGGAGCATTTAAGTTCCACATGGAAAATCCTGTGAAAGAGCTTGTGGTAGGAGAGACCTGGGGTTTTGAAGGCCAGAATGTACTAGATGATAGAGTGCCAGAATATAGAGTGATGGAGTAGATGTGGGTCAGACCTTCAGGACTTTCTCCATCCAGGTTTCGGGATTTGGGACTGGTATGAAAACAGTGGGAAGCCATTGGAGAGTTTTAAGATGAGGATTTGTCCTAGAGGGACAAGTTAGGAAACTCATTGTGATTGTTCAGCAAGAGACGACTGATGGTAACTTTGGAGTGGTGAGCAGTAGTGGAGAAAGGGAGAAGTGTACAGATTGGAGAGGAGTCTCGCTGGACCTCTCACACACGTTAGAGGAAGTCACATCAGCTGCCTTGCTCTAGTGGATGTGGAGGCTGAAGGGGAAGTTCAGGATATTGCAGGATGTGGTTGAGGCATTTGGGAGGCAGAGGCAGGAGAATTACTGTGAGTTAGAGGCCACCCTGAACTACATAGTGAGACCCTGTCTCAGAAAACAAAAGCTAGAAAGAAGGTGTTGCCCAGGTTTCTGGTCAGAGCAGCCCAGTGGATGAGGTACCATTTATGGAGATGGAAACACTGGGACGAGTTTGCTCTTCACCACTCTGAATTGCCCTCTTACTTTTGTATCTGCTCGCTGAATATTACCTGCCTAGTGTACTTTATTTCCTGCTTTCCTTTCCAGCCCCCCAAATCGCCACCACTCCAGTACAGATCTTTGTCTTCACCCCTAAAATAGCCTCCAGGTGGTCTCCTGGCCTCTGCTCTTATTCCTTATTCGCTCCCCACTTCACCTGCACAGTAATATGAGATTCATTGTTTTCTAACACTATTCCAGCCTCATTAGATTCTCTTCTGCTCAGGTTTTTCACAGTTTTCAGTTATTTACACAGTGAAATCTGAATTCTTTAACTTGAAGTCTTGCAGTTTATTCCCACCTTATTTTCCTAGCCTTCTTACCTTCACATTTCTCCTACTTGAACTTGATCATAACTAGTCTACTCATTTTCCTAAATAAGTTTTAAAAGCTTTTGTTTATGATGTACTCCTCATTAGTGTACACCACCTAGTTGTGTTGACTAGCTAAATTTAATTTTAAATTCTGGCTCAAATTTTCCTCCACCAGGAAGCGTTTTTTTTTTAGACATTTTTTTTTTTTTGGCACGGGGATCAAACTCACAACTTCTAGTTTGCAAGGCAAAATGTTGACAGAATTTTGAAGCCATTTGATTAGAACATAGATTTCTAATAAGGAGATTCTCAAGATAATTGTGTATAAGTAGGTGATTAGGATAAGAATCATCTACATATACATACTAGTTTGTAATTCTTAACCTATTGGCCACACAATATATGTGTTGTTTGTAATAGGGGTGAAATGCTCAAGCAGGGAAGGAAAAATAAGTTTAACTTGTGGAAGTTTCATCCAGTTTTTTACATTATTTCCTTACACTTTCCTGATGCAGGCAACAATGGACCAGAAAATTTTGTCACTGGCAACAGATAAAACAGTAGAGAGATTGCAGAAATTTCTTCAAACGCTGAAAGAGGATGATGTGAGTATTGAGAAGCCTGTTCTGTGAAAAGCAAGTGTCAGGCATGATGACAAATTCAAAAGACAGTTGAGAGAGATAATTTACACTGTTACTTTGACTTCTCACCGTTCTCCTTAAAGATAGGATTCATGTAATAATAGTTTGTAGATGTAAAGGAATTGGTGGGGATGAGATAAATGGGCAGTTTAAAGGGTATTTATCAATTTGAATGTGAAACAGCTTAAGAATACTTTTAACAAATACATACACAAATGCATATTAGTATACTTTTATGATCCTTAGAACATTCCTAGTTGAAGGTAATATCCAGACTGGTTATTGATATGAGGCATTAATTTTGCATATTGATACCGTTTCATTCATTATTTCCCTTAAAGCAAGGCATGAGCAGTAAAATATTTTTTCAGGTATTGGTAAAAGGGAGAACCAGGTTCACCTGCTCAGTTCTTAGGGCTACACCTCTGTGCTGCACATGTTCTTAGGCTGCCTTGCATACGGCTGGGTAGGAAGTGTGTGAATCCACAGCCTGTGCAGCCTGTGTATCTCTGGCTGGCGCCCCTCTAGGCTGTTGGCAGGTAGTAGGACCCACACACCCAGCGTGACCTCTGTGAATTGCATTGGTGGGATGACGGGGCATGCTCGAGGCCCTGTACACAGCTATGTGACCGAAGACAATATCATCTCTACTGTCCAGTTGGAGTTCAGTCCCGCCATAGGGAGCTGCTGGCTGCAGGGGTGACCACCTTATCATCTTCCAGGGAGAACCAAAGGGCAAAACGTGTGCCTCACAGCTGGTATGAGTACTGCTTCTATAGTACTTTCCAGGGCTATGTGCCCAAGTTCAGGTATCTCAAGAGTCTGGAGACAGAGGACAAGAGCAGTAAGATCAAATGGCACCCAATAAACCCCAGCAAGTTATGGAAGATCACCCAGTGGGATAAAAGCCTGAAGGCCACAATCTGAAGGACAAGGAGGGGAAAGAAGTTGAAGGACTTGTTCCCAGTGATGTCACTGCAGGTAGCCGTGCTGAAACCCATGGGCCTGCTGGTGGAGGTGAGCCTAAGAGAGGATCTTTGCCAATGATCTCATCTGCCACATCAGCTCCATCTTTCAACAGTAACAACAGACCTGTGTCAGCCAACTACCTGGCATTTGGTAGTTTGCAACAGGAGCTTCAATATGGTGAACATCAAGCAGGCTAACATAGACAAGCTTAGGAGATGGTCACTGCATCTGAGTTCCACACCCCGCCCCCGAAACCTGTGTATTTACAGCACAGCAAGGGTTCCTTATGGTTTGTCCTGTAGTACAAATACTCCAAGCTCTTGGGGGAACCCAAGGACCAGCAGCCATTCCTTCTCTGAGATCATCTCAGTGTTGGATGTGAAGTTCAGCCACAGCGGCCACTACATGCTCACACAGACTGCCTCCAGGACAAGGTCCACTGTGACATGAATGAGTTAAGAAAACAACCAGAGAAGTTTTTGAAATGAAATGAAATGAAACTTCAAAATATTTTTTGAAAAACTTGGAAAAATTTTTAATGAAAATACAATTGAAGAACACATTAGTGAAGAGTACAGAGCTGAGAATATCTGAATCAGGATGTACAGAGGTAAGAGGAAAATATAAAGAGTATTTAAAATAGGTGGAGAGTCCTTTGACAAAATAAACTATGTTTTATAAAAATGAGTAGATGGTTTTGAGCTACGCCAAGGGCTGGTTATTGATGTGAGGCATCCCACCTGTCCCTTTGGCATGTCACTGGGACAGCGCCTAGCCCAGCTGGCCAGCTGACTCAGGTTGCCATGAAGGTGGCCCACTTCCAGCCTCCATGAGGCATGCAGGTGCAGCTGCTCCTGGAGGCGGGTGCTGGAGCTGATGCTGCTGGGGCACCCCCTCCCCTCCGCCAAGACCCTCTTTCCGCCTTCCCACTGAGAGGCTGCAGCCCAAGCCAAGGGGTGGTGGCAGCACCCTCTGTGGTGTGCACCTTGGGCCATTGGCCAAAGCCCACTCCCCCTGCACCACCACTATCTGACAGGGAAGGAGGTCGAGTTGGTGCACTGGAGCAACTGGTCACTGTTGTGCCTGGGCACCAAGCTGTGCATCGAACTCTTCTGTATCCTCTTCTCCATCTTCTGGATCTGGACCGTGAACTCCCTAGTGAGCCCTAGACTGGAGATCATCCAGTGATGGTCAGATACATGAGCTAGTGCATCAAGGACATGATCTGCTGACTGTGACCCACCTCACTGCCCATGGTCAAGCTAGAGGTGCTGTGCAACTCCTAGTACAGCCTGCCCTCCACCCACGCTATGTCCTGCACTGCCATCCGCATTGCGCTGGTCCTGCTCACCTACAGCTGTTGGCAATACCTTCTGCTATATGGCCTGATGCTTATTCCCTGCTGGAGCTCACTGCTGTACCTGAGCAGGATGTATATGGGCCAATATACTCCCTCTATCTTCCATCCATTTGTGAACCTAATTGACAGCTTCAACCAAACTCACAGCTTTGCTCCACTGATCATCATTGGGCTACGTTTAGATTTAGAAATCTTTCCTTTTACTCTTGACACCCAGAGCTCATCCTGAAGAGACACAACAGAGATTCTTAGAAGTGGTGCTGGAATTGCATGTGGATCTCATGTTACTTACAGCATGGGTCTAATATTAGATCCTTCTCCAGACATTTTACCTTTGCCTGAACCTCCAACTCTGGCTGTCTTTGCAAAAGCCATATTGCAGGTCTTCACAGAAATGAAAGTTGTACCAGAGTCACAAATATAATGGAAAAGATCACCATTCCTTTAGCCCATAAAATTTTTGAAATACCATGTGATGATATTCAGAAGGCAAGACAGCACATGGAGGTTAAACCTGCTTATTGGTTTGTTACCTATGGAATGATTGGTTTCTCCATTGTGTTTTTTGTTCCCTACATATTTTTTATTTATTGTTATCTTTTTTTATTGGTGTCTCTTGATGGGGAAGTATTGTTTATAATAAGAAAGGAGAGTACCAGTTACTGACATCTAAAATTATACTGTAAGTAAAAGGTCAAAGATAGGCTTTGGTAAGCATTTACCTTAAAAAATTATTTAAGGAAATTCTTAAGAGCCAGTGCATTTTATCTCATTGCACATCCAGATTTTGTTTTAGGTGAGCTGATCTATTGAACACAGAAAATGCTGTTTCCATTTAGAATGTTTGTATGTTTGGAGAATTTTGTGTTTGATGGATTTAAGCTATTTACATACATATATATATGTATATATAGAGAGAGACATATAATGTGTAATTATATATCTAATATATGTTACGTATAAAATAATACCTTACATTTTTAAATAGTGGACTGCATACTATAAAATCAAGAAAATAATATACAAACAATTGTGTTTGTGTGTTTGAAATTAATACAGGTATGTTGTTACTAACAAATAATGTTTAACATTATTTACTATGGAAGTCATTTTTTAACTGAATTGTATAATTACTAGAGCAGAATTTGTATGCTACAATATACTGATTTACTGCCTCTGTCTATACTGCCACCATCTTTCATATTACCTGTGATGTTGAACCTGAGGAGCATTTTTAATGGAATAAACTTGTCAGAAAAATTTGTTTTTGGATTCCTTATTTTTTTAAAGTTCTGTACACTGTTGAATGTACTTTTTTTTACAGCTGTTTTAGGATCTTTTTAATAAATCATGTGCTTAATTTTTTTTTTTTTTTAAATCGGTACCAGGGATCGAACTCACGGCCGCCTGCTTGCAAGGCAGGTGCTTATGCCACTGAGCTAAATCCCCAGCCATGTGCTTAATCTTACTGTATGCTTATTTTTCCTTTCTGTTGCTGACTTAAGAAATGCCATGTTAAAGAAATGCCATGTAGGGCTGGGGACTCAACTCTGGCATAAGTGCCTGCCTGGCAAGCACAAGGTCATGAGTTCAATCCCCAGTACCCCCCCCAAAAAAAAAAGAAATGCCATGTACATTGTGATGCAAAAGTAAGACTCTGAGTTACATATAAATTAGGCAAATATTTAAAAAATATGTCAAGCTAACAGAGATTGAAGTAAACCACCAATACATAACTTTTTTAAAAAACATTTTTTATGGGAAGAAATTATTCAAAAGGAAAGTGAAATTAAAGTAGAGAAAATGGGAAAGGAATAAAGGAAAAAGAAAAACCCAAAAGATAGAATGGCAACAAAGCTTTGGTTTTTTTATTTTAAAGAGGGGGAAAAACAAAACAAAACAAAAAATACAAAAAAAACAAGAAACGAGACAGATGCAGGCTGGGGATTTAGCTCAGCAGCATAACAGCCTGCCTTGAAAGCACGCAGTCCTGAATTCGATCCCTGGTACCAAAAGAAAAAAAAAAAAAAAAAAAGAGAGAGAGAGAGACAAATAATTACAAAAAACCCAAAACAATAACTATAGGTTTTCAAAACAAGGTGGTAGGAACTTTACAGAGATTGTAATTTTGCAGTTATCTTCAAAAGAGTAACTCAGATTACCAGATACAGAGTTGTAAAATTGATCTAATCCTATGATTAACTGTTTTGTTTCAAGAACTAATAGAATTAGTACATCATCTTAGCTGTCTTAAGTATATATATACAAATTTATATCTTTTTTCTTTTCCCTTCGTTTTTTTCTCTGAGTTATTTTTCCTCTTTGAGCAGTTTTTTTTCAATATTTTAAAATTTTTTTGTACCAGGAATCAAATGACCTTGCACTTGCCAGACGGGTGCTGTGCTGCTGAGCTATCCCCAGCTCCTCTATTACTTCTTTAGAAAGAAATTAAAGTGGGCTAAAATTTCTCACTGACTGATTGGAAGCTAACTATTTCCATTTTTGTAGATATTTTTCTGTGTATTACAAGTTACAGGAATAAGATGTATTTTTTGTGCATTGTTTTGATTGTTTATACTACAGATGGCTATTTCTAATACATGGAAGTTAATTGAAGTTTACAAGAGGGACAGTGTACATGCTTCATATGTAAACCATTTTTCTAAGTTATTTGAGAAGGACTGGAATTCCCACAATTAACTTTTAGTATCTATTTGTTAGCTATAAACAATAAACTATAAAAAAAGAAATCTAAGCCAGGCACGGTGGGCTGGGAATTTAGCTTGCCTGGCAAGTGTGAGGTCATGAGTTCAATTCCCAGTCACAACAACAACAAAATAGAGACTGTTTATAAGCCTGGCGTGGTGGTACATGCCTATAATTGTAGCACTCAGGAGACTGAGGCAGGAGGATCACTGCGAGTTTGAGGCCAGACTGGGCTACAGTGAGTTCAAGACCTGTCTGAACTGCGTAGTGAAACCCGGTCTCAAAAAGACCAAAACAAAAAACAACAACAACAACAAAACAAAAAGAACTAATAAGCATTAGTAGTTTAGATACTTTTCCCCCCAACTTTTTGATATTTTCGTAGTGAAAATTTTGAGTATAGTTTGTAGTATCAAAATGCTCTTTTTGTGTGTGCTCCTTTATTTTGAAGTATGACTGTAACAGTTTAACATTGTTTGTTTGTAAGTAAGTTTTTCTTAAGAAAATTGCTAGCTGTGCTGGTGGTACTCATCTGTAATCCCAGGACTCAGAAGTGGGAGGCAGGAAAATCACCATGAGTTCAAGGCCAGCCTGAATTACTGAATTACATAGTCAGACCCTGGATGACAATATGCAATGGGCTAACTATTATTATTCTGTGATTATGTTGTTATGAAAGTTTATTTTACTTTTTACCCATAAATAAAAAATAAATAAAAGAAGAAAATTAACTTCCGTATAATTGAATGTCAGATACCAGATTACTGATTTTAGTGCGGTATCTATATGGTTATCCAGATGTGTCAGTTAAGATGTTTCTACTTTAGACAGCATCACTATTTGAACTTGTATATTTATACTCCTGATTGAGAATTTAAGAGGATGGTAATTTTTGTTTACCAAAATTGAATCCAGTAATTTTTAAGTAAAGCAACTTAATTTGGGCTATTTACTTACTAGTTGAAAAGAAACCAGAGCTCCTGTAAACCTATCAATACGTTGAAAGATATGAGAAGAGCTTTTTTGTTCAAAATGTTTAATCAGTGAATTGAATTTTAAGAATTGTTTTTGCAAAATTTGAGTCTGTGTTAACCTATTGATTTTTATGTATAGCTTTAAAAGTATTTGAAAATACTATTGTGTTTTGTTATTTCCTGTTCTGTGACAGTTCTCTGATAAATGTATTTTAAAATAAAAGCCAAATTCAATATTGAAAAAAAGAACATAAAAATCATAGATCATATACTAGATCACATATTTCATAAAATATTAATATTACATAGCATGTTCTGTAGTCACAATGCAGTAAAACTAAAAGTGAAAAATAAAACCCAGAAAAGTCCCTTCTGTCTAGAGCTAAAATACCTTCTTCTTCTTTTTTTTTTATCAGTACCGGGGGTTGAACTCACGACCACCTGCTTGCAAGGCAGGTGCTTATGCCACTGAGCTAAATCCCCAGCCCCTAAAATACCTTCTAAACAACTCTGGGATAAGAAGAGATATACAAAGAAAAATTACAAGATTTCTGAAAAGTAATGAAAACACTACAAATCAGAATCCATATAATTTGGTTAAATACCACCCCTGTTAATAAAAAATGAAGTAGGTGAATTCAAAACTCAAAAATGTAGAAAAAGCAAAGAAAAACAACAAACGATTAAAATGAAAATTAATAGAGAACAGAAAAATAATAGATCAGATTAATCAAAATCCTGATTCTTTGAAAAATGAACTATTAACCGTTAATCAGAACAGTAAAGACGTGCACAAAAATGAGAAATGACAAATGTGAAATAACAATATACAGTCTCCAAAACTAAGAGACTACTTTGTTTGCGAATAAACGTAAAACCTTTGAAGAAATAGATAATTTCTTGGCATACACAATTGAGTAGAGTGAATCTGAAATGGAAACTACACCCAGACCAGTTTCTATAGAAGGAAAAAATAAGTTATCAAGGAGTTGTTACAGAAATGCCAGGCACAGATAATTTGTGTAGATTTCTAACAACACTTCAGAGATCAGAAAGGTAGTGCTAATGCTGTACAGATTACTTGAGAAAATGACGAGGCTCGTGGAAATCCATGATTTTATTTCTGATTTCCCCTTTTTATGAGGGCAGCATCGTATACTGGGTTAGGACACCCCCTGATGACTTCAGCTACTTCTGTCTGCAGCTATCTCATTACACATAAAGTCACAGTACGAGGTTCGGGTTTTTAGAGCATCAGTTCCTGAAGTTTGCGTGAGACCCAGTTCAGCTGTGATACCTCCTTCGCTGCCACTTTGCTGCTGGCCTCATTAGCTCACTGGAGCACAGTAGCAGTCTCCTCACAGGTATCCCTGTTTCAGCCTTTATGACCCCATCACCAGGTCTTTATACAATGACCGGGACTGCTTTCAAATATCCGTCATAACCTTTCTTTTTTCTATAATAACTTGTCTTGCACTTAGACAAAATGTAAACTTCCCACCATGACCTACCAAGGTCTTTCCCCGTCATGCCAAACTCACCTGTCACTTATTTTCCTTACTGCTGTGCAGCCACATAGGTTTTTTTCCTCAGGTCCTCAGACATGCCTGGCCCTTTGCTCCTTCAAGGACTTTGCACCTGAGGGTACCTCTGTATTATTCTTTTACATAACTGGCTTTTCTCATCCTCTAAGCCTCTGCTTAAATGTCACCCACCTCACAAGCTTTGACCTCGTTAGCTGAAACTGTGTCACTTTTAAAAATTGTCTAGCTCAGCCTCTTGTTTCTTTTACAGAATCTTTTATTTATTTATTTATTTATTTTGGTCACCCTTTTCCCTGATACTGTTACAATGTCCACTTTGTTCCCCCTGTATTTACCGCAAGTATTTGTTGATGAAGGTGGGTTTCCAAACATGGCACAGTACACTATGTAGTACTGATCAGGTATTCAGTTGTAGGATGAATGTCTGAATAGATTTTAGTATTGACAGCCCAGGACCCTATTAAGACCTATCATGTTCTATCTAAACATTTTATATATTTGTAATATGTGTAGTCTCTGAGCATTCTGAACCTAACGGATGTGTGCCTTTGCATTCGAAGTATTGAGGTCATTGAGGTAAAGGAGCTGTTGCCTGAGACCTGTGGCTTTTTCTTTGATTGCAGTTGACTTGTCTGCTCCAGAAGCAAGCAGTGAAAGGAAAGGACACTGGCGCACTCCTGAGAGCCATCTTCAGAGGTAGCTAGTAATGTTCATTCTGTCTCACTGGAATCATTGGTAGATTTATTTACATTTGGTGCTGTTTTCTTACTGTTTGAGTCCTACCAGAATACTCTCTGTGTTTGGGGGAGTTCTACAGAATCAACTAAAGCAGCATTCTGCCTGGGATATCTAAGTGTTTTACTAACAGGAGCTGGAGTGGCTATCTGAGCTTATGTTGCTGATTTTGGAGCCTATAAAAAATGTACTTTTCATAAAATCTGTTTTGATTTACTTGTGCTTATAAAACTGTGAAGAAAAGACCATAGTGCTTAGTACTTAATCTGTGCTTAACAAGGGGGAGCAGCAAAAATAATAGTGTTCCTAGTTGGGTCTGGTGGCCCAAGTCTGTAAATCCCAGTGCTTGGGAGGCTGAGGCAAGAGGATCACTGAGAGTTTAAGGCTACCTAGTGAATGCAGACCAGGCTGACCCACATAGCAAGACCTTGTCTCAAAAAAGAAAAAAACCAAAAACCAGATAGTCTTCCTATTCCTAAAAGAACTTCCAAAAAATACAAAAAATTCATCCTCTTTAAAGTATACAGCTCTGTATTTGTGTTGTGATATGTTCTGTTTTACAGTACTAGGGATTGAATCCAGGGCCTCACACATGATAGCTTTGCCATTGAGCTATGTTCCAGCAGTAAGAAACCACTGCTCTTTTCCTGGTCTCTAGAGATTTGCCTGTTCTGAACATTTTATGTAGAGTCATCCTATATGTAGTCCTTTGTAACTGACTTAATTCACAGAAAGTTGCCCAGGGACATCCACATTAGTAGGGTGTGTCTTTTTTCCCCATGAATGAAATGAAGCACATTTAGGTTGTTTCTGCCTTTTGCCACTATAAATGATATTACCATGAACATTTGTGTACAAGTGTTTGTGTGAACATGTGTTTATTTCGTGTGTTTGAGTATATATCTAGGAGAATTGCTGAATCATGTGCTGTTAAACTACCAAACCGTTTTCCAGAGTGGCTGTTCGGATTTCTCTCTATACTTTTCAACACTTGTTACTTGTTTTTGTTAATTCAGACCCCCAAGAGTGAGTGTGAAGTGGTGTCTCTTGGTTTTGGCTTGCATTTCTGTGACGGCTAATGATGTAATGTTTTCCATGTGCTGACTGGCCATTTGTATACTTAGAAGAAATGTCAAATCAGATCTGGGGCTCTTAAAAATCAGGTTGCCTTTTTTTTTTTTTTGAAACAGTCCTGCTGAGTCACTAAATTGACCGAGATGGGCTCTAGCTTGCAATCCTCTGCTCCAGCCTCCTAGAGTATTAGGGTTACAGATGAGCACAGGCTGGCCAGCTTGTTGTTTTTTTCCCCTCGTCCTTTTGATGTCACATCTGGTAGACCATTATTTAACCTAGGATTATGAAGATTTACAGCTTTTAACTCTTTCATTTGAGTTAATTTTTGTATCTGTTATGAGGTAGAGGTTTGCTTCATCTCTTTCTTTGTACATGTGGCACCTTTGTAAAAATCAACTGCCTGTAATTATAAGGGTTATTTCTGGGCGCTCAGTTCTGTTCCCTTGTCAGTATCTCTCCTGAGTACCAATGTCTTTTTAGGACTGTTTTAGATATTGTGACTCACTCCCCTCACCCCCAGTACTGGGGATGGAACTCATGACCTCTTGCTTGCCGGGTAAGCGCTTGTGCCACTGAGCTAAATCCCCGGCCCTGGCTGATTTCTTCGTTCTTTCTTTCTGCCAAAAATTGAACTCAGAACTTCACGCTGCCAGGCAGGCACTGTGCCACTGAGCTATATCCCTAGCCCCTAATGTGCTGACTTCTTACTAAAAAAAAAAAAGAAGAAGAAGGAGAAGCTGAGGTTTTTGTAGTGATCATGTTTAAATGTACACGAGTTTGAATAGCATTGCTATCTTAATGTAAATCTTACATGAATGTGCAATGTCTTAGCATTTTCAAGACTCCTGAGCTAGAGGTAACATGATAAGTTAAAATGCTGCAAAGCTTACCTTTCTTACTGTGATTCAGCTCTTTTGCTTGAATTGATACTCCTTTTATTGTTGAAAGCCTTTGGTGAAGTTTCGCAGGGTTTTTTTTTGTCTTTTTCCTTTTTATCGGTACCGGAGATCGAACTCACGATTGCCTGCTTGCAAGGCAGGTGCTTATGCCGCTGAGCTAAATCCCCAGCCCCCGATTTTGGCTGTTTTTGTCAGTTTTTTCCTATCTTGTGGAGAAGAGGAGTTTCTACAATCTTTACTACTCTGCCATTCCTGTTGACGTCACTCAATACATTCCTCCTGAGGCTGTAATTTGTATATCTTGCTGCCTGGCCACTCTAAGCTGAACATGTTACATTCGCACTTCTGCACATGCATGACCGTCCTATCCCTTGGTTCAAGGTACCTGTTGACAGTCGTATGTATACCACCGACAGTTCAAGCTGGCTGGAGATAAAGCGTGTTTATTGCCAGGGAGATGTGGCTTAGTGGTAGAGCATTCGTTTACCAGGAACAAGGCATGTAGTGTGGAGAAAAAAGGAAAAAGGAAGTATGTTAAAGCCACTAAATTTGGCTAAATTGACCACCCCCCCAAAAAACTCTAGGATGTAATAGAGTTTCCTTCTGCATTATTTAATTATTAAAATAGTAAATGGAAAAAGACAGGACTTCTCAGTCCTGCCGCCCTGGGTAGATTAAGCACTTTATTCAGAGCCCCTACTACATATCACTGTTCCAAATGCCACATTAATTACTGTTTCTTAATTACACTGCGAAACCCGTTCTTGCTTCAGTCTTGTAAAACTTACTCCTTTTTCTTTGTTCTGTACCATTTGTTTAAAACAATAAGGTTCCCCTTGCTCTGAAGAAGATGGAGCCCTTAGGAGACGTAAGATATACACTTGTTGTATCCGGTTGGTTGAATCAGGAGATTTACAGAAAGACGTAGCATCTGAGATCTTAGGATTACTAATGTTGGAGGTAAGGTGGAAGATAAAAACTTAACTTGTTTTGGGGTAGATTTTTGGGTGGTTTTAATTTATTGAGGGGAAACAAATGCTAACGCACAGTTCTTACTGATAAGAGCCATGATTAAAACAACAAAAAAGTGGATGGAATGTAAACTCCTTATATGTACACATCACCTTTGAGCCACTGTGGATATAAATTTCCTTTAAATGTTGGCATGTTTGAAAATGTTAAGGAACTGATGGAAGGTTCTAGCCTTTGAAGTCCTGAACAATACAAATATGTAACAGAGAACATGGGTGCATGATTCCGTTAGGGCTGTTCTGTATCTTCGTATCAGTTCAGTTATCTAATGATGACTTATTTCTTGGGAAGAGATATGAAACCTTGAATTTCTCTAAAGATCGTCTGTGTCCCTTGAACTCTTAGGCTCACCATTTTCCAGGACCGTTATTGGTTCAATTAGCCAATGAGTGTGTTGATGTAATCAGAGAGGGAAGACTAAAGAATGGAAAATCTTTGGAGTTGTTGCCCATCATTCTTACTGCCTTGAGTACCAAAAAGGAAAATATGGCTTGTGGAAAAGGTAATTTTCTTTCAATTTTAGTAGCTTTTTCCCTATTCACATAATCAGATTTAATTCTGTGTATTTTGCATTCTAGATAAATTGAGTGGGGAAGAATGTAAGAAGCAACTGATTAATGCCCTCTGCTCTGCAAAGTGAGTCTTTCTCATTAATGCACAGAATTTCCTGAGACCCACAAGTAGCCCAAAAAGAAACTACCATTTATTTCAAGAAATTTTTTATTTTGAAGATTTTAGTCCTTTTTTGTTTGTCTATAATGTACTACCATAAAACCATAGTCTGTGACAATTTTTTGAGAAGGAGATTATTTGCTAGATGTATTCTCAGCTCTAAAACTCAGCTCTCACTTTACTTGACTGTCCATCTTCACTTGGCAGTGTACCCCTCTAAACATGACTTAGAATTCCAAGGTCCTTAAGTTAGGGCAGTCATCCTGCTGCTATGTCATATATATATATTTTTTTTCTTTTCTTTTCTTTTTTGAAGGAGTGGAGTATATAAGTGATGTTATTATCTTTTAACCAGTGATCGTGTTTATGGGAGTCTATGTAGACCAGACTGTAATACAGGAGAAAATGTTCAACAAGCCATAGTGGCATATGCCTGTAGTAATTGCAGCATGCAAGGAGATAAGACAGGAAGATCACACCTTTAAGCACAGCCTTGACTGCTTAATAACTTAATGACACCCTGTCTCAAACAAAAAAAAGGACTGGGGATGTATCTCAGTGGGATGGCTCTGGGTTCAACCTCTAGAACCCCTCCCCCCCACACAAATGATCACACATGAATATGGTCAACACAGATTTATGATCAGTATAAGCACACAGTAATAAAGACATGTAATGAATTATAATATGTAAGCTAAGGGAGAGCCACCCCATTAAATTTGTACTCATTAAAAAGAAATGCATAAGCTGGGCATGTGCCTGTACCCCAGCACTGTGGGAGGCTAAGACAGTAGGACTGCATGTTCAAGTCCAGCCTGGGCAACTTAGACTTTTTCTCAAATACATACGTGCTTGCATACATACATACCTAAATGGGCTGGGGATACAGCTCAGTGCAAAGTTCAAACTCCGGTACCTCCAAAAAAGGAATGGATTAAGACATACATCAAAGATGAAAAGTCTTACTATATATAGTATATAGAATAGTAAATTCTTACTATATAATAAGTACTCAGTTACAGAATACTGTGATATACTTAGGTATATTAAAAGAGAACAAAAAGGAAATACTCAAATGATCCAAACTAGAAGTAACTACTTTTGTGCTTCCTTAAGTAAGATCCCTGGCATGCATAGTGGCACACACCTCTAATCCCAGCATTTGGGAGGCTGAGGCAAGAGGATCACTGTGAGTTCAAGGATAGTCTGGGCTATATATAATGAGTTCAGGACCAGCCTGAACTACATAGAGAGACCCTGTCTCAAAAGACACCCTCCCCCACAGAAATCCCTTATTTTAGGTGTGTAATGGGATTTGTATATTTATCCATAAACTCATTTGCTTGTAGGTGGTTTATTCAGTACATTATAGTAGACTTCATATTTTTCATGTAATACATTTGTTCACCTCAGCATATACAATTTTACATCATTCTTTTTAGTGACTCTGAGGTATTTTTAAAATTATTATTTAGCTGATCTCTAGATATTGAATTATATCTAATTTTTTGCTCTTACAAAAAGTATTACAGTGAATATTTAGATGATCTTTTAGGATTCGCATATAGGTTATATTTGAAATAATAAATTGGATGAATCTTGGGTGATACACATTTTTAAAATTGCTATGTATGTATGTATGCGAAGATGTTTTTCCCCTAAATTTAACACCATTGAGTATCATGAGGCTTTTTGTTTGGCTTTTTGTTACGAGGGTTTTAGTTTCATTGAACTTTTTCATTTTGCCATTTGAATATGTAATACTGGTATTTTATTCTTTTAAATGGTATCTTAAATCTTGTTTCTTAGTATTACAAATGAAACTGGAAATGGTCCTTTTCCTCTTCACTAGTTTTATAAAGTTATATGTCAGTAAGTTAAAATGAAATAAACTCATGTTCTTCCTCATTTTCTTTAACTAGATGGGATCAGCAGTATGTAATCCAACTTACCTCCATGTTCAAGTAAGCATCCTTGCCCTTTATACCCTGCTCAGCGAGCTTTGGCTTTAAGTGGGTTTTAGCTAGAGCCCTGAGAATCTCTGATCCACAGGGATGTCCCCTTGACTGCAGAAGAGGTGGGGTATGTGGTGGAGAAAGTGTTGAAGACGTTCTCGAAGTTAAATCTTCAGGAAATACCACCTTTGGTCCATCAGCTTCTAGTTCTCTCCGCAAAGGTATAGATAAAAAAACTACTGATTTTTACTTGGTAAAAAGTAGGTGGTAGGTCTGGTTATGTATGACAACCCTGTTTTTTTGTGCTGTTGGTTTACCTTATAGAACACAGATGTTTCATTTCACATGTGGTGATTTGATCTAGTAAGATCATGCCTGTCAGGCAAGGGAAGCATGCCATATCCCTTCTGCCATAGTTCATATTTCTGATTTTAAAGGAAATACAGTCTCAGAAAGAGTGGGTTATAGACTCTTTAAAATCTGACGTCACTGGGAATTTCATACTGTGTTGAATTTTTGTGTTTGTGTGTGTGTGGTGCTGGGGATTGAACCCAGGGCATTCTGCATGCAAGGCAAGAGCTCTGCCACTAAGCCACATCTCCAGCCCATCAAACCCTCTTTCAACTGAAAGTATTCTGTATGTACTTAATGGGATTTTAGGTCGTACCTTATTTAAAGCTATATTTTACAATCTATTAAACTAAAAATTGAAGAAAATAAAGTATTTGATTATCTTTCCTTTTAGTTGGGAGAACTTAACCTACTTTATGTTTTCCAGGGAAGCAGAAAGAGTGCTTTAAATGGAGTCATTGCCTTCTTCAATGAGCTAGATAAGAAGCACAATGAAGAACTAAGTGGTGATGAGTGAGTAATATAATTTAGAAGCAGAGCATTTTTTATTTTATTTTATTTTTTTTATCGGTACCGGAGATTGAATTCATGACTGCGCGCTTGCAAGGCACGCGCTTGTGCCGCTGAGCTAAATCCCCAGCCCCAAGCAGAGCAGTTTGATGAGCTCATCTTCTCGTTTTGTCCCTTGAGTCACTTCATTGCTGTCTTCTCCTTCACCCCTGCCTTCCCCCTCAGCCCAGGACTTCTGTGATCCGCTCCCAGCTGCTCAGTTATAAAGTGAAAAGAATAATGTAGCCCTTGAGTGCTTTCCTTTGCACCTTTCCAGAAAAATAGCAATAATTGTCCTGTAAAATGCAGCTCTAAAACTTCTGTGTGGCCTCCTCGTGCCAGGAAGTCTTTGGCCTTGGGGCTCCAGGGATGAACAAGTACACAAGGTCCTGCTCTGTGCGGGGAATGTTAGATTTTACCAAGAGGAGAACATTAGACAGCGAAGTGCTGTGAAGACGTTTCAGAGGGATGATGTGTGAACTGCTTTGATTGGGGTCAGGGAAGGTCTCTTAGGGGTGCTATTTTAACTCAATTGACTATTTTAACTCAATTTTAACTCAATTGCTATTTTAACCTGATTGACGAGAACCACAATATTTAAGGGGGAACATTTACATCGAGGAACAGTAGAGCCCATACACAGTGGGGCATACCTGAGAAAGAGACTTTTAAAGCAGACGTTTATAGAGTACCTACTTTCTGTTATTTTAAAGTACTATAAACTACATAGCCCTGTTTTGTCTCTGTTTTATGCTAGAAACTCAGAAACGGAGAAATGAATTTTCCAAGGTTTTATAGCCAGAAAGTAGTGAAGCTGTGATTAGGCAGTTTGGCTGGAAAGTTTATGCCATTAACTGTGGCACATTCTAGTACTAGTGTTGTTGCTGTGTTTTGTTTTGTCTTGAGACAGGTCTTGCTATGCAGTTCAGGGTGGCATTAAACTATGTGTCCCAGGCTGGCCTTGAACTCCAGGCAGATCATCTTGCCTCAGCCTCCCACATGCTAGGATTACAGGCACTGGCTGCTATACCTGGCTGATTCTAGTACTTCTCGTCCATAATAACTTTGTTATTGGCTTGGGAAACTAACGAAAAGATGATCTCATATACTGAATTAAAGGTGATAAACACATTTTGGAGGAAATGAGTTTTAACCGAGTTAGTTTTGAGATGTGTTTTAGCATCTTAAGTGGAGGTGTTGAGCTGGTAATCGTGATTTGTACGCAGAAGTATGATCTGGAAATAAAGAATGGAAGAGAGTAAGGCTGTAGGACCAGATAGAATTAGATGGGAAAAGAAAGCTCAGGACTGAGCTCCATGGGGAGCAGGAGATAACTGTTGAGAGGCCTGTGCTGGTGCCCGAGGAACTAAGAGAAGACAGCTTGTCAGGGAGGAAGTGCTTAACTACATCAGCTGAATGTTAATTAAGATAGAACATTATTGGTTTTGACAGTGTGGAGGCCATTTATGCATGATTCTTGTGTTAGATTAGAATTGGAAGTAAAACTTGTATAAGTAAGAATGGGAAGAGGGTTGAAGGGTGTGGAGGGGGATGGAGAAAAAAGAAACAAAATATATCATTGCAGGTATAAATGCCCCATGATGAATAGATCATTATATATATATCTAAAATGTGCCAAAATTGTTTTCTTTAACGGAATAGTTAGATGGCCGTAGAGGTGCAGGTGGGGAGAGGACAGGGTCTGACTGAATTGGGTTGGACTGGGAAACCTGATGAAGTGGAAGTTATGACTGTAACTGGTTCCTTCAGAAAGTTTTATTGTAGAAGGAAGAGAGAGTGGAGCAGTGGGAATGTCCTTGCCTTCCGCTGCTAGTGATTGTGTGAGCTCCGCTTGAGTTGGTCTACTTACTTGTCGATCAAAGCGCTTAGACTTGGCTCACAAAATCATCTTATTTTCCTGTGGCATCTTTTAGGCTGTTGGATCTCGTGACTGTGCCATCAGATGAACTTCGTCATGTGGAAGGCACCGTGATTCTGCATATTGTGTTCGCCATCAAACTGGACTGTGAACTAGGCAGAGAACTTCTAAAACACTTTAAGGTAGCACTGAGCTGACTGTGAACTCCCCATGTAGCCCACGCTGACTTTGAACTTGCAGAGACTTTTCTGCCTCAGCCTCCTGAGTGCTAGGATTACAGGGGTACACCACCATACCTGGCAGTAAGCCTTTTTTTGGAAAGAGATATGCATATATATATGGACTTGAATCTAGAAGATCTAGAAGATCTCTTTTTTTTTTTTTTTTAATTTGAAAGTGGGAAATATATGATGTCACTGTACCCTTCAGGAAGCCAAAGAGTCCATTTAATAAACCTTTCTTTAAATGTCTTAGTACAGATAAGACCAAAAACATAAAAACTAAAGACTGTTCAGCAGAAAACTAAAAATCTAATTTTAAGTGTGTCTTGTGCCCTTCAACCTTGGCTCCTCTCCTCTCTCCTCTCCTCTCCTCTCCTCTCCTCCCCTCCCCTCCCCTCCCCTCCCCTCCTCTCCTCTCCTCTCCTGTCCTCTTGCCTCCCCTCCCCTTCCCCTCCCCCCTCCCCCCTCTCTTGGGAGACAGCATCTCATTATGTAGTTCAGACTGGCCTTGTACTTCCTATGTATCCCTGACTCATGGGACTTGGAGCATTCTCCTGCCTCAGGCTCCCATGTGCTGGGATGAGAGACATAGTGTTGCACACCCAGCTCAACCTTGGCTTCTGCTTCCCCATTTATGAATTGAGATCTTGTTTATAGGTTGTTTATAGGTTGTTTATAGGTTGTGGGGCTTCATTTGGCCAATGGGCTGTAGTTTATGGACCTTTGCTGTATTCATTCTTTCAAGGAGACACGTATTAAAGGCGTCCTCCTGACTCAGCCTCATGGAGTGCTGGCATTCAGATGTGCACCACCACTCCTAGTTCTTGAACCACAAATGTTTTGTCTTTTGATGAGATTAGTTTATTAATGTTCCTGTGTAACTTATGCTTGGTATTACACCTGAGAAATCCTTGTCTAGTTTTAAGGATTTTCTGTATATTTTCTTCTAGAAGTTTTATAGTTTTAGCTCTTACACAGTACTTAGGTTTGTGAGCCATCCAGGGATCTAGTTTTATATAGCTCTGTTATACTTTTAAAATATAACTAACATCTGATTCTGGTTTATCCTAGGCAGGACAACAAGGATATGCCAGTAACAACTTGTGTCCCTTCAGTATTGCTCTCCTTCTCTCTGTAACAAGAGTACAAAGATTTGAGGAACAGGTATCAGACCCTTTGGTTCCTTGTGTATTGCTAAGAAAGAATACAAGGATCTGTTTATGTTATTTTTGTTTCCTATACAGTTCTTCCCCCATCCTGTCAGCAGCAAAGCTGCTCTAAGATGTATGGCAGCCTTTAATTTTTCATGTTTTTGGAGCTGCCAGCGACCATTGAGAGTCTTCATTTACACCTTCACTGTTTGCTTTGCAGTAAGAGGTGGCCAGGCAAGAACAGTATGAGACCCTGTCACACAGCCAAGCAAGATGGGGACAGAGCCAGACTGGCAATTTTAGTGTGATGGGATTTTCCAAGAAATTGTTCCAAATTGCCTTGAAATTAATGAGAATAGATTCATTGCAAGCACAAATATATAGTCCTTTACCCATTTTTTTCTCGTATGTTCTCAGTTTGGGATAGTATTTATATTGATTTGAGCCCCTTTTCCTGTTAAGGAAAGCTTGTTTTGTTTTGTTTTTATGATATTAAACATAGAATGCAGGGCTTTGCACATCGTAGGCTTTATCACCGAGCTGCACCCCTTACACTGTTTTTTGTTTGTTTTTGTTTTTGTTTTTTGGTACCGAGGATCAAACTCACAACCTCGCACTTGCTAGGCAGGTGCTTATGCCACTGGGCTATATCCCTTGCCCCTCCTTATGCTGTATTAAAATTTTATTTTCATTTATTTTGGGGGGGAATTTAACTCAAAGCCTTGTGCTTGTAAGGCAGGTGCTGCACAGCTGATCTATATTTCTGGCCTCTAAATTTTTATTTTGGAACAGACTCTTGCTAAGTTGCTCCGGCTGACCTTAAACTTGGAATTCTCCTGCCTTAGCCTTCTGAATAACTAGGATTACAAACCCATGTAACATATTCCTGACTCAGTGCTTTTAAATTTCCACTGAAAGTCCTAATTTTTTTTTAAAGTCATAATTTTTATATTCTCTTCATCAGTTAAATAGTTGTCATAGGGATATATTTTAGTGGCCATTAAGATTCATATCATAAGCTTCATTTCATATAACTTTTCTTTCATTTTTCTGCTTATTTTATTATGTTAGGTGTTTGACCTTTTAAAGACTTCGGTTGTAAAAAACTTTAAAGATCTGCAACTCCTTCAAGGTTCAAAATTTCTTCAGAATCTAGTCCCTCAAAGAACTTGTATTTCAGCCATGATCCTGGAAGTGGTGAAGAACAGGTGAGTTGGTGAAGCATATTCCAAAAAGCACACGAAGGATTTAGTGCTGGAAAATGTGGTGTGTCATGCTTATGGGCAGTCAGGGAAAACTGATGACTATACCTGTTCATAGGTCATAGGTCAAGAATTAATGATGAGATGCACAAACCTTTTCCTAGGGAAAGATCTTTTAGTCTCAGGGCCTGATTTCTTAGCCACCTTGACAGCAGGCATATGAAAAGGAAGAACGTGCCTTTGTTCCTTCTGCAATACTGCAGCTCTTCATTGGCCCAAGTTTTTATTGACTTCTGTGCAAGTGACTAGAAAACACTAAATCTGAGGTTGATGCTTATATGTATGCTGTATCATTTATACCATGTCTGTACACACATGCGTGCATACACAGACATACACAAATACACATTATATATACATTTATATCTTTTCTGTCACTTGTAGGTATTGGGATGGGGAGAATGGAGCATGTGCTTGGTTAATCTTGATTCCCAGCTCTAGAGTTTAAATACTGTTAAATCTGTTGAACTGTTATGAGAATCTACTCACAACTGTATCCTTTATTACATAGTGCTGCACTATTTGTCACTGTTTGATAGGTGGAAAGTGATAAAAAGATTACAGGCTTATCGCTTCCATTAGAGGGGATAACAGTAAGTACTATGGTCACTGAGCAGTCCACTGCTTTCCAAAGGCAGTTTTAGCTCATGCTATTGAAATCAGATTTTATATATATATATATATATATAATTTTATTTTTGATACTGGGGCTTGAACTCATGACTGCGTGCTTGCAAGGCAGGCACTTATGCTGCTGAGCTAAATCCCCAGCGCCATGCTATACACTGAGTGTCTTTTGTGCTCAGCTTTTTGGGTAAAAAACATGACTATACTTGACCTTGACCTTAGAGGGAATCAGATGTCTGAGGAGCAATACAGATTTATAAGCTTATTTGTAAGTGTAACTTCTGCTCATGAAATCTTGTAAGGGCTTCTTCAATGGTGATTACATTAAAATACTCTATAGTCTATATACTGTATTCTTAAAAATATTCTGTAGATTCTGTGTATTTTACAGTGTTCTGTTTGTTCTTGGAGGCCACTTGCCTACCATTCCCCCACTGTACATCCAGGAATTCACAATTCCCCCAGATAAGGTTCGTCTCTGAAGTGTAGTAGTTACTCAAGTTAGGTTACCAATGTGTAAGATGGCAGCGAGTAAAAGGCAGGTGTCACACTAAATTGTTCCTTTTAACTAAGCTTTTTTTTCTTATAGTGTTCATAGTTGGGATCATGTAACTCAAGGTCTGGTAGAACTTGGTTTCATGTTAATGGATTCTTACGGGCCAAAAAAGGTTTTTGATGGAAAAAGTATTGAAACCAATTCCAGTCTTTCTAAAATGCCAAGCCAGCATGCATGTAAGCTGGGAGCTGATATCCTGCTGGAAACTTTCAAGGTGAGATTCTAATTTGGCAGCCATTGCTTTTTGTTGTTGTTTTTGTTTGTTTTTTGTTTTATGAGGCAGGGTCTTGCTAGGCAGTTCAGTCTGTCTTTGAGCTCCCTACACAGTCCTTGCTGTTATGGGACTCCAGGTGATCCTCCTGCCTCAGCCTCCCGAATGCTGAAATTACAGGTGTGCACAACCATGCCCAGCCCCATTCCCTATTTTTGGGATATGGAAATGTGTAAGTGACACAAATAGAAGACATTAACGTGGGGCTTTGGAGGATAAGGAAATTTGAATCTGTAGTAGGTTGACAATGTACATGACAAAGCTTGGGACGGTGTCAGAACATTACAAATCCAGTCTGATGGAAGACTTTTGGGGTGTGGATCTGGGTGTCAAATCCAGGCTTGTGCTTGCTGGGAAAGCACGGTACCACTGAGCACATCCCCAGCACTTTCCTTCTTCCCATAGTTTCCATTTGTTATGTTTCTTTTAATTCTGACTGTCCTTTAAAAGTTTGAATGCAGAATAATTTTTGCATGACTTTTTCTTCTTCCTCCAGCAGAAAATTACTTCTTGCTTTTGTTTTGTTTTAATGTTCTTTGCTTATACAAAAAATAATTTTTTAAATCACTTTAGAACATCAAACTTGGAGTACTTAGCTTATTGGTTCATTGTTTTTGAAAGAATTTATAATTTTTGTATTATCAAATTACATTGTCATTTTAATATTAATTTCTCACAGTTTTCAAAAACCTGGTGTCTTTTAAACAAAAAAAGCAAAGTCATAGCTGATGCTAAGCATTTATGTTAGTGATTCCTCCAAGATGACTTTTTGACATTCAGTTGCTTAACCATATACTAAAAGTGTCTACTGAGATTGTTATTTGGAGGCTAATGTAAATATAAATTCAATGTTTCATCTATAACAGCATAGATTAGTCCTCGAGTCAAAAGTGTATTTGATAATATTAATAAACCTTTTAAACAGTAACATAACTAAAACTTTCTTAGAATATGCTTTTGTTTTAAATTCATATTTGTCTGGAGCTGGGGATTTAGGTCAGTGGCTCAAGTGCTTGCCTCGTAACTGCCAAGTCATGAGTTGGATCTCTGGTACCAAAAAACAAAAAAATTTGTATTTGTCAAAAATAGAGGCTCCATTTGATTTCACAGGTGTTGACTTTATCAAAACATTTGTAGAGCACGTAATTGCTGAGCCACTAACAATCTGAAATCTGAAGGAATTATACCTCAAAGTAAACAAATTAAGAATTTTAACTAAAATTCAAATGAAAGAGCTGGGGATATAGCTCAGGGCCACAGCACCTGCCTGGCAAATGCAAGGTCCTGAGTTTAATTTCTGGTATCAAAAAAAAAAAAAAATCAAATGAAAATTCTACTACTGAACTCCATCCGCAGACCTTTTTTGGTCGAGACTGTCTTAATAAGTTGTGCAGTCTAGCCTCAAATGCTGGCTTCTTCTGCCTGAGCCTCTCAAGTACATGAGAGATTATCAGTAGTGTGCCACCTGCCCGGCTCATGGGTCTCTTGTAGCTGTGTTTCTTAAAACCGAGAAGCAGTGAGTGAAACGTTTTTCTTTTTCTCCCCTTCCTCTCTCCCTTCCTTTCTTTGTACTGAGAATTGATCCCAGGGTTTTGACTGACACATCCCCAAGCTCTTTTTTTTTTCCCCATGAGACAGGGTCTCTGCAGTTTGCCCAGGTTAGGCCTGAACTTGAGATCTTCCTACCTCCGCCTTCCAGTGCTGCAATCACAGGCGTGCACCACCACGCCTGGCTTGATTTTTCTTTTTTTAATGTTTTGAAGATTTTCATGGGTCTTGAATTTTAATTTTTAGAATAAAAGTTATGGGTGCTGTCAGAAATAAGGATGTTGGCCTATACTGGATATAAAGTAGACTTATTTCTCTTTGATAGCTGATCTTAGATGTCACATTTGTATTATGTGATCTGTACTTTTAGGCTGATAAACCTGTTTACCTTGTTTATGAATTACAGACACCGAATGCGGGGAGAGTCGTGATTCTGTTTTTTCATGTTCTGTTTTTAAATGTTCTAATATGACTGAAGTGAACTGTTGACTTTTACCCATATCCAAAGTATTCTTATCCTGCCTAACATGCATTGATGTATTTGTTAAGCTAAAGGTCAACCAGGAATATTTCATTGGTTCTGTGGTTTTTTTTAGATCCATGAGATGATCCGACAAGAAATTCTGGAGCAGGTCCTCAACAGGGTTGTTACCAGAGCTTCGGCTCCCATCAGTCACTTCTTAGGTATTGAACTTTTAAAGTCTGAACGTAGTTCTTCGGAATATTACCTCTTAAATACTGTAAAGATTTGGTCCTAGGATAGTACTGAATGATGCATTACCTTGAGAGACAGTGTCTTTGGTTATGAAGACAGTGAGGTGTCAGTCCCCTTCCATCGGCTTTGGTGGTCAGTTGGGATGGAGCGTTTAACTGTGAACCTCCGTTTGGCATCAGCAATCTCTGCATCTCTCAGCACTTCTCAGATGGGTGCTGTCCTTCTGCCACTGTAACCCAGACACTCAGAAGCCAGCCCTTTTCTTCTTGGTAACTTCTGAATGTGCTGTTTATAGCACATATCTCTTATTGTCTAAATCCAACAGTGTGCACAATTTCCCTAGAACTTTTTAGATAGCTTCTTATGCTGCCTGTGACGGCTTTTTTCTTTCTCCTTTAGTGGTAACTTTTATGTCTTCTACCCTTGGTGAAGTTCAACACTTACAGTAGCACATATTCTACTCCCCCGACCCTTTTCAGTTTTACTAAGTTATAGTAAAATTGAAGTATAATCTTTGTATTTAAAGTGTAACAGTGTAATTTATTTTGATGTTATATACTTGTGAGGCCATTGCCACAGTCAAGATGAATATATATGTCACACACAGGTGCCTTCTGTTGTCATCCCTGCCTTCTTGCCTTCTGCCATCTCGTTTGGTCTGCTTTCTGTCGTTATACATTTATATATGGAAGGATGCTGGGGACTAATCCAGGACTTTTTGCATGCTAAGCACATACATACTCTACCATGGAGCTATACTTCCAGCCCTTAAATGCCATTTTAAAAATTTCATGCAGATGGAATAATAACAGTACACTTTTTCTGACCTCTTTAACATAGTGTCATTCTTTTGAGAGATTTATCTGTGATCGTTATGAACATTAATATAGTTAGTTGGTTCCTTTGTGTTATATTAATCTAATACAGAGCCACAACTTCACCTGGGGATAATTCCCTTATTTCTGACTTTTCACTATCACAATAGGTGCTGTGCTTTGCATGGTGGTACACACATAGTTGAGCATGCAGGAGACTGAGGCAGGAGAATTGCTGAGTTCAAGGCCAGCCTGGGCTGCATAGGAAGACCCTGTCTCAAAACAACAAAAGACATTCATATATAAATCTTCTTTCTCCTGGGAAAATACCTAGTAGTAGACTGGATACATTCTGTAGTAGATACATGTTAAGTAGTTTAAAAACTCTCCTAAAGCGATGGTACCATTTGATACTCTACCAGCATTGTTTCTGATTGCTCTACATTGTCACCAGTTCTTAACACAGTTTTTATTTTGGAGGGATTTGTTTTGAGACAGATACTCATTGTAGTTAAGACTAGCCTCAAACTCATAGTAATCCTCCTGCCTCTGCCTCCTGAGTGCTAGGATTGCAGGTGTGTGCCTCCATGTTTGGCCCTAAATGTTTTTTTTAACGTTAGGCATTTTGACCAAACAACTTGAATTTTGGTGGATGTTAAATCAATCTCTAGTTTGGAATCTTTTTGGGGGGGGATTGAACTTGGACCTTGTGCTTGCCAGGCAGTGCACCACTGAGCTATATCCCTCGCCCCAGTTTAGGATCTTAACAGTATTGAATCTCTTACTCAGGGGCACAGGGTAGCTCTCTATTGAGGCAACCCTGTAAATTTTTGCTATAGGATTTTGTAGTTTTCATTGTGTGGGTCTTGCATACGTTTTTGTCAGGTTTTTTTGTGTGTGTGTGCCAGGGATTGAACTCACGACCTTGTGCTTGCCAGGCAGGTGTTTATGCTACTGAGCTGAATTCCTGGCAAAACCCAGCATTTTGTGACCTGCAAAATTTTATATTTCCAAGACCGTATGTACGTAATACTGGAACTCAGCCATTCGTGCTCCTGGATTTGTGTGAACTCTTGCTCCCCAGTGTACCAGCAGAGCTGGGTAGCTGGGACATACATCAGTACAGTCTCTGAAGCCTGAAGGGTTCACTTTCTGGCCCTTTGTAGATAAAGTTTGCTGACTCTGGTCTGTTATATTAACCTGGATAATTATCCTTTGCTTCCTCTTTCTTCTTAATGTTTCAAGTTTCCTTTTGCTTGTGGGAAGGATAGAAATAGTGCTATTCAGATTATCTGTATCTCGTAGTTAACTTTGGCAGTTTCTGTGAAGGAATTTGACCATTTCATCTAAGTTACTAACTTGATTGCCATAAAGTTCTTCAAAGTGTTCCTTTTAATGTGTCTAGGATCTGTGTCATTCTCCTGATTAGTCTGGCAAATTTATTGATTTCATTGAAATTTGCAACCATCCTTTAGCTCTATTGAATATTTCTGTTGATATCTGCTTTATTTGTTTGCTTCCTTTCTTCTTCTTGCTTTGAGTTTAGTGTGCTCTTTCTTTGATTGAAATTTTTGGTCATTAATTTGAGACTTGTCTTTCTCTCTCTTTTTTTTTTCTTTTTAGGCACCAGGAATTGAACTCAGGACCTCATGCGCCACTGAGCTAAATCCCTGGCTCGTTTTTTTTTTTTTTTTTTTTTTTTTTTAACAACACAAGCATGAAACTAATTTTTCCACTAACTATTTATTCTTTAACCCAGAAATGTGTTATTGTCCAAATATTTAAATTTTTTTTTCTCTTAAAATATCTTTCTGGCTGGGTATGGTGGTGCACCCCTGCAATCCCAGCACACAGGAGGCTGAGGAAGGAGGATCATTGCAAGTTTGAGATCAGCCTGGGCTACACAGTGAGCCAAAGGCCAGCCTGAACTGTATAGTGGTTCTCAAAAAGACAAAAAAGGGTATCTTTTTGTTACTAATTTCTAATTTGTTTCTAATACTGTTTCTAATTTGTGATCAGAGATTTTACTTTCTATCATTGATTCTCTCCAATTTATTGAGCTACAGATTTCTAACTGGTTTCCCAGTCATCTTTGCTATCTGCAGCAGTTCAGCCTGCATACCAGCACCAGATTATTTCATACACTAAATTACCGTTCTGTGACTCTGAATTCATCGGTATGTTCAATTATCAGCTCTTTATCCTGGAACTTCAAGTCTTTGACAGTTTGATTCCAGCCTGCTTATCCCATTTATCCCCAAGTATGTATTTTTCTGAATCCTTCACCCCATTTCACTGAGCCCCCATCATCCTCTGAATGTGTCATTCTTATTCTTACCTTTCTTGTGGTTTTATTTATAGCAGATCTTTCCACTTAATTGTACATTTAAATGGTACTCATCTTTCAGAAGCCAGTTTAAATTCCTTCTCATGCTTTCCTAAAGTACACAACTCTTAAATGATGTTGTTTGCTTTGTTTGTTTATATGTTTGTTTTTGGGACGGATCTCATTATATAGTTTAGGCCTGCCTTGAATACCCTTCTGTTTTGAGAATCTATTTAAACTCTCATTAATTGGGAATAAGAGTGAACGCCTATAATCCCAGGAGGCTGAGGCAGGAGGATCCCTGAGAATTGGAGGCCAGCCTGGACTACACAGTGACACCCTGTCTCAAAAATAAGCAAATAAAACAAAACCCAAAACTCTCTATCATTTGGTAGGTGGTAAATGTTTGGAATTATTAAATATTTGATATTACTCTGTAAAATTTTAATTTTTTTACAGTGGTAGTTTTTTGTTTTGTTTTTTGCTTTTAACTCAATTATTAGAATTCTCGAAAGAAGAGACCCATGTGTTAGGCTTTATATATTCCTAATTGATTCAGATTATGTTTACACATAATAAAAATTTTCAAATATTCTTTGATTTATTTTAGTGTGGAAATAGGAGATAATGTGGTATTTGTTTGGGCCCTATAGTAAGTTTCTTTCTTTCTTTTGACAGGTTTTTGTGTTGTTTTGGGGTTCTTAGTTTTCTGTTTGTTTTGTTTTGTTCTGTTCCAGAATTTTTAATGTTTTTATTTTGAGATAGTTTTTGCTCAGTTGCCTAGACTGGGCTTGAACTTCTTGCCTTAGCCTGAGTTACTGAGATTACAGGCCACTGTGCCTGGCTCTTTTAGACAGTTTAGTTTTCAAAGTCTTGTGCTATCAAAAAATGCTAAACTCTCCTGGTTACATTCACTGAAGAGAATGTAGGTATAGTTAGAAATTTTTATTGCACTGAATTTGACTTGAGGAAACAAAGCTTTTTACCATTTGTTTCTCCATATTTATTTTAAAGTCTTTAATTACTTGAGGCAGCTGAGTATCAATTCTGTTTTACAGACTTGCTTTCGAGTGTCATCATGTATGCACCCTTAGTTCTTCAGAGCTGTTCTTCTAGAGTCACAGAAACTTTTGACTATTTGTCCCTCCTGCCCCTTCAGACTGTACAAGGGCTGCTTAAAGCAGTACAGGTAAGTCTTCTGACACCACAGCCAGCTTGCCAAAGTCAGTGTACTTGTCTGATGGAAAACTGCTGCATTTCTCTTTTTTTATTAGATACATCTTTATAAATATATATGCCTAATAAATCCTTTTGAGTCTGGAAGATAAAACCTCGTATTAAAGGGGAAAGAGCACTAACTAGACTGTTTCCCAAGTTGACCCCTCTTCACTGCACAATTCTTTGTCCTTTAGCTCATTTCAAGTTAGTGAAGTAATTGAAAGTCCTGTGAAAATTACTGAGTACAGTGGGTTTACAAGACATTTGCAGCAGTTTCAATGTGTTCTTCAGTGTAATGAACATTGAAACATGTCTGGAAAGTGGAACCAGAGTCCTTTATAGAAGCCGAATGCTAGCAGTACTGAGTAGAAATGAGTTGACATTAATAAGCAAATTTACCTGTTATTACGCACTGAATTTTCTTCCTGCAGCCTCTTCTTAAAGTCAGCATGTCAGTGCGAGACTCCTTGATACTGGTCCTTCGGAAAGCCATGTTTGCCAGGTATAGAGCATTCCTTGAGATCATAGGAAATTACTACTTCTGATGTTGGGCTAAAAGATTTCTCTGCTGTCCCCAGTGCTGCCTGTTCACAGTGACCATGCAGATTTCTAACCCAGCAGAGCACATTCACAAGTAAGGCATTATGCTAAATGCCTTATGCGCTGTTTTCATTTAGTCTCCAGGGCAACGCTGCAAAGGGAAAGAATTATAATTCCCAATTTCCAGATAAGAAAATTGAGACTTAAAGAAGTTTGGTGACTTCAGAGGTCAAACAGTAGTTGATTGTGAAAGTAATTGAATGTCAGAGCTTCTAATTTGAAGTACTGTGCTGTACCACGCAGAGTCAGCTTCAGGGAAAAACTGCATTGCCAGATTCTCTGACACTTGAACTGGCAACAGCACCAAAGGGAAAGCACTTTAGTTAGGAAGGATATACTTAAAAAGCTCATCTTAGACCATGGACTAGTGGCTAGTTAGGTTTCTTTTTGGAGCCCGTCCAGTGCCTCCTGACTTTCTTTATTTCATGGTATAAAAGGTAGGGGTGATAATACTGTCTCCTAACAATAAAACGAGACAGTAACATGTGGACACCGTTTGTTATTTTCAGGATAGAATAGCCCTGTTAAGGTCACAGTGACCGTATCACAATATATTTGTGAATATCCAGAGTAACAACCAGTAAGTAGCCATGTCGTTCTCTCTGTTCTAGAAATGATGGCTTGCTTTTATCCCTAGAGGCATAGCTGCTGGGCCAGGATTGTGTGTTGTAGCACTGGTAACGTGAATCAGTAGTGGAGCCTCAGCCGGCAGATGACGGTGTCGTTTTCCTGGGTAGAGGGTTTTCGTGTTGCAGAGCACTGTGGTGCTGGGTGAAGGAAGGGAGCTGTGGAGCGGAGTGCACCTGCAGGCACATTCCTGTGCTCTAAGGCACTGTAGTCTCATCCCCCAAAGACTCAAGCAGGATAAGGCTCAGTACAGATAGGGAATCCTGACATGAGGGAGATATTAAATCCGTTGAATCCCTGTACTGCTAATCCATCTGAACAGTTGATGCTTATTTCAAACATATAAATTCAGTTTTGTGTTGTGTTCCACTGTTTATACATACACTTTGTAGGGACTAATGGAATTTTTGTGCAGATTCTTGTGAAATTAGTGATGTTCAGTAACTTTCCTGTGTATTTCTGAGCCAGACAGCTTAATGCCCGAAAGTCTGCAGTTGCTGGGTTTTTGCTGCTCCTGAAGAACTTCAAAGTCTTCAGCAGCCTGTCATCCTCTCAGTGCAGTCAGTCTATTGGCGTCAGTCAGGTAAGGAGTGTTCGCACTGGCATTGATAAGGGGGCAAACACACAAGTCATTTTCTTATATTCCTGTTACGTTGTGAGAATGATCTGGAAACTGAGAACTTCATGATGATGATGATGATGATGATGGTGAGTGCAGTGGCCACTAGCCTCAATGTGACTGTGAAACTAAACACTTCATTAAAATGGGGCCAGTCCAGATTGAGTTGTGTTGTGTGTATATAAATCACATTTTAAAGATTGAGTGTGAAATTAAAAAATGTAAAATATCTGTTATTATTTTGGTTATGTTTGGGTTAAATATTAAAATTTATTTCTCCTATTAAATTGTGTTTTATTTTATGACTACTAGAAATTTTTTAAATCATATATGTGGCTTGCATTTATGGCATAATTGCTACCTTTTTATTCAATAGCACTGTGCTGTCCAACCCTACTGAAGAGCTTTATACTTGTTACCTCATTTAATCTTCACAGCAGTTCTCTGAGGATACATACTATTATACCCATTTTAAAAATAAGTCAGTGGGCTGGGTGTGGTAGTGCACACCTCTAATCCCAGCATGTGGGAGGTGAGACGGGAGATCACTGTTGAGTTCAAGGCCAGTGTGAGTTCTAAGAATGGCCTGAACTACATAGCAAGACTGCCTCGGAAAACCAAAAGAACTCCCAAAAGCCAGTTGACTTACTTTATATGTGCATGTCTAACAGTTGTAATCTAGGGAGTCAAAACTTTTTACAATAATTTGATGATCTAGGCTTTGGAACAATAAAACTGTCTTCACAATTTAAACTATGTTTTGTAGCTTGATGGAGCAGTGAAATTGTGTTCATGATGTAAATGGCACTATTACTATTTGGATTTACCCTACAGTTTCATTAAAAATTCTTTAGTATACTAGTGTAACTGTATAACTTTTATCTGTAACATATATATAACACAGATTATGACTCATTCTGGGTATCAGGCCAGGGATATAGTTCAGCCGCTCAGCACCTCCCTGACAAGTGTGAGGTCTTGAGTTCAATCCCTGGTACCAAAAAAAAAGCTCAGATGGACTGGGAAGATAGCTCAGCAGCAAAAGCATCTGCCTGTCAAGTGCAAGGTCCTGGAAAAAAAAGATCAGTAAGGATTTGGGAATTCTTGTTGGTGTTTTGTGTTTGATTTTGAGACAGGGCCTTACTAAGTTGCCTAGGTTCATCTCAAACTTGTGACCTTCTGCCTCGGCCTCTGGAGTAACTGGGATTATAGGCATGTGTTGCTGTGTGTACCCAGTACAGTTTTATTTTAAGTCAAACAAAGGATGTTCTTTGTTGGTTCATTTCTGAACAAAAGTATGTCTATCTTTAAGCCTTTGGAATCGGTGGTAGTAAAGACTTGGGTTCTGTTAGGAATTGAAAGTATATAAGGAAGTATCTAATAAAGTGATCCTAGGGAACTGGCATTGTCAAGGAACCTTTAAAGAACAGGGAAGAGTTTGTTTGTTAAAATGCTTGAAAATTTTTATTCTAAAACAGAATGTGGTGTGTTTCACCGCATGGCAATGATAGTGTCTGCCACAGTCCTGGGTTTCAGCATAGGAAGGCTAAGTCTAATAAGTTTCTTTGACCAAAGACAAAGGCTCATTTTCTTCCTCTGTGGAAATTACTTTGGTAAACTCGACAGGAACTGGCTTCTCTTTTTCTCAGGTTCATGTGGACGTTCACAGCCGTTACAAGTCTGTTGCCAATGAAACTTTTTGCCTTGAGATTATGGATAGTTTGAGGAGATGTTTAGGCCAACAGGCTGATGTTCGATTCATGCTTTATGAGGTAAGTCAGTAAAGTGGAAGAAATGTGCCCTCTGTTAACATTCTTTTTTATGTTAAGTTTTTTTCTAACTATAAAAGTATGGTAGTTGTCTCCTTATACGGTTAGGACCAGTAGGTTGTGATAGTGAGTCAAAAAGGTACTGTAATTGTAAGTAATACTTGATACTTTCCATATTTTAATTAGAAATATTTAAATATGCTACTAATTTGCCAGACTTTTGATTTAGGATCAAGTTTGTTGTATGTAACTTCCTGTCTCATAGGCCATCTCCGAATTGTATTGCTTCTGGTTACATTTTTTCTAAAGTCGTATAAAAACTTCCAACACACTTCAGATACAGAGTTGACACAGAAACCTTTTAGGAGGGTTCAGCACCCCTTTTTGATTAATTTTCTCACCTTGAATTCATCAGAAATTATTTGTAGAGTCTTCTTCAATTAAGTCTTTCCAAAATATTCAGCTTAGTTTTTATAAAAACAACTTTGCTTTTTTGCAATTTATTTTCAGGTTGCTATAGAATATCCACATGGGTCACATAATAACCATCCAGTTAGGAAAAATTGGGGATAAATACAGCTACTACTTCTGATTAGTGTGTTAGCTCACCCTGCGGGATCCGAGTGCATGGTCTTGGAGGACATGCTACTGTTTCTAGCATTTACTATGTTGTTTATTTCAGCATTTGTATTTCACAGAGTGAAGGAAAGCATTAGATAATCTAATTGGTAGATTAAATGGAGACTATTGCATTGTAATAGAGAACATACTAAAATATTTTAAAAGTATTCTACCATCAACATATACATATTTATGCAAAACTGGAATAAGATTTATATTTTATCTTTATTTTCCAACTTCATTAAATTTTCTTGACCATGTAGTTTTTAATTTCAAATGATGAATAGTGATTTAAAAGTTTATTGTGGAGTATTTTTGTTGTTCCTGGGTTTTCACTATGACTGATGTTTGAATGACCATAGTATAGGCCCTCAGCCTATAACATTAGCCTCTTGGTGCCCTTTTGCAAGCACTGAAATGGGGTTAAGGGATCAGGGCTAGGGAATCCAACAAACTCGAGGCCTTGCACATGTTATGAAGATGCTATACCAGTGAGCCAGTCACTTTTTAAGTGATTAAAAATTTTTAAGTGATTAAAAATTTCCTGATACTCCATTATGATAAAATCTCCCAGAAACTGGCCAGAATAGGATTAGGAGGCAAGTTCCTCATTCTAATAAAGGGTATTTGTGAAACCACATGTAATATAAATTGTGAAAGAAAAAATGCTTTCCCCTATGTTCAGAAACAAAGATACTTGTTCGCAGCTCTTCAGCATTTTAGGGTCTACCTAGCTGATGCAATAAGACAAGAAAAATATACACAAGCATATAGATTGAAAAGAAAGAAGTAATATCAAAAAATTATCAAAATGAGTTTAGCTGTTAAGGTTACAGGATGTAAGATCAGTAACCATGCAGAAATCAATTACAGTTCTATGTGCTACCATTGAATAATTAGAAATTGAAATAAAATATTTAAAATAAATAGAAAGTAAAATAGTTAAGCATAAGTCTTGACTGTTACAGGGCAAAGTACAGTGATACCCCAGTTATTAAATGGCTCCAAGCTTGAACTTTATACTACTTGAACAGCAAAGTTCAGAAAAATCAGCTCAGCATTTGTAACTTTGCTGCATAGTTGAACCAAAAACATGGCTTGAAAAACCTGTACTGGTAAAGAGTGAGTCAAGCAGCCGCTTTGGCCGTGGACACAAAGGGGTGACTCTTCAGTATAAGCACTGCTCTCACCCATGCAGCATACAGTGTTTGTGTTACAGCATTTGTCACTGTACTTCTTTATTTGTTTTTGCACATTATATGCATAAAGTAACCATAACGATGGCTTCAAGGAAAGTTAGTGTAACAGCAGTGAAGCTAAGAGCAAAATTGAAACATGGTAGAATTAAATCATTGCAAAATTTGTTAAAATCCTCAAGAAATGAATTTATGACTAATTTTTGGACCAGTTATTTGGCTTTCCATTATTTCTTAAAGGAAAATTATGTTTAGTTCTTGAACTTTTCTGAGTTTGCTCATGAATTTGGAATGAACTGAGTTCAGCAACCAAGGCATCCCAGTACTCCAAAACCAGAGTGATCACGGAGAGATCTAATTTTAGTTTAGATACGTAATCTAAACTTTCTGCATTGTTTCTCCCTCTAACAAATGTGGTTTCCATTTTTATCGACAAACTGAGAATAAGATAAAGAAACAGCTCATTTATTGATTTGATTTCTCCTAGGGGTTCTATGATGTTCTTCGAAGGAACTCTCAGCTGGCTAATTCAATTATGCAGACTCTGCTCTCACAGGTAAAATATATTTTTATGGGTAGCACAGGGAAATCAGATAGTGAGGTACTGAAAGGTGATTGATGTTTTCCAGACTTTTCAAAATATAAAATTATTTCCACCCAGTACACTGATTCTTTGTAAACATGTTTGGTAATGCTATACTATTCTGGTTTTATTTCAGTCATCTCTAACTGCCTACCATGTTGTCATCATCTAACTGCTGTCCCTGTGAGTTAGCAGTCAACATGTTATGTATAAGGACACTGAAGAATCATTTATGTAGAGGCTCTCAGCAGCTTTATCTGTTATATTTCTGGAAAAAAAAATCTAGAACAAGTACAGTAACATACTGAAATGTGTTCTTTCCAACTGACAGATAGATGCATGATTTAGGTCATTTTCTATATTTCTAGTTTTTTAAAAAGTTTTTGCATTATGAAATACTTCAAAGGACAATCAAGATGGGAAAAATTCAGCTGGAGAATATCTAACAAAAAAATTTCATTTCCAGTATTTATTCAGGAAGCATATTTTTAAGCAGTTTTATTTACATAACATATAATTTTTATTGTTATGAACCAGAAGGGTTTGTCTAGACCCTTAATCCATTTTGTTAGAGATGGAAGCAAGCTCACTCTCCCACACACCTCCTCTCTTGCCCTTTTTGCCATTGTTTCATGATAATTCTAAAAAAAGCTCCATTTGAAATTAAGATCTCAGATATGTGCAAATTATCCTTTGCTATCCAGAAAGCTTTTTACTGGGACTTGGTTTTGATCTTGTGTAAAATTATCTATATTCTTATGTTTTTTTATATATATTCCTATGTTTAACAAGAATAAAAATTACACTCAATGGTATAGAGCAGTCAACTTATGTTAACATACAGACCAATACAATTCTGCTGACTTGAAAAGAGGAGAAAATAAATAATATTTTTCAGTTCTATTGTATGCCAAGATGTGTTTGAAACACTTTATGGTCATGTTGAATCCTTGTTTTGTTTTGTTTTTTGAGTCATGTTTAATCTTTAGATAGCATTCACATGAACAGTATAATTATTTTTCAAATGAGAATCAAGGAATGGATAACTATCAAAGTCAGTGTGAAAGGTGGTACTAGTATTTTGAACTCAAGGCAGTCTAATTTGAGCCTCTGTTACTACCAGGCTTTACTGAAAATGCTGATTGCCTGTGTAAGTTTAGAAATTAATAGGGTAGTATGATAAAATGAAATAAAGACAGCATTTATCATTACTTTGCCTAAATAAGGGCAAGAGGACATAGATGAACCAAAGCAACGTAAATTTTGCTGTCCTATTCTTTGAACAACTGGGCAATGTATGTTAGAAGACATTAGATATTGAAGATACCATTAGCTTGACCAACTGAAAAAATGACAAATATTCTTAAGCTGTAATGCTTTTTCCCCTTACTGTGTACAGTTAAAACTATACTATGAGCCAAAACCTGACCTGCTGCCTCCTCTGAAATTAGAAGCTTGTATTCTGGCCCAAGGGGATCAGATCTCATTACAAGAACCACTGGTAAGCCTTTAACTGCTTCTATACTTCAACCATTTTGTTTACTGTTAACACTAAGGTTGATCTTCAGAAAAATACCTTTCCCTGTGAAACTGTTTCTGTTTCTTCCAAGGTTTTACTTATAAATCTTTTCTACTTAATTCTTTATTGTTGTTTTGTTTTGTTCTGTTTTTGATAGTGGAATCAAACATGTAACCTTGCATTTGCCAGGCAGAAGCTGTACCACTGAGCCATGTCCATGGCCCTACTTACCATTTTAGACCCATTAGTGCCTTTGCTTATTGGTAAGCTATCTTCATATTAGCACTTTATAAATCGTGATATTCACCACCTCTCTGTGGAGCATCTTTTTTTTTTTTTTTCTTGTCTTTTTTCCTTTTTATCGGTACCGGGGATCGAACTCACGACTGCCTGCTTGCAAGGCAGGCGCTTATGCCACTGAGCTAAATCCCCAGCCTCTCCCTGTGGAGCATCTTGCCTTGTATTAATGGATCTCCAATTCTATACACTAAATGCCAAATGGCTGTGTCACCTAAGAACAGATGAACCCAGAGATCTGCCTCCTCAATCTAAAGGGAAATACATGATTTAGGCTGAGAATTGGCACTGTTGCACCTTCAGGGAATCTTGAACAGGTTATTTTTTTCTATTCTTATTATTTAGTTTCAGAAACACAAGCAAAACGACAAAAACTGAAACTCCCCACCCTAAGTGACTTAGAACTCATGGCAGGTGAGGTGGGAGGGAGGAGTGTTTGAGTTGTCCTATCCTGTCTTTCCTTTGTGCCTTCTGTGCTAGGAGATATCCCAGCTTAGATGTGAGGTGCTGTGTTTGTCTCCCAAAGAGTCCTTCACCATATACCCATATCTTTAGAATGACCCTGGGGCTCTGGAGCTAGAGATTGTGAACTTCATGCCTTATGTAAAATGAAAGACAGCACTTCTGCTGTCACGTTCTGAACTGCCATCTGCTACCTGTGAGGCTGGCTCCTTTGGGAAAGGTTTAGAAAACACACCATTGTTAGTTAAGTTGCTAATTCAGATGAACTTCATTTATGATATTAACAAATAACTTAAACCTCATCTATAAGGATTTTTTGCTGAGTATCGTTTCATAGATTGTCCCTTAACATTTAAGAATATTATTACTTATTTAAGGTATTGTTTTCTACAGGATTATCTGCTGTGTTACATTCTGCATTGCTTGACCTGGTATAAGAGCAGAGTGCTGCCCCTCCAACAGGGAGATGAGGAGGAGGAGGAGGAGGAAGACGAGGGATTCTACCAAGAACTCGATGATATGTTGGAGTCCATTACTAATAGAATGATTAAGAGTGAGCTGGAAGACTTTGAACTGGTAATAGCGAAGTCTTTAGGTATATCGAGTCAGGGAGTTTTAGTAGCTTATTAATTTTTTATCTTGTGTCTTTAGGATAAGTCAGCAGATTTTTCTCAGAATACTGGTACTGGCACCAAAAACAATATCTGTGCATCTCTTGTGATGGGAGTCTGTGAGGTTTTAATAGAATATAATTTCTCCATAAGTAATTTCAGGTAAGGTATTGTTATGACTGCACTTAACAGTTTGTTGAATACTCCAGTATCTATATATATAGAAGAGGCTTTTTAATTCTAGCAATATGTTAGGTGTTCCATAGACCACAGGTGATAATGTCTCTTAAATGGATACCTTGCCTAAAACCAAACCATGCTCTTTCCACTAGAAAAACACCAAAGCTTAGTTACCTCTTTAGCAGTATTCCATTTATTCAAAATTCCCCAGATTCTGATTCAAGTACTCCTGATTTTTTGAGTATTCCAGGTTTTAATAGAATTTTTCTATTAGTGTTAATATTGGACTTTCATGCTCTGCCTTGACTGGTATAAATAAGGAAAGATGAAAGATGTGATAGATCACTGTGATCTGGGAATGCTGTTAATCATTTTTAATGTTATATGTAATATATAAAGTACAGCATTAAAAATATTGTGCGAGACGTGGTGGCACACACCTGTGATCATAGCACTCTGAGGTGCTGAGGTAAGAAGACCCAGTGAGGCCCATCGGGGCAGCTTAGCGATTCAGTGAGCGCCTGTCTCAAAAAGTGAAAAGGGGGCTGGAGAGGTAGCCCAGCATGGGGGTCCTGGGTTCTGCCCCAGTGCTAGAGGAAAAAAGATTGTGATTTCCATATTACTGTCTGTAAAAGTAAGCCACGATATTCCGATGATTGACCTTGATACCTCATTTTTCTTTCGCACAGTAAGAATAAATTTGAGGATGTCCTGAGCTTGTTTATGTGTTACAAGAAACTGTCCGATATCCTTAATGAAAAAGCTGGTAAAGGCAAAGCTAAAATGACCAACAAGACACGTGATAGTTTTTGGTCCATGAAGTTTGTGTGTGATCTTCTCACTGCTCTTTTCAGGTAAGGTTCTGTTTGCAAGGAGGATAGCAGCGGGGCAGAGATGACATTGCCTGCCCAATTTCACTTGGACCACCCACGTTTAGAGGCTCAGTTCTTACCAGATACTCAGTAAGAATATAGGAAGTGGTGTGGTTGGGTTGGGTTTGATTTTGTTTTTTTGAGACAAGGTCTTGTTCCATAGTCCAGGCTGGCCTTGAACACTCTGTGGTGGCCTCAAATTCATGGCGCTCCTCCTGCCTCAGCCTCCTGAATGCTGAGATCACAGGAGGCACCACCACGCCCAGTTGTCAGGAGGTTTTAATGTTCTTAGAATGAAAGTAGGACAGTCGTGGGTCAGCATTTAAAGAGGTACCTCAAGTTACTAAGGATGGGTAGGAACTGGAGTAATGAATGAAAAGAGAGGGATCAATTCCAGTAAAGGGTTGTAAGAAAAGCTACCTAAATAGTTTGAACACAACAGATTAAAAAGAAAGAAAGGAAAAGGAAGGCAACCAAGAAAACTAAAAGACTGCCCCTGAACTTCTATCGAAGTGCAGAGGACTGGGGAGGGCCGAGCAGACGAGGTGAGGCCGAGGATGGCTGTGGAAGTCCGTGGACTGCCTGGAAAGCCTGCTGTTTGGTTCTCCGCTGCTGCTCTTCTGAGCAGTGCCTAGAAAACCTAATTTCAGACCCAGATACAGGACCATGAGGGAATGTTGCTTGTTTCGTTTTGTTTTTCTCTCTCTAGGGATAATACCCAAAGCCATGAAGAGAGCCTGTCTGTCCTCAGGTCTAGCAATGAGTTCATGCGCTGCGCAGTGAATGTGGCCCTGCAGAAGGTGCAGCAGCTAAAAGAAACAGGGCACGTGCGTGGCCCTGACGGCCAGAACCCAGACAGAGTCTTCCAGAACCTCTGTGACATGACGCGGTGAGCCACTCCCACACTCAGAAACCGCTTGCTTGTGTGCTTTCCCCAAGAAAAGAAATTGGGGATGAGAATAGAACTGATTTATTGAAAGTGAGACAAGATTATGCCATGCGCCTGTAATCCTAGGAGCCTGGCAAGCTGAGATAGGTGAATCACAGAGTCGAGCCCAGCAAGGACAACTTAGTGACTTAGCAACACCCTGTCTCAGAATTAAAAATAAAGGCTGAGGACGAAGCTCAGTGTGAGGGCCCTGGGTTAGGGGTATAGGGGCAGTGAAATTGCAATCACTGGTGTTAAGTCTTCTTTCTAGTTTTGCTTTGGTGTGGTTATCACTAAATATTTAGTAGAGTGTCTAAAATGAAAAGATTGACCACACCAGAGTGTTGCCATAATTGTGGTGTGGAAGAATTTGAGCTCCTACACTGTCAGAATGTAAATTGATATAACCATTCTGGAAAAAAATGTAACAATTTTCTTTTACTAGCTATGTTTGTGCTATATAATATTTACACATCATGGGGTATTGGTGACAACGTCTTAAAATGTTATACAACTAAATAATCTGCTCTTAGCCAGGTATGGTGGCACATGTCTATAATCTCAGCATTTGGGAGGCTGAAGCAGGAGGATCACTGAGTTCAAGACTCAGCTACAAAGTGAGTTCAAGGCCAGCTTGAACAACACAGTGAGACCCTGTCTCAAAAAGACACCCCCCCCCCCGCAAAGCCTGCCCATATTCCTTTTTGGTATTCACCCAAAAAGAAATTAAAGCAGCTGTCCATATATTTAGCCCTGTACGCAGAGGTTCGTAGCATCTTTACTTGTAATAGCAAAATTCAGAAAAAACAAAACAGACACATGAATAAACTGGCAAATGGACAGGCTGTGGTACAGTCAGCCATAAAACAGAGTAGACCGACCCACGGAACAAGGAGGGACTCTCACAAGCATGTACTAGACAAAGAGAGCAAGGCTCAAAAGGTTATGGAGGGAATGATGCCACTTGTTTTTTTCTGCCCAGTATTGGGGATTAAATTCAAAACCTTCACACTGAGCTATCTCCAGCCCTTTTATTTTTTGTTTTGAGAGAGGCACCAAGTCACTTCATTGTCCAGACTACACTCAAATTTGCCATCTGCCTGCCTCACCACCCAGAGTCCTAGATATTGGGTGCGCCACCACACCTGGTAAATGGCACCACTTTTAAATGATAGTTTGTAAAAAGTGTCACTACAGAGATAGAAATTAGATTGTTGATTGTTTGGAAATGGGAATAAAGGCTTGATTACCAGGGAACACCAAGGAACTTTTGGAGTGAGGGAAGTATCTTGAGAGGAGATTTCAGACCTGTGTATTTTAAAAAATTCACAGACCTTTTCACTTGCAGGATACAAAGTTGACTCTCTATAAATTTACCTTAAGGAGCCTGCCTCTAGAAATAAATTTCTTGCGGGCATGGTGGTGGACTCTGTAATCCCAGCACTCGGGAGGCTGAGGCAGGGGGATCATTGCGAGTTCAAAACCAGCCAGGGCTATAAAGTTCAAAACCAGCCAGGGCTATAAAGTGAGCCCAAGGGCCCCCTGAACTGCATAGCGAGACCCTGTCTCAAAAAGACAAAAAAAGAAGAAAGAAAGATGTTTCTTGCTCCATTTCAGGGTCTTTTTGTGGAGATACACTTCAATTCCTACTTCTGTGGAAGAGTCGGGAAAGGAGAAGGGAAAGAGCATCTCGCTGCTGTGCTTGGAGGGTCTGCAGCAGATCCTCACTGCTGTGCAGCAGTTGTATCAGCCCAGGACTCCCGAGTTCCTCAAGGCTCTAGGTAGGCATCTGCTCCCCCTCCCCGCTTCGATTCTCTTTTTCACCTCCTAGAGGACACCCAAGAGCTAGGGAGTGACAGCCAGTGGTCTCAGGAGTAAACTCAGGCATTTGCTGGGTGCATTTAACCACAAATAGTGACTGGAAAATGGAGTATAGTATTAAGAAGTTGCAGAATTTGAGCTAGGCATGATGGCACTTTGGGAGGCTGAAACAGGCAGATTGCAAGTTTGAGCTCAGATTGTATTATAGCAATTTAGTGAGACCTTGCCTCAAACTAGAAAAAAAGGGGGAGGGGCTGAGGATGTGTCTCAGGGTTTAATCCCTACACCCCCCACACACACAGGAAAGGGGAGGGGAAAGTGAGAGGGGAAGGAAGGGAGGAAGTTGTGGCATTTTAGAAATATACTGAAATCTGTCTTCATATATTTTGACTGTAAAATCTGTCTTCATATATTTTGACTGTAAAAGCCATTAAAGGTCCAAAAAGGAATGAGTCAGTTTCAAGGATAACAGTTCTTTTCTATTTCCAGAAGTCACCGGTAAGGAAGGAGAAGACGATGCGGAAGTCAGTGTTACTGAGAGAGCAGCGTTCCAGATCCGACAGTTTCAGGTGAGAAGCCTGGGCAAGCTGCTGTGCTGATCTGGACACTTGCAAAGGACAGACAGTGAGCAGGTTGCACAGGAAATCACTTTCCCGAGTCATGCCAGCAAGAGCACTTGGATCTCAGAATGAGAGGTAATGCATTCAAAAGGGCCCTAATGAGGCCATGGATTTGGCCACCCCAACCTGCAGAACTCATTCATTGTCTTCAAGAATCTCTGGCCAGGGATTTGCTCAGTGGCATAAGTGCCTGCCTGACAAGTGCACGATTGTGAGTTCAATCCTCAGTACCAAAAAAAAAGAAAAAAGAATCTCTGCTTGAGGTGACATAAAGAGACAACTCGGAGCCCTTCAAACTCAGAAATGGCTGCTGGTGTATATATGTAGCAGAAAATGAAAAGGACAATGCCCTGCTAAGCTTACATTATAGTAGGGAGAGACTGAGAAATAACAGAATACGTAGCATTTTGGTTGTTAGGGAATGTGTGTAGGGAATGCTGGGCTTGGGCATGGTCTACACCTTTGGCCAAGGGTCCACAGAGATGAAAACTGCCAGAAGTTGTGTGCCACTTTAGTCCTGATGTACATTGCACAGGGCCTTGGAGAAGAAAGATTTCATATTTTTAAGAACATTTGCAGCTTATACTTGAAAACAGAACTACTGTTCAGTCCAACTTTATGTTCACATTTTATCCTCTCAGTGATTTGGTGACTGAATTCTTTCTGTCCCGGTCTTAGGAATCTCTGGCCAGATGCCTCTTCTCCCTGATAAGAACATGTCTGCTCATGTGCCTGTGCATGCTTTCCTTTTTCAGAGGTCCTTGTTGAATTTACTTAGCAGTGAAGAGGAAGGATTTAACAGCAAAGAAGCGCTCCTCCTGATCTCTGTTCTGTCCACTTTGGCCAAGCTCCTGGAGCCTCTATCGCCTCAGGTCTGTGCTGCTCATTCATTGCATTTTAGCAATCCTCAGAAGGCAGGTGATACTGCTTTGCCAAAGTATGTGTTGGCAAATCCTCCTAAAATATAACATATTTAAAATATTATTTCATTATGTACCCAAGTTAAGTTTTTAAAAAAAAAACTTGTGGGTAAAAGGAAAAAAGTGTTTTTTCCTATATCATATTTCTACCATAACATACAACCACTTAAGGGCCAGAACATACTGCTTTTGTCTGGCTGCCATGAGCAGGAAATTGTAAACACTATAGAAAAAAACCTCATGCTTACGGTTGGTGTTTTTACTACTTTTTTTTTATAATCCCCTGCTGCTAGGGATTGAACCCAAGGCCTTCATAGAGAGCTGCATCTCAGGCCATTTTTTATTTTGACATAGGGTCTTACTAAATTACCCAGGCTGGGCAGTGTTGCCATCCTCCTGCCTCAGCTCCCAGAGTTCTGGGATTACATGGAGGTACCATCACTCACAGCTTGCCTTTGTAATCCAATCTTGATGTTTCCTAAGGTGAAAGCATGTTAATTATGAAGAAGGATATCCAGCAAATAGACTTCTCAATAAAGTTGTGTGGTACTGGTTTGGGAAGAGTTCAGTGAAGGATGATTAAGTCAGAAAGGAGGATCAGACAGGATGCAGACCCAGGACTTTGGGCCCTTAATGTGGACATGGACATCGAGAATCAAAGCGTGTTAATAATTCTCTTAAGTTTGGGTATATTTTTATGTTCTCATTACCACTTTAGGCACATATTTTGGAAGGTCATAAGCCCAGAGCTAAAGTCCAAGGACTCTTCTTCTAATAGCAGTTACCTTTAGCATGTTTCTTACTATCTGAATGATCTGTCCTTTAGTTTGTACAGATGTTATCCTGGACATCTAAACTTTGCAAGGAAAACAGCCAAGGTAAATAACCTTTTACATTTCCTAAAAGCTTCATATATAATCATCATCTCCAACCAGTTTTTAGAAAAGATAAGATACTCCCATTACACATTCACCAGAGTGATCAGCATAGAGAAGGCACATAATGGTTACCAAGTGTGGGCGAGAATGTAGAGCTGCTAAGTGTCTCGTTCACTGCTGGTGACAGTGTAAATTCATGGAACTGTTCGGCAGTATCGACCTGCTAAAACTAAACATACCATGACCCAGCAGTTGTACTGCCAAAGCAAATTTTGGCAAAATTTTGTGGAAGAATTCTCACAGCAGTACTATTTCAGTAGGTAAAAATCAACCCTGAGTGATGTGTACATCAGCAAAACGGATGAAGGAATTATGGTGCTCTACAGCTTTTTTTTTTTATATCAGGGATTAAACTCACAACTTCATGCTTGCCAAGAGGTGCTTATGCCACTGAGCTAAATCCTCAGCCCTAATTATGATGCTATAAAGTGGAAACCCACACAGCACCGCAAACAGACTGACTACACCTGCACATATCAACACGGAGAGGATTTCACAAACAATGCAAAACAAAAGCCAGGCATAAAAAAGCATATACCGTGTGATTCTGTTTAGATATACTTCAGAATCAGACAAAACTCATCTGTGGTGTTAAATATCAGGATAGCACTGTCTTTGGTGGGGTGGGAGGTAGGAGACTAATAATGTGCTAGATGTGATAGCTTGTGACTCAGTGTTGGTGACTAATAGTGGTGACTATTAGCTCTTTCTTGAGCTCATGGATAAAGGGGCCTGATTGCATGAGAGCTGTCTGGTTGCAGTATGCAGCACTGGAGCATGATGAGCTGTGTTCTGGCTACACACACACATGCACGCGCGCGCACACACACACACACACACACACACTCTTTCAGGACCTGAGTAGGTTATAATTTACCTTGAATTTTTTTCTTTCATTTCCATAGAAGATGCCTCATTTTGCAAGAGTTTGATGAGCTTGTTCTTCAGCCTGTATGCTATGGTTAAAAGTCCTGTCACCCTGCTGCGTGATGTGTCCCAGGATATCCACGGGCAGCTGGGAGACATAGACCAGGTACTGCAGCCCAGGTTGTCCTCTGGGAGCGGAGCTGAGGGCCCAGCCCTATTGGCTTTGGGTCTTACTTCTCTTTTCCTCCCCAGGATGTAGAGGTGGAAAAAACAAACCACTTTGCAATGGTGACTTTGAAAACAGCTGCCCCCACTATCTGTGTAAGTGCTGATCCCAGTCCATGAGAAACACATCATTTCTTCCGTTCTGCTTTGAGTTGTGAAGACTCAGTTGCGTAGTTTGTGTCCTGGGGCCTGGACCCCACCTGCAGAAGCCATGGTTCTGTTACCACAGCAGCTGCATGTAGTGGCTCATGCCAGGTATTCTTTTCTCTCACAGTTACTTGCTCTGAATCAAGCTGAGAAGGTCCTGGAAGAAGTAGACTGGCTAATCACCAGGCTTAAGCAACAAGTGAGCCAAGAAACCCTGTCAGGTAAAATGTCTTTAGGTGGCGCTCCAGGAATTGTGATGAGGGCAGAATCTAAGTTGGACTCATGAAGGTATAGAGCCCTTGAGCTAGATTCCTTATTATTTTTGAGCTAAATTCTGATGCGATGAAAGAAGGAGAAGGTAGTATGGTTTGTGGCGGCGTGATTGTTGATTCACTCTGCATCACGAACGCTCTTTTCTGTATCAGATTTCTAGTTGATAGTATTTGGTTAATGTCTATTTTCTTTACTATTAACTAGAAAATACAACTGGTTGAAATATACCAATATTGTTTCTCTTCAGAAGAGGCCTCTTCTGGAGTAACCCTACTAAACCATCCCACTGAGAAAGCCATCATCATGCAACTGGGGACGCTTCTGACATTTTTCCATGAGCTGGTGCAGACAGCCTTGCCTTCAGGCAGCTGTGTGGACACCTTATTGAAAGACCTGTGCAAAATGTACACCACCCTCACAGCACTCGTCAGATACGTGAGTGTCTGAGACGCAGGGTTCCCCCACCACCACCACCTCAGCTTGATCCTGGGCCCCGGCTAACAAGGAGGGGAGGCTGGGATGGCAGCCTGCCGCTGAGAATGCCTGGGAATGTGGCTCTTGGCCCTGTCTTTGCAAGTCATGGTTTCATGTCAAGGGACAGTCCTCTGCAGAAGCCAGGAGAAAATAGTTGATGGGATTATTCTATGTTTTGTTGGTTTGGGTTTTTTTGGTACTGGAGTTTGAACTCATGATCTCACACTTACAGGCAAGTGCTTGAGACACTGAGCTAAATCCCCAGCCCCAATGATGGGATTATTCTAAATCTGCTTTTAGAGCCTTATATTTCCTTGGCATGTAAGTAATACCGAGTTGTGAGAGAACTCTTTTTCAAATAATTCTTTTCTTGAGAATCTTGGCCAAGTCTGACACTAAAGTCACCCTGTTCTCACTGATGCTTTGAAGATCATTCATTGCAAGAACTAAGTGAAACACTTGCGGTGTTCTGGTTCTCAGCAGATTCAGAAGGTGATAGGAAGTAGACAGTTTAATTCTACCAGTGATTATATTAAATGCTTAGAAAGGCTTAGACCAACCCACCGTACCATACAGCACTGTGGCCATCTCTGGAGTGCAGCTTTAGGTACATGGATGGCTGTGGCTACGAAGGTGCTGTAACGTTAATACTAAGAGCCTCTTCCCTTTATTTGTATTCTTAGGGAACAGCCTAGTTGTTGGTTTGCTAAGATACAAAGATTCTTAACCCAGAGGGTTTTAAAGCAATGAACTGAGCAGATTAGAAGCAGAAACCCTTCATTTCCTGCTGTCTGGGAAGCTTAGGAGCTTTGGAGGCAGGGAAGAGAAAGCCTGTTCTCGGCTTCTGTATGGAGTTTTCTTTTCCCTGTCTAGTCAGTGATGAGTCACACCCGTAGCTTCCCTACAGTCACCTGTGCTTCATAGGATGCTCTGTTAAATCTGGGAATTTTTTTGTTATTAGTATCTTCAGGTGTGTCAGAGCTCAGGAGGAATTCCAAAAAATATGGAAAAGCTGGTAAGTTGAGAATGGCTTTCCTAAGAATGGGAGAGCATTTTATTGCCACAGTTACACTGATTTCCTTCTCTGCTGCAGGTGAAGCTGTCTGGTTCTCATCTGACCCCCCTGTGTTATTCCTACATTTCTTATGTACAGGTAAGTGGTTCAGAGACAGTATCAAAGTTGATCTGCAAGAAAGGGTGTGTGTTACCAAGGAGCTGCTTGTCACCTGACTTGAATTGAGGTAAAGTTTCTTCCCTACTTACCGTAAGCCACAAGTGCCCACGTGAGATGAATCCAAGACTTAAAGAGTTTGTAGCAATGAGGTTTTTATTCATACCAAGGAAATCATTTTGATTTAGAGAAAGAAAGCATGTGGTATGTTTGCTTTTGCTTTGTCTCTGACTTGGTTCATTTCTAGGTGACTGAAAGTCTGCCGTCGGGCATCCTGAGTACCTGTGACAGCAGTCACTTGAAGGCTGAGGTCACATGGCTAAGAGAGCAGCAGCCTCCGCTGGAGATGCAGTGTTATGAGCTCCTTCTATCATTTGCCTCAACTCACTCTAAATTAATGAAGTAACAGATTTTCAGGGTTTGGAGAAATTTTAAGTGTCATATGGTTATAAATACTATCAAGTCCTTACAGCATTTTATCTGTACTGTTTGTTTAAACCAGAATTTTAACCTTGCCACCGTTGACATGTTAGGCCAGATAATTTTTTGCTGTGCAGCCTGTTCTGTTTATGTTGGGATATTTAGCAGTATCGTAGACCCCTCTACCTACCAGACTAGTAGGAGACCTCCCAATTGTGACAGCCAAAATTGGCCAGAAATTACTCTATGACCTTATGGGCAAAGTCACTCCTGGCTGAGAAGCACTCCCTTCAATACATAAAGTAATAGGAGGCATACTGTCTCCTAAGGTCACTTATTTTGTGTCTTCAATAAATGACCTGGCAGCTGTCAGTGATCTTTAGAGAATGGATCACCAAGAGTCAGCTTTGGCTGAGATCCTGTTAAAGCAATGGACTCGTGACCATTTCGATAATGGTGCTTCAGTTGATTACCCCCATCATTACATCCTCCTGTAGGCTTCACCTATATAGCCCAGGCTGGCCTCAAACTCAAGGTGGTCCTCCTCCTTCAGCCTTCCAAATGCTGGGATTACAAGCATGTACCACCCTATCCGGCTCCCAGTTAGCTTTTATTTCCAGTGCTTTCCTTTAATCTTGTCCAGATGCTGGCTGGCATGCTTTTGTCAAACCTCATGGCTGTAAATTTTTATGTGGTTGCTGTTCTGTCAGGTCTGTCTATACAGGATATAACTCTATTTCTGAATTGGGATTTTGAGCTTCTAGTCTCCACATTCTTGCTAATGCTTGTAAGGCTGCATTTCACGAAGTATCCTGTATAGCCTAAGACAGTTGTTAGACACTTGAGTTCATATTCCTTGTCTTAGAGACTCATGATGCTCATTAGCTTATTAAAGGTCTCAAGAGGTCCACTAGTATGTTCAATGGTAGTTTTCAAATTCGAGAACTTAAAAACAGAAAATAACATTACTGTTTGGCAGAATAGTGTTCCAGAGTTCAGCTTGGGAAACACTGCTGTTAGACAATATTTAGCAACCTCGTTATAAGCCAGAAGTCACTGCATCTGTCCATGTTAGAACTGAGAGAGACCCCTTGCCTTGTCCCTGTGTGGTTCAGTTCTTCTCATGCATTGCCTCATTCGTCCTTCTAGGCTTTGTGATTAGAGTGGTTAATTGAAATGTCCAAGAACTGAGAGCTAGTAAGAGGCCGCGCTGAGACTTGACCCCAGCTAGTTTGGCTGTACACCAGGGATCAGAAGGCTTTCCTAAAGAGCCATATAGTAAATGTTCCAGGCTTTGCAGGTCATAGACTGTCACACCTATTCAGTTTTGCTGTTAAAATATAAAAACTCCCAGAGAAGTACACAAGTAGTAAACGTGCTGTGTTGCAGTGAAAATTTATTTTCAGAAACAGATAATGAGGGGGCTGGAGATTTAGTTCAGCGGCATAAGCGCCTGCCTTACAAGCAGGCAGTCGTGAGTTCAATCCCCGGTACCGATAAAAAAAGACAAAAAAAAAGAAACAAATGAGGGCGGGGGTGGTAAGCACTTGCCTAGGGTACCTGAGGCCCTGGGTTCAATCCTCAGTACCACACCGCCACAAAAAAAGAGATAATGGGCTGGGTTTGTCCTTTGGGCCGTAGTTTGCCAAAACCCACACCACTGTAAACTAATTTGCTATTTGTAAAATGTGGGAGGGTTGCAATTTGTGTTTCCGACCCCATTCTCAAGCATTTTCTTCTGTGAAGCATGAGATACCTTGGAGGTTCTGTTCTTTTTCCTAAACTATACAAAAATCAGCTTCCTGTATCCTCTGGGCATTTTCTCCCTTCTCTATCTATATTTGCCTTAATACCTACCTGCATGCAGGCTAACATTCTTCTCTTTGTGCGATCTACTTAGTGCATGACTCAGGCTCCCGCCCGTGGCTCCATTAACTCAAGCTCTTATGTGGAAGTGGGGATTACACTTGCCATGCCTTCCAGAGCTGTTCCTCTCTTGTGGGTCTTGTCCGTCATCCCTGCCCCCCCCCCCATCCCTGCCACCTGAGCTCTTATTGGGAAGAAGACACTGAAAATCAATGTACCAAAGCTTTAGCATCCTGCCAGGTTGCAGGCCTTCAGTGATGTTCTCTTTCAGCTCTAATGCCCTTTTCTGGGTTTTGTTTCCCTATTTTTCCCCATGGCTGTATTTTTAGTACTTCCGACATCAGCAGGGATGGGCAACAGACAGGATTACATTCACAGTCTCGGCAGGGTACATCCTGGGTGACAGCTCTGGAAAGATGGCTCGCCCCTGCGGTCAGGGGAAGTCTGTCTGGCTGATTCCCTCCCCACTTCTATCGTCTACCCTGCCTTCCATGGCCAAAAGTAGCCATGTTACTGCAGCTCTGTGGAGTCTGCTGTCCCTTACTTCCCAGAACAAAGCATGTGACTGACTCTCCTGCCTCCGGGGGTACAGCTTCTCTGCACTTTCTGGTCACAGTGTGGGGTAGTCTTTTTGGTCTTCAGTTTTGGCATTGCTGGGTAGGGCTTCCCACTTGCTGGACAAGTGTTCTACCACTGAGTTGAATCCCCAACCCGAGGTCTTTTTTTTTTCTTTGTCTTACTGCTGAGGAATGTGGCATGGTGTTTTCCCCTCAAGTCTCCTTCAGGTGGTGATTCTGTTACCTTGTCAGGATCCTTTCCTTCTTGGTTATCAGGTTTTCTTCTTCAGGAGCTGTTTATTCCCCAGTAATCTCCAGTGCAGGAAGTGTTTCGGTGGCCCTTTCTACCCTTAATGTGCAGATAATCACACCATCCCTAAAGCACATCTGTGGTAGCCTCTAATTGGGAAGTCTGTGGTTCTGGAATACTTCCTGTCACTTATGGAGCCCTTTTAGCTGAGAGTCCAGCAGGAAGGTGCCTGTCCCTGCTACCACCTTGTAAGCCACTGTACTGCCTTAGCTGGCCCAGGACAGTAATGGCTGTCCTGCCCTCTATTTCTGTGTGTTACCTCCAAGAGCAACAGGTCATGTACTGTTAACCATGAAACATAGAACCATCTGACGATTACAACGCATCACAAAAGAGGCTGGGGATATAGTTTAGCCTCACAGCGCCTGCCTGGCAAGCACAAGGTCCTGATTTGAGCCCCGGTACCCCCCCAAAAAATTACAAAATTTTTCTCACCTTCCAGCATCTACTACACAGAAAATGCTACAAGCCCAGATGTTATCCCCATTGTCTGTTGTAATCACCACTAGCCTGCTAACTATAAAAAGTTCAGGAATGAGCCAGTGTGTTTCTTTTCCATTAGAATAAGAAATCTACAGGAGAGAAGAAAAAGGAGAAAACTGCTGTGGCCACAGTTATGGTAAGCTATCGACACTGTCACTAAACACAGTTGCCGGTCATTAGTTCTTCATTAAAACTGTTTTTAGGAAGAGCTGGTGAGTCCAAAAGACTCCCTACAGGACAGAATCTGGGAGAACTGAGGGTACAGGAGAGTGGGTACTCTGTTGGCAAAGGGAAAATTAGTGTCACCTCTTAAAGGGGACAAATTTGATAGAAACTACTGATAAAACAGCAGTTCTACTTTTAGGATATAGAACTGTACAGCCATATGTATAGGGGATTGTCATCCAGATGGCACCTACGGAAATTCCCAGAACATTAATGTATCCACATTCAAGACAATATAGAATTGTCTCCAAGATGGTTTTTTAAAAAGATGAGAACATGTATGTATACATACATTTTTTTGAGACAGGCTATCGCAGTATAGCCAAAACTGGCCTCAAACTCATGGTGATCCTCTGGCCTCGGCCTCCTGAGTGCTGGGATTATAGGTGTGTGCCACCACACCTGGCTGTTTTCCTCACTTGTGTGTGTATATATGTATTAGAAGGCAAAGACATGTAATCCCAACAGTGAAAATTCATGTGCAGACTACAGAAAGGAAAGAGGAAGTGCCAACACTGTTTTCTTGATAGACCTTTCTTTTTTCCGGTACTGGGGATTGAACTCATGACCCAAGGCAGGTGCTTATGCTGCTGAGCTAAATCCCAGCCCTTGCCAATGCTGTTTTCAAAACAGAAAGTCAGAGAGGCAGCTCAATTTGTTTGTTTTGGTTTGGTTTTGGGGGTACTGGGATTCAACTCAGGACCTTGTGCTTGCCTAGCAGGTGCTGTGCTGCTGAGCTATATCCCCAGCTCAAGGCAGCTAAATTTCTGCAAATGACACTGCCTATAGTCCATCTTTACACAAAAACAAATGTTTAGGAATTAAAAATGGGATGAGTCAGTGCAATCTATTGGCATTTAGGTCGAGAGTAAACTGCCAAGCTTAATCTGGTAAAATTACATTTAGTTGTAAAATAGTCCAATTTCCCCCAAAACTATATGCAGTTCTGCTCTGTAGGAAAATTTCCAAAACCATGAAACCAGAAATGTGAATCTCACATTCTTTCCCTCAGGCCAGAGTTCTTCGGGAAACCAAGCCAATCCCTAACCTCATCTTTGCCATAGAACAGTATGAAAAATTTCTCATCAACCTTTCTAAAAAGTCCAAGGTAAATGCACTGTATTGCTTGTTCCCGTCTCCCTTACTCTGTTGAGGGGATCTGGCACACCACAGTTGCAGTGGGAGAAGAATCAGACTACAATCCATTCCTGTTTCTTTGCTATTTCTGATCAGATGGCCAGAGCCCCAGCATCATGCTGGGAAGCTCACAGGAAAGGAAAGCAGGCTGAGGGGTGGGCACAAAAGGGCTCGGGAGGGCCACACTGGAGACGCTGCCAGCTGTCCCAGCAGACTTGTGAGGTACAAGATGTTCCTATGCTTGCAATCTGTCCAGGTGAACCTGATGCAGCACATGAAGCTCAGCACCTCTAGAGACTTCAAGATCAAAGGAAACATCCTGGACATGGTTCTCCAGGAGGAGGAGGAGGGAAGTGAAGAGGTCAGTGGTGCTCCTGGCTGCTTTTGGGAGCAGCCACAGAGTATAAGCAGGGCAGAAAAGTGATCAGTGAGGAAAGCAGAGGGTGCTGTAGGGAATGGTTTTACACTTTGCACAGAATCCTATGACTGTCTTGCTGTAGGTATTTCTAGGAAGTGAGCAGCAGCCAGTGTCTCCCCCTGGGCCTCCACCCCTCCCTATGCTCTGGAAGCCCTCCGTGGCCGCCATCGTGTGCTGATTTCTCCTTCATTCTGACCAGTTCCAACCCCACACCCTCATTGGGAAGCAGAGCCCAATGTCTCCTTCCCTCCAACACCTAATATTTCCCTCTCAGGTTTAAGGTAGAAGCAACAAGTCAGTGGCCTGCTCCCGTATCAGAAAGTTTACATAAAACACCATGGATCTCTGGCTTCTCAAAGTTTTGAACTTGCATTCTTCAGATTACCACTTTACAGGCCAGGCCCAGACCCGCTACTTGCTGGCATTTGATCAAGTCCAGCAGGGTCCTGTCCTAAGGGAAGGAGGTGGCACTCACCGCTCTACTTTGAAACTCCCCCGTCCCTTCCCCCGTACCCGTGAGTGGGAAGGGAGACAGATGAAATGGTACAGGGCTTTTGTTGTTTGGTTTATTTCCACTGTTTTAGAGCAGCTTTACTCCTCCCCTTGTAGAGCACTGCACCGGAGCACAGGAAAGAAAACAAAGAACCACCCAGAAAGAAAAGAAAACAATCAAACGCCTGAGTTAATGTGAACTTCGGAGCTTCTGCTTCCTTTGTACCCTCAAGCAGCGGTGCCCCTTGTTCTGCAGCCCTCACCGATGTTGGCACCTTGGTTCTGAACCCACTTCGCGCCACTGCTCCTGCAGTCGGGAGGTGTCCTTCTGGTCCTCTGCTGAACTGTGGTGTTCGGCAAGCCCTTCTCAGAGCACAGCAGAGCCTGACTTCGGGAGCCTGTGCTGCCCAGCCGAAGCTCCACAGGAGCAAATGCAGACCTACGGGCCAGGCTGGCTTCACTTTTCCAAGGAGCCTTTGGTGAGTTCAATTATCTGGTAAATATCCAGCGCTTCTCCTGAAAGACAGGGCACACTGGTCAGGCGGATTCTTGGAGAGCTGCATGTGAGAGCTCAGAAGTTAGAGGAAGACTGTAAACTAAAGTTTAATCAAAAAAGAGTTGAGAACCATTTGCAGGAATAGTAGTGTTCTATGGGTCTGTTTTCTGTTTTGCACAAACTAAGTTCATCTTACTGTTGTTCTGGTTTCACTTGTTCGCAGTGCACTTTTGATTTACACAATAAATCCTTTTAAACCTTTCTGGTGTGGCTGAAGAGGGCACCGTGCAGATGGAATATTGGAGGCTCTGGAACCCCCTGTGTTTACTGCTTTCTGAAAACCCCTCTCTGTGTAATTCAGATATGGGGGCCCCAGGGTGCCATATAAACAGAAATAACTTAGCCGAGGTGAGGTTTCTTCCCTGGGACTCAGCCCCAGACTTCCTATGGCTTAAAACTACTTTCAGGTCTCCCATCTCCCGCTCTGAGTGCGAGGACAGATTGCTGTGCTCACCCTGTGGAATCCTGTATCTCCTCTCCATCCCAGTCGGGTTGGAGGGCGTTTTACAATCCATGGTCACTTCTTTCCTGAGGCATCGGTCGATGTCGACCGCACTGAAAAAGGCAACTGACTGGGGCAAGTCGTTCAGACCCAGCTTGTGGGCAAACATGCACCTGAAAGAGACCAGGTTCTGTCACAGCCGCGCCCTGCTGTGAATACTGCCCGCTCGGAGAATGGGCCGGTGCTGCGGCTCCACCCAGCACTCACGCTGACGCTGAGGTGCGCAGAGAGACTTCACACACCGGTAGGAAAAAGGCTACTTTCAATGACTGTACTGGGCCAGCGTTTGAGAAATGAGGACTTTGTTAAGTGTAACTCACAGGATGACTAAGGAGGCAACCTGGAAATTTATTGGCTATTCACCCATGGTTCCCAAGCTGTTTCCAAGTGGCAGGGATGGTAATATCCATTAAACTACTAGGAATTTTAAGATGCAACTCAACATAAAATGTCAATAACAGACATCACACTTTTTTATGAAATGAGAAAAGTGTTCTGTCACTTGTTTTTCAGAAAAGAAAGGTGAATTCCTAGGGAAATAATCCCAGAGCTGCTGATTGGAACCGCCCCAACTCTGCCCTCGCTCTCCTCATACTGTCTTTACAGCCCTTTCAGTCCCAACAAATCTTAGAGTCAGTGCTAGTTTCTTCAAGACATCCATAAACTTTTGGAGACAGGGTCTCACTATGCCCATAACTTAAAATTAGAAAACGGAAACACTCCCGAGTTGACGGGAACTCAGGACCGCTTTGGCTAGTGTACAGGGCCCCCACACAGGACCACGGCCCCTGCGTACCTGGTCAGGAGGTTGGTGATCTGCAGGGCTAGGGCGGCGCGGTAGCGGTCCTCCTCCCGCACCAGGTAGCGAACCTCGTCATGGATGCTGATGCAGAAGCGGCCATCAATGGCGAACTCCTCAAACAGCCACTTCATGGCCACCAGCATGAGGTGCAGGTAGTCCACAGCAGAGCTCTGCACCACCCAGTTCACTCGGCTCGTCAGAAACTGGGGAGGCCAGGCACGCAAGTGAGACAGGCTCCCCCACACGGCAGTCAGCACTGGGATCGGGAGGCCACCTGCACTTGTTCCTGGGTGGTGAGATACCTGCTCCTGGACAGCTGAGGGCTCCAGGGCGCGGCTGATGCGGCAGCCAAGCACCGGGGTCCGAGGCGCGTCTGACATGGCGATGCTTTCCAGCTTGTTGAACATTTCTGACTCTGTGCCCCCCTTCCAAGCTCGTTCAGCGGCCACATCCCACTTCTTCCTGCGTGACCTGGGGGACCACAAACAGGCAGGCTTTGTCTTCAGCATCTTAGAGCTAAAATCCAAAGTATTCCAGTTCTGGGGGGACCCCTTTCACTCTGAACACACAGAAGGTTCTCACTTCCTTGTAGCTTCTCTCTGGATCTTGCGCAGATCCTGCAGGGAAACCCAGCCGTCCTCAGTCCTGTTGATGGGGAGGGCCAACTGCTGCACCAGCCACTCGCCCTCATCTGTCAGCCGGTACCTATAGGCAGTGTCCACATGACCATTCCCAGCACGTGCTGGGGGTCAGGCTGCTCCCCACAGGCTGGACTTAAGGGGAGGAAATAGGCTTGGAAGCTAATGTGCTGGGGTCACGAGCTAGAAGGAGGTATAGCCCAGATAGGAACTTGAACCCCTGTGGCTCTAAACCTGGGCTACACTATGGGAGCCCAAGGGACAGACGGCAACATGACAGCCATCACTGTCCCTACTGTCCTTGGACTGGAGATGCTGGAGGTGGCTAGCCATGGCCAGCACTGCAGACGGTGTGTACCCCTGGTCAGGAGAAGGCATCTGGGGAGCCAGACCTGGCTTACCCCTCTTCACTGCACTGTCCCAGACTCCTAAGGCTCAAGAGCCCCTCCTTAAGCACCAGGGCATGCCCACCATCTGGCTGTGGTCTGGGACTCTGATGCCCTCCAGGGGCTCCATAGCTAAGGCCCAGCCTCCTCCTCACCACCACCCTTGCCACCAGGGTACCCTCAGCCAACACCCACCCCCTCCACCCACTAGCCAGTGTCCAGTACTCTGTACAGCTCTCTTCCCTTCCTGTGCTGATAGTCACCATCCTACTCATGGCTTGTTTTTCATTCAGTCTTTCATGAGCAGGCATTTCACAGCTAACTAACCAAAGGTGAACACACACACTGTCCCCTGAAGAGGCTACATGAATCTCTGCAGCTGCTCCCCATCCTACAGGCCCTGAGGTACTATCAGAGGAAATAAACCTGAGATCCAGTCAGTGAACCAGAACCCAGCCCAGGCTCCCTCCATCCACCACTCAGTCCACTCTCCAGTCTCCCCCTCTACTCTCCTGCCAGCCACCTCACACCTGCTTGCTATTATTCCCATGCACACCCAAGTCTGAGCTATGTACGCTACATAACCAAAGCAGTGGAGGTGTTAGCTGAAGTAGCTTTACCCTGTCATGCTCTGCAGAGAAGCCACCTGCAGCTACACAGGCTTGGCAAGCCTGCTCAGGTGACAGGCAAGAGGAGGGGAGCACAGAGGCCCTGGGGGTTCCACAGGCAGGGTGGACCCTCACCAGCGCAGGCCTTTGGTGACCGCATACATCTGCTGGGCCTTCTCAGCCGCTGCCTGCTTTGTGAGCCGGTGGTTGAACTGCATTAGCAGGCGCTCGGCAAAAGGCTGCCCGGCCCCATAGATGCGGCCGTAGTTGAAGACCTTGGCGTGTTCTCGGCTGATGCCCACGGTGGAGGCTGTCTTACTGTGCAGATCAGTGCCGCTGCTCTTCTTGCCCTGCAGTGTCATCCACCCAAAGGCTGTGCAGCCTGGAAGACAAGGCAGAAGGGAGGTGACAGCTCAGTGGATGTGCCCAGCACTATGCCTGCAGGGCTCAGCTGCTTCCCTCAGCCCCGCCCGGCTCCTGCTCACCGTGCATGCCAGCAAAGTGAGCGTCTCCAAGCACTGCTGCGATCCACAGCTCCTGGGAGTCCACATCAGCACCCACAAGGACATAGCCAGGCGGGGCCTGCACCATGGCTTTCAACTCACTGCCTACTCGGTCAAGCTGCAGGAAGGGGACGGTCAGGCCCAGCCAGATACCCAAGTAAGATGACAGGGGCCAGATCTGGGGCCTCAAGGGAGGGTGCCTTCAGAGATGGCCAGACAGCACTAGACACACTCCAGTTCCAGATGCGGGGTCCTCAGCTAAGGGCTGCTAGGTAAGGAGCCCCACTGAAAGTGGTAGGTGAGATGAGACCTCCACCTCTCCTGCATGGCCGCCTCTGAACTCAGGACAGCAGTGGTTACTATATCTGGCACTGCTGGCCAGGAGGAGGCACCAGACTCAGCTGCTGAGGGGATTCATGCAGTCCTGCCTGACCCAGACCTCTGGTTCCTTTGTGTGCTCCTTGCTAAATCCCAGAGGCCCTCGGAGATCCGTTTCCTAACCTAGGAGAGGAAAAACAGTCCAGCACAGAGGACACATACCCGGGCATTGCTGGCTGTGAGCCATGTGGGCTCTACGGCCCGACGGGTAATGGTGCCAGCAGTCACCACCTGGGGCAGGATGGCCCCATAACGGCCTTCTTCATCATAGTTGGGGTGCCTGGAATGGGGTGAAAGGGGCAGAGAGATCAGTAACTTGCACTCACAAACTCTCCACTCAGCTGTCCAAGCAACCCCCCAGAGGTCCATACCTGGTCACAGCACGAGGCAAAGCTGACCTGGGCAGCCACACTACCATCTGGGAGCTGTAGGGAGAGACAGGCTGCAGCTCAGTACAGCGATGGGGAGCAGAACCCAGCCACACTTCACAACAGCCCATGCCAGCTCCACTTTAGGATCGCCGGGAGCCCTTACTGCCTGGCTCAGCCAAAGTGAAGGATGCTACAAGACACTGACCAGACACATGGGCCATCTAGGGACAGGCCAGGCCTCCCAGATACTTCTGCCCCTTGCCAGGGAATCCATGAAGTCCTCCTGCCCGCTCTCCCTGCCCCCAAGGCCAGACTGCAGCACCCATCAGGGTCCTGCTATTTGAGTTAGCCTGACCCATCTGCCGTTCTCACACAGGACTCCGCTCCCAGGCCTGCAGAGCTGACAGGCTGCTAGCCCTTTGGAGTCCTCCACCTTACCCCTTGGCCCTGGCTATTAAACCAAGAGATTCAGTGGGAGCTGGGAGGGCCCATCAAGGTCCTCCAACACCCTTCTTTCCTGGGCCCAAGACCCACCCAGGGACTCTGGGCTCACCAGGGAAACAAGCCACAGAGGGCAAGCAACTGGCCCAAGATCGCGGCACCAAGATAAGCAGGCTGGCCCCCACCGTAATGTAGCCATGCCTCTGTGGTAGCCTAGGCTGAGAAACCCAAGTACAAACTCCCACGGTGGCCCACCTGATACGTTTATGGGCATTCCTCCAGAAAGAAATCATTTTATTGATCTCTAGGGCACGGGGCCCACTGGCACCTCCTGGGCCAGCCTGCAGAGTGCCATCTTCCATCTTGGGCAGGAAGTCCTTGGCAAAGGGACTGCCCACATTAAAGTTGTTACCATCCTGGAGGAGGCAAAGAAAGCTGCAGCTGGAGGCAGGTGGCAGATTCCTGGGTGGGGGGACCCCAGGGTCTTCCCTACAGAGCCTATAATGTCAAGCAGTCGGGGACAATATTCTCTACCTCTTCCTGTCCTACACACACACACACACACACACACACACACACACACACACACGCACTCAAGCAAACCCTGTACTTGCCATAATAACCATTCAGTCACTAGAACCCATCCTGCAACAGATGTGGTGCCAGATACTTGCCATTCCCTAGGTCGCAGAATTCTATGCCCCTCAATATCCAGTATTCAGAGGAAGAAAACCCAAAGTACAGAGAGATGACAACACTCTGTCCCTGCCACTGTCATTCCCATGAAAAGGACGGCCTCCTGGCCCAAGTCAGCTGAGATGCCTGCAGTGGGTCTGGCGTACACCGATCACACCAGGAGACAGGTATGAACCTGCACACACACCTTGTGAGGCAGCTTGAAAAACCAGCAGCCGGGGATGTCCACATCGTTGTAGGGTCCATTGCCATAGTGATAGGTGGGCTGGCTGCCTTTGGGGCCACCAGCAGCAGTCTGTGGGGCCACACATCTAGATCATACCCTGTTCCGGCACCTGCATGCAGCAAGGGCCAGGGCATGGGGTGGGGAAAGGGCCTGAAACTGGGAGCAGCTAAGCTGGAAAATGGCGGCGAGGCAGGAGGCAGGAGGCGGTTCCTCCTTGGCTTCCCCCCCATGAGTGGAGCCCCACAGGTTGTGAAGGGGAGCAGGATAGCACTCCCCTCCCCGAGGGCTCTGGTGGAGAAGAGCTACGTGGGCACGACGGAGCCCACTGCCCAAGACCCACCCAGGGACTCTGGGCTCACCAGTGCTGGGGGCAAAGCCGGCACTGCAGTGAGCAGGTTCTCTTTGGTCTCAGTCTCCGGGTCTGAGCAGCCCAGCTCTTCCACCTGGTAGGGCCAGAGACCACAGGAATAAGGCAGGGGCTCCGAAGCTCCATACCCACAAGCGAGCGCTTCCCTGAACAGTACTCAGCTGGTCCAGGGCACATGCTGCACGCACCGTCTGCCACATGCTGTCAGAGAGCAGGAACTCCTCGGCCAGGCCTGCCTCCTGGGGCTGCAGCTGCTGCTTGCCCTGTTTTAGGCAATGTTCCCGGTACAGGGACTCAATGGCTCTGGGCAGAGAACAGGTACAACGGCTTGAGTACTGGGGGCTGCTCTGCAGGCTCACAGTCTCTTTGCCCAGTCCCCAGGAACTGCTCTGAGACACAAGCAACAGGGCTTTTCCTGCTTCTTAGAGAGTGACCAACTGAAAACGGCACAGCATACTGCACGCCAGGTCCCTGGGCACAGAGCATTGGAGGTCGGGACTCAAGGTCTCACTGCAAGCTGGCACCTGCACATCCATCCATGCGGGCGGGGGTCAAAGCAGCAAGGCCCAGCTCCTTTTATGCGAAGGCCCCAGAAACCAGGACCCTTAATTCTGGGCTGCTTCAAGTACCTGACTGCCCTGCACCTGTGAAAAGCTCAGGGTTGTAGTGACAGCAAACCTTTCAAGGACAAGTGCCCAAGTGCAACATAGAGCCCACTTATCACAAAGTGCCAACACTGCAGTTAAACCTGAATACTGTGGTTTTAGTTGAAAAATAACAACTTATCCATTATCCTCTTTTGTCTTTAAAAACAAATTAACACACATGTCATAGGTTCACGATCACTGGTTTATGGTCTCAAGCACAACTAACTTGTTCAGGCCTGTGGGGGTACCAGGTGTACCTCAGTAATAGGTACAGAGCTTACCTAGTATGCACAAAGCGGGAAGTCCTGGGTTTGGTCCCCAGCACCACAAGAAAACCAATGAAATGGGGGTAACTATCCTACTTCATGGGGCTGTTTGGGGAATAAAGAAAGCTCTGCAAAGGGCTCATTAATACAGCACCTGGCACATGATCAGCACTCAAATTATCCTCAGGAAAGTAAGTCTCCTGCTGCTTCCAACAGCCTCTCTTCCTGTGAGATAGTTGTGCTGCTGGGCCCAGGAGCAGGCCCTGCATCCCCACTGATGCCCTGAGGCCCCCATCTGGGCATGGAGCCTACAGCATCAGAGAAGTCATAGAAAAAAGAACTAGAATCCAGGCTCCTAGACCCCAGCTCTTGCCATCAGCCTGAGCTGACCTTGGTTTCTCCAGCAAAGGCCCAGGGTCCTTAACCTCCAGCCCCATCCTCCCCAGAGCCCAGCCGGAGCCACACCTGTAGGGGCAGGCCGCCCCTGCCGACTCCTTAGCCAGGTTGTCCCGCCGCCCGGGCACCAGGTAGCCCCAGCCATGACGCTCTGAATAGTGCAGGGGGAAGCCATCCCAGGTCAGTGCCATGAGTTTAGGTGTGACTCGCATCTGCAGGCTGAGGAGGCTGGGGCCCGGGGTCCACTCAGGGTCCTCTAGCCGAGGGCAGAGCTTCCGGTACCACCTAACCGAACCCACCAGGAGAAAAAGTATGTCATGGGGGAAGGAAGTGTCTTCATAACACAGCCACCACCCTGCATGGCCCCAGGACTTTCTGATAACCTAGGCCTACAAGTCACCATCTCTTTCTTTGGGATAATTTGATGAGACCCCTGTAAAGTATCCTAGAATGGTTTTGTCTCCAAAGGAAAGACTATGTTAGCCCAATGGTACTAGGGAGAACTTGGGATCCAAAGATCTACTCCAAGCCCCCATATATTCCACAAAGAGGGAATGGATCTAACCTCCCTGCTACCATGAAAGCCACCAGGCCTTCCCCGGCTGTACCAGAAAAGGTCAACAGTACCAGCAGTCACTCTCAGGGCTGTGCAGTACTCTGGCTCTGCCACTGAAGCTCAGATGAAGTCCCCTCCTTCAGGAACCCCCCTGCCCAGTGCTTAGCACCACTCGCTCTGTCTCACTAATGGGCACCTGTGGCTGTGCTGTCTGCACATCTGTCTCTCCCAAGGAGACAGAACTACTGGAATGAACACCTTGAGCTCCACTTATGCCCCAGAAACTGCTGCAGATGGCACAGCAGGTGCTCAGGGCTCTGCACCTAGTGAGCCCAAGAACTGGTGGGACTGAAAATAACAGAAGCAGGAGCAAATGAATAGTGGCAAACACACAAGCTGCCTCCTTGAGGGAGCCCTGACAAGGGGTCTCATGGGGACAGCCTGAGGGCAGCCACTGGGTATGCTAGGAGACAGGGCTCACCCTGGGTGTCCAGGAAGGTGCTGGGACCGCTTGGGGAGGATCTCTGTAGTGTCCTTCAACTGCTGCAGGAGGGCTCGGGCCGTGACATTTTGCCAATACTCCTCCTCCTCACTGGGGGGGCCCGGGTCTGTGCAGGGTCGGGGAGAGTCAGGACCAGGAGGAAGGACTCTCAGGAAGACCTGTGCAGCCTGCTTCTCTCCAGGAGGCTGGAATGTCCCGTTTCAAAGTCCGGTGCATCCTAGGACCATCCCAGGGACCACCCCGCCCCATCTCTAGCCCATGCTCCCCACCTTCCTGATCCGTGGGATCCCCAGGGGCCCCAGCCCCCTCGATGGGCAACTTGCTGGCTGTGACCGGCTCCGCCTTCTTCACCTTCTTTGTCTTCTTCTGCTTAAACTCTTGCAGGTCCCACTCCAGGTCCCAAAGCCAGGGGTCTTCCTTGTACCTGCACCGCCGGGTTGGGGCCCAGGGTGAGACAAAGGCCAGGCCTCCTGCCTGCTTGTCCCCTGCCCACGGAGGCCTGGGTACCTCTCTCCTGAGAGCAGCTGGCAGGCATCATTGGCCAGATCCATCAGCGACTTCTTCATCTCCCGCTGCAGCTCCTCATAGGTGCTCTGTGCCTCCTCCAGGTAACGATCCCAGTTCTGGTTGACAGGCAGGTAGGAGACACCCATCTCCAGCATGCCAGCCAGAGTCACTGGGTGGGGACACCTTGGGGACAAACACCGGCACTGCCTTATGTGACCAGGGGAGCTGATGCTTTGGCACAATCTCTGAGCCAGTTTGGCAAGTTCATCCCAACCCCCCCATGGCACGGCTCTGAAGTCAGACAGGAGCATAAACCCCAGCTCTGCTGACACCTAGCCCTGACTCAAGTCCCTCATCTGTCACAGAGAAGTGAGCTCCATCCTCAACCTGAAGTGGGAGTGACAGGTCACAGAAGTGAGAATGGCCCTCCCCTGCTGCACACACATACCCCAAGATCACAGCTGGCAAGTTAAATATATCTGCGCATCCCCCACAACAGGGACACTGATGCCTGGAGAAACTAAGCAACCTGGCCAAGGTCAACTGAGCAGGACAAGGCAGTCAGGCTTGAGCCAGGTCTGACTGGTGCTTGTGACTCACTAATAAACCTCAGCCCTCAGCTCAGGGTCTGGGCACAGAGATGCTTAACAAACTGGGCCAGGCCCACAATGCACAAGCACAACTCAGGATTCAGGGCCCCACAGACACCACCACACGGAGCAGCTCTGTTCTTGTATAGCAGCCTAAGAGAAAACCAGTGCCACCTGATTCAGTGCCACCAGGACCCACTGACCCCCAGGAATCCCACACAGCCTCCCCCTTACCTTTCTAAGAAGAGCGGCAGCTGCTGCTGGAAAACCTCATAGGTGGCCCACACGTCCTGGGCACAGTACCGCATCAGGTCCTGGTATAAGGTGACAGGAAGGCACTGGGCGGGCAGGTACCCACTACCACCGCCAGGTCTCGGTCAGGCCTGGCAGCTGCACCTCCTCACATTTGGCTGAGGTCTGCATGCCGCAGCCCACAGCCCTGCACCTCCTTGCTGACACCGTACCTGGAAGTTCTCCCGGATGTCCCTCATGCTGCCCTTAATGAACAGCTCCCGGGCCTCCTTCTCCAAGGGAGGTCCTCCCACATAGAGGCTGTGCACATCTGCCAGGTTGTTGGCACTGCTGATGTCCACCCAGTCCCAGCAGGAGATCTGGGGACCACAGCAAAGGAACATGCTTGGCTATGAGCCAGCCACATGGACTGGTGAAGGTTCCTACCAGTCCCCTGTGGACTCTCACCTCTGGGCCATTGGCTTTGCCTGGGGACTTCTGGCCTCGCTGTGTAGGCTTCTGCACCTTGCGTTTACCCTGCTTGGCAGCCATCCAGAGACTGCGCTGGAAGCTGCTCAGCCCTGAGATGGCCATGTGCATGCTCATGGTGTCCAGAAAGCGCATTCGGGAGCCCTGGAGTGGACAGCAGGCTATGGGCAAGGGCTGGCCAGCCGCTGCTGCAGTGATGACGAACCCAGCCCCATCTGGGTTCCTCCCATGGCCTCTCCTCCTGGCACGCAGCTGCTACTGCTGCTGTGACACAGAACCTTCAGGCTTGCTTGCGTCTGCCCTCAGCCTATGAGGGGTCTGCCCTAAGGCCCACACCTACCACCCTTGGAGGTGCAGACCTGGCCAAGTCCCAGGTTCCAGCAGCAGCTCCAGGCAAGCCAGGCACTCAGCTACCTCTCTGGTACCCCTCTGGTACCTCAAAGCTACCAGTGTGGCCCACAGGCCCAGCTGCTTACAAGCACCTAAGCTAAGCGTGCTCTTCCTCGCCCTGCCTTTCTCCTGGGGCTGCTCTGAAGACACAGTGAAAAACAGCTCTTCAGAAAGAGGAAGGAAAGGTAAGATGACATAAAATGAATTAAGATGTTATGTACATGTGGCTATTCCCAACAGTGGATGTAATCATCAGGAACTGTACTAACAGATGAACATGTACTAATAGATGAAAAAATAAGAACCATCATCATTAGTCAGGCATGGTGGCTCACGCTTGTAATCCCAGCACTTGGGAGGCTGAGGCAGGCAGATTGTTGCAAGTTTGAGACCAGCCTGGGCTACACAGTGAGTTCAAAGCCAGCCTGAACTGCAGAGCGAGAGCCTGTCTCAAAAATCAATCAATCACTGAACTGCATGTGATGCATGGTTCTGAGTGTTTGGCATGTACACATGTGCAAATCCTCCAAAGGAGTTTCTATCAGTTCTGTTTTCACCAAAAGGAAACTGAGGCTTAGAGATGTTAAGGAGCTCACCATGCCCATCCCTGACTCACAAGGTATGGAGCAAGGCTGTGACTCACAGCCCACCCCCCTCCAATTTCTGTGTTAAGATCTAAAGTGCCATGATTACTCTGTGACAACTGCAGTGCTGTTCCAGGCTTCCCATGAACAGAATGCTGTGTACAGAGATGGCACAGAGTAGGTTCACAGAAGTCCCTGCAGCTGCTGCACCAGATAGAGACAGTGACCAAGGAAACAATGGGCTTCCCCAGCCCCACAGGGTCTCCTGCCCACCATGTGCAAAACTGCAGTCCCTAGCCTTACCTGGATCCGGTACTGCTCCCTGATATGGGCTCGGTCAAAGCAAACGTTGTGCCCCACCACTAACTGCTCCTGCCAGTCCTGCTGGTTAGAGCTGCCGGCACCAGCAGGGACCTCCAGTGGGATGAGGTCAGCCGGCGACAGCTGGTTGGTCCAAGAGTAACGCTCTTCCACCAGCCGCCGGCTGCACCAGGAATACCTGAGGGAGGGCAGAGCAGGCAGGCTGAGGGTGGAGGCACCGTGTGGCCACTCTCCACCATCCACTGCACAACTACCACCACATGCCAGCTCCTGCACTAGCAGCTAGGGGTGTGAGACCCAGAGGTGCTGCTCACCCTCACAGAGGTTAGGGGGCAGGCAGGGTGCGCATCGTGGGGGAGATCACCAGGCTGCTTCACTTTCAAACCCCCACAGATAGCAATGGCACCCAGTACCACAGCACTGGTTGCCAGGCTCAGGTATTCGGGCCTGAGTCATCCAAGTATTTCTAAGGCCCATGCTCAGGCTGCATCGGGCTGAGATGTTTTATAAACACAGCCAACTCATGTCTAAGCATAAAACAGACAGGGTTCAAAGTGCTAGTAAAGGAGACAGACAGATAGTAATGGAACCCAAAAAGAAGACTTCTTTTTTAATTGAAAGTGGCAACAACAACAAAAAAATGACAAATGCTGCACACACAGGATGAATCATCTGACGGCTGCAAAGATTCTGAAGGACAAAGAGCAAGTCATGCACTTCACAGGAGCAACCCCCTCAGTGAGCGCAGGAGACGCCGCGATGGGAGACGTATGCACATGTGCTGGGGTGGGCGGGAGATGAGCGCTGCCTACGGGACCTGACACCACTGGGAAGACCCAAAGGGGTGGCCACCAACTGTCCCGAGGCTCAAGGCCACTCCATACTGCTAAGTGGCCAGGACATAAGCATGGACACCACAGCTGTGGAGAACCTCCCTGTACCTTGATGGAAAGGGGGATGGGGGATGGAACTCATGACCTTGCACCTGCGAGGCAAGTGCTTACACCACTGAGCTAAATTCCCGGCCCCAAATCCACCAAAATCTAACTCACACTCCAAATGGGGTATTCAAGCTCACCCTGCTCCCTTGCTAAGCCAACACATCAAAGCCCTAAAAAATCATGCTGAAAAGGTTTGTGTTTATACTGTTTCATCAATTTTCCTTCCTATATCTTGTAATATGGGCAACTACTTTAAAGATAACAATACACAACATATTAACCATTGCTATTCTCCTACTATCTTGTTTTGAAATTTTGTATCACTTTTTTTCTCTTTAAAATAAAAATAAAAAGTTTTTAAAAATATGAAAACAAAAGTCCTGAAGAAAAAGCTAAAGAATGCCAAGTACTTGAGGCTATAGTGACAAGAGGGATTTAGAGACAATAAAAAGCCACACTGGTGTTAAGACACAGGCCTGTAGCTATGCATGAAGTCATCTCACAAACTTATCTGTGATTTTAAAAAAGGAAAGCCAAAATGCACACACCCTGGGTAAGATTAAAATGAGCTGGAACCTGTGCTAGTCACACTACAACTGTCCTGTGACTTGCCAGTAAATGCAGGGGTGCCCTGAGTGATGCCCCTCTAGCCTCACGGGCAGCCTTTGAAGCCACCCTGCAAGAGGCTCTGACCTGCTCAGGCTCCTCCCAGCCTTGGAAGCTGTGGCCAGTCAGCTACCTAATGTCACACAGTCATGAGGCTGGGGGGCTACAAGCACATGGCTGCAGGGTGCTATCTGGCACCCACCCCACCCACCACTAGGGGAAGATTCCAGCATGAGCCTGTCCTCAACAATGATTTCTGGCATGGGGCAAGTTAAGCAGTGCCCCCAGTACCGCTGGCAAGGATGGAATGAGAATGAGGGGAGAATTCGAGGAACAGGAAGAAAAAGAAGAAAGAGGCTAAAAAGAGAAAGGAGGGGTAAGAGGAAAGGGAACTTTCAGTAAACTGGTCAAAAAGGACGAACAGATCAAAAAAGCAATCTTTCTTGTCACTGGTTTCCTAATTCAGCCACCAAAGCCTACTTTATCTTTTCAAATGATGGCCACTATTCCCCATCAAGTTACATAATAAGCACTGTGATTTTATTATAACTGGAACGAAATCAATGCAAAATCATCCAGTTTTGCTCTTTTCAGCCATTAATGCCTACCTTATCTATTTAGCCATGTTTTCACCATTTTCAACTGCATATATAACATTTCGCAGCTTTCTTTACAAAGATGTGGCTTCCAATAGGAATAAAGAAACTGCCAACTTTTTTTGCTGGCCATGCCTGAAAGCATTAAGGTTGTAAATAGTATTTTAATCCTGGAACGAAGAATAAAAAAGGGGAGAAACAGTACTGCCATCATTGTCGGAAAAAGAAACTTGGGTAGCACTTAGAAAGTTACTTAAAAAGCAGAGAAAAAAACTGGATGTACATCTGGGATCAAAATGCCCACTTAGGAAACTGGGGAAAGTGATGGGTCTCAGTTAGGGGTGGTCAAGGCCATGTCATTTCTGAGGGGCATCTGAAGTGTTGGATGGGATTTGGTTTGGCATTTATGGGGGAAGTTAGGGGTGCTGAACATATTACACTGCCTGGACAGTCCTGCAAAAGGGAGATTCCTCCTGCCCACAATAACCAGCAGCATCCCAAACAGAAACACCATGCCGTCCGCTCAGGCTAACTTCTCATTCAGCTTTAGGGAAGGGAGTGGAGGAGCCAAATCCTTGGTCATCTCAAGTGGCCTCCCAGTAGCTCTCAAGTACAAGACATGGTATGATTCTCTGCATGGTCCTGCCTCCACCTGACGTGAGGGGGTGTTTATTTACTGCCTGCATCTTCCCACCAGAGAGCGAATTCCACAGAAGCCAGGGGAAGCCTGCTTAGTTCACCACACCAGAAGTCCCAGATGAGCATCCAGCACACAGTGGGGACTCAGGAAACTCACTGAACGAAACTTTTAAGCTGGGTCCCCTACTTGTGATAATGTCCCTTGTCCCTGGCCCCTACTTACCAGGCCGAGGGGGATATGGCCACCGCCAATGTGGGGCAAGTTCCCTCTGCCAAGCAGACCTCCACGTCGAACACCAGGGCCTGCTCCGCGGGGATGGCCACGGGTACGGCCTCCCCCTCTGGGCCGTACCGCGTCCAGCCCTCCGCCCAGACCCAGCTCTGGGGCTGGGGGGGCAGCTGGGCCTGCAGCAGCGAGTTGGCCGCCTCCAAGTAAGGCAGGCTCTGCTTCTGGGCCAGGAGGCGGAAGTGCTGGTCCAGGCTGCCCCCGTAAAGCCGCGGCAGGCGCAGCTCCACGTCTGGCAAGGGAGTGGCGGGCTGGCCCCAGAGCCCGTGCTTCTGCAAGTGCTCGACACTGCGGCGCACCGCGGCCTCGTCGGGTTTCGGCCCTTGGCACCCGAAGATTTGCTCGTGCAGCCCTCTGGAGAGCATCTGGATGTGCAAGGGGTTGTGCCGCAGCTGCCCGCCCTCGGAGGATGGCCCTTGTGATTGCTGCGGCTCGTCGCTGGGGACGGGGACGTGGACGGAGCTGGAGGCCCAGCGTCCCGTTACTGGAACTGGCCCTGGTCCGATGGCGACGCTGGCCACCTTCTTCCAGAGCAGGCGGCTCATGGTTAGTGCAGGAAGCTCCCCGCTGGGAGTCAGAACACCTGGCCTTGGGCTCCAGCTTGGCTGCGTTTACAGGCTGAGAGACTTGGGGAGAGACACGGCCTGCCTCTGTTTTCCAGGCAGTAAAACTGGGCTGACCATGCCTGCCTTCCTCCCATAAACCCTACAGGAGACAGACGACACGAGGCGTTATATCAACATGTGCCGTGTGCTGAATTAAAAACAATCGCTCCTAGACAGTTTACTGCGTCCCAAGGGCCTGTGCCAGGCCTTCTGAGTACAAGTTAAACCTCAAACCGCCTTGAGAAATTGCAAAGTCCCTCCCGGAAAAGTGGGGTCCACACGGGCTCCTCAGAGAATTTAAGGAGCTGCAGCCAGGGGTCCAGAGAAGCACGACGTGGGGCCTGGCCTCCGGATTTGGCTCTGACCAGCTTCATGACCTTGGGCAAGCTCCTTACTGCTTACTCTGCAAAATGAGGTTACGGGGTCTCCCTGTCGCCGGGGACTGAGGGCGCACACGTCTCAGGGCCCTGCCCTCCCCTCTGCAAGCGCTCTGCAGAAGGCAGCCGCCGTTGCCGCGGCTGCCGCTCCGCGGCTCTAGGGCCTAGCGCGGAAAAAAGCCGGCGCCTGGATTCGAACCCACCGGCGGCCGCCGCGCCCCGAACTCAAATCCGCACCCTGGGGTCTGCAGCCCGCCCTGGCACCGGCCGCCGCCCTGCTCCCGGCCTGGAGAGGAGGGGACGGTGACGCCGCCCAGGGACCGACCGCGCCCCTCCAAACCCCTAGGAAACCTCGCTCGGTCCGGTGCTCCTCAGTCCGCGGAGATCCTGAGCCCCTGCGGAAGATGCAGAGGCTCCCTCCGCGCGGCCTACGCAGCCTGGGGCTGGCGTGCGGGACGGAACCGAAAAGTCAGCTTCCCTGGCAGTCGCCAGTTCCCGTCAGCGACCGCTAAGTCCCGCGGCTGCCCGGGAGGCGGGCAGAGGCGACCCGCACAACCAATCAGAGGAGCGAGAATGGAGCAGTCCTTGCGCGGGGGGGAGCCAGAGAACTTCCGGGCGGGAGCTCCCTGCGGAACGCCGAATGCAGAGATCCGACCCCCCTCCTCAAGAAGCGGGTGAGTCAGTCCCGAGCGAACTGGAAGTAGTGAGTACATTATAAACTGCTCATAGTTACACTGTCGCAGAGTGGCCGCGTGGCCTAATGGATAAGGCGTCTGACTTCGGATCAGAAGATTGCAGGTTCGAGTCCTGCCGCGGTCGCGAAAGGGGTACCTTTAACTTTTGATCTTCAAACGTCAGCATCTGGAATTGCGTGCTGTGCACTAACTCCAACCAATTTTCTCTACACTTTCAAATTAAAAATTCCTACGCTGCTGGTCCGCTTCGCCCACTCACAGTCTCTGGATGAAGGAACCCACCCCGGTGTCCTTGTCACAAGTGCGTGCCTCCAAAATTTAACTCAGCAGAGCCCTATACCGGCCCGGGAGGCGCCTCCCGGCAAAAGTGCCTATTTAAATCAACCGATCTGCGGCAGCGTGGTGGGGCTCGGAGCTGAGGCGGGGCGCTCGGCCCACCCGTCCCCGCGGGCCTCCCCTGGGTCCCGCGATCTAACTGGTGGAGCCCCGCGCGTGTCCCCACCCATCATTGCGTCCGCCGCCTGCGGCTCTGCAAGCTTCAGCAGCCCGCGCCCCGCGGGGTTAAAGCAGCACATGGCCGAGCTGCTGTGCCGTCCACCCGAGCCGGGTCGGAGGGAGGCCCGGGGCGTTTGCCGCCCCCTGGAGTCACACAGATGACCCGAAGCAAAATGCACTGCACCCGCCTGCCAGCTCGCGCCGACGGCCAGACGCCGGGAACTGACTTCAGAAACTGACTTGGGCATTTTTCAGGAGTGAGGTTCTGGGAAACGCACCCCTCGGCAAGCGCCGCTGGCTGGGGTGCAGCCTCCCTGCTCCTGCCACCTGAAGGGGAAGAGGGAGGCTGCTGGCCAAGTGGCACCTAAGCCCGGTCCCTCTAGAGATATCCCTTGTCCTTCAAGCATGAAAGACACTTTTGAGGGGAGAGGGGGTGAGACACGGTCTTGCTATGTAGCCCAGGCTGGCCTCGAATTCTTAGCAGTCCTACCGCCTCAGCCTCCGAGTGCTGAGATTACAGGCCTGCGCCACCCCCGACCCTGCAGAAAGATACTTTTCCAAGTGTATGTAATATAGACAGTGGTATTTTTTGGGGAAAAAATAGAACCAACTGGAAATGCACGATTTTATAATGTAGGAATTTTTGCTGTTATCACATAACTTTTAAACCTTTGATTTTTTTATTTATTTAATTTTATTTTACTTTATTTTTTGTCTTTGAATACAGGGTTTCCCTATGCAGTTCTGGCTGGCCTTGCTAGTAGTCCAAGCTGATCTCAGCTTCCTGCATCAGTGCTGGGACTGCAGGCGTGTGCCACCACTCCCAGCTGCTTTTGACTTTTTTCGAAAGGCCAGAGAGACTCTCAGTTCAAACTCGAGAGTCCCTGAATGAGAAAGACATTTTCATTTTTATTTCTTCTAGTCTACTGAAATGTAGCATTTCCTCCTGTTATAAGCTTAGAGAAATGGCCACAGTGGCATTAGAAGTATCTGTGACTTTGTCCCAAGGGGCAAGCCCAGAGATTTTCAAAACACATTACAGTTACTGCAGATTTTTCAGAATATTGTTTACATGCATGGCAGTGGTCAGGAAGCAACATCAGTGACCCTGTGATTTAGTAAGTTAACAAAAAAACTACACATATTACCCTGTTTCCTTCTTATTCCAGTATTCCAGGATATGCTTTCCTAAGGGAGCCCATGTGTTTCATGCATTCAGCAGCATTGGGCCTGACTGACCTGTCAAGCAGGATGCTGTTGACCCCACCTAGTATCCAAGGGACCTAGGGAACCCCCGACCTGGGATCAGTCTGAAGAGACAGGGGTCTGTCAAGAGACCGGCCCCTCTCACAGGGCTATTCAGGCTAGCCCAGCTCCCTTCTCTGGAATCAGAATCTTCAGCAAGCAGAGACAGGGCTGATTCTGCTTCCTGCTGACAATGTGGGCCCTCCCTGACACCTTATACCTGTTTTGTTTGGGGGCACCCTGGGGTTCAAACCCAGGCCCTCATGCCTACTAAGCAAGTACCGTACTGCTGAATTGCACCCCCAACCTGGGCTTTTCTGACCCGGGTGCCTCGTCTTGCCTTTCGTCCTTTTTTGGAGTTTCCTTGAATCCTCCTCTTGCTGCTGAGACAAAATACCCAACGCCCAAAATAAAGGAAAGAAAAGTTTATTTAGCTCACGTTTTGTGGAGGTTTCTTTCAGCCCATGCTCAGCCGACTCCAAGGCAGAGTGGCACAGCACAGGGGCAATCATCTAAGCTGGCAAAAGCCAACAAAGCAACAAGAGCCAAAGGGGAGGAGAGCCAGCCTCTTTTCCTCCCTTATATTGGAAGCAGGCTACCGCCCCTCTGGTGAGAATAACACTCACACCATCTCCACACCCTCCTCTTACAGGCTGGGTTACCAAGGGAGGACCTGGCCCCTACTGAGTAGCTGTGCTTCTAAACTTCTCAAGTTGGCCCAGTGAACAGCATCCTAGAGCAGTAAAGGCATGTCTTCTACAAACTAGGTTCTAAAACTGCTGAGTTACTTAGTTAAGCTTTTAGACTTCTCAAGTTGACACAATGTATCAACCATAACATCCTAGAAAAGGCTGTCCCTAATGGTGATACCTGAGAATCCAGGAACATTTCCTTAAAATCCCAGAACTGTCTCCCCTGACACAGCAAATGACAATGTTCGTTGGGCTCACTGGCCCAATCAAAACATTGAATTTTTTCTAAAGCATATACTTTGGTTGTAACTAAATACTAATCTATTTTGTAAGGTACTGGGGGATAGAACCCAGAGCCTCTGCACTGAGATACATCATCACCAGCCTTTTTTATTTTGACAGGTTTTTTGGTTTATTATTTTTTTGGTCCTGGGGATTGAACTCATGACCTTGTGTTCACCAAGCAGGCACTTACACTGCTGAGCTAAACCCTCAGCCCTTTATTTTTATTTTGAGTCAGGGTGTCACTCCTGCTCCATACCATGGGCAGGCGGTGCAGAAGGTGCAGGCAGGAGAGGTCCCTAACCCGCTGCTGGTTGGGGTAGGGGTGGGGCAGTGGGGTGTTCCCTCTGCAGCCTGCTCCTCAGGGATCCCGCCTGTGAGCTCGATTCTTGGTGACTGTTCCCTCTCTTGTGTGCCAGAAACTTAAGCCTGGCCAGGGGTGGGGGGATAAGTCACTGCTCTATTTGTCAAGAGCCACTCCTGTCAAACAAGCCAGAACTCTGGAGAGTCCAACTCACCTAATTCTCTGCATGGCCCAGAGATTGATATGGCTGCACAGCCTTCACGGAGGAGAGGAGGAGAAGGTTGAGGCTGTCATCCAGAAAGCACACAGTGAGCCCTGGGCTTGCATTTGAGCCCTGGGCACTGGCTCCGTGTGATTCCAATACCAGGAGGCTTGTGCAAGCCCCCAGGTAGAGAGGAGGTCTGGGAAAACACTCCAATCACGTGGGTACTTCTTGCAGTTGTATATATTAAGCTTGTGTGTATAAGGTACATTATCTTTCTACTTATGATAGAAACTTATCGAATTTCTTTTCAAAGTACTTGCTTTATCATGGATTCCTCTATTATCCTAGATTATTGAACAGCCAAGGTCAAACTACCAGAATTCACACCCTCTGACTACAAAGCACTTTGTAAGTACATGGTGGCTCAGGCCTGTGATTACAACACTTTGGGACCCTGAGGCAGGAGGATCCCAAATTCAGTGCCACCTTGGGCAATTTAGCAACTTAGCAAGACCGTATCTCAAAAACAAATATATCTTATATATTTTACTACTATGTAATATATAATTTATACATTAAAATGTATGATACATTCTAATATATAATTTAATTTAACATGTAAAATAAAAAATAACGAAGCACTGGTAAAAAAAAAATAATTCTTACCTAAAAATAAGTTCTTCTATCAGAAGAATGAAACCTTATGAATAGTTCATAAAAGTATTCACTTCAGGACTCTTAGTGTAAGGCAAAGACCAGGCTCTGAGTCAATAAGACATTTTGGTTTGGACTTTTTGTTTCGTTTTTTCGATTCTGGACTGAACCCAGGGCTTTTACACTAAGCTATATCCCAGGTCCTTCTCCCTCCCCTCTCTCCTTCCTTTCCTTATTTTTTGTTTTGAAGCAGGATCTCCTTAAATTGCTAAATTTCCCAGGCTGGGCTAGAACCTGTGATTCTCTCGTCTCAGCCACCCAGATTGCCAAGATTACAGGCATGTGCTACCATACCTAAATCAACTTACCTTTTAAAATTTTGAAGACCAGGCAGCACTTAAAAACAAACAAACAAGAAAACAAACAAACAAACAAATGAGAAAACCACCTCTGAGCATCTTGGCCTAGGTGTATGTTGAAACAGGAAAAAAATACCAGATTGCCATCTCTGTATGCTTCTAGATATTTCCACCTACTTTTAAAAAATCATTATTCCTGGGGATCACACCTAGGGGTACTTTAATCCAATCCTCAGCCCCTTTTTATATTTCAAAACAGAGCCTTGCCAAATTGCTCAGGCTGGTCTCAAACTGCACCGGCCTTGGCCTCCCCCACCCAGAGTATCCTAAGTTTTCCAAATGACATTTCAATCAGCTACTTTTTTAAAGTCTGTATAGAGGTGGACACTGGAATGCAGGGTCCCATCCTGGGTGCCATGTCATCAGGTGGCATAGCCCTCTGTCCTTCCATACAATTCGCAAAGGATGGAAACATCTGTGGGCTTTGGACCGTGGCCAGGGCCCTGTGTCCTGTTTTGCCAGCTACAAAACTGCTCATACCAAGTGCTGACCTATCAAAGCCCTCGGGCCGGTCTTAGGCTGAGAGCAGCTTTGACCTTCAGTGTCCACTGCAGCCGCTGTCCGGCCTCCAGCAGCAATCCTTGTGCCTCTGGTATAAATAAGTTTCTTGCAATTTGTTTGTTTAGATCTCCAGCTTAAAATATCGGCAGTACTGAGTGCAAATGGGACGCCGAGAAATGTGTGTTTCTATCTCCCAGAGACATTTCCTCGGGAGAGTGGGTTGGGCTAAGTTTCCGGGGTCATGAATTTTCATGTGAATGTTCTTGCTCTTCAGTAACAAGGGCCTTGCCCCACTCCCTTGAAGGAACAAAAGGCCCTGAAGCCATCACCCGTGAACAGGAAGGGGTGGACCAGGAAGGGGAAATGACGGGTATTTCTGGATGTGAGACTATCTTTCTCTATGCCCTGCAGCTGGAAGCAAATGGTTGTCTTGTGTTCTCATTTGATTGTCAGAATTTCAAGAGAAGATTCTGTCTGCTGTCTTCAGGGCAGATGTTATGTCCGCTCAGTCACTGTAAGTGCTGTTCTGAGCTTTTGGTGGCACTGGTTAGATGTGACCGCATTAGTGCCGCCGTCTCAGCATAGAAGCAGGGGTGAAGCTTGGGTTGGCGGGTGATGAGGTCAGTAGCCCCAGGCCCCTCCTTCACCGCCCCTCAGGCCCAGCTGCAGAACACTGGCTGTGCTCTCTGGCCCCAGCGGGCGGGACCTGCGCAGACTGAGCCAAGGTAGCCGTGGGTCAGCCAAGTTTAAAAGGGACCAAAGATCAGTGAACAGAGGTTTGGCCAGTGGGGGTGATCTTAGCTGGATGGTGGCAAAGCATCCCAATCTCGCCTTCTTTCAGGAAGCAGGAGAGAGGATCAGAGCCCATCTCATCTGGCTCAGAAAAAGGAAAAGCCCAGAGTCACAAGAGCTGCAGTGTGTTCATAGTGAAGTGGCCAGCAGGCCCTCCCAGCCTTGGAAGCCTGGACAGTTCTCCCTACAACATAGAGCACAGTCCAGCTATTCCAACCACTTGTAAGCACCTGTGTCCTGTGCTCAGTCTCTTCCTAATTAAACGTCTGGGCAGGTCTCTGTTTTCCTCAGATGAATCCTCACCAACCCCAGCACCGTCCTGTGCACCCCACTGCCTTGGGCATGGACCACATGGCGTAGTTGTTTAACTCCCCATCAAAACTGGAGCTCCCCAGGGCAGGAGCTGAGGCTGGAGTCTCTTGTACCCCTGGTACCTAGCTGTTGGCCTGCACAAAGCAGGTGCCAAATCAATATTTGACAAATAAACCTAGATGAGTCAGGGTTCTCTAGAGGGACAGGATCAATATAAAATCTATATGTTATATAACAGGCTGTATTAGAGAAGCTCACAGGGTTAGAGACAGAGTCCACAGCAGCAGTCTACGGGATCAGAGGTGGGACAATCCACTGGGAAGCTGGATGACCCGGTAGATGCTCAGCCCAAAATAAAAGCCACAGAACAACAGGAAGGGATCAACGATGAACCACACGTCCAAGGTTGGAGGTCTGGAAATTCTCTGTGGAATCCTGCTGGAAGCTGAAAGAAAATGGGGCCCAGTGTCCCAAGGAGATAGTGAAGGAGATCTTGCAAACAGGGACACTTTCCTCTTTCTCTTTTTATTCTGTCCAGGCTGCGTGCCTGTTGGCCAGTGTCAGACACCCACGGTGGGTCTTCCTCCCTCAGTTTGCTGGGGGAGTCACCCACAAACTCACCCCCAGTTGGGCTCCACTAACCTGCTAAGCATATATTAATCCATTCACATTGATATGCCAGTGTATGATCACAGAACTAATGAATCTCCCCAGTGAAATACATTTCTTTCCTACCCCTGTGCCCACTGTATCATTCAAAGTTCCAAGCAGGAACTAGGAAACATTTTTGTTACTGCAAGCAAAAAAGACATAAAGGTGCTTGGAAGAGATGGAGGGTGGCCCTTAGATGGCGACTAACTCCAAGGATCCAAATTCTGAGGGAAGAAGGGCACTGTTCTCCACCTGCCACGGTTGCTGCCAACACAGCATGAAGCAGGTGACCAGACTATGACATGGGCACTGGAGTTCCACGACATCTTACTGACCTGAGCTTCCCGACCTGTGACATGGTCCCATGAGGGCTCTTCATGGGGGAATGTGAGTAATATCCAAACCCTAGCGGCAAAGGCTTCTGGGAAATATAATTCTTAGCCTCCACCACCCTGTAATTCCTGGGGCAACAGAAAAAAGGCCGGGAATGGAGCCAACTTCCAGTAGACAATACACAGCAGACACAGCCTTTCAATCATATTTGCATCTCTGCTATGACATGTGTCGTCTTCCATCCAGGGCAGTTGTGGGAGGAAACACCCTGGCTCCTGGCATTGAGGGCAGGAACCATTTCATCCTCACCAGGGACCTTCCGGTGCCAGCACAGGTCCATCGGAGGACAAGTGCCCCATCCATCCACATCTCTGGCAGGTTGCTTACGTTATCCAGGGCACCCAGAGACAGAGATCCAGAGAGCTGCTGCCTGGCTATGCTTAGAGCTGCTAACAAAAGGCCAAGTCCAGCCCTGCCCCCATGCTTTCAGATGACAGGGACAAGGACCTGAAACCATCAGCTTGTGGGCCGGCAGCACTTCAGAAAGCTAAGGACATGGCTTCCAAGGAGCCTGGCCCGGGCACGCTAGGACACTGCTGCTAAAGCTGGGTGGCTCTGGATGAGAAGACATCCAGTGTGGGCCCTGGTCAAGGCCTGTAACCCCAGGGATTCACAGGAAAAGAAGACAGGAATCAGTCACCCCCCTCTGTGGGTTTGCAGAGAGCCTCAGATATCCCCAAAGTCAGCAAAGGCCAAGGAAGAGTGGCCAGGATCTGACAGACAGGGGCCCGGGATGTACGCGGGGACCCCCATCCCTGATCTGGCTGGGATCTGGCTGTCCTGGTTCACCCTCACTCCGGGTCCTCCTGGCACAGGACAGTCTCCGAGGACCACAAGGGCCTCTGGCTTTGTGCCAGTCCTGGGCTAATGGGCTGCAGAGAGACCTGGACACAGGGGAGGGACCTGAGGGAGCAGCTGAGGGTGGCTCTTGGTCACCTCCGGACCTCACATCCACCCGGAAACTCCTGAGGGACTCAAGACCCCACCAGGACACAGAGAAGTCTCTAGGTGAGGTCTGCTGTTGGAAGGGAGCCCTTTCACTGCGGTAGCTCCCCCCATCTCTCTCTGGTACTGGGAATTGAACCAGATGTTCTACAACCGAGATACATCCCTGTCTCTTTTTATTTTTAATTTTGAGACAGGGTCGTACTAAGTTGTTTAGGCTGGAGTCCAACCTGTGATTCTCCTGCCTCATGGTGCCATGGGGCTGGAATTGCATGTGTGCTCCCCCTACCCGGCTCTCCAATGTTTTAATCGGTACTGGGGAGCAAACTCACGACTGCACACTTGCAAGGCAGGCTGAGCTAAATCCCCAACCCCTGGTGCTCCAGTGTTGAATTTTGAACCTTCTGCTTGTTCCAAAAACTACTTAGAAGCAGGGGCGTAGCTCAGGGGTAATATGCTCACCTAGACGGAGGAAGGAGACAGGAAGAAGGAAGGAGAGAAGCAGTCATTCCCTCTCCAGATAGCCAGGGAATACTTGCCACACTGCTGATGGTGGCCAGGGGCAGTCACTCTGATTCTTGTGCAACCACATCTGTGTCACTGCTCCCTCCTCCAGACTCACAGGCTGCTTCTCCCACATGTGGTCTGAAAAGAGCTGCCGGCTCCAGCAAGGCCACTTGGACCTATGTGGGTGGCAGGTGACTTCAGCTGGGCCAGCCAAGCCTGGGCTGGGATTGTCACTGGCAGAAGAACAGGTCTAAAGGAGGGGAGCTGCAAGGTTAGCAACACTGCCGCAAGTGAGCCTGGATGTGGAACAGGCAGCTTGACACAGAGAGAGGAGGAGGGCAGATAGCGCCTGGTGGTGTCAGGGTCCCGCTGCCCCTTCACCAGCAGCTTGGCTGTGCACACTCATCAACGGCCCTCTGCCCGCCAAAGCTGGATTGCATGAGGTTTCTGGTGTTTGTGGCCAAGAATCCTAAGTGACTTGCCTTCCTGAGGTGGCTCTGGTGTCAGTGTGCCAGTGCACTTGCTGCTGGCCCTGGGACAGACAAGGCCTGAACGTGGCTGTCATGGCGCAGGGGTGGAGGGTCCCCCACCTGGACTGTCCCTGCTCTGTGGCAGGCAGGCTGGCTCGGTCCTGGAACGCTGCCTTCCAGGGTTGGGTCAAATGAGGAAGAGCCCTTTGGTTTCTCTAATCCCAGCCTGCTGAACAGGCCACACCTCCACACCTCCCCTGGGCAGGGATCTTCGGGTGTCACCACCCCCATCCCCAGGTCTCTCAGCAGTCTGCTGTTTTTCTCCTCTAGGGCTGAGGATGGAGGACCTGGGAAGCTGGATCTTTCCCTCTGGAGCGCAGACACAGGATTCAAACTCCTTACTTTGGGGACCTCCATGAGGCCGTTCGGGGAGCTCTGCTGTCCCTGCAGGATCCCTGGAAAGGAAAGAGTATCTACCAAGGCCGTGGGGCTGCTGGCTCCATGGGACCACACCAGCTGCTGCTCTGGGGGCTTCTGAGAACCCCCTGTCCCTTCTCTGCCTGCCCTCAGCTGAGCGAGGCCAAGGACCATGCAGCTCCCTGCCCCTCTCTGACTTTGGGGTGCCCTTGGGTAGAGTGAGTCCTCTTCCACCCCCAGCCACGGCCCATTTTGAGGGCCACCTCCCAGGACCAGAGAGCAGCCACTTGAGCCCCACCTAAGGGACCAGAGATAGTCAGAGACGCCAGGAAGTGAAAGCTTCATTAGTGCCCCAACTCAGACTTTTTTTTTAATCAATAGTTTTTGGCTAGTTACCAAAAAACAAACAAACAAAAATATTAAAAACCTTTCATAAAAAGATTGACTGTAAAAATGTTAGAAAACATACTTCATACAGCCCACATGTGTTAGTCACGGGTTCCGTGGTATCAGTTTGTCCCCCCTCCTGCTTGTCACCCCGGAGTCAGCACTCATGTGAGGACATTCACAACACACATGTTTTTTCCTTTTTGTTTTGCAGTCGTGGAGCTGGGATCCAGGCCTCACCCACTCCAGGCGAGCTCTGGACCCGGACCCCAGCCCTGCCCCGATAGCTGAAGATATTGAGCGATGGGGCAGGCAGTTCCGGGCCTCCTCGCTTCAGTTCTCAAGCTGGGAATCAATGTCTTTCGCGCAGCCTGTGCGGTCCTGTTTCTATACCTGTATTTCCTGTGCGTGTGCGTTGTTGTGTTTGCTATTTAAAATGCACCCCCAAGTACAGTAGTGAGGTTCTGAAGCAGGTTTTAAGTATCCTGGTTGGGGTAAGTGGAGTCGGAGACAAGGAGCCTGCCTTTTTCCCTGTTGGCTTTGGCAGCAGGGGGATTGAGCTCAGGGCTTTCACACCGAGCTACACCTCCAGCCCTTTGTGTTTTTAATTTGAGAGAGGGTCTCACTAAGTAGTTGTTGTCCAGGCTGGACTTGAACTGACAGTCCTCCTTCCTCAGCTTCTCATCAAAGTGCAGGCAGTACCGGCCTGTACCGGGATGACAGATGTGGGAGGCCTTGCTTTGTCCAGTAGCGCCGCCCTGTGGACAAAGCTGGGATTATTTTGACGCCAGTGGACCTCCCTCCTGAGCTCTGGCCAGCAACCCCACCCCTTACCCACAACTATTCCTCAGGGCCCCTGGGAACAGTTCACATGGATTCAGGGACAAGTTGTCGACCCCTGGAATCCTCTGCCGCGGGTCCCTAGAATGCACCTCAGCTCCTGGTGCCTCTTTCTGAGAGGACAGTTCTTCCCAGGACTCAAGGGAATTGGGAAGGGTGGGTACCGGTGGGTGGTTAGACCTGAGTCTGAATCCTGGCTGCAGCACTCATTAGCACCATATGACTTCCTCTGCCTCAGTTTATTATCTGTAAAATGGGGACAGCAGCAGTACCAAGGCACTGAAAACAGTGCACAGCACATAGGATTTAACACGGTTCCTGAAGCCCTGGAAGAATGGTAGCTCAAGCTCATCCCTGCCTGGTTCACCACACTTTTGGCTCTGCTTACATACCTCTAGCCACAGGGAGCTCACTACCCAGATGGAGCTGTTGCCAGACCATGCAGATGAAGCTGCTGACAATCTCTGCCTTGTATATTTGCACTTTCTTAGGCTATACTGAAGAGGAGAGTGGGGTGGAGGTAGTGGCTGACAGGGGCTGATCACTTAATGCAAGAATCGTCGCCTGCACTCAATAACAATTATCTCACTTCTTTATTCAGCCAATTTACTTGTGCAAGTGTCACAGAGTACAGGTTACATATGAGGGCTATGGCACCCCAGATGTGACTGATGAGCACTGTAGGCATTGGGATCTCCTGGGGAGCACTTGGGAAACTAAACATACAACTAACCAGGTGCCATGCTGCGTGCCTGTAATGCCCGCTACTCTGGAGGCTGAGGCAGGAGGACCCCAATTCAAAGGTAGCTGGGGGGGGGGCCTGAGGATTTAGCTCAGCAGCATAGGCACCTGCCTTGCAAGCAGGCGGTCGTGAGTTCGATCCCTGGTACCAGAAAAAAGAAAGAAAAAAAAAGGACGTTGTCCCCAAAACAAAAAATTCACAGAATGGAGATGTTGCTTAGTGGTAGAGCTCATGCCCGGCATGCAGGAGCCCTGGGTTCCCTTGCAGTGCTGAAAAATAAAAGCTAGTACTTTTACTGCATATGTGTGCTGGAGATTGAACCCAGAGCCTTTGCACTGAACTACATCCCCAACCCTTTTTGTTTATTTTTTCCAGACAGGTTCCTGACCAGCTGCCCAGGTAGGACTTGAATTTGTGATCTTGCCGCAGCTTCCTAAACACTAGGATTATAGGTATGTGCCATCACCCCCAGTTTAAGCAACGGAACTTTTTAAAGCTCCCTTGCAACCTTATTGGACCTCTGTCATAACCGCAGCCTTATCATTGGCTGAAATATTATATGGAACACAGCTGTGCATGTGTCAATGTCTGTGTGTATATGTAGACAAAGATGGCACATGTCTGTAACCCCCACGGTTGGGAGGCCGAGGCAGGAGGAGCACTGAACATTTGAGGTCAGCCCAAACTATAAGGAGTTCAAGGCCAGCCTAAACCACATAGTGAGACCCTGTCTCAAAAACCCAAACCAAACCAGAGAAAGAAAGACAAAAAGAGAGACTTATTTTTTTTGTTTTGTTTTGTTTTGTTTTGTTTTGTTACTGGGAATCAAACTCAGGACCTTGCACTCGGCAGAAAGGCACTTATGCCACTGAGCTATATCGCCAGCTCCAGAGAGAGAGATTTACATGAAGGGATTGGCAGTTCCTTTACAACTGACAACTGTGGGGGCTGACAGGTCCCAAATCTATAGGGCAGGCAGGACAAGAGTGGACTTGCAGTCTGGAAGCCAGCCAGAGGGCGACTGTCCCCTGTTGGGGAGGTCTCAGCCTTTTTCCTAAGGCCTCCACCTGATTGGCTGATGCCCACCAGAATTATGGAGAATCATCTGCTGCATTCAAAGTCCACTGATTTAGACATCAATCGCATCTAAAAACACTTTCATGGCAGCATCTACCCAGATGTTTGATCAAACAGCTGTGCCCCATGGCCCAGCCAGGCTGACACCTAAAATGAACCACTACGAGACCGTTCCAATTTTAGGGGATCCTAGGCTGCCTGGTCTGCTCTGTTCCTGGCCAGCCCTTCAAGGGTTGCCAAACAATGAGCAAGGGTCCCCTGGGTCTCTTGGGCAGAGTCCCTCCCACAGCCCGATGACCAAAGTCCTCCCTGGCCTGGTCCCTCACTGTGGTGCCTGGTTTGAGTCAGCTCCCCCTGGTGTACCCCAAGAGAAGGAGCTGCATGCTATGGTGATTTAATGAATCCTAGGAGAACGGGGAAGGGAGTGAGAGTTTCTAGCAAAAGCCCGGAGGAGCGTGTCCCCTGGTCCTTGAGGCTCCAGGATGCCAGGGGGCCAGGACACCAACTCCTGGGCACCCCCACCTCTTATCTCTCATAGCTTTCACACCACACAGTCCCAGAAGAGGCTGCAGGTGCTGGTTGGACAGAGATCCAGCAAGGAGTGGGAACTGGGATCAATGACAGTGGTCTGACCACACAGGCTCTTCCTACACCATTGCCCTGGCATGAGCACTCACACCTCACAGACACTCAGGAAATGTCTGGGAAATCAACAGAGGAAGGAACAAATGTGTATCAGTCAGAGAGCTGCACAGCAACGGAAACCATGCTGATGCTTTATTTTTTACTGGTAAATCTTAGATATACATAACGGTAACATTCATACAAGGAGCTCGTACCTGTACATAAGGGATCTTTTATTTTTTTCTGGTACTGGGGACTCAAACTCATGATTGTGCACTTGCATGGGAGGTGCCGCTGAGCTAAATCCCCAGTCCAAGAGATCGCTTCTTCTTTTTCCTCTATTCCTCTCCCTTCCCTTCTCCTCTTTGTTTACAAAAGCCTTGTTTATATTTTTCCTTCTATTTTTTCTTGTCTCTTCTTTCCCCCTCCCCCTCCCTTGTACCCTTTCTCATTTGAAAAATTTCTTCCCATTTCCCAATATCTGTTTATACATTTCAGCCCTTATTTACACGTTTGATTTCTCACATCAGAGAAACCACGAAACATTTGAACATGTGTGTCTGATTTATTTCACTTAGGAGTATGGTCTTTAAGTGCATCGATTTAGCTAGGAATGTCTCAGACCTATCCTCCTTCTTCATAGCACAGTAGCACTCCATTTCACTTAAAAAAAAAAAAACATGCCAGGGATGTAGCTCAGCCGCACAGTGCCTGCTTGGCAAGCACGAGGTCATGAGTTCAATTCCTGGTACCAACAAACCTTCTATTCTATGGTTGATGGGCATCTGGGCTGTCTCCAAGATTTGGCTATTGCAAACTGTCTACACTGATGCTTTAAGCAGAACAGAATTAGATATAAATTAGCACAGGGAATTGGGTACTGTTGGTAGGCCTGGGGAAGAAATTCAGGCTGCACCAGCTGGCGGGACCCCCAGAATATCACAGAACTGGTCTCCCAGAGGCCAGGGCTCCTTCTACCTCTGCCTGGGAGGCAGCAAATCAAGAGACAGCCCATGGAACTGTTACGTTCGTGAACACATGGCCAGTCAGGCACGGTGGTGCACACCTGCAACGCCAGCGCATTGGGAGGCTGAGGCAGGAGGATGGCAAGTTTGAGCCCTGCCTGGGCAATTTAGTGGCTTAGGGAGAGCCTATTCCAAAACAAACACTAACAGCCCAGTGTGAAGGCCTCAAGTTCAATCCTCAGTCCTGAAAAAAACAAAAAGAATGCACTGTGTGTGGTCCAAGATCAGAAAGTCACCGCTGCCAGCTCTTCACAGTAAGGAGACAGAAGACTGCACACTGGGCCATTTTGCTCAGAGGCAGCTGGAAAGTGACCCCTGCCTCTAGTTGGTGCTTTTAATTCATATCCTGAATCCAGGCTTCTAGGGAATTCAGATTTTTAAAAATTACTTTTAGTTTTCCAGTTTGTATAGCGAAGCCTGGTGTTTTATTAGCCACTCTAGTGTCTTTGCTACCAAATCACTGCTTTCAATAAACTGGTGGTCACGGGGAACCTTAGATTTACGTTTCCTCCAAAACTTACCCCAGGGTACACTGTGGAGGATGGTTGTGTGTGGAATATTCAAAGCCTTTTGTTGGAGTCTCTGGAAGAGAGAAACCAGCCCTTGCTAAGGAGTAGTGAAAGTCTGCAGAAACAGGGTGGAGATTTCCGCGGCTTCTCTGGGCTTCAGTGCTGACCGCATTTTCTCTGCTGGGAGCCGAGAATGTGGAGGTGGAAGAGCCAGTACCCCTTCCTCGTGGAGGAAGGGAAGAGTTGAGAAAGGCTTACAGTGGCGTCTAATAAGTGCTGGCTGGGTGGTTTTTATGGCTATTTGGATTATTTAAACTGGAAAAGGAACAACATACAAATATTGCTAGAGTGGTTAAAAATTTGGACTCTGAGTCTCTATCGTGAGTCAGCTACTAAGTTAGCTGTGATCATGGTGAATCACTTACACTCCCTGTGCCTGGGTTTCCCCTTGGCTGAATGAGGATAAAAACAGCACCTGTGGGGCTGGGGATTTAGCTCAGCGGCATAAGCACCTGCCTTGCAAGCAGGCAGTCGTGAGTTCGATCCCTGGTACCGATAAAAAGGAAAAAGACAAAAAAAAAAAAAAAAAACCCAGCACCTGTGGCTGAGGCCTAGGTAGCAGATTAACACCAAGTATGGTACAGCGCATCCACCCACCCAGCAGGCATTTAAACGGAAGCACATCCCCAGGTGCTCCTTGACACCTTCAACACTGGCACATGAGTGCGTCCTTGGGAACTGGTCCCCAAGCCGACTGCCAATTGTTTGTCACAGTTGCCACATGGTGGCGTGCCTGCCACAGCCTCGCTGGAAACTCCTGGACTGTGCAGCTTTGGAACCAGGCTGGGTCTTCCAGCCAGGACTCTCCCTGCAGCCCCTGGCTTTCTCCATGCTCCACCCCCTACACACCTGCTCTGGCCCTCTGGCCTCCTGCTCCCTGGGCTGAGCAGGGCAGCGATGCCAAGAGCCCGGACTGCCCTGGACTTGCTGCAGACGTTAGACCTTCCCAGCCTGGGGTCTCCTTCCAGAGATCAGAAGAGGCCCTGGCAGCCTTGGACTGTCTGAGGACCACGCTAGATGTCAGCAAGAGGTTGGCTGGGTATGTCTGGGTCTGGGGCTTTCATAGTGTAAGGGACACTCAGAATTGTAACGGTCCCCCTGTGGGTGTGGGGGAGGCACTGAAGGCAGAAAAACTGGGTATCCACAAAAGCAGGGCTGGGCCAGACTTTGGCCTTGGGGGAAATGATGGGAATGTAGAAGACCTGATGGGATCAGGACACAGGTCGCAGGGCGTGCTAAGGAGGGACTTGGGACCTCGAACAGGGCTCAAGGAAGGATTTCAAGCAAGAAAAGACCCCTGAGCAGTCATGTTTTAAATAGCAGTCTAACGAGGACTGCATTCTAGACGACTGTGCTCGTCTTAGTGGAAAAGGAGATGAAGACGGAGTAGAACAGGCCTGTGGCTGAGTTCTGCCTCTATCAACTTATAGCTGGGCAACCTTGGTCCTGTTGGGCTTTGTCCCCGCACAGAGAGAGTATAGCTGGAAGGGACTGACGCTTCGGCTGTAGGGGCTGCAGCTGTGGGGGACCAAGGTCCTGAAGTCCCAGGTCCTGGTGGCCCTCCAATGCCACTGACTGTTTCTTGGAGTTTGACGAGCAGAAAGAGGTGTCCGGCTGTCCTCGGGCTCCCGCATGCTGGCAGCGTCCGCAGTCTTCCCCGCCACCGCGCCGGCCTGAGCCGCGGGCACCTGCATCTCCCGAGAAGGCCGCCAGAGAGCGCTGCTGGACAGCGTGTAGCGGCGCCGCCGCCGCCGCCGGGCAGGACGGAGCCTGGAGGCCGCGGGACCGCGGGGAGGACGCGCGCGCGGAGGAGGTGCCGGGGTGGACCAGCCGTGCGAGCCCGTGGTCCGGCCGGGTCTCCGCGGCGCGAGCGTCGGGCCTGGAGCCCGGCGGAGGGGGACGGCTCGAGCCACCCAGCCAGGCTGCAGGCCACGTCTGCGCCCCGCTCCCCCGGGCCCGGGCCGAGGGTGGCCTCGGGGCGCAGGGAAAAGACACAGGAACCGCACCAGTCGCCGCCTGGGCGCCGGCTCTGAGCGACCTGCTCCCGAGCGCTGCTCCTTCCGTGGGTTCAAGGCCAACACGCAAGACCGTGGGCGCAGGTCTTTCTCTAGAGGCCCCGGGCCCCAGGGGGCTGCAGGGACGCAGCTCATCGGGCGCCGCAGGGCGCGGGCCCCGGGGTCTGTCCCCAGCCCCCCCCCCCCCCCGGGAAGCCCAGGTCCCTGCAGGCCTCACTCACATCCCTCCCTCCGCCTCCCCGGAATCTGAGCGAGGGGGGACCAGGCTGGGGGTGCTCTGGGCCCCCCTCTCAGCCTCACTGGTCCTCGGGGCCTGGACAGCCTGAGGGTGACCGGCTGACCCCCGTGCGCACGGCCCCCTGCCGCACCTTCACCCCTGCGGCCGCGGGAGGGCAGGGCGGGCCCCGAGGGAGGGAGGGGGCGCCCGGCTGCGGCGGGGCGTCGGTGGCCGCAGGGGCCCGGGCCGCGGCCTAATGGATTCAGATCTGCCCGGCACAGGCGCACCCGCCGGCCGTCCCGCGCTCGCAGTAGCGGACAATGGAGTCCCGGGGTGACCCGAACAAAGAATTTGGAAGTAGTTAAACTGCAGAACACGTTCTGGGCCTGGGTGCCTCCTTACAAAAGGAGCTCTGAGAGAAAAAAAGAAAGCACTGGGGGGTGAAGGGGGTAAGCAAATGCCCAGGGGAAGAGTTGGTAGATCGCCCTAGTTGCCGCCAGCTATCAGACGCCAGGAATTCAATGGGAGGTGGGGGAGGGGAGCCCGGGTCTGCAGACCGCAGGGAGGGGAGGGAGAGAGCTCGGGGAGGTGGCTGGGGTTCCACAGGGGCGGGGCAGGGACACTCCCTGCACACACGGGCTCCTGGCCAGGCTGCCACGCTGGGCTGGCCAGGGTTTCCCCGAACTCCCTGGGCTTAGGAGGCTGAAACAGGGACCTGTGGGTGAAAGGTGGAAGTCAGTTTCTGGCCCCACTCTGGTCCCTACCACAGATTCTAACTGCTGTCTCTCTTTGGGTCCCTGTGTCCAGTCGCTATCACAGTGAGTCTCTCCAAGATCCCTCTAGAAGGACTCTGGAACAGGTCACCTATTCTGAACCCTCAATGTTTTTTCTAAGGGCTGGTTTTTGTTTTTTCCTTCCTCATTCTAGCAAATTAAGTCTCAGTCTCTCTCTCTCTCTCTCTCTCTCTCTCTCTCTCTCTCTCTCTCTCTGTCTCTCTCTCTCTCTCCCTCCCTCTCCCTCTCCCTCTCCCTCTCTTCCTCTCTCCTTCTCTCGGTCCTTCCCCCACTCCACAGAAAAAGCAATCTAGATACTCCTAATGAGAATATTCTTTTTTAAAAAAATTTAAGGTCAGGCCTCTAGGTGTAGAAATTAAGGCCAATTATTTTATCATATTTTTCTGAACTTTCTATTTTTTCCACAATGAGCAGTCATAAAACGAGGGATAAAAGAGGATGTTTAGAAAGTTCTGGTATCCAGTTAACTTACAAGAGGAGAAGATGAGAGTGAAAACCAAAAGAAGTAAATAAAACAGCAGCACGGACCGGAGAGAAGGAGGGGGAAAGACCGGAGCTGCTGCAGCCGCCGCCCCCGGGAGGCGGTGCCTCTGGGATCTGGAGAGAGCGCTCGCTGACCCTCCTTTGAGGCGCTCTGTTTGCAAGGGGTTAACTGCGGTTGCTCGTGAACTTGGCCTGGCTGGCTGGCTCCTGATAGATGGTGAGACCCGCTGACAAGTTCAGCCGGAGGGACCTCCCCTGCCGTGACGGTGGGAGAAACTGTCACAGACGAGGCGACTGGGGCGACCCACCCGGGCACGTGGAGAAGACGGCGGTTCAGGGTGGCCGCTGCTCGCTGCGTGCGCCCTCTCGGCTCCCGCCTCACTTTGACTAGCTTCCCTCCCCCTCCTGGAGCTTCTCGACGTCATCTTGCCGCACTAAAGTTTGCAGGGGCTCCGCGCCGTGGGTCCCGGGACGCCTCGCCGGCCCCTGCCACAGGCGCCAAGCGGTGGGTGGCCGGGAGTCGGGAGCGCGCCCCGGGGAGGCCGGTTTCAGCATTTGGACAGCGGCGCGGGGCGGTCCGCAGCCCGGGAGTCCAGGCGCGCCCCCGGCGTGGGAATGGGACGCGGCTCCGGGTCTTAGGGAAGCGGGATCCAACTGGAAGGCACCCCCGGCCCCGAAGAGACACGTTTCTAAGAGATCCGTGCCTCGCTCACGGGGGGACCCCAGGACCGGCCAAGCCACCGTGCACACCCTCGGCCTCGGGGCCGGGGGAGGCGCCCACTTGGCACCCGGAGCGCAACGGCACCCCCACCCCGGCCTCTGCGTCCTCCATCCTTCCCAAAGCAGCCGGGGTCCCTGAGCCTGCAGCCGCCGGCGAGGCTCCCAACGCGCCGTGCGCCGCCACCTCCGGGTCCTTGGCTCCGGGAGAGCCTCGCGGCGAGGGGCGTGAGGTGAGGGCCGATGGCGCCCGACTCCCCGGGAAGGGCTGGAGGCCGGCGGGCGGCAGTGGAGAGGCCCGGGGCGCAGCGCCCGGCGCCCCGGGCGGCAGCCTCCGCCCCCTCCGTTCCGCACTGGTCGGGGCGAAGGGAGGGGGCGGGGGGAGCCGCGCTGACGTCACTGCGGGCCGTGCCCGCCCGAGCGGGCGGCGCTGGGAGCCGCTCAGAGCCCCGATAGCCGCGCGCGGCCGGGAGCCCTCGCGCCCCCGCTGCCGCGCCCGCCTCCCGCACTCTCGGCCTTGCGCCCGCGCGGGCTGGGGCGCCTGGAGGGCGACCCGAGCTGGGCCTGAGCCCGGGGACTCGCCGGATCGGGGACCGCCGAGCCGCCGTCACTGCAGCCGCCCCACCCCCGCCGTCGCCTCGTGGGACCCCGGCCCCCTTCCGGATCCGTAAGTGCCACTACCCGCTGCAGCACCTCGGCGAGGCCGAGGGTGGGGGTGGGGGGCTAGGGCTAGGGTGTCAGGGCGGGGCCTGGGCTAGGGCAGCGGCTGCGAGCTGGGTTGGACTGGGCTAGGGGACCTGCCAGTGGGCAGGTCCTGGGGCTCCGTGCTTCCCTTGCTTGCCTTACAGGATGAGGGGTGCGCTCTGACTGTGGGTGGGAGCCAGGGCTCAGTCGCAAACCCTGCAAGACCAAGGTCAAAGGTCGCGGGACAGTGGAAAGCCGCCGTGAGAGCTGAGGACTTGGGGTGTGCAGGCAGGGCAGGTGTGTCGGGTGGGTAGAAGTTGTGACCTGCAGAACTACTGGAGGAAAAAAGAATATTTGGGAAGCAAGGGCCCTGGGGAGTCCTTGGCCTTTCCTGGTCCCTACCCCTGGCTTTCTCCTTTCTCTTTTCTTCCCCCCATTCCCTCCCCAGACAAAATAACCTAGACAGTGGCTTCCTGGAGACAAAAATACAACACAGAGAACCAAATCTAGACAAGATTTATTATGCGTTGTCTCCCCCCCCCCCACCTCCATGAGAAGTTATTGAGAAATCCTTTCTGTTCCGATCCCTACTCTTGCTCCAGAGCAGGCCTTTTGAATCGATCAGTGTGACTGCAGCCTCCTCCAGCCTGGCCTGCTTTGAGCTGGGTGAGAGTGACCGAATTTAAGAGGCTGAGATTGGGGAGGAGTGTCTCTGAGAGAAGGCTAAGAGTGGTCTCGGCTGGCCCCAGATGAGTGGGAGGGAGCAGAACAGGGCGAGTTTTGGGTCACATTGCCGAAGCAGCATTGTGATCCAGAAATACACTCTCTGAGCCACTGTGGCTGGGGAGGGATCCAAGCGCTGGACCTGAAGGGGAGACCCTTTCTGAGCACCGTATTCTGGAGGAGCTGAAGAATTAAGCCAGGGAAGTGGAGAATTAAGGTCTGGCTTTCAGTCAAGGGACAGAGACCAGAGAGTAGGCTAGCAGGTACCAAGATGGGTGTGTCTTACTAGGTTCATCTCCAGAGACCCCTTTGAGCCACATTGAGTGCTGGAGACCTCAGGGGAAGGGTCCTGCTTTGCCCAGGCCTTCTCAGGAGAGGTATTTCTAGGTTCCTGTTCAGCCTAGGCCTCCCTGGAGCCCACACCCTGGCTGCCTCCGCCTCAACTGCTGAGGAGAGAGTGGCCGGATGTGGATGCCAGGGAGGGCCCTACTGCCCAACCAGCCACCTGCAGAGGAGGTGGATGTGGAGGTCTCCCTCGGCCCCTCTGGGTGCAGGGAGCAGTTTCCCTCAAACCAGCCTGACACTGAGTTGCTCAGCTGTGAGTCCTCCCAGCCTCCAGACAATAGAAAGATCAGCTTAATCAAAGCTTGGGCCTAATAGAGAAAGGGAGGCAAGGAGAAATAGCCTGCACAGCTTGGTTGTGGCGCTATCTAGCCCCCTTGTTAAAATCCAAAGGGTTCAGGAAAGGAGTGTTAGTTCAACACCAAATGGCAGACCATGGAGCTGCTTCTCCACTGAGCTCAGGCTCCCAGGGTCTGAAGCAGGGCAAGCCTGATCGCAGGATGAGGATGTCTGTATAGGGCTGTTACTAGGGTCTGGGCTACACCTCTCTCCTGCCACCTAATCACTTAACTTGCTGGATCCTGAAAGGGGAGGCCCACTCCTGTGAGTTGTCAGGACCTCTGCACTGAGCTGTGTATCTACTGTTAAGAAACAGGCACTTGAGGCAAGGTCAACTGGGTGTTTAAAGGCTACTACAGGCAGTGGACACAGGAGTGCTTGGCAGTTGTGTGCACAAGTACACACACAGGCAAGGTAACCGTTACTAGCTTGAGCTGGCTGCTGTAGTGTGTGGACCAAGTGTGCAAGGGAGGGTTGTGCAGATTTCCAGCATCAAAAGGCTGCAGGGCACACAAGCAGTTGTCAAAGAAATGGGCATTTCTGCAGATTCTGACACGAGAGAGGCTGTCCCCAGCCAAAGAGCTCTGATTCTTAGTGGAGGTTTGAGTATGAAATATGGGAAAATGGAGGTCCTTTGGCAGAGGAGCCTATTCACCACGCTGCCTGCTGGCTTTTGCTGGTGGCTGCAAGAACCCCTGGAGCTCAAGTGGGGACCTTAGCAGGGAAATAGAGTAGATATTGGCAAGCGGAACCTCACATAGAGGACTGATGGGCCACTCTCAGCACCATGGCCAGGGACTAGCCATAGCCACTTGGGCTCTGGCCTGGTCACCAAGTGGCCAATGAGACTTAATAATTCTTGCTCTCCTGGGACTTAGAAACTTGGCTGGGGATGTAGGCCAAGGCCAAGGGCTTGGTGTGGGAAGAAGCACACAGAACTCAGACCCAGTGTGAGGTGCAGATGAGGAGCAGACCAGAGCCAAGGCTGGTCAGCATCTCCCAGCTTGGGCTTTGCCTGCCCAGCAGCCTGACACTCAGTTGGCATCAAAGTCCCACACAATGTGTGTCTGCTGATGTCAGACTGGATGGCATCCCAGGCCCTGTGTATGGGTACTGACCACTAGTTGTGGGCCCATAGCCATCCAGCTTCCCTGGCCCACCAGAACACAACAGCTCCTCCCAACAGCACCCTCTGGCCCTGAGGCCCATTGTCACTGCAGCCCTCTTCCTGAGAGGGGGCATCCCGGTGCATGTGGTGCCAGAAGACAGAGTTGGAGGACTCAGTGATCCAGGCCAGGTCCCACGTAGCAGGGTGTGGGAGCCTCTCCCTAGCTGTCCTGCTCCCCACCAAGGTACTTGTTTCCCAAAAAGGCAGTGAGAGGTGGATCTGGTGACAGTGGCCTCCCGCATCTGAAATGAATCCAAAAGGAGTTTGTCATCTTTGTCTCAGGGGCCCAGCCAGCCCTGGGCTCGCAGGCTGGGTCTCCCGTACTGTGCTGTTACCGTGCGCCTTGTTGAGGAGCCATTTTGTGCGGCATCCAGTTTAAATCACACTCCGAGGGGGTTTATTCCCACTCTTTCCCCTGCTCCCCCTCCCTGCCTTCCCTCTCAGGTGAGCTGCACAGCACTCCTCCCCCACCGCTGCAGCCCCATCTTCCTCACCCTGGGTTGGCCCAGAAGGACTAAGGCTCAGGAGGCCGCCCACACACAGACACCACATCTAGGAGGGAAGAGGGTGTGGATTCCTGGAGCTGCAGGAGGAGAGAAAGCAAGGGGCACCTCCCAATTACAGAAATCCTTCTGAATTAACTGTCTCAGGCCCAAATTCGGGCAGTTCCTCCCTGAGCCCTGTGGCTGGTGGGCCTCTCAGTTTCTCTGCTGTTCCAGCCCGGTCTGGCCCTTGCTCACCTCCTGGAGAAAGGGATGTGACTTCGAAATGGGATTTGGAGGGGAGGCACAAAAATGCTATAGCAGTTTAACCACACCGTGGCTGGGGTGAAGAGGGGGCTGGGAGATAGGGTACAGCTACCTTACATTTAGGGTCAGGATGAAGAGAGAACAGATTAGAGATAAGCGGTACGGGAAGAAATGTTTGACAAGATCCAGATGTCATTTTTAGAAAATACAGGAGAATGTAGTGTGTGGAAAAATCTTGAGGTACTTTTCAAACAACCACCCCTACCCTGCTTTGAGCCTCTCCTTTGGAACTCTTCCTGCAGGGGTTTGTCTGGCCGAGGTGCCCAGCACGCCCAGGTTCCCTCAATGCATAGGTATGAGTGCATCGGCCCCAGCCTTGGTTGCTCCCTGGAACGCTGCAGAAGCAGCCGCTCTGGGACTCTATGCTGACTGCAGGAATTTGGGAACCCACCCACCTATTCCACTTTGGGTGGTCGCCCTAGCTCTCGGATAGAAGGTTTTTCTGAAAGCCAGGATAGTGCTGTTTTCATATCTAACCCTTTGCCCCCAGGGATGGCTGGAAAGTGGAGATGAGGTGAACCGGGGTAAAGGCAGGAGAGCTGGTACAGGAGCAAGGAAGAAGGGTGTGGTGGCGAGGTGAGCCAAAAAGGGAACCCAGTGCCCACTCCCATTTGGAAGACTGCCCAGAGGCCACCAGTGCTGCTGCCAAGCTCCATTCCAGGCTGGCTCTGGGAGACCCAGTCCTTTTGCCTTGCTGTTGCCCCTTGCAGTGTGTGGGCCAGACATACGCTGAGGGTGGAGAAAGAGGCAGATGCATGCTTTGTGCTTTCTTTTCCGTGGAATAGGAATTTAATCAGGAGCCGAGTTCTGACCCAGCACACATCTAAGCCTCCAGACAAAATCGATTGCATACCCTTAGATGCACCTAGGAACTGAGGGAGAAGAGAGACCGAGTGACCTGGTACCGAGGGCCAGTGCCAAGGCTTAGCCAGAGTGGAGCATGGCCCAAGCAAGCATCTTTGCAAGTGAGGTGCTGTTTGTGGGACACTGACCCCCACCCAGCAGGACGCGTGTTTCTTTCCCTAATCCGGGTTTCTGCGGCTCGGCCTGAATCTACTGCAAAGTGCTAGGCAAGGGGAAAGGAAGAGAGGTTAAAGGTAAAATGATTCTGAAAGCTGTCCACTTCCTCACCGCGCACTTAGCTGCCCTGGAGCGACCACGCCTCGCGCTGTGCGCCCCCAGCCCCTTCACCTGAGTACATTTGACTCCCCAACTGGGGATCCTCGGTGGCTGTCCCTCTTCCCAGGCCTTGGGAAGAGGAAGAGGAGTTCTGGAGAAAGGCCAGGCAGTGCGCGCTCGGAGACGAAGGCCTAAGGCTTCGGAGAGCCGAGGGGGCGCTCCTCTGCCCTCGGGGCGGGGAAGCCGTGAACGCCGAGGCCATTGTAAGGCAGGGTGGTGCCGAGCGCGGGAAGGGGGCTGGGATTTGAATGGGAGCCTGTGATTGGCCGACCCCTAGCCTGACGTCACTTCCCCGCGGGGCGATTAGCCTGCGAGAGGAGGGCTGGCGGTCCAGTGCGCGGGGGGCGGCCGGGGCGCCCGGGGCTGCCGAAGCGCGGCGCGCGGTGCCCTCCGTGCGCCCTGGGACGCCGTCGGCGCGGGCTGCGGGCGGACTGTTGAGGGAGCCCGGGAGGAACAGGCTGGGAGGGCAAGGGAGGAAGGGACTGGGCGCGGGCTGCCGGCCTCGCTCGTGGGAGTCAGCGTGTCCGTGTGTCCGTCCGTCCGTCCCCTCTGGCGCTCCGCGTGCGTCCCGGGATCCGGGAGCTGCGCCCGCTCAGGGCCCCGCGCCCAGCTGGCAGCGCCACGTGGGGCCCACAGCGCGGCGCGGCGGCGGCGGCGGCGAAGGGAGGCCCGTTTCTCTCTTTGGTTATCTAGCTGTATGAGTGCCACAGAGCCGTCATAAAGCTAGATAACCGAAAGTAGAAATGACTCTCACAACTTCTGCGTGCGATCGACCTCCTGGCCGGCCGCCCCGGCCCGCACGAGCCAGAGAAGCCAGAGAAGCCAAGAGGAGCCCGCGCCGGGCCAGCAGACACCAGCCCGACGGAGCTGCCGCGCCTGGATCAGGTATCCTACATCGGCTCACCGGGCACACTTTCGTACCCTAGAGGAGCTCGCTGACTTTGCCCCTGTTCGTCCTCTTTCCCCGCCCCCACCCCATCCCCCAGCGCCGGAGCGGGAACCCCAAAGTGGAGCGGGCTGGGCACGGGGAGGGGGCTGGGGTTGCAGAAGGGTCGCTGGCGGGGAAGGCGCCAGTCTTCGCCTTCACCCCATAAATCAGGCTGGAACAATCCGCGCCCGGAGCTGTGAACGGGGATTTTGGGATGCAAATGCGATGAGAGAGAGACAGCGGCCGGTAGGGGGTGGAGTGGGGGAGTGAAGGAGTGGGCAGGGGGCTGCCCTGCCGCTAACAATGCGGCCTTTATCGAATTATTCGACGAGTCAGCCCCTGAGCGCCATTAGCATACGGATGGGGGCTTGCTGGAGCTTCGCCCCTCGGTGAGGTCAAGTTCTTGATAATTTGATCACTTTTCACCGGCTGTGGCAGCTGCCTTTGTGTGCAGTTGGGGGGTCTGTGTGCAGCGTGAAGCGGAGCAGAACCGGCGGGGAGTGTGCTCAATGGCAAGGGGCCGAGGCGAGGGCCTCCCTCCCTGAACGACCAGCCTTGCCTTGCCCTGCCCTGCATACAAACCAAGCGCTGGTGGGTGGATGGGAGGGCCATAGCCCAGTCCTACCACACCTCTTGGCCAGCTTTGGCCGGGCCGCTCCCTCCGACACCTCCCCAACTTCCCCAAGTGACCCAAGGTGCAGGCAAGCTCTCCACAGCTCCCCTCCTCCCCGCCCCAAGTGGTGGCAACATAAGATGTATTACAATGTCTAGCAAATAAAAAAGCAATTGGGGGAAATCTGAATTCCGTTCCCATGGCAACCCAATGCTGCACACCGGCCAGTCGGGCTCCCAACCCCTCTTAGCTGGGCGCGGGGAGTGGGGTGTGCCGCTGCTCCTGGCACCGGGGTCTCGTTGTTATATAGCGCTGGGATCCCTTTTGAGGCTCTTATCTGCCTTTGGGTCATTCTCCCTGACACTCCCTTCCCTCCCTCATTGACTGGTCCTGAAGCTTAGTCTCCCACAGCTTGGGAAGCCTCCCAGCCTCTCCCTTTGGTGGTCAGAGATCCATGAAGCTGGCTGCAGGGAATGGACTCTGATGGCTTAGAGGCTTTCTGGGTAGAGGAGTGTGTAAGTGCTATGTTAGAAAGGCTAGAAGGCACTTGAGCCAACCCCCAGACCTGACCTCATTCCCTGTCCCTTGCACACAAGAGGACACAGGCCATCAGGTAGGACGTGACCCCTCCAGGGTCACACAGCTGGGAAGTGCAGAGCTGGGCCCTAGCTCGCCTTTGCTGCACCTTGTCTCACTGAGTTCATAAGGTTGATCTTCTCCCCACTCCTGCCCAGTTCCCTTGGTAATCATTGAAACCTTTTCCATCTTCGCTTCATCAAGCCCCCCTCCCTCGATTGGTCTGTTTAACAAAATTGGAAAAAAAGGTTATGTGTGTCAAAGGCGAAAATTCAAATGGTACAAAAGGGAAACCCATCAACTGTGGGGAGGGAGCCGTGTGGATGAGGCAGAGGGGGAAGAGTGACTTTTCATTGCGTTTCTTTTCTGATTTTAAAACATGGATATGTGCTAATGATTGGCAATAAAATTAGATAAAAAACAAAACAAACAAAAGATCAGGCAGGGGAAATCTCTTGTTTTGCTACCTTGGTTGCCAGCTCATCCTCGGAGATTACCACAGGGTAGATTTTCATGAACCCTGTCATATCCCCTCCCCCATGTTGAAAGGTCAACCTCTTTTTCTGGGCTAGAGGTTGATGAAGGGTGCCCAGTGCGTTTTGGGCCCACGAGGCTCAGGCCCACTTCCCCTGGGCCTGCTTTCCTTTCCCAGCTACTTGGGAGCCTGTGCTCCAGTGGTGACCTCATTTCGGTGGAAACCGGAGCAGCACTTCCCGCCTGCCTGTGTGTCCAGTGCTCCCTGCCTCCATCTCTCCGTGGCCAGGATGAGGCTTGGGCAGGACCTAGACCCCAGGACTTAGATTTTTTACTCCTCACCCTCACTGCTTTGCCAAGAACCAGTCCTTCGGGAGCTGAGTGGCTCTGCAGCCTCACAGCTACGTCTACCCAGTTCAAATGAGTGTTGTTTTTAAACACCAGGTTCTCTTACGCCATCTGGGCAGGCCGAACCTAAGGTCCAGGGGGTTTGATGGAAAAGGAGTCTGAGCCAGAGAGAATTTGGCAGTTTTTCCACTTTCTACGAAAATCTGCTGATGCAAACCTCCTTTTGTAAAGAAAAGATGGGGGTACTGGGAAAGGAGAAATGCATACAAATTCTGATCTTCAACACTTGCCCATTTTAGATGCACAGTATGAATATGCTCCCCATAATAGAGCCATGTTTAAATTCCTTGGTACTTAAAGTCCAAGGCACAGGCTCAGAAATTGGTGCCTCATTCATCAACCTCTCTGGTTCACCTGGGCCTGAAGGGGCTAGTGAGGCCTAGGACCTCCTGAACCTTTCCTGCCTCCTTTCTGTTTTCGGCTCCAAATCTCCTCTGGCCACTGATCCCCAAGTTTGAACCCCACTTATATTCCAGTTTGCACTACTCCCTCCATCCAAGAAGGCTTTGGGGATCTATAGTTTGGAAGGCGGAATTGGTTGGGATCTCAGAGATGCTCCTTATCCAACCCCTTTCAGGTTACTCCTAGAAATACTGTGTACAGAAAGATCTATTGACTCACCACGGGTTGAAGGGCAGGCCTCTGGCGAGACAGAAGTCAGGGTAGCCACCGAGATAGATGAAGCATCTTTCCCCCTGGCCCACAAAATCCCAGCCCCAGACGCCTTAAGACAGATGGGCACCTGCCTGCAGAGAAGGCTGCGGTGCAACCCGAGGCCTGATCCCTCCTGGCGGGAGAGTTCTTGGGCCGCAATTGGACCTCCAGCAAATGCAAGGAGAGTGTGGAGGGAGCCAGGCCAGGAGGCCTCCCGGGACCCAACCGTGATGCTGAAAGGCATGAAGGGTCGGAATTAGGCGCTCATTTAGCGAGCGTCACTAATCCGAAGTTACAGCGTTAATTCCCTGATCCTGCCGCTCCCACACGCAGCGGGATTAGAGGCGCGGCCGCCCCGCCTGTCTCGACCCCGAAGGCCCACGCCCTCGGCCGGCCAGTGGCCCAGGGCTCCTCCACCGCGTGCCAGCTCACCCTGGTGCCCTGCTGTGCCCAGGGCCAGGACAGGCCTGGGGCAGCCTGGGTGGGATTTTGCACTCTCCAGGCTTTGCTGAGGTGGTCCAGAAAACAACAGAGCTTTCTCCAACCTGGGTGTGCGCGCCCTGAGCCGCAGCCCTGTGCGGCGTGGCGCCATTTTAATATCCTCCCTCTGCCCCGTGGGCTTCTCCAGTGGAGGGATTCTCCATTCCCTGCCCTACCCTGACTTGAACCTCTACCGCCCCGCACCCCCCAGCCTAGATAAGTGACCAATCAGTTCTGGCCTAGGGTGGGATGCGCGTCACCATGGTGACAGGGGCACCCTGGCAGTGCTACCCGTCATGGAAGGTGAGTCTTCACTCCACCTGGAATGGTGTGAAGGGAAAGTGGGGAAAGGTGTGAGTTTGGGGGCCTGAAGGCTGGTTTGACACCACACCTCTTCTTACACCCACCTCATTTTGCCTAGAATCACTCAGCTGCGTCCAGTGCGGGAGAGGAGCTGGTATGGACAGGGCCTTCTCAGCAGGGAGCTGGGCTCATCCTGGAGCTGCTTTTCCATGAATTTCCCAGCTCCCTAGGACAAACTTGCCTTGGTCTTTCTCATCATGGTCCAGAGGTCCATCTTGGTCTATTTCTCTCCTTTTCTCTCTTTGTTCCTAAGAGAGTGGTGTTCAGGAACCCCCAGGGTCTTCCCCCAAACTGCCTTATATAGCTAAGTCTTGTGATTTGGGACAAGTCACATCTCCCAGTCTTAGTTTTTTCATCCAGAGAATGGGCAGCTGTGCAGAGCCATCTGTGGCAAGTCCTGAGTATACAGTGGGTGGTCTATCATTGTTAGCCCCCTTCTCCTTTAGATGGAGGGCAAGACCTTTGGAAGCAAGACTCAAAACCTGGGGATGCCCTTTCTATCAAGAGCAGCCAAGTTTGGGTGTCTCCCAGCGTCCTAGAGCCAGCTTGTTTCTCCAGACAGCTGGGAATCTGAGTGGAGGGGAGAGCTGCTCAAAATAGAGCCAGGGTGGGGGCTGTGGTTGAAACAAAACCTGGGTCAGCGGTGCCGAGAATGGGCCGCTGCAGCTCCTAGAGCGCTGGCTCCTTCCTTCCAGCCTGGTCTGGCTTAAGCACCACTTTAAGTGGTCCTTGCATTCACTGGCCAGCCCCTCACCGCAATTGAGCCGCAGGGGTTTGAAAAGAGGGCCAGGGCCTCAATGACAGGACCTTGGGCCAGGCTAATTGGTTTTGGTTCAAGGGGATACTGGATTTGCGAAAAGCTCCAAGCCGCCTTTCCCACGCCAGAGCCAGGCCATGGCTTTAAGGAGCAGGGATGGAGGAGCACAGGGCCAGGCAGGAAAGAAAGCTAGGGGCCAGGTGCCTTGGACCCCTGACCAAGACACCCTTCTGCTCAGAGGGGAAAGAGCTGTGACATACCTCGGGGGACACCCAGGTTTAGCAGTGGACTAGTTCTGGAGCCTCTCAGTAACCTCGCACACAGGATGCCAAGAAAGGAGCCCTCCTCTTAACCTTTGGAGTCCCTTAGTTGAGGAGAGGAACCGGCTTCTCTGCTGGGGTCATCAGTAAAATAAACTACCAGGGCAAAGTTCAGGGTCCTAGCCCCAGGAGATAGACCAAACCAAACCGAGTCCTTTCCTGTGTGAGAGAATCCTTGCCTGGCCCTGAGGCCCGGAGCACCTCACCTCTGTCTCCTAAAGTATCCTTAACCTGTCCTGGGTGTGGGCAGCCACAGTAGAATGGACAAACAGGAAGCCCTTGGTACCTTTTTTTAAAAATAAAGAGTTGAATATTTTTTATATTCTCAAATATTAATTTTGTTATGACAAAATAGTTTTAACTGTAGATCATTTTAATGAAAACGCTTCACAGCTTGGATCTTGAGGTATACCAGATACCCATCTGTTGGACCCAGTGGTTGCACAGCTATAGCTAAAACATACTCATTCTCTGTGTGTGTAGCCTACATACAGAATCATATACTTACTTTAGCTCTCAGGGTGGAGGTTGCAAAAAACAGCCATGCTTATTTATTTTTGTGGTGTGGGGGATTGAATGCAGGGTCTGTTGCAGGAATCTTAGGCAAGCATTTGCTTTACCATTGAGCTACCCCCCAATCCCAACCTATTTAAAATGACCTGGTACTAGGGCTGGCGAGATCTGTATTTCATGGTTCATTGTGTGTTGAGGGGAACATTCTTGTGTAATCAGCTGGAGGAGTGGCCTACCTTTTCATTATCTTCCAAATTTTTCCCTGTGTTTGCTTACTTGAGGCATGTGATAAGTCGGAGAAAGGTAGTTTGAAGAGATAGAGAACTCTGTGTATTCCATTTTCTATTTTTATTTCAGTTTTTAATTGCCCAGAGCCTAATTTCGTCAGGCCTCTGCTGATGTGCACATTTGAGATTCATGTGTAAATATGCATGTGGCATGTGTGCACGCCTGGGCCTCCTTATCGCCAAGTATGCTCTCTCGGTGTTTAAATACACACAGCCCACATCCACACATGATTATGGGCTTACATATTTGCCTCTTCTCTAGAATCAGGTTAATTTTCCCTCCACTAATCCTCAAACCCATTAAGTTCTCCCCTCCCTGCCCCCACAAAAAATTGTAAACCTTTTCACAGACCAGTGGTGTCACCCCACCTGCAGCAGGTACTCTCTAGGCTGGGTGCTGATGGTTCTATTAGGCAGACTTCATTAATGTTACCAAATATACCCTGGCACTTTAACTCATCTACTGTGAGGTATTATCATAAATAATTAAAATTAAACTGCACTTGTCAAAATAAATGAACAAAGTAGACTTAGTGATGTCTTTGATTTGCTTGGTATGTGTTTGCTTATTCACTCATTTGAAGAAAAGAAAGGGAAAAGAGGAGGAAAGAAAGAACAGACTGTCGAGGTGCAGAGAAAGGAGAAAGAGAGGAAAACCCCTCGGTCCTGTGCCCTAGGGTTCCCAGTCATTAGGGCACTCTGGGAGGCTGGAATGCGCCTCAAATGTCAGCTCATAATGAATATTGAGGTGTGGATGTGGAAGGAGGGGTTTCTTTGTTTACGGAGGAATGGCCCTGGGAATGGGAATGGGGGAGAGGATTGCCTTTGGGGATTAAGGAGTGGGCTTTGTTTTTATGAAGGGCCTTACTTCTTTTCTGAAGTTTTTCTGCAGCTAATTGATTCAATTCAGACATTCCTCCTCCCCACTCGGGCCAGCCAAGGCCCTGTGTTTTGAGATGTGCACAGCTCGTCTCCCCATCTGCTCTGGCCCCTTTTCCACTGTGATCCTTGAAAAGGGTGTGAACCTTCACATCAAGGAGATCACAGGCTATAGAAAGATCAATCAGCAGCTGAGACCTTTGTCTGTGTGTATGTGATCTACAGACGCACGTACATAAACCTATATGTATGTGCAGTATTCCTTGGGGTGTAACTTCCATCTTGTAATAGGCCAGAGGAATACAGCTCCGCGGATTCTAACCAATACATTCACACCCGTGTAGCCAATCTCCATGATAGCGTTGTTTCTCTGCCCCTTGAAACTTCTCTCCTGCCTCTTCCTAGTTAAGCCCTACCTGCTTCCCATTCCCATGTCTCTTGTCTGTAGTTTACTTGTTCCTTTGTAGAGTTTCATAGAAATAGAATGTATACCAGCACTTTTTAAAAAAAGAATTCAAGTCTGGAGGGAACACTGTCCTCCAAGGCCTGGTTCGGTGTGTTATCCAGGTTTCTTGGACTTGGTTTAAACACTGTCCTCCTAATGAGCTGGAATTAGATTTGGGGGCGTGCATGGGTGTGTCTGGTCTTCTGGCAGGACAGCCCGGTTCTCACTTGTCCGTTAATGAGCCGGGACAGGTGAGCCTCACACCCTCCAACTTGGCTGCCTTCAGGGGCATCCAAAAGTGATGGAGAGCTATTAATGGAAGATGCCAGCTTGTGCTAATTAGAACTTTCTCTCAGCCTCCATCTGTGTGGCAACGGAGCCCCTCCAAGGTCAGCCTCTCCACCCACCTTCAACCAGCAACCTGGGCTTTATTCCCCCATGAATTAGGGGTGCTGTGAGCCAACTGCTGTCCTGCATCTCTGGTCACACCCTAGTTCTTTGTGACGCGGAATGCACCGGGAGACATTTCTTGGGCCTTCTCTCTTGTATGGGGTGGAGTTTGATGGCAAGTTGGATGGAAGTTTGGGGACTGGGGACCTGGGACTGTTGTAAAATGCCAGTCTCCTCTACTTTCTTTCTGGCCTTGGTCCCTGCTCTTACTGCCCACCCTACCCCAAAGCTGGTATGTTTGCTGTCCCAGGCAGCTGAGGGTGGCAGCGATGTCCCTGGGCCTCTTCCTTAAAATATATATATATATATATATATATATATATATATATATATATATTTTGTACTTAAAAATTCATTTCACATCGGATCCAATAACATTTTTTCATTTTTTAAATGGAAGGTGTCTTTTACAGAGATTTCATTGAAGAAAAAAATACAGTAATATCATTTACTTCGCAGAATGAAGTTAGGCAGAGCTAGGTTTCTTGTTTAAATATACAGGGTGGGGACTGGGGATTTAGCTCAGCTGCCTGCCAAGCAGCACCAAAAAACAAGCAAACAAACAAAAAACAGGATAGTTGAGAGTGGGGCCTTCTTTGCTCCTTTTCACTCCTTTGGCTCTCCCCTGGGGCTGTGTAAAAATATCAAGCTTTGCTGCAGTTGCATCTTCTTCCCTCCTGTTTGGATTATCCTGCTAATAATGCAGGTCACCCGTTTCTTTGACTGTATAGGCTGAGATTTTAAAAATCAGTAGCAGAGGGGCTGGGGATTTAGCTCGTGGCAAAAGCGCCTGCCTTGCAAACAGGCAGTTGTGAGTTCGATCCCCGGTACCAATAAAAAGGAAAAAGACTTAAAAAAAAAAATCAGTAGCGGACTGTTGCTGGCTCTGGGCTCCCGCCAGGAGCTGGACCTACAGAGGGGTGGAGCTGGGAAAGGCTACAGGGATCCCCCGTCCTGGGGAATTCGGCAGGAAGGGCTCACTGGTGTATTTCCCACCCTACAAGTGCAGTTCCTGACTTGCAGTGCTAGGGTAGAAGACCCAGGGGCATCCAGGACTAGGTTAACGAAGTCACATTCCAAATCCCACCAGGACAGCACAAGGGGGTGATGGAAGAGACACCCACACCTGTGATCCTGTGAATCGGGGCTTTTCAGTTCAACATGCTTCATCCTTCATCTCTAAAGGGTGAAATGGGGACCAAAGTCACATTCCATCTGCTGAGTTAGATGGGGACAATAGTAGGAGTCTCTCCAGGGGTCATGGCAGAATCAAGTAAAATATACTGGCATACAGTGAGCATGTCAGGTGTGAGGGAGTGCACACACTGGATAACCCACTAGATACAGTCAAAACCCCAAGAGCTGCCCAAAGTGACAAAAAACGTCCATCCACTGCCCACCTCCAACTGGTCACAAATTAAGAAAAGAATCAGGACCTCAAGGAGCACCCAATAGGAGGAAACAGATGTACCGCTCTGTGCTGGCTGGCAAAGGGTGCTACGGTATCCCAGTAGATTTGGAGGGAGCAGGATCTGGTTGGACTTACTTAGCATAGAAGTGGGAAGCTGGGAGCCAACAGGGCTGCCTGGAGACCTGTTAGTGTTTGGTGTACCTGCTGTAATTCCTAACATTTGACCCTTCCAGAAAATGGCCAAGGATCCTCTCTCTGGCAGGTTCCAAGTCTGGACTCAATAGGGTCATCATAGAGGAGAAGCCAGGGTTGTCCTAGGCGTGGTCGAGGGCAACTCTGAACGCTGGCACTTTTGGCTTTGAAGGGGCATAGCGTCCCTCCTGCTGCTGTCCTCCTCTTGTGGCCCCCATGCAGGCTCTGGCGCCACCTGGATTATTTCCTGCATTCTGGTTGAGGTGTGCAGATCCCCAGCAATCTCTCTAGGCTGGGTCTTGAACTGGAGGATGGCACCACGGCGCACCTTCGAAGGGACTGGGTGGGCAAGGGGCACTTGATGTTTCAGCTCTGTTTTACAGCTCCTGCCTGTGAGGGCCTCCTGCCCCCTGAGGGTCTGTCTGTGTGGCTCCCTCTTCCTCAGGCCAGACTTCAGCTCCTGCCAGAGGTGAGTGACCAGAGCTGCACAGTGAATTGGCTGCCTGTACTCCCACTGTGCTTTGTGGTATCACAAAGAGCTGGCCTGGCAGTTAAGACTTTGACAGATTCCAGGATCATGTTGGTAGACTGGCTGTGTTTTTACCTGGATCACTAAAACAGCAACCCACCTCCCCTGCACACACACACACACCTCAGCATCACATCAAATGTCACCTCCCACTCCATGCACTTGTGAAATGGCTTTAATAATAAACTTTGTGAGCCAGTCGTGGTGACACATGCTTGTAACCCCAGCACTCTGGGAGACCGAGGCAGGATGATCACAAGCAGGAGTCCCCAGCCTGTACAATTTAGCGACTTAGACTATCTGAAAAGAAAAAAGGGCGGGGTGGTGGGGGCTGGGGATGTGTATAGCTCAGTGAGAATCGCAGTACCGCCAAATAATACACCTGCTGGCCTGTGCTTTGTGATATAATTAGGCAGAGCACAGCGTGGTAGCACACAGTACAGGTCAAGTCAAGTGCGTTCTGATGCTTGTGGCCTCTGGGGCGGCTTCTTGGACACTGGGGGCTCTCTGGGCTCCTGAACCTCGGACCTCGCGGGATCGCTAGAGCCTCCTCTGGGAATGTCGCAGCCAGATTCCGGCTGGCCTGAGTGGCTCAGGGTCTGGGCGTGCGTGCGCACCTCCCGGTCGGGGGCTATGGTAAAGGGAGTGCCAGGCACAGAAGCCGCCGCGTGGCATGCGCCTGAGCACAACGGCCTTCCAAATCATTCAGGTCTGTTTACACGCTGGGCTCCCAGGATCCGTGCGCGGCCTTCAGGCCTTCAGGACCAGAGGTGCCGGCAGCGCCGGACCGAAGCAGGGCTAGGAAGGTGGCAGGACCCCAGAGTGCGGGCCACAGGACAGACACAAACAGGACGGCTCATGCTGGATGCGCTGCAGTCGAGAGGCTGTGTCCGGAGCAGGATGAGCTGCTGGGAGGCAGAATGTGGCCGTAAAGTAACTGGTGGAGCAGGACCCGGCCTGGCCTGGTTGCATCCCCACCTATGCTGGCTGGTGGGGGTGGGGGAACCCCTAGGGCTTCCTGCTTCCCTTCCTGCATCTTTGCAGCTTTATCCTCGGGTCCTTGCCCCCATTGTGAGAGTCCCCTCTGCTGCACTGGGCCAGGCACACACAGCTGGGCACCAGGCTGTGGAGAGCTACTGAGCCACATAGCTGGTTTGGAGTGAGGAGCCCCAGGGGTTAGAACACTGCCTGGAGCATTTGTGCCCAGAGAACTCTAGGTGTATCTTACTGCCACTACTCATCTTGAAAGCGCGAGGCTGAGATGGCAGGCTGGCTGAAGCTGCCTGGGTACTATGCTCTGGCAAAGACAGCCGGTGGTGCAAAGGCCTGTGAGCGGTGATTGGGTCGAGGACCCTCTTGGAGGCCTCCTTTCAGAAGAAGGTGGCAGAGCCCGCACCAAGGAGCCTCATCTTTGCATCCTCCAGACCTCAGCCCAAGGGTCAGAGCTTCAGCTCTCTGCCCCTGGGTGCCCATTGCGTGAGTGGATGATTTAATCTCAGTCACTGTTGGCCTAGATGCCACACTTGACCCGGGGGTGCCCTAAACTAGGTCTCACTACCCAAGAAACTTTAGTGTTAAGATTTGAGTCCTATTTTGTGCCAGGGCTATCACTTGCTACAGCAAGACAGTAAAATTGAGGTTGTGCACTGAGCTTGCCTTTTAACCTCAGCCTCTGTACATGAATCCAACCCCCAAACACAGGTTGATGAACCGGGTGGTGGTTTTTCAAACAAGAATCATGCCTCTCAAAAAAAAGAATCATGCCTCTCCTGAATCCAATTCCCCATTCCCATACATCCCTACTTCATAGATGAGGACCTCCTGGTCACTCCCAATTTTGTAGTTGGAAGCCTTGGTGTAAAATAGATTTTATGATTGAATCTTGTGGTTCTTCTGAGCTTCCTGGTAGCCAAGTCAATGAAAATATGGTGGTTTTAATAGTACTTTAAAAAGGAAGCTCATCAGGGCCGGGGGTTGAGGTCGTGAGTTCAAGCTATGGTACCAAAAATAAATAAATAAACAAAACCAATTTGCTAAAAAAAAAAAAAAAGGAAGCTCATCTGGGCTCTACAGGAGTGAACATTTTTCCTGCAAAATATTTTTTTTCAAATCTACAGCAAAATATTTATATAAAATATAAAGCCCAGTGATTACGTAGGTCACCTGCACATGTCACAGATGGAGAACCAAGCCCAGAATCATGGAGTGATTGCCCCTACACCACAATTACTAAGTTAGCAAGTGGAGAAAGAACAAGGCGTAGAGGTCCTGACTCCCAGTCTAGGCCCCCCTCTCCATGACCAGGATATAGTGAGCTTTAGAATAAAGAGATCATTTCATCATAACCTAGTGAGCCCTCCAGCCACACCTGAAATTCCTTATACCTGACCCTGCATCCTGTCTTGTGTGCCACCACACCCCTCCCAAGTACTTACCATTGTGGGCATCTGTAAAATATTCAGTGCATGAAGAGGTCAGAACTGCTGGCACTGATGAGGGTAGGATTTGGGGTGCAGGCATTGACTTTGGTGTTCTGGGAGGACTTTTTTTTCTGAATGGTATATTCCTGAGCAGATTTTGTCTAAACCTCTGTGTTTGGCAAACGGAGAGAACTGGGTAGTATATTATCCCTTCTGGTTGTTGTCTGACTCTTTTATGCCCTGTGACATTACTGGGCCTCTCAGGAAAGGGTCACCTGTTTTGGGAATGTGTTGTCAGGGAGACCTTTAAGTGAATGAAGGAAGGGTCCCCACTGTGCCAGCAGAGTTGCAGTGAGACCTGGCAGGGCCCTTCTCCTGTCCTCCTTAGGCTGAGAGCCAGCCTCTTTTCTGTACTTACTCAGGTTTGATTCCTGTGGCTTAAAGTACAAATCATAGAATGTGGCTGAGGTTAGTAAATTTCCACGTACCCCAAAATCACACCTTGGAATTCCTGGAGTGATGACCAGAGATGCTAAATAAGTTTAGGAACACTGGCCACAGACCCAATTCTATGGAAATCTGTAGCAGGAAGATGTCACCCCTGGACGTGGGGAGCATGTGCTTCTTGGTGGGGAGCCCTTTTGGCCACAAGGGCTCCAAGGATTCTTGGCCAAATCCTGACTTGTCTTTGACGAGGTAGAGAACCACAGCCAGTTTGCTGCTAAAGCCCCAGCTGTGGAAGAAAACCAGGGTTCAGCTCCCCAGATTAGTTACTGTCTACAAGGATTAAAGGCCCCAAATAATGGCTGGCTTCTCCCCTCCTCCGTGCCAAGGGAAGACATGTAAATACAGCCGCACGCCGGCTTAGGCAGTGGATGTATATAAATCGAATTTAGCAAATCAGATCATGGTTTAAATGCACTATTTAAAGCAGTCCTGCAGTGAAGCCTTTTACAAAGGGAATAATCATTTTGTGATGCTAATCATCAGCCTCCAATTTATCTCCTTTGTAAGTTCAGATGTTGGTGCACTGGGTGTTCTGAAATTGGGGCACTCTTGTGTTAGGGCTCTGGTGATGGCTGTCTGCCTTCTTTTTCTGACCTCTCGTTTTAAATGGGTGCATGTCCTGTTTCTCACTGGGGGCCTCAGGATGCTTGTCACTTAGCCTGATAGTTCTCATCCATCCCACTCATCTTTTCATAATCTGATAAAGCCCACCATTCAGCTGCTCCTGGCTCCTTTTCTGAGATTTTCGTTCTTCCTGAGGGATATACAAGCCTCACTGTTCCCAGGGAGTTAGAACCAACTGCCTCTGTGACCTGAACCTTCTTTTGTTTCCCTGGGTTTCTGGTACCTCCAGTGCGGCTCATAAAGATGGTCTTGGCAATGACCGGATGATGCTTCTCAGGCTCTGAATTCAGAAGGCGAATTAAATGCAAGCACCCACTTGCTGAATAGGCAAGGTCCAAAATACTCTCCCCCTTCCCAGTAAAAAAAACCCTGAGGCCTGGGTGTTAAAGTGACTTTTCCTGCAAGTTAAAATCAGGACTGAAAGGGAGACCTGTCTCCTAATTGCTGTCCAAGTGTTTGGTACGCTGAGCTATAGTTCCTTTCTCTGAAGAGAAAACATAATCAGAGACATCTGAGTGGGAAAGAAAGAATGAAGGGAAGGAGATGGATCGGAGTGGAACAGAGGATGTGGGCAGGAAGCTGGGGGGCTGCGAGGAGCCTGACCTTGCTTAGCTCACAGGCCCTGATATAGTGTCTTTGTCAATGCTGCCAGTATTGACGCGTTCCTTGGTAATTATGACTGTGTGTTGGCATGGCGACTCAGAGCAAGAAGACTAGAGGCACTGGGTAAATGCACGATTTGTTCTTGCTTCTAAAGCAGAGAGGAGCTTTTGTGGGTAGTTGCTCCAGGGAGATGTGGTGGAAAATTCACCAGACCCCGTGTTGGAGAGTGGGTATTTACACGCATGTGTACCAGGTGGCCCTGAGGAGGACTGGCATAAACCAAGGTCCTCAACAACAATTGGATTCGACGCCAGAGGTCTCCCAGAACCTCCCTCCTATTCCTGGCTGTTGTCTTTGTTCCTCAGGCGTGGAATGCCAAGTAAATCCATTTCCTAGTCCTCTCTGGGTTGTCTCTTTCAGATGGGTTTATGTTACAGTCTCTCTGAATCTGATTGATCATAAAAATCCCCTTTCCAGTGGGACAGGCTGTGCAATCGGAGGTTAATGGACCTACCTATAGGGATGGAGTATGGGGTTTCCCTTTCTGCCCTGGTGCCTTTTGACATAGATACCCACGCTGTGCATCTTTATCTGAAAATAGGAAGCAGAGCTGTACTGTCAGGCACATGCCCATCAGGCATGTGTGCAATTGATCGCATGAAATGTGGTCACTATAGCATGTTGAAATGATAATACTGAGTTAAAAAAAAATAGCCAGGTGTGGTGTTTCACATCTGGGATCCCATAATTCCTGAAAGCTGAGGATTACCAACTTAAGCCTGGTCCAGACAATTTACACTCTATCTGGTAATTTTTTTAAGGGCTAGAGATAGGGGCCAGGAATGTAGCTCTGTGACATAGCGCCTTCCTGGCAAACACAAGGTCCTGAGTTTAATTCCTGGTTAAAAAAAAAAAAAAAAAAAAAAAACTAGAGTGAGGGGAGAGGGTAGCTGTAGCTCAGTATGAAGGCCCTGGGTTCAAACCACAAGGTCACAATAAAATAACTTTCTAAATAAGATTTCTAGAACATTTAAAATTATACACGAAGCCCACCTTATTGGGCATCACTGGCCTAGACTAGAGAAGGTAAGACCTTTTCCAGTCCCGATGCTCAGTAACTAACCTGTTCTTTCTCCGTGAGGCCTCTGAGGTCCAGGGAAAGCTAGGGTGGAGGCAGAAGAGCCTCCAGCTTGAGGGGCTTTTAGGGAAATAGGACACCCCTTTATTGTTTTTATCGGTACATTTTGGATATACACAATGCTAGCATTCATCACGGGGATTTGTACCTGTGCATTGTGAATCTTAATTCTCGTTTTCTCTTTCCTCTCTCCTCCCTTCAATCCCCCTTGCACTCCCTACAAAAGCTTTATTTCCATTTTTCCTTCTATTCTTTTTCTCTTCCCTTCTTCCCTTTTCCCTTCCTCCCTTCCTTGTTTCCCTTCCCATTTCTTCCCATTTCCCAACGTTTTCTTCTCATTTCCCTGTATCTAATATACATTTTCGTAGGACAGCCCTGTTCGTAGGGACTGCCTCTCAGTCCTTGGAGGCAGAAGTTGTGGCCTAAGCCTGCAGGCATCTGTGTGCTTTGCTTTATTTTCTTTTGATTAGCAGTGAGAATTTTCTTTTTGAAATGGGGTCTCACCATGTTGCTCAGGCAGACCTTGAACTGACAATCTTCGTACTGCAGCCTGCTGAGTAGCTGGGGTTGCAGATGCGCACTCCTGTGCCTGTAGCAAACATTGTGTGAGGCCGAGAGAGCCAATGAGTGACCAGGGCAGCACCTGTGGAGGGAGGTTTGGTGGTAGCCTGATGGGGTTTGTGTGGGTACAGCTGTGGAAGGCAGTATGGTGACTTCATAATCTCCCAGATATGCAGAAACCACAGGGCACAGAAGGTGCCTTGAACCTAGGTCGTGCCAACCTCTTTGGGCAGGTTCCTCTAGCCGAGGAGGGCTCCTGGCCACCCCTCCTCCCCTCCGCTTGGGCCTCATGGTGTTGTGCGAGCAGGAGCTTCAGGCAGTGCCTTGGCACCAAGCCAGCATCTTCTTGGAGCGGCCTCTTACCCTGGCTCCATGCCAGGCCTCAGGTCTTCAGAGTTTTCTGGGGAGGTGCTGGGCTTGTCCTGTTGTTGCAGAGCCCTGAGTGAAGCACCTTTTCATTGAAGTCCCCTAGCCCTCTTAGAAACTCTGATTTCCTGCCTGTGAGGCTCTTGGCTCAGTTCAGGGCCTTCCAGCCCCAGTAAGGCCCAAATCTGTGAAAAACAGGCTCCTCACCTAAGCTTGGAGACAAGGAACAGGCAGCCAGGAAGTCCTTAGGACTTGTGATTTTGGTAACAGAACCATTTACTGAACAGCCTGGGCTGGGCCAGGTTCTCTGCTGACACTCTTGTGGTATCTCCTTTGAGGCCTGGCTCTTGGGGAGAGGGAAGAGTAATGTACCTCTGCTGTCCTTTCCCAAGCCAGCTTCCATCTGGGTGGTCGATTGCAAAGGTTATATCTCCAAGCTGCAGGCTTAGGAGGGTGTCTCAGTGCCCAGTGGGTCTTGGTCTCCTGAGGAACCAGCCTGGGCTTTGGGAAGCGGTGTGAGCTTGCTCGGTCACCAGATGCTACAGGTGCCCTGTCGGGGGCTCCTGCTGTGGACTGGCAGGATCTGGATGGGAGAGCTCAGTGCTGGACTCTGGGAGGCTCAGTGGTATGGGAGGGGCAGGAAGTATCCCACTGGGTCCTGACTTGTCTCCTTGGTATGAGGCCATGGCCTTGCTGGGCTTGTGTCTATAAATCAGGCGGCCCATATTTGCTAGCTTGAGTATGGTACCAAGGGGTGGCAGCTACTCAGGGTGAGGCTGGGTCATTGCTGCAGTGTTAACAGTGTCAGCCCTGGCAGTTGCCACAGTTCTCTGTCCCGTCTTGCCTTCCTTAAGCAGCGGATGTTAGGACTCCTTGTCTGCTTGGATGTCAGCACGGTGCCTCTGAGAGTGTCACTTCCTGGGCAAGTGCTGGGGAGAAGAAAGTTTGTGTCTCCCATCTTGCTGGTGTCACATTTGCCATGAGTGAAGGCCCTGAAGGAGAAGGGCAAGACACTGACTCGGCTCTCTGTTGGTCACTGCACAGTGAGTCGTGGTGTGCAGTGCCCATTTGGAAGCTCTGTGGTGCCAGGAGTCTCGGTCCTGTCCTCGGCTTCTAGAGCAGAGAAACTAGCTGCTGACCTCGTGAAATGTGGGTAGTGAGAGCCCAATGGTTGCATTAGGTGATGTGCATTCAGGAGTACATTGTTTGATTGTGGCCCGAGGGGTCAAAGGAAGCATTCATTTGGGGTGAGAGCATCAAAGAAAGCTGCTCAACCCAAACAGGCCTTGTAGGTTATTCAGAGAGCAGGATGCGATGTCACTGCCAGGCAGGAAAGCTGCGTGTCCAGAATGTCAGGACTAGGGGTGGAGGTCAGCCTGGATTAGGCCCCAAATCTGAGTACAAGAAGGTCAAGTCAGATGGCGGAGCCTGAGACTGACAGGGAGGGGAGCTGGCTAGGGAACCAACCAGTCTGCTCGCCATGTGCAAGATGGGTGGGCATGGGGTCCGCCAGGCCCTGTGCCACTCAAGGCAGCTGGAGCAGCGTGGGCACATCACCCTGTGCCTGTCACCTCATGGTGCTTGGCCTGGATGCAGCAGCTCAGAGAGCCATTTCCCCGCTTGCACGCTGGCTGCAGAGCTCAGGAGTTGGAAGTCTTCCCACACCACATTGTATTTCCCTACCGCACTCTATTCATTCAACGTTTATTGACCGCACTTGTGTGTCAAGCAAGGCCTTGGGGACCCAGAGGAGGAAACCTCAGTCCCTGGCCGGGGTGTTTGCTGTGCGATATGGAATTTGATCTCTCTGTCTAGAGCAGGGAGGCCAGGCCAAGGGGAGGGAGGCAGGGCTCCCTGACAGTTAGTGTCACTGTGTGACTTCTCGCCTTCTCTCCCCATCTCTGTGGCCCAAGAGCCTGGGAGAATAGGGTCAAAGGCCCTTTCATGCTTTACCCATGGCAACCTTAAGTTGTCATTTAGCTGCAGCTAAAGCTTTAATTCTCTAGATCCCTCTGGTTCTATATAGTTTCACTTTCTTCATTTAGAAACAACTTTGATCTAAAGAATCAGAATACTAGGAAGTAACCTACTGAGATTTATGTGTAAAGCTGGTAGGAAACATCTAAAGTGCAATCAAATAATAAGCTGTATCTAAAGGATCGCTTATACGGAAGGTCTCTTCCTCTCCTCTGAAAAGATCAGGTGCTGTTCTGAGCTCCCAGGTTAGCATTCTACTCTGGTTCTAGTCAGGCTAGAGCCAGGTCTTCCTGTAAACTGGCGTCCAGCCACCTTCCTTCCTTCCACACAGCTGTAATTTCTTTGGTATTTTTTTTGTTTCCCCTTCCTTCCTTCTTTCCTTCCTTTCTCATTCTCTCCTTCCCTTTCTTCCTTCCTCCTTCCAACCCTGCCTCCCTCCCTTTTTCTTTCTTTCTTGTGCTGGGGATCAAGTCCAGGGCCTCCTGCATGCCGGGCAGATGCTCTGTACTGCCCTTCATTCGCAGCCCTCAGTTGGAGTCCTGAGCAGGCTTTCATTATGTGGCACCTGGATTGGGGCCTAGCCCTGCAAACCCACCAGCCCTAATGCCTTGACTGTGCCTCTGTCTTTTCCTCACTTGTCTTCCAGGCGCAGGAAGAGCAAACAGGCTTCGTTGTACTATTATCATGGTGGGTTTGGTGTTGAGGTCAATATATATGTTAGTAAAATAAAACTCAGAGACATCACATAGCATTTGTCCAGGATGTAGGAGGGACTCCACCACTCCTGGCTGCATGGAAGATGGTTCCTGTCCTTTGGATGGACCTCCCGGTGCTTGGCCAGCGGAAAACTGAGTGAGGGGAAATGTCTCCTCCGATTCTGGCCAGCTGTGTCAGTGGCCAAGAACAGCATTCACAGGTCAGGCTTTCTGCTATGGACCAGAGGGGAGTAAGGAGCAAAGCCCAGCAGCACTGGACCCTGCTTCTGAAATCTTGGCCTTTCCATCTTGAGGGAAGCTGGCGAGGATGGTTTCCCAGGAGGACGTCATGTGCTGTGAGTTCTGTGACAGTGAACAGTGGGACATGTGTACTGTCCAGACTGTAGCTGCAAGTGGGCCTCCCTGGGCTGGTGGTCTTGGCTGCCTCCTGGCTTCTCTCTCTCTCTCTTTTTTTTGTATTGGGGATCGAACTCACGACCACACACTTGCAAGGCAGGCACTTATGATGCTGAGCTAAATCCCCGACCCCTCCTGGCTCCTCTTGCTTAGACCTCCTCTTGTGTGAGTGACTTACTGAGAGCGTCCCGTATGGAGACAGGCCTGGCCTCTGAACATGCTAACCAGCCGGCCGATGGTGCTGTAGTCAGAAGGCTCCCAGAGGTGGTGGTCCCAGGCCCTGGGCTGCGTGAGTGTGGTGCACACGCGTCCTGTTCCCAGTTCTCCTCTCCCTCTCGTGTGCCTTCTCGACCTTCTAGGACTTGCTTCAGCATCAGAAGCACCTCTGTGCAGTGTCTTGATGTGTCTCAACCGGTGGTCCAAGGCAGAGTTGGGTTTTGGGTTAATGTCATTTTCTTCTTTGGGAAAAAAATTACCCAGCCTAGGGAGCACATCTAAAAATAGAAACCAAGCGTGGTGGTACATTTCTTTATTCTCAACTACGAGAGGCTGAGGCAGGAGAGTGGCTTGAGCCCAGCCTGGGCAACATAGCAAGACCCTGTCTCAAACAAATAAATAAATTTTTAAAATAAAAACTAGTTCCCCTTTTTGGAACCAGTTGCCTATTAGGCTGACCCATATGAAATTTCAATTTTGTTAGTCAAAAATAGTCAAATATCGACTATTTTTTCTATCCTAACACACTTCCATCACGTGGGGACAGAAGTACTTGTATGTGTGTACATGTGTATATGTTTGTATGCATTTAGGACAGAGTCTCACCATGTAGTTCAGGCTGGCCTTGAACTTGTGATCCTCCTGCTTCTACCTCCTGAGTGCTGGAGTTATAGGCATACACCATCAAAGCCAGCCAGAAGCACATTTTAATGGGTCTCAGAGATCTTAAACACTTGTGTTTCTCCTCATCCTGTGGTTCCCTTCTTAAAATTCTTAACAGTGAAAGAAATGGCTGCCACCTGTGGATTGTAGTCAGGAGAAACTACCCCAGCAAGGCTCCAGCTGGCCCCAGCGCTGGGACAGTTAATGTGATATTAAAGCCGGGAATGGTGGGGCATATCTGTAAATCTGGCTCCCTGGGAGGCAGGAGCATCACAGGTTCAAGCCCAGCCTGAGGAACTTAGTGAGACCCTGTCTCAAAAATAAAAAGCATCAGGGCCAGGTATGGTGGTGCACCCTTCTGATCCCAGCAATTGGGAAGCCGAGACAAGAAGACTTCCTTAAATTTGAGGCCAGCCTGGGTTGCATAGCAAAACCCTGTCTCAAAAAAAAAAAAAAAACAAAACAAAACAAAAACAAAACAAAACAAAACAAAAAAAACCAACAACAACAAAAAACCAAAAACAAAAAAACCAAGCAAACAAAAGATACCACAGGTAGTAGGGGCCAGGGATTTAGCTCAGTGGCATAAGTGTCTGCCTGGCAAGTTCAAGGTGGTGAGTTGATCCTCAGTACAAAACAAAACAAAACACCACTGGGGGTTTCTTTTATTATTTAAAAAAATCTGGGAGAACAACAACAATAAATGGGGGCAGTGGTGCCTGCCTGTGGTTCTAGCTACTCAGGAAGCTGAGGCAGGAGGATTATATGAGCCTAAGAGATCAAGACTAGCCTAGGCAACCTATTGACAGCCTGTCTCAAAAAAAAAAAAAAAAAAAAAAAACCAAAACAACAACAACAAAACATTAGTGCTTGGATAGCTCAGCCAACCCTACATGCTGAGAGGAATCCCAAACTTTGCTATCATGGGAGGTTTTTTTTTTTCCCTTTTTTTTCCAGGCTCTTGCTTTCATCTGGAAGCCTCAGAGGGGATTTCTCTTCCCATCCTGGGAGCTGTGTGGGGAGGAGGTTGCGCCCTAACCTTCCAGCCACCCTGGTGCGGGGCTGGCGGTGCTGGGCGGCTGCGCTGTGCGCTTTTGACTGAATGCCCTTGGCTGCGCATTCATCGCACCATTGTCAGTGTGTGTGTCTGGGGCTGCCTCTGGGAGTGTGTGTTTCTTTCTGTGTCTGCGTGTCAGTGTCAGGCTGTGTGTGTCTATTTATGTCGGCCTGTCTGGGCGTGCTCCGTGCGACAAGGAGCTGGGGGCGGTGTTGGTGAGAGGGAAGGCATTACAGAGCCCCGCTTCCCTCGGGAGGGAGGCAGGGAAGCAGGAGCACATGGGTGGTTGTCCATGCTCTATGCACAGGCACAGGGCCTCCTGTGCTGCTCATGATGGGGTTGCATTCACGTGTCCTGTCCGGGTGTGGCGGGAGCCGCACCCCAGCCAGGCCTTGAGCACACAGATTCGCCCTCCCACCGCCGTCACCATGGTCTGTGGGGAGCCAGTCCCTTAGCAGCGCACCAGTCTTCTCTCTCTAATTTATTAGCTGGGAAGGAGGAGAAAATGAAATGTTGCCTGAAGACAATGGCCGAGACAGCAGGTCGCACCCAGCACAGCTGCCTGCCTTCACCTCTCCCCAGAGCCCCATCTCGTCTCTGCAGTTGGGTCTGCATATTACTCTGCTGCACCTAAAGTAAGCGGAAAAAACGACCCCCAAGCCATTCTGTAAAAATACACCCTCGGACATGCAGAAGTGGCTGCAGACTGCTGAGGACAGGACAGGACAGACCCACAAGAGGAAGGTTCCAGCCGAGGGATCTGCTGGGCCAGGGGATACAAGGCCCCTCGGCCCCCACCCTGTGCTCCTCCCTCTGAGTCCCAGAACTTTTCCCCAGCTCCCAGCCTGGCAGGGGAGGGAAAGGGGCCCAAGGCAGCTGCAGGGGCTGTGTTAGTAAACACTTTCCTGGGTTCCCATTTTCTTCACACCCCCCACCCTTTCCACTCCCCTATGGCCCTTACAAGCTCCCACCCCCAGCATCCCCTTTCTCCCTTTCTGTGGCCTGCACAATGAACTCATTGTCCCGGGAGTGATTTGAATAAGGGATCGGGCGGGCCTGTTCCCAGCATTGTCCAAGGGGCTGGGAAAAACCCCAGCGCAGGCAGGAGGACCAGACCAGACAGAGACAGATGCCTAAATTAGCAACAAAGCTTTGTGCAGGTCCCCCGGACAAGGGCTTGCCTTGTTTGCGTGGACTCGAGGGTGTGGAGCTGGCCGGCTGCTTGCATGTCTCCCCATGTTAATTAGTTTTGCATGCATGTCTGAGAAGGTGCCAAGGGAGATGTGTTTGCCTTTCCCCGGGAGGGGGCCCTGTTTGTGGTTGGCCAGCAGGCTGAGGGCCATGTAGCTGAAAAGGCTGGGCCTACCTGGGGAGCCGGCTCTGAGCCTGGGTGGGGGTCTCCCTGATCTCCACCCTTGGAGGGGCCTGGCTTTGCTCACCGTGCCCCTCCACACCTACTCTACTCATCTGAGTGTTGGTCAGCTCTAGTGACATGGAGCTCACTGGCTACCACCCGGACCCAGGCCAGTGCCTGTCCATCTGGCGGTCTGCCTCTCGCGACACAGAGCCCCTTGGGACCGGGCAGCAGAAGCGGCCAGTCTGGGCTCTCCTCTGTCCCTGAGCCAGATGGCCAGTCTGCTGATCGCATTATGGCCTCCCCTGTCCCCAGACCCCTGCTGCCTATGGTGGGCCAAGATCTTGTTTGGGATATCATGGAGAAGCCCCCTCTTAGGCCTTTGTTGAGTCCTGACCTAAAAGGCATGGGCTGTGGTAGACAGGGCACAAGGTCTGGCCTGGCCACCACTTTGCTGTGTGACTGGGCAGGGCAGGCTCCCCAAATCTAGTCTTCACTTTGTTATCGGTAAATGAGTGAGGTGAGCTTCAGGAATCTCCTGTTTCCCTTTTAGCCTGAAGAGTCTGTGACAGTGGCAACAGGGCTAAGCACTCAGCCTGTACTTATGTAGCCCAGCAACGAGCTTAGAAGCATGGATTCTGGTCTGAGTGGAGGAGGTATCTTGGGAAGGATTTGATCTCCGCTGACACTCAGGTGTGGACCTGTTTTCAGGGCAGGCGGAAGAGCAGGAGCAGGCAGAGCTGCCTCCTGGGTCCTTGCAGTCCCCTCCACAGCCTGCACCTCGTCCTGGACCTTCATGCAGCAGTGATGGGAAACAGGCTGTGGCCAGCGGGAGAGCCTGGCCATAGCCACACAGCAGAAGCCGGAGGGAGAGCAGCTATTGGCTCGGGTCCTGGCTGTGTACTAGCCACCCTCTGCAGGCCCGGGACAGGGCACAGGGCTGAGAAGGGGCTGGGTCCCTGCCAGGCAGAGCAGAGCTGGGATGGACCTGCATGTTGACCCCTTCCTCTTGCTCAGGTACCAGGGTTTCTCTCGGGATTCAGTTCTGGGGGATTGGACACCGAAGCTCTTTGCTATGCTCTTCCTGCGACTGAGCCCAGCAGCCAGGCTCCTCTGTGCTAACTGTGAGTCCAAGCCTAGGAACTTCTCCCAGGGTCAGAAGTCACATGCCCTGACTTGCAGATCCATCTCCTTTGCGGCACTCCTGGTAACCCCTACAGAGGAGGAGAGGGAACTTTGTCTCTTGTGCATGTTTTAAATGAATTTTGGGATGTCTCTGATTTCAGAAGTGCTGGGTTCCTAGGGAAAAGCTTATCATGCCCAAGTTCTCTCTTTTGTCCCCCCCCCTTTTTTTTTGCCTTCCCTACCCATCTCTGGCACTCCCTCCCTCTCTGCTAAGGTGTGGCAGGGTGCATTTTTGTCCTGAGCAAGAAGCTGGTCAGAGGGACCCAAAGGGAGCCCCTGCTTGACCCCAGGCCCTCCCTCTAGCAGGACCTCCCCTCAACATCCCATCCCAGTATCCCAAGTCAGTCCCTACCCTCGGGAGCTGCCCACCCCACCGCCTTCCCTTCCCCTCCCAAAGCTGCCCTCCAGGTCTTAGCCGCCTCAGCTGTAGCTTTCAGCCCCTTAATCTGGTGATCAGTGTGGTGCTGGGGTGGCGGGATGGCAGGGGCTTTATAAGGTGACAGGGGATCTTACCAGTCGCACTCTGTTAACGGAGCATCACTGAACATCACGCAAAGCCGAGGAATCACATTCCAGGCGCGGCTCCCCCTTTGGAGGCCGCATCCCTGGCTGGGCTGGCCCCAGCATGGGTGTAGCCAGTGGAGGACTGGGGCACTGGCCCCGCATGCATGCAGTCAGCTGTCACCTGGCTTTGTTCCTCAGGAGGAGAGTTCCCAGGATTAAGGTTTCCAGCCCTTTCTGCGTGGCTAGTGTTTTATTGTTCAGTAGCTGCCTCCAATCCTAAGCCAGCCCCCAAACCCTCTGGCTGCCAGCCCCAGTTAGAAGACACCATCTGCATATTTGCAGGTAATTGTCCCTTTGGCCAGCCAGGAAAATACAGAATGATGTTGGGTACAGATTTATTCTAGAACTAAGCAAGTCTGCTAGACAGTAGGCCTCCTGTGTTGTACTGAATGCCCTGAGAGAACCCAAGTTAGGAGTTAGGAGATCTGATGGGGTAACAAATACAACCCTGGGTGGTTGTAAGGCTGTAGTCCAGCAGGATGGGCACAGTTTAGGCTCAAACCTTGGTCAGAGATGGGGGAGAAGAGTGGACGCCATGGGCAGAGGCCCAGCTCAGGATCTCCAGATTAGATCCCTAAATGGTTTGGAGCCTCTACAACCCTCATCTCTAAAATGAGAATAATAACTTCTATGTCCAGAAATGTATGAGGAGAATCAGGCACATGGAAAATACTAAATGGGATTCATTTTCCTTCTCTCCCTTAGGTATGAGATAGATACAGAGGAGTTGGATTTTTTGAGGTCATTTTATATAGCTGTGACTTTGGGGACAAGGACAGTAGTGATATTGAAGACATTGGGCCACTGGTACACCCTGGGTACTGGCCAGTCGGGATGGCAGCTGACCCAAACCATCAGCCCGGAAAGAGAGCCCAGCCAGGCTGGGGTCCGTTCATTGGTCTTTGTGTCTTTCTGCTACACCATGCATTTGTTCATTACCAGGCAAACAGACATCCCCAAGGGCAGCTTCCACCAGGGTCATGGGATATGGCATCCTGGGACCTCCTTCGAATTCAGGGCAGGTGAGGTCTGCAGTCCTCAGCTCCAGGCACCCTGCTGGCTGCAGCCCTGCTCTCTGCCTCAGTGGGGACGAGCTGGCCCTGGAGCTCTGGATCTTGCCTATCCCTTCTCAGAAGCCTTGTGGGCTTGGGCTGCACTCCGGTCCACCCTCTTGGGCCTCTGCTTCTTTATCAGCCAGGGGAGGTGAGCGGCTCCTGCTGGGTGCCTGTAGAGGATGAGGTGATGTTAGGATGCTATGGGGCAAGAGTCTGTTCTTGACCAGCACTTCTGACCACAGGCAGCATCTGCCCTAGCTTCAGGCCTTTAGAGGCTGCCCCAGATGTGTGCATTTTGTGAGCAGTAGCCTCCTTCCCCTTACCATTCTATTTGCCTGGTCAGGTGAAATCTTTACTTTGAGGGCCTCCAGAGGCCTGCTAAAGGGCATCAGAAGACAGCTGCATTTAGCTGGAACTCAGAGCCTTGACTCCAGGCTTGCCTTCCTCCGCGGTGGTCTTGGGAAAGCCATCTCCCTCTCCCCCTCTCCAGACTGGAAAAGGAACTCAGAACAAGATGATGCCTTCTTAGCCTTTGCATTTTTACAGTGCGAGAGTTCTCCCTGCTTTCTCACTTCGTTACCTGTCAGTGTCCTACCCACAGCTCCCTGGTTTATAGGAAACTCAGCCAGCTTCATCTCCTTCCAGCTGCCTTGGGATACAGGGAGGCATTTTCACCCAGAGGATGCAGAAAAGGAAAACCCACCTCTGCTTTCAAGTGCGTGGGACTGGGCCAGGGAGCCTGTCTCAGCTAGTCTGTTCCCAGCCTCGAGTCCTGATACCTTCGCCTTCTCTAGGAGTTCCGTATGCTCTGATCTGTGATTGCCCAGGTGGCCTCAGGTTGGGTTGGCAGAGTCCTTCGGAGTTTCCCTAGGCCAAGCCCTTAGACTCAAAAGCTCCAGACCCCGAGAAGCCATTTATGGGGGCCACACTGTGTGGTGCCCAACCTCTGTCCTTCGCACCTACAGCCACTAGTGTGGCTGAAACAGGTGTGGCTATGATGTCAGGCTATGGGAGAAGAGACTGAATAACTGCAATAACCTTGTGCCAGCCACCTGACTTCCCTGAGCCTGTTTGCATAGTTCTAACTTTTTCATAAAGTTGGAGATGCAGACATAATGCAGGGAAAGGACTTTAAAGTGATGACATCCCTTATGTCTCGTTTCCTAATCCTAGCAAACACAGAAGCTCCAGAGGCCACAGACAGATGACCCCGACTGTCATCCTCCTGCCTTGCAGCTCCAGGACTGCTCTGCAGGTAAGTCCTGAGACAACCTTGGCAGGGCTGCTTCCCAGGGGGCAGAGATACCTAGTTTCAGCCCTAATAATACCTGAATGAGATTTATAGGACACTTTCCTCCCCAGAGTGCTATGCTGCTCACTATTATTTCTCTTATCTTTAGATTGTGCTGTGAAGGGAACTGATGGGATGAGAAGCCTCTTTTTGGCTTTTGTTTATGGAAACGAAGACAGAAAGATGGTGACTCTTGCTAAGGTCACAGGATTGGAAGATGGAGCCTGGCTGCCCCGGACACCGGAGATCATCAGAAGGGGAACTGAAGAGCAGAATGGGCAGAAAAAGACTTAGCAGCCATTGTGCTGTGGCACAGTAGTGGGGTGCAGGATGGAGACTCTGGGAAATCCCGCCTGTCTGGGACTTGGCAGGAAGCCTAGGGAAGAGCCCTTGCTGTCAGGGCCCTTGCCTTTGACCTGTTCCTTGTCACACACCCCACTCCCTTCCTCGCCACACCCTACTGACCTGTTCTGGACCTGGTGTGTCTGGCAAAGGGAAGCTCTCTCACCATCCACACTTACACCACAAAGCCCAGGACAGCATGCTGGGAAGCTGCTGGGGCTTGGGCTCCAGCCTTCTAGGAGTTAACAGTTCCCTCTCCGCAGCTGTCCTCCCCTTGGTGCTCCTCTTCCTCCCACCTCCTGTCGCAGCAGGCAGGGCCTGGGCTCAGGAGCCAGGCTGCTGCGCTGTTGCCAGGGGAGCCGGGAGCCGGATCCGAGCTATGCAGGGAAAAGGCCCAGCCTGTCAAAGGGTCTGAGATGAACCGCCACCACCCCCGTGCAGCTGGGCTCAGACATGTCTCCGCTCTTGTTCTGTGCCTGAGAATGGCGAAGCCCAGTGAGAGGTTCAAGGGCAAACTCGCTATTCATTAGTCAGGGGTTCTTGACGTCCGGTCTCTCTGAGGGATGGGTTCCCCCCCTTCGTCTTTCTCTCCCTCTGATGACATTCCTGGGTGCCTTTGGTCGGTACTGCACACCCTCCCCACAGGCCTCTGAATAAACTCCCCTGGAAGAAACCAGGCAGGACAGAGACAATAGCTTCAGGAAGCCATTCAAGCGGGATCCCTGCCCCAGGGACCTGCTCCCTGCTCTCTACTCCCAGGGCTCTGTAGGCTTCTCTGTCCTGTGACTCAGGGCACCCTTGGGCCACCACCTGCACAGGCCTGGAGGGCAGGAGGCCACTGTGCATTGCCCTTAAGCACACCAGGTCAGCACAGTGCTATTCTGGACAGGCTCCTTCAGTGCTTCTGGCTCACTGGTCGGTATTTTTGTGCCTTCTGTACCATCCTGTGTATATTTTAAGACACTGTAATACTGTTGGTTGGCAAGTGTAAACTGCACAATGTTTTCTGAAATGTGGCAATATAATATAAAGGGTCCAAATGCTTTCTCATAAATTGCCCTCTTCTCTGCAGCTATTTGTACATTTCACAAAATATGTGGAAGGATGTTCATGGGATCATTTGTTTTTTAAGAGTATAAGGAAATGGAAATGGGCCCTTTCACATGGGAGCATTACTGTATGCAGCTGTTAAAGCCAATATGGTGGGTCTCTATAGCCAGGTTGGTATGGAAGTTGGCTTGTATATTATTGGTAAGTAGAATAAATTGCAGAACAGGCAATACAAGAATGGTCTTGTTTGTTTAAAATTCAGTGGTAGAGCATGTGCTTAGTATGTGAGGTCCTAAGTTTAAATTAATCCCCTGCACCCAACCCACCCGGCAGGCCCAAAGCTATACATAGTGTCACACTCTGGAATCCCAGCACTGGGAGGTTGAGGCAGAAGGATTGTAAATTCAAGCCCAGCCTGAATATTAAATGAGATCTTGTCTAAAAAGGGAGTGGGGCAGGTGCTAGGAATGTAGATCATGTTGAGGACTCCAAGTTCCATCCCCAAGTCTCCCCACCCCACCAAAAAGTCATAAGTAAGCTTATATATAGATATTTCAAGAAACATATTTTGGACATCTACTTACGGGAAATGTGGATGAAGAGTGTACTCTTCTGTTAGTGCCTATTAGTGTGTGGGTGGGTGTGTGTTACTGAGGGTTGAACCCAGGGCCTTTATACTGAGCTACATCCCTCCATTCTCAGCCCTTTTTTATTTGAGACAGCCTATCACTAATTTGCTAGAGTGCCCGAGCTTGCACTTGCTATCCTCCTGCCTCAGCCTCCTGGCATGCTGGGATTGCAGGATTGCTGGGATTGAACCCCCTTGCCTGGCTCCATTTGTGTGAGCTATTTCATAAAACATGGGGCTACTTAAAGTACTAGGCTTACATTTTGTCAACCAATGTAGGGTAGGTGCTCCACAGCAATGGTGGTAGCTGGGAGAAAGCATTCCAGAATCACTGGCCTTTCCAATTATCATCTATTATCTTCATGGCTGCTACTGTTACCAAAAGCCTACTAAGTGCCAGGTTTCATCCCTCTGGGTTTTCCTTAGGTAGATGTTGGTTTGCTCCAGCAGGGGAGGGGCAGAGTCAGCCTGGCCCTGGCTGGGGAAGGCAGGTGTGGCTCCATTTCTGTCCACTGGACCTGCCCTCTGATGCTCCAGAGCTCTCTGTCTGAGGGAGGAGGAAGCCCCAGGGTCTTGCTATGTAGTGAACAGCAGGGAGATATCTCCTTCCATCTATCTCCTGGTGCAGTCCAACAGAGGTGTCAGCAATGGGAAGGGGATGGGAGAGCTGACAGGCAGATGGCTTGGCTGTGAAAGACCCTATTTACATAAGCAGCCTCTGCTTAGAGAGAAAGAAAAACATTGTACTAGGCTTCTAGGCCTGTCAGAGCACTAGTTGCTGCCCGGGCTTCACCCCAGAAAGTGAGGGGTGCCACAGCAGCCAGCAGGAGAGATGGGGCAGGGAAGGGATAGAAAACCTACAGGTTGGGGAGCAACTAGAGCCAATTCCAAATCTGCCAGCCATCCAGGGAGAAAAAACATTAAGAGCACTGTAGGCAAAAGACACCCAGATGCCAGGTCACTTGCTTTGATGCAGTGAATCTTCAATTTTACCTGGTGCAGTTACCATTGATACACTTATTGTATCAACAAGGACATCAAGATCAGAAAAGTTAAGTTAGAGGCCTCAAATCACTCAGCTAAAAAGTGCCAGAACCAAGATTCAAAACCAATTCTCACAGAGCATGGTGGTACACACCTGTGATCCCAGCACTCAGGAGGCTGAGGCAGGAGGATGGCTGTGAGTTCAAGGTCAGCCTGAACTGCATAGTGAAACCCTATCTCAAAAGAAAACCCAATTCTCATTGACTCTTCAAGTCTGTTCTGCTAACCTCAAAGAGACTCTGTGTGGGTCACGCTAAGGAGGTCCCAGAGTGTCAGCCCACAAGCACAGACGCTAACTTCACTTCAAGGTCACTTTCAGTAGTCTGGTGCTTTGGGTCCCAGTGCCATCTGTCTCCTGGGGTATGCTCAACCTGGGTGGTGGGGGTGTTACCGAGTCACATTTGGACCCAGGGCCTTTGGTGAGTGTTGCTGTTAAGAGCTGTTGCTGCCTGGCCTCCAAGCTGCTGGCCACCTGTACTACTATAGACCCCACTTCTTGGGGGTCTCAACCTGAAGGAACCTCTCAGGAAGGGGCCTTGGCCCAGTGCTTCTGAGAGCTGGCCTGACAGGAAGACCAAGTCTGGAGAAGCAGGAGTAGGAATCACTGGGATTCCTCGAAGGCCATTGGATCCCTCTGGATGGTCCTGAGACCACTGCAGTCCTGAGAAGGAGACATCTTTCCAGCCTGTGAACCCTCTGCCTTTCTTGCCTCAATCTGCAGTGAATAGAAATTTTTTGGCAAAGCCTTCTGTGTGTCTGGTCAGTTTTTCTGGTTGGGTGTGAGTGAGGGAAGTGAGACTCAGTCACTAGCAGGGACCTGGGGAAGATGGAAAAGATGGAGTAAGATGTCTCACAAGGTCTTGGGAACTCTGTCCCTTTGACCTGGGCTAGAGTCACCTGGGTATGGGTGCAGGTCAGGGCCTGTCCAAGGCATTGTGTGTGTGTGTGTGTGTGTGTGTGTGTGTGTGTGTGTGCCTGTGTGTGTGTGTGCACTTGTGTGTGGGGGGGGGATAATTACAGGTATTCTGCCCTCAGAAGAGAGTCCTGGAGAGTCTGGATTGGGGCCCATCCCCAAGCTCCTTTTAAACCCCCATTGGTATCATCTCCTTTATTTTTTGCTGGGATTCCACCAGACAATCCCATTTTACAGAGTAGGAACCAGGTTCAGAGAGGCGAAGAAATACACAAAGCCACTGTGCTGGGAAGCAGTGAAGTCAAACTCCAGATCTTCCTAGCACTAGAAGCAGGTGCAGAGGTCAGGAACCTCCTGAAAGCCCTTGGCAAGTTTTTTCATGTACATGCAAAAGCGCAGGCACGAGTCCGTCTCAGGCTTCTCAGAAATCCTTGGAACCCAGACAATAATGAAGGCTTCCTTGCGCCAGGCAGCGTTGTAAGCGCTTGTTTGCGATTTAAATCAGGTTTCATCCGCGGACATAAAGGCACTATCTTTACTCTTGTCGAAAGGGGAAGGTGAGGCTCCATCAGGTGTCCACGGTGGCCAGTGGGGCTGTGGGTGCAGCTAGGATGCTAACACAGGTGTCCTTTTCCGGATGCCTCCATCAGCCCATCAGCGGAGCAGCCCGGCCCCAGTGAAGCGTCCCTCCCTCACCCCCTCTAGTCGGGCTAGCTGGGACCACTGGCGGGTGGCGCTCCCCGGGATGCCCGGCTCCCCCCGCGGGGCAGCAGGCTGGAGCCCGGAGGCACCGGGAGGAGCCAGGACCCCGGGTGGGAGTGAGAGGACGGGGGAGCACGCGGGCACAAAGAGCTTTTTATTCAAATTTGTTTAGAGTTTCGCAAATTTGCATGAAAAATGTGTGAGAAAAGCCAGCTCCGGTGACCTCATCCGCACCTGCCATTAACGTTCAATTAGCGGCTGAATGGAGGCTGCCGATGCGACGTGCAGAGAATCGGCCTGCGCTGTGCGGCGCGGCTCCGCGGGCCCCGCCGGGGGTGGGGGGCGGCGGGAGGGGGCGGGGAGGAGCGCGGACCCCGCCGGCTCTGCACGCCGGGACCGGGACCTCCTGCGCACCCTGTGGCCCGGCTCCCGGGGGACCTGGGACCCTCCCCCGCCCCGCGCCAAAGGCCGCTGTGCGGAGCGCGCGGCACCGTCCCCGGAGCGCAGGGGGGACCCGCGCGCCTTCGCCACCTTCCGGCCGGACGAAGTGTCAAGTGCAAGTTCAAGTTCAGGAGCAGGCCCGGGGGGCGCCGAGCCCGCCCCGCAGCCTTTGTTCTCCGGCACAATCGCTCCGGGTCCCCTCCCGGCGGGGCCGCAGACACCCCCGCCCCGCCCCGCGCCCCGCGGGAGCCGCCTCCTCCTGCCCGCGCGGCGCCTGTCCCTGGTCCCGCCGACCTCGCTCAGGGCCACCGAGGGGTCTGGGCTCGGGCGGGGGGAGGCGCGAGCGCAGCCCGTGGGAGCCTCCGCAGCCCCACAGTCCCAGCCGCAAACTGCGCTCGCTCGGACGGACGCCCGCGCTGAGGTAAGGACCTTCGGCGGGGTTCCCCGCACCCCCTGGCGACCCGCCCTCCCCCGGGACCAGGCGACTTGGAGCAGCCGCGCGAGGATCGCGAGCCGCACCGCCGCCGGGAGACTAGGCCGCTCTGCTGGGCCTGGGGACGGCGCGCTGCAGCCCCAGGGCCCCGGGGTGCCAAGCTGGGGGGTGGGTGTCTGGGGCAGGGACACAGAAGGCCGGTGGCGAGGACGTCAGGCGAGCCCGTGCTTCCTCCGTCCGGCTCCGGATCTCACTTTGTATCTCTCCTAGCGCTGGTTCCCTGGTCTCTTCTGGGGTCTGAGCTGGAGGGTACCCCAGCTAGAAGCTTCTTAAGGAGAGGAGGAGAGATGTGTGTGCAGGGAATCAGCTGCGTCCGTTCACTCCGCCCCCACCTCCCTTATCCCCTGCACCTAATTAAAGTCCTGGGTCAAATGGTGGAGGCTGAGTGGGCTGTGACCTACTGGCAGGGCAGGCCCTTTTTTCTGCTGCTCCCCCGTGTCAGGTCCCCAGATTCCATGTAAAGGCAGGTGTCAGCTTGGACACTATCCAGTCAGGACAGTGACCCAAACTTGTCCCCTGCTTCTGAGTGACCCAAATTTGTCCCCTTTTCTGCCTGTCACTTTGAGGTGTAAACTGAGGATGCTTGGTTCCAAAATCCGTAACAAATAGGAAGGATCAAATTACAAAGGGGAGCAGGCCTTTTCCCAGCAGCTCCCCCACTTCTGTGCTCCTTCCCCCATCTGCGTCTTCCCGAAGACGTCTCGCTTTTGGAGTTTCATCGCTGTGGAACTTCCTGCCCACAGAGCACAGTCCTCCTCAGGAGACCGGCTCGGATTCCCCCACATCTCTCCTCCTCCGCAGTTCCAGCAGAGGGGCAGCAGCACTAAGTATGTAGCAGACACTCGAGAAATGAAATGACTTCTCAATGAATCAATAAAAAGGCAACCGCGGGCAGCATGCTCCAGAGTAGCGCGTCATGGGGGCTGGGCTGGGTTTGAGCCCTAGCACTGTGGAGGGGGGATGGGATAAAGGGGGACGATCATTGGGGGGAAATAAAAAGCAGGTGCAATATAAACTTTTAAAGGATCGAGTTTGTTTTGCTTGTAATGTTGACTTAACACAAGAGCCCAGCTCCCAGGGGCATCTTCCCTCTTGGCCCATCATATATGAGGTCTGCTTCAGAAACAGAAAAGGTTGATTCTCTGAGCTCTGTTTAAAAGAAAGGAGGAACATTCTATGTAAATTGCTTTAAAATTTTACAAAAGAGATGATAGAAAGGAGACCCTATACCTCTGCTCCTCACCTAACTGCGTGCCCAGGCCCGGAGAAGCTGAGCTACTGGGAGCTGAAGGGGACCCCTGAGCCATGCACCCCAACAAGGCCTCAGTGGGGTCCCCAGGAAGCTGACTGAGCACAGAGACTGTGACCTACCTCGTGCCTATCTCTAGGCTCCTGATCATGTGTCACAGACATATTGCGCAGGGGAACCTGGGAGATGTTTATATGTTTTGTTGTTGTTTATATGTTTTTTAAAAGGGAACTTGAATGTTTTTCAGTAAAAACCAGCCGAAGCTGCTCCAGACTCTTCCTCTTCCTCCTGGGAACTTCAGTCTTGAGCACTTACCTCACTCTCCTTGACTGTCTGGGGCATCTTGGATAAGCCAGTTTTATCCAACGGCTTGCAAGTCATGGATGAATAAAATGAGGGCTTTTAGGGCAGTCGTGGTTTGCTAAGGGTGGTATTACCCCATGGTGCAGCTGACTGGGAGAATGATAAATTAATGTTGATCTTAAGTCCCCAAGTTTTCCCAGCTGGAGATGGATTTGTTATCAGCCCCTTTTTAAAAAAGGTATTGAGGCATGAAGAGGTTACAGAAAGTACCTTGAACCTCACAGCCAGAACGAGGTCCAGGTTCGCTTTGAACTGAGGCAGGCTGGAGTAGGTGTGTCAGCCACACTGCCAACACTCTAGCTCTGTTCTAAACTAGTCCCCGAATGTCACTTCCCCCAAATCAAATTTCACTGTACCTCTCTCCCTTAAAAACAAGGAATTTTTGCCAAATCCCCATTGCTTTGTCTGTGAAATGGGCTAACAAATCAACCTCATAAATTTTTTCTGCAGACCACAGACATACTGCATTTGGCCAGGTATCTGAGACATCACAGATGTATCCGTGAGTGGCAGCCATTATCATTAATAGGGATCATTTTGACATTGTGGTTACTACAGATTGAATCCAGGGAGTGCTAGGCTACATTCCAGGCTCTTTAAAATTTTGTCTTGAGGCAGGTCTCACTAAATTGCCCAGGATGATCTTGAACTTTCGATATTCCTGCGTGGGCTTCAGAGTAGCTGGGATTACAGGCATTGGACACCCCCACCAGGTGACACTCACCCTTAAAGACAATGTCATTGTCATTTTGCATTTTCAAAAACATTGTCCTTCCTTCTTAGAAAAAAAAAAAAAGGCAAACCACACCCCTGCAGGTCTCTAAGTGCTTTAAGGAAGCAGCAGAGGGGGAGAAGGTGGAGCTGGGGCAACTATAGCTCCTTCTGCAGGCAGATAATAAGAGCCCCAGGAGGTCACATAGGTCCCACGATCTTAAATACAGACCCTGGGAATCCCGTCCTTCCTCAGTGCTAAGCCTTTTGGGAAGGCGAAGGTGGGGCTGAGAGAGGAGCTCTGTGGGTGACTGAGGCACATGAGAGCAATAGTCTTAGGGAGAGAAATTCGCAGCATGTTCTTTCTTTCTTTCTTTCTTCCTTTCTTTCTTTCTTTCTTTCTTTCCTGAGGATCAAACCCAGAGCTTTGTGCTCTACCATTGAGCTGTACCTCCAGTCCCTTTTGTTTTTAGGAGACTCAATCTTGCTAAATTTCCCAATCTGGGCTTGACTTTGAAATCCTCCTGTCTCAGCCTCCCATAGTACGGGAATTTCAGGTGTGCACCACCACATTCGGCCTTTTTACTTCTGAGATGAGGTCTTGATAGGTGGCCCAGGCTGGTCTTGAACTTTCAGTCTTCTTGCCTGCCATGCTGAGTAGCTGAGGTTTCACTGTGTGCCACCACGCCTGGCAGCACATTCCTACTTTGTATTTTCGTTCTTAGCCCTAAATCCCGTCAGTCAGCTCTTGATGGAGAATAAAAACTAGACCTTGCTACAGAGGCAGATCAGGTCAGTGGATGCGTCTGCTTCCTTTCATTGAGTTAATATTTACTCAGTGCTTGCACTGTGCCAGGTATTGTTTTAGGCTCTGGGCACATAGCAGGGAAAAAAACAGATCCCCTGCCCTCAAGGAGCAGGCGTGAACAAGCGCACCTGTGTGGCAGGACAGCTGAGAACCATTCTGCACCATGTGCTCCTACCTGCCTCTGGCTGGACCCACATGGGACGGCCAGCTGGCCGCCTCCTCTCTCCCTTACCCTTCGAGGCTTGGGATGCGGCTGATTCTGCCAGTGGCTGTTTTTAAGGAGAAAAAGCAGTCTTCCCTTATCAGAAAATAAGTAACCTGGTTAGTACTCTAGCTCAGTGGCAGAGGGCTTGCCAAGCTTGTGAGAGGCCCTGGATTTATCCCCAGCACCATAAAGAGAGAGAGAAAGAGAGAGAGAGAGAGAGAGAGAGAGAGAGAGAGAGAGAGAGAGAGAGAGAGAGAAATAGCAAATAAGTAACAGAGGTAAGGATTCATCTGGCCAAGCACCAGCCCAGCGCAGTATGCAGGGTTTGGCTCTTGCCTGTCAGAGGACCAGGACTGGAAGGGGTGAGGCCATATCCAGGGTCCAAGCAAGTTATATTGGCAAGCTGCCCTGTTCCAGACATGCCGTTAAAGTGCTTTCCACGTATGGGTTTGGGTAACCTCTCCTGTTAATTTCTGTTTTGGACACCAAGAAATTGAGGCAAAAACAAGATGATCCAAGATTATGTAGCCAATAGTGGCACCTCGGGGTTAGAGTTGAACCCAGGCAGCCTGGTTCCAGGATCTGCACAACTAATTCTTCCATCTCGCTGCTCATCTAAGGATACGTTTCAGAAGCGACTGTATCCCTCCCTCAGATGAAATCTAAGCCTAGAATTCTAATGTGTGTGTGTGTGTGTGTGTGTGTGTGTGTGTGTGTGTTTGGTCTTTTTGAGACAGGGTTTCTGTTACGCAGTTCAGGCCGGCCCTGAACTCACTTTGTAGCCCAGACTGGCCTCAAACTTGTCCTCCTGCTTCAGCCTCCTGGAGAACTGGGATCACAGGTGTGCATCACCATGCCCAGCTGCCCTAGGATTCTTCAGGAGTTTCTCACCCACACTCCTTGGACCCCTGAGACTTGGTCCTGCCCTTCTGTTTTTCTTTCTTTCTCCCTTTCTTGTTTTTTATGTATTTATTTTGGGGGTACTGGGGATCAAACTCAGGACTTTGCACTTGCCAGGCAGCAGGCACTGTGCTACTGAGGTGTAGCCCTGGTCCCTGGCCCTGCCCTTCTGGCACCCTGTCTATTCTCTGGCTGTGCCCTCCGTGGAAAATGCTTGCTGCCAGTTTTTCAGAGCTTTTCTTCGTGTAGGCACTGTTAACATTCCCAGGTTAAGGCAGTGGAAGTCAACTTTGTTACACACCATGCACACACACATACACACGTGCTCGCTTCTGCTATATGCCTCGTGCAGAAGTGGGAATCAGCAGCAGTGGCATTCAGTTGAATGTCTTCCCCTCTGGGTACCAAGCCACATCCATATCTTTACAATAGGGCCCCTTGAAAGATGCTCCTCATCCTTTTGGGGATCTGAGGGTACAGAGGGATGTAGAGGATCATCCTGGGTTTGGAACAACCCTCCCTGGGGGGATCATCAGGCAATCTTGTTTATTCACTAAGCTTCAGTTCTGCGTGGAGTACAGAAACTTGCTGACTCCCAGAAGCCTGGCTGGTGGGATGGGTACCGTAGGTGCTGTGTTGTAAAGGTGTTTTGCAATGGGTCAGGTGGGGGAGGACTACACTGACCCTGTCTCCGCCCTATTTGATCCTGGGCTAGAAACACACAGTCCTGTCATCGAAACCCAGATGGAGGATGGGGGTGGGTGGTAGACAGGGATGGGTTTCCTGTGCTTCCCACACACAGGCTCCAGCTTCAGGGTTACCCCAGTGCTCCCCTGGGAGGCGCTTGTCAAACTGAGGAGGGAGCTGGCCAGCACACCTCAAGCCCAGCAGACCAAGAAGTCTGTCTTCTAATCTGGTGGCTTCAGCTAGACCTGACAGTCCTAGCACTTCTCCCAACAGTCACCGCTGAGCTGGCAATGGAGGATGCCAGGTTAATGAAGGTTTTCCAGTTTTTCCTGATGGAGATAGAAAGTCTAGTACCTACCAGCTGAATGTGGCATTGGTGACATGATAGCTGGAGTCATCAAAGTATTTTGGAATCCCTGTCCAGCCCACTCTGAAACCAGATTAGACTTTTCATAGGTGAAAGGATTATTCCCTGGTGAGCCTGGTGCAGGCATCAGGGCATCAGGTTGGATCTGCAGAGGCACTGTTGGCCAGGGCTCCAGCCTGGCAGGTCTCTGGCCTAACTAGATGGTGGGTCATGTCGATTCATCAGAATGAGAGACATAAATCAGAAGCTGGGGATGTCCATGTGGGCCCCAAATTAATTTGCCCAAATGGCTTTCTAAAACACAAAATAAAACAGAGTAGGTACCCTGGGAGCCCACAGGGAAGGACAGACTGTGTGCAGGCACATCTGTTTCTCCAGGACTTGCCTTAGCTGATTCAAAATCTGTAACACAAAGAAACGGTGAAGGGCATTGGTATTGCTGGCCCTCCTGATTTCAACTAGAAAATATAAAAACTCCTTCTCCATGCGACTCTACCTGACTTCTCCAACCTGTTCCAATCTATCTTCCACTTCCTGCCTAAACTTAGGACCCTCGGGGGAGTCATTTTGCAGCTGGGACCAGAATGGCTGCTCTGTGCGCCCCAACCTGAGATACGTTTCACTGGGTGAGCCAAAGGTCCAGGCTTAATCGCCTTCTGGGCTGGGACCTGGTCCTTAGCTACGCAGTATTTCCCGGAGGCCATCGAGGGAGGAGACTGTCTGCACCCGGTTGGCAAAGTGGTGGAGCGCAGGGAGCCCACCGTGTCTCTGCCACCGGCTGCTTGCCAGGCAAAGCGGTGACCCCCAGTCTCCTCCCCTTGTCTTTGGCACAGGGTCTGCAGGCAGTAATCAGAACGCTTCACCTCATGAAGTCTAACTGAGGTCCTGGCAGGGGACGCGAGAGAAAGTCTCGCTGTTCTTGGGACCCTGCTTTCTTAGTGGTGGCCGCCAGCTGTCTCACCCAAGCCGCCAGCACAGGCTGGCTCCCGGCGGCGGTGCAGCCTGGGCCCTGGACACAGGTGCCCTCCGCCTTCCTCCGCGGTGAGCCACTGGGTAACCTCTTCCAGTTTCCCTCACGTCCAGGATGTCGGATTTCCCGGGAATCAGAATGACCGTATCTCGATAATTTATTCTAACCCCACGGTTCCAATGCCACCTATAATGAAGTCAGTCCCTGCAATCTCCCGGTCAGTCTGCGCAGAAGGGAGAGTCATCGTGTTCTTCGTGGCCAGAACATGAGCTGGCTGCCCCTTGTTTTCTAGCATTTTCTCGCCAAGGGAAACTCATCTTGTTTGAAACTCAGATCTGCTGTCTGATTTTGTGGGGCGGGAGATGAACCATGTTGGTCTGGTTTTCCAAACGACTCAAAACAAAACATTTTTTTAAAAAGGCGATGGGAGGCCCCAGCCGCGCGCGCCAGCCGGCTGCAGGGCTCTGGAGGCCACCTAGAGGGAAGCCTCGGCGCTCCGCGGGGTGTGTTGGACTCGGATCGCCCAAGCCTCGGGGCTCCCCGCGGCTGCTCCGCGGCCCAAAGCGCAGAGGACGCTGTTCTGAGTCCCCCGGACCTGGCGCTCGGACGCGCTCTCCGCGTGCACCGAATCCGCGGTTCTTAAGGATTCCAGGGCCGCTCCAAGAGCGAGATCGCATTTGTCCCACGACCTCGGCGCCAGGAAATTGTAGCGTGAGACAGACCCCAATTTTCTCCCCTTGGAGTTGAAACAAAACCTGAAAGAGCGAAGTTGTCCGCACCGCCAGAGGTGGCGCCTGGGCGGCGGGGGCGACAGGAGCCGCGTGCCCGCACATTTCCCAGGCCTGGGCTCAGGTTCTTTCCTAGCTGTCGAGTTAGCTCCTCGGCTGGGGAGCCACCAGCCGGCGCACAAGCACCGTTTCTGTAAACGCAGAGCCCGGTCTCACGAGCCTCTGCATCGGTCAGACTCAGAGAGAGCTCTACGGCTGGGCTCCCGGAGGAGGAACGAAGAAAAATTTCTGGTAATTAGAGAGGAGGTTTTTCCCGGGGTGTCCCTTGTTGGAGTGGCCTTGACCTCAGCCCGGGGAACAAAGGGCTAAGGTGCCTGCGCGCAGCGCGCCCTCGGGCCGACGCGCCCTGCTTTGCGCCCCTCCCCTCGCCTCGCGGCTGCCTGCTTTGTGCGCGGAGGCCGCGCTGCACCTGCCCGGTTTAAGTACCTTGGCTGGGCGGCTGTTCTAATCGCCAGCTCCAAAGTACCTGCTCATGAATAAACACCAGCCCCATTTATCAGGTACTTAGCGCTCATTGTGAAGGGGAAATTGGCCCTTTTCTGAAAGTGTCTATCCTCAACCCATCTGCACGGTCCTGGATGCAGAATTTTCCCCACTCTTGAGACACACACACACACACACACACACACACACACACACGCACGCACATGCACAAAATGTGAGGCTCCTCCAGGCTAAGATAAACTTGCTTTTCTTTCTGTAAGTGCGTGATTGAGCTTCCATAATAGACAGAGAGGAGGAGGCCGCTGGGTCAATAGCCTGCGTCTTTCCCATTGATAGGAAAAGTCAGCTCAGGGAATGCAGGGCCATCATAAAGCTTTGTCCTTTTTGGCAACAGAAGCCTTAGGAGACAGTGCGCCTGAGGATCCCCTAAAAATGGGGCAAAATACTGGAAACAGTAGCCTGGGGTTTCCGTACCGCCTGTCAGTGCTGGCCAAGTGCACTTCAGTGGCACCTTTACCTTGCCAGTTTCTCCGGTTGGGCTTTGTATCTGAGTTTGGCTCTGTATTAGTGGGCACTTGGGCTGGAGCATACAAACATTCAGACAACTCAGTCTGCAACCCGCTAGGCAGTCCAAGGAAAAATGGCTCTTCTAGGAACCCGGCTGGGCCGAATAGCATCTTTGCCGGTGTCAGGAAGGGGTGGCCTGCCTGCCTGCACACCTGTGACAGCCCCACAGAGGATACAAAAGCGAGATAAAGAGATGTACATTTGGAGATCCCCATAAAGTAAGTCCTAACAACCAGCCTATAAATGCAGAAATGCCATGTTTGTGTCCTGAGAACCTGCTTCTTTTCCACACCATACAATCCAGCCAAAATCTCTGCTTTCTGTGCACAAGGGCACCTGTCTCCTGGACTCTATTCCTGGGTGTAATTCTGGACCTTCCTACAGCCACAAACAGCTCTGAAAATGAAAGTGTTTGCTAAGTGTGGAGATTTTGCTAATTGAACATTTAAAAATGGCTTCATCTTCCTTCAGCTCTCCTGATTTCAGTCTGTGTTGTCCAAACAGAAGCTTAGAGCTGCTGCCAAAAGCTTGGCTCTGCCACCAGCCCTTATATGGCTTCTAGTGGTGACCATAAGGTGGGGGGGGGGAGAGCCAGGATAATCGGGAAATTGACCACATATCAGGGTTTCCTATGTGCTACCTTTACCCAGAACTCAGGGGGTTTCTGCACCTCCAGCTTCCAGTCTCTTGTCAATCGCTGGGAAGGATCTTGGGGGCCTGTGCTCATGCAGATGGGCGTGCATAGCCCACTTCAGAGGAGACCTGTGTGAGGACCTTCATGAGAACCTGAAGGGTGCAAGAACCCCAGACTCCTGAGGGATCAGCCTCAGGGACCTCAGGCTACGGTTTGCAGCCTGAAACTGGTGTCTCTGAGTCTCAGCCCCTTTCAGCCCCCACCATGTGGCTGGCACTGTCGTGCCCAAGAGAAATAGATCGGCCCTGGTGAAACTCACCTCAAATACAACACTTTTATTTTGGGACTATTCCTAGGGGGAAGCCCTCAAGATCTTGCTCCTCTTTATGTAGAATAGGAGGCATTTGATGGGTTAGGACATTTGCATGTGGGCAGACTACAAGAACAGTGAATGGGATTTCTGGAAAAGTAGGATTGGTTCCAAATCCTGGGGTCTCCTGCCTCTCCAGTTATGAACCCAGACCTTGCAACTCCTGGGTTTGGAGAGCTTCTATCTGGAGGCTTCTTGGCCTCTCAGCCCATACAGGCTCATTTTGGTGCTTTAGAGTCTTGGAACAAAGACACTGGCACCCCGGCCACCAGGCTCTCCGAGACAGCCATCTAAGTGTTCCCTGCAGCCACACAGAGCACTCCTCCATTCCTTCTCAACCTGCACTACCTCCTCACTTTGGGGCCCAAAGGCTGAGCTTCCCACATGATGCTTTGCCGATCGTATTTGGAGAAGGGCTGGAATTCAAATCTGAGTGCGTGCACTGCTTCATGAATCCATGGGTTGGGGCAGCTGACTGCTTGGAGGAAGGGTTGGGGGACCTGAGTGAGGGGGCACTACCAGGCCTCCCCAGGCATCAGGCCTGGCCACCAAAGCTGGGTTTAGAGCACAGTAGGAGCACTGCCTAGTCCCGCTCACTCTTCCTTCAGGGCCCTTGTTTTACACCTCTGTGTCCCTGGGGCTCCAACTCAATTGCCCAAAAGGCTCCCTAATTTGAGCTCAAACCCTCACCCTCCCAGAGCGTCTCTTCTCATTTTGAGTACAAGTGGCTTTGGACTTTCTGTGTCCCTAGGTTGCCACATAGCATGGAATTGGGAAGCCAGGGGAGGGCCTACAGGGTCCAGGGTTAGCTCAAATCAACCGTGGAGAAGAGCTGGGGTGAGCCCGGAGCTGGCTGGAGACTAGGGAGAGAGCCACGCGTGCAGGGCCAAGAACACCATGCTGAAAGCAGCCAGAGCCGGAGACCCAGGCTCTCACACCCTCTTCCCTCTTGGTCCTCAGATGTGTCACCAGAGCCGGGCTGGGGCGGGATCTGTGGTCCCCATCTCATCTCACCACTGTGCACGTGCCTGTGCCTTGGCAGAACTGCTGGCTTTTGGTCACCTCTTAGCGCTGGATTGCCTTAGGGTGGAAGAGAGGGAGGTTCTTGAGCTTTCTGGGGTTTTCCCCTGGTTACTTTTGACTGCTTAATGGATGGAAATGAGGAAGATATCATGTAGGGTTTGTGGCAGCCTGCCGCCTGACCCTGGGGGTGTCTGCCCTCTCCCGTGTCCTCCGTACACCCCAGCGGATTAGCTCTCTGTGCAGAGACGAGCTGGAGGACTATTTCGCGCCTAGAGGCCCCGAGAGGAAAGGGGCTTCGGGTTCGCTCTTGCAGTTGCCCGCTCCCCCTGCCAGCTGCTCTCACAGTCCGTGTTCCAGGCTGGTGCTGGGTTCCCTGGCTCCTCCAACCGCAGAACCAAGAAGCTGCGCAGGGCGGGCGGTTTCAAGAAACTGATTTTCGGAATAAGGAGTCAGGTCCCAGGGTGACGAGCTCGGCCACCTCTCAGCGCGCAGGTCCCAGATCCACCGGCAGAGGGCGACGAGAAGTCCTCTCCCGGGTGCCTGGCGCCACCCTGGGGCTCGGTGGTTCGCAACTCACCTGACGCCGCGGGGTCTCCGACCTGCGCTTTCCTGCTGTTGAAGCCACAGAAGCGCGGCTGAAGGTGAGCGGAGAGTACCTGGGAGGATGTGGACTCTCCAGAGCTCCCCCGCGGACCTTAGCATCCATAAGGACGAGAAGCAACACGGGGGGGAGGGTCAGGAAGGTCATTGTTACCACTGTAGAGGTGCGCGTGCTCGCCGTGCGCGTGCGTGTGTGAGAGTGCAGGGGCGGAAAGGTCAGGAGGTGCAGTCCTTTTTACTTGGTTCCTCATTTCTGAGCTTAAATGGCAGGAAACCGAGGCCCATACAGGGGAACGACTTCTCCAAGGTCCATTCACTGGCTCAGTTTCAGTTTCCTCTGCTGGGCACCACTGATACTGGGCCAGGAGTGACCCGGAAGCAGGGGTCTGGCCCAGTATCAGTGGTGGACAGCGGAGGAAACCGTGCCCTGAGGGTAACCGACGACACGCATTCCCTAGGGAGAAGGAAAGGTTCCTCTCTGTGCCTCGTCCCTGTAAATGGCTCGCGGCTGCTGTGTGTGTTCACCTGGAAATGCATGCGTGTGCCTGCAAATTGTGTGCAGATGCATTTGTTCCCACAAAAGGGTGTGGGTAGAGGTGTGTGAGAGAGTGTCTGTGAATGGTCTGCCTATGCATGACAGACGGGGTAACCGAGAATTGTGTGGATACACACCCATGCACAAGCACACTGGCACTACCTGCTTTTACTTCTTCAGGTGACCCTGGAGTCCCTCTGATGTGACCCCGGCCCAAGGGAGTAACAAGAAAGCAATGAGGGCCAGGGTGCCTGCTGGGGTGTGGCTGTCCCCAAAGCCCAGCAGGCTCTAAGGGCTGCAATTAGGCAAAGCCTTTGGGCTGCAGCGGGAGAGAGGAGGAGGATTATGGCAAATTCATTTCTATTTTCCAGCCCGCTAAGCCTGCAGTGTGTCCCCATGTTAGCATGAGAATGGGCTGAGGCTCTGCGAACCCCCCATCTACTCACCCTTCTCCCCCCCTCATGAATAGCGGGACTCCCAGCCTCTCCAACGATGCCTGCAAAGCCAGGACTCCTAATCAGGGTAATTTAATATATTTTAAGCCCCCGGTGGCTTTATTTTCCCTCCTTTTGGAGTTTGTTTTAGGCATTCACAGCTCTCACCCCGTCATTAGACGGCCTTATTTGACGGATGGAAGGGGCTGCTATGAGACCACAGCCCTTTGTGTCCCCCACATAAGCTGGGCTTCCCGTAATTAGAATGGTATTCCCAGCCATTGAGGCCTTTCATGAAGCGGAACAAAAACTCCCCGAGATGAATATCCCCCAACTCTCAACCCCCTGACCGGAAAAGGACTGTGAGTTAAAGGGACTCCTTAGGGAAGGCAGTCCGTGACCAAGGACAGCTGAGGTCCTGCCAGGGCCAGGAATTTAGAGGTCACGGGGAGTAGGCACCAGACAAAGACTGGTTGTGGCCACTGATAAACACTGGTCACCTAAGCACACCTCTCCAGGGCTTAGCCAGCTTCATGGCCCCAGGGCTCAACCTATGCGACTGGGGGAGGGGAAGGACCTGCCGGTGCCCTGGGGCTGGGGGACATAGAGGCAGAAACACAGAAACACACACCAGACATAGTCACACACACACAGGCTTGGGATTACACTGTGTGTACATCCATGTACACATGGACACATGTATGCTCAGCAGCAAGATCAAGTGTTGCAGGGTCAGCGACCTGGTGCCACCCAGACACAGAACTCAGTGCAGTCTGTGGTTGTTTCCATGCATACACATGCACACATACGCATACAGGTCATCTGCTTTCGAGCACACATACTCCTGCCTACCTACATGTTCTTTGGTGGACACCCTTAGAGCCGTGCTGTCTCCAGTTCTGTGTGGACTATAGTGATGTCATCCTCCTTCCCCAGGAAACAGACCTTGGCTGGCCTCCATTCTGGATCTGTGCCAAGACTGTGTTCAAGTATAGAGATGAATGTGCACACATGTGTGGATGTATGTACATCCTTTGGTTCATATGGACCCAGGAAAATACTATAGAGCCAACTTGCTGTGACATTTCTAGGGCAGACGCTCCTGACAGACACACAGAAGCATTCCAGCAAGGATTTCCTAGCCAGCAATACATGGTGTTGTGAATTTGCACACACAAACATACATGCCCATGGATTGGACTGTCCTCTGGACCTCAGGTGGGTCTCCCATATCCTTTAGGAAGAGAAAAATCATTTTTAAGATTTTCCACTTGTGGGAGGGGAATATAGATCAGCAGCATAGCAGTTGCTTGGCCAAGTGGAAGGTTGTGAGTTCGATTCCCAGTATGGGGGGAAAAAAGAAAAAAAGGAAAGGAAGGAAGGAAAGAAAGAAAGAAAGAAAGAAAGAAAGAAAGAAAGAAAGAAAGACTTCCCATTTGGACTGGGCCCCAAGAACAGAACATAGGCATGGCTGCCTGGCTGCCTGGTAGCTTCCAGGACTCAGGATAGGCTTGGAGGTGCTTCTTGGTCTGGGGGTCTGCATAAGGAAGAACTGACACCAGGAGAAAGCAGCCCCATCTTTGTGAGGGTTTAAATAGGACAAATGAGCCAGTTATGGTGGCACAGGCATGTAATCCCAGCACTCTGAGAGGTTCAGGCAGGAGGTTTGCAAGTTTGAGCCCCCAGAAAGACAACATAGAAAGACCCCATCTCAAAATTAAAAGTAAGAAGAAAGGCTGGTAAAGGCCTTGGGTTCAATCCCCAGTACCATAGAGAAATAAATAAATAAATAAAGAAAGAAAGAAAGAAAGAAAGAAAGAAAGAGCAGGTGATCACCCACCAGTCAGGGGTTGTGTGTGTGTGCACATGTGTAAATTTACTCAGTTCAGCTTCTATTCTATGTGAGACCCTGGACTTGGGACTTGGGTCACAGTGGTGAGTAACGTACAACTGGGCTCTTGGAGGAGCTTAGCCTTAAAAGAGAATAGATAGACACAGTCAGTATACAGGCCTGGCTCCGGGTACAGGGGTCAGGGGTGGGGAGCAGAAGGTCACACACACGTGGACAGTTTCACATCCTGTGAAACGCCTGAGGCGCAGGCGTGGCAGTTTGGAAATGTTCATGTTAAATACGAGATACCTTATCTGGTCTCTGAGCCTCTCTCTATTCTGAGATTCTTGCATGTTTGGTCTGTACTGTGGGACCCTCCCAAGGAGAGGAGTTATACCCAGCTCGCTAAACAGCACATGTGGTCCACACCAAAGCTGCACCGAGAGCCCATGGTGAGGACAGTGGATGGGGCTAGTAGATCCCCAGGAACAAAGCAAAGATTCCTCCTGTGAGGAGTTCACTTTGGGAGAAGGTGGTTGGTCAGACTGTCTTCTGGTTCTTGGCTTCTTAGAAGTGAAGAGCAGCCCACTGATCACCCAGCCGCCTTCTCTTACTTCCTTGTCTCTGGTGATGCCAGAGGATTGAACCAGGATCTCTGTGCACAAGTGCTCCACCACTGAGCTACACCCCTGCCAGGCAGTGCAGGGATGAGGTGAGGATCTCAAACTACATAATTGTAATCAGTGTGCTTTTTTTTTAACCCCCCCCCCAAATGTGGAGAATCCATTTTACACCTGTAACTGCTGGTGCCACAAGCAAACACAGACACAATACATGACCAGAAAGCCCCAACATATCGAGGTACAACATTCACCTGTGCCTCTTTCTAGAAAAAATTATCCAGGCTTAATTAGAGAATGAGGATTCTTTGAAACTGGTTTTTCCTTTTTTCCCCATTCCTTGCTCAGATATAGAGGTTGCAGCCCTGGGCTCCGGGGATGACCTAGGTTCTAGATTCTTACTCTTTTTGTGTCCCCTTGGAGGCATCTCTTTGGGCCTGAGTGTCTCTAGCTGTAAAGTGGGGGTACCTGTGAGGACTGTTGAGCATTAACTGCTCTGATACCCACAAAGGACCCAATAAAGCCTTGGTGGCAGTCAGCGCTCAGTCGATGTTGGTCATGGTGGTTAGGAGGAGAGCAGTCAGTACTTATGGTTAAATGAGGGCATTTTGTATTGTTTGCATTCAGGATAAAGTTATTGGAAAATAACATCTTCCTGGCTGCTTCTCAGAGGTAACTTGGGCAAGAAGTGGGGATGGAGTTGGGCAGTGCAGGACAGGCAGAGTCCTCTGAAATCTTTTTTTTTTTCCTCTGAAATCTTTTTTAAAAAATTAAGCTTAAAAAATTAAGCTTTCTGGTCTGGAGATGTAGCTCAATGGTAGATCAAGAAAATTCATAGATATAGGGCCAGGGATTTAGCTCAGCGGCATAAGCACCTGCCTTGCAAGCATGTGGTACTGAGTTCGATCCCTGGTACCAAAAAAAAAAAAGTCATAGGCATAATCTCCAGCATTGGGGAAAATTATATATGTATTCATATAATATAATATAAATGCTTTCATATGTATGCTTTTGGAGGACTGGGGATGTAGCTCAGAGGTTTAGCACTTGCTAGCATGCATGGGACCCTGAACTCCATTCCCACCACTGCAAAGGGGGACGGAAGACGGGGGGCGGGGGAGGAAGGAGAAGGAAGAAGGGAGGAGAAGGAGTCAGGGAGAGAGGGAGGGACGGGGAGCAGACCGGCGAGCGAGCTTTCTCAGCTGGTGAGGGCTCAGGTCATTACTGCGGGCGCCAGCAGGGGGAGCCCAACTCGCTCCGGGGAACCGGACCTGGAAAGTACACGCAAGGGACCGCACTGAACCACACACCTACTGTGCACTTTATGGGTGGCACGGAAGTTGGGGGTGCGGGTGGTGCAGTGGGATGCCCTGGAACGAACGCAGACGCAGAAGCAGACCTGGCGAGCGCAAGCCCCCTTGGCCGCAGCGCCCGGGTTCGGGTGCTGGAGGGAACCGGTGTGGCGCTGGCGGTGTCCCGCGCTGGAGAGCACTGTGCTCGCTGAGCCCAGCACCGACTCTCAGAGTGCAGTAGGAAAAGCTCCTCGCGGGGCCTCCACTTACTGCAGTTTGGATGCGAGAAACCTTCCACTGCGGCCCTCAGCCCGCCTTGGCCCTGGGCAGGAGTGCCACGTGAGGTCTGGCCTGGACAGGGCCATTCCTGATGCCACCACCCGCCGCGCAGTTTTCCTGTCCGCTCCCGCCCGCCGAGGCGGTGGGCGGCTGAGGGAGAGCTAATTCAGGAGGCCTGCTGCGCGGCCGTGTGCGTCTGCATGCAGCTATACAGGACCGGAGCAGTTGTTTTCATAGATTTTTAAAGCACCAGAACTCCATCATTGCAGCTAATTAAAAACCGGTTGCGTCTTGGCTTCTTAAAATGCCAGAATCGGCAGACAGAGGAGGAGCAGAGAATGGAGAAGCCCTCCCCAGTGACAGAGCAGGTGGGCAGCCCCGAGGGTGGGGCTCCGTGGGGGCAGTGGGATCCGGAGAGGGAAAGTGGCCCCAGGGACCCTGCTCTCACGGTGGCTGGAGTGCAGACCTACACATTTGCAGTGGTGTGACCCTGGCCATGTCTTTTAACCTCGTGGGCTCATCGGAGCCAGAATAGCAACCCTTGGGGGCGGGGGAGGGTGCTCCAGGGAGGATGCCGTGAGGACTCAGGGATGGGCGGTCACTGGAGTTTGATATCATTTAACCCTCTTGCTAAGCCTCCTGTGTTCACATAGGAGGAAGCCAGGGTCTCACTGGAGGGGAGTTGGGCGCTCTGGTTTCTGGGGTGGAAACCTCTTGTTGTTCCTTAGATGCCTTTCAAAGTTCTGGAAGTGGGCTGGGTATGGTGGTGCACCTCATAATCCCATTACTTGAGAGGCTGAGGCAGGAGGATTGTTGAGAGTTCAAAACCAAGACTGTTTAAAAAAAAAAAGGTTCTGGAAATAAAGTGCTGGGTCCCTGCGAGGGAGGAGACACACCTGAGGTGACTGAAGCGGGACCCTGGGCAGGACAGGTCGGTTTTTCCTATCTGTAAAGTGTGAGACAGGCTGAGCAGAGATGTGGGAGTGACTCCCCAATGTCACCCAGTGTGGGAGGAACAAGATTAAAAGCAGGGAGCTGCTATCTAGTTCTGGCCAACTCCCTCCCCTCGGTGTCCCTGAGGGTGGCTGACTCTGAAGTTGGGACCCATCCAGGGACAATGGAGGGGCACAGCGAGTGTGAGGGCCAGGGCGTAGTCCAGCGTAGGGAGGCTCCTGGACACTGGAAGGAGAGAGGCGAGGCCGGCAGGGTGAGGACTTCTGGGAACAGTCAGGTCCCACAGACTTGAGCATTGTGGGCGAGCGGGGACTCACATGGTCCTACTGTGGGCCCTGAGTCCCTAAAGCCAGACCCACTCTCTGTTCCCTTTTCCTTCTCCGCAGAGAAGCCCAGAGGGAGCTCTTCTTCGGGCAGTGGAAGCCGGAGGTCATTTCTGAAGAGACAGCGGCAGCTCCTCCTATCCGCCAGGACCCTGCTGACCGCACCCCACAGATCCCTGTGGAGTGCCCAACCCCCGGAAAAGGGATCCTGCTGAGCGCCAGGAAGATGCTGGCTGTGTGGACCACTGGGTTAGTGTGAGCGCTCCAGCTGCCTCCCAGAAAGCGTCGTGGGAGCCTGCGGTACCCGGCGGCCACCGCCTCCCAGAGAAGCCTCGGGGTCCCCGGCGGGGCAGCGCAGGCGGCCGGACACCCAGCGGCGTCCAAGCCACCGCAGACCTGGCTCGCTTTTTCGTAATCCAGAGTCGGGGAAATGAACGAGGGTCTAGAGCAAAGACAGCTATTCTGAGGCCTTGCTCTTGGGCAGCCCTCCCGCGGTGTCCCCAAAGTCCCTAGGTGGCCGCCGCTCGCAGTGACCCTGAGAGGCTGCGCAGCCTCGGTCTTTGCTTCGGAGGGTGGCGCTCAGGTTTCCAGGGAAGCGTGCCGGGGAGGAGTCCGGGCTCTCCGCGGGGTGACGCGCCCACTGCACTCCGGCCTGACACCGGGAGACCCGCCCAGCGCAGGGCAGGGTGGCGCTGTCCCCCCGGAGGTGCTGAAACGGGCGCCGCCCGGCGGGGCGCAGCAGGAGCTCGCGGGCTCCCCGCACCCGCGGGAAGGGCTTCTCCCTGGAAGAACAGCAGCTCCGGCCGGCCACTGCCGTCGCCCCCAAACTGCCACAGCGGCCTAACTGGTCTCACTGCTCCGTCTCGCTCCCCAGTCCGTTCCGCGTCCAGGGCTACTTGCTCAGAGCGGGTTTGCCTTTTCCTTTCCTCCCCTCTCTTCTTCTGTGCTGAGAATCCAGTCCGGGCTTCTCACACCCAGGCCCGTGCGCTTTCTTCCACTGAGCTACACGCAGCCCCAGAGTGATCTTTTCAAGACACAGTTCTAAGGGGCTGGGGATAAAGCTCAGTGGCACAGGCACCCGCCTGGCAAATGTGAGGTCGTGAGTTCAATCCCCAATACAAAAACAAAACACCTGGGGACGATGTCTCCCATCTGTAATCCCAGCACTTAGGAGGCTGAGGCAGGAGGATGGCTGTGAGTTGATGGAGGAGGGGCTGAGCACTAGACAATCTGCACAGCCTCTGGAGAGCCGCCAAGGGCTGTGGAGGGGTCAGAGGCGGGCAGGAGAGGAACAGTGCAGTCCAGGTCACACTACCTCTAGACCTCCGGGACACACCATTCTGAAACCACAACTATGTGTGAACAGTAGAAGGTTCTGGTGGAGTCGAGCATCATTACTGAACAGTCCTGAGGAGCCTGCTCAGGTCCTTCACCCGCCTCCAGCGTACCTGAATGACCCACTACTCCATTGCAGATGGAGAAAAAAGGCTCAGTGTCTCCATTACTTTTCTCATTGCTGGAACAAAATATCCAACACCCCCCAATTAAAGGAGGGGATGTTTATCTTAGCTCGAAGTGTGTATAGTTCCAGTTCACAGTTGGCTGGCTGCAAGGCAGAGCAGCATCCCAGATGTCATTACAGGGAGTGAGAGTCCATGGTGCTGTCAGGCAGGGAGCAGAGAGCCATCAAGGGGCCACCCCCCCCCCCCCGCACTGACCCACCTCTTCCCACCAGGCTTCCCCTCCTAACCTCACACTCAGCCATAAACCTACAGGTGGACTAATCTAGGGTCAAAGGCCCATGAGTCTGTCACTCTCACATGCCCCACTGTGGAGCCAGGCGGGGTGCCTCATGCCTGTAATCCCAGCACTTGGGAGGCTGAGGCAGGAGGATCATTGCAAGTTCGAGACCAGCCTGGGCTACACAGTGAGCTCAGGGCCAGCCTGAACTGCATAGTGAGACCCTGTCTGAAAAAGACAAAAAAAAAAAAAAAAAAAAGCCCCCCATGAGTATTCACAGCTGGATCTAAGCCACAGCCCTTAGAGATGTGAAGGAGGTGGCCCCAGGTCACACATCTGGAGACCAGTAGATACAGGAAACAATGCTAGGTCTTCATTATGCTTTAAAGAAACAAAAGGCCCAGTGGATTTAATTTCCAGCAGTAACTCTGACACTGGCCAGTGCATACCTGGAGTCCCAGCACCATGGGAGGCTGATGCCTGAGGACCAAAATTTGGAGCCCATTTGGGTGACTTAGCAGGAACCTTTTCACAATAAAAAATAAAAGAAAGGGTGTGGGGACCCTGGGTCCAATCCCCATTACCACACACAGAAAAGAAACACTGATTCTGGATCCATCTGGCCTGGGTTTAAATGCCAGCTTTGACACTGGACTTGCCTTTCTGTGTCTCAGTCTCCTCAGCTGGAAAGAGAGAAGATTGAAGACAACGCGTATGAAATCCTTAGCATCCTAGCTACTATTATAACCCCCGCAGGTCCGAGACCCTCCCCACTCCACCAGGCAAATTCAGAAAGTAGAGGGGAAAGCTGGGCTGAGAATCCCCTCCCGCGCCCTGCCCGCCTGAGGAGGAGGGCAGAGGACAGAGGGGGGGCCTCGTGACTGCCTGGGCTGGCGAGCAATTTACTGGAGGAGCTCATTTGGCGACTCTGATTCCAAGTTAATTAAAGATGGCCACCAGGGGTCATTGCCATGGTGACAATTAGGCCAGGAAGGAGCCTCATTAAGGTGCGGTTTTAATAAGGCCAGTCGTTTTTAACCTAAGATCTCATTGCAGGAGAAATTTTTCAGGTTGCCTCGCTTTTTCCCTTTGCTATATTTCAGATCCTTCTGTAGACAGCTCCTCTGGAGGAAGGAGAGGGAGGAGGATTCCTGGATTCAGCAACAGGTCCCTCTGCGGGATTCCCCCAGCCTCTGAAAGGAGGTTGTCGGTGGGCAGAGGCTCAGAGGAGGGAGGTGGAGGCCGGAGGTCAGAGCAGGAGGTGAGGAAGGGGACTTTGTTCAAAATGGAGCTGGATGATCTTTGTGGAATTTAGAAATGTTGCCTCTGTCACCCAATGTGTTTCCCAAAGTGAGTGGGGTGAGGGGGTCTCTTAACTTGGAGCACTTTCGAAAGTCTGTATTTTTCTTATTCTCATAGTAATATATGCATACTGAGAAAAATTAGAAATTTCAGAGAAAGTTCTCTGAACCCCCCTAGACATTATGATTGTAAACATTGTTTGTTTGTGGAGACAGGGTCTTGATATATAGCCTAGACTGGCCTTAATTTGCTGTGATCCTCCTGCCTCAGCCTCCCAAGTGCTGGGATTATAGACTTGCACCACCACACCCAATTTGATTTAACATTTTCTGTGTAAGCACTAAGCACAGTCTCCAGGGTGCTGGCTGGAAGGAAGGGGAACGGGATGTGCCCTTTTTCAGTTGTACCCTTTCTGCTGTTAGCATTTCTTTTTTTTTAATCTTTTTTTTGTACCTGGGATTGAACTCACTACTACATGTTTTTTTTTTTTTGTTTGTTTGTTTGTTTTTTGTTTTTGTCTTTTTCATTTTTATCAGTACCGGGGATCGAACTCACGACCGCCTGCTTGCAAGGCAGGTGCTTATGCCGCTGAGCTAAATCCCCAGCCCCATTACTACATGTTTACAAGGCAGGTGCTTACGCCGTTGAGCTAAATCCCTGGCCCAGCATTTCTAGCAGAAGACCTTCCCAGTCAAAATGGCACTGATTGTGACATTTTTCTATCCAAATGCATCCTCTGTTTCTCTCTAAAAAATAAAAGTCCTGTTTTACCTTGGATTTTGAAGCCTAAATTTATCACAAAATACCTTGAGTACTTTTCTAAGATGTTAGATTTCCTCCCGATTAAATATTTGAAAAAAGCAATTGCAAAACACTCAAACTGTACGAAGAATGGGCTGGAAAGGCAAGTTTCCTACCTGAGTCTCCTTCCCTCCCTCGCTTGATTCTTTACTGCAGTAAAATCAGTCTCTTTTTGTCTCTCTGGAGACATTCTGTGTGGGTTCACACATGGACATTCTTATATCCCCACTTTGTACAACAGAGTTAGTGCACAGTTTGCCCTGTTCTGTGTCTTGCTTTTTGTTGTCAGTCTCTCTTGGAGTTTGTCCATCAGCAGCAGGCCCAAAGCTGTCTCAGTCTTTGTTTAATTCCTAGCAGGCTGGGGTCCTTGGGAATGAACAGAGGTGGTCCGTACTTCAGTGCCCAGCACCTGGCATGGTGGTTGGCACAGAAAAGCCCCCAGGAAATACTATGGGCAGGAACCACTGGGAATGGCTCAGGCTTGACTCTCCCGTGCTCAGGGATGTAGCTAAAGATGCCGCTCTGACTGGTGTGCCAGGAACCTGGTCCAGGTGACTCCCCAGCCCTCTCCAGCAGTGTCTGCAGCATTTCTGTGTCAGCCGCCCACTCAGGCTTACCTGTGGGGTAAAACTCCAGACTCTGATGGAGATCCAGACCCTCTCACCCTCCACCACACCCCTCGGAGCCCCGAGATGTACACAGAAAGCCTGCAATTTCTGCAGTCCCCATGAGATCTGGCTTCTGGTCACCTTCAAGGGAACCAGGAGCGACTATGGACATAAACAGTCAGAGGCAGATGTGTCCTTGATTATCAGAGTGCCCTTTCTGAATGAGAAACAGGCCGTAGCCCCCAAATCCATGTCACTCAGGCCATTGCATCTGGCAGTTAGTTACCAGTGCCGTTCCCACAGGGATGGTCATCACACAGGGACGGAGATCCAGAAATGGAGCAGCCTGGATGCCACACCATCAAGACTCAGGGAGGTCCCTGAGACCTGGGCCCTCCATCTCCAACCATGTTGACTTTATCTTCAAGCACATCCCCCATCGCGGGCACAGTGTCGCTGCCAGTAGTCATCAGAGCCATTGCAGTTGCCTCCTTGTTCATACAAAAGAATGAAGATGACAGAAAAGCTGGGCAGAGACCATGGCCCTGTGATCATCCCCAGCACAGCGCCATCTGCTGCTGCCTGACTCAGGTCCGCCATTCTTTTTCTTTCTTTCTTTCTTTCTTTTTTTTTTTTGGATAAGGTCTTGCTATGTAGCTCAGGCTGGCCTTGAACTCTTGGCAATCTTCCTGCCTCAGTCTCTCAGGTGCTGGGATTATAGGCATGTGCCACCATACCTGGCTCAGTCTAGCCATTCTTAACCCCCAAGTGGCAAGGTCCCTTTCCATAACACATGTGCTATCCTAAAGGAGTAGAAAATAGAACCTACTTCCATGTGTCATTGCACAAGTGTCAACACAATGCCCTCACCACAAAGGAAAGATGACATTGTGTCATGTGTGGTCTCGCTATTCAGGAAGCTGAGGCAGGAGGATCACTTGAGCCTTTCCAGCCTGGAAAGCAGAGCAAGACTCTGCTTTTAAAATAAAAGTAAATCTACACTATAGCAAAATAATATCTATGTCAAGACATGTACGCAGGCCCAAGTACTGTAGAAGGCCTGAAACAGCCAGCTGCTCTCATCTCCTTCCAGAGCATCAAGGAATGTGGTAGCAACAGCCACAAGCAGACACAAGTGGATTGCTGGGTGACAAAACATCTTCACTACGGCGATGTGGTCACATCGAAACAGCAGCTCTCGAGAAGACACCAGATGGGAGAAACCAGAAGCACGGTCGTTGGCTGTGGTGAACACTGCGTGTGTGTTCCTGGCCTGCAGAACCTGCTGTAGGGTGTGAGGTGGGCCACACTCCGGGGTCAGATTTTCTCTTGTGTTTCTGTCCACCATGCACGTGCGTGTGCGTGTGTGTGTGAGATTGTCAGGAATTCTAGAGCCGACCCTCTCCTCCAACATCCACAGCACCCCATCATTAGGATGACTGAAAAATCTCCCACACAAATGTCAACGCCTCCAGGAAACCCGCCACGCCTCTCAAAAGCTGAGGCTCTGGTACCATCAGAGTCCTCTGTTAGGCCTGGGGTGGGAGTGAGGGCCTGAGCCAACTGAGGTTCTGTTGTGAGGGCGGGGAGTTGCCACCAATGCCACTGCCACCAGCCTCAAGCTCAGGCCTCCTGCCAGCCGCACGCCTCGGCTCCCCTCTGGGCCGGCGCCACACGGAGTCTCAGGAGGTTCCCCGGTGTCGAGTGTGGGCGTGTGCAGTGTGTGTGAGCGCGTGTGAGGGCGTGCTCGTGACTCCGCTGGGCTGGCTGTCACAGCCAGTGTTCCTGTCCCTTGGCCTAAAAGAAAGAGCAGGCAGAAGCCAGGCGCGGTGGCTGCGATCCCAGACTCGGGGAGGTGGAGGCAGAGGTGCAGGTCTAGCCCAGCCCAGGCAAGCTGGAGACGTAGCCAGACCCTGTCCCGAAATCCAAAGGACAGAAACTGAGGAGGACTGGGGTGCAGCTCTGTGTGAAGGCTCTGGGTTTAATTCCCAGCGCCATGGGAAGAAAGAAAAGAAAATAGGAAAGGGAAGGGAAGGCAAGAGAAGAGAAGATACAGAAAAGCATAGAAATAGAGAGGAGGAGCGAGGCTGGTCCTGTGCCTCCGGGAGAGAACAAGGCCCCTCGGACTCTTCAGGGACGCCGGCCCGCAGGCCTGCCCAGCCCTCTCAGCCCCAGGAAAGCCCCTTCCGGCTACTCTGCCTCACTGGCTGCCCGCTCCTTGGGCTACTAACCTTAATAATGTGTGGGCTGACTTTACGTCATAGAACCCTCTTTTATTTATATTGTAGACATTTTCTTCCACGTATCGTGTGTCTTTTAACATTTTGTAAGGTATTTTTGGCTTTGTGCAAGCTTTATCTTTTCTTTTCTCCTTCTCTTCCTCCTCCTCCTCCTTATTCTTCTTCTCCTTCTCCTTCTTCCTCTCCCTCTTCTTCTTTTTCTTCTATTTTGGTGCTGGGAGTTGTTTATTATTTATTTATTTTTGAGGCAGACTCTCTCTAAGTCACTAAGTTGCCCAGGCTGGGCTTGATATTTCAATCCTCTTTCTCAGCCTCCCAGAGAGCTGGGCTCATGTCACAGCCTGGAAATCTGCATTCCTCTGTCTGTGTACTGCAGGACAGTGGCCTGGTGGTGCCTGTACACTGACATGCAGGGCCCTGGGCCAGGAGGGAGCTGAGAGGTGCCAAGACCTGGCTTCTTTCCATTCAGCTCCCAGGAGCCCCAGCCAGTTGCAGGGCAAGAGACTGGAGAGCCCATGTCCCCCTGGTGACCCTTCTGGAAACAAGGGTGCCAGGCACACTGGTCCAGGGAAGGCCAGGGAGTCCCGGAAGTCCTCTCCTGGGCTCAGGACTGGGTGTGAAGGTCAGGAATGGGACCAAGGGAGTCCACTGAGGTCCGGCAGGCACTGGGTGCATGGTAGTCCTGCACCTCACTGGCTGTGCAGCCTCCGGCCAGCCTGTGGCCCTCCAGACTCAGCTTCCTCCTTGCTGGAGTAGGAGGCTGCCCAGCGTGGGGTCAGCTCCACCCTGACTCTCCACACCCTGCTCCTCTCCTGCAGCTGGCGCCCCGTGCCTCAAAGCTGTTCCTGTGCGTGCACAGCCAACGTGCCTTACAAATCAGGCAGCCACTGGCCATGGGCACAAGCACCGCTCTGCAGTCCTCTGATTAGATGTGTGCTGGGTTCATTTGCATCTTGTCATTTTCTCTTAGAAGCTGGAACCATCCTTTTGGGTTTTCAGGCCCTGTCTATTTTTGGAGCCCCAGAAGAGCTCAAGAGCTGAGCCTATGCCTGGTCCCACTGCTGGGGGCCCAGAGCCCCTCCATGTGGCCTCTGGGCCCGAAGGCCCAGTGTGAAGCCTCAGCCTGTCTCAACCCATTCAACACAACACAGTCCAGCGATCTTCATTTCATTTATACAGGTTTTACCAGTCTGAATATAACGATTTTTTTTTCCAGAAAGGTGATTCATTCATTCCTATGGCTCAAAATTCAAAACGTACCAAAGTGTTCCCAGGTGGCAGCTTCTCCCTCTCAGCAGCTGCTACTTAGCTGTGAGGAATCCTAATGTCTTTTTTTCTTTTCTCCATACTAGAGGTTCAATGCACAAGCCACATCCCTGTCCTTTTTTATTCTACTTTTTATTTTTTTGAGAAAGGGTAGGTTGCTTTGCCCAGGTTGGGGCTGGAACTTTTGATCCTCCTGCCTCAGCCTCTCAGGTGCTGGGATTACAGCAGTGTGCCGCCAGGCCTGACTCTGATGTTCACGGTTTTTGTGTTTTCTAGATACATTCTTTGAATATTCGGGAGTGTAGGTACACACAGTCTCTATTTGGGGGCCTCCTCCTCTTCTCTCCTCTTCTATGACAGGAAACACTATTCTCTAGCATCCACACCCAGCCAGACTTTGGAGTGCTTTCTGGTGCCCGGACAGGAAAGCTCATTCTGTGGATGGGTACCCCAGGGCCCTGCAACACATACCCTTCCCATCTCTCCCAGTCCCGTTCTCCTCTAGGCTGTGACAGTCGTGCCTCGCGGTCCCCGAGACAGAAGCGGCACTCACAGGTCCCGAACCCAGGGGCCGGGCACCGAGCCTGGTGCAGAGGTCTCGGAGCCCCGAGAGCGCTCGCCGCCGAGCGTCTTCGGAAGGACGCGACAAGGGAATGCTTTGCCACAGCGACACCTCGTGGTAGACTTCGGGAGTGCAGCAAGGATGGGGCGAGGGGAGGGGTTGACTCTCAGGGTCCAGGCCCGCAGCACCCCAGTCCTCCACTCCCTCCAGCCCATCCACTGCGGACCTAACTTTGCCGGCCAGCGTCCCAAACTGTGCCAGGCTGTGACCATTTTTCCAGATGCACCCCTCCGTGATGGGGGCCTCGCGGCTCCGCGGAGGGCATGTGCACGTGCGCGCCTCTCGAGGTGGACCTGGTCTATAACCTGAGCAGATTTTAACACTACTTTTCTATAAGACAGTACTCCAGACGAAGTAATCATGAAATGAATAATAACAAATACATGTCCAGCAGTCAAAAGTGCCCTTCATTTGAATTTTCAAATGGTTCGCACCATTTGAAAAATTAACAGAATAAGAAATAATTATAATACAAGAGGAAAAAACAGGACAAATACTTTTAAATTACTTATTTCAAAAGGGAGGGGCATGTACTTGCATACTGGTCTGTCCTGGTATTGAATAACATTATATTAGAATTCAATAAAAATAAGACTGGCAATTTGAAAAGAAGAAACTTCAATTTTAAACACATTGTTCAAATTCAGTAAACTATTTCCTGTCTGATCTAAAACTGGGACTTTCCAAACAAAACCATCACAGCCTCACAGGCCATGCTCCTTTCCACATGCAGTCTACCACTGACCTGCACCTCGGTCCACTGTTGTTCGACTCTGTGCTGGGACTGAACTCAGGGCCTTTGTGTTCAGCTCCTCCCCATCCCGTTTTAAGTTGCTAAGTCACCAAGTTGCCCAAGATGGTGACCCTCCTGCCTTGGCCTTCCAGAGTGCTGGAATTACAAGCATGGACCACCACAGTCAGCTATCCCTCTGTTTTAATTTTTTTTTTTTTTTTTTTTTTTTTTTTTTTTTTTTTTTTTAGGTACCAGGAATTGAACTCAGGACCTTGCAGGTGCTTGTGCCGCTGAGCTACATCCTCAGCCACACTCTGTTTTGTTGTGGAGGACTGAACCCAGAGCCTCAAACTAAGCACAGTTTTAAATTTAACACGAGTGAAACAATTCAAGTTCTATTTCTACAACTTTCCTGTCACTGAGCTATGGCCTGGAGACGCATATTATATCTGAATTGACTTGGTAAATTCTAACCTTGAAACCTAGACAGGGGTCAGTGATGGAGCAGGAGTTCTTGGAATTAGCTCTTCTGCAGAATTGGGTTAATTAAGGGATAAGTAATAAACCATGCATATGTCAAGCCATATTTATTATAAAAACTCAGCAGGTAGGATAGAAAAGCACACAGATTACCCTTCAGCAGACAGCAGAAGAGCACAAGTCGCAGAGATGGAGTAGGAGGGCTGGATGTTGCTTGCCTGGCAAGTAGGTGAGGCCCTGGGTTCAATCCCAAGCCCAATTTAGAGAAGAAAAACAAGCAAGCAAGCAAACAGAAAACAGAAGAGACTAGAAAACAGGTTACCAGGGTTTAGGGGAGGGAGAACAGGGTTATTATTTAATAGGTTCGGCATTTTTGTCCGGGATGATAAAAGTTCCGTTCGACAGTAGTGGTGACAATTATACCACATTGTGAATGCATGAGACACCACTGAATTACATGATTAAAGTGGATAAAATAGGGGCTGGGCTAGCTCGGCGGTCAATTGCATATTTAGCATTCAGGGACATACAAAGGAAGTTAAAATATAGCAATAACAAAATGCTTAAAAGTTGGGGCTGGGGATTTAGCTCAGTGGCATAAGCACCTGCCTTGCAAGCAGGCGGTTGTGAGTTCAGTCCCTGGTACCGATAAAAAAAATAAATAAAATAAAATAAATGCTTAAAAGTAACCTTTATGTTATACAAAACACTCTGAACCGGCTGGGGGTTTAGCTCAGTAGTATAAGTGCCTGCTTGGCAAATGCAAGGTTGTGAGTTCGATCCCAGGTACCAAAAAAACCCAAAAAAGTCACTCTGAGCGGCCATCAGTCAGGTCAGACATAAAAAGTAATGTGGGGAGAAGGGAGGAATATCTTTTCACTGACACACAGACATGCCAGGGCAAAGTGATAAATAAAAGCAAACCGGAAGTGCGTTTTATCACTGTTTTAAATTCTCTGAAGGAAGTGGGAGAAGAGGGGAAGGAAAGAAACAAAGAATTCAGGTATGTTATATAACTGTACCGACTTCCCACAGTGAATGTAACCCTTATGGACTACAAGCATGGACCAATAAAAAAATTTTTTAAAAATTTTAAGATTCTCTACAGAGCATCCTCTTGCCTGTCCTGGGCTGGGTATGTCCTGCTTCCTGGCCTTGGGGACAGTCTTGGTGTGCTTACTTTTGTGGGCCCAGAGCTGGGTTTTCCTCTTCTCCGTGTGTGTCTAACTCGGTGAGGGACTTGTCTGAGGACTTTCTGAGACACCAGGAACAAGGCCTGTTCCAGTGTGTGCCTCTCAGTGTTTCTGTTTGTGTCAGTCTGTACCATGTTGTTTGAGGACCAAAATCATAGAAGGTGTTGGTCACCCAGTGTCCATGAGAAGGGTCTAGCATGCATGTCGAGGTACACATTTGTGCGGTACATGGCAACCGTCTGCACCCCTGCTCCCTCTCTCTGGCCTTGGGGTGAGCGGATGATGTGATGCCGACCCCACGTTTTAGAGCTGGGGTCCTCCCAGGACTGGCCTGATAGGGGAGGGTCCTCAACAGTCACATCAAAGGTTTTGAGGTCATGTTCCTGGTGATTCCCAATCCTTCCAAAAGTCCCAGGCGGCCCTGCACCTGCTCATCCATGGACCCCAAACTGGGTGTTTAGAAATAATCCAGCAGTGACCACGGCCTCTTGAAGACATCTTGTTGCACCCTTACACAGAGCTACGAGCCTGAACCTTTAGAGGAAATGGCCTAGGAGCCATGTGGGACAAATCTGAACTGGCATCAGGAGAGCCAAGCCATGTCCTCTCCCCTGGCTGGATTTCCCAGCACAACTGTCAACTCTCTGGGTCTGGATTCCATTATCGTCAAGGTGAGCATGGTGACCCATCAGACTCCCTTTCCCCTACCTACTTCCCCGTGCCGCACCTCAAATAAGCTTCAGTGGCACCCCTTCAGGGCCCTCCAGGAAAGGCTGGTGGGAGGGCTTCCCTCCTTATAGGAGGGCTTCTCCCTCTGGACTGAGCAGCTGGGGATGAAGAGGTGGTGGAAGTGAGCCAGGCCAGGCCAGTCTAACCCAAGCCCTTAGCCACTTCCTTCCGGCTCTGGGGTTCCCAAGTGGAGGTGGAGTAGATGGCCAGGAAAACATTTTCTGAACAAAGGTTGGCCCCAGCTGCTGATGTGCTTTTGGGAGCCGTGGCTTTGGCCAGCAGGGAAGAAAGGCTCCTTCTCTCTGGGGGTGAGTACTGGCACTGGCTGCCTGAACACAGGGGGCATTCAGATGCCCAGGGCCCACGGGCTCTGCCAGCTGCCTGGAGAAGGAGCCATTATGTTGTCCCCACCCGGGCTAGTGGGCTCTCCCTCTGCGACCTCGGGGGCCTGGCTGTCTCCTTGCTCCCATGATGTAAGGGGACCTGGAAGTGCCCGGGCAGCCAACCGGAACCAGCTCTGTGGGAGGCAGGCAGGTGTGGGCTTGGGGGCTGGGCCCTGCTCCCACTCATTCCAGTGTTTGGGGCTGGGGACCTGGGGGTGGTGGTGAAGGGTGTGTGTTGGGGGGCTTGTGGATTCAGGACCACTCTGAGCTGAAGAGAACTTGCACCTGGGGCTCTGTGCACCTGGGCATGTGGTATGTGCCAAGTAGGAGGAACCCAGGTCCCTCCGATGCTTTGGGGATCCCAGTTCCCACCCATATGTCCTGCAGACTTCCAAGCTCGCAGGAAGCCACAGAGATCCTTCCTTTGCCAGAGCACTGTGGGGCTGGGGGGAACCCCAGTGTGCACTGATGAGCTGGGAAACCCCCTCTTATGGGGGTGAGGAGACTACAGGGAGCAGAGACTGAAAGTTGCGGGGTTCCTCCTCCCATTGCAAAAATGAGCTTTGTCTTGAGAGGTCAGCAATGTCCCTGGGCAGCTACCCGTCCTTTTATCCATTGAAATCCAAGGGCCAAATACAGTAGGTGCCAGGACGGGGTCCAAGAATAAAAGTTAGGAAACAAACAAACAAACAGGTTGGGAAACACAGGAGACTCACTTCAGGGAAGTTTGGGCTTAATTTAGCTCAGAGAGTCATTTCTTCCTTGTGACAAACATCCTTATGGAAGACATTGATGTTAGAGGAACCTGGGCATGGGCTATATGGGTACTATCAGCAACTTTTCTGTAAATCTGAAGTAATCCGTACATGAAAAGTTCACAGTTTGTTATTAAGATTTTTTGTTTGTTTGTTTGAGACAAGGTCTCACTATGCAATTCAGGCCAGGATTGAAGTGAAGTCATTTTGTAGCCCAGGCTGGCCTCAAACTTGCAGCAATCCTCCTGCCTCAGCCTTGCAAGTGCTAGGATCATAGGAATGTGCCATCATGCCCAGCATCAGATGGAAACATAATTTTGTTTTGTTTTGGTACCAAGATGGCTAGGCAGGCACTGTGTCACTGAGCTACATGCCCAGCTCTGTTATTAACACTGTGGAAGTCACAGCCGGAGACCATTTCTGGACACAGTTAATTTAGAATTTGGAGTCTTTCCACATGCAGACCTATGAAATGTAGTTTCTATTTAGAGAGCAGATCATGTATGTCTTTATTCCATGATGTCATGTCGTGTATACTCATCCTTTAATATGTTATTACTTGCTTTATTTCTTTTATTTGAGACAGGGTCTTACTGTGTAGTGCAGGCTGGGCTTGAACTTGATTATGTAGCCCAAATTGACCTTAAACCTATGGGAAGCCACCTGCCTCATCCTCCCGAGTGCTGGCTTTACAGGTGTGCACCACCACACCTGGCTTTTTATTTATTTATTTTTCTTTTCTGAGACAGGACCTTACTGTGTCACTCCGGCTGGTCTTGAATGCCTGGGTTCAAGCAATCCTCCCACCTCAGCTTCCCCAGTAGGTGGAACTCTAGGTGCCACCACTGCCCCTGGCTCTGCATTTTAAAGATAAAGAAACCACAGTTCTGAGGGGCTAGAAGCTGAATGAGGCCACAGAGCCAGAGATGTGGAGCCCAGGTGCAGGGACTCCTGAGCTGGGGAGTTTGGGGCACTTCCCGTGTCACCAAGCCCCTACCGAGACACCTGTTTGGCCAGTGAGCCTGTACAGGAAAGGGTTCCAGGCTGTATTGGGCAGGGAGGTGGTCACGAGGGGGTCTCTCAGCCTCAGCCCCTGGTGGGAAGGGGGCTGGATCGAGCCATCCTTTGGCCAGGACTGAAGCCTTTCTTAAGCCCACCCTGTCAGTCCCCAGCCCCACGGCCCCCGCTGCCCGGCTGGCCAGGCTCTCTGGTGCATAGAGGGTGTTCCCTTGGCTTTCACAGCTCCCGGCCCAGCTGCCCAGGCTGTGGGTGGCTGGGCCAGCTGGCCCCCTCCCCCCGGGATGGGACAGCGGGACGTTGGGAGGATGCCTGGGTGGGCAGCTAGTGAGAGCTGGCTTCCTGGGGCCTCCCTGGTGCTGAGCAGCGTGGCCACTTCCGAAGGCCCCTTTGTTCGCCCCTTTATCCAGAAGAGCGGCGGCAATTGTGCAGGGTACAAAGCCCCCTCAAGCCCTGACTTCCCACCCTTGCCTGTGGCCCGGTGGGGAGAGCCTTTCCCAGGCTCCTGAGACGCCAGTCTCCTGCCCCCTCGGAGGCAGCTGGGGACCCAGACCCTCTAGTGAGGAGCCCAAGATCTATTCATCCGCCCCCACCCAGTCCTGGGCTCCACCATTCACACGGCCACAGGCTTGCGGCCCTGCAGCTCCTACCACAGGCTGCCCTCACGCTCTGCACACATGCTGCGAGCTGGCCCTGGGCTCCGGACTGCGAGGCCCTGGGAAGAGGCTGCCACACAGCTTGGGAAGCAGGGGCTGCCCAGGGCCAGAGAAGGTGCAGGGTGGAGGAGGGGAGAGGGAAAAGCAGGACTCCTTGACTTCTTCCTGCTCTTCCTCCTGGACCCTAAAAGCACAGCGTGTTGAGCCCTCCCATGGCTGTCCCCTCCTGGACTAGTAGGGTTGAAAGAACCCAAGCAACTTCCTCAGGGTTGCCGAGCTCCTAAGTGGAGCTCAAGGCCATGGGTCTGAGCTCCTCACCATGTGGCCATGCTGCAGATGGGGCTCCATGGATGGTGGCCTTGTCCCCAGCTCCTCTGACTGGCTACCCAGGGAGAGCGCCTGCGGGGCCCAGTCTCAGTGATCCCCTGGACATGGAGGGAGGCTCAGGTCTGTCCAGGGGAAGATCAGGAAAGTACTTTGCTCTGCTCAGATCTTGTGCCCTGCACATGTCTCATTCCCCAGAGGGGCTGCAGAGGGACTTTCGGGGTAGCTAGTAGCCTTCCCCAACCCCCTGTGTTAGGGTTCGTGGGTCATGGTCCAGGGTCTTTGCTGGAATCCAGAAGGCAGCTCAGCCCCAGGGGCCACACTTGGGACATCAAGTGTGGACATCCCTCCACGGAGAGCCAGCCTTGCTGACCTCCAAGCCAGGAGTCCTGGCATCCTCAGGAGCAGACGCAGTGCCCAGATTCCTCCACTGAGACTGAACCAGCCAGCTGCACATCCTGTCATTCTTCCACTCGGAGCTCCTTCTTCTATACATGGCCCCAGAGAAGGCACACAGCTTCCCCCACATCACACAGCTCGGAGCTCTAAGGTAGTCATTTATCCACAAGAATGCAAATCCCCAGTTACCATTTACTGAGTGCCCGGGCTCTGTATCAGGGACTTTATTCCGTGATATCAGCCTCTCTGAATGAGGATTACTATGGCCTGTTATTTGGCATCTGGGAACCAAAATTCGAAGTCCAGTGACTTCTCCAAGGTCACAGAGCTAGGGAGAAGAGTAGGAATTCAGCACAGGTCTGTCCCTCTCCTCCCTCGGGGGCCTGAGGTCTGCTCACTCCAGCTCCCTCTTACTCAGAGCCTATTGGGCCCTGGCTCTCCAGCAGCTGCTCAGAGTCTTCAGGGGCCGCTGTCACCCAGGCTGTCCTCTGCTGGGGGGAGCTGGGATGCTCCCCTGGTGGAGCCAGGGACCTTGCCGTGCTGTGCTGCTAAGGCCCTGCAAAGCAGGGCAGAGGGAAACCCAAGAGAATGGAGGGCTGGCACCCCATCTGCCCACCCCCCAGGACCTTCCCTTGTGAGACACCACACGAAGTATGTGTGGATGAAAGCCTGAGGCCAGGTGGCTTCAGACACGACTATGGAAGGAAGGAGCAGAGCTGCCCACCTCATGGCACCCCTGGTGCCAAAGTGGCCTGCCTATTGTATGTGGAAGATGAGGGACACCAACTGGGGAAGCCCCAGTTGACAGCCAGTCCTGCCAAAGCAGAAGACTGAGGAGTCTCATGCCCTCAGGCCACAGGCAGGAAGGGGACGGAAGGGATTCAGGTGTCAAGAAGCTCCATCCCTTTATAGTTGACCCAGATTTAGTTCTAGCAAATACAAGGCCTGCAGAGGAGCAAGGACATGGGCCCATTTGTCTGATGAGAAAACTGAGGCCCAGATTGGGGAAGGGGTGTCTGTGAGTGCTCACAGCAGGTGACAGGCAGTCAGCCACATGGGGACCCCACAGCAGAACCTGGGGAAGAGTTTGAGGCTATACAGGAGGGAGTGGGCCAGTATGGCAAGGTAGCCCTGTCATCTATGTATTCAATACATCTTTACTGAGCCTCAACCTTAACACAGGCTCTATAGCACATGGAATTGAAATCCTGGTAGAATTGAAATCCTGGTGGAGGAGACAGCTGACCAACAAGGTAAAGAAATCCAGTGCCCACCCAGGGACTGAGTTGCACACCTTCACTATAATCTCAGCTACTCAGGAGGCTGAGGCAGGAGAGCTGCAAATTTGAGGCCAGCCTGGGCAACTGAGTGATTTTGTAGGACCCTGCTTTAAAAATTAAAGTGAAAAGGGCTGGGGGTGGAGGTCAGTGTAAAGGCTTGAGTTCATGATGGCAAACACAAACAAAAGCAGGACAGCGATCACTAGAAGGCAGGAAGGAATCTGTAAAGGTGAACCGAGGCCTGGGGGCTGCCATTCATCTGTGTGTGGGTACCGGGGACTGAGCCCAGCACCTTCACCTGAGCATCATCTCCAACCCTTTTCCATTTTTTATTTTGAAGTAGGATCTCACTAGATCACTAAATTGTCCATGCTGGGCTTGAACTTTTGATCTTGCTACCTCAGCCTTCCAGAATGTAGGGATTAGGTTTAGCGGTTCCCGTGTGAAACAGAGAGGTCTCATTAAGAGGGTGACGCTGGAGCAAAGACAGGAGGCAGCTCACCCATTTATCCTTTTTAGGCAAACAGGAACCGAGTTCTAAGAGGACAGGGATAAGGCTGTCTGTCACCCATGTGGCCCTGGCATCCAGTTCAGTAGGTATTTGTGGCCCGTTTGAAGGATGAACAAGGCAGACGGCACCCTCCAGCTGCCAGGTCCGGAGCTGGGGTGCTGCCTGGGAAGAGGATCCAGCCGTCCCCCTCCTGGGCTGAAGCCTGGGCACCCGCACCCCGGGGAATGAGGACAGGGGACTCCGTGTCCTGATGGCTCCCTGACCGGCAGTGGGTGGAGGAGGGGCTGCCTGAGTCACTGCTCTTTGTGGCTGGGGCTTTGGTGTCTCCCAGGAAACGATCACTGGGTTTTAGGCCCCGTTCAGCTGTGCACCTGGATAGGTAGCATCACAATCTACCTGTTTAGGGGTCTTCGGGAGCATCGAGGGGCAGGGGAGACCTTCAGAGGGCGGCTGGGAGGACGGTTAAAATCCTGCTGGGGCCCAAACTCAGTTACCGCTCCCACCCTGCAGGCTGAGTCTGCCGCAAGGGGGCGCCCTGACACTGGGACCCTCCCAGGCGAGGCTCTAGCCCTAGGGGGCGGGAACCTGGCAATCAAAGGGACAGGGACAAGCGACAGCCACTGTCCCGCTCAGGGAGTGGTGGGTAGCTCTAAAGATGGCAGAGGCACAGGCCAGGGCATAGTCACCAAGAGATCGGGTTAGTTATTCTGAAAGCAGACCCACGTGGTTGATCTATGGCTGGGGTCTCCTTTTCTCCCAAGGCCCCCAAGCCCCTCGGATTATCATTCAATCCAATTTAGCAGCTTGCCCTCTGAGGCCCACGTGTTAGAACAGAGGAGGCTGCCAGCAACTCGTGGGCACACACACAAACAACAGAGGCATTTAATCAGAGTGGCAGGAGCGGCTGTTTATAGATGCGATTCCATTTAATTTACTACCAATATCAAGCAGGCGCTGCGAGAAACAAACCTTTCCTCTGGGCAGACTGGTAAACATCGCAGTGTGTTTGCAAGCTTGTTTTAAACCTACAGTATCAGAGGAATAAGGATAATTTGAAGTGTCGGTGCAACCCCCATTTTGAGCTGCTCTTTGTTGCTGTTTTCAATGTTGAGGGTACAATCCAAGGCCTCAGAAGTATGTTACAACTGAGCTACATCCCTCAGCCCTAGGAGACGGGAACCTGGCAATCAAACCTGGTTTATTTTTAGTTAGGGTCTCACTCAGTCGTTCAGGCTGATCTTATACTTGGGATCCTCCTGCTTCAGCCTCCAGAGTAACTGGGATTACAGACCTGCACCACCACACCTGGCTCACTTGCCACTTTAACTACCCCAAGTCATTACTCTTGATGGCGCTGGTAGCATCAGTGGCCTTCCAATCTGGACTGGAGGTCCTGTTCTGGTGGAGTCCAGGAAGCAACACCAGGTGTGCAGCTGATCCCAAGGCTGGGCCTCTGTGCCTCCTCGGAGGTGGAAGTGTGCCCGGTCTTCTGGTGACGAGGCTGAGGCTGAGAAAGTGTGGTCACATCCCTCGCCACAGAAGCCTCTGAGGTCACAGGAGACCTTGATCCTCTGATCTTTTACCTCCCTGGGGATCAGTAAATTAATCCACTACGAAGCTTAGTTGTCTTTATCTGACTCCCAACGCCCGCGCCCCCACCAGTCTCCTTTGTACCCTGGTGGCCTCTAGAGACCAGACAAGACTAAAACCCACAGAGGGGTCAGAGGGGAGGGCCTGGCCATTAACCCCGAGTCCTGCGTAGGGCGGAGTCAGAGGTCGCGCCGGGGGCGGAGCCTGCGGAGGGGCGGGGCCCCGCAGGTGGGATTCCAGCGGGGCTCTGGGATCCGCCCCAAGGGCCGCCCCACCCGGCCTCTGCGTGACCTCTGCTTCCTCTCGCTGGGGCAATACCTCCTTCTGGTCTGGCCTCTTGTAGGGGTGCAGGGAACACTCTGTCCCCCACCCCAGCCGAGCCAGCAGCTGATTCCCTCCCCCGCTGTCCTGCACACGCTCTACTTTCGGAGGAGAAAAACCTGTGATAATTTTTTTTCTTCTTTTTTCTGGCAACTAATGGACTCTTTAAATAGCAAAAATTGCGGCCTGTAATTAAGATCTTGCTTTTTAAATGATTAATCATTGTAACCCCTTTGAGCAGCATCCTACTTTCCACTTCTCACATTGAAATGCAGATCATTTGGCAAGGGAGGGAGGTGCTGCTCAGCCACGGAGGAGCAATTAAATCTTCCCAGCTGTCACTCCCCGCCTTGTCCGCCTCCCGGCCTGTCCAGACAGGAGGAGAGAGCCCTTGCGCCCCTGCTCCGCGGCGCAGGCGCCAGACTCGCCAGCAGCCTGGCAGAGGACATCGGGCAGGTCTGCGCCACTGCTGACCCTTGCCCTCGCCTGGCAGCCGGAGGCTGGCTCCTGGAAACGCTTGCCAAGCACTTCCTGTGTCCAGCGCTAAGCTTGTTTCTACAAAGGGGCGCACAAGCGCCAATCCGCTACGCTGGAAAATGGTCACACTGGGATGGGTTGATCTCAAACCTGGGCTTGTTTGAGCACAGTCGGCAGGGCGCCAATGGCACACCTGGCTAAATGCATTCATATTCTCTCTCTCTCTCTCTCTCTCTCTCTCTCTCTCTCTCTCTCTCTCTCTTTCAGCTTGCCAAGGTGCTCTCTGAAGATCTTTCACAAGCAATTCTTGCAAAACAGGGACATCATTTAGGAGCCACGCCTTCTCCTTTTGATTTGGGGATGGTAAGCTCTCAACTAGAGCTAGAAGGCGAACCCAAGAGTATCTCCTCCCCACCTCTGTTTTTTGCCAGTGTAAAACCAAGAACCAAGGGTGAAGAGGCATGGTTAAGTGGACACATAGCCTCTCCTCCTTAGCAGGGAACCTGGGCTTAGCAGTTGTTCCTGGACCTGCCCAGAGTGTAACCCCAGGAGGACACACTTTTTCAGGCTCTGCTGTTGCATTTTACAGAAACACGCTGTGTGTGTGTGTGTGTGTGTGTGTGTGTGTGTGTGTGTGATGGTGGTGCAAGGATTGGGGCTGGAGGCTGCATCCTTGGTCACCACTTGGAGGATGAGGTGGGATAATACACCCATGGGAAGAGCCTCGCCCCAGTGCCCTGGGCCAGGAGGGCTCCAAGGACCTTGTGCTGCACAGGCCCAGCCAGGATGCATGCAGGGGTCAGCATGGGTGCTAGGCTGGGGCTGAGCCACAGGACAGCTTGCACACACCCATCCCAGAGGGCACACACTGTTGTGGAAATTGCACAGCTTGAGACAGCATCACCTACCAGCTGGTTGCCTGAGGCTCCAGGGCTGGATGTGACCTGGAACCCACAGTTCTCTTGTCTGCCTTGGGGTGGTCCAGGTGTTTGGCCCCTTATTTCCTGTTCACTTGTTAGGGTTAGGTCTGGATCTTTTCCCCTTTGTCTTGTGCCTTTAAGTACCAGGAAAGTTCAAGGTCTGTGCTCCAGCCTTTCATGATTGTGTGTACACACATACAATTCTATACACACACACACACACACACACACACGTATGCTTGTACACAGGATGGACTTGCATGTACACAGATGCATGTACACATGCACACAGGCCTTCCCCGAGTGTCTCAGATGTTTCGGCCAGTCAGGAAAAAGCCACCTGGGATGGGAACCTCGGCCCTGCTGGTCCTTTTAACAGGCACGGAGAAATCTGTCTTGTTAAAGCCCATGATGGCAAGGGCACAGCCAGGCCCACACCCAGGCAGCTGCCTCCCATGCCCAAGGAGGGCTGTATCCTGCTGTACTCCGCTGCTGTGTCTCTGGATATCGGGGCTCCTGCTCAGTTTCTGGAATCCTTCTGAGGAGTTTGTGCAGAAACACAACTCACTCAGGACACCAAAAAGGTGCTCAGGGAGCAGAAGGTTCATCAGCCCTGCCAGCTCCTTAAAAGGCATCACGTTGGGTTTAGCACAGAGTGGCCAGAGAGTCAGTGGCCTGAGCTTGCTGGGAAGATTTCAGGATGAGTCCCCAGGAAGCGTGGAGGATCTCAGGAAATGGTTTTATTCCCAAGACACCTGAAGGATAGGTCTCCTGGGACAAGGGCCCTCCAGGGCCACAGTTTAGCAAGGGCAGTCCTGCTTACTGCTCCTGCAATCAGCGTCTCCTGTGGCCATGTGACCTTCCCCCAAGCTGGCTCCAAGAGAGGGGCACAGCCCTCTGTGACCCTGAGATGCAAGGCCAGGAATGTGGGATCTGAGTGGTCCTATCAGGGCAGGTGGGATCATTTCTGACTGTGGGTGCTCCCTGCATGGAGGTCTACACACACAGCTGTCTTCACCTTACGTGGCAAGAGGTGGAGCACCTGGGGGAGGAGCCTGTGGCTCAGTGATGGGCGGGAACCACTCAGTTTCTGTAATAGTCTCTTGCCTGTTGCTGGAAACCAGACTCCACTCAGAACTTAAAGCGGGGAGGGCTTAGGTTGGGTCATGGTTTCAGTCTGTGATCAGCTGGCTCCAGGAAAGGAACATCACAGCCAAAGAGGGTGGCAGAGGGAAATGGCTCACCTCACGGTGACCAGGAAACAGAGACTGACAAGGGAGGAGCCTGGGACAAGAATATCCCTTCTGGGTCACTCTCCTAGTGCCACACCTCCAGTAAGGCCCTGCCTCCTAGCAACATACTCAGCCGTGAGCATGTTGTGGGGGAATCCACTGATGGGTACTGCGCTTTGTGGTTCAATCACCTGTCAAAAGCCCCACTTCCAAACCCAGGAGGCTTCTGGGTGCATAACAGCTTTGCTGGTGTCCCTCAGTCTGTCTTAATGCCTGCCCCCTCTAGCACATCACACTGGCCATCAGGACAAAGTGTTCCAGCCAACTGAGTTAGACAGAAATATTACAGGCAGTCAGACAGGGCTGGGCCCTCGAAGGAGCCAGTGCAGAAGGGCAGACACCTTTCAGTCTTGGAGGAGACAGACACCTCCCACTTTAGGCCAGACCTCAAACAAATGCACTCACATCCTAAGGATTGATACTCTAAATAGGTCTCTATCACCCTGAGGAAGCCAGGAGTCACCATCCCAACGCCCTACATCTGTCACTGATTTAATCAATTTTTCCTGAGCAATTAATCTTATTGTTTGACCATAGTTCTGTCCTACCTTGAGTTCCTATTTTGGACCTGCCTCGTCTCATGGTTTTGCTCTATACAATCTCTAGAAAAGGCAGGGTCTTTGGCAACCCCCTTGGAATCCCTTCTGTCTGTCTGTCTCTGTCTCTGTCTCTGTCTCTGTCTCTCTGTCTGTCTGTCTCTGTCTCTCTGTCTGTCTATCTCTGTCTCTCTCTCTCAGACAGAAGCTTTCTTTCTCTCAATAAATATGTTCTGCTGTTAAACTCTGTTGTTCCTAAAATTCATTCTTTGATTTTAGAGAATACGAACTCATACCGGACACACAGTAAGCTAGGAGTTTTGTTCCCCTATATCAAAAGGGCCAGTGAACCCTGATGTTTACATCCTATAGTGGTCAGGGGCCTGGAGGGCGCACTAGCATAGAAGGGATTCCTGCAGCTCCTGGATTGCACCCCAAGACCACCCTCTGGCCTGGTGGAGAGGGGAAAGGCAGCCAGCAGCTCCTTCCTCCTGCATCTCACCCCACCCCAAATTCAAGGACAACCCAGCCCCATCCAACCGTTCCCATCCTCCTGGGATGTGCTGGATGCCGAGCTGCTTATGGAATTATAAGTGAGGTTGCCAGAGACCTCCCCACCTGACCTGGAAACGCCTCAGAGCTGAAAGGGGAGCGTCCAGGCCAAGCAGATGTCTTTATTCAGCTGTAATTGACGTTCACAGTGTCTGTGACTCCGTCTGGAGGGACACAAAGCACCCCCTGCACGGCCCAGGCCGCCTCTTTCTGTCGCCCCCTTTCATCTGCAGTCAGAAGTGTAGGAGCTGCACATGCTGTCCTGCCGGGTCCCAAAGCCAAAGACAAAGCGGCACAGTGCACAGATGCCCCTGCAGCCCTGTGCTATGCTAATCCAGTGCCAGCCCAGACCCTTCCTGCATATCGATGACACCAAGGGGACAGGCAGCACCCTGACTTCTCTGAAGAAAGTTGGCACCAGACAGTTGGATCTGGACTAGCTGCTGGTGGCTGAGGTATGGGGAAGGGATCTTGGAGCAAGTAGGGGTACAGAGCCTGAGATCCTGGTAGAGGAGCATGTGCACCCGTGAAATCATGGTGAAATCCGTGCTCAGGTCCTTTTCTGCAGGATGAAGATCTAGATCTTTCACCAGATGCTCAAAAAAGTGCCTCATATTGCTGGGCTCATCCAACCTCCCACTTCACAGACAGGAAAGTTGAGGTTCATCTTGCCACTGTCACATGAGGAGATGGTGATGGCACTTAGGCCCCTAGTCCCCTTAAAAAATCTCTCTGGCCATATAACTGTGAGCTTACAGAGGTTATAACAGGTTATTGGGAGAGGACTTCCAGGTTCTTCAAGCAGCGACCAGGAGGAATAGGGGACATATGTCAACCACTTGGGGCTAGGAGGTGCAGAGGCAGCCCAGTGTTCAAAGAGACTCTCTTGCTGTAATCCCAGAACTCAGAAGGCTGAGGCAGGAAGATCACTGTAAATTTGAGGCCAGCCTGGGCAACAGAGTGAGCTCAAGGCCAGCCTGAACTATATAGTGAGACTCTGCCACAAAAACAAAACAAAGCAAAACAAAACCGACTACTTTATAATATGAAATTAGTCAATTTTGAAACACTGTTTCCTGTTTTGAAGCCACAGGCAGGGGGCTGCTGAGTTGCCTGTCTTGTACACGGGGAGGCTTACATGTGGCACCAGCCTCAAGACAAACAGCCCTTTGCCAGGAATCAAGAAAGCTGCTGTAGTAGCTGGTGCCCAGAACCCCGGGTCGTCGCCCTTGGCCCTGGAGCAAGTCTGCTTTGGCCCTCTGACTGACCGTGAGCTTCTTTCAGCTGTCAGCAGCTGAGCTGTCCCCCTCTAGTGACTACAGTCTACCTCTCCGCCAAGCCCGAGTCCTGCTGTTTTCCCTGCTGAAGGCAGAAGTGACAGGTTGGTGGCAGTCTGTACTGCAGGATGCCCTGACCTTCCCTCTGGGTTTGGCAGCATCTGCTAGAGAGAGCCACAGGGAGGAGAGAAGAGACAGAGAGAGAGAGACAAAGACAAGCCTGGTTCAGTAGCACACGCCAGTAATCCAAGCTTCCTTGGAGGCTGAGGCAGGAAGACCTCAATTTCAAGTCTGCCCTGTGTAGATTAGCTGCTTACTGAGAGTCTGTCTCAAAACAAGCAAGTAAATAACGACACCTGGAGCTGGAGCTCAGTGCAAAGGCCCTGGGCTGGGCTGGGGCTTTAGCTCAGAGGTGTAAGTGGGGGGCCCCATGGGCCCAGCCTCCCTCGGGGACTGAGAATCAGTGCCCCTGTAAGGCATTTGCCCGGTGCCCCTGAAGTCCGTGTGGGAGGCATCTGGGTATCTGAAGTCTCATCCGTATGCCCATCACTGGAGTAGGCCCGGCTGTCTCCTGCACAAGTCACCGGTTCTGCTCACCACACCTGGTTTGCTCTGGGTGGCCCCGTGGACTCAGCCTTTCTGCGTTCTGCGGGATCCACCTGGGCAGCAGGACTGGGCCCAGGCAGGGCCCTTTTCCACCAGGCCCCCCTCCCATGCCTGGCGAGCTGGCACTGGCTGTGGGCTGCTCCTTCAGGCCGGGCGCACGATGCAGGGCTCTCCTGACTCGGATTTCCTCGGGCCACCGTGGCTGGGCTCCAAGAGGCAGTGTCCCAGGAGACAAGAAGCGAAAATTGACAGTTTGTCCAGGCCTGAGCTGGCAGTGGACAGGATATCACACCTCCCTTAGGGGAGGGAATAGACCCAGCTCCTCACAGGAAAGAGTCTCAAAGAATTTGGGAGCTGGGATTTGAAGCTCCCATAGCCAGCAAAACATGGAGAGAAGCCTGTCGGGGCAGTTTCTGGAAAGTTTCTCTGCTCTTAGGAAGAGACATATACTGCACTGGATCCCGGCTGAGAGCCTAGCAGGCGACACGAGACAGTTCCTCGGGGGACAAAGTGGTCATCTGCCTGACCTTCACGGAGCTCAGGGAAGTGACACAGTTATACCATGTCCTACAATTGTCAGCTTTGGCATCAGAACAACACGTGCTTTAACGGCACACAGTTATGTGACTTGGGCTTAGGGTCTTGTAGGACTTCAGTTTTGATGGGAAATCTCTGGATTGCCAAGAAGCCTGAAGGCCAGTGTTGTAGCTCAGTGACAGTGCTTTCCTAGAGTGCACGGGGCCCTGGGTTCCTTCCCCAGCACCTCAAACTAAAAACAAATAAATACATAATTTATGAGAAGTATTATGAAAGAATCAATAGGAAACTTCTGAGTGAGAAGATACAGAGAAAGGGATTTATTATAGCATGAGAAATTGGAAACCACTTGAATGTCCATCAATAGGAGGCAGATTAAATCAGTGAAAGCAAAGGGCCCTCAGCAGGGCTCCCCACAGGCCCATGAACCCCAAATCCTCAGCCCCCATTTGCAGAGGTTCTGTCTGCGGGGCAGGGAAACAACACAAAAATTTCAGCCACCTTCCCAGACAGAGTGGTACTGATGGGCCACAGTTTTTCATTTTTTTCTTTTTCTTTTTTCTTTTCTTCTTCTTCTTTCTCTCTTTCTTTCTTCCTTCCTTTCTTTCTTTCTTTCTTTCTTTCTTTCTTTCTTCCTTTCTTTCTTTCTTTCTTTCTTCCTTTCTTTCTTTCCTTTCATATGGGTTCTCAGTATGCAGTTCAGGCCAAACTTGAATTCACTGTAGAGTCAAAGCTGGCCTTGAACTCATGGCCCTCCTCCTGCCTCAGCCTCCCACATGGTGGGATTACAGGCATGTGCTATCACACTCAGCTGGACCACATTTTGAGGACCACCAAATTAGAATGTTCTGATAAAGAACAAGGTATAAGAGCTGCAGAATATAACATCCTCTAAAAGGATATAGCTCAGTGACACAGTGCCTGCCTGGCAAGTGCAAAGTCCTGAGTTTGAGTCCCAGTACCAAAAGCAAACAAAACAACCAAAACCAAAAAAAGCAAAAACAAAAACAAAAAAAGCAACCTTAAAACAAAAATGAAAACAATTTACGTAAATATGCAATTTTGCCTTTTAAAATATCTAAAGGGGGGGCTGGGGATTTAGCTCAGCGGCATAAGCACCTGCCTTGCAAGCAGGTGGTCGTGAGTTCAATCCTTGGTACCGATAAAAATGAAAAAGACAAAAAAAAAAAAAAAAAAAAAAAAAAAAAAAAAAAAGATATCTAAAGGGGATAAAAGACAAAAAAGCAAAAAAAGCGGGGGAGGCTCTTCAAATCCCAGACATCACAGGGGGTGCAGGCCACACCCGCAGTGTCCTGACCACCTTTATTTTCATTTATTTATTTATTGTTATCACATTGCAACTCTGGAATTGAGTCCACAGTACTGCACTGAGCTATATCCATACCCTTTCTATTTTTTATTTTGAGATAGGGTTTTGCCTAATTATTCGGCCTGGGCTGGGATTTGCAGTCCTCCTGCCTCACCCTTCGGAGTAACGGGGATTAAAGATGTGCACCCCACACCTGCCTGTGATCGCCTTTACACTGCCCTAAGGTGGAGGCCATCGGAGGTCCCTGTTCCCCTAATGGTGTCAAGCAGCCACTTTTGCAGCGTCTCAGCACCCCTGTCTGCGAGGTGGTTGTGTTCTCTCCTGCCCAAATAAACAGCGCTCTGTTGCTGTCCTTCTCTTTGCTATCATCCAGAGGGAAAACACTGGACAACAGGGAGCTCCCCACCTTCCTACTTCTGCTCCAGTGCCTAAAATCCAGGATCTGGAGGTTTTATGAGCAGAGGCAGAATGTCTTAGAGGAGCTCAGGAGAAAGGAGAGTCTTCTCTCTCAGATCCCTTGGCATAAAGAGAACTCCTCTCAGGCCAGGAGAGAAAAGACTGATGGGACTGGCTAGTGTTTCCATGCACCTGAATGTGTGGACCAAGATTATAAATGCTTGCAACTTTGGGGTGTGTTTCTAACCACAACTGCCTTCCCTGAGCTCTTCCTGTGTCCCCCACTATATTTATCAGGTTTGACCATTGCATCAAAAGGTCCCAAAGAATAGGGCTTTAAGAATTAAAGTTTATTTCTCTTACACAAAAATATGAGTAAATGACCCAATGGGGAATGGTGGTCCCATTGCCCCATAATTGTCAGGGGCCTGGACCCTTTCTATCTTGTTGCTCAGCCATTGTTAACACGCAGTTTGTTGTTTTGTTTTGTTGACACAATATGGTTTTGATTAGCTTTGAACTCACCAGGTAACCCTGGCTGGCCCTGAATTCATGGCAAGTCTCCTGCTTCAGCCTCCTCAGTCCTGGGATTACGGGCGTGCACCACCACTCCCAGCTCGCATGCACGTTCATTTCATTTTCATTCATACCTGGTAGGAAGAAGAAAAGGGTTTCCTTCTGAAGGCTGATTTAGAAGTTGTGTATACCACAACCGCTCACAGGCCAGGCCTTGGCTATATGACCACAAACAACCACAAGGGAGTCTGGGATGTGGTTTTACAATGGAAGGCCAGATGGCCTTCTCAGGGGACAGTTAGCAGTCTTTGCCAATTGGCCAGAGCAGCAATGTATTCCTGTGTGGTCTAGCTCTGTGGTCTTAGTTCTGTATTATTGTTTAGGAGATTTTGAGGGTCTTTGCTACCTCCAGGCCTAAAATATTGTTCAAAAGGAAGCAGCACTTCTGTTGGCCCCTGCAGAAAGTGGGGAAGAAATGCATGGGGTCAAAATCCCTGTTCAAAAAACTGAAAGCTTTCTCTAAAATCAGAAACAAGACAAAGGTGCCCACTGTCTCCACTCTTATTCAACATCATCCTAGAAACTTTAACTGGAGCAGTTAGACAAGAGAAAGAAATAAAAGGAATACAGATAGGAAAAGAAAAAGTTAAACTATCATTATTTGCAGATGACATGATACTCTACATAGAAAGCCCCAAAAACTCCAACAAAAGACTTCTAGATTTAATAAGCAAATTCTGTAACGTAGCTGGATACAAAGTCAACACTCAAAAATCAGTAGCCCTCCTGTATACAAATAACAAACTCACTGAGAGAGAAATCAGGGAAATGACACCTTTTACAATAGTATCCAAAAAAAAAAAAAAAAAAAAGAAAAGAAATACCTAGGAATCAATCTAACAAAGGATGTAAAAGACCTCTACATTGAAAACTACAGTACTCTGAAAAAGGAAATTGAAGAGGATATTAGAAAATGGAGAGATATCCATGCTCTTGGGTAGGAAGAACCAATATAGTGAAAATGGCCATACTTCCAAAACTGTTATACAGATTTGATGCAATCCAAATCAAAATTCCAATAACATATCCCACAGAATTAGAAAAAGAATCCTAAAATTCATCTGGAACCAGAAAAGACCTAGAAGAGCAAAGGCAATCCTGGGCAACAAGACAAGACAGGGGCAATACAATTTCTGACTTGAAATTATACTATAAAGCTACTGTGATAAAAATAGTATGGTACTGGCAAAAAAAAAAAAGACTCAAAGATCAATGGAACAGATTAGAAGATGCAGAAACAACTCCAGACACACTAAGTCACCTTATCTTTAACAAAGGTACTAAACACGTTCACTGGAAGAAAGATAGCCTCTTTAGTAAGTAGTGCAGGGAAAACTGGCTCTGCACATCTCAGAGATTAAAACTGGACCCATATCTTTCAGCATGCACTAAACTAAAATCAGAATAGACCAAAGATCTTAATATTAAAGCAGAAGCATCAAATCTGCTGGAAGATAGAGTAGGTAAAACTCCTGAAGGCGTTGGTGTAGGCAAAGACTGTATGAACAAAACCCAGACTGCACATGAACTATTACATGGAATCAGTAACTGGGATCTCGCCCTGTTAAAAAGCTCTTGAACAGCAAGAGAAACCACCAAGAGTGAAGAGACACCCCACAACACAGGAGAACATGTTTGCTGGCTGTACCTCAGACAGAGGATTACTATCAAGAACATATAAAGAACTAAAACAATCAGTCCTCCCAGATTTAAAGACCCAGTCCAAAAAGGGCACCTGAAATGAACACACATTTCTCAGCTGAAGAAATATAAACAGCAAGCCGGGCGTGGTGGCTCACGCCTGTAATCCCAGCACTCGGGAGGCTGAGGCAGGAGGATCGTTGTGAGTTCGAGACCAGCCTGGGCTACAAAGTGAGCTCAAGGCCAGCCTGAACTACATAGCAAGACACTGTCTCAAAAAGACAAAAAAAAAAAAAAAAAAAAAAAAAAAAAGAAATACAAAAAATACAAATAGCAAATAAATATATGACAAATGTTCAACATCACTGGTCATTCAAGAGATGCAAATTAAAACAACACTGAGATTCCACCTCACCCCATAAAGAATGGCTTCTATCAAGAAATCAAGCAATAACAAATGCCGGAAGGGCTGTGGGGGAATAGGAACCCTTCTCACCCTTCTCCACTGTTGGTGGGGGTGTAGATGGTGCAACCATGGAAATCAGCATGGAGATTCCTCAGAAAACTAAGATTGGAGGTGTCATTTTACCTAGCTATTCTCCTTTGGGGTATCTCCCTAGAAGAATTAAAAACATCATACGGCAACAATATATGCAGACCCATGGTCATAGAGGCACAGTATGTAATAGGTAGATCTTGGAAACAAATGAAATGCCCATTGACTGAGGAATGGGTAAAATAGATGTGGCATTTTTACACAACGGAGTACTACTCAGCCATAAAGAAGGATAAACAGGAAACTTTTATAGGTAAATGGATGCAACTTGTGACCATATTCATAAGTGAAATAAATCAGACACACGTGTGTAAACACTGTGCTAACTTACTAGTGTGCGAAGCTGAAACAACACTATATATATAAAATCAGCAGGATAACTATCTTACATATATATATATATATATATACAAAATATATAGGTAAGATAGCTATCCTGCTGATTTCTCTGGGATCACTGGGGAGAAAGATTTGTGCTGGTATTATTCAGACAATTGTAAGCAGATGTCTTGGGCTCTGGGTGAACGATTTGGCGATGACAATGTGCAACATATGTACCATTGTTGCCCCTGATTGACGTGTTTTGAAATTTAGTTTTAGTTTCTTTTTCTTCCTTTTTTCCTTGAAATAAAGTGGATTTGAAAAAAAAATTACAATCAAGGATGTTTGGGGTTGAAATAGAAAATTTAAGGGTAAAACAATCTCTGTCCATTACATGAACAAGGGGGGCAAGAGGTCAGCACAGGAGGTCACTGGCCCGCCTGCACCCAAAGCAAGCCCTACGGGTGACAGCCTTGTCCACCTTTACCTGTGGTCTGTCACCCTGGTTGGTGCTGTGCCCAAATCCCTCAGTCTGCTTATTTCCTCCCCCAACTTGAGATACAACTTTCAATTCTTTCAAGATGGCGGGGCTCTCTAAGTGGAGGAAAGTGCTCTTCCGGGTGGCATCTGGAGCACCTACTCTTTAGTCCACGCTCAAATCAAGGAGGAAGGCTTGGGAGGTGTGCTTGACCCCCATAGGTCCTGCCTCAGGAACCCTGAGCCCTCACTGTGGCCGTGGTCAGTGCTCACCCACGTCCCCGACTGGGCTGTTCCTGGCAGAGTCTCCTATATGCTCCCAGCTGGCTCCCTGCTCACCTCATTCTCTCGTGGAAGCCAGAGGTTGCTCATTCATTCACAAAGTACTTCAATCAAGCTCTTCTATGTGTCCGGGAGACAGAATCCCTGTCCTCACAGCATGCATTTCTACTGAGGAGCCTGGTCATGAGCTAATCCCCCAAATACACCAGCACAGACTTGATAAATGGTATGAACGAAGAGTACAGAGTACACCAAAGGCGTGAATAGGAATAAACAGCATCAGAGGAAAAGGGCAGGGTACGCAGAACATGCCAGGCCAATGGTACGACATGTGCAAAGGCCCGGAGCAGAACTGACGTGCCTAAGAATTCCCAAAGCTGGAATCCCCAGCAGAATGGGGAGAGGAGAACGCTGTTTCTGATCCTGTCACTCTGCTGTTCAGCACCTTCAATGAGTTGCTTCCGCTGGCCTTAGTACAAGATCTAGATTTGTCCTGGGTAAATCCCTGTCTTCCCTCCTGGCTCATTCTTCACTGCTGTTGAGCTAGATTTTGCATCATTTCTCAAAAGCTGATCCCATCACCCCATCCTTCACCTCAATCATTCCTGCTAGTCCTCCGGGACCCATTTTAGACATTGTCACCTCTGGAGAATTAGGTCGGATGCTCTCCTGTTTACTCCTTTAAATCTATGGGCTCTGTGTGATTTAGACCAAGATTATCTCCCAAAGTTCTCATGTGTGCATAGGTGGGGTTTTTTAATCCTTTCATCTTTCGTTTTGTTTTTTGGATGCCAGGAATTGAACTCAGGACCTCATACTTGCCAGGCAAGTGCTGAGCAACAGAGCTAAGTCCTCACAGGTGGGGTTTTGAAAGGTGACATAGCTGATTTGTTGTTAGGAGGTGGACTCTGATCAGAGGGTGGGTCCCTAAGGTTTTGACCTAGAAGGGTGCATCTCTCTCTGAGCCCTCCATTCTCTCTCTGCTTCCTGTGTTTGACTTAAGAGGTTTCCTCCATGCAGGTCCTTCCACTGCGCTGTTCTGCCTTGGAGTCAGTTGGTCATGGAATGTAACCCTGAACCACAATAAATCTTTCCTTTTAGATTGTGGGTGTCAAGTTTTTAATAAGATATATTTTGGTACTGAGAAAGTGGAGATGTTGCTATGCCTGGTGGCCAGAAAGAAAGCTCTTGCAAAGTTAGAAGTTTACAGTTTTGACTTTACAGAAATGACAGTGGGTTGCTAAAGATTGGCATTAAAAATAAACCAAGTACTTTGTATGAGAACAATAGGAAGGAGTTTTTGAGGGTGTTGTGGTTTGATTAATTGTCCTCCCAAAGCCTCATTCAGTCATGGAGGTTGACTGAGTCTAGCGTTTGTGATTGGTTAGTTGTCTAATGCTGGGATTGGTGGTGTGGTGCTGCACCCGCCCAGGGGTAGAATCAGCATGCAATATAGGGGAGGGAAAGAGGCATGTTTTCCCCTTTTGCTCTGGCTGCTGTCTTGAAGTGTTGCCCCAGTGTCATGCCACCCTGCCTCGGAATCAGCTGATTATGGACTGAAACATCCACAAACAGGGAGCTAAATAAACCTTTCTTTCCTTCATTTTGGGTGTTGGGTGTTTTGTCCCAGTAATGAGAGAAAAGTAACCAAGACAGCAGGATCCCAGGAATCAGCAAGACCCCACTCTTCAAAGGCTCAAGTCTCCAAACATAAAGGACTTTGATTGCAGATGAGAGTCCCAAAGAACCCAGTTCATTCAGAGCTCAGCCATCTAGGCACTCAGAGGGCTCTCCAGCAACGATATAAGGGGCCTGGTTACTGCCTGAGCTGGTGGCTGACCTTGGAGTCATGCAGGGATGCTGGCTTTACAGGTGTACAAAACTTAAGTTGTAGGGTCAGGGAAGCTTCCAGCCAGATTTCAGAAGATGGCCTGGGAGGCCAGACAGTGTGTTCCTAAAGGCAATGTATGAAGCTGTAACAGTGCAAACTGAAGTACAGGGGAGACCCCAGGAAGTTGGAGAAGGCAAGATTGGAGAACTTCTGAGGGAGGCCAAAGACAGTGAGCAAAGCCACCCCGAGAGAGGGGCTGCCAGGACTGCAGCTGGCAGTGTCGTAGGGGCGGAGTCACCTACACCCTTTGCAGGCACATCCATCTGTTGCCACAACTCACCCTGGGTACTGGACAGAGAATAAGGATTTATGTTTACCTTGTTGGACTCTGAGCTTGCTCTGGTCTAATTCCTTTCTATCTCCCCCTTCTCTCCTGTTGGAATAGGAATGTTCGCCCTGTGGCACTATATATCAGCAGTGTTTAACTTTCTTCCACACTGTTACAGAGGCTCATATCGAAGAATTTGCCTGGAGTCTCAAAAGAGATTTCGGATTTGGATTTTTCAGACATTTTGCAACTCTTAAGACTTTGGAGCCAGGTGTGGTGGCACATGGTTGTAGTCCCAGAACTTGGGAGGCTGAAGCAGGAGAATCCTTGTGAGTTTGAGGCCAAGTCCAGCTTGAACTGCATAGTGAGACCCTGCCTCGAGAAGACACACACACACACACACACACACACACACACACACACACACACGCAAAAGATAGACTTTGGTAACTCTTAGAGACAGACTAAGAGATGCATGTGAGTGTGAGGTCAGGTGCCAGCTATTCAGCTTTGTGACCTTGGGCAAGTAACTCAATCTCTCTGTGCTATAGTTTCTTCATGAGGTAAATGGGGGCAGTAACTGCATTCACCTCACCCCGAAGGATTCTGTGATGTTACAATGCTGTATGGAAGGTGCCTAGAACTGCGCCTGGCACATAGTGGGCTCTTTGGGTTAGCTGTGTTTAGTCCTCTCCTGTCCTGACTGATTCCTGGGTCCTAGGTTTTAGTCCTACCCCTCTCCCATAGAGCTGGGAAGTCAGAGCACCTGGCAACTGCCTCATGAATTGGATCTGCTCTGTGAAGGCTTATTTTCCGGCACCATGCCATCCAGTAATAGACATGAACTCTGGCCTTTTCCCCTTGGGAAGAGGGTTGGAAGTGCTAGACTGTGGCTCCCTGTCACCCCCAGACTCCCACCAGTGGTGAGGGGCTGGCGGGGGAGGAAAGGGCCCACACTGAGAAACTGAGGGCCCGGGTGCCACGTCTGCAGCACGGGGAAGGGAAAGCCTGGCGAGCGAAGCAGCTGGGCAGAATCTGTCTCTGCGCTAATGATGACCACTGGCCCCCGAGTGCAAGGTCCAGTGACCCCTCTGCGGGTCCTCAGCCCTATGGGAGAGTGACTGTAGCCTGTCTGTGCTTGCCTGGGGTCATCCTGGTCCTCACATCTTCCACACCCCCATGAAACTAGGGAGACAGGGGTCACTTGCTGGTTGGCAGGAGAACCCAGGTATGAGAGGAGAAAAAGGGACACAGGGGTCAGACAGAGTGGGGTTCAGATCTCTGCTACTCTTCTCCAAGCTGTGTGACCTTGGGCAAGGCACTTAGCTTCTCTGGGCCTTCATTTTCCTGTGTGTGAAATGGGACACCCAGAACCTCCCTTCCTGGGCTAACGCTGGATGCAGAGAGCCACTGCAAACTGAGCGTGGCATAGTGGCACTTGCCAGAGCCTCAAGGACCTGGAAAAAGATTTCTCCAAGTCTCTGCACAGACTCCATTTCTCTGGCACCTCCCAAACCACTCAAGCCTCAGCTTGTCCCACCAGCGGCCAGTACTGGGCAGAGCAACCCCAGCGTCACCTCAGGGCCCCCCAGGGGCCCTTGTCCCCCTCTTTCGTCTCCTCCTTCCTCTCCACCCAACAGCTATCCCAGAGCACAGCCTAGCCAGAAGATTCTGGAATACATAGAATATGGCCCACCACTAGGGAGGGGGCCTTGAGCCTGGCACCCCACACCTGCAGGGCTGCCTGCTGGGACCTCCTCTTTCCCAGCCCAGCCTGAGCCTGCTGCTGGTCCCCGCATTACCACATGAATGGGCACAAGCCTGTCCACTCAAGCCGACCATTTGGCCAGCAAATTGACATAATTACAAGAGAGCAGAGAAGGAAGAAAACGCCCCCAATTCCACAGCCCCCCAGCCAGCGGCTCCCACAGAGTCCCTCCCAGGCTTTGTGGGCCTGTGCTCAAGGCTGATTAAAATCTTGGGCCCTTTCAAGAGCCCTAAGTGATTGGTCCCCTTAATCTGATTATGATGTGCAGAGGCCCTCCAGCCATCTCTGAAGGACAGCCTCAAGCACCCTGCTCACTGAAGTACACACACACACACACACACACAGAGAGATACAGCACACGTCACCTACTTGGGCCTGCCCCCCGAGAGCAGGGAGATGCCTGCCACCTGCCCCTTAGTCAGGGACCTTATCCAGTCATCTGGTCACTTGGTAGCTGCTCAAAGCCCCACCCCCACCCCCAACATCAGACACATCTGGGCACTGTCTCTACCCTGACTCCGGGCATCTTCCATGGACCTGGTGCCCAGCCCAGGGGCACCTGTCCCCAGGCACTCTTATGTGAGCACAACGCCCCATTACTCGAGCCTTTTCAGGTGGCTGCGCAGATGCCCAGAACCAGGCTGTCCCAGCCCCATCCAGGGTGGCCTCTCTCCACAGCAGCTGTGCTTCTGGGGCTCCCAGGGGATTAGGCCCAGCAGGCAGCCGGGACACAGCCTCCTCCGCCCTTGGGAACGGGCTCAGCCCTCCATATCCAATTTGGACCTCTTAATCCCCGCCGCCTAGCCACAATGGCTCCTTCCCATCTTTGCTCCTGGCTCTCAGCACCCCAGCCTGGCCCCCACCCCGGAGAGGGCTCCCCCTGGGCAAGCAGCTCAGGGTGGGAGGAGCAGCTGGAGGCAGGCAGGAGGGGACAGAAAGGGGGCTGCATCCCCGGAGCTCAGCATCCCCTTCCCAGAGCGTGTGTAGGGAGGGTGGGACTCCTGTGGAGCTCTCTAGAGTGATCTCAAGCCCGCTGTGCCCGACCCCTGTGGAGTACCCGGCCTGGGAGTCATGGAAAGGAAGGAAAATCTCACCTTCATCTCAGGCTACCCAGAAACCTCCCTCTCCAGCCTGAGACTGGGGCCAGGGGCCAGAGAGCCAGGTCCCCTGGCTTGGCCCAGTTCTCAGCCTTGTGCCCCTCTCCATGGCAGTGGTGACCGTGGATGAGGGGTTAGCTTCTCTGGGCCTCAGTTTCCCCACCTATAAGGCCAAGATGCTACAGCCTCTTTCTGTCTCTCAGGGTGGTCAAGAGGTTCAACAACAGGGATCAAGTGAGGCCCGCAACCCGAAGCCAGGGCTCAGGGCCCAGCCATCGCCAGTCCTGTGTCAGGGACAGGAGTAGACTGGCACACAGTCAGAGTCACAGAGGGCTCCGGCTCTGGGACCACCGCCCATCCTCCCAGTCCTGGCGGGGGGAGAGACTTGTCCAGGGCATGGGTTCCCAGTGGGGGGTCCAGGAAGAGATCCCACCACCAGCTGTGATGTCTCTTGCCTGCCATGCCTGGCACTGGCAGGACAAGGCCTCTTCCCAGGATCCTAATTCTTGGTCCCCTCCAAGGCACCCCCACTACCCTCGGAAGGCCGCCCCCAGTCCCCTCCGAGCCTGGCCCAGGAGGTGCCATGGGCAGCGCCCACATCAGCTGGCATCAAAGCGCCGCGCCCTCCTCAGCATGGCGGCACCCCTGCCTCGCGGCACACACCTCCCCCTTTGTCACAATGTTTTCACTCCCGTGAAGCAAACTGTCCAATTAGAGTTGGGGCCTCTGGCTTCCATCTTCCCGACGTTTAATTATCATGCTCCCCTTGGCAGCTGCTGACAAGTCCCAGAAAACAGGGTGGGAAGGGGTTTTGTCTTCCCCAGCATGGAAACCGAGGGGTGGCACAGAGCAAGCGGGGACATGAATAGGTTGCATTTCAGCCTCTCCTCCTGCCCCCCTCACGGCTCTGGGGAGTGTGTGTGTGTGTGTGTGTGTGTGTGTGTGTGTGTGTGTGGACTGCCGGGGGTGGGGAGGGAGAAGAGAACGCTCCCCTCCTGCTCCCTCATCCCTGCTCCCCAGGAGCCTTCCCTCCAGACAACCAACCGGATTCTGCTGTTTCTTCTCCAGCCACACATGTCAGAGTTCAGGGTGGACACTGTTGCGCCCGTCCCCCTCTAGATGTGAGCCCCTTGAGGACAGGAACTGAGTGTCCTCTGCCCAGGGTGTTGGCAGGCCTGGAACTCCAGACTCCCCAAAGCAGCCCTGCCCTGCAGCCCCAGGGGGCTGACTTGACCTTGGGGAAGCTGTGAAAGGGGACTTCTCTCCCTCTAGCCCACCAGGCAGGAGCATCCAGGGCAGGCCTACTGGACGGGGTGGCGAGTGGCAGCTGGCTCCAGGGAATAGCTGCTGTGCTCATGGAGGGGCCTTGAGAGAGGACTTCAGCCCGGAGTCAGGCCCTGCCAGGCCCCTTCAGTGGGGGGCGGATCCCAAGTGTGGTAGCCCCCTCGGGTGAAGGCCAGGGGTGGGGCAGGAGGCCAGGTCTCTTGGGTCCATTTCTCCCTCAAACTGGCCCTATGGAAGCATCCACAAGCATTCTATAAAGAACACAAGTGTTTATTTATGGAGGCACAGAAGTCTGGGGGACCCTGGAGCTTAGGAGGGGCTGGTTAGGGTAGGCAGGGGGCAGCAGTGCCCAGCAGGTGGTGGCTGGCAGCTGAATTGCCTCCTAGAAGGATCAGGACAAGTTTCTCCAGCCTGCTTGGCACAGATGTGGCCACCAAGACCCTAGGTGGGGGCAGACTTCCCATGGTGCACCCCCACTTTGTCGTGGCTCCCCCTCCTCCATCCTCAGGTCCTCAGGCCATCCCTTGGGGTGAAGGCAGTATGGGGTGGATGGAGGCACCTGGGGCTGGGCCAGCAAGCCGGTGCTGCTGGTTTGCTCCGGAGTCCCCGGATCCTTCCAAAGCCCCCACCGTCTGTGGAGCCTGCAGGGAAAAAGCCAAGAACGGGGCTCACTTCCAGGTCCTGTATGGCCTCGTAAGGGCGTCCTTCTCTGGTGAACAGGGCAGACACTGGAAGCAGTGGATTACAGCTTTCTCACTCCAGCTTTGGGGTTTTTATTTGTTTTTTGCTTTTGTTTCTAAGGCAGGGTCTGGCTATGTTGCCTAGGCTGGTCTCAAACTCCTGGGCTCAAGTGACTGTCTCAGCCTCCCCAGTGATAAAACTACAAGCATATGCCACAGTACCTGGCTGTAAGCTTTTCTTGTTCCTAGAACCCAGATAGCCTCTCTCACCATGTCACCATGTCACTTAGCTGTTGGCCCCAAGCCAACTGTCTCCAAGTCCTGTCCAAAGAGCAAAGACTGCCACAAAGTCACACACACCCAGGGTTCATTTGGCACAATCTCCCCGGCCAGCCCACCTCTTCTATCTCACACGGGGAGTGGACATGAACACCTTCATTTCTTTCTGCCCCTTTGCATCTGATTCTGAGGGCGGAGGTTCCACTGGGAGAATCAGCTATTGTTCCAAGGGAGAAGCCAGACCCAAGCTGACCTCACCTGCTCGGGAGCTTAGGCTACCAAGACCTGTGAGAAGGCAGGTGTTCCTGAAGGTATCAACAGGGCCGGGGGCTTGAGGGTGGAGTCCTCAGGGTCGTGGGAAGCTCTGTTCTCTTCAGGCACCTGTGGAAGTGGGGACAATTCTGAGGGCTCAGTCCTGAGTTGTATTCCAGACCTTCAGTATCCCTGGCGGAGCCAGAACATCTGGCCAAGCTGGTAGCTGCAAATAATGGGCAGCGAGCGCCACCTTGTGGCCGGCATGCAGATCACAGTCACAAGCAGTGCTACTTTGTCTCCTGCCTCTATTTCTCTGTGGGCGGTGTCCCGGATGCTGGGCACCCCAAGGACCACCTAGCGTCCTTGCCCAACAAGGACGGTGGCAAGAGAATCCAGTGAAGCAAAGAGCTGTGACTGCACACATCTTATGAGCAAGCCTGGAGGACTGCGCTGAATCCATTTTTGAAAGAGGAGGAGTAGGGCAGGAGAGGCAGCTGCCAGGAGCTTGGCAGCCACAGGTCCTAAAGCAGGAGGAGGTGGGGCCCGAGGCGGGGTGCAGAGGCACCAGGAAGGGAAGGGCACTAGCATGCCCTTCTCACAAAACACCTCTCGGCCCGAGCTCCTGTCTCACCCCATCCTCCGGGAAGCCACCTCCGGCTTTCAGGGACTGTCTGGTGGCTTTACTTCTGTTGATGTGGAATTTCTTTACTCCTGGTGGCAGAGTGCTGCGGAAGGTATGCAGCTGATAGTGTGAATTTGGAATAAATGACTGAGATCAAAACAGAACCAGGAGGAAGCTTCTGCCTACCGACACTGCGAACCTCGGATTGATTTCATGAACATCAAGCCCATGTGGTTACTAATTGCGGTGTCTCAACAGCGCACTGTCTGACTTTAAAGGCACGATGAAAACTCTGCTGAGAACAAAAGCAAGTTTACTAAGAATGTAATAACGTAGAACAGTTCTTATACTGGAGAGGTAAAGGAAGAGCGGGATCCTAAATTGGGCAGATAATGCCACCTCGACTGTGGAAGAAAACTCTGTGCAGAGACCAAAAAAACAACAGGAAGTAAACCAAAGAAAGACGAAAAGTGGTGGGTTTTTTTGTACTTGAGATTGAACCCTGGACCTCGCATCTCGTACTCTGAGCCCCAGGGCCTAGTGATGGCATTTCTGGACATTTTCCCTCTATATCCAGATTTTCTTTAATAAGTTTTTTGAGATTTAGCTTGCAGCATAAGCACCTGCTTGACAAAGGTGAGGTCAGGAGTTCAATCCCCACAACACAAACACACCCACACACACACAGAAATCCCCACAAACTTAGGGGACATAGCTCTGTAGGAGGGTGCCTGTCTAGCATTCATGAGGCTCAGGGTTCTTTTTTTTTTTTTTTTTTTTTTTTTGTCTTTTTCGTTTTTATCGGTACCAGGGATCGAACTCACGACTGCCTGCTTACAAGGCAGGTGCTTATGCCGCTGAGCTAAATCCCCAGCCTAGGCTCAGGGTTCTATTGAAGCACTGCAAAGACAAAACAACACAAAACAAAAATAGCAGAGCAGCAACAAAAAAAGAAAACAAAAACCCAAAAAATAAACTTGATGTTAATTTAAGACTTAACATATCCATGAAGTTATATGAATTAGAAAAACTACATTTCAGTTGGATAAGGATTGTTGTGAATTGTAGTCTGAAGGACCCTGAAAACTTCTGATATGCTTTTATAAATACAGAGGCAGTGCCGAGTGTGATGGGGCACGTATATACCCCTAGCAGGTGGGAGGCTGAGGTAGGAAACTGCCCGTGAGTTCGAGACCAGCCGGGGCCACACAATGGCTTCAAGACTGGCCTGGATTACACAATGAGACCCTGTCTCAAAAAACTAAAACGCAAAATAAAAACAGGCAAATACAGTGCTGTTTCTCCTGCAGGGAGCCACAGACAAGGGCAAGTCCTTGACCTCATCCTGAGGGGCCAGGGAGGGGCAGGGAGTTCCCTCATGTCCTGCCCCACCCTCCAGTCCCGCCCAGGCAGGCACCAGCAGGGGTGATTCTTGGACAGAGATGCCTGCCGGGGCCCACAAACAGCTCTAAGTTTGGCATGCTTTTAAAGAAATATCCACCCCCCAAAAAAAAAGAAAAGAAAAAAGCAGAGTGTGGTGGCATATACCTGTAATCCCAGCACTCGGGAGGCTGAGGCAGGAGGATCACTGTGAGTTTGAGGCCAGCCTGGGCTACAAAGTAAGTTCAAGGCCAGCCTGAACTGCATATTGAAACCTTGTCTCAAAAAGACAAAAGAAATTTTCAAAAAGGAAAGAAAAGAAACTGAGTCCACGGCAGTCCACCATTTTTAACTTCTAGCTACTGCAAGCAGTGGAACACTAAGGATTCAGTTTCTTCCCCAAATCACAATGGAGTGCATTCACGCACAGAGGCCCAGGTCCTGCCGAGTTACGTACATCTCCGGGGCTGGTGCCTGGGAGGCCACATTTCTGCAGGGTTTCCAGGGGTCCATAGGGAGACCGAGGTTGAGCATTAAATGTACACAACTCAGACATCAGCATCACCTAGCGAGTTTTTTAAAACTTTCCAGCGTCTGAGTCCCAACCCAGACCAAGTCTCACCATAGGCTGTTTCTGGGATCCTTGACACTGTGCACAAAGAGTGGCACTGCCGGGTATGATTACCCCCATAACCCCAGCACTCTTGGAGGCTGAGGCAGGAGGATCACTAAGTTCAAGCCCAGCCTGGCGAACTTGGTGATTTAGGAAAACCCAGCCTGGAAAGAAAAATTTTCAAAAAAGAAGAAAAAGAAAATAAAAAAGAAGCACACACAACCCCCTCCAATCCTGAGACAGGTAGGAAAGAGGAGAAAGGAATCTTCAACATGCAGGAGACACTGCCCCCCGCCCCAGGAACAGGATGCCGAGAGGGCTTGGGTAGGGATGCGGCTGCCCTTGGGGGTCTGCAGAACTCACCTCCCAGTACACCTCGTCCTCAAAGCAGTTCTCATCAGCTGGTTGTCCCCAGAACAGTAGTCTTAAGATGAGCCCTGAAGAGAATTGGAAGCCCCGGGAGGTCAGGAGATGCTTTCTCTGCACCCTTTCTCCTGCCCTTCCCCTCAGCTGGGACCCACCAGGCTCTTTCTGGACACCTCAGGGTGTCCCTCACTTACCCACCATGATGCCGCCCACCAGGGCCATGGCCAAGCTCAGAAGGAGGCCGTAAATCTGGAACTTGCCCTGAATTCTTGATTCCCGGACTTTCTTTGAGAACCTGGGATGGAGATGGGACAGGGCCCCAGAGAAAGGACAAATCACCCCTATTTGCCACCTCACAAATGTTCACGGGCACATCAGCCTGGGGAACCTCAGGCCTCAGGCTTCCCTGCTATGGAATGGGGGTATTGGACAGATGGGTGGTGTCTATGCTTTGCAAAGGGAATGAGACTGGGAGAGAGAGGCAGGGGAGAGGGTGTGGGACCCCAGCCAGGCCGGCAAAAAGGAGAAATGGAAGAGGAAGGAGGCACCCCACCTTCCCACACATCCAGTGCATTTACCCTGCGGGTCCATACATATCAGGGTCTGCGAAGACCACTGTCACAGCACCTGCGATGCCGCCCAGGACGCCAGGGATGCCGTGCAGGTTGTGAATACCACATGTGTCCTGGATACGCAGCCGGGACTCCAGGAATGGCTGGGGTGGAGAGAATGGTCAGGCAGGGCCGAGGCAGGGAGCCAGGACCTCCCATCCCCAGTGTCTCCCGGGGCACCACATCCTCCAGGCCCTCTTCAGCCCCAGCCCACGGCCTGGGCCCCTCACCGTGAGGAACACGAAGCCCAGGGTGGAGATGAAGCCGCAGAAGAAGCCCACAATGAGGGCACCGTAGGGCGTGAGCATCATTTCGGCGGTGGTGCCCACGCCCACCCCTCCAGCCAGCGTGGCATTCTGGATGTGCACCTGGGTGTGGGCAGAGTGGGCACACTTGGTCCTCCTCCCAAAACACCAGCCTCTGTCCACTCTTGGTGCAAGGGTGGCCCAGCCGTGCCTGGGACCCAGGGGTGGCTCAGAGTCTGTGTAATGAGCCGGGGGGGTGGTGTCAGTGTTACCTGCCTGTCCCCTTCCTGGGTGCTGTGGATAACCTGTGTGCCCTCACCAGCACATCCGACACACACAGGTCCACACCACGCACTAGCAGGGCCAGGGCTCCTGCCCCACCTTCTGCTCTGCATGTGGCTATGACTGCACAGCCTACTCCCTCTGGTGCCCAAGTGCCATCTCTGTGTACAGTGGCAGAAACAGCTGCCCCAAGAGTGTGATGTCAGGTCACTGTGCAATATGATGTCCCCAGTGTCACCAGTGGAGACAGCAAAGCACATATACGAATGGGTGATCAGCCCAAGGGCTGGTATCTGGAGGGTCAGTAGCATGGCAGAGGGGACATGGCCCCAGCAGCCCTGTGGGGCAGTGGGGAAGGGAAGGAGGAGGAGAAGGGGGAATTGGGGGAGGGCAGAACAGCCAGTTATGTGTTCTGCACAAGTTACTGCTCCCTGGGCCTCAGTTTCCTCACCTGCAAGATGGCACACTACCCAGATGCTGCTGCGCCACCCCCAGGCTCTGGCAGACTGTGGCAATCAGGGCCCACTCAGCATAGGTAGCACAGGGGCCCCCCTGACCCCACTCACCATGTCCAGCTTGCCCTTCTTGTTCAGTGCACTGGACAGTGCCACTGAGGTCAGCACACTGGCCGCCAAGGAGCAGTAGGTATTAATGGCAGCTCGGTGCTGGGCATCTCCATGAGAGGAAATAGCTGAATTGAAGCTGGGCCAGTACATCCACAGGAAGAGGGTTCCTGGGTCAGACATACAGGCCAGCGGACAGAGAGGAAGCATTAGGGTCCTCCTGAAAGTGCCCTGTGCCTTCCCAGCTCTAGGAAGTCTGCCTGACCCATGACAGACTAAACATCCATGCAGTTCCCCTACAGAACCACACTGAGAAGCCCTGCCCCACTGCAGGGAGTGAGGAGGGCACAGTCTCCTCCCATGCTGTGCTGAGAGGCATCAGCAGTGGGGATGTGGGCGGCTGTCTCTGCATGAATGGACCCGGGAAGTGGGAATGCATGCTGGCCCCAGCCAAGGCGCAGGCCAGTGTCTGGTTACCGCACGTGTGCCACGGGGAATGCTAGGGAAAGTACAGGAGGAGACTGCTTTCCTTCATCCCCAAGGGAAGGAGGCAGACATCTGGGATTCTAGAAGTATTTACAGACAGTCTGCCTCTGCCTTGCCCAACAAGGGGCTGGCAGCTGCCCACTAACTGTGTAGCAATCAAACATGGTGATCATGGCGTCCCTCACCCATCACAGCAGTCTCCATACACCAGGGTGGCCCATCATGGTGACTCTTACCTATCATCATGGTCCTCATCCATCATGGCAGCCCTCCCCATCATGACCTATCCATCATGGTGGCTCCACCCATCATGGCAGTCCCCACCCACTATGGCAGCCTTCAGCCGTCATGGCGGCCCTCACCAATCATGGCGAAGAGGTCCGAGTGGTACACAGAACTCTGCTTCTGCTTGCTGTGCTCTAGGTTGCGACGGTAAAGGATCCAGGTTACTGTGAGCCCAAAGTAGGCACCAAATGTGTGGATGGTCATGGAGCCCCCTGCATCCTTCACCTGCAGGGCAAGGAGCCGGTCAGAATCTGACGCTTTCTCCTCCTCCGCCCTCTGGCGCACAGCACACAAACTCTTTATGCTGCAGGGTGGAGCTCAGCCAATGGGGTGAGGCAAGATGGGGGTCCCTGAAGCACTAGGCTGTGAGCTGTTGGCCAAAGGAGGCCTGGGCACCTCACCCAGCAATTGGGATGTTCCCAGATGGAGAAGCCCAGCTTGGAGAGGAACAGCTCAGTCACAGGCTGGCAGTTACAAGCCAGGGAAGTCCCATCTTATGTCTCACACCTACTTTCTTAATTCCTGAGACCGCTCTCCTTCGTTTCACACAACAACCCCAAGGCCCCCCTGACCAGACTGCCCCTGTCCACCCAAGACTGCCCCTGTCCACCCAAGACTGCCCCTGTCCACCCAAGACTGCCCCTGTCCACCCAAGACTGCCCCTGTCCACCCAGCTCCATCTCACTCCTACTCTCCAGGCTCCCGGTAACCTCCTGTGCCTCTCTCCACCCCCACCTGCCCCTAGGTCTTATCCTAAGTTCGATTAAAAGCTGTTGCTGGGTTTTAATTGGGGGGATGGTGGTGGAGACTGGTCTAATGGGTGAGGGGGTGGACTCAGGGGACAAATCACAGAGAAGAGACATGGTGGCTGGGACTCATCTGTGGCTAAAAAGGTGACAAAATGAGAGACTGAATTTAGGGTGATCAAACTCCCCTTGTTAGGTGGCACCGTGTCAGGCAGAGCCCCAGTATAGGAGAGGAGGTCCCTCGATGGCACCTTACCCGCTCTGTCCTCTAAGTCTCTCTTATCTAGGCCACAGAATTGGCCAGCCCCAGAGGGCTGCATTTCTGCCAGTCCTTGTCAGTGGCATCTCTGAAGTTGTGCACTGCACAGCTCCCCTGGGATCCTTCCTTACAGGTTTGCCCCCTGGTACACTGGGTCCTTTGCTTGGCAGAGCAATCTTGGGGCCTCGTGTGCAGGCAAGGGTACCTGCGAGAGTGTCGTCCTCCTTCCGTGGCACATGAGGGAAGGAGAAACGAAGAGAAAACCCAGTGTTCTGGGACTGGCTGCTGTGCACAGGCAGGGGCCAGGTGCCATGGCAGCTGCCTAGATGTAACGTCTGCTATGGGAGAGATGCAGGGGCTGAGGCTCAGGCGGAAAAGGGACTTGCCAGGCCGATGTGTGTCCCTCCCTCTACCTCCTGCATCCCAGCCCCACTCACCTCTAGTATGTCGAGAAGAATGTACTCATTCACCGTGAACAGGGTCACTTGGAACAGGGTCATGACGAGCAGCTGGATGGGGCTGACTTTGCCCAGCACTGCCCCAAAGGCCACGCAGACAGAGGCCACACAGAAGTCAGCATTGATGAGACTGCGAGGGAGAGACAAGCTGGGAAGGAGGCTGGGACAGCGATAGCGAGTGACACACCAACTCCCGGCTCGGCTCGAGTTCGGCCATCTGTGGCTTTGGGCTGTGGCTTAACCACTTGGAGCCTGAATTTCGCATTCTGGAATAATGGACCCATGGCAATAAGGGACACATGGGTGAAGTCCTGGGCACATGAAGCACCTCGCCTGGATGCCATGAGAACTGCCGTCCTCAAAAGTGTTAATGAGAAAGCTATGTGTGTGTATGTTTGCGTGCTCCTGTGCTAGTGTCTGTCACAGGCATCCGGAATATCGAGAAAGTAGCCTCTCTATGGCACACACCCTGGCCCCGCCCACTCACCTGCCAGTCCAGTGCCCTCCCACCAATCGGGCCTGGCCCCGCCCACTCACCTGCCAGCCCAGTGCCCTCCCACCAATAGGGTCTGTCCCCACCCACCTGCCACGCCCAGTGTCGCGCCCCTAGCCTGCCCCTCCGCGCCTGTCCCCGCCCATTTCCTCCCGCCTGGACTCCGCCCGTCGGGCCATCCCTGAGCCCACCTCTCGATGCCCAAGAGGATGTAGCGGCCCTTTGGATCCAGGTGGTGGAACCATCCCTGCATGAGCAGCGCCCACTGGATGCCGAAGGCCGCCAGCAGGAAGTTGAAGCCCACGCCCCCGAAACCATAGCGCTGCAGGAAGGTCATGAGGAAGCCAAAGCCCATGAAGACCATGACATGCACGTCCTGGAAGCCTGTGGGGAGAGTAAGGCGAGGTTTTAGCGACTGGCTATGCCCTGTGTCACTGCCTTCTGTCACCTGCTCGCTCATGCTCGAGCCCCAAGCCCATCTTCCTCTTCCCTCATCCTGTGTCCGGGCTGGGCACTTAGGCCTGATGACTAGTGACTCCCCTGCTGTGGAATCGCCCTACCCTTCTAGTCTAAGGAGGACTGAACTAGGGGACCCCCGTTTGGACCTGGGCTAGGCCCCCAGCCTAGATCCTTGGGTTACAACTTGGACCAGCAGATACCTAAGAGTCCCCTTGGGAGATGACATCTTTTGCCTCCTACCCTGCAACCCGATGTCTCTGGTGACCTAGGGTGGGGTGGGCAGGTGGCCATCTGAATTTAGGAGCTGGGGTGCAGACCATCAAGGCAGACACCCTAGCTGTCTCCACCATTTCTCTCACCTTTTTGGTGGGAAATCAGTGCTCATCTGGCCAGCTGGTCACTCCCAGCCTGCCACCACCACTGCTAGCACCTACCCTTCCTCATCAGCAAGAATGGAATTTGGACTCAGCTTCTTCATCCTCCTAGGAAAGACTCTGGGGACTTTCCCAGACTCTCTGGTTTCGGCCCCACCTGGTTTGCTGAGCTCATAGCTGATTCAGGGATTCAACATAGGTGTATGTGCAAGGCACCCCACACAGTGCCTACTCATAATGGGATCAAAACAGTCAAGTAGCATTATTTATTGCCACTCAGGCAGGCCCAGCTCTGTCTGAGTTTGGATCCAACTCGTGTACCAACTCAGGACGTGGCCTTGGCCAGCTACTTGCCCTTGGAGCTGCAGTTTCTCAACAATAAAACTAAAGAGTTGGCTTAGAATGGCCTCGAGTGTCCTCCCAGCGCTCGCACTGCATGGCTCTAGACACTGAGGAAATGAGAGACGTCAAAGAGCTTTGAGAAACAAAGTCACAGAAGTGTAAAACTCTAAAAGCCCTTGCAGGTGTCATGGCTGCCGGTCACACTGAAGGGTTCCTGGCTGTCCCATGTGGGACCAATTGAGCACCAAAACAATTAGGCGCTACATTGTATTCAAACCATTTAAAATAGGATTTCATGAGTCCACACTGATAGTGAGTAGGTGAGGAACAGCAGGAGGACTCTAGCAAACAGCAGAGTACTGAACTTCGAGCCGTGGAGGTGGCACACAGCTGTAATCCAGGAGGCCAGGGCAGGAGGTGACTGCAAGTTCAAGGATAGCCTGGGCTCGTGCCCCTGCAGCTGGGCCAGGGTGCAGGGGCAGCAATGGTCCTGCTGCGGCTGCGTTGATGGTGCCCGTCCCCATCTGCCCTCATCTGTCTCCCCTCCAGGCCATGACTACAGGAGATCTCTTGGCTGGCAGCTACTTGGATGAAGCACTGGCACACTGAAGGGTAGGAGGGCAAGCTGAGGCCAGAGAGCGGGCGTCCTCCAGGATGGTGCCCTGAGCTTCCCTTGGAGTTCATTCGAGCAGGTTTCTCCGCGTGCGCATCTGAGTTCACGGATAATCGTGTTTCATGGTTTATCACGTCTCCAACTGTTGTGAGCGTCTCCAACTGTTGTGAGCGAGTGTATGTGAAGCACCATAAAAGGTATTACGGTTATTCTGGGAAGAAGTGAGGGTGACAGACGGGAAGAGGGCTGTGAAGCAGGGGGAGGTGACACATTCAGATGACAACTTTGGAAGCCGGGAGAGGAGCCGAATGGCAGGGTGGCAGGGCTGATGACAGACACAGGGCAGTGGGAGAGGAGGTGGTGGGGTGGGAGGGGAGTGCTGAGTCCCCACCTGGCCCAGGGGAGCCGGAGATGACCCTGGCTGGGGAAGGGGAGCGTGGGTGCTGGAGACTGGGCGAGCCTGCAGTAGGGCTGTGTGTTGGCAGCTTGGGAGGCGGAAGCCAGCAGCCAGGCAAGGTGCTGGCAGGGGGAACCTCTGGGAAAGCGAGCCTCAAGGGAGTCAGGGAACTTTCAAGGAGAGAGCTGCCATGGGTGGGGGCGGAGCTGAAGGTCGCAGGGGGAACCTGCAGGGTGGGGGCTGCCTTCCCTCGTCTCTGTGGCTGGAAGGGGCTCAGGAGGGCCTCACTTTCTTAGCCATCCTCCTCTCCCTGCTCCCCGGGGTGCCCTCTGCTCCTCTGACCCTTTCCAGAGGTGTCTTTTTCTTTCTCTACCTGGTGTACACACCAGCTTCCCGCTCCTCAGCCGCTTCTCTTTCTCTTTTTCCCCCAACCTGGTCCTTATTTAGTGCTAGCACATAGCAGCTTGTTAATTTTTCCTCTCATAGAGTTTGGTGCTACCTAATTCCAGCACTCCAGGAGACCGAGGCAGGAGGATTGAAAGTTCAAGCCTAGCCTGGGCCACTTAGTAAAGACCCTGTCTCAGAATTTAAAAGGGTGGGGGTGGGGATGTAACTCAGGGTGAAGGCTGTGGGTTCAGTCTTCAGTACCAGAAAAACATTTTTTGCAAAATGATTTAAGCAGCAGTGATGTGAATGTTAGCCAAGGACACCGCCTCTCAGTCCAATTTCTTTACTGGTAAGTGGGGTAAACAGTGCCCGACAACACAAGACCCGGAGGTTTTGTGGCACACGTTTAATGAGAACATCGTATCACAGCCCGGGCACAGGCCTGGCTCTTTATCAGTTGCTTCGATCATAGGAGCTATTACTTCTCTTTTGCTCTTTCAAGACTGATCAGGTGTAGGGTGCATGCCTGTAATCTCACCACTCAGGAGGCTGAGGCAGGAGGATTTTGAGTTCAAGGCCAGCCTGCGCTATATAGCAAGACCTTGCCTCAAAAACAAAACAAAAGCCAATCGGATGGCAAGACCGACCAGGTGCAGTGCACTGGGTGGGCTGGTGACTTGCTGCGGGTGATGGGTTACTCAAGCAATCCTACCACTGCTTCCTCGGTCCAGTCCCTGACTTGGGGTGTTGAGGGGAGGGCAGGCACTAGCACTGGCTTCCAGCACCGAGAGCTGCCGCCAGGGGGCACCCACATACCATACCCTCTGCTCCCAGCCATCCCTGTGTAAGGTGCCCTTCTCCCGCCCTGCCTTAGTCCCCCAGGAGCATGGCTGAGTCTCCCAGGTGGGAGTACGTTTCCCACATGGGTAAGCCACTGCAGTGCCCTCTCCTCGGCTGCCCATCCCCTGGGGCTAGCCCAGTCTCATCTGTTTGCTGTGAGACTCCCTGGTCGATCTCTCTGTCCCCCAGAGATCCATGGCCCTCCTGTCCCACAGCAGCCCTGCAAAAACCTCCAAAGGGGCAGGAGACGGTGACAGGTAGCAAAAAGCCACAGAAGATTCTGGAAAGCAGCTGCTGGCTGTGGGTAAGAGGCTTGGCTTAGTCCTTGTCTGGGCCACTGGTGAGACGGGCATGCTGGGTCCCCCCTAATCTCTGCTTCCTCCCCAGCATGGAAAAAGTAAATGTCTGACCAAGTGAGCAAATGACACTTTGCAAAGGCGTCTAAATGCCCATATAGTATTCCAGGAGACGTCCCAAGACACACATCTAGAGGGTGCTGAGCCTACGGTTAAGCCTTTCTATCCACAGAGCACACCTGAGCCAGTTCTCACTGTGTGCTTACTTTGGGCCACGGATCAGTGCACAAACCATACCGCACATCATTCTTCTGGTCCACTAAGACCAGTGTGGTGGGGTCACCATCCACTCCATGGAGGGGTGGAGTCCAAAGTCAGCCACCAGGTCTCTTGTCTCTCTGCTCTGGGAAACCTGTGCTTTATCAGCTGGAACTGAGTGTGAGGCAGGGAACCCAGAGCCCTAGGTGACCCTGGCTTCCTGGCCTCCTGAAATAGACCTTCCCTTAGGTGTCTGAGATAGGTCACCTCTGCCCGGCATCTCTCCTGAAACATGTCCCACAGAAAACCAGGCTCAAGCTCAGACGGCTGCCCTCAGGCCACGCTGCCCTGGACCACGCTGCAGCTTCCTCCTCCAGGCCACTGACAGCAAGGTCCTCAGCCTGCTGCCTGCTACCTGGGAGCTGTCCTCAGCCAGAACTAGACTACCCAGGGACCTGCAGATGGCCAGCAGGCTCTTGTGTGACACCCTGGAGCCCCGCCCAGGCAGGGTACCCAGCTGGGTCCCGGGGAACTAGCTGCTCAGGAACCCAGGCTTGGGGACCCAGCCAGGGTAGAAGCCTCAGGCCCTCTGTCACCTAAACACAGCCATAGAGCTGAAAAAATTGAGGCTGGGGAAGGCAATGGCTGAGACTAGAGACAGGAGAGTGACCCCGGCTCCTGGCCTCTTTGCTGAGTGGCCTTTGCCGGACTCATCTCTCTCACCTTAGTTTTCTCAGCAGTAAAACGGAGGTCCTAATGATGCCTCCCGTGTGGAGGGAGCACTTTCCTGTTGGAGGGGCTCCTGTCTCATCCGAGGAATCATGAGACCAGAGTTTCCTCCCCACACCTCTCTCCTCGGTCACTTCCTGTTTTGGTGGCCCTACTCATAGGGTGGGTGGCAGGGGGGCTCAGCACTTCTTTGACCGGTAGGGTTCTCCCCCACTTTTTTTTTCTTTTTCTTTTTTGAGACAGAGTCTCACTACGCAGCTCAGGCTGGCTTTGAGCTCACTTTGAAGCCCGGCCTATCTCAAATTCACAATGATCCTCCTGCCTTAGCCTCCTGAGTCCTGGGATTACAGACATGTGCTACCACACCTAGCTCTCCACTTTTTTTTTTTTTATCCCCTGCAGTATTGGGGTGGTGCCCAGGGCCTTCACTTATTTATTTATTTTTTACTTTGAGATAGGGTTTTTCTAAATTGCTAAATTACCCAGGCTGGTCTTGATCCTCCTGCCTCAGCCTCCTACAGAACTGCAATTACAGGCATGTACTCTGGTACCCCAGCTTCTCCCATATCACAATCTACTCTAGGGCACGCTGAGTATTCACTCTCCCCACCTTCCAGCACCCCCTTTGTTGCGCCCCTTCACTGCTCTGTGTCTCTGCTCCTCACTGTCCACTGTTTCCTATGAGACTGTCACAGATCTAGTTTTTCCAGAGCACCTGATGCCCCTTAATGCTCTGGGGTGTTGGGTGCACCTCTCTGTTCCCAACAAGTCTGGGACTTCATGGGGATTCATAATCCATGATGCTCAATTGTTTGTCTAGTGTGACCATAGCCCTAGTTTGCTAGGACAATCATGGGGTCTGCCTGGGGAGGGCCACATCACTCCTGGGAAATTCAGAGCTGTGGAGATAGGGAGCCACAGACAAGAGTCTGAACCCCAAGGCCACAGTTGTCCAGACATCTGAAAATGCTTGCCTGGGTGGGCTCGATCACCAGCAGGGGGCACCCTTCTGCCACCTCCCTTTTCTGAGTCTTCATGCAGGCTGCCCATGTGAATACCAGCATTTTGTTTTGGAATCTAAGTAAAATGTCATTCCTGGAGTTAGAGGATGCCGGGCTGCTGAGTGTACAGCCCTCTAGGGCCACTGGTTGGTACAGGTAGCCATTGGAAATGAGTTTCCAGGTCCCTTCCAAAACTAATAGTCAATGCCAACAGTCCAGAGAACTATCATTGGCTGCTGGTAGATGGGGGGAAATTAGAGAACACAGGGTGTGGAAAAGGGTCCCTGCTGGGAGCCCCAAAGTCAGGCGACCCAAGGGACCTGGAGCCTGCTCTGAAGCTCCGAGCAGCCTGGGTCCTGCTATGACCATGGCTGCTCCATCAGAAGTGACAATCACATGCCCAGCGCTGTGTGCGAGCTTACACCCTGTCTCACACCAGTCACGTCTCACCCTGTTATGGTCCCTGTTTGGCTCACCAGGAAACTGAGGGTCAGCAAGGTTGACATATGCCCAGGGCCACCCATCCAGGTAGCTGGGTAGAAAGGTGTCTGAATCCGAGGCTGATTGTGTTCTTAACCATGGTGCCAAGGACATGGAAAATTCAGGGACAGTCCTTGTCTCTCTCCAAACTCAAAGAGCAAGGGCGCTTGTGGCCTCCTGGCCCAGCACCAGAGCTGGTCCCACACAGCTGTCCCCACATCAAGACTGGCAGGCCGCAGGGTCATCGTGTGGCTTGTGCCATGGGACCTCCCTTCTTATCCAGAGTGTACAGGCAGAGCCGGACGCGGGCACCAAGTCACCACTGGTTGTTGATGCAGGTGAACTGGGCAGTTTGAGGACACCCGGTAGGGCTCTCTGGCAGGGTCATGGGAAGGCTCGGAGCATGGTTCAGAAGCCCGCTCTCTCCTTGTGGCTCCCAGGGAAGAGGCTGTGTAGAGGTTGGCCAGCACAGCCACCCCTATGCCACCGCCAGCCAGATGGGCAGCACCGCAGTGGCCCAGGTGAGCGCAGACTTACTCGGGTAGCGGTAGTAGAACTCGTTCTCCAGGTCGGTGGTGATGTTTCTGTGCGCCTTCTCCCGCCACCAGCTGACATCCGCGTCGGTGTCATAGCGCATGAATACTCCGAAGAGGACCACCATGGCCACCTGCAGCAGCAGGCAGGTGAGCGGCAGTCGCCAGCGAAGGTTGGTGTTCCAGGCCATGCTGCGGGTGAACCGGCGGCTCGGGCGGCGGCCGGGCTTATAGGAGCCGGGGCGGGGCGGTGCTGGGGGCCGCGAGACAGGTGACCCGGCGCCGCCGCCCGCGCGCACAACCAGCCACTGGGCGCGCCGAACCTGGAGGCGCAGCCTCCGCAGGCCTGGGCCAGCACGCAAGCCGCCACGCTGCAGGAGAGGCGGCAGGCAGCGAGCCCAACTCCGGAGGGTCTCGGGGACTCCTGCCCCTTTCCCCTGGCGTCCAGGGAGCAGAGAAAGAAAGGGGCTAGGGGTGCATCTGAGCGCATCTGTGGGCTCCCACGGAGATCTGAAAGCAAGAAACCCCCAGCTGTGAATCATGATCATCGGTGCTTTCTTTTCCAGAGTATCCAATTCATATAAGACACAGGGACGTAAGTAGGGAGTTCAGTTCACAGTGACAACCCATGTCTGTTTTTCAGTTAGGACGAAAGCACCCTGGTTAGGTAAGATGCCAGTAACAGGGCCAAGTGGGTTTTGATACTGAAACTCTCTAGGCCACCCTTGCAACTTTTCTGTACGTCTAAAACTTACAAAATAAAAGGGATGTTAAGGAGGAAAATTCTATAAAGGATTGTGAGGATAATTTCAGAGTTTATCATTAACTATCATTGGAAATTATTTTTAGGTTAATATGTGAATTAACCATTTAAGCTAAAACTGTGCCTACTCCATATTTTGTCAAAATAAATTTGATTTTCTAACTTTTCTTATATTGTGGAGATTTTGGAAAATACAGAAATGCACAAAGAAGAAAATAGTCACCTCCCAAAAGGAACATGTGTATTTTGGGGTCTGTCTTGCCTTTCTGGCATGGTAGGGGGGAGGGAGAACTAGGGGCAGGGCTTTGATCTGTAATACCGATTCATAGCCTGCTTCATTCAATATTTTGTAAACATCTTCCTGTGTTACTTTTCTATGAAAACATTTTACAGCAGGATAATACCATGTTTTATTTAGCCAAGCCCGTAGGGTTAAATAATGAAATTTTTAAAAACTTGTTTGGTATGAAAAATAATGCCATCATAACATACAGGTGTGAAAGTCCTTGCCTCTGCTTCCAGGAATTCTTAGAGGCAAGAATGTTTTGGGGTGCAGGAGGCTGCAGCTGGAGGAAGCAGGACTGATGAGATGGCCCTGGGCTCTTATCCTCTTTCTTCTACTCCCAAATGGAAGGATTCCCCTCAGAAAGATTTAACCCAGCAGAGCACACATCCATGATCAGGGCTAAGGAGCCTCCCCCATGAATCCTCACCAATTCTGGGCTTAATGTCTTTGCCAATTGAAATTCAGATTTGTAAAAGCCACTAAGGCTGTGGTCAACACCTGAGGCTGAGCACAGAGTTATGGTGTCTCCACTGTGCTGGTTTGGGGGCCAGCGTGTCCCATCTCCTTGGCAGAGAAACAGCCTACCTTAAGACAGGGCCAGTCATCTGTGGTAGTGCACACCTGTCATCCCAGTGCTCAGGAGGCTGAGGCAGAGGATCGCCGTGAGTTTGAGGTCACCCTGAGCTACATAGCCTGGACTGGGTAGGGAGACACCGTCTCAAAAAAGAAAAAAAAAAAAAAAAACCTTTAAAGAAAGAAAGAAAAAGAAATCCCAAGACACAGTCAGATTCCACAGCAGCATTACCTGCAATAGGGGCCATTTGTTAGGTGCCTGCTGTGGACAGACACTTTTGATGTATTTTTTATTTCTCAGCTAAACCCAAGATGGAAGTTGTAGCTACATCCTGCAGATGAAAAGACAGGGCTCTCAGCTGATCCCAGGAACTTGCTAGAGATTCAAACCCTAGGCTGTCTGATTTCAAAAGCTGTCATCTTTCTACCATATCACACCTGTCCCATCTAGCCAGGACAAGGAGGTTTGAATTCAAATGTGTGCCTGGGGACAGACACCTAAGCATATGGCAGTGGGAGTTCATGAAGGGCAGGGACACAGGGCTGGGCAGAGGAGGCTGCTGCACGTAGATCCATGGACCTCTGGGTCCCAGAGAGTCACAGGACAGCTATAGGGGAGAAAAGCTGCCGTGGCACAGTCCCCAAGCCCTGGTCTGGGAGAAGAGGTGGCCACCTTAAGACAGAGAGTGGGGAAGTCTAGGTCCTCGGAAGAGCATCAGGCCAGCCCAGCAGGCCCACCTCAGGGAGCCCCAGGTGTGTGCAGGGTGCAGGGGCTGTGGCCCCGGAGGAGGAGCTGGGGGAGGAGGAGCTGGGGGGAAGCTCCTGGGCCTTTCTCCTCTTTCTTCCGATCTCCATGTGGCTATCCTTCTTCCTCCTCAGCCCTGCAGCCCTGCCCTTTGTCTTCTGTGTTTATCTGTCTTCTCTCTACTCCAGAATGTCAGCCCCAAAAAGAGCTACAGCACCTAGAAGAGAACCTAGTTTCAGGTACTTGCTAGTTATTTTTCTGAACAAAGGGGTGAATCCTTTCTATTTTGCTAATTCAAACATGCGTAGCTCAGAAGTAGAAGTAAATAGCTATACAAAGGTGCACTGCCCCTGTGTGGTGAATACTTCAGAAGAGGAAGCCAAGCAGAACAACCTTTTCCTGTGGAGTTGAGGGACGCCTGCTGAGTCCTGGGGTGATCAGGGTAGAATTCAGAAAGAAAGCAATTTTCATTTAGGATTTGGAAGGTGGGTAAGAGTCAGCCTTTTCCCTCTCTACCCTTGGCTTTTCTTGTCCCGTGCAGGTGACTTAGGCCTCCTCCCACATCCCCACTTAGTGGCTTAGTACTAGACAATCAGAAATTCTGGGTTAACCTTTGAGACCTGGCTTTAAGAAATCTGCTGCTTGAGACCATTAGGCCCAGCTAGCATTTTCCTTAGGAACTTCCTCCTAAAATTCAGATTCCTTGATGAGCAGGAATAACTGGACAGGATGTGTCTTGTCACAGCCAGGGAGAGGCCGGGTGTAGCAGCCACGGTGGCTGTCAGAGAGAGACATGATCAGGGTGCACAGGTCCGAGTCTCTCTGCGGCTCATACGGCCGTGTGTGTGTATTTGTGTGTGTATGTGTGTGTGTGAGAGAGAGAGAGAGAGAAAGAGAGAGAGAGAGAGACAGCATGGGTGACTACTGTCACTCTCCTCTGCCCTTTCCCTGGGCATTTCAGCAGCAGCTTTCTTGATGCCCGCCACCTTCTTCACTGGTGTATCAGAGCCTGAACATGTGACAAGGGTGATTGGTCAGGAGTAGTCAGAAGCTCTTGGTGCAGGTCACCATTCCACAGCTGGCTGGAACACACAGCCTCTCTGGCTTTTATTTCCTTTTCCTGCAGTTGGGCCCCTTCATGACAGCCTTGCACAGCTTCCTGGTTCGCGTGGCCCTCAAAGGAGGCCATATTACATGGTGATGAGCATCCTGATCTAGAGATTAATGGGGCCCTGGTGGAAGTCCCAAACCTGTTACTTCCTGCTGGGCAACCTCAGGCGAGATGCTGAGCCTCTCTAGACATCTTTTTCAATGAACATCATTCATACAATGAGGGTGCAGTACTCCGTGATGACTGGTGCATGCAAGCTTTCTTTGGTTTTATCTTGCCCCTCATCTCTACCTCACACTGGAAATTGAATCCTTTTCCCTGAACTACATCCCCACCCCTTATTTATTTATTGATTTTTTTCTGTTTTGAGCCAAAGTTAGCTAAGGTACTAACTTTCCCATACCAGACTATAATTTGGTGATCCTCCTGTCTCAGCCTTCCAGGGTTCTAGGATTATGGGAGTAAATCACCACAACCAGTTGCATGGAATGCCTTTTCTTTTTCTTTTTTTTAGACAGAGTCTCAGTATGTAGCCCAGGCTGGCCTTGAACTCACAGCGATCCTGTGCCTCAGCCTTTTGAGTTCTAGGATTACAGGCTTGCACCACCACGCCCAGCAGGGTGTTTTTTACAGAGCCTGGCACTAGATACTCCATAAAGTAGCCACTTTTACTGATGTGTGACTAGGGGCAGCAGGCCTGGGAGACTTTGGCCGTCTCTTATGACTTGGAGTGACTGAAAGCCACGTGTGGCACTTGCCTACACCCGTGGGAGTCTCCCGCGTGGGTGGCCTGGGTATCCAGCAGAGATGGCTTAGCAAAGCTCTCTCCTTCAGAACAATGGTGGGCTCAGAGATCCCACAACATGAAATTGTACCCGATGTGTCCAGAAAGACACAGCACCCGACCTGTGCTCTTCCTGCCACCCTCTGAAATCAAGGACCAACTTCAGTTAAAGGACCAGCTCCAAAACAGCGGGTCTAGATTCCTAGGGGCATAGAAGGGTCCAGGAGGACAAATGTCCTAAGTTAAGAGACACGACAAGCACATGAAATGCTTTGCTTGATCCTCGATGTGCTCCTCTATCAAAACAAGATGCTATAATAAGTGTCATCAGAGCAACTGGGGCCATGAAATTAGACCACCTGTTGAACTCTATCAATGTACAGACTTCATAAGCATTGCGTATTCACAGTAGCCAAAGCGTGGAAGCAACCCAAATGGCCACTGGGTGAGCAAAATGCATGGGTAGCACAAATGTGGTGCATACAGAGGATGGAATATGACTCCTTAAAAATGAAGGAAATCCTGAAATACAACACAAGAAGGGTCAAGTCAAAGACATTATGCCCAGTAAAGTAAGGTAACCTCACAATGACACTGAGTGACTGACAGTTCCATTGTCTCAGGCACCTAGAGTCATCATATTTATGGAACCAGAAATTTTAATGCTGGTTGCCAGGGGCCAGGGAGGAGGAAGTGGGGAGTCACGCAGGCTGAGTGTGTAGTCTCAGTATCACAAGGTATGAAGGTGTTGGAGCTGAGTGGTGCTGGCGGTTGCACAACTTTGTGAAGGCACCTAACGCCACTTCACTGAACGTGATTAAAGCAGTAAGCTTCATGTCATGTACTTTTTACTATTATTTTAAAAAATGAAGTTATAAAGCTCACTCTAATTAAGAATGGAAAATCATCATAAGTGAAATAAATAAGACTCACATTTGTAACTATCACATTGTAACTATCACATTCTCCAGCGTAAAAAATAATAAAAACTGAAAGAGTGATAAAATCCAAAATAGATATTATAAAAATGAAAGGGAAGGAAAGTGCTCTAAAGGATATAACTGTATGTGTGTTTAAGTGTGTAAGGTAGATGACCATATTACTGAGTTTTTGTTGGATCGTTGAATGGAATGGTTTGCACTGTCAATGTTTGAGTGTCTTTCCACTTTCTGTGCTTTGATTTTGTAAACTGAACAACTATTTCCAAGAGGACAGTATGTAATTTATCAACTAGTGATTTCTTGGTGTTAATATTTTTTTAAATTCTGTATTATTTTTATCCTTTTTTTTCTGTTTTGTCTTTTTTTTTTTTTTCATTTTTCTTTAAATAAAAAAAAACTCAAAGGAAAAAAAAATCTGTGGGAACATAACCAAAGTACTAAGATTAACATCAAGGTAGGTGTTATGGCACATGCCTGTAATCCCAGCTGCTCAGGAGGCTGAGACAGGAGGGTGACAAGTTTAAGGTCAGCCTTGGCAAGTTAGGGAGAACTTGTCACAAAATAAAAAATAAAAAGGGGCCTGGGATGTAGCTCAGTGGTAGAACACTTATGTAGCACACGTGAGGCCCTCGGTTCAATTCTTAGTTCTGGGGGGGAAATAGCACCAAGTGCAGTGGTGAGTGGGTGAGCAGGGAACAGAAGTAGGAGGGGGACTCCACTGTGTCCCTCTTAATACTGTTCAATGGTTGTATTGCCCAGTCGAATGTGAAAAAATGTAATAAACATATTAAAAATAGCTCTTCTTGGAACTGAACCAAAAATCCATCCAAGAAGTACATCAAGCCTGTCAATCTTCCAGCAAGTGCTATAAGACAATCTCCTGCTCCTCGAGCTTGCTCCTCAGCTGTATTCCTTCCTCTCAGCACTGGGGACACTGACTGTTGCATGTGGGGTGTCTGTGGCCTGGGACTGTCTACCTCTCTGACCTCCAAAGTGGACAGCATCACCCCATTCTCACACTAGGCAGTCTGTAGAACTCCTGAGCCGCCCACTAGGGAAGCAGGAGGTCTCCCTGGCTCCAGCGCCTGTTCACAGTGGCCCAGTCAGGAAGCAGCATGTGGCTAAACCAGCCCACTCCCTTTCCTTCTGGTTGCTGTCTAGGTGGTGCTGTCTAGATAAGGAAGCTGATGCTTGGGGACTGTATTTAAGGAAGGGTGGCCCAGATCCTTTGAGCTGGACAGTTTCTCCTTCTTGCGGGTGCTTGCTGCCCAGTCTTTCTTGGTTCTGGTCCATTTTCCAATCCTGACCTTCTAGCCTCCATCAGTTCTATGTCCTGAAGGCTTTCCAAGCCAAGTATGGTGAAGCTTGCCTGCAGCCACAGCACTTTCTGGAAGCTGAAACAAGAGGATTGCAAATTCAATTGCAATCCAGGCTGGGTAACTTAGCAACTCTGTGAGACCCTGTCTGAAAATAAAAATTAGTAGTTTTTCTTTTTAAAGGACTGGCTATGTAGCTTAGTGCAAAGGCCCTGAGTTTCATACCCTGTTCTGCAGGGTGGGCAGGGGAGGAGGAAGTCTTCCAGTAAGTTGGCTTTGCTTATGATAAATCTGAGCCAGGTTCTGTAGCTCAGGAACACAAATCCTGACTGCTAACAGTGCCATTTTACAAAAAACCCTGGCAGATGTGGCAGATTGTATTCCGCAGTGGTTTCTCCGTTCCATATGAAGGTCAACAATAGCCGTTCCTTCCAAGGATAGGTGGGGTCTGTGTCCCCTCGTCCTGAATCTGGTCTGTGTCCCAAATGAGGCATGACTGGGGTGATGGCCAGCAATCTCTGAGGACGTGGGAAGCTGTGCAGCTTTTCCTGGTGCCCGTGAGATGCTTGCTGTGGAAGAAGATCTGGTCGAAAATCCCTGATGAGCTCCAGCTGTGAGTCACCTCGCACACCAGCCTGGTTCTGCTTCATGGGGTGATAGCGCCATCAGACACCTGGCTGCAGCTGCGTGGAGCCTCCAGCGAAACTGCTCAGCAGCCTCTGTGCAGCTGCTTTAAGCCACTGGATTTGGGGATCGTTTGCTGCGCAGCAGTAGAAGCTAGAAAATAACTTTTGTCTGCTGCTCGCTGTCATGAGGTGAGCAGTTTAACTCCACCACATCCTCCCACCAGCTGCTCAGCTTTGCCTCTGCCAAAAAGCTATAGAGTCTCTGAGCAGAGACCAGGGCCCCTGAAATCATTGCAGACTCTGAAAACTGCCATGACCGGAAGCAGCAAGCAGGAAAGAAGGGAAACAAGCCGTAGAGAAGTTCCTGGAAGCTCTCTACCTATTCCTGGAAAAGACACGACTACGCCTCCCTCTCATTAGCCCATCTCCCTTCCTGTCTTCTACCAGCCCCCTACAGCGGGCAAGTTGATTTGTGAGTAAAAACCCCTTTTTGCCATTCTTTGACCAGTGAATAAGAAAGAAAGAAAAAAAAGGGAAAGAGAAAACTTGAAAATGTAAAGCTTATTTGCTTGCCTTCTTGTCTCACCTCACAGAAAACTATATCCTTAGCATCTGGAAGAAAACAGGATGATGGGCTGGAGGCTTAGCTCAGCAGCTCAACACTTGCCTGGTAAGCACGGGGTCATGAGTTTGATCCCTGGTACAAAAACAAAACAAAACAAAAAACAGGACAAAGGCAAGGAAATCTACATTTACTGAGTCCCCTCACAGGACAGATCTTTTTCACATGACACCTTGTGAATTCTCTGAGGTGGAGACAGTTTTTCCTTTGTCAATACGCTGGGGACAGAACATTGGGGTTTGGAGGAGACAAGGCTGCTGGTAGCCAAGTTTTAGATCACAGCGCTGATGATCTCCCTACCAGAGCAAAGCAACCAAAGCAACTAAAGGCTGCACACTGTGGTGCTGTGGGAGGTTGAGGCAAGTTCAAGCCCAGCCTGAGCAACTTAGTGACTTCCTGAGGTTCTGTCTCAAAATCAAACTAAAAAGAGCTGGGAATGCAGCTCAGTACAAGGACCCTGGGTTCAATCCCCAATCATGTGCGCATGTGTGCGTGCACACACACACACACACACACACACACACACACACAGAAGAAAGCCAACTGAAACAACATAGTCTTACTAGGAGAAAGATGCCAGAGTCTTGTGATCACTTTAAAGCAATTAAAGTGTCCATATTGCTTAATCCCACACATTAATCAAATGACAGGTGACACATGTCTTCTATAAGCCGGAACTGATCCGTGAGAATGCTCTAGCTAGAGTCTTCCAGCATGTGGTCACAAAGGAGACTTCTGGAGGCTTCATGCGTGCGTGTCACCACCTCTAGTTCCCAAAGGGCAGTGGCACCTTGCTACTGCAACAGCCACACATTTTCACGTACAGCACCTCTAATGCTGTGCTAGGGGGAACAGTCACAGGCGATTAGGTGTTTGGGCCAAATATCATATAACTAGGAAGTGCAGGCTAAAGAAAGGTCCCCACCACGCAAGGCATCGGGGACAGAGGATGGTTGTCAGTCATGCATCCCTGCTGGCAGTGAGCCCCCAAACTGAGACTCAGACACAGGCAGGCTATGGCACAGAGAAATATGAGTGGGAGGGGAACCTGCAGAATGTGGTGGCCCCTAGGGGACATTGTGTCAAAGATGTAGGAGAAAGAGTAATGTCCTTATTGCCCTAGGCTGGGACAGAACCTGCATTAATGACATCTTACCTTTACTCCCAGCTAGGAGAAGCCATCTGATCTGATCAACTCCTTGATTAAGTCAGGAGGCCACTGCTACCACAGAGAAAAAGGGACACATGCAAGGCCCCCAGTATGGCAGCAGCAGGACAAGACCAAAGCTCCAGTTCCTGACTGGATGATCCTCAGTGTCGCCGTCTGGTCCTCTGGGAATACACGTGCGCCTTACCCAGGGTGACCCCTCACACATACCATCCAGGCAGGAAGAAGAGCGGGCATTATTAATAATTACCCCAGGAGAGCAAGTACCCAGGACCACTTGGACTAGTGGGACACACAGTCACTCTAGCATGACAGCTCCATGCCACCCACCTGCCACCAGCAAAGTGTCTTTACTGGCTCTTGAGCAAAGGAACCTGGAAAATTGTCATCATCTTGCAAACTCACTAGAAGCCACTTGAGCACCCGATAGGGTCTCATCTTCTCAGGGTACCCCATAACTAGCTACCCATAACTGGTCTCTGTTTCCCCCACCCACAGAACTGTGCATGTGTAGCAGCCCCATATGTGCTGTCCCCAATCTATCCCAGGGCAAGGTTCCTGCTAAGCCCTGGCATAACTCCAATTTCAGGTGCCTCTCGCTGGTGACACCCACTAAATTAAAGTCATCCTCATCGCAGGGCTGTGAACAGGGCCCTCCTATGCACCACAGGCCTGGGAAGTCTCTCCTGGGAGCTGGGTCATTGTGGAAACATCCAGGATGTGAGAAATTTACCCAGTGGCTCGGTCTGGCTGTGCTGTGCTCCCTGTGCTCCTTCTGTGAGCCCAGGGGCCATAGGACCCCTTGCTTTCCTATTAGGAAGCTGAGACCTCCTTTTGCACCCTATGAGTTTCTCCAAAGGAGAGGTAGGGTGCCTTGAGGACAGACAGGGCAAGGTAGGTGCTGGATGGATCTCTGATTGATCATGCTTTCCATTCTCACCCTTGTGAGGCCTTTTGCTGTCATGACTCTAGGCCTGGTCACGTAAATTTCTTGCACTAATGGCACACAGCAAAATGACATAATCACAAGCATAAAAATCATATGTGCTTTGGGCTGACCCTCTGAGGGACCACTGTGGGCAGGTGAAGAAGTCCAGGCTAGCCTGTGGAGGCCCTGACCCAACCCACAGCCAGTTCCAACTGCCAGAGGGAGGGTCCTATAGAGATCCAGCCCCAACAGCACCACATGAGGACCATAGCCACATGAATGTGTCCAGAGGAATCATCCGACTCAAACTGCCAAGAGACACCATGATAGGTCTTTTTTTTTTTTTTTTTTTTTTTTTTTTGTCTTTTTCCTTTTTATTGGTACCAGGGATCGAACTCACAACTGCCTGCTTGCAAGGCAGGCGCTTATGCTGCTAAGCTAAATCCCCAGCCCCGATAGGTCATTATTTTAAGTCATTGAGTTTTAGGTGATTTGTTACACAGCAGTAGCTAATTGATACACTGGTTTAATGTCTCTGTTCCAGCTGGGACCAGCTCTGAATTATTCAGTGATTTAAACCCAGTGCTTTGAATTAACTCACAAATGAATCTAATAACCTGGTTCTTAGTCTTAGAAAGTTTGAAAGCACAAGAGTTTTTGTTCCACCAGCCTGACAAGCTGCCCATGCTGGGTCAGTGGGATCAGGACCAGCACATATTGTCCAGCCTAGGCCAGCAGTGAGTTAAGAAGAGGGTGGAACCTGAGCTACTCCAGTCTGATACCCAGGACTTTTTCTGAGAATGATAGGCGAAAACACAGGTTCTCATCCCCTGGGGCTTTGGAAAACGCCCACCGAACCCTCAGCTTCAGCCTAGCCACGGGGCTCATTTGGACATCAGTTTTCCAGAGGTGACTGTTAGAGAACAGATTTGTGCTGTTTCAGCCATAAAGTCTGTGGTGACTTGGAAGCAGCCCCGGGAGACCAACACAGGCCCTGTCCTGGGCCTCTGAGTGGGAAGCCGTGCAAGCAGGGCCAGCAGCCAGCCTTCCGGGGACCCAGGGACACTGGAGGGTGAGAAGCCTAACCCTCAGCGCATGTCACACTCAGGAGGGGAGTTTCCAAAGCCCCAGCACCCAGCTCCACTCCTGGAAACTCTGGTGTCACTGCCCTGCGGTGGAGCTGAGACCTAGTTTTCAAAGCTCCTTCCAGGACCTTAGTGCACCAGTCAGAAGACTTGGGACTCCCTCCTGCACCCCGACTCTCTTTCCCCCTAGAAACTGGATCCTTCATCTTTTTTCTTCTTGTCTGAGCAGTTGGTGGGCCTGCTCCTGAGATGGCAGAGAGGGGTTTGCTGATATTTCTAATTAAAGCAAAAATTATATATGTTATCTATTTAAACACACACTCATATAAATTTTATTAGATATGAAATTGCCTAATAAAAGAAAAATTACATTTACCATAGAAAAGGAAAACATATTTAACAAAGCATTTTCTATGTCTGTCTCAAACTTTGATGCGGGAAGATTCAGTCACACATTCCCCAAAGAGGAGGATCTCAGCACTCATCTGGTTCTGTCACACCCTATTCAGTTGGGGAAACTGAGGCACAAAAGAGGCGGTGATAGTCGAAAGTGATAGGAGTGAAGCCCTGAGCCTCTGAGAAAATCCTGGGGGTTTTGGCTGTAAAATCTGCTGCCCTTGCACCTGCGGGCTATGCTCCCTTGGGTGGGAAGGGGGGTGTGGTGTGCCAGCAAAGGCCTGGCCCTCCCCACTCCGGCCTGATTTTTAGGTTGGAACCCACTGGAGGTGACCTTGAATTGGGGCCCGACAGGCAGGAGCGATTCTGATGGCTCAAGATAAGAGGAGATCTGCGGGAGGAGAGGCAGCCAGCCGTGACTATCACATCTGCAGAGCAGCCCGCGGGCTGCGCCTGCCCGGCCCTGGAGGGGTCCAGTTGAGGGGACAGAAAGGGAAGGAGAGGGTAGGGGAGGTGGCCGGGCTGCAACCAAGGGCTGCACACACACACACCCCCATCCCAGGAAAGGGCCTTGGGCTAACAGAGGCGGGCCGCGTCCCTCCCACTGCAGGCCCCTTACTGGGGATGCCATGCGGAGCAGGGGACTCACCCCTGCTGGCCGCAGAGCCAGAGGCTAATATGGGGTCCTGAAAAACCTGGCAGTTTGATCTCACAGGATCTGCCACCTGCACAGAACCTGTGTGAGGTGGAGGAAGCCGCTGAGCCTCACAGGCGTTTCCTCTGGATAATAACACCAGGAGGGTCCTGCTGGGGCTCCTAACCAGAACTGGGACCACATGCACAAGTGGAGCTCAGGAGAGGGCAGGCAGCACCCCAGCGCCTGCAACCCGCCCTCCCCGCCCCTCTTCTCCCTCTCTCTGGGGTCCACAGCTGGCAGCAGGATGGGCAGAAGCAGGAACCTGGCCCTGTCACCTTTACTTTGGCTGCTGATGTCTTGGCAGCTCTAAGGTGCACTGCACCGGGTTTCTGTCGTCCCTCTGGGGGGCAGAAGCACTTACAAAACCTGAGGGGAAAAGTGATTGGCCTCAAAGGACAAAATGAAAACTGAAATATCGAAATTGCTGTTTGTCAAATGTCCATACAGCGTACCATTATTTCAACATTGTTACCCATATTTCCGAAACATTTAATATGTTAGATTTTTCTCTTTCTTCAATAATTTAAACTGGGCAAAGTGTCACATGCCTGCAGTCGCTGCTACCCCAGAGAGTGAATCAGGAGGACACAGGTCAGAGCTTTGCCTGGCCACTTGGAGAGATCCCTGCCTCACGATGACAAAGGGAACTGACCAGGGATGTGGCTCAGTGGTAAAGCACCCCTAGGTTCCATCCCCAGGACTAAAATATGTGATGATAATACTTTAAATGACGCTAATGACTAAGGAATCACAATTATAATCTAAGTAAAATGTGATTAAATCACGCAAACTTATAAGCATCAGTCCTGTAGGCTTTGCGAGGGTTAAAAAATGCAAACATTTTAGATCTGTCTGAGGGCTACATATAAGGTGAAGGGCTGAGCAGGAACCATGTCCTCCCTACTCGGGATGCTGGTCACCTCTGCAGTGTGGGCAGGGGATGTTTATAAAACCATCTGGTGACATTTAAGCTGAATGGTGAATCCCACAAGTTTTCATTATATTATTCTTTGTCTCTTTTCCTGCCTTGGAAAACAGTTGTAACAAAATTTAAATGTATGCTTTTGTAGTAAGAAAAAGAGAAAAAAATGCTCTCCGAATAATGTCAAGTTTTCAGTCTGGTGGCAAATTAACTTTTAACATGAAATGAGGGTATCTGACTACGTTCTAGGCAATGTAAAGCAAAGCTTCCAAAGTGCAAGTCCTTAGTGCCTCGACTTTACCGTCTTTGTTCAAACAAACATGGAACGAGAGGGCAAGGGTGGGAGCTTAAAGAGAGAATCTGCAGCAGACTGAATTTTGTGGCTTCTAAATTCATGCGCTGAAGCTCCAGGCCCTGGGGTGGCTCTGCTCGGAGTGAGGACATCATCAGGGTTAAATGAGGTCCTAAGTGCGGCTCTGGTCTGGTGGGGTTAGTGTCCCTGAAAGAGACACCAGAGGACTTGCGTCCAGGGACTGATCACAGTTATAGGAATGTTGCTGCCAAGTGCTGTCCAGTGGAAAATGGGTTTGTATGAACACAACAATCCATCTCAGCCACCTATTAACTGGCTCTGACACTGTGCAACTTCTGGTTGTTCTCTAAGGTCAGAATGATAGTGAAAGGTAAATGTTTTAATCGATTCAGGACATGGAGGCAGCCATAGAAGACAACTAAACACACTTACGAAAGAGGACTCCGGACTGCTTCAGACAGTGGTCAGATGGTGAGATAAGTGTGTTGGGAGTGGGCAGCGGTTTTGTGTTTGTTTGTTTTTTGAGGATCAAACTCACGACCCTGTGCTTGCAAGCCAGGCGCTTACACCACTGAGCTAGATGCGCGGCCCGGGAGCAGTGTTTTGAGGGACATTAATGGCAATATGTCTTTTATTGTAATAATTTTCCCAAATCCATTTTATTTCAAGGAAAAAAAGAAAGAAATAGGAGAGAAACAACTAAAACAAAATTTCAAAATATGTCTATTGGGGGCAACAATAGAATATATATTGCACATTGTCATCCCAAAATCATTCACCCAGAGCACAAGACATCTGCATTCAATTGTATGAACAATACCAGCACACATATTTCTCTTCAGTGAACTCAGAGAAATCAGTAATATTATTATCTTAACTATTTTATACACATATATTTATATATACATATATATGTTGTTTCAACCTCACACTAGTGAGACAACACAATGTTTACACATGTGTGTCTTATGTAATTTCATTCATTTATGAGTGTGGTCTCAAGTTGTATCCATTATAAAGGTCTCCAGTTTATTCTTTATGGCTGAGTAGTACTCCATTGTATAAAAATATCACCTTTTTTTTTATCCATTCCTCAGTCAATGGGCATTTAGGTTGTTTCAAAGATCCAGCTATTACATACTGTGCTTCTATAAACATGGGTGTATATGTATAGCTGGGTCTTTAAATCTAAGAGGCCTGATTTTTTTTAGTTTTTTATGTTCTTGATAGTAATCCTTTATCTAAGGTACAGCTGGCAAACATGTTCTCCCATGTTGTGGGTTGTCTCTTCACTCTGTTGGTGGTTTCTCTTGCTGTGCAAAAGCTTTTCAGTAGGGTGAGATCCCAGTTGTTGATTCTTTGTAACAGTTCCTGTGCAAACGGAGTTTTGTTCATAAACTTGTTCTTTACCTACATCAACGCCTTCAAGAGTTTTACCTATTCTATCTACCAGCAGATTTAATGTTTATGTTTTAATATTAAATCTTTGATCCAGCCATGTGCAGGCTGACTGGGGGAGGGTCAGCCCCTGCCGGCACAAGAGCGCCCTCCCCGTTAGCAACCGGCTGATCTGAGAAACACAGGCTGTGAGGACAGCTAATGAGGTAGAATGCCGCTCGGTGCTTATAGCGTTTAGCGTTTCACTGACTTTGAGGGCCTAAAGCCAGTAGTCTGATCACCTAGTCAGAGGATAACAATACCCAATGAGGCGTATAGGGGGCTCTTCTTCTGAAGGTGTTGGCCATTGTTGATTCTGTTATCTTGTTTCAAAATTCTGTATCATTCTCATTGCTTTGTTTGGTTGGGTTTTATTCTGTTTTATCTTGTTTGATTTTGTTGTATCTTCTGGCATGGGCAGCTATTTCAAAGATAACAAGGCATAGGATGGTAGCCATTGTGGATTTACTATTATCTTGTTTTGAAGTGTTGTATTGAATTCATTGTTTTATTTTTATTGATTCTATTCTGTTTCTGTTTTGTTTGATTTTACTAGGTCTGAAGGGATGGGCAGCTATTTTGAGGAGAACAAGAGGCATTATGGTAACCATTGTTGATTTCCTATTATCTTGTTTTGAAATCCTGTGTCACTTACACTGTCTTGTTTTGATTGGCTTTATTCTGTTTTATTTTATTTGGTTTTATTCTCTTTAAAGTAAAATTTAAAAAAAGATTTTTGATCCATTCTGATTTTAGCTTAGTGCAAGGTGAAAGATACGGGTCCAGTTTTAATCTTTGGCATGTGTAGAGCCACTTTTTCCAGCGCCACTTATTAAAGAGGCTGTCTCCCTTCCAGTGAATGTGCTCGGCACCTTTGTCAAACATAAAATGGTTTAGTGTGTCTGCAGTTGTTTCTGCATCTTCTAGTCTGTTCCCGATGGATCAATTCTTTGAGTCCTTTTTTTTTTTTTTTTTTTTGTCAGTATCACACTGTTTTACCACAGCAGCTTTATAGAATAATTTCAGGCCACGGATTGTGATGCCCCCTGTCTTGTCTTGTTGCTCAGGATTGCCTTTGCTATTCTAGGTCTCTTCTGGTTCCAGATGAATTTTAGGATTCTTTTCTCTAATTCTGAGAGCTATGCTATTGGAATTTTGATTGGGATTGCACTGAATCTGTATAACAGTTTTGGAAGTATGGCCATTTTCACTATATTGGTTCTTCCTACCCAAGAGCATGGAATATCACTCTATTTTCTAATATTCTCTTTAATCTACTTTTTCAGAGTACTGTGTTTTTCAATGTATAAGTTTTTTTTACATCCTTTATTAGATTAATTCCTAGGTATTTCATTTTTTTGGGTGCTATTATAAAAGGTGTCATTTCCCTGATTTCTACCTCAGTGAGTTTGTTATCCACGTATAAGAAGGGTATTAATTTTTGAGTGTTGACTTTGTACCCAGCTATATTACTCAATGAAATCTTAGGAGTCTTTTGGTGGAGTTTTTGGGGTTTTCTATGTAGAGTATCATGTCATCTGCAAATAATGGTAGTTTAACTTTTTCTTTCCTATCTTTATTTGTTTTATTTCTTTCTCTTGTCTAATTGCTCCAGCTAAAGTTTCCAGGATTATGTTGAGTAAGAGTGGAGACAGTGAACATCTTTGTCTTGTTCCTGACTTTAAAAAGAAGGCTTTAAGCTTTTGTCCATTTAGTATGATGTTGGCTGTTTGTTTGTCATAGATGGCTTTTATCAGGTTTATCAGGTTGAAATAAAGACCATCTATTCCAATTTTCTGTAGGGTTTTTATCATGAATGGATGCTGGACTTTGTCAAAAGCTTTTTCTGCATCTATTGAGATGATCAGATGATTTTTGTCCTTGGCTTTGTTAATACGATGTATAATATTCTTGACGATTTGCTGCATTGTTTGCTAGAATCTTGTTGATGATTTTTGCATCAATGTTCATTAGGGAAATTGGCCTATAATTCTCTTTCTTAATTAGATCCTTCTCTGGTTTTGGTATCAGGGTAATGCTTGCTTCTAAGAATGAACTTGGAAGTATTGCTTCCCTTTCAAATTCACTGAAGAGTTTGAGAAGTAGTAGTGTTAGACCTTCTCTAAATTTCTTGTAGAATTCAGCAGTGACTGTGTCAGGATCTGGGATTTTCTTTGTTGATAGGTTTTTAATTACATCTTTGATTTTATTGATTATTATTGGATTGCTTAGGATTTTTATATCTTGTTGATTCAGACTTAGTAATTCATATGTATCTAGGAATCTGTTCTTTTTTTGTATTTCTATGTTATTACAATGTAAGTTTTCAAAGTAGATATAGAAGATTTTCTGAAAATTTTTTTTTTGTCTTTTTTTTTGAGACGGGGTCTCGCTATGCAGTTCAGGCTGGCCTTGAGCTCACTTTGTAGCCCAGGCTTGTCTCAAACGTGCATCAATCCTTACACCTCAGCCTCCCGAGTGCTGGGATTACAGAGCTGAGGCACCACACCCAGTTTATTTTCTGAATTTTTTCAGGGTCTGTTGTGATTTCACCTTTTTTATTCCTAATTGCATGGGTTTGAGTCTTTTCTTTCCTTGTTTGATAAGGTTGGCTAAGGATTTGTCAATTTTATTTAATCTTTCAAAAAACTAACTCTTTGATTCATTGATTCTTCGTATTCTTTTTTTTTTTTAGGCTCCAGTGTGTTATTTTCTGCTCTGATCTTTATAATTTCCTCTCTTGTATGCACTTTGGGATTAGCCTCCTCTTCTTTTTCTAGAAGTTTGATTTCATCATTAAGTTGTTTATATGTGCTTGCTCTGTGTTCCTGATACGGGTATTTACTGCTATAAATTCTCCTGTTAGATTGCTTTCACTGTGTCCCACAAGTTCCAGTATGTGGTATTCTCATTATCATTCAACTGTATAAACAGTCTAATTTCTTCATTAATTTCATCTGTGACCTTTCACTTATGATCTTTAATTTCATTGGTTGTTCAGGGGGGTGCTATTTAATTTCCATGTATTGATGAAGTTCTTGGGGTTTCCTTTGGCACGGATTTCCAATTTTATTGCACTGTGATCTGATAGTAGGATGGGATAATTTCAATTCCTTTGCGTTTACTTAAGCATGTTCTGTGAGCCAGTATAAGGTCTATTTTGGAGAATGTTCCATGTGCAGCTGAGAAGAATGTGTATTCTGATGTTGTGGGTTGGAACGATGTAGACATCTACTAAGTCCACTTGTTCAAAAGTTTGATTTAGTTCTACTATTTCATTATTAATATTTTTGTCCAGTTGACCTGTCTTTTTGTGACAACACAGTATTGAGGTTTCCAGTACAATTGTATTAGGGCTTATTTGATTTTTCATGTCTATTAGTAATTGTTTTATATGATTGGGTGCACTGGTATTTGTTGCATATATATTTATGATTGTTATCTCTTCCTCTTGGATTGTTCCCTTTACACAGATATAATGACCTTGTTTATCTCTCTTAACCAGTCTTGGCTTGAAATTCATTTTTTCTGCAAATGGAATAGCTACTCCTGTTTTTTCTGGGTTCTTGTCACATGGAGTATTTTTTTTATCCTTTGACTTTCAGTATATGAATTTCTTTTTGAATTAAATGTGTTTCTTGTATGCAGCATATTGTTGGATCTTGCTTCTTGATCCATCTGCAGCCTGTGTCTTTTGACAGGTGAATTAAAACCATTAACACTGATGATTATGACTGAAATGTATTGACTTATCTTTGTCATGTCATTTTCCTGTGGTTGGCTCTTTCCTTTTTTTCCCCTTCCTTTAATTGTTTGCCTTCCTTTGTGGATTCCTTCAATTGGGGTTCATGGCGTTATAGTCCTTATTATGTCTTTCTAGAATGTCCTTCAGAACATTTTGGAGTGCTGGTTTGGTGGTCATAAACTTCTTCAGATGTTCTTTTTCATGGAAGTGTCTATTTCTCCATCAATTTTGAAAGATTGTTTTTGAGGTACATCAATCTGGGTTGAAAGTTGTTTTCCTATATAACTTGAGGTTCTGGCAAGTGCAAGGTCATGAGTTTGATTCCTGGTATCCCTCCCCACCAAAAGACAGAGAACTTGGGGAACTTCACTCCAATCTGTCCTTGACTTAAGAGTTTGTGCAGAGAAGTCAGCTGTAATTTTGATGGGCTTTCCCATATAGGTGATTTGTTTCTTTTCTCTAACAGCTTTTAGGATTCTATTCTTGTGTTGAATTTCTGGAATCTTGACTATGATATGCCCGGCTGTAGATTTGTTTTGATCATTACTAATTGGAGTTCTAAATGCCTCACTTATTTGTATGTCAAATTCCTTTTCTCTACCAGGAAAGTTTTCTGTCCTGATATCTGTGAACATTTTTAAATGTCATTTGTGCTATATCCTGATTTTTCATGACTCCAATTAAACTTAAGTTTTTCTTCTTTGTCTCATCTAACAGCTGCTGGATTGATATCTCATGGCCCTTTGTTTTTTTTTTTTTTGAACTCACAACCTCCCATTTGCCAAGCAGGCATTTATGCTGCAGAGTTAAACTCTCGCCCTCCATTGCTATTTTTGAGAAATCTTTGTTTTCCTGGTTGCTAACTGCAAGCTGTCTTCAATATCTGAGATCCTGTCCTCATATTGGCCTAATCTGCTTTGAATAGTTTCAGTGGAGTTTTTTTTGTTTGTTTGTTTGTTTTTTGGTTTTTGTTTAATTGGTACCGGGGATCGAACTTACAACCGCCTGTTTGCAAGGCAGGTGCTTATGCCACTGAGCTAAATCCCCAGCCCCTCAGTGGAGTTTTTATTCTCCTGAATATCTGCTTGAATTTGTTTATGGATTCCATTTTTTTTCCTTTGCTGAGTAACCATAATTTTCTTAAGCTCATCTATTTTTTTGTCTGTGTCTAATGTCACTAAGCATGGTGTGTGTTTTGGTAATCTCTGTAGTTATCTGAGACTTTATTTCTTCTTTCGTTTTCTCCAGAGCATCATTCAACTGTTTTGTTGATACCACTTCAGAGAGGCCTAGTAGGATGTTTTTGATTGTCCCACCTCGCTGCCTCCTGGATTTTCCTTTGGTGAACTGGACGTCTGGGGTTGATTTTGCTTAAGTGTCTTCTCATTTTATTTTTTCTCTTTTTAAATTTAATTCCTGTCTTAATGTTTGTAAGTTGCCTATGGTGGATTGCTTTATTGCTAGTATTTAGCACCCTTAGATGATGATAACTTTTGTGCAGTATTTTCTAGGTGTAGCTGGTTTGGGGCTTTGAGTCTGTTGGAAGATCCTACCTCTTCAGTGTGTTGGAGATGAGAAGTCATTGTTTGTTTGACCTGGTCCCTGGTTCTTTGGCATTGTGCTGCCATATTTTGTGTGAGCTTAGTCAGTCTCAATTGTAGAATACCAGGACCAACAGCTGTTTAGAACCATTATGTCAGTGTTGGCTATAGTGATATCAATTGCATCAAACACAGCCTAGAAAATGACAGACTGAGCTAGCCCTTAATTTGCAACTTTTAATGTATGAACTAGATTAGTGATTTTTTATAACAAAATGTAAAACCAGAGAATTATATGCAATATAAGTCTGTAATGTGTCAAATTTGCCCTCAGGGGTTAAAATTTAAAATGGATTAAGCAGAAAATAGAGAAGTGGAAGAGGAAAAGATTAGAATTAAGGTTGGAGGACAAAGAGGGATCACGCCAACTTTGGGAAGCTGGTGCAGAAAACTGAAGGACAAAAGAGATGGGAAGGATAAAAGGAAGGACAGAACCTCACCACAAAGAGGTTAGGAACCACTGTCACACTCATGTAAAAACAGTGAAGGGGAAAAAGAAACAGTCCACTTCCAGGATTCTCTTCGGTTTCACTAGTAGACAACCTGTGGGAAGAGTCCCGAATCCTGCTGATCTATCCCAGCAAACCAGCAGTAGCTTTTTGGTGGGGTGGTAGATAATTTCAGGCCTGCCCTGAGACTAGACTCATGGAGCTTGCCATGGGTCTGAGCCCAGCTGGGAGCTGCTAGAAAAAGTGGGCAGCAGTTCTGGGCTCTGAGCTCAGCTGGCCTGTCTCCAAAATGGCTCCCGGCCAATTGCTCTCTCCCGTGGGAGCGCTGAGTCCTCTGCACTCACTGGCAGCCAGTGCAGTCCTCACGTCCGCCGCTCTCCTCCACTGCTGTGTCTCTCTGCAGAGGCCTCTGGGGTGGCCAGCTGTCACTGTTACTGTGACCACGCATCTGCAGGTTCGAACAGCTCCTCTCACGTAGTGAGTCCCATCTCAGGGACAAGGCACTGTGGGCTACCGCCTTCTTCTTCATTCAAGTTTTTCTTTTCACTCTTTCTGTGGGCTGCAATTTGCACTTCTGACTCTTCCAGGGTCCTGGGGACCCACTTCCTTCCTTGTCTTCCTCACAATGCTGGATTCCAGGGTCTGGACAGTGACTCTCAGAGAGGCTGTCCTCTCTGCGGCTTACTGCTCCGCCATCTTCCCATAAGTCTGTGTGTGTAATAATTTTTCAAGTTTAAAACAGACCTCGTATTTTTTTCAATCACATCTTGCATGTAAGGCTACAGAGATACGGCAGCTATGTGCAAGCCAGAAGGATGGCCTCTAACAAGGAACTGAATTAGCTGCCACCTTGATCTTGGATCCCAGTCCCAGACCAACAAGAAATAAATTTCTGCTATTTAATCCATTCAGTCCATGGCGTTTTATTATGGTAGCTGAGCAGACTCAGACAGGGACTCAGCTGCTTACTGTCACCCAAGGATGCTGATGAAAATGAATGGCTCCTTTTGGGGGGGGAATGTTCTTCTCACTAAATTGATCAGAGGACACCCATAATAATAGTTATTACTAATAACTATAATAATAGTTATTGACTTGAGTTATTCACACTCAAGTCAAAGCCACTTGTAATAGTCACAAAAAGAAAACACAACAAATGAAGTTAAGTATGATAGAGACTCCCAGAACCTCAGCCCTTAACTCAACCTGTCTCAGGAGGAAACAGGAGGCAGCTGGACAATGGGGCATTGTCCACTCACCTGCTGCATGTACTGACAGGGTTGAGTCTGCATGCTTGTGAAGTGAAAAATTTACCATCATTAGTAACTCAATCAACTAATCCCTGAATTCTAAAATCCTATAGCTGGAGTTATTGAAAAACATGAGTCTGAATGATGATCCTAATAAATAAAACCTAAACAATATTAAATAAAGTGTCTTTTAAAAATATCACTTAACTAGCTGGTATAGTGGCACATGCTTGTAATTGTAGCACTTGGGAAACTGAGGCAGGAGGATCACTGTGAGTTCAAGGTCAGCCTGGGCCACATAGTGAGTTCAAGGACAGTTTAAACTAAATAATGAGACCCTGTCTCAAAAAAATAAAAAACAAACAAAAACTGGAGGTAAAGGAGCCCCTGATCCAGTGGTATTCTGAGGGTTTCTGCTGGAAACAGTGACATTGAGCTCGCCCTTTGGTGGCTGAGAGGGGATAAAGGTGGATTTCAGGGTCTGCTCAGTGACATGGGAGAAAACAGTGCCTGCATACCATAAATGTTACCAACAGAAAGGAAGTGCAGCGTACCACTTACAAATAATAATAAAAATACAATATGCTTTATTATAAATTTCATACATGCAGTTGATTCTCACAAAATACATGTGTTGATTCTTACAAAACTCTCATATCTGTAGCCCACACCTGGCTTCGATTCACTATGGTTCTGATGTGAGTATGTGTTGACACTTTTAAGTAAAGGAGGAAGAGGAGCTGAAACAATAAAGACACAATGGAAATTCATGCATTGGGCAATAATGTAAGCTAATTCCTAGCTGAGTCAGATAGTAATTTTCAAGCCCTGGAAGAATACTTCCTTAATTTTCTTCATGTTATTCATAATGTCAGACTATGAACACAAACACAATTTTAAATTTTACTTGAATTATTAATGTGCCCCTTCTTTTCTTTTCTTTTCTTTTTTGTTTTAGTACTGAGGACTCTGAGCTACATCTCCAACCCTCCTTTATTTTTTATTTTGAGATAGGTTCTTGTTGAGTTGTTAATTTTCCCAGGCTAGGCTCAAATTTATAATCTTTCTGACTCAGCTTCACAAAGCCCTGGGATTACTGGTGTGCATTACCATGCCCACTTTCCACTACTCTCTTAAACCTGGATCATCAAAAAGCAATAAATCAATCCTCAATATGTAGCATTCACTGGTTCCTGTGTTGCAAATACTCCTGCCATGACTCTCCAAGCTCCCAACATGATGTCACTGAACACAAAGATGAGAAAAGACAAATGCAGCATTATTTAGAATTTGCATCACTATGTAGACCACAGATTTGAAAAACAGCCAAACCCACTGTCACACATGAAAACTAATTGAAATGAAAAGTTCAGTGGATGACCACAAGGATCCTTCAGCCCCAGATGGGCTAGTGCCACACAGAGCAGATAGATTCAGACAATCCTTATCAAAGTGGGCCTAAATGGAAGATGTGTGGCAAGATGAATGGTTGGTGTTCTTGAAACTACTGAATGTTTGGCAGTTTGTTATGAAGTCACTGGACAGCTGGAACAGTTCTGAAATGCTTGCTTTTTGAATGCAAGAGAGAGAGAGACAGAGACAGAGACAGAGACAGAGACAGAGAGGGAGACTGACTCCAGTTTGTCTGCTAGGAATGGCAGAGAAACTCCTGCTGTTTGATTCAGGCAGCAGTTAGTGGTGGAGCTTTTGATGCAGGAGCTATGGATTAATGAGAATGTGCTAGTTATTTTTTGAAACTTACACAGAAAAGAAGTCTATTTGGCTCACTGTTTTGAGTTTGAGGGGCTGAATCTTCAAATAGCATGGCAAGGGTTCCAGCAACAAGCTTGTGGTCACAGCATCATTGTACAGGCAAGAGGGACTCCATGGTGAGACAAGAAGTTTGAAGAAAATGTGCTAATTTTTAAGGATTTGTTTTGTTGGGGAAGGTCATGTCTGTCCTTTGGATGACATATGAAAAATGCTGGTGTAGGTTTGGTATGAAAAACCATAAACAATATTGCAGTATAACATTACAGTTATAGCAGTGGCCATGGCTAATTGCCTACCCAGGATCTACTCTCCTTACTCTAGAAGCCCAGTTTTTTCTTGGAAGTGACAGCATACCTAGCTAAAATGCCTTCCCAGACTCCCTTGCAGCTAGGTGCAGTCATTAGACAGTTCTGCCATACTATAGTAGCAAGTTCTCAAGTTATGAGCATTCAGGTTGTGAACTTTCCCAGAGACAAACATCTTGCATTTGGTTTTTCAATGTTTTACATCATATATCTGTATCAAAGATGTATAAGACTCACTTTGTGGGATTTAGGCACAGATACAACTTACAAAACTCATTAAATCAGAGACTTACTGTACCTACTATAATTCTATTTTTACATAAAAAAGTTATGTATAAACATATCAAAATGTTAATAGTAGTCAATTTTTGGATGATATTTTATTTGTAAGTATATTGTCTAAATTTTTAAAGTAATAGTATTTTTTATCTATTATTTATGATTTAAAATTACTTTCATCTTGAAAACAATCAAATAGATGTTAAAATAATTATTTTTTCTGTCACAAAACTTCATACAAGCAACAAGAACTAGTATACAGAATTCAGTTAAACAATGTTAAGAACAATCTGGATTTTTGTATCCAAATAAAAATGTTGGAGCAGGGCATGACATTGAATATCTGTAATCCCAGCTACGTGGGAGCCTGGGGCAAAAGGAATGACGGTTCAAACCCAGTTTGGACAATTTAGCAAGACCATATTGCACAAGAAAAAATACAAAAGAGCTGGGGCTGCAGCTCAGTGGTAGAACATTGGCTTATGAGGCTCTGGGGGCAATTTCCAGTAGCAAAAAAAAGAAAGAAAACAACAAACAAACAGCAACATTCAAACACTGGGAAATTCTCATTTTGATGCCATTTCCAACAACAATGATTATTATGATAACTTTGTTCCTATGCAAAATTTGCTTTTCTATTTTTATGCCTGCAGACAGACCTTCTTACAGGATTCTGTGCACGTGGGGCTGAGGTATACAAACTGGAGATGGAGAGAGGCCTGGAGACAATGCAGGGGCTTCACGGGAGTACCAGCCCCCCAAAACCCAGGAGTCTGCATGCAGACCAGACAGCCTGGACGCGAAGCAAGCAGAGCCTCCCGTTCTCTAGCAGCACTTTCCTTGGCCAGCTTCAGGGGGTCCCCCGTCACCCCCCCCACACACACACCCCGTGCTCCAGCAGTCTCTATGTTAGCTTGTTTCTGGGTACTTTTCCTTTTCTGCTTTTCTGTTTTTGTTTCCTGAGTGCCTTTTCAAATACTTGTTTTGCAAATATTTTCTCCCAGTCTGCAGTTTGTTTATTTGTTTTCTTAACTGTGTTTTGGATGAACAATTTTTAAAACATTGACAAAGTCTCATTGACTTTTTTTATTTACAATTATGGCTTCTTACAAAAACTTTTCCTAGCTGGAGCCACAAAGAAGACATTGTCATCTGTTCTCAAGTTTTGTTTGCGTTAGTGTCTGTGTTTATGTCTATGATCTGTCTTGAATGACATTTTATGTGATGTGAGGTTGCAGTTGAAATTCACTTTTTCTGTATGGAGATACAGTTAACCCAGCCTCATTTATTGAAAAGGTTTTGGAGGCTGTGGGTGTGGTTTAGTGGTAGAGCTGTTGCCTAGCCGCAGAGGTCTGGTCCTTAGACATGGGAACACTGCTGCAGTAGGATGAAGAGGAGCACCCCGGACCTCCAGCTAGCAGGGTGTACCCCACTCCACCCTCCTCAGCATCTCTGAACCAAAGTCTTGCCCTTTCCCCCAAAGTAGAGGAACCATTCAACCCACCGAGTGATATTCAGCAATCTCCCTAGATGTTGTAGTCAGGGGTTGTACACAGAGAACAACTAGGATTAGGACATGGAGTTTATAATTTTTTTTTTTTGGTCTTTTTCCTTTTTATCGGTACTGGGGATTGAACTCACGACTGCCTGCTTGCAAGGCAAGCGCAAGTTTATAATATTTTTATAATGGTCACCGGAAGTTAACACAGGGAAATGCAGGAAATCTATCCGCAACACCAAAGACATAGATTATTTAGTCAAGAGCCTGAACCCCATGGCAATGTCCCACATGAGTCCAGATAAAAACCCAGAGCTCAGGACAATGCCCCCATGAGTACAACGGGAGGTCCAGAGCCCATAAGAAGGACTCACGCCAGTCTCTTTTACGGATCCGTGCCGGGAAGACCCAAGGGTCAGCAGTGGAAGCCAGAAAGTCTATGCCAGCAGGGTGAAGGAGCTGTGCTGGTGGGATGAGGGTTCTACGCTGGAGCCAAGAAGTCACACTCACAACAAAGAGCAGGGCTGTCCTGAAAGGCACCACAGCCATCCTCAGCGACACGGAGGCCCCGAGCTCCTCCTCCGACAAGTACAGTCAGATACATGCCAGGAAGCAGCGTGAGAGTTCATCCTGGAGACCAGCAGCACATGTCTTCCCCTCCGGAGCCAGGAAGCAATGCTCGATGTGAAGACCAAAGCTTCTCCAGGAGAACCAACAGCTCACACAGCAACTCTGAGGAGAACCCACAATGTCTCCTTAACGTCTCAACCCCTCAACACCTCCCTTCTTCTCCACCTATTTATCCTGGCAACTTTCCTCAGGTGGAGCATCTTCACTCAATGCCATGCTGATGTAATCCAGCTGGCGCTAAGTTGACCACCAGTCCTTAACCTGTAACATTAGATTTTTATTTTTATTTTTTTGTCTTTTTGAGACAGGGTCTCTATGCAGTTCAGACAGACCTTGAGCTCATTTTATAGCCCAGGCTGGTCTCGAACTCACAACCATCTTCCTGCCTCAGGCTCCCACCATGCCTGACCTCCCTAGATTTTCTGAGCTATAACAATGGGGATTTAAAAGAACACTCAGATGAAATTTTGGAGGATTAAGTGTGAGTGTCCCAAAGTGCAAGCCAGGCACTCAGACAGTATTCAATATGCATTATCTCCCTTTTTATGTTCTCTGTAACAGAGAACAGAGCTTCAGCCCAGGCAAACTGTAAGTTCCCAGAAGGAACTACGGTTGTTTTTTCATGCCCAGAAACACTGCCCTGGTGAGTGGCTTCCCCCAGAGAACCCTGAGGAACACTGGAGTACCAAGATCCTCAGCAGAAAGATGCTCAGGCAAGTGGCTGCTGTAGAGGGAAAAAAAGGTCCTCAGATCTGCTCCTTCTTGGGGCCTGCCAAAGACACATATTTGTGTTTTTGCCAACCAAACTTCATAGAGCTGAGGCTTCAAAACACCCTGCCCAAGACCAGGTGTGATGATACATGCCTGTAACTTTAGCACTTGGAAGGCTGAGGCAGGAGGATTGCCATGAGTTCAAGGACAGCCTGTACTGCACAGCAAGACCCTGTCTCAAAAAACGGGGGTGGGGGGGAATAACAACTTCCTGCCCAACTGGAGCTGAAGTTATTTATGTAGCTCAACTGTTTTTTCAAAAACAGAGGAGCTATATGGTGATGCACACCTGTAATCCCAGCACTCAGGCGGCTGAGGCAGGAGGATCATGAGTTTGACTCCAGCCTGGCCTGCATGGGGAGTTCCAGTCCAGCCTGGACTACAGGGTGAGACCTTGTTTGGGAAAAAAAATGGGGAAGGCAGAGGAGGACATTTTTCATCCTTGTCAGTCTCATATAGAAACCAGTCTCAGCATGAGGGGAGAATATTTACATAGCTAGACTCCAATGCAACCTGGTTCAAAATCTTTGCAGGTGGGGCCAGCTGTGGTATTGATTTTTAAGGCCTCAGGAGCTTCTAATGCATAATCAGGGTTAAGAACTAGTGGTCTAATCCAACCTCCTTATTGTGGAGATAAAAATACACATGCAGACCTTTTGCTCAGAAGACCCTGTGCTTGTTCAGATGTTGCCACCGAAATTTTTAATCCTGGAACAAGGACCCTGCAGTTCACTTTGTATGAGGCCCTGCAGGTTACACAGCTGACCCTGGCCCATCACACTGCTCTCAAAGACAGAGTGAATTCTCATCCCATTAAAGAAAAGGTAGGGGACACACTCTGCTCAGAAAGTGCTGGGCGTGAGGAAGGCGGGTGAGGTACAGCCTGCCTCATCCATGTTCTCCGCCTGGCCTTCTACTGCCCATAGAGCAGAGATGTCCACTCTGTGGGGTCAGGGAGGGAGGCTGTCCTCACGTCTCTTGGGGGAAGCTGCGGGGACGACGCAGGGACAGTCTGGCCTCTTCCTGCCTATGAGAGGTCCTCTGAGCCTCAATTTCCCGATCTGTAAGAGAGAGGAAATGATGCCTGCTTTGAGAATTGCTTTGAGGAGTACCAAGCATCAAGATTGTCCCACTAGGTGCTGGAAAAATGTGACTCTCCCTTTTCTTTGGCGGAGGGGGAAGTGCCTTTCTCCAGACTAACAGATCGGGGATCCAGCCGGTCGGTCGTCGGTCACCCCACCCCACTTCCTTTTTCTCCCTGGGAGACCCGGGAGCTCAGCTTCTTCAAGTTCCCCCAGGCTTTCTCTTTCCTCATGCAAACTAGGGACCCGTGGTTCGGGGAAGGCTTGAGTTCTGGAGTGGATAAGCAGGCGGCCGCGAAGCCTTGCCACTTCTGCCCTCTGGTGGTCATCTGTGGTATCTGCATAAATTGCTAAGTAAATGAGCCTGTACTGCGGACATCTATATATTTATTAATTGGCAAATTATATGCAGACAGTTTTCTATTAATACCTCTAGGTACTATAAAATTAAATACAGAAATAAAAGTAGAAATCTATAAAAGTGATATAGAAAGAAAATGAGCAATTTTTAAAAATCTTTTATATCTTCATATTATCCTTATTTACTTATTTATTATTTGAGACAAGGTCTCACCATGCAGTTTAGGCTGGCCTTGAACTCACGGCAATCCTCCTGACTTAGCCTCCTGAGTGGTGTGATCACAGGTGTGTGGCTGCCTCGTACTATCATTTTACCTACTGTTTCAAGGCACAGTTCTGAGTAGGGCTTGTATTTAATGACAACAAAAACATTTATATTTCATTGGCTCTTTGTTTCTGTTTTGAGCCCTGGGGACTGCATCCAGGGCTTTATGCATGCTACGTAAGTACTTTACTGTGAGCTGTGTCTCCCATCCCAGATCTGTATTTTGAATAGCTTTTTGTGCTAATTGCAAATTTCATCTGGGTAATTGGGTGTGAGGTTTGACCAAATTGTCTTTATAAAAAATAACTCAAAATGTGGCTGACAAAAGGAAAAGAATATCAGGCCCATCATGCTCATGTGGTTTGCTTGTGATTATATTATTGATATCAGTAATATGATTTCAATATGTAGTTTCTCAATAGAAATCTTTCTTTAAAGAGGAAAAAAACTAAAATTTCAAAACAAGATAATAGGGTAACAATGGTTAGTATGTTGCATATTGTTATCTTGAAATTAGGCACTCAGAGTACAAGACATAGGCATTTAATTGTCCAAACAATATTAGCACAAACCTTTCTTTTCAATGAACTAAATTAGTAATATAACTATCTTAATTATTTTGATATATATACAGGTTTTTTTGCTTTTCCTTTCCTTCTTTTCTCCTTTCTCCCATCCTAGTTATTCTTTCTTTTTGAAGTTTCCTCCCATTCTACAATATCTATTGTACATTTTGGATATTATTTACTCTTATTTACTCTTTCAGCTTCTCACACAGGAGAATACAATGTTTACACATGTGTATCTGGCTTATTCCACTTATGAGTATGGTCTCTAGTTGTTTCCATTTACCTATAAAAGTCTCCAGTTTATCTTTCTTTACGACTGAGTAGTACTCCATTGTATAAAAAGATCACATCTTTTTATTCTTTCCTGATTGATGGACATTTTGGTTGTTTCTAAGATCTAGGTATTACAAATTGTGTTGCTATAAATATGGCTATACATATATCATTGTGGTATGATCTTTTTAATTCTTCTGGGAAGATACCTAAAAGGGGAATAGCTGGGTCAAATGGGACCTCTAATTCTAATTTTCTGAGGAATCTCCTCACTGATTTCCACAGTGGTAGCACCAGTCTGCACTCCCACCAACAGTGGAGAAGGTTCCTTTTTCTCTGCAGCCTCTCCGGCATTTGTTATTGCTTGATTTCTTGATAACAGCCATTCTTTCTGGGGTGAGGTGGGATCTCAGTGTTGTTTTAATTTGCATCTCTTGAATGACCAGTGATGTACATTTTTTTCACATATTTATTTGCTGTTCATATTTCTTTATCTGAGAAGTATGTATTCATCTCAGATGTCCACTTTTGGATTGGGTCTTTGAGTCTGGGACGTCTGATTACTTTGACTTCTTTATGTGTTCACAATAGTAATCCCTTGTCTGAGGAACAGCTGGCAAACATTTTTCCCACATTGTGAGTTGTCTCTTCACTCTGTTGGTGGTTTCTCTTGCTGTGCAAAAGCATTCTAGTAAGATGAGATCCCAATTTTGATTCTTTGTGATAGTTCCTGTGCAGTTGAGGTTTTATTGTTAAAGCCTTTGCTTACACCAATGTCTTTAGGAGCTTTATGTACTCTATCTTCCAGCAAATTTAATGTTTCTGTTTTAATATTTATATCTTTGATCCATTTCAAATTTAGTTTTTGCAAGATAAAAGATATGGATCCAATTTTAATCTTTGGCATGCGCAAGCCAGTTTTTCTAGCACTATTTATTAAAGAGGCTCTCTTTCTTCCAGGAATGTGTTTGCACCTTTTGTCAAAGATAGGGTGGCTGAGTAAGCTCAGTAGGAATCTTATAAAGTTACTGGCCCATTTTTCAAGAGTTGTTTTAATTAAAATCCAATCAGATAATCTCCAAATTCACTTAATTAGTTATAGGAAAAATGCAATATGTCACAAATACTGTTATCCAATGAATGTGTCATTAGATTAAAAAAAAAAAACAGGAGAAATGAAGGCAGGCGTGCTCATGCCTCTGAGCTAAATCCCCAGCCCCTCCTTCTATACTCTTGAACTGCCTTTGTCACTCCCTGGTGTGTAAGCCTCTGGGTTTGGAAAACAGATTCTTGGAGGCTCTGCAGGGTCTCACTGTTTCCATTTTTGCCTTATATGTTTAATTTTCTACTTAGTAGGAAGGGGCTCTTTTCACAAAACAAATCATATTAAATCTCCCATTCCTCAAACCTTGCATTGGCTTCCTGTCCTTATCAATAAACTATCCAAATCATTCTTTCAAGAGGCTTCCAGAGCCCCACCCCAGCCTTGCTCATCACTATCCAGATCCACAGCACACTCTCTCCCCCAGCTCTTTTCTGTTGCTTAAGCCTCCTGTGTTCCTTCCCACCTGGGTCTTTCAAAGGTGCCCCAAACATTTTTCTTTTTCTTTTTTTTGGTCTTTTCCCTTTTTATCGGTACTGGGGATCGAACTCACGACTGCCTGCTTGTAAGGCAGGCGCTTATGCCGCTGAGCTAAATCCGCAGCCCCCCAAACGTTTTTCTTAACATGCCTTTCCCTGCCACCCCTCCCCACTGTTAAAATCTCAGTTCAAATGTCCCTGTCTCTGGGAATTTACCTGAATGGCACAGGGCCTGTTTGGCAAGCATAAGGTCATGAGTTTAATCCCCAGTACCAAATAAAATAAAACAAACAAAAAACTATGTAGCTAGACCTTGTCTACAAAAACGTTCTCCTGTTATAGTAATAGTTGTTCCTTATCCTTTAATGTTAAAACAAAGACCTTAATCAGCTTAGTCAGTGTAACCTCTCATCAAATACTTCACTTTGTCCTCAAAATTCTTTTCAAAGATTAGTATATTATACTGCATTAATATGCACCAATTGTCTAATATCTAGGCCCCTAGCAGGCTGTAAATCCCATACCAGGAATAGTGCCTAGTATGCAGAGAGTATTGCTGGAAGAGCAGTGAATGGCTAACTAGCCAAGATATGATGGTGTCTTAGTTCCTTTTCTTGCTGCTGGGACAAAATACCCAACATCCACAAGTTAATGAGGAAAGATTTATTTTTGGCTTACAGTTTGTAGAAGTTTCAGTCCATAGTCAACTGGCTCAAAGACAGAACAGCATGAGAGAGAGGCCTGGTAAAGAGGAACAGTCGATGGCAGGGTAGACAGAAAGCCTCCCTTTCCCTTTTATTCCCTTCAGATAGTGATGCTCACATCTGGGTGAGGCTTCCCTTTCCAGTAACTGTATCACTCACAACTATGCCAAACCAATCATTAGACTAATTTAGTTATTACACAGCCTTAATTCATATTCACACATCTTAGATCCACCCAGCTCCATCTACGAGCACATAAGGCTTTGGGTAGACATACAGATTTAAGCCCTAACAAATGGATTCAATTCTGTCTCCTTCCACTTACACACAAAATGAATATGTTAAAGTCCTGTTCCTGAATACTTCTAAATATGATCTTATTTGGAAACAGAGTGTTATAGAAATAGTCAAGTTAAAATGAGGTTATTAAGTTAGGTATGGGGATACATGCTAGTAATTCCAGCACTCAGGAGGCTGAGACAGGAGGATCACTGCAAGTTAGAGGCCAGTCTGGGCTCCATAGTGAGTTCAAGGCCAGCTTGAACTACATAGTGACATCTTGTCTCAAAAAAAAAAAAAAAAAAAAAAGTTATTAAGCTAGGTCCTCATCCAACAATTGGTGTCCTTATAAAAAAAGGGAAATTTTGACACAGAGGGAAGACAATGTGAAGACACAGGAGGACCACCAAAATGCCCATCAAACATCAGAAGTTGGAAAAGGCAAGGAAGGAGGAGGAAGGATGCTACTTTGTTTAGGCTTCAGAACTCTGAGCATAAATTTCTGTTTCTGTTCATTTGTTATGTCGGGAAGCTCTAGAAAAACTCATATAAAAGGGTAAGTCACTGAGTAGAAGCAGTAATTGTTGAGGACTTTGACTGGAAAAGCAATATAATGGAGGCTGTAGAGCACAGGAAGGGGTGAATTGTTCAATAGGCGTCACTCAACTATGTTGAAGATTGGCTTAGTCTCCCAAAACACAGCTCCACTAACCACCTCTCCTTCTTGCCTCCTGTTTTCTTTCCAAATGCTATATTCCATTCACCGTAGATTTCATAGATCCAGAAACACATCTTCACATCTCTGAAATCAGCCTGAGTCGGATCCAGGGAGAGGAAGGAAGTGGGTGACTGGCTGGTGTTTCCAATTTTTCTCAAATTAAATACATCTTTATTTTGTAGGTACGTACAAATGCGCATACATCTAGCGAAGGATGTGCACATATCTATTATCTGGCTTTATGGTTGCCTTTTTCAAACGCATTCCTACAAATTACTGGGGTAAAAGGAGTAACATTTTAATTTTTAATGACTCTCTAACGTTTACAGAAAATTAAAGCCTTCGCCATTGGAATTCACTCCAGAGAAGTCCTAGGGCGTTGCTTAAAATCGGTTTGATTCAAACTATCTCAATATTCTCTCCCGGCACTGTTTTCAAAAATCTTAGTAAAAACATCACAGATCCTTCGCCAATGCGCTCCTGCGCTTGCGCACAATTGCTCAAACGCTGAGCAGCCACAGGGAAACTTTTGACACGCCCCCAAGTACCGCCTCTTTAAATTTTAAATTGAAGGCGCGGACCAATGAATGTTCATTTTTTCACAGACCTCAGAGGCCCGCCCACGTCACGACCTTGACCAATCAAGATGGAACTTTCTCCCCCGCCCTACTAATCAGCTTCAAAACTGAAGGCTTCACGTAATTTACGTGGAGAAGTAGCCAATGAGAACTGACATTGGCAACTAGCTCCGCCAATAGCACTAATTTTGGTAGAGCGCGGGAGACTTTTGACCAGGGAAGAAGTCAATGGCGCTCGTTTGTTGAAGGAAAGGTCTCTGGAAGAGGGGCGCGCGCCGCGGCTGCAGCCCCGAAGGGTGGCGGCGCAGCCGACATGGCTTGCTGTCACAAAGTGATGTTGCTTCTTGACACAGCGGGTGGCTCCGTTCTCCAGAGCCCGGTCAGGCGGGCGGCCCTGCGCCTCCTCACCTACCTGGGTTGCCGGTTCGGCCTGACTGGGGTCCACTGGGCCTTCAAGTTCTTTGACTCTCAAGGCGCGCGAGGCCGGACCTCCCGCGCGTCCAATTTCCGCGAGCTGGGGACGCGCTCTTGGGAGGACTTCGAGGAGGAGCTGGAGGCCCGGCTCGGGGATCGCGCGCACGGTGCCCACCTCCCCGGCCCAGCGCCCCGGGCCAGCCACACGCACAGCGCCTTGATGGAGACGCTGCTAGACTACCAGTGGGACCGGCCTGAGATCACGTCGCCCACGAAGCCGATCCTGCGGAGCAGCGGCCGCAGACTGCTGGATGCCGACAGCGAAGCCAAGGAGGCCGAGGCCGCGCTCGGGGGCCTAGTGAACGCTGTCTTCCTCCTGGCGCCCTGTCCACACTCACAGAGGGAGCTGGTGCAGTTCGTGTCGGGCTGCGAGGCCCAGGCCCAGGGCCTGCCGCCCACGCCTAAGCAAGTGATGGAGAAGTTGTTCCCCAGGAGAGTCCAGGAGGTCATGGTTGCCCGAAAAATCACCTTCTACTGGGTGGACACCACCGAGTGGTCCAAGGTAAGGCGACAGGGGTCTCGGGTGACATGTCCTTCACCCTGTTACGTGTATACAAATGAAGTGTAAATATACTCTATGCTATTTTGAAATCATGGGTATATATTGCTTTTTAATCAAAAGTTAATGTCCAGGGGCTGGGGATCTGGCTCAGTGGCATAAGCGCCTGCCTTGCAAGCAGGCAGTCATGAGTTCGATCCCTGGTACCGATAAAAAAGAAAAAGACAAAAAAAAAAAGTTAATGTCCTTTTAAGCTCTTACTAAAGATTTACCTTTCGTTTGATAAGCAGATTTTTTTTTTCCCTGACTGGTCCTCTGATTCAATTTCAATAGTTTTTTTTTTTTTTTTTTTTTTTGTATCCATTTTGCAGGAACCATCAGGATCTGTGGTCTCTGAATTAATTTATCTTTTATCTTCCTCCTACATCCTCCATATAAGGGAACCACATCTGGTAACAGCAAATACTAGTTAATCGATACTCTGGTACAGTTTCTTTGATTGTTGTGAATAACTGAAACAAAAGTTCAAAGTTTCTTATTACACTCAGTACCACTCCGTGTAGTGTTTACTGTTGTGCTCTAGTTTATTTTCTTTCTGTTTTTGTTTGTTTTGAGACAGGGTCTCACCACTTAGTTCAGGCTGGTCTTGAACTCACTGTGGAGCCCAGGTTGGCCACAGACTTGCAGTGATTCTCTTGCCTCCGCCTACCCGAGTTTCTGTTTATTTTTTAATGCTGATCATAAACTAATCCATCAAATGATCTATCAAGATCCCATCAAAAGATCAATGTTTCTAGCATTGTTAAGACAGTTTTGGATTTTTGAGTTGGCCTGTCATTGCCTTGCTGAATCTGAATAATTCCCTGATCCTCTTGGAACTTGAATGTCTTGGAAATTTGGAGAATTGTCTAGGTGACCTTGACTGTATCACATTTTTCCCGTTCATGGCAGTTTATAGTAGTCTGGGGTGGGTCTTCCTCTTATTTCCTTAGTGTTGTCCTATCATAGGGGATGCTGGATGGAGAAAATAGAAGATAATGTGTTGTGATTGACTTCATAGCTAGTTACTTTATCCTGGAAAGCTTTCAGAGAATAGTACCCTCAGGTATATGATTTGGAAAGATATTGGTGGAACGGCTAGAGGTAGAGTACAGCGTTTTTATAGGCTACACAGGAATTCAGGAAGAGATGAGAATTTCAGTTAAAGCAGAAGAGGACTTGTTAGGTCCCTCAGACCTGTGGGTGGACAGAGCAGAGTGACAGTCATACCCTAACTCATATGCCCGTGCTGCCTCTTTCCGTGACACCTGCTCACCCTTGTTGTGTAAGACAGAATTATTTTTATTAATGTATAAAAGTTTGTAACCCTTCTGACTCTGATGTTTTATACTTTATGATTTATATTCCAGTTCTATTCCTTGACAGAAAATACAAATGAAGTCTATCTCAAATGAAATCTTTTTTGAAGGCATGTTATGTAGTAATCAGCGGATGCTGGCCATGTTTGTCTTTGGTCTGACAAATATATTAATCGTGTAATTTGATTTTTTAACATTAGTATCAGCTTTATTTCCTTTAGCTTTATTCATAAGTTCTTAATTTACGCTAACCTGACGCTCTGCTATTTGTATTTTAGTTGTGGGATTCCCCAGACCATGTTGGGTACTGGACAATTTGTGAACTGCTCCGCCATGAAGGAGGAGCTGTTTTGCCACCTGAAACTTTCAACTGGAGTTTTACTAAAGCTGGGGAGACAATACTTGACGGTGAAGGAAAGATGTCAAGTGAACCTCACCTCTCTCCATGGATTTCAACTCTGCCAACTGATGCCACTTTAAACTGTTTACTCTATAATCCTGCTGTGTACGAAGCCTCATTTCCACGAATGGAAGGAACATTATTTCTCCCTGTTAAAGGTAAGTAAATAATGTTATTGGAGGTTTGGAAATCTTAGATACATTTACTTCTTCAAGGCAGGTCCATACTTTTAACTTTAGTATTTTTCACAGCCTAAGCACTCAGTTAATGCTTGTAATTGAAAAAAAATCTAAAAGTGTATAAGCAAAATCAGAGATATCCCAGGAAAGGATTGAGTTCTAATACAGTACAATTACCAGGTCATGTGTGAAAAAAGAACATGTGAATGATTTTTTAAAAAAGAATTTTCTAGCTCTTCCCAAAGATGCATAATATTGTCAGATACCCAAGCATATCGGTGTTTAGATTTTATTGCCATTTGGAAAAGACTGATAAATTGAAAACTGCAGAGAGGCATTGATTAACCAAAAGAAGATATAAATTAGTCTACACAATCACATTAGAATCTTCATAGATTTCTTTTACCATGTGATTTTCTATATGGTGAGTCTTATTTCTAAATGCATTATTTATTTACACAGAAATAATACTGCCTATAGATGCATATGCTAAACTGTTATATGCCATGTGGAATTTAAAGGAGTTTTTGAGTAATTTTGCTGAACAAGTTCATCATCCAGTCTTTAGAATTTAACCTTCTCCTACAGTATGATGCACTATATTTTATGGGCTTAAGAAGTGGCTGGGGGGGCTGGAGGTTTAGCTCAGCGGCATAAGCACCTTCCTTGCAAGCAGGGAGTCGCGAGTTCGATCCTCGGTACCGATAAAAAGGAAAAAGACAAAAAAAAAAAAAGAAGTGGTTGAGGATATAACTCTATGGCACAAGTGCCTGGCTGACAAGTGCAGGGTCCTAAATTTGATTGCCATTACCAAAACAAACAAACAAGAAATGACGTCTAGAGCATTTGCCTAGAGTGCATGGGCCTCTGGGTTCAATCTCCAGCATGGAGAATTCTTTGGTGGACTGCGTATTTCTAAGTGATAATTATTGACACATTCTGACATCATATCTTGCCCTTGTGGTTCTATTTGTTTACGCAGTCTTCGGTTGCTGTGGTGGCTTGCTGACAATAGTCGTAAGCACTAAAATGGGAGCTAAGTGGCAATACTAGTACCTACACTGGAAATCTGATGTTTTTATTATTAAATCTCTTTTTAGAAATGTCTCTTATTTTAGAATTTCTAATATTCTTTTTTTCTCACAGGCAAAGAGGTTCAAGAAACATGGACAGTTACCCTAGAGCCCTTGGCCATGCATCAGAGACATTTTCAGAATGCAGTTAGAATTTTTTTAAAAGGCTCAGTGGCCCAGTGGTCTCTCCCGATGAGTGGCACTTTGGGCACCGACAGCTGGATGCTACAGAGTCCAGAGGAGAACAGACTGACTCAAGGGCTCTTATTTCAGCAGCTGGCAAGCAGTCTGATGGCTGAAAAGTTACATCTGGTAGGTGTCCTCCAAGTGCCGTGTGATTTTTATCTTGGAGCACCTTGGTAACTTGAGATGAGTATATTTATAAAATCCTAAGAATTGCTCCACATAATAGCCCTGGGAAATGGATGATGTTTTGGGAACTAATGCTGTCTCCTTTGTAGCGTCATGATGAGGGTGTCACTAGTGAAGAAACCATTTATAAAATTGCAGCTACCTTGACTCCAAGTAAGTTCTTGGATTCCAATAGGAGAGAAGGAGGTCAATCAAATGATTGTGTTAGAGTGTGAAGTGATGAATGATTTTCTTTTTTTCTTTTTAATTATCAAATGTTCTGTTATGTATTGATTACTTTTTTTTTTTTTCTTGGTACCAGGGATTGAACTCACGACCACCTGCTTGCAAGGCAGGTGCTTATGCCGCTGAGCTACATTCCCAGCCCTATTGATTACTTTTTAAATGAGTATTTTTAAAAAAGCTACTACACACTATGGAATTGGGTATACTAGCATCACAATAGTTAAGACATGGAAGTGTTTTCTGAAAAGGATAATACCTGTAATCAGATCTGATTTCAAAGTGATGGTAATTTTTACTTCACTTTACCTCCATGATCTCAGGTAGTACCTACATTCTGAGTCCTCTCTTGGAACAGCCCAGAGAAAGATGCGGGGAGGGGGGGGGGTCACTGCTGGTGCTGTTCTAAGAGCCTAGTGCCCTGGTGTGGAGAGCACTGGTGCAGGAGTCAGGCAGTCCCGCTGCCACTGGGTGTTCCAGAGGAACCCTGAAGAGGTAGTGCCTAAGTGCATGCTTTTTGTTTTGTTTTTTTTTTTTTTTTAATCGGTACTGGAGATCGAACTCACGACCACCTGCTTGCAGAGCAGGTGCTTATGCCGCTGAGCTAAATCCCCAGCCCCAGGTGCCTGGGTTTTGAAGTCAGCTGTGCCTAGCATCTCCCCATGCTAGCATCTCCCCATGTTCTCCCAAAAAACAGGTGATCTTGCATGGGTTACTTGCTCCTTAGCCTCTTTAATTCTTTACCAAATGAGGGCAGTCTTTTTACCTCAGTGGTTGTGAGGATTTAGTCAGCACGTCCGTGATTAGTAAATACTCCTGGCAATGTTAGGTTTTTTAATTTGTAAATCAGAACTTTAGGATTATATGATTAGGAAATTCTGTTCTACCTCTAATAGCCAGTTATTATTCTTTTATAAACTATGTTCTTTAAGCATATTGATAATATTCCCAGCTAATTAAAACTTCTTTGTAGGTTGCCAGTGTGGACCCGGGTGAAGGCTGGCCCCCTGTCACCGGAATCCTTTCCCCACTGTCTGCCAGTGCTATGATTCTCACTGTGTTCCACGTCAGGGAAGCTGAATTCCAAGGACATTTTCTCCAAACGGTCGCAGCCGAAGGCCCCCAGGATACAACATCCCTTTTCTCAGATGTTACGGATCGTGTACTGAATGAGATTCATCGTTTATTTGAAGATGCCACTGCTTCTGGTACGCTTCTGAGGCAGTAACTAACAGTCTGGAATGGTGTGCAGAACTTTTACACTATGCAGTCAGAGCCCTAGTACTTAAGATCGAAAAAGCAAGCTCAGTACTTTCAAGCGTTATTATAGAAATTGTGAAGCCCTTCTGAGGAGGCCAGAGGGTCTGTGAAACCATTTTGAAATCAAAATCATAAGGTGAATCCTGGCTTTTAATGAAGACTGTATGGAAAACTATAGTGATTGTGTCTTTTAAAATTTACTAAGTTATTACTAATATGACACGTTAATTATTTGAGGTAAATTTAAATATAATCAACTTGATGTTTCTTCCATTCACTCATTTACTGAACAGATTTACTGAGTGCTCGCTATCTATCTTTGTACCAGGCATTCTTCTAAGTACTGGGAATACATCAGAGAACAAAATGGACATCAGAGAACAAAATGTTGTCTTGGAGCTCACCATCTAGCCAGGGGAGATAGGCAATAAGCTAAATAAGAAAAATCCTATCATTTATTTGATTGGATTTTTTTTTTTTTTTTTTACTACAGATCGCCCTTGCGATTGCCAGGCGGGTGCTTGTGTTGCTGGGCTAAATCCCCGGCCCCCTGTCATTTATTTGAAAGACAAGTGCTATAGTAAAGCAGCACACAGGAGGGAATGAGGGGTGTTGGGGTGACCAGAGAAGATCTGTACTACAAAGGCAGGAGGGACGTGACGGAAGGAGCTGCCGATCAGGGCAGCAGCAAGTGCCAAGGCTCAGATGGGCACGTGGCTGGTGTTGTCAGAGCAGCAAGTAAGCCAGTGGCTGAGGTGGGAGAAGCCAAGAGTAGGGTGCTAGGAGCCAGAAGGCCACATCGCACAGGGTACAGAGCAGGGAGAAGACCTGCACTTTTACTGGAGTAAGAGGAAGCCTTGGGAAGCTTCCCACAGGGACACAGTCTCTGACCTAACATCTTACTAGCATTACTCCGGGTACTTTGCTGAGAATTAGCCAGAGAGAAGCAAGGATAGCAAGAGACAATCAGAGAGATCTGATAATCCAGGAAAGAGATAGTGATGACAATACAGAAAACAGAGTAGCGTTTTTGTCTATATTTTGAAGGGGGGCCAACAGAATCTGCTCTTGGATCACAGGGTTGTGTGGAATATAGGGATACTGAAAATGACTCCAGAGATTGGGCCTAACCAGTGGAGGGCAGCTACCTTTCCTGACAGGCAGGGCTGAGGGAGAACAGGTCACCGGGCTGGTGAGGATTTGGGCTTTGTGTGGGGCATAAATCTGAGCCTCACATCTGCACATGGGCTGCGCTAAGAACCAGGCATGTGTGGGGTTCGGTGGGTCTGTCTGGACAGGAGATGAGTCAGCTGTGATAGGTGAAGTCATGAAACAACCAAAGGGTAAGTGTAGCTGAAAAGAAGGGCACCGAGGTCTGAATCAGCATTCGATGACAAAGCAATCTGGGGATGAAGAAACAGCGAAGGAGACACAAAAGGGGCAGGCAGGAGGTAGAGGAGAGCCAGGCTGGTGGTGCTCTGGAAGCCAGGTGAAGAGAGGGCACGCTGGGTTGGGTTGTTTGCTTTCTTGGGTTGAGGACGAGGCTGGGAGTTGACATGTGACTGAATGTTGAGGAGATTGCTGGTGGTCTTGATGCAGGTTCTGGTGAAACGAGAAAGGTGGAAACGTGAGTAGCAGTCAGCTTCAAGACAGAGTGTGAGACAGGCAGTGAGAACAGCCAGCACAGACAGTGTTGGCGAGTTGCTTTGCTGTGAAGGAGATTAGAGCTATGAACAGCGGCCAGAGGGAAGTGCAGTCGAGGTTTTCGTTTTTGATCTTTAACAATGGTAGCGTGCTCACATGCTGACGTACTAAGGCAAACACTGTTCGGGAGAGGGAGAGGATGGCTGGTAAGACGTCTTGGAGAAGGTGCAGGTGGAGGGGGTGATCCTGGGAACACATACTTAGGTAACTGGTGGGGAGGCAAGACTATCTGAGGGGCTGCTGGGAAGTGAGTGGATGCGATGTGACTCTGGGGTTCTGAGTTCCGTCAGTGAGCTCGGAAGCAGGCACTGGCTGGCAAGGTTTAATGGAGCGCTGGCACTTGATGGAGGCAGGTGGGACGTGTGAATGGAAGTGGAGACAGGCAGTGAGCACGGTTCCCTCTGTGGTCACGAATGTAAAACGAGGTCCCTCATGAGCGAATTTGTTTGCCTGCAGCACTGTCACCTGCTGGGGACAGTTACAGAGCAGGCTGAGTGCCGGAGTAGCCAGGGTTGGGGTTTTGCCAAGTGAGGACAGAGCAACTAGAGAAGGTCATGGGTTCCAAAGTGGGGGTGGAGAGGGATTGCAGTGGTGTCAGGGAAGCAGGGTAAGGAGGGAAGTGAGGACAACAGAAGACAGAGCAAAGGTGGGGGGTCCGTGGGGGACAGGGATTAAAGGACTGGGAGAGCAGTGCGCTGATGGGGTATTTATTTCTTCTGTGTTTATTCCCACAGACCTTACTGCCATTGTCTGAATGTTTTAATGTGACACAGCAAATAGGTTTTTTTGGTACCAAGAATTAATCTCAGGAGGAATCTTGCCAGGCAGGCGCTGTATTCCTAAACTATATATCCCTGCCTCCAGCAAATGAGATTACAGGAATTTATGCTATAATGTGATACAAGGTTTCTTTATTTAAAAAATATTCTACACAGTCTTATTCTAAAAGTAATATCTTTGAGAAAGTGGATTGGGACCAACTTCTCAAAATCTTTGATAGTAATAAAAACTAATAGCAATCCTAATGAGTAGTGTAGTTCCATTAAAAAGACACATGAAATACATAATAAGTAAACTATTATATCTATGCCTTGTCCTTTGAAAAGATAATGGGATGGGAGGAAGCCAGAAAGGGTTGAAATTGTTGTAGTTTAGGGACACCAGACAGTGACAAAGGTTGAGAACTACCTAGTAAGCACATTCCAGAACCAGCAAATAGCCAAGCAGGCAGGAAGAATGTGGGTAGGAGGGTAGGGCAGCGTGTTCCTCTGGCTTTTTGTATTTAGTTGTTAGTCCACTTTAGCTGCTGCTACTCCAGAGTCACTGTGTTAGCCCTTGCGGGATAATCACACCTCAACCCAGACAAGGTAATACTTTGTACAGATGACATTACTTCATTTGACAGCCATGCATTAGCTCCTTGCATTACAGAAAATTTTTACTGTAGTAGAACAGAGTATATTTTAATTATTTGTAGCCTTAGAAGCAGGTCTGAAAACTATTTGGGAATGTGATAAAAGAAGTATCAGTATTTTCCTAGTACTTGCTGCCGTGGCCTGGCCAGCAGTTGAAGGATGCAGATCACTGTGCTGATTTATTGTCCGCTTTCCACCGCACACTGTCCGGGGGGCCCATGCATGCATCAGACCAAGCCCACATACCATTTCCTCCTCACGCCCTCCTTGTCCACCAGCCTGAGCTAGCATTGCTAATATTTGTACCTGTCTGTGGCAAGGCCCTTGGCTCATCTACCCTTTAGACACTGGGGACTCTTTTCAGAGTGTCATTTAGCTCTCTCTGGAATAGTGACTAGAACTTGAAAGTCTTGCTAGGAATTTGAGTACATTTTTAAGTATTTGTTTTTTCTCAGAGTTCCTAAATATATAGAATTTCATTTTCTGAGGTCCCATAAGGAGCTCTCAGAATTGCAGAGTTTACTAAAGTTTATGTAAGTGTTGCCCAGCTACAGCTCTGTTGGGCTTGCTTTAAGAAAACCTGCTCTCCCTTTCCACACACAGTGCCACATCATACTGTTTCAAGTTTCCCTCTTACTGGACGCCAGCTGTCACATTCTGCGGTTTTATGCTGCTGTTATTATTATATTTATCGTGCTAAAACCACTTTTAAAAAAGAGGCACGTTTTTAAGAACAACAAAATAGCACTCCTTAAGCCCTGTTTTTAGAGGAACATCTTAGAAATAAGATGAAGGAATTTGTTGTCAGTAATAAAAACAAACTTTAAATTGTCCTTGTATGTTTTTCACAGTGTCGGCCTACAGTAGTAGGTGGTGGGATAAGTAAGTCTTGTTAAGCCACTTTGTAAGTCTCTTGGGAGGCAGTCGGTCCAGAGAAGGAGCAGGTCCCAGGGGCTCTGCAGTGGTTCTAACCTCTCCTCTCCTGTCCCACCTGTCCTGTGTTTGTGCAGCTCCCCCCATTCCCCAGTGGGCTGAGCAGGAGCTCGGCCGCACAGCTCCCTGGAGCCCAGCTGTCCTGGAGAAGTGGTTTCTTTTCTCTAACATCAGTGGGGCCAGTTCAGATTTGATGGAGTCATTTTGGTAAGGCTTTTTATTTCTCTGGGTATATGAGAATCAACTCTCAGTTTTATTCATGTGGGTTTAACTTGTTTATTTATTTATTTTGGTACTGGGGATTGAACTCATGAGCTCACACTTAGCAGGCAGGCAGTTAGCCACTGAGCTAAATCCCCAGCTGTAAACTTGTTAAATATAAGTAAAACAGTCCCAATGTATTATGACTATCCTGTCTGAAACCATTCAGAAACATCAGTGAAATAGACAGTAGCAAACTTGTGTAGTACAGATGAATTTTATAAAGAAAAAAAGTTAAAAATCAGTTACTAAGAATCCAACATAGGAAGTAGAGTTGAACTACATCCCTTCCCTAAATGAAGGAAGAATAAAATGATCAAAACAGAAGTAAAACAAAGAAACTAAAGACAGATGGCTCTTTGAAAAGTCAAATAAAATACACTACAGTAAAACTGAACAATTAGAAAAAAGGAATACAATATTGGGAATATGGAGGATAACACTGGGCATGCTGGTGCACACCTGTAATCCTAGCAGTACAGGGGCTGAGGTGGGAGGATTGTCACAACATCAAGGCCAGCCTGAGCAACATAATGAGTTTAAGGCCAACCTGAACTACTCTGTAGCAAAACTTTGTCTCCAAAAAACAAGAAGAAAAGAAATTCAAACTGTTATTGCCGGGTATGCTAGCATAGCCCTGGCTCTGGAGCCCAGGCAGGAAGATTTCCATGAGTCGGAGGCAGCCTGAACTACACAGTGATATCATGTCTCAAAAACCAAACCAAAACAAATAAACAAAAGTCTCCATTGAGAGGCAAGGTTAAGGAGTTTTTTTCCACAAAAATATCTAGCTCCAATTTTTCTTTTCCTTTTTGGGATGCAAACTATAGTCAATAAAGACTTAGTATCCAAATTAGTCAGAAGTCCTAAAAGTCCACAAGAGAAGCAATCCAGCTAAAAATTGCACAGAGAATGCCAGTGAACAAATTATATAAGAGAAAATCCGACAGTCAGTCATTTGAAGGCACTCTGCTCTGGCAGGCAGAAATTAAAACCATAATAAAAAAAATTCTGTTTTTACCTCTTAAATTATTAAATTTATAGTACCACCTAAGAAAATATGAACTTCAAGGGTGGAAGTACAAAGGCTTACAACCGTTTGCAAGGACAATTTGGAAATTTGTGGTAACCAGAAATTCACTTCTAGAATACTACATTAAATACTATGTTAAAGCATTCTTAGATACAAGGAAGGCTCTTCATCACTAGTTACTAATAGTGACAATGTAATAACCAGTTGACCGTCAAACCGGAAATGGATACTATGATGATATAGTCGTAGAGTATTATATATAGATTAGTAAAAATGAATAAACTAGAGCTATTTATATACACCTGAAAAATACGTTGACTATAAATGATTGCAAATGGTGTATTTATGTAGAATTTACAACATAAAGTGGCAGTTTATGCTAATTTTGTTAAATCCACACAGGTCTAGGAATTTCTGTGGGGAAAGAGGTGGGAAGAGATGGGGCAAGGTGTTAGCAGTTCTGGTAACACACCTAGCTTCTTTGAAAAAGAGTCTGAAGCAGCTGTAAGAAACTTAACAAGTATTTAATCTTGGTGAGAGCTATATACTTCTCTATTTATATTGTATCCTCCTTGAAGGGTTTGTATTTTGAAAAATTAACAGTAAAATGAAAAACCAGCAAATGCTCCCTCTGTTAAAAGACCCACGTACATACTGTGAGAGTTATTTGTTGCTGACCAGCCACCTACGTGAAGCTGGGATCCTTGCGCGTACCCTGATTTGTTACCACTGCTCAGCAGGCGGAACTGTAACTTCCTCCCACTTTTAATCAGATGATTTTGGATACCAGGAGATATTGAAATGCAAATAATACATTTTTGAATGTAATACGTTTTCATGATTTCCCTGGTGACTGATCTTTAGCTCTAGGTGGCAAAACATTCAGTAACTAAACATCCCACCTATCCAGCTTCCTCCTCTTTTCAACAGCTTCCTCCTCTTTTCATTACAGGTGTGCATCTCCATGCCTGGCAGAAAAACTATTTTTAAAGGCACCTTTTGGGAATAGCTGTTGATTAGCTTTTAAGACGATAATAGATTTTTTTCCTGCTCTGTTCATTTTCTAAGCATTTTGGAAAATTAGAATTTTGTTTTATTCTAGACCTCTTGACTTTACAGGTTACTACAGGCTGCCTCAACTAATAAAGAGCAGTCTTCCAAAACTGAAAGTGAATTAACACATCTCCTCTCCGAGCTCTACCAGAGACGCTCTAGGGAAGAATCTACCGCAGCTAACCAAGAAGACACCAAAAAGAAACGTAAGCACATAGAATGGCTGTTTCTTACGGCAGTCTTTAGAGTCTACATTTTAAAAGATTCTCTGAAATAAGTTTAAAATAGTAACTAAATTAACAAGGGCAAATTCTTATATTTGAGATTTGAAAATAATCACAAGCCCATGTTGATAAAAATATCACCTACAGTCCTTCCTACTAAGCTACCTTCATTTTTAGTAATAGCAGAAATTTAATAAATAAACCTCATTCCCCTTATAAATATTTTTTATCCACGCCTTTGCCTTTTATTTTGCCTCATTGTTTAACAAAATTTACAAATTCTCATGTCAAACATTTAGATTGTTTTCAGTTCTCATAAATATACTACAGTAATTATATGTAATTTGTCCTTTGAGCGCTTTCCTTAGCAGAAGTTCCTAGGGATAGTTTACTGGGTGAAACAATATGAAAACTGGTTCTTGATGCAAACTGCCAAATTATCTTTTATAGTTTCATCATAACACTGTGTGGGGCTGGAAGTTTAGCTCAGCGGCATAAGCACCTGCCTTGCAAGCAGGCAGTCGTGAGTTCGATCCCCGGTACCGATAAAAATGAAAAAGACAAAAAAAAAAGAAAGATGAACATCATAACACTATGGCCTTCATCCACATGTAGTTTAGTTCCTAAATATCAGTTACAAGGACTTTTCCCTGTGTTTGGGTAGAAAAAGATTCAAGAACTACCTAATCCCCGTCATTCGGGAAGAGTACTTGTTGTTTCATGGCATCTGAATAAAAGTAGTTTCTGATTCCACAGAAGAGACAGTTAGTTGACATTTCATCCTTGCTGTCATTTTGGCAGGAGGCATCCCTCGCACTCCAGTGAGGCAGAAGATGAATACCATGTGTCGCTCCTTAAAGATGTTGAATGTCGCAAGGCTGAATGTAAAGGCTCAGAAGTTACACCCAGATGGCAGTCCAGATGCAGCTGGGGAAAAAGGGATCCAGAAGACAGTTGGTGGAAGAACAGCTGATAAGCTGGAAGACAGAGGAAGATCATTAAGGAGTTCTAAACCAAAAGGTATCTCTCCCCTGTATAGCATTTTGGTTTGTTTACTTATTTAAAACTCTACTAGTATGTATTTGCAATACATAATGAATACATTTATTGTGGGTAGTTGGTACATGAACATGGCACATTTTAATTCTTTTTATGTCTGCTTCCCCTTCTCCCCCACAGTTAGTTTCCTTTCCCATTTGTGAAAGTCTTGTCTCCCTATTTCCTATTGTCTTTTATTTTGCCCTTTGATTTACTTAACATATTTTGGGTTTTTCATATAAGAGAAACAATACGACATTTCAGCTTGTGTGTCTGATTTATTTCATTTAACATTATAGATTAACTCAAATTTATTCTCTTTCAGAGCAGGGTAGTTCCCTCCTCTGTATAAGTGCCACATTCTCCGTTCATCTGTTGATGGACTATAGGCTGCTTCCAGGATTCAGCCATTATGAATTATGCTTCTGTAAACAGGAGTATACATGGATCACTAGAATATGGTAACTTTTATTCATTCAGGAAGATAATAGAAAGGGAATAGCTGGATTGAGTGGAGTTTCTGTTTTAAGATTTTGGAGGAATGTTCACAGTGATTTCTGTACTGATCATACTAGTTTACGTTCCCACAAACAGCGGAGAAGGCCCCCCACTGCCCCAACCCCATGGTCTCATCAACATTTATTATTTCATTTCTTGATGACAGCCATAGAATTTCAGTGTTGTTTTAATTTACATTTCTCTAATGACCAGCACTGTTGAGTATTTTTTCATGTGTCTATTGGCCATTTGCACTTCTGAGAAGTTTCTGTTCATTTCAGTTGCCCACTTTGGGCCATTTTATTTGTTGACTCTCCACTCTGTTGGTGGTTTCCTTCGCTGTGCAGAAGCCTTTTAATTTGATGTGCTCCCATTTGTTCATTCTTGATGTTATTTTTGTGCAACTGGGGTTCTGTTCAGAAATATTTGCCGGTGTCTTATCTCCTAGCAGGTAAAGTATTTCTGTTTTAATACTTAAATCTCAGGGCCATTTTTATTTTAATTTAGTACATGGTGAGAGAGAGTAGGTCTAGTTTCAGTCTTCTACATGTGGGTAACCAGTTTTCTCAGCACTGTTTGTTGTTATCTTTCCTCCAGATTGGGTGGCTAAATGTGTAGGGTTGGTTCTGCGTCCTCTGTTCTGTTCCATTGGCCCACGTGTTGTTAGTGAGCCCATGAAAGAAATTAGAAAAAAATACCATTCACAATAATATCAACAAAAATTAAATATTTAGGAACTAACCAAGGAAGTGAAAGGCATCTATAGTGAAAACTAGCGTACTCTGAAAAAGGAAAGCAGAAGAAAAAAAAGGAGAGGCATCCCCTGTTCTTGGACAGCACTGACAAAATGACCATTTTCCCCTAACTGATAGATAGATTTAACTTAATCCCAGTCAAAATGCCACCAATATTCCCAACAGAGATTTCTTTAAACTTTGATCACTTCTGAAAACATGCAGTGGAGACAGGGAAAAAAAAGAACGAGGTAAATACTCAGTAAAACAAAGGAACTCTTAGCCAGAGAAACTGCTTAAGCAAACTGCAGACTGACCACTATGTTCATATTTACTAGAAAGAATTTTCTCTGTAATCTGCCCTCTGGGAAGCGGAAGTAGGAGGATCACAAGTTCTGTCCCAGCCTGAGGGACTTAGTGAGGCCCTCTCACAAAAGAAAATTAATTAATTAATAAGGCTGGGTCAGGGTTGGTACTGTGCGCTTTTAATTCCAGCACTTGGGAGATAGGCAGGAGGACTGCCACAAGTTCAAGACCAGCCTGGGCTACATAGTGAGTTCAAGGCCAGCCTAAATATGTAGTGAGACCTTGTCTTTTAAAAAAAAAGATATAGATAGATATTGAGGCATAATATAGCTTACTAATAATCATAACACTTATGAACTTATTTTGGAAGAAATTATCAGATTGGATTTTTTTAAAGGCAGGTTTCTATATTAATATAAGCAACAAAAACTTTAACATATAAAGTCACTAGGAATAAATGCATTGCTCACTGACAAAAGACATAATCACAAGAAGATAAGCAATTCTGAATTTGTATGAACCAAATAAAAAAGGCTTATTGTATGATGCAAAAATTGGCAGAACCACAGGACAATTTTGACAGATCTAAATGATAGAAGGTTAATGCAGTCATCTCAGTTACAGACATGTACATTGAAGGAGAAAAATCCAAGAATGTTAAATATTTAGACATATAACAACAGAATATGTATAGAAATCAGAAATCATTTGTGTCCCAATTAGTCACCTTCCCTTCTCCCTGATCCATGGCAACCACTTTCCATTGTCTCCATTGTTTTTCCTTTCCCACCATATGATACATTTGGAATTCTAGAGAGCAGTAATCTGCCGCAACAGTGCTAGTCAGATGTCCCTTAGGAGGCAAGATCTTCCCCTAGCCGACAGCCATTGGCTTCAGTAACATAAGAACTTGAATGTGATCATTAATTTTAGGGGTTTTTTCCCACAGATTTTAAGACTGAGGAGGAGCTGCTATCCTACATACATGAAAATTACCAAAAGACTTTGACTACAGGGGAAATCACATTATATTCATGCGCTCGGAACATGATCTCAACTATTAAAGGGTTCCTAAAATCCAAAGGCACCAAGGAAGTAGAAGTAAGATGTTAATAGATGCAACGGCTGGTTGGGTGTTGGCGGGTCTGTTCACATGTCTTGGAAATGTCTGTTGTGCTGTCCATGCACCAAACATGGTAAGAAGAACAAGAGAGAAGGAAAATTCCAGACCTTAGAAGCCCGACATGATGACCTGGTAGGGTGAAAACAAAGGAATAGTTGTGGGTAGATAACTACATGTGTCTTGCTGACGTACATGGTAGGTGCACAAATCAAGCCATTATTTTCCAGCCTTCATTGCCTTCCACAATCACCTAGCGCTTGGGTTGGGACTTGGTCATCTGTAATTTTTAAAACTCCTTAGATGTGGTGCCTGGCAGTGCTGTAAACATGGTTGTAGACCATGTTTTTGTTATTTTTGTTCATGTTTATTGGCAAAAGCGGGGCTCCTTCTAAAGTGAACAATAGTGGTTTATAAAACTTATACTTCTGGGGGGCTGGAGGTTTAGCTCAGTGGCATAAGCGCCTGCCTTGTAAGCAGGCAGCTGTGAGTTCGATCCCTGGTACTGATAAAAAGGAAAAAGACAAAACAAAACAAAACAAAAAAAAAAAAACTTACACTTCTGTCAGCATTTCATGGGACCTTCTTTTTAAGACTGTTCTGCTTGCATGTTGCCCTGTCCTTGCCTACGTGCTCACAAATCATTTTTTCAATGATATTAAAGAAGAATATTCCATTATTTTTCGTTCAAATGAAGGAAAAGGAGAATTTGTAAGGGAATATACTTTCTCTCTTGGGGCATTAGTAGGCTATGAAAGAAATTAGAGATAATGATAAGTAACCTTCCGTGTAATAATTTGTATTTTTAGGTGGCCTGCCTGAATCATATAAAAAGTGATCTCTTAAAAACTAGCAAAAGTTTCCGACAGAATCTGGGGAAAAAACTGGATAAGGAAAATGAAGTCAGAGAGTAAGTAATTTCCTTCCACTTACCTAATTTTAAAATTTTACGCTAAAACAAAGCTCTAACATTTGTTGGAATCTAAGATTGCCAAGTTGCTTGGAAATGCTTAGCTGATTTTTGTGAATTTCTGACATGTCACTTACTTACCTAATAAGCACATCATTATTTAAAGTAAGCAATGACTCTTCTTACTGGGCATTATTTCTTATACAAATAGATCTTGTACCAGAAGGAGTTTTCAGTTAATGGGCATTCAACGTAGACATGACTGAATGTTTTTCTCTCAAGGTGCCAGCTTCAGGTATTTCTTCGTTTGGAGATGTGTTTGCAGTGTCCTTCCATCCTAGAAAACCCAGATGAGATGGAGCAAGTAGTGGAAGAGGTAAGTACGTATCTTAGTGCTGCTGGGAATGGACCCAGTGTTTTCAGCAGCCCTGCAGAGAGTACATGGTTATTTTCTAAAATCTCCTTCAGGTGACAGCTTTGCTGCGCATTGTGCATCTAACTGAAGATTCAGCATACCCAGCGAATTTTCTGCAAGAGATTTTGAAACTGTAAGTTCTGTGGCTACTCACTTTAAATTTGTTTTACCGAGAGCCACGCAGTTGTTGTCTGGAGTTGCGGAACTGTGAGGACCATTTCTCATGCTGGGTGAAGAGGAACAGAGGTGTGAGGTGGTGAGTGCTTCATACCTAACCAATTTTCTCCGCAGGTACATTGACTCCATCCCAGAGACATTGGGGAATCTTTACAACAGCCTTGGACTTGAGATTCCTCAGAAGCTGGCTGATGTCCTTCCCACAGACTTTTTCAGTGATGACTCTGTGACCCAGGAGAGTAAATCGCCACTGCTTTCCATGTCTCTTCCTTCGAGCGCTCACAGATCAATGCCAGGCAGCACCAACACTGACCAGCTGGAGGAGCTCCGGACCAGATCAGCCAAGAAGAGGAGGTGAGCACTCAGGGCATGAAGGCATCACTTGTACTGTTAGTCATACAGGTCAGACAAAGGGTGCATTAAACCTGGTCTGTTATCTTTGTTTATGTAACTAAATTAATAGTCTGAATCACAGAAGCTAACTGTCTGCGTTCCTGCCAAGCAGCATCTGACACTCTGTTACCTAAGAAATATGCAGCCCTTATTCTGTAGTTCACAAAACAGTCCACATGGGGTCTCTAGGAACTAGGAGACATTTATGAAATAAGCTTAGGGTTGCAATTCACTTTTCCAATTGTCCTTGATGCTTTTCATTGCTATTAACTAGCTGAATTTCTAGTGGTTATTTTTGGAAATTTTAGTGGTGACTTGTTTTGATATAAATCTAGGCCAATACCAAGACAACTGACTTTTACTTAAAAAGGTTTCATTTTAGATGCTGGTTCCATTCAAATTTAACTGCGTGTAACTTCTATCTGGTGTGTTTTGACTAGTTTCTTTTTATTTTTAAAAGGAAAAATGCATTAAGAAGACATAAAAGCCTTGCAGAAGTTTCACAGAATCTTCGACAAATTGAAATTCCCAAAGTGTCCAAGAGAACTACAACAAATGTAAGTATTCTCCAATAGATGTGACATGGCCCCAACCCAAGTTGGTCCTTCCAGTTTGAGTTGATGTTATTAAAAAGTATGAAAGGCGAGCTGGGCATGGTGCTGTAATCCCAGCACTCAGGAGACCAAGGCAGGAAAATTGCAGTAAATTCGAGGCCAGCTTAGGCTACATAAACAAGTTTAAGGCCAGCCTGTACTACATAGTGAGACCCTGTCTTAAAACAAAACAAAGAGTGAAGGATAATCTCTCACTTTTAGGAAATAGGCATTAAAATTTATTGAAGTGGATAGAAAAACAGTACAGGTTGAGAATCCCTAATTGGAAATATCTGAGAGCAGAAATCTTTTGGATTTCAAAGCTTTTGGATTCTGGACTATTTGTATATAGGGTTGAAAATTTTAAAAATTTGGATTTTAGCTAGTTTAGACTTCAGATTTTGGATTAGAAATGCTCAGCTGATATTAAGTATTTTTACAAATGTGTATAAATTTGTTAAGAGATTGGTCGTTTTACCTAAGAGTCTGACATAGGTAAAAGTAAGTTAGGAGTGAATAAATTAGTTAAAAATCTTTAATATAAACAAGAAAAATGTATATAGTGACCCTCTACTATCACAATAGGTCTTTGTTGCCTCCTAGAAATGTACGTTTCAGTATGTACATTAATTACTTCAATAACAAGTTTAAAAAGAAAAAATAGAAGACAGTGGTCAGGAAACCAAATGGTAACAGGCTTCTTCATGGCACTAGCTACATAGAGAGTTTGAAGTTAGCCTGAGCCACAGGAGCTAAGACCTTGTCTCAAAAACAACAAGTTTTTTTATGTCAAAACCAGTACCATAGATAACACTAGAAGAACCAGTTAGGTTTCTCTCAAAAATGGTGCCTTCTAGGATCACATTGAGATATTTATCAATAAATGGGCGCAGCTTGAGACCATACTCATTAGTGAAATAAATCAATCTCGCATGTGTGAATACCGAATAGTTTCCCTAATGTAAATAATGATTCAAATATATAAAAATATGTGGTAATCATGATTCCCCATTAGGTGGCCTTGAAGCCTTATAAAGTTTTCACTCATTAATTAGAAAGGCTTTATTCTGGGCTTCTTGATATGAAAATATTTGAAGCTAGAGTATATGAAGTTTTATCCAAATATTTCAAGGAAAAAGACACTATGGTAACTCCTATTAAGTCAGGTTATAAGGTGGTGAAGTACTAGGTTGTTGAAACAGTCATGCTGTGACCTCTATTGTTATATTGTTATGTCCTGTTTTATCTCAATCTCCCCCTTATTGTTTCAAAAAAAATTATTTAGTCATTTCTTATGTTTGTCTTAATTAAAGAAAAAATTTAAAAAAAAAAAATGGTGCCTTCTGAAAGATCAGTATAGCTACATCAAAAAGCAGTGAATCTGTAGCATAAATGTAGATACATAATAGTAATTTGTCTACTTTAATTATTATTTCTGTATGCTAATTCTTTTGCATGTATTAATTCCCAAAGAGCACAATGATTTTAACCATGTTTGATCCCACCTCTGTGTCTCCTGGACATACTTTCCCTAGCTTTTCTTTTACCTAAGGCCTAATAGTACTGTAATATTTTAAGCATTTGCAGGCCACCCAGTCTCTGTCACAGTGACCCAGTCCTGTTGTAGTGGGAAGGCAGCCATAGACACCATGTAAAAAAAGTGGGGGGGATTGGGGAGTTAGCTTAGTGGCAGAACACTTGTCTAGCAAGCATGAGGCCCTGTCTTCGGTCCTGAGCACTAAAACATTAAAAAACACAAAAGAAATGGGCATAGCTGTGTTTCAGTAAGCATTATTTTCAAAATGAAAGATGAGCTAGACTTTGTCCATATACTATAATTTGAAGTTTCTTCATTCTTTGAATTATAACAGTATAATTGAACAAACAAAAAATTTTTAAAAAACTACCTTTGCACAGAGCACTTGGAGTTTAGATTCTTAAATCCTCTACTAGAATAGCAAGTGAGTAACAGTTTGATACAGAGAAGCTTCTAATTCATTTATATGGCTTTTCTCTTAGTTTTAGGTATAAAAGGTATACATGATCATTATTTAAAAGTTGAATTGTGAAGTTCATAGAACATTCCTTCTCCGTCCAGTCTTCAGAAGTAATCACCAGTTATTTGTTTTTTGTTTTTGTCTTTTTGAGACAGGGTCTCACTATGCAGTTCAGGCTGGCCTTGAGCTGACTTTGTAGTCCAGGCTGGTCTTAAATTCACAATGATTCTCCTGCCTCAGCCTCTCAAGTGCTGGGATTATAGGCGTGAGCCACCACGCCTGGCTTCACCAGTTATTTGTTTTATATAGCTCCAAGCCCTGTTCTGTATGTACCAAAAATATTCATCAAAGGTTTATATTTCTCAGTAATATATCACATACGCATAAAGAGTAAAAGTGATTTAACCTCCCCTACTGACTCTGCTTTTGTTAATTGCCCCTCCATCACAGATCTCGTTCTGTGTTACTATTTGGAAGTCTTTTCTCTTTATCCTTTTAATGTCTGCATTGGATGGGTGTACAATGCACTGTCTCACTCTTTATGGGCGTTTATGGTGTTTCCTAGTTTGTGTCATTACAGTGCAGCAGGAGTGCCTTTAAAACACCTACTTGTGTACATTTTACTGTTCTTACTGTGGATCTCTAAGTGAACCGCACGGCCAAAGAGTTTCATGTAGAATTTTTTTTCTTTTACTTTAAATGAATGCTTATACACAATTTCATACAACATTTTTCTTATTTTTCAGGAGGACTCTCACTCTGCCCCTCAGCAGCCTGCACTCCCAGCAAAAGGCACAGGACAAGGTATGCTTTGTTTTTCTAGGGTTTGCTTGCGCTGATTCACTGGAAGGACAAATTTGAATTCATGGATTTAAGCAGCTGCATTCAATTATAAGTTATGGCTTTTATGTCATTGTTGGTTAATAAAATATGTCCAAATTCCAGACCGCAGTGGAATTAGATATTCCCACAATCTCAAAAATACTGCATTCTACAAAATTGCAGGCCCAAAATCTTTAAAAATACCATTTTCATGAAAGCCGAAGAGAGAGAAAGAAAAGAGCAGTGGAGCTGCTTGGGTGAAAGGAGTCCAGACAAGACCCTCACGCACTCCGTGATCCCTGCTTGGATCTTAAATTTAGAAAGAGAAAACACTAAGTTATCGAGACCGAAATCAGAGGAAGGACTGCATACTGAGAGTGTAATAATGACATCATGGTTGTGTAGAATGTCCCTATTCTTAGGAGATCGTGCTGACAAGCAGACAAAGAATTGTGAAGGCCACCACTTTCTCCCCAGGATCCAGGGGAAACTGTACAGTAGAGAGAAATGAAGGCAAGAAACAAATGTTGGCAGTAAATTTTAGTGACACCTAGGATTTTCATATTCTTGTAGATTTTCCATAGATAGTAAGTTTTCAAAACAGAAAAATAGAAAATGATATCATATTAGGCTTTCAGGCTTTCATGAATTAGTTTCATAGACAGCATGAGTCAGGTAACAGGGACTCTTATAATGAGATACAGAAGCATCTTTTCAAATTTCGGTTTATGTTACTGATGTTCTCAACATTAATGTATATGTTATTTTTGATAGCTAGACACAAAGCATGTTCTATTTTCACAGTCTTCAAATTATTTGGCTTTAAATTCACCCCTGGTGAATTTTAAAGTCACTTCTATGAGGCTATTTTGCTTATAGTTAAGGAGCCATCTTGCTAGCTGTGTTAAGAATTGAGCTAGTTTGCAGTGGTTTTTCCCTCACTTTGAGTCTAGATGGTCAAAACGTATGCTCTGGAGTCAGGAAGAGAATTTAAAATTACCTTAACTAGTAAAGCAGTCAGAAGAAAATGGAATTGAAAAGAACAGTTTATTATCTATGAATGATGACACACATCAGTAATCCCAGCATTCTGGGAGGCTGAGGCAGGAGGATTATAAATTTTAGCCCAGAATAGGAAGCTTAAAGTAGCAAAATCCTCTCTCAAAACACAAGGAAAAGGAGGGAGAGGGACCTTGCTCAGTGCAAAGGTCCCAGGTTCAATCCCCAAGATCTCAAAAAGAAGAGAACAGTATTTCAAAGCGAGGTGAATATATTACGGTAATATTAATACTATATATAATACAATAAAAATGAGAATAATTTTGGCATGTATTAATAGGACATAGTTTTATTAGCCATCCACTCACTTAAGAAGTATATTTCATTTTACTAGTAAAGCTTCTAGTTTAACAAAAGATGTAGATGTGCCTTGTGTTCCTGAATATTGGATTGAAAATGAATTTGTAATAGAATAATTATGAACAAGTACATACCAATAAATTAGCTAAGCTAGAATAAGTGGACAAATTCCTAGAAAGACAAAACTACTTTAAAAAAATTTTTTTTATTTTAAAGAGAATAAAATAAACAAAGACAATCAGAACAGAACAATGCAAGTAACATGCTTCACAAGACAACAGAAAATCAACAGTGACTACCATAATGTCTCTTGTTAAGGACAAAACTACTGAAAACAATTTAGGAAGAGAATTGCTCTTAAGTATAAAGATTGAATTAGTCATCAAAAAATGTCTCATGAAGAAAGGCCCAGGACTACAGGGCTTTGCTGCCAAGTTCTATCTAACATTTATAAAAGAATGAACATTCTAGCATTTGTTATGCTCAACTGATTGTGCAAGCAGGGTAGCAGGACAGTTTATTAGGGAAGGAGTAGTTTTAAGAAAGTGATGCTGCCACTGCTGGTCATCCACACACACAAGAATGAATCGGACCCCTTCCCTGTGCCATATTCAAAGACTTTCAAAAGCTGTAGGAATAAATAGTTTTAAGGTACAATGGCAGTATACTATCTAAGGATTTGCTTTTTGTTATTATATTTTATATTTTGAGACAGGATCTTCCTGTGTAGTTCACACTGGCTCTGAACTGAGTGTGTAGGCCAGGTCGGCTTTGAATTTAAATGACCCTCCTGGTCTCAGCCTCCTGAGTGATGGGATTACAGGTGTGCCACCATGCCCAGCTAAGGATGTTTATTTTAGATATTGGAGGTTGAGCTCAAGGCCTTCGCAATGAGCTACATTCCCAGCCCTCTTTATTTATTAATTAATTTATTTTATTTTGTGACAGAGTCTCAAAGTTGCCCAGGCTGGAACTTGTGAACTTCCTACTTAATCCTCCCAGTGTACAGGATTTAGAGGAAATCTTTTTAGTAAATGTGAATACACTGCATAGCAATTGGCTGTAGTTTGTTTAAGCAGCTTCTCTGGCTGGATAAGAGGTCCTCTGTTTTACTGAATATAATATTTGACCTTTTCTTTTTGCCCTCTAACTCCTACTCCATGTTTTCAGAAGTGACCAAAGTTCGAAGAAATCTTTTCAACCAGGAAATGATTTCTCCTTCAAAGAGATCCCTAAAGCGGGGCCTGCCTAGAAGTCATTCTGTATCTGCCTTGGAAGATCTGGACCACAAACATGACAACTTCAAGAAGACCAAAGGTACTACATTTCAGGGTAATGGAAAAGAGAGCGGTTTTTTTGGGAACAGCTTTCCTGGTGGTGGGGTCCCATCTTTAATTCCTGAGTTAGTTGTCCCTTTTTTTTTTTTTTTGGCAATCTCACTAAGGAAAAGTTGATTTCTTTAAGAAATTTGAGCTTTTCTTTACTATTTTTCTAGTCTCACCTTCATTTATTTCCTTCCCTCTGTTATTTTTCGTAAAGGTGCCAGGTAATGCAGGCATTTACAGCTGTAAGTTCCATTCTAAGCACTCCGTAGCTGCAACCCCTAAGTTTGGGGACGCTGTGTTTCCATGGTCATCGTAAGTTCCTTGTGGTTTCTTCTTTGACCCACTGCTTATTTATGTCTCTTAATGTCTATACATTTGTAAGTTTCCCAGTTCCTTCTGTTGATTTCTAATTTCATTCCATTGACATTGAAGAATATAGTATGACTTCAATCTTTTTAAATTGAGATTTGGGCTAGGGGTGCAGCTTACCGGAGAGCACGTGCCTAACGTGCACCAGACCCTGGGTTTGTTCTACCAGGGTGCTGTAAGGAAAGAAATGGATCGAAATGTCTTTTCTGGCCTAATAACTTAGATTGTCCTAGAGAGTGTTCCACGTGTGCTTGAGAATATACGTTCTGGTCTTGTCGGGTGAAGTGTTGTGTACACACACATCTAGTTGCCTTTAGTGTTGTTAAGTCATCTGTTTACTTGTTGATCTTCTGTTTAGTTGCTGAAAGTGCAATATTAAAGTCTCCAACTATTATGGTTAAATTATCTATCCCTTCAGTTCCGCCAGTTTTTCCTTTATGTATTTTGGAATTTCACTGTTAAGTGAGTACGTATGTTTTTAATTGTTATATTCTGATGAATTAAACTTTTTATTAGTATGTGACCTTTTTATCTTTTATAATCTTTTTTTGGCTTAAAATCTGTTTTGTGTGACAATAATGTAGCCATCCAGTTCTTGCATAGTATATCTTTTATTATCCTTAACCTTTTTGTTTTTGTATCTAAATTGAGACTCCAGTGGACAGCATATACCTGGATCATGTTTTCTTAATCCTTTCCCCAATTTTTGCTTTCTCATTGCAGTATTTAAGCCTTTTATAATTTAACTTAGTTATTAATAAGGGATCACTTCTACTATCTTTATATCTTTCTATGTATTTATGGATTTTTTTTCCTTATTTCTTCTACTACTCCCCTTTATGTTATTATCGCCTAATTTTTTGTAGGGTACCATTTTGACTCCATTTTTTGTGTATTTTACAATAACCATCTTAGTGGTTGGCGGTAACAACCTCTTAAACTTGAAACAATCTAGTTTGGATAAAACTAAATGATTTTCACCGGTACCCAAATATTTTGTTAATATATATTTCTTTCTCTTTCCTTTTTACATTGTTATGTCACAGATTACACCCTTACACATTTTGTGGCCATCATTAGGTTTATAAGGCCTGGGGATTTAGCTCAGCAGTACAAATGCCGACCTGACAAGTACAAGGCTGTGAGTTTGATCCCTGGTAGCAAAAACAAACAAAAAATACAGGTTTATAATTATTGCTTTATGCTTTTGCCTTTTAAATCATAAAGGAAAAAGTGAGCAGTTAAATCAAAAGTGCCATAATACTGCTGCTTCTATAATACCCTGTGAGTTAGTTTACAGGTCCTTTATTTCTCTTCATGTCTGTCTGAGGGCCTTTCATTAAAGCCTGAAGCATTACCCCAGCTTTCCTCTGACTGAACTCCTTCGGCTTTCCTTGATGTTGGAATGTCTTCTTTTCTTCTTCTTCTTTTTTTTTTTTTTTTAATCTTTCTGAGACAGGGCTTCACTGTGCTGTTCAGGCTGGTCTTTAGCTTACTTTGTAGTCCAGGCTGGTATTGAACTTGGTGGCCATCCTCCTGCCTCGGCCTAGCCAAGTGCTAGTATTTCTATTTTATTCTTGTTTGTTTATTTATTTGTTTTGTCTTTTTTTGAGATAGTATCTCACTATGCAGTTCAGGCTGGCCTTGAACTCACGTGGTAGCCAGGCTGCTTTCGAACTTGCAGCAATCCTCCTGCCTCGCCTCCTGAATGCTGGGATCATATGCATGCACCATCATGCCCAGCTTCTCTTTTACTCTTGAAAGGTATATAATTCTTACTGACTACCTTTTTCCTTTCACAGCTTGAAAGATGTCATCCACTGCTTTCTGTTGCTTTCAAGATACTCTTCATTTTTTGGATTATGATAATTTGACTGTAATAACTTCTGTGCACTACTTTAAGTTATACTGCTTGGAACTCCCTTTAACCTCTTTGATGTGTAATGTCTTTCATCAGACTCAGGAGGTTTCCAATCATTTCTTCAAAAAGTTTTTCTGTCACTTTGAGTCTCCTTCTGGGACCCCCTGCTGTGCAAGCGGTAGGCTTGGTGGTGTCCACACGTCCCTCGCGGTTTGTTCCTTTTTCTCTGTTCCTTTTTTGTTCTGGTCACACTGCATAATTACTGACTGCCTTATTTTCGAGTTCACTGATTCTTCTGTCTGTTCATATTTGAGATTAAATTCCTCCAGTGAATTTTTGACTCAGTTACCGTACCGTACCTTTAGGGCTCAGGTTATATAGCTCAGTGTAGTGTGCATTTAGCATGTGGAAAGACCTGGGTTTGATCCTCAGCCCTTGAAAACAAAAAGCTATCATACTTTTTAGCTCCCGAATTTCTGTTTGGTTCCCTTTATGATTCTTTTTTGAAACAGGATCTCGCCATGTAGTTTAGGCTGTCCTTGAACTCACAGCAATTCTCCTGCCTCAACCTCCCAAGCTGTGAGATTAAAGGCATAGGTCACAGTGCTCAGCCCTTGTGTAATTCTAATGTATTATTAATATGCTTGTTTTGTAAATACATTATTGTCCTGATTTTTTTACAATTATTTTCCCATAGTTTCATAAATTCTTAGAATATATTTTTAAAAAGCCAATTAATATTTTTGACTAGTAATTCCAATGTCTATGATTTCTTAAATCTGAGGACAAAAAAGAGCTGTAAATACTTTTGGGCTGGGGATTTAGCTCAGCGGCACAAGCGCCTGCCTTGCAAGCAGGCAATCGTGAGTTCGATCCCCAGTACCGATAAAAAGACAAAAAAAAAAAAAAAATACTTTCATAGAATCTTTTATACTTACTTACATAGTTGCTTTACAGTGTTTAATTCTCCATGTGGCTTAAGCTACTCTGACCCCCTTTCCTGTTACCTGAAAGGCTGCCTGCAGGCACTAAGGCACTAAGGCAGGTCTGCTAATGACACAATCTGTTCCGTTTTGTTTTAAGATGGAAATATGCTACCCCTTCTTCATTTCTGAATAGTTGTTAGGTATAAAACTTCTCTCCCAGATTATCACCACTTCAGGCAACTTTGATGCCTGCGATTTTAGTAAATTTCCTGGGGAAAAGGTATGTTTTGCACTGGGCAGTTCCAAGTCTTGCCACTTAGAGCTGAGCTTTGGGAACGGGATTTCCCATGGAACTGCCAGGCAGGTCAGGTGATGCCAGTCACCTGGAGCAGGACCTTGCAGGAGCTCTGGGCTCTTCTGTCAGATCTTGAGGCTGCTGGTTTTCAGAGTGACCCCTGGGCTGCAGAGGCTTACAGTTCTGCAAAGGTCCCTGTACTTAACTAAGATCCAGCTATTTTTCTTGAATAAATGCTCCCTAGATTATTGGAGACTTATAACTTACCTCCAGAATCTTGAAAAGACTGATTTTCCATGTTTGCTTGGTATTTTTGTTCCTTTTATGGAGGTCATTCCTGTTCTCTGAGGTCCTCATTCCACTGTCCCTGCTGACCTCACTCCTCTTTCTGGTCATTTAACTCACTCTGAAGCGTCCTCCCATGCTAGGGATTGAACCCATGACCTCGCACTTGTCAGGTAAGCACTGTGCCACTGAGCTATAACCCCAGCCCCTCAGGTAGATTTATTTTAATAACACTTGTGTAACTTATCATCATTTTTGTATATTTTATTTCATTTAATATTCAGTTCCAGAATCAACTAATGAGGAGTTTTCATTTTTTTCAGGGTGCTTATTAGAGAAATGACTTTGTAACATTTTGCATTGGCTTATGTCATCACTGAATCTCTAACAGTGCTGATCAACTGTTCTAAGTACTGTGAGCATGACTCTGTGATTAAGAGACCTCCAGCTACTACTTGAGAAGGTTAAATGACGTGTATATTTGAAGCTGTTTTTATGCAATTTTAGGTTATCACAAGCTACTGACTAAGAGTGTGGCTGAGACTCCAGTCCATAAGCAGATCTCACGGAGGCTCCTTCACAGACAAATCAGGGGCAGGTGAGTGGCGTCCTCATCCTAGGCCCAGCACATTCATGATCTCCAGGACCATTATTTGCCTGCTGTTTACCCTTGTGACTTAGATCTTCACCATGGTGCTTCATCACAGAACATCCCCTAGATTCTGAAGGCAGGAGAATCAGGCGGGACATGTTCTTATCTAGCCCCTTTCACTTGGTGTAATTATTTTGAATTTATGCGTGTTGCTTGAATCAGTAGTTTGACCTCTTTAATTGCTGAGTGGTATTCCACTGAATGAGTTCCCCACAGTTTTTAAACACAGGTACCTACTCACATGAGGAAAGGTGTGTCCTCAGACCAGCCAGCTGAGGCTGTGCTTTTTTCCCCTGGATGCTGGTTAAAGCAAGGATTTGCTCTTGCAAATGTTTGGTTTTGATTGGCTGCTCTGGTTCTTTGGCCTTGGAGACCTGGCTTTCCTGGGATGTTTTTAGTCTGTTCCTGTGACACATTTATGTTGTCAACTCCACTAGTACCACCAGGATGCATGCAGCAGAAAGAAAACTCAGGCAGGCCCACTGCCCTTCTCTCCTGGGGTTGCAGGGTCTGAGCCAGGCTGCCTCCTCTCCACCTTTCAGAATAGAATCGTCTTCTGCTTGTTTTTAACAGAGAGCACGTACAGGATTTTAACTGCCCTTTTAAGGGGATACAGAAAAATACATTAGCTTCATCTTGTCACAGCTTCCTCTGGGCATCATCTACATATAAATTTTATACTTAGAAAATTTGTAGAGCTCAGTGGCACATGCCTGTAATCCCAGCACTCAGGAGGCTGAGGCAGGAGGATCATTGTGAGTTCAAGACCAGCCTGAGCTACAAAGTGAGCTCAAGACCAGCCTGAACTATATAGTGAGACCCTGTCTCAAAAAGACAAAAAAAAAGAAAATTTGTAGGATAAATTGTGAGAAATGAAGTAGGTAGGTCAGAAGTCCTTGGCAAACTGCCAGAAATTAAAACTTTTAAAATTTAAGTGTTTAATTTTTAATACATTATGGAATTAGTGGTATTAATGTAAGGTTATTTTTGAAGTTGTAGAATTGTTTTGTGACAGAAGCATTCTAACCATCTCACCCTTAATAGTAATCATATATGGGGCTGCACAAAGCCCTGAGTTCAATCCTCAGGACCAAAATATATAAACAAACAATAAGGTGGGCATGGGTGCTGCATGCCTGTAACCCTAGTACTTGGAAGGAAGACTGCTGAATTTGAACCTAGCCTACACTACATAGTGAGTTCAAGGCAAGGGTGAACTATGTAGTGAAACTCTTATCTCAAAAATAAATAACTATATAATTAATCAATAATAATATAATAGTGTATGAGAAAACTTACCAACGCTAATTTTATTGGACTCTGTGGTCTTTATTGCCTTGTGAGATGAGAAGCTGTCTCTGGCTTTAATGTGTGCTGGTTCTGAGTAATACTGAGTACTTGCTGGTTGTTCCTTAAGGTCCTCTGATCCCGGTCCTGACATCGATGTTGTTGAAGAATCCCCTGAAAAAGGAGAAAATGGTGAGTGTCAGCCACTATGTTTTGTCTTGTGCCTGGCTTCTATGAGAGCCGTCTGTGCTTGTACTGTCACTGTGTATGCTCAGATAGTTTACAGAAGTTCTGATGACTCCGGGTCCATGGTGGAGCTCAGTCACTGTACATTCTTTTGTATAGAATTTACGAAGAGAATTTTGGGAAAGAAATATTTTTGCATAATAAAAATGTAGTTCAGTGAGAGGGTTATAGACATCCATGTTACACAAAATACTGTGGTTTATTTCAAAATGACAGAGCCAGGTATGGAATCATGTGCCTATTTTCCCAGCACTTGGGAGACCGAGGCAAAAGGATTACAAGTTCAAGGCCAGACAGGGGTACATAGTAAGTTTCAAGGTCTCTAAGTAAGGTCTCAAAAACCAAAAACTTGTTTTATATGTACATGACAAGAGGAAAGGTTTTCAAAGGCTTAACTTCTTTATTTAATTGCTCAAATAACTCCCGTTTGTTAAAGAAAATTTACAAAATATATAGAGAAGACAAAATTTTTAAGTATCTGATAATTCCACATACTCAGAAACACTCTGTTAACATGTTAGCATATAATCTTACCAGTACTGCTTCTTTGCAAATACATGTATTATGCTCATTTGAAACCTGGGTAGACTGTGACCTTCAGGAGTCCCACAGGCTGCTGCCTTCATGTATGACACAGGATACATCTTTTTTTCACTCTGTGTCAGTGGGTTTCTTTTGTGAGGGTTTTTTTTTGCCTTTTTGTTTGGGTTTTTTTTTTTTTTTTTTTTTTGGTTCTTGTCTGAGGCAAGATCTCACCATGTTGACCAGGCTGGCCTCTGAACTCACTATGTAGCCCAGGCTGGCCTTGAACTCGTGGCAACCCTCCAGCCTCGGCCTCCTGAGTGCCGGGATTACCTCAGTGAGTTTTTAAATAGCCTGTTGAGACCATGTGTCAAACCCCTCTTAGCTTCACTTTTTTTCTCTCGCTTGAACCCAGGTCTCATCCCTGGTTTGCACTCAGCTACCTCCCTCGCCCTTCCTTATTTTGAGACAGGATCTCACTGAGTTTCCCAGGCTGAACTCAAACTTGGGATCCTTCTGCCTCAGTTCTCAGACCACTCTGCCACCATGCTCAGGTCCTTCTTTAACTTCCTAAGAGACACTTCACAAATGTCGAAAGCTGTTGTCGGGTTTCCATCTTACCTGGGGTATAAATCTTGCCTGTTTTAAACAACATGAGATGTCAAGACTGTAATCCTCCCTGGTTACTAACTGGTTCTCATTTTGCAGAAATAGGTTTGAGACGAAGTCCTCGAATCAAGCAGTTATCATTTAGCAGAAAACATTCTGGTTCCTTCTATTCTGTGTCTCAGCCAAAGTCTCGAAGTGTGCAGAGAGTCCATTCATTGCAGCAGAACAAGTCAGGTAATGGGGACCCATGTCTTGTCACAAGTCCACGCTGACTTGGTGGGAGTATTTTTGCAATCTGACATTTTCCTTCTTGATTTTGGAGAGGGAGAATGTGTATGTACAATGAAAGTTACGAACAGTCCTTGGCCTCTGTAATCAGTCATCCCTCTGAGTCCTACAACTATTATTATAAGTAGTTCATTTTTTTCAGCAAGAAATTATCCACAGTTCCCACCATGCAGCCAGACCTTCTGCACAAATATCCCAGGATAAAAGGTCACACTTATTTGTATGCTGTTCTTCTTTTATCTGTCATTATCTTGGCTAACAGGTGTTTTTTATGTTTATACTTACAGATTACTCCATTTGCCCACATTTCCTAACATAGGACATGGGGCTAATTTGTAGCCTTATTTAAAATTTAAGAAGGCAGCAACCATTGCGATGGCGGACATAATTAGGAATATTCCCCCACCTAATCATTTTCCCTCTAAAAAGTTTTATACAAACTGGCTATTTTTCATACATGTTGAGAGGACTGCGGTTGAGAAATAATTAAACATTGTCGCTATCTTTGACTTGCAGACCAACGAGAAAATTCTCCAATACAAAGTATTCGGTCTCCCAAGAGTCTTCTTTTTGGGGCAGTGTCTGAGGTGGTCAGCCCCTCAGAGAAGAGTTCGGCCCAAATTAAAAGACTGTCAAGAAGCAAGCTGAGCTCTGAGACACCTCCAGCTTTCCAGGTATACAGTCTCCTAAATGATCGAAAGGTACAGTCTTGGGTACAGTCTTGGGAACAGAGGTGGCCAAGAAACCCAGAGGTGACCAGAGAGAAAGCAGCCACTGTAGATAACAGAAATTTGGGATGGTTGGGTTTAGCCACGTGTTATTGAACACACAAGAATTCAAACATGTCTGACTGCGGCCACAGTGGTGCAGAAGGAGAAGGGGTGTTCTTTTGACGTTAGCTGTGTTCTGCACTAGTGCATGCCTTTCTGCAGAGTGTACCAGTCCTCAGGCTCTGTTCCCATTTGATTGCCCCTCTGTCTGGCACCTGCATTAGAAACCTGTGACTTCCCTCTCTCCTGGGCCGCGGCTCTTTACTCCAGTCCTGCTTGCGTTATGACAAATTGGTTCTCACCCACGGCTCTCTTCCATCGCCAAAACTCCCCTCGTTTAGTTCCGCCTGGAACATTTCAAGAGCCTTTTCCCTCCCAAATCCACTGGTCACCCAGAGGACGAAATAATCTTTGTGATATATTCATCTGATTTTACTTTGCTTAAGGTTCTTTAAACTCCTTACCTGCTAAAGCCAAGTTTCTAACGTTTCCTAAGCCTTGTGTTCAAAAATAATCATTTTGTTTAGAAACCCATTTAAACTGTATCCTGGGCCACAGATTTAGTTCAAGTGCTTGTCTGGTAAATGCAAGATCGTGAGTTCGATCCCCAGTACCAAAATAAATAAATAGAAATATAAACTGTGTCCTGGGTAGGAAAACACACAGAGCTCTGGGGAAAAGCCCACGGATTACATGACCAGGGTCAGTCTTGTGCCCTGGGCAGGCAAGGCCCTCCATGATTTGACCCCTGCCTACCTGACCAGCCTCAGCCCTCCCTGCCTGGCAGTCCTCCTTGGCAACTGCAGCAGTGCACCATCCCACACAGAGCTACTCCTTTCCACATCCATGCCTCTGTGACTCTGCGATCTGTGTCTAAAGTCCCCTTTGCCCCATCCTCCCGTTCTGTGCCTTCCCCCGCTGATACCCGTTCTGTGCCTTCCCCCGCTGATACCCGTTCTTGAACACCCAACCCACTAGCACTTCTTCCCCAGCCCCTAGTGAGTTACACAGCCCAGCCCTTCCCTGCCTGTCACTGCAATGGCCACACTAGTCTCACCTGTCTATACCCCGCCGAACACGAGATGCCAGCCAGACTGATTCCCTTGGGATGATCCAGTAAGGCTAGCACAATGGTGTTTGACCTCAGCTGTGGGGAATTTCCCTGTCGTTTGTGAGAGGGAAGGGTATTTTGGTGGGCAACATTGTGGGCTGTGGCCACCCCACGGTACCTACACATGGTAGGTGTGTAGCACACCCAGGCTGGATGGAGCTGAGAGCAGCTGAGTGGTTCCAGTGGCTGCTTTGTTTGAGGAGAGCTGGCCAGGAGCTGAGAGTGCTGGAGTGATACAGTTACAGGCAGGCATGGGGAGCTCTTGTGTGCTATTAAAACTACTCTTCAGGGGCTAGGGATTTAGTTAAGCGGTGTAAGTGCCTGCCTGGCAAGTGTGAGGTCATGAGGTTGTGAGATCGATCCTGGTACCCAAAAACTGTTCTTCAAAGAGTGGATACAGTGCTTGGCCCTATAAAAGGTGGACAAGTAAAATCTGAGTCAGATTCTGGAGAGGATGACAGGTTGCTATATAACATTTCCAACTCAGGACCCTGCTGCTGATTTTAAATGTCTACTGTGCTTCTCTAATCCTCTTAGAGCCTTGAAAACACTTTTTAGAAAATATGAGTGATACTGTTTCAAGCACCAACATGAGCACTTTTCTTTACAGACTCCTAAGAAGACTTGTCAGAAATCTCCGAGCTTTCCTAAGACAACACCAAGAAGGTTCCCAAGAACACCACAGATCCCACCCTGTACTCCAGAAAGGCCTCTGCACCCCACTGTGGACGTGACCCCTGCGGAGCCTGCCATGGCTGGGAAGGCCCCACAGGACGCCTCCTCACCCAACTGCTGCTCACCATCGGCATCAAGAGCCACACCACAGGAAGGACCCTCCCCAGAAGAAGCGGCCTCTCCTCTTGTCACAGGGACCCCGAGAACACCCACCGGGCCGGATGCTCAACCACCTGGCTTCTTGCTGAACTGTGCTTGGCCACGTGTGGTGAATTCCAGTCCGGACAGTCCCTACCACACAGCATCCCCAGCTCCCTCGGCTGCCCAGCCCTGGAGTGAGTGTGTGACCCCCATCAGGCACTGCCTCAGGACACCGCCAAGGGCAGCAGCCCTCCTGGGCCCATCTCAGGGGCCAAAGTGCCAGCAGCTCCTTCTCCCTGGAGGCTCTCAGGCAGAAGAACCATCACAGACACTAATGGATGAAGTGGTCCGAACCTCCAGGGGACCTGGGGACATAACTGTGACTTCCTCCCCACCGGCTGCTCCAGAGAGGTGGGATGTCTCTAAGAGCCCACTAAGGAAGCCCTCAACAGTGTCCCCTGGCCCCAGAGACCTGGATCAGAAAGATCAGGCGTCACCGAGCAGGGCCACATGTCCCTCTTGTGCTGGTCCCTCAACTCCCCCCACAGTACCACAGAGTGTCCTGTCTGTCACCATTCCCCCTCCACCGCCATCTAAACTTGGGAGACGGTATAGAAAGACCTCAGACCCCAAACAAGGCTCTGAGGAGTGCCCACCTGGACCCTCTGCTGCACTCGGGGTTGCCACAGCCACCGGGCCAGCTGCTACCACCAGTTCTAGAAGGGACCAGAAGGGAGGGAGACTTTCTCCACCTTCCTCCCCTGAAGGACAGAGACACCTAAGCCCTGGTGTCGACAATGACTGGCTCAGATCCTCCCCTCTGCTTCTTTCGAGTGACACAGGCCACCTCACTCTTCTCGAGGAAGCCGAACCCCAGGGTGGTGGTAGCCGTGCAGTGACAGGGGGTGAAGGTGTGACACTGAGGTCAGCAGAGGACGATGATGCATGGGAGCCACGCAGCATGCCTGATGCCAGGACTTCGCCCCCTGCTCCTGGCTCTGGGCCTGAGTCTCCCGAGATGGTGTCCTACACCCTGCACTGCCCTCCAGACAGATGGCAGTGCCCGGGTGCGGCAGGACCAGAGAGCCTGAGAGCTCCCGTGAGGCCTCCGAAGGCGCCCGCCAGCCTACAGACCTATGAGGTAGAGCTGGAGATGCAGGCCTCTGGCCTGCCCAAGCTTCGGATTAAGAAGGTAGACTCTAGTGCACTGGCTGAAGCCGAGGCCCCAGGAAAGGGGAGTCCTGTAGGAGAGGAGGCCTCCCTCCCTGCTCTCGGCATGCCCAGGGCCAGCAGGGCCACCAGCAAGCCCGAGGCTACCTACACATCACCGTCTTGTCTCCGCTCCTCACACAGCACACCTGGCAAGGGACAGACCTACATCTGCCAGACCTACACTCCAACCCCCTGCCCACCCAGTACCCCCTCTCCGTTTCAGACAGATGGTGGGGTTCCCTGGACACCATCCCCCAAGCACAATGGGAAGACCACTCCCGACTCCATTAAAGACTGGCCCCGGAGGAAGAGGGCGGTGGACTGCAGCAGTGGGCTCTCGGGCCGAGGCGAGGTGGGCACAGACCCTCTCGGGGCCTTGTCACTGCCTGAGCCCCAGGCCAGGGAGCTGGCCCTCGAACTTGGCCTCCACAAGACCCCAGTCTCAGAGGACTTTGAGCTCGAGGGAGTATGTCAGCTCCCAGACCAGTCACCTCCTGGGGACAGTGTCCCCAAGGCTGAGGAAGCCTCATGGGGACAGTTTGGGCTGGGTTCCAGGAAGAGACATTGGTCTCCCAAGGAGGAAGCTGAGTGTGGAGCCAAAAGAGTTTGTGAAGCCCCGCGGGAAGATGCAGATGAGAGGAAGCATGAAAATGGGGGGCCAAGGCGGACTGTGCTGCAGCTCCCCTCCACTGGGGATGACGAGGTGTTTGCTTCTGGTGAGTCTGTGGTTTCTACTGGGCAGCCTCAACGTGGAGGAATTTGGAACTTGGGGGGCCATGGGGTGCACTGACGGCTGGCCCTCCCTAGGTTGCACCCCGCCTCGTGGCTGTGCTGTGCGGAGCTGCCTCTCAGCCAGCGGGCTCCAGGCTCTCACCCAGTCTCCGCTGCTGCTCCCCGGGAAGGCAGCATCCTCGCAGTGCTCGGACCCCACAGGTAAGATCCACAGAAGTCTCCAGGCCCGGGGAACCTTAGCTTTGTGGGAACCATGAGGATGCCAAGGGTGGGGTACACGATTTGTGTCTATTAGTCCCTTCCCAGGGCAACTCCACAGTAAAACATATGTGCCCCCAAAGAACCCCTCACCCCTACCAAAATCCTGCCACAGCACTCAAGTCTTCTTGAAGATGGTGACAGGCGCTGGCCCACTGGTACACACTGCTCATTTGTAGTCTTAGAATCCGAACAAGAGAGCTGGGGACACAGCTCAGTGGCACAGTGCCTGCCTGTCAAGTGCAAGGTTGTTTGATTCCTGGTACAAAAAACAATCTGAACAGGAAAGCACTGGTGGCCCGACAGGTGTGCTCAGCCTGCCGTGCCTGCCAGCAGATTTATGCCCGTGCTGCGAGACAGGGATGTAAGTCATGTGAAATAGTGTAAATCCCTCAGATCCAAGACTGCAAGTCCTCCCATTTCCACAGCGGCTTCTTGCTGTCAGCCCTGTGCATAACCATGAAAGGGGGCCTTGTAACAAGTGGAGTTACCTCTACAGGATGAGACAGTCCTCCCTGCAGTGTGGCTGTCCTGAGCCCATCTCCGTGTGGAGCTCCTGCAGCTAGAGCCAGGCTCCTTCTTTCAGTCTTCAGTCACGTCTCTGCCTTTTTCTAGATGAGAGTGCGGATGGCTTTCCCTCCACTACAGAAGCGCCCACGTTCAGCCCAATCTTCTCCCGGAGGCGCCCCTTCAGCAGGACTTACACACGGAAGAAGCTCATTAGCTAGTTAGGCCCGGACCCGCTGGAGGACTGACCGTAAGCAGCACTGCTGGGCTGGGCAGAGGTGCTGTGAGGGTGGTAGCTGTCCCTCACTTGTACCACTCAGGCGTCCCAGCTGGGGACTCAGGACAGGGTTAACTGCAGCCAAAGGGGCCAAGATCCTTCAGAAAATGAAGCTGAAGTCAGCATGGTCACCATGGACCTCAAGGAATTGGAGACCTGATCCCAAGCCTCTTTCCCAGGGTCAGCTTGCAGTTCGCACTAGAGTGGCCCTCAGTCTTCCTGTTCCTCTCAGGGACTCCCACTGCCCAGCAGCACCTCTCTCTGTAACCTGCCTCAGGACCATCCCTGCCCGGCTGGGGAAGGGGAGGTGGGTAGCAGTGTGGCTGCTGTTATTACTCAGGTGACCCAGCAGTCGAGAAACTAAGCAAGGTTCTGGGTAAGATGGGATCCCATTCCAGTGACACCCCAAACACAAGTCAGGAGGCCACGCCTTGCTTGTGAACATGGAGACAGGAGCCCCTCTATGGGTCTCCATGAAGCTGCTGTAAGGCTGGGGTGCTGTGACACAAGTACTTTGTAAACTGTGAAGCCCTGTGCACAAACTGCCGTGGCAGGCAGTGGGATAAATGTTCACATACCCTGCGTGGCGGTGAAATCATTTCTGGCTGCTTGGCCTTTGGTGCTTTTCTGTTAATGTTCCCTCCTGACTGGTTCAGCTCTAGCAGTTCCCAAGAGCAGCCACATTCCGAGGCCTGCCCTGAGACCAGCCAGCTTATGCCACAGGCCACCCTCTTCCTAGGGAGACCATCGCCTGGCACCACTAGGTGGCTTCATCCTCGAACAGCAAGATCTTACGGTCTCAAAGCACTCAAGCCTGTTGTGGTCCCAGATTAGATTCTTCCTACTGGCTTATAATCTGATTCCAAATGAAAACCCCCAGCTGCCTGCAGAGGTGAGCTCCCCTCTGCTGTGACAGAGACCTGGGTCAAAGGGCAGAAGGCTGGATTTGTGCTCGTGGTTTCAGAGGCTGCACCCCACGCTCAGTGCATTGTTTAGGGGCCTGTGCTGAGGCCTCACCATGGGTGGCACCACAGAGTAAAACTGAGCATCTCATGGCCCAGGAAGTGGGGAGCAGGGTCCCTTAAAGCCCATCCCCAGTGACCTAACATTTCCATAGGCCACACCACCTTCCCACAGAACCATGACCTGAGGATCAAGCCTCAACACGTGAGCATCCAAGCAGCCATTCAAGATTCCTCTTGACCCCTAAGGCTCATGTCCATTGCCAGTGCAAGATCTGTCCATCCATAACACTGCTCAAGTGTCCAGCTCCTATCTTCTCCAAGACTTCAGGCAAACTCAGCTAACCTTCAGGCCCTGTGAAAATTAACAGGCTGTGCATGGTGATGCATGTCTGTACTTCCAGCACTTGGGGGAGGCTGAGGCAGAAGGATCATTGCAAGTTCAGAAAAGAAAAAAAATTGCTGACACCATGGGCCACCTGCCTACTTGGCTTTTTTTTTTTTTTTTTTTTTTTTTTTTGCTTTTTAATAGCATGAATTTCTAGCAACCATGAACTCATTGGCTATAACTTGAACTATGTTCCTTTTCTGGCCACTCTGTTTTTCAAGTCTCAGTCTGTTTTTAACTCCTACAACTGATCTTAATTAAAAGGCCAACAAGCAAGCTTTTACTCCTGATTCTCATTGTTGATCTGGGTAAAGGCAGTCAGCAGCATACCCCTTGCAGCTGCACGGCCCTGAAATCTCTGCTAGGATTACTGGCCCATCACCTTTCAGCTCAGCCTCCCAAAAGAATCTCAGGACCTGGCCAGAATGTAGACAAGTCGTTTGGGGCCGTTGTGTTCTCCTGTCTAGTTCTCAGTAGCGGCCTGGCTTCCACCCAAAGCCTCACCTGGACAGCCTTGCCCGCCCACTCCTTTCCGCAGTGGTCTGAGTGCCCTCTGGAATTGCCCACTGTGCTCACAATGTTTGAGGCGCCTGGCTTTTCAGACTTTTCTAATTTGTAAGCCAGTACCAAAGGCTGCTGAATCGTACTATCAGGTCCATACCAGGTCACTGTCACCAGACTGAACCCCAAAATTCCTGTTAGCCAATAACCAGGTGATCCCATCAACCACCCACAAGCTGCACATCCTCCCACTCACCACAGGGGGCGCTCCCGGCAGACTCCATCTGGTCTGATGCCACACTCGCACCAGCCCACTTTGGACTCGCTATAAACACCCACTGGCACCAGGACAGACCCAATTCTACCCTCATTTGGGAAAAGAAGGGCGGTACCCTGGCTCCTCAAGTCTCCCCTTGCTGTGAAAAGCTCTGATGACAACACGCACACCAAATCCCCCAATAACCCAGACCTGCCTGGGGAGAAGGTACCTGTAGAGCAGGAACTCCTCCACTCATTCATTGCCCATTCAATTAAGTGTCCTGCCCACTCCTACAACTATTATTTGCAGTTACCAAGTAAGAAGAGAACCTGCAGATTTGGTAACATGACTGCATTGCCAGTACCAGTTTTCTATGCTAGCTTTCTGTCCCTGTGACAAATACCTAAAATAACTTAGAAGTAAAAGGTCTATTTTAGCTGTTTCAGTCCACAGTGAGTTATCTCTTTTCTGGGGCTTGGAAGCAAAGGGACAAGGAATTTGGATCCCAGTCTCCCTTTTAGGAGAGACTGCAACCCCCAACAGCCACTTCCTAAAGGTCCCCAACAGCACCACCAGCAAAGGACCAAGCCTTCAACACATCAGTAACATTTAAAGCCGAACTCTTACTTTTCCTGTTTATTATAGAATGGCTTTAAAAAATTCTAAAAACAGACTAAAAAATTCCCTAACTCCCCCGTCTACAGGAGCCCATTTAACCCACAGTCCCGTGCTGCTGACCATCCTAAGGGAATTTCAAGCACATGGCTAAGGCTTGAAATCAATTGTCCTGAAACGTGAGCAGTTTGGAAGCTGGCAATCAGACCCGCGGCCTAAAGGAGGGTGGCAGGAACGTGCATATTTTTTAAAAACGAGGGCTAGGGTGTAGCTTGGGTAGAGCACATACTTGGCACACACAGGGGCCTGGTTTTACTCCCAGCACTGCAGAAAAAAATAAGTCCTCTTTGGGGCTAGGACCCAAATTAGCAGATGCCAGTGGATGGAGGTAAGGACCCAGCTTTAAGTGTAAGGCAAGGGCACCTTCACAGAATGAAGCCAGGCACTTTTCAGCAGGTCACGAATTGCCCTCCAAGGCGGGACCTGGCCCACTGGCCTACAGGGGGTTTTTCCGGACATCGATCATCCCTGGGCTGGCCCTTCGTGGCTCCCACCGCGGCTTGGCCAGGGGTCCAAAGTTCCAAGACAGGGTGGCCTCACCCACAGGTAGCACACGTCCCCCCAGGGACTCAGCTGCCTCCCGTGGCCTCAGCTCCTCAGGGGAGCACTGCTCCTCCCCGAACAGGCTTGAGCGCTTCCATGTCAGTGGTAATGGAGCATGGACCAAGTCACGCATCTCCTCCCGGGCACGGGGGGCACCATCGGGGAGCAGTGGCTGCCAGAGAAGCTCTGACGCGGTGGGCTGCAGCCCCTCGTCATGTCCAGGGCCCTGTCTGTTGTCCAGGCCGAGGCTCCTCCTTTCCCCACCTGACACCAAGAACAGCACGCCCTTGTCAGAAACAGAGGTAGCAACTGTCCCAAAGCCTAGCTTCCCATGCCAAATGAACAAGTAAGGGGGGGTCCTTAAGTGCTCCCCTCAAACCCTGGTGTCCCCCCACCCAGCAGCAGGGCAGGACCGGATGGTAAGGGCAGTGTTACCCCTGCTCTGGCCTGTGGCACTCCCCGCACTCAGCCTCTGCTTCAGCTCCTGGTTAAGCCACATGTGGCGGCCCAGTTCCTTCTCCAGAGCCTGGATCCGAGCCTCATATTGCCGCCTGCTGTCTGTGAAGCCCTCACCCAGGTGGTCTGGCATGGAGAGGGAGGGGAGTAGTGAGTGGCTGCAGGCAGGCGGGTGGCAGCCACCTGGCCCAGCCAGCCCAGTGCTTACCTCGGCCCTGCTGGAGGAGCAGCTGCACGCTCTGCTCGTGCTCCTTCTGCTGCCTGGTAAGCTGGCGGTCCATCTCCAGGCGCTGCCGTTCAAGGGCCACCTCCAGCCAGTACACCAGCCTCTGCTGCTCCTCCAGCTGCATCTCCAGCTCCGAGAAGGCGATCTGCTGCTGGTGCTGCTCCTCCCGGAGTGTCACTACCTGTGCCAAGGCCAGCAGGCTCAGCCTGCCACCCCAAACTGCCCCCACGAAACCCTCAGCTGGGGAAGCAAGCATGGGCCAAACGCATCACGAGAAATCACTGGGGCCTCTCCTGCCTCAGACGTCTTCTTTACTGTGCTCTAGGGAGTGGGTTCCAAATGACCAGAGCTAGTCCTATATATGGTGCCTGTGCTGTGTGCTGAAGGACGTTTAATGGAACCTCTGCCCCTACCCCTGCCATGATAACCAGAAGTAGCTCTCCACATACCCCTAGAGGCAAAACCATCCCCAAGAACTACTGCTGTGGGCAAAGGCCATCCTAAAGATTGCGATCAGGCAGAAACAGGAAGAGACTGGGTCTTATGTAGCATCTGCTCCCGAGAGCTGAGCCAGGCAGGACAAAGATGGCCCTAAAAAGCCCTTCTGGGAGGAAAATACTCCTGCCTGATGGAGCCTCAGAAGGCAGAGGCAGAGATGTGTGCCAACCTTGTCGAAATACTTGCAGAGCAGGGCTCTGGTCTCTGAGGATGAGAGGTAGCTGAGCTTGGCCATGAGGTTCATCTCGCACTGGGACAGGAGGGAGGCTGAGGCTCGCAGCACACGCTGGCGGCACGTGATGGCCTCATTCTTGTATTCGATGGCAGCATCCAGGGCCTCAATGGCCTCGTCCAACTGGAACAGCGTCCGCTCTTCCTGCAGGGACAGGAACATACGTGGAGAAACAGCATTGGCTTCCTGATACACAAAGTCCTGGACAGACATGCAAAAGTCAAAAGGCCGTCTTCTGCATCCCCTCCTGAGCATTAGGAGAAAATGCCCCTGCTCACCGTGGCAGCACAAGGGACACTTTGGTCACAGCCCCAGTAAGTTTATGCCGCCAGGGCTGGCTCTCTCTGCTCGGGGACAGTGCGCATGTATGGCCAGGAGGGATGCTACGCATGCTTCTGACACCCAGCCCCATGCCCAGAATAGAGATGTGCGAGCCTGTGGTCCAACACAGCACTAGTAGGGCAGGAGTCCAGGTTCTAGCCAGAAGGGAGCCTAGTTTGGAAAAGCCAGGCTGTGTCCCAGCTGAGGTGGTAGAGGCAGGGCCAGAAAGGGAGGCCAGCCCCACCACAGGGCCTCCTGCACAGGGGAACCTGCGTCTATAAGCAGCAAGGCCAGCACCCCAAGAACCAGGGTAGGGGCTGAGAGAGCAGATGAACAGACGGACAACAAGAACAGAGGGGTGACCTGAGTGTACCTCGGGCGACAGAAGGCTGCCTTGCCTCAGCTTGCTGTCAATCTCCAGGCGCTGCTTCAGCAGCGAATCCTTCTCCTGGCGCAGGGTGTCAATCTCCCCTCGGATCTGCTGCTGGTTCTGAGCGCTGCCCTGCCGCAGCTGCCCACTCTTCTCAGACAGCTCTTTCTCCAGGTGCTCCAGCCGGCTGGACACTCGCACAATGTCCTCATTCAAGGCCTGGGGCAGCAACATCAGGGGTTAGGGAAGGAGCAGGCATTGTCCCCGAAGTGGGAACACAAAGGGCCCAGGCTCCTCACTGTATGCTGAGGGGAACAGGAGTCCCTTTCTGGAGAAGCCCACAGTCCACCACTTACTCTGCAGGAGGCTTGGCTTAGCTCACAGCTCAGGGACCAGAGGACCCAGGGACCAGAGGACCCAGGGACCAGAGCACCTGGGAGGGAACCTCAGAGAAGGCCCAGAGGAAGAAGCAGATGGAAGAGGCCCTGATGGCCAGAAGGGACAACATGGACAAGGGCAAAGCTGGTGGGAGGGGTGTCACTGAGATGACTCAACCAGATGGTGTGTGATGGGACCACTAGAAATTCACGACCAAACCCCAAAAGCCCTGCCAGGAGCTGACCCAGGAGGAAGAGAGGTGCTAACGGCCAAGGGAAGTGATAGAAGCCCAGCAGCGCTCTTCTCCTCTCGGCCTTCAGCACACTCTGAGGCCAGGCATCCTGGTCTTAGTGCACTTGCAGCCCTAGAGGTGCCCGGAATGGACCAGGCTTGGGTCTGGGTTGAACATATTCCTTCCGTCCTTATAGCAACATTCCAACCCCCGACAGACAGTGGAGAACACAGGGTCAGAGGCTGAGCCTCCTATTCACCAGGAGTAAGAATGCCTGGGAGCTCAGGCCTGCCCACCCACCTTCGAAACTGGCAAGGTCACTTGTTAGATGCTCATGCCACTTCCTGAACCAGTTCCTCCTCGTGCTGCCTGCCCAGGCCCTGCATAGGTGGCTAATGGTGTAAAGTAAGTTGTGGGATGTCCCACATCTCACTACTTCATTAGCCACCCAAAGCTCTGCATTGTTTTTTGTGTTTTTTTGTGGTCTTTTTGAGACAGGGTTTCACCATGCAGTTCAGGCTGGCCTTGAATTCACTTTTTTTTTTTTTTTTTTTTTTTTGGTCTTTTTCCTTTTTATTGGTACCGGGGATTGAATTCACGACTTTCACGACTGCCTGTTTGCAAGGCAGGTGCTTATGCCGCTGAGCTAAATCCCCAGCCCCTCGAATTCACTTTGTAGCCCTGGCCGGCCTTGAACCTGCAGCGTTCTTCCGTCAGCCTCCTGAGTGCTGAGATTACAGGCATAAGCCACCACGCCCAGCTTACATTCTTGAGGATCCATGGGCTATGGTTTGGCAGCATGGAGTCTCACCTGTCCGGAACTCACCTGGCAAGGACATCACCTAGAGCAGTGATGGTGAACCTTTTGGAGCTTTCAATGATTCAAACAGCCCGCTATAGTACACGTGCCACAGGTTTACCACCACTGACCTACAAGTTCCACATCTGTCTAGACCTCAACTGGAAGATCCTCACCTGTGTGCGATACTCTCCTGGCAGAAGCTCAGCTGGCAGGGTTATCTGCAGGCACCTTACCCGGCAGGGCCTCACCTGGCTGGACCGCAGGCGCTTGCTCTCCAGCCCTGTCTTCTCCTGCATCAGGGCCTCCTTCTTGGCCAGGATGACCTCCCGCTTGTGCAGCTCCTCCCCCAGCTCCTCCAGCGCCCGCCGCTGCTGCAGCACCTTCTCCATCTCCTGGTCCAGCCACTTCTTCTGCTCCTCGATCTTCTGCGGAGCAGCGGGGAGCCAAGGAGGGGTCACAGTTCCCCCTCTGGAGGGCTGCCACCGAGGTCCCATGAGGAGACCCTGGGATCCCTGGCCACCAGCCAGGCCTTGCGCTTGGGCGCAGGCTTGGTCCACCCACCTGCTGCTGCTCCAGGCTGACCACAGCGCCATTGCTGCCGCTACGCCGCTTCCTCTGGAAAGCCGCAATTTCCTCTGTCTTGATCTTCAGGATCTTCTGCTGCCGCTCATGCTTCAGCTCCAGCTCCTGGTGAGGGAAGGCAAGGTGTGGACGAGGCCCAGTGACAGGGCTGTTCAGGGTGCCACATCCTTTCAGAGCCCACTCAGGGCAATGCTGTGACTGCCCTGTGATGTCCCCAGCTCTCCAGGCCCAGCAAACATAATCAGAACACCATTGGGGCTGGGGGTTTAGCTCAGCGGCATAAGCACCTGCCTTGCAAGCAGGCGGTCGTGAGTTCGATCCCCGGTACCGATAAAAATGAAAAAGACAAAAAAAAAAAAAAAAAAAAAAAAAGAACACCATTACGCGGTCATCTATGTACCCATCTCACTGTGTCTCCCCAGCCCTGTTGCCCATCTGCTCCCCATTTCACAAGAAAAAGCACTCAGCTACTCAAGCCACTTCCTAAGGTCCCTGGCTGTGCACAGCAGGAGCAGGGAAGCACCCACTTCGTCCCTGGCCACCTGGGTTCAGCCTCAAGGACAAGACAGAGGGGTTTCCAGCGGGAGCCTGACCTTGATCCCTGCGCTTGACCCCAGGCCTGACCTTGACCTGGTGCTGCCGTTTGTGCATTTCTGTCTCCAGCCGCCGCTTCTGCTCTGTCTCCTCACGCAGCCGCCGCTGCAGCTGGCCCTGCTGCTGCCGCATGAGCTGTACGTTCCTCTCCAGCTCCTGCAGTCGTTTCTCGCTCTGGGCTGACAGTGAGGCCAGCCGCTCCGTGGCCTGCTTCTTCTCCTTCAGCACCTGGAGCCCAACAGTGCCTGCTGAGCCATGCATGGTGCTGCTGCAAGCCCAGAACAGTGCCTGACATTCCCAAGGAGCACTGAGACCAACAAAGGTTGGATGGAGAGAGGAACATGTGACAGGATAAGTATTTGATAGACTAATACTAATAACCAGCTGGTGTGGTGGCACACACCTGAACTCAGGCCAGTAAGTTACATAGTGAGTTCAAGACCAGCCTGAACTACATAGTGAGACCATCTCAAAAAATTTTTTAAAAAAAGTAATACAACCAAATCCTAATATTAGGTCATCTCTAGTGCCCTCTGTGTATTAAAGCATCCTAACATGACTATGAAAAAGTGTCATTATCCCACTTTGCAGATTAAGAAACTGGGGAACAGAGGGGTCAAGGAGTTTGACCAAGCTGAGAAGTCAGGAAGGAGCTGGCACCACTACCAGGAGCTGGGCTACCATGGCTGAGCATGCCACTGTGGACTTGGGGCCCAAGACCACTTGTCCTGCTTCCAGGCACCCCGATTAGGAGGGCACAGCCACCCACCCCTATCCAAGGCCCCTACACAGACCTGCACCTGGCTCTGGGCCGCAGCCACTCTCTTGCGGAACTCCTGGAGCCGGGACCGCTCGCCAGCATCCTGGGGCTCTCTGCCCTCGAGCTCCCTCAGCTGCCTCTGGCCCTCACTTAGCTCGGCCCGTACCCGCTCCGCCTCCTGCTCCAGCTCCCGGATGCGCTGGCTGTGCTGGCGGTTCAGGGCCTGGGCCGCCTTCCCTGGAAGACACAGGGACCACAGGGCACAGGCAGTCCCTCTCCCGAGGGGGTCTCCCATGGCTCTGCCCAAGGAGGTCCCTCCAAGGGCCTGCTGGCCATGAACACCTGGGTTTCACCAGCCTCCCCACCAACAGCACTGTGACCAGTTAACCCGGTACACAGCAGATAAACGTATCATTGAATTTGCATATAATTAAGCATCTAGGACTTCTGCTTATAAGGAATAATGCAAAACAGAAGAACGAGTTATATGACAGCCTGAGAAAACAGGCAAATGCAAGACGGAGGTCTGGCACAGCCTGCGAGGTGAGTGAGCAAGTGAGAGGCTGGGACCGCACAGCGCTGAGGAGCAGTGCACCCAGCGCGCCCAGCACGCCCTGCAAACCAATTGCAAGGCTGAATCGAGCCCAGGGTGCTTGGCCTCTGGGCAGGAAGGTGACCCAAGGATTCAGTGGGGAGTGTTTGCCTGGCATGTGCAAGGCCCTGGGTCCCACATCTCCAGCACAAAAAGGGAAAAGTTCTGTTAGCTAGGCTGAGGCCAAGTCAACAGTGTTGGAGAGGTGGCCATGAAAGGACCTGATAGCTGGAATCTGCTTCAAAATATATTAGCAAAGAACCGAGGGAAGAAGGGAACAAGTGTGCGAAGCCTGAATGGGGCTATCACGTGAGTCTTCTTCTTAGCCATTTGTTTGATAAAATAGATTTTGCAAATTGAATTTTATAACACATAAATTTACAACTATTAAAGAGGTTCAAAAGGTCACCACCTAAAATTGTCCCCAGGTCATTTGTTATTACCAGTAGTGGAGGTGGCATGATTTGGGGACACTGGGACCTTAGTCACACGCACTGTGTGCTCCTCAGCACTAGTTCTGGGCCCAGCATGACACCAAAAGCACAGCATGCCCCGGGGAAACAGTATGCACTGCTTTTCCTCAGAACCATGCCGGGTTCACAGACACCCTATGCAGTGTACTGCTAGCCCTGTTTTAGAGAAGAGAATGCTGAAGCACAAAAGGGCTGTGCTGTGCGCTCAGGGTCAGGGTCACCAGCTAGGGGAGGCTGACCTGGCTCTCCTTCGCCCCCACAGGACATCTGCCCCCCCGCCAAACACACACACACAGCGCGGCGTGGGCCGCTGTCTAAGCAGCTCAGGAGACATGGCAGTGGGAAAGCACCCTCACCTGTGCGGACCAGCTCACCGATGAGCTCCTCCTTCATGCGGATGTTGATGGCCAACTCCCGGATCTTCTGCTGGGCCTGAGCCAGCCGCCACTCAGAGGCTGTGGCACTGGGGGCCTGGCGGACCCGAGTCAGGGCTGTAAGAGGCACACCGTCAAGGTCACTCCTCCCCCAACCAAGAATAGGGGGCAGGAGCCACCAGCCCACGACCTGGGAGGGACTCCCTCTGCACTCTGCCCAGCTTACCTCTGGGCCCTGTGAGGGCAGTGTCTACCTCTTCCAGGTGGAGTTCTGGGCCCTTCCTCTCTGGGGGGCTCCCCGACCGCACCTCTGTCCTCAGGGTGCAATTGCTGATCCCATTTCTACAGGGCAGAACAGGAGTATATTGTGTCCCACCCCACCCCAGCCTGGCTCCCCGGGGCACTGTGACCCCAGGATGTAAGTCTGGCAGAACAGAGGCCAGGGTCAGCTGGTGAGGGCACCACACCCTGAGTTTGAAGCCCCTGTCCTGCTTTCCCTCAAGGGCCACATAACTGAGAGCACCTGACACCCGAGGCCTCCCCCACCTGCCCAACTCGGGTTAGTCCCAGGCAGCTCAAGCAGGGCCCCCTCACCTTCGGAGGTGCAAAGTCCTCCTGGGCGCCTCCCCTTCCTCCTCTTCCTCCTCCGATGCAGCCGAGGAGCCACTTCCTAGCCTGTCCGCCTCAGCCAGCACCTCCACTCCAGCCTCCCTGCCATCTGTCACCTGCTAGGGGAGCATCAGGTCTCAAGACAGGATTGTCCACAGGCACCTCCGCGAGCCACTTCCCATCCCAAGTCTGTCCTGTGGTGGTTCCTGCCCTACACACCCTCTTCACACCAACCTCCCCTCCAGGGCTCCCCTTGGAAATCCAGCTCCAGCAGCCACTAGGAAGCTACCTCAACCTCCAGCTGGGACACCAGCTGTCCCCTCCACTGTTTCCTCCCCTATTCCAGCTTCCTGGCACCTAGGGCTGCTCAAGTGACAACTTGCCCTTTCTAGCTTGTAGATAGGTCAGCCCCACCCAAGTCCTACCTCACCAGTAATGTCCTGACAGAAAGGTGGGAACTGAACAGACATCCCGGGGCCCCTCAGACCTTAGAGCTATGATGACCTAGAACTGCGATACAGGACAGGAACAGACTTTGTCTAAAAGGTCCCAAGTATCAGAACTACAAGCAAGAGACCAAGAGAGCAGGGTTGGCTTCATGGGCGATCAGCACTCTGTCTCCAAGAGAGAACAAGCTACCTCCTGTCACCTCCTCACTCAGAAATCTCCTGCTACCCCACGGAGGTGCAATGGCACTGCATTCTTCTGAGAAAGCCCACAGTCACCTACATCTTGGTCTCCTCAAGACACCTGAAACAGGCATCTTCTATCTCACAGCTGGTGCCACAGAGACACAGCTGAGGAACCCTTGCTGGAGCCTGACCAGTCCAATGGTGCCCAGCAGCCACCCAGCCTCACCCCTACTTACCTCCCCCTGCTGCTCAGAGCAAACTTCATCTCCAGGGAGGCAGGAAGGAAGCACCATGCCTAGCACATGGCCACGAGCACCAGCCAGGGGTGCTGTGTGAGGCCTTGGCACAAAAGGCCCAGAAGGCAGGCCCTCCAGGAGCCCGGGGCCCCCCCAGCCGGGCCGCACCAGCTCCAGCCGCAGCCGCAACTCCACCATCTCCTCCTGCTGCTCCCTCAGCCGGTCACTCTGCAAGGCACAGCCAGGTCCTGGTAGACAGGCATGCCAGGCATGCCGGCCAGCCAGGGGGTGCAAGAAACCAGGCCTGAGCCTGGGAGCACCTGGCCTCCAGGATGAAACCTGAGCACAGCCCAGCATCCCAGGCCACTTGGTCCATCCCGGTGCCCACACACTGCACTGGTTCAGGCTCAACTGGCCCATCACACATCCCCATCAGCACCAGACACCTGCAGAGTCACCTGGCTCCACGGTGGAATCCTGCCCACTGCTCAGGTCCCAGCTCCGATCCAGCAAGGATATGGCACAGTCACCCACACCACCTAATCCTTGCTCCTGGTGTGTTCCCTGGCTCCCTACTGCTCTCTACACACCATTCCCAGGTCCCCTCTCTAGCCACCCGGCTCTCACCCTGGGACACCTGCCAGATCCGCCCTCTGCTCTCTGAGCAGCCCAGCCCCACCTGCAGCTTGTACTGCTCCATGGCATCCTCCAGCGCTGCCAGGAAGTCTCGGTTTTCTTCCTCCAGCCGGGCCACCTGGCTCTGAAGAGCCAGGAGCTGCGGTGTACCACCATCTTCCTGGGGAGCATTGGGGTGGGGTGGGAGGCTGTCTTGCAAGGCTCTGGTGGGCCCGCCCGACCCCACTGGCCTGCAGTTCTCTTTAACATCTTTTCATTAATATCACTATCATGCTAGGTATTTTGTTACCCCTCCGGCCCTGACAACACCCCAGGACACTAAGCTTATCTCTATTTCAGACTAGCCCCGCAAATCTTAGAAAGTGACCACGGCCATCAGAAGTGCCTAAATCTCCAGTGTGCTCTGCTAAGGAACAGGAGACAGGGGCACAACTGGCTGGCTTAATACCCTCTCCCCTGGCCCACCCACAGCCCCCCGCCCTCGGCCACCTTTTGCCCTCCAGTCCCCTGCGCCGCCTGGTCCTCGCTGGAGGTGCTCTCGATGCCACTGTCTGGTCCTGAGGCGGAGCTCAGGACGCTGCGCTCGCCCTCCACCGCGCACAGCCAGTCGTGCACCTTGCGCGCGGCCGCATCCGGCAGCCCAGGCTCCGCCTGCAGTTCGCGCAGGAGGCTGTAGGCGGCGCTAGTACGTGCTCGGTAGCGCGCACACTCGGTGCCCAGACGTGCGCCAGAGCAGATGGCAGCAGGGCCGGGGACACGCCGAGCGCGGTGGATAATCCTCGTCTCTGAGCGGTGCCGCGGCGGCCCTCGAGTCCCGGCAGTCGCCTCCTCGGGCGCACGCTCGGCTTCGGGCCGCCAGTTGACCGTGGCGCGGTTGCGGATGTTCTGTGCGCGGCTGGCGTAGTTGAGGGTGTTAAGGGTCTCATCGAAGTCGGAGGAGGAGGGGCTGACACAGGCGATCATCACCGTCTTGGCGTTCCCGCCTAGTGAGTCCTTAAGGATCCTAAGGGCCCGAAGGCAAGGGTGTCAGGGTCCCAGCACCAGGCCTGGCCTAAGGGCCAAACCTAAAAGGTTCCTGGCTGGATGTAGTGGCCCATGCCAATAATCCCAGCACTTTCAGAGGCTGAGGCAGGAGGATCACTACAAATTCGAGTCAGCCAGGGCTACACAGTGAATTCAAGACCAAGCTGAACTACACATCGAGACTCTGTCTCAAAAATAAACACATAATCAACGGCCGAGGCTGTGGATCAGTGTGAAGGGCCTGGGTTCAACGCCCAGCACAGTGGCAGGGCTGGGGGTGGGGAGATCTGCATATGGCTTCTTGTGCCACAGACCTGGGACAGCACAGGCCAGTGCACCCCAGAATTCAGGAAAAACCCACCCTACTGGCAAACTCAAAAGCCACCACCCTTAGGCAAGAAGGCTGGACCAGCCACCTGGTGATCTTGGAGTCGCGGTAGGGGATGTGGCTTCCTCGGCGCTGGGGGTCCCCTAGGGCGCTGATGACGTTGCTGAGCGCCAGCAGGCTGCTGTTGATCTGGATGCTCTCCTTGAGCCGCTCGCCAGTGCTGCCCGTCTTGAGGACCCTTTCTGAGCCCGCCAGGTCCACAAAGTGGAACTTAGAGACAAGCAGCTGGCCCACGGCTGGTCGGGGCAGGCGGCTAGGAGCTCGGCCCCGCTGCTCCAGGGTCACAGTGAAGACCGTGTGGGAGCGGCTAGAGAGGCGGTTCAGGTGTGTGGCGCCTGTGTGCCGCGCTGCGTTGCCCATCTCCAAAAGGCTCAGCACCTCGTCCAGGCCCTCCACGTCCACCTCCTTCACCCCACACAGCACTGTGGGCACAGAGGGCAGGGGCAGCCTGGCATGACCAGCCACGGAGGCTGACCTAGCAGGACTGCCCCTGCCTGCTTTTTGGGATCCAAGGGTCCTTACCCATGCCCAGGCAACCTGCCCATCCTACTTTAGCCTTGGGGCCTCTAGGGTCTCCCATGCCCACTTTAATGCCTCTCCCTCTGCACACAGAAGCACACACTGAGCATGCTGGAGGTTGGGAAGACAAGCAGGCCATCTGGGGCTTGGTTTCCCTGGGAGGTGCAGTGCCCACAGAGAACAGCCACCCTCTGTGAGCAGATAAGGCCTCCTCAAGCCAGGTGCCCCACCCACTCCCTGAACGGGTGACCCCCAGATTCCTCACCAACATTCCCACGATCGTCCTCCCGCAGCTGGATGTCCCGGCTGGCAGTGCCCACCTCAAGCAGGTCCCGAAATTCCTCCTTGTACACTTCCAGATAGGACACATGCACCAGGCAGTCCAGCAGGTCATTCTCGTCAATCAGCTTGAAGGCCTCGGCCATGGCCCTTGGAATGATGCCCTGCTCATCCTCGTGCAGGGAGGCTGAGGAGACACCACAGGCCTCTGCCACCATGCCTTCAGCTAGATGTGGCCCAAGGCCCCTAGGCTCCTGCCGGCAGATGGCAGTGGGGCTCCCACGTGGAGAAAACGGTGGCAGAGGACTAGATTGGAGAGATGCCCTGAGTTGGGCATTTTCCAAGACAGACAGGAAAAAGCAAAGAGTTGGAAGCAACCTCTCCTGCTTAATCACCTTTTATGATGTGAGCATTCCCACCATTCCATCCCTGAGACCTGAAAGATTTGAACCCTTGGCTTGATTTCACCCCAGCACAGGGAATTTCCTGTCCAGAAAATGTTCACTTCTCACCTTCAGCAGGGAAAGCCAGGCTAGAAATCTAGAAAAACACCAAGGCCCCTCAAAATGGCACAGGCGAACATTCCAGGTGACTCACCCACACTGGCCTCCCCTATGGTATACGTCTTCCCGGAGCCTGTCTGACCATATGCGAAGACGGTAGCATTGAAGCCCTCAAAGAAAGCCTCCAGGAGGGGCTGCACACAGGCCTGGTACACAGCTTCCTGCCCGGCGTCCTCTGCCAGCACCACATGGAAATCAAAGTGGCGGTCCCGCCCCAGGGTGACTCGACCCCTCTTGGGGTCCACCTGCAGGCAGCTCTGATGGCCATGCAACAGCTCCTTGGGAAGCAGAGGGCGGACACGCAGGGCCACCCTCACAGGAGCTTCCTCAGCCCCTGGTGGCCTCTGGGCCTCCAGCCCCATGCTGAGGGAGGTCGCCTCCAGGACCTGCAGAGAGAAGAAAGGCTCTGCTACAGGCACCCAAAGGGGCTAGACTTCCCCTGCAGGTGACCTAGAGCCAGATCACACAGCTCCTGGTCTCGGTGAAGTAGGTTGGGGGACTCAACGCCCAGAGACCCCTATGCCCAACCTGGTGCCTGAATGTTGTGAGAACCATGGTGCAGTCTTACACCATAACAGCTCATGGCTCACTTCACAGCAAAATAAGACCCTGACTGCTTTGCTTAGAACTCAGGGGCTTCTGTATTCCTGCTGTACCCTCCCCTGTGACATTTCCTAAAGCAGCAATATACACAACACCACAACATACCATGAAATGCCTTTCCCCACCACCCACTGAGTTTCTCAGTCTGTCTTGTCTCTGTCCCATCACCACAAACCTGGCTCCGTCTCACGTTGTAGAAGGCAAACAGATCCTTCAAGACCAAACACCACCAAATCCTACCCATTCCATCTCCTAAATTTCTCCCAAGTGCACCTGCTGCTCCCCATCCTGTAGCCCAGTTCTGCTCTGGCTACTGACATTTTGATGGGAAGACTTTGGCCAGGTTCCCTCCACCCACTCCAACACAGCAGCCAGGGGCATCTTTTAAAAACGCAAATGCAAACTCCTGCTTACGGCCACCCCAACAGGCTCCTTGCTGACTCAAAACCTTAAGAGAAAAACATGATGGGGGCGGGGGGGATAAGCAAGTCTTAAAACAGCGACTGCCACCTCCATTGCACCTCTAGGACCCCTGGTCTTTCCTCCCCTCTGACCCCTAACGTTGGGTATTACCCAGATGTCCACATCCCTCAGCTCTTAGGCCAGAGAAACTCCTCGACTCTGTTCCCACCACCACCACTACCACCACCGACACACGGTCCCTTGGGCTGCCCCATCATCAACTGACCACACCAATGCGACTGCCTGGTTACCCACTGACCACTCCATCCTCCGTACTAGGAGCTGGAAGGCACCTTTGTTCTCTCTCACCAGCACAAGGTCCAACAGCGCCCAAAAAATAGCGATGAATAATCTTCATCCAAGGTATTATACCCACCCACCCTCGCCTTACAGCATTTCCAGGCCCCAGTCCCGCCACAGCACTTTTCCCACTCTGACACCGGGACGGCCAGGGTGTTTGCACCAAGTAACATTCCTACTCCACCGCCCTTGCTTTTGAGACAAGGTCTCACTAAATCGCTATGTCGTGCAGGCTGCGCTTGAACTTGCCATCCTCCTGCCTCAGCCTCCCAAAGGGCTACGATTCCAGGCATGAGCCACCACGCCCGGCAAATACGGTATTATTTACAGTCGCGCCTCTTGGCACGTGTCACTTTTCATTCTTTCAATCACCAGGTCCCTGGTGGGTGCCAGCCCCTGGCTCACAGCGATAACTCTGCCTCGCACTTCTGGAGTCCGACGCCCACCGAGGGCCCAGACAACGCCGCCCAGTGATAGTGGCCCGGGGTAGGGGGTCCCAAGGCAGAGGCGGCGGGCGCGGGACGGGAGCACTCGGGTAAGACGATCACAGGGAGTCCCGCCGCCCGCTCCCGTCCAGGCCCGCGAGGCCGGGCGCAGCGCGCACATCCAGGGACTGGAGCGCCGCTTTCCGGAGCAGGAGCAGGACCCGGGTACCTCGCGCCGGCCAGGATCCCAGCCCGGAGCCGCGCGCCCAGGCCCAGCTCGGGGAGCGAGCAACCTCCTAGGCCATGCCCTCGCCCCCCACCGGCCGAGTCCATACCCACCTGCCCCAGGAGAGCGCAGGCCGGGCCCAGCAGTCAGGCACTAAGTCCTAGCGCGGCGCGGCCCGATGCCGTCACCGGGACCCTCGGCCCCCAAACACCCCTCCCGCAGCCCGCAACTCCGCCCGCTCGGGCACTGGGGGCGGAGGGACAGAAGAGGAGCCTAGCGGCGCCTGGAGCCTACGCGGACTGGGCGGGGCCCGGGCGGTGGGAGGGGCGGGGCCCGGGCGGTGGGTGGGCGGGGCCCGGGGGCGGGGCTGCGGAAGGAGCCGGCGTCCGCTGGACCACATTTCGTGGTTTCCTAGAAGTCAAGTCGCCAGCTCTCCGCTCAGAATCCCTTCTTCATCCAGCTCTGCTTTCCGTTCCGCATGCCAAGTCGTCTTCCGTGGAGAAGAAAAACAAGCCAACCGAAACGTCCACCTCCCCACATTAGACAATACTTCCTCACTTCAAGAATAATTTCTTGGAATTCTAGCATTTCTGAATGTACATTGCATTTTACAGTCGTGATCAAGGAAAACTTGTCAGCAGGAGGCGCGGGAAAGTGGTACAGCGGTGTCCGCGTGCAGCCCGTGAGGTGGTAGCCTCTTCTCTGTGACAGCGACGGAATTGTGTTTGTGAAGGGAGCACCGGGTGCGGCTGGATTTTAGTTAAACCTCAAAATAGGGCTGGAGCTGCAGCTCAGTGATGAGAGCTTGACTAGCACGCCAAAAGCTCTGCCTTCATCACCAGCACCTCGAAAGAAAGAGCGCGCGAGACAGGCAGAAGAGAAACATTCTAGAAACGTATATATCACTTAAATATCACTAGAGACACTGAGCCCCAACGCAATGCAGAAATTTAGCGTGCACATACAATAGTAGAAGATCCCAGGTCACAAACAGGCAGCACAATAAAAGCTACAAAAACTGCCAGCGTGCATTACATAGATCTATGGCACGAAATCCTCAGCCTCAAGCAGCAGAAAGCACAATTTGAAAAGAGCTGGGAGGAGGAGGCCGAAGATGCCCGCCCCACGGTGGGCGGAGTCAGGTGCCACGTTACCAAAGACCTGGGTCCGCCCACGCTCCTTCCGGCCGGCGTGGGCAGGCACAAGACGTCCAGAGGAGGGATCTCAGAAACATCCAGGGGAGGGAATCAGGATCAAGGGATCTTTACCTACCTACTGCTTTCCTTCGCATCTCACACTACGCGGTTTAAACCTGTTCGGCTGAGCTAATCACCAGCAAAGGGTTGGCATCTCTGGGAATGGTTTACTGCCCCTAAGCAGAAACACATGGAGCCTGGGATGCCATCCACAGTCACATCCAAGAATCCCGTCCTAGACAAGGCTGGTCCAACTGATTCGGGGATCCTGAGGACTGTCATTCAGGTACCCTACGTCTGTATTAGAAGCTGCAGAAGCGGTGGCCCTTCCTACAATGAATAGAATTCACTTGAGGTTAAACAAGAGTGCAAGCAGACTGGACAAGGTGTCTCATGCCTGTTATCCCAGCACTTAGGAGGCTGAGGCAGGAGGATCACTATGAGTTTGAAGCCAACCTGTGTTTCAAAGTGTGTTCAAGGCTAGTTCACTACACAGTGAAGCTCTGTGTCAAAAAGCAAAATAAAAAGAGAGAGATAGAGGGAGGGAGAGGGAGAGAGAGGGAGCTATACTTGGGAAATGTAGATGCAAACCCATTGCTGTCTGACACACTAAGAATTACAATGTTGGCACCAATATTCTCAGCCTGAACAGGAAGGGCACAGAGCCTCCTGCCAACAGGAGGACCAAATAGATTCATTCCTTTCGAGTCTCAGAGTAATGAAACAATGCTAAACTTGGATTTTAAAATTTTTTTATTTAATTTTCTTTTCTGGAGACAGGACCTTCCTATGCAGTTCAAACTGGCCTTGAACCCACTGTGTAGCCAAGGCTGAACTCAAACTCATGGCAATCCTTCTCTTTCAGCCTCCCAGAGCACCACCACGCCTGGCAAAACTTGGATCTTTATCTGCATAAATGTAATAAACCATTATAGTGAAAAAATGCCACACATTTCAGGAGTTATGATTAAAATTATAATTATATTTGTTGGTAAGGAAAAATCTAAAAAACCCCTCTAGATTCATTTGCTCTTCTTTCCCTGCAACCCTGGGAACTGAATCCAGGGCTTCCTCCATGCTAGGTAAACACTGGGACTGAGCTACAACATTGGCCCTTTCTATTACTTCAAGGCAGGGTCTCTCTTATTCAGCCTCAAGCTTACAGTCCTCCCACCTCAGGCTGCTGAATAGCTGGCACTGCAGGTGTGTGCCACCATGCTCAGGTTTTCCTTCTTCCTGATTGACTTAAAAATCACTAATTTTGGCTGAGTGTGGTGGCATGTGCCCAACACTTAGGAGGCTGAGGCAGGAGGATCGCTGTGAGCTCGAGGTCAGCCTAGGTTACCTGGTGAGTTTAAGACCAGTTTGAAGTACTTAGGGAGACTCTGTCTCAAGCAAAACTAAACTAAACTAAACTACATTTAAAAATCAAACAACCAAACAGGAACACCAGACATGAAAGGAGGGAAAAGAAATAGCACCAGAGTTCCTGGATAATCTCAGCCTGTTCCCGGAAAAGCATCAATATTAGCGAGGCTCTCTCCTTCATCATTGCTATCCTCGATTCTCTAGAATCGAAGCTGCCTTGTGAGCGAACTTCCCTCCTCCCCGTTCTTCTGCCAGGAACCACAGCCTGTCTTCTGCCCCAGCACTTGTCTGTGAGACGTGGTTTTCCTGTGGGCTCAGCCTCCAGACCTGATTTCGGTGACACAATTATAGTAACTAAATTGTAGAGAAAATCACAGCTTGTATGTGACCGTAAACTTTTTAAAGAATTTTGTGGAGTTCCAATCTGCCGGAACTATCACTATGAATTCAGGACTCTAGAAGCACGTTTCCTAGCTCTTGCCGTGGATAAATACCGCATTCATGTTCATCACCAACACCCACGTGAGACTATCTAGCCCGTACCCCCAAGTTCTGGTCTTTGTTTCTATTCCCCATTCAAAGTGGTGGTTCCGAGCCAGGTGTGATGGCTCACACGTGTAATCCCAGCACTCAGGAGGCAGAAGGATTGTTTCAAGTTCAAGCCTGGGCTACAAAGTAAGCTCAAAGCCAGCATGAACTGCATAGCAAGACCCTGTCTCAAAAAGACAAAAGAAAAAAGAAAAAACCACAAAGTGGTGGTTCCACATTTTGGGTCAAAAACTGGATTTTATTTGCTGGGGGGTTCAAGATATTTAGATGATTCTCGCCTCCCCCCGTACTACAGATTGAGCCCAGAGTCTTTGCACTGAGCTATATTCTCAGCTCATTTTTACTTTTTTCCTCCTTTTTATTTTGAAACAGGCTCTCACTATATTGCTGTTTCATGGCCTAGGCTTGAATTTGCAGTGCTCCTGTCTCATCCTCCCAAGTACCTGAGATGACAAGAGTGTACCTTGTGCCCAACGAGATGCTTTTAAAATGTGTGTCACAGGTGAGGAAAGACAAAGATCTCAACCAGCCAACTTGTGAACATTAAAAGAGCAAAGAACAATCGTGAATAATTGAAATAAGTTGAGTATGTAGAAATCCCTTTTATGGAATTTGGTGAGCTGATTTTATTACCTGTATGGAAAAAGTAGAGCCCAGAAGTAGCAAAGACTTCCTGGGGGGGGATGCCCAAACAGAGAGGAAAACATATTTGAAACTATTGTTTTTGTTTTGTTTGGGTTTTTTCTTTTTTATCGGTACCAGGTATCAAACTCACGAACAACTGCTTGCAAGGCAGGTGCTTATGCAGCTGAGCTAAACCCCCAGCCCTGAAACTATTATGTTAACACCGTGGGAACAGACAGGATCCGTGCCCGGAAGCTAGGTTTATGGCAGAGCTGGAGGGCAGATGAGTGTCGATCAGACTTCCAAAACACCAGGCAGAACCTCATGTGTTAACTCCAGCTAGGTATGCAAAAGCATTACCCAGGCACCATACAGCAAGTCAGAAGCTCCCAGTTGACTCTCAAGAGAATTCCTATCACTTTCTGCATATTAAATTAGAGCAAAATTAAAAACTTAAGCAATTACGAAGTACATAGGACAATTAGTTTCTCATATGGGTAAAAAAATTGCATTCCCTTTCTTAAATTATTTCAAAAAATTAAATATAGAAAATGAAATAAAATATTAGAAAAATACAAGGGAATCACATGATAACTTCATGATTAGGAAAAGTTTTTAAAGCATAACTCAAAATAACAAAGCATGGAAATGATAATTCCACTAAATTAAAACCAAAAACCTGTAATCCCAGCACTTGGGAGGCTGAGGCAGGAGGATCTCCATGAGTTCAAGGACAACCTGGGCTACATAGTGAGTTTAAGGCCAGCCTGACCTGCACAATGAGACCTTGTCTTTAAATAAAAAATAAAAAAAATAAAAACAACTAAGAACCATTTATTTAAAGAAAGTGTGAAAGAAAAGAAAAACTATAAGCTAGAAAAATATGTGATGTGAATAGTGAATAAAAATTATTATCCGTTATCAAATAGAAGAAAAATATAAAGAGCTTTTCTCACTAAGTCACCCAGGCTGGGCTTGCACGTGCCTCAGCTTCCCAGTGCTGATTTTAAAGCCCTGTACCACCAGGCCCAGTGCACATAACCGTAAACATATGGAAAGGACTCAACTATACATTTACAGAGTGGTGTGGCAGAAGTTGTAAGTTGCCCCTTCCCCTGAGGTCTGCTTTCCCTCCACTGAGGACTCCTGATTTTTAACTGGTTGCAAACCATTGCAAATAGAAGCTGTATTTCCCAAACCTCTTTTCAGCTAGGAGGGGCTGTGTGACTAACTTCTTTCCAATAACTTATAAGCAGAAGTGTGACTGAGCTGGAGATGCATTTGTAAGCTGCAGTCGACGGTGTTATGGTTTATATCTAGATGTCCTCCAAAGCCTCGTATGATCTTGGGGATGTTACAGTCCAGTGTGAGTTTATAGCTCAGGGTGTTGATAGGAGGTGGTCGCAGGGGTGTGAGCTGGAAGGTGGGTCTGCTCCCCTGTTCTTTTCTGTCTTCCTGTTCCTGGCTGCCCTGACTTGAGCAGCTTTCCTGTGCCAGGCCCTGCTTTCTTGCTTCCAAACTGTCAACCATGGACAGAAACAAGAGCCAAAACAAACCTTCTTCAAGTTGTAGGTGTTGGGTGTTGTGTTCCAGCAGTGAGAAAGTAACAAAGACAGGACAGGAGGTGTTTCTCTGGCAAGGGACTCTGGGCCTTCTGGCGTGAGATAGAGCAGCTTCCCTAGGGCCCAAGCTACCAAATATACCAAGTGTGAACTTGACCGAGAAGGCTCATTGCACAGTGACGGCTCCTGGCTCAAAGTTCTCCACTGGGCCTACAGCCAAGGAAGCCAGTGTCTGCCATGTAAGGAGCCACTTTGTCCTTTGCTCTGGAAAAATGCTCTAAAATACCAAGGACCTGGCTCGGAGCCAAAAAGTGACTTTCACGATGTACTGTTATATTCCATATACTGGCCCCAATGCCCCTGCTGAGGTCTGGGGCTGGGGGAGGATTCAGGCCTGGCCAGGAGGGGTGTAACCTGCTCAGCCCTGTCCAGGTCCCAGCACCCATGGGTGCTGATAGGGCAACGTTTCTGCCTGCCGGAGCACAGCTTAGTGAGAGCAGTCATGGAACTGTGGAGAAGTGGGTATGTGACTTCTGGAGCCCCAGGAGGGTGCCCCAGAGGGAAGCAGTGGGTGCTTCCCTCTGCATTCACAGACCTGACAGTATTGTCCCAGCAGCTGCTGGGGAGCCCAGCCAGGGCTGGGCAGGGCTCTCTTTACAGCCGAGTCTCATCAGCTTCTGAGGACCCCCCTGCCAGCTCCTCATCCCCACTCTCAGGGAACTTCTGGGCGTAGTGAGTACAGTGGGTGGTGCTTGTGTCCTCATATATGTGTCCAGCAGCCTCCCACGTGGCTGTTGCTGACACCCTCAGACCCTAAACCATGCATTAAAGCCTGGAACTCATTGCATCCATGATTTGCCAAGACCCCAGCATCAGTTTCAGGGAACTGGGGTTTCAGGTGTGCAACAGAGTGGCAGCCAAGAGGGTACTCATGTGTTAAAGGGGGATCTAGGAGGCACAAGTGTGTATGTAGATGTGTAAAAGGGATGATAGATGTGTCATAACTATCTGTGCAGATGAAAACAGCTAGAAAAATAGGGTTTGGTTTGCAGGGCTACTTGGCCTTCTTGCCCAATATTTAAAATGCACACAGTCTCACCCAGCACAATTACAGTTTACCCGTCAATATAGCCATTCATGCACACGAGACTTTTTACTCTGTGGTGCTGAGGATGGAACCCAGATTTTGCACATGCTAAGCACACTCACTATCATTGAGCTACAGCCTTACATGAGACATTTTTTATAAGAACATTTATTATAGCACTGTAGCATAATGATTGGGAACAACCTAAAAGTCCTTCATTAGAGAGCTGGTTAAATTAAAGCATGATACAAGCATATGGGGAACTTACCATTAAAAAGAATGAGTGGGTTTACAATCCTGGTAAAGAGAGGGGTGTGTGTGTGTGTGTGTGTGTGTGTGTGCACTGAGAACTGAACCCAGGGCCTTACACTAAGCTACATCCTTAGCCCTTTTCACTTTTTTGAGACAAGATCTCACCAAATCACCAGACTGGGCTTGAACCCCTGATCTTGCTGCCTTAGCCTCCCAGAGTGCTGAGATTACAGGCATGTACTATTATGCCTGGCCCTAAGGTGTATTGTTAACTGAGAAAGACAGAGTGCACCATCCCACAGCCTGGGTACACTGCAGTGAACATATATGCAAGTGCTTGTGCACACTCAGCCTGTACCCAGAGGTATACACCAGAGACTGACCATACCGTGCTTGTTCTTACAAAGGCCATCTGGAGAATTTAGAGAGGAAAACACACCTCTGCAATGTTTGAATTTTTAAATTCTGTTTATACATCTCCTAGATTTACCAAGTATTGACATTTCCAAAAAGAGGACTTGGAATGAATAGCAGCTATGGGGTCTGTATCTATGATCTAGAGAATAGAGAGTACTGGGTGAAGATCATCACTGTCACCTCCTAGCATTGGGGGCACCCGCATTTAGAAGTGACCCTGCAAGTGGATATGCGACTGCCAACCAGAAGGTGGTGCCAACCCTGGGTTCGGCCCGCACAGGGTAGCGGTATTTCAAAAGTGACACTTAACACTACATAAATGCATAAGAGCTTTTGCACCTGGTGAGCCTTTCCAAGCGGTCTGTTGAGCGCCTAGGTTGCCAAGATCTCTGCGCTCAAGGCTAAAACTATCATTTGGCCAACAGTTTGGTTAAAAAACTAAGCGATCAAGCTAAGCAATAACTCCTATCCGGGGGTGGGGGGTGGGTGTGTAACATCAGTGCAAGCTGCTGAGCAGGGCAGGTCCCCAAAGAGATACTTTGGAAATGACGTGTGCCTGGGCAGCATGGTGGCCAGGCGGCTCGGGCTCCATGGGGACCCTCTAGAGGAGCCGCTTGGAAGCACGGCTTCTCGCTCAGGGAGCCGGCCCTGGCCTGGGGTAGCGCGCGGCTCAGCTTTTCTTGCGCAGCTGGTTGTACTGCGCTCGGCCCAGGATGGGTTCCATGACGCTGGGCCGGAAGAAGCTGTCGCTGACCCTGCGCGCCGGCTTCTCGCGGGGCGTCGCCAGGAAGCCGGGGCGCGGCGCAGCGGGAGTCTCCCCGGAGTCTCCCTGGTCTGGGCTGCGCGTGCCGCGCAGGCTTCCGCGGTGCTGCGCGGGGTGCGGCGCGGGCTCGGGGCTGGCGGGTTGCGGCCCGGACCCCTTGCGCTCCGCCTCCCAGCGCTGGGCTTCGGCCGGTGGGTTATCGATGTCCCGGAACTCGCTCTCGGGCTCCATCAACGACAGCCTGGGGAGCTGCGGACCCGGCAAGCGCGTTAGGGTCTCTACTTGGGCGTCGTTGCCACGCCAGGGACCCAGAGTGACCACGTGAGAGGACAGGCCAGGGTGTGGGACAGCGGGATGGACAGCCAGGGAGCACTCTGAGGTCTGGTAACTGATAGCCTGCAGGGCTTTGCCCCAGGGGCATTGGTGACTTTCCTGATGCTTCCCTGGGCTACAGCTGAGTGAGATCTTGGGCATGGTTTGGGCCAAGCTGGCTGCCACGGCCCCTGGGGTGCTCTTGGTGGGCGTGACTGAGTGGCCCACCCCTAGCCGGCTCTGGAGTGCCCCATACTCTGACCCACCCTTCTTGAGCCTGGGCAGTCTGAAATATGCTCTGGAAGGGGCCTAGAGACCTTCAAGGGGTGGCACCCGTGTCCCTTGGCCTTCTCCTGTTGATGACAAGTGATAGAACTGGGACTCAGCCAGCTGCTTGCTTGGAACCCTCCTCTCCACACCTGCCCAGGCAGGTCCTTCAGAAGCAGGTGAAAGGTGAGGGCTGAGCCACTGGAGTCCCCAGAGTTCCCCACCAGCAGGGTGCCCCCTGCCTCTGTGCTCTTGGGGCTGGGGAGATCCTAGTATGTCCAAGTGTTTTTCTGGGGCACTGAGGTTGGAGGAGGGTCTCCAGGGACTAGGGGGACATGGGGAACTGCAGCCCCTCAATCTGCGTTAGGCCCCCAAGGGAGAGGGAGGTGCCCAGGTGGACTCACCGGCACATAATGCACCACCGTGTCCACCACATTGTCAGTGACACCCTTCAGAGCATCCGACAGGGACATAGCCCGCCCCTTGATCGGGGAGGCAGCTGGGGCCTTTGTAAGGTGTAGCAGCCTCCCTGCCGTGCCCATCACAACCTTGGGTGCCCACATCATAGCCGAAATGCTGCCCTGGAGTGTCTTCTGCAGGGTGTTCACCACAGTGCCCAGAAGGCCTTGTGGGCGAGGCAGGGCCGCCACCTGAGGGCCAAAGCAAGGTCAGTACCCTGTAGCGATCTTCCTCCTGCCTTCTTCCCCCTAGCTAGGGGTAGGGTAGGGCTACAGGGTAGGGCACATGGATGCCAAGCCGATAGAACTGCAGCCCCAGCTCTGCCACTGTGTGGCCTTGGGCAAGTTACATTCCCTTTCTAAGCCAGGTTTTTGGTCTGCAAAATGGGAAGATCATCTCTGCCATCTCTACCCTGCTGAGGGTCAGCTGAGAGTGACCTGGAAATGCTTTGGGCTGGGAGTAGTGACCTTCATTTGCCTCTGCTTGTCACCCATCATGGGCCATGGGCCCCAAGCTCCCGGGCTCTCCCTCACCTCACTGAGCGTGTTCTCCTCAGCCGCTGAGTCCTCCTCCTCCTCTGACTCCTCACCCTCTGTGTCCGTCTGGTCATCGTGATCCTCATCCTGGGCAGCAGTGAGGTTGTGCAGCCAGGGCACTCGTACCTCACTCTGCCGTCGGGACACTACCTGCATGGCGGCCGATGCACCCCACTGGGCCAGGCTGCTCTGAGGGCGGGACAAAACAGCCACCACTTAGCAGCCCCTGCTGAAGGCCAGGACCCCAGCAGCTGGAGCTGCTCATCCCCAGACTTCTTAAAAAACTGTTGAGTGACAGTTTAGGATACAGGAGAGTAAACAGTTCTGTGAATTTTTGCAAGCATGCCACCGTGTAACAGATCAAAAACACCCCAGAGGAGCTTTGGGCCCCACTCAGTCCTGGCTCCTCCAGGAGTGAGCACAGTTCAGACCTCTATGACCATGCATTCATTTGTTTTTGTTTTTTTGTGGGGGGTTGGGGTAGGAAGGAACCCTCAGCTTTGCCATAACCAAACTGAGCATTCTGTTCCCAAGCTCACCCCAGCCCCAGGCTATTCTGGAGCTTCCTATAAATGGGTCACCCGTGTATTTGCTCATGAATGGCTTCTTTCATTCAGCAGGAAGCATGACTGGCTCCCTCTGCAGTTGCACGTGGAAGTCCCCTCAGCACTCCTTTGTGCAACCACCACCCAGCACCCCGCTCAGAGGGTGCCGTCCGCTGCACGGTCCCCAGCCTTGTCTAAGGATAAAGTGGGCATGGACATTCTTCACATGTCTTTGGGAGACATAAGGGTCATAAGGAGGGAGGGACGAAGGGAAGGAAGGAAAGAAAAAAGGAAGAAAGGAAGAGAGGAAAGAAGAAGAGAAAAAGAAAAAAGAAAAAAAGCTGAGGTTAGCCAGGTCTGGTGGTACATGCCTGTAGTCCCAGCCCTCAAGAGGCTGAGGCAGGAGGATCATGAGTTCAAGACCAGCCTGGGCTACATAGACCCTCTTTCCAAACAAGCAGGTATCCTCACTGCTGGGAGAGCCCATGTCAAGGACTCACTTGGGGGTTGAGGTGTCAGGGAGCGGTCAGGGGAAGATTAAGGAGACGGAAGTGGGCAGTGGGGCAGGACCACCCCAGCACCCCAGATTAGCCCTGTACTCCTCTTAAGGCCCCTTGTGCTTACAGCTAAAGTCCCAGCCCAGGTTAGAATGCTTCAGGGTTGCAGGGACCAGGGTGCGGGGGCTCAGGCGGGGTCCAGACTCTCACCAGGGGTGCCACTCCGGGGATCCACATGGCCAGGGAGTGGCCCTGCCTCAGGGCCCAGCCTGCGGTCTGCATGGCATGTTGGGAGAGGGTGTTGGCCAGGGTCCCCACTCTGCGCGTGAGGCTCGGCTTGGCCTTGGGAGGTTTCTGAATCCTCTGGTGTCTAGGAGCAGGGGCTGGATGGGGATGGGGGGGAAGAAGAGAAAGCAGTTCAGAGGTGATAGGTGCCACTCACTTTCCCTCAGACGAGATGGGGAAGGGACCAAGTGATCGTGGATCCCTCTGGAAATCTCATTGAGCTGTCCCTACTCTGGAGGCTGGAAAAGCCCTTGGCCAGCACGGCCAGGTGCATGGGGCCCCGCTGGGTACACAGGGTGGGTGTGTTGGCCGTGGTGCAGGTACCTGACCCCTCCTTGGCCGGAGGGAGGAGGAGCTCCACCACCTTCTCAATGCCGCTCAGGGCAAGATCGGCGCCCCCAGAGGCCAGCCGGCCAGCTCGGGTGTTGGCGGCATATTCTGCAGTCTCCTTGGCCACTTCCCAGGCCAGCTCGCAGCCAGCCAGTGTAGCCCCCAGGACCTTGTCTGAAGTGCTTGCGATGGGCACGCTGATGCTGTTGCGGGCACTGCGAAGGCGACTGGAGATGGTGCCCTTCAGCTCTGAGGCAATCTGGGGGTGGTGGGTGTAAGGAGTCAGCTGCAGGGGTCTCCGTGCAGACCAGGGAGACCCAAGGCCTCACTGAAAAGGCCTTAAGGACTGGCATTGGCATGCGGGCACCTGGGGTAAGCCAGGCTTCTGAGGTAAAGGACTCTCCCAAGCCCCATGCCAATCACCCAGACCTCCTGGCTTCTCTGCACCACACTGTCTGTCAAGGTGCTGTCCCTGTAGTGAGGACAGCCCCAAAGTCACCATGTGGCACACTGGTCCTGCTCCCCTGGTGCCACCTCCTCAGATTCCCATCCTGTGTCTTATATCCTCTCAGAACAAGGCTCCATCTGCATTTATACTGCTTGACAGTATAAATTCACTGCCACTTCCTACCAGTTCTGCACCAAAACAATCAGCCTTCCTCCTCCATAGCCGGGAGCTCCTCTGTGACAAAGACATTGTTGCCTTTTGTCCAAAAAACCAGGCATCTTTGGCTTTGAAGTCAAAATGCTCATTTGAGCCAGCGCACACTGGCCTGGTGCCCTGAGGTCTCCACTTGAGGCTGTGTGGCTGCCAGAAATCACTAGCTTTCTCCCCTGTGCAGTGGGGCAAGGAGCCCTCTCACAGGGGGTTGAAAGAGGATTAAGTGAGAGGGCTCAGGGAAGGCTCCCAGAATGGGCAGGGGGCACAGTCAATGAAATGGATAATGCCAGAGACTCAAGACTGAAGTTTATTCCCCCAAAGCACCTAATTTGGTCTTGCACCTTAGCCAACACCCAATCAAGATGTGGCCAGCGCAAGTGACTTGTTTGATCTCCTGGCCCATAGGCCTTGAATCTCGAGGACATGGGGTTCACTCTCAGGGCTCCAACGAATGTGCCCCATGATCTGAGGTGTCTACCCCCAGTGCAGACCCCAGAGCCCAGATCCCAGGGATGGGTATCAGGTAACTGTGGGACCCCACCCTCTGTTCCCCTGCTCTCCTGGAAACCCTGCCTGCCATAGGCGCTGACAGCCTCCCCAAGCTGGGGCAGTGTTTGCATGCAGTGGGGACAGTGACACCAGCAGCTCCTGTCCTCTTCCGGGAGGTAGTGACCACACAGCACAGGGGCATCAGAGAAGGGGGTGCTCACCCTTTCGGGAGGGTACTGCAGCGCTGGGATCTTTTCCTCCAGGTGGTCCAGGCCTCGGCAGGCCAGCTCATTGGCAGCTGTGACTGGAGAGGAGGGTCGTACTGGGTGAGCCCTGTCCCCACTGCAAGGACCAGCGGCGGCCTCTATGCCCAGGAAAGCACCCTGAAGCCCTCAGGTAACCAGCCCTGCTGCCTCCCAGGCAGGAAACCTGAGCCCAAAACCCTTTGCCATCTTTAGCCCCGGTCCACTCATAACTCCCTGAGGCCAGGGTCATTCCTGAACTACCCAGCTGCGGCTGCAGGCAGGTCACAGCCTAGCGGAGGGAGCAGGGAGCAACGAGACCATGTGAATCACCAAGGACATTGACCCCTCCTCCTCCACCTCCATTCCCACTGTGCAGGGCTCTGAGTAAGCACCGGAAAGAGAGAAGAGGGTGAGCAGGGTGCAGGTGGGAGGTAGGTGGCAATGGACCCCTGGGGCTGGCTAAAATGGGGCCAGGCCTAGTCCTGTTTAGTTTTAGGGTAACAAACTTCTAGCCACAAACTGTGAGGGCTCCAGATTGTCCATGGTTCTGGCCCAGAGCCTTCACACTGAGCTACATCCCCAGCCCCTTTCCTTCCCCTTCTTTCTTTCTTTCTTTCTTTCTTCTTCCTTTCTTTCTTTCTTTTTGAGACAGGGTCTCACTAAGTCACTAAGTTGACCAAAGTGGGCTGGAACTCACATTCTCCTGCTTCAGCCTCCCAGAATATTACAGGTGTGTACCACTATGTGAAGTGGCCTTTGTTTTTTTTTTTTTTTTTTTTTTTTTTTTTTTTTGTCTTTTTCGGTACCAGGGATCGAACTTACGACTGCCTGCTTGCAAGGCAGGCACTTATGCCGCTGAGCTAAATCCCCAGCCCCATGGCCTTTGTTTTTAACCGCTCAGTGCTGAGATAAGATTGACAGTACCAATCAAGGCGGGGAGGATTTCCACAGGAAAGAGAAAAGAGTTATCCCTTGCCTCTGCCCCCAGAGGGTGCAAATGCTTTGATGCTAAGAGCAGGCTCAGAGATCTGTATCTAACAGTCATGGTAAGATTAGCTGGTGGTAGAATGCAGGCAGCCAGGAGGCAAACAAGTGACCAGGTAACTGGACAGACAGACAGACAGAGCAGGCAGAGCTTGGCAACAGGGTGCCAGCAGGACTCACACTGGGTGGACAGCCTGCGGACCACCGGCTCCATGCCCCAGGCGGCCAGGCTGCTGGCGCCCTGCACGCCCTTCTCGTAGGCGTTGCACACAGAGGCCACCAGGGGGTGGGCTTCCTTGGTGCTGGCGTAGGTCTTCTGGAAGCACTCACAGGTGCCGCTCACCACAGGCAGCTGCATGACGCGCTGCAGCACGTTCTCCTGCTCCTGGCCGGGAAGAAGCACAAGGCAGTCAGCCCCGACGCCCAGCATCCCGGGCAGGGAGCCCTGCCTAGCTCAGAGGCCAGCCAGAGTCCCAGGATCTGGGAAGAACTTGCATTAAAGATGTCTTCAAATGCTTGAGTCACAGGAGTGGTCTGCCAGGCCCCACTCGGCACAGCCAGCCTCTGCTGTTGGGGTCTCCGTGTTATCTGGGGACCAGGCCAGACCCCAGTCTCACCCCAGACTTACTGGGAGACAGCAAGCACCCTGAACGCACCTGTGTGGAGTGTGAATGGTGTCTTCATCTAAACATTCTCCTGTCCTTTCTAAACCTTGTGCCTGAGGATGCTGGTCCACAGCTAAGCACACACACTGCCTTCCCCTCCCCATCATGCCCTCTGAGAAGCTTCCTGCTTCTCCTCCCTCACATCAAAAGCTGCCAGGTCCTTCCCTGGGCCATCTCTAATCTGTCACAGTGCCTCTCTCTCCCAGGAGACTTTTTGTATCCCCGGGACCTTGCCAGGCCCAGGAAAGTTAGTTGGAGACACAAATAACAGTCAGGGCTGCCTGGGAGGATGTGGAAGCTTAGATCTGCTCCCATGCACAGAATCACAGCATCATGGCCTTGTGGGGACCCGGCAGCAAGAACCCTTTCCAGAATTTCCCTGCTGGATGAGAGTTTTGATGCATCCTTTCTCCCAAGTTGGAGCTGGCCTCTCCCAGAGTGGCCTGTGCCCCTACTGGACAGCTCTGCAGAACTGAAGCCGGCCTCCACCCCCTGCTCCACCCTCTGTGCCCCCCAGAACAACTGTGGGCAAATTTATTTCATCACTCAGGGGTTGGCCCTGCTCATATTTGAAGTTAAACATCTCTCCCTTGGGAGGACTCTTCTGCAGAGAAAATAGCTCTAGGTCCTAGCTTAGTTTATGAATAGTACACACCATGGTCTGGTGACCTCCTCCACTGGATACGCTACAGTGTGATATTGTCTTTCTCTAAAATACAGCACTCAGGTTTGAAGACAATGTTCTAGCTACAGTCTGAGCATCTCGGGTGTGGTGGAACCATTGTTTCTCTTTTTTAGGGTACTGTGCTCTCATTAGAGCATTTGACTGTGGCAGCTGTCACATAATTAAACCTCAGATCACTTTGGATGTGAGGAAAAGACTGATCTCTGAAAGAACAGATCCCGGGTGTGCTGAAGGTACCATTATGGGTGCCTTGGTAGCATGCCTCATTCAATTCTAACTGCAAGCCTGAGTCAGCATTACTACCATCACCCTACCGATGTGGAGACGGAGATTCAGGGATGTGAAGAGCCTCATCCAGGGTCACACAGCTAGTAATTGGCAGGACAGAGCTCCAAGTCAGGTTTGAAACGTAGTATCTGGAAATAACTTCAAAATAATACCAGGCGAGTGATTCATGGGGTGATGGGGGTCCGGAGTCATGTGGCTGGCGTGGGGAAGGGTGCTTGGGACCTGAACAGTTCTCTACCTGAAAAGTAAATTGAGAAAACTCCCTGCTCTGACCCAGACACTCAGGCTCTGGGTAGCTTTGGATGTACCACCGTGGAAGGGTTTTTGTTCCAAAGGTGAGATCCTATCCTGTTCTGTGTGCAGGGATCTGTGTAAGACAGCCACTGAGGAGACCCCCAAGGACACCAGGCAGAGCAGGCTATGGGATCTTAGCTTCTCCTCCTACAGGTGAGGTGGAAATTGGAGCTACAGAAAGGGAAAAAACCTCGATCTTTTTTGTGGCACTGGAGATTGAACTCAAGCTCACGATGAACTACATCCCTGTCCATTCCCCATCTCCCACCTCCAACCCCACTGTATTTTTAAAATTTTGAACCAGGGTCTTGTGAAATCATTAAGTTGCTGATGCTGGGTTCGAACTTGTGATCCTCCTGTGTAACCACACCTGGCTAAAAACCCTGGGCAGAGCTTTCAGGATTGTTCTGGATAAACTCAAAAGGGGAAAGAAATGAGGGAAAGGAAGAACCCATCATCCATTAAAAAGGCTTAACTGTGCACATGATCATTCCATGCGCAATTGTGTTCTATGATTCAATACAAAATTTAGCCTGCTGATCTAGTGCAAAGGTTAAAGCCTTTTCTGGAATGAAATGGGAACCACATGGGTTTATAACTTGCAGGTTTCACTATCTGAACTCTACCCAAATCAGAGAGGTCTTGACAAGCATCAGGAACATCTAAAAGTATCAAAATAAGTCCAATGAACAGTGAAAACCAGGTCAAAGACAAACACTGGATATACTAAATGTCTACCTCTTTGCGAGGCACAGTGGCAAAGGCTAAGCCCGGGAGGTGCCATGCACAGCCTCAATGATCCCAGGGTCATAGGATGTTCCAGAGCCCGGCTCTGCCCTAAACCGGGCAGAGCCAGGTGTCTAGCTGGGTGGCAGACAGAGCATGGACTCTTGAATTAGAGTTCAGGAAATAGCATTTCTCTTCTTTCTGGTTCCCTCCTGTCCCTTAGCCAGTATTTCTGTCCTTTTTTCTCCAAAGTGGTTCATTTTTAATTGGCTTCTTATGTTTTCTCCAGACCCTCCCACAGCCGTGTCTGCAAAAAGTGGTGAAGCCAGAAATAACTGACTCAGTCTAGGAACTAGGGCTGTAATTTGAACACATCTTGCTCAAAATCCTGGAGTCCCCTCCCGCCACAATCCACCCGAGTCCCAGGCCCCGGTACTCACAGGAAGGTCTCCATCCAGCATCGGGCCCTTGTTCACTGCCATCCCGGCTTTCCCTGCTGCAGAGCAGAGTGCCAGGCTGTGAGGAGCCCGCAGGCTGCAGTCCACAGGGTCAGGGCCCAACGCTCCTGTCCACCTACTGGTCTCAGGCTGCCAGCGAGCTTAGTAGCCCTACGAGAGATGTTAGGTTGGAGAATGGATGTCACACAGAAAGCCAGCGGTTAGGGTCCTACAGCCATGAGTTACTCTAGAGCCTCTGGTCAAGTCAGATGTTTCTTTTTTGGGGGGAGGGGTGCAGTTTGAGACAGGGGCTCATTCTGTAGTCCAGGCTGGCCTTGAACTCATGGTGATCTCTTGCCTCAGCCTTGCAAATGCTAAGATTACAGGTGTGTGCCACCAAGCCCAGCAAGACAGATGTGTCTTATAAGGGCCCAGGATAAGACAAAAAGACTGCAAACAGTGGTAAGAAATAGAAAGTTTTAGATGAAACCTCAGGACTGTTAGATGAGTGTCCAAAAGAGACTGGAAGCAAAGGTCACAGGGGTTTTTTTGAAAAAGCTCTGAGTTAATTCCTCTATTTCTACGCAAGTACCTCAGCCCTCTATGTTCAGTCAGGTGAATACACAGACACTCAAAACGCTCAGCTGCATTCTGGGAAAGCCAGCAGCCCCCAACACTGCTCTGTCCTCCTGGTCCTTCACCTTGAAGCTCCCCCTTGGTGGTTTCCCTGCAGGTCTCTCCAACCCCCAGAAAAATTCCCAAGAGCTCTTTCCTCCCTTTAGCACCCACAAACAAGCCAGGTCCAGCTGTGCCTGGGGCCCCACTCACGGCCGTGGACTGTGTTGGTCGTGGAGCCGGGCAGCAGAGCGTCCCTGAGAAGAACTCTTCCAGCCACTCCAGGGAGTCTTGGGCAATGCTCCTCGGGCCTCTAGCTAGAGGAGGGCAGAGAGGAAGAGCAAGCTGGGCCAGTCAGTTGCCATGGATATCTGATCCACAGTCCCCTGGGTTTGCCTTAACTGCCACAAGGACACTGAGCCAATGATGAGGTGGACTGCAGAGTTGTTGGTGGTCTGGGCTCAGTATCAATTTGTAATATTTCTGTCCCTCAACTGGTAAAAATTGCTTTCCATGAAGAGGACATGGGGATATATATATAAAATCGTGAGCTCTGAAGTCCTAATTCTGTAACATGGTAGATGATTTTCCACCTCTGTCTCCCATCCCTTCCTATTTACTAGCAAGGGGATGACAGAAACCCACACGGGGACAGGAAGGATCCATCAGTGTGTACTAGTCTGACTATGGAGATAAACTGACTTTAAGATAGAAAGATGGAGCTGGGGCAGGGGAGTGTCAAGTCCTTGGAGCGATGTCAACCTCTGTACATTCTGAGCTGAGGAAAATGCACTGAGCTTTGCCTGGCCTAAAATGCCACTGAAGGACAGCGGGACAGCCTACTGGGTTTGTGAGAGGGAGGACCAACAAGATTCTATAATGGACAGTCAGCAGCTGAACGACACCGGTCATCTCATCCTCAGCAAGAATTCAAGCCGGGCCCAAGTCCTAGTTTCTGGCTTCGAAGATGACAGAGGACTGAGAGGAGCTGTTGTGCACATTGCTCGGGTCTCTGTTAGCACGGGGAACAGAAGCACGTTTGTCTCTCTCCCGCTGGCAGAAGTGCACGCAATGTCCCGGTCTGAGCTTAAGGCACGGGCAACAGGAGACAGGGGCCTGGCGTGGAGAGGGCAATGACGAGACCTTGGTTATAAAGTCTCCATCTGTGATACAGTAAGACAAGGCATGCGGGAGAGTCAAGCAGGGAGCTTCCAAAAGGAATAAATGTGACTTATCAGTATCAAGTGATCCAATTTGGGCTTCTCAGCAGCATTAGGAACAGAGGGGACAAGCAGGACTAATGTGGTGGCCTCTGCCCTCACTTCAAGATCCAGGAGAATTCTCTGGGTAGTTTTGTCTGGACTGGGCAAAGGGCAGTTTGCAGCCTTGGGAGCAGCAGCCGTGGGCCAGGAGGAGCAGAGGGCTCTGTGACTGAGCGCTCTGCTGACAAAGCAGGTCCTTTGGCCATTCTGGAATACGGGTGAGAGGTGAGGAGGTAAAGGGCCCAAGGAGATCCTGAGGGAAGTGGAAGGCACCCCTTTGCCAGCAGCTGCTGCAGGGCACGGGGTTCTCCCTTCCTTCTCCACCAACCCTGCTTCCCCAGCCTCCACTATGTGAGAGCAGGGGCCTCTGTCATGAGCTCTCAGCTGGATCCCCAAGCTGAGCGTGGCACTCAAGCGTCAGCTGTGGAATACGCTCTCAGGCAACAGTGTCGGGTGTGAGCATGTGGCCCGTACCTCTAGCAGGGACTTGTCCCACTTGGGGACTCCTCATGAATGTGAGCTTGGGGTGGAGAGGGTTAGCTGGGGAGGAGAACGATCCACAGGGACAGGTGTCAGGGCACCATTAAGGTGTGCACTCAAGATGTGGCACTTCCTAAACCCTGGCGCACCCTACTTGCAGAGGACAAAGTATCACAACAGTTACCACCAACACACACTCAACCCAAGGCGACTTCTCCAAGGAGAAGACTGTGGGCAGCTCTTCAGGGAGACTGGACAGAGCTTCAGGGGAACCCTCAACCCAGATACCCACTTCTAAGTCTCTTGCATGTTGCAGCCAGAGCTGCCTCTACCAAGGAACAGGCTACATAGGGGCTCCGGGGGGAGGACAGCTGTAACTCTGCTCCAAACCCAGAACACACTCACACATGCACATGTCAGCTTTGTGGAAAATTTATTAAACATAATTAATCTCACATAGAGGGTCTGAACAAGGGCAAAAGAGTTATTCAAACCTTACGAGCCCTGCTCTAGCAGCCTTCAGTTTTCAAAAACTCCTCCCACAGCATTTCTTTTACAAATTCACAGTTCGTGATTACTTCAAAAACAGAGTACCAAGGACTTGAGTCTACTTTTCAAGAATCTCAATCACATTTATGGAAACTGAATCAGTGCATACTCCTTTCCTCGTCTCCCGTAGGACAAATGTGACTGTGGCTTTCTTGGTGGCGCGGACATCAGCCTCTGCTGCTGGCCCACCACGTCCACCTCACATCCTTCAAGCAAAAGGACTTGAAATCACAAAGAACCACCCGACCCCCAGACGGGAAGGAGTACAGGCAAATGTCCCCATTCCAGTGTCCGTGTCCCTCACTGGCCCGACTGCCCTTCCCCTCTCCCCAGTTACTCTAGGAATCAGAAGTCTGATTCATCACGGAAAATTCACCTTCTCTGTTCACAGAACACTCATGAAACTTTTAACTGCATGAATTTTCTTGAAAATTAATGTAGAATCACCCACACTGTTACAAAGTTTAAAATATAAACAATCTGGATAAATTTAGATGATTTAAATTTTTGTGCAATGGAATATAAACCCTTAATAAGGGTTCCAAACTTGGGGAGCCAAGAGGTAAAAGGTCAGGGTCCTGAAGCCTCGGCCTCTTCGCAGGCCAGGGGCCTCAGGTTTGTTTTGCAGGTCAATTTCCTTATCTGCCACAGGCCACACAACAGGCCCTGCTGTGACCTTCCGCCTACGTCCCCCTCAGCTCCCTTTCACCTACTCCTGATTCCTACTTACTGTATCACTGAGACTTCGGTCCACAGACACCGCTACACCACGAAGGTGCCCGACTAGGTTCAGAGTCTCTTCTGGACACACTGATGACAACCAGCAGAGACGGTCTGGGCCAGCGGGAAAAGGGGGCTCCAGCCCAGCTCACCAATGCCCTCCTCCAACATCTATGAGGACGGGGTAATAATCAAGGGGCGGGACGTCAGATCCCAGCAGTCGGTGCTCAAGAAACAATGATCCACATAACCCCACCCACACTACACGTGAAGTGTTCACTTCTTAGGTTTTTTCCAATTATTTTTCAGTTTTTATGCTCTCCTTGGACACTAGGCTCTAGTATGCAAGAGATGCAAAGGAAATGTTGGATGAAGGGAACATATTCAGAGGTAGCACTTCATAAACACGTGGTGTCTGTGCTCTGTTCTTGCCCTCACCTGCTCACATTATAGGTCACTAAACATTCATGTGGACAAACACTTTATCACAGGTGACACGGTCTGTGACGAATGCCAATGCCCGTTCCACTGAGACGTCACCCGGGAGCTCGGCCTGCAGCCGCCCTAGCGGATCTTCAGCTTCATGTGAGGATACGCCACAGTGATCATGCCTGCGACCGAGGACACGAGACCCCCAAGCCCAATGATGCCAGCGTTGGACTTGTAGATCCCCAGCTGGTCCAAAGGGATCAGGATGTCACAGAAGTTCTTCACCGTATCCAGGAGCAAAGGAGGATGTCGCTTCAGAGATCGGAATAAGAGAAGAAGAAAGGTCTGGAGCCACTCGGTCTCCTCGTCAGCCACGCTGCGCCTCGGAGGATCCCTGCATGTCGATTGCCCTTCCTTTGCCCTTTCGTGCGCCACCTGGGTCATCTGCAGGGAGATTTCATACAGGTCCCTGACCAGGCTCAGCAGGAGGAAGAAGCAGTAGTGGCGGGCAGCCCGCATCTGCCACTTCTCTTTGCTGATACCAGAGGCGAGACCAACGTTCTTCACCCACAGGACGGTGTCACAGATGAAATAAACCACACGGTTCAGGTTGGCTAATGTCAGACATAAGCACGGCACTAGGTCAGTGGCGTGGGTGCTCTGCTCGGTCGCCTGGACAGCATGGACCACATTGCCTAGCCGGAACCCTGTGGAAAGATCGCATGCTGTCAGCGCTGTCTCGGTAACAAGCGGGCCAGAGGGGAGGCAGGGTGAGGGCCAGCACTGGCATCTTAACAACTGGCGGACACCTGAGGCCCAGACACAACTCGGGGAAGGAGAGGGCCTTTACAGGATGGTAAGGACACCCAACACGGTCCCGCCAGGCTTACGAGACACTGACTTTGAAAGGTGCCTTCTCCATCCCAGTGAGCACCTTGCCACTGACTGACATGCACCCTGGGCAAGGTGCACCACAGCATGGGCTGTGACATTTGAGTGTCACCAGTTACACTTTTCAGAAGGAAAACTAACACAATGGGAACTCCAGGGGCAACATGCTCTTGGCATCTGTTGCCTTACACTTTATTTTCTAGACAAATGATTGCCTTAAGAAAATTATCACTTTGAGGCCGGGGATTTGGCTCAGTGGCCTAACTGCCTGCCTGGTAAGCACAAGGTTGTGAGTTCAATCCCAGGTTCCGCAAAAAAAAAAAAAAAAAAAAGAAAGAAAATTATCACTTTGCTATTTCTCTGGTCCAAAGCCCACCAGGCTACACCCTGTCAAGAAGACAGAATGGAGATGACATGCTTTAGTGGACAGGACAAGTAATATTGTTGTACACCCTCCTGGTGGAGTTAATCACCACTGCACCAGCACATCTGAACGGAAGTGGGTAATTCAGTTAGGAATGCACACTTACTGAGTGCCTGGAGAATGAGCTCTAGTCCTAAACATCAAGGAAGGTACCGAAGGACATTTCCTTAGAGGGCTACACTGTAGATTAAGTAAGGGCTTGGAAGTGGCTACTCTCAGAATGCTCAAAAGAGTACTTGATATTATTTTACCAAAACAACACAAAATAATTCATATAATGGCTATTCCAGTACAGTAAATGGACTCCAGGCTCTGGGTTTGGCTCTTACACTAACTGGTTAGAGGATCTGGGTAAGCTCCTTCTGGAAGTTAAAAGTCCACAGGACCTTTGAGTTCCACCATTCTACAGAATATAAGGTACCCTAATTGACGTACTTCAAATTTTGTTGTAGTTTTTTTTACTTCCTTCTTGTTTTTTTTTTTTTCCTTTCTTTTTATCTATGGGTAAAATGGATTTGGAAAAAAAACTTTTAAAAATATAAGTTGTACTTTTAGGAGGAAAAACAAAAGATATAAGACAGCAATTTTCATCTTGGCTTCCAACCATTCAGAAAAGTTTACCCCCTCCTCCCTATACAGCTACTTATAACCTGTGTTCTTTTTCTGCCAAACTAGTTTCTTAGGTTTTACACCAATCCTTCCATCACAGGGTTTGCTCCTAACAGTTCTGCGCCTGCCCTTCATGAGTGGTCTTTCCTCCAGACATGGTGGCACAGCCCAGCACTCTGGAGGCCAAGGCAAGAGGATCACGAGTTCCAGGCCTGTCTGGGCTACAGGGGTAGTTTAAGGCCAGTCTGCACTGACCTTGTCTCAAAGCCTGGCACCTCCAAAGAATGCTCTTTCCATCTCTCTAGCCACACCTCAGGCTCCACCTTCTCCAGATCTAGCCATCATCCATCCATCCATCCATCCATCCATGTATTTTTTCTCTCTTTCTTTCAGGACTCCAGAGGGAACCCAGGGGCTCTGCACTGAGCTACACCTCGAGGTTTTTATTTTTTTGAGACAAGGTCTCACTAAGTTGCTAAACTGCAGTGCTTCTGCCTCAGCCTGCCAGAGTGCTGGGATTATAGGCATATACCACCATGGCCAAATCAAAGTATTTTTCTTTTCTTCTACCCCAGCCACCACATTAGGCAATAAATCTTGTACCATTATTTATAACACATGGTCTTGTTTCTCCTATAACGATGAAGCCTATTCCTTTATGAAGCAGATGATCAGCAACTGATCAGTATGTGATGCCCTCCATGCTGTTTTAACGTCTCTGCTGGCCTGTTCTAGCCACACCTGACTCTCATCAATGAGTCAGGCTTGTGACTGCTCTAAGATGCTTGGGATTCCCCAGGAGGATCTGTTATGAAAGTGAAGCAAATGCATGCAAAACACTGCCTATGCCTTTTGCCTTTAACACAAAACCACCTGTGTTAGGAAAGGTCTCCATCCAGCAGTCCTCAAGAGAAGGAAAAGGGGAAGATGGTCTAGGGCAGAGGTATTCTATGCTTCCTGAGAACAGCAAGCTCCCAAGACCCAGAAGCTCACGTCAGGGATGGCGAAGACACTGTGTGATCCTCACAACAGAGGTGAAGCCATACAGTGACACAACCCATAGGTCAGGAGAAAACAGAGGATCCGATGTGGCACCCACTGTGAACACACAGGGGTTTGTGAACAAACAGTCTGCAGCAAAACAGTCAACCTCAGGGGCCTGCATTCCACCAGGCAGCTTCACTCGTTAACTTTAATACACTTGTTCAAGATGAATTACAACCTTGAAAGCATGTTGTGAATTACAAGTTCTGAGGCTTCTAAACCAGGAGCCACTGTCCCTCGAGAGACAGGGTACTTACATTTACGGCCAGTGCTCACACTGGACTCCAGTTTCTTGAGCTTCATTAGCACGTCTTTGCCAGCTTTGGGCTCTAACAAATATCTAAGCAACATGCATGTGTACTGAGTGGCTCTGTAATGGAAAAAAAAATGAGGAAAATGACTTACAAAACAAATAAAACTTGTTTCATGAAGCAAGGCAAAGGGAAACGTATCTTGCTGAATGCAGAGCCCAAGACAATTTCTCATGTGGCAGCTCTTAGAAGAGCAAGATTCTGCAATATTCATTTCGCAGGAGGGCCAAAGGGCAGAACATGCAATGGGAACACAACACAAAGGTTATGAAAGGGAATTCTGCGATGAAGTGGTATACAGCCTGCCAAAAGTTCAGGAAAATGGACGCTGCCGAAGTGGAAAGTGCACAGAAATCTGTGTCAACTCTGTGAGGATCTGACCTTCTCAGTACAGGATGTTTTGGATTTTTTTTTTTATCGGTACCAGGGATCAAACTCACGACCTCGCGCTTGCCAGGCAGGCGCTTATGCCACTGAACTAAACCCCCAGCTCCTGTTTTGGATTTCTAAAACAAACTTTTCTATCACACAGCCTATTATTTATGTGACAAGATACGACCTCAAACCAGAACCAGATGAAGTCTACAGTCTTAATATTAATTTTGTAAAACTAGGGAACCAGACACACACTAGTATACAAGTTAGTATAGATATATTTTGTCTTTTGAAATTCATCACTTGATATAAAACACAGCATCTTGTTAAATATTATTATATTTATATATAACACAGCATCTTGTTAAGTATTATTCAATGTAGGGATTATTATCATACCTACAAATAGCAATGACTTACTGATCATTGTGAGAAATCTGACATCACACAAACATCCAAATAGATCTGGCAGTCTACTAATAACAGGTTCAGCTCCTACTATCCTGTATCATATGAATATTAACGCCCCCCCTCCCCCAAATGTGGCACATTTTCCAAAACGGGTGAATTTGTTCTGGGGAATGAAACAAAAAGAGCAGACAGGGCCAGGGATCTTCCTCAGAGGTTACCTAACATGCCCAGGCCTTAGGTTAGATACCCAGCGGAGAGGGGGCTGAGGGAAGGGGTGGGGCACACAATTTATCTGGCTCCCTCCCTTTCTAGGGTAATGCAGGTTGAATCTCAGGCCTTCAAACTGAGCTACATCCCCAGTTGGAAAACTGTTTTAAACTCTGATTCAGGGTCTTACAAAGTCACTGAGTCACCCAGGGTACCAGGATTACAGGTGGATGCCACTGCTCTCTCAGCCTCATTTTAAAGTATACTTTCTGGCTAAAGAAGGCTAGAGCAGCAGATGTCAATACACCTGCCTTTCTCAAATTTGATGTAACGACAGGAGTAGGGCCTCAAATAAGGTGTTTTGTTTTTGGTTTGGAATGCCAGTTTGTTCATGGAAGTTACAGAGATCATTAAGAGGGCCGGGAAATGATGATAGAGATCTTGGATCTTACTGAGTAAGTATATCCTAAGCAATCATTAACCAATCCCCTCGATAAACCTTGCAAGCTACAATATACATACACTGAAATTAGAGGGTTTTAGTTGTTTTTGTTTCTCCCGTGCTACAGATTGAACCAAGCACCTTTCCACTGTGCAACATCCTCAATCTTTTAAAAAAAATTTTAATTTTAGTTTTGAGACAGGTAAGTCCTAAATTTCCCAGGCTAGACTCAAAAGTTGTCACCTCCCTGCCTCAGCCTTTTAGAGGGCTAAGATTACAGATTTCTGCCATCAAACCTAGATTTTTAATGAAGCTTGTAATCATTCTGAAAATCTAAGGATCTTGAGAAAGGCAGTATGGCTTACAGTTAGGAAGTTGCCCCTAGAATGAAACGTGTGGACTCTTATCTCTCAGCTCTTGGACACTTCCTTCCATTAGCCTCCTTCTGTTTCAGACTCCCCATCAGTGAAGTGGGGATTTTTAACACTGTCTATATCCTTGGAAGTGATAAGGGCTAAATAAATCAACGCAGACACAACAGGACAAAACTGATACAGGGCTGGCTTCCCAGAGTCACCTGACTGCTGCTATTCTTCCTGTGTGTCTGTGTTAGCACCTCAACACTCTGAGAAGAAAGAGCTGTTAAATTACAACAGTAACACCTTTAAAAAAAAAAAAAATCACTGAGCAAAAACCCAAAAGGCTGAAACACTTCGAGCCAGCAAAGTACTAATGACACAGTACGTGTTCAGAGTAGTTCTTTTTACTGTACTTTTAGTTTACAACTTTCACCTGCACTATCTCCAGGACTCATTGGGTAAGGGAAGATACACAAGATAAACAAAACTTGTGTTTCTTCCTAAGCATTTCAAGTTGTGAGGCCACCACTAGCGGTTCGCTTCAGGAGCCACAAACGCCAACCCCACGTTCTTCTTTAGAAGAAATCCTCTGGGAGAAGGTTGAGTGGCGAGAACTCGGTTTTCCAGGAGAAGCTGGGACATGGGCGGGCTCCCGGCCCGCCGCACAGGGACTCCAGGGCTCCAGGACCAGGTCTCTCGTGGAGCTGGCAGCGCCCTCCGCGCGCCGCCCCCTGGTGGCTCCGACCTGCCGCTAGTCCAGGCTCGGGAGGACTGTACCGCCATCTGTCCCGGCGAGAAAGGAAGGGGTGGAAGCGCCGGCACCGGACTCACCTGAAGAGTCGGTCCCGGCCCTGGGTCTGGTTGGTAAAGCGGATGAAAGAATCCATGGCCCCAGACCCAAGGCCACAAGGGGCAGACTCGGTCGCCGGTCCTCTGGGACACCGCGATCCCCTGGGAGTGTCAGAGCCCAGAGAACACCAGGGGGCGGAGCCGAGCTTCCGCCCACGTGGGGGCAGACACACCTTCTGGAGCGCTTCTTCCAGGGCTTCCGGTCGAAGCCGGAAGTGATGGTTACTAAGGCGACGCAGGACGCTTAACTGGGTGAGCAATACTTGGGCTTTCTAAACCACAGAGCCGCGGCTCTGTGGGACTCCGATTATCAGTTGGGTGTCCGAGGGGGGGAAGAGTGGGCGCGTCATCCCCTCCTTAGTATCCCAGGTCTCCGCGGAGACTCTGGATGAGAACTCCAGGTGGAATCTTGAACTAGTGCAACCCAAGACTCCCCTGAAGCTTTGCTTGGGGACTCAGAGACTCAACATGTCCCAGAGCGGTGCCTCTCTACCCATGGAGGTGCGCCAGCGCCAGGTGTGGTGAGAACTGGGTAAAGTGAGAATATTCTATTAGTTTTATTGGACGATTACTACCTAAGGAAATCCTAAAAGGATCAACTTGAACACAATAGAGTCAAAGGAGATTTCAGTGAAATTGCACTACTGAACATGCGTTCTGTGAGGCTTCAAGATATTTTCTCCCCACATTCCATAACTAATTTTATCACCTTTATGGCCAGGGATATAGCTCAACTTGGCACTACGCCTGCCTGGCAAGCGTGAAGTCCTGAGTTCGATTTCTGGTACCATAAAAAAATAAAACAAAAAAAGGTTGTACCCCCTATAGCCACAAATAAAGTCACCTTCTTCATTTATTTTCGTGATACTGGGGATTGAGCCCAGGGCCTTCATAGAAGTACATCCCCTGCAGCTTTTTAAAAAATTTTTTTAAACAGGGATTTGCTGAGTTGCTAAATTTCGGAGGCTGGGCTCACACTTGCAACCCTCTGCCTCATCCTTCCAGAGTGCTAGGATTACAGGGGTGCATTGCCATATTCTGCTAGTTTACCCGTTTATGTAATCTTCATTTCCCCAGTCTTTTCACACTCCCCTTCTCCTCTGGCTTCTGGCTGTCCCTATCAAGCTTAAAGGGACCCTGCAAGCAATGTGTGGCTACTCGTTCTGCTCATACTCTGACAAGCAACCTCGCCTTGGGCACATTTCAGGTCCAGAAGTGTTTGTCTTAGCTGCCAGGTCTTCCTGTGGTAGAAAGCTGGAAAAAGCTCATCCATGACCTGGCATCGTTTGGGCAGTTATGTCCAGGGATATATGTATACACAACATAGTCTGGATCAGTGATGACGAACCTTTTAGAGCTCAGTGATTACAGCCAGCTATGGCTCCACCACTGGTCCGGACTCTACTAGAAAGAAACGAGGCTATAGGCAAGTATATCTGACTGTGTGAATTACTCACCCTTTGCAGAGAGCCAGAAGTACTCTCTTAAGACACGGCCTAGGACAGGGCAGTACTGTAAAACAATAAGACTTCCATGAGTTTCAGCCAAGTAACAATTACTGTGCTAATCTCTAGGCCTAGGGTGATAGGTTAATTAGTAAGGGACCTAGTAAGTTGAGCAGCAGAGCATGTTGATGTGTTGGATGGCAGGGATAAACTGCTAAACATGATTTATATCATGTTTTCTATGCCTAATTCAGCCTAATTTCCACAATATTGTATAAATTGAATTATGTAATATGTGAATTTTCTTATCTGGCATTTCATTTAGCATTATGCAACTGAGCTTCATTGAGTTGTGTGTGTTAATAGTTTGTGATTTTTATTGCTGAGAAATGTCTTAATGCGGATGAGTCACAGTTCATTATCTGTTCACTGACAAAAGTGCATTCCTGTGGTCTTCAGTTTGGGACAATTATAAATTATTATAAATAAATATTTAAGTGCAGATTTTTCTATGAAACATAAGTTTTTATTTTTCTTTCCTAAACACATGAGAGTTTGATTACTGAATCACATGTGCTTAATCTTGTAAGAAACTGCCAACGTGCAATGTAAATACCATCATTGCCACCTGATTGACGTTTTGAAGTTTCATTTTAGTTTTTCTTTCTTTTTTCCCTTTTTCTCGTTGAAATAAAATGAATTTGGGAAAAGAAAAGAAACTTTCAGACTGCTTTCCAAAGTGGTTGTAAGGTTTTGTATTTGTATAACAACATGTGAAAGTTTATCTGTTTGCTGATTGGTAAACATTTGGCTTTTCCACTTTAATGCTACCTCAGATAGTAGGCGTAAGTTTTCATTCCCTGTCACTCCAGGGAATGCCGCGATGGGACGTTATCATAGGCTGTGTTTTAACTTTTTAAGAAACTGTCAAGCTCTTTTCTGAACTGGTCATCCCAATTGATAGAATTTTTGGCCCGGCTAAAAAGATAAGTGTGAAGTAAAAGTGGCCTTTATTTTAAGAATGTGGAGAGAGACTCCATGACTCCGGGGTCTGGCATTCTCTCTGCTGATACGCGGTGTGGGGGCATACGTGTAGCTTAGGTATGGGGTGGAGCCTAAGGGGCATTACTGATGCACAGGTAGCCCAGTGGAATTCATTTCGGGTCACAGGTAAATTGCTTAGGGGCGGGGAAGATGACCTCAAGATAGAGCCCCTTGGTTCCGCCTCCCAGGCTCCCACCACTGCAGCTTCCCAGCCAGGGCGAAACCCTTTCACCACTGTGCTTCTCCAGCAGCATTGTATGAGCATTCTGATGCCTCCATACCTTTGTAAAGACTTGATACAGTCTATTTTTGTAACTTTGAGGTATTTCAAGTATATTCTGTGATTTTAATTTGTATATGATACTGGACATCTTTATATGTACCTACTGGCCATTTATACGTATTCTTTGGTTTAGTGTTTTTACAAGTCTTTTGCCAATTTAAAAAATTATATTAGTTCTTTTTATTACTGAAGTTCTTTTAATTATGATTTTTATTTTAAAGAAAAAACCCAACGTTTCAAAATAAGGTAATTAGAGGATAATACATTGCATATTGTTATTTTTAAATTAGTTCCTCAGAGTACAAGATATCTGCATTTAATTGTCCAAATAATATTAGCACAAACCTTTCTTTTCAATGAACTAAGAGAAATTAGCAGTATAACTATCTTAACTATTTCAGTTTCTCATACTAGGGAGAAAATACAATGTTAACACATGCGAGTCTGATTTACTTCACCTATGACCATAATCTCTAGCTGTATCTGCTTACCTATAAAATCTCAAGTTTGTCCTTCTTTATGGCTGAGCAGTACTCCATTATATAAAAATATCACTTTTTTAAATACATTCTTCAACTTCTGGATATTTAGGTTGTTTCCAAGATTGATTTATTACAAATTGTGCTGCCAGAAACAAGGGTGTACACATATCGCTGTGGTATGATGTTTTTAATTCTTCTGGGAAGATACCCAGAAGACGAATTGCTGAGTCAAATGGGACATTCACTGCTAGTATTCTGGGGAACATCCACACTGATTTCCAGAGTGGTGGGCACCAGTATGTACTCTTGCCAGCAGTGGAGAAGGGTTCCTTTTTCCCCACAGTCCCTCCAGCATTTGTTATTGGTTGATTTCTTTTTTTTTTTCTTCTTTCTTTCTTTCTTTTTTTTTTTTTTATCAGTACCGGGGATTGAACTCACGACTGCCTGCTTGCAAGGCAGGTGCTTATGGCCGCTGAGCTAAATCCCCAGCCCCCATTGGTTGATTTCTTGATAACAGCCATTTCTTCTGGAGTGAAATGGAGTCTCAGTTTTGTGTTAACTGGCATCTCTCAAATAATTGGCGATGTTGAACATTTTTGCATATATTTATTTGCTATTTGTATTTCTTAATCTGAGAAGTGTGTATTCGTTTGAGATGCCCATTTTTGGTCTTTAAATTTGGGAAGTCTAATATTTTGAGGGGTTTTTTTTGGTCTTATTTGAGGCAGTTTCGTTATATGGTTCAGGCTGGCCTTGCACTAACTTTGTAGCCCAGGCTGGCCTCAAACTCAAGGCAACCCTCCTGCCTCAGCCTCCTGAGTGCTGAAGGTGTTTTGAGTTCTTTATATGTTCTCAATAGTAATCCTTTGAGGAATATCTGGCAAACATTTTTTCCCAAATTTTGGGTTATCTCTTCACCCTGTTGATGGTTTCTCTTGCTGTACAAAAGTTTCTCAAGTAGGGTGAGATCCCAGTTGTTGATTCTTTGTGATAGTTTCTGGACGATTGGGGTTTTGTTCATAAACTCTTTTCCTACACTGATATCTTCAAGAATTTTACCTACTCTGTCTTCCAGCAGATGTAATGTTACTGTTTTAATGTTTAGATCTTTGATACATTTCAAATTTAGTTCAGTTCATGATGAAAGATACAGGTCCAAAAGTAAAGGAAAAAAAAGCAAGATATGGGTCCACTTTTAATCTTCAGCATGTGCAGAGCCAGTTTTTCCAGCACCATTTATTAAAGGGACTACCTTCCTTCCAGTGAATGTGTTTGTCACATTGTCAGAGATAAGATGGTTTAGTATGTCTGGAGCTGTTTCTACATCTTCTAATCTTTTTCACTGATCTTCTAGTCTGTTTTCCTTTCTGGTATCATGCTGTTTTTATCACAGTAACTTTATAATATAATTTCAAGTCAGGGATTGTGATGCCACCTTGTCTTGCCTTTGTTGTCAGAATTGCTTTTGCTATTCTAGACTCCTTTTGGTTCCAGATGAATTTTAGGATTATTTTCTCTAATTCTGTGTAATATACTATTAGAATTTTGATCAGAATTGAATTAAATTTGTATGACAGTTTTGGAAGTATGGCCATTTTCACTATATGGATTCTTCCTATCCAAAAGCAATGGATGTCTTTCCATTTTGTAATATTTGCTTCAATCTCCTTTTTCAGAGCACAGTTTTCAACGTAGAGATCTTTAACATCTTTCATTACATTGATTCCTAGATATTTCATTTTTTGGATGCTATTTTGAAAAATGTTTCCCTAATTTCTCTCTCAGTGAGTTTGTTTTTGTGTATAGGAAGGTTACTGATTTTTGAGTGTTGATTTAGTGTCCAGCTGTACTACTGAATTTGCTTATTAAACCTATCAGCTTTATTTTTGGCACAGGGTTTCACTATGCAGTTCAAGCTGGCCTTGAACTCACTTTGTAGCCTAGGCTTGCTTCAAATTTGCAGTAATGCTCCTTCTTCAACCTCCTGAGTGCTGGTGTTACAGATGTGTGCCACCACATCCAGCTAAATCACCAGGTTTTTAGTGGAAATGTTGGTGTCTTCTGTGTAGAGTATCATGTCGTCTGCAAATAATGATAGTTTACCTTCTTCCTTTCCTATCTTTATTCCTTTTATTTCTTTTTCTTGTCTAATTGCTCCAGCTAAAGTTTCCAGGACTATGTTGAGTAAGAGTGGGCACAGTGGACACCTTTGTCTTGTTCCTGATTTTAAAAAGAAAGCTTTAAGCTTTTGTCCATTTAGTATGATGTTGGCTGTTGGTTTGTCATAGATGGCTTTTATCAGGTTGAAATAAAGACCATCTATTCCAATTTTCTGTAGGGTTTTATCATGAATAGGGGCTAGACTTTGTCAAAAACTGTTTCTGCATCTGTTGAGATGATCATATGATTTTTGTCCTTGACTCTGTTAGTATGCTCTATTACATTTATTGACTTATGTATGTTGAACCATCCCTGCATCCCTGGGATGAATCCCACTTGGTCATGATGTATAATCTTCTTGATGATTTGCTGCAGTCTGTTTGCCAGTATCTTGCTGAGGATTTTGCATCAGTGTTCATTAGGGAAATTGGCCTGTAATTCTGTTTCTTAGTTGAGTCCTTCTCTGGTTTTGGTATCAGGGTAGTGCTTGCTTTCAGGAATGAATTTGGGAGTATTGCTTCCCTTTCAATTTCATTGAAGGTTTGAGAAGTAGCAGTGTTAGGCCTTCTCTCAATTTCTTTTTTTATCGGTACCGGGGATCGAACTCAGGACCACATACTTGCAAGGCAGGCGCTTATGCCACTGAGCTAAATCCTCAGCCCCATCAGCAACGAATCTGTCCAGGCCTGGGCTTTTCTATGGTTGATAGGTTTTTAATTACATTTTTTATTTCATTGATTCATATTGGTTTATTTAGAATTTTTATGTCTTATTGATTCAGATTTAGAAATTCACGTATCTAGGAATCTGTCCATTTGTTTTGTGTTTTCTATCTTATTAAAGTACAAAATTTCAAAGCAGGTATAGATGATCTTTTCTGCAAAGTCTGTTGTGATTTCACCCTTTTCATTCCTATGGCCTGGATTTGGATCTTTTCTTTCTTTCTTGATAATCTTGTCTAAAGATTTGTCAATTTTATTTAATCTTTCAAGGCAGGCGCTTATGCCACTGAGCTAAATCCCCAGCCCCTTGTTTAATCCCTCAAAGAACCAACTCTTCATTTCATAGATTCTTTGTATTGCTTTTTAGTCTCCAGTGTGTTAATTTCTGCTCTGATCTCTATAATTTCCTCCTTTGTAAGAGCTTTTTGGTTTAGCCTGCTCTTCTTTTTCTAGAAGTTTGAGGTTCACCATTAAGTTGTTTATGTATACTTGTTCTGTTTTTTCTGATATGGGTATTTACTGCTAAATTCTCCTCTTAGGACTGTTTTCATTGTGTTCTATAAGTTCTGGTATTTTATATTATCATTATCATTCAACTGTAAAAACTGTCTAATTTCTTCTTTAATTTCATCTGTGACCCATTGGTTGTTCAGGAAGGTGCTATTAAATTTCCACGTGTTTATGAAGTTCTTGTAATTTCTTTGCCATGGCTTTCCAGTTTCATTGCATTGTAGTCTGATAGTATGTATGGGATAATTTCAATTCCTTTGCATTTACTTTAATCATGTTCTGTGAGCCATTATGTGTTCTGTTTTGGAGAATGTCCCATGTGCAGCTGAGAAGAACATATATTCTAATGTTGTGGAGTGGAACACTCTGTAGATATCTACTAAGTCTGTTTGTTCAAAAGTTTCTTTCAGTTCTAATATTTCACTGTTAAATTTTTGTCTAGTTAATCTGTCTTTTTATGACAGTGGAGTACTGAGACCCCTAATACAATTGTATTAGGACTTATTTGATTTTTCATGCCCCTTAGTATTTGTTTTATAAATAGTTCGGTGTGCTAGTATTTGTTGCATGTATATTTATGATTGTTATTTGTTCCTTTACAAGAATGTTGTGACCTTCTTTATCTCTCTTAGTCAGTCTTGGCTTGAAATTCACTTTGCAAATTGAATAACTACCCCTGCTTGTTGCTGGGTTGCTGTCATGGAGTATTGTTTTTGTTATGGTTCATACCTTGTATCAACTTGAGAAGTTTAACAGTTTAACTGAGAGACTCAGCAAGGATCCAGGGTTCTTACTTTGTAAATGTCCTCATCCCATGCAAAGGAGGGCAAGGAGATTTGAGAGCAGTACACTTGCCCTGAAGCAGGGGGAGGGGGTGGCCTGTATACAATATAAGGAAGAGAAGAGGCTTGTTGTCCTGTTTTTTGTTCTGGTTGCTTTTTCTCTGGCTGCTGCCTTGAAGTGTCGCCCCAGTGCCATGCCACCCTGCCTTGGTGGACTGGTACCTCCAAAAGCTGTAAGCTAAATAAACCTTTCCTTCCTTCGTTTTGGGCATTGGGTGTTTTGTCCCAGCAATGAGAGAAAAGAACCAGGACAGAACGTGTTCCTGGGAGCAGGGCCATTGCTGTGACTGTACCTGACCATGCGGTTCAAGAACCTGGGGAATGGCTTGTGGTAAGATTCAGAGATGTTTCCTGAATGTATAGAGCTAGAACAGGTTAGGCTGTTTGAGGGGAGATTCTGATCAGAGGTTAGAAGACCAGAAGACTGATAGAAAGTCTGCTGGTAAAGACCATGCTTGTCGATGTCGCTCCCGGCCGGCAGGAAGGACACACGACAAAGTCTGGCAGTGGACAACCTTTTCTTTTATTTTCTCTCCGTACAGCCTGCCCTGGGATCACTCCCAGCCGAAGCCTCCTCTGGTCCGCTCCCCGCGGCTCCTTCCGTGCTTCGCTCCGAAGCCTCTACCGGTCCGCTCTCCGTGGCTCCTTCCGGGCTTCTACTTCCCCCCAGGGGTGGCACCAGTATATATACGGATACAGTGTCCAATCATATTAAAGTAAGCAAGGCAAGCTGATTGGCTAACATATTATTGAGCGGGTTTACGCGGTAAGCAGGAAACTAACGTGCTCGATGGGAGGGGTAATCTAACTCAGGCTTTACTCTTTACCACAGGCCGCATGATCGCTATATGCGGCGGCTCGGCAATGTGGTGGCTCCCAACATCTCCCCCTTTTTTATTTTAAATAAGTCTACGCATCGCAGCCCGTCCTGAATTGAGTGTAGAGGCCTATGCCCTGATAGGAGGCCCACCAAGGGCTCTCGGCGTCGGCCCGGGTCGGCCGTCCCCGAGTCTGCCGAGGCCCCGAGGCCCTCGTCTTTTTTCCAGGGCCAGGAAGGAACCGGACGGAACCTGGATGCACACAGGCATACACTCATGTCGCTCCGCATGATCCCCCCGGGGCGACATTTGGTTCGGGCGGAACCTAGTAATTCAGCGGCTTTCGTGTGGTATGGGGTAGGGCCTGTCTTAGGTTGAGTCATGCTGGGGAGGCATGCTCTTACCCGTCATTGACTCATCTACCCTGCTATATCATAATTTTTTAGAGGAGGAGTGTGGGAAGCTCACCGTCCCTAGACTCGGTCGTAGGCTAGGCGAGCGAGCCATGCATATGCCTGAGGATCTTTTTGTCCATTTTGGGCTACCGCTATTTTTATTCATCTTGTTGGTTGGTCTGTGATGGATCTCCGGTAGGGCAGGTCTGATCTTTAGTCGAGGGCTTTGTCGCCCGTGTCAGTCTCTCCGGTACCCACAGTGGTTCTCGTCCCGATTCCTGCAGAAAAACACAAACCGCGCCTCGGTTCCAGCTGATTACCGGATCCGGGCCCATCCATTGTCATGCCATAGATAACCGCGCCTTTGGAGGCAGGCCTTGGCTTACTCCCCCTTTTTGTTTTTTATTTTTTATTTTTTATTTTTATCTTTTTCGTTTTTGTTTTTTTTTTTTTTTTTTTTATTGGTACCAGGGATCGAACTGGCGATTGCCTGCTTACAAGGCAGGCGCTTATGCCGCTAAGCTAAATCCCCAGCCCCCATTTCCTCGACCGGCGTTTTTCTCAGCCTGCTCGGCAGAGAACTCTGTGTACCAGGCTCGCCAATCCAGGTAACTACCCGAGGGCAGACACGCCTTTGCCAGCTGAATCCAGTCCGCGGGGGTGAGGGGCCCAGAAGACAGGTTCTCCAGCATGGCAATGGTGTAAGGCGCAGTCGGCCCAAAGGTTGTAACTGCATTTTTAAGTTCTCTAATCTGCTTTATCTCAAAAGGCTCCCATGCATTACGTCCCTGGCCCATAGCTACTTGTACAGGAAATATCCCGTAGGGGCCACTATCTATCCCAGGTGGTGGATGTACCTCATGAGACAAACGTCCCCCCTGCCAAAGCCGCCTGTAAAAATACCGACCCGCCGGCGGCGGAGCATAAGACGGCGGCCGTGATTGGGCGGAAAATGGGGGCCCGTGCATCACTTCCTGTTCTGGCGAAAGGGGAGGGAGCTCCCACGCGGCCGCCTCGTGGCGAGGGATCGCTTCCGGGAACAGCCCCCAAGGTGGGGAGGAAGGCTTCGCCTCCCTCTCGCGCCAGGGGGCGCTCAGGAGCTCTCTACTCCTCCGCAGACCAAGTTGAGCGGAGCGCAATTCGCGGCGCAACGCTGGGAAAGAACCCTGCGACTCCTTATCGAGCGGCCTATCCTCTTGGCATCTAGGCTCCTTGGTCTCATCGTTGTCTAAGCCTTCCTCGTTCTCGGAGTCAGACGACTCCGAGGCCTGAGCCCCGTCTTCCTCCTTTATATCTTTGTCTCCTTTGATGGACCCCTCCCGGGAGCTCCCTGACTGGGCCTGTTTGAATGCCCTACGCACTTTAATGAGCTCTTGAGAACCTTCCCTGCAACCACCCTCGCTCTTCAAGCATGCATATATCATTTCCCACAGTGGCCGAGCGAAGACCGAAGCCCCGCCCTCCCTTTCCGCTAGAGAAAGATCCCTGCCCAACTTCTCCCACGAGGGCAGGTTTAAGTGCCCTGTGGGCAAGAACCAGGGAGCGAAACTATCAATCTCCTCAAAAAAGCTCTCCAGCGTTTTGTGTCCCACCTTGAGGTCTCTGGACTTTAAGAGCTTCCGGAGGACCTGTACCAAGGGCTGGGTGTCGTTACTCGGTACGTTACCCATATTTAATATGTTACTCACCGTGTGAGGCCCAAAAATCCGCCACTTACGCGTGAGCCTGAGGGGAGTCTAAAAACCCTGTAGGTGCGCGCCACCCAGGGCCCAGGTTTATCCCCTACTCACCTGTCTCGCAGTGCTGTATCAAGGAACGTTGTCCACTACCACGTCTCGGGGGTGATCAGTTGTTCCCCGTACGGGCCACCAAATGTCGATGTCGCTCCCGGCCGGCAGGAAGGACACACGACAAAGTCTGGCAGTGGACAACCTTTTCTTTTATTTTCTCTCCGTACAGCCTGCCCTGGGATCGCTCCCAGCCGAAGCCTCCTCTGGTCCGCTCCCCGCGGCTCCTTCCGTGCTTCGCTCCGAAGCCTCTACCGGTCCGCTCTCCGCGGCTCCTTCCAGGCTTCTACTTCCCCCCAGGGGTGGTACCAGTATATATACGGATACAGTGTCCAATCATATTAAAGTAAGCAAGGCAAGCTGATTGGCTAACATATTATTGAGCGGGTTGTTTACGCGGTAAGCAGGAAACTAACGTGCTCGATGGGAGGGGTAATCTAACTCAGGCTTTACTCTTTACCACAGGCCGCATGATCGCTATATGCGGCGGCTCGGCAATGTGGTGGCTCCCAACACATGCTTGGGAGCTATCCTTTTGGAAGAAGGACTGCATTGGTTGTTGGACTCAAAATGATGTGTATTAATAGCTTGGCGGAAAGTTTGTCTGCATTTTGCTCATGCCCAGAGACTTTGCTTGAGGCTGAGATTAAGGGCAGTGGACTGATTAATCTGACAGAAGAAATTTCAAGCTAGTTGAATGTTAAGGCTGTGGCACAGCTATTGTTGGGGGCTTTTAGCCAGATTTATGTTGTGAATCAAGAGTAAAGAGCCCAGCAGAGTGATTTAAAATGTTGTGAGTTTGGCCAGAAGGAAAACTCCAGTAAAGTTGTGAATTGTAAAGATAAAGCTGAGATCTCAATTGCTGAGAAGGAAAAAACCAACCAAACAACAACAACAAAAAAGATGGCCTGTAGGCATCATGGGAAGAGGCAGCAGACCCCCACACCTTGCAATCTTAAAACTGCAAAATGAAGACTTTTCTTGGAGAAGAAAGCCACAGAGACCATGTTGTAGAATGGCAGCGACATAGAAAATTTATTCTTCATAATCAGGTTCAGAGTGCTCAGCAATTCATGCACTTGACCGCTACAGCCAAGGCAGAGGAAAGCCTGGCTACTGCCCTTGAAAGTACCCATGTGCCACTAGTTTTAGGCACATGGAGAATGCACGAGTTCTGAGGTTAAAAAGGCTTCCATCCTGATTTCAGAGGGTCTGAGAGGCCAAGCAGTGCGCCCCTGAGAGGGCAGTATGTGAAGCTGTGAGTGTGAAGCCAAAGTACAGTGGTGACCTCAGACATTTAAAAAAGCCAGGAGCATGGATCGTCTAAGGAAAGCTGCAAAGAAAGAGCAAAGCCAGCCCAAGAGAGAAGCTGTGGGATCTAAACGCACCAGAAGTGGTGGTGGAGCCACATAGGCCTTTTGGAGCTCACAGCCATATTACTTCAGATGCTGAGCATGGAAATCCAGGACTTAATGTTTGCCCTGCTGGATTTTGGACTTCCTTTGGTCCCATTCCTTTATATCCCTCTATTAGTACATTTTGGCATGGGAATGCTTATCTTGTTCCATTGCATGTTGGAAGTGTTTAATTTTATTTTTATTTGTACAGGGGTAATGCAGCTAAGAGTTTGCCTCCATCTTGGAGGAGACTTGGTATTTAAACTTTTCAGCAATACTAAAACTGTTAGGACTTTGGCAGCTCTTGCAGATAGACTAAATGCTTTTTGCATAAAGGGATATGCGTGAGTTTTTGGAGGGCGAAGGACAAAATGTTATGCTTCTAACGTAATATAATGTTGATAGACTTAATGCTGGTTTTCTTATGGATTGTTAAACTGTGTATCTGGAGGCTCCTTTAAAGAAATATATCTGGTTGGCAAGGGGTGGATTGTTATGGTTTATACATTGTGTCAACTTGAGAAGTTTAGAAGTTTAACTGAGAGACTCAGCAGGGATCTTACCAGGGTTCTTACTTTATAAATATCCTTATCCTGTGCAAAGGAGGGCAAGGAGATTGTGTGAGTGCTGCACCCACCCTGGGGGTAGGGAGTGGCCTGTGTACAGTATAAGGGAGGAGAAGAGACCTGTTGCCACTCTCCTTTTGCTCTGGCTGCTGCCTTTTAAGTGTTGCCCCATGCCATGCCACCCTGCCTTGGAGCCAGCTGATTATAGACAAAAACCTCCAAAAACTGTAAGCTAAACAAACCTTTAATTCCTTTATTTTGGGCATTGGGTGTTTTGTCCTAGCAATGAGAGAAAAGTAATCAAGACAGTTTTCCATCCTTGGATTTTCAGTCTATGAGTTCCTTTTTGAATTAAATGTGTTTAGCTGGGCATGGTGGTGCAAGCCTGTAATCCCAGCACTCAGGAGGTTAAGTCAGGAGGATCATTGAAATTTGAGACCAGCCTGGGCTACAAAATGAGCTCAAGACCAGCCTGAACTAACTGCATTGTCTCAAAAAAGCAAAAAAAAAAAAAAAAAAAGAAAAAGAAAGAAAGAAAAATGAATTAAATGTGTTCCTTGTATGCAGCATATTGGGGTGGTTTTTTGTTGTTAATTTTAAAGAGAAAAACACACAAAGTACAACCGAATAAAACCAATCAAAACAAAAAAACCCAATGAAAGTTATACAGGACTTCAAAACAAGATAATAGGAAAACAATGCTACCAAAATGCCTCTTGTTAGCCTCTTAGCTCACACTGCTGGCTTTAGGCTTGCAAAGTCAATCAGCCAATACAAGTGTTAAACTGTTACTTTGGTTCAGTTGCTCTCAGCTCAGACTGTGATCCTCTGAATCAGCTGGTTGCTTCCACCTGAGGGTGTTGCACGGCTTCCTGGTTCTCCCCAGAGGGCATGAGTTCTGCTGGCTTGTGGTGAGGTGTGGCTTTCTGGTTCTCCTCTGGCCAGCACAACTTCTGCTGGCTCATGGGGGGTTTGGGTTCCTTGCAGAATATTGTTGGATTTTGCTTCTTGATCCATTCTGCCAGCCTGTGTCTTTTGATTGGTGATTTGAGACCATTAGCACTGATGGTAATAACTGATACATATTGACTTATGCTTATGGTGTTATTTTCCTGTTGTTGGCTCCCTGTCTTTTTTCCTCTCCCTCTTTAACTGTATGCTTTGCCTGGTAGATTTCTTCTGCTGGGGTTCATGGAACCGTAGTCCTTGTTATCTCTTTCTGGAATGTCCTTCAAAAAAATTTTGGAGTGCTGGTTTGATGGTGATAAGTTTCTTCAGATGTTCTTTGTGATGGAAGTGTTTTATTTCTCCTTCAGTTTTGAAAGATGTGGGGTACATCGATTGTGGGGTACATCGATCTCTATTGAAGGTCATCTTCCTTTGGAACTTGAAATACTTCCCTCCATGCTCTCCTTGACCTCAGAGTTCGTGGTGAGAAGTCAGCTGTGATTCTGATGGGCTTCCTTAATAGGTTTCTTTTCCCTAACAGTTTTTAGGACTACACCATAGTTCGTTTCGTCATTGAAAACCTGTAGATTATTTTCCATCTTTGGTGATGATAAATGGAGCTTTTATAAGCATTTATATACAGGTTTTTGTGTGAACATATGATCCGGCCTGCAGATCAACCTATCCAGAACTCCTGGAGGGGGAACGGGGATTAAATAAAAGACATGGGGGAGACAAAGAGAGATAGAGGCAAGTCAAGATAATCTGATCAAGCCTCCAGTTTATTCAGGAAATGATCACACCTTTTATAGGCTAAGGGCAGGAGCTGGGACAGGAAGAGGTTAAAGAGATGAATACAACAGGGTCACCGTCACATCCGGATATGTGATGTAAGCAGGAGAGGATTATGGTTAATGTAGGCAGACGCAGTGCCCATAGGAGAGAGAGGCATGGAGGCAGCAATGCCTGTCACTTGGCTCCCTATATCTCCTCCCTTTTTATATTATTTAATTAAGAGTATGGCAGGCCCTGTGAGGACAGCGTCTGTCTTAGGTCAAGGACCTCATTGCATGAACCCAACCAGGCCTTACCCGTCATGGGCTTGCAGGACAGCAGTTGGTCCTGTGCCTGTCTTAGGCAGCCGATGCAGTTAACATACATGTCCTAGTTGCCCGTCTCTGACTGCCTGTCCATTGCCCCAGGGCAGTTAGGCCGCATCATCATATGGGCCACTCGTGGGAATTCCTTCCCGGTAGGTTTGTTGATCTGCCATCTCCAGCTGATGATAGTGTACCTGAATGGGCTTTGCCATAAACGCGTCTATCCGGTTATTAATGAACATCATAATCTCTGAAAAATACAAGGACTCACAGAAAGGAGAAACAATAGGGCAGCTAGGGGACCCAAAAGGGGCACTAGGTAAGGGAAACCCTCCCCCAAATCGAGGAGAAGGGGTTGACAGCCATTTGTTGGTGTCTGTATATGAAGTCATTCTCCTATTTCTTGGAGCATGCCTTGCATAACACTGGATGTAGTCTATTTGGCTGGTGTATGTTCCTCCAGACTGAGAAGAGCCTCTTCCGCAGTCATGGGGTTCTGTGCATGGCTGTCAGCAGTTGTAGTCTGTTTGGCAGGGATCGAAATCCACCATGGGTGTGGTGTGGCTCAAGGAGAAGGCTGACTAGGCAGCATAAGGCTCCAGGGAGATGTGTCACCTGTAAGAGAACACAGGGGATTGTGCCTCAGGAAATAACATTATTCCTGGGCGTTACATGGGATCTTTGAAGAACTGTCTACTTGTTTTACGAGGCATTCAGGTAGCCATCTAGCTTTTCTATCTTGTTGAGAGTAAACACACACTGAACCTCGTCCCCAGATAAGGACTGGATCAGGGCCATTCCACACATTGGTTAGTGGGTCTCTCCATAAAACATACGCAAACCATGTTTGACTCTGAGTATGCCAAAACCGAGATGCTGCGGAGCAGCCTGAAGCATCCAGGGTCAGAAAATTTAAAATAAAAAGAGCATGTGAAAGGACATTTCTAGAGGACCCCCAGGTGGGGTACCATGTCTCCCTTTTTATTTTATCTATGGTGAATTTAAGAGAACGATGCGCATGTTCAACAATGCCTTGTCCCTGAGGATTATAAGGTATACCTGTGGTGTGGAGGATATTAAGGCTCTTACAAAATTGAGCAAAGGAGGTACTGGTATAGCCAGGGCCATTATCAGTCTTAAGCTGTTGAGGACATCCCAGAACTGAGAAGGCTGACAGCATATGGGCTATAATGTGTCTAGCAGCTTCTCCAGTCTGGAGAGTGGCAAAAATGAAGCCACTATATGTGTCAATAATGACATGTACATATTTTAGATTGCCAAACTCATTGAAGTGGGTAACATCCATTTGCCATAAGGCGTTAGGAATTAAACCTCTAGGGTTGACTCCTAGGTGTTGAACAGGTAAGTGGATAGCGCAAGATGGGCAATTTTTTACAATTTGTCTGGCTTGCTCACGGGTAATTTTGTAGAGGGGGTGGAGGGTGTGAGCATTGAGGTGGTGTAGCTGATGGGCTTGTTGGGCCTTAGACACCTTGGCGTCCTGAGCCATAAAAACCTGTGCTCATACAGCAACATCAGCCAAATGATTTCCTTGGGCAAGAGGCCCAGGGAGGTTGGAATGAGCTCACAGATGACCAACAAAGAACTTATGATGGTGAAGCTGTATGAAGCATTGTAATTGTTTGAACAGATTTGCAGCTGGGGAAGCATGACATATGGTAGCAACAGTCTCCAATAATGGAACAGACTGAGCGAGGTAAGCACTGTCAGTATACAAATTAAATGGTCGGTCAGAGTAAGCAGCAAAGGCTGCAAGAAGAGCTTCTAACTCTGCTAACTGTGCAGAGGAAGTGTCTGCCTGGAGGGTAGAAACATTGTCTTGGGATACATAAGCAGCCCTTCCGGAAGATGAGCCATCAGTGAATAATACCAGGGCACCTGGAAGGGGTTGTGAAGCTATGATCTTAGGGAATATAAATGGGTGACGATTAGCAAAGACAACTAGCTTATTTGGAGGGTAATGATTGTCAATAGTCCCTGAAAAGGAAGCTAAGGCAATAGGCCACACTTCCGTACTCTGAAGTAGCCAATCTATTTGGTCTTTTGTAAAAGGTTGAATGATAATGTCTGGTTCTTTACCAAAGTAACATTTTCCTTGCTTTCTACCCTGAATTATTAGGTCTGAGACAGCTTGGAAATAAGGCAAAAGTGTTCTTTTTGGGGAGACTGATAAATGGACCCACATGAGGGGAGCTTGTTGCCAGAACACTGCTGTGGGGCAAAGCTTTGTATTAAAAATGAGAAACTGTAAAGGCTCATTGTAGTCCATAAAGGAAACAGTTTGTTGAGCAATAGCCTCTTCTACTTTACTGAGTGCTCTCCTGGCATCAGGTGTAAGCTCTTGGGGGGAAGTTGGATCTATGTCTCCCCGAAACAGTGCATAAAGGGGCTGTAAATCATGTTTAGTTAGTTTTAAAAATGGTATGAGCCAATTAATGTCTCCCAATAGTTTTTGGAAGTCATGAAGTGTTCTGAGGCCATCAAGCCTCAGTTCGGGCCTTGAAGAGAGTATTTGAGTGCCACATAATTGAAAACCCAAGTATGTATATGGATCAGTAAGCTGTACTTTATCAGGGGCTATTTGAAGTCCAGCCTCTTGTAAGGCAACCTGTAAGTCCTGATAGCACCTTAGGGTTTGGCTTTGATCATCTCCTGCCAAGAGGATATCGTCCATATAATGAATAATATAGATATGTGGCCAATGATCTCTGACTGGCTGTATTGCAGTGGCTACAAAAGACTGGCATAGTGTGGGGGAATTAGCCATACCTTGCAGCAAAACTTGCCATTGAAATCTCTGCATAGGGGCTTTAAAATTAATTGATGGAAGACTGAAGGCAAAATGCTTTTGGTCCTTTGGATGTAAAGGAATAGAGAAAAAGCAATCTTTAAGATCTATGACAATTTAAAAAAATCCCAGGGGAATGGCACTGGGTGAAGGGAGGCCTGGCTGTAGGGGCCCCATTAAGACCATTGTCTTATTTATCGCCCTAAGGTCTTGTAGCAGCCTCCATTTCCCTGACCTTTTCCGGATAACAAAGATAGGTGTGTTCCAAGGGGAATTACTAGGGACAATGTGGCCTGCATCTAACTGGTCCTGCACCAGCTGCTGTGCGGCTGCAAGCTTTTCAGAGGTAAGGCCACTGATCAACCCATACCGGCTCTTCTGATAGCCATGTAATTTGTTTAGCATGGATCGCAGGAGTGTCAATGGCCCCTAAGAAAAATGGCCTAACCCAACTTTAGCATTGTTAGGGATGGGAATGATGGGATCAGTAATGCCCATGTTATTTTTTCCTAAGCCCTGTTTTGGCAGGTAGCCCTTATTAAGCATTTGCATTGTGACAACATTATTAGGGCTTCCCATAATTAATCCCATTTGGGAGAGTAGGTCTCTTCCCCATAAATTAAGAGGCAGACTCTCTATGACATAAGGTTGTAAGTGTCCCTGATTACCTTCTTGATCTCTCCAAGCCAGTTGTTTGGAACTGCGTTGTGGATTTTTTGAGTGTCCAATCCCTTGGAGGTGTGTTAAGGTTGTTTCTAAAGGCCAGGCAGTAGGCCACTCCTCCTTTTTGATAATGGAAACATCTGCGCCTGTATCAATGAGGCCTGAGAAACTTTTTCCATCTAAAGATAGAGTCATGAGGGGCTTTTGTTTGGGGATACGTTGGGCCCAATATGCATCCGAAGCTCCAGGAAAGGAGTTCCCCCTATAGGGAGTTATGGATTTGTTAGATGTTTGAGCCAACGGCAATAGCAGCAATTGAGCAAGGTGTTGCTCTGTCCTAACTGGTATGACACCGACAAGGAGAGAAACCATGACTTATTTCTCCTGTGTAATCACTATCTACTATCCCGGGCAGAACTTGTAATCCTTTAGCTTAGTGCTACTACATCCAATAAGTCCAAAAGTCCCGGGGGGAGGGGGCCCATAGATTCCTGAGGGCATGATCTGAACACCCATGTCAGGGGTTAATACTGTGTTGGAGGTGGAACAGAGGTCCAACCCCGCACTCCCTGGGGTTGCCCTGAGAAGGTCTGAAATGGATGGTTTTTTGTTGGGACAAACCTTGGAGCCCCACAGGTTTGTCCAGAATTGGGGGCCTGGGGCTGGCCTCGTAACCCGTTTCCCTGCGGGGAAAGAGGGTTACCGTGAACATCTCTTTTGGATTTTGCACTCATTAGCCCAGTGGTCTCCTCGCTTACATCTAGGACATAGCCCTGGTTTTTTGTAGAGGACTGATTTTTATTTTTTTCTTTTGCACTCACGAGCCGTGTGGCCACTTTGGCCACATTTGAAATAAATGGCATCTTTTTTAGGATGAGAAAGGGGTTATGTAACTATGCAACCTTGTTGTGTTGTAGCCATGGCTAGGCCTTGATAAACCGGCCCAATATCTGTACATAAGCGGATATAACCTGATAGGTCCTCTTTTTTGCAATGTGGTCGAATTGCAGCCTGACAATCTGAGGTTGCATTTTAATAAGCCAGTTGTTTAAGCAGGGCAGAGTTTGTTTCTGTGGAGCCCAAAAGACGCTCTGCCGCCCTGTAAGAGGGAATTGACAAAGTCTGGAAAGGGCTCCTCAGGCTTTTGTTTTATTTGGGTGAGAGATAAGGTAGGCTTGCCTCCTGAGGGGAGCCGTTTCCACGCTCTAATGGCTGCCATATTAATCTGGGCAAAGAGGCCCAAATCGAACTGCATTTGGGTCTCTTTTGTGGCAAAATCTCCTGTTCCTGTAAGCATAGCGAGGGTCCAGGGGTTTGGCCATGCGGCATTGTCTCTGGCTATGTCCTCGCATTGATCAAAAAATTCAGATCTCCATAATAGATAATTGCCTCGGGAGAGGGTGGCTTTTGCTAAGTCTTTCCACTCATTAGGAATAATCCAACCCTGAGTCAAAGAATCTAGAACCACAATGGTGTAGGCGGCAGTCGGGCCATATTGAGAGACTGCGGCCTTTAACTCTTTTAAGGCTGCCATGGTGAGAGGTGTGTGTATCCTAACAGGTTGTGGTTCAGGGCCCTCTTCAACATCCCGTGGGGGAGTAAAGGCCTCTGTAACTGGGAAAGCCATTTTAGGCTGGCTGCCAGAGCCAGGCACCATTTTAAGCGTACTACAAGGTGTGCTGGAGGCAGGCTCCATCTCAAGGACATTATAAAACTGTGTAGCTCGGAGGGCCTGCAATTGAATTGAAAGATTTTGGCATTCTTTTTCTAGCTGTATCTGTTTTAAAAGATCTGTTTTTCTTTGCTCTAATTCCACTAATGTGCTAGAAGGTTGAGAGCAGATGCTAAGTGCATCATCATAGTCAGGGGACGGCCTAATAGCAGCCGGTGCTGCAACAGGGTTAGGGTGATATGTAGAGGCTTGTTGTGTTGGTTGTTCCCAGTTGACCTGAGAATCAGAAAGGCCGGGGTCTAAAGGCTTATATGAATCCCCAATTGGCCATGGAGGCACAGGGAGTGGCGGGCTGCCATCCTGGGACCTGCTGATCATGTCAACAGGTGGAAGTGGTGGCAGATCACCATGTACGAGGATCTCTAACAGGCCATCATCCTCTGCATCTGAGAAATCAGAGGCTTCAGATTTTTCTGAGGATGGTTTTGAGGTAGATTTAACAGAGTCGCGCAGGGCAGCCTCACCTAGTGTAACTGTCTCCTCAACCTGAGGATCTGCATGCCTCTGGGCAAGCAGCTCAGAGATTAAATTCCAATATGTAAAGGTGGTCACAGGAACCTTTTCTGGACCGAAAACTCTATAATAATCTTTTAAAGCATCTCTTACTCTATTCCACCTCTTGGTATCTATAGAACCCTCTAGGGCAAACCTTATGAATAAATTGAAAATACTGCAATAATTCTTTTGTTCTAACCCTTACCCCTCTTGTCTTTAATGCCTTTATAAGGCCTCCCACGAACAATTCGTGTTCGCTCAATACTTGACCCATGTCCGGGAAGGGAAATGGGGTTGCCGTTCACTCACCGTGACTCGGACAGGACATTGGATAGTCGTCTGGGAGACAAAGAGAGATAGAGGCAAGTCAAGATAATCTGATCAAGCCTCCAGTTTATTCAGGAAATGATCACACCTTTTATAGGCTAAGGGCGGGAGCTGGGACAGGAAGAGGTTAAACAGATGGATACAACAGGGTCACCGTCACATCTGGATATGTAATGTAAGCAGGAGAGGATTATGGTTAATGTAGGCAGACACAGTGCCCATAGGAGAGAGAGGCATGGAGGCAGCAATGCCTGTCACTTGGCTCCCTACAAACATAAGTTTTCATACTCCAGAGGTAAATACTAAGGAGTGGGATTGTTGCATCATATGGTAGATATAACTTCATAAGACCTTGCCAGATCATCTCCTGAGTGAACGGACTATTTCTCAACAGCAGATCCTGAAAATCCTGTTGCTCCAGTCTTGACCATGATTAGTACTGTCAGCTTTAAATAAAGTTTAGCCATTCTAATATGTAGTAGTGATTCATCAGTTATTTAGAAGTGTGTTCATTTCCTAATATTTTGAGGTTTCATATATTTCTCTCTCTCAGTAGCAGGTAGTGAACTCAGGACCTTACCCATGCCAGGCAGGTGCTGATGCCACTGAGATATATCCCTAATCCCCCCCCCACTTTTTTTTTTTGTCTTTTTGAGACAGGGTTTCACTATGCAGTTCAGGCTGGTCTGAGCTCACTTTGTAGCCCAGGCTGGTCTCATGAATCCTCCTGTCTCAGCCTCCTGAGTGTTGGGGTTACAGGCATGCACTACCATGTCTGGCCTTTTTCTAAACATCTTTCTTTTATTGGTTCCTAAAATAATTCTTTTGCACTCAAAGAACATTTATTTATTCTCTAGACAGAATGTTACTATGTAGTTTAGGCAGGCCTTGAGCTCACTATACAGCCTCGGCTGACCTCAAGCTTCTGGCATTTCTCCTGCCTCAGCTTCCTGAGGCAGCTTCCTGAGTGCTAGGATACAGCTGTACAACACCACACCCAATTTAATTTGGCTTTTTGCAACTCAATCTGTTAAGAATTTTTGTGATTTCCCATTCTGCTCATCCTTTGGCACTTACCACACCCCTGTGGTCTAGGCAAGGTCACCAGCGACTTCTCCACTTCTGAATCAACCCCAAGTCTCATGTTTAGTCCTTATCCTGCTTGATCTCAGTAAAGGTTTGTTTGTTTGTTTGTTTGTTAAAGACAGGGTCTCACTATGAAGTTCAGGCTGGCCTTGAGCTCATTGTGTAGCCCAGGCTGGCCTTGCACTCATGGTGATCCTCCTGCCTCAGCCTCCAGAGTGCTAGGGTTACAGGAGTGCACCACCACACCCAGCACTCAGTAAAACTTTGGACTTGGTGGCTCCATTCCTCTTCCCAAAGCCTTTCCTTCCCTTGAGTTTCAAGATGCACAATATTCTTGGTTTTCCACCTATCTCTCCCACGACACATTGGAGGTGCTCTGCCCCTTTGCTCATCCCTAGATGGGCTTCAGTCTCCCTGCTGGCCTCTGTTTACATCTCCTTTAGCTCAATGCTGGTTAAGTGCTACCAGCTTCCTTCCCCGTCCCTCACCCAAATCACTCTTGTGAGCACTAGGCCTCCGCATCCAACTGCTCGCCGGATGCCTCCTTACAAGCTGATGGTGCACGGCGAGCTGTAGGAGGACGGCTAGTTCCAAGTCCCGAGGTGAATTTGTTAATTTTCTCCTCAAACCTTTCCCTAGTCTTCACCTACTTCAGCATCAGGCTTGAACTCAGGGCTTTTGCATTGGATTACATTCCCAGCACTCCCCGCCACAAAAAAAGAATGGTTTGTGGCCCAGTCTGTAGTTTGTCTTCGTAAATGTTTCATATGTGCTTAAAAAGCATTTGTACTTAGATGTCATTGGGGAGTTGTGCTCCATAACTGTCAGTCATCAGTTAGTTAATAGTATTGTTCAAGTTTTCTGTATCTTTTTTTTTTTTTTTTTTTTGGTACCAGGAATCAAACTCATAACTTTGTGCTTGCCAGGCAGGTGCTTACACGCTGAGCTAAATCCCAACCCTTCTGTATCATTATTTTTTTTTGCATGCTCTAAAAATTGATAGATTATTAAAGTCTCTGACTATAATTAAATATTTGCCTATTTCTTCGATAAAATTCAGTTTTTGCTTCAATTATTTTTAAACTCTTGTTATTAGATACATGAATGTTTAGGACTGTTACTCCTTTTTGATGAATGAATCACTTTACCAGTGAACTTTTGCTCTGAATGTCCTACATCTAGTATTAATGTTGCCACCCCAGTTGTCTTCTAAGTTAGCATGCTACCTCTGCTTCTACCCTTTCAGCTTTAATCTACAGGAGTCTGATATTTGAGTTTTTTCGTATGTAACATACAGAGTCTGGCTCACTAATCTAATGTGACATTTCCACTTTTTGGTTGGCCAGTCTACACGCTATGTAATTATTGACATGGTTACTGCTGTTTGTTTTTTTGTTCCATTTTTCTTCTTCTTTGCCTTTAAAAATTATTTGTATGAGTCGACTTTGATTCTTTTGCTGGTTTATTAGTTATAATTTTGTTCTATTATCTTCATGCTTGATACAGGATTTGCGCTTGGAATCTACCTTTTCCAATTGATAGAACTGTGGAGGCCAGGCGGCGGCTGAAAAGATAAGAAGTATGAAATATAAATGACCTTTATTTTGAGAATGCGGGGAGAGACACCCCCGGTCCCCTGGGGCGTGGCATCTCCATCCAGGGGTCAGCGATCCGTGGAACTCGTGGAGTGGAGGCACATAAGTAGCCTCGGTTTGCGGTGGAACCTAAGGGGGCATTAGGGATGCACAGGTAGCCCATTGGTCTTTGTTTGGCGCCAGAGGTAAATTCCTAGGGGTGGGGGAGATAGAACTCCTTGGTTCCCTCTGAGGCTTTACCAGCTACAGTATCCTGCTTGGGCCAAACTCTTTCACCAATGATGTTAGTGATGTTAGGGCTTGCATTTCCAGCCCAAGCTTTGCACTACATTGGTACATTTTTCCTACCTATGCTAGTAGCCCCACACTACATATTCTGTTTAAACAATTTAGCAAAAGAGATACAAATAATAAAAAAAAACTGTATTTTCTAACTATGTCTGCTGTTTTCATTCTTTTGTGTAGATTCATCCTTTCCTCCCATGCTCCTCCATACTGTACCCCTCCAAAAAATTTAACTGCATTCCATACAATGTTCCTTCTGCATAAAGGCTTTTGTTTTTACATATGTGTATTATATTTCTGATATGCTGATGATGAATTCTTTCAGTTTTGATATTTAAAGTTTTATTTTACTTCCTGGATATAGAGTTCTAAAGTATAAGTTTGTTTCTTCAATACTTTGAAGATATTGTTCTGGGCCTGGGATATAGCTCAGTGGCACAGCACCTGCCTGACAAGTGCAAGGTCCTGAGTTTGATTTCTGGTGCATCGCTCAAAAAACTACTGTTTATGAAAAAAGAAAAGAAAACTACTGCTCTTCTTTACTTTGTTTCTCTGTAAATAATATGTCCTTTTCCTTTTCAGATTTTTGTCTTTATCTCTGTTTATCATTTTGGTTCTGTTGTTGTGTTTTGAAGTTCACTGTCATGTTTAATCTGGATTGTGGACTTGATTGGCTTGAGAGACACCTAGCAGGTTAGTAGAGCACTTCTGGGTGTGTCTGGGCGGATCGTGGGAGTGTGACCTTTGGAACTGTGTCTGGTTCCTGGCACCTTCCTCTCTGGCAGTTTCCCTGTGTGTGCTTCCATAAAGTAGGCAGCTTGCCTTTACCATGCCCTTCCGCCATGTTTTTGTCTTGGAGCAAGCCAGCCATAGGCGCAAATCTCTTTCACCATGAGCTAAAAATAGAGCAAAAGATTTGAAAAACTTGCAGTTTGGCCAGAAAGGAAATGAGCATAAAGTTAAGGCAAAGAAGGTGTGATTGTTGAAGAGATTGACACCATTAAAAAGAAGTCAAGTAGTCTGCACTTGAGCCAAGATAAACCTTTTCTCCTTTAATGGTAGGTGTCATTTATTTTATCTTGCCAAAAGGGAATGCTAACACAAAAATTTGATACCAGTAGTAGGGCCATTGCAGCGATTATACCTGATCCTGTGGTTTGGAAACCTTCAGAACTGGTTTGTAGGAAGAGTCTGGAAAAGTTTGAAGATGAGTGCTGGACAAACACTTAGATTGTTGCAAGCAGAGATTGAAGGGTACTTTTGGTGGAAGCCAGAAGACTGGAATGCTGACAGGAATGTGGGCAGTAGTGACTGAGATTTCAGAGGGAACTGGACCAGAGGAATGTCCTGTTCCATTCTGGTAAGGAACTTAGCTACATTTTGTCCATGTCTTCAGACTTTTCAGGAGCCTCAGTTTAAATGTCGTAAATTAATTAATCTGGTGACCAGCAATAAGAACTGTGAGCTAAAAGCAGAGCAGAAATACTGGAAAAGTTTATAGTTTTGCCAGAAAACAAGCATGTGTGAAGTTGAGGGAAAGAAGGTGGAACTATCAAAGAAATTAGTGTCATTTAAAAGGAAAACAGGCACTTTTTCACTTGGACAATAAGAAAGATAATGCCAAACATCTCAGGAATCAACTAGATCAATTCCAGGCTCAAGGATAGAAAAGCATGAAGTTGTTTGAAACATTTTACTTTAAGAGAGCCCCAGGTTACCCTGTCACTCTAGGCCACCTCAAGAAGCACTTCCACATGTTCAGCCATCCAGGCACCCAACGGTCATTGCAGCTGTGCTCTAAGGGGGCCTGACTATTGCTCACACTGGCAGCAGACTTTGGTATAGTCTGTGTGATGCTGGTTTCACAGGCATGCAAAATGCAAGAGTCGTGGTGTCACGCAAGCTTCCACCCAGAGTTCAAATGAAGGCCTCGGATGCCAGGCACTAAGGGATAGCATCGAGTTCTCTGCCAGGGGCTCGTGAGTGGGTAATGTGAAGCTGTGAGAGTGAAACCAGAGCTATAATGGAGACTGCAGGAAGTTAGAGAAGCCGGGACACCTGCTGAGGAAGGCTGTAGGCAGTGATGTTAGTCAGCTGGAGAGGAAGGCCATGTAGGCTGCAGCTGGCAGGCTGTGCAAGTCCTTTGGAACTCACATCTCTCTACTGCATGCACTGAATGCTGGCAATGGAGCTGTGGGATTTAATGTCTTCCCTGGTAAGTCTTGCTTTGGTCCTGTTTCTTTGTAATTCACCTATTCGCTTTCAGAATGGGCATGTTTACCTTATGCCATTATATCTTGGGATTATTTAATTTTTTTTTTTTGTCTTTTTCCTTTTTATTGGTACTGGGGATCGAACTCACAACTGCCTGCTTTCAAGGCAGGCGCTTATGCCACTGAGCTAAACCCCCAGCCCCGATTATTTAATTTTTTTAAAAAAAATTTACGGGGATGCATAGCTAAGATTTGCCTTGATTTGCAGAAGAGACTTTGGATTTGGACTTTTGAGCAATTTTGTGTGGAAATTGCTTGTCTCTTGGGGGAGGAATCAGTGTGTTTTCAGTTGGATGCAGCACGATTACATCTTTTAGATGGAAGTATAGCCCTGTTACTGTATTAATTTGGAAACTAAACTTGATCAAACAGATGTGATTAGGTGTCACACTGATAAGGGGTGGACTTGTGATGGTTTTCTTAATTGTCAACTTGATTGACACGTGAGATGCCTAGGAGAACACACTTCTGGGTGTGTGTGTGTGTGTGCCTCGTGGTGAGTGCGTCATGACCTTGAGGACCCTATTTGGTCTCTGGCGCCTTTCTCTCTGGCACTTTCCCTGTCTCTACTTCAGGCTGCCATAAGGTTGGCAGCTTTCCTTCATCACATCCTCCCATCATGATGTTTCTGCCCTATATCCAGTTGACTATGGGCTGAAACTTCTGAAGCCAGGTAGAATAAACCTTTCCTCCTTTAGGTTGTGTATGTCAGATATTTCACCCCAGTGATGGAAAATCCAACCAGTATACTCTTTAATTTTGTATCTTCTGCCCATCTAATTGTTTTGCTCTGAAATCTTGTTTGTAATCTAATCTCTAGTATGTTTCTCATCTCAGAAATTGTAATTTTCAACCATAAAAATTAGACTTTAGTCTTTTTTCATATTTCCCATGTCACTAATTAACATGCTGAATGTTTCCTCTTGGTTTTAAACATGTGGAATACAGTAATAATTTTTAATCTGCTAGTTCTTAAAATCTGTATTGATTCTGGGTTGGCTTCAATCGAGTGATTTTATTCTTCATTATGATTTTTTTTCTTATCTCTCTCCAGGTCAGGTCATTTTTTATTTTGTCCCAGGCATTGTGAACTTTCCTTCTTCAGATGATGAATACTTTTGTATTTCAGTAAATATTCTAGGATGCAGTTCAGTTTCATAGAAATGGTTAGATTGTCTCAATTCTAAGATTTGATGAGTAAAACCAGTGAAGCATTTGTTCTAGGGCTACTCTTTCCACTCCTGAGATAGGAATCTTCTGAGGACTCTACCCAAAGCTGTGAATCATGAGACTTTTTTTGCAAGGCCAGTGTGAGCTCAGGCTCACTAATCCCTCCAGGTGGTTCTTTCCCCGTGACAATGAGCCTTCTCATTCAGGCACTGGAAATGTCACAAATGTGCCCCAGTGTGTGGGAAAAGATAGTGATGGCAGCAGGGCCCTCACCGGACTCCCGTGCTGAGTCTCAGTGTGAGATTCTACTCCATCCACTACCCTGTCCACCGCTCCGCGCTTCCCAAGTTCCACATTCAGTGCTTTTCAAAGTATAACACTTGGCATCCTTTTCATACATAATTCTGAGTTTTCTAAGGTACAGATTACTTATACTCTTCTTGTAAACCGGGACTTTTTATTAGTGGAGCTAATAAGTTATCAATAGTTTCTAAGTTTTAATTATTTTGATTTTGTGAGATGTTTTAGTCAGTAGCTTTTTCCCCATGCCTCAGACATTTGTGTGGACTCTTGAAGAACTGCCTAAGCCCAAGCTGCGGTGCCTGCAGAGCTCAGGGGAGGCAGCACGGGGAGTGGAAGAAGGGACAGACTGGACAGCAAGCATTGGGAGTGCTTGAGCTGCCTTTGATTGAGGGAGAGAAAAGAAAGCAGAAGAGTCATAGCCCATTGCCTGGCACTTTGAGCACAGCCATTTGCAGGGATGGATAAGCAGGAGAAGGCATTCATTGAAGGAGAGATGGTGGATTCCATTTGGGGTGGAATCCCACTGGTAAGGGATACAGCTCAATGGCACAGTGCCTGCCTGGCAGGTACAGGGTCCTGAGTTCAATTCCCAGTGCAAAAAGAAAAGAGAGACAGAGACAGAGAGAGATCAACACTGTCCTATCAGAAGCAGCCAAATTCCTCTCCTTACATGATAGCAGGCATTGTCTTAGTTTGGCCTGCCAGAAGTCGGCTATCCCTCCTGATAGCATTCTAGTTATAAAGACCATATCCCAGGGAGGTGGTAACAGTCCTCTGATAAGTAAGGGAAGCGTCATGCTGTGGAATAAATAGTCCTCAGAGGATGCTGTGCCAGAGAAAGATGGCTGCTGGGGTCTTTTCTTTCCTTTCTTCTCAGAGTCCCCATATTTCCCTTCTCTGCTTTTCACACAGGTTGGCACTGCCAGCTTTGGTGATGTTATCCTCCAAAGAAAGCTTGACCCAGAGGAAGAAGCTGCCCGTTTCTACACGGCAGGGCCCACCCAAGGCGCTAGAGAAGGACTGGCCTAAGGATAATGACGAGGTGGAGGAGAAGGAGGAGGAGGAGAACTATGTCCTCCACGATCCAGAAAGGGGCCTGGATTCCCTGCCTCAGCCTTATCGGATGATCAACAAGCTGGTGGAGCTTCTGTTTGACCAGTCATGGGAACTTATTGAAGAGAGGGCTGCTCTGAGGCAAGCCGACAGCACCCGGATCCGGCCTACCGTCTACACTCCAGTCTCTGAAATCCAGGTACACAGCAGGCATTCTGGATTCTCAATGCAATATTAATAAATGAAAGCGACTGCAAGTGCTGGAGAAAGAATCCTCCCAGAAACCTTTGCTGGACAAGACTGGTGCATTCTGGGAGGATTATAAGCACAGTGATCCTCATCAAAATAGGTCTAGTAACCACTTGGGGAAACAGGGCCTTCTGGTTGATTAAAGATTATACATAGGCCTTTTATATTCAGTTGCTGGCCCTGGAGAATCTTCCTTAAGGTGTCACCGCTCTCTTGCTGGATGGTTGGGAGTCCACCCATGAACCTGTGCATCCCACCCCGCACAGAGTGACTGACGCTCAGGGAATGTGGCCTTAGTTGGTGCTGGGAATATACATCGTCCTCAGCCTCTTTGTTTTCTTTGGCCACTTTTCCCTAAACGTGAGACGCTGTGAATATCTGAATGCTGTGCAAGAAGACCCAAGGGGTGATATCCCTAGGAAGAGCCCTGAGCCTCTTTGAGAAGTTGTCTCATGTTACTTGAAGACAGTGACAGCTGAGATTAATTTCTTTTCTCTTTGCCTTTGTTTTCCCAGCTCAGCCAAAGACCCAGTTGTATGGCTATGTCACAGGACTACGTATTTTTTGGAGGAGCCAAAGGATTCTCAATCTATAACCTGTACAATGCCGAACGACTATATGCTTGGGAGAAACTTAGGGTTGATGTCACCTCCATCGGGGTCACAGATTTAGGGAGTGAAATACTTATTGCTCCTGTGGATGAAATGGGTATTTGTTCTTCATCTTATTTTTTAGCCTAAGTTATAGCTAACTCTAGACCATTTAATTTAATCTCCTTGCCAGGTCTGAGGGGGCCCAGGCATGGAGAATTCTGTCTGGTCATGTAATGAATGCCTACAGAAGGCATACGGTGTGCCAGGCACTGTTTAATACTTCGAGCGTTAATCCATACAGCAGTCCTAGGAGAGAAGTGCAATGTACTGACCCTGTTCAGGGGAGGCACCCAAGGTCTGGAGGTTATATAGTGCACTTGAGATAATCTGGAAAGTGGGTGCCACAAGCAGGCAGAGGCCCGGCGCCCACACCTGGCCAGCACCCTTCTATCCTGCTGCTACGCAAACCAGACCTTGCTTTTCTCCCTTAGCCTTCCTGGAAATCATGGCATAGAAACCATGATCCATGGCCTGGATAGGTGAACTGCTACTTTTGTTTGCCCCCCAAAAACAAGACTCCCTCTAGCTTGCCCTTGGGTGTGGGCACCCCACACTGCTGCCCTGGCTTTGACAGTATCAGTGTTGGCCAGGGAGGGAGGTGGCCTGTAATACTGGGCAGGAGGGCAGAAAGCGGTCACTGAGCTGAGTCATATGTGAAAGGAAGCATCTTCCCCAAAGCAGCCAGCTTAGGCCAGCACCCCGAAGCACCCCAAAGCAGGCAGGAGTCTGAAGTAGTCAAAGCCAGAAGCAGACAGACAAGGACTGCTGACTCCATAGAAGGCGAGATTGTCAAGGTCTGGGCCAAGCCAGGAGCTGCTAAAGTGAAAAGTAAAAAATGCACTGTGCTCATGTCAGATGCTCTGTTGGTGGACATGCGACGAAGGATATAAGAGAACTTTTGGTACTATTTTATTACAACTTTTCTATAAGCATAAAGTTAGCACAAAATAAAAAGTTTAAAAAACAAAAAGACTACGATAGAAAAATTTAGCAAGTGATGAAATATGTGTTTGGGGCAGGGAGGTAAAGAGGTGTCTCAGCAGGGAGGAAAAGCAGTCTCCTCCCTGCCTTAGGTGCTAGGCAGATAACATGCCATTGCTTGACAGCAGCCAGGAGACAGGCTTTGAGGAGCTGTGAACTCCCCCTGAGCATTAACAGCCTCGAGGCACCTGCAGGACCCCTGTGGGGAAGCTGCTGTTCTGGGGTTTGGTCTATAAAGAGGATCGTAGTAATCACAATGCGTTACACTTATGATTCCAGGTCTGTGCAGCCCCTGGCCTGACAGACTTGAAGGCCAGCAGCCTTGTGTCACTGGTACATTCAGTGACATAAAAGAGGTGCCCATGCGTCTCCACTGGGCTGTCAGGCTGTCACCCCCTATTGCCAGATACCTCAAGGGGGCCTCTATCATAGGCACCAAGGCAGGTTCTGGGTATCTGGGAGGCAACTAGAAAAAGAAGAGAGAAGTCGTGGTGGCTGATGCTCATACACCAGAGGCCATAGTCAAACAGGAACCAGAGCAATGGAATCAGTTATTCATTCAATTGAATGAATCACGTGAGGAGTGGTTGGGGTTGAGGCCCTTGGCCTGGTGAGATGATCTTTATTCTCAAAGGCTATGAGCTCACAAAAGGATTACAGTGGAGGCCCTGAGTCGGGACTCAATAGTGAGACACACAGTCACGGTGACTGTGACAGCTGGCTACCACAGAGGCCTCTGCAGAGAGACATGGAAGCCGCAGACATGGAGCTGCACTGGCTGGTGCTGTTGGTCCTGATAGTCCATGACTGAGGTTAACTAAGGGTCACAGAAATGCAGAGTTGCTTTATTAGTGGTGTTTAGGACCCTTAGGTGATGATTACTTCTCTGAGGTATCTTTCAGTTGTGGCTGGTTTTGGGGTTCTGAGTCTGTTGGAAGACTTTACCTCTTCTCTTTGTTGGAGATGAGAAGTTGTTGCTTGTTTGGCCTAGCCCCTGGTTCTCTGGCACTGTGCAACCCAGCATGGGTAACTTATAAGCATCACCCCGGAGTTAAACTTAAAAAAGAGAGAAAAGAAGATGAGAAGACTTAGCCCCAGACATCCAGTTCACCAAAGGCAAATCCAGGGGCCAGTGAAGCGGGACAATCAAAAGCCTCCCACCAGGTCTCTCTGAAGTGGTAACAACAAAGCAATTAAATAAGGCTCTGGACAAAATGAAATGAGAAATAAACTCAGATAACTACAGAGATTACCAAAATACACGCCATGCTGTGTGACATTAGAGCAGGCACAGACAGAACAAGAGGCAAGCATAAGAAAATTATGGAAGTCATGAGTGCATAGCACAGGAAAGAAATGGAATCCATAAAGCAGAATCAAGCAGATTAGCCAGGAGAATAAAAACTCCACTGAAAGTATTCAAAGCAGCTTAGGCCAATGTGAGGACAGGATCTCAGATACTGAAGACAGACTTGCAGTTAGTGACCAGAAAAAGAAAGATTTCTTAAAAATAGCAAGGGACCATGAGAAATCAATCCAGCAGCTTCTAGATGAGACAAAGAATAACAAGTTTAATTGGAGTCAATGAAAAAGCAGGAGATAACACAAATGACATTAAAAAATGTTCACAGACATCATGACAGAAAATTTTCCTGGTAGAGAAAAAGAATTTGACATACAAATAAACAAGAAATATAGAACTCCAACTAACAATGATCAGAACAAACCTACAGCCAGGCATATCATAGTCAAGATTCCAGAAATTCAACACAAGAATACAGTCCTAAAAGAAACAAATCACCAATAGCAGACAGTCCCTCAGAATCACAGTTGACTTCTCAGCATAAACCCTCAAGGAGACATTGAAGTACCTTAAGTTCTAAAGGAAAACAACTTTCAACCCAGATTGATGTACCCCACAAAACTATCTTTCAAAGTTGGTGGAAAATTAAGACATTTGACAGAAAGAATCTACCAGGGATGGCAAACTCTTAGAGGAAGGGGGGAAAAGGGGAGAGCCAACAACAGGAAAATAACCTGACAAGGATAAGTCAATATATTTCAATTACAACCATCAATGTTAATGGTCTTAATTCACCAATCAGAAGATACAGACTGGCAGAATGAATCACGAAGCAAGATCTAACAATATGCTGCATACAAAAAACACAGTTAAAGGCTGGGAATTTAGCTCAACAATATAAGTGCCTGCCTGGAAAGCAGGGAGTTCAATCCCTGGTTCCAAAAAAAGAAAAACATTTAATTCAACAAGAAATTCATAGACTAAAAGTCAAAGAATGGAAAAAAGTACTCCACATGACAGGAACCCAGAAAAAATCAGGAGTAGCTATTCTATTTGCAGACAAAATGAATTTTAAGCCAAGACTGGTTAAGAGAGATAAAGAAGTTCATTATATCCTTGTAAAAGGAACAATCCAAGAGAAAGAGATAACAATCATAAAAAATATGCAACAAATACCAGTGCACTCAACTATATAAAATAATTAGTAATAGACATGAAAAATCAAATAAGCCCTAATACAGTTGTATTGGGAGACCTCAATACCCCACTGTCACAAAAAGACAGATCAACTAGATAAAAAAATAATGAAATATTAGAACTAAATCAAACTTGTGAGCAAATGGACTTAGTAGATGTCTATAGAGTGTTCCACCTCACATCAGGATACACATTCTTCTCAGCTGCTCATAGGATTCTCCAAAATAAACCATATACTGACTCACAACATGCTTAAGTAAACGCAAAGGAATTGAAATTATCCCATGCATGCTATCAGACCACAGTGCAATGAAATTAGAAATCCATGCCAAAGGAAACCCCAAGAACTTTATCAACACATGGAAATTAAATAGCACCTTCCTGAACAACCAGTGAAATTAAAGATCACAAATGAAAGGTCACAGATGAAATTAAAGAAATTAGACAGTTTATACAGTTGAATGATAATGACAGTACTTGTGGGACACTATGAAAGCAATCTTAAGAGGGAAATTTATAACAGTGAATACCTGTATCAGGAAAACAGCAAGCACATATAAGTAACTTAATGGTAAACCTCAAACTTTTAGAAAAACAAAAGCAGGCTAAGCCAAAAGCTCATACAATGGAGGAAATTATAAAGATCAGAGCAGAAATTAACACACTGTAGGCTAAAAAACAAAGGATTACAGTGGATAACTGTGGAACAGAAGGGGTGACATGCCACACAGGTGGCTGGCTCTCAAGGGATGGATTTTGGCCCATGTGCTTACAGGCAGGCAGAGCTGGGTAGGTGAGGGGCCAGACGGGAGCACAAGGAAGCCATCCAGAGGAGACGAGCAGCACAGGCACAGGGGTGAGGAGGGGGCTCCAGATAGTAATTCACAAAGTCTAGTAGCAAACCCCACGCTTCTGTGACTCCCGTGTCCTATGTTCTCAGTGGTTCTTCTGTTTCAGGTATCATCCGACTGTTCTACTTGTATAAGGATGCTCTGTTCCTTATCAAAGCCATCAATGAAGTGGTGAGTTCCCGCACGCTCACCTTTAGCTGGGAAGCAAATCCAGTTCACTTAGTCAGAAGGCAGGGCTAACTCTCCTAGGTCAGAGAGAAGCAGACACCTCCGTGGTCAGAGCCTCATACCCAATGAGAAGAGGCATCCATCAGTGTGGCAGCAGAACGCTGGTTGTCAAGGGAGGAACGTTGCTAGGGAGCTTCAGTCCCGATTTTTCTCTTGAGAATCAGAACAGGCCCTGTGTGAAGTAGTGCAAAGTCCCTACGCTGTCCAGATGGTTTTGTGTTCCCGTTCCTAAGCCCAGGCTGTTCTGCTTGGATGCTTTCCTGTCCCCTACCTGTACCGCGTGTGCTGCCTAAGTCTCTCCCATTCAAGATCCGGTGCAAAACCCAAACCTCGCCTTTCTCTCCGTTTCCTCGTACGGCTGAGAAGAGCGGGTCTCTCCTTCCTTTATGCTGCCCCAGGCAGAACACAAATTCTCTTACCTGCATCAAAAAAATTGTTTTTGTTTGCTGTACCAGGAATGAACCTAGAGCCTTTGTGCTAAGGCTGTATCCCCAGCCCTTTTTAAATTTTGAGACAGGGTCTCACTAAATCACCAAGGGTTGGGCTCAAACCTGCCATCCTACATCCTCAGCCTTCTAGAGGGCTGGGACTAAGTCACGTTCTCATAATAATACATATTTAAAAAAAAAAAAAAAAACCCTGCCTTATCACCTTTGCAAGTTGCCAGATTAGAGTACAAATTTAGTGTCCTGAAAGCTAGCAAGGGAAATAATCAAGCATTTATCCCCACTTTCCAAATGGACTGTGTGTCAAGGTGACCAACTAGCCGATGATAGATTTTTGTAGAATTCTGACAAATGCAGCTGCAGTAACCGACAAGTTATCCCTGTTCTGTGCCCGCACACCCAGGCAGCTTAGCTCAGCAATGACCACTAGCGGCTGCTGGGATCCCCAGATTAATGAGCCAGAGCCACAGTGCGGGTTCTCAGTTACCAAACTTTTAACCTCAGTGGGCCAGAACACAGAAAATGATGCAATGAGAAAAGCACGGCACCAGCCCTGGGGACAGTGCAAAACGACTGGATTTAAATTTAGTCAGCCTCAGATCTAGCCACGGGTTCACAAGAAATACATGGAAGTTGTTAAGCAACACCAAGGGCCTGGGGTGAGTCCAACCCAGAATGTGGGGCAAAGCTCATGTTTTCTTCAGCAAATAACTGGCAAACAGGAAAGCAAGTGGGGAGATTACAAACGGAAAGGCTTGTGAGACCCGCGACATAAATGAGCTTTGTTTGGATCCCGATTTGAACAAACTAATTATGAAAGGAACGTGAAACACAGTCTGGATATTAGATGGTATTTAGGGATAATCACTGTAATATTTTAGGGTTCTTTAAAGGGACGATAGCAATTTAGTGAGTTTGGAGGGGTAAGTAAAACCAGATTTGTCATACTGAGAAATTAGTATTTTCTTTTCTCCTTTTGTGTTTAAAAATTTCCATAATATCAAGTTGATGCTAAAATATATCATTTTAACTAGTTATTAAATAAACTAAAGCCTGTCAACCTAACTAGTCTCATTACCCATTTTGGTAGTCTTTAAGCTCCTTCCAGCCTAACCGTGCACCTGGGACTCGCAGGTGAAACTTGGGTGTGGTCATAGCAGGGTCCCCTCTGGGTTCTGCCGTAACCGAGGTGGAGCCCTGTATGTGGAAACCACCACTTTTTAGTGTCTCACAGAACTGACTGTGATTCAGTTGAACGATGGCCAGCACAGACTTTAAGTCTGCAAATCTGACACCTCTAGCAGGCCATGCAGCACCGAATTGAGTCTAAAAAGCTTCTGACCAAAAAGCAAGTCCCACAGATGGGGGAGCAGGAAGCAGCAGGAGGCAGCTACCCTATCAGGCCTCTTTTCTTTTCAGGATGACGCCAGCAAGCAGCCCACCTGTGTGAAGATGGAGATCTCCCAAGGCGGGGACTTTGCAGCCTTCTTACTGCAAGGCAAGGTCACCCCGAGGCAGTAGAGAGGGTTCCCCATTGCTCTGGAAGTCATGCTAGAGTCACAGAAGAGCTGCAGAGACCAAACAGAGGTCCCTGGCACCTTCACCAAGCATTGGTGCTGACACCAAGGTTTATACCAGACTAAGTCAACAACCGTGATACAGGGCTGGGGTTACAGCCCAGCGGCACAATGCAAGGTTGTGAGTTTGATTCCCAGCACCAAAAACAAACAAACAAACAAAAAACCTTGATACAGCACTAGAAACCAATGCGTTATTTTCTAAATTGTTTATTTTTGTAGTTTCTTAGTAAATAATGTTTACATTCCTTGTGGGGAGTTGGTACATGTATGTAACACATTTTAATCCCTCTTTTTGCTTTAAGGGGATGGTGATAGGCATGGAAATGCCCCTAGAATGACTTTGCAGCAGAGCCCTATGCGGCAGAGTCTGGCCCACAGCTGAGTGAGAGGCCTGAGTCCCCAACACAGCTGGCAGGGAGCGCCCGCTCTCCAGGTTGCTTCGCAGTCAAGACTTGTAGTCACCCTGGCGAAACGACGTGTGCTTCTGTCTGCCCAAGTCACCTTCCCACTGCCAAGCTCCCGCCGTCTGAGCCAGCAGTGCAGAGCAGTCCCCAATACTATTGTTAACTATGAACCCTCAGCCACAGATTTGTTGCTGCTTTCACCAGTGTTTCACTGACCCAGGGTTTTGCTCCGGGCTCCTCCCAGGGTACCATGCTGCCTGAAGTTCTATTTTGCTTTCCTCTGTTGCTCTCTGTGAGCTTTCTTGCTCTTTCCTGGCTTTCCATGGCCAGGACACTTTGGAAGGAGCCCCCATCAGATGTTTTTTTGTTTTTTTTTTTTTTGTCTTTCTCTTTTTTATCGGTACCGGGGATCGAACTCATGACCACACACTTGCAAGATAGATGCTTATACCACTGAGCTAAATCCCTCATCAGATGTTTTGTGGAACTTCCCTCAACTTCAGTGTCTGAAGGTTTTCTTGTGACTTGACTTGGGCCGCGGGTGTTGGGGACACAGTGGAAAGTGACAGTTTCCTCAGGACATGGAGGGTGGTCGGTACTTAGCGGCATGACTCACTTCTTATGTTAAACCTCCATCACTCAGGTTAAATGGTCCTCAGGTGCCGCCACTGCAGAGATACTATTTTCCCTTTCTCTTTCTTTCTTTCTTGTTTTTCATTTTTTTAGTTGTTGTTTTGCTGAGAAGCTTAGGGTCTTGCAGTGTTGACCTCAAGCTCCTGGGCTCAAGCAATCCTCCTGCCTCAGTCTCTTGGGCAGCTGACAAAGTAGGCACTTTTCTACAATCTGTAAGGAGCAGGTTACTCAGTCCAGACCACACTCAAGGGGGAGATGATTTAGACACATGCGGGAAGCAGGATAAACATTCATGGGACACCTGTTACAGCCACTGCAGTAATTAAAAACCATTTTGGGGGAGATAGTTTGAGGTGGTGTATTCATGTTTTTGTTGTTGTTGTTGTTTTGTTTTGTTTTAAGACAAAGTCTTGCTGTGTGTTTCATGCCATCCTTGAACTCACTATGTAGCTCGGGCTGGCCTTGAACTTGTAGTGATCTTCCTGTCTCAGGCTCCCAAGGGCTGAGATTACAGGAATGCTGGGAGAAATGATGCAAATGTCCATTCCTCATCAAATTCTGCCCATCAGTCTAAGCAGCCATCACCCACTCTTACCTGTGTTGGCAGAACATATGTTATTCAAACGTTTGTTGTCTTGATTTTCAACTTGTAAACATTTAGACTAAATGAGTCTCTATTCATACTCTTTCCCAAAACAATAGACATTTATCGTCTTACGGATCAGGGAGCCTGAAAGTAGGCTGGCTTGTGGTTGTGCTTTAAGGGGATCCATAGGCAGGTCCAACAGTGGCCTTTCCCAGCTGGGCAGAAGCAGAGCCCATTTCTGTAACAGAATAAGTCCCCTGCCTGCCCTGTACCTTGTCTTCTCCCCAGACATCGGTCAGAATTCCTTGGGGCATCTTTCCCAACTCTGCCCTGCCCCTGCCTCAGCACGCTCACACTGCTTGTACCTGTGCCACCTCCCTGTCAGACAGGCATGGAAATGCCCCTAGAATGACTTTGCAGCAGAGCCCTACACGGCAGAGTCTGGCCCACAGCTGAGTGAGAGGCCTGAGTCCCCAACACAGCTGGCAGGGAGCGCCAGCTCTCCAGGTTGCTTGGCAGAGACTTGTAGTCACCCTGACGAAACAACGTGTGCTTCCGTCTGCCCAAGTCACCTTCCCACTGCCGAGCTCCCGTGGTCCGAGCCAGCAGTGCAGCACAGGCGGCCGGCCCTGGCTCAGACCGGTCCCTGCTGGCTGTTGCTCAGGGAGTCTTCAATTTCCCAGTGCAGGAGCTGGCGACACGTGGCTGGACGTGTATAAGTTGCCCAGGGAGGCGTGGCTGAAGGAGGCCGAGCACCTGCCACTTACCCTGAACCCGAAGAAAAAAGTGAGACCGCTGGTAGGAAGCATCTGTGGGTCCCCGACCTAGTTCACCCTGCCCAGGGTCCCCGGCACCTCGAATCCACCGCAGTTCCAAGTGAGGCCTCTAGACGCGCTGGGAGGGAAGCAGAAACCGTGGTTCGTGTCTCCAAAATTGATTTGCTTTGGATAAAGTTTTTTTAAAAAAAGTAGAGACAAGTCTAGTGTTGGGAAGCTGGGGTCCTCCATCTGTGAGACCCCATCTGGCATTTCTCTGGAATGCGGCTCTTCCTCTGTGATCCCTGTCCCCTAGGTAGTATTTCTCCTCCTACGCTGAAATAATCGTTTAATGCCTTGAATTCCACTAAGTTTCCCAGACTGTGCTATAAAGGGAGTGGTTTTGTTTGCTTTTGTTTTTTTTTTTGATACAGGGTCTCCCTATGTAGCCCAGACTGGCCTCAAAACTGCTGACGATCCTCCTGCCTCAGCCTCCCAGCACGCCCTACCACAAAGGGAATATTGTTAATATTCTTACATATATTTGAGAAAATAGAAACACTACTATTTCAGCCTGGTCACATAATACCCTGGCCTGCTGCTGTGTCTGCAGGATAGGGTGCTCAGGATAGAGATTAAGACTTAATTTGTGTACACAATGTACACTTAATATTTTTCTTTTTCCTTAACCAACAATAACTAGCGAGCACCGGTTAAATATGTTGTATCACGCCAGACATGAGGGCAAACATCTGTAATCCTAGGAATGCAGGTTCCAGGTCAGCTAGGCCAGTTTAACAACTCTTTCAAAAACCACACAAAGGACTGGGGATGTAGCTGTGGGAAGAGCCAGCCTGAGTTCAGTCCCTGGAGCCCAAACCAAAACCTGACCACGTGGTGTCAGGCGTGAAGACGCAGTTGTGCAGTTAGCGAGGGACACGCAGGGAAAGGCTCCCGTCCCTGCTGCTGAGCCGCTGGGCGCCTCGGGCACAGTCTGCCCACCGTGCGTCTTCAGAGTGGGGGCCAGGCCTGACTCCCTTGGTTTTTAATGGCTTGCAATGTGTGAAAGTCCCTTTGCCTTCACTGGATGATGAATTTTCTGGATTGAGGCCAGACTTTTGACTGCTTTCTCACCAGCCAATCCCATAGCAGCCTGCTTTATTAGCACCCTACTGATGGGTTTTGGATAGACAGTTTATAATCCAAATAGGAAGAGCACCTTGGGTTGGGGGTGTTAGTGCACCATAATTTGGTTTTCTCCCATACCCTGGGAAGTAACCAGTTAATGCCTGTTGCAACAGTACAATGACAGTTCTTTACTATAAATTATATTTACCTAGGTGTGGAGGTGTATGTGTATAATCCTAGCATTCTGTGAGACTGAGGCAGGAGGGTCTCAGGTTTGAGCCCAGCCTGGGCAATTTAATGACTCTGTGAGACCCTGTCTAATAGATAGATAGATACATACATAAATAAACCAATAAATAGGTGGCAGTGTATCTAGTGCAGGGCAAAGGCCTTGAGCTCAATCCCCAGAACCAAATATATATGTAATAAAATTGTCAACATTATGACTATATTTTGTTAATCATAAATAGTCACTTCCCAAACATTACAGTATATACAAGTACAGAAACGTCACACAGAACCCTAGAAATGTGTCCAATTTTTATGTGTCAAAACCAAGACAAGAATGCCAGGCATGGTGGTGCCTGCCTGTAATCACAGCATTTGGGAGGCTGAGGCAGGAGGATTACTGGGTTGGAGGCCGGCCTGGGATACAAAAGGAATTCAAGGCCAGTTTGAACTACATAGTGAAACCCTGTCAATAAATAAATAACTACATACATGCATACATACATACCAAGAAAAGAAGCACTTTTAAAACTAAATAAATAATTTTTAAAAATCAAAAAAGCCAAACACTTTCGAGCCAGGTAGGTAGTGATTCCTGTAATCCCAGCACTTAGAAGGCTGAGGCAGGAGGACTGCCATGAGCTCGAGACCAGCATGGGATACATAGTGATCTTAAGGTGACCCAGAATTACAGAGCCAAGACCTTGTCTCAAAAAAAAGAAATGCTTTGATTTTTACTTTTGTAACAGTGCTCACCTCCGTTCATAACTATTTCCTCTTATGTCTTTTAAGTATTGGTTTCCCCAAGTACAGTTTAGGATCCCATGTAACGGGGGCCCATGTGTTAAAGTCCTATACGCCAGAAGACCACCCCAGTACTGGTCCTGCAGGGATTTACTTCCCACAAGAAGAACTGGGAAGACAGTGGCCTTCAGGGGCGATTACAGGGCAACGGGATAGCAAACCTATCGTGGGCTAATTTTTCATTTTTCTCCCCAGAGTACTATGGATCCCATTACTCCGGACAGTGCAGACATGGTAAGAAACTTTACAGAAAATCTCCAGAGAAGGCCAGGTGTGGCGGTGTACTTCTGAAATCCCAGCAGTCCAGAGGCTGAGGCAGGAGGATCACCATGAATTTGAGGCCAATCTGGGCTACATAACGAGACCTGTCTCAAAACAAAACAAAAGAAAACCTCATAGAAACTTCTGTTACATTTAAAGACTCTTATTTCTAAATATCAAATATATGGATAAAACATCTCAAACAGTATTTGCAGATTCTCTGTGATTTAATCTTGTGTCACTGAAGTTGGCCTCTTACCCTGGAGGATAAGTAGCCCTTGTATTGCCCATGGCTGAGTCTGCTTGTGTTTCAGGAGTACTCACTTCTAGGGTACCTTTGAAGGCTTTGGGAGGGGTTCTAGCAATGGGTTTGTATTTTTGGTTTTGTATTTTTGTACAACTGGAAAAAGTTAACATATTCAAACCAGGCATGATGGTACACACCCTTAATTCCAGCATTCAGGAGGCTGAGACAGGAGGATGGCCAGAGTTCAAGGCCTGGGCTAAGTAGTGAATTCAAAACTAGGCTGAACTACACAGTGAGACTCTGACTCAAAAATACCACAAAAAGATTAAAACAATTTAAAAAGCGTATTGAAATCACAGTGACTTAAAACCTCTGCTCTTTCCATTCTGATTCCCCCTGCCATGGTTCCCCCACACTGAGTGGTATTGATTCAGAGGAAAGAAACCCTCAACCTGCTAGACTTCACTCCTGTGGTACGAGACTGTGTTGTCTAAAACTGAAGAATGAATTCTAGGAACAGTGCAGGTGAAGAGCGGAATATGTTTATTGAGGGAAAGAAAGCTTCCGTCAGAGAGACAGAGGGGTCCTGAGTGGGGTGCCAAACTCTGCCTTCTGTAGGTCCTTCTGGAAACCAGGGGCCCCAGTGACCCTCCCGCCTCAGCCTCCCAAGTAAGTGGGACTACAGGAGTGCTGTTTCGGGGCCTCACTGAATTATGTAGCCCTCTTCTCTCCATCTTTAAACTTTTGTTGCTTCTGTGTCTACTTCAGCAGCACACATAGTAGAGCCAGAACGAAACAGAGAAGATTAGCGTGGTCAGGATGACACAGAAGGGCAGGAAGTGGGCCGAAGGGGTTTTTAAGTGGTTTTTCTGTTGTTGCTTTGTCTCCACTTGTATTATCTCAAACCTTATGATTTTACGCTTTCTAAAAAAATATCTCTTCTAGGGCCAGTGATACAGCTCTGCCACAGAGTGCCTGCCTGGCAAGTGTGAGGTCCTGAGTTTGATTTCTGGTACATGTATTTCTTTTCTTTTCTTTTCTTTTCTTTTCTTTTCTTTTCTTTTCTTTACTTTTCCTTTCCTATCCTTTTCTTTTCTTTTCTTTTCTACCAAGAGATACAGTTTTTCTGTGCAATTCAGGCTGGCCTTGAACTCCCTGTGTAGTTCAGGCTGGCCTCATGGATCCTCCCGCCTCAGCCTCCCAAATGCTGGGATTACAGGCATGAGCCACCTCACCCGACTTTTCTGTCATTTAGTGAGCCTCCAGGAGGGAGTGGAGTTAAAGGCCTGTGTTCATCCCATCACCTACGTTTTTCAACTAGTCGTTGATGGCCTATTATTCACAATCTGGATTTTGAATGTCCCCTAAGTGCCACTGCAGAAGGGTTTGTCACAGCTTAGTGCTATTGGAAGAGGGCAAAAACCCTAATGGGGGCAGTTCTCCAGTCACTGGGGACACCCCTGTGAAAGAGACACTGGGCCCAGGTCCTTTCCTCTCCTGACCGTGAGGTGACCATCTTTGCTTACCTGATGGTCCTGCCTTGATGTGGAGCCACAGGTCCAAAGCCTCAGGGCCAGCCAGGCACATCTGGAATCCCTGACAGCCTAAGCCAAGGCAAACCTTTTCTTTCTGTAAGCTGGTTACCCTGGATATTTGATACAGTAGTGGAAAGCTGACACACACACTGCCCATGATTGTGTCTTCTTTAGGTCCTTAGCTGTAGCAAAGAAACTGGGAAGATGTGAAGTCTTCAGAAATTGGCAGGAGACAGGAGAGGTAGGTGGTGAAAATGCCACTTCCAGCACAAAGGCCACACTGCTGAGTGTCACCCGCCTCACAAGACACAGGCACCACAGCTGGTGCTGACTTTCCATGATGACCCTGCACCAAGCCCCAGACAAGGCCATCACCTCTGGGAATGGCTTCTGGCTCTGTGTCACAATGGATCTCAAAGCCGAGGCCACATCATGTACCAGCCCTTATCTGCAAGGGACAGGAAGAAGCGTCCGGCCCCTCCGTTCCTTAGAGACGGCTTTTTCAAGATTTCTATGAGAGTCTCCTCAAAATAGAAGAGGTGTTTGGGGCTGGTCAAAAAGATGACAAACGTCCACCTCTCTGATCCACAGGACAGTTGTTGGTTTTTATCTTAAGTATTTTTTCTCTTAAGTTGTTGGTCTTGTATCTGGCCCCCAGGGCTTAGATTAGAGTCGTAGGGCCAAGACAGTCCTGGGGTCGTGCAACAGCAGAACTGGCACCCAAGGATGAGTTCCTCCTTCAGTCACCCTAGTCCTGGCACTACTGACCCTGTTTTCCTCCTGGTACTGGGGACTGGATCTAGTGCCTTCATACTGAGCTGCATCCCAGGCTTTTTATTTATTATTATTAGTATTAATTTTTATTTTTCACAGGGTCTTGCTGGGTCTCCAAGTTGCCCGGGCTGGGCTTGAACTTATGATCTTCCTGCCTCAGCCTCCCCTCCAGCTGGCATGGTAGCTATCAGGGAGATGTGCTAGCAGCGGCCTCTTTGCTGAACTTTGTTATTAGTTCTAATGGCTTTCCAGTTGAGAATCTTCGACTTTCTAGAGAAATAATTGTGACTATAAACACTGCTAACTTTTCCCTTTCAAGCATTTATCCCTTTTATCCATTCCTGCCTTCTTCTATTTTCTAGAATCTCTGATAAAATGTTGATTAGTAGCAGCGTAATGAGACACCTCTGACTTGTCTATAACAAAGACAGTGTTGGAAGTGTTTCACTGTGTGTGAAGCTTGCGATGGTTTTTGGTAAAAATCCTTTATCAAGTTAAATTTGTGTCACTCTGTACTTGGTTTGCTAAGGCTCTTACTTTGTTTTGTTTAAATCAAGAGTGGATATTGACTTTTATTAAATTCTTTTCTCTAAGCTTTTTAAAAAATAAGTGTTGGATATATGATGTTATAGATAGGGGAAAAAAAGGTTAATAGAAACCAAAGGCTGATCATGATATAGGGGAAAGAAATTCCCAACCTGCTACATGTCCAATACAAGTTACTGTTCTCTAAAATTGAAGAATGAATTTTAAGAACAACACGGGTTAAGAGCAGAATGTATTTATTAGAGGAAAGAAAGTTTCTATCTGAGAGACAGAAAGGGGCCAGAGTGGGTAGCCAAAGACGCTACCCTCTCTAGGGATTTTTATAGAGCAAATCCTCAATGGGAGGTGGGTCCAAGGTGGGGGAAATGGGAATCCACAAGGTGGGCGTGAGGTGGGACAGAACTACGGTCAACCAATAAGATTCTGAGTATAATTGCTCAGGTAAGATTGATTAAATCAGGATCAAATGGGGAAGCCAGTCACATAGCAAATAGAACAGGGCCTCTTCCTCTAGGGGGTTGGGTTAGTGGCTCTTCCTGGCTTCCTCAAGGTGAAGGATACCTACTTAGAATATCAGTCCCTGATATTTATCCTTAGGAAGTATGGGGGTGTATTTGTTTAATCTACAGTTGCCAGGTATCTCATCTTTCTTGCACTGGCTCCTTCGAGGGCCCAGTCCTATCTGACCCTCCATTGCCTACTCAGGTGGGTATGGCAAGGGACAAAGAAACACAAAGAGAAATTTGCAGGTTCAGGGGCTCCAGAAGATCAGCCCCTCCGTTTGGGCAAAGCCCTCGTGAGCTGCCCCACTTTTGTTAGCAGTGAGAGGTCCGGCGGGAGGGGCAGCGTCCTTTCCTGGAACAGCCACTGCAATAAAAATGAGGTAGTGGTGTGGGGAACTGGTTTGGCCTCACAGAGAAGCAGGTTAAGTTCCTCCCCACGCCTGGTGCTGCTCTCTCTGTACTGGCCTCAGCAGATGTTATCTCTGATAACAGGAGCCCTGGGGTTATGGGATTGCAGCCGAGCAGCCTTCTGCAAAAATTCCCTGTTCTCAACAAGTCAACACCGCCTCCTGACTGTAGGTGCTGTAATTTGGCTCCCACCAGCCTGTCACACAGCCTGGTCCCCAGTAAGTACAGTGAAGCAAATGGACATGTCCACCATCTCACAGTTACCCAGGAAAATCTCCCTTAGCATTGTTGGGGCACAATTGTAATGTAAGTACACATTTATAAAATGGCAAACTTGTAAGTATTTCATGATACAAATTAGAGAGCAATTAGAGGTCTCTGACCACGCTGCTGCTTCTGCTGAATTCAGTTGACCCTGACAGTCTAAAGCCCAGCTGCAGTAAGCACTTAAGAGTAATTATCTGTACCTGAAGGCACCCTGGACTAATCAGTGACACCTTTATGCTCACCCTGTGAGGACCTCTTCCCCTCCTTCCTGGAATGCTTCTGTCAACAAATCTGTTCAAGACTGGCCTGCCTGGCAATATAAGACTCCATGCATGTAACCAGTTGTGTAACATTTTGTAACTTGCTTTGTACTCCCTGCTCCTAAAGTGCTATGTAAACTGAACTCTTTGTAAACTCAGCGCTGTTTCCTTTGGGAATGATCCCGCAACAGTTCGCCTGCCTGAAAACAGCCCACCAGCTTAAAGGTTAAACCTGAAACACTGCCTTCTTACCTCCTGGGTGCAGAGGGTCTTCCTTCCGGTCTGACTCGGGAATTTTCCAGCTGCAGTATGACTTCCGTATGCAGTGGGTTCATTACCTAAATCTTCACATGCATTAGGTCTCTAGACTTGTTCCTCCTGTAAATCTGCTGCTGTCACTTCTCTCCCTTCCTATTTCATGCCCCAGAACTATGGTAATCACTGTTTTCTCTATTTCTGAATTTTTAAAAATACCACATGCAAGGAAGGTGATTTTCTGATGTGTTTTGAGTGCAATTGAGAGTGTCTAATGAAACACGAGGCAAGAGACCAAGACAGGCTTTTGTGAAAGCAACTAGGCATATGTTTAATTACCCGGATGCAGGTAGGCAGAGAGCAACAAACCTTTGGCACTGAACAAAGACAAGCACACTCCTTTTATGTGGATGGAAATAAGGCCAGTGGGAGGGTTTCATAAACATCCCTGCTTAGAATTTTCTGGCAGTCTTGTATCCTGCTGGGCAGAGTCTTTGAAACGTCCACTGTAAATGTTTGGGTATCTCCAGATGTCTCCAGGACCTACACAATTCCTTGTCCTATCTTGTCTCCTTTGCTGTGCTTCTCAGTGACAGCCTGACTGCTGAGCTGAGTCCCGGCAGAAATCAGCGCTTCTGCTGGCAAGCAGAGTGGGGAGTGGGGAGAGTCGGGTCCCATTGGGGGCTTACAGGTCTACTGTGATTGTAGACTTGGTGCCCAGGGAGCCGGGATGGGGAAAGCTGTGGGACTTTTAAGAGGCAGAACCTGCGGAGAGGTCTGTAGGGCATTGAGGGCATGCTCCGCTCTGCTCTGCTCTGCGGAGTGGCTCTAGGGCTGCCCTGGAGAGGGTTGTTAGGGGAGAGGCAAGGCCCATGCTCCTCCTCTCTGCTCCTGGTGCCAGACGTCACCCTTGCTTCTCACATGCCATGAAGTGATATAACCAAGGGACAGGCCTTGGTACAGAACCTCTGCTGTGTTGTTTGCATTTTCAGTGTCCAGAACTGTGAGCTGATAATTCTCTTTTCTTCATAAGTACCTTGTGTCAGGTAATTTGTTATAGTGTAGAAAACTGATGAATATATCATATAATATTTTTCTGACTTATTTCAATTAGCATAATATCCTTTAAGCTCAGCCATGCTGTGACAAATAACAAGATCTCATGCTTTTTTTTTTTTTTTTTTTTTTTTTTTGTCTTTTTCATTTTTATCGGTACCAGGGATCGAACTCACGACCGCCTGCTTGCAAGGCAGGTGCTTATGCCGCTGAGCTAAATCCCCAGCCCCAGATCTCATGCTTTTTAAGGGCCATAAGGATAGGACAGGACACTGTGGATATACGCACCCCAATTTCTTTACCCACCTTTCTGTTCATAAACGTGTGGGTTGTTTCCATACCCTGGCTATTGTAAAGAATACTACAGTGAACATGGGTATGTAGGTGTCTGTAGGAGGAAATGATTTGGTTTCCTTTAAGTATATGCCCAGAAGAAGAATTGCTGGGTCACAAGGCAGTTCTATTCCTAATTTCTTTAAAAATCCACATACTTTTAAAAAAAGAAGATGATGATGATGAAAACAATGACAGTGAAGAAGAAGAGGAAGAGGAAGAAGAAAAGGAAGAAAAAGGAGAAGAGGAAGAAGAAATAATTTACATACTGCTTTGCATAATGGTTGGATCATCTCTCACTGCGTCTCTACTGAATATGTAGAGACTTTTTCCTGCCATTTACATTGTGTTACTATGATAAGAGATAATCTGGAGATAATCTGGAGTTCAGGGGAGGGTCTGTGCAGGTCATATATATAGAGACACTTTGCCTTTTCATAGAAGAGCCTTGAGCACCTCAGATTTTGATATGCAGGGGCGTCCTGGAACTGGCATCCCACAGATACCGAGGGGTGTCACAGCACTGCTTTTGCCGTGTCCTTTAAATCTGGGTATCTTCTCATTTTCACTTCTTAATTTGCTTTTTTATTTCTCCTCTAACCACATGACTATGTAGTGTGCTTCACTGGAGACGTTACAGACATCTTTTTACTGGCCTCTCACTCAGAGAACATATTTCATGTTACTTGAATCTTTAAGTTTATTTAAACTTGTTTTATGCTCAGATTTAGTTTCTCTTAGGAAGCACACTTGAAAAGAATATGTATTCTGTTGTGACTGACTGAGTTATTCAAGTTGTCTGTATGCTTATTCTCACTGACTTTCTACCTATTCCAGTACTGAAAGAGGACTCTAAGATTGTAGATTTCTCTATTTCCTTCTTCATTTGTATGAGTTTTGCTTCATGTATTTTGAAGGTGTTATTCAATACATAGTGATTTGGAATGTTACATTTTCTGTTTATCATTATCAGTTTATCATTACTCAGTTTTACCCCTGGTGATGTTCTTTGTTCAGATTGAAATTGTTTTCTTTTGATTAGTTTTAGTGACATGTTTTTTTGGTTTTTTTTGTTTTTTTTTTTTTTGTACTTTTACAAGTAATGTGTTTTTGTCTTTTTGGAAACTTAGTTTCTTACTGACAGCCTGTAGTTGGGTTTTGCTTTTCTATACAGTCTGATAATCTCTGCCTTTTAGTTACAGGGTTCAAGCCATATATAGTTAGTGTGACTATTGATATGTTTGAATCAACTTTCTTACTATTTACTTCTTTTTTTTTTTTTTTTTTTTGGTCTTTTTGAGAGGGTCTCCCTATGTAGTTTGGGCTGGCCTTGAACTCTGTTTTGTAGCCCAGGCTGCTCTCAAACTCCCAGTGATCCTCCTGCCTCAGCCTCCCGAGCGCTTACAGGTGTGCACCACCATGCCTGGCTTCTCTATTTACTATTTGTCTGCCTTTCTTTCTTTCTTTTCCCTTTTTTTTTTTTTTTTTTTTTTTTTTTTTTGTCTTCTTCTTCCTTTTTTTAATGATTCTGTGTTGTCTATTGGTTCATTGGCTGTACTTTTTTCTTCCTTTAGGATGTGAATTTTTCATTTAAAAGTGACGTTAAATTGAGCCCTCCAGTTCACATAATGAAGATCAAACCACCTAAACCAATCACTGGTCAGTATGATTCAGTTAATATTCTTTGTCTTTGCCATAAATATCTCCATTTTTTTTCCATCTTAACCTTTCTCCACAATTTCCTATTTTTCTATGTAGTAGTAGCAATATTTAATTAAATGCATAGCTTTGAAGAGGACATTTGTAGGACTCAAGCTCTGAGATCTAAAAACAAATTAAAAAGCAAAATTTGCAGAGATGCAGTTAATCGCAAGGTCAGGAAAGGCAGACATCACTTCTGATTGACGGAATCCATGCCTACATTCCTGAGTAATTCACTCATCAGTGTTTGCCAAGTGCCCACAAGTGAAACCCGTCTCCTCAAAACTGATGGTGTCAGGGGAGAGTAGGAGGAAGCCACCACAAGGGACTCATTAAGAATGGGAACCAGGAGCAGCTAGGACCAGCGACAGAGTGGAGGGAGTGGCCAGCTGCCTGGGAGGAGGCAGAGGCTTTATGAGAGGAAAGGGCGTCTAGTTTTCAAGGGTGAGTGGGCACTGGTTAGGAGAAGCAGAGGCCAAGAGTCATTGCAGGTGAGAAAACAGAGAGGGCCTCCAGACTCCGACAGGGAGCATCGCTCTGACATTTGAGCCCAGCCTCTGCCACTGAGTGCGACCCTGTCTCAAAACAAAAATATGGACCAGTGGTAGAGCAACCTGACAAACAAAGGCAAAAAGATGGGGACTACAGTGGATCAAGAAGAGCAAGTTCACTTTTGTAAAAGGACACAGTGATGATTGGTCTATTCAGATTTATTCTAAGAGCCAGGCGTGGTGGCACACACCTGTAATCCCAGGATTTGGGAAGCTGAGGCAGGAGGATCATTGTGAGTTTGAGATCAGCCTGGGCTACAAAGTGAGCCCAGAGCCAGCCTGAACTGCATAGTGAGACCCTGTCTCAAAAAGAAACCCCCCAAGAAAGATTTGTTCTAAAGCTATGCGAACTAAGAAAAGATAAATGAAAAATAAAAATGTAGATTGAATATCAAAATATAGATGAGGGAAATAATAGAGAAAGATAGATGCATGAAGCAGGATGGAAAGGTCAGAACATAAATAAACAGACCCCAGCATAAATGGATACTTGTGATGTAACCAAGGCAGTACTACCGAGAAGGGACCGTGGTGCTGGTTCCCCATATCCTCACCAACACTTGGTATGATCAGTCTCTTTAAATTTTGGGGAGTGTGCAATGGTATCTCATTATGAATTTAATTTATATTTCCCGTGATGACTAATGAAAGTGAATACCTTTCCATGTGTTCACTGACCATTTGGAGTATTTCTGTTTATGAGCACTGTGTATAATACTCTTGCCTATTTTGTACTGGATTACATAGGGAATAAAAAGTTCTTAATAATTTATAGGAATTTTTTACATATTTTGGATATGGGTCATGACTAAGTTTTATGTATTTTGCAAACATCTTTCCCACTGTATGGCTTGGTCTTTTATGTTTTTAGTGATGAATCTGGTGATTAGAAGTTCTTAATTTTAATGTAGTCAAAATATCTGATTTTTCTTTTATTGGAAGTTATTTTTGTGTTTTGCAGAAAGATCTTTCCCTTGCTAGAGGTCATAAAGATATTGCTCATATTATTTTTAAGAGTTTTATTGTTTTACCTTTCATATTTCTGCATCTGGAACTTAGTCTTTGTGTGTGCCGTGAGGCAGAGGTGATACTAGTTGGGCTGGAGGTGGGGAGGAGAAGGGCAGTTGCTCTCTCTCAGGCTCTGTGGGCCAGAGGCCCGGGGAGTGGACCCCAGACTGACCACAGAATAAGAACAAAAGATGAGGCTTCTTGTGGGAACGTGAGAAGCATGAATGAAGAGGGGGAATTCAAGAAAGGAGGCCAGGCGCTGACTAATCCTGCAATATTCTCAATCAAGGCACCACGTTTAAAAGCCCCCTGGAAGCCTTTGCAAAGGTAGAAGACTGCCTGGGGCTGGGCTCCGGGCAGAACCACCTCATCAGGGACAGCCAGTGGGAGCAGCGCGCAGATCTCTTCCACGCCTCCTACAAGAAGCACCTGGACAGGGAGCTGGGGGAGGAGCCACTCAGGTGAGCTGGAGGCCACGCCCAGCCCTGGCCCTGAGCCCCTGGGACTTCAGCGGGGTTTTCTGATGTTGTGTAAGGATTAAGTACAGAAGCTGAAAACACGGGTTAAAAAGAGGGATTCGCTGGGGTGCAGCTCGGTGACAGAGCATTCTCCATTTCTTTCCTGCCTAAGTGTAATGCAGTATAGGTGTATAATTATTATACTATCTTACTACATGGCCCCAGGCATGCTAGGCAAGTGCTGTGTCCTGGGTTCACATTCCTGTCCCTTTTTATTTTATTCTGAGACAGAGTCAAGCTAAGTTGCCCAGGCTGGTCTTGAACTTGTAATCCTCTTGCCCCAGCCTCTCAGCTGGGGTTACAGCCGTAACTTCTAATGTATTATAATAAATACATCAGTCAGCAGTTAGGCCTACGCGAGTAACCTACGCTGTGATAGTAAAAACCACACCTAATCTTGGATGCATCTGTGGCAGAGATGGTTTTCCAAACAAGCCCTCCTGGCAGCTGCTGTGGGTCTCAGGAGTGTTCTCACTTTCACACAGGAAGTGAAACCTCTCATCTCACTGTCAGGTGGACCTTGAGTTTCCTCACTTTGAGACACAGAGTCTGAGGACCAAGTCCTAACAACAGCTCCTAGTTACTGAGCTGGAGCCCTAGCCAGGCTCAGTGATCCACTGCAGCCCTACAGCCCAGCAAGATACAGTGTTTAGGGATTTTTAAAAGCCAGCCGTTACACTGCTGTTAATAGTCTCTTGGGCAGTATTTGTACCATGAAAATCTGTAAACCCTACAGCAAGTCCTTTTATTTTGACACCAATGCATTGCACCAGTTTTTGTCACTCTGCTAAAATGTAGAGAATAGCAATTTTTTTAAAAAATTGGGGATTGAACTTTCCACCTTGCACTTGCCAAGCAGGCGCTTGTGCCTGCTGAGCTAAACTTCCAACCGAGAATACCAATTTAAAGAAAGCAAGATGCCAGGTATAGTGTTGTATACCTTAATCCCAGAACTCAGGAAGCTGAGGGAGACAGATTGCCATGGGCCGGAGGCCATCCTGGGCTACACAGTGAGACTGTGTCTCAAAAACAAACAAAACACACAGAAAAGCAAAGATTCAGTTTGGCTCATGGTTCCAGAGGGTTCAGGCCATGGTACACGGTGCCACTGCTCTGCCTGAAATAGGAACTGGGAGAACATGGTGGAAGAGCGTGGCAAGGAAGGCTGCTAAGCTCATGACAGCCAAGAAACGGGGAAAGAGCCAGGGAGAGGGCAGCGGCTTCAGAGGGCACCCGCCTAGTACCTGCTTCCTCCCACTGTGCCCCCCTCCTGGTAGTCTGTCCCGCTGTGATCTCATCCGCAGGTGAATCTGTTAGTACAGTCAGGACCCCACCCCTGAACACTCCCACGTGAGTCTTCGGGAATGCTTTCTATTTCAACCATGACCCAGCTTCTCAGCACACTGCTGGGGCAGGAAACATTTAGACCTAAGTCTACTCCTTCACTCAGGCTCTTCCCCAGGACAGAGAGGCCTCTCCCGTGGCAACCCAGCTCCAGCAGAGCCTCTGCCCTGCGCCCAACTGGTTTGGGAGTGACTCCACTGCGCCACCCTCACCAGCATCCCAGCACCTTCGTGTCCCCCGAGGACCAGCACCTGAAAAGCTATTATCTTGCATCCCTGGTTCCTTATGAAGATCCCCCCCTAGCTGTCTGTTTCTGGTCCAAAACCAAGATTCCCCCAGACCCCCGCTGAGACCCCCCTGGCCGAGGAGCCTGACCGCGTCTCCTTCCTTCCCAGCTCTGCCACGTTCTATTTCCTCCTTCCCAGCTGCGTCACCTCGATGCCAGCAGAAGCCAAGAGCTCCTCAGGTAAGGGCATGTGCCCAGGCCATTGTCCCGGGCAAGGAGTCACCTCAGGGAGATGTCCAAAGCTGCCCTGCTGAGAGAGGACCCCTGAGCCCTGCTGGTGGGAGGGGGTGAGCGTGGGCATCAGAGCACCAGCAGTGGCTTAACAGTTGCTGTTTGGATGGGCATAGCCCAGAGCCCCTGATAATAAAACCTGGCACCCATCTTCCAGGAGCAGCCCTGGGAGCAGACCCGCCCCAGCAGCTCACTGGCTCAATAAGCAGCTTTCAACTTCCAGCCACTTCCCCTTGGGCCTGCTCCTTCCGTGTGGACATGTCACATCCGCACTCTTCTCCTCTTCCCAGGGGTGGCCTACGTCCTGGGCATACACTGGACCGGAAGCCACAACTTCTTCCTCTATTCGTTGAACCGAACTTTGAAGGACAGAGCCGGTACTTTTCCCTGAGACGGGAGGTGCCTGAGCTGGGGGCTGAGGACAGGAGCTCGTGTGCAGCCTGGGAGGATGTGACTGACACGCAGCAGTGACACTCCCGGGAGCCAGAGCTGGGCAGGCAGAAGCGGGGGCTGCACAGCTGGGGTGTGTCCTCGGGGGTCAGTCCAAAACTAACATGACAGGCCAAGAGGGACGAAGCCGGAGTGTGGGCCCTGCCCCGCAGGCCAGCGCCAGGCCTTGCCCATCTGGCTGTGAGGCCTGTGTCGTGGCCCCACCCTTACCCCAGCCTGGCTTCTCACCCTGAACACAGAGCTCAGCAGTTAGGCCACGCTGTCTGCCATGAAGGGAAGAGGGCAGAGCTCCCTGTGTGAAGGCCCCTTCGCATGGATGGGCACCGAGAAAACGTGGGTGATGTGCTTTCCCCTTGTTGATTCATATGACAAACAGACGCATGCTCACTGTGTCAGGCCTAGTGCTATACACTTGTTACACTCTAGTGTTATACCCCAAAAGTCATAGTACAAATCCTCGAAGCGGGAATTTCTTTTCTTCTGCCCTCTGCAGGCAGCCTGGCTCCTAGTCTCTGATGCTCCACTGATTGGCCATGTGGCCTTTGGCAAGTGACTTCCAGTCCTGCCTCAGTCTTTCTATCTGTAAAACGGGTCAGGGGTAAACTAACTGCATAGAATGCTTTTGAGAACCAAACTAAACGAGACCTGCAGAGCACTTGGCACTGTGTCCTGAGCCTAGAAAGTGGTTTACCCTACTCTGAGGAAGGCAGACAGCATCAGGGACCTCTCCAAGGTGACACGCATGTACAGTCTGGTGCCCAGGCCTAGCATGGGGGGGATTGCTGGGTTGCAGGTTGGTGGGCAGGGCAGGGCGTGGGGCAGCCAGTAAGCAGTGTCCTCCCCGCAGAACCTGAGGGCGTGTGGCCTTGTGCTGCACCCATCGCTGCCTCGAGGCTCAGCTGCTCCTCTTCCTACCTGGTGCTGGCCTGTGAGGACGGGGTGCTCACACTGTGGGATGTGGCTGAAGGTGAGCCCCCCTTCTCTCCAGCCCCTGCTGGGTCCCTGGCTGTGGCACTGGAGCAGGAATTCCCAAGGCTCTGGGAATTCTTCATGATCCCATCTCCTCTCAGCCCCACCTACAAGCGCATGAGGCTTTGGGGGTCATCCAGATACAAACCGTGACAGACACTTACTGAATGTAATCAGATGTGCTGGCGCTGGCCACAGCCAAGTACTAGTGAGTGTGTACCATGTGCACAGTATTGTGCACAGTGTTGTGCCAGCTGCTGTGCCACCATTGCGAGCATGACGATGCCCCTGCCCGAGTGTCTGCTAGCACGGGAGAACCTGGAGCCTCTGCCCTTCTCCTCCAGTCCAGGCTCTCAACATGAGCTAGTGTTCTCCTCCATCTGCTCCCTCCGTTTGGTCAGTCTGTGGGCAGGAGTCCCCTGGCCCTGAGTGGCTAACAACAGCTGGAGTGGGGAGCAGTGTCCCGTTAGGATCTGGTCCAGGGCCACTTTGCAGGTGCCGGAGTCAGTGGTATCTGTTTCCCCGAAATGGATCAGCCCAGTGGGTCCTGCCTACGAGAGCTACAAAGGCCTGGTGACGCCGTGCTTTGCCTCTTCCCAAACCCTTCACACAGCTTCCTTTCATCTTCTGGGAGCCGTGAATCCTGTTCACGCACACACATGTGCAGCCCTCTCCTGAAAGCTTGGCCAGCGTCAGCCTTGGTCGGCTCAGCCTCCTCCACTGCCTGCTGGCTCTGCACCCTCCGCGGGCTTCGTTCACCTCTCCCCAGCTCCTCCTCAGAGCTTGCTGGGCACCGGGGTCCTGGTTTTGCTGCCAGAGGCCCCCAGTGCTTGGCTCTGCCTCCCTCCCAGCCTCACACCACTCCCTGGCCACAGAGCCAGTGCCCATGGTGGCCGTCCCTGCCCAGCCAGCCCATGTGATTTCTTTCCGCAGGGTTCCCTCTGGGGGTCATCGCCCTTCCAGAGGGGTGTTTCTGCCAAAGCATTCACTTCCTGAAGTACTTCGTGGTCCACAAGGGACAGAACCTGTACCCAGAGGGCCCAGTAAAATCGCAAGTGAAGTGTGTTGTGCTGTGCACCAATACTTCCCTCCACCTGGTGACAGCCAGCAGCACACAGGGACCCACCAGCCAGGTGCTCGTGACCAGGTGGGTGACTGGAGAGCAAATGGGGCCTGCAACCCGCTAGACGGAGGGTGCTATTCCACGGGAAAGACAGGCAGTCCCCGTGGTCACCACTGTCCTGCCGAGCTGTCCCATGGCTGCATCCTGTGTGGATGACACATTGTTTTGACATTGTATGATGAGATATGTGACATCTCCCACGTGCCACAGGGCCAAGGAGAGCTCGTGTCTGCCGGCATAACCTTTCATATGTTGCCCCAAGATCTCTCCCTTTTTTAAAGTTTAAAAAGCCTTTATGCACGCAAATCAGTGTGTGTGTAAAGAATAATCAGGTGAACTCCCCTCGCCACTGGAAACCCACCCTCTCCAGTTCCATTGAGGTCCCCTATGTCCCCCTAGCTCCTCCCCACAGCGTGCTCATCATCTGTTGCCACAGAACCCAGCCACCCCAAAACTTAGTGGCTCGACAAAGCAGTCCTGACCAGCCCTGATTCTGCAAGTCCGTAGCTCAGCTCCGCAGTGCCTGCAGGCCTGAGTCAGGGTGGCCTCACCCACACACCAGCAGGGGGCGCCTGGGCTCTGTGCCTCTGGCCTCCCCGCTGGGCTTCTCACAGTAGTCTAGGGGTGCCCTGCAGCAACGGAGGAGCAGCCCCTCCCCGGAAATGCCTTCCCAGCCTGTGCTCCTGTGACGACTGCTAATGTCCCATGTCCCACGGGGCCACACACATCCCACCACCAGCCCAAGGATCAGCAAAATGGACTCTGCCTGTAGACAGAAGTCACCTGCAAATCCGACTGTTTTTTAAATCCCATCATTTTCCTGAGTTCATCACCCCTTGATTTCCTTTCAGAATTAATCACATATGCGTGCCTGTATCTCTAAACAGTGTATTGTTTAGCCCTGTATATTTATGCAACTTGTAAGGGCAAGCTTGCTCCTCCTGTATATCCTCCAGCTCGTCAGTGATACGTGTTGTAACTTGCTTTGCAGCACTGTTATTAGAGTTATAGATGCTACTGCTTGCAGAGGCCAGTCTTTCATTTTCACTATGTCGTACGCCACAGCACTAGCAGGAGGATGCTGGAGTGGCCACCAGTTTTTGCTACACATCTCCTAGTGTACATGCTGAGTTTCCTGAGGACGGGCCCCAGGAGAGAAGGGTAAAATTTTGAAACTCTCAGGGGAGAGATGTGTTTTGTGTCCTGCAGACCTGTGAAGCTTCTGGATGAAACCATCTGTGCAGTGGCCCCAGTCCCCACCTTGCCTGGCATGGTAGGTGTCACATGCCTCACGTTCCTCTTCTGTCAGTGTGTTCCCAATTCCCCTTCAAAAAACACGCGTGCGTTGAACGGAGGGTAAAGCCCTGCAAGGAAGTGCTTGCCTGGCACACACAGGGCATGGGTTTGATCCCCGGCTTTGAGAAGAAGGAAAAAAACATAAAGCTCTGTTGACAGCCTGCTGTGTGCTGTGCACAGGAGAGGAGAGGCTGTGGGCAGCAGAGAGGAAACAAAGCCTGGGCAGGGGTGCAGCTCCGGGGAGCAGCCTGTGCTCAATCCCCAGCACCAAACTCAAATTGGAAGGAGCTCCTGCATGCATGGAGCTCATAGTTCATTTAGAGAGCAGACCTAGCAGCAGGCGGCTGCCCTAGGACACGGGAAGCGTTGTGATCAGATTCTGAGCTGGAGGCGTGGGTCACAGAGGGTCCCCCAACTTGGCCTGCAGAGGTTGCCATGGGACAAGAACGTGACAGGAAGTGACAGCTGAGCTTCACCAAGGAGCCCAGGAGCTCTGCAGAGGAGAAGCATGGGGGGACATTCAGGCTGCTCAGCATCAAATCCGTGCCCCAGTGTAGGGGTGCAAAGGTGCAGGGGGTGCAGAGAGACCAGCTTAGGAGGGTATGTGCACCTGCCCACGGGACGGGGCTGGATAGTAGGATCATGGAGAGTCACCGGGCAGGAGAGACCACTCAGATCCTGGGTGGGGGACATGGCATGAGGGGTGTCAGCAGCAAGGGAGGCTGGTGAGACCTGGGAGAGAGACCAGGACCAGGCAGGAGGGTCAGCATGCACACATGTCCCTCGACATCTAAGAGGGACCTCAGGGCTGGCCACACGAGAGTCCAAACATTCCCTGTGCCTGTGCTGTGTGTCCAGCGGGGGTGGCCTCTGTGCTGTGCTGTCCATGGGGGACAAAGACCCAGGTCCCCACTTGGCACTTCTTGGTGTCCCAGGTGCTGACCTTTGCCAGGAACGGCTCCATGAGCCTCATGGACGTGGCCAAGGCTGAAGTCGTCTGTGCCTTCGCTCTGCCCAGAGCCCCCCGGCTGGCTGTGACCTGGAAGCCCCTGTTTGCTGTGTCTTTACACCACCCTTGCTTCCTGCTCCAGGGTGAGGAAGGGGAGTGGGACCCACCCAACGACAGCCCTCTGCAAAGCAAACCCTGCCCAGCATCCTCTTTACCGAGTCCCTTCCCCCATAGGCCAGAGGATGCCCCAGCTCAGTCCCCACAGGGGTCTCTGATCAAGGGCTGGCACAGTCTGCCTGGAGTCAGACCCCCTCGCCAGGCAGAGCTGGCCAGGTGGCCCTGCCCAGCTCAACCCCGAAGGCCCAGCCCTCCCCACCCATACCCCACAGCCCTTGGGCCAGCAGTTGCTCAGAGCATGGGCTCCTGTTCCTCCCAGGTGACTGTCCAGGAAAAGAGGAGCCCACTAGTGACACTGAGGACACCCGGAATTCTGTTTTTTGTTTTAACTTTGAGGCCTACCCACTTCTGAAAAATATCTCCAAAAATCGAACAATTTCCCAAGAGGGCTCAACAGAGAACCTGGCGTTACCACTGGAGAAAAGATGTGAGCTCTTGCTCCAGAAGAGGTAAGGCTCTTGGTGTCTACTCTTCCCGGGGCGCGGGCCCATGTCTGGGGTGGAGACAAAGGAGTCTGCTGTTCTGTAGGGTCCCTTGGGCATTACATTGCTCCCCCAGGTACCGGACTCCAGTTTGGTACAAAGGAGCTAGAAAAGAGTAGGTAATTTGGCTTGACAACAAAGGAAGGTTTCGGCTGACCTTCTTCCCTTTGTGAGCATCTTGGTGTTTTGTTTTGTTTTTGCTTTTTTCCAGTACCAGGGATCAAACTCACAACCTCGCGCTTGCCAGACAGGTGCTTATGCTGCTGAGCTAAATTCCCAGGCCCCATGAGCATCTTTTTTATTTTCTCATTTTTAAAAAAGCACACTTGGATTATTAGGCAGGAGTTAGGACAGGGAAAACTATGATTATATTTGACCCACTGCCTAGTTTTGAAAATAAAATAGTTTTGATTTGACTTTGGTGCTGGGGATTGAAACTGTGACCTTGCACATGCTAAGCAAGTGCTGTGCCACTGAGCCAGACTCCAGCTCCTTGTAAATAAAGTTTTATTTAAACACAGTCCTGCCCTGTTGGTCACTGTCTGCTATGGTTGCTACAATTGCAAAGCTGAATGGTGACAACAGAGACCACATGACCCATACAGCTGGCTGACTCATTCTCTGGCCTTTACAGGAAAAAGTTTGCCAACTGCTGGCCTGAGACCTTTCCTTTACCCATCACCTAGACCAGCAGTGGCAAACCTATGGCACGCGTGCCACAGCAGGCTGTTTCTAGCACAGAAAGCCGTAAAAGGTTCGCCATCACTGACACAGACAATGGTCCTTTCCCTGCTCTCCCACACCCCCAGAACTTGCTTGTTTTCCCCTCTGCACCACCAGCATAGATCCATCTTAGAGCCCAGGAGTCTCTCCTGCCTGTCTCACGATGAGCTGCTGGGGGTTTGCATGATAATGCACGTAATGTGGCGGGTACAGGACAGTTCCTTAATAATGGTAGATAGGATAAGGATCATATGTGCGTGGGGGAGCCAAATAAGGTGACGCATATCAAGCAAGCAGAATTGCTGTGAGTCCAAGACTAGGCCAAGGCTATATGGTGAGTTTAAAACCATCCTGAATTACAGAGCAAGACCCTGTCTCAAAAGGCAAAAATCCACTCGGGAGGCTGAAGCAGGATTGCCATGAGTTTGAGGCCAGTGCGTAAGTGAGCTCAAAGCCAGCCAGTACTACTTAGCAAACTACTCCCCAAACAAAACAAAACAAGCCTGGGTGAATTCTAGACATTACCACTAGGTGGCACCACAGCTCGCCGTTGCTTTACAGCTCTGGCGGACAGCTCCATCTCCTCCCTCTCCGTTTGCTCCTCCTTTCCCCTGCCCTCCTTTCCTTTCCTTTGATGTAGAAGGGGTACCGGGATTGCAACCTAGGCCTTGATCACGCTAAGCCAGCGCTCATCTACTGAGCTGCACTCCCAGCCCCGTAGCTGCCGCAGCCGTGCCCTTCTTACGTGGGACCAGGCTGCAGACAGAAGCCGGTCCATTCATCCGGGGAGGCGGGGTGGTGCGGTGCCAGGCAGAGGCTGGTGGAGAAGGTGACCCTTGACTTGACAACGCCCTCTACTAAACAGTTGCAGACAAGGCTGGGCTGTTCTTCACATGGGGACTTTCTCCTCTAACCCTTGATGACTTGCTCTTAGAAGACACAGCTGAAGAACTTAGCGGGACATGTCATAATGTCCACAACTTCAAGTGGCCTGGGAAAGTATTTATAGACAGACACAGTTAAAATGTTAACAGATGGTGAATTCTAGGAACACGATTACGGAGAGAGAAAGACAAGGCAATAAAGCATTAGCAACTGGTGAATCTAGGCCAAGGTTCATTTCTACAGGTTTGCTAATTTTCAAAATAATGCCAGGTGTGGTGGTGCATGCCTGTAATCCCAGCACTCGGAAGGCAGAGGCAGGAGAATTGCTGTAAATTCAAGGCCAGCCTGGGTGCATAGTGAGTTCAGGCCAGTCTGAACCACTAGCAAGACCCTGTCTCAAAAAACCTAAATAAATAAAGAAAAATTAAAAGAATGGGAAGGTTTATAAAATATTATTTACAATAGAATGCCGACTTTGAGTAAAAGAGGCGATGGGAAATGTACTCAGTAGAAACACTGGTTAGGTTTGGGTGATGGGAAGTGTGTGTGGTGGTTTTTCATTGTGCTTTCTCCCTGTGCAACTTTTCTATCACAAATATGTGTTGCTTGGGGCTGGGGATTTAGCTCAGCGGCATAAGCGTCTGCCTTGCAAGCACTTGGTTGTGAGTTCGATCCCCAGTATCAATAAAAAAAAAAGTCACAAATATGTGTTGCTCTGGAGAACAGATTAAAAATAATAGTGAAAATTAGGCCAAGGGCCTGCGGTCAGCCATGCTGCAGGGGGAGCTCTCCCCACCAGGGCCGTGGCCTGGGCTTCCTGCTCCTCCCTGGGGCCTGAGAACCGCTGGGCGTGTGAAGTGGTTCCTGTCTGAGCCCGTTTCCTTAGCCTGCACTGACCTGTGGCTCCAGGGCTCGGACACCTGAGCGTGGGAACGGGCCCCGGGGAAGTGCTACTGCCTCGTCACAAGAGAGAAAGTACTGTATGCATTCTTTCTGTTCTCTAATAAAAATATTTGCAGAAATCCAGGAAACAGGAAGATGCCAAAAACGAAACTGAAAAAATGCATAATCCTACCATTACAAACCACCAGCAGTCTGACTTTATGTCACTCCAGAATATAATTTAACGTGGTTTTTTTGTTTAGTTTTGGTACTAGGGATTGAACTCATGACCTTGCACATACCAGGCAAACCCTTGAGCCTCTGAGCTAAATCCCTAGCCCTGTTTTTTTGAATTTTAAGAAAATCATTTTTCTTGTTAGTTCTCCGCCCCCCTAAGGAAATAAACTGAAAGGTGGCTGGAGATTTCCTTTGAGGTGAACAAGGCCACTCCTCCAGGCCCATGGAGGGAGCACATTGGCCCAGGAACATGCAGTGTCTCAGGTCCACTCCCCACATGACCTGGAAGCAAAAAAGAGGACAAGGAAGGGGCGGGCAGTGACCTCAGACTTCCCAGCTGGCCGCACCTCTTAAAAGTTCCCACCAGTTCTCCACAGTGTCGGGCTAAAGACCAAACTTTGTAACACACGAACCTTCAGGGGACATCCAGTATCCAAAAGCTAGCATTTGCCAATACAGGGTTTGGTTTTGGGAAGTACTGGGGGTTGTAGCCAGGGTTCATCTACATCCCCAGCCTCTCCCATCCTTTGTTTTTTTAGATCGAACTCACAACCTCGTACTTACCAGGCAGGAACTGTGCCACTGAGCTAAATCCCCGGCCCACCTGTCCTTTTTTTGAGACATGATCTCCCTACGTTGTGCAGGCTGGGCTCCCACTTGCAGTCTTCCTGCCTCAGCCTCCTAGTGTGCTGGGATGCCGGGTGTCTATCACTACGCTCAGTGACAGTGTAATATTACATACTGTGTATAACCTGCGTCACTCCCACCTCACTTCCTGCCAGGGGGGGGTCCAGGGTGACCCAAGCACACAAGGGCTGAGCTCGGGCCTGTCTTCACTTTCCTTTGCAGCCTCTTGAGACACAAAGGTGACCTTCGCCAAAGTGGCTGCAGCTGGCAGACCTCGTGGGCTCCACTGGGGACTCCACTGTGCCCCCTCCCTCTCTCTGTCTTTGGACAAGAAAAAGCACTCAAAGGAAGGGTGCTGGCTGCCTTTCGCTGCCATCACCCCACTGCCAGGCCTTCCTGTGCCCCTTCCTACACTGGATGCAAAAGCAGGCAGGCAAATCCATAGCTCCGTGTTAGTTTAATCTGAAGTGTTAGTTGGATGGTACCGGGAATCAAACTCAGGACCTTGCACTTGCCAGGCAGGCGCGGTGCTGTTGAGCTATATCCCCAGTCCTAATTTGGAGTTTAAGGATTTAAAATTTAATCTTGCGGTTACCCACCATGGTGGTAAATCTCTCCTCTTCTGCAACTGGTCCTGGGTTTTCTTCTGTGATATCCTCCTCTTTTGTCTTAAGAGTTTTTTCAATGCTGTGGTGAGTAATTTTCTGCTTGGGCTTTGGATTGAAGTCATTTTGATTGCTTCTTTAGCCAGAGGCACTAAGTGACTCCTAGCTGGACCTGAGCCGCAGCTTGGCGGAGTGAGAGCCTCAGAGCTCGGCAAATGGGCAGGCGGAGAGGGCTTGACTCTGGCGCTGTCTTGAGGGTACCTGGGGCAAAGCCCGCTGATCTTTGAAAACTGGACGTTGTGTGGGGCACCCTGTGAAGGCCAGTGCCCCTTTATTGCAGAGAAAGCCCTCCTGCCTGCCAGCATCATGCTTCAGAAATCATCCGCGTCTTGCATGAGCTGTTCACGGTTGTGTTTTCAGTCTCAAATTCTTTCTGTTCAGCTGCCTTCTGCAGAGTCATTCACCAAGGCAAGGCTGTGCCGACCCCTCGGCCCAGCTCTTTCACTTACATTTATTTATCAGCACCAGCACGGTATTATTATAATTAGTGAAGCTTTACTGTGCACTTACTATGTGCCGGGTGCTACGCTAAGTACTTTGCAGGACGATCGATGATGACTGAACAGGGTCCAGATTTACCACTCTGTAGCCCAGGCTGACTTTAAGTTCAGGATCCTCCTGCTTCAGTCTCCCAAATGCTGAGATGACAGGCAGGCACCACCTTTATCACTGTCAGCAGCAGCAGCAGCTGAGGCTTGTGGGATTGCCCACTCGGGGGCACAGGCTCATGCGGGAAGGGGCGGGGTCTGAGCCACAGCACACTGAGCTTCTGGCTGCTGGGGACAAGATCCCTGCCCGCTATGGTGTACACTGCAGCCCATGACCCAGGCATAAACAGAGCTTTCCCTGGGAGGGGCGCTGATTTCAAGTGGAGAAAGCAGGGTGCACAGCAGTGTGTTGCAGGCTTCTAAGTACATTTTTAGATTGAGTGACCTTGAGTGGAGAAACGTTAACAGATATAAAGGAAGCTATTGGTTATGGGAACAAAAAATAGATGTGAGTTAAGTTTTTTTTTTTTGTCTTTTTCCTTTTTATCGGTACCAGGGATTGAACTCACGACTGCCTGCTTGCAAGGCAGGCGCTTATGCCACTGAGCTAAATCCCCAACCCCCGTGAGTTAAGTTTTTATTCTCAGTGTATGAGTAATTGTATACGTTTATAAAGAAGCAAATACAGAGTACTCTTTTTTTTTTTTTTTTTTTTTTTTTTTTTGCAGCATTAGGGATTAAATGCCAGCCTTCACACACAGCTGGGTCTCCAGCCTGCCTGCCAGTCTGTCTTTCTTTTGAGACAAATTCTCAGGTCCAGGGATTTAGCTCAGTGGCTCAGGAGCTTGACTGGTGAGGGTGAGGTCATGAGTTCAATCCCCAGTACCAACAACAACAACAAAAAATCAAATAAGACTAGTTCTCAGTAAGTCTCTAACTCACCCAGCTGAACAGGAACTTGTGATCCTCCTGCCTCAGCTTCCTAGAGTGCAGGGATCACAGGCATGTACCACCATGCCCAGTTTGTTGATCACTTTTGTTTTGCTTTTGTTTTTTGGGCAGGGTTTTACTAGGTAGTCTAGGTTGGCCTGGAACACAGTGATCTTCCTGCCTCAGCCTCTCCAGTGCTGAGATCACAGGTGTGCACCACCACACCCCGGTACAGGTTACTTTCTAAATTAGAACTTCCTTGTGTCTGTGTAGATGTCTCACACGCAGTTTAAAGAAACAAATCCAAAGCCACAGTCCTTGCCTTTCTCTTCAAAGCGTCCCTCTTGCTGATTGGCCTGATCTTACTCTGTCACTCAAGGTGGAAGCCCAGGCAGCAGCACACCCCAGCCCTACTCCCTGCCCCCTGGAACCCCCAGACCCCACTGCACACACAGTGAGACACGGTCATGGCGTGGTCTGTGCTGAACATGCTTTAATTTGCTGTCTTTGAGCTCTGATTTGTACGACTGAACCCAAACATTTCAGATTAGTGGCCGATGATTCTTGTCCCTTGTGACTGGCATAAGGCCCTCAAGGTCTCTGCTAGAACAGACAGAATCTTTTCTTTCTTTCTTTTCTTTTCTTTTTTTTTTTTTGATCTTTTTGAGACAGGGTCTCACTATGCAGTTCAGGCTGGCCTTGAGCTCACTTTGCAGCTCAGGATAGTCTCAAACTTGCAATGATGCTCCTGCCCCAGCCTCTCCAGTGCTGGGATTACAGGGGTGAGCCACCATGCCCAGCTTGCCTTCTTTTTGAAGGCTGAGTAATATTCCATTGTGTGTGCACACCTGCTTTTGTTTGCAAATGCACCTTTCTTCCTCAGTCCCAAGCCACCCATCCACTCGCACCTCCTGGCCTCCAGCCCTGGCCTGCTCTCAGCAAAGGGTGTTGGATGCCGCTGTATGTGGACAGCCTGAGGTGAACTAGTTGTCATGTTCAGTTTTTCCCTGAGCACTGGGTCTGCCCCAGGCCAGGGAGCAGGAGGTGGGGAGGCATCTTTGACCTCTGGCTTTGTGGCCTTCAGCTTCCAGAAGCTGAAGACTTCCCTGGTGACAAAAGACCAAGAGTGGATCCGACTACGCAGGTACTCCACGCTGCTCCAGAAAGAGAACTTCCGCAAGTGACAGCCACCCAGCCGCCTAGGGACTCAGAACAGGCCTCAGCCTGGGCTGCCACTTCCAGCATGAAGCACACTGCGATAACCACCCCCAGCCTGAGGGCCCTGGGCTCGCAAGCCATGGAGGCAGCAATGGGAACAATACCTTGGGGACCGTCAAACACTAAGCCTCTTGTTGGTGCCAGAGTGGGGAGCACAGTGTCACCCCATTAAATAGCAGTTTTGTTTCCAGACTCCAAGTCGCCATGCTGGGCCCCATCGTTCCCACTAAGCCCAGACCCAGCAGGGCCCGGCCATAGCTCTCCCAGTCCAGAGGACCACTGCTAGCCTTGGGGACCAGGGACAGCCTCTTCCTCAACCAGCCAGGCCCCTTCCTCTCCTCCTGTTCCTCCTCACCCTGCTAGCTCCCGCTGGGGTGTGGCTCCTGGCTGAGCGCCACAAAGAACAAAAGGAAAAGAGAACTGAAGTGATGCTGAGGAGCATCCCTGATGGGGTGACAGGCTTGGGCCACCTGGGTACTGTGGCTGCTAGGCGCCTCCGCCGACATTGCCCACTGGGCTGGGCACTAGAGGAGACCAGGAGTCCTGGAGACTCTCAGAGAAGCCTTTTCCATCCTCATCAAGGTCCAAGAAAGTTTATAATTGTAATCCCAAGGAAAGGTTATTGGAATTCTAATCATTTAATTCCAATCTACCCCTTCCAAAGCAACCCACAGTGAGAAGAAAACACAGACATATATACCGTTGTGGGGAGCCAGGAGGTCCTAAGTCCAGCCAAGGTGGTGGTTCTCCAGAGCAAAGGCCTCGCCCAAAGCCCAACCTGGGTTTATAAATTCTCCATGAGGGGCGTGGCTCCGGGGTGAGCCACAGTGAGAGTGGCGGGAAATCCGTGACTGCCATGAGTTGGGCTAGGTGGGTCTGAGATCACCTCTTCCATAAGCAGAGGGCAAGGAATTCAGAGAGAGCGATCTGCAGAACACAGCTGAGGCAGGAGCTAATAATTAGAGGCCAGTGCGTCAGGTCTGATGTGCAACCCTTTTCCCCTGGGAAGTCACAGCCTCTTTCTTGAGGCTCGGTCCCAGCTGACAGCATGGAGCACGGCTCTCCATCCTGCCCAGCGCAACCAGGTATTTGGGGAGTCACTGGGCGGGATAACACTGACATGTCTCTTTGCCTTGGAAATTAAATATCAACTCTTCAGCAGCCCAATTTACATTGCTTGAAGCCAATTAAAGGGACAAAGAAATGGCCTGGCCAGCTCTATAGCTCTATACCTATTAATACATGGAGATAGAGCCAAGTTTATCCAAAATGGACAGAGTTGCTCCTCTTTTAAGGGAGAGTCATCTGGGTAGTTCCCCACAGAGACTCTTGCTTTCTAGAAACTGCCCCTTCCAGGGAAGCCTGGTGTGCTGCATGCCTGTTATGCCAGCATCAAGAGGCTGAGGCAGGAGGATCACTGCAAGTCTGAGGCCAGCCTGGGCCACATAGCGAGTTCAAGGCCAACCTGGATTTACATAGTGAGACTCTGTCTCAAATTTAAAAAAAAAAAAAGAAAAGAAAACAAAGGGCTTGGTGGCACATGCCTGTAATCACAGCACTCAGGAGGCTGAGGCAAGAGGATCATTGCAAATTCAAGAGCAGCCTGGGCAAAAAGTGAGCTCAAGGCCAGCCTGAGTTGCACAGTGAGACCCTGTCTCAAAAAGACCAAAAAAAAAAAAAAAAAAAAAAAAAGAAGGATAAAACACTGAAACTGACCAAGGATCCCCAGAAGGGCAGGTCCACTTGTCAGAGGACACCTTGTGGTTCTCTTGAGAACTGCATGCAGTTGTGGCCGATGCTAAACTGCCTGGCTGGATGTGTGTGCATGTATGTGGCTTCTTTTGTACCCATTCTCCTCCCTTGCTGGCTGCACACCATGCCTCTCGCTGGCCAGATACCTCCCTTCAGGCAGTGATACTGTCTGACTGAATGTCCCCAGATGGAGGTCCTCACCAGGGACCCCTTCCCCTGGTGCTACAGGATATGAAAACACCGTGCCAAGGCAGCTGTTTCCTCCATCTGGTAGGTGCTTGGCAGCCCCTTTTGCAAGATGAGGCAGGTGACCTTAGGAAAGTGGCCTTGGCCCACACCCAACCTGAAGGTCACGGGGACCAACATTCATAGGGTGCAGAGGAGATGTCATTATTATCCCTGATTCACAGAGGGAAATGGAGACACAGGTCACATAGCTTGGGACAGGCTGAAACCTGATGGGTAAGTTCAAGCCAGAACCCCTGCTCCACTGCCTTTAGCAAGAACCCAGCACCCTCCCAGGAGAGACTGGGCTGGGTCCAGGTGTTGAGATCAAATGCAAAGCCCCTTGTCTCTCAGTCTGTCAGTCAGGCCCCTGTGACCCCTTGGTGCCACAGAGCACGAGCCCCTCTCAGTGGCCTGGCAGTCAGGTTCCTGAGCCCTCGAGGTGCAGGTGGTGCAGGCCTGTGGCTCCTCTGTCCCTGCAGGGGAAAGGAGAGATCATGTCCCCAAACTAAGACCACCGGGGAGAACAGTCGGGAAAGTGTGATGCAGGCTCTCAGGAAAGAAGCCTGCATCCCGGCGCTGCACCACAGGGAAGGTCTCTGTGAGCTGCACTGGGCCCAGGAGGCAGCCCTACCCGCCCAGGGTTTCTGCTCCACACCAGGCCTCACCTGTGTCCCCCAGTGGGGGACCTGGAATGGGACATCGGCATTCCAAGGAGCCTTGTGAGCCAGATCTAGAGAGGAAGGAGAGAAGGACCCAGGGCCTGGCGAATCGCTGCAGGGTTTACTTCCCAGGAGGGAGGGCTGTAGCCCCCCCCCCCCCCCGCAGTGCCTCTTGGAGACATCAGGAGCCTTATACCCCACCCCAGGCCCACACTGCTCCAGGATGTTTGCCATCTGCCAACATGGACAGCAGTTGGCCACCACCGCTCTGGCTTTGCCCCTGTGCTCAGATGAGGACCTTGCTATGTCCTTGAAGAATATGCTTGAACATCCAGCAGCCAACCTGGTCACCCCTCCTTAACACCCACAGTACACAGTTTCCCTGCTGCTGGCCAGGGCCTGAGGGACCCAGTCGAGCATGCCCCAGTGGAAATGCACACACATCTGCCAGCAGGCCATTCTAAAGGTGAAACACACTGGTCACCTGCCTAATGGCCACCACCCCAAAGGCAACAAACTACCTCTGTGAAATAGCTGGCTTCCTCTCCACACTTCTGTCCTCTGACCTGCAGACAGTTACAAACCGACACTACAGCTGCACACAGGGACATTGGGCAGTTGGTTTAGCAGCAGAGCACACAGCCAGGCCCGGGGCAGCTGCTCCTCCACCATCAGGGATCGCTGTGGGCCCGCTCAGACTGGGACAATGGGCAGCTGCCAGCTCTTGGTGACAGACGGCTCATCCTGACCAGACACCCACCTCTGCCCACATGATCACTGTCATGCCATTCTTCCAGCGGTCCTAACTCAGATGGCTCCAGAGGGGACACCTGCCCTGGGCTGCCCACCAACCACCCTTTGCTCTTGAGCCCCAGGCATTCAGATGAAGCAAAGCACCCAGAATGAAGCACGCAGCTCTGGGGTTGCCTAGTTCCAGTCACAGTGTTGGGCTTCATATTAAGCTACATCCCCATCCACTCTATACCCTTTAAACAACTTTTTTGAGACAAGTTCTCACTAGGTTTCCAGGCTGGGCTTGAACTTGCAGTCTCTCTTGCCTCAGCCTCCCAGAGTGCTGGGATTACAGGTGACATCACCAATTGCCCATCCACCCTAAACATGACCCCAAAACTGGGGTACCTCACCAGCTGGCTGAGAATGGGGCACGCAGGGTCTCTTCCAGGGGCAGATGGGGGGCCGGAAGATGGGCAGGGGCTGGAGCAGCAGGAGGGAGGCAAACCCTTCCTATCTCAGTCCCGGACCCCAAGCTATTAGCAAGGATGTGTTAATGAAAGTTCACACCCAGGCGCTAATACGCTGGCGCTGTGCTGGAGGAGAGGCCCTCTCAGGGAAGGGGCAGCCGATGAGCCCCACTTATCTGTGAAAAGACTTGCTAATAACTTTAATTCCCCATCCTGAGCCACTGGGCCTTTGCTATGCAAATAGACTTTGTAAACAAGGTCAACTTCAGGGGGGTGGAAGACTTCAGACAACCCCAGTTACCGTTTTAGGAGGGGAGTGCCGGGTGGGGGCAGAGGTGGAGAAAAGGGGAGGTGTGAGCACCCCCCCCCAATCCCTGCAGAGCTTTGGGTCCCACTCTGAAGCTAAAAGCCATAGAAATGTACTCGGCTCAGGCCTGGCCCCGCCCCTCTCTGCATCACTGCTCCTCCTGGCTGGCCTGAGCCCTGCAAAAGCTCTCTGAAGCGGATTAAAAACAAAAACAAAGGTGCATGTCTTGTAACGCCAATACTTGGGAGGCTGAGGCAGGAGATCAGGATCACTGTGGGTTTTGAGCCCTGGGCTGAGCTACATAGTGAGTTCAAGGCTCGCCTGGGTTACACAAGACTGTCTCAAAAAACAAAAGCAAAACCACAATCTTCCACTATCCATGATCCACATAAAACTGCGGTGGGAAGTGCGTAACAATGTCATACAACAAAAAGGAATGGCGAATGATACACAGGAGGCACGGGCGAGACTTACAATGCTCAGAAAAAAGCCAGATGCGAAAGGCCACTCTGTGTGATTCTGAACGTGAAATGTTTGGGACAGGCAAATCCAAAGACAGAACAGTGGAGGACTGGGTGCTGAGGTGGGGGCAGAACGGGAGTATTGGGGACTATGGGCAGGGTTTCTTTTCAGAGGTGATGCAAAGGTTCTACAACTGGGTGGTGATTGGGAAATCCCACCCTGCCGCTGAGCCAGGCTGCTCTGGCTCCAGCCTCCCTCTGCCCAGGGCTTCGTGATCCAATACCACCAGTAGGCGCAGGGATTCAGCAACCCCAGTGAGGCTGGGTGCTGCGACCCCACTGGTCCTTTGAGGCCCTAAATTACAGAAACGCACAAGGCCAAGCTCAGGGCACTGCAGCCCAAAGGGAATCAGAACCCGGGGCGACCTCTTGGATGTGGCGCCCACTTGGGCCCCATAATGAACCGAGCTGGCTAAACGGCGGAGAGCTCCGATTCCCAAGCCCTAGCTGGGTTTGAGTGCAGCCTGATTCTGTAAAATGCATATCCAGTTCCCCACCAGGTTCAAAGCAAAGAGGAACAGGCCCTCGCTGACACTTTCTCTCAGGAATCCCCAAGCCACCCCTTCCAGGGTGCCCCATGCAGAAAGGAGCAGGCCAGGAGGAAGAAGGCCATGCGCTTGGGGACTGATGTTGACAACCTCTCCCCAGGCTCATATGTTGTTCTCAGGAGCTTGCTGTCCACGTTGAGGAAGAACTGCCCAGGGACACCAGTACAAGTAATTAATTCACAAATAAATCAATACACACGGCAGCGCAGGGCCTCCTAACAGCTTCAGAGTCCAGCCCACAGCACCTTCTTCCAGGGAAGGCACCTCCTTGGGAAAGGCCGATCTGGGTGAGGCCTGCGCCAGGGGCGCCGGTGCCTTCTGGCAGCAAAGCGTCGGAAAAGCCTTGGTTCTCAGATGGGGCGCCAGCCACCCGCTGTCACCTGGGCTCCTCGGCCAGCCGGCAACTAGTTCAGGGGGGTAAGCCAGGTGTTGAGCAGAGCCAGCAGGCGGCCGGGAAAGAGCTGCGCGGGCAGAGAGGAGCGCGCGATTTGTGAGACCCAGGCCGCGTCCCTGTGCCCTGCGCGGGCAGGAGGGGGCGCCACCCCGACAGCGGACGCGAGCTGCACGGGCAGGAGCCACTGACCATTAACGCGGGGCCCCCAGGACGCCCTGCTGGGGTCGGGACACAGCCTCGCGGGGACGTCGCCAAGGCCCAGCACGGCCGATAGACGGCCGATGTAGCGGGTCCCGGGCGCAGCGTCTGGGTGTTCGTGAGGCTGCAGCCGGCGGCCGCCGCGGACCACCGGCGGGCAGCGGCGCAGCTCGAGCAGGGCGCGGGCGAGCGTGCGCATGCGCAGCTTCTCGCGCTCGCTGGCGCTGCGCCGCGGTCCCCCCGCGGGTCCGCACCTCGGGGGATGGCGCCCCCGGGCGGCGGGGCAGGTCGCAGTCTCCTCGAAGCGCGGCGGCCACCGAGCTGCATCCCAGCCCCAGGTAGGACAGGGAGTGTCTCGCGCCACAGGGACTTTATGCGGAGACTTTATCAGGGGCTCTGGTGTGAAATGGCCCCTGCCTAGCTGCTCAGCACATCAAAGCGAGCCGTCCCTCAACCTGGGGGGCGCGAAAGTGGGGGGCCCTTGGTTGCACACTCCTCCCCCCTGTGGGCTTCTTGCCTGTGCCCTGTACCTGGCAGTAACTGCAGATTAAAGCGAACTGAGAGTCTGGTCCCAGATTTGGGGTCCACCTTCCCCTGCTGGGGACCCAGTGTAAATTCTTTAGTCTTGCCCCTTCTTTGCGCTGGGTATAACGGAAGCTTCCTGGCTTGCACCAGCAGCTGTGGAATAGGGTAGGGGCCAGGCGTGGGGCCTGCAGGCAAGCTGGCTGAATCTGGAGAGCAGAGGCAGGGGTGAGCCTGCTGCACCCTACACTGCAGGCACGCTCCTAGCCTGGCAGGACCCGAGGCTTGGCTGTGACCACAGCTGCTGCCACTATCCTATCGCTGACATGCTGCCACTTTGGGCAGGTGTAAGAGGTTTGTCAAATGCACTGTGAATCGAAATAATACAGAAAGAACTTTTGACAGAACGGGACACCATTTCATAATAAAGTCTTTTAGTAAATTAGGAACAGAGAAGGACTTCCTTAGCCTGATAAAAGAGTCTGCAGGTGAATATCATACTACAAAATAAAATACTGAAACTTCCCCCCTTACATAAGGAACAAACCTACAGTGGTTTCTGGGATCTATTTCAGTGCCTTCAGGCCCATGAAACTAATGGGTGAGCTGGATCCTGGCAGTGAAGGCCAAGGGACTTGGTCCTGGGACATCAGCCCACTACCATCCCCGCCCCCTGTCGCTTTTGCCTGCTGCTCTCACCTCCTCACATCTCCTCTGCCCAGCAGCTGCACAGTGCTCACACCATGGTCCCATCCAGGAGAGGCAGGGCCACCTCCCCTCCGCCTGCAATAGGGTGCACCCTTTCTGGGTGATGCCTTCCTGGGACCCGAGATCTAAAGCTGAGCACTGACCGGGAAGCCCCGTGATTGGGCTTCTTCAGTGGTGCCAGGCCTAAAGTAAAGCAGTTGGGCACTGGTCATTGCCCAGGGACTGCACCCTGTTGTCCAGGGGCTGCCAATCTGAGTGTCCAGAAAAGCCCTTGACTGTGATACGACATTGTCACCAGTAGTGGAGGAAGTTCAGAGTGACCAAATACTGGTGTGTTATCATCGTGTCTTTGTTAATTTGAAAGCATAAGCTTACGTACTTAAAAGTCAAAAAGACCTACAGATACAAAGAGCATAACAAATGTCTCTCCCACTACCACTGACACTCCCAGCTGCCTGCTCCACAGGAAACCACCACTCTGGGCTTCCCATCAACAGTGCTTCAAAATGAATTTGGATTTTATTAGCTAGAAAGTCAACAGGCATATTTGGACAAGGGGCCACATGTGTGGGCAGCATTTTATGTGTTGAAAACATGCTCAACACGTCTCATCTGAAAAATAAAAAAGAATTCTCACCTGAAACCTAATAGCATTCATTGAGCAAGTGGGAACTGTGGAGAGATTTCCAGCAAGAGAGGGAGCATGATAAGAACATCTCCAGTGTCAGGCAGAGGGAGGACTAAAAAGGCAGAGGGGGGCCCATATGGTGACAAAGTCTTATAATCCCAGCACTCTGGGAGGTAGGGGCAGCGAATCATAGATCTGGGTCCAGCCTGGACAGCTTAGCAACTGAGTGAGTCCCTGTCTCAAAATAAAAAAAATTTAAAAGGGCTGGGGATGTGACTCAGGGCAAAGGTCCTGGCTTCAATCCTCAGGATCAGAGAGAGGAGGGCAGGGAAAGAGCCTGGTAAGCTGGCACAAGGTGGTGGGTGGTGCCATGGGGGGCGGTAGGTGAGTTCCACCCCAGCCCCATGCCTGGGTCTTCTGTCCTCAAGGCTGACACGTGGTACCCTCCTTCATATTGCCCCAGGGGTCTCTGGGAACATCTTGGAGCCCAGCTGGGCCAGGCCCTCTCCCTGTCCATCCTCTTTGATCTCCTTATCGTGGCCTCCTTTCCCCTCTGCTCTAGGAGCTGAGTTAACGAGCTCTCCAGGCGCAGGGCCCACTCACCCTCCTGCTGGGCAGAGGCCTTCACACTTGTGGGCCTGTGTTTTGACAAGTGCCTGAGCCAGTGGCTGCTGCCCCCTGCCAGAGCCTGCCCTGGCCTGCCAAAGTGTAAAGCTGGGAAACGAGGCGCCGGTTCAGCCCCACCAGAGCAGAGGCAAGAGTCTCAGCTGGGGCAGGGTGGGGACAGGCAGAACCATAACCGCCTCAGGGCCCAACTCCAGCCTTCCAGCTAGGCCAAGCTGCTTCCTCCGGCCTGGACTGATCCTGGCACTGCAGCACCCCCACCATGCTGGCCCAACTGTGGTGCCCTCATTTTCCAGCCAGCCCCCCTTAGCAGAGTGCTAATCAGAGGTGCTAGGTAAATATGTCCCTCTCAGCCCTAATCCCTGGCTGCAGGGCCAGGGGCCTCAGGAGAAGGAAGCAGCACTGCCTGCCGATAGCTGCACCCTAATTTTGATGTCTCAAATAGAGACCTTCCAGTATCTCTGCATCAGCCCTGAAAGGGGAGAGGGGGTCAGCAAGAAGCTCCCACCTGCACGCAGCCCCCAGACCCCTGGAGTCAGGCCTGTGGTTAGAGCCTATGTCCTCTCATGTGCCCCCTGGGCAGGCCCTCTGCGTCTCAGAGCCATGGTTTCTGCTTCTGTGTGGTGGGGACTGTCTTTGGGGGTGGCTGGGCTCTGTTCCCTCTCAGCACACTGATGTGGGCAGTGTGCTGCCTCAGCAGGGGAGGAAACAGAGGCTCTGAGAAGGTGTCCCATGTCACACACCTGGCAGGGCCGACCTGGCGACCAAAGCCTGTGTTCTGCCCTCCTTTCCTCTCCTTGTCTCCTCTAGAGGACACGAGGGCTTCCTTTCATCCTGGGGATGCCTTAGGAGTGAGGGGGGAACCCTGAACCCTCAATTCTGCCGTGGGCCTTGCCTTATATCCCAGAGGCCCCTGGGGATGTAACAAGTTTTCCAGGCCCCGCTGGAACTGATGGACCAGAATCCTAGAGGATGGAGCCTGAGAATCTGAGTATAAAAAATAAAATCTCAGCGAGGCATGGTGGTGCCCACTTGTCATTCCAGTACTGTAGGAGGCTGAGCCCAGCTTGTGGAACTCAGCAAACCCAGTCTCAAACTAAGAAATGGGCTGGAGATACAGCTCAGTGTGAAGGCTTTGCATTCAACCAAAAAATAAAGTAATAAAATCTCCCCCAGAATTATGAAGCAATACTGTCCCCCAACCCAGAGAATCAAAAAGCCACTGGAGGTGAGGGGGTTTAGCTCAGCGGCATAAGCGCCTGCCTGGCAAGTTTGAGGTCCTGAGTTCAATCCCAATACACAACAAGAAGCCATGGGGGAAGAGGGGGAACCAGCCTCTTTCCGCTAGATCCTGTTCCCCTTGGGTCACAAGAAGATAAAAACAAGACCCAGAGCAGTTTTAGGCCCAGCAACGCAGGCCCAGCTCCTTCTCCATCGGCCCCTGAAGTTCCCATGTGAGCCCCCTGGGCACATCACCCCCACATACACCTCCAAACAGAGAGGTGAGGTGGCCAGCCATCTGGAATAGATTACTCTGGACCCCATAATCTGATTATCTAGCTGTGCACCCGCTGGGTGAGCAGCCAGTGGCGTCACAGGCAGGGTGGCAAGGAGGTGGGGGTGGGAAGAAGAGAGAGAGATTTGGCTTCCGGGAAAGGCTCCGAGGAGGTGCGGAGCCATGACCGGCTGGCCTGCTGATAATGTAAGTAGGTCGCACCTCTGTCCTTGGGCATCACACTTGGGGCCTTAGCTTGCTCTGGATAAGTGGGAGTGGGTCTGAGCCTTAGAGTGAAAATCGAAGAAATTGAGGCATAAAGGGATTAAGCCACTGACCAAGCCCAAATCAAAGGTGCAGGATTCACTCATGCGTCAGTTTCTCCAACTGTGTAACGGAGGAGCAGCTCCCAGAACTGCCTGCCTTGAAGGAGGTCTCCCTTCTCTGGTCAAGAGGGTTGGACCCGGCTGTCTAGCGTCCTTGCAGTCTCTTATGCCACCAGCAGAGAGAGCCACTCAGCTGCCTGGGAGCTCTGCATCTGAGCCAGGCAGACCTTCCTCGGACTTCAAGAGGACTTTAAAAAAAATTTTAAGCTATTATTTTATTTTACAGTACTGAGGATTGAATCTAGGGTCTTAGCACTGAACTACATCCCTAGATCTTTTCATCTTTTTTATTTTGAGACAAGGTTTTGCTAAGTCATTAAGTTCCCCAGACTGGGTTTGAACTTGCAGTCTTCCTGGCTCAGCCTCCCAGAGTGCACAGCCATGCCAGGGAGGAGAGGGTTTCTCTCTGGGGCTGGAGCTGTGAAACCAGGTGTGGCCGAGGGGCAGGGGTGCTGATGGGTGGATGTGTCAGGAGTGCTGGGCTGGCCTAAGAAGTGGATGACGCCTGGCTCAGCGCCCATGTGACGGGCTGTGTGACCCAACAGGCTCTTGTCTTCTCTTTATCCTGGGCCTCCTGGCCAACTCCAGCCATGCTGCCGTCCTCGCTGAGGCCCACTGTGTTTGTGAGGAGCCAAAAGAGAGATGGGCGAGGTAGAGGGAGCCTGTCACAGGACCGGGATCCCACAGCCATGGCTCCAAGCTGGAGAAAACCCACTTAGTGTGACATCATGGATATGATGAGCAAAGCGAAAAGAAAGCCAGAACCTAAAACACAACACCAAGCCGCTGAGCAGTGCACTGTGATTGACAGTACCTGATACATATGGCCTGTTTGTTTGTATTTCGTGGTGATGAGGACTAAACCCAGGGCTTTTGTGTTCAGCTACATCCCCAGCCTTATTTACTTATTTATCTATCTATATTTTGAAACATTGCACTTGAAATAGGTTCTTGCTAAGTCATTAACTAAACTACTTAGGCTGCGCTGGAACTTATGATCCTCCTGCCTCAGCCTCCCTCACTGCTGGGATTATAGACCTGTACCCATTGCCTGTTTTGCATATGCACTTTTTTTTTGCATATGTACTGGAAATCGAACTCATAACTTCACACTTGCCAAGCAGGCACTGTGCTGCTGAGCTAAATCCCCAGCCCTGTGTAAGCACTGTGTGTGTGTGAGTGTGTGTGTGTGTGTGTGCATTTTCTATATAAACATATAAGAATCTCTACACAGACAGAGCCCCAAGCAGTCACATGTCAGTTAGGGACAGGGATGCCTCTTCTCTAAATGTGCCATTAGGGATTTTGTCTCTGTGTGACCATAACAGAATGAACCTACGCAAACCAAGGTAGCCTCAGCTTGGCCAGGTGGTACGTCTCTGGCGACTACAGTTGGTCCATTATCGACCGTCATGTTGTCGTGTGGTGTGTGATCATGTGAAACAGCGTCCTTTGTGGGGCTGGGGCAAGGCTGGGCTCCGGGCAGTAGTCAGAGAGACTAATATTCTCTGCATGTGTCTGTGTCTCACAAGCAGACTGCATTCATGCGTTACATGTGCAATTTAAACATGATTTTTCAAACACAGGATAAATCTGTGCCTCTGTGAAAAGCCTTAAGGAACCTCCGTGTACACAATTAACTAAACTGTTAGGACCAAGCCATGCAGTAGCCTCAAAAGTCTACAACAAACAAATAAACAAACAAAACTGTCATTCCAAAGCCTGAGGTGATGGTGCAGTCCTGTAATCCTTGTAATTGGGAGGCTGAGGCAGGGAGATTGAAAGTTGGAGGCCAGCCTGGGCAACCTAGCTGGACTCTGTCTCAAATTAAAACACTTTTTTAAAGGGCCAGGGATGAAGCTCAGGGGCAGAACTCTCGCCTAGCCTGTGTGAGGCCCTGCATTCCGTCCCCTGCACGGCGATGTGGGTGAAAGAAGACTTACTAAGAAGAATTATTAAGTAAGATGAGCCAAACCACAAGGTCAAAGTCTGCGTGATTCACGCACACAGCAGCCCGAGAATAGGCAGATCATAAGACAGGGGCAGATTAGGTTATCGAGCGATGGGCTGAGGGTGCAGGAGAGCGTTATTGCTCAAGAACTAGAGTTTCTCTCGCAGTGAGAAAACCGTTTGGGACGCAGGTGTGGCGACAGGTGTGCTGAGGGCTCACTGGGAGTGTAATTAGTGCCATGGAACTGCCCATTCGAAAACCGTGAGGCTGGGCTTCAGGGCACATCTTTAACCCCAGCTGCTTGGGAAACTGAGGCAGGAGGCTAGATAACTTAGCAAGACCCTGTCTAAACATAGAATTGGAAGGGCTGGACATGTAAACCACGAGGTGCTGCAGCACACTTGCAAGATGAATCCAACAGCCTTGGCTTCAATCCCGGAATGCAGGAAAAAAAAGGTAAATATTTATTACAGTTTTTGGTTTTATTTTTATCTTTATTTTTTGGTACCAGGAGCGAACTCATGACCTTGTACTTGCCAGGCAGGCATTTGTGCTGCTTTAAAAAATTTTAAATATAACACACAAAACTCTTGAGTAGTGAATTGTCTCATAAAACAGTTTGTTTCCTTATTTGTTTATTTAAGACAGGGTCTTACTACAGTCCAGGCTGGGCCTAAATTTACAATGCTCCTGCCTCAGCCTCCCCAGTAGCTGGGATTATAAGTATGTGTTACCACTCTGCCTGGCTTTTTTTTTTTTTTTGAGACAGGGTATCACTGTGCAGTTCAGGCTGGCCTCGAGCTTGCTTTGTAGCCCAGGATGGGCTCAAACTCACAACAACCCTCCTGCCTCAGTTTCCCAAGTGCTAGGATTACAGGCGTGTGCCACCATACCTGACGTTCTGCCTGGTATTTTTAAAAAAGACAAGCCCAGGCTGGGGGGATAGCTCAGTAGCAGAGCATATGCTTGGCCCACAAGGGGCTCTGAGTGCCAGCCCCAGCTTCACTCACACACACACACACATACACCTCACAACAAAACCCCCTGAAACCTGAACACTCCCAGAGCAAGTGCCACATTTTGCCTCAGTGTATCTGTGCCTGGCCTGGGTGGGGGCAGAGCTGCCCCGCGAAAGCAGAACCTGGAGAAGGGATGTAGGGCTAGCGCCGCTTCCCTCTGGGTGACAGAACTGGAGTGATTTACATTCCCTTCCTTGGTCCTGCCCATATTTTATTTTCTGTAAGGAGCACAAACACGCATTTCTTTGCTGAAAGACCAGGAAGGAGGGAGGGAGGGCAAAACGCTCTGCAGCCCCGTCCTCAGCTGGTTTGCATCCCAAGAGTAGAGCCCAAGCCCTAAAGGCATCACCTGCTGTCCTCCTTGTCCTTCCCAGAAGCTGTAGAAGGCCACTCGCACACCCAGGGCAGAGACACAGGTGCTCCCTCTACCCCTCAGCAGGCGCCCATTTCAGAAATGTGGAGACTGAGCCCCAGGTCAGGAGTGGAGCCCCTGCTGGCCTGGGCCAGAGCTGCTGCACTGGCTCCATGGTTCAGCCTTTTCCTTGGAGGAAGGGGAAATTGCAAAGGGGCCACCCATTCTGTGCCTCCTGACTGGCTCCCAGCCCCCAGCTCTTCCCCTCCCACCCTCTCCTGCCTCGGATTGCCTCCCCCAGACTCCAGCTCCCCACTTATCAGACAGGGCCCAAGCACATCTGCTGGCCCATGCCTTCCCTTGGGGCTCCAGCCCCAGCACTGCCCCACTACCCATGGCTTCCAGCTGTCCCAAAATCCCATGATGGGAAGGAAGCTCCCAACTGCAGACCCCTGCCCTCCCTGGGATCTCCCCACTATCTAGCTGGGGGCCATGTCTCCGGGGTCCATAGTGCTGCAGGAGTCAGCCACCCATTCCCTGGGGAGCTGCAATGAACCCCATCCTGCACAATGAGCACAGCCTCACCCACAACTCTGCGCCGGTGACCTGTAGGTCAGATTCCTGGCTCTGGGGACTTGGGGTCAGGAATGAGGCTCCTTTGAGCCCAGTGTCTTCCTCTGGGCTGAGGCTGTGCATTCAGATCTGGGGACAGGCTGGGTACTCTGTGACCTTCCCTTGGTGGCTCCTAGTTGCAGTGACACTGGTAGGACTCTGGCAGGCCGGACCGTGTTATCAGACTTCCCTGGCTGGGCCCTCATCTCGGGGACCCTTCCAGACCACCCCACCACACACACACACACACACACAGCACACAGCTTTGCCCTGGCCCCCATCCCGTCCCAGGACGACACTGGACTATTTTGGCAGCCCCCACAGACTCACTTTCCCAAGTTGACACCTTCTGTGTCAGCAGGCAGCCAGGAGGTGTGAAGGTGGCCAGTTCGCTGGTAATGAGAACACCACCCGGCACTCGCCCTGTCCACCTTCCCGCTCCCACAGCCTAACACCCCATGTCCCGAGGGGCCTTGGGAAGGACCACAGGGAGACAGGGAGACCTCAAGGTGGCTTCATGCCAGGCCCTGTTGCCAGTCCTGTGCTGGGAGAAGGTGGGTGGCGGATTCCCCAGTGATTCGTGGCAGTAGGGAGCAGCTGGTGTGGTGAGAACTTGTGCTCAGTCACCAGAGTGAGCTGGATGGCCACAATTCCTGGCCCTCTGCAGGCCCAGAGCTGGGTGTGCTTGAGAGGCAGCTCTGGCCCTGGCTCCGGCCTGGCTGTGGGGACACTGGCTGCACCGGGATGGCCCAGCCGCAGCAGCACTGCCCAGCTGAGCCACAGGCTCCAGGGATAGAAGAGAAAGGGTGGGTGGCCAAGCCTGAAGCAGATGGGCGATTTTATCCTAGGCTCCCTTCCACTAGTACAGCCAGAGTCCTAAGGCCATGACTCCTGCCCCCTCCCTGATTTGGGACCACAGCCCTGGAAAGACTTCCGTGGCCACCAGGACCAGCATCCCAGTATTGTGTCATGCAGGCCCTTAGCAGAAGCTGTTAACACCCACCCACTCCAGCTCCCAGACGTGCTTGGTACGTCCTTCCCTGGCCTCTTCTCTCCCTCACAGGACAGAGCCTCTGATCCCGGAAAGCCCTTCTTTCCATCCTTCCTTCCTTCCTTCCGGCCCTGCTAGCCCTGGCCTTTTGGAGATAACCACCACACCCAATCATGTTTTCTTCCAGGACCAAACACCCAAGCCCTGCAGCTATTTTGCTGGTGACCAGGTTTTAAGCCCCTCACCGAACTCTCTCCCCGGCTAGTGGTTGTCCCTAAGCCTCATCACCCATAGCCCGGGTTACCTTAAGTGTGGCCTGTGCTGCCTGGGGAATGGAAGCCCTCCACTCCTCGGCAGAAGATGTCCTCCTCTTTGCAAATATGAGGGAGGCCAGCCATAGGACCACTGCTTTGTGTTAAAGTGCTCTCCCAAGACAGGCTTGATGGTACCACCTGGGATCCCAGTTATTTGGGAGGCCGAGGCAGGAGAATCACAAGTTCAAGGCCAACCTGGTCCATTAAGGGAGACTTGGTCTCAAAAAAAAAAAAAAAAAAAAAAAAAAGGCCAAGGGCAAGGCTCTGTGGTAGTGCTTCCCAGCACGGGGGAGACCTTAGGTTCAATTCTCAGGATGGGGCAGGGAGGGGGCACAAGAAAATTTAAAGGGTTTGTTTACGTTCATCCTCTGTAACAATTAGGTTTGAGGCCAGCCTGGGCAATGCAGGGTGACTGCTATCTCAACAAAAGTAACTAAGTACATAAAATAAAGAGCTCTCCTAGAGACCCACAGGTCCACCTATTATTATGGAAACACGGGTCCTTCTATTATTAAGGAAAAATGGTCAGCAGAGGTGTAATAAATGTTGTTTGGCAGCACAGTGTAAGCCACACATGTGAAGTCCACGCAGTCATGACCTCAGGGCCCTGCCCAGTGCCTCCCACCTCAGGCAGGGTGAACCTGCGGGTACCTGCACCCAGCTGGAACCCTCCTTCGGAACGGGTTGGTCAGGTGCCGAGAGATGCGGGGAGAGGCCCTGCAGGCTGGGCCCCATGCCCGGCTCTTCTGCTCTGAACCCAGCGCAGGTTCTGGCACAGAGAAGGCTCCACGCCCACACGCAAGGGGGGTGCCCGTGTGAGGGTCCAGGTTGTGGCAGGCGGTTGGGCACCTGGGCCCAGGCCCTATCACACCAGCAGCTCCCTCTGAGACTGCGTCGTAGCCTTGCGGAGGCTCATCTGTCAGCGGCAGCACCAGGCACCTGACTTCTGCTTCCTCTGCTCTTCCGCTGGGGCCAGGTGTCCTGCTGAGGATGGCCCTAGACCAGGTCCCAGAGGAGAGAGGCCGGAGATGGTGGGGGGTCACCCAAGGCCTGGGGCGGGATGGTCCCAGGAAAGGTGCCAGTCGTGTTCCAGGGCCAGAGCTAAGGAAACACTCTTGTCATCAGTCTGTCTTTTCTTACTTCTGCTGTCCTGAGCTTTCTAGAAGCCTAACACTAGCTAAACACTATGCCAGGCACCGTCTTATTTACCCTAATTATCCCAGGATCAGAATTCCACTTTATAGGAGAGAAAACCAAGGGTAAGTTTCCCAAGAAGCAGAGCTAGGTCTCTAAACCAGCCCCTGAGACTCGGCACCAGCTCAGGAGACCCTGCCTCCCAGGACCAGCGGGGTAGCTGCTCTGGTCTCCCTCCTGACGATGAAGGTGCCACACTGCACCTTATGCTTCAGGAGGCTGGCTGTGAGGCCAGTGGACAGCCAGGACCATAGCAAGCCCAGGTGCCATCTTCCAGACCTTAGGCTGTGACATCCCACTGTCAGCCTAGGCCCAGACTCTGAGCCAGGCCAATCTAAGCCAAGGTTGAAGCAGGCCAGCCACCCAGAGAGGGAAGGGTAGTGGGTACCATGTGCAGGCCCGTGCTTATTATTCATCCATGTCATACATGGGGTGTCCCTACAGACTGGCTCTATAGGTGTGCAGTGCAGGTTGGTGGTGGTGGTGGGATGCTCTGGATCTTTGGAGATCACTACCTTAGCAGAGACCACAAAGCCACTCCTCCACTGAACATGCAGCTGCTTGGCTCTACGAAAAACTAAAAACACAACAGAGAGGCATCAGTAAGGGATGGACTATAGTAGATGATTTGCAATGGAGTATCCGAGTTTTCTTTTCTTTTTTTTTTTTTGTCTTTTTCTTTTTTTATCGGTACCAGGGATGGAACTTGTGACCACACACTTGTAAGGCAGGCGCTTATACCACTGAGCTAAATCCCCAGCCCCAGAGTTTTCTTGTAATGGAATGTTATATAGTGGTTAAAATGGGTGTGTCAGGGTCAGGGACACAGCTCAGCAGCACAGCACCTGCCTGGCAAGCACGAGATCCCGAGTTCGATTCCAGCTACCAAAGGAAAAAAAGTCAGAAGCATCAGTAAGGGCCAGGAATATAGCTCCACTGCACAAGCACCTGCCTGGCAAGCACAAGGTCCTGAGTTCAATTCCCAGTACGAAAGAAAGGAAATATCAATAAAAACACACTGAAACTCCAGAGTACAGTCCAAGCTTTCTCTGTACAGGGGTGTCAATGGGTAGGGGAAGTGACTGACACCCTGTATTATGGCTGGTGACAATTAACTGTATAATTTCAAATGACTAATTAAAGGGATCTCAAATGTTCCCAGCACAAAGAAATGATAAATGTTTGGGGTGATGGACAGGTCAGTTACGTGCTTACTCGCACTGCGTCCATGTGCTGAGATGTCAGCTGCACCCTGGCAAGTGCACAGTTATTTGTCAATGGAAGTCCCATTTGATTCAGCTATTCCCTTCTGGGTATCTTCCTAAAGGAGTTAAAAACATCATACCACAACAATATATGTGCACCAATGTTCACAGAAGCACAGTTCTGTTCATAGAAGCACAGTTCTGAAGCTCTGTTCCTGAACTTCATTTGTTCTACGATTTTGGGAAGGATGGCCATCTTTGTGTCCATGCAGGCAAGATGGCCAAGGCTGTATTTGTCACCCAATGCAGTTTGCAAACAAAAACAAAATTTGCCAAATGTTCCTGTTTGTGAAGCAAACTATTTGCAAACAGAAGTGTTCCTGAACTGAGGTACCATCGTAGATTGTTTTGAGTGCCATGTTCGTGTCACCTGATAGGTACTGCTTTCCACTGTCAGGTACGTGTGAGTTCATTCCTTGACAGGCAATATGTCAAGAAATTTAGAATGCTGTGAGATCCTGGATCAATAAATGATGTATTTACACTGCACCTGCCATTACACTAACTTAAAAAGTCTCGGACTGACTAGCTCCTCTTCTGTTAGGACATACTATTTTATTTTCGTTTTAGACTCTCTTACATCATTGGATTAGTGCATTTTGTTTATCTGTTTGTTTTTGGTACCAGGGATTGAACTCTCGACCTTACGCTTGCTAAGCAGGCCCTTGTGCCACTGAGCTAAACCCCCAGCCCATTGGTATGTTTTTCACTGCTATAGCAAAATGTCAGAAGCAGGGTAATTTGTTTGTTGTTGTTTTGTTTTCAAATCTGTTTTATTTCAAAGAAAAAAATTTCAAAATATGTCAAGTCAATCAGGGGGCAAAAATGGTATATACATTGTGCATTGTCATCCCCAAATCATGCACCCAGAGCACAAGACATCTGTATTCAATTATCTGAACAGTACCAACACAGATCTTTTTCTTCAGTGAACTCAAGAAATCAGCAGTATAATTATCTTAACTATATTATATATAGATATATGTGTATATGTACATGTATATATATATATACACACACAAAATGTTGCTTCTTTCAGCTTCTCACACTAGTAAGTCAACATGATGTTTACATGTGTGTCTGATTTATTTCACTTATGAGTATGGTCACAAATTGCATCCATTTACCTATAAAAGTCTTCAGTTAATCATTCTTTATGGCTGAGTAGTACTCCATTGTATTAAAATACCACATCTTTTTTATCTATTCCTTGGTCAATAGGCATTTAGTTGTTTCCAAGATCCAGCTATTACATACTGTGCTTCTATGAACATTGGTGCACATATATTATTGTGGTATGATGTTTTTAACTCCTTTAGGAAGATACCCAGAAGGGGAATAGCTGAATCAAATGGGACCTACAATTCTAGTTTTCTGAAGAATCTCCATGCTGATTTCTACAGTGGTTGCACCAGTCTGCACTCCCACCAATAGTGGAGAAGGGTTCCTTTTTCCCCACAGCCCCTCCAGCATTTGTTATTGATTTCTTGATGATAGCCATTCTTTCTGGGGTGAGACGGAATCTTAGTGTTGTTTTCTTTTGCATCTCTTGAATGACCAGTGATGTTGAACATTTTTTCATATATTTATTTTGTTTGTATTTCTTCATCTGAGAAGTCTGTATTCATCTCAGATGCCCATTTTTGGATTAGGTCTTTAAATCTGGGAAGACTTTTTGAATTCTTTATATGTTCTTGATAGTAATCTCTTGTTGGAGGAACAGCTGGCAAACATTTTCTCTCACATTGTGGAGTGTCTCTTTACTCTGTTGGTGATTTCTCTTGCTATGCAAAGAAGCTGAATAGTTTACACAGAAAAAAGGTTTCATGAGCTCCCATTACTGGGAGCTCCAGAACATGGTGCCAGCTTCTTTGCACACTGGTAAGGTCCTGATTGCCAGTGGCATCACTAAGTTGGGAAAATGTGTAGACAAGCAATTATGTAGTAAGATGGGTACCTGGACAGGAGCTGGTCTTGGTCTTGTTTTTGAGATAGGGTCTCACCACGTAGTTGTTGATCACTACTGGTGATCGACTTGTGACACCAACTGAACTGAATCAGTGAGGTTCCAGGTGTGGATGGCCTACCTGAGGATTGATGCCAATATAAAAAGGAGCACTGGAGAGGAAGAGATGCTGGTGCTCCTGTTGTCACTGGTCCTCCTGGAGGAGAGTGTTGAGCTTCTTTCTTGACATGAGCTTGGGACCTTGTTGCTGAGAATGACTGGGTTCACTTTGGGCATGTGCTGGTCTTTACCGCTTCCTAGACCCGAAGGGGAAGACAGTGTGCTGTGCAATCTCCAGAAGTGTGTCACTCTGGTTTCCCAGTATGAACTCAGCTGTTCTGTCAGAGGAGCTCAGGACCTCGCTGTCACTGAAGATGGCTGTGGTACTTTTCAGGAGAGCTCTGGCTCTTGAGTGTCGCTTCCTAGCTCTATCGCAGATCTTTCATCCCACAGTCACCGACTTTCTGGCTTCCACTGCTGACCTTTCCCAGTGCAGATCCATGAAATAGACTTGCATGAGTGGTGGGCTCTAGGTCTTCAGCTGGATTCATCCAGGATGTTGCCATGGGATCCGGGTCCTCAGCTGCATTTTTCTGAGGTCTTTATAGTGTGTGGACAGACTTCCTGCACTTCTTGTATTTGACTCTTTGGGTGACTACTATAAAATCACACTATAAATTATGTGTCCTGTATTAAACTGTTTTCCTCGCAAACCCTGACTACAAGTCTAGACTGACCTTAAGTTCACAGTGATCCTCTTGCCTTGGCCTCCTGAGTGCTGGGATTATAGCCATGTACCACCATACCCAGCCTTGGTGTTGCTTTTTGTAGCAACTCTGATACCAACTAACCAGAGACTAGGAAAACTGCATTAATCCTCCAGGGGCACATCAATAAACTACCCGACCCCCCCTGTTCTCCTTGTCCCTTGTGATACTTGGGATTGAAGCCAGGGCCTTTGCATAGTGCTACATCACCAGCCTGCCTTTTAAAATATTTTAGTGGCACATGATTGCAGTAGATAATGACTGCATTCCTGCTGGGGAGCTGATGCATGTACACAACATCTCATTCCCTTCCCTTCTCTTTCCTTCTTCCTCTTTTCATCTCTTAGTTCTCTTCTTTATTGCAAAAGCCCTATCTTCCTATTTCCTATTAAGTTTTTTATTTTGTTATTTATAGTTTGGCCTTTTGAGCTATTTCCCCAGCCCGGGATGATCTATTTTTGAATGCTATTGTCATATGGACCTTTAGTTAACGGCTGATTTTTAAAATTATGTCACTTTTCTTCTCAAAACTCCCTTTGGCTCCCTATGGAATGACATCCAATTCCTTAGTTCAATACCAGCCCCTCACTGTCTTGGGAGTCCACTGTCAGGCCTCTGTTTGTACAGGTCTTTCTGGAATGTTCTCCTCACTCCCTTCTCCCTGCTCAAATCCTACTCATGGTGCAAGGCCCAGCTGTATCCTCTCCATCTGGGTGCCCAGAGCACAATTGTCTCCCAGCCCTCTCCTTGATGTCATAAGGACTCTGATGCCTCCTTCAAGATGTAACTGTCACTGACTTGACTTTGTCACTTTTTCTGTCAGTCATTCCTCACATCAGTCCTGTAATTATTGCTCCTGCTTGACTGAGCTGTGGCTAAGTTCAGGTTAAAAGCCCTGACTAAGGGCACCTACTATTTAGTGGCAGAGCTATGGGCTGTTTGTGTGTCTTTCAAGACTGAAATCTCAGGAGAGCAGAGGTGGTGACTAGCTCAGTTACCCTACTGTAGATGGCAGCTGCTAAATAAACATGAATTCAATAAATAATGCCCTTAAAATACCCTGAATTTTAGTACCTTCATTTTAAAATACCAGCGAAAGACCCATGATTCCAAGCGCTCTGCAGGGAGCATCTCAGGCAGCAGGCATCTTCCCTTACCAGAACGATGAGGCTACCCGGGGCCAAAGACGGTCAGCAATCTGCCCAAGGCCACACAACAGAAGCCAATCTGGGATCCACCAAAAGGAGGTTCTGGGGACCCCAATGAGGTCTCCCCAAAAGTGCACACTCCCAACCAGCCGTGGCCACAGCAGGGCCCTGGGATGAGTTCCTTGGCAGAGGCCCCGAGGCTGAGGATGTCACAGGCGCCTGCTCCTGAAAAGGGTCCATGAGACCCACAGGTCCTGGCACCAGCTCCAGGGGCCTCCAAGGCACCCGCCCTGCAGTGGACGAAGGAAAGCGTGGGGTGCGGGTGGGAGCAGGCGCGAAGCTCGGCAGCTCCACACAGATGTGAATTGTCCCTCCCACACTTCCCGGGCAGTGGGGGCCTCCATTAGAGCCCCTAAGGAGTCAGAATCCACACCTCCGCAAATGGGCCGGCTTTCCCAGGGCCCCCCTATCCAGACCTTGCCTGGGCTCTGTGGGTTTTGACACCTCTCTGCAACCTGGCAGGGGGCCACCTCGCACCTTTGGTCGGGATAAAAGCGTAGGTCTGGAGGCGGCCCCAGGCTCCCGAGCCCGAAGCTCCGGCCGGCCATGGCCCGCTCCCCGCCACCTCCGCAAAGCCTCCTTGGCCTCGACCCCTGGGTCTTCTCCCGGGGCTGGGACTGGGCCGGCCACGCGGACTCCACATCGCCCGCCTCCTCCTCCTCGGACTCGTCAGGTTCGTGCCCCTGCGACGGCGCCCGCGGCTCCTCGCAACCAGTACTCGTGGCCCGCGGCGCCCGCGCCTCCGAGGCCACAGCCCCAGCGACGGGACGCGCACGGCCCGGACCCGCGGGGGGACCGCGGCGCAGCGCCAGCGAGCGCGAGAAGCTGCGCATGCGCACGCTCGCCCGCGCCCTGCTGGAGCTGCGCCGCTTCCTGCCGCCGTCCGTGGCGCCCGCCGGCCAGAGCCTCACGAAGATCGAGACGCTGCGCCTGGCCATCCGCTACATCGGCCACCTGTCAGCCGTGCTGGGCCTTAGCGACGACGGCCTGCGTCAGCGGCGGCGGCGGCGAGTGGACACGGCGTCCCCGCAGAGCTGTCCTCTCTGTCCTGACGGCAGCGGGGGGTCCTGGGGGTCCCCGAGTGCCTGCCCCGGACCGAGCGCTGTGCCTGAGAACCTGGGGAGCAGCGTCTCCGGCGCGAATCCCTGGGGGTCACCCCCTTACTGCCCCAAGATACAGTCGCCCCCGCACCAGCCTCTGGGGAGAGCCCCCGACGCCGCTCTTTGGATGCCACCCCAGACCTGCGCGGGGACACAGTCGTCCCCAGATCCCGCGAGCGCCTCTGTGCCCTGGACGCCGCCGCCGCCCGCGCCCCCGGAGCTGGCGGCTGTGTACCAGGTATGCGCTGCAACCTTAGCCCCTGTTCCTAGGGTGGGGAGAGGACCTGGGCTCAGTGGTAAATGGGTAAGTGGATAATCTCTGCAAAGGAGTCTGACTTTCAGAAACCCAGGTATCTTAATGGTATGGGAGGTGGAAGGGACCGTAATATCCTGGGAAGAAGTGAGGGATGGCCCTCGTCTTGCTCAGAGGCGAGGGTGGAAGGCTGGGGAGAGGGCTGCACTGTCAGGAAATCCTAAGCGCGCCTTTAAGGCATCAGCGAAGGGAAGTAGGGCCAGGGGTAAGGACAGCGCTTCCCGAATAGATAGACTGGAGTTGGAACCTTCACGATTTCTTAAGGTTTCATTCATTATTCATTCATGAGTGACTTGCAATCTATAAAAGATCTGTTAATAACCAAATTTTGCTGGATGTGATGGCACTCCAATGCTCTTTGGAAACTGAGGTAGGAGAATTGCAAGTTTAAACTTAACCTAGGCAATTTAGGGGTTGAAACCTTGTTTTAAAATTTTAAAATATAATAAAAATATAAAAGGTTGGAAATTTAGCTCACTACAAAGGCCCTGGGCTTCATCCTTAGATAAAAAACAGTAACCAGGGGCTGGGGATTTAGCTCAGTGGCACAGGCCCCCTGCCTGGCAAGTGCTAGGCTGTGAGTTCGATCCCTGGTTAAAAATACACAGCAACCAAACAAAACAACTAAACTGTATTAAACACTTCCTGATCTGAGCTAGATCCCCTCTATTCCACAAACAAGGTAAATGAGCTAAATGACAAGAAGGACCTATGACATGAACACTTCCTGTCTGCCCTGTTTCTTGGCAATTTGTATGTCTTCAGCAGCTCTTCTAACAATTGTGCAAAATGGGCATAGAAGTCCGGCTGGACAGATGAAACAGCTAAGACGATAAAAGCTTGCCTGAGTGAGGAGCAGCGCTGGGGTCTGAGGGTTGGCAGTGTGCTTCAGAGCCTGCACTGGTGACCACTTTGTCCTCTGCATCTGTGGCACCTATGCCATCCAGACCCCACCAGCCACAGCCTGAGGGCACCCCACTAACAAGCTGTTCTCTTCCACAGGGAATCCCTGCGCAGGAACCCTGTCTGTCCCCGGGGAGCCCACCCCACCTGGCCGGCCCTTCATGCCAGAGACTTCAACCTCACACCTCATGGGGATGCTGGGGCCACAGTGCTGAGGTGCTCCCCAGCTCAGAGCCCCAGGGACCTGGGTCTGCCTTCCAGCCTGGTGATGTGAGCCCTGCCCAGCGCTCAGGCCTGTGGCTCAGCAGCTGCCCTGAACTTTGCCAAGAAGATTTGGATGGGACTCACCTGGGCATCTTCTACTAACAACCCTGTGGACACCCTTTTCAGTCTGAAGTCAGGCCCATGTGTGAACTGGTCATGTGCTTCTTCAGGGCCTTTTAAAGCTTCCTTTTGCCACGGAGCCACTATTCTGTGCGGTGCCTACCACCGAAACAGTGCAGGAAAACACAGATAGCAGGTGTCCTCCCTGGCCATAATAGGGCTGTGGCAGTGCCCTGCATTGCTGTGTACTGCAGAACACAGTCCAGGCTGCTCAGACCAGGGTGCTGCCTGCCCCCAAATGAGGCCAGGCTGCAGCTGGTGGGGAAAGGGATAAGAGAGAGCCAGGTCTGCACCCTGCCTCTGGGTAACAGCTGACCAAGGTGTGTGCTGTGTGCTTAGATACACTGTAATTATTCTTTTAAAAAAGCAAAAGTATACCTAATAAAAATTTGGTTTAGTCTGTTTTCCTTCTGTCCTTGTAGGTTTTTCTAGGTTTTCTGGAAAAAGGGGACAGAATGGGGACCTTGAGAAACAAGTCCTGCTGTGCCTCCCTCCCTTCCTTGAATCCAAAGCTGCTGAGGTTGATGTGGTCCTTACCTGTCAGTGTTCTTTGTGTTTCCTGTGCCTATATTGTGGGGTGGGGGCCGCAGCTGGCCTGCTGTGTATGCAGGGTGGCACAGGTGGCTGAGGTTTGTCACCCGCACACCACCTCTGCTCACTTGTGTCCTTCTGGGTGCTTGCCTGCTGACTCATGGGGATGCTAAGGATGACCCCAGACTGGGGACACTATGCTTTTGGGTACCTTCACAGCTGTGTAACATTCTTTTCAAAGGATGCTGTGATGCCTTGTATTTGTTCTAGGATGCCGTAGCAAAACCACCAAGCAGGTGTCATAGGCAACAAATCCATTTTCTTCTGGAGCAAAGATGAAGGTGTGGGTTGGGTTGTTCCTGAGACCTCCTTGGCTCATAGATTGCTCCTCACTATTTCATTTGTGTCATAGTTCTTAGAAAGATGCCAGTCATACTGGATTAGGGCCCATCCTAAGGACCTCATTTAATCTTTTTTTTGTGGGAGGGGATACTGAGAATTGAACTCGAGACCTCTTGTTTGCTGGGCAGGCGCTGTACCACTGAGCTAAATTGCCTTCATTTAATCTTAATTACCTCTTTAAAAGAGTCCTCCAAATTTAGGTCCATTCTGAAGTACTAGAGGTTAGGCCTTGTATTAGTTTTTTGTCTCTATAACAAAATACCCGAGGCAAGTTATAAAGAGAAAAGGCTTGTTCTGGCTCATGGCTCTGGTGATCCCAGGCTGACTGAGTAGCCCCATTGCTGTGGGTCCTTGCCAAGGGCAGTGAGTTGTAACAGGAATGCCTGGCTGAACAAGAGGCTTAAGAGCAAAAGGAATAGCCTACGCAGTCTCCTATAGTGGCCACTAATGACCTCAGGATCTCCCATGGGGCCCCACCTGCCGAAAGTTGTACCAGCTCCCAATAGCACCACCCATGGACTTAAGGGGGACAGCCAACATCCAAGCTAGAGCAGTGCTTAAACAGGAATTTTAGGGGTTATGGTTCAGCCTGTGACATTTGATGTTAAGCACTCTGTAGCTTACCCAGCTTTGAAGTCTCCTTGCCTCAACCTCCTGAAGGCCGGGATTATAGGCATGTACTACACCCGGCTAGCTTTTCTCTAGTATCAGGATTCTTACCTTGACACATAGTAAGTACTCATAGTAAGCGTAGCTGAGTACAGATACTGTTTAGAAGATGACCTAGTCAAGTGGCTCCTAATCCTGCTGTGAGCTTTGTGCAGTGGCACTATCATGGTCAATGAGATTTATCCAAGGCACACTTGTTGCTGATTGAAACTAAACCTTGGGGCTGGGGATTTAGCTCAGCGGCATAAGCCCCTACCTTGCAAGCGCACAGTTGTGAGTTCTGTCCCCTTGGTACGGATAAAAAAAAAAAGAAAAAAAAACTAAACCTTGCTGTGTGTTGGGTCACACTCTAAGCAATCTTGCTAATGTGCCAGGTCTAAGATCCTCTGTAGGGGATGATGAGGCCCAGCCAGGTTAGGGAGCAGTGGATCTTTTTTACATCTTCATTTTACAGCTGAGGAAATAGATTCAAACAGGGAAGCAACTTCCTTTAGCCCCTCAGGGGGTGTGGACATCAGGCCCCTGACTCTTCATCCAGTGCTGTCCTTCCCAAGGAGACCCAGGGTCTTGGTCCATAGGTGCAGGGCATCTGCATCACAGGCAGAAGCAGCCGATGTTCACTTCCTTCCTGCAGTGCTTGCTCCCTGAGGTTCCCCAGCTCTGGGACCTTCGCACGCTTGGGTGGAGTCCAGGACCAGATGCACCAGCAGCTGCAGCAGGATATGAGCATTTCATGTTTGCAGGCTATGGCAGCCTCAGCCTCATTCCCCAGCCCTCTCCATGTGCCTCTGGGCCAGAAAAGATGAGCAGCATGGCCTCTGGGGCAGCAACTACAAGTGGACCAGCCAGCTGGAGAGGCCTGGGAGACAACCTGAAGGCTGCTGTAGTGAGGGGAGCCCCACCATGCACCCCCAGTCCCCTCCCCATCCCATCCCTTGTCTATGGCTCTGACCTAGGATGCAGGACCCAGCACTGAGCCTCTCTGCTGCGTCCCAGCAGGGGAGAAAGGAACTGATGCAGGCACCCTCTCTGGGATAAGTGGTCCACCACATCTTCCTAGGAACCCCAGGATCATCTGTAAGGACTGGACACCTGCTGAGTGTCTCGCCCAGCCTCCCAATGACCAAGATATGTGATCTCCAAGAAGACACACTGGGCTCAGCAAAGAAGTTGAGCTGATTTTGCACATGGCCTCTAGGGCTGCAAGATGTTGCATTGCCCAACTTGGGAGTGCTTTGAGGTCACCTCTGGCTGGCCCATGCCCTCTGCTTTCTGCAGGTCATGCTGGCCTGGTGTGCAGATGGTCCCCTCGTTGACCATAAGGGCCCTGAATGGGGAGTCAGCAGCCTAAGTTCTGTTAGTTTCAGCCCAGTATTTGACCAAGGCTCTGCAGGCAGTGATCTTCTGGGATTGGTTTTCTCCAGCCACATGGGGCATTATGTAAGCTGATGTCAGAAGCATGCAGGTGTGATGTTACAGACCTTCACCCAGCTCCAAATGAGCCCAGCCAATGCCACTCCTTGTGCCCCCCACAACCTTGACTGTAAGAGAGAGAGAAGGGTGAAGGTACCCCTCAGTGAGGGAGAGTCTCCTCCTATGTGAGGTCCTGGCTTCCATAATGAGCACCAAAATCATAAACGGCTTGGCCCATGCTGGCCACAGAGAGTAATAAGATCCCACAGGTCTTTTGTCTAGTAGGCTGACTGTCCCTAGCAGTGTCCCACCAGGGACCAAGTGCTGAGGCTGCCCCTCCCCCGTCTGGGGCCCAGAAGGTCAAGTGCCAGCCATGGCCACTGGGTACTGGCGACAGGAAGTGCTGGCCCAGAGTGGAAGGGTTGGAAATTTAATCTGGGGCACCCTGGGAGCTTCCCCAGACAGGCCCCAACACCGTCCCACCCTGGTCCTTTGATGTGCAGATGACAGCAGAGGAGTCCGGAGCCTTCCAGCCTCTGGTCTCCCGCTTCTCACACTGCTGGGGCGGGGAGTGGCTGATGGATTTCCAGCTGGGATGTGGGGCTAGGGATGAGGCAGTCAGCTGTCCTAGGAGGGCCCTTGTGCTCAGAGGTCACACCCTGACCTCATAGTGAGGAAACAGAGGCCCGGGGTTCAGATCCCTGACTCCAGAGAGAGTGGGCCCCCAAGATCCAACTGAGGACCCTGCTGTGGGTGGCAATTGGAGATGACCCAAGTTCCTGTGTCTGCCCACAACCTCTTTCTGTCCCTACCCTCAACCCTGATGCTCAACAGGGCCTCGTGAGGCTGGAGCCAGGGCCAGGGGAGATCCCCACAGCCTAGCTCCAGCCTTGTGCCAAGGAATGCCTGGGGGCCACCAAGGAGCCACACACTGTCTCTCCAGCCCTGGCCACCAGGTCACCTGCAGTGTGGCCTCCTGTGATGGAAGAAGACACATAGCCTAGCCTGGTGACTTGCCTGTCTGAGCTCTCAGCCCAGCCCCTCTATGGCTGTTCTAGAAGATTACCCACTGCTTTCACCAATGCTGTCAGGCCGCCTCAGAGCCTGGAGAAGCAGAAAGACAGGCCCAGGGGCTGGGGATTTAGCTCAGCGGCATAAGCGCCTGCCTTATAAAGCAGGCAGTCGTGAGTTCGATCCCCGGTACCGATAAAAAGGAAAAAGACAAAAAAAAAAAAAAAAAGAAAAAAGAAAGACAGGCCCTTGGGCAGGAGTGGTAACTGCAGGTTTGAGGACTCTTCCAGCCCCCAACTCTGTCACTGCATTGTGGGCTAGCATGGGTTCTTTCTTTTAATAATAGAAATTAAAACTACGGCCCTATCCCAGAACTTGGAGGTTGAGGCAGGAGAACTGCTGCAAATTCATGGCCGGCCTCTGCTACACAGTGAGTTCAAGGTCAGCCTGTCAAATCAAACAAACCAAAACGAAAGCACACATTAACAGGAAAAAGCTTTAATTGAAAAGTAAGAAAAGTGGTAGGCTAAGGAGATAAGATCAGGTAACCCCAAAATGCAGGAGGCCAGTTTGAGGGATCAGCTGGGCTGGAGTCTCCTGATCGTTATTAGCTCTGGAATCCCCAGGGCTGAGGTGGGTTCTGTCACCATGGAGGGGATGTATCTGTTCTCGGGATTTCAGTCACGAGTGGGCTTTGCATGGAATCCAGGTGGTGAGGTTTAGGGCAATGACCAGAGACTTCTGGGCACAGTAAAGCTCTTATCTCGAAGTCTTCGATCCACAATGGGGACAGGATCACTGGGCCTCAGCTCCTCACCTTTTAGACCAAGCCTCTCTCCATGACCAACATGCCTATAAGCAGAGCCCCAAAGGGACTGAACTCAGAGTCACAGTAACAAAATGAAGCTCAAGCCTTGTTCCGCTTTTAGTTTTTTACTGGGCATTTGTAGGCCCAAGTGAAGAGTCATCATTTTTAGTAAAAACCATTTTTAAGTCCCTGGCTACCTTTGGAGAAAACCTAAATCGGGCTCTCCAGGAATAACAGGTGAAGGGCCCAAGGTTCACCATTCCTGTGATGGTCTCTGTGTCACCTCTGTCCCAAGTGTCCCTGGGGCTCCTGGAACTCAGAAAGTGGGCCCCTGGTTGTACTGTATTCCCTCAACTTTCACTGGGGTGGTACTTTCTGGAAAAGCACTCCATCCACCCTCCATCTGTTAGAACCCACCCCAAGCCTGGTAGACAGCAGAGTCCACCATCAGGCCAGCCATTAGACATTAACAGACCTAAGAGACAAAGGAGGGGCAGGGTCCATAATAGCCTTACTGGTTATAGTTAAGAAAGAGCTCGGTACGTGGTTCATTTATAATTATCCGCCAGGTCTCTGACCCAGAGCAACCCCACAGAGCACAATGGCATGTAGGGATCAAACTGCCTGCTTGCAAGGCAGGTCCTTATGCTGCTGAGCTAAATCCCCAGCCCCACGGTGTGCACTTCTGATACCCTTCTTCTGATACCTGGAGATCTGTTTCTAAACAAGGCACACAGCATTCCTGGGTGCCACGGCTGGTGCCCAGCAGTACTGGACAGGGGAGCATTCTTTAAAGAGCCTCCCTCCCAGGGTCTCAGAAAACTTTTAATAGCTAAGGTCCCTGAGGGAACACCATCCATCTGCAAAGAATGATATTTTTGAGATACAGATTTTCAAAGCACTCTCGTAGAAAATATTGATAAACATCAAAATTAACATTGTTCCCTGAACTCAAGTAACCGTTTGCATGAAAAGGCCCGCCCTCTCACTTGAAAGTGTCACTCTGGCTGTATTTGCTTTACAGTAAACTCTGCCTAGGCCTCTGCACAGCTGTCTGTGTCTGGACTGAAATCTTTCATCAGAGACACAAAAAACAAGGATGAAGGACCCACTTCCCAGTGACATTAGCACACCTGTCTGGGCCTGGCTCCCCACTCCTGCTCCAGCTTAGGAAAGTCTTGAAGCTCATCTAGAAATCCTTTATTTACAATTTCTCTTAAAAAAAAAAAAAAGTATACAGATCTGATGCCCTGTTGATTATTCAGGTTCGAGTCTTTGTGGGAGGTGAGAGGATGTCACGGTGGTCCCTCTAGGCCATCCACTGAGGGCTTCTACCCCAGCTGACCACGGAGCTGGGCTTCCCTGAGATCAGTCCCTGGGGCCCAGGGCGACATGTACTAGGCCAGGCCTGGAGTGGTGCTGGCATGAGGGGTAGGGGCTGGTGGCCCCACAGACCGGAGACTTTGTCTTTGAGGATTGGACATTGTCCTCCGAGAATGGAAGCCCTGCCAGACCACAGAGTCCTGGGCCTCCCCCAGGGCCAGGCGACCCTGAGGACCGGGACTACTGGCTGTTGGCGGTGAACCACTGCAGCACGATCTCCTTGTTCTCGTTCACCCACTTTATGTTGGCTCGCGTCTTCTCCAGGGCCTGCTCCAGAGCCCGGGTGCCTGAGCCAAAGCCTATGTGCTGGTTGTTCTTCTTGAACTCTTCCAGCTGCCGGAGAAATAGAGGTGTCAGCTCCATGGGGTCTCCACCACAGCCTTGAGGAGAGGAGGGGGCTCCAGGGGTGGAGGCTGTATCCAGTCCTCTGGGACCACGTCCTCCTCTACCCACAACTTGCCAAATGACAGCCCCAGGTGAGATCTGGTTCTAGAGGCACCTGGCCCACCTTGCACAAGAGTTCATGACTCTTGAGTGTTCCATGGAAGTACAATCTCAAGCCAATCAAGAGGGACAAATCCGACTCCCACGGAAGCAACAGCCAACTTGAAAAGTCTTGGAAGTTACTAAGCCACAAATGAGGCAGCTGCTCCAATAAACAAGCAGCTTTCACAAAAGGACAGAGGGACGTGGGGAGGACCGTAGCCCAGTGGTAGAGTGCTTGCCCTAGGTTTGACCCCCAGCACCACAACAAACAAACCTGCCAGATTCTGCTACAGATTAAAAGATGTATCAGCATTGAAGGTTCTGGCCAATTAGACAAGAAAATGGAAGAAAAGGCATCTAGAAAGGAAGAAGTAACTCTCTATTGGCAGATAACATGATTTTGTTTACATAAAAATCTGAAGAACTAGGGCTGGAGGCAGAGATACAAGCTCAGTGGCACAACACCTGCCTGGCAAGTGCAAGGTCCTGAGCGTGATTCCCAGTAACAACAACAAAAAGACTTCTAGAACTAATGAAGTCAGCAATTCAGTTATATAATACAAAACTAATATTGCAAAAAATAAAAAATGAAAATTAACTGCCCTCCTGTACACTAGCAATGAAAATCCCCCACAGTAATAGCATCAAAAAGAATAAAAGACAAGAATAAATTTGACAAAGGGAGTACAAAATCACCATGCTGAAAACTATAAAACACTGTAGAAATAAATTAAATAGTACTTAAATAAAAGGGAAAAAGACCATATAAGGTGCTGGGGATTTAGCTCAGTGGTGCAGCACCTGCCTGGCAAGTGTGAGGTCCTGAGTGCAATACACGGTATCAAAAAAAAAGATAAATTAGGGGCTGGAGGTTTAGCTCAGCGGCATAAGCACCTGCCTTGCAAGCGGGCAGTCGTGAGTTCAATCCTCAGTACCAATAAAAAGGAAAAAGACAAAAAGAAAAGATAAATTAATCTATGTCCATAGATTAGGAGATCTAATGATAATATTAAGTTCTTAAGTTGCTCTAGAGATCCAGTGCAGTCTTTATCAAAATTCTTTCTTTTTTTTTTTTTTTTTTTTTTTTTTTAATTCTTTCTTTAGTTTATATTTTACAGACAAGCTGATTCTAAACTTCATAAGGTAATGCAAGGGACCCAAAATAAGCAAAATAATCTTGGTGGCGGGAATGAAGGAACTCACGCTTGTCAGTTTCAAAACTGACTGCAGAGCCACAGCAGTGGAGAGCGCAGAGTGGGCAGGGTGTAGGGAGAGAGATACTCGCCACAGAGTGGAATCGAGTCCAGGGACAAACAGCAACAACAAAAGTTCAGAAACAAGCCCTTGCATGTATAGTTAACTGATTCTCAACAGGAGCGCTAAAAGCATTCAGCGGGGCAGAAGTCTTTTCAGTCAGTGGTGCCGGGCTGACTGGAGAGCCACATGGAAAAATGTATAAAAATGAAACCAAAATTATCGAAAAGTGAAAGTAATAACATGAAAAAAAAAATCAGGCATGAATCTTTGTGACCTCAGGTAAGACAATGGTTTCTTGGATAAGACACCTAAAGCACAAGCAATGAAATTTCATTAAAATTGCAAATTTGTATGTCAAAAGATAATCCAACAAATGGGAGAAACGTTTTGCAAATCATATATCTGATAAGCACCCGGTAATGACATAGCGGTGCATGTCTATCATGCCAGATCTCAGAGGCGGCTGAGGCAGGAGTACAAGTTTCAGCCCAGCTTGGGCAACTTACAGCAAATCAGCAAGACCCTGACCCAAAGTACAAACAAAAAATACAAAGGGCTGGGCACGGGATGTAGCTCAGTGCAAAGGCCCTTGGTTAATCCCTAGTCAACACAAAAGAAAAACCTCCAAGACTCATCATTTTTAGGGACTTGCAAAGCCCAGCCACTCGGCCTCTGCTCCCTGGTGTCACTGAGGGAGGGCTGAGTGACAGCTGCCACCTGAGACTGGGGAGGGCGCCTCTCACCTGCTGCAGCTCGTGCTCGGTGGAAAACCGCCTGGTCACTCCTTGGATGAGGTTGGAGAAGGAGAAGGAGCCCCCACCAAAGCTGCAGGGCAGGAAAGGGACACAGTGAAGGGCCCAAACCTGATGCTATTAGTTGGTGGTGACACTGACCCTCACACCCACTCTTTGAGGGTGCATGGGCCCAGGGGAGAGAGGTGACAGGCCCAGCAGACACCATCAGGCCGTGGCGGCGGCGGGACTGAATACAGGACCAGTGTCGGTGTGCTGGCTCCCTTCCCAGAGAGCACCCCCACCTTCTCCACGCAGGACCAGGACGCCCACGTCTGCCCTCGCCTTTGCATGGTGCCTGGGGCCCGAGTTCAGTGAGTGACCGTCCCGTCCCCTGCAGGCCCTCGCACGCAGGCCACCCAGATGCCTGCTCCGTACTTACTCCTCAAACAGCTTCTTCCAGTTGCTGCGCACGAAGTCCCAGGCCAGCCCCTGGCCCGCCACGTTGCTGGCGATGCTGATGATGGTGCTGGTGGCGTCTTGCCTCCGGATGAGCGAGGAGTTCAGGGTGTAGCTCAGGTACCTGCAAAGCGGCAAGTCGAGCTGCTCGGTATCAAGGGCCGCAGCCAGGGGCACAGGGGAGGACACCAGAGCGAAAGGGACGGACCCTGTGCTCCTCTATCATCCGGGCAGGGGGAGGGCAGACAGATCTCTGTCCTACCCTCCTCTGTGAATGGGAACCGAGTCACCTAAGCAGGCTCCCAGCGTCTCTGCTAGGCCAAGCATGGCTCTGACATGGAAATGTCCTGAGCCCTGGTGCCAGCCAGGGGGCTGCTCAGTCTTTGAATTTACATTGAGAATGGCTCCTTTTGTTGTTGTTGAACTGCAATACTGGAGATTAAATCTAGGGCCTTTGCACACATCCCCAGCTCTTTTTTTAATTCTTTATTTTGTGACGAGGGCTTGCTCTTAAATTGCCCAGGCTGGGCTTGAACTTGAGATCCTCCTGTCTCAGCCTCTTAGCGCTCCGAGATGACAGGTGTATCACAATGCCTAGCTATTTTTCCCTTTTTCATGTATATGGCCCTAGGAATTGAACACAGACCTTTACATATGCTGGGCGAGTGCTGTACCATCCCAATCCAATGGGGCTTTTCTTTAGTGGGGTCCAGGTTATGACACACAAGGCACAGAGGGAGAGTAAGGACCCCTCACCCAAGGGATTCAGAGTGCCAACTGGACAGCCGGGACTGAGGACCAGCTACACCTGAGCCCTTGACAGAGGGTGAAGTGAGCGTCAGCACCAGCTAAGGGGCCCACAGCAGTTAAATCCATAGGGCATGCGCCAGGTGTGGTGGTGCATGTCTGTAATCCAGCACTCTAGGAGGCTGAGGCAGGAGGACTGCACGTTTGAGCCCACCCTGAGCTCAGCCCAAGCCCAGCCTACACAACTTAGTGAGACTCTAGATGAAAATTAAAAGGAGCTGGGAATTCAATCCAAAAGCCCTGTGACCCCACAAGATAAATAAATAAAACAGCACAGGACATGGGCCTACACCTGGGTTTGAATCTTGGCTGCAGCCTTCAGGCGAATCCTTGGCTTCTCAGCCTCCACACCCTGCTCTGAGGGGAAAGCGGTCCTCACAGCAGCTTCGCTGTGAGCCTGTGACACCCACGAGGTTCTCAGAAGAGTCCTCACCTGTTCAGGATCCACACCTCGTTGCTGCAGGCCAGGCCCGACCGCAGCTTGTCAGCCTCGTTGACCAAGGTGGCGTTGAGGAACTGGTTCCAGGCAAAGTCCCACTCAGCCTCGCTCCCCTCGGCGATGGCGTTGCAGTAGACGGTGGTGCGCAGGTTGGGATGGATCCTGGTGTGGAGAGGGGTGTGAGGCGGGGAGACGCTGAGGGGCCTCCTGATCCCACCTGAGGGATGGTGGAGGGCTGGCAAAAGGCGCAGTGGGGTCACTCACGGGTTGTTTTTGGAGTCATTCATCCACTGGTGGAAAAGGTTTTTGACCATCTCCTTACAGTCCTGGAGCCCGTTGGAGCAGGCGGTGCTGATGGCGTTCACTTCATTGTATCTGTGCCAGGGACTTGCAGTTAGCACCCCTGGCCCGATTCCCGCCAGGTGCTCCAGGCCAGCCCCACCCAAGACTTTGTGGCCCCCACATCTTCTGAATCCCCCCACTTGCTTCATGTCTCGGCCCCCAAAGCAGCCCAGGGACCCAGAGGGGCCAGTGAAGGCTCCTGAGGAAGCCCTCTGACCTGGCGCTGGTAGGGGACCTAGAGATGCCCCAGACTGGGCAGGGCGCTGGCACAGAGGGCCAGGGGAGCTCCCGCTGCCCAGGTCGCCTGTCACCTCCCACCCACGGCCACTCACTGCTCCATCAGCGTTGGGGGCCGCACGCTCCACTCTTTGGTGAGTTCTTTGAAGTACAAGTAAAGGGGCTCAACCTGCTTCTTCAGGTATGTCTGGGGAGAGAACACAGGACGGCGGGCGCTGGCCAGAGGGCAGAGGCTGGATGTCCCCCAGGAGCCACACAACTCTGGTCCCCCACTTCCCCAGGCCTCAATCAGTTCTAACCCTGCATCGCCAGTTCTTAAAATAAAGCTTTACATCCCCCTCTTGACCCTAAGGACTCTGTTACTGCCGGGAAAATGGGAAATTCAGGACATAAAAAGTAAGCCAGGATAGGACCTAAATTATGACTTCCAATTATGATTTCTTTCTTTCTTTCCTTTTTCCCCTCCCCTGTACTAGGGGTTGAAGCCAGGGCCGTTACACTGAGCTACATCCCCAGCCCTCTTTATTTATTTATTTTATTTTTCCCCCCATGACACGATCTTGCTGTTTAGTTTTTTTTGTTTGTTCTGTCTTTTTGGGACAGGGTTTCACTATGCAATTCAGGCTGGCCTTGAACTCACAGCGATCTTCCTGTTTTAGCCTCCCCTGTGCGGCCTTCACCGCACTCTCAGGCTGGGTGTGGTATCGCGTGCCTGTAATCCCAGCACGCGGGAGTTGGGAAGCATTCTGCGGGAGAGGCTGCAGCTGGGGTGTGCCCAAGGGGCACTGGGGAGACAAGGCTGAGGATAGGAGGGAAGAGGGGGGCGGGGTGGAGGCAGGGAACAAAGAGACACAGAGCCAAAGTCTGCAGAAGAGGCGATTCAACCTCAACCCTGCCTAGCTCCTGTCAGCTGGGGGAGACACTAGACCAAAGGGCTCAGGATGTGGGGTGAACCAGCACTGCAGAATGGTGGCAGCAAAGGTCAACAGTGGATGTTTCCAAGCCGGATGCTGGGCCCCCAGTTCCTGCTCCCTCTCTGGCATCACCCGTCTCGTTGCATAGAGAACCAGTATCCAGTCTGGAGAAACTGAAATATTTGGTTTTTGGTAGTACTGGGGATTGGACTCAGGGCCTTTGCACTGAACTGTCTCCTCTTCCTACCCTTTTGTTTGTTTGTTTGTTTTGGTACTGGAGATCAAACTCACAACCTCCAGCTTGACAGGCAGGCGACTGTGCCTGCTGAGCTAAACCCCCAGCCTTTTTTGTGTTTTTTGAGACAGGGTCTCAATATGCAGTTCAGGCTGGCCTTGAATTCACTTTGTAACCCAAACTGGTCTTGAACTCACAACGATCCTCCTGCCTCAACTTCCCACATGCTGGGATTACAGGCATGTCCACCACGCCTGACCTGGTGGCTCTTTTTTATGTTTTATTTTGAGTGAAAGTCTCTCTAAGTCACTAAATTACCCAGGCTAGGTTCCCACTTGTCTCAACCTCCCATGACACCAAGATGACAGGCATGCACCAGCGCACCAGTCCATTTCAGTTGCCAGAAGCACAGATCCATTCCTGATTTTGCACATCCTTGCACTGCGGCCACACCAGCTTTAACCCCAGCACTCCAGTCTTAGTATGTGTGCTACCAAAGCAAGCACTGGAATCCAGAAGGGTAGCTCAGCCTTCAGTTTGGAAAGAAACCAAGACAAACAGAAAGTGGAGAGGAGACAAGTTCAACAGAAGAAAAGGAAAACTTTAAACATCCTCCAAGGCCAGGCATGGTGGCACACACCTGTAATCTCAGCACTTGGGAGGCGGAGGCAGGAGGATCACTGGGAACTGGAGGGCTACATAACTGAGTTCATGGCTAGCCTGAATTGCATAATGAGACCCTGTTTAAAAAAAAGAAAATATGGGCTGGGGATTTAGTTCAGTGGCATAAGTGCCTGCCTGGCAAGTGCAAGGTTGTGAGTGCAATCCCTGGTACAAAAAAAAAAAAAAAATTGTGTGTCCTAAAAAAAAAATCCTATAAGTCAAAGGGAAGAGACATCGTGTGACACTGGAACTAGAAAACACACTTGGAAATTTCAAGATGTGAAATCCAAGATGTCTACAGGCAAGGGAGCCTCCCACAGGGCAGGGCAAAAAGTCCATCAACTGAAAATGGGAGCTATATGAAAGGAGGAGGCAAGGGAATAGTAAGTGGAATTAACTGGCATTCCAGAGAAGTAAAAAACAAGGGAGAGAAAGTCGAAAGAACCAAGGCAAAAATGTTCTACTACTAAAGGACACAAATGCGCATGCTTAAGTAGGTAAAGGGTGAGAAGGACACAAACCCATCATTGAGAGAAGAATCCAGAAGCTTCCAGAAGGAGAAGCTTCCAGAAGGAGAGAGAAAACAGGTTACTTCCCAAGACCTGGAAATGAGAAAGGGTCCCTGGCTTTTCACTCACAGTCTGGGAAGCCTGATATCAACAGAGCAAGGCCATACATGTTCTGAGGAACAGATTTTCAATCTTTAAGTTTTTAAGCCCACTGAATCCAGCGTAAGAGCTGGAGACCGACATTTCACACACCGGGCCTGCAAAAGCCCAGGGTCACAAGCCCTCTCCGAACTCCTGGAAAATGTGCTCCCCTCCAAGACAAGACAGCTTTTCACCTCCTAGCATGATGGCCACCTTGTGCCCTTGAAGTAGGACAGGGGTGCCTCGATTCATGAATCTAATTCACCCCACAATTCAGGGAAAGATGACCACATTTGCACAAAGATGGCCACAGTCATGCCTGACACCCAATGCAGAGTTCACAAACAAAAACGAAATTTAGCCAAAGGCTTCTGTTTGTGAACGAGATTATTTCCAAATAAAAGTGTTCGCGAAGGGGGCACCAGTGTGGTTTCCGAATTTCTGTCCAGAAGTCCTGCGCCTCTGCGTCCCTCCCATCTCTCACTGTGGCCAGCTCTGCTCCCGGGAGGGACCGAGCCAGACACACTTTCTACTCATTTCGTAATGGTGTGATTTCAGGCACTGAAGAGAACTGGTCCTTTTCGGTTTGCTTTGATTTTTCTAGGACTGGGGGTGGAACCCAAGAGCTGGCACATGTGAGGCAAATGCTCTAACATCAAGCTAAATCCCAGACCCTTTTTTATGTATGATTTTTTGAAGGGATACTAGGGGTTGAATCCAAGGCCTTTTGCAGTGAGCTATATCTCTAGCCCCTTCTGCTTCTTTTTTGTAATTATAAGATAGAGCCTACCTAAATCACTAAATTGCCCAGGCTGGGCTGGACCTTTCAATCCTCCTGCCTCAACCTTCCAAGTAGGCTGGAGCCACCCTGCCCAGCGTGGATGGCTCGGTCTGCACCGGTACCTTCATGGGGCCGTAGACCTCGGTGCGGTCAAACATGAGCTTGAAGTAGTTGAGGCTGCTCAGCGCTGTAGCCCAGGGCATGTACTCTGTCTCTCGGATCAAGAACCGGGTGTTGTCCAGAGCCAGCGTGACAGGCATCTTTTGAGCACTGGGGACAGAAAGGCCCAAGTCAGCCCCGCCATCCCTACTAAGCCCACATCCCAGAAGCCTCAGCCCAAGCTCCCAGGAACACAGCTCAACCCTGGCTGCTGCTCCTGCCACAGCCCAAGGCCCCTGGACCCCAGCTGGACTAGCTCAAGATGCCTTGAGGGATGGGGACACAGATGCTGGGCAAAACTGGCCCTGCCCTAACTTCTGCTAGTCATAGTCCCTTGCTTATTACATCCATTTTACAGACCAAGAAACTGAGGCTCAGAGAAATGAATTGACTTGCTCACAGAGACAGAGCTGAGGTTCAGAAGTAAAACAGATTACTGTGTTCTTCCCTCACCAACCACCTCTGCCCAGTGGGGGCCTCATAGCTTCTCAAACCCTCATTCTGAGACCAGGGCATACATCTAGCCTACAGCTGTCCACTTCTGAGGCTGATGTCACTCATGACAAAGAGCTTGGCCCTCTGCCATGACGAGAGGAAGTGCTGGGTAGCTATCTGTACAGCCAAGCTCTCTCCCTGCCCTGTCCAGCCCAGGTGTTTTGGGTACCAGCCTGGAGGCCCGGCACAGTTTCTGGAGCAGGGCGTGGGCAGTAGAGAGGGCAGGCCTGCATCTGGCAGTTGCACGCTACCATGTGACCTCAAGCAACTCTGTGCCAGAGTCCTCATGGGGGGCTGGACGGGCATAGGCGAGGCTCACCTGGCCAGGTCGAAGGCATCGTGGATGACCTGCGCCCGATTGATGACAGGGATCACCTGGAAGGGAACAGCGTTTGAGCTCAGGCCTTGCGGTCTGGTGGCCCCTCCTGGACCAGGGACAGGGCAGAGCAGCCGTCACCCACCGAGGGGTTGGACTCCAGCTGAGCCTGGATCTTTTTCCAGTTGTTCTCGTCGTAGTTCACCAGGTAGTAGCCCGTCACGTTGATGTTCAGCAGGACCCACTGGTTGCCTGATGTCTGGAACCTTGAATCCTGGGCTGCATGGAGGGACAGGGCAGGCAGAGGTGCTTAGAGGGACACAGGGGCACCCAGAGCCCCCACACTTCCTGCTCCTCGCTCACCTCCTCCAGGCAGCTGCCCTGGCCTCTCCAGGAGCCTGAACTTCCCTCACTCCAGCTTGCAGTACTCAGCAGAGCACTAGAATTCTTGTTTGGTTTTCCTCTCCCAGTACTAGGTATTAGAACCAGGCCATGCAATACACTACATTTCTAGTCCTTTTTTTAATTTTTTTTTTTTTTAATTTTTGGGACAGGGTCTCACTAAGTTGCTAAACTGCCCAGGTTGGACTCAAAATTGCCATCCTCCTGCCTCAGCCTCCCAGAGTGCCAGAAGCAGGTGTGCCCTGGTTGGAGTGCTTTGACCTGCTCGTCTTCCTTCTGTAGCTACAGCCTCTGCCAAGGCTGAGAATGGACTGCCTGGACTTCTAATTCCTCAGAGCCTGGCCAGCGAGGGCTGCTGAGACCACATACTGGACACTGTTCTAAGGATTTTAGGTAACTTCTGACCTTTTGGGCACTGCTCTTAGCTGTACTTCCTGATGAGGAAGGAGAGACCAGAGAGGGATGGTAACTGCCCAAGGTTACAGAGATGGGCAGCAGCAAAGTGGACACAGAAGGGAAGTCGGCTCTGTTTGTTGAATAACATGATGAAGGAAGCCCTTACTAAGGCCCACTGGAACCCCAGAACAGGGCGGGGGGCAGGAGCTAGGGGTATGGGCTGCATTACCTTTCTTGACGCCGTTCAGCCAGAATTCAGTCTGCGGCGTGCCACTTTTGATGGACGAGATGGGCACAATCCACTGGTAGCTGCAACCAGAGGGCAGAGGCCAGGGGTGAGGGACAGTGGCCCTTGGCTGTTGTCGGCAAGAAGCAGCCCTGCCCAGGCTGCAGCCACACACGCCCAGCTCCTGGCGCTGGAGCAGGAGCTGTCTGCACCACTGGGACAGTCCCACCACGGTCAGGGGCCCAGGGTGACCACCCACCACGCAGCCCAACTCCTCCCTTTCTGGACCCGGCACCTCAGTGACCCCATCTGCTCACTTGAAGTCCGAGGGGCGGGTGACTTCGGCGTTGGGGTCCAGGAGAAAGTGCTCCTGGGAGACTTCTCCTGTGCTGGTGTCTACGGTGATGAGCGGGAAGCCCATCTGCAGGATCCAGCGGTCCATGATGGTGCTCACTGAGGCAGGGAGCTTGATGACTGACTGCGCGTCCACAGCCTGCAGAGGGGAGAGGGGGCTTCTGTGGCCAGAGCCCGGCAAGCTGGAGGAGCGACCAGCCTTCCCTCAGCCACATGCCCAGGCCCATCCGCAGAGGGTGCAGACCCTGGACACCCCCTACACATACACTTTGCAGTAGTGGGCACTGAACCTAGCGCCTTCACACTGAGCTACCCCAACCCTGTTAAAATTGCTTTCTATCTTGAGACAGGGTCTTGTAAATTACACATACCAGGCTCCAGCTTTTAGTCCTCCTGCCTGAGTTCCCTAGAGTGCTAGGATTACAGGCAGGCACCAGCACCCCCAGATGCCTGGCTTTTTTGGTTGCTTTTTTTTTTTTTTTTTTGAGACAGGGTCGTACTGCACAGTTCAGATTGGCCTTGAGCTCACTTTGTAGCCCAATCTGATCTCGAACTCACAACGATACTCCTGCTTCAGCCTCCCAGGTGCTGGGTACCTGTCTCTTCTAAACAGTAGAGGGAGGCTGAGAAGGAAGAGCAGGAAGAGATGAAATGAAAGCAGCTCCTGAAGCCACAGGCAATACAGCGATCATCCCAGCCTTGCAGGCTGAGGCAGGAGGACCACCACAAATTCAAGGTCAGCCTGGGCTACTTGTGAGTTCAAGGCCAGCCTGAACTACAGAGTGAGATTTTGTCTCAAAAAAATAAATAAATAAATAAAAGAAAGTCACAGGCCGGGGCAAGAGACAGGGTGACGGGGCATGAGGAAATGCAGCCAGCTGGAGGGCACCACCTGGGCCTGCCGGCCCTGTCCACCTTGCCTTGGCAGTCACAGCACAAGGCCGACAGTACCATGGGAGAGGGAGGAAGGGGCTGGACAAAGGGGCAGAGGCAAGACTCAACCCTGCTGTGGTGGCACCATTTTGTCCCTGAAGACTGGAGTGGGGGAGACAGACTGGTTGGGGCCGGGACCCATTACCGAGGGTTGCCATGGCAACTGGAAGGCCATGCTGTTCTCCCAAGAGTGGCACAGTGGTGGGACAGAAAAATGGGGGTCCTGAGTTCTGGATGGAGTGATGGTGAAGTGAGAGGTTGAGTCGGGGGCTGCAGGAGCTGGGAGTGGGCAAGGGGTGCAGGGAAGCAGTGGGCAGGGCAGGGCAGGGCAGGGCAGGGCGAGGGGCAGGCTGAGACCCTGGAGCACAGGATTCCAGGCCCAGGAGAGACAGGGTGTGGCGGTGGCCTCAGGCTCTGCTCCCCAGCAGGGGCTGCTGGGTGTGGAATGCAGGTAGGGCAGGAGCAGAGGGTCAGAGTTTGTGCCCAGGGTGCTTGGGTGTGCAGGTCTGCGCCCACGAGGGGCCCTCGGCCCTGGCTACAGGGCAGCTACAGGTATGGAGTCAGTTGCAAGCCAGCTCCAAAGTCCCCAAAGGAAGGGAGCTTAGGACCCTGTCCTCCCCACCAAGGAGCCCCAAATAGTCCTGGTGCAGGCTGCCAGGCAGGGTGTGACCCCCTCAGTCTCTCCTGCCGGCCCCCAAGGGGCCATCAGTGACCCACTTCACAGATGAGCAGCCCAGGCTTGGGGTGAGCTGCTGGGCACCCTCTCTCTCCCGTGTGCCACACCCACCTTCTGCAGGTGACTCCACAGGTCCTGGTAGACAGTGTTCTTGTACTCAAAGGCCTGGAGGTAGGACTGTGGAGACAGGGTGATGGGTAAGCCCATGCCCAGACCTGGGGCACAGGGCCGGGCGCAGAGCCATCCCATTTCTTAATGGCATCACACTCACCGCCAGGCCCTTCTTGAACAGGTCTTCTGTCAGGAAGTCGGAGAGCATCCTGATAACCGAGGCACCCTGGGGTGGGGCAATAGAGGGCTCAGCAGACCTAGCTGGCCAGCACAAGGCCCTAGGAGGTAGGCGAGTCCCATGTTAGGGGGCATGGAGATTGGGGTGTGTGTGTGTGACACACCTTGCTGTAGGAGATGGTGTCGAAGACCTCGCTGATCTGGGCGGGTGTGTTGATCTCCCCGGCAGGGCTGGTCAGTGGGTGGGAGGAGGCCAGCGCATCCACCGCCATCACACGGTACACCTCATTGATCACGATGAGGTCCTTCTGCAGATCCACAGCACCAGCCATCAGGAAACTGGCCTAGGGCATGGCCCAGCTCACCCATGCCCTGTCCGGCCCCTGGGCACTGGCTCACCAGATTCCAGGTGGGCTCTGCGTAGTCAGCACCCAGGTACTCCACGTAGGAGGCAAAGCCCTCGTTCAGCCACAGGTCATTCCACCAGGCCACTGTGACCAGGTTCCCAAACCACTGCAGGGACAGGGGGTCAGCCCAGCAGGCCTGCTGGCCTTTCTGTCACTGACCAATGGCGGGAACTTTACCAGGGACCCTGCCAGCTGGCTCCCGCCTCCCTTTTCTGTGACTCAGGACCCTGATTCCTTCCTGACCCCAGGATGGGGCTACCTGGTGGGCCAGCTCGTGCGCAACCACAGTGACCACCCGCTCCTGGTTGCTGATGGAGGAAGACTCCGGGTCGAAAAGCAGCGAGTTCTCCCTGTAGGTCACCAGCCCCCAGTTCTCCATGGCGCCAGCATTGAAGTCAGGAAGACCGATCTGGTCTGGGGAGTCCAGACCATTGGTGGATGTGTCTCGGGTGGGACCCCATCTGCCACTGCCCACTTAAGTCTCCCCACTCACCAGATTTCTCCAGAGGGTAAGGGGTGTCATAATGCTTGCCAAAGAAGCTCAGGATGGGGCCCGTGACATTAAGGGCGTATTCAGCATGGCCCTCAGCGATGGCACTGGGCCGGGCCCAGATCCGGATCTGTAAAGTAAGTGGCTGGCCGTGAGGGTCAGGGCCCTCTTGGATCCCCTGGCAGATGAGCTGAGTTTCAGGGCCCAGGGGGCTGCAAGGTCCTCGCTGGGCCATGGCGAGGGGACCAACACTGTCCAACCGAGAGCCCTGGCTGGCAGAGGAGGCAGCTGGGTGGACAGCCATTGGGGATAATGTGGCCATTTCTGTGTCAGAAATTTCTTTTTATGAAGAGCAACCATTTTTCCCATTTTTAAGATGCGGAGACTGAGGCTCAGAGAACTGGACACTTGCCTGGGAGCACTCAGAGGGAAGACTCAGCTGCCATGTAAGTCAGGAGTTGACTTAGGGATGAGGGTACAGGACAGTCCTAGCAGTTGAGGTCAGGGCAGGCCAAGGACAGGGAAGCCTAGCCTCATACCATGACATTATCAGGCGACTTTGATTCCACGGAGTGGAACTCGCTGATGATGTAGGCCAGCAGGTAGGTGGACATCTTGGGTGTTGTCTTGAACTCTGTGATGACCAGGCTGGAATCTCCTGGATATGGCACGCTAGGGCCTAGGCATGGAGGAGACAGTATAAGCATCTGAGAATGCATCCTCTGTCCTGCCCCGTACCCTGGGCCCAGGTCCCTGCCTCTCAGACGGCGTGGCCTCAGGTCCCTGCCTCTCAGACGGCGTGGCCTCAGGCCAGAGCTGCTCACCTTTGGGAAGCATGTTAGACAGGGCTTGGTAGTGTGCTGGGTGGATGAGGGTGATGTCAAATGTGGCCTTCATGGCTGGCTCATCAAAGCAGGGGAAGGACTTCCGGGCGTCTGCGGCCTGCATCTGTGTTGTGGCCACCACTCTGCCCAAACCAGGGTGTCAGAAGGTGTACTTGGGGCAGGCCTGGGGCCTTTAGGGTGCCCTTGGGCATGCAGAGGAAGGGATGCACAGAAAGCTGTCCAGCCCAGCCCCTGCCCTTCACCTCCCCCAGGAGTCAGGGACTTCCACCAGGTGGGCTGACGATGGGAGCCAGCAGACTCCACCCCTCTGAGCTGCAAGGCCTGGGCCTGCAAGATCCCTCTGCCCCCATCCCCAGCACCCCCATGATGGAGAAGCCTTCCCTGCGTCCTGAGGTGGCCATCCTACAGCAGCTGTACACCAGCGTGGGCTACTGAGGGAGCTCCGAGGCTCAACCTCAAATTCCCCCCAGCAGCAGCCCAGCTCAGCAGACTCACTTGAGCTGGCCGTTCTCCCTGTACTCGCTGCGGTAGAAGCCCGCCAGGTCATCAGCCAGCTCCCCCTGGAACTGGCTGTCCATCTCGTACTCCCTGCCGACCGACAAGTGGCCTTGCAGGTGCACCACCAGGTACTCGGTGCGCTCCACCAGCTCGGTCCTGTCGATGGCTGGGGGCTGGGAGCCGTCCACACTCCGCAGGGCCACTCGCTGCCCGGTGGATGACTGGGTTGTGTAGTTGAGCTTTTTGCTGTGGATGATGATCATGTTGGTGGCCTCCTGGCAGCTGAAGCGGACTGTGCTTTTGCCCTCGAAGATGTACAGGCCGTGTGCATTGGGGGTGAAATAGGGCCTCAGTGTCACCTGGTACGAAATGGGTACCAGAGACGTGGGTAGGCGATACCGGTTCCATGGCTTGCTTTCGTCCACGGTGGTGGCTGGGGCAGTGGTTGTGGTGGTGGAGGACGCGGAGTCTGCAGCTGAGTTCTCGGCATTCCGGTTCTTCTCCTGTGCATACACCACAGACAGGGCAACGATGGTGCAGATGGCTGCCACGCCCAGGAGGATGCCCAGAATGCCCAGGGACTTGGAAATGTAGAAGCCCTTGGCCATGGTGCGGGTGGGCAGGGAGCTGGAGTGGCTGGGCTCCTCAGAGGAAGAAGCAGCTGAGAACCAGGCTTATATTCTGGAGGGAGGCGGAGCCCCACAGCTGCTGGGCAGGGCAAAAATTAACCAGGGATCAGACAGGCGAAGGTCACTGGGCTGGGCAGGGGTGCACTCTGGCCCCCAGCTATGAGAGGCAATCCAGGGGCAGCATGGAGGGCTCCCACCACGGCTCTGCTCAGGGCTGCCTGCTGGGAGCGAAGAGAGCCTAGTTATGGACTGCCAGCTGAGGGGGAGCCTGGGTGGCACCAGTCTGCCCCTGCCCAAGAGCAGAGGTGTTGGGAAGATCAGCTGCAGGACCGAGGTTGGAATCAGGAAAGGACTTCTCATGTAGGGGTGCGGATGCCCCTGTTGGACCCCCAGAAGGGCGGCAGGGACTCCTCCCATAAGTGCCAGCCTCCCCTGTACCCCCAGAGCAGGAGTCCTCCTGGCTGTCCGGGTTGCCCACCCTTCCCTGCAGCTAGGCACCCCCCACACACACACACCCAGGAAGTGCCCTAGCGGAGGCCCAGGAGCCAGTGTGCTCAGTTTTTTTTAAAGGTAAGCAGGCAGGTTTCCTTCCATCTGTGACATGAGCAGGGAATTTTAGCTTCTATGGCTCACACCTGTAATCCCAGCACTTTGGAGGCTGAGGCAGGAGGATCGTTGCGAGTTCGAGACCAGCCTGGGCTACAAAGTGAGCTTAAGGCCAGCCTGAATTGCACAGCGGGACCCTGTCTCAAAAAGACAAAAAAAAAAAAAAAAAATTTAGCTTCTAGACCTCTCCTCCCACAAATAAATAACATATTCATGTCTCAGGCTTATTCAACAGCTTTAATAAGACCCCACAGTAGAACCTAATTTTTTTGGACCAAGGATCAAACTCGCAACCTCATGCTTGCCAGGAAGGTGCTTATGCCATTGAGCTAAATCCCCGGCTCACACCCTTTTTTTTTGATAGTCCTGGAGATCGAACCCAGAACCTTTCCACTGAGCTACATCTCCAACCCATATTGAGACAGCGTCTTGTTAAGTCACTAAATTGTCCAAGCTGGGCACGAACTTTCCATCTTCCTACCTCAGCCTCCCAGAGGGCTGGGGTTACTGGTTTGCTATACCAATCCCACCATTCGCTTCCTTCTTAACCCAAGCTCGAAACTACCTCTTTTTCTGTCCTCGGGGGAAACAAATATATCATTTATCATATTAAAAAAAATCCACCCTTCCAGGGCAATGATGCCTTACTGCCTTGCCATCTGCCAGCTCCTTCTCCCACAAACCTCCTGGACCTTCACCTCTATCCACACCCCACTCGCACCACGCCCTGTTTGTGGGTGCTGCTACACCTCCTGATTGCCTCCCTGGTCCCTCCACCTGTCCAGCACATACCTTGCACTGCTTTATGCCACTACTTCAAGCTTTTCTTTTGCTCTGTGGAATCTAAGCAGACTTCCCTCAGGGACCCCACCGAGGCCAAGGGCAGTCATTCATCCTGCCCGCTTCCCAGCTTCATTCCGACCAGCTTCCCCTGTTAAGTTCTCCAGCCACTGTGACCTTCATCCAGACCTGTGACCTCTACCACAGGGCCTTTGTACATGCCACTCCTGCTGCCTGAATCAACTTTGCTTCCCTCTTACCCTGATTAATTCTTATTTATCCATCAAGTCCTCCTTAGAGAGGCCACTCTGACCTCTGTGGCCTTAGAGCAGGCCAAGCTCTATTAGCTCCTTCAGCACTCTAAGCTCATTGGACCAGGGTGAAGATAACTTGAGTCATGGACTTGTGGCCCTGTAAGGGTCAGTTCTTTTTGCTACCAGCACTTGGTAGGAACTGTGTAGTCACTGAGTGCGTACATGAATGCTCAGATGGAATGACCAAGTTGACAGAGGAGGAACTCCCTGGCACAAGTCTTTGCAGCTTCTCCTGCACTCATCCCTGTCTGGCACGAGTCCCCAGGAGAACTGGCTGCCCCTTCTCGGGGCAGTCACAGGCCACAGCAGACATGCAGGCTCCTGTCAGGCCTGAGCACCTCAGGACTCAGTGCCAGCCGCAGCTAAGGGCCTTGCACACCTGCCGCCTCCTGCCCCAAAGCCTGCAGGAAGTTGTGTTCAATGTGTGACTCATGCAGGCCCACGTGCCAGGGGAGATGCCATCACCTCGCGCCTGGCCTGCTGAAGCCAGCATCTCTCCCAGGGAGTCCTGCAGTCTACTTTGCAGGTCAAGGTGCTCTGTGTGCAGCATCAAAGGCCAGCTGGGCCTTGGTGGGGGCCAACCTGAACTTCCCGGGCAGTGACAGGCAGCCGCCTCACAGGCCTTGCAGGTGGCCAAGGGCATCAAGAGGAGCACATTGACAGAGGAATGGTGGCCCCCAAAGTCGGCATCAAGTGTGCTCCCAGTCACGGTCCTCACAGAAGAACTTGCCCAGGCCAGGCAGCACCGAGGTGCCCTGAGAGGCACACGGTGGCCAGGTACCCCTATACTGGTCTCCTCTGTCCCCACTGTGCTGCTTCCCACCTTAGCAGCAGAAAATCCTGCAGCCCACAGGCCTAATCCCTTCTCCAAACAAAAGGAGCCCTGCCCCACCCGGCCCAGCCCACCGTGGTCTCTTCCTGTTTGCTCTGGCTGCAGGCCACAGCCCAGCTGGCTGGGATGTGTGTTGTTGTGAAAGGGCTCTGGGCTCCCATAGTGGCGCAAGGCAGGCTTCCCAGGCTAGCGCTCACACCAGAGGACCCCTCCGGCAGCCAGAGCTGGGGCGCAGAAGGACGGGCTCTGCAGTTCCCACCTGGGCCCTTCCTTCCGACAGGCAGAGGTACCCATGCTGGTGCTTGGTCTAGTCACTCAACCCAGCCAGCACTTGCACCAGAGGGGCCTCCTTCTGGGTGTGGGTGTGACTCCCATTCAAATCCCGTCCCCAGCTGCTCTCAACCTTTGGAATGAGACTGTGGCTCGGGCCTCAAAATCTTCTATAAAATTGGGTCTTCTGACCTCTCATCTTCCTGCTTCAAACTAGAGCTCTAGCTGCCAGCATTTCCCAAGATTCTCTGACATTTTTCTGTGCCTCTGCTTTTTCCTTCTACCAGGAATGCCTTTCACCTCCTCTGTAAAACTCCTCCTCATCCTTCAAAACCCAGCTCACACATCACTGGTCTGTCACTTGCGGCAGCCCCTCTCACTCTATCTCTGTGTTCAGAAGCCTGCCGCCAGGAGGCACTTCGAGGGTTCTGTGGCTCTGTACTCTCTCTGCATGCCTGGAGTAGGGCAGGAGCTCAGCAAAGGTTGGTGAAGTGAGCAACTACATCTGTAATCCTTCCCGTGGCTTCTGGGTCTGATGTGATCCAGCCCACAGCCCTCTCCCCTTTGTCCCTTATACTCCATGCCACTGGCTTCTTTCAGCTGTGATACCTGGGCAGCTCTCCAGTGTCCCCAGGGAACAGCCTCTGCCTGGGGCCTTGGGGGCATCAGCAGGAAAAGACAGCAGTTGGAGGTGGATCCATGGCAGACAGGCACCTCCCAATACCTCTTGGGTCCACCAGCTGTCACCTAGTGACCCCCTGTGTGTCAGTCCCTTGGTATTTTTCTTTAAATCAGTTTGCTTTGCTACTTAGCCTCAATTTTAACTATTGGTTTAAAAGCTGTTCATTTAGGTGCTCCCCCCCACCCCCCACCCCCCGTCATCTTGGACAGCTGTACCCTTTTTGGGAGCCATAGCTCCGTGCTTTCTGATTTGGGGATACCTCCTTTGCAGGCAAGTGAAGGCCTCCCTTCCTCTCGCTGCTCATCTGCTGCTGGGTGGAAGCTGGGACCTCAGCCTGAGCCACCAGTCACCTGTCCTCCGGCTTGTGGATTTCTGCTCTACCCTTTACTCCAGAAAACAAAAGTTCTTGTAAACAATACCAACAACAGAATTAAGGCTGATGACAGCTGTGCTGCGGATCACACCTGAGCACGACCACATGTGTAGATATCACCCAGATGCGTCAAGTGGTGGGAAAAATGCTTCCATCTGAGCAAAAAGACACCAGGGGGCTGGGACAGGTCGTTGTTCATTTGGGGTCCCCTTGTGTGGCCAGGGTCTGGGAACAACCTGCAGCCAGTGGGGCAGGAGTGGGCAGGCCTTGCGCGGGGCACCCTCAGACCCGGGTTTCTCCTGGGCTTGAGGCCTCAGCTGCAGCTGGTCGGGCTGGGTCTGGGCCGGCCAGACCCCAGGGTGCTTCCTCTGAGAGCCCGGACACTGTCCCTTTGTGAGAATTGCACTGGCCCCATGGGAAGCCAGCCTCTGCGGCCCAACTCAGGGACCTTGGAAAGGGGGAGCAGAGGGGCCCTTGTGGGCTGCAGGAGTGAGTACACAGGATGGCCATATTGGCTGCAGACCCTGCTGGTCACTTACACAGATCCCGCTGGGAATGCCCACGGGTGTGACTGAGCACCCACTGTGTGCCCCACCAGGATGACCAGTCTCATTAGGCAGAGGAGGACACAGAGGCACAGAGGGGTTCAATGACTTGTCCAAGGTAACACAGTTAAGTTGGCAGCAGGTTCCAGACCCAATCACACATGCCTCCTGCGAGGACCCTCGGGCACAGCCCCATATCTTCTACATCGGCAGTGCCCAAGCTCTACAGGGCACAGCTAGAGACAAGACTGTGACCAGACGCTGGGAAGTGGACTTCCTGTCCTCAGGCTTCACTGGGGCTACTCCCATACCTCGGCCTGTGGAGCTCAATCTCAGCCTCAAGAGGGTGCCTGGTGTGACAGACCCCAGCCCTGGGCTCCACTGGCCACAGCTGCCCACCAGGCATGTGGGTGAGGGCAGCATCTCCATCCACCCATCTGCATGGGGTCTCAGATCCTCACCAGGGCCCATTTCCTATGTGGTCCATCACCTCTCCAACCACACAGAGCCCAGAGAGAAAATTCCTGGAACAGAGGCCCTGGAAGCCTGAGTGGATAGATCTGGGATAGTACAGAGCCCTGGGCTTGCAGATTCCAGACAGACAGGGGCCGCACCCACCCAGGAAGGCTCTAGGAGACAGCCAGGGCAGGGGCAGGGGGGTTGCAAGCCTACTGCCCACACGTATGAAACACATGCCCTGTGGGTGGCTCACACTCAAGTCCAGCTTTGGACTCAAGGCTCCATGGAGAGGAGGCCTAGTAGGATGGGGCCCAAACTAGGCCAGGAACCCAGGAAGAGAGGGAGCCACCCTCTTTCCCCTCCCCGTTCCCTCACCCCGGTAGTGGGGGCCTGGGCTTCCTCTTGCACACCACCTCCCTCCTCCAACCCCAGGACTTTCGGGGCCACCTGGCGGGACTTCTCCTTTTGAAAGGGAGGATCAGGGAGGTCCAGGCCAATCGGAGCCGGGTACCATGCGACCATCGGCCCAGAAGTCTGTCACCATCTGGGAGCCTTGAGCACCCAGCCGCATGGCCTTGTCTGGGTTGTCGGGAGCTGGGGGTGTACATCCAAGTCACAACCCCCAGGGCACAGCCCCGGGCGCTCGCAGCTACCCGGGTTTAGCGGACCTAAACTGCCTCGCTGCTTCCAGGGTGGGCGTGAGGCGCCCTGCCCCTAAATCTCAGGTCTGTTGAGCAAGGCGCACGGCCTGAGGGCCAGGACCCCGACCTGCAGCCGGCGCCCAGAGCCGGGTTCCCCTTCTCTCCGCAGGGCCGGCACCCCGCGCGCTGCTGCCCGTCGGGGCCGGCCGGGACCGAACGCCGTGGGTTCGGGGCTCCATCCGGCCGGCCCCCGCCCCGCGGCCCCTCGGCCCGCAGCCGGAGGTCACCCCGCACCGCGGTGGGGGCTCCTCCGAGCCGCCGGGAGGCCGCGGGGACCCCTGGTCACGCGATCGCATGGGGAGCTTGGCCACAAGAATCCTTGCTCCCCGCCTCAGTTTACCCATCCAGGTCCGCGTCGGCCGCAGGCGCCCGGCTGAGTGCGCGCGGCGCCGCGCTCCCCGCTCCCTGGGCTGCGCCCCAACCGCCCGCACCCGCCGGGGACCCCACTCGCCTGCGATCCAGCCCCGTCCCGGGCCGCGCTCCGGCCACGGCGCGGACTCCGCCTCCCGCGCCCTTTTAAAGGGAAGTAACCCGACCCCACCGCGCCCCCAGCGCCCACCGCCGCCTCCGGGCGGGGCCTGCTGGTCCCCCTCGTCCTGGGCCCGGCGGTCATCGCTCTCGGGGTCCCGACCTCCTCCCCGGCCCGACGGGGACCGCGGTGGGCTCAGGCCCAGGCCCTGCCCCTCACATCTGGACGGCAGCTGCCGCTGGAGGAGGGGCGCGGGGCCTGTCTCCCCCAGAAACGGAAAGCTCGTGTCCCGACCCCGAGGTGGCTTCCAGAGCTGAGTCTCGCTAGGTCTGCGGCTACCTTTCGGGTACCTGCAAGACCCCGGCTAAGAGGTGAGGATTGCAGCAGGTCCCCCAAAGGGACCAGAGTTGGGAGGATGCTGACTGTGCTCCCAGGGCCTCCCGCTGCCCTGGGGCAGTACCAGGTGACATTTGTATGCTTACCACTGCTGTTAACAAGTGAGCACAAATGCAAAACAGCACAGCTCTACAGTCTTACAGTTTTAGAAGTCAAAGGTCCCAAAGGGACCTTTCTCCAGACTCTCCAGACTAAAATCAAAGGTGTGGGCGGGTGCCTTCCTCCCAGGGCTCTAGGGGAGTGAGGTAACTGTCAGCCCAGCAGATTCTGAGGCCCCCGCATTCCTTGGCTAGCGTCCCCTTCTGCCTCACAAGCCAGGAGTGGCCTGTCCGGTCTCCCTCCCATTCTGTCACTGCTGCCCAGCACACATGCGCCTCTCTCTCTTCCTATTTTAAATCCACTGAATAGCAATTACACTCAGCTCTATGCCCCCTCGTGGAGCACAACATAGTCACCGATTATGCTGGGGATGAAGACCAGGACATGTTTAGGGGACTTGTGCCTGCCACAATATTCAAAATGACTTCTGGATTCCCAGAGTTAGAAGCACTTATAAGGACTGTCCAACCTAATTATGTCCTCTTGGTCTGTTTCTGGGGCCAGTGGGATGGTTTAGATTGATTGCTTCTCCCTTTTTTTTTTTTTTTTTTTAATCTTCTACACTATGCAGTTTAGGGTGGTTTTCAGCCAGGGGTTTAGCTCAGGGACATAAGCATCTGCCTGGCAAGCACAAGGTGGTGGTGAGTTCCATCCTCAGTACCAAAAAAGAAAAGACAAAGGGTAGCTTTCAACTCACTTTGTAGCCAGGCTGGCCTGGAACTCTCAGCAATCCCTCTGCCTCTGCCTCCTGAGCGCTGGGATTACAGTCATCTGCTGCTACACTCGGCTTGCTGCTGTGATTTTAAAAGCCAGGACAAATAGCTTGCAATCCAGAACTGTGTGCTGAGTAAGTGTAAGCAAGCACTGGGCCAGACCTGAGAAGTTTTTGGGGTTTTCCCTCTCCCTCCTGACCCTTTCCTCAGATCTCAGCTCCCCTCTTTTGTGGCCCAGGAGGGAAGAGGAAGCTAAATCTGACCAGGAGAAGATTTTCTACCCTAGGCCCACACCTCTCCCTCCCTCCTCAGCACTGGGATGATTCTAAGAGCAGAAAGTACAGCCCAGCTTTCAGGAGGACAGTTTGGAGAAGCTCACTCTCAGGAATTTAGCCTGAGAAAACTGCATATTTATGTACAGGGCTTTTCATTATAATATTAGTTACAACACTAGAAAGTCAAAAATAGACTAAGTAGCCAGGAGTGGTGGCACATGCTTGTAACCCAAGCAATGTCTAGACTGAGGCAGGAAAATCACTATGAGTTCAAGGCCAGTTGAGGTTTTTGTCTTATTTTGAAAGTCTGTTTCAAAATAAGACAAAAAGCCAGACGTAGTGGCACATGCCTGTAATCCCGGCATTTGGGAGGCTGAGGCAGGAGGATCACAAGTTCAAGGCCAGTTGAGCTACAGAGTGAGTTCAAGGCCCGCCTAAATTGCATAATGAAATGCTGTCTCAAAAAAAAAAAAAAAATAGACTAACTGTTCTGCATTAGGGAATTGGTTAAATAAATTATAGTTCTCCCCTGTCATGTTTTGGCAGTCATGGTGGTGCATGCCTGTAATATCATCACTGAGGAGGCTAAAGCAGGAGGATTGAAGCAAATCTGAGGTCAGCCTGGACTACACCCCAACACTGTCTTAAAAAGTCAGAAAAGAAAAAAAAAAAAAAACAAAAAAACAAAACAGTTCATGCTTTGACTAGGGAACAGCCGAGTGACAGATCATGTGCTTAGTATGTGCTGAGCCCTGGATTTGAGAGATATATATGTATGTATATTCAATAAAAGTAGGAGAGAATTTTTAAAAACTCAGAGTGAGGAAGGTCCAAGTATTACAGAAAATCTGAAGCCTTAAAAGATTAATAAACTCTAGAGCTAGGGATTTAGCTCAGTGGCATAAGCGCCTGCCTGACAAGTGCAAGGTCGTGAGTTCAATCCCCCATACCAAAAAAATATTAATAAACTCAACTACATAGAAAGTTAAAATTTCTAGCTGGGCATGGTGGCGCAATCCTGACTACTCTGGAGACTGACGCAGATGACTCATAAATTCGAGGCCAGTCTGGACAGCTTGGTACAACTGTCTCTAAAAAAATAAAATAAAAAAAATTTAACTGACCTATAAAAACCACCACAACCAAAGTCAAAATGAAAAAACTCTGAACTGGGGCAAAAGTACAACTTCTAACAGAGGCAAAGCAGCAATTTCTCTAATATATGAAGAGTTTCTACAGATCATTAACAAATGAAGCAAAAGTGACCTGAACTGGGGGCAAAAAGGGCAAAGGATATAGACACAGTTAATGGAGAAACAATAACTCTTAATATAGTAGAGGAAAATTATAGCTGCAAAAGACATTACTCTTCACTTATCAGATGACAAAGATGCAAACAGTTTGGTCACCTACTGCTTACTTGGAGGAAAACACAGCCCTCCTCCCTCAGTGACTGGTGTGTCAACAACTCAACCTCAACCATACAGTTGGGCAACGTCTCTCCTGAGTATAAACACACTCCCCACCTCTACTCAGCAGTTCTAGAAACTCAGCCCAGCACTCATGCATAAGCATATCAAGGAGCACAGAAGGTGGAAGTGGCCCAACCGGTCCATCTGCATCGATAAGATAGATGAACAATCATTGTCTGCCCAGCCGTGGAACACATACAGTCACTGAAAAGGATGGGGATGCTCTTTCTGGAATGATGTCCAGGATATGTTAAAGTATAACAAATGGCTGGCTGCACAGCGAGTTTATCAATTGTATATGAAAAGGGTGGGGACACCTTATTTGCTTTTATACTTATAAGGTCTCTAATGGTACACAAGAAACTGATAGCAAGAGTGATTTCTCTGGAGAAAAACCAAAACAGGATAAGGGAGAGATTTTTGTTCTTTGGCATATCGGGCCATGTGAATGTGCTATTTAAAACGTAAATGAACTGTAAAAATAAGTAAAAAGACCAGATGATTCATACGTACATATTTGTTTGTTTATGATAAGGTCCCCTATGCAATGTAGGCTGGCCTTGCCCTCATGGTGATCTTTCTGCCTCAGCCTCCCAAGAACTGGTCTTACAGATGTGTACCACCATGCCGGGATGATTGGTATATTTTATAATATAAAAAGTTAAGGCTTTTATACTTATGGATGTAACAGTCAGATGCCTGGGGTTTGCTTTGGCATAGTCCAGCTGGGGTACAGAAGTCAGGGAAGCTCAATATGGCATGATTTAAAATAGGAACACACAGGTATGGGGGTGCATGGCTGTAATCCCAGCACTCGGGAGGCTGAGACAAGAGGATCTTTGCTGGGGATTTAGCTCAGTGGCATAAGTGCTTGCCTGGCAAGCACAAGGTCATGAGTTCAATCCGTGGTACCAAAAAAAAAAAAAAGAGGCTCATTGCCAGTTCGAGATCTTGCCTTGAGCTACAAAGGGAGCTGAAGGCAGCCTGAACTGTACACCGAGACCCCATCTCAAAAAAAGACAAAATAAAAATAAAAAAAATAAAAACCACCACAAACAAAGTCACAAGAACCACTTTATTTGGGAGGGGAAATTTAGCCATGTATTGGTGTCAGGGCGCTCGGATATGGGTAAACAGTATTGGAGGTTCATTGTGTGGTGGTTTTTTTTTTTTTTTTTTTTTTTCTGCAATAAAAACTGGGATGAATGCTACACATACAAATTGCTGTAGGCTGTGACACAAATATTACACTGACAATAACATCTGGAACAGATTTGGAGGTGGTGCTCAAGGGTGGAGCATTTCCTGACACATGTGAGACTGTGGGTTCAATTCCCAGGACTGGAAAAAAAGAAGAAACAAAAAGCAGAAAATTGCAAGACGTATAAGCAGTCAAAACTCAGTACCAATAATCTTCAAAAAAGTACAACAAGGTGCTTTTTTAAAAAAATAAAAACAACATGATTCAAAACTAGGCAAGGAGGAACAGAACAGGAAATTCAAAAGGCCAGTTGACACAAGCAAGGATTTCAGGCTTCACTGTCCTCAGGAAACGGTTTCAAAACACTGAGGTTTGCCTGTGATTTTGGCAACGGTTTAGACCAAGTGGCCGGGGTGTGGGGAACGCGTCTCGTGCTCCTGGGGGGTGTGAATGGAATTTGAGAAAGTAAAATGGCAGACCTACAGTGTTAGAAAACATAAATGCACGTGCTCTTTGACACAGTGACACTTTGGAGAATTTATCTCAACCCGGAGAGCAGGAAGCCGAGGCTCACAGACATCCACAGAAGAAAGCTGACTGCCGTGCTCCTTGCTACAGCGGGAAAAGGACAAAGTATGCAGGGAGCGCCCGCTGGACAATTAATGATCCACAGGGCCGTTATGCAACAGTTAGAACGGCTAGCTCTGTGTAGATTAACCGGAACTGATGACTAAGCGCATTTCTCATTAAAAAAGTAACTTCAAAACCAGCCTGTGGTGACACGCGCCTCTAATCCCAGCACAGGGGGAGGCTGAGGTGGGAGGCTGCAAATCCAAACTCAGCCTGGACCGTTATCTTTTTTCTGACAATGCCTTTTCTTGATCATACTTCAGAGGATGTTTTTGCTGGGTATAGAATTTCAGGCTTACAGTTTTGCCCCCAACATTTTATTTTATTTTTTCAATCAGATTTTATTGGTACATTTTGGATATACATAATGATCACATTCATTGTGGCGAATTTGAACCTGTACATGATAAAAGTTTTTTCCCATTCCACACCCTCCCTTCAACCTCTTTCCTTCCCCATTTACAACAGATTTGTTTCCATGTTTTCCTTTTTTATCTCTCTTTTTCCCTTTTTTCTTTCCCCCTCCCCTTTGCCTTGTTCCCCTCCCAATTTCAATATTTTCTTCTTATTTCAAGATGTCTATTGGGCTGGGGATTTAGCTCAGCGGCATAAGCACCTGCCTTGCAAGTAGGCGGTCACGAGTTCGATCCCTGGTACCGATAAAAAAAAAAATGTCTATTATACACTTTCAGCCTGGGCATTTAATAAGACCCTGTCCCAAAGTAAAAATAAAATAGTGCTTGGGGACATAGCTCAGTGGTAGAGTACTTGTCTTTCATGTGTGTGGTTATTTTGAGGCAAGGTCTCATTGTATAGTTTAGGTTGATCTTGAACTCACTATATATGTAGCCCAAGGTGGCCTCAAAGTTGTGGCAATCCTCCTGCCTCAGCTTTCTGAGTTTTGGGGTTACAGGTGTGCACCACATATCTGATGCCAGCCTTGGTTGATCCCCAGCATGTGCACACAACAACCATGAGAGTGCTGGCAAAGGGGTGAGGAATGGTGCCAGGGCTGGAGATGACACCAGTCAGGTACCACTTGGATACTTGGATTCTGGGCACATGGCGCAGGCCAAGCTCGGCAGAGCTCAGGGCAGGGGCACCAGAGAAGAGGGTGTGTCAGGGGAGAGCTGGGATAGGCACACAGTGAGCGAGCTGTCCCTGTCCCTCCTCCTGGGCAGAGTCCCTTGGTGGAACATGGCCATAGGAGTTCAGAGGACCTCAGGCATCAGTTTCCCGCCCCACCTGCCCCTGACCTATGATCCCATCCTTTCTCCCTGGCGCTCTGTCCTGGAAACAAGCACCTGCCTGGTGCTACCAGTTCAATTTGGGGCCAGCACTGCGCTGGCCCAGGCCTGGAAATCAGTGAGAATGGAGAGGGCTCCCAGGACTGCTTAGCAGTGGGAGCGCGGCTCTCTCCTGGTCAGCCAGGACCCACTCACTCTCCTGGTCAGCCAGGCAGTCAACAGGCATTGAAAAATGACACTGCCTACAGGCACAGCACCTGGCTCTAAGGATACAGGTGGCAGCTGTCCTCAGGGATTCCAGGGCCACCTGGGTGATAACAGTGAGATAATACCTATCCAAGAACAGGAACAACCTATACTGTGTCCACAAGATTTAACACCTTCCAACTGTCGTCAGTGGGAACAGTGACTCCCTACCAGGACTGTCGATGATGGGGCCTATTTAGGCCTTTTTATTTGGAGGGGGGTACCAGGAATTGAACTCAGGACCTTGCACTTGCCAGTGCTGTGCCGCTAAGCTATATCCCCAGGCCTGGGTTGCATCTTGAATGAGTTGCATTGGCCAGTGGACGGAGGTAAGGGTCTCTGCAGGCATCCAATTTACCTACCCACAGCCATCTTGCCCATCTGGTGACTCTGGAGGTTCCCATCCCAAACCTACAGGAGAAACAAAATGGCAGAGATCCGTCACTGAAGCTTGTGTGCCGGACACTGACACCACGAGTGTTTCTTACCTGATGTCAATGGTGTTTGACAAAGTCCAGAAGCATCTGGCCAGTTGGCCAGAGCCCGCCATTTTGTAGTTTCCTCCTGCCTCAGCGTATGAGCATCCATTTGCCACTGTCCAAGACACACTTCTGTTGGAAGCCCCTGACGGCATTCCATGCAAAGCTGGGTCATCTGCCGCGTTCTTCAGTCCTGCACCTTCGCCTTTGGCGGCCACTTCTCACACACAAGCCCTTCCCCAAACAGCATCCCATGAGGAAAGACGAAGTCAGACAGTGGCCTAGGGTCACTCAGAGCGGGAGGCCAGGCTGGGTGTCTTGAGTGCCGGGCAAGGGAATTTAAGTTCTACTCCTGTGGGAGGTTGACTCCCAGGAGAACTTTGAGAAAAAGGCACTGATGAGTCAGATTTGCCTTTTAGAGAGTGCCCCTGGGGACTGCTGGGGACCATCGTGGAAGGCAGCCAGATGGGGGTGGGCAGAGCAGCTGGAGGGCAGGGGCTGTGCACAGAGGAAAGGGCTCGGCAGGCAGTCCGGGAGGGACAGGGGCTTAGGAGGGGACAGTGTGGGGATATTTAGGAGGAGTTGCAAGCGTCCCTGCAACCAGAACCCAGAACCCAGAACCCAGAACTGACCTGGCTGGGAGGGAGCAGGAGAAGCCCCAGCCACTGCAGGGCTAAGAGGTCCCAGAGTCAGCAGCTCGCTTCCCAAGCTGACTGAAAAAGTCATTTCTCTTTGCTGTTGTTTTCAAGAACTCAGTTTGGGTTTTATTATAAAGTTGATTAAAAACACATTTTTCTGGAAAAAGAATTAAAATAGAGACAAAACAGCCTCAAAAAACCAACTTTCTCAGAGAGACAGGAAGTAGAAAAGGGCCTGTGGCCGCCGCAGGCTGTGGGAGGACAGAGGGACTTAGGGCCCAGCAGGAGGGACAGAGTTCCCAAGGCTGCGGGGTGAGGAGGAGGGACAGGATGCCAGCACTGAGCCCCGTACCCCTCGTGGCTGCTTCCTGCACCCCGCTTGCAGCCTACCTTGCATGGCATATGGACTTCCACTCTGCACCCCAGGACCCCCAAGGGCAACTAGAGAACCAGCAGGGAGCTCAGTAGCCTGCAGAGGGCTGTGACTTCCGGTCAGCCTGACAGTGACAGGCCTTGGGCATTATGGTCCCCACCCCACCAGCCTTCAACTGTGAGAAAAGTTGAAAATCAAGGGCTGGAGATTTGGCTCCGTGGTGCAGGCGCTTCCCTGACAAGCACAAGGCTGTGAGTTCCATCCCTGGAACCAAAAAACAAAAAATGTTGGAGGTCAAATCCTCGGTGAAGACAGCTCGGCAGATCTGGTTTCAAGGGCAGAGTTTGCCTCTGACTGGCCTGGGTACTCCGTAGCCCACATGTGCCCACTGCTTGGCTGTGGCCTCCAGATGTACCTGGTGTGGCCCCCGTTGGAAAAGTCTGTGGCCCATGTTGCCCTCTGCTCGGGCCTCCCATCAGAGGCCACACTGAGGCTCATGGGGCTGTGACGCTCCACAGTTTTCATCCATCAGAGGGAGAGAGGACTGAGCCCAGAGGGATCAAGTGACTCACCTGAGGTCACGGGGAGTGGGGGGATGGCATCTCACAGCCAGCCACATTCCTACACCTGGTTTGGGCTACTTGGTTGAATGCCTGGGAGGGAGGGAACCCAGCCCTAACCAGCCCTTCTTGCCTCTGGGGGAGGCCCAGAGTGTGACGGTGCTGTGCTGTGGCAGGGTGAAATCCTCATCATGTTGACCCCTCCTGTTTTCCCTGAGTAAGGAGCCCTGCCCAGCAGGTCGGATGCTGCCATGAGATCATTTCTTCCTCAGGCATCTCAGGCCACACCAAGGGCCAGCAGCAGAGTGACGTCACGTCACCCAAAGGGGAACACCACAGTTGTGCGTCTCTGAGGGTCACTCGGGCTCTGAAGGACTTATTATATGGGGGTTGTTGGAGCAGAAGTTTCTGGCTCCAGAATGGGAGTTCAAAGTGGGATCACCAACCCACTTTCAAGTGGGCAAGGATATGCCCAAGTGGTCCAGCCTCTGTGGAAATGTCACACTGGCCACCTCTGGGACATGGGATGTCTCAGAAAGGGCTGGCACTGGCTTGGGACCCTCCAAACATTTTTCTCCCTGGGGTAACAGCTCTGGGAGCTACAGCCTGCAGCCCCTCCAGGAACCCGCTGTGTCCTGAGATGGCCGAGACTGTGCCAGGCCCTTCCCATCCCCTGGCAGGCCAGCTCCTGGCTCCCCTGAGCAGGGTGGAACAGCCTGGAAGACACCACTCTCAGCCTGTGTGCTAGTCCCGACTCTTCAGGAACCATCTCCCCAAACTAGAGGTTTATCCTCCCGCCATTGCCGGGCCAGAAATTCCAAATCCCAGGGTCAACAGTGGGGGCTCCCTTGGGCTCCAGGGGGATTTTCTCAGGAAAATGACTCCAGCATTCTGTGTCCTGTCACTGCCTCTGTCTTCACAGAGTTCTCTCTCTGTAAGGACACCTGTCACTGCATTTAGGGCTTGCCCAGATATTTCCAGCTGATTGTATCTGCAGACAATTAACTTAATTACACCAATGACACTTTTCCAAATAAAATGAAGATCAGGCAATCACCAGGCTGATGAGGAGGAGGAGGACGGTGATGAGGATGATGGTGATGATGATGGTGACGGGTGTGGTTGTACACACCTGTGATCTCAGTACTTGTGAGGCTGAGGAAGGAGGACCATGAGTTTGAGGCCAGCCTGGGCTACTGAGTGAGACTTTGTCTCAGAGGAAGTGGACGTGTCTTTTGGGCCACCATTCAACTCACCACCCCCAGCAGAGTCCTGAACTTTCTTAGCCCCTCAGCAAGCCTGTGTCACATCCACAGCGACACGGCTCACAGGATGCACAGCCCAGCCCCACCCCAGCCTAGCCTCCCCTGCCTCCAGCACTGGAAAGAAAATCACCTAGTTCATTCCTGGAGGCTTCACCCTACTGGGCCACCCTGTGGGGCACCGGAGTGTGACTGGACTGGACCTGGGTGCCCGGTGCCCTCCCGTGGGCTCCTCTGTTCTGACAGCACCCCATCTCTGCCCATTGCCTGGCACATCCTGCCTGTCCCACACCTAGCAGACATGGGGCAGGCATCTGAGGTTCCCCATGCACACATCCAAGCTCACTCTCTTGCCCGAGAGCGCCAGTCCCAAGCCCCACCCTCAGCTGGTGGCACCAGGGCCTTTGGCCTCTCCGAGCCCTGTCTAGTCAGCACTGGACATGCTGGATCCTGCACTCTCCAGCCCACGCCCTGAACCCTGCCTTCGGGGAGGCCTTGCTGCATCACTGTCCCCTCCTGCCACCCAGGTGGCCCTCATGACCTCAGCAGTGCTTCAGCCTCACTGCCAGCTGCTGAATAGGCCATTTATGTGTGTATGTACAATGATTTGTTTTGTTTTTAGAGACCCAATCTTGCTACACCAGTAACCTAGGCTGTCCTGGAATTCCCGTGAGGTTCAGGGTGTGGTGACACACACCTGTGATCCCACGACTCAGGAAGATCACTGCGAGTTCAAGGCCAGCCTGAACTGAGACCCTGCCTCAAAAAGACAAAAATTAATTAGTTAATCTTTAAAAAGAAAGAAAAAAACAGGCAAAAATAATCAGACTGTTGCAGAATCCAAGAAATCAGAGAGACCAGTGGGGAAAAAGGAGGATTTATTTCCAGGATTTCACATGCACATTGACTCAGCCAAATTCATGTGCAAAGCGCTGGGCATTAGAACAAAGGAAAGGTTCTAGGTTTTAGGGGGGAGGGTTGTTGTTTTTTTCCAAATCCATTTTATTAAAAGATCAATAGAAAAAAAAAAAAGAAGAAGATGAGAAGAACTATAACAAAATTCCAAAAACATCAATCAGGGGCCAAGAATGGTACATATATTGAGCACTGTCTTCCCTAAATCACTCACCCAGAGCACAGGACATCAGCATGAGTCTGAACAGTACCAGCACAGATCTTTCCCTTCAGTGAACTCAGAGAAATCAGTGTATCTTAACTAACTTTTTATAAACATGTACATACACATACACGTTTTTTCTTTGCTTGTCACACTAATGAAACAATATGATGTTTACACATGTGTGTCTTATTTATTTCATTAATGAGTATGTGTTAAAGTTTTTGGCACAACAGAAAAACGAAAAGTACAAAAAAGATAAGAACAGGTTTATTGAGGACATGGAAAGGAGCACATATATGACCTCTGACCGGAAGTGGCCTCTGGGGCAGGCATTGATGATGTGTGAGGAACTGATTGGAATTTTCTTTGCATCCAAACAAAAAAGGGAGTTGCAATTAGGGCTGAAGAAGAAGGAGGAAATGGTAAGCGTTTTTGCTTTGGCCTTCCGCCTTTAGACCACCACCATAACTGTACTAATTTTAATTTATACTAGGGGAAGAACTTTTCCGTAGGTTCTCAAGGTGCATCCATTTACCTAAAAGCATCCAGTTTGTCGTTCTTTGTGGCTGAGTAGTACTCCATTGCATAAAAATATCACATCTTTTTTTATCCATCCCTCAGTCGATGGGCATTTAGGTTGTTTCCAAGACCTGGCTATTATAAACTATGCTGCTATAAAGTGGGTGCACACATATCACTGTGGTATGATGTCTTAGTTCCCAAGAAGGGGAGTAGCTGGATTGAATGGGACCTCTAGTCCTACTTTTTTGAGAAATCTCCACACTGATTTCCACAGTGGTGGCACCAATCTGCACTCCTACCAACAGTGGAGAAGGGTTCCTTTTTCCCCACAGCCCCTCCAGTATTTGTTACTGATTGATTTCTTGATAGTGGCCATTCTTTCTGGGAGGTTCTATTTTAACATTCGGCTGAGGAGGAGTGGGGGAGGGGCAGAGAAGCAAGACAAATCAAGTAATAGATTAGCCTTGAAAGGAGACGGAGCCTTGAGAGTCCAGTGAGAACATGAGGACAAACCCTGTTCACAGGACATAGTTGCCAATCTCATCTGCACCAGAATAAGAGGCAACAGGGACAAGCAAGGAGTTCCAGGAGGCTGCTCTTTACATCCTGCTGATAGAGGTCTCACTATGCAGTTCAGGCTGGCCTTGAGCTCACTTTGTAGCCCAGGCTGGTCTCAAACTCGCCAAAGATCCCGAGTGCTGGGATTACAGGTGTGAGCCACCACCTCCGGCTTTTCTAGGGACTTTCATAAAGCAAAAACCTGGAGGCAAGATGGTTCCAAAGTGGGGGGAAACAGGAACTCAAAGAGGGTGGGCCTGAGGTGGGACAGAACTAAGGTCAACCAATAAGATTAACAGTTCAGGTAAAACTGACGGAATCAGGAGCAGGGAACCAAGTCACGCAGCATGCAGGCCAGCTAACGAGCAGTGACTCTTTCAGTAGGGGGTTGGGATGACACTGGGCTTCCACATGGTGACCCTTACCTATTTAGAATGTGAGTCCTGATGTCCACGCTTAGGGTGTGGTTGCATTTGTTTGTCTTTTGTCTTGAGATCTGGCCCACAGTGGGAGGTGTTCTCCTAGGTTACTAGGTATCTGGTCTTCTGCACTGGCTCCTTGGAGGGCCCAGCCCAGCCTATGATATTTCTAACTAACTCAGCTGCCTGTAACATTGCTGCAATATATTAACCTCTTTTGTTTTAAAAGAAGAACAACATGCAGGCCACAGATTTACCCCCAATGGTGTAAAGCATTCATCCTGCCTGATTCGAACCTCGAAATGTGTCATCTCTGTGTATAACTACAAAGCAAGTCACAGGCAGTGCCTGGTGACCGAGGTGCAGGGAGTGTAATTCTCCCAACAGGGGCTACAATGTCATTGCATGCAGGCTGGAGACAGTGGGAGGGGCCTGCACACACTGTCCCATCCTGCTGTCCCTGGTGCCAGCCAGCCCTGCTCTGGCTGCCATCCAGCCCAGCCACCCCTGCTCCCAGGTTGGAGTTCCCCACGGGCACCTGGTTCATGACTATAACAGGAACTCAGGGATCAGTTAAATGCACTGGAGGTAATGAGGATCTCTTCCCTGGGGTACCTTCTTCCCAACAGCCCCACCTATTAACCTTCGTTTCCCAGTGCCTAGAGACTCCAGTCCACAGCCCCTGAATGCTTTCTCCTAAGCTGAGCCTCTCCAACCCTGGTCTCAGTCCATTTTTTGGTTTGGTTTTGAGACAGGCTCGCTATGTAGCTCAGGCTGGACTTGAACTCACTATGGAGTACAAACTGGTCTTCAACTCTCACTGATCCTCCTACCTCAGTCTCCTGAGTGCTGGGGTTACAGGCATGCGCCACGATGCCTGGCTGAGTTCTTTGGCTTCCCTGGCCCCTCCGGCATGTGCACCTGCCCTCCTACCCACCCTGACTGTCCCCCTGCACAGACACACACAGCCACGCTGACCTCCCTTTCTGCTCTCTATACTCAGCTCCTCCCAGCTAAGTTATTTAAAAATAATATAGGCAGTCAGGGCTGAGGCCCTGGAAAGTTCAGTGCAGAAAACAACTGTGACTGGAGGGGAATTCACTGAAGGCCAGGCTCAGGGAAAGAGGATCCACACGCTTCCCTGAGGGGTGAGCAGCTGTGGTTGATACTCTGGAAGGTGCCAATCACGCTGGGGTGGGTACCGAAGCTCTTTACCCTTTCCTTAAGAAAAGTCCTTGTCCGCCCCACAGGTGTGCTTGCTACACGACTTGTTGCACAATTTGATTCGCACTTAATCAGTATTATCTCAGCCACTGTACTTTTTTTTGGAGGGGTGGTACTGGGGATCCAACTCATGACCTCGAGCTTGCCAGGCAGGCACTTGTGCCCCTGAGCTAAGCCCCGGCCATATTGTGATCTTACAGGTTCTCCACAGCTTTGTCCCTCTCACACTCACCTTATGGCTTCTCATCGGATCAGTATTACCTGAGTGACTGTACTTGTAATCCTGTTAGGTGACTACAGTTTTGTCCCACCTTAAACCCTCCTCATCTTGTAACTTTGCTCAGTAAACACCCTTGAGAAGTGGTGGCAATGGCCAACCCACTTTCCGGTCCCCTCTGTTTCTCTTGGGCAGAAGTTTTTTTTCTTTCAATGAATTCTTCCTAATTTCCCCTATTCCTCAAATTTATTCTTTGATTTTAGAGAACAGGAACTTGGCAATTTGGACATCTAGCAGGTCAGGAATTTCTGTCCCCTGTATCACCATGGCCCTTGGCTCAGACCAGGCCTCTGTTATGCAGGTCACCTCTATCTCTCCCGCCTGTCTTCTCTGGGTCATACTCCATGCCCAGCAACAGCCCTGCAATCCTGCCAATCTTAGAATGTCCTCCACACCTATCGCTCACCATCCACACAGTTCCATCCTGGTTTGGTCTGGGCCAAAAAGGGGCTCCTCACTGGGCCAGCAGCCCTCATTCTGAGGCTTCTCCAAAGGCTTTAACTGCTGTAGGGTGGTGAGATGGGACAGAACCCAGGCTTAGGCTTAAAATGGGATGAGAAGATGGGAACTAGGCCACCTCGGCACTGATCAGGGACAAGCAAGGGCCACCCAGGAGGACCCACAAGTCTGGGGAACTATATGACCCAAAGACAGTGCCTGGCCTGGAGCCTGTGGCTTCTCTGAGGTGACATAACAAGAACGGGTGGTGGTCTAGGGTTTGGGGGCTCAGGGGCTCGGGGCAGGGCTGGCAGGAATGTCCCGTTGCAGGTGCTCCCTGTGCCAGACTCGGGCTGGGGTGCCAGGCAGAGTTTGGAGCCCTGGGATTCCCTTGTCACTATGTACCTTAAACAACCACTGGGCTGGGTGGCAGCCCTAGGGCCCAGGCATGGGAAAGGGCAGAAGCACCTAGGAGGGGATCTTGGCAGGAAACTCTCGCCCTCCACTGGTGATTCCAGGACAGGGTGGGAGCTGCTTCCTGTGGGTGACAGTGCAGGCAGTGGTGGCCTGCAAGAGTGTCTAGCGATACTGCCCAGCCCTTCGGAACAAGGTCTAGAAAAGCTGGTATTGCTTGGCAGTGCAGATCCTAGCTGACTCTGGTGTAGAGTGCTTCTCTAACAGGAATAAGGCTCTTCCCAGGCCCGCATGCTGCTGCTTGGGGCTGGGGAGGCACCAAGGGAAGCCTGGCAGGTGCCTGGTGTCCTGCACCTGAGAGGCACCAGGAGGGCATCTTCTTCTCCGGCTGTTGAGGGGCAGTAGAAGAGTGCTAGGCTTGTGGCTCTCTCTTGGCACCAGTTTGCCACCGGCATCAAAGGGCCGGAGAAGGTATGGGAAGGCTGCTGTCCCCTCTTGCACCGTGCTTGAGGAGGAGGCGGCACACTGAGTCCAGAACCCCAAGCCTGGTCCCTCCGCCCTGACTGGTCAGAGCCTGGTTGGTGCAGTTCGGGAAACAGACAGCCCAGGCGTGTGATCTTTCTGTTTTACCATGGTGCAGCAGGAACTGTACTCCTACTGTGCTTCCCCGAGCCGCTGACCTGCAGAAAGATCCTCTGTCAGGCTGTGGTGGCGAGCGGCTCGGGGCAATCGCTGAGCTAACAGTGCGGGGAAAACAGCATGCCTCTGCTGAGCACCGGGGTGTTCTGTATTCCTCTGCTTTTTCAAGTTAGAATGGCTTTATTGGGACATAACCTCATCCTAACTCAGGAAGGGTCTGTACTGTGAACCTCAGCTTGGTTTGGGAGATGCTGGGCACATCTCTGAAAATAGTCCCTGGGTTCTCTCCCATCACCTAGCTGTACCACCAGCTCACAGGCTTGCAGAGGGCAATGGCCTGCCTCGGCCCAGGCCTGGGAAGCTGGGGTGTGGGGAGATGGCCCTGAGCGGCACTGGAAGGTGTGCTTGGAGTCCCTACGGGATCCCCTCAGCCGGGGCTGCTTGGTCACAGCTCATCACATGGGTCCTTCCACTAGGAGGAAAAGAAGTTCCAAGGCCCTCCCCCGCCCCGCACTTGTGGTTTCACCAGTCATAGCCTTGTTCTTCTGACCAGGAGCCCTCTTTACTGGACAGGAAGTTTCACTTCCGCAGGCCTGTGCCACCTCCCCTAGAGCTCCACACAGTGCCCCTGGCCCTGGCATGCCACTGAGGGGACCAGAGCAGGGACCAGTATCACCACTGTTCCTTGGTTGCCCTCATTTCTCTTGAGCCACAGATGTGCCTTCTCACCACTTCCTGGGACCGCAGGGGACAGTCATCTGCTTCCTCAGTTCGCACTCCCTCTGCGGAGCGCCTGGCACTGCAGCAGCTGGGGCTCATCCCTGGCGGCCTCTGGCTGTGTGCGCACCTGGCTGGTGGCCCGCCACACTCCTGCCCAGTGTCTCCACGGCAGACCCTGCCACCACTGGACCGCACTACTTGCCTAGGGTTTTGGTGGAGCAGCTGCAAACCTGCTAAGGGTCATCTCTTCCTGCCCCCATACGTGACTGCACGTTTCTCTCTCCCCTGCCCACAGGCCAGGGACTCTCTGGTCCCTGACTGTAGCACTCACTACCATGCCCCAGCGTCTGGGATGGACAGGCATTTCCCCCCAGGTATTTAGGGAACCGAGGCTAACACATTCACATCCAAACTGGATCCCTCCTCTCTGGGCTGTGCTCCTACTTGGGAGCACTTTGTCACCTTTGACCCTAGTTCACTCTGCCTCCCTCCTCTCCTATTCTCCACAGCCACCAGTGGGCCTCCCCACCTCCTGCTCCCAAGGCCATTATCCTTGTTCCCAAGGTGCTGAGTGCAGGGCCGGAAAGCATAGGCTAAGAGAGACTGAGAACGTGCTACCTCTGCCTTGGTCTTCACATGCTAAGCCTTATGCAGCGGAACAGGCAAGAACTGTCGGTGGGAGCGGGTATGTAGCACCGGATGAGATGAGTCCTCCGCGGGCTCACATCCTGCAAGCGGGCACTAGGCCACAACTCAACAACCCAAACACATGGGCAGGCCAGGCCAGGCCAGGCAGTGCCAACACTGGGGTGCTGGGCGGGCCCCTGCTCCCTGGAAAGGATGGCTGGCTCTTGGGCTGAGGTTAGCTGCCACAGCTAGCTGGAATGTGACTCGCTCCCAGGACACTGTGCTCTCAGTTCTGATAACAAAGACTCAGGGGCTTAGGTTTTTAGTTCTTGACGTTGGAAACCCTTGTGGCTACCAGGCTGGGAATCCTGCAGCACAGTCTGGTGTTTTCTTACAATGTGAACCTCAACAGCATCTCTTCTCCCTTTTTTTTGAAAGGAAAAACTGAAATAGGAAAGAATTTCAAGTCTTTTGGAAAGGAATCATTATTTGCCTGGAAATACCTGCCCAAAGGCCATTGTCACCAGCCCACTTGTACACTAGGTCCACCCGTCCCACATACAGTCCTTCAGGGCTCCCAGGAGGGCAGAAGCCTTAAGCTTGAGATGGCCATGTGCTCATCAGTGGATGACAGAGCCCTCTGGGCTTCTCACACTTCCTGGCTTAGTGGTGCATTTACTGGGAAGCCATGCCCAGGTGGACTTACTAAGGCTGCCCTCTACCAAAGTCTGGGCCACTGGTTTAGCCAGTAACCTGGTCCTGTTGTGTCCCCCTGGCTCCTCTTCTGGTGAAACTGGGGTCATATACAGCATCACTAAGCTGGATCTGGGGTGGTGGAGGTGGAAGTAGAGGCCAAGGAGGGTTGGCTGTGCGTGTGGCAGAGGGGGGACGTAAGGAGGACTCAGATCCACACCATAGCCAGGCTGTAGGAGGTGCACGGTGGAGCCACGTAGGGTGGGAAGTGGGTCTATCCTTTAGATTCTCCGTATGTCTCAGCCACTTGCTGACTGGCTGCTGGTCAGGCAACCCTGTCCCAATATGCAGAGCCTCTCAGATGCTCATGACAATGGGAGGAAGCAGCGCCCTTTGAGCCTGGCCTTACCAGGCACCTAGAAACGGTGTGACAGGACAGATGCTGGGTAGCGGCGGTGCTTGCTGAACACCCAGTGTCCTACACCACCTGGGAAGCCCAGGGCCAACCACAGGAAACCCAAACCCAACCCCTACGCTCACCACTGACACTGCTCAGCAGCAAACACTGTTTCCCTTCTCCAAAAAAGGAGAAAAAGAAAGATGCTGATGGGCACAGCAGCTAAAAAGCCTGGCTGGATTTGCAGGAAATTTCAAGCAGGTAATGAATGAATACTGTGGCTTGTCCAGAGGGCCTGAGTTCTCCAAATGAAAAGCCAGTATGAAGCTTTCTGCTACCTGCAGGGACAGTGTGAGGGGTGCTGTCTGGATGTTCACTTTCACATCGATGGGGCCAGTTAATGGTTTTGGAGAGCACGGGCTCTCAGCCACGCACCAAAACTCTCAGGAAACCCAGTCACAACTGTGCAGCAGCATACATGCAGCCATGACAGGAACAGTGACTCGGGCCTCACTCTGTGACCCTCAAATAAAAGGTAGCACTCTGGGCCTTAGTAGTTAGGTGGAGGTACGTGGGGACCCTTCACCTCTTAATCTAGGTGTGCTTACCAGCTACCTTAGGAAACCAGGCCTGTTTTCATCCGTTTTTGAGAAGCTATTAGATCTCTTTGAGCCTGTCTCCTTAACTATAAAAAAGGAGATAAAATTGAGAGGAGACATCTTAAACATACAGGGAAATCTCAGCTTTGTGAGCAGCAAGAGCAGGTTGCACTGCTTCTGAACTACTCTTCAGAGTTTACTCTGCAATAGGGGCTAAGAATGTCTGCCTTACGGCATCAGAGGATCTCACAGAAGATGCAAAGTAAACACTACTTTTTTTTCCTATTAGTTTTATTACTACTTCAATGGGCTAAAATGTCTACCCCTCAAAAAAGTGGTGCACACACCTGTGATCGCAGTACTCGGGGGCTGAGGCAAAAGGGTTGCTGTGAGTTCAAGGCCAGCCTGCACTACATAGCAAGATCCTGTCACAAAAAACCCCAAAACTCAACTCCTTCAAATGAGGAAATCATTTACCTCCCCCCCTTCCTCCCACATGAGGCTGCCTACTGTCACCTGCCAAGAAACTGGTCACCTAGAAGAGCAACAACGAGAAGCTGCGGAGAGCAACAGACCCAAACCACAGGAAGCACTGCTCAAAACTGCCAGCTCTGTGGACCCTGCACATGGCACCTGCCCTGCCACTCATCAGGAGGCCTGAGGAGCCAGTGTGCGAGGCAGCGCGAGCCTGTCCCTGAGACCTGGCCTACCAGACCGTGTGCAGCAAGAGGCCTGAGTGTGGTGGCAGTCCCAGCTCCACGTTAGCCACAGGAAGAAGTCGTCTCATCCCATCTAAACATTTCCGGGTCTCCAGAGCCTGCTCAGTCCCTGAAGGAACTGGATGTACTCAGAGCCCAGCCCAGGGAGGGCGCAGCTGGTGTCCTGCAGGTCCAGGAGCTGCATGGTGGCCCCTGCTCAGGCTTTCGTGCTCCAAATCCGAGACTGGCGGCACTGCATTCCCTCCTGGTGTGGGGAGACTCCTCATTCACGACACAGCAACTGAGCCTCTGCTTCCTGAGGGGAATATATTTTAAACCCTACAGACACAGGGTCCCTTTCTCCCCAGGAGGACCTCTGTGGCACGGTGAGGAATGTGGCACTGTGCACCGGGCTTATGCTATGGATTCCTCCTGCACACAGACACCTGGGAGGACTGAGCCAGGACTACAGGGAAGGGGAAGATGTCCTCTGCGAGAGGTGGCAACCAGAGAGCTTGCATATACAAAAGGATTCTAGGTAAAAGGGCCCCAGCAGAGCCAGCAGGTGGTTGCAGGCCTCATGAATCCCACTCCATTACACACACAGAAGGGCTGGCTCCTCCTCCTGGACCTCAGGAGCTCTGACGCTGAGGAGGAGGAGTCAGAGAACGATGTCAATCCATGAGGGAAGCAGACAGACAGAGACAGCCTGCGAGAGAGCATGAGCATGAGAGCAAAGGTGCAGGTGGCATGGCACAGATCCCGGCTGGCAGAGGGCTGGGGTGCACGGAAGCCTGGTCCACTCCTCCCACACACAGGAACCGGGCCACAGCCTGACACTTCTAAGGCGCCAGCAGGTTCTGCTTCCGGCTTGCCTGGCTTTGCTTGTTCTAAGAGATTCCAGTTTGGCCCGAGCCTCGCCTTCAGACAAACTGAGACAGGTTGGGCACTTTGATGTTCAGGTCGCCAATGTTGATGTTCCGCGGGATCTCAGGCAGGTTGATGTTTTTTACTGCAGACACAGCGCGCGCAGGGGCTGCAGAAAGGCCACCCTGAGGAGAGAGGAGAGGTGAGTGGGGGACACACTCTCCGAGCCTGCTGCTGGTGCTTCACAAACAAAACACACAAAGATGGAGGAGACCGAGAACAATTCCAAACAGACACACATGACTTTTAATTTTTCCTCCTTGCTCCTCAAAGGTAGCCAACAAAACAACGTCTAGGACAGTGGGGTTCAGCATGTGGTCCATAGCCCGCACTCCGGTCAGACTACAAGCTCCTCAAAGGCGGGCTTGCGTCATATGTCACAGCTTCAGAGTCCCAGCAACTGACGGTGTGTGGCCCATGGAAGGGCCCAGTACGTGCTGGTTGGAATAACCTGAGATGGTTTATCCGAGTCAGAAGAGGGATCAAGGGTACTTTTCTGGTTATGAAACCAAGCAAAACCAAACCCTTTCCTCAAGAGACTATCTTGCAGACAAGTGCAACGTCACGGGGAAATTCTGAAAAGGAAAAGGAACATCACAGCTTTAGGGCAACTGTTTGCCAATTAACACAGGATGGAAAAGGCTGGCTTTGGAAATGTCACATGGTGGACACAGAGGCCCATGTCCTGCCCCGCGTTCACTCCCAGAGCGCACAAAGGGCGGGAGTGGACAGACTCTTCAAAAAGACTCTTCAAAATCATTTTTTCCTGACTGACTGCTTTCAGGACCCTGACTCTGTCCCACTCTCATCCAGCAGATCTGCTTCCCCTGCTTCCAAACCCACAGCTCTGACTCACTCCTAACCTCAGGGAGCTCCCCAGCCCGCCTTTCTGAAGGAACTCGAGCTGCCCAAGAGCTGCGGTCTAGAAAAGCTTCCTCAGCAGCCTGCCAGTCCTCACAGAAAGAGGAGTCCCAGAGCAAAGAAACTTACGCCACTCAGACAGTCAGGAGGTAATTTGTTCTACTCCTTCTGCACTTGTGGAGGCACATACCTGTCACCACTGTCCTCGGTATAGCTGAGGGACTGAAAGATCTTTGGGACCAACTTTCCCGAGAGCTTCTGTATCAGCCCAGCACCACGAGAGGGTGGGCGGTGCTCGGTCTGTGTAAGCCTGGCCTGATGCGACTATGCCAGCTTTTTACAAGCCTAACCAGAAGTAAGGAAACTGCCAACCAGGAAATGGCTGCTTGGGACAGCAGATTCACACAGTAGACAAACTTGAAAACCACTGCGGAGAGGGGAAGGGGACTCCAGGTCCCTCTAGGGAGTGTGCCGCCTTTAGAGGAGGAATCAGAAACCACGAACACCAGCCAAAGCTTCCCAAGCCAGAGCTGTATACCCTCTGCAAATCATCCAGCTCTGATGGACTCTAGGAAGAAAGAAGGTGAGCGGACACCACCTCCAAAGGTGCCGCAATCCCCGCCTGCCCTGGGCATCTGCCCAGCAGACCAAGCAGATGGCCCCAAACTCACCTCCGACTTCTCCAGCCGGCTCTGAGCATCCATCTGGGCCACGATCTCATTCATATTGGTTTCTAGCACCATCCCGCCCATCACCACCTCCTGGAGGATGTAGTGGACCTGCAGGGAAGTAGACAGACGGCGGGCAGCACAGCTGCAGGGGCCAGGGTCAGGCCTGCTTGGCCTCCTCTCCTGCAGATGCAGAGTGGTCAGATGTGACAGTGGGCTTTGATTTACAATTTAGGCCCTGAAGGCCCTGGCATAGCCACCTCTCCAGTGAAGTGATGAGGGGTCCTTCCTGTCCCCCAAGTATCACAGCCAGAATGTCTTCTGCCAGCACCAACAGAGGTACCTGGCTGCACTCAGGTTCAGTGAGAACTTGGAGCTCTGCCATCTGTCTACAGGGTACTGTGGAGAAATGCTCTTGTTGCTGTTTCTGCCTCCCCAGGACTGCCGTGGGAGCTGGCTGGGAGAACTAGTGTGGAAAGCAACTTGGCTGGCTCTGCCCATGCTGGGTCCCACGCAGGTTGTGATGGTTTTCATCGCTAATTTCACCATCATCAGTACTGGCTGGCATTACGTTGGCCCTCATATTTCAAGTCAAATCTATCAACATGGGCTCTCCGGCACTTTAGTCAAACTGGGAAGAGAGCAAGTTCCACTTTCCGTGGCCAGCTAAGTGCCCGATTATTGGGCTTGTCCCGTGGAGGTCACAGGATGGCTGGAGAAGGCAGGGCACCTTACAGGACTGTGTGACACTTGCAGCTGGGCTCCAACCTCACAAAAGTGGGGAGAAGGATTCGGGTAGATTCGGGTGCCTCCTGATGCAGGCAAGTTGGGGCTCCTGGTCTGGCTGGGATGGCAGCTTTACATGAGAGGGAGCTAAGGACAGGCTTCACGCTTCCCAGCAGGGCAGTGGCAACATGAGCCAAATACCCGGTGGGCTGTCCTATGCACTGTAGCATGCTTCTGCTCTCCATGCACAAGATGCCAGCAGCACCTCTCGCCGATGACAAACCACGATGCCCAGATAATGCCAAACATCTCCTGGGAACAAACGCACTGCAGCTAAGAACCACTGGAATGGACAGAGCGCAGCTTCCGTTTCCTCTGCCGTCAGTGAAGATGCTGTGCATGTGTGCATTTGACCATGAGGTTTTCTGGCACATGGACCAGGCTGTGAACTTGTGGCGATCCTCCTGCCTCCATCTCCTGAGTGCCGGGAGTACAGGTGTGCCCCTACACTGGTCACTGGTACTTCCTATTTTGTCCACAGTAAGTGGAAGGAAAAAGCTGCTACCTGTGACCAGGGTGTCCCCTTTGATCTTGGGGGCAGTGTTAAGGCAGGTGTACCCCTCACACATGCCCAGGCTGAGCCTTAGTAACCACTTTCCGTTTACCCTCATGAGGAGTCCTACATTTTATACACTTTCCATTATTCACCTATGTGCAAATGGAAATTTGATGTCGAGAGTTTCATATTTACATAATTTAAACTTTCACACAAAACTGGTTTTAAAACTACTCCCCAGGGGACTTCATAGCTTCCACTTTTCCATCAAGATGCAGTTCTTTAGGGGCACAAATTGTGTGCAGCTCCTAAGGAAATTACAAAGGGAATCATCGTAGTGATCAGGAAGTCCCCTTCTGAGGACACATCCAGCAGAAGGGACACAGGGTGCTGGGGAGCTACCAGCACAGCGAGCCCTCAAGAGCAAAACCGTGGGAGGGACTCAGGGCCCACTGCTGGATGACTGGGTAAACAAAGCAGCATGCACACATACGGAACAGTCCTCAGACTGAAGAACAAGGAAATTCTGGTACTTGCTAGGACACAGATGAACCGTGAGACCACTAGGCTGCAAGTCATACACAGTGACAATTACGGTAGGATCCCTCTTCTACCTGGGGATATCGCTCAGCAGTATAAGCACCTGCCTGGCAAGCGCAAGGTCCTGAGTTCAAATTCCTGGTACTATAAAAAAAAAGTTAAAGATCACTCTCATATGAAGCACACAGCAGGCAAACTGATATGGACAGAAGGTAGAATGCTGGTGTCCAGGGGCTGGGGAGGGAGATGTGAGCAGGTTGTTTTCTAACATGAAACTGATGGTGCATGATGGTGCTGGCTACACAGCAGTGGGAATGCACCCAGGGCTGCGGCACTGTTAAGGTAGGAACAGTGGAGACAGCACACTACGCTAAGACTGTTCTACGGGGATTTAAAAGAGAAAGAAATAGACCTGGCTATTAGTGCTTATTCCTTTGGTGTAACCAACCAATTGGGTGGAAGGTAATACTTGCTGAGTATTTTCCATGTGCCAAGTACTTTGTGTACTTAATTCTGTAACCTTTGTTTTGTGTAGGAGTAAAAGCTGGTAAGACTCTCTCGGGGTCCAAGATCTCAGGAGCAGGACTGAGTGCTGGATCCAGGGTTCAACGCGGCGTGTCGCGGCGTGTCTTTTTTTGGCCCTATTCCTCAGCTCTGGAGACTCGGGGCTAACCTGGGCCTCACTTCTCTCTCAGCACGCTGGTCCAGGGGCGTTATCTCCAGGGACCCCGGAAAGCTGGTTCAGAGGTCGGAGGTGGGTGGGGCTCGGTGACCACCTGCCTCCACCACTGCCAGCAGGGTGTGTGCGCTCACAGTCCTGCCCCTGTGCTCTTGCGTGCCCCCCTCTTCAGATCTCAGGGCTTCACAGTTTGGGGACCTTTGGGAACTGCAGCTCCTCAGAGGTCTTTCACTGTCTTTCTCACTTTCCAAAAAAAGGTCAGTGTTTTCAAAAGCCATCCAAATATGTTATAAATGCAAGGAGAAATAAAATACAAACTCCATTTTCAGCAAAAATAGAACACAACTCAAATTCCAGACCCAAGGACATGGAAAAACTGTCAAAAACAGGGAGCTAAGGCAAGGAATCTACAAAAGGACACCGGAAGGGTGACTGGAAAGATGGCAGTGAGGCTCGACACTTAGAGGGGGGAAAGTGAGGGCTTCTTGCCTCACCTCACCCATGCAGAAGATCACTGCTGCAGGAATTGGACAGAGACGGGGGAAGGCAGGAGATAGGGGAGAACACTGGTGTCCTCACCGTCAGTGACAGAATCCATGCACAGCATCTACAACTGACAACTCAAGTAACAAAGATATGTTTATTATGACTTGTTACTCCTCTGCCACCAAAGTCCAAGCCTACCATCATTGGCATGCATAGTAATAGTAATAATAATAACAACAACAACAATTATTATTCTTATTTTTGGATTTTTGAGACAGGGTCTCACTATGTAGCTCAGGCTGATCTTGAACTCATGGCAATCCTCCTGTCTCAGCTGGGATCACAAGTGCGTGCCACCATCTCTGGCTTTTTTCTTTAAATAAATGAATCTTTTTTGGAGATAAGTCTCACTGTGTAATTCAGGCTGTTCTTGAACTCAGGGCAATACTCCTGCCTCAGCTTTCTGAGTGCTGGGATTATTAGGTGTGTGCCACCATGTAATAAATGAAATTTTGAAAGCCACAAGTAGGGTCAAGACGATTTCATCTGCTGGTTAGTGTTCAATGCCATTATTGCACAAAACACCTATAGCCCATCAGCCACAATCGCCAGTGTGCCTAAAGGAGAATCCCACAGGGTGCAGGGGCACACACCTGTAATGCCAGCACTTGGGAGGCTGAGACAGGAGGATCGTCATGAGCTTGAGACCAGCCTGGGCTACACAGTAAGTTCAAGGTCAGCCGGATTTACATAGTAAGACCCTGTCTCAAACAAAAGAACCCCAACAGTTATGAAGCAGGAAGTGGAGGATCCCTCCGAACTGTTAGGACCTCTGTACCTCTGATTGCTGCTGTGCCTAAGCAGAGGTTAAACTTCCTGTCCTTTTAAGCATTCACCCTCCCGAAGGATTCACCTTCATTTTCACAGAACCATCCTCTCCTCTCACTCCTTGCTTACCTGTATGTTAGTTAATAAATGGTATAATCACAGCACCAGCACAGGGGCACAAACAGATCTGCCAATGCCACACCCACCCTTTGTTACACACAGACCCCACTGATGTCAGAAGCGAAGGATGTGTGAAACTGTGTGATCCATTTCCACTAGCTGAGACGTGGCCTGAGAGACAGAGGTGTTTGAGTGGAGGAGAGAGGACCCGAGAAAGCTGGCAGGGTTGCACATGGATGTGGGGGGCCTGCAGCCAAGAATCCACACTTAACCAGGCACCCAGTGACCTAGACACTGCTGGAGGTCAGGCGGGCACTGATGGGCTGACCTTGAGGATGCCCAGGCAACCTAGGTAAATACCTGGAGGAAGGATGGAAGGGATGCACCAGGCCAGCAGAGCAAGGCTGGGGAAACAGAAATCAATCACATGGATGGTGCTCAAAAGAATTTATAGGAATAAAAGACAGCAAAGAGACAAGGTTTTCCTGAGAAACCCAGCCTCTCAGAACACATACTGAGCAAATATGAATTATCAAGTACTAATTCAGTTTTCCACTAACTCAGGAACCATCTAAAATGATACTAGCAGAATTTGGGGGGGGTAAAGTTGGTACATCTTAGATATACACAATGCTAACATTCATCTCAGGGAATTTGTACCTGTATATGATCTCTCTCCTCTTTTTTTGGTCTTTTTGAGACAGGGTCTCGCTATGCTGTTCAGGCTGGTCCCGAGCTCACTTTGTAGTCCAGGCTGGTCTGGAACTTGCAGTGATACTCCTGCCTCAGCCTCCTCAGTGCTGGGGTTACAGGCATATGCTACTATACCCAGCTTACAGGATTATTGAGTCTTTTTTTATTTCTATTCCCCTCCTTCAACCCCTCTTCTCTTCATTAATAAGTTTTGTTTCCATTTTTCCCTTCTATTTTCTTTTTTCTTGTCCCTTCCTTCCTTTCACCCTTTCCCCTGTTTCCCTTCTCCTTTGAATACTTTCTTCCCACTTCCCTATATGTACTATGTATTTTGGTCCTTATTTATACTTTTAGTTTCTGACATCAAAAAAACAATGCAATATTCATACATGGGTGTCCAATTTACTTCAGTTAAGAGTATGGTCTCAAGGTGCATGTATTTTACCTAGAAATGTCTCAAGTTTATCCTTTATGACTGAGTAGTGTTCCGCTTGTCTTCTTGTTACTTCTCTCTCGCTGAGACAAAATACCATCCCCTGAAGTTGAGGAAGGACAGGTTGATTTAGCTCACAGCTTACTGAGTTTTCAGTCCACACTTGGCTGGCTCAAGGCAGAGTGGCACATGGCAGAGGGTGGCAGAAAACAGCAAAAGCAACAAGAGCAAAAAGGGAGGGGCACAGAGAGAAGACTCTCTGCCCTTTAGATTGTACACAGGCCACACCTACAATCCCAGCGTTGGACCATGGATCAGTCACAAATTCTAGATGCACCCCCACATGACTGTATGAGGCTTGGGGGGCATTTCAGACACAAACCCTAACACCACACATAAAAACCGCAGATCTTCTTTATTCACTTACTGGTTAATGGGCATATGCACTGTTTCCAAGATTTTGCTATTTTAAATTGTGCTGCTATAAACATGGATGTGCATACATTGCTGTGGTATGATGCTTTTAAAATTTTTTTTTTTTTTTGTCTTTTTTTCATTTTTATCGGTACCAGGGATCGAACTCACGACTGCCTGCTTGCAAGGCAGGCACTTATGCCGCTGAGCTAAATCCCCAGCCCCGATGCTTTTAATTCTTGTGTGAAGATAACAAGAAGAGGACTAGCTTGGTCAAATGGAAACTTTAGTTGTAGTTTTTTGAGGAATCTCCACACTGGCCTCTAGCAGAATTTATTCAGGTACGTTTGTTAACAGAGGTACTATTGATTTTTTAGTTCTTGGCAAATCCAATGGTGATGTGACCCAGAAATAATCACAACCAGGAAGCTTTACTGAACATAAAGATTAAGATAATCCAAAAGAGATCAGTAGGACAGCTCTCCTTGTCCTTGATACAAGGAAAAGGCAAGGAGAAGAAATACTTAGAGTGGTGCATCTGAGGTGTTTTTTTGTTTGTTTGTTTTTGGTGGCCCTGGGGAACTGAAGCAAGGCCTCTGGATACTAGGCAAGAGCGACCAGCTGGGGGGGACTTACACCCCCAGCCCTGCACGTGAAATTGTAAGAGGTAAAATGTCAGGTCAAAACTGATATTTCCTCAAATCACATAAATTTATGACATTTTAAGGAGCTAAAGTTGGTGCTATTAGTTTTGTCTTATTTAAAATTTTCTCTTAAAATCTTTCAAAGCAGACAAGGACAGGAAAGATTGCAGTCAGAATGCTGATTCCTCTAAAGACAATCTAACCTGCTGCCAAAACTCTCCTCTTCTCCCTACATACCTGGACATCTGTGACCTTTCAGTTTGTTTGTTTTTTTTCCAGGAAGGTGTCACATGTCCCCCCCTCCCCTGAAGGTCTTTGACTGTAACTAAATGCACTACTTTGGCTCTGCTTTCTTTCTGTCAGGAGAGAGTAACTGTTGGGAGACCTTCCCTTTCTCATTCGCTAGGGGCAATGTGAATGTCCCAATCAAGAGAGGAACACATAGGTTGGTATTCATGTCTTCTGTGACTCAGTTTACTAATAGATGAAATAGGAAGAACACACAAGGTGTGATCGACAAATACAATGAATTTTAAATGTTTTAAAAGGTATTGTGTGTTGATCCTCAGGTTCATAAGTGTGATGATTGGGTGTTCAGGCTCCATGCATGACATGTGCCTCCTTTGAACCTTATTATGACATCGGCACATTACCCATCTGACATAAAAAAAAATAAAATAAAAGGGTATTGTGTGGCTGGGGCTATAGTTCAGTGGTGCAGCACCTGCCTGACAAGTGCAAGGTCCTGAGTTCAATTTCCAGTACCTCCCCCCAAAAAACTGCAGTTAGGTGTGGTGGCACACATCTGTAATCTCAGCACTCGGGAAGCTGAGGCAGAGGACTGCCATGAGTTTGAGGCTAACCTGGGCTATGTAAGTGAGTTCAAGGCCAGCCTACACTACATGGTGAGACCCCATCTCAAAACACAAGAAGTATTGCAGTAAAAGACAAATTACTATGAATCTTCCTTGGCTTGGAACACACTTATCCCATTGTTCTTGTTACTTTCTAAAGCAGTTCTAGGAGCCTTCTTTCATGTATATCTTTAGCTGTTCTATTGTGGCTGCTTCAATTTCTTGAATTGATTCAAAACAATGACTTTTCATGGTCTTATTGACTTTAGGGAAGGGCCAGAGGTCTTCAAGTGCCAGACCTAGTGGGTAACGTAGATGAGCATCACTACCTACATTTAGGAGCCCGCCTTACCCCTGGATGCTATTTAGCAGCAGCATTTGCCATACTTTTGATCATGGCTTATAAAGATACTCATGAAGGAGGACTTTCAGAATTGCTTCGGGTAAGTGTGTTTGAAGTGAGGGAGAATATTTTAAGGGAAATTAATAGCAATAAATTTTAAAATTTAAACATTCACTGCCAGGCACAGTGGTATACAACCGTTATCCCAGCACTCTGGGAGGCTGAGGCAAGAAGAGTGCAGGTTCAAGCTAGCATGAACAACTTAGTAAGACCCTGCCTCAAAAAAAAAAAAAGGGGGTGTTGGGACATAGCTCAGCGTGGAAGCCCTAGGTTTAAGCCTCAGTGTCACGAAAACAACAACAACAAAATTCACCATATATTTTGATCAGGTGTATGCTGATTGCATACACCTTGCATCTGGTGTATGCTGATTTAACAGGGCTTAGGGCCAACTATAGGACTCCTGGAGAGTTGGACTCTCCTGAAGAGCTTAAACCATAAATTCTATAGCCAACAAAAGTCTGATCAGCAGCCACTGTAAAACACACTGAAACTGGAAAATGAGATTAGACAGCATCAGAGAAAGGGGGATAAACAGGCTGTCTGGGGTGTAGCTCAGTGATCTTGTTTGTTTGTTTGTTTTAGGTTTGGGTCTCGCTAAGCAGTTCAGGCTGGCATTGAACTCACTTTATAGCCCAGGATGGCCTTGAACTGGCAGCAATCCTCCTGCCTCAGCCTACCAAGTACTGGGATTATAGGCATGAGCCACTACGCCCAGGATCTGAACTACCTTCTGTGCCTCATGCCATCCTGCTTAGTTCTGTAAAAATCAGACACAGTCTTCCAGTTTGAGGCACTAAAACCCAACAAGTGAAACAACCAAATTCAAAAATGGCTAACAAGTCCTCTCTAGGCTGTGTTAGCACCCTCTGCTTGGGGACACTACAGAGAGAGGCACAGTTCAATGTGTGGTCACACCGTTTTCACTGTTGCCTCTTCTCACTGACTACGCTTCCTGGAGAGCAGCTTGGTTACCTGTCACCTTCTTCCCCAGTGCCCAGGGCTGTGCCCTGTGCTGTGCTCTGTGCTTGACAAGTGAATGGGATAGGTGTTAGTGAAATGGACAGAAGGGTGGGCTTGAAGGTCCAGGTTCCCCCAGCAGGGCCTCCCAGTTTGGCACTAGGAAACATGCTCTACTGTCTAGGACCCAGCATTAACCTTGACGGATAAAGGAGATTAACAGGAGCTACTAGCTTCCTAACAGGCTGACAGTCTCAGAGGAAAAAGAAAATCAGTTTGAGACACAGATACATCTTGGGAACCTGGCTCTGACTGCTGGAGGCGGAGACAAGTCTGTGTCCAGGTCAGAGGGTGCAGGAGCTTCCAGGGTTCCATCCTGGGCTACATATCTCAGTGAAGTCACAGGAAGTTCTGAATCTAATCCCATATCAATAGAAACTATCACTATAAATAATCTACTTTCTGGAGCCTGAAGATAATACAAGCGTAAGCAACACTGAAATTAGTCTTCTTCCCTGGTAAAAAACAGTCTCCAAAGCTTTAATTATTCATGTTCTAGAAGCTTAAAGCATTAAACTTATAATGACTGCACTTTCCCATAGAGACAATGTCAAGCTCTCAAGTCAGCAGCTCACAAAAGACAATTTAAATCCTTCATGTTACTGAGGTGTGGTAGCAGGGAAAAGCCCCGCAGCTACATCTTACTACAACTCATGCTGTTTCTACAACAAAATGTAGTTCTCTGTCAGGATGACAGGACCCCATCTAGCACAACTTCCTCGGCAGAGAGAAACACAATTCTCCGAGATGGCAGCGGACGTCAGTCATACCACACCCCAACTTTCATCACATGGACTTTGGCACTGAAGACAAAACCTGCTGGGCCACAAAACACAGAGGTTCGCACTCCACTGTCTATCACACCCTCCCATCTGCCCTAACATGATTGCACAGCAAAACTCTAGCCAGGAAGAAAAATGCACAGTCACAGTAACTGTATTAGACAATTAGGAGGTGTACTGCATATCACTCAAGTCTTTTTTTTTTTTGGTCTTTTTTTTGAGACGGGGTCTCGCTATGCAGTTCAGGCTGGCCTTGAGCTCACTTTGTATCCCAGGCTGGTCTCAAACTCCAAACGATCCTCCCAAGTGCTGGGATTACAGGTGTGAGCCACCACACCCGGCTATAACACTCAAATCTTAAAAAAGGATTCCAAATCACTGACAAGTGAACAAGTCTACTGAATAAAAAACTAAACACTGGGAGGAAGAGAAAAGTCAGCACCTCCAGAGAATCAGCAATGCTAGCTGTGATCGGGAGAATCCAACAAGACGACAACTGGTCAGCCTTTCCGGTAAGCTGTGCAGGCTTCCAGGAAAAGAAAAGTCAGCGCCTCCCGAGGGCCTACTGTCCCCCGGGACTGAGTCCACATCTGTACCCCTCCTTCCCCGTAAGCAACCCCTAGCTGGTTCGGAGGTCCGGCTGAGTTGACAGCAACTAAGGCACATAAAGCAACCAAGTGCTTATGTTGTCTGGTTGATTTTTCAGGCCTGGGGCCAGAGGTCTGAGCATCTCTTGGAAAGATGACAGTATGCAATACAGCAAATATGGGATTCCCTTCTATCTTGTCTTTGAAACCCAATATTGTTCTGTTTTGCTTTGTTCTGACTGTTTTACTTTATTCAATATTCTGTTTTGATTGGTTTTATTGTGTTTTGTTTTTGGTTTGATTTTGCTATATCTGATGGAATGGACAACTATTGTGAAGATAACAAGATACACTATGGTAGCTACGGTTGTTTTCCTAGTATCCTGTTTTGAAGTTCTATACCAATTTTGCGGCAATGTTTCAATTGGCTTCATTCTGTTTTGTTTTGTTGGATTTTACTATCTTTAAAATTTAAAAAAAAAAATTAAACCCCAAACACCAATGACCGAACTTTGCTATCCTTTCTTGGTTTGGCTGGTTTCATCAGTTCCTGTAACAGGTCTTCAGAGATTGAGAGAAGAGATCCCTGGGGGATGGGCACTTTCTTAGCTGTGCTGGAGGGTGTGGTAGCTGTTAAGTTGCCAAAGATTAGGGGCGGACTCCGCAATAACTGCAATAACGGGAAGAGAAAGTCACTTGAGAGTCATCTTGGCCCCAAGTCAGGCTCTAGTTCTCATTTGTTCATATTAGAAAAATAAAATGAAATCGGGAGTGGTGGCACGTACCTCTAACCCCAGGACTCTGGGAGGCTGAGGTGAGAGGACACCAAGTCCACCCAACCTGGGTAATTTCATGACTTAGTGAGACCCTGTTTTCAAAAAAGAAAAAAGAAAAATCTTTCTCAAAGGGGAAGGGGATCAGGAGGGATGGGAGAAAGGGAAAAGATGAACGACAAAAAAAGGAATTAAGATGGGTTGAGCACCTGCACAGACTCCACACAAGGAATGTAAACATTACACACTACATACACGTTCTAATTACACAATTAATTCATAAAAATTAAATGCAAAGGTCCGGGGATGTAGCTCAGTACAAAGGCCTTGCATTCAATTCCCAGTGTCCACAAAAAATAAATACAAAAAAAAAAGCACGAGGCGGTAGAAAAACACCCGCTAAAGACCAGGTACATGTGCCTGCCCGCCCCCCCACCCCCACCTCCACCCCCACCCCGTTCTCCCTCCAATGGCCCAGGTTCCAGCAGGTTTAGGATGTGGAAACACAGGCTGCTCACATTCCTATGGCTGCCCATGCATCTCCCACCTAAAAACGAATGTCTGGTCTGGTCATCAGACTCTACCAGTTGGCTGAGTGGCTGTGCATGGACCAGAGAGGACTCAGAGAAGTACCAGGCCCACTCAGCCTCACTGAGAAAGTGGCCTTTGAGCCAAGGAGAAAAAAGAATGTGTGAACAGTTAAACAGTAAATCACTTTCTTTTTTTTTAGAGACAGGGTCTCACTATTTATCCCTAGCTGGCCTCTAACTCACAGTGATACTCCTGCCTCAGCCTCTAGAGACTGGAATTATAAATGTGTGCCACCACACACAGCTCCTCCAAGTTTTTAAATTTATTTATTTATTTTTAGTTTTTTGAGACAGGGTCTCGCTGTGTGGCCCAGGATGGCCTTGAAGGTACTATGTAGCCCAGGTTAGTCTTGTACTCACAGTAATCCTCCACCTCACCCTCCCAAGTGCTGGAATTTACAGGCATGTGCCACCATGCCCCACTTTTTAATGGAAACCTTTGAAAGTATATTACATACTCCTACGTCATCTAAAACAGCATATTCTGTTTAGCTTTGGATTTTTTTGGCATGTGTTATTAGCATCAGTTGGTGATGTTGCGATGTGTCCAGGGACTCCCAAGCACAGCGTTCTGGTCCTGAGGAGCTATGCTAAAACACCAGGCAGGCAGGCCAAGAAAGCACCCTCCTTAGAGTTCTTTCTCCTTTGCTTGCTAATTTAATATCTCCTGGACCACTTTTATGGTCTTCCTTGGCTTCATATTGGACATTTTAACTTTTCTCTACACATTGTCTTCTTGTCATGAAATTCCACAAGGCAAGATCTCTAGCCCTCAATTTGTTCCTCAATCTCTCTCTCACTCACATATTCACCCACTGATAAGGGACAATGAGTCCATCTAGTGAATCGCACTTCACACAGGTGTGAGCCCTAGATTTACAGAGTAAGATGCAAACTATACAACTCCACGTCTCTTAAATAGCACATACAGGCCAACATAGCTAATTCTTCCTTTAGCAACAGGAATGGCTCCTGCTTTAATTTTTTGGGTTGGTTATTTTTTGAGAGTCTTGTGTGCTCCCAGGCTGACCTTGGATTTGTGGCCATTCTCCTGTCTCAGCCTTGCAAGTGTGGGGGCTAAGAGCCCAGTTAGTATTTACTTTTTTCCTTTCAGTTGGCTTGTTAGGACCTGCATAGGCTGAAGGTTGATTGTAAGCTTCAGAACTCTTCTCAGCATTCTAAGATGCTCATGAGACGCACGCACAGGGCAGCAGCCACAGAGAAGAGCAGATCCAGATCTCCCATCTCACTCACCCCAGGTGCACACTGGGGGAGCGAAGAGTGAAATCGTCCACACTTGGAACTTCTCTTTCTTGCTTGTGCAGATGTCAAAGCTGAGTGAGTTAAGTGTGTACATGTGACCTCGCTGACCCACTGCACCAAGGTATTAGGTTCAGGCACTCACCGGCTTCTACCTAAAGAATATGTAATCTCCAAGAACATCTATTTTCAAATATATTTAAAATCACAGAACATGAAGAGGTGGGAGGAGGAAGTGAAGATAAAATGTGAACCCTGTCCTTGGAATGCCTGAAATCAAGGAAGAAAGATAAAACACGAGCAGAATTCATGATAATAAAAGGAAGGCTATGATACGTACCATGACCTAAGTACAAAATGCTGCATTAGCTCACAGGAGGGGCAGGGCCCTGAAACTACTGGTGGACAGAGGAGGCACCGAGCAGAGGGAACGGCAGTCACCTAGCAACTCAGGAATTATTCTTCATGTGCCAGAATTGTTTTTCTTTTCTTTTCTTTCTTTCTTTTTTTTTTTTTTTTTTTTTTTTTTTTGACAAGAGTCTTGCTATGTAGTCAGGCTGGCCTTGGATTCACTGTGCAGCCCAGGCTGGGCTTGAACTCATAACCATCCTCAGCCTCCCATATTCTAGGACTGTGTGCAACCATCCCCAGCCTATGAAGGATTTTTTAGTAAAAGCACCATTTAGTTATATGCCCATTAAATATGAACATTTGACTAGAGCAAAGTAAGTTCACTGCACATTATTACTTCCCTTTCTTTAAAAGCAAAACAAAACAAAAATCCCCAAATTCTTATTAGGAGTTAGCGTTCTCTGTGCCTTTTGCTGGGGGCAGTGTGGGGATGAACCCAGGCCTCAGGCATCCTGAGCAGTCTTCTGCCACTGAGCCACGCCCTAATGTATTCTAGCAAGACGTTGCTTCTTTATAGCCTACTGCTTCGTCTTCTCTCATCTCAAATGCCAAACAGGACTACGGGTTACAGAAAGTGCTCCAGACCTTGTCTTTTTATTAAATGTTTATCGGGGCGGAAAGAGACAATATGGTAACTACTTTTAGGTCAGTATTATCTGGTGGTGAAACACTATTCTGCTTAAATGGTTATGTTTTGATCTGTGCTGTTTCGTTGTTATGCCCTCTTTTATCTCAATCTCCACTCCATTATTTACTTTTTTATTTTTATCCTTTTAATTAAAGGAAAAAAATAGCAGGATATATTATAGTAACCCACTTTGACTTTCTATTATCTCAGTTTAAAGCCCTGTATTACTCTCACCATCTGGTTTTTAACTGATGTTCCCCTATTCTGTTTTGCTGGATAGTATCAGGTTCGAAAATTTAGGCATCAGCTGTGAAGATAATGAGATTCATTATAACGCCCATTCTCGTTGACTTTTATCTATTTTTAAAGACCTACAATGTCTCCAATGTTTTGGTTTTGTCGGTTTTATTCTTTACTGTTTTGTTCAATTGTATTGTAACTAATGATATAGGCAATTCTATTAGAGATAGCGGGAGGCATTATGGTAACCATTGTTGATCACCTTGTATTATGTTTTCACATTATCTATTATGTCCACCCTTTTGACTTGACCGATTCTGTTCTGTTATATCACATTTGGTTTTACTCTCTTCCAAAAAAGTAATAAGAACCATGGGAGCAATGAAACCCAAAATGTGTAAAATAGTCATTGTACAAAAGAGAGGAAAAGAAAGTGCTCTATACTATATAACTGCATGTATATTTAAGTGTATAAGATAGAAAATGATATCACCGAGTCTTATTGGATCATTGAACAGAACTGTTTGCAGTATCATTGATGGAATGTTCACTTTACAAGCTTTAATTTTGTGACTTAAACAATTATTTCTAAGATGACAATATGTAATCCATTAACTAGTGATTTCCTACTGTTCATTTTTTTTCTGCAAATCTGTATAACTTGTACCCTTTCTCTGCTTTTTTTTCTTTTCTCCTTAAATAAAATTAAAAAAAAAATGTTTATCGGGGAACAGAACAGAACCCATATACATCTTCCTCCATGCTCAGCCTACTTAAAGCAGGAAGGGATACTACCGATGCTGCTGTGCAGTGTAGGGGAAACTGCAGGTCCAAAATCAGAGAGTCAGCTCTGAATTCTGGCTCTGTCACTGAATAGCTGTATGATCTTGGAGAAACTGAGGCTTCCTAGCTCTAAATCTCAGTTGGTTAACCTGTAAAGTGGGGAGAACCACACTGAGTAGTGCCAGGTTTATCCATCCCACCCCAGTGCCGGGGATTGAATCCCACGCCTTCACACTGAGCTACATCTTAGCCTTTTTGTTTTTATTTTTTATTTTGAGACAGGGCCTTGCTCAGGCTGGATTTGAACTTATGATCCTCCTGCTTCAACTTCCTATATTGCTGGAATTACAGGTATGCCATCACCACATTCAACTACCAGGCTATTGTAAGGAATAAAAAAAGATGCAAGAAACAAAAGACACTGTAGTTACTACATGCCTGACATTTAATAAGTATGTGACTTGTAGTTAATTTGGCAGTTATAATCAAACTATCTTATCCAGACTCTTTCTTTGTCTCTTGAGGGAGTACAGATCCTTCAGCTGGTTGACAGAGATCCTTCAGCATCACTGAAGAGAGCTCACTGCTGATCCCAGCTGTCTGGTCCCTGGTGAGCAGCAGTGACTGGCAGGGAGCCCAAATGTGTATCAAACTATTGCATCCAATGGCCCTTCATCTCCTCTGAAGAACAAGGGAAAGGCCCTGCTCATTACCCTAGGAGTCTATCAGTTCCCCTATCTGAGCCAATGGCAGACAGGCATATAAGTGAAGCACAATTTAGTAATCTGACCATCAAAAGAAATTCCAAATGTTATTCCTGGACCCACAAATTAATTAATTAATCAATCTCTTTATGTGTGTGTATGTGTTACTGAGGACTGAAGCCAAGACTTCTCACTGAGCTATATCCCCAACTCTTCATTATTTGAGACAGGGCCTTGCTAAATTGCTAAATTGGCCAAGATGGGCTTGAACTTGCAACCCTCCTGCCTCAGTCTCTCGAAGTGCTGGGGTTACACAGGTAAGCCAAGACACTTGCTATAAACCTGTGCCCTAAATGTTCTCTATCAGCACAGTTCTTGTTCCTTTAGAATTATTATCCATGACATGGCCCATGGCCTGCTGCTGCACCCTGTCACCACACTGATACTTGGTCATAAACTTACAAAGACAACTCATCCAAGAAGTTCCATGTACCTGGAGCACAGCAGGAGGCAGCAAGAGGTGAGCTCAAGAGGCACACTGGGAGGGCTCTGGGGATCTTAGCATGTGAAGTCGAGGGGCTTTCACTGCCTTTCTGGCAGTGGTCCCCACCTTTTTTCCTATACTCATGACAATTCACTTGCATAAAACAATCCCCTCAATCATTTAGAGCCCCTTAACATTCAGAAGAGTTTCAAGGAAGGGGGTGGATGAGGGAGAGGAAGAAGGATGGAGGCTGCCTTCCCCCGAAGATCCCTGCAGCATGGGACACAGTGTCTGAATCAGTCACACAAGGAGGCAGACGGCCGAGAACACGCTTCTCAGTGTATCACTGCGCAGCTGTGGAAAGGGACGCTTGAAGGGGTAATTCTGGAGGTGGACAGACTGTTAGGCAAGAAGTAAAAATAAGGACAATTCTACTATTTACTGAGCTAAGCACGTACAAATCCCAACCCTCAAAATAACTGAAAATGGTGCATGTATTTCATCAGATCCAAGATGTCACAGATTGGAAAACACTATTTTATACTACTATAACAGGAAAAGTTACCAATTAATTAAACTATGACATACCATTGAGTATAAGAAAATCTAGGCTTGAGATGCTTAAATCATAAATGTTCCTCAAAAGTGAGTGTAAGCATCAAGAAAACAGTACATCCCTGCTTCACAATGGGGCTGGTTAAGAAGGCTGCCTGCGTCACACAGGCGGAGCCCAGTACAGCTGGAAGCCACAGAGCCACTTCACCTCAGCAACTCGGGGCTCCTGCTAAGTGCCCTTAGAGGGCACTGCCCAAGGGAGCAAAGGCAAAGGAAAGGCCCGCCCCGAAACCAGCTGAGTGCTCACAGGTCATGACCACGGAGTCAACGTCTGACTAGAATCTGCTTTTTAAGGATGGGCCTCTAGTTATGCCACACAAAGATTATACCAGAAAAGTGCTTTGAAAATAAAGCCATAGGGCTGGGGATTTTGCTCAGTGGCATAAGCACCTGCCTGGCAAGCGCTAGGTCCTCAGTTCGATTCCCGGTACCCAAAAAAAAAAAAAAAAAAAAAAAAAAAAAGAAAGAAAGAAAAGAAAGCCATAGAATAAGGAAGCGCCTCTAATCCGTGGCAAGCAGTTATCTATGGAAAGAGCACTGTTTGGCGGACTGACAAAGGGTTACCACTCCCAACAGTCTACCATCTGCTGCGAACAATTAGGAGCGAACATATCTGACTTGGAGCACGAAAAGAAGTAGTCTGGAGAAGTACAACACAGCAGCGTTGACAATTCGAGCTGGAGCTGAAGTCAGTTCGTGCCGGGTCTTATTGGAAATCTTAAAGGGGCAGAAGGAGTACCGCGGGGCAGCATGGGAGGAGGTGACATGGGGAGTTGCCTGTGCAGAGGGCAGGAGACGGTCAGGACCCTGTTCCAGCGCGCAGCCTGAGGGCTACGGCTGAGGATCCAGGCAGGGCAGGGGGAAGCATGTGGATGCGGAGACGATGGAACCCTGCGTTCTGTGGAAAGGTGAAGGAAGCGGGAGGGGGGCGCAGAGTCTGGAAAGAGCTGCTATGGTGAGCAAGAGCTGAGGTGCTCGGCACCTGCAACGTTAACAGGAAGAAAAGGAGAGGCAGAGGTGGACTCCAGAAACGATCAGAATCAAGTGCGCCATCTAGTGACTGCATGGAAGCAGAAGGCGCAGTAGGCAGATGTCACCCCTTGAAGGTGGTTCCCACTGGGAATCAGGAGTAAGAAGACAGGGGGGGAAAGTGGGGAAGTGGCAGGTGGGAAGGGAGGCAGAGTGGAAAGACAGGTGGGTCTGGTCTGAGCTGGTGCAGGTCTCCCACAGGGAGAAGGGTGAACACTCCTAGCAGCACCTGTCTCAGCCTGGGACCTGGTGAGGTGTGGCTTTGTGATCCATCTGTATCAAAGCAGACAAGTTCTATGGGTGGAGGTACCGAGAAGGGGACCTGGGACAGAGCTGTGGGGAAGGTGTGCATTCCCTGCCTGTCCCACAGGTGAGGGGCACACCGCCACCCCCCCCAGCCCCCCCACCCCCACCCATAAGCAGAAACATTCTTCTCCTTCCCTGAGCCTTCTATAACTAACATTGAATACCACACCAAAAGTATAAACTCAAGGACGAGGGTTCTGGACCTGAAAAGGAGCACAATCATGCAGTTTTCAAAGTGCAGGTAATGTGTGGCTGTAGGTTCTACGAGGACCACCGCCTGTCAGTGCCATGAGCAGCTGAGGCGGGGACAGCAGGGCACCTGTCAGCCCTGCAGGCTCCACAGCTGCCTGTCTGTAGAAGGGAACCCTAAGTCTTTTTTTTTTTTTTTTTAATTTAACTTTTTCCAAATCCATTTTATTTCAAATAGAAAAAAAAAAAGACAAAGAAACAAAATTTCAAAACATGTCAATTAGAGGGGACCCTAAGTCTTAAAGTCATAAGGAGAGATAGTCACAAGCATTTGACGGCGACCAAGATGTAAATGTAGTGTTCTGCTTTCCCCAGGCAGGAAGAGTCATCTGCTTCAGACTCCGCACTGCGACCATGACCTTTGCTGTGCACACTCCTTGTCCTACCCACCAAGTCAGGACTAATTGCAGCCCGGGGTTCCCAGGCTCGGAGAGAACAATCTATAGCCAACCTACCTGTTTATCTGGGCGCCAGCTCAGACTTTGCCTTGCAGCAGCAGAGTAGGATTTAATTGCTTGCTGTGCTTGGCAATAAAGCCAAGATGGAGAGTGGTCTATGTAGTCGGAGTCCCAGCTTAAAGGACAAAGACCGAGACATGGGGAACATACACACGGTATAACCTGTTTTCTGGGGGGGTTTTGTTTATTTTGTTTATTTTGTACCAGGAATTGAACTCAGGACTTCACACTTACTAGGCAGGCACTGCAGCACTGAGCTAAATCTCCAACTTCATGACCTGTTTAAAGTCAGTTCCTGTACTTTTTGTATAAAAGACAAATTTTATCTTTATCTTTCCTGTCTTTATAGCTATAGCTCCACACTTAGCAGTGCCATCACAGTGAATGGCTTGTGAAGGTCCACTGTCCAGCTAGTAACCAGAGGGAGGAGAAAGTGCTCTCAGCCAGCACCCGCACATCACCAGGGCAGTGAGCCGAGGTAAAGCAATGGCTTGACTAAAGCCCTTGGCAGGAGGCAAGAGCCTGCCTACAATTTATTCTGCTAGGGAAATGAAGACTCTTCAGTCACTTTAAATTCCCATAGGAGTATGTAAGAGAAACTGAAAAGCTGCTGTGTAAGACATGTTTGCCTGAGACACAGCCACGTTTCTTTCCTACAAAACCATTCCTCAGCCAGGCAAGGTGCCGCACACCTGTGCACTGGGAGGCTGACATAGGAGGATCTCTTCGAGTTCGAGGCCAGCCTGGGCTATACGGCAAGACCCTGTCTCAAAATACTAAAAACAACACACACACACACACAAAAAAAAAAAAAAAACCAGCAAAAACAAAAAAACTAAAAACAGGAACAGAATATTCCTCTATTTTTCCAAAAGCAAAGGCTCTAGGTTCCCTCCTACAAAGTGTTACTGAATCAAATGTCAGCTTTCTCTCTAAAAGAATCAATGAAAAACTGTGGGCATCATTAGAAATTCTTAGGAGGATTCCAGGCCTCCTCCCTCCTGCACATGCAGTAGCATGTGCTTTCCTAGCCCCTTGGGTGTGAGCCTGTGACGTGCTGAGCAGTGAACTATGCCTGTGATGGGCGGTGTCACTGTAACAGCCCAAGCTGAGGGGGCAGCCTGGGCCTCAGTGGCACCAGAGTAGAGGCAACACAGTGGCCACACAGCACGAGTGAGGAACAACATTTGCTGTGAGCTCTTGGGAGCTGCAAGCGATGTATCACTGGGCCTACACCTACTGACACAGACGTCAGCCCGGTAAAGGGCTCTTGGAGAAGGATCAAGAAGTTTCGTTTCTAGTGTCAGCATATGACAGGGATTACAGCAAGAACTGGAGAATCGAATCTTAACCTCAGCCTCTTAGGGCACTTACAAAGGAGTGACCGATATGTTACACAATTTACTTCACCTGCAATTCATGCCAGCAACACCACTGGCAATAAGCTCTGACCAACACTGGGTTTCACTGAAAGGACTAGACAGCAAACAGATAGCTCTAAAGGTTAAATTCTGCTGTTTTGTGTACACTATTCTCCTCTGCTCTTATCCAGTAATAAGGATGACTAAACAAACTGAAGAGGCTCTCTGTGGCTTCACTCGGGCCTCCAACCAAAGTGTGCCTGGAAGCCCACAAAGGTCAAGTCAGGAAAGCAAGCTAAGCATGTGTCTACAGTGAGGTCTGGAGCACCCTCAGATCACAGAGGTCTTGGAAATTTAAGAAATCATTCTTGCTCATCTCTATCAGCTGTCCTGAGGGAATAAGAAATTGGCCTGGGAGACACAGTCTCCAGCCAACGTGGAGTGGAGATAACAGATGGAAAGTGACTCACCTCCAGGTATGTGAGATAATAAATTTCCCTTACCCCCTAAGAAAAAAGTCCAACCCTGCCACAAAAATCTATCAAGTGCTAGCAGCACACAGTCAGCTGTGGTTATCACTGAAAACCCTACAAGATTCGCTATTATTGCTCGAGACTAAAAAAAGCTCTTCTTTCTTCATCAAAATAACACAAAATATAGCTTTCACCAATGCTGGGGCCTGGCAATCAGGACACCTGCTTCCAAGGCACCAGGGTGTGGAGGGTGTAAATGTGCTTTCTTATCACTAGATCTGTTCCCAGAAGGGACACTGGCAAACAGAACCCATCATTACTGTTTGTGACCTTGTATCTTAGCACGCACAAGTTCAATCCTGAGTGGCAGCTTTGTCCCCTTGCAGCAATACTCTCAGAGATTTTACCTCCATACTCTGGTTTCCTTCGGCTCAGACTCACCCAGAAGGATACACTCCAACTCTCTTGAGACTGCAGGTTGAAATCTCTAAAGAGCACAGTCCTGTCTAGCCCCTTCATACAGTTACTGAATTGTGGCTCTGATCGCTCAATCTTTTTTTGAGATAGGGTCTCACTATGCAGTTCAGGTTGACCTTAAACTTAACTACGCAGCCTGATTTAAAATTGTTTTATTTCTATTTTTCTTATCTTTAAAAAGACAAAACAAAAACACCTCACTAAGTAGCCCCAGTTGTCCGAAAACTCCCAGAGATCATTTTGCCTCAGCCTCCAAAGTGCTGGGATTACAGGTCCCGCAGATCACTAAATCCTAAAGCCCCAGATTTCCAAAACCAACTCTGCTGTATACAGACCTTGAAAATCAGAATACAAGCTCAACCACCCACATAGTTTTCTTTAAACACAACTCAAATTACCATAATTAACACTAGCACCCAACTCAGTCATGATGCTATACTGTTTGGGATTTCCACAAGCGGAGGCGGGCTAAGCTTGAAATGGCCGCTCTGGAGACCATGACATCCGCCCTTACTTCAGCCTCCAACAGTTTAAATCGAAACCAAGCTTATAAGGTACAGTCCCAACACATTTCAGCAACACTCCCCTGAAGAATATTCCACTTGGTAAAAGACACTATTCAGTGAAGGATACAACAGTAAAAACCCACATAAGGACTGTCCAATTAAGTGGGGAAACAGAAACACGACGCTAAGGGCCCACAAGGTTAGAAACAGTTGCACACATGATGGCCCAAAGACATGAGACTTACTAGGGGATGGGGACAGCTTTGTGGGCAGGAGCTGAGCTGGGCGAGAATGACAGGCAGGATCCAGTACGCAATAGACGTGCTGTCAGAGCAGCAGCTGGAGCTCCAGGGGGCTACCAGGTGATCTGGACTCTCTGACCAGAACTGGTACTGAAGACCTTGAGTGCTAGCCAAGGGGGTCAAGGCTAGGCCAGGGAATGACTTAGGAAAACTAACTCCAGTGTATAGAATCAACAAGGAAGAGAGAATGGCGTTAAAAATCCTAATAAATGATTGAAATCTAGAAACATAATAATTAAAGGCAACACTTGACTCATAACTGAAACTGGGATTTTATATCTATAGCTATAATAAATAATGTAACATTTTGTTATATATGATACACACCTATATATGTCACTATTGGGCACATTTAAACCTGAACTATATTGAAAGAGAGTGTTCATTAATGTTAATTGCCCAAGTGCATTATTTATTGTACACACAGAACTTTCTGTTTCACTTCCAGGCAGGGTCTCATACGTAGCAGGGCTGTCCAGCAGCAGGAATACGGTGGTGTCCTGTCTCTCCCTAGCCTGCTACTCAGGACCACGCCCACAAGGCAAGGGGCAGACTTGGAGAGCTGGGGCTCGTAGGAACATCTAACCCCAACATGGGAAGAGTCTAAAGGAGGACACGGAACTCAGTGATGTACTACGGCCTTGTGACGAGTCTATATATGTAAAAGAAAACATAAACAAAGCCCTAAGTCTATCAGTAGAAGATACCCCTGAAGGAAGCTAAATTTCACCCGAGGAAGTCCCTTCAGGAAACCCTTCAGACACACTATTGGTACAGGCAGGTGACGGGGCAGGCAAGACTGGCTCCTTCACTGTCACTTCAAGCCCCACATGACATGAACAGTCATTTCCCAGTGCCACCTGAATGACCAAAAATGAAGTTTTGTGGAGTTTGGTTTATTTGTTTGTTTCTGGTTTCTTTTGTTTGAACGAACCTGGGTCTCACTCTATAGCCCAAACCACCCCTCAACTTGCTATGTTGCCCAACTTGGCCTTGAACTAGAAATCCTCCTGCCTCAGCCCAAGTGCTGGAATTACAGGCATCCATCACCACACCTGGCTAAAAATAGTTTTATAAACAGTAAGCAAAATCTGTAGCAACAGCAAAATACTTTATAGAACTTATGTGAAGATAAGACATATAAGAAAGAGCAACATTTTTATGGTCTTTTATTTCTTCCTAAAGCTATGTCTGATAAAATAGCCGGCACTGGAATTGTTTTACTGCCCCAGCAGACATCCTCATAGCTGTTTAAAAAACAGCGTGAGAATGAGGCAAAAGGGGCTGGGGATTTAGCTCAGCGGCATAAGCACCTGCCTTGCAAGCAGGTGGTTGTGAGTTCGATCCCTGGTACGGATAAAAATGAAAAAGACAAAAAAAAAAAAAAAAAATGAGGAAAAAAAAATCCTGATTACCTCAGGAGATAAAGGAAAAGCTTTGTTTTTTATTTCTATTGTCTTTCTGAGACAGGCTCTCTATGCAATGCAATTCAGTCTGGCCTTGAACTTACTTTGTAACCTAGGCTGGCCTTGAACTCCCAGGTATCTTCCTGATCCTCTGGCCTCAGCCTCTCAAATGCAGGGATTACAGGTGTGTGCTACACGCCTGGTTGAGGCACAAGGATTGGAAGAAACTTGGGTAAAATGTCTATAGATCAAATATAAAAATCAGTCCCTTTAACACAACCAAGGGAGGCTGTATTCATTCTTCCACAACCACAGAAGCAGGAAAAAGGGAGATTTGTGCACGGGCTCTTACAGTATTGCCTAGAAGTGTCACATGTCACGTCTACTGACGTTTCATTAGCTACATTTGTCATAGGCAATTGAATTAGACAGAAATATTAAAGGTAGCCAGACAGGGATAGGCCCTCAAGGAGCCAGTGCAGAAGACCAAATACCTTGTAACTGTGGGGGAAACAGACACCTCTGATGTTGGCCAGATTACAAGAGAAAAGACAAAACAAATGCAGCCATACCCTAAGGATAAACATCAGGGATTGATATTCTAAATAGGTTGACACCTTGATCATCTTGAGGAAGCCAGATGAAGCCACTAATCCAACCCAGACAGGCAAAGACCCTGTCCCCACTTGCTGTATAGCTCACTTCTCCCTACTGGACCCTAATTTAATCAATCTTACCTGAGCAACTGTACTCATAATCTTAATGGTTGGCCATAATTCTGTCTTACCTCATGCCCCCCTTGCAAGTTCTCATTTTTCCCCACTTTGGACCTACATCACCTCATGGTTTTGTTCTATAAAGATCCCTAGGCTGGGGATTTAGCTCAGCGGCATAAGTGCCTGCCTCGAAAGCAGGCAGTCGTGAGTTCAATCCCTGGTACGGATAAAAACGAAAAAAAAGATCCCTAGAGAAGGTGGGGTCTTTGGCAACCCACTCAAGACCCTCTGTCTGTCTCTCTCAGACAGAAGCTTTCTTTCAATAAATATTTTCTGCTCTTAACTTCCATTGTTCCTAAAATTCATTTTTCGATTTTAGATAACACAAACTCGTATCAGACATCTAGCAGGTTGGGAGTTTCTTTCCTCTATATCCCACTCACACAGCTACACCTAAGGCACAGATGGGTAATTCCACCCTGTGTCCCAGAAGGTAAAGAACTGGAAATCACTTCATCAACAATACCGAGATTACCATACTGAGAACACCAACTTTTGGTCAGGACAAGAGGCAGTGAGAAACTCACCTCAACTGGTATGAATACAAATTCATGCAACCACTCTGGAAAAGGACACTCACAATAAAATGGATCAGTCTTGCAAACAATATCAAGCAAAGAAGGTAACATACAAAACAATATACTGGCACTCGGCACAACTCCTCGGAAGCACACTCAGGGCTGGCCACACCTTAAGCAGCTTGGACTGAGGGGGGCTCCTGTACTCCCAGGGGATGCAGCACCCAAGCCCACCTTTACAGCACACCCACAGCTGTCTCTCTAGGCATCTCATCACCAGACATCTGGCACTCCAAGACAAGCTCTATGGACAGCCGGCGCTCAGATGAGGCCTGTGGGTGCCCAAACACTCTGGGTGCCTCTTCACTGGTGAGCTATGTCCACGCTGTGGGGTAAAAAGGAACAGGAATGAGGGACAGTAATGAGGAAGGTGAGCAGTCACCTCGGCAGACTCCCGCCATGGGGACAAAGTGGGGATGAGGGATCTGTGCCTTCTATTCTCTTGTTTGGAAAACTCCCATTGTGCCAGCAAAATCTGTCCCTTAATCCACACCGACATACTGAGAAACTCATTGCTGGCCTGGTAGTGATCAGTGGTATCCACAAAGGATGTCATTTTGTACACCAAGAGGCAGCCCCTTAGGTAACACCTCACATTTCACAATTTTAAAAATGTTTCAAAGTAAGAACAGTAAGGCCTAGGGGCTGGGGATTTAGCTCAGCAGCATAAGCACCTACCTGGCAAGCACGAGTTGTGAGTTCAATCCCCAGTACCCCCCAAAAAACCCAATAAGGCCTATAAACTTCGCTGTCCACTAGTACAAAGGGGAAGTCAAACAATCCTCGATAGAAACAACTAGGTAGCAGGACTTTTAACAACTGCCGAATGCAAACCAACTCTGCCTGTGAGGCAAGAGCCAGGTGAAGGCTGGAGTTTGTAGGAAGCGTTCGCATCGAAGGACAAGAGAGCGACACCTCAAGAGCTTCAGGAAGCCCTGGACTCCTTGTGACGTGTCAGGGTCCTGAGCCCGGTATCTACAGAGGACAGAGGGATCTGTGATCCCCTTGCTGCCATTGCTGGAGCCCAGGCCACACTAGTGCTGGGAGAAAAGGCCACGCCTTTTCATCAGCTGAACAGGAATGCACTGCCTGACAGTGTCACTGTATGATGGCAATAAAATCCTCCAGATGGCAATGACAGCTATGATGCACCTGAGATACGGAGCTGTTTGTCATACAAAAAAAAAACAAATGACTCAAGATCATGGCCTGGCATGGAGCAACAGCCTCCGAAATCCTATCTCCTTCCAAAGGCCGTGGACTAGTGACATGCAGCTGGGTCACCAGAGAATACCCCTGAGACATCATGTGCCCTCCTGGATAAAACAAAAACACATTCCCATCCCCTCCCTGGCTACCTCCTCCTTTAATTTGGCACATGAGGACCTGGGCCCTAGCAAAACAAATCACTAGAACACTACTTGGGACCGTTTTGATTCTGCCACTGAGTGTGCCTCTTAATGTCACCTCACCTGGAAGCACTTACAGATGCATTAGCTACTATCTTGTTCCCGAGGAAGACACAAATTTACCTGTGTTATGTACTCCCAAGTTACTGTCACTGCCGAGGGCTGGCAAACTCATTTAACACAAAACCGTGCCTGTCGCCTTAGTCTGGAGACCAATTATTCCACTGTCATTGTTACCTATACCAAGCAGTCTGTCTGTGAATAGAGGAACCGTGGTACAGGTCCAGTAATAATCTTGTACTACATGTTAAAACTGTAACAGCCAGGCATAGCAGCACACGCCTGTAATATCAGCACTCAACAAGCTGAGTCAGGAGAGTCCAAAGTATGAGATTATGCACAAGTTCACGGTTGGCATGAACTATACAGTGAGACCCTGTATAGTCAAACAAACAAAAAACTTACTAGGGCTTAGCAAAAGACCCCCCAGCTTATGAAGTCAGTAAATAAAACAGGTCCTGGTACAATGTTAGAGTGAAAAGCTGAGAGAAACACTATGAAGGTTTAAAGGTGGCTTGTGATGCTCTACTCTCTTAGTTTTCCAGCAACCCTAATGTGGCAGAGAACATACCTTATCCATATGGAAGATCAAATCCAGTTCACAAACATTTTCAAAACACTTATCCAGAGTCTCCACAAAAACCTAGAAAAGAAAAAAAAGGATAAAGAGAAATAACAGGTTTATCAATGTCACAGTTCAAAACAAAGGAGAAATCATGATACTATTTACTTACACTATATCTAAAAACCAAACAAACTTGCCCTTTTTGTCTCCTGCAAAAGCTGACTGCCCTGCTTACCCCAGTGCACGGGGACCATCTAAGACAGGAAAACCTTGCAATATAGGCACCAAATTTTCATTATTAGCATTCACATAGTTTTGCCTGCTCATGTAACAGTAAACTTCAAAATATTTATAGCTGGTCATGGTGGTGCACGCCTGCAGTTCAGCACTAGAGAGGCTGAGGCAGGATGAGTTGAAGGCCCACAAGACACTGTCTCAAAAAGCAAAACAAACCAGCTTAAAATGCAGGTCTACAATTTTAACCTTTTAGTATAATATATCAGAAGCATGCATAAATGAGTGAATGAATGAATGAGTGAAAATCATCATATAAACACATCCAGATAGCACCCTTTTTTCTGGGGTGCTGGGGATGGAATCATGGCCTTGTGCATGGCAGGCAAACACTACCCCTAAGCTACTTCCTCCAGCTCTGCCTGCACTTTCTTGGCTCTTTCAGAGAACGACCTCTTTTCAACACTGTCATTGTCAGCACTGTCATCAGTTGTTCAACACTGCATGAGAATGGGTTTCACTGGAGGACTGCAAGTGACCCCAACCAGGCACATCCTTCCACTGTGACACAAGATGGGTACACACAGGCAACTGTCCCTCAGGGCCCACGGAAGACCCACTGGTCAGAGGGACCAGTGCACACAGCTGGCGCTAACCTTGTTCTGTCCCTTCAGCATGTAAGTAACATGTCGTTCCACCCAGGGCTCCACTGCAATTTTCCCCCAGGGACTCTCACAGCAAGACACAAGAAACCCTGATAGCCTGCCCTGGAAGTGGTAACCAGTGGATGGTGTTCTGCAAGACACCAAATGCACTGGAAAATTACTGACATTACACATTAATACTCTCGGACCCAGCAATTCTGCTCCTTAGACAACACCTAGCAGAAATACATACACACGTACACCCTGAGACACAGTCGTTCATAGCATCACTGTGTAACCCCACACCTGTAGCAGTGCCAGATGCTCACTGCGAGGTGACACGGTACCATGTGGGCTGCTGTGCTGTGTACCAGGTACTTCACCCTCAGAAACCAAAGGTTAGTATTGGGACATTTCATCAAAATCTTCCGTTAAGAATTTCCTCACTTCACAGCCCTAATTAATCTCTCTGGAGCTTTTCGTTCAGGCGCTGGGCTGTCTCCCTTCCCTCTTTTCCCTCCACTGGCCATCTCTGCTCATTCTGAGAAAGCTACCTAATCTTTTACAATGCCAACTCAGGTGGGCTCTTGTTAGTTTCCATCTCTTCTCTGATCTTTCGTGGATTTTTGTTTTGTTTTGTCTTTTTGAGACAGAGTCTCACTATGCAGTTCAGGCTGGCCTTGAACTCACCCTGTAGCCCAGGCTGGTCTCGAACTTGCAAACAGTTCTCCTGCCTCAGCCTCCAAAGTGCTGGGATTACAGGAATGCGCCATACCAGGCTTTCTGCTTTTTATCTTGATTAATTAATTTATTTTGAGACAGGGTCTCACTAGGGAGCCCAGGCTGGCCTCAATCTTGCAATGATCTTGAAACTCCTGCTTCAACTCCCAAGTGCTGGGATTACAGCTGTGGGCCTCATGCCTGCCTCCAGATTTTTAATTTCTAAGAGCTAATTGTGTTCTGAGTGTTTGTTTGTTAAGCACCCAGTTTTGTTTGTCTTCTTTTATTTCTCTGTAGCTTTAAGGACAGGCTGGGTTTTTTCAGTTTCCTTTTCTTTGCATGGTGTCCAGGTTTTCCCAAGTTGCATTTTATTGTTTGTTCATTTTGTTGCTTTCTTGCACATTACAGGTTTTCCTCAGATGTCTGGTAAGTCTCCAGTCTTTCATTCATGAAAAGAAAAGGCTGGTTATGAGCTGGGCGTGGTGGCTCACGCCTGTAATCCCAGCACTGGGTGGTTGAGGTAGGAGGATGGTTGTGAGTTCGAAACCAGCCTAGGCTACAAAGTGAGCCCAAGGCCAGCCTGAACTGCACAGCGAGACCCTGTCTCAAAAAGACAAAAAAAAAAAAAAAAAAAAAAAAAGAGAGAGAGAAAGAGAAAGAAAAGGCTAGTTAAAAGAGCTCTACAATCATGGCCATCAGCTGAGGGTCACCCCGGGCCCCTTTTTCCTTTTCCTTAGGTCAGTCAGAATTTCCAGGGAAAGCCTACGCTCTCTGGCCTGGACTGTAAAGGACCAGAGGCAGAGCTGTGGGCCGAGTGGGAAGCAGGCTGGAGGGACCAAGACGCGCACATTCGCCGAGTCTCCCTGCGCTATTCTTGGTCCCCCGAGGCCCTTCCTTCACCCTCTGCAGGGAATGAGCTTTGAGTCTGTGCTTTGGGAAGGGCAACTGCCCAGATAACCAGAACTGGAGAAGGGACGGAGGGACTAACTGACCTTGGCAGCTTTCTCTGTCCACTCCACACACTGGGACCCATGTTTTTCTTATTTATTTTGAGACAAGGTCTTGGAACTCATTAAATTGCCCAGGCTGAGCTGGAACTTCAGATTCTCCTGCCTCAGCCTTTCAGAAAATTGGGATTATAGGCATACATTTTATTTTTTTTTTAAAAATTTGGTAGGTATGATGGCATATGCCATCTGATAGTCAGCTGACTATCAGAACTTTTCATTGGGATGGACGTGGTGGCACACCCCTGTAATCCCAGCACTTGGGAGGCTGAGGCAGGAGGAACACTGCAAATTCAAGGCCAGCCTGGGCTACAAAGTGAGTCTGAGGCCAACCTGAACTACATAATGAAGCCCTGTCTCAAAAAGACAAAAATAAAAAACAAAAAAAATTCTTCATGATGATTTGGTAATTCAAATAGCATATTAAAATAGGAATAAAACTGGGAGTGATGAAACACACTTGAAATCTCAGTATTCTGGGAGGCTGAGAAAAAGAGGATGTGAGTTAAGAGCCCAGCCTGGACAAAAACAAACTGGGGATGCAGCTCAATGCACAGCTCAATGCACCGTGATTCAACTCTCTGTACCCCAAACAAAACAAAAAGATAGATGAGTGAAACAAAATACAAATTACTGAAACACACATATTTATACTGTAACAGAAAATGTCTCCTCTAGCCAGTATATGTCAATTTGTTAGTTGCCCAGGTAATAGCTCCTGTTCCACTTCCGGTTGCTCCTGTCTCTTAGAAATGGTTGGTCACTCTGATGCATAGCTGGTCACCATGATGCACATTATATTAACCAATCCCCAACCGACAAGCCATTCTGCCTCTGTATTTCCTGTTTGCTTATCCCTTACAAGCCCTAGACCACCAGAGACCAGGGCCTGATATTTTGGGAGTGATTCTATTCATTACCCATCAACATAAAATAAATCTGCCTCCAAATCCTGGGTGTAGCTTCGGTGTTTCTGTTTGCCATTGCAATAAGAAAATGCAATTATTGGTAAAGGTGGTATTAAGCTAGCAAGGAAAGATGAACTAGCTGACAGCATTAAGACAGTTAACTGGGTTTCTTTGTTTTTTGTCTTTTTGAGAAAGGGTTTTACTATGCAGTTCAGGCTGGCCTCAAATTCACTTTGTAGTCCAGGCTGGCCTTGAACTCACTGTGATCCTTCCTCCTGCCTCATCCTCCCAAGCACTGGGATCACAATCGTTTACCACCATGCACATGGTAAAACAGTTAACTTTTTTTGGTACGGGGGATCAACTTATGACCTCATTCTTGCCAGGCAGAGGCTGAACTGCTGAGCTAAGTTCTCGGCCCCAAAACAGTTAACTTTTGAGGGGAATAAATAGTTATCTGTATCAATGCAGACATAAAAGCATCTTATTATCCCTTAGATATTATTGAGCTAAATGTAAAAAAGCAAACTTAAGAGAGCACTGGCACATCCCCCAGGTGCCACCAGGTCCCCCTTAGGAACTAGTGGTCTGCAGAGCAGGAGAGATTAGACTGTGGACCCTGGCACCTGGGGCACAGGTATGTGGCACCATATTTTGCAGCAGCACTGTGCTGGGGGGTTATTTTCTCTACAGAGGGTTAATGAAATAAAGACTAGGTTTTCCGAGGCCCGCGCTACAGAACAAGATGGATTAGTCCTAGAAAGACATGACCAGATAGAGGCAAGAGACAGAGCAGCAGATGTATCTGAGTCATGTATCTCTTGAAAGCCTCAAAACATCGTTATTCAAGATTGCCATCAAGGTCGAGAGAAAGGATGGAAGAAAACACAGAGCTCACAGACCCAGAAGCATGCTGATGAGCAAAGAGCCTGCGCTGAGGACACGGCAGACTCAGACAGGAAAGGGTTAGTTCACAAGGTGAGAAGGCAGGACTGAGAGTAAATCCCCTTGCCAGGTGTGGTGGCACTTAGGAGGCCAAGGCAGAAGGACACTGAGAGTCTGAGGCCAGCATGGGCTACACAGTGCATCCAGGCCAGCCCGAACTGTAGTAAGGCTCTGCCGAAGAGACGGGAAGGGAAGGGGAGGGGAGGGAAGGGGAGGGGAGGGGAGGGGAGAGAAGAAAAAGGAAGAGGGGAGAGAAGAAAAGAAGGATCACAAGGGCTGAGGATTTAGCTCAGCGGCATAAGCACCTGCCTTGCAAGCAGGCGGTTGTGAGTTTGATCCCCAGTACTGATAAAAAGGAAAAAGACAAAAAAAAAAAAAAAAAAAAGGATCACAAACTAAAGGCCAGCCTGGGCTATACTGTGAGTTCAAGGCCAATTTAGACTACACAGTGAGACCCGATCTCAGAAGACAAAAAATAATCTCTAAAAACTACTGTCTAAGGGGCCAAGAATTCAGCTCAGTGGCACAGCGCCTGCCTGGCAAGCACAAGATCCTGAGTTCGATTTCCAGTACCCAAACAAAACAAAACAAAACAGCCTGTTGAGAATCACATGACAAAGAACATCCTTCTGATAAAAGTGCAAGGTAAATTCATGAGAATGGTAAAAAGACACAGGTGAATAGAAGACCATCAAGAATCAGAAGTCACTCAAATTTTGGGTCTGGGGAAAGATCATAGCAGGAGATACAGGGAGTAGATATAAGCCCCAGTCCAGAGGCAAAGTGAGGAAGATCATGAGCCAGGAAAGAGAAAGAAAACTGCAGATTAGACCTGCTCCTGTTCAAGATAAACCCACAGGCCTAGGCACACAAACAGGAGGTACAAGGAACACAAGTCAAGAGAGAAAAGGTTGCTGGGTGTGGTGGTGCACACCTGCAATTCCAGCACTGGGGAGGCTGAGGCCAAAGCATCCACAAAAGTTCAAGGCCAGCCTGGGCTGCAAAAGGGGAGTTGGAAGCTAACCTGAACTGTAGAGCAAGACCCTGTCTCAGAAACAACACTAACGAAAAAAGAGAGAGAGACAGAGACGGAGACAGAGAAGGACAGACAGAAAGTGCTGGGGACCATGACTTATAAACCGAGTCTGGGGGACGTCCATGCTTGCTCTGGTCCTGCCCTCGAGCCGACTGGAACATGGAGACTGCCTCTCTTCTGGTCACAGCTGAAGCCCCAGGGCTAAGGAGCGCTGTGGCGCTCACAGGGAAGATAAGGCCTGCTGGACACGATAAGGCACCTGTGGGAACTGCAGCTTCCTCATTGCCCCGTCTTGTCCTTGTCCTTGTCCTTGTCCTTGTCCTTGCAAGAGCACTTCGTTCTCCTTCCCAGCCCCCTGCAGTCAGCATTAGGGTTCCCGGAAGCACTCACTGCGCTTCACCCCGTCCTTGACTCACATGTACTGAATCAGCACCAAGGTTCCGGGTACTTCGTGACCTTTCGTTCCCCCAGAACAGCTCTGCACCCTGCCTGCACCTCTGCTTTGGCTGTACTCTAGGCAGGAGATCAGGGGCCCTCGGCGGCCGCCCCTGGTATCTGATGCAGTGGGAAGGGTCTCAGTAAGAAAGACTGAAGAATGAAGACAGATGTTTAAGCTGGATTTCTAGTTTGCCTCCCCTCAGAGTCAGAAACACAGAAATGCAAGAAGCTTTAGCTAAGAGGTTACAAGAGTAAGATATCATAAGACTAAGAAAACAAAATGGCTGAACTCCAAAAGCAATGAAGAAAGGTCGCAGCCATGGAAGCCTGTGTCCTCAGCTTGACCTCCCTGGTGGCATCAGGAACTGGGTAACCACTCCACAGCTGTGGCAGTTCCCATGGTGGCACCAGACCTGCAGCTCTGGCAGGGACTAGGACAGCATACAGGGCTCTCTTCATGTAGTATTTTTTTTTTTTCTTTTTCCTTTTTATCAGGACCGCGGATCGAACTCACGACTGCCTGCTTGCAAGGCAGGCGCTTATGCCGCTAACTAAATCCCCAGCCCCATATAGGGCTCTCTTGACCCAGCGCTGAAATCCAGTGAAATCACTGAACAAAAGCAAAAGAACAAAACCTGTTGAAAGGCAAGGACTATAGAGCGCACGCATCCCAGTCATCTAAAACCCAAGAACTGCATTTTGAAAACAAGGGCTAAAATGTCACCTTAGGAAATGAAAGTTAGGAACACGAGCACAAAGCTGGGTGGCGCTCAGCTGCTGAAGGGAGTTACAAGGCTTGGAAGGAAGCACTGAGTACTAAGAAATCAAGACATTCGGGAGGACTTGGCACGATCACATCCCACACCCGAGAGAAACGGGTGCAGTCTGAGACAGACACAGTACTGAGTTTGGGACCTTGTGACTTACTCCGACATCAGGTCTCTGCTCACCAAACAGCCAGCCTCCCAGCATTTTTTTTTGGTACCAGGGATCGAACTTGTGACCTCACACTTGCCAGGCAGACCCTTGTGCTGCTACACTAAGCCCCCAGGCCCTAGCTTCGCACGACTGTCACACTTTTTTCAGTTTTTAAGAAAACTGTATAGGGGCTGGGGATTTAGCTCAGCGGCATAAGCACCTGCCTTGCAAGCAGGCAGTCATGAGTTCGATCCCCAGTACCTATAAAAAAAAAAAAAAAAAAACAAAGAAAACTGTATAGAAGATACATAAAATTTATTGTCTGAACAACTCTGAAGTACCTAGTGGAACTCAGGACATTCACAGCATTGTGCAACTGTCACCATCATTGGCATCTATAACTTTTTTTAATCTGGTAACAGTGCAACTCTATGCCCATTTGCAATGACTCATTAGACTTATTAAACTTATTAAAACTAAGATATTTCTTCATAAATATCTGACTAATGATACAAGTGTTAGCATTATAATCAGGTTAAATTCACTTTAATTAAACTTAAACTAGCAAGGTGTGCTATCGCCTGCCGGAAATCTCAGCACTGACTCAGGGAAGTTGAGACAAGAGGCTCCCAAGTATGAGCACAGCCTGGGCAATGTAGCAAGACCTGTTTCAAAAATTAAAAACTAATATGTGGGCTGGGAATACAGCTCAGTGGGAAAGCCCTGGGTTCAGCCCCCAATCATGCTCAAAAAACTCCTTCAAACTGTAAAAGGACAGTTTTTATTAGTCCATGAAGTCTACTTTTGAAACGTATAAAAGTTGCAAGCAGAATAAAATCTTGTACAGTCAGCCCTCTGATTTCATAGGTTCTATACCAGCAGATCTGATCAGCTTTGGATTGAAAATACTTCCTTAAACAGTGTACTGTACCCAACCACTTACATGTCATTATACTGTAGTAGTATGAAAAACACTCTGGAGATGATTTAAAGTATACGTGACAGGACTGGAGACTTAGCTCAGTGGCACAAGCACCTGCCTGCTAAATGCAAGGTCATGAATTTGATTCCTGGTACCAAAAAAAGCATATGTGAGAAAGCTATAGCATACGTAGATACTACACCATTTTACACACCGGGGATCGATCACCTCAGCAGATATCTAGGGATGAGTGCATGTGGATTTCTTTGGAGGGGTGTACCAGGAATTGAACTCATGACCTTGTGCTTGCCAGGCAGTCGAGTATGTTGCTGAGTTATATCCCTGGCCTCCGTATGTGGATTTTTTTTTTGTCTCCTATGTTTTATACCTGCCTTTGTATTTAACCAAGTAGTTCTTTTCTTTCTTTCTTTCTTTCTTTTTTTTTTTTTTTTTGCCAGGATTGAGCTCGGGACCTCACACTTGCCAGGCAGGCGTGTGTACCACTGACTATATCCCTGGCCCCAAGTACAGCTATTTTCATCTCCTGACCCATGAAAGAAATGTTACGTAGTCTTTGGAAGATCTGGCCTCTAAAGAACAAAACTAACAGACAAGTAAAAGTTCTGGCCTCTAGAACATAACGCAGAACAAATATGCTGGGTAATAACAATAGAAATAATCTTCTTCCAAAGAAAAGGGCAATGAAAAAACTATTGAAAACACTGTTTTGTGTAGTATTGGGGACTGAACCCAGGGCACTCGTACTGAGCTATGTCCCCGGTTCTTTTCATATTTTGAGACAGGGCTCACCAAGTTGTTAAGCTGTAGGCTTGTGCTCTTCCTGCTTCAGCCTAACAGCGTGCTGGGGTTACAGGTGAGAGGCACCACTGTGGGCTTGGAGGACACTTTTATCCCTTGGAAGCTATAAGGAAAAGGACTGGCAGATTTAAACACATGAAGTTACATGACCAATGGGGGTGGAGAAAATATTTGCAATAAATAAACAAAAGGACTTAGACCCATAAACTAGGGGAAATGTAATATATACAAAGGAATAAAACTAATGAGCCACAAGCAAGTAGACTAATGCAGTGGTCAGATATTTCCAAACACCAGTGACCAAGGCCGGGGACAGACATAGCTCAGCAGCATAAGTGCCTGCCTAGTATCAGGGAAGTTCTTTAGAAAAAAATTAATTTTTTCTTCTCTTTTCATTTTCTGAGGATAGAACTCAGCTCCTTTACATCTCCAACTCCCAACCTTTTTAAATATTTTTGAGACAGAGAGACTAAGTCGCTGAATGTACGCACACCGGGCTTGAACTTGCAATCTTCCTGCCTCAGCCTTCTTGCTTACCAGCCCATGCCAGCACACCTGCCTGGTTTATGTTTCTTTTAGCTATCAGACGGAAAATACTTGGACAAAACAAATACGAATACTGAGGTGAAAATGTACTTGACTTTGAAGACCACCACCAGGGCTAGTGTTAATGAAGAGGCGCACATACGGTGAGGTCCAATGGAGACCAAGCAGCCAGTACACGTCAGGCCTTGCTGGCTTGGACAGGGGGCTTGGATTTCACTTGAAAGTTAATTAATTATACATTAAGCTTTCTTCAACAAAAGGAGGTAAAAACAGGTGAGTTACATTTACTGTAATAGTTAGAAAAAATAAGTTCTTTCCTCCTGTGCTAAGGATTGAACTCAGTGCCTCGGGCTTGCTGAGCACACCCTAACACTGACCACCAGCCAAGCCGGTACTACTTCAAAACATACAAATCATTGCTTTTTCACTGACTGTAAGGCAAACCACTATTTATATGCTGAGAAGACATGCTGTCAATTATAATCATGAACTATCACGTTATAATCACATCTTGATTTTACAGTTGTTGAAGTATGATAAAAGGTACATCTTACTATAGAGAAAAGCGGGACACAGGGCTGGGGATTTAGCTCGTGGAACAGCGCCTGCCTGGCAAGCGTGAGGTCCTGGGTTCAATTCCCAGTACCAAAAAACAAATAAACAAAGCAGGCTGGACACGTGCAACACGCAGGTAACAAAGACCGCCTTTCCTTCTAGGGCTAAGTTTGTGCTCTACCCGTAGTCTTCCCACACCAAGCAGAACATCACTTAGGGATGCTGATCCACTCATAAAACCATACAGCGAAGTGAAGCGAAGACCAACCCCAGGCTAACAGGCACAGCAAAAGCAGGGATGTGTGCGGAGCGCTGCGCAGTCTCTTAACGCGTGAGTCAGACTCTCTGTGATGGGTAACTGGTATTCACTTTACTGGCATTCTTCAAATGATATAGCATGTATCATGGATTTCCTACACATATATTTCACAAAAATAACAATAACTTTTTAAAAATAATTTAAAAATATAAAAGTAACAGTTTTACTAGAATTCTGACTGGGTTTTCGCTGTCATAAATCACTGACATTTTAATGTTTTCTCAACAAGACAAAAATGTTACTTTATTTTGCTCTATTTTGTATCTTTTGCTAAGTTTTAAATCTTTGTATATAGCTCTTATACTTTTTTTTTTGGTACCAGAAATCAAACTCAGGACCTTGCACTTGCCAGGTAAGTACTGTGCCACTGAGCTACATCCCTGGCCCCTACGCCCCGATTTTTTTAAGAGGCATGAGAAGGATTTTATTTGGCAGGAATGTAATAGTATATACTCAGAGAAAGAGAGTGAAGGCCCTCAAGAGAGAGACATGCTACTGTGTGAAGTTATGAATACTTATGTTTCTGGGAGTAGGAGTCTGAATTTTTGAATCTAGAGGAAATTGTTTTTTTTACATCTGTTCCTGGATTGGGGGGGGTGGACAAAGTCTGACTATGTAGCTCACACTGGTCTCAAACTCACAATGATCCTTTTGCCTCAATCTCCCAAATGCTAGGACTACAGGCTTGTACCACCCACGCCCGGCTACTCCTGAGTATCTCATGGAATCTTTTGCTACTGTAAATGAGTTCTTTTCATTAGTATATTTTCTAATTTATCATAACTGCAAATCATCTAGAAGCGATGTTTTATATTTCTAACTTTTATCTTCATAGATTAAACCAATTATTTATTAATTTTTATTGTCTTTCCAAAGGTTGAACCTCTCAGTTTCTATTATTGTACCTATGTGATCTTCCCCAATGCAGTGTACACTAACTATTTAATAAATGTCCACTAAGTTATCAAGTCCTCTCCCTCCCTCAGTACTGGGCACCGAAGCCGGGGCCTTGCACATGCTGTGTTCCACCCCCACCTCATGTTGCAGTTTCTATTTATTTTAGTTTAAAGAGAAAACAAAAATTTCAAAACACAGCAATTGGGGGTAACAGTGGTACACACATTGCATAGTGTTACCTTCAAATCAGCTATTCAGAGTACAAGATATTGGCATTTAATCATCTGAACAATACTAGCACAAACCTTTCTCTGCAGTGAGCTCAGAGAAATCAGTAGTATAACTATCTTTTTTTTCATATATATATATATATATATATTTTTTTTTTTTTTTTTTAATCGGTACTGGGGATCGAACTCACGACTGCCTGCTTGCAAGGAAGGCGCTTATGCCACTGAGCTAAATCCCCAGCCCCTTAACTATCTTTTTTTAATAAATAGGTTCTAATGTATAGCAGTATTTTTTTTTTTTTTTTTTTTTTTTTTTTGTCTTGTTGAGACAGGGTCCCACTATGCAGTTCAGGCTGGCCTGGAGCTCACTTTGTAACCCAGGTTGGTCTCAAACTTGCTATGATCCTCCTACCTTAGCCTCCTGAGTACTGGGATTATAAGCATGCACCACTATGCACGGCCCTAACTATATTTTATGGGTAAAGTTTCAGAGTCTCAATTTCTGTGAAAGGAGGGCACATAATCTCTTAGCAATTTCTCATTGTCAGAAAACCTTCCAAAACTCATACTTACTTATATCTAGATTTCACAGACTAATGAATTAAGTTTCTTTGCTATAGGGGCTGGGGATTTAGCTCAGCAGCATAAGCGCCTGCCTTGCAAGCAGGCAGTTGTGAGTTCAATCCCTGGTACCGAAAAAGACCAAAAAAACAAAAAAGTTTGTTTGCTGTGAGTTATAACTATAAGCCAAAAACATAAATGTGCAAATGTCATTTGGTTTAATGGCTAAAAGAAAATTCAAAGACATGAAAACTAAAGGCGGTCCAAAGGGTAAAAACAGAAATCCCCAAGACTGTCTCCCAGGGCAGCTCAAGTGCTTTCCCAGAGCGCCACCTAGTGGACATCTGACAACTTTTGCCAGTATCAGTAAAGGCACTGGTAAGAGGAACAGGCCAGGTGCTTACTCAGAAGCCTCAGGAAACGCAAGAGTTGCTGCCTTTGTTAGCTGTCCACACATACCTGGATGAGGTCCAAGATCCCAAGTTCACTCTCTGATGAATCCACACAAAATACAAAATATAGGGTAGCATAGTGCCGGTAAATCAGTTTGTAGTCAGAGCCACCAATCAAACTGTGGAAGACAGGAAACATTTAAATGCCTAAACCTAATAGAAACCCTTGCCAACTCAAGAGGAAGGACCCAAAAGCAAAAGGGAACCCTATTGGGCATGGTAGCCCATGTCTGCAATCCTAACTACTCAGGAGGCTGAGACAGGAGGATCACAAGTTTGAGGCCAGCATGGGCAACTTAGTGATGCCTGGTCTCAAAATAAAACTTAATGAGGACTGGGCCTGTAGTCAGCAGTAGACCACTTGCCTACCATGCCAGAGGTCTTGGGTTCGATCACCATAAAAAGGGACAGCTAAGTGTCAGAAAGCAGGCCACACCCATCAGGTGATGGGTAACCGAGTTTGGCAGAGGTATCTGAACCCCTTTACCTTACTTTGTCACCTGCCTATCCTCCCAAGAAGCAGACATCTAAGAGAATGACACCTGCAACACACCAATGAGCTGCCTCCCAAAGAGGATGAGGTCTTTCCCTGCAAGGTCCCAAGGACCAGCTCAGGTTGCATCAGGACCCAACACCTGAGTATGCCATAAGCGGCCACAGTGCTGAAGACCACGCACAAGCAGACAGATGCGGGGGGAGAAGACGAAGCAGTTTACCTTCCTCCCTCCAAGAAATTACAGATGTTGTCATCTCGCTTGAGGACTAGATGGAAAGTCTCTCGAACGATCTGCTGTTGGATTTCTTCAGGCTAAGGAACAATAGAAAGGTGAGTCAGTGGGGAAAGTCTGGAAACTGTACCCCATTGAGGGCACTGAGAGGGACAGAAATGCTTCAAACCCAGAGAAACTGAATATTTAGTGCTAATTTTCAGAAAGGCAATAGTGATAAACGGCAGGCCGGGTGTGTGGCACAGAGAGGACTGGGGTGGGGAGGAATCACTTGAGTCTGGGAGTTAAAGACCAGCATGGATACTATAGCAGGAAACAAGGGCCCGGTATGTAGCTCAGCGGTGTAGTGTCTGCCTGGCAACTGGGAGACCGTAAGTTCAATTCCTGGGACCAAAAAAAGAAAAAAAAATTCTCCCTAAAAAAATCTTAAAAACAAAACAAAAACGATGAGTAGAATTGGGCACGGTGGCACATGTCTGTAATCCCAGCACTTGGGAGGCTGAGGCAGGAGGCTCACTGAGTTTGAGGGCAGCCTGGACTACAAATTGAATTCAAGTCCATCCTGAACTAGATAGTGAAACTGTCTCAAAAATTAATTTTAAAAATGAGATTAAAAAAATATATAGAGTGATTCTATGGGACAAAGCTCTGGTGTAAGAATTAAGGTAGGGTATATTTCCTGAGATATCTTGGTCACTAACCATTACTGTGCTAAAACAAACTGATATTCATTTATTAATTCATTTATTTATTTTGTTTGTTTGAGTTAGGGTCTCACTACACGCTGGTCTTGAACTATGTGGCCCAGGTGGGCCTTGAACTCATGGCACTCCTGCTTCAGCTTCCCAAGTGCTAGGGTTACAGGCAAACACCACTTATGCCCAGCAGACAAACTGATCTTTCAACAGGGTAAACTAATATTTAAATCAGGGAGAATTAACAAACTCCCATACAAAGTCTAAGCAAAACTAGACCACCCAAATCCTGAAGTGTTCTGTCTCTCCAGAAAACATCTTGGCCCAGTAAGTAATAAATCTCAGTGGTTCTAAAGCCTCATGAAGATCAATATGTAATTACACACCTTTCAAAAAAGTAAATTCAAGGGAGGAGGTTCAGTGGTACAGCACTTGCCTAGCATGTGTGAGGCCCTGGTTTCAGTCCCTAGTAACACACACACACACACACACAAATCAGACTTAGGACCTTGCACTTGCCAGCAAGGCGCTGTGACACTGAGCTATATCCCTAGCGATAGCTATGATCCATAAGATGCTTATAAGAATATACCCACAAAGTATTACTGAAAAAAGATAGAAAAAATTCTACTTACAGATTAGAATTTCAAACTCAACAGTTATAATTTACCTACCATTCGATTCCTACACACTCAAGAAATCTGTTATCAAGGGTTCACTTACTAACTCCCATTTGATTTCCACTTATACATCTGAATTTCCTAAGTACAGTAAAAAATGGCTTCAGTAAAAAATGGTTTTTCCTTCCTATAGGAAGGAAAAACAGTAAGACATACATTAAAAGCTCTACAGCAGTCATCTCACTCTTACTGTACAAGGAGGGAGTCGGCTGGGAGAGCTGGTTCAGGGCAGATTATTTAGTAGATCTGAGTAACATCCTGAGGCTGCAGCTTTAACAAGCTCGGGTGACACCGGTGTTGCTGGTGTGGGATTCACACTTTGAGATGCAACACACAAGAAAACATTAAGACTGGACTTTCCCTGACAGTCATAATATACTTCTGCATAATTTTAAACCCCTTCTGCAGCACTGAATTTGGGTTTTAAATGGCTAGTTACTTAAAAGTTATCAAAAAATTAGAAGTTATCAAATATTGAGCCAGGTGTGGTGGCACATGCCTGTAATCTCAGTACTCAGGATGCAGAAGGATCACTGCATGTTCGAGATCAACCTGGGCTACAAAGTGAGTTCAAGGCCAATCTGAATTGCACAGTGAGACCCTATCTCAAAAAGACCAAAAAACAAAAAAAAAAACAAAAACCCCAAAAGTATCAAATATTAAAAACAAAACAAAAACATAGAACCAAGAGTGATGGCGCATGCCTGTAATCCCAGCACCTGGGAGGCTCACAAAAGGATCATAGCCCAGTTCAAGACCAGCCTGGACTACACAGTCTTAGCTACTTTTCTCTCATTACTGAGACAAAATACCCAACACCCACAAGTTAAGGATGGTTTATTTAGCTCACAATTTGTAGAGGTTTCCATCCATAATCAGCTGCCCTAAGGCAAGGTGGTTTCATAAGAACAGTTTGTGAAGGGTAGGACTTTAACAGCATCTTTCTGCCCCTTATATTTTATCCACACTATTTAGAGGAAACAACATTCACACCCTTAATCCTAGTGCTACTGAGTTTAGCACTGTACCATCAATCAATCACAGTGTCACACACTCTAGATGCACTCACAAGTGGTACACAGTGAGTTCAAGTCCAGACTGAACTACATATAGGAACCATGTCTCAAAATTAAATTACATTAAATTAAAAAGTAAATAGAAAATGTCAACATGGGGAAATTACATTGACTAGGATATGGAATGACTGTGTACTTACTGAGTGGATGAGTTTAGATTTGCTAATCTCTGGTCACTATAAATTTGAGTAGATCAATCAGTATTTTCCTGGCTTACCTCTAAAGCTCACAGATGTTAGGATGTTGTATAACATTAATTCTGTATGCTCAGACATACAAAACATACTAAGCATCTGCACTTTTTTGAAATGTCACAAATATTTTTTTGAACAGAAGTCTTTTTTCTGATTCTAGTAGGGAAGTTGAAGCAACAGTGGAATAAAATATAAGGTCAGCCAGGTGCAGGGGCTCACACTTGTAATCCCAGCAGGATTACAGAGGCTGAAACAGCACTGACTGAGTTCGAGGCCAGCCTGGACTACACAGTGAGTCCAAGGCCAGCCTGAACTACATAGTGAGACCCTGCCTCAAAAACCAAAATAAATAAGATTGTGATGATGCCACTTAATTGCACACTATTAATAGGTGACATATATGGTATTTGGATTATATCTCGATAACCCTGTTAGAAAAACAGGGAAACTTTCACACAAATGAAGACTGGTTATACTGAATGCTCATTTTTTAAACTTCCCTGTAATTTACTAAATAAAATATATCCAACCTTGAAAAATCCTAAGAATAAATTATTTTTGCATCTCTATTTGACAAAACAGGAAATAAATCTGAGATTTTCCTTCTTTGCTTTGGTACTGGGTCTTGCTAAATTGCTGAGGCTTGATTTTACAATCCTCCTGCCTGGGCCTCCTGGAATGCTTTATTACAACAGATGCAAGAGCAGAATAGGTAAAGCTGAAGCCTGAAGGTAAGTTTGCTGACCCTGTCCACTCGTGGGTTTTATCCAATCTCCACTTAAATATTTCGAAACCTAGCCATGAATAAATAAAATATTGGTAAGAGGCCAAGTAATGACGTGTTTTTCTGAACACAATGATTTTGGAAAATTCAGTTTGATGTGAACATTTAATAAGCCCTCACGTGGCAGCATTTGTAATTGCACATTACAGTGTTTTTCCCACTTTTCAGCTGTCTTTAGACCTACAGAATGTAGGGTATCCGTTCTCTGGGCAGTTCCAGTGACACCTGAAGCAAATAATCCCAAAAGAAAACTTTAGACTTCCCTGGATTTAAAAAAAAGGAAAACACTATTAAAAAGTTGATTTTTCAGCTGGGCGTGGTGGTGCTGGTCTGTAATCCCAGCACTTTTGGAGGCTAAAGGCAGGAGGATTGTTGTGAGTTCGAGACCAGCCTGGGCCAGAAGGTGAGTTCAAGGCCAGCCTGAACAGTGAGCCTCTGTCTCAAAAAGACAAAAAAAAAAGCCGATTTTTTTCTCTCTTCGGGAACCTGCGGTCAACCAAAAGGATTAAAGAAACTGACTTTGAGATTCTCAGACACGCTCCCCATCTTCTCTTTCTCTGGCGGCCTGAGACGCAGGCGTAGTGTCACACAATAGTACAGAAGCTCGGGGTTCAGGAGGCGGTCAGAGAAGGGCAGGGGTCGTGACAGAGAGGCCCGGACCCGGCAAAGAGGTCAGGTAATGTGAGGACCCTGACTATGCAGGAGCCCGAGGTCCTCTGTGAGTTGTGCCTCTGATGCGGAGGCGACAAGGGCCATGGGAGAGGGAAGAGGACACGGGCGCCCAGACGGGGCGGAGCGAAGCCGGGCCGCACTCACGAAACGCTGGTAGAAGCGGACCAGCCGCGGCTTCCCGTGGTTGTTGAAAACCAGAATCGCCTGAATCATCTTTGCCCGCCGAGCTGCTCTCTGCACCAGCTGCTCCCAGCAAGCACCTCCTTCCGCCACGGCACGGCCACTTCCGGTTTGTGCCCTCCTAAGAGCGCTCCGGGAAAATTAGCCCGGAGCCGGAAAGGTCCGGCCTAGCTGGCGTCCCAGGGCGGGGAGCGGGCTCTGCCCGCCACAGTGTGGCCCGCCTCCGCCAATCATCCTGCTCAGGCCCAGATCCGGTTGTGTGCCCCTCACCCAGACCGACCGCTGGCCCTAGAATCCAGGCGCATTTAGGGGATCCTTAATGCAAGCCCATTCAAAGGTACGGGCGATGCCAAACTGGAAACGCTCTTGGTCCAGCGCTCTCTCCGACCCAGTGCGGGCGCGCTGGAGCTGTGCAGAGCTACGCAGCGCACTGCTGCGCGGTGCAGAACTGCCCTAGACGGTGACCCGTAACGGCAGATCGGGTTTACAGTGCTAGGGGTTTTAACAAAACGATTGTGGTGTACGAAAAGGGTTAGACTCTAGATTGTACATCTCTGTGTTTTTCAGCAGGGGGAAATGGGAAGCAGTAAGTTATCCCAAAATGAGAAGATGGTTAAATGCTTTGTCTACATGCATGTGAGAAACTCAAAAGTTACTCAAAACCATGCCGTCAAGGATTTATGATGATCCAGGGGAATCTTCCTGAGCTATCTGTTAGGAGCATAAAGTATGTATGGGGACAATGCACTTTGTCTGCATTGAAAATAAATGCACTAAAATGTGACACGGGCATTTGATGGAACAGCAACTAGCAGCGTCGGGGTGTTTGTTTAGCTCACTGGAACCACACTGCCTTGATTCTGGCTCTGCTCATGGCTTGCGCTTCTGGGGTAAGTATCCTCAGCCGCAGAACAGCCATAATACTAGTTTCCTTAACTGCAAAACTGGAAAAGGATCCTAGCACCCCAGGCATTTGCTATAATCACAAAAGGCGTCAGTACTTTTAAGCACTTGGTGCAGTGCCAGGGACATAACCGAGTACTACATATATGATTTTAAAACATCTTTGTGTGATGGAATTACAGATTTTTCTCCAATATATAAATATTGCTTTTGTAGGTAGGGTTTGTGTGTGTGTTCGTTTTTTGGTACCAGGGATCCAACTCACAACCTAGTGCTTGCCAGGCAGGCACTTATGCCTGCTGAACTAAATCCCTGGCCCATGTAGCTAGTTTTTAAAAGTAAAAATCTAAAAGGTAATTGCACTGAAAATTGAGAAAAAAGTTCCAATATATAAGAATATGAAAAACAATGCTAAAACAGTGACAAGACACAAGGAACCAGTCCAATCAACTAATAAAATCTACGATTTTTATTTGTTTAAATTGTTTTATTTTTTATTCATTTTGATAGTTTGAATTGTAACTAAAGGGAGACATAACAAATATAATACTTTTGTCAAAATAATTTTAATATGTGATGTAAGAGACATAATTTTACACTGGGAAGCAATCAGGTAAATACTGTCAAGATAACTGGTTAACAATTTGAAAATAAGCAGTTCTTATCTCACTCGATACCTTGCCATACATTAAAGAGCTAGTAGAATAAAGAAGTATAACATCAAATACTAACAAAAGAAGAAAATGAGATTGAATATCTGAAGAAAATGAGTATTATCTTGGAGGCAATAAAAAAATCACGTCAACAGCTGTATCTATACTACGATTTTAATTTTGTAAAAAAAAAACCTTTTAATGAAAAAATAGTTGTTAAAATATGGCAAATGGTCACATTTAAAAGATAAACTGAAAAACCAAAAAAATAAGACCCCCAGTAGATAAACATGCAAAGAAGCAACAGGAGAAATAGAAACAGGAAATTAAAAAAAGCTTAAAGTCACTCTAAATTGGGGAGAAAGCAAATTAAAATATATTAAAGTACTTTCACTTTATAAAATATAATTTTTAAAAAATGTTTTGATTTATCTAATTCTGGAGAAAGTGGCATGAAAATGGTTCTCTCTTACAGTGCTGGTAAAATTATAACTTAAAACAACCCTTCGGGGAAGCTATTTGGCAATACAAGAATGTTTTTTAATTTTTAATTTCATTAGTACATTTGCAGCTCACGCAGTTTATAATCATCTTGGGGAGTGGTTACATGTACATATTCCAACAAGAATTGTACAAGATTCCTGGATTCCAGTAATCTGACTCCTGAGAATCTATCCCTAAATAATGGAAAAATACAGTGTGTGGTTGAGGACAAGCGGGTTGAAGGGATCATAGCATTCTCAGCATTTTTTGAAAGTTATACTAATTTAAATCCCCAAACATTGGACCACAATAGAACTATTCAGCCTTAAAGTGATGGATGGATAATAGGAAGTAAGGAAGTAGATTTTCTCAAAGGAGAAAGGGACAAGAGAGGGAAGAAGGGAGGAAAGGACAGAGGATGGAAAAGGAATGAAGATGTGCCGTGTATGTGCACTGACTCCACACTGGGAGTGTGAGCATCGTGTACCGCAAACAGGTACTAATAAAAAATGGGGGAGAGGGGCTGGGGATTTAGCTCAGCGGCATAAGTGCCTGCCTTGCAGGCAGTCGTGAGTTCAATCCCTGGTACAGATAAAAAAGAAAAAGACCAAAAAAAAAAAAAAAGGGAGAGAATACAGATCAAAAATCATAAACATCCTTTAAAAAAAACAACCGGTATGAGCTCATTCATGGTGGTGGGATGCCTGTAAATCCCAGCTACACAAGAGGCTGAGGTAGGGGGCTCCCAAGTTCTAAGCAATTTAGCAAGACCCTGAATCAAAAGACCGTGGCTGTGTTAAGAGGATGGTCTTGCCTGCACAAGGCGGTGTGTTCCACCCCCAGTACCACACACAGAAAGGTGGTCATGAAGACAATAGCAGTATGAAGTGATTAACATGAAATGGAGAAGTAATATCTGATTTTGTGTGTAGGCATATTTAAAAGCCAGAATATCAAAAATTATGAATAAAATTATGGGCTTTTTTATTCCTGTCTACAGTGCCAGGGTGAGTCCCAAGTCCCCACACAACCTCTGAGCCACAGCAGCTGTCCAGCTCTCCTGTCCTTGTCCTAGGGAAGAAGATTTGCCTCAGTTTCCCTACCTGCTAGCATGGAGCCCTGCTGTTCCCTCCACTTCTGCCCCAGACCAGGCTTCTGGAAAACGGGCTGGTTGCCTAGAACCTTCAAGCCTTGGCCCCTTCCTTCACCAAATCTGGACAGTGTTGTTGACTGGTTCCCCTCTCCTATTTTTCTCTCCCCACCTCCCATCGCCAATCCCCTGGATAACTGCAGTGGTTTCTCCGTGAGCTCACTGCCTCCTGTTCTCTCGTGTCCAGTGAGCTCTAAAAGAGGCCAGTCAGACACTACCCTCCCTACCAGGCCGCTAGCTTCCTGAAGCCTAACCAGGCCTGAAGGTGTCAAGCCCAACTTGTCATCTCCTCTCAAACACTCCCCACCCTCCTCCACGCTCCAGCTGAATGTCTGTTCCCTTCCTGAAGCCTAAAACCCCAAGCCCTTCTCCTTATCCCAGGATGCCACACCCCCAGCCCTGAGTGGGCTTCCCTGTTTGGAATGGTGGCCTGCACCTCAGTTTACCATGCCCCTTGGCCTGAGTATTTGGACAGCAGGATGCCCACTCTCAGCACCTCTACACCAAAGTCCCTAGGTCCCCTCCTGGTCACCTGCCTCCCTCACCACCCCAAGGCCAAGGTTCCAGCATAACCTGCCTATAAGCCACCCCACTGAGACACAGGACGCCAGGTCGCCAGGTCCCCACATCCTCTGTCTCCTCTGTCTGAGACCTTTCGGTGGACAAAGAAAGCAGAGGACAGCAGAGACGCAGAAGCTGTGCCTCTGACAGCTCTGGATTTGAGTCCTGGTTCTGAATCTCACCCTGCTGGCTGTTTCGCCTCTCGGAGCCCTTTTCTCTTGGTAATGTGCATGGAAACAGAATGGTACAGTAGTAAAAAATGCAGGCTTTGAAATCCGTGTGGGCTTAAATTCTGTGGAGCCTGCATCTTTAGATTCACATGGAAAACCATGTAATAACCACAGGATTGTTGTGATGCTTAAGTAAAGACAGTGAATGAAGTCCTTAGCATGACGACAGCACCCAGAAGAACTCAGTTGTCAGTGTCTGTAATACCTGTGGAAAGTACCTGGCACTGTGTTAGACACATGAGGGGGACTCAGTCATTACTAGTTCATTGTGATCATCCCTTGCCCCCAGATCAGGCAGGATCCACAAGCCAAAGGTGTGCAGATTTCAACCTCCAAGGAGCATCAGGGGTGTGGGCCCACCCCCCAACGAGGCAGCATTCACAGCCAAAGCCAAATACGATTCTCAGCCGGGGGGAATGGTTAGCACTGACCAGCACCCAGTCTCTGTGGAGGAATTTTTTCCTGAAGATGTAATCATTCATAAAAAGTTCTCAAAGTATAAAACAACAACAATGGAGGTGACAGAAAAGACCTACCTGGGACCAGCTGGGCAATAGCCGGAGAGAGCAGAGACAGGACCCCAGGGGGACACGGCTCAGCAGAACTGGTACCATGGGCAGCAGATAAGGAAGAGGAGAGGCCAAGGCACAAAGCAGACGGTGCCACACAGGGCTAGGAAGGGTCTGAGTGGGGAAGGAGAGAGGGGCAAGAAGAAACCCTCTGCATTTAGTTAAGGGTTACCCCGAATCTGCACCAATCCCAGTTCTTCTCCAACGGCCCAGTAAAAATGTCCAGGGAGGCTAAGACTTGCGCCCAAAGAGGACTCCCCTGCCCCACAAGCCAGAGCCCAGGGTCTCTTGGCCAGTGTTGTGGTCTTGGATCTGATGTCAGCTGAGGTCAGTTAATGGGGATTCAGGGTGGTTAGACTTTCCTGCAGGCTGTGTCTAGCTCCAGGGTGAAAGTTGGTGGGGGAAATTTTCAAGGTGGCTACACAAGAGGCAGCAGCCCAGAGGCACACATGACAGCCCACGACGTCAATCGTCCTAGAGAAACACAAAGGAGCAGGGTGACGAGGGTGACATGGTGTAATACACAGAGGTTTCCTGTGTGATTGGACAAACAGGTTCAATCACAGGGTACTGGTGGGGCCCTGGGTACCTATTCTGGCTGCACACCATTACAGCTGACCTGGAGCCAAACTGGCAGCTCCCTGGTTTTCCATAAGGGACAAATTCCTCACTTCCTGCCCCCAGTCTCTGACCAAAGTCATCATCTGCATCATGAAGATGAAAAACCCATTTTTGGTGACTTCTCTGCTGTAAATATTCCATTTGAGGCCTCGACATCAATTTAAATATTTGGGTGAAATATTCTTCAGAAAAATGGCCACAAATGGCTCCAGATCAACTGAGAGCTGTCCCTCATCCTACCACCATGCACAACCGTATGTGTAAAACTCCCAGCAGAGAAAACTCCCCCAGGCCTGCCACACACACAGCGGGCCCTTTCCGCACCCACTCCTCATCCTCTGCTCCATCTCCTTGCTCTCGAGTCTCCATTTTGGCTCCCTGTGAAGACTTTTGGGCCATGATGTTGTCTGTCCAGGATGCTCCTGTCTTTCTGTCACCAGCAAAATTACACTTGGTCACTGTTCCAGCCTCCAGTTTGGCTAATGAATCTGAAAAAAAGATAAGCCAAATGTCCCCGATCCCTGTGGCAGACTAGTGGAGGCTGTTCTGGTGTGTTTGCCTAGGCTTAGGTACAGTCAGTGAGGCCCCAGGGGAACCCCCCAAGAGATTAGACACCAGGACATCCCAAGAACCTAGGAATGGGAGACACCCTGCAGTGTCCAGGCTAATGTCCCTAGGCCACTTGTCAGGGACTTAGGAATCAAGCTCAAGGGGCCACTCTGGGTCCATGGGAGCTAAGCACGCAGGCAGGGGACATCAGGCCCGTATGAGGCCACGCTGCTTACCTATGAAGGGGCTGTCACCTAATGTTTTCAGCCGTACCCGGGCCCCCAGCTCAAGCTCCATCACCTCCATCTCTGCCTCAGGTATCCAGAAGGCCACTGTTTGGGCGGGCGTGAGGCTCTCGGTCAGCTGCAGTAGCTCGGGCTTATTCACCAGCCCCTTCAGCGCCTCAGGTGTGAGCAGGTCGCTGTCCCCCTTGGCTTCCACTTCTGCAGACAAAGCACGGGGCCATAACTGCTGGGATGGCAAGCACTTTTCTGGGGTGCTATAGGAGATAGGTAGGGCTGAGTGTCACGTGCTCACAGCCACCTGTAGGGCAGGACTTGGTACCTGGAACTCTGCAGTGCAGGTTTCAAGGAAATAAAGCATGAAAGCACCTGGCACAGTCTCTGGCACACAAGAGTATTGACATGCTTTTACTGTTCCCCTTTTATAGATGAGAAAACCAAGGCTGAAAGGAGCTAAGTAATTGACTCAAGGTCACATACAAAGGAGAAAGCAAGATTCAAACAACCAGCATATAATTCTGCCCTCCCACAGAGATCACCAGGGCCAGGCAGGGTTTCTCAAGGCTCTCAGCATCTCCCTGACACAAGCAGGCTTTGCTGTAACCAGCAGCAAAGTTGTGGGCCCCACACTCACTGCTGGCCTGCCCTCAGGGAGAAAACCAAATTCTTCACCTCACAAGGACTCGCAGGAGGGTGTGCACGGCCACTCCCAGCATGGTGACCCCAGAGCTTGCCCCACAGGTGCTCTTTCTCCCCAAGCCAATCAACTACGCCCTGCAGAGTAAACCGCACAGACAACTCTCCTTGACTCCTTATAAAGAGGAGCTACTCTCTCCATTTTGGATAAACTTGGCCCTATCTCCATGTATTGATAGGTACAGAGCTGGCTAGGACACTTCTTTGTCCCTTCAATTGGCTTTAAGCAATGTAAATTGGGTGGCTGAGTAGATGATTTTTTAATCTCTAAGGCAAAGAGACAGGTCAGTGTTATCCCGCCCAGTGACTCCCCAAATACCTGGTTGAGCTGGGCAGGATGGAGAGCCGTGCTCCACGCTGTCAGCTGGGACCAAGCCTCAAGAAAGAGGCTGTGACTTCCCAGGGGAAAAGGGTTGCACATCAGACCTGACGCACTGGCCTCTAATTATTAGCTCCTGCCTCAGCTGTGTTATGCAGATCGCTCTCTCTGCATTCCTTGCCCTCTGCTTATGGAAGAGGTGATCTCAGACCCACCTAGCCCAACTCATGGCAGTCACGGATTTCCCGCCACTCTCACTGTGGCTCACCCTGGAGCCACGCCCCTCATGGAGAATTAATAAACCCAGGTTGGGCTTTGGGCGAGGCCTTGGTTCTGGAGAACCACCATTTTGGCTGGACCATGCCTATATATAAATATATATATATAGGTCTCAGAATCTTCTTGCTGAGTGTTGCTCTGAAAGGGGTCGACTGGAATTAACTGATTAGAATTTCAACAACTTTTCCTTAGGATTACCTTCCTAAACTTTCCTAAACCTTCCTGGACCACAACGAGGATGAGAAAGGGTTCTCTATAGCCGAGGAGGTCCCGGTGGGTAGGAACACACTGTGGGATCCCCCAGGCACCTGACCTGTCCACACAGGACCCCTCCACCCTCTCTGCCTGACCAACGGTCAACAAGCCCTCTCCACTGCTGAGCAAGGTAACAGAAGCTGCCGACTTTGCCTTCATGAAACCTTCCCTCCTCTCCTGTCTCAAAGGACAGAATGTCCTTCCTCCTGCCGCAGACCTGTCCTCCACCTGGGCTCTAGGACCCTACACAGACACATTGACGGTGCTGTCGTTTGGGAACCTGTCTCTGGCTCCCCACTCCTTGATCTTTCCTCCGCTCCTTCCTGTATCCTGGCTTTAGCACCCACAGCTCCCCACCCTGCCACCGCCCCCAGCATCTTCCAGGCAGTTGGTCACTGGGCCCCTCTGACGTCCACAGTCCAGAGCTTCCCGAGCCGTGGGCAGTGCCAGCTGCTCACTCTACTGCACCCTGCACCTTCCTCCCTTGGACCTGTCCAGCGGCTCCTGCTCCTGTGACACTTTGAAGCCTGTCTACCTCATGGTCCTGCCTCCTCCAGATGACCCCGCCCACTTCCATACCTTTCCCTCTGCTGCTGCTGCTGATGCCATGTGTCCTGCCGGGCCAGCCCTCTCCCAGAACTTTACCTCCAGGTTCCCCAGGGGAAGGACCAGAGCTCTTCTCCCCAAACCTGCTCCTCTGGCTCCAAGCCCTGTTAAGTGCCCCTGCTCTGCCTTGTATAGCTTCCTGTCACCGAGTCCAGGCCCTATGCCCTCGGTACATTCTTCCTCTCTGAAATACGCTTCCCAGCCCTCGAACACAGCAGGTCCCAGCTCCGGGCTTGGGAGTAAGTGCTGTGCTTCCTGCTCCAGGATGCCCTTGCTGGGACAGAGCCCAGCAGGCTATAGTCCCAGACCTATCCCCTCCTCTACTAGCCGGAGGACATGTCCAGTGCAGTACCCTCAGCACAGGCATGGGCCTAGCCTATGACCCAGATTCACCGAGGGTTCCAGAAATAACAGACCAACTGAAAGCAGGATTGACTGAAACACAGCTCCTCACTCAGTCTAACCCTTCACACACATGGCAGACAGCACAGAGACTGCTCGGCAGCCAAACCGGAAGAGGAATGAGGTGGTGCAGGGCTTGCTACGGTCTACGTGTACTGTCTCCTCCACATACCATTCATAGGCTGACACTTAATCACCAATGCGACAGTATGCCCAGATCCTGCACAAAGCAGTTAAAGCCAAAGTCAGCCTGATATGGTGGTACATGCCTATGATCGCGGCACTTGGGAGGCTGAGGCAGGAGGACTACTGCGAGTTTGAGGTGAGCCTGGACTGCATCACAAGATTCTGTCTCAAGAATCAAACAAACAAAAGGTCCAAAGCCAAGTCTGGGGAGAATTCAGCAAATCAAAAGAGTGGAAAAGGTGAATTCAGCCTTGGGGCCAAGGAAGACCTAAAGGTCCCCTGGCTCAAGTGTGGGGGGCAGGAAGGAGCCCAGACACCAGCATCAAGGCCAATCATGCCCAGAAGTCACTTTTGGGGGCCAAAAAGCCCAAGAGGCAGCACCGCTGAGGGAGGGAGGGAGGCCAGGGGTACCTACTGTAGGATGACATGAGGAAGCCCGTGTTCACCTTCCTGGAGGCACTGAAGTTGGGCTCGGTTTCCTTCCCCTTGGGGTCGAACCTTCGGCGGTGGATGCGGCTGGGCTGTATATACAGCACATAGTAGCGCTCCTGGGTGGGCAGAGACACGATGAGGGGCTGCTTCACTGCCACCCAGCCCTGACACAGACAGACGTGCACACACATGCATATGCACACACACGGTGGCTCACAACCTTACACCCTGCCCAGAATCCCACCTTGGCTCCTAAGGCAAGTTCAGAGGCCAGATGCCCCATTCACACACATGTTCATTCATATGTCACTGGAGCACTGGTCACCCCAGCTGCAGCCACTATGCCAGGAGTCTAGGACCAGGGAAGGCCCAGGAATGGGCCCCGAGTCTCCCACACATCCAGAGACAGTGGGCACTGCCCAGGTGTCACAGGAAGGGTACTGATGGAGCAGGGCAAATCATTCCCAGCCTCTTGAGCCTCAGAGTCCCCTGGCTGGGAACAAGGGGATCCCCTTTTGGGAATGTTGTGGGTCCAGGGCCATGCTGAGGAGCACACACTGTGTGAAACAGGAAGTATCTCTTAACCCCTATTGCGGGCTGCTCTGCTATGAGGAGGTGTAAAAGCAGCTCCCACTGAAGAAGCAAGGACTGCTTCCAGGGGAAGGAGGGTCAGGGCCCAGAGGGCGCAGAGATCCGCAAGTGTGGGAACAAGGTATAAGAGGACACAGAAAAGCCAGGTTCAGCACCACAAGCCCCTGTGCATGTGGAAGCTACTTGGGATGCTGGGCAGCTACGTGGGATCCCAGGCTGGGAAGGCAAGTGAGATGCTGAGCTGGCATTTGGAATTTGGGCTTATCTGGTGGGCAAGAAAGAATCCTGAAAAGCGTGGGGACAGCAGTGAGACCCTTGGTGATATCTTTCTGGAACCAAGCAAGCGCAGGTCACGGATGAGCTCCGGGAGCGGCTGTGAGGGTTTTATCAGGACCCACCTGGCACTGCCTACCGGGGACAGAAGGGCAGCGGGGCTTGAGGCTGGTTGCTGGGTGGGTACCATACTGTTGTCAGGAAGGAAGGGATCAGAGGGGTCAGGAGAGGGGCTGGGCAGGGGCCCCACTTGTGTGAGGGCAGCTGCGGCTGGCCAGCTCCTCGTTAGCATGAGGATGCCACCAGGTTCTTCCAGACAAACTAGATGGGTGTGTCTACTTGGTGGTAGGTGTGTAAGGAGGGAAGGGTGGGCTACAAAAGTCTAGGAGCTTGGAGGAAAAGCTGTTTTCATAGCGGGCAGGACAGAAATCCAGGGTCTGTGCAACATCAGACCTCTGTCCCCTCAAGAGGACATTTGCATGAGCTGAATCACAGAGACCAGTGAGATAGTGCTCAGAGAGACAGGCTGACCAGTGCAGGATGAGGAGTGCCAGGCCTGTCCACAGACAGCTGTGATAAAGAGTATAACCCCAGGACAAAAGGGACATTGACATGGGGACTGAAGGCCCAGGTGGGGCCAGCAGGGCAGATTGCACACTCAGGCCAGGCTGGGTGCAGTGCCCGGTCTTCTCAGCTGTGAACCAGGCCCTCCCCCATGTCTGCTGCTTAGCATGGCCCCTGTCCCCTCCTCACTTGCTCATCCTGGTGTGACCCACTTTCCACCTTCCCTCGGAGCCCCTTAAAGAGAGATGGGATCCACGTCTGGGCACTGGCAGAGCCTGGCACAAGGCGAGGCCTGGTGGATGAGGCTGGAACACCTTGACGGGCTGAGACAACTTGATGGGCCCTATAAACACCACTGCCAAGGCTGCAAACTGACCTTCTTGTCATTGGCATCCACGATGCTGTGCCGAGACACATCTGCAAGCTCTCCCTCTACCAGGACGCCATTTCCCCTGGGGACGAGAGGCACAGAGGGACACTGGTTCCGTGAGGACACAGGAAAGAGCCACCCTTGAAGGTCAGTGGCTCAGGTCAAAGCCTGCACTGGGACAAAGCAGATCTCATTCAAGAGTCTCCTAGTCCCCTGGCCCCCACGAGGCCTGGTACTGAGTGGCACCTCTCTCTGCCTCCTCCACTGAGTCTCTGTCCCCCTAAGAGTCCCAAAGGCTGGACACTGACCAAAGGACAGGGCAAGCTTGTTAAGCTGTCAGACCCTGCTATGGCCCCTGCTTCAGGGATACTGAGTCACCATGACCAAAGTCACTGTCTTAACCACAAAATGGGGAGAAAAGAAGCCTCCTTTCGGCATGCAAGGGTGGTTTGTAAACTATGAAGTACTTACTAAATACAAATAATTTTTTTTTAATTTAAGTAAGTTGGGAGCGTGTCCCTGAGCTGCTATAAATTATCTTCCCTTTTCAATTATTTAAAAATATTCATATTCCCGTTCCCATTCTTTTTAGCAAGTCATAACCCAAGAAAATGACCACTGTCACTTACAGATGGAGAACTTGTGACTCAGATGTTTGGGTAGCCCAAGACCACAGAACCCCGCAGTGAGAGAGACTTGGCCAGGGGAGCCACTTCCCAGTTTTAGTTTTCAAAAAGCAAACCTGAGAATTTCCTTTCTGGGAACCCCAGAAATGCGACAGGGGTGGAGACAGCAGAAGATGACAGTGGAGGAGGTGGGGAGCAGAAGTGAAAGCTCACCTATTTTATTTGCCTCTATACTGGCCGACCTGAATTTTCTTTTTAAAACTACTTAACTGATAAAGATGGTATACACTTGAGGGGCCCAGCCTGCTAACCTCTAAATTGTGTGAGGACTGCAATGTTAAAAGCTGAACAATTTAGCAGGTCGCTGCCACCCAGGCTGGACCCTACAGCCCAGAACCTGTCCACGTTGCACCTCAGTCCACCTCTTTGGTCACTTTTCCCTGCCCAGCCCCTACTTCTGAGGACCACAGGTCACTCTCTGCTTCTCAGTTTCATGTTTTTCCCATCCCACAAGTGAGCTCCTATAGTGTTTTTCTTGAGTCTGGTTTACTTCTCTTAGCGTTGTTTTGTTTTGTTTGCTGTACTGGGAACCCAAATCTTTACGCTGAGTTGCACCCCAACCCTTTTTATTTACTTATTTATGCTAATTTGAGACAGGGTCTTTGCTAAATCACTACATTGCCCTGCCTGGGCTCAAATTTGCAATCCTCCTGACTGGGCGAGGATCACCAGCACGGTTCTGCAGCGTCAGTGATTGTAAATGGAATTCTCCCCACCCCGGAGCTTCCGCACACACCTCCCACCTCCAGCCTCTGCGCCAAGGCCCCGGGGCACAGCAGCAAGCCCAGCAACGAGAGCTGGTGGGGCTCGGAGCACCTCGTGGCTGCGGCCTGTACTCGGGGGCGGCCTCGGCAGCCCCCATGCCCACCCCGACCCCTCTGGGTCCCCACCCCGGGGCCAGCGCGGCTCACCTACCCCTGGTGCGCGGCGGGGTCCCAGGCCCCGGGCAGCCGCTCACAGCGCACCGCCTTGTTCGCGAGCGCGCCGTCCTGGTAGATGCGGCTCATGCTCCAGGTCGCAGGCGCGGGGCCCGAGCTTCCCGGCAACGATCCGGATCCCGATCCCGATCCCGATCCCGATCCCGATCCCGATCCCGATCCCGATCCCGGAAGGGCGTGACCGGCGCTCCCGGGGTGGGGGTGGGGCTTAAAGGGGCCGAGTCCGGTGCGGAGCACGGCGGAGGAGGGACCGAGACTGGGCACAGGCGAGCAGGCCAAGCCCTTCTGTCCTCCTCTCCTTCCCGGTCAGCTAGAGGGAAACTCCTGCACACGCAAAGAGGAAATTGAGGCCCGAGGAGCCCGAAGATCTTTCCTGGGATCACCTCTGGGAGGAGCCTTTCCGGGAGCAGCAGTGGGACTGGGGATCAGCCTTTGGGGTGGATGGGGTGCATGGTCAGCAGTGCGCTCCTCCGAGGCCTGCTGTGTGGGGTCTGCACGTGCCGAACCCCCACTTTGTCCCCGGAAAATGGAGTCAGAGGCAGGGCGTCTAAAAATGCCTAAGCTCCCCACTCCAGGCACAGCTGCTCTCTGCCCTCTTCCCACACAACTACCCAGGTTCTCCCACATGCGCGCGCTCACACACACACACACACACACACACACACACACACACACACACAGGTGCATTCTGCAAGCTCGGGCTTGGCGGTGGAAGGAAAGTCCTGGTTCTTTAGTTGGGCTCTTCGTGCCAGGATTGGGACAGGAAGGCTCGCTCCCACGGGGAGGCCAGGTGTGCAGTCTGGAGGTTGAACATCTGGGAGTCCTAGTGAACGATCATGGTTGGAAGAAACACCCTTGCTCGCACTGGCGCGCGCACACATTTACACACGTACACACCGTCTGCGACTTTCCTGTGTTCTTGGCACTTTCGTTTTCAAGAGCTCATTCCCCAATTAACAAATTGTGTGTGTGTGTGTGTGTGGTTTGTTTTGGGGTTTTGTGTATTTTGTTTTGTTTTTTGAGACAGGGTCTTTCCATGTAGTTCAGACTAGCTTTGAATTTAGAGCAATCCTCCTGTCTCAGCCACCCAAGTGTTCGGTCATGTGCCACCACGCTTGGCAACAATTTTTTAAATTTATGTTTTACCACTGTGTTGGTGTAAAGATGAATGTATTAATGTTGCATATTAAAACATTTTGTTCAGCCTAATTTTTTTCTTCTGCTTATAGAAGAAATTAAAACGTTTTTATGGGTGGGGAGTTTGTGCTGCCCTCTATGGTACTACTGGGCATAGGTGTCTATTTTAGTTTTAATTAATATGAGTTGGGAGTGTGGCCCTGGGGATTGCATGCTCAAAGACCCTGAGGTTGACTCGCTGCACCAAAAGAAGATTTTTTAAAGTAATGAAAGCAAAATAAAATTAAAATTCAGTGGCTCAGTCTCACTGGCCATGTGCCAAGTGATGCCATCTGCAGTTGGAGGCCACCATTTTGGATGACAGCAAAGGGGCAGAACAGTTTCATCCTTGTGGGAAGTTCCATTACTCAGACTATCCTAAATCATCCCTGAGGAAAGGGTTATCTCCAACTTTTTGGGCTCTGCAACTGCACACCCTCAGCATAACCTGAGGACCAGACACCATCAAGACAGAGAACTGGAACAAGAAAAAAAATTATTTTTCTTTTCCATATATATGTGTGTGTGTGTGTGTGTGTGTGTGTGTGTGGTGCTGGGGATCCAATCCGGGATCTTGTGCATGCAAAGCAGAAACTCTATCACTGAGCCACATCTCCAGCCCTATTTTTCTTTTTGAGACAGAGTTTCACTGTGTAGCCCAGGCTGGCCCCAAACCCAAGATGATCCGCCTGCCTTGGCCTCCAGAATGTCAGTGTTATAGGCATGTGCCACCATGCCTGATTTAAGAAAAAAGTATTTTTAAGTTTAATATTTAATTCCTAATAAAGCCAGTCATTGTAGGAGGAGAAATTCAGAATATTGTTGAGCTTTCTTATACCTCGTTTGCATTTATTAATGTCTGTTATATTATAAAGCATGAGGTACACCTGAAGACAGTACCAAGGCTTTGGGGGGAGGGTTATTTTGTTTGTGGCACCGAGGTTCAAACCCAGGACCTTGATTTAGACGAGTATTGACTGAACTAAATCCAGCCCTAAAATCATTTTAAACTCATACCACTTACTATTTGAATTATATAGCCAACTTGCCTGTTTGTTTGTTTGTTTTTTACAATTTTCTTTTTTTCAGAACTGGGTCCTGAAGTCAGGGGCATTTTAGCATAAACTGTATCTCCAACCCTTTCTACTTTTCACTTTGAAACAGTGTCTATGAAGTCCAGGCCAGCTTCAAACTTGCAGTCCTCCTGCCTCAGCCTCCCATATAGCTGAAACTATGGGCATGTGCCATAGGCCTGGCTATAGTTTTTTGTTGTAGTTTTTTAAATATTGTCATTTACAGAAGCAGACTTTGAGCAATAGAAGCTTCAGCTTTGGGCTCCTCTGCCCCATGGGCCACCAGAGGACAGCAGCGAGTGATGGATCCCACGATATGTTAGCTTGGGCCATGTCTTTGTGAGATTTTTATAGCTAAGGCAATTTCACTTCAATCAGTTGAGACCCCTGTGTGGTTTTTGTCCACAGTGCTCCTCTGCCTGTCGGGGATGAGGACGAGCTCAGAGGTGAGGGAGACTGACGTGGGAAGCATTCAACTTGAGGTAGAAGGACGGGCGTACGTGGTTCACAGTCCATTCTGCCTGGACTGAGTGAGGTGTTGCTGACTATCTTGGCTTGGGGACACTTTGGTGCAGGGCACAAGTGGGTGCCATGAAGGGCAAGGCAGAATATGGGAGTGGAAATGTGCTCTTCTGGACCTGGCACCGAGATGCCACAGGTCACAGAGGGAACCAAGGTGTAAAAACTAAGAAGCCAGCTAGGCATCAAACAGGTAAACTTGTAAGTGAAGGATTTGTTTCTCGTTAACCCAAGTTAAAATCAAAATTCTCAGGGCATATCCATCTCTGGCTCTTTTCCTGTCTGCCTGCCGCAGCCTCTCTTTTTCTCTCTGTCTTTTCTCTCTCTCTCTCTCTCTCTCTCTCTCTCTCTCTCTCTCTCTTTCTCTCTCAAGATAGGTGTTATCAGGATTCCTATTTAGGTCACAAATAAAATAGTAAAACAGTCAGGCTTGGTGATGCACATTTAAAATCCCAGCACTAGGAGGCTGAGGCAGGAGGATGGTCTCAAGTTCAAGGCCAGCCTGTGCCACATGATGAATTTGAGGCAGGAAGAATTACATAGCAAGATCCTGTTTTTCAAAAAACAAAAATCACAAAACCCCAGTAAAACAAACAAGGGGTGTGCTTCTGTGTGTGTAATCTTCTGTTTTACCCATCAGATCACATCTTAACTTATCTGACCTGCCTCGTCCTGACAAGGCCTGGTGGCTCCAGAAGAAAGAGTGCGCTAAATTGCCACTGACACAGTGAACTAGCCTGAAGAAAACACCATACACACCAGAGCACAAAAGACACAAACAAAGGAAGTGCTTGAGAGAGAAAGAATGACATAAAATGCAACGCCATGAGGACGAGCTCTCATTCATCACGTTACATCAATAAATGCAAATGGTGTCAGCCAGCTTTGAGAGGAAAATCTATGATGCACCTTGGACCCAACATCCCTTGATGCCACACCAGGGTCTCTTGACCTCAGCTTCCTCCCAGTCTCTCTGCTGAGGCACTGCTGACACAGAACGCCCCACCCCCGAACCTCACCTCGCTGCAGGTCCCAGAGGGGACCAGGGAGAGAAGACACACAGGCCAGGATTATGAAATTAGGTAACTGCCTGTCCTCATGGCAGCTAGGGACACCACTGTGAGTGATGGTGACAGTCACTGGCATGGAGTGACAGGAAGATGACGGAGGTTTTCTTGTATGATTAGTCGAGGGAAGATGGAACTGGGCTGGCAAACAAAGCCAGCTTTTATTAACAGCAGTGAACCTTGACATGTGTTACCCCAGCATTCAGGCGGCCAAGGCAAGAGGATCACTGGGGGTCCGAGGCCAGCCTGGGCTACCTGTCAAGACTGTCTCGAGGCCAGGCATGGTGGCACACTCCTGTAATCCCAGCACTTGGGAGGCCTGAGGCAGGTGGATCGTGGCAAGTTCGAGACCAGCCTGGGCTACAAAGTGAGCCCAAGGTCAGCATGAGTTGCGTACTGAGACCCTGTCTCAAAAAGACAAAAAAATGAAATATGCTTTTGGGGGTGGAGATTTAGCTCAGTGGCATAAGCACCTGCCTGGCAAGTACGAGGTCGTGAGTTCAATCCCCAGCACAGGAAGAAAAAAAAAAAAAAAAAAAGACCGTCTCAAAAGACAAAAATGAAAAAATATCATGACGATGAGTTCAGGGCAGGTAAGGGTCGACACTAGATGTGTGAAAGGCACGGGAGGCTGTAAAATGGCAGATTTTTTTTCCTTTTTGCAGTATTGAAGATTGAACCCTATACCTTCACACGCTGAGTCTTGCTGAGTTACTAGGTTGCCCTGGCTGGGTTTGAATTTGTAATCCTCCTGCCATGTTAGCTTGATTGAAATGCTAGCTTTGAAGGGAACTTCATGACCCAAAGCTTTGGGACTAAGTGCTAGACATTAGGCTCAGCACTGGGCTAGTAATGTGACCGAGCTGCCCGGGAAGAGGGGCAGGGGTTCAAGCCGCTGGGGAGATGAACCTCAAAACCTGGCATCTGAGAACCTCCAACATGAAACCCTGAGTGTGGCCCTTGCATAGAACAGCAAGATAGGGGTGCCAGAGCTTTCTTGACTCTGCATGAGGGTTGTACACAAGGCTCTTGGGCCCTCAGATGCACCCAGCAAGGCCTGCCACTCTGCCTTCTGCAGCCACCAGCAGTGCAAGGGCAGTAAGGGAAGCCAGACATCCCTGGGATGCAGGGTGGGCTGGCAGAAGTGGACACTGCATGGAACTGGAGTCCCAGGTACTAGCGGGTTGGGGATCTGCAACAGCAGAGGTCTGGCAGAGGCCCCACCTGACAGGCCAGGTAGGTGCCATTCCTGGAAGAGGATGCAAGGACAGTGGAGACACCCAGGATGCTGTTGTGACTTGGTGGCCCTGTTAGGGTCAAGGTGAATGGACATCCCATGAGGGGATGATTGAGGTTTTGCTTTTATTTTGTTTGTTTTTAAGACTGGGTCTCACTATGTACTTCAGGCTACCTGTGGTCTCACTATGTAGCCCAGGTTGCCCTTGAACTTGAAGTGAGCCCTCTGTCTTAGCCTCCTGCATGCTGGGATTACAGGCATACATCACCACAGCCAGCATTAAATTTAGTTTTAGATAGTAGCATTGTTTGAAATAGCAGACCATTAAAAGCAATTTAAATGTGCATTCACAGCGTACCTGTCTAAATACTTCATGAAATAACAATTTGATTACAGGCACATTCCTGTAACCCCAACGCTGTGAGTCTAAGGCAGTGGGATTGCAAATTCTAGCCCAGCCTGGGCAATTTAGTGACTTAGCAAGACCCTGTCTCAAAATAAATTTTAAAAAGGCTGAGGATGTGCCTCAGTGCAAAGACCCTGCGTTCAATCTCTAGTACTGTGAAAACAAACTTCATGGAGTCATATTAAAAATGCAGCGTAGATACACACAGCAAAGAGAGGTATGTCTGTGTGCATATGCGTGTGCACACTATCGAAGTATTTCACCACTTGGTGACAACAGCAAGAATAGTACAATGACTCGGCCGTCACTGCTTTAAACACAGTATTAAGGCTTCTGCTCTGCCGGGAACTGTCCTAGGTGCTGGCGACCTGGAAGTGAACCACACAGTTCTGGTCCCGGCTACCGTGATGCCAACATCCTTCAGGGACAATGAACAAAGGAGCCCATTGCAGGTAGAGGTGAACATATGAAGGAAGTTTGTGAGAGACTGGGTGCAGGGGCTGCCCTAGAGCCCCTGTGTCCAAGATGACAGTCCCCAAAGCAGTAAGGAGCTTAGAGGGGTGAGGGGTCCCATGGTGGCCATTCCTGGTACAGCAGTGACCTATAGGGGAGGGCAGTGCAGGGCAGGCCTAAGCGGTGAGCAGGCTTAGAATCCACACTTTATTCTAAAGCTATGTTCTCAGCGTGTAACATGAGGTCTGCAGCCAGGTATGGCAGCACAGGCCTATAATCCCAGCACCGAGGAGGCTGAGGCAGGTGGATTGCCAACCTGGGCTACCTAGTGAGTTCAAGGCCACTCTGGACTACATAACAAGCTCCTGTCTCAAAAAGAGGAAAAAAAACACCTATACTTTTTTTTTTAAAGCAATGGGTCTGTCTACGTACATCTGCCTCTCTTTCTCTAACATGTGTGCTTATGTACATATATTGTATTTCTGAGAGGAGAAAGGAGGCCCTGGCAGTGGAGACTCTCTCAGGGGACTGGGGCCCAGGACAGGAAGAACAAGTGTTTCACACAGCAATGTTTTTTTTGATATTTTTACCACGTACACGAGTTACAGTTTCAATTAAAAACTAGTTAATGTTTTAAACTGTGAAAGCATCTTAATATTCAGTCTTGGCTGTAATCGGAGAAATGCAAACAAAAATATCAGGGAAATAAGGTTTTTAGGAGGGATTTAAACACTCATAAAGCTCATCGTTGCTTAGAAAAAAATGGAGCCATGTGAAGTCCACATATTTTATCTATGGGGCTGAGAGGTGGTAGCCTTTATCTGAGGCTAGTGTGACAGTTTTTAATCAAAGGCCCTAACTTTTTTGGTAGATCTCTACTTCAGTCATCCATGTCCATGAATTTCACCCCGGAAAAGCACTGGACAGGTACAAAGGTTAAGCTAGATGGATGTTCATTCCAATAGGATAACATCAAAGAAGAAATGGAAACTATTTTCTTATTTGCACAGTGGGAGACTGAACCCAGGGTGTCAGGCACGCTAACAACCTACTGAACTCTATGCCCAGCCCTATAGAAACAATTCAAATTCTAATTGTCATTCATTTAAATAAACTAAGATAAATCCTACAACAAAATTCTGTAGCCTCTATATCTTAGAGGCTGTTAAGGAATATTTAATACAAAAAACTTCCCGATTTATTGTCAGGCAAAACACAGTTAAGGAGAAAATGTTCATATTCCAGGTGCATGTGTATGAAGACTGCAAAAGTATTAACAGTAGTTAACTCTCAGCAGCACAGCACCTGTGTAGCAAGTGTGAAACCCTGGGTTCTATTCCTGGTAGAGAGAGGCGGGGGACAATAGTTAATAAATCACAGTTGATGCATAGTCTATTTGTTTATAGTGAATTTTAAAAGTGATTTTTAAACCTGGGCGTGGTGGCATATGTCTGTAATCCTAGCATTTGGGAAGCTGTGACAGGAGGATGACTGTGACTTTAAGGCCATCCTGAGCTACATAGGGAGTTTAAAGCCAGCTTGGACTACACAGAGAGACCCTGACTCAAAAAATCAAAAAAGACTGGGAGGCTGAGGCAGGAGGGTCACCATGAGTTTGAGGTCATTCTGGGCTACATAATGAGTTAAAAGCCAATCTGAACTGCATCGTGAGACAGTGTCTCAAAAACAAAAAAAGAGAATGATTTGGGGATGACAATGAGCAGAGTACTTGCCCTGGTTGATGTGTTTTGACATTTTGTTGTAGGTTTTTTCTTTTTTCTTCTTCTTTTTATCCTTGAAATAAAGTGGATTTCAAACAAATAAAAAACTGAAACAACCCTCCCCCAAAAGAGTAACATCTTATTCCCCCCGCCACACACACACCCTGCCCTGCTGTTCTCCACAGTGGTTGCCCTGTGTCTTAGTTACTTTTCTCATTGTTGAGAAAAAATGCCCAACACTAAAGTTAAGGGAGGAAAGGTTTACTTGGCCACAGTTTGTAGAGGTTTCAGCCCATCACTGGCAGGGCAGACAGGCCTTGCGAAGGAGAAACTGTTCCTGGCGGCAGAAGGTAGCAAAGCAAACAATTGACAGCCACAGCTCTTTCTATCCCTTACATTTTAATCCGGGGTACTTGGGTGGGCAGCACTCACACCATTGCAACATATCAGTTCCATGTCACAAACCTGAGAGCTAGCCACCTCTGAAAAAGCCACACTTATGAGTACATGAAGTTTTGAGGGGACAGCCATACACAAGCCGCAACACACCACTTTACAAGCACGTTCCCACCTGCCGTGCATACGGGCTCTGATTCCCCCCATCTGAACACACAGACTGACATACACAGACCCTGAGACCTAAACTGTGTGCATGAGAAAGAGGTGGCCACAGTGGACAGGCAATAGGGCCCACAGGGCCAGCACCCCAACCACCCACCCAGCCACCCTGCCCACTGTCTGTGGGTCACTGCAAGGCCTTTAGTGTTGACGTGTTATCTTTTTTTTTTTTTCTTGGTACCGGGGATCAAGCTCACAACCTTGCGCTTGACAGGCAAGTGCTTACACCACTGAGCTACATTCCCAGCTGATGTGTTATCTTTTTTTTTTTTTTTCATTGCTAACTGCTTCTCATGTTTTCCACCAATTTGTCTTTCTGTTCAGAACTAAATACATCCCTGGAAGGTTATAAAAAACATTTTGTCACATTTTTTTAAAAAACAGATACTCTGCTTGCAAAGATTCCTTAGCTTTTTATTCTGGCTCACTGCTCTCTGTGAGGCACCATGCTGTTTTAATTTTTGTAGTTCAAGGAGACAATCCGGTGACCAACAGGGTGTGTTCCCTCTCAAGTCTCTTGTCCATTCAACCTTGAATTTTCCTCTTGAACTTGTTTTTCTAGGTGAAACTATTTGGAATGGATCAGATCCCCTCAAGGGACAGTCAACCTTCAGTACCTACCTATTTACCCAAAAATAAGACCAGGTTTTATATTAACTTTTGATCCAAAAGACTCAATAAGGCCTATTTTCAGGGGGTGTTTTTGTGCATGAACAACAATCTATATTTATTCATTTATGTACAATAATCTACATTTATCAAATACAGTCTTATTGTCTTCCTCTGGAGCATCATCATAGCTTTTTGAACCCCAAATTCCAGCCTGAATTTCTTTCGACTTCATTTCCTGTAGGACCATTGGCCCCAATCTCTCGTCTCCAGCACTAAAGCTCGCCTTCGATGAGCACTGCTTGTCCACATGGCCTGCTCTCAGTGCACTGTTACAACATATGACATCTTGATTCATGAAGCTCATATTAGACACAGCCACATTTGATAGTTATCAAGTGTTCATGTTATGCATGCACCATGTTTGTACTCTGGTCATGCAGCAATGAGTCTCAAATTTGTCTGTTTACATAGGTGTTTAACTCTCTCCAAAGGAGCCTGCTTAGGTGTTTACAAATACTTAGTCATAATTTATATTATCATTTATTATATTTATGTACATAATATTTACATTTATTATTATTATTTGGTACTGGGGATCAAACTCATGACCTTGTGCTTGCCAAGCAGGTGCTTTTGTCACTGACTGAGCTAAACCTCCAGCCCATTATTTACATTTAATTATATATGGATATTATTGTTTTATAATTAAATATATCTATCGTGTGTTGTAGTAGGCTTTATTGTTTTTTTGAGACAGGATCCCGCTATGTAGTCCTAGCTGTCCTTGAACTCATTGTGTAGCCCAGGCTGGCCTTGAACTTGTGACAATCCTCCTGCCTCAGTCTCCTCAATGCTGGGATTACAAGCATAGGCTACCATGCCTGCCTACAATAGATGTATTAAATGTGTCTGGTCTGATAATCTTAACTGATTGAGAGCATCCTGAAAAATCATGCTAGGGCTTAATTTCCTAGGGAAAATACAGTAGAACTTTGTTTTCATTTTTTTGAAACAGAGTCTCTTCTCCTTGTCCTAGCTAGATTCACACTCACAGCAATCCTCTTGCCTCAGCCTCCTGAGTGCTAGGACTACAGGTGTGTGCCACCACATCTGGCTAAAACATATTTTATTTTTTGTGGTGCCAGAGCCTCCTACCTGGTGCACAAGCACCCTATTGCTGAGCCACCCTCTGGGCCTGTGGTAGGATATCTTGATGCTGGGCCTCCAGACAGGTCTCCACCCTGAAGGAGCCTCCATCCTGAGGCAGTCAGAGTGATAGTAACTCACACTTGACCGACGGAGGCAGGGGCCCACAAGAGTGCCTGTCCTCTTTCACCGTCATGCCTGCCGCCCACTCCAGTGACGTTGTCTCGCCCGCAGCCCTGGAAAAACTTGCCTTTTTCCAGCAAAGAGTTAAACCTGCCTTTTCACCAGACCAGAGCCTCTTTGAGGCCCAGTTCTGTTGAGGGAGAGCAGCTGAAGTTACAGAAGCGTCCTGCCCTCTGGACTCCTGTTATCACAGCAGCTACTGCAAGCCACAGAGCTTGAGAAAGCAATCGCTCTTATGTTGTGAATGTCTTTTTGAGACAGGGTCTCGCTATGTAGTTCAGGCTGGCCTTGAACTCACTATGAAGCCCAGCCTGTCCTGAACTCATGATGGTCCTCCTGCCTCAGCCTCCCAAGTGTTGAGATTACAGGCATGAACCACTATGCCTGACCCCTTGTTTCTTTTTTATTTTTGTCATGATAACAAGTTTTCAAAATGCAGCTCAACAGTATCTGGGATGTGAAGAAAGCATTGAGCTTTTATTTCTTCTGGTCTTTCCAAGTCTTGTTCCCAGCCGTGCAAGAAGAAAGTTACCGTGAAACATGGTCCAGGCCAATGCCTTCGCACAGGGCTCCATCTCGAGGGGAAAGGGGCAGCTGTCTGTCCCTTGTGCCAGCCGGCTCCCAGCGCTGTCGGGGAAGGCACATGGGTCTTGAGGTCCCGGGCCTAGGGTGACCCAGTCTGGGGTGTTCAGGGGTGCACTCGCACGGCCTTCTCTGAGCCCAGGGTGCTGCCCTCTGGCAGCTCCACAGCACTCGCAGCCCATCAGGCTCCGGTGCACCCACGGGGCCTCACAGAGCCCCAAGAAGGTGAGCCAGGGTTCACACTGACCAACCTGCCAGTGCTGCACCTAGCTCCATGACCCGCAGAGTAGCAGGGCTTCCTCTGGGACTGCCTTCTCTAGGGACCCCCACTCCCACCCCGGCATCCTCCTGGGGCTGTCATGGGCTTCCAGTTCCCTGACCCTGTCCTGCCCTTGGGTCTTCCCACTGTCCAGGGCCTGAAACGGGCCTCATGTCCTTCTTCTGGGACCGGGAGCTGGGAGGGCTGCCGTGTCCACTCGAGGTACCAAATCCCACACGTGGTGGAAATGCTGAGTGTGTGTGGGGGGGGTGTGTCCCAGATGCACACAGGACCGAAAGGAAAGCACTTAGGAGTCCGCAGCTGTCCCTCAAGGCCGGTGTGGTGATGCATAATTGTATTATGTACGTCAGAGGCTGGATATTAATTCCTACTTTCCTCGACTTTCAACCATCTCCAGTTTCACCATCTCCAATTTTAGATCCTTCTAAGAGAAAAAAAGAACAGGCTGCCAATGCAATTATGAACAATATGATCTTATTTAGAATTCTGATTTGAGCTTATGGCAAAACTCCCTTCAGACTCATTTAAACATACAGTTGTATTATAGACCACGTGTGTGTGTGTGTGTGTGTGTGTGTGTGTGTGTGTGTGTGTGTGTAAAAAGGAGAATTGAAGGGAAACAAATCGGAAGGTATTGCTAAAAGCTCTTTATAGAGGACACTGATGTGGAGACAGTCTTGTGAATTGCTCTTCAGCTCTGTCAGTACGACAGCGTCGGTCCACACAGCACTGTCACCATACATCAGTGTTGTTGACGCAGAATTTCTTAACCCAGTGTCACACCTCTGCTTCTAAAGTTTTCTCTCACAATGTTGATGCCCATTCTGCAGGTGTTTATGTGTTATCTCCTGGATCTTTTTAATTTTTCTTTTTTTTGAGACATAGTCTCCTTATGTGCTTCAGGCTGGCCTCAAACTCGTGGAGATCATTCTGTCTCGGCCTCCCAAGTGCTAAAATTACAGATGTGCACCACCACACCTGGAATTTTTTAAATTCCATAGATGGTGTTAATAGAAGGTGTTTGGACCAGGTTGGCACGTGAGCAGATAGCAGCAGCCAGTCATGGCTGCAGCCGGACCAATAGCAAGTGTCAGTGATACTTACTGCAACAAAACTGCCTCTGTTTCAAAGAAATGCACACCTTTGCAACCAGAGTCCAGTAAACTTTATTTTTTTATTTTTGAGAAAGGGTCTCACTGTGTAATTCAGGTGGGCCTTGGACTCACTGTGTAGCCCAGGCTGGTCTCAAACTCACAGCAATACTCCTGTCTCGGCCACCAGAGTGCTGGGATTATAAGTATGTACCACCATGCCCAACTTCCAATAAATTTTAATATTTGTCTTTTTCCACAGCAATGCTTCTGCCTCTGGGCAGATAGACACTTCAAGTCACACAGAAAAAGTCCTGTACTTGGAAACACTGGTACTTTCTGAGCTATCAATCCTATTGCATAGATGCTTCCAGAAAAGAAATCTTTGAAAATAAACCTTGGCCATGATTCTGCTATTTCTTTGGACAGAGTCCTAAAAGAGGGCTTTGATTCTTAAAAATAAGGCTGAATGCTCTTTTTGTGACTATAAATGCTAGTTACTGGATCAGATATGAGGTAGGAGCATATTTGCATACACGTGAACACACACACACATTTGCACACACTAAATGACCACACAGGAGACCAGAAAGTGTTCTTGGTGGTCCAGAACTGATCAGGAGCTACTCAAAGACAAGGCCAGGAGGCCAGGAGAAGGAGGAAACCACAGCAGAACCACATGCAAGGGAAGCCTGCTCCAGAGGCCATGCGTGCCCAGGCTCTGAGCACACAGATGGAGACATGGGAATGAACAGTGGCTTTGGGGAAATTCTGAGGGGCTCACAGAGCCCATAGCAGGAGGATGGGACTTGCTTCTGCTTTTGGAGGAGCCTGTCTGCAGTCAGAAGGATACTCCAGCTCATTAAGTGTCCTTGGGACTATTGCCCTCAGGAGCATGTAGGAGCTGAATAGCAAACCAGAGGCCTGGGCATAGCTCAGTGGTGCAGCACTCGCCTAGCATGTGTGAAGCCCTGGCTTCCAACCTCAGACTCAGAAGAACAAAAGCTATGGGTTAATCCAGACAGCAGCATCCCAGGCCTCTACCAAAATAACTGCATTCAAAATGTAACAAAGCTGGGTGTGGTGGCACACACCTGTCACCCCAGCACTCTGGAGGCTGAGGCAGGAGGAATTCAAGGCCAGCCTGGATTACATAGTGAGACCTTGCTTGAAAAATAAAATTAAATTAAAAAATAAAAGGAGAGAGAGGGGACAAAACGGAAAAGGAAGAAAGCTGGGCACAGTAGTGCACACCTGTAATCCCAGCACTCAGAAGGCTGAGGTAGGAGGATCATTGTGAGTTCAAGACCAGCCGGGGTTACAAAGTGAGTGCAAGGCCAGCCTGAGCTGCATAATGAGGCCCTGTCTCAAAAAATAAAAAGCAAAAAGGACGAAGATGTGTTCTGTACGTGCACTGGCTCCATACAAGGTGGTGAACAGTACGTACTGCACACAGGTACTGATGAAAAAAATTGAAATAATAAAAATTTCTACATGGGAATATCTAGTTATTTCAGCTTGGAAGATGGAAAGAAGAGAAGCAATAAAGGAGGAAAGAAAAAGATTCTTATTAAAAAAATATATATATATATAATTTCTAAACATTTATATTAAACATTTCAGGGCAAGTCCAAAACAAGAAGATCACAAATTCAAGTCCAGTCTGGGAAACTTAGCAATCATTGAGACCTTGTTTTCTTTTTTAAAAAATTTGTTTTTGTTTTTTGTTTTTTGAGAAAGGGTCTCACTATGTAGTTCTGGGTAGCCTTGAACTCACTGCATAGCTAAACCTTCCCTTGACCTGTGATGATTCTCTTGCCTCAGCCTCCTGAATGCTGGGGTTACAAGGATGCACCACTATACTCAACCTAAAAAAAAACTTTTTGAAGGCCTAAGGACACAGCTTAGTGGAAAGGCCCTGTGTTCAATCCCTATCATGCAAATAAATAAATAAATTTCACGGCAGAAAAGTTCCTTAAAAAATGAATTTATGGCCAGGGATATAACTCAGCAGCACAGTGTCTGCCTGGCAAGCACAAAGTTTGATTCCTGGCAAAGGAAAAAAAATGAGATTATATCTAAGCATCGCTTAGGAGGCCACAAAGAAATAGAAAATCACAGGGACAGCAGCAAGACAATAAATATATTTGCAGGTGACAAGAGATACAGTGGCTCAAGGAAGCCAAACCCTGGAGCAAAAACCCTGTGAAGGGTAACATAGGACAGACACACTCAGGAAAAACTTCTAAACACTGAGTTTTTTAAAGTTTAAGAACACAGTAGTAAAAACAAACAAACAAACACAGTAGGAGTCAGGTGTGGTGTCGCATGTCTGTAATCCCAGCACTTGGGAGGCTGAGGCAGGAGGATCTCTGCAAATTCAAGCTACATAGCAAGACTCTGTATCAAAACAAAACAAAACAAAGCATGACAGCAGGAATGAGTTGGATGTGGGGGACCACTGGGGGTGAACCCAGGGCCTTGCACATACCAGGCAAGTGCTCTACCACAGAGCCACCCCCCAGCCCCAAGCATTGGGAGCTAACATTGAGTAAGTCTCACAAAAAATAGATCAAAGAGACAATGAGATGGAAAACAGAAGAGAAAATAGAAAGTAGAATCAATGCAGGAGGTCCAATGGTCAAAATATAAGTAGTTCAGAAAGAGAAAACAGCAGAAATGAAGTTAATTATTTCCAAAACAATTTAATTTGGTACAATTTTCCAGAATTTTTCCCACAATGCAGTCCTGCCGTGAATTATTTTGCACAGTTAAGAACGGTTGTTCAGCTACCCATTATCTCCTTTGCTGGTTTACTCACGAACCGTCTGGTTCGTGCTGGTAAACTCACAAATCCACCATCCAAACAGCCAGTAACATCTGTGAGCTCTTGACCCACCCAGTTCCAAACCTGATGGGCAGGGATGGCACATACCTGGAATCATAGCTACTCCAGAGGCTGAGGCAGGAGGACTACAAATTTGAGGCCAGCCTGGGGCAACCTAGTGAAACCCTGTCTCAAAAGAAAATAGGGCTGGGGATGTAGCTTAGTGGTAGAGGGCTAGAGTACCTGCCTTGCAAGTCTGAGAGCCTGGGTTCAACTCCAGTAAGACCAGTCAATGCAGTCACCTAACTCACTTTTATACTTACCATGTCTTTGTTTTTTAAAATAGTTTTATAACATATAACATAAGATAGTTTTACAGTATATAACATATCTTAACAATGTATTGTTTTCTTTTACTTGGTTTAGAATCTTATAAAAAGCTTCTGTGTGGTAGTCAGAAACATGCTTTTCTTTCACTCTTTAAAATCCTCTCCAGATTTATACCTGTGGTCACCTGGCCCTTTGGTTCATTTGTTTTCAGAACTACAATATTCCCCTGTGTAAGCTAGTGTGGTGACACATGCCTATAATCCCAGCACTTAGGAGGCTGAGGCAGGAGGATTGTGGAGAGTTTGAGACCAACCTGGGCTACACAGTGAGATCAAGGTCAGCCTGAACTACATAGTGAGACCCTGCTCAAGGAAAGAAAAATTATATTTATTTTATTTATTTCACTGTGAAAACATACCTGCTTATTCATTCATTATCCTATTTGCTTGAGAAAGTGTGTGTGTGTGTATGTGTGTGTGTCTTGATGATGGAAGGGTTCAGCCTGCATCCTGTACGGTGGAAGATAACACCAGATGACTAAAAGTGAAAAATCAAGAAGCTGCAATTTGTGCATATTACGCAGAGTTAAAGGAGTAAATGTGCAGAGAAGCAGCCAGAGAGTGGTTTCTGTCAGGGACAGAGATGACTGGGGGATGCAGGCACCGATGTTTCTCATAGCATGATTTATGCAAATATTTTTACTCTCCCCTGCCACTCCAGTACTGGGGATTGAACCCAGGGCCTTCACACTGAGTGACATCCGTAGCCCTCTTTATATTTTGTTTTGAGACAAGATCACGCACGCTAAATTGCTGAATTGCTCAGGGTGGACTAGCACTTGCCATCCTCCTGCCATAGGCACGGCGTGCTGGGATTAGAAACCGGCATCCCCATGCCTGGCTCTGTTTTTATCTTCTGCCAAATATGGTATAACATTAATTAAAGTGAAAAGTTGTATCAGTCAGGGTTTACTAGAGAAACATAACACAAGGTATACAAATGTATAAGAAGTTACAAGATTGGCTTGCCATGGTCAGCCACAGAGTCCAGTGAGGAAGCATAAGGAGGGTGGGTGTCTGCGGGCTGGAGGCTGAGGGCTCCAGCCCAAGGTGTGCAGCTCACTGCAGTGTCCCTTACAAGTCCAGACAGAACAGTCTAGGAGGGAAGGTTGAAGAGTCCCAGGAGAAAGCCAAGCAGTCTGTGCCAGAAGCTGGGGGACAAGGTCTCAGCTCAAGGAGGAGACTGAGCTCCAGCAGGCAGTAGGTCTCCTCATTTGTCTTTTATTGTATGCAGGTGCTCCCCTGGGGTGAGTGCAGCCCTCAGCCATCTGTGTGCCTTCCCCTTTCACAGGCTGAGGATGTTACAAAGTAAGGATCCTGGATCCCTGCTGAGTCTCTTAGTTACATTTCTAAACTTCTCAAGTTGACACAATATATCAGCCATCCCAGGTAACCACCAGAATGAGGCAAGTAGTATGTATACCTTTGAAAACATCAATGAGAAAACATAGAACAAAGGCAATGTGATCAGTTCAACAAATGACAGAAAAATAAACAGGAAAAACAATTTTTTTTGAGACAGTCTCCCTATGCAGTTCAGGCTGGCCTTGAGCTCACTTTGTAGCCCAGGATGGTCTTGAACTTGCAACCATCCTCCTGCCTCAGCCTCCTAAGTGCTGGGATTACAGGAGTGCTGTCACCATACCCAGCTAAGAAAAACAATTCGTCAAGGAAAAACAATTAGAGTCCAGCTGTGGTTGCACATGCCTGGCATCCCATCCCTTGGGAGGCGGAGGCAGGAAAGAGCATCACTACCAGTTTGAGGTCAGCCTGAGCTATATAGTGAGTTCAAGCCCAGCCTGAACTACATAGTGAGACTCTGTCTCAAAAAAAAAAAAAAAAAAAAAAAAAAAAAGTAATAAAAAAGATACACTTATTTCTTAATATTTACAGGTCTAGGGGCTGGGGATTTAGCTCAGTGGCATAAGTGCCTGCCTTGCAAGCAGACAGTCGTGAGTTCGATCCCTGGTACCGCTAAAAAGGAAAAAGACAAACAAACAAATATTTACAGGTCTGAAAGCTAGGTAACAGGTGGTATAGGCAGAGCTGCCTTCTTCCTCCAGGACAGAGTCTGTTTTCCTGCCTTTTCCAACATCCTTGGGCTCACCATCCTGCCAAGGGGTAAGGAGCTTTCAGACAGGCAGGAGAAAGAACAGATTGTATCAAAAGAGCAAAGCTGAGTCTGACACCAGCTCTTCCAGAGCATCCTCAGTTACTGAACTCAGTGGAGACTTATGCTCAGACTATTAAAGGAAAAGAATTTTAAAACAACATTTTACATCTTGTAAAACTTTCGCTCAAATCTGACACCATAAAAAAAATCGTATTAGGCACTACAGAGCTGAGAGGCTTACCAGAGAAAGACCCACATGAAATACTTTGCATAAAGAACTTAAAGAAAAGGCAGATCTCACAGGTGATAATAAGATGCCTGAGTGTTAAAAGTGATCACTCTTGTCTACAACTCTGTGGTGCAATTAAAAGGGAAATACATCTCTATCAGGAGAGGGTTGGGCTGTAGCCTTCTAAAGGGGAGCTATAGATATTATTTTTAGAAAATAGAAAAAAATCAAACTAAAAGTTGACAGAAACACTACCAGTTACATTAGTAAGTAATTTTTCTTTCTCTACTGAAGATTGAACCCATGGCCTTTGCACTGAGCTAGATCCCCAGCCCTCTTTAAATTTTTACTTTGAGACAGGATCTCACTAAATTGGTTAATCTGGACTACATACTTAACTTAATTCTACAGATAACTTTTACTACAGTCCAGATCTCAAACAACAAGGCAAAACTTGACCTTCAAGCTCCACAGAGACCTTGCTATGGTTGTTCATATTTTAAATAACACTTACAATTCTGAGACAGACAAATCTACACAAGGTAAAGCTACCTGCCCCCCCCCCCCCGCCATGGGCCACACTCAAATTCATCAGAAGACGTCAGACAAAATCTCCCATCCTGGCATTCTTCGAGACCTTACTCCAGGGCTGTTAGGCTATCCTGGCCACCGGAGAGTGGCCGGGCCATCCTGACTTGTAGCCCTTACAGGTCACTGCCAAAAGACCTTACTCCAGGGCTATTAGGCTATCCTGGCCACCAGAGAGTGGCCTGGCCATCCTAACTTGTAACCCTCACAGGTCACAGGGGCCAACCGCCTTGGTGGATATCTGTCTCAGAATCCAAATCACATTAAAACTCTCAAGGTAAGACATTCTCTATATTCGTGGACATAAGAGGCCACATATACAGAGTTCTTACTGAGTTTTCAGGCTAATAAATCCTCAATGTCTCACAGAGTATTAAAGGTCAACCTATGCCAGTTACAAACAGGGCCTATTTTTATACAGGTCCCAGTCCTAAATCTTAAAATGCTTTTATTCCCTTTTAAACTGCCTTCCCGGTTTCACATCACTCAGGCCCTAGATCTAACCATCCTTTTGGTACTCATCTCTGCCTTACGACTCACAGGTTGTCATGTTTTGTTGTCTACTTTGATGCTTAATTTCTTACATTCTATTAATGATCATTTCTATAGCAGGACTCTCTGACAGGATTGCCTACAGACTCCAACGTCATATATACCAGAGACAAGCCTTACCTACCTACCTTTTAACTTTTATGCTTTCATATGGGGGAGTAAGCACCTCTCATAACTTCACTCCTCCTAATCCCATGTTTAATTTTTCAGAATTCTGCCTTGCCACCTCAACGTCATCCTGATAGAATAACAGGTCTAAATCAAAGACACCTTTCCCTCTACCTCACTTGGGTCCATAAATATGACAGTGCCATGTCTCCTCATAACATCTTGTCTCTTTGTTTTTTTCAGTCTAACATACATGCATTCACCAGTGAAGTTGTCCTGGCTAAAACTTCTGGCACCAGCTTCTACCTAGACATCAACCGTCATCCCGTCGACTCCCCTAGACCCCAATACAGCGCCCTCAGCCAGCAGGAAGTAGTTACAGAAAGAAATCTTCGCCCCTTTTCCTAATAATCATAGGACGGGATATGAAAGGGTTGCTGGCCCAGACCGGACACTATAGCCAGAAAAAGCCTCAGCCAGAATTAGGGAGCTCCTGCCTCCTCTGCCCCTAGAGATTTACCCGTAACCCTATACCCCCACCCTTGAAAATTACCTCTGGCGCCAAACTAAGACCAATGGGCTACCTGTGCATCCCTAATACCCCCTAGGTTCCACCCCAGGCCGAGGCTACTTATGTGCCTCACTCCACGTGTTCCAGAGAGTGTTCCAGGGAGAGATCGCAGGCCCCAGGGTGGAGATGCTGCACCCTGGGGGGTTGGGGGGGTCTTTCCCCGCATTCCCAAAATAAAGGTTACTTATATTTTATACTTCTTATCTTTTCAGCCACCACGCCTGCCAGTCCTTCCTCCTCTTCCTCCCCTTGTGATCCTCCTGCCTCAGCCTCCCAGAGTGCTGGGATATAGTCGTGTGCTACCATGTCTAACAAAGTAATTTTAAAAGATCTAATTTCCTCCATTTAAAGATAATAAGTCAGGCAAGGTGGCACACCTGGAATCCCAGCACTCCAGAGGCTAGAGGATCATCGCAAGTGCGTGGCCAGCCTGGGCTACACAGTGAGACTATCTAAGACGGTAAAAACCAAACAAAGAGATGAGGTGGAGGCTGCCGGTGGATGTCAGTGATAGAGCACAGGCTTAGCGTGCTCGAGGCCCTGGATTCAATCAACAGCACCAAATAAATAAATGAATTTAAAACAAAGATAGTTCTTTGTGGTTGAGAACATAGCTCACTGGTAGGGGGCCTCCTGGGTTCAACCCCCGGCACCTCCATCACCCACCTCATCAAGAAAAGACAAGACAAGACTAGGGACAGAATTAGATTTCCAGAAATCCACACACTATTTATATGAAAGCTGCCCAAAACACAAGGTCACTCATGTGTTGGAAGAAAAAAGATGGAAAGTAAGGAAGGTATCTAACTGCATAAATAGTCCACAAAATGGTCTTTTTTTTTTTTTTTTTTGGCAGGGTCTCACTATCCAGTTCAGGCTGGCCTTGAACTCTTGATCCTACTGCCTCAGCCTCCCCAGTGCTAGGATAACAATTGTGCCCCATGCCTGGACATTCTTTATTTTTTAAAATATCTGAATGCATTGTTCTCTGTTATTAGCATCCATTAGCTCTGCAGAATGGGGCTTTCACCATGGTGCATTCACACGTGCATATCACATACTTCCATCACCTCCTCCTCCTCCTCATTACTCCTTTTCTTTTCCTTCCTCCTCCCAAACAAATCTTTTTTGTTGTTGTTCTGGTTTTGTTTTGTTTTGTTTTGTTTTAGACAGCATCTTTCTCACAGCAATCCTCCAGCTTCAGCCGTCCTGGTGCTGGGATTACAGGTGTGCACTACCATGCCATGCTCCTGAGCAAATGTATGAGCTGTTTTTCTAAACTAAAACCTCAGTATTAACTGCAGTGTTGGCACTTTACAATAAGCAGGTTTAGGGTTGCAGTTTGGTCCTCGTCTCCACAGGTTCATCACCACTGGCCTGGAAGGACTTAGGATACAGACTCAGGATTTTCTCAGATCAAAGTCCAAGGCACAGGGGTAGGCAAATGTCAGACACAGAAACTGTATGCATTGGAGACATCATTTACATCTCACTGGGTGTGGTGATACATGCCCATGATTCCAGCACTCTGGAGGTGAGGCAGGAGGATCACTGTGAGTTTGAGGCCAGCCTGGGCTACATAGTGAGACCTTGTTAAAAAAATAAAATAAATTTTGGGCTGGGGATTTAGCTCAGCAGCATAAGTGCCTGCTTTGCAAGCATCCGGTCGTGAGTTCGATCCCCCGGTACCGATTAAAAAAAAAAAAGATAAAAAACAAAATAAAATTTTAAAAAAGGAAAAAGAAAAGACTGCTCTCTACAGCCACTACCATTGTCATTTGCCTCTGTGTCCCACGTAGAGTGAATGTGTCCCCAATTTGTGCACAGCACTTCCTGTTCTCTGTCTAAACTGTCTCCACCCCGGCTCCAGAGCAGGAGGACGCTGCTCCATCGTGTGGGTAACACAGCACTATCCTTTGCCTTCCCCCTTTCCAATAACTTTTTTGAGTAAGGCTTAAAACTTGTAGCAGGCACAACGCACAGCCCAGGTAGGGGCAGAGCCATGCCTTTAGGTACATAGGCCAAACCAGGAGGCCAGCTGTCCCCAAGTGCTTATTCAGAACTCCCAGCCCAAAATACATGAGGATTTGCACATCACAAATAGGAGGAAGCTAAATCCAAGATCTGGACCATTCACTAAGCATCCACTGAACATCTGCTGGGCTGTGTGCTGCTTCAGGTGCTCAGGATGCAGTGAGAAACGAGTCATTGTTCTGAAAGCCCTAGCAAATTCAAGAGAACAAGAATGTTTAACTGGCATTCAAGAGGCTGAGGCAGGAGGATCACTGAGATTCAAAGCCATCCTGGAGTATATAGTGAGACTCTGTCTTATAAAACCAAAACACACACACACACAAATACACCACAATTTCGAAAAGGGGACAGTTACAGTGTCTCCTGGGGACTGAACTGGAATTGGAGCGGAACGCATGGCTTTCAATAGAGATGGTGGCAAAAATATAAACCTTTAGAAGGACTCTTTTTTTTTTTTTTTTTGGTCTTTTTCCTTTTTATCGGTACTGGGGATTGAACTCACACCTGCCTGCTTCAAGGCAGGCGCTTATGCCGCTGAGCTAAATCCCCAGCCCCTAGAAGGACTCATATTAACATCCCTGGTTTTGCTTACTGATGGTGTGGGCGAGGCAAGGCACCCAAAGCCAACGCACAACCTGGTGTCCGCCGGTGCGAGCCAGTAGGAGCTGTGACACCCAGTGCCCACTGCCCTGCCGCTCTCCCAAAAGGCTGAAAGACACACATCCCCAAAGCAGGGAGAAAGAAACAGCAACTTAAACATCTCTGTTTCAAGGAAAAGAACTGAATTCGTAGTTTTAAAATCAAAACCCAAGGTCTTCACCTGCAGGCAGGCCTCTTGGTAAGAATTGTAGATGTGCAAATATTTGCATTAGAAGAAATTTATAAAATCAGCTTTCCACCTTCAGCCACTAGAAACAGAAGGGCAAATTAAACTCGGGAGCAAAAATAAGAAAAGAAGTCAATAAAACAGGAAACAGGCAAGCATGAGAGCAAAATCGATGGGAACAAGCATTGGTTCTCGGGAAAGATCAATAAAATTGATAGACCTCGAGATCGATAGATCAAGAGAAAAGAGAGAAAGACAGGACTTGCCAATACGTGTTGCTTTAAGTTTCCTTTCCTCTTACGTCAAACGTTCCCATTAATTCTCGAGTTAAATCTGCAAAATAACGTTTATTGGGAAAAACAGCTTCTGCTCGTGCCTTTCACCGTGTCTCCTTTATTACTGTTTTCTTTTTCACTGTATTAGTTACTTTTCATTTTTCATAACAAGTTTACTTGTTAAAGGCACATAGACAAAACAAAATAAACATTTAAACAGATTTTAACTTTTGTCCCAGAAGCACCCCATTAGATTTCCGTTTAGTAATCATCCTCTTCCTCGGAGTCCTTTACTTTTCTTCTGTTGAATCTGTTGTTTTCTTTTCTGTTTGTTGACTTACTGTTTCAAGGATTTCTATGTAACCTTGCTCTGAGACCTCCCGCTTAGCTCTCCATGTCTTGCCATCTGTGTAAGATAATTCTCTACTGTTTTCCTTTCTTCAGGCTGATTGACCCACAACTTGGGCTAAGGTACTGTTTCTCATTTCTGCCTCCCTGTGCTTTGCTTTCGGCTGTGCTACATCCACAGATCCTCATGTTTCGCCTGCCTCTCGGCCAGCAACACCTCGAGCTCCTCATCCGCCATGTGCAACTGTGGAGGGCTGCAGCCCTAGCCTCGGCCCGCCCAACCGTGTGGTTTTTTTTTTTATTTTGAGAGAGGGTCTTGCTAAGGTTCCCAGGCTATGGTCAAACTTGTTGTTCTCCCACCTCGGCCTCCCAGAGTGGCGGGATTACAGATGTGCACTAGCATGCCCAGCTAGCCTTCCCTTTTTTAACCATCAGAAAATACATGTGTAGGAGCTATGTATGGTGATACATACCTGTAATTCCAGCACTCAGGAGGCTGAGGCAGGAGAATCGTTGCAAGTTTAAGACCAGGCTGGGCTACAAAGTGAACTCAAGGCCAGTCTGAATTGCATAGCAAGACCTTGTCTCAAAAAGATAAATAAATAAATATAAAATAAAACACATATGTAAGGTTGGGTAAAGTGATGCTTGCCTGTAATCCGAGTACTTGGGAGGCTGAGGCAGGAGGATTCCTGTGAGTTTAAGGCCATCCTGGGTTAAACAGTGAGTTTAAGTCTGATCTGAACACAGTGAGTTTAAGTCTGATCTGAACACATGGCAACGTCCTGTCCCACTTGCAGTTTTTTTGGTCTTTTTCCTTTTTATCGGTACCAGGAATCGAACTCATGACTGCCTGCTTGCAAGGCAGGTGCTTATGCCGCTGAGCTAAATCCCCAGCCCAAGACCCTGTCCCAAAAAAGAAAAGAAAAAGCAAGCAAGCAAATTGGGCATGGTGGTGTAGGCCTGTAATTTTAGCACTCAGGAGGCTGAGCCAGGAGGACCCTGCAAGTTTGAGACCAGCCTGGTTTACAAAGTGAGTTCGAGGCCAGCCTGAACTGTACTGAAACTCTGACTCAAAAAAACAAAAACAAAAAAGAAAAGAAAAAGAGAAAGAACATACATGTGTAGTGAATATAATCACAGTGTTGTTGTAAGGAATGTTTTGTCTGTGATCAGGGCTCTCATGGGGTGGCTTAAGGCCCTTGTGATACAGTCATACATAAATAGAAGTGACACACACAAACAAAACCTCTGTGTTCAGAAACACATGCGAGTGTATGCTCTATAGCTCAATGAATGTGGTTACCATTAATAAATGGCTGCAGAGAATATCTCCGGGGTTTACCCTGGCACTGCGGAAGGGGGGTGCCATCTCTTAGTTGACACAGTACAGCTACAAAGTCTCTGGCCATCCAGATTAAGTTTCTGAGCAAAATGTGTACAGCCTATTTTTTAAAGTCCTATTTGATATTCCAAAAATCCAGCCAATGCAGGCTCCCCTTGTCATGTGGCCAGCATAGCTTGTGGTCTTGAGAGCATCAAAGGACAGGCACATGCTCACACGGGGGACAGGCTCCTCAGAAGTCTTTTGCTAGCACCATGGCAGTGCACAACTGCAGTCCCAGAACTCTGGGAGGCTGAGGCAGGAGGAGTGCACATTTGAGCCCAGCCCGGGCAATTTAGTGACTTAGCGGGGCCCTGACTCAAAATTGAAAAAAGCACAGCATCGAGCTCAGCATCAGGGCCCTGGGTTTAATTTTCACAGAAGAAAAATGAAAGTATTGTACTGATTGTCAAACTGTGAGACTGGTTTGCTTTTATAGACGAGCCTTCGCTAAATAATCTGTACCAGGCTGCTAGCGAGGCTGGGCGGGCAACTCAGGAAACAGCTTGTGCTCAGAATGCAGGCGGCCTCCACATTCACCCCCAGCACCAAAATATAAACCGCCAGCCAAATAAGCAAATGAAAAATAATGACTCACTTGCTCTTATGCTAAGATAAAGAATAATACCAACATGGCCCGTGTCAAGAGTGACTCCTTTAACACGACAGCTGCCCACGAGCCGTACCGGGGCTCTCTATCTGGTGACAGCACTGCGATAATTCTGCATTTGATGCTGTGGTTCTAGAAACATCTGTGTAGCTAGTCCGATAGCTTTGGTTTACTCTCAGTCAGAAGGTGGTAGCGTTCTGACAACAGCCTGCACTTGGCAGAGGCTCTGTCCACTGGCCTGATTGGGTAGACATGCCGAGCTGCTGAAATATAAAGAAATCTCCTTTAGGCACCTCCTTTATGACACAGTTGGCAAACAGTGACTCCCCCTCCTGCACAGCAGTCCCAGGAGCAGCTTTTCACTGGTGACACGTGCCAGCCTTACACAAGCAACGGGCCTGGGGCGTGTGCTTGAGATCCCAGTATTTGGGAGGCTGAGTCAGGAGAATAACTGCAAATTCGAGGCTAGCAACTTATCTTTACAAAGGGGCCAAACACACTCACTGGAAGAAAGATAGGCTCTTTAATAAACGGTGCTGGAGGGCCAGGGATGTGCCCCAGTGGCATAAGCACCTGCCTGGCAAGAGCAAGGTGCTGAGTACGCCCAGCACAAAAAAAAAAAAAAAAAGAGGTGCTGGAAAAGCTGGCTGTACACATGCCAAAGATTAAATCTGGACCCACAATTTTCACCACGCACTGAGCTAAATCAGAATGGATCAAAGGTCTCAATATCAAAACAGACAAAGTTGTTTAGACTATTCTGAGTCTTTTGTATTTCTACAGAAATGTAAGAATCAAAATGCTAAAAAAGAATCAAAATGTTAATCTTTATAAAAAATGATGTTGGCATTTTGATAAGGGATTGTGTTTTCTTATTTTCTTCTTCTTCTTCTTAAAATATTTTTGGTACCAGGGATCGAACTCATGACTGTATGCTTGCAAGGCAGGTGCTTAAGCTGCTGAGCTAAATCCCCAGCCCCTGTTTTTTATTTTATTGTCTTTTATTTTTAATTTCTAAAGGAAAAATATGAGGATATTTCATAACTTTCTTCTTTTCTAATAAATGCACCTGGTGTTTAAAAAATATTAAAACAGAAACATTAAATCTGCTGGAAGATAGAGTAGGTAAAACTCTTGAAGACACTGGTGTAGGCAAAGACTTTATGAACAAAACCCTCATTGCATAGGAACTATCACAACTGGGATAGTTGTGATAACTATATGTGATAAAGAATCAGCAACTGGGATCTCACCCTATCTCATATAGCTATTGAAAAGCTTTTGCACAGCAAGAGAAACCACCAACACAGTGAAGAGACACCCACAAAACGGGAGAAAATACTTGCCCTCTGTACTTTAGACAAAGGAGTACTATCGAGAACACATAAAGAACTCAAAAAAAAAATCAATCCTCCCAGATTTAAAGACACAATTTAAAAATGGGCATCAGAGGGGCTGGGGATTTAGCTCAGCGGCATAAGCACCTGCCTTGTAAGCAGGCAGTCGTGAGTTCTATCCCTGGTACCGATAAAAAGGAAAAAGACAAAAAAAAAAAAATGGGCATCTGAGATGAATGTACACTTCAGATGAAGAAATATAAACAGGAAATAAATATGTGAGAAAATGTTCAACATCACCAGTCATTCAAGAGATGCAAATTAAAACAACACTGAGATCCCACCTCACCCCAGAAAGAATGGCTATTATCAAGAAATCAAGCAATAAGAAATGCTGGACGGGCTGCAGAGAAAAAGGAACCTTCTCCACTGTTGGTGGGAGTGCAGACTGGTGCTACCACTGTGGAAATCAGTGTGAAGATTCCTCAAAAAACTAGGCCTAGACGGGCAAGCTCGGGGTTTAGCCCAGTGGCGTAAGTGCAAGGTCGTAAATTCAATCCCCAGTACCAAAAAAGAAAAAAAAAAAAAAAAAACCCTAGGACTAGAGGCCCCATTTGACACAGCTATTCCCCTTCTGAGTATCTTTCTAGAAGAATTAAAAACACACCACAACAATACATGGGCACCCATGTTTATAGCAGCACAATTTGTTTTAATTTTTATTTTGAAGGTACTAAAATACAATAGAACAAGACAGAATAAAGCCAACTGAGACAGTGTAGTGAAATTGGTACAGAACTTCACAGCAGGTTACCAGGATAACAGTAATAGGTCTCACAGTATATCTCATTATTTCACAATAGTTGTTCTTTCAATCATGTATATCAAAATAAAATGAAATACAGAACATTATAGAACTTATCAAGACAGAATATTGAATAGAGCAGTACCATTAATCAGAATAAAGCAAAACAGTAATAAAAATATTTGCCTTCAAAGAGACGGTAGAAGGAAATCCCCCTTATTTGCTATGGTCAACCTCAGATCTCTGGTTCCCATTTGCTAATGGGGGGCAGGAGAGGGGGGTAGGGGAAGTGGGATGATTGACTCTCAGCCCGTGCACCAGTAGGCTCACTATTGCTTAGCAGGGAGGCAGGCTGGTTGCTTGGTTTCCCAGCGTCCTAAGTTCCAATATGGTGTGGATCTCAGGAGACACTGGTGGTTCTCCCCATGGAGGGGCTGTAGCCTGCCACACCACAGCTGCTTACCAGGGAGGAGAGCTGCTTGCTTGGTTTCCCAGTGTCCTAAGTTCCAACATGGCGCAGATCTCAGGACACACTGGTGGTTCTTCCCCAGGGGCAGTCGCAGTCTAGCAGCACAATTTGTAATAGCTGGATCTTAGAAACAACCTAAATGCCCATTGACTGAGGAATGCATAAAACAATCTGATATTTTCATATAGTGGGGTACTACTCAGACATAAAGAAGGATAAACTGGAGATTTTTATAGGTAAATGGATGCAATGGATTTTATAGGGAAATAAATAAGATACACATGTGTAAACACTGTATGTCTCACTAGTGTGAGAAGCTGAAAGCAACAGCATATGTATACATGTATGTATATTTATATTAAAAATTGTTAAGATAGTTATACTACTGATTTCTCTGAACTCATAAAGAGAAAGATTTGTGCTGGTATTGTTTGGGCAATTGTAAGCGGATGTCTTGTGCTCTGGGTGAATGATTTGGGGATGACAATGTACAATGTATGTACTGTTGTTGCCCCCTGATTGACATGTTTTGAAATTTTTTTTCTTTTTTTCTTTGAAATAAAATGGATTTGAAAAAGTATTATGGTCAGGAAAAATAAAAAATAAAAAAAGGACAAAGCTATCCTGGGCCACATAGAGAGTTCAAACCAGCTTGAACAACCCAGAAAGACCAAAAGCAAAACAGAATGAAAAGAAACAGGAGCTGTCAGTCAAGCGGCTGGGCTCCCAGAGTTCCGTGCAGCTGTCACTATGACAGCTCAGTCCTGGGTCCACACCATGACTACAGCAGGCCTCAGACACGGCCCTGTCCCAGGTGATGCCACGCCACACTGCCAATGCTCCAGATGCCACCAAGTCTTCCGCTGCTGTTTCAAAAACAGGCCATGAAATGCAGGGGACCCATCCCTCTCATTCACCAGCACCCTCCCAGCCTGCAAGTTGGTCCTGGAGACGCACACAAGTGCACTGATCTCTGCACCGCTGGCCCCACAGCTGACTCCGGATTCTTGCACTGCCTGAGCAGCTCAGGTGAGCTGCCCTCAGAAGGCTGGGCAGGTCCGGCAGCCCACATACAGCTGGAGGCCTCCAAGGTTGCGGAGAGCTCTGGCTGGGAGGAACTGATGGGGTAGCCAGGAGCCCCAGAGCTGCTGACTCTTACAGCTCAGAGCTGTGACAAGAAGGACAGAGAACACAGTACTCAATCCCAGGGCCATTAAGATCACAGCACCTGCACTTTTGCAATTCATGATTTGGATCAGAACTGAACAAAAGGACTCACGCAGCCAGGTAGTGACAGCAGAGCTCAGGCTTAGCCTGTGTGTGGTCCTGGCTTTCATGCCCAGAACCTAAAACACAACAAAAACTGAAACTCTGTACCTACTAAATGCTAATGAAATGATCTTATTTTAAAGAATTAATGTTTGCAGCCAAAATAATTGAGTTAACAATAGGAAGTCTTTTCAATTTCAACAGGCATTTCAACATTCCAAAGTTGCTAAAGTTTTTTTTTTTTGAGACAGAGTCTCAGTACGTAGCCCAGGCTGGCCTTAAACTCATGGGGATCCTCCTGTCTCAGCCTCCCTTCTGAATGCTGGAATTACAGGCATGCACACTGGACAATATTCAAATTTGGAATGATGTATCTTTTAGCAAAATCAGAAATTATACACAATACTGTTTTTCCTAAGTAGAAAAAAGAAAGAGAATTGTCATTTACCCTTTCCTCAGCTAGAAGCCCTGATTTCTAAGATCAAGATTCCTCTGCCAGGCCCAGTGCCGCACACTCCTGCTACTCAGAACGATGCTGCGGAAGGATTTCAAGATCAAAGTCAGCCTGGGCTACTTAGTAGCACACTGTTATAAAAATACAAATGAGTTGGGGATTTAACTCAGTGGCTGGCACAAGCGCCTGCCTGGCAAGCATGAGGTTGTGAGTTCAATCCCTGGTACAAAAAAAAAAAAAAAAAGAAAAGAAAGAAAGAAAGAACGAAAGAAAGAAAGAAAGAAAGAAAGAAAGAAAGAAAGAAAGAAAGAAAGAAAGAAAAAGGGCTGCCTCAGTGGTGGAGTGCTTTCTTTCCAGCCCTTTTTTATTTTTTATTGTGAGACAGGGCCTTGCTAGGTTGTCCAGGCAGCCCTGAACTTGCAATCCTCCTGTCTGGGCCTCCCAGGTGACTGCAATTACAGGTGTGCACCAACACCACCAGCTACCCTGTCGTTGTCATTTGCATTTCCCTAAAGATTAAGGAAATTGTGTGCATGTATTGACCATTTATGTATCTTCTTTGGAGAAACATGTTACTGTATTATTATCCTAGTTTCTCATTGCATGTTACTGTTTTTCAGAATGGTCTCAGTTCTCCCCAGCATAGAAATTAATTCTAGTCCAGGCATGGCGATGCACACCTGTAATCCCAGCACTCAGGAGGCTGAGGCAAGGAGGGGCACCGTGAGTTCGAGGTCAGCCTGGGCTACAAAGTGAGTTTAAGGCCAGCCTGAACTGCATAGTGAAACCCTGTCTCAAAAAAGAAGTTAATTCTTGGGCTGGGGATTTAGCTCAGTGGCATAAGCACCTACCTGGCAAGGGCGAGATTGTGAGTTCAATCCCCAGTACCACAAAAAAAAAAAAAAAAAAAAAAAAGACCACAAAAAGAAGTTAATTCTTTGTTCATGTTTAAAATTTTAAACCTTTTATTACAGCGATACAATTAAATCATTCTTTTTCTTTTCTTTTTCTTTTTTTGAGACAGGCTCTTGCTCTGTAGTTCAGGTTGGCCTAGAACTCACAGCAATTCTCCTGCCTCAGGTTCCCAAGTGCTGAGATTGCAGTACACCACCATGCCCAGCTAAATAGTTCTTTTTGAAGGCAAACAGTACCGCAAAGCTACCAGTGGGGAACAGCATTGGCCTACATCGCCTGATCCACACCCCTCAGTCATATTGCTCCACAGCAACTGTTTCCAACTTCTGTCATTTCTCTTCCTATATTTCCTATTTGTAAAGGTAGACATAACCAAGTCTTTCTTTCTTTCTTTTTTTTTTTTTTTTTTGAGACAGGGTCTCACAATGCAGTTGAGGCGGGCCTTGAGCTCACTTTGTAGCCCAGGCTGGTCTCCAATTTGCAACGATCCTCCTGCCTCAGCCTCATGATCGCTGGGATTATAAGAGTGTTCCACCACACCTGGCAAGTTTTTCTTGATGTTTCCTTCAGAACACCATGTATGACTTCCTGCTGCAGAGGGTTAGGGTTAGTTCCCAACCTGCTCCCTACAAACCAATACCAATGGCCCCCTCTCCCCATCCAACAGTACAGTAGGCCCTGTTTGGGGTTACACCTTTATTCAATGTTTATGTGGTTATAGTTTTTTAAAAATTCACAGCTGATTCATGTAGTGTTCCATAATTTCATTTTCTCTCTGGAACTAACTATTCTTTTCCTAGAATTGGTCATTTCTTTGTTTTATATTTGGTTGGTTTTCAGTATGCCGGTCACTAACAGAAGAAATTCTTTATCAGAACTCCAAAGCTCTTCTTGATACTATCAAACACTCAGGACGATGCATCTTGGAGATCCGTTATCATTCATTCATTTTGAAAATATCATCTGTCCACTTGACAGGACTATGTTGCCAGCTGGGGTACAGTATGGAACAGAAGAGGCAAATGGTTACCTCTGAGCTCCCATCCAAGTCAGGGAAGGAAGGACAGAAAAGCACGCAGCCAGGAAGGCGGGTATAGGGACAAGAGGTCTGTAGAGTTGAGCAGGGGCCTTTCACTGCATGATCAGGAGGGGGGGGGGGCTCTTCAAAGAGATTATCTGGGCAGGGTCCTAAGGAATTAGTGAATCCTTTGACATCTGGTGGGAGAACAGTCAGCAAGAACTTTGGAATGTTTGGTGACCAAACATTCTATGCTGTATCCTTGTCCCACCACTAGGAGGCTGAAGCAGGAGGATGGCTGCAAGTTCAAGCCCAGCACTGGTTGCATACTGAGTTCAAGGCCAGACTGGACTACATAGCAAGGCTCAGTGCAAACAAGCAAACAAACAAACCAGGAGTGGAAAACCCAAGACGAACTGGGTTGGAACTCTGCGTGGGACCCCAGGGAACGGTAGAGAGGTGGGAAAGCTGCGGCGGGGAAGCGGAACGGTGGGAGGGGGCGGCTGGGGCGGGCCGGAGCCGAAGGGGGACGCACCGAGCAGGGGTCGCCGGGCTCCGCGGGGGGCGGGGCCGGGCCCTTGGGGTGGGCGGGAGCGGCGGGAGCCCCGCCCACTCTGCGCGGGGGAGGCGCCGGCGAGGCGGGGGGAGCGCGGAGAGGGGCGGCAGGGGCGGGGCTCAGCTGGGTGCGGTGAGGACCGCGAGCCGAGACGGGAGTGCGCGCCGGAGAGGTTGGCAGAGCAGAGATGGCGGCCAGCGGGGACGGGAAGGCGCCCAGAGCCGCGCTCCCGAGGGCCGGGTGCTTCCAGGCGACAGGGCGAAGGTGGGGTGCAGCAGAGACAAAGAGGACGCTTTGAGGGCCTTCGCTGGGGAAAGACCCTGAGTTTTGAAAGCTTGGGGGGCCTGGCATGGTGGCTCACGCCTGTCATCCCAGCACTTTGGAGGCTGAGGCAGGAAGGTCGCCGCGAGTTTGAGGCCAGCCTGAAAAGATGGAGGAGGAGAGGAAGAAGGAAATATAGATGCTCAACATGATTAACTGAGGGTGGCAGGATTTTGTTGTTGTTGTTGTTGTTGTTGTTGTTGTTTTTGAGACAGGGGTTCTATGGAGTTCAGGCTGGCCTTGAGCTCAAAATGAACCTCCTGCCTCAGCCTCGGAAGTGCTTGGATGACAGACGTGTGCTACCACTCCTGGTGGAAACCAATCTTTCCACCAGGACCTGTTTTTCATAGTCAACTCATTTCTGACTAGTAAGCAAGCCCTCCTGCTACTAATAAGAATATAAAACACTTCAGGAAGATCGGGAAGTCCTCGGGCCCGAGGGTGAGGCTGCGGTCCACACGGAGAGCAGTCTGCAGACTCGGGGGAGGAAGGAGCCGCACTCCCAGGACGCTGCAGCCCTCACTTGAGGATTCAGCCCTGCCGCTTCTCAGACATTACCTGGCAGAGGCTCCCAGGCTGCAGAAAGTTATCCCGTGGAGCGACCCGGTGAGGTCTCAGAAATGTAAAAGCTGAGTGGGAAAGAAAACTAAAAAAAAAAAAGGAAGATACCAGCTGTAGGTCCAGTTTTGTGCTAGAAGAAAAATCCCAGACTGGGTAATTTAAGGACCGGACAGTTCTGGAGGCTGGGAAATCCTGATGAGGTGGAGAAAGGAGAGAGGCCATTTCCAAGGGTCCCTTTTAAAAGCATCACACGACCTGGGAGGGTGCAGCCCTCAGCCCTTTTTCTTTTCTTGTCTTATTTAGTACCAGGCCTTGCAAAGGTCACGTAGGTGTTCTGCCACTGAGCTACATCCCCAGACCTTTGATTCATTTGTTTTGAGACAGAGTCTCATTAAGTTGCCCAGGCCAGACTCCTCCTGCCTCAGCCTCTCAAGTAGTTGTGATTACAGGCCACTACTCCCTCCCTCTAATCACCTCTTAAAGGCCCATCTCTCAGTCCCTTTATGTTTGTAATTAAATTTCAACCTGAGTTTCGAGGGTTATAAACATTCAAACTATAGCAGTGATTTATAGTGTAATACCAGTTACATAATTTAAAAAACATGTACCAAAACTAGGCCTTCGTATATTTTCACGATGTGACATGTAAACACAGATGGTGGATTGGAAGGAGGAAACTTAAGTTAAATACATCAGAATAGGTTCCCCCAAAGACAGAGGGATAGAAGAATGGAACAGGTAGACAACACGATGGGGCCGGGCCACAGCTCAGTGGTAGAGCAGTGCTGCCGTGCACACTGGCCTGGGCTCAATCTTCAACACCAAAACAATAAAAGAGACTGCACAGATTAAGTGAGAAAGAAAATCTCAATTTCATGCAGCTGAAATAGAGTGACAGCGTTCAGCATGTACTAATATTTTTTTCTTTCTTTTTTGAGACAGGGTCTCTCTATGCAGTTCAGGCTGGTCTTGAACTTGAACTTGAACTTGAACGATCCTCTTGCCTCAGCCTTTCGAGTGCTAGGATTATAGGCGTGAGCCACCACGCCTGGTCAGCATGTGCTAATATTCTTGCAGCTAGATACTGCTGCATAATAAACTACTCTGAAACTTAGCAATTTTTTAAAAAGAACAAATTTTAGTTGAGTATGATAGCTTACACCTATAATCCCATCACTTGGGAGGCTGAGGCACGAGGATTGAGTTCAGGGACAGCCAGTAATTAGCAAGACCATTTCACAAATCCAAAAGGAAAAAAAAGGAGAGAACAACTTTTTATTACTGTTGCATCATTTTGTGGGTCAGAAATTTGAGAAAGGCTAGTTCTTCTGCTTCTTGTAGCATGGTAAGGGTCACCGGGTGGTATTCAACTTCCAGGGTGATATTCTAGTTTCCAGAATATATTGCTGAAAAAAATAAAAATAAAAAGTAACTGGAGTGGGAATGTAGCTCAGTGGCTCAGCACCTGCCTAACAAACATGAGGCTCTGAGTTTGATTCCTGGTACCAAAAAATAAAATAGTAAAAAAGGCCTTTAAAAATAAATAAACAGGGGCTGGGGATTTAGCTCAGAGGCATAAGCGCCTGCCTGGCAAGTGTGAGGTCATGAGTTCAATTCCCAGTACAAAAAAACCCCAGAATATATGGTTGGGGTGTGATGACACTCAGGATCCTAGCCCTCAGGAGGCTGAAGCAGGAATATCCCCTCAAATTCAGGCCAGCCTAAACTACAAAGAGAGAAGCTTTCAAAGATAAATAAATACAAGCAATATATAATGAACTGTTACAATTTAGTAATAGACAATCTAAAGTAAAAATGGGCAAAGGATCTGAATAAGTTTTCCTCCCAAGACTATATACAAATAGGAGTGGGGGTATAGCTCACCGTTAGAGAGATTTCCTGACATGCCTCAGACCCAGGACCACACACATACACAAAAATACACAAATAGCCAATTCACTTGTGATGGTTGGTTAGCATCATAACTACTACAGAAATGAAAATCAAAACCAAGATGAGATACTACTTCATACCAAGATGGCGATAGTAAAAAAGAGATCATGGAAAGTCCTGGAAAGCACTGGGGAAAACCTGAACACTCAAACACTGCTCTTGGGAACGTAAAACGTGGAGCCACTTTAAAAATCAGTCTGGTGGTTCTCGAAAGCATAAACATTTAGTTGCTGAATTACTTAAAAATTCCACTCCTAGGTACGTGCCCAAGAGAAAAACCACACAAAAGGTTAGACACAAATATTTAAAAGTAATCCAACATAAAAATGGCCAACGATCTGGATAAGTATTTCTCCAGGGAAGACAGAAATAAGGCTGAGGATGTAGCTTAGAAAGCTTGCCTAGCAGTCACAAGACCCTGAGTTCAAGCCCCCAAAGCCCCCCCCACAAATTCATAGCCTTATAAATAGCCAAAAAGTATCAACTAATGAATAAATAAAATGTATGTACATAAGATGGAACAGTACTTAGCAATAAAACAAAATAGTGAACTAGGAGCCAACTTTGCTAAGTGAAAGAAGCCAATCACAGAGGACCACATGTTACATGATTCCCTTACAGGAAGTATCCCAAACAGGCAAATCTGTGGAGACAGAAAGGAGACGTGATTGCCTAGAACTCGGGTAACACGTGAGCTGGAGTGTGTCTTTCTCCGCTCTGTCACTGTGACTACAACCTGGGAATAACGAAGGAGCAACAGTGTACGGGGCTCCTGGGCTCCCTCCTGGTCAGGCCAAGAGCCCGGGGCGGGAGGGCGTAGCTGCGGGTGAACCGGGAGAGCGAGGGGCCAGGGACAAAGCACGGTCCTCGAGCTCATGCCCTGTGACTTCTGAAAGTCCCACCCTGAACACATACCCCTTTTGGGGGACATTATAGATTCAAGCTGTAGCAGAAGTGACCCAGCTGAGGGGTGTGGGTTGGTTTGGGGGTGATAAGTGTTCTAAAACCGACCACACTGACGGTTGCCTAACAATGTACTAAAAGCCATCAAACTGCACATTCTAAATGGGTGAACTGTATCATGCGAGTTATATCTTAATAATATTTTAGCCAGACATGGTACCACTGAGCCAAGAGGATTGCAATTTCAAGCCCAGGCCACACAACCTAGTGACTTACTCAGTGAGGCTCTGCCTCATAGTTAAAAATATGAAGGGCTGGGGATGTAGCAGAGTGTGAAGGCCTTAAAGTTCAGTTCCCAGCATTAAAAAATAAAATGGGAACCAGCGCCATGCCCGGGCAGCTGCCAGACTGGAACAGACAAACCCCAGCCCTTTCTCATGAGTCAGTGGTGTTCACAGACCAGGGGTAGAGAGAACAAAGCCACACCAGCAAGCAAGCCCAGTCTGGGAACCAATGCCATGCGTGGGCCGCCACCAGACTGGGACAGACAGACCGAAGCCCCTTCCTGCTTGCAGGCAGGCAAACAAGAGGTACCACCCTCCTGGCCCCCCACCCTGGCATAAGCAACAGGCTTGTCTGGAGAAACACAGGCTGTGCTGACAGTTACGGAGGCAGAATGCAATCGGATGCCTGTGGTGCTTCATTAATATTGCAGGGCCAGGACCAGTGGTCTGACTATAGGTTCTGAGGACAGTGGTACACAGGGTGACATCTAGGAGGAGCTCCTTCTGAGGATTGCAGCCATTGCTGATTCCCTATGGTCTTATTTTGAAGTCCTGTATCGTTTCCATTGTTTTGTTGAGTTGGGTTTTATTCTCTTTTGTAATTATGTCAAATCGGATGATAGGAGCAGCTATTTCAAAGATATTAAGACATATTATGGTAGCAATTTTGCATTTACTATAGGCTTGTTTTGAAGTCCTTTATAATGTTCATTGTTTTGTTTTTATTGTTTCTATTCTATTCTGTTCTGTTTGATTTTTACTATGTCCAAAGTTACTTACAGCTATTTTGAAGACATCAAATGGCATTATAGTAACTATTGTTCATTTCATAATGTTTTGAAGTCCTATATCTCTTACACTGGTTTGTTTTGATTGATTTTATTCTGTTTTGTCCTCTTTAAAATTAAAAAAAAAACATTAATTTTAAAGCAAAAATAAATAAGGGCCAGGTATGGTGGCACGTGCTGGTAATCCCAGCACTTCAGAGGCTGAGGCAGGAGGATGGCCATGAGTTCAAGGCCAGTATGCACTACACAGTGGGACCCTATCTCAAAAATAAAACCAAAAAACCCCCTATTTTTTAAGAAAAGAGGCCTAGCTTCTGCACCATATGTAGGCCACTGGGGGGACAGCCAGAGGCCAGCCTTTTCCTGTGAGTCAGTGCCATTCACAGACTTCAGGGAAAGATAAAAAGAAGTCAACAAGAAGCAAGCCCTTCCTGCCAATCAGTGCCACGCATGGGCTGCTGGGGAAGTCAGATGGCAGCCCCTTCCGGTGCACAGGCTGGGAAACAAGAAGAGCCACTACCACCCGCAGGCCATCAGTGACCAGCTGATCTGGAGAAACACAGGCTGCGGTGATAGCTACCGAGGTGAAATGCAATTTAATGCTTATAGTGTTCAGTGTTTCACTGACTTTGCAGGCCTAAAGACAGGAGTCTGATCATCTATTCAGAGGATAACAATATGCAATGTAGCATCTCTGGGGATCTCCTTTTGAGGGTGGTAGCCATTTAATTCCTTATTATCTTGTTTTGAAGTCCTGTATCATTTTCATTATTTTGTTGGATTGTATTTTATTCTGTTCTGTTTTGTTTGATTTTTATTATGTCTGAAGGTATCTGCAGCTATTTTGAAAACAAGAGGCATTATGGTAGCCATTTGGATTTATTATTATCTTGTTTTAAGTCCTTTATTGCATTCTTTATTTTTTTTTTTTTTGTTACTGGGGATCGAACTCATGACCTCATGCTTGCCAGGCAGGCGCTTATGCACTGAGCTAAATCCCTGGCCCTGCTATTTTGTTTTCATTGGTTCTATTCCAATCTGTTTTGTTTGATTTTTACTATGTCTGAAGACATCCACAGCTATTTTGAAGACAAGAGGCATTATTAACCATTGTTGATTTCCTATTGTTTTGAAGTCCTCTGTCACTTACAATGGTTTGTTTTCATTGGCCTTATTCTGTTTTATTTTGCTTGGTCTTATTCTCTTTAAAATAAGGGCTGAGGATTTAGCTCAGTGGCATAAGTGCCTTCCTGGCAAGTACGAGGTCATGAGTTCAAACCCCAGTACCAAAAAGAAAGACAAATAGTAATAATAAAATAAAAATTTTAAAAAGAGGCTGAGCTTATAAATGCCAATACATGGGAGGTTAAGGCAGGAGGATCACTTCAAGGTCAAGGTCAACCTCGGCTACATAATGATTTCAAAGCCAACCTGGTCTCCACAGTTATGAAGCAGCTAGAATTGACACACACACAGCTGATGGTACAGGACATTTTGGAAAACTATTAAACTATTTCTGTGAAAGCTAATATATACAGATTCTAGATAGCCAACCAGGAAATACATATCTATGAACACCAAAAGGTCTATGTGAGAGTTTATAGTAACATTATCATAATCCTTCAAAACTCAAAACCACCAGGCACCGTGCTGCACACCTGTAATCTTGGCACTCTGGGAGGCTGAGGCAGGAGGATCACAAATTTGAGCCCAGTCTGGGCAATTTAGTGACTCAAGGAGAACTTGTCTCAAAACAAAACATAAAAAGGGCTTGGAATCTGGCTCAGTACAAAGCCCTGGATTCAATTCCCAATCCCCTCTCCAAAGTATAAGTTGTAAATAAATTGTAGCGTCGTCCTATATGGAATGTGATACAGACACAAAGTGAATGTGCTAGTTTGAGAACAACGTGGAGAGCTGGGTAAGTGCAAGCAGCCCCATAGGTTGAAATCCACTTAAGGGAAAACCCAAAATTAGGCACAACTAACTTACATGGTTCGGGGCTTAAAAATTGTGATGCTACACTTGGAAAACAAAGGCAGGGAAGTTGCCTTTCTGGGCGGGGAGAGGAATTGAGAACCTAGGATGGGTCTGAGGAGAAGCAGGAGGTGTAGAGCAGTTCTGCAGGGTTCTCAGCCAGTGAGCTATGCAGGTGGGCCCCTGGCATTTTCTGTGTGTTGCTCAGTTTCACAATGAAAAAGCTCCCAGGGGCACCACGGGTACAGCTCGGTGCCAGAACACACCCACGTCCCCAGCACTGCCGAAAAAGGCTGCTGTCTGCTGGCAAGGAAATATTTTCTTGAAGTGTGGAACGGTCACAAAACTGTCACAGGGCACATGGCTCTTCTTACTCTATGGATGTCTATTTTTACGCGTTTATACAGTGATACACTGTTTGGTAAGACAGTAGTTAGCCCTGTATGCAGCCAGGGTGTGGGGTTTGTTTTTGTGTATTTTCTAATTTTTCTGTAATAAGTCTTTATTGCTTTTCTAATAAGAAATAAAGTCATTTTGTAGCATCGACTGGGGAATAAACCAACAGATCAATAGAACAGAATAGAAAACTGAGAAAGAGATTCAATAGATAGAAGAATTTGATGTGGGATTTTTGAATCAATAGGAAGAAGATGGGTGGCTTGATACATTTCATGGGTTCAATTGGCTGACAATTTGGAAGCTCTGTCTCACACCAGATGCTAAATAAACCCCCATTTTATTTAGAAAGAAGCAAAGGAAACTGTGTTGCTGTTACAATTTTAAAAGTAAAAGCATGAATGTTTTGAAAGAAGATGTCAGCGGATAGTTAGCTCTTGAAGTAGAGAAGGCCTTTCTAAGCCTAGTAACACAGCTAGTGAGAAACAAAAGAAAGCCTGGCAAATTTGACATTAGAAAGCCATAAAACTATCTATCAACAAATTCGCAGTAGTAACTGCTGTAGGAATAACTGTGGAGTGCCTGTGTGATGCAGAAAATTAGAAAATGCCCTGTCTGCTTGTATTCAGAAGAAGGAGAGACAGAGGGAGAGACAGAGGAGCTGCGTTCTCATCAGTGGGTCCCTCCCCTGGCTGCAGGGTTTAGGACATCAGCCCTGCATGCACCTCCCCAGGGAGGAGGAGTTGCTGACCTTCACTGGGCTCAGTTAAATGGGGCTGGAGTCCCAGTGTGGACCCCACCTCCATCTTCCCATGCTGCCCCCCCGCAGGCCCCGGCTCTGGTGACTCCCGAGCCTCTGGCACTGATTGGCCAGGGTCACTGATTGGCCTTGTCCTGCCCCAGCCCTTGCTGTGAGCTCCCAGAGCCCTTGGAGTCCAGGGTGGGGCAGCAGTGGCCAGGCCTGCTGAGCTGTCCACCCCAGAGACAAATGGCCAAGGGTGCAGTGTGACAGAGGCTCCTCCCTGGCAGCCTAGGGACATAGGACTGTGACCTCCTGAGGGATCCATGAACCCAAGTGCTCAGTCTGGATGATACTGGTCTCTAAATGCCTTAGAAACTGGCCACGCACATGGGTTGGTAGAAAGAGGGGTCCCCACCCCTCTGGGGTACAGCAGAGTGAGTGGTGGCCTGCAAAGCTCCCTTATTATTTATTATTTACAGCCTGAGCACCTCCTCCTATCAGATGGATGGAGTGTTAGATTCTCTTAGGAGCCTGAACCTTCCTGGGAACTTGGCTGTCAGGGGTCTGGCTTGCTGGCTTCTTTAAATCACTCACAAAACCAATTCCTGGTGCCAACATGGTTGGGGGCTGATAGGTACACTGGTGCAGAACAAATGTGAAATAGCCAGGCGTGGCGGCACACACCTGTAATTTCAGCACTCGGGGCTGAGGCAGGAGAATCATTGTGAATTCGAGACCAACTTTGTGGGCTACAAAGTATGCTCAAGGCCAACCCAAACTGCATAGTGAGACCCTGTCTCAAAAAGATAAAGAAAGAAAGAAAGAAAGAAAGAAAGAAAGAAAGAAAGAAAGAAAGAAAGAGGAAAAGAAGAAAATAGGGGAGCTAGGGATTTAACTCAGTGGCATAAGCACCTGCCTTGCAAGCAGGTGGTTGTGAGTTCGATCTCCAGTACCAGAAAAAAAAAAAAAGAAAAGAAAAGAAAATAGAAAAAGAACAAACGTGAAACTGCCTGGGTTCAAAGCCAGGGATCACCTTTGCTGGCTGTGTGACCTCAGACTTATCCCATTTCCCCTCTAAGAGAGGAGGGGAGCAGGTGGAGGGCAGCAATTCCTAGCCAGCACCCTTCAGAGTAACAGTAACCAATACAGGAAGTGCCAGGGACCCCCACTATCCACTTGTCTGGAAGAAATCAGAAACATGAGAAGAGGAAGAAACAAAAGGCAGTCTCCAGCCTCCAGCCCAAGCAGTACCAGGAGAGGTAAACACAGAAGAGATCGGGGTTGCACACCTGCAGTTTCTGAAGAAACAGCGTCTGACATAAATACCTTTGTGAAATTGTAAAAGAACTTAAAACAGAAATACTAATACAAGAAGCTATAAGAAAAATAATAAAAGAAATGCTAAACACCTCTCAAGAAGACATAGATGGAAGAATGGAGGAGCATAGAAAAAGGAGGGAAACCTTTGATGAAGAATATTAAAAAAATCTAGAATACATGAAACAGATTCAAAGAGACTACCAGGATATTAAAACTCCATTGAAAGCTGGCAAAACTGCTTGAAAGAAACTAAAGATAGACTATCAAACCTTGAAGACAGATTTGCAACATGTTATCATAAAAGGAAAGATCTAAAAATAACAAGGAACCAGGAAGTAACAATACAAAGGCTAGAGGATGACAAGAGGATCTATAACTTACAAATAAAAAATGTGAGTGAAGAAGCAGGAGTAAACACAAATGAAATACAAAGGCTAATTACAGAAATAATTAAAACTTCCCAAGCGTAGGATATCTGAGGCATACAGAACCCCAGCCATCTATAACCAAAATAGATCTACACTCAGACATATAATAATATCCCAGAAATTCAACACAAGAACAGAATATTAAAAGCTGTCAGAGAAGCCAGGTGTGGTGGCTCACACCTGTAATCCCAGCACTCGGGAGGCAGAGACCAGCCTGGGCTACAAAGTGAGCTCAAGGCCAGCCTGAACTGCATAGTGAGACCCTGTCTCAAAAAAAAAAAAAAAAAAAAAAGCTGTCAGAGAAAAGAAACAGATCACCTATAAAGGAAAACCCATCAGAATCACAACAGATTTCTTGACACAAACCATCAAATCAAGAAGAGCTTGGAGTGAAGTATTCCAAGCCCTGGAAGAAAATAACCTCCAACCCAGATTGAGGTACCCTGCAAAACTATCTCTCAAAATTAATGCAGAAACAAGATGCTCCCATGACAAAGAGGAACTGGGGGAGTTCGTGACCACCAATTCAACCCTACAAAAAATACTGAAGGACATTCTAGAGAGAGAGAAGAAAGACCATGGCTTCAGGAAAAGTGACAGAGGGGGCTCACTGAACAGGGAAGACCACTGGGGAATGAAGGGGAAAAGTAGACAACCAAGACAGAAACACAGCATGGCAGAGATGAGGCAGAGAAGGTTGGCCATAATCACTAACATAGATGGCCTGGATACACTAATAAAAAGAAACACAGGCAGAGTGGATCAGGAGATCGGGTCCATCAAGATGCTCTATGTAAGAGGGTTCATGGACTGAAAAGTCAAAGATGAGAAAATAATGCTTTATATGACAGGGAACCAGAAAACAGTGGGGGTAGCTCGCCCATCAGCAGCAGACTGGTTGGAAAAACATAACACTTTTATACAATGGAGAACTACTCAGCTGTAAGGAAGGAAAGCCTTGAGGCTCTTGTAGGTAAATGGATACAACTTGAGATCAAGCTCAGGGGTAAAAAGGTTCAGAATCACTTAGGTAAACAGCAAGTTATCTCCCTAATCTAAAAACTAAAGGAGTTAGTGGGATACAAAATGTACAATGCACCCTGTGAAAGTGAAAGGGAGGAATTGTCTAAAAGGGGAAGGCAGAGGAGATTGTTAATCTTTTATCATGATTTGAAATCCATATTGTTTTCATCGTTCTGTTTAGTTTGATTATATTCTGTTCCAGTTTGTCTACTTGTACTAGATTTAAGAGCATAGACAGCTATTCCAAAGATAGCAGGATATACTAGGGTAACCATTTTAAGGTTCCTGTTAACTTAATCTGAAGCCCTGTATTGCTTTCAGTGTCTTGTCTTGACTGATCTTATTTGAATGTGTTATGTTTGACAGTATCAAGTCTGAGCGTATAGGCAACTACTCTGAAGACAGTAAGATTCACTAAGATAGCCATTCTGGTTTGATTGTTACCCTCTTTTTAAGTCCTATAATGTCTCCAATGTCTTGTTTTTATTGATTTTGTTCTGTACTGCTATGTTCAATTTAATTGTGCCTGATAATATGGGCAATTCTATGGAAGATAACAAGAGACATCATGGTAACCATTGTAGATCACCTTGTGGTTTTAAATCAAGTACTATGTCCATCCTTTTGTTTTGAATTACCCCATTTTTTGTTTGTTTTTTTTCCCCATTTGGTTTTATTCTTTTCAAAATAAAATATATTTAAAAAGAGAGTAAAGGGTGTAAATGCTGTCAGGACAGGGTCTGCCTTCCTGGGCTCTGTGCCATGCACAGTGTAACCATGTAAGTGCTTGTCTTCATCACCACCACGAGGGACCAAGGAGACTCCAAAATCCCGACCCTGAACAGCTGAGTGCCTGACCTCCTGCTTGGGAGGCTGAGGCAGGAGGGTTGTGCGTGTGAAACCAGCCTGGGAAATTTAGGGACACCTTATCCTGAAAACTAAATAAATAAAACAAAATTTTAAAATTAAATAAAGATTTTTTTCAACAAACATCAAATCACAGCAAAATATTTACGACATTTATGGCTGACAGAGCTCAACTGATGTCTATACATTCAGGAGTAGAAAATAGTTGCAGAGAATAGAGTAAAATAGCAGAAGTGATCAGCCCTCAAAGACAGCATAATGCCATACTTTGGTGTTCTTTACCTTTTCTTTTTTTTTTTTTTCCAAATTTTTAGCAGTTGAAAATGTGCTCTATTTTCTAGTTAAAAAAACCAAGTCAGCCAGATGTGGTGGCTCACGCTCGTAATCCCTGCACTCGGGAAACTGAGGCAGGAGGATTGCCACAAATTCAAAGCCAGTCTGGGCTACATAATGAATTCAAGCCCAGTCTGGGGCTACATAGCAAGACCCTGTCTCAAAAAAGAAACCAGCACACAACTATTTGCAGTCTCACTGTTTGAATGTTCACTTTGTATGCTTTGATCCTGTGACCTGAAACACCATTTCTAAGATGATAGCGTGTAACCTATTAACTGGTGATAGCTTACTGTTTTTTTTTTTGTAGTTCTGAATTACTTGTACCCTTACACTGTTTTGTTTTGTTATGCTTTTTTCCCCTCTTTTTCCTTTTAAATAAAAAAAAAATAGCAAAAAGAAAAACTGAATTAAAGGGAAACTGTGAGAAGAAACCAAGATCTACAAGTTTTGAAAGGACAAGCAGGAAAAATAAACACAGAAAAGGGAAATAATTGAGAATAATTATTAGAAGATATGATATACTATAAAATACACACATGAGCTGGGCATAGTGGTGCACCCCCATACTCTCAACACCGGGGCGGCTGAGGCAGGCCAATGTGGGCTACCTAGTGATTGAAGGCAAGCCTGAACAACATAGCAAGATGCAGTCTCAAAAACCCAAACCAAAATAAAACAAAGTCAACTAGGCAGGAAAGTGGCCCTATGTGTATGTATGTGTTTTCCAGTGCTGGCGGTTGAATTCTGAGCCTTTTGCCCTGAGATACAGCCCCATCTTTTTTATTTTTCACTTTGAGACATGGGTTTTATAAATTGCCCAGGGGGGCTTGAATTTGCAGTCCTCCTGCCTCAGCCTTCCAGAATACTAGAATCAGAGATGTGTACCACCATGCAGAGTTGTCAGAGACCTAGGTTGGCCCTATGCCATCTTCCTTAGATTCTTCCCCAGCCCACTATATCAGAAACTCTGAGAAGGGTCTACAAACGTGTATGCTGAATCACAGGTTCAAGGCCAACCTGGATAACATAGTGAGACTAAAAAAAAAAAAAATTGTAAACAAACTAAACGCAAAAGCTGGGCATGGTGGCACACATCTGTAATCCCAGCACTCAGAAGGCTGAAGCAGGAGGATCACTCCAAGTTCTGGGCCAGTGTAGGTTACATAGTGAGTTCAAGGCTAGCCTGAACTACAGAGTGAAACCCTGTCTCAAAAAACAAACAAATAAATTAAACCCAAAACTACCAAAAGGAGGGAAGTAAAATATAGTACAGCAAAGAAACATAAAATTAAGACTAGAAAAACAATTTTAAAAACTCAACCAAATATAAGTTATTTTGCTAAAAAAATTTGGCGAAGCTATATTAAGAAAAAATTCAAATAACTAAAATCATAAATTAGAAAATAAAAATAAAATCATAATATAAAGAAAATAAATATTGCTGGGGAACTGTATTTACACCTGCAAAGAATAAAATTGGAGTTTTATTGCACATAAAAATTAATTCAAAATGAATTAAAGAGAGAAATGTAAGACTCAAAACTACAAAACTTTAGGGGAAACCCTTCATGACACTGGCCTGAGCAAAGGTTTCTTGATTATGACACTGAAAGCACAGACAGCAAAAGCAAAAGTATACAAATAGGAGCACATCAAACCTAAAGACCTCTTTGTGTAAATAGACACAAGCCACAATGTGAAAAGCAACCTACAGAATGAGGGAAATATCTACAACTAATATATTTAATGAAGGATTAGTATCCAATATACATAAAGAACTCCTACAACCCAGGAACAACAAAAATAACCCAATTTTTAAAATGGAGAAAAGACTTAAATAGACATTTCTTTGAAGAAAATAAACAAATGGCAATGAGTCCATGAAAATCTGTTCAACATTACTAATCATTAGAGGAAATAAAAATCACAAGATTTTATCTTACAACCCTGAAAATAGAAACCATTTTAAAGAACAAAAAATAGTCAGGTATGGTGACTCATACCTATAATCCCAGCACTTAGGAGGCTGAAGGTCAGCCCAAACTACATAGTGAAGACTTCCGGGAGAACATGGCAGATAGATAGCAGCAGCTATGGAGGCTCTCTGAGATACCCCGCTTAAAATCCAGGAATGGTGTGGAGCGAGAAGTCCTAAGTAAGGGGAGATACACCCTGCCGATCCAGGAATGAACTAAACTAAGAGAAACCAACTGGAAACACAATCCTGGTGCCATAACAGGAACAGATAAGGTCTCAGCGTGGAAGCTGGAGCCCGCGCCACCGGAAGCCGTGATTTGAATTTCCTGCAGCCGCTGCTGCGTCCCAATCGGCATAGCAAAGAGAGAGGCGTGAAAGCTCTGAGAGTGGGAAGTGGTGAATGGAGTTGAGAGCGGGACTGGCCGGGAGCCCTGCATCGACCTGCGGTGAGTGAGCGGATCGGGGACCCTTCCATAGAGTAGGAGGCTTCAGCAAAGGACATACTGGGACTGGGCAGACTTGCCAGAACAGGACGCTGCAGTAACTTTAGTCGCATATTCCCCTCTCAAGCAGGATTGGTGGGGAGGGCCTGGCTTGGGTGTCGCCGCTGACTTAAGACCCAGTAGGCTAGCCCAAACCAGGTCCCAGAACCTGGAGGTGCACCCTAGCAGTGAAGCCTTCAGTAGGTTGACCTGGAGGGGCGGGCCCACCAGAGGCTGCCCAGGTCTGTGTCTCCCTAGTACACTGCAGTGGGCGGGAACACCTAGCCGGCGCATTCAAACAAACTAACTGACAAAGAAAGAAACTGGGCCTCCTATATATGCTTGTATGGAAGGAACAAAAAATATGGGAAGAGGGAGCAACAAGAAGGGATCCTCGGCCCCCAATCCTGAGAAACATGCAATATCAGACACGGCACCAATAGACATAAAGCGATATCTCCAGAGCCTCATAGACCAGTTCAAAAATGAAGTTATTAACGACCTAAAGCAAGATATAAGTAGAATAGTTAGAGAAATGCTAAGCACTGCCCAAGAAAAAACAGATGCTGGAATGGAAGAACAGAAAAAAAGGGGAGAATTGTTTGATGGAGAAAATAGAGAAAACATAGAATACGTGAAGCAGATTCAAAGAGATTACCAGGAAACTAAAAACTCTATTGAAAGCTGGCATAACAGCTTGAAAGAAACTAAAGATAGATTATCTGAACTGGAGGGCAGATTTGTAATGTGGGAGCATGAAATGAAAAACTTCTTAAAAATAACAAGAAAACAAAGAGCAATAATACAAAGGCTAGAAGATGATAAGAGGATCCATAACTTAAGAATTAAGAACATAAAGGAAGAAGTAGGGACACAAAAAAATGGATTACAAAAGCTATTCACAGAAATAATCCAAGACAATTTCCCTAATTTATCAAACCACCTACAACCCAAACAGAGCTACACCCAGGCATATAATAATCAAAATTCCAGAAATCCAATATAAGAACAGAATACTAAAAGCCATCAGAGACAAGAAACAGATCATTTACAAGGGAACACCCATCAGAATTATAGCAGACTTCTTGACACAAATTATCAAATCACGAAGAATGTGGGGGGAAATAATTCAAGCTTTGAAAGATAATAACCTCCAGCCAAGATTGATATATCCTGCACAACTGGCCCTGGAAATTGATGGAAAAACAAGGTGCTTCCAGGATAAAGAGGAACTAGGGGAATTTGCAACCACCAATTCAACCCTAGAGAGAATACTGCAGGATATTCTAAAAAAGGAAAATACCAAGATTCCAGAAATAGTGGCAGAGAGGCCACATTGAATGGAGCAGAAAGCGAAATGAAGAAGACAAACTGACAACAAATGACAGAAAAAGAGCTCAACAGAAATGAGGCAGAGAAGATCGGATGGTAGGAAGAGCTATTTTGGAGAAAACAAGACATCATAATAGCTAGTGCTGATTTAGTATCATCTTGTTATGAAGTCCCATCAAGCTTTTATTCTTCTGCCTCCATCGGTCTTAACAGGTTGTATCTTATTGGATTTTATTATATGTGATAATATAAGCAAAAACTTTTATAGACAAGATTATACAGAAACCATTGTTCATTTTCTGTTAGTTGGCTCTAAATACCCTGTAATACTGTCATTCTCTTGAATGGTTTTATATTGTCTTGATATGTTTGGTGCTACAGTATATGAAGTTATACTCAAAGATTTCAAGGAAAGAGACACTATGGTAACTATTTTTATGTCGGGATATCTTGTGGTGAAACACTATTTTGCTTAAATGGTTATGTTTTGACCTGCGCTGTTTTGTTGTTATGCCCTCTTTTATCTCAATCTCCTTTTTAAAATTACTTTTTTATTTTTATCTTTTTTAATTAAGGGAAAAATAAATTAAAAAATAGCAGGATACATTATAGTAACCTACTTTGATTTCCTATTAACTTGATTTGAAACCCTGTGTTGCCCTCACCATCTTGTTTTGACTGATTTTCCTCTATTCTGCTTTGCTTGATAGTACCAAGTTTGAAAGTATAGGCAACAACTGTGAAGACAATAAGATTCATTATGATGCCCATTCTGGTTGACTATTATCTTCTTTTAAAGTCCTGTAATGTCTCCAATGTTTTGGTTTTATTCTTTACTGTTTTGTTCAATTTTATTATAACTGATGATATAGGCAATTCTTCTTTTTTTTTTTTTTTTTTTTGGCAATTCTTCTTAAGATAGCAAGAGGCAGTATGGTAACCTTTGTTGATCACCTTGTATTTTGTTTTTAACATTATCTATTATGTCCATCGTTTTGATTTGACTGACTCTGTTCTGATATGTCGCATTTGGTTTTACTCTCTTCAAAAAAAGTAATAACAACTGTGGGAGTAATAAAACCCAAAATGTGTAATTGTCATTGTACAAAAGAAAAAAAAAAAAAGAAAGTGCTCTAAAGGTTATAACTGCATATATGTTTAAATGTATAAGATAGATAATCATATTACTGAGTTTTGTTGGATCATTGAACAAAACTGTTTGCAGTCTCACTGTTTGAAAGTCCACTTTATATGCTTTAATTTTGTAACTTGAACAACTATTTCTAAGATGAGAATATGTAATCTATTAACTAGTGATTTCCTGTTTATTTATTAAATTTTGTATTACTTGTAAAAAAAAAAAACTACATAATGAAACCTTGTCTTAAAACAAAACCAAACCAGAAAATATCAAATACTGATCTGACAAGGATGTAGAGAAATTTGAACTGTTTTGCCTTGGGGAGACTATAACATGGTATCACCACTTTGGAAGACGACAAAGTGGATTCTCAAAAAGTTAAACATAGGGGCCAGGGATATAGCTCAGCGGCAAAGCACTGGCATCACCATTCACAACAGCCAAATGGTGAAAAGAACATGAATGTCCACGGTTGGGCAGGTGGGTACACAGTGTGCTGACGCACACCTCAGGGCGCCGCTCAGTTTTTCAGGGAAGGGAGTTGGGACCTGGCTGCAACTGGAGGAACCAGGGGACACCATGTCCAGTGCGACATGCTGCACGGCACCACCTGCCCTGCTGAGGTCCTGGGCAGCTGTTTCACGAGGCTGAACAGCACCGTGGGTGCCAAGGGTTAGGGCTCAGGTGGAGGAGGAAGTGGAGGAAATGGTGCCAAGTTTCAAATCTGCAAGGTGGAAACTTCTGGAGACTGGTTGCACATCAGTGTAAACGCACTGAACACTACTGAACCTTACACTTAAAAACTGGCCATGTATTGTGGTGCATGCTTGTGATCCCAGCACTCGAGAGGCAGGGACAGGAGAATTGCCACAAGTGGGGCTGGGGATTTAGCTCAGCGGCATAAGCGCCTGCCTTGCAAGCAGGCAGTTGTGAGTTCAATCCCTGGTACCGATAAAAAGGAAAAAGACAAAAAAAAACAAAAACAAAAAAAGAGAATTGCCACAAGTTGGAGGCCAGCCTGGGCTGCATAGTGAGATCTTCTCTCTCAAAAAAAAAATTATGAAGGTAAATGTTGTTACTGGTTTTCTTACTGCAGAAAGTACACCTTTAAAAAAAAAAAAACTATTTGGAGAGGGCAAGAAAAAAATTTTAATTGCTTCACAGGTGATCCTGACATGCCCAAGAGAATCCAGATGGCTTCCAAAAGGAACAGCTGGCCCCGGCTGCGATGGGCAGAGCATTTTGACCAGAGAAAGCACGGTGCAGAAGAAGGAACGAGCAGCATCACTAATCCCATTCAGTGTGCATGTCAGGAGCTGGACACAGTGGCACACATTCCTAACCCTAGCTACTGGGGAGGCTGAGGCAGGAGGATTGCAAGTTTGAGACAGTCTGGGGACTTAGCCAGATCCTGTCTCAAAATGAAAACTACAAAGAGCTGGGGGCTAGTAGCGTCTGGATTCAGTGCCCAGCGCCTCCAAAGAAGCGCCTGCGTGTTTCCCGTTTGTGAGCACACGTGTTCCCTCACAGACTCCTTACAACAGCAGTCCTCGGAGGATCCTCCAGAGAGAGGGGACCCACCGGGAAGCACGCGCTGTATCCAGAGGTGACCAGAGAGGAATGAAGGGACAGCTCCTGCAGGCTGTTACACTTCTCTGAGGCCTCTCTGAGAAGCCAGGTGACGCCAGGGACGCGGGAGCCATCGCAGGCTCCTGAGCAGAAGCACCAGGTGTCTCCGTCTGGCTGCAGAGCGCACACCCGTGTGCCCTGCCCGAGGAGGAAAGCCAATCCGTGCAAAGCGAGTGGTAAACAGATGTGCGTCGCAGGCTCAAGGAGGCGGCCTCGGGGAGGGGGTCTCCGCCTTTCCGCGCCTTTGCCAGCAGTCCCAGGAGTTCCTGGCTCCTGCAGCTCCAGGCTGGCGTGGGCCCCTCCCGGCCCCTGCGCGCCCCCTGCTGGACGCTCCAGCCCGCCCGGTTCTGCAGGCTTAGGCGCTGGGCCCAGCCCGCTTTCATTTCTCATTAGCGCGGTGGGCCGGCCTGGGCGGTATTAATTACAGCCGGTTGTGTAACCGCCGGTGGCCGATCAGAGGGTGGAACGGCTTTCCCGAAGGCCTCCGGTCCATGAGACCCTCCAGAAGGGCCGAGGGCTCCAGGACTCAGGGCTCCCTCCTGCTGGCCCTATGCATGGGCCTTCCACTCCCAGCCCAGCCCTGGAAGGGCAGCGGGGGACCTAGGGCTCAGCGAAATGCCTGAGATTAGGCTGGAAGAAGCCACCCTTAAGAATGGAGAGCTTTAGCCAGGCCTGGTGTTCTATGCTGTAATCCCAGCACTCTGGGAGGCTGAGGCAGGAGGATCACAAGTTTGACCCCAACTTGGGTAACTAAGCGATTTAATGAGACCCTGTCTTAAAAAGATAAAAAGAGTTAGAGAAGTAGGTCAATGCGAAGGCCCTGGATTCAGTCCCTATAAACCCGGCATAGTGATGTATGCCAGTAATCTCAGCACCCTGGAGGCTGAGGCAGGAGGATTGCTGTGTATTGGAGGCCAGCCTGGGCTGCATAGTGAGACCTTGTCTCGAAAAAAAAAATTTTTTTTAATGAAGGAAAATAAGTACATATTTTCAAAAAGCAAACAAACAAACAAACAAACAAAAACTATTCATTGTTTATGCAGCCTAAACCGGGTTGGCTGGATTTGGAGGTTCCTGAGTTTCTGGTTCATTTTTCTCCCTTAGTTGATATCATAAAACTCAAGGGAGCTGTGAACGTGCCAGGTATCACGCTGCTTTAAAAATGCCTTTTCATTCTCAGTCACATCTCCTCCCACAAATAAGGGTGGGCGAAGAGCTTGTGGGTGACTCGCCCAAGAACCCCCAGCCGGAGGCCAGATTCAGTTTCACAGCCTGCCAGCCCCCGCACCCTGCAACCTCTGCGCCCCTGCCCTCTGTCCCTGAGCCCTGCCCACCAGCCCCAGCCCTGGCCATCCACCAGGGCCTGGAACAGGAAAAGTGCTCTGGCAATGCTAAATGCACACTAGGAAATAGCAAGACCCAGGTCGGTGCGTATTAAGGCCATCTGGGGGCATATGAAGATTCTAGACAGATTTTTGTTTTGGTTTGGTTTTTGTTTTTGTTTTTTTTGAGACAGGATCCCTCGATGCAGCCCAGGCTGCTTCAGACTTGTGGTGAACCTCCTGCCTCCACCACAGGAATGCTGGGATTACAGGCATGTGCGGCTGTGCCCTGTTATTTTTGTTTTTGTTTTTCTGTTGTGTGTTTGCTTTGTTTGCAGTACTGGAGGTTAAACCCCGGGCCCTCCTGCACAGCCGCATCCCCAGCCCTTTTGTATTTTTCATGTTGAGACAGATAAGTGCTGAAGGCATGTACACAGCAAGGCTGGGATACGGTGTGATTTGGCTACTAAAGGTTCACAGGACAGAAGCTTGGTCCCAGCGAGGCAGAATTCAGGCAATGGAGCCTTTAAGAATTGGGACCGGCTGCACATGGTGGTGCACACCTGTAATCCCAATGTTTGGAAGGCTGAGGCAGGAGGATCACCATGAGTTCAACCAGCCTGAGCAAAGTGGGTTTGGGGCCAGTGTGAACTACATAGCAAGACCCTATCGAAAAAGAAAAAGAAACAAAAGAAAGAATTGCAACCAAACACACAGATGTGTGCATACCTATAATCCTAGCTACTCAGGAGGCTGAAGCAGGAGGATCTCAAATTCAAGACCAGCCTGGACAACTTAATCAGACCTTGTCTCAGAAGAACTAGAAAAGGGGCTGAGGTTGTAGCTAAGCTAAGCAGGAGAGTGCTTGCCTAGCATGAGAGGGACCCTGAGTTCGAGCCCTGATACTGAAAAGAAGTGATTAGTCCTGTTCCCCAGGAATGGGTTGTTATAGAAAAAGCCAGCCTGCCCCTTCCTATGTGTGGCTTTCTGTCTCACCCTGCCATCTGTTCCCATCACGGCTTTCCTGTCCTAATGGCACCTGCCACACTGTGATGGAGTCGCAAGGCTCTTGTCAAAATCCTAAGAACTGGCAGCTGCTCTCAAATACTCAAAACTGTACCCCAAAAAACCTCTTATTTATGTATTTATTTTTAAAAATTTAACCTCTCATCTTTATAAAGGTCCCAGCCCCAGGCATTTTGCTACAGCAAGATAAAACCAGAGTAAGACAAGTCCTTGCCAGAACTAAAGGGACCTAAGTTTTCTGGGGGGCTTGCACATCTCAGCCACTCCTGTGCTCAGCACCAGCACCCTGCGGTCATACTCCAGGCTCCCAGAGAGTGGCAGGCCACACCCAGCCCCGGGACACAGTGTCTGTCATCCACACCACCCACTCGTCCTCCACAACATGTGCTGAGTTCTCTTTATCCTTTTCTTCTCTCCTCCTCCTCGCTCACAGAGGCGGATGTCCGCTGATTCTGCTTACACAGAGATCACGGCAGCCTCCTCCTGTCCCCACTGTATGACAATGTCACCTGCTCAGTGACAGGACTCACTGCTTCCAGCCCTCCCCCCAGGACCGACAGGCACACATGTTGGCCTGGACCACCTGCACCAGCCACCGCCCCATAGAGAGGCAATCAGGGCTCAGAAGGGTGTGTGGCTGGCTCAAAGTATGCACTGTGTGAGTGACCGTGCCACACTCGAACCCAGGGCCACCTGAAGCAACATCCACTTGCATCACCGTGGCTCCTGTTAAGGGATGGAATGGCCCAGCCTGCTCAGCATGTCTGTGTCTGTGCTTTCCGGGTAGCAGAGGCCTCAGCCAGAGGGTCTGGGGAATGCAGATGGCAAGCAGAGCGGCCACTGATGTTCTCCGGGTGTTCTGTGCCCAGGCACTGAGTTTTACCCACTGTGTCAGCCAGGCCTCAGAGATAATCCCCTTTTGCAAATGAGAAAAAAGACTTGAGAGAATTAGGGGTTTGCCACCAGCTCACAGTGTGGGAGATCCCAGGCCTCAGGGAGGCAGAGGCAGGAAGATCCCAAACTGAAGCGCAGTCTGGGGAACTTAGTGATTTGGCTCAAAAATAAAGAAAAGGAAAGGGCTGGGTTGAGCTAAGTGCAAAGGCCGTGGGTTCAATCCTCAGTGCTGTAGGAAAAAATAAAGAGCATTTAGACCTAGGTCTGTCTAGGCCTGAGCCCAGTCCTGTGAGTCTTGCCCGAACCTGCCCACCAGAGCCTGCCCTTCAAACTTGGCCTTGATGATGGGCTAGGGACATGGGCCTGGTCACTGAGGCCACTGGGACTCGGAGTGCCTGGCCTCCTGTTCCCGCAGGGCTTCCTGCCCCTTGGTGCTGCCCGTGCTACCCCCTTTCCACAGGAGAGCAGCTCTGGGTGCCAGGACGGGACCCAAGTGACAGCTTGAGAGTTCCCCGGAACCCTGGGAATATGAGTGACCCCTCTGTCTGGCCAGGCAGAATGGCCTGGAGCTCAGACTGCTCTACAGCACTTTCTTTTTTCTCTTTCTTCTTTCTTTCTTTCTTTTTTTCTTGAGACAGGGTCTTGCTTAGTAGTTCAGGCAGCTGATCCTCCTGCCTCAGCCTCCAGAGTGCTGGAATTACAGGTATGTACCAAATATGAACCGCGATGCCCAGCAACAGTTTCTCTTCTTTAGAATGTGTGTGCAGTGTTCATCCCCAAGAGGGGGAAGAAGGTGAGGGGGGAGTGGACAGTGGGGATGGTGAACAGGTCCTGTGCCCCCGGCGCAGAAGGACATTGATGGTAGACCGGCACTGGGAGGGCTGTTTTAGTGTCAAATGACGGAAAAGTTAACCCCAACTAGTTAAAGCACGAAGTAGATATATTGGTGCAGAGACCAGGAAAGCCCAGGAGTAGAACAGGCTGTAGGTGTAGCGTGATCAAGGGACCAGTGCAGGGCTCCAGTCCCCAGCCTCAGCGGCCTCCCCAGGTTGACTTTCCCACCAGTGTAAGACGTTGGACAGAGCTCCCAAGCCCCCAGCACTCGGGCCAAAGGAGCAGCAGGTTGAGTTCCCCCAGGTGAGGACGGCCTGCTCAGGAGGCTCAGGGAATACAAGGCCTAATTCACTGGACCTGGGCAGCCCCCACCTCTGCAAGCACTGGGCGTTCTGGGCATCCGAGGGGGAAGATGACCGGGCTCTGTGGGTGCTGTGTCCTCCTCCAGGACGCTTGCCTTTCCTCTCGGTATAGAAGAGTCTGCAACAGCCCTGGCAGCTTGAGGACAAGTAGGGAGCAACTGGCATCCCTGTCACCCTGGAGGTTTACTCTCAGGACAGCCAGGAGAGCAGGAGCTGGTTCCATAGCAGCAGGCTGGAAGGAGTCAGAAGAGGCACAGGCCGGGCTGAGATCAAAGACAGCTGCTTAAACCAGTGTAGTGGTCCACACCTGTAATCCCAGCACCTCTGGAGGCTGAGGCAGGAGGATGGCGAGGCTGAGCCAGCCTAAGCAACTTAGTGACTTAGTGAGATCCTGTCTCAAAATAAAATACAAAGACTTTTTTTAAAAAAAGGGTTAGGAATTAAAAAAAAAAAAAAAAAAAAAAAGGGTTAGGGATGTAGCTCAGTGGGAGAGGCCCGGGTTAGCCCCTACCACTGCAGTAGGAACATACCTACAACTGTGCATACAACGTGAGCATCACTTTTCTAAAACTCTAGCTGTGATGGTGGCACAGGCCCGTAGCCCCAGCATTCAGGACGCGGAGGCAGGAGGATCAATGTGGTTTCAAGGCCAGCCTGAACCACATAGTGAAACCCTACCTCAAAACAAAACAAATTACAAAATTCAAAATGTTCCAAAGTTCAAAAGTTTTGTGCGTGGGGGTACTAGGCATTGAACCCACTGGTGCTTTCCCACTGAGCTACATCCCCCCATCCTTTTGGTTTTTTTTTTTTTAATTTGAGACAGTGCTGTTGAAAAATTTCCAACCTTGGGCTTGAATTTGTGATGCTCTTGCCTTAGCCTCCCAGAGTGGCTGCCCCACCACCACATGTCATTCTTAATCCAAAGCTTTTTAAGCTCCAGGATGATGCCACTGGTAGAATACTCCACACCATGAAACTTTATTTCATACACAAAATTACTAAAAATACAGTATTGTATGGTACAAAATTATCTTCAAATTTAGCAGGGTGTGGTGGTGCACACCTGTTATCCTACCCTTCATGAGGCTGAGGTGGGAGGAGGCTGCAAGGTATGAGGCCAGCCCAGACTACATAAGTTCAAGGTCAACCAGAACTATTCTGTGAGACCCTGTCTCCCAAAAAAAAGTCATTGGCCACTTAGAGGATACAGGGGCTTCACCTGAGCGGAGGTTCCGGGAGGGCCTCTGGAGGCAGCAAAGGCACACAGTGCAGGACAGCCTTGGGGATGTTGGGGCAGGAGAACTGGGGTGCACCTTGGAGCCACGAGGCCGGCGGTGCACAGAGCAGGCTGGCAAGGGCGGATTTGGAAGAGGCTCAGGGACTGCACTGGGACTGATGCAAATCCTGCTGTAGGAAAGGGTGGGCTCCTTTTCCTTTTTTTTTTTTTTTTTTGTCTTTCTGAGACAGGGTCTCGCTATGCAGTTCAGGCTGCTTTGAGCTCACTTTGTAGCCCAGGCTGGTCTCAAACCCGCAACGATCCTCCTGCCTCAGCCTCCCGTGTGCTGGGATTACAGGCGTACTCCTTTTTGTTTTTGCTTTCTTTTTTTTCCTCTTCCTCCTCTTCTTCTTCCTCCTTTTTCTTCTTCCTCTTCTCTCCTCCTCTTCCTCTTTCTCCTTTTTCTTCTTCCCCTTCTGTTGCTGGGGACTGAACCCAGGACTTGCATACTGGCCTACATTCCCACACCCTTTTTTATTTTCTGTTTTGAGACGGGGTCTTGATAAACTGATACATCGTCCAGGTTGGGCTCTGTCTGGGTTGCTTTCCTCCACTGCAGAGACAAAATACCTGACACCCAAAATGAAGGAAGGAAAGGTTTGTTTAGCTCACAGTTTGTGGAGGTTTCAGTCCATAATCAGCTGGCTCCAAGGCAGGGTGGCATGTCATAGGGGCAACTGTTCAAGGTGGCCAAAGACAGCAAAAGCAAGAGCAGGCGGTAGGGAGAAAAGCCTCTTCTCCTCCCTTATATTGTAAGCAGGCCCCTGCCCCCATCCAGGGTGGGTGTGGCACTCACAGTCTCTGTGCTCTCCTCCTGTACAGGCAGAAGATGTTTACAAAATGAAGACCCCGACCCCTGCATGGGTCCCTAGTTACACTTCTAAACTTTTCAAGTTGACACACTGTATCAGTCATTGTAGGCTCCACCTTGTGATCCTCCTGCCTCAGCCTCCCAGAGTACTGAGATTATAATGTGCACGATGCCCAGCTGCGTGGGTAAGTTTCTTAACTCTGCCTGTTTCCTATTTGCAAAACAGCATCTTCTCCAGCTCCACACTAACCTCGGAGCTTACCAAGGCCAGGCCTTTTCTTAAGTACTCTGCCTAGTACAACTAATGGCCACTTGCCCTGCCCCTGTGAGATAACCACGGTTCCCACTTCACAGATGATGAGCGGGCTTGGGTGGAAAGGCGGGCACGAGGGGTCAGTGGGTAAAGCAGTTAGTGAGGACCTGGCCGCCAGGTCTGCTCCACCATCTTTGCTATTGATGTTTACCCACAGGGCAATGGGAAGCCACTGTGAGGTTCTCAGTGAGAAAAAGAACATTTTACACTTGATCTTAGCAGAAAGGCCAAGAACCAGTGTGAGAGGGTACTTTAAGAACAGTGGATGTGGGCCCAGCATGGTGGCACACACCTGGTATCCCGGCACTCAGGAAACCGAGACAGGACATTCACCACAAGTTAAAGCCAGCCTGGACTGGACTATAGTGAGACCCTGTCTGAAAAATAAAAACAAGAAGAAAAGAAAGAATAAAAGAGAAAGGGTGGGTGTGAGGGTCCAGAGCAGAGGGAGCACAGGAGGCCACGGGTGCGGGGAGACTTTGCAAGCTCCCCGGTCTGCTCCAGGGGGAATCACAGGCCGCAGTGCGAGTGGGCGAGGGGTGAAGGGGCAGGGGCAGGGGACCAGGGGACATCGCCATCAGCTGTAGCCCAAGGCAGGGGACACTGACTGCCAACAGGACAGGGGACAGCTGGACTCTTGTGCAAAGGCCTGAGCTCTGCAGCCCGGGCCACTGCTCTGCTCCCTCACTGGGACAGTGAAGGCCGAGCCCAGACTTCCCAGGACCCCCACCCCCGCCCCTTTACTGAGCCACTGAACCCCGGCTTTACCCAGCTGCCCGAATCCAGACCCAGCCCAGCGTCTACAGCCTCTTTGCCCTGTCTGGGAAAATGCTGGGGCTCTCTTAGGTGAAAAATGAGGTGTCCATCTCCAAGGGTTTCCATCTAGCCTTAAAACCCACACCAGACATGGTGACATGTATCTGTGGGTCCAGCTACTCAGGAGGCTGAGGCAGGAGGCTTGCTTGACACTAAGAGTTGAGGCCAGCCTCAGTAACAAAGCAAGATCTCAAACATAAATAAATAAATAAAAATATATGGACAGATCAACCCAGTCCATCAATCCCGACGTCTACATCAGCTCTGCCCTCTGTACTCCTCTTCCGGTCATGTCTACCATGTCCTTGGGCCCCAGGACCCCTGCCAATCTTTCCCTTGTGCTCCAGGGCAGTCCCCAGGGAAAGGACCCTGCGTGGGGCACTAGACAGCGTCCCCCAGTTTTGTCCGCAGGTCCCAGATCTTGGCACCTCCATCCATTCCACACTGCACCTCTGTGGCAGGAATGGTAACGGGGTGAGAAGGGGGACAGGACCAACAGGTATGCGGCACCATTCTATTTTTTTGGTGCCGGGGATCGAACTCATGACCTGGAGTTTGCCAAGCAGGCACTTACGCCGCTGAGCTAAATTCCTTGCCAGTCATTCTGTTTTTCACCATTTCTCCTAAAGACAAGAAAAGGGCTTCAAGGAAATGGCGGACTTCAGGAAATGGCAAGTGTGAGCTGGGAGTGATGGTGCACACCTACAATCCCAGCCCTCTGGAAGGCTGAGGCAGGAGGATCCTAAATTTGAGCCCAACCTAGGCAGTTTGGCAATTTAACAAAAACCTGTCTCAAAAAGAAATAAAACAATCTTCTGTACCACTAAAAAAAGAAAAAGAAGGGCAAGACCACTGGGATAACTGTATGTGAAGAAATCCAGTGTGGTGTCTAAGACTAAGACCGTAAGCCCAGCACTCAGGGAGGGAGCTGAGCAGGAGGATCACTGTAAATTCCAGGCCAGCCTGGGCTACATACTGAACTCAAGGCCAACCTGAACGACACAGCAAGACCCTGTCTCAAAACCACAACAAACAAACCAACAAAACCCAAAATAATCTCCAAATAAAATAGTATTAAATAGTTCTCGGGGAGCTCTTATCCAGGAGTCAAGCAAGCAGAAAAAGCAGTGACACTTAGATGCATGTCAGACCGGTGGGAAGAGGAGCTGGGCGCAAAAATGAGCTGGGGCTCAAGGGTCAGAAGCCGTGACCGTGACCGACGGAGACTCAGTCTTGGTGCTTCGTGGCAGAGTCTGAAGGTGATGGCTCCCATTTTCTATCTGTGATTCTCCCCAGCACAAAAATATCTCTGTTTTCTGGATATTAAATTATCTGTTTCATTGAAGTTTGAAAATTTGCCGTCAATTCCACCCAATGTCATTTTTGTACATAGTACTGAAATGTAACTGCCAACCTGGTAAATGTCAGATACACCCAGTTCGTGATCCCAGAAATTAAAGAATGAACTCTAGGGAACGATAAAGGTTAAAAGTAGGAAAAATTAACTGGGTGTGGTGGTGCACACCTCTAACCCCAGCACTCGGGAGGCTGAAGCAGGAGGATCACTGGGAGTTTGAGGCCAGCCTGGGCTACATAGTGAATTCAAGGTCAACCTGGACTCATAGCCAGACTATCTCAAAAAATTTTTTTATCAAGGAATAGGACTAGCTCCTGAGATAAGAGGAGTCCTGAGTGGGTTGTCAATGACCGCACTTCTTGACAGTTTTATAGAGTGAAACTACTGGGTGGGTATAATGTAGGTTGAAACTATAATCAACCAATAAGATTCTAATTTTAGTAGTAGTAGTATTTTTTTTTACCGGTACCAGGGATCGAACTCACGACTGTGCACTTGCAAGGCAGGCGCTTATTGCTGCTGCGCTAAGCTAAATCCCCAGCCCCTAGCCGTAGTATTATTATACACAGTTAAATTAGGTAGCAGTGCGGTGGCCCTCCAGGGAGTCAGTGCGGGAGATGAGAGCCCATCAGGACTTGGCTGGAGGCTGGAGGCGTATCAGAAGATCAAAGCCACAATGACCAGGTTTATATACTCCCCGGAGGCCTGAAGTGGGCTGGGGGTTATTGGGGTCACCTTTGCCATCATCTCCTTAGGGGTGGGTCATCCTCTTCCACCAAGACTGAGACTAAAACCACTAAGGCTAAGAACAAAGACTGAGATTAACAAGACTAAGCCTGCAGATCACTGACCAGGGTTACCGATGCCGCCTCGCTGCCCTGAGATCACAGCACCGAGCTGGCTGTGCTCGAAGTCTTACTGGTTGCCCTGCATTTTGACTCCCGCTGTATCCTCTTCATGACTTCGCTCTATAAAACTTCCTGTGCGAGGCCGGCTCCTTGGCAACCCTCTCAGGGCCCTCCGGTCTCTGGGGAGCTAGTCCTGTTCCCCATCCCCTTTCTTCCCCCCAATAAATTTCCCTGCTCTTAACCTCTATTGTTCCTTAGAATTCTTCAACTTTAGGGGACCAAGCTTAGCATATTTAACCCCTAGTATTCTCTGTGTCATTGGCAGTGAGACTTGGTGGCTCACCCCACCCATCATGGGATCGTGATTTGTCCATACAGGAGGAGATCTCAGAAGGCTGACACCAACAACCCCACGCCTTCGTGCACCCTTAGGGAAGGACGCAGAACCAGCCATTGTGACTTTAATTTTGAGACACGCCTCCAGCCACCCGTGGTTATGTTCTCATATTTTGCACTGACTTCCTTGAGGGCCCAGCCCTGTCTCACCGCCTAGAATATTTCTACATCCCCAGCTGTCCATGGTAGTACCGGGGATTGAACCCAGGGCCTTTGCTCTGAGCAGCATTCCCAGCCCTTTCATTGTTCCTTTGGAGACCGGGATTTGCTGAGTCTCTAAACTGCCCAAGTTGTTAGAATTTGTGATCCTCCTGCCTCAGCCTCTCAGGCTGCTGCCATCACAGGTGTGCACAACCACACCCCGCTCTCATTGATATTTTTAGCATCACTCTATGTCTGTGATTGAATCCACCCTTTTAATTTAAATTCTATTTCTGTTTTCTTCTTCATTTTGTACATTGTAATGTTTAGATATTGTATTTGCAAAAGAACCAACCCAAGGACCTATGAGTTAATTCTATTGTTCTGTTTCCTAATTTGTTCTTTTTATTTCTTTCTTTCTTTTTTTTTTTTTTTTTTTTTTTTTTTTTTTTTTTTGTGTGTGTGTCTTTTTCATTTTTATCGGTACCAGGGATCGAACTCACGACTGCCTGTTTACAAGGCAGGCGCTTATGCCACTGAGCTAAATCCCCAGGCCCCTATTTCTTTCTTCATCGTCTCTGGAAATTTAAAAAGTATTCTAGATTATGTTAAGAGTGATTTTTGTTGTCGGCGATGTTTTGAGACAAGATCCCTCAATGTAGTTCAGGCTGTCCTTGAACTTACTATGTAAGCCAAACTGACCTCAGATTTGCCACAATCCTCCTGCCTCAGCCTCCAGAGTGCTGAGATTACAGGTACACACCACCATACCCACCTTTCATAGATTTTCTAAATTAATTAAACTCAAAGGCTTTATACTTGGCTATATTCCAAAGTGGCCTTCTCTCCTTCCTTTTTATTCTTTTCTTTCTTTTTTTTTTTTTTTTGAGACAGGTGTTCCCTAAGTCACTCAATTCCCTGGGCTGGAATTTACAATCCTCCTGCTTCAGCCTCCCTGAGAGCTGGGCTTACAGGGCCGCATTACTGCTCTCAGCCTAAACTAACACATTATTCTTGTTTCTTCCTTTATTCAAAAGCGATCTGGAGAACTGTCAGTGGCTGATTCCTACTATTAATTTCTAGTTTCAGCATTTTGCAAACAGGGTTTATGCCCTCAATGACATCTGCAATTTTCAAATTTATTGGGAGTTTCTTTTTTCTTTTTTTTTGGTACTGGGGATTGAACTCACGACCTCCTGCTTGCCAGGCAGGCGCTTATGCCGCTGAGCTAAATCCATGGCCCTATTGGGAGTTTCTTTATGGTGGAAAATATGATCCATGTTTACAATTATCTTGCAAATTCTGAAAAATCGTCTGGGTAACTAAATCAACATCCAAAGCATCTAGAGGAACTGATGAGAAGCGCAAGATGTGAACAGGAAGTGAACTACAAAGAGGAAATGATTTTGTCAGCAAAGGGACAGAGAACTGGCTTTTTTGGTGCCTGCCACAGGCCGGGCACTGCACTGGGCACTTTGCATATCTTACCTCATTTAGTGGGAGGCAGGATCCTTCAGAGCAGGAAACTGAGGCTCAGGAAGGTTAGGTAACTTAGTTACCTCTTCCTCATGCTTTATCAAGCAATTTCTCACCTTTCCTTCAAGACTAGGGTTTAGGGGCTGGGGATTTCACTCAGCAGCATAAGCGCCTGCCTTATGAGCAGGCAGTTGTGTTGGAAAAAGACTAGGGTTTAGCCAGGCATGGTGGTGCATTCCTATATTCCTAGCATTCAGGAGGCTGAGGCAGGAGGATCCCTATGAGTTCCAGGCCAGCCTGAGCTACATAGGGAGACTGGGAGGGGAACTGGGTTTAAACATCCCTTCGTAGGCAGGGGTAGGGTCCTTGCCTAGCCTGGCCAGGCATGATTGTGATCCCCAACATTCAAAAAAAAATCACTTTTTCTGGATGGGGTCTCTCTCTGGCTTCAGGCTGACCTTGAACTCACCACGTAGCCCAGACTGGTCTGGAACTCCTAGAAACCCCGAGGGTTGAGATTACCTGTGTGTATCACCCCTCTGCAAATTTTTAAAAATTTGTTATAAGACACGCTGGCATTACCCGTGCGGAGTACTTCCCTTTGCCCTGGACACACTCATCCCATCGCTCTGTCACTTTCTGAAGCTGTTCTAGAAGCCCTCTTTCATGACTATCTTTTTTTTGGTGCCGGGGATTGAATCACGACCTTGCATTTGCCAAGCAGGCACTTACACGGCTGAGCTAAACCCTCGGCCCTCATGACTGTCGTTAGTTGTGCTATCTCTATGTCTTTTTTCTTCCTTCATTTTTAATCATTAATGAAGTCTATTGGTACAGTTTAGACATCCATAAGGATCACATCCATCACGGAGAACTGTACACAATACACCCCGATTCTTGTCTTTTACTCTTCCCACTCCCCTCCCCTAGCTCGTCCTCTTCCTCTTCTTATCTACAGAAACTTTGTTTTCATCTTATCCCTCTTTGCTCAGTTTTTTCTTTGTGCCTTCCTTCCTTTCCTCCTCCCCTTCCCTAGTCCCCTTTCTCATTTGAACATTTGCTTCCTATTTTGCAATATCTATTATACACTTTGATCCTTATTTACAGTGTCGCCTGGGTGCAGTGGCTGGAACACCTGTTGATCCCAGCACTCAGGAGGCTGAAGCGGGAGGATTGCTGCGAGCTGGAGGCCAGCCTGAATTCAAGGCCAGCCGGAACTGTATAGTGAAACTCTGTCTCAAAAAGACCAAAACCAGAGCTGCGCGTGGTGGCTCATGCCTGTAATCTCAGCACTCGGGAGGCTGAGGCAGGAGGATTGTTGCAAGTTCGAGACCAGCCTGGGCTACAAAGTGAGCTCAAGGCCAGCCTGAACTGCATAGAGACCCTGTGTCAAAAAAAGACAAAAAAAAAAAAAAAAAAAAAAAAAAAGACCAAAACCAACAAAACAAAAAATCTAAGAAAAGAAACAAAAGATCCTTACATTGAAAACTACAGTACTCTAAAAAAGAAGATTGAAGAAAATCTCAAGAAGTAGATGGGAGAGAATCAGGCCTCACCAGGAAGCGATCCCCACCTGGAAACCACATCATTTTCATTGTTTTGTTGGGTTGGGTTCTATTCTCTTTTGTTTTGTTTGATTATGTTAAATCTGATGGCATGAGCAGCTACTTAAAAGACAGCAAGACATATTATGGTAGCCATTTTGGATTTGCTACTGGCTTGTTTTGAAGTCTTTTATTGTATTCATTGTTTTATTTGTATTGTTTCTATTCTATTTTGTTCTGTTGATTTTTACTATGCCTGAAGCTATTTTGAAAACAACAAAAAGCATTATGGTAATTATTGCCGATTTTGTAAGGTGTTGAAGTCCTGTATCACTTTACTGGTTTATTTTGATTGGTTTTATTCTGTTTTAGTTTCCTTGGTTTTATCCTCTTTAAAAACAAAAGTGGAAAGACATCCCTTGCTCTTGAATCGGAAGAATCAACATAGTAAAAATGGCCACACTCCCAAAATTGTTACATGGATTTAATGCAATCCCAATCAAAATCCCGGTAACATAGCTCACAAAACTAGAGAAATTTACAAAAATTCACTTGAAACCACAAAACTAGAACAGCAAAAGCAATCCTGCGTGACAAAAGCAAGACAGGAGGCATCAATCCCTGATTTGAAAGTATACTACAAAGCTACTGTGATAAAAACAGCATGGTACTGGGGGAAAAAAAACCCAGAATCAATGGAACAGATTAGAAGATTCAGAGGAGACAATGCCAAACATACTCAGCCACATTATCTTTGACCAGGGGGCCAAACACCCTTACTAGAAGGATAGTCTCTTTAATATATGGTGCTGAGAAAACTGGCTTTGCACATGCCAAAGACTAAAACTATACCCATGTCTCTCACTATGCACTTTGAAAAAGATCAAAGACCTAAATATTAAAATGGAAACACTAAATCTGTCTCTATGTCTTTTTTTTTCTCTTTGCTACTGGGAATTGAACTCAGGCCGTTGCACTTGTCAGGCAGGTGTTTGTGCTGCTGAGTTATATCCCCAGCCCGAGTTTATTCCTTGAATGATTCAAAATATTTCCCTTTCATGGTCATTCTGACTTGGAGGAAGATCTAGAAGTTGGTGGAGGTAGACGGAGTGAATAAGGAGGGTGAGGACCCCCTGGGATGGTCTCACGTGCCTGCTTTTCCACTGGACAGTGCTTGGCAGCAACATGCACCACACTTTTGATCACACTAGGGAAAGAGAGCGTCCAGAACTACTTCAGAAAGTGGCGAGAATGACGGGTCACATCATGAGTTCAAGGTCAGCCTGGCCAAGAGAGCGAGGCCTTGTCTCAAACAAACAAACGAAGAGAGCGATTACGTATGTTCCAAGTGAGCGTGGAAGGGTAAGATTTGAAAGGGAAATTATGGCAAAATACCTTTTACTGTGATAACTTTTTAAACATAAGCATATTTTTCAATCACCCCTTGTAATTCAACATATCTGTCACCCAGGGGTCCCCCAGAGATCCTCGGAGATGCCCTGCACATTGTGAGCTCGTAGGTGTTTGTTGATTGAAAGAAGGATGAAGACTAATGGAGGGGCCCAAAAGAAGGTTCAGCACAGCAAAGCCCACGGAGGCCGCACCTCCCTTAGACCCCGGCAGGAGCTGGTGCTGGGGCCACACAGAGGTGACGGCCTTGCCTGAGCCTACACCCGTCGTCCTCCCAGTGCAGGGCTCCTTAGGCCCACACAGCAGCAACCTGCATGCACCATCTAGCCCAGCAGGACACACGGGTCTCTCAGCGCATCAGAGTGAAGGACTCAGGGTCGGACTCTGGCCAAGGTCGCACAGCGGGCAGCTGCTGCAGCCAGGGGCACCTGGGTGTCCAGCCGCTGCCACACTGGAACTTGAACCCTGGTCCTTATGCCCCCCCCCACGGCTGCCTTGGTGGCAGAGACTGTAAATCGCCCTGCTGTCCGCTGTCCTGAGGTTTCACAATGGAGCCTTTCTTCTGCAGACTGTTTAATTAATGCCTGAGAGGAAACTCAGGAGAGGGATCCTTGATGTTCCCCATCAGCCAGCGTCCGCACTCACCTACAATAAACCTTTATGAACACTGCATTCGGCACGGACTGGCCCGGGACACTGAGACCCGGGCCGGGCTGGGGAGGTGTCCGCAGGGACCTTTGGGTGGCACTGCCCAGAGCTCCCCGCAGTAGCTGCTTCCAGGCCTCTGAGGGATCCGCCCTTGGCCAGCTCCTCCTCCTCCTGTTCCCACCCCACACGCTCTTTATCTGCCTTTACAAAAAGAGCTATTCTCTTGTGTGCACAATACACGTTTCTATTCAGCTCCCAGCCCAAATCATCCTACTGCGCTGGTTCCTCTTTCCTCCTCCTTCTTCAAATATTTGCCAGGGAAGAGAAACTGTGCCGTTGCTGCCAGGACCGCCTGCAGACTGGAAGCTTCTTGAAGGCCTGGCCTGGGTCCTTTCACCACTGCCTGCAGAACAGATGAATGAGAAGCCGCAACCTTGTTTTCTCAATATGGAAGTAATAACTGAAAAATAATCAACTGGGTATGATTGTGCATATCTGTGATCTGAACACTCCGGAGGCTGAGGCAGGAGGACTGAAAGTTCAAGAGCTCAGCTCGGGCAATTTAGCAACTTAATCAGATGTTTGACAGGAAAAATAGTGCTACTGTTGTGGAGGTCAGTCTGGAGATTTCTCAAAAAGCTGGGATTGGAAGCCCCATTTGACCCAGCTATTCCACTCCTAGGCATATTCCCAGAAGAACTGAAAGCATCATACCACATTGATATATGTGCACCCATGTTTATGGCAGCACAATTTGTAATCGCCAGATCTTGGAAACAACCTGAGTGTCCATCAACTGAGGAATGGCTAAAAAAGATGTGGTATTTTTATACAATGGAGTACTACCCAGCTATAAAGAATGATCACATTGAGATATTTATAAATAAATGGACACAGCTTGAGACCATACTCATAAGCAAAATAAATCAAACTCACATGTATAAATACCGAATAGTTTCCCTAGTGTAAGAAATGGTAAGAATACATAAAAATATGTGGTAATCATGATTCTCCATTATATGGCTTGAAGCCTTATAATGTTTTCATTCATTAGTTGGAATGGTTTTATTCTGGGGTGTTTGATTTTATTGTTTGTGATGGTATGAACAGCTATTTTGAAGAAAACAAGACATTATAATAGCTAGTGATGATTTAATATCATCTTGTTTTGAAGTCCCACCAAGCTTTTGTTCTTCTGTCTCCATTGGTTTTATGTTGTATGTTACTGGATTTTATTATATGTGATAGTATAAACAAAAAAATTTGTATAGACAAAGAGATAATATAGTAACCATTTGTTTTCTGTTAGTTGGTTCTGCACACCCTGTAATACTTTCATTCTCTTGAATGGTTTTACACTGTCTTGTTATGTTTGATAGGATAGTGTAGGAAGGTATACTCAAATATTTCAAGGAAAGAGACACTATGGTAGCTACTGTTATGTCGGGTTGTCTTGTGGTGAAACACTATGTTGCTTAAATTGTTCTGTTCTGACCTGTGTTATGTCCTCCTTTATCTTAATCTTTTTTAAAAGTTAAAATTTAAATTTAAAAAAAAGAAAGGAAAAATAAGAAGTTCTGGGGAGGTACACAGCGCACAGGCTCTGGTTCAAACCACATTATCCTCCTCAAAAACACATATAAAATCCTTACCGCAGATACAAAACCAAACAATACAAGGACACAAAGAAACAGCTTATTTATTTATCTTTGGTTTTCAGAGACTGGATCTTAGTCCAGCTGGCCTTGAACTCACAGTAGCCCTCCTGCCTCAGCCTCCGGAGGGTGGGCGCACAAGTGCACACCACCATGGCCAGTTCCTAAGGAAACTTTGGAAGGTGATGCGGGTGACCTTGATTGTAGGGACTGTAACAAACATGGTATACACATGTCCAAATGTACCTTGTATACCTTAATAACAGAGGAAGGGGAAAAAAGAAAAAGAAATGCAACTTGCTTAAGGGAGAGAAAAATACGACAAACATGCTAAAAATTAAAGAAGAAAATAGAGTCACCTGTAATTCCAACAAATAATTCTCAAATTTATATTTCCTTCTATATACAAATACATGTATATTTATTCTTTTGAATATACATGTATTTGTAAAATTTTATAAACATAATTATGATATATTTCCCATCATTAAATTTTTGTTTTATTTTTTGAGACAGGATCTTACCAAATAGTTCAGGCTGGCCTTAAACTCAATATGTAGCCCAGGGCCAAGGATTTAGTTCAGCAGCTTGAGCACTTGCCTGGCAAGTACGAGGTTATGAGTTCGATACCTGGTACAAAAAAAAAAAAAAATAGCCCAGGCTGGTCTCAAACCCACAGGTGATCCTCCTGCCTCAGCTTCCCAGTAATGGGATTACAGGTGTGTGCCACATTTCCAAATCTTCTTTAAAACTTTGAATTTGGTGGCCCAGGCATAGTGGTGCACACCTGTGAACCAAGCACTTGGGAGGCTGAGGCAGGCATTTGGGGCCAGCCTGGGCTACAAAGTGTGTTCAAAACCAGTAGGGACTACAAAATGAGATCTTGTCTTAAAAAAAAGTTTGATTTTTACTAGCTTATGTAGCATTACATCATCTGTCTATGCCATACCTTCTTTATAAATACTTCCTCATTTTTGGATATTTAGGGTGCTTCCTGTCTTTCTTTTCCTTTTTTATTTTTGTCCATGTAAATAGCATTTTGATAAACACCTAGACACACCTCTTTGTTCACTTTGCTGGTTACTTTTCTCAGGTTTCTTTCTTTCTTTTTTTTTTTTAATCGTTACCAGGGATCAAACTCACAACTTCACACTTGCAAGCACAGACAGAGGCTTATGCCACTGAGCTAAATCCCAGCCCCTTTTCTCAGGTTTCTGAACGACAGTCACTGCATCAAAGGAGAGGACTCCTCAACTTTTAGTAATCTGGGTTACCGCACACTTCTGCAGGCCTCGTATCAACCCTCTCTCCACGGCAACAAGTTTCACTAACTTGGCTTTTACTTACCTGTTTGGTGAAGCTGGAAGTTGCCTGTTTGTGGCGGTCAGTCAAGGTGTCTGTGGCAAACCCGTGTCCTTCATTTATTGAGGTAAGAACAACGAGCTCACCGTTCACCACTGTGGACAAACTGTGCCAAGCTGTGCTCCAGCACTGGAGGGGTAGGAGGAGGTGAGGTACTTAAAGCATCTCATCAATGCATGATTCTTAAAATAATTTGTGAATTTGCCGGGCATGGTGGCTCACGCCTGTAATCCCAGCACTCAGGAGGCCGAGATGGGAGGATCGTTGGGATCAGCCTGGGCTACAAAGTGAGCTCAAGGCCAGCCTGAACTGCATAGCGAGACCCGGTCTCAAAAAAGACAAAAAATAAAAATAAAAAAAATAATTTGCGAATTCCAGATGCTCACCCCATCTATTCATGAATATTTTTGCTTTCATTGGATTTCTCCCCCAAACCCTGAGGATTTCTACATTGTTACTATGTGTACTTCTGTTTGTTTGCTTGCAACAGGGTCTTTCTTCCTTTGTACTGTAGCTCACAATGGCCTTGAACTCGCTATGTAGCTGAGGCTGGCCATGAACTCTCTGAATCCTCCTGCCTCAGCCTCCTGAGTGCTGGGATTACAGGCTTTGTTAATGTGCTGAGGCCTCTGAATTGCTGCCCTACATATCTCCCCTGTCATGAATTGAGTTCTGTGACTCCTCCCGCCACATCCCCTGATGGTCCTCTCCGGAGTCCAGTGCCAACCTTTGCCTCAGAGTTCACATCTTGGTCCACCCTGGAGGCTCTTTGTTTCCTAGCCTGATTCCAGTGGGGAGGCTTAATTTTAAAAATCAAATATTAGATATTGCAAAGCTGCCGTTATCTTCTAAGAGATTTGTTTGGTTCCTCCAGTGAAAGAAGCAGATTTTAGTAATCCTGACAGAGTTCCTTGGTAACAAGTCAGCAGAGCCATAAAAAGCTGTATTTTCCCCTTTCTTGTTTTATAAATTCTAAGGCTTTTCAGAGATGGATAGGAACATTCTGGAAGGTCTACATCATGTATGCATCCTCCCTTTGGGAATAATGAGGGTTTAATAAATCTTATAACAAATCTACCTCCCATTCTCAGCTCTGGAGGGCAATACGGGGGCTCCTGAAATGTTTCAGGGAGCCCCACTTACCAGTGTGCATCCCCAAGGGTGAATCTGGAGGATTCCCTCCAGAGTTTGAGTGAGTCAGGAGATTCGGCTAAATGGCAATATCTGTGATTTTAAACTTTTACCAGGGCTGCTTCACATTCAGACAGACTTTATAATTTACAAGAATGTCTCTCTTCACCAGGTAGCACACGTCTCCAGTGCAGGGACTTGGGAGATTAAGGCAGCATGATCAAAATTCAAGCCCAGTCTGGGCAATTTAGTGACTTAGAGAGTTTCAAAATAAAAATAGAAAAAAAGTTGGGGGTGTAGTTTAGTGTGAAGGTTCTGGGTGCAAATCCTAGTACTGCAGAAAAAAATGAAAAGGGGAAAATAGATTCAGAGAGAGAACTGCTAACAGGAAACCCTGGCTGCACATTCTAACCTTCTCATGCCGTGACTGTGTCATGGAACATTCTCTTGGCTCGGTTTCACTGTGTAGTTCAGGTTGACTTACATTCACTATGGAGCCCAGGGCCTCAATCTCACAGGGATCCTCCTGCCTTGGCCTCCCAAGTGCTAGGATTACAGGGGTGCACCACCATGCTTAGTAATTTTTTAGCTTTCCTATGCCTAGGGTTCCTTATTCATTTTTTAAAAAATTTTTTGGAACTCAGGACTTGCACTTGCCAGGCAGGCACTTATGCCACTGAGCTATATCCCCAGCCCAGTTTCCTCATCTATAAAATGATTACACTAGCGTCCTAGAAAGTGCAGCTCTGTGATGCATAGAGACAGCTGTACAAGAATGTTTATCATAGTAGAGTCACAGAATCAAAAATCCACAAATATTCCACAAGTCCAACAATTTGTTTAAACAAAGTAAAATACATAATATGTGTCCACCATGGAATATACTTTGTTTTGATCTCAGGGGTTTTTTGTTTGTTTTGTTTTTTGTCTTTTTGAGACAGAGTCTCACTATGCAGTTCAGGCTGGCCTGGAGCCCACTTTGTAGCCCAGGCTGGTCTGGAACTCACAGTGATCCTCCAGCCTCAACCTCCCAAGTGCTAGGATTACAGGCACGTGTCACCATGCCCAGCTAAACAATGTGCAATGGTTTTGTTTTGTTTTTTGGTACCAAGATCAAACTCATGACCTCGAGCTTGCCAGGCAGGAACTTATGATATTGAGCTAAGTCCCCCACCTTTTTTCTTTTTTCTTTGTACCAGGAATAAAACTCACGACCTCGCACTTGCCAGGCAGGTACTGTGCTGCTGAACTATATCCCCAGTGGAATACCTTTTGTTAAGAATGATAGTATGGATATTTATAGACAAAGAAGGCATTACTAGGAGAAAGTGGTTATGATTCGACTGTATGATGCCAGTTCCAATTTTCTAAAAATCATATTTACATAGTCATGTATTTAACTATATTTATTTCACAGTTTCATGTGTATTTACACACAGGTATGGTGATATAAAATGTTCAATGTTACATGCTCAAATCTAATGTAGATGGGGATTCTTTTTCAGTTTTGCTTTGTTGCTTTTCAAATTCTTTCCCAATGAACTTGTGCAATAAAATAATAAATGTGCAAAATGTTTAAACTGCATCCTCCCTTTGGGAATAATGAGGGTTTAATAAATCTTATAACAAACCTACCTCCCATTCTCAGCTCTGGAGGGCAATACAGGGGCTCCTGAAATGAAACTGGCACTGGTGTTTGCTTGGTTCCAGGAGGCACTTAGCTGGTGCCAAGTTCACCTGCAGGTTGTTTAGAGAGCTGGGCATGGCAACTCATACCTATAATTCAGCATTCGGGAGGCTGAGGCAGGAGGATAGCTGTGAGTTTGAGGCCACTCTGGGCTACAAAGGGTGTTCAGGGCCAGTCTGCACTATATACCAAGCTCCTGTCTCAAAAAGCCAAAAAAGAAAAAAAGGTTGCTTGGAGAACCAGGACCTACATAAAGAACCAGGGAGTTCTGAGAGATTTGAGGGCTCAAGAGAAGCCAAGAACACTCCCCACCACCACCACCCATGTAAGTTTCCTGTCTCTCTGCCCGAGCCAGCACAACCCAGAACCTGCTCCTCAGCCCCTTCCAGGTTCCCAGCCCACGGCTTCCTATTCCTATTCGGTTCTCAGGCAGGCTACACTCCAGCCATCGATCAACAGTTCTGTCCTGTGTGTTCTTGAGATGACTCTTGGTGTGAGGGGTGAACCAAGACCTTCAAACTGAGCTACATCTCTAGGCTCTCTTTTAAAAAATCTTTCTGAGACAAGGTTTCACTATGTACTTCAGGCTGACCTTGAACTTACTTTGCAGCCCAGCCTGGTCTTGAACTCCTAGATTCTCCGGTCTCAGGTTCCTGAGTGCTGGGATTATAGGTGTGTGCCACCACACCCAGTTTTGTTTTGTTTTGAGACAGGATCTAAATTGCTCAGGCTGGGTTTAAATTTTGGTTCCCTCTGCCTCAACTTCCCAGACTGCCGTGCCACCACACCCCTCCTGGGTTCCGCAATCCAGCCTTCCTGAAGGAACATTTCCTCCACGGCTGGCTCTTCGTGTTTCTGGCCTGGTGAGTCACTCTGGGTTCTACCCACATCCCACTGCCAGGTGTCACTCCCTTACAGTATATTAGTAGTGAAGAACAGGGACCAGGCGCTGGTGCTCACATAAGCTAGGCACCGTAAGCTAAGCAGGGCTTGCTGAAGCCCGGAGTGCATTCTGAGAATCTAAGTGTTGTTATCTGCACTTTGCAGCTGAGGAAGTGCAGACTTGGAGAGCTCCACTCCCCCAGGGACAGTAGCAACAAGCTGTCCCAAGAATGTAAGCCACTGTCTTTGTGGCCCCCCGGGGCTTCTGGCCCCATTTTACCCAAGTGAGGAGACTGAGATTTGCTGAGACAAACTCATTCACCCACTTTCCAAGTCAGAAGCTAGGAGAGGCTAACATGTGAACACCTTCAACACCCTGCCCTGCCCCCACTAGGCCAGGACACCAGCCTCTGGCCGCAAGTACTTGCTATCCTGACACTTCAGGAACCTGTGAGAATGTCCTTGACTGGGGCCCTTGGACAGGCTGTTCCCTCCCTATTTATGTAGAAGTAGCCTCCTCCAGGAAGCCTTCCCAGAGCACCCTTGTCCAAGCACATACTATGGCTGCCAGCCTTTTTGCTCCTTGCCCCTCCAGTCCTCACAGATCAAAGGTCAGGTCCTAGGCCTCGGTCCTGAGCAGCCAGTGAGGTAGCGGGCACAGAACAGTATCTAAGAGTTTGCTGAATGAATGCTTGCTTGACTCTCAGAGCTGTGGTTGGCTTTGTCCAGAGGGTGCCAGAAACAGTAGGCAGTGACAGAAACCTGGCTTCCTGCTGCCCCATTAAGGGGGCATCCTGGGCCAAGGTTCTGGGCCATTCGGGCTCAGTATGCTGGTGACACAATCATGGTGTCCTTCTTGCTGAAGCAAACTCCTGCTTCTGTTTTCTCACTCGAGTCAGAAATTAATCATGTCTGAGTGACTGAAGTCATTGCTCACAGCACCCGAAGCCGGGTGCAGGGTGGGGCGAGGGGCAGTGGCCTTGGGGCTGAAGTCTCTGAGGCCCAGGCCTCCCCGCTGGGGGAGGGGCGAGGCGTGGCAGGTCCCGTCCCGGGGACGCGGCTGTCGCGGGCGGTGGGGGGGGGCGGGGACAGACAATGGGGCTCTGCATCTGCTCCTCGCGGGGAGAAGGGACCCTCCAGCGAGGAGCCTGGGCGAGCAGGGAAGTGTGGGAGGAATTGATGAGGAGAGGGCGGAGCCAAGGAGACGCCGCCGGGAGGAAGGAAGGGAAGGGAAGGAAGAGAGGAGGGAGGGAGAGGATCAGGCTTTCCTCCTCCTCCTCCTCCTCCTCTCCTCCTCTTCCTCGGTGACCTGATCTTGCGCCGGGCCTGGTTCGCATTGTTCCCAGCGGAAACTCTCAGGGGAGGGGGGGTCACCAGGACCTTGCGCCCCTCCCCCTCGGCCCCTGGACCCCAAGCCACAGCCCAGGCATCCAGCAGGTGCTCAATCCTTACTTGAGAAAATGCGAAATGTGACCAACTTTGCTCTGGGAACTTTTCCCCTGGCTTCTCCCCACTCCTGCGGAGAAGCCGGGCAAGGAGCAGGTCTAACGAGCACGCCCGGGCGCCTTAGGGATAACTGACCCTTCGTGGCGCCTGAGGAGCGGCCTCGCGTCCCAGTTCAGAGCCGGGCGTCCCGGGGGTCGGAGGCCGGGTGTCGGGCCGGCCCCGGAGCAGGGAGCAGCCCTGCGGGGACCTGCGCGGGCCGAGGCGTCCCAGGGCCCGGCGGGGCCTGGGGACCCGCGGGGGGCCATCCCGAGCCCCTCCCCGCCCGCGCCGTCCGGGGCGCTGCCAACAGCTGTCCTCCGCTCCGCGGGGACTGTGGCTCGGAGCCCATCTGCCTACTTCAGAACAGAGAAGTGCGGCGCGCATCCAGCCGCCACCCCTGGCCGGGGCGGGGGCGGCTTCGGACCCCCTCCCGCACCCCGCAGAAGTCGGACACCCAGGGGCTCCACCCGCGCCCCAGACCCCAGGCCCCCCTTCGGGAGAACACCCGGGCTCCCCGGGGGGCGGGGTCCCCGCGCCCCCTTTGTGCCAGGCAGGCCGGGGGCCCCCCCATTTCCACGCGAGATCCTGACGCTCCCTTCTCCCCAGCTTGTTAATCTTTGTTCCCCTTTTCTGCTGAGAGGAGAGAAAAATAATAAAAAGAAGGGGGGGGGAGAAGGAAAAAAAGGCGTGACTTGATTTTCAAACGAAACTCCCACAGCAAACAAAACCCTTTTGGAGAAATAAGAAAGGAGGAAGAAGGAAGAAAAGAAGGAAGGAACAGTGAGAGAGAGAGAGAGGGAGGCAGAGGAGGGAGAGAGGCAGAGGGGGGAGAAAGAGAAGAGAGAGGCTTTCAGGCTTTCCATTCGAGTAGGAGAGTTGAGCCGAGAGCTAGAGAAAGAAAGGAAGAAAAAAATCCTCTCTGCGGTAGAAAGAGAAAAGAAACTTGGGCTGACAAGAGGGGGGTGTCGGGGGTGGAAGGAAGTGAGAAAACAAAAGAGAGATAAAAGGGCCGCTTTTCTGCTCTCTTCCTCCGCGAGCCGGTTAGGAGGAGCTGTTTTGCATCCCTTCACGTCAGCCCTGCCTCATTCCCTTCTTCCAGGGAGGGAGAGCGCGAGCGCGGAGCGAGCGGGGGGAGCCGAGCGCGAGCGCGAGCGCCGAGCGAGCGAAGAGAAAGCGGCCGGAGGGAGCGGCGAGGCGGCGCGTGGAGGCGGCGCGGCGCGGCGCGGTGGGCGCCCCGGACCCCGGCCCGGCCCGCCGGGGCCCGCGCAGAGCCGCGCCCGGACCAGGGTGAGTGTCTGGCGGCCCGGCTCCCGGGCGGCGGCGGCGGGGACGCGGGCTGGGGGGTCGCCGCGGCCGGGCCGACCCGCCCCCCGCTCTCCCCGGGGACGGCGGCGCGCAGGCCCGCGCCGCACTGCAAACATGTCGTCTTCCCCTTCGCCTTCCACATTCCCTCTTGCCGGGAGCCGGAGGGAGCGAGGCAGCGCCGGGAACGCGGGAGCGAGATGGCGTCTGGGTGGGGGGGAGGGAGCGAGCGAGGAGGAAGAGGGGGAAGGGAGGAGTGGGGAGAGCGCGGCGAGCGCGCGAACGAGGGAGCGAGAGAAGCAAAAATGAAAGCGCCGCGGCGTTGGCGGCGGCGGAGCGGGAGGCCCGCGCGGTGGCGGCGGCTGTGGCGGCGGCGGCGGCGGGTCCGCCCGCACGTGGGTGTCCCGGCGCGCTGCGCGCTCCCCCCGCACCCGGCCTGGGACTCAAAGTTTCACCCCCTCGCCGCCCCGCCCCTGCGGCTGCCCACAAACTTTACTCGGCGCGGCTGGGGGAGCTGCGTGGTCCCGAGGGCCGGCGCGGGGTGGAGGTGGGGGCCCGGGCGCGCCGTTCGGGGTGTCCGGGAGTCCCCGCCCCGGGCAGCCGCCAGCGGGCGTCGTGCGATCCCCGGTGTCCCGGCGTCCGGGGCGGGGACCTGTTGAAAGCGCTCGCCGGCTGGGTGGGGAGGTGGCGGGCGGGGTCCTCACAACTGGTCTTTGGCCTCCCCCGGCTCAGGCCCCCTCCTGATTGCCGGCTTTCTGTCTTCTCGGAGTCATTTTCTTAATTGCTTGGAGCTATGGGGCTTGATCGTGAAGTCAGATCAGCCCCCCCCCCCCCGAGGGTGCCAGATGGGTGCCGAGGCCGGGGGACCTCAGGGGTGCTGATCTGGCAGATCCCACTGACCCTGGCCCTGTCTCCACCACCAGCCCCCTAGCCGCGGACTTGCTAACTAGTACGTATCAGGGCATTTGTTTTTTTATTTCCGACTTGCCTTTTAAGATGACTTTTATGGTTCCTACAACTGCTTACCTCCAGTCTGAACTGTAGTTTGAGAAGATTTAAGAGGCCAGGGAGGTGCTTGTGGGTTTTAACGAACCCTACACAGTCATTAATGTATCTTTAAGTTCGAAGAGATGGCCCAGGTGTGGCGTCGCAGTAGCTGGATGTGTTTTTCCCGGACCTTTTCAGGTCCTTCCCTGTCAGAGACTAGGTCCTTCCCCCTCCCGAGAGGCGCCTAACGGCTTGGGCACATCCTAGTAGCCCACCCTTGAGCTGCAGGTCGAGTGCCCTGCCTGCGAAGGCCACCCTGTGCACTTGTACTTTTGTTCACAATGTCAACTGCCCTCCCATGTCCACCTGGAGAGGACATCACTAGTCACCGTGGGTATCTAGGAAACCCACAGAACTCTCTGTAGGTGTTTGGAGGAAGACGGAGCACTGGGGGCTCATCCAACCAGCTTTGAAGCTGCTGTCAGCCCTGCCTTTGTACACGTGTAAGTAAAACAGGTAGTGGTCCCAGGTAGGGGGGCCGGGCTGTACCTCAAGTTTCATCTTCACTGTTCGGGCTGGTGGGAGGGAACAGAAGCCAGACCTTACTTGTCCTTAACTAGAAACTTCCATCAGAGCTGATAGGCCTGCCTGATTCTGAGTTGAGACCTAATGCAGGCACTGCTTTCTCATTTGTTTTAAGGTGAATATTATTTTCTAGTACTTTTCTGATAGTGTTGTTGCTGCTCCTCCAGCCATATGTTGCCCTTGCCAGGCACCTGCTAGGCTTGGAGCAGAATATCTGCTCAGTCACCTGTGGCTGGAAATTCCAGTGCCCACACAGAGCTGGCTGTCAGTCAGGAGGACACTGGAGTGGAGCTGCTCCCCGTGGGGCTAAGAGATAGGCTCTGGGGGTGGTGTTGTCTCCCTTTAGCCTGGCCTGGGAGGTATCCTGTGTGGGAGGTGAGTCTCCTGTTTTAGGCCCCCTGTGTGTGAGCCAGTCTTTCTGTGCTTACTTGGGCCACTTCCACCCCCAACTGGGCGCTTCCTATCAGGGAGGCTTATTTCCCTCTTCCTCTCTAGACAAGAGACAGTCAAGGTTCTGTAATGGCTCTCTGGTTGGAGGAAAGCAGACTAATGGGACCACCAGAGATTTTGCACAACTTCTATTTTAAGTTTGCTTTGTGGCGTGGAGATATTTTGAGCAAGATTGCCCTTGGAAAGAAGCACAACTTCTTTCTTGATGGGAGTCAATAGATAAAGGCAAGAGGCCCTTGAAATCTCAGTCTCTGCCAGGACTGATGTAAGGTGCAGGTTCCTCATCTGGCTCTGTTACCCAGGATGCTGCCTGGCTGGCCAGGGGCTGACCCAGGCTAGGGCACAGTGCATAGAATTAAAAAAAATCTAGATCTGTATCAGGAGGCTGAGGCAGGAGGATTACTGTGAGTTTAAGGCTAGCCTGAATTACACAGCAAGACCCTGTCTCAAACAACAAAAAACTGGATCTGCTGAGTCTGAGTCAGCAGTTGATCAGCGGTTGATCCAGCCTTTTGACTGAAAGCTGGAAAGGAACCTTAGAGATTATTTAAAAGAAAAGGAAGCAGGGATAATTCTCCCTGTCCCAGAACACACAGTAAGGGACAGAGCCAGTGCTCAAACTTGAGCTTTAAGAATCTCTATCCACAGTGTCACTACCTCCGTGACTCCTGGAGCTCCCTGATCAAGCTCCTTTCAGATAATGTGGTTCTGAGAACAGGAAACCTCTGTCTCTTGCCACCTGCAGGAGCTGGGGAACCTAAATGGAGCTATTTTCCAGGGAGGCTGTCACACAGACCTGAAGGGTATGACAGGCCCTTGTGACTTGGAGAAACTGGGTGCTTCTGGCTATTTTAATACTGACTTCTTCAAAGTCCAGCAGTCCAGCAGGGTGGAAGTTTAGTCATCAGGATGTTCCCAAATTACCATTTTTTGATCTGGAATACTTTATTCATACTTTGTACTTGTCGTGTGGGGCTCCCTTAGGACTGGCCAGAGGGGAAGAATAGGGCCAGAAGGAAGGGCTAGACACCAGGACAGATCTCCACCCATGGATTTGTGTTGCTGGAACCTCCTCATCTGTGTGGCTAGCAGATTTCGGTGCCTATGAATTTGTTACTTTGTGCTTGTTTTGCTTTGTCCATTGTTGAGCTCCTGTGGAACTGGTCCTTAGTGGACCCTTCATAAATGCTTGTTAAGTGAACATCCTGGATGTTAGGAAAAGGATTTCCCTCCCTGAAGGAACCTGGGAAGGATACAGGCAGAGAGGCAAGGAGGTGATTGATGGGCGCTGCAGAGTTGTGCTATGATTCATTGTTTCAAACCAGCTCCAGACAGGTGAGGCAGGAGGGGGCTGGGAAGAGTAGCTCCTGCCTGGGTGGAGCTGCTGGGCGGAGACTTGAGCAACACAATGGAGAGGTTTGGAAGGTTTTGAACTGGACTCACCTTTGAGCAGATTGATAATCATGTGTCCACGGATAATGCTCCATGCTTTGTAGGCAGTTTGTTCCTTAGTCCGTGTAGATGTTGCCACAGAATTAGTCTCACTTGTAAGCCCTAGAAACAGCACAGAGGAGTCAAGTCACCTGTCCAAGGCCACAGAGCTGGTGTCCAAATCCAGGGACTGCTTCAGACTTTATCCCCTCCCCTACGATGATGAAAGGGTCAGAAAACTGTGCCCATGCCAGGGCGGCAGGCCTTCTGTGTGCTGGGTGTCAAATAGGATGGCAGAAGAAAAGCTAGATCTGTCAGTGCACAGCACAGGGAGCCAGGTCAAGGAGCAGACACACAGCTTCCTCTGCTAGGGCCTGCACCATACCCAAAGCCAAGGCTTATTTCCCAGGTTCCACTTGTTCTCTGGCAGAGAGAGTGGTAATACAAACCAGAACTGTTTTATAAATGGTAAAGCTTTAGAATACCTTTTTTTTTTTAATTGGCAAAGGTTGCTTTCCAACCTAAAGTTCTGCTCCTGAGCCACACCTCCGCGCAGGTGATGTGCAGTGGAAACTGGTGCTGTGTCAAAACGGAGTAGTGGGCCCTGAGGTCTCAGTGCTCTCCTGGTGCAGACCTTACCTTCCTGCTCCAGATTGGCCCTGCCTGCTGCAGACCACAGTAGCACCGGTCAGGCCTGGGCAGCCAGGATGTACTAGATGCTATGCGGCCCCGTCCTTGGTGCTCTTACAGTCTCCCTGGGAGGCGGACATTAAACTAATAATTACACAAATACTCTTTAATTACAGTTATAAATGCTTCAAAGGAAAAAGTTCAGAGGCGCAGGAGCCATAATCAGGGAGGAGGGGGGAAGGACGCCATCCTGAAGAAGGCCATTGAAACAGCCTCCTGGAGGAGGAGGGGTAGAGGCTGTACCCCAGGAGTACTGAGCAGCAACCTGGTGCAAGCCATGCTGCTCTCTCTGTGGGCCGTGGACCAGCTTCACTTGGCCTGGGAGCGCCATGGAGATGCAGGGTCTCAGGTCCTCAGCACACTTGCTGAATTTGTATTGCATAGGATTTCTGTGCAGGGTGATGCCTGATGGACTCAAGGACTGACCCGGGAGGTTCTCAGCCCCACAGTGAGAGATGTCCTCAGGCAGGTAATAGGGAAATAGGTAGTCTCCTGCTTCCTCTCTGGTGGTCTTTGTGCCTGCTGAGGGCTGCTGAGGGCAAGGCCCTGGGCTTCCCCAGTGTCTCACCCCGGTGACCGCTGCTGCGTAGGGAGGGCGACAGGTGGCAGGCATTGTCTCCACTCTGGGCTAACATGAGTGTGCACAGGAGGGCTGTGGAGAAGGATCAGAATTCTTTGCAGAAAGTGCAAGGAGCGTTGTTGCATGTGGAGGTTGTCTTCAGGGGACCTAGGGAGGATGGCCTGAAGCAAGAGAACTGGCAAGGGTCAGAAGGGCTTTGGGGAAGAGAGGTGTAAGGTTTCTGCCAAAAGCGGAACCATAGCCCGGGGGAGAGGAACCTGCTGGGTAGTTCCCTGTTCCTGGGAACATGATAGTGTAAGAATTGTCTCTGAGGCCTGTTCTACAGCCCCTGTGTCACCCCAGAGAGGGCTGAGACCAGGTGTCCTTGACCTATGCAGGGCGAATGTGGGCTTCCCGGCCGTGTACCTGCAGGAAACCTTTTCCTAGGTTTGAGCTTTTCTGAGGACAGGACCTGTTTTTCACCAGTTCTAAAGGGGCCTGTGGCCCGAAGAACTGGAGTGTAGTCTTTCCCAACTCACCTCCCCACCTCTGCTCTTAGCCAGCACTTACTGTGCGCCAGGCCCGGTGCCAGTGCCTCACCTGCCAGTTGCTCGTTCACGTTAGGACCTGTGTCATGTGCTGGGCCCCAGGGTTCCTGCTTGTGAAGCCTGTAGTGACAGGGCAGCAGGACTGAGGGGCGAGCTCTTCTTGGTAGCACAGTTGGAGGTGACAGAGACCCCCCTGCCCCAATGCACATGCACAGAAGCAATTTCCCACAATTGTTCCTGCAAAAAACAGAGTGTCAGGTAACTCAGGGTGCCACACAAGCCTGTGTCACCTTTGGGCCCAATGTATGTTTGCTTGCAAAGAAAAGAATTAGAAGCAGAGAGTACCGTGACATTAAATAGTATATTTTTTAAAATATGGAGTCAGAAGGAAGGCATTTAAAGAATTGTACCCTTAAATTAGTGGGGGAAGTCAGGTGTGATGGTGCGTACCTATAATCCCGCACTCAGGAGAAGGCTGAGTGAGGCAGGAGGAGCACTGACAGTTGGAGGCCAGCCTGGATTACCTAGGGAGATCCTGTCTCAGAAAGTCTAAAAAACAGGGCCAGTGGCACAAACAAGTGTGAGGTCATGAGTTCAATCTTCAGTACCCTCCCACTACCAAAATTAGGAGATGTGAGATGGGACCAGAAATCTCTCTCTAGATTCTGAGAGAGAAGGAGAGGGGAGGATGCTAGAGCCAAAGCAGAGCCAAAGGGGTGTGGGATCAGCAGCGCCATATGGTAAAATAACTGGTTTTATTACCTACTAATTAATGTACGGAGCTCCCTATCCTGACCCTTCCCCCATCCCCAGAGCTTCCCCCAAGTGCAGAGGCCTTTGTCTTCTCTTTTATTCATTTCTGTGTTATTTGACTGTAGTTCTCTGTAATAATACACACACATGTGTGGACATGGTGTTTAAGCACCTCCTGAAGTGGGTTGCCCTCTGAGGGGGTTTTGCTTCTGTCTTTCCCCACCTGCACTGTGAAGGAGGTTCTGATAACGTGTATTCTATTGTGTGTGTATTTCTAGAAGTGTGCAGGAGCTGTGGGAGATGGGGGGGGGTCAGCACAGTGGGAAGGGATAAGGGACCACATTGTGTCCAAACTCTTCTCCCTTTTTTCCTTCCCCGCCCCTGGCTGTGTGTAAGACCTGCAGCACCAACACCAGGTGAGGACAGTGCCCACCCACAGCCCCACTGGGAAACTGCCCTGCTTCAAGGGCTAAATGTCTGTGCCTAGGTGTCCCTGCCAGGACCCCTTTCCATTCCCTGCCCGGCAGGCATGGGCTGACCTGTGTCTCTGGAGAAATGCAGTGGCCAAGCTTGGACGGCTATGTTCTGTGTCACATCAGAATGTCCCCACAAGGACCTCATCCAGGCAGCCCCTGGGAAGCTCCAGGTGTTTTGGGAAGCAAATCCTACTTTGTGGTTCTCTTTCTGGGACCCCAGGGTGACCAGCCCTCACCTCTTATTAGGGCGACTTCCTCCAGCGGCAGGCTCACAGGACCACATGTAGCAGCCCTGCCCTGACTTGGAAGGGGCACTGAGCTCTTGTCCTCCAAGTATACAGCTGTCCTGCCCACCTCACCCGAGCCAAGCCACTGCATGTGCGTCCTTCCCTGGCTGCCTCCAAGGGACCCGGCATGCCTTCCTCCCAGGCCCCAAGGCCTATCCCCACAATCTTGCCGCTTTCCCCTCTGTCACTTACTTCACTGCAGTGTTTTATAAAGAAGAGTGTGCCCCATCTGTTCTTGTCCCCTGAGTTGCCACTTGGAGCCCTCACTCCTCTCCAGCCTGCAGATCCCGCCATTCCCTGTCCTGCTCCATGCTGGTGCCTTGACCATGAGGCTCTCTCCTGTCCCTGTCCCAGCCTAATGGCAAGGGCTGTTTGCAGCCTATGTCCTCCTTTAGGCTGCTAGGCTTCCATTTGTGATCTGGGCTGACATCTATGTAGTTTAACTGGTGAATTCAGGCCATTTATATTTGTTGCAGGTTTTGATACATGGATTTCTTACTGTCTTACTTTGCACTACTTGTTTGTTCTTTTTCTGATTCTTTTTTATTTTAATTTGATTCAGGGGTTTTCCCCCCCACTGTTTTATTTGTTGGTTTGTTTTTGGTTGTTTTGAGATAGTCTCAAAACCAGGGATGGCTTGAAACTCATGATGATCCTCTTGAGTGCTGGGATTATTGGTGAGCTCCACCACAACCAGCGTTTTTCCACTTTTTAGAATTCCTTTACTCCCATTTTGCTCTTATCCCTGGTCTTCTGAGACCAGAACATTATATGATGGTAAAGACTTTTTTAGTCATAAACATTCAGTCTTTGGGTGAAATTTTATTTCATTCTTACATTTAAAAGCTATTTTTGCCAGGTATAAAACATTAACTTGACAGCTGTTTGCTCTTAGTTCGTACAGGCAGCCCTGCCCATACTTCTGGGTGTTACTGCTGATGTAGACGTTGGTAATGGAATTATTGTTCTCCTGGGTATTTTCTCTCTAGGAGTGTATGTGTGTAAGTGCACTGAGGAATGAACTTTATTTTGCTGAAGATTTGCTGGGATTCTGAAAACCAAGGATTGATGGTTTTTATCAGTTGTAGAATATCTACAGCCATTGTCTCTTTGATGTTTTTTTTTTTTTTTTTTTTTTTTTTTTGAGATGGGGCCTCAGGGTCTTGTTATGTGGCTTAGGCTAGTCTTGAACTCACTATGTAGTTTAGGCTGGCCTCAAAATCATAGCAATCGTGCCTCAGCCTCTCCTGACTGCTGGGATTACAGAGGTTCTCCATCGTGCCTGGTTCTGAAAATTGTTTATTGTTAATCTTTTCTAGTCTCTCCTTTAGGAATTCCAACTAGATATGTATGAGATTTTTAAAAAATGTACATTAAATACTATTGTACCTTTTGTCTCTCAACTTTTTATTGTCAGTCTTTGTCATTTTGAGCCTTTTTTGGATAATTTTTTTTCTACTTCACTAATTCTCTTTTTAGTTACCTGGACTCCTCTGTTTAGCCTTTCCTAAAAGCTATTTTTAGTATCAGTATTAACTCATAGATTCAATATATGATGTGGTATTTTATGTTTTCCTTTTTTTGAGATAGGTCTCCCTGTGTTGCCCAGGTTGGTCTTGAACTCCTGACCTACCGCCCCACCTTAACCTGAATACCCTGAGCACTAGGATTACAGGCGTATCCCATAATGCCTAGCTCTGATGAGGTTTTAATCTGGATGGTTTTTAAAAAAATGTTCTGTTTCTTTTTCCTTTCTTCTGTCTTTCTTTTCTTTTTTTTGTTGAAGAGGGGTAGGGCTCAGTTTGTAGTTCAGACTTGCCTTGAACTCATGGTGATCCTCCTGCCTCAGCCTCCCAAGTGCTAGGGTTGCAAATGTGCACCATCATGCCCAACTCTCTTTTTGGGTGGGGGGGAGGCATACTAGGGATCAAACCTGGTGCCTTGCATGTACTGCTGTGGTAGCAAGTGTACTACATACATGTCTACATACTCAGCCCCTGAATCCAGGGCTTTCACATTACACTACATCCCCAACCTTTTTTTAAATTTTGAAACAAGTTGCTAAGTAACTAAAGTTGCCCAGGCAGGAACTTGTGATCTTCTTGCCTCAGCCTCTGAGAGTACTGGGGTTACAGACATATCATGCTTGACTCATATAATTTTCTGTCTTTTTTTTTTCCAGATATGCTTGGTCTGTTCTATGTTTCTTTTTAAAAAAAACCTCTTATTCCTTACTTGTGCCTTTAATTTCCCACTGGCTTTTTGTTTGTTTTTGTTTTTGTTTTTGAGGCAGAGTTTTGTTATGTAGTCCCAGTGGGTCTTGAGCTCATTATGTCGCCCAGGCTGGCTTCATGTTTATGGTACTCCTCCTGCCTCAGTCTCCCGACTGCTGGAATTACAGATGTGCACCACCAGGACTGGCTCCCCACTTCTTTCTTTAATCAGACTGAACATAGTTATTTTGTGTTGTGTATCCACTAATTCCAGTTCTGATGTCGAATGTGCCTGCAGACTCCTGCACAAGAGTGCTTCTTCCCTGGATGTTCAATGGTTTCTGACTGTGAGCACAGGTTGCTTAGTTTACCTGTAAGGACCCATGAGGACTGGTGCGTGCACACGTCTGTGTGCATCCCCTGCTAGATCCCTGAAGGGCCTCCTTGCACGTGTGGCCATTTTCTTTATATTCACCACTTGAAGTTTTGGGGACAAGTCCAGCCCACGGGAGGGCCATAGACCCCCAAGGAGCCACCCCAGCTCACTCAGCGCCAGATGACTTCCTACTTGGGTACCTGCTTTGCGCTATTGTTGCTTTATGACCAAACACCTCGTTTCAGGTCCCAAGTCGGGTCCTGTCAAACCCACTTAAAAGCTGGATGTCTTAGGAGCCTGCTCGGTCCCTTGCAGCGTTCACTGGTGCCTCCACATTTCTCAGCCACCACGGCCTTGCCTAGTCTGGGGGTATCCTGTTTGGAGTCCACACTGGACCTGGCTTTTTGAAAGCTGGGAGCTATACCACTGATTGCTGGAGCCCCAGTGCCTGGCTCACTGTTGGGCAGAGTAGACATTTAATAGATACCTACGGATTGAACAGAATTCATGGTGAAATCAGTATCTCTCCTGAATAGTAATATAAAAATCATAAGACCAGCCAGCCCTGTGATCTTAGAAAAGTCCAGTTCCTCTCTTGCCATCTCAGTGCCCTGAGCTGTGAAATGAAAGGCTGGTTCTGAGGGCTGCTTGCTCTGGGAGGCAGCGTGACTCCCTGTGGGTCATGGGACTGTGTCCACTCGCCGCTCAGAGATGGGATGAAGGACCCGGTGAGGGACGGCTGGGGCTGCGGCCTCAGAGAGGAAGTGCACAGTTCTGGGACAGAACATAAGTTAACAAAAGGAAGGAGAAGGGTCTTCAGAGCAAGTTCGTATAAATAAGGGTGGTATTTTAAACTTACTGACTTAAGATGACTATCAAAAATGAACATGTAATTGCACCAGGGATGTAGTACAGCGGCACAGTACCTGCCTGGCAGGCATGAGGCTGAGTTCAATTCCTGGTACAAAAAACCAAAGAAAAAGAAAATAAAAACGTCACTAAATGAATTTCGAATGGATTAAGGATGGAAATATTTTTTTAAATGAACTCATGAAAGTATTTGAAATATGAATTAAAACCCATAAAAGATAAAAAAAGGAATATATGTGACCTTACACCAAGAGAGAATTTCTTTTTTGTAGCTTTTTCCCCCCTCAGATAGGGTATCGTTATATACTTCAGGCTGGCCTTGAACTTGGAGTCCTCCTGCCTCAGCCTTCCCTGGGCTGAGATCATAAGCACGTGCTGTTTGAGGTGGCCTTGTTGTCTTGGCTGGCCTTGAACTCATGATCCTTCTACTTTAGCCCTCCCAAGCTGGGAGTATAGGAATGGCCCAGCATGCCTGGTTTGAATAAAGAATTGCTTCTGTTTTCATTTTTTGTATGTTTGGTGTTGGTACCGGAAATTGAACTCATGACCTTGTGCTTGCCAGGCAGGCACTGTGCTGCTGAGCTATGTCACTGGCTGAATAAAGAATTGCTACACGGCAGAATTACCATGAAGGAAGTCAAAAACTGGGAACCAGTTTTACAACATACGTCAGAGAGCACGTTTCTTTAATACCTAATGCACTTCTACAAGTGAATAAGAAATTATCAACTGGATGGGGGAGTGCTAGGTGTCAAACCTAGGGCCTTTTACACGCTCAGTACCTGATCCACAACTGAGCTACACTCTCAACCCCTCAAGCCAGCTTTTAAAGAAAATAGAAATTGTTCTTCGCTGTATAAGAACATGTTCCACCTGTTAGTAATAAGAGAAACAGTCAGTTCAGGGATACTACAGTGGGCATGAGGTGTTATTTGTTATTATTATTATTATTATTTTGTGCCAGGGGATTGCACTCAGACCTTGCATTTGCCAGGCAGATGCTTATGCCTCTGAACTATATCTCTGGCTTATTTATTTATTTTTGGTACTGGGGATCGAACTCACGACTGCGCGCTTGCCAGACAGGTGCTTACACCACTGAGCTAAATCCCCAGCCCTTCCTGGCTTATTTATTATTATTATTGACAATGTCTTACTGTGTATTCCAGACTGACCTTGAACTAACTATGGTGCTCCAGGCTAGCCTTGAATTTGCAGCAGTCCTCCTGACTCAGCCTCTGAGTGCTGGGATTACAGGTGTGGCTGAAATTATGCATTTTTAATAATAGTTCATTGCTTATAAAGCAGGGAGAGAGGGCAGATCAAGTGTGGTATTGCATGTGCCTATAATTCCAGCTCTCCAGAAGGCTGACCAGGCTGAGGACTTTAGTGACCTAGAGGAGAAGACTCAATAAAAAATGCAAAAAGGTTGGGGGTGTGGTTTAGTTCAGAAATCCTCAGTACAGAAAAAAAGAGGGGTGGGGAGGAAAGAAAGAAGAAAAGAGATCTGCTAACTGCCCTTTACCAAGGCCTCACTCCTTCCTGCAAACTGCAAACTGCCTGGTCACTCTTTCTTTCCTTTCCCTATCATTCCCTCTCTCTCTCCTCCCCTCCCCTCCCCTCCCCTCCCCTCCCCTCCCCTCTCCTCCCCTCCCCTCTCTTCTGCCTCCCCCCGCATCTCGCTTGCTCACTTTCTGGAGAGGGGTTTGAGACAGGGTCCCATATGTAGTCCAGGCTGGCCTGGCACTCGCTGTTTAGTCCTAGAACTTACAGTGATCCTCCTGCTTCAGCTTCCTGTTGCTGGGATGACATGTACGGACCACACCCGAGGGCATCTCTCTAAAGGGAGGGAGAGGTACCTACTTGTTTTTTCTTGTCTCCCAGAAACACCTGCCCTGTTTTTCTAAGTAGGGTATTGACTGCATCCTCATTCACCTCACAGAGCAAAGCTGAGAATATGAAACTGTAATTTATAGGGTAGCGCTTCACCCGAGGGAAGAATTTGATGTCTTTAAGAGATACAAAATCATCCAGCACCAGCTGTCCTCCTGCTCAGTGTCGTATTTATTTTCCAAGTTGGAGCCATGGTTTCTTGAGAGCACTGGGATCCTCGGGGACTGATGAATCCACCTTGGGGTAGGAAGTTTTGGGACCTGGACCCTGGCCTGGGCTAGAGTGCCCCATGCATGTCCCGGTGCCAAGGCATCTTGATGCTGTCTGCCCCACCCACATAGGTGAGGGCAGAAGTGTCTCGAATGCCACAGTGCTGTCCCCACACACATTCATGCCATCATTGGCTGGATGCGCGAGAGGACAGGAGCTGCCCCCAACATTTCTCAAGTGGATGTGTCTGATGTCTGAGGTCCGAGAAGCTTTCAGCTCCTGATCAGGGAGAGGCCTGGAGATGCGTGTCGCCCTGTCGCTCCTCAGGCCTTCTGTCCCTTGCCCTGTGGAATTTTCCTTCTTCTAATTTCTAGAAGTCACGCTGTGAGCAGTCCTGAAGCTGCCTGCCCTGCTAACCTTCCTGTGTCTGTCATTGTCCTGGAAGTGCTTTGGCTGCAGAGGCTCTGGGAATGTCTGTTCCAACTCCTGTTTTGGGACTTTACTACTTTGGGTGTAAAAATTCATGTTTCCTGTGACTGCTGTGTGGAGTAACAAATCTCAGCTTTGGCTTATTGTTTGTTTTTTTGGTACTGGTGTTGAGTCCAGGGCCTTCATGATTAGATGTTCAAGGAATGTTTAGTTTCTTGAATTCTGGATCTCTTCTTCTTTTTTGGGGGGGGTATCAGGTATTGAACTCAGGACCTTGCACTTGCCAGGAAGGCACTTGTACCACTCAGCTACATCCCTGGCCCTGATCTCTCTTGTTTTTAACAAAATAGTTATTGTTGATTGTTTTTTCTTATTACAAGAAAGTTTATATTTAGTGCAAAAAGTTTATGAAGCATAACCAAGCAAAAAAAGAAAAGCCAACTATTAATTATTAATTTTTTTTTTTTGGTCTCTTTGAGACAGGGTCTCCCTATGCAGTTCAGGCTGGCCTTGAGGCTGGTCTCAAATTTGCAACAATATTCCTGCCTCAGCCTCCCGAGTGCTGGGATTACAGGTGTGAGCTTCCTGGCCAGCATATTTTTTAATTTGAAAAAATGAGACCATACTATTTGTACCATTTTTCCTTTTAATTAACAGTGTATTAAATTAATTTTTTAATTAAAATTTCTATTGGCTTAAATATTTACCTCCCCGTCATTTTAAAGGGGACTTGGTGGCTGATGTATATAATGCTAGCAGTCAGGAGGCTGAAGCAGGAGAATTGTCATGGGTTTGAGGCCACCCTGGGCTGCATAATGAATTCAAGACCAGTCTGAACTACATAGTAAGATTTCGTCTCAAAAGCCAAAAAAAAAAAAAGAAAAGAAAGAAAGAAAAAAAGGGAGGCTGGGGCTGTGTCAACAGTTTTGAGAAGACAAACTGCAAGTTTTGAAGCAGTCTATGTTTGAGTCATTTCTTCTCCTTTTGTCTCATAAAGAGCACTGTCAGGAGTGTCCTTAGGTAACTCTGCCACCGTCTCCATGGTTTCCACTGGGGGGCGGTGGGTGCAGAACTGCTACAGTGCCTGGCAAGGCCCCCAACGCACACCCTCGAGATGCTTCTCTCCGACCTTCGGCCTTTTGCTGCCCAGTCATCATCTTGGTGTGGGGCCAAGCAGGGATGGCTGAGGAAGGGGGCTGCTGAAATCAGGCTAAATTGGCTCTTCCTGCTTCCTCTCCTGACGGCTCTTCCTCCTTTTCTGTCTTCTTCCTCCTCCGCAAAGGTACTTTATTTTTCCTTTTTGACAAAACTGGGTACTGACCCCAGGGCCTTCATCCCAAGTCCTTTTTTATTTTTTATTTTGAGACAGGGTCTTACTAACTTGTCCAGGCTGGGCTCAAACTTTTGACCCTCCTGCTTCAGCCTCTGGGGTAGTGCAGCACATTCTTTAGGGTGCTTGGTGGGACTTCTGAGGGCCTTCTCTGCTTCTCTCTTTACTTCTTGTCCTGCTGACGTCTGCCTTCAGACAGGCACTTCCATGCATGGCAGACATTGTCCCTCTGACCTTGCCTCTCCTGCCTGGCAAAGCTGCCCAGCTGAGGCCATGGGTGCTCAGAGGCCCGAGCTGTCACCCCTCAAGGGACAGCGTGCCAGCTGCTGCCATGTGGGTTACAGAAAACAAACACAAACCCCCAGCCTAAGAGAAGGGGACAGTTGAACTCCAGGAACCTGACAGACTCATTGCTGAGAACAGAGGCAGGAGATGGGAGAGAGGCCAGGTGTCCCCAGGGATGGGCTTTGTTTAAATTTTAATGCTGCTTCCTTTCTCTTACAGTGCTGGGACCGCCCTGCTCCTTTGTGGCTTTATCTCGCTCTCTGTCTGGTGGGGAGATCTCTGATCTGCCCAGGCCCCTCCCTTCCCCAAGTGGCTGCCCCCCACCTTCATTGTCCCCCCCACGGGTGACACAACATCCCAGAGCCCATTCTGCAACCTGAGATTCAAGGGAACTTGTCACTTGGCTGCTTCCTTCACTTTTCCCTCCAGTCCTGGAGATGGAATCCAGGGCCCTCCAGGGTCTGTAAGCCTGAGCTCTGCCACTCAACTCTACCCCCAGCTTTTATTTTATGAAGGGTCTCATTGTGTCACCCAGGCTGGTTTCCAACTGGCAATCCTCCTGACTCAGCTTCCCAAAGAGCTGAGATTATAGGTATGCAAAAGGGGTCTACTTTCCATGGCATTGGGCCTGCCCAGGGAATAAGTTCCAGCCACCGTGCATGTCCCCATAGGCAGTGTGACACATCGCCTTTAGCACCATGTGAAACCAGCTGAGTATCTTAGCCCAGGCAGGTTAAGGAGCAGCAGGTGTTTGCTCCACTGTTGTCCTGGCTTGGACCAGGCTCATTCTTGCCTTGGGGAGCTGTCACCTGCATCCTTAGAAACTGGTGAAACACAAATGCAGAGCTGCTTCCCCGCCCCAGGCAGGACCCAATCTAGCAGGCTCTGCAGACCTGGGCTCAGAGTCAGTATCAGGTCACAGACTTGGAAGGAAATCAGCCTCCTGAGCCTGGCTGAGCCCCATTCTCTGAGTCACCTTCTGCCACTGTGCCTCTGTGTGATGTGCAGTTACCTTTGTTCCCTTCGTCACAGAGCCTGGAGCAGAAGTGCATGCACTGCCCTCCGTTACCTCTTTACGTCTCATCGAATCCCAGATACATGCCAGACACTGATAGAAAGGTCAGCATCGTGGTCTCTGCTCAGCGAGTCCCCAAGCCAGAGGCAGTGCTGCATACTGAATATTTACACAAAAGTATGAGAATTAGTGTGAGTGTTTGTGTTCAGAACAGGCCCCCTTGCTAGGTCTCTCTGTATCCCCAGCCCAGAAATCTGCTCTTTGAATGCAGGACTGGTGGTGGAGGGGAGAGGGAGGGTGGAGGGTGGCCTGGTGGGGTTAGTGTCTGGCAGAGTTTCAGCAGACAGCATGCAAAGCAGAGAACTTGGCAGGATGCTGCACAACCTGTAATCCTAGCCCTCTGGGAGGCTGAGGCAGAAAGTGGGTGACTTGATCACTTAGTAAAACCCTATCTCAAAAATTTTTCAAAATGAATTGAGGGTGGGGATTTAGCTTGGTGCAAAGGCCCGGTTTCAACCCGTAGTACTGGCCAGAAAACAGAGAGTCGCAGAGGACAGCGTTGTGGGGCAGCGGTTACGTGTAGCAGGCAGCAAGGTGTAAGGTGGGTGGCAGCAGAGCTGGCCAAAACTGGCTGTAAAGCATGTCGGGGGAGCCTGGAAAGAGCAAGTGGCCCCTCTGTGTCCCCCTGAGCTTCACTTATGGGGCAGTCCCCTCACCCCCAGAAGGCTAAGCGGGGAGCGGAGGCAATCCTCACCGTGACAAATGACTCTCAGTTTGAATTCTGTTTCATTCTACCTGGACTCTGCTTCGTACCAGCTGTTTACAGATAATTTACAAAAGTATATTTCTGTGCGTGGTTGTGTTTCTGAAAACTCAGTGAGAAATGACCCCAAGTCAGAGTTTTCCACTGGGGTGTGTTCCCAACACACGGCTCTCCTTATGAAGCCCTTTTGAGAGGGCAGGAAGATCTTTTGATTAACTTTTTTTTTTTTTTTAAACTGGGGATCGAACTCATGACCTTGCTCTTGCCAGACAGGCGCTTATGCCCCTGAGCTAAACCCTTGGCCCCAGGAAGATCTTTTGTAATGGGGCACTGGTCGGGGTGCCCTCAGGCTGGCAGGAGCAGAGCCTGTGTTCACCCAGTACCTGCTTCGAGCCAGATACTCTGCTATACTCTGCAATCAGTGACCCTGTGAGAAACAGCATTCCTAGCTGGGTATGGTGGCAGACATGTAATCCCAGCTCTGGGGAGACTGAGGCAGGAGGATTGCCACAAGTTTGAGACCAGTGTGAGTTACATACTGAGACCCTGTCTCCAAACACACCCTGAAAAACAAAGAGCATTTCTGTCTTCATATTAAAGACCAGGAAGCTGGGCATGTATACACCTGTGATCCTTGCACTCTGAGAGACTGAGGCAGGAAGATCACAAGCTCTGATCCAGCTGGGCAGCTTAGTGATTTAATGAAACCCTGTATCAAAAGTTTTAAAAATTTGTTTAAAAGCAGTAGGGTTGTGGCTCAGTGAGAAGGCCTTGAGTTTAATTCCTGCTGCCAAAAAAAAAAAAAAAAAAAAAGGGAACAGGCTCATGAAGGCATCTGCTTTCCCACTGCTCCGTACCAACACAAGGCTCTAGGGGATTTGAACCCAGATGTGACTGTGTCCAGAGCTCACTCCATCCACTGGCATGCCAGGAAAATAACGCAGGGTCACAGAGGTGGGTCAGTGAGCCCTTGGAGAGCCTGTTGGTTTCTGGATAAAAGTTAGAGCTACGGCAGCCAAGGTTCTAGCGCGGTGGCATAAGTGCCTGCCTGGCAAGCGCAAGGTCCTGAGTTTGATTCCCAGTACCAAACACCCCCCCCCAAAAAAAGCTGCAACCTGCCCTCACTATCTGCCTTCTTCCCACCGTGTCTAATGACACGAGGTGAGGTCCTTGTGCTCGCTCTCTGGGGAGCATTCTTTTAGCCCTTGGCTACATTCTGATTTGGGGTTTAACTGCTCTAATCAGTTACCACATGGAGCAGAGGGTGAACAGTTGGTGCCTATAGGTGAGCACCTGCTAGGAAGTCACCGTTTAGAATACCCAGGGGCCCGGTGGAGCTCTGCCTGGATGTAGAGAGCAGCTGCGTGGAGAGGGGAGCAGGCAGCATTGTGTACCCCTTTTACAGCCTGTACCTTCACCATGCCCACCAGTGCACCTTTCCAGGAGCACCATGCTGGACTGGGCCAGCCCTCATCTGACTTTCTGGCCCCTGCCATACTTGCTGGGCTGTCTGTGTCCTTCACCTGCAGATGAGCACACCTCTGGCCAGTGGTCTCCCCGTGTCTCACCTCTGTACCCCCCCCCCACTGGCACAGGGGGCCCAGGCAGAGGCTGCAGGGTAAGGCAGGAAGGAGACCCCACTGCCTGCTGTCCCTGGTAACAGTCACAGCGTGTATTCACAGGTCACATGCCTGTGACATGATGGGTCTGGGGTGTCACCTCTCTTCCCTCACGGTGTCCTGCCATTCCCTCCTGCTTGTGTTTTCTCATGCCCGCTGCCTCACCCTCCACCTGTGTCCTCTTTCCTCTCTGGTGGCTGTCACGGTGGAGCAGGCTTTGAAATCTGAGTTCCGGGCTGCCTTCCAGAGCTGCTGGTTTGGGCTAGTGCCTCGAGCACTTAGGACATCCAAAGGGGCAGCGGGCTCTTGTGGATGGGGCTCTGCCCAGGCTCCTCAGACTCAGCAGCTCCTTGGCAGGCGGCCTCTGCTTGGGGGGCTGTGGAGGTGAAGCTGTGGAGGAGAGGCAGTCATGGCCTGGGTGGGTCTGCAAAGGGTGCTGGGCTTTGCTGCTTTGATGTGCACTTTCCTTTCCTGCAAGGGAAGATGAACAAAGGTGAGGGACGTGAGGGACACAGGTGCCCTAAGAATGAACTTCCTCCCCCAGAAGCAATCTCGAAAGCCAGAGTGACCGTGACCATGGGTACCTCGCAGCACCACCCTCTTCAGCCGTGGATGCTCTTTTGGGTCCAAATCTGATTATTCATTCCTAAGCCCTCCTTGGTGGTTTCCTTAATCCCTGGCTACGCTAGCCTTTGTTTCAGCAACAGAGCAAACCTGTTTCCAAAGCTTAGGCAAATAAACATTTAAAGAAATCTTATTATTAAAGTAGTCAACCTTATAGCTCTTTAGGGAATTTGAGAAATACAGAAAAGTACTCATTATCCTATAAACTAGAAAATTTTTTCATAAACTGGAAATTACCAACACAATTAAAATCCCTTTGTGCGTTCCTTGGTCTTTGTGGTGCATATATGTAAATACACTGTGTTTCAACACGTTCAGGACAGGGCCATAATTCATATGTCTTGCTGCCAGGCAGCTTTGTACCACTGGTGGTCCATCCAGCAGCATGGGGCTGTCCCATTGGGTGGGACAGTCATGCACATACACCGGTGGTTCAAGCTGGTGGGAGGGTGATACACATTGCAAGCACCAAATTGAACTTTTACATCCTTTTCTCTTTCTTTTAGCATCACCTTATGGCAAGCAAAAACTTTTACAAGCACTTGGGCTTTGCGAGTGAACATATGCTGCACACACGTATCTGTCAGCTACCAGTAACCAACTGCAAGAGCTTGCATTCTGCCCACAACAGAAATTGTGTCACTCGGGGAATCCGCTGATTGCCATGCAGTAAACCTAGCCAAATATTGTAAATTTAAACACACTACAGCTCAGACCCAACCACAAAACGTAAAGTTCTCTTCTAAATTGCTATTGGGTCAAGAAAGAAATAAAGAATCTACTGACAAATATTTAGAAAAGCATTGAAACCAGAATGCCACATAACCAAACCTGTGGGAGACAGCTGGCACTGTTCTCATAGCCTTAAATGCTTTTATTATTAAAAAGGGAGAGAGAAAAAGAATAAGCCAGCATTCATTCTGAGATCTTTTAAAAAAAAAGAGAATAAAAACAGCCCCTATGGGAAAAGAGAGAGAGAAAAAAAACATTAAAGATACAGGCAGAAATAAATGAATTAGAAAACAGAAACACAGTGAAATTAGCAAATATATCCAAGAGCTGATTCTGTTTTCAAACAAACAATAAAGTAGACTAACCTCTGGCAAACCCATTTGAGAAATAAAGGGGATAAAGAAAACAATAGGAATGAGGAAAGGGGACATCGCCATAGATTGAGAAGAGATTTTTAAGACAAAATTTATGCATAGGCAGCCTAAATTTGAAAATCTTAATAACATGCATGCTTTCCTGAAAACATATGTTGCTAATTGAGTGGGAAATGTGATCCTTAATTGAACCACTACCCTCTCTACCCAAAGACGACACTAGTCCCTAGTGGTTTTGCTGGTTAAATTCAAAATTGATAATATTGATAATATTAATCTTGTCCATGGTTTAGCAAAAGATGGAGAATTCTCTGGCTCATTCTACAAAGCAAAATAAGTGTGATATTAAATATGGCAAAGAGACCATATTAAAGAATGAAAATGAGGGGGCTGGGGATTTAGCTCAGCGGCATAAACGCCTGCATTGCAAGCAGTCAGTCGAGAGTTCGATCCCTGGTACTGATAACAAAGGAAAAAGACCAAAAAAAAAAAGAAAAGAAAATGCTAGGTAGGAAACAGAATTCAGTAATATATTAAATAAGTTATCCAGCATAACCCAGTGGGCCAAGAAGGGAAGAAGAGTCCATATTAGGAAAGCTTAATATAGTAACTACATCATGCTAAGAGTTGAAAAAGTAAAACCATATTAACTCCAACATATGTAGGGGGAGAGTGGTTAAATCGACCAGTTTACCTAACCAGTATGCCAAAAAAGGAACACTAGGATGCACTCTTAGTATGATTAAGAATATCTATTTCAAGCCAATAGCCAAGGTTATAAATAACTAATAAACACTAGAGGCATTCCTGTTGAAACCAGTAACACAATAAAGGGGCCTGCCATCACTATTAACATTGCTTTTGAATTTTAGTCAGCACAGTAATTTTTTTTTCTTTTTTTGAGACAGGGGGTCTCACTAAGTCTTTACTATGGCTCAGCTCAAACTTGCAATCCTCCTGCCTCAGCCTCCCGGAGTGCTAGGATTACAGGCCTGTACCCTGATGCCCAGTCAGTACAGTACTATTGAGACAGAAATATGCCAAGGTCCTATGTGGTTTTTTTGTTTTTCTTTTTTTAGTCAAGAATTTTGCTGGAAGACAATGTGAGTGGACAGTACAATTAGCATGTGAATGCCTGACCCAAAGGAAATGCTACATAGTAAGCTCACAGTGAGGTGAGCGACCAGGTCAGTTCACTGCATGACAAGCACTTTGCTGAGTTAGTGTTTGTTGCCTGTGACAGCGAAGGTGGAATGTCACCTGGGGGCCTGGGGGGCCAATCCCCACACTTGCGGCTGTGTCTGGTTGGGACGTGGAGTCTCCCCTTGGTCTGTGTCTGTCTCTTGCACCTTCCTTCTGGGCGCTGCTCCCCTGCCCTGCTTCCCACTCACTGAACCAGGTGTCTTTATTTTGCCTTCCACCGTAGTATTCCTGCCTTGTAGCCAGCAAGCAGGCCGTGGACTGAATCCCCTAAAAAACTCTCCTTGGGCACCAGGTATTGTGTCTCAGTGCTAGGAAAGCTGGCTTATACATTGAGTATATTGAAGTGTTACTTTTTGAATAAGTAAATGGATACTATATATATATTTTTTTATTTTTTTTTTTTTGAGACAAGATCTTGTTATGTGTTCTAAATTGGCCTTGAACTCACAGTGATCCTCCTGAGTCCATGAGTACTAGGATTATAGGCCTGATTTCTTTTTTTTCTTTGTCTTTTGTGACAGGGTCTTGCTATGCAGTTCAGGCTGACTTTGAGCTCATTTGTACCCAGGCTGGTCTCAAACTTGCAACAATCTTTCTGCCTCAGCCTCCCCAGTGCTGGGATTACAGGCGTGAGCTACCACATCCTCTTTTTTTCTTTTATTAATTTATTTACATGCTTATTTTTGTATTACTGGAGGATCGAACCTAGGGAGCTCTGAACTATAATCCCAACTCCTTTTAATTTTATTTTGAGATAGGGTTTAAGTTGTCCATCCTGGGCTATAATTACGATTCTTCTGCCACTGTGTCTTTTACCTTTTAAATCTAAAAAGACTTTTCTCAAGGATTTATTATGAAAGAATTTTAAATATTTAGAGAAGTAGAGAAACATATTACTGTAAATATCTATACACTCACAGCCTAATTGGCCCATTCCACCGAAACATAGTTATAATAGATGCTAACGCTTGCTATGTCTGCTTCATCTAGACATGCATATATTGTTTTCCTGAACCTTTTTTGAAATACAAAGTTAACTTTTTTCTTTAATGAAAAAGACATTATTAGAGAAGAAGCAAGGCTTTTATCATAGTGTTTGAAAGTAAGTTACTTGGCTAACTTAATGAATCTTACACCAGGGATATAGCTCAGCAGCATTAGTGCTGCCTGACAAGTACAAGGTCCTGAGTTCAGTTTCCAGTTTCAAAAAATATCCTGAATCATGTTGAAGACATTTGTGCAACACACATCCCTCTTTCCTAAATAGTTCAGCAAGTGAATCCTAAATCACCCAAGTTCAGCAGTCTCTGCAGAGGGTGTGGAAAGCTGCTGTGTGTACCCTGGTCCAGAAGGACCCCTGTGGATTGTCCTTGTCTTTGAGAAACAAACTGCGTAGGTCCTTATTCAGCCCAGGTGTCTGACACTGCGGAGTCCCACGGTACTGGCCTTTCCTTTATGTGTGCATGGTGCATAGAGGTGACTGCCTGGGCAGCAGGGACAATTTGGGAGCGGTCTAGCTGTGACCATGACATAGGCGACTGATTATGGACACGTAATGTGGGGAATTGCTCTGGCATCCAGGGAAGGAAAAATAGATGGCTCACTCAGTGATCAAAACCAGGTGAGGAGCATGTATGAGGAGCACCCGGGAAGAACTAATGCAAAGAGTAATGGGTTAGTGTAAAAAGGTCTTTGTTATTTTCCCTCTGTCCCCTTCAGCCTCTTCAAATGGGTGACTTGAGTAATTTTATGAGAAAGAGCTGTTTCTACCCACTTCACCAGGTTATGAGGTCATGGCAAGGCAAGACTCCACTCTGTTTATTGCTGTTACTATGTTCCCCGTGCCAGCCCCACGCCTGGCACATCATGGACATAATAAACAGGAGCATTGGACAGGTGCCCACTGGGAAACTTCTTGCAGGGGCTTGACATTTGCAAAGAGCTTCCCCCGACTGGGCTCACAGAGGAAGGGCACAGGCCTGGTGTGTGTCGTGGGCAGAGCCTTTACAGGGTGGTCAGCTCTCCTGCTACAAGAGGGGTGGCCTCAGCAAGGGCTGGGGGCCAGATTAGCCATCCAGCATCAGTAAGGGGCAGGACATGTGGCCCAGTGGCCAGTGTGTGCTTAGCATGCCTAAAGCCCTGGGTTCAGTCCCCACCACACGCACATGTACATATACACACATATGCACCTATCATCACAAGGGCAGATAGTACCATGGGACATAAACAAACTCCAGCTCAGTTGGGAACAGGTTTTATGTCACTCTTGGACTTTCACCCCTGATAATAATGATCACAGGCAGTTATTATTAGCGAGTGCTGACTCAGCAGAGACCAGCCCAGGTCATTCCTCTTCATTTTCACAACAACTCTTAGCATCTTCTTTTTATAAAGGAGGGAGAACAAACTGAAGCACAGAGCAAACAGCGGGCAAAGTCTTGGTTTTACCAAGGTGGCAGCTGGCATTTGCCTAGGGCTCACAACAGGCTAGGCACCCCCTGGCTGCAGGCTCAGAATAGAGCCTCCTAGCTTTCAAGCAACCCATGGGCATGAAGACAAGCAGGCCCAGCCGGGTGGGGGCTGTGAGGCCACCTTCCTAACAGGAAGGAAGAGCCCGCGGAAAAGGGCACTCCCTCTGAGCTCCATGAGATGCCCAGATTTATAAAAATTGTTGAATGTGTTTGGTAATGAAAGGATACTGACTATGGTGGAAGGCGTATTTGGTGGTGGGGGTTTTTTTTTTTTTTTCCCCCTTTTATTTTAAAGTAAGCATTTGAATTTGTGGCGCAAGCTCCTATGACAAGGTCACAGATCTGACATTTGGTAGTGATGGTTTTCCTCATAAATTAGAATGGTAGTCATGCACGGAATTGCATGAAAAAGAACACAAAAGCCACGAGTATAGGGACCTGTTATAGACTCTGGGGGTTGGAATGTACCTCAGGGATCAAGGATTCAGTTTAGATCACCCACCTGAGAGCTTCAGAGATGCCACCCTGGACCTGCTAAACCAGAACCTGCATTTTAACAAGACCCCTGGGTGAGTCCTGCACACATGGGAAAAGCAACGCTCTCCTGTCCTTCCACTCTGTCTCTGGGGAGGAAATCAGACCAGAGCGTTTAAGTGATCATACCTGAGGACACGCAGGAAATTCTAGAAAGCAGAACTCTGTTCTCAATCTAGATAGTTCTGTTTGGGTTTGTTTTCCCAGTACCAAGTCTCCTGAATCACCAGCTGACCCATCCTGATAGAAGCAGGTCATCTGCAATGGTCACACCACTTACCATCCCTGTTGGGGAGCTTATTAAAATGCAGTTGATGGGTGAGCACCTGGTTCCCTGGGTCTGAGGGGACTCAGGTGTCTGCCTCTGAAAAGACCCTCTGGTAGTTCCTACACACCAGGATTGCTGTGGCCAAACATGACCTGTTAACAGTGGCATTTTCTTCTGAGATGAAACCTGCAGATGCTTGGATAAGTGTGAACCACAGAGGAACCCAGAGGAGTGATGGCAAATTTTGGGCTGCAGATAGAGCATTTGGGAACTTGTCATTGACAGAGTGTCCTCTTCAGACCTCAGCTCCATGGAGCTCATCAGGCCACAAGGAGTTGGGTGTAAGTTTCAACACTTAAGAAACTTAAATGTATTATTTTCTGAGAAGAAGAGAGGCAGGTAAGATGACCTTTGAAAATTAAACTTCCCACAAAAGGATGAGGAGTAAGGGCCAGGGGTACAACTCAGTGGTAGAGCACTTGCCTAGTTTTGTGGGCCCTTGCATTCCATCCCTAGCACTACTTTTTAAAAATAGTGACTTTTCTGTTTTTTGTTTTGTTTTGTTTTGTTTTTTTTGTCTTTTTCGTTTTTATCGGTACCAGGGATCGAACTCACGACTGCCTGCTTACAAGGCAGGTGCTCATGCCGCTGAGCTAAATCCCCAGCCCCAAATAGTGACTTTAAGATAGAGACTCACCATATACCCCAGGCCGGTCTATGGTGATCTTTCTGCCTCAGCCTTCTGAATGTCAGGATTACAGGTGTGCACCAGCATGCCTGGCTAAAAAATAGCTACGATTTAAGGAAAGAGGGTAGCAGGTGGCTGTTATCTCAGCACTCTTGGAGGCTGAGGCAAGTATCACAATTTGTAGCCCAGCCTGGGGGCCTATGGATGTAGCTCAAAAGTCCTGGGTTCTTTTACAGTATCAGTGAATGAAAACAAAAAGTGACAAGAATGTGTTTTTGAACCCAAAATGCATGTCTAAGAAAGGGCAAATTTGAGAGTCTTCTTCCTTGTGATTAGAATTTTCATGTAAAAGGAAATGTCTGCATTTTAATATCTTTAATTTGTAAATGCTCTTGTTTATTTTTAAGCCAGTGCTACACAAAAGTACAGGCCACAGACAAGTGTTCTGTGCAGGGTCACCCAGCCAAAAAGGGCCAAGCACAGATACTGCATATGACAGTTAGAAATTTTAGTTTGGTACTGTTGCAGTCATCCAAATAGAGGATCTGTAGTTGCTTTGCTTGTTTGTTCCTGGCCTCAAGCTCTTGGCCATCCTCCTGCCACAGCCTCCGGGATTTTAGGCATATGCCACTGCACCCAGCCTGTGGCTGCTTCCTCAGGACCACCGTACTTGTTAGGTCTGCCAGGAACTGGATATGTATAACTGTCTTAGCAGAGCATTCGAGAGCACTGAGGGTGTGAGAAATGGTGAAAGTTCTTCCACCCTGCACTCCAGATGCCGGCAGGCCCCTTTGTACAGAAGGACTTGGCTCCCAACCACCCACTAGATGTTGAGCCTTTCCACCTTGTCACATAGACGTTCTTTGAACTCTGATCACAGAACCCAGCACTCTGGAGCAAGGTGGCTTAAAAGATGGCTGAGTCCTGCCAAGCCTGGGTCTGGAAACATGGGTGCTGCCAGCAGTGTAGCCTTGACCACTAGCTTTCCTTCCCTGTGCTTCAGACATTAGGACTAGGAGAGGCAGTTCCGCCTGGAGCTCCTGTGTGAGAGGCAGAGGAGATAACACAAGGAAGAGGCTGCCCACCCTGTCTGTGCTCAGGAAAAGGAGGATTCTTTGTGTTTCGTCTGTGTTATTTCAAAAAGTGGATTTGCAGGAAGTTGCCAGCAGCCCTCTCTGTTTGCAAATTCCTGTGAGTATGTGTTCTATGCCCATGTGGTAGTGGCAGCGGAGGTTGTCAGGAAGCAGCTGCCAGTTTCCTGCTGATTAACCCAGTTCCTGGAGGGCCCTCCTAACATCGAGAGGCCTGGCCTGGCCTGGCCGCTTGGCTCCTCTCAGGCCTCCACCTCCCCGGTTGCTGTCCTCGCCCTTCGGAGAGTCCTGCCTACCTCCCAGGGCCCAGGCCTCCCTCTCAATCAAGCCTGGAGAGCTTTGTTGTGTTCCTAGGTGGGGCACCTGGCCTCCAGCTGCCTGGGTTTGCCTGCAGGTGCACTTCCTTTGCACACCTGGCACTAGGGCTCTTAAACTGCCTGTCTATTTGCCCCCAGGTTGGGCCTAACAGATTTGGATCATTTGAATTGAAGCCCTTGGAGGCGGTGTTGCCAGTGACCTGGGCCTACTTGGAGGAGGAGGACACAAGTCCAGCTGCTAGTGGAAGGGGGTTTTGGCCAGGGGGAGAGGCCCATGCAGCACTGAGATTAGGGGGTTCCTGGCTGTCTCTGGGGTCTTGAATGAAGAAACAGGTAAAGAAAGCAGCAGCATTGCTGAGGAGGACCTCTCTGAGAGGCCCAGCTGGCCCGGCCATGGCTGTGGTGTCTGCCTGAATCCACTGTGATCCACTGTGATGTGTGGTCTGGTATGGGAAGAGAGATGAGCCGTGGGTTTGGTTGCCAACCCCACAGTTCTCAGGCTTCAAGGAGCCAGTGATGTGCTGTGGCTTCCTGCCGCCTCACGCACCCCGAAGCTCAGGATGTGGAATGGCCCACAGCACCAGGGCACCAGGCACATCTCCAGGGCATGCTAGGCCTTAGCAGCAGCTTTCGGCAAGCACAGCCAGGGCTTCTCAGACAGGCTAGGACCTGCTTGTGTCGGGCATCTGGCACACACGTCTCTGCAGCATCAGGTCCAGCTCCTCAGCTAGGGGAAGCCTGCATGTCCTGATACCTGGTAGCTGAGTCAACAACACAGGGAAGAGTATTTAGATAGCAAACAGCAAAACAGCAGCTGGGCCAGCCCACTGCCTCCTTCCTCCTGCCTTGCCAGCCAGAATGTCCTCTGCTAAGGTCAGCCAAGACTGGCTACAGAGTATTCAGGGCAGGTGCAGGATGAAAATGTGGGCTGCATGTTTGGAAATGAGTAAGAATTGTAGGATGGTGACTGCGGAGCATGAAACCAAGCGGGGCCCTTCCGAGCGTCCCTGCGTAGGCTTTGTGACGCATTGGTACTGCTGAGATAGCACTATTGGCCTCACTTGGGCACGAGAGGGATGCGCCCTGCAAAGCAGGTGCTGGGTCCCAGGCCCCCTGTCCCAAGGGCTGGGGTGGCCTCCACTTCCAAGCAAAAGGAGCTTCAGTTTCTTTTTGTTCTCCACCTTGTTTTCCCTGTCTTTGTAAACTCCACAAGCTTTGAGGTACCCTGCCTCCCGTTCTGCTTCTTCCCCTCCACCCTTGCCACTTTCCCTTCCCCCCATTTCTCTCTTCCTCTTTCCACTGCTTTTATCTGGGGGAAAACCCTTTACCCCCTTACCAGATTGATGTGTAACATTTCCCACCCATTCATCCAGTGCTACTTGATCTTAATGTGCCTTTGAATGGCACCAGGCTGGGGCTCCTTGGGTTTCTGAAAACTCTCTGAAGTGTCTTGAGCCAATGTCTTCCCTGCTGGGGGACAAGGGATGTCCCTTCAGTGGCCTCTGGCTCTGTCCAGATGGTCTTTGCCCATTGGGAGCCTGGAATGGATTCTCATTGTTAGTGATGTCACTCACCACCTCCTCCCCATATTCAGCTGTCAGCCTTACTGGTCTCAGGAAAGAAAGCCTGCTCCCTAGTGACACCCACGAGCTCTGGTGACAGCATGGAGCTGGCCGTCGGTTCCCAGAGACAGCAGCCTCTGCAGACCTCAAGCAGAGCAGAGCGTGTGAAGGGTTAAGCAGCTAAAGATAAAGCCCCCAGGCACTGTCCTAGCCCCTTTCCCCTACCTCCACCCAAGAAGCTTCCTGAGCAGGCAAGTGTAATACCAGCAGAGTGGAAGGCTGAAGCAGGAAGATCTAAGTTCCTGGGCAATTTAGGGGGGCTGAGGGCATCTCTCAGTGGTAGAACACTATCTAGCATGCCCAAGCCCAGGGGTTCAGCCCTCAGTATTGGAAGAAAAAAAAAGAAAGAAAGCAAAAGTAGGTAACCTTGTTCCTTACAACCTTTCTCTCTGGTCTTCCATGTGGCCTTCAGGCCACTGCCTGCCTCAGTGACTCCATCTCCAGCCACTGACAGCAGTTCCATGTATCAGGGAAGTCTGCCCCGTAGGGGCTGGGGTTGCTGAAGAGGCTCCAGCTGCCCTGGGAAGCACAGGCCTCCTAGAAGAAGCAGAGCCGCTGGAGGAGGGGAGGGCTCCATCCTCGCACTCCGTCCATCTTCAAGCATTTGAGGGGGTTTTTCACTCTGGTGTCCGAGGTGGGCCCAGCCCAGGGCTGTGGGTGCCAGACCCCACTGCTTTGGGAAGGATGTCAGGGCCGCCTGGCTCCTCAGCCAGATGCGGCAACTTCCCTCTGCAGATCGGATGGAAGGTGACCTCGCCCTGTCAGTAGGTGACTGGGCAGAGGGGAAGTTGGTGAGAGCTGACCCGAGATGGGCCCCTGGAGAGTCAGCTGGGAGGCCCCTTGTTCAGAAGGGGAACCCACAGCCTGGGCACCTGCCAATGCCATCACCGCCACTTGGTGAGGGCGTGATGAGGGCTGAGCCGGGCCTCACGGTGGGAATGAGCATGTGCTTTACAGTTCCTGTCCTCAGGGGAGAACGTGGGCCTTGCTGGCAGCTCCCCCCACCCGACCCTGTCATGGAGGGTTTGCTGTGGACACTGCTTCCAGGGCCTGCAGGGAGGAGCCCCAGAGGGCTGGACACAGATGCAAAGGAGCTGCCAGGGCCTGCCGGTCTGCACACTGTGGCTGTGCCCTGTGCCCTGTGCCCATGGCCTGGCTGGTGTGAGGAGCCATGCCTCTTCACCCAGCGAGCAGTCCTGGCAATCTTCTCGGTCTTCACCCTGGAGGTCACAAGGAAGCACTGTTGTCGGCTGGCTCCTCCTCACACACATGGCTAGCTAGCTTGTTTTCTTTCTTTTTTTCTCTTCTCTCCTTTGTCTTTTGTGGCAATGGATATTGAACCCACAACCTTTTCACTGAGCTACATCATCAGCCCTTCTTAAATCTTTTGAGACAATGTCTTGCTAAAACACTAAATTGCCTAGGCTGGGCTCCAAACTAAAATCCTCTGTCTCAATTTCCCAGAGTGCTGGGGTTACAGGTGTGTATGTCTGAGCTATGAGCATGACTGGCTATGAGCACTGGGGACTGAGGTTGGGAAACAAGCTAAGGGTTGGCCCCATAGACTCAATGTGCTGCAGCTTACCCTCATGGTGTGTTTCCTCTTTTGGGTTAGAGTTAGGCTTAGGGTTAGGAATCAGACTTAAGACCTTGTGCTAAGCTACAGCACCAGGCAGGCATTGTACTGCTGGACTGTATTCCTGACTGTCACACGGTTCTGATATATCATTTGAGAGCAAGTTGCAGCTGGCACAATACTTTTCCCCCACCCCAGTACTTCAGCAGGTATCTTTCAGGAACGAGGATGTTTCCCTTGGGCAACCACAGGAACCATCATCAAACCTAAAAGGTCACTATCATTTGATAACATCACCTGATATATAGTCCTGTTCAAGTTTCTTCAGTTGACCTCCATAAATGTCTTTGTGGTTCTGTCTCGGATCCAGCAAGCCTCGTGCATTGCATTCCGTTGCTTCTTTAGCTTCCTTTAATCCAGGACAGTCCCCCTGCTTTGTGTGGACGGTGGGTGTGACATTGACTCTGAGGAACCCTCGCTTGCCAGCTGTGTTTGTCTGCCCGAATGTAAAGTTTCCATAGTTTTGAAACTTGCCTGAAAACTGCTTCATTGTGTCTAGGAAGGCCCTAAGGCAGAGGATATATACATAGAGTTGGAGGTTCGCCTTTGTTCCCTGCCCGGTGTGAGTCATGGGATGTCCTGTCCGGCTTTGGTAACATTATATTTATAATAATGTTCCACCTGACTGTAAAGATTACCTCACAGCAAGCCTGACCGGTTGGGCAAGTGTTACCTTCGTTTCATGGGACTTTGAGAGCTTGAAGCTATACCTAGGTCCATGGTATTAGGCAGAACTGACCAGAGCCCAGCTCTGTCATACTCTGGGCATGTGTCCTGCAGTGGCCGCTAGGAAATCTGGACGCAGTTGCCCCAAGACGGGATAAGTTGCAGGGTAGGCCATTTGCCAGTCCTGAGCCCAGCATACTTTCCTGAGTCTGGAAATTGTTTTCTGAGACAGGATCTCACTATATAATCCAGCCTGGCCTCGAACTTGATCCAATCCTTGCGCCACTCTGCCAGCTCCTGTGTCTGGGAATACTGAATGTGATAGTCGACTCCAAGTTGTAGTCCTGAGCTTCTGTGCTAAAGTGAGGGACAGCGCTGTTGGAGCTGCTTACCTCGGCACAAATGGCCCCAAACTGCCATTTGGTCATGTTTGCCCTGCACCCTGTCCTGTGCCAAGCCTGTCACACCCCTCCTATCTCTCTCCTTCTCCTTTGGATTTGCCACTTGCATCTGCCTAGGTCCAGGAAGCCAGAAAACCATGCTCATTAGAATTGAGCACCAGTCTGTGAGCCCAGGGTGCCTGGGATATGGAAGTCTCTCTTTGGGACACCGATATGAGATTTAATGCTGGTGTCCTTAGCTTTGGTGTGCTCTGGTCGGGGAGGAGGAGGCTGCCAGAGAATGGACATCAGACAAGTGGGATGTCGCCGTTTAAAATGTGTTCACAGTTGCATACAGCGCAAGTGACTAGTGAGGAAAGCAGTTGGGATGTGTGTGCGTCCATGCTCGAGCGTGCATATGTGTGTGCGCCAGTGCAAGTGCCAGAGCAGCAGGGCACTTGGGCACAGTGACCACTAATGCTAAATGAGCATGCAAGCTCAGCCTGGGACTTGTGAGGTAGCCCAGACCTCAGGACTGTGTGCTGTTTCCTGCTTGCCTCATTGGTTGTCACTCAGAAGTCGGCTGTGTCACTATTACACACCCCTGGACCCTGCATGAGAGCTGTGGCAACCGCAGGGATCCAGTCCGTGGGTTCCCTCGTCCTGGGGAGGTGTCTCTGGCGCTCCTGGCTTGTCGTTAGAGCCACTTGCCCCTGCTCTGCAGGTCTCCCCAAGCTCTGTCCCCTCCTGTCTGGTTCACCTAACGTTACCGCCTTGGGCAGGAGCTTCTTGAATTCTACCCAGTCATTACCCAAAGCCTTTGCACTGAACTACACCCCCACCCCTTTTTAATATTTTGAGACAAGGTTTTGCTGAATTGCCCAAACTGGGCCTGAATTTTGATCCTCCTGCCTCAGCCTTCCAGAGTCCCAGGATTGTAGACATGTACCACCACCCTTGGCTCTACCTGCTCACTCTTGAGGAAATCGTTACACCACCTCAATGCTAATAGGATAAGCAGCAGGCCTACCCTACTTGACCCCTACCCCAGCCTCTGAGCAGTCACATTGCCAGGGCCGTTAGTCCCTCCTTCCTGCAGCTCACCTAGATGTTGGAAAGAATTATATTTCTCCTGCTGCTTGATTTAGCAGCTTCGGCAGTATGTGTTGCCTCTATAGTCCTCTGGGTAAGGATTTCTCTCTCACCACCTATCATTTCCCCTTTCCTACTAATATTGTGAAATCACAATTTTGGGTTACATCCGTGGCATAAATACTGTTCATTGCTGGGCTAGCACTGAATATAATAACTTCTTGTAGAAAAAAAGGGTTAATTGTCTCTGCAGTTCTCACCATACTATTTTTCTCTATGCCTATCTCTGATTCTTCTCAATAAACATCGTCCAGGAAAATCTATCAGTATTGTATCTATCAGTTAATTGATCAGCAATGTTTTTTTTCTAGACACCAGTTATCTCATCAGTGATATTCTTTGAGGCTTTCTCAAGTAGACATGTAGGTCACTTTCATACATTAAAATAACTCCAGGGGCCTCTTCTGAAAAAGCTTCCTGATCACCACTTCCTCAGAACAGCCTCCTCTGGGCTCCTCCTAATGGGTTCCTTTTCCAACACAGCCTTTTGCACAGTCAGTTGTAACTGCCTGTCTTCTTACCTGTTGCTTCTACTACCCCCAAAGTTTCTGAAATTATGGCTGGTTTGTATTTACCCTGTTGCCCAGGAATACACAAGAGCTGGCTGGCACAGAAAGAACAGTTGCTCAATAAGCTTTTTTTTTTTTTTTTTTTTTTTTTTTTTGGTGGGTGGGTCTTTTGAGACTTGAGTTTCAGGTTCGGCTGGCTTTGAATCATTTTGTAGTCCAGGCTGGCCTTGAACTTGCAATGATCCCCCTGCCTCAATCTCCTGAGTGCTGGGGTTACAGGCCTGCACCACCAGGCCCGGCTCAGTATTTGTTGCAATGTGCGTACTTCCAATTGAACTGCAAGGATGAGAAGGGCTGCAGGTGGTGCTGCTGACTTTCTTCTCTGTTCTGCTAGTATTTGACTCCTGGCCCTTGTCTCCAGCTTCCTGGTGGGGTTTAGAGGCCTTTCTGGGGGTTGTTCCAACTGGTTATCATCTTTCCCACAAAGCTGGGGCCCCTTTCCCTGATCCGTTGTGCCCCCCCCACACACACACCAGCTGGGCCTCAGGCGTCTCAGTCCCCATTGGTCTACACTGCTGAGCTCCCCATCAGCTGAGGCTCCACAGTGGAGGAAGGCTGAGCCGAGCTCAATCAATCAATCAATAAACCAATCAGTCTTCCTCCCGCAGCCTCTCTGCTCCCAGGCACTTCTCATTATCTGGCTCATGGGCAATCAGAAGGAACAACAGCCTCCATGGAAAGGTGACCCCATTGGAGGCCTTGTCATGACACACTGGGTCCTGAGAGACAGGAGAGGTCAGAGAAGGCAAGACAAAGAAGGGAGAGGTGAGGCCCATTTACTTACCATCTCAGAGGGATTCTGGGAGACATCTGGTCCCAAGTCAGAGAGCTGTCCCCCAAAACTGAGCCCTAGCACGCTCCACTCCAGTGTGCCCCGTGACCCCTGTCGGGAGGCAGGAAAGAGGAAGGCAGCCAGTGGCCGACCAGGCTGCCTGGCTGCTTGCAGTCTCAGCCAACCCAGGAAGGTGCTGCTCTGTGTTGTCAGAGCAAGCCTCAGTGTCCCCAGGGGCCTGTCGAGTACTCTGACCTGACAGTCATTAGCTGGCAGGAAGACTGTCCCACTGCCCTCACCCTCCTGGATCGAGGACTCCGCCTGATCAGGCTCTTTTGGAGAAGTCCCTCGAGCAGGAGTCGGAGGACCAGGTCCCAGGGCTGAGATGTCATTCATTCCACACCTCTGCTGTGTGCACAGAAGGTGGCCTAGGTAGACACAGCCCAGCAGAGTGAGTCAACAAGCCATCCATCTCCAGTGTCATGGGTACCCCTGCCTGGGTCTCATACCCTTGTGGGGAACAGAGCAGCCTGCCAGGCCTAAAGCTCTGGTGCGCTGCGCACCCGGGACTACAGGGGACAGGGCCAGGGCAGGGGCAGCTGACCCTGAAATAAAGCTGATGGCCACCAGCCCAAGGCACCCTGGCAAGGGAACGCCGTTCTTGGGGATGTCATGAGTTTTGGGGGGAAGCCTTGCCAGCAGTTCTTTGATGTTTCTCTAGTGGAGCCGAGTTTATTTTTTGTACTTTGAGAAATTAACTTGCAGTTCTCAGCCTCTCCCTCCGCAGAAAGGAGAGAAGGAGAAAAGAAGAAAGGGTTTGCATTGTCGCCGTGATTGGCACCTCCCGTGAATGAGGGGTCACTGCGCCGGGCTGCTCCTTTTCAAGCGCGCCTCTGCCCTGCACGCTGTATTCAGCCGGAACATTCTTTCTTTGAAAGCTCTGTCTCTCTGTCCCCCCTTTGTGTCTCCGCTCTCCTTCGCTTCACTTTTGCCTTTCATTCTGCACTCGCGACGCCTCCCCCGGGACCGCTCTCTTTTTTCCTCCCTTTTCTTCTTCTTCTATTCAGTATCTCTTTTTTTTTTTTTTTTTCTTCTTTTGCCTCTTTTTAAAATTTCTTTCTTCTTTTCCTTTTGAATAGTGCTTCTGTTTTCAGGGGAAGGGACAAGTAGAGAAGTGGGTGTGTTTGAGGAAGGGAGCCTGTGAGTGCTTTTCTCTGCTTCTGCTCTCAGGGTGCCTGCCCCCCTGTGTGGGACGCCACCGCTCCCCAGCCCCTTGGAGATGGCAGGGTGCGGGCCAGGGGCTCCGCTGTGCTGAGCACCCAGGAGTCACTGGAGAGGTACCCTGCGTGGTGCAGCCAGCACAGTGGCACAGCTGGCCCCAGATATGTCCATGTCTGCCTGGCCCAAGCCAGGCTGATACTGAGGTGAAGGTCAGAGGTCAATTTGGGTCCCCCAAATGCCCTTCTTCTGGAGAAGCCTGGTGTCAGTATTCCCAGCCCAGGGGGCTTGGTAGAGGCCATGAGAGCACTCGCAGGGGCCAAAGGGAAGAAGAGGGGTTCTCATGCGCGTGGCTGTCAGGGCTCGTTCCAGGCCTCACGCGTGGGTGCAGAGGCTGGGCCTGGAGTCGGGGCTGCTGTCCAGTGACAGTGGGCATGGGCTGAGCACAGTGGAGCTCAAGAAGAGAGGCCCTGCCTCTGGGTGGCAGACTGCATTAACACATGCTTTGTGACTGGAACATAAATGTCTGACGCATTAGTCAGAGGGATCTTTAAATGTCACCTGTGAGCTACTGAGAGCATTCGCTCAGGTTTTCCTAAATTATCAAAACATAGCACTTTGGTTCTGTGCTGGCTTTTTTATTGTCCTGTAAGCCTGGAGACAGGAGCCTCTCCCAGGCGCTGGCACGCAGGTCCATCAGGCACGGGAGGCTGGGCACACTCCCTCCATCCGCTGCCCTGGGCTCCTCCTGTGTGCAAGTTCAGTGGACCCCGGGCAGTACCCCTACTTGGTTCAGCCTGAGAGGCTACATCTCACTGTGGAACTAGGGGTGTGTGGTATGTTTCTGCCCAGCTAGGCTGCAGTTTAAACTCTTGTGATCTTCTGTACCTTCATAATCACTGCTTCCTCCCCCTGGAATACTCTTTTTAGTCTGCTTGCTAAAAACTCCTATAAAACCTACAACACCTTATATGGGGCCATCTCCCATTTAACTTCCCATGTAGTTAATCACGCGTCCCTTTTACCCTTCTGAGACTTTCACACTGCAGTTATCAACCTGCTATAGTAAGCAGTCCTCTGTTGTGGCTCTTTGAGGGCAGCCACTGTAATATCTTGTCTCTCTGGATTACCAGGGAGGAGAAATGGTTACCCTCCATGTTCCCTGGGTGCTGAGAGTAAAGGGCTTCAAGGATGGGAGGCATTTGGAGGCAGGACAGGGTGAAGAGGAGAGAAGGTGTGACAGCTGGGTGCCTCAGGGGCCTGGGTGGAGGCTCCCGTGACAGCAGGCACAGGGGTCTCCCTGAGAAGCCCGCTCTAGATGAGAGAGCAGAGAGACCAGCTGGGGAAGGACCAGGTGTGGCCATGCACATCTGTAATCCTGGCACACGGAGACTGAGCAGGAGCAGCAGGACGCCATGAGGTTGAGGCCAGCTAGGACTACATATCTAGACCCCGAGGAGCGAGGAGAGGCACAGATCTGGGAGTGGATGGCTGAGGCTCATGAGCTGAGGGCAGAGGTAACAGACTATGTGTGTGACAGGATGGAGGGGGACCCCAGCATCGGGCCCCCACTGCTCATCCTGGCTGTATCTGTGGGATGCCTGCTAATGGAGCTTGACCCTGCTGGGCCAGGCCTAGCTGGCCACCAGGTTTTTCCAGTTTGTGAGAATAATTTTCCTGACACCCACAAAGGCTGCACCCAGAGGCAGCTTGGCCTAGTGACGGCTGGGGAGTGAGGCTGAGGGCTTTCCATTGTGAGCATTTCCAAGGCCCTTTCCCAAGTGACCAGGGACCGGTCAGTTCCCCTTTAAGAACTGGCACCTGGACTCTGCTCCTCCAGGAACTGGCTGGCTGGCCCCAGGCAATCACCAGGCTAATAATAGTAGTGACACTGGGGCTGCCAGGCTCTGCTTAGGGGCACTTTGCATGATTTAGCTGGGGGGCAGGTGCTGAGGGTACAGCTCCTGGTGGGGAGGAGGAGGCTGGGGCGGCCAGCTCCAGGCCAGACTCCAGGACAGCACTACTGCCACCTGGCTTTCATTTTAATTTAATGTAATTCTTCTGGTGGAACTGGGGTGGGACCCAGGTGCCTACCCCTGAGCTACACCCCAGCTCTGTGTCTTTGAAATCACTGTTATTCTCTCAGGGTATCCATGGGGAAGGGTTCCAGGCCCCACCCACCTTGGAGACAAAACTCTGGGATGCCGGAGTCCCTCATCAAAGTTGCCGTGGTCTTCACAGGTAACCTAGGCTCAGCCTCCCATATACCAGAAATCATCTCCAGACAACTTCCCTCAGATATGGTGTAACCAGCTGTTACACTACTGGTTAGGGAATAACGACAAAAACAAAACAAGGCAAAAAAGCCAGGACAGGTTTGGCTCAGACACAGCCGCCCTGGCCTCACTATATCATGCATGTTGATAACAATGGAACAGTTTTTCAAATATTTTCAAATCCCTCCCCCCAAATATTTTCAGTCTACAGTTGGCTGGTTGAACCCTTGGATGTGGAATCCATGGATGCAGCAGACCAAATGTATTTCTAAGCCTCACAGCTGCTACCCCATCAGTCAGGTCTGCATGGATGCGTGCTGCATGGTTGATGTAGCTAAATGCGATCCTAAAGGAAAGGCCGACCGTGGTGGCTATCACCCCAGCTATTTGCAAGGCTGAGGCAAGACAATCACTTGAGCTCAGGGATTGGATAAAATGGTGAGGCTCAGTCTCGAAGGAAGGAAGGAAGGAAGGAAGGGAGAGGGAGAGAGAGAGCTATTAAAGGCTGCTGTTGTCTCTTGGGACCATACTGAAGGAACAAAGCTCTGGAGTGGGTGTGTCCAGCCTCCGGGGGACCTGGGCTACCCTGAGTGAAAAGGAGCTGTCTTGGGGCCCATACAAAAATATATAACATAGTTAATAAATGACAACTCTGTTTATGTCCATTATAAATTTTATTTTTACTTACTTGGTTGTTTGTTCAGTACTAGGAATGGAATGGTGGAACCCAAGGTCCTGTGTGAAGATAGCTCCTCATCCCTTTTATATATTTTTAAGATTCTGATATGGGATCATACAAAGTTGCCCACACTGGGCTCAAACTTGCAGTCCTCCTGCCTCAGCCTCCCAGATGCTGGGATTGCAGGTGTGTGTCACTTGTAAGTTCTTTTTTATAGGACAGCAGAAGCATGAAACTAGTGGAATAATTTGTTGCTGTGGTGTATCAGCATCTGGTTGTGGCTGAAGCGCATGTGGCTCTGAGTCCCCACATTTTTTGTCTGATTCTACTTGAGTGTTTTGCAAATGAGCACACTGCCAAAGGTGAGGGGATAAGGGGATGAGGGGAAGGGGTGAGCATGAAAGGATCATTTTCTTTCAGGAAGACTGGTTTCATGAAAGTCTAGTAAAGAGACATGGTTGAATTTTTGAGTCAGATGTCTGATTGTAACTCTATACATTTCAAAAATTAACAAATAATAAACCATTTATTTTTCTAATGCTAGAAGTGCTGTATAAGTAATTTTAATAATATCATGAGCAAAACACTATTTGGTGTATTTTTGTAGCTCTGTGCCACAGCTGTTCAGAAACTATTCCAGTTTATTTTAACTTATTAAGTTGTTTTATGAAATAACACAAGCCTAAATCTAATAGTAAGAAAATCTACACAAGCAAGAAAATTACAGGCATGCACCAACCATGGTGGTGCACGCCTATAATCCCAGCACTTTAGAGGCTGAGGCAGGATTGCTGCCCAATTTCAAGGCCAGCCTGGGCTACAAAGTGAGCCCTGTCTCAAACAAATTTTTAAAAAAAGAAAGAAAGGAAACCTATGTCTGTGTCACAGCAGTAAATATGGCTTCCCAGGCACACTCACATATAAGTAGGTGAAATCCTGTTACATCCATAATCACTGTGCAGTTTACTAAGTTGCACACATGTGTAACGTCTGACACATTTGGGTTTCAGGTCACCTGATTCTGGTGGGGCAGGAGGTGGAAACTGCACAGCACCCTCCCCTACAGTGTTTGTCACCTGTGTTGTCACTTGAGTCCCCATACTTGAGTCATGAAAAATAAAGTGGCGATGTTACTACCAACCACACCCTGCGGCTGGGACTGATGCACTACACTTAGAGTTGGCACAGCTGGGGCAGTAACCCAGGGCAGCCGACCTGGCTGCTGTCGCTAGCAGGGGAAGAGCAGCACAGGCAAGGGCAGAGCAGGGCCTGGAGGATCTAGTGACGCAGGCCAGGCCCAGGGAGGAGCACGGCCCTCACCTCTTGAAGCTTTCTGGGCTCTTCAGTTTGAGGCCTGGGGTCAGCAGGAGGTGAGGGTAGGGGCTCATAATTTTGGGCCTTGCTGCCTGCCCTCGTGGCACCCAGCCAGGCTGTTTGCTGAGGACTGGGCAATCCCAGCTAGCTGCTGGGGTGACCGAGCCAGTATCCTGTGACTCCCAGGCAAAAATGCCCAGCAACCCAGGGTTTTGGGATTCACTGAGGAATGTGGCCTTTGGGGGCTTTGAGCCTGAGTGAGTCATAAAATTTCAGAAGAGAGACAGCACCTGTGCCCTCCCTCCCATTGCACTAAGGTTCAAGGAAGGAGTCCTCATAGCCCCACGAGCACCCTGGCAACTCAGGACTTGCCGTGGGCCAAGAACTTGGGCTTGAACTTTGAGCACTGAGGTCAGTCGCTAACATCTCTCTGTCCCTCCTGGGGCCTGATGTGGCTGGTCTTCTTGTTTCCACCCTCTCACCACTCCTTCGTGGTATGTAGGTAATTTTAGTGATCAGAAGAATATTGCAAATCCTGAGGTGACTCATACTGTGTGTACATACATTGTGATAGTTAAATCAGGAAGAGCCGGGTGTGGTGGTGCACGCCTGGAATCCCAGCATCTGGGAGGCTGAGGCAAAAGGATTGCAAGTTCAAACCCTAACCCTGCCTTAAAATAAAATAAAATGGAATTTTTTCCATAGCACTGAAAAAAAAAAACAAAACAGCTGGGGGTGCCCCGTGTCTCAGCCATGCACACTCACTCGAGTTGCTTATTGAATCTTTCCACTGCCCTACGGGAGGGGCAGCTCCCACTTTACAACTGAGAAAGCAAGGCTCTGAGAGGGAAGCAGCTTGGCCCAGGCTGCACAGCCACGAGGTGGGCAACCTGACTCTTGGCAAAGCCAGAGGCACACTCTGCCCCACTCGAGCTGCCCAGGTGCCCTCAGACCCCATAGCACAGAGTCATGAGGAAACCCCAAAACCTCTAGGGAAGGCCAGCAGCTGGTTGTTGGGTGTTGGTCCCTGCCACTGAAATCATTGTGACATTTGGGTCCCATGCGTGTGCTTGCATCTCAGCATGCTGGGCCAGGGTGCCCAGCACCCACCTCCCCGTGCCACTCTCAAGCTCCTAAGGGCCATCCATTGTGATCTAGCTTGAGAGAGGCCAGTTTCTCTCTGGCCGCTTTGGGGACCTGCCGGTGACCATTCTGACCCTTTGCTGCAGGCTCCAGCCGCCTCCTCAACTGTTCTTGGTGAAGGCAAACCCCATCGCCTGGTGGCCTCTTCCGCCTGCCCTTGGCACCCCTGGCCTCCCGTATGCTGTCCCTTTCCATCCGTGCCACGGTTGAGTGTGGACACCTGGACTCCCACCCCTGCTGGGCCCTTGCGGCATGAAGGAAGCTCCATTCACTGCGTCACCCCGCCTGCCGGGGATGACAGCCTGCACGGAGGGCGGCGCGTGGCTGGCGTGTGCGTGTGTACACTGCCAGCCGAGACGGCGCACCCGCCGTCCCTCCCCCAGACAGCGGCGGTGTTACGTGAATGAGAGCAGCATCCTCCGTTCCTCTCCTGGCATCCGTCCGGCCGAGCTGGGTGTGTGGGTGACAGCAAAATAAATGTTGATTACAGCGTCGGCTCCGGGAGGCAGTGCCGCCAGGGGCCCTGCGGGGCTGGCAGCTCAGGATGAGTCACGCTGGCTGTGGGGAGGGTGAGAGCGCTGCCTTGGGCGCCGTGTGGCCTGGAGCCCCAGCACGGCTGCTGCCCGCTGTTCCCGTGCGTCCTCTGTTCAGAGGAACGGACCGTTGTCACTGGGGGCATTTGGGGAGAGACTTTCTAGCCTGCAGGCCTCCTCAACCCCACCCAGGCACTGCACCCCAAAGAGCTTTCTCATTAGCTCACAGTGTGCTCAGCCTTCTCTGGGCAGGGGGAGCTCTTAGCCCAGGCCACGGACAGATAGACTGAGGCCCACACAAGCCAGGTGCTAGGGTCAGGTTCAGGCCGTAGTCTGTGCAGCGCTGGCTCTGAGTGTGTCTCCCAGAGCACTGGTCCCTGTGAAAGACTGTTCCTGATGCCTTAAGTTAAAAAAAAAAAAAAAAAAAAAGCATAATTCTTCTGTGCCTTCGTGGTTCTCCACATGTTATGCTCATTGCATCTGCTGTTCTGCACCATTGTTGGTGGCTCTTACTCTTGTCTCTAACCAAGCTGAGTCCTTGGGACATGCGATCTCTGTGTCCCGCCATCACCCAGCCCCTGCTTGGCCCCTGGAGTGGACGACGAGGGAAATGGGAACAGCCGCAAGTCCTCGATGCGCCAGCCTGGCTTTCACGTGCAGTAGTTCCCGTATCTCTGTCATTTTCTGTGAGAGTGTGCACGTGCATGCATTTGTGTGGCACTGGGGATTGGATCTGCCCAAGGCCTTCACACTGAGCTACATCCCCAGCCATTTCATGTATAACTTTTAAAAATTGTTCCTGATTTTTTTTTTGAGACAGAGTCTCACTAAGTTCTCCATATTGGGCTAGAACTTGTGATCCTCCTGCCTCAGCCTCCCACGGTGCAGAATTACAGGTGAATGCCACCACACCTGGCTTATCTCCTTTATCTTAAAAACCATGGAGGTGAGACTTGGCCTCCTGATGCTCAGTAGCCTTGAGCAAATCTTTAGGTCCTCAACTCCTGGACCTGTTTTCTCCTCTGTGAAGTGGGTTTTGTTGCCAGAATGCCATGATCTGTAACATGATCTCATAGGGTCTGTGCCTGTCTCTGCTCAGTATAGACAAAAACACCAAACACCATCACAGCTGTTAGTCACGGGCATGCTCGGCAGGCTCTCTAGCTGGCCTCTGAGTCTAGGTCTTGGGGTTCTGGTGGACAGCAGCCCCACACCTCTGCATGCACAGCAGGGTTCTCAGCAGCAGCCAGATGCCCACAGCCTGTGGGCCCCTCCAGACTCGGGACCCTCTCCTCTGCACGTGACTTCACATTTCTGAGGGGCCTGATACTGTTTTCCACCAGCTGGTCTCTTCTCCCTGTCCTGTGGCGACACTGGGGCCACAGCCATAATCGGCTTGCTTTATTTGCTCTGGTAAATCTGTTCCCAGCCTTTGTTTCTCCTGTCATTTATGCTCACTCGAGATTAAACACAGCCATGGAGAAGGCGGGAGGAGGCTGGGCAAGGACAGAGGTGCAGGGAGGAAGAACCAGAGCGCAGTCAGCTCAGGCCTTACCTGTGCTTCTCGGTCTCCAAGCCTCGGCGTGCTCATCTGCAAAGTGAACATTGAAATGCCGTACCGGGGCCTCAGTAAACGATGGCTAGAAGGGGACTACAAAGAGCAGACAGTGCTTCATTCTGCCTTCAGCAGGACCCATGGAGGACCTAGAGCTGTGCTCCCCCTCCTGGGCAGCTGAAGACCAGTAAAGAGGGCTTTGAGGTGGGGTGGAGTGGGACCCAGGCCCTGCGAATGCTAGGCAAGAACTCTGCCCAGAGCTACACCCTCCGCCCTCAAGATTCTGCAGAACTGAAAATTCCCACTACGTTTGGATGGAAAATCTGCTCCCACTTGCCTCAGTCTGGTCTCAGTCACAAGGCTAAGTGGGCTGCAGAGGAAGGCCTGGTTAGGTTTCCCTGCACCTCGGGGAATTCCTGCCTCAGCAGCACTGTGGGGGATTTTAGGGGCTGGCTTAAGCTCTACCCTGAGTTTTGGCTTCTTCCTTAACTTGACCTTTGGGGAGCCCAGCACCTCACTCTCAATGGAGTGAGCCTTCCTGTACACACCTGTCATCTGTATGTGGTTACATCCCCAGCCCGTATTAATTTTTTCATTTTGTTTTGTTTGAGATACACTCAACTATGTAGCCCAGGTTGCTCTTGAACTTGAGGTGATCCTCTTGCCTCAGCCTCCTAGGTGCTGGGGTAATTTTGCATTTTGAGACATTCATTAAGTTGCACAGGCTAGGTTCAAACTTGGAATCTGCCTGCCTCAGCTTTCCAAAGTACATTATAGGCATGTGCCACCAAGTCTGACTATGTGTTTTCTTTCTTCCTTCTACTGCTCAGGTCAACAGGAAAGCTCCGTCGTGGTGGGCAAGGAGTGTGTTCCGCCCTGCACTGTGGGGACTCAGACCCTTAGAGAGGCCCCAAGAGAAAGGAGGCCAGGGCTGATGGAATAGGCTCTTTCCCTTTTTTATTTTTAAGCAAGAGGTAAATAAATGTCACTCTGGGATGACAAGAGAACGTTGAAGGAGATAAAAGGACAGTGAAAGATAGTGAGAGGCCAGAAGCAAAGGACATGGGGCGATTTGGGCTCTCCCCTGCGATGCACAGAGAGATGAAAGAGGAAAGAGATGCGATGGGATCGCAGGACCAAGTGGCAGAGCAGAAGATGGGGTTGCCACGGAAACAGAAGAGGGAGGGATGGAGGGAGAGAAAGACAGGATGAAGCCAGCATGGAGGGCTTAGGAGGGAGGGAGGCAGCTCGAGACAAGACTCAGAGAGGGGGAGGGAAGCCACAAGGACCCAGGTCTGACCTGAGGTTGGCAAAGGAGGAAGATGCCACCCAGAAAGCACCGACTTGCCGAGACCTGACAAGATAGATGGGGCCCTCTCCACCTGCCTGTGGGGACTGCCTCAGTTTCCACAGCTGTAAGACGCCATTGCTACTTTCCACCCCTGCGGTCAGGCCTGTGGGGTGTAGGAGTAGCACAGGCTAGTGCTTTTCCATCAACTGCCGCGCCTTCTGCCACTCCTGATTCTTATCTTTGACCCTTCAAACACAGGAGCCAAGCTGTTGTTTGTTTCTCCCCGTCACATTAAGCTGGTAACTTTGGGGTCCGGCACAGTATTCTTACTTGAGGAACCAAGGTGCTTTTTGCTTCTGGCTTTGGAGGAGAGACAGAGCCTTCCAGACTGGCTAGGGAACCAGAACCAGTCTTGCAGCTCAGGACAGAACCCAGGCCCAGGGTTTCTGCTGAAGCCAGGGGCCTCTCTGCACTCTCTGCCCTACAGATGGCTCTTCTCAAAAAGGCACCTGCTGGGGACACAGGGTGGACAGACAGGCCAGGGTGTTCCCTCAGGGAGTCGGTCATCTAACGGGTGCCAGAGATTAATCAAGTGTTTGCATATACAGATCATTAAGAGACCATCGCAAGTTATAAGGTACAAAAAAGAAACTTGAAGCTGCTCAGAACTTGGGGTGCAAGCCTGGATTAGGGGACTCCAGAAGGGTGAAAACGGGGAAAGGCATTACACACCCACAGGACTGATTGCGTGTGGCCCACAGGGTGGGTGTCACAGGGATTTGGAGCTGGCCTAGTGCTTGTTTTGGTTCACTCTCCCTTGGTGGACACTTTGAGTGAGGGCAAGGGGCAGGCACAGCGCAGGACACTTCAGTGACATCCTGCAGGAGGGTTGAGTGATGGAACTCCTGGCTGCCCACATCCCATGGCCCCCAAACTATGAACCCTAGCATTGCAGGTCATGTGGGGGATCACATGTAGCACAGGGGGAGGAAACACTGGGAGTCAAGAGTTTCTGGGGCAGGGGAGCAGGGGGCCTCAGTTTCCCCTCCTGTAAAATGATGGCCTTGGACAAGAGGGTCTCTGAACATTTCCCAACACCTCAGAGAAGACTGCAGGGCTAGCTTTGAGGACCATAGCCAACGCGGCTCTGGGGAAGGGTCTTCAGGGTAGCAGGTGTCCATCCCTGGCAGTAAAGAGCGTGACCGTGACGTGTCCACCCTGGGTGTGTGCCCGTCAGGCGGGAGGGCCAAGCCATGGCTTTTGGGGAGATCCAGGATGACACAGTCCTGAGCATCAAGGCCTCCCTCTCCATCTCACCCGTTCATCCATGCTTGGTCCCAAGGTGACAACGGTCAGCTGCCTTCCCTCCTCCTCATGCCCATGGCTCCCACTTGTTCCCTCTCTGCCTTGCGTCTTCTCTGAGCTGCAGTCCACATCTGCTGCCAGGGCGATGGGCCTCCTAAACAGATCTAATTAGGAATCAATGTGACTGTACCAGTCTGGGTTCACCAGAGAAGTGGAAGCAAGAGGAGCTACATGTGTAAAGAGGTACATAGATTATTTTAGAAACTGGCTCATGCGATTGCAGGGGCTGGCAGTCTGGGAACTTGGGCAGAGTTTGTAGGTTACACCTGGAGGCAGACTTCCTTCTGGGGAGATGACAGCTGCGTTTGTGAGGACTTGCACTGATCAGATGAGGCCCACCCATGCCTTGGGGGCTCCCTGCGTCACAGAATGGGATTAGTACTTTGAGACCAGTGTTTGGCAAGACCACTGGGCATGGCCACAGGGATGCAGCATGTGACCCAGCATGGGGTGGGCTGCAGCTCCATAGCAGAGCCTTGCCCAGCACACACAAGCCCCTTGTTCCATGCCCAGTATCACAAAAAATAAAATAAAATAGAACTCAGCCATCTAGCATTATTCCTGGGCAGGGAGAGGGGTCCTCGAGATGCCATGGGACATTTCTAGTGCCAAGGAAGGACAGTCCTGGCAGAGGCCCTATCAGCGCAGGGACAGGAGAGGGGCCTGACAGGACGGCCTTCCATCAGGTATGTGCACAGTGCCTCTCAGGCACATGGGGGAGGTTCAGAGACCCTAGCACCATCTCACCTTGGGACCTGGAACCAGTCCCTTCCCTCCTAGACCTGTTTCTGCCCCCCCCCACCTTTTTTTTTCTTGAACAGGGTCTCACTACAGTTCAGGCTGTCCTTGAACTCACAGCAATCCTCCTGCCTCAACCTCCCAAGTGCTGGGATTATAGACCTGCTCCACTATACCTGATATATATATATATATATATATATATATATATATATATATATATATATATGGAATCAAACTCAGGACCTTGTGCTTGCCAGGCAGGCGCTTATGCTGCCAAATTTCCTTATATTTTAAAAAGTAGAAGGTAAGCCACAGTGGCACATACTTGTAGTTCCAGCTACTTAGGAGGCTGAGGCAGGAGAATCACTTTAGCCAAGATATTCAAGGCCCCACTTAAAAATAAATAAGAGGAGAGGGAGCAGCAGAGCCTAGCCACTCTGGCTGCGGGAGCTTCAGTAAATCTGTCCACAGAGAAAAGGGGAAGCTGAGGCAGAGGTCAAATCCAGAGAGGAAGAGACTTGCACACTTCCCCTGAGCTACCCCACCGCACCCCTGGCACCTCTGAGCCCCTGAGCAGAAGCGAGACTGGCAGGGAGCTGCAGCTTGCACAAGCCTTGGACGCTCACTTCCACCTCCTCCTGGGCCCACCTTCCTGTCCACAGGGAGGAGGCAGGGGAAATGGGAGGCCTTGCCGCAGGCAGAGCCCAGAGCCCGGAACTCCCTTTCTCTATGGGCCAAAGGGCAGAGGCAGCTGGAGATGGGCCAGAAGGGGAAGGCAGGTCACCTCCCAAGAGGCTTAAATGTCCCTCACGCCCAGCAGGGTTTTGCAGGCTGATATTTCCCACCCCTGCAAGACCCTGTCAGCCCTGCTCCAGGAGGGCAGGAGCTTTGCTTGACTCCCAAGGTCTACAGAGCCTGATACCTGATAGGTGCTCGGTCAGTGTATGTTAAATTGGTAGCTCTGTTGCAGGATTAGAGCCTGGTGATTCAAGGACAGCATCAAGGGATCAAGGGCAGAACTGGAGGCCCACACCTGTCATCCCAGCACTCTGGGAGGCTGAGGCAGGAGGATCACAAGTTGAGCTGCTTAGCAACCTAGCAGGACCCTGTCTCAGAAATAAAAATGGAAAAGCCCTGGACTCAATACCTAGTACAGGGTGGGGTGGGGAAGCAAACCAGTCCCCGCAGCATGAGCCCTGGTCACTACTGAGTTGTCCTAGTGAGCTGAGACCTTCAGGCTCCAGGGAGTGGTCATCAACCTAAACCAGTCACAGTGTACTGCATCTTCAGCAGCTTTTGGACAGTCTCCCTGGTGCCAGGAGTGGGTCAAAGCAGATCCCAGTGTCACCAGGGCCTGTTAGTTCAAAATGGCTCTTGTCCTACCAACCAGACCAGGCTTTAGGGCCACCTCTCCCCAGAGCAGGAGGCTAGAGGCAGAAAGTGGAGAATGAGAGCCGACACCCTGCATTTTGAGGAGAGGGGATCCTGCACCACAGGCAAGTAAGCAAGGGTAACACACATGCCATGTTTCAAGTTGGCTTTGTGCCCATTTTATACATGAGAACACTGCGGCCTGAGGGTCCAGGGGACTTGCCAAGGGTCACAGGGCTGACATCAGTGATTATGAGAACTGTGGTGCAATGGAGAAGCAGGAAAAGCAGTAAGTGAGAGAGACAGGCTGGGTCTGAAACTGGGGTGGGAAAGTCTGGTGGGTCCCTCCCCAGGGCTGGCCTGGCCTGCTGTGACACTGAGACCTGGGAAGTAGGGCAGTCCTGGCTTCTGGTGTCCCCTCCCCTTCCCTGCTTTTGTTTCTTGGCGTCCACAGTGTCAGCCTCTGTCTCTCCCTCCCTCTCTCCTTCCCTCAGCTCAGGCTCCCCTGCCCCTCCCCCTCCCCTCCCTCTATGGCTTCCCTTCCCCCAGACCCACTCTCAACACATCCACACCAGCCAACTCTGTCTCTCCCTGTCTATAGCATTTGCACGAGGACTCCAGCGGCGGGGAGCTGAGGGACACCTGGTGTACTTGTCTAGGGTATGGAGGGCCCAAGGCCCTTTCAGAATCTTTTGCTCTGATCCCATAGCCCAGGTGGTAAAGGCCTTGTCCTAAGAAGGGAAAGGCCCCGGGGCCCTGGGCAGGTGGTTGAGGGGCCTGGGGGCACCTGGCAGGCTCTGCTCGGGCCCTGGGCAGCCCACTGGGCATGAAGCAGAAGAAGGGCTGCAGCTGTGCAAAGGAGCCGTGGCACAGGGAGAGGGCCCAGGCCTGGCCCGAGGGGACAGGATGCTTCTGCTGTTGCTGCCGTGCAGTGCCCAGGGAGTGACGGGAGGGTGCAGGTCAGAGTCCCTGTCCTCTTCTCTTGACTTGGTGGACACACGCACACACAACCTGCACCTGCCTGGTACAGGGTGGCGTGAGTGCAGGGCTCAGGCAAGCGTCTGTCCCCTTGAAAAGAAGTAGCACCTGCTGGGCAGGTGGACCTGGAGCTCCAGGTCCTGATTTGAGCTCAGAATCCAGCCCCAAGCACAGGCTCGCTTCCGTGCTCAGTTCCTCTCCTCTGCGCCAGTCCTGCCTTTAGGGAAGTCTAGAAAAAATGCTGAGCACATTGTTTGCTCAAAGCCACAGCAGACACATGAGGGCTGCTGTGTCAGAGGCGCTGCGTGACAGGAGGTGGTGACAGGAGGCGGCTGTACTCCCCAGCCTGCTCAGGAAATGGGCAACAGTGGGCACAGCCGATCCCCGCTGGGGGCTGGCGGGGCCCCTCACTCACCTTGCCGTCTCCGTGCACAGGGCCTGCTCCGCGGCACTTGTGGCCCCAGCGCTGAGCACAGAGCTCTTGTGCCACAATCATCCAAAGCTCTGCTCCAGGCCATCTCAGGGACTCTTCATCCTGGGTTAGGACTGTGATGAGCTGAGTCCCTTCAGCCCCCATGTGACCTCTGGAGCCCACACACCTTTAACCTGGGTGGGAGCCTCACCCCATTCTTTAGATGGGGAAACTGAGGTGCAGAAGTGATGCTGAAGTGACTGCTCAGTCACTTGTGAGTAAGTGAGCTGGGACATGAGGCCAGACCGACTGCAGATTCCTTGTCTCGTGCCCTTTCTAGCAGCTGGCATACGGTGTGTGTGTGTGTGTGTGTAAATCCTTTTCTAGATGGACGCTAAGCTGCAAAAGTTCTCTGCCCCACCTGAGACCCCACTGCAAGCTTGATGGTGTAATCTTCAGGCCCTGTTCCAAGGAAACCAAATTCCTGTCCTGTGTATTTTTAGGTGGCCGCAGGAAGGGGAAGCTGACGGCGGGTGGTGCCCCTGGCCTGGGCTGGTTTCCTCAGGAAGGGCTGCTGGCTGCGTGTGCCAGCCCTGCAGTCCAGGGGCACCCTGCAGCTCCTTGTCTTCCTCTGTGTGAGCCGGGCACTGAGCCAGGCAGGCCTGGGGACCCAGGGACCTAGGGCCCATTGGAGGTTCCACATGTCCCACGCAGATGGCTGGTACATCATAGTCCTGGGGAGCCCAGGGTGAGCTGCGGCAGGCTCACCCCTCTGGGAGGGCCAGGGGGCAAGGGAGTGATTGGAACCCAGGGCCTTCACACTGAGCTGCTTGGAATCCTTCTGCTGGGGTTGGAACCTGAGCAGGTGGGCACGGTTTCCTAGCACCTGTGAGATCAGAGGCCTAGTGCAAGAGCCCAGGGTCCCAAGCATGGTGGCCACTAGGGAGCCAGATATGTAAATTTAGATATTGAAATATGTGACACTGAGCTGGTCCTCAACACCTAATTTACTGTTTTGTGTTGTCCTATATTTACTCTGTGTGTGTGTGTGTGTGTGTGTGTGTGTGTGTGTGTGTATCTTCCCATTCACACAGCCCAGGTGCCAGCCATGGTGACACTTGTTTAACCCCCTCCCTCGCAGCACAGACCCCGGTCTGTGCAAAGCTGATAGCCTTGGCAGTGTGGCCAGTGGGACCCCAGTGTGCTGGAATGAGCGGGGGCATAGCACATTTGAGTGGGGGGTTAACTAGTTTTTACAATCACAGAATGGTTGTTTTTGTGTTTTCAATCTGATATCTGAGAACAGCTTTAGGGGGCCTATTCAAGAGCCACTGAAGCCACTGAAGCCACCCTCCGTATTCTATTGTACAGTTGGGAAAGACTGAGGCAGGAGGGACGTGGCTCACCCAGACACCCACAGGACGGAGGAGACAGGCACATGGAGATGTCATTGCTCCCTGTAATTACATGTGCATCCCGTTCCCAAGAGCAAAGTGGCAAGGCCAGACACAGCCTGCATTAGCCCAGCAGCACTAACACTCCTCCTTCTCCTCCGCAGCGATGCCCTCCTAGCCAGCCGCCGAGGAATGGAGGGCTTCATGGACTCAGGGACACAGACGGACGCCGTGGTGGTGCTGTCCTTGGCCCAGGCTGCAGTGCTGGGCCTGGTCTCAGAAAATGAGCTCTTTGGAGCCACCATAAGCGCCGAAGCCTTCTACCCAGACCTAGGGCCTGAGCTGTCCGGGGCAGCCATCGGGGAACCCCGGCCACCCGGGCCCAGTGTCTACCAGCTGGCCTGCAATGGACAGGCCTTGGAGGAGCCAGTGGAGGAGGAGGTGCTGGAGGTGGAGGCGGCCTTTGAGAAGCACACCCGGCGGAAGACACGGCCGCCCGTGCGACTGGTGCCCAAGGTGAAGTTTGAGAAGGCGGAGGAGGAGGAAGAGCAGGAGGTCTATGAGGTCTCTGTGACTGGGGATGACAAGGGTGCAGGACCCCCCGAGGCCCCTGCTGAGGTAGCCAGGGCTGGCTGCGAGGCCCTGGTGCAGAGCAGCGCTGTCAAGATGATCGACCTCAGCACCTTCAGCCGCAAGCCCCGGACTCTCCGGCACCTGCCTCGAGCCCCAAGGCCAGAGCTGGACGTGGCCCCCTATGACCCTCACTTCCCAGACCCAGCCCGGGACAGCTTCTCTGAGCCCAGTGTGGCGCTGCCTGGGCCGGAGGCCTTGCCAGCAGAGTGTGGTTTTGAGCCACCTCACATGGCCCCCCTGAGCGATCCCAAGGTCCCCACCATGACCTCCCCGGAACCTGTAAAGCCGGAGCAGGGCTTTGTGTGGCAGGAAGCGGGTGAGTTTGAGGTGGACGCTGCAGGCTCCACCGTGGAGCGCCACAAGAAGGCCCAGCTGGACCGGCTGGACATCAACGTGCAGATCGATGACTCCTACCTGGTGGAGGCGGGCGACCGGCAGAAGCGCTGGCAGTGCCGCATGTGTGAGAAGTCCTACACCTCCAAGTACAACCTGGTGACGCACATCCTCGGCCACAACGGCATCAAGCCCCACTCCTGCCCGCACTGCAGCAAGCTCTTCAAGCAGCCCAGCCACCTGCAGACACACCTGCTCACACACCAGGGTACGCGGCCCCACAAGTGCCAGGTGTGCCACAAGGCCTTCACGCAGACCAGCCACCTCAAGCGCCACATGCTGCTGCACTCCGAGGTCAAGCCCTACAGCTGCCACTTCTGCGGCCGTGGTTTCGCCTACCCCAGTGAGCTCAAGGCCCATGAGGTGAAGCACGAGAGTGGCCGCTGCCACGTCTGTGTTGAGTGCGGCCTGGACTTCTCCACCCTGACCCAGCTCAAGCGCCACCTGGCCTCCCACCAGGGCCCCACCCTCTACCAGTGCCTCGAGTGTGACAAGTCTTTCCACTACCGCAGCCAGCTGCAGAACCACATGCTCAAGCACCAGAATGTGCGGCCCTTCGTGTGCACCGAGTGCGGCATGGAGTTCAGCCAGATCCACCACCTTAAGCAGCACTCACTCACCCATAAGGTAAGGGCCCAACGTGCCACCCTCCTGCTCGCGCTCATCCAGGACCTCAGAGCCCCAGTGGGAGAGTTTATCTGGCATACAAACCAGCAGGTATTGAGCCGGGCGTGTGGCACACTCCTATAATCCCAACACTGGGGAGGCTGAGGCAGGAGGATCACTTTACAAGTTACAAAGTGTAAATTAAAAAATTTTAAAAATTAAAAAAAAAAAGTTACAAAGTGAGCCCAAGGCCAGCCTGAACCACAGTGAGACCGTATCTCAAAAAGACAAAACAAATTAAAACCAGCAGGTGTTTATTGGTAAAGCATGAGCATGGCCAGGCATGGCAGTGCAGCCCTAGTTTTGGCACCCTAGAAGATCAAAGCACAAGTTCAAGCCAACACTTGGCAACTTAGTAATTTAGCAAGATCCTGTCTCAATAAAAAAAAGGGCTGAGGGTGTGGCTTAGTGCAAAATCCTGGGTGAATTCCACTACTACAAAAAAGACGAAAGAGCCAGGGATATAGCTCAGTGGCACAGTACCTGCCTGGCAAGTATGAGGTCATAAAAAGAAAAGGAGTGTGACCCCAAAAAGGAGGAATGGAGGAAGATTTTCCTAGTACAAATTTATCTTGATGAATATTAGAAATAATTGGAATTAGATTCTCTTTTTTGAAACGCTGGGGATCAAACCCGGCTTCACACATGCTACACAAGTGCTCTGCCATTAATCTATATTCCTAGCCCCTTTTTAAATTTTGTTTTGAGATAAAGTCTCAATGAGTCTCCCAAAATGACCTCAATTCAGTCAGGTGCAGTGGCACATAACTATAATCCTAGCACTTAAGAGGCTGAGACAGGAGGATCCTTGGGAGTTGAAGACCAGCCTGGGTTGCAAAGTGAGCTCAAGGTCAACCTGAACTGCATAGTGAGACCCTATCTCAAAAAAGAACAGGAAGCCGGGCGTGGTGGCGCGCACCTGTAGTCCCAGCTACTCGGGAGGCTGAGGTGGGAGGATTGCTTGAGTCCAGGAGTTCTGGGCTGCAGCGTGCTATGCCGATCGGGTGTCCGCACTAAGTTCGGCATCAGTATGGTGACCTCTCGGGAGCAGGGGACCACCAGGTTGCCTAAGGAGGGGTGAACCGGCCCAGGTCGGAAATGGAGCAGGTCAAAACTTTCGTGCTGCTCAGTAGTGGGATCGCGCCTGTGAATAGCCACTGCACTCTAGCCGGGGCAATATAGTGAGACCCTATCTCTTTAAAAAAAAAAAAAAAAAAAAAAAAAAAAACAGGAAAAAAAAAATTGAAGTTCAACTTGAACTACACAGGACCCTGTCTCAATAAATAGTAAAACTTTACTTACTAATTAAAACGAATTATTTTGGAGTTGGACAGCACTTGGAAGGCTGAGACAAGAGGATCGTTGTGAGTTTGAACCCAGTCAGGGTGAAATAGTGAGTTTAAGGCCAGACCCTGTCTTAGAAAAAAAATGTCCCATAAAATGTTGGCAGAACCCCTGCAGAACCCAGGGAACAGTTTGAAAATACACAGTAACCTAACCTGCCATTTTCCAGTGGGGAGGCCTGAGGCCTGAGAGAGGCCAGGACACCACAGGGACATGGGCGACGTGACCAGAAATGCATACCTTGTCTCTCCTCTTCACAAAAGTGCATTGAACATGTGGCTTCCTTTGGAGTAGGCCGATGGATGCATTGGATTGTGAGGAGGGGAGAGAGGGGAGGAAAGCCTTTGAGACAGGGCAGGTGGTTCTGGAGAGCGGCTCAGCGAGGCAGCATGATGTGGAGGGTGGAAGGCTGAGTGGCCCACTTCCGTCCACGTCCCAGACCCAACTTGGACCCATCCCCTACTGCTCCCTCCAGCCACTTGTCCCCCGCCCGTCACCTCCTTGCATCCAGACACGTGGAACAAGGCCTCTCAGGGCCCAGGGGCTCTCTGGCATGCGGCTGGTCTTTCTGCGCTGAGTGTTTGGGGTGTTTCCTCCCTGCGTGTGGCAGCTGTGGTGCTGCCCCAGGTCAGACTTGGGACCTGGCTGTCATTGCAAACATGACAGGAAGTCGGGGGCCAGCAGCCTGCCAGCCCAGCCATCTCCAGCCCTGGGGGTTCCCTCTGCTGGGACAGGGACAGTCTCGCAGGTGTCCCTGCCAGGGCTCCTCCAGTCAGTGGGTGGCAGCTGTCTAAAGTGTGACACTGCACAGCGTCAGTGCTCGATCGTATCTGCAAGGCAGAGTGGAGGAGATGGTTTGTATGCTGCCGTATTTGCCATTTTCTGCTATACTAGAAGACTTCAAAATCCCTTGCAAGAGAGCACAGTACTAAAAGATAAAAATTACCATGGAGAAAACTGAGAGTAAAACTCAAAGGCTAGTAAAACGGAAAACATCCCCAGCATCCACCAAAATCTATACCACGCACATCACGTTCCCACAGATTCCTGGGTGGCAGGGCCCCCTGGTGGCCAAGCTCACATATGACATCTCAAGGATGCCAACATCCTTAAAATGTAGAGTGCTAACCGGGGCTCAACCCCCAGCAGCAGACACATAGTAAAAGATGTACAGCATTTGCACAGCAGCTGCGCCTGGGGACACACATCTGTCCCATCAGGTTCCTCTTCCATTACCTACTTACCAGGGAGGACAGTTCCCAGCCTTGACCCCAACTGTTCCACAGACTGCAGGTGGAGCCACAGTGCTGCCACCCTGGAAAGCCTGAGTGTCTCCCAGCACTGGGGGTCCCCGAGCTGGGAGTGTTAAGAATCACACTGGGGGCACCTGTTGAGATAAAATTTCTTGGACACCACAGGCCCCTCAGCATTAGACTCTGGGGAACTGCCAAGAGGCCACATGGGGACAAGAACTGCAGGTGGCTTTTGTCACCAGGGAGGGTTAGAAGATAGCCCTAGTCCAGTCACTAGATGGGCTTGGAACTGTTGAGAAATCCCGTACAGTGCAGGGAGTTTGTCTCAAGGGGCTGTGGACCAAAAAGACCACCAGGAGGCAGCACTGAATAGGAAAGAAAAACCCCACACGCGTCCTTTGTGGATGGAGTGGGCCAGGGCCATCAGGTGAAGGCCGTGTCCTCGAGACAGCAGGTACAGTGTGCAGGTGGGACCTGCGTGTACACCCACCCTAGTGAGCAGGTGCCGCTACCCTCTGCACCTCTCCCGGAGTGAGTGGCCTGCCTGTGCCCTCCTTGTGGAGATGCCCAGAGGAGACCGTCCCTGCCGTGTCAGTGGACCCTACGACCCTGATGCCTTTCTCCTGGCTGCAGTCACTTCCCCGGGGCTGCCCAGGGGTGGCCTTGACCTCTCCCCTCCCCCCAGGGCGTGAAGGAGTTCAAGTGCGAGGTGTGTGGCCGCGAGTTCACGCTGCAGGCCAACATGAAGCGGCACATGCTGATCCACACCAGCGTCCGGCCCTACCAGTGCCACATCTGCTTCAAGACCTTTGTGCAGAAGCAGACCCTCAAGACCCACATGATTGTACACTCACCTGTGAAGCCATTCAAGTGCAAGGTAGGATGAGCCCTCTGGGGACACCAGGTCCAGCTGGGGTCCTGGACAGATGGCTGCCACCACTGCAGTCACTAAGTCACTTCCGGAGCTCAGAGCAGAGAGGGCCTGGGTCCAGGACTCCAGGTGACAGAGGTCTATGGCATTTCCGATGGCTGCAGCACAGAAAGGACAGCCTGTTTCTTGCTTCTTGAGCCCTGGGGTCACACAGGAAGGACAGCTGAGGTGCCATCTGTCGTGGTGGGCAGGGGCTGGCCGGTACATGGGCTGATGGCACCTGGGCGTTGCAGGTGTGCGGCAAGTCCTTCAACCGCATGTACAACCTGCTGGGCCACATGCACCTGCACGCAGGCAGCAAGCCCTTCAAGTGCCCATACTGCTCCAGCAAGTTCAACCTCAAGGGGAACCTGAGCCGCCACATGAAGGTCAAGCACGGCGTCATGGACATCGGCCTGGACAGCCAAGGTGGGTGGGCTGAGCACCAGGAATTGAGCAGGGCCATCTGAGTGCCACGGCCTCAGGAGCCCCTCATTTGGGGAGAGCCAGGGGGAGGGTGGCCAAGGCCAAGAGCTTCCTGGAGCAGGCTCAGGGCCAGAGGGGACAGCCCCCAAGGGCCAGCCTGATGATGATGGTGGGCATCTATGTCTTCCTTCAGGGGCTCCCTCAGGATCACAAAAACACTAGGAATAAAAGCAGTCACTTTATCTCTCAAGTGCTGTGTCACTAATGGGGTCCTTGCATTGAGGCTAGGTCTGCTGTCTGCAACCTACAGCTGCAGAAGCTGAAGAGCAGAGTTAGGGGACGCAAGCAAGTTCAGAATACACAGCTGACATGGCGCCTGGAAAGATAAGGAGGAGCCCAGTGAGGTCCCCATAGAGGAGCTAGAGACATGTGGAGGGGGGTGAGCTTCCCAGCAGCCAGGACAAAGAGGGTAATAGCCAGTCACTCCTCACAGCATCTGCCAGAGTAAGTGGAACCCACAGACACATGAGGGGCCAAATGTCCTGCCCGCTAGGCAGCTCCAAAGCAGTTTGTCCGGAAACATCCAGTGTCAGCAGAAGCCTGTCCCACAGTGCTGGTCCAAAGTACCAGTGTGCTTCTGCCAGGAGTGCCACTGAACCAACCCGAAGTCTTTGTGGCCTCACAGTGGGCAAGGCCACCTCAGGGTGCAGGGAAAGGAGGGAGCCGAGGGCACTTGGCAAACGTGCCTCATGCCACTGGGGTTTCTGCATGGCAGCTATTGGGCTGCCACGTCCCTGGCCTTGGTGTGGGGGTGGCCAACCAGGCCTTAGCTTGGGGGTGGCCAACCAGAAATGGCCTGGGGGGCCCTGGCAGGAGCAGGTGACTTGTTAGTTTGGGTTTGTTTGTTTTTCAGTAGTTACAGAGAAGGCTTCTGTTGGGTGTGGTGGTGTACATCTATAATTCTACTGCTCAGGAGACTGAGGCAGGAGGTCTTAAGTTCAAGTGAGCCTTGAGACTCAGTCGCAAAAAAAACAAAGCAAAGTAAAACATAGTAACACCTAAAGACCTCTGCAGGCCAAGAGGATCCCGGTCAGCAGTCCTCGGTAGCCCTCTGCTTCTCACAGAGCACATCAGCACTATGCCACTGCTAGGAGCTCTGCCCAGAGCTGCTAATCAAAGAAAGACCCCAAGCCAGGTGTGAGGGTGCACTGCAGTAATCCCAGCACCCTGGGAGACTGAGGCAGGAGGATTATTGCAAGTTTGAGACCAGGCTGGACTCCCAGGTGTGCGCTAGTCCAGCCTTAGCTACATAAGTGAAACCTTGTCTCAAAAAACAAACAAAATAAATAAATTCAACACAGTCTCATCAGATCACCAAGCTGACCGTGCTGGGCTTGAACCTGTGATCTTCCTTCTTCAGCCTCCCACATGGTAAACTCAGAGCAGCCCGAGGGCTTGTTGACACATTGCGGGGTCCACACTGGGAGTTTCAGGTTGAAGAGGTCTGCGTGTCCCACAATTCCCGGGTCTCACCCATGCTGCTGTTGGGCTGCATTTTGAGCCCCTCTGACCTGGCCTGGACCTGACATGTGTTGGTCTCAAATCCCTGCCAGCTGTGATTCACTGGAGGAGTATTTTATTTTTGGTTTTGGAGACAGAGTCTTACTGGGCTTCAGGGTGGCCTTGGGCTCACTTTGTAGCCCAGGCTGGTCTAGAATTTGCAATGATCCGCCTGCCTCAGCCTCCCGAGCACTGAGATTACAGGAGTGCACCACCACGTCCGGCTCTTGGAGGAGTTTTTAAATGCTGATTTGAGTCCAGATCCTAAAGGTTTGGGGCAGCCAAAGAATCTGCATTTGGAACCCCAAGTGCTGAAGTTTGAGAGCTGCTAGTTCAGCCAACCCACTGCATCCAGACCCCTGGAGGGGTGAGCAGACCCTGCCCTCTTACAAATGATGAGCCACCCAGACACTGTCCTAGGTCCCGTTTTCCAGGGGTCATGGAAAAGGTCTCCCTGGGAGGCAGTAACTGAGGACACAGGACCGCAGCCCCCCTGCAGCCACCAGACTGTAGTGTAGAATGGAGCAGAGCCCATGCTGGTGGGGTGGGGCCCTCCCTCCACCCCTCACAGATGGACGCTTGCATAGCAGACCCTCACGCACACCCTGCAAGCTCTCTCTAAGTTGAGGAGGGGAGGTGTGGGCCAGTGTCCTTCCCTGCAGCCAGCGGGACAGGACTGAGATGTGACAGTGGGGACAGGGATCCCAAGGTGGCAGTTTTCCCACAGCACCTCATGGAGCTTGTTTTTAGAGCCCTGGCTGCCTGCCAGCAGCCATCCGGGTCCTGTGGTTCCTGGCTCCCGCCCAGTGCCCCCTCCCCTCAGCCCTCCGAAGTCTTTGGAAGATCCAAGGGCTCCCAGCAGGCATTTCCTGCCTACCCACTGGTCAGAATCAGGCCACATGCTAATTCCTGAGCCACTCCTTAGTGGAGGGTGGGATCAACCATAGACTCTAGGCTCCCAGCCGGAGCTGGTATGCCCACAGGTGACGGTTGTCACAACTTGGGTGACAACTGCCATTTAGTGAATGGGAACTGCATGGCTGCTAGACATCCTGCAGTCATAGAACAGCACAGCAACAAACTCAGTGTCAAGGTTGTAATGCTGTAAGACGTTGTCAGGCCACCCCAAGGGCTGAGGTCTGTTCTCCCAAAACAGCAAACAGGGCAGGAGGAGGAGGAGCCGCAGGACCCTGGGTCCGGTCCCACCCTGACCGCTCTTGGAGTAGTTCTGCCTGGGTTTGTTCCCACTGTGAGGACTCTACAGTCAGATTTCAACGGGATAAAGTGGCAGAGGCCCTGCCTTGTGGTAGCCCACCTTGGGGTGGGGGTCCTGTCTCTGGAGGACCCGGTCCCAGGAGACCACGGGAGGGACGGGCCTAAAGCACCTGAAGGTCAGAGGAGAAACTGCTGCCTCAGCTGCTTGAGGTTCAAACCTGCTGCCACTGAACCTCTCACCCCTCCCAACTGTGGCCTTCGATCTGTGAGGGCGCTATGAGCTCTGGGAAAGGCCCTGCACCTGCTCAGTGAGGGTGTGAGGGAGCCTGACCGGCAGGGGGGCAGGGAGACAGGCTGCAGGAGCTGAGGATGATGAAGGACTCAGAAGGGTCAGTGCAGTGAGACCCTTAGCCCTCAGGGCCAGGGCCACCAGTCTTTTAGGGTCCCTCACCGTCAGCACGGCACCTGCACACATAGCTTGGGGCCCCTAGAACCTTGAGCCCTGAGGGTGCTGGGGGTACCCTAGGACAGTGTCCAGGCCTCACCCTGTCCCTCTCTTGCAGACCCCATAATGGAGCTGGCTGGCCCTGACGCCTCTGAGCTTGATGGCCAGCAGGAGCTGGAGGACTTTGAGGACAACGCCTACCCCTACGGCGGAGTGGACAGCAGTGCGGAGGGGGGTGCGCTGGCTGGGCAGGCCATGAAGGAGATGGCCTACTACAACGTGCTGTAGTGTAGCAGGTGGAGGTGGCAGGCAGCAGTGTGGGGTAAGGCCCGAGCTTCAGGCTACACTCCACAGCCCAGGCCAGGCCACTGCCCCATAGCCTGGCCCGCGTCCCCCTAGTCCTCTGTACCACTAAGGACCTTTAGACCAAATGGAGACTGTACTACTGGCCTCGCCGGAGCTGGGCATCCTGGTGAGGGCAAGGTCACTGAGAGGCCCAGGCCGGGTCTCCCTGACCTGCTGCTGGGGGCGGGAAGGGGCAAGATGCTGGCAGACAGGGCACAGGGCCACCTCAGGCCTGCAGAGCTGCCTCTGGGTCCTGACACTGCAGGGAGAGGTCCTCGAGCCGGGCCTCTTGTCTTCTGGACCAATCCAGGGATCTTTGAGCCACCTGCTGGCCAGCACTGCCCTCCTTACCCTCCCCGGCCCGAAGCCCCACTGCCCACCTGGCCACCCCTCCCAGTCACCAGACAGCCCGGCAGGGCCCTCTGCCTTCTACCTCGGGGCCTGCCTCACACCAAGTCCCGCCACCTCGTAGGGAAGTGGACGCTGCGCCTCCCACCACCCCGAGCCTGTCCTGCAGTCCTGTTTGGAATAAGTGTCCCTAACGTGGATTTCAGCATGTCATCCGGTTCTGAGCTGGGCTGGGTAACACACAGGTCTCCCACCAAACACACCAGGACGCCCTTGGGTCAGGCACACACAAACCAAGGTGTAGCAGGGCAGGGTGTGGTATCCCTGGGGACCAGAGGGGTCCTGCTCAGGGAAGGCCAAGGCCCACCTGTGGGGAAAGAGGGGACCTTAGTCATTGAAATTGGGTTAGCCACAAGTTAGCAGGTTCCTGGGAAGGAGCAGTGTATTTAAAAAGAAAAGTGAAAACCATAGAGGAAAACAAAACAATTTTTGAACAAATGGGGGTATTATGAAGGTAATTTATTATTTTTTCTTTGCAACTCTGTGTCGCCTGTTATCCTTCTGGATGAAGATGCATTTCTTTTTTCACACGTAAGCTTTCTTGTGTGCTGTGCGTGCTTCGTGCCTCCTCAGCCCAGGGCAGCCTGGCCGGGCTCTGGGGATGCAGGCTCTCAGGCCTGGAGGTGCAGCTGAGAGAGCTGGGGCAGCCGCTGGGGACAGCTGGGGCCTCTGCCTGACAGCCCAGGCCACTCACCCACCCACTGCCACCCCCTCCCGGGGCAGTGGAACAGCACATTCAGGAACTCCAGGTGCCCAACTCTGCCACTCGCCTCCCAGCCTCTGTGGGGAGGGGCAGGCAGGGCTGTCCCCACTGGCACAGGTGACACCTGGAGGGACACAGCTGGGCTGTCCCCAAGGCTGTATCCCTCACTGAAGGACCAAGCCAGGCCTTAGGATGATGGATAGACAGGGCTGGGGTAGACATGGTCCCCCAATTGTGGCTCCCCAGACCCCAAACCCCACCCCTCTCCGGCCTCCCAGGTGCCCGCCGAGATGACCCTCAGGTGGCAGTGACTCCTGTGTCACTGTACAAGACATTTTCTCCTGCTGAGCAGAAAGCATCACCCCTGCAAACTACCTCTTCCCACAACGTCTTTCTCCCCTGGTACCAAAAAGAACCCTGTTCCTCCTCTCCCCTGCCAGCGCCTGGGTGTGTCCTGGAAGCTGGACCCTCCTCTCCACCCCTCTCCTCCGGCGCCCTGGCACTGCCCCCGCGAGGCTCCTACTTGAACGACCCTGCCCCGTGCCTCGGACCTAGGCACTGCAAAGGGAGCAGACAGCACACTCCAGTCTAGCGGGGCAGCCTTGGCCCAGCTCCGGCTGCACCCTCCTGGCCTCTCGGGTGACTTGCAGACTCCTGGACAGATTCCATTCTAACTTATTTTCACGTGTAAACGGACCGACCATTTAGAGACCCCACTTGTGCAAAACCCTACTGTGTTTTTATGTTCCTGTTTAAGAGAGAAGTTTACTTAGCAATAATTATAAATAAATGAATATTCTTTAGTGAGGTGACTGCAAGTGCTTCTTTCCATATCTCTCGGGGACCCACACTGGAAGGAAGTCCCTCGAGGCTTCTGGGCCCACCCAGAGCAAAGCCCATCACTCTCCGGGGGCCAGAGACCATTCTGGTGACAGCCGAGCAGAGGCCAGGAACTGAAGGCGGCTACCCAGGAAGGGGTGAGCCCATGCCAAAGTGGCCAGGGCACTAGAAACTAGAAGCAGGCAGGCTCTTAGGCCGCTGTGAGCCCAGCATCGTGGACACTGAGGTAGAAAGAACAGTAAGTCCAAGCCCAGCTTGGGTAGTTAACAGTTTACCGAGATGCTATCTCAAAAAGTAAAAAAGCTGAGCACAGAAACGCATGTCTATAACCCCACCACTTGGGAAGGCGAGGCAGAAGGCTCACTGAGTTTGAAGCCAGCCTGAGCTACTTAGTGAGTCCTGCCTGAACTGCATAGGATGATCTCAAAATATAAAAAAGGCACGTAACTCAGGGGCAAGGCCATGAGCTCAATCCCAGTACCACAAAACAAAAAAAAAAGATCCCCAACCATAGGGTTCCAGGAGCCATGAGGATCCCACCAATCTTCAGGTCCCTAAGTATAATCATCTCTTGACACCGAATCAGCTCCAGGAGCTCCAACCCAAGCCATGGACACCAAAATCCAAAGGAGCTAAATTAACACAGAATCCACCCCCGTTACAGTTCCTGTTTCACTTCAGTTGTTTCTGTGGTGCACAGCTGGTCACTGTGATGTGTAAGGTAAGAACCAAAGCCAAGTTCTCTGCCTCTGTACCCCGCCCCCAACTTCGCAACCCCATAAAACCTCCCTCCCTGTAGTCAGTACCCCTTGGAAGTTAAATAAATGTGCCCTCCACTCTTGGGCCTCCTTGCAGTGTTTCAGTCTGCTGCAGCAGAATCTCCTCTATACCTCACGGTGTCTCTAGCTGGCTTGTAACACCTGTGACAATACAAACACCAGCTGAGGAGCTGTTACACTGTACTGCATTGTTCACAGGTAGTGACAGGCTGGGGAGGCCTGCGTGTGTACAGGTGCATTTCTTCCCCAATAACTCCAGTCCGAGGTTGGCTGAATACACAGATGTGGAACCTTCAGACTCAGAGGCTGACTGTGCCTATCTGTTCAAGTAAAGACTGGCCAATGCTTCCACAGACATTTCACACTGCAGAGTAGACATACAATCTGCATAGAAAGAAGTGCTTTAAATTGAACATAGGCAGCTCCAGAGCAACTTTTTTGTTTTTTTAAGACAGGATCTCTTTATGTATTCAGGCTGTCTTAGAACTCACTGTGTAGCCCAGGGTGGCCTCAAACGTGTGGCAATCCTGCTGCTTCAGCCTCCTAAGTGGAGGACAACTTTTTATCATCCCTTCTAGGTTTTCCAAAATGTGAAAATAAACCCACGCCTGGAGGACAGGACCCCTGTACACACGCACGCATGCACGGGCCCCAAGAAGGCCCATGTTCATTACAGAGAAAAGCAGGTAGAGGCCTAGAGATGTTCAGAAGGTTAAAACCAATGAGACACCCATGAAGACCCATGCTTTAGGAAGTCACAATCCCAAAGCAGAAAGGCAGGTAGAATGGATCCTGCTAGGAAACCAGGCACCTTCCAGCCTGTGTCCCTGGTGTCCCAGAAGCAGCTCAGGCCAAGGAAGCCCATAGGCTGGCTGCCTGGCCCTGGTACCCACCCCGCAGTGGCCCTGATTGGCCTACTGTGGCCTGAGGCAGCTGCACCCATCCCTAGGGAATGCACAGACTTCTGGGGCTGCTTCCTTGGGCCCCACCTGCCTCCTTCCCCAAGGGCACAAACACAGCAAACGGTTTTGTGAAGAGCTTTTTAGTAGCTAAATATGGCACCGTGTGTTCCAAGGGTGATATAAATTACAGTGTGCAGGGCACGCTGGCTGCTGAGGTAAAGCATACTTCCTGCCCCATGTCACATGAGGGGAAAGGCACGCATTCTCTAAAAACATCTCGCTTATAAAAAATGTCCCCTAGAAAGGCCTCCAGAGAGGGCTGTGAGGCTCACCCACGCTGCAGGGCCACAGGAGCCACTGTCACTTGTCCTGGTCAGGGCACCCGAGGCTGGCAGCGCTCCCTACTGCTTGCCCAGTGCTTTGTCCAGGTTGCTCTTGATGGTGTCCAGGAAGTCTGTGGTGTTCAGGAAGTGCTCGTTCAGCTTCACACTGGGGTAGGGACACACTGCTGGCATCGGGGCCTTTACAGGCCAAGGCCACCCGACACCCATGCTGAAAGGCCCCAGTGAACCCTGCAGGTACCCTTTGGGGACTTTATTTTGTTTGTGTTTCTCTAGGAGACATGTAACAGGGCCCAGGCGCTGCACGGAAAAGCTCAGGGTGGCTCAGGAGGGGACAGAGGCTCTGAGCAGCAGGACCACCCAGACCAACCACTCCCCAGCCCAGTCTGTGGATCCCTGGCCTGAGCTGCTCCCCAGGGTTACTGTGTCCTGTCCCACACCCAGAGCTCCCCTGGCTCCTGAGAATGGAAGCCAACCCCAGCCTGTCGCCAGGCACGTACTTGCTCAGGCCATGGATGCAGCCCGCTAGGTCCTTGGTCATGGCCCCACTCTCCACAGTTTCCACACACACCTTCTCCAGCGTCTGTGCAAACCTGTAGGGACAGTATCGTTAGCCCTGCTGCATGGGTTAGGACCCCAAGCCACTCAGCCCTGGCTCTTCCACACTCACCTGATGAGGTCCTGGTTCCCGTCCAGCTTCCCACGATGCTCTAGGCCACGTGTCCATGCAAAGATGCTGGCGATTGGGTTGGTGCTGGTGGGCCGGCCCTAAGGGCAGGCAGTAGAGGATCAACTCAAGAGTCCCCCAGCTACAGCTGCCCACCCCGAGACTGTCCTCCCACCCCGAGACTGCCACTAGGGACTCTGACTCCAAGGTGGGTGGCCCTGTGTGGCCACATGCCCCACACATACCTTCTGGTGCTCTCGATAGTGGCGGGTGACAGTCCCATGAGCAGCCTCTGCCTCTATGGTCTTCCCATCCGGGCAAACCAGCACAGACGTCATCAAGCCAAGAGATCCGAACCCTACAGCGTGGGGACCCATTTCTCAGTGCCTCGAAGAGCAGCAGGGCTGAGCCACCAGGGCCACCCTGCTGCCTGCGCCTATTGCTGCCTTAGCTCACTTCCCAGCAAAACAGGGAGGACAAGAACTTCCTGGAGCTTCCTGCCTTCTTCCCAGGTCTCCAGGCCCATCAGAGAGCAGGGCAGCCCTAGAGGGTGGCTCACATCAGCCACCAATGTCACCTGTGTGTCACCTCCGGATACCTAGGGCCCAAGATCCCAGACAGGTCCGCGGTCTCCAGCAGAAAACACAAAGCTCCTGCCGGCCACTTCCATGTTCACATTTCCAACTACTTTTAAATCACTTTTGAGGGCTGGGGATTTAACTCAGCAGTGTTAAGTGCCTGCCTGGCAAGAACAAGATCATGAGTTCGAGCCCCAGACCAAAAAAAAAAAAAATCACTTTCCAGCTCTGGGACTTACTTCAAAGTTTTCCCAAATCCAGAGGCCGGCTCAAATGATCTTTTCCTGGTTTTTTGTTTTGTGGTCTTGAGCATGGAATCCAAGGCTCAAACATGTTAAATAAGTGCTCTACTACTGAGCTATACCCGAACCTTTTTACTTAGAGACAGAGCCTCACTGAGTTGCCCAGGTTGGCCTCCAAATACGTGATCTTCCTGCCTTAGCCTATCAAGTAGCTTACTGGTTCAAGCCATCACATATGGAGCAAAAATCTTTTCTATTGCCAAGAACGTCAGGGCTTCAAACCAACAACATAAGCACTGTGAAAGCCCAAGGAAGAAAAAAAGAGCAACTTCTATGACTCTCTGGCATGCTCCTTTTCCCATCTCATCTGGATCTTTATGTTCACGCATTCCTCACACACTTAGCATTGTTTGTGCCTCTCATCTGGCTTCTGCTTTAATGCTGAGACTGAACCCAGGGCCTCACCTCCTCCTGTATGCTAAGCATAGACCCTACCACTGAGCTTCAGCATGAGTCCTTCTGTGGCTTTCTGTCCTCCCATCCGACACTGGAATGTTCTGAAGAGACAATTACTAATGCACTTATCAAGATAAAGCCAAAAGTTTGCCATTTCCTCTGATACTCCCCGGGGGTCAACAGCTGGTACCACCCAGAAGAACAAAAGCCCTCAGTCCAGCTTGCTGCCCATTCCAGGCAGGAGCAACCTCTAGACTGACAACCTGCCCTTGAGGACTCCAGTTCATGTGTCCTTTCCTCTACGAGGAGAGTCCTAGCAATGCACCAGTCCAAACCTCCTTGTGAGCCTCCCACTTAGAAGCCGGGAGCCTTGGACCCTGCTAGCCACAGGGGGAGCCTGTGACAAGTCCTGCCACACCCTCAAGTTTTCTACCCTTGCTTCTGAAAGCCCCCACCTAGAGAAGAATCACAGGGCACCCTCGGGGACATGTCCCCTGCGTACCCTGCGCCAGGATGTCCGACTGCACGTCTCCATCGTAATTCTTACAGGCCCACACGAAGCCACCTGAGGACTTGAGGACCTGGGCCACCATGTCGTCGATGAGCCGGTGCTCATACCAGATCTTATGTTTGTCGAAGTCCGTCTTGTAGTGCCTGAGAGCAATAGACTTACTGTGTGGGGGGAGGATGGGAGCCTGGTGGGCTGGGGACCCTCTCAAGTCTCAGCACTGAACCCAATGCTAGGTAAGTGGCCTCCCCGGGGGGGACAGGGACAGCACAGAGAGACAGGAGGTACGGAGTCCTCAGGAAGCCACAAAGGAGGAGGCCAAGTTACTTGTCAAAGATCTCCTGGAAGATGTCCTTGAAGCGCCCGTCGTAGGCCTTCAGGATGGTGTTCTTGGTGCTCATGTAGAGCGGCCACTTCTTCTGGATGGCGTACTGGAAGCAGCTGTGCGCGAAACCTGAGATGGACTGTGGGGGAAGAGAGGGCCTGGTACGATGCCCTAGCCTGGGGATTGCCAGCTCCCCAGAACTGCACTCCCGCCTCCATAAGACCTTGCAACCCCAGCCACCACGAACTGCACAGCGGAATTTCCCACATCCAGGAGCAAGCAGCACACAGTTACTCCGGCTGCTCCAGCGCTGAGACCACGTGGCTGGAGCAGGGAAAACATTCCCCCTCCCTGCTTCACAAGCCCACTGCTCATCTGGCTGCGACCTTTTTGCAGATGATGGGCTTCGGGAAGACTGTCACTTGGTTTGTCCAGCTGTAGTCCCACCTCCTGGTTTATCCAATCAGAACCCTTCCTCCTGGTTTAGCCAGTCTTTCTTCCCCTGGGGCTATGATTGGCTGACGGGGTCACATAACCTGCTCCTGCTCCTGATCCTCTTGCTGGAACAAGGAAGTATTTTCCTTCCTTCTTTTATTTTATTTATTTATTTATTTATTTGCAGAACTAAGGATTGAACCCAGAGCCTTCACAATGGACTACATTCCTATCTTTTTTTTTTTTTTTTTTTTTTTTGAAACAGAGTCTGCTAAATTACCAGGTTGTGTTAGAATTTGTGATCCTGCCTCAGGCTCCCAGAGTTCTGGGGGCCCTGGTGTGTATGGGTGGTCACTCTTTTCTGTGGAATAGCTGAATAGACAGAGGATAAACCCGGAGTGACAGTGGCCACCCTGGAGGAAAGGGGTCAGGGAGGCAGCAGAGGGAGGGGCTGGACCTACCTCGTCGGTGTTGTACATGCCCATGCCCACACCACCGGCAGGGAAGTTGTACACCTCCCACTCCTTGGGGCCACTGCCATCCTTTGGGGTGAAGACCATCCTGAATGTGCCGGCACGGTCCACCACGAAGTCGGTGGCCTTGTACTGCATAGGCAAAGGGCGGCTGGGTCAGGCCAGGGCTCCTGCCCTCCACCCCCCATCCTAGCTGTGTCCCCGCTGCCCACCTGGTCACCGTGTGCATGCCTCCCAATGGTAATGGGCTTGGTCCAGCCAGGGACGAGGCGTGGGATATTTTTGCAGATGATGGGCTCCCGGAAGACTGTACCCCCAAGGATGTTTCGGATGGTCCCGTTGGGACTCTTCCACATCTTCTTCAGCTTAAACTCTAGGGACAGAGATAAAGTAGCTTCTGCAGCCCCGGTTTCCACCCCGGTTTCTGTGTGCTCAACCCTGAGCAGCACAGACCAGACGTGGTGACGGTGCCACAGGAGCTAGTCAGGAACCTCTCAGGCTAAGGCCACCAGTTCCAAGGAGGGTACACTGTAGACAGTGAAAGCTCCACAGCACCTGGATCTGGGCTGCTGTGTGTGCAGGGCCCCTCAGTCCTGGCCCAGGCCACCTATACTGCCATGTCAGCCCCATGGTCCAAGTGGAAGTGACTGGCCCAAGTGGAAGTGACTGGCTGTGATACCAACGGGGTATGCCCATGTCACTAAGGCTGTGGTCCTCTACTCCCTTGTCCCTAAAATGAGGCTACAGAAATCCTTGGAATCAAGCCAGCTGTGGTGGTACACGCCTATAATCCCAGCAGCACTCAAGAAGCAGGTGGATCACCATGTGTTTGAGATCACTCTTGGCTACATAACAAGTTCAAGGCCAGCCTGTACTGCAGTGAGTCCCTGTCTCAGAAAAAAAAAAAAAAAAAGGAAAGAAAAAATAATCCCAGGATTTGGGAGAAAGCAAAATGCTCAGCACTGACTACGTACTCTGTGACCAGGCTTTCCCGGGAGGCCAGGAGGTGGCCGGAAGACATTGTAGATATTTCCTCAGTGCTTCAGGAATTAGAGAGAGGATCCAGAACTTAAAAATGCATGTATGTGCCTGTGTGTGTCATGTGGGGGACTGAGCCCAGGGCCTTGTGGACGCTAGGCAAGCACTTCACCCCTAACCCTTTTTAAATTCTAAGACGGTGTCTTGCTAAGTTTCCCAGGCTGGCCTAGAACTTGCCATCCTCCTGCCTCAGCCTCCTAAGTAGCTGGGATTAGAGCTACACACAATGCCCAACCTTAACCCATCCCCTTCTTAAATCATCCCCACATTGGTGTCATTTAACAAAACCCTCAAGAGCAGCATCCAGAACCAGACTCAGCAGGTGACCCAGGTCTGGTGTGGGCCCCTCTCAGAGCTCTGTCCATGACCCCTCCAGGGCAGGGTTACTCTGTGAGCCCAGGACAGTGGTAGACAACATTAGTCACAGTCCCCAGAGGCCTCTGAGGCTCTGGACACAGAGCTGCCCTCTGAACGGCCACTCTATCCCCAGGTTCAGACAAAGAAGCTGCCCAGAGGCCACCATTACGCTGACACCTTCAGCACTGCCTTCCCTGGCTCCTTGTCCCCACCCACCCCACGACCAACAACCTTACCCCTGTTGAGTCCATGCAGCACACCACCCACCTGCGTCGGAGGACGTGGACTCCGGGCTCAGCTGTGCTGCATGGAGGCTACCCCTTGACCATGCCTCTCCCAGCCAAGTCCACAGCGACTTCAGGGACTGTCCAGCAGGCATTCCCACAGAGCCTGGGGTCTTGTCCCCATCCCTGCCCCAGCTCAGATGCCCAGTCCTCCAAGACCCCGTCCCTCCCCCACCCTCGTACCTTCCACACGGGCCTCGTCAGGGGTGATGGTGGCACACTTGACAGCCACACTGTACTTCTGTGTGGCCAGCGCAGAGTCAATGGTGACCTGGTCATTGGTTTGGTCACGATGTGGGAGCCCGAGGTCAAAATACTTGAGCTGGACGTCCACGTGGGGCAGAATGAGCTGGCGAGGGGGCAGGGTAAGATGTGAGTTCCAGTGACTGTGACCCCGGATGGGACAGCAGAGCTTGAGAAGTCTGGGACCATGGCAGGGGACATTGGTCAAGACGAGAATGAGGGGAGGCCCATGGATGGAGCACAGCAGAGGGCACCATGCCCATAATCCTAGCTACTCAGGGGGCTGAGACAGGAGGATCACTTGGCTCCAGATGTTCAACGCCATCCAGGGCAACACAGTGAGACCGTTATCTCCCACATAAATGCTTTGAAGTCATGCAGACTGAGTACCAGCCTGAGATACATGGCTTGAGGCGGACCCCCGATGGAGGACAAGACCTGTGAGAGGTCCCCAGAAGAGCACAGATGGCAGGGCTGAGAACGGGGCTATTGCTGTCTTCCAAGATGACAGGCAAAGCCAGAGGACCCTGTGGGACTGGACACCTGCCTGGCCAGCAGCCTTCCAGGAAGGACACTACCTTCTCCTTGATGAACTGCCAGATGATGCGGGTCATCTCGTCACCATCCATCTCCACCACCGGCTTCGCCACCTTGATCCTCTTGTCAGCATCTGGAAGAAACATACGCAGGACATCAAGCCCTGGTTATGTCCACTCTGCACGGAGCTGGGAGGGCAAGAGGATGGGAGGACAGGGCCAGCACTTTGCCCCCTCTACAGATGCAGCTCTCTGACCACAGGGCAGGACCAGCCAGAGAGTGACCCATGCTACCCCAGGCAAGGGGCTGGGCCAGCCTGGCCTGCAGACCTGGAATCTGAGAACCCAGGAAACCAACTGAATGGTAGCTGGGTGGGGCTGGCCAGTCCTGCAGGGTGGCCCACATACCTCCTGTCAACTCTTGGCGCCTTACCATTCTCCTCATAACCTGCAAGCCATGCTTGTCCTTCCCTTAAACCCTCTTGAAGGTGACCAGCCAGTAAGTTGCAGCTAAAGCACAGTACAGCTCCAAAACACCCAAGGGGAAATGGTTCTCTCTACTTTAAATGTGGGGAAGTTGGGACTGCAGGTGTACAGCGCTTGCTTAGAAAACACAAGACTCTGAGTGTGAGCCCCTAAAAAAACAACTGGGGCTAGAGAGGGGGGCCTGAAAGGTCAGCAGCTTAACTGCCCAAGGTTACAGAGCTGGCAACCAGCAGGGCCAGGAGAATGTGGACCTTCTCCAGAGGGAAGGACAGGCACCCAGGTCCAGACGGCTGAGGCTGAGAGGCCTTTCAAGGACTCCACACCAGCTGACAAAGGTCCCGGGAGGCAGTGCAGGGGACGGGGGCCAGAGAGTGTCAGCCTCACAAGAAGCGAATCCCAAAGAGAACTCAAGGAAATGGCCCAGGTCATTTTGATTGGCGCAGCCACCAGAGTGGCACCACCACCAGGGGTGAGGGGGACAGACCTCAGTCTGTAGTACACTGGGCCACCGGCACAGTGCTCTGCTCAAGGCCTGCAGAGAAGCAGTAGCCAAACCTCAGGCATCAGTATCATCCATGACAGGGACCCGCTGGGCACAGTCCACCAGGGCCTCCCTTAGACCCCAGCTCCATGTGGTCCTCACCGATGTTTTCCAGTGTCTCAAAACACAGTGGATCAGAGGAGGCAGAAGGTGTCTACCTAGCAACTGAGCCAAGAGCTGAGGCTGCAGGGACCTGGGTTCCATCCCAGCACATTTAAAACAAGTGACCCAGCCTGGCACACACCTGTAATCCCAGCACTCTGGGAGACTGAGGCAGGAGGATCATAAATTTAAACCCACTGAGACACCTATTCTCAAAATAAAAGAGATTGGCGGGGGTTTAGCTCAGTGGTATAAGCGCCTGTCTGGCAAGCACAAGGTTGTGAGTTTGACCCTTGGTACAAAATCAATAAATAAATCAAAATAAAAGAAATCAAAGGCCCTGGGTTGAATCTCCAGTGGGGCTAGGAAAAAAATTCCTTAAAATAAGACAAGTGACCAAATCCAACAGATCTTGAACATCAATGTCCCACAAAACATGTACCAGTCATGAGCCATGGTGATCCCGTCTACTAAGAAAAAAGAAAAGGGGGCTGGGGATTTAGCTCAGCAGCATAAGCACCTGCCTTGCAAGCAGGTGGTCCTGAGTTTGATCCCCGATACCTATTAAAAAAAACAAAAAACAAAAAACTGGGCCTTCTTACATTATTAAGTTGCCCAGGTTGAGTTTGAACAGACCGCTCTCCTGCCTCCGCCTCCCAGAACCCTGGCGTTACAGGCAAGCTAGCTTAGTTTTTACGGCATCTGCTATTAGTTAAGAACAGCTAATCAAATTTAAACAAAAAACAAAAAACCTGACCCTAGGAGCCGGGCATGGGGCACACTCACTCATGAGGCTGAAGGAGGAGCATCGCTGTGAGTTCCAGGCCAGCCTGGGCTACAAAGAGAGTTCAAGGCCAGGGTGAACTGCATAGCGAGACCCTGCCTCAAAAACACAGTCAATCAAGCAAGCAGTTAATAAAACTGACCCCATATCATAAGCAGGATTCCTAAGGCAGAACCATCTGGGCTCCAATTCCAAAGATTTTACTCTTCACCTGGCTCCAGGGTGGGAACAGCCCCAAAGCTCTGGGCGCCCCACCTCCTCCAGGGGAACCCTGATGTGCATGGAGGTGTTGAGCCCTCAGAGAACAGGGGGTTCTAAGCACCCTTCCCACTGGGTATTGAACTGCCTGGGACACAGCAGTGCCACCCAACAGGGAGGACACCTACAGGTGACAGACAGTAGCAAGCAGCACCGTTATCCAAGTCAGGAGGTCCTGGCCTTCCCGAAGTCAAAGCAGCAGGGTCAGAGATGTGCACCAGAGCCCACCCAGCAGGGACCCATCCTGTCTGACCAGGCAGTGAGGTTTTGTAAGACACTCACTGGTGACAAAGGTTTAACGTTAAGGAGATTGAATGCATCAATAAAGCAAGTAACAACTAACAGTTTTATTTATTTATTTTTTAATGTGGTACCGGGGATTGAACTCATGACCTCGCACTTGCCAGTCAGGGGCTTATGCCGCTGAGCTAAATCCCTAGCCCACAACTCATGTTTTAATAAATGGGCAAAGACTTCGAGACTTCTGAAAGGAGGAGACACCAGGTGACATACCAGAGCCCCGTATATGCCAAGATGGGTAAGAAGAAATGGTGATAGACAGGTACATGGAGGGAACTTGAGACCATCCCCATAAGTGAAATAAATCAGACTCACATCTGTAAATACCATATTGTCTCTCTAATATAAAAAATAATAAGCTGAAAGAGTAATAAAATCCAAAATGTATAACAGATATTGTGATAATGAAAGGGAAAGAAAGTGCTCTAAAGGATATAACTTAGGTTTGTTTAAGTGTGCAAGATAGATAACCATACTGTTTTTGTTAGTTCATCAAACAGAATGGTTTGTACTGTCATTGTTTGACTGTCCACTTTTTATGCTTTGATTTTGTGACTTGAGCAGCTACTTCTAAGATAACAATATGTAATTTATCAACTAGTAATTTCTTACTTTTTTTTGCAATTCTGTATTATTTCTATCCTTTTTTCTGTTTTGCTTTTTTTTTTCTTTAAATTAAAAAAAAAGGTAGCAATGGTCATAGAGTATTTGCCAGTACACAGCAGGGTGCAATCCTTGACACCCCCTAAAAAAAGATGGCCAGTGTTACTGATCATTAGAGAAATACAAACTAAAGCTACGATGAAACACAACCCTCACACATTAAAGTGGTTACTACCAAATAATAATAATAAGCAATCACAATGGCAACCCCTCTGAAAGTTTCAATTGCTCCAGAGGCTAAGCAGGGATTAAAGAAAAAGAAAAAACAGGTGTGGTAGTATATACCTATAATCCCAGTATTTGGAGAATGAGGCAGGAAAATCACTGCAACTAGACCAGCCTAGACTACACCACAAGACCCTATCTCAAAAAAAAAAAAAAAAAAAAAAGCAATAGCTGGGCACGGTGACACATGCCTATAATCCTAGCACTTTGGAGGCTGACACAGGAGGATTGCCATGTGTTCAAGGCCAGCCTGGAGGTTACACAGTGAGACCCCATCTCAAAAAGGGAATGTAGCTTAGTGTGAAGGCCCTAGGTTCAATCCCCACTACAAAATACAGCAGAAAATAGCAAACTGTGAAGAAATTGGAATACTTGTGCCCTGTTGGTGGGAAGGTAAACTGGTACGGGAGCTGTAGAAAAATTATCCTCAAATAATCAATTCACAAAGGGACCTAAGCCCAGTAATCCCCCTTCTGGGCACAGGCCCACAGGAACTATAAGTGATGCCCACATGCCCAAATCCTTAGCCACACAGTTTGCATCAGCCAAAAGCTGGGAGCGACAAGGCCAGTGGTGAGTGGACACAGTGCTGGGCACATGGCCGGCAGGATGCTGTGCAGACTGAAGAAAAGACAGAAATCCTATCACACGCTACTCCATGGGTAAGCCTTGGGTTCAAGGTGTGACTCTACTTACAAAAGGTACCTAGAGGAGCCCAAGGCACAGAAACAAAACCCAGAAAGGGGCTGCAGGAAAGAGGGACAGGACAGGGGGCACTGCTGAATGCCATCAGAGATGCAGGCTGGCCAGATGCGAAGTCCGGAGATGGCTGGGAGTGAGTGGGGGTTGATGCTCCTGCCCTGTGCGCTTGGAAACAGCTAAGGAGGGAAATATGCTGTGAGTTTTTATAAAAAGGAAAAAAAATTCACACAAATGGAATTTAAGCCAGCCTCTCCCCCAAGATGCAGATGGTTTTAGCGTGAAAATCTAGATATATAGCTTGTCTTAAAGAATGAGGTGACCCTCAAATAGGGGACAGAGTGGAATGGGTGGCCCAGGTCACCTTCCAGGGTGCCCCAGGTTTCAGAGCTTGAGGCTCCTGGGTGTTAGGCAGCCCATATGAGGAAGACACCTCAGTGCTGTCCCTCTTGGGGAGACAGGGGTGACAAGTGATCTGAACTACAAGGACAGTATGACCTCCCTGCAAACCTCCAAAGTGACAGCCACCAGGAATCTCCACCTGGCTGCCCTCTTGGCCAGTGTGGGACGGACTTACACTAGTCACAAGTGGCGTGGGCCACTCTCCTCTCACCTACCCTGAGGAACACTTTCAAAACCACCCTGCCAGGGCACCCCGCATGCAGATGCAGAACTGCCCCTTCTGTATTCCTACCATGCTGGCATGCCACATGTGGGGGAGCCCTGTCGCCCCGGAAAGGCCTGGGGTACTATCCTGAGCAGTACCTCCTCTCACACCCACATTCAAGCCATCAGCAAAGCCTAGTGGCTCATTCTTCAAGTGCATCCAGGGCCAGCCCAGCCCAGCCCAGACTCTCTCTTTGTGAGGCTGACTGTCACCTCCAGCCCCCTGAAGTGAAGGGGGCTGACATAAAAGTGGAAGTCAGGCCAAGGCAGTGCTCACAAACCCCACAAAGCCTCCTTTTCCACTCCCAACAAAGGCCACAGCCCTGAGAAGCGCCTAGAAGCTAGCAGTGTGGCTCAGCAGTGCAGCACCTGCCGAGCAGCTGGGGCCCTGGGGAGTCCCAAGGAACCTCATCTCCTGACACTCACCAGTGTGACTGAGCTGTCCCCGACCCCCACCCCTGGTCCTCACCAAGGCCTGGGCCCTTGCAGGCCTCTTTTCCTTGCCACAGCACAGCATGCTTCTTCTCTTTTTTGGCTGCCCTGACCGGCCCCCCACACACACGCACAAGCATGCGCGCGCACACACACACACACACACACACACACACACACACACACACACACGCAGCCTTCCCTTTTTAATTCTCCCCCTTTGCTCCTGTGACCACACACTGCGCTATCTTGGTCCTATCTGCCCCTCCCAGGGTTCCTTGCTCGCCAATCTTACTCCAGTTCTGTCCCTAGCACCTTGCCCAGCGTCCTACACTCCACTCTGAGGAGCACTACACTTGTTGAAAGTACAAATGAAGGTCAAATTATAATTAGCTCAGAGCGTCTGGGCCTCCCGCCCCTGGGGGGCGGTGCCACTTACTGGGAGTTCCCGCCAGGACAGCAGAGGCTGAGGCTGAGGCTGAGGCGAGGCCTGCCAGGCCTCAGTCCCGGTCCCATGAACCAGACATTCACAGCTGAGTTTGGTCCTAGCTGCAGTGTGGAACTGAACAGTTCTGGGCAGCAAAGCACACGCTCAACGTGCTCAACCCCAGCATCAATAAAACTCAAGCTGCAGGCGTTTTTAACCTGGGTCTACTCAGCAGACTCCAGGGCAGCCCCCAGACCCTGGCTTCTGGCACTGAAAGGGTAGTTTCCAGCACTGCACCTCAACCCACACGGAGGATTCAGGGCAGGCCCCACACTTCCCAGAGGCCCCTCAATACCTATGGGGCCTGAGCACAAGCTCCCCGCCCAGCCAGATAGAAGGGCTTGGGGGGGGGGGGTTGGAGTAATTGGGGTCTGCGCTGATCCCACTGAAAGGAGGCTCAGAAGAGAACTCTGCCACTATACAGGCAAATTCCTAGTCACCACATAATTTACCCTGGCATCTAAAATGCAATCGAGCCACCAAAAAGACCAAGAGTTGAGGGGCAAGGCGAGAAAATGAAGTCATTCTTGATCAAGAGCAGAATAAAGGAAGGTAAGGAAAGTACTCCTGCCTCAAGCTTATCAGATTCATGCCAGGAATTTAGCCCAGTGGCATAAGTGCCTGCCTGGCAAGTGTGAGGTCCTGAGTTCGATCCTCAGTACAAACAAACAAAAAAAAGTATTTTGGTTCCAGCAGCGTTGCTAAGTAACAAGCAGGAGAGGTCTAAACTGTAGAGTCTGAGGTCCAACTCCAAAGGCAGGCATCTGCTTTCCCCACACCCAGCCACCCCACTTGGGGACTACCAAAAGGACCTGCAATGGACTGCTCTTTTCATCTGTATCCAAATTCTTGTTAGTGTAGTGTTTTATTTTCTTTTTTTCCTGTTGTTTTCATTTTGCTTTGTTTCTCCTCTTCGCCATCAATGTAGAAAAAGGCGGGGGGGGGGCGGGGGGGGGGGAGAACTGTAAAATGTATCTCACTGCTATCATATAGTGCTGCAGGCAGGCCAGCACAGGAATCTTTGGGGTCTGGGACCCTTGAAACCCTGTTTCAAAGCTGACCCCTTAGAAATAGATCCTGGGGTAGGAAAGCTGAAATGCCCCTTTCTCCTTGGTAGGATGTGGGGGCTGAGCCTCAGCTACGGTCCGCTGCTCCTACACTCATTAAAGATTACCCACGGGCCAGGATTGGGGAGGCCTGCCCTCTCCCTGGATGTAGGCCCTTCCGGAGGGGTTTGGACTGATCAGGATAGGGGTTTCCTTGGCAACAGGCATCCAAAATGGCCCAGGGACCTCCACTGTTCCAGTCCCTTGCAGCAGGGAGTGAGGTAGCCAAGGCATGGAGATGGACCGATGCCCTCATGCCAGGGTGGGCAGCTCTAGGTGGTCATGGAGGCCCAGGCTAAGGGTCGCTTTTGGTGCCTTTTCTTTCCCAAGCAGGGAGGAGGCCCAGACGTGGCGGGAAAGATCACAGAAAGCCACCTTTTGCGCGCCCGAACTTGCGGCCAGATCTCTGGGGCCGAGTCAGCCAGGCAAGACCCAAGAACAGGCCGATTTGGGCAACAAAAGGCCAGGTCCGGACAAGGAGACAGCGCGGGACGGAGCCTCGGAACAGCTACCGGGACGGAGGGGGAGGGGAGTGGCAGACAAACAAAAGGGGAGAATTAAAAGGACACTCTCCCAGCTGTCGAGTAAAGGCTCCAAAAATAGCTGACGTGGGCCTGAGGGCGAGTAGGGACCGGAGCGCGCCGGGCTGCAGAGGAAGGGGAAGTGGGTGCCTCCCTCCTCCCCACCTTTGTCCAAGCGGGGAGCCCTCGCGCTCGGCAGGGGTAAGGCTGGGGCTCCAGAGCCCCGGCGGTGCTCCTGTCCCTCCTGGGACGCAGAACGCTCAGGGAGGCCGGCATCTGGCCGCCCCCGATCCGCCTACCAGCAATGCCTGGGGGCGCAGAGCAGCTCTGAACCCCGCCCGTGCAGACCAAGCCATCACCCGCCACCGCTTGCCACCGTCCCCAGAGTCCCCACCCCTGCCCCTGGGGCGGCCCGGAAGCGCGAGGCAGGGGTGCGCGGCGTGGCGCCCCCAGCCTGTGTGCGCTGGAACCCGCGGCGCCCAGGGAGTCGCCCAGTCGAGGCGGAACGGGGCGCGCGCCCGCCCGGACCCCCTGCTCCACACTCACAGTGGCGTCGCGGCGGCTCCTGCAAGCCGGGGGTGGTCAGGACGGCCGGTGCCCAGGCCGGCCCGGGACCCGAGGCCTTGAGGAGCGAGCGTGCGACCCGCAGGTAGCCGGCCATCGCGAGCGTGCGAGGCGACGTGGGCTCCCGTGCCAGCCACCCTTTGCAGCCCCGGGACCCGGAGGCCGGCGCCGGGGCCCGGACCCGGGCCGGGCGGGGCGCTCCGAACGCCCTCCATTGGACTGCGCGGGGAGGGGCGGGGCCGCGCCGGCCACGCCCCCATCCCTGCACCCGAGCTGGAGCTCAGCTGCCCGGGCTCGGAGCGCGCGCTTCCTGGGCGCCGTGGGAGCTCGGCTTGGGTTTGCTAGAGGCTTGGAGACCTCCACTCCCGAGACTCAAGTTGCTGGCCGCTCAAGGACGCCCCGTTTTGGCCAGACACGTCACCTCTAACCCCTGTGTCCTCCCTGTTTGCCTGGCGGAGCCCCGAGGTGCCTTAGCCAAGCGTGCGCAGGTTGGAGGGGGGCGGCGGGGGCGGCGGTAGTGGGTTGATTTGGTTTGTGTGGTACTGGGGGTTGATTCAGGGCCTTCACACTGAGCTCCCTCATCAGCCTTTTAAAAAATTTTTATTTTGCCCCCAGGTCCCGCTAAGCCACAACATTGCTTGGGGGCTTGGTTCAAATTTGCGACCCTCCTGCTCCAACCTTCCTAGTGCTGGGGTTACAGGTGCGCACCACCGCGCCCCACTAAGGATTCTGCATTCTTGACCCAAGACCAGATTGCTTGTCCCTGAGTCCCTTAGCCTAGCCTGACGCTTTCCCCTTTGCCAAACGGGATGCAATGGAAGCAGGGCTCCCAGGAGAGCCGGTGGCACTGTCAAAGGTTCCAGCTGCTGGGTGCGTGCCAGCGAATGCTTTGCTCTTAAGTGGCAGACACACCAACCCCAGCAGTGCCATTTTCGTGGATGCCATTTTAGTAGATTTTATTGGGAAAAATCTACTAAAGTGCCCCCTCTTCCCAAGTCATTTCAAATAGCTTCCTGCCCCATGTTCCCCCCAGTCCTCTTTCCCCTATCTACACCACTAGTGAGGTTGGGCCCTGGAAGCTGAGCCAGGAAGCGACCTTGAACTGCTGATTTCAAAGCTTCGGTTTGGCAAGTTACCAGCATGGCCAAAAGTGCTGCTTTGGCTCTGGGGTTCAGTGGACTTGGCCCAAAGGAGAGCAGTTTCACCACCACCACCAAAGACTGAGGCCTCCGTCAAAGGCCTAGTAATGGAGCTGGATGTGATGGCACACACATGTAATCCCAGCACTCTGGGAGGCTGAGGAGATTGCAAATTCGAAGTTCACCTGGGTAATTTAGTGACTTAGCAAGATTGTGTGAAGGTTCTGGGTTCAAACACCAATGTTAGAGCTGAAAATTTAGCTCAGTGGTATAAGCACATGCCTGAGCTTAATCCTGGTACCAAAAAAAAAAAAAAAAGAATTATACAATGTCTTAGTTACTAGTGTCTTAGTTACTTTTCTCATTGCTGAAACAAAGTACCTGACACCCAGAGTTGAACAAAGAATTATTTAGTTCACTGTTTGTAGAGGTTTCAGACCATAACCTGCTGTCTCCATAACAGAGTGGCAAGCCGGGGATTTAGCTCAGCGGCATAAGTACCTGCCTGGCAAGCTCAAGGTTGTGAATTTGATCCCCAGTACAAAAAGAAAAGAAAGAACAAAACAGTGGCATGGCAGAGGGGCAACAGTTCATGGCCACATAAGACAACAAAAGCAAGTGAGAAAGAACATTCCTTCTGCCCTTACATTGTACGTTTAGCACTCACACCCCTAGCCCCAGCACTGGACCCTGAATCACTCACATACTCTAGATTCAGATACCTCCAAAAAACCATATGCGGCTTTAGAGGGGAATCCATATACAAACTATAACACCCACCATCAAACTGGGTGTGGTAGTGCAGGCCTGTTATCCCAGCACTCAAATGGCTGAGGCAGGAAAATTACTGGAGCTCAAAGTCAGCCTGAGCTACATGGTAAGAGCCTGTTTGAAAAACAAAAACAGGGCTGGGGACTTAGTTCAGTGGCATAAGTGCCTGGCTGGCAAGCATGAGGTCATGAGTTCAATCCCTGGTCCAAAAAAAAAAAAAAAAAAGAATTGGGCATGGTGGCGCTGAGGCAGAAGGATCACTGCAAGTTTGAGACCAGCCTAGGCTACAAAGTAAGCTCAAGAAGTCCAGCCCAAACTACATATTGAGACCCTGTCTCAAAACACCACAAAAACAAAAAACCCAGTACCACCAAAAAAATAAAATACAATGGCCTGGTATTGGGCCCAAACAACCTGATGTCCCTTTCACTGCAGTCCCAATGCTCTTGCTCAGAACATTAGTAGAGACCACAGAGCCTCTGACCTTTGGCTGTCCTGCTAACCTGGTGTTACCAGCACCTGGACCTGTGCCCACACCTGTGAAGTCGAAGAATGGGCCCCTGAGGGTCTTTCAGATCCAAGGAGCCCAATCCTGTTATCTGTGTCCACTGCCTGTGTTGTCACTGCTGTCCACAGGGACACCTGTTCTGGGCCTAAGGTCTCAAGGTCTGTCAAGGGGCTCTGTCACCGAGTCTGGCCTTTGCCTGCAGAGGGCACAGGACAGGAGCCTTGGGTCAGCACCACAGCAGCTAGGGAAAGCTGCAACCCAAACTTTATTTCTGGTGCTGGGAACTGAACCAGGCCTCCTATGTGGGAATTTAGAGTTCTATCACTGAGCTAAATCCCAGGCCATGGGTCTGAGCCTTTCCTCACCCAGTGGCTTTGAGAGGTTGAGACACTTGGCTCAAAGTCACACAGCTAAGACACAGCAGAACTCCACTGCTAAGTCACATACCTGGCTTGCACTCCATTCCTCTTTCAAGGCAGAAAATGAGAAACCAGACCCTTTATTACTGTGCTAGTCTGGAATTCCTAGTGGTGTTAGCCATTCGCCCTGAATGCCACTGCCCTGCAGAGAAAGAACTTAAAGGACTGACAGCCTGAAGTCTGCGGTCAGTGGGCTGGAAACTTCCACCTTTCCACATGTAGGGGTGTGGGGTTTGACACAGGATCTTAGTGCAGTCCAAGCTGGTCTTAAAATCACTAAGTAGCTCAGCTCAGGCTGGCCTCAGATGGGCAGTAATCCTCCTGCCTCAGCCTCTCAAGTACTGGGATTACATCATGTCTGACTTCCATATTTTTAAATTAAACTTTTTTGGGGGGGTGAGGTTGAACTCAGGGTCTTCATAATAAAGTACATCCCATGCCTTTATTTATTTATTTACTTATTTTCAGTTTTGATATGGGTCTTAAGTGGCCTGGGCTAGGATCAAACTTGTGACCCTTCTGCTTCAGCCTCCCAGACTTCTGGGATTACAGGTATGCACCCAGCTCCATTTCTTTATTTTTTTTCTAACACTCACATACATGTTTCCTGGGGAAACACAATATGCCTGTCACTCAGTCCCCTCCCTCTTGGAGACGGACATGGATGCAGCCACAAAATCAGAATAATAAGAATTAGTTTTGATAGGCTGGGCGTGGTGGCTCATGCCTGTAATCCCAGCACTCTGGAGGCTGAGGCAGGAGGATCATTGTGATTTCGAGACCCAGCCTGAGCTACATAGTGAGACCCTGTCTCAAAAAAGACAAAAAACAAAACAAAACAAAGAATTAGATTTGATGACATTGGAGGGATCTGACAGAGCCACTCTGCACAGGGAGCAGCCGTCAGCCCACCCCCTCAGGCTCTGAGACTGGAGGAGGCAGGTGCAGCGTCACAGTGACTCAGATGCCGTCTGGGGGCTGGGAACTTGGTGTACCATTATTAGAAGTTGGAAAGCAGGAGAGAGCTGTGGCAGAAGGCTGGATGGCAGAGCTATTTATGGTCATTGCTCAGTTTCCCTGCCAGCAGTCTGCCTTCTCCCCCATCCTGTCTGCCCCAGCGCGGCTTCCAGCACCTTCCTATGGAGGAGGCTCGGCCAAGCCTGGGCACCTGCACTGTCCATGGGCCTGGCCTCTGCCACCCTCCCCTCATGCTGCCCTGTCACCAGGTGCAGAAGCAAACAGCAGCATTTTCCAGGCTGTTATTGTCTCAGTCAACAAAGTGACCAGGACAATTGGTGAATGTAAAAAACTGTTTATTTTAGGGCAGGAATAAGAAGAAAAAGCGCAAAAGATGTGCTCAGGAGGCCAGGGTGCTTGAAGGGGAAGATCTGCACTGCAGGCAGAGCCGACCCCTGCAGGAAGAGGAGGGCAGCATCCAGGCTCAGTTACTTCCGTCTCTTGGATAGCTAGCTGGTCCAGACGGTCCCACCTGATCTCCAGCTAGAAGACTGGCAGCTGGTGTCAGGCTCGGCATGTTCCAGTGTTGGGAGAAGGATGCTGGGTACAGGGCTCAGCCCCATCCCCTATCAGGCGGGAGGCTGCTGCTCTGGGCCCTGATTCCTCAGTCTCTTGAACAGCAGGTCACACACAGCTGCTCCAGCTGTGCACACCTCCTACCCCACCTCCTCTCCCTAGGACCTTGCTCTAGCCGATCCCCCAGAGGCTCTGCCTCTGTGCCTTGGCCCTGTCCCTTCCTCCAACCAAGGACAAGGGACTCCAACCCCGAACCAGCCAGACTATTCGGTGGCTACTATGAACCAGGCCTTTGGGTGCCCATGATTCAGATGCTGGAGAGCTGTCTGGGTGGCAGGCGGAGCCCACGTGAGAAGAGGGGAGGGAGAAGAGCCCTCACCTGAGGTCCTCAGCAGGAGCGCAGCCTGCTGAGGCCTGCATCCCAGACTGCCCGGCTCCACACCTGAGTGCCTGCGGCGCTGAGCTTCACCCTGGCTTCCCCACTCTGATTTTAACTCTGTAACACGGACAAGAATGAGGCTCAGAAACAAATTTGGAAGCTTTTGAATTACAGTTTAATTTCATAACATTTTCTCTCTATTGCTTAAATTAAGCCTGAAAACTAATAAAACTAGAGAGAACCAAGCCAAGGAGCAATGACTGCAAGCCACCCAACCAGGTGCACAGGTCATCTTTGTGACTGAGGGCCTGTCACCAGGCTGTCATTTAGCCTCTCTGAGGCTCTGTTTCTTCATCTACAAAATGAGGATAACACCAGCACTGAGGAGGCTGAGGAAGGAGGATTGCTATGCGTTCAAGGACAGTCTGAACCACAGATCGAGACCCTGCACCCCCCCAAAAAAAACCCTGAAAAATGGGGATAAAAGCACCTGCTCCTAGGGCAGCTATGAGGAGTAAGTAAACTCATGCAACCAACGTGCTCAGATGGGGCTGGACCCAAGCTTCAGATCATCTGGTTTCCTGAGCCCTGTGACATCCAGGCCCATCTCAAGGCTGGACAGGACGGCACATTCCCTCTCTGAGAGGATGGGGGTAGGCTATGTAAACAAGGACAGCAGGGCTTTGGGCCTTGTAGTGTCTTTGTTTGTTTTGCTTTGCTTTGTTTTAGAGACAGGGTCTCACTGTGTAGCCCAGACTGGCCTCGAACTTTTAGCAATCCTCCTGCCTCAGCCTCCCGTGTGCTGGGATTACAGGTATGTGCCAGTATACTTGAGCAGTCCTGTTGATATAGGGGAATGAAACTCCTGACCTAGTATATGTCCCATACTAGTTTGTGTTCTTTAATATCAAAGAATGAAGTTGAGGAATGGAGGTTAAGAGCCGAAGTATTTATTGAGAGAAAAAAACTTTCTGTCTGAGAGAGAGAGAAGGGGTCCTTAGTGGGTGGCAAAGATTCTATATTTTCTAGGGATTTTTATAGAGTAAAACCATGAGGTGAGCTAGATCCAAAGTGGGGAAAACTGGGAACTCACAAGGCAGATGGGCAGGAGGTGGGACAGAACTATGGTCAGCCAGTAAGTTTAGTTGTTCAGGTAAAATTGACCAAATCAGGGACAAATGGGGAAGTGAGTCAGGTAGCAAGCGAGCATTCTTACGGATCAGTGACTGTTCCCGCTGGGAGTTGGGATGGTGACTCCTGGCTTTTCAAGGTGCTCCATACCTGGCCCTACAGTTTACACTTGGGGTGTAGTTGCCCTTGTTCTGCCTTCTGTTTTGAGATCTGGCTCATAGCAAGAGGTGTGTGTCTCTTCCAAGGTCGTAAGTCATCTGGTCCACGGTTCTGGATTCCTGGAGGGCCCAGCCTTATCTGACTGCCTATAATATTTCTAACTAGCTCAGCTGCCTGTAACGCTGTGGCCTCTGACCCACAGTGCAGGCACGTTCCCTGGAGCACAGCAACAGGGACTCACGCCCTGGAAATGCTCTGCAGGAGCACAGAGATGGACATCCAGGGGTGGCCACCATGGTGCTGCTTGTAACAGAAGATTCAGAAGGACTGCAGTGTCCACTGTGCATTGTATTAGGTCTGTATTTACTGATACAGAAAGATGCTCTGTGGGCAGGGGGTACAGCTCAGTGGCAGAGCACTTACCTGGCACACTCAAGGCCCTGGGTTCAGTCCCCACTACAGGAAAAAAAGGTATCTGTGATAATATTAAGTGAAAGAAAATTTCAGGGGCTAGGAGCTGGCAGGGTGGACTCCTGGCAGAAGGATTCCAGTGTAGCATTGGCCAGGCCCTGGACTCAATCTTCAACAAACATGCACAAAAGCAAATCACACAAAAATTACAGAGACATTCCCTTTCTCTCTCAGCTCATGTATACATACATACATGCATACTTACACACCCATCCACAGACAGGCACACACATGCACACACACATACACACAGGCTTCTATGTAAGACCCAAGGCACACAAGTTAGAGAGATATGAGGGAGGGGAAGATCAAGCAGAACTCTGTTTTGAGCTTACATGATTATGTGAGGCTTGAATGTGATATAACAAGTACCTGTCGCTATTGTAACCAGAAAAAGAACAGTGGCAGCATCTGTTTCACCTAAGTGTGGTGGCCCACAGGTGTAATCCCACCACTGTAGGAGCCTGAGGCAGAAAAATTGCAAGTTCAAGACCAGGCTGGACACTTTATTAGACCCTGTCTCAAAAAATAAATGAAGGGCTAGAGATGAATTTAGATGAATTTTAGCCCCAAAGCAAAGTTCAATCCAAAACACAGAGGAGAGCAGAGCAACAGCAAAAAGCCCATCTGTTCTTTTACCCAAAGTATAAACAAAGAACAAGACAATAGGTAGATAAGAGGAATCAGGGATATGGATCTTTTGCAAGTGAGAAAGGGACTATGTTGGGAAGGGGACTGTCTTAGTTACTTTTTACTCATTGCTGAGACAAAATACCTGATGCCCAAAGTTGGGGAAGGAAAGGTTTGTTTCTTACAGTTCTTGGAGGTTTCAGTCCATATTCAGCTGGCTCCAAGGCAGAGTGGCATGGTGGGGAAGCAGTTCATGGCGGCTGTGAACAGCAAAACAGCAACACATGAATGAGAGAGAGAGAGAGAGAGCGCTACATCATATCCTGGCTCCACCCCTAGGCGGGTGTAGCACTCACACCACCAATCCAGTGCCAGGCAACAAACAATCACAAATGCTTAATTGTGTAAGACTGGGGGCCACTGACATAAACCATGACATTTCACCCCGGCCCCCCAAAGACTCATGTACATCCTTTATACAAATGACATTTAGTCCATCTCCAAGCGTTGCCAAAGTCCTAACAGTTTTAGCATTGTTGAAAAGTCCAAATCCCAAGTCTCCTCAAGATCTATGGCAAACTCTTACAAATGAAAGAAGGTTAAAGGTTTCCAAAATTCAAAGGCACGAGATAAACATTACCATTCCAAAAGTTATAAATGGGGATACAAAGCACTGGAAACAAAGCAAGTCCAACATCTAGCAGGGTGAACATTAAGTCCTAGAATTCCGAGCTCAGCATTTGAGGCAATCTGGTTGCAAGCTCCAAAAGGCTTGGGTGATTCCATCCCTATGGCACGTCCAGGGAGTTCAGCGCTCCAAGCTTCTCTCTTAGGCCCCCTCTGCTCAGCTTTTGCAGCTTTCCTTGGATGATCCACGTTCCTGGCTTTTCCAAACTTCTGGAGTCTCCACTGCACCTTTGGCTTCACCCTTACATCTTTATATCTGTACTTCTCAGGGGCACACTGCTTGGCCTCCCAGGCCTTTTGCAATTGGGATAGAAGCCATCTTACCCTCAGAATTTGTGCATTTTTCTTGCACCTAAAATCAGTGGCCCATGGATGCTGCCAAGGTTTGCTGCCAGCTGGAGCAGTAGCCAGGCCTTTCTCTCTCAGCTGTAGGGGTCAAGCGCCTGGATCTCTGGGTTTTGTGAACCTGATTGTGAGGAACAGCTTCTCTACGTTGCCGCCATCCTGGAACCTGGTGCGGCTGCTGCCATTTTGGAAACTCAAGTGGCCTCTGTCGCCATTCTGGAGCATGGTGCTCTGCAGCTCTCTCCTCTGAACAGTCTTTCACTTTTGCAGTTTTGAGGCTGCAAAGGATGGAGACCCGCTGCTTCCTGGGATGCCCCCTGGCCACCTTTATTATTTCTCAGTTCCTTCTCAGCAATCAAAGTCTCAGCTCTATCTTTACAATCCACAGCTTTACTGGAGTTTTCCATCTGGCCAAACTCACAGCATTTTAAATTATCCCGCTCAGCCCTTTGCTCTTGATTTGCAACATAAATCTGGCTAAAAGCCCCCAACGATAGCCATGCCACAGCCTCAACATTTGGCTGCCTTGAAATTTCTCCTGCCAGATTAATCAGTCTACCACCCTTAATCTTAGTCTCAGGCAAATCCCTGGACACAAGCAAAATGCAGACAAACTTTCTGTCAAGCTGTAACACACTTCAACTGGAGTCCAACAACCAATGCAATCCTTCTTTCCAGCAGAAACCTGAACCTGGTCTTTACTGGCAGGCTTTTTATCTACCTTCTGGTCTCCTGAGCTCTGACCAGAATCTCCTCTACAGAACAGCCTAAGCTGCTCCAGCTCTATGCATCCAGGGAACATGTCCATGTCCAAATCTTTCCAAACTCCACCCACAAGCCATTTCCAAAGCCTCTCACACCACATGGTCAGGTATAGTCACAGCAATGACCCCACTCCTCTGGTATCAAATTCTTAGTTACTTTTTACTCATCACTGAGACAAAATACCTGATATCCAAAGTTAAGGAAGGAAATGTTTGTTTCTTACAGTTCTTGGAGGTTTCAGTCCATACTTAGTTGGCTCCAAGGCAGGGTGGCATGGCGGAGCCACAGTACATGGTGGCCATAAACAGCAAGGCAGAAACCAGCTAAAGAGAGACACCTTTTTCCCACCATTACAACATATCCTGGCTCCACTTCTCTGCAGGTATAGCACTTGTACTGCCAAAACCAAGCACTAGACAATGAACCAATCACAAGCACATAATTGCATGAGGCTTTTGGGACCACTGACATAAACCATGACAGGGACAGGGGACCTAAAAATAATTAAGATGAAGTATGTACTTGCATCAACTCATGATGAATGTAACCACTGTATATTGCAAACTAATGTAAATTAAGTAATCCCAGCACTCAGGAAACTAAGGCAGGAGGATCCCTATGAGTTCAAGACCAGCCTGGGCTACATGGTAAATTCAAAGCCATCATGAAATGCAGAGTGAGACCCTGCTGGGGACCATGAATTTATAATGCCTAACTTTCCTTCCTTCCCTAAAGGACAAATGCAAGTTTGGGATTATGGTATCACCCTTTTGAGACTTCTCATTAAATCTTGGGATGGGCCATCCTCTCCCACACTCTAAGACTAAACTAAAACTGCTAAAATGAAAAAGAAAACTCCAGAGTAAGGCCTTCTTAGTCATCCCAGGATTATCCATTGCCTGCAGTGTCATGAACCTTCGAATCTTCGATGACCTGCAATCTTCTGCTGGCCCCTGCTACCACTGGACACACCCACTGCATTGTGCGCACCCAATAAATAATGGCTGCTTTGGAGTATCTGGGTCTTTGCCCATCCTGAGGCACTGACCTCCCTGCTCCCCATCATGCATTACTAAATTAATTTCTTTCTCTCTCTCTCCTTCTTTTTTTCCTTCCTTCTTTCTTACACTGAGGAGCAAGCTCATGACTTGCCAGGCAGTCACTTATGCTGCTAAGCCAAATCCAAGGCCCCCTTTTTCTGTCTTTTTTGAGACAGAGTCTCACTATGCAGTTCAGACAGGCCTTGAGCTCACTTTGTAGCTCAGGCTGCTCTTGAACTTGCAACGATCCTCCTGCCTCAACCTCCTGAGTGCTGGGATTACAGGAGTACACCAGCACCCCCGCTCTGTTTCTTATTTTATCCTTCACCCGCCGAGCGTGGTGGCTCACACCTGTAATCCCAGCACTCAGGAGGCTAAGGCAGGAGGATCACTGCAAGTTCAAGACCAGCCTGGGCTACAAAGTGAGCTCAAGGCCATCCTGAACTGCATAAGGAGACCCTGTCTCAGAAAGACAAAAAAAATAAAAATAAATAAAAATTTTACCCTTCACCCTATGTCTCATACTGGCGGTTGGGGATCTTGACCAGGTCCCCGTGTAAGATTCTGTCTCAAAAAAAAAAAAAAAAAAAAAAGCCAGCGACCAGCACGTGGAGCACCTAGGCCTTGTCCGTTAGTGAAGGCTCTTCCTGGGCACCCGGCTGGTGGGGGAAGGGAAGCCGTTAAGGGGCGGGGGAGGGGAAGAGGACGTGCATAGGGCGGGGGGGGGGGGGCGGGGAGGGAGAACTCAGCCACTGGCAGGTGGTGCCAACTCCCATAAACCGCACCCAGCTCCTGAGGAGGCTGGGGCTGTTCTGAGGACTTGGAGGGGAGGTAGCAGAGAAGGACCCAGGTGGAGGCCAGGCCCAGACTCTGGGCTCTGGTGCAGCACTTCCGAAGCGTGGTCCTTGACTGGGGACACGCGGTCCCGACAGACAGCAGTGTGGCCACGCTGAGGCCTGGCTGCCCTCTCTCGCTGACCATTCTGCAAAGGGTGCAGCAGCCACCGCAGGAGCTGGGCGCCTGGGCCCCAGGCCGGCCTGGAGCTAGGGATGCAGGAGACTGGGAATCGCGCCGAACCTCGGCTCCAGTGGGGCTGCGTTTCCAACGTCTCTGGGATGTAGCGGGAAGGCGTTTTTTGGGCTCAGACGCCATAGCGGCATCAAGTCCAGAAAACACACCAGGCCAAGCAAACTGTCCAGCCCTGCCAGAGAAGGGGTCACTCAGACCTGGGATTTAGTAAATGCAGTCACCGCAGGGTGTCACAGGGATTGGTTCCAGGACCCCAACCACCGTGCCGTCCAAGATACCGAAACTCGAAGATGTTCAAATTTCTTAAAATATCACAGTGGCCAGGTGTGGTGGCATATGCCTGAAATACCAGCACTCTGGGAGGCTGAGGCAGGAGGATGGCAGGTTCAAGTCCAGACTATTTAGCAATTTAACAAGACTGTATCAAAATTAAAAAAAAAAAAAAAAAAAAAGCCTGGGGATATAACTCATTGTGAAGGTTTGATCCCCAGTACCACAAAAAAATTTTGAAGAGATACAGTTTTTGCATATTATAGTCTATTCTATATACTTTAAATCATCTCTAATAATTTACAATACCTAATACAGTGTAAATGGGATGCACATAATTATTTTAGTTCTTCAGGATAATGACTAGAGAAACAGTCCATACACATTGGGGACTGATGCAGTTTTTTTTTCCAACTATTTTGATCCCTGGTGGGTTGAATCCTCAGACAGGCTGGCAACTATGTATTCAGAGGGGCTGGGGATTTAGCTCAGCGGCATAAGTGCCTGCCTTGCAAGCAGGCAGTCGTGAGTTCGATCCCTGGTACCAATAAAAAAGAAAAAGACAAAAAAAACCCCTATGTATTCAGTAAAGTGAGTGAAGTTGAGAGCGCCAGACCTGGTGGCCCACACCTGTGATACCAGTCAGCACTTGGGAGGCTGAGGCAGGAAGGCTGCAGGGGTTTGAAACTGACTTGGAGTCCATAGTGAAGTCAGGCCCAGACTTAACTACACCCATACCCTGTCTCAAAAAACAAACCAACGTGACAACATAGATATATCTGTAAGCCTGGTAATGAGAAGGGTGAGGCAGGAAGACCAGGAGCTGGTGGGAGCCTAAATGGGTGAGGAAGACCAAGAGAATCAGAATTTTCAAAAGAATGATTTTGGAAAACTCACCGTCCTTCTGCACTTTCTCACCCAGCTAAAGGTCTGCAGTTTTGACAAGGTTTGCACAACTCAGCCAGTATTTCCCACATGATCAACGTGTGATGGGAAAGGTCAGCCCTGAGTACCTGATCCATGGAGGTGAAGCCAGGCGTGGCATCTGTGCCTGTAATCCTGAGGACTCAGCAGGAGGATCAAACTCCTGCTTTGATTCTTCAGCAACAACACCTGCAAAAACATCTGAATGTTTTTGCTCTTTGTATAAAGAGCTCATCAGTCCTGTTTCTAGGACTGTCACTAGGAAAAGCTTCCCTTGTACAGACTGTTACAGAACAGTGTGCCTCAGGGCCTGCTGGCACACGCCTGTAATCACAGCACTCCAGAGGGCGAGGCAGGAGGAGCTGAGCCTGGGCAATGTACCAATTTAGTGAGATACTAAGTGCCTGCCTGATAAGTGCAAGGTCATGAGTTCGATCCCCAGGAACAACAACAACAAAAAAAACTGAGGAATGTACCTCAATATGAAGGGCCCTGGTTCTGGGTTTAACCCCCAGTACAGCAAATAAATGAGCAAAAATATGAGAAACTTTTTAATATTTATTTTTTCTATTTATATATTTACTTAGAAGGCCTCCCTATGTAGTACGACTGGCCTTGACTCACTCTGCAGGTCAGGCTTGCCTCAAACTTGTAGCAATCCTCCAGCTTTAGTCTCCCAAGTGCTGGGATTACAGGTGTATGCCACCAGGCCATCAAGAAATTCTTCTGATCAACAAATCTTTATTAACTGTTATCAAAGGACTTCAGCAAGAGGGAGATGGTTGGCGATCTTTGAATAAACTGTTTTCTGTAAGTTTTTGCCACCAGATATGGGGTGGGGTCAAGCTTATCAATATCCTTGCTCTGTATTCAACTGGCACACATTAAACAAGATAAGGAAATACGTGTTCTTTTTTTTTTTTTTAAATATATGTTCTTAAACTATTTCCCCAAGAAATGGTCATTTTTATGACATCCTGAATAATTGTGTATTCTACATTAACTGAAATACAGGTATTAGTTTTTTGTAAATTTCACAGGAATACTGGGAAGAAACTATTTTAAAAGGTGACTATGGCACCTTTACCATCAGAACTATCGGAGATCTTTTCAAAGGCACCAGTTATCAGGGACTCTTGCAGAGGGCTGCAGTCTCCTGCAAAGTGTTACAGTGTAGCCCTGATGCAGCTCTAGATGTTCTGGGAAGGATGGTGAGGGGATGAGAAAATAAAGAAGAGATACAAGCTGGGGTCAAGTGGAGTGCTTACCGTCCTGATGGGAGGGAAGGAACTGCTGGACCACTGTGGCCCTCCAGTGAAGAACGTCAATTTCAACCCCACTGCCTAGCAACCTGTTTGCCTGGCAGACCTGGGCCCCTAATGAAAGGCTAATGAAAGGCTCACAGAGCTGAGACAGTCGTAAATGGCCTTCTTGGTGCAGGGACAGCTAATTTATGTAGTTTGTTTTGGGCTGTTTTCCTGGCCGGCCTTGCTTTAGCCCCACATATGTGATCAATCTCCAGCTTCAAGGGCTCCCTACATTGCAGCACAGCAAGAGAAAGAAAAGGAGATAAAACAGTGTGTAACAGGGGTCTGGGCTGAGCACTTGTTCTCAGGGAACAAAAGGCCAGGAGGAAGCCAGAATCTTGGTATTGATTTATTATCTTTGAGTCAAGGAACCGGGTGAAGTGGGTGTTTGCTGGCATAGTAATGGTGACTATGGTGGTCAAAAAACAAGAAAACGTTCTTACAAATGGGACAATAAGGAAGCTGTAATTTCCCAGAGCCTTATCGTGTCCAGCAGGTCTTATCTTGCCCTGTGAGCCACAGCAGTTATTAGTCCTAGGGCTTCCAGCTGTGACCAGAAAAAAGCGGCACATTTCCAAGTTCCAGTCTGGTTCAGAGGGCAGGACAAGGACAGCTTTGGGCAGCCTCTAGACTCAGTTTGTAATCCGTGGTTCTCAACAAGAAATAGTGCACAGTCCACCTCCTCTTCAGCTGAAGTCCAAGGTTATTGTTAGTTACAGACTCTGTCTCTGAGCCCGTGACAGGACCTGGTCACTGCTGGGAAGCCGGGTGGGGGTTCAGCTTTGAGGCCTGAAGGTGCCAAATCTCCTGCAGCAGCTGGGTCCTGGGGCCCAAAGGGGTATGCGTGGTAACTGAGAACTAGGAAGAGAGTGCTGTCTTGGGCCAAACCTGTAGGCTAAATGGCGCGTGTCCTAGACAACACCCACGGGTGCTGAAGGGGGCTGGCCTTGCAGGTAGATGCCCGGGGCAGAACCCTGCAGGCCTAGTAGTGGATCGGATGTGGAAGGAGGAACAGGAAATAGGCAACCCTGAGAGGCTCACAGAGCTGAGACAGTGGTAAATGGGCAGCACACCAAGGCCCATGAGTGGCACCCTGAGAAAGGGGGGACCCTCTTGTAACCATGTTCACCTCTCCCTGTACTATCACCTTCACTGGGAAAGAATTCCAGAGTTGCCGTTCATCATAGGAGCTGGACAGGAGGGAGAGGGCTTCCTGGAGACCTCAGGTACTCATCAAGGCCATAGTAAAGGCCCACCTGCTGGCCCAAATTCACTTCTAGGCATATTTATCTGCTCACAAGCAGTGGCAAGAGACTGCCTGGGAGGCTCCATGGTGAACAGAAGGGAACCATTCTAGGCCAGTGGGCCTTTCCAGGGAAAGACTTTTTGGTCTTCCTGGCATTGGTTTTACAATCACAAGTTCATCTTCCTGCACTGCCACCTTTCTGGCCATCTCCAGTAAGTTGTTTGTTTGTCTGACATAAATCCAGGCTGGCGTGGAACTCACTATGCAGCCCAGCCTCCTGCTTCAGCCTCCCAAAAGCTGGGATTCCAGGTGTGTGCCACCATGTTTGGATCTCATTCTATCCCCGATGCTTCAGTTCTCTGCTTGTACAACTTTACTTCCTCTGCGGCCAGGGCCACCTTGTCATCCACAGCCAACAGCAGCTGAGTGTCTTTTGGATTCAGCTGCTGACGTAGTGCCGCCATCTCCTGCCAGAATTCATTCTGAATCTCCCATTTTCTGCACAGGGTTCTTTGACTGTCCTTCCAGCCCCGCTTTGGCAGACTGCTGAGCTGTGGTGTGTGTGTGTATGTGTGTGTGTGTGTGTGCATGTGTGTGTGTGTTTTCTAGAACCTTGCCTGCTTGCCAGGCAGGTGCTTGTGCTGTAGAGCTATATCCCCACAACACTCCACCTTTCTTTTTTTGAGACAAGGTCTCGCTATGAGGTCCAAGCTGGCCTTAAATGTAATGTACAGCAATCCTTCCAGTGCTGGGATTACAGACATGCACCTAGCTTCTGTAGATTTCTTGTTTTCCAGCATCCAACTGTGATTTTTGACATCCTGTTCTCTTTCAGATCCTAAATAAGACCTTTTTTTGGAGTTTATTTTATTGGTACATTTTTCATATTCATAACATTTGTCCTAAGGAGTATGTACCTGTACGTGTTATATCTTGCTAATGGGAAGACTTTCAGCTCTATCACACAGAATTTCATTAGTTTTTTCTTTTTTTCCTTTATGACGCAGTGTCTCACCATGTAGTAGTTCAGGCTGGCCTTGAGCTCACAAGATCCTCTTGCCTCAGCATCCCAAGTGTCGGGCCACCACACTCAGCCAAGTATTTTTGTTGTTGTTTTGGTTTGGTTTGGTTTGGTTTTTTGGTGCTGGGGATCAAATTCATGAACTCTCACTTGTCAGGCAGGTGCTTGTCAGGCAGGCACCACTGAGCTAAATCCCGGACCCTATGGCCAAATGTCTTGATTTAATCATTTCATTGCTTCATTAGAGAAGCTATTTTGTTTCTTGGTCTCTTGAAGATGTTGCTTTGATTCCTTGATCTTTCGTTGAAAATTTAACTATTTGTTTTCAAATTCTCCATTTCCCTTCCTGACGTTCTTTAGTGACTCCATACTATCTATCCTTTACGGCAAGAGCAGTTCTCCAAAAGAAAATGGCAAATGAAACAGTTCCCAAAAGGCACAGGCTTCCCTAGTCGCCTGTAAAAAAGCAGCTCCAACCTGAACATAGTCAGGCAACATAGCAACTAGCTCCAGGAGTTCCAGGTCCCGAGGGAGGCGGTGACAGCGAGCCCAGAGGCAGACATGGCCATGTATAAGGCAGCTTTGCCGATTCAACGTCCCATGTGGGACGGCACAGAACCCAGTTCCCCGCCGATTCCTCGTTCAGAGGGAGACGGCACGGGTGGGGGCGGTGCTGCACACCGGGACACACTCCACCTTCCTCGCCTCTCGCTCTTAGCCCAGGATCATCCATGTCTACAAAAAGTTCCCAGGGCGATGGCGCCTTGCTGTGCGCCTGCGCGGGGCGGGGCCAAGAGGAACAAACCAACTGCGCTAGTGACTGGGGGAGGAGCGAATGGAAGCGGGAGAGTCCAAGTATAATAGACACAGTTTGTTTTGCGACTGGTTAGTCATTTGAGTTTTATATTCTCTTCCTCCCTCCTGAGTTTAGCCTTTTTTTCTTTGTCTTTTTGAGACTTTGGACTCACTTTGTAGCCCAAGCTGGCCTCTAATTCACAGCAGTGCTCCTGCCTCAGCCTCCTAAGTGCTGGGATTATAAGAGTGTGCCACCACACCAAATTGAGTTTAGTTTTTTAATTGAACAAATCCAACAAAATTCTGTAATTCAGTTTACCTGTCTGATTGTTTTAGTATTTCACCACCACTGCTATGATCTGAATGTTCCCCCAGATGCATATGTTGAAACTCAGTACTGTGATATATTAAAAAGTAGAGTCCTTAGGGGGGAGCCTAAATCACAAGGGAATGGCAGCATAAACCGGATTAGTGCCTTTATAAAAGGAATTGAAGCCACATGCGCTGGTACAGGCTTATAATTATAGCACTATGGAGGGTGAGGCAGGAGGATCCAATGGAGTTTGAGGCCGGGCTGATTTACATAGTAAGACCCTAACCCCCTGAGAAAAGGATAATATATCTGCATTTACTCTGTGTGTGTTTTCCTGGAATGAACCTAAGGCCTTCAGATTAAGCTGCATCGCTAGCCCTTTTATTGACTATACATTTTGAGATAAGATCTCTAAGTCACTAAAGTTGCCTTGGCTGGGCTTAAACTTGTGATACTCCTGCCTCAGCCTCTTGAGCACTGGTATGACAGGCTTATGCTACTATCCTAGTCTTTGAAATTTATTGTATTATTTACTCTTCAGTATACTATGTAGTGTATCTCAAAGAAACGATCCTTCCTTCTAATTGAGGCTTCATATCTTTGATATGATCTCTCCATCAACTCCAGCCTTTTTTTAGACAGATATTTTTCAAATATTTATCTGTCCTATCCCTCTGCCCAGAGCAGGGGTTCTGGAATCCAGCAAGCCTGTCTTCCCTGAAACAAGCTAGGCAGCCATCTTTAGCGGATAATTTAAAGTCTTAGTAGCTTTCATGGGAGATGGCCAGGTCTTGGGCATTTTTTGTTACTTGAATCTCAATTCCTAATTAATAATTGATTTAAGTTTTACATTACCTGATGAGATGGTGCACACCTGTAAGCCCAGCTATTCAGGAGGCTGAAGCAGGAAGATCACAAGTTCACAGTTGGCCTGGGCAATTTATCAAGATGTAGTCTCAAAAAATAAAGAAGGGCCAGGATTATAGTTCAGAGGTAGAATGCCCCTGGGCTCAGTCCCTAGTACCCTAAAAGAAGAAAAGAAAGAATTTAAAGAGTTGGGTTGAGGATTTAGCTCAGTGGCACAGCACTTGCCTGGCAAGCTCAAGGTCATGAGTTCAATCCCTTGTACTGAAAATAAATAAATAAATGGTTAAGGATGTGGCTCAACATTTCAGCACTCCTGGTTCCGTACCTCGAACTGGAATAAACATTGTAGAAGCTTTCCATCAACAAGAGGAGTGGGTCACTAACTCAGGAACAGCAGTCATTATTTATGTATTGACTGACATCTCTGTCCCTGGGATGAGCCACCTGTAAGAGTCCGAAGTTTTGTGGAATGTGACTAAGATCGTAAAACAGTAAACCCAGTGGGTGTCCTGAGGTGCTGGGAAACTAAGGTCAGAACTGGCTGGGGGACAGCCTGGTGCTGATACCACTTGTGGCTTCTTTATCACTTGTCAGATTAGTCTTTATCAGTGGGGCTCAGGGTCCTGGGGCCAGTTGCTCATGTGCTCACTGTCCTCTGTCAGGAGGGGGAGGAATAGTGTATTGTGGGGTCAGTGAGAACTGTGCTGAGTAAGAAACTGACAAGTGGTAAGTGATCAGAAACAGCCACCTGGCTGGACATGTTTGGGAGGCTGAGGCAGGAGGATCAATGTGAGTTTCAGGCTAACCTGGACTACATAACAAGACCCTGTCTCAATACAACACAACAGAACACAACAGAAAGAAAAAGAAAAAAATGGTTACATTTTGCAAAGTCATGTCAGATACTGAAGGGGAGACCCCCGGGGGCCTTCACCTCAAAGGTGGAGAAGATACAAGTGTTGAGCGTGTGTCCCAGAGCTGGCTGGTCCCTGAGGGTGGCAGGGTAGCCAGGTGTGTGTGGTAGGCTGACCAGTTGATGGTCAACTCGTAACAGCCAGCTGAGCTGGATCAGTGTGGCGATGGATACAGAGGGCCCGCCTGAGGACTGTTGCCAAGAGGGGGAGAAGTGTTGTTGGTTCTCCTGGAGGAGTCTGTCGAGCTTCTTTCCCGATGTGAACCTGGCTATTCTCATCGTCGGGAGCTTGGGACCTTATCGCTGACAATGGCTGCGATTCACCTTAGGGGAGCCGTGGTCTACATTGATTCCTGACTCGAGACGGGAAGATGTGTGCCGTGCAGTCTCCAGGAGAAGCTGTCACGCCGCCTTTCCAATATGAACTCAGCTGTTCTCATCACTGGAGGAGGTCAGCACCTCACTGTCATTGAGGATGGCTGTGGTACTTTTCGGGGGAGCCCTGGTCCTTTGAGCATTGCTTCCTGGCTCCAGTGCAGAACCCTCAGCCTGCTGGCACAGATCCTTCATTCCGTTGGCTCAGACCTGGCTTCCCCCACTGACCTTTGGGCCTTCCCTGTGCAGATCCATGAAACAGACTTGCGTAAGACATTGTCATGGGCTCTAGGCCTCCAGATGGACTCATGCAGGACATTGCCATGGGGTCCATGCCCTCGGCTGAATTCTTTGGGGTCTTTAGAGTGTGGACAGATTTCCTGCACTTTTAGTATGTGATGCTTTGTAGTATAAAATACTATAAATTATGTGTCCTATATTAAATCATCTTCATTGCAAACCCTGACTACCCACTGTGGGTGCCCTAGCTGTGACCATGGCCAAGTTCACCCAGCCACCAGGATGGCACCAAATACCCTCAGGTACATGGATCCTACAAAATGTGGTCAAATCATTGGAAAATGTTGGGTTCTGAGTCACTTACTTATATCAAGTTTGGTTTTGGTTTTTGTTTCTGCAGGGCTGGGGATCAAACAGACCCTCACACATGCTGGGCCAGTGTTTCACCTCTGAGTTAGGTACCCAGCCTAATTTTGAGTCTTTTGTTATAAGTTTATAGAACTGAGTTCTCAGTAATGGCATTGTTCTTAGTCTATTTTCTGTTGCTGTAACAAAAATACCCAAGACCAGGTAATTTATAAATAAAAAGGGTTTATTCCACCCATGTTCTGGAGGTTGGGCAATCCGAGGTTGAGGGACAAGGTCTGGCAATGGCTTGCTTCCTGGTGGGGCCCTCTGTAGAGTCCTGGACAGTGCACGCCCCTGCATGGGGAGAGGGCTGCTTGTAAGACCCAAAACCACCATGGCCCTCATAACAGAGTTACTCCCATAGAGCTCTAGGTGGAGCCAATTGATTCATAAGCAGAGTAACCCAGTTACCTCTTTTTCATTTTATTTATTCATTTATTTTCATAGTAGTGGGGATTGAACCCTGGCTCTTCACACTGAGCTGCATTCCCAGCTCCCACACAACTCCCCTCCCCCGCTTTTTTTTGAGACAGTGTCTCTCTAAATTGCTAAATTGTTCAGGTTGGACTCAAACCTGTAATCCTCCTGCCTCAGCCTCCCACTGTTGGGATTATAGGCCACTCCTGGCTCTCTTTTTTTGAGAAAGGGTGCTGGTCATGGTGGCACACATCATTGTGGCAATCCCAGCATTTAGGAGGCTGAGGCAAGAGGACCACTGCAAGTCTGAGGCCAACCTGGGCAACACAGTGAATTGAAGGGCATCCTGAACTGCATGGTGAAACCCTGCCTCAAAAAAGAAAAGAAAAAAGAGGGGAAGTCTTACATTGACCTGGGGGGCTTGAGCTCCTGAGCTCAAGTGATCCTCCTCACGCCCCGATAACAGCTATTATTGCTACATGCTACCACGCCCACCCCAGTCACCTCCTAAAGGTCTCACCTGTTCTCTAATTCCTCACAGCGGGGATAAAATGTCAACACAAGTTTTGATAGGAACATTCAAATCATAGCAACTGTGTTTAACAATTGGCTTCAAATCGGGGCACGGTGGCACATGCTTATAATCCCAGCACTCAGGAAGCTGAGGCAGGAGGATTGTTGCAAGTTTGAGACCAGCTTGGACAATTTAGGAATTTAGAGAGACACAAAGTGAGTTCAGCTGGGGATTTAGCTCAGCAGCTTAAGAGTCTGCCTAGTAAGTGAGAGGTCACGAGTTTGATCCCCGGTACCAAAAAAAAAAAAAAAGAGTTCAAATTCGGCCTGAACTGCATAAGTGAGACCCTATCTCAGAAACACAAACAAAACAGAGAGGGAGGGAGAACAACTGGCTTTGAAAATCCTTGAAGATGTGCCTGCAGGTTGTCCAGGTATAAGCTGGCTCCAGACATAGTCCCGGCAGCTGTGTCCTCTCGAGCAGCCTGCAGTCACCAGGTGTCACCAAGTGACACCAAGCTGTGGGCACTCAGAGCAGGTCCCAGCTTCCTAAGGACAGTACCTGTCCCTTCTCCAGGACCCAGCACCAAAGGTGAACTTTTCTTCCCTGGCTCTATGCTGTTTGACATTCTGAGCCTAATACACACACACACACACCCGGGCACACTGGCCCAGGAATGCCAGGGACCAGCAGAGGGACAGAGCTGCACACAAGGGCACCAGGCCAGTCAGGTGCTCCCAAGGTCGTCCAGCTGGCCGGAAGGAGAGGCAGCGGGGAAGCACTGTGCTCACAGCCTGTAACATCGGCGTCCTGGGGGGAGGAGAGAGACCCCCAGTCTTTGCCCTGCTGTGCCCAAAGCCAGGGCTGAACTACCTTCCTCAGCATCCACTCGCTCCCCTCCATCGAGGCTACAGCCTGGACAACAGCCGGGACACAGGGTTCGTCCTGGGACAAGCACTCCACCACATCTAGCCCCAGGCCCACAGGGGGACTCAGCTGCCCAGTGGCCACTGATCTCCTTTCTCTCCTCTGCTTCCATTTGCCAGCCCACAGGATGGCTCTGCTTCTGTGGTGCGCTGCTCCTCCTGCACCCTGGCCTGGGAGCCATGACCCCAGGATCACTGGAACAGAAGGCGCACTGTGAGGAGGGGTCACTGGTGAGACCCCAGCGATGCCCAGCCTGAGGTCCCCTGAGCAGAGGAGATGGAGAAGGAGCTGGCCTGCAAGTTCCCGGGAGACGCTCCCAGGGGCTGGTCCACACCAGGGAGGCTCCAAAGCAAACGTGTAAATGAGCACCTAGGGCCTCCCATGAGGCTGGCAAGGAAGAGCTGCCTGTGACCTTGGTGGGGTCAAGGTCGGAAGGAGAGGAGGCTACCGCAGGGAAGGCAGGAGCCCAAGCTGCTGAGTGGAGGAGGGCAGGCGGAGGTCACCCTTCAAAAAGGGGGAAGGAGGAGGCAGATGCTAGGGTGACGGGAGGCAGGTGTCAGGGGCTGGAGTTTCGGTTTTTGTTTGGTTCTTTTTTGAGCTGTTCCGAGGAGATGTGTGTGTCAAAGAAAGTTACTGGTGGAGGCAAGCTGAAGAGACCAGTGGCAAAAACAGGATGGCGAGAGGGACTCGCACCACAGGTGTCCAGGGTTCCAGGACATGGGGATGTCCCCTTCCTTCCTGGCTTCCAGCCAGGTGGCCTCTGGCTGCTGGGGAACAGGGCAGTGTGGAGGTGGGGAATCACAGACACCAAGGAGGTTTCCAGAGCGGCAGCTGAAGCAGGCTGGGCTCCAGGGATTGGGGACGGCCTCTGAGTGCCTCAGTGTCCCAGCAGCCACTGACTTAGACTTCTGGGGCGCCGGCCTGGGGGAGGACTGGGGTGAGGGAGGTAGCCCTTAAACTCCTCTTTGGCTCCTTTCCCGCTGGTGCTTTGTCCACCAGGTGGCGACACTCCCTCTCAGGTCCTAGAGAGAGCTCTGGAGCCCCCACCACAGAGGCTCAGGAAGGCGGCCCTGGTTTCTTCCTCCCTCTGAATGGGACTCTACCCTGTTCACCCATCTAGCAGCACTGATCACCCGCTCTGTGACTCCACGTGCAGCATGAGGAAGCGGCCACAGCAGGGTTTCCAGTTCCCTGTTGGCAATTTTCCATGTCATAAGGTGTACCACACATCTCTGGAGACCTCCCCACACTTGGCCACATAAAGAAATACAGGGCTGGGGATTTAGCTCAGTGGCATAAACATCTGCCTGGCAAGCGTGAGGTCGTGAGTTCAATCCACAGTACCAAAAAATAAACACAAAAACAAAACATTGCTTCATTGCCTTTTGGCTAAGATCAAGTATAGCATCAAAAAATACAATATATCCTTCCAGGAAAACACATGGCTTGAAAACCCCCCCCCCACATATGTGGTGTAGATGTGGGAGTTTGTGGCCCTTTTCCTTTGACCCACATTTACCTCTTCAATAATTTAGACTTGAGTTTCATTGGGTACAAAATAGGCTTTTTCCTGGTGACAGTGGCTGGGTGCAAACCCAGAAGAGCTCTGTGCTCGGCTGGTCAGGTCTGCTGCCGACAGGCTGTGGGGGTTAAGGGGGGCTAAGGGAGCGGTGGGGAGGTGACCAGGACGGGCTTTGCAGATTGGAGAGGAAACAGAAGCTACAAGAAAGCAGCGTTATTGGTCTCTTAGTTTCTTTGCTGAGTGGTTTAGAATATCGTGACTGTGGGTTGTGTATATTTAGGTCAGTGGTCACTCGCTTAGTTTAACATGCACTAGCCAGGCTCCAAGTGCTGTCCCAAGAACCAGAGAGAGAGGATAATGTTTATGGGAAAACTTATGTCTGTTTGGTGAAATGGAGGCAGGAGAATCCAGAAACACTAACATGGACTCCTGGTGTTTAGACACCCCTCCCCCAGACTTGGGGCCCTGCGAGCAGGGAATACGCCTCTGTTAAAGGCTAGTTTCTTCTAAAAGTGGTTGGCCAATTAAACGTTCCTGGGTTCTGGGCTGCTCTCCTCTCCCTCTGGAGTTGCACTTCAAGTTCTTCTCAAACAAAGAACTGAACTAAGTGAGCAAAAAGTAGTGCCAAAGTTTACTGGAGACAGGAAGAGTGACGAGAGGGAGAATCCAGCTCTGCAGCATGAGTTTGGACTGAGTAAAAGGAGAAAAAGAAAAAGAAACCAGGAGACCGCACGGTGGGCTACTGTGAGGAGCGGCAGCACAGGGCTTCCTGAAGCATTTGCATCCTTCTAGGAGACTCTGAGAACTGCTCCATCCGAGGCCTTGAGCGGGTGCTGGGATCCCACAGCTCAGGCTGAGGTCAGGTCCAGGCAGCCTACAGAAAGCTGCTCCAGTTCTCCGGAGAAGTCCACAGGCAGGGCTTTGGGAACTGCTCTGCACGTGTGTCCTAGGGCGGGGTCTTGTTATCAGCAGGTCACCCAACTGCTCCAGGCAGCTTTGCCATGCCCAGATCTATCTCAACCCGTTCTAAACAAGGGCACGTGGGCAGCGGGCTGTGGCAGGGAGGCCTGGTTCTTGCAGCAGGCTCCATGGCGGGGTGTCTGGTGCTCTCCAGACCTCCCTGGAATCTTTAAGGCCTTCCAACCTCAGAGGGCAGAGAAAGGAACAATTATACTGTTGGAGGTGCCTAATGAGCATGCTGGCTTTGAAGAAGAAAAGAAACTTTCTGAGAAGGAGACATGGAAGGTGGGCACAGTGGCTCACACTTGTAACCCCAACACCCTGGGAGGCTGAGGCGAGAGGATTCTGAGTTGAGTCCAGCCTGAACAATTTCACAATTTAGAGAGACTTACTCTCAGAATTTAACAACAACAAAAAATAAGCGACAGAGGAGATCAAAGCTTGGCAAAGCTGGGTGTGGGCTGAGGAGAGTAGGTGTGACCTGTTGATTACAAGATCCCAGAACACATGCACAGAGAAGTTCCTGAAACCATCCATGTGGACTCTGTCCCGCAGGTTTTCCATAGGATGCCTGGACCTGACGTACGCCTGAGGTGTGAGATCCCAGCACCACCTCTCAGGTCCCGGATGTAGATGTTTTCACGGGTTTCCTCGAGATTTGGACAGCATAAAAGGTCACTGATGAAGCTGGGCACGGTGGTGCATGGTTGTAATCTCAGCACTTGGGAGGCTGAGGCAGGAGGCTCACTTTGAGTTTGAGGCCAGCCTGAATTACATAGTGAAACCCTGTCTCGAAAAAGAAAAGAGGACACAGATACCACAAAGAGCTCATTATCATGACTTTCCTCACAATAGCCCACCCCACATCCTCCAGGGTGTAATTTTATTTTGTTTTGTTTTTCGTCTTTTACTCTGTCCAAGCCTGCTCTGCTAAGCCAGCTTTCCCCATACTCTTTATTTTACTTTTTCAAATAAACTTTGCCTCTACTTTTTGGACTTTTTGATCAATTCTTTGTTTAAAAGGAGACGAACCTGGACTCCAAACTCCAGGAGAGGAGAGCAACCCGGTAATGTCTGGTGAGCCACTTCTAGAAGGAGCTGCCCAGTAACATTTTTGTGTAGCCAACGAGGAGAATCAAAAGCCAGGAGAATCCAGTAACAATAGGCTCAATGTAACTCAGTGTCACAACAGAAAGCAAAATCCAAAGAAGACATTTTCTCTGATGAATATGATCATTATGTATATATAAATGTACCAATAAAATCTGATTAAAAAAGACATGAAATGGCTAGAGGATCTTTGTGTCAGGAAGAGGGTGGAGGTGGTGCCCTAGGAAGAACCCACACCATAGGAATTGTGACCCCACCAGCCTCCTCTCCTTCCCCTGTGGGGACCACAGTGACCTGGGACCTCCCTGGAGAAGGGAGCACCCATCACCACCAGGGCCAGGGCCCTCCCTGCTTGGGGTTTGGGGAGGGAGGAGAGTCAGGTGCTCCCACCCGGGCCTGCTGGGTCCAGGGCAGAGGGCAGGGGCTGGGATTCCAAAGAAAAACCAAGGACTTTTGAGCACAGCACCTGTCAGCAAAATGAGTGTTCCCTCTAGGGCTGAGGGAGAGAGTTAATAAACCCTAGGAGTGGGGAGACAGGTGATACCTCAAGGTGCACCCTGTAGGTAGATTCGAGGCTCTTGAGTACAGCAAAGAATCACAAGTGTCCACCCAACTGTCAAAGCCACCACACTGATGGAGGGTAACAGGAAGATTCTTCAGGGCAGGTGTGTGCAACAGAAACCAGACTGTGGCCTGAACAGGAAAACAGTGTCGGGGTGCCAGGGGAACGAGAGGCACGCAGATAAATCAGGCTTTTGGATTTTTTGAAAAGTGCACACCGGCCGGGTGCATCTGCTTGGCTTTTGGGTAAGATTGGCGGGAATAATCCAGCGGGTGCCGACTCATCTTAGAGGCTTGCAACACACGTGTTGCTCCCAGAGCTCGTGCTGAGATGCAGTCTGCATTTATGAAGCCTTCACACGGACGGAGTAGGAAACGAGGTCCCTGAAGGGCAGCAGGTGCCGTGGCCTGGAGCCACAGGGATTTCCCCGGCTTTGGTTTGCATCTGTTGGTTTGCTTTTGCTTGTTTAAAAACATGGAGGGAGGGCTGGCCCTGAGGGGGCCTGCATTCACATGGTGAGGGGAGAGGTCTCCCAGCACCTGGTGTGCTGTATGTGCCAGACAGGCACCACATAGAGAGGGTGGTTACAGGGATCCGGGCAAGGCCAGTGAGTGGGGACAGACTGGGGCGATTGCTGGGGACTCCCAGCATGGCACAGCCAAACAACCATCAAACAAGAACAAACCATGCAGAATGACAGGACCCGGCGTGATGACAGTCCACAGTGGTGCCACTAAGCAACCCCTCCAACTGAAAAATTAGGCAAACAAAACTATCTTTGTTCCAATGCGATGGTTGTGGGTAGCCACCTATGGAGAGACCAGCAGGCAAGAGTGGTTTTTTTCTTTGGCTTTGAAGGTTAACGAACTGACAAAAACATCTAGGATGCAAGTGTTAGTATGGAGCCCCGGATGGAGCTCAGGGACAGACAGCGTGTGCAGACTGCCCGCGACTCAGGGTTCATCTCAACATTGCAAAACAAAATAGGGTAAAATAAAGTAACCAGACTAATTCTGTGCATGTGTGTGCATATGCTCACACCATACTGGGGATGAAACCCAGGGCCTTTCCATTGAGCTACCTCCTCAACTGTTTTTAATTTCTCATTATGAGACAAAGTCTTGCTAAGTTGCTCAATGCCCAGAATGAACTCAAACTTTTGGCCTCCTGCCTCAGCCTTCTACGGTTCTGGGATTGCAGGTCTACGCTACCATGCCTGGCTCGGACTATTTATTTGCTTATTCGTTTTTGAGACAAGTTCTACCTGGAACAGGACACATCACAACATAGAAGACATTGGAAAGCATAGACATGAAATTTCTCTCTCTCTCTCTCTCTCTCTCTCTCTCTCTCTCTCTCTCTCTGTCTCTCTCTGTTTTTTAAAGAAAAGGGTGGGAGTGAGCCAGGAGGCAGCGGAGACCTGACCTCCCCACCCCATCAAGTGTGGGAAAGGCACTCCTCACCCCTCTGCTCCAGGCACCGCCGGCTGCTTTAGCTGTGGCCGTGCACGGGGTCAGGGCCTCTTGCAGGTCCCTTGGGCCTACCTGACCCACCCAGATCACAGCTGAGTCCCTGCCCTTAGAAGCCATCGTTTCAGGTCTGGACCTGAGGATTCGTGTCCCTCGGGGGCCGCTCCTCACCGTGGCTCCTGGCCCTGCTGTCACCGAGTGGAAGGACTTCACCCACAGGCAGCTTAAGCAAGAGGACAGGACAGGGAGCCCCCTGCCGTTCTGATGATTGCTCCCCACCTCCAGGCCCTCCTTGACTAGGGAAAATTGGTAACTGAGTCAATCACAAAGACTATTTATAAAGAAAAAAAGTTAAGGAATAAGGAATAGTAATACAATTAACACTCACCAGTCACCCTGACAAACAGAACATCACCTTCACTGACTGAGTCAATTTTTTATATGATGTTAGGAGGAATTCCATTTTCCTTCCCCTGCCCGGCTTCCTCCCCTTCCTTTTCCCAGTACTGGGGTTGAACCCAGGGCCTTTGGACTGAGCTGCATTTCCAGCCCTTTTGATTTTTTGTTCTGAGGCAGAATCTTGCTAAGTAACTACCTGGCTCAACCTCCCACAGTGTTTGGTGTACGCCCTGTGACATCATCCCTTGATGTGCCCATCCGGCTTTTCCAGTGTGATTTGTTGAAGACTGTCCATTTGAATTTTAAGAATTTTTTAAAATTCCCATTCAAAACATCTTTTTTTTTTTTTTTTTTTGTCTTTTTCCTTTTTTATCGGTACCGGGGATCAAACTCACAACCACACAAGGGGATTTAGCTCAGTGGCATAAGCGCCTGCCTTGCAAGCAGGCAGTCATGAGTTCGATCCCTGGTACCGAAAAAGACAAAAAAAAAAAAGAAAAAGAGAAGACTGCTGGCGACCCCTCCCCATACCTGGAGGAACTCAGGTGAGCCCTCCCCCACCCGGAGGATGCCAGGAAGGTCTTCAAGACCTCCAGTGACAGTAGGGCCCCGCTGGGGTGCACTCCGTGGACAGGTAGGTCTGGCAGCTTGGAGGAGTCTGAAGCAGCAGTAACCATATGAGCCAAGGGCTGGTTCACATTGATACTGCGAGGCTAATCTGCCCAGGAAACCCCAGGACTCACTCAACTGGCCCCACAGGAGGAACGCGGGTGACTGGCTCCTGCCCTGCGCTGCAGGACCCAGAAACCAGGTGAATGTCAGCCTCACGATAGGATACTAAGATGCACACTAGGGACAGACATACTGAAATATGAACCAAGGGGTGAAAATGACACGACAGAAAAGCAAAAGGTAATCTCAGACCTCCAGTCCACCTGGAACAAGAACAGGAGACATCAACATAGAAGACACTGGAAAACATAGACACGAAATGTCTTTCTCTTTTTTTAAACTGGGAATTGATCTCAGGATCGTGTACTTGCCAGGCAGGCAGGCACTGCACCACTGCGCTATATCCCTGGTCACCTGAAATCTCTGAAAAGGTAGCAAATGGAGCTGTGGTTCACTCCTGTAATCGCAGCACTCGGAAGGCAGAGGCAGGAGGATCGTTGCGAGTTTGAGACCAGCCTGGGCTACAAAGTGAGCTCAAGTCCAGCCTGAGTTGCATAGAGAGACCCTGTCACCAAAAAAGTAGAAAAGATAGCAAGTAAAGTAAAAGAACAAAGCCATGAGACTATAGAGGAAATCCCATCAGAAATAATCTCTCAGGTAAGAAAAGAAATGACAAACTTAATGAAGGAATTGCTCAGCATAGCTACAGAAGATAGATTTTTTAAAAACCAGGAATGAGCCAGGCGTGGTAGCTCATGCCTGTAAATCCCAGCACTTGGGAGGCTGAGGCAGGAGGATCATTTCGAGTTTGAGACCAGCCTGAGCTACAAAGTGAGCTCAAGGCGAGCCTGAACTGCATAGCGAGACCCTGTCTCAAAAAGACAAAAAAAAAAAAAAAAAAAAAAAAAAAAAGACCAGGAACATAGAAAAATAATGGAAACCTTGAATGGGTGCATATATATATCACTGTGGTATGATGTTTTTAATTCTTTTGGGAAGATACCCAGAAGAGGAATAGCTGGGTCAAATGGAACCTGTAGTCCTAGTTTTTAGAGGAATCTCCACACTGATTTCCACAGTGGTTGCACCAGTCTATACTCCCCCCACAACAGAGAAGGGTTCCTTTTTCTCCACAGCCCCTCTAGCATTTGTTATTGCTTGATTTCTTGATACTAGCCATTCTTTCTGGGGTGAGATGGAATCTCAGTGTTGTTTTAATGTGCATCTCTTGAATGACCAGTGATGCTGAACATTTTTCAGGTATTTATTTGCTGTTTGTATTTCTTCATCTGACAAGTGTGTATTCATCTCAGATGCCCATTTTTGGATTGTCTTTAAATCTGGGAGGACTGATTTTTTTTGAGTTCTTTATATGTTCTCGATAGTAATCCTTTGTCTGAGGAACAGCTGGCAGACATTTTATCCCGCGTTGTGGGGTGTCTCTTCACTCTGTTGGTGGTTTCTCTTGCTGTGCAAAAGCTTTTCAGTAGGGTGAGATCCCAGTTGTTGATTCTTTGTGATAGTTCCTGTGCAGTGTGGGTTTTGTTCATAACGTCTTTGCCTACACCAATGTCTTCAAGAGTTTTACCTACTCTATTTTACAGCAGATTTAACGTTTCTGTTTTATACTAAGATCTTTGATCATTTCACTTTTCACTTTAATGCATGCTGAAAGACGTGGGTCCAGGTTTAATCTTTGGCATGTGTAGAGCCAGTTTTTCCAGCACCATTTTAAAAAATACTATCTTTCTTCCAGTGAATGCGTTTGGCACCTTTGTCAAAGATAAGGTGGCTTAGTGTGTCTGCAGTTGTTTCTGCATCTTTTATTTGGTTCTATTGATCTCTGAGTGTGCGTTATCACAGTAGCTTTATTGTATAATTTCAGGTCAGGGATTGTGATGCTCCCTGTCTTGTTGCCAGGATCGCCTTTGCTATTCTAGGTCAGTTCTGGTTCCAGATGAATTTTAGGACTGTTTTATTTAATTCTGGGAGCTATGCTATTGGCATTTTGTCTGGGATTGCACTGACTCCCCCCTTTTTTGCTCCTGTTGCTGTTCCTGTCTGCCACCACCATGATCTGGTGCCCTCTGCCGTGTGCCACCCTGCCTCGGAGCCAGCCAAGTATGGACTGAAACCTCTACAAACTGTCAGCTAAATAAACCTTTCCTGTCTTAATTTTGGTTGTTGAATATTTTGTCTCAGCAATAAGAAAAAAATTAACCAACACACTTGTAAATCTTTCAAAATTAGTGGAGAAATAATGTACTTCCATGATGAAGAACAGCTGAAGAAATTCATGCCCATCAAACCAACCCTAGAATGAGTACTGACTTCAAAGTTAATAAGCAAATTCAGCAGCATAGCTGGATGCAAAGTCAACACTCAAAAATCAGTGGCTGCCTGGCAAGTGCAAGGTCCTGAGTTTGATTCCCAGTACCTCCCTCCGCCCCCCAAAAATCAATAGCATGTATGTACACAAATAAACTCATTGAGAGAGAAATCAGGGAAACAATACCTTTCACAAGAGCATCTGAAAAAATGAAATACTTAAGAAATCAATCTACAAAGGATGTAAAAGGTCTATATATTGAAAATTACTATACTCTGAAAAATGAAATCGAACAGGATACTAGAAAATGGAAAGCTATCCCTTGCTCAGGGATAGGAAGAACCAACATTATGAAAATGGCCATACTCCCCAAACTGTTATACAGATTAAAAGCAATTCCAATCAAAATACCATTAGCATATCTCACAGATCTAGAAAAAACATTCGAAAAATTCATTTGGAAACAGAAGAGACCTAAAATAGCAAAGAAAATCTTGTGTATCAAAGACAAGGCAGAAGGCATCACAATCCCTGATTTGAAATTATACTACAAAGCTATGATAAAATCAGCATGGCACTGGCAAAAAACAGACCTAAGGATCAATGGAGCAAATTATAAGATGCAGACACAACTTCAAAGACATTCAGTCACCTGATATTTGACAAAGGGGCCAAATACGTTCACTAGAAGAACGGTAGCTTCTTTAATAAATGGTGCTGGAAAAATTGGCTTTCTACATGCCTAAGACTAAAAGTAAACAGCTCTATCACCATGCACTAAACTAATGACAAAATGGATCAAAGATCTAAATATTAAAATAGAAGCACTAAATCTACTGGAAGCAAAGTAGGTAGAAATCTTGACACAGAGGTGAGCAGAGAGGTCATGAACAAAACCCAAACTGCACCGGAAGTACTTCAAAGGATCAACAATTGGCTCTTATCTTATTGAAAAGATTTTGCACAACAAAAGAAACCACTACCAGGGCCCTCCCGGGATTTAACTCAGTGGCATAAGAGCCTGCCTGGCAAGCGTGAGATTGCGAGTTCAATTTCTGGTACAAAAAAAAAAAAAAAAAAAAAAAAAATCTCTAACAAAGTGAAAAATCAACCCACAGAGTGGATAAGTTTTTAACCAATGGTCCCCACATAAAAGACTTCTACCTAGAACATATAAAGAATTGAAAAAAATCAGGTGCCCCAAATTTAAAGACCCAGTCCAGAAAGGGGCATCTGAAAAGAATATGCACTTCTCAGACGGAAAAATACAAATGGCTAATAAGTATATAAAAAAAGTTCAATGTCACTGATCATCTTTTCTTTTTTCAAGGATAAAATGAAAGAAAAAAGAAGAAGGTGAAGAAGAAGAAGAAGAAGAAGAAGAAGAAGAAGAAGAAGAAGAAGAAGAAAAAGAAGAAGAAACTACAACAAAAAATTTTAAAACACATCAATCAGGGGTACATACATCGTGCACTGCCTTCCCCAAATCACTCACCTAGAGCACAAGACATCTGCAGTCAATTGTCTGAACCAGCACAGATCTTTCTTTTCAGTGAACTCAGAGAAATCAGTAGTGTAACTATTTTAACTATTTTTATATACATATACATACCCGTGTTCCTATGTTTTTCTTTCAGCTTCTCACACTAATGAAAGAAATGTTTACACATAATGTCACTGATCATTGAAGAAATGCAAGTTAAAAGCATATTGAGATTCTATCTCACACCAGAAAGAATGGCTATCATCAAGAAATCACGGAAAAAGGAACCCTTCTCCATTACTGGTGGGAGTGTAGATTGGTGGAAATCAGTGTGGAGATTCCTCAGAAAATTAGGATTGGAGATCCTGTTCAACTCAGCTCTTCCTCTTGTGGGTATTTTTCCAGAAGAACTGAAAACATCCTACCACAGTGACATGTGTGCACCTGTGTTTACAGCAGCACAGTTTATAATAGCCAGATCTTAGAAACAACCTAAATGCCCATCAACCACAGAGTGAATGAAAAAATGAGGCGTTTTTACGCAATGGAGTACTACTCAGCTATAAAGAAGGGAAAACTGGAGACCTTTATATGTAGATGGTTGCAACTTGAGACCATATTCATAAATGAAATAAATCAGGCTCATATTGTCTCCCTGGTGTGAAGAAGCGAAAGAGTAAATATGATCCAAAATGTGCATTAGCTATTGTGAAAGGGAGAAGGGAGAAAACTGCTAAAAAGGAAAGAATAACTGGGGTGGGGCTAAGGAGAAAGAAAGAAGGGAAGAGATGTGCATACAAGATGGATAATTATCCTACTGTTGGTTCATTAAAAAGGATGGTTTGTGCTTTCATTGCTTGATCATTTTTTCATGCCTATATCTTGTAGTCTGACAACTACTTCAAAGGTAACAATGCACAATACATTAACCATGGATAATGTCCTATTATTTGTTTTGAAATTCTGTATCATGGTTTTTATTCTGTTTTCATTTAAAAAAAAAAGGTTATTGAGATTTTAAGGCCAAGGAATCATACTGTGTACCTTAAATATATAAAAAAAATTCATGTAAAATAATTAAATTGGATTATTGGAACAGACACTTCCCTAAAGAGGGATACACAAGTGGCGAATAAGCACATACAAAGATATTTACCCCTACTGATCGCTAGAGACGTGTACATCAAAAATCGCAATAAGGACACCAGCCGGCCTCCCACACATTAGGAGACGGTGACGGTCGACTCAACTGGCCCAAGGGGACGCCGGGTGCTGGTCAGACGCTGTTCTGGGTGTGTCCATGCTCGGTGTGAGTTAAACCTGGACTCTGAAGACTGACTGAGGCAGACTGTGGTCCCTAGTGTGACTGGGTCTCATTCAGTCGGGTACAGAGTGAAAAGACTTCTGATTCCTCAGGGCTGGGCAAGTGCTGCACTCCACACCCTGAAAATCAGCTCTCCTTGGCTTTCCTGACTGCTGGCTTTGGGGCTGGACCTCATTGTGGGCTCTGCCCAGTCTCTAGCCAGCTGCCTGGAGATCAGGGGACTTCCCAGCCTCCAAAATTCTAGGAGCAGTCTCATTTTAATAAATCGTCTCTGACAGGGATATCTATGGGGAGTCTGTGTGTCTCTACCAGGACTCTCTCTCTGAGCGAATCTAGCTAAACAAACAAAACCAAATAAAAAGAGAGAGAGGCCAGGCATTGTAATTCCAGCACTCTGGAGGGTGAGGCAGGAGGATCACTGTGAGCTCAAGGTCAGTCTGAACTGCATAGTGAGACCCTGTCTCAAAAAAAGAGAGAAAGGAGAAGGATAAGGAAAATAAGACAGTAAAAGAGTTAGAGAAGATGTGGACAAATCAGAACTCTGCACCCCGGGCCTGTGTGAAACAGTGAGGTCGCTGTGCAAGCCGTACGGTACGCGGGTCCAGAGAACCGGACATGAACCCGCACCAGCTGGCAGCTGCTCTGTCGTGCTGCAGCTGAAAGAGCTACAAGCCAGGGCTCAGGATCGTCCCCACTTCCACTCAGACAGTCCCAAGGTGGGACTGTCCCCACTGGCACTGGGCAGCGCCCAAGGACATCCCTGGCCCCCATGCACAAGGCAGTTTCAGCTTCACTGGCTTCTGTCACAGAAAAATGACTTTCAGGACACCAGCAAGAGACATACTAGGGGGCCAGGGATGTAGCTCAGTGGCATAAGTGCCCTCCTGGCAAGATTAAGGTCTTGAATTCAATCCTTGGTACCCGGGGGCGGGGGTGGGGGAGCTATTAAGCAGAATTCTGAAAGTATTACAGATAGCTAAATTATTTAGAAATATTGCTAGACATGAGGGCATGGGACTGTAATGTTAGCACTCAAGAGGCTGAGGCAGGAGAATCTCCATAAGTTCTAGGTCAGCCTGCACTATATAGTGAGACTGTGTCTCAAAACAAAAACAGATACTATAGGGAATCAGAGGGCTGGGATATGGCACCTGCCTGGCAAGCACAAGGTCCTGAGCTGATTCCTGTACTGATAAATAAATAGGCTGGGCCCTGAGAGGTCAGTGCGGAAGACAAAGTAGCCGGAGGTGCATTCTTGGAAAGTCAGGCTCAGGACAGAGAGGTCACCATGGGTCAAATCTATGGTCAACCAATAAGATTGCAAGCATAGTCACATACATAATACTGACCCAATGATACCAACAGTATATGGGTGGCATCATTAATATGGGTTGATAGTCTACAGTCTTAGTTGGAGTAGTCTTAGCTCTGGTCTTGGTCAGCAGGAATGATCCATCCCTAATGAGACAATGGCAAATCTCAAAAGAGTTACACCATGATCTCCAACCTGCTTTTTCCCCTAGGGAAGTGTGTAATTCTGGCCAGTGGGACTTTAATCTTCAGATGGCCTCTAGCCACCGTCCTGAGGCCCCAGCCCTGTCTGACTGCCTGCTATTGTTCTAGCTGACCAGCTGTCTATAACACGGGGGTTAGAGTGGGCACCCAGGCCCAGCTCTCACCAGAGTTTTTGATCACATCATTCTGTTATAGGGAAAAGAAACTCCCAACCTACTGGCTGCCCAGTACAAGTTTGTGTTCTCTAAAATTAAAGAATGAATTTTAAGAAAGAAATAAAACAAAAAAAGAATGAATTTTAGGAACAATGGAGGTTAAGAGCAGAATATATATCAAGAGAAAGAAAGCTTCTGTTTGAGAGACAGACAGACAAGGGGTTCCAAGCAGGTTGCCAAAGTCTCTGTCTTTTCTAGGGACTTTTATTTAGCAAAATCATGAGGTGAGCTGGGTCCAAAGTGGGGGAAAAATGGGAACTGGCAAGGCAGGTGGGCATGAGGTGGGACAGAACTATGGTCAACCAATAAGATTATGCATCTAATTGCTCAGGTAAGATTAAATAAATAGGGATCCAATGGGGAAGCCAGTCACATAGCAAGCCAGCACGAATACAGAATAGCGCCTTGCCTGTAGAGGGTCGGGTTAGAATACCAATCCCTGGTGTTTACACTTAGGCTATGGTTGCATTTGTTTTGTCTTTTGTCTTTAGATCTGGCCCGCAGCAAGGAGGTCTGTTTTCCCCCACAGTTGCAAGATACCTGATCTTCTGCACTGGCTCTTTTGAGGGCCTAGCCCCATCTGTCTATATTTCTAGTTAACTCAGCTGCCTAAAACAATTCCACTTTAAAAAAGGAAACTCTGACTCAAGCTATGGCATGGACGGATCTTGGCACTGTGTGAGGCGAAGTTATCCACACGTAAAAGACACAGCCTGTCAGATTCTGCACCTGTGTGGCAGGCAGTGGGGTGAGCGTCATGGCCTGCAGGTGGCCAGGGGATTCCACAGGCCAGAAGAGCGGGTGGGTAGCAGATTTGATGTGTGTGGAGTTTTAACTGGAAGGTAAAGTGTCTCGGAGATGGGAGGCGGGTGTTACACACAAGGTGAATGCTCCAAATGACACTGAACTATGCACTAAAAATAGTTCCAGTGCTGTGTATTTTACGGGGTTTTCTTTCCCCCTGAGATAAGATCTTTCTTTGCAGCTCAGGCTGGGCTTGAATTCGAAGGGATCCTCTTGACTCAGCCTCCCGAGGTGCTGGGATTACCAGCATGTGCAATACTGCCCAGATTTTATCACAGTTTATAAAATCCCTTAGCGTCCTTGTGTCTGGGAATTGCTCCCAGGTTCTGTTCTTCCACAGTTCTCTGTAAAGCTACTGTGGCCCTCACGCATTTGGTATCTCCCTCCCTTCACCCTTCCTGGTGCCCGCCCTTCCTCAGCTAAAAGGCCACCAAGATATTTTTGGAAGCACACAGTGCCTCTTCCCGCACCATCCCTGCCACCTCAGGTCCATCTGTCTCCTGCCGCCCTGACTCAGCCAAGGCTACAACTGAGACCAAGGCTCCCAGGCGCCCATTGCCAGGCTGAGGGCAGAGCCAGGCCAGAGGAGAGTGTTGGGAAGGCTGCAAGCTGGGGGACCATGTGGCAATAGCGATGGTGGGGGGTCGAAGTCAAGGAGGTCCAGGTGCTGGGGAGCCCCAGGGGCCCTGAGAAGTTGAAAGGGAGACTGAGGTGGATGTGCAGAGAAGGGACCGGGTCTCCTAGCCTGCCAGGCAGGGGTCTGCTGGGCCTTCACGATTCACCTGCTTTGGGTGAGTGCTGACCTCACACTGGGCACAGCACCAGGAAGGGCCCTGCCAGATCTGTATCCATGGAGCTGCTGTCCCTGTGACATGTAACCAGGCCCCCGGTGCCATTCTAAATAGTCTAGGAGCTGGGTTTTTGTGGTTGGGATTGAACCCAGGGAGGGCTAAATTATACCCAAGCCTGCCTATCAATCATCTATCTGTCTGTGAGATTAGTTCTCTTTGTAGTTCAGCCTGGGCTCAAACTGGAGATTCTCCTGCCTCAGTCTTCCAAGTGCTGGGATAAAAGGAACATACCACTGATATAGGACCTCCAAATTGATACAAGGGACATGCTCAATGTCATATACGCCACGTTCAGCTCCCCTGAAATCCATGAACACATTCTACAAAACAACAGAAGTTAAAAGTTGGAAAATTCAAACCAGGTGTGGTGGCGCACACCTGTAATCCCAGCACTCAGGAGGCCGAGGATTTCCAGGCGTTTGAGACCTGCCTAAGCTGTACAGTGAGTTCAAGGCCAGCCTAGACCACATAGCAAGACTCTGTGTCAGAAAACAATACAAACAACAACAAAAAAAGTAGGAAAATGTATTAGAGAAAAGGAGCAGCTCCTGAGAGACGGAGGGGCCTGAGTGGGTCTCCAACAGGCTGCTTATCAAAGAGAGTTTTACAGAGCAAAATCACAAGATGTGTACAAGGTAAGCCAAATTATGATCACCTATAAGCCGACAAGTTCGGCCACTAGGCACAGGTGACACGGTAGGGAAGCGGGCCACATAGCAAGTGCACACCGTGAGTATGTCATTAACCTTGGCCCATCATCTCTAGCTTTCACCTTGTCTTCAGTCATGGGGGTCTTAGTGTTAGCCTCCGGTAGGAGGGGACACCCCTCTCCTAATGAGGTCGGGGTTTGTCTATACAGGAGATCTCAAAAAAGGTGACACCAACAACCCCAAGGGAAGGATGCCCCTCCAGCCAAGGTTACCACACGTTCTCAGCTTCTGCCCAACTCCCACAGGGCCCAGCCCTGTCTCACTGCCCAGAATATTTCTCCCTAATTTAGCTGTCTGTAATAACCACCACGCCCACACCCCAGCCCGTGTTAAACTTTTACTTTGAGACAGACAAGTTCTAAGTTGCTCAGGGGACCCTGTAACTTGCGATCCTCACTTATTGGGCCTGAGGGTGGGTGGCACTAAGTGGATGATTTGGTGTCGTGAGTGTCTTAGAGCACTCTGAACTCCGGGCAAGGTAAACACGCACACACGCCTGATCGGGACACGGGGGGTACAGTGCTCGGAAAAGAAAGACAGGAGAGACACCTTTACTGTCTGCACCGCGTTACACTGCACTGCACGCACAATCTTTATTTTAGGATTCATATATAGTAAACCCGATCAGTTCACAGAGCCCAGATAATTAAGTAGTGAAAAGGCATTCTTTGTGGCAAGCTACAACGTGACAGACTACAATGTTTATTCTAAAGCTATCTAAGTGAAGTAAATAATCACAACCAGTTCTCATAACTTCTCTAGCCCAGGAAGAAATTCATTAGCTCAAGAATGTTGTTAATTTGTCTGCTGTTAGTGTCACAAAGGGTGGCCAGCCACTTCCTCAAGACTTCTGCAAAACAAAGCCAGCTCACAGTATGGATTCCAGAGGGTGAGGGGCTCACTGAGAACAGGCATTCCTATTCTACCTCCTTCTCGCATACCAGGGCGGCTATTGTAAATTGCAGGTTAGAGGGGGTTGGGCCTACAAAGTGACACCTCATCCCCCACAATTTGGGAACCCTGGAGGGGGGTATAAGGGTTCTTGGGGGCCACCAGGGGCTCCTTAACTGCAGATTCAGACCACAGTTGGCCCACTGAGGGCCAACTGGTATAGTCCTTTTTATTTTTATTTATTTTATTTTATTTATTTTTTTGTCTTTTTCCTTTTTACCGGTACTGGGGATTGAACTCACGACTGCCTGCTTGCAAGGCAGGTGTTTATGCCGCTGAGCTAAATCCCCAGCCCCCTCATTTTTATTTTTTTGTACTGGGGATTGAAGCCAAGACCTTCAAACTGAGCTACATCCCAGCCCTTTTTAAATTTTTATTATTTTTTATTATTTATTTATTTAGTTAGTTAGTTCTTCTGAGACAGAGTCTTGTATGCAGTTCAGGCTGGCTTGGGCTCACTTTGCAGCCCAGGCTGGTCTTGAACTTGCAAGGATCCTCCTGCCTCGGCCTCCCGAGTGCAGGGATTACAGGAATGCACCACCATGCCTGACTCTTTTTTATTTTGAGACGGAGTCTTGCTAAATCGGTAAGTTGACCAGGCTGGGCTCAACTTTGGATCCTCCTGCCTCAGCCTCCCAGAGGGCTGGGGTTGCTGACACATGCCACAGGCCCCCACTCTGCTTTTCTCTCTCCCTCCCTCTCATTCTTTATTTGCGGTCCTGAGGCTTGAACCAGGGCCTTTGCACTGAGTTACATCCCCATCCTTTATTTTTTATTTGATACAAGAGTTACCATTTCTTTACGTAGCCCAGGTTGGGCTTAAATTTGTGATGGGCCTGGCTCCGTCTCTCGGAATGCCAAGGCTACAGGCATTGCTCACCCCAGCTGCCTCTTCCTCTCCTTCCGTCCGTCCTTCCCTCAGTCTCTCCTTCTCTTCTCTCTTTTCCAATGCTGCGGATGGAAATCGGGCTGTGAGCAGCCAAGTGAGCCCTCCACCACTCTGCGCACCCGCTGGGCCCTCCCTGCAGCCCGCGCCAGCTGCCTTCAGGCCTGAACTGCCCCCTCGCCCTCCTCCTCTTCCCCTGGAGGGGGATGGATCAGAAAAGGGCGCAGAGGAGGCTCCAGGGGGCCAGAACGGCTGGAAAAGCCTTCTTCCTCCTAAACTGAGTGACAGAGTGGCAGCGGACCACAGGCACAGGGAGCAGAGGTGCCGAGGTTTCTGATCGCCTGCACTCAAGTCTGGAATAGGTGGCTCCTGGCATCAGTTTGGTGCCTGAACTAACATGGAGCTTGGCGTATCTGTGACTCTCCGTCCTTGGGCGATGGTGCCTGCTCCAGCGACTGTCCGTGAAAGGGACCACGCCAGGGACACCTGTCTCTTCTGGAACAGAAACCAAAGGGTTAAGCTGAGAGTGGTGGTACAGGCCCGTAAGAGGATCGCCACAAGTTCAAGGCCAGCCTGTCTCAAAAGACTAAACTAAAATTAAATAAAACAGCCAAAGATCTCCCCAGAAACCTTTCTCTATGCTTGTCTCTCAGGCAGGGCTGCGGCTTCAAGGCCAGCTGAGAAGGGTCTTGGAGTGCTTCACAGAGAAGGGACCAAACTACCCCAGGTCAGCAGCAAACAGGCAGGGCGCTCGGGCCTCCTGGGTCTCTTGATGTCTGGAATTGCACCTCGCTCCAGCTCGAGCAGGAAGGCAACACAGCCAAGAACAGAGACGTGGGAAAATCTTTGGCCAAGAAGCTGAATGGAAGGTGGGCAGAGAATGTGTAAACCTGAGTTCACAGAGAAGGAAAAGCACACAGCCCTGACTCACGAAAAATGCTCAGCCGTACTCACAAAGAGAAGTTAAAAAACGCTGTGATTCCACTTTTCACCTGTGAACTGGCAGAAATGCAGGAGCTTCAGGGCACATTCCGTTGCTAAGGATGGGCAGCAGGCCTCCAGGGCAAAGTGCCTCCCAGCTGTGGTGGTGCACATCTGCAATTCCAGCACTCTGGGAGGCTGAGGCAGGAGGATCTCTAGTTGGAGCCCAGCCTGGATAATTTAGTGACTTAGCAAGACTCTGTCTCAAAAAGAAAACATTTTAAAAGGACCAAAGGGCAAAATCTTACCGCTACCACCATCATGGACGGGATAGACCATCATAAGCTGACCTACAGATCCTCACTAAAATGCCAAAACAGCTGACTTGGACCTCCCAAGGGACTTCCTCGTAAGTGACTCGGTGAAGATCCTCGCCGATCCAGCCTGTCCCAGTGAGGTTTCTGTTCTCTAGAATCAAATACTTTATAGCCAAATGATGCTCCTGCCCCAACCTGAGCCAGGAGCAAAGTGATTCCGTCTGGCAGCTAGAGAACGAGGTCCAGATGGGTCATCCAGGGTCCAGCCAAAGGCAAACAGCTCCAGGTCCAAAGGTTGAGATCATTGCTGAGAGCAGCCGCCCTCCTGGAGGGTGAGATGCACTGTCAGTGGGTGAGCGGGCAGTGCCCAGGGGGGCAGGTCAGCCCTATCTTGGGAGGGGGCCATGTCCTGAGTGGTTCTGATCCAGGAATGGCTTGTGACAACACAGCTGTGTTAGGCCATCCTGATCGCTGTCTTTAGCTGTTTAGGCCATCTGGGTGTCTTTAGTTGAGCTTTTGGACTTTGGGGGGAGGGGATACTGGGACTTGAACTCAGGACTTCACATTTGCCAGGCTGGTGCTGGAGGTTTTGGGTTTTTGTTGTGCTTTTTGGTGTGAGATGCTCCACAGGTGCTCTACGGGCAGCTATAGCCTCAGTTCCTTTCGGTGAGTTTCTTAATCACTGGACAGCTGTTTTTCTTTTATTTGTTGCTTGTTTCTGAGACAGGGTCTTGTTATGTAGTCCATGTTGGCTTTGGACTCACAGTGATCCTCCTGCTTCAGCCTCCCAAATGCTGGGATCATAGGTATGTGCCACCTTATGCTGGACAACTTTTTTTATTTCTTTTTTTTTTTTTTTCTTGGTGGTTTTTTTTTTTTGGACAACTTCCTAATTCCTGAGTATTTCCAAATTGTGTGGCAATCCCATTGTACATGAGCACACACTCGGGCATTCTGTTTTCTTTGAAGAATAACTTGTGTGCCACAGTGGGGGCTCTGGAATCTCCATCCCCCCCTCAGGCTGCATTCCTCGCCAGTGATGTTCCCACTTGGAGACACAGCCCCAAGGTGTTGGCCGCAGCTCTCTAACCTGGCTGCTTCCGCCAGGGTGGCCAGCACCCAGGCCTCACTGCTGAACCACGGGACCACCCCTCCACACCCACCCCCTGCCATGAACTTTCAGGGCTGGAACTCATGCCTGAGCGGGGACCTGCACCAACCCTGAGGGGGCCCTGCAGTGTGGCACCCCGCTTCTGTGTCCAGGAGCGTACGTGGCTTAAAGGGTCTGAAGGGCTGGTTTACTTTAAATGCATTCCTGCGGCTTCCTCCACACTTTCCGCCTGGAGTAGCGGGCTCCATCCCGCTCTGTTGATGGCTCACAACGCAGTGCTGTGTGGCAGGCTCCACGGCTGGGGTGTGTGTGTCCTGCCTGGCTATGAACCTCTGTAGTCAGGATCCTGCTTCTGATGATTTGAACCCCCTGTCCTCCCCCTGCACCATGCTCTTGAACTATAACAAGGAGCACTGCTGGAGACATTGTGTGGCATGAACAGAGGAGCTTGTAAATAAGCGGCACCTCCTCCCCAGGCCTGAAGAGCTTTGTGCCCAGGCATGCAAACGCCATGCGGGTGAAAAGTTGCCGGAGTTCAAAGCTGAGGTAGAAGAGCTCCTTGTTTGGCTAATTTGATAGACGAAGCATCTATGTATGATGGTTTTTGTTGTTGTTTGGAGTCAGGGTCTCCCTGTGCAGTTCAGGCTGACCTCGAACTCTAGGTGGTCTTCTTGCCTCTTGCCTGAGTATTGGGGATGCTGGGCATGATGGTGCACACCTGTAATCCCAGCACTCCGGAGGCCCAAGAGGAGGATCTCTGTGAGTTCAAGACCAGCCTGGGCTACACAGTGAGCTCAAGTCCAGCCTGAACTGCATGCTGAGACCCTGTCTCAAAAAAAAATTGCTGAGTAGTGGGGTTACAGACAGTGCCAGCATGCCCAGCAGCATCTAGATATTTTTTTGTTAGGGCTGCTAGACTCATAAAAGAGGTGGAAGGCAACATTGTGGTTGTTTTTTATTTTAAGGAAAGTATAAGCTGGGCATGGTGGCACACACAGCTCTGGGAAGCTGAGGCAGGAGGTGGGCAGGTTCCAGCCCAGCCAAGGCAATCCAGTGAGACCGTGTCTCAAAACAGAAATGACCTGGGGATGTAGCTCAGTGTGAAGGCCCAGGGTTCAATCCCCAGGGTCACAAAAACAAACCAACCAGACAAATAATGTAAAATTAACCAAGGTGCAAATTCTGCATCCCTGAAAGCCAAGGTGTTGTCCTTGGCCACCAGGGGGCGGAGCCTGCCCAGTCCTGGGTTTGAGGAACAGGCTGATGGCTTTGCTGGGCAGAGCCAGGAGTGACGCCCAGGCCAAGGTCCGATCTTTGCCTTGTCCCAGCCACTCTGGCCGGGGCGGGGCCTGTCTGTGGGTGCAGAGGCCACAGCGGCCGGGCGGGGCCGAGGTCGGAGGAAATTGCAGCCTGGGCAGGAGTGCTGTGCTGGCAGCCTCGCTCAGAGCCTGTGAGGCGGGCAGTGTCTGGCCATGACCTCAGGTTAGGGTGCCAGGTGGAGCTGGGCTGGCAAGGCCGAGGTGGGGAGAGTGCGGGCGTGGTAACCACAACACAGATGGGGCACAGCTGATGTTGAGAACAGCTAAGTTCATATCAAGACAGAAGCTCAACAGGCTCCTGCAGGAGAACCAACCCTAAGGGACCCCGGTGCCCTCCCCAGCACGCCCTCTGCAGACGCAGCTCCTCTCAAGATGGATCTTCCCCAAGGACTCACACTTCCTCCCTCCTCCCTTCACTCACTCCAGGCACCTTGGGGACAGATGAGGGTGCTGTGTCTCCATGGACTCTCAAGTCTAAAGCTGTTCTTTTAGTCTTCTTTTGGAGCTGGGGAGTGAACCCAGGCCCTTTGCACGGAGCTGCCTCCCAGATGTTTTCAGGTTTTACTTTGAGACAGGGTCTTGCTAAGATGCTCAGGCTGGGTTCTACTCAGTGAGCCTCCTGCCTCAGCCTTCCAGGGTGCTAGGCTTACTGGTGTGCACCACCATCCCCAGCTATACTTCTGTATCTTTATTCATGCTTTTCCCTTTGTGGAAAACTCCCAGCCCTCTCCACCCTTCTGATGTGAGCAGCCTTCAGTGACCTCCTCACAGACCTCACCAACCCTGAGGCGTCCCTTGTCTGCTCCTCAGGGAGGAAGGGACCTCATGGTTGTCATTGTCCACTTGGTTATGGTCCATGTGACTAGTAAGCCGTCCGGCCCAAGCAGGGGCTCAGCAGACAGTGACTGACAGGATGAACGAGGAGCTGTCACCCAGCTCTGCTGTGTCCCTGTCACTTGCACACCCCTTAACCTAGTGGCTGCCCCAGGCAGGGCTTTTGGGCTGCCAGGACAGAAAAGAAAACATCGCCTCTTTCAGCCACATGACGGTGGGCAGGAAGCACAGCAGGGACCCAGGAGTGTGACTTCAGGACCCTCTGTTCTCACAGTGCCTTCTCTTTGTTGCCTAAATCCCCAGCCCACAAACAGATGTTCCAAACCAGAAAGTGACCACTGTCTGCTCAGGACCCAGCCCCTTCCACTGGGCTGTCCCAGAACAGAGTCCCGCTCTGGCTCCAGCCTTAGACTCCAGCCCATGGTGCTGGCCAGCCTCCCTGGCCCTTGGTGGTGACCCAGGATGGTTGTGGCACCTACTCAAATGCACCAGTAAGTGTCAGGTGATGGCCACGAAGTGACTGAGAGAGGGACAGGGCCATCAAGAACCTGGGACCATGTCTGTTGTGAGTCTAGGCTCCCAAGGAGCTGTAGCTATGCTGCTCCACCTAATTCTTTTTTTCTTTTTGAAACTCACAATATAGCCCAGGCAGCTGCATGCATGCTTTTTAATGGCTGTGTACCAGTTTATTCTCCAGATGAGCTACAGAGGCTGCTTCTGGTTATTCATGAAATAGAAACGTGACTCTGAGGTCCAACAGGACTACTGCGACATTGCAGGGAAGGAAGTGCTGGTATTTTTCCTTTTGTGCTCCCGTTTGGCAGTGAACAGCCCCAGGTGTCACTCAGGTGTGGAGGACCGCCTGGCCTGTCCTTGAACAAAGAGCAGTCACCTCCACTTTGGGTGAACCTGACCCTATCTCCAGGTACTGATATGCAGAGCTGGCTGAGCCATTTCCGTTTCCCTTCTGTTGGCTCTAAGCAATGGAAATAGTGCTGGCTGAGGTGCTGATGCGTAATCTTTGAAGCTAGGGGACAGCAACTGGGTTTGAACCTTGAGATAATGGGAAGAAAAGTTAGCACAACAGAGCTAAAGCCATGGGCCCCCAAAACATTAAATGCTGCCTGAGCTGTGTTACGCAGACTGGTCTTTGGGCACATCTTTCTCTCTCATATTGCAGAGGTGCTTTCAGGCCTCCTAGCCGGCCCTGCTCACAGCGCTCACGTATTTCCTGCCTTTCTCTCAGTCACTCATCCTCAAACCCCACTCCTCAATAAAACCCAGCTTAGGCCCTGTGTCAAGGCCTTTGTTTTGATGAAACTTCATCCTGGCCAGACTTAGGCCCCCCCTTGACTCCCCATAACTATGAACATGTCTTAGTGTTTTTATTCTCACCATGGGTTACACTAGAAGTGGTCGGTTGGGATTAACCCACTAGAATTCCAGTAATTTTTCCATGGAATTACAAATATAAACCTCCCAGACCGTCTTGAGGACCGGGAAGGCTCTCTATATTAGGAGGGCTGGGCAGATGCACAAGGCCGAGGTGCACAGATGCAGGCGTGTGCATGCGTGTGCCCGCAGGAGGCCCCCGGGTGGGGCAGCGTCTGCCCGCCCGCCCCTGACTCACACTCAGGCAGGTGGAGGCAGAAGGCCTGGAAACTCCAGGCTGAGCGAGCTCAGAGCAATCCCCCCTCCTCGGGCAGCTTCCGGAGCACCCCGCCGACTCCGGGAAGGGCTTGTGACTTAACTGTGCAGAGCCCAAGTGAGACAGAGTTGTTCGGAGACACCAGGAGGAGTGTAGTTTGGGGCCTTTCTTCCTCCTCAGAGGCCCCGCACTTCGATCTCTCCCACCGAGCAAGCGCGCCAGCACACATCCCAGAGAGAACTGGTTGCTGCTAAGGGCCTCTTTCAGCAATTTTTCTTCTGTTCAGTGGCTTTTTTTTCTTTTGTCCCTTTGCACACAAGGAGATAGGGTGACGACACGTAGTCCAGGCAGGCCTCAGACTCATGATCCTTCTGTATGCGTCTCGTAAGCGTTGGGATTAGGAGTGCGCCCCACCACACAGACTTTCGTTTCCTTTTTTGTCCTTTTTTTTAAAAAAAAATTTTGTTTGTTTTTGAGATACGATCTCGCTGGTAGTTTGGGCTGGCCTTGAACTCACTGCAGTCCTCCTGCCTCGGCCTCCCAAGTGCTGGAATTACAGGGATGTGTCACCATGGCCAGCTTTAACTCTTTTTCAAAACGAAAATGGAAAAAACCTAAAAAGGGGGCTGGGGATTTAGCTCAGCGGCATAAGTGCCTGCCTTGCAAGCAGGCAGTTGTGAGTTCGATCCCTGGTATGGGTAAAAACGAAAAAGACAAAAAAAAAAAAAAAAAACCAAAACCCTAAAAAGGTTTTTTTCTGATTGTAAAGGAAATGTTCTGTCTTTATAAAATAGAATGTCAATAATATAATAATACAAAGCATAAAAAGCGTTTGGAGGTGAAGTTCAGCACTGGGGTCTTTACCCAGCATGCACAGGGCCGTGATCTCCATCCCTACCCCTAAAACAGGAAAAGTAGGTCACCCACAGGGAGTCCCTGGAGTCGCCAGCCTGGCAGCCTGGCGTGGGACCTGGCAGACACTCCAGGCACTCACACAACATGGCATGTAGTCACAAAGTGACCTGCGTGAGGCTCTACCCTGCACCCTCCCCCTGGGACCTCCAGGAGCTCTGTCCTTTTCCTTCTCCTGCTGCAAGATCTACAGGCCACAGAAAGCCATGGCGGGGACTTAATAAGCCTTTAATGAGCTTAATAAAGACACCTAAGTGGCGTTATGATTTTAGCAATTTGGTCATGGAGCATTGCATCCTCCACGCAGCGGGAATTTGCACACTGTCTTCACAGCCCTGCTTGGTCGGACCAGTTCGGCTCTGGCCCTGGGTTTTCCCTCGTCCCAGGAGCAGGTTCGTCATCTCTGTCACCTCACCTGAAGTTGAGGATGGGAACAGCTGGATAGAGTCCTAGATGCTATGGGCCAAGTGCTATGCACTCAGGTACATGCACACATTGCTGGGACTCCATAACAAAAGAATAGGAAAGAAATTAAAATTTCTAGACCTAGGAAGGGGGCGAGAATTTTGGAGTTTCCTGGACAACACTTACACTGTTGGGCCTGTGTAGCAACAGACCCAACAGAATTCACAGATTCCACCCAAAGTGCTGAGGCCTGGATGGTTGTGTCTGGACTGAGCATGCAGAGACATTGTTCCCTAAAGGACATGGCAGAACGGCTCTGCATGCTGCTTTACATGAATGGGGCACTGAAGTCATCCAGGATGATCTGCAGTGTGCAGAAGACATGCACGGGCTGTGTGAAAACCCTGTGCCATGCCACATGCGGAACCTTCTGAAGACTCTGCTGCTCATGGGCATCCGGACCCCATCCCTCCTTGGATACTGAAGAAGACCTATAACTGAGATTGCACCAAAAATTCAGACCAAAACCAGACCAGGTGGTGTGTACCAGTGTCCCAGCATGCTGGGAGGCTGAGGCAGGAGGATCACCAGGCTGAGGTGGCCAACTTAGGGAGGACTTCTCTTCAAATAAGGGGCTGAGGGTGAGTGGTAAAGCTTCGTTCAGTCTCCACTATTGGAAGAGAAAAAATTAGAGCCTAAAACAAACAAAAACAGCTCAGAGGTCAAACTAATAGCCCTATGTGCAGTAATTCTAAATATTATCCAGGTCGATAAAGGATACAATGGGATGATGGTGTCATATGTGGACTATCTCTAAAGGCACTGCCGTGTCCATCTCGGGATCCTGGAATGTGCTTCCTAAAATCTGAGTTCTAAACCAGGCTTGGTGGCCCATGCCCGTGATCCCAGCACTCAGGAGGCTGAGGCAGGAGGATCACCATGAATTTGAGGCCAATGTGGGCTACATAGTGAGTTCAAGCCCAAGATGAGCTACATAGGGAGACCTTGTCTCAAAAAAAAAAAAAATCCAAATAAAACACACAACATCAAACCAAGTTCTACTGGTTCCAATTTCATGAGCCATATGACCTTGGGCAAGTGCCCTAATCCTCTGCAACCTGTTTTCTCCTCTGTGAATTGAGGCTTATGATCCTGCCCAACCTGTCCAACAGAGTTACCCTGAGGTGCAGACCAGGTGCCACACGTGAAAGTGGTTTGGAAATATACTGAACCTGGCACACCTGGCACCAGGAGGCTTCAGGCCACTGCCCAGGGCTGGGGTGAGGGCAGCTGACCAAAGTGACCTCCCAGGCAGATGGGGGAGGGCCCTAACCCTGCTCTCAGTGCCAGAGATCAAAGAAGAAAAGACAGAAGTAGGGCTGGGCATGGTGGCCCATGTCTGTCACCCCAGCACTTTGGAAGGCTGAGGCAGGAGGATTGCAAGTTCCTGTCCAACCTGGACATCCTAACAACTTGGCCAGATTCTGTTTCAAAATTAAAAAGAATAAAAGGGCTGGGGATGTGCAAAGGGCCTGGGGTTAGTACCCAGTCCTACAAAAGACAGCAAAATGAAAAGAAATAAAAGAACTGAGTGCGGGGCTGGGGATTTAGCTCAGTGGCATAAGCGCCTGCCTTATAAGCAGGCAGTCGTGAGTTCGATCCCTGGTACCGATAAAAAGCGAAAAAGACCAAAAAAAAAAAAAAAAGAACTGAGTGCAAGCGAGGTGTGCTCTAAACACAATGAAACAGGTCTCTGCATAAAAGGACGAGGTGGGGACTGGCTTGAGGACAGTCAGAGCAGGCTGCTGTCCAGCCGTGACACCTGAGAACCAGCCCTGAGGGACAAGGACAGCTGTGTAAGGCCCGGGGCACGGAGTGTCCAAGACAAGGGAACAGTCAGGGCAGAAGCCCCAGGAAGAAGCTGGTGGCTGGGAGCCGAGGGGTGAGAAAGGGGCAGGGCGGGCAGCACAATGGACAGATAGTGGGTCGGGTCTGCTCCTCAGAGCTCTGTCAGAAGCCGTACCAGGGCCCTGGAGAAGTTCAAGGGCATTCACTAGGAGCCGCACAGCAGGGAAACTGAGGCACAGGGAACAAGTGGCCTGCCCAGAGCACCCAGCTGCTCTGTTCCTGGCTGCCATCGGGCCAGGTCTCTAGTGCATCCTCTGCTTCCAAGGCTGATGTCCTCAGGGGAGCAGGAAGAGGCCTGCACCATCACCCCAGAGCCCCAGGACTTCCTGCTGCAGCCCCTGACACCCATTCTGGGCTCCAGCCCTGGGAGTCCTGACCCTCTACTGGCCAGGGAACTAGGGTCAGCTCTGTGAGCCCAGGCCGCCTGGGGCAGCCCGGGAGCAGGAAGTTGGTCCGCGGCCAGCCAGAGGCTCAGCACCTGCACCTGCAGCCTTTGTTCGTTTTCCTCCTGTGAACTTTCCCAGCACCTGGGCCAGCTAGGGGCTCCCACGGGATCTGGTTCTCCTGCTCCAGCCAGCAGCCAACTGTGACACTGCAGGAGGGCTCCTGACAGAATCATCACAGAAACAATGTCCTGGGCCACTCGGGAAACACAGAAATGCAGGCAGCCCCAGAGCCTCATCACCCCATTTCACAGAGGGGAAGCTGAGGCACTGATGTAAGGCAACCTGTTTATGGCCACACATGTAAGACATGAAGATCCTGTGGCTTTGGAACCAACAGGTCCTGCTCCCTCTGGCCTCTGTACCTCCTTGGGTAAGGCACCTATTTACTATTATTTAAATTTTTATTAGGCCATGTTTGCGGTAGGTAGATTACATTCATCATGGGAAGCTGACACAGATAAGAGACACATCTTGATTGTTCTTGTGTCCCCTTTCACCCGTCCTCCCCCTTAGGTGAGGCTTTTGAATTTCTTCTGATTCAGACTTTGGAAGGCAGCCTTGAAGACTCAGTGATTTGGCCTGGAGCCGTAGCTCAATGGCACAGGCCAGATCAGGCTGCACAAAGTCCAGGGTTCCTTCCCCGGAATAACAGGACAGAGCAAAACCAGGGAAAAAAAAACAGGAGGAAAAAAGCCAGAGAGTAAATCAGATCTTGTGAGGTACCGAGGATACAGCTCAGCAGCATAAGCGCCTGTCTGGCAAGCACAAGGTCCTGAGTTCGATCCTTGGTACCAAAAAAGAATACATAAATAAATAATGATCACTAAATCAGATCTTGTGAAGCACATCTGTAATCCCAACACTCGGGGAGTCTGAGGCAAAAAGATTACAAATTCAAGCCCAGCCCGGGCAATTTAGTGATTTAAATCTGTCTCAAAATAAAAATAAAACTGGATGTTGTATCCAATTCCTATAATCCCGGCACTCAGGAGGCCGAGGCAGGAGGATTGCCATGAGGTTGAGGCCAATGTGGGCTACACAGACAGTTCAAGGCCAGCCTAAACTACACTGTGAGACCCTGTCTCAAAAACACAAAACCAAATAAATAGCTAGGAACACTGTTCAGGCCCTAGGTTTGATCCTTAGTATAAAAAAAAATAAATAAAAACAAAAAGCCATAGATCAAATGATTTGACACAGGGAAAGCTTTTATGCACCATGTAACTGGCAACAGTATCTCTTCTGATTTGCCACAGCTCTGTGACCTGGGCGCGGTACCAACACAGCTGGCATAATAATATTACCTAAGAGGGCTGACGAGAGCCTGAAGCCCTGTCACCTCCTGTGAGGAGGCCACTCTTCTGACATTACAGATGGCTAAGTCGGGTAGAAATATTCCAGGCAGTTACTGTGATCTCCAGTATTGTGTATTGTAATCCAAGTATTGTAATCCCTTTCCAATCCAAAAAGCTATATTTGTAATCCCAGTGAGACGTTATTGGAATCCCAGCAAGTTCATTTCAACCTACCACCCCCAAAGCAACCACGGCCAGAGTGAAGACACTGAGACATATTCAAAGCTCAGGGAGCCACGGAGTCCTCAGCCCGGTCCCCATGAGGATGTGTGGACAGAGGCCTCTGATCCAAGGCCTCTCCCAGAATTTATTATCTTGTGAAGAAGCAGGTGGCTTCGAGGATGAGTGACAGTGAGGATGGCGGGAATTACGTGAGAAACTTGAGCTGGCTGGCCCGGTGGGTAGAAAAGCACCTTTGTAAACTGCAGGGAGAATGAGAAGGATCAATCTGCACAATACAACTAGGTTGGCAACTGAATTGTTTTTGGAGGCTGTTGCTTTAGTTGTTGATATGTAAACTTTTCTGCCCTGGCGACTCCTGGCCCCTTTATTCTGAGGCTCATACACAGTTGACATCCCTGGAACTGACTGCTCTGCCATCCACTCTTTTATAGCAAGCACAGTGGGAGGAAACAGGAGACTGTCTGATGGCGTTAGAGATGACACACCAGTACCTGCTAGCCTTACCCGCAATGCTTAGAGCCAGTTGAAGACAGAAGGAAATACCATAGCGGCTCTGTACATGTCAGCGTATGGAAATAAACCTCCATCTAATCAGTGTGGCAGCAATTGTTCTGCATTCAAGGCGAGACGCTCAAATAGTCTCCTACAGGCAGTCAGACAGGGCTGGGCCCTGGAGGGAGTCGCCATGCAAGGCCAGGCCTCCAGATAAAGACCAATGACCAGCCCCACCGCCTCCCCAGACAATAAACAATATACTATAATTGGTGTCACCTGATCCAGTAAAGTCTGGCTAGACTTCAGTCACCCAGGTGGGTGACCAGAACCTCTCAATCCATCTCTTCCAAAAAAGGTCCTGTTCTTTCCATGTGTCCTTGCTATATGACCCACTTCCCCACTGGATCAACCTCACCTGTGCAGGAGAGCTTGTAACCTCATTGGCTGACATGGTTTTGTCCCATGTTGTACCCACCTTGTGATTTTGCTCTATGAAACTCCCGTTGAGCTGTGGGCTCCTTGGCAACCCTCTCAGGCCCTCTCTCAGGGGCTATATCTCTCTCCCAATAAAAAGTTGTCGCCCCTGTTGTTCCTCAGAATTCATTCTTCAGTTTTGGGAAACATAAACTCAGGGTATCAGACATCTAGCAGGTTGGGAGTTAAACACTTTCTGTTAAATCAGAGAGCCTAGATCACCAACGCCGCTCTGTCACCTCTAAAGAGGAAGAAAGCCCAAGACCCCGCTGGCTCCCAGATGACTCCCTGGGAGACACGCCAGGTTTTCTTCATGTTTCTTTGGCCAACACAAGTCACAAGGTTACACCTAATGTCGAGAGTGTTGGACCAGGGGTGGGGTGCGTGCCTGTAATCCCAGCTCTCGGGAGACACAGGCAGGAGGATTGTCTCAAATTCAAGAACAGCCTCAGCTACGTAGTGGTAGTGGGTCATGTCTCAAAAAACAAAAAAACAAACAAGGGAGGAAAAAAAGAGTGTTGGGACCCAGGCAGAGGATTTAGCTCAGTGGCACAGCACCTGTCTGGCAAGCGCAAAGTCCTGAGTTCAATTCCCAGTACCAAAAAATCAATGTTAGGGCTTAGAAAACAACACCTGGGGCTGGGGATTTAGCTCAGTGGCATAAGCGCCTGCCTTACAAGTGTGTGGTCGTGAGTTCGATCCTCAGTACCGATAAAAAAGAAAAAGACAAAAAAAAAAAAAAAAGAAAGAAAGAAAGAAAGAAAGAAAGAAAGAAAACAATACCCAGAGTTTGGCACTTTGACTTACTGAGTGCTCTGCACTACAGAAAGGGTCTTAGGACCAAAGTCCCTCTGATGGGCATGGTAGCATACACCTGTGATCCCAGCACGCAGGAGACTGAGACAGGACTGAGGCCAGCCTGAACTACAAGGTGAGACTGCCTCAAAACAAACAAGAATCAAGGTCCCTCTGACCCCCTCCAACACACACAGGCATGCATGTGTGCACACACGTACCCACATACTTCCCTTCCAAACTCAAGCAGGACCTTTCTCAGACACTCGACTACCGAAGGCCAATCTATGAGAAGATTAACTTCCAGGAAAGAAGATCAGAGTGGACTGCATACCTAGGTACAAAGTGGACTTTGTCCCAGCCCATTGTCCTTCCCCATGCCTAGTCACTCCCTTTGAGAGTAAAAATCATTTACTCGGCCTTGAAATTGCCCCAGGAAGAGCAGATCCGCAGCTCGCTGGAATAAACCTGTGTGCGTCATACCTGTAAATCTGTCGCTGGTCCGTTTCTCCCTGCAGACTCCATTGTGGGAGCCTCCTAGAATACAGGGGACCATCTTACAGGGTAGGCATTTGCCCCCAAGGACTTGGAGTAGAGAGCTGGGAAGCTTGGGTCCCACCCCTCCCCACCCCGCCCCCTCCCCTCCTCTCCGCAGGTGCAGGGGAGAGCACAGGTTACAGCTGTCTCTAACATTCTTTTATTTTCATTGACAACAGTTTTACAATAATTTAAACATATACTACAGGTTTTACAGACAGATGTGGGTTCGAATCCTAAGTAGGTTACTCACCAGCTGTGTCCCTCTTGGACATGTGCCTTATCTTTTCCAGGGCTCAGTGTTCCCATCTCTATAGTGGTCACCTTCCCCCTTATCCATCCAAGGCTTCTCATCCCATCATTCCAGCGACTTGTGATCATCAGGAAAATAGTAAATGCAGCTGCACGTAGTTACTCATGCTTATAATCCCAGCACTCTGCGGGGCTGAGGCAAGGGGATTACAGCAAATTCAAGGCCAATTTGGGCTACCTAGAGTTCAAGGCCAGCCTGAACTACCTAGTAAGAACTTGTCTCAATCAAGCCAGACCAAACCAAACCAAACCAAACCAAAGGCCCTGTTGAGCTGAAAAGATAGCTCAGTACTGGGACACTCACCTGCATGTGTGAGGCCCTGAGTTAGAGCCCCAGAACCGAGAGGCCAATAAACTTCTGTATGAAGGGGTAAAAACAGAACCTGTCCATCCACAGATCAGGGTTCCCTAAGTCAACATCTGGACCCATGCCTCTGAATTTAAAACCAGCCTGAACTACTGCTGGTTTTCTTTGTTTGTTTGTTTGAAACAAAGTCCGGCCATGTAATTCAGGCTGGCTTTGAACTATGTAGCCCAGGCTGACCTACAACTTGCAGCAATCCTCCTGCCTCAGCCTCCCAAGTGCACCACTAAGCCTGGCCTTGTCTGTCTTTTTAAACTGAGAGAGCCGGGATTGACACATTCCCATTGGCTGAATCACTGTGCCACATGCATGACTGTCCCATGGTGGTAAGGGACAGTCCCAATGGGCGGCACTGAGACAGGAGATTAGGACGTGGAAAAACTGACTGGGGAAATAGATATGACCTCTGAATGGCAATAAATTTCTGAGGTACAAACAAGGTCTATTCCGGGACAAAGTGTAATTCATTCATAATCTGACAAAGTCTAAGGTACTCACTATATAGGTTCACAACTCCAGTGTCTGTAAGTCAGGGACTTATGCTACAAAATCCCAGGACCAGGCATACAGCTTTCCCAGAGCCCTGCAGGTGGACGTCTCCTGAGAACCTGAGCTTATTTTCCATAGGACTGCCTGGACAGGCCACCTGAGTCTCTCTCTCTCTCTCTCTCTCTCTCTCTCTCTCTCTCTCTCTCTCTCATCTCTCTTGGTCTGGGTTTGGGTTTGTAAGACACAGTTTCACTATATAATTCAGGATGAACTTGAACTCACTGTGTAGCCCAGGCTGGCCTCAAACTTGTAGTGATGCTTCTGCCTCAGCTTCCCTTGTGCTGAGATTAAGGTTCGCACCATCACACCCCGCCACTTTGAGTTTTTGCCACCGTATTCTCTCTTGCATGGCAGCCTGCCCTCTTGATCTAGAGTATATTTCTTTTCCTGTTTTTACTTGGGCAAACTCGCTCTGCAGAGCCTGGTTCTTTTCCTTCATTTAATAAAATGTTACTACCATTTGCATTTGTCCTAACCAGTTCTTCAGTCAGGACAGAGAGAACTGGAAATCACCCCCAGAAGGAGATTCCAGCACCCTAAAACCTGGTGACACTACAAGCTGTCTGAGGGGGGACAGTCAGACATGCACTGCCCCATTATGAATGTGTTAAGGGCCTGGCCCGCCCTGCTGGCAGGACCCACTTTCATGGATGCTCAAGTGCCCAGGCTCCGGAGGCTCACAGTGCCAGCCTGGGCTTGCAGCCTGGCTTTCCTGATCTGGGTCCAGATGTTCTGTACTCAAGTGCCAAGCTGCCCAATCAGAGGTTCCTCTCCAGCCTGACAGCGTGACGACCGCTAAACCAGATAGAAAAACTGTGGGCAGTCAGGGCTGGGCTCTCAGAGAAGTTGTGCAGAAGATAAGAACACACGTAGCTGTGTCTGGAGGCCAGGCCTCAAGATAAAGACGAATGACTACATGTACGTGCCTCTGGAGGGATAAACAGTAATGATCAATATTCTAAAACAAGGCACCAGTCACCGGGTGAGGGATCAGGACCTCCCGACCCATTCCTTCCTGGAAAGTTCTTTGTTCTTCCTGTGTGCCTCTGGCTACATGACCCGTGTCTGCTCTGGATCACTGTTACCTAAGCAGCTCTACATGTAACCTTACTGGTTGCCATAGATTTGCTGAATGTTGTACTCACCTTGTGATTTTGCTCTATGAAACTCCCTTCGAGCTGTGGGCTCCTCAGCTACCTTCTCAGGCCCCCCCAGGGGCTGTATCTCTGTCCCTCAGTAAAATTTCCTCTCTTAGGGGCTGGGGATTTAGCTCAGCGGCATAAGCGCCTGCCTTGTAAGCAGGCAGTCGTGAGTTCGATCCCTGGTACCGATAAAAACGAAAAAGACAAAAAAAAAAAAAAAAAAAAAAAAAATTTCCTCTCTTAACCTCTGTGGTTCTTCTGAATTCCTTCTTGGATTTTGGAAAGCTTGGACCCAGTGTACCCGACACCTGGCAGGTCGGGAGTTACATCTGTTTCCCTGTATCATCTGGAGGGCCTGGATCAGCAGGCTCAGAATTCAGTCCCTTTGGCAGACGCTGTGTGGTGTCCACAGGAAGTCACCAGCCCTGCCAAACAGTTGGTGTGCGCGCCTGGAGTTTGTTGGTGGCCTGGGGACTCTGGCTGGGAATCGGAGAGCCACAGCTCTGGTCTTCATGGGGCTGAGGGGCTGCTCCTTGGCCAGGCATCTGGCTGGGCGCCTGCGGGAACCAGCGGAGAGCTGCCCACGAGGGCTGGCTGGGTTCCGGGAACTTGTTCTTTCCATTGACACAGTCACAGGCTGTCTGTTGAGGTTCTGGGAACAGCTGACCTTTTGCAGGGCATCCCAGAGCCACCAGGGAGAGGAGAGAGGTGCTTGCTGCTTTCTGTAAATGGTTTAACCCTTTCCAGAAACAAAACTCACAAGAACAAGAGAGAGAGCAGAGAGAGGAAGAGAAAAAGAGGGAGGGAGAGAAAATATGGAGCGCAGGTCTTTTTGTTTTTACTTTTTTTTTTTTTTTTTTTTGTATCTAGGGTTGAACTCATGACCTGGTGCTTGCCAGGAAGGTGCTACGCCGCTGAGCTATATCTTCAGCCCAGGTTTGCCTTTTTGAGACAAGTTCTCGCTATGTAGTTCAGGCAGGGCTCAAACTCATTATATAGCTTAGGTTGGCCTTGAACTCACATTGATCCTCCTGCCTCAGCCTCCCACGTATTGAGATTACAGGCCTGCACCACTATGCCCAGCCTAGAGGACAATTTCTAAAGTACATTTGCCATCCCAGCATCTGGGAGGCTGAGGCAGGAGGATCACCTCAAAAAATTTGACAAGGGCCAGGGATTGGCTCAATAGCACAAGTGCCTGCCTGGCAAGTGCAAGGTTGATCCTTGGTTTAAAAAAAAAAAAATTGAGGAAAAGTGCTGGGGATGTAGTGCACATTCTCGGTGCACATTCTCTATTCCCTGGCTCAGTAGAGAGAGACAGAGAGAGAAAGGGAGAGGAGGAGGAGGAGGTCAGTTTCTCAGGAACCAGACAGATCTGTTTGGCCTGTTGTATTGCTGGAGAGATAGAGCCAGGCAGGGAGGGGCAGGAGAGAAGCTGCGGCTGCTTCTCTCTCTCTGTCTCTCTGTCTCTCTCTCTCTCATTCTCTCTCTCTCCCTCCCTCCCTGGGTCTCTCAGCCCAGAGGCTCAGGAAGGGTGGGTGGAAGGTGGCCTAGGGCTGGCAAGGACCTCAGGAAGGACGGGGACAGGGGAGCTAGAGTATCTGCTCTTCTGAGTGATGGAGCCCTCGCAGAGCCCCTTCCTCATCCGGCAGATGTTTATAGGTGCTGGTGACACAGTGTCGGGACAACCTGGACAGACAGGGCCCATGCCTCACGCTCTGAGCGCTCTGTGTCACATGCAGGTGCTAAGGAATGAGACGTGGCTTCCCTGCACCTCTGGATTCCTTGGCTGGACTATGCATTACACTGAACAGGAGAACACAGGGCCTGGGAGTGCAGCTCAGTGGACAGCCCCGTTCAGTCCCCAGCACCTCTGAGTGGGGTAGATGCTGGGCCTCTGGGGCTGGCGGGTACATGAGTTGTGGGGCGTGAGGGGAGGCAGTGCAGTGAATGAGGTTTGTCCTGAAACACGGGTGATACACGTGTCCCAGCACCCTTGGAAGACTGGGTGACAATCAGCCTGGGCCTGGTGTCCAGCAATGCTTCCTTGGTTGATTAGGCTCCTGGGGAGGGGATCCAGACAATTAAATTCCTTTTGAGGGTACTTTGGACAGAAAAGGGAGCCCAGAAAAAGCTTCTTCTGTTTTTGCTGATCCCCAAGCACCCTGCACTTACGGTACCCCGCTACCGGAACGGTGCTTTTCAGGGCCCTTTCCCAAACTCTTTCAGCAGCTGAATGCGGCAAGAGAGCTTCAGCTAGGAAATCAGGTGCTTTCCTGATATTTCCTTAAGCAGAGTTTAAAACCCTGCTGATCTAGGAGGTAGGGTGTGCCAAAACTGGCCAGAAAATAAACAGCACCTGCCAACTACGAGATCCCAAGACAGTGCCACAAAATTCTCGGGACCCGTAAGTGGAAGTTCTCAAGAGCTCCCAAGAGGGTGGACAGCATGAGACCAGATACCACGAGGAGCCCGCTGTTACGACTCCTCACAATAGCCTGCTCTGCATGATGCAGAGTGTGATTTTATTTTTGCTGTTTTGTTTTGTTTTTAGAGATACAGTCTCACTATGTAACCTAGTTTGCTCTTAAACTCACAGCAATCCTCCTGCTTCAGCCTACTGAGTGCTGGGATTACAGATCAACACCACACCTGGCTATCCTGCACCTTATTTATTTATTTATTTGGCCTTTTGTGAGGCAGGGTTTCACTGTATGGTTCAGCTGGCCTTGAACTCACTTTGTATCCCAGGCTGGCCTTGAATTCACAGCGCTCCTCTTGCCTTCTGAGTGCTGGAATTACAGGTGTGTGCCCCCACACCTGGCTTCCTGTACTTTTTTAAAGTGGAGAAGCTGATTCATATTTGAAAGCTTGGGTGAGAGAGCAGCCAAGAGGGAAGGAGTTGGGGACAAAGTCCAGGCAGTTCCTGGGGGTTGCTACTAACCTCAGCCTTGAGCAGGCTAGAATCACACAGGTGCCCCACTGCCCTGCAGCCAGAAAGAAGGCTGACAGAAGGGCTCTGCTCGGGGCCTGTCAGAGTGCTGCAGGGACCTTTTAGCAGTGTCCGCTGGGCAGAAATGGCTTCAGGGTTAGGTTTTAGGAGTGTAAGGGTAAAGAGAACTTTCCGAAGGTTGGAGAAATCACACCTATGAACTAACAGGTATCAAGGGACAGGGTGCAGGCCACGGCGTCAAACTTCAGCTCCCAAAAAGCAAATAAAATAAAAGACCCACTAACATCAGACAGGACAGGAAAAAAGATTTATAAATTAATTATGTGGATGGGAGCATCACAAGAAAAAAGGAGTACCTTACAATCTAGTGAGAAAACTGATTTTCAGAACCGAGGACTGAAACCAGGGCCTTCGTACTGAACTGCCTTCCCAGCCCTTTTTTTATTCATTGTTTTGAAATAGAGTTACCCAGGTTGGGCTTCAACCAGGAATCTTCCTGCCTCAGCTTCCTGGAACACTAGGATTATAGGCATTCACTGTTATGACCATATGAAATTTAAAGCTCCTATGCTCTCTTTACTGAGGAGAGTTGGAGATAGAGGTAGGCCTCTTAGGGGACAGGAAATGATTTTTGGAGGACAGGTGCTATAACCTGAGGCAAAGTCCCTCTGGCTGTCGTGTGCAGCTCTGGTCCTCTTTTCTGTGACATACATGAGTCACTCTCCAAGTGACCTGGTTCTGGGGTCAGGCTCAACCCAGTTATTCCTGAAGGACACAGTCTTGGGGGGAGGTGAGGGAAACTCAGAGAAAGTCTCTCTCTGCACTTTAGGGGAGAAGGGAACAGAGAGGTAGGTAGATGGGGACCGAGAAAGGTCATTAGACCATGGTTCTCTTAAGGTCCAGAGTGTTTGGCAGGCCAAAGCACTATGCTCCGGGATTTTGTTTTCTGAGGTCAAACAGGTGCTACTTTATGTAAATATGTCCTTGCAAGCTGGGTGTGGTGGTGCATGCCTGGAATCTCAACATTTGAGAGGCTGAGGCAGAAGGATCACTGTGAATCTGAGACCAGCCTGGGCTACATAGTGAGTTTAAGGCCAGTCTGAACTACATAGCGAGACCCAGCTCAAAAAAATAAAATAAAATAAAAAGCCCTGGTATGGAGCAGAGTGGCAGCGCACATGCTTAGATGTGTAAGACCCTGGTCTGATCCCCAGCACACACACAAAGCCTGGATTCTAATTTGTGTGTGCAGACATCTAACTGCACTCTTCCTAACCCACCCATCCGAACCTGGACCACCAGATGGTCCATGAAGGCAATGCAGGCACTCTCCATGCAAGCAGGAACAGAGGGAGTCCCCTCTGATGGTGTCTGTTCAGCTTGGGGACAGTGGGAGGTGCTGGCTGTGGACAAGACAGCAGGGTGCTGGGGCAGCTGAGGTGCTGACCCTGCACCTTCAGCCCCAAGGGCCGGCTCAGCCACTGCCGCTGCCCAGAGAGGTGGAAGGAGGTGGTCCCAAAGTGTCCCCAGCTGGCCTAGACTGAAGCAGAGGGAGAGGATGGAGACAGGGGCAGGAGGGACTGGCCTAGAGGAGGCAGAGAGGCCTGGGATCTGGAGACGCCCTGGGGTTCACGGAAGGTCATGTGCAACACACTTCCTGGAAATGGGGGAAAGAGACCTGGTGAGAGCCAAGGCCCAAGTCTGGGATCTAGTGATAGGAGCGCCCGTGGGTGTAACCTGAGGTTTGGTTGAGTTGATATTAGGGATGTGACAAGTGACAAGCCAGCTGCATGGAAGTCAGTCAGGACAGTGACAGGAGCTGTGGTGGACATGGACCAGCAGCCATGTGCAGTCTCCAGGGAAGCACAGGCATGGATGGTGTTAGCAGCTGCGGGCACCAGGGATTTCACCTGGGGAGGGGACCTACAGGGCATGAGCTCCTGTGACCAGTTTGTGGACCGAGCCTTGGGAAGCAATGCTGGAAGCTAGGAAGCCTGGGATCTGGAGGAGGTCAGAAGGTAGAAAGAAAGTCCCCAGGTTTAAGGCTTCTCAGAGCAGGGTGGATTCTCTGCCAGCCAGGGCTGTCTGCCTCACTACTGGCATGCATTACATGTACAGGTTATTAGTCTCTGAATCCCGCTCAGAGTCAAGCAACCCTGCTGTCTTACCCAGGTTCCTGGTGCATCTGAGAGATGCCCACATTTCTGTCATGTGTTGAGAAAGACCTCCCTCTGCCCTCTCTCTGTCCCATTACAGGAACTGAATCTAGGGCCTCTGCACTGAGCGATATTCCCAGCTCTTTTTAAACTGTTAAACTGTTTATTTTGAGACAGGGTCTTGCTAAATCACTGTGTTTTCCAGGCTGGGCTTCAACTTGCAACCATCCTGCCTCAGCCTCCCAAATCATGCACCACCATGCAAGTGCTTCACTTTATAAATAAATAAATAAATAAATAAAACTGAATCCCTAAAGACTTAACTGTAACTGCAAAACTATGAAATATATTTAGAATGCTATAAAATGTTGAAGACTATTTTAGTGATCTCAGGGTTTTTTTTTTTTTTTTTTTTTGGTTTTGTTTTTTTACATGGGGCCTCACTACGTACTTCAGGCTGGCCTTGAACTCATTATGTATCCCAGGTTGGCCTCAAAACAGCCTCTGGCCTCTCCCTCCCAAGTGCTGGGATTACGAGTGTGTGTGCCACCAGATCGAGCAGGGGTGGATTTGTTAAACAAAAACTTACAATCTCAAACTATAAGCCAAACAAAAAAACAGTCATTTTGATTCATCAGAATAAAGACTTCAAGCCGGGCATGGTGGCACATGTCTGTAATCCTAGCATTTAGGAAGACTGAAGTAGGATGATGTTGAGTTTCAGACCAGCCTGGACAACATAGCAATTTGAGATCTGTCTCAAAGTGAACAAAAAAAGGGCTGGGGATGTCACTCAGTGGAAAGGCCCTGAGTTCAGGCTCAGATGAAGAAAAACAGATGAGGAAGATAAATAGGGGATTTCAGAAGGGGAAATTTAAAAGCTACCAAACAGGAGAAATAGGCTTGAGGGTTGTTATGGTTTGTGTCTGGATGTCCCCCTCAAACCTCTTGCAGTCATGGAGGCTGGCTTCTGGAGACTGTGATTGATTCGTGGTCTGACGCTGGGGTTATGGATGTGAATACTGTACCCAAGTGGGTGTGGCCTACATATAAAATAAGGGGCAGAAAGAGTCTTCTGTCTATGCTCCTCCCTTTTTGCTCTTGTAGTTTTTGCTGTCTTCTGCCACCATGAACTGTTGCCCTCTACCATGTGCCACTCTGCTTTGGAGCCAGCCAAGTGTGGACTGAAATCTCCACAAACTGTGAGCTAGATAAACCTTTTCTTTCTTAACCTTGAGTGTTGGATGTTTTGTCTCAGCAGTGAGAGAAAAATAGCCAACACAGAATTTGGCACCAGAGAAGTGTGTTGTTGTGATTATACCTGATCACGTGATTCAAGAGCCTTTGAGCATGGCTTGTGGAAAGAGTTTGGGAAGGTTCAGAAATGTCACCTGAAGGAGTAAAGCTGGAATACCTTAGGCCATCCTGTATGGGAAATTCTGGTCAGAGCTCAGAAAATCAGAAGGCTGATAGAAATCTTGCAGGTAAAGTCCAGCCTTGGGAGGTTTCTTCTAGGAAGAAGAACTGCATTGGTTCCTAGAGTCCAGACAATGTACATCATGGCTTGGCAGAAAGTTTGCCTCATTATACTCATATCCAGAGATTTTGCCTTATTAAGGGCAGTGGGTTAAATAAGCTGTCAGAAAAAATTTCAAGACAGTCAAATATTGAAGTGCTGGCGTGGCTATTGTTGGGGGCTTTTAGCCAGATTTATGTTGCAAATCAGGAGCAAAGGACCCAGCACCATGATTTAAAATGTAAATTTGGCCAGAAAAGAAGCTCCAGTGAAGCTGTGGACTGAGACAGAGCTGAGGAGATCTCAAGGCTGAGAAGGAACAGGAGAATAGAAAGATGGTCTGAGGGCATCACAAGAGGCAGCAAGTTGCTACCCTTTGCAGTCTCAAAACTGGAAAAGTAAAAGACTGCTTTGAGGAGAAAACTGGAAAGAACCATGTTCCAGAATGTCAGCAGCTAACACCAGGTTCCAGAATGGTAGTAGCTAGAGAATTTGTTCCTTGGAATTAGATTCAGAGTGCCCAGTGATTCAGGCACTTGAACCTTACACCTAAGGGAGAGAAAACCCTGGCTACTGTTCCACCTGTCAGTGGACCTTGGCATCATCCGTGTGGCTCTGGTTTTATGTGCATACAGAATGCAAGAGTTCTGAAGTTTAAAAGGCTTCTACCTAGATTTCAGAAGGCCTGGGAGGTCAGGCAACATGCCTCTGAGAAGGAAATGTGTGAAGTTCTGAAAGTGAATTCAAAAGTACAGTGGAGGGGCTGGGGGTTTAGCTCAGCGGCATAAGCACCTGCCTTGCAAGCAGGCGGTCGTGAGTTCGATCCCCGGTACCAATAAAAATGAAAAAGACAAAAAAAAAAAAAAAAAGTACAGTGGAGACCCCAGAAGTTTAGAAAAGCCAGGAACATGGATCATCTAAGGAAAGCTGCAAGAACTGAGCAGAGTGGACCTAAGAGAAAAGCCTTGGGAGCTACACCCACTGGAAGTGCCATAGGGGCAGAGTCAAGCCAGCCAGCTGGAGCTCACATTTTGCCACAGATTGCTTCAGATGTTACACATGTATCTACAGGACTTAATGTTTTCTCTGCTGGATTTTGGACTTGCTTTGGTCCCAATCCTTTGTATCTCCCTGTTTGTATCTTATAGAATGGTAATCTTCATTTTGTACTATTGAAAGTTGGAAATGTTTAACTTTCATTTGTACAGCATCTCACAGCTAAGAGTTCGCCTTAGATGGCAGAGGAGACTTGGGACTTGGAGTTTTCAACAACACTGAAACTGTTAGGACTTCAGCAACTCTTACAGATGGACTGTAATGCCCTTTGCATAAAGGGATGTGCATGAGTCTTCACAGGTCCAGGGGCAGGATGTTATGATTTGTGTCTGGATGCCCCTGCAAAGTCTCATGCAGTCATGGAAGCAGGCTTCTAGAGTTTGTGATTGGTTTATGGTCCAATGCTGGGATTATGGGTGTGAGTGCTACATCCCATCGGGTGGATGTAGTCTACATACAATATAAGGGACAGAAAGGGTCCTCTTTCTTGCTCCTCCTTTTATGCTCTTTTTGCTTTTGCTGTTTTCCACCACCATGAGCTGTTGCTACTCTGCCATGTGCCACTCTGCCTTGGAACTAGCTGAGTAGCGAATGAAACTTCCACAAACTGTGAGCTAAATAAACCTTTTCTTCCTTAATCTTTGGTGTCAGATATTTTGTCTCAGTAATGAAAGAAAAGTAACCAACACAAGGATACACATCTGTAACTCCAGCACAGGATATCTTTTCACTGAGCCACCCTATGCCCAGCCTTTCTACGTTTTTGAGACAAGGTCTCACTAAGTGCTAGGTTGTTAAATTGCCCTTTCTGGGCTCGAATTTGCAATCCTTCCTCAGCCTCCAGAGTGCTGGAATTACAGGTATTCCATTGTGCCTTGGTCCTATCTGAGTTTAAAAAGGAGGCCAGGCATAGAGGCGCACACCTGTAATCCCAGAACTCAAAAGGTTGAGGCAAGAAGATCGTTGCAAGTTCAAGACCAGCCTGGGCTACAAAGTGAGCTCAAGGCCAGCCTGAACCCCATAGTGAGACCCTGTCTCAAAAAGACAACAACAAAAAAAGATTAGCATTGTAAATCAGCAGTAAAATGAGTGCTCCTGGATTCAATCTCCAGTAACACATGATATCAACAACAATAATATAATTTAAAAGTGAAAAACTCGGGGCTGGGGATTTAGCTCAGCAGCATAAGCACCTGCCTTGCAAGCAGGCGGTCGTGAGTTCGATCCCGGTACCGATAAAAATGAAAAAGACAAATAAATAAATAAAATTAAAAATTAAAAAAAGTGAAAAACTGTATCACTTAGGTTGGAAAATTTAGGCAGACAATTCTAGTTAGCTGGGCTCAGGGATTCTTGGTGGGGGGTTACATGGGTGGCCTGTGCCCTCTCAAATCATCTGCAGATAATCTCAAGACCTTCCCACCTGGCCCACAGGAAGAGGAGTGAGCAGACATTGCTGCAGTCACTTACGGTGGAGAGCAGCCTCTGATCCTGGGGTGTGAGCGCATAAACATGGGTTGCCTCAAGTGGAGCCTTCTGCAACTGCTAAGAGCAGCAGATCGGGTGGTCCCAGTGTGGCAAGCATGATTCTGCAGAACCAGAGCTAAGAAACAAAGCAAAGCATATGTCAAAATGCCACCTATGTAAACTTAAAAGGCAAAACAAGTGTTCCAATAAGAAATAAACTGAAGACGTGAAAAGACACATGAGCAACAAGATATAGATGACAAGTGCCTGGAAAGGTATTCAACATCACTGGCTATCAGGGAAATATAAAGTAAAATCACAATGAGCCAGGCATGGTGACACACCCTTGTAATCTTAGCACTAGCACTCAGGAGGCTAAGGCAGGAAGATCACCAAGAATTTGAGGCCAACTGGCACTACATAGTAAGTTTAAGGCCACTCTAATTACATAGAAAGACTTTGTTTCAAAAACCCAAAATAAATAAATAAAATAAAATAATGTCAGGTGCGGTGATGCATGTCTGTTGTTCCACTTACTCAGGAAGCTGAGACAGGAGGACTACTTAACAAAGAAGGAACTACTGGGCATGGTGGTACACGTCTATAATTCCAGGGGAGGCTCACTGTGAGTTTGAGGCCAGCTCCGGCTACATAGTGAGTTCAAGGTCAGACTGAACTACATAGTGAGACCCTGTCTCAAGGAAAAATGAAAACCAAAAAATCTCCCCCAAAAGAAACACATGTACCTTAAGGGCATTGTGGTTAGGCTGGGGAGAGCTAATCTCAAAAGATTACCCACTATGTGATTCACTTCACGTAACTTTTTTGTGAGTTTGGGGTGGGGGGGGGGTGGGACTGGGGATAGAACCCAGGGCTTTTGTACTGAGCTATATCCCCAGCCCTTTCTTATTTTTTTTCATTTTGAGACAGGGACTCATAAGTTGCCAGATGTCTGAGCTGGGCTTGAGCTTGGCATTCTCCTGCCTCAGCCTCCAAGTGCTGGGATTACAATTATAGACTACTGCACCTGACTAGATAACAAGAAATTAGCCTTTGCCATGGGACTGTTACAGAAATAAGAGGACATGAATGTGAGACACGGAGTTTCTTTCTTTTTTGTCCTGGGAATTAAACTCAGGGTCTTGTACTTGCCAGGCAGGCGCTATGCCACTGAGCTATATCCCCAGCCTGCCCAGGAGTTTCTTTGTGGTGTCTTCATTATGGTGTTGAGTATAAGACTATTCCTGGGTCAAACTACACAGAACTGCGCATGCATGTGGAGTGTACGTGCGTACACAGGTGGATATAAAAACTGAATAATGATGCTCATGGTCAATTTAGTAGTTTTGTATTAGTGCCATTTCCCTGATGGGGCTATTTTACTCCAGTTTCATAACGTCACTGTTGGGGGAAACTCCTATAGGTTTCTCAGTTCTATTTGTTTGCAGCTTCCTGGAAGTCTGTAATTACTTCAAAATAAAAACAGTGAAAACAGCTGCAGCTCCACTTCCAGCCTACACTTTTCACACAAGAAGACCTAAGAACAAAAGCAAATGCGTCAAACCCTTGGGATGCTGGGCTGGGGGAGGGGCAGGAGATGGGGACGGCAGTAGTGACATCAATCAAGGGCTGGGCAACCAGGCGTGATGAAGTGCTGGAGAGGAACAGATAGCACTGTGCTGCCTGCACCTGCGCCTCGCCCCCAGGGGTGAGCTTGGGTCCAGCAGGGTGGGTGAGGATGGGGCTAATCAGACTTGCCCTTCGTCCTAGACACTGAACCTGAATGTCTTTTCCTTTACTCAGATAAGGGTCTGAGGGAGGGGATGTGGGAAAAGTGAGGAGGAAGAGGAGGGAAGACAGGAACCCGAGGCTGAGAGAGCAGCTTCTCCTGGGGCCCTGGGCTGGGCCAGGCACCAAATGGCTCACTGCAGCCAGTGACCCCTGGCGTGCAGAGACCACAGTGAGGAACCCAGGCTTGCGGGGGACCGGGTGTTCTGTGATCTGGAAACCAGAAAGTGCTGGCTTTCTGTGTGACCTCTGGCAAGGCCCTAATTGAGCTGTGCTTTCAGGGGTCTTAGTAATCAGCACTCCCTGCACACTCCCCACATTACTGGGCGGCCTTTTAAAATATTTGCATATAGATTACAGCCTGGTCATAACTGTAGTGTTTTACTACTAGTGAGGTGACTGAGGAGGTCGAGAGAACTGAGGGAGCAAATGTGTACAGCATAAAAAAAGTATGTATAGCATTATGGATAATGATGCTTTTCTGGACAGTTAATGAAGAATTGGAAACAACAATTGCAAACAATGTAAACAGGGTCTTGCTATGCAGTGCAGGCTGGCCTGGACTCACTGTGTAGCCCAGGTTAGCCTTGAACTGAGGCATTCTCCTGTTTCAGCCTCCCAAGTGCCGAGATTACAGGTGCACACCACCACACCCAGCTACAACATAACAGTTAATAGTAGAGACTAGGTTTAAAATGTGTTGCATTTTGCATAACAGAATACATTTAAATGAAGGTGTGCAATAATTGGTTGTTGTTTTTTAAGACAGGGTTTCTCTAGGTAGTGTTTAGGCTGGCCTGAACTCACAGCAATCTTCCTGCCTCTGTTTCCCAAGTGCTGGAATGACAGGCTGTGCCACTACTTTGGCAATAATTTTTAATGTTATGAAAAATGTGATACACTGCTGCCCAAGGGCAAAAGTCACAAAGAGGTAAACACTGAATAATCATTTTTCAAAAATAAGTAAATGTGTGGGCCAGGCATATAGCTCAGCAGGCACAGCACCTGCCAGGCAAGTGCAAGGTCCTGTGTTCCATTCCAAGTACCAAACAGAACAAAACAAAACAAACCATGAAGACATGTGACTGTGCAGAAAAGAGGCAAGAGGAGCCTCACCAGAATAGTAACCGCAGAAGATGTAAGGTTTGGGTAATTCACTTAATGTAAAGCATGGTGGCCATGTGTGTAATCCAGCACTTGGGAGGCTGAGGCAGAAAGATTGCAGTGAGTTCGAGGCCAACCTGGACTACATAGTGGGCCCTAGCTCCAAAAAACAAAAACAAAACCTCAATTAAAAAAATTTTTTTGTTTTTTTTCTTGTGTTTGGGTTGAACCAACAGCCTCACGCACAGTACGCATGTGTTCTACTGCTGAACTACACCCTCAGCCAAAAAGTGTTGAAAAATATTAACAGCAGTGGTCCCTGGGTAAGGCAAAATTCTGGGTGATAGCTGCTTTTCAACTTTTCGGTCGGTATTTATAGCCCTATCTTCCAGCCCCCGCAGCACCTCAGCTCTGGGTGTCCCCGTTCTGCCCTGGCAGGGTGAGGGGTGGTGGCGAGCTGCTCTCAGGGAGCTCGCAGCGCCCGTCCCGAGAGCTGCCAGGGGCCGGATGGGCGCCTCCATGGTGCATTTCTCCTCCGTGCAGGGCCCGCTTGGCACTGAAGAGCGCAGGCTCGCCTGGGCTCACACAGCCAGCCGCGCGGTGTGGACCTCGGATTCCAACCCGGCCTGGCCCGGACCCCGTTCCCACCCCGGCCCGCCGGATGCAGCTTGGCTGGGCCGCCCGAGTTCGGGAGCGCAGCGACTGGAACCCTACGACCCGACCCCTCGGCCGCACGGTCAACGCGCAGAGCACGACGCGGTGGGGACACTGAGGGGGCCGCGGAGGGGCCGCCAGGAGGTTCCCGGAATCACTGCGGGGTGGGCGGGGCCTGGCGGGCGCCCAGCCGTTCCGGGGACATCGCGCGGGCCCGGGGCGCCCGTGGGACTCCGAGACCCGTGGCTGGCGTCGGGCAGGCTATCACGGGAACGAGCCCGTGGGACGCGGCGCGGAGGAGCTCCGCGTGGGTGGTGTCGCTCCAGGTAGCCGCGCGGCCCCCAGACCACCTGCCCCTCCCCCAGAGGGCGCCTCCTGAGCGCGCTGACGGGCACCCGCACCCGCCACTCGCGAGCACGTTACCATGGCAGCGGGGAGGCGGGCCCGCGTTTCCATGGCACCAGGAGCCTGTGAGGCGAATCCTTTACTTCTCGCTCTGTGCACCCCGACTGGTCCCACAGCGGGAGCCGTGGTTCCGGAGCGCCGTCCTTGGAATTTAGGAAAGGCCTGGGTGCCTTCTCGGAATGCCCTTGCGTGAGAGCTCCGAGTTAGGCTCTGGGTCATGGCTTCTTCCCGCTCTCTGCGCAACAAGGAGAATTTAGAGCTAAGAGGAGAAGCCTGGCGGCCTTTGTGGTCTCTCTGCACCAGTCTAGCACGAAAAGGACCCCGGAGTTCTGGGTCACCTGTGAAGGTCCTAAGTCGGGTCACATTACCGAATGTGAGCCTGTTGAGTTAGGAATCACAGGACAATCACACTCAACACACACGTGTACAAGAGATTGGTGAGCAGGTGCTTAGCATGCATGAGACCCGGGACTCATCCCAACCACCAGAAAACGAAATGAAATAATGAAATAAGATAGTAGAAGCAGGGCGAGTTAGTGTACTTTTATAATCCCAACTCTCAGAAGCTGAGGGAGGATGATCATTGTGAGTTCAAGACCAGCCTGGGTTAAAAAGTGAGCTCAAGGCCAGCCTGAACTGCATAGGGAGACTTTCTCAAAGTGCACACACACACACGGTTAGCCTGAATTACATAGCCAGATTGTCTCAAACAAACAAAAGAAATTAAATAAATAAGTATAAATAATAGGTCTGGTGTGGTGCACACCTGTCATGCCAGTACCCTGAGAGGCTGAGGCAAGTTGAAACCTAGCCTGGGAAGTGTAGTGATTTAGGGAGATCCTGTCTCAAAATAAAAAATAAAAAAGTTTGGAAATTATAACTAGTGTAAAGGCCCCAGGCTCAATCCCTAGGAACACCAAAAAACAAAAGATGGTGGCCTGCAGTCCTAGCACTTGGGAGGCTGAGGCAGGAAGATCGCCATGCATTTCAAGGCCAGCCCAAATTACAGAGCAAGACCTTGTCTCAAAAAGAAAAGAAAAGATAAGATAGGGGCCATGGCAATCAGTAAATTAAAGATGGAAAATATAGGGCTGGGGATTTAGCTCCGCGGCATAAGCGCCTGCCTTGCAAGCAGGCAGTCATGAGTTGACCCCTGGTACCGAAAACAAAAAACAAAACAAAACAAAAAGATGGAATATGTAGGCCTTCGTCTAGGCAGGAGCTGAGTCTCCCCATGGTGCAGACAACTTGTCCCCTGGGACTCTCCCACCACGCTCCGCTCCACGGCTTCTACAATAGCAGAGCTTCCAGACCAGAGGCAGAAGGGCCCTAGAGCACAGCAGTGGGGCCTTTTCCTCCACCACTGTTGCGCGCTGCCTTTGCCTTTGAACAAGATAAAAGGAAGGTGGGTCAAAAGATCCTGGAAGAGCACAGGCATGAATGGCTTGGAAACCACTTGAGCCAGGAGCACCGCACACATGTATTCATTTAGGGTGCCTGAGCTAGCTCTGCCCTGCGGCTGGAGATTTAAAACCCTGAGTTAGGCAGGTCTGGCCCCTGCACCCAGGGAGCCGGGGGAAGAGCGGGAGGAGCGCGTTGTGCTGCTTAAATGATGTTTTACTGCCGCATAATGAGGGCCTTAAAAGAAACCGGAGCCAGACACCGAGGGAACCCAGAGGGGCAGCTCCGGAAGTCAGTTGAGACAGTGGGATTCTAGCCTGTGCAGGCTGGGAGCACTGCCAGGCTGGCCCCGGCCACTACCTTTGTTGGGGACAAAGGAAGAGTGAGTGAATGTGCCTAAAGAAATGTGGGTGAGGAGGGGCGTTGTCTGAGGAGGAGAGGTACAGGGATCCGGATGTCAGCGCGGGAGCGGGGTCGCTGCCTCTCAGTCTCCTTCAGTTCAGCTTGAGCAGTGCTTAGGAGGCAGCGAGCACACAAGGAACATTTGTTAAATGAATGAAAGAAAGGAGAAAAGGAGGACAAGAAGTAGGGATGGGGAGGAAAGAAAAGGAGGCTGGAGAAAGGAGGGTAAGAAGGAAGACAGCAGCTTACATTATGAGAAGAAGAGATGGCTGTAACTTGAGACAGAACCTGGAATTCCACCCGGGTGGATCCAGAGACAGCAGATCAGGGTTCAGGTCCTAGCCCTGACTTAGAGCTTGTGTGACCTTAGCAAATCCCTGAGCCTTTGCTTCTGTTTCTCCTGTGTAGTGGGAATGTAACACCTCCTGTCTCCCTCTGTTGTGATGGGTAAATAAATTACTCAGTGTAAAAGGTCAGTGTAGTGCTGCACTTATCGTAAGTGCTAAGAAATACATTACCCAGGAAAGCATGCCAGAGCTTTCATGTCAGGGTCATATAACTTCCAAAGTGAAGTGTGACTTTTTTTTTTTTCTTTGCAGTACTAGGGATTAAAGAACTCAGGGACTTTCACACAGAGTCTTTTTTTTTTTTCCTTTGAGACAGGGTCTCAGCTATGCAGTTCAGGCTGGCCTTGAACTCACAACAATTGTCCTGCCTCAGCCTCCTGAGCAATGGGATTACAGGTTCACTGGCACCATATCCTTTTTTTTTTTTTTTTTTTTTTTTCCGGTCTTTTTGAGACAGGGTCTCACTATGCAGTTCTGGCTGGCCTTGAGCCCACTTTGTAGTCCAGACTGGTTGTGAATTTGCAATGATCCTCCTGCCTCAGCCTCCCAAATGCTGGGATTATAGGTGTATACCACCACACCTGGATCATGGAGTCTCTCTTTTCTTCTTCTTCTCCTTCTTCTCCTTCTTCTTCTTCTTCTTCTTCTTCTTCTTCTTCTTCTTCTTCTTCTTCTTCTTCTGTGTGTGTGTGTGTGTGTGTGTGTGACAAATCAATTGCTAAATTTTCCAGGATGAGCTCAAATTTGCAATGCTTTTGGATTTGTGCCTGGTTCAAGTGTGCTTTCTTTTTAAATTTAATCTTGAAAGTTATTAGAAATTACTCTCTGACCAGTGTGGTGGTGGTGCATGCCTCTAATCCCAGCTATTCTGTAATCTCCATTACTTGGGAGGTTGAGGCAAGAAGATCACAAATTCAGAGCTTTCCCTCTCACACCTGGGCGAGCATCCCCACCTCCCACTGTGGCTGCAGGGGTTTGACAGAGGGGTAGGGAGAGTTGCTGAGCAGTCACTATGCCTCTTCAGAGTATTGGGTGCCTGGTGCCAGCCCATCTCTGGTGCCCAGCTGACAGCACCCCACACTTGTGTTGGGCATGTAGGGGAGTGACAGTGGCAACATCATGTCCTGCCCTGCCTGGGCAGGGACAGGCTGAGCCCTGCTGGTTGCACCACATCCCCATGGCCTAGGGAGTGGCACTCAGGCCCCAACAGGCCTGTGGGGGTGGTGCTGGTGCTGGGTGGCGGGCACACCCGGGCCAGGCAGGCTGGTTCTCCTCCTTGTAAGAGCTGCAGCCTCAGCACCCCGTTTGCTGGGCAGAGCCGGGAACAGGGTCCTTGGGGCAGCTTTGGGGATGGGAAGAACCGTGGCAGCCATGGGACAGCCTTTAGATGGGGTAGAAGGGTGAGGGGAAGATGGCCAGACACAGGTGCAGCTGGGACATTGCATTCATGAGGAGCCAGCACAGCATTCACAGCATGGGGTCTGGGCCCTCCTGTGTCCCAGTCATCCCATAGGTGGTTAACATGAGTACTTGTTAGTACTGATGCAGTACTGTTAGGATTTCCATGGCAGATAGGGAAACTGAGTCAGAGTGACTGTGTGGCCTGGTTTAGATAGGACTTCTACCCTTCACAGGAGCAAGACAAAAGAGCAGGGAGCAGGAGCAGCTTGGGGCTTGAGACCAACCTTGTATGGCCATGTGTTTATGTTTATAGCTGGACCCTGCTGGAAGCTGCCTGGGAGACCCGTAGGCCTTGTCAGTTCTGGCCCTGGGCAGTTGCCCTCTGCTGCAGCCCCAGGACCCGGCGGCCATTGGCTAATTTTAAACCACGCAGAGTGTGCCAACTGCTATTGCTTCCCCAGCAGAATGACAGTGCCACAGCTGTTTTGCTGCCTGACCCCCCTGGGGCGGAGATGGCAGCAGTATGCCCGGCCGGGCCAGGGTGGGGAGCTGCAGCTGCAGGCTGGCATGGGAGGAGAGCTCAGCGCTTCGAGGGGATGGTGGCAGGGGCCCAGACCCAGGGAGCTGGGCTGCAGCCAGCTCATGTCTGCGAGGCCTGCCTAGGCAGCCTGCCAGCCAGCACCCGGGAATGGGAGGAGGCCAAGTCTACTCCGGGTGGGGCAGGTGGACCTCTGAGTTCAAGCTTGCTGGGCTTGGCAGGAGGCCCCTCCCCATGGGCAGCAAACAAAGCAACAACTCCCAGAGCGGAACTGAGAGATGAGAGCTGGCTGCCTGGTGGGAAGGGAGCGGGCTTGAGTTGGCCGCCGCCAGGGGCCATGCATATCAAGGACTTCCTGCCTGTGCCTAGGGATGGATGGCAGAGCTCGGATCTAGAGATGTTTTGCGCATGCATGTGTATGTGTGTGTGTGGCGCGTGCGCATGCACATGGGGTGTGTGTGCGTCCATGTGGCACCAGGAATTGACTCCAGGATTTTCACACTGAGTTACATTCCCACCCCCTTTTTAGCAATCCTAACACAGGACCTTATTAAGTTGCCCAGGCTGAGCTGGAACATGTGTTCTTCCTGCTTCAGCCTTCCTGAGTGCTGAGGTTGCAGGTGGCATGTGCTATCACAACCAGCTGCTCAGGGTTATCGGTGGCTGGCAAGGCCAGCCGTGCCCTGGACAGAGGGCTCCACTGTGTGCCTCTGGCCTGTTCCCTTGCACTGAGCCAGGCAGAGAGGCAGCAGGCAGCAGGCAGCTGTGCTCTTTTGCGCAGTATTTGCAATTGTGCTCCTCTGGGCCCTTTCTCTCCTCCGTAGCCTTTCTTATTTCCCTTTGTTCTCTCCTCCCATCATTTCTTCATCTCCTTTGCTTCTGTGGCATCACATATAAAGTCTAAGTTACGTGCAGTAAAATGCACGCATGTTGCAACTCAGCCCATTTTAACATTTGCACGCACCCGGAAAACCAGCCCCAGATCAAGAAACAGACTATTTCCTTCATCCTTGATGATCCCCCTCCCTACAGGCATATGACTCTGACATCTCTCACCATAGGAAAGTTCTGTCTGGGCCTATTTACAATGTCTTGCAATATGCTATTTTTTTTTTTTTTTTTTTTTTTTTTTTTTTTTTTTTTAGTTTTGAGACAAAAGTCTTGCTTTGTAGTTCAGTCTGGCTTTGAACTCACTTTGCAGCCCAGGCTGGGCTTGAATTTGCAGCAATCCTCCTACCTCAGCCTCCCAGGCACTGGGATTACAGGCATGTGCACTACCATATTGACTTATTAGTTGTTACTGTTGTTTTGCTTTTTTTGAGACAAGCTCTCCTTATGGAGTCTAGGCTGGCCTTGAACTCACTGTACAGCCTGGGCTGACCTCCAGTTTGCATTGATCCTCCTGCCTCAGTCTCCCAAGTGCTGGGATTACAGGTGTGTGTCACCACGGCCTGCTGCCATGCACATTTTGCATTTCCTTCTTCTGTTTTTGAATTTCTTGGGTATGCGTGGGAGAGAACCTCAGACAGCAAGCAGGAGGGCTGGGCTGCAGGCACAGAGAAGCCTTGCTTTTTGCTTCTCTTTTCTTTTCTGCACTCCTTTTCCAAGCGGCTCCCTGATCTCTTTATAAACAGCGTCCTGGCTGAGAAAGATCTGCCTCCATCCAAGAGTGGCAGAGGGAACAGCAGACATGTCGTTGGCTTGGGAACCACTCTGTCTACAGGAAGTCACTTAAGTGAGACTTTCCCCTGTGAGCGGCCCTCCTAGGTTTCTGGTCTGGGGAGAACTCATCAGCCAGGCTGCTGTGCAGAGGTGCAGACTGGAGTGCCCCTGCCCCCAGGCAGCAGGTGAACCCTCACACTGTTCTAGTCCTGTGTGGTCCCCCGAACACGGGGGACCTGTTACTGCCCTTGAGTGGCTTGCTGCCCAGACGGCATGAAACATATTTCTGATGCATGAGCAGCCCTGAGGACGATATAATTAGCCACCAAACAAGGCTGCGTCAGTCCTGCCGTCACACAGGTCCCATGTCACCAGGGTACTGGGGCGGCCCCTTCGTGCTGTGCCCTACGAGCTTCCTGGTGCTGGGACTGGGCTCTTGACAGATGCCAGTGGGACAGGCAGTCAGCAGAAGGCAGAAGGAGCCAATGCTGGGACTGGCACCTTGATTTTGAGAAGATTTCTTACCATTTTTTTCATAATATTCTTACGGAAGATACGGAGGCACATTGGCAGCAAGGAGGATGCAGAACTTGCTGCTCCGACCACAAGAGCAGTGATCAGACGTGCCAGAGGTCTCCCAGCGTGCCATTTGCCTCTCTCATTTCCCAAATAAAGAACTAAAAGATGAGCACAAGCTGGGCACGGTGGCACTCGTGCAACCCCAGCACTCAGGAATCACTGTGAGTCTGAGGCCAGCCTTGGACTATAGGTGAGTTGAAACCCTTGACTATGTAGCCAGATCTTGTCTCAAAACACCCTCCCCCCCAAAAAAAGATTAGCACGAAAAGTTTTCCACTATTGAGCAATTGCTAAAGTTACACCACAGCCCAGTTCACGTGCTTCCTATCTAATACACGCACGATACACACAGAATCTGTTTCTGCCAAAGAGTCGAAAGTAAGTTGCAGATATCAGGACATTTCACTTCTAAGAGCTTCAAGCATCTACAAAAAACAAAGACTCAGCCAGGGATTTAGCTCAGTGGCATAAGCGCCTGCGTGGCAAGTACGTGGTCGTGAGTTTGATCCAGTACCAAATAAATACATAAAGACTCTATCATATCTAAGAAATACTATTCTCTGATTTTATCTTATTTATTTATTTATTTTTGGTATCAGGAATCAAATTCAGGGCCTTGCACTTGCCAGGCAGGTGTTTATGCCGCTGAACTATATTCTGAGCCCCAGAAGTACTAGTTTCATGCCTAAGAAAATAAACAATAAGTCAATAAATATCATTTAATACACAGTCCATTTTAAAAGTTTCCCAATCACACCATGCGTTTTTCATCTGAGATTCAATAAAGGTTCACTTGTCATGTCTGATTACTGTCTTTTTACTCCCAACATGAAACAGTATCTGTCGTTCTTCCCTGTCACAGAGAGACAGGGACAGACAGATTGTCTGTCTCTCTATTTTTTCTAGCACAGGGAATTGAACCCCGAGCCTCATGAACACTAGGCAAGTATTCTCTCACCAAACTCCACACCTAGCCCAGACTTCTTTTTGAAGAGACTGGGCTGTCCTGTGGAATCCACCTCATGACCACCTGCTTATATAAGTCCTCATTACCAGATGTGGGTCAAAGACTTTTGGCAAGGACGAGCCAAGGATTGGGGTTCTGTGCTTCTTGCCTCCTATCAGGAGGTGAATTGCTGACAGTGCGACTTACAACCTTAACTGATGGGCGCCCTTAAGGACGCATTTTCCCTTTGGTAGTTACTAAGTCATCAGTGGGATGCACTTTGAGGCTTTGTTTAATGTGTAGTTTCCTAACAATCTGCCAGCTCAGAGGTTCCACATTCCCCAGTGATCCTTGCTTGACTCTGGATTTTTCTAGTCCTATCATCTCTTTTTTTTTTTTGTCTTTTTCCTTTTTATCGGTACCGGGGATTGAACTCACGACTGCCTGCTTTCAAGGCAGGCACTTATGCCGCTGAGCTAAACCCCCAGCCCCCCTATCATCTCTTCTACCTTGTCAGCCAGCATTTTTCTGTAGAGAAAAGCTTCCTTTCCATCCCTTCTAATGCCTTCTTAGAGTCTCACCGTGGACTAAATGGATGGTATTTTAATTTGATGCATTAGAATCCATTATTTCATTTCGTCAGTCCATGTTGTAAGTGGCCATCAAGCTGGTTCTTAGGACCTTTTGACTTGACCTGATTTATTTATTTATTTAGTCTTTCTGGCACAACGAGATGCTTTCTGTACCGTGCACTTTCCCTTTCTCTTTCATTCTCCCTGGTCCCTTTCACTGCCAGTGGCATGTGGAAACCAAGATCTGGGTACCTTGTCTCCTTGCCCATTAGTTTTGTCAATGACTTGTGTTAAGGCAGAAGGAATGCTTAATCAAATTTACAAATGACTCAAAACTGGGAGGGGAAGGCAAAGGAATAGAACCAATACTCTGAATGACCTCGGTGGATGAAATCTGGGTCAGAGTCAGAATCAGGAAGAGAATTATGACGTCCTGGGCTAGGCTGAAAAAGTTCATTGCATAACTTCAGGTTTGGAGGGAAATCCTACCTTGCTTGAAGTTGGTATCAACGTAATTTTGGTGCACCAGGGATATAACACAGCAGCAAAGAAAGTGCCTCTCTATCAAATGCAAGGTCCCAATACCAAACAAACAAAAGCAAGTATCAAAATAGTTTTGGTTGTTGGTTAACATGAGCCAACAATATTCTGTGTCTCTTAGGTAAATTCTTTCATTCATTTATTCATCCAGTATTTGTTGAGGGCTCACCTACCATGTGTCAGGCACCATTCTAGATACTTGGGATATGTTTACAAACCCAATAAGTACACATCCCTGTCCTCCCTACCATCCGTTGCCCTCCCTGAGATGGGGGGGATACTGAAAGTTTTTTTTTAAATTTGTTTTGTGATATTGGGGATCACGCTTCACTTATACTGGCAGGTCCCTTTTTATTTTTTAAAGACTGAGTCACTAAAATGCCCTGGCTGGGATCCTTCTGCCTCAGCCTCCCTGAGTGCTCAGATTAACACAGATTAACAGGTATGTGCCACCATGCTCAGCTCATTCAAGGACTTTGAACAAAGGAGAGCCATGACTTGACTTGCAATTTTATCTTTGTTTGTCTTTTTTTTTTTTTTTATCGGTACCCGGGATTGAACTCTCAAACTCTCGACTGCCTGCTTGCAAGGCAGGTGCTTATGCCGCTGAGCTAAATCCCCAGCCCCCTTTGTTTGTCTTTTTGAGACAGGATTTCACTATGCAATTCAGGCTGGCCTTAAACTCACTTTGTAGCCTCGGCTGGCCCTGAACTCAGAGCAGTCCTTCTGCCTCAGCCTCCTAAGTGCTTGGATTATAGGTGTGAGCCACCATGCCAGGCTTGACTTTTACATTTAAAGGCTCACTGTGGCTGCAGTGTTGAGAATACACTATATAGAGCAGAGGAGGAAGCAAAGAGACCAGTCAGTGTGGTTCTTGGAGTAACCAGGAGAGAGAGGTGGGGTCTGGGGTGGTAGTAATTGGTCAGACTGTGGATTTGCTAGTGGATTGGTTGTGAGGAGTGAGAGAAAAGACAGGAGTTAAACTTGTAAGCCCAAGCAACTGAACAATGGAGTTGCCATTAGATGAAACCAGGAGGCTGCAGATGGAGCCTCCTTTTTGGGAAGAAGGAGTGATCAGGAACTTGGTTTGGGCTATGCTGGGTGAGCTGCCTGTCAGCCAAATAGAAATGTTGAGGCTCTGGAAATTCAGGACAGGCAGAGGTCCAGGTTCTGGAAAGACTGGGGACACCTTTGGCTCTAAATGCATTGGTTCCAGACCCGGGCAATAGGAGACCCATAGGTGTTGGATGCCACAAGAAGGATGCTGGGAGCAAGCTTAGCGTTCCACAAAAGGACTTGGGGGAGGTGGCAGTTCACAGGTCAAGAGCGCCATGGCTGCAGGAACTGCAGACCCCTGTCTGAGTGCTCTGCCCACTATCTGATGGCCACCTGCGGTGCACAGGATGTGGCAGATCCTGGGGGTGTGGAGGACAGGAAAGGAGTGGCTCTGAAAACAGGCTTTTGGCCTGAGCTAAAGAGAAACTGGCCAGTTGCAGCCAATTCCTGGAGAAGTGGTCCCCACTGCCTCGGAATTGACTGCTGGAGGTTGTCAAGCTCCATTTGGCTGTAGCTCCAGGAGAGATTACATCTTACATTAAAATCTTGTGCACTCAGGAAAAGCTGAAACAGGTTTCCCAAAAGCCACTTATCTTGCCATCCGTGTACTCGCTACTGGCTCAGTCCTGTGTTTTGCAATGCTGATAAAGCTTCAACTCATTGACTTCAGAACCCCCTAGAGGGTCAGGTCGACCGCTGGGATCCGCAGAGCCGAGTGCCCAGATGTGGACCGAGGAGCCAGAAGGATGGGGGCTGGTCACCTTTGGGCTTGCACTGTGGCCTCCGAGGGTCCTGTCTCGCCAGGCCACGTGCGGCAGTGCAGAAGGACTCAGCCCCGTGGCAGTGCAGTACATTAAATCCTATTATCCCACTCAAGCTAATTTTGCCCCGCCCCCGGGCCTTAGCGTGCTCTGCTTCGCGTGGTCAGAATTCCAAGCGCGGACAACCCTGCAGGGGACTTGGCTTAAGTGCCAGCGTGCAGCGCACGCCGAGTCGAGACCTGCGGTGGACCGACCCACGCGGGGACCGGACTCGCAAGCTGCAGGCCCAGCGCCTGCCCCACCTCTGCCGAGTGCAGCCGGTCCCAGACAGGTGGGTGCTGGGGGCAGCTGAAAGGAAAAGAGGCCTGACCTTCCCCCAGGCCACAGTTCCCACACCCACGGGCTGGCGAGGGTCTACGAGGGGCCTCAGGGGTCAGATCCGGGGAGATGGGAAGGCCCCCCAGGAGGTGGGGGAGCCCGGGGTTCGGTCCCCTCTGGGCGCTCCCGAGCAGGCTGCACCTAGGCGGCGCCCCGCGGGCTTCCAGCACCAGGAAGGAGAAAGGGGGACGAGTCGGGCGGCCGCAGCGAGCCGGGACGGGGAAGCCTGGACTCCTTCTTCCCTCGCTCGCTCGGCCCCGGGAGCGCCCGGCAGAGGAGGCGAGCTCGGCCCGAGCCTCGCGCTCGGGGACCCGGGCTCCCGCGCCCGCGGCTGCGCACGTGACCGGCGCCCCTCCCCCCAGGTCCGGAGGCGGAGGCCGCGGCTCGGGTTGCGGGGCGGGCTGAGGGGCGGGGCCGCCACCGGAGACGCCCGTGGAGCCACCTGAGCCCGAGCCCAGGACACCGTAGCTCGCCGCCCGAGCCGATCCTGACGCCCCGCGATGGCCCGGCCGAGCCCGCCCCGCGCCCCGCCGCTGCTGCGGCTCGCTCTGCCGCTGCTCGCCCTGCTGCCCCTGGCCTCGGGCTGGGCGCGGGCGCGCGGCCCCCGGATCAGCCTGCCGCTCGGTGAGTGCCGCGACAAAGGAGGGCCGGGAGGGCCGGCGCCGACCCCTGCTGGGTGCCCGCGAGGCACACCTTGCAGCCCCTCTACCGTTTTCCTTCTGGGCCGAGAGGGAGGGGTCCTCGGTGCCACCCCCCGCAGCCCGCGGGTGCTGCCCGCTGGTCTTTGACGCTGACCAGAGCCCGGCGCTGGGCGGAGGGGCTGGGGCGGCGCTGGAACTGCACTATAAACACTGAGGTCCTGGTTTTCCCAGCAAGTCGCGGCACGGCCGCGAGCCGCAGCGGGCGGCCCAGCGCCTGATCCCTGCTCCCTGCCACTGAGTCCCTGACCTCCCTCCCCCAAGCCCAGGGAGCCACAGGATAGCCTTGGGTCCCCGCGTCCCCAGGCCTTGGGAGTGAGGTCCCTAGAATGGCCTGGGAGTGCTGTGCTGGCAGGCGGACTCCTTTCCTGGTGCTGGCCTCTGCCCCTGCTCTCCAGGCCTCTCCTCTGTCCTCTGTCTGCTCCCTTTCATCCAGTTAGCTTCTCCAGCTCCTCTTGGGGCCATGGACTTTAGAAAATCTAAAGGACTGGCTTCCAAGCCCGTGTCTGCTAGGGGACAAGGGAGTACCTTCTGTTCTCTGCAGGAGTTCTGGGCCCACAGAATGGGTTCGGTAGCTTGCCAGGTAGCTTGCAAGGGGATCTTTGGATTCAGTGAAGCTAGGTGTTACCTGAGCACCAGGCAGATAAATGCCCAGCAGATGTTTTTTCTCCAAGGCTTTTAACCTGTTGATTGTCACATCGAATGAATTAGGATAAAGCATGTGTAAATTAGAGGTTGCAGACGAACGGTATCAGACTCCCTCCACCTCACAGCATCCCCGCCCCTAAAAGCATCCTATTTACAACAGGAAAGGTTGGAATCAGCACTTAAATTAAGGCAGGGCCCAAGGGCCCAGAGTAACTATTTGAACCTTTATATGAAACATTGCTGATGGCCTGGGTTCCAGTCACTTAGTACCCATGTGACCTTGAGCAAGCAACTTAACTTCCCTGGGCCTTGATTTCCTCATCTGTAAAATAGGGATAATTATGGCAACTAGCTCAGGGTTGGGAGAGTTAAATCATTACATGTTTGAAAAGTCCTTTGGACAGAGCTTGATAGAGAAACCACTCCTCAGATGTTCTCTTTCTTGTTATGCACATCCTGTGCACAGCTGGATGGTTCTGCTGGGGGGGTGCAGTGCAGGGGTGCTACTGTGACCACAGCCTCTTGGTGCCCTAGCTCAGGAAATGAAAAAGGAACAGGTGTGTCCAGATCCAGGCCTTTGACTCTGCTATTTCTATCATGGTCACAACTTATACCCGCTCAGCCTTGGGAGGAGAGAAAGGTGACCAAGACAGATGCCCCAGTGGACTCTTTGGGCTCTGGGAAGCTGAGAGAGGCTTGCCAGGTCTGGGTCCTGCACAGAAACTGGAAGAGGCTGCCTTAGGGTGAAGGGAAAGCAGCTGAGGGATGTGAGAGGATCTGCTGAGCATCAGGCAGACAGCCCCAGGAGTGGGCTCACTTGAGCGGTTTTGGGACCAGGCCCAGGCTGGAGTGGGGACACCTGCTGCACCCCCTTCGCAGTTCATCCCTGTGTATTGGTAGACTGCAGCAGACAGTCTACAAATGTGTGTCTTGTGCCCTATGCTGTGGTGTCCAGTGAGTAGTTGAAAGGCCTAAATGCAAGCCACACTCTTTTGCAGGCTGGGGATCCTGGAGAAAAAGAACTCTCCACTGTGTTCTTGGGGCAAGGCCTGCCCAGAGGGGACCCATTTTGTGGTTCTACCAAAGCCCTGGAGTAGTTGAGCCGTACCCCAGCCACCTGAACTGGTGGACACATATCCGTACTTGTCTGAGCTGTGCACCCCACATGTTCCCCCACCCTGGCCTTTGCAAACCCCCCCCCCCCATTGCAGTCCTGGAACTGCCGGTCATCCCCAGGGGGATCCCTGGTGGCTGAACAGACACACCCTCTGAGCATGGCCCAAGGCAACTTCCTGCCTCATCCCTGGGGGCTTGTTAGATGTTCCTGGCACTGTGCCCATTCTGGGTAAGCCTGTAGTAGCCATTGATGCTTGGCCTGGGGCCCTTGGGCCCTTCCTGCCCCTGCCCCTAGGGAGAAGAGCATGGAAACCATACCCCCTTTCCTGCCACCTGCCCTCCGCTACTGTATCCCCAGAGCCCCTGGGACTTGATGCCATCCTGGACCATGTCTGTGGTTTACAACAGTCCTTAAAGTGGACTTCCCATAAGCTTTGCCTCTGGGGTCCATCATCGAGAGCCCTTGTGACTGGTGGTGACCATCATATCCTTAGGGCTCCTGAGGGTGTGTGGGGGGGTGTTTTCATCCAGTGGTCAGAATGGGGAAAAATGCTGGGGCACAGTCCTTGGGGACTCTGGGGGTCATCTGGAAGTCTCTGTGAAGGGCACGGTTTGATGAAGAGTGTACAGTTTGAGTTCTTTTGTGCCAAAAAATTGGAGCCCTATAAACTCCAAAAAGATGTGTGTGGTCAGGAGCAGAATGGACACTGATGTGGGGCCCCCAGCCTGGCCACAGGGGAAAAGGGGATCCCTTGACTAGAGGTCTCCTTATGTGGCAATTAGATTACCAAAATGTGCCATTCTCCTGCCCCAGAAGCGTCTCACCAGAGAGCTCTGGGCGTGAGGTCTAAAGCAGCCTGGAAAGAAACCCATGGCCTGCAAACTGCAGTCACAAACGAAGCAGCTGCTGGTCTGACCCTGCAGCAGACATGTGGGGTCAAGGCCCCCCAGAGGCCCTCTCGCTGACACCTTCTTTAGCCCTCTGCTGGCTGATTGTGGCTTCAACTTGGCTTTGTCCCATCAGCTGGCCTTGGAAGATCTTTGGTACGCACCCTCACTAAATGCGCCCCCTGGGGCAAGCTTTCAGCTTCCCCTAAACCTGTCTTCAAGTTGCCAAGGTAGAAGTATGAGCAGGACCCACCTCCTGGCTTCCCAGAGGATTACAGGAAATAATGTATGTAAAGTGCCTGGCGGGGTGCCTGGCACGTGCTGTGTGGAGGGGAGCAGCGTCCCCTCTGCTGTGCTAGCCTGCGCACCTCTCCACCTGGCTCGGTGAGTTTATTTGCACCAGCTTGGTGCCTGCTGCCTGAGTGCTGGCTGTGCACAGCCTTCTAGTAGGCACCAAGGCCAAAGGTGCTGCGCCCACCAAGGGGCCAAGGAGTGCAGTCTCATCCTGCCCTGGCATAGAAGTCACAGCAAGGCCCCTACAGGTGGGCTGGTGGCCAGAGGTCCTGCTTAATTTAGTTGATTTTCAAGTGCCCCTGGTTCTTATGCTCTGATGAAGGAGTCCTTTGTCCCCGGATTCGCCTTTGCTTGGAGCTGGATGCCCCGCTCCCCTAGTCCCTTCCACCTGGTAAGCAAAGCCTGGTTGCCAGTCCAGGAGAGCTCTAAGCTTGCACAGTGTTGGATGTACCACATTGGGCCTGAACTTGGAGGCCTTCTGCCTCAGCCTCCCGGAGTGCGAGGATCACAGGCATGTACCACTGTGCATGATTCTATAAAGTCACTGCTCTTATGAGACCATGTCTGCCATGGGCTGCAGCCAAACCCCACTGGTGCTTGGTGGCGTAGCTGCTGCTCCACAGTGGATCCTGGAATGAAGGTAGCAGGAGGTAACAGATACAGGGTTGCCATGGCACCCAGGCTTTGGTTGTCTTGCCTGACAGCCTGGGTCACTGGGGGTCACAGAGGGGAGGTGTTTTGTCTGCCTCATGAGAGTTCTGCTCCCCAACCCTGTGACCTGGCCTTTTCTGCGCTCTGTACTCCTGGGCCCCTGGAAGCCACACTCTAGCACAGCAGGGCTCTGAGAGGAGGGCCTATGACCAGCAGGCCAGAGACAGATGCTCTGCCGTACTTGGAAAAGGCCGGTCACTGACGAGTCTCCTGTCTTTGTCCCCTCTTGCCCATCCGCGGGAGAGGGCCAGCGAGGAGGAGGGAGCCCATCCCTTGGGCAGTGCTGGCTGTGCTAGGTGTACTCTTGCGCTTGGGGATGTATTGCTTTGCCTTGTGTGGAAGAGGACCCACAGCTCAGAGGTGGAAGCTCCTCCCACCAGGGTCCGGCAGCTGGACACAGAGGAACCACGCTGGGGACAGTGTCTCAATTCCAAAACTATTCTTGCGATTTGTACCAAGCCAGTACAAAGGCCTGGCTCAGCCCGGAGTCATTGCTGGCTTACAGTTCCCGTCTGGTAAAGAGATTGGGTCACTTCTGGAGATGATGTGGGGGCCGGCTGAAGTCCCTGAGGACACTGCTGGGGCTACAGAAGTGGCCGATGTGTTTGGGAATGCGGCATCCAATAACAGGGTGGATGTCTCAGACAGGGGAAGGGAGTGGGGCAGAGCCGGCCTGGATATATATTTTGTTTGGCCTTCAAGTGATTTAGAAAACTGTTAATTAGTGATATTTAAAACTTGGGAAATTACATATAAAAATTTAGATTTCCAGCTTCTTGGAAGATTTGGCATGGTCAGGCCCCCTTGCTTAGCGCAGTAAGCATCTGGGCCCCAGCAGAAGCCACCTCTGCAGAGGTGCTGAATTCTGCCTCTGGGTGGCCATGCTGTCCCCTCGCTTGTCCCCAGCTTCCTGCTGGAGTGACCAAGTGAGGTAGCCAGGGTATGGGCACTTGCCCAGGAAAGGGGGCTGCCCATCCTGCATGGGAACAAGGAGTAGGCTAGGGGAGTAGAGCCTGTGGCTTAGACAAGGTAGGTGACTTGCTGGGGTAGCACAGCCAGTCAGTGATTAAGTCAGGATTTTCAGATAGATCTTGGTTTTTTGTTTGTTTGTTTGTTTAGTTGGTTGGTTGGTTGTTTTTTTTGTTGTTGTTGTTGTTTTGTTTTTTGTCTTTTTGAGACAGGGTCTCACTGTGCAGTTCAGACTGACCTTGAGCTCAGTTTGTAGCCCAAACTGGTCTTTGAACTTGCAAAGATCCTCCTGCCTCAGCCACCCTAGTGCTGGAATTAAAGGTGTATGCTACCATGCCTGGCTCTTAGATCTCACTTGTTCTGTGGCTGTTCTGTGTCCTCTGCCCCCTTTTGCATCTGGGGTCATTGTCTGGACCAGAGCACCCCATAGTGGAGGATTCTGTCATCCACTTGTTCAGTCAGCAAACATTTGTGACACAATTCCCTGGAACTCACTTGACACAAATGTGGGATATAAATACCCGTAAGATCCTGTATATGCATGAGTTAAAGGGAAGGGCCTTGCAGACGGAGGTGACTGCCTGGCTTGAGATTAGAGAGACAGAGGGGACCTTGAGTTGCAGCTTTGTGTCATCAGTTACAATGGGGAGGAGCATGGTGGCTGCAGAGGTCACAGACACACCAGATGCCAAGACAGAGGCGACTGGGAGGGGTACTGGTCACAGACAGTCTCCTTGGAAGAAGGGGTTTGGGGTCAAGAGCCCCAGTGTGACTGGAGTGAGGGCATGGATGTTGTTCTCAGAGTGAGAGAGACAGTGCCGATGCCTGACCCCAGAGGGCCGCGAGCTTCCAGAGCACAGTCCTGAGAGCTGACAGGTGCTTAGTAACAGGCTTGGGAGAGACGGATATGGGTTCAAATCCCAGCCCTGCCCCACTTCCTGGTTGAGAAAGGGAGACCACAGATCCAACCCCATCACTACTGGGGAGGATTATGGGACTTAATTCACTCAAGGTAAAATGCTGTTTTCCCAGGGGTGGGGACGCAGGAGGGAGACAGTGTAATCCTTGGGGTGGTTGGGTACAGACGGAGCGAGGCTATCCCTGGCTGTGGCAGACTGACACCCACCTGCCCATCACCCCTCCAGTGTGGGACCTGCCCCGGGGGAGAGCAGGCGGGAGGAATGGGACCGAGAGCTCTGCTGCTGTCTTCCTAAGTTTGCCTAAGGAGTGGGGAAGGTGCAGCAGTTTCTAGAATGACGCTGAGGAAAACTGCTTTCCGAGGTGGGTGAATCTGAGGAGCTTGGGGCTGCAGTTGGGATCATTTGTGCCGGGTGGTTCCAGTTTCTGTGAGCTGGGAGGAGGAAGGGGGACCCAGGGGCACAGGCCTCAGGTGACAGTGGACAGGGAATGGAGACGCTGAGCATGTTCTAGTGGGCGCGGAGGTGGTTGCTACACCCCGTGCTGCTGTGGCCGGGAACTCACCACATGTCGCACACCTGGGGTCCTGACAGGGCCCCTGGACGGCTCATGTGGCCCTGGCATGGGCAGCCAGGAGAGGCGTTCCAGGTACACTGTCCCCAGGAAGGCTTTGCTTATCTTTCTTCCTCTTCAGCATTGGGGGCTGAACTAGGTTTTTTTTTTTTGTAGTTGTCATTGTGTTTTAGAGAAGGGTCTCACTAAGTTGCCCATGTTGGGCTTGAACTTGAGATCCTCTTGCCTCAGCCTTCTAGAGTGCTGCAATTATAGTCATGCAACACCTTGCCTGGCCCTGTGGGAAGGATTCTGGGCACGCAGTTCACCTCACTCCTCTTCCGGGTAGGGATGCTGCCCTGGTCGTGCTCTGCTCTGGCCTGATGACACTAAAGCCAGCTCATGACTTGGTGCCCATACATCCTGGGGGAGAGGAAGTGAGCCAGGTCACTGGCTGTGCCCTAGTTTGTGCTGAGTCCCTCAGTCAGCAGTGGCATGCAGTGCACTCCTGCGTGGCCAGGGTCCTCCTGACTTGGCTTGTGGGACCTGAGGCTTGTCCCCCACCCAGAGCCTCTGTGGGGGTCAGGGGGCCCTTGGCTACCTCCTCATTGAAGACCCCCTGCCCCGATGCTACGGGTGCTGCCTTGTCATGCCGGGACCTGTGGAAGGCAGGGTGTGAGAGCCAGGTCAGCGTCTCACCACCAAGGAGAAAGGTGAGGTGTGGCTCTGAGTCACATTGGTGCCACAGCTCACTAGCTGGGGACTGCCCAGGGTGGGGATTGTGCTGAGCCCTCTTCCCGCCGGAGCTCCATGCTTCCGGCTGAGTCACAGGGATGGGGAGAGACTCAAGATGGGATTGGGGGCTGAGTCGTTCCCTTGTCACTTCCTGCCACGAGCCTATGTCCCTGAGGTGGGGCCACCCTCAGGTGGCACCTGTGTGCTCAGCCCCTTTCTTTCTGGGGTGGGGGGTTAGCTACCCTGTGGAGCATTGGCCCTGGAGAAGCCCTGGCCTAGGCCTGGCAGGGGGACAGAGAGTGACAACCAGCCACTGCCAGGTGAATGGGTCTGGAGGTGTCTGATCAGGGGACAGGATCTTTGGTAGTTTAGCCACAATGGAGAACAGCATAAAAGTGACTGGCCTGAGGGTACCAACCCTCACGGGGCAGATGCAGCGACACTCCACTGTCACCTCTGCCCAGCGTGTGCCCAGGAGCGAGCACACAGGCAGGGGCAAGCCCTGTGGTTCCAAGGACACACACACACACACACACACACACACACACACACACACACACGTGCTTGCGCATGCGCGCACACACACATACACGGGCAGGCTAAGGCAGAGGCTGTGTGTCACTCTGGCCCCCCCAGGGGGACCCCAGGAACTCCAGGGCTGAGGCAGCAGCACCATCTGAACAGCTGGGCGCAGGCCCACTCACGCATGCCCCCTCCCTCCCCCGCTTCTGAGCTGTGCTCACAGGAGCCTGCATGAGAGCTGCTCAGGTGTGGTCAGGGCGACCCATGCTGGGTGCGGCGACCCATGCTGGGTGCGGCGACCCATGCTGGGTGCGGTGCCCCAGTGCCCTGCCTTGCTGGCACCGCTCTTGGAGCTGGATTTTCCTGCAGGGCTTTGGGTTTTGTTTTTGAGCCACTCGAGTGCTGGTCGTGTGCCAGACACTATGCCAGTGCAGGTAATGTGTGCAGAGTTGTTTTGAGCGTAGTGTTCAGTAAATGCGGGTCATTATGCATATTATTATTTACACATAGGCTCATTTTCTTCTCCTCACACGCCTGTGAGGCAGGCTGCTATTATTGGACCCATCTTACAGATAAGGAAAGTGAAGCTTTCAAAAGTTCCTTCACAAGCTGGGCGTGGTGGTACACACCTGTCATTCCAGCGCTCCAGGGGCAGAAGGTCGCTGCCAGTAGGAAATTCAAGGCCAACCTGGGGTACCTAGCAAGATCTTGTCTTGAAAAACAAAACAAGGGGGCTGGGGATTTAGCTCAGTGGCGTAGGTGCCTGCCTTGCAAGCTCGAGGTCCTGAGTTTGATCCTTGGTACCAAAAAACACACACACACACACACACACACACACACACACACAATGGAGTGAAAAACAAAAAGTTAGTGAGGGGCTGGATTGGAACCCCGGGATCTGGCTGCAGTCTGCACTCTGTCATGTTGAGTTGCCCCAGGGGGAAGCCAGCCCTAAGGATAGAGGATCATGATGGCCAAGGTCCTCAGTGCCCATAGCTTTAAGTCTATGGCTTGGGAAAGGAGCTGAGCCAGGCTCCCCAGAATAGGAAGGCTTGGCACAGAGGGCCCTGTGCCTACGCCTGCACCTTCTGTCCTGCTGTCATCTGTCCCAGTGTGGATGGAGGCGACCTGTGGGCTCTCGGGCAGCCGGCTGGTTTGGAGAGCCGGGCCAGCCGGGCTCTGTCTCTGGGACCCTGGGCAGCTTGGTACCAACCTGCCAGGTCTGAGTGGGGTGACACTGCCACCTGGGACTTCAGCTTATCTCTGGTTCTTGGTGTTTCTGTCTGGATAGGTGCCAGGAGTGGCCTCCTGCTGGGAGTCGCAGGACCCATCCAAGTGGATGCATCTTCCATCCCAGTGTGGCAGCTGGGCGCTGGGGTTGGGAGGCTGCAGCCCTGCATATCCCAGAAACACAGGGCAGCAGGGGCTAAGAGGGCTCAGCAGTGCTTTGTCCCGGTCTCTCCGGTACCCTGCAAGACACCTGTGAGCCCCAAACTGACCTCTGCCTGCCCTGCCGGAGGCCCTGCCCAGTGCTTGGTCGCCTGCTCCACACTGGGCTATGAGCCAGGGAACGGCTCCTTCTTGGACCCCCACCCGGACCAGCAGGGGCAGAAGCTCTAGGGACAGCCTGGGCCCCAGGTGACTTTGGCGTATCCCATGCTAGGTGGGTGAGGTTTCAGGGAGGAAACTTCCTGTGTCTGCCTTCCACTCCACTTCCTTCTCTGCTGGGAGGCCCTGCACAGATTGCATAGCCCCTCTGAGCTTTGATTTCCCCATTTAGCAACAGGGCATAAAATAGTCCCTGCTCATGAATGCTATGGTTAGTGTAGCAGAGCCCAGAAAGGCACACACATTGGCTCACAGTGTTTGGGGCCAGTGGTGGAGATGCATGGGGTGTGTTGGAGCTTCTGCCTTGGCAGAGGTGTTAACTGCTGGCATCTTCCTTGGCCGCTTGGCATAAGCAACAGTGAGGACAAAATAACTTCATTCTCTTTTCTCTTTGGTCACCAGGTGGCTCAATGCTAATTGTGCCACCATTACTAGTAGCCGAGTGAAGGCCTTAGGACTTCCAGTGTGACTCTTTCCCTCCTTTCTGGTTTAGATGTCTTTTTCAGATGTGTTTTCCTCTCCCTACTGAGTTTAATGCTTACTTATTTCTTTATTTTTGTCTCTTTGAGACAGAATCTCCCTGTGCAGTTCAGGCTGGCCTGGAACTCCAAGTGATCTCCCGCCTCAGCCTCTCGGGTCTGGGATTGTAGGAGTGTGCTGCCATACCCAGCTAATATTTATATTTTACTGCCTTCTTTCCTTTGGGTTTTCACTCCCTCTGGAACCCATGCCGTGGGGTGTAAAATCTCGGCATCTGGCCACGTCTTTCCAGCGCTTTGTACCGGTCCCTGCCCTCCTTCCTGGGCTTCAGGGCCTGTCCGCGTGGTCGCAGTCCACTGGCCAGTCAGGGCGAGCCCTGTGGTCAGGGGGCTGCTGTTGCTTGCTTTTCTGTTGTCAGCTGTTCTGCATTTTTAAAATAATTTCTCTCCAGATTCTATAGTAATTCAGAGCATGAGCACACCCTATGGGAACGTTTGCTTCTTTGTTCCTGTATCTTTTACTTTCATACACAACCTGCATATTGTAGAATCTAAAAACCATAAAGGAAAAGGAAACTAAGTAGCCTGTAATTACCTGCAATCCTGCTGTGTTTCAGGAGTTTTGTGTTTGTTTTTTCCTTGGGCTATTCTTGAGTTGGGGTTCTCCTGCCTCAGCCTCTGTAGTCACTGGGCCTATACAGTGTGTGCCATTACACCCAGCCCATTTTTCAGCGTTTTGTGATATAGTTTTCTAGGGTGTTGTGTGTGTGTGTGTGTGTGTGTGTGTGTTTGCACAAAGTAAAAGACTCTGATTACAAATACTGTTTTATAACCTTTATTTTCACGTGGTGATAGGTACTTAGTATCTCTTCTTATTATTACAGATTCTCCAACAAGGAATAATAAATTTTGTGTCAAGGGCATCTGCACACAATTTAGAAAAGTATAAAAGGCCTTGTATACAGAGCACAGCCTGCTGCAGGGCTGCCCAGCTGGTTAAGTGGGCAACTCCGACCCTGAGTCACGTACGGTTCACGTTGCCTGGCGATCCCTCCCGTCTGTGAAGTGGAAGGCGTGTGTGGCCTTTCTCTCTTACACGTCTGGCCTCCTGACCGGCTGCTCAGAGCAATGCAGCTGCCCCTCCCACCGCCTCCCCGCATGCGGTGTTCTGCCGCAGTGACTGATGCCCTGCCGCTCTGCTGAGGCTGGGGCATGGCGCAGTGGTGTGTGTGTGTAAGGGCACCACAGTTGTCATGGTCACGGACACCACTGCCAAATTCTTTTGTGTGTGTGTGAACTGGGTTGAACCCTGGGGTGCTCTGCTCCCAACTCCCTTTTCTTTTGTGCCAGGGATTGAACTCACAGCCTTGCGCTTGCCAGGCAGGCGCTTGTGCTGCTGAGCTAAGCCCCCGGCCCTTCACTCCCAACCCTTTTTAAGACAGGGTCTTGCAGAGTTGCTCACACTGGCCTCCAACTCGCGATCCTCCTACCTCAGTTTCTCATAGCTTGGATTACACACATGTGGCACCAAGCTCTGTTTCTTTTTTCATTTTTTGGTACCAGAAATTGAACTCAGGACCTTGTGCTTGCTAGGCAGATGTGCCGCTGAGCTCTATGCCCGGCCCTCTATTTCTTTTTCTTTACATCTGGTATAATCCGCATTTTTGCTTTATTTTTTTCAGTACTGGGATCAAGCCCAGGGCCTTGCACACACCCCAGCCACTGCGTGCCTCTCGCCTGACCCCCCTCACCCAGGGAAAATTAGAGCCTGCACTCTTCCTTGGTCACGCCACCACCCCATCGCCCCACTGCGTCATGGTGCGGTGACGCCACGCTGATAACATTTGTGTTCTGTTCCGTAACCACCAGTCTCCGAGGGGAGCCTTGGCTGGCAGTCAAAGGTGGAGACCAGGGCTGTTTGCACTACTCTGTGAGGGTGAGCCGCCTTCGGCCACAGGACCAGCGTGGACTGTGCGTGCATTTCCTTTTCTTGGCCAGCTTTTTTTTCTTTTTGAGACAGGGTCTCACTATGTAGTGTAGGGCTGCCTGGAACTCACTATGTCGCCTAGGCTGACTTGAAACTTATGGCGATCCTCCTGCCTCAGCATCCTGAGTGCTGGCATGACAGGTGTGCACTACCACATCAAGCTTCTTTTGGGTCTAGTGCCACCCAAGTTAAATGTATTTTCCTTTCTCTTGTTATATACTCAGAATCCATGGCTTTACAGTTTGCTTTGTATTTTGACCACACGTTTCTTGTACAGCTTTGTTCTTATTTTACTAGTTCTAATATAGTGTTGTTGTTGCCAACTGTGTAGTATTCCACAGAACAGAGTATCATCATGTATTTGCATTGCCTCCCTAAGATAAGACTCAGGCTGTTTCCACTGTTTCATTCATGTGAATGGTGGTATAATTAACATTATTTTACATACATTTCTGTGCATTGTTTCTTTTCTTTCTTTTTTTTTAAAACAAGGTCTTACTATGTAGTTCAGGCGGTTGTTGAACTCAATACATAGCCCAGGCTGGCATCAGATTTGCAGTGGTCCTCCTGCCTCAGCCTCCCAAGTGCTAGGATGACAGGCGGGCACCACACTGGGTCCGTTGCTTCTTACATGATGTTGGAGAGAGCAGGAATGCTGCTTCCTCCTTAAACCAGCCCCCACCCACCTCATCCCCAACCCCAGGCCGTCTAGTGCCTTGTTGGCCATTAACTTGGCCCCTTCTAGAGTTCTGTACAGGAGGTTCCTTGAGGGAGACCCAGGTCACTCCCATCTTCCTTCCCCCAGGCTCCAAAGAGCGCCCCATCCTCAAGTTTGAAGCCCAAAACGTGTCCAACTACACAGCCCTTCTGCTGAGCAGGGATGGCAGCACTCTGTACGTGGGTGCCCGGGAGACCCTCTTCGCACTCAATAGCAGTGCCAGCTTCCTGCCAGGCGGGCAGTACCAGCAGGTGAGCAGCTCTGGGGCTGGCCCAGCTGGCAGAAGGGGGACAGCAGCAGGTCTGCCTTGTGGCTCCCAGGATGCGGGTGGGTAAGGAGGGCGGCCTGGGGTCCCCTGGGTCCCTGCACACTTGCCCCCTCTTCCCCCAGTTGCTGTGGCCCGCGGATGCAGACAGGAAGCAGCAGTGCAGCTTCAAGGGCAAGGACCCGAAGGTGAGCCAGCTGTGGGGCAGCAGGGCTGACAGGGCGGGGGGTACAGAGTTGGCGGCAGAGGCAGGAGGTAGGGCGGGCACAGCCAGGGCTGGGGGAGAGGGCACAGCTTCTGAGACAGCAGCCACAGCTGGGCTCGAATTCTAGCTCCAGTCTTCGAATCTCTAGGAGCGCAGACAAGTTGATTGACCTTGCCCAGCCTTAGTGTACCCACCTGTAAGATGGGGACAAGGACACCAGTGTCATTGGGCTTCCTCAGGCTGCAGTGAGCTCATCGATGTAAGGTCCTGGTACACATCAGCTTCAGCCTGGGCAGGGATGGGGAGAGGGGAGCTGTGTGTATCTACAGATGGTCCCAGGTGTTGCAGGTCTGACAGCCTGGTTTGGGCTGAACCATTGTGTGGGGTCTGACTCAAGCAACCAAGGTTCCCCTGGGGGACACCTGCTGTCTTCAGAGGCCTCCTGGTCCTGAAGGCAGTAGGTGGTATCCAGGGAACCAGACTTAGGGTCAGGACACAGGTTCAAGTCCTGGCTGTGCCTGTATTCAGGAGACACTTATTAAGCACTGGGTCTGCCTTTTTCTTTTTTGTGGTACTGGAGATCAAACCAGGGCCTTGGCCACTGCAGGCAAGGGGCACTGCCATGGAGCCGTATCCCAGGATTAATTAAGCACTTACACCTCTCTGCTTCAGGCAGTGGGGCTGATTGTGGAAAAGAGAAAGCAGTCAAGCCAGATATGGTGGTACACGCCTGTAATCCTGGCACTCTGGGAGGCCAAGACAGGAAGCTCACAAGTTCAAACCCAGCCTGAACAATTTAAGCAGTATCCTGCCTCAAAAAATAAAAAAAGGGCCAAAGATGTGGCTCATGCAAAGGCCTTGGGTTTAATCCCCACCCTAGTGAAAACAAACAAACAAACCAGCACAAAATCAGTTAAAAGGTGATTGAGGCAGGAAAACTGCCTGAGGTACCTGACAAGAATGTCTCGAGAAATAAAGGAAACAAACAGTGCCCCAGTTATATTTAATTTAAGACGAGCCATTAGCCAGCTGTGGGCCAGGCCCTGGGTTTGATCTGGGCCTAATACCACAAAAAACCAAAAGGAGTCAGACTTGAAGGCTCTGAGGGAGGTGGCCAGTACATAGTTGGGCTCGTGACGTGGTCCCTGCTGCTTTTAGGGTTCGCCCTGCCCAGCATACTAGAGTCTCCACGGGGCAGGACAGGAGGCCAGTGAGGAGTGAGAGGTGACCGTGGCTGGCTCCAGGGTCAGTAAAGCCAGTGAGAAGTGGCTGAATTCCATGTGTGTTTGAGGCAGGAGGAGCACTGTGAGTTCAAGGTCAGCCCAAACTACGTAGTAAGACCTTGTGTCAAAAAAACAAACAACAACAACAAAAAAAAAAACAACAAAGAGGGGGCTGGGGATTTAGCTCAGCGGCATAAGAGCCTTCGTTGGAAGTCTGTGGTCGTGAGTTCGATCCCTGGTACCGATAAAAACGAAAAAAACAAAAACAAAAAAAAACAAAAAAACAAAGAAAAGGGGCATGTTTGAGGATGGAGCCAGCAGGAGGAGGTCATTCTAGGGGGTCAGCAGCAGGTGGAAAACTAGCGTTTCAAGCAACTCCAGGCCCAGCACTTCAGCTGCCGAGTGAGCAGACAGCGCTGCTGTTAGATGGCCTGGAAGGTGTCAGGGCAGCCTGGGGACTGGTCAGCACTAGGCCAGAGACGCGGTCCCAGGTGCTGCATGCCTGGGCCCAGGCTCAGGCCGGCTGTTTCCTCCTGCCTCGGGCTGCACTTAGCTCTCTAGTTGGTTGGGAGGGAACTTGGGGCTCCGGAGAGCCTCTGGAAGGCCCTTGAGAACCACCGCCAAGCCTCCGAGCTGTGGCCCAGAGCCCCTGCTGCGAGGACCCGCTCTGCAGGAAGCTCCTGTTCCTCGTCCATTCCCACCCTTGAGTGCCCCAGCCCAGGGTCCCCATAGCCCTGGCCTGGGCCTGGCCCTGGGGAGGAAGGCTGGGCCTTCAAACTGTCCCTCCTTCCCCTAGCGTGACTGCCAGAACTACATCAAGATCCTGCTGCCACTCAACAGCAGCCACCTGTTCACCTGTGGCACCGCGGCCTTCAGCCCCCTGTGCACCTACATAGTGAGTGCTCCCGCCCCGGGCCCTCCTCCGCCCAGGACACTGACCGGCATCTGCCCCCTGCCCTCGCTCAGTCCTGCTGTCACCGCACACACTCCTCTCAGCACACACCCCTGGCCTTCTCCTCTAGCAGAGCGCAGCCTTGGGGGCCAGGACTGGATCCCCAGTTTTGGAGCTGGAAATACCTGGCGTGGCCCTTTTGATTCTCACCTCCTGTGGGGTAAATGGGGGCAACAGTGCCCCTCCCAGCACTGAACTGGTGCCACATGAGGGGTACAGACTCTCTTTGCACCTGCGCCCTCCTGTCCCCCGCCCTGTACTTGCTGACAGTCTCTCCACTGGCCACCAGCTCTCCTTCACCTCCTCCTTCCCTGGCCCTCCTAAGCCCACCTGTCTGTCCCCTGCAGAGCATAGAGAACTTCACCCTGGCTCAGGACCAGGCGGGGAATGTCCTCCTAGAAGACGGCAAGGGCCGTTGTCCTTTCGACCCCAATTTCAAGTCCACAGCTCTGGTGGTTGGTGAGTGTCGGGGCAGGAGAGGGGTCAGCTCTGGGCAGGGCAGGTCCCTGTGCCAGTTCCCAGGGTGACAGCGGGACCATGGCCGGCCTTGGGGTTTCACGTTTCCAAGTTCCTGCTTCCGTCTGCCCAGTGCAGGCAGGATGGATGGTGTTCAGGTCATTCTGGGCCCTCAGCGGGGAGAAGGAGCCCGGCCAGAGCAGCCATTCCCATGGGAATGTTTTCTTGGCAGATGGGGAGCTCTACACAGGAACAGTCAGCAGCTTCCAGGGGAACGACCCGGCCATTTCCCGCAGCCAGAGCCCGCGCCCCACCAAGACCGAGAGCTCCCTCAACTGGCTGCAAGGTGAAGTCCATCCTGCCCAGCAGGCGGCCAGTGCCTAGGAGGGGATTTGCCCCAGGATCCTCTGCTGACTCCGTGCTCCCTCCCGGCCCCCACAGATCCCGCCTTCGTGGCCTCAGCCTACATCCCTGAGAGCCTGGGCAGCTTGCACGGTGACGATGACAAGATCTACTTCTTCTTCAGTGAGACCGGCCAGGAGTTCGAGTTCTTTGAGAACACCATTGTGTCACGTGTGGCCCGAATCTGCAAGGTAAGTATATGGAACCTGCAGATAAAGGATCTCTGGTTTTGCTCAGGGCTTGGAGCAATAGTGTGAAAATGCAGAAAAGTACACACAGAAATGACTCACAAGATCCAGAGGGGGCATAGCGTTGGGCTCAAGCCAGAGACTCTGGAGGCCCAGCTGCCTCCAGGCAGGGGCCTCACCCTGTGGGTGAAATAACTTCCCTCCTCTGTCAGGTGCAAATAATAATACCACCAACATCAGAATTGTTCTGTGCTTAAATTCATCCCGGGGAAGCTCTGAGGAGGTGGGGATCTCTGATTAAACATGAACTCTTTATTTTATGAGCCTGCCAAAGTCCCTAAGTGTAGCTTGGCATAATTGATGCCATCTTGAGCCCTACCTTTAACTAATACCCTGTATTCAGGAAAATAGAAAAGTTACTCAGGGTATAAGTCCCACAAGAAAAACAGAATGAGCTGTACCTACAGGAGAAAAGTTAATCTGCTAAAAAAAAAAAAAAAAAAAAAAAACAGGATACAAGTGTCAACCAAAACTTAGTGTAAGAGTCAAGCTAAATTCTTTGCAACAGGATGTCTTTCGTGATTCTCTCTTTTAAAAGCTCTGTAACTTTCTAGTTTGGTACCACTTGTTTAGACCCTAAAATGGGGAGAGGGGGTTCTGTATATGAGTGGTCCTGAGCTCAGTTCATTAAATTTCAAATTTATCATTTTGGCTGTTTGGATTCCTATATTGTTGTTCACGAACCTGCCTCACTAAGAAGGGACCACTGAGCTAGGCTGAGATCAAACTTGCAATACTCCTGCAGCAGCCTCTTGAGTGCCCAGATTACAGGTGGACACCACCAAACTTGGCCCTCCTGGAAGTTTTCTTGACTTTGATGGAACTGTGTCTTGGCTCTGGCTCCTTCTTAACACTGGGAGGGCAGGGCGGGGGCAGCCCCACACCTGCAGCCCCAGCCCTGCCTGTGCCTCAGCTCACCTGTCCCCCTCCTCCAGGGTGATGAGGGTGGCGAGCGGGTGCTGCAGCAGCGCTGGACGTCGTTCCTCAAGGCCCAGCTGCTGTGCTCAAGGCCCGACGATGGCTTCCCATTCAACGTGCTGCAGGATGTCTTCACGCTGAGCCCCAGCCCCCAGGACTGGCGCCAAACCCTTTTCTACGGGGTCTTCACATCCCAGTGGTAGGGCCCAGGGCTGGCTAAGCACAGGAGGGCATAGGGTGGCCAGGGCTGGGCCCAGGAGCCTGCTCAGGGCTCCAGGGTTGATCTGAAGTCTGTGTTGCAGGAATGGGGGGACCACCGAGGGCTCTGCCGTGTGCATCTTCTCCATGAATGACGTGCAGAGGGCCTTCAGCGGCCTCTACAAGGAGGTGAACCGTGAGACGCAGCAGTGGTACACGGTGACCCACCCGGTGCCCACACCCCGACCTGGGTCGGTGGGTATCAGTGCTTGGTACTTAGGGTGTGTTCGGGAGGACTTGGGGCCCTGGGCAGATCACACAGCGTCTCTTGATGTTTTCACGTCTTTAAATTGGGGACACGTCTAGGCCCACTACTTAGCGAGATGGATGTAGAGATGTCTTCAGTCTAACCCTGCCTCAGGCTGGACACGAGCTCCCATTAGGGAGGATGGGATGTTGTCATCCTCCTGTCACTTGTCCTCTCCTCCTGCACTCAGCTGTGAGCTCCTTAGTTAGCAGGTCTCAGGTGACCCGACCCTAGGTGACAGTCCTATCTTTTTCCCATCTAGCCCAGTGGGCTCCCCAGAAGCTGACCCTCAGAGGGTCTGAGTGCCCATAGTGACCCTGGGAGGGGACCCTGGAAGCGGTGTGAGAGAATCGGCAGTGAGAGGGAGGGAGGGTGGGCGCCCGGACACTACCTCTGCAGCAGCGGAGCTGTGGGTCCCCCTCAGGGGTGCCAGTGGGAGCCTCATCCTCCGCTTCTGGGGGTGAAGGTGTGCTGCCTAGGGTCTGGTTAGCTGTGACCTGCTAACTAAAGGAGTTCACAGTCCAGTGGAGGAGGGGGACCAAGTGAAGGGACGATGGCCAACATGTGCCTCTGCTCAGGGGTCCCCCAGTATCTTAACCCCACGGGCAGAGGTAAGCAGGCAGCCAGAGCATCTCCTGTCACTTCCCAGGACCATGTTCAGCCGCGCCCTGCTCAGAGGTGGAAGGAAGGGTGCTGGGTAGGGGGCGGGAGAGGGGTGTGGCAGCTGAGGCCCAGGTACACACAAAGGGATACCCCGGTCTTGCCCTTGGCCTGCAGCCTAGCACACTGGCACTCTGCAGGGGTCAGGTGGTCCCCGCCGGGGAGACAGGGCCTGTCTGTCCTGGCTCATGCTGCCGTCTTCTTCCTCAGTGCATCACCAACGCTGCCCGGGAGCGGAAGATCCACTCCTCCCTGCAGCTCCCGGACCGCGTGCTGAACTTCCTCAAGGACCATTTCCTGATGGATGGACAGGTGCGCAGCCAGATGCTGCTGCTGCAGCCACACGCCCGATACCAGCGAGTGGCCGTGCACCGCCTCTCCGCCCTGGGCCGCACCTATGATGTCCTCTTCCTGGGCACTGGTGAGTGCTTGTGACCTGGCTGATCAGGGCAGGGATGTGGCTGGTGGGCAGTGGGCTATGAGGCATGGTGAATGGGCTGAGATGCATCCTCACCCCAGGTGATGGCCGGCTGCACAAGGCAGTGGGTGTCGGCCAAGGGATGCACATCATCGAGGAGCTACAGGTCTTCCTGCCTGGACAGCCTGTGCAGAACCTGCTCTTGGACAGCCACAGGGTGAGTAGGTGAGGCAGGAGCCAAGGCCATGTGCTTGGGGGTGGCATTTCCTTGGCACCAGGCAGTGCCCACCTGGTTTTTCCTCTCCTGCCCCAGCGAGGTGCAACATGGAATCCAGCCTTATGGCATGGGCTATCAGGAAGTTGGGATATCAGGAGGATGACCATGCCCTTAGGGGAAGCTTTAGTGGGCAAGCCAGCTAGGTGTGGCCATGGGTGGTAGCCCTGGGTCTGGCTGTGCCCTTGGTGCCCACGCCCACCTCTAATCCCTGGGGTCTGGCTGTGCAGGGGCTGCTGTATGCGGCATCTCACTCAGGCGTAGTCCAGGTGCCTGTGGCCAACTGCAGCCTGTACCAGAGCTGTGGGGACTGCGTCCTCGCCCGTGACCCCTACTGCGCTTGGAGTGGCACCAGCTGCAGAGACATCAGCCTCTATCAGCCTGAGTCAGCCTCCAGGTGAGAGCTCCCAGAGACCATCTGGCCATTGCCCGCTTCAGGTCTGTGTAGGTCCAGTGCACAGCCTCGTTATACCCAGTCTCAGTCTAAGTGTTCTTGAGCCCTGGGCTTCCCTACCTCAAGCAGGGACAGGGTTGGTAGGGGTAGAAAATGTCACAGCTGTGAAAAGCCTGGTAGAACATTGGTTGGAATGAGAACATATTTTAGTAACAGTAAGGTAAGAGCTAAAAAAATTTTTTTATTAAACTAGGAGTGGTGGTACATGCCTGTGATCCCAGCACTTTAGGAGATTGAGACAGGAGGATCACAAGTTCCAGGTCCAGCCTGGGGAATTTAGCAAGATCCTGCTTAGTTAAAAAATTTTTTGAAAAGGCATACTGGTGCATTACTTGTGATTCCAGCAATCAGGAGGCTGAGGCAGAATCCTGCTAGGAAGACTGCTGTGAGTGTGAGGTCAGCTGGGGTACATAGTGAATTCAACTGAATCACATAGTGAGAACTTGTCTCAAAAAAAAAAGTATAAAAATAAAAACTACCTGTGGGGCTGAGAATATAATTCAGCATATACAAAAAAATAAAACCCAAATAAGCAAATAAAAACTGCCCCTTCCCCAGGGAATCACAGAGATTTTGATGTTCTTTCCTTCCTGGTTTTTCTTACATATGTGTAAAATAAACAAAAACCTAAATGTTTCAAACAAACATGGGATCTATCCCATTTGTGGCATTCTGGGGGGTTTTTTTGGTTTGTTTATTTTTTTATAGAAAACACAAATTTACTGCATGCCAAAGGCATGAAAGTGTTCTTGCTTCTTATATGGGTACATCTAGTGTCTATTTTATATTTCAAGAAACTAAATAGGAACTAGCTGTGGTGACATGCCTGTAATCCCTGTTACTGGGGAGGCTGAGACAGGACTGCAAATTCAAGGTCAGCCTGGGAAACTTAGTGAGAGCTTGTCTCAAAATTAAAATAATGGTTAAAGAAAAAGGACTAGGAGTGCAGGATGTAGCCTTGGTTAATCTTGCACTGAGAAAGGTTTGTGAGGCAGGTCAGTGCTTGTGTATTACACAGAGATATTTACATGCATATTCTAGAAAGTCTGCTTTTGTCATTCAGGGAAGTAGGCTGTCACTTAGATTTGCACTAAGTGCACAAGGGAGATGTTCAGAGACCTAGTGAGCTGGGGAATCTGTGCACAGTTCCCTTCCAGCCTGGCGTGTGGGGCCTGGTGTGCTCCGGGCTCTGGTCCCCTCCCTACTTCCAAGTCTGTGTCTGAGAGTTCAGGGTTTCTTGGCTGATGCCAGACTCTCTTTGTGCCTTAGGCCGTGGATCCAGGACGTTGAAGGGGGCAATGCCCAGGAGCTCTGCAACATGTCCCGGGCCACGCGCCGGTTCTCTGTAACAGCAGGTAAGGGACCCCCTGAAGGTTTCAGCCTGACTCCTCTAGGCACTGGTGGGACAGATCCCTTTCCTCATCCTCCTCCCTCCAGCCCTGTGAGCAGGGCCCCCAAAGTGAGCTTGAGACAGTCCTCAGTGTCCCCAGAGTGCCCGTCACAACCTGTGGCCACTGTAAACTACCTAGTGCTTCCTGTGCCCACAGGCCGGAAGCCATGTGAGCATGTCCAGTTCCGGCCCAACACAGTGAACACTTTGGCCTGCCCCCTTCTGTCCAACCTGGCCACCCGGCATTGGCTGCATGACAAGGCCCCTCTCAATGTCTCATCCTCCTACCGGGTGCTGCCCACTGGAGACCTGCTGCTGGTGGGCAGCCAGGAGAGGCTGGGGGTCTTTGAGTGCTGGTCACAAGAGGAGGGCTTCCAGCAGCTGGTGGCCAGCTACTGCCCGGAAGTGGTAGAGGATGAGGTGGCACACCGAACAGACCAGGGTGGCAGTGTCCCTGTCATCATCAACACATCACGAGTGAGTGCGCCAGCTGCCGGCAGGGCCAGCTGGGGCGGGGACAAATCCTACTGGAATGAATTTCTGGTGATGTGCACTCTCTTTGGGCTCGCTGTGGTGCTTCTGTTCCTGTTCTTCCTCTACCGGCACCGGGATGGCATGAAAGACTTTCTGAAGCAGGGGGAGTGTGCCACTGTGCACCCCAAGACTCGCCCTGTGGTGCTGCCACCCGAGACTCGACCGCTCAATGGCGTCGGCCCCCCTAGCACCCCACTGGACCACCGAGGCTATCAGGCTCTGTCAGATAGCTCTCCAGGACCCCGGGTCTTCACGGAGTCTGAGAAGAGGCCACTCAGCCTCCAGGACAGCTTTGTTGAAGTGTCCCCTATGTGCCCTCGGCCCCGGGTCCGCCTGGGCTCTGAGATCCGTGACTCTGTGGTGTGACAAGGCTACCTTGGCCTCAGGGCCGTGACTGCTCAGAGTGACAGGTGGACTCGTGTCTCATGAATGTGGCCAAGGTGCCTGCCCTGGGGAGCCTGGGGGCTGCCCAGCCTGCTGCCCTCCAGCCATGTGTAAGGCCCATACCACCCAGCCCAGAGCTCCAACAGTCATCTATGAAGAGGGGGCCTGCCTGGTTGGAGCAGGACAATGCTGTGTACATAAACTGAGCCCTTTGTTTAAAAAAAGAGCTGAAAATGTGAAACCAGAGGGCATGGGAAGAGGCAACGGAGATGCCACACATCGCCACCCAGTTCCCTCCCAGCCCTGCGGGGACAAATTGCAGGTGGTATGGGACAGAGATGAAAACCTGCACTAACTGGCCTCTTCCACCTTCGCCTTAGCCTACTGCCCTGCTGCATTTTCTCACCAGAGCCAGTGGCCAGCTTGTGCCAGCCACAGCCAGGATGTAGCTTGGTGCCATCTCCTGCACCTCAGGGACCAGAGGGCTGGTTGGCTCTGCAGCCCTCCCAGGCCCTGGGCTCAGACCCTGCTCTTGGACTTTTCTGGCCTGTATCAGGCTGTGGCCACGAAGGAGAAGCATGAGCCCAGGAGTTTATGACCACGTAGCCCTTTGCCCTCAGAGACTGTTTACTGCCTTCCTTCATCCCAGCCTGAGAACTGTGTGTCCCTTACACATCAGCCCCCTTCAGACTCGAGCACAGGGAACTCGCTGGAGCCTGGCCTATCCTAGCCAAGTTCCCCATCACTTGTCTCCACTTCAGGGGTATTTACACTGCCCAGCACAGGGCCCTGAACGTCTGTGGGTTTTGTATTTGTTTTTTTTTAATAAAATGCACTTTACTTTTTCTTTTTTAAAATAAGTCTGGAGAAATATTGTTTAATCATCTTTCCTCTTAAAAAGACTTGTACTGTTTGAGACTGATGTTTCTGGGGGTTCTGAACCTCTTTTCAGGCTCCAGAGAGCCTGAAGCAGCCCAGCTTGTGGTCAACATTACCCAGTTCCTGGGACAGGGTTGATCCATTCAGCTCAAATCCTTTATTTCCTTGTTTCATTGGGGGATTGAACCTAAGGCCTCAGGCATGCTACACAACCATTCACTTACGTAGGGTCTCACTATGTAGTTTAAGCTGGCCTCAAACTCACAGCAGCCCTCCTGCCTTGGCCTCTTGCATGCTGGGATTATAGGTGTGTGTACCACCATGCCTGGCAGGAACTGTTTTCAATCAGTACCGACCGCCTGCTTGCAAGGCTGGTGCTTATGCTGCTGAGCTAAATCCCCAGCCCCTGGAACTGTGCATTCTTTTAAAAGTTTTTAAGCAGTCACTTGGCCTGCTTTCAGTGTACACTTTCTTCTTTCAGTGTACTGCCTTCAGATTTTAACACATGGCTGGACAGGGTGCCAGGTGCCTGCAGTCCCAGGTACTTGGGAGGCTGAGGCGCAGGGAAGTTAGGCCCAGAAGTTTGACATCATTCCAGGCACAGGCCCTCGTCTCAATGTAGAAAAACAGAGAAAACATGTAGAAATGCATGTAACCACCACCATAATCAGGAACCAAGAGATCTGCCCAAATTGGGTGGGTGAGGCTGGGGAGTACGGCTTCATTTCCTGCTGGCCCCTTCTTTAGATGGAATTTATTCCGAACATGACCAAAGGTCTCTAAAAGCCCAATCTTTCCCCACCAGTGTTTCTAGTGTCACATACAAGAGTCAAAACTTCTGAAACCTTTATTATTGATCAGTAGAAACAGCAATGAGAGCAGCAGTGAGGAGCGGGGAGGGTGCTCCCTGCCCCAGCCCACTGCAGTGCCAGCTCCAGGCTGGGCCAGCTGGCTGGCCCTGATGACGTGGACATGACCCAGACCACAGCTCGGCAGTGGGAAGGTCTTGGACAGGGTGTGCTACGACACACACCAGGACTGCAGTCACAGGACAATCTTAAAAGAGCTGCACAAGAAAAGAGTGGGTTGGGTTTTCTTTTCTCTTTTTCTTTTCCTTTTTGACTTTTGTCTGTTTTTTGGCAGTAGGGGTGGAAGCCAGGGCCTCACCCATGGTAAGCATGCACTATACCACATCCACAGCCCAAGGTGGATTTTCTGATGGAAGAGGAAGGTAGGAACTAAACCCAGGGGCCGGAGATAGAGCTCAGCAGCACAGTGCCCCCCCCCCCCCCCAGCAAGCATGAAGTCCTGAATTTGATTCCTGGCTCAAAAAACATAAAATTAAAAATTTTTTTTCACCTCTCTCCTAAGACTTTTCCTTGGAATGGGCTGTATCTGGGTACATGGGTGACCTTCCCACTGGAAGAGTGACCTGAGACATTCTGGGGGATCCAGAGCTCTCTCTTGCCTCAGTACCACCTCCCATAATAGCATCCCAGATCCAAATGCAGCAGACAGGGACCCACGGGTACCTGAAAGGCAGGGAGACCACTGTCATACCTGACAAAATCTGGTGAACGTGAGATGACATGCTGGAACTCAGAGAGATTGATGGTCCCGTCCCTATCAATGTCGGACTCTTCCAGGATCTGGGAACCAGAGAGCTTTAGCCCTTCCTTCCCATGCCCAGGGTGCCCAGGCCTGGCCAGACCACCACTCACATTGTCAATAAGCTGCTTCATCTCCAAAGTGCTGAGCCGAGTGTCCTCGCCCTCCCCAGTGAGACAGTTCACAAGCCGGCACAGGTCTTCTCTGTCCAGAGTTCCATCATCATCGAAGTCTAGCGAGCACACAAAGGAAACCAAGAAGGAACTTCAATCAGGAAAAGCTTCGCAGCTACACTAGGGGCTCCCGTTTCCCTGCACAGTGCAGATGGAACACACAACCAGCCCCTGGGACCCTTACCAAAGATGCGGAAGGCATAGTGCGACTTGATGTCTGGGGTTGCCGTGTCACTGAACACACTCAGGAGGTCCAGGAAGTCCTCGAAGCTCAGGCTGTCTCTGGCAGGGGATGTGGAAAAGACCTTGCAGATTCGTTCCTTGAAGGGGTTGGCCTGGGAACGTGAGCTTTTGTAAGTGCCACAGTCATAGCCCTGGTCACACACTCAGTACAACCCCACTGACAAGTGGAGGGACAGGTCACAGCACTAGTACTATGTAACTCAGGCCAGCCGTAGCACAGGAGCCAATTAGCAGCTGGAGAAGGGGCAGGGCAGCCTCCCAAAGGCATAAGGCCTGAGGAAGGTAGCCAAAACATTGGGCAAGATAGGCTTTTTTGTTGTTACTGTTGTCTTTTTGAGACAGAGTCTCACTATGCACTTCAGGCTGGCCTTGGGCTCACTTTATAGCCCAAGGCTGGTCTTGAACTTGCAAATGACTCTCTTTAGGCTGAAAAAAAAAAAAAAAAAAAAAAAAAAAAAAATATATATATATATATATATATATATATATATATATGCAGAAATTGAACTCAGGACTTCACCCTTGTCAGGCAGGCACTGTGCTGCTGAGCTATATTCCCAGTCCTGTTTTTGTTTCATTTTCTGAGACAGAATCTTGCTGTGTAGTTCAGGCTAGACTTGAACTCACTATTTGGCCCACACTGGCCTCAAACTTACAGCAATCCTCCTACCTCAGCCTCCCAAGTGCTGGGATCACAGATGTGCTTCACCATGCCTAGCCTATTTGTTTCTTTTTGAAACAAGGTCTGGTGGTTGGACTTGAACTCACTGTAGCTCAGAAAGAAAAGAAAAAAGGAAACCGAAAAGGAACAGAGATCAGAATGGGAACCAGGTACTTTCTGATCTACACAGAGTGGCAGGAAGACAGGAATCTAGCAAAGCAAGGTGCACGAAGAGGTGCAGGGCTCGTACCTTGAGCTCTGGAAGGCTGAGGATATCCTCAAAGGAAACACGTTCTCGTAGCGAGTCCTCCACATTCTGCTTCTCCCGAGGAAGCAGCTCAGAAAACCGCCTGTGGGCTCTGTCAGAAAAAGGGGAAGTCACTGGCACTCCCCTCTCCAGTCTCTTTGAGGGCGCTACATCCCCACTCCTTGTCTGGCAGCCCCTTATAACCAGGTGGGCACTAAGCCACACACGCAGAACTTTTAAGTCATCAGGCAATGGTCAGTCAAAGGGAGATAAGACTGCCTGAGAGCCTTTTTCTTGTGACAAGGCTTCCTGAGGGCCTGCTGTGTGCCAGGCTCGATCCAGAGATGCCTGCTGGATGGAGAGGTTGCAGAGGGGGCCAGAAGCTGGCCATTAACACCAGGGAAAAAAGAGCAAAACCACATCCTCACTCCAGGGACTGCTGCTCCTCAACTGCCACCCCTTTCCAAATGCAACAGCCTTTGCCCAGGGAAGCCTCTGGTGCCATGGCCCACAGAAGTCTTCTTCCTCCCAGCACAGTCTTAGACAAATCACTGACCTCTTGAAACCTGCTTATTTTTCCTGTACCTCTCTATTCAAGATGGAACTGGGCAAAGCAAGGAACCCCTTAACGTAGTTGCTGGCGTGCTAAGTGCTCCACAAGCGTTAACGGTTACTGTATTATTCAGGTAAAGTCGGAGCAAGGCATCGCTGGGCTCCCAAGGTGTCTCTGGTTTTGCTAGGGGGCAAAGGTGACAGACAGCTGGGGCAGGGCTACCAGGCCCGGGCAGGAAGTTGCGGAGGCAAGTGTAGGGTCAAACAGCGCCCAGCTTTTCCTGGATCCTGAGGGGTGGCCTCTAGTTACGGCCCTGCTGCTGCCGGGGTGCCATGCCCCTAAATCCGCCTCTGAGGAGTCCCAGGGCGCCCAGGAAGTGGGAGTCGCGGCTACACTCACTGGATGATCTCTTGCTTGGTCAGGAACGTCAAGTCCTGGAAGGCAAAGGCAAAGAATGGTGCTAAGCGAGCAGCCGCCGCCGCGCCCAGACCCCCTCTTCCGGGCGCAGGCGGCGCGCGAGGCCCCGAAGGTGGTGTCCCGCGCACCTGGTACTCGGCCAGCAGCTCCTTGGACAGGCGACTGCCCGAGCCCCCCATGGCCGCCGCGCGCACAGCTCCGCCGCTCTTGGGGACGCCAACTTCCTCACTTCCGCCCTCGAGTCGCGTCCCGCTCAGTCCCTGCGGCAACCGCAGCTCAGACCCCGCCCCCGGCCCGACCTCGGCGCAGCGCACCGGTACCGCGGAGCAGTCTGGTCGCCGAGCTCCGGGACCCCGCTGTGCCGAGAGAGCTGGGGGCGGGCTGGGGCGGGACCAGCACTCGGACCCCGCCTCCTGCTGGGCAGGGCCGGTCTCTGCGCACGCGTGGTGCAGACGCGCCTGCGCTAAGGGCGTCGCTGCGTAGCTAAGGACCCGGTGGCAGCTGCTGGCCAAGTCTCCAGATGCGTCCGCCTTACCTGGGGTAGGTGTTGACCACTGACTGCATCCTTGGGCGGGAACCTGTAAAAAGCAACTAGGAAGTTCATGAAGAGCATCCGGGAAGCCTCGGGACTTGCTGGGTGGTGGAGGCCGTGGGCTGCCGTCTTCCCAGAGAAGGCTTATCATGACTTTACCACGCGGCGCGAGTTACCACCCCAGCCCCATGTCTCTTTTGCAAAATGTAAGTGCACAAGTCCAAAGCATTTTCAGTGACTTGTCAGGCTCAGTCCTGTAGAGGGGGTTCTACTCCAAGGCTCCCTACCCTGTCCGGCTCCCTGCGCAGCCCGGCTCCCCAGTTACAGGCGGCACGCCCTGAAGATCCCACCTGCCGCTACTTGTGCTCCTCGCTGGCTGCAGAGACCCTTGCTTTTGGTCCCCTCCTAACCCAAGGACAGTGCTTGGTATTTAGACTCTCAATAGATATTTATGGGATATGCATGCAACGAATGAATGAACCTGTACTACTGCTGGGAGCAGGAACCAAGGTTAGGATTATTTATTTATTTATTTATTTGTCTGTTTGTTTTTCTTTTGGAGACAGCGTCTTGCTCTGTAGTCCAGACTGACCTTGAATTGCTATGTAGCCCAAGCTGGCACTGAATTCGCAGCAATCCTCAGCCTCCTGAGTGCTGGGATGACAGGCTTGTGCCACCACGCACAACCTACTTTTATATGTACAAAAGTTGAAGAGTGTTTTAAATTTAAAGTCAAAATCTAGAGACTCAGTATATTCGGATGTGGTCGCACATGCCAGTCCTTGGGAGGCTGAAGCATTTGAGGCCAACTTAAGCTACATAGTGACCCTGTTTCAAAAAACCAAAAGCAATGCTTAAAAAAAAAATCAATGTACATATGAATATGAAGCTAAATGCAAACAAGGTTTTCCCTGGGCACTGGAGATACAGGTTGTATTTTGTCTTTATGTTTTCTCTTTTTCCTCTCTGTATACGTGTATACATGTATTTAAATATATAAATATACACACATATATGTGTGTATGTGTCTATATACTTTTTTCTTCTTGAGGCTGGACCCAAATCCAGAATCTTGCATATGCTTGGCAGGTACCCTGACACTGAGCTATACCCCCAGCCTCTAAACTGTGTACGTCCTTGTTTTGTTTTGTTGTTTTGTTGGTGTTTCCTAGAATCAAACCTAGGGCCTCTCACACACTCGACTGGCACCCTACCACCACTAAGCTACATCTCCAGCCCCTCAATAATTTTTTTTTTTTTTTTTTTTTTTTTTTTTTTTTTTTGCGGTTAGGGATCGAACTCACAACCTTGCACCTGCCAGACAGGAGTTTATGCCACTGAGCTAAATCCCCGGCCCCATCAATAAATATTTATAATTCAGCAAAAACATTCATCTGCAGGCAACAGAATTAGGAGAAATTTCTTTTTTAAAAATATTCTACCAAAGCTGTGTATTATATTGCTTTTGTAGTGGCACTTTTTTTGGGGGGGGGGTAATCAGGAATTGAACTCAGGACCTTGTGCTTGCCAGGCAGGTGCTTATCTGCTAAGCTATATCCTCAGCCCTTATATATTGCCTTTGTAATCAGAGAAAAAGTAATTACTTGAGAATGAACATTTGTAAGAATGTGTTACTATCCTGCTTTTCATCTTTTATAACAGCTTCAGGGCAGCTCCATGGCTGTTCTGTCTGACACCCACAGAACTTCCTACCTGCTGCCCCCAGATTGTGAAGACTGGGGAGAGCAGGGTGCCCCTGCCTTTGTGTATGGGCAGGAGGAGCTCGTCGTGGGAGGGGTGCAGTGGCCTAGCCGTCCATCCAGTATCCTGGATTCCTGGACACTGTCCCGCTTCGACTCTGCACTCTGCTCAGCCTGGCAGCAACGGATGGAGCTGGGATTCTTTCGCTACCTCCTGGGGGAGCTGCAGACTCAAGTCCTTCCTGGTGCTGTGGGTTTTGTGGCTCAGCTGAATGTGGAGAGAGGTATGCAGAGAAGGTGCCCCCAAAACATCAAGAGTGTGAGGCAGGCATTCGACCCAGAACAGTTTAACTTCAACAAGATCCGGCCTGGAGAAGTCCTCTTCCATCTGCACCGGGAGCCTGACTTGCCTGGTGCCCTTCCACAGGAGGACATCCTGGTGGTGATCAATGTCAGCCCACTAGAGTGGGGGCATGTGCTCTTTGTGCCTGTGCCTGCCCAAGGGCTGCCCCAGCGCCTGCTGCCAGGGGTGCTGCGGGCTGGGTTGGAGGCTGTACTGCTGAGCTCGCACCCAGGCTTCCGAGTGGGCTTCAACAGCCTGGGGGGCTTGGCCTCAGTAAACCACCTCCACCTGCATGGCTATTACCTGGCCCACAGGCTGCCTGTGGAGGGGGCGCCCAGCCAGCCCCTGGACCCAGGGGGTCATTTGCACCTGCTGCAGACCTTGCCTGCTCCTGGTTTCCTCTTTTACGTCAGCGGGCCCGGGCCTGACTTGGAAGCTGTGATTAGGAGGGTCTGTCGGGCCACTGACTATCTGGCTGACCAGGAGATTGCACATAACTTATTTGTGACACGGGGAGCCCCACCTGGAAGGGCATCGCCTTGCTCAGCCCTTGCAGGGGTCCGAGTGATCCTGTGGGCCCGGAAGTCCAGTTTTGGAATAAAGGAGGGTGAGGCTTTCAATGTCGCCCTCTGTGAGCTGGCTGGGCACCTTCCAGTCAAAACAGCCCAGGACTTCAGCAGCCTGACAGAGGCAACCGCTGTGGCCCTCATTCAGGACTGCCTGCTGCCCCCCGCCCAGGCTACAGCCGTACAGACAGCACTAGTGGCCCTGATGGCCCAGGAAGAGCCATAGTCCCAGAGCTATGTCTTTACTAGCTGGTCTGCATCCCTCTCCAGAGGGCTGCTCATCATCTTGTGGTCACTTGCGCATTTATTTTCATGGCTGCCTTCCCGTGTCTCTAGGACTAAAGGGAAAGACGAAGAAAGAACTGATAACTGCCCTGTGATCCCAGCACTCTGGGAGGCTGAGGCAGGAAAATGGCAAGTTTGACTCTAGCTTAGGCAGCTTAGTGACTAAATGAGACTGTCTCAAACCAACAAAAAAAAAGAACAGGTAACTTGTCCCTGTGAAAGGGTGAAACTTTGGAATAAATCTGACGAATGTGCTCTCATGGGTGTAGCTGTCGCTGTCTACCCTTCTTGGACAAGCTCCAGGTGTGACAGGCCTGTTGCTAAGGGAATGTGTGCAGGAGTTTCACACTCCATATGGACCTCTCCTGTGCACCAATTGCTAGCCTCTTTTTCTTTTTTTGCCCTGGGCATCAAACTTGGTGCATGCCAGGCAAGTGCCCTCTCACTCAGCTACATCCTCCATCTCAGCCAAAGTCTTAGCTTTTGCTTTGATGAGTTTTGTTCCTCTAGCATGCAGCTGCCACTTGCTGTGTTCTCCCCCTCTGTCCTCTTTGCCCGTAGCTTTTTGTTTTTTGTTTTTTGTTTTTTTTTTTTTTTTTTTGAGACGTGTTCTTGTTATGTAGTCCAGCCAGGCTTTGAACTCACTAGTCCAGAGTGATCCTCTTGCCTCAGCCTCTGAAGTGCTGGGATTACAGGCATGTGTCACCATATTGGCTTTTTATTTATTTTATTTTATTTTTTTGTTGTGATGGGTTTTCCCTATGTTACTCAGGCTGGCCTTGGTCTCTGGGGCTGAAGTGGTCCACCCACCTCAGCTACCTTCTATCTGGGACTGTAGGTGCCTGCTGTTTCTCCAGTACCTATTTCTTCACCTGTTGAGAATTTACCTTGGATGTCCTGCATCCTTCAGCATGAAGTTGAGTCCCATCACCGTCATCCTATGTGGGGACTGGATGCCTTCATGACTTTAAAGACACAGGCCTTCCGATTGTCCCCACTTACCAAGAGGAGGCCAGCCTGGTGTGGTGGTGCACACTTTTAACCATAACACTTGGGAGGCTGAGGCAGGAAGATCACCATGAGGTCAAGGCCAGCCCAAACTACATAGACCCTGTCTCAAAAAACAAAAACAAGAGGAAGCTGGCAGATTTAGTCACCTGTCAAGGTCAGGTGGCAAACATGAGATCAGGACTGTTCTACAGACAGTCACATGGCAGGACTGGGCTGGGACAGGTGTGTTTGTGAGCAGCTCTTGAACAGGGTGTCCTTAGCAGTTCATGGCCCCACCTCAGCCAGCCCTCCCAGGGCCTCCCCAGGCCCTTCCCAGGCACCTCATGATTCAGGCTTCTCGTAAAGTCCAGAGAGTCCTCACTGTTGTACCTTTGTCTGACTCAATCCAGGAAGTGTTTTAAAAACTCACAGCTGTGTTGTGCTGTTACTCCAGTGATTTCTACCCTGGATCCAGAGGAGCTGGCCAGGGGTGCTATTGTGAGAGCACTTGTGTGTGAAAAGTCCTTTTGCCACTCTGTTACCCCATTTGCATAGTTAGAGTAAAAGAAATCCTAAGTTTAAACAGCAGTGACCACTGCTGCCACTCCTGCTGGGCCTCCTGAGGCACTGTGAGGCCCTGCTCATTGGGTTCCTGTTGGGCTGGGAGGACCATTCCGCTAGAGCCTCAGCTCACCGGCCTGTGCTGCAGGCTGTGGCTCTGGCTGTGGCAGGGTCTTTGGGAGTTGGCCCCTGTACTCAGGCTTGTGTGAAGCTTTAATGTTTTAGTCCACAATTCTCTACTCCAAAGAAATGACATATCTCATTGGGATAATGCCCATGTCCTGTATTATAAGAAAAACAATTTAACGTTATGGTGGAACTTTTGACTACTTTCGTGTTCCCCAAATGGCAATGATTTTAGCCTTTTTCTTCTAGCTTTTGTGTCTACTGAGTTCAGTAATGATTTATTTTGCTTGCTTGACCTCTGAAGGAAGTACAGATGGCCATTACAATTTAGTAGATTTTAAATTAATGGGCCAATTATTGGAGTTTTCCCAATTTCTCCCTAGGACTGACCTATAACACCTTCCCAGCTGCGTGTGGTGTGACACACCTGTAATCCCAACACTCATGAGGTTGAAGCAGGAGGATCTATAGAAATTTGAGGCCAGCCTGGGGTATATAGTGAGCTCAAGGCTATCCAAAACTACACAGACCCTGCCTAAAAACAAAGCAAAATAGACTAAATTTACCTAACCCAAATGACTTTTTCCATAAAAAGGGAGACGAAAGTTCCTCCATGCCACAGTGTTGGGGATTGAACCCAGCCTTGTATGTGCTAGACAAACGCTCTACCACTACCTACTCTGCTGTGCTCTGCTACTGAGTTATTAACAGCAGAAAACAGCATAAGAAAATAGACTTGGTGGAGAAGTCCTGTGTCTGTGTGTGCTCTGTTCCCGCCCTGTCCTTACCAGAGTTCACTGTTGCAGCCAGCACTGTCAGTGAGGATGGATAAACTCGTGGCGCTGCAGCCCGGCACACAGCCTCAGCTCCTCCTGGGTCCACAGCAAAATGGTGTTGCTCCAGCGAGGGTTGGAGGACTGTTCTCCTTAAGCCTCTTGGTTTAGCCACGCAAGAGAACCTCAGTGGCAGTTGGGCTGAGTGTGGTGGAGGTGACGAGGAGAAATCAGACCAATGAGGGTCTGTGACAGTGACAAGCGGTGCTTCTCGTCCCTAAAGGAACTGCCTCAGCCCATCAGAACAGAAAGGTACGTGTTCTAGTCAGAGCTGTCCTTCTCAAGTCAGGTGCGGTGGTGGCACATACTCATGATCCCAGCCCTCAGGAGGCTGAGGCAGGACTAATGTGGAATTCAGGACCAGACCAAATGGAGACACGACACCAGAGGACCTTAGAACGCAGCTTTATTGTGCTAGTGGGCTGATGGAAATCAGTTCCAAATCATCAGCACTGACTAGAGTTTTCCAATTGTCCATATGTTTCCAAAAGGAAGTGCAAAAGGCAGATAACGAAATCCTACAGCTGATTACACGTCTTTGTCATTGATTGCTAGGCAGAATTTACTCTTACAGAAACCAACTAAATGAGGTTACTACTATACAATACAGGGGAAGAATCCATCATTGTCGGAGACCCGGCAGAGGAGACCTTGCAGTGAGAACTCTCTGGGACTCTCAAGTAAGAGAAACATTCCTTCCTGGCCGAGCTACACTTATCTTGCAGTTGGCACCCGGAGTGTCAAGGCTCATCAAATCTGTACCTTACTAACCATGGGAACAGGCTGTTTCTCCCAGTTTCATCTTTTGAAATGTCAGAAATATGTTCAGTATAAGAAATACAAGTTTTGGAAGATGGCAGAGGAGTAAGCAGCAGAGAAACCAGCCTCTCTTGACAGTCACCATCCAGATGCTGGAATACAGCATCGTGAGGGCGAGGAAGGAAGGAAGTGGGTCCTCTGGGTCTAGGAAGACTCTGAAGTGTGAATTGAAGCCCACAGAGAGAGTAAAAAGACAAACTTCAAGGAAGAAGAAGGCGGTAGCTGATGGCACCTTCGCTCTCAGCCGGACTCACTACATGAGAGGAGCTGTTCAAACCTGGGGATGCACAGTCACAGTGACAGTGGTGGCTGGCGACCTCAGCAGCCTCTGCAGAGAGACACAGCAGTGGAGGGGAGCGGTGGACATGGAGTGAGCACAGAGGACTCAGTTCTCCTGTGGAGAGAGTGATTGGTCAGGAGCCATTTTGGAGTCGGGCTGGCTAAACCCAGAACCAGAACTGCTGCCAGCTTCCTCCAGCAGCTCCTAGCTACGTGTAGACCCATGTTTGGACTGTGGTGAGCTCAGTGAGTCTCGTCTCAGGGCAGGCCTGCTGAGGTTATCTACTTCTCTGCCATAAAGCAACTGCTGGCTTGCTGGGATACAGTGGCCTGATCCAGGACTTGGTCTCCACAGGCTATCTACTGGCAAACCCAGAGAGGATACTGGAAGTGGACTATTTGTTTTTCTTTCTTTCTTTTTGTTTTCTCTCATTCTCCATTTTTTTTGTGAGGGTGAGTGGTTCTGTTCTGTTTTTCCTTTTATCTTTTCCATCTCTTTTCCTTCAGTCTTCTGCACCAGTTTCCCCAAGTTGGTGGGATCCACGTTCGTCCTCCAACTTTTCTTGTAATCTCTTTCTCTTCTTCCACTTCTCTATTTTCTCCTTAATCCATTTTAAATTTGGGGGCTGGAGATTTAGCTCAGCAGCATAAGTACCTGCCAGGCAAATGTGAGGTCGTGAGTTCGATCCCCGGTACCAAAAAAAAAAAAAAAAAAAAAGGTCAATCCATTTTAAATTTTAACCCTGAGGGCAGAGTTGACACATTACAGACTTATATATTGCATATAATTATCTGGTTTGTTTTACAGTCTGTTATCACAAATCTAGTTCATATATGGTTAAAAGTTGCAAAGTAAGATTTGGCTCAGTTTGTTGTTTTATAGGCTGTGTTTGATGTTATTGGTACCACTACAGCCAAAATTAACATAATTGTTCTAAACGGCTATTGGCCCTGATAATCCATGGCTGAGATTAACTAAGGGTCACAAAATACTGTAGCACAGTGCCAAAGAACCAGGGACTGGGCCAAATGAGCAACAACTTCTCATCTCCAGCAAACTGAAGAAATAAGATCTTCCAACAGACTCAAAACTCAAAAACCAGCTACGCTTGGAAGATACCTCAGAGAAGTAATCATCACCTAAGGGTCCTAAATACCACCAATAAAGCAACCCACCATAGGAAATTTACAACTATCACCCCAGGAATTAAACTAAAAAAAAAGAAAACAAATGAGAAAACACTTAAACAAGATGCAGCCCCAGACATCCAGTTCACCAAAGGCAAACCCAGGGGCCAACGAGGTGGGACAATCAAAAGCCTCCCACAAGGCCTCTCTGAAGTGAACAACAAAACAATTGAATGAAGCTCTGGAAAAAATTAAATCAGAAATAATCTCTCAGATAACTACAGAGATTACCAAAACACACACCATGAGCTTAAGCAAATTATGAAAGTGCAGCATAGGAAAGAAATGAAATCAATAAAGTAGATTCAAGCAGATATCCAGGAGAGTAAAAACTTCATGGAAGTATTCAAAACAGATTAGGCCAATATGAGGACAGGACCTCAGATTTTAGAGATAGGCTTACAGTTAGTGACCAGGAAAAGAAAGATTTCTTAAAACTAGCAAGGGACCGTGAGAAATCAAATCCAACAGCTCTTAGATGAGACAAAGAAGAATAAGATTACTTGGAGTCAATGAACAAGCAGGAGATACCACAAATGACATTTAAAAATGTTCACAGACATCATGACAGAAAACTTCTGGTAGAGGAAAAGAATTTGTCATACAAATAGTGAGGCATATAGAACTCCAATTAGCAATGATCAAAAAAGTTACACCCAGGCATATCACAGTCAAGCTTACAGAAATTCAGCACAAGAACAGAATCTTAAAAGCTGTTAGGGAAAAGAAACAAATCACCCTAAAGGAAAACCCATCAGAATCACAGTGGACTTCTCGGCACAAACTCTCAAGTCAAGGAGAGCTTGGAGTGAAGTACTCCAAGTTCTAAAAAAATAACTTTCAACCCAGATTGATGTATCCCACAAAAGTACCTTTCAATATTAATGGAGAAGTATGATACTTCAATAACAACATCTGAGGAATTTTAGCTCAGCGGCATAAGCACCTGCCTTGCAAGCAGGCTGTCGTGAGTTCGATCCCCGGTACTGATAAAAATGAAAAAGACAAAAAATACATATCAGTTATAACTTGACCGGAGCCGCGGAAGACAGGAGGCCAGACTCGAGCAGGATCAGCTCTCAAACTTTATTACGTACAGCGAACCGGACCTAACAAGGTCCGCCACCCTCAACGTTTGTTCCTCTTCCGCCGTTGGGGGCAGGAACAACCTCTTATAAGGGGAAGCAGTATCCAATCACAGAGAAGCGCGCCTAACAAGCTGATAGGCTAGCGTCACGGGTAACTGGGCAGATATGACAATTTGGCGGGCTTGTTCAGGCCGGGAAGAACCCGGAAGCAGGAAATGGGCGCCATCTCAGGCGGCTTCCCACATCTCCCCCTTTTTTATTTATTAAAATAGGATGGTCTGTGGGTCCCTCCAAGGTGTCTATGACCTTGTTGCTGTTAGACACCTAGGAGTGGGCCTACCTTGTAGGCCGAGGCATGAGAGAATGTAGAGGTCTATACCCTGCTGTGCATCACCCTGTTTTGTGCATATCCTTGCGCCAGGACCATGCTCAAGGTGAGTGGTTCATTTTTTCGCAGGGCCAGGCTTTTGTGAACCGAACCTGGATGCATATAGACATTCATTCCTGCCTTCCCCCCAACCTTTGAGGCGGATGGCACTGCAGTACCCTTGGTCTCGCATCTCAATGCCAATAATTTGACTCCGGGAGGGACCCCTGGCCTTATAGGCCATGTATATCTGAGTGGAGCCTGTCTTAGGTTGACCGGGAGGGCTTTTCCCGTCTTACCCGTCATTGGCTTGCCCACTCAGCTCTTATAGCTGATGTTCTGCAATGTGAAGGAGATATGCGGCGGCCTGCTGGCCTGATGGGCCACCTGCTGCCATTTGCATGGCTGCCATAGCTGTGATCTTAACCTGCTGCTGAGTTTGTATGAGGCGATCTAACAAGCATTTAATAACCACAAGCCCTACTAGGATAGCCATGGCAATTAGCATAATCAAGGACTGTTTGATTGATGGTGTAAACCCTGGGTGAGGCGGGCGAGGCCGCCGAAAAAGGTGCCAATGTAGGCGGGTGGTGCCAAGGACCCCAAAGATATTGTGGTGGTTCTGTGGAATCTGAGCATATCACAGGGGTGATTAATAGGAACCCACAGAATAGAAAAAGCTCCAAACCAGACATTTTAGTTTGTAGATGGTCTCGGGCGCTGAGCGTTGGTCCCAGAAGGGTCGAGTTGACTTGTGTCCGCGGGCTTATCCTCCTGTGCTTTATCAGGAACTGGTGGGGAGTTTACTGCTCGCGTCAATCTTTCCGGGACCCACAGCGGCTCGCGACCTGGTTCCTGTGGGAAAACACAAACCGCACCTCGGGTCCAACTAATCACTGGATCCGGGCCCATCCATTGTCCTGTAAGGACATCTTTCCATCTCACCAGCCCTTTGTCGGCCGGGGACGGGTTATTGTGCTCCATGGCAGGGGAATGATTATTGTGATTAAGGTTTAAAAAATTTATGGTAAAGAGTGCCAATGATATTCTTCCTTTGGGCGTTAGGCCGTGGCCACCCAATTCACGGCACAGGCGTGTCCACTCTTCTAAGGACCTATTTTTGTTAGTTCTTAGGACATCACGGCACTCCTTAGTGCACTGTTCAAAAATCAATTGTTTTATGAGAGGGTGAGCCGCCTCAGCATCTGGAAAAATCCTGTTAGCGGCCTCAAGCATGCGGGCCACAAAGTCTGAAAATGGCTCTCCCTGCCCTTGTATAATTTTTGTAAGGTGACCCGTATGTTCTCCCTTTCCAGCCAGCCGTCTCCAGGCCTGGAGGCCACAGCGGCTAATTTGTTCATAAACCTGGCGAGGGTATTGAGTTTGATCTTCCTCAAAGGCTCCTCGCCCTAATAGCATATCCCTGTTCCACTCTCTCTGGTTATTTTCCCTGTTGGCTGCCGCCTGCTCTACACAGAATTCCTCATTCCAGGACTTCCAATCTAAATATTGTCCGGGGGAGAGGCAGGCGCGTGCCAGCTGGGTCCAATCTCCAGGAGTTAAGAGCAGACCTGCCAATGCCTCTAAAAGCGCCATGGTAAATGGCGCATTGGGCCCATAAGCTGAAACTGCGTCCTTGATAGCTTTAAGTTGTTTAATTTCTAAGGGCTCATAATATCCTCCTCCTCCCCTGCCTCCTACTTGTACCGGGAATGCATGGAGACCGGGACACTCAAAGGGAAGCCGCGACCATACCCTCTGGTGGAAGGAACGTCCTCCTCCCTCCCCAGATGGGGGCGCAGAAGGCAACCCAGGAAGTAGCTCTCCCTCTAACCAGGGCGGTGCCATAGGTTGTGGTGGCAGCCCAGGGAGCAACTCCTCTTCTGGCCACGGTGGTGCAGTGGGGCCTGGCGCCCTGAAAGGGGCGATCGTGGGTCGCGAACTTGCCAAAGGGCGGAAGGGCTTAAGCTCTTCCCGTAAGGCGGAGTAGCTCGGGCAGGGTGGTCTTCCCGAGCCCTAAGTTCCTCTTTTAACGGTGTAGGAGGGTCATGCTTAGCAAAGACGACCTCCTCTTCTGAGCCTTCCGAATCAGAATCAGAATTAGAGCCCTGAGGGTCCTCCGGAGACCCACAATCGGCAGTGGCTCCGGGCTCCTCTGAGCATTCCGATCGAGCTCTATCAAAAGCCTGTCGGGCTGTATTAGCGAAGCGAAAGCAAAACAGATGCAAAGGGAAAAGAAAAGAAAAAAAAAAAAAACCCAGCGTCCACTCGTGTGGCGCTCAAAATCTGTTAGGTGCGTCCACCCAACCCAGGTGACCCAGTACTCACCTGTCCCGGGAACCGCTGTATAGCTGATCAGGGTGAAGAGAAGAGGCGCTCGCGGCCTTCCGTTGTTATTGGGCCAGGTCCTCCGTCGTACCGCAGGCGACAGCAATCGCACCTCCCGGCCGAAGAGGCACGTCGCTGAGTCTTTTATTCCCCGTACGGGGGCCACCAGATGACCGGAGCCGCGGAAGACAGGAGGCCAGACTCGAGCAGGATCAGCTCTCAAACTTTATTATGTACAGCGAACCGGACCTGACAAGGTCCGCCACCCTCAACGTTGGTTCCTCTTCCGCCGTTGGGGGCAGGAACAACCTCTTATAAGGGGAAGCAGTATCCAATCACAGAGAAGCGCGCCTAACAAGCTGATAGGCTAGCGTCACGGGTAACTGGGCAGATATGACAATTTGGCGGGCTTGTTCAGGCCGGGAAGAACCCGGAAGCAGGAAATGGGCGCCATCTCAGGCGGCTTCCCACAATAACTATCAATATTAATGGTCGCAATTCACCAGTCAAAAGACTGGCAATAAGAAACAAGATCCAACAATATGATGTATACAAGAAATACATTTAATTCAAAAAGAAATGCATAGACTGAAAGTCAAAGGATGGAAAACAATATTCCATAGGAAAAAAGCAGGCATAGCTATTCTATTTGCAGATAAAGTGAATTTCAAGCCAAGACTGATTAAAAGTGATAAAGAAGGTCACTGCATCCTTGTAAAAGGAGTAATCCAAGAGGAAGAGATAACAATCATAAATATATATGCAACAAATATTAGTGCACCCAGCTATATAAAATAATTACTAATGAACATAATAAATAAGCCCTAATACAATTGTATTGGGAGACCTCAATACCCTACTGTCACAAAAACATCAACTAGACACCAAATCAATAATGAAATATTAGAACTAAAACTAAATATTAGAACTAAAACTTTTGAGCAAATGGACTTAGTAGATGTCTCCCACATCAGAATATACACTCTTCTCAGCTGCCCATGGGAAATCCTTCAAAATAGGCCATATACTGGCTCATAGAACATGCTTAAGTAAATGCAAAGGAATTGAAATTATCTCATGTATATTATGAGACAACAGTGCAATGAAATTGGAAATCTATACCAAAGGAAACCACAAGAATTTCAAAAACACATGGAAATTAAATAGCACCCTCCTAAACAGCCAATGGGTCATAGATGAAATTAGAGAAGAAATTAGACAGTTTCCACAGTTGAATGATAATGACAATATAACAAACAACTTGTGGGACACAATGAAAGCAGTCTTTTTGTTTTGTTTTGTTTTGTTTTTGTTTTTTATCAGTACTGGGGATCGAACTCACGACCACCTGCTTGCAAGGAAGGCGCTTATGGTGCTAGGAAGCAGTCTTAAGAGGGCAATTTATAGGAGTAAATACCCTTATTAGGAAAACAGAGCAAGCACATATAAGCAACTTAATGTTGAACCTCAAACTTCTAGAAAAATAACAGGCTAAACCAAAATCTTGTACAAGGGAGGAAATTATAAAGGTCAGAGCACAATTAACACATTGGAGACTAAAAAAAATACAAAGAATCAATGAATTGAAGAGTGAGTTCTTCGAAAGAATCAATAAAATTGACAAACACTTAGCCAACCTTATTTAAAAAAAAAAAGGGAAGAAAAGACTCAAATCCACGCAATTCAGAATGAAAAGGGTGAAATCACAACTGACCCTACAGAAATCCATAAAATCATCTCTATCTACATTGAAAACTTGTATTCCAATAAGTTGGGAAATACAGAAGAAATGGACAGATTCTTAGACACATGTGAATTACAAAAGCTGAATCAAGAAAATATAAAAATTCTAAATAACCCAATATCCATAATTGAAACTGAAGATGCAATTAAAAACCTATCAACAAAGATAGTTCCTGATGAATTCACTGTGGAATTCTACAAGAAATTTAGTGAAGACCTAACACCACTACTTCGCAAACTCTTTAATGAAATTGAAATGGGTGCAATACTCCCAAATTCATTCCTGAAAGCAAGCATTACTCTGGAATAGAAAAGGTAATCCTGAGCAACAAAGACAAGACAGGGCGCATCACAATCCCTGACCTGAAATTACACATAAAGCTACTATGATTAAAAAAAAAAGTGTGGTACTGTCAGAAAAATAGACCTGAAAATCAATGGAATAGATTAAAAGATGCAGAAACAACTCCAGACACACTAAACCACCTTATCTTTGACAAAGGTGTCAGACACATTCATTGGAAGAAAGCCTCTTTAAAAAATGGTGCTGTAGGGGCTGGGGATTTAGCTCAGCGGCATAAGCGCCTGCCTTGCAAGCAGGCAGTCGTGAGTTCGATCCCTGGTACTGATAAAAACGAAAAAGACAAAAAAAAAATGGTGCTGTAAAAATTGGCTCTATACACGCCAAAGATTAAAACTGGACCAATAAATTAGACGTGATGGCACACACCTGTAATTCCAGCAGTTGAGAGGTTAAGGCAGGAGGATCATTGTGAGCTCCATACCAAATCTGAGCTACAAAGTGAGGTCAAGACCAGCCTGAACTACATAGTGAGACCTTGTCTCAAAAGAAAAAAACTGGACCCATATTTTTCACCACCCACTAAGCTAAAATCATAATGGATCAAAGATCTTAATATTAAAACAGAAATATTAAACCTGCTGGAAGATAGAATAGGTAAAACTCTTGAAGGCATTGGTGTAGGCAAAGACTTTATGAACAAAACCCCAGTTGCACAGGAACTGTCCAAAAAATCAACAACTGGGATCTCACCCTACTGACAAGATTTTGCATAGCAAGAGGAAACCACCAACAGAGTGAAGAGAAAACCCACCACGTGGGAGAAAATGTTTGCCAGCTATTCCTTAGACAAAGGATTACTATCAAGAACATATAAAGAACTTTAAAAAAAATCGTTCTCCTAGATTGAAACACCCAATCCAAAAATGGGCATCTTAAGATGAATGCACACTTCAGATGAAGAAATACAACTGACAAATAAATACATGAAAAAATGTTCAACAGCACTGGTCATTCTAGTGATTCAAATCAAAACAACACTGTGATTTCACCTCTCCACAGAAAGATTGGCTAGTATCAGGAAATCCACCACGAACAAATGCTGGAGGGGCTGTTGGGAAAAAGGAACCTTTCACTTGGTGAGAATGCAGACTGGTGCAACCACTATGGAAATCAGTGTGGGGACTACTCAAAAAACTAGGACTAGAGGTCCCATTCAACCCAGCTGTTCCCCTTTGGGGTGTCTTCTCAAAAAAATTAAGAACATACCATAGTGACATATATGCACCCATGTTTATAGCAGCACAATTTGTAATAACTAGATCTTGGCAACAACCTAACTGCCCATCAACTGAGGGATGGATAAAAAAGATGTGGTATTTTTATATAATGGAGTACTACCCAGTCATAAAGAATGATAAACTGGACACTTTTATAGGTACATGGATGCATCTTTTTTTTAAAATTTTTTAAAAACTTTTTATCAGTACTGAGGATCAAACTCACCACCGCCTGCTTGCAAGGCAGGTGCTTATGCCACTGAGCTAAATCTCCAACCCCTAATGGATGTATCTTGAGACCATACTCATTAGTGAAATAAGACACACACATGCAAACATCGTATTGTTTCTAGTGTAACAAACTGAAAGAAAGATAAGTATATGTATATAAAATAGTTAAGATAGTTATACTATTGATTTCTCTGAGTTCCCTGAAAGTAAACATTTGTATTGTTTGGACAACTGAATGTAGATGTCTTTTTCTCTGGGTGAATTATTTGGACATGACAATGCATAATATATGTACCATTGTTGCCCCTTGATTGACTTGTTTCGAAATTTTGTTGTACTACTACTACTACTACTACTATTTTTTTCTATCTTTGAATAAAGTGGATTTTTAAAAAATGAAATTAAAAAATATAAATTTTAAATTTTCTCTGCTTTAAAATAGCTTCTACAGGAAGATCTCAATTTGGAGGCGAGTCTGGACCACACAGCAAGACCTTTCTCAAAAAACCAAACAAGAGGCCAGGTGTGATGATGCACCCAGCACTTGGGAGACTGAGATAGAAAGATCCCCACGAGTTCAAGGTTAGCCTGTGCTACATAGTGATTTCAAGGAAAGCCTGAATTATATAGCGAGATGCTGTCTCAAAAAAACTAAAAAGGGAAAAAAAAAAAAATTAAAAAAAAAAAAAAAAAACTAAAAAGGGAGCTGGAGATTTAGCTCAGCGGCATAAGCGCCTGCCTTGTAAGCAGGCAGTCTGAGTTCGATCCCTGGTACCGATAAAAAGGAAAAAGACAAAAAAAAAAATCCAAAGAAAGGCAAAAGGCAGGTAATTGTTCCAAACACAGGCTGATCACGGTGATTCAAGAAACAACAGCGGTAGGGGTGCTGCGAAGAGAAGCCCAACATGGAAGGACTACAAGTCCCATGATGCAACGGAGGGGCGGTGCATACCTCTGAGTTCCCACCTCCTGCGCAGAAGGCAACAGTGTCCTCCTGGGTTCAAGATAGCTCTACCGAAGTCGCGTAGTTCCGTGAGGCCCCGCCCCCGGAACACCTCTCCGATTGGCACCGCCCTGGTGTCCATGGCGACGGCTGTGGCTGCTGCTGCCCGCTGGCTTAAAGAGCTAGAAGCTAACGCTGAAGGGGAGCTGGCTCCCCGTCGTGTCTGCGGAGGCCGCGGTCCTGTGATCACAGAAGCCCAAAGAACGCCCAGGCATAGTCGGAGCGGGCAAAGGGCGGCCATGAGCTACCAGCTAACCCCAGCTTCGGGCCGCTAGGGGCAGCTCCTCGCCACATCGGGTGGGCAATGTCCGCAGTGAACAACCTTTGCCTAAAGGGACTTAGCCATCGAGTGCCTGGCCCCACCTTGTCCCGGGACAGGGAAAGGGCAAGATAGAGGAGGACCTTTGATCTTCAGCTATATTTTAAATTACGTTTATGTTTTTGAGTTTTGTACTGTGGATGGAACCCGGTATATGAGTCAACTACCATGGGTCACTATCTGTATTTTAAAGCAAAGATATCCTCTACTTCTCCCAGCTATCCCTCCTCCCATTCAGGAACAACAAAAAAGCCATGGTCTCTTCTCAAGCTAGCGCTGTGCCACTCCTATAGGCACCAAAGTATGTTGTATGATCCAAAGTATGTTGTGTGATCCCAGAGGTATGGAGACTGTTGGAGAATCCACTTCTCACCTGCATCCAACCCCACGACCCAGTACATTTGAAAACATGCTGTTTAGTGGGATTGTTCTGATCTTTTTGTTTTGCTTGTTTTTTGAGGCAGGGCTTCACTATGTAGTTCACTCTACCCTGAAACTCACTGTGTAGCTCAGACTGGCCTCGAACTTGCAAGGATCCTCCTCAGCCTCTCCTGCCTCACTCTCTTCAGTGCTGGGATTATAGGCTTGCACTCGTCTGATACATATCTCATCCTCACACACCCTCCCCAACAGAGTCTAAAAGGATGGAGCCAAGCACCTGTAAGAACAGTGAAACCGATGAAGACGATGTTGAGGAAGAGGAATCTGAGGAGGAGTGTGTTAAAGAGGAAGCCCTGGTCCTTTCTAATCCTTCGCAGCAGGCCTTGTCAGAGGCTGACCATAGGGCATTGGAGGATGGGGTTCCCTTAGCTATCATAGCCAAGAAAATTATAGCTCCAGCTGACACAGATGACCTTGGGAGGAGGAGAAGAAAGCGGAAACGCAGGTAACCTTTTCCTGGCAGGTCCGGAGTCCCCCCAGCCTCCCTTCAGCATTTAGGGGACTAGGGTAGGTATCTGTGCTCTTCCCTTTAGCTTTCAAAACAGAAGAGGAAAGGTTAGAGCATCGTTAACCTTTTGGTATCAAAACAAAATCGGGGTTGGGGATTTAGCTTAGCGGCATAAGCGCCTGCCTTGCAAGCAGGCAGTCGTGAGTTCGATCTCCGGTACCGATAAAAAGAAAAAAGACAAAAAAAAAAAAAAAAAAAAAAAAAAAAAAAAAATCCCGGGCTGGCTCAATTTGGAATTTCAGCATGTTTATAGCACCCTGGTGTTGCCTTTAAGTGGCCTCTAGAGAAAATGAATTCTGAATTTCTTGGCTATCTCTTTATCTGGGTATGGGGCACCCCAGAAGTCTGTCCTTCCTTCGCCGCCCTTTCCTGATTTCTGCCATTCCTCCATTCCAGGCCCCTGACCATCAACTTGACCAACTGCAAGTACGAGAGTGGTAAGCGCTATTGTGCACAGGGGACTTTCTTTCTCGCACTGGGATAGAACTGCAGTCAGGCTCCCAACCCTAGGTCTTGTCAGGCCAGCTCCTCAGCTCAGCTACTGTGATATTGATGCTCCAATTAGTCTCCATCATAGGAAGTGTATCCCCACAGTTAGCTAACAAGAAAAAACTAAATGGCTGAGAATCTGGTTGGTCCAGCTTTCCCACACTTTAACAGAGAGAAGACAAAAGTTAAGTTTTTTCAAGGTTAGGGCTATATCTTGGTGGAAGTGTTTACCAGCCTGCACACCGCCCTGGGTTCAGTGCCCAGCACTGCAAAACAAAAACAAGCTGGTGTGGTACACACTGGTAATCCTAGCATTCTGGGAGGTTGAGGCAGGAGGATGGCAAGTATACATGTAGCCTGAACTTAGCAAGACCCTGTCTCAAAAAATAAGATAAGGTTATGGGAAAAGCTCAGTATGAAGGACCTGATTTCATTCCCAATACTACAGATTTGTGGTATAAATACTACCACAGTTTTTTTTTTTTTTTGGTCTTTTTCTTTTTTATCGGTACCAGGGATCGAACTCGCGACTGCCTGCTTGCAAGGCAGGCGCTTATGCCACTAAACTAAATCCCCAGCCCCTACCAGTTTTTTCAAGGAAACTTTGAAGAGGCTTCAGCAGTTAGGAAAAGAAAATACATCTGGGTCAGCCTTCTCCTCCCCTTTCCCCTTTTATCTCCACTGGCATCTGTGTAAGAGATCACTAGTGTTAGATGCCAGTGGGGCCCCCAGTTAGCATCCACCTGCAAACCAGAAACTGTCCTGACTGAGAAATAGATCTGCCAGGTTCTCACTGCTGCCACACATTCGGGAAGCACACGGCAGCCTCATGAACGTGAAGTGGCCACTTGGTAAATAAGACACAGAGCAAAGGTATGGTCACCCACCTCCTCTGTCCTTCACTCAGCTCTGTTCCATCCCTGACCCACTTAGTGTTCCTGGGCTTGCTGATGGTGCCCAGGTCACAACACTGACCACCCTGTCTCTGCAGTGCGGCGGGCAGCCCAGATGTGTGGCTTGAAGGAAGTGGGTGAGGATGAAGAGTGGATCCTGTACTGGACAGACTGCTCAGTCTCACTGGAGCGAGTCATGGAAATGAAGAGATTTCAGGTAACAATGTTCTGGCCTAAGATCCAGAATGACTGCACACACACACACACACACACACTCCCACCTGCCTGGCCTCCTGAGGCTACCCAGGCTGGGCCCCTGTATAGATAAGAGAGGGTCCATGCAAGCTCTTTGTCAATGGAAGCTCTCTCTCTCTCTCCTCTTGGCCCTCGACACCACACCTGACCACATATTTTCATTCTCTGATCAGGTCTTTAGGATGATTAGCAATAAAATAAGTCACCCAAACTTAGTGATGGGGTTGCATTTCTGAAGAATGTATTAATAGGCAATGTCATTGCTATATGAGCATTGTAAGTGTCCTTGTACAGTTAAGATGGCTTGCCAGGTGTGGTGGTGCATGCCTGTGATCTCAGTCCTCAGGAAGTCGAGGCAGAAGGATTTCTGTGAGTTCAAGCCCAGCCTGGGCTACATAGTGAGTTCAAAGCCAGCCTGAACTACAAAATGAGACTCTGTCAAGTAAAAACAAAAACAGAACAAAAAACTGTCTAAATGACACTACTGGGAGGTATAAATTCTTTTTTTGTTGTTGTTTTTTGGTTTTTGTCTTTTTCATTTTTATCGATACTGGGGATCAAACTCAGGACCGCCTGCTTGCAAGGCAGGTGCTTATGCTAAATGCCCAGCTAAATCCCCAGCCTGAGGTATAAATTCTTTTAAGATGAATGTGATCATTATTTATGTTTAAAATGTACCAATAAAATCTGGTTGGCAAAGACAAAATAAAAATAAAGTACAATGCTGGGGATGGGATACAGAGCCTTTGCACTGAGTTACATTCTAGAGTGTCCTCCCCCACACCCAAATTCCAGTTAAATCTAGGGATTTATCTATTTATTTTTGGTGGTATTGGAGATTGAACTTGTGACCTCTTACTTGCCAGGCAGATGCTTACCCCACTGAGCTAAATCCCCAGCCCAGATATTTAACCCAGGGCCTTCCATTGAGCTATATACCCAGCTTTTAAAAAGAATTCTTTTTGTTTTTAATTTTGAGATAGGGTCTGGTTAAATCACTGAGTTGCCCGAGCTGGGCTCAAACTTGCAGTCTTCCTGACTCAGCTTCCTAGAGTGGTAAGATTATAAGCACGGGCCTTTTTCAACTTGCCTTCACCTTGGTATTTTAGGAAATGTTTCTTCTTATGTGTTTGTGCTGTCATAGATTGTTATTCTTATAGCACTAGTTATGGTGGTCTGGGGATGTTAGAACGGTAGCTAGAATGTCCAAGATCCTGGCTAGTGTACCCTGTCACTGGGCCTGGTGGCCTAACTTTCTGGGATGTGTGCATTTTAGATGGAGCAAGGAGGCCTCATAGGGCATCTTCCAGTTTTCATCCTTGCAGTATGAGGTATAGCATTTCCCTCCACTGTGACTTCTGCTTTAACCTTCCCAGTTCTCTTCCACTGCCTCTTGGATACCTGGCCCCCAGGATCTGCCACTTATTGGGGCAGGAGTGCAGTACCACCAACTGGCTCTGTTTCAGAAAATCAACCACTTCCCTGGCATGACAGAACTCTGCCGCAAAGATCTGCTGGCACGTAACCTCAATCGCATGCAAAAACTCTACCCCAGCGAGTACAACATCTTCCCCCGCACCTGGTGCCTCCCTGCCGAGTGAGTGGCATCCTGGGGCAGGGGAGGGATCACCCCAAGAGTTCCCTCCAGACTCTGGTCTTGTGCCTTAGGTATGTCTCAGAGGGCTGGACATGGGCCAAGTAAGTTTCAGCTGGTCAGAAAAAATGTAGTTCTGAAGCAGATACCCACGGAGGAGCAAAAAGATTTTCACAGGGCCCTGGGACAGCCGTGGTGCACAGGAACCTCCTGACCAGCCTTTCTCTGCACACAGCTATGGGGACTTCCAGGCCTATGGTCGGCAGCGAAAAATCCGTACTTACATCTGCAAGCCAGAGAGCGGCTGTCAGGGCCGTGGCATCTTCATCACTCGAAACCCCAAGGAGATCAAGCCAGGAGAGCATATGATCTGCCAGCATTATATCTCCAAGGTGAGGGATATTGGGGACCACCGGGCCCCTCCCTGAATTGTAGGTTTCAGTGCTCATGAAACTGGGCTGACTCTTGAGAGGCTGACTGCCCAGGACCACTTAGTCTTTATAGGCCTAGGTCTCATGTCTGAGCTCAGAGTACAGCCGCAAACCCACCCAACATCTAATCTCTGCTCCCCAGGTCCCTGCACTGGGGACCTGGTCCTCCTGGAATCCAGGGAGGAAACTGCTTCAGGTACCTGTATCTGGTCTGCTTTCCCCTGGAGGCAAATGGAGCCACGGTTCAGAGCCAGTCTTGTGATCTTGGCAAGTTTTTTACTCCTTCCTTGGCTCCATGTCCTTACTGTTAAATGGGAACAGTAACCGTGGCTCCTTGATACAGCTGCGGGGGGGAGCAGAGTCAGTTGTTCTGTACTCGGAGCATATAGCATGCAGCATGATGTAAGTGCTTCAGAAGTTTCCAGTTCTTTCCTCTGGCTCTGTGTGCTTGCAGCCCTTCCTCATTGATGGCTTAAAGTTTGACATGAGAGTCTACGTCCTAATTACATCCTGCGACCCTCTCCGCATCTTCATGTACGAGGAGGGCCTGGCCCGCTTCGCCACCACACCCTACATGGAGCCCAGCCATAACAACCTGGTGAGCACCAGGCTAGCGCCTCCTTCTCTGGTGTAGCAGTGCCAAGGTTCTAGGAGAATCTAGCAAGAGTAAGGAAGCCAGGGAGTGTATGGCACCTGGCTGTGGGGAAAGCCTTTGGCGAGTAGTGACAGAGAAAAAGCCCAGCAGCCCCTGCTTCCCAGGACCCTACAGGACAGTCCCCTGTGAAGAGAGCCAAGACATCAGCAACCCTGGAGAGGGGTGGGTAACAAGAAAGCAATGAGGGCCCGAGAGCAGGCAGCACAGTGAAGTGCACTGGACCCTTGCTTCCCAGGAGAATGTCTGTATGCACCTCACCAACTATGCAATCAACAAACACAACAAGAACTTTGTCCGGGATGATGCTATGGGCAGTAAGAGGTACTACCCCTCTCTCTTTTCCTGCTTTCTCTGCTGCTTAGCTCTACAGCTTTCAGTGCTCATGAACTGGGCTGACTCTTGGGAGGCTGACTGCCCAGGACCACTCAGTCTTTATAGACCTAGGTCTCATGTCTGAGCTTGGAGTGCAGCCCCAAACCCACCCAACATCTAATCTCTGCTCCCAGCTGCTAGCAGCCCTGTGAAGCAGAGAAATGAGGGTCAGCACCGGGGAGCCTCTGCCCTGGCCAGGCCCTGCTGGCATAGCAACAGGTCTTCCTCTGAGCCCTGGGCCTCACAGGAAGCTGTCGACACTCAATGCCTGGCTTCAAGAGCACAGCTACGACCCCCGAGAGCTGTGGAGAGACATCGAGGGCATCATCATCAAAACCATTATCTCAGCTCACTCTGTTCTGCGCCACAACTACCGAACATGTTTTCCCCAGTACCTGAGTGGAGGTACATGTGCCTGTTTTGAGATCCTTGGTTTTGACATCTTGCTGGATCACAAGCTGAAGCCCTGGCTGCTGGAGGTGAGGTTTGTCTCATGGGCTTTGCAAGACCAATGTCCAGAGGCCTCCATGAGCAGGATACCTGGGGGAGGATCGTACATGGTGGGGAACAGCAGGTATGGGACATGGAAGGCCCAGCCCGCAGTGGGCAGGAACTAGCCAAAGCAATAGGATGAGTCTTTGGCCTCTACTGTAGTAGTCAGGTTTGGGCTCCCTGGTGACCCTTGCCTTGAGGACAGCAGATGAGTTAAGAGTCAGGCTGTCTGATCTGTTGTCTCCCCTTGTGAACTGGAGGATCAATGTCAAGTCCTGTGGCCTTGGAAACCAAGCCTCCAGCCTCCTCAGCAAAGTCGACACATGAGATGTCTTTCCTAGAGTCCCAGTTAGGACTGCAAGAGGTCACTACCTCGTCAGGTAGGTGAGAAAGGCACAATGGGGACTTCTCTCCACAGGTGAACCACTCCCCAAGCTTCACCACAGATTCCCGCCTTGACCGAGACGTAAAGGATGCACTTCTCTGTGATGCCATGACCCTCATCAACCTCCAGGGCTGTGACAAAAGGAAAGTGATTGAGGAGGACAAGCGGCGAGTCAAGGAGCGGCTTTGGCTGTGTCACCAACTACCACGAGAAGCCAGGTGTGCCAGGTATCTGACGTGTTGTTAATTTGTTGTCTTTGTTAATACTTTTTTGAGAGTAAAAGCCTTCTGAAAGGAGAAGCCTACTTGGGCCTAATAAGTTATTAAAAATACTACATTCAGGTTTGCTTGGACAACACATCACAAGTCACAGATAATATGTTCAAATACAAATGGTACAGCTGAGCATAGTGGTGCAACCCTATAATCCTAGCACTCAGGAGGCTGAGACAGGAGGATCACTGAGAATTCAAGGCCAGCCTCTGCTACAGTGACACCCTGTCTCAAACACAAACACAAAATCCAAAAAACAAAATATAAATGATATAGTAAATGGTCTTTCTCTTGCCCTTCTCCAGCTTTCTAATTTTTCTTCCTGGAGCCAATCAAAATTTCTACTGTAAGGTGTATATGTTCACAAGCATTTAAACCACAAATATATATATATATATATATATATATATATATATATATATTTTTTTTTTTTTTTTGTACTGGGGATTGAACTCACGACTGTACGCATGCAAAGCAGGCACTTATGCCCTTGAGGTAAATCTCCAGCCCCAACGTATTTATACAAAATATTTTCCTCCTGGCTGGGGATTTAGTTCAGTGGCGTAAGTGCCTGCCTGGCAAGCATGAGGTCATGAGTTTGATCCCCGGTGCAAAAAAATCCCCCAAAATTTTCCTTCCTTGTTTACCCAGACAGTTGTGTAAGTCCCCACTCTGTGCCCTGTACAGCAAGGAGTTTTAAGCTGTTTTCCTAGTAGCCCATAAAGAGCTGTATGTGCTTTGAGCAGCTGGGTTGTTAGTGGAGTTCCTCTAGAAACCCAGGCCCTTGAATCTCTGCATAAAGACAGACAGATGTGTATGGTTCATTAACAAAGGAATTGTTTACATCAGTGTCAGTCATTTGTTTTTTAAAATTAAATGGATTAAGGAAGCAAGAGACATGGTAACCATTGTTGATAACCTTGTACTCTGTTTTTACATCATGTGCTATGTCTATCCTTGGTTTTGACTGACAGCTTTGTTTTTATCATGTTTGATTTTATTCTCTTCCAAAAAAAAAGTAAGATCTATGGGAGCAATAAAACCCAAAATGTGTAAATTTTGTTGTAATAAAGAGAGGGGGGGAAAAGTGCCCTAAAGGATACAACAGCAAGTGTGTTTAGGTGTGTTAAATAATGACCATATTAATGTTTTTGACTGGATCATTGAACACAACTGTTTGCAGTCTCATTGTTTGAATGTTCACTTTGTAAGCTTTGATCCTGAACCACTGTCTCTAAGATGATAGTGTATAATCTATTAACTGGTAATATCTTACTGTTTTTTTCTTTTTCTTTTTTGTAATTCTGTATTACTTGTACCCTTACACTGTTTTGTTTTGTTGTTTCTCTTTTTCCTTTTAAATTAAAAAAATAAATTAATTAAATTAAATAGATTGCAAACACACTTGGTAGTTGTAACCAAAATTCTGATTTGTTAATGATACACACAAGAAAGTTTGGTAGGCTTGGGTTATTCCTGTAATGACACTGTTGTCTCCACTTGCATTCCAGTACACAGGACAGTGTGTATCTGACTCCTCAGACAGCCGTTAGGGCCTGACACACAGCAGGCACTCAACGCTTGTGGGATGAGTGGGAGTGAAGGCTAACAGTGAACACCCTGAGTATTCCCACAGGCTGGACTGTGCCCCTGAGTGAATCATGGCTTTCAGCGGGGGAAAATGGTTGGAAACTACTGAACTAAAGAAACGTAATAAGCTAGTGCAGTGGTGCATGCCTTTAATCAAGCACTCAGAGACTGAGGCAGGAGGATCAGAAGTTCGAGGCCAGCCTGGGCAATTTAGGGAGACCCTATTCCCCACCCCACCTTGCCAAAGCTCAGTGTTTCCTGGGTTGAATCCCTAAGACTACAGAAGGGAGGCAGAAAGGTAGGGAGGGAGAGAAGAAAGGAAGGAAGGAAACCTAAGACATTGGTAAAATTTGAAGTGCTAGCTTACAAGTAGAGCCTTCTGGGGCTGGGGATTTAACTCAGCGGCATAAGCGCCTGCCTTGCAAGCAGACAGTCGTGAGTTCGATCCCCGGTACCGATAAAAAGGAAAAAGACAAAAAAAAAAAAAAAAAAAAAAAAAAAAACCAAGTAGAGCCTTCTGCACTTTGGATGAGAATCAAGTCTGAAAACAGGCCTGTTTTCCATGGTGTACACATGGCAGGGCTGGGCCAACATGGGCTTGGCAGCTGTCCCTACACAGGTGAGGAAGCTGAACAGCCACCAGAAGGTTTTCCCATTTAGCCATCATCCCGTCCCCTACTGAGCATCCTCACAGCCCTCTGACTCCCCTGAGCTCGCTTTCCACAGGCGAGAACAGATAGAGTCATCCCAGGCAGCTGTGCTGGACCAGGAGAAATACGAGGATTCCCACCTCGGGGGATATCGGCGGATCTACCCAGGGCCTGACAAGGAGAAGTATGCGCCCTTCTTCAAGCACAATGGCTCCCTCTTCCAAGAGACTGTTGCCTCCAAGGCCAGAGAGGAATGTGCCAGGTACTTTGGCCTCCATTTCCTCTGTATACATCGGGAAGAGCAAATCCTAAAGCTGAACTCCCTAGTAGGAGGAGATGAAGCCAGACACACAAGGCAAGAGGAACGCGGTTCCAACTCTATCAGTCTCTCGGGGTCTCTTTTCATTCAGTAGGTTTCCCATCTCCCACGTACTCTCGTCCCACTGGCCCTAAGACTGCATTACAATTCTGCTCTTTCCGTACCCTCATCTCCTCGTACCCCCTGCTCCCCAGCACCATTTCCCTGTCTGAAGCTGTGTCTTATCAGGCAGCAACTGGAAGAGATCCGCCTGAAGCAAGAACAGCAGGAAAACTCAGGCACCAAGAGGCGAAAGGAAAACAAGGACCAGAATCTGGGGGAATCAGCTGGAGAGAAAAGCAGACCCAGAGCAGCGCCCCGAACCCACTTGACTTACAGGATGCAAAACCAGGAGAAAGAGCTGTCAAAGGTGTTCTGGTTCTTATCTTTCTGCTGGAAGATGGGCTGGGGTTGCTAGTGAAGGGAACTTCTGCTGTTCTCTCTGCCGTTTGTGCATGAGATGAGCTCATAATTAGTAAAGTAAATCTGAGTGTTTGGACAGAAGTCAGAGAATGGACAGCAGAGGGAGATTATCTTACAGCAGTCAAGTGGGCAGGCGTCCTGCAGCTATCTTTGCTAATGGTTGGGGACTCATCCTTGGAGGGCCTTCATTTATCTCTTCTGTGCCTTGCAGCTGCTACCAATATACCTGGACAGCATGAAACCTCAAGAAATTGTGGAAGAGGAAGAGCTAGAACGGATAAAGGGCTTGCTACATAGGGGGAATCTCATCCGAAGCCTGGGTATCGTAGAGCAGCTTACTCGCATGCTCCACTTTAGCCACCGGAATCAGAAAAACCTTCATGAATATCGGGTGAGGGTCCCTATGAAGTGTCACACAGATCGAAGGAATCCCTAAGGGCTCTGATGCCACAACATGGTAGTGGTCATTCCCAAGGAGGCTTATGTGGCAGTATCTGTCTGTGGAGCCTGTGGAAGCCAAATGTACTGGCCCTTGAGAGAGGGTCTGTCTGTTTTTTCTGTACCTGTTCCCAAGTTCTGTTCCCAAGTTCTGTTATTTTTGGTAGTGATATCCAGCAAAATGCAGCTCCTACTTTTCTCAATTATAAGAGACTTGCTATCTCTCACAGTGTCCCTCACACCTCACAGTGTCCCAACACTCATGACTGACAAAGAACAAGGCTCCCATTACCCCCTGTGATTCTGTCTGATTATTTCACTAGTGCTGCCAGTGCCCTGGCTTTAATAGGAACTAAGTAAACAGTTTTGGGTCAACAAAACAGCTGCTGCATTCAATATTCCATCAGCTAGAAGCAAACCTGTTGGGCGCTTTGTTTTTGTTGAACTCCAAAGAAGTAGCTGGCTAAAAGGAGGCTATGGCCTAGAAGAGATTTTTCAGTTATCTATTTCTTCCAGCCTTCCATCCAACCTCACAAAAAACTATGGTAAGGGGCTGCTTTTCTCCTCTAGCCTAGATTTCACCATGATGGGCTGGGCAATCAAGAAATGCAGTCTCTGAGGCTGGTTCCACTGGTGCTCCTGAGAGAGGCTGCCTCAAAGCAGGGCCATCCACATTTCCTGCAGCCCCAAGAATTGATCCCAAGGCTCTTAGGGCCACTGTCAAGCATGAATGCCACAATTCCGCATCATTCTCAGTATCATCTGCAGTCCAGGAACCTCTACTGGACATGGGATTCAGCAACCATGGGTCCCTGTTCATTGGCAGTGAAGAAACCTGGGACACAGTGTTTTTCCGACACTAGAATCAGGCTTGGGGGCCGTAAGTATATAAAATTAGCTTTGGTCATTTTGATCCACAATTGCCAATAGCAAATATGACAGCTGGGAAGACCCAATATAATGTGGCACTTCTAATACTGTATGTAGTATTAGGGGAGCTGGTGATCCATTTATGACCTCCTTGTAAATACAGTTCTAGCCCCTGGTGATAGAATTGGCAGAAACGCAGTCCCACACTGCAATAAAGGTAACAAAAATGACCAAGTAAACACATCAGTGACAATACAGTGTGGCAAAGACACTGGAGGGTGGGATGTGCGCCATTCTTCCGGGTTGGTAATGGATCACAGAGAAACAGGTGAGTAAATCTCTTCTATGTGTATCAACTGGGGCGGGTGGGGTGGGGTGTCCATGTTTCCACTGCAGAAGGCCAGGACAGCAGAAGGTTAGAAGCCATAAGCCGAGCTCTGGCAGGATCAGCGTCATCCATTTTAACCTCAAAGCAGCGCTATCTTCTGCAGCCGGAGAGAGTGGAAAGCGGCTCATGGACTGAATGCACCTTGCCTTCGATGGTAAACTCTAAATGCAGAGCAGCCAAGCCCGGGAATGTCGCCGTCTGCGTGGCCTCTGCACCTATGCTGCAGCGCCGCAGCACACTTCTCAACGTCAGCCAGCACAGGTAAAGGCAGGAGGGGACCCCAGCACCTACCCTCTCCTGGAGAACCCTCGGGTTTCCAGCGGAGCGAAAGGCCTTCAATCTTTGCTAAGTGAAAGACTGCCACGAAGTTTCAGTGTGAAATCTCCTGGCCAGGAACCTTGTTTGCAAAAGGCACAACTCAAAAGACATTAAGAATTCCTCAACACCCTTCCGGACCGCTAAAGACGAGATGAAAAGCAGGACGGCCACGTACTCATCTCCGCACGGCAAGCCTCAGCATGGCTTTATCGCTAGCAGATGGGTCTGAACCCTGGGTGCTGGCCCAGGGTTGAAGAGCACTCCGTCGACAAAGGCCCTTCCTAGCAGAGCCAAGTGTCCACCGCAAGGAGATGTCGCCGTCTTAGATTTAAGAGGACGCTTCTCCCGCCATCGTGGTGAAGACAGGCAGGCCTGGGCAGCCTTGGGAAAGAAGGACGGCTGCTGGCAACTGGACTGTCTTTTTATTAAAGTTTATGTCGTTTTCCAGGCGCGTGCTATATCTTATTTCTGCCCTCGGGTTTCAGGGACACGCTCACCACGCTCACACTACTGAAGCTTCCTGCTTCGGCGGAAGGGACGTTCCGCCCTTGTCGCCCCGCCCACCCGGTAGGTGGAAGGACGCCGGACCTCTTCAGCTTCCGGTTACCCCTTCCTCTTCCTGGGTCGTCCCCCCCGCTTCCGGTGGGGGTGGGTCGCTGTCTGGAAAGCTGGTTTGCGTCGCCATGGCAGCTACCTTGACACACTGTCTGGTCCGTCGTGTCCGGGCCGCCGTCGCGCGATGTGGATTCGCGACCGAAAGGGTGGCAGGCCCAGGTCCTACCGGCCGCGAGCCGGACCCGGATTCCGATTGGGAACCGGAGGAGCGGGAGCTGCAGGAGTTGGAAAGGTATCGGTTCCTTTGAGGGCCCTCAGCCTAACTAGGGCTCCGCATCCCGGCGCTCCGGGCCGCGCCCCCTTGTTGCCGGGTATCCTGCCTCTGCCTCCGCAGCGACCCTACTTTCCTTTTACCTGTTGTGAGGGCCGCAGGGGCACGTGTTCCGTTTCCTAATGATCGCAGGTCCCTTCGCTAGTGACGTCCTTTTATCATCGGTCTAGAGAGTTCCGCTCTTTTACAGGCAGTTACTGTTCTAGGTGTTCAGATTCTGGGGCGCTGTACAGAGCAGCTCTTAAGCTTCCAGACATGGCGCAGTGGCGTTTGCGGACAGAGAGAAGACGACTGGGCTGTCTAATTTAGCCGGAAACCCTTCAAAAACACTTCTTGCTTGCACGCATGGCTTCTGCCACTGGTTCTCTCCCTTAGCACCCTGAGACGGCAGAAGAAAGCAATCCGATTCCACAGAATCCGGAGGCAGATGGAGACTCCAGGTCCCCCTCCCAGAACTCTGACGCGGGAGGCCATGGACCAGATCCGGTAAGGCTCATAGTAGCTTGATGGCTGTGATGGGAAGTGAAGGACACTGGGCCAGAACACAGGTTTCGCATTTTTAAAATTATGTTTTAAAACAAGGGTGATAGTGCACGTCTGTAATCTCAGCATTTGGGAGGCTGAGGCAGGAGGATAACCACGAGTTCAAGACTAGCCTGGCTGCGTAGTGAGCTCAAGGGCAGCCTGAACTATACAGTGAGACTCTGTCTCAAAAGACGACCAAAAACAAATAAAATTAGTTTTGAGCTACTAGGGATGATATTACCCTAACCTTTTTTTGTTTTGTTTTGGAGACTTGGTCTTAGTTGCCCAGGCAAAGCTCAAACTTTCATTCGTCTGGCCTCAACCTCTCAAGAGTGCTTGGATGGTGCAGGGGAGCAACAGGCCTGTCTTATATTTTCTTGTTTATTATCGAAAATTTTAAACAAAGTACAATAGTGAAATGAACTTACAAACTTAGATTTAGGTCCCCTAGATTTAATAAGTTTTAACATTATGACACACAGTTGATTCCTTTTTTGCTTAACTTTTTAAATAGTAAATTGAAGATGCCACATTTGATATTTAAATAAATCAGCCTAAGGTCCAGAAATGGACCTTCCATGGCTATATACATTTTCCATAACTTAGAAAATCTTTTTCTTTTTTTTGAGACAGGTTCTCACTGTGCAGTTCAGGTTGGCCTTGAATCCATTACAGAGCCCAAGCTGGTCTTGAACTCATGGTGATCCTCATGCCTCAGCCTCCCAAATGCTGGGATCACAAGCATGTACCACCATGCCCAGCAGAAAATCTTAACAGGGATCTTTTTTAAATTCTAAATTTAGAAAAATTTTCTCTTAAAAACATTTTAGTAGATAATATATTACATATGGCTCAGAATTACAACTTGAAGTGTACATTGATTTATTTGCCCTACCCATTTCCTATGAGTATTTCTATTGGTTTTTGTTTTTTCTCCAAATTTCCTTATGCAAATACAAGCAAGTATGAATGAATGTAAATTTTTATTTTCACATCCTGAATCACGAACAGTAGAATACTAGGTATGATTGATTTTTTTGTGTGTGTGCCAGGGGTCAAACTCATGACCTCACACTTGCCAGGCAGGTGCTTACACCACTGAGCTAAATCCCTGGCTCATGGTAGCATGCTGTGAAGTCTGTTCTGCACTTCTTTTTCTACTTTTTGTATCCTATAGGTTTTTCCAATCAGAAGAGTTATTCATTTGTTTCTAACATAGTAAACTGTAGTTTATTTGGGGCAACTTGTGTTGTTTCCATTCTTTTCACTTAGAAATAGTGCACCAATAAATAGCTGTATATACATCATGCAGTGTATCTGCCAGGAGTATTTGATGTATATGTCACCAGAATCAGGCTTACTAATAAAAAGATAAGTGTACATGCATTTTGATTGATATGGTTTAATAGCCCTGTACTGGTCATTTACCATTTTCCATATCCATGGAATGGAGAATGAGCACAGTTGTGACTTAATATAAAGAGAATTTGTAGCACTGGTCAGGACTCGTAGCACACAGCACCTCTCTCCTGGGTCCTCAGCTCCCTATTGTCTGAACCCAGAGTCACGGGTATTCTGGGCAAGTGGTTTTCTGTACTACTGAGTTACAGCCCCAGCCCAGACAGAGTTTTCTGTTGTCTTAAACAGCTTTTCAAACCCTAGTAAATACCCTTTTGTGGTCAAAAAATGTTTTTAACTTCAGGGAAAAAAATAGTCCATTAAGTAAGTTTCCTGGTTCTGTTCCTTACCATCCATTTCTCTGTCTCTCTCTTTCTCTCTCTCTCTCTCTCTCTCTCTCTCTCTCTCTCTCTCTCTCTCTCTCAGACAGAGTCTCACTATGCAGCTAATGTATTATATATGTAATATACTAAAGGATAAGCTGTTCATTGGAGCATTGCACAAGGTCAGGATGACTTTGAACTTTGTGTAGCTGAGGCTGGCCTCAAACTCATGACACTCCTCCTGCCTCAGCTTCTTGAGGAGTGCTGAGGTTACCACCACAGCTGGTTACCTTCCATTCCCATACTCTACTTCCATCTTAGAAGTGATAGACTGTCACTTGTCTAGGACCAGTGTTTGGTGTGCTTTAAGTCATATCTTTCCATGCTTACTCAGGGACCTCTGCCAATTTAAAGTCCTCTGTCATCTAAGTCTGTTAAGTTGCCCCGGCTGGCAAACTTGTAATCCTCTTGCCTGAGCCTGTCACAGTGCTGGGATTTCGCTTCTTATTCCCGGCTGGCTTCAAGGCTACCCGCCTGGCTAACTACCTTTGTTGTTTTTTGTTTGGTGTATGTGTGTTTAGTACAGTCCTTCAGTGATGTCTTCATTTTATTGATCCTATGCAGTCTCTAGCCTCCTTAGCATTTGCATAAACTGGGCATGGTAGTGCATACCTGTAATCCCAGCACTTGGGAGGCTGAGGCAGGAGGATCTCCCCAAGTTCAAAGCCAGCCTGGACAGCATAGCAACACCCTGTCTCAAAAATAAAGCAGCAGCATTTGACCCGGTAATGAAATTCTGTCACCTTGATCTTACGATTACACAAATAAAACTCAACATATACAAAATAGAATTCATCACTGGTCCTTGACAATGTAATTCTTCTGTTTTCCTTACAACTCATCAACAACCCCAGCTAAGATTCTGAATTGCAGCCTTGATACTTGTACCCCCAATATTTAGTTCCTACCAGGGGACCTTCTGAAATGGTCCTTGGCTCTTTTCCCCCCATCCTCTCACTACCACTGTCTCCATGCAGACTCTTGGGATTATTCTAACAGCCTTTTGCTAGTCTACTGGTGCTTTTTGCATTTTGTTCTTGGCGGTGCAGGGGCTCTAACTCAGGGCCCTGACAGCTCTAAGCAGATGTTCTACCACTGAGCTGCACCCTAGCCCCTTTACCCATGCCTTTACCACTGAGAAACTACCCTTGGATGGAGCTTCACAATGAAAATTCCACTGCTGAAAAATGCTCCTTGGCTCAGTTATTGCAGTAAATTCCAGGCTGCCAAGCATAGCGTGATTGTGCGCTCATCCTCCCTGTCAGGGTGGTGTAGTCCCAGCAAAGGCCATGTGCTTCTCTGCCTTTCATGTGTGCTTCCTGTCAGTATCTTTATCTCCTCTGTCTGCCCCTCTGTCAGCTTATTGCTCCCTTTCATCCTTTAAGATCAGCTCTCAGAGGCTGGGGATTTAGCTCAGCGGCATAAGCACCTGCCTTGCAAGCAGGCAGTTGAGAGTTCGATCCCTTGTACAGATAAAAAGTTTAAAAAAAAAAAAAAGAAGATCAGCTCTCGTTTGGACAACTTTGTGAAGCAGTGTGTTGTGATTGCTTTTCCTTGGTTTTCCGGCCTGGGTCCTTTTACTGCATCCTGTGCTAAAACACTGAACCACAGCATCACTGTGCGACAGATCTGTCCACCACAGAAGCAGAGATCCAGGTCTTTTATCCCTGGCATCTAACGTGGTATCAGGATCAGTGGGAAACATTCTTTGGATGTGAAGAGAAGAGACGAGAGTGGTCTGGTCCTACTGACACAGGAATGGAATAGCCATTTAACAGCCAATTACAGCGAGGCTGTAATTCCTGTCTGACTGCTGGGCAGCTTGAACCACCAGCAGTACATGCACAATGGCCCCATCTAGCACTTTTCATATATTTTATTAGTAAAAAGGCCAGTAAATGTATTTGTACCACCAGCCGTACAAGTTGCCAGTGGTACCACTGGTAGTGCGAGTTGAAGGGAATGTGTTAACTGGCACACTATAAGGAGTGAATTTACAGTTTTTCCAAAACTTTTTACTTATTACTAGTATTATGAACGTGCTATTCTGATAGGAGACTCCCAAGTTAAAAACTTGGTTCTTTTTCCTATAGGTATCTACACAAGGAATTTGCAGATTCCTGGTCAGTTTCCCGGTTGGCTGAAGGCTTTGATGTCAGTACCGATGTTATTCGCAGGGTTTTAAAAAGTAAATTTGTACCCACTCTGAAACAGAAATTGAAGCAGGATGAAAAAGTCCTTAAGAAGGCTGGGCTTGCCCACTCCATGCAGCAGCTGCAGGGCCCGGGAGATGGAGCAAAGCCTCTTGCTGCAGGCCATGCTGCATTGGGCTCTTTGCTGCTGCCCATGCAGGAGGCCTCATCCAGAGGCCAGAGCCCTGGCACAGCTCTGACAGTGCTGGAGCCCAACACTCAGAGTACAGCTGCTCCACATGGACCGAAAGTAAGGAATAAAGGAAGCCGGGATCTGGGGAAGGGGAGCTTTGTGCCCAACACTACAGCCTCAGCTCATCAGAGAGAGCCAAAGTCCTCCACCAGACACACTGTGGGCACCGGAAACACCAATGGCCGTGGCTTGCCAAGTGACGAGAAGCTGGAGGAGTGGAAGGCAGATGAGCCACATGACCAGAACTTCAGCAGCAAAGTAGTACAGAGGGGCCGGGAGTTCTTTGACAGCAATGGGAACTTCCTGTACAGAATCTGAACCAGAGCACGGCTTATGGAAATGCCTCGTGAAACACAGCTGGGCAAATGGGATGCTGTTGGGATTTCTGCTCCCTTGTTTTGAAACATTTTCACTGTGTGAAAGGTCACACAGGCTAGGCTGACCTTGAACTCAGTGCAGTCTTACTGCTTCAGCCTCCTGAATCCTGGGATCACTGGTATGCGTCCAGCTAGGGTTTCTGCATGTTTTATTTACCCTCACATAGAGGGGTGCAATGAGCCTGGAATATGAGCTACTTGATTAAATGAAGCTTTTTGGATCACAACCTCCACCCCAGCCCCTGTGGGCCTTTAGTCCTGTGCGCCCTCCTGCTTGGGCTCTGTGTTGAACACCAGTGTTGTGTGTGCCGAGTTGAGTTTCTGTCACACTTGTAATAATATGTTTGGGAGGAAATGAGCTTGTCTTCCGACCTCATTTCCTTCCCAATCCCTAACGTGGAGTGTTCTGGAACTGCTTAGTCAATTGGTTGTTTCCCTTATGTGCAAAAATAAAGTAAAACGTAGCTGTTTGTGTTGCTTGGTCCTCTCTGGGATGGGGGTGGTTATCTGTGAACCTTGGAGGGTGATGGAATGGAACAGGCAGAAGGGGATGCATTCCTGTCAGAACACTGGGAGAGACGGAACTACAGGCATCTCAAGCAGAGTTCTGTGTTCAGTGCTCCGTGGTTGCTGAGTTTTGACAACCCAAAACTGACCATCTTTGTCTTACTTGCTGGGGTTCTAAAGGAGATTGAGTAGAAGTTGGAAAAAAAGAAATAGTTGAAATAGGCAAAAGGCTTTAGCATTCCCAGCCATAATCTAAGGTTTAAGTAGATGATATCTCATTGTACAGGTGACATCAGATTCCTACAAACGTTACATGAGGTGGGCAAGAATAGACAATGAGCCCTTCTCCAAATAAGGAAGCCGACCCTAGGGTGGTCATAAGTGACAATACTGGAATTGGAACCTAGTCTCCACTAATCCAGGGCTTCTGTTGCCACTGTTTGGCATAGTTTCCATTCATTTACTGATTCACTGACATTTCAACTCTGTCATTGCCACCTGGCATCTTGCTATTTTTTAATGTCAATATTAACAATTAGCACTTATGAGCATTTGTTGGTGTTAACGACAGCTTTATCAGAGGACAAAGTGTTAGACATACAGGAGTAGACACAGCCCTTGTTTTCATTGTCAAGTAAGTTATGGTAAAGGTTTATTGATTTCTGCCCTCTCTGGTGGAATATGGATTAAACACAGAGCCTTCACAGAGAGCTGTATCTCTAGCCCTTTCATTTTCAGAAAGTCACTAAGTTGCCCCTGCTGGGCTTGAACTTGGTCCTCCTGGCTCAGCCTCCCAGTGTATTGTGATTACAGGTGTGTGCCACCATGCCTGGTACATTTATGGTTACTTGCTATGATAGTTGTTTTTAATTGTTCAAAGAAGTTCTGAATGCTGTTTAACTTTTTTTTTTTTCATAAAATATAGAGTGGTTTATTTGGATGGTTTTAAGGATTCACTGTGGATGCTGTTTGACTGTTACATTTGCATTTCCAACTCTTGTAAATCATCTCTAACCAAGCCCTTTCCCCAGTGGTCTATGGAAGTGTAGAGCTACTCCTAAAAACCAGGATGTGTGTACTCTGAAAAAGGAGATTGAAGTGGATATTAGAAAATGGAGAGATACTCCCTGCTTTTGGGTATCAAGAACCAGTATAGTAAAAATGGCCACACTTCCAAAACTGTTATGTAGATTAAGTGTAATCCCAATTAAAATTCCAATAGCTTATCTCACAGAGGAAATCCTAAAACTCATCTGGAACCAGAAGAGACCTAGAATAGCAATGGCAAAGCTGGGCAACAAAGACAAGACAGAGGGCATCACAATCCCTGACTTGAAATTATATTATACAGCTACTGTGATAAAAGCAGCATAGTAATGGCAAAAAAGCAGACCCAAAGAACAGCGGAACAGGTTAGAAGATGCAGAAACAATTGCAAACACACTAATAAGCCACCTTATCTTAAAACGTGCCAAACACATTCACTGGAAGAAAAATAGCCTCTTTAAAAAGTAGTGCGGGAAAAACTGGCTTTACACACGCCAAAGATTAAAACTGGACTCCCTTCTTTCACCATGCACTAAGTTAAAATTGGAATGGATCAAAGATCTTAATATTAAGACAAATATTAAATCTGCTGGGAGATAAAGTTGGTAAAACTCTTGAAGGCAATGGTGTAGGCAAAAATTTTATGAACAAAACCCCAATTGCACAGGAACATCACGATGAATCAACAACTGGGATCTTGCCCTATTGAAAAGCTTTTTCACCGCAAAAGAAACTACCAACAGAGTGAAGAGACAGCCTACAACGTGGGAGAAAATGTTTGCCAGCTGTACCTCAGACAAAGAATTACTATTGAGAACACATAAAGAACTAAAAAAAAAAAAAAAAAAAAAAATCAGTTCTCCCAGATTGAAAGACCCAATCCAAAAATGAGTATGAGCTGGGCCTGCTGGCTTATGCCTGTAATCCCAGCACTTGGGAAGCTGAGACAGCAGGACTGTTGGCAAGTTTGAGGCCAGCCTGGGCTACAAAGTGAGCTCAAGGCCAGCCTGAATTGCATAGTGAGATCCTGTCAGGAAAAAAAAAAAAGCATCTTCACACTTCTCAGGTGAAGAAATACAGCAAATACATATTTGAAAAAATGCTCAAGAAATCAATCAATAACAAATGCTGGAGGGGCTGTTGGCAAAAAAGAACCCTTCTCCAGGGTGGGAGAAAATGGCCATACTTCCAAAACTATTATGTAGATTAAGTGTAATCCCAGGGGCTGGGGATTTAGCTCAGTGGCATGAGCGCCGCCTGCCTTGCAAGCAGGCAGTCGTGAGTTCAATCCCCAGTACCAATAAAAAGGAAAAAGACAAAAAAAAAAAAAAAGATTAAGTGTAATCCCAATTAAAATTCCAATAGCACATCTCACAGAGGAAATCCCTAAAACTCATCTGGAATCAGAATGGTGGGAATGCAGACTGGTGCAACCACTGTAGAAATCTGTGGAGGTTCCCCAAAAAACTAGGACTAGAGGTCTTATTCAACCCAATTGTTTCCCTTCTGAGTATCTTCCCAAAAGAGTTGGAAACATCATACAGCAATATATGTGCACCCATGTTCATAGTAACATAATTAGTAATAGCTAGATCTTGGGAACAACCTAACTCCTATAGACTGAGGGGTGGATAAAAAGATGTGATATTCTTATATAATGGAGTATTACTTAGCCATAAAGAATGATAAATGAGACTTATAGGTAAATGGATGCAACTTGAGACTATCCTCATAAGTGAAATAAATAAGACGTGTAAAACTATTGTATTGTCTTACTAGTGTGAGAAGCTGAAAGAAACAACATATGTACATGTATATGTATATATAAAAAATAGTTAAGATAATTATACACTGATTTCTTTGAGTTCATTGAAGAGAAAGATCTGTGCTGGTATTGTTCAGACAATTGAATGCAGATGTCTTATGCTCTGGGTGAATGATTTGGGGATGACAATGCACAATGAATGTGCCATTGTTGCCCCCTGATTGCCATGTTTTGAAATTTGTTTCTCTTTAAAAAGTGGACTTGAAAAAAAAAGCAGCACCCTTTAAAAAAAAAAAAAGCAGCACCCTTCACATTCGTACTGTCGCCACAGTATAGTTTTCCCCAGTGTCTGAGATCCCACTGCTACTATATTGCCAGCAGTCAGCACTCTCCACAATTTCTTATATATTTTTAAAATTTTTCAGCTTCCAATATTATTAACTTTTGACTGTGAAAGATAAGGACTTATTTCTTTTATTTTCTTTTGGTACTGGGTATCAAACTCATGACCCTGTGCCTGCCAGGTAAGTGCTTACACCGCTGAGCTAAATCCACAGCGCTACTCTGCATTTTGAATGTAGATCCTGTGAAGGGCAGAGATGAGCATGTTCATTGCTGTAGTCCCAGCTCCTGCCATCTGGCTAATCATTGAATTAATGACTGGGAACTTTGTAACAAGCAGTCAGTCTACAGGAGGCTACTCAGCAAGCCCTGCCTTTTATGACTGCCAGCAAAATCCCAAACTTAGCCAAGGCACTTGAGCATCGAAGCAAACTTTGTCCTCTGGCTGGCATTGGTCTTGGATCCTGACTCCCTGGTGGTAGAAAACTCTAGCATCCACTCTAGCTCGGAGGAAACAGCCTCCGAGCCCAGGCAAGTGGAATGGAGAACCATTCTCAGTGTTTGCTAGGCTGGGGTCCCAAGGACTCAATGGACCCTCTTCCAGGCTGTCCTGTTTCACAAAATGAAGAACAGGAGCACCAAACTGGGTGAGGTGGAACTGTGCTTTGTCTGCTGGAGGAAACAACAGCTAACAGGTTTCCATCTAGGAGGGAAAGGTTGCAGGTGCTGTGGGCACCACACAGCAATCTTGGGAGCTGGATCAGATGGCTGGCAAACCCCAGCATAAGGGGCTTTTGTGTCCACACCACTTAGAAGCAATGTGCAGTCCCACCTCTCAGTGCAGTGAGAGTTGATCTCAGGAATAGTGGGAGTGTGGGGGCATAAAATACTAGATGAGCTCCTGGAGTGGAGTATGAATATGAAAGTTGTTATTGCACTTAGTCTTGTATTACAGAACTTTTCAACATATGAAAGTGGAATAATATAAAGCAAGGAACCCCTCCATACTCCTTATTCAATCTTTTTCCTTTAGTTTTGGGGATTGAACCCAGGTCTTCATTCTGCCACTGAGCTATACCCCCTCCCTTTCTCTTTTTGAGACAGGGTTTCCCATTTAGCCAAACTGGCTTCCAGCTTGCAGTGAGTCTTCCTGCCTCAGCCTTCCCAGTGCTGGGATTATAGGTGTGTGTCACGGCATCTTGCCCTCATTGTTTAATAACACCTTATATTCTGACAGTGCTCACTTATTTCATAAGTGACTTTTACAGGTGATTTATTAGCGTATTCACACGTAACTTTCCATTTTGTTACATCCTTTAAGTTGCTTTTATTTGAGTTTTGTTGTTGGTTTTTGTTTGTTTTTTGAGACGAGGTCTCACTACGTAGTTCAGACTGGCCTCAAATTCACTATATAGCCTATGCTGCCCTCAAACTCGTGGCTATCCTCCTGCTTCAGCCTCCTGCATGCTGGGATCACAGACGTGTACCACCACCCCAAATTTCCTTATTCTAAAGTAGTTTTCCCCTGCCGTTTACTGTTGGAGTTAGATGATTTGACCATACAATTTCCTGCATATAGTTGGATATGTCAGTTTTATCTCTATGGCGCCTTAACACTTTCTTAGGCGTGCGCCACCTAAGAAAAGGGCCCGTTTCCTTCCTTTCTTCCTTACTCCTCCCCCTCTCTCCTTCCCTTCTTCCTTCGTTCCTTTTTTTTTTTTTTTTTTTTTTTTTTTTATGGTATCGAAATCACGATCTTGTGCTTGCCAGGCAGAAGGACCCATTTTCGAAGTTCTCGAAAAGTCAGCATGTCCCTAACCCTTTCTTGAGTGATCGACTATTGACTGTACCGTTAAAATTCGTTTAATATATAATTACTTTATCCTAAGAAAACATTTCTCCAGAAAATCAAACAAGAACGTTGATTTGTCGCCTCTAGTTTTCAAATGTCCCTTTCCGGACCCCGTCCCCTTCCCAGTATGCTAAGCGCGAGACGGGAACCTAGCACTTCCGGTAGGTCTAGGAAGTCGTTTCTGTGGTAGGAGGTGGGGTCCTCAGGGCGCCCCAGGGTAGACGGCAATCCTGCTACCTAGAAGAGTGGCTCAGGGAGGAAAGGGTGTGGATACGGTGGCTGCACGTCTGAGACGAGTGTCCCCGGAGGCTGATGCAGTCTGGCTGGGAGGTGACCATTCCGTCCTGGATTCCGCCTGAGGGGCGAGAGCCCCCCCGGGGCCGTGCGAACCCCGTGGCCAGTCGTGCGGCACAGATAGCGGCACTGGGCTTATCCTGGGCTCCAGCTCGCCGCCTCAGAGCAGAGGACGTCCCCCTCCTACCACACCAGGCCCCAGGTGACCACGGCCATGGCTTTTCCCCATCGGCCGGACGCCCCAGAGCTTCCTGACTTCTCCATGCTCAAGAGGCTGGCTCGAGACCAGCTCATCTATCTGCTAGAGCAGGTCAGTGTCCGCCAGCCTAGCCACCTTCGCAGCAGTTTAGAACTTCCTGGACGCATGCATCCTGATTGAGTCCCTATGCTCTTGTTCTTGCCCCTTGGTAGCCTTGAAGCTTCAGGTCCAAAATGCAGCACTCAGCAAGAAAAACCAGAGAGTAGTAAAAGCCGCATGGGACCTGGCCAGAGAATTAGTGGAAATGAATTTTTCCTACCCGCAAGCGAGATCTCACGCGTGGCAGGCATCATGGGGGAGGGAAAGATGGTTAAGACACCTTTGTTGTTATTAGGGATTTTACACTTCTGTAACAGCCCTAAGAAATACCGATTGCCACCCACGGGATTTCTGGTGATAAATGAGCAGTAGCTAGGCTGCCTGAAGTGTTCAGGATAAACAGCCGTATCTGACTGGAGAGATCTAGTAATTTTCAGGAGGCAGGACAATAAGCAGATTTTCTTTGGAGATCGAAGAGCATGCTGCAGGCAGATGGACCCAGTGGGAGCAAAGTTAAGGTACCAAGAACGCATGAGACATGAAGAGGGACGGAACTATCAGCAGTTATGTGGCAGGCATTAGGCAGCCACTGAATGTTGTTTTGTTTTCTATTCTCTTTATACGTGGCATGAAGCTGTTTGATGATGATTCTAACAGCATCGTGTGGGATGGTGTAAAATTGGTAGCAGTGGGAAAGTGGTGAATGAACTTTAAGTCACAGTAAAAAAAAGACTCAATTTTTTTTCATGTGCGGCTTTTTTTTTTTCTTTTTTGTTTTAGGGTTAGGGTTAGGGTTAGGGTTAGGGTTAGGGGATTACAGGCAAAAGTTGATTTAGTGAGGTCCGGCTGGGATGAAGATGTAGACAAAGACACAGTTTTATTTGCTTTTAATGCCAGCACAGTGATTTGCATATAAAAGACAATCAACAAATGTCTGAGGAATTGGAAAGCCATCCTAAAGCCATGAGTGCAGGTGAGATCAATGTGGGAGAGACCCAGAGCAAGGATAGAAATTTGAAGTGGAGTGTGAGAGTAAAGCCACAGAGTGACTCACCATGGCCAGACACAGTACCCTCACCAAACTAACTTCTGCCTTGGTGGCGCTGAAGTTTGGGTCAGACTCCTCCTTCATATTTTTTGGCCTTTCCTTTCCCTTGAGGGAACTGGTTGCTGAATCCTGTGGATACTTTCTTACACATGATTTTAAAAATGATTATAAACTGGGTATGGTGGCCCACACCTGAGATCCTAGCACTTAGAAGGCTGAGGCAGGAGGATCACTGAGTTTGAGGCCAGCCTGGCCTACAATAGTGAGTTCTATTCCACCCTGCACTACATAGTGAGACCCTGTCTCCAGAAACAAAAATAATGACTATAAAATAATACTTGCAAAAAAATGAAATAAAATATTTGCATATTACAGAAAATATAGAATGTAAAGATATAAAAAACACTTAAAATCCTACCATCACATATTAGCAGTATTAATATTGTTAATGTCTTCCACATGCTCCAGGGATCTCTTAACCTGTTACCGCAGCCAGCAGTACAGGCTAAGGCAGGTCCCCATTCATTGCCACACGTTGGGGGTTTGGTCTGCTGCATTAACTTCCTCAGTGAGATTATCTAACTAAAATTTCTAGTGGATATGGATGTTTCAGGGTAAAAGCTTTTCCATAAAGGATCAAATCCACATTCCCTAACTTGGCATCTGGAATGCAGAATGCTCAATCCTAATCAACTATTGCAGATTCTGTTGACATTTTGGACTAGGTGATTATGTTTTGAGGCCTGTGTCATGCATTGTAGGCTACTTAGCATCCCAGTAACTACACACCCAGAGTCTGACTTCCAAACATTTATCTGGACATTGCCCAATGTGTCTTGGGGGTAGAATCGCCCCCAGTTGAGAGCCATTGCCCTGCACAGTACCTTATGCATCTGCGCAGCTGAACTGCTTGTTCTGCACATGTCATGCAGCCTGCGCCCGGGCCCAGCTCCGGCCCTGGCCCCGGTGTGATTATCCTCTGAAGGTATCACTGGCAACTGCCCAGCCACTTGTCAAGGCTTGGTGGAGAAGAACCTGTCCCTGTCACTCACTATGGCTTCTGCCTCTGAAGAGATGAGGGAGTTAGGATACAGGAACCAGAAGATGGGAATGGTAGGGTGGACGAGCAAGGGGATGAGAGGGTGAGCACACTGGCTTTCTGAGTTTTCCTTTGAACTGTGTTATTTTTTAATGGGGAAAATGCTACTTGAGAAGATGTTTCACTGTTAGTTGGGGAGCGGTTTGCCTTGTTGACTGTGTTCAGCAGGAAACAAGAGGTTGCTGGGATCAGAGTAGAGGAGGCAGAGGGAAAAGAATCACCTGCAGACCGAGATCGCAGGAGGGCTGGGCGGCAAGGAGGTAACCTGAGGAAGAAGGTGAATATCTTTCCAAAATAGGTGACTATACAGAGCAGCATTGCTGTGGGTACAGAAGAGATGCTGGGGTAGATGATGGCTGGCACACTTCTAGCTCAGCAGCCCTCTTTCTGTTGGATGTGAGCCTGGAGGACTTCTCAACTGAGGGAGCTTGTGGGACCCTTGAGTGACCTCAGTGTACTGTGTCTTCTTCAGCTTCCTGGAAAAAAGGATTTGTTCATTGAGCCAGATCTCATGAGCCCTTTGGACCGGATTGCCAGTGTCTCCATCCTGAAGGTACCAGCCCTCTTTCCTCTTTGAGCAGTTCCTCTTTTGGTGAACAGTACAAATTACTAGAAAGTAAGCACTCTTACAGGGTAAGAGAAGGTGGCTGAATCGGCCAGACAGAGGAGATCGGATGAAGTTGCTTGTGTTGTTTGTGCATTGTTTTAGATTTGGCTCCCTGTTGACCCTGTGGAAGGCAGGGGGAGACTTAGCAAGGGGGCAGTTGGTGCTCCAGAACGAGCATGTAGAAGCGGCCCTGCAGGAGTCCCGTGTCTCTGTGTGATGCTTTGTGCTTTTCAAGCCAGCACCCTTACGCCCACTATCTTGTGTTTTCCCTGTAGCAACATGAAGTGGACAAGCTGTATAAGGTGGAGAATAAGCCCGTGCTCAGCACCAACGAACAGTGAGTGTCTGGGAGTCTGTCTTACCACCAAGCTGGAGGGGGTTCCCGCGACACCCACCTTCACCTCTGATCTGTCTCAGCCAAGATCCAGCTCTGTGATGTCCATGATAGGGCTCACTTCCTTAAACTTGTACCATTTCAAACTTCTCCAACCCTTTTCCTTTTCCTTGTCTAATCCACTGCCATCTGTAGTTACCAGGGGTTGAACCAGGGCTTCACACTGAACTGCACTGTCTACCCTTTTTATATTTTGAGATAGGGTCTTAATAAAAACAAAAAACAAACCAAAACGGGGGGATGTGGTGGTACACACCTATATCCAGCACTCAGGAGGCTGAGGCAGGAGAATCATCCCAGGCTACAAAGTGAGCCTACGGCCAGCCTGAACTACATAGTGAGACCCTGTCTCAAAAAGACCAGAAAAAAAGACAGGGTCTCACTAAGTTGCCAGGCTGGGCCAGCTGGAGCTTGCCATCTTCCTGCCTCAGTGTCCCCAAATGCTAGGATGCCAAGTGTGTACCATCATGCTCAGCTGTCCAAAAATTATTTGTATTGGGGATTTAGCTGGGGATTTAGCTCAGCAGCATAAGCACCTGCCTTGCAAGCAGGCGGTTGTGAGTTCGATGCCTGATACCGATAAAAAAAAAAAATTATTTGTGTCATGCTCTTATCAAGAACCTGTAAGGCTTTCCATTTCAGACCAGGTTGAATTCAAATTGTGAATCACAGATGCCGAGGCTGTCACCAGTGTGGCTTCTCATGCTACTGCACAGTTTGTTCTTGGTTGTCCCCTTTAAGCCTCTGTTGACTGTACTTCCATGCACAGCCCCACCCTTGACCTGTCCCTGCGCCCTGTCCACCACTCTGTCTGACCTCCTGTCCTCGCGGCTCCTGCAGAGCATGCCCGACCATCAGGGTGCAGCCCCTTCCTCCATGAGCACCTGGCTCCCGCTGTGCAGGATGACTCTCTTCTCCTGGGTTCTGTGACCTTTGTGCCTCTCCTCTCCACTGCATATACATTCAGGAAGTGCCTGTTGTCTTTCTGTAATATTTCTCAGACTTAAATAATGTATACCTTAGAAGAAAAAATTTTCCAGATCCTAGAGAATGCATCCATCAACCTCAGTTTAAAAAGCATTATTTCCTATACTTCCTTATTATTATTATTATTATTTATTTATTTTGGTGCTGGGGATGGAACTTGTGGCCTCACATTTGCCAGGCAGGCACTTATACACTGAGCTAAATCCCCGGCCCCTACTTCCTTATTTTTTAGCAGTTGATTTTTTTTTTTTTTTAAATACCGGGAATCAAACTTAGGACTTTGCACTTGCCAGGTCGAGGCTGTACCACTGAGCTACATCCTTGGCCTATGGCACTTGATTATTTATGTACTCTGTATATATGTCTTTTTTACACACTGGACCATGAAGTATTTTAGCCTAGGAGTTCCCGGATCCTTCACAAGATCAAAAAGGCACCGTGCTCCTCACAGTGCCCCTGTGGTGTGAGGTGGTGGCTTCTGGGGCTGGGTCATGGGTGACCATGGGAACTGGCGTGGCTAGGATGAGCCCTAACCAGAAGGGCTTCTCCGTCAAGAAGGGCAAATGGGTAAAGAGCTGGTATTGTTTCAGTTTCTTCAAAGCTCTTCCCAACTTTGTGACTTTGCCTCTTTTTTCTTTTTTCCTTTCTTCTCCTAGATTGTGTTTCCTAGTCAGACCCCGCATCAAGAATATGCGCTACATTGCCAGTGAGTGGACTGGTATTCAGTGTAACTAAGATCTGGGGAGGAGCAGGCGAGATCAAAGGTGTTGGGGACTCTTTTAAGAAGACTGGCTGAGGACGTGGCTTAGTGGTGGAGTGGTTTGGTTTGGTTTGGTTTGGTTTGGTTTTTGAGACAAGCTGTCACTGTGGAGCCCAGGCTGGCCCCGGACTCACAGTGATCCTCCTGCCTCTGTATCCTGAGTGCTGGGATCACAGGTGTGCGCCACCACACCTGGCTATAGTGGAGTGTTTGATTAGCATGCACAAGGCCCTGGGCTCCATTTTCCAGCATCCCCCTAAAAAACAGAAGAATAAAAGGAAAAGAATCCTGTAAGTTGGCCTTAGCACTGTAGAAGACTGCTGCTTCCTGGTTTCTAGTCTGTGGCTTTCCAAGCTTCATTCATTGTCTCTGTAGATCTCGTCAATGCTGACAAATCGGCTGGCCGAACTCGAAAGTACAAAGTGATCTTCAGCCCTCAAAAGGTGAGAAGGTCCTGGCAGAGTGGGAAATGAAGTTGGCCAGGGCGAGGGACTGGCCAGGGGTAGGAGCCAACAGCAGTGTCTTCAGAGTAAATCTGCAGGACCAAACCTAAGACCCGCCACTGTATTTTGCTTATTGTGTTCCTGATTGGTACACAGGGAACTGCTGTCAGACGGCCTCAAAGCCCCAAATAAAGCATGTGGAATTGTCAGAGGGAGCGTCCACACTGAATTCTGTCTGTTGACTCTTTCTTCCCTTGGCTTTTGCTTTCTCTCTTTTACTCTCTCTCTTTCTTTCTTTCGTCAGATCATACCCCAGGGCCACTGTAGCATGATGCATATCTCCAGCTCTTTTTATTTTGAAGTTCTCTCTAAAAAACTTGCCATCCTCCTGCCGTAGTCTCCTAGGTAGCTGAGGTTAGAGGGCTGTGCCACTGTGCCTGGCTATATCACTGATTTTTTTGTTTTTGGCGGTGAGGAGTTTGAGACAGGATCTCACCGTTTAGCCCAGGCAGGAATCGAACTCACAATCCTCCTGCCTCAGCTTCCTCCACTGTGCCTGGCTTGTATGACTGTTCTGTGATTCTGTTGAGCTCTCCTCTCCTTTCCACATCAGTAGGCACATGGCAGACCCTTCCTCAGTCTCAGCGGTTGTTAGGAATGATGTTCCAGGCCGTTATTCTGCCAGTTGTAGGCCTATAACACTAGAGCAGGTAGAAACGACAGTTGCAAGGACACCCCTGGGTGTGGTGGCCACATCTGTAAGCCCAGCACTCGGGGAGGCTGAGGCAGGAGGATTGCAAGTTTGAGCCCAACTCAGGCTATTTAGTGATTTAGTGAAAACTTTTCTCAAAATAAAAAAGTAACAGAAGGGCAGGGTTGGTGCACAGTGAAAGTTCTGGGTTCAAGCTCCAGCATCATCAGTTAATTAATCAATCAATGTAACGTAAAATAAAATGAAAATACTGAAGGGCTGGGGATGTAGCTAGATATGAAGGCCTCAGATTGAATCCTTAGTACTCCAAAGGGGGAAGACAGGATGTATTTCTTTTCAAATCTCCTGAGAAAAATCTAGAGAAAATAGAAGCAGTAGCGGAGACTGAAGCCCGAAGCCCAGTGCGTGGTCTTGGGGAAGCCGTTACCCCCTTTGTGCCTTCACGGCATCTGTGAAGTGGGGTTGATGGTGTTAGACTCGATGCTTTTTCATGTAAGTGAGGTGACTTTCAGGCTCTGGTGGCACTGCTGGCTCGTGTCCTGGCACCCTCACCTTCCGTCTGGTCCTCTCACTTCCCTCATGCAGCTTCTCAGACAGCAGGTGTCAGTGTTCTCCCCGAGTCAGTGATCTCCCTGCCGCCCCGGTGCTGGCACTCCTGCTCCTTCTTTCTGGTTTCCCTTGCAGTCTGTCCTTACTACTCTTTGTTCTCTGCTTGCTGTTGCAAAAAATGACCCCTTTACTTTATTTCATTTTATTTTATTTATTTTTGAGACAGGGACTTGCTTTAAGCTCAATCTGGCCTCAAACTCATGGCAATCCTCTTTGCCTTGTCAGGGCTGTGATTACAGGCATGTGCCACCATGCCTAACTAAAATGATCACTTTTGTTTGTTTGTTTTGGTACCAAGGAATGAACTTGTGCTTGCCAGATTGGTACTAGTACTGCTGAGCTAAACCATTGACCCCAGATGACCACTTTAAACATAACCTATGTGCAGGCATGCTGGCTTGCACCTATAAACTCAGCACTCGGGGGGCTGAGGCAGGAGGATCACTGTGAGTTTGAGGCCAGCCTGGACTACATAAGCAAGTTCAAGGCCAGCCTGGACTACATAGTGAGGCCCTGTCTCAAAAAGAAAAAAAAAAAAAAATACTGCCTATGTGCCTCTGACGCGCAGAGCCACGCCTCCTCCTGCCCAGTGTTCTGGGGTCCCAGGGCAGTGTCTTTGATCAGACTCACTGTGCCTCTGCCAAATCAGCAACTGTTTATACCGTCCTTCCGGCTTTGCCTGCACAGCCCTTTCCCTCCCTCCCTCTCTCCCTTCCTTCCTTCCTTCAGTCCATCTGTCCATCTATCCATTCAAGAGAGTCTTGCAATACAGTCTAGGCAGGCCTACAAATCACAGTCCTCCTGTCTCAGCCTCCCAAATGCCGAGATTACAGGTATGCACTGCCGTACGAGGCTTCAACTCACTTTGCAGAGACAGCCAGAACATCTTTCTTCTCTGTAAAAGCTTTTCCAGTCTGTAAGGGAGATTTAACAAAAAAAAAATGCAGAAACGTAACTGGATTAATAAGCAAATAAAATGGATGAAAAAGCCAGATGTGGCCCAACCTTTAGCAGGAAGATCATGAGTTCAAGGCCAGCCTAGATTATACAGGGAGATCCTGTCTCAAAAAGCCACAAGGGGTAAAAAAGATAAAAAAAAAAAAAGAATGAAATGTTGGGCTAGATGATTTCATTCTAGATCTAAGTGCTTTGAGTTCTCTTGGCTCCCCCACCACCACTGCATTCAGGAATTGCCCTCATGGGTGACTGTTAGGCTGTTTCCTGTTACTATAATGAAATACCTGAGCTGGGTAGCTTATAGAGAAAAGAGGCTTCTAGTTCTGGAGGTCCAAGACTGGCTAGTGTGGTGATGGCCAGCTTCCCTAGCAGAGTTCCAAGGCAGTGTAGGACAGCACCTCACAGGAGGCAAGGAGTACTTGTGTATGTCCTGATCGCTTCTCTCAATTTTTTAAAGAATTTAACTTAGGTGTTTATTTTTGGTGCTGAGCACTGAACCTAGGGTTTGCTCATGGTAGGCAAGTGGTCTGTCACTGGCCACACTCCCAGCCCTCTGGTTCTCACAAAACCCTGCCCCTCTGGTTCGATCTTGGCAGGGGTGGAGGAGGTGGGATGGGGAAGGGTGGAGAAGCCGGACGTCACTAACCAATTTCCTCTTGTCTTTCAGTTTTATGCATGTGAGATGGTGCTTGAGGAGGAGGGGATCTATGGAGGTGAGGAGATGCGTGTGAGTGGAGAGGGAGGGTGAGTGGGGGAAGGACAGCTGGGGGGCGGAGCAGACGGCCACTGAAGACACTGTCGGGGCACCTGGGCCTGGAGCGGGGGATCGGTAACTGCTCTGTGCTTACTTCCTGCGTCCACCAGGAAAAGCCGGAGCTCTTGCCCTGTGCAGCCCACGTTCCATTCTCCACGCAGCTCCTCCCTGCTGGAGTCCCGCAGTGGCTCAGTGTACAGTCCACACTCCTCAGCGTGGCCTTCTGACCCCCATCCCGGGACACTCTCTTCTTCCTGACTGCCCTCGGCCCCTGGGACTTTACATGTGCATTTCTGCTGCTTAGAATGTTTCCACCGTACCACTTTTTGCTTACTCAAATCTCACTCAGTTCTAAGTTTGTCACTTTTTTATCCCTCTGTGATACTGGGAATAAAGCTCAGAAGTATTTTACCAGTGACCCACTTTTCAAATTAATTAATTAATTGTTTTGAAACAAGGTCTCACTGTGTAGCCCAGGCTGACCTTGAACTCATAGCAATCTCCCTGCCTCAGTGTCCCAAGTGCTGGGATTACAGACATGTGCCACCACATCCAATTTATTTACTTATTTTGAGAGAGTGTCTTGCTAGAGTGCCTGGGTTCGACTTGTTCTTTTGATCGTCCTGCCTCACCCTCCCTCTGTGCTGGGATTACAGGCATGTAGCACCATTCCCAGCTATTTAAGCACAGCAGTTGCTGTTTCATTTTTTCTAGGAATGGAATTCAGGGCCACATGCACGCTTAACATGTACTCTGAACTGAGCTGCGCCCCCAGCCCAGGGTTTATTGTTTTGCTCCTCGGAAGCAGGACTGCAGTTACTACCTTGTGTCACAGTTTGACTGCTACATCTCCCACTGCTAGATCATAAGTGCCAGAAAACTGAGAACAGTTCCATCACTGTCTCCCAGTGTTTAGCGTAGTCCTGTGTGTAGGCAAGTTGCAGTAAATATTTGCAGAATAGCACGAGTGAATATTCATAGTCAGGCCTCTGACAAAAGCCCACAGTTTAGCACACTGTGCTGCAGGCTGCCGTGTTCATTACCAGGCTGATCTCTTTAAGGGCAGAGACTGCTTCTTATTCTTTAAGTCTAACACTAAACATAGTGCCTGATGTGTGACAGGTGCTCAAGTGTTTGTAGCACGACTGGCAGACCTTCCATGAAAGTCTGTTGTGCTGTATCCCCACAGATGTGAGTTGTGATGAATGGGCCTTCTCTTTGCTGCCTCTTGATGTGGATCTGCTGAGCATGGAGCTGCCAGAATTTTTCAGGGACTACTTCCTGGTAAATACAGAGCCTCTGATCTTGGCATTAAGGAATGGGGACAAGTATGAGATCCAGTGGGCTGGAAATTCTGGTTTAACCCTTCTCCAATGCTTATAATTTATTGCAAGTGAGTAATCTGGTGAGTGACATCTACAGGTTGATCTGTATGAATCTTCTTTTGGGGCCAGTACAAACTCTTCCAAGCATTTCCCAGACTGTGCCATCCTGCCCTGTGGCTTCTGGAGCTCTCCACTCTCCAGGGGCGCTGTTGGGTTGATCCATGTCTTTGTGGCCCATGTGGCCCTGCAGGAAGGAGATCAGCGTTGGATCAACACTGTGGCTCAGGCCTTGCACCTTCTCAGCACTCTCTACGGACCCTTTCCAAACAGCTATGGGATTGGCAGGTGTGCCAAGGTAAGAGCACTTGGCAGTGTTCTGTCCCTGTGTCCTGGTTTTCCCGGTTTTGTACCTAACAGTGATTATGCATGGGCATCTGTGGAGCATATGAGGAGTATTCTTCACCTCACCTTTATGTTCCGGTGTAGTCTAGAGAAGAGAATTGGTGGCTGGCAGAAATCAAGAGCGAGGGCCCCTGGGTGGCAGCGCTACATCCTTTTGTCTTTGGGCGGGGTAACACTCCCTCATTGGCGTGGGGAGGGTAGAGAGCGAGAGGTGCAGATGGAAGAGCGGGTTCATTGGGTCATGATTAGCCCCCTTCCTGGGGGCAAGGTGAAGTGTCTCATGGAAAGTGTTGGCTTGTGTAGGCATGGGACTGCAGGGGGACCTGGACATAAAATTGAGAACGTTTTGGGCCTTGGTAGATGTCCTATGAGTTGTGGCGGACGCTGGAGGAGGAGGAGGAGAGTGAAACCAAAAGCCGAAGGCCAGAGATCGGACATATCTTCCTCCTGGATAGAGGTAAATTATACCCAGCGTTCCTCTGTCTTTGGGCCCTGCAAGACCCAAGTCCGGATCTGCACGTTAGGCTGAGTCCCCACAGTGATTCAGAGCATAGGCACTTGGGCTTGTGCAAAGGACGTGAGCTAACCAACGGGCAGGAGGCTGGGCTGGGATCCTTCACGTTGCGGGTCTTGGTTTCAGATACAGACTTTGTGACTGCGCTTTGCTCCCAAGTGGTTTATGAGGGGCTGGTAGATGACACCTTCCGCATCAAGTGTGGTACGTGGCCTCATGCTCCTCGTCATGGTAAAGTGGAGCGAGGCTGTGCATGTGGGAGGGACCCTGACTCTGAGTCCACTGGTGGCGCTGGGGACTTTGCCAGGCAAGAAGAGGCTCCGGGAACTTCCTAATCGTCCCCCCTCTGCTCTCCAAGGGAGTGTCGACTTTGGCCCAGAAGTCACATCCTCGGAGAAGAGCCTGAAGGTGCTGCTCAATGCTGACGACAAGGTAAAGGCCAGGGCACTGGCAGTGACTTATACAGGGCCGGGCCAGGCCCCGGGAGGGAGGCCGAGCGCTCGGGAGCCAGGCTTCCCGGGAACAGTGTGCCCAGTTCCTGTCCTGCCGTTCTACCAGTGAGGTGGGAAGGGACAACATACAGTTCGGGCACAGTGAGCCCTGTCTGTCTGTCTGTCCCCTCACAGGTGTTCAGCGAGATTCGCAATGAGCACTTCTCCAATGTCTTTGGTTTCTTGAGCCAGAAGGCGCGGAACCTGCAGGCCCAGTATGATGTGAGGCCACAGCCCCTGCGCTGCTTTCCTCCGTGGCTCCCCAGGCTGCTGCCCCTGGGGTCCCCCCCTAATATGACCACAGGCTTCATCTCCTCTCATGGGTGGTAGGCCACAGAGGCAGTGTGTGGCTTCTTGTGTGAACTCAGGGGTGTTGACCTTATGGGGACGTCCCCACAGCGCCGGAGAGGAATGGACATCAAGCAGATGAAGAACTTCGTGTCCCAGGAACTTAAGGGCCTGAAACAGGAGCATCGCCTGCTGAGCCTCCGTAGGTGCCAGCTGGGGGTGCGAGTGGAGGTGACTGTACCCCCGGTGGGCAATGCTGAGGGTCTTTGCTCCCAAGAGGAGAACCCTGGTCGTTGGCGGGTAGTGATCTCCTTTGGTCCAAAATGGGAAGAGGTAGTTCTGGATTTTGCCTTAAGATAGTCTCTTTCCGGACAATAAAGAGACCAGGAATATGTCAGCTTCCTTTTGGTTGGATCTGCAGATATCGGGGCCTGTGAATCGATTATGAAGAAGAAAACGAAACAGGACTTCCAGGAGCTGATTAAGACCGAGCATGGTACCTGCAGCAGCCCTCCCGACCTCTGCTCCTGCTCCCACAGCCCTGCCTGCCAGCCCCAGATGTTCTCTGGCTCCTCCCAGCTCACAGTGGCTGTGTGAGATGCTGCTTCCTGCAATAAGTCCTGGCGTCCATCAGTCCACCCCTAGCATGGAGAGAGCGATGGGGACAGAGCCGCCTGTTAGCGTAGAAGGCAGCAGCTGAGCTGGCCCCAGTAACAGGCGCTCCTTGTCCCCACAGCACTGCTGGAAGGCTTCAACATCCGGGAGAGCACCAGCTACATCGAGGAGCACATAGACCGGCAGGCGAGCTGCCAAGGCCTGGGTGGGGTGGGGCCACGTGGGAGGGCACAACAGCTTTCCCTGACGCTGTCTTCCCACACAGGTGTCACCCATAGAAAGCCTTCGCCTCATGTGCCTCCTGTCCATCACAGAGAATGGTGAGCCCAAAAGATGGGACCTGAGGACAACATCTGTGCCTCAGGAACAAGACAAGTCTTGTAGCGAACAGATGTTTTCCTGAAGTTGATGGTTTCTCCTAGAAAACAAAGCAGTGTTTAGCCAGGCATGGTGCAATATACTTGTAATCCCATCATTGTTAGAGACTGAGGCAGCAAGATCACAAGTATGGGCCCTGCCTGGTCGATTTAGGGAAGGCTGCAATTGGTGGTGCAGCTTTCAGGAGGCTGAGGCAGGAAGACGCTGTAAGGTTAAGGTCAACCTGGGCTACGTAAATGAGTTCAAGATCAGCCTGAACTACATAGTGAGTTCCTGTCTCAAACAAAAGGAAAAAAAATGATCAAATAAAAAAGGATTGGGGATGCAGCTGGTTCAGTGCTCAGTACTAGGGGAAAACTTTTTGCAGTCTTTGTTTTGGTTGACCCCCACCAGGCCATTGGGTAATTAATTGGCCCATCCCTGAGCATGGGGCGGTGCCCATTGGGGCTCAGGGCAGCAAAGGTGTGGACGGGGTGGCATTTATAGCTTCAGCTGCCTCCTAATAAGTTTCTTGATAAAAGTATGTACATTCAAGGAGAAAGGGGAACCAAGTCATTTCATACACCGTTCCTAGAGCCCAGGTTCTGCTGTGTTTCACAGCAAGTTTGGTCAGTTGTGCTCTGGTTGCTTCCTACCTAGAGAAGTTCTTTGCCTGTTCTAAATCCCCTTTACTGTACTGTAATCAGAAGTCCTTTTTTTTAAGAGTCAGGGTTTCACTATATGGTCCAGGCTGGTCTTAAACTCACTGTGTTGCCCAGGCTGGCCTCAAACTCACAGCAATCCTCTAGCCTCAGCCTCATGAGTAGCATGCAGGATGTAGGCATGTGCCACCGTGCCCAGTTGGAAGTTCATTTATCTCTTAAGAAAAACATGAGACCATACTTGGAACCCATTTTACACTTTGTTTCTCAGGTGCTGTAAAGTAGTATCCTAGGGAACTGCCTGTTAGTGGGAAAGAAACACAGGAGAAACCCCATTTTCTTCCCCAGTCACAGCTTGATCAGCAGCAGCCCAGTGTCCTTCCCTCACTGCCCTGTGGCTCAGAATGCTTCCTTGGAACTCTGCAGCAGGCCTTTAGCTTTAATAAGCAAGCTTCATTTCAGCATCAGTTCAGAATCAGCTGCACCTATGCGAGCCTGACACCCTGAATCCTTCCTCCTGATGAAAGTGGTCTGGGTGCTTGTGGTTGTAGACCTCAGCAGGCCTTTCTCACACACTTGTCTTAATTTCCTCATCTTTAGGTTTGATCCCCAAGGATTATCGGTCTCTGAAAACACAGTACCTGCAGGTAAGGCCTGGAGAAGTTGTTCTTAAGGGAACTTTCTGGAAAGGGAGTTTGGAACAGTTTCGAAAAAGGCACAAGGAGAAATGGCCCTGTCTTCTACCGCCTCGCCCTGTTTCCATCCTAGCCCCTTTCTAGCAGTGCTAGCAAGGTCCCCTCTCAGCACACCCTGCCTCTCACGTCAGAGAGAATTTAAACAGCTCAGCCCCTAAACCCAGTCAGTGAGCTCTTCCTCCTAGGAATCCCCTCATGCTAGCACGCTGTGAGGCCCTGGCTTAACTGGCCTGTCTGGTCTTTCCATGTCTGTCTTTTATCTATGAGTCTTCTTCTACCAGCCTTCCATTCACAGGCCCTGTGTCCTGTAAGAGTTTCAAGCTGCATGTTACTCCTCTTTGTTTGGTGTTGGGTTGTTCCTTTTCTATGCAGTGTGTGTGTGCACGCGTGCACGCACATGCACTCATGAGTGCACATTTGGAGACAGTCTCATTATATAGTTCAGGTTGGCCTTGAATGCACTGTGTAGTCCAGGCTGGCTTTGACCCTATGATCCTCCTGCCTCAGCCTCCCATGTGCTGGGACTGGAGACTTGCACCACTGTGCCTGGCTTTGTATTGGGTTATCTATGATGTGAAAATCCTGCATACAACAAAGTCTGGGCTCCAACAGGGCAGAGGCTGCAGACGGGCTGTGAATTTCTTCTCTCCCCACCTCTGCGTCACCTAGCAGGGCCAGACTCCTGCTGGACACTCAGTAACTAGCTGATTGCTCTGCCTTCAGAGCTACGGTCCCGAGCACCTGCTGACTTTCTCTAATCTGCGGGGTGCGGGTCTCCTTACGGAGCAGGCCCCAGGGGACACACTCACTGCAGTGGAGAGTAAAGTGAGCAAGCTGGTGACCGACAAGGCTGCAGGTGAGCGGGAAGCATGGGTGCCCTGGCTGTTCCCTCTCCTCGGGGCCCGTAGAGCCCTGGGAGGAATAGGGAATGGGAGGGAGGACGTGATCCCTTCCTGCCATGTCATCTTCACTGCTGTTTCTGCCAGGAAGAGCAGTTTCCATCTGCTGAACATACCCTACACTGTTGCATGTAATTTCTAATTTAATCCTCAGAAAGACACTGTGAGTTAAGGTTTCTTTCTCCCACTTTATAGATGAAGAAACTGAGGCTTAGAGAAATTAAGTGGCTTCTCTAAGGTCCTGTGGTCAGTAGGTCAGGTCATTAGGACTCCAAAGCTATGACACTTAACCCATAAACTGGGGTCCTTGTGGACAAACTGTAGGAGGCAGAAGACACCAGTTGGGGAATGGGGTGCCCAGAGCATCTTGATCAACTCCAGGAAAATGTAGGGAAGCAGTTCCAAAGGGGTCTTTGGACAAGTTGGACCTGTCATGTGTTGAATGGTGACCTCTGTACAGTGGGCAGTGTCACAAATCCATGACCTTAGATGGAACCTAGCATAGTTTTCTTCCCCAGGAAAGATTACTGATGCCTTCAGTTCTCTGGCCAAGAGGAGCAATTTTCGTGCCATCAGCAAAAAGCTGAATTTGGTATGTGGACAGGACTGGACCAGGGAGGCTGCAGGCCATTCCTCTGTGGAGTACTCTGAACCCATAAAGACCATTTTACTCTTTGAGTTTTAGGAAGATCCTTTGACAGCCTCATAGGCACAGGCTTAATTTGAGACAAGACACAAAGATTGACACGCTTAACTAACAAACACGTGCCAGTGAATACTGGGCAGCATGAGTTCTTGTGCTCTCCCGTAAGGGGCTGGAGGGAAGGGCCGGGAAAGGGGGACCCCTCCTCTAGCCCCTTCACAGGGAGCTAGCGAAGACCTGGCAGAGAATTGGCAGGTGCTGGACAGAAGTGGTCTTCGTGGTTACAGACTCCCTGTTAATGGACTGTTGCTGGTTCTCCCTTTTGTGAAATAGGAACTGTTGTCTGGGATATGCTGCTCTTACCTAACCTTTGAAAGATTGCAGCTGAGTTGTCATTTGCCTGGTGTGGCACCTCTGCCCTAGATCCCCCGTGTGGATGGCGAGTATGACCTGAAAGTGCCCCGCGACATGGCGTATGTCTTCAGCGGTGCTTACGTGCCCCTGAGCTGCCGAATCATCGAGCAGGTGGGAGCCGCCACGCCTGCTCCTGTTCTCACCTCACCCTGGCCCGTGCTCCCTGGCTCATCCCAGCTCATCCCAGCTCTTTCATGCTTGAAACCAGCGGGAAAGGGGCTGCCTGGCTGTCCCTGCGGACTTGAAAACAGAGTTTGGGTCCCCCAGGTGCTGGAGCGGCGGAGCTGGCAGGGCCTGGAGGAGGTGGTGCGGCTGCTCAACTGCAGCGAGTGTGCGTTCACAGGTGTGTGGTGTGGCGAGGGCTGGGCGTCACCCGGTCCGTGTGCCAGCAAGGTGCTGAGGTGACCGTCCTCACAGACACGACCAAGGAAGACAGGGCTTCCAGCGAGTCCCTGCGCCTCATCTTGGTGGTATTCCTTGGGGGGTGCACATTCTCGGAGATCTCAGCCCTGCGGTTCCTGGGCAGAGAGAAAGGTAAGAGCACAGAATGGGGAGAGGCGGCCTGCGTGGGTGCTGGGCCCCACGTGGGAGGCTTTTCTCCTGGCCTGATGCCACTCGCCACAGGCCGCTGCCACCAGTCCCTCTGGCTTGGCAAACATGCGGTGCCCAGGAGCCTGGCCCTCATGTCTGTGTGTCCACACTGCTGTGTCATCCAGCGGGGCCGGGGGACTTGGGGGCACAGTGTGGTTCCCAAGGGGCACCTGAGGCCACCCTTAGTCACATCTGCTCTTGGCTCCCTAGGGTACAGATTCATCTTTCTGACGACAGCAGTCACGAACAGTGCTCGCCTAATGGAGGCCATGAGTGAGGTGAAAACCTGAGCATCCCAGCCAGTGAGGAGGCCTTCCCGGAGTGTCCTCCCACGGCAGGGGTGTGGGGCCCTGCTGCTGACACAGCTCCCCTGCTCAGAGCCTGGCACTTACCTTGGACTGTGGGAACACATCTGAGGAGAGAGTTCAGGTCCTGCCGCGGGTTTGTTTATGAGTACTGTGTGGTCCATGCTGCTGAGATGTGTGGGGAGGAGGTATCCTTTGCTAAATCCATTCTGAATATCACTGTAAATTAAGCCTCTGTAAATAAAACCTTGTAGTTCCGGACCTGAACGACTGCCTCTATGAGTGACCGCACAGTGGGGCCGGCCTTGACTCCCAGAGAGCTCTGGGCCTACTCCATTCTCCCTCGTAAAAGTCACTCACAGCTCTGTACCAGTTTCCTCAACCCTAAAATAAAGAGGTGGAGCAAATGGTTAGCAAACAGCTTTCATTTGTTTTTCCTAGTATGAGGATTGAACCCAGGGCCTTTCTTCTGAGCTACACCCCCATCCCCTTTTCATTTTTTATTCCAAGATACATCTTGGTAAATTCCCCAGGCTGGACCAGAATTTGGGATCTTCCTGCCTCAGCTTCCCAGATGTTGGGATTACAGACTTGCACCATTATTCCTGGCTCTTTCTTGCTTTAATCACATTAGTATTCTCTTTTCAGGCCTTTTTTTTTTTGTAACGAGGATCAAACTCATAAACTTGAGCTTGCCAGTCAGGCACTTATGCCACTGACCTAAAATCCTAGCCCTTTTCAGGCCTTTTCTAACGTGATCTCACTGATGACCACATTTTCCTTATTGATTCTCTTTAGTCAGCTCCTGGGACCTTTATTTTTGTTCTCTTGCAGTTTCTGAGTTGTCTCATCCATTTTGGATCTCAAGCTTCCATCTCTCTCCTGAGCTTCACATGAGAGTTACTACCTGGTTATATGTCTAAAACGAACTTACAGCTGGATGTGGTAGCGCACACCTGTAACTCCAACAATTGGGAGGCTGAGGCAGGAGGATCTCCGAGCTTGAGGATAGCCTGGGCTACACAGTTTAAGACCAGCCTGAATTACACAGTGAGACTGTGTTTCAAAAAGAAAACAAAGTAAAGTTAGCTCACTTTGAATCCCTAAATCTGCACCTCTTCATTGCTTCCTTGAGTGCCACTTTCATCTACCCAAATCTTGTTTATGTAAGAAACTGCCAGGACCTCAGATTTATTCCTTTTATCCTGTATTTAGCTGGTCATCCTGTCCTGTTGATTCTTGTTTTGAAACTTCTGTGGATCCTCCTCTCCCACCACCCCCAGGGCAGAAGTCTTTGTCTCTTGCCCGGGTTTTTGCAACAGTGTCTCCTGGTTGCACGTCTCCATCTGCTGTCACCCCCCACAGTGCTGGTGCTTCAGGGAGAAAGACAGAAAATCAAAACTTGAGTAATTGTATTCTTTCCATAGACGAATGATAATGCTGTATCAGAATATATTCCAAGAAAAAGGCAAGCCTCAAGTGTTCTCTCTGGCTAGTATGCAGGACTGAAGGTACTTCTGGCAGTTCTGTTAGTCTACAAAAGGAATAGGTGACATCAGGAAGACCCTATGTCAAGTAAATAAACAGGCACAGCACATATGCTGATGCTCACTGGACTACAGTACGACCCTCTCACAGGGTCACATGTGCACAGTATGCGGTGTTTTTACCTGCTGAGACATGCTGTGAATGGCAAAGATACGCACTTTAGAACTACAGTGTCCAAAGAGGTGAGAGCAGAGTTGCCGTAGCCATGGAATCTTCACAGTGCCGGTCCTGGGAACACGTCCAAACATTTCTGAAAAGCATTGAAGTTACAGCTATACCACCTTAAAGACACCTAATCTCATGGTTTTTTTTTTTTTTTTTTTGGTCTTTTTCCTTTTTATCGGTACTGGGGATTGAACTCACGACCGCCTGCTTGCAAGGCAGGCGCTTATGCTGCTGAGCTAAATCCCCATCCCCTCATCTTAAAACTAAAATTAATGCAAACAGCCAGGTGTGGTGGCACACACCTGTAATCCCAGAACTCAGGAGGTTGAGGCAGGAGGATCACTGCAAATTTGAGGCTGGCCTGGGCTACATAGCTAGGCACTCAAAAACTTCAACAAAACAAAACAAATTTCAGCAATGGTTTCTCCATGGGTGTGAATGTTCTGGCAAACTGCTGATGAGTTAGGAGGTGCTGAAAGCACCAATGAAGTTTTTCTGAAAGTAAGAAAGTCATGTCTCTGGAAGGGAAGCCTTTTACCCTGGGGGGAAAGGCGTGTGATGAGACTACAGGACTTCCAGTTGGCTAGTACATGAAAATGTGCAATTGCAGGTTCTAATCAAACAAGCAAGAAAAACAAAGTGCTTTTTGTTCCCTCTAAAGGATGAGGTTTAAAAGTACAGTATTCAGCACTGCTGAGAATAACTGGAAGGGCCAGGAAGGCTCAGCTGGCATCAAAGTAATAAATACTGTACAACCTTGTTTAAAAGGGAGCGTCACACTTCTAGGAATCAGTCGCAGAAAGCCATGCAAGATACAAAGGTTTATCATAAACTACCCCAGCGTTATCTTAAAAATTAGCCAAAATGTCAACAGTAAAATAATTGAGTTATGAAATAACTACAGGCCAGGAATTATACAACCATGAATCATTAGGAAAAAATGTGGTATGTGTGCATTTTGGGATATACAGACAGAAAAGGATATCAAAGTACTATGCCGTCCATTTCAAATTTTAGTTTTCACGTAACGCGTGTAATTTGAAAACATGCCCAAGTGATCTCAATTCATTCACCGATCGTGAGACTTGGCGATAATACCTAACAGGTTTGTCCTGATTAACCGCTAATGTATCTAGAGCGAGATCCGGCCCCTATCCTTCCCTTCCCCTTTGGTGCACGCTTTCCTGCATCTGGGAATTTTCGCACTGAAGGTCATTTCTCAGGTTTTCTCAGTCTAGAAGCCTGAGGAAAGCTAGTTAGTAGGCGAGTCCCTCTTGCAGCACCGCGGCGCTGTTCGAATCAAAACAGGGCGGGCTAGCGGGCTCGGATGACGTCATCCTCGGAGTGCCTTCCTCGGCATCCTTCGGCCGGCCAAGGCGGGGCTTCGCAACGAGCGGCCGGACGCGGCACCAATCACGGAGCCGCTCACTTCGAGGCACGTTTTGAAATTCCGCGGGGCTCAACGGCTCCGAGGGTAGCGACGTGCAGCTGGATAGTTAGCGTTCCCGGTGGTAGCTGCGCTCGGGCCGCGCTGAGGAGCTCGGGGGTCTCGTCTCCCGGCTGACCGGGTAGGGCGTCTGCCATGAGGAGGAGGTACGGCCGCGGGGGAGTGCGGGGTCCAAGAGCCCTCCGACGTCGGGGCGTCCGGGCTCACGACAGCCCTCGCCCAGAGAGGCCGGGACACCGCGCGACGCCGGGTGGACAAGGGTCGCGGCGGGCGTGGCGGGGTTGGGGACGCGGGTCTCGGCGGACGCAGCGCGGGCGGGGACGCCCATCCCGTGCAGCTTGTTGGGTCGAGGCGCCCAAGTCCGGTTTTCTCTGGGCGCGGCTTCTCGCTTCGCTGAAGAAAGCGTGAAAATCAAGTCTCTCGTCTCCCTTTGCTGCTGGCCGGGGGTGCTACCGTGTTGCAAAGAGCTGGGTGGAGGGCCTCCTTGCCGGGTGGGAGTCTCCGATGCGGGGACTCCAGTCGTGTGGACCCCGGGCGCGCCCGTTTTCTCATTTCTAAAATACGAATATCAGCGCTAGGCCTTGTATGTTGAGGCTGTACAAATGTTGCTAAAACTAGTGGATGAAGAGTTGGGCGACTTGATTCCCCCAAAGCTTAGCTTAGTAAGATTCTTGATTCCATGATATTATTAATTTCTTCAGACAAGGGCTTGTTGTGGAACCCAGGCTGGCTCCAAACTCACAGTCCCTCAAAGTGCCGAAATTCACAGGCAGGCATCCCCATGCCTGGTCCTTGATTAGTAATTTTGATCAGCTTTTTCGAAATAATCGCACCGGAGAATGGGTACAAATCATTAGTGCCATTGCAAAAACAAACTCAGTACTGTGTAAGGTTGTGGTGGACTGCAAATAATCTTACCTGAAGGACATTTTGTTTAAACTGCTGTGGGTTAAAAGTAATGACACATTCTAAAGTCTAGTAAAATTCCTATGTGGTATTTAAAGGCCTCTTACTCAAGAGTCCATTGTGGGTTGTTCAATTGTTCTTAAAAGCCAGAGAAGGAAGGGAAGTTATTCTGGGACTCTGGTTCCAAACTGGGAGAGGTGATTATGCTTTAAAATAGCAAATGGAATTACTACCTCAAAATTTGGCTTTTGAAACTGGGTGTGGTGGCGGATGCCTGTAATCCCAGCAAAGGAAGGCTTGAGGTAGGAGGATCATTGCAAATTGGAGACCAGCCTGGGCTACAAAGCTCAAGGCCAGCCGGAACTGCATAGGAACACCCTGTCTCAAAAAGACAAAAACAAACGAAACTTGTCTTTTGAGTACACCTGAATTTCATGTATTTGTATATATAAAGGATATGAGAAATAGGACTCAGAAACAGCAGTTGTCAGCCTGGCCACTCTGGGGAACTGGTTATGGTTTCCAGACAGGCTGTGCAGGGACTGAGAAGCTCCTCTGGAGGCTGTGGGGGTGAAAATGGAGCAGTGTGGTCAGTGCAGGCTGCCCCTAGGTAGGAAACCACTAGAGGATGTTTTTCAGCCTAGAGACTGGAAAAAGTGGCTGTTTTCACATTTGTGTCCTTGGGTAGTATTCTCGTTTGCATTCTCAGTTATTCAGTGATGTGCTCTTTTAAAAACCTCAGATATGCTCCCTAAAGGGACTTAGGTGAAAGCATTTAGCAAGGCAGTATATAACTGGACTGTGATAATTGTTCATTATGAGTACTCTGAATTATTATCATAAGATCGTATAATTTTTTGTCTCTCTCTCCTTTCCTTTTACTTTCCTCTTTTCCTTTCCTCTTCTCTTCAGGAGATTGAGCCAAGAACCTCATACTGAGCTGTTTCCCAGCCCTTTTTTATTTTAAATTTTTGAGACAAAGTCTTGCTAAATTGCTCAAGTTATCCTTGAATTCCTCTTGCCTAAGCCCACTGAGTAGCTGAAATTTACCGTTGTGCCCCACCTGTCCAGTTTATATAACTTTTTTTTTTGGTGACAGTCTCACTATGTATTTCAAACTAGACACAAACTTGGTAGAATATTGTCTCAGCTGCCAAGTGCTGGGATTATAGGAGTGTGCCACTATGCCCAGCTATGCAGTGTTTTTAAGTTGTCATTTTATTCTTTTTTTTTTGTCTTTTTTTCCTTTTTATTGGTACCGGGGATCGAACTCACAACTGCCTGCTTGCAAGGCAGGCGCTTATGCCACTGAGCTAAATCCCCAGCCCCCTGTCATTTTATTCTTTCAAAAATAATTTTCATTTGTTTGATTGTTTTGAGATAGCGTCTCACTTCGTAGCCCAGGTTGGCCTTAAACTCAGTATGTGACCCAGGTTGGTCCCAAACTCAAAGCAGTCTTCCTACCTCAGACTCCTAAGTGCTGGAAGGGCTGACCACCACACTCGGCTATTTTTATAATTTTGACAACAGGTCCTGCTAAGACACTCAGACTTGGATCAAACTTGCAATTCTCCTGCCTCAGCCCTCCACAGTGCTGGGAATACAGATGTGCACCACCATCCCTGGCTGCCAGTTTTTAAATAGTTACCCTTTTATTTTAGTTATCGTTTCTGTTACTAGTTTTAAGAAAAGAGCACACGTAAAGTAATCAATTGCCAGCTGTTTTATGGGAGCTTTGCACTTTTTAAAAATGAGACTGGCCTCATTACTTTGTAATGCAGCCTGGCCTTGAATTCAAGGTGATGATCCTGCCTCAACCTGTTGAATGCTAGGATTACAGGCTAGTGCCACCATGCCCAGCATCACCAGCAAACTCTTGTCTTGGGAGTTATTCTATGGATGTTTTATCTTTTTTTGTTTTTTTAACAAAAGCGGGTTTTTTTGTTTTGTTTTGGTTTGTTTTTTTTGTCTTTTTGAGACAGGGTCTCGCTATGCAGTTCAAGCTGGCCTTGAGCTCACTTTGTAGCCCAGGCTGTTCTCGAACTCAAAACGATCCTCCTGCCTCAGCCTCCCGAGTGTTGGGATTACAGGCAGGAGCCACCACACCTGGCTCAGCAAAAGCGTTTTAATTCTGTGTTATATTGACATTGGTAGAATTATTGGGAAGGTCTAGAGGCTGAATATTATCCGGAAGGCATTTCTGTAATGAAATGTGACACTGAATTTTGCTTTACTAGTCTGGCATTTGAGAGGAAAGAAAAAGGGAGTGGATAAAGGTGAATTAAGCTTAATGCTTGTTTTCATTTTTTAAAATGTCAGCCATAAGTCCACTGAGAGCTGGTATATTTAGTTCCTAAACGTGCTGTATTGCTTTCAGTCCTGAGGCAGTGATTAATATCATAGATGAAAATTTGTGCTTTTTAGTGAGGTGCTGGCAGAGGAGTCCATAGTGTGTCTCCAGAAAGCTCTTAATCACCTTCGAGAAATATGGGAAACAATCGGGATTCCGGAGGACCAGCGCTTACAGAGAACCCAGGTTGTAAAGAAACACATCGAGGTGAGTTGAGCAGTTCTGGTCTCTGCAGCGGGGCGGGGTAGGAGTGTTGGTATCTCTCTTGAGATAGCGAGCCAAAGTGACAGTTGATCACCCACACTGGGACATCATATGATGCTCTTGTTTATTTTGTTTTGTTTGGTGTATAGGGAATTGAACAGATGATCTTGCGCTTGCCAAGTAGGCGCTGTGCTGCTAAGCTATATTCCTGGCCTTCTTGTTTTTGCTTAAGTCCTTGAAGTTTTGAATTATGAGGGTTTTAGTGTTGATGTTATTCTGTAAATGTTAAAGTTGTATAAATTTATGGGATACATAGCTACCATTCCAGTCATCAGTTAGAAGTAGATCATAGATTACTACATTGATTTTTATTGATAATGTAATGTTTTTAGGATTACTAGGATGTTTGTTTGTTTGTTTATTTTGCAGGGGGTCTGAAACAGGGTCTGGCTGTGTAGTTCAGGCCGGCCTTAAATTCAAGTGTGTAACATAGGCTGGCCTTGAACACATGGCAGTTCTTCTGCCTCAGCTTCCTGAGTGCTGAGATGACTGGCATGTGACACTACACCCAGTTTAGGATGTTGTTTTGAAAGCTACACATACCACCCTGTAGCTAACCTAAAGCGAGCTTTCCAACCATTTACACATCATGTAGCAATGCCTTGATATCTAGAATAGTCAGATTCAAAGAGATAGAAGGCAGAGTAGTGGTTGTCATTTTTTCCCCCAAGCTGATGGCCCAAACCTGTGGATTGTTTTCTGTCCTGTAGGATCTCCTGGATATGATGATTGCTGAAGAGGAGAGCTTGAAGGAAAGGCTTATCAAAAGCATATCCAACTGCCAAAAAGAGCTGAGCACCCTGTGCAATGAGTTGCATGTCGAGCCCTTTCAGGTGCGGCTTACAGACCTGGGGGATCTGGCTGTCGGGGTGAGACTTAGGCGAAAGCATTGGCTTGAAAGTGCCAGGAGAAAGCACTGGCTTCAGAGGGCGCATGGAAAGCTTCCTGAGAGCGGGTGTTAGACATGAGAAATGGGAATGGAATGCCCCCTTAATCCTGACAAAGTAATTTTCTCTGTTCTTACTGGGTGTCAAAGTCAGGGCTTTGTACTTAGCTAGGCAAGTGCTGTGCCACAGAACTACATCTCTGGCCTGTAACAAAATAATTTTCATGTACATAGAGAGTTGCCCCACTCAAGGGTAAAACAGCAGATAGGTGATGAAAACCAAGTTGCGTCTTGCATTATTAATTATTTAAAAAATGAATTCTTAAGAAAAGATGGCTCTGCTCTTTGAAAGAAAATGAAAAGTGGGTACCTAGGAAACAAAAAAGTACCTAGTGATACAAGGCAAGGCAAAGTTCCCCCAAAGCCAACTTTTATACCCAGAAGCTGCATGCCTTGAAGCAACTAAAATAGCTACTTTACAAGACATGTCTCACAAGCTGTCAAGAAAACACTGCCCAATTCAGAGAAGGCCAGGATTGCTATGTAGTGCAAGTTAATAGTGCTCCAATACCTAGAGTAGACTTTTTTTTTTTTTTTTTTTTTTTTTTTTGGAGACAGGGTCTCACTGTGTAGTGCAGGCTGGTCTGGAATTCACAGTGACCCTCCTGTCTCAGCCACCTGAGTGCTGGGATTACAGGCGTTTGCCACCATGCCCAGTTAGTGCAATTTAAAGAGACAAAAAGTAGAATGGCTGAGAATAGGGAAAATTGGAGACTTACTATTAAATAGAGTTTATTTTATAAAATGAAATGAGTCCTGGGGAAGGATGGGGGTGCTTGCACAACATTAGCTACAGATGTTTCTCAGCTTACTGGGTTAGATCCCGGTGCCCACTGTAAATACACAAGAATGTATGTGCCTCACATCATCCTATCCTAGGCTTCGCTTTCCTTGCGTTGAGAAACAGCCTTAGTATGGGTACTTGAAGTACAGATGGCACTGAATGTTTATTGCTTTCTCACCACTATAATCAGTAAATGGAGCCGTTGTTGAGCTGGGGACCACCTGTATTTAAACACCACTTTACTATATACCTACAAACAATTAGGGTGATAAAGCTAATCATGTTATTTTACCACAATTAAAAAACAAAGCTAGAACAAGTGCCTGGTATTGTTCATCTTTTCCTAGTGGGAACTGTGTGCTGTTGGGTTAGTTGTAAAGTTAGCATCTGTCATCCTAGCTCCCTCACAGTTCTTTATCCTCCAAAGGAATCACTTGGAACTTTGTAACAGTAGTGTGTCATCTTACACAGGAAGAAGGAGAAACAACCATCCTGCAACTAGAAAAAGATTTGCGCACTCAGGTGGAATTGATGCGAAAACAGAAAAAGGAGAGAAAACAGGAACTGAAGCTACTTCAAGAACAAGATCGAGAACTCTGTGAGATTCTTTGCATGCCCCAATATGAAATAGACAGCACCAGTGTTCCCAGCGTAGAAGACTTAAACCAGTTCAGACAACACTTGGCAACTCTGAGGGAAAAAAAGGTACGCCACCTGCATTCGTACTTCCTCAGAGTCCATTGACCTTCTCTAGGTATACTGTAATAGCTTTGTTTTTTTTTTAATAGGCATCTAGGCGTGAGGAGTTTCTCAACTTGAAGAGACAGATCATACTATGTATGGAAGAATTGGATCACACTCCAGACACAAGCTTTGAAAGAGATGTGGTGTGTGAAGATGAAGATGCCTTTTGTTTGTCTTTGGAGAATATTACAACACTACAGAAGCTGCTACGGCAGGTAATGCCTTTTCAGATTACAGCCTGAGAGATCTCAATAGAATGCAGTATTTTGAAAAACAGACAGAGTTTTTCTTTAGTCTTTAATACAGAGCCAGTGCAAGTGAAGAGAGAGAGGAAGCACACCTATAATCCCAGAACTCAGGAGGCTGAGACAAGTTGGAGACCAGCCTGGGCTACAATAGTGAGTTTGAGGCCAAGCTGAACTACACAGGAGACCCTATCTCAAGAAACCAAAAAACATAAAGAGCTTGAGGAAGGATTAAGATAATAATACATGACAGCCTTTTTGTCATAGTGAACCCCTGGTCTTTAACCCAGTGTTTCATGGATGCCAGCTGGGTGCTCTGCCACTGAGCTGAATGCCTAACCCAACTTTTTTTCTCTGGTACCAGGAATTGAACTCAAGACCTCGAACCTGCCAGGCAGGCTCTGTGCCACTGAGCTATACCTCTGGGGCCAACTGCTTTTTTTAAAGTAAACTTATATGTACATAAGAAAATTAAGTTTGTTTTTTTTGTTTTGTTTTGGTTTTTTTTTTTTTTTTTTGTCTTTTTCCTTTTTATCGGTACCGGGGATCGAACTCATGACTGCCTGCTTGCAAGGCTGGCGCTTACGCCACTGAGCTAAATCCCCAGCCCCTAGAAAATTAAGTTTTATATTTTATTTTATTTCTATTTAATTTTTTATCGATACCGGGGATCGAATTCATGACCACACACTTGCAAGTTTTATATTTTAAAGGACATTGAAATTTTAGATGAAGTAACATTAGCCATTTGAATTAGCTTAGTGGGTTTTTTTCTTTTTTCTTTTTGAGACAGGACCTCAGTATGCAGTTCAGGCTGGGCTTGAACTTATTTTGTAGCCCAGGCTGGCCTCAAACTCACAGGGATCCTCTGCCTCCACCTTCCAAGTGCCAGGATTATAGGTGAGCACATTACGCTCAGCCAGCTTAGTGTTTAATTGGAATAGTACTTCAATTCAAAATTCAAATCCCGTTCCTGAGGTCTGAAATCTGTAATGACAGCCTTGCAGTTTATGTTCAGAAGGCATGAAAGATGCCTCTTGGAAATCTCCTGAAAATGCTGCCTGTCTGTTAGATCTGGATGGTTCTTGCTGGGAGGCCAGAGGGCCATCCTGTTCTGTGCTTCCATTTTGCTATAACTGTTGCCTTTCCTTCCACAGCTGGAAATGAGAAAATCACAAAATGAAGCACTGTGTGAGAGGCTGCGTGCTCAGATCCAAGAGCTCTGGGACAGGCTACAAATACCTGAAGAAGAGAGGGAAGTTGTGGCCATGAGTCAGCCTGGGTCAAACCCCAAAGTGAGGAGAGCGGTAAGAAACCCTCTGGATGGGTCGGGGGTTTACTCAGTGGCACAGGCACCTGCCTGGCGAGTGCGAGGTTGTGAGTGCAATCCCAGTATCAAGAACAACAAAGGACACCCTCTGGGTGCTGGGTCAGCAGTGTTGTACGAGTGTTTCCAGGTCCAATCCCATGTGTTTACCAGCTTTTACCATGGGCCTGCCTGTTGCCAAGGGCAGGCATCAGCGGCCACATGTGGTGGGACCTGAAATCCCAGCACTCTGTCTGAGAGGCTGAGGCCGGGAGGATTGCAAGCTCAAATCCAGCCGGGGCAACTTAGCCACCTAGTCCAACTGTGTCAAAAAGAGAGAAGGGTTGGGGAAGTAGCTCCGTGGACAGGCCCCGAGTTCAAGTCCTAGTACCACCAAAAAGAAAAGAAGAAAAGCACTGAAGTGAAGCATGGTTGGCTCATGCCTGTAATCTTGGCTGTTCAGGAGGCTACGGGAGGGGCATCACAAGTTTAAGCCCAGCCTGGGCCCCTTAGTGTCTTTGAGAGACTGTCTCAAAATTAAAATGCTGCGCATGGTGGTGCACACCTGTAATCCCGGCACTTGAGGATCACTACGAGTTTGAGGCTGGCCTTACCTGAACTATGCACAGAGTGAGACTCTGTCTCAACTGCCGCCCCCGCCAAAAATTAAAAAGAGGCCTGGGGATGTAGCTCCACACAAAGGTCCTAGGTTCAGTCCCCGATACTACCAAAAAAAAAACAAAAGTAATAATCACCTGTAAATGTCTTTTTCTTTTAGCTACAGTTAGAAGTAGAGCGGCTGGAAGAACTGAAAATGCAAAACATGAAGAAAGTAATTGAGGCAATTCGAGTAGAGCTGGCTCAGTTTTGGGACCTGTGTTTTTATAGCCAGGAGCAGAGACAAGCTTTTGCTCCCTACTATGCTGGTTAGTACAGAAGTCTAGTCTTCATGTGGTCTGCTCTTGCGTGCTTTCCCAAGCCCAAGGACTCAATGGAAGTTCTGCATTTGCTCTCATGAATAGATTCAGCCATTGATGACACTGCCTCAACCCTTAACAATATTATCTCAGTTACCGTCAGGAGATGAGAACACTAAGGCAAATCAATGTTTAGTCCAGAGCCTTATACGAGAAAGTGTGTGATCTTACGATTGAGTCCAGAGGAGTCCACTGGAATTCTAGCCTGGCCTGAACATAAAGATAAAGATGTCCTGGGTTAGGGATTTAGCTCAGCAGCATAAGCGCCTGCCTGGCAAGCGAGAGGTCATGAATTCAATCCCTGGTACCAAAAAATAAAGAAAAAGCTGTCCTGACTAAAATCACTGAATGTTTTTAGACATGTCCCATGATCCGACTCTGTTGGCTGGGCAAAGCTAAAAGGAAAGACATGACAGAAACCTAAGACAAGCAAGAGATGGCACAGATCTTGGAGAACATTTTTTAAATCTAAGCCCTGAGTACCCCTGGGCTTATCTTGACATGCCTGGCTTTTATTTTCATTAGCCACAATGCATAAAGATTCCTGTCTCATTTTATTATAAGGAAGAACATTTTAGGAGGGTATAGTCTTACTAAATTGGAACACTAAATACTAGAGGATGTTTTCTAGAGCTTATGGTCCCATATGTTACAGAGGACTACACCGAAAGCCTGCTGCAGCTGCACGATGCTGAGATTGTACAGTTAAAAAACTACTATCAAGTTCACAAGGAGCTCTTTGAAGGTGTCCGGAAGTGGCAAGAGAACTGGAGGCTCTTCTTAGAATTTGAGGTATGGGGGCTGGGGGTTTAGCCCAGCAGCAAAAGTGCCTGCCTTGCAAGCAGGCAGTCGTGAGTTCGATCCCCAGTACGGATAAAAAGCAAAGAAAAAAAGACAAAAAAAAAAAATAATAATTTGAGGTATTTCCCTAATGTTTATCTGTTCCTCTATGGTAAAAAGAAATGTCAAGAAACGTGCTCCTGTGTGGAGCTGGAGTTGTTCTGTTTGTTCTTTACCAGGCACCTGCTGTCCTGTCTTTGTCATTCAAGCCTGAATTCCTGCTAACGCTCTGTACTTAAGCCTACGCGCCGGTATGTGAGAGAACAGCTGTTACTGCTGGGTGCGTGGAGAGGCAGGCAGGCCCAGGACCCTGGCTGCTTCAGTGTGGGGCAACTCCACTGTAAAGGGGGCCCTCCCGGGGCCATGGGGCTAGTGGAGCTTGGACACAATGCAGCCCCATTCTGTGTGGTGGACAGACAGACAAGGAAGGCACTGCCCCAAAGGGTTCTTCCCAGCATCTCTTCACAGTGCTCCACTGGGAGGTCCCAGGCTCAATGTGGCTGTGTTAGGAGGAAGGCCAGAGGAGCGGACGTCAGGGCAGGCCGCGCCTTCTCTATCATCTCCGCTTTTGCTCTTCTAGAAAACTGCCTGGTTATTAGGTGCATTTGTGTACTCGCAAGTCCTTTTCTGCTGGTTGACACTGACAGCGTTTTAGAGCCCAGGCATAGGTTAGATTGAGACAGGTGAGGCACCGAGGGCCCGAAGTTTTAAGACCTCATTCTCTGGTTCATGCTGGAAGAGGATTTTCTAAATTTATTGTTTTCTTTTGTTTTTTGTTTTTTGAGACAGGGACTCACTGTGTAGCCTTGTACTCGGCTTACTCCTGCTCAGCTTCCCGAGTGGTGGGATTTACCAGTGTATGCCACAGTGCCCAGCTGGAAGGGAATTTTTTTTTTTTTTGTCTTTTTCTTTTTTATCGGTACCGGGGATTGAACTCACGACTGCCTGCTTGCAAGGCAGTGCTTATGCCGCTGAGCTAAATCCCCAGCCCCATGGAAGGGAATTTTAATTAATTCCATCTCACTGGCAGGAAGCTAGGGCTCCAGGGAGGAGAGGATGGATGAGCTCCTCTAGCTGTTTCAGAGCGGCCAGCCCTCGAGGTGTTCCTTATGTGTGGTTAAAAGCAAAGAGGAAGACATGTGAGCAAAGAGCTAGAGCTGTGCTCTTGCCTTTTAAATAAATCAGATTTTACTGGTACATTTTAGATTCTCAGTGGTACACAGAGGATTTCTACCTGTGCATGACCTAACTTATTTTTTTCCCCACTTCCCTGCACTCCCTTTATTCCCTCCTTCTCTCCCAAATTTTGTTGTCATATTTTCATTTTCTCACTTTTTTACTTTTCTCTCCTTCCTCCCACCCTTGTTCCCCTCTCCATTTGAACATTTTCTTTTTCACAATACCTGTTAAATATTTTGGTCCTTTATTTACACATTTTGGTTTCTCACACCAAAGAAACAGTGGGACATTTATACGTGTGTGTCTGGCTTATTTCACTTAGGAGTATCACCTCAGTGCATCCATTTACCTAGTAATGTCTCAAGTTTATCCTTCTTTACGGCAGAGTAATGCTCCATTGTCTAAAAAATCCACATCATTGTAAACATGGTATGCACATATCAATGTGGTTATGATGCTTTTAATTATTGGGTGGGAGGGTACCAAGGATCGAATTCACTACCTCGCACTTGCCACACAGGCGCTTATGCCGCTGAGCTGAATCCCCGGCCCTGATGCTTTTAATTCTTACAGGAAAATACTCAGAAGGGGTCAAGTTGGCTCAAATGGGACCTCTCGTCCCAGTTTTTTGAGAAATCTCCATCCTGATTTCAACAGTGGAGAAGGGTTCCTTTTTTTCCCACAGCCCCACCAGCATTTGTTATTGATTGATTTCTTGGAAAAATAGCCATTCTTTCCACGGTGAGGTGGAATCTCAGCATTGTTTTAATTTGTCTCTCAGGTGACCAGTGATGTTGAATATTTTTTCATATATTTATTTGCTGTTTGTAGTTCTTCATCTGTGAATTGTATATTGGATGCCCATGTTTGGATTGGGTCTTAAAATTTTGGGGAAGTGTCTGATTTTTTTTTTTTTTCTTTAAATGTTCTTGCTAGTAATTTTTTGTCTGAGGAACAGCTGGCAAACATTTTTTCCTGTATTCTGGGAGTTCTCTTCACACTGTTGGTGATTTCTCCTGCTATGCAAAAGCTTTTTAATACGATGAGATTCCAGTTGCTGATGTTTTGTGACAGTTCCTGTGATAGGAGTTTTGTTCATAAAGTCTTCGCCTACACCAATGTCTTCAACAGTTTCACTTCTTTTCTCTTCCTGCAGATGTCATGTTTCTGTTTTAATTTTTAGACCTGTGATCTATTTTGATTTTAGCCTAGTACATGGTGAAAGATGTGGTAATTACTCTAGTAGAGATTACTCTAGTCTGTAGAAGGCCAGTTTTTCCAGCACCATTTATTAAAGAGGCTACCTTACTTCAGTGGATGTGTTTGGACTAAAGCAACAATCTTATTGATGTGCCTGCATTTAAGAAAAATATAAATGAATTCCTGTGTTTTTAAAAAAAAAAAATGGAGCTGGGGATTTAGCTCAGCGTCATAAGCACCTGCCTTGCAAGCAGGCAGTCATGAGTTCGATCCCCGGTACCGCAATTAAAAAAAAAAAAAATGCCTGTGCTTGTTTATAAGGTTGTAGTGAATTAAGTATTCTGGAATAGAAAATAGATTTTTTTTTTTTAACATGTTTAGCTTCCAAATTGCCAAGGATAGTTCTATCTGTTCCTATTTTCAGATAGTGGACTTTTCTTTTTTTTTTTTGTCTTTTTCGTTTTTATCGGTACCAGGGATCGAACTCACGACTGCCTGCTTGTAAGGCAGGCGCTTATGCCACTGAGCTAAATCCCCAGCCCCTAGATAGTGGACTTTTAAGATGACAGGTTATATACTCATTACTGAGTATAATTATAAAAGATTACAAAACATACAGTTAACATGGTGGCACGCTCCTATAATCCTCAAGAGGCTAAGGCAGGAGGATCATTGTGAGTTTGAGACCAGCCTGGGCTATAAAGTGAGCCCAAGACCCAGCCTGAACTGTATAGCGAGACCCTGTCCAAAATGACCAAAAAAGAAAGAAAGAAAGAAAACGTAGAATTAAAAAAAATGAGATGCTGTATGTACAAACATATGTATTTGCAGGCCTGGGGGTCCAAACCCAGGGCCTTCCTTGTACATGTTTGTTTGTTTTGTCTCTTTTGAGACAGGTTTTTGTTGTGCAGTTCAGGCTGGCCTTGAACTCACTTTGTAGCCCAGGCTGGCCTGGAAATCGCAGTGATTCTCCTGTCTCAGCCGCAAGTTCCGGGGTCACAGGTGTGCGCCCCCACACCTGGCTGCCTTGCACATGTCAGGAAGAGCTCTACCACTGCGCTGCACCGTTAGCTTTCACTTTACATTGTTTATTTTGTGAGGACTTGGGGAAACCCTATTTACAACCCTCCGGACCATGCATTCCAGCTGTGTCCTATGACAGTGTGCCATTAGTAAGCAGGCAAGTAGAGGCAAGCCCTCTAAGTGTACACCAGTGTCCTTCCTCCACATACCTTGTGTCCATTTGTGCTCTAACATCATCTGACACAAACGGGGAAGAGAGCCAGTGACACAGTTTGTGCCACTGACTCTGTGCTAGTCTTCTTGTGCGCTTGTGTGTGTTTTTTGAGACAGGGTCTTGCTGTTAGTGTAGGCTGCCCCTGAACACACTATGTATCCCAGACTGGCCTCGAACTTGCAACAATCCTTCTGCCTCAGCCTTCCGAGCGCTAGCATTACAGGCGTGAGCCACCACGCCCAGCTGGTGCTCTTACTTGGACGAAGAGGAGATGCTAGTTTTCCTGCACCCCAGAGATTGCTCTTGTGCTTGCCTGGGAGTGCCCATTCCTCTTTGCTCAGAGTGAATAGGAATGTAAAACTTTTAATCATTTTAAAAATATTATCATGAGAACAAGAATTCTTAGCAGAAGTAATTAGTCTGATTATCCTGGTCAGGAATAAATGAAATGTATTTTTCAGAGAAAGGCATCAGATCCAAGTCGATTTACAAACCGGGGAGGAAATCTTCTAAAAGAAGAAAAGCAACGAGCAAAACTCCAGAAAACGCTCCCTAAGGTAATACTTTTGCCAAGAGGTTTTTGATGCTTACCTCCAAGATACCTTTAGTTTTTGTGGTCCCAGCGATTGACACTGGACTTCACACTGGGCATGAGACAGGGTCTCAGTAAATCATGGGGCTAGACTCGAACCTGGACTCCTGCTAGGACTGTAGCATGTACCACCATACCTGGTATATCTCACTTTCTGTATATCCTTTGCTAGATATTATTCTGCCCCCAAGCTGTCTTCCAAAAATATTAACAATATTGTTGGGCTTTCTGTGTAAGCAACTGATTAGCAAGGTGTGTAAGTTTTTAGTGCTGTATCTGGTGGCATAAAAGAGACAGAAATGTCTTTTCTCACAATCGTGGAAGCTAGAAGTCTGAGAGCAAGTCGTGCCTGACAGTTGGGTTCCTCAGGAGTTCTGTCTGCAAGCTGTGACCAGCTTGCAGGGGGCCGCCTTCCCTTCCCTGTGTCTTCAATGGCCTTCCCTGTCCTAATCACCCGTCATAGTGGTGAGGGCCTGCCCTGCTGACCTGCTTTGATCTGTTACCTTTGTAGAGGCTCTCTCCAAATACAGTTACTTTTGAAGACACTGGGGGTTAGGCTGTTAATACAAATTTTGAGCTAATAATTCAGCATATAATACAACTTCGTTTTTTTCTCATCTTTTCACAGTAAGTGGTAGATTTTAGGTTGAAACCCAAGCAGTCTGGTTCCTTAGTCCTCCTTGCAGTGTACAGTCTAGGTAACATCGGCGATCTTGCCAGGGCTGGAGATACAGCCCAGCAGCACAGTGCCTGCCTGGCAAGGATGAGTCCATGAGTTTAATTCCTGGTACCAAAACAAAATCCCCTCAGAACCCTGACTCGGCTTCTTGCTTTTTCTCGCCTCTGTGTGGGTTGTGAATAAAGCATCCTTAGACTCTGACTTGTGGTCATTCTGACCTGTAGCCATGGTTGTCCTGCTACCCAGAATCAGGCTAGTAATGCTCCAGGAAGGGAAGAGTTGCTCTTTTTAGGTTTTTGTTCTGAAATGGTATAGGTAACCCAGGCTGGCCTCCAACTTATGGTCCTCCCGTCTCAGCCTCCTGTGGTAGGATTGTAGGTATACTTAGTGGACTTACTCTAGGATGATCATTTCCTTTGGGCGTCACACCAGAGACTTGAAGAATGAACATGTCATTGTTTCTGGTCTCAGCTGGAAGAGGAGCTGAAGACACGGATTGAGATGTGGGAACAGGAGCAATCGACGGCGTTTCTAGTGAATGGGCAGAAATTCATGGAGTATGTGATGGAACAGTGGGAGACTCACAGACTGGAGAAGGAGAGAGCCAAGCAGGAGAGGGTGAGTGTGCATGAGAAGTGGAGGGCTGGAGCAGCAACTACGTCTCTGCCAGGGTCAGGGTGGATTTAAGATGCAGCAGCCTCTGGCAGCTCCTTCTAGCAGCAGAGGCTTGCCGCCGGGTGTCAGCCCTGCTCCTGTTCCCATCCCAGACCTGTTCCCTGGGACTCATCACTGTTGCTTCTGACTTCCACACAGCAATTGAAGAACAAGAAGCAGACAGAGACAGAGGTACTGTACGGCAGTGCTCCCCGGACCCCCAGCAAGCGGCGAGTTCTGGCTCCCAACACGCCTGGCAAAGTGCGCAAGGTAAACCACTGTGTCCTGCCACTCGTGAGCGGGGGAAGTCGGGCTCCACACTCACTGTTGCCCGCCGGTCTGCTGAGATGGAAGAGAGGTTTTGTCTGTTCCAGACTGGGTTCATCTGAGTGAGTGGAGCACTGAGGTCCAGCTGTGAGCAGTGGCTCCCAGTGACAGCAGAGGAGGGGCCAGCTTCGCTGTGCGCCAGTTCAGTAAACTAGGCTACTAATCGCCGATATTCTGTGGCACTGAAACCTTCACAGGTTCATCATCCTGCAGTTTCAACAGGTTACCATGGTACTAGGTGAAAGCCAATGTTCATATATCATAAATGGAAGCTTTTTAAAGAAATATTTAATACTTCTTACTCTGTAGAGCAGGATGTCGAGTCCTGACTGCACTAATCAGCCTGTGATAACAACGTGGCTGACAGTTCTTGGCTGGCACTGCCTTGGTGTTACAAGGGCTCAGACCCTAGCCAGCACGTGAAACTTTTAGCTCTAAGTTTTGCCCACTTGGCGTGTTCAGATTACAGGTACACATCACTCTGCCCAGCTGAGTTTTGGTATGTGTCATTCCTGAAACCATCACCATGATCAAATACTGTGGAGGACATATCTGGGCCCCCCCCCCCCCGGTTTCTTAGTGCTATTTCGTATTCCTTTCCTCCTCCCTTAGCCTCTGGTGGAAGAAATTTTCGGAATTCACTGCATATTACTTTTCATTTTCTGACATTTTATATAGATAGAAGCATACTTTTCTTTTTTTGTATAGCTTCTTTCATTCAATATGATTTTTTGTTTGTTTTTTGTCTTTTTTCATTTTTACCAGTACCAAGGATCGAACTCACGACTGCCTGCTTGCAAGGCAGGCACTTATGCCGCTGAGCTAAATCCCCAGCCCCCTCAATATGATTTTTTTTTTTTGAGGTTCATTCCTTTTTATTGTGGACCAGTATCCCATTTTTAGCCTTGGCTATTACAAATACAACTACCATACTCATTTATTTATATATGTATGTGGGTGTGTGTGTATATATATATATATATATATATTTTTTTTTTTTTTTTTTTTTTTTTTTTTTCCTGGTCTTTGAAACAGGCTCTTGCTCTCAGGCTGGCCTTGGGCTCACTTTGTAAGTCAGGCTGGTCTAGAACTTGCAATGATTCCCTTGCCTCAGCTGGGGTTATAGGTGTGAGCCACCGTACCCAGCGATTGTCATACTCACAAGTCTGTGGATATCTGCTTACGTCTCTGGGTACCCCATTAGGGTCAGATGATAGGCGTCTGTGCCATAAGCCGCTGTACCACTTTACAGTCCCATGTGTTGGTACAAATATGCTTTGAACATTTCACATTTCCTCAAGGCTGTGTTAGACCCAGCAGGCCCTTTAGCAAGCAGACTGGTCTCTCCTGCCCTGCTTCCCACTGTAGTCATGTCTCTCTCCAGGGGGGTGGGTTGCTGGCCAGGCTGAGCGTGCTACCGCACATCAGTAATGTATCTGTTCTCCTCCTCAGCTGAACACTACCGTCATGTCCAATGCTGCAGCCAATAGCAGCATCCGTCCTGCCTTTGGGGGGACAGTGTTCCACTCCCCCACGTCTCGACTTCCTCCTTCTGGCAGCAAGGTTAGTGCACTGTGTGCAGTGCGTCTCCATGCACTCTGTGTATCCACACGTTCCACCTCTTCGGCTCCTTTCCAAGATCCTGGATTCAGTTTTCATTAAGATGCTGAGTTGATAAATATAAACCAGACAATCATTAGATAATCAAAAACTAACGAGATTAAAAAGTCACCGAGCCTCCTCACTTATACCACAGGAAGTCCTGGGCTGTGTTGGGATAGTGAGGATCAGGTGGCACCGAACTAGGTCCCCCTGGATGTGGGTTCCAGCCCAGTGACAGTGGGTCACCAGATATAGGTGGGATCAAAGGGAGAGAGATGGAGACCTCTAGGAAAGGACCAGCCTTGCAAATTAGGCCAAGTTCAGGATAGGTGTTAAAGGTCATGTACTTTCTCCCAAACCAAAGCCCAGGATTATAGACATGCGTTATATAACGTGGTATTACAGCTGGCTGTAGTGGCCCATGCCTACAACCCCACCATTCTGGGATGCTGAGGCAGGAAGGTCAGACCGTTTTCACCAAAGAGGAGGCGGGGTGGGGCTCTACATGAAGGCCCTGCCTTCAGTCTCCAGAACTGCAAGGAAAAACCTTGATCACGGGAGTCGTGTGCATGTGTCTGTTCATAAAGAGAAATACAGATCTGTTTTTCTTCTCTGCAGCCAGGAGTGACTTCGACCTGTTCAGGAAAGAAAACTCCCCGTGCCAACAGAGTTGGGGCCAACAAGGAGAACGTAGAGCTTAGCGGAAGCTTTCTGAGTGGTGGGTACCCTGGCTCAGCGCCCCTCCAGCGCACCTTCAGCATTAATTCTGTTGCCAGCACCTATTCTGAATTTGCGGTAATTCACCTTTTCTAATATCTACCAGTCTCTGGGGAGCACACAGTTGGGGCAGTGGGATCTTCCCTAGAGCACTCAGAGTAGTCAGGTCAGTTACCTCAGGCTGAGAATCCCTTTCCTGCCTTGGCCATGGTGGGGTGTGGCTGGCTTACGCAGGGTGTGTAGGATGGAAGTTGGCAGCAGCACTGGATATTTAACCTGAATCCTGCTCAAGATAAAGCCATCCCCTGGCTAAAGGAAGTGACCCACTGTTCACTACCCTGGTGCACTCTTGGTGGAGTTCTTGGTAACTATCTTAATTCTTTGTTCTTAGAAGGATCCATTCCTCTCTGACAGCTCCACTGTTGGGCTTCAGGTCTGTATGGCGACTCCTGCATGTCCTGTGACCCCTTTTCCAATCTGATCTGTTGTCTGCTGGCTTCATTCCCACCTGGGCACAAGACTGTACTAACTCATAATCTCAGCTGTATTTTCACAGAATCCTTCTTACACAAAAACAGGGATTTCGGTTAGAGACTTCCAAAAACAAGTATCTTATATTGCAAATGATTAACTTATGATTAATAGGGAAACTTGTTCAGACTTGAATTGGATTCTCAGCCGCACCTAAAGTCAGATGAAGATTTCTTTTTATCTACTGTTTCACGGAAAACCTGCACCCTCCTCAATTATGACATCCAAGACCTAAAGTATGCTGGAAAGAAGGAAGGCCCTGTCATGTGGGTAGGGGAGCCCCAGCTGTGTGCTGCTTGCAGTGAGGTTCTTGGCCTGTTTGCTGATTTGTGTCCTGGAGCATATGCCTTACTAACCTCTTGAGGCTGATCATCAACTTCCTGTCTGCCTAAGCTGCCGCTGCTTGCTTCCTCACCTTTGCCTGTGTCTACATCCTAAGCCACTAAGCATGTACGCAGCACTGGGAAGTAATTTTTCCAGCCTGGTCTTCACCTTGTATCCTGCTGTGTCTGCTAACACCCACCTGTCATGCCTTTACTAAAATCCTCTGTCTCTATCCTACCAGTGGGAGGTGAAGCCACCCGGTTCCTGGAGGGATACTGAGTTAAAGCCTAGGCTTCCCCCCATGTTATTGTGGGGTAGGTGAAGCACAGCAACTAGCTTTATACTCGGCCTCTTCCAAATGACATACCTGTAGAAGTGGGTGTGTGTCCCTCTGCAGGCCGGTTTCTCGTGTGCTTGCTCAGCCAAGACTGCTTCCGGTCCTTGTTGCTGTGGCTGATAAACTCCACCGGCAACTCTAAGGCACTAACCTCACCCCACTGACACCTTTCTCGGGTCATTCATGCTGTCTCCTGCTTCTATACCATGTGCTCCAGCACGAGATCAGGCCACCAGCAGGTGCCAGGCCCTCGGCCCCAGGGATTGGTAGATAAATTGGGCAGCCCACTGTTTTGTAAAGGGCTCAAGAAACCAACGCCATTGCTCACTTAGCTTTTAGCTCTTACGAGTAGCTTTGTGAAGTGGAAGGGGGGTCTTGGGTGAGGTTCTAGCAGGCGCTGGCTGAGGAAAGGGCTCAGGGCCATGTGACTAACAGCATGGCGCTCGGAGCTCCTCACCTGCTAACAGACTGCTGTGCTAGGGCCTGTTTCCCAGAACTGTCCTCAGGATTCCTGCTGACCCTAACCATGCCTAGGAAGGAGGGGCGCGGCGGGAGGGGCAGTGCCGCCACTAACGTGGTTTACTTTCTAACAGCGAGAACTTTCAAAGGCCTCCAAATCTGACGCTGCTTCTCGAATCCTCAATTCAACCAACATCCAGCTCTGAAAGCCCTGACCAGACAGCCAGCTGCACATAAGGATATGGGGGCTGGACTTTTTCTTCAGTTCAACTTAAGAAATACCTTAAAACGTAGTTATAGCAGTTAAGTACAAACTTCAGCATCTGGGCTAATCGCCTTCTCTGCTCTATAACTGTACTTGGTGAAGCACGATCCAGGCTTGGTGCAGCTGACTGTCGTGCAGGGAAATGACTGCCCAGCCTTGGGCGTGGGCCGTGAGTCTGGCTTGTGTACTTATAATTAGCAATTAATGTTTTCTGAAATCTAGGGATGTCCAATTAATGCTACAGCTCTGATAGCTTTGCTAAGACCTGTCCAGATCACCCTGTCACACTGAGGAGCTCCGTGTGTGTCTGCATTTGGGGTGGCCCAGCTCACCACCAAAGAGTGACAGGTGGCTGGATTGCCTTTGTTAAATTGTGTACCGCTTGGTAGAGTACAGTCCCTTTGTCTGAAGCATTTCCTCAGGCCCAGTCCCCACCCTGTGCCCGTTGTGCCCAAGTCCTACCCCTGCACCTGCAGCCAGGTGTGGAGGCTGTCTCAGTGGGCAGGGCTGCTTCTGCTGTGGAGACCAGCACCTTTGCACACGTCACTACCAGGGCCCATCCCTGCAACAGGGTCTGCCGGCCTTTGCGCTGCGCTGAGGCTCTGTACCTTTGCACACGACACTATGGGCGTGTCCCTACAACAGCATCTGCCCTGAGGCTCTGTACCTTGCACACGTCACTACTGGGTGCTTCACTGCAACAGCATCTGCGCTGAGGCTTGACCTGCTCTGTCCATCACTGTGTTCTCTCAAAGCACTATTATTTATTCTTTACCTGTGACACAGCAAAATGGTTCTCAGAAGTTACCGGTGTGGACTTGTTCTGTAGGTGTCAGACGTGCTGTTTATATTTTAAAAACAGGATATATGTACATGTGACTTTTTAAAAATAAAGTCAAATAAATTTTGAAAACTATGGACGTTATTACTGTTTTTCATTTTTGGTTACTGAAAAAGATATACAAAATCCAGGGCTGGTGGGTCTGTAATCCCCAGCACTTGGGAGGCTGAGGCAGGAGGATCACTGCCTCCCTGAGCTACATACCAAGACCCTACCTGAGAAAGATTATTTTTTAGTTAGGAATAATTTTATATTCTAAAGAACAAGGTAACCTCCCAGGTAGCTGGGGGTACAGTTACGCACTGCTATGCCTGACTACTTTTCCCTTGGTGTTAGAATCAAATCCAGGCCTTGCTTGTGCTAGGCAAGTCCACTACTCACACCTACCTGCTTTCTTTGTGACAGGGTCTTGCAGAGTTGCCCAGGCTGAGCTCAAACTTGTGATCTTGCTTCAGGCTCCCCAGTGGCTGGGATTATAGGCATGTGCCACTGTGCTGGTTCAAAAGATGCTTAGTAGAATTAAAAGCTGTCAACTGGGAGAAGATATTTGCAAATTAGGTTCTACTTGCTCTGACCTTTAGACCCAGGATATATGAAGCCTCTGTCAGAACAAACCTGTTACAGAGTTCTGTGATTAAAGACATCTGGGAGCACAAGGCTCAGAGAGGGACTCAACTAGTTTATAAGGATTTGCTTTGGCTTACAGTTGCAGATGTCTTGGTCTGTGGTGTGCCATTCCGTTGCTTTTAGGTGTGTGGTGGGAAGAAGGTTGTGGCAGAGGGAGGCTGCTCCCCTGGGCACCAGGGCTTGGAGAAGGGAAAGCACCTGAAGGCCGTGCCCCAGGGCCCCACCATGAGCTGTGAACTTGATACATTAGCCCTCTGACAAAGTTAGGGCCTTTGTGATCTGATCACGTCCCAAGAGCTCCACCTGCAAACATGAGCCTTTGGGTGACACTTTAGGTCTAGGCCCTACCAATAACCACGGCATTTCAGAGAGCTGGTACTGGTCAGTCATTACAAAAAGTAGAAATGAGACAAACCTAATACATATGCAAGAATAAGCACGTGGATGCAGGCTTTAAATATGAAAAATGAAACGGCGCAAGAAAACATGATCAAAAGTTGAGTCCCTCTACAAAGTGTAAGAGGAATGTTTTCTATGACTCAAAAACCACATGAAGGCTGGGTGTGGTGGCATAACCAGTAACCCCAGCACTCTGGAGGCTGAGGCAGGACTGAGTTAAAGGCTAACCTAGGTTACAAAGTGAGTTCAAAGAGTGAAACCTTGTCTCAAAAGTCACATGAAAGACCAATAAGTTTGGGCACAAAATCCTTTGTAAGGGAAACTACTGAAGTCAAAGGACCTGACAAGGCACCAAGATTGTCACAAAAGGATGTGACAGTGCCCCAAAGAACCTATCTAGCTAGCAGCAATCCCTCTCTGCACACAGGTGACAGCTGTGCTGCCAGAACCCTTCTGATGTGCTGTGCGGGGGTCCTGGGGTCTACTGAAAGGCTTTCAAGCTGGGTGCAGTGCCACACCTGGACTCCAGCTACGCAGGAGGCTGAAGCAGAGTCACCTCAAGTCTGAGGCCAGCAACACCAGGTGAATTCTGGTCAGTCTTAGTCTTAGAGGCAATAGCAGCTATCCCACCCATGGCCCCTAGAGGGAGCCACACTGCTGCAGCAGACTGGACACAGCTTGTGAGAGGCAGGGTGGCCAGTAAAGGCCTCGCCTCTCCAACACCAGGGCTATAGCCTGACAGCAGAGACAGAAACAGAGGAGGCCCATGACCATGGCTCTTCCACTGCAGTGCAGACTTCTCTGGCTGAAGCAGCTCCAAAGCGGTTTGGGCTTAGTGTTCCTTCTGGATTGCGCTTTCCCCTTTGCAAGCCAGACACTGAAATAGGACGTGCCACAGCAGACGGCTGAGCTGATGGCTACTGCACACATCCAGGGAGAGGGGCAGGCTCGGGAGGAAACCTAAGAAGACCTCAAGTTACCCCTCAGGCCAATTCCCACACACACAGCCTTACCACACAGTGATTTTAAAATGCAAACCCTGTGAAAGGAGAGTCTCATTTTCAGACATCACATTACAGGATACAAATGTCTAGTTTCAACAATAAAATCACAAAGCATCTAAAAAAAACCAGGATGGTAAAAGAAAAAATGAATCAGAAAACCTCTTTGAGAAGGACCAGTTTGTGGACCTGATCAACAAAAACTTTTAACAGTTAACTAAAAGATGCTCAAAGAGCTAAACAAAGATATGGACAAAATATTTAAAAAATAAGGCCAGGCACAATGGCACACACCCTTGATCCCAGCACTGGGAAAGGCAGATTGCAAGTGTGAGGCCAGCCTAGTCTCTAAATGAGTCCCTGTCTCAAAAGAAAATAAAAAGGGCAGGTGATACAGCTCTGAACTCGCTGGCTTCGATCACCCCAAAACTGCCACTACCAAAAGATATCTAAAGACAACTGACAGCCTTGCAAGGTGACCCACGCCTATAATCCCAGCACTCACAAGGCTAACACAGGAGGATGTGAGTTTGAGGCCAGCATGGGCAACACAGTGAGACCTTGTCTCCAAAAAACAAAACCTGACAACATAGAAAAAATACTTTAAAAACACATAACTATCAAAGGACTTACATCTAAAATATATAAGAATACAAATCACTAAAAAGTACAAAACTTTAGTAAGAACAGATGACTTAACAGACACTCGACAGTAGAAAAACTCCCAACTTCTGGTAAACAGATGAAAAGCTGTCCAGGCCCACTAACACTCGGGGAAACACACATTAAAGCAGCTAGACATCCATCTGATGTCCGAGCTGTGGCAAAACCCACATCACTGCTGGCTGGAACACACAAAGTAAGGTGAAAGCTGTCTCCAACTGTGAATGTTTGCAGAACAATGCACAATGTCCGAGTGCCCTCAAGAACTCTGGGGAACAAAACAGAGACCACAAAAAGGGACCATCAATGAAAGAATACAGAGCTTAAGCTACATCCACAGAATGGATACCTTATTGCATAAAAATGAATGAACTGGGCTGTGATTTAGCTCAGCAGCATAAGCACCTGCCTAGCAAGCTCACAGTCATGAGTTCGATTCCCGGTACCAAAACAAAAAAAGAGTGAACTTCAGTATACAACGCATGAATCATGCAACACTGAATGGAAATGTTAAACTCAAAGAACATACACAAAATGAAAGCCAGCCGTGGTGGTGCATGCCTGTAATCCCAGCGCCAGATCGCCACGAGTTCAAGGCCAGCCATGTCATATGCAGATATATGCAAGATCTTGTCTCCAAAATAAAACGTGTGCAAAATGACTGTTATCTGCTGTTTAGAATCAGACAAACTGTGTACAAGAAGTCCCCAACTTACATTGGAGCTGCGACCTTTCACAGGTGTACTGTGTAAAACTCACTGTCAGACCTAGGAAGGAATCCGACTGAGGAACATTCTCCCAGAACAGAACCTGTACAAGGGTGGTAAAGTTCTGAATTAAACAAGGACATGAATGGCAAAAATGACTTCAAGCGTTGCCCAGACTGCTGTACTTCACAATCATCTGGGTGACATCCCCCAGGTCCAGCCCAGGGACAGTGCTGTGCAGTTCCTTGGTGCAGGGTGCTGGGCAGAGGCAGACCAGGGCCTTGCGTGCTGGCAAGGGTTTCCTTGATTTGACTGGGTACATCACAGCACTAGACTTGTCATTTTTAAAAATTTGTCATTTTTAATACACTGTACATTTGTTTTATACACTTTTGTGTATAACTTGAAGCATACATTTACACATATATCAGCTCTTCCTGTTCTCCACGGCATACACATATGTGTTCCAGGGCCCACAGGTGACAGTTTTTACTTGGAGCTGTTTATGTACAAAGTATTCAACTCGGCAGGGCCGGTCCAAGCTGGCGCTGTCCTGGTGGCCGAGCTGTCCATATTTACCTAAAGCCAAACAAGCCCTTTAGGCACCCTCTCTGGGAAGGCAGCCCATCTTCCGACCTGCTGCTGTGTACATCCAGGAACCCAGAACCAGAAAGCTCTAGGGCCAGGCAAACCCAGGGGGAGAACCTGGAAGAGCCTCCCAGGGCCTCCCAGATTAGACCTTGTTTCTCCTGCACCTTGTGCCCGTCCTGGCCTCACACTGCCGCTCTATCTTTTCTCTGCCCACAGCCAGGCTGACAGATGCATTTTGTAAATGCCGCCTAAGCGCTCCATCAGTAAGGCAGAGTGGGCAGTACTGATGCCATCTCATTTCTCCACCATCTGATCTTAGACTTTCTGAGTGTGCCTAGATCTATTTTTTTTTTTTTTTTTTTTGTCTTTTTATTGGTACCAGGGATTGAACTCACGACTGCATGCTTGTAAGGCAGGCACTTATGCTGCTGAGCTAAATCCCCAGCCTGAGTGTGCCTAGATCTATTCCCCTAGGGTGCGGGGACACAGCATTTCCATTCTGTTCTTCATGTTCAGCCAAGGCCCCCACTTCCTGTAGCCTGTGGTTTTGTCACCCATCGTGTCCTTCTAGGTCTTTCTTCTCCTTGGTTGAAGGGTCTCATAAAACCATCCTTTTAGCTGGAAATGGTGGCGCACACCTGTGACCTCAGCACTCGTGAGGCTGGGGCAGGACTGCTGAGAGCTCAAGGCCAGCCTGAACATAGCAAGACCCTATCTCAAAAAACAAAACAATCCTTGCACTTACCCCAGCCCCAGGTGTAGAGCTCCCCTGTTCCTGCAACCAAAAAGGACAGTACAGAACAGTCACTGTTGTCCTTGGCAAGGCATTCATCTAGCCTGGCCAGCCTAAGCCACAGCCACCGTGTTCCACCCCAAGACATGGGCTCGGAGACAGCAGCCTCCTCCCCACGGGCGTCCAAGTCCAAGCACAGTGGCGTGCTAAGGGAGTGAGCTGACAGGTAAGGCTGGCCTGCTTGTCACCTGTGGGCCTGCATCTCACAGCTGCTGAGCGGAACTGGTACAGGGGTGCAGGGAGTTGTTTGAGCCCCGCCTGGAGCTGTTTCAGGTGATAGAGAACAGGACCAGCCTTTTGGGCCACTGTTAAGCTACAGGGGAACAGAGGTGAGATCTGATGAACGAGGCAGCTCCCCAGCAAGTATCTGACATGCTGCAACACAGGCTTAAGAGGTTTGACAGGCCCGGGGACTGAACTCAGGGCCTTTGCCGTGAGCCACATCCCTGGCCCTTGTCGCATTTTTCCTTTTTTCTGTATATATTTTAAGGCAGGGTCTCACTATGTAGTTCAGGCCTTGAAATCACTATAGAGCCCAGAACCATTGGTGATCCTCTTGCCTCAGCCTCCTGCGTGCTGGGATTTCAGGCATGTGCCTCCACACCCAGCTCATAGTTCTTTACTTGGAGGCAAGGTGTGGCTAAGTCACTCAATTGTCCAGGTTGGGCTCAAACAGATCCTCCTGTCTCAGCCTTCCAGAGTGCTGGGATTACAGGGTGCAAGGGTATAGCTCAGCATGTGCAAGGCCCTAGGTTTGATCAGCACACACACACACACACACACACACACACAAAGGTGGTTTTTAAATTGGTTTTAAAGCACCTTCCTACGGCCCCCAGCCAGAGTGCCACCTTGCTCCATCCTGAACCAGCCCACCTGTCCCCACTCACGTGTCACCACAGCTGTGTGCCGGGATCCACAGCTGGCCCCGACTGCCTCTGAGCCCAGCGGAAGATCCAGCAGGGCTGGGAAGGGCTGGACAGCTATGAAGGGAGCAGGGGCTCCATCCTCGGTGCCGGCCACTGTCTCTACTTCAGAACCCTCTTGGTTCAGCCCTGTGGCGGGGGAAATGGTTTCAAGGACACTTAACACTGAGCCAGACCCGTCACAGCTGTGCTACAGAGCCTCTGTGCAGCACCTTACTCTCCCACCTCTACCCACAGCAGGTGACCGAGGTGGTGGCCTTGAAGGCTGTGAGACACCAACCAGCACTGGCATCAGCCCTGCAGCACACAGCTGGAAGGGCTCCGAGTCCCACGGTATGTCCAGGTGACAAGGATGTCACTTACCCCTCCTGAACACAGAAGCTGGGAATAACAGCAATATCCTGGGTGGGGCTGACCCTTACCTTCCCCTGTGACTGTCCTCTTGTCCTCTGCCAGGCTCCTGGCGGGCAAGGCCAGCTGCCCTGATTCATTCCAGCCCCAGACATAAAGGTCCCTGGTCTCTGAAAGGCATCGAGGGCACCCAGGAAGCAGGCTGAGCCCTCATCCACCCCTGCGTGCTGCCCCAACCCTCCCTCCATGAGCTAATGGGGAAGAACATGGCCTGCAGCCCGCCAGGCAAAGCCCCACCCCGCAGGCTCCCTGGCTTTGTTGTCTCAGGTTCCCCGCTCTCAAAGCCTCTTGTCACCCTTTGCTTAAGCAAGCTCCCATGCTGGGCCACCTGTCTTTTCCATTTTTAGTCTTACATTGCTAAACTGTGCCTCCTCCTCAATGGAACTTCCCCAGTGCCCCTGTTGATTCCCATGGGGCAGCCTGTACCTCCACCCCTCGTCCCCCCAGGCCACTGACACCCAACACCCCAGGATCCAGCTGTGGTAGCTCATTGTACAAAAAGCTACACCTGTGCCCAATGCTTTATGCCCTTTTCAAATACAGTACACTCAATTTTCACTAGGGCCCTGTGGGGAGGTCTATCATGGTGTGATCATCTTACAAAATAGCCTCACTTTACTTGAGACACCGTGGGGGCACAGCAGGTAAGAACCAGCCCAAGGTCATAGACAGTGATGATCTGGAACTCAGAAGCACAGATGGTGGCCTTTAACCACCATCTGCTCCAAATGCAAGGCCTGAAACTCCTCTGGACTTCAGGTGCGACACTCTCATAGACAGTTACCAGCCCTCTGTGCTCAGCCTGCAACCCAGTGCTCTCCAGCCCAGCTGTCCTCCCAAGTACAAGGTGTGAGGTAGGGGTGTGGCAGGGGACAGGAGGTGGTGGCTAACACCCCAGAAGAGCTAAGTAGCAGCTGCACTGGGCCCCAAGACAGTGCCCAGCTCTCCCCTCTCTATCTCAGCCCCAGCACCTCCTCCCACACTGGCCATCTCTGTCTTCCCTGCAAGTGTCCCGGGGTCACCTCCGCTCCAAAGCCATCTTCTCCCTCTTGGATGGGCTGCCCTTCAAATTCCTTGCTCGTTGGGTAGAAAGACAGCCCTGGCTGCTGACAGGTGATAGTACTCATGATTGGTAAAGGACAGGACAGAGTACCACAGTCCAGCACAGAGGGCTGTGGTCTACGGCTATGGAGTTTGTTGGAAGGAAGAGGAGGAGTTGGCATGGACGCAGTGAGCTGTGTGGAGAAGCCCAGGTCACTCACCGCTCACGCACACCGAGTGCCAGCCTCCTGCAGCCACCTGGGCCATAGGCAGACCCTGCAGTGCCTCCAGCAGCCGTGGCTCCAGCTCCATCTCCAGCGTCCCATGGCCCAGCTGTCCGTGTCTGAGCAACGAAGCCCCAGTCAGCCAGACACAAGGGAGGGTCCCCTCTTCATATCTCTCTGTACCCCAGCAGCCTCACCTGCCCCCGCCCCATGAGAACACCTGGCCAGCTGCGTCCAGCAACAGCGCATGCTCGGCACCCAGCTCCAGCTGGCGTGCACGAAGTTCTGGGGCCAGGCAGTGGCGGAAGGGTGGCCACGGACTCACGTAGACATGGCTGCTGGGCAGCAGGGGCAGTGTCCCCACCGGGGCCTCAGCACTCAGTGCAGCTCCCTTGGCCTCTGGATCCTGGGCCCAGAGTGGCTCCCCATGCAGCACAGAGCCAGGCGCCCAGGCCTGCAGCTCCACCCGAGACCCTGGGCCATCACGCAGCAGCACAAGGAGCCTCTCAGAGGCCCACACATCCCTGCAGCCGCCTGCTGTGCCACTCACAGAGCCCGACAGCTCCACACAGCCTCCACCTGCAGGGAGAGAGTAGGATGGGACCTGGGGCAGAGTGAGGGGTGCTGAACTGGGAAGGAGTCACGTGTGACAGATGTGACAGGGACAGATCAGGTACAGGCGCTCACGGGTCACCAATGCAGTGTAGCTCCAGCTCGCGCTCACATGGCAGATATCCCTGCGGGTCTTCAGAGGCTCGGGGCTGAGCACCTGGCACCTGCGCCCCAAGCCTGGCTCCTGTCCAAAGCCACAGAATCCAAAGCCGAACCAGGCCCCAGGCTGCTCCTCCACCATGCCTGAGGCCAAGGACAGAGGTTGGAGTTCAACCCCCGGAGATTCTCAGAGATTCTCGAGGATTAGCCCTGTGTTGCAGCCGCGGTATCTGCAAAAGCAGGAGATAACGTTGCGCACACTGGGGGCTGAGCCCATGCACACAAATGCGGGCCTCAGCTTTACACAGTTCTAAACTGTCAGGGGACACCGGTTGGCTTCACCTCAGGCCTTGCCCCAGGACTTGAGTCTCCTCTCCAGCCCCGGATTTTACTACAGGCCATCACGGGTATCACAGCTGGGCCCCTCTTACAGCAGACATCAAAGCAAGTAATCTGACCAGTCAGAGCCAGGACAAGGCTCAGAGCCCAGATCCCACTGCTCCACTGCTCCATGAGAGCATGGGCCACGCAAGCGCTCCAGTGGCCAATTGGATTTCTTGTGTTACAAAGGGGATGGAAGGGTGCTGCTGGACCCTACTCAAAATAGCTGTTTGTAATATAAAGGCTCCAGCCCTGATATTGTTGGTTCGGGAGGCTCAGTAGTTAGAGTTAAGAAAAATGGGCACTGTACATCTTACTGGTGTTCAAAGACCACAATTTCCAGTAGACCTCATGTGGTCACTTAGTCGTTCAACAAGTCTTCACTGAGCCGTCACCCTGGGCCAGCGTGGATGCTATCTGCCCCTAAGGAGCTCACACTTAACGAGGGGCAGAATGGACCGTACGCAGTTCCGATGGCAACGCCACCGCCCCACCTGGGTGGTTCAGCTTAATTAGAAATATACAACACTTTCAACCTCTAAAGTCAGATCCTGAGTTCTCCTACAACCACATCCACTCTCAACTCGAGATATGACCTTGACCTCGGCCCTGCGCCCACCACCTTTCGGAACGTCCTGCCGCAGCACAGAAAAGTATCTCAAACCCAGCGCTCTGGACCAGAAGGACAAATTTTGAAAGACAGCGGGCAGAGCGAAGAGGCCATTGGCTGCAGCAGCCTCCTCGCGGCCAATCAATCCCGAGGGCGGCAGCATCATCCCCCGGGGCGCGGCGTCCGGTGGTCTGTGCTCACCTTCCAGCCGTCGCCTCCTCCGACCCAGCTCTATGGTTTCGGGCTGATGCCCGTGCAGCGCCAAAGCAAGCCCGTCGGTGAAACGGATCAAATCTCTGCAGGCCGCAAAGCTCCTATTAGAACCACTGAGGGTAACTACGAACACTGGGGCGCAATTACTGGTAGACACGAGACCCAAAATGGGGGGGACACAGCCACTCCACTATCCCAGCTGCCGTCTCCCTACTGCCCAAGCTCAGAACCGGAAGTGACTGTAGGTGGTGCCTCTTCCTCCGATTGGCTGGGGCTCCGTCACTTACATCCGCTGGACCAAAAAACTCCTTCCTGCACCTTAGATTCAGCAAATGGCCCGCCCCTAATGGGCATGCGCATTCCCTTCAAGCAACTTGAGATTTTTTTCCGCGAATATGTGGAGCACACCAACCTAAGTTTCGCAAGCACTGCTTGACTACAGATCACAGAGAACTTAAGACTATAAAGACAAGCGTACTGAAGGCCCGGCATGTAGAAAAATGTACCGTGAAACGATTTATTTCCATAAAACTGCAGTTTATTGATTAGCTTCCTAGGCTCACCCCCTGGTCCTCCGACAGCGAGGCGGGGTAGGACCCCTGGGAAGCCCTCTCCAGAGGTGGTCTCCAACCACCCTGCCCATCTCCTGTTTCTCCCTCCGCAGCCTTCTCTGCTCAGTGCCAGGGCACACATCTGAGTCCCACACGCTGTACCCTAGCAGGCAGGCCTACAGCAGGCGTGAGGCATGTGCACAGGTGCTAGACCCAGGCGCCCCGGGCCCAGAATGCACAGGCTGGGCAGGGCTGCACCGGGCCCTCCCAGCTCTCTGGAGTACAGAAAACACCAGTGCCTTCTAAGTGAGGCTTGAGGCCGTGCTGGCGTGCTTCGGCAGTGTGGCTGAATGTGGATCTTAACTTGGAAGAGGACATCAAAGCTGGCAGAGGGGGAGCCACTGTGCTCAGCACCCCAGCCTCAGTTAGCCAGAGCTCCTCTGTCCTCCTCAGTGCTGTCATAGCAAGCGTGCACCTGAGCCTCGGGGAAGGGAGCCCCTCACTCTGCACCCTGGTTAGGCTGGATAAGCCCGTATTCCACCGCCTTTACCAGGCAAGCAGCAGCAGCCCTGGCAACAGGCCCTTCCTTGCCCTTAGCCAGCACCGACAGGATCTCCAGCACCTCGCTCTCCATCAGGGTGCTGGCGATCTCCCTCGAGGCCTCCACCATGTTCAACACCACCACAGCACCCCGGTGCTGCAGCTCCTGGTTGGGGCTCAGAAGCAGGGCCTGCAGGATCTCCAGCCAGTGCGTGGTCTGTGAGAAACGGGAAAGGTGTGACCAACAGTGTCAGGCTTGATGCTAGTGGAGCACATTCATCCTCTAGGACGTACCCTCCCGGGGCGGGGCTTCGGGGTGCATGGGCACTAACCACTTGGGGGATGCGGCTGCACAGAGAGGGTCGTGCAGAGGTAAGCATGGCCAGGCCCCCGGCAGCTGCCCTCCGTAGCAGCTCGTCATCCTCTCCGCTGTACAGCACCAGCAGCTTTAGCCGGTCATTGCCCTCTGCTTCAAAGAGGTCCTGTACCTGTGGCCCAGGCAGGAGGGGACAGTGTCAGCTGGACCTGAAGCCAAAGCTGAGCACAGCTCCCTGTGCACTGCTGCCTGTCACAAGCTCCCGCGTTGGACGCACCTCCTTGTTCATGGCCAGGTTACACATGCATTCTGTGGCTGCCCGCCGGAGCATCTCATGTTCCTCGAACATGTAGCCCTCGATCATGGGCACAGCCTTCTCCTTCAGGATCTTCTGTCTGCGGACAGAGGTGGTGTGTCAGCACCTACACAGCCTCGGCCCCCAGAGCCCTGCAGAACAGAGCCCTCCGCAATGCCCACGTCCTTCTGCACCAGGCAGGAACTGCACTGCTCTGGTCTCCTGATCAGGCCTGGAAAAAGCACACATCTGTGCAAAATGCTCACAACCAGGAGATGGGAGACAGGGATGGTGGCAAGATCATCTGCAGGCTTTCCAACCAGTCCTTGCAATGTCTTATTTAGGTCCCCATAACCCTGCTGTGAAGGCACAGCGGTGACTGTCTTATCAGCTTGCAAGGGGAGAAAGTGGCTGGTTGGCGAGCCATGTGCCCAAAGTCCTGGCTGGGCCCACTGTGAGAGGCCAGGCACTTGTGCGTGGAATATTTTCCCATGGATTTTCTCACTTACTTGTCCTCATCACTACTCCATGAGCTAGGTATCATGATTATCTCAATCATGGAGAAACTGAGGCAGAGAAGTTAAGTAATTTGCATGAGATCACACACTGGTATTGAGTGAACCCAGGACTTGAACTGAGATTGTGTCTCCTGCCTCACATGCACAATGTGAAAGTCACTGTGAGGCTGAGAAGCCAAGGACCAGCTGTATGTGGTGGCACATGCCTGCAATCCCAGCACTCTGAGAGGCTGGGGCAGGAAGATCACAAGTTTGAGCCCAGCCTAGGTAACTGAGTGACTTTTAAGGCTGTGTTTCATAATAAAAAATAAAAAAGGACTTTGCCTGTTCCCAGTAACACACATGTGCACACCAATAACCAGGGGATACTTTTTAGCTGTAAATGCTATCAGGGAAGATCACAATCCCAGTGCCTAGAGTAAGGTGCTCACTGGAGCCTCTCGCTGATCCCAGCCAGGTTTGTTAGGGCCATGAGCGCCTCGAAGTTCTGCAGTCCTGAGCGGTCAAGATGCAGCAGGGAGACGAGGGGCCGGACCACCTCATAGATCTGCAATCCAAACGCTACCTGTCAGAGCCACTTGCCACAGCCCCCACGACCCAGTCACCCTACAGGCAGGAGTCCTGAGAGTGGCTTTCTCAGGCTGCCACTGCTTCCTGTTGGTCTCAGGGGAGGCCTGGCCAGTGGCCATCTGGGCCCAGGAAGGGGTTGCAGGAGAGGACAGGCCCAGGGAAGATGGCACGCACCCGCTCACCAGGAAAGGTCATCTCTGGGTTGGAGGTGATGGTGAGCTTGGCGAGGGCCTGGGCAGCCTTGGTCTGCCCCACCTCGGTACCTTCCAGGGCCAGCGGGATCAGTGCCTAGAGAAACAAGCCCATCAGTGCCAGGACAGACCCTGGCTGTGCCCTCAGCCTTCCCATCTCTCCAGACTGACCGCACCCCTTGGGTCTGCTCATCCTGGCCTAGCACCTGCTGCAACACCTATTCAGGGCCAGACCTGGGCTGGACACCTGGGCCATGAAGGGAAAAAAGCCAGTGAGGGGATGACCTCAGACCTACAGGGAGTGAGGGACCCTGGGGAGCCAGGCCAGCCCTACTCCCTCCTCAGGGAGATGGTCCTGCTGTTCACTAACCATGTCTTTCTGTGCCCTGCCAAGCCCGCCCTCAGGCATGGCAGCCAGTGGGTCCCAGGCCACAGGCAGGAAGCACAGCACTTACCTTGCCCCCACCCTGAGCCACCACCACGCCTCGGTCCTCCACCTCCTCCACCAGAGCCAGGAAGACCCTGCGGGGATAGAGCAGGAAGCTGAAGATGGCCACAGCACAGGCCCTGCCTGGCAGGAGCTGGGGGTGCAGCGCCCCTGGCAGCTCACCTGGAGAGCAGCTCTCGGCAGGAATTGGTCAGCACAGGGCTTTCGGTCTTTACCATGCAGGTCATGGCTGACACCACGCCAGCTGCCAGCAGCTTCTTCACCCTCACTTGTACGAAGCTAGGCTTGTCCTAATGAGGGAGGCAGCTCAGGGCCCTGGTACCACTGGACTGGAAGAGGGACCCTTCCCACCAAGGACACTGATGTTCACCAAAGGGAGATGGCCGGCTTGCAGGCAGATGCCCTGGGCCAAAGGACTCAGGAACCGGGAGGCCTGCCTTCCAGTGGTCCTCACCTTGGGATGCTGCTCAGGCACATGCTGTTTGGCATACTTGGCCAGCTCCACCATCTTGGGGTCAGGTTCCTCGTAGTCGTAGCTGTTAGTACAGTTAACCAGGGCCGAGGCCACCGCAAAGAGCACAGACCTCTCCTCAGACTGCCAAGGCAGAGGGGCATTCAGCAGGGCAAGCGGGCACAGGAAGACCAGACCCCTGGACCTCCCCAGCCCCTGGACTCAGAGAACCCCAGCCTCCATCCTCAGTCCCTCCAGAGAAGTCACCCTTCCGGACTCTGCTGATGCCCACACCCACAAAGTAGCCACCTTCCTTCCTGGGACAGGGTCCCCGGGGTGACAGTAGGAAACCAGGAGCTACCCTGCTGAGCTGGAAGAGTGCCTTTAGAGCGGCCCCATCCTCCACAAATTCTTCTTTCACATCAGCGTCAAAGGTGAGGTAAGCCAGGCCCTCCACGGCCCAGCGCCGCGTGCCTGCGTCAATCTGCTCATTGCAGAGCCACCTGGGGACACGCAGGGCAGGGGAGAGTGTCAGACTTGAGAGCACAAAGCAAATAAGCACAAAACAGGGGCTCCCTCAACACGATGGAAGCAGGTCACGTGCCAGGATCCCAGGGGTCTGGCTGGGGCTGCTGGTCATCAGAAGGAGCCCCAAGACCTGCCCTCTTGAGCAATCAGACAGGTGTGGAGCCACAACCAAGCCACACAACTCACTTCCGACACTGCTTGGCCAGTTTGAGAGTGGAACCTTCGGCGAACTGCTTCATGCTAAAGTCAGTCCCGCCAGCCGAGCCGAGCTTGCAGAGTCCCTGGGGGAGCAGACAGAACAGTTGCCTGGCTGTGGGACAGAGGCTGGAAGTGACCTCAGCCCTAGCCTAGGCCTCCCATGTGGTCTTCTGGAGATCACCACACTGACCAGCACATCCTGCCAGGCCACCCTGCAGCATTGGGCAGCACGATCACCTACTGAGTGGCCACATGACACAGGATGTCAGTGGTCACTGCAGCGTCCAGCCCTTCCCAGTCTTCACTGAGAACTGCTGTCCCTTCCTATGCTATATGAAAAAGCCCTCTGCAAGCGAAGCCAAGACACTCACAGAGAAAAGATAGAGGTTTTGGGCAGTCGGGTCCTTATGGGACACAGAGATCCAGGCCTCTGCCAGAGGAGGTCCACAGCAGCTGAGCCCAGACCACCAGCTCCCAGGGACACTGTGTGAACCCTGCAGCTGTTTTTTCTCTGTATGTGGCTCACCTGACCTGACCAGAAGCCCTGGGCTGGGAGGAAGCAGTCCCAGGCCTCTGGCCCTGGTGGGGTCCTGTAGCCCACCCATCACCTCACCACCAGCGCCCGGATCCGGATGCTGTCCTTCTCGCTACGCTTGTACAGGTCCTTCAGCAGTGAGACGCCACTGGCAGTGATGAACGAGGCCCGCTTGGCCTTGCCAGCCGCGTGGATCAGCGCCTCCACAGCCACCAGCTGCTCCTCCTCCTGCTCGGAGGCACACAGGGCGATCACGCTCTCCATGACCCCGCTTAGCTCCAAGGCCCGGTTGCCGGCATCACATGGGCCCTGCAGGAGGCAGGACACCGTCTGGATGGCCCGCAGCTTCCCAGCCAGCCCTTGGCCTTCAAACCAGCTCCTGAGGGACACAGGGTGACAGCGGTCACACCAAGGCACACATAAAGAGACTTTCCTGCTATTCCCCTCTACTGTCCAGAAATAGTTTAAAAAAGAAAAACTGCCATGGGAAACTTTGCATCTGGATGGCTGCCACCCATTTCTTTCTTTTTGCAAGGTCCTGGGGATGGGACCAAGGGCTTCACGCTGAGCTACATGCCTGTCTTGAGGCAAGGTCTTGCTAAGCTCCTGCTCCTAGGCAGCACTCCTGCTTGCAAGCCTCCTGCTTCAGCCTTCAGTCTGGTACCACACACGCGCCTGGCACCAGTTTTCTTTCCACTTCCAAGCACGCATTCCCTGGTAACACACAGGCCACTCTCCCTATCCCCGGCCGCTGGCTGCCTGTCCCAAGATCCTGCTGTTTGTCCCGTAACATATCCTCAGTCTCCCCCGACAGCTCCTTTTAGCTGAGGACTGGCACGTATCCCTCTTGGATTGGGACACATACAGTCCGTGCTTCATAATCACAGTCTGTGCTGGATGTACTGTTCGCACTCCTGGAAATTAATCTGAGCAAAGCTCCCTGCCCTGCTTACTTTGGGAACAAGGCGTGGGCCGGGCACAGCGCCTACACCTGTGCTCCCCACTCCTCAGGGGGCTGAGGCAGCGGGCCAAGGCCAACCCGGCAAAATGGCAAGACCCTGTCTCAGATGAAGAAAATAAGAAGTGGGCCTTGGACTCTGTCACACGTCCGCTAGCGCTGTCCAAGCTGCTCTCCCTGCTGTTAGCCCTTCACCGCTGTGGCTCCTACCAGTCCGCACTCCGCTGCCCTAACCCTGGTGATGGAGGGCCGGCCTTACTTGATATAACTCTCACAGAGTCGGTGGAAATTCTCTCGCTCGGCGTCACACTTCAGGTCATCGAAGAGCTTGCTGAGCAGAATGGAGGCGCTCATTCGGCTGTTGGCTGTCACTGCAAGTTCCCCGGCAGGGTCCTGCAGGGAGCCCCCCACCTGCAGGATCTTTTTCAGACCTAAAAAAGGCACCCACTTAGGACACCAGCACCTCCATCTGCAGGGAAAGGGAGGTGGCTTCCAGGAGACACATGGAAGCAGGAGCCTGCTCAGCTAGGAGACTGCAAAGGTCAGAGGTGGCAGCAAGGCACATGGGGACCTGGCCAGCCCATCCGCTACCCTGGGGAGCAGCTGTGCCACAGGGGAGATACACATGGGAGCTCTGCGTGCCAGCGCTGCAGTGACACAGTGCTCCGGGCTTTGCCACTCCTGCTTTGTAATCCTAAGGGGAAAAGGATACTCAAGCCCTGCAGAGACACCAGGATGATGGAGACGGGGTATATACAGGGACCTCACAGATATGTTCAAAGGCTTTGCTTATGTATCTTTGTGTGCAAAAGAGAAGTATGGATTGATACGAGAAGAGAATACATGTTCACCTCAACCATTAAAGACTTAGCTGTGCCTGGTGGTACAAACCTGTGATCCCAGGCCTGAGAGGCTGAGGCAGGGGGATCGTGGGTTCCAGGCCGGCCTGGTATACATAACTAAGTGCTGTTTCAAAAACCAAACTACCAGGCTTGGTGGCACATGACTGTACTCTCAACACACGGAAGGCTGAGGCAAGAGGACCACATGTTTGAGACCACCTCCAGCTACATAGCAAATTGCAGGCCAGCCTGGACTATATAGTGAGACCCTATCTCAAAAAAAAAAAAAAAAAAAAAAAGCGTAGGCCACTGTGGGCTGCCCAATGCTATATGGTATACTCCTTTTCTTTTCCTAATTTTACTTGGCTCAAATTCACTCTTCACAACCTGTTTCTTTCCATACCCTTTTTTTTTTTTTCTGGTACCTGGAATTGAACTCAGGACCTTGTGCTTGTCAGGCAGGCACTTATGCCGCTAAGCTATCTCCTCAGCCCTCTTTTCCTACTTTTGGCAAAACTTTGCCAGCATTTTAAAAAAAAAAAAGCTTTCTTTCCTTGCTGATAGCACTCTTGCAAGTGTGGTGAATGTTCCTAAACCCCAGCGAACTTTCTGGGGTTTTTTTTTGGTACTGGGGAATCAAACTCATGACCTCATGCTTGCCAGGCAGGCAGTGTGCTGCTGGGCTGTATCCCTGGCCCCCAGCAAACTTCAAGAGTGGCAAGCACCGACCCAACAAAGTGACACAGTACAAGAAAGGCAAAGATTCTCTGTATGTCCAGGGAAAGCGGCATTATGACAGGAAGCAGAGCAGCTATGGGTGACAGGCTAAGCTGATTTTCTGGAAAAAGGGCAAAACTACAAAGATCGTGCTGAGGCTTGACTGGGTTGAACCCAAATGCAGATCTAAGAGAATGCTGGCTATTAAGACATGCAATATTTTTAACTGGAAGGAAATAAAAAGACAAAGGGCCAAGCGATCCGGTTTTAACTTTCATTTTTTGTTTCTATGAAGACAATAAAATCTTGCCATGTTCACTTAAAAAAACAAACAAAAACCAAGCTGGGTGTGGTGGCACACACTTGTAATACCATCATTCAAGAGGCTGAAGCAGGAGAGTTGCTGTAAGTTCAAGGCCAACCTGAACTACATGGTGAGACCTTGTGTCTAAAAGATCAACCAACCAACCAACCAAAACTTCAGCCCCAGGAAGCTACTCCAGCCTCCATTAATCTGCTCACAGGCCTGCCCAGTGTACGTGCATTTGTACATACACATGTGCATACACAGAACCTAAGCTTAGACTCCCTGAGAGCCCTACATAGGCCACGTAAGGTCCACACTCCGTTAGTACTTTCCTTACCACTTCTGGGGACACACAGACCTCAGCCACTTAAGCAAGCTTCCATAAACTGTATCACCTACCTTGGTCAATGATCCAGAGAGTGAGGCTATTGTCGGGGTCCTTAGGAGACTTCCGGGGCACCATTTTGATCAGGAGGGTCAGGGCATTGTCTCGGCCCTGGCCAGAGACACCCACCTCAGTCAGCAGCTCTAGGAGGTTAGTGATGAGGACCTTCAGTTCCCGGCCGGGCTCTGACAACAGGACACACACAGGGTCAGTAGAGGCCTCGGTTCAAGCTCAGCAGCTCCCAAACAACAAAAGGAACACTTTTGGGCTCTACAGTAACCACCCTCTGTGACCCTTAACTCTCTCACCTAGCCAGGGTGATCCAGGGAAAGGGTCCCTGCATGCTGGGCTCTGGCCTGAGCTGCAGCCTCCCCTACGGACACCCTGGCTGCTTAGACTCAAAATCTGAGCAATGTGCAACTGCAAGTCTAGTCCCAAAAGAGCTGGCCTGGCTCCCGTCCCCTGTGACAGAAACCTCAACACAGCCCCAGGCTGGCCTCCACTCACCCACGATGATGGCGCCCTCCTTGCCTCGGAAGCCTTTCTTGACACCTTCCCTGAGGGCATCAAACATCACCTGCAGCAGGTGGCAGGCAGCCAGGGACACGGCCTGGTTTTCTACGCCCAGGATGGACACCACACGCCGAGTTCCCAGCACACTCAGGGTTGCCACTGTCTGGGGAGAGGAGCAGACAGCCTCAGGTTGGCACAGAGCAGCCACACAGACTGCTACCTGGCAGCTGGAGTGCACAACCCAAAGCAACAGCTGGCAGGAATGCTCAGTGCCCAGGAAGGAGAACATAGGCCTGTCTGACAGTACCCCAACAGGACGGTTTTTGGTGGGAAGGATTGCTGAAGACCAGTACACAACCAGAAGGCACAGGGACCGTGCCCTAGAAACAGCTACTTTGGCTCAGGTCTCCAAAGGAGATGCAGAAATCCGGCTGCAAAGCCTACGGACACCTCGTTTCTCCCCAGTTCCAGCCCTGCGGTCCAACACCACCTGGGGATATGGACATGCACACGATGTGCCTGCAAGGCCCCCACCTCCTTTCTGGGCTGGAGAATCCAGGACCACATGAAAAGTAACAGAAAGTAAACGGGTTGGCCCAGAAATACAGTCTGTACTTGGCTAAGCATTCTATACTGAGCACTTCCCACTCCACATCTAATCAGAAACTGTAGGCACCTCTCCAAGTACCCAAGGGTCAAGTTCCTGTCCTCTGAATTAAGCCACTTAGGTGAGAGCTGGGGACATGGATTTCACCATAGTGTCCCAGGAACAGAACTGTCTTTGCTAGAGACTCCAGTCTGTGCTAGACTCAGGTCACCATCTCAATGGTAAAAATGCTGTGAGGGACCTGTGACTCCATCATTAGCTGAGGAAAAGCCGGTCTCATCTAGACACAGGCCAGGGCAGGTGCCTGTCTGAGTTTCACCATGTGAACCCGGGCACCTGGCTAGCCCGTCTGGGAGCTGGCTGCAGGGAAGCAGGCCCAGGTGCTGGAGGCTGCTCTTGTCTTTCCTGGCTGTACCCTCTCCCTAACTCATGGACCTTTTTGGTGCCATTTTTCTTTCTCCTCCTCTGTCTCCTACCTGCTGCCTTAAATTCTTTCTGGAATAAGGGGAGGGGTAGAAGCACAAATGGATGGATAGGTGGGTGAGTGGATGGACAGACAGACCTCTACCTCACCTACCCGGGACTGGTGCTCAGAGCAAATGCCAACTAGCGTGCGCAAGGCTGCCAGCATGAGGTCTGTCTCTCCTGTGTCCAGCAGGCGCTGCAGGAGCTGAACTCCATTATTCCGGAAGATCTTCTCAGCTCCAGCATCCTCCCGTGCCAGCACCACCAGGTTCTGGGAAGCCTACGTCAGAGGAAGTGCACTGTGACTGTGATACTGCGCCCAGCACAGGGCACAGCATGCAGAAGCCCCAAGCTGGGACATCCGAGCTCCCACTTAGCAGCTGAGTGACAGTGGCCAAAAACCCAAGTAAACGTCAGCTTCTTTTTTTTTTTTTTTTTTTTTTTTTTGTCTTTTTCCTTTTTATTGGTACCAGGGATCGAACCCACGACTGCCTGCTTGCAACGCAGGCACTTATACCACTGAGCTAAATTCCCAGCCCTGAAACTTCAGCTTCTTATGGAGGAGAACCAACCTGCTCTTAGGATTGATGACAGGAAATGAGTCCTGGTGAACTGAGTCCCTGGCACAGACTGAAGGGCACAGCAGTGCCCAATCACCTCTGTACACCCAACTCTGGCTCAGCCCCTGGCCAGGGGCACTCTGTGAATGGGTTCCCTTTCCTGGTTCACGGCCGCAAGGCCCCAGGTCCTTAGAGGACCATGTAGGACATGTGACCCAGGCCAGGAGGTTTGAGACCCACACAGCTGAACGAGGCTGAGGATGATGGCTGCAGTGGGGGGCTCAGCCCACTGGTCCTGACCAGGGATGTACCTTCTGTTTCTTCTCAGTGCCTTTCTCGTCTGGGTCCAGCAAGATCTGGAACATCTGCTCCACCTTGGCATCTGTCGAGGACATGTATCGTACCTACAATGGGCCAGCAAGATGCAGAAGTTACCATTCCTGGTCAGAGCCAACATGTCCCTGCTTGTCCTCCCTGGCTCTCTGAAGCCTGACTCCCATCGCTGGGAAGCAGGGAGGAGGCTGGTTCAGGCCCAGAGCCATGGCACGCCGGGCAGGAACAGACTTGCTGGGAGCCATTTTCTTCTGATCTACTTCCTGCTTGGCCACTAGGACAGCACCACTGCTGCAGGCAATGCCATAAAGAAACACATACACGTGTGCCGCCACAGCACTGAACTCGTATTTATGTCTTGTAGAGATCTGTCAACATTCCCTTGGCCTCCCGCTTTGGTGGGTTTTTTTTTTTGAGACAGGGCCTCACTATGTTGCTAAGGGTGGTCTTGAACTTGTATGTAGCGAAGGCTGCCATTGAACTCATGGTGACTCCTTTGCCTCAGTTTCCAAAGTATGGGGATTACAGATGTGAACCGCCATTCCCAGCCAGAATTCTCTTAACAGTTTTAAAAACTAATCTGCATGGGCAAGATCATTCTAAACCTCTTCCCCTCCCCTCCCAGAGTCCTGGACACAGAGTCATAAATCCCAAGTGCACCACTCCTTCTTCCCTCTTTGCATCCAGGCAGACATAATTAATTGATCACAGCGTGGCCTCTGGCTAACCTCAGAAAATCTTCATCCTAACCATTCTCAACAGAGCATTCTAGTCAGCTGCTGCCACTCAAGAATTGGCAGCGGGAGGAAAGCTACTTGCTTACCCAAGGATCAACCTTTCAATAAACTGGAAGTTCATAGTTGTTCCCACTATGACAGCATTTTAACTATCATTAGCCAAATTATTTGGTTAATTCAAGCTTGGTTATAGCTCATGATGGTCCTTCAATTTATTCCCCACCCCTTTTTATTTTTGTACCAGGTATTGAACTCATGACCTTGTGCTTGCCAGGTAGGTGATTAGACTACCCCCCCGGGACCCTTTCAATTCATTGTTGTAACTCAATTTAAAAATACTGGTGGTTGGGGGCTGGGGATTTAGCTCAGTGGCATAAGCGCCTGCCTTGCAAGCAGGCAGTCGTGAGTTCGATCCCTGGTACCGATAAAAAAGAAAAAGACAAAAAAACAAATAAAAAAAAAATACTGGTGGCCAGGTATATAGCTAAGTGCCACAGTGCCTGCCTGGCAAGCACAAGGTCCTGAATTCAATCCCCCGTACCAAAGCATAAAAATAAAAATGTATCTGCTACAATACAGTGGCACAAAATTGTAACCTCTACTGTCTGAGAGGCTGAAACAGAGGATCACAAGTTTAAGGGTAGCCTGGGGAACTTAGCAAGACCCTATCTCAAATAAAAAGAGCCAGGCATATCTGTAATCTCAGCACTCTGGGAGGCTGAGAGAGGAGGATTGTAAGAGTTAATGTGGGAAATATAGTGAAATCCTCTCTCAAAAAAACAAAACAAAACAAAACAAAGGGCTGAGGATATAGCTTAGTGTGAAGGCCCTGGTTTCAATATCTAGTGCCTTTTGATATGTATGACTGATATGCCGGGCATGGTGGCTCACGCCTATAATCCCAGCACTAGGGAGGCTAAGACAGGAGGATCGTTGCAAGTATGAGACCAGCCTGGCTACAAAGTGAGCTCCAGGCCTGCCTGGACTGCATAGAGAGACCCTGTCTCACACACACAAAAAAAGATTGATATATACCTATATATTACATTAAAAAAGCAAAAACAAGATATACACCACAATGATATCTCCCAATTTAAAAAACAGACAAAACAGGGGCTGGAGATTTAGCTCAGCAGCATAAGCGCCTGCCTTGTAAAGCAGACAGTTGTGAGTTCGATCCCCGGTACCGATAAAAAGGAAAAAGACAAATCAGTCTCTTTGGAAAGAAAGCTCAATCCCATTCCTTTCCTCAAGAGTCGCAAAGTTATCATACAAATTTTAAAATACTTCTCATTTGTATTTATATGTAATTATCCAAGCACACCCACAAAAAGCAGTACTGGTTTGGATATACATCTGGAGAACATTCCGCCATAAATAACATCCCACCTACGTTTTATTGTATAGCTTGCATTTCTTTCACTCAACAAGTGTCAAAGAGCTTTCTGCGTGGATACGTGTGGACCTACCTCTTCTCATCAACTACAATCTAGACAACTCTAAGAGCATCACCCACTTTGCTATTCTATTACACAGACAAATTCCAAGTTTTCCTTTCTACAAATGAGGCTGAGATAAATATGCACACACCTACTTGTGCACATGAATGAGGATTTCTATGATAAGAAGTAAACATACTGGGCCATAGAAAACGTTCATTAAAAATGTTAATAAGGGGCTGAGGCTATAGCTCAGTGGCAGAGCACTGGCCTACCATAAGTGAGGCCCTGGGTTAATCCCCAGCAAATAAATCCATGTGTAAACACTGTAATAGACATGGAAACATCCTCTCCAGAGGAGCTGTACCAATTTACACCCGCCCCCACCAGTCATAACGTCCTTGTCCTTCCAGGTTCACTGCTGGTGTCTGCCTCAGGAAGTGTCCAAACTTTACATGTCTGCCAAACAGACCACCAGAAGACATCGTTGTTTTAATTTACTTCCCCTAACCAATGGCAAAGCTGAGTATCATCCTACACTCATCTGCCACCAGTAGCTACTTCCACAGCCCGACCCGGGTCCCTTTGCCGGTCAGTACCCCGAGCTCTCCTGAGTTCCGCATACCTTCTCCTGTATCTGCCCCCCAATGCTCCGCAGGGCCTCCTGGAAAACTTTGTTCTTGGGCTCGAGGCTCACACATCTCTGTAGGTCAAGGACAGCCTGGTCCAGGCGGCCCAGCTTCTCTAGGGCTTGACTCCGCCGGTAAAGGGCCTTCACATCGCCACCGTCCTTGTCAATGGCTGAGCACAAACAGGAGCTCCGTCAGCACCCAAGAGGCCAACGTCTCCAGGCAAGAGCAGTAGGGAAAGATCTCGAGGACCCAAGGAAGGTGGGGAGACGGAAGTGGGGCTCGGTACTCCAGTCTCACAAGGTGAGGACAGCTGCAGAAAAGGAAATGCCCGAAAAAGTGGAAAAGAAAGCAAGCAAGCTTGTCACAGGACCAAGGCAGAAGACGGAGCGGTGGTCCCAGAGTCCCTGCCCACAGCAGAAGCCCCACTCACGGCTACCCCGGGGCCCACTTTCCTACCTTTAGAAGCCTCCGTTTCTGCTTTCTCGTACTCTTCCTGTAAAAGCAAGATCAGGAGCCTGAGACAGTCACCTCCATTCCCAGGCACTAGCTGGCAGCGGAGGGATTTGTTCTTTAGTCACCCGATTGATGCCCCTCCACCCTGAGACTGAGACATTGGCAACCGAGAGTGGCCAGGGAAAGTGAGTGTCCAGCCCGGTCGGGCAAGCAGGGGGACAGCGGCTCCGGCCCTCACCAGCTTGAGGTGGCAGGCGGCCCGGTTCCGGTGCAGGACGGCCCGGTCCTGGGGCGTGGCGCCCAGATCCAGGGCCTGGGTGTAGGCCGTCAGGGCTCCCTCGTAGTCTCCGCATTTGAACAGCTCGTTGCCCTCCTTGCGCAGCTGCTCCGCCGAGCTGGCCTGTCGGAGAGTAGGGATGGGAACGTGGTGGGGTGGGGGCTCCGGGGAGCTAGGAGGGTTGGAGGGTACAAGTCCCACGGAAGCAAGGGATGGGGCCGAGGGAAGCACGGGAACGGGCAAGCAGTGTGAGGGGTGCCAGACGGGAGGCTGAGTACGCACCCCAGGGATGGTGGGCCGGGGCTCGGGGGTCCCAGGACCACTCACAGTCATCGCAGCGCTGAAACTCCGGCCCGCGCAGGCGCAGGTCTGCGGCTGGGGAGGTGCACGCTGGACGCCCCGCCCCTTGCGTCAGAAGCGGGGTCATAGGGGTGGGGCCAAGGGGCGGGGCCAAGGGGCGAGAGGCCGGGACAAGCCTAGTCTATTCTCGCCGGGACCCGCAGGGGGCGCACGGTAGAGAAAGAAGGGCGAGACGGGCGGCCGCTGCTGTTTCTTCCCCGCCGGCGGCCGCGATAGAAGTGCACAAAGTCGGCGGTCACCAGGGCCACCAGCAGCAGGCTATAGAGGCCCAGCGCCAAGAGCGACCCGGGGCCCCTGTGGTAGAAGGGAGGGAGAGTATCAGGATCCTGCAAAAGTGCAGGATCCCAGCCCTGGGCAAATGCAGACTTTCGTTCAGACATTTGCAAACAAATACAGGAGCTCAGGAATACCTTGAGCCGCCCACTTATAATGTGTGTAATCCACAGAGTATTTGATTCTCAGTGTTGACTGACACCAAGACCCACCACTGTGCCCCCAACACAGAGGCATGGGCCTCCCTGTTATCTTCCGGCTTTCATAGTCTCCTGACCACCCCTCTCCAGTACTGGAGATTGAACCCAGGGTCTTCACAGTGAGCTACATTCTCAGTCCTTTTTTATTTTTAATTCTGAGACAGGGTCTCGGCCAAGTCGCAAAGCTCCCCAGGCAAGGGTTCAATTTGTGATCTTCCTGCCTCAGCCTCCCAGAATGCGAGGAATACACGTGAGCCCGGCTACCTTCACAGTTTTTTGAATCACCATTTATGTGATTGTCGCTTTGCTCTGTCCCTCCACTAATCTGCAAGCTACAAGTCTCCTCATCCCCGAATTTGAGAACACAGCCAAAGATACTGCACTGCCCTGTCTATCTCTGCGGGGATGGTGCTCTGACCAACCCTGACTGCGGGGTTGGTGCTCTCACCTGAGGATGCGTGGGGGTGGAACAGCCGACAGGTTGACCTGGTACAGGGCTTCGAATTCAGCGCGCGTGCAGCAGGAGCTCCCTGCAGCCGGCAGATGGCAGCAGTAGGCCTCCTCCCGAGAATCGGAGAGCCGAGGACAAAAGAAACCAGTATGGTGACGGCCATCGGCATCCCGGGTGGCCTGGCACAAGTAGGGGTGGTGGACCAGTACTGAAGAGAGAGATGAGAGGGGTGGAGACGACCAGGTGTGTTGACCACATCCCACTGTACTAGATCTACCCCTCCGGAAGGGAAGGGCAGTTCCCTCCCTGTTCGTGGGGCAGACCGCACATGGGGGACGAGACTGTACCTGAATGTGAGGTGGGCTGGGCCAGGGTCCTCCAACTGAAGAGCAGCAGCAGCCCCAGGGACAGGCCTGTCAGCAAGGGTCCCAGCTTCCTCCTCTGGGAGCCCATGAGAGTCACCTGCACCTCAACCCTGGTCCTAGGAACCCCGACATCTCTCAGTCTAAATCAAGGCTGCAGACAGTAAGGAGTTAAAAATCAAAGAGGAGCTGGGGGTTTAGCTCAGTGGTGTAAGTGCCTGCCTGGCAAGCACAAGGTCCTGTGTTTGATCCCGGTACCAAAATAAATAGATAAAAATCCAAGAGGCTTCTCAGGCAGCATTAACACCAGCCCAAGGCTCCTCTACCTGAGCCTCTAACAGGCTTCTAGAGAAACAGAAGTGACTCCGTGGCTGTCATCTGCTGGAAGATGCAGGTCCCATGGCTCCCATCAGTCCAGGGTTTTCTGAGCTGAAGGGAAGAAGGCTCAGAGGACTGGAGGAGAGCATGAGGGATGAGAGAGGAGTTGAGCAATCAGCCTAAAGATCAGACAGAAGCAAACATGTTGCTATCTAACCATGCTCTAGCTTCTAGACTGCTGTGAAGTCCTGGGGATTCTGACAATTCATTTGATGCCCAAGAGACCTCAGTTCCAGCGGTGGGACTTTCCTCCCTAACCATGCAACGTGGCAACCACAAAACCCAGGTGAAAACCAAGGGAGAGGCCTCCCATTACCTTCCCATGAGCCTCAGCTCCCCTGGCTACCAAGCAGAATGCAAAAGCTGCCTGTCTGACTGGAGTACACTTAGCAACTGGCTGACTGCACCTGTCAGGTGCTATAGGGCTTTAGGGTAATAGCCCTGGCTGTAGTGACCCAACAAATCAGCTTGGCTACCCTTTCCCAACTGCCGATCACGGAGACGAGCAGTGTCAAGGGCAGCAGAGGAGTTTGTATCAGAAAGGTTCTGCTGGGAGAACAGACCCCAAAGGTTCAAGACTTGAAAAAAATCTTGAAAGACACAGCATAGCTTGGGGTTTGCATAGCTGTCAGTATGGGTAACCCTGGTGAAACCTGGTCTGGTTGATAGTGTCCCAGGCTTTGTTAGGGAGAGACAGCATCTCTTGAGGGGACAATTCAGTTCCCAGTTACTGTCACTGTCACAGTATAATTGCACCAGCTTAGAGGGGGCTGATTTCATCATGGGGTGGGTTGTGAGACGCTGGTTTTCCTAGAATCTGAGGTGACTCTAGGTTTAGATCAATGACCTGTGATCCTAGGCATCAGTCCAGGGAGTCTGAAGTGGGATGCTGCTGCAGAAGCTGGCAGTTGTATGTCCGTGCAAATCCTGAAAATTACTTTAGTTATTCTGGGTGTGGTTGGTCTTGCAGGACAGTGGGACAGGTTAGATGAATTTAGAGCCATGTATTCCTACTTTTTAGATAGGCATCCTTAAGTGTAACAGACCCACGTGCAAAGCTGAGCAGGGACCTGCCCCCAAGTTATAAGGTAATAAAGGAGACAGATATAAAAGGGAGGCAGGGGCCAGGGATACAGCTCAGTGGTACAGTGCCTGCCTGACAAGCACATGGTCCTGAGTTGGATTCCCGGCACACACACACACACACACACACACACACACACACACAGACAAAGAATATCAAAAAGGAAGGCAGAGCTGGGTGTGATGGCACAGGCCTAAATCCAGCACTCAAGAGGCTGAGGCAGGAGAATTACTGTGAGTTCAATACCAGTCTGTGTTGAATTAACATGGTGAATTCAAGGCCAGCCCGGAATACATAGTGAGACCTTATCTCAAAATAAATAAAATTTAAATAAAAATAAAATAAAGACAGAGGTACAAAGCTTCATCCTACCTTTTGTTATCTATTAGGCATTCATAGATCAGTGTTACAAAGGAAGTCCTTTGGGGGCTCTTCAGGTCTCTTACTCCTCATAGCTCATAGCTGCCATTCCTAAGGCAGGGAATTTCCCCAGAAGGCCAAGGCTACTAGCCAGCAGAGTGTTATTCCAGTGCTTACCCAAGCCAGGCAACAAGGTGCTCCCAGAACAGCTGAAAAAAAGACTCATCACCTGAGGGACCCCAGCAGGTGCCTGGGGAGTGGAGCGGGAGCCCTTACAGCGCAAGAAAGCAATGCAAAGTTTGTCCTGGCACTAAGAACAAAGACCGTTTGTGGGGAAACACCAGTGATGCCTGGGAGCCTGAATCTGAGGTAGTTAGGCAGGGATCCCAGGTTAAGACTCTTTTCCCCCAAGTCTCAGGCCCTTCTCCTGGGCCCACAGTAACAGGGCTGGCAGCTGCAGAGGTAGTTTTTATAGCACTTTGAAAGTTTTTGCTGCAGGGGCTGGGGATTTAGCTCAGCGGCATAAGTGCCTGCCTTGCAAGTGTGTGGCCGTGAGTTCGATCCCTGGAACCAATTAACAAAAAAGGGGAAAAAAAGAGGCTTTCGCTATGTAGACAACTTGGAAATTGCCTTTTCCTCCTGAGAACATTCTTTATCAGTGTAGACCCCCACAGTCCCCTGTGGCTTCCAGCCCCGAATTCAGGGGCGCACCGTGAAGCTTGTCTGATTTCTTGTTTGTTTTCTCCGTCCTCCAGGACTGTGAGCTCCCAGAGAGCCAGGTTGACCGAGGGCTGCGATATTGCAGTATCTCCACACACCATTTTTCTCTGGGCTTCGGACCTTCAGAGGGAATCAAAATTGCAGCAATCTACCCCGGCCCGGGCCTCCAGCGCGCTAGGGGGCGCTGCAGACGCCCGCATACTCCGACTCACCTGCTACAGTCCCCTGCGCCACCCGCGTGATGGGCTCGGAAGTCGCGCAGCTGTTGGAAGCTGCAGACTTCGCGGCTCGTAAGCACCGACAGCAAAGACGGAAGGATCCTGAAGGGACCCCTTACATCAACCACCCCATCGGTGGGTGCGCTGGCCCGGGAGTAATTCGTGGTGCTTGAGGGGTGGTGAGAACCGGGAAGGGAAAGCGAAGGGCACGCACGTCATTGAGCGACTCATTTGTGCCAAGCTTTGTGCCAGGCACCGATCTGCGGTGTGCCGTTTAACGACATCCCAAGAGGGTAGGCATGGTTGACTGAGGGAGAGGATAAGAGATTTACAGGCAGTAAGCGAGAGGCCAGTTCCACAGTATTGCGGCTCCCTCCGGTCTGACTTGCTACTTTGCCCCCACCAGGTGTGGCTCGGATCCTGACCCACGAGGCAGGAATCACTGACATTGTGGTGTTACAGGTAACGTTACCCCTTGGCTGCCAGGAAGCTCGGGTGGGGAGCAGGAGTCCCGGACCCCACTCAGAGGCGTCACAGGGCTGATGGGGAGCTTGTCTCCAGGCGGCTCTGCTCCATGACACCGTGGAAGACACAGACACCACCCTGGATGAAGTGGAGCTGCACTTTGGAACCCAGGTACGGCGCTTGGTGGAGGAGGTGACAGATGACAAGACTCTGCCCAAGCTGGAGAGGAAGCGGCAGCAGGTGGAGCAGGCACCACACAGCAGCCCAGGAGCCAAGTTGGTGAAGCTGGCAGACAAGTTGTACAATCTGAGGGATCTGAATCGCTGCACCCCGGCGGGTACGCTCCCCACTAGCTCTGAGGGATGGGAACGGTTGTCTCCCTTCTGCAGACGGGTTGGTCAGTTTCCCGGAGAAAGACCTGGGCATGCTTAACTCCCCAAAGAATCCTCCTAAAATGGGCTTGTTTTCCTCTCCAATAAAACATTGCAACCTTTATTTAAAAGAAAATACAACTTGTAAACTATGAGATAACTGGCAAAGCACCTTTTCAGGGTCATCATTTATTTACATCACGTTTATCACTGTTAGCAGTTGAGAGGCACAGAGTGAGAATTAAATTGGGAAAACAAAACAACTGAAAATACAATAACAAATAGCTGACAACACTGGTAGTGGGATCCAGGACTGACACAGTTAAATCTGTTATCATCTCACCGTGTCATGTGTCCTTTTAGCAATCCACATGGTGCCCAATGATCCCAACACTGCATACACCTGCAGAGCAGAACCTTTAGTATAAACATTGAGGCTGGGGAGAGGCAGTAACAGGGATCAAACTCATGACGTTGCACTTACCAGGCAAGCGCTTGAGCCACTGAGCTGAATTCCTGGCCCTTAAGCATTGAGTTTTAAGGAAGTGCAATTAGCATGTTCAAATTTATTTTTACTAAGCTAGCATAAAAGCAGGGTTTCTCCACTAAGAATCATTACAGAATCAGTAGTGTAGGCTTGGAAGGTGAACATACCACTAGGCCAACTGAAGTTTTCAGGGCAGATTGTCCCATCTGGAACTCCTCCTGGCCCTGCACCAAACCCTCCAGTGAGGCGGTAAAAGACCATGCTGCCCCTGACCCGCCCTGAGCAGGCTTCTCTCCACTCTTTCACAGGATGGTCAGAACATCGTGTCCAGGAGTACTTCGAGTGGGCAGCGCAGGTGGTGAAGGGGCTTCAGGGAACCAACCAGCGGCTGGAAGAATCTCTACAGCAACTGTTTAAGGATCGAGGGCTGACACTCTGAGCAGTTGTTGGTGCCACCAGGAGGTCTGGACTCTGATCTCACCCAGGCCACCCCAGAGTCACAGTCCAGTTCTTTGGTACCTCCTGACCACCCATCCTCTGTCCTTCCCACAGCTCAGATGTCAAAGGTGCATTTGCACTGAACACCTCCCTCCAACTAAGCTGAGCCTCGGATGTGGGGACAAGAGGTACCCCATCCATTTAGTCAGTCTTTCTGTTTCCTGTTTTGCATGGTGGGCTCTCTAGCCTCTCTGGGACTTACCTTGTATAAACACCGACTTAAAAGTCATTGTAGAAAATAAAGCATTTGGGGCAAAAGATACAATTGCCTCGGGCTTCTTTCTCTGGCCTCCTGAATGGAGGTCGGATAGGTGAGTTGCCTGTTGTCCCCCAGCAAGGTATGATGCAAATTGTGTACCTCAAGCCCTCCAAGCCTGGGTTCCTCAGCAGTGGTGCGTTGAGTAGTTTTATCAGGGTAAGATTATGTGACATTTCTTTTTTTTTTTTTGTCTTTTTCCTTTTTATCGGTACCGGGGATCGAACTCACAATTGCCTGCTTGCAAGGCAGGTGCTTATGCCGCTGAGCTAAATCCCCAGCCCGTAAGTAGTTTTATCAGGGTCAGATTGACATTTCAAGGCTGGGGATTTAGGTTACCGGCATAAACACCTGCCTAGCAAGCGCGAATTTGTGAGTTTGATCCCTGGTACAAAAAAAAAAAATAATTCAGCCTCACAAATTATATGACATTCCAGAGGGTGCCTGACCCTTGAAGGGGTCCTCAGTAGTTGTCCTACTGACAACTGGGAGGAATGTCAGGTGTATTGCAGTTTCTGGCTGGCACTGAAGAGACTCCAGCGGTCATATAAAAAGGCCTGTGGAGGACTTTAGGCCGCTAGTACCCTAAATCGCCGCAGAAACTTGTGATTGGCTGCGTCTCTGCTCTGAGACCGCGGGGAGGGTGGTTGCTAAGCAGCAGGGACTTCCGGGCAACTGTCCCGGGAGGGCCGGCTGGAGGCGGAGTCTGGGGAGGGCTCCATCTCAAGGGGTCACCTATGGTGTTTTGTGGGGGCCGCTAAGCAGTGATTGAGCCTTCTTAAACTTCATTTGAAAGCGATCGCTCAGAGGATGAAGAAATTTAGGTCAGATGGACCACGATGGAAATTTGCCCAATAGAAGGTCCCGTGGTCTGGTTCTACGAAAAAATAGGTAAAGGGGAACAAAACAGGCTGGTATTGAGAGAAAACCAGTTTCTTCTCAGATAAAAGGCTGAGCGAACCTTTTAAAGTACACCAGGTTATGGTGTCTTTTGGTTTAAAAAGACTTTTTTTAAACTTTTTTAAAAATCAGTTTCCTGGAGTCGGACATGATTTTTTTCTATTATTATTTTAAACTTCTTTACACTTAAGAAGTTGCCTCCTAGCCAGAGATTTTAGCTTAGTGGTGTTAAGCGCCTGCCTGGCAAACTCGAGGTCATGAGTTCAATCCCAGGTACAAAAATAAATAAAATAAAACAAAGATACCTCCTAGGCCAGGCATGGAGCAGGAGAATTGCCAAGTGTTTGAGACCAGCCTAAAGGCCCCAACTCAGTACTACACACTGGAGATGGATTTCAACATGAATTCTGAAGGGACACAGATACTCAACAGCATGGCATTCTTACAAGGAAACCTGTGTGTTTCCTCCTCCACTGCAGGACCTGTTATATTCAAATGCTAAGAAGTCATCACCTGTTCTACATAAGCTTCCTGATCCTAGACTGCCCTAATTCCAAAGCATTCATTTCTAATTCAATTTATTCTCTGGGAGGTCCAAAGTTGGAGCCCAAATGGTTGGTTTGTCCTGTTTGTGATCTGAATTTATTTCCCACTTTCCCTAGGTGACACTGAGGTGTGTAGTGAAGGGTCTCTGCTGTAGCTCACGATGACAACTCTTATCCTTGTGTACCTTTTTGTTATGGTCAAAGATTCCGTTCCTGGGTAAGCAGGTGAAGTTCCTATTAGAAATGCAGAACCGTGTGTGCATGTGTTTAAAGTTACATCCATGCCCTAAGCGAGCCACCCCCAGGTTCTCCTGGTCTGATCACCCTGCACTCCAGGACCCAGCTCTTATGTGATGCAGGCTTGACGGGCAGGAACAGAATTGTATGCATTTCTAGTGGCTGAAGTTGTCTGTACTGTGTCCTGGTTCCAGTTTTGTCATCCTCAGAACTGTGGCCTCAGTGCCATAGCTCCCATGATTTCGTTGCTGCTTGCCTTAAAACAGACCTATTTCCAAATTATGTGCTCACCTGAGTGCTTGTTAAAATAGAAGTTCTTTCGCCCTCACGGGTTCAAATATGGTACCCGGGATCCTTTTTCCTTCCTATGCATGAAAGCAAGATTATGCTTCTTGATCCTATCACATACCAGTCTCAGGGAAGCCATGACTCTACATGTAACTGCAACACTCAGGCTAAAGAAGCCCTCTGGAGGCATTGAGCGTGTGTGTGTGTGTGTGTGTGTGTGTGTGTGCATGTGTTTTCCTGGGGACTGACTCCAGGGCCTTGTGCATAGTAGGTAAGCACTCTAGCACTTCACTGCATCCCCAGTTCTAAAAATTTTGAGACAAGAGTCTCTTAAGGTGCCCAGGCTGCTCCTGAACTTTCAATCCTGCTGCTTCTGCCTCCTGAGTAGCTGGGATTACAGCCATGTGTTGCCATGCCTGGATGAATGTTTCACAAGCAATTCTGATGTCACTGGGCCACATTTTGAACACTGCTTAACTGATTTTAAAAAGCTAGTATATAGCATTAAATATTGGTCTTGTCAGATGAATAACTTCATTGCACATCTAAGACCTTCAAAGATAATATTCTTTATTCTGCTAATTTAAGAGTTCACACATTCTCATCTATCATTTGATTACAATAACATTTCCTCTGATTACTTAGCATCCTTTACCATATTTTTCTTCTTTTTTTAAGTACGGGAATCAAACTCGGGACCTTGCACTTGCCAGGCGCTTGTGCCACCGAGCTGTGTCCCCAGCCATAGCCTTAATTTCTGTCGCTCTTCTATGGCCCAGGCCTTACACGCAGCACTTATGGCTGACCGCCTTACTCCCTCCACTGTGAGACAGGCGGACTCCAGCTCCTGGGGCTTCAAAGACTCTGTAAGATCTGCAGGAACTCAGCTGTGTTACTGTCCTGTCTTCACTGGCCACCTGGAAGGCCCTAGTGACCCTGACATGCTGCAGCAAGCTCTTCTCCTAAATGGTACTTACTTTCTCTATGCTGGAAATGTTTCTGCCCATGTCTGGCATCTGTTTTCTAACCTTGATGCTTCCCACAGCATGAAACGTTTTCAGTATTTTTTTTTTGTAGTAAAATCTTTTATCGTTTCCCTTATATCTCTTAGGTTTCATGTTTAGAAAAGACTTTCCCACATTACAGGTATAAAAATATTTTTTCTGGAGCAATCTTGTCATTTTATTTTTTTCCCTCGAGAACTAATTTTTGTGGAAACTGAGGTAGAGTTCTAACTCTAATAGCTAGTTGCCTCAAAGTACTATTTATTAAATAATCCACTTTTTCTCCATTTAAAATCCTTTTTATCATATACAAAATTCTTCTGTTCCAGGATCTTTTCCTGGACTTCCCTCCATGTCGGCCCTTTGGTCTGTCTGATACACAGTCTGTCACAGAGTGAATCCTTGCTTGCAGGAAAGTCCTTTGGGAAACCTGCTAGGACACGTGCCTCGACCCACTCAGCACCACTCCAAACCCCTTCCGTTGCCGCTCAGAACTCTCTTGGTTTCCCCCACCTTTACTCTTCCCAATGAACTTCAGAACCAGTTGAATCTCATCTTGCCGAAATTATATTGAATTTATGGGCTGAAGTCAGAAGAACCAAGATCTTTACAGGAACGTGTAGCAGTGCATGAACTTACGGAAAGCTCTTAGTAGGTCTTCTTGATTCTCTTAGATTTTACCAGTAGGCAGCTTTATTGTTTACAAATAATGGAAGGGAATTCTCCCCTCGCCCCTCACCTGCCTCACTGCAGGGGTGGGTGTTGCCTTCACACCAGAACATAACAGCACACCCCTGAATGGTTCCTGATTCTCCCGGGACACCGTGGTGTCTCACTCATTCTGTACTAGGTTAGGATGTTTCTTCTTAGTCTTACCAAGAGTTTAAATAAGGAATAGATTATAAATGGTACCAAATATCTTTTCAGCATCTGAAGAGACTCATAAATTCTTCTCTATTGATCGAAGCTAAAATAAAGAAACATGAGCAGCCCTACTGCCTCCTAATTCAGCCTCCAGATCCTTTGTCCATGCCAGGAATGGAAAACTTTTGCCCAAGGATGGGCCTGAGACAAAGCCCCAAGGGCTGCCCATCAGGCAAGGTGCCAGAGGCCGTTCCAAGATGCCTAGGCCTGTGGGGTCTGAGAGGCTTGATTCCTTTCCTAGGAAAGGAAACATTTTAGGGCCAAAACCCCAGACAAGAAAGAGCTCTTGGGGATAGAAGATGAATTAAAGGGAAAAAGAGGGGTCAGAGTAGGGAGAAAACCCTCATCCCATGTCCCTGTCACTACCCTACCCCACAAATCAACACACAGATTCAGTGCCACTCTGAGGTAGGGTTTTAGTACCTGAAGTGTCCTAAGACCTCTGTTCATGTGCCTAGCAAGTCCTTCTGGTCACCCTGAAAGCCAGGGCACGCAGGCTCAGTAGTGTTGCCAACAGAGATGCACAGAAAGCAGTGAGGCCCTCAGGCTCTTAGGAGAAACAGGGATTCCTTCTCCTCAACCCCACTGTCAACCACGAGTGCCCTGTCTCCCGCCAGAACCACTCTCATCTTGCTCCTCACACCAAGACAGGTGGCCTCACTACCCCTAGACCAGCCCTTGCCAATAATTACCTAGGCCGATCACTACCCGCTTAGCCTCCACCTGCCCTGCACCTCCCCTCCTACATCCCATCCTGGGAAAGGGGCGGGGGCCTGGGCTGGGGCTCAGCCACACACAGCTGCAGCAGACCTGAGGCAGAGCCACCCTGACCAAGGCCCTCGTCTCCACAACACCTCGCCGTGTCTGCCCTGCCTGCCAACGGCTGGGTGTGCGGGTTGCCTCAAACACAGAAGCAACAAAGAACAGAAAGCGAGGGCAGAGCCCAGTCTGTCACAGTTTCAAGAGGCAGATCAGAATGGGATACCGGGGTGGCAGTCTCCATGGACGAACTTGTCTTCAGGCCACAAGAAGCCCTAGCCCAAACGGAGGCGAAAGGTGGCAATCTCCATGGGCTCCAGATAGAGGTCCGTGCTGTTGGAGGGTGAGGCCAGCGGGTAGAGCAGGGTCAAGGAGGTCGGCTGCAGGAACACCACATCCAGGCCATGGAAAAGGCTTCCCAGGGCTACCTGTGGGAGAGAAGGGTCAGTCAGGTGCTACTGTACCTGCTAACAAGCACTTCATCTCTGAGGACCACAAGGCACAGGGACAAGATAAGGGTGGCCACTCTTACCACACTTACTCAGTACAGTTCTTGAATTTTTTTTTTTTTTTTTTTGGTACTGGGGATTGAACTCACGACCTCACGCTTGCCATGTAGGTGCTTACACCACTGAGCTAAATCCCCGGCCCCAGTTCTTGAAATTTTAACCAGAGTAATTAGGGCAGAGAAAGAAAGGAAAAGGATACAAACAGGAAGGGAAGAGTCAAATTATCCTTGTTTGCAGATCACACCATCCTATACTTATAATACCCAAAGGCTTTTAGAGCTGATAGATGAATTCAGCAATATAGCAGGATGTGAAATTAATCAATAGCTTTAGCCAGGCAAGGTGGTGTACACCTGTAATCTTAGCACCCTGGATGGCTGAGGAAAAAGGGTTACGAGTTTAAAACCTACCTGGGCAAGTTAGTGAGACCCTGTCTCAAAGTTTTTTGTTTTTGTTTTTGTTTTTAAGTTCAGGATATAATTCAGTGCAAAGGTCTCAGGTTCAATTCCCAGTACTGGTAGAAAAAACAATAGTGTTACTATACACCAATCATGGACTAGCTGAGAAAGAAATAAGGAAAATAAGTCCATCACAATAGCTTCAAATAACTAGGGATCAGTCTAATCAAAAAATGAAAAGCCTCTGCAATGAAACTTTTAGGACACTGAGGAAAGAAACTGATGCAGACACCAGGAGATGGAAAGGTCTCCCAAGTTCATGGATTGGTAGAATTAATGTTGTCAAAATGATCGTTTTTATCGAAAGTGTTACACAAATTCAATGTGATTTCCATCAAAATGTCAATGACATTCACAGAAGTAGGAAAAACAATCTTAAAATTCATTTGGGGAAAAAAAAATTCACTTGGAAACAAAGCACCACCACACCCGGCCACTAGATTCGAAACTTTGAAATCACTATAAAAAACAGGGGAACACCTCAAGCCATAAGCCCAAGCAAAGACTTTCTGAATAGATCTCCAAAAGCACAGGAGATAATAAGAATCAACAAATAGGACTACATCAAACTAAACAGTATCTGTACACCAAGGGGAAAACTAACAGAATGGAGAGACAGCCTGCAAAAGGGAGAAAACCTCTGCCAGTTACTCTTCTGACAGGAGTAATACTGTATCTATAAATATAAATATATATAAACTAAATCAACACACACAAAAAAAGCCAAATGGGCCAATCAATAAGTGGCCAAATGAACTGAAGAAACATTTCTCAAAAGTACAAATGGCCATTAAGTACATGGGAAAAGAAATGTTTAACATCTTCAGCCGTTAGGGAAATCCAATCTCACTTTCCTGAGATTTCCTCTTACCCCGGTCAAAATGCATTCATGGAGAACACAGAAAACAGCAAGGCAGGGGCAGGGCTGGAGCGGGGAGAGAAACCCTGTGACACTGCCGGTGCGAACACAGGCAGGCGGGACAGCGTTCCGGCAGTCAGTACGCAGCTCCTCAGAACACGGAAACAGCTACCCTTTGCTCCAGCTCTGCCGCTCCCGGGCACACACCTGCCAATGAGTCAGCATACTACAGGGACACCTGTGCACCTGCGGTTTGCGCGGCATAATTCATAACAATCAAGCTATGGAACCACCCTGGGGTCCAGCAACAGATGAATGGGCAAAGCAATGTGGTGTAATATGTATAAAAAAGGACAAAATTCTGTCGTCTTCTGAGAAATAGGTGGATCTGCGGACCAAGCCAGGCTCACATCAATACGGCACATTTCCCCTAATATTCGGAATCTTAAAAAAGATGACAAGACTGCTGGGGATTTAGCTCAGCGGCATAAGTGCCTGCCTTGCAAGCAGGCAGTCGTGAGTTCGATCCCTGGTACTGATAAAAAGGAAAAAGACAAAAAAAAAAGAAAGATGACAAGAAAGAAGGGAGCTCATTATTAGCCAAGAGCTAGGAATACAGAGAAGGGCAGCGAGAGGTAAGGGAGGACAATGGGGGATGGATATACCAAATACACACACACTGCAAGCCCCCAAAAACGTGAAATGAGATTGAGAGGGGGTAAAGTGGGGTGCAGGGAATAGTAATGCCTGAAGTATGTTATGTGCAAGTACAACTCTGCCACAATGAACACCATGAATTTGTATAACTATTAAAAGGAAAAGAGTAAAGAAATAATCACCTGAAGGGCCAGAGTCCAGTGTAGTGAGGCGTGCTTGCCTGGCATGTGCACGGCTGGGTTCTGTCCCAGCACTGCAGAAAGTAACACCCGCCAGGAGCTCTGCCGCCTTACAGGAGCAAAATGCTTCACACATACTCAGCTGTGGCCAGTCTCAGGCTCAGAGACTTGCTCAGCTCCAGACCCTGCCGTGGGTCTCGGGGTAGGAACTGTCACAGTAAGTGTGAGTCTTTGAGGACAGGACCACGGTCACGTCTGCATCAGTGGTATCCGGCCCACGGCCTGGCACGTGGGTGCATTTGTCAGCGGCCACTGACACCGTGGGCAAAGCTTCCAGAGGAAGATGCAGTGGGTCTTGGCTTGGTTCAGGGTCCTAGGCCTTGGTGGAACTGCCCTGCCAGGCCTCAGTAGCTCCAAGCGTGGGCCAACTGCTTTCCCCCTTCCTTCCCGACACCCAGGAGTAACTCACTTTCTCTCTCTCTTTTTGAAACAGGGTCTCACCAAGTCTCTAAGTTGCCCAGGCTGGGTTAGAACTTGCAGGCATTTTGCCTTAGCCTCCCGCAGAGCTGGGGGTACAGGCATGTGCCACAGGTACAAGCCACTGTGCCACTGGCTTGGCACAACATGTCCTCCCCCACCCTGTCATCCAGCTCTCCCCAGCGGGCCACCTCCGGCCTCTCTGCAGAGCTCTGCCTCCCACACCTGGCCCTGCTCACCTTGCCTTGGCTTGTGGTGCAGTTGAACCCCAAGTTCTTGGCCTCGAGACCACAGTCAAAACCCTTGCGGTGTAAAATGAGCGCTGCATCTGCCGAGAGCAAGTTATCCTCCTGGGAGAGCGACAGGATGCGGGCAGTGAAGGGCAGGCTGGCACAGAGACAGGGGAGGGCGGAAATGGGCCCTGGAGGCCAAGGCTGAGCAGGGTGCTCACCTCAGCCTGGAGCGTGCGGAGGTTGAGCAGGTGGAAGTCACAGGGCAGTGAGGACGCCAGAGGATGAAAGGTTTGCAGACTGGGGCCTGGGAACAGCGTCTTGGCGACAGGCAGGGTGAACACCGGGGCATTCAGGTGCATGGAGGTCAGGTGGCTAAGGAGGGATGGGTAGCTGGTGGAGTGGCTGTCCTGGGCCTGTGGGAGGGACCAAGAGGAGGGTGAGGGCACAGCCAGGATGAAGGCGAAGGGGAGGTCAGCACAGGCCACCTCCCCTGCCAAGAGCCTTCTCCCTGGATCTGGCCCCAGACCTTGCACCTCTGAGCCTTTGTGCATGACTACTTCCCATGTCACCCAATTCAGACAGGTTGCTTTTCTCTGGTAATTATCTGTGACGTGCACATTGTCTGGTAATTATCTGTGACGCTGTCATGAGCAACACACTCATCAGTGACATGTCCCATCAGAGAGAGAGACAGACAGACAGACAGACAATGTAAGACAGACATCCGCATGAGTGGGACAGAAGGGTGGGAGATGAGCATCTGATGGAGCAAGTGCTCTAAGCTCTCTGGGGTCCCCAGGACGCTCCACATCCACAGTGCCAGTCTGGTGCCCAGGGCCCTGGGCCCTGTGACTCTGCCCTCGATGCCACACTCACAGGTTTATGAACAATGCCTCCAAAGCCCCTGCTCTCTTCTCTGATCCCTGGCCCTAGCACACCCAGGATCTCAATTTTCCTCTTCTGACCAGGCCCGGGGGCTGCTGAACCCCTGCCATCCACCACTACAAAGTCTTAGCAGCCACCCCGACTTCTGTCCACCCAAGGCTCAGCTGTCCAAACCACCAACACATCCTATTGGGGCAGCCTTTAGACTGCCTACCTGCTCTCTGCGGCTGGGCTTATTCGCAGAGGGCCGAGGCCTGAGAGCATCGCTCCTGCTCCTGCCCTTCTCTGGGCGCCCTGGGCTCTGTGGCCAGGCTTTCATGGCCACTGCAGATGGCCCAATCGCCCTAACACACTCAAGCTTAGCACCCACCACAAAACCTCCTGCATGGAAATTCATCAACCCACACTTCTAAACGGTAGCACTTGGGGTCAGTGAGGAATGAACTATGCTCAATGGGAATGAAAATCTGATTTTTTATTTCATTTTAATTCACTGGGGCAGCCCCATGTGGCTGGTGACAACCACACAAGACGGCATAGGTCTGGTCTAACCGAAGGAAGTTGCTGCCAGTTCCCATTCCACGTCTTAGAGCCTTCCACCTGGTCAAAGCCAAGCCTGGCCCACACCCCTGCCAGGACAGTGTCTGTAACCTCCACAGCTGCACCACGATCTGTTCCTCAGGATCTGGGTGTGCACGTCCATTTCTACCGCAGCCCTACTCACAGTTTCTAGAGTCAGCAGCACTAGTCAGCTCCCAGCACCGCAGGAGCTCAGTGTCTACGCGGCGGGCACAGCTGAGCCACTGACCCCTGGGCACCAAGCAGTGGGCTCCAAGTACAGTGACAGCCTGCTGGGCATTCCCGTCACCCAACCTTACCTTTTGGTCACCGCTCTTGCTGCTGGGAAAGATCAAGCCCCTAAACAAGGCTGCCAGTTTGGAGAAAAAGCCAGGCTGGTGGGGCAAAGAAAGCCATGAGATGAGCAGGGACAGGTAAAGGGCTAAAGGGCTAGGGCAGGGTGGAGGCAGCAGAGAGGGAGGTGGGAGACAACACAGGGGCACAGACGACAGAGGGAGAGGCAGAGTACCTGAGACGGTCAGCAAGACGCAGACAGCTACCTGCCACAACCCGAGTTAGCCCTGCTCTGCCTGTCCCTTCCTCAAGCAGATACCACCATCACCCCGTGACAAGTCTGCCTGGCCCCTGGGCACCGGGCCCAGGTTTACCTCACTGCCCGTGGTTCGCCGTTCAAGCAGGAGACGGAAACGGTTCCAGGTTCTCTTGTTGTCCTTCAGCCCTTGGCCCAGGCCCCGGTTATCATCCTGCATCAGCCGCCTGTCCAAGATCACCTCCAGCTGACCTGGGGGAAGGAGGAGTGAGCCCAGCCTGCCACCCCACCCCATCTCTGAGTAGACAGCTTCCGGAAGTGAATCCCCAATGCAGCCCTGAGAAAAAGCCCAGGAGGAAAACCAGGAGCTCAGGCAGTCGGGACAGTGCAGCTGGGAGGGCCGAGAGTGGTAGCCTTGTGCCCCTGTCCCTCAGTGAGGAACCCACAGGCCAGAAAGCACAGCCACGCACTGTGAGTCAGGAAGGGGGCCCTGGTCCGGGAAACCCGGCAGGGTGCCCTATCTGGACTGGTAACAAAAAACAAAGTAAGTAAGCAATCAGGGGCTAAGAGCAACACTGTGCCAGGGTGGCCAGATTCCCTCCCTGGCCTCCAGCTGTGCTCTGCATGGCAGGGGACAGCTGGGAGGCTGGTGAGCCAGACACCAGCTCTGTAGAAGTTGGCTATGACACGGACAGCCAGGCGATGGATGAGAAGAGGCTCAGAGGCCTCGGGGCTCCCTGGGGAACACAGATGGCTGACAGTCACCTCCACATGCCGCCCCTCCGCCCCAGCCCCAGTACTGGGAGTTGAACTCAGTCTCACTGAATTATACTTCAGCCCCTTTAATAAAAAAAAATTTTTTTTTCTAATTTGAGACAAGGCTTTGTTAAATTGCTCAGGTGAGGCTTAAATTTGCCTCCTGCTTCACCTTCCCGAAGTGCTACAGCTACTCCTGGTACCACCGTGCCGGGCTCCCAGCACTTTTTTTCTTTTATAATTTTAACACAGGGTCTAAGTTACTAACTTGGCCAGGTTGGGCTTGAACTCGAGGTCCTCCTGCCCCACCCTCTTGAATGCTGGGATTACAGATGTGTCTCACCATGCCTGGCTCATCTCTAGGTTTTTATTTTTTCATTTTTTGCAGTGCTAGGGATCAAACCTGAGTGTCACACATGCTAGGCAAATGCTCCGCCACTGAGCCATGTCCCCAGCCCTTTCTGTGCTTTTTTTGTGAACGTGTGTGCAGAAGGGGCTCACTGGGAAGCTGATGGATGCTGGGCGAGTTTTCCTGAACTTTGTTGTTGTTATTTTGTTTTGGAGTAAGGGTCTCGCTCGGTAGCCCAGGCTGGCCTTGAGCTCCATATATACCCCAGGCTGGTCTCAAACTTACAATCCTCCTGTCTCAGTTTCCTGTGCTGGGACCACACATGTGTACTCCCATGCCTGGTGCCTCCAGCTCTCCTGACGAGAGCCAACATCCTCTCCCACCCGGGTGCTAGGTCCTCCCTCACCTCTGCTCCCTCACTCTGATTCCTGTGCTTTACCACAGGAAGCCCCAACACGGAAATGGATCCCTTCTATGGTAACAACCCTTTCCTAACACACCGTGCCACAGAAGGGCGGGGGCTCTGGGGTACAGCTCGGAGTCACGAGGCAGATGGGCCCGCTGCTCCCTGCAGAGGGCAGCAGGGCCCAACTCCTCCTCAAGTCCCTACCCCACCCCCCAGTCCTAGAGGCACTGGAGCTCAGCCTGCACAAAGGCTCTGTCCCACAGAGGGGACGCCGAGGGCCTCAGAGGCCACCAGGTCCAAATCCCATCTTGCCCTGAGGCTCGGGGAGCCACCCACAGCTTGCCCAACTGGCTGGCTCTGTCTCCAGATCAACATTTCTGACACTCTACTTTTTGGATGGGCTTTAGCATCTTGCTATATATTCCAGGCTGGCCTTAAACTCACTACGAGGCCCGGACTGGACTCACATTTGCAGTGTTCTTCCTGCCTTTGTCTCTATCTCCTCAGCTTCTCAAATGATGGAATTATAGGTGTACACTGATAAGCCTGGTTTGGAGACATTCTTAAGAATTAAACCAAGGGCTGGGGATTTAGCTCAGCGGCATAAGCGCCTGCCTTGCAAGCAGGCAGTTGTGAGTTCGATCCCTGGTACCAATAAAAATGAAAAAGACCAAAAAAAAGAATTAAACCAAAAGGGCCTGGGGGTTTAACTCAGCAGGGTAAGTTTCAAGTTCAATCCCTGGTACCAAAAGAAAAAAAAAGAGAATAAAAAAAAGAATTAAACCAAACTGGGTATGGTGGTACATGTGTATTATCCCAGCACTCAGCAGGCTGAGGCAGGAGGATGGTTGTAAATTGGAGGACAACTTGGGATACAAATCACTATGTATCAAAACCAGCCTGTATAGACCAAAAAAAAAAAAAAAAAAAAAACTTAAAAAGGGGGCTGGGGATTTAGCTCAGCGACATAAGTGCCTGCCTTGCAAGCTTGTGGTCGTGAGTTCAATCCCTGGTACCAATAAAAATGAAAAAGACAAAACAAAACAAAAAAAAATCAGCCTGTATTGTATATTGAGTCCTTGAGTCAAAAAAGTCAAAATACATCATGTATGAGTCCAAATTCCTTATGATGAATATTATCATCATGTATATCTAAATGTATCAATAAACTTAAAAAAAAAAAAAAAAAGGAACCAGCAGGCCATGGTGGTATGTACGTTAATTCCAGCACCCTGGGTCATAAGTTCAAGTCCACCCAGGGTAATTTAGAAACTTACAGTGATGCTGTCTCAAAATAAAATTTGAAAAAGGCTGGGGATGTAATTCAGTGGGAAGGCCCTGGGTTCAAATCCAGTACTGGGGATTAAAAAAAAAAAAGAAGAAAGAACGTCATCCTCTCTTTTTTCTCTTTTTGTAAGTATTTCACTAAAATATTGAGCATGAGTGTCCCTACAGGCACCCCTGCCAGAAGGGTCACACACCTCAGCAAGTAGTTTCCATTTAGTACCTGGTGCCTCTTGAGGGATCCCACGGGACCCCCACCACCCACTGCCTGTGCCAGGGTGACGTGGAGCCTGCCGCCCCGTGTCCAGGGAGACTGGCAGGAGCTGTGGCTGCTCCCTCATCCCTTCTCCAACATGGAGGTGACTGACAATGACAGGGAAGAAGCTAGGGGAGGAGGCCATGGCAGGGGACAGGCCTCCATGGCGGGTGGCTGCTTCTGGTGTGAACCCTCGTGGCCTCCTGCTCCCCGCTCACCCTTGCTGAGGCTGGAGACACCCAAGGCTTGGGCCGTGTGCAGCGTGAGGCGCCTCTGTGCATCCTGGATGTAGGCCATGACCGGCATGGGGTAGAAGTTGGCCTGCAGGGGCAGCTTCTTCAGATACCGCCGGCGCTGCACCTGTTGGGAGGCCCAGCCAGTCAAGGGCCTCTGTGGACCGTCTGGGCCCTCAGAGTTCCTGATTACACACGCCACATTCATGACAGCCACCAACACAGTCCCCCTTCTGCCCTGGGGAGCCAGATGTCACCTGAAAGCCATTGAGGTCTGTGAAGAAAGTGCCCTGGCTGTCAATGTCTGTGTGGATGCGCAGGGCCAGCTCCTTGTTGACATAGTCCCGGATGTCCACCAGGAATGACACGTCCAGAGACAGCCCCTCCACTCCTGGGCACAGGGACACGGGAGAAACACAGAGAAAGACAGAGGAGCACAGGTTGGAAGCTACGCTGGGGACACTCTGCCCAACCTCCTGGGAGAGTCCCAGGGACGGTGTCTCTGTGACTTTATCCCAAGACACTAAGCATCCTGACTCAAAAGCTCCATCTGTTGGGAACAGATGTGTGAACACGGAAGGTGTGCAGAGGGCACACATCACAGACCGAGGCCCACATCTCCCCCACCACCTCACCTTCCAGGTTGTACAGTCGGACCACCTGATGAACGTGCTCGTAGCAGGCGACCACCTCTGAGAAGAAAGGGCCCTCAGTGACACGCAGCACGGGTGGGTTCTTCGGGACGTAGGGCTTAGGAAAGAGGAGGCAGCCACTGAGACGGAGGCATAGACAGCTGAGCAGTTAGCAGCCTGAGGCTGGTCAGGAGATGTTCTCATCCCAGGGGACTCTGCCCACACCTTGGGCCCCACTGTGACCACCACCTGCGCACCGACCTCCCTCCCGGGGTAGCAGACAAGACCCCAGCAGGGAGCAGTCACCATGGCCCTCTGCAAGCTCTGTTATGGACACCTCCCCGGGCCTGCCAGGTACCTTGGCCTGGTCATCAGGCAGGAAGAGGTAGGCACCGCTCTTGTCTTTGGACGCGCGCGTGCCATAGACGAGGAGCTCCATGTCTATTCGCTGTTCCTGGTCCTCGTCCATCCTTTGGACGCTCTGTGAAAAACTAGAGCTTTAGGCCTGGCCTGGCCTGGGGCTACAGCATGCAGCTCAGGCTCCCTGGAGGCCCTGTGTTAAGGGTTCACTGTCTGGGAGTGCTGCAGGGAGGAGGTGGTAGCTAATAGGCAGGGCCCAAAGGAGATTTGGGGTCATCAGAGTGCCCCCTCTCCTGTCTCCTCTGTCCTACCCACAAAGGGAAAGCTCTGCTCTGCCACAGGCTCCCACCATGATGCGCGGCTCCTACAGGTAGGTCCACTGGGCCAGGGGCCAAAACCCCTGAAATCGTGGCTAACCCGACACTGTGTTCTTTATAAGTTGATGAACTCGGGTATCTATTACTGTAACAGCCTAACGCGCCCAGCTTTCCCAGATTGCTGGCTCAGCATTGAGACAGCCCATGCCCGGTCACCATCAGTCACTGGAGTGGAGTGGGCACAGCCCTACCAGCACGTACATTCTCTTCCACTCGTGACCCTGCACAGCACCCCTGGCCCTTTACCTTGAGGAGCCCGGTAAGGCCTGAGAACCAGACCTGCATGTAGCGGTTACTGAGGACAAAATCACTGCCACCCGAGTCGATGAGACGAATGGGGAAGGCTTCATGTCTGCTGACCGACAGCCTCTGTCCATGCAGGTAGATGCGCACGGAGGAGGAGAGTGTGCGGTGTGTGTCCAGGCCCTGCTGCACCTGCAGCACACTCAGGCCCAGGGCAGGCAGGCGGAGAGGCACAGACACCTGTGGGCACAGGGGTGAGGACACAGGCTGGGCCACGCATCCTGGGATCCCAGTCTCTGTTTCCTAACAGAGAGCCTGGGCATGTCCCACATCCACCAGAACCTCTGTCCTCTCCTGAGTGTCCCCTCTTGTTGGTCAGGTTTTCTCAGTCTCAAATGACATTTGACAAACTATGAAGTAGCACTGAGCAGGGTGGAACACCTGTAAACCCAGCACTCTGGGAGGCTGAGGCAGGACTAGAACTGTGAACCCTGCCTGCCTGGGCAATTTAGCAAGACTCTGTGTCAAAATAAAAGTGAGTCGGGGGGCTGAGGATTTAGCTCAGCGGCATAAGCACCTGCCTTGCAAGCAGGCGGTCGTGAGTTCGATCCCCAGTACTGATAAAAATGAAAAAGAAAAAAAAAAGTGAGTCTAGAGAGGTAGCTCAGTCATGGGTTTAATCTCCTTGTGCTAAACAAAACAAAACAAAACAAACCCTACAGAGTGGTACCACATGAGGCTTCTGACAAATACTCCTTGTTGGTAGTAGGAGACTGAGGAAGCAAAATCTCCTGAACCTAGGAGTTGGAGGCCAGCCTGGGCAATGTATAGAGAGACCATGTCTCAAATAATTCAGTGAATAAATACTTACAGAATGAATGGACAGTGGGGCACTGTAACTCATACTTCTATTATTATTATTATTATTATTATTATTATTATTATTATTCTCTTCCTTTTAAAGAGGCTCAATGCCCAAGAGTGTAGCCCCTGTCCCCAAGATGCTCACCGCCAACCTGGACAGTAGGTGGGGCCACAGCAGGGTGATGGAAGTGAATGATGGGGCAGAGGGAGGACCTGGGAGAGGCCACCACAGACACAGCTCCGCCTCACCTGGTAGACATTGGGGACCATGGTGGTGGCTGAGCTCCAGTGGGCACTGATCTGCACGGCCAGGGGCTGGCCATCCTCCGACAGGACACGCACAAGGGGCGAACTGACCAGCAGGGACACCACACTGAGCCGCTCCTGCTCCAGTGGGTTGAAGATCACCACAAACCTGGGGGGGAGAGGTGACAGGGCAGGACCAGTGGGCAGGACAGGGCCTGCATGGGGGATGGGTGCAGAGTGAGGAGGGGTCTGTGGGCCTCGGGGCACCTGGCCTAGCGTGGCTCACCTTGGCGAGGCATCCAGCTGGATCACTGTGCGTTCCGGCAGGGCATCATGACTGGAGCGGGTGTCATCCTGGAGCAAAGCAGGCGGAGGGAGGAGGCATCAGGCACCAGGCCTTCTCCCCACCTGACCAGAGAAAGGGAGGACCCAGCAGACTCAGCGGGGCTCACCACTTGGAGGAAGGGTGTCCCAGGCTCAAAGTGGTAGGTCCCCTTGTCCCTGAGCACTAGGTAGTGGGCCGCATTGATGATGACCTGCTTCAAGCTGACAAGAGAGCGCAGAAGCCTGCACAGACAGCACAGGGAGCCAGAGATGACCACAGGGCTGGCCCTCCACAGCTGGCCCACTGCCCACCATCTGTGGGTGCAGGGAATGCTGTAGAGTTTTGGGGGAAGGAGAAGGCGCCCACCTGACCCCGTAGTCCATCACTACGACCTCCTTGGCAGTGCCGGTGATGGCATCGTGGTGCTGGAAGAGCCCCAGAGTGCGTCGGGCCTCCGTCAGGAGAGTGAAGTCGGACAGTGGGTACCGGGCAGCCAGGCCGGAGTGACGGGCGTGTGCCACCGCCAAGCTGTACAGCATCTCTGCCCCACTGCAGAGAGAGGGGCCACTGCCTGCCACCTGCCCGGCATGAAAGGCCAGTCCCCATCTCCTTCCTGTCACTCCTCTGCCACCCTGGCCTCCTGCAGGCCCAGCTGGCCTTCAACCCCAAAAGCTGACTCCCCGAAGCCCATGATGGGCATCTCACCGCAGATGGACTTCCAGGACTCGATCCAAGCTCTTGTAGAACGGCCGGGAGGTGTAGTACCCTGTCCAGTAGTGGTCCTCACGGTCCGCGTAGGAGAAGAAATCCCCACTCAGCACTGGAAACCCTGGGGGCCGGGCCCCCGGCTCCACCCCTGTCCTCTTGTACAGAGCATCAAAATAGTCTGACAGGGTGCCAAACTGGGCCTGTGGGGACCCCCAAACCAGCTCCCATCAGTTGCAGGGCCTCCTGGGAATTAAGGCCACCAGTGCTGCAGCAGCTGGAGTGGGGGTAGGGGTGGTAACTTTGGCTCATCTGTCTGTCCTCACAGAAGATAAATCCTGAGAGGTAACAAACCCCTGCTGGGAGCCAGCTGCGGGGAGCAGGGGTCCCCCCAGGAAGACCCCAGGCTGCAGCTCTAGGAGCCCCGACCCACCAGCCAGCCACCCACCTGCACATGGAGGTCAGGCTTGCTGTTGAGGAAGTCGAATATCCGCTGGTAGCTGAAGAACTGGGCATCCCACTCCTGAGGTTTGTCATATCGGAAGTCATCGCCCAGTGGCACCAGCAGGACATTGCTGCGAAACAGCCGAGATTTCTTCCGGTACTGGTCCAGAAGCAGGGCCGCCCTGGGGGGAACAGGATGTAGGCCTTGTTGGAAGCCAGAGGGTTACGAGATCAAGGAGCAGGGCCACCCAGAGCAAGCATCAGGCCTCTGTGGAGCTGGCTGGCCTCCAGGGACACAGCACAGAGTAGGAACGGGTACCTAGGACCCAGTGTTCTCTGGACAATTCCTCTTTCTGCTGAGCTGCAATCCCCAGACCCTGCATCTGCATTCCTTGCCACAATTATTCTCCAGATACAACAAAGATGCCTGAACTTTCCCTTCCTATAAACTGGCCCCTACAGCCAGTTTACAATGTGTTTTTCCAGCCAGTGCTCTGAGCCAGGGGCTCTGAACTGCATAAAGACAGGAGGGTGGAGGGTGGTGTACGGAACCAGACCTCCCTGGACCAACCTCTGCTCCACTGTCCACAAGGTGTGCAGCCCAAGGTTACCAGCCACCACACTCATAGTCAATTACTGTGCTTTCTGAGTATGTTGATCGGCACAGTATCTTCACCCTGAACCTCCTGTTCTGCTCTCTGAAGCCAAGAGTGGAGCCTTTATACCTAAAAAATCTCCTCTGGTTTGGGGGATCCCAGCTCTGAAGCTACGGTGAATGAAGGCACACTGCACTGCAGTTAGAGAGCCTAGGCTCAGCTAGGATGGTGGTACACGCCTATTGTAATCCCAGGAGGTTGAGGCAAGATGACCTCAAGTTTGAGTGAGGTCTGGGTAAATTAGCAACTTAGCAAGATATTGTCTCCTTATATATTTTATATATAAAATAAAATGAAAAGGCTGATGCTGTAGGTAAGTGCAAAAGCCCTGGGTTCACCCAACCATACCTGCACCTCCTAACACCCAAAACAGAACCCAGACTCTGGAGTTAGATTATGCCAAAGCCAGCTCCACATAGCTGGGTGACCTCAGGCAACCTCTCTGGGTTTCTTTCTAGTAAAATGAGAATAATATCAGATAACATTAGTATCTTTACTAGTATCATTAATCCTCACAATGTTATGAGAATTAAAATGAATGAAAGCATTTATATCTAAGCACTTATAGTGGTGCCTGACACATGATAGGATTATACATAGACATCTGGGTTTTTTAATCCATATGCTGGGTAAAACCAATACAAATTTAAAACTTTATAGCACAACTTAAACGTTCCTTCCTGTTTTTATTATTCACTATTATTATCTGCATTGCTGGGGATAGAACTCAGGGCCTCATACATGCTAAACAAGTGCCCTACCACTGAGCTACCACTGCAGATCTTCCTGATCTCCTGTTTTTAGATCAACCTATTAAATGTCCTTTGATGGGTATTGTGGTTTGGGCACTAGTCTACTACTACTGTGCTGGTTCGACTTGTCTTCAGATCCCTCAAAGGAAACCTGCCCCTGATCTATCAGCCCTGGGAGCCTCTCAGACCAGGGAGCCATGTCCTCCCCCTGGGCTGCTCTCTGAGAGCCCGGCCAGCCTCAGAGACTGCGGCCGCTGCTGGGAGAGTCATGCTTGCTTAACAGCCAGAGTTCTTCCTGCAATCAGTGTGCAGATTTCTAGAAACAAAAGACCACTTTCTTTCCCTTCTGGTCACATGAAAACCAGTTCAACTTGTTACATTCTTAAGGTTTTGGCTAAATCGCTGGTTAGGTCACAGATAATCAGCACTTTCAAGGACAGCGGGGCGATTTTAGCCACATGGACATGGCTATTCTCTCATCTCTGCTGTAACTATTCTCTCAAAGGGGACAGGGAGGCTGGAGGCCCTATGAGGGACTGAATGGCCACGTGAATGGGCTGTGGTCCACTGCACAGGATCCTGCTGACTTCTGGCCAAGTCAGAATACCTGAGCCAAAGAAAGGCACATTAGCCTGAGGTTTGCAAGAAACTGTACCAATTTACAGGTCATTTGCCTCTGATCACTCAAGTGGCTCTGATATGGGAAAGCATATCCGCTGGGGACAGTAAGAGCTTTCTGGGAAAGGTGGCTCCTGAGTGCCATGCCAGTTTTCCAGGGAGACTTGCAAGGAGCTGAACTTGCACCTGAGCCCACCCTGTTTTTCAGCTATGTCTGGCATCACATAGCTCCCCAGCCTCCTGGCTCCTCTATAGAGTGAAAAATCAACACCATGCCCAGGCCAGGGCTGGAGGCCAATGCCTACCTCTCTGCCACGTTGGCCTCTGTGATGGCCCGGGGTGGCACCTTCCAAGGGCAGTTGATGCGCCCACCAGGCAGCCGTTTGAAATCAAACTGGCAGCAGATTTTGGGGTCAGGGCCACAGGTATGGGGGACATCATAGCTGTAGAAGGGCATCATGTGGCAGAAGATGTCTGTGCTGGAGTCTGAGTCTGCAGAAGACACAGCATGTGGTCATCCATCAGCGGGCAGCCTCAGGCGCGGTGCACAGGGACTTCAAGAGGGCACAGATCTAAAGGCAGCCCTGACAGACAGCGAAACTCTAGTGGGACTCAGGCTATGGGACTTGCAGGCAGGGGACAGACACAGGGGCCTAAAGGGCACATAGGGAGCCCCACAGAGGTGAGAGGTCAGCACGACCGTCCCCTCCCCTGAAGGACAGATCACTCTGGCAGAGAGACCTGAGAAACTGTGGGCTCATATTGCCCACCAGTCTGCTCTTCCCAGTGAAGGCTGCACTGCCCAGAACCCGCTGCCCTACCTGGCCTTACCCCATGTTTGCCTCCACATGAACTCCAGGCTATGGGTGGCAGCAAAGTGCTTCTTGATGGCATAGTGCACCCTCTGAATCAGCATGCTGGTCAGGTTGGCACGGCGCAGCAGGTACGGCATGGTGGAGCTGTGTCCAAAGGGGTCCACTGCCCAGCCAGAGCGTGGAGTCACACCTGGACATGGGATTACAGAGACCCTGAATGTCTCAGAGTCACAGGGCCTAACCTCGGCCTTGCCCATCTCTTACAACTCCAGCTCATGCCCTGGCAGAGACTGGAAGATGCCACCACCTCAGGCCCGCATTTTGGCAGAGACTGGAAGGTGCCACCACCTCAGGCCCGCATTTTGGCAGAGACTGGAAGGTGCCACCACCTCAGGCCCACATTAGCCCAGAAAGGAACCGCCCCCAGCCCCTGGTCCCTGTGCCTTACTACCCCTTGTCACCATAACCCAGGCCCAGCTCCAGGGTAACCCCACTGGTGTCCCCACCCGCAGGGTGTCTACCTGGACATACCGAGGTTTCTCTCCAGCCACTGGTGTCCCTCAATGAGCTGGTCAATCAGCGCGAAGTAGTGGGAGTTGGCCTCATCTGGCATCACCCAGCCTCCCGTTGCGATCTCCAGCTGCCCATTTCCCACCAGCCTAAGGAGGAAGCCACATTCAGGATAGGGAGGGGACCCATGTCCAGGCCTGCCAACCAGATGACGCTGGCTGGGCTCATGGGCAGTCCACCTGAACCTGGGACCAAGAGCACAAATACTGGCCCTGCTTCCCTGCCAGCCCACCCCATGTCAGCTGGAGTTTACATATCACAGGACCATGTCTGTGTTCCCAGGGGGCAGCCCCGTGCTCTCTCTCCACGGACGCTTCAGCAACTGGTATCTCTGACACTAACTGTCACCCTCGTCTCTGCTGTAGCTGTCGTGCCAGCGCCATAGCATATGGTAAGATCTGCCCTCCCTGCCCAGACTTGTATGACAGTACCAGACCTTTCCCACTGCCACTAACCTTCGGACTGCCGCCTTCTTTTGGGCACTGATGTTGTCCCACCACTTGGCAAAGAAGGAGACTTCTGCCCAGAGGAAGCGCCAGCGGGAGTCCTCCTGGAGCTTGATCACCATGCTGTTGAGGATGTGCTGTGTCTGCTCTGTGTAGTACTTGTCGAAGGTCTTGATCCAGCCTGGGGGGCCAAAATGGGGGCCCCTGAGGACGCCACCTCCTCCTCCAACCACCCATTTCTCCCCCAGCTCCTGGTACCCCTGCCGTGGGCTCACCTGGGTCATTGTGAGAGTGTGGCACCACGAACACCTGCAGGTCCTCGGCGTCCCAGTCATGTGGGCTGTAGGAGATGTCAAAGCCCTGTCTCCACACACCACCCTCCACGTTGTCGAAGGGCAACTCCTCCGACACTGTCAGCATCTGCAGGCAAGTAGGCAGCTCAGTGCCTGCCTGTGCCCACTGCAGGCCGCCACCACCACCTACACTTACCAGAAGCTCTGGCTTCTGGCCCCGGCCTCCCAAAGCAAACTGGCAGTCCTGGGGGGACACGGAAAAGAAGCTAGGCCTGGGTTCTGGGGGCACCACCCAGGAGCCATTGGCTGTGTGGTAGGGGAGCAGGGCGGGTAGGCTGTCCGCATTGGCTGTCAGCTCTAGCACCGAATCCTTGATGTGGCTGATGATCTCATGGTTCTCCTCCAGCAGCTGCTCCAGTTGCTCAATGCGGTTCTGCAGCACAGAAATTTGGCTCTGCCAAAAAACCAGAATGCACTCACCTACAGCTCCTTATGCCCCAGCCACCTGCCTAGGAACCACCTGAGGCCTGGCTGTGAGCCCTCCCCCTCCACGGAAACCAGACCACAGGCCTCCAGGGATGGTAAGTCCCATGCACATCACTACTGAGGACTGGATCCACCTGGAAGCCTGAGCATTCTCTAGTTCACAGATGGCAAAGATTTCAGGTCACATACAGTGATCGGTGCTGCCAGTCTGGAGCACAGTGCCCAGACAGATCCATCACATCAGGGCTTAATGGGAGAAAATGCTGCAATCAATTAGCAATGTGCTAAGAATTCCAGGGCACAAAGTAGCAACATACACTGCCATTTTTTTCCTCCGTCTTTCTCTTTCTCATTTTTTTTTTTTTTTTTTTTCCCTACTTGGGCTGGGATGTAGTTCAGTGGTAGAGCATTTCTTAGCACTTAGCATGGACAAGGCCCTGAGTCTGATCCCTGGAACCATAGAAGGAAGGAAGGGAAGAATGAAGAGCTAAAAACCTGCCTAGGCTGACATGACTCTCTGTCTGGGTGACAATCCAAGCCCAGGTGACTTGTAGACACAGGGATCAACAGCCAGGCAGGACTCACCCGGGGGAAGTTCCCACCACTCTGGTGTCGGGCAGGATCATGCTGCACTCGGTCCAGCATAAGGTAAAGGGAGAAGACAGCCACACAGAAGATGGCAGCCCCACACACGGTCACCTGCTTCTTCAGTTTCATGCTGGCCTCTGAGTGCACCTGGCAGAAGAGATGCCATCTGTAGCTTTGGCATGCAAATCCCTTTGGGGTCTTTCTACCACATGCCCCAGTGAGTTCCCAGGCATTACTAAGGAATGCCTATTTCCAGCTCCAGCAAAGACAAGCTTTCTAAGCACCAAATCCCCACCACCAGCACCACAAGTTGTGGACTGAGACCCAATCATGATTTCCTTCTTTTCATTAAGACTCTAAAAGAACAATTAAGTAGCACATCTAGGACTGGTCCTGCCTGGACCTGGGAGCAGCTCTGCCACTGAGGTGGAGAAATGTGCTCCCTCAGCTAAAATGTAAGCTAAATACATGAGTTTGATCCTCGGTACCAATAACAAACAAACAAAAAAAAAAGAATATTTTGAAATTCAAGAGGTCGTTGAAAAAAAAAAAAGAAAATGTAAGCTAAATGGGTCCAGGGTGAGAGTCCTAACCTCCTGAGTACAACCATCTTCCCTGGGGGTCTGGCTCCTGGTACCTGTCCAGGCTTCTGGGCCATGTGCTTCTTCAGATGAATAAACTGGTCTCTATTTTGTTTAATTCAAAGTACAATCCTGGCACTCTGGGAGGCTGAGGTATGAGGACCACAAATGCAAGGCAAGCCTATCTTAAAGATTTCTGTCTCAAAATAAAAATACAAAGGACTGGAGATCTAGCACAGTGCAACAGCCCTCGGTTCAACTCTCAATGCTGCAAAATAAAACAAAGATACAGCGAGAGGCAGAAGAGACATGAAGGTCTCTCTCTCCCCATGCACTGGGCTCGGTCTCAGCAGAAATTGCCTGGCACAGGTTCTGTCTCGGTAAGAACACGGAATACATTTCTAAAAATGAAGAAAGGAAGAGAATGAGGGAGGGAAGGAGGGGAGGACAAAAGGAAAGGAAGGAAAAAAGGAAAAGGGGGATGTTGGGGTGCACCTCAGTGGCAGCGCTCACCTAGCATGCGAGGTCCCGGCGGTAGCGGAAAAAGAAAAGACAAGCTCGGATTCCGCCACACAGCCAGGCCTAGTTCTCCCCTGAGCACTGATTGCTGCAGTGCAAAACTTTGAGCCGCGACCGGCAGCGACCGGGGTCCACCAGCCGGGGCGAGGCCTGCGGCCGCTCCGCCGCCGCCTCCGCGTCCTGCCCTACTTTGCGCTATCAGATTCCGCTCCGCAGCTTCCGAGAAGTATTTTTAGCTCTCGCGGCCGGGTCCAGGCGGGGGCTGGTGGGGCGGCACCTGCCTGGCTCTGTGACCACCGTCCCCAGTACCGTGGCGCCGCCCGGGCCTCACATCGCGGCCCGGCCCGCACCGCGCGTCCGCAGCAGCGCGCGGGGCGGGGACCGCGCGGGGACAGGGACAGGCACAGCCCGCCGCGCCCCGCCCCGCCCCGCCGCCGCCTCCGCTCCCGCGCCCCCGGCCCGGCCAGGCCCGGCCCGGCGCCGCCGTCGGAGCCCTGGACCCGGAGCCGCCGGTGGCCGCACTGCGCATGTGCAGCCCCGCGCAGAGGCGCGCAACTTTTATTTTTTCTGAGTGTTCCTAGAGTGAATGCATTGTCATAGGAGCAGACACGCTTCTCCTCCCCGCCACTAGCCCCGCGGAGAGCGAGGTGCGCCCTCTGCTGCCGCCCCCATGGGCAGGCGACCCGGGTGTCCCGCACTTGGCTCTTCGGGCAAAGGGTCTTCTGTGGGTTGGGGTGCTGGTCTGTCGCACACAATTGCGAGTGTCTCTTTCCTGCCACCGAATGGTTGTGCATAATTTTAAAGCACCCTAAAACATGCTTCAATGGACATCTCTAGAAAGTCCGCGTGTGAGTGCGCGCGAGCGGTGCCAGGGATTGAACACAGGGCCATCACACTGAGCTACATCCCAGTCCTTTATTTTTCAAGACAGGATCTTGCTAAATTGTTGCATTCCCCAGGCTGGACTTGAATTTGCAATCTTCTATCCACCGCTTCCCATAGTGCTGGCGCTACAGGCGTGTGCCACCACGCCCAACTTTTCTTCTCCTGGCTGCACCTGATAGGAGCTTCCTCCACCTCCCCTCCTCCCCTAACCCTACAGGCGGTTGGAATGTGAGAGGGGAGCCTGCAGCAATGGCACTAGTGCCCCCTGGAGAAGGACTGGGGGGCTCCCTTGTCCTTTCCACCTTGTGAGAGTACAGCTAGAAGGCGCCATCTACCAGCCGCACGCAGAATCAGCTCATGTCTGGGTACTGTATTTCTCAGGCTCCTGAACTGTGAAAAATAAATTTCTACTGCTTATAAACTATTCTATTGCCTTAGGAAAAATTCATAGCACTGAGGTTTCCTAGGCAAAACACAAGCCCTGATGTGACTGGTGGGGGAATTGATTTTTTGTGATTCCCCAAAAGGACTGTACCAAGGATTTATGCAGTCAAAACCAATTGTTGGGCCAGGGATGTAGCTCAGCAGTACAGTGCCTACCTGGCAAACATGAGGCCCTGAGTTCGATTCCTGGTACCAAAAAAGGAAATAATGTTTTTTTTTTAAAAAAAAAAAAAAAAGACCAAAACCCGACTGCTAAATATCGCTTAAATAGTTTTCAATTGTTTAACCAGATACAAAGCAACATCTCATTCTTTTAACTTCCATTTCTTTTATCACCAGCAGTAACATTTTTTTCAGGATTATATTCTAACTAGAATGCCAGATGCTTTGTATTTTGCCCTGTGTTCTGGGACATTTTTTTTTCTGGGTGATTTCTTCATTTTGAAGAAAACATTAATTTTCAAGAGCTCTTATTTGTCTTTTAACTTTTTCTTTTTAAACAAAGGTATAATTTACAACATGTGGCACAATCTTTTTTGGTGTACAATGGTCTATAGCAACTTTACTCATCACAACCCAAACTGAAAACTAAAACATCCAAGTAAACTGATAAACTAGTTATGGCACATCCACATGGTGAAAGACTACTCAGCAATGAAAAGGAACAAAGCACAAGAACCTGCAGGAACGTAATGATTACCGAAACATGCTGAGTATGACCCAGCCAGATACACAAGAGTATACACTCTTGCATGAGTCTAATCAGAAAAGTTAGAAGAGATACTATATAGTGATTTAGAAGTCAGTAGTTATGGGACATGGGTGAGAATTCACTTTCAGGAAGCGTGGAGACCTTTTGGGGGGAGTTCTGTACCATTGCTGTGGTCATAAGTGTAAGTGTGTTCCCAGTTAGGGGACAGAAAGCTGGAGTAGATCCAGGCAGTTTAGTATCTACACATACTGCAAAAGCAGGCTGGTGCGGTGGCAGCTCCTTAGGACCCTAGGACCACTGGACAGCACTGAGCGGGTGGGAGGAATGGTGGGAGGTCTCTGATGAGGAGGAGACTGAGCTGGCGCTGGGCAGGTTTGCAGGCTGCGGCTGCACCCAGGGGATGGGGGAGGGGCTCCAAATGGCCAGGCACAGTTGCCCACAAGGGATGAGGCTCCTTCCCAGGCTGTTGGCTCTGCTTGCTCGGGAGGGGTCCTGCTATAGCGCAAGAGGCCTCGAAGAGCGTCCTGCCGAGGCTGGGATTACACGGTGGTCCAGCCTCACCTATAGGGAGGTGTGAGCTAGGCCCTTAGGGAGCCATGCAAGCGTCTCAGAGCACTGTGTCCCAGCTGTGTCTGGCAGTGTCACCTCTGCCACCCTGCCTTTCACCTGTCCTGCCAAGAATTATTTCCAAATATTTTCAGGAGCTTAGGTCTCCTTATCAGACAGCTGATGAATTGCACAGAGCTCAGCCCAAAGGATTTCTGTTTGTTGGAAGCAACATCTCCTGACCGTAATTCAGTCCAGTGATGAACAGGCCCACCTGAAAGGCTCTGCACAACCAGGCCTGCCACCTGGAATCAGGCCAGCTGAGCCCCAGATGTCCCTGGAGCCCACCTTACTGCCACACTACTTCTGCTCCAAGTTGAGAAACTGCTCCACCTCTCCTGGTTCACTAAGCCAGGTACAGGAGAGGGTGGGCAGCTATCTAGGTGCCCTGGATGGCCCAGTAGGGACCCAGCACAGTGCGACTGTCCATCGCTTCTCATGCTGCACAGCATAGTCTGGTTTGTGTTCGGCAGGGCAGGAAGAGAAATATCAGGTGAGACTCTCCAACCTCCTTTGCCAACATAGGTTCCGGGCCTTATGTCCTTGAGGTAGGCATGAAGGGAGACAGGAAGAACAAGCATGCCTTTGAAAGCCCTTTCTGAGATTTGTTGATGCTGCCACCTGTCGGTGACACAGGGCAAGACATGCCCAGTGAACATCCCAAGCAGGTCCCACTGCTGAGCTTCCATGGTTGCTAAGGCAGCAGCACCCTCATCTGATGGATGCGCCTGGGCATCCAAAATGCACCCAAGGCCATGTGGGACCCTGAGAAGCTCAACTCCCCTCTGCTGCACGTCTGGGGGTCACTGTCCCGTGCCTGGAGAAATGGCAGTCAACATCCTGAGTACTCTCAGAAGGAAAGTGGGAGACCCAGCCCAGCTACCAACCAGGATCAGTGCAGGACCGCAAGCTCTGGAGCTCTCTTTGCCACTCAGCTGTGTGTGTTAACTCAGCTCATGTGCAGGCACATGAGCCGGGCCTCTTTGGCCTGATGTGGTCAGATGGCCAGGCCCGTTCTGGCCATGGCCCTGGATGTACTGTCACGTCCTATGTGACTGTGACCATGGCTTTACAGCACTGACCAGGTGGCTGGTTCCACTGATGTTCCTGGCCAAAGGGTTTCACCCCCGATTTCCAGAGAGGTCCCCTTCAGACATGGGTGCCCCTCAGTCTAGAGCCTAATGCTCCTCTGGCACGAGATGGGACTTGATGATCCAGTTGCCCTGTGGCCAGGCACAAGGCTGCCAGCCCCTGGCTGCTATTCTGAGGCAGAGGAAATGTAGCAAAGCCCCATGGACAGGAGTCATTCAGGCCAAGCACCACAGCCACACCTCTGCCCTTGGGAGAGACCCCTGTCCTGTGCAAAACTTGAATCTGTCTTCCCTGAGGACACACCGTGTAAACAGTCCAGCATTCACCACTGGTCATTAACTCAGCTGACCTGGGATCAGGTCTACATTCTCAGAGGCCTTGCTGAGCCCAAGGCGGTGGCACAGATGCTGCCTCTGAGTCAGCCAGACCCCGTTTATCTCTTTCTCGGCATATCCCCTGGGAAACACGCTCGATGGGCCAAGGGCACATCCTTGGTGTTTGCCCTGCTCCAGCCCCATCCCACAGTGAAGATATCGGGGTACAAACATATCCTAGTCTCTCAGTGATCACCAGCTCCCAATAACAAAGCAGAAACTGTACGGGGCATGTGGGCACACGCCTGTCATTCCAGCCCTTGGGAGGCTTAGAGCATTTGAGCATCTCAAATTTGAGGCCATCTTGGGCTACATGGGGAGTTTCAGGTCAGGCTCAGCCTATACAGTAAGCTCCTTATTATAAAGAAAGAAAGAAAGAAAGAAAGAAAGAAAGAAAGAAAGAAAGAAAGAAAGTACTGGGATTTCAGGTGTGTACCGCCATGCCTGGCTTTGAGAGGGTAGTTCCTAAGGCTGGGTGTTGTTTGGGGTCCTGCCCGCAGGGCCTCTTGAGTAGCCCTATCCAGCAGGCTGAGCCCAGCATACTGCTGGAAAGACTGCTATCGGGTGCTGAGGCTCTCTTGGGTTCACCTGAGGGGTGTACAGGGATGCATACCAGAGCCTCAAGCATGCTAGGCAAGCATCCCACCCCTATGCTACACCCTCAGCTCCTTTAAAATTTTTTCTGAGGACCAAGGATGTATCTCAGTGACACAGCACCTGCCTGGCAAAGCACAAGACCCTGAGTTTGATTCCTGGTACCCCAAAAAAGTTTTTTTTTTTTTTTGGAGACAAAGTATCACTAAGTTTCCTACAGTGGCCTGGAATTTGCAATCTTCCTGCCTCAGCCTCCCAAGTAGCAGGGATCACAGGTGTTCCCCTAGGGCCAGCTACTGCGCCAGTCCCAAGTGCTTTTTCTAAGTGGATGGTGCTTGGCTCCCCAGCCAAGTGGCTTCATCAGAGTAGTTCCCCCACTCTCCTGGGTTGCTCCCAGGTTCCACCTGGCCAGGCCACTTGTCTGTATCTTAATTATCACACCCCAGTCATGACATTTCCCCACTGGGAACATCTCTTACAATGAAGAGAAGCATTATGCACATATAAAACATCTATTCTTGGGGGCTGGGGATTTAGTTCAGCGGCATAAGCTCCTGCCTTGCAAGCAGGCAGTTGTGAGTTTGATCCCCAGTACCGATAAAAAGGAAAAAGACAAAAAAAAAAAAAAAAAAGAAAACATCTATTCTTCCAGGCTTTGGTGGTGCACTGCTGAAATCCCAGCATTCAGGAGGCTGAGGCAGGAGGGTCTCCACAAGTTCAAGGCCAGTCCAAACTACATAGCGAGACCCTGTCTCAAAAATGGGAAATTCTATCCTCAGGGTACATTTGGTTTTACCACTCGGTGTATAATAGCTCAAAGGAACTCACTCCTAAACAACGTTGATTTATAGTCGAGTGGCAGGATCATTTGCAAATCCTTGGGGCAGGTTGTAGGCAATATCTCATCACAGCGGCCTGTGGCACAGAGTCTACAACGGCAGAGGAAGCCTAGAGGCTGATTAGGGCACATGGCCCCAGAGGAGGTGGGCTGGGAGCTTGCGTAGGCAGGGTGGGGGAGACCTGCCCTCTGTGTGGCCAGGACCAGGGCATATAAATACAGAAGGTTACTTGGGACAGGTTGGACTCCAGCCCTGGACACTGGAAGTCCAGAATGTTTAGCTTTGGACTCCCGGACTTAAACCAGCAACCTCCTGCCTGAGCTCTCAGGGTTTTGGCATTGAACCAAGGGTTACTGCTTTGGCTGCTCTGGTTCTGAGATCTTGGGATTCACCTGGGTCCCTCTGCCAACACCTAGGGGCTCCCGCTCGCCTGTCATGGGCTTTTCTCAGCCTCCATAGTGACGACGTCACTTCCCTTTAGGATGTTGCCGGGGTCTCCCCCTCGGTGATCTGTTGTGCGTTATCTTGGCCCCCTCCCAGCTTTCATTTTGAGGAACTTATTTCCCAGTTGCTCAGTGGTTTCCTGGGAGTCACCCCAGATGGAAGGAAAATACTTACCTTCCCTCACGGCCTGGAGCGCTGACCAAACATGCGGTGACCAGGGCAACTGTTTCATCATCTTGGAACTCACGATCTCGATTATGAATCCAGACTGAGGTCACAGTGGACTTGCAGGGCCGCCTCTCCTGCCCCCAGATGAGCTCAGCCGCGCCACTGCCCTCACACTGTAAAGACCTGCTGCCACAGCCTCGGCTTCTGATTTACCTCCCCTGGATCACGCTGTGGGTTTGGCCCAAAGCAGCCTGAGGTCAGTCATTAGCACCCAGTTTGCCAGCCTGAGAGCTGCTGTGAATTCTCCGGGCCTTTGGCCAAATGTCTCATTGCCTTCCCTTTTCGCCCCATGTAAGACTGGGTCTGGGTGCATTTCTGAGGGACTGATGGCCATTCACCACCCTGTCCCTTTGGAGTGGCCCTCTTGGATTGTTCCAAAAGCAGCGAATGTCTCAGGGAATGAAATGGCCACCTACCGCCAGCTCACCTTGGGAGGAGGACTCTTTCCTTCTTGGAAATTTAGTCATCTGTATTTCTTTCCACTTCTTTCTGTTCTTTTAAAAATAAAATGAACTCCCTTGTGTCTGTTTCTCCCCAGCTGCTGTGATGGGGCCGAAGGTGGCCTGTGGAGATTTCCTACAAACTACCCAGAAGCAGAAGTGTTTAAGCTCTCACCACTTCCAGCTCTCAGATCTCAAATATTTCCCCTTTTTCATTTGTTTAGTACTGGGTTTGAATCCAAGGACCCAAGGGTATGCCAAGCCCAAGCTCTACCACTGAGCTATAACTCCAGCCCCCAGTTTTTAATTTTTATTTTTTTGGACACAGTCTCACAGGCTGGCCTTGCATCTGCCTACTCTGGTCCTCCTCCCTTGGCCTCCTTAGTGCTGGGATGACAGTTGTGTGACACCAACCCAGTTCCCAGTTTCTTCTTTTAAAACAAGTTATTGGGCTGGAGATTTAGCTCAGGTCAGGGATTTAGTTCAGCAGCATAACTGCCTGCCTGGCAAGCTCAAGGTCCCGAGTTCGATTCTAGATACCAAAAAAACAAACAAAAAGGAAAACCAAGTTATTGGGCTAAAACTCCTCTTTGACGTAAACCACTTTCTGATTTTAAGGGATGGCCACTTTACTTCATGTTTTTTTTTTTCTTTTAAAGTGTGTGTGTGTGTGTGTGTTTGGTGCCGAGAATGAAACCCGAGACATTATGTACACTAGACAAGTGCTCTACCACTGAGCTACCCACCAGGCCTATTTGATGGTTCTTTGTAAACCATGACCTTGAAATTGCAGTCCTCCTGCTTCAGCGTCCTGAGTATTGGGATTACAGACATGCAACTCCCTGCCTAAAGCTGCATGATTCCTATTGCTTGTGTTCTTACATGTTAAGTCTTTCCCGGTTCTTGTTTTGCAGTTCAGCCCCAAGCTACTGTGTCTTCTTGGCCTTCACTGATTCTGCTAGCAAGGTCTCAGAGGGACTTGGGGGAGTGGGCAAGGGCTCCCCAATCTCCAGCTCAGCACCCAGGACGCAGTCTGGAGAGGAACGCCTCAGAGAAGTTTTTCCCTCTTGGGCCACATCTGTCCTAGAGTGGACCTTAGTCCGTCCTTTCCTACCAAACTGATGTGACTGGTCCAAATCCACAGTGTCAGCCGTAAGTGTCTCTGACATTTACGACCCAATGGCTTTCACATTTCCATGTGGGCTTCCAGACCCATCTCTTCACTCGGTACTCTTTAGATCCTCCAAGGGACATCTCTAAGTGCTAAACTCCCCCTTCTCCCCACAGTTCTGCTTCTCTGGCCGCCTTCCTGGCGGACAGCGCCACCATCTGGCCAAAGTCTGTCCATGACCTTAAGCTCTCAGCCTGGGCGCCTCCACTGCTACCCAATCAGCTCTGCCTGCCCCTTGGCCCAGCCCTCCAAAAAACCGCGAAGCCAAGAGCACCTGAAAGGCACAGTGGTTTTATTGTTTCTATCCAAGGAAGGACGCCTCGGCAGGAGCAGGGGCCAGAGTGGACCTAGGGCTGCCCCTGCAGCAGTGAGGGTGCTGGGGGTTGGAGCCCAGGACCGTGGGGTGCTGCTCTCAGTGTGACCAGAGATCGCGGAGGAGGAGGCACACTTCGGCCTGCAGGCACCATGGGCTGGCGCCCTCACCGATGTCGCTTCCGGATACTCTGCAGCTCCTGAGAGATGGTGCTGAAGCTCGGCCGCTGCCCAGGCTCATAGGCCCAGCACTGCTCCATGAGCCGGAACACGGCATCAGGACACAGCTCCGGGCAGGGCAGGCGACCCCCTGGGAGGACAGGGAAGGCACTGGGCGTGAGAACCGCCTGGGGCCACTCACACAGACCTGTCTTGTTTACACCACTGACCACAAGATAGAGATCTGACTTCTGTCTCCACCTCCCCACGTGCTGGTTGTGTGACTCTGTAAGGCTCAGTGTTTCCATTTGCAAAAGGGACACACTGATCCCCCTCACGTGTGGGAAGGGCAAATGTGCTAAGGCACGGCCTGGCACAGACAGGTGCTCCACGCAGGGAACTACAGGGTGATTCTCTTTTTTGGTTTTTTTTTTTTTTTTTGTGTGTGTGTGTGTGTGTGTGTGTGTGTGTGTGTGTGTGATACTGGGGACTGAATCCAGGGCCTTCACACTGAGCTACATTGTCTTATCCTTTTTGTGTGTGTGTGTGTGTGTGTGTGTGTGTGTGTGTGTGTGTGTGTTTTGAGATAGAGCCTCACTAAATCACTGAGTTGCCCAAGCTGGGCTCAAACTTTTGATCCTGCTGTCTCAGCCTCTCAGAGGGTGACAGCTCCTGGGCTCCAGTGGGACAGGCTAATGCCATAGGCAGTACCTTACCCTTCTCCACGAACTCCCGCGTCTGCTGGTTGCTGAGGTTGGGGTAGGGTGAGGCCCCCAGGCTGAAGGTCTCCCAGAGCAAGATGCCAAAGCTCCACACATCGCTCTCAGAGGAGTATCGGCCTGTGGAGGGGATGGGGCGGCATGAAGGAGCTGTCCCCGTCACCCTGTCCACTGGCCTCCCCGTTGCAGCCTGGGCTGGATGAGGAGCAGGTACCTACCGTAGTTCAGGGCCTCAGGGGCGGTCCACTTCACAGGGACTTGTCTGAGGCCCCCTGAGGCTGCATAGATCCCATCAGCCTCCTCCCGGGACATCCCAAAGTCGCTGATCTTCAAGACATTCTTCTCTGTCACCAGGCAGTTCCGAGCAGCCAGGTCCCTGGGTGAGGCAGAGCAGGGGACTCCTTCAGCCAATGTCACCTGCCTGGGCTGGGCAGCGCACCCAGACAAAGCCAGGAACGAAGGTGCCGCTTGTGGGGCGTGGAGCTGATACCCAGGTCAGGCCGGCTCACCGGTGGATGCAGCACTTGCTCTCCAAGTACTCCATGCCTGAGGCCGCGTCCCCCACCATCTGCAGCAGCATCTTCACGCGCAGGCGGGCTCCCTCAGTCCGAAGGAAGGTCAAGAAGTCGCCTCCTGGACAGGGGCAGCCTTGAGCCTTAGGGACACCTGGCTGGCTGAGTTCCCACCCCGAGACGGGCACCACACTCACCCTGCACCAGCTCCATGACGATGTAGATAGGCTGCTTCTGGGTGCAGACACCAATGAGCCGTACAATGTTGGGGTGGCTGTACTGCTTCAGGATCCTGGGGGGTGCCAGTGCTCAGCTCCCGGCATCCCTGCCCGTCTCCCTCCACAAGCCCCAAGGTCATGAGAAGCACCTCAGAGTCAGGGGATGACAACCTGGCCTTACAGGCCATCGGCCCTGGATGCATGATAGGGTGGACCCCCTGGCAGCCTTGGCTCTATTTATGGGGACAGAGTGCTACAAGGTGTGAGGGGGCTGGGAGGGTTCAGCGCCACCAGTGAGGTCAAACACTTTACACTGGGCCTCGTGCAGAGGAACACTTTGGAATGGAACCTCTGGTCGTCTTTAATTTGTTACTCACCTGGCTTCTTGCAGGAACTTGGCCTTGAGGTCGGGAGGGAGCGTCTCCCGACAAGACTTCACTGCCACCAGCGTGTTGTCAGCTCGCAGCCGCCCGCTGAACACTTCGCCAAAATTGCCCTGAAATGGTCTCGGGTTCCTACCAGAGCTTCCGGTGCTTCGGTCTTGTCTGTGCTCAGGGGACAGTCCCTGGTCCCCAGCTCTCTGTGTTCAGCCCCCAAGCTCAGACTTGCTCCCCTAGCTCTCTAGAGCTTTGCGCTGGTGGGCAGGACAGTCACCTGTGACATGCCGCATCCTCAGAGGTGTCAAGGGAGAGCCAGGGCCACTCTCCTTTGCATTTGAAAAGCAACCTCCTTCCTAGGCAGGCAGTTTACAGCTCATATGAGGGCAGGAGCTGGGGTGCTAGTGAGGAGTTTGGGGCAGGTACTCCATTCCCAGGGGACAGCTAATGGCAGTGGCTGGGCAAGGGAGCCAATGGTACCGGACAGAACCACCTGGGAGACCGAGAGGTCTCCGGATGCAGGGCCTGGGGATGGCCCAGAGCAAGTGGCAGGGAGGGAAAGATGCAAACTCACCCGCCCAATCTGCTCGCCCAACACCAAGTCCTCATGGTTTAGCACCCACTTGTCCTGGGAAGAAGAGTCAGAGTGTCACAGTAAGTACAGAGCAGGGCCCCAGGCTCTGGGGAGGTGTCCGCCATCTTTTCCTGGAACCTCTGTGTGAGGCTATGTCTGACGGGGTTTGGCCTGATCAGGATCGTGCTCCCCCAGTCGGGATCACACTTGAGGTGCCCCACCAGGTGAGTACTACCCAGAACACGCAGTCACAGCCTGAATGTGGGTTTTGGATAATGTGTGCCCTTGCTGTTCCATTGTGGCACCCTGACCCACAGTCCCCATTCCCTAAGGCCACAAGCTCACCTTGGGGACAGCCCTATATAGGACAACACCACTCTTCTTGGTGAGGGGCTGCTGGGAGCAGAGCAGGTGGTCGATGAGCAGGGGGATGGTGGGGAAACCGTCGCCTTCCAGGCGGTACAGGTTCTGCGGAGAGAGGGCCTGGCGTCAGCAGCCTCCTTGCTGACTGATGGACAGGGAGAGAGCAGGGAGAAGGGACAAGGCAGAGAGGCCCACAGAACAGACACAAGCATGTGACATGTGACAATCAGGCCACCATTTTTTGTGTGTGTGGGATGTACCAGGAATTCATCTCATGATCTTACACTTGCCAGGCAGGCGCTTATGCCACTGAGCTGTATCTCCAGCATGGTCACCTTTTCTTAGGGGAGGACACATGCTAAGTCGTTCTCCTGCTGCAGGGACCCAGGTGGCCTCCAGCTTTGTCCGGCAGGGATAGGGAGGCGTTTAAGATGTGCCAGCCACTCCCTGCCTGCTCATGGTCATCCCCTGGTAGGCAGGTAGCCCGGGGCCCCACTCACGTCGGAGGACTGGATGATAAAGTGGCGTGGCAGGCCATCCCACAGCACTGACAGCACATACTCCTGCTTGCCCTGGCTCTCCCGCACCAGGAAGTCCCCGGAGTTCGTAAGCAGCTCAGCCACCTCCGCCCGTGGGATGGCCCCGTGGTACCACAGCTGCTCATGTAGGGGCTTCTGCACCTCGGGAACCAGTTGCAGTGGTGGGGGGAGCTGGACACGTGTGGGAAGAAGTGGTTAGAGTCACTCAGGGGAGGCAACTGGACCTTGAGTCTCTGTTTACCCACTAAGTCCTCATAGCCCCCAAGTAGCACACACAGCTATCTGTGTACCTTCTCCTCCAGGTCACAAGCTCTCTGGAGAAGGAAGAGCAGAGGGACAACCAAGGCTACTAGTCCCTGAGATGGGGAGCCCAGAAGGGCATGGAGTGGCAGGCACTGGGAACGTAAGCAGCCTGGACTTCAAGAGGAGAGGGGCACCCCAATAAAGCAGTCCGGGTGGGGTATTGTCCTGGAACATTCCCATGACTCAGCCCAGAAAACCAAGGGAAGCAGACCCTGAACCTGGCCCACCCTTTAGGTCCAGGCCCTGGGCTGGGCACCACTCACCGAGAACTTGGGGCGGAAGATTCCCGAGAAGTGGCTCTTGATGATCTCCAGCGTGGGTGTCTTTCCCCCCTCTCGCTCCTGCTCCTGAGGCCAGGGACACACGTCAGCGGGTGGCCAGGCTTGGGGAGGGGGAGGGTGAAAATGAGGAGCACGGCCCCTGAGCGCACGGCTGTGGGGGACATGGCTGGCGGGCAGGGGAGCGGCGCTCACCGAGGATGAGGTGGAGTGGCGGTCATCCTGCAGGAGCAGCACAGCTGGGGGCTCACCAGGGCCCAGCTGCTCCAGCTTGGTCTGCAGCAGCTCCTGCTGGGCCTGCAGCTTGGCCTGGCTGCACAGGGCAACCTGCAGCCCCTGCAGTGCCTCCTGCAATGCCTGCCTCTTGCCCAGCAACTGCACCCTGTAGGCCAGCAGGCGGGCAGCCTGTGAGAGACCAACCTCGGTCTGCAGCCACAGGGGAGGCCATCAGGACGAGGAGCTAGCGGGGTGTTGGGGGGACCCACTCACCGCTCCCGGGGATGTGTGTTCTGCTCCTCACTCCAGAGCTCTCGCTGCAGCTGGCTGACCACCTCCTTCCGGCTCAGCGTGGTTTCGGTGGCCACCGCCAGGTCATCATTCACTGAGGTCAGCCTGCAGCCAAGGCAGGGCCTTGTCAGAGTTGCAGCTCGAATGTGTCCTGCAGAACCAAGCAGGCTGCGCAGCTGCTGAGGTTCAGCGCAATAGAGCTCACTTCCCACCTGCCCACATAACACCCGTGGTCTACAAGGAACTCCCAGGGCCCAATCCAGACCACCACTCACGTGTGCTGCACACTCTCTACAGTCAGCTCGTTCAACTGCAGCTCTCCGGGCTCCAGCTGCTCACCCTCCTCAAGCAGTGACTCATCAAAGGTGACACAGGGTGGGACATCCGGGGTGGAGCTAGAGGTGGACAAGGTCCCTTCAGTGAAGACGCCGGCAGCCCTGGCTCAGCAGGTGCAAGGGCGGATGTGCTTACCCATATTGTCGCAAGAAACCCTGGTACTCAGCCTCGGGCTGGATGCGAGCCGCAGCTGCAGCCATCTCCCGGTGAATGGCCATCACCTCATCCTGCACCAGGCTGCTAATCTCTAGGTATTCCTGCAGGATCTCCTTCCTGTCCCCCAAGACAGGTCCACCAGTCAGGGAGGCTTTGGGGCTGGCCAAAGTGAACAATTCAACCTAGGATACTGGGTTTGACCCCACCTTACTGCAGGGGACAGTCACATGACAGGCCTAGTATTTGACCTCTCCTGGGCTCCTACTTCCTGATTTGCTCATGGGGTGTGCTGCAGTCCTATAAGGACCTATAAGGTGGGAACCTGTGCACAGTGTCTGGCAGCCCAGGGGTCTCACAATATGTGAGCTGCAGTTGCCTGCCCTGGCAGTCAGCCCCAGAGCTGGGGACTGGACCCCCACAACTGTAAGCTAGCGAAGTGCTATGACTCTGTGCTCCCTGGGCAGCAGTCCCCTCAGCTCCCCTTGCCCTGGCCTCACGCATACAACCACCTACTCAAAGCGATCTTGAACACAGACCCCCTAAACACCCAGCCGAAGCACACACTCCCTCTTGGGCCACTGAAGTCTTCCAGCTAATGGTAACTCCATCTCCAGATACTCCAGGGGGTCAGGCAGCCTCGCTTGTCTTAGTCTCAGAATCTACAAGCAAATTCGCCTGCGCTGCCTTCAAAATACACCCTGGACCTGGCCTGATGGCCTTTCACCTCTTCGCACCACCCTGGGCCCTGGATCCCCATAAAAGCCTCCTTTCTGTCTGGTCTCCCTGCCTCTGTCCTTGGTCCCTGAAGTCTATCTGTACCACAACAGCCAGAGTGGCTTTTATTTTATTTTTTAAAGTACTAGACACTGAACCCCGAGCATTTGTATTGAAGTCAAACTCAATCCTGAGCCCTTTTTATTTCCTATTTTGAGACGTGGTTTCCGAAGTCACTAAATTGCCCAGGTGGGGCTCAAATTTGTGATCCTCCTGCCTTGGCCCACCTCAGTGCTGGATTATAGGTGTGCACCACCCCATCCTGCAGAGCGACCTTATCAAACAGTCCGCACAGAGGTCTGTCAGAGCCTCTGTCACCCGATAGCCTCTAACCCAGTTCGTCCAGCCTGGGTCTGCCTGACCCTGCCCTCAGCCAGCACTCCGCTGAGCCTCCTGGGTCTGACTTCTCTCTGATACCCTCTCCACACATCTGTCCCCTTGGGGTCCCAGTCTGGAATGTCTTTCTCCACACAGACCCATGGTTCACTTCCACACCTCCCTGGTATTTTTCTGAATGTCACCCTTTCAAAGAGGGCCTGTTGGTCATTTAAAACTAACTCCTCCCCAGGCCCTCAGCCCACCCAATCTCCCGGGTTAGATTTAGTTTTTTCTGTAGCACTTGCTTCGGACCTGCTTTGACCATGTGTGTGTTATATGTGCGCATACAAGCACACACAGGAGCTGGGGACAGAATCCAGGGCTTCACACATGCTCAGCAAGTGCTGTACTACTGGGCCCGTTTGCATTCCTTTCTTACTTTGAGACAGTCTTGGTAAACTGCCCAGTCTGGACTCAACTTGCTTTTTTTTTTTTTTGTCTTTTTCATTTTTATCGGTACCGGGGATCGAACTCACGACCGCCTGCTTATGCGGCTTATGCACTTATGCCGCTGAGCTAAATCCCCAGCCCTCTGGACTCAACTTTCAATCCTTGTGCCCTGGCTTCTGCGGAAGCTGGAATTATATAGGTGTGCACCACTGCCCTGTTTCTGCTCCCTTCCTTTCCCTAGCATAGATCACTGAGGACAGATGTCTTTGCCTGCATTATTCTCTGCTGTATCCCAGAGCCTAGCATGGGGCTGAATCAATGTGATACAACCCTGTGATGGGCAGGGGTGGTGACCTGCACCTGTAATCCCAGCAGGCTAGGGAAGGAGGGCTACAAGTCTGAGCCCAGTCTGAGAAATTTAGTGAGACTATCTCAAAATAAACTTTAAAAAGGGTAAGGGATGGGCTGGGGATTTAGCTCAGTGGCTCAAGTGCCTGCCTGTTAAGTGCAAGGTCATGAGTTTGATCCCTGGTACCAAAAAAAAAAAAAAAAAATTGGTAAGGGGTATAGCTCAACATACCCTGGGGTTCAATCTCCAGTACCATAAACAAACCCACCCCCAGCACCCTGAGGTAAGGGCACTGGCATATTAATTTGGGTGTACATAGGTGGACTGGTCCAGGGCCTCAGCCCAGGACCATTCTCCTATGACCATGCAGCCAGCACTCTGACCCAAATGAAAGTTCTGAGTGGGGCAGGGCTCACAGCACGCGTGCCATCTCCTCGTGGAGGTCCTGCAGGGACTGCAGCAAGCCGGGCAGCATGAGCTGGTGGTGGTGCTGGTGGTGCAGCTGCGCGGCCCGCACGCCCAGCACGTAGCGGTTGTGGTGGGCAAAGAGCTTCCACAGGCTGCGCACATACTTGTCCTTGGCCTTGTCCCGATCCTTGTCTATTGGTGGCAAGAGCGGGGAGGGGTGCGGGTGTCAGCACTGCAGCAGGTCAGCAGTGGTTTGATGTCCCCTCCCTGCCGTGAGGGAAGCCACAGACCTTTGCTGGCCTCCTGGTACTTGCGCCTGGCTTGGGCGCTGTCCCGGGCCAGAGCTCGGTACTGGCTCTTCAACTTCTCAATGTCCTGGCTGTGGGTCTGATGGGACAGAGGTGGCCAGTGTTAGGGATGGACAGTCCTCTTGTACGTGAAGGCCATCCTCCTGGAAAGGCCTAGAGACTTCAGAAGGCCGTGATGTGAAGCTGGGTGTGAGAGCCCACGGCTATAATGTCAGTACTCTGGGAGGCAGAGGCAGGAGGATCACAAGTTCAAACCCACCCAGGGCAATTTAATGACAGCCTCAAAATAAGAAATAAAAGAGTGACTGGGGATTGAGCTCGGAGAAAAGGCCCTGACAGTTATAGACAGGCAGCTGGGGGAGGCAGAGAGGGTCAGCTTCAGGTTCTGTGTGGCCTTAGTGGCTATTCAGGGCTCCAACAAAGGATCCTGAGCTTGTTTTGCATGTGCCTCTGTCCTTTGTTTCTTAACAAAGGAGCCCCCCATTTTCCTCTGCACTTGGCCTCGCCCCAGAGTCAGGCAAATCATGTTCCTGGCAACAGGAACAAGAATGCAGTCCGAGACCAGGATTGCCTTTCCTGTTCTGCTAGGTGTGGGGACACACTGACAAGCTCTACTGCACTCCTCTGAACCTCAGTTTCCCCCTCTGGAGCTGAGCTAAAGGCATAGACCAGACCAGTCTCTTTCTTTTTTCATTGTTTCTTTCGTTCTTTTTCTCTTTCTTTCTTTCTTTGGTACTGGGAGTTGAACCCAGGACCTTTACACTGCGCTACTTACATCCCCAGCCCTTTTTATTTTGAATCTTGTTAAGTTGCCCAAGCAAGATTCAAATATGTGATCCTCCTGCCTCAGCCTCTCAAAGTATGGGATCACAGATATGTGCCACAGGTCTGATTCCAATTTCTTTAAAGGACCAAATAGTAAATATTTTTAGGCTTGTAGGCCACAGGGTCTCTGTTGCAATAACTCATTTCTGCCCTTGTAGCTTTACAACAGCCAAAATCGACATGAAAACCAGCAGGCATGATTGTGTTCCCCTCCAATTTTACACAAGTGGGAAGCCCCTGCATTAGATGGTACCAGGCATGAAGGCCAGGCTGGCCACCAGAGGCCGCTGTGGGTGCATGGCCAGGCCAGCTGGCATTGTTGAAAGGGAGGTGGTGCTGGACAGTGGAGGGACTGGAACACCCAGAGAAGTAACAGTAGCTCTAAATCACAGGCCTGCAACTGAGGAGCTGAAGGATTCAGACCCAGGCAGGCCAACTGCTTGGCAGTGGTGGCCACATTGCTGTCTGCAGGACCCCAGAGTCTGGCAGTGTCACTACCCCAGCTCCTCCTAGGCAGAAGGGCCTCATTAGTCCTAGAACTCCCGGGGCCTGCCAGGACCAGACAATGCTGAGGCTGCAGGCCGCCCCCGGGGGGTGGGTGAGGAGGGAGGAAGTGGCCAAGGAGCTGGCCTTCCGTCCTAGGCTTGGCTCGCCTCGCGTGGTCAGGAACTTGTACTTCCCCTGTGAATGCTGGGGCCCTTGCACAAGCCACCCCTCCAAGGCTGCGTGGGTGACAGCGACCATTGAGGCCCTGCGCTGGTCCCCACCTTGGTGAGCTCCTGCTGCAGTTGCTGCCACTGCTCGCTGTAGGCCTTGCGCAGCTGTTGCCGCTCCCGGATCAGCAAACTCAGCTTGCTCAGGGGCCCCGAGTTCAGGTCCTCCGCGTGCTGCCGAAGCACTCGGCTCAACCCCTCTGTCTGGCTGGTAATCTCAGCCCAGGACTGTGGAGTGGAGGAGGCAGGGAGAAGGGACAGTGGCTTCTGAGCCTGCTAGATCTGCAGTCTCACCCCAAGCGGCTCAGGAAGGGAACGGGCAGACAGAGCAGCACTGGCAGAGCTCACCTGGCTGATGGGGCTGTCCAGGCCACTGCTTCGGCTCTGGCCCCCTGAGTCCTGCAGGGACATGTGGTGGAGCAGCCCCGCGTATTCCCGGTCGCTCTTGACCCGCTGGGCCATCCACTTCCTCATGCCTTCCAGCAAGCGAAGCTCAGCTTCCTGCATCTGCTGCACTGCCCCATGGCCCTGGGGGCTGCACAGTTCTGAAGAGAAGCCCATGGTGGCGTCCTGAGGGCAAATAAGATACTATCACTGGAGTAAGTCGGCAGCTGGAGATGGAGGAGCATAACAAAGAGGTTTGGGAGCCCTAGGGAGGAGCTGGGGACTGCAGGGGGTGAGTGGGGTCATGCCCAGCAAAAACAGCTCAGCTTGAGGCTGGCCCTCACTGCTTCCTGGACCCTAGGCCAAAGCCCAGCCAGAAGTCCCCTTTCCAATCCTAGAGCACGAATGCCCTGGACCCTCCCTCCTGGGGTCCTTGTACCCAGCACCACTACACAGGCCTGTACTGGGCTGGATCTCCCCAAGCTGGAGGCGCCCGGGGCCACAGCCACAACCTGGCTACTGGGGCTGTCCTGCCCTCTGTAGCCCATCCCTACCCGGCGGCTGTCATCTCCTGGGGCCCTACTCTACAAAGCCCCCAGCACCCCTGCAGTTACCCTTGCAAGCCAGCTGCTCCTGCCTCTGGGAGGCTGTGGACCAACGGACTCAGGCCGCGCCAACCCGGCCGGCCGGCCAGTTCCTGGTTGGTGCTTCCTCCTCCGGGCGATTTCAGTTGGCCCAGATCAGGGCGGGCCACTGAGGGGAAGGGGCGGGCGAGCCCCCGCCGGCCTTTCTGCCCCGCGCTGGGCCACAGCAGCCACCCTCGGAAACGGAAGGGAGGAGGCGGCGGCTGGGAAAGAATGGCCGAGAGAGCAGAGCTGAGAGGCCTGTGGGCAAGCTCACTCCCCAGGGCCAGCAAGTCCCGGGACCCGGCAGAGGGGCCTGAAGCCGGCAGAGGGGGCACAGGGGCGGGCTCGGAGCAGCCACTTGTCCAAAGGTTGTGAACAGTGGGGCACCCAGAAGCGGAAGGGGGAAGCTAGTCTGGGCCCTCCCCACCCCACTAGATTCCCCAAGGAGAGCTATGCGCCAGCTCTATTTGAATAAAATTTCCAAGTAAATATCCCGAGGAGAAGCCTGCTTCTCAAGTACTCTCTCTACCCGCTCCACCCAGGCGGCAGCAGCAGCTTTTGTGCCCTGCAGAACCTAGGGCTGCAGGAGTAGCGGAGGGGTGAGGGCGGAAGCCTGCACTTTCCCAGGTGGGCCTCAAGCTCCGCCCTTGTGAATCACCCTGGGCTTCAGGCCTATGGCTAGCAGGCAGCCAGTCACTGCAGCCCAGGGAGAGGATGGTCACTAAGCACAGGTCACTCACCCTGTACCCCGCTCAGCTCCTGAAGCCCAGAGGCTCGCTCCCCCCACAACCTGTCCCTCTTCACAGGGGCTGGCCGTGGCCCTTCGCCTCAGGCCCACCTATGGGGACCAGGACAGCTCCTCCCTGCCCTCTGGGATGGGGAAACATCACCACACTGGAGACCAGCCTGGTTTGCATAGTCTGCACGTTTAATCACTTTAAAACCTCTAACATTATCTCGTGTCCATTAAATAGAACCAACAATGCTGGGCCTTTTTAAATTACAAGGAAAAAAACCACTGTGCACCAACCCAGAATCTTACAAAAACAGCTGGGATGGCCACAGAGGGTATGGAAGAGGGGGCACCCCTGGGCAGGTGGCCGGGGACCCCAAAGGACTGGGGAGAAAAATAAAAAGGGGTTCCTGGGGGGAAGGGGGCTGATTGTCCTATGGGAGGGGTGCAAAAGGCACGTCAGAAGAGGGGTTTGGGGGGGCATGGCAGGTCAGTGCTCTGTCAGGGCACAGTGTTTGAGGGAGCTTGGTGCCACCCCTGGACTTGGAAAACTGGTGACCCACAAGCCCTGTTTTAAACAGATGTCCGCCTGCCCCTCCTGCCGTGACCCCCTTTCCTGGAGCCCACCCCATTGGCCTGGCCCTCAGCACTTGGGCCTCAGCAGCACACTGCAGCCCCCTCCGCCTCAGGGCTGGGCAGCTGGGGAGAGCAGAGTGGGCAGTGGGGGTGAAGGTGAGTGGTCCAGCTGCTACCCCCATTACAAATACAAAAAAAAAAAAAATCATCAGCATCTAAAGTGAAATCATCACAAAGTGAAAATATATCCTCAAACAGCTCCTGAGATCCCCACAGGGGAAAGCAGCATTGGGTGAGAGGCGGGAGGGGCCGGGCTGGCCACCGTCCCTCCCCACCACCCACCCAGGGGCTCCGGGACTGTGAGTGCCAACAGCCCAGGTGGCCCGGGGCTCAGAAAACAGGGGCTTGGGCCCTGGAGGAGGGAAGGGTGCTGGAGAGTACAGGGTAGGCAGGCTACCATTTCAGGCCTGCCCAGCGTGGCCTGGCCCAGTGGAGGCTGGGGCACAGAGGAGGGCAGAGTGATGGGACACCGCCACCGGTACACATCTGGAAGAACCTGCCTCACTTGGTCCCTTCCTGTGATCACTATTTCTGCTGAAGGTCACCAGAGGTGTGGGACAGTGTCAGGGATGCAAAAGCCCTTGGAGAAGTGGCCACCTCCTGTAAATCCCTCCGAGGCCAGCTTCCCTGCCACCTGGATGGGGACCATTATTGCTTTAGAGGGACAGGAGGTGCAGGAGCTGCACCAGGCGTGGAATTCACAGAAGGGCTGCCCTTCCCTCCACAGGACCTCTGCAGGCCCCGGCCTCAGCTCAGCCTCAGCTAGCTGCCCCTGCCAGCTACCCCTCAGGTGTGGCTCCGTCCTCCCATGAGGGGGAAGGGAAGGAGAGACCCTCCCCTGCTCTCCAGCTGACCTGGGCCCAGCTCAGCAGCCAGGTGGGCCCAAAGGTGGGTGGGAAGCAGTCTCTGCCCCTCTGCCCCTCTAACTGGGTCCAAGCCCAGTCCCAAGATAAAAAAATACTTTGGTGAATTAAAAAGTGCCCAAGGAGAGGATGGGCTGGAGAGGGCTGGAGGGGGCTGGCGGTGGGCTCATCAAAGGGCGCTCTGGTCTTTGATAAAGGCGGTCCTCTCGCCCCGGCCCTCATCCTCCTCTGAGTCAGACGGGCACTCCTCCTGCCAGGCCTCGGGGGGCAGTCCCTTGTAGGAGATGAGGCCACGGTCCATCGTGTACACCTTCACCCCCCGGAAACTGAAGCCCGAGCGCAACTGCAGGACCAGGAAGACGGTGACAAAGACCAGCACGATGAAGGCGCAGCTGAGGCCGGCTATCACCTCAGGCAGATGTGAGGGTAGCAGGCCAGCTACAGGCCTCGGCTCAGCCTCCATCTCTTGGGTAAGACTCGGGAGCTGCGGTGGCTGTTCTGGCGGGGACTCTCTGCTGCTCTGGCTCTGCCGGGAGCACGTCTGCTCCACAGGATCCAGGGAGGCATGGCTGGGGCAGCTGAGGCAGTCTGTGGGGGCTGGGCCCTGGCACGTGGCACAGGATGGGTGGCAGGGAGCACAGACACTGGCCCGGATGGTCTCAACGTCATTCTCGGTGCTGTAGTGGGTGTCAAGGACTTCAGGTGTGAAGCCTGGTGGACAGTGCTGGACACAGGTTTTCTGGTGCAAGGAGAACCCTTCTTCACACACTGCCAGCATGGGAGAGAAGGAAAGGTGTTGGCCAAGTGGCCACGGCTTTGGGGCTACGTTAAGTCCACAGCTCAGGTCTATGCCAGTCCCAGGGACCTGCAACCCCAAGCACCGGGCCCAAGAGTCCCTGGGTCTCTGTCTCTTTTATATGTGGTTCTAGGAATTGCATGGAGGATCTCTAGACTGAGCTGCATTCTCAGCCCTTATTTTGAGACAGAGTCTTGCTAAAGTGCCCGGGCTAGGCTCAAACTTGCAGTCCTCCTTCCCTTAGCCCACAGTGGGCTGGGATGACAGGCCTGCACCACATGCCTGGCAAGTCCCAGGGTCCTTTGAGATGCTGCTTCCTCCTACAGCTGGACTTTAAGATTGTTGCCCCTGCCCTGCTCCCACCCCATACCTCACTACTGACCTACGCAGGCCTGGCTGGACGTGAGGGTCTTGCAGCCGCTGCTCTCAGGAGATGTAGGGAGGCCCTCAGGGGCTGTGCCGTATAGTATGAGAGTGAACTTGGTCAGTGTTCCTGTCCCAGATTGGAGGCAGAGACGGGATTCAGGAGGTTCAGCACCACAGGCATCCCAGGCCCCACCAACCCACCTCCACACCCCGTGTCCCCCAACCCAGCACCCCTAGGACCTCATACCATAGTTGTTGGCCTCACTGGTGTTTTCAACCTCCAGGACCCACTCGCCAGATGGGTCCTCATCCCAAGAATGGGTCGTCATGAAGGCCCAGTCATTAAACCCATCTGCAGAATAGTCGTGTGGCCTAGAGGAAGGGGTATATACAGCCATCTGTAGCCTTGTGGACCCCCAGACCAGGGACACCCAACCCAGGCCCAGGGCCATGAACTCGTGCCCCCATGTGCCACCAACTCTGCTGAGCCGGAAATGCCTATTTGCTGGCTGATTCCTGGGGCCCAGGTGGACTCCGCCAGGGGACTCCACAGCGGTGTAAAGCACTTTACATGGGAACACATGCTGCTGGCCCTAAATGCATGGAAGCTAGCAATTCCTAGGACATGGCCTCACACAGAACAAAGCTGGCCCTCTCCAAGTGCCACCAGTGTCCCATTGAGTAGTTATGACAAGTGTCAGGGGACTGTGAATGGGAGTTGCCAGGGAGCAGGGGAGGCAGGACAAGGAGGGCAGGGAACAGGGCCGGCACCTGGCAGCCAGAAGGGTGGAGCGGGTGCCCATGGGGCTGACCAGGTGGATGGCCAGGTCACCGCGGCGGTTGTAGGACAGGGTGAGCCGCGCCTGAGCATGCTCCAGCCGGGTGATGTGAGTGGGTTCACCCAGGCACGCAGTCACCGTCTTGCGCACCTCCAGCCGCTTGCCAATGTCTCTGAGTGAAGAGACAATGTCACCATGGTCACATGCCAATGTCACCATGAAGCTGAGTGTTCAAGCACAGAGCAACCAGCACTACCCCCACAGCTCTGAAGCCACCACCCCCAGCCCAGCAGGGTCCAATCCTCACCTGGGCTCCGTGAGGATGTCAATAACGCACTTCCGCTGGGGGGCCACTGTGGTCCAGTTCTGGGCCAGGGCCACCATGGCGCCTGCATCCAAGAGCCCATAACCATAGGAATGGCTCACTGTGGAGGCAGAGAAGGCAGGGTCACAGGGAGGAGCAGAGCACCCCCACCGAGCGAGGGACCCCAAACCTGCTCCTGGGCCCCCGCTAGCTCTCACCTTTGCGGCCTACACCATTGGTGGCCCAGTCATTGGCATTGAGATGCGCTGGCTTTGAGGTGCGGACCACCAGGTGCTGCATGTCCCGCCAGGTGAGGTTCTTACTATGGGGGAGGAGTAGACAGGTGAGGGGCTTAGGCTTTCTGGAGAGAAGATGAATCCCAAGGCTGCCCTGCAAAAAGCACGGTGGGGACAAAGTTGCCACTGCTTACTTGGCCTCCAGAGTGAGAGCAATGATGCCAGCTGCCAAGGGGGCAGAAGCTGAGGTGCCTGTGTGAGACTCCGTGCACTTCTGCCTCAAGTCAGTGGTGACCTGTTAGGGGACAGTGGTGTTAGGGTCTGTGATGGACGGAGGGGCCACCTGCTTGTCCTCCCTCTGCCTAGCACCCAACAAATAGGACAGTGAGCCAGGATCAAAGCTACCCCAAGCCCAGCAGCTGCCTCGCCAACTTGCTGTGGACGGATGGATGCATGGCCCCTTCCCGGCTTCACTTTCTCAAGGAATAAGGGGGACTAGCTGGAGGGCGGAGAGCAGTGCGTGCTTTAGGCCTACCCTTCTCAAGGGCTTCCCGGAGGCTACAGGGCCCCCAGCTCCCATCCCGTGGAGCATGGGCTGATACAGTGAATTGGGCAGGGAGGAAACGGATGGGCAGGAAAGGGGTCTCTGAGCATGGGAGGGGCGCCAGCAGCCGCCCTCCTCAGCCGCAGCAAGACTCACGATCTGCTTCTCATTCTGGTTGCCACTGCTGTAGGTGGTGGCCAGCGTGGATGAGCAGGCCTCGCTGTACCAGGGCACGTTGCCGAACTGTGTGGCACTGCTGATGGACAGCGTGTAGATGCTGTTGGTGTAGCCGTCACAGTTGCAGCTGTCATGTTCCCGGCCCCCGTTCCCTGAGGCCCAGACAAAGATGGAGCCCAGCCCCCCGCGGCCCTGTGGACAAAGTGTGCTAGGTCACTCAGGATAGGGACTGGGGGAGGGCCGGCAGGAAGATGATGCTGGAGAGTCCAAGTTGACCTTGAACTTTTTTTTTTTTTTTTTTGTCTTTTTCGTTTTTTTTGGTACCAGGGATCGAACTCACGACTGCCTGCTTACAAGGCAGGCGCTTATGCCGCTGAGCTAAATCCCCAGCTCCTTGACCTTGAACTTGTAGCAGTCTTTCTACCTCAGCCTCTTGAGTGTTGGGACTATAGACATGCGCCACCACGCCTAGCATGTCTGTGTCCCTTTATTAATTTACTTTTTGTAGTGCTGGGCTCAAATCCAAGGCCTCACACACAGAAGGCACGCCTTCTACCACTGAGTTATACTCCCAGTCCTCAGCCCCAGAAGCTCTTTCCTCCTTTTTTTCATTTGGAGGAAAGGCTGTGATAGAGTCTCTCTCCAGGTAGCCCAGGTTAGGTGAGAACTTTCGATCTTCCTGCCTTAGCTTCCTGACCGCTGGGATTACAGACATGCACCACTGTGCCTGGCTCTGTAATGCTTTAACAAACATGCTTTGAAGTCAGCCATGGTGGCATGCACCACTAATCCCAGCATTCTGAGAACCTGAAGCAAGAGAATCCCAAATTCAACCTACCTTTGGCAACTTAGTAGGAACCTGTTCAAGATGCTTTTTGGTTTATTTACTTATTGTCTTTTTGAGATGGGGTCTGGCTATGCAGTTCAGGCTAGTCTTGAGCTCAGGCTGGTCTCAAACTTTCAAGGATCTTTTTGCCTCAGCCTCCTAAATGCTGGAATTACAGGTGTGTACCACCATGTCCAGCTCAAAATGCTTTATAAAAAGGGGTGGAATCTTGCTCAATATGAAGGCCTTAATTTCAATGTCTTGTACTACAAAATAAAGAAACATGGGCCAGAAATTTAGCTCAGTGACACAGTACCTGCCTGTCAAGTATGAGGTCATGAGTTCAATCCCTGGTACCAAAAAATAATAATACAATAAAGAAATATGTCTTACATAAAGTTAAGATCAAACACAAGGAAGAGTGCTATTGAGAAGACCGTGCAGCCCCTAGAGATCAGGCCTGGCTGCAAGGCTGGGCCAGGCCCCTCACCTGGCTCACCCCCCGGAAGAAGGCCTCCTCGGCCAAGCGGGCCGGCCCGTCCACGGTCTTGCCGTCATCCTCAGGGCCCCAGCTGGCACTGTAGATATGGATGTGGTTGGGGTTCAGGCCCAGCGAGCGTGCCTCTACTGCATCTGTCACCTCACCATCCAACATGCGTACCCCTGGCCACAGAGCAGGGCAGAAAGAAGGGTGCTGTGTGGGTCCACTGCTAGGGCCACCCCAAGGGGCATGCCCAGCCTTCCCTGCTGGAAAGCCCTGAGCCCCTAACACCTGTCTCTGCCCTTGCAGTGTAAGAGTCAAGAGGGGAAAAGCATGACGGCTGCTCCCTCAGCTAGGCTGGCCTGGAAGACTGACAGGGAGGAGCAGGGAGATGAAGGCTGTCTGTGTGGGGACTCCTGTTAAGAGACACCAGCCCCACGCCACCGCCAGCCACCGGCCCTGGGAGGCCAGCCCTCGGAGTCACTGAACCCTGATGGACTATCCGCGTGGTCAGAAGGACTCACGTTGGGACAGTGACAGGCACTGGTCAGATGGGAAGCGGGCTGACGGCAACCCCACACGAAGTCCCTCCCGCCTCCACCATGGAACAGGGGGCCAAGGCTCACACCCACCTCCAATGCGGGCGTTGTAGGCCACACCCACACCACAGACACCATTGTTGGCCACAGCAGCCACTTCACCAGCGCACCGTGTGCCATGCCTGCCGGGACCAGGAGCACAGCCTTAGTGCTGCAGACAGAGCACAGCAGACACAGCCAGAGGGCAGGAAGGCTCAGCACATCCCTCTACCCACACCCACCCCCACTCCACGGGACAGGGCCACCTCCCTCGGCGCCCCAGCTGGACCAGGACCATGGACAAAGGTGTCTGGGGCGGACCCATGTGGCACCCAGGCTCAACCTTGTGATCTTGGTGGGAGAGAAGAGAAGGGGGCCAGAGGTCCGGGGATCGCTGCTCTTACCTATTGTCATTCATCTGCGTGTACCGAGGCTGGGGGTCAGGATCTTGGTCATTGACATCAAAACTGGCCCCAGGATCCTGGAAAGGTCGTGGCTGTATTAGGAGCAGCTGACTGTACGGCAGGACAGGACGCACCCGGCCGCCCCTCACCCGGGACGGCTGTTCCCTCCTGCCTCCTCACATAGTTGCCTGCCAAGTCTGGGTGGTTCTTCTCGATGCCATCATCCAGGATGGAGACCACAATGCCACGCCCCGTATAGCCCTGCGCCCAGGCCTCCTTCACATTCAGGTCCCGCTGGGTGATGCCAGACTGCAGAGACACCACCCGTTACTCAGAAGATGCGTCTGACCGCGTGAGTGTAGGGCTAAGGTGGTGAATCCCCTCACCGCCCCAAAGCCCTTTCTACATCCATCCTGGCTCCAGTGACACTGCTGTTTTTGTGGCCTCCTGGGAAACGCAGAGCCCTGGAGGTGGGGGGATGACCTCCAAGGCTCATCAGGATGGGGCAGGGAGAGATGGCACTCGGGACAGCAAAGCCTCACAGCCGGTCCAACCCCCACAGGATCTCACAGAGGAGCATTAGGGCTACAGATAGCGCCGTACCAGGTACCACTGCTGGGGAAACTTAGGGTCTGTGGGTTCCTGGTACACGTCCCGTTTGGTCCGTCGCTTCGCCACCTGCTGCTCCAGCCACCGAACCTGGGAGAGGATGAGGGAGGCGGTGTAGGTGTGGGGTGTGTGGCAGGGAAGAGGAGCAGGGAGAGTAGGCAGAGGAAGGGGCAGCAGGGGGGCCGGGGCCAGACTCACTTGTGGCTCCCTCTGCAGACGGTTATGCCGAGAGCGGTGAGGTGACAGGGACCGCTTTGTCACTGCTCGATGCCAGAAGTGGTAATAGTCATCGAAGATCTGCAGGGAAACAAGAGACTGAGATGGGCCTTCCATCTGTCAGTCCCCAGGAGGCAGCGACTGGGGGGGGGGGGTGGACAGTGGCTACAAGGGGAGGCTAGCAATGGTGGGGGTGGGGGGGAGGATATTTGTTCCCTCCCCAGGACCCAGAACAAACATGCAGGGGACCAAGGGGAGCTTTGCCCTCACTGTGACAGGCTGCTCATCTGTCAAGCCACACTCCCCTCCCACTGGCCACCCGGACCCGGAGAAGTTAACCCAACACTTCCAGCTTCTTGGTGCCATGATCTTTTCCCTCCCGGAACACATCCCCCGCCTGGGCCAGCAGGCTACCTACCTGGCCCAGGTTGTGGAACCCATGCTTTCGTGCCACACTATCAGCCACGGCCAGGCCTCCAGGGATGTGCACAGCCCACGTGTTGGTGAAGATCTTCTGGCCACGGGCATCAGCGGCCAGCAGGACCAAGGCTCCTGCTGCTGCTACCACCCATAGCAACCAGGGCCTCAGCTCCATGGGGGGCAGGTGGCCGACTGTGGAGCTCCTGCCTCCTGGACCTGGTCACAGGGCCTCGGCTCCCTCGTGCCTGCTGTTTACTGCCTGTGGCCCGGGACTGACTGGTGGGGGCATGGGGCTGAGATGGGCAGGGCTAGAGGGTAGGATGAGGGCTGCCGGCTCTGGGGGAAACAAGAGAGACAGGGGAGCCAGTCAGTCCCTCCAAAGCCATGAGCTAAAGCTGCCCTTCCAAACCCGACAACTCAAGAGGCAAGCAAAAGGGGCACTGGGGAGAAGGATAAAACAAGACCAGTCCTCCCCAGGAGGAATCTGGGCCTCCAAGGGCACCAGACAGGCGGACATGTGACCCCTACATGCCCCCAGAGCCTGTCTCCACCAAAAACACAAGTGTGACCCAGAAAGGGGCTAAAGAGCATCAAAGACTTGAGGCGCTCAAAATCAGAAAAGACCTTGCCAAAATAAAAGGTGCATTATGTTATAAAGCAGTATGTACACAGGATCCCACTGTTTTTTAAAGCTATTTATATATGTACATAATCAAAAACAAAATCTGGAAGGGCACACTCTAAAATGTTAACAAAGGCTCTTTCAAGATGTTGAGAATCTCGAGTAATTGTTATTTTCTCCTTTGTGTCATTGTATGCTTTGTACAATACCTAGGTATATTTTACAGAGGAATAAAACACTGGCTTTTAAAAGTTTTTAAATGAACTCACTAGGGTTTCCTGGCTCAGTAAAGAGACTCAGCCAGAAGGAGTTATCTGCAAAGGCCCCATAGCCAGGAGTGGGCAACCTAGGTCGGGGCAGGGCTTGGGGGACAGCGCTCCAAGTGCGGGGGACCTTCTAGGGCTGATGGGCACAGCCAGAGTCCCAGGCTCTCCCTGATGTTTCCTGGGGTACACTGAGGCTGCCCAACCCTGCCTAAAAGACCGCCCCCCAACACCCCTCTTGCTCACTCTGTGCCCACCACCTTGCGTAATCAGAGACCGCAGCCAGGGCAAATACTGGCTGCTGAGCTAGGAGCACCAAGGTGAAGCTGAATCAATAGTCCTGTGTTGTTTTTCTTCCTTCAGCAAACAGACAGCGGGACCTCTCTGCCTGGGGCCATATAACTGTCCCCACATAGGGCCTCTGAGTGGCCAGAAGTCAAGCCTCTGGGGAAGGCGGCAGCTGGGAAGTCCCTCCCAGTTCCAAGCTCCTTGAGTGGCTCTGTGCCTGCCCACAAGGCCGGATGCCCCTGTCATTCCCATGGCCACTCTGCCCAACAGCCCAGCGAAAGTACCCCAGCTCTTGTAAGTCTTGGGGAGTGGGCAGGCAGCAGGCTCACTTGTCCAGGGATAGCCCTTGGCCACAACCACTCCCTGGCTGCTGCGAGCCCACGCTGCAGGCTGGGGGACTCCACACACCATTCCTGAAGTATTTTCAGTTTACACCAAAATAACCTGACAGCTGATGGCAGGAGACAACCACCACGTAGCTCTTCTACACCCGAGGGGCAGCCATGCTGGGCTCCAGGGCAGGCAGGGGGCAGCAGACCTGAGAGCCACAGCCCCAGGACACCTTAGGTGGCTACAGCCAGCCTGAGCAATGGCTGGGCAGCCTGATGCCCAAGCCCTAGGGGGTGAGGGGTCCACAAATCCCCATTTAAAGCATGTGGGGGCCAGGTCCTCTTCTCTCCTTGCCATATAGCTGCCTCAGGGTCCAGATGTCAAGCCAAACCCCTTGACCCACAATACTGTAGCCCCCACTATGCCTCCAGTTAAGGCTTGATCACCTGGGTCTGGCCCAGGTCTCAGCACATGATAGAGGGAGCCGCAGCCATTTGGTGTTAAAGGTGATTAACCAACTATTTAATTACCTTGCAGCACCTGGAAAGCAAGCAAGCTTTGGGCACAACTGAACAGTCTCCCAGGAAAGAAGGCCTGCCCGCCTCTACCCAGTGTACTGAGCCATGGGGAGAGGTAGTTTTGGCTTCCAGAGCCCCAGACATCCTACCACCACTACCAGCTCGGCCTCAGCTTCCAGGACAGAAGGAGGACCCCCCCTACACACACACACACACACACACAGGACAGAAGGAGGACCCCCTACACACACACACACAGGACAGAAGGAGGACCCCCTACACACACACACACACACACACACACACACAGAAGGAGGACCCCCCTATACACACACACACACACACACACAGAGCAAGAACTGAGAACAATGAATGAATGGACTTCTCCCCACCCCCTCCGCAGACTCTGACTCACCCTCTGAGTCCCAGTAGTCTCAAACCCCGAGGCTGGCTGGATTTCCAGCCTCACCATCGGTCTCAGGGTGGACCACAGAGAGCTGCGGAGTTCTTTGGGTCTGTCTTCTATGCAAAGTCCTTTTTGTCCAGCCCCAGAACCTCCTGATCACCAGTCATCTCAGGAACATATTCCAAATTGTACCTAACCGGGCTGGGCCACAATTTCCCAGGCACCAGAGGTCTAGCCAGACAAACCACCTCAGGTCACTAGGAAGCCCAGTCCAGTCTTTCTCTCCAGCAGACAGCCCTCAGCTACGACCTGCACCGGGTGGCTTTTCGAAATTCTGACGCTTAGCCCCTGCTCAACTTCTACTTGCTAAGTGATCTTGAACAAGTCACTTCCTCTCCCTGGGCGTCAGTTTTCCGGGGTAAAAACTGTTTGACCAGTGGTTTTCAAACTTTTTCGTAAAGCCACAAAATTCTCTTTTAAAAGCAAACAGCAAAACAAAACAGAAGATGCTAGTTCTCCAAGGAACCGCAATTTAGGAAACACTGTAGTTCTAACTGAGGCTTTTTGGGTTGCAATGGGCCAGGCTTGGATACAGTCTCATGCTGCCCTGTCCACACCTGGCCCGGCCCTCATTAGGCCACATCACCTGGGTCCCCCTCAGGCTTCCTACACCAGCACTCTCTGGAACATTAAGGTCTGACACCCCCCCCCCCAGGGGGGACGACCGGGTAGGGGTGGTGGGAAACTGGTGCCGTCTGGCCAGCAGATGGCCCTGGTCCGACCGCCCCAGCCAGGCCTCGGGGACCCACCTGGGCCTGCGCTCGCCCGCGGCCCGCACCTGGGCGCTCTCCCCGCACAGGTGTGCAGCAGGGGCGCCGGGCCCGGGCGGAGGGTCCTGGCCTCCCCTGCTGGGCGCTGGGACTGAGACCCCACGCCCCCGGGGTCCGCGCCCTATCCGGCCGGCCGGGCCCCGCGGGCGCTTTCTGAGGTCAGAGGGCCGGGCCCGACCGCAGGAGGAAAAGTGCGGGCGAGGGCTCGGCCAGGCGCGCTCAGGTGGGTTCAACGCTTCCTGCTCCGCGCGGCGCCACCCGCGCCGGGGCCCGGCCGGCTCCGCGTCGCGCGCGCAGTCCCGTCAGCCCGCTGCGTCCCCGCGCCGCGTCCCCGGCCTGCATCCCCGCGCCCCCGCCCGGCCCCCCGCGCCCTCGCCGCTTACCCTGGGAGCCGCAGCGGGGAAACTTTCCCCGGCGGGCGCCCCCGGCCGAGCGCGGAGCCCCGCGGCAGGGCCTGGGCTCGGCGCGCTCGCGCGCCCGGCGGCGGCGTCACGGCGCGCGTGCGGCGCGGCCTCGGCCCGGCCGGCGACCAGGGCGGCCTCGGCCTCGCGCTCGACTCCGGCTCCGGCTCGGGCGCGGGCGGCGGCGGGCGGGGGCAGCGGCCCGGCCGCGGCGGCGCGGCTTGTTTACTCTGGCCGCTGTCACGGCGGCGGCGACGGCCCGGCTCCTCCCCCGCGCCCCTCCCCCCGGCGCCGCCTCCGCGCGCCCGCCCGGCCCGCCCGGCCCCGCCGCCCTCCAGCCGCGATCCCAGCGCCGGCGCGCGCCCCGGAGCCGGGCAGCGGGCCCAGCCGGGGATCCCCGAAGCCTCGCGCGCCCCGGCCCCTGCCGCGGCTCCCTGGGCCCTGTGGAGACCCGAACTCGAGCCTTCGCGAGGAGCCGGGCAGGGCCTGGGAGCGCCGATTGCAGGACTCTGTCGTCCCCGCTTCCCTGTGCCCACATGATGGGTCCAGGGCCCGGAGATGGTGACGATGGTGACCCGGGACTCTGCGCTCGTCCTTGGGCTACAGGGCAAACCTCCTGACTTACTGGGAGGCAGTCACGATTTCATCGGCTTCTGTATAGACAGGTGGGTTTATAAGCAGAAGTAGCCCACCTCCTTTTAATTGTGTCTTTTGGCCCCTGTGCACATGGCCCTTTCACATTATCGCTCCTCTTTATGTCATGATTTAATCCTAATGATTTATCCAAACTGACATTATTAATCCCATTTTACAGATAAGGAAACCGAGGCCCTTTTAAATACTCTGCCCTGAGCCCCACAGCTAGTAGACCCTGGAACCTGGGAGAGACCCGAAGTTTGGGAAGAGCCGGAATCCAACCAGCGCTATACCAGCCGAAACCTCTCCCTCCCTGGGTCCTGTCCTAGAAAACGTCTGTGCCACTTGGCTAAGGTCAGCACTGCTTGAGCTTAGAAAGAAAAGGGGGAAAATGTGGCCGTCGGCCTCCTGGCTGTGTTATTTCAAGGTCAAAGCTACGGAGGCTCATCCCTCCCACTCCCTGGGAGGCACCTGGCAGCAGTGCGTCCTGTGGCCTCCTTTGTGGAAGTTGCAGGGAATGGCACACAGGCCGCTGAGGGCCATATAGGAGCTAGGTACCTTCTGAGTTGTTCCATGAGCTCTTTTTATCCTCACCCAAATTCCAAGAAGTGGGCACAGGACATTTTCATGAGGTGCCCATTGTACATCAACATTTACCTTAACAGGAAAGCCAGGGAGGCCCAGAGAGCTTAAATACTATCCCTAAAGTAATTATCTTATCTCCAAAGTCAACTAGGAAGCTTGGGTTCAAATCCCCAGGGCACCATTTTATATTGTACCACCTTAATTTCTCAAAGCCTCAATTTACCCCTCTGGAAAATGGAAATAATACTCAGGTAGTGGGATCAGGTACCTTTGGGGGCACCCTCATGGACCTTTAGAAACTGAAAACTCTCAAAAAATTGGGGGATAAGTCTATAACTCTGGCCTCCTTCCAGACTGGGGACTCCACCGCACAGAAAGCCAGGCTTGTAGGGGCCACCCTGGGGTAGTCCCTGCCAGCAACAACCACAGTTGGGAGAGCCATATTCCCGCAGTGAGACTGAGGCAGGAAGTGAGTCATGGTTTTCTGTGAGCAAGACAACCTCATTGTGGGGAACAGGGTTGACCCCGTCTGACCTGGGGTCACACTTGTCCCCTGGCCTAGAAAAAAAGGTCACTCTAGGGAGAAAGTAATGCCGGATGCCCAGGACCCCACCCGTCCCCAGGGCCTGGCCCCAGGGGAGCTGCTGCAGCCTGTGGGGTGGGGGAGGCAGGGGTTCACAAGTTGCCACCCTGGCCCCAGCAACGCCACTTCCCCTTTCTCCCACCAGCTGGCTGCTCCACTAGTGCCTGTGGTAGACAGAAGCTATCGAGCTGCTCAGAGGGAGCTTCACCCAGACTCTCCACTTCGGCCCAGTCACAGCTGGGGGCCTCACATAACATTGTACTTTGCAGCCAGGTGTGACGCACAAGCGTAAAGTCCCAATAGGCAGGAGGCTGAAGCAGGAGGATTGGGCAATTTAGGAAGACTCCCCAACCTACCCCACAGACTCCCCCCCCAAAAAAAGTTTCATTGATACAAAGAATTTGAATGCCACCCTCCCTGAGACCCCTCTAGGGAGAATCCCCTCTAGGCAGAAAGGCCTTCTTTATCTCTAGGAAGCAAATCCTGTGGCCAGGTATTGTCCTCTTTTTTTTTTTTTGCCTTTTTCGTTTTTATCGGTACTGGGGATCGAATTCAGGACCACGCAGCACTTCCAATGCTGCTGAGCTAAATCCTCAGGCCCAGGTATTGTCCTCTTTATCCGTCCCTGCCCACTGATCTGAAGCCTGAGGGCTGAGGGAGCCCAGTTTGTGGCGCAGGAATCCTAGGTTCTAGGTGGTAAAGTGTTACCAGCCTTACACAGCAGTTAGGGATTTGTGTGCCTTGGGAACCTGAAGGGAAGAGGGGCCTGACGGGTATGGCCTGGGGCAGGGAGTAGAGCTCATCCTGAATTACCACAGGATAACCTGAGTCTTTTTTTTTTTTTTTTTTACCGGTACCAGGGATTGAACTCATGACCACATGCTTGCAAGGCAGGCGCTTATGCCACTGAGCTAAATCCCCAGGCCCGATAACCTGAGTCTTAAAGCCACCCGGCCTACCCAGTCCTGCAGTCCCCTAGGGCTGCTCACCTCTCCAGCCTCTTCCCCACTTCGGTACCTTGAACAAAGCCTTCAGCAGCAGTTCCCGCACCTGGTTTTAATCAAAGTGTACGCAGCATCCACGCCTGTGGAGAAGGGTGCACAGCAACCTGAGTCTGGTGCTTTTTTGAAAAAGTAAGACTCCAGAACCCTTTGTTTTCTTCTTTTCTGCTTACCTGCATTTCCAGGAACATCTACAAAAAGTCCCACAAGGCAACAGCAAAGCCTTCCCGACCTGCAGGGGTGCACAGAGCACACCCACACTTCACCCGTGAGCCCCAGGACCCTGGGGTCCACGCTGACTGAGGCTACCCTTCCTCCCCCAGTCAGGTCACGCTGCAGCCCAGCACAGGGCAGGGCCCTTTCAGTTCTGGCTGAACCACTTTGGGAAAACTTCCTTTATATGACAGGCAAGCTGTGTCTGTGGGTGGGGGGAGGAGCTAGCTGCTAGAAGTGATTTGTTGGTGACATATTGGGTTGTGTTGGGACCCGATCCCGACATGGCCAGCCCTTCTCATTTTGCTATGTATTGGGCAGGTGTGCACTGACCATAGTACTCCCACCCCGGCCCTGGCTGTCACTTCTAGGTTGAATGGCTTCCTTTCACCAACTCATGTCTTCCACCTTGGCAGCAGCAGACAGCCAGTGCCATCACAATCAGACACCTAATAAATGCTTCAGGTGGAGTCTTACCTGCCATTCAGGAGCACCTGCCCAATGCGACATTCCTAAGGGCTTGTCCCCAGGAAGCTGAGCCTGCCTCTGGTAGAGTTGGATGGAGCCACCTGAGCCTCCCTGAATCTTCCTGAACCAGTAAGCTCCATGACCTGCAGCTCCAACAAGCCTGCTGCTGTTTCTCTGCCCCGTACAGAGAAGACAGTCACCACTGCAATTTCTTGAGGAGTTTTCCAGCTTCTTCCAGAACAGTTTCCCAACCTTGCCACAGTTGACATCTTGGGACACTCAGTCACCTCTCTGGCCCCTAAACTCTAGATGATGCCAGTAGCACCCCCACTCCCATGATAACAAGGCAAAGGCCTCAAATGTTTACGCATCACTCCCAGTTGAGGACCAGTGATCCGCAGTGACAAATGGAAATGTCACAGGGTGGCAGTTGATGTGGCAGAGTTAGAGGCAGGAGTTGTTGGCTGGAAGCCACAGAGACAGCTCCCAAGCCCAGAGCCCCATACGGCCACAGGAGAGCAGGCCACATCCTCATGACATCTAAGAACAGCGTTTTCAGGATGTCAGAGATGGGGCTGAATCAAGGATCGCACTGTTATTGCTGGTAGCTGGCAAGAGGGTGGACACTCAAGAATTAAGTAGTAGACGGCAGTTGGCAGTTGATGGGGGAGGGAGGCCTCGGGGCAGGGAGGGCCTGAGCGCTTGGGATGTTGGCTGCTCTGTTCATCATTTGACTGTGTCTGTGCATCAGAACAAATCAGGGCGGGACAAAACCCAAAAAATCAAGTTGTGTACTCTAAATACAGGCAGGTTATAGTGTGTCCATTATGTTTCAATAAAGCACCTTTAAAATCTATTTAACTTTAAACTTTTAGTGTTTAGAGAGAATTGTTCTGAAAGGTCATTTATATGGAGTGGCACCTTTCTGGTTTTTTTTTTTTTTTTTTTTTTTTCTTTTTGGTTTTCTGAGACAAGTTCTTCCCATATTGTCCAGGCTGGCCTTGAATTCATGGTGATCCTCTTGCCTCAGCCTCCTGACTGCTGGGATCACTGGCATGTGCCACTATGCCCAGCTTTTTGTTTTTCGTCTGTTTCCCATTTGTTTTTGTTTGTTTGGGGTTCTTTTGGTACTGGGGATCAAACTCAGGACCAGGTAGGCGATTGTGCTGCTGAGCTAAATCCCCTGACCATTTCCCATTTCTTGGCTATACTACACAAATGAGAGATCGTGGTACTTGAAAGAAACAATAAAGAGAACAATTGTAAACTGGATGTGGTCGCACAGGCTTGTAGTCCCAGCTACTCTCAGGCTGAGGCAAGAGGATGGGAAGTTAGCGACCTGACTCCAAAAATAAATAAGAAGAGGCTGGGGCTGTAGCCCAATGGTGAGCATTTGCCAGGTTCACAAACCCCAGCACTGCAAGAGAAGAAAAGGGCAGAGAGAGAGAGAGAGAAGGGCAAAACAAAACAAAACAACCTGGGTGCAAGGTTGACCTGCGAGGAGACAAGGTGGAAGGAACAGTGTCCCTAGGAGCAGCCAGCCCGCCCTCAGCTCGGGAAGCCATGAGAGAATCTCATGTTGGATGATGCTATCAAACCAGCGTGTCTGGAACGGTATCATCAGCGCTGGCTGCCAGGAGAGGAACCAATGAGTCTGGAAATTACAGGCTCCTCCACTCACTGTAATCCCTAAAACAAACAGCGCTGGGGGAAAAGTCAGTAAATACCTGGGGGAGGGTGGCAAGCTCCTCGGGGCTGGGGAGCTAGCGTGCCTGCTGGAGCTGTGCCCTGCACCGCCCGCTCACGGCGGCTCCTCCTGCTGGGGGGGCTGCACTTGGCAGGGAGCGATGCCTGGGATGGCTGTGCATGCCAAGCAGCATGGGGCCCTCCCCGGGGTTGATGGAGACCACCTCGGTTCTGGGGAACTCCCAGAGAAGTGGGAGGCAAACCGGGGTGGGACCAAGGGGGTGGGTGTAGGTAGGTGGAACCTCAGACCCCTGTTTGTGGGAGGTGGAGGGTGCACCAGGCCCTCCTGACACTGTCATTTGTGTCGCTGATACTGATTGAGTGCTGACTGAACTCGGGATCTATGCCCCAGTTGTGGTGGAGTCAGTCAGCAGGGGACCATTTGTAAGGGTAATGTGGGGACTCCTGAGGGGGAGAAACAGGCTTGGGAGGAAGTGATGTCTGAGCTGAGGCACCATGGTCCATGCCTGTAACACCAGCACTCTGGAAGGCTAAGGCAGGAGGACTGCAAGTCTGATCCCAGACTAGCCGTCTGAGTGAGCCAGAACTTGTGTCAAAACAGAAAAATTGAAAAGCCTGAGGATGTAGCTCAGTACAAAGGCTCTGGGTTCAATCCTCAGTATTGAAGGATACAAAAAAAAAAAGGAAAGAGGCAAAACCATAAAGGGCCCAAGAGGGTGGCCAGGCTAGCGGCAGGGCAGGGACAGGACATGGGTGTGACCCCATGGGAGGAGCCGCTTCTTGGAATTAGGTGGGACAGGGTGGGAGTGGAGGAGATAAAAGAGGGCTCCACCGAGGAGCCTTGTCCAGGTTGACGTCTAAATTCCTCCTGAGAGCAACTCAGAGATGAGTTTTTAGAGAATTTTACTCAGTTTGCTGTTTTTAAAGACTCTGCTGCCTACCCTGGAAAGAGCCAAAGGGGGAACGGGTGATCCCCATACAGGAGGCACACAGACCACAGCCTGTGTCACTCGACTGCACCACCGCCAGGCAGAGTGCAGGCTCTGAACAGGCCGGAGGGACCACGGATCCATCTGCTGTCCTGGGAAGAGGGGGTCTGTGCGGGACAGGAACTGGGGGAGCCAGCCTGCCGCCCGCATCCTGCCTCCCTGCAGGGCTCTGGTTCTTCCTACACGGAGCCTGGACAGAGCTCTCACTGGCTATCACCAGCCGCCAGGCCTGAAGGCGACTCCCTCACTTCCTGCTCCCAGCACCCCCTGAGGCAGGTACACTGCCTTATCACCCCCGTTTCCAGATAGGAAGCTTTGCTCCGAGGCGTTAGGAACAGAAAGCCTCAGGAGTGGAACAAGAGAGTCTGGGTGGAAACCCCCGTGCCTCAACCTCTCAGCGAGGGCTGAGCAGTGCTGAATCAGACATGGATCACTCAGGCATCTGGAGTGGGAGGCGCGCTGTGAGTCACACTCAGCTTTTTCTTGGCCAAGTCTTGCTCACCTGGTTCTTAGAACAGTGCATGTTGGATTTTCTGCAGCAACTGTACAGTGCCTCACTGAGCCGCCCATCCTCCACCCCGATCGGGTTGCACAGCATACTGGTGACCAGATCAGCTCTGGACTCCAATTCAGTCCTGATGTGGTAGCACAAACTGCTAATCCCAGCTACTCTGGAGGCTGAGGCAGGAGGGTCACAGGCTCAAGGGCAGCCCAGAAAATGTAGTGAGCACCTGTTTCAAAAAAATAAAAAGACTACAGGGGGGCCTGGTGGTAAACACTTCCAGCACACAGGAAGTGAAGGCACGAGGATGGCCACATATCTGAGGCCAGCCTGGGCTCCCTATGAGTACAAGGCCAGCCTGACTATATAGGAAGACCCTATCTCAAAAGACAAAAAAATAAAAGCTGAAAACAAGACAATAAAGAAGAACAACAACAGAAGGCTGCAAATAAAAATCAAATTCAGCTGGGTATGGTGACGCACACCTGTAATCCCAGCACTCGGGAGGCTGAGGCAGGAGGATGTTTGTGAGTTTGAGACCAGCCTGGTCTACAAAGTGAGCTCAAAAAAAAAAAAAAAACAAAAAAAACAAAGTGAGCTCAAGTCCAGCCTGAAGTGCACAGAGAGACCCTGTCTCAAAAAGACCAAAAAATAAAAAAATAAATAAAAATAAAATTCAGCTCCAAGATGCTCTTGAAGACCCCTGGGAAAATTACGTCATCTCTCCAGGGCTCAGTTTCCTCCCCTGTTGACTGTAAGTCCCCAGCCACTAGCTCCCTCTTTCTGCCGGTCAAGGAGGCAGTTCTGACCCTTCCACCTGGGCCTGAGCAAAGGGCTATCAGGGTAAGCTCTGCCTCGCCCCGTGGCTGACTTCCTAGGCGGGAGGCTGCCTGGCTCAGCAGCCTCCATGTGGCCTGGTGCCTGGTGGCTTATTTTGCAAGCTCTTTTGGCTCCTTGCCCCAAGGTCAGAGGTCAAGCAACAAGCAGTTCTCTGAGGCAGAACTTTCATCTTCTTCCCGTCACATGGACAGGCCCGGGGCACGGGAAGCTGGCTGGCTGTGGCCCAGCCGGGGTGGGGCATCAGCTCAGGGTGAAGAAGGGGCTCTGGGGTCCATGTCAGGCATACAGGTGACCACACAGACGTGGCTCCCCGCCCTCCCTCCTGGTGTCTGCTGGTTCTTGCCCCAGAGCAGCGCAGGCCCCTCTTCCCTGGCTTGCCTGCTTCTGGGAAGGGGTCCTTTCCAGGTCGCCTGTGGGGAGACGCTCTCCCCACCTTCAGGGGAGAGAGGCAGTAGCAGCCCTGGCCCTGGGCCACCGTGAATTATTTCTGATGTGTTCTAAACACACCTTCTTATAGTCTGCACAAATCCATCAGCACGTGATTGATAGATAATGCAAGACTCGCAGGTCAAAATGATTCAGAACAATATGCCCCACGCAGTCTTTCAACATTTTACTTATTTTTGTGTAGGTTCAATCAGGGTCCTTGCACCCAGCTAAATCTCCCGTCCTTTGATGTTTTGTTTGTTGCCTGGGTCTTGGAGAGTTGGCCAGGTGGGACTAGAATTTGAGTCTCCCGCCTCAGCCTGGCCATGAGCTGGGATCCCAGGTGTGCGCCATCCCATCCGATTTGTCTTCCAAGCCTTAGGGCTTTTGGTCAACAGGTGGTATGTTAGGGCTTGTTTTCATTTATAAGTCCATTTACCTCAGAGAAATGTACATAACCAATAAAAACGGGGCTAGCCGTGTGGCTCAGTGGTACAGCCCTGGGTTCCAACACACAAAAATAAATAAATAAAATAAATAGATTAAACAGTAATACAAAAGCAAAACTAAAACTAAAAAAACCCCAAAAAACTGCAGATCTAGGAAGATGCACAGTAATGATACCAGTTTCACCAAAAGGAGGAAGAGCGGGGCCCCAGCACTGAGCAGGGCGCCTCCCGAGTCTGCCGGCCCCCCGGCCGGCGCCCCAGAGCCCGCGCTCCCCACCTTTCCCTGTTTGAGTTGCTTTTGTTTGTGCAGTGGGCTCTTACATCACCGGCCTTCCCTTGGCTTCAACGCATCATTTACGCATTAAATCCGCCTCTGTTCTTTTCTTTTTAGCCAGCAGCAATTAAAAAGAACTGCTTGATGCCAGTACAATCATAAACATAAACGCAAACTTGGACAGTGAAATCCTGTGTCAACAGTAAATTGTAAGGTGGTTGTGTTTACAGGAGTGGTAATGAAAATCATCTTAGCAAACTTGCTGCATATGCTGCCATGATAAGTTCTTCACACATGGGTTTTATTTTTATTTTTAAAATATTTGCGTGGTACTGGGGTTCAACCCAGGGCCTTGTATATGCTAGGAAAGTGCTATATCACTGAGCTGCATCCCCAACTCTTTTTATTTTATTTTTATTTATTTAGGTACTGGGGATTAAACTCATGACCTCACGCTTGCCAGGCAGGTACTTCTGCCGCTGAGCTAAGTCCCCAGCCCTTTTATTTTGTTTTGAGATAGGGTCTCACTGTGTTGCTAGCCTGGAATTTGGGATTTTCCTGCCTCAGCCTCCCAAGCACCTGGGATTATGGGAGATTCTACTGCCTTCTTACCACCATAGCCTTACTTAATCCTCCTGACAATCCTATAAAGTAAGCATTTTACAGATAAGAACATGTGGTTTTGAAGGATTAAATAACTTGCCCAGGAACACATGTACAGGCAGTGGTACCCTCAAAACTCTAATCCGTGTCTGTCTGACTCTAGGAACCACCAAGGGTTAGCAGAGCGGAGACCCAAGTATGGTCCTTGAAACCAGTTCCTGGCCACGTGTGCTCCCCTGCCCGGGTCTGCCAGGCGGGACTGGGGACAGAGGGTGCAGGGCCAGGGTGCCATGGCTGCTGCTGGGCCCCGCCTGTCCCCAGAGTCCTGGATGAAAGCAGGCCAAGCCCGGCACATGATGGCAACCCTCTGACCCAGTGTGCAAGAGGATAAACACACACACCGAAGTGACATTTGCAAGCTAATGGCCCTTATCCGTGACTGTAACAATGACACTCTGTCAGGGCCTGGCTGAGGTGAAGGGTTCTGTGTGTTCCTGTGGAGGCTCTGGCAGCCACTCTGGGCTGGCCTGGGCCACGCTCAAGGTGACAGCACATGTAGCTGGGACCAGGGCCACTTGGTGCTAGGCACTAGGCGCGGGGCTTGCCTGTGCCGGGACCTGGGCGCCAACCCCAGCACTAAAGCAAAATAAAATTAAACAAAAGGCACAAGGGCTGGGGATTTGGCTTAGCGGCCTAAGTGACATCTGGCAAGCTCTAGGTCCTGAGTTCCATCCCTGGTACCAAAAAAAAAAAAAAAGCACAGCTTGTGGCCTTTGTCCCCCCCCCCCCAGGACCTCCTAGTTGGCTCCTCCTTTCTCACTGGCCCCAGGAACCACCCCCTCTTTGGTGGCCCCAGGATGGGGGCTCAGGTTCTCAGTGAGAGTCCCCAGGGGCCCACACAGCCTGGGGGGCAGCAGATGGCCAAGGCCCTCACCCCTTGCCACGGAGTGGTGATCTGACTCTGGTTATGCTAGACTGGTAGGGTTGACTGCTAGAAGCCCAGGGGAGGATCCAGGCACTATTAGAACCCCAGAAAGAAGCCCAATCCTGCCATCCCCACCAAGCATGGTGTCCATAGACAGACAAAGGTGTCTCAGTCTTTCATTCAAGTTTCAGCATTAATAGGATTTGGTCCTTTTCTGTTTAAAAAATGTAGTTGCCTGCACTACCAACTCATCTGTCTTTCATAAAGACACCTCAGCCTCACCCGATGCCTCCTCACTGCCCACATTCTACCGCCTGGCTCTTTCTGCCCCAGCCATCCTGGACTCCTTGTTGTTTGTCCTTTCTGCCAACCCCACTCCTACCACAGGGCCTTTGCACTGGTCACACATCTGCCTGTACCTCATCTGTGACATGCTGCTGTCTTAGCCTTTTGGGTCTTTAAGAACTTTTCTCCAATGTCCCCTTTGCCCTTCTTTTTTCTCCATGACTTTTCACCCCAAGATACTCTGTATTTTCCTTTGCTTATGCCTCTCTTGGTGCCCAGTTTATTAGGTCTATTTGGGAGGGCACGGATTCCTGCCCTTTTAGTGAGTGCCCATCAGTATTGGCTGACCAAATGATTTCACTGTAGAAAAATCTGATTCTACCACTGGGATAGAGGAGAAGAGAAAAGAAGGAAGAGAAAAGCAAAAAGAAATAAATTTGTGGGGCTGGAGATTCAGCTCAGCGACATAAGCGCCTGCCTTGCAAGCAGGCAGTCGTGAGTTCGATTCCCGGTACCAATAAAAATGAAAAAGACAAAAATAAATAAAAAATAAAAAATAAAATAAATTTGTACATACATACACACAAGGTTGCTAAGATGATTGTTACTAATTCTATTAGTTCATGGAAAAGAACAGTTAATACACATATGGTTTGATCAGTTTTGCATATCTGTATCTGGCAATCCAAGCCACTCTTTTGAAGATAACAATATGCAATATTGCAACTATTATTAAATTTCTATTATCTTGTTTTGAAAGTCTATATTGTTATTGTTTGGGGGTTTTTGTTGTTATAGTTGTGTTTCTTTTGTTTTTGTTTTCGGTTTTCTCTTTAAAATAAAAAAAAAAAAAAAAAAAAACAAAACCTGATTCTACATAAAAACAGGAAAAAAAACCTAAGTCTCCCATGCCTCGCCCTGAGCTCCTGGCTCTGGAGGAGGAGATAGACAGACTGAAGGGCTATGGAAGGACATGTGATTTAGGGTGGTGGACGCCTCCAATTTTCCTGCTGTCTGTAGAACTCTAGGAGCTCGCACATGTTTCCTTTGTGCACCCCAAGTCATTTCCTGGGAACCACAGACAGGGCTTCCCCTGGCCCTCAGCACGGTGGGGGAGGGGAGCCCTTCCACTCAGACACGGGGAAACAGGGAGTCACCGGGCAGAGCCAGGCACGCTGCCCCAGAGAGCTGAGTCGGGCTCAGCAAACAGTGACCTGGGTGGGGTGAGGCTGGTTGGTACTCACCATGCCAAACTGATCTGAGGAGTGCCAGGCAGTTCCCTTGTCTCAGATGTCCCCCTTCTGATGACTGGAACCCACTATGAATTTCTGCTTTTAAAATGTGCCCCTGACGTGGCTATGATGGCATGCACCTTTAATCCCATACTTGGGAGGCTGAGGCAGGAGGATCACCACAAATTTGAAGCCACCTTGAATTACATAGTGAAACACCGTCTCCACAAAAAGCACTCTGAGCCTGGGCCTGGGGCTGTGGTTTAGTGGTAACCATCTGTCTAGTTCCCACCCCAGCACCCAAAACCAAATGAACAATAATAATAAAAAAAATATCACACACTCTGGGAGGGCCAAGTGTTTACATGAATTTGCATGCTATCTCTGACCAGATGAAAGCGGGCATGGGCTTGTCCACAGGGGCACATGGTTCCTGGGCACGGCTGGATGAAGGGAGGAAGCTGGGAGTACCCTGTGCAGGACTCAAGTCCTCAGAAGCAGAGGCTCAGGACAACAGTTATGACCTCACGGATAAACCTTGTACGAATCCTGGAGCCCATATCTGGGACAGGAAGTGACTGAGAATGAACCAATGCAAAATCCCCTCTCAACCACGAGCTTCTCCCCAGGGCTCATTTTTAGAGAAATGGGTTAGGGGAATAGCTCACCTGTGGGGAGTACTAGGGGAATTCCTCAAGGGTCCACTTGGAACAGGTCACTTGGCAGTCACAATGATGGCAAACTCACAGCACATGTGGCATTCCTGCTATGTCCTGGCCCATGGCAGACATTGCTAATTCATCACTACACTGCATGCCAGCCAGTCACAGCTAATCCATCAGAATTCATCCATGAGCTGCAATGCAGTGGCTGTTGCAGGTGGAAGAGGCAGCTCTGAGGAGAGGGCAGAAGTGGGAGGTGCTCCGCATACCTGTCCCCGGCAATCACAGGGGTAGGACTGCACAGAAGACAGGCCCTGCCGGCTGTGGTGGTGCACAACAGTAATCTCTGCATTCTGGGAAGCTGAGGCAAGAGGATCACAAGCGTCCAGCCTAGCCTGGACAACTTAGCAAGAGCCTATCTCAAAATAAAAAAGGTTGGGGATGTAGCTCAGTGTGAAGGCCCTGGGCGCCAGCCCAGGACCAGGGCAGCCTTGCTGAAGCTACACAGGGTATTATGGGAGCAGCAAGTGGGGAGCTGACAGGCTCCTATACCTGATGGCTGATCCAAGAGACAGAGCCCACTTGGTGCTCTGTGCCACATGCCCAGTGGAAGCACTGCCCTCACCTGGCATGTAAACAAGTACCAAGCATGAGGACCCAGAATGCCTGGGTGACCTTATAAAATCTAAACCTCCTGAGCTCTGTGAGCCAGCTGAGCTGCAGTGGACAGATGGCGAGAGGTCAGGTGCCTGGAGGCGTAGCTCACCCCACATGTCTGTTCAAACCTTTGCCCTAGGACCTGTGACGGGGACAGGCTCTGCATGCCAGGAACCATGTCTTGTGCCAGACACATGGGCATGGGATGCACACTGAAGCAGTCCCAGAGCCTCAGGCGGCAGAGCAGCGGTCTCAGGACTGGCTCGCCCTCTGACAACCCCCTCTTAGGACAGCCTGTCTTCATCCTCAGGCCTCAGCAGCCTGACCCACCCCAGAAGAGGCTGACCTGTGGCCTCAGTTTCTTCACCCATTAAATGGGATAACGACACCTCCCTACTGAAATGTCACAAGAATGTCGTGAGCTAATTCTACAAAATGTTTGGCGTGGTGCTCGCACAGGGCAGATGCTCCGGAAGGGCAGCACGGTGAGCCGCCCGGGATGTTTCCAGCTCTGAGTGCCAGGCAAGCCCCACCCCCTGTGGGGATCATCCAATCACAGCAGAGCTAAGACACCCAGGCCCAGTGTGGGCAGCAGGCAACTTATTTCTGGGGGGTCGGGGAGCACCTTGCCTCTGAGAAGCCTCACGCTTTGTGGTGTGTTCAGGTGGGGGTGCAGGTGGAGCTCTCTCCATTTGGGAGACGGGGAGCACTGTACACATTTGCTTTGTGTACAGCGTTTTTTGTTTTTTCTTTTTTTGGCCTGGAATCAAACTCAGGACCTTGCACTTTGCCAGGCAGGTACTTGTACCACTGAGCTATACCCCTGGCCCTTGTGTACAGTGGTCTAAAATGGCAAGTGGCCCACCGTGTAGAATTTACAAAGCAGCTGATGAGAAAATAGAATTCATAAAGGAAGCACACAGAAGAGACTAGAAGGAGATAACAGGTCAGGAAACCAAGAACAGCCATGTGTGGTGAAGGACTTGAGGCTGTGTTTTTATTTTCTTCTTTGTGCCTTTCAAACTTGTTACTAGTGACAATGATTTGCATTTTTTAAAAACTCAGAGTAGCACATTAAAGACCAGGCATGATGACAAATGCTTCTAAGCCCAGCACTCTGGGAGGCTGAGGCAACAGGTTCAAAAAGTTGAGCTCAGGCTGGGAAATTTAGTAAATTAGCAAGACCATTCCAAAAAAAAGAAAGAAAGAGAGAAAGAGGCTGTGAGCTGAGTATGGCGGCTCATGCCTGTAATCCCGGCACTCGGGAGGCTGAGGCAGGAGGATCCTTGCAAGTTTGAGATCAGCCTGAGCTACAAAGTGAGCCCTGAGCTACAAAGTGAGCCTGAACTGCATAGTGAGACCCTGTTTCAAAAAGACAAACAAACAAACAACAACAACAACAAAATGCTGTGGATATAGCTCAGTGAAAAAGCTCTGGTTTCAATCCTCAGTACTAGAGTTGGGGAGAATAGCATAATAAAACAGTGTCTTCACTCAGAGCGTGTGTGTGTGTGTGTGTGTGTGTGTGTGTGTGTGTGTGTGTGTGTGCACACGCGTCCCTGTTTGCCCTGCACTGGGATGGAGTCTGGGACCTCACACAGGCTAGGTACAGGCCCCACCTGAGCACAGTGTTGAGCCTAGGACTTGGCTCCCGCTTGAACAGGGCCCACTGGACACCCTTCCCCTGCCCATGGCTGGTCACCCTCAGGCTGGGAGGTCCCTGTCCACTTCAATAGGTGAGATGGAGGTCTCTGCCCCCAGCTGGGGACGCCTCCTTCCCTCTCCTCACTCTTCTCCGTCCCCTAGTCCTGAAGGCAGCACGGCCCCACGCTGGTGTAGGCCCACACCCACAGAGGGTGACTCCCTGCCAGGAATTGGGCCAGGCGGACGGACGTGGTGACAGGCAATGACGTTCACCCACATCCTTTCACCTCCCTGCCGGTCTGCTGCTGAGTCAGGGTCCTCTCAGGACTGACAGCAGCAGGATGTGACCAAACTCGCTAGGCAGCCCCTGGGCCAGGTGGGCTTGACGGGAGAGAAGGTCAGAGGAAAGTCAGGAGAAGCCACACTGGGTCCAGCTTTCGGGCCTGTGGTCAGGCTCTTTCTTTCTTTTTCGTAGTGCTGGAGATTGAACCTAGGGTTGTGCACTGAGCTACATTCCTAGCTCTTTTTTTTTTTTTTTTTTTTTTTTTTTAAATCGGTACCAGGGATTGAACTCACGATTGCTTGCTTGTAAGGCAGATGCTTATGCCACTGAGCTAAATCCCCAGCCCCCCAGGCTCTCCCTTGAATTCACAATGTAGTCCATGCTGACCTCGAACTCATGCTGTCTTTTCTTTTCTTTTCTTTTTTTTTTTTTAATTTTGGATCAAAGGGATGGGAATTTAGCTCAGTAGGAATAAGCGCCTGCCTTGCAAGTGTGCAGTCCTGAGTTTGATCCCCGGTATCCAAAAAAAAAAAAAGTTAGCCTATAATTTGGGTCAAAGTCTTACTAAATTGCCCAAGCTAGTCTTGAATTTGAGATCCTCCTGCCTCAGCCTGCTGCATAGGATTGTCTGGTTATTCTTTGGAAGGTCTCCTCTCAGCCTGTGACACCAAGGCTCTGGTCCCCAGATGCTGTGTTCTTAGAGAGCCTGTAGGGGACCCTAGTTACTGACCTGAGCACCTCCCTGTGCTGTCCCCCAGCAGCACTGGAAGGGAACGTGGCAAAGGGCCATCTCACAGCCCTTCCTGTCATTGCCTCCACTCAGAGGCTGGGAGAGCTTGGCAGCTTGACAGCGGGGGACACTTCTTCATGTCATGTAAGACTGCTCCCTAGACGATCTGTCACTGTTTGACAGATGAAGACAATGAAAAATCATGACGGTGTAGCTCAGTGCTACAGCTCCTGGCCAGCACACGTGAGGCCCTGGGTTCTGTCCCCAGGACCAGAAGAAGAAAACAAAACAAAACAACCAAAAAATAAAAGATGGAGAGAGGCCTTTTTCAAGATCCCTCAGAAAACTCCATATAAACCTCCTCCTCTGACAAGATAAGAAATATAACCATATTTACATAAAGTGTAAACACCAGAAACAGTCAACATACCGTGCACAGAATATATAGGAACATGAGACAGATAAAAAACAAAAATGTAATATGTAACGTTTAATAAAAAGTAACTCTAGGGCTGGAGATATAGCTCAGTGGTGCAGCGCCTGCCTGGCAAGGGTGAGGGCCTGAGTTTGATCCCAGTACCAAAAACCAAAACAGGAAAAAAAAAAAAGACCAAAACAAAAGTGTTGGATTCCTGAGCTCAAGTGATCCTCCTGCCTCAGCTCCTGAGCGGCTGGGATTAGTGTGCTTCCTTTGAAAATAACACATTTTTCAACATCGGAACTTTTTTCTTTCTTTCTTTCGAGACAGGATCTCGCTCTGCAGTTCACGCTGGCCTTGAGTTCACTATATAGCCCAAGCTGGCTTCAAACTTGAAACAATCTTCCTGCCTCAGCTTCCAAAGTGCTGGGATGACAGGTGTGTGCCACCAGGCCCAGTAAAAGAAACGCTCAGGTATATGCTGGAACATGTGTATTCATCACTCTGTTCACGTTTCTGCTCCTCGCACACGCATGTGTCTCTGGTGTGTAAAACATGAATGCCTATTTTGATTGGTGAAGGCAGACAGTTCCGTGCACTGGGCTGGCCCTCATGAAATGTGATTGTTGCTGAAACCCAAGGCCCCCAGCGGCCTGTGTCTGACACCACTGCCAAAACCACAGCGGCTCGCCCTGGGCAGTGAGGATGACGGGAGGCAGAGAACAGATTTTCTAAGACAAGGAACAGAGATGACAGCTCCCAAACAACACAAGCCGCCACACACACTGGACCCTTCAGGGAGGTTGAAGAGCTGCCACTTCTCAGACAGCCACTCGTGCTGCTGTCAGGGAAAAGGCCTGAGAGCTGGGGAGCCGGGGAGGGAGGGAGCAGAGCCCACACCCAGATGGCTCTGGTTCTCCCCAACCCACTCCTGCTCAAAGTACTGAGGAGTCCTGTGTGTACCGTCTAAAAAAGGCCATAGAAACATTCCCGGTTTAGGGACGCTTCCAGAATCTTCTAGAACCTTGTGCTCCCTCACTGAGTCCATTTCCCTTCCACTTTCAACTGGGCAGGCCTTGGCGCTTTGTAGCTGCCTTGCTGACTAAAATAAGGCAACAGTGATGCCACTTGGCCAGGAGGCTGGGTGCTAACACGTGACCCGCCCCCACTCAGTGCTGACTTCTGAACCCACCATGTTGTGAGGAAGCCAGGTCACACACGGTGGCGGGGCCATGTGTACAAGAGCCCGCTGATGCCCAGCTAAGATCCCAGCCCCCTGTCCTCAGCTCGGTTCTTCTACCCCCACCCCAGGGAGCTCATCTCTAGATTACTGACTCAGAGAATCTGTGAGCGCAGCACGGTTGGTCTCTAGGGTAGGAAGCCACTGAGTTTTGATTTCCAGGAAGTTTTGACTTTAAGTCAGAAGCTGCGGGGAACTGTGTGATGTGGCTTCGGCAGTGGCCTCTCTGAGCGGAGACACTGGCGGCAGGGAGGACACCGGCTGGGGCCCTGTTAGGAGGGGACGTAGGCAGGATGAGGATGGAGACTGGAGACGAGGGCAATAGAAAGGGTACAAAATCACACACCTTACTTTGGTCAGTAGTGTGGAGGTTTTTGGAGGTTTTCTCTCTCTTTCAAAACTTCCTTATTTATTTATTTTTCTTTCCCCAGTCCTGGGAATTGAACTTGGGGCCCTCACACTGCACCACGTCTTTTTTTTTTTACCGGTACCAGGGATTGAACTCACAACCACGTGCTTGCAAGGCAGGAGCTTATGCTGCTGAGCTAAATCCCCAGCTCTGCACGCACTAAAGAAGCTTTAGCCCTTTTTTTTTTTCCTTTCTGTTTTGAGACAGGGTCTCATTAAATTACTAAATTGTCCAGGCTGGGCTTGAACTTGTGATCCTCCTGCCTCAGCCTCCCAGAGTGCTGGGATTACAGGTTTGCACCATCACCCACCCCTGTCTCTCTTTTTGATTTGCAAATGTATTCTGAGTTCTAATCTCTTGGTTATATGTATTAGAAATATTTCCTCTTGGGGGTTGGGGGTTTAGCTCAGTGGCATAAGCACCTGCCTTGCAAGCAGGCAGTTGTGAGTTCGATCCTCAGTACTGATAAAAAGGAAAAAGACAAAAAAAAAAAAAAAAAAAAAAAAAAAAATATATATATATATATATATATATATATATATATATATATTTTCTCCAGCCAGGATTTAGCTCGGTAGCATAAGCGCCTGGCTGGTAAGTGTGAGGTCATGAGTTCGATCCCCGGTACCAAAAAAAGAAATATTTCGTCCATCTTGTGACACATCTTGCAAGGCGTTTTTGTTGGATGCAAGATTTCAGTGTTAGTGCCATCAGGCACATCGATCTTTTTATAGCCAATGCTTTTCTTGCTTAAATTCTTGTTTTATTTTTTATTCATTATTTTTGGTGCTGAGGTTGAACCCAAGGCCTTGCACATGCTAGTCAAGCGCTCTGCTGCTGAGCTACACCCCCAGGCCTGCTGCTTCTGATTCCCAGGGTGGTGGGAGGAGCCTGCTGGCCTGGATGCTGAGAGCCCAGCTGGGGTCACCTGGGGAATTGTAACTTGCACACTTTTCCCAGTGCAAATTATAATTTCAACATTTCCTTAAAAAAGAAGTTATTCCAGAGAGCCAGGGATGATGGGGCACACTTGTAATCCTAGCACTCAGGAGACTGAGGCAGGAGGATTACTACAAATTTGAAGCCAGGTTGGGGTACATAGCAAGTCTCTGTCCTAAATAAACAAACAAACAAAAACAATTATTCCCTTCCCCGAGGTCATAAAAATATCCTGCTACACTTTTCTCTGTGTGTTCGAATTTTGATATTAGCACGTGATCCTGAATCCACCTGGAGTTGTGCGTGGCAGGGGCAGGAGCTAATTTTACTTTTCCATCTGGATTCCCACTTGCCCTGACAGGTTTATAGCAGAGCCTACCACTCCCCACTGCTTAGCACTGTGTCCTCGTCACAAGGCAAATTCTCCTGTAGGCACAGTCTCACCTCTGGACCCCTCTTGGGGGCCATTTCTTCTCTCTCTCTCCTGATGCCAAGTTGATGAACCTGGAGGACCCACTAGAGGACTGCAAGAGCAGAAATGGCGCAGGCACAGTGTGGCCAGGTCACTCCAAGTCAGGAGCCCAAGATTGCAGCATCCACAGCTGCCATGTCCTAGTGACAGGGTGGCCCATCTTTGGGCAGTGGTGCCATATGCAGAGCTGGCAAAGCCTGGGCCGGCCCCACAGGAGGGGGTGCAGGGTCCCCGGGGGACTGAGCACAGCCGTTTGCTTCACAGGGTGCGTTTGCAGGTCTGTGTCGTCTGCCCAGCAGAACTGTCTCTCCTGGTTACTGGGAAGGCTTCCCTGCCCTCGTGGCAGTGACTCCCCAGCCACCAGCCTGGCACAGCACTGCATGGGCCTCCCCATTATGTATTTATTTCTGCCCATGCTGGGCAAGTGCTCACCACTGAGCTGCCTGCCAATACCTTCCCTTCTCCTCTGAGATGTTGCCCAGGCTGGCCCCTGAATCCTCCTGACTCAGCCTGCTGAGAAGCTGGGACTATAGGTGAGCACCAGCACACCCAGCCTCCCAGAGTCTAGGTCCCAGATTCCCAGAGCAGAGAGGGCAGAGCAGGCCCCTGAGGGGAGGCCGGCCACTGCGGCCTGCTTCCCTTGGCAAGCCCCCACACCACCTAGGGATCGTGCCATCTGCTGTACGAAGCAAGGCGCCCCCGCTTACCTGGGCAGGAGGGGGAGGTCAGTGTGGAGCCACTTGGAGACCTGAGGCCCGATGGCAGGGGATGCTGGGTGGGCCCTCTGACCAGCTGCTGTTTACAGGCTGCTTCCCGACATTGGGCGAGCTGTTTTTAAAACACCTTTAGTCCATAAACTGAGGAGGCTAATTGCCACTGAGCCTGCAGCTGAGTCATTCTCCACCTCTGACCTAGGCGGGGCTTTGTGGGCTATGGGTCAGTTGACTTTGTGGACAGCCCCAGGGCACGGCCTTCATGCAGTCACTCACTGACTCCAGTCCCTCATTAGAGAGAAGAAGTCCTGGGGCTTGAACACAGCACCCCTTCATGCTGTGCTGCATCGCCAGCCTTCTAAAATTATTTTTTATTTTGAGACGCTCTTGCTAAGTTGCCCAGGTTGGGCCCAAATGATCCTCCTGCTTCAGCCCCCTGAGTGCTGGGACAATAGATTTGTTCACCTCTTAGCTTCAAGAACACCTATCAGCCCCGTGGTTTGGGTTGAGAGCCTCGTCCAATCACCAGGATGGCTGAGACCGAAAGCGGGTGTGGGGTTCTCACAGCCCCCAGTGCTGACTGGACAGCAGTGGGCAGTGTTCGGGCTGGAGCCCTCCCCATCCCACAATCCCTGTGACTGGAGGTGACCTTCAGGGCCCTGGCTGGACAGCCAGGAGGGTGGAGGCAGGAGCAGAAGAAACCAGCCTTTTTTCTATTTATTTTTCTTGGTACCAGGGATTGAATTCACGACTTCGCTCTTGCAAAGCAGGCACTTATGCCGCTGAGCTAAATCCCCAGCCCAAACCAGCCTTTTTTAAACGCCTACTTCGTGCCAAGCCCGCATCTGGCTGGCTTTGTCTCATGGGGCTTGTGCCAGGCCCAGGAAATGGTGGCCCCGGCCGGCTGCAAAGCCTCGGGTCAGTGACTTTGTCTCCTGACGGCTGTCTCCTCCTGGGTCCATCTTCCTCATCTGGCCTTTTGGTTGTGAGTCCCAAGAATGATGCAAAACCAGGCACACCTTGTTTCCTAAGTCACAAGGACCTGGAACGTTTACCAGGACTGACGGGAGTGTCTTCTTCCTAGAACTCATTCAACCCTCTCGGCAACTTTGTTCTGAGCTGTTTTTTTTAGCCCCAACTTACATAGCAAGAAACTGAGGTATGGAGACTCGAAGTAACTTACCAAGGCCACAGGACCGTCGTGGTGGAAGCCGAGCCCTGATCCCTGCGATAACCACTTACGTGTTGTACAATGAACTGTGGGGCAGGCTGGATTCCATCGGTGTGTCTCCGTGTGACTTTCCTGAAACTCCTCTTTGGTCCTTTGAGACAGAATCTTGCTATGCTGTCCAGGCTGGCCTTGAACTTGCGATCTGTGTGATCTGCTGGCTTGGCCTCCCCCGTTGCTGAGGCTAAGGACATGGGCTACCACAAGTGGCTTCGATTTGTTTATAAGAACTAGTTTCTGAGTCATGTAAGTATGCAAAGCATGAGGATGCTGCTTTCTCCTTCCGGGAGACTCACAGGGCAGAGGCTCCTGGGAGCCCCGGGGCTCAAAGCAGAAAGGCCAGCAGCCCCTCCCCAGCTCTGAGCCTCACTTCCCAGGAGGCCCCGCCTCAGCCACCACCCTGCAGTTGTGGGCTGGGGTGTCCCACCATCTTGTGTGGGCGTCATGTGCCCAGCCTGGTTTTAGGACCCTGGGATTTTTCTTGGTTTATTCATTCAAACATCTGCCCCAGAGCTGGGTCAAGGGGAGCCCAGGACATGGGGTTCAAATGGAAACAGGGGAGCCCTGGATGGTCTGTGGGCAGGGGGGTCGGAGGGGCCTCAGACCGTCCAGCGAGGGGCTGCAGGGCTGGCAGCTGTAGGACAACGCTGTGCACCTGTGCTGGGCGAGGAGCCCGCCCCCGCATGCTGGGGGTGAGGAGTGAAGGGCAGCGTGGAGCAGCCGTCTACAGACCCGAGGTTCCACGCGGTCCGTGCACCTGCTGCCCTCCCTCCCCTCGGCTTTGCCCCTCGCTGATAATGAAAGGTGTCAGTCAGGTTCTGTCCAAGCCAGTTGTAACACCTGTCTGGCTCCCTTACTTTAAATTCATTTAGGACTAGAATAAAATCTTTATGCTCCTTTTTCTGTGGGTGATGATCATGCTTTTGCCTTTTTTTCAAAAGCGGCTTTTAAAAGAATGACAGGAGGCTGGGGGTGGTGGACCATGTCTATCATCTCAACTTGGGAGGCTGAGGCAGGAGGACGGAGAGCGCGGCTTGGGCTACTTAGTGAGATGTCTCAAGGTGGGGTGTGGACTCGCGCCTCAGTGCTCCCTGGGTTCAGCCCTCCCCACTTCCAAATAAAGGTAACAAGAGAGCGGGCTCAGCGCAGGGGCCTGTGGGAGAGGCCCAGCTCCTCGGTGCTGCAGCCAGAGAGCAGCATGCAGCTCAGCCCACCTGCAGGGGAGGAGCCGAGCCGGGATCTGCGCCACTCTTGGCAGCTGGAGGGAAATGGGGAGCTAGGGACTGACTGCCAGGCCTTGGGGCGCCCCTGCCCCAGCGGCCTTCACCAAGTGGTGTCACCTTCCCCCCAGGGGTTTCCGGGGTGCTGGAATCCAGCTTGTCCTTGGGTGCCAGTTGGGAACCCAGGTGGGGACACTTTAGTCCTGTGTCTGAGGCCAGTGTCAAGCACACGGTAATCAGGGGTACGCTGTATCTTGGCAGCCTCTAGGCTAAGCAAGAAAAATGAGAATTGCTGGGCAGTGGTGGAGCGCTGGCTTTTGTGAGGTGAAGACAAGGAACAGTGCTAGAAAAGTAACTGGTTACCGTCAGGTTCTTTCGGGAAGGGTGAAAGCACAGGGCTGGCTCAGGCAGACTAGAAGCTGCTTTCAGGAATACCTGCTGAGGCGGCATGGTGGCACATGCCTGTAACCCTACTACTCAAGAGGCTGAGGCAGGAGGGATCTGCCTGATTCCGCAAAGCTTCAGTTTGATGAGGATGTGACATTTGGCATGAGTGACACCATATGAGTTTGCTCTGGTCTACTGGTGCCTTGAGTAGGACCTCAGTTCAAAATAGTGGCCTGGTTTCCCCTTCCTTCACACTGAGGAGCATCCACACGTGCCTGTTAGAATTGCCAAGGCCCAGGAGGAAGAGCCCTTAAATCAAATAGCTAAAAAAAAAGCAAAAACAAAACAAAAAACACACACAAAAAGCAAAAGGAACCGGCACTCCACCTAAGAGTCCTGTGGGATACACAGTGTTTGAAGGTGGCCTACAGCCCAGGCGGTGCAGGCTGAGCTCGGGAGACTTTGTACTGTTCTTTTTTCTCCTGCTTGTGTCCATGTGCTGGCTGCTGGGTGACAAGGGTGACCCAGTTGCTTGGCTCCTGGAGCACAGTGGGAGAAGGTGCCTGGGGCTGTGGCTATGGAGGAGGTCACCTCAACCTCGAGGGCAGGACTATGAAGAGGGACTTGGCCACCTCCCCAGTGTGAAGGACCCAGCAGGTATTCTGGTGGATTCCCAGGGAAGGAAACAAAGGCCCGAGCAGGAAGTGTCCCCAGGACTGCACTCTAAACCTCCTACGGCCTGGGCAGGCTCCCCCCCCCCCCAAGGAACCCCTCTGCTCCCCAGATCTGCTTACCTGTTTGATTTGCACAACAATCTGTCCAGACCAGCTCCACGCCTCCTGGACCCAGACTGGAGCCTGGCATTGCCCTCTGCCAGAGATCTTCAGAATTCTACTGGTGCTTCTCAGGCTGTCTCCCCAGGAACCCCAGGATCAGCTGTGGGGGATGAGCATGGCTCAGTCAGAGGACCCCTGTGGGGAAGAGCCCTCTTCAAAGGTGCTCTCTCCTGGTGTGAGACCCAGAGTCCTGCCAGGGACTTGCTAGGGCCTGGCCCCAAAGAATTTACCTGTCCACACCCAAAGGCCAAGTGGGGTGTGGACAGAGGAGTCACTGGAGCACTGCCTTAAAAGACGGAAATAGATTCCAGCACTCGGGAGGCTGAGGCAGCAGGAATGCTTGATGCCAGCCTGGGCTGCACAGAGAGACCCTGTCTCAAAGAAAAAAAGAGAGACAAAGAGATCAAAAGCAACCTGAGTGTCCATCAGCAAGGGCCAACACTGTTAGCCAGTTAGACCCAGGGCCGGAGGGACAGATTGGAGGGAGATGTCCACAATAGCGTCAGTTGATTGATAAACAAAGACTTCAATGCATACTACGTTTACAACCACTTCTTAGGTCTCAACCTCGAAGCCACCCCCAGAGCACCCTGACATCTAAGGTGACATTCTGTGCACCGTCCTCCTGATACCCAGATGCCTGCAGGTCTAATTCCAGAGTGGGGCACACAGCCTGCCCAGCTGCCACAGCCCACAGCCTGTAGCCCACAGCCCACTGACAGCAGGGAAGGAAATGTCATTTAGGACCCTCCTGGTTTGGGCTAGAGCTAGGTTTCTGTCCATTTCTTACATGATTAAGTTCCCCAAGGAAACACTTCCTAAAAAGGACAGGAAGGCATTTTGCAATCCCAAAGTAATTCTGTAAAACAGTGACAAACATCCTAAGTACCCCAGCACCCCAGATCCTAAAAGTAACTCCTGGCCCATGAAAATGGGTACCAAGGGGGCCGGGGACAATCGCTGGTACCACAAACAAAAGAAAAAGAAAACGGGTACCAATTTGCAGTCTGTGCAGACTGCCTTCTCCCTGAATCTGCATCCCCACACACTCCCCACATACCTCACCTAGCATCTGCGCACGGCTTGTGTGTCTTTTTTTTTTTTTTTTTTTTTTTTTGTCTTTTTCTTTTTTATTGGTACCAGGGATCGAACTCACGACTGCCTGCTTGAAGGCAGGCACTTATGCCGCTGAGCTAAATCCCCAGCCCCTGTCTTTTTCCTTTTTATCGGTACCGGGGATCCAACTCACGACTGCCTGCTTGCAAGGCAGGTGCTTATGCCGCTGAGCTAAACCTCCAGCCACTGGCTTGTGTGTCTTGACAGAATTTTTCCATCCAGGGCAAGAAGGACCAAGGACCAAGTAAGGCTCTGGCTCCTGCCACGGCAGGGTCCAGCTTCCTGGAAACCTTACGGTGGGACCCTGGGGCCCTAACGAAGGCCAAGGCCAAGGCTCAGCCAGGGTGGCACCAACCACGCCTCAGAGGCCTCCCCTACTTTGTGAGGCTGCAAGGCTGGGACAGGGGAGTAGGGTCCGGGACAGGTGGGGCTGCCAGGCCTGCATGTGATCTTGGGGTCCCACTCTCCCCTCTTCAGTCCAGTGTCTCCCTCACAGAGCTGGATGATCACAAAGGTGGCTAAACCTGCGCAGAGTGGGAGATGCTAGGCCAGGGGGTACAGAATGGAGGGAGGCTCCAGCCAGACACCCCAAAAGGTCTGTGAGAGGAGCTGCATTCCTGTGCTCTGGATCCTGTCACCTCTTGTCACCTTTGAGGGCACCCAGCACTCACTGAGGAAAAGTTCATGTGACTACTGTTTCTGCAGCAGCGTGAAAGGTGCACTAGGGACACGAAGGTGACAGCCCCTGCCTTCCCCCACCTGCCTTCAGGTTCCCTGGGGCTGCTGGGGGTGAGGTGACCTCAGTTCACCCAGCCCAGCAGGACCCTGAGTGGGGCTCACCCTGGGAGCTTCTGACGGGCTGCTTAGAGGGTGTGATTTGGAGGGTCTCCGGGGGAGCAGGCAGAGACTAACTGAGATGTTTCCCAGCTGGGCACAGGGACTGAGCTGGAAGGGGTGGGGACAGGCACGGCCTCGAGTGTCCAGAATGTTCCACTGGAAGGGCCTGGGGTCCTCTGGTGCCCCCAGTCCCTGTGGATTCTCTTGGGGCTCCCCTGAAAGGCTTTCATCTCTGTGTGGACAGGCGGGGCAGCTCCCCACCAACCCGCATTGAGCTGTCACTCTTCCAACAGATCCAAAGCTAAAAATAGCGAGCACTCTGCGCACTCTTTACCCCATCAAGGCGCTTATCATGTCCCCGCTTCTCAGATAAGGAAACAAAGTCCAGAGGGGAAGGAACTTGGCAAAGGGTGCCCAACTGGCAGGAGGCCCTGGGCTGAGAGCCCCAGGAGGAAGGGTGGATGGCCAGGGACTCAGCCACAGGAGGCTTAGCCTGAAGTGGGGGCTCCAGGAAGGGGCCCCCCGAGCCTGGGGGGGAAAAGGCGGGTGCCAAGGTCTGGCAGCAGAATGTCCCCCAGAGGGCTCGATGGACGGGGCAGGAGTCAGGCTCTGCTCAGCAGGTGGGGATCGATCGGAAGCTCCAGGCCAGCCTGAGCAATTTAGTGAGACCCTGTCTCAAACCCGAGAAGCAATAAACAGGGTGAAGTGCAGCTCAGGGCAGAGGTCGTGAGTTCCAGCCTCAGTGATTCCCTCCTCCCAACAAAATGCCGGAGTTAGGGCTGGCGCTGAGGCCGGCGGGGTGCAGCCAGAGCTGCCTGGCATGACACCTGCCGCATGGGCCGGCACCTCCTTCAGGTAAGAGGGGCTCAAGGAGTCTCTTTCCAGGAGGGACTTGGCACCTGGGGACCAGGCCTCAGCCACCAGGCAGGGAATCTTTTTCTCCTTTTTGTGAAATTTTATCTTTAGCTGAGACCTTTAAAGACTCTGGGTCTTCACACTGTCTTCTTAAAAACCTTATTTATACTAAAGTGCCAGTGACTCACACAGATTAAAATGTAGTGGTTCTTAACTCCAGATGTTCAGAAGTGATGATTATTTTTATAAAAAGAGATATATGCTCACTGTCAAAACAAATAACACTGAGTACAAAAAGAAAAAAAAAAAAAAAAAAAAAAAAAGAAAACAAAGAAGGAAGTGACAGGTTTTCCAGTAGGAACAGCAGCTTCAGGAGGGCCAGTGTATTTTTTTTAACTTGAATTTTTACTTATTTATTTAGATCCTGTTTTTTTGAGGCAGGGTCTCGCTGTGTGGCCCAGGCTGACCCTGAACTCTTGCTTCAGCATCCCGAGTGCTGGGATCCCAGGTGTGCGCCCCACACCCAGCAAGGGCTCTCTTCTCTGCTCTATTCCTGGCACCTCGGACTTCGGGAACACAGAAGATGTTTACTGTGAGCTACTGTCCTGTGTGAGCACTTGGCGATGCCCTACATACACAGGGAAGTTTGGAGAGAGACAGAGATACAGAGAGAGAAAGAATATAGGCCTGGGGGCTGGGGATTTAGTGCAGGGGCATAAGCACCTGCCTGACAAGTGCAAGGTCGTGAGTACGATCCCAACTCACCAAATTTGGTAACCAAAATACAAAACAAAACAAAAAGCCAAAGTAGAAAAATTTCTGAGTCTTATGTAATATAAATTGTTTACTTTTCACAAGAAGTACTAGTTCATAGTGGATTTCTCTAAGGTTAAAGAAAAAGATTATGAAATTCATGGAAAGAATGATGATGTCTTGGTGAAAAAGAATGAGTGTCTCCCTGGGAGCAACAGGAAGAGCAAAGAGGAGCTGGTCCCTCACCCTGCTTCCTCCCATCTTCCACCTGAGCTCCTGAGACTGATGCTAATATTTTAAATTTGTCACAGTGTATAACACAGTCTTTGGTCACTGTAATTCTCCCAGTGTTGAGTTGTTTGGGTGGATTGGTGCTGGCGTTGAACCTAAGGCCTTGCACAAGCCAGGCAGGTGCTGTACCGCTGGGCTCCAGCTCCAGCAGGCCTGCTCCATTCCACCGCGCTTTGTGGTACAAGGGGTTGGATTTTAAATCTTTCCCTGCACTGAGCTGCATCCCGGCACCCCTATCAGCACCCTTTTTGAGAACAGGTCTTACTAAATTTTCCAGGCTAACCTCAAAATTGTCATTTTACTGCCTCAGCCTCCCAGAGTTATAGGCATGCATCACCATGACCAACAGTCTTGTTTTGATTTTTTTTTTTTTTTGTCTTTTTCCTTTTTATCGGTACCGGGGATCGAACTCACGACTGCCTGCTTGTAAGGCAGGTGCTTATGCCGCTGAGCTAAATCCCCAGCCCCATTTGTTTTGTTTTGAGACTTGAGTCTCGGTATATAGTCTAGGCTGCCCTTGAACCCAGGCTGGCCTCAAACTCAGGGCAATCCTCCTGCTTCAGCCTCTTGAATGCTGGGAGCATGGGTGTGTACCACCATGCCTGACTCACATTAATTTTTAAACCTGATGTTGTCTCAGAGTTCAGCATTTGAGTCATTTTTTGGTCACATAAGAAAACATTGTAAAATAGTGGAAAATGGATCCCTTCTCCTTTCTGAGTTATCTTTTATTTTTTGGTAGTACTGGGGGTTGAGTCTAAAGCCCCATGCAAGCTAAACGTACTCTATCACCCACTGATTTCATGGAATCCTGGGTCACTTCTTGGGGGAGGGCGTATTGGAATCAAACTCAGGACCTCATGCTTGCCAGACAGGCCCTGTGCCAGTGAGCTGAATCCCGGCTCCCCGGGGTCATCTTTACCCATCTTCTTTTTTGTGGTGCTGGGGAGGGAACCAGGGCCTCTCTCATGCTAGGCAGCTGCTCTGTCCCTGAGCTGGCCTGGGTACCTAATTCTTTAGGGTACCTGTGTCTTTCAGCAAACCTCAACTGTAAAGACTACAGCAGTCCAGATGATTCTAGTCTTAGAAATGCAAATGACTGTGTCCCATGTCCCAACTGAGGGCTGCCTGTGGGTCCTGTCATTATGCAAAGCCATAATCCAACATGCATCATAAGCCAACATGCATCATCTGCAATGGATGTGCATGTACTCAAATTTCCTTTTGAATCAGCAGTTACATGTTACTTACTAATTACTTAACAAGTTAAATAAAAATTTTAACATGCTCATTTATATTTGTATGAGTCATGATTTTATCTCTTAAAAAATGTACCCTTTAAATGGTTAGTTAGCTAGATCTCACTGCTGAGCAGTTTTGGTCTGATTTCCAAAAAGGGCTCCGGGGTGCTATTTTCTCTGACCTTTTCCATGTTCTCTATAAATCTGAACAACTTCACTGGGTGTAGTATTCTTGGCTTCCTCTTCTCCACACAACTTTGAAGACTCTGTGCCCTTGTCTTCTGGCACTAAATGTTGCTGTGGAAAAATTTGAGGCCAGATTGACATTTTTTCCCCCTTCCTGGGGACACAACTTTTTTTCTCCTGGGTGTCTGAAGAGTTTTCTTCTTTATCCTTTAAAAGGTCCATTCACTCAGCCAGGATGGTCAGACATGGATCATTTTTTTTGTTTTTAGTTTTTTGAGACAGAGTCTCACTGTGTAGTCCAGGCTGGTTCTGAACTCACTTATGTGACTGAGGCTGGCCTTCAATTTACAGCAATCCTCTTGCCTCAGCCTCCCAAGGGCTGGGATTACAGGCGTGCACCACTATACCTGGCACTTTTTGTCTTTTTGAAACAAGGCCTGGCTATGTAGTTGTGGCTGGCCTTGAATTTACCAGGCTGGCTTCAAACTTGAATTTGTGGTGACCCTCCTGCCTCAGCCTCCCGAGTGGTGGATTATAGGTATGTGCCACTGTGCCTGGTTTCATCTTCTGTTTTATTTACCTTTTCTCAGGACACTTTGCTGTCATTTCATATCTCCCCCACACCGCTCATCTACTTTATAGGGTGTGTGCTGCACCATAATGGGGCTTTAGTTGTGGTCTTTGGCAGCTTCTCCCTCCACGAGCTCTGCCTGCTTCCCCTGCTGCGCCTTGGTCATCTCTACTCTGGGCTCTTTCCTGATCCGGTCCATAATCTCACTAACCTTTCTCTAGAATAAAGCCGCTGGCATCTAGGCAATGTTCCCAGTCAGCTGGGGCCACGTACTTCCCTCCCTTTCCAAGCAGAAGTGTTGGCTACAATCAGTTCCTGTCACTGCAGTCCCTGTTAGCTGATGCTCCAGACACAGAACCTACAGCCTCCCACAGAAGGGAAGTGAGCGTGTGTGTGTGTGTGTGTGTGTGTGTGTGTGGTTCTCGGGACTGAACCCAGGGCCTCTACACTGAACTACATCCCCAGTACTTTTTGAGAGAGTGGCCTGTTAACTTACCCAGGTGGCATCAAGTTAGGACCACGCTGCTCACACTGCTAGGATTGGAGGTGGGGTCACCACCCGGCTAAGGGCTGTTCTGAGGGCCATGTGTTCCAGGAATTTGAGGGGGAAAAGTGGGCCGTGACGATGCATCCTTGGTGGGAATGGGCCTCCTGCCCTGTATCCCCTGAACACCCTGCACCTTATGCCCTTCTTTCCAGCCGGGGAACAGGTCCTACACCCAGAGGCTGAAAAGACAGAGGCCAGGGAGGCTGTTTCTTGGCGTGTGAGTGTGTCCTGTTAGACGGATTGTCACCACCTTTCAGTCTCATCCACCCTGCAGGGATGTTCCCAAAGGCCCTCTGCTGTTCAGGTGACACTGGTGCACAGGCCAGGGCTGAGAGCTGCTGATGACTGCCAAGTAAAGGAATGCAGTGCCTGTTGTGTGAATCCCATGGTGCCTGGCCACGAGCAGCGCTGGTATGTTTGATCACGAACCTCCATCTAATGCTGAGGTCTTGTGGCCAAGGACATGGATCTGAAGAATGAGATGTGCTGACTCCACTCTGGGAGCCAGCTCGGGGCAGGGGCCACCTCTTAGGCAGGAAGGTCTTGTCCTAAGCACCCCATTTCCATTGCTGAGCCTCCCAGGAAATGGGCAGGGCCTCGGGGTAGGTGGGTCATGGGTTTCACTGGATGAAAGTTCCCGGATCAAGAGCCCTTCTGGGGGTTTGGCCCTTCCTCCCAACCACTGGCTAACTGCTGCCCAGCAGTGCTCCAAGCCAGGTTCTCATCAGTCAACTGGGGGTTTGCTTTGTTCAGTTTGGATAGAAATCATGGGTCAGCAAGGGAAAGCTCTGCTAGTGTCCCTCCGCCCTTGGCGCACACCAGCATTGCCCCGCCAGTGACTGTCACTGCTAAGGGGACGCTGCTGGTTTCTGCTACCAATTTCCACTCGTTTCTATTGCTCACCTCTGGAACTCTTCAGGGCCAGCAGGCCCTAGAATTTATAGCTCTTTTTTATTTTTGTAGTCCATAATACAACCCAGGAATCTTAAGGCCCTTCTTTTTTGACCCTTTGCTTTTATTTGCATAACTTTTACATGCAGTCTGATAAGGTAAAACAATAAAACTATAGGACTGTAATGTACAGTACAATCAACAAGAATTACAGTACCCTACTGTAGAAGCCACCACGAGGCCACACTGCTGCTCACATATGAGGGAGCGGCTGGTCCCAAGTCTGAACAGTGTGCTTCGGTCCTAAGTATGAACAGTCATTAAACAGCGAGGTTGGTAAACGGAGAATATCTGTAAGTGCACGAAAATATCTTCCTTTTAGTGCTGGGAATTGAGGCCAGGGCCTCATGGATGCTAGGCAAGTGTTCTGAGCTACATCTTTAAAGTTCTACAAGCTTTTGTTTTGCTCTTGAGACAGGGCTTAAGCTGTAGTTCAGCCTGGCCTTGAGCCATGTAGCCCAGGGTGGCCTCCAATGCTTGCCTCTGCTCTTGCCTCCGCCACCTGAGTGCTGGGATGACAGCATGTGCTACTACAACTGGCCCTATTTTTTTTTTTTTTAATTTAAAAATGCTTTAACTCTTAAATTTTTTTGTTACAAAAACTGACACAAAAGGCCAGGTCCACAGAGGGTCAGGGTCACTGAGAGCAGAGGGCCTTCTGAGTTTACACCATCAGAAAAATAAATCACAAGCAGATTTGCAGATCACCATACTGGGAACTTGTTTAAAGACAGACAGAAAATCACTACATAGAAAGAAGTCCTCCTAAGCCAATCTGAGATGCTTGTTGGGACTGTTGCTTATGTAATAGTAGTGAGCTTTTGATTGGTCCAAATATGAGCCTTCTGACTGGTCCAAATTCAAGGTTACTGATTGGCCTGCATGGATTTAAATTCAAGCCTGCTGAGGTCAGAGCAGGCATCACTTGGATTGTGCTGTTGTCCATGCCAAGCAATGTATGCCCCCGTCTGGCTGTGAGAGGAAAAGGGAAGAGTGGGGTCATTTCCCATCTGTCTCAGGACCTGCAGGTGAGCAAGCAGTGTCAGAAAAGGAAGGGGCCTGCCAGGAGTGGTGGCACATACTAATTATCCCAGCATTTGGGAGGCTGAGGCAGGAGGATCATTATGAGTTTGAGGCCAGTGGGAAGTGCATAGTGAGATCCTGTTTTAAAAACTACACACACACACACACACACAAACACAAAGGAGCCTGGGTCTGGGGCCAAAGAGGGCTGAAGTCAGGTCCAGAGCAGTTTGGGCCATGAGCAGATGGCAAAGCCAGTCGGGGTAGTTGGGCCCAGGTGTCCTGCCCAGGCATTGTCAGTCCCCAGCTCCATTTCTCTTGTGCTACACTTTAGGGCAACCTGGCAGGGCCATCCTGGTGACATGGGGCAGCTCCGCTGCACAAAACGGGATGGACCGGGTCCTATGCACACCACTGTCCTGTGGATTCACACGTGTGTGTGAGGGCTGAGGTCAGCTGGGCCACAGTGGGTGCAGGAAGGACTGTTTGCCACACAGCAGCAGTTTCATTCCTCCCTGGCCACTTCTGATCTGTGCCCCACTTCCTCTTTCCCCCCACCCCACACCGAGGCCAGTGCCCCTCTGCTGCTTGTCTCAGCCCTCTGCAAGCACTTGCCACAGGCTGTGCCCCAGGACCTCATCCCTGGGGGGCCCTCAGGCCTCAGAGCCTCCCAGCTACCTTGCAGTTAGTGATGACCCCTTATATCCAGGAAGGTGAAAACGGCTGGGCTTGCAGTGGCAGCCCAGCCCCAACTGCCTCGAAAATGACTCTGAAGGTGTTGCCTGCCTGCGTAGCCTTCTCATCAAAGCAAGGATATGGCCAAGGGGCCACTGAGGCCCGCAGGGCCCTGCTGTGTAGATAGATGGGGGCCAAGCTGAGATAACCAGAGCCCAAGTTGGCTCCATTCTGCCACTGCCTCCCTGGGCCACGCTGGGTGTGACACAGGTCATGCCTGTTGTCCCAGCCCCCGTGAGGCACCTGCCTGCTTGACCTGAGGTGACCTCCCACGTGTCTCCTGGGCTTGCCTACCAAGCCAGTGCCTGTGATCTGCAGTCTCACTAACTGGGGTTACACTTTCGTGCCTTGGGTTCCACCTGCCCAAATTTGCTCTGTTGTTTTGCAGTGCTGTCGCCTGGCTTTGTCTGGGTCCTGGTGTTCCTGGGAGTGGCTGTGCCAGCAGGGGACCTGGCACAGCCTTCTGCAGCTGCCCTGAGGCAGTCTCTAGACTTGTGGGGGTGCCGGCCCTTTGAGTCATGGTCCCTCACAGAGGAACTGCAGCACAAAAATGGTGCTCACAGCTGAGGAGTCTGCACCTTTTGGGGGCTCCTAGAGTCTGGACTGAGACCCCTGTTACAGTGCTGCCTGCCTGTTCTGCAATCACCAGAAGTCCAGAATCTACATGCTTACTGTGGTTGCACAGCTGGTGTGGACGCCCCTTGAAGACTGACTGATTAATCTTTTGGTGCTGGACACTGGTCTAGTGCCCCAGGCCTACTGTACTGCGAAGTACAATCTCTGACACTAAACTTCCTCCTACTTCAAGGTTTCTTTTTTGGGGGGCAGGGTACCCTGAGGAATAAACCCAGGAGCTTCTTGTTGAGCTACATGCCCCAGGTTCTCACTAAGTTACCCAGGCTGGGCAAACTTGCAGTCCTTCTGCCTCAGCCTCCCAGAGTGCTGGGATTTGGGATTGCAGGCATGTGTCCCATGACTGGCCCAAGGTTTATTATTTCATAAGAGGATTGGGCTGAGAATGGCCAGGGAGAGCTGTGGCTGGGTTATTTGCTGTCAACTTCTGTACAACAAATAACTACACACAGCACCAGTCACTCCCCAGGCCGCAGTGACAATAGCTCTGGTCCAGTGAGTTCGGGGCCCTGCTCCAAGCACCGGGCTCTCACAGTCTTGTCTGTGTAACAGTCTGGACACAGGGTGATGCCGTTATGCTCTCTCAGAGGCTCAGGCAGGTTGTTACTTAAGACCCACAGCAAGTGATAAAATCGGTCTGTGACCCCAAGCACTGTGACCACAGAGCCACTTCACAGCCTTCCTCCCTGCCTGTTGAGACTCCAGTGCGGTCCTCGATCAGCTGGGTGCATGCTGTGGCCAGGAGAGTGGCTCTGAGCAAAGTCTACCACACTCTTCCATGCCTACAGCCTGTCCACAATTCCTGCAGGGCCGCAGCAGGAGTGCGGCCGCCTAGCAGCTGGGAAGGATGCTGAGGGGTGGGGCATGGAGCCCACCTGCAGGTAAACTGCAGGTGCTCAGGGTAGAAAGGGAGCCCCAAAGGACCCTGGGGACTGCAGACGTCCTCACACGTGGTAACCTGCAGTCTCAGCCACTGTGTGGAGGACATCGGCTGGAGAACAGATGGTGACTGATCAAAACATCAGCACTCGCTGAGAGGGTACTGCTTGGACAGTGAAGCCAACGGGGAAGCTGGGAGTGACAGGGAGGTGGCCTTGGATGCCAGGTCCTGCTGGCCTGCAGCTCGTCCTATCTCACTCTCCGTGGGGAGTGTCCAGATGTCTTTTTTTTTTTTTTTCTAAGCTAGTCAAATTTAGCAGTGGGGGGTGGTATACCAACTTTAGTGACACTAATGTTAATAAGCTCTGATAACCCACTGCCATCGGACCAGCCCAGATGTCTTTTCCACTGACCCTGTCACCCCCTGTCACTAGGCCCTGAGAGAGAACCTGAGTTTGGTGCAGCCTGGACAGAGAACAGGATGGTGTAGCAGGACGCTGTGTGGCCCCCACCTCAATGACTTGCCCTGTCACTGTGACAGGATATACAAACTGTCATCATTCATAAAGGGAAGTTTTTGCTCGTTGGCAGTGCTGGAGGTGGAAGCCCGGGCCTTGTGCAGATCAGGCATACCACACCCTGGCCTGTACAGGAAAGAGGTTTTTATCTCACTATCTGGGTCTGAAACCATGGCACTGTTACTTCTCATCTGGTGACAGCCTCCAGTGAAAGAGGTGGAACCTGAGGGGCAGACTTGCTTTCTGTATTTTTTTTGTTTGCGTTTCTAGAAACAGAGTCTCACTGAGTTGCTCAGGCTGGTTGATCCTGCTGCCTCAGCTTCCCAGCTGGGATCACAGGCTTACACCACCATGCTCAGCTTCTAATGTACTACTGCATAACTAACGCAGTCCTGAGTGAACCCAGGCCTGGGAGAAAGGTGCTCACCCTTCTTCACATGCAATGGGATGGGGGGCTGTGATGGGCCTGTGTCTTGGGCGCGGTCACCCACCAGCTGCTCAGCACAGCCACCGCAGACCCTGGGGCCCCCCGTCTCTCCCCTGTTCTGCTGCTGCAGAGAAGCCACACTCAGCTGTTGCATCTGCAGCCCCGTCCCGAGCCTGTGGTTTCAAGCAGAGCAGGTCCGAGCAGGCAGTCCCTGAAGTTTGGAAAATGGGGTTGGGAGGGAGCCTGGGTTGTTTTGGGGAAGAGAAGAATCTTTTGCAGATGAAAGGAAGCTGTGTTAATTACGACACCGGACAACAGATGTAGACTGGGACTCACCAGGGTGGAGTGAGCGGCAGGTTACCCCACTTATTACCTCTCCCTCCTCCTGTAGGCTGGCTGAGTTACGTAAGTTCTCAGAATTCTGCTTTTGGCATAAAGGTTACTACGGTGTGTGCCTGCCTCCTCAGTGGGTACAGGGTGCACTTGACACAGCTAGGGTACTCAGTGCTTGTTCTCACCCCAAGGCCCTGAGCTACCCAGCCCTGGAGGCGGGCAAGGACCCAGCTGTCAGCTTTGGAGTGCAGCTGCAGAGGGGCAACGGGGAAAGAACTGGGCCTCCTTGTGCCCAGGACATGGTGACCTCTGTGTCCAGAGAGGGTCCCTGTTGGGGTAGCTCTGCTGTCACCAGTCTTGCCTGTCTGTTCCTGCCCCTGGGGCTGCCCTGCCCCTGCCCCGAGTGTCTCAGAGGCTGGAAGCCAGGCAGGAGCGGCAAGGGTGCTTGTGCTTTTCCGAGCCTGCTTGGGGCCAGGGGAACCAGGAATCAGAGCCAGGCGAGAATCCCTGACCTGGAAGCTGGGGCTGTCTGTGGGTGGCACTGGCCCTGCACTGCACCCCCAAGATGCCCTCATGGCCTGGGAGCCACAGTGGAACATGTGTTCCTGAGAGGCCGAGTTGCATGTCCAGCACAATGCAGAGGAGCAGGGCACCTGAGTAGGGCTCACCTGAGCACTACACCAGGGTGCAAGGACACAGACATCCCCTGCCATGCTCTGCTGGACAGGTGACACTCCACAGTGACCTCGTGCCGAGACACTATCCTGGGCTTCAACTGCCCATTCCCTTGGTTCGTCACTCCTCCTCCCGCAAGGCCCTCTAGCCACAGGGCACCAGTCCTAGTCCATTTCAGGAGGCACCGTAAAGGCGTGCGGGCCTCAGCAGACTCACCTGCCCAGGCCCCTTGGTGACAGCTGAGGAGGTGGAAGCAGGTGACTCCTCAGTGTGCCTGCCGGGTTCACCTCAGTCCAGAGCCCTCAGTGCCGGCTCAGGCTCTGACCAACTACCTTAACCACTGTAGCCCACACTGGGCCTCCCTCCTGAGATCAGGGAGGAGCCACCTAATGGGGCAAACTAAAAGAAATGTTAATATTTGATAAATTCTTGCTAAAAGAATCTGTTTGACCATGTTTGCTAATGGTAAGTTTTTGTGGGTTTTTTTTTGGTACCAGGCATCAAACTCATAATCTTGTGCTTGCCAGCCAGGCACTCATGCCACTGAGCTAAATCCCTGACCGTTTAATGTGCGTTTTGAGACAATGTCTTGCTGTGTAGTTTGGAGTGGCCTACAACTCATTTTGTAGCTGAACTGGCCACCTCCTGCCTCCAGCTGAGTGATGGGATCACAGCCCCGCAGCACTATGCCTGCAGTGCTGTTTTGCTCATTTTTTATTTTTTCTTGAAGGGGCCCATGTTACTCGGCCTCATCTTGAACCCCTGGGCTCAAGTGAATCTCCTACCTTGGCCTCCTGAGCACCTGGGACTAGTGGCACTTGTCACTACACTAGGCTGGTGCTGACAATTCCATAGGCAAAATAATGCACCTCATGGTTTTAATTTGTTTTTAATTAAAAGACAGCATTTTCCATTGATTTGTGGGTTTATATTTCTTCTATTCACAGCTTGTTTAGTTATCTTCTGTGTCGGCTTTTCCTTAATGATTTATACATACTGTCTGTACACTGTACACATTCATTCTTTACAGTACATTTTCTTTTTTGTTTTTTTGAGGCAAGGTCTAGTTCTGTAGTCCAGAATGGGCTTCCACTTACAGCGCCTCAGTGTCCAGGATGCTGGGATTACAGGTCCGCACCACCGTGGCCGGCTGGTGTGTCTTCTCTTTTCTGTGGCATCTGTCTTTTACTTCTCTTGGTGGTGGCTTATGCAAGAAGCTCAGTTTCACAGCGTCCCATGCGTGTCTGCCTTTGCCTTCATGTTATGCTTACAGTTTCTCTGAGATGATTCAGCTGCTGCTTCAGACTTTCTGAGAAACACATTTGCAAAAGCAGCAGCAAAACATGCTACTCAAAAGAAATTGTTTATTTTAAAAATAAAAACTGGCACCCAAGCATTTATTTAAATATTAATAGATATGAGTAAAGATTTCCAATGGTGTAACGAGACTGACAGCTCTGGAGTCACAGATGGTCAGATGCTGACAGCCAACAAAGCTCTACGTACACTGCGCCTGGGCTGTTAGGAAAACGCATATGAAGGCCTGAGAAACGGTCTATTTATAGGCTTTGGTGGCGCCATAATTCCCAATTTTCTACTGGTTCCTGATGCTGCTTGAGAGCTATGCAAGGCTGAGCTGGATCCAATGGTGTTGGAGAATTTACTTTTAGAAGACATCCTTCTGCATGTGGTAGAGCCCCTAAATGTGACAGAGAAAATTAAAATGGTAAATGAAAATACAAGCCAAGGGCCTTTTTCCTCAGCCCTCTGGAGCTACCTCCAGAATTTCCTTAGGCTCATGAATGCCTGTGTCTCCCTGCACTCCTTCCCGTAAGGTAAATTTTGTGTTCCCCAGGGATAAAGGACCACTGTCTATCATACAAATTTGTTCTGAACTTGTCTTTCTCAAATGTCAAGGACTGTTTCTTAACTCTGTAACTTGTGACCACTGTTCCCCCACCCACACATCCCACAGACTGCAGTCAGCTGAGAACCACATATCCTGACCTATTCCAACCATGTGCAGGAAGAGGAAACACCCAGATCCCTGGCTGAGTGGCCATGAGAGACTCTAGAGGTGCTGCACTGCAGTGTTGATCAAGGCAGCTCTGGGCGAGTAGCAATGGGCAGAGAGCTGGGCTCTGAGCCTGGCTCAGTAACAACAAAGAGCACAGCCTCTTCCCAGCCCAGCCCAGCCCAGCCCGGAGGAGGCTGCCAATGCAGCTCCCTGGGGAGGGCCAGGCGCTGCCTCATGCCCTGGTCTGGCACAACTGTCAGGGCCAGGCAGCTGGCAGCTTCTTTGCCTACATCCAAAGATCTGCCAGCTCTGCCCGTGCACTCCCTGCCTTCACGTGCCTGTGAGTGTGTTATATGTGCGTGTGTGGTATACTGGGGGTGAACCCAGGAATGCTCTACCACTGAGCTACATCCCTAGACCTTTTGATTTTGAAACAGGTTCTTGGTAAGCTGACCAGGCTGGCCTTAAACTCATGATCCTCCTGCTCTGCCTGAGTAGGTGCGATTTCAGGTATGTGCCACTATTCTGGGTCCCTTACTGCCTTTTTTTTCTTTTTTCTGGTACTGGGGATCGAACTCACGACTGCCTGCTCGCAAGGCAGGTGCTTATACCGCTGAACTAAATCCCCAGCCTCCCCTTACTGCCGTTTAAAACCAGGGGAAAAGCCCCTTCACAGTCTGGGGTGAAGTCCTTCCTGCACATCACTTGCCTTGCTGACCTGAGGATAACAGCTTTTGTCACCACAAGTAAAACAAAACATACACCCGTGGGCCAGCATCAACCCCAGGGACCCTTTCTGCTGGCTGGACCTCAGAGCACCAGGGTTGGTGAGCAGTCTCCTAGATCTCTTTTAGGGTCCAGAGAAACAGTGCTATAGTCCCTGAATAACAGCATTCCGAGGGTTCTAGGTGAAGAGTGGTTTTTAATATCTAAAACTCTTGCTGAAGGGCAATTTTATTGCAGATCTGCCCAAAAGGCAGAGGTGCAGCCGAAGTTTCCTTATGCTGATTTCCTGCTGAGAAGTAAAGCCCCTGCTGTTTATGCGGATTTCCAGAACTAATCTGCCAACAGCAGCCTTCATGTCTCCACTGGGCCCCATCTCACTCCAACCGCAGCTCAGCACAAGCGGCTCATTGTGCGCTGCCAACTTGGGGCAGGGTGGAGTAAGGGTCTCTGGCCAAGGGCCACACTCACTGCATCCCTGTGCTTATATGGGGATGAGCTGGTAAGCGGGCTGGGGACTGGGCAGCCGTCTGTCAGGGGCTGCTGGAAATAGGCAGAATGAAGTGCAGATGCGTGGAAGTTGCTGATGATAAAAACTTGACAAGAGGAGTGGAGAGGTGTGAGCCAGTGGGAAGCAGAGGAGAATCCCATCGCAAAGCACAGGCGGCTGAAAGGGCACAGGCATGGGTCCTGGCGGTGGGCACAGGCATGGGTCCTGGCGGTGGGCAAGGCTAGGTTTCACTACTTGTTAGGAAACCAGGCTCCAGGGACTCAGCAAGCATCTTACTCCCACAAACACACACGATGAAAATCAAGCAAGGGAGCCAAGGGTGGTGAGCACTGTCATGGTTTGCTTTGTTCTGAGTAAAACTGAGGCGAGAGACCACACACATTCTGAAGGTGATGGGCAGTGACGAAAGCTCTGGAGGGCAGGCGGGCAGCCTGCAGCCCACCTCTGAAATGAGACTAGGTCGCAGGCATGAGCACTCCCACGCCAAGCCCAGGGGAGCAGGAACAGATTGCCTTGCAAGGTCTCCTGCTCCACAAGAGCCACTAAGGAAATAAGTATTTCCTAAGGCAGAGAAATAAACGAAGGAAATAAGAAAATGTCCTCACTGAAGAGTATCTGGCGGTCACTTGCGCACTAAAAACCACAAATTAAGCTAACATTTAGAATGCCCTTAATTTTTGTACTCTGGCAGAAGGATTAGCACATACAAGATGTTTGTTTATGGATTTAACAAGAAATGAAAATTCAGTAACATTTGTCTTCCTTTCTCTTCCCCCACTTGATTTTTGTTTTTTTATTACCCAGAAGGAAAAGAGGTAGAAAAACTGCAAAAGCAAACACAACAGCTTGCAAAAACTGACTGCAGACTTGCTTCCCTATTTCTGCCAGTGATTCTGTTACAATCTGCAGTTATCTTGGGGCCACATTCTCCAGACCTTAGGGATGGTCTCCATCCTGCTAGGTGAAAGGGGTGTATGGGTGCACGGGCACCCTAGGGGGAGTCAGGTGAGAAGACTGTCGCCCGCACGGTAGTCACGAGGAACGAGCCTGCTCCAGGTTGTGAGCCCACCACCTCTGCTCTTGCTGTGGTGTGTGGGGAGCATCCCAGAGCAGACAAGGCCCAGAGGCCAAGCAAAGTGTGAAGGGGCAGAGGGAAACCATTTCTGCAGCCCTGAGGTGGCCAGCAGTGTCCACACCACACACTCCTGCCATACCTGACCTATGCGGTCTCAGCCTATGCACGTGCCCCACATGGTCTGTGCACATCATACCCCACACGCCTGACCTTTCGTGATCTCAGAAAGAACAGGGCTCAGCTGGCCTTTAGGCTGCGCTTTTGTGGCCTCTTCTCTGCTACCCCTGTAAGAGCTGGCAGTTGAGTCTCTTGGGTATTGATGAATAGCAGGGAGGGCAATCTGCCTCCATGAGGAGCATCACAGAATTCTGCAGCCATAAAAGTAGTACAGTAAGGGCCGGGGATTTAGCTCAGTGGCATAAGAGTCTGCCCTGCAAATGCAAGGTCGTGAGTTCGATCCCTGGTACAAAAAAAAAAAAAAAAAAAAAAAAGTAGCAAGTACTGGCAGAATCACAATGCCAAGCAAGGTGTGGTGACGCACATCTGTAGGAGGCTGAGGCAGGAAGACTGCTATCAGTTTGAGGCCAGCCTGGGCTACACAGAGTTCAGCCTGCACTATAGAGTGAGATCCTGTCTCAAAACACCCAAACCAAAAAACCACAAAACAAAACAAACAACCAAAAAATACTGAAGGAATGTTTGTGCTGTGGATTTGTCCTTGATTATCAGCCCGTTAGTGTCCTTTTTTTTCCTGAGACCCCAGGCTGCCAAAGACGTCAAGGAACATACCCCTTTGCTTTGAAGCCACCAAAACTAGTTTTTCTCCTTTTAGGTCTCTGGGAAGCTGGCATCTTCTTCCTCTTTCTTTCATTTCTGGCTCTATTTGCAAAGTAGTGGGAAGACACAGGAATTTCATCCTCCAGCTCCTCAGGGGCCTTCCGCCTGCTGCCGCTGTTGCCGGACAGGCTGATCCCTGGGGAAGTGTCCTCAGCTGCAGAAGGGAGACACAGACATTTACCAGTGACACTGGGCTGTCCCATCTCTCTGAAGACACATGGCTCAGGAGCCCAGTTCGGCCAGGACCCAGCTGCTTGCCTGGTACTTTCCTGCTATTCAGTTCCAATAGTTCAGTAAGAAACAAACATTTCTCTATCATTTCACAAAGCTCCAATATGCTCAGTGCCATTTTTTTTTTTTTTAACTAAAAAGGAGTCAGAAGTTGTTATTTAGAGAATGTGGGATAGTCTTTAAGAGATCACAGAGATACTCAAACTCCGCTGAACTTGACTTGTGTTCTTGTCACTGACTGGCAGTAAATCCTGGCGAGCATTTGAAAAATAGTGCTACACAAATGTTAGGCAACTATTTGTCACTGAAAACATGCTCAAAGAGTGTAACATAAGAGAAATAATAAACTATGTCCTGCCCATTATTCAACTAATATTTCTTAATTAACATGGCATCACAAAATTCCGAACCACGTTTTAACTCTTCAAAGGCAAAAGCATAAGCGCTGTAAACATGCTGCAGGGAATGCGCCTGTGTGAAAGTGCACATTTGCAAAGAAGACGCTCATTTCCATAGGGATTTGTATCCCAAAGCAATTCAAAAGCAAGACATTTCTTTCTAGGTCACCCAGTGACCCTGGCTCCATTTCCTGCTGGCCTGGTACACTCTTTGGGCTACCTACTGCAGAGGTCGGGATCCCACCATGGCACCTTCTAACCCTGATCGAATGGGAAGGGACTGCAGCTCCAGGGCTAAGCGCCCTGGTTTCCTAGTTCTGTGACTCTGGGAAACATAAGCTGCCTCCTCTTCACCTCCTACATGCACAAAGTGGGTGCTGTGAAGATGGAGTGGTACAATCATGTCCTTGAGGGCAGTGACCGCCACCATGCTGCCCGATGTTTCTCCAGAGCTGTCTTGTCTTATGTTGCAAAAGCCCCTTCCAGATCAGTTATCATATGGAACAATGTTAGGTTCCTATCAAGAGAATCTCAAAGATATCCAGAGCATGGCTTTTAATGAAACAATTACCATGTAAAGGAATTTATTAAAATCCTACTCTTCAGCACTTTGCCATTGGATAAGAAACCTGTGGAAAGACAGTGTAAAAGATCTGCTTACTTGTTTCTTGTCCTGCTCGCTTGCCATTGGCCTAGAGAAGGCTGCCCATCCTCAGCCCGCTCCAGAACAGGAGAAGGCTGGACCTGGCAGGGTCTTACAGCACGGTAATATCAATGGAGGGCAGACCATGTCCCACAGCCAAATACCAAATACCTCTTTCAGCCCAACCTTGAGGCTCAGGTGAAGCTACAGCCCAGGCCTAGAGTAGCCTCTGGGGAGGTTTGCTAACAATGCATTCTTATAACAACTAACCACAAGGGCAGTCAGTGATTCAACGTTCACTCTTCCAAAACATGTAAATTCTACTCCTCAGTTTTATCTTTAGATTTTTAGAGAGCACCTTTCTTTCTCTGCTAAGGACACAGAAGCACAGAAATGCTGTGTGTGCCCTGCCAAGGGTGGCTGATATGAGATGGTCACCAGGGCTCCTGACTCCTTGGGCACCTCAGTGGAAGTGGCAGTGCCTGAACTCACAGGCCCACATGTGGGCCTTATCTGTAGGTTTAATGAGTATCTCCTGTGGAAACCCAAATGCCTGCATCCTCTTATAGGTGCCTACTTGCCAAGGGGGCTCCTCTGAGGACTTTGACTTCAGTGTGACCAGGCGAAAGAAACCCTGTAATTCTAATCTGGTGAGATGTAGTGTTTAACACCCAGATGAGCTAAGTACTGAACCTGGCAAGGTCCACTGGGAGTATTTCTGTAGCACTGGAATCACTTCTGCACCGTACTTTTCCAGCTTGTCTTCAGTAACACCATCAATTTGAAGCAAAACCTCAGGATCAGATGATAAAGATTCTGTGCATAGGAATAAAATTAGGAATTTAAATTACTACCCATAGAAAACCCACTGAACTCATGCTCGTTCATTCATTCAGCTCATGTGTGTTCAGTGCCAGCTAACTCGGACACTGAGTGCAGGGGCTGATGTTTTAAAAGGCAAAATCAGTACTGCAGAGGCAGCAGACTGGCCCAGCGGGCAGGACCCACCATCCAGTTCCAGCAGCATGATGAGGAAGCCAAGGCAGCCAACAGCAGTGTGTGTATGGGTGGTGGCGGAGGGTGGGACCTGTGTGGGTGCTCACTTTCCTAGTACCAAGATTTGTCCAGCTGCAACACTAATGTCCCTGCTATTTGCTAAAAACACCCACATTTCTATTTCCAGCTCTGGCCTCTTCTGCACTCCAGATTTGTGCTTCCCACCCAAGGAGGCACGAGCACATGGCCGCTGCCCCCAGCCCAACTGTCCTTCCTCCAGTCTTTCCACAGGGCGTGGAGCAAAGAGCAGGCAGCTTTGAGTCCTCTGTAGAGGCGGGATCCGCCTTGCAGTCAGACAAGCCTGTCACTTAAAAGGTCCCTCAGGCTGTGGTACAGAAAAATGGACCACGAGGGGGAACAGTGGACATCGGAAACTCGGGGCAAGGATTTATTGACACACTGGCAATGGGGAATAAGGGAGCAGTAATTCCTTGAATCTGATTTGAGCGGAGGGTAGATGGGATTTCAGATTCTTTCCAATCTCTGATTTTCACATTGCTCCTATGTTTAGACAAAAGCAACAGACTGTGGGACAGAACAGAAGGGCTATCAGAGGGGCCAGTGGAAGATGAAATGGGAGAGGCAATCAGAAATGCAGACCCTTGTGAGAATTTGTATGTTATCTGAGAGCTGTTGTAGTTTTAATGATTTTGGAAAGATTAAAATATATATCATACCCACACTGAATGTAAAGAGACCAGTTAGGAAGCTGCACTACTAGCCTAGGGGAAACTACGCTGTTCCTGATTGATCTAGAGTCTCACTTTTTCTCATATTAGCATTCTTGAATTTAAAATGCAGCTTACAACTGCTGAAGACCAAACGGGTGCTGCTGCCGCCCAGGTGCATGGGTAGTCAAGGCTAGTAATCAGCAGTCCCTGCACTGCTGGCATCTCACACGCTGAGTGTGATTGCCACATGAAATGTCTTCAAGGCTGTCCTGTGATTAGTGTTACGCAGAAAGGCCAAGGCACAGCAACAGGCAATAAATTTGACACTAACCAAGTACCTTCTGTCTTTGAAGAAATGACCACAGTTTCATATTTTCTTACATGCAACAGCCAAATGTTTTACATGATCTAAAAAGACGCCCAGAGTAGATAAAGTAGGACATTTTGTCACTGAGAGATAGGCAACCTTCTGTTGACACCTGGTATCTGGTGCCATCAGCAAAGTACCACCACCCAAACAGATGGCTGGAAGTACGCTCAGCACACATGAGGCCCTGAGTTTCAGTCTTAGCACCAAGAGAAAGCAAAACAACAACACAACCAAAGCAAACCAATCAAATAAACAGACAAAAAATAAAAACCAGAATGGGCATTTTAGTGATGACCCAAGGAAAAATAAAATCAGAGATAACTCAGTCAGTGGGGCTGGGGATTTAGCTCTGTGGCATAAGCACCTGTCTGGCAAGCACAAGGTCATGAGTTCAATCCCTGATACCAAAAAAGAAAAAATCAAATGAGTCAAAAAGTGATTTGGTGGAAGAAATGGGAACACAAAAATAAATAGGACAGAATCTCATAAATAAGTATGAGATTTGTTTTAGTTTTTGAGACAATGTCACATTATGTAGCCAGGCTGGCCTTGAAATGGTGATCCTCCTACCTCAGCCTCGTGAATGGTGGGATTACAGATACGTACCACCATACCTGGCTCATGATTATGGGACTTTATGAAGGAAGAACACAGAAGGTAATGAACACCAGACCATTACGTTAACAATTTACTTCTCAGAGACTTGCTACTGAAATTCGGCATTGAGCTGTCTCAATCCATGGAAATAACCATGAGCAAATTATTTCTTAATGAATGAGACTGCAATATGCTAGGTCCAGATTTAAAGAAGAACTGTCTGTTTTTGTAAGAAACTTAGTTCTTCATTCAATGCCTTCACTGTAAAGCCATTTATTCAGTAGGACTTTTTTTTTTTTGGTACCAGGGGTCAAACTCATGACCTTGTGCTTGCCAGGCAGGCGCTTATGCCACTGAGCTTAATACTCAGCTAAAGCCATTTATTCAGAAATAAAGGTAATCATAGTAGGACAGGCAAATAATCAGCATGGGTTTCAATTTTCCAAATCCTACAATGTACCTTTAGAGGACGGTATACAATTAAAATTATACCACACATTTACAACTGCATATATATGAAAGAATTTATCTCAAGAACGAGTATACATGGTTTCTCTTAAATTTTAATCCAGAGATTAAATAACAATAATTAACTTTTGTTAATATTCATCACCTGGAAAGCCCCTCAGGAGATGTAGCAGGAAGTGCCCTTGTCCCTACCTGCGAGCTTCTTGAGAGTGGCGGTGTTAAAGATATTGAAGTAATGGACACCAAAAACCTTCCCCAGGGATTTGCAGACCTCTGTAAGTTCTCCAAGGCATTTCTTAACCACCTCTTCCCTCTGAGATACTTTTGCCTCTAAAGCTTTTTGTTTTTTTATGCTGCTGGAATTCTCTGTTTCCATAAAGTCCACCTTGTGAGAGAGAAAGAAGTCTCAGGAGTGGGGAGACACACGTTTTCACCTGAATGATGGGGCTACTTGAAGCTTAACTATACTGATTGTTGCGTTACTACTTTTTCTGTTCTGCCATGTACCTAGCAAGTCTCTTTTAAATAGTTGCTGTACGTTGTTCATCCTTCTATCTCCATGGCTTTGCACTGTGGAGCCTCTTGATAAATGCTTATTTAATGAGTATCTGAAGATTTAGTGAAACCTATTAAATTGATTTTTGTCAGATGGTACACTACTTGGTTTCAATTTTAAGATTTCTTTCTTTCTTTTTTTTTTTTTTTTTTGTCTTTTTCATTTTTTATTGGTACCAGGGATCGAACTCACGACTGCCTGCTTGCAAGGCAGGCGCTTATGCCGCTGAGCTAAATCCCCAGCCCCAAGATTTCTTTCTAATTAAAAGATCAGAATATGTTCTTTTTTTTTTTTTTTAAATAGGTACCAGGGATCAAACCCATGACCGTGCGCTTGCAAGGCAGGCGCTTGTGCCATTGAGCTAAATTCCCAGACTCCCAGAATACGTCCTTACAGGAGAGTATGTACACAGAAATTCAGTATCTGTAAGCTTTGTACTTTGCAGTAATATATTTTAGCTCACTGATCCTGAGACAATAAGATAAACATTTAAAGAGTGGGAGATTTAGCTCAGTGGCACATGCGCCTGCCTGGCAAGCGCAAGGTCATGAGTTTACTCCCCAGAATCAAAAAACAAACAAAAAAAATCCCAACAACATTTAAGATATTGTACCTTTAACTGCCCATTTAGTACTGCCGGGGCTTTAGTTCCCAGCATCAGATAGGCAACTGGTTGGTCATTGGCATTGATATACAGATCTTCATCCAAAATCTTGTCAAGTATTAGCTTCTTAAAAAGTCTTTCGGCATTGTGTCGTGAGTAAGTAGATCCTTTTCCAAAAATACCAGACTGAACTTTTGCACTCTTACTGCCTAGGAAGGAACAAAAAGTTAGGTGAGTAAAACTAGGGGCATCGCAACTCTCACATGAAAGAGGCTAAAAGGCCACTTATTAGCACGTTTAGACAAAAAGAATAGATCCTCTATTCCACAGGAGAACCCATGGCACAAATACACTTTCACATACTCATGTTTGTATGAGACGTGAGTAGAACTCTAAAGTTCCTTCCAAACCAGGGCTCTGTGCACGCTGAGCCCCCACTTTATCCCAGAGCTATACCTCCCGACCACGGTCATTTGTTCTTTCTTTTTTCCTTTCTGGTGCTGGGGATGGAACCATGGGGCTCACACATGCTAGGTGAGTTTTCTACCACTGAACTATATTGGCACCCGCTCCTCATCTTTTTGTAACACACACTTGATCAAAAACCACAACAAAATTATGTTTCTCTTTAAAAATATGAAGCTATTGCCATTTGTAGAAACTGTGATTTTTTTTTGCTCTAAAGTTTATAAAAATGGCAATAGCTTTATGTTACTGTGCCAGATTAGGATGATTGTGCATTATTGATGTAGTCACAGAAATTTTTTGATAGTCAGTTAAATTATTTTGCAGTGCTAGTGACAGAACCCAGGGGCTTGTACAAGCTAAAGAAATGCTCTACCACTAAGCCACAGTCCCAGCCTCTGACAATCAGCTTTATGACAGTTTTTGGTCCTGATGATTAAAACTGCTTGCAAGTTTATGATCCAAGTATTTAAATGTACTTTTTTCGTCACCCTTCCTAAGGAAGCCCATGCAAACTCCCAACTCAAAGAGCAAATTGCCCAGGTGCTCAAGGTAGGAGGTGAGGACAGGAAGGTGGACACAACCTCTTTCTGTGGCCAGCTAGCAGCATCCACTGCTTTGCCTCCCATCCCAGCATTGCAGTTACTAATGTCTCCAGCCTGAAACACAATTTCACTATAAAGATCTACTTTAAAAAGCCTGTGACATTTGATAACAATTCGAATTAACAGTTACTTTGGAAAGCCTTAACTTTAAAGAGGTCCAAATAATTACATTATTGCACATTTCAGATGGCCTTGGATAGCTATGCTGAATTACTGAAGCGTTTTCTTTCTGCAAGTGACCTGCATCAGGGCTACTGCTCTGGTCATGGTGGGTTGGGGGATGTGGACCCACCCTATTGTAGAGGATAACTGAGAAGCTGGATGAACAAAACCGATTTCCTGTTTTTTCCTACATCAGACGGGTAATGTGTCAATGTTGTAACAAGGTTTGAGGGAGGCACATCTGACACACATGGCATGAACAGCCAATCATCACACTCATGAACCGAAGGATCAGAAATGGTTTCCTTAAACATTTTAAGAGTAAGGAGAACTGGGGGTTTAGCTCAGCAGCGTAAGCACCTGCCTGGCAAGCATGAGGTCATGAGTTAGATCCCTGGGACCAAAAAAAAAAAAAGAATCTAGGAATCTATATGTAAGGAATACTCTGAGATAAAGCCAAAGGTTTAACAGTCCATTTATCATACAGTTCTTACAGTAGAAAAATATATCCCCTGAAATACAAGTACTTCAGATTAAAGAACCACTTGTATCTTGTGATGTGCAATGATACAATTTATAATTGCAGTATGAAAAGTGACTGGGGAAGCACAGTGTTTTTTTTTTGGTACTCGGGATTGAACTCACAACCTTGTGCTTCCCATGCAGGTGCTGTTACACCACTGAGCTAAATCCTCAGTAATAGTCTTTTTTTGAGTGCACGTATTTTTTGGTTTTCTACATTGGAATACAGAGCAACAAGTCAGTCTGAGGAACTGAGTGAACTATCTTCTTAGTCCAGGATATATTTTTTAAAAGAATGAAGCAATTAGTTGCCTTGTAGAATTTCAGGAAACCAATGCATGGACATGGGGGGAACGGTGTATGGAGGCTTTATCGTTAAAAGCAACATTCCTCTGTCCTACTTTCTCTGCCTGGCCTTTCCCCTCCAAGAAATTTATTTTTATTTATTTTTAAATTTTTCTTGCAGTCAGTGCTGTGAGTGGAAACCAGGGCCTTAACTGTATGAGGCAAGCTCCTACCATGAGTTGCATACCCAGCCCAGCAGTACCTTTTAAAGTTTTTATTTTATTTTCAGCTCTTCTGGTGGTCCCCTCTACACAGAAACCTCAGTGTCCCACTGTCCAGGGCCACTTGACATGAACTGGCCCCACCCCATGAATGACGGGACTGCCCCTTCACTGCCCCTATTCAAACTTGGTTTTTTGGTTTTTTGGTACTGGGACTGAACTCAGATCTTGCACTTGTGAGGCAGGGATTCATGCTGCTGAGCTACACCCTCCCCACTTTTTGCACTGTGTACTACTGGCTCATCTACTGACTATTCCTGTGCCATTAGAGAGGATCCCTGAGTATTCTTCCACTACGCCAGCATCGATGAGCACTCAAGGCCTGCCCATACTGCTTGTGTTCTTATTTATGCACTTTAATTTCTACATCATCAAGACAGCATTTACCTCCTGTCCTGCCCTGTAATTGAGATTAATCTGTCCCCTGGAGTTTCTAGGTACCCTTTTCCTTTTTTGGTTGAGAAGTCTGTTATTCACTGTTAGCAACACAGAACTATTTCTTACTCTAGCTACTGGTAGGGACCTTTCTTGACTCTGAACCTTAGGGTTTGGGTGGGTGGCGCCTCTGCTTGCTGTGTGTTCCCTTTCCTGGCTGCCCCCTCTTCCAGACTGCTGGGGTCAGTGCGATGCCAGGCTGGTTTTAGTTCCTGTTTTTCTTTCCAAAGCTTCCAGGATTGTCTCTGATAGGGTCCAGAATATGCCACTATGCCATAAAATTTTGAGAAGAAGGCATGTGAGTTCTTCCAATGCTTCATTTGCCAAAAAGCAAAGCCTCCCTCAAAGAATTCAAGCTACTGATTCCCTCCTGCGAAGAATCAGGGAAGGCTGATCTTAAGTCCCCACATCTCACTTAAACAGACTGGTCAAAGGCTACTGTGTGGCCCACCTAGTCTCCTAAGGACCTGTTTATCTTTCCTAAAAGTCAGCTGTTTCCCCACACATGCTGTTCCCCTCTCCTAGGATGGGGTATAAACCCATTTTTGGCTTTTGAGTCAGGGTCACAGTATGCAGTTCAGGCTCGCCTGCAGTGCAAGGATTAGAGAGGTGTGTGGCACTTGGGTTCTTTATTATCATTTTCTTTGTCTTTTTCCTTTTTATCGGTACCGGGGATCAAACTCATGACTGCCTGCTTGCAAGGCAGGTGCTTATGTCACTGAGCTAAATCCCCGGCATTTTGATGGGACCTCAAACAAAGAGAAGACACTTAAGCCCAGGCTGCTCCTAGGCTAGGAGGTCAGTTCCAGGCAGTTCTCCAGGCAGGTTACACCAGCTCACTCAGGTAAATGTGCAGAGGCTTTATGATTATTTCTCCTGTGTGGGAATTCCTCTCATCTTAGTGACTCACAAAACCATATGAAATAATTTGTGTAGCCAGCCACAGTGGCACCTTCTATAATCTCCACATTCTGGGAGGCTGAAGCAGGAGGATCACAAGTTCAAATCTAGTCTGGCAACTTAGTGAGATACTATTTTTAAAAAAAACTAGAAAAAGGTTGGGGATGCAGTTCAGTGTGAAGGCTCTGGGTTGAATCCCTAGTACCACAAAAAAACAATAACAAAAACCACACAAAAATATAATTCATTAAAATATTTCTTTTGTCTGAAAAAAGGGCTGAGATTAGAGCTCAGTGCAAAGGTCCTGGGGGTGCATTCCCAATACTTACAAAAAAAGTTTTATTTGGAACACCTTAAGTTTTATAAGAAAACAGGTAAGAGATTTTTCTATGTACTTATAATTAATTTTTTAGCTTTTTACTTTCAATTGATATAACTCAAATAAAAACACAGATGACTTACCCAAGAAAATGTCGACCAGCATGTTCATAGTAAATCTTCCAGAAGAAGGACCTACATATTTTGCACTTCTTGCTCCTTGCAATGAACTATGTTCTTGAATAAATTTTATAATGTTTTTCACATCACCAGTCACATCTCTTGTCTTATAATCCTACAAATAAAAACATTACCTTCTATTATAATTAAGATAATGATAGCTAGGTTGCTAGAGATGAACATTAACAGTGTGGTAGACTTACAATTCATTTCCAGACCGAAACTAAGATGAAAAAACTAATAAAGTTCTAAGTATTTATTCTTGACTGAGTTGTAGAATAATTAGAATGCTATCATAAGCTCCTTTATTGCTGTTTCACAGACAGGTATCCTTGTCTTTCAAGCACCCGACAGCACTCCGTGGGTAGGAAACACACACACACTCACCCACACATCCCCTCTGTCCTGTATCCTGTCTCCAACAGCATGATGATCGTCGGGATCAAAAAAATCCCAGGGGCTGGGGATTTAGCTCAGCGGCATAAGTGCCTGCCTTGCAAGCAGGCAGTCGTGAGTTCGATCCCTGGTACCGATAAAAATGAAAAACACCAAAAAAAAAAAAAAAAAAAAAAAAAAAAAAAAAAAAAACACCTATGCAAATGTGCAAGTTCTAACCTCTTCTGAGCGGTGCTATTGTCAATAGTTTCCTCTCATATTCCTCAGTTGTCCCCAAACTTTGCTCACTTTTAAAAGTTGCCCTTGCTAGATAATTTCTGTGCCTTCATTTACCCCATTTCTTTATCCTGGCAATAGTGAAAAGTGCTCGTGATTCTGAAAAGCTGCACCGTGTTCCCGTGTGGATCTGTCTTCCAATGGTAAAGTCACCCAGAAGCTATTAGCATGATTATTTATAGTTTTTTTTAAAGGAGTTTAAATGTTTTGAATTCAAAAAGTACATATTATTATTCTCCTGTTGAGAGAATAAACAGGTTACTGTTGAATTTAAAATATTCTACTTGTCTATGTTAGATCTTTTTGGATGTTTATACATTAGTGATATTTCTAAAATAACCTTCAACTAGACATGCACATATGTAATCTCAGTATTTTGGACATGTGCTCCTGACAGTTGTGCTGTGTAGTTCAGACTGGCCTTGAACTATGCAGCCCAGGCTGACCTCAAACTCAAGGTGATCCTCTTGCTTCAATCTCCCAAGTGCTGGGATTACAGGTGTGATTACACGCCCAGCACTCAATATATTTTTTATAGCCTTCTAATGCTAAAGAAAAGTGTTAGGGTTAGGGCTAGAAAAAGAAAAGATATTCCATATAACACTTTATAAATATTTGTATTTGAATGTTTGTATTTGCTTTGTCTCTTGGGACCCACACAGTGGAATCTCTCTTGTATCTACTTTTTTAAATCAAAAGAAGAAAGAAATAGGTTGGCCATTTCCTTAATTATAAAAGGATTCTAAAAATTTCTTGTTTTACCTTTGTTTTACAGCAATTATCACAAGAAACATCAGGGTGCTTCCTACAAAACTCAGGGTTAAATCCATTTTCACCAAAGTACGCCAAAAGCTGTATTCTTCTGCATTCTGTTATGTTTTCACAGTAATGTACCATACTATACAAATTATTGAAGTGAGTCTCTTTTGTATGACGGTTCCCATCTTTTTCCACTGCAAGAGATGAACAGTGTAGTAAAATATTACAGTAGAAAACTAGAGAATATCACAGATATTTGGAATAGATTCATAGAACATTATTATAATTATTATTTTTTATTGCACTGGAGCGTGAACCCAAGGCATGTTCTATCTCAAAGCCATATGCCCAGTCTTTTTTATCTGAAGACACAATGGGGCTCAGTCGTCCAGACTGTCCTTGGACTGTCAATGCTCCAGTCTGACAGGCGCCACCATGTACAGCTTGCAGAGAGCTTTTTTTTGGGGGGTGGGAGGGTGGGGTGAGAATCAAACTTAGAACATTCACTCCTCAAGATTTTTGTCTTATAGGAATGAATGTTAATTTTGTAAATTGGAAATTTTTTTTGCTTGTCTGGGATATTGAGGAATCCAGGGCCTGCGGTAAACTAAGCATGAGCTCCTACCGTTCTGCTACATCCTAGCCCCTACTTTAAAGTTTTCCCCAGATCTTCATTAGCCCCAGTGGTCTTTCATGTATTTATCAGACAAACACATACTGAACTGGAAAGTCAATGGACAGGGCCTGGCACTACGACAGTACCTGTGCACACTCCTATCTAAGGCCAAGACAGCTTAGCCAGTGCTGTCAAACTGTGTGCCAGCAGCTGGGAGTACAATCATGGCCGAGCACTTGTGGAGCCTGTGCTAAGCCCCTGTGTAAGCCCCAGCACTCACAGAAAATGAACAAATGAACAAACCGACCGACCAACCAACCTGCACGCCAGAAGCCTGGGTTGCTGCAGTGAGCTCACAGAGACATTTTAAATTCAGGAAACTGCATTACCTGACATTGTTGAATACCACACACACTAGCGGTCTGAGGTAGTTCATGGTTTTCTAATATCCCATCTTTGTAAAACTAGAATTTTGGGAGTTGCTATGGTTAAAAACAAGTACCTCAATAAAATGAATGTGAAACCAAAAAAAAAAGAATGTGAAACAAAATGAAAATGGCCATGTCTGATTTGATTCCAAGGTTTAAAAACCACAGGTGCACATTTTCTGTCAGTAAGCTATCTTGGCTATTTCAGAATAAAGTAGCTGGGCATGGTGGCTCATACCTGTAATCTCAACACTCAGGAGGCTGAGGCAAGAAGGTCACTGTGATTTCAAGGCCAATTTGGGCTGTAGAGTGAAGTTAAGACCAACCTTTCAACACTTTGTCTCAAAAAAAAATTTTTTTTTCCAGTTCACGAGTAATATTTTTTTAAATGGTTGCTAGGTTATGAGGTGTTAAACACTTGTTAGATTGTTTGGACTTACACAGATGCCCCTTGACTTATGATAGAGCCATATCTTGATAAATGTACTATAAGTTGAAAATATCACTTGTTGAAAAACACATTTAATATGCCTAACCAACCTGCTATACATGCTAGCTTAGCAACGCAGCACAGTATGGAACGTCAACGGTGTACCCTGTGACTGTGGCTGCTGCCCGGCACTGGGAGAGGACTGGACCACACACCACTCGCCCAGGAGGACATCAGAATTAAAAATTCCTGCTGCAGTTCCCACTAACTGTAGACAGCTTTCACATTGTTGTAAAGTCCCAAAATCATTATTGAAAAATCACCACAAATGGGGAACTGCATAGGATTTGTTAAAAATACAAATGGGAAAGCACATGTAAACACTTTTTAAAAAACATTTTGCTGAGAATCATTCCTATGTAGTACAAAAATCATGGATTCCACAGCGTCAAAATTAACCTGGGTGCCATTTGGCTCTGCCACGTACTAGCTCCTGATCCCATTTCCCTTCTCTGTAAACAAAGAAAGTAACAGTCTTTTCATTTTTTTTTTTTTCCCCTCCTCTCCAGTAGTGGGGATCAAAGCTACATCTGCAGGCCTTGTTAAAATTTTGAGATGGCGTCTTGCTAAGTGCCTGGGCTAAGATCTTCCTGCATCAATCTCCCAGTCAGCTGGGGTTATAGGCAGATGCCACCACCCCCAGCATTGTAATAGTTTTACCTTTTAGGATTGTGAAGATAACATGAGTTGACATATATAAAGTATTTAAAACAGCATATGCTCAAATGCTAATGAAACACTACCTATTGTAATTACCAAAACACCAGGGCCACTACTCCCACCGCTCCTGTTGCTACTCCCGTAAGCATTTGGGGGTAAGTTAGTTACAAAATCAGTCTGAAGCTTGCTTTTCTCACAAGAGTACTTCTATTTCAAAAGCTGGTTGTTATGAATAAATAGGGCAATAAGATGATACATTCAGAGTCTGGCATTGTGCTTGGTAAGTGCCACTTGCCGTGCTCAACATCTCTGCCAGAGTTAACGAGAAAGTGGTCTTCCATATAGAGAAATGTGTTTAGGAAATATATTTAACTATCACCACAGAGTAGGAAAATGGGCACAGGAAATCCTAAAATGTGATTCACTCTGACCCAGTAAATCTAAGTCTAGAAACTTATCCTATATACATAATAAGCACTAGCTGGGCATGGTGGCACACGCCTGTAATTCCAGCTCTCTAAATGTCTAAGGCAAGAGGGCTGCAATTGAAGCCCTCAGCATGGCCAACAGTGACTTTGCAAAACCCTGTCTCAAAATAAAAGATAAAGAGCTGGAAATGTAGTCCAGAGCAAAGCCCCTGGGGTTTAATCCTCAGTTCTGCTGACAGTAACAACAACAAAATTGCACAAATATTCAAAAACCATTGAACAAGGATGTTTACTACGATATTTCTGACAAATGAAAAATAATAAATAATCTAAATATCTACCAAGAAGGGATTTAATCCTTTGGAATTTGGACTAATTTAATGTGCCTTTGGAATGGCACGTAATTTTTTTTCTCTTCAAATTCTTGCTCCTTGAATTTTTCTAGGTAAAACATATGAACTGCATGTAAAAATTCAAAAATTTTTACAACTTTTGACATAAATGGGCTAGTAAACAGTAATTCCAATTCCAAAAACATAGTCCTGTTTTCTCATTTACTTTTTTTTTGGTATGGGGAACTGGACTCAGGACCTGCACTTTCCAGGCAGGTGTGCTGCTGAGCTATGTCCCTGCCCTCCATTTACGTTTTAAAATACGTGTATCTGGGAAAGGTAAACCCCAAATACAAGATGTTGTCTGCCTCTAATGAGGGAGAAGAGGGATGAGACAGAACTGGGGTGTACAGGGGCTCCAGCTCTATTGCTGTGTCTTTTCTTTCCTCAAGAAAGAGTCTCACTATGCTGCCCGGGGTGCCACAGACTTCACTCGTCAACTCTTGGCCTCATTCTTCCTAATTCAGCCTTGTTGGCAGTGATGACTGCAAGCATACACCACTGCACCCAATTCGGCTTTATTTCTTCATGGTGGTACATAAGAGTTCATTATTTTTCTCCCTTTTAATCTTTCTTTGGAATATGTGTTGCATGCAAGGATGCTTGAGAAAATTGAGTCTGAAAGATACAAAGGAATCCAATTATTGAAGTTATTTCTTGGGGCAAAACTCTATGGCATTATTTGGAAATTTTTTGCCTTGTATATATCTGCATCATTTGAGTTTATATATATGCATGTACTTGCTTTTATAATAAAAATGAACTAAAATAGAATTCCAATTTATATTCCCCCTCCCCCATTGAGGCAAGTGGTTTAGCACTGGGCTACATCCCTAGCCCTTTAAAATTTTTGAGATAGAGTTTTTGCTAAATTGCTCAGGTTGGCCCTGAACTTGTGACACTGGGTAGTTGGGACTACAGTGTGCACCACGACCAGTTTAAACATTTACTTTGTATTGCTATTTAAGGAAAACTGGACTCAAGAACCACAACAGCAAGAGTACATTAATCTCTTGGGACTAAACATGACAGCACATCCCTGAGAGCTCAGCTTACTCATTATCAGTCTCTTCAGTCTGGTCACATCATGGTAAGTGTAGAAAAGCAGACAGTGAGAGATTTCCCCATCTCTCCCAGCTCTGCCGGACTCTTGGTAGTAACCCTCCACGGACTTAGGGAGAGAGGCGTGAATCACAAATCGCACATCAGGTTTGTCAATCCCCATTCCAAATGCAATTGTCGCACAGATAACCTGATATAAAAGCAAAAGCTTATTAGACTCATTGCATTTAAAGGAACATTTTAATAACTGATGTTTCTAGCAACCGTGTCCTTTATTGCTTTTTAAAATGTACTTGAACATCTAGTTAGACTTGTTCCCACTATTTAGCACAACTAAGATGAATTTTTCTTTTTGGGAACTGGAAATCGAAGTCAGGACCTCACGCTTTGCCACGTAGGCGTCATGCCACTGAGCTGTATCTCTGGCCCTCAGATGAGATTTTCATATTGATGCCTCAAAACTCTAACGTGCCCCAGAAGGTAGAGAGCAGCCCAGTGTGGCAGGCTCAGTGCTCATGAGGGCAGGAATGGGAAGCCACTGCAGCTGGCCCGTTATGTGCCACCGGTGTCTGTCCTCTGCATCTGATACTGGGGTGTTATGGGGCTGCTCATGTGGCCCTGATACCATCCCAGTGGCTGTCCATAAGCAATGTACTGCTCAGGAGCTGTGGGGAGTCTACTGCTGCTCACTCCTCTGAGGGCTCAGGACAGCAGAAGGCAACAGCAGCGTCCTCCCTGCTCCAGCGCTGACCACCACCTCATCATCCCCCACCTCCTTTATCTGGTAGCTGATTTCCAAGTCAAGCTTGAGAAATTTCATTTGAAACACATATGGGTGAAAGTCTGAGAGCAGCTTATACTAAAAAAGAACAACAAAAACAAGGCCAGGGACTGTGGATCTTGGCCTAAGCAAGTTAGTTAGTGAAGCAAGGTGACAGTCACATTTCAGGGGCTCCAAAAATTAAAATACCCATTGCAACAATTGAATGAGATGTCTCTGGGTGAATGACTGGGGATGACAATGAGCAATGTACTATTGCCCCCTGACTGACGTGTTTTGAAATTTTGTTGTAGTTTTTTTCTTTTCTTCTTTTTAATCCTTGAAATAAAATGGCTTTGGGAAAAGAAAAAAAAGAATATCCATTTGGGTTGCCAGTTGAGGACCTACTTAACCCAGAACAAAATGCTGTTATCTTGGATCTAAAGGTCTTGGCAAAAAAAAAAAAACAAAAACAAAAACAAAAAAAACCAAAATGCTGTTATCTACAGGCAAAATTACATTATACAAATAAAGCTGCAAGTCCTTCATTACGGTTTAAAAAAATGAATTGTTGCTGCAAGAAAAGTATTTCAAAAACAACAGGAACATTGTTCAGCCAGACTGAAGCTAAAGGACATGATTTCAGCAGTGTTCATGAGTTCAGTAGAGGATCTGCAAGCACAGGGCCCGGGATAGCAACACCGGGAAGGCGTCGGCCTGTGCTCTTGATGAGTCATCCACGGAGGCTGATGGCACTGTGATCAAAGCATAGCTCCTAGGAAGGAGCCTACTACCGCTTCCGGCAGTGGGAGGCTGCACGGCATGTGTGGCCCGCAGCCGTGCGGCAGGGCAGAGTCTGCGGGTGGCACAAGGACACGATGATGCCAGCCCTTTCTTTTTTTTTTGTCTTTTTTCTTTTTATCGGTGACGGGGATCGAACTCACAACTGCCTGCCTGCAAGGGAGGCGCTTATGCCGCTGAGCTAAATTCCCAGCCCTGATGCCAGCCCTTTCTAAAAGCTCTGACTTCTTTAATTGGGAAAATTGGCTTTGGTGAACTGTAAGTTCCCTTATTTCTGTGCTTTTTAAGAAAACTTTAGGGTGGCATCATTTTTTTATGAAGAAAGACAATGAAGTTTTAATCTATTTTGTGAATCTAACAAGATCAAAGCCGTCCAGGTAGTATAAGCTTACATTACACTGTGATATAAGAATTAGCTAGTCTGATGGCAAACAAATTTGGACCTTACTAATGCTTTTTTTTTTTTGGTACTGGGCATCAAACTCACACCTTATGCTTGCCAGGCACGGGCTTATGGCACTGAGCTAAATCCCCATCCCTTTACTAATGTTTTAAACCCCACTCTCATCCCAGTACTGACACTTATACCCAGGACCTTTGCACTGAGCTACATCTCCAGACCTTTTTAAGATTCTGAGACAGTACTGACAGGTCATTAAATTGCCCAGGCTGGACCTGAACTTGTGATCTTTCTGCCTCAGCCTCCCAGAGTGCTATGGTTACAGGTATGCACCATTGGACCTGGCCAGATATATATTTTCATTATAAAAATATGTTTTTCTTAAATAATATGTATCTTAATTATAGAATACTTATACTAACATAAAGATTTAAAGAACTTGAAAAATGTTATCCTTAATTACATGATTATTTTTGCCAGATTCTTGGTGATTTTTCACTCGGACATTCTTCCAGGCAAACTTTTGAAAAATTTCATCAAAGGAAAGCCCACTGTCATTTTGACTAAATATATTATTAAATATATTAACTTGTTCAGGAAGATGGGAGCCTGTTACTTCAGTGCATACAGATCGTGTCTGAAAAGGCTGTTGTTGACTTCACTGCAAGCAGCAGTGAGCGAGCGTGAGGCTCTCCAGCCCTGTTGGTCTGCCCCGGCCTCTGCGCACGGCCTCCCATGCCCACCCAATGCATGCATGGATCTCTCCAGAGCACTATGTGACTACCCCGATGATTTTCACTATCCTGCTGTCTGCCTTGGGGACATCTACAACTCTTTTTCTTTTTTTAAATCGGTACCGGGGATCGAACTCACAACCACCTACTTGCAAGGCAGGTTCTTATGCCGCTGAGCTAAATCCCCAGCCCCAATACCTACAACTCTTAGTCTTAACCCCAGCTTCCTGTTACCAGTAAGCAACATTTCAACCCCCTTCCATGGCCTCTCATAACATTTCCAGGTTATTTACTATGCCATGGAAACAATTTCAGACTTATTTTGATGTCTGCTGCATTTAAGGTAAAATGTGGTACCTGGCAGCCATCCTGGTTGATCCACTTGTGCTGTACTTCATCTCTGGCAGCATCACTGAGGCCAGCATGATAAGCCAGAGCAGCAAGCCCATCCTTCTGCAGTGTATCTGCCATCGTGTCACACTCCCACCTGGAGAGGCAGTAAATGATTCCGGAGTCATCTGCCAAGAGACCAAAACTGACCAAACTGCCAAGAAACAAGGACTTTCCACAAAAACAATACGGTTTATATTGCGTTTTTTTGGGTTGAGGGATTTGAGCACGGGATCTCATTAAGTAGTTCAGGCTGGGGTGGAACTCATGGCCATCCTCCCGCCTCAGCCTCCAGTGTGCTGGGATTACAGGTGTAATCCACAATGCCCAGGAATATGTAACACTCTTAAAAATACTTGAACCATAAATAGATACCTATACTACTTTTAACAAGATGATCACAAAGAATAATTCTAGCAAGCCATTCATGCACTGGAAATGAGATCTGACTTTTAATCATGTCTCTGTGAATGATTTGTGACATAAACCTGGATATATTAGATATATTATTTAATATATTAGATCCTAGGCCTATTCCACATCAGCTCCAAAATGGGAAGTCATTCTTATTTAAACTCTGTAGAGATCATGTGGCAATACTTACCAAGAAGCTTAGAAATATCTTTTGATATTTCTAAGCTTCTTGGTAAGTATTGCCACATAGATATTTCTAAGCTTCCTCCTAGGAAACTAACAGGAAATAAAGTGATATAACGACTTTTGCTCAAAGTTTTCTTTTAATTTTAAAAATTAGAAAGATTTTAATGGGCAATAGTGAAGATTTTATGGGAACAGTCAAGATAGAAAATTATGGAATAAAATATACTATAACTGTTGAAAGTGCTTTCTAAGTTTACAAAAGACATGGGGAAATGCTCAAGATGTGGAAAAGAAGTTAAATGGAAAACTGCTATGACTTCAAATCTCACTTTAGTTAATATAACTCAAAGGCAAACACACTTGGGAGAAGCTACTAAAACAAAGGGCTGACTTATTCATGCACTGATAAAAACCAGAGGAAAGACACTGAAACCAGGAATTATAAGTTGGATGTGTAGGAGGGCGTATTTAATATATTTTTGTTAGAGCTTATTGTTATCTAACCAAATGAGGTTTTATAATTTCTAGAGTTGAGTTACAATATTCTACTCTATAAATAGCAGTTTGGTACAATCATAATACAAAAAGGAATTGTTAATATGCAATTGTATAAATTCTATTGTGGTGCAAAAAAGACATTTTATCCATTACTTTTAGACATAATTCATCACATGGTTATACTCACATGGGTGATGCTTTCTGATCCATTCTAAGCAATCAAATGCCACCTTTTTAGGCTTTTTTGGTAATACATAGTATTTCAGATTATGTCTGTTAAAGCTCATGCTAAACCTAGAAGAAGTCCCAAACATAAGATGCAATTATTATGAGAATGTACAGCTGTAGCCGCTGTCACAGACCAAATGTGTCTTCTATGTCCTAACCGTCAGGGCTTTGGCACTAGGAGGTGGGGGACGCTGGGAGGTGATCGGGTCCTGAAGCTCTTGGAGTTGTGAGACTAGTGTCTTCATAAAGGCAGGGATCTTGCTGGCAAGCCTTCCCCCACCCACGTATGTGGCTACAGAGGAAGACTACACCTAAAAACCAGCAAGAGGGAGCTAAACAGAGTGGGGACCTGTTATCTCATCTCAGGCTAGGGTGGGCTGTGCAACTGGCAGGAGGAATCTCCCCACCGTGGGGCAGCGGTTGTCTTTCAGGTCTTTCTGTCCCAGCTCACTGCTGGCCAGCCTGACTGAAGATCTATTGGCTCTCATTCTTGACACTGTCGTGGGGTTTTCCTTCACCTCTCTCCAGCTCCTGTTCCAGAATTTACTCCTTAAGTGTGAATCACACGGGCTGGGGATTTAGCTTAGTGGCATAAGCACCTGTCTGGCAAGTGTGAGGTCCTGAGTTTAATTCCCAGTACAAAAAAAAAAAAAAAAAAGTGTGAATCACACCCAAATGCCTGGCTTTTCCCTCTTCTCCTCCACTGACTGCTTGACAGCACACTCACTCATTTAAACTGTACCCACATAACATGGCCATGAACCCAGTTGTAATCCTCAGCTTAGACATCTTCTCAGGGCTCTGGACCACATTCCAACATCTATGTAGGCCAGTGTTCTAAAACTGGGGTCTGCATTCCTCTAAGGCAGTGATGGCAAACCTGTTAGACCTTTCAGCGACACAAACAACCTGTGGCATGCATACCATACGTTTGCCACCACTGCTCAAGGAGTTCACAAAGACTTTCTCAAGGTATGTGTACAGGTGATTTTCATGAATCCAGTCTCAGTTTTCTCATGTACTTTTCCCAAGAGCTGATGCAAAGATGCTTTTACAACTTAGACTCCCTGCTGGTTGCTCTTTTCCCATCTTCCCCTTTTACAATTGTCTTCCCGTGTTCAAAATGCAGTCAAATAAACCCGTTTTCATTCATTCTAAATCTCACCATTATGCCTTGTTCTAAATATAAAAACCTCCAGAACATCTAACAAAACAAACTGCACTATGGTTTGAATAGGAGAGGTAAAACTTTCTTTATTCAAAGCACCAGAAAGCCCACGTAGGGTTTCATGTAAGTTTTACCTATTTTGGTCAAGGCTGAAGAGTAACACTGGGAAGGAGGTACGCGGGCCTTTACTGGGAATTCTGATTCCAGATATATTGAAACTAACACAAAGGAAATTAAGATGATTTCCCACTTAGAATGCTGTTTCACCCTTGACTATGATCACAGAATGCTTTACGCTGAGACTTGTGGGACTACACCACACAGTTTCAGATGGTAGAGGAATGTGTAGCAGTTTGTCCACCACCCTATAAATGGATGGATTTTATCTGGATAAAGATTTTTACAAAAGGTGGTAGACAAAAGCCTGATACAGGCATGGCCTTTTCTTCTGGTGCTGGGGATGGCACCAGGCCTGGTACCTCACCATGCTAAGCACATGCTCTAACCCTGCCCAAGTCCCTCCAAGGATGACTCTGCTAAGTTAAGGAATTAATTACAACCACTGCTACGGCAAAGGGAACTGCAACCTGATAAAAACAACTGCACAGGATAGAAATGATGGAGAAAACCTTGGCATTTATTTGAGCAGCTTGGCAATGCTGAATGTGGGAATGCTACAATGGCTATGCACCAGAATAGTCTTGCCCTCCTTCTACTTTAAGCCACTTTTAATTTCATAAAAATGGGGGCTGGGGATTTAGCTCAGCAGCACAAGGGCCTGCCTGGCAAACACGAGGTCATAAGTTTGCTCCCCAGTGTGAAAAAAAACCAAAAAAACCCCAAACAAACCAGAAAGATGATCTACTTTTTTTTTTTTTTTTTTTTTTTTGTATATGTATTTTTAAAAGCTTTGGGTTGGAAGGAAAGACCAAAACAAGTATTGAGAAGGCCACAGAGGACTCAGAACCTCACACACTGCTGTGGGAATAATGTAAGTGATACAGCTGCATGGTACAGCAATTTTTTAAAGGAAAAATGGGCTGAGGATGGAGTTCAGCAGTAGACTACCTGCCTCGCTAGCAGGAGGCCCTGGATTCAGCTTCCAGCAAAAAAGAAAAGAAAACTAGAGAAGGTGGCATGCCTATACAATGGAGTATTATTCAGCAACAAACATTCAAGACATTATACTAAGTATAGTTGCAAAACACATCCTCTGATTCTATTTACATAAGATAACAAGAACAGGTGAGTCTATACACAGAAAGCAGATTCATGTTTGCCTAGGGCTGGTAGCAGGACATAAGGCAAAGGAGGTTGGCCCGCTAAAGTGTCAGGGTGTTTTGGAGATGATAAAATATGCTAACACTGTGGTGATGGTACACAACTCTAACTATACCAAGCCACTGGACTGCATACTTCTAAGTATGTGAATTGTATGGTATGTGCATTATATCAAAATAAAGCTGTAATTAGATTTCTGATTTGTGACAATTGAAAAAATTTACAACTGCTTACTAATTAATCAAATTACTTTTACTAAAAATAATGATAGATTAGAACAAAAAGTCATAGGTTACAAATGCAATCAAAGACAACAAATATCTCTACCACAAAAGAATGTGGGTCACTAATTAAGAGCAATATTCACATGCTTTGCTATAATGGAAAAATAAATAGACCCTTAAGAGTTTATTATACAAAACAAATCTTTACTTGTTGGAAAATAAGGTGTTGGGAATTATCAAATATCAAATTATACAGTTGCTACCAGTGGTGACTGGGTAAATAAAATGTGGAGCATCTATACAAAGAAATATTGTTGAATCATAAAAATAAGCAGAGCACAGGCCCAGCACTCCAGAGCCACAGCCAGACAGGTGCACAGCACAGGCGATGCTTGCAGATGTCCTTGGTTGGAGGAGTCAGGTGTAGGTGAGGGCCTGGAGAGCAGCTGCTACTAATGAGAATGAGATCTCCTCCTGGGGTGAGAAAAGTGGTCTGAACTTAGTGGTAGTAGGGGCACAGCTCTATAAAAGTATTTTTAAAAGTTTTGCTAAACTGTACCCTATAAATGGGTGAACTGTATATGGATAAAGATTTTTAAAAAACCAACTCAATTCTACACTCCCTTGACTAAGGTTGTACTACGTAGATGTGTCACAGGTCTAGGGTGTCACATTTGGGCCATGTGAAAATGAAGCAAGAAAATTGGGGTCAACAGCTAGGTGTGGTGGTGCACACCTGTAATCCTAGCAGTCATGAGGCTGAGGCAAAAGTCACAAGTTCAAGGTCAGCCTCGGGTACACTGTGAGCTCAAGGTCAGTCTGGACTACATAGTGAGAGCCTGTCTCAAACAAACAAACAAACAAACAAACAAACAAACTCCAAAACAAAACAAAAAGAAAAAAACCAACCAACCAAAACAAAAACAGAAAAATGGAGTCAACTTGTGCTCAGTTTTAGAAACAGAAAATGGAGTCAACTTGTGCTTTGAGAACTGAGAAAGTTGTCATAGGCATGTTTTGCTATATAATTTATGTGAACTGAAAAATGAAGGCAGAATATTTTATGTAGGGAAGTAAATCTAACTGGCTGATTGGTTTGGCAATAAAAACTGGCTTTGTTAATTCTATCAGCCATTCCCCCGCTCTTTTCTTTGAGACAGGGTCTTGCTATGTAACCCAAACTGGCCTCAAACTGATGGCTAGCCTCCTGCCTCAGCCTCCCGAGTGCTGGGATTATAGGTGTGCACCACTACAGTCAGCTTCCATTATTTGAAAGAGCAAATCTACAGGCACAAAGTTTTGACAAAACTGTATTTAAAAGCTTATAAAAAGAAAAAAAAAAGGCCCATGGATTTAGCTCAGCAGCACAAGTGCTTGCCTGCCAAGCACAAGGTCATGAGTTCGATCCCTGGTACCGATAAAAAGGAAAAAGACAAAAAAAAAAAAAAAAAAAGAAAGAAAGGCATATCACACAATAAAAGCATTTATCCAACGCAATCATTCGGGAAAGTACATTGGCACTAATAGGATTTTGATTTCCTCAATTCTTTCAAATACACTGTTGTACAAACTTATATTGAAAGAGTAGCAAAATAATTCCCTGTTAGGTAAGTCCTATGACAGGGAATTTAGCTTGGTGGCATAAGCGCCTGCCTTGCAAGCACGTGGTCGTGAGTTCAATCTCCGGTACCGATTTAAGAAAAAGGTGGTGGTGGGGGGGGAGAATAAGTCCTAATAACGCTTTTTTTTTTTGCAGGGGGGAATCAACCTCAGAACCTTGCATTTATCAGGCAGGTGCTTATGCCATGGGTTATATCCCCAGTCCTTATAATGCTGTTTTTTAAGAATGTATTTTCTAGAAAAAGTAAAGTAAGTAACTAATGATCTTGTTTACTTTTCCAGTTAAATAGTTTCTAATTCTTTGCCTTCCATAAAGTTTGGAGGACCTAACTGAGATGTCAGCTGACAGATCATTAATGATTTTTGATGACATTACAATGTAGTTTTGGCATATACTTCAGAAAGAACTCAAATAACTGAGTGTTACTACTACAATAAAATGCATTCCCGCACTCCCTCTTCATTTGCACGTTTATGTAAGCAAGCAACATTTCTCAGTACTTACATCTTTTTTTAAAAAAAGCAATATGAACTGTTTTAAATTTTTTTTTTTTTTTGTCTTTTTCCTTTTTATCGGTACCAGGGATCGAACTCACGACCGCCTGCTTGCACGGCCAGCACTTATGCCGCTGAGCTAAATCCCCAGCCCCGAACTGTTTTAATTAATCTGTAGATATGAGAACTACAAAACGAAACGTTATATTTAATTGAGGCTTTTTTTTTTTTTGGTCATGGGGACTGAATGCAAGGCTCACTCATGCTCGAGAAATGCTCTACCAATGAGCTATCACCCCAGTCCTTTTTAAACTGTATTTTAAGACAATGGTTCTCTCCATTGCTCAGGCTGGCTTTGAACTTGTGTGATCTGCCTGCCTCAGCCTCTCAAGTAATTGGTAGAGCAACATTCTCATTTGAAATTTTTGCTTAAGAAGTATTTTTATATTCAAGCTGTTCCAATCAATTATGTGTAATTATTTTAATAACTCAAATTTAAAAGCCAAAATTTTTTTAGTTTTTTGAGAGAGGGCCTCACTTTGCAATTTAGGCTGACCTTGAACTCATGGCAATCATCCAGCCTTAGCCTCTCTAGTGCTGGGATTACAGGCATGTGCAATCACCACACCTGTCTTAAAAAACATTTAAAAATATATACTTTCTCTTATAGGTAAGTATTACAGAATAAACAAAAGGAATTCATGTTAAAAAAAAAATCACTTCAGGCATACTCTGGGAAGCTGAGGCAGGAGGATCAAAAGTTTGTGCCCAGCCTGGGCAGCTGAGTAACTTAGCAAGACTGTCTCAAAATAAAATGCAAAGAAAGGACTGAGAATATAACTCGGTGCACAGGCCCTGGGTTCAGTTCCCAGTTACACAGAGAAAGACACACAAATATCCAAAAAACAAAACAAAACAAACAAAAAATTACATATCCATAGGATAAAATTTTATGAAAAAATGCTAGAAAAATGTAAGTTCAAAGAGAAAAAGAATACTGTAAAATATCTGACCACTAAAGAGTTATCCCCATGCCGTTTTTTGGCAGCAGTAGGGACTGAACCCAGGGTAAGCTGCATCCCCGGTCACCTTACTCTCCGCCTTTTAATTCTGAGATAGGCTCTTGCTAAGTCACTATGTTGTCTAGGCTAGATGCAAATGTGTGATCTTTCTTCTTCAGCCTTCCAGCATCCTGGGACTACAGTCACATCTGGCTGCTAGGTAACTATTTTGTTTACAAATGTTGACATTTAGCACATACAACATTCTATTTAAACTCTTGTTGAAAAACTTTAGGTGCCAAGTTAAAAATGTGCAAGCAGTAGGTTTCCCTGACACTCTCAGGAGGTACCTGTAGCAAGAACTTGGGACAGTGGCTACCTCAGTGACCAATAGTTGTTCCTCAGATACCCCAAACACCACACATCTGAAATCCAATTCTTTGTCCATCCTCCGCTCCGGGAATATAGTAGTCACCTGGCCCAGAAACTGAGTAAACTTTGACTGGATCCATCTCCCTGGTCTGAATTGCGCCAATCTCATAGATTCTGCTCTGCCCATCTCCTGACCTTTTCTTCCTCAGTTCCTGACACCACCAATGCCACTGCCACCACCTCTCCTAGGGGAGTACAAGGGACTCCGCTCCTCCAACCTCATCCTCCCTACTCCGTCACTCTTTCACAGCCTGAGCTGACCCTTGAGCTCAGATCAAGCCACCTCCCAGCTGAAAGTGCTTGCAAGGAAGAGTCCAGACATCCACAACCATTACACGCAAGGCCCTGCGGTTGCCCTGAGCTGCCCATCTCTTCCGCTTCCACTTACCACTGGATAAGGCCATTCTTTGGTTTGACCTAGATGTTCACGCCTGTAACACCTTCAGTCCTGGATTTTTATTCCTTCCCTACTTACACACTATTCACCTAGCACTTTCACAAGTGCTGAGGATGTGGGGAAACTGCAGCACCTGCACGCTGCTGAAGGGCCTAGAAAATGATGCAGACACTTTGGGGACATTTTGACAGTTTTTCTTTTTCTTTCTCAGTATTGGGAATTGAACTGGGTATACCCTCAGCCTTTTTTTTGAGAAAGGGTATGACACTGTGCTCAACTTAGTTTAGTGGTTTTTCAAAAGGTTAATCACATAAATACTACATCCAGCGGTCCTACCCAAACATATATATGCATATAATGTGTACACAAATATGTAAGCAGTACCATTTGCATTTCCAAAACAAAGGAAATAACTCAAACATTCATCAGTGATGCATGGAAGAACAAAATGTAAACTAATATTCATAAAAATAGAGTATTACTTGGAAATTAAAAACGATTATGTTGAGAAGCTGAGGCAGGAGGATCATAAGTTCAAGGCCAGCCTAGAATATTCTATTGTGAGATTCTGCCTCAAAATAAAAAATAAATACAAAGGGCTACAGGTATAGTTCAGCAGTAGAGCACTTGCATATCATGAGCAAGGCCTGGGTTCACTGCCCACTACTAAAAAGAAAAAACAAATCAAAACAGAAGAGAAGGAGAAGGGAAGGGAACGAAGTAATGATACACATTATAATATGGATAAATCTTGAAACACGCTTACTGAAAGAAGTTAATCATAAAAGGCCACAGGATTGTATGATTCTATTTAAAGGCTGAGCATCCTTAGGCTGGAAATCTGAATTGTTTCAAAATTCAAAACCTTTGAGTCTCAATATGACACCAAAAGTGGAAAATTCCCACATGCCCTCATGTGATGAGCTGCAGTGAACATACAGGCATCCTACACATATTTATTGTCAGGCTTTTTGCATGTGAGGCATAAATGAATTTGGTATTTAGACTTGGATACCCTTCCCTAAGATATCTCATCATGTATCTACAAATATTTAAAAAGCTGATATGTCTGGCCTGGACACGAAATGTCCAGAACAGGGAAAAGTCTGTGGAGGCAGAAAGCGAGTGGTTGGTTGGTTGTCCGGGTGGAGGGGGAAAGGATTCACTGCTAATGGGGATGCAGTCTCTTAAGGAAGACAAAAATGTTCTAAAATTAGATAGTGGTGATAGTTATACAACCTTATGAACAAACTAAAAAACCCCAGTGAATTGCATATTTTAAATAGGCGAATTTTATGGTATGCAAATTCTACCTCAGCACAGCTGTTTGAACTATTCAAAAAGCCACACCTCCTACAATACTCGCTTCCCTTATAAATGCTATCTGACCCCTCCTCAAAAGTTATTGTTCCAGGCAGACTCAATACCTCTAATCACTTCTTCTTTCTCCAATCTGGAATGGTATTTAGAAAGTTCTCTCTCTGGTTTGTTTGTTTGTTTTTTAGTATTTAGAAAGTTATGGAGCCAAATTGTGTTGGGGTTTTAAGCCCTCACCAACACTTGTTAGGGTACAAATCTGTCCATTTTCCCCTCTGCCTCCCTCTTTTTTGCCCACCTTGTACTGAGGATTGAATCTAAAACCTTCACACTGAGCCACATTCCTTATCCTTTTAGAGTCAGGGTCTCATTAAAACATTAAATTGCCTGGACTGGGCTTGAATTTATGCTCATTCTACCTCAGTCTTCAAGAGTGACAGGGTTACACATGTACACTACCACACCTGCTTGTTTATGCCTCAGTTTCTTTATCTGTAGAATGGTATAAAGAAAAGCTTACCTACCTCCCAAGACTTGTGTGGATAACAGGTATAAAATGCCAAAAGCAGTGCCTGGGCTCAATATGAAGCATTACCTATTATTAGTGCATGGTCATAGCCACCTCCCTCTGCTTGTCTCTTTGGTCTCTTCCAGAGCATCATTGAATGCCCTCAAGGAGTGGCACAAAGCCTGTGTTATGAGGCTTGTTTGGATCTCACAAATACTATCACAGACAGGCAGGGGAGAGGAACATAGGGTCACAGCTCCAATTCTAGGAATGCCTGACTTCAGGTCCATGCACAGCAACAGCTGGGCAAATTTAATCCATACAAGGTCTACTGTCAGAAAAAGATCAAGAAACAGTATACCAGAAAGTGCTCCTTAAAATCTTCCACTGTATGGTTTATACTCACCCAAATGTAGAAGTATTAAATACAGTAAGGCGCCAACAGATACCCCAATTTACACATTTTACCCACATTTGCCAAAATCCCCCCATGTTTCATTTATTCATTCTTACTGAGTACCAGTTACATACAAGGCACTATGTGCTAGCTCCCTGATCTGTACGATTCTGCTTTCCCAGGCAGATCTTCTCCTTATGGGGTCTGTCTCCAAATAAGTATGCTCCCAGTTTACTCAAACAAAATCCTAAATCCTCAAAAATTCTTGCACTTGAGTACGATAATTAGTTCTATAAAAAAAAAAGCGCTATTAGCAACAAAATATTTTAGTAGGAGCCAAAAAACCTAGAGGCTGGAAGAATGCTTGAGTTCCTTCCTTTAGATCAGATAATTCAGAAGCTGCCAATTTAATCTGCAGTTATCTTAATTTCATGACCGCTTTCTTATGGAACTTTCAGTTCTGCTCATGATTTTGAGAGAGATACTGCTGTTATTTTTATTTCTTACAATATTTATAGGCATATCTTATCTTTCTTTCTTCTTTCCTTTCTGTTTCCCTCTCTCCCTCCCCCTTTCCATCCTTCCTTCTTCAGATAGAGTCTTGCTGTGTTGCCAGGGGAACTCCTAAGTTCATGCAATCATCCCACCTCAGCCTCCCGAGCAGCTGAGATCATAGGAGGTACCACTATGTCTTTATTTTCAAATGAACAAAAGTTGGGTTTCAAATATTCTGGAGATACTTTGTTCAGTCACTCTAGTACTGTATTTATCTCAAACTCAAACCAATGCTGATGAATCAGAAGGAATTGTGTGCTGTGTATGTGCATGCGTTGCAGTGCAGTGTTGGGAACTGAACCCAGGGCCTCATGTTTGCCAGATAAATGCTCTACCCATCATAAGCTTCATCCTCAGTCCTTTTTATTTTGAGAGACAGCCTTGCTAAGTTTCGCAGACTGGCCTCAAACTTGTTATCCTCTTGCCTCAGTCTCTCAAGCAGCTGAGAGTGGCATTTGCCACCATGCCTGGTGGAAAATAGATTTTAATTTTGGTACACAAACAGATGTTAAATAAATACCTGATCAATGCACCTACTAAAGACTACATCTCTCTAAAAACAGGTAGATACAAGATAACTAAAACCTAGATATATATGGGAATATGTTGTTTTACAGTAGTTTTTGTTCTGGAGTAATTATGGAAACGAAGACAGAGGGAAAAGCTGTCCTACATGGTTTCTGGACTGCTGTCAGCACTCTGGATATAATGAGGACTTCAGGAGAATGACAAAGCAGAGTTATCTGATCACGTCGTGAAGTATACTCTGTGCTACAGGGAAGCCAAAATAAGATAAAAGCTCATTTATTGTTGGAACTATACCAGGGTCAATAGGTAGTGTATGCAATTTATTCTTATTTTCAAAGTAGGTTCTGGGATAGAGTTTCAAATTTTGTAAGTGAAGAAAAGCCCTAGGGTCCTGGTTCTCGGAATTTGCTGCACACTGGAATACTTCAGGATTTTCAAAAAACACCCTGGCTCTCAGCCCCAGATATTTTCTTTTGGAACTCGTCTTGGGTATGAGCTGGACATTGAGAGTTTTAAAGCCTCTCAGGTGACTCCAATGTACAGCAACTCTGACTGCCTCGGGGCCTTTTAAATACCTCACTTCCAGCAACTTACACCTGCGGCCTGAGGATCTTCAACTGAGTCAGGATGTCCGTCTGTACCCTGGAATTGGCAGTGGCGGTCAGAGCCATCACTGGAACAGAAGGGAACTTCTGGCGGAGCATATTCATTCTTTTGTAATCTGGACGAAAATCATGTCCCCACTGTTACAAAAGAATATTTCTTTTCAGATTATTTGGATCTTCCTTATATAAATTATCAACTCTGGTCAATATATTAAAACCACTTTATTCTTCAGTGAAACAGTAGAACAGTTCACTCAATATGGATTTTCCTCAGTTACAAAAAGATCACATTACTGAAGGTATAAACTTACTGTTATCCCAAGAGGGTCAGGGCTGTAGCTCAGTGGTAAAGTGCTTGCCTATTATGCTTAAGGCACTTGGTTTGGGCTCCAGTCATCAAACAAACCAAAAAGACACCCCAATATATCAAGATGCAAAAGCAATATTTACCTGGCTCACACAATGTGCCTCATCAATAACAAAACGTGCCAAAAGCTTCCTTTCATACAGATTCTCCAGGATAGAAATTAGCCGGTTACTCGCACAAACCTAGACCAGAAACATCCGTGATATCTAAATGTATTACCTTAGTAATTTTGTTGTCTCTTAAGTTCCACTACAATTAGGCTGTGTTAAAAACATCTATATAAAACTGTTTCTTCTTACAGTCTACCAGCAAGAAAGCAGAGTAACAAACCTGACACTTTAGAATGTCTATTCATATTCAGTAAGCAGGTATGGATTAGGTCAGTGGCTATAAAATTTTATTCTGCCTTGATACATCTGAGGAACATCACATGTTTATATTGGTGACAGGATTAAACATATATATTGTGTATGTATGTCTGGGGGAAAATTATATATAAATTATATATATATATATATATATATATATATATATTCTATAAAAGTTAAGTAGAATGTATTTTATAGATTTGTCCATGACAGAGTCTAGAACCAATCACATCCAAATACTAACAAGTACACCTGGCACACACATCTTGACAGGAACATGGGGAAAGGGCACAGACATCAGTTTGATAACCTATCTGACTGGTCAAATCTAGGAAAGTTAGCAAAATACATAGTGATGGTGGAGGATGTAGCTCAGTGAGAGAGCACTTGCCTAGCATGTGTGAGGTCCTGGGTTCAATTTCCAGCACTGAGAAAAACAAATTATATATATATACTGTTTTTATTTATATAAATATATATAAGATCTATTACATAATAAAATATTTATATATGACAACCATTACACTGATATAAACAAATATAAGGGATAAAATGGAAAGATTTTCCTTATGGAAGAATAGCAACTAAATTAGGAGGAAAAAAATTGTAATTTGGCATCCATTACAGTAATTACTGACTTGGGAAAGCATCATCAACAGATGCTAAAATTTGTGAGTAAAACTTTGATGTCTAACAGGCTATTTGCATAGTCTCAAAGTATTCCCAAACTGAGTATTTACTACTTGCCAGGGTGGGGAAACAGACACTACGATGGGGAAATCTTCAAGTCTAAGGTAAGCCTTGGTCAGTTAACAGACACGGGGTCAGTTAACAGACACCACCAGGGGAAACAAGAGATAAACTCAAACTGAGGAACAGTTCTTAGAACTGGCCTTCACATTTCAAAAATGCCAAAACCACAAAAGACAAAAGGGAGCAACTGTTTACCTGAAAGGAGATTAATCTAGGTTTTTATAAAGGGCATTACTGGACAACTGGTTAAACTAGAAGACGGCTTATAGATTAAGGAACATTATCTTACCAATGTAATTTTCTGACCTTGGTAATTATACTAGTGTTATGTGTGAGGGTTCCATATTTTTAGAAAATGTACAGTGAGGGGCAGGGGATATAGCTCAGTAGCACACTGCCTCTCTGGCAAGTGCAAGATTCTAAGTTTGATTCGGAGAGGAGAGGGAGGTGAGGGGAGGGGAGGAGAGGAGAGGAGAGGAGAGGAGAGGAGAGGAGAGGAGAGGAGAGGAGAGGGGAGGGGAGGGGAGGGGAGGGGAGGGGAGGGGAGGGGAGGGGAGGGGAGGGGAGCCGAGCCGAGCCGAGCCGAGCCGAGCCGAGCCAAGCCAAGCAAAGAAAGAAAGAAAGAAAGAAAGAAAGAAAGAAAAAGAAAATAAATGCATAGTGAAATGTTTAGGGTTAAAAAGATATCACGGAGCCAGGGATTTAGCTCAGTGGCATAAGCCCCTGCCTGGCAAGTGGACAAGCGATTCCCGATACAAAAAAAAAAAAAATCATGCCTACAACTTTCAATCAAATATTTGAGAAAAATATAGAAAGAAATAACAAAATAATTATAATAAAAGGTCACCATTTGGGTGTTTCTGGGTGAAAGTTAATATGCTGTACTCAACTACTCTGTTGAAGTTTTAAAGGCATACATAGTCTAGGGGCCTTCAATATTATATTTAAAATAATCATAGAATACAAACCTTCTCTGGAGTAACATACAGAAGTTTTATAATTGGATCCTTTTTTGATAGCTGGAGGTAAATACTTGCAGCTTCAGAGTCAGTCTTATCACCTGTCAAATATGTAGCTGGAATCTAAGTGTAAAAGTAACACATTTAAATTTTATACATTTATCTGAGACAATTACCTTTTTCTTTAGGTTTTATAAATACTTTACAACTCATATATCAAACCTATCAAAGGAAACATACATCTCATAATCAATACATATATTTCTTTTTTTTTTTTTTGTCTTTTTCTTTTTTATCGGTACCGGGGATTGAACTCACAACCGCCTGCTTGCAAGGCAGGTGCTTATGCCGCTGGGCTAAATCCCCAGTCCCTAATACATATATTTCTAAAAAGCTTTAATCAGGCATAACTAAAAACATCCTTCCTATTATTTACTGCCTTTATTTTTTTGTTTTTGTATATAACATAAATATGAGTTTAGCAGACAAGAAATTCCAGTACTAACTCTGGCTGCATTTTTTTTTTTTTTTTTTTTTTTTTGTTTAGTGTGTTTTCTAGGTCTTAAGGCACAGTGACAGCAAGGAGGCCAGAACAGTGGTGTGTGGCTGTGCGGAAGTGCTTTGAAAACATTAGACCAGGGTCTTGCTGAGGTGTGGTGACTGATAACTCTGCAATCGATTCTGTTGATGACAACGTGAAGAATTTGGCAGAGCACAGCCATGTACTTCCCTAAACTGGCATGAGGAAAAAAGACCTGCATGTTGTCACAGACATGTGTATGCATTTTAAGACATAAGGGAAGGAGAACTATGCTGATCTGGTAGCAGCAAAAAAATTCCTTTGTAGTAATATAAAATTAATTAGGAAAATGTGAATGAAAAGTTCTTACTAAAATATACTCATAAAATGAGATCAAATTAGATGGTTATATATATGTGGATTTTCCAACACTTGTGCTTAACTGTACAACTTAACTGTTGTTACTCTCTCTCTCTCTTTTTTTTTTTTTTTTTTGTCTTTTTTGAGACGGGGTCTCACTACGCGGTTCAGACTGGCCTTGAGCTCACTTTGTAGCCCAGGCTGGTCTCGAACTCACAATGATCCTCCCACCTCAGCCTCCAGAGTGCTGGGATTACAGGCGTGCCCGGCTCAACTGTTGTTACTCTTATAATTCAAGAACTTACTTAAAAGTTACCTGAAGTACTGAAATGTAATTATTTCTAACACCCACTTTTATTAGTGTTTTTGTCTTACAACTAACTTACGTCCAATGAAGTCAACTTTTGGACCTGATCTACTATTAGCGATCTCAAGGGAGAAATGACAATAGTGACCCCAGGCAAAACACAAGCAGGAAGCTGATAACACAAACTTTTGCCACCTCCTGAAAGACAAAAGATAGAAAAACTCTGTTGGCTTCTAGCTTGAGAATATAAAGGTAAAAGATGCAAAAGAAATTACATATAATATTCAAAAAATGCATAGGCTACCAAGTATGTTGTCCATAGTGTTGACAATGTGCTATACTGAGTGACACAAACTAGGCAATTTCAATGTGTAAAAGTGATCTTTTAGAACATTTTACTATAGGCACATGCAACAGCAGAAGCAAGATTCAGAGCAAGAAATAAATGCAATGGAACTGCTTAAAAAGTTTACTTGGAATAGCTAAGCATAATAACTTTTTGATTTCTGGCAGTATAAAAGGCTTATAAAAACCATAATACTAACCTAAAATAATTACTTTTTATATAATGCATATATTTTTAAAGAGTTGGAATATAATGAAATATACAGTACTAAAAACTACTAAACCACAACCCAGCACCTCTCTAACTAGAGGCACTTTCAAAACCCCAGCCCCCTTGGCGCTGTGGTGGCACACACCAGCAGTCCCAGCACGTGGCAGGCTGAGTGGGAGGACTTCTAGGAGTTTAAGCATAGCCAGGACTACACAGCAAGAGCAGATCTCAAAAAACAAACAAACAAACAAGCAAGATGTCAGCTCTTTTTTTATTATTAGTATGAGCTTTCCAACACTGGGGTGAGAAGCTTGAACTCTCAGCACTCCTATTAGAGTAATGGTCCTAACCTCCTTTGAAATAAAGATAGGACTATGCTTGGCTGTCCAAACAAGATGAAGAAAAAATTTTGAAATGTTCTTGCCACGTAACCCTAATTCAAAAAGCCAAGACAGTGAGGACACATTTTTCTCCGTCTCCTTCAGTGCTGGGTACAGAACTCAAGGCCATATACATGCTAGACAAGTGCTCTATTACTCAGCTGTGCTGTCAGCTCCATGTGCACACTTCAGAGTAACTGAAATGATCATGCATTATTCAATTTTCAATTTCACTAGTTTAAAATGACAGAAGCTGGTATTAAGCAGTTTTTAGGACCTCAATTTTTTCTTTTAACTATTCATTACACTCTTTTTTTCACATGAATAGTAGGTAAATTCACTTTGCTATATATGTGGAAATGTCAAGGAAAGAACAGGATGTGAAGAATAAAAAGAAGTGCTCTAACACATAATTAGCTATTTGTATGGAGACATGCCATTTACCCTTTAACAGACATTAATTTTAACATCCGCAACATGCGTTATGTAAATGGTTAAAGAATTTTTTTTTTTTTGGTCTAAAATAAACCTTATTTTGAATCGTTACATATGTATCAGTTAAGAAGCTGAAACTGGGGTGGGGACCTTTAAAATGCCAGGATCCTTCCAGTATAGAGTTTTCAAGGGTTAAACCAGGATTGAAACAAAGATATAGAATGATCAATGAGTTAATAAAATTTGAAGGGTTGATTAAGTCAATATTATCTTAATTTTAAAGTGAGCTGGAAAAAAATTCAGATGCCAAGTCAACATTATGTAATAATGATGGCAATATCTGACTTGCTAAAACAAAAGATAGAGAGAGGGCTAATGGTACTAACATTTCAGATTTTCCTTTGTTTTATCCTAATTGCTTATTTAATATTCTTATATACAAAAACTGTTATATGGATTACTATAAATTAGCAGTGTTACAAGCTTTACTGGCAGAGTAAAATCTTTTTTCTGCTTGTTGCTTTAATTTTTTTCAATCAGATTTTATGGGTACATTTTAGATATACAGAGATCACATTCATCAGCAGAGTGAAAAGTCTTAGACTCTTCAAAATAGGGGGGAAGGCCAGGGATACAGCTCAGTGGCACACGTGAGGGGGCCTGGCAAGTGCAAGGTCCCGAGTTCAATTCCCAGTACTAAAAAAAAAAAAAAAAAGTGGGGGACAAGAAGGCACACAGAACACTTTATAGTCACATCTCCACTGCAGACGAAGAGGAAATGGGTGGAGGTAAAGTGTCTTGTCTGAGGTCATATGGCTCAGCAGAAACAAGGCTGCCCTTCAAGCCCACGCTATTACTCTGCAGCCCTTGATTTCTACCACCAGTTACCACTAGACTATATTTTAAAAACTTAGAAACCATCAGGGCCTCTGATAATGATTTTTTTGTTGTTATTCACTTTCTAGGCTTATTTACCTCAGAAAAAAGAAAAATTCCCAAAGAAAAATTCCAGATCAAATCAATACAGTGAGCTTTAAATTAAAAATCTTAAAAGGGCTGTAAACTTTATCATGTCAATAACTAGAACAAAGAATATGAGATGATATACTTCTTAGGATGGCACGGGAGGTTTAACAGGTCTCTAAACGATAGAAATGCTGTGTAGGTGCTCTTTTATTTCTATTAAAGAGCTTTCATTTAACATCTGCCAATGGCTTCTTGCTAATTCATATCTAAAAATACATACCAGTGGGCATCAGGATAAAACAGTCTTCACCAAGCAGTGTGGCATTGATCGCCTCAAGCTGATTAGTTCTAAAATTATGCAGGCCAAATTTTTTGTGAAAAATCTTCATCATTTCTTTAGTATGAGGAAAACTAAGACTCTGGAAGCGCTCCTGGCTTGTATTTCTGGATGCTAAATTTTGTGTCAGCTTGTCTATGAAAACAATTAACATTAAGAAAGACCAGTGCATTAATGTAACTACAGTTTTAGCATTTAACCTTGCCCTGCAGAACCACTGGCACACCTACAGCACTGTGTTCTTTACAGGGCTTCTTCCTGACAGTCCCAAGGCTACCAGCAAACCCCTAAAGGCCCAAATCAAATCTTTGAGTTTTCTGCAGCTCCTACCAACACTACTTTTCCTCTTTTCAATGCTACTTCAACGTTCAAGGGCTTCTATTTGTTTTGTTTTATTTTATTTCATAGTGTGGCAGGCAGAACACAGGGCGTTGTGCATGCTAGGCAAATGCTCTATTACTGAGTTACACTTCCACTCCTCCACTGGCTTCAGATCCCCCTTTTGGGTGCACCCCACTCCTGCTTCTATCTCCTCCACTGGCTTCAGATCCCCCTTTCTGGGTGCACCCCACCCCTGCAGTACTGGGGATTGCACCCAGGGTCTTTGTCCTAAGCATCCCACCCCCTGCAGGGTCTTTTGAAGTCATTAAATTGCCCAGGGTGGGCTTGAGCTTCCCAGTGTTGGGAATACAGGGTTATACCACAACACCTGAATTTTCCTTCTGCCCCTTGAATTTGCCAGACTTCAGATTCTCAGGACTGGGCTCTTCACACACACATTGTTTTTTGTAAATTTCCTAAGTCCTGGTTTTTTTTTTTTCCCCCAAGAAAGTATCTCATTGTACAGTTCAGGCTGGGCTTGAACTCACTTTGTAGCCCATGCTGATCTCAAACTCACCATAATCCTCCTGCCCCAGTTTCCCAAGTGCTGAGGCTGAGGCATATACTACCACACCTAGCTTTTTAAATCCTATGATTTTAAATCCTGCATACAAAGAAGTTTTAGATCTCTCCTGATACCTTCTTAAACCCCCTCCCTACAGCCATCTCCCCCTGTCGACAGGAAATGTCCCAATGAGTGACTCAAGAACACTGCTCCTGACAAATCCAAAATAGCCCTCCTCAGCTTTTCTCCAAACCCACTTCTGCCTCCTGACTCCCTTGTTTTTGTGAATGGTACCAATGGGTCTGAAACCTCAGTTGTCTGAGTTCTCAGTCCTCTTTCACAGTGGCTCTCACAGTCGCCTCTGTGTGTCCCTGCAGGGGCTCCTTGGCTCAGGAGAGAACAGAAGCTCATGCCAGCTCGGCAGCTTCTCTCACCCAACACTCAACTACCTCCAAGATAATTGCAAGGATCACGTATGACACATTCTAACAAGATACCAAAATAAACCCATTAGGACCATTTTAAAGGTCAACAGCGTAGCAGTGAGAACTACCTCCAAGGTATTAAGTCATCAAAAAATAGGGAGGGCTGTACTTTATAAAACTGTGTATATACACTTATTTCAGTTAAAAACAGTGTGATAACTTTATAGGGATTATGTAAAGTTGAAAAATTCTATTTGGCTTTACTCTGGAGTCTTTACAGCAGCCAACTTCACTCCTTTAGAAGCTCTTCTCACTAAATTGGGAGCTCCAAGAAGCAGAAATGACTTGTTCTTTATCCTTCTAAAATCACCAAAACTGCAGCTGGACCTGGTGGTACATGTCTGTACTTAGGAAGCTGAGGCCAAGGCCAGCTTGGGTTACACAATAAATTTGAGGCCAGTATGAACCACATAGAGAGACTCTGTCTCAAGAAAACAAAAAACAAAAACAAAAAAAATCATCAGAACTAGCACTGGAGATAGTACATTGTAGGCATTCAACAAACATCTGTTGAACAAATGAAAAGGATTTTAGGTCCAAAGAATAATCTAGTTGCTTTTAGAAAATTTTTAAGTCATAACCTTCTTAGACCGCCCTATATTGGAGTATTTCAAGACATAAAATGTTGCAGTACTTTATAATCGTTTGTCATCAATCCAGAATTGTAACACACTTTTAGCGGACAAATTTACCTTTTCTTCTTCCCCATCGCAAAAATCATTGAAAACTTGGGCCTCATGAGCTTCACTGTTTTAGGGACTAAAAAATGTTACAGACAAAGCACACTGTAATGACTTTAGAGCTTTACTACAAAAGCTTATAATTACACATTTTATAAAACTACAGCTGCTACCGAGACAAAAGAGTTACTAGCTTTTAAAATTGTGATTTGTAATTCACATTACAGTAGAAATTTGCATAGAAACAATGTGGTTTTCAGGCAGTGATGACTTGCTGTGGTTTTTCTTACACCACTCCTATTTTGGGACAATTTTGTTTTCCTATAATATTTAAGCATTCAATGTATTTTAAACTTACCAGTGTGATGTGGAACAACAGAAGCCCCTGGGAGAGAGTGCATCTTGGCTAAAGCAATCTTCTCTGATATTGACTTAAGTGGCCCACCTTTCTGGATAGGCTGACATGCAGCTGTGGAAGTTTTGTTAGCTGTTAAGTCCTGCATTATTTTTTCCCAGTCATCATCATCATCAAAGTCATCGATATTGAAATTATCAACATCAGGGGACGCCTGGCTTTCTCTTTCTAAGTTATTTACTGAAGCAGCATGTTTTTTCTGATCTTTCACAGCAGTGCTTGTGAGAACATTTCCTGGGAAATAAGAGCTCTCATTTCTTTTTTCTACCCTTGGTGTTTCAGCCCAGTTGCTACTGACAAAGGACTTCTGTAAATGGGAACTGAATAAAGGTCTTTCAAAAGGAGTGCTCGAGGTGGCTGAGAATCCTGTCTTTCCTGGGGTGGTGTTCAGTAAACACTCCCTGCTGAAAAGAGAATTTGAGGGAAGGTGTGGAACATGCGGGCCCTTAATAGAACTCTCTGCAGGGCAGCAGTCATCCTCCACAGGGCTACCAAGTATATCAGGGTTGTGTTTCCACACTGAATCAAGATTGGCATCATTTCTAGCGAAATCTGCTTCACTTAGGAGTTTCCTTCTGGAGAGAAAAGAGAACACTATGATAAATATAAGCAATTTACTAGATTGGCCACAAAAGTTTATCTTCAGTTTTCAACCCAAACAGAAATTGTAATAAAATATAATCTTTTTTTCCTGGTCTCAAAAATGTGACTATAAATCCTAAAGGAAAGTCTGAAAAATAAATTCAGAACTTGGTCATGTGATGATCACCCTTCTGCAATGTCCAGGCTGGGAACCTGAGACACATTTGCCTGTCTATTTTCTGACTCACAGTGGTAGAAAGGCAGCCAGACATATCCCAAAGGAAAGAACTCAAGGTACCTTCGGTTCCGCTGCTGAAGCAGCTCGTCTCCACAATCCAAAGCTTTCAGTTCATCAAGAGGAATAGTGTCAACTAATTTACAGATGTGCTCCATCACAAGAAGAAGCTGCTGCTGCAAACTGATCGGTCTGGCTACAAAGCAATTAGGTTGTTAATATCTTTCACTGGAAGCAAAGACTTAAGACTCTGAAAGTCATGACGTAAAATGTGAAGCAATATAAACACAAAATCATAAACGACAATATATTGTAGTATGATCTGCTTGTGAATTAACTTGAAATCAGATGCTCTATTTTATAGCATGTTTTCATTTAATTTTAAGATAATAATACTCAGGGTAAGCAAAGTCACTGGAAGATACACAGTAATACGATTCTTTTACTGACTTTATGGGTAAATGTCACTGTGACAACACAGGGTACAAAGAAGCCCCCTGCTGTTTTGGCTGCCTGGCACTAGGCTTCCCCCTGATGCTCTCACCACAGTACAGTGCGTAAGTTTTCTTTCTGGAGACCTCCTCTCCCATTTCCTGGGTAAGCAGCTGATAGGAGGCAGCCTGATGAGAATTACAATAGTTCTGGAGTCTCTCAGCTAACTGAGAAAGAACATCTCTTTTCAACAAGCTTGAAAGATTGCTGGTGGCCACCTCTGCCACCACCCAGAGAAAGACAGTACAAAGGAAAGCAGAAAACAGAAACAGGTGGAGTTGAGATGGAAAGACAGGACGGAAGAGGACTCAAGGAGGCGATTCCTGAGATGATGCTTGGACCATGAATGTAGGCAGCCTGCCGACGTGTTTTGTTCTGTTTTTTTATTTTTTGCAGTGCTAGGGATCAAACTCAGGACCTAAAACACCCTCTATCACGAAGTTATGTTCTACTCTCTGGTGGTACAAACAAGATAAGTCACTTAATAAACCAGACATGCTAGTCATGCACATACCTCTAGTGGTTCAAGCTACCCATGAGTGAGACAAGAATTACAGTTCCATCGTGAACATGTTAAGTCAAATAACTAAGAAACAGAATTTCAAAGGAGTTAATGTTTTAGATGAAGGAGAAAGGAAGCAAAGAAAATGCTTAGATGCCTGTTCAACTTCTAGGGCTTAAAGTGTATGGTGTAAAATAGGTTTGTTTATTTTGGTACTGGGAATCGAACTCAGGACCTTGCGCTTGCCAGGCAGGCACTTACGCTGCTCAACTAAATCCCCAGCTCCTGTTTATTTTTCTTGCAGTACCAAAGAGCGAACCCAGTCTCTACACCATCCTACATCCCTGGCCCTCCCAGAAACCTGGGGCCACAGGTGTGTACCACAATAACTGGCTGAGAAACAGTCTACTTAGAGAACAAGGAGAGAAAGAAGGGGGAGAAAGTGTTCAGAGAAGAGAATGAGGCAACATGGGTACAAATTAGGAGCAGTCAGCTGAGGGGTAAAAGGCAGAAAGAAGGGAGAAGTAGAGAGCCCACAGCAGGGCCAACAGAGGACAGAGGAGGGGGAGACAATCATCTGCGTGAGAAATGGGCTTCTACCGTGACTGGAAAACAGGGACGCTGAGATGGTAGAAGTGGATTGCTAAATTCCTGTTACTTCTGTCTTCTATGCAAGGCAAATTAGCATCAGACTGGAAAGAAGAGAATGCACAGGGGCAAGGGGTTTAGCTCAGCAGCACAAGTGCCTGCTTAGCAAATACATGTTGTGAGTTCAATCCCTGGTACCAAAGAAAAAGAAAAAAAAAAAAATGGAAGAAAAGAATGCACAATGGTCTGAGGAAATGGAAGCCAAGATAGGCTCAGAGAGCTATGAATACCCCAGCTAATAGGAAGGGGCTCAAATCTCCTTCACAGAGATTATACTTCAGACTACAAAGGAAACCCACAAACAAGACGGCAGAGGCCTTACCGCTGATATGTGAGGCAGCTAATGAATGAGAGTTGATAAAACATGAGGCCGAGCATTGTTCTAATCTTTTTTTTTTTAAATCGATTGCAAAAAGCTAAAGGCTAGTGATCTTGATATTAAATCAAGCAAAATTCTAGAACATGTTAAGATATTGCCGCTTTGTGAGCCGTAAGAGTAAATAATTACAGAGTAAGCAGTGTTCATGAAAACAGAGTAGCCACCCTGATATAGTCCCTTCTCTGAAAGGATTACTAGACTAGCAGATAAAAACAGCCACCACTTGGCAAGGCCTACAGAATACCTCGAGTTCTGATAACTAGCCAGCAAGGTAGACACTGTTTCCCTTACTTCATAAAGAAAACGAAGGCCCAGTGAAGCTTAAATGATCTGCCATTTGCACACAGGAGAAGACAGGTTTCTGTGGCAGTCTGTGTCCCTCCAGGGCCCATGCTCCTCCTGCTCCCTCTTACTTCCTGGGACTCTCCAAAGAGAAGCAAGAAAAGCCTGGTCAGAAAGTGGATCTGTCACTAAGAGCGATACACGCAATGATCATAGCTAAGAGGGAGGCCCCAGTGACACGCTGGAGAGTTCTGCGTCCTTGGCCTAGGAGCTACTTTATCAGTGAAACTTAACAATACAAAACAAGATAGCCCGGTGGCTATCAGGGCCTTAAGCTGGCCACATTCGAGTCAGCTGCTATCTAACACTGTGACTGTAGAGAATAAGTCCGCTCTCCTGTACCTTAGTTTTCTATTTGTAAGGTACAGAGAATAGAGACTATATTAAAGGGCGGGCGTGAGGATTAAAATTACACTGAAGTTGACAATGTAGGGCTCTGAGGAGTGCCTGGGACACCAACTATTTCAGGAACATCTCTAACAATAAATTCAGAAGTCAAAATAAATAGAATTTCAGAGGAAGCAAAAACACTATATAGGTACATTAGGTACACATGCTATATGCAAAGTACGGCATCTTTCATACTAGATATTTAGTAGAAAAATATTTAAAAAATAATCAGAAACAATGAAAATAAATAGCCCAAAGAGTGTTAAACTTTGAATGGACATCTGGCCCCAGAATATATACAAGGGAGAACCACAAGGATGAAAGATCTATAAACCAGTATCTATCAAAGTTAAAAGACAATATTTAGCCTCAAGGAAACAAAACAAAACCAATTTCTAGAAGCTTTATCTCTACCTCAGAGGGTTCAAGTTACAGAGAGGCAAATTCTGGCTTAGTATGGGAAAGGACTGTCTACCAGTAGCATTTTTAAGATATAGAGAATGAACCTTGTGAGAGCCTTGAGTTTTTTAATTCAAGCAAATACTGGCTAACACATGAACAGGAAATGACTCTTTGATATTAGAACATAAGGCACAATATGTTTTTTGGTCATTTTGTTTTATATGGCCACAGGATGAATATGCAATCTTACTTTGTTTACACAAGCAATTATCTGAGATATGTGATATGTCTAAACATCTGATGGCTTAAAATCATTTTATACCATCACAGTCCATACTGATTTCTGGATTGGGCTCCTGTGTCGTCAATTTCTCTGGTTTCGACAAAAAGTCCTTTGATGTGTTAACGTTCTCCTCGTGGTCAGAGGCATCGAGATCCTTTAATGTACTTTAAAAAAAAAAAGTTCAACCAATCATACAACAGACCAAATAAATGTATAATTCCCCCATAACATTTTTCTATAACTAGTCAGACAATATATAACAGATAAAAGAAGTATGTTTTCATGTCTATGCTAAGCCTCTTTAGTTGGACCTCAAAGTCTTCCCATTTTCTGGTCCCAAGAGATATTTTTAAAGTTCTAAAGAGAATTATGTTCCTTCAGCAAGCCTAGGCTCCAATCATATTGCACCACATTCCTCATAACCCTGTGTTGTCTATTTTAGAGGTTTTTCTCTTTTCTTAATTCCAAAAAACTTCCATAAAGCTCTGTACACAATCAGACCTGTTCTCACAGGCCCAGGCTAAATGTTACTTCTGTTATTTTCAGCAAGGGGTTCCCAACATCTCTCTTTGGCTTCATCCTTGTGGCTGTCCCTCGCATATATTCTGGGGCCAGATGCCCATTCAAAGTTTAACACTCTTTGGGCTATTTATTTTCATCGTTTCTGATTATTTTTTAAATATTTTTCTACTAATATCCAGTATAAAAGATGCTGTACTTTGCTTTTAGCATGTGTACCTAAGAGATTCTAATTCACTTTGTCTGGATTTTTGGTATGTCAAGATGTATATATGTATAGTTGTGGGTCTGTATAAGATGACTGACTTATACAGATTATACAAACAGATATTAACTATAAACATGGTCAGTTGGATTGGATAGAAAAAAATTATAAACAACAAAAAAATTAGAACTGAGTGTTAAAAGAGAGGGTACTGTGGAAACTCAAAGTAAGAACCTGTTTTGGAGTTTGAGCAGGCTTTGCTGAAGAGATCAAATTTGAGCAAACCTTCAGTGATAGGTAGGGGGAAAGTGACTAGGAAGAAAGATAAAAAGACATTTCTATTTGCTTGGTATCCAGGCATCAGCTGTTATTTTCCAACACAGAATTCTGAAGTGCAGTTTTCTAATTAAATCAAAAGACTGATGACTATTTTTGTATTGATTTTTAAATAATAACATATTACCATCAAAGAAAATGGCTATATTTTAGCAATGCTTTTCTGGGGTGACTTGAGGCTCAAAAGAACTTTGGGTTATTGCAAGGGTGTGACTGGAGATAAATCTGAAAAATGAAGCTGGGCACACTCATGTGTGCCAGCACGCCAACTACTTGGTAGTTGGAGGCAGGAGGGACACTTGAGCCCAGGAGTTCACACCAGCCTGAGACACAACAAGGCCACGGGTTTTTTGTGGCAGGGGCAGTTTGGGTCTCACTTTATAGTGCAAACCAGCCTTGAACTGGTGGTAATCACCCTGCCTAAGACTTCTAATTGTTGGAATTATAGGCCCACACCTGGCAATGCCTCACTTCTTGGGAAAAATATTGCTAAAAAGAAAATTTGGAACTGAAAATAAAAGATTTTGAGAGCCAGTGTCTTACTTTTTTTTCATTGCTGAGACAAAATACCTGATACCCAAAGTTAAAGCAGAAAAGGTTTATGTAGCTCAGTTTGCAGTGGTTTCAGTCTATAATTAGCTGGCTCTAAGGCAAGATGGCATGGCAGAGGGGCATCACAAAAAAAAAGTTTATGGCAGGCAAAAGGTAGCCAATAACCCTAGCACTGCACCATGGATTAGTCGCATACTCTAGATTCAGCCACCTCTGATCTATGCTTGCATGAGGCTTTATGGGGATATTCAGACACAAGCCATAGCAGCTAGCTACAGAGGCATTAGAATACAGGAGACAAACATCTCTCTCTCTTCTCTATTATATACTGTCTGACATTCAACCTCAAAAATTCAGAGGATACAATGAGCATTAAAAAATAATGTATATTATACGTATCATTTAAAAAACTATTTCAGATTTATAACATATACAGATATGTATACTAGGGTACAATGTAAAATACAGAGAGAATCAACCTTGTATATAACCATTTTCTAACTGCCGACAATCTAGGTAAAGTTACTTATGCCATGACAATTAAATTGTATAGTCATTAAAGGGAATAAAAATGAGCAATATGGAAAATTTTTTAAGTAAAGAAAAAAGCAGAATATAAAATTATTGTTGCATCTTGATTATAACAATGCAAAAATCAAACACACATTTAAAGAGTCAAACACAAAGAAAATGATTTGCTGAATTCTGGGAGTACAGACATCTCCTCATTCGAAATAATGTATAAAGTGGCTATAATGTCATGTGTGCCATATGCACTTTTTAATAAACAAAGGAAAAAAAAAAAAAAGCGAGACATATAACAAAGTCCCTGGATGGCTTAGGAGGGAGCACTGCACTGAGTCTTTGTCCGTCTGTCATCAAGAGTTTCATCCCAGGCAATTGCATGCTCTTCCCTGAGCTCTGCTGTTTCTCATTAAATGAGAATGCTGATTTAGATGAACTCGTGCTCAGTATTCTACCTTTCTTCATCAGGAAGGAAAAGAGGAAGAGAAGAAAAAAAAAAGAGGAGTGCCCTTATGGTTTTTAGTCTTGCCATCAAACAATAACCACATTTAAACCTTTCCATATTCATGTTAAAAGCACAAAATTGGCGGGGGGGGGGGAAGCTGGGCGTGGTGGCTCACGCCTGTAATCCCAGCACTCAGGAGGCTGAGGTAGGAGGATTGTTGTGCGTTCGAGACCAGCCTGGACTACAAAGTGAACTCAAGGTCAGCCTGAACTGCATAGAGAGACCCTGTCTCAAAGCACAAAACAGGAGAAATGAAACTAGATTATATGATACCTTCTTCCTTCCTAAATTAAGATGATATGCTACAAGGATCTACTTCTCATCAAAATAATGATTAAATAGTATAGTATACACTCCACCACAGAAGTGGACTGTTAAATTAGATTGGGGGAGGCATTAACAGTAATTTTGAGCAGGGCATGGTGATACATGCCTGTGATCCAGCACTCAAGAGGCTAAGGCAGGGCCATTTCAAGCTTGAAACCAGTCTTGGCTACAAAATGAACTAAAGGCCAGCCTAAACCGCCTGCATAGGGAGATCCTGTCTCAAAAGACAAAAAAAAAGTAATTTAAATTATTGATAGGCCTGGCAGAATGTCTATTTCTCTCTTAGGATTCCCAATTAACAATATTGTCATTTACTTACTAAAATTCAGTGAATGACAAATAAATATTCACTTGTAGGACTAAAAAGCCCCAATATATATATATATATATATATAAATTCATTTCTCAAACAGTGAATTAGCTTTGTGAACAAATTAGCTGTGTGAATTAGCTTTTCAAGTCTAGGAGTCTGGAAATGCAATATTTTACATCCCTCATGTCAGAATCAACTACACAAGATTCATTTATGGCCTCATGTAATTAATCTTTTTTTTCATGTAATTAATCTAATGAGTGTTATAATGTTAGAGCACTACTAATTTTTCAAGAATATATAAAGAAGAATTTTTGATGCCTTCATTTAGATGCAAGATAAACTGCAGAAGCACAAGAAGCACAAAGCATGTTTATGTAGAAATGATACTATATAATATATATATATATATATATATATTTTTTTTTTTTTTTTGGGTACCAGGGATCGAACTCATGACCTTGTGCTTTCAAGGCAGGTGCTTAGGCCGCTGAGCTAAATCCCTGGCCCTGATACTATATAATTAAATTACATCACTTAAAAGTATCCCATAACGGCTGGGGATTTAGCTCAGCGGCCTAAGCGCCTGCCTTGCAAGCAGGCAGTTGTGAGTTCGATTCCTGGTACCAATAAAAAAAAAAAAAAAAAGAAAGAAAGAAAAAAGTATCCCATAAACAAATAATGTTTACCATTACTTATTTTACCTAAAGCATTTCAAAGAAGAGGAAGAGGCAGAAATACTTTGTTCTTCTGGAGAAGGTGGGACAAAATCGATATAATCATCGTCATTATGCTCAACACACGTAGCCTTCTCAGTTGAATATAGTTCAACATCTTCCTCATTGTGCTTTTCATTATTATCTAAAGTAAAGCAGGAGGCAAACACAGGCTATTTTAATAGTTAACGAGACAGAAAGAACATGGCACAAGCACTTAGGAGGGAGTGCTCTGGGCAAACCAGGAACAGTTGCAGCACGCCACAAGGAGTCCTGTCCTTTCCCGCATTAATGTTGGCTGACTTCCTTCTAAGAGATTAGTGAGTCAACTGGACTAAGTCCAGTGGACACAGAATTAAGGCTGAAGATTTGCTTAGGGATTTTTATGACTGTCTCTAGTTAAATCAAGAAACCCATTCTTAGTATTTTCTATTTAAGTAAGAGTAACATGCAGCAAACAAATCTATTAGCACTACACTGTTCCTTGTACAGATCTACTTTTCCTAGGCTCCCCAGTTACAGTGCTAAGTCTCTCTTGGACTCAACATAATGTCATGCTGGTGCTATCTAGTTTAGTGCTTACCAAGTGTTCGCTTCAGAAACAGCAACAAAATTCATTATAGCTCTGCTCAGTACTGATTATTTTCCAGAACTCATTTGCCCTACAGCAAACTTGATGAAATTCAGGTGTTTAAAACTCTGAGTGGGGTGTGGAGTTGTATGCTCGTAGTCCCAGCTACTTGTGAGCTAAGGAAGAAGGATGGATTGAACCAGGAGTCTGGCCAGCCTGGGCGAGACCCCATCTGTTCATAAAAATGTGTTTATCTCTTATTTACCACCATTGTCACTTATACATACGGCTATGTCAGTTATCAAATTTTGGACATAGACCTGTGCAGAAAATACTCTAGATATAATTTACAATATAGTCAAATACCACATTTCAGTCAACAGACAACATGAAACATATTTAAAAAATTCTTCTGGTGTTATAAGAAAATGCATTACTCATGTGTTTATGGTGATGCACTTATGCACAATACACAGTAGATGATGTAATGAAGGGAAATATCTATGTTACTGCCTTATGTATTCACTAGGCTATACATTTTATTATTTTAGGGTATATGTCTATTTATTTTTTAAAAAGTTGCTATGAAATAATCTCAGGTAAGTACTGTCATCTACCTTTGAGGAGTATCCCAAACTGGAAGTAGTGGTGCACCCCTATTATTCCAGCACTCTGGATGCTGAGGTAGGAGGATCTCCAAAAGTTTGAGGCCAGCCCGGGCTAACTAGTGGGCTAAGCCAGCCTGAATGACACAGTGAGATCCTGTCTCAAACAAAACAAAAAATGGAATTCTAGGAGAATGCAAAGGTGATGATTGTCCCAAAGACCTTCCAGTGGGACAAGATGTTGAGATAGAATGATTGACCTGGATGACTGGGCCTAAGCTAATGTGCATGTTTGTCTTAGTTTTTAACAATTTTTTTTCATGTAATATTTTAATTTCTCAAAAGCAACATTCACCTGGGGGTGGTAGCCTATGCCTATAATCCCAGCACTGGGGAGGCTGAGGCAGGAGCATGTTTTTGTTTCAAACTAAGAATAATTATAAAAAAAGTCAAAAAGTTAAAAATTAAAGCTAGTAAAGTAAAAAAGTTAGCGTGAACTAAGGTTAATTTATTATTGGAAGAAAACACCTTTCAACCCCGAGTGGCCTCAGAGCACAGTGTTTGTAAAGCAGGCTCCTCCTGCCCCGCCTCACCCACAGAAGCCGCGTCCTGGGCTGGGCAGCAGCAACGAGGGCCCTGCAGGTGCACCCCTTCATCCTTCAGCCTCCTTTTACTGCGTCTGCCCTGCATTTAGGTGTATGTAGCTCCGGGAACTTTTCCCATTGTGATCCAGGTGCCCACTGTGTTCAGTGCAGTGCAGGCCACGCCACACAGCCGTAGGGTGCGGCCCTGGGTTTGCTCTGTGGTGATCACAATTGCGAGATTCCTAATGACACAGTTTGTTAAATACATCATCATAATGACGTGGTGCCTGACTTTACTTCACGGGCATGATTATATTGCATCATTCATCCATATTTGGTGTATCACTTAAGGAATTACACATACTGCAAAGCTCAGGTTCACTTTCCAAGTGTGTCACTAACCCGACACTTTAACTTCCATGTACCTTATTTTCTTCATGTATAAAGTCACCAGGCTACTCTTGGTTTCATGGAAATATATCAGCAGCATAAACCTTCCATTTCATTGATATGTCCTACCTCAAGAATGTGGCCAACGGATTATTCAATAAGCATGTCAACAGATCCTAAAACTCTTAAGGATGAAAGTTGTATGTGTCACTGTCTCCAATGCCTTGTTTTAGATTAGAAAAGATATTCAATATATGGAAATGAAGATAGTTTTTACCTCTTTCATCTCCCAAACGATTCAAAGACTTACTTTCCTGAGTATCTTCACTTGTAAGCACTTGGGGAACAGAGTCATCATCAATGCAAATCATACTACTTTTTAACCATTTCAAGTCATGTTTTTCTTCCTTAGTCAAGTCTACCACCGGCTGGCTTTCAGACTGAGTCAAATCTGCCTTCACAATACTTGTTTTATGAGGTGGTGCCTTAACAAAAATTCTCTTGGCCTTTTTTGATTTCTGAGCAGTGCTTACTCTTATGAGGTGATTTTTAGGTGGTGTAGCAAATACTTTCGACGTTTCTGAGGTATCAAAGTCATCTAAGTCGTCCCAGTCATCCATAGTACAGAAAGAATCTTGGGAAGAACTAAATTCCAATTTCTTGAGAACAGCATCATAAGGTTTCTTTATAGCTGATGTGTTTCGAGTAGCAGGTAAAGCTTCCTGTGAAGTTTTCAACAAATCTACCAGTAACGGTTTTGAACCAAGTCCTTGGCCTTGTTGTCCTGATGTAGCATTTTTAAAGAAGCCATTCACCTTTGTCTGTTGATTTGGAGTATGAGGTGGAGGCTCAGTGAAGGAAAAGACCTCTGACACATTCACATCTTTATCACTTAACACTGGTGCTTTTGCTACTGACACACTAGTTATAGAAGCATCGTTATCTGAAGATGTTTTCTTTTTAAAAGTAAAACCACTGGAAAATAAAGAAATATTGGAATTAGATGAATTCATTTGTTGTTGGTGCTACAAGTTGAACCCAGGACATTGTGTGTGCTAAACAGACACAAATGAGTCAAATCCACAGCCCCTAGAATACTGGTGGCGAACCTATGGTCCATGTGCTGCAGCAGGTCACTGGTATCACTGAGAGCTCTGAACAGTTTGCAAGTACTGCAAAATGAATGCACAAACTCATCCACTCTACAAAACTAAAATTTTTTACTAACTTCTATGGCATGTGACATTAATTATATTAAACGAGCAAAGAATGTAACTCCTTGTGTGATTTGAAAATTTATCAGGTAACTTAAATTATATTTTGTGCACTCTGATCTTTCCCATTCAGAGGCTGGCAACTCAGTTTGGAGCATACCCAGGCCATCCTTATACTTTATTTCTCAGGCTGGGAGCCTTTTTATCAGCACCTCCGGAAGGAAGCAAAGCACATGGAGAATGGGGCAACTCAAATGTGTATACTCTTTGCTCCTCTGGTAAGAATTTCAAAGGGAAAAAAAGAATTAAAAACTGCTAGCTGTGCTGAGATCTGAAGGACACGCAAAGGAGGCAGGAGCTCTGGCTATTTGCCAGATTTTTTTGACACGAAGGTCAGTGGTGACTGTCTAAAGTCAAGCCCCAGCAGCACTGTGTGCCAAGTGCTAAGGGTACAGCATATAATACTAATTACTGTGTTGTTACATATCATTAGGAGCTTAGAGCGTAACTTATAGGAGAGGGGGAGAACTGGAGAGCTACACTTGCCTTATATATTCTTTTGGGAAGCATATTATCCATCTATTCAACAAATCTTTATTAAACGTGCATTATGAAGTATAATAAAAATATGAATGTCTCAATTGAAAGTAAAAATGTATTACAATAAGACACTTTGTCATTAATCCTCCTCAAAATACTCTCTGTCACTTGAACATCTGCCATTCTTGCCCTTTTCTGATGCAGTTCTTTAAGTCTTCTTTTGTGAATGTCTTTCTGTGGCTATCCCGATGTCCTCAATCAATTAAAAATGTTTATGGCAATTTACGTGAACTAAAAAATTTCTGTGTGTCCCATTCATTTACTTTATTCATCAGATCTGGCACTATGAGACTTTTGACTCTTTCTCAAAGTCACAACGACCATGAAAGGTAAACATTTTGAATCAATTCAGGACACTGAGGCAGCCATGACTGTATAACTAAAGGCACAGGAAAGGACTTCAGAGCTGCGACGGAAAGTGGGAAGAACACTGGGATGAGTGTGCTGAAGGGAGGGGACAGATATCCAGAGGAGATTCACGGCAATGTATCTTTTACACAATGAGGTTTCCTTAAATCATGCTCTACCATTGATTTGTAATGTGAGCAGTCACTGAACCTCTGCTTCATCTCATTTGTACACGGAGATGAAAGACGTGAGAGACCTCATTTGTCTAATACAGTAACTTGGTGCCTGTATTGGATGGTGCAAACCATCCAATGTACTTACCAAGATTTTGGTTTTGAAAGACTTGATTGATTATTAAGTTTTCTGGCTGAGTGGCGCTCTAGCTGCTCTTGCAGATTATTTAGAGGAACAGCAGCCATGTTCCTGAAAGGTGAGGGGAAAGCATCAGTAGAGTTAGGTATGTTGCACTACTCACAATGTTTGTAGAACCAGATTCAAACAAGCATTAGTCTCCCTTTACGTTAGGGTCTCACTACGTAGCCCAGGCTAGCCTTAAACTCATGTTCCACCTGCCTTAGCCTGCCATGTGCTAGGTTTATAGGCATGTGCTACCAAGCCCAATTCAAACAGGCATTGTTCTAATTGTGCCCACAGTTATGAGAGGATTCTAAAAATTAGTAAACTCCAGTACCTGGGAGGCTGAGGCAGGAGGGTTGCCACAAGGCCAGTCTGGGCTACACAGTGATTTCAAGGATACCACAAACTACACAGTGAAACCCTATCTCAAAAAAAATTTTTTTTGATCCACATATTGTTTTGATATTTGTATCTAGTGACACATAAAATATATAACCTTTCACTGAAAGCTTTTATATATATATTTTAAAGGTCAGTTTTGCTTTTTTTTTTATTTTAATTTTTTTTTTAATCGGTACCAGGGATCCAACTCACAACGGTGCACTTGCAAGGCAGGTGCTTATGCCGCTGAGCTAAATCCCCAGCCCCACTGAAAGCTTTCTTGAATAACAAAATGACCTCTTTCCCCTTCTCTTCCTCCATACACAAAGGCACAACAGATATTAGAGGAGGGATTTTATTAGGGAAGGGATCACAGAAAAACGGGCCCAGCCAAGGCTCAAAAAGTAAATGGAAATAAACAAGGAGTGAGACAGGAGGGAATGATCAAAGCAAACAGAAAACCCAAAGAACAAACAAACAATTGAATTCTCTGGCTGTAGGTGAAATGGGGAAAGAACTGCACCACCAACGAGTGTGAAGGGTCACCAGCAAGACATCATTCTAAACCTAAAAGAACAACTTTACTAAGCATATTTATTTATGTTCCTTATATAATAAACTGTTGTATTGTTGAGCTATTGCCTAGGAAAACGTATAGCTTATGTCACCTTAAAATTCCTGGAGCTAAAGAAAGATAGTTGTGATCTATGGTCAGCAAAACATTTTATTTCAGCTGATAGTTATAACCTCTTTTTCTGCTGTATCTTTACCAGACACTGGCTTTTACCTTATACTATGCATCTTAGGAGGATTAATAATGCTATATGGTATTTGTGAAGTTTTATGTAAGTTGTGTTTCACTCATTAATTATTAAATTACATCAGTTGAATAATCACCCCTTGTTGAATTTGATAAAAAGATTGTGAAGATTTTCTCCCACCATCTCTGAAAGAGGCATTATTTCTGCTATAGCTTCTTGATATTTAATCATAGAGTAAGCCATTGTGGTATGAGTTACATTTCAACAAAGTTCACACACACACACACACACACACACACACACACACACACACACCTATCATCTAGATTCAACAATTATCAAATTTGTCTAACATTTTTCATCTATACACACACACCCTGAGGTCCTCAGAAGTCCAACTCCAAAAATGGCAACATTCAGCCAGATGTAGTGGTGCATCCTGTAAACCCAGCACTTAGGAGGCTGAGACAGAAGGATTTCAGTGAGTTCAAGGCCTGCCTGGGCTACACAATAAGTTCAGAACCAGACTGAACTACACAGTGAGATCCTATCTCAAAAAGCAAAATAAAAATGGCAATATTCAAATGTAGTCCTACCTTATTCATTTGTTAAGCTTGAAAACATCAATTTCAAAATGATGAGTTCATTCTCTAACCACCTCCAACAGCTTTTACCCTCCCCTCACCCCCAAGCCATTCTGAACTTATAGGTCAAAATATACTGGGTCTATCTCAGCTCGGTAGCTATGGTACTTGAGAATCCTTAGGATTCCCAAATGGTTTTGTTTGGCTAGTGGAAGCCTTTTCAGGAAGGCTCTTCAGTCTTCATGGCATAATCTTAGCCATCTAAGTCAGATTCCATATGGTGGAAAGATGTTCCAGGCTTTTTTTTGAGACACAGTCTCACTATGCAGTTCAGGCTGGCCTTGAACCACCATGTAGTCCAGGAATCCTCACAGCAATCCTCATGCCTCAGCCTCCAAAGTGCTGGGATGACAGGTGTGCACCACCAAGTCCAGCTTCCATTTTGCACATGTTCTTGTTTCAGAGTTGGTTGGAACTAGCCACTTCCCCAAATAACACGCATTTTTTGTTTATTTGTTTTTGGCTGGTTTTGAACCCTCTATGTAGTCCAGGTTGGTCTCTAACTTGTGGCAATTCTCCTACCTTAGTCTTCCGAGTGCTGGGTTTACAGTCATGTGCCACCATGCCCAGCAGCACTGATTAATCCCTGCATATGCTAAGGTGCCTTACAAATTAAAAACCTTTCCTCTTTCTCTGTATGAATCTCTATCTTTATATCCATATATGTATCCACCCTCCCACTTACCTACCTTCCTATCTGCCTACACACTATTTTCCCCCACAGTACTGGGGAGCAAGCCCAGGACCTCGTGAGTGTTTAGGTGACTCCTCTACCACTGAGCTATACCCCCAAGGGCTAAAAAATTACCATGTTTTAATTGACACTAGTGATTATATACATTTATGGGGTATAGTATAGCATTTCAACACATGTATACAATGTGTAGTGATCATATCAAGGTAACTCACATATACTACCTCAAATAATTTATTATTTCTTTGTGCTGCGAACATTCAAAATCTTCTCTATTAGTTATTTTGAAATATTCTGCTAAATGTTGTCGATCACAGTTATCTTACTGTCCAACCATACTTCTTTACTCATTAACTGCCATCTCTCAATCTTTCCCTCTTCTCAAACCTTTCCAAGCTCTGGTAAACCTAGTCTACTCTCTTCTTGTCTGAGATTGGATTAGGCAGTTTTCCTCGAGCTGGGACAAAATACCTAACAACTGCAACTGAAGAGGAGAGGTTGGCGCATGTTTCTGTGGGTTCAGTACATGGTTGGCTGGCTCAAAGGCAGGAGCAGCATGATAGAAGGGCTTAGTAGAGGACAGCTGCTCACCCTGTGGAACCTAGGAAACAGAAGAAGAGGAGCTAACGACAAGAATACACCCTTTCAGGTCATGCCTCCAGTGACTCACCTCTTCCCACCATATGCTTTCAACTACAAACTCATCAGTAGATGAATCCACAGACAGTACCCCCTGCAACCTCAAAGCTCAATTTCTGAACACATGAGACCCAAGGGACATTTTAGATCCAAATCACAAACGAGATCAGCTTTAGCTTTCACACATATGTGAAAACATGTGGTATTTGTCTTTCTGTGTCTCACTTATGTCTTCCAACTCTACCCACATTGCTGCAAAATTTCATTTTTTGAGACTGACTGTTAATGTGCACATATATTTTACCCACTTATCCACTGGTGGACACCCAGGTTGATTCTATTACCTCAGCTATTGTACAAAGACCTGAAATAAACATGGAAGTACAGAGGTCTCTTCATACTGATTTCATTTTCTTTGGATATATACCAAGTTATGGTGTACTGGATCATGTGGTAGTTCTACTATTTTTGAAGAACTTCTATAGTTGTCCTTGATATCTGCACTAAGTTACATTCCCACACACAGTGGGCAAGAATTCTTCTTTCTTGCATCCTTGTAATTGTTACTTTGTCTTTTTGATAATCTTTTTGATAATACTTTGTCTTTCTGTAGATCTTTTTTTTTAAAATCGGTACCAGGGATCGAACTCACAACTGCACACTGAGCTAAATCCCCAATCCTCAATACTTTTGTCTTTCTAATAGGTGAGATAATATATCATTAGTTTTGATTTATTTTGCCCTGTTAACTGGTTGTATTTTCTATTTTGTTTTTTGAGAAAGAGCCTCACTATTTAGTACTTACAGTGATCCTTCTGCCTCAGCCTCCTGACTGTTAGGATTACAGATGAGTGCCATCATAACTAGGTTACTGGCCATGTGTATGTATCCTCTTTTGAGAAACATTGGTTATCCTTCCATTGCTTGTTTATTTGCTTTTCCTTTTTGAGACAGGGTCTCGCTATCATACCCCAGAATGGCCTAGAACTCAGTGACCCTCCAGCCTTAGCCTCTCAAGTACTGGGCTCACAAGTGTGGGCCACATCACCTGGCAATTCTTTCATTTTTAAAATAGGATTGCTTGGAGGTTCTTCATTTCGTTTTATTCCTTTTATAGTCCAGAAATTACTCCCTTATCAGGTGAATAATTTGCAAGTATTTTCTCTCCTGTAGGCTGTCTTCTCTGTGACTGTCCCCTTTGCTGTACTGAAACTTCTCAGTTTGATGTAACTTCACAGTCAATTCTCTTTTTCTGTACCAATGCTTTTGGTGTCACAATCTGAAAACTTTCCCCATACCAATTTATTGAAATGTTTTTTGTTCTTTTCATTCATAGTTTCAGTTTCAGTACTCGGAGATGATTTTGTATATGACATGTGATATGGATCCGATTTCTTTCTTCTGATAATGGATACTCAGTTATCCCAGCTCTATTTATTTCCAGCACCATTTATTCAGAAGACATTCCTTTTCCCAGAGTATATACTTGCTGCCTTTGACAAAAGCCAGTTGGTTGTAAATATGTGGAATTTCTTTTTGAGTCCTTTATTCTATTCCATGAGTCTCTGTGCCTATTTTTATGCAAGTATACGCTGTTTTGGTTACTATACTTATGTAGCATTGTTTGTTTACTGAGACTGGGTCTTACTATGTAGCCCAGGCTGGCCTTGAATTCTCAGTCCTAACATTTCTATCACTAGTGTTTCACAACTTTCACAGCAGAGCTCATTCCCTTAATTTATTCCTAGTGTGATGGTCAATTTGATGGGCTTGAAAGACATCTAGGAGATTTGTACCGCACACTCTGGGTGTGACTGGATGGGTCGTGGGGTCTGACCTTGGAGACTGTACCTGGTCCCAGGTCCTTCCTCTATGGTACCGCTCTCCTACTGCGATTCCTGGATACCATGAGTTGTGCCCTTTTGCCATAGCGGTCCTGCCTTGGAGTCAATCAACAATGGAGCTTTGAGATCACGAGACAAAATAAACCTCTCCCTTTAATTTGAGGGTCTCATGTATTTCATCCTGGAAACAGGAAATCTGACACAAGGATTTTGTGTGGTTGTTTTGGTGACTTGGGACTACTTTCTTGATTTCCTTCTCAGTAATTTTATTACTGATATACAGAAAACCTACTGGTTTAAAATCCAGTGACCTAACAGAGTTATTCATCAGCTTTAATTCTTCGTTGGTATGCCTCTCCCTGCTTTTCTTGAGACAGGATCTCACTATGCTGCCTAACTTGGCCTTGAACTACTGGTATCACATAATCCTTCCACCGTGCCTTCTGAGTACCTAGGATTATAAATGTTTCCCATGGTACACATTTTGAAGATCAACAATAGTGGTCTTTAGCCAGATGCAGTGGCATATGCCTGTAATGTCAGATTTAAAGTTTGAGGCCAGCCTGGGCAACTTGGTGAGATCTTTTAAATAAACTTTAGATAAAATGGACCAGGGATATAGCTTAGTAGTAAGAGTATATATTCAACAAAGGAGACTTCTTGAAGACTTATTGAAGCAGTACGAGAAACCAGTGCTAAAGAATAAATGATTGGGGCTGGGGATTTAGCTCAGCGGCATAAGCGCCTGCCTTGCAAGCAGGCAGTCCTGAGTTTGATCCCCGGTACCGATAAAAAGGAAAAAGACAAAAAAAAAAAGAATACATGATTGAAGGAGTCTTACCTGATTTGACCAGTATCTTAACACTAATAAAAAGTATTTAGACCAGAAGTTGAGATGAGCTTGTGAAGAAATACTGTTAGAGCATTTTAAAGTCACAGAAGGTAACTTTAATCATTAGCTGTAGCCTCACCTTTAAAACTGGCTATTGAGAATTGTTCCAAAGCTGAGAGTAGTGCTGGTATATGCCTATAATCCCAGCTACTCAGGAAGCTGAGGCAGGAGGACTGAGTATAAGGATAGTTTAGGCAACTGAGGGGGAACCTGTCTTAGGAAAAAAACTAAAACCAAACAAATAAAACAATTGTTCTCACAACAAGAATCACCTTAAAAGATTTTAAATGAAGGAACTGATGATCTGAATGAAACAGAATTAAACACACCCTAAGAATATTAATAGAAAAGGACCATCTCCAGGAAGTGCATAATTATTATAAGCTGTGTGTGGCGGCTTATGCCTATAATCTTAGCATTGGTAGCTCAGGCAAGAGGCATACTATGGAGCCCGGCATGGTGGCTCATGCCTGTAATCCCAGCACTCGGGAGACTGAGGTGGGAGGATCGTTGTGAGTTCGAGACCAGCCTGGGCTACAAAGTGAGCTCAAGGCCAGTCTGAACTGCATAGCGAGACTCTGTCTCAAAAAAAGACCAAAAAAAAAATGTTAAAGAGGCATACTATGAGTTCAAGTCCACCCTGGGCTATATACTAGGATTCTATCTCAAAAAACAAAACAAAACACAAAACATGCAAAAATATCTTAATGAAACAAAGTAACAAGGAATGGCAAAAACAGTTTTAGTGGGCAGAATTTTTTTTCTTTTTTTGTCTTTTTCCTTTTTATGGGTACCGGGGATCGAACTCATGACTGCCTGCTTGCAAGGCAGGCGCTTATGCCGCTGAGCTAAATCCCCAGCCCCTTCTTTTTCTTTCAAATAAATGAGATTAAATTTACTATTTTCAGGTCTATCAAAATTAGGACTACTTTTTTCGGGGGGTCAAACTTTTCCTTTCTTTTTACTCTTTTTGTTGTCAGAAGATGGCTATTTCAGGATATCAAGAGAGAGACAGCAAAAAAGACTATTCTAAGACAGCTGCTGCCAGGTAACATTCAGATGTTTGTTTCTAGTCTTCTGCTCAAAGTGGAGCTTCTGGGGGGTGGCTCCTGAAAAATGCAGCCCGTTCTAAAAGCCTTACGAGGTGCCTGTTCAAAGAGGTGAAGATCCCTTTCTTGGAAAAGCAGTGGTGAGTCTGACAGAGAGTAATTATAACTCTAAACCTGAACTTCATCTCAACTGGGCAGCAGGGGCAAGCCACTCTCTCTTCTGATCAAACAGATGGGAATTTTTTTTTTTTTTTAAGTAGCGCTGGGGATTGAACCTAGGATCTTGTGCATTCTAGACCAGTCCTCTACCTCTCAGCTCTGCCCTCAGCACCTTCCTCCCCACTTTTAGTTTTGAAGCAGAATGTCACTACTTTGCTTGGGATGGCCTCAAACTTGTTATCCTCCTACTTTAGCTCCTTAAGCAGCTGGGATTACAGGTGTGTACCACTACGTAGGCACCACCAGCTGTGAAATGGCATGTTTGGCACAGGGGCACTGCATGGTCCCCATCCTCCCGGAGCTGCCAGGTTTCCCGGAAGATGACTGACTCAGCTTTTGGGTCCTTTCAGGCCCTCTGAGCCTTGCTTTCTCTTGGTGCTCCCGGAAGGGTTAAAGTACAGAGGCCACATCAGTTCTTCCCCTTGCTCTACATGGTGGGAGGCAGCAGCCTCACAGTCAGTCTAGTCACTGTCCTGCTGGGTTTGTCACTGTCTCCAAGCCCTGGGAGAGGAGCTCTTTTTTTTTAATTTAATCAGTACCGGGGATCGAACTCACGACTGCCTGCTTGCAAGGCAGGTGCTTATGCCACTGAGCTAAATCCCCAGCCCCAGGAGCTCTTCCTATGGTTGGGATAATTATACTTAATGGGATGTTTGTGAAAATGGGAAAAGACCCACGTAACATGTACACACAGTGCTGAGTGTAGGGTAAATACCTAATAGTGTTTAGCCCTTTTCTTTCCTTGCCTTCAAAATAGAAATGCTTGCTTATGTGAGAGAAGCTAGGACAGAAGAGGGCAGATAGTGCAGTGGTAGAGTGCAGGGTTAGCATCGGTACCGGGGATCGAACTCATGACCGCACACTTGCAAGGCAGATGCTTATGCCGCTGAGCTAAATCCCCAGCCCCCGAAAGTTTTGTAACAGCCCCTTTCAATCCTTAGTTTTCCTGACCTAGCAGCAGTTAACTATACTGTTTTGAAATATAGTTGGTGCCTTCTTTCTGGTGCTCATTCCTGCTCAACCATCCCACATCCTCAGGAAAACCTGCTGTTGCAGCCACAGTGTAACAGTGGCTAAAAGCACAGGCTCTGAGCCAGAAGACACAGGTTTGCATCCCGTACCTGCCACTAGCTCCGTGCCTGTGAACACACCACTTAACCCCTTGGAATCACAGACTCCTCATCTATGAGATGCGGCCTCCCTGTAACAGCTGTGATGCAAACTGAAGAAATCAGTATTTTTGGAGTGCTGAGAATGGTGTCTGGCAGATGGCTGGCAATATTTAGTGTCTCATAAAGTCCCTTCTGATGTACCTTACAGAAACATGGCTTTCCCTGCAGTATATGGGCAATCTGGCATCCACTTCTGAATTATTTGATTGGCTGTTTTCTCCACTAGATTGTAAATATGGGCCTTTATCAGTTGTTTGAGCAATAACATTGTTAAGTGCCCAGAACTCCACCAATATTTATTGAAAAAAGAACAAAAAAACAGTATTAAGGAATACAAAAAAAGATTTTTAAGTGGTTTATAATGATATCAACCATGGTTATTCTCAGAAATGTGAAGTTGGAAATGATGAGTCCTACTCATATAAGACTCTGCCAGGCTCAGTATGGCGCCTGCCCAACATGGCGTCAACCCATAAAGCAACAGCATAGCTCTTTTACACTAACTCCTGTGCTTGTCTTCTGGTCCCAAAACAATAAACTTTCTGCCTCCTTTTCATGAATACACCAAAGGTCCTCCAATTCCCCTCCCAATTCCATTCACTTAGGTACTCCACCCTCTAAGCCAAACAGTCCTCCAGTTCTCTCCCAACATGATGACCTGCCCGCTCACATAGCCTCCACGCCATCCCAATCCTGAAAAAACTACTTCCCAGCTTAGTCCCCTTTGAGTGTCCTTGCAATCTCTAGCAGCCTCCTGTGCTTTTTTTTTTTTTTTTTTTTTAAATCTCTATCTTTGTCTCTCAACTGTACCAAAACACCTAACAGGAAAAACATTATGTGAAAACAGTAATATTGTTTACAGTATTATCTCAACTGCTTAGTAAAAAGTAGTATGATTAGATCAATAGATTTATAAAGCACATATTCACTGAGATATAATGTACATGCAGCAACATTAGCTACCCTGGTGTATAACTGAGTAAGAAACTCAAGGCACACAGCAGTCCCCAAAACACAGGATTCCCTGTACCCTTTCCCAGTTAGATTAACTTTGCTAATCTTTTTCTGACTCCTATACATCATACAACATCGATTATCAATGCATTTTATAAAGGCATCTGATAAAATTCAAACCATTTCTAACACAATAAATCATACATTTTTTAAAAAATCAAAGACCAGCTGGGCATAGTGGCGCACACCTCTAACCCCAGCACTTAGGAGGCTGAGGCAGGAGTATCACTGTGAGTTCAGGCCAGCCCGTGCTACACACAAGACCCTGTCTCCAAGAACATCTGTTGAGTCTTGAAAGCCTGAACATCAGTTTTGATAAAGCAATACTGGAGGAAAAGGAAAGTCCAAGGCATCAAAGTTTTAAGACCCACCTATAATAAGTCTTTCCCTGCAAACCAGCATTCCAAAGAGCTATATCCTTCAAGAGAAGTAAACAAAAGTCAAACCCAACTTCCACTGCCAGGAATCCTAAGAAAAAGTCAAGTTACCTATGGTTGAAGAATAGAAGATGCTGAAACCACAAGTTTTCAAGCAATTTTTATCACCTGGTTTTTAAAAAAAACTCTGCAAGTTATGAATTTAAATTAAGGTGAGCCTACCTCCAAGTTTCAACCTTCTTTCGAAGAATGTTTTTCCTTTTCAATGTATTTTTTAATTTTAGAGAATAAAAATAACAAAATGAAACAAAACAATGAGAGTGATGTTGGGTTTCAAAAACAAGACAGTAACAAATCAAGGATAGTTACTATATTGTGTACTGTTATCCTCTAAATAGTTGTTCAGACCACCAGATACAGGCACACAAAGTTAGTCAAACAATGTAAGCACTAAGCTGTTTCTTTACTTCAGTTGCCACTGGTATGGCAGATTGTGAGAGACACTCGCAGAGGCCCAGAGCTGATACAAACAAGCTTCATAAGCCGGCAGACTGGTCAGCAAAGCCAAGGCACCAACCATGAGGCTGTAGTCTCAGGGGTTTTTATACATTTAACAAGCTCCTCAGCAACCACAGCAATCACATTATTTCACTTGGAATCTTACAAAAGTGCCATAAGGTCTTTCTCAAACATCGGGTGGTTAATCAGGATGGGCACAAGGGTCAGGGGACAAGGGTCAGCATTTTTTATGGCTAACTGGGAGGGGATTTTGAGGAGTTCATCTAAAGATTAACTACAAGTTAAAACGGAATCCTAAAAAAATGGAGTGACTCTTTTTTTTGTAGTGGGAATCGAACTCAGAACTTTGGGTTTGCCAGGCAAGCGCTATGCCACTGAGCTATACTGCTGGCCCAAAGGAGTCACTTTTGCCATGTCACTAACATTTGAGAAATTTCAAGTGTGTGGCTTCTAATTTCTTCTGTGTCTATGTCTCCTGGACTTGTTGTGGGTGGGCTGGACGTCTGAGATTGCCTCTTGCTCCTTTGTCTTGACATTTTCCTGTGTTTCTGTGACTCAGCCGGTTGCTGAGTCCTGGGGACTTCCTGGATTGCCTGTCACATGGTGCAGGGAATTGGGCCAGGCACCTGAGTTCCTCCAATATGAGGTTCCCAGAGTGGTAGAGAGGAGTGGGGCAGTGGCTCACTGATGCTCCCAAGATGGCAGTGAGGCCTTGGGGCATGACCCATTGTGGTAGGCTCACTGTAGGGTACCAGGCCCTGATTTTTTTTGTTGCTTTTTTGAGACAAGGTCTCATGTAGTTCAGGCTGGGTTTGAACTGTGTAGCCCAAGCTGACCTCAATCTCACAGCAATCCTCCTGCCTCTGCCTCCCTAGTGCTAGGATTATAGACAATGTGCCATCATGCCCAGTTTGGAAGAATACACTCTTATTCTAGCCTGAAATAATTAGCACAAGTATATGTTCAAGGACAATGCATAGCAACACAATCATGCACACATGGCAACAGCCCTGGGAATGGACCAGTAGACAGAGACAAGTGCTATCAGGTTGGAAAATGAAAAGAACCATTCACTGCATACTGAGTTAAATAACAGACAAGCTTGGAACTATCTGCAGGAAACAGCTAGAGAATCACCCTGACAACAGAACTCCCAAGAATGAAAAATAATTAAAATTAACAAGACAGTTTTGCCACATTACACAAAGCTAAAGAGATAACCAGTAAACTGAAGGGAAAGGCAAAACCAAGTGCCAGAGTTAAGTTTTTTGGTGCAGCTGAGAGACAAAGAGAAAGAGTCAAAGAGGTTGTAGGCATGGGAGGGTTGCAAAAGAGTGCAAGTTCCCTCTAACTAGAACAAAGAAGTGGCTGGGCTTTTATTAGATCTGATTGGGGTGGAGTCTGGGGAGGCAGGCAAGGACAAATCAGCAGCTGATGGAGGAGTATTGGCATGGGACAAAGAGGAAACAGGAAGTATATTTTGGGCTGCAGGGAGAACAAAGAGGAAGTTGATATGCTGAAGGTTTTTTTCTTTTTTTTTTTTCTTCTTCTCTATGCTGGACCACCTCGATGAGTCAGTGAATTTCATATGGGCAGAAACCCCTCACTTAGGATCTATCCCTGTGGATGTTTCACATTCCTACTTGGTGCAAGGCTAATGAGTGGAGGACATGTTGAGAATACATGGCTCTGGAAAGATGACATCAACCTGGGGTTGCCCCACTGAGAGCCATCTAGGATAGTGCAGTGCAACGCTCTCCTGCTCTTCCCTGGCGACATTTCCTCACAGTGCAGAGACAGAGCCCGAGGCACTTCTCCTCTCAGGTCTCTCTGGAGGGAAGTGTCCATATCCAGCCCTCCTTTAACTGCTCAGCCTCCAAAACTCAGGCACCTCTTTGGCTCTGTCATGAAGTGCATGTGCAGGTATTCATTAGAGCTCCAAACATCACCCTGTGGGAGTGGGTCAGGTGGAAATGATGCAGGACACTGCTGCCTGCTTTTGCTGTAACATACAACTTGTATCTGATCCACAGTCATGACATGCACGCATGCTTAGGTGTGCATACATAAAGAACTAGCAGGGTAGGGCTATGTATGGTGGTGCATGCCTATAATCCCAGCACTTGAGAGGATGTGGCAGGAGGATCACTGCCAAATTCAGACCAGTCTGGACTGTAGTGAGACCCTGTCTCAAAACAACAAACAAACCAACAAAAAAACTAGCAAGCTAAAATGCTAGCTTGATTCAGGCATAGTGGTGCATTCTGGTACTTGGAGGTTGAAGCAGGAGGATCACTGCAAGTTTATGGCCAGCCTGGGCTACATAGTCAGTTCAATGCCAGCCTAAATTACATAGCGAGATGCTGTCTCAATAAATTAATAAATATCTTTAAAATGCTATCTTGCAAGTAGAGCAAGTACAATTTCAAGTCCTCTACAGTTTCCGACTTAATAGATACACACACCAGAGAGAACATATGAAAAGAAACAGGAAGACAAAGGAAAAAGTCTAACATAAATGTAGCCCGAATTCCAGAAAAAAAGAGAAAACAGGGCAGAATTAACATTTCAGAGTGTAACAGCTGGGACTTTTCCAGAATTCATTAAATAACTATTCAAGAAAGTCAACAAATTCCAAGGAGTGTGTATCACTGTGTAACATTTGGCCAAAAGCCCTGATTTCTCACTGGGGGTAACTGCATAGGTATGGAACACATGCTTAGGGGGGTCTGGGACAGACCTCCAGCACCAAATGAACAAAACTTTGATTTCTACTCAGCACAAATGGAAACCAGAACACAGCATGTCATCTTCACTATGCTGGTAGTGAATAATCTAGAATTCTTTTCCCTACAAAAATACCCTTCAAAAAATCAGCGATACTGTGCTGAGTGTAGTTGTGTACACCTGTATTTCCTGTAACTCAGGAGGCAGAGGCAGGAGGATTACTGTGAGTTTAAGGTCAGCCTCGGTTACAAAGGGAGTTCAAGGCCAGCCAGACTGCATAGGAAAATACTGTCTCAAAAAAAAAAAAAAAAAAAAAAAAAAAAAAATCAAGGATACTGGATTGTATACCTCATCTACCTACCAGAGCGATCTATTGGCTTCTGGAGACAGAGTCTAACTATGCAGTCCAAACCACCTTGAACTTGCTACAAAGCACAGCCCAAGTTAGCCTCAAACTCATGACCCTCCTGACTTAGCCTCTTGTGTGCCAAAATTATAAACGTGCACCACCATATGTGGCCATTTTAGAGGCGAAATGTATACTTTATTTTAGTGACTTATTCTATTGAACTCAGGGCCTCATGAATGGGCTCCAGCCCACTGAATCATGCCGCAGGAGGATGAAGGAGGAGAATGTAAAGTTCAAGCTCTGACAGGCCAACTTAGTGAGACCACATCTCAAAATTTAAAAAAAGGAGGGGCTCACACAGGCGTTATAGCTCAGTGTGAAGGCCAAGTTCAATCCTCAGTACTGTCAAAAGAAGGTGAAATTCATAGTATATGAATTATATCTCAATAAAGAGAATTATATATTAGAAGTTTTTAGCTGCTGTGGTGTAAGAAACACAAAAACTTATGAAATAGTTTTTTGCTCATGATATTGCTATAATTACTTATACAACATTGCTAATATTAGAAAAATAAATGTTTGCTCATTTATTAATCTTTTTACTCTAACATGGCCTCAACACTGTATTCAAAGAAAACAGAACCTCCACAAAAAGAATACCAGGGATCAAACCCCTGACCTCATGCTTGCCAGGCAACCACTGCACTAACCCAGCCATTGCTTCTTTTTTGTTGTTGGTTTTTTGTCCTGTTTTTTAAGACAGGGTCTTGGACCAGGTCTTGGCGGTCCTGAGCTCACTATGTACTTAAGGCTGGCCTTGAACTTTCAGCAACCCTCCTGTCTCAGCCTTCCAAATGCTAGGATTATAGGCATGCACCACCATGCTCTGCCCATTATGTTGTTTTTAAAAATGTTACTACAATAAAATTAAAAAATAAAGTTTTGCTACTTATGAAGTCAGTACACAAACATTAATCCTGTTTTCATGTTGCTGATAAACAGCTTGAAAACAAAACTTATGAAAGTTTATTTACAATGGTATCAAAACTTAAGCATCCCCTACACTACATAAAAAACTATGACCATACTTTTCAGAAAATTTAAATTATTTTATTTTTTCAAGAAACAAATGAACCAGAATCATGAGCAAAAGACAGTACTGTCAAGGGGCCAATTCTCCCCAAATCAATCTATTGCTTGATGCAATTCCAACCAAAATTCTGTTTTTCTAGAGAAACTTAATAGTGGAACCTAAAATTTTCAGTGGTACCTGGTTCACAATGTCGATTCTACAATTCTGGTCACAAACCAAACTGGATGAGAACCTAATCAAATTCCCCTACAACATCAACATTGAACCTAAGCACTGAATTTGACTTGGTTCTCAACTCAGTTTGCAACCAGAATCAAGGAGAATCAAGTTTGTGAACTAAGATACCACTGTATATGAAGATGTAAAATTCCAAAAATATTTAAGAGACTAAAAAATTACAGGGTGAAAAAAAAATTACAGGGTGAAAGATTTGCAAGATACAGAAGACCTGTGAGAAATCCCTTCAAGAACAATGAGGTATTACTGGTGCACGAATAGGCACACAGACGAGTGAAAGACACTAAAGGACCCAGAAACAAGCCCAGGTCAGACAATCCAAACCAAAGATGGTGCTGCTGGGCACCAGGAAGGATAGTCTTTTCATAACCGGTGCTTGGACATTGGATGTCTACACAGGAAGGAAGATTTCAACTCCATTTCAAGGTGGGCATGGTGCTGCTGCATGCTTGTGACTCTAGCACATGGGAGCTGTTGAGGCAGGAGGACCACAAGTTCAGCACCAGCCTGGACTGTATAGACCTTGTCTCAAAAAATACACACAAAAAACCAGTAACTCTTCTTCATACATATAAATTTGAAGGGAAATGTGTTAGGCTTTTTAGCACTGAGACAAACAGATAGATAAAAAGGCCTTTATTGAGGGTATGAGAGGATCAAAGAATGCAAGTTCTCTCTGACCCAGACAAAGAAGTGGCTGGACTTTTACTAGATCAGATTGGGGTAGAACATGGGGAGCCGGGAAAGGTGACATATTAGCAGCTGACTGGGGGAATGCCGGTGTGCATGTACACTAAAGAAAAGAAGTTTGTTTTGGGCTGAAGGGAAAAGAGGAAATGGATAAGCTGTTATCTCTAGCTCCTGTGCCAGGCTGGTGTTATGCTGTTGATTGATGACCTGCTGTTAAGCTTTGTGTCTAGGTGGCCCCCCACAAGCCTCATGCAATCAGATGCAGCTGAATCTAGCATTCTGAGTGGCTTATTGTCTAACACTGGGATTGGTGGCATGAGTGCTGCACCCATCCAGGAGCGGAGCTGGCATACAATATAAGAGTGGGAAGGTGTGTTTTTCCTCTTCTGCTGTTTGCACTTGCTGTTTGTAGTGGCCATGCATAGCTGCCCCGCCATGCTATCCTGCCTTGGAGCCAGCTGAGTATGGACTGAAACCTCCAAGAACTGTAAGAAATAAACCTTCCCTTGCTTCATGTTGAGTGTCAGGTATTTTGTCTCAACAAGAAAATAGTAACTAAGATACCTGGTGAATTTCATATGGGCAAAAAACCATCCTTCTCATCTTTTGGTTGTTTAGAGAGGTAAAGACTCCCTTAGACTGCTTTCTGTTTAACGGGGCATCGTGATAGGGGCTGATGTAATTGTTGGGATGATGGGTAATGTCCAAGTAGAAGCTGGTGCCAGGGGTCTCATTCAAAATGAGAAGTTCTTTGTTAGTAAAGGCCCATATCCTGGATTGGAGAAATCTCAAAAGAAGTTTAAAGGCACAGGGTGCTGAGAAGCAAAAAAAAAAAAATTATGGTGAGAAGACTACAATGGGGAGGAGGATGGGAACCCAGGAATCGAGGATGGGCCAACAAGTGGACCTGGGAGAGGAGCCAGTGGTCCTTTAGTATGTTGGCAGCCAGGTTTTGGAGTTTGTTTACCTCATTTTTGACAATACCTGATTGATTTACAAAGCAACAGCATTCTTTTCCCAACATGGCACAGGTACCACCTTTTTCAGCTGACAGGACATCAACTGCTCAACGGTTTTGGAACACTACAAGCAAATTGATTTGATCTTGGGGGAAGTCAACAGACTTTGAGACACTGTACATAGTTGTTCGTGAGACAACTGAGTATACAAATGGGTAGCTACCCCAACATCTCTGGCACCCATGTCGATGGCTGAGAAGCAGCCTGAACCTGTTAGAATCGTAGTGAGAGGTCTGCTATTGCTTGGAAGGAAGGTCCCTTTTTGTCCCAGAACTCCCACAGCATTATGTTCCTGAGAGGTAATCAGAATACAGGGTTGGGCTGAGTTTAGGAGAGCGAGGGCTGGGACCGGTAAGAGGAAGGGCCTCTTTTACAGAATGAATATAGACAGTATATAGAAGTGGTGGGTCAAGTGGCTTGGACAGGGAACCCTTGGATGCTTTATAGAGAGGTTGGCCTAGAGTTGCAAAGTTAGGAACCCAAAGGCAAAAGAAGTTGGCTAGACCAAGAAAAGACAGAAACTGTTGCTCTGTAGTTGACAATGGAAGGTCATGAAGGAGGGCTTTGCCATCAGCAGTAATCAAATGAGTGATGGGAGTAAGGGTGAGCTGCAAATATTTGACTTCCGGTGAAGCTATTTGGGGTTTGGTGGTGGACACTACACCACAACCTGTGAGAAAGCTGAGAAGGGTAACTGCGTGGCTAGCACATAAGATGGGGAAAAGAGAAGATCATCTATGTACTAGAGAAGAATCTGGATTTGAGATCAAGAGCTATGAGGTCAGCAGCAAGGGGTTGGCTGAAGAAGTGAGGACTGTCCCTGAAGCCCTGGAGTAGGACTGTCCATGTGAAAGTGAAGAGATCTTGACAATCATGGTGTAAAGGGATAGTAGAAAAATGCATCTTTAAGATCCAACACAGAAAAGTGGAAGGCAGACGGGATATGAGACAACATAGTATAAGGGTTTGGTACCCCTGGGTGAACTGGCATCACTGCATTGTTAATGACTCTGTGGCCTTGTATTAAGTAGTAGGGACCATTGGGTTTGAGTACAGAGAGAACAAGAGTATTGCAGGGCAAGTGGGTGACCTTAAGAAAGCCACTGGTTAACAAGTGATGGATTTAAGTTTGAGTCCTTTTTGGTGTTTAGGGGCTACTAGGTACTGGGGGACTTGGGGAAAGACCAAAGAGTTTTTGAGGCAAATCAGCCTCAAGGGGTGGCATGAGTAGGGTTGGAGGTGTTTTAGACTATAGGGTCAACAAGGGGAGAGGGAAGAGGAGAGGTGGAGGGAGCAGCATATAGCAGTTGGGTCTGAAATATGAGAGCCATGGAGAGAAAGTATAAGGAAAATTGAGTTTCTGGAGGAGGTCTCTACCTAAGACGGGTTTGGGGCAGGTTGCGATAATAAGAATGTTGTGAATAAAGAAAAGGGTTTAGAACCTACAAAGGATGGGTCCTGTCTGCAGGGTGGCCATCAACCCTACAAGGGAGGCTGCGGATCGGTTACATTAACCTGAAAACTCAGGAAGAATACTACAGGTGGCCCCAGGTCAACAAGAGTTTCACCTGCAGCAAGGTTAGGGCTCTGAGGATACCTTTGGCCTGAGCCCCGTCAATCCCCTTCAGCGGCGATGCCAAGTAGTTCAGTCAACGACGATGCAGTGACACTTCCAGTGACCCTCGAGACTGCAGATGTGACATGGTCCAGGTGGTGGCCGTGGGTTAGGTCAGTCATGTGCCTAGTGTCTTTCTTTGCTGCATTGAAGCATGGTCCTGGGGGGCTCAGGTTTTAGATAAGCCTTTGGCCAATTTTATTTTGAGCCCCGAGTGCCACAGTTAGAAGTTGGCATTTAAATTTAGCCTTTTCAAGATTACCCTGTTTTTGTTGTTCCTCTCTACTGCTGAAGACATGGAAAGCCACATTTAGAAGGTCTCCCTGAGGAGAGTCAGGGCTAAGGTCTGACTTTTTGAATTTGGCTGTAATACTAAGTGTCATTTGGGAGATAAAATGGGAATTAGTAAGATTGGTCCCTTCAGGGGTAAAGGGAATCTACATCAGGAAATTTGGTGAGGGTTTCAGTGAGGTGAGTTAGAAACTCAGTGGGGTTTTCATCGGTCCGCTGTGTTTGTTCCTAAAGTTTTCGGTAATTAGCCTATTTACGTAAAATTTTTTGGAAACTTTGTCAGGATACAGTCAATCATCTGGGCCATATGCCATGAGCCATTGGCATTGGATTGTGATCCTACTGGGGGTCCTCATTTGGCATTGCAATTGCTTTGGAGGGGTGATTAGGATCTGTGTGATGTTTTGTTTTGTTTTTGGTACCTGGGATTGAACTCATGACCTCACACTTGCTAGGCAGGTGCTTATGCCGCTTAACTGAATCCCCAGCACCTATTTGATGTGTGTGTTCTGACACAGTTTGAGCTGCCTGTCAGAGTTATATATATATATATATATATATATATATATATAATTTTTTTTTTTGAGAAGAGTAGAAGTAAGAACATAGAGCTCTTTGTAGGCTAAATCATAGCATTGAATGACAAACCTAAGTTCTTTGGCGTAATTATATGGGTCAGCAGCAAAGGATCCTGAGTGTTGGGAGATACAGGAAAGATCAGGGAGGAAAAAAGGGACATGAACATGGCCTAAGTCTTTAGGACCTGCCACTTCACAGAGAGAAATGAGAGGTGGAGGTGAGCACCAAGTCAAAGGTGGTTGAGGCAGGGAGAAGGTTGAGACGGTGATGTTTGGAAGGGGCAAGATGGTGGCAGATGGGAGGGGCACAAGATGGCAGTGGGTGGGAGGAGCGAGATCTGGTGTGGTGTGCTGGCAGAGTATGGCGAAGGCAGAACAGGAGAGGAATGGGAAGAAGAGTGGTGAGGAGTGGGGGACAAAGAAACGGAGACAAACATATTAGCAGCAGATTGGGGGAGTGGTGGTGCACATGCGTGCGAAAGGAAGGAGGATGTTTGTTTTGGGCCGAAGGGAAAAGAAAGAGGAAATGGATACGCTGTTATCTCTGGCTCCTTTGGTGTGCTGGGCCACTGCCATAACCTGGTGAATTTTATATAGCAGAAACCCTTCAAAATGCACATCTAAATGTAAAAGAGAAAAATAATAAAGCTTCTAGAAAATAATAAAGAAAAGTAACTTCATAACCTCCAAGAGATTTTCAAAATAAAACAGACCATTCTCACATCCAACCATGTTGGGACTCATGGGACTCAGCACAGCGGCTATAGGTTAAGATTTAGACAGCAGCTTTCCTGATGAGTGTGGAAAAGGACATCAGGAGGCACCTACTGAAACCTGGATGTTCTGACCCTGACACAGTGCACTCACCAGGAAAATGCAGCTCCCTACTCTTTTTTTCTTTCTTTCTTTCTTTTTTTTTTTTTTTTTTTTTTGCGGTACCAGGGATCGAACTCAGGACCTTGTGCTTGCCAGGCAGGCGCATACACCACTAAGCTAAATCCCCAGCCCACCCCATTCTTTTTCTAATGAAAATCTAGTAAGCAAACTGTTTTCCTTGATTTCTATGAGATTTTCTAGCAAATTACTGAAGCCAATATGGAAGGAGTTTGTGAGAATCTCAACTTTGCAGCCAAGTTGGACAGAAGTTGTGGGTACTGTGGAGATTCTCTGCTTGGGCCAGGACTCTGAAGCAAAAGCAAAGGATGCTGGGAACCACAGTTGTGGGACTGAGTCCTTGGCATACTGGGGTCTTGCACAGTGCTGGACCTGAGCTAAGCTATAGGACACATAGTCATTAGAAGGCAGTCATTTATGAGGAAAAAGCCCACTAGTATTCAGAAAGTGGAATTGCTATGACAGGAATGAATTATTACATGGGTATAGATAACAAGTTTTCCTTTACATTGGTATACACATACAACATTAGCCTTTAAAAAGATGGAAATCTGGAGCTGGGGATTTAGCTCAGCGGCATAAGCACCTGCCTTGCAAGCAGGCGGTTGTGAGTTCAATCCCCGGTACCGATTAAAAAAAAAAAAAGAAAAAAAGATGGAAATCCTACAACATGAGACAACACAGATGAACACTGAAGATTTTCTTTCTTCAGTATGAGGAATCGAATCCCAAGCCCTCACGCTGAGTTTAATTGATAGTCTTTTAAGGTTTTGTTTTGTTTTGTTGAGACAGGGTCTAAATCACTAAGTTTCCCAGGCTAGTCCCAAGCTTGTGATCCTCCTGCCCATCCTCCAAGACTGCCGGGATCAAAGGTATGTACCACCATGACCAGCTTTGAAGATATTTATGTTATTTTATTTTTCAGTCTCTAGTTTTTTGGAGACAAGATCTTACTATATAGTCCAAGCTGGCCTCAAACTCACAGCAATCCTCTTGCCTCAATCTCCCAAATGCTGGGATTGTGAAGTTTTTAAATTAAAATACTGTGTTTATATCACATTTTTGTCTCCCACCATTTCTATGTCTGACCACCACTACCATACCCTATCGTAACATTCCACACATACTTAAAAGCAAGCCAAGTGTGGAGCTTCATCTTGAAAAACTATACACAGGCAGTCTGGACAACACTTTCTTGGCGATGGAACCTGGATGACAAAATATTGTGGGGAAAGTTCTCCCTTTGCTTTCTAGAGACAGATCCTGTTACAGAAATACAATATAACAGAAAATGTTAACAGTTTAAATTATTTCCCTGAAGACTTTCCTAAGAGAAATATAGCATACAGAAGGACAAATACTGGATTCCACTTCTACAAGGTATCTAAACAAGTCAGACTCAGGGATGGTGGCTGAACGCTCACAGGTGAGGTTTGGGGCACACTGACAAGGGTCAGCAATGCAGGGTGAGAAAGTGCTTGAGATCAGCAGTGCAACACTGTGCTTATATTGAATCGTTCAAAATCTATTTAAAGAGTAGATCTGATGCTAAGTGTTCTTACCACAATAAAATTAAAAATTCAGAATTGCTAACTGTGGCATAATTACATAATGGAATGTCTTACAGCAGTAAAATAAGCGCATTAGTAAAATTCATTTTAAAATTATAAAAAATATTTAAAAATTAAAAAATCAGTATCTGTAATATAGAAGAATCTCATAAATAAGATGTTAAACCAAACAAGGCAGATGTACTAAAATACATGCAATATCATCACTTTTACAGAGTCTGAAACCAAGAAAAACTAAGTTATATTGTTCATGGATACACAGAAGAAAGTACACCATGAAGACAAGAAGATTATTATCCCCAAAGGCAGAGAACAGTCCATTGTGAGGAAAAGGTTATAAAGGAGACATTTCTAGATTTTTCTTTTTTGGCAGTATTGAGAATTGAACTCAAGAGTTTTCACCCTGAGCTACATTCTCAGTTCTCTTTTAGTTTATATTTATGACCATCTCACTAAGTTGCTCAGACTGTGCTCACACCTGTGATATTTCTGCTTCAGCCTCCCAGAGTCCTGGGCCTACAGCTATATGCCACCACATCTGGATATGTTCTATTTTGTTTTGTTTTTTTGGTACCAGGGAATGAATTTATGACCTTGTGCTTGCCATGCAAGCTCTTGTGCCACTGAGCTTAACCCCCCGGCCCTGTTTGTTTTTAAGACACCCTTCTGCTCTGTAATTCAGGATGGCCCTGAATTCACTATGTAGCCCAGGCTGACCTAGAACTTTCAAGGATTCTCCTGCTTCAGGTTCCTAAATGTTGGGATTAAGACATGTACCACCACGTCCAGCTATTATTTGGATTTTTGAGACAAAGTCTGTGTAGCCCAGTGAGAATGTTTCAATAAGATACAGGAATTTTTGAACAAATTAAACTCAATAGTTCCTTTCTATTGTAGGAAATGAGTCCTTACATTGTAAGTCCAAGAACTAGTACTTTCTGACTTTGATTTCTATTTTTCATTCGGCTAATATTTACCCCTATAACCAGTCTGCGCCAGGCAGCATGGTAGAGTGCAAAGATGAGAGATAATTACTGCTTCCTAACTAGCGGGAAATAGACACACCAACACATAATTACAATGCAATGGGATAAGTCTGACATAAAATGTTTTCTTAAAAGTCTGATAAGCTCCCAGATGAAGGAAAAAAAAAACAAGAAAACTGTTAGAGAAGCTTTACAAAAACACAGAATTGGAGAGGAACTTTCGAGGCAGGATAGGGCCTGTGAAGAGTAGTCTGCACTATCTGGACAGAGACTAAGGTAGAGGAGTAGGTGTGTGGTTAGGGCAACAGGTACTCAAAGGCCTCATGATTCCACAGTATAGTCAGCTAAGCTAGAAATTAACAGGCAGGCAGGGAGGGAGTCAGCACAGGACTTGGCACACATGCAAACTGGGTGGAGATGGAGGGGAAGGCCTGCCGCCTCCTTAGAGAACGACAGCAGCCTGGAATTGGCACCACCTGGCCCACTGAGCCTACCTAAGGTGTCTGATGCCTAGGTGGGTAACCCATATTCCTTTCTGTTCTCCCAAAATGCCTTTGTTCTTTCTACATTAGAAGTGGAAGATAAGCTGATGTTAACAATGCCCACCGCACGTCCTTGCTACATGACGCGCTTCTTCCCATTGGATATTAAACTACTATACTTGTAGTCCTATACCTTGATTGTAGTTTGACCCGTAGCTACTCAGGTTGTGATTTGGTGTATAAATTACCCATGGACAAAGCCTCAGCAGCAACTCACTTTCAGGATCTCTCGTCTCTCAGTAGCTTTCTCTCAATAATCTTTTCCTATTGTTAATCTCCTTGGTCCTTGTATCCACTCTTTGGTTAATGAGAGATATGAATGAACTCAGCACATCTGACCTCTAATAGGCTGAGTCACTTTCCCGTAGCACTAAGGGATTTAGATTTAATCCTACAGGTAACAGAGATCTCAGAGGCTTTTACCATTAAGTTCCCAAAGTAATTTTACAGCTACCTTTGACCTCTTTATCTTTTCCTTCTTTAAGGAAAAAAAAAGCTAAAAATACAGAAAAGTATAGAAGATAGACTGAGACCCATGTACTCACCAGCCAAATTTAAGAAGTTAAATTATGTCCCATTTTTCTTTCAAAGGCAACGAAACATTTCAGATATATTTTAAAATCTCACTCCCATTAGTCTCTCCCCTCTTCCTCCCACAGGTAACACTGACTAATCTACATACTCATACTTCCCCCCATACTGTTATCTCTCTTTCCTTTTTTTTTTTTTTTTTTTTTTTTTTTTTTTTGGTGTTTTGAGATAGGGTCTTGCTATGTTTTCAGACTGGCCTTGAACTCACAGCAATCCTCCTGCCTCAGCCTGAGTGCACCACCATGGCCAGCTACATTTTGTTCTCTTCTTACATATCTACCACTATGACTATCAGTTTTTTTGTTTTTATAGTGCTAAAGTTCAAACTCAGGATTTCATGTATGCCAGGCAAGTCTGCTACCACTTAACTACATCTCCAGCCCTAAATAACTCTTAGCTTCCTCATCAGTAAAATAAGACAATAGCTACCTCTCAGGGTTATCCCTAAGGTTGCAAATTATATGTAGAAAGTGGCCACCATGGTGACTGGAGCTGGAAGTGATTCAAGACCTGGGAAGTTCATTCCCTACTAAAATCCTATAAATTACTTTCTGTGAATGGAGCAACTCAGCTTACAAAATGCTGGCTCAGCTGAATCTACTTACTATTTCCTAGACTTCTGCTCTCTCACCGTTCCTGCCCCTTCATCTAGACCGCGGCACACAGGTGCTATTGACTTACACTGGTGGCATGGAACCCACTCCACCTCACACCATTAGTGCTCCATCTCTTGTAACTTGAAAGAGCCCGAAGAAAGCCTGATGTTACGCGAGCTGCTTTGGAGTCAGGCGGCTGTTAGTTCAGATCCTTTCTCCCACATTTAATCATCAACTGGACCATAAGCGCCTGCCTGGCAAGTGCGAGGTCAAGAGTTCAATACCCGATACAAAATAACAACAATAATAACGAAAGTAAAAATAAACCCCAATTGGTCTTTCAGCAGTGAGCCCTCTTTGTGCTTCAGACCCTCCATATATAAAAAGAGGGCGATTTTACCACTTCTCTGGGTAACAGAACCCTTACTCCGTATTTCGCACTCTTTGAAGCCATTTATTGCAAGTATTTAATCCCAGCAAAGCTGTAAGCAGAAACCATCTCTCCCACGTGACAGACGACAGCGTACTTTACACCAGCGATACACTGGGTGACAGGAGGGCGGGGGTCCTGGTTCTCGCTCAGAAGGTTAGCAGGGCGGCGCCGGAGTCTGGCCTACGACCACCCGCGGCCAAGTCCTGAGGCCCTGGGTACCGAGAGCACTCAGAAGGCCCAGGCCGCCAGCGCGAACCAGGGCACCCTCGAGACCTCCAGCTCAGGGACGGGATGCCAACAAAAGACCTGGGCCACAACTGGCAGTTCGCGGTCTAAGGCGCGCCGCACTCACCTCTCTCGCCGACTTGGGCCGGGCGGAACCAAAATCCAAACTCCGCGCGTAGACACCACGTCCCCAGAGCGCTCTCCAGCTCACTTCGCGCCGCCGAGCGGGAAATCGTGATTGGCTGCATCCAGAGGCAGATGTCCAATACCATAGCCCCTTTCATTTCTCCCCGCCCAGGGCGGGGCCGACGTATGGCGTCGGGCGGGCCACGTATTCCCAAAGCCCAATCGGAGTCCCTAAGGGCAGGTCAGGTGAATGTGGTATTAGCTGATTTCCGGTGCTGGCGGAGTCCTTTGTTTTTATGTTTCTCTGTCTGTAAGGGATTTAACTGAATCAGGAACTAGGACCGTGGTGTTATTGGCAGGAGCTCAGACTTCACTTTTCTCGCAGGATAGGCCAAGTCGCTGGGTCTTTAGATTCTGATCGTCTAGCCCTGAGGATTTAGTGAATAGGTCTTTAGGTCCCCTTTGGTAACGCTGGCCTCTGCCCTACCCTTATTCTTGCGCAAGCAACCGTAAATTGTCATTGGTGGGGAAGTGGGATGAAATCTCAGATGCTTCAAGGGATACTGAAGTTCCTGAGTGGGGTGCTTAAATTGCATCTGACTGTCCCCCATCCACAATGCGGAGCCTGTCATACCGGGAGATCTTTTGTCCTCTATTTCTTCCCACCTTGTCTTCTCTCTTTTAAGAAAAACCGAGGGCATGTAAATTGATGCAGCCATTATGGGAACTAGTTTCTAAATAAATTCTATCTAGTGGTTTCTAAATAAATTAAAAATATAACTATCCTGTGACCCAGCAATACCCCTACCAAAGGAAATGAAATCACCTCCTAAAAATATCTGTACTCCCGTGTTCGCTGCAGTGTTATTCACATTAGCCAAGTTTAGAAAACAAGCTAAGTGTCAGATAAGGCATGAATGAATGAAGAAAATTATAACAAAAAATAGTAGAATATCGGCCCTAAAAAAGAACACGATCTGGCCAATTTGTCACAACATGGGTGAGCCTGGAGAATGTTATACTAAAGGAAGCAAACCAGTCACAGAAAAATCTTAAATGATCTTTTACGCGAAATCTAAAAAAATTCAAAGCACCTCAAATACACAAAAATAGAGAAAACCATTAGCGTGGAGAGAGCTGTAGGTGAGAGGATACAAAAATAGCAGGTATGTCCAGTGACTAAATCTGGAGAGCTGATGCACAACCTGAAAACTATAGATAATAAACACTTTCTGAATATTGTATTCATACTAAATGAGTAGGCTTTGGCTGCTGCTGCACAAACATTTTTAAAAAGTACTGAAAAGCCAGGCGTAGAATTCAGTTTAATTATCTTAATTGGCTTTATTTTTGACTTTAGAATCCAGCTGTTAACACTTCATTCCATAAACTAGAATGGGTGTTGTAGAAAGATGGCTTCATAGACAGGAAAGGGCTGAAGACACTGGCAAAAAAACAGAAGTGAATTGGTTGGGGTTTGCTTGTTTGTTTGTTTTGTTTTGTTTGTATTTTTTGTTTTTTATTTTTGAGACAGGGTCTTGTGTAGTTTAGGCTGGTCTTGAACTCCAGGGGATTCTCCTGCTTCAGCCTCCTAAGTGCTGGGCTTACAGATGGGCATCACTATACCCAGCTCTCAACTGGTTCTCTCAAATCTCTGTATAAGGCAGAGGCTGAGGACAAACTAGAAAACTTGTTAGTTAATATCATATTACTTTAGGTTATTTTTGTAATGTGTAAAGGGTGTAAAGATTAAAGCAGAGGGAACTTCATTATCAGCCAATTAAAACTTGCCTATTGAGGAAATTTGGTTGTCTCTCTCCTCTTTCCTCTCTCCTCTCTCAGTTTCTAGGAAGGTCAGACATGGACTTTGTTCTCAATGACTCCATTTTTATTTTTAGGTTTGTCTCCTGGGCCCAGTGCATGACCCTAGTCCAAAACAACGGGGTCCTGTCATTTTTATTTAACAATAACAAAAACATACATGTATATATACTCCTGTATTTATCTAACATTTTATTCCCTTTTATTTTCTCCTCCTCTGTCTAGGGTTGGTTTCTTTTTCTCTACACCCCTCCACCCACCCGTTTGTCCTTCCTCTTTTAGTAGACTGACACCATGGACCTTAGTTTTTGGCTTTCCACTAAGAGGAAAAGAGTGGGGGAGAGCCTGCCACCACATCCTTGCATCCTCTGCAAGGAATTAGATCCTTGCAGAAGCCTCTATCTGCAACCTAACCCTTTGCCTCCTCACACTTTCCTCTTAAAGACTTTTAGAGTAGATTAATATCTCTGGGTAGGTAAAAGTTTTCTTTTCCTTTTTGATCCTTTTCTTTTCTTTTCTTGGTCCAGGACCATTTTCCCCTTTCCCCAAACTCTGGGCATTTACCTGGCCAGCTCTTGGTGGTCTCACTGGTCTCAGCGGTAAGCAGTGACCTCCCCAGCTTGTCCCATCAGCCTTGGAGGGCTGCTGTCTATATCCTAAAGGGCAGTGGTGCTCCATCCTGATTTGCTGACAATTTGGTTTTGTCAAGATGTCTTTCTTCGCACTCCATGAATGGGCAGCCTTCATTGGACAGAAGAGAATGGAGACGCCACGGATTGACAGCAGGGACAGGCTTCATATGTGAGAACCAGGAAGCAGAAGTGCGGCAGAATAACCCGCAGACTCACACAGTCAGCCCTGCGTGCTCCGTGAGGTTGGGGCACAGAACCCTCCTCCTTACACTGCTGCTGGGGGTGCCCCTGCTTGTGTGGACCGAGAGTTCTTACCTGACAGCGGGTCTGTCTTGAAAGTGAACCTGGCTACCTCTTGCTCTCTCTTGTGCTTCCGCCACATGTCACAGGATAAAGTAGCATGAAGGGCCTCGCCAGCTGCAGGCCCCTTGGCCTTGGACTGCCCAGCCACCAGAGCTGTAAGCAGTGCATCTCTGTTCTTTATAAACAGTCTATTTATTATTTGTTTTGTGGTATTTCGTTTTCTTTTTTGGAGACAAGTTCTCTCTGTATAGTTCAGGCTGACCTTGAATTCACTATGTAGTCCAGGCAAGCTCAAGCTCATTCTCCTGCCTCAGCCTCCTGAGTGCTGGAACGACAGGCGTGCCTGCCTGCCTAACTGTGGCATTCTATTGTAGCAACACAAAACGGACTAAGACGAACTGTCACTTAATTTCTTATTTTTGGAACAATACCATCACCTCAGCTATAAGCCTCGGATCCTCAGTCCTCGGCTCTATTTCCATTTCAAGGGACTGGAATCTTCTTAGCAGAAGGGGAACCACAGAGGACCTCAGGATCTCATCACATCTACCTAATCCTCCTCATTTTGGACCTGCTCTTCACTGCAGCTCTAGAAATACCTGATCTCATCTGTTTCTGTCTCTTTTTAAGACACCAGATGATGTTATGTGTCAACTTTCCTGGGCCCAGGCATGCCTGGAGACTCGATAAAGCATCACTCTGGATATTTCTGTGAAAGTGTTTTGGATGAGACTAGCATTTAAATCAGTAGAGGCGAGTGAAGTGGGTTAGCCTCTGTCTTCCAACACGTCATTCACTGGACACCGTAAGCAACAGAAATGTACTTCTCATAGCTGTGGAGGTTGAGAAGTTCAAGGTCAAGGAGCCTCTTGCTGGCCGGAGACTCCTCTCTGAGTCTCAGGTGGTGGGGGAGGGAAAGAGCCCTCTCCTGTCTCTTCTCACACTGGCACTGATCTGGACGTGAAAGATGCCATCCCACACCAGGGTGGGCAGCACTTCAGTGTAGGGTCTGGGGACACAGAACAACCCCAATAATGTGAGAGGGGCGCAGCCCACTAGAACCAAAAGAAAGAAAGGAGGCGTGTTTATTAAGAGAGAAATAGCTCCCAATAGTTGGGAGGGTACCCAAATGTGGGCAGCCACAGGACTCTTTCTCTAGCTATTATACCCAAAAATGACCAGGGCTCGGATCACTCTGAGTTAATGTCAACTTGTAAGACTCCAACCGGCTTACTTTACCTAGAAACAGGCCCGTGAGGAGTCAAGATATACAGTAAGCACACATCTGCAGGGGCCTGTTGGCCTCTATTCTATTCAAGTGGATTGTTAAAAGGACAAAGTGAGAAGGGAAAAAACATTTTCCAGATAGGGAGGAGCAGGAGCTGTCATAGTGGGCATCTGTCACCTCGCTGTTACCTTGCTGGCACATCCCTGGACTTCCTGGTCCTCCTGGTTCTCATTAACTCCTGTTTATCTGACCACACCCTGGCCAGCCTGACTCTGCCGTGGACCTCTCTAGCCACGTGCCTCTCTAGCCGCCTGCTGTCTTCTCACTTGTCTGCCTATAATGTGCTGTTGGCTCTTCCTGTCTTATGCCTTCAAATTAGAACACTAGGTCTCGTCTTCCACGGGCTAATTATAGGCTTTGGTTTACCAACCTAGTTATTGTGTGTGAGCCAATTTTTAAAATAAAATCTCTCTATTTTGAGATTTTGTATTGGGGGGGTGGTACTGGACCTTCCCACTGGGCTACATCCCCAGCCCTTTTTAATTCTGGGACATAGTCTCCCTTAAAGCCAGGCATGGTAGCACACACCTGCAATCCCAGCACTCGGGAAACTGAAGCAGGAAGATCACTGTGAACTAGAGGCCAGCCTGCGCTACACAGAGAGTTCAAGGTCAGCCTGAAGTATATAGTGACACTGTCTTAAAAAGACCGTAAATAAGTAAACATTAAGAGTGTCCCTAAATTGCCCCCGCTGGGTTCAGACTTCTGATCTCCCTGCTTCAACCCCCTAGAGCGCAGAGATGATAGGCGTGTGCCACCACACCCAGCTTCACTCTCAGTCCTCTTTCTCTGGAGAACTCTGTCCACGGCTGGCCCCAGAACTGTCCCTTCTTGTTTTTGCTAATGCAATTAGTTCCACACAAAATTGTTGCCGCTGCCCTTCCTGTTTGCCTCATCTTTGGTGATTTATTATCAATTTTTACAAATCCGTTTACCGAAGTCTTGCAGAGCTTTGGAGGGAATGAACCAAAGAAGTGTGTGTTTAATCTGCACTTTCAGCCTAGAGTGCGTGTACTTCTTAATTCTTAAAAATGAGTTAAATGACATTTCCTGTAAACTGTGTTCTCATCTAATATGTCAGCAGCCTTTTGTGGGTCTCCCCCTCATAAAAAGGCCTCAAACGAGGTTTCCTAACCTCCCTTTCTTCTGTGTTCTTAACGGCCACAAAGCTGCTGAATGAATTATAATTACTCCTGTCCTCAGCCACTACTTAGACCCGCTGCCTCAGCCAAGGCAGACACTCACTTTCTGTAGAGGAGCTGCTATCCTGAAGACCCAGCCTCACAGGCGTTCACAAATACCTTCTTAAACAGGCCTGGCCTTCACCGACAGTAAACATTAAAGTGCGCTTCAAAACCCAAACCTTTATTACAGCTGCCTCAAGCTAACAACATTAAATAGCTACCTCGCCCTTCACACCTAAAAGGCTTTTTCTTCTCTTAAGCAGTCGTTGGTTGGCAGCCCCGCCTTATGTAGCCCTGGTTACAGTAACCACCTTACTCTCTCTACCATTAAAAACAAATTTTTGCCTCAAGTTTTATTTATTTATTATTTTCCCCCAATCAGATTTTATTGGTACATTTTAGATATTCACAAGAATCACACTCATCATAGACAATTTGTACCTGTACGTGATATAACTTGATTCCTCTTTTTTCCCCTTCCCTCCCCTCACTTGAACCCCTTTTCCCTCCCTATCCATTAAGAACAATTACCTTGGCCGGGCAAATGGAGCAGCCCCCCACTGCCTGTTGGAACTGTCCTCATGCTGGTGACATCTGACATGCCACCAGCCTGCGTCCCATGACGGGGACACCCATCCTGGAGGAGGGCCCTTCTGTTTTCTTCCTGGCTCCCCTCTCAGGAGTGTTGCCCATCAGTCCAGCCCTCCTGAAAAGTAAAATTCAGCTCCTCTACCTGGCAGGACCCCCAGTGGTCTCTGGGGTCCCTACTGCCACTGTGCAGCAGGGCCTGGGTGTGGTTTCAGGGTGTGAGGCAGCAGGACGCGCCTCTGTGTCATCTGACAGGCCATGCGGTTGGGGAATGGACTGCTTTCATTGACACATGTGCCCTTCCAATACATCTGTCAATATTTTCATTGATTCCAGCTATAATGTCTGGATCGTTAATATTTATGGAAAAGCAGTGAGAAGAAATAGATCCCCACATGTCTTTGGATTAGTGAGTTATCTGTGGTTAACAAGTATGTTCTTTGGAAGCCTTGTGATGGTCCGTATGAAAATATTGTGGCATGGGTTTGAGGACTTCTTAGAAATAACACCACAGGCATGATCTATGAAAGAATTAACTAGGTGGACTTTGATAAAGTTAAGCCTTTCTGCTCTGCTTGTACCTGCTTGTTCCAGCTAGTTGGGAGGCTGAGGTGGGAGGATCTCTTGACTTCAGGAGTCCAAGACCAGCCTGGATTGCAAAGGTAAACAGAAACACCAAAACAACATCCAGAATTTGGAAGCAGATTTATTTACATTTTCAGGCACGGATCCGGATCATTCCCAGAGTATCAGGCCCTGATCTCTAGTGGTTTAGGGCTTTTATATAATGCACGAGCAAAAGGTACAAAGGCGAGACACAGCAGCCTGGCAGTTCTTGTGACCAGCTTGCAGGTGAGAGATCATTGGTTACAAGAGTAGATGGATGATCATCAGTTTGTGAAGCTTGGTGCAGTGGTAGAATCTGGCGTCTTGCATGTTCACTCATGGGTTACAGGGGTCAGAAAAGTAATCACAAAGCCATGAAGCAGTTACAGAGCCAGGCAGTTTCAAAAGGACGAAGTTTAAAAAAAAAAGCTCTTTTGTACAGTTTTTCTCTTTCAGGGCAACATGGCTTTAAAAAAAAAAAAATCTACTCCATGAAAATTAAATGCCTGCATCTTGAAGTCTGAGTAACTAATTTAAAGATAATAGTATGTAATGTATTAATCATTGTTACTCTCCTATTATCTTGTTTTGAAATTTTGTGGAGTTTTTTTCTCCCTAAAATAAATTTTTAAAAAAATATACTCCATGAAAGACACTCTTGAGAGAATGGAAAGACAAGCCACAGTCTGGAATAAAATATTTGCAAAAAAACATATCTCAAAATGGATTCTCATTCATAATATACAAAGAGCTCTTAAAACCAACAATAAGAAAACAATCTGGGGATTTAGCTCAGTGGTGTAAGTGCCTGCCTGGCAAGCGTGCAGTTGTGAGTTTGATCCCTGGTACAAAAAAAAAAATCTGATTAAAAATGGCTTGAAGATCTTGACAGACATGGCAAGGAAACACAGGGAAATGTGGTCCACATTCTATGCCATAAGAGGGATGCTAATTAAATAATAATGAGACCCCACTCCACACCGATTAGAACCTCCAGGATTCAGACTATTTGGCAGGTGCGGTGGTGCACACCTGGAATCCCAGCACTTAGAAAGCTGAGGCAGGAGGATTGCTGAAAGCTCGAGGTGAGCCTAGGCTACATAGTGAGCTCAAGAGCAGCTTAGAAAACATAGTGAGACCCCATCTCAAAACAAAACACAAAAAAGATCCAGTGACAACTCCCAATGCCAGCAAGGATGTTAAGCAACAGGGACTCTCATTCATTGCCGCTGGGAATGCAAAATGGCATCGTTATTCTGGAAGACTGTTCAGCAGTCTCCTATGAAACCAAACACACTCCTACCATAAAACCGAGCAATGGGATTCCTCGGTATTTATCCAAAGGAGTTGAACACTTATGTCCATATAAGAAACCTGCAACAGAGAAACAAACAAACTGACACCTGGGTATTTATAACAGCTTTATTCTAAATTGACAAAGCTTACGAGGCACCAAGATGTCCTTCCATAGGTGAGTGGATAAAAAAGCTGCAGTCCACCCAGCAGGTGAGATAGTGTTGAGTGCTAGGGGAATAAACTCTCAAGCCATGAAAAGCATGGAGGAAACATAAAGGCATATTTCTAAGTGAAAGAAGCCAATCTGTAAAAGCTGAGTATTGTACAATTGCAATTATATGACAGTTTGGAGAAGGCAAAACTCTGGAGATCAGTGTTTCCTAGCAGGGAGGAGGAAGGAGCAGGCAGAGGACAGAGGATTTTTAGGGTAGGGAAAATACTTGTGGTGATCATATGTTGTGCATATTTGTCCACAGACTGTACAGTGCTAAAAGAGGTTTTTTCCCTTCTTCTTAATTCTTTCTCCCCCTGCTCCAGAACTGGGGGTTGAACCAGGGTTTCCCACACGATGCCAGGTAAGCGCTGTACCGCTGAGCTACATCCCACTCCAGAGAGTGAATCTCAGTGTGAAGTTGGACTTGGGGGGGGGTGATGTTGTGGAGGGCTGCACTGTGGTGGAGGGTGGTGACGATGGAGGAGGTGGGCATTGGGGGGCAAGGGGTACACACGGGGCGATTGAAAAAGACAGCGAGTAGTTAATTTTCAAAAAATGTGTTATACATTTCTGCTAACCTCCCCTTAAAACCCTCTCCCTAGGGGCTGGGGGTTTAGCTCAGCGGCATAAGTGCCTGCCTTGAAAGCAGGCGGTCGTGAGTTCAATCCCTGGTACCGATAAAAACAAAAAAGACCAAAAGAACAAACAAAACCCTCTCCTTCACCTCAAACAGTTACCCTTTTTTCAGATACGCGAATCCCATCGTTCTTGCCATGTTCCAAAGCAGTTCTGGAACCTCTCTTTCTTGTCTTTAGTTGTACTGGTGTGGCTGCTCCGTGGCCTGCACTGATTCGAAACGCTGACCTTTCATGGTCATTTTGATTTGCAGGAAGAGCCAGAAGTTCCACAGTGCCAGAGCTGATGAGTAAGGTGGGCGAGGACACAGTGTGATCATTTTATGTGATAGAAATCACCATAAATGTTTTTACTCCATTCAGGACACAAGGCAGCCATGAAAAGACACTCAAGAAACAGGACTTTCAGAACTGCTTCAGAAAGTGGCAAGAACAATGGGATGAGTGTGTTTGCAAAAAAAGTATTTTGAGGGGGAATATGGCAAGTGGGTCCTTTGCTGTCATAATCTTTAAATTTTTAATTTAAACATTCAGTGAATTTTTTGATCATTGCCTATGAGTTAATTTGGTAATTACCTCTTTAACTTTGGTATAAAACTAAAGCTCCTCGATAAAACAATCTTTTAAAATATCCTTAGCTACTGAAGTCATTTTATTCACTTTTGGGCCATGGCCTTGTTTTTAGCTTCATGCTACAAAAGCAGACGAGTTTTCAAACGCAGGAAGAACTTGGGTAGCTGCTGATGCTTTTAGACTCATTCAGAGTAGATTTTCCCAGGATGGACACTTGGTGGCGCCCAAGAGTCTTCTCCCTCACCTTGCTCACCTGATTAGTACCTGGCTCACCTGAGTATGGGCAATGATGAGGGGAAGGGTTTGATTACTCATTATATGCTGCTGACATGTTCCTGTGCGTCCCACTGTGGGCTAGAGCACTGTCATATATGTCATTTTAAGCATATAGTGGAAGGATATTTACAACAGTATTATTATTATTCTTTTTTTTTTTTTTTTTTGGATAGGGTCTAGCTGTGCAGTGCAGGCTGGCTTTGAATTCACTTTGCAGCCCATGTAGGCCTCAAACTTGCAGCGATCCTCCTGTCTCTGCCTCCAAGTGCTGGGATTACAAGCATGTGCCACCATGCCCTGTGATTCCGGTTAATTTCATCCAAATGAAAAGCTGTTGACTACATAAATAGAAATGTACTGGGGGCTGGGGATTTAGCTCAGCAGCATAAGCACCTGCCTTGCAAGCCCGTGGTCGTGAGTTCGATCCCTGGTACCGGTAAAAAAAAAAGAAAGAAAGAAATGTATGTTCACAGATGCATAAAAGTGCCACCATATAAAAGTCTGTTACATCCATTCTCACAAGTTGAGGTAAAAAATAAATAAATAAATAAATAAAAGTCTGATACACTGTCATCACCAAGGAGTTATTAATTGTTTTCATTATTAGATCTGAAATATCCCTGCTATCCAACTAGATATAGACTTCATAGGCCAAACAGGAAAGAAAGTCTGCGGATCCTCTGAGACTTACTAAGACTTTCCCAACAGATTCAGCATAGGTGAGTGGGAAAATGATTTATAGGGTGGTGAGGACTGAAATGGCCCCGATGTGTACAGAAGCCTGCTTCAGATGGCCTAGATCTTATCTCGAGTTCCTACAAGTATAACACGCATCCCTATCAGAGGTTAGATTTTTCTCATCTTGGAGCATTAATGGATCTGCCTGTCACACTTTCCTGTATGCTCCCAGGGAACCCACTTAAGTGAAATCACATATTAGACCACAGCCCACTGAATCAGGGCAAAGCACCCTCGGGGCTTCTTGCAGAGCCTCCGGCCAAGTCCTGCCGCTGCACACGCGCCAGGCTCCCCGCACACCTTCGGCCCTTTCCCCATTCTGCACTGTTATCTTCAGCCTCTGTGCTCTGTGGTTCTTTCTCTTTTTTTTCCTTAGCGCTGGGGGCTGAGCCCAGGGCTTCACGCACTGAGCTCTTGTGGCTGTGCCTGCTCAGGGGTCCCCGGGCCGCTTTGCACCCCCATGCCCAGAGGAAGCAGGACTGTTGTGGCATTGCCTATGCGGGTGCCAGTGTGCGAGGTGGGACAAACGCCTCCGCGTCAGGCAGAGGCTGGGCCCTGGCCAGCCTCACACCCTGGCCTGGCTTCTTTCCCTCCCTCTGCTTCTTTCCCCGTTCCTTTAATTGTTTCTCCTGGGAGCACTTCCTGAACAAATGCTTTGCACACAATTCTGGTCTCAATATTTGCTTTCAGGAACTGGACCAAGAAGCCAGCCATCCCAGGTGAGCCATGCTGCTGCTACAGCCTAAAGATGGGATATACATCAGCACTGGCCAGGAAGAAACCTCCAGAAATCTACTGGGAGGACCTCTGGCCTCGAAACCTTCCCTGCAAAAGCACTTCTGCTCCGATGCAGGCAGGAGAGGAGTGTGGAGGTACGTGGGGGCGCTTGCAGCTTTGCCCTTGACAGAAGGAAAGAAGTAAACCTAAAACCCAGAGATGCTGCGGAAATAACCACTGCAGCCACTTATGCTGGCCAGGAGCAGTCCCCGGGGCTGCTGGTCGCAGTTTCATTCTTCCTGGCCGCTGTGGAATGGTGCTTGGTCTCCGTTTTAAGTTTTTATTCAGTCCAAGAGGGTTTGCAAAACAAAGACATTTTGCCGATCCAAACTGGCTGTGAAAATCCATTGTGCTCTGAAGTACTGGCCACCCACCTGGTTATAATTACAATTTTCTCACGTTGCATCTCTCCAGAGAAAGAAAACAGTGCCTCACTCTGGCAGACACACCGGGACGGTACAAACTCGCACAAACTTGCACGGCCTTTCTTGTTGGCTCTGCTCACGTGCAGCCACAGTTCTGGAAGTTACAACACGAAGAACAGGCACTTACAGATAAACAGAAGGCAAAAAGATTCATCCTCATCAGACCTGTGCTGCAAGAAGTGCCAAGGGTTATTCATCAGCTGAAGAGCAGGTACCAGAAAAAAACCCAGAACTACAGGAGGAATGAAAAGTTTACCGACGAGTAGATACAAAAGACCATGTATATTTGTTACTTTTTCTGTAATTACTTTAAAAGAACACTGACTATTGCAAGGAAAAATAACAATTATTTACTATAGGTTTATGAGTGTAAAAGGCTAGGTGTGGTGGCACATGACTGTACTCCCAGCACTTTGGGAGGCTGAGGCAGGAAGATCACAAATTTGATCCTTGGGTGACTTAGTGACAGAGTGAGACCTACGATAAACCTAAAATGAAATAAAATGACTAGAGATGCAGCTCAGTGGGAAGGCCTCGGTTCGGCCCCCAGTACAAAAAAGTGTAAAGGTAAAATACCCGACGTAACGGCACAAAGATGGAGTAGGTGGAATTACTCTTTTGTAAGTTATAAATATAGTAATTGGTATAAACTGATCTAAGCAGAATGTGATACATGAAGGGTGAATCTTATAATCACCTAAAGCTAGACTTTCAATGTCATATAAAAAGTTGGAGCTAAAAAAACTAATAGAGGAAATAGAATAGGCTACTAAAAATATTCAATTAATTGAAGGCAGCAAAGGAAAAATAAAGAACAAGAAACAGGTGGGAGAAGCAGAAAATAAATAGTGGGATGGGCAGATTAATTCAAGCATATCAGTCATTACATTAGCTATAAATGGATTTGACATTTCAGTTAAAGGAGAGAGATTATCAAACTGGATAAAAATAACCCAAATCTACTTTATCTTAAGAGACTTACTTTAAATATAGAGAGGAAGATTAAATGAAAGTAAAAGGAGAGGGAAATAAATATATACATAATGCAGCTGAAATGTACAGATAGTGAGAACAAATACAGAAAGCACAGGAACAAATATGAAAGCTGGTATGGTTATATTAAGATCCAATAAAGCAAGTTTAAGATTAGGGGTACTATAGATAGAAGGAGAAAAATTCATACAGATAAAAGGGCCAAGTCACCAAGAAGGCCAAACAATTCTTTCTTTTTCTTTTCTTTCCTTTCCTTTTCTCTTTTCTTTTCGAGACAGAGTCTCCCTATGCAGTTCAGGCTGGCCTTGAGCTCACTTTGTAGCCCAGGCTGGTCTTGAACTTGCAATGATCCTCCTGCCTCGGCCTCCCTAGTGCTGGGACCACAGGCGTGAGCCACCGTGCCCAGCTTTTTTTTTTTTTTTTGTCTATGGACCAAACAGTTCTAAATGTGTACACTTATAGCTGTATTAGTATTCCAGGGTGGCTATGACAACGTGCTACAGACTGGGTGGCTTCATCAATGAAAATTAATTTTCTCATAGTTTTGAAGTTTGGAGCTTTGAGACAATGAAGTTAGCAGGGCTGTTCTTTCCAAATTGATCTTCTCCCTGTGACTTCACATTATCTTCCCTCTGTTGGTTTCTGTGTCAAGATTTCCTGTTCTAAGGAGAGCAGTAGTACTGTACTAAACCTCACCCTATGACCTCATTTTTACCTAATTACCAGTGTCAAGAATCTATCTTCAGTACGATCATGCCCCAAAGTGCTTGGGGTTAGGACCGCAAAATAAAACTTTTTTTTTTTTTTTTTACTGGTACCGGGGATCAAACTCATGACTGCCTGCTTGCAAGGCAGGCGCCTATGCTGCTGAGCTAAATCCCCAGCCCCTAAGATAAAACTTTTGTGGGAGGCTATGATTCAGTCCATAGCAGAGGAAAGGTGCTGGGGATGCAACTCAGGATAAAACACAGGCCTCACACGCACAAGGCCCAGGGCTCCATTCCTAGCACTACAAAAAATGAAACCAAAACTTCACTGAATATATGAGCCAAAAACTAACAGAACTAAACAGATAACTAGGCAAACCTACAGATAGAGCAAGAAAGGAAGAACCAGTAAGGATACATAGAAGACTTGGTAACTATCCTGACCCTGGTCACACTTAGGAAACACTAGGTCCAATAATTGCAGAATGCACTTTTCAAAGACACACGGGACATTTGCCATGGGAGACTGTGTGCTGGACTATAAATAAATCAATATGTATTATAAAGCTGACACCTAATAGGTTATGTTCTCTGACCACCATGAAGTTATATTTAGTAACGTAAAGAAATCCATGTATTCGGAAAGCCCCACATGAGGCCTGTGATAGGGTCCCATGTGTCTGAAAGTTAGACAGCATACAAGCCAACTCACAGCCCAAAGAAGATTTAAATATATTGCACTACCCGGATGTGGTAGTGTACCCCTGCAATCTGAGCACCCTGGAGGCAGAGGCAGGAGGATCACCAAGGAGTCTGCGGACAGCCTGGACTACACAGTGAGTTCAAGATCAGCCTGGACTACATGCTGAGACTCTGTCGAAAACACCAAAAAGAAAGAATGAATGAATAAAAATATCTTGCACTAAAAGATAATGATAACATAAGAAAATATGGGATGCAGGTAAAGCTAATTTACAGGGAAACTTATAGTCTTCATTGCTTATATTCTAAAAGAAAAAGTCTCAGTGGTCCAATTTTTCACCTTAAATAGCTAGAAAAAGAACAATTTAAATTCAGAGTGACCAGAAAAAGAGAAATAATAAAAAGAGGAGCAGACATAGAAAACCAACAAAAACAAAGAAAATAAAAATTTAGACTTTTGAAAATATTAATGAAATTAGTAACCCTGCTGGGTGTATTCATGCATGCCTGTAATCCCAGCACTCAGGAGGCCAAAACAGGGGGATCATGAATTTGAGGCCAGTCTGGGCTAATAGATTTTGGTTCAAAAATCCAAATAATAGCTGGCATGGCGATGCATGCCTGTAATCCCAGCATTTGGGAATCTGAGGCAAGAGGATCACTGCAAATTCAAAACCAGACTGGGCTAGAAAATGACTCAAGGCCAGCCTGAAGTACATAGGAGACCCTGTCTAAAAAAGACACACACACACACACACACACACACACACACACACACACATGCCCCAGCATGTGGCCCTTCTGACCTGGGTGTCCCCGTCACACAGAAGGTTCCAAGCTGTAGTCAGGTAGGTGTCCACGTCAGCTTGTCCCCTCCTCAAAGTCCCTTAACTATCACTTACGCTCCTCCTGCAGATCTAACCAAAACATCTTGTAAAGCTAAGTTCTTTCCTACACTATTATGGAGGAAGAGGATTAAGGACGAAGAGGATTTGCAGGAGAGAAGAGGAGTGTTTAAATTTGGATGTTGTGGATAAAAGTATGCCTCGCATTGCATCTGAATCAGACGTGAGGCAGAGGCTCTTCTTTATTCTAAAAACCAGCAGCTGCTGAGAGGAGCAGATTGAACCACTTCCTCCCTGCTCAGAAATTCTCAGAGTAAATACAGAGAGAGACCGAGAGAGAGAGAGAGAGAGAGAGAGAGAGAGAGAGAGAGAGAGAGAGACAGAGAGAGAGAGAGACAGAGAGAGACAGAGACAGAGAGAGACAGAGACAGAGAGAGACAGAGAGACAGGACAAAGAAAAGGAGGGAAAGAAAAATAGTTCATGATGTTATTTGCTACTTCAGAAGACAGATACAGGGGTGACTGGAAAATAGGTGTGTGTAAATTTTAAAAACGTACTACAGTAAGACACATTGTCATGAGAGCCCTCCAGTCTTCCTTCTCTCCTCTAACACACTCACCCCGTGGTTCTTGCCAGTTTCCGAACAGCTCTGAAGTCCTCTTTGCTGAGTGTCTTTGCAGTGAGTGCTGCTGCCGAGTGCCACGCGATAGAAAGGCCCACGTTCACACGCGACAGTCCGTCCTTGCCTACCGCACTGGCCAGATCTGCTATGGTATGACTCTGGCCCTTCCCCAAAGTCAAAATAACCACAAAAGGGAAATGGTTTTAGTCCAGCCGGCACATTGAGCACAACTTCAGACACTGGTGAGAGAGGACTTTCAGAGCTGCTTCGGAGAGTGCAGAATGAGGGGATAAGATGAGGGAGGGGAGTATTTTGAGGAGATGAACAGCAATGTGTCTTGTACGGTAATAAAGTCTTAAAATGTAAGCACACCCGATATTGGTTGAGCACGATGCGCGTATGTCTTTTTTTTTTTTTTTCCCCCTTTTTATCAGTACCAGGGATCGAACTTACGACCGCCTGCTTGCAAGGCAGGTGCTTATGCCACTGAGCTAAATCCCCAGCCCCCCCCCTTTTTTGATGCGCGTATGTCTTATGTCACCCAGTTTCGCGTGAGAATGCCCGTTCCAGGCGTGCAGGCGGCTCAGAGTAGGAAGTTGAGGGTGCCATTGCAGATGGGCGCTGCGGCGTGCACGAAGCCCCCTGCATCCGCATGGTCCAGGCTGGACACTCCCAGCCTGTGGAGTGGGGGGACTATGAAGGAGGAAGTTGCGTCCGGGATGCAGAACAGGGAAGAGTTAAACTCAGTGCTCCTGGGAACTTGCTTCAACTCAGTCAGCTAATCAGAGCTCTTTGCTGGATTTCCTTATCGGCATAAAGAAAGGCCGCACGATCTGCCAGCTGCACCGTTTTCACAGCCCGGTCAAACACTTAGGCTCTGTTCAGGGCCCTTGTCTTAGCTGAGTCCTTTTAAATAAGTTGGGGAGGGGAGAACAATTTGTATTATATCTATATTTTTTTCTACCCAAGTGAGAGTTATATTTTCTAACCCTACAATCTGCCGTGTTGGTGACGGTGACAGGGAACCCACATAATGGTAATCAGTGATCCCAGGGAAAGCAGATCTCAGGGGGGCTCGGGGAGGCTTCTGGGGCTGGGATTCTGGAAGTAACACCCCGCAGCAGCCCTCCGTGGTGATTTCAGGAAAGACAAGGCAGAGGGTGCATCCGGCTGCAGTGACCTCTGTGGGACACACGCTGGGGATGCAGGAGGGACAGGCAAGCGCCAGGCCACGCAGCGCAGGGTCCAGGGGGACAGAGGTGCTGAGAGCCCCTAGGATGAGGCAGGGGAGGACACGGCAGAGATGGAAATGGATTCCCTCCAGTTCTTCTCCCTTCCCCTGCGCTCCCCACGTCTGGGACCCGTCCTGGGCCTCTGTCATCCAGCTCTTTCCTTCGTGGACTGGCTGATTCTTGCTCATCCACAACATCTCAACCCCAAATCTCTCCTCTGGCCTTGCAGGGGAGATCAGATCCCAATTCACACTGTGCTGTTCCCTCCCGCACAAGTCCCGGATGTGTGAGTGAGCTACTATGGGGAGCTGTGAAAGCAGGGCCAGCCCTGAGAACATGGAGAGCCCCAGGCGAGCCACAGGAACAAGCTGTCCCAGCTCGGGGAAACACAAGGTGCCCAGGCCAGCCAGGCCAACCAGTCGCCAGGCGGAGGGGTTGAAGTAGTCAGCAACCTCCAGGTGTATAAATACAGGGCTAATGTTGGAACTTAGGACTCTGGGAAGCCAAGCTAGCACCTCCCCTCCCTGGTAAGTGGAGGCAGGGTGGCAGACTGCAGCCCTTCCAGGGGGAGAACCAGCAGTGTCTCCTGAGATCCGTGCCATGTTGGAACTGAGGACACTGTGAAAACCAATGACCGGGGCTGGGGATTTAGCTCAGTGGCATAAGCACCTGCCTTGCAAGCAGGCAGTCGTGAGTTCAATTCCTGGTACCCATAAAAAGGAAAAAGACCAAAAAAAGAAATGACCATCCTCCCTCCCTGCTTAGCAATAGTGAACCTACTGCTAGTGGCCTAGAGTCAAATATCCCACTTCCCCTATCCTCCTTCTCTCCCCCGCCCATTAGCAAATGGGAACCAGAAATCTGAGCGTCTCCTGGTAGGTTGACCATAGCAAATAAGGGGGACTTCCTTCTACCGTTTCTTTGAAGGCAAATATTTTTATTACTGTTTTGCTCTTTTCTGATTAATGGTAATGCTCTATTCAATATTCTGTTTTGATAAGTTCTATAGTGTTCTATATTTCACTCATTTTGATATACGTGATTGAAAGAACAACTATTATAAAGATAACAAAATATACTGTGATACCTATTACTGTTATCCCGGTAACCCGCTGTGAAGTTCTGTACCAATATCACTGTACGATCTTAGTTGGCTTTATTCTGACTTGTTCTGTTGTATACTTTCAAAATAAAATTTAAAAATAAATAAATAAATAAATACAGGGCTGCAGCTGCTGGGCAGGTCCTTTCCTCCCCCAGGAGGGCTCCGCCTGACTCCAGCTTTCTGTACTTTGTCTATTTCTTTACCTTCTCACCACCCTTCATGGTCCTCACCCGGGGACATCTGAGACCCGAGGGGGCCACGGCAAACCAGTCTGTGTCATTTACAGAGCAGAGTGCATACCAACCCAGTGCTCAGTAAGGACCCGAGGCAGGAGTGAGGGCACGCGAGGAGGCGTCCACACACCCCTGGGCCGGGTGTTCTTCCCTGGACTTCGAAAAGTTCCCTTTTACCATCTCAGTTTCCCTGATGAGCCTGCCACATGTGCCCCATGGCCCTGTCCCCCTTGGAGGCCCGGGCCAGCTCGGTGTGCAGGCAGCCCCAGGGCACAGAGGCAGGTGTTTTCTCAGAGTCTGGTTGTGAATGGGAGGAGACAGTTATGGTGGTGCCTCTCGGAGGTTTGGGACCAAAGCAGTTCTTTTTCAGTTTCTAAAGTGACTGCAAGTGTGTTTCGGGTTAGGAAGGCGAGGTGGAGGGAGTGGGAAGCTTTGTCCCAAGATGGGGAGAGGTGGTGCCACTACCCAGCACCGGGGGTCAGCATGGGGCTTTTGCTGCCCGGGTTGGCAGAGGCCCCAAGCTAATGGGCCGCCCCGCATGTGGTGCCAGGATACTCTGAGGGATGTACCTTGGGGGGAGCAGTTTTGAGTCACCCACCTGTGGCTGCTTGGAAGAGGAGCAGAGGATGGAGACCTGTTCTCTTCCTTCAAGTACTGAGGATCTGCGTGGGGTGCTGTACCATGAGCTATTAACGGTCTTGCTAAACCACTAAGTTGTGCAGCGTGGCCTCAAACTTAAACCCTCCTGCCTCAGTCTCTTGGGTGCTGGGTGTGCATTACCACGGCTGGCTGGGGAGAGAGCTTTTAGGGGTCCCAAGGTGGAGCTGAATGCACTGAGGTTTCTTCTCCCCCTTGGTAGCGTGTTGCTGGGCGTAGGGTGGCACCGAGGTGCTCTGCTAACAGTTCCGTCCTCCCTGTGGCTGCAGGTCTCAGCAGTCCCTAGTCCCAGTCTGGCGTCCCTCCCTGGCTGGGCCTCCATCAGTCACCCCAGAGAGCTCTTGCCGCCTCTCCTATGATCCTGCGGTCTGAGGTGCGTCTCGACAGCTGTTACTAGCACTGCTGTAGGTCTGCGCATCCCAGCTGCTCTGAGACAGTGGACACGGGAGAGGCCAGCCGGTATCTTCAGAGGACATGGATGGCTTGACGCTCAGGTGACAAGCAAAGGACACTGACCCTGATCCCGAGGAAGCTTCACCGGCTGGATGTGGAATTCTCACAAAAGGGAAAGGGGTATGTCCTTCACCATAATGAACATTTAAATTCATCTTTAAACAATCACTGTATGTTTCGATCACATCCCCTAAATCTGTTCCAGATCCACAATCCCTAATAATGCCATACTAACAATGACCTGCCTCCTGCCACAGGATCCTTTGGGGATGAACCACGGCAGGCAGTTACTACACTGAGCCTGCGATGCCCTTGAAGCTTGGAGGACACAGAGTGGGTGACAGTGTGGAGCGTAGTGAACCCACGTAGTGGACTTTCTCCTCCTGGAGCCCTTCCCCCACCTGTGTCTGCCTGGCCAGGCCACACACACTGCCCCCGAGGTCCTGCACTTTGTCTCACTTGCTGACACATGGATTACACAAGCAGTGATCTAGGCTATTTCTTAATCTTGAATTTTTTTTCTGAAAGTGGAATGTACTGTTTTAGTCACTGATTCACAGGGTTAAAAGCTCCTGTTTGTCCTTATGATTCATTTGATTAGCTCTGGGGTGATGTCTTGATTCACGACGCACGACGACTCACTCAGCATCTGAAATGAATTAAATGGGACTTTTTCTGGGTGACAGTAAAATGAAAGATCTTAAACAACTGGAAGGGTCCCCGTAGGCTTAGGGGACTTCTAGCACCTTCACGACCCCGGTCAGATCATTGAGATTCAGCCCCGCTCGGGAAATTGCAACACGCCGCCACATCAGTGCTCCACTTTCTCCCGGGGCTGCCTTAAAGGTCACAGCTATATAGTGTAGCCATTAAACACCACTGAACACATGGGGAGACTGAGGCAGGAAGATACCGTGTCACACCAGGACTCAGACATCCTGGTTTGTTCCAGGAAGTTTTCCACATAATCTCAGAGAACACCCAGGGGTTTTTAATGGAGGGTGATTTTCCACCTAGAGGGGTGCTGGGCAGTGTCTGTTTGGGTCACCACAGCCAGGGAGGGGCAGCTGGCATCTGGGGTCGGAAAGAGGGCAGCGAGGCAGCTGGGTACCCCTGAGTACCTAGTCAGCCTCAGCCAAGAGAGCTGAGACTGGCACATCCTCGATGATCCCAGCTGACTCAAGTCCCAAGTGACCTGAGGGCTGTCACTAACTGACTTCATGAAAAGGCCTCCAGCTATGGTGAAAACATAAAAAATCATGTCTCCTTCAGGTTTATAAAGAGTACATTTCTTGCCGAGATCTTGGCTTCTAAATCCTATTCTCCACTGAAAGAAACAGGGCCTCTGAGCTGGACGGGGACAGAGAAGGTCAGAGACAGAGGAGCCTGATGCCAAGGACCCAGGAGCCAACACGAAGCCATATCTGGCCCAACAGAGGACAATCTGAGCAGCAGGAGGGGCCACAAGCAGGTATCACGCTGAGGGGCGAAGCCAGACTGCATGCATGCTAGGCCAGCGATCAGCCACTGAGCTACATCCAGTCTAGCAGCAAACTGTCAAGTCCATGGTGAAAGAGGAGCAGAGAATCCAGAGCTGCCTCAGAATCATGTGGCTTCTAGAAGCTTCCTGCGGTATTTTTTTTTTTTTTTTTTTTTTTTTTAGTGGTACTGGGGGATTGACCTTGGCCTTCACACTGAGCCTGCGTCATCCCCCAAGCTCTTGTTTTATTTTTTATTGAGAGACAGGGTCTCACTAAGTCACTGAGTTACCCAGGCTGGGCTCAAACCAGTGATCTTCTCCCGACTCAGCCCCATTTTTCTTGAGAGTCCTCCATGATGAAGGGAGCGGGGTTTGTGTCACCCAGCTGAGCAGCGTGTTAAGCTTCTCTGGAAAGGGACCTTGGGTGAACGTGCACAGTACCCACACTGTCACCATCGGTCTGACTGTGGCTGAGCACGGCCCTCTGGACAGGTGGAGCTCTGGTCCCTTCCCTTCACATTTCACACCCATCTGGAGACCTTGCCTACTTCACTGTCACCTGAGATAATTCAGTGGGGACAGGGGTTCCCCCCACTTGAAATCTAGGGAACCTCACAGCATGGGCTTAACGCCTCCCCATGTGTCCTCTGAGTCCCAGAGGCTCCGGCTTGGTCCACCCTGGGGCCCAGCTTCCTCCGCAGGCTCACTGTCTGCACCAGATAGGCTTAGAGGGTCAACTCAACCTCTTCTTCAATTCCCCCATATATTTGAGGCTGCTAAAGACGGAAGCCAGCGCCTCATGAGTGCCAGGCTCTTCCCAGGGCTTAGCCCCATTTCACTGTGGGCTATGAGACCATGAGGAAGGTTTTGGGGGCCTGCTAGGCCGCGCGCAGCCCCCTGCCGTCTTTCTTTCCTGCCTCCCGCCTCAGCTCCCTTCCCTCTACCTCCGTTTGTCTCAACAATGCTGGAGCCTGCTTGTCGGCTGAAGCACCTTCTCCTCTTCTGAGTCTCAATCTCTGCTGAGTCCTGCCCCTTCCAGAGTGGGAGTTTCACCTTTTCAATTAAAGCAACTTCTTAGCATGACATTTTCCCACACAGAGCCAATTTTTTAGCAGAAACTCTAGAACCAACTAGTAATTTAAAAGCATATTCCCCCACCTTGTTCCAGGCTTGATTCTTTCTCCTCAGCTCCCACCCCACACATCCTACTCGCACCTCAGGCTCAATGGGTCTGAGTGAGAGCACACCCTCCTCCTTCCAAGCCAGGCTTTTCTCCTTCCGTCACAGTTGGCATCTTTCTCCGACCAGCTGCTTTCTGGGTAGGCCCTGCCTGTCCCCTCTAGGCCAGAGTCACTTCTGACCCAGGCAACTGTATTGGAGCACACCCTCTGTATTAGTCAGCTTTCTTGTTAATGGGACAAAATATCTAACATCTCCAGCCTACAGTGAAGGCTTACTTGGCTTATGGTTTTAGTGGGCCCAGGCCATGGTTGGCTGATGCCAGGGCAGGACTGGTATGGTAGAAGGGGGTGGTGAAGGAAAGGTGGTCACCTCATGGCAGCCAGGAAGCAGAGAGAAGAAAAGAGCCAGGGACAAGAATACACTTTTCCAGGTCACATCTCAGGTGACCCAATTCTTCCAAAAGCACCTATCTCCTAACAGCACAGGCAGCTCCGAAGGCATCAGCGGATGACTGCACCCATGACCCACTCACCTTCTGAAGGCTCTCCTCTGAACATATGAAACTTTAAGGGAACATTCTAGATTTAAACTCTAAAACCTCTTCTCATGCATCCTCATGGGCGCCACAGGCATCTTCCTAAGATGCAAATCTGACACACACAGCCCTGGCACTGCTCTGTGTTCAACTCCCTGGCCTCACTGTCCCCAGGTGCAGGCGGCTCCCTGCAATGTCCAGCTGATCCTTTCTGCCATGCCTTCCCAGGGACCGTGCTTTCTAAAATCCTCTGGGCCTTTGCACTTGCAGTTTCCTCCCACCTCCCCTGTGTTCCTGCTGTCTTAGGCTTGCTCTTCATGTCTCTTGGTCTCTGTTACGTCTTCTGAAAATCTGTCCTTGACCCTTTCTGGGAGGGAGGTATTAATAGCATCTACTGTAGTCATAATAACATACATTGTGGACTCAAACATTCTGCTGTTACTTAGGAAGATGAGGGCAAGGTGAAAATATGTGAGGTTGTGGGCACCGATAATGTGCAAATGGTTCTTAGCTCCAGCGTGTGACTGATTGAGAAGTGACTCCTGCAGGTCACCCAGAGCCATCCTGACCCTTCCTAGGGGGCTGGAGAAAGAGCTCCACGGGCACAGCCATCTCTGATGACATGGAGAATTTCTGAGATAAAATCTTGGTCACATGATATCCAGGAAACTTCACATTTTGATTCAGTTCTTCGTGGGCCAAGTTTTTACACAGACTCCCAGCAATGTCAAGGCTGATCCTTAATTATAGCATCTTTAAATTAGGAAGCGGCCGTGTGGAGATGCTGATGTGAAAACTTTTCGACTGCAGTCTCAGGGAACAGGGCCATCTTTTTACTGCCTTATTTCACGGTCACATGGGAAACCAGTCTTGGTAGGCCTTAGAATGTATTTACAAAACCTGCAAAGGGGAGCACAAAGCACCAGGGGAGATGCAGGCAGGTCTCCCCCAGAGATTCTCAGCCTCATCTCTTTTTGGGGGATTCAACACAGAAGCTTTCTTTCGTAATATTTTTTTTAAATTACAGAGAAACTGATCCTTTGCAAACAGGAAGGGGACCAAGAGGTGGGAGGTGTAAAAAGACTTAAGCTCTGATATATTCATGTCGCAACCTCCCTGATGAATGTACTATAAACATGGACTAGTAAACAGAAAACCATTTTAAAATAACTTTTGCACAAATCTTTTAGACCACCAATTATATATTCACAGCAAAATGAAGAACTAGGTACAGAGAGCTCCCACACCCCAGGGCTCCACATGTGCATAGTCCCCCTTAGCAACACCCCACCAGAACAACACCCCACCAGAGCAACACCCCACCAGAGCAACACCCACCAGAACAACACCCCACCAGAATAACACCCCACCAGAGCAACACCCCACCAGAGCAACACTCCACCAGAACAACACCCCACCAGAATAACACCCCACCAGAGCAACACCTCACCAGAGCAACACCCCACCAAAGCAGTGCGTTTGTCACGCTCAGTGAACCCACAGGACCCACCACAGCCCCAAGTTTGGGCTTTCCATGAAGGTTTACTCCCATGTGTTCAGTTTGCACAGTGCGTGACACTATGCCCCCATCATGACAGCGCCACACAGCACTTTCTCTGCCCTGCATGGCCGCCTGCCTTGGTGGTGGCCCCAGACTTGCTTCTTTATCTGAGAGCTGTCACACCCACCGCCCCTGCCAGAAGGGCTCTGAACCACACAAACTCACAAGAGCACAAAGGGTGCTGTGAAGTGTCCCACCGCAGCGTTGACTGTCCTCTGCCAGTGACATTTGCAACAGGGACCCTAGAGGACAGTAAGTTGGTATCTGTAGGTGCCAAACTCACCAGGGACACAAAAACGAGAGCTGGCCTTTGGGGCAGGTGGGGGTGGGGGAGCAGCAGATGTGCAGGGAAGCGAGGGGAGAGACCTCCGTCCTGAGAGGTGGAAACTGCGAGTGCCCGTAAGGAAGAGAGACCAAGCGGGCGTGGGAGCTCATAGCTGCAATCCCAGCATTCTAAATCTGTGGGCCTAGATCCTAAATTTGGGGCCAGTCCAGGCAATTTTATAAGACCCTGTCTCACAAAATGAAACGGGCTGAGGACATGGTTCAGTGGTACAACACTTCCCTACTGTGTGAGGCCCTGGGCTCCGTGGAGAGGGGCTGGGAGGGATGAGGAGAACAAGGAGACCCCGCCTTAGCTGCCACCATCTCCACCCTTAGCCCAGGACTGTGGGCACTGGCCCTGGCCTGGCACGCAGATCCCCGTTTCTTAACCTGGAGGAAGAGACTCTGCCCACATTGGCATGCTCCCTGTGAGTCACCCAGCAGCCAGCACTCCGACTTCTGGGCAGAGAGGGCTGCTGTTTCATGTTGGTTCTGGGAAATGATTGTCTTTTGGTGGGTGGCATTTGGTGCCTTTCCCCCAGAACGATGGGACTGTCGTGTCATTCAGGATAATGAAGTTGCTAAGTATGTCTCTTTGTTCAGACACCCAGCATCCCCCCCCGCCCCGCCCAGTCATGAAGTCAACACTGTTGTAGGTGTGACACTTAAGTGACTGGGTTTTATTTTTGTCACCAAGGTACAAGCAGTACTGTCTCCTTTCTGAATCTGCCCAGGGTAGTGACGCATCCCAGGAGACCACTGGGGAGCAGTGGACAGCTCAGGCTATAGCTCTCACGCAGGGTCCCTGTTGGTGAGCAACAGGGGGTGGGGGCAACTTTTCTCCACCAACCTGTTGTTCTAGTAGGCACTCAATGGACACAGGTTGGAAGCAGGAACAGAGTGTCCCTAGGTGTATGACACCCCCCACTGCAATGGGAGAGGAAAAGAGTAGGTGAGGATACAGGTGCCAGGTGTTCCCACTTCGGGGGGCATCTCTGAGAGCATCTGCGTGAGGCTGGTTGTGAAACACATCTGGACAGAGCTAGAGACCCTGCTGCCGTCCCTGCTTCCCAGGTGCACTGAGCTCCAGCCTAGTCTTCTCACCTCCTTCACAGTGGCAGGGGACACAAGCATGTCCCTGTCCCACCTCTGCAGTGGGCATGTCCTGAGTCTGACTTGGAGGCACACATGTCATGGGCTCTGGGAGGTCTACAGGCACCTGCTAGGCTGGGCAGAGCTGGCACTTCCCTCCAGCTGTGGGTCCCCCATTTGTTCCCTTCACTGCTGACTGCCCAGGAGCCACAGGACGAGGACAGGAAGCCCCAGAGGGCTCTGTCACCAGCCGCAAGGGCGAGGGCTGCCCTGCCCAGGGTCCTCTAGGATCTGTGCTTCTCTGAAGGTCCATAGGGCCATTTCCCTGGGTCCGACAGCCAGCCTGGCTTTGGGAGCCCAGGGAGACATCTCTTCTTTGAGGGTCTACAGTTGTCTCGGGCACTGACTGCTCTGTGATGTGGAGTTTAAGGTTGTCTTAAGATCTTCTCAAGTATACGTTTGCTTTTTCTGTTTGAAATTTGGGAGAAGTCTTTATCTTTACACCAAGTTCAAGAGTTTCACCTTAGGGCGAGGTTGCCCTCTCTTGGTAATGGTACAAAAGGACCCAGCCTGGTTTTAAGGCTGTCCACTCCTTCATTCAGCAAGTATTCACCGAGTACTTTCTGTGTCCTCAGTACTGGTTTAAGTTCTGGGGACTTAGTGAAGAAAACAGGCAACACTTTGGCCTTGTGGATTTTACAGTTGTGTGTATATTTTAGTTGACTGGCTTTCAGTCCCTATGACAAAAACCTGAGCTAGTTTCCTTATAAAGAAAAAGGTTTGTTTTGGCTCACAGTTTCAGTTCATGGTTCACAGACTCCTTTGCTTTGGGCCTTCATATGAGGTAGCACCTCATGGCAGAGAGAGAAAAGAGACAGGACCCGTCATCCCCCACAAGGCTGCACCCCAGTAACCTGGAGACCTCTTCCAGGCCCCACCTCTTAGACATCACACCTCCCACTAGCGGCACCCTGGGGCTAAGCCTTTAACACCCCACGGACCTTTGCTGGACACTTAAGATCCCAACCACAGGGCTGGGGTGTAGCTGAGGGGTTGAGCACTTGCCTACTTGGGTGAAGCCTGGGTTTGAGCCCCAGCACTGTAGGAAAAAAGGAAAAGGGGGTGGGGGGAAGAGAGGCAGACTGAACCTATAGCAGCACATGTATGTGCATTGTATGTGTGCATGTGTGTGTACACACAAGCACATGTATTTGTGTGTGTAAAGGGGCAGAGAGAATTTTTTTTCCTGTACTGGGGATTGCACCTAGGGCTTTTACACAGAGCTATATTCCTGACTCTTTTTATTTTTATTTTTTACTAAGTTGTTCAGGCTGGGCTGGAGCTTGTGATCCCCTCCCCTTGGGCCCCGCTGGGATCACAAGTATGCGCCACCATGCCCCAAAACAAGTTTTGATGACCGATTCTGGCCTCCTCGGTTTGTTTTAATAGAAACTCAAGGTTTGTTCCCCTACCTCCCACTTTACCTCTACACTCAGCCTAAAAGCCCGCCACGCCCCTGCTTCCCACCAACCTCTTCCCTGCCTCCTGGTCGGTAACCCAGCTGCCCTTGTGCAAGGCCAGGAGGCCTCCAGGATCGGCCCAGTGCTATCTGCACCTGAGGCTCCCTCTTCTACGTCAGTGCCCCAGACGCCCACCGACTCAGGTCCACTTCCTCCCTCCTGTTTGGTTTCCTTTGATACTCATGTGTGAACCTGACAGGAGCAAGTGGGTTTGGTGAAAACGGCCTTTCTTTGCAGTATATGTGTTCAAAATGGAGGAGAGAGAAAGAGCAGAGGCAGGCAGGTGACAGCTGAAACAGTGCCATTTGCTGAGACAGACAGACAGAGGAGGGCCCCAGGCTGCCTCTTTCACCTCCTGCCTCTCCCGGCACGGTGGGTGGGTGGGGCCCTGTCTCAGTGCGACAAGTGCAGCTCTGATGTCTGGAGCCCTGTGTTTTCATTCATGACCTATAAGACCAGCGTCTGTGTCACCTGGTACTGCATCCAAGAAACAGCCATCTGCCCCCTTTTTGGAAGAAAAACTGGTTGAGCCAGATTTTTGATAGGTGATACAGCACAGTGCTGGAATTTGCAGGTAATTCAAGGAATTTTCACGGGTACCTCCCCCTCACCATCTGGGATAAAGTCTTCCTCAGAGATGTAAGAATCTTCTCTCCAGATAAAATGTGACCCGTGTACCAGATTGTTAGCCATGGTGTCACCCATGATGTGTGGGCTGTGTGGGAGACCGAAGGCTCCTGAGTGGCTACGGCAGACAGACACTGTGTGCACAGCATTATCCACAGTCCATGACAATCTACCACAAGTTTGGGACAGACGACAGACAGACAAGGGGGGGCCATCAAATCTGCCTCTAAGGAACACGAAATAGAAAACTAAAGAATAAGACAACTCGCTAGGGAGCTGGGACTTTCAAGTCCTGCGCTGCCATTTCTGTGAGGCCCACAGGCTTCCCAGACTTGTTCATATGCGCAGATTCACACATGCAGGGACATCCAGCCAGCAACCCGGCTGCGCCAAGCCCGGTTGGGCACACAGTAACCTCTGAGGCTGCCCAGCTGGATGCCCCAGGCCAACAATGAGTTAGGTCCGGGAAGACGGCAGAAGTGGCATGGCCTGCGCTGCACTGAACACAGTGGGCACCTGGATCACAATGGGAAAAGTTCCCAGAGCTACACACACCTAAATGCAGGCCAGACACAGTAAAAGGTGGCTGAAGCATGCAGGGGCGCGCCCACGGGGCCCTAGCTGCTGCTGGCCCAGCCCAGGACGCAGCCTCTGTGGATGAAGTGGGGCAGGAGGAACCCTGATTTACACACACTGCGCACCAGGCCACTCGGGGTTGAAAGGTGGTGTTTTCTTCCAATAATAAATTAACCTTAGCTCACTCTAACTTTATAACTCTAATTTTTCTACCAGTAAAAAATATTTGCTTTCATGTCCTCATTTTATAAGCTTCTAATTTTTTTCCACTTTTAAAACTTTCTCGGTTAAAAACTAGGACACACTCACACACGTACAGGCCTGCGCAAAGTGGAGGGGGAGGAGGACTGCACTCCAAGGGCAGGAGCTCGCTCGGCTCGCGTGCAGACAGCGCCCCCCTCTGGAGATGTCCTGCAGGACCAGCGCAGGCGCTTCTCCGAACTGCGAGGCTCTTTGCAGAAAGAGGTGCTGGGCCAATTTGCTTGGTTTCTTTTTTTCCATTGCAGGCTGCTTATCAGCAGATAATGCACCACGCACATTCCTCCTTTTTAATTTTTTTGACATAGTATCTCACTCTGTAGTTCAGATTGGCCTTGAATTTATGATGATCCTCCTGCCTCAGCTTTCCGAATGCTGGGATTATAGGCATGTGTCACCACATCTGGCCTATTCCTCTTTATTAATGAAAACATTTTGGTGTTGAAGTGTCTATGCTTTCAAATTTAAAGGAGCTCTTTAGCTGGCGTGGTGGCACATGCTTATAACGCCAGCACTTGGGAGGCTGAGGCAGGAGGATCACAAATTCAAGCCCTTTCTAGCCATTTTTGTGACTTAGTGAGGCTTTGTTTCAAAATTTAAAGTAATAATAATGGCCTGGGGATGTACCTAAGTGCGAAGGTCTTGTTCGATTCCCAGGATCACACACACTAATTTTAGATGGAGATCAGGACTAGCAAAAAGTTGACACAAAGTGACAACAGTGACACGCAGGGCTGGGGCTACATTGATGAAGTAGTCAAGGAGGCCTCTGGGGAGAGGGTCCGAGAAGTGACAAGGACACAGACTGGAAGATATGGGCAGCACACCCAGGGAGAGTCAGGGATGCTGAGGCAATGGAGGGTGCTGTTTCAGTTTGGTGGAGGAGGCTAAGAACGAGGGCAGCAGCCAGGCCACGCTAGGCCGCAGACCCCGCTTAGAAGCCTCTGGAAGCCGGTCCCCCAGGGACCCCAGTCTCTGGAGGTTCCCACCTCCTCCCACCCTGGCCTAGGTAACCAGTAGGACCCTGCAGAAAGGACCGAGTGTGACTTTCAACCCTGGGTCATAGAAGTGCTTGACCCCCTCTTGCTGTCCTGGGGAAGCAACTGCTGTGTGGCCAGGACACTGCCAGCTGGGGAGAGTCCCCTCTGCAGCGGCAGCCGAATGCGTGAGACTCTGTGGAGGCAGAGCCTCCAGCCCCGGCTCAGCCTTCTCCACCCAATGTCGTGACTGAAACACTGTAGGGGACCCCTCACCAGAACTTTCCAGCAAGCATTGCTAAAGCCCTGGCCCAGGCTGTGTGAGGTGGCAGATGCTTCTTGTTCTGAGCCAGAGTCTTGGGGTGATTTGCTACTCTCTGCCCACGGCCGGTGTGGGTCTGGATGGGGGGGCCCATGCTTGAGCAGCTGGGTGTTCAGACCACCGGCCCAAACAGCAGTAATGACAGAGAGGAACTGAAAGAGGTATCAGTGAGAGGAGCCCAGATGGAGGAGGCAGGGGCAGAGAGCACCCCAGGAGCACCCAGTCTGTTGTGTGGAGGCGGATAGCAAAGTCCTGCACTCCAGCTCGGCTGTGGGCTTTGGTTCCTGGGGTTCACAAGTTCCTGCATCCTCTTCACTGTGAATGCCAGTGACTCCGGGTGACGTGGATGAGTTCTCTCCCTCTCTCCACCCGGAGCAGCTCCAGGTCCAGGCAGGGCTGCTGTTCTGCCTCCTGCTCCACAGCGCTGTGTAGTGATGGTCCCTCCGCCTGTGTCACCCTCTTCCAGGCAGATGGCCAGGGCTTGTGGCTATGCCTGCTGGTGGGCCCAGGCGGATGTTCCAGGCATTTTAATGGAATTTAGTGACAAGTGCCAGCATCTCAGCTCACTCTAACAACTCTCTGGAAGTCAGAAACAGCAATTTCTTTCTTGTCATCTTCCTTTTTAGCATTGAGTACAAAACATATTAAGTGTAAAACTACATAAAAAAGACACAATACAATACTAACAGGGAACACTCCCTTCCCTCCCCAGCCTTTGATTATGTAGATGGCCTTCAATCTTTCTCTAATACAAAGAGCCCTTTATATGGCATGTTTGGCCTCATCCAAGGACAGTTGAGCCGGATCTCCAAAGGATGGATTGTTGGAAGTTTATCAGCACATTTGACATGTCAATAGTTCTTCCAAATGGCCTTCCAATGACTATACCAATATATAATTCTTGGAATATACAGGAGCATTTTTTTCCTTCTGTTGATGTTAGATATTATCAAGTTTTAAATGTGCATTTCTCTGACATAAATGTCATTTCTGGACTGCTGGCCATTTGAATTCCTCCTGTGAATTACCTGTTCTTATACTGAGCAACAGGTAATTGCTCAGTTCCATATTAAAATAGAAAGCCTTACCTTATGTCTGAAGAGACTGTATTTTAGGGCAATTATGCTTGTTACACACACTGTAATTTGTCCTTTGTCTTTGTTGGACCCTCAGAACTCAATTTTTGTGAGGCCAAGTCTGTTTTTCCTTTAGGGATTCTAGATTTTGTTTAGAAAACTTTTCTGTCCTCTAAGAGCATAAAAACTTTTATCATATTTCCAAGAACCTCAATAATCCTGTTTAATAGCAAATCAGCAGCACGGCCCATTCCCCACGCCTGTCCAGCCCGGTCCACAGCCAGTGTTGTAAAGTCTTTGTTATCAACGAGCAACGTGTGTCTGGTTGTCATTTAAATTAGCACATCTCTAATTAGGAATGAGACTCATCTTTTCATATGGTTATTAGCTATTTGTATTTTTTGCTCTTGCTCTGGTCTTATCCTTGCCCTGGTTTTTCCTCTGACCTAGTTGGGCTTATCTTATTGATAGAAGGCTTGCTATGTAGGAAGGAAATGAGCCCCTGTCCTCACCTGTGTCGTAAATCATTTCCCCCAGGTGCTTATCTCTGCTGCCTGCTCCCACACCTGCTGCCTGCTGCCTGGTGCAGCAGATGGGAGAGGAGCAGGTCCTCACACACCCCAGCAGTCCCAGGGCCGGGCTGCCACCTGGGCCCAACTGTTCCTGAGGACAGCTCCTCCCTTCCCAAGTCCTCTTCCAAACACACTGAAGCGTGGACTTTTCATCTTATTTGCCACTCACTTTCCAGAGCCCTTTATTTCTCTTCATTTCTGAAAGTGATGACATCCCTTTGATCGCTCAACTGTAGATTTTCAAAATACATCCTTTCTTGGTCATGTTTAGAGATTTGGGAGATGCAGAAGAGGAACAAATGCTCAGCTGCTGTTTTGAGCCATTCTCTGTGCTGTTAATTCTAATGTAATCACATAATTGATTCCTCTTATTGTTTGTTTCTTGTGGTTTTTAAATTGATTTTCTCCAAACTTTCAGGCCTAGAATCAGGCCATCGGCAAATAAGGATCAATTTACCAAGCTTGCTGACTGCTTAACAAGCTCCCTGTGTGAGTCACACTTTCATTCATTCAAGTGAGATGATGAAGCAGACATTTTTTGAATTAAAAAATAAAAACTGACTTTTAGCCCAGAGGCTGAGGACTTGGGCTCCAGGTCCCTTAACGCCCCTGCAAGGCCGTGAGAGACCACCAGAGTGCGCTGTGTGGAGCAGCGGCAGCGCCCTTTCCCCTTCTCACAAGTGCTTTCTTTCCCTTAGATTAACGTTGGACATCAACAGATGTGATAAGAACATTCAAGCATTCATGATGCTCGTCCTCCGTGTTGGGAGCTCTGTGGCTCCCGCTGGTGTACTGCTGTCTTTGTCCGACTCTTCCCGTGTCCCTCAGGCCCTGTCAAAGCCTGCCCTTCCTCGGCCCTCACCCATTCCTTCCTTCCACCCCAGCAGATCTTCAGCCCCACACGGTAGGTACTCAAGATGGAAAGGTTTGAGCTGCTGACAACCAGGCCAACCCTGGAGATGCGCTGGCATTTGAAAGCCCCTGGTTTGAGAGCCCTCTGTGGTGCCCTGAGGGCCCAGCCTTACTGTTGGGTGCTGGCTGCCCTAGTGGGAAAGGATGAAGTGGGACAGTATCACACAGGAAGTCCCCAGAGCCAGCAGGCAGCTCTAGCTGCAGGAAGTGACACAGGTCACCAGCTCCCAGGCCTGCCTGATGGGAAAGAAAAGGCCAAGTGGCCACATGAGCCAAATGAAGACACAGGCTGGGGACATAGGGCAACTGTGTCCCCAGGCTGCTCCCCAGGGAGTCTGTCTGCACAAGCGGTGAGCTGGCACAGCTCTGCCCCAAGACCCAGGAGAAAGTTGGTAAAGCAGCACGCAGGTGCCTCGGGAATCTTTTCTCCCAGGGCTGCTGTTAGTGTGGCTCAGTTTCGGCGACTCCCAAGCTTTGCATCTCTCCATTCCTGCTTTAGGCACTGGGAGAGGACATCTGATGGCCCACTTGGACAAGCAAGCAACCACAAGGACAGTTTCGCTGGCCTGGCTTTTGGCTTCTGGCTCTGGGAGGAGACGGCCCGGGAAGCCTCCAGCTGTTATGGCTAAGCCAGTAGAAGGCCCAGGCCTGTGGAGCTGGCTGGAGGAGCCCCTTACGGGGCCAGGCTTGGAGCAAGGCAAGAGTGCGAGTCCTCTGAGGCTGGTCACCTGCTGGGCAGAGTTTGGGACATCTGATTCCCTTCTTTCCCTAACTGTTTGGGGTTCTGCCTCCTTTTCTGCTGGACCCTTAGGGATCCTGTTAATGTGGTGACCCTCACTGTCCCTGGTTCCTGAAATCAGCTTTCCCAAAGAGACTGTCATCACTCCAAGGCTCTTTGTTCATATTTGGATGAAAAGTTTGGTTTTCTCTTTGTGACACCTCATGTGCAAAGTGGTCCCCTTCTATCTGTGGTTCTGTTTTCATAGTTTTAGTTATTTATGGTTAATTATAGTCCAAGAATATTCAATGGACAATTCCAGAAATAAAGAATCAAAAATAATTTTTTGGAAGTAGGGTCTTTGTTACCCAAGCTGGCCCCAAACTCCTGGGCTCTAGCAGTCCTGCTTCAGCTTCCCCAAGTAGCCAAGACTACAGGCAGGTACTGTTATGCTTATCTATAATTCAGAAGTTATCATTTTTATTATAGAACATTGTTGTGATTGTTCTATTTTATTATTAATTGCTATTGTTAATCTCTTACCACGCCTGGCACGCATAGATAGCTGCAGGGCTGCTCATGTGCAGGACTCCTGGAAACAGAGTGGACAAGTGGAGATTGCTGTTCTGAACAGGCCTCCTCTCGGTTTTCATGCATTACTGGAAAGTGGCCATCTGGTCCCAGGTAGGAGTGATGGACCCTGAAGTGGGGCCCTGGGCTCCTCCTCAGACTGGGTTGTCCTGGGGAAGGTGCAGAGGGAAGAGTGACACGGCCCCGGGAGTCAGAGTGAGTCAGGCACAGCCGGCGCCTTGAGTGGCTCAGAGAACAGGGCAGGAGGGCTCTTCCGCAGAACCGGCTTTGTGCTAGGAAAGCAAACCCATGTGCGGAGGACACAGACAGAGGTGTGTCTGTCAACCATCTGACAGCAGTGCGGGGTCGCCCCTGGCCTGTAGCTCACAGGCTCATGGCTCTAAGTGCTCGTTTTGGGCTCAGGTGTCTGAGGCTGCCCAAGGAGCCCTCCTGGTTCCAGTGGACCTTGGCTGGACCGGCGCCTGGCCACAGGCTGGCTTGGCATCTGTCCTGTCTCTATTCTTCTGAAACCAAGGGCTATGCAGGAGTAGCTCTGCTTGTGGCAACAGCAGAAGCACATGGGGACAGACTGTGCTGCCAAGGCCACGTCAAGGCCATACGCAGTCCTGGCTCTACACATCTTATTGGCCAGAGCAAGTCACAGAGCAGAGCCTAGAACAAAGGCACCTGGAGCCAGGTGTTGGAACTCAGGACACCTGTGGGGACCTGTGCTCTGGGTTGGAGAGCTGTAGGGAGAAGCTAGAACAACTGTTAGAAAATCACTTTTTAAAAGGTCAAGAAGAAGCCCTGTGTGGTGGCACATGCCTGTAATCTCAGTAGTATGGGAGGCCGAGGCAGGAGGATCACAAGTTCAAGTCCAGCTGAGGGAACTTTGTAAGACCTTGTCTCAAAATACAAGTGAAAAAGGCTGGAGATGTAACTCAGTTCAAAGGCCATGGGGTCATCCCCATTTTGGGGCCAAGAGGGCAGGGCCACTGGTTCCTTTTTCCTACAGTGGAAGTCAGTAAGTAACTACCTGCCTAACAGTAACCCAAATCCCAGACTTCCCAGAGGAGGTGTCACTGGGTGCAGGCCTTGCAGGAGAAGTGGGGTTTGGCCCAGTGAGGGTGGGAAGGATGGGCACTGCTGTCAAAGGCATGGAGCAGCGTGAAGGAGTAGGGGGCTGGGTCCTCTGGTCTACTTCCCTCCACACTCTTTATATTTTACTGTATTTTTTTGGAGACAGGTTCTTGTTCTGCAATCCACACTGGCCTTGAACTCACTATGTAGCCACAGCTGACCTTGAACTTGCAGCGGTGCTTCTGCCTCATCCTCTCAAGTGCTGGGATTACAGATGTGTGCCACCACACCCAGCTATCCTCATTTTCTTTATTTCCAAATTCTAAAATATCAACTATGTGCCATCCAACACAAGGACAAGAGCTAGAGTTTCCCCATACAACCGCACCAGGAGGTAGCATCAATGTGTGCACCAGTCTCCTGGGCACACACCGGCCAGTTTCACTCCCCACCTGCCCCTGGTGCAAGCGGCTCAGCCGCCTGTTAGGATTCCATGGTGACAAATGGAGCTACTGAGGCGGAGTCCAGCTCCAGAATGGGGAAGCAGGCAGTGAGCAGAGAATCCGCACACAGAACAGGGCCAGACAATGGTGGGAGCGATGGTTACGGTACAGGATGTAAGCAGGGTAAGCTCAGACAATTAAAAACGCCAGCTCACAGAATTCGGGAGGGAAGGAACTGGGAAGCGGTGGTGAGCTCATTTCCTCCTCCCGAACCAGGGTGTCCATAGATGCCACCTGTAGCCCAGGCGAAAGCACAAATCCAGCCACTTACTAGTTTGCTTTCTTTCAGAGAATTCAGACACATAAGCACCAGTGTAATGATTTGTGGCTTGGCAAGTTCCTTAGTGACGTACATTTTGGTTTCCTTTCATTCTCTTGTTTAAATCCTTTTTCTAAAAAGCAGGTATTGTATGAGCTCATTTCTTGAACATTTCTAAGCAGCTGCCTGTGCTGTGTGCTCTGTGTATACTGATATGCTCTGTTTTAGTGTCTTCAGGATTTTTTTTTTTTTTGCATGGTCCTGGGTTTTAAGATCACTTGAAAAATTTGTTTTTGGAACTGTTCGTTCGTTTGAGACAGTAGTTTGTTTGTTATGTAGTTTAGTCTAAATCTGAACTCAGTATGTAACTCAGGCTGGTCTTGAACTTGCAGTGATCCTCCTGCCTCAGCCTTCCCAGTGCTGAGACTAGTCATAGTAGCATACACCCAGGTGCTTTGGGCTTGGAATCGTTTAGTGTCATATTTTTTTATAATAAGCAGGTACTATTTTTATAAAAGTGAAGTTCCCCCCCTCCCTTTTTTTTTGAGACAGGGTCTCACAAAGTAGCCCAGGCTGGCCTTGAATTATAGTGATCCTTCTGCCTCAACCTCCCAAGTGCTGGGATTACAGGCCTGTGCCATCATGCCGGACAATAAAGCCCTTTTTAAAAAAATTAAAATACATTTCTTGAGAAGAGGAAAGAAATAAATGCTCCTTTGGCAGGCAGGCTCCTGCTTCACTCATGCAGACAGCCTGCCAAAGGTGGCAGCCAGGCTCCTCCTGGGACCAGCTCTGGGCTCCCAGGGCTAGGAGCACAGCTCAGTCACTGGTGGGCTGGGGGCAGCTGTGGTCCCCTAGGCGGTTCCAGATATACTTCTGTGCCTTGGAAGTTAGAAGCAGGGGAAAGTGAGGAAATCACCAATCAAGGGTGCAAAACCTTGGCTCTAGTTGGCTCACCTATCCCTCTCCAGGCCCGTTTCCTCATCTGTACGCCTGAGGTGTCATCCTTGCTGGGCCTCACTGTGACAGATACGTGACATGCAGTGTTTGGATAGCCCAGGATTTACTTCTTAACAACACCACTGTCCCCCAACCCGGGGGCTGTCTCTGGGTCCAAGAGCCACACTTACAGGCTCAGCTCCATTTACATCTAGTGCCCATGTTGGGAGACAGCCCCAGCAAACCTCAGTTTCCACGCTTGCAGGGCGGATAGCCTCAGGGAGCAGCAAAACCAGAATAGCATCAGTTTTAAACATTTCTCCCAGTACTGAGATTTGGCATTTCAAAGCGAGCATGATAGAAACTCGGAATGTCCAACAATTGGTGGACACTGTCTCGGAAAGAGTGACAGATCCTGGTAGCAGATAATAGTTAAATACAATCATTGGCAGTGACCAAGTGCTTACTATTTGCTGGGCACAGTTCTAAGTGTTTGAATTGTGCACATCCATCTCAGCCTCCCAGCACCATAACAAAGGAGTGCTGACTCTTCCACTCTAGACTAGACACTGAGGTACAGAGATACTGAGGCTAGTCTCTCTGCTAACTCCTTAGGGAAGGCTAGAACCGAGGAAGCCAGGTAAGAGGTTACCACAAGCCCGACAGGGAGTGTGGGGTAAAGGTGCCTTGAGACTCCCACTGGACTTGAGGGGTGAGGGTGGAGTGTGGCGGCTGCTGTCTTGCTAGCACTCTGGATCCTGAGAGGGAGGACAGAGCCCAGCTGGGAACAGGCCAGGCCCTGGGATGTAGGAGCCCAGACTAGGCATAGCCATGGCAGATGTGCCACAGGAGCTGGTGGAGGACGTCTGTGGAGGAAGCCGGAGAGGAGAGGGTGCCTTGGGAGGTGACACCCTGAGAGGAAGAAGAGGAAAGAAGCAAGCAAGAAAGAGGCCTCCTGAGAAAGGGGCTGGGCCAAGGGCACCAGTGTGTAGGGCTGAGAATGGAGCTGATAGAGGGGGGTACAGATGGGAGTGCAGGAAAGGAGGACAGCACAGGCGGAAATTCTCTCCCAGGAAAGGAGAAGCCAGGGTTGAGGGAGGGAAGACTGAGACACAGAAAAGCCTCAGGACACAAGTCCTAGAGGAAGATCAGATCATAGGGACACCCGCAATGTGGAAGAAATGAGTCAGGCAAGTTTACAAAGGAAAGGCCAGGGAAGGTAGCACACGCCTGTAATCCCGGCACTCAGGAGGCCGAGGCAGGAGGATCACTGAGTTCCAGGCTAGCCTGGGCTACATAGTGAGTTCAAAGCCATCCTGAATTACTGAATTATATAGTGAGATTGTCTCCAAAAAAAAGGTTACAGGTGAGAGGGGACAGTTAGGAGCAATAGGGCATGAGAGCTGCCTGATGGCTAGACCAGAGAGGAGACCTCAGCAGCCCAAAGAGGATCGAGAGCGGAGGGGCAGGCAGGGCAGGTGGTGACTGGGCGAGTGGGCAGGGAGGGGTCACAGGGCTTTTCCTGTAGGGTGGGGAAGCTGAGGTGTGAGGACTCAGAGCTGCAAGAGGGCCCTAAGGGCATCATGGAGGCCCAGGGTGGGACAGAGGAAAAGGAGGCTGAGACAGGACTGGCAGGATGAGGAAAAGGGCAAGAACCACAATTCACAGTGGGATCAAAGAACAGGGCATATTTCGACCACAGCTGTGGAAGTCTGGGTCAGAAGTGGGCTTTCCAAGGCCACTCTCAGAAGCCGCTTCATGGCAGTGCCAGTGGGTGCCAGATCCCTGCTGGGAGGGGCACAGCAGTGACTGGCCAGGGCAGCATTAGAGCGAGCGGCCTCCAGGGTACTGTCTGTCCTTGGCACCTGTCACAAAGAATCCGTACACCTTGTGTGTGTGGTAATGGCATGATTCCCACCTGCTCCCTGCACCTGGGCAAAGAAGAACAATGACCACTGTCACACGTTTTACTGTGCTGTTTTAATTACGAAAGATGTAAAACGATGCATTACAAAACTTGGAAGCTACTTTATACAAAATCCAATCTTTAAATATTGTTTAAACGGGGCCGGGGAGTTAGGACACTGGTGGGAAGTCTGACTAGTCGCTGCTATGGTCCCAACCACAGAGCAGCGGAGCCATGCTGGCTCAGAACCATGTGCCACGGATCAGCAGGGCTGTGGAGAGATAGGGCAAATGTCTTTCAAGGCACACATGGACTTGGACATACAACATCTCAGCTCAGGTAACACCCCAGACTTAGAAATGAAATGGGTTGAAGGAGAAGTGGCAGCGGCCTTGATGTGATCAAGACAAATTTCTTCTGACACCCTGTGTCTTAAAAACCACAGTACAGAAAAAGAAATGGAAACAGAGAGGCTTTTAGTTCTTTTAACTGCTAGTATATAACAGTAGTAGGACTCATTTCTTGTGATAAAATGAAATAATAAAAAATAGCTTTTTCTGAAGTCCGGAGCCACTCTCGATGATGAGGATTAAGGCTGGTTAGCTCTGAGGGCAGCAGAAAGCACAGATCTAAGCCCAGGACATGGAGACACTGGCCTTGGTGTGTTCTCAACCCTCTCCAGCAAGACGGGCTATATACTGCCCAAAACCTTCATTAGAAAAGATCAGCAGGAGGACCCTGGGGCAAATTTAATTCAGTGCTAAACCACACTGTCCTCAGTACCACCTTCCCCAGGGCACCCACCCTCCCACGGTCCCTGCAGCACCCCGGACAGTGCAACTCCTCCTGTGAGCTTGGGGTAGGGTGGGGTGGGGTACGGCAGGGATACTGTGCAAAGCAGACTGGCCCCATGACACAATGGTGCCCAAGGGTAAGTAAGGCACTATAGAGAAAGTGGATTATGGTGGGCCTTCCTTTCTGAAAAAACACAACTCTTCCACATTGGTACCTGACTGATGACGTTCCCTTTCAGGGGCCTTTGACACAGGAGCTGGCTTCGGCTAGGACACTGGAGCGCTGGGTAGCATCCCAACTGAAGTCTTTTTACTCTGTTGCCCCACCCTGTGGTCTCAAACATGGAGGCATCTGGCAATAAGACTTTCAGAGGAGGCCAACAGCTCCTTACTGAGCGGAAATTGAGCAAGGAAGACTCTAGGGTGACCTCCTAACTCAACAGCGGAGACTCTGGTAAACAGGCAGGCAGGAATTCTCAGTTCTGAGGAAGACAGAGTGATGTACTGTGGAACTGTTGGAAAGGTCAAAGGTCAGCCCTTAGAAGACATGAGAGAAATGGGCAAGGGCTGGTGAGCTCACTATCTGGGATAGGAACAGACTCCCTTGCTATAGGCACAGGATGCTGGTTCATCACACACCCTGGGGCACAAAGGCTCTGGTATGCACCCGATCATCCTTCAGAGCTACCCCCTCCCCCCGCCTGGTTCTCTCTACATGGTTGCTGGGCACCATGGTTCTATTCCCAAGCTCAGTTCATGGAGGCAGGCACTGCTGGAAATCTGCTCATACTACTAATATGGTAAGGCATTAATGAGTTAAAAACAGTTCTGTGGATTAGGCCTTTGTTTACTATGCTCCAACTTCACAGCACAAAATTTTAAGTATCTCAGTCTTCCCTCCCTCAATTCAGAGCACAGCATGGATGTGAGAAGGAAGCTCTCACGAGGTGGAGGCCTTATGAGGATCTTCAGGTGCCAGCCCTGGGGAGGGTGGGTTTGCTCAGCCATTCCAGATCTACTTGGGCAGCAATTCCCACCTACCACTATGCAGCAGAGCCCCAAGGAGATGGTGCCGTCTCCTGTGACTCTGGTCATCTAGTGTTACAAGCACAATAAAATGCATGGTGACTTAAGCACAAGTACCAGCATGAGGAAAGGTAGGCTCAGAAGCCCTGGTAGGGAATAGGGCAGCTCTAGGTGAGATCACCTCACCATGGGGCAAACCCACGCATGCACCCAGCACACAGTTCTACAGTATAGTTTTCGCGCCAGGCACTTGTTAGGCACTAGGGGCTTGGTGAGTAAGGCACAGTATCTGCCCTCTGGGAGCTGGCAGTCAGGCAGGGTTATAGGAAACTCCCACTTCACAAAGCAGGAGCTTGGGGCTGGAGGCACCCCAGCTGGCCTGCAGGGAGGGAGGCCTGTACTTGTTTGGAGTTGTCTATGGGTGACCTGCGGTGTTCTTTCTTCCCCAGCCTCCAGGAGTGCAGTTCTTCCCAGGCATTCCTCTTTTTCAGTGACTAAATAAAAGTCTTCCTTTTCCTCTTGTCCTTAAGGAAAAGGTATAAAGCAGCAGAAAAGAGATTACAGACTGAGAGAAAGCGAACTAGCATTTGGTTTGCTGGATCAAGCCTGTCCTCAGCCTGGTGGCTAAGCTTCTTCATAAGGTAAGTGAGGCGCCTGAAAGAGCCTTGGTTTACTGGCATGGCTCTGGGCAAAGCCTTGGGATGCCATCAGCTGGAAGGCACTGTGCCTTCATGGGTTGGTGTGGTGCTCCAGTATTGTCATGTCCACAGCTGGGCCCAACGGCCTCCCAAGCCAAGGTATCTTCAGTGTGGACTGAGATCAGTGGTTCTGAGCATGACACAATGCTACTGAGGCCTCCTCTTATGTGCAGTTTTCTACTTTTACACACAGACTGACTAATGGCCAGTAAAAATATGGAAGCATCAGGGGACAACATGTGTGCAGGCCCAAGAGGCAGGATGTAACTCTGTCTAGAGAAGCCATGGTGTCCAAGAGGGGACTGCATGAAAGCCCAGAGCTGCAGAATGGGCATCCTCTGTGTGGAGATAACTAAAGTCCTAGCAGGTTACTGGCTCCACTCTATTCCACTCTAGTTTGGCTGGTTCAGAGACCTTTCTGCTGTGGCCTCCTGCTCACAGTCGGTCAGCTCGAAATGTCTCTTCCACAGAGGGATCAAGCAGGCCCATGCCAGAGTCGCTCAGCATACTGAGTCCATCTAGGCTCAGGGGTTCAATATGGAGCTCCTCTTCCAGTGGAAATGCAGTGTCCATGTTCAGGTTGACCTCGGGCATGCCTGCCAGAGCACTGCTGAGGTCTTTGAACAGGCTGGTGCTGGAATCTTCTGGAGCAGCAAGAGGAGAGAGCAGTGCTAATTAGGAGGTGTGAGGTCCTGAGGCTACTATGAGTCCCTAGTGGCAATCCCCAGAACACTATGCTGCCCTCTTCCCAGTCAGGATGGTGGCACAGTATCCCCCTGCTCCCAGGCTTGTAGCTCTTGCCTTGGAGTTGACATTCTGGACCTTCAGTTTCACCACTGCTAACGTTTGCAGGTTTCTCCTTTGCAGTAGACGTCAATCACCTCAGACTAAAATCTCAGAAACCTGCTGACCTCCAGGTCCTTTCCCTACCACCCCATGGTCTCTGGGGTTACAAGCACAATAAAGTGCAACTTTTCCCCCTGGCTTTATATAATGTGATGTGGTTCAAACTGTGTTTACAAGGATGACCATAACAACACAGTAAATACAATCAGTAGAAAAGTTGAAGGCAGTCCACACTCACCTGTTATGATGGAGTTTGGAAAGTTCCCACAGTTGGAATACAGGTTTGGCCTCAAGTGAAATGAGTCCTGTGCTTCTCTGTGACCTGGCTGTGCCAGGGACACCTGGAAGCATCAAGTCACATTGTAAGGAACAGCCTCTGCTTCTAAGAAGAGGGGAGTCCCTTTTTCTAGGGTTCCAGAGAGGTCTGCTGTCCCAACGATGTAGGCAGGGTAGTCCTGTTAGGCCGCAGATCTTGCTTCTGAAGTCCACTACACCATGGGTAGCTTTTCCCCATACATACTGTCCAGCCCACTACAGGCTCCCCAAAGACCCTAGTGTCAGTTTCTGCAGCCCAGAGTCTCCTGTGCCCCTTCTCAGCCTCACTCAGGCAGGTGCCAACCACCACTCACAGGAGCCCTTCAAATGCTCCATCTTTGGCTAAGGACTCAATGGCCTCTGTTCCTCATTGGTCTCCAGAAAAATGAAGATGCAGAAGCTTTTCTTTGTCACATAAGAAGGAGGGACCTCAGGCCAGTGTCTCTCTAGGATAAACTCTTGATGAGAATGGAATAAACTAAGGTCTATTTCAGATGTCTTCCCTCAAATTAACTCTCCAAAGCATTGTTTAAAATGTCTCTGATAAAGGAGTTTCCATCATTTTTCAGGGATATGATGATTCTTACCTAGACTGAAACAGGCTCTTTAGAAAACAGGAAGGCAGAGCAAGGATGTGGATCACTGCAGAGTGCTTGATTGGCACACACGAGACCTGAGTTCTATCTCCAGTGACACACACACACACACACACACACAAAACCTATAACAAAACCCTGGGAAGGCAAAGACTACTAGCTGCCACCAGAAGCCTTCACCATGGCCTATTTAGGAAATACAGTGGTGCCTCAGTTCACAAACACTTTTGTTTGTGAATAATGTATTTCACAAACAAGAGTTTGGCAAAATTTTGTTTTTGTTTGCAAACTCTGCATCAGGTGATAAACATGACTGTGGCCATCTTTTCCAAAATTAAACTTATAAACTGAGGTTATCACTGTAATTATCTTTATTTTACTATTACCAAGTTCTGGGAACTGTCTATCTCTTCCTTTACTCTTCACCCCATCACACTTACTGAACACTATAAAACCTAGGAATATTAACAATGGTCAGTGTCAGGGAGAAGCAAAAGACAGTGATTAAGTGAAACTATTTTCTGGAAGGAATCACCTCCTAACCCATTCCTGGACTGAGTTTCCCTAGGAGGCCCATGCTGAGCTGGGTGCATCAATCCCCATTTTCTAACTCCATTGCTGGAGCCAGGCATCACCCCATCATGCTTTAGTTTCCCTAGCCTGAGGGGGCCAGTATGGTCCTTTCAGAATTGAAGACTCTACAGTCCTATAACCACAGTGTCATCAAAGTCTCCTAGTGCTGGTTTATCTCTCCAAGGGCTAACATGTGACACAGCAGCCAACAGCCTAGGATGAGGGGTAGTCCAGGACACTGAGGAAGGGTGGGCACGATGATCACCCACCTGTGGGGGAAAAGCTGGGCCTGGCCTCACAGATTGCTGGTCAAAGCCCACATCTGGAAAGAAGTTGGTCAAAGACGTCCCCTGCAGGGAAGAAGGAGACGACCCTTTAGCTTGGAACCCAGAGTGAAACCCGCGACCCCTCCTCATTGATTGATGTCCTGCAGGGTCTCACCTGGGATGGGAGAAGCTGGAAGTCTGACTGTGACAGTGATGAGGCGGCCTGTGGCTGTGGAGCAGGGAGCTCCTGGGAGCGGGGCTGCGGCAGGAGGGGCTGCGGAAGTTCCTGGGGCGTAGGGTAGGGGGGTGGTGGGGACACTTGGGCCTGCGCTTCGGATGGCAGGAAGGACAGTGGGCTTTGCTCTGAGGACACCACCTGTAAAATAAAGCCACCAATGAGCTTTGAGTTCTAGTTGTAAGCCCTTAGGATCAGGAATTGTCACGGTGCAGTGAGAGAAAAGCCTATGTCTGCTCCTGAGTGGGTCTCAAATCTCACTTCCTCAAAAAGAATTCCTTATCCAGAGACATTTCTATTGTCTTTAAAAACCAAACAAGATCCAGGGATATAGCTCAGCAGCCTAAGTGCTTGCCTGGCAAGCACAAGGTCCTGAGTTCAGTTCTCAGTACAAAAGAAAAAAAGTGTTGGCGCACAGTAAAAAACAAACAAGAATACAAGCAATTGAACTGATTTCTTGTTTTCTCTGTGAAGATTATGTTTTTATTTATTTATTTATTTTATCAGTACCAGGGATCAAACTCACGACCGCACACTTGCAAGGCAGACGCTTATGCCACTGAGCTAAATCCCCAGCACCTATGTTTTGTTTTTAAAGCCATGACCTCTACTTAGAGAGAAGGTTGTGACGGCTCCCCACACCCTACTGAAACGACATACTAAAGCAACACTAAAAGACAATAAACATTGATAAACAGCACCAGAACAGTAAGAAATACTAAATGACAGACAATACTAGGACAAAGAGAATCAGAGGGAAGAAAATGACAATACAATTTGGAAAACATCAAAGCTGAGAATTCAGCACTAAGCTGGCAATCTGAGTGTCATTACTGTGTTCCTAAAGGGTTCTGAGTGGGGGAGTGCAGGCAAGGGGTGACACAAAATGAGGGGAGTCCAGTGAATGCTCTCATGTGGATAGCTGGCTCTGCACAACTCTCACCTCACTTGTGCTGCTGGTCCCCATCCTCCCCTCCGAGCCACCCACCAGCAGTCTGCAGGGCTGGCTATTAGAAAGCAAAGGTCAGAGTCTGTGGTAACCACAGGGTGAGGCTTTCTACTGAAAATACAGGGTTTACAAGAAGTCTTACTACCAGATCCTGAACGCTCTGCCTTGGTTCCCAGCTCAGCTCTCACAATGCTGGAGTTCAGAAGCATGTTTAGACACCTGTGTTCTTCAGGGATGTAAGCCAGGTCCGAACCCCTAACATTTAGTTAATCAGAAGTTCCTAGGAAGCCAGGTGCGCTGGCTCACACCTATAATCCCAGCACTCTGTGATGTTGAGGCAGGAGGATTTTAAATTTGAGTCCAGCCTGAGCAACTTAGTGACAGTCTGTTACAAAATAAAAAAAGGGCTGGAGATGTAGTTCAGTGTGAAGGCTCTGGGTTCAATTTCCAGTACCATAAAAGAAAAAACCCAAAAAGCAGATTAACAAAAAAAGTAAGGTATCTTGCTAACTCCTAGGAGAAAGTAAATGTTCACTTTGTTACTTCATAATATAGGCAACTCTGACTATATTATTATAGCCACCAAGTATGTTCTAACCCAAATTATACTAAATGAGGAGGGTGAGTAGGGTGTGTGTGTGTGTGTGTGTGTGTGTGTGTGTGTGTGTGTGTGTGTGTTGGGGGTGGCTGGAGAGGTGAAAGGAAACTAGGTCTTGATCTTAATAGTAGGATGTCATTAGATGATGCCTAATACCAAAAATCTAGAGCAAAATAAGCATGGGTTAATATGATTATTCCAGAGTCAGCCAAAAGGGAGGAAAGCAGCCACCTCTAGGCAGCATAAACTATATAGTTCAAGGGAGAGAGGAAGACAAGTCTTACACAAGTGCTTTAGAAGAATTTTCCTTTTTAACTGTATGCATTGTAACACTGATTACCTTTAAAATAGGAATATTAAACAAAAAATTGAAACAACTGAGGGAGGGCAATATCTACCCATAGTTTCCTTAAAATGTAGCTAGAAAGCAAGAACACTTTTATATCCTATAAAATAACCTTGCAAAATAAAACTAAGGGCAATTCAGTAACACAAAAAGAGCCATCAAAAAACAATTACAAAATGTCCTACCCCAGAAGAGATGACTCATACAGTCAAGATCCCACAGCCAAACTGATGAAGAATGACTAACAATGAGACTGAATCCCTCCTTCTTCTAAACCATTACTCATTTACAGTCAAGTGGTGAGTAGTTCCTGATGTTCTAATGAATCTAGGGTGTGGCCAATAGAGTAAAAATATTCATTGATGATATGGTAAGGAAAGCCACCCTAAGAGTCTAGAATAAAAACAAAGTCAAGGAGTCAAAATGTTACATTTCAATTTTTGCTTTTTGTAGTACAGGCTGCCCTCAAACTTACAGCAGTCCTGCCTCAGCCTCCTGAGTGCTAGGATTACAGACATGCAACACTACACCTAGTAAAAATATCTTTTCTTTCCTTCTCTGTTGCTCTGTTTCATTGTGTGTGTGTGTGTGTGTGTGTGTGTGTGTGTGTGTGCATGCAATCATGGTGTTGGGGTTCAAACCCAAGGCCTTATATATCTTATACACGCAAGGTAAGAGCTCTATCACTGAACCATAGATATTTCAACTTTTATATTGCTTTTTTTTTTTCTTGAGGAGTACTGGAAATTGAATTTAGGGCCTTTGCATTTTACTACATCCCCAACAGAGGAAGTCTTTTAAAACAGAGTCTTGCTAAACTGTTCTGAGTAGGCTTGAACTCACAATTCTGCCTCAGCATCTAGAATGCTACAATTATAACAGTGTACCACCAATCCCCAGCTTCAATTCCTGTTTTTTGTTTGTTTGTTTGCATTTTTTTTTTTAATTGAGACAGGGTCTTCCAGTGTGGTTTAGGCTGGCCTTGAGCTCACACTGTAGCCCAGGCTGATCTTAAAACACAAAAGGCTCCTCAGACTCCCAAGTGCTGGGATTACGGGTGTGTACCACCATGCCCACTTTACCATATTTCTATAATGGGTTTGTGACCTTAAAATGTGTCTCTCTCCAAGAAGACTTCAATTAGTCCTTTTATTGATCTATAATCCTCATTATTCTAGTATTTCATGAACAATAAAAATACTATTCCTCAAATTTGTAGTGGTCATTAGGGAAGAGGTCTAATCTACTATCAAAGCTACTTTAGTATCAAAGATACTGAATGTTTTCTTTGGCTTTCCCCCATGGCTTAATGTAGTTAGTCAATAACTGATTTTCCATACCAGTTTAGAAACCCTAACCTGGTTTCCCTTAGTAATCTTAGACATATATGGATTGAATCTCTACATCCTACCCTAAGCTCACAAGCTAGTGACTGCAAATTGTTCAGTATTTGCTTAAGAGTAATCCACACTGCAAATCTGCTATTAGACAATCATTAATGCATTCTGAATTATTCCCACTTCTGTTCTCTCTTAGTGGAATAATGGACCTCATCCAAAACAGCCCAGAGAAGGGAAGCAAGCCTAGGAGCTAGCGCTTGTGCCTGTGTTTACCTGGGAGGCAGGGTACGGGTTCAGCGGGCTGGTGGCAGAGAACTGTCTGCTGAAGCCTTGCTGGGCCTCTGGGCCAGGAGAGAGCGTGAGGGGGCTCACAGGAGGCTGCCGGCGCCGTGAGGGGCCGCTCAGGGTTGTGGTGGGGAGAGACGGGTTGCTAAGGGAGAACAGACGCAGGGTGGGGTGCAGAGCAGACACATTGGCAATAGATGTCTGTGGGTGGCTGTTTAGGGAAGAGGAAAGCGCTATTTTATTGAGCGTGGCTTGAATGGAGGGGTTACTCCGAGAACTCTGCAGACCTGGAAGACAATACATTCACAAATTACTTGTTACAGTTTCAGCCCAACCTCTTTTTTTTTTTTTTTTTTTTTTTTAGTACCAGGGATCAAACTCATGACCTTGCACTTGCCAGGCAGGCACTTGAGCCCCTGAGCTAAATCCCCTGCCCCCCCAAATCTTTTGTTTTCCAAAACTGAAAGAAACATCCCACTATCCCTGTGTTAGGGTGATGTTCTATGTAAAGGAGCCCCTAGGGGACTCTCCTACTGAAAATGTCCCTGATGCACCAGTGACATAAAGAAGATGCATCCACACTAAGAAATGGTACCACGTAGCCAGCAGAAGCAAAATAAAAACTACTATTTCCAATAGGAACAGGGGTATGAAAACAACCCCTGGTGGGGTGACAGTGGATAAGCAGTGGGTAGCAGAGACGAGTGTTCCGTGTGCCGAGTTCTGGTCCCTGAAAGGCACTCGGGACCTGAACACCAATTCTGTTCAGAGCCCCGCATGTCTTTGTCCCAGACACACTGCCTGAGTCCTCAGTGGCCTGGGAGGACACTGTTTCATTGAGAATCATGGGTGCCACAAGCCTTCCAAAGCCCTAAGAGTACTGGGAGCTACAGGAAGGAGCACTATCTCCTATCTCCCATCCCAGACTCCCTCTTGCTTTGCTTTCTGGGGTCCTAGGAAACTGTTTGTCACAGTTTATTCCCACACAGGGACAGAAGATTTTTGATGATCTCTTGTTTCCTGGAGGCGAGGGGAGCGTGTTAATCTTAGCCTGTGTAGTAAAGTTTAGAAAAGGTATTGGACTGTCACGGGCTGCTAGGGTACACACACGTGAAGCAGGGACCCTGTTCTGTTCCCAGCTGTGCACCTTAGCACCTGGCACGAGGCATGACCTCTGGCAGTTTTACTCCATGAAGGGAAAATGCTGCTGCTGTGGCATATAGCTCAACAGGCAACACTATCACTTAGTGTTCAGTCCACTAGTCTTACCTGCAGCTGAGGTGAGCAGCACTGTGTGTAGTTTTGTATTGAGCTAAAAAATGAAGTGCTTGATGAAAGTTATTAAAAAAAAAAAAGAAATCATAAAATCAAGCAATTTAGTTGTTGTTTCGTCTTTTTGAGATAGGGTTTCCCTATGTAGTTCACACTGGCCTTGGGCTTACTTTGTAGCCCAGACTGGTCTCAAATTTGCAATTATCCTCTTGCCTCAGCCTTCCAAGTGCTGGGACTACAGAAGTGCCACGATGCCCAGCTTTGTTTTGGCTTTTTGAGACAGGTTTTTGCTAGGCTGGCCTTGAACTCATTATGTAACTTAGGATGGCCTAGAATTTGTGGCAATCCTTTTTCCTCAATCTCCCAAATGCTGAGATTCTAGGTGTGCAGTACTATGCCCAGCTAGCTGGCAATTTTTTTAAGTTAGGAAGATGTCTATGATGAAACCCTAGCAATTATCCTATCATCCAAAAATCCATGAAAAAGGTCAGAGATGCAGTTAACTCAAATAATAATTAGAGCTAGAGATCTGAATTTAGATGTAATTTCTAAAATTCATTCAAAAAGAAAGTTTAAACATCTTTATAAAAATATGGGGCCAGGGATATAGTTCAGCAGCACAGCATCTGCCTGGCATGCACAAGGTTCTGAGTTTGAGTCCTGGCATCCAAAAAAAAAAAGAGTACCATGCATTTTAAGGAATGCATAAACTATAAATATGTGATACTGATTCTGCTGTGCTCTATACAAAATGATGTTTTTTTGAGGAAGATAACAGCCAATGATTATACAGGAGATTTTCAGCTTGAAGCAAAGTGTTAAAGCCCATAACAGAAAATGCCACCTTCTTTAAGACCCTTCTGGAGCTGTGGCTGCTTTGGTTTCCATGAACCTTAGTATCTTCATTCCCTGAGAGTTCAACCAAACGGTGGATTGCCCAAGGTCAAATCCAGAAACCCTGAAGGCTTTGAGAGTTTCTGTTATGAAACAAGCAAATGAACTCCAAGCTGAGAGGCTTTGTCTTTTCTACAGAGAGCATCCAGAGTCCCAAAGAGCACATTCTCTGAAACAGCATGACCAAAACAGCACCAGTGCATCTGTACACACATGTCTTGATTTCTGAAAGTCAAAACTTAGACTCAGTGGATGAAAAAACCTGCTTATTACTAAAGACAATAAAATGAAGGGGGAAAAAACCAAGATGAAAATAAAAGTGATCTCTGAAATCTGTTTTGCAAACCTAAAATTATGTTGCACAATGGCAGCATCACTGCCTTCACAAAACCTCCCAAGTGACCTCATTCCATGTGGGTGGCAAATTCTGTGCGGTATGGACAAGTCTCGTTAGCCCAGAGTAAGGACAAGACCATCACTGGGACCCCCTCCCAGCAATGTGCTGGCAGTGCTGGGAGCAAGGGACTATCACCATCTGACAGGACAAGAGCAGGACAAGATCTGGCAGGTTCAAGTCAACCATTGGGTTGAGCTGTGGCAAATCAAACCTGTACAGCGACACCCATGCAGCATTTTAGTATAGTTAAGGCCCCATCTTTAAGCACTTGAAGAATTCTTTTTTTTTTGTCTTTTTCATTTTTATCGGTACCAGGGATCGAACTCATGACTGCCTGCTTGCAATGCAGGCGCTTATGCCGCTGAGCTAAATCCCCAGCCCTGAAGAATTCTTAATAGTAGTAGATTTCTACTTAATACACACATATGAAGTATAAATACTTTCATCACATCCATTGGAAATGTTCCAAAATTCAAAAATCATCTTTGGAAATTCAATGGCAAACTGGAGGACCTAGGGAAATACCACCATGTACAGACAGAGTTACAAACATTGTTCAGGCAGTGTAGAATGCACACTTTTCTGTATTGGAAATTGAACTCAGGGCCTTTCCACTGAGCTACATCTATAGTCCTTTCTTATTTTTTATTTTGACACAGGTTGCCTAGGCTGGGCTCCAATTTGTGAGCCTCCCAGAGTATCAGGTGCCACCACACTTCACCTACACATATTTTGACTTCTAAATCTTCTTCCCTAAATCCCAAAGATGCATGAGCTTGTGATGACAAAGAAACAAGGTTCAGTAGAGAGCTGCCCTATAGTTTATCAAATAGAACCCCAAAATGAAATGTCCACAGGTCCAGTGGTTACTAGAGGTACACAATTCTAAGATGCAGGCACTCTCATTCAATGATGTACTTAACCGGCCGCGGGTCTGAGGCCACCTATGATTAAGCTACTGGGCAAGGCTCTTCCTCCGTGGGACACTTACCAGAGGAGCTTCGTAAGCCCAGGTGAGTCATTGCAGCGGGGAGGTTGCCCATGCTGCTGCCCACGCTCACACTGCCCAGGAGGTGGTCACTGGGGTCCAGAGAAGCTGGTAGTGGCGTTGAGCAGTGGAGGTTGGTCAGATCCGGCAGTGACCCTCCTGTGTTCAGGCTCCCCAGAAAGGGTGAGAGGCCTATGTTTTGCCCATTATGGGGGTGCGTACTGGAAAATAGAAAGATGAATACTACATTTCACAACGTCCTTCTCTGTCAGGAAATAGAACATGAGTACAAGCTTTTCTGCTTCAAGTAAAAGCAATAGATATCAATGTTCAAAGTCCAAATGCAGACTTTGTTCTCTCTTGTTCTAAGAGCCTGGGTGATTGGTTTACTCTTTCCAAATTATAATTTCCAAATTATTAAGTTGGACTAATGATGTTACCAATGGCTAGTACTCTGCAAAATATATGGCACTACTTCATATTTATATAGTTCTTTTCTGTTAGATTTCTAAACTAGTTTTCCCAACCAAAAGATAAAAACATCATCCCTGGGCAACTAGATTTCTCCTAAGACAGACTTTTTAATTGCAGTTTTCTTAAACGTGAGAATGAGAACAACACATTGTGGTGCATGTCAGCCGGCTGCTGTGTGCCAGGCCCTGTTGTGGGGTGGTGAGGAGTGCAGAACACGGCCACATCACACATCCTGGCCACGCCCACCCTTAACACTTGCAGACAGAGGCCTGTAGCCATGTACTTCATTTTTAGGGTTATAAATCAAATGCACAAACCTTAAATGAGCCTAAATGTCCTACATGTGTGTGTCTTGGCAGATAACACCTTCGTAACAGCCTGGTGGGCCAGCTTCAAACATGGACCTTGCACCTTTTGGGTTCCTCATTTAGGAGTGCAGCTCAGCCTGTCATCCATGCCTTCTTCCTGCCCCAACCCTGCTCTGCCCTGCGGGCACACATGGGGCTGACCCAAGCTACATGGCCAAGCTTGACCTACACCTGGCCACTCCGCAGGTCTAGCGAGTGTGCACAGGAGGTCCCCGATCCTTTGGAACTGGTCCTTCTACAGGGTAGGGCCGTGAAGCCTTTATCACAGCTCACAGACAGGCAGCAAGGCAGGAAAGACAAGCCAGTAACTTCAAGAAGTGGGTGGGAAAAGAAGGTAAAGTAACACTAGGAGCACAAAAGCAGTGTCAGTCAGTGTTATGGAGAGGAGGCGTTGTCAAGGACGCACTGAGGATGTGAGGTGTCAGGGGCCAGGGCAGTGTGTGTACGGGGGAGGCAGGGAGGTGGGGAGCCAAAAGGAAGACAACAGGCTGTCATGAAGAGTCAGAGGCAGGGACTGCAGTAAAGAGGGAGTCCAGGAGGAGGAAGATGAGGTCACTTTAGAGAGGCTACTGTGTGGCAGTGTATATAGGAGCAGAAACAGGCAGAGGTGCACATGGGAAGGCTCCTTTGATGGCCCAGGTCTGGTCCAGGAAAAGGGATGCTGTTGAGGAGGGTAGGACAGGACAGGGAGCCCCCAGAAGACCTCTGGTCAGCACAGCACGCATCAGGAGAGCCCTCACTGCAACTAGGCCTTTCTGAGACTCAGAAGCAGCAGGAGAGCTGGGAAAAACACAACTTGCACAGTGATAGGACCCAGGCGGGGTATATGGCTATGAAGGGGTGAGCAGCAGATTGGGGAGGCTTGCTGAGGACACCTGAGCTGAGTATGGAAGCTGCAGTCTTCAGGTGATCAGGCAGCTTGGGCCAAGCAAGGAGGTAGGAGGTCACTTGTGTGCCTAGGGCTAGGAGGACTCAACCACCAAGAAAGTCAATTGAGAAGCAGGGAGCACCTGAGGCTGAGATTGAGGCATGGGGACAGGAAGGCAAGGAAGGTAGACGGAGAGCAGATGTGCTGAGTCTTCCTTAGAGCAGGGTGGCTGCCGGAGCTGGAGCAATGAGCAGAGTTTACAGGCAAAGAGATGAGCTGTGACAGTGCTGTCAACAGACATCACAACAACACAGGGACAGGAGGCAGAGTGGACCCTAGAGAATTCACAGAAGGCTCCATAATGATGCCTGGGCTCCTGATGCAGGGACCAGTGGGCACAGTGGACCAGAAGTGAGGCAGGCAGTGAGGAAGAGCATGAACTCAATTTCAGACACTTGGAGCTTTGCAGCATCGGAGGACACATACTATGGATATCACTGACAGCCAAGGCCTAGAGGAAGTAACAGACATTTTGAGGAACAGCGGAGATGGACACTGGGCTACTGGGGGCCAAGGGATGGGTAGTCCTCAAGAGTAAATAGTCTTCCAAAAAGAATCGACAATTCTAGACCCTAGAGGGAAGGCTAAGCATTGCAGAAAGGCCTTAGCAAGGCTAGCAGAGAGGCCTGTGTGAGGGAGGGTGACCCTTTCTGCTCCTAAGGAGGCAAGGGTGGCAGAGCAGGCTGAGCATGCCTCCACCGCCTCTTTTTCTGGGGTGACAGGAGAACTGAGCTATCTCCAGACGTGTGGGGAGAGGGGCAGCAGCAGAGGGGCCCACTGAGTGGACAGTTTTGGTTGTAGAAAAACTAGAGGTAAGTGATCTTTCAGATGGCTGGGTGTAAAGAACTGGTTATGTGGTAAAAGTTCAAACACTAGGAAAGTGAAATTGAGAGCCCAGAGCTGTTTACTGTGATAGCAGAGGGTGTCCTGACTGAGAGCAGACTGACCCCAGGGCACTGAGGTGGGAATGAAGGCTGAGAATGGGAGGGAGAAGGCAGCAAACAGTGTGTCCAATGCCAGAGTGAGGACAGAGAAGAGGCTGTGATCAGTGTGAGCCTGGTCATTAGCGATGTGCAAAACAACTTCTCTGTAGTGAGGGGAATATTGCAGTCATTCTACAAACATCGTTGCTATCTACCAGACCTGACAAAAGGCAGAGAATGTCCACACTCCCCATTCCAAACCCTCACCCTAGATGATCCACCTTCTCCGAGCACCTTGAGCTCCCCAACGTGCTTCACCTGCTGCCTCAAGGTCTCAGGCCTGCTTTTTCCTCTGCCTGCAGCTCTTTCCCTCATTTCACTCTGTGACCAAAACACAGGCTGTCCTGTCACAAGGGCTTCCTCTACACCCATCACTGCCTATCTCCTTACTTCATTCTCCATTTTGTTTACCCACACATAACACATGTTCCATTTCTTGGCTTGTTTTTGCTTACCTGGTTTCCCTGGACCATGAGCTCCTTGCAAGCAGGGGCTCAATCTGTCTTGTTCATTATTCTACCTAGCACCCAGAATTAAGAGGCCAAATAATAAATAAATATTTGCATGAACAGGAGTCACTGAATGGCATGCCAGCTCTAACAGAACAACAAGAAAGCAATTTTCTTTATCTAAGAAATATAGGCTTCCTGGGCCGGGCGATTTAGCTCAGCTGCATAAGTGCCTGCCTGGCAAGCGCAAGGTGGTGAGTTCACGGTACCACAAAAAGAGAGAGAGAGAGAGAGAGAGAGAGAGAGAGAGAGAGAGAGAGAGAGAGAGAGAGAGAGAGAAGAAAGAAATACAGGCTTTCCAATTCTCTAGGGTCAATGTGTTACAGTCCAGGTCTCCGTAGCAGTGGGCCCTCAGGGCCCAGAGTGTCTATGAAGTAAGGATGCAGCCAAAACTGTTTCTTGAGAGAAATCCTGGCCCTTCTTGTGGGCAGGGAATCTGTGCCCATGTGTGAGCTACCCTCCCTGTCCTGCACAAACCCCGTAGAGTTTTCAGTGTTCTGAAGAGAAGGTCAACTCTCTTCTCAGCTCAGTGCACTGGTAATTATGTGAGTTTATATTTAACCACCAAAAAAGAATGTTTATGTGGCAGAAACCCAGTGAGGAGTGCCTTGAACACATGGCTGTGAAAAACTCCTGTGGAGCATGGTCTGAGCCCATCCAGCTCATCACAGACTGTCTCCAGTGGTACTTGGGTCCAGGTCACTCGAGGGTCCCACTTCTAAGCCACCTTTCATGACCAGGCAAGACTTGTTTCTGAGCTGGCACAGGCTCTGTGCTCCATGTAGCTTTCTGAGGAGCTACTCAAGGTCCCAGGGTCACCTCTGAAGACCACAGCAGGGGCTCCTCCAGCTGGCTGGGGTGGCAGAAGAGACCAAGCAGCAGTGCGCTGCCACCACAGAGGTGGGAGGTGGCCTCCTTTACGCGTGATGCCTGCTGATGCCTGTGCTGTGCGCTCCCTTTTGGCTCCTTATTTTCCCCTAGTCTCACTCCCTCACCAACTTCACTTTTCATCTTTTGGTATTATATATATTTCTGGAAGGTGTCTCATAGCGTTTAGGGAGTAAGGCTATTTACTATGAAATCCATTAAATAATTGGTGGTGTCACAGAAACTCTCTTTTTTAACACTGCAACTCTTCTTATTCGTCTTCCATTTTTAAAATGTGGTAAAATATATGCAGTGTGATTCCAATATACAGAAAATGTTTAAACTTTTAAAAGATTGTTACAGTAAAGACATATTATTCAATGAAAATATCCTCCTTCACTTTGGACACTCGTCCCATTGTTCTTGCCACTTTCTGAAGTAGCTCTGGAAGTTCTCTTTCTTGAGTGTCTTTATGATGTGTAACTGAAAATACAGTGAATGCTGCTGCTGAGAGCCATCCAAGAGAGAGGAAGGCTCTAAAAATAGTCCCCATCAATCTTATTCACTGGCACTGTTCCACTTCTAGCTCTTCCTCAAAGTCAAAGTGACCATGAAAAGTAAACATTTATTTAATACACTGAGGCAGCCACAATAGTGCAACTAAAGAACTCAGGGAAGACTTCCAGAACTGCTTTAGAAAAGAACAAGAACAATGGGATAAGTGTGTTTGAAGTAAAGCAGAGATTTTCAAGGGAAATTAATGTGAATATGTCTTTATAATAAAAAATTTAAACATTTACTATATTTTTCAATTATATCTCATGCATACCATAAAATTCACTATTTCAACCATTGTTACAGGCACAACTCAGTGACATTAAGCACATTCTCAGAAATTCTCTCAATTTCTACATAGCCAGTTGTTGGGGATCGATGGACACTGTCTTCCACTGGCCAGCCTGGCAGCTGAGGACCAGCAGGCAGGGGCTGTGTGCTCCTGCTCTACCAGATGAGTCATGTGTTCGTCCAGAGTCAGTGTGTTATTCTCAAAGATATTTATGGTGGCTTTTGTTGTTGCAGTTATGTATTTGAATTACTTTTTTTCTTTTTTTCTAGTACCAGGGGTCAAACTCACAACCTTGCGCTTGCCAGGCAGGTACGTATGCCACTGAGCTAAATCCCCAGCCCTTGAATTACTTTAAAAACATTAATTTGAGTACCAAAGTCAGCAGCTGTTTTTAGAGTAGGTCACATATAAAAGGCCACAGTTCTCAGAGCTTGGTGACAAAAGAATAAACTCTCCTCTCAGGGAAAACTGCAACAGAAAGACCATTACTTACTTGCTACCTGCAACATCACAGGACCGAGGGCGCCCTGACAGGGACTGGATCTGGGAAGAAACAAAGACAGCGAGACTTACTCACTCAAGACCAAATCCAGATTTTGAGAAAAGTCTTCAGAGGGTTTACAGAGCTCTGTGGGCATCGGTGAGAGCCACCTCATAGCCACCGTATCCTCACAGAGTAGCCACGCAGGTTCTGAAGAGATGTGGAAAATTCTTAACCTTCCAGGCATAGGGGAAGGATAACCTTAAGACTGTCTTTTTTTAATCTTAAAATTGTCTTAATTGATGCTTTTTTACTTTTTCTTCTAGATGAGAATTATTTCCTCCGAAAAAGGCCAGTGTTTCTACATGTGGAGTTTTAAAATAAATATTCCTTTTCCAATTGAGAGGAAAAGAAGGAAAGAGAAAAGCATAATAAAGAAAGACAGGAAATGGATGCTGAAGAAATGAATAATTCAATTAGAACATAAACTCAGGAGAGACAAGAATGAGTACTTCAAATCCATAGGAACCGAGGGAGAGGAGCACCTCTCTGAAGACTGCAGCCCCCAGTGCTCACTCAGGGAGCGTGGGTACAGCGCCCTCTGTAGGAGAAAACGTCCTCCAATAAAAGCCTCCAAGGCCCCTGTGTGTCTCACAAAGACACATGGCCTGGCTGCTTCTCATACCCTTTAATATGTGAATTTATAAACAGCGCTTTTAATCTCCTAAAAGATTAAATAACAAATGAACCATAATCTAAAAATATGGTTTAAACTTTCTAAAATCACAATAAAAGATGTATTTCTGTGAATCCCTCTCAAAATTCTCTCCCTTTCTTTGGAGTATACTTATCCCTTCATTCTTCCCACTTTTTAAAGCACTTATGGAGGTTCTATTTCCTGAGCGTCTTCAGTTACACTGTCATGCCTGCCCTGATGTTCTGAATCAGTTTGAAACGTTTACATTCCCTGTCATCTTGACTTTGAGCCAAAAGTGGCACAGAGCTAGATCTGGTGAATAAGGCAGCTGAGGACATACTGTCATGTTTTTGAGTCTGCCTTTCTGTTGGATGGTAGTACTTGGCAGCAACATTCATTATATTTTGGTAACATTTCATAAAGACTCTTATGAAAAAGAACTTCCAGAACTGCTTCAGAAGGAAGTGGCAACAATGGAGCACATCCGTAATTCTAGCACTCAGGAGGCTGAGGCAGGAGGATCTCTATGAGTTCAAGGCCAGCCTCTATACATTATCAGTTCAAAGCTAGCATGGACTACGTAGCAATATCCTGTCACAAAACAAAACAAAACAAACAACAAAAAAGAAGGTATAAAAAATGATAGGATAAATGTGTTCAAAGTGAGAAAGTATACTTTGAACATTAATGGTAATGTGTCTTTTTACTGTAATGATTTTTTAAAATGTAAATACACACTATAGTTTTTGACTAACTCTTGTAACTCTTGCTTTTATTTAAAATAAAACTCTCAAAGACCACTGAATGCTACCAAACTGGTAGACTTAGTGGAAGAAAATGGAGCTGAGAGCTGGGCATGGTAGTACATACCTGTAATCCCAGCACTCGGGAGATTGAGGCAGGAGGATCATTGTGAGTTCAAGACCAGCCTGGGCTACAAAGTGGGCTCAAGGCCAGCCTGAACTGCATAGTGACCCTGTCTCAAAAAGGAAAAAAAAAGAAAAAAAAAAAAAGAGAAGAAAAGAAAACAGAGCTGAACCCAACAGATTCTTAAGGTGGGGTCAGTTAAAAGTCCAGAGACAACACTACAACAGAGCATCAAGGAGGAACAGAGGACTGTTCTCTGTAACTAATGGCAGTTTCCCTAAGGGGAGATGACTCTCTCTCCCTCTCATCATGGCAGGCACATTTACAGAGAGCCAGGTGAAGTCAGCACAGTTGCAGACGCCAAACCCAAAGGCCCACAGAAATCACAACAAAACAGATGGCTCATTACAGACTTTCAGAGGGGTCAGGTCAAAGGTTCCTGCCATAAAAATGTGCAACACGTGTGATACCTCATCAATACTGGGCAGAAGTTGGAGAATGGTAAGTGGTAGCTTCAAGGTGGAGAATCTGACTTGTAACCAGCTTTGAGAGCTTTTGTGATCGAGTAAGACATAGGGGGTTAATTGGTTTTTTCTCTTGAATGAGTAAATTCAGATGAAAATCAGGAAATTGAAAGATCACTGCATTAATTTGTTAACATAATCGTGATAATTTTTACTATAAACATTGTTCCCTAGCATATTTTTCCTACCTCTTTCCCCTGACAAATCCTTTCTTCCTCTTTTCTCAGTTCTGTTTCTGCCCCTGCAGGACTTGATAATGACCTCCAGCCTGCAGATGACCAGTGACAAGCACACTGGGGATGCTCACCCACCTCCTTGGTCTCCCATAGTTGCTTTGGCAGTGGCTTCGGGACATTTAACAGATTCTCTTCTTTCAACGGGCCAGGGAATGGCATTACTGAAGGAGGAGAAATCAGTGTTATAAGAAAGCTATCTTATTTTTGGTCAAAAAATGATATATGTAGAAATGATTTACTTAGAGACAACTGCTGACTGACTGCTGAGGAAAGTGCTCCGAGCATCATGATGGATGGGGCAGTTTCTCGGACAGCACTGAGGCACTGAGCTAAATCCCCAGCCCTCAGACAGCACTTATGAGCATGACACAGTACTCTTCAGAGACAATCTGCCCAGTGCCATCCTGACAAGTGTTACTTGGGCCACATTATCCAGGCTTTCTCACTCTGACCAGGCATCGCTCAATCCTGAATGTCAAACCAGACTCTTGTTCTGTATTGGCAAAAATGGAACCGTCTTAAGAACTGCTCATTCTACCACTTAGCTACACTCCAGCCCAAATCACTCTTTTGAAGACCTTATTTTGTCAACATCTTGTGGTATTCTTTTCATCCAATGTTATTAATGATCCAATCTTTAACAAAAACTGCCTCAGAAATGTAAACCTCATGGGCCAAAGCCTTTGCTTCACTTGCCGTGGCAAGGTAGGAGCTGCTGAAGTAGTGGCTTGGAGATGTGAGACCCAACAGCTGACTCTCCTCAGAGTTGGAGCAAAAGTAACAGGCTCTGAGAGTCTGCCCAAACCAACTATTATGGATTGTGTCTAAATGCAATCATACAGTGTTTTTTTTCTTTTTCTCTTTTTATTGGTATCGGGGATCGAACTCACGACTGCCTGCTTGCAAGGCAGTGCTTATGCCACTGAGCTAAATCCCCAGCCCCTAGTCATAGAGTTTTATCAGTGGCAACTGAATTTAGAGTGTACGATTGATTCGTAGGGCAATGCTAGGACTAAGAGTGTGGGTGCTGCACCTGCCCTATGGATGGTAGCCTGCATACAATATAAAGGACAGAAAAAGGCTTCTGCTTGCTTGCTTTTGCTGCCTTCTACCACCATGAGCTATTTTTGCTTCTCTGCCAAGCCACCCTGCCTTGGATCCAGCCAATTATGGACTAAAACATCTACAAATTGTGAGCTACGTAAACCTTTCACCCTTCAAGGTTGGGTGTTGGGATTTTGTCTCAGTAATGAGGAAAGTAACTAAGATACCAACATTATGGGGATCATGAAGAGGAAAGCACTCTGGGCTCAGGATGCTGCTGCTCAGTGGTAGAGCACTTGCCTGATGTGCTCAAGACCTTGGGTTCAATCCTTGGGAATGAAGGGGGATAAAAGAAGACAGAAACAGGCCCTACAAAGTATTGCTGGATGCCACGAAAAGTTTTAAGGGTTGAGTTGGGGATAGTTTTACAACTCAGTACTGCTTTGCAAAAGAGCTTGGTTATAAGAACATGGTTGTGACAGGCTCCAGTACCTTAACAGGAGTTATTTTCTTTGAAACATTAATCTTTTAAAAGTTTCTTCTCATATCCTAGATTTGTTGAGAATTCACTGGGGGAAATGCAAGTGACCTTAAAACATTTCTTTATTTCTGTCCTAGTGGATTAGATGTTTATTGATGTCTCAATGTTTCATGATTGTGTTCAACACTTATAATGGCTTGCTCAGAAACAGAGTACCCAGGACAGTGACAGAGAATGGTGTCTCTTCTATAAGATGCTCCTCATTTATCATATCCTTAGGTGCCTTATCTCTGCGACATAAACCTCATTTAGCTGTTCATTTTCAGATTAGGAAAATTAAATTTCAACATAAAAAGATTTAGAGGAAAAGAAACTGCCTCATACTAAATGAATAAATGAATAGTACTGGATCTTCATTTGTCAATGGCTTTGAGTATCATTCAGGCAGATCTCCAAAATGATTTTAATTGGCTTTATAAAGCTCAATACCTTGTGATAATCTATAATTCCATTTTGCACTTTACATTTTCCTTGCACTGTTTATTTAAATTTGTCAATTACTGACTTACAAATTCTTTTTTAGTAGAAAGAGGCAGTGTTGGGGAGAGAATGGTACTGGGCTAATTAAGTGTTTGCATGATTGATTTATTCATATTTTCACATGGCTACAACTTTTGCTTCCCTGTACAACCATGTGAGACTCTGGGGACTGGCATATAAAGGAACCTTTGTAACCTAATCACCCATTTCCTTTCTCGTGGCCCTGATCATGGTTAGCCTTAAGTTTCTAGAGGTAGAAAAGTGATAAAATAAGTAGCTGTCAATCTTCTTCAAAGTTTTGAAAACATAAATTAGGTTGTTCAGAGAAGGTTACATACAGGTCAGCACCCCACCCCAATGCAGGTAAGCAGAACCAGCTCCTACCTTCCCCGGACCCATCATTCTCCCCATCACAGAAACCTATAGGAAAGAAAAAAACACTGTTACATGGCTTTAATTATCATTTTTTCATGAATTCATTACTTTCTGATGTGAAAAAGGCTTTTGAAATTTGAAAGCAGTTTTGATACACCAAAAATTCATCCGAGGTGCTTTAATACTTTAAAAAAAAAGTAGATGTAGTTATTTTGAGTCCAAAGTTGGTACCAATCTGCTTTACTTTCCCTTTAAAATTGTCTGTCTTAAATTTCCTTACTGCCTCTGTCTCGAGAGAAGAAAAATTTCAACAAAGCCTGAGAACCTCTCTTCAAATCCCAGAGCACAGAAGCATGGCCTGAAATGCTTCTCCCACTGCTGTTTCCTGGGGAGAGCCCAAATCACTGTGGACAGCATGAGTGTCACAGGAACAGGCTGGCAGCTCCACGCTGGAGGCTGTTTCCTGTTACTTATCTGCATCTTGCTTAGTCAGATTGTGTATCTGGATTCTAGGCCAGTTTAAAGGGTATATGTGATAGCTATTCACAAAGTTTTTAAAAATTTGACTTGGCAGAAGTTCTGGTTGAACAAAGAATATTTAACCCATTATGTATCCTACAGATGACAAAGTATAGAATTTCCTACCCCTCTAAGCTCAAACTAAAGAACTAAGCCAAGAAGACAACATCTTAGCATTCTCCATGAACCACTTATTACCCCAAATGAGTACAGAATCAGGTCAAAATATAAGCCTTTAAATATAACTTACAGTTCAGACAAGTTTCTGGGTAAGGTTAAACTATAGATTAACCCAATTAGTCCATAAAAATTAAAAACAATTATCTAATAATCTCCATCCAACATACATTTATTAAGCTCCAACACTAAGTGTTAGTGGGGGGCAGGTGACTCAGCATAGAAGAGAATACAGACATGGCAGTAAATTCTGTGACCCAGGTAGAAGATACAAAGTCTTCATGGCATGTTGAACAGATCTGTGAATGGGAAGCACACTTGCAGAGCTAGAGTTTCTCTTGGACCCACAGAAACAGAATCTAAACAGTGACAGAAAAGTTTATTTTAGTGCATATAAAGACCATTTGGGCAAGCCTGATAAACTGCAGATTTTTGGGTCCAATGTCAAATATACTGACTCAGAAGGCGTAAGAACTAGCAGAAGAATCTACATCTCTAATACCTCTGGGGCCTCTCCTCTAGATACCTGGGCCCGCTTTTCTGAGCGACATGGACGAGGCTGTCGCTTGGGCCATGTGAATAGCAGAACATCAGAAAGCAATGTGCACAGAGACAAGAGATATGGCTCTACAGTCTACATTCTGTCCAAATGAGAGAAAAGAAATTTCTGATTCATATTTTAGCTTTTTGAGAAAGAGTGGGAAAGCTGGTCATTCTGATCAGTAAAATGTGATTATCCTATTCAAATATAAAAACTAAGTTTTATGCAGCAGTCTAGCATGGTACATTGAAGATCTTATCATTAAGACCACTCTAAGTTTAAACACTAAGTCCAGAGCATCCTTGGAACATGTAGACTCAAGCAGGGATCACAGCATGAAACTGCCACTCCTTGTAACACCCATCAGACTGGAGAGCATATGGAACCTGTGGCAGGCACTGCAGGATAGAGGAAAGTATAGCCAGCATTACTGTTTGCTTATCATGGGCCAGGCACTTCACACAGATGGCCTTGCGTTAACCTAAGGGTGGGCGCTGCTATCATGGGCAAGATCACACTACCAGTTCTAGGGCTAGAATGCTGGTCTGAGTATCTTCACAGTGGCCATGTTCCTAACCAATTTGCTATACCCAGAGGGACTGAAAAAACTGGAAGTAAGATGGAAGGGAGTGCCCAGTGAAAAGACAAGAGGAGGAAAAGGAGTGGGGAAGAGAGGAAGATATGTGTGGCAGGGAGGACACAGTGTGGCTACAGCACAAGATGGGCAGGATAGGAGACAAGGAGTGGAGTGGGTTGGGAAACAGCCATGAGGTGGGAAGTTGAGATGTGGGTCACAGCTAAGCTTTGCAGGCTGTTTTTGAAGTAGATGTGAGATAGATTGAAAGAGAAAAGCATCAAGGCAGGGAAACCAGGTAGAAAATTAATAAAATGGTCAAGCAAGAAGGAACAAAGTAGGAGGCAATAAGGCAGACTTGAGACACATCACAGGGACAGGATGGACAGAATGTGGCTATGCTGTGGATGTAAGGAACAGGAGAACAAGGGTAATTAAATATAACCCTGGAATTATGTTTCAGACACCAAAGGATGACAGTGGTGAAAACTAGCACATAATCAAAACATCAAACATTTTTATCTTACTGGATAAAGAAAATACCAGAAGATACATCTATAAATAAAAAGTTAAAAAACAAAAAAAGGAACAAGTTGTGACTGGATATTTGGAAACAGAGGAAATCAATTCAAATTGCTCCCATGGGAAATGGGACAAGGATGAGCAAGTTCGCATCTGTGTTCCAGGAAAACAGTGCCACAGAAGGCTGACCTGGCAGAGCATGTCTGAGACCATGTTCCTCCTGCACACTCCCCTGCCTGGCAGGTCGAAAATACTCCTTGCCTGGTTCCCTGATGCAAACCAGAGGAAGAGGTAAAGGGTGGACCCTTTACCAGAGTGTGTCCTAAGAAAACCTCTGAGATTTCATTCTGTCTTGGGTTCCCTTGCCATTCCGGTGACCTCTCCATCTCTCTTTACATTAACGATGTTTATGCCAGCCGAACAAGAATCCTTAGGGGCTGGGGATTTAGCTCAGTGGCATAAACACCTGCCTTGCAAGCAGGCAGTCGTGAGTTCAATCCCTGGTACCGATAAAAAGTTAAAAAAAAAAAAAAAAAAAAAGAGCAAACAAACAAGAATCCTTAACAGGCTCACATCTCTGACTTATTTGCATTTCAAATCTTTCCCTTGACTCTGCAGGCCAAAGCTCAGTGCAGATTGAGAGGATATGGAGGTACATGTCCCTGCTTCCAAAGCAGGAAACAGGGACTGCAATCCCCACAGATGATAGTCAGCACCTACCACTCTGAATGGGGAGAAGACTCTTTGACTCTTAGCCCCAGGCTATGGGGCAGGCTGGCACATCTGTGTGTCTACTAAATGGTATTTAAGAAGTAAATGCTGCCTGGGAAATAGTCAATGTTCCTCTTTATAAGTTATTGGATGGTTAAACAAGAAAACAGAAACCGTAAGACTCTTGTTTGGCTACAGAAGTTTATTTCTATCATTTACAACTGCTTACCACTTATGCCTCATTGTTGGTCGACTCAATAACTATTATAAAAATTACTGAACATGTATCAAACTAATGGCTTCATTTTCTGGGGACACAAACCTCAACTCACGAATGCATCAGAGTTTATTGCTCATGTAGCTCAGCTGTGAGCAGATGCTCTTTTGTCATCACTCCCAACAGTAACAACAGCGGTGTAGAATTCCCAGGAAAGCATAGCTGCTATCGCTCCTCCTCCAGAACCTCGGTCCAGGCTTCCACTATATTTTCCCATCACTTTCTAAAATATTTATTTAGTTGGTCTTATAACTAGAAATACCTTTTTGTGAAGCTAGTTGGTATTTTTAAAATCCAAAAGGAAAGAAAATGAAAAACTTTAATGAATTACAGGGGGAAAATACATAAAACTATTTAAAATAGCTCCCACCAACAAATATAATTCTCCATAAATAATTCCCATCCTTGGAGACTTGAATAATACTTTAAACACACTGGCTTTCCCATGTAAACACATCCATATTTGGGTGTGTTTCTGAGTTCTGCAATCCTTGCACGGCAAAAGCAGGGCAGCATACAGCCGATATCTGAGCCAAGCTGGGAGCTTGGACATTTCCATGGATGTCAGACATTGTGGCCTGACAATTTCTAACTGTTGATTTGCAAAGGAGAGGCCAAGATTCTCAGGTCAGCTAGGAACCCTTGTCCAGGATTACCTTCTTTTATTTTTTTTTGTTTTTGTTTTTGGGGTCAGGGTCTCATTATGTAGTTCAGACTGGCCTTGAGCTCACTATATAACCCAGGCTGGCCTTGAATTCACAGTAATCCTATTGCCTCAACTCCAGAGTGCTAGGAGTATAGATGTGTACTATCATGCCCTGCAATTTTTCTTTTCTTTCTTTCTGAAACTTCTGTCTGCCTGAATCAATTTTTGTGCCTTTTGTTTTCTTATTCATCTTCACACTTCTCACCTCTTCCCTCTGAGGCCACATCACTCAGCATAAACACTTTAGTCTAGGTACCCACCTAAGCAAGCCTGAAAGACTCCTTAACCACTGCTGGTTCCCTTGTTCCTTCTAAGCCTTTGGTCCCTTACAAAGCCCTAGTGTACCTGCAGAACCCCCTCCCCCTGAGCACAAGCTCCAAATTGTCAGGCTTTGTGTATGTGGCCCCATGAGCCTGCAGTTGACCTGCTCTGTCTTCCTACACACCAGCCTCTGTAAGCCATGAGCACCACCCCAGGACTGATTCCAGTACCACTGCCCACATATTCTCACAGCCCTGTGTATGGAAGAAAAACAGGCAGACACCCCACCTAATGCTGAAAGCTTGCAGATGCCACAAAGGATCATGCATGCACATGGAGTTGTCTCTGAACTGTACCAGAGAACAAACATAGCAGCTGTTACCATCAAATTGCATCCTTCCTCAAGCAAGGAAAAGAGACCATGAACATCCCTTCACAAGGATAGACATTAGACTTTAAATATTCCTGAGGTAAGGAAAACCAGAAAAGCTGGTATCTGGATCAAAGATTATTCCCAACACTTCTGGGAGTCAATCTGTATGTAAAATAGGTAACTCCAGACCATTGTCCTTTCTAATTCATAAACACCAGAAATGCAGGTTCAGAAGGCCTCTTTTTCAGGTGCATGTTAGATGTCAGCACTTAGTGTTTTAGCAAGGGATTCGTACATATAGGCCACTGCTTATTATCCTTGTATCTCTCCATCAGTAAGGGCTCTTCTGTGCCTCCTCTGTGCAAGGTATTGGAGAAAACAAGACCACTAGTTAAGATGCTGAATTTAAGAAATCTTCCTTACTCATGAAGATGTACATCTAAAATCTCATAACTCAAGGAGGCTGAGACAGGAAGATCCCAAATTTAAGCCCAGCCTGCCTCAAAATAAAGATAAAAAAAATGGCTGAGGACATAGATCTGTGTGAAGTCCCTGGGTTCAATTTTCCAGTAATGGAAAAAAGAAAAGAAAAGAATCTACTCTAAGCAAAGGGAGAGAAACATGTCTCCACAAAGAAGCAGTCAAGTGTGCAAATCCTAAGAGCACCTACATAGCAGCCGCAGTAGTTTGAACATATTAGTTTGACTCAACATAGGGCAAAAGGCCAAAAGGACAGAAACGTGGACACCAGCTGAGGCTGATAGACCACAGGATATTGGCCAGATAGGGCAGGATTGAATCATGAGAGGAAGAAACATGAATAGGCCTGAAAAGCAGTTAAACCCAAGTAGTTCACACAGCTAAACAGCAGGAAGAGGCGGGTGAGGGCAGGCGGGGGCCAGATCCTGGGACACATGTTGCTCTTGGGAGCTATATCCCTTTGCCTCAAGTTGAGACTTAGCACTGAGGGTCTCAACAGGAGAATGAGAGGTACATATCTGGGTTCACTCTGGAAGCAGATGGTGGAAGGCAGCACAAGGCTGCTTTCCTTCCACTTCTGTTACTCCTGGCCCTGCTCCTTTGCCTCACTCAAGCCCAAGGCAAATGGGATGGTGCCACCTCTCCTCCACTCTGTCCTGTGTCCTCAGTCTCCTGGAGAATAGCCCCCCACTTATGTGGACTACCTCATTCTGGGGCTCAGTCAAAACCATTCCATAGACCCACAAAAAAGCACACTTTCTTGCAGCCTAGTCTTATGAAAAGAGGACCTAGGGAGCTGCCAAACGACTGGAAGAGAGTGGTATAAGGCTGGAAAGAGAGACAGTAAGGAAGTACTGTGAGTGCCCACATGATGGTGTTGAGTGCCTGGAAACGGCTGGTGCCTGGGCAAGCAAAAAGCATGAGAGCCCAGAAATGCCCACAAAGCAGCGCTTGCCAGGGAAGAAGCTGGAAAGACATGTATCTGGACTTCACCTCAAATGCACACCCCTCCCCTGCAGGGAGATTTTCCCCAAAGGTCATTGAAGCAGAGAAGAGCGTATGCTGCATAAGCTTTGCTCTCTGCAGTGCTGCAACCAGGGACTGCATCTTACCCATGTACGGGGCAGGCCAGGTTGATGGGCCCCCTCCTCCATAGGGGTCCTGAGGCTTGGTGCTCAGTGCACTTGTATGAAGAGCAGAATCGGAATTGGTCCTAAGGAGGAAAGGACAGATCTAGCTGAAAATCCATTTCCATCATGACATGTAGTATTGTTTGCTGACTATTAGCCACAGGAAAGAAGGCAAGAATCAGGACTTATAGTCATCCACACAATGAAGAGTAGGGACCCAGCGTAAGTCCCTTACTTGGAAGGTCGCCATATTCAAGGAAGACTGATCTATACTCAGCCTGACACTGAAGCAGATAGCATGGTGACTGTGACAGCTTACTGTGATATGTCAATTTGGATGGATGAAGTACTGCCCAGCAGAACAGTACAGCATAGTTGTAAGGTTTGTCTGCAGGTGACTGACAAGGATGCTGCAAGCTATGAAGGGAAGACCCATCCTGAATGTGGGTGGCACCAACCAATAGGCTTGTACCCTGAATGGTAAGTGGCCATTCTGCATTCTGCTACTCCTGATTCCACAGGCACCCATCATGAGCCTACCTTTTATTTTCTTTTCAATATATATTAAATCTGTTCTAGCAAACTCTAGCCGACAGCGAAAAAGACAAAAAAAAAAAAAAAAAAAGAACTGAGGAGAAGGCCCTCGAGCTGCCCTAGATGGACAGACACACCTATGTATAGCACCAGCACCTCCAAACATTCAAGGACACTCAGGTGCATAGCAGTCAAATGCAGAGACAAGTGGGAAAGTGTGGGTACAGATTGGTATTAGACAATAAGGAATTACAGTGAATTTTGTGAAGTATAACAATGGCATTCCAGTTATGTTTTCTTTTTGAATGCTCTCATCAGTCTTCTACTGTTAGAGAGACTTGCAGATGAGATACTTTGTGGAATTAGAGTGTGAGGTAGGGGCAAGGAAGAAACAAGACTGGTAGAATGGTGGTCAAGACTGAAGCTAAGGGACGGGCCTAACGGGTTTTCCACAATCTTCTGTCTTCTGGATACGTTTAAAATTCTGCACTATTCAGGATTTGTGTGTGTGTGTGTGTGTGTGTGTGTGTGTGTGTTTCAATGTCCAGGCCCTTTACACATCAGCTCAGAAGCCCTGTCATTTAGCCTCATCAACCAGAAAATGACATTCATATCCAGTGTATTGCAGGACTGAGAAAACTGATGCAGGAAGAACACTTACTCCTAGAGTACGATCCAATGTGATCAGAACAGTTGATTTTACTGAACACTTATGCTTCCCACATACTATCTCATTCAGTTCTCTCAATCAGTTCATGGTCACACAATTACCTCCATTTTTCAGATGAGCAAACCTAAGGCATACAAAAGTTTAATCTGCTCAAGGTCATGGTAAGAGGCAAGCCTGGTGACCACACCCAATGGTGACCAGGCCTCATGTTCTTACGCTGTGCTGTATTGTGCCCTGTTGACCAGTAAATGGGGGTTTGTTGTTAACATTCCACACAAACACAACTGACAAACACATTTGTAGTTGGACAACACATCCGAAACATAAAGACAATCAATTTACTTTTATTAGGAAATGGCCCATGTACCTGTTAAGAGCAGACGTTAATCTGAACCCAGGATGCTTTTCTTCTTTCCAAGAAGGCTGCTGCCTTTAGAAACCAGAACATAAAAGGAAAAAAAGTTCAATACACTGGAGCAAAGGAAGATCTCAGACCTGAGTCTGTGAACTGGTTCTTCTACTCATCTAGCTGCCTGACCTCAGAGTCACTTAAACAACACTCTACACCTTGCTCATTTTGCTTTTCATTGCTAAAATGAGGCCAGACTGAACAATCTCGCAGTGCCTGGCATCTCTGATTTCCAGGATAATTATCACAAACCCTAAGAAGAAGGTTAGCTGGGTATGTAGGAGTTACAAACAAGCATCTTTGAATGCCTTTTGAAATTGGCAAAATCTCTGACTCCTTTTGAGGGGATTTGAGGTCTTACACCAGTTACGTCAAAAATTACTTCTTATATGTAGCTTAGGTACATGTATAGGGGCTGGCTTAGCAACCTGGGTGCAAGAGTTTTGATACTTTTTCTTGGCTATACATAAGAAAGCTATCAGTTTAAAAACTAACACTTTTTAAAGATAAAATATTGTATTTATCCTAAAATTCCGAGTCCCAGGATTTTTAAGGATAGCTGAAAACCTACTTGAGGTAGAGGTCGACTCTTTTCCATATCTGTGTCCTTCCCCAATCCAGACTAGATTATCTGCAGTGAGTAGTCAGTATTTGCCCAGAGAATGAAAGGAGAAAAGACCCTAACCCAGAGACCTGAAGTTTTTTGATAGATACATCACAGATACCCACAAATCTGACCATGTGATCTGAAAATGGTACCATACATGTAACAATACAGCAGTTCTTTTCAGTTAATTTCATAATCTGTCCTCTATCTTGGGCTCAAAAATAGTCAGAGACTCTAAATCAAACACACTGCACAAATACCATTTTAGGAGCCTTTCATTTCTTGTAGTAGCTTACTAAGACACTCTGAGAAAAGTAGCTTATTTTTCCATGTCTCAAATATATATCAAACCAAAGTATCCTGTTGGCAAATGTATTCTAACTGTGTTTCTATTTGGTTTTAAGTACGAAGGTTTAGATTTATTTAAGTAACTTTTCACTTTGTACTTTCATACCAGTCCATGATTATACATAGAAAGACTTAAATTTTAGGAGTTGATTCTGTTTTATATTAAAAATTTCTAAAATAACATTCAAGGTAATAAAGTTATACCATAATAAAAAAAAAAGCTCATACCGTTTAAGATATCTTCGAAATATAGCTTGCTTACCTTGGCCAACTCTCATCCAGAGGCTGTGAAGCGTAATTGGCTCCAAATGTACCTCCATCAAAGTAGAATTTTTAATAAAGGAAAATAAAATTAATGGAAACTTGCAGCAGATTTAAGAGGCTAAAATTGTGAAGGGTCAGACAACTGAGGTCTGAGTTCTCATCTTTATCTCCATATCTGACAGCTTTTCTTTGAGACTTATTCTTACCAACCTCTACTAGGAGTCTTTTGCTGTCTTCTAACAGTGCTGTCTTGGCACAATGGGCTTGGTGTGATTCTTACATTCTGCCTGAACAACACCTTTTGTTTTCCCACCCCACACCTCGGAAGGCTGTCATTCTACACAGGCTTCCTGGTCCCTGGTTGCAACTAGCCCAGTTATTTCCAGTCAGGCCCCCTCATGCCCCTGGAGGCAATGATAGGCCCAGGGTGGACTCAGGTAATGAGGAGCCAGCAGAGTGCCCCCTGGGGGAAGTGGTGCCCCTGTTGGGGTGGACAGTCCACTGCTATTGCAGTCTTGTCTATGGGAAACTTGTCTACAGGTAAAGTCAACAAAGATGTGGCACTATAGAGACAGAGTACATGATATTACATGGCTCCTTGGGTATTGTCCTTAACTTGCAGTGACATAAGGAATAAATATCCTCTTTCCAAGTTCAGGTAGTTCCTATTACTCATCATCAAAAGAGAGCTGTATTGGATTTGTGGAGAAATGTAAACTTCCTGGTGTTGTTAAAGGCTCTGTTTATAAATTCCCCATCAGTCACTGGGTTTGGCATAGGCTTGAACACATTCCAGAAACACCCAGAAGCCAAGGGAATGCTGCATGATACATTCTGAATACAGGATGCTGTCCGCACTGATTCACATATTTGTACCAATAGAATTGTCTTAAGGCATTATTTTTAATTTTTTGGTGGTACTAGAGATTGAACTCAAGGCCCTTGCACTGAGCTATATCTCTAGACTTTTTAAATTTTGAGACAGGGTCTCGCTAATTTGTCTAGGCTGGGCTTGAACTTGCCATCTTCCTGCCTTAGCCTCCCAGAGGCATGTGCCAGGATTACAGGCATGTACCACCACTCATAGTGCTAAGACATTTTATAATCATTTTATTCTCTTGCTAAAAAATACTTAGCTTTGTGCAGTGACAGTATCATAGCCAATGAAGCTTATCCAAGATACAATTATTGCTAATTAAAAAGCTTTGAGGATTCTCTTCAGACTGAAAGGCAGTATCACCTTTGTTGGCCTGGTAACTGTGCTCCACAATTTAGCTACAAGGTGCTGATCTACTTTCCACCCTGCTGTATGGGTTCCACATAGACACTGCCTCTTTGTCTTTGTGCGTGTCACTTCCCTTTCCTCTCCTAGGTGGAACACAGCCTCCCCCAAAGCCTAGCTTACCCCTTACCATCCTCAACAAATCCACACCCACTCTTTCAGTCTCCTATATTACTGTTGGAGAAAATATGTATTTGGTGGGTACCAATAATGCCTTTGATCTCAAACCTTTATTTCTTAAGGTAGAAATCATAAAGATGATACAAGGTATACACTAGGCATCAGAAATGTGAAAATTGAGTGGGTGTGGTAGTGCATGCCTATAATTCCAGTACTCAGAAGTCTGAGGCAGGAGGATCACTGTAAGTTTGAGACCAGCCTGGGCTACATAGTAAAACTATCTCAAAAAAAAAGTCTGAAAAATGGAGATAAGCATCTACTATATGTCAGACCTGTCCTGGTGAGCCTGTACTCTCATGCCATTTCAGTAACAATCCTGGAAGGCAGATGATATTATCTACCATCTTGCAGCTGGAGAAACTCAGGATCAGTCCTAGAAGAGCTGAAAATCCAAGGTCACACACCTGACATGGCAGGTCAAGGTCACAGCCAACTCACTGATGCCAAAGCTCAAGGTTCTATGTGCTTCTCAGGAAACAAGGCATGAGCCCTGAGTGCCCCAGGAAACAGAATATTTCTGAGTATTTTTGGAAGGGCGGGGTCTAGGAAAAAAAGCCCCAAATGGCTTGAGCTAGGAGGAAATGGGACCTGGCCTACAGGCTTGGGCAGGCATCTCAAGTGTCTAAAGAACCTGGAATTAGCAAATGTAGGCACTAATGAGACCTTATGGATTTAGTGTAAACCATTTCCTCTGCCAAGAAAGTCTCACCTAAAGTTGACTTTCTCTGTCTTGTCTCATTATCTTACTTCTTAATCTGACCCTGAGCCAGCAAAATAAAACAGAAGTATTTTCCAGGGAGACATTTCTTCAACTTTAACTATTTGGCTGAATGTTTGTGAAGTGCCGACTGGAACACAACACAGTAGGAGACACAAAAGAAAAAGATACTAGGGAAATAAGAAGGCCCTTATGACATGAAACAGATTAGTATTTCAGCTGGCAACGCCTTGAGGGAGGAAGCACTGAATCTCACAACCTGTGGTTATCTGCCTTCCTTTCTTTTGCAAGGCTGGACGACCCTCTACCCAGAAAAGCATATTTCATGAAGCAGCTCTTCACCACTTTTCTCAGTGCACTGCCAACTTTAGTCATGAAGTCCAACTATACATTGCATTCGAATGAGAAGGAAGTGGTATAATGGTAATATAAGGATTGAACATTGGTAATTCAATGTTGATGTATAAGTTAGCACTTTTAACTTCCTGGTATGTATTAGCAACAAGAAAACACAGTAAATTTCTGAAACTTTGCATTTGATTATTCTAAGGTATTAACAGTTCTGACTTTTGAGTGCTCTTATTTCTTCTAGTCTTATCTAATCTGGTGATTTTCTAAAACCTAAAACCCATGGGCACCAAAAGACCCCACTAATATTATAAGCTTACAATTAAATTTGATAGGAGGAAAACCTAGACAAGGTTTCTTTCTGTTCTTTTCAAAGATTTCAGAAAACTATATTCAGGTAGATGTGAATTATTTCTCTATACTGGAATGACCTCAAGGCAGAAAACACCTTCATTTGTAAACTTGAATTTGCCCTTTAATTCAACAAGCAATTCTGGAATGCCTACTAGGTGACAGCATACAAAGAGACCTGCTGGATACAGAGTCTTAACAAACCACACTGATCCTGCCTGCCTTCTCATGTAGCTGCTCAGTTAGGTAAGCCAAAATGAGGAATAATGAAAAACACAAGCAAGGGAGAGGTGGCCACAGTGGATGGAAACGGAAAAGTCCAAATTACTATGGATTGTCATATGCTCTTCTGCAGCTCCCTCAAGCAGCTCCGCTTCCCTGCGGCCAGCAGAATGCCCCTCATAGCCTTAGCCCATAGCTTCTTGCACTGCCCTCTCAGGGACAGGATGGGAAGAAGGGAGTTGGAGCCACTCAGTACCAGGCAGAATAGGAACAGCAAGAGACGAAACTTGACACAGACATGCAAGAAGGGCATCCCCTGAGACAGACAATGGCTCCCTATGGCAGAAAAGTCAGTTGGTCATCACGTTCCTTCTGGTCAACTCCAGTCTTGCCATGGCTCCTGTCCAGCCACACAAATTTCATGTCTTCAGCTTCCAATAATTGAGAACTCCAAGCCATTATTTCCAACTGCCTGCTGAGGTTCTCTTCTAAAAGTATACCAGACACCCAAGATTGCCCCTAAAATCAAACTGATCATTCCTCCTCTCACCTGCCATCTGCCTTTCTTATGCTCCATCTTATTTAAGGAGGGGCCATTCATCTACATGCTCAATTGGAGTCTCAGAGTCATCCCAGTCTGTTCCCTCTGCCTTGGTCAGCAAGGGGAGTTCAATCCATCAACAACAGGGATCCAGATCCTCACAATTCACAAACTAGGAAGGTCACAGGAGGTAGCCCTCACTTTTTCACCGGACAAAGTAGAGCAGCTCTTCTTTGATGCGAGAGGACATCTGTTGGCCAGCTATCCCCAGGGCCACAGAAGTGCAAAACAAGTCCCACTCGGTCTTTTTGTGAAGGGCTAGGTTATTCTCTTGGCTTCCTGTCTCCATGCAGCAAGTACACTTGGGCAGGGAGCATGGAGGCTGGTCACTTTCTGTCCCATTCTCTCAGCCACCATGTGCTGCCAGGACACAGTGTGCAGGTGGGCCTCTGACTTTCCGTGCAGTTGTGGGGTAAGTGGACTTGGAGCCCACTTCATAGAACCCATCAACCTAGATACATTCTTGGGTCAAATTTAATGTATAAAACTTCTCAAGTGTGGTTCTACTGAATGTCTCAACCATGTCCTTACTGTTACTCTCTGTCCTCTTGTCTCTCAAATTCTAATTATGTCCTTGAAGTTTACATATTAAAGTTAAATTTTAAGAGGTAGGTATATGACTGGGATGTTTGAGTCTTTTTATTTTCCTGTTTCTCTCAGCATGCTGAGTGGCAAATAGGCTGCATGTGTAATATTTTTTTCTTAAAACTCTAAAGATCTTATCCTTTAAGATGATATGATTGTTAAGTAAAAATTAGATATTTATGATCACATAAGTTTTGGAAATCCTGGATTAAAGAAAGGAGGTTTACTTAGTATGACCGGCTTATGTGTTTTATATGTTCTTTGGCTTGTAGTTTAGCTGCTAATCTAAATAAGATAATTAACTTTATAAACATAAATAAATGAAACTAATGCTAGCAAAAAGGGAACAGTGGAGGGAAGGAACTGAGATGTGTTATGTACATGTACTAATTCTCCACAGTGAAAGTAATCATTATGTACTGCAAATAAAAAAATTCTGTTACAGATAGGAAGTGTCTTACCTATGAGAATTCTCCAAGCACCACAGTGCACAGTGAAGCTCCAAGAGGGAACAGAGAGCACTGTGTTTTTCAAATTTAACAGGCTACCCACATCAAGAAATAGTGTCCTACAAGTCTGTGCTTCAAAATTTCAAAGCAAGGCCCACTCCAGAGACGAGGGTCCCCATAATTCTGCCATCTCTTTAGGCCCATTCCCACTAGTGAACCTTCTACTTTGTTGGCAAAGTTCCTTAACATTTATTTTTCTCTTCTTCAAAATACAAATTGGATTTAGAAGACACTGTCAGTGATTATTCTGTTCACCCTCTTCTTTTCCAATGCATTACCACAGGTCTAAGAAAATATTTCATTTGCTGCAACCTTCTTGAAATAATTCAGAAACTTGACAAGATGGTTTTGGGGTGAACTGTATTTGCTGCCCTCAGGAGTGAGGAGTGAGAGGGCTGCTATAGGCATGGGCACCACAGGGAGGTTCACAAGCTTCTACTCTGAGCTCAGAGCCCAGCCTGGCCAGAGACAATCACGGGTGGCTCCACTCCCCGGACCTCACGTAGGGGGCAGGGCCAAGCAGTGGCAGTGTCCTGGTCTTGCTTATTACTGCTTGTGTTATCAGCACAACCCACTGCCCTGGCAATCTGCAGTGCAGCCACCCACTACCAAAGGAATCACTGTGCCCAGCCTCTGTCTGCTGGACTGCCCACTCTAGGAAGAAGCCCAAGTATGTGTGGAACAATGTCTGTTTTATTTGGGATCAGTATATTCCTGGGCTGAACTCTTCTCTAAGTCCATCCTAAAATCATTCCCCATCCAAGAAACAATCATAAACAAGAGAATTTTGTGTACATCTTTTGTTTGCACCAACAGAAATTCAATCCAGTTTTCATACTTCTAAATGATAAAACTTAATTAAATGTGAAAAGCAATAAATTTTTTTTGAAAAGCAATAAATTTTAACAACTTACTTTACAACACACAGAATGCAGGTGAAGAAAGAAAAGGATTCGATTCGCCCCTTCTAAGCTCTACTGAATAAATAACATCTTTGGTGTACAATCACCCCATATTTATATTTCAGTTGGAGCACATGGTTTCTTTATTCCCGAAAGACTCACTGCCCATTTGTGGGAATCCATGGGCCAAAGAACTTTCTCTGCATTGATATTCAGTGCCAGGACCCCAATTAGGGGCTTAACAGGAGATCACAGAGAAATGGCTCATGACCTATGAGTCAGACTCATACTCTCTGGCAAATAGCTTTATCTGTGTATTCATTTGAAGGTGAGGAGGTTCCCTTCAGGCTCCTTTGCTGTTCCCAAGTCTGGCTTGAGCAGACCCTCCTGTGTGCCCACTCCCACACCAACATGTCGTGGTCTCTATTACCGTGTGTGAGATCACCATTGGCTTCAGCCTCTTCCCTTAGGCAAGCAGCCCAGGAAGACAGGGACCATGGCAGTCTGCTGTTATGTCTACAAGGTCTCAGACAGCTGCCTAGCTGGTAGTAGATACTTTGTGAATTGTTTTTAAGTAAATGAACAACTCTTTTCTCTTTTCTTCAATTTCTCCATCTTCTACTCTTCATTAATAAAGTTGTATGTGTGTATATACCTATATTTAGGCTATACTTACTTCAAAAAGTATCTGTGATGGCCATGTATACTTTTTATATGCTGTATATACAATATAGTAAAATACATACAAGAGCTTTGACAAGAGAAAGAGGAAACTGAAAAATTGAAAAAAGCATACTGTTAAATCAAGAAAAGAAACACTGACTTTAGTTTGAAAATTCCAAGCAATTGAGATAAAGGTGAGTTAACTGAATTTCCCTAATTCCCTATTACTTTTTGTACTGTGTCCAAGTTACCACACATTCCAAAAAGGAATTCTCAAGATGACTTACCACTTTCATTCTCCCTGAAAATGGCTACAGAAAGTACAAAGCTGCAAGGCAGGTATTTCTGTGGACCAAACACTGTGGCATGAGAGAGGGAGGAATCAGTTATCCCCAGATCCTCATCCTCACCTCAGAAAGAACTTCAGGGGTTTCTCTGTGCGCCCCTATCATTCCTCACATGGAGTCTCTGTGTCAACAGCCCTTATCACGCCAAGGGAGTGAACAGTGTGGGCTGTCAGGGGGTCTGGACCAAGACCACAGCAGCAAGACCCTGAGCAAGTCACTTGGATTGTCAGTTTTCTCATGGGAAGATGAATGTTAACAAAATAAATGACTCAGTGAGCTCTGAGGACCAAATGACATATCACTTGCTCAATGCAGTGCTTGTCATGGGTAGGTGCTCAGTAACATCAGTGCCATCCTCCACTTCCTGGTCTCTAGGCTATGAAGCCAGCTTTGCCATCATTGCCAAAAATGTAGTCTCTGCAGGGTGAGGCGCCACACCTTGTCCTCCTTTCTCCACCCTACTGTGGGTTGACAAGGGTGAAGTGAAAGTGAAGTGTCCCTAGCATACCTCTGGGCCCTCTCCCATGACACCCAGCTCAATTCTGTGTCTCCAGCACCTCAGCTCTACACCTGTCACACATCAATGATCCCGTCCTCACCCCACCATCCTACTCCTCTGCTTCCTAACAAGCAACGGTTTAATGAAACTGTCAGATGAATTTGTCGTCTCCTTTTCTTTATTGCTCTCAGCAACATAGTTCAGTGTCAAGTACAGATCACTAGATCAGAATTTCTCTAAATTCCAAGTTTATATTTTGGTTGTCATTTATTAAGTTTGAAATTCTACAAATAGAAAATTATAAGAGATTTCACCTTTTAAGTTACCAAAACCAGGTTAGCAAGTCAACAGAAATAAAAATAAATCACAAATCTGTCTATCTGTTTTTGCTTAATAGAAAAAATCTAACTTGATTCAATGTTAGGCTTAACTCTGACTTTGCTGATTTCTGATGATGTTGAAATGTCTCCTGATAGAGGTAAATTACACATTTATATTCAGTTATCTCATTAAACTCAGCTTTATCAAATTGTTTCATAAAGCAAAGACCCACAAGAGTCTTTCCAAATTTGGCCATAGAGATGTTTCTGGTTTTGAGCTCATTTACTTTTATTGTCTCTATTCATCAGATAAAATGAGGATATTGAGGCCACAAGAGAAGTACAGGGATGATAAATCCTAAAAACCCTTCAAACACTCAAAACTTATGCTGCCCTCAGATAGTAAAAAGGATATCTGTCGCCCTGGCTTGTCTGCAGGCCTTCGGTGCAGCGGGTGGAAGCGATTTCTGGCTGGTCTCTCCACCAGCCCGTGGTGCCTGGTCCCACGGACATTGTCAGCCTGGTGAAATGATGGCTGCAGAAGAAAGAGAAAAGAGTTAGTCTCTAACCACAAAACTGCCACTTACTCTCAAGAACAACCACTGGTAACAACAGATGAAAAGACTCAATTTACAATTCTATTGTGTATTAGTGTGCCGTAGGTCAAGAAAAATAATACAGCATGTAGCAGTTTCTATATAATTACAGAATAATTTAAAAATAGCCTTTAGTGTATTAAGATGAAAGAATGACACATAAAGTTGATACAGAGCTAAGCAGTGCTGAATGCAGGGGAACAAGTCTGTAATCCCAGCACTTTGGTAAACTGAGGTTGGAGGATTATAAATTCAAGCCCAGCCTGGGCAATTTAGCAACCTAGTGAGACTCTGCCTCAAAGCAAAACTTTAAAAAGGTCTGGGAGGGCCAGAGATTTATCTCAGTGGCACAAGCACTTTCTGGCAAGTGGAAGGTCACAAGTTCAATCCCTGGTACCAAAACAAAAAAAAGGGCTGGGATATGGTTCAGAGCAAAAGCCTAGTGTTTAATCCCTAGTATTGAAAAAAAAAAAAGAAGTTATCACCATTAGGATGAAGAACTGGGGGCGGGGGGAGCGCTATGGATTCATATACCAACTCCCAAAAACTAGGAAAAATATTTGAAATATAAAAGAGGTGTATTTAAAATAGAAATAAGCTGGCAACCTATTAAGTGTACACAGTGTCCTTTAAAAGTTTTGACTGGATTCACAATGTTAAAATTCAGATTTGAGAAACAACATATGTACATGAGTATGTGTATGCATATATATGTAAAAAATAGTTAAGATAGTTATACTACTGATTTCTCTGAGTTCACTGAAGAGAAAGATTTGTACTGATATTGTTCGGACAATTGAATTCAGATGTCTTAAGCTCTGGGTGAGTGATTTGGGGATGCAAATGTGCAATGTATGTACCATTATTGTCCCCAATTGATGTATTTTGAAATTTTTAGTTTTTTTTCTTTTTCTCCTGGATATAAAATGGATTTGGAAACAAAAATAAAATATAATTAAATTCAGATTTGAGGCTCCTAGGGAAAAATCCAAACAGCCTGGCCACAATGGTCTACATTCCCACATGACAACAGCTGCTCCTGGAGAGAGGACATTCTCCTGTTTTGCTGTTTTGTTTTGAGTTTTGGTGGTAGGGGTTGAACCCCATGCCTCACACATCCTAGGCAAGCACCACTGAGTTATATACCACAAGACCTTTTAAAAAATTTTCACTATGAGAGAGGGTCTCACTAAGTTGCCAAGTGAGGCTGGACTCAAAACTTGCAATCCTTCTGCCTCACAGTCTCTGGAGTAGCTGGGACACAGACATGTACCACTATGCCCAGGTTCACTCTCCTGTTTTTAATACTTTACACCCAGATCACTTCATTGACTCATGATGTTAGACTTCTGAGTTTGCAACCCTTGAGTTAAGGAGGAGAAAAAGGACACTACCCAAATGCAAGTGGAAAACATGTAACTCACTGTTTCCCAAAGGTACAATGGAGATATAAATACATTTGAGATAAGGTCACACAAATCCAAAATCCTTTCTTCATACTTATTAGTGAAATAAATAAGACACACATATAAACATTGTATTGTTTCATTAATGTGAGAAGCTGAAAGAAAAAACATATGTATGTGTATATATGTGTGTGTATATATAAAAAATAGGTAAGATAGCTAGACCACTGATTTCTCTGAGTTCACTAAAGGGAAAGATTTGTGCTGATACTGTTCAAACAAATGAATGCAGGTATCTTGTGCGCTGGGTGAATGACTTGGGGATAAAAATGTACAATGTATGTACCATAGTTGCCCCTGATGGATGTGCTTTGAAATTTTGTTGTAGTTTTCTTTTTTTTCTTCTTCTTTCTTTTTAGCCTTAAAATAAAATGGATTTAGGAAAAAAAAAATCCTTTGTTTTAACAGGGCATGTGGTACATTCTTGACATTTTTTAGACTGAATCATAAAAGGCTGCCTTTTTAAAAATTAATTTATTTTAATTTAAAAGGTTGCATTTCTAGAACCTTGTCATGGTTCTAGAAATGAATTCTAGGTTGGGCTATTAAATATCACATAACTGGGTGACATATATACAACATTATGTAATAGATGTGTTTGTTAAATATATGCAAACATATTTTTCTCTGCTCTCCTGTTTTATTAAGGTACAATTTATTAAGGTATAAGGTAAATAATATTTGTATCTGTTTATGGTATACAATGTGATATCTGATATCTCTATATATTGTGAGATGAACAGATCCAGTGAATTAACAATTCTATATGCATATAAACTTTTTAAAACAAATTTTAAGTAAATTGAGTCATATACAAAATAGCTAGCTTTCTATGACTAAGTACATTTTTATAGAGGAGCCTCCTTTAGCTACAAACTGATCGCTAATGTTCCTTGATTAAACATATATGGATTTTCCCATATTGGATTTCGGAATTACTTTTATTTCACTAGGCAATTTAGTTTACCAGTTCCAATCTTCTTGCTTACCAGGCAAGTACTTGAGCCACTGAGCTAAATCTCCAGCCCTAAAATAGTGATAATTTTAAAAGACAGACGCCTTTGTGCTAAGAAAAAAAAAGACAGTTTTCTATCAACTTAATATATTCAGTATAATAATCTTAAAGGTACTTGAAAACACAGAAGTTTTACTGCGGTATTTTAAAGAATGGTTACTATCATAGCAAGAGGCATTATGGTAACCATTGTTGATCACCTTGTATTTTGTTTTTACATTATGTATTATGTCCATCCTTTTGATTTGACTGACTCTGTCCTATTATGTCACATTTGGTTTTACTTTCTTCAAAAAAAAAAGTAATAAGAACTGTGGGAGTAATAAAACCCAAAATGTATAATTGTCATTGTACAAAAGAAAGGAAAAGAAAGTGCTCTAAAGGATATAACTACATATATATTTAAGTGTATAAGATAGATATCATATTACTGAGTTTTGTTGGATCATTGAACAAAACTGTTTGCAGTCTCACTGTTTGAAAGTTCCCTCTATATGCTTTAATTTTGTAACTTGAACAACTATTTCTAAGATGACAATATGTAATTAACAATTGTAATTAACAAATGTAATTAACAATATGTAATGTGATTGCCTACTGTTTAGTTTTTCTGAAATTCTGTATAACTTGTACCCTTTTTCTGTTTTTTTTTTTCTTTTTTCTCCTTAAATAAAATTAAAAAAAAAAAAAAAAAAAGAATGGTTACTATCATCAGCTCCAGCAGGCCAGCCTACAGGGAACCTGGGTGAGGGCCTTCAAGACGGGGTCTCCAAAGTAGAGAGTTCTTGAAATGTCACCTGGATTTCTGAAGATGCCAGAATTTTCAGTTTACAATTGCCTCTTTAGCATTAGCTTCTGCTGGCTCAAATCTTATTACTGGGAATAAGAAGGAAATCTCAGCCTCTGCTGCAATCAGTTATTTTCTCCTCTTCCTCACCATGGCACAGTCTCATCCTGTCCCTGTAGTATTTGATATTAATGCAATCCAAACTATATTTGGTGTTAGCTCCCTCAATAACAGGGACCCACCTTGCTCAACAAATGAGTTGGAGCAGTTGTTTCACCAGAGAAGCACCCCAAGTAAAGAGGCCAGAGCTATCCAGGCATGGTAGCACATGTCTATAATCCCAATTATGTGGGATGTTGAAGTAATTGGATTACAAATTCAAGCCTATCTTAGGTAATTTAGTCTCCATCTCAAAATAAAGTAAGAAGGGCTGGGGATATAGATTAGTGCTTCTTAGCTTCAAACCCCAGCGCCAAAAAAATATAATACAGTAAAAATGAGGTCACATCTGAGGTTGTAGCTCAGTGGTAAAGCACTTTTGCAGCATGCACAGTACCCTTGCACCACAAGAAAAAGGAAAAAGATGCTGGGGATTTAGCTCAGTGGCACAAGCGTCTGCCTGGAAAATGCAAGGTCATGAGTTCAATCCCCAGTACCAAAAGAGAGAGAGAGAGAGAGAGAGAACAGAAAAAGAGTGAAGAAGCCCCGGTTCAGCAATACAGCGACCTAATTTTGTGTTCTACTCCTATCAGCTTTCACTCTGATTTACTGAGAGCTAAAATTCTATTATTTAAAAATGTATTGTTAACTCAACTTACTTACTCTCTCGCTCTCTCTTTTTTTCTTGTGACAGGGATTTGCTAAGTGGTTCAGACTGATCTTGGACACACTACCTAGCCAGGCTGGCCTGGAACACTCATCAGTCCTTCTGTCTCAGCCTCCTAATTGCTGAGATTACTGGTGTGTGTCACACAACCAGCTCTAATTCCTTCCTTGAAGGTTGTTGGGAAAATGAAATCATGCATGTGAATCTGCCCTGTCCTAAGGATACCTAGACACTGGGAGGGAGAATGGATGGCCAGGCTGTAACACATTGGGAAGCTTCATATTAAAGGTCACCCTCAGTGATCTTTTGTACTCAGAGGAGCAGCACTGTTAAGGGCTTCGCCAGAACACAGAGCTCCAAAATGTGTTCAGGGGACCTATATCTGTATTAGGTCCCACCTGTTTCTCAGGCTATGTCACCTCTTTGAACAGTTACAGCCTAAGCAAATGGCTGTTTAAAAAAAGCTGAATGGGCCCCATGACTTGATGTGGTTATTGGCTTACTAGGACCCACCTTACCTTTTACCCTGCCAACAGGCCTGAACAGATGTGCCTTCTGAAGCCTCAGTTGCAGAAGGAGAAGAATCTGAGGACAACTTTGGTGGGTGCTCAGAAGCTACTGACATACAAGTGGAGGAGAAGTGTTGAAGGTCCAAGAGTTACTGGATTAGTTGTCACTGCTGCAAAGCTGGTTCACAGAATAGAGATGGCAGAGAGATATGCACTGAGAGGGAGCCCTCACTGTTCTGGAGGGGCAGCAGGGAGACATAAATGTAAAAGAGCCTGCAAACTGGCACCTACACAATGTAGTTTAAAAAAATACCGTGAACATTTAAATATGGGAAATTTTCTAACAGAAAAAGACACCTTGCCACTAATCTCCCTCAAAGTCCTCTCCCTCACTTCAAACACACTTAGCCTTTTAGTCTTGCTATGTTCTAAAGCATTATATAGTTTATGTTTACAGCAATTTCTGCCAAGCTAAAACACTGCAGTGAGTTCTCCTACACCTCATGCACCAGACCTGGAACCGTAGGACACCTGCCTCTCCCCGACAGTAAAAATGACCACAAAAGGTAAACATCTGGAATTCATTCAGGACATGAAGGCAGACATAACAGCACAACTAAGACAATCAAAAAGAGGACTCCCAGAATGACAATGTGTCTCTTACTATAATATATATTTTTTTAAAACCGTAGTTTTGGGGTTGGAGGTTTAGCTCAGCAGCTAAGCACCTGCCTTGCGAGCAGGCGGTCATGAGTTCAATCCCTGGTACCGGTAAAAAAAAAAAAAAAAACTACCCTAGTTTTTCATCACACTTTCATACAGTTTTAGGAGGGCCTTGGGCTCAAGCTCTAAAAAGCCCTATCTTGGGTCAGAACATGAAAGTCAGACATTGATGAAGAGTAGAGGCCTCTTCGGTATACAGGCTGAGGCAGGAGAATCACTTCAAGTTCAAGGCCAACATGGACTACACAGTGAGTTCAAGGCCAGCCTAAATTATGAAAACCCAATCCCAGGTCTGAACATGAGAACCAGACACCAATGATAATGTTTACCTTTCACGAAAGTCTTTTTGACTTTAGGGCACAGCCAAAAGTTGCCTGGTGCCAGATCCAATGAATAAGATGGAAGAGGATTCACTATAATGTTTTTAAGAGCTAAAAACATTCTATTGGATGAAACTTGACATCAGCATTTGCCACATTTTTGATCACAGCTCATAAAGGCATTCAGAACAGAGTGCTTCAGAAGTGTTCTTTCACAACTGCTTCAGAAAGTGGCAAGAATGAGTGGAGATCCAGGTCCTATTAGGGATTGCGTCTACCAGGAGCTCTAGGCTTCTGTCTGGAAATCCACATCTATGCCTTCCAGGAGACTCATACTTTCTGCTTCACTTCAGAAAGTGTTCTGCACCATCATTTATGGCCTGTTCACCCTGCTGGCCATCTGGAGGCCCAGACTCCACCTTTCCCTGACTTGGGCTATGAGCCAGTCTTTTCTCAGCTCAGCAATCAGGTCACCCTGGAAGCAGCTGGTCCTGGACTGCCCAAGGCTCTCGCCTGCACCTCCAAGCACTGACCTACACTCTAGGCTGCTGCCACTCCTGTGTCATTTTATGCTGTCACTAATCAGGCATTCCCAGCCTCTATCCCTTCCTTTTTTTGTGCCCAGGGACTCACATGAAGGCCTGTGCTACCTGTAGACTTAGAGAAAAACAATTCCAGGATCAAAAACACTAAACTGGCCAAACATAGATAAAAATCTGAATTCCAGGTTGTTGGAGCTATTGAGGTTGAATACAAGTGCAGGGCTATGGCTTGGCCCAGGCATGGCTGAACTGAAAACAGGGAGACGCCTCAGGGGGCAAGATATGCCACAGCTGAGGACACCTGGAGACTTTCTCCTAGGATAGTTCTCCTTAATTAGCATCATCTGTTGCTTAAATGGGTCCTTGAACTTCTCCCAAGGTCCTGCTCAGGTTTCTGGCATTTTCCACTCTATCTCTTTCCTTGTTTGAATACTAAATAAATACGGGTCACACAAAGATATTGTCTGTCTCAGCCACCGAGTTAAGAACTCTGCAGAGGGTTTTGGTCCTCCTGGAGCCCTAAAGATCATACCACTTGCCTCATTCATTTGGGCCTTCACCATGCACTCATTTGGGAAACTAGGGATCTAGGCACAGACCCCAATACCAGGTAAATTGTGATTTCTCTCACCATGAATACTTAGAACATTATTCAGAATTCTTGAACATTTTTCCTCCTCCATGTTGCCCCTGCTATGCTGGTTGTATGAGTAGATGCTTGGTCTGCCTTGAGCTGTCCAGTACTACTACTCCCAGACATCAAGGGGAAGAATATTTGTACACAGGCTACAGGGATGTGACCCTTAGCTTGCCTACGGTATTGTTTAGTTAATTTGTATTTGTTGTTTTGTCAGGGAGCATTATCTTTTTGAGACAGGGTCTCAGTCTGCAGTTCAGGCTGGCCTCAAACTTGCAGCCATCCTCCTGCGTCAGTCTTCCAAGTGCTGGGATTACAAAATTCTTTAATTTGTATCTTATTTTCGTTTGTCTGTTGTTATTTTGCAGTAGCAGTTGGTATTGTACCCAGGGCTTCTACACTGAGTTACAGTCCCAGTCTTTTTTGTATTGAGATAGGGTCTTGCTAAGTAGCTAAACTATGCAGATTAGGCTCAAACTTCTGATCCTCCTGCTTCAGTCTCCCAGAGTTAGAGGATTACAGGCATGTGCCACCACACCTGGCTTCAGTTTATTTCCTGGCAACTGGGTGAATGACTGGCCCTGAATGACTAAAAAGATTTCTGAGGGGGAATAACAGAAACATAACAAGATCAAGAGTTACAGCAGGTCTCCTGAATAAGGTTTCTTTATTCATATGCAGGCTATGGTTAATAGATGTTGTAGGCATCCTTTTTTAAATTGGGGAGGTGACAAAAGTAACCAAGGAACAATCATGCCTGTCATGGAAACCCCACAGGAGGTCATCACAGTGATAACCTGTACCACCCCTCCAATGGAAGGGAGTGAGGAAGACCCTGTAGGATAAAAAGGATCCTGTTAATTTACTTCCTTGGCTCCTTGTTAGGAAGCCATTTGAATTCCACTTTATAAACTGAGTGGAATGAAAAAGAACTTTGTGGTTTGGTTGAGACATTATATATTTGGAGCATGGTGGGGAACTGACTCTATAAATACTTGACAAATCTCCAGAAGCCACCTCTCCCATGCCTCCTGTCCCACGCTTTCTTTACTCTGTGCAGGGTCAGAGTCTGACCACTGCTGGTACTTACAGATGATAGACAGACAGCCACAAATGCCAGATGATGGGTCTTTGGCTCCCAAAACTCTCACAAAGTTCCCAAGTGTTCTGACAGCTGAGTCAGGCTTCCTCCCAGGGACTGGCCAGGGCTCTTTTGGGGGGGGGGGGCTCTAGTTCAGTTTCGCAGGGCTTATTAGGCTCTTGGAGCCCCAGAACAACTGGATGGATATATTTTTTTCAAATAGTGGTCGAGTCTTTTTTGGTCTACTGACCTTGGAATCCAGTATTCTGCAAAAGCTCGTGAGGCAAGAATGGAAAGAGCTAAGGGCAGAGTAGTCCAAAGGAGTTATCAGCACTCACTTCATCAGTGGACCATGGGCTTGTCATCATGCTGATGTCCCTTGTCGTGCCCCTTCCTAGTCCTTATTTTCAAATGATATATGAAAGGGAAAGAAAGTTAATTAGGTAAACCAAGCTCAAAGATTATTCCAGAAAATGACACCAATAATAATGTTTAGGGCTGAGTTTTGTTTTAGGTAGCTAAGATCAAACTTAAACCAATCAGAGCAATCACAGAGAGTGAGGCAAATAAGAAATCACAAAACATAAAGTATGTTGAGTGTGAGAGGTCTCCAGTTCATGCTGCCAGCTCCCATACTGGAAGAAGTGAATGAAAAGAAGGCTGTCTCCCCACACAGGAAGAGATGAATGAAAAGTGGCCCCCTGAGGCTTCTCTCTTGGAGAGGCAGAGTGACCCCTCCTTAGCTGAGCAGGCTGTATGCAGTGACATCTCTGACCTTTCCCTCCACATTCTTGCCTCCTCACCCACACAGTGTCTGCCACACAGTAGGCTTCAACAAGCACGTTTCACAGTGGCATGTGTGTCCCCCAGAATGTGAGCGGACGAGTGTAGGGTATAGAGAAAAGACAAGTTCTGATCCCATTTCATTTACTATTTAAATACAATAAAATGGTATGTGTCTATAATTTGTACTCCAACATATGCAAAACTCCTTTTTACTATTATGGTGTATAATCAAAAAATTTAAATGGCAAAGTGCTGATAATTATTAAAACAGGCTTTACTATGCTAGACTTTCTATGTTTTGGACAACTAAAATTTTTCATAATAAAGTTCTCAGGGATGACCATGGGTAGGTACAGCAGGGGACAATGCAGACCCTGAGTACTAAACCACTTTCCTGTCTTTCAGGGCCTGCTGCCCAGTCCCCCAGAAAAGGGCAAGTCCAAAGCAGCCTGTTCCACCCCCACCTTGGCCTGGTGAAGCGGCCTTTGGCGGCATGGAGTTCCCCTTTTAACTGATGCTACTGCTGCTGACTGTAGACACTTGCTCTGCATAAAGGTGCTCTGCCCACTGACTTCCTCCAGAGGCAGCTCATTTGTTGCTTTTAAGGTAATGGAAAGAACTATGGAAGAAGAATTGGTTTTTGATAAACCAACTGAACTAAGACATGGCAGGATAGGAGGGATTGGACCCAGAAGCCAGTTAAAAGGAAGGTGGAGGGGAGGGAGAGGAAAGCCATAGCATCCCAACACCCAGATGGTCCAGGAGGAAAAGAGTCAAAGCACTGCTTTAGGAAATGGCGCAGGGCACAACAAGGGGCCCACTCTGTTCCCCTTACTGCAGCATTCTAAACCACACCAGATTCACCGCCAAGATTAAACCTGGTGAGACACTTCACCGAGTTGAAGAGAGATTGGTGCTTTAGATTAAAAGGGGGAAGTAGACGAAAGGAGAATGGCAAAATGTTGAAAATACTTAAACTAGTGATGCATATACATATGGGGTTTCTTTATTTTCTTCTTTACTTTGGGATGTATTTTAAATTTACAAATGAAAAGCTTATTTAATTTAAATGATGCCATAACAAATTAACGGTACTTTTTTTCAGCTTTAACCCAGTGAGTTCAAGCCAGAAGCTAAAAATAGAGATAAAGGCCAAGTTTTCAACCATGGAATCAACAAAACAGCTTTATAACCCACCCCCACACACACACTGTTAGTCTTTAAAAAACAAGATTAAGTTTATAATTTCACAAAGGTGCTAGAAAAATACTAGAGAAAAAGTGTCTGGAAAAAATAAAATAATCTGGAATATTTAGTTAGATATAATAATAACACATGATAATTCTAAATAAAGCATGTTGGGTTTTAAAAAATTCACATCCTGTTTTTGATTTAAAAGACCATGGGTTACTTTTCCTCATCTGGCTCCTTGCTCATGAGAAGACATAGTGTCCTGTTTCACTGGACTCACACAGGCACAAGGCAGGAACGACCTTCCAGGTCAGCCACACCAACTACCAATGCTCATCTAGCGTGGGAACAGACTACGTTCCCAGCAGGCACTGTGTGTTCACACAGCCATGCTTCAGGTAGGTTCTGCTCCATACTGAACTGTAGTGTCCTTGAAGCATCTCCTGAGGCTTCAACCCAGATAGGAGTTGCTAAAAACTCATCACCAAAAGATCATTCATTCCCATGAGGAACCAGGCTACCAAAAGTAGGAGACTTGGTCCATGGAACCACACTTCCCACTGAATTTGAATCAGAGCTACAAGTGATTGTGGTTACTTGCTTAAAAACAAAATGAAGCTGGCTTTGGCATTCCATTGGCAGGGGCGCTAGGGAGGGAATCACTTCTTATCTGCAAGGCCCCACTCCTGGAACAGACAATGGAGGGAAACTGACTACTCCATCTGGTGAGCTGGTGTGTGCACTATCAGCCTGGGCCTCCCATTAGGATGGGTTAATGTGGCACAGGCACAGGCAGCACTGACAGCTTGTTTGTGACCATCTCAGCAAGGAATGGACATGCCCCACTTTCTTGGCTGGCAACTGGAAGGCAATCCTAGCAGTCCCGCCTCCACTGGCTTTACTTTGAGAAGACAGAGGATCACACCCTAACCCCAGAGCCCTTGGAGTCTGTGAAGCTACTTAGCCTTCAGGAATAGAGCTAAGAATTGATCTTTATAGGTTTCTCAGAGGTCCTCACTGGTGATAGCGGCTTAGGTATAGCTCAGGCAAGGGCTCTCATAAGTGGAGTTAGGCACCGTTACTAGTAGCATCCTAACTAAACAGATTCCTTAAGTTAGAGGATTTACTTTACATAGTACACTTAAAATGGACAAGGAGAAATAATTATATGACAAATTGGGTATTTTGTGGGATTTTAATTGCTTTGCTCTTGTGTGTTTTTCTGTTAGTTTGTTTGGGGTGCTGAGCACTAAACCATGGTATTGTATGTGCTAAGGAAGTGCTTGGCCCTAGCCACATTCCCAATCTTGTATTCAACATTGTGAAGTCACTTTTCTGTATTCTCTCCATGCTCCATACTGAAGTGTGAAATCAGCATAATAAAAACTAGAGATTAAAAGTAAAATATGATGGTGCATGCCTGTTCTCCCAGCACTTGGAAGGCTGAGGTAGAAGGATCAAGAGTCAAGGCCAGTCTGAGTTCAAGATCAGTCTAGCTACACAATGAGACCCTCTCTCAAAATCTATAAGTAATAAATAAATGTATGTATGTAGGTAGATAAAATATGTTTAATTTAATTGATTGCAATATTTCAAATGTTTACTCTAAAACCACAACAAAACTTAATGGAAAATGCTTTGTAAGTGTTTTTCCTTTTCTGTATATTTTACTTACTAATTCTTGGGGGGAAATTTTGAGGTTCTGGAGCATTTCTGGGAAGTTTTGATGGTAATGGGGAGATTAAAAGTTACAGGATTAACTTTTAGCCATGTGTCATGTTGGGGAGTGGAAATTGGGTGTGACAGTGAATGTCTGGAATCCCAGAACTCAGAAGGCTGAGGTAGGAGGACTGCAGTTGAGTTTGAAGGCAGCCTGAACTACTCAGTGAGTTCAAGGTAAGCCTGAGCTACACAGCAAAACCCTACCTCAAAAAGAAACAAAACAAAACAAAAAACCTTTAGGAGTGCAGAGCCACTGTGAGCTGTCAGCCAAAGTCAGAAAAAGGACTGTCCTCCTTCTCTTTTCCTTCCCCCATAAACTAGCCTTAAAAGCCCATCATACTGCAGTGAACAGTGCTAGGATATTCCCATCCACTGTCCTCTCTGAGACTCATGCTCCATGACTCAGGGCTCAGGCCCTACTAGTCTCTGGGAAAGGAGGATGGAGAAATGGCCAAGGTTCACACCTCACTGGCACCAAGGAAGGGTTCCATTCTTAGAGGCTCCAGGATGCAGAAGAACAGGCAGATCATTGACACTTAGAGCCATTAGTGACTAAGAAAACTAAGGCCATGGCAGTGTGGTAGCACATGCCAATAACTAACTCTAGCCTCAGAAGGTTGAGGCAGGACTGCCTGGAGTATGGGGTGAGCCTTTGGTTGCATAGCAAGTTCAAAGTCAGCCTGCACTCTACTGAGACTTTGTCTCAAAAAACAAACAGACCAAAAGAAAAAAAAAAAAAAAAAAAAAACCAACAAGTAACAAAACAAAACAAAAAATTGGGGCCCTGAGGATATCAACACTTTTAAAGACAACTAACCAGTTTAGATGATGTTATTTTAATTAGTAACACTTTTGCAGTCTTAACAAACTTAAAAATACAAAATTGAATAGTAGTAAGGCAACTTCCAGCCCTTCTTTCTTTCAACCTAGTTCCTACAGCTCAGTGAATAACCAGAATATTTGCTTTTTGCAAATCCTCCAGATGACAATTATGTGTGAATAGCAAATATGAATTTATCACTTCTGTTCCTTTTTTACATAAATGGTGTTGTTTTAATATACCACCATACTTTGCTTTCAACTTGGTCTTGCATTTTCTAAGCCTGACTGCGGTGTCACAGATAATTCACTCTCTAAGTAATTCCACACAAGTATTGGAGTCCTCAACAAAATGAAGTCAAAACTGTCAGGGAACACATGCCCATGCCATGAGATTAGTCATCTCCATACAGATCATACTGGCCAGTGTAAGCCCTTAATTCTTTTCAGGATCACCTGACCTATAGATCAAATGACAGAATGGCAAACATCTTTCTCCTCTCCTGTCTGGCTCTATCCATGTGCACTTGCTTACCAACCAACCTCTCCATGTGACCTTGGGGCAGGAGAGGTCACAGAAACACTCCTGGTGTGTCATTCTATTCCCCTTCACCTGTCTCTCCTTTTCTAAACATCATATTTGGTGCTAAAGGGGCTACTTCCATCCTACCTCTGCTCCCCTAACATTGCTCAAGGTAACTATATTCTTCCCTTGCTACCAAGCTCAAATGCAACTATTCACTCAGAAATTCTTTGACTGCTTGAAATCATCTGCAGTTACTGAAGATCTGTTCTCTTCTAAACGTGTTCTTTTTTGGGCTTCCACTTTTTAGTCTCTGTAGGGTTTCTTTTTTGTGGGTGGTTACTGGGAATCAAACTCAAAACCTCGTGCTTGCCAGGCAGGTGCTGTGCCACTGAGCTACATCCCTGGCCCCATCTCTAGTGCTTCTTTCCAGATTTTTTTGCAGACTGTAAAATCTTGACCAGCCCTTTGATGCTCCAGGCTTTTAGGGCTCTGTCACACAACTGTATCTGTAGCTCAGATCTCTCCAGAGCCCACTGGATGACTCTTGTGGTTCTGCCTGCATACATTCCACACTCAACACCTGTAGAACTGAAGCTGCCATCTTCCTCCAAACCAGCTCTGGCTTGTTTAAGTTGTGGGAATGGCAACACCCAAATGCCTAGCCCAGAGAGTTTCGGGTCACTCCTGAGCAATTACTTCTTGCTCTTGTCCTCCCATCCCAGTCAGCACCAAAGTCTTATCCTCTTGATCTTTTCTATATCTCTCAATCCCACTATAACCTTCAGCTACCCATGTACCCAGCCACTCTCCCCAGATAACTACAACAACCTTGCCACTGATCCTACTTTTGCTTCCTCCAACCTAGTTTCCACACTGTGGAAATCTTCAACACTGCAGGATAATCTTCAATACACCACAGACTTAATCACATCACTTCATGGTGTAAAACCTATTAACAGAATTTTTAGAAAAAGACCCTAGCTGGCTGTGGTGCTGCATGCCTGTAATTCCAGAACTTGGAAGGCTGAGGCAGGAGGATTGCCATGAGTTTAAGGCCAGCCTGGGCTGCACAGTGAGTTCATGGCCAGCCTGAACTACAAAGTGAGACCCTGTCTCGAAAAATAAAAATCTAATAACACGATGGAGTACTATTCTGTCATCAATAAGGTTAAACTCCAGACATTTGTATAAATGGATGCACCTTGAGACCACTATGTTAACTGAAATAAGTCAGACACACAGGTTAAAATACTACATGGTTTCTTTCATATGAGAAATCCAAAGTATAAATGAAGAGTAAAATCCAGGCTAGATAGTAGGAAGTAGGGAGAGCTTTTTCAAATGGAAAGGGTTACAAGAAATGGAGGAAAAAGGAAAGAAGGAAGGGAAAAAGGGTTCAAAAAAGAAAATCAAAGAAAAAATAGAAATAGAGCTTTTTATGGAAAAGGAATTAAGAGAGGGAACAGAGAGGGATGGGAGGAAAAGGAACAAAAAATAATTAAGATGAGTTATGTACATGTGCAATCTCCACACAATAATATGTCCTACAAACACATACTAATAAAAATACAACCAGGCATGGTGGTGCACACCTGTCATCCCAGCCACTTGCGAGGCTGAGGCAGGAAAATTGCGGTAAGTTTGGGGCCAGTCTGGGTTACAAAGTGAGTTCAAGGCTAGTTTGAACTGTATAGTGAAATCCTGTCTCAAAAAGACAAAATAAATTTTAAAAATAAAATAAATAAAAATACATTAATTTTTTTTAAAAGACCTTAACAAGCCAATTTAAAAGTTCATCTGGAGGGCTAGAGACATAGCTCAGTAGCATAAGCGCCTGCCTGGAAAACGCAAGGCCCTAAGTTTGACTGCTGGTACCAAAAGGAAAAAAAGAAAGTTTATCTGGAAAAACAAATATGCAAGAACAGCGTGGGAAAACTGGTGAGAAATAGCATGAAAGAGAATTAACCCTATCTGATGGTTAAAATGTAAGATAAAGCCTCAATAATTCATTAAAATACTGTGATAGTGGTACATGAATAGATCAACAAAAGGGAATAGGAAGTCTCAAAAGATAATCAAACAAATATGAGAATTTAATAATTATAGAGGTGGCATTTTTAGTAAAGATTATTCAAGAGACAGTGTTAGAATAACTGTCCAGCAAACTGAAACTCTTCAGCCAGATCCACGCTCCTCTTACATTAACATAGCTTTTAGTGGATCAAAGATTTTAAATTTTAAAATGAAGACACAGGGCTAGGAATATAGTTGAGAGGTACAGCACTTGCCCACTATGTACTTGGCTCAGTTGGGTTCAGTCCCCAACACAGTAAAAAAATAAATAAAGGCATGAAGTGTTATAAGAAACAAAGGAAGACAATTTCCAAACTATAACAAAAACTTAGAAGCACTAAAAAAGAGGCATAAAATTTTGATCCATAAAAAATTTTACATGAAAAAAAATCTCATCATAAAGAAAGTCAAATGGTAAGTGGCAAACTGGGAAAATATTATGTCAGATCACAAATAAATGGCCACTTTTCCTAATCTACAAAAATCTCCTTTAAAAATCAATAAAAAGGGCTGGGGATTTAGCTCAGCGGCATAAGCGCCTGCCTTGCAAGCAGGCAGTCATGAGTTCGATCCCTGGTACCGAAAAAAAGCAAAAAGACAAAAAAAAAAAAAAAAAATCAATAAAAAAGCTGGAGACAGTGGCACACATTTGTTATCCCAGCTACTCAGGAGGCTAAGGCAGGAAGATCAGAAGTTTGAGGCCAACCTAGGTAACTTGGTGAGATCCTGTTTCAAAATAAAAAATAAAAACAGCTGGAGTATCACTCAGTGGTAAAGCACTTGTCTAGCATGCATAAGGGCATGGATTCAAATCCTCATACCACCCAAAAAATCAGTAAGAATCAGATTATTCATAGTAGAAATAATATAAACAGCTCACAAACATAGGAAGAAGCACCTCCCTCATAAGAAAAATGCAAATTAGAACTGTACACAGACATGACTTTTCATCTATAAGATTAACAAAGTTTGACCAAACCCTGAGCTTGGGAGGATGTGGGCAAACAGGCACAGGTCAGGATGTAAACTGTACAACTTCCAGGGAGGGGAACTGGCAGTGTACGTCAAAATTGTAAATGCATATGCTTGTTGCTCTACCAATTTCTTGTGTAGAAGTTTTCCTTGCAGCTACACTTGAATGTTTGAAATTTTATGTGTGTAAAATGCAATGTAACATAACATATATGTAAACGAGGAACAAGTTGAATAAACTGTGGTAAATTCATATAGAAAACTACTTACAAAAAATGATGCTTTCAATGTGAAAAGAGTAAGATACAGAAATATATATGGTTGTACACCTCCTGGGTAAAAGAACAGGATGAATTATACCTGGTATGACCAAAATATGCAGAACATGTTTAAGTTTTTTTAAAGTTTTATAGTAAAAGACATTGTCATTAATCTCTCTCAAAATCCCACCACCACCATCCTTTTGTTTTGAGCACACTTATCCTATTGTTAGCTGCCACCTTCTTCTCCTTCTTCTCCTGCTTCTCCTCCTCCTTCTCCTTCTACTTTTTGTTTTTTTGAGACAGGGTCTCACTATGTAGTTCAGGTTGGCCTTGAACTCACTTTGTAGCCCAGGTTGGCCTCAAACTTGAAGCGATCCTCCTGCCTCAACCAAGTGCTGGAATTAATGTGCCACCTTCTAAAGCAGCTCTGGAAGTTCTCTTCCCTGAGTATCTTGGCAGTGCATTCTGCTATTGAGTGCCATTCAATGCAAAAGCAGGCTTGTAAAAGCATCATAGAGTGTCTTCCTTCATCTACCTTATTCACTAGATCTGGCACTCTGTGACTTCTGGATCTTCCCCTAAAATCAAAATGCTCATGAAAGGTAAAGGCTTTGTTTTTTGGACTGAGGTTCAAACTCATAACTTTGTGCTTGCCAGGCAGGTAGTGTGCCACTGAGCTAAATCCTGGCTTGTTTTGTTATGTTTTTAAGGTAAACATTTTGAATCAAGCAAGGCAGCCACTGCAATACAACTAAACTTCTCATGAAGGAGGACATTCAGAACTGCTTTAGAAAGTGGCCAGAAGGATGAGATAAGTATGTTTGAAGCAAGGAAGAGCATTTTGAAGGGTATCTTTTATTGTAGTAAAAGTTTTAAACTTTAACATTTATGCTGTGGTAGATTTACTAATGGTCAATCTAAGTGGGACTGCCCGATTAAACTGAGTCAGGGTGGTTCAAGTATAGAAGGCCCACCTGAGGACTGTTACCAACAGCATAAGAGGAGAATGAGAAGGGAAGATCGTATGCTGTTGAGGTTTGTTATGGCTGGTTTCTTGGTACAACCGGCTCTTCTTGGAGGCGGAGGAGGTGAGTCTTCACTGTCATTGTCAGCGGGAATGGCTGCTGTTCCCTTTGGGACAGTCCTGGTCTTTGTCTTGAGTGTCACTTCCTGGCTCCAGGGAAAGTTCCTTAGTATTCTGGCACATATCCTTCACCCCACCAGTTCAGACTTTCCATCATTGGCCTTTGTGTCTTCCTAACGCAGATTCTTGATACTGACTTGCATGAGATATCCCTAGAGATTCAGGCATTCGGCTGGATTCTTTGGGTCTCTAGAGCATGGACAGATCTGTATTTATCTGCATTTGACTTTTTGGATGAATATTATAAGATACACCCATATATGAATGTGTCACATCAATCTATTCCCTTGGAAATCACTGACTACAATAAATGGTATTTTTCAATCATATTTATATATTCAGATTTGCCAATATGTACATAATACATCTCTAAAGGAATGAATGTGACAACACTGTCTTCCTGTAGGGAGTGAGCTAGATGGTTATGTCAGAGATGTAAGGGACACTACAGACTACAGTCTCCTTCGCTTATGTTTAATTTTGGACCTCATAAATATATCCAACCAAAAACATGTAATTCAAAATCAAGGACTATTTCATGAAACTATATACTACAGATAAAGAAACACAGAGGAAAAACCAGCTGTATCAGTGGAACAAAACAGAATGAATTATATACAAATAAATTATTCAAAAGTTAAGATCATAAAGGGGTAGTTCAATCATAGAATACCAGCTGGGCACATCCAAGAAAAAAAAAGTGAAAACTTGAAATAATAATGTGACCTTGAAGGAAAAAAAGGGATCTCTGTCCCAAATCTTACATCAAAAAATTTTAAAATAATAGTATTAGAACAAAATATGGGCACAAAATAAGGGTGAATGTTTGAATTCTTGGAGTAATGAAGTCTACTCAAAACATACTTGAAAAGGGGCATGGTGACCTGTGTCTGTAATACCAGCACTGGGAGGCTAAAGCAGGAGAATCCCAAGTTCAAGCCCAGCCTGGGAAATTCAGTAAGATCTTGTCTCAAAATAGAGTGAAAAATGGACTGAGGAATTCAACTCCGTGCAAAGACCCTAGGTTCAGCTCCCAGCACTAGGGAAAAAAATAACATACTAGAAATGGTAACACAAAAGGTACAAACATATCTGGCTGGGGATTTAGCTCAGCAGCATAAGCGCTGGCCTTGCAAGCAGACAGTCCTGAGTTCGATCCCCGGTACCAATAAAAAAGAAAAAGACAAAAAATAAAAAAGGTACAAACATATCAACACATTTTACTCATTAAAAAAGCAGAAAACTCTCAAACAAAAATTACTAAATGGAGAAAATATTTGGAATATACAGGAAAGACTACAATGTAGAAACATTAAGGTGTCCTCCAATGATTTCTACCTCTGCTGTTCACATCTTTATAGAATTCCTTCATTTGTGTGTGGCAGGACCTGTGACTTTTCTCTAACCAACAGTATACAGCTATGGTGACAGAATGTCATTCCCATGATGATGTTACTACACTTGTAAGGGTCTGTCTTGCAAAGGCACCAGAAAGATGACTCCTCAGTAGCCCAGAGCATTATGCTGCCAGGAAGTAGTGAACATGTTTGGAAAGGCCACAGAGCACAGAAACACAGGCGGCCTGTAGGAACTAAGAGTGGCTACCAACAAGGGATGCCAACCAGGTCCTGGAGGCAGCTGACAAGCACATCTCTAGTCAAGTCCCTAAGGAGACCACAACAGCAGCCAGCATCTGCACTACAACCAAGTGAGACTCAGAAACTAAGAATCCAGGTAAACCATGCCTGGGAGTTCTCATCTACAGAAACTGTCAGATAATCTATGTGTGATGTTTTAACCCACCCAAACTGGTGGTTACTTGAATACAGAAATATAAAAGTAATACACAAAAGCCAATTGATTAACGTACAATAGAACTCATAAACTTTTTTTTTTTTTTTTGGTCTTTTTCCTTTTTATCGGTACCGGGGATCGAACTCACGACCGCCTGCTTGCAAGGCAGGTGCTTATGCCGCTGAGCTAAACCCCCAGCCCCAGAACTCATAAACTTATAAAAAGATAAAGTGCTCAAAAGAAAAATACACAAAAGACACACAGCCTACAAAACAGGAAATACAAAAGGCTAAAGACATACAAAAAAAAGTTCAATCTGTCTTGTGTGTTACATCTCCAGCAATTTAGAATAGTGCCAGACATGCAGGGTCATTTGGTATTCATTGGTGAATGAATATGTGTCATTTATAATTAAAGAAATGCCAATTTAAAAAGTAAGATTCCATTTTTTACATATCAGATTCTTGAATTAGATGAATATGGATATAGATTAAGTAGGCATTTCTCCAAATATGATATACAAATAATCAATAAGGATGTGAAGAGGTGCTCAATCTCATAAAAAGTCTCACTTCTCACCATTAGGACAGCTACCACAACAAACAAATAAAACATCAAACTAACAAAACCAGAAAACAACAACTATTAAGGATTAGACAAATCAGAACCCCTTACGCATTGTTGGTGGGAAGGGTGACTGCTATGGAAAACAGTATGACTTTACTGTTTAGTTACTTTAAAAACAGTTACTTTAAAAAACAGTTACTTTAAAAAAACTGAAAATAAAACCAAGTTTGATGGCACCTACCTGTAATTCCAGCTACTCAGGATGATCAATTAAGCCTAGGAGTTTGAGGCCAACCTGGGCAACCTAGTAAGACCTTACCTCAAAACAAACAAAACTAAAGATAGCACATGACTCAGCAATCTCACTTCTGGGTGTATACCCAAAAGAACTAAAAGCAGAGTCTTAAAGAAATATTTGTACAACCATTTTCATAGCAGCATTATTCACAATAGCCAAGAGGTAGGCATAACCCAAATGTCCACCATCACATGGATGAGCAAACTGACACACAACGGAAAATTATTATACCTTAAAAAGGAAGGAACTTCTGTCACTGTAACATGGATGAGCCTTGAGAACACTATGCTAAGTGAAAGAAGTTGGTCACACAAAGACAAATTGTGTATCATTTCACTTTTTGAAACATCTAGAATAGTCAAATTCACAGAAGCAGAAAGTAGAAGGGTGAGGTGGGTACAGTTTCTACTTGCCAAAAAAGTTCTTGAGCTGTTTTTTGTACAACAATGTGAATGTACTTTACTGTTCTCTTAAAAATAATAAAGATGCACTGCAAAGGAAATCACCAACAGAGTGAAAAAACAACCTACAGGACAGGAAAAAAATTTGCCAACTACTCCTCAGACAATGGGCTAATATCTAGAATATATAAAAACTCAAAAAATTAGAACCTCCAAATATAAAGTTCCAATTAAAAATTGGGCATCTGAAATGAATAGACAATTCTCAGATGAAGAAATTTAGCCATTAAGTAAATACATGAAAAACTATTCAACATCACTGGCCATTTGAAAAATAAAAATTAAAACAACACTGAGATTCCATTTCCAGAACCCAACCAATAACAAATTCCATCAAGAACTCAACCAATAACAAATGCTGGCAAGGCTTCAGGGGGAAATGAACCCTTTTCCATTGTTGGTGGGCCTATAAACTGATACAACCATTATAGAAATCATATAGAGTCTATAAAAACCTACAAGTAGAAATGCATTCGATGCGATTATTATTGTAGTTATTATTGTCTTCCCCAACGTCAGATCTTGAAGACCTAAAAAGCCTTCATCATCCTGTAATGATTTGATTAGTTCTGTAATATGCAGCAGTATGTATTAAATGTGTGTGAAGATGGGGACAACTATTTGGAAGAAACTAGAGACAATTAGATAGACAGTGAAGATCTCCAGTGGACTTGCTTTGAAATCTGTATTTCTTTAAATTGTTTTTTTTAAAACTGTTTTGTTCTCTTTTGATATGTTTAATCTTACCCTCTTTAAGATATAAAACAAGTGTGTAGGACTGCTAACCATATTACCGAGTTTTTGTTGGATCATTGAGCAGAACTGTTGGCAGTGTCACTATTTGAATGTCATTTTACATACTTTAATTTTGTAACCTGAACAGCTATTTCTAAGATGACAATATGTAATTTATCAACTGGCGATTTCTTACCATTTATTTTTCTGTAATTCTGTATTATTTCTACCCTTTTTTATCTCCATGTATTTTTTTGTTTCTTTCTCTTTAAAGAAAAGAAATGCATTTGACCCAGGTAGTTCTCTTAAAGGTATCCTCCCACAAGAGTTAAATACCTCATACCACAGGGATACATTCATTCCCATGTTTATAGCAGCAGAAGTCATAATAGCTAAAATTTTGGAAGCAGCCTATATGTCTATCAGCAGACGAAAAGATAAAGAAAACATAGTAGTTATACACCGTGGAGTACTACTCTGCCATAAAGGATAAACTTGAGTATTTGTAGGAAAATGAGTGTGCCTTGAGACCATAATATTAAGTAAAGTAATACACTTCAGACATAAAAATTTTATGAAATAAAAGACAGATAATAGGAAAAAAAGGAGAGGAAAGGGCATTGTAATCCAGTGCAAGCACTGTATATAAAAATGTACCTAGATTTAGTATAATTGTCTTATATATTTTATATGTTCTTTGGCCTATTAGTTTGGTTTTCAAATGTATATATGATAATTTTGTAAGATCTTATAATTGAAGGAATGTAGTGGAAAATAGTAAGGGAGTAGAGGGAAAGTGAAAAAAATGTGTGCATACAAGTACCAATTCCCGGGGCTGGGGATTTAGCTCAGCGGCATAAGCACCTGCCTTGCAAGCACACGGTCGTAAGTTTGATCCCCGGTACAATAAAAAAAAATTTAAAAAAAAACAAGTACCAATTCCCTGCAATGACTGGAATCATTACATACTGCAAACATGTAATAACAGCTGGGCATGGTGGCACATGCCTGTAATCCCAGCACTTGGGAGGTTGAGGCAGAAAGATTGCCACAAATTCAAGGTCAGCCTAGATTACATAGTGAATTCACGGTCAGCCTAAACTACACAGTGAGACCTTGACTCAAAAAAAGTACTAATAAAAATTAATAATAATAATCTTTGATCCCAAACACTACAAAATAACATAATGATGATAATGGTATTAACAAATTTACCTGCTTTGACCACATCTTTTTTTAAAAAGAACTGATATATCCAGTGGTAAAGAGGATATGAAGAAACAGATATTCTCATAATATTGGTGGAAGTACAAATTGATACTGCCTTCAGACGGGCTAATTTAGTGGTATCTACCTTACTTATAAATAGACAAACACTTGCCATCAGCTATTTTCCTTGGAAGAATCTCTCCCACAGATACCCTTAGGTGAACGCCTCAAGATCTATCACAAGGCTGTTCCCCAACGTTTTGCTTTGGAATAGTGAACACCACCCAACAATCTAAATGGCCCTCAGTAAAAAGCATAGCACATAAATGCAGGATATTTGGGTAAAGGTATACAGTGCTGCCACCAAAAAGAACAAAAGGCTGGGGAGACCACTCAGTGGCAGAACTGTAGGCCCTGGGCTTGATGTCCAGTACAGTAAAAATAAATAAGAAAGACAAAACAACAGTGATCTTTGGGCTGGGGATTTAGCTCAGCGGCATAAGCGCCTGCCTTGCAAGCAGGCAGTCGTGAGTTTGATCCCCGGTACTGATAAAAAGGAAAAAGATTAAAAAAAAAAAAAGAACAGTGATCTTTATGCACCGATAAGAAAAGATGGCTAAGTTGTATAGAGTTCTGTCTTGAAGGTGCAAGTTATTTAGTATGGTATGATTCCATGATGTAAAGAGATCCACATATATGCTTACATATACAGGAACCTCTTGTATATGCATAAGCAATAGGTACCTCTGGGGATTAGGATGCATAAGCAATAGGTACCTCTGGGGATTAGGATGGCAGGAAGGTGTGAGGGAGAAATGGGGACATTTCTGATTTTTACTGTATATGCTTCTATATATTTGAGTTTTTAAACAAATATGTACTTTTATAAAAATACAGACTGAAAGGAAAATCAGGCAACAATAAATAGTTCTCCAATACTTTTACCCTGTCTCTAAGACAAAATTCAAATTCCTTAATAAAAAAGTGAAGTTCTTCCTACTCTATTTCCTGCTTCCTCTCTAGCTTATCTTTCTCCACTCCCACTTTATACTCAATTCATGGTTCTGTCTCACCAAACTCAGTTCCTTAGGCTTGGCACACTTTCTCCTTCTTCCATGCTTTGACTGCTGAAGGCTGTTTCCCTGGCTCAGGATCCTCCTGGCTCCAACTCTCAGCAGTACAGCCCTCGGCCCCCTGCACATAAACTCACTGCTTCCATCTTTAGGAAGCTGGCCTTGCACAGACAGGGCAGGCTCGGTGCAGACCTGTCCCACCCTCCCTGGGCCCTCACACAGCACCACAACCAATTGTAAAATCACCTATCACTTCCACCAGACTGTAGCTCTGCCAAGCAGTGACTGGGCTTGTCTAGGTCATTGCTCTATCTCTAGCATCAAGCAGTGTCTGGTACACAGACTGGATTCAATAAACATCTGTTAAACTGGACTTTTATTACCAAAAAAATTGGTACATTACACATATCCCTTATTTAATGACCTATCTATTTAATTACTCTGTGGACTTACAACCAGGAACACTGGACCTACAACCTGCTGCTTGGACTTACGACCTTTCTGTTTTGTTTTGGTTTGGTTTTTTGTATACTTCTGTACATTTTGTTTATAGAGCCGCATTGTCTTGTTCTGGTACAGTACACCTCATTTATATAGCACTATCATTTTGGCTGATTGTACTGTATAGTACTGTAGTTTTATGCTCTGTATTATAGTACTGCATGTAAGTCATACAAATAAAAGCAAAGTCATCAAGTTGGAGTTTTCTTTGTTCTGAATATTGTTATGTACATATTATACAATTCCTCATTTATTGACTGATTCATTTAACAACCTAGTCCCAGGAGTGGAACTCAGTCATTAAAAGAGAAATGTCTGTATAGACAAGTTAAGATCACAGAAAGGGGGAAGAGATTATATTCTCACCATTCAAATACAACCTCTGCAGTGTTTTTGTTCCCCAAATGTGTTTTCTCACAGCTGTAGTTTCAAGCTGAATATTTCCACAAGATTTCTCCACACAGTCATTTTAATTAAGGAACACTTTGCTGCAAACTTTGAAGCACAAACGTTTTGTAAACCAAAGTAAAAATCATCATTTTTACCATCAATATGTACAACACACCAAAGTTATCTTGGACCCATTCCTATCACTAACTCCTCATTTCTGGGGACTAGTATTTTGTACTTCATTAGTTACTAAATTGTTTGAACTCTTAGGAGGATACATTAATAGTAATATCCTTTAAAAAAAAAAATTGGGGCTGGGGATTTAGCTCAGCGGCATAAGCACCTGCATTGAAAGCAGTTCAATCCCTGGTGAGTTCGATCCCTGGTACCGATAAAAACAAAAAAGACAAAAAAAAATTTTTAAAAAAGCAACAAAAAAAACATTGTTTTCATTTATAATTTGTTGGGCTGGCTTCTAAAGAATTATTTTTCTTTTGCCAAAATAATCACGGTAAAAGAGTGTTACTAGAACACTGATGTGTTAATGTATGCATCACTGAAGAAACTGTCAGGAACTCCCTTAAAGACATCCTGATGGTAGTGAAGATTAGAGGAAGCAATCAAGGGCCAAAGTAGATCTGCAGCAGAGCACCTGCCAAGCCTGTATGAGGCCCTGGGTTCCATCCATAGCACACACACAAAAAAAGAAAAGAACAATGGCTCATACTAGTGACCCATGTTTTCCCTGCCTACTTCCCTCCTAAGGTTCTTTAAAAAGAAGTTCATTCAAGAATTTGAGACAAAAATGTATGTGACTCTTTAGAACATGTCTGAGCTCTCTCTCATGCCCCACTACGTTTGGCCCTACCTCCCACCCTGAGATTAGAGGTTGCCCACGAGGGAGGAGACCCAGCCAGAGACTAGACTGTGTTGCTCATTATTTGACAGTATTTTCAGTGATATTAAAACAGCATTATTGGAGTGGCAGTGTCAAAAAGATATTAGACACGACTTCCGGGAGAACATGGCGGACAGATAACAGCAACTACCAGAGGCTCTCTGAAAAACTCGGCTCAGAAGTCAGGAATGGTGCGGACTAAGGAGATATAAGCAGGTGGAGATATGCTCTGCTAACTCAGGAACGAACTGGGCTGAGAGAAACCAACTTGGAATGCAGTCCTGGTGCTAAAACAGGAACAGAAAAGCCTCGGTGTGGAAGCTGGACCCCGCGCCATTGGAAGCCGCGATTTGGGTTTCCTGTCGCGCGGCAGCTGGCTGCCTCTACATCGGCTCGGCAAGGAGAGAGACGCACGGAAGCTCTGAGAACGGCAATCTGCGAACAGAGTCGAAAACAGGACGGGCAGAGAGGCGTGCACTGACTTGTGGTGAGGTGAGTGAGAGAAACTGACACTGTACCACAGTTTGACTCCAGCAGAGGACTTTCTGGGCCCGAGCAGTCCTGCAGGAGCAGGGCGCGGTGGCGACTCCAGCCACACATCCCCCTCTCGGGCGGGATTGGTGAAAAGTGCCTGGCCTGCTTGACGCTGCCGGCGGACCCGGTAGGCTGTCCCAACCCAGACCCCAGAGCCTGACGGTGCCCAGGAGGGGCGATGCGTAGACTGCCTGGTCCGTAACTCCCTGGTGCACAGCGGTGAGCGGGAACACCTAACCGGCGCAATTCGATCAGGCTGTGGCTGACTGGGAGAGAAGCCGGGCCTCTTATATAAGCTTGCATATATAAGGAACAGAGAATATGGGAAGAGGCAGCAACAAGAAAGGCTCCTCGGCCCCCAATTCTGAGAAACAGGCAATAGCGGACACCGCACCAATAGACATAAAGCGCCATATAGAGAGCCTCATAGACCAATTCAGGAATGAAATTATCAACGACCTGAAGCTAGAAGTATGCAGAATAGTTAGAGAAATGCTAAGCACCACCCAAAAAAAAAAAAACAGATGGTGGAATGGAAGAACAGAAAAAAAGGGGAGAATTGTTTGATGGAGAAAACAGAGAAAGCATAGAATACGTGAAGCAGGTTCAAAGGGACTACCAAGATACTAAGAAGTCTATCGAAGACTGGCATAACAGCTTGAAAGAAACTAAGGACAGACTATCTGAACTGGAGGGCAGACTTGTAATATGGGAGAATGAAATGAAAAACTTCTTAAAAATAACAAAGAAACAAACAGCAATAATACAAAGACAAGAAGATGATAAGAGGATCCATAACTTAAGGATTAAGAACATAAAAGAAGAAGTAGGGACACAAACAAGTGAACTACAAAAGCTACTCACAGAAATAATCCAGGAGAATTTTCCTAATTTAGCAAAAGGTAAAGATACTCAGATGTATGAGGCATACAGGACCCCAACTACTTACAACCCAAACAGAGCAACACCCAGGCATATAATAATAAAAATTCCAGAAATTCAATACAAGAACAGAATATTAAAAGCTGTCAGAGACAAGAAACAGACCACTTACAAGGGAACACCCATCAGAATTACAGCAGATTTCTCAGCACAAACCATCAAATCACGAAGAGCGTGGGGGGAAATAATTCAAGCTTTGAAAGATAATAATCTCCAGCCAAGATTGAGATATCCTGCACAACTGTCCCTGGAAATTGATGGAAAAACAAGGTGCTTCCAGGATAAAGAGGAACTGGGGGAATTTGCAACCACCAGCTCAACTCTACAGAGAGTATTGCAGGATATTCTAAAAAAAGAAAAATACAAAGAATCCAGAAATAGTGGCGGGGAGGCCACAACGAATGGAGCAGAGAACAAAATGAAGTAGACCAACTGACAGCTACTGACAGAAAAAGAGCTCAACAGAAATGAGGCAGAGAAGATTGGATGATAGGAACAGCTATTTTGTAGAAAATGACATCTTAATAGGTAATACTGATTTAGTATCATCTTGTTTTGAAGTCTCATCTAGCTTTTGTCCTTCTGTCTCCAATGGTCTAAATAGGTTGTATCTTATTGGATTTTATTATGTACGATAGTATAAGCAAAAACCTTTTAAAGACAAGGAGATTATACAGAAACCATTGTTCATTTTCTGTTAGTCGATTCTAAATACTCTGTAATGCTGTCATTCTCTTAAATGGTTTTACATTGTTTTGATATAGTTAATGCTACAGTATACGAAGTTGTACTCAAGGATTTCAAGGAAAGAGACAATATGGCAACTACTTTTAGGTTAGGATTATCTGGTGGTGAAACACTATTCTGCTTAAATGGTTATGTTTTGATCTGCGCTGTTTCGTTGTTATGCCCCTTTTATCTCAATCTCCACTCCATTATTTACTTTTTTATCTTTATCCTTTTAATTAAAGGAAAAAAAATAGCAGGATATATTATAGTAACCCACTTTGACTTTCCATTACCTCGACTTAAAGCCCTGTATTACTCTCACCATCTGGTTTTTAACTGATGTTCCCCTATTCTGTTTTGCTGGATAGTATCAGGTTCGAAAGTTTAGGCATCAGCTGTGAAGATAGTGAGATTCATTATAACGCCCATTCTCATTGACTTTTATCTACTTTTGAAGACCTACAATGTCTCCAATGTTTTGGTTTTGTCGGTTTTATTCTTTACTGTTTTGTTCAATTGTATTATAACTAACGATATAGGCAATTCTATTAGAGATAGTGGGAGGCATTATGATAACCATTGTTGATCACCTTGTATTATGTTTTTACATATCTATTATGTCCACCCTTTTGACTTGACCGATTCTGTTCTGTTATGTCACATTTGGTTTTACTCTCTTCCAAAAAAGTAATAAGAACCGTGGGAGCAATGAAACCCAAAATGTGTAATAGTCATGGTACAAAAGAGAGGAAAAGAAAGTGCTCTAAACTATATAACTGCATGTATATTTAAGTGTATAAGATAGAAAATAATATCACAGAGTTTTATTGGATCATTGAACAGAACTGTTTGCAGTAACATTGATGGAATGTCCACTTTACAAGCTTTAATTTTGTGACTTGAACAATTATTTCTAAGATGACAATATGTAATCCATTAACTAGTGATTTCCTACTGTTCATTTTTTTTTCTGTAAATCTGTATAACTTGTACCCTTTCTCTGCTTTTTTTTTCTTTTCTCCTTAAATAAAATTAAAAAAAAAAAAGATATTAGACACAAACCTGGTGGGTCTGTGTGAAAACTTCACATACTCCTATCATCATCAGCTTATACACATTGATACCACTTGGTATCCCTTTTAAATTCATTTTTTGCTTAACATACTAATGCAGCTATCTTTTTTAAAATTTTATTTAAAGAAAGACTAAACAAAACAGAAAATTGGTAGAAATAATACATAAATTCAGAGAAAAAATAAACAGTACGAAATCACTAGTTGATGTTTACATATTGTCGTTTTACAAATAGTTGTTTAAGATACAAAAATGGAACATGTAAAGTGAGATTTCAAACAGCGAGACTGCGAACAATTCTGTTCAACTGTCCAACAAAAACTTAGTAACATGGTTGTCAATCCTATACACTTAAACATACATGCAGTTACCCATATCTTCATTTATGTTTAGATTAAACAAACTAAAGGAGGTTAAAATCATTCTAAACAAAAAATAATAGTATTGCTGGATTTCACATCATGACACTCTGTGATCAGCACTGGGCACTGTAGTGTCTTTTTTAAAAATTTAATTTAAATAAAGACTAAACAAAATAGAAAACAGGTAGAAATAATACATAATTTCAAAGAAACAAACAGTAAGAAATCACTAGATGATTACAGGTTGTCTTTTACAAATATACAAGATACTATTACAAATATTCAAGATACTAAAGTGGAGCATATAGAGTGGGGATTCAAACAGTGAGATTAAAGCAGCTATCTTTCCATGTAGCTACAGGGTCTTTGCATTCACAATGTTAAGCTGCACAGAGCAGATGCATCATAAAATAAAATCAATTATTCACTATAGTAAACTGTAGTAAATATTGCAAATTATCAAGATTAAACTCAGATCTTGGATTATCTTTGTAGGATATAGTTCCCAAAGTAGAATTCATCAAGCGATATGAGTATCTTAACATTTTTCATGTTAATCTGAAACAGTCTTACACTCATTTCAAAAAGATAAACACCAGGGTATGCTTGTAATCTGAGCATTTAGGAGGTCAAGGCAGGAGGACTGCCACAAATTTGAGGCCACCAGGGCTACACAGTGAGGGCAAGGCCACCCTGAACTACATAGTGAGACTTTGTCTCCAAAAAGAAAAAAAACCAAGATATACACCAATTTACAATGCCTGTAATGACATATGCAAGAATGAGTTCCATAGCCGGGTGGTGGTGGCTCACGCCTGCAATCCTAGCACTCAGGAGGCTGAGGTGGGAGGATTGTTGTGAGTTCGAGACCACCCTGGGCTACAAAGTGAACTCAAGGCCAGCCTGAACCAAAAAAAAAAGAATAAGTTTCATTACAATTCATCAACACTGAGAATTAAGGTGAACCAGTGCTATGTGCACTGTCACCATTGCTGGGGAGACAACCAGATCCTACTTTTTTCCCACAAGTCAATGTCATTCGTGGACTGCAGGGGAAGAGAACCAAGAAGTCAACAAGAAGCAAGCCCGCCCCGCGAACCAGCACTATGCGTGAGCTACCGCTGGGGTCTGCCAGGGGGATAGCCAGACCCCAGCCCCTTCCAGCATGTGGGCTAGGACATAAGGAGAGCCAAATACCTTCCTCCCCCACCCCACCATAAGTGACCAGCTGATCGAGAGAAACATAGGCTGCAATGATAGCTATTGAGGTGAAATGCAATTTGGTGCTTATGGTTCTTGGTGTTTCACTGACTTTGCAGTCTAGGGCCCGTGGTCTGATCATCTAGTCAGAGGATAACAGTACACAATGTGCCATCTATGGGGGATCTCCTGCTGAAGGTGGCAGCTGATTCCCTATTATCTTGTTTTGAAGTCCTGTACTATTTTCATTGTTTTGTTGGGTTGGGTTTTAATTCTGTTTTGTTATGTTTGATTTTGTTATATCTGATGGCATGGGCAGCTATTTCAAAGACAGCAAGATCTATTGTGATAGCCCTTTTAGATTTACTATTGCCTTGTTTTAAAGTCCTTTATTGCATTCATTGTTTTGCTTTTATTGCTACTATTCTGTTCTGTTTTATTTGATTTTTACTATGTATGAAGGTATCTACAGCTATTTGAAAGACAACAAGAGGCACTGTGGTAAGCACTGTTGATTTCATATTGTTTTGAAGTCCTGTGTCAGACTGGTTTATTCTGATTGGCTTTCTTCTACTTTATTTTGCTTGGTTTTATTCTCTTTAAAATAAAAAAAAAATTTAAAAACATTGAGAATTAACTCAAAATTTTTTTCCTAATGTGTAAAAAGGCTAGATTATTAGTCTGACAATAAATGAACCTTCACTAACATTTACAACATTCCAGGCATCATGCTAGATGGTCTACACACATCATCTCTTTTACTCCTCACAACTGAAAAGTGGTGCTATCACCATCCCCATCTTAAAGAGAGGAAACTAAGGCTCAGAAAGTTTAAGTTCCTGAGTGTAGAGCTCAGGAAGGGTGGAGACACTGAATCCAAACTGTACAGCTCCTGAGTCCACTCTCTAACCCCTCCTGCCTACGCTGCCTTATATTGTTTCAATCTACCTCCCCAAAGTTTATTAGTTTAGTTTTCTATTTCCTGATTTTTCTATCCATGGCATATGAAAACAAGTCCAGGGGGCCAGCTTGGAAGCTGGATATTCAGAGATAAGGGTTTTTGTTTTTGTTTTTGCTATGGTAGTGATAGCAGCCAGGAATGCTCTACTACTGAGAGCCCCCAGTCCTTATTTTTTATCTTGAGATAAAACTTTAATAAATTGCTAAAGCAGGACTCAAATTTGTGATCTTCCTGCCTCATTGTCCAGAGTATCTGGGATTACAGGGGTTCACCACCATGCCCAGTCAGAGATAAGATTTTGATAATGTACAAGACAAAGTTTGTAGTGAAAGCAGTTCAAATCAAGAAAATACCTACAGTAATGTAGGCCAAGCCTCAAGGTCTTCACAGCCACCCTTTCACCCCAAGGCTGAAATGCTCCGCAAGGCTGAGCACCACAGCCTAGAAAGCCAGGCATAAGGCAGAGAAAATCACAGAGGTCAAGCCTCTGGCCCCCAACCTGCTCCATAAATTTCTAACGAACTATCTCCACTTCTTCCCTGCATGAAGGAAGAGAGTAGCTAGTGCCAGCCCTAATCATGTTACTGGGTTAACAAATGAAGAAATCAGGAAATGGTTTCTTTTTTCTTAAAGAAATACTCTGGTTGAATTTCCTCAACAGGCTTCAACTTCTGCATTCAGAAAAAACAGTTCTCTTTTAGTAACTCAACAAAAGAATAAAGCACTAGCCAAAGGACAGCTGGGTGGTGTAAGTAGTTATAAGCATGGACAGCAGGATCTGAGCCTATCTGGCTTTGCCACTTAGAACTGTGTGGGAAGAGGCTGTTTAACCTTTTTAGCTTCCATCACCCTGCCATCAGGAAGGACAGTGACAGCACCTGCTCTGGAGATATGAGGAGGACCCAACACCACAGACAGAGCACTGAGCCTTCATGCCTGAAACACATACAGACTGAGCACTTTTTCCAAGTAGTGGTAGTGATAGAAGCTGTAGTAGCGTACAGTAAATACTGATAGTAGGAATCTTGTTTGAAAAAGAAGGAAGAAGGGAGGCAGGGAGAAAAGAAGGAAGAAAGAAGTAAATTTCTTTTTCCATCCCATTCAGAAACAAAGAACAGGGCTGGGGATTTAGTTTAGTGGCACAAGCACCTGCCTAGCACGTGCAAGGTGGCGAGTTTCATCCCCAGCACCAAACAAAAAAAGAAAAAGAAACGAAGAACAAACATGGTAGACAAATAGTATAAAGTAGTTGGAAAACTTCAGACAAAGTAAGCAGACTTTGAGTTTTGCACCAGCCACTTATTAGCTCAGTACCTTTAAGCTGACTACCTAATTTTGTTGTTGTTGTTCTCAGATTTTGTTGTTATTTGTTTGCTTATTTTGTGATCCTGGAGATTGAACCCAGGGCTTTCACAGTGAGCTACATTCCAGCCTTTTCTTACTTTTTGAGACAGGGTCTCACTAAGTGGCCCCAGCTGGGTTCAAATTTAGTGTCTCTGATGCGTGAGGTGGTAGTGGGCTTATAGTTGTGCACAACTGCACACAGTTACTGCTTTCAGTTTTTGATCTGTGCACCCAAAGAGCTACAAAGCCCACTCTCATCCTATAAATTCTGACTTGACTACGAGGACAGTCATTATGGAAAAAAAAGATGCCTGTCCTAAATTAGAATCAGTTGTTACTGGGGAAAAAAACCCTGGAGAACACTATGCTTTGTCTCTCATAAATGCTTCCTTTTTCATACAATCTGTTTAACTCTGAACTACATTTTAACCTGCAAGCTGCTTCAAAATTTGCACTTTTTAAAATTTTTCTTTGAATTAACACAGAATCATACATATTAAAATGTTTAAATGATAGTTCTCATTCTAAAGAACCTCAAAAGCTGCTCTCAGAGTCAGAACAGGCACAGGCTGGTGGAACTGTTTCTTGAGCAACTCCATAGAAGACAAGATGGCAGGAGATCCTGAGAACAGATAAGCCATTGAATCAGCACTCCACAGCTCAGCTTGGCTTGGTTTGGCAGGAAGAGCCACCCCTTCTCCATGCTGATGATCTTTTGGACTCTTGGGGTCTTGTGTGCTCCCTCCCCCCAAGCTGCTACCCCCCAGTTCTGCTTTTCCTGATCTCTGTCCAGTGTGAAACTCCCAGCTGAGCAGTGGAGTGAAGCCTAACCCAGGGACAGATTTCTTCAGTAGTCCAGAAAAGTTTGCCTAAAGGACTGAAGGCAGTATTAAACTAATAAAATGATTTCTCAGGAGGCCAACCAAGCAAATAAACAGAATATAACCTAACAAACAGAACCAACCAGAAGTGACCCTGAACTAGGCCCCAAGAAAAAGGCATCTATCCAGACAAAAAAAAGGAAGAATAAAACACTTCTTCTAACTGAAAATGAATTGGTTATGTGTGTGTGTAGCCTTGTTTAATTTGCTAAATAAGAGCAACAGCCGGAGAGATCAGCCTGGGTTAGACTCCTGATGCAGTCACTGTCACTTCCCACTTGTGTAACCTTGAATGTTACAGTTTAAGCATCTATAAAATGGGGATGATAGTACCTATCTCAGAAAGCCCACAAGAGGATTAGATGATACAAGGTTCATAAGCACTACACTCTCCTCCACCACTGCTGGACTTCCTCCAACAACCAGCCTGTAGCTGAGAGGGAGCACTTTGCATATACAAGGCACTGGGTTACTCCCCAACACCAACAAAAAGAACTCCTGCCTAATGTCTGTGAAGTGTTTTTCCTCATAGTCAAGGAAACTAGCAGAAAGAAGGCAGTTGCCATAGGGACTGCCTCCAAAGAGGTTTCCAGGAGAAAAAGGGAGGAGAGAGCTTTCTGAAGTCACATTCCCAAGAGGCTGGGGTAAAGACAGAGCTGAGACATTAGCTGTTTGCTATAAAGGCAGCCAAGTTGTACACCCAGGGAGTTCTGTGAACAGGAAAGCACTGCAGTGTGTGGCATCAGAGCTTGTGCAGAACCTTCTGCAGATGGCATTCTGACTCTTGGAAAACATCACAAAGTAATAATTTACAACTAAAGCTTTATTTTGAAGTTTAATATATAAAACTGCCTGTTTCATAACATAAGAACCAATGCTAACTCCTGACTATTGTGAAATTTTTTAGGGAATTGGAACAAAACTTTGGCTCATCCTACTGCCAAAACATGTGGTAATTTAAAAGTTTAGTTTGAGACAATCACTACTTTAAATATCATGCTTCTTCTCCCTCTTTTACAACCTGGCAGTCAGAGGCTGGGATCAAGGACAGAGGTCTGCTCTGTGTTAACATGATTTGAATTTCACACAGAATCAAAATGCAGTGTAATCTGAAGATCTAACTTCTGTCCTGTCCTAGCCCTGCCACAGTCTGGGTGTCTTCCTTCTGGTACTCTCTCTCCCGGTTGTTGCACTGAGTTAAGTAGTACTATCCTGCCTGACTGGTACAAACCAGGAAAACTTCAAAGGAGTTTTTATCCTGCCATTGAGAAATTACTAAAATGAAACTAGCCTTATGGAATTGAAGGAGCTTCATATAAACAGCAAATGCTAGGTTCTCTAGCCCTACATAGGGCACCTGCATAGAAAGACAGTGAGAGTGGTATCGACAATTTCTTGAAATTGTATACACCCACCTCTAGTGTTTCACTCAACAGAAGTTTCACAAGAACTTTGCAATATTTATTGAGCAATAATTATGCATTGAGCATTTTTCAAAGGATATACATGCCTTAACCAATGTAATCATCTCAATTTTATCTTCAGTGCTCCCATCTACCACTTACAGATAAATGAGCTAAGGTACAGAGATGGGAAGAGCTTGCCTACTGTACTAGGGCTAGTTTGTGGTAAACTGCTAATGAGACTCCCACAGTCTGACCTCAGAGACTGCACTCTTCACCATCATCCTAAGATATCAAGCAAAGCAGAAAAACTGCACTGAATTTATTCCCTGGATGACAGGTTTTAAAGATTTATGGAGATTTACTGAACCTGCTGAATCAAGAAAAGGACTTCCACGATATTCAAAGTGCCTGAAAGACCCACTGTGTTGAACACTCAAGTGATTTATAAAAGTTCTTATGGGGGCGGGGATTACTCAGAATTGAACCAAGAGATGCTCTACTATTGAACTAGATTCCCACCCTACTATTTTTTCAAATTTTGAGAGAGGGTCCTGTTAAGTTGCTGGCCTTGAACCATCGATCTTCCTGTCTCAGTTTCCCAAGTACCTGGGATTACAGGTGTATACCATCAAACCTGGCGCAAGATAATTCTTGTTTAAGACACCTGCATTAATGAAACCTGGACCCTGGAACAGAAGTACTAGTGCTCCACTCAAGGGCTCTGTACTTATTGTTCAGACTTACATAAGATCTGCAGCTCAGGTAGGTAACATCTGTGTGCTACTGTCATTCCCCAGCACTGCAACCCTTGGAACCTGGAGGATCTGCAGAGCTGACAGCCTAATAGGAGTCTCATGGTTTCAGAAGGGCCTGCCAGCTTTTCACCATATGAGTTATGTGTCTAGTTTCCAAGCCTGCCTTTGGAATTACACCCACAAGAGACACTGAAGCATGCAACATCTGCCCTCTCTGTACTGCACAGGGACAGTCAACCACGCTGAAAGCAAAGTGCTCAAAGGGAAGGCAATGGCAATGTATGCTTGACAGTAGCTCCAGAATTTGTTTGAAATTCCTGATTTTGTGGCCAAAGCCTGGAAATCTCTGAGTTTACTTGGCCTTGAGAAAATACCTCTTTTGAAAATCTGCTAAGGGGATTTAGCTCAACAGCATAAGTGCCTGCCTTGCAAGCACATGGTCATGAGTTCGATCCCTGGTGCTGATTTAAAAAAAAGAAAATCTGCTAAATCCAATGCTGAGGGCCATCATCAGTGAGGTTACCTAGAAGTTAGATCTGTCCTGACTGAGTAAACATCCTACAGAGTTCTAGTCCTTGGTAAATATTTCCTAAGTGAATCAATCTGTATTCTCATTGCCTTTATCAATCACCAACACTAGACTTCTAACAACATGAATAGAAGAGATGCAAAAATCATCATCGAACAACAAATCATAATGAGGGAAACTATTCGTAATATAACATGTATTCTAATATTTAAAGGCTATTTATGACGATTACACAAAAGAAAGAGAAAGGGAAACGAGAGGAAAGGAAAGGAAAAAGAGAAAAGAGAAGAGAGAAGACAAGACAAGACAAAGCTGGGCAAAGGTTATAAACAGGAAATCCCCAGAACAGGAAGCCAGAATGGCCAGTAAGTAATATGAAAAATTTCAACCCCAACAAATGATCATGAAAACATATATGAAAATAAAATATTCATGAGTTCGATCCCCAGTACCAAACCCCCCACAAAAATAAAATAAACTACTCATGATCTTACATAATGGTTCTAATAGCCTTAGAGGTAGAATCATTGTTCATTCATTCATTTACTGGGGACTGAACCACACAGCCTTTAGCTCATTTTGGGACAGGATATCACTAAATTGTCAAGTTGTCCAGACTGGGCTTAAACTTGATATCCTCCTGCCTCAGTTCCTCAGAATGCTGGAATTATGGGCCTATACCACCAGACCCAGAACACTCTCCACAACTGAAGAACATGCAGCTTGGAGAGGTTTTGACTTAATTTGCAATTGACTGAGCTAAAACCCAAACCCAGACCTATCTAATAAAAGCCTATGCTCATTCTAACAGATGCTGCCCTGTACGAATGTTTGTGTAATGACTCAGATCCTGTTGAGCAAGTCATTTACCCTATTAAGACTCTGTTTTCCATTTGTAAAATGGGAATTGCAAGAGTCTCTTCTCATAGGTAACTGAGAATCCGATGCTACACATAAAATGCTTGGCATAGTATTGACACACAAGTAAACATTCAACTAGCAACTTTACTCATTTAAAAATATTTATGGAACTGGCCAAGTATTACTAGACTTGGGAAATAAAACAGTGAACCAAAACACTTTTGCCTCATGGAGTTTACATTCTGATGGAGCACACCAAATACAAATTTTTTAAAATATATGGTATATTAAACAGTGATATGTGCTAACCATAAATATAAAGCAGGAAAACAGTCGACAGAATTGTGATATTCTAGGGGGAATGTTTTATTGATGAGTATCATTTGAATGAAGAGCAAAGGAAGTAAAGATATAAGCCATTCAAATGCTTGGAAGAACATTCTTGGCAAGGAGCTTCCAGGGATGGTTAAGGAACACAGGCCAGTGTGTGGCCAGAAATGGTGTTGCACACCTGTATCCCAGCTACTAGGAAAGCTGAGGCAGGAGAATCATAAGTTCAAGTTCAACCTGGGCAAGTGAGTGAGACCCTGTCTGAGAAAAAGTAAAACAGGCTGGGGGCACAGCTCAGGAGAAAAGCACACTTGCCCAGCATGCACTTGGATCCATCCCCAGGTTGAGAGGGGAGGTAACTAAAGAGGAGTGAGAGGAAAGTGCTGGCCCCATGTGAGTTCCTAGGTGAGAGCAGAAGTAATGGGGCCTCCAGGGACTGTCTGCACTTTGCACTTTGGCTCTACACTCAGTGAAATGAGAAGCCACTGGAGGACTCTGAGAAGAGAAGGGATGTCTTTTGGCTCATATTCTGAAAGATGGCTCAGATGACCGTATTGAGAATTACTGAAAGGGAGCAAGACCCTCATGCTTTACAAGTCAGGGAAGAGACAACTAGAGGTCAGAACATGGTACTCCAATCTTAAAGTAGAATCCAGAATCTGCTGTAGGCTCAGACCTGGAGTGTGGGAGGACATGTTAAGGCTGAATGCAAGGCTCTGGCCCAAGTAACTAGAAGAACAAGCTGCCTTCACTGAAATAAGTGGGCAGAACATAGGCTTCCTGAGTTTAGGCCCTGCAAAACAAGGGGAAATGGAGCAAAGTGCTCCAAGAATCTGATTGGAAAGGCAAAGTGGAAGCTGGCATCAGGAAGTGCACTGGTCCCTGAGTTTCAGGGCAGGACTTCAGTTCCTGGGAGGGAGGCTTATAAAAATAAGGCACAGAGAAATGAAGGTGGTTACCATGGGATTCCGGTATCAAGGACACAGACAAGATTCCAGTTATCAGAGCAGAGGCACAAGGCCAACAGTGGCAACTTGACACCAAATTATTGAATGTGCAGTGGTCTCAGTTCCTCTGCTTCAGCTGAAGCTGGACCTACAGACAGGCAAGAAGCTGGCTAGTCAGGAGCCAAGTGGTCCAGGGGCCCTGAGACCACAGCAGAGTCAGAAGCCATCTGACTCCATTAGCACCCAAACCCATGGCCAGAGTGTTGGACTGATGCTAGCACCTTACAGACCAATTCTGCACTTGATCAGACTTGCAGAAGTATGAGTCCCTGCAAAAGGGGTACCACTTTGTTCCAGATGCCTTCAGGGAACAGATCAGGGATAAGAAGATTGGGGTGTTAGTTTGCCAGGGGATTGTGAAATAAAAGCAAGACATGTTCTAGGGACCAGATGGGAGGCAACTATATCTACTACCCACTTCCTGACAGCAAGAGCAGAAGCAACCTCAAGGGAAAGTTTGGAAAGTGAAGCAGGGAGGAGTTGCCCCCTCCCCCAACTGTGATGTTGAGGGCTAGCAGAGTGGGTGGTTCTTAAGAGTACAGAGTTAAAATGAAATGTTTATCATTGATTTAAGTGATACCTTTTTTTGCCAAATCTGTTTTCAGACTCCCAAGCACTCATTAGACTATTCACACATTTTCTTTTCTAGCTTGAGTATATGAGACATTCCCATCCAAATACAAAGACCTTCTCTTTAACTTTACAGCAAGTAAATCTGGGAATGGTAGTGCATGCCTGTAAATCCCAGCACTCAGGATCCTGCAAGGTCAAGACCAGTCTAGGCTACAAAGTGAGCTAAAGGCTAGCCTGAACTGCACAGCAAGAACTTGTCTCAAAAAGACCAAAAAAGAAAATTACAGCAAGGGGACAGCCTCTACAGCAGCTCATTGTCTGATGATTCAATAAATGTATTTTTCCTGTTTATATATGCATATATATTTATACACGTATATATAAACAAGACTCATGACTCACTGTAAAGAATAATTCCTTTGGTTGGCACTAAGAACCAAATTTGACTTATTTGCTCGAAATGATAAATTAATACATTCAAACAAGCAATTAGTAGTCAACACTTGCAAATGTCCAATTGGAAGTCTGCAAACTCTTGACTTTTTCTTGAGTCACATTTCTGTAACAGTCATAGATTTCCTTTGTATATTTGTATATCATAATAAGTGACCTCTTCAATTTTCATGAAAGTTATCTATATTCAAAAATATTGGCCGGGGATTTAGCTCAGCGGCATAAGTACCTGCCTTGTAAGCATGGGGTTGTGAGTTCAATCCCTGGTACAAAAAAAATACTGTTAGGTGTTGTTGTACACATCTTTAATCCTAGTACTTTGGAGGCTGAGGCAGGAGGGTTGCTACAGTGAGTTCAAGGCCAGCCTGAACTACATGGTGAGACTCTGTCTCAAACAAAACAAAACAAAACAAAACAAAACAAAACATCTCAAAAATATTGTTTTAAAGTCAGTATCTGAGAGGCACTACACAGGGAGCTATGAAGCCCAGTGTCTCCTCTGTTAGAAGCACTGGCTGCTCACTAGCCCCTTAGCCCATGTACTTCAACACTGTGTAAACTCCCTGTATCACAAATGTGGAGTCATTTCTCAATAGACTATTTGGGGTTTTTTTGTTGTTGTTTGTTTGTTTTTGTCTTTTTCCTTTTTATCCGTACTGGGGATCAAACTCACGACTGCCTGCTTGCAAGGCAGGCGCTTATGCCGCTGAGCTAAATCCCCAGCCTCCAACTAAGGTACTTCTGTAGTTAAGGCATACACATCCAAACCAGTTAGTGCCCATGCAGTTTATTAAGCTAAATATCAATATCAAATATAATATTAAGCTAAATATTGAAAGCAATAAAACCACATGCACTAATGACCTTGCAAATATTTCTACCTTTGATTGAATACTTCTACTCATGGAAATCTATATTCAGAAACATAGATGACTCATGCATAAATTTGCTTATGACTATAACATCTATAGTAAAAATATATTGGGATGAACGTTTTGGAAATTATTATAAAGTCAAAATTAAAGATGGTGAAATATATAGCCATTAAAATTATAAAATATTTTAATGATATGGGGGAACTATTATTAATAATTTTTTTGTACCAGGAATCAACTCAGGACCTTGCACTTGCTAGGCAGGTGCTATGCTGCTGAGCTACATCCTCGGCCCCTTAATAATTATTGAAATATTAAAAAAAAACCCGGTACAAATATGGAATGAGGAGTAGGAATATAGCTCAGTGGGAAAGCACTGGTCTAGCATGTAGTCTTGATCCCCAGTACTGAAAAAAAATGATTGATATCACTTATAAAAAAAATACACAATGAGTAACTATTATAGAACACCAAACTGGAAATTTTTACTTAATAACGCAGTTAAATTTTATGTTCCTTTTTAATTTTAAAATATTTCCAAATTGTATAAAATGAGCACATACTATTTTATAATGAAAAGTAACTAAGGACCAAGCTATAAACAAAACAATGCATTACTTTTTTTTTTTTTTGTCTTTTTCTTTTTTCTTTTTTATTGGTACCGGGGATCGAACTCACGACTGCCTGCTTGCAAGGCAGGTGCTTATGACGCTGAGCTAAATCCCCAGCCCCGCAATGCATTACTTTTAATAAATGTAAAACTTAAAAAATAAATAACAGAAATGTAAAACTTTAAAGATGGAAACTAAAAAAGAAAAAGAACAACAGAATCAATATTGTGCTAGTTATTAAATAGTTACTTATCTACAATATTTGATTATAAATTTCTCCAACAGACGTTCTTTGAATTATCTTCATAAACCCAGAAATCTTTCTCATAACAGGCACTCAAATATTTACTGATGAATAAATTCAGGGCAAATTATAGTAGCTACATAATATGGTAGAAAAGTGACCATAACATTCAGAGCAACTATTCTGCAGGCATCTAAATGTATTTGGACAAGATCAGTACAGGTGGGCTTTGGGGGATCCTGGCACTTGGGAGGAACAGAGATTTGCCACACAGGAAGGCAGAAATGATGCCCTCACTATGGGAGTATCAAGACTCCAAGGCCTCCTGCAGCTCTCTGAGTCGAGGTACCGCAGGTGCAGCGAATCCTGTATCCCGGAGTGCAGAGTCACTCCTCCCAGCACTCTCCCACTTCTCAAAATGGAAGTGAGCAACAATAACAATGTCCTGGTGGAGCAGCCTTGACTTAGCATTCTTTGCAACATAGTTCTCCAGCACTGATGCTTCATTAGTTGCATGTGACACAGCCCATGATGCAGTGTAACAGTATAGTGTGAGTGATCTCATAACTGCTACAGTGACGACAACAACAGCATTGCCACAAGTGTTTCTTACAGCACTCTCAGGCTAGGAGTCACCTGGCCTTCTTCATCCCTTTCATCCTCACCCTCATCCTACCAAATTGACCTTTAACACCCCCACTATGGTTTATATCTACTTGTCCCCCAAAGCCTCATGCACTCACAGATGGGGTTTTGGGATGGGGACTGGATCTCAGGCTGTGATATTCACTGTGGACTGGTCTGCTAAGCAGTTTATTGAGCCTGGTGGAGGAGGTAGGCCATGGCGGCTTGGCTTAGAGGCATCAACCTCCCTCCCCCATCCTCCTCCTCATTGATTCTCAGCATACTGACTGCCAGGCCACAAGCAAGTCTCCCCTGCGACACCACCCTGCCTTGGAACCAGTTGACTATGGGCTGAAACCTCTACAAAATGTGAGCCAAAATGAACTTTTCTTCCCTAACTTGTGGGTGCTGAGTATTTTGTTCTAGTGAAAAAAGAAGTAAAACAACCCCAGTTTGACAGAAGACAAATCCAGAAACCAAGGCCTCAACTTAATTAGAACCCTCAGCAGTTGAGTAGCAGCATTGAACCTTGGGCCCAGACCAGTGCTCAAGTGGAGAGGGAGGAGTGACAGCCAAGTCACCACAGTGGTATGGTAGGGGTCATAGTAACAGTACTGAGAGGAAACACTTCTAACAGGTTAACCTGTGCCAACACTGTCCTTTATGTGTTAAAGACGACAATTAATTAAACCTCACAACAAAACAAAAATCCCAACAATACTGGCACTGCTGGTACTGCCATTTTACATATGGGGAAACTAAGACAAAGAGTTGCTAAGTAAAATGTCTGAAGTCACAGCTAAAAAGTGGCAGAAACCACATTTGAATTCAGAACTTGACCTTTTGCCCATCTACCATGCAGCCTCTGTACTGCTCCACAGCTTCATTTTTAAAGCAAAACACATACTGTCACATTAGCCTTAAATCCTTTCAAAAAAGTTCCTAGTTTTATCCAGAGGATGAACTCAGAAATTCCTCCCTCTTCCAACTTTCAAGGGTGTTTGTTTTTGTGGTACTGGGGTTTGAACCCAGGGTTTTCACACTGAGCTCCATCCATCCTCCTCATCCCCAGTCCTCCTTTTTATGTTGAGACAGGGTCACACTAAGTTGCTAAACTGCCCAGGTTGAGCACAAATTTGTGATCCATCTGCCTCAGCCTCTCAGACTACTGGGATTACAGGTGTGTGCCACCATGCCAAGACTTTTTTAAGAGGAAAACCTCAGGGCTGGGGATTTAGCTCAGTGGTTTAAGCAACTGCCTGGTAAGGGCGAGGTCATGAGTTCAATCCCCGGCACCAAAAAAATAAAAGGGGGAAAATCTCACTGTGTTGCCTAGATTGGTCTTGAACTTATAGGCTCAATCAACCTTCTTGTTTCAGCCTCTTGACTACTGTAGCTGAAACTAGCTGGGGCTACAAGCGAGTACCAACCATCACAGTTAGGCACAACTCAGTCATTTACAAAGCACCAGCAAGAGTGATACTTGAGAGACCTCAAGTATCCATGCCAATGCTGGCTCTCCACAGCATAAACAATTGGACCACGTGGAAGGCAGGCTAAAAATGGCAATATTCCAGTTGCTCAATGTTCTTGCTCAAGTTCTCATGAATACAGATGTTCCTAATTCAGTGTGTGGGGCCAACATTTCCTTGCTCTTTCTGTAATTTCAAATAAAGGCTTTATTCCAGACAACCAGAGATTCATGAGTTGTCTACTTTTCTCCCTTATTCTGTATCTTTTATTCAACACATATGGTTAGATTAAAAGGAAGGAAAAAAAAAGCACAATTCAAATTTGTATTAAAAACATGACAACCATATTCTTGGTCACAGTTCCTATTTTGGGACAGATGCACATTCCAAAACTATTAAGTAACCCACTAACTTTCTGTGCTTCTCACTATTTCCTTAGGCAGAAGAGAAGAGCATGCTGCTGGAAGGCGAAATCAAAGGGAAGTCAGAAAGCAAATCACAGGCAGACATATCATGCCTGTAGAGCCATGCATTTTGGGAGGTATACACAGAATTTAGAGACAAGGTCAAAGAAGTCATTCTCTGGAAAAGAAAGTAAAACGTAACATAAAAGAGATGATACTACTAATCAGTAGAAATCTTTCCTAGAAATAATTCATGCTAAAATAATTTATAAGGGTATTCTAAATTTCATGCACAAACTCAAGGTCACTACCCTATTTTATTATATCTAATAGTGTTTGGATGAAAGAATATTCCTTCAGGGACACCATAGAGCACGCTGTACCCAGGGAGTAAGGCTAGCTAAGGTTAATAACCTTGTGAATGAAATTCTCTCTCACTTAAGTTTTAAGCTGATGACTCTGCCACAAAAGCCACATCTATGACAAATGAAATACACAAACAGAATCCTATTAGTTATCTATATACTTTAGTTGCTTTAGCATACTCTAATTCCCAATTCCCTTGATCAACATCTCCATGCCATCCTCAGTTTATCTTACAGAATAATTATTGTGTCTTACAATAATTCTGTATCTTACATACAGAAAAACTAGCTTACAGAGGTTGAGAAAATACCCCAAAGCATAACTCCAAAGAGCGAGAAAGCCACGCAGGACTATGACATCCAGCCTATAGCTCATCATTTCACAGCTCACCACAGGTATGGCCCACAGCGGCAGAGGCTCAGGGAAGTTACTGCCCAAACGCCAAAAGGCACCAGAACTAATGAGAGACAGTTGGGAGAAATGAGGAGCTGGGAACTGGATCCTAGAGGTACAAATGGAATGTCTGAAGCCCATGAGATAACACACAAGCTACTCTGAGGTCTCCATAAAGACTGATTTGTCACACAAGATAAAGCTACTTTGGGAAAGTGCACAGTATACCAGGTCATTTGCAGCATCAGCAGAGCAGCTCTCCTTCAGTAAGGGGCAGTGCTGGGCACAGGCAGCCCAGGCCTCCAAGTGTGGCCACAGTGGGTCTGAAGACTTCTATGGAGAGTCCAGCTTATTTCTGTGCCTAATTACAGAGCTCGCCACCAGAGCAGGTGCTCAAAAACCATTTGCAGAATATCTTTGGATGAAAGAAAAAAGTAGCTAACTCCTCTAACATGAGCAGGAAAACAGAAAACCATCATAAAGGCAGTCTGTCCATTTAAGGACCACCTGGTTTTTAAATGTGGGAACACAAGACTGAACCTCACTGTATAGCCATACAAAACCATTGTGACATTCTGCCTGCCACGGATTTGGTTTTGCAAGTGTCTACTTCTGAAATACATGCAACTGAGAGTAGTTAAGTGAGACTGAAAGTTTTTCCTATGAAACTTAATCAGGATGGTTACTTAGCTGCAACATAGAAATCTGATTAGCTGAGGAAGACGAGGAGTTGAAGGAGAGTAGAAGAATGGCGGGGCGGGGCAGGACAAGTTACGTCATGCACAGGTACAAATTCTCTATGATGAATGTGATTGTTATGTATATCTAAAATGTACAAACAAAATCTAATTTAAAAAAAAAAGAAGAAGGAAAGGAAGGAAGAAAAGATCACCTTAAAGCACTGGGCTTTTAAACTGCTCCCAATGAGACACACCTATAACGTTAACACTTGGGCAGCTGAGGCAGGAGAATCATGAGTTGAACGTCAGCCTCAAGTACATAGCAAGTTCAAGACTAGCTTGGACTACATAGTAAGACCCTGTCTCAAAAAACAAAACTCAAACAAACAAAAATTGCATTGAGATTTTAGAGAAGATGAGAACTCACTTGTGTGCAGACATAGGAAGCAGAACACAGCATGAGAGCGTTCTCCGGGATAGTCCTGTGTAGCACAGCAGCTACCAGCTGCCTGTGGCTACTGAGTACTTGGAATGCAGCCGGTGCAACTAAAGGACCAGACTGCTAATTGTACTTCACTGTTTTTGTTGCGCAGTGTTGGAGATTGAACCCAGGGGCCTGCTGCATGTTCTACCACTGAACTATGACATCTCCAGCCCTTGTATTTAATCTTCATTAATTCAAATTTAAATAGTCATATCCAGGAAGTGATGAACATGTTGGAGGCCCTGGACTTGAGGGTGGGAGTGAGAAAAACACAGAAAAAAGATGAAAATGGTGAATACAATTCTCCTACTTTGGAATTGTTTCTAAGCACTATTGACCTTCGTTTAGTCTCCATTTATTGTCTTCATGAGCTCCTTATAGAACTCTTAACAATTAACTGTCATTATCAACATTATCAGATGAAGTTCAAAGGATTCTAGTATTTTCCTGGAGATTCACTGGGAGGAGGGCTAGCCCTTTAACAGCAAAGCTGCTGGCATAGCAAGACACTCTCTTCTGGGAAGGACCAGCCACCTCCAGTGCAAATCTGTCTGTATTTCACTTTTCTGTCTTTATTTCACTTTGAAAGCATCTCACCTATTTGGAGTTCAGCTCCTTGGTATCAGGAGTGGCCCCACACTGTGCAGGGCAGAGGGGAATTCATCCCTTCTTTGAACTTGCTCTTCTCCCCTTTCCCATCCTTGCAACCCAGTGAGAGGTCAGATTCAAAGAAGCAAAGGTGCCTTAAACCACACATGGTAGCATCTTCATGCCTCTTATAGTGATTACTCTGAAATTTAAATGTGTGTCTCACGCTCCAACATGCAAATATGCATACAGGACTGGGTTGCCTACAAGAGGACAAAGGTAACTTCAAAGGCTGTCAGGGCTCCTGGGCAATGACAGGCACAGGTATTTCACTATGCCAACCTCCCTTCCTGTCTAACACCTTGCCAAGTTACTGAAACATTTTCTGCAAACTTTGTAGGCTCAGAAAACCAGGCCAAAGACGACAAAGGAAATATTTTTTATATTTAATACAAACTGATAAATGTAAATCATCTAGGCCAAGAGTTCTTGACATGGAATAAAAATATAAACAAAAACTAGTGTAATTTTTTGAAATTTTCCTCTTAAACAGTATTTTTTAAAGAAGTAAATGAGGACATTCTATACACGTGTACACATTTTTCTTAAGAGGGATCCATAGCTTTTATCAGATTTTCAAAGTGAAGATAATCTTTTAATTCCTTGTTTTTTCTCATGTTTTATCATTTTTTCATAGTTCTTACAAATTTATTGAGTAAAATGTTATTTAAATGAACATATATAATTACACATTTATAGTATATACCTTATAGATAATACATATTGCTTGTGTTATAGATAAGCTATTACAAATGTGACCTTCTTTCTCATTCACCTAGTCTAACTATTCTTTCATATATCCAACAGGTTTTTTTTTTGCGGGGGGGCGTCTGTCGATTGTGAATTTTTTGGCTGTGCCTTGATCGTGCTAACCAAGTATTCTACCACTGAGCTACACCCCAGCCCCATTTATCTAACAGTTTTTCTAAAGGATTCAGAACTTTTTTCAAATGGTCGTGGTTTTTAATTTAAATTTAATTGTTTTGGGGGAACAGCTGAGAGAGGGTCTTGGTATGTAGTTCAGGAAGGTCTTTAACTCCCTTGGTAGCCCGGACTAGCCTTGAATTCACAGTGATCCTCCTGCCTCAGCCTCTTGAGTACTGGGATTACTGGCATATGCCACCACACCTGGCTAAATTTAGTTATTGACTGTAATTATATATTGTTCTGGTTCAATTTCTGCTTTTTAAAATTTACTTTAAATTAAGGGTTTCTTTGACCTAGTATGTGATTTATAGTTCCTTCTTTTTTAAACTAATAATTTACTTTAAGAATTTCTTTGGCATCTTATCCCTGTTCAAATAATACGTGAGAAGCAGATTTATAAACTGAACTTCGTAAAAATGTAAAATTTCCACTAATCAAGATTTTGTTAAAATGAAAAAACAAGACATAGACTGAAAAAATATTTGCAAAATATGTATCTGATAAAAAAAAAAAAAAGAAACAAAAACTAGTATCCACCAAAACCAGAGAGGGACCTAAATAAGAAAGAAACTTACAGGCCAATCTCTCTAATGAACATTGATATAAAAATACACAATAAGATACTGGCAAACAGACTGCAGCAAATCATCAATAAGATTGTACACTATGATCAAGTGAAATTCATCCCAGGGATGCAGTGATGGTTCAACATACGTAAATCCATAAATGTAACACATCATATTAACAGGGGCCAAGGACAAAAATCATCTGATCATCTCAATAGATATAGAAAAAGCTTCTGACAAAGTCCAGCACCCAGGGCTGGGGATTTAGGTCAGCAACATAAATGCCTGCCTAGCAAGTGTGAGGTGTAAGTTGGATCCCTGGCACTAAAAAAAAAAAAAGTTACTTCAAAGTCCAGCACCCATTCATGATTAAAAAAAAAAAAAAAAAAAAAACCTATAGGAAATGGAATAGATGGTCTTTATCTCAATCTGATAAAAGCCATCTATGACAAACCAACAGCAACATCATACTAAATGGACAAAAACTAAAAGCTTTCACTCTAAAATCAGGAACAAGACAAGAATACCCACTGTCTCACTGTTATTCAACACAGTATTGGAAACTTTAGCTGGAGCAATTAGACAAGAAAAAGAAATAAGGCTAGGGATTTAGCTCAGTGGCATAAGTGCCTGCCTGGCAAGTGCGAGGTCATGAATTTATTTCCTGGTAGAAGGAAAGAGAGGAGAGGAGAGGAGAGGAGAAGAGAGGGGATGGGAGGGGAGGGGAGGGGAGGGGAGGGGAGGGGAGGGAAAGACTACAGACAGGAAGGAAGGAGGGAAGAAAGAAGAAAGGGAGGGAGGGAGGGAGTGACGGGCAGGCAATAAAGATATGAAAGGAAGAAGTTAAACTATTGTTATTTGCAGATAACATGATACTCTCCTTAGAAAACCCCAAAAATTCCACCAACAAACTTCTAGATTTAATAATCAAATTCAGTAATGTAGCTGGATAAAGTCAACACTCAAAAATCAATAGCCTTCCTGTACACAAATAAGAAATTCATTGAGGTAGAAATCAGGGAAACATTGTTTTGGAGGCTTTTAGAATAGCATCCAAAACAATGTAATACCTAGGAATCAATCTACACTGACAACTACAGTACTCTGAAAAAAGGAGATTGAAGAGGATATTAGAAAATGGAGAAATATTCCATGTCTTGGATAGGAAGAACCAATTTAGTGAAAATGGCCATCTCTCCAAAAGTATATATATTTGATGCAATCCTAATCAAAATTCCAATAGCATATCTCACAGAATTAGAGAAAATAATCCAAAAATTCATCTGGAACCAGAAGAGAACTAGAATAGCAAAGGCAATCCTCGGCAACAAAGACAAGATAGGGGGCAATAGTATAACTTGAAATTATACTATAAAGCTAGTGCGATAAAAACAGTATGGTATTGGCAAGAAAACAGACTTGATCAATGGAACAGATTAGAAGATGCAGAAACAACTCCAGACACACTAAGCCACCTTATTTTGACAAAGGTACCAAACACATTCACAGGAAGAAAGATAGCTTCTTTAATAAATGGCGCTGGAAAAACTGGCTCTACACATGCTGGAGATTAAAACTGGACCCACGTCTTTCACCATGCACTAAGTTAAAATCAGAATGGATCAAAGACCTTAATATTAAAACAGAAACATTTAAATCTATGGGAAGAGAGAGTAGGTAAAATCCTTAAAGACACTGATATAGGCAAAGACTTTATGAAGAAAACCCCAACTGCACAGGAACTATCAAAAAGAATCAACAACTGGGATCTCATCCTACTGACAAGCTTTTTTACAGCAAGAGAAACCACCAAAGGAGTGAAGAGACAACCTACAATGTGGGAGAAAATGCTTATCAACTGTACTTCAGACACAGGATTACTATTGAGAATATTAGTCCTACCAGATTTAAAGACTCAGTCCAAAAATGGGCATCTGAGATGAATACACACTTTTCAGAAAATTAATATGTGAAAAAATGTTCAACATCATTGGTCATTCAAGAAATGTGAATTAAAACAACACCGACATTCCACCTCATCCCAGAAACAATGGCTGCTACCAAGAAATCAAGCAATAATAAATGCTGAAGGGACTGTGGGGAAAAAGGAACATTCTCCACTGTTGGTAGAAATGCAGACTGGTATAACGACTGTGGAAATCAGTGTGGAGATGCCTCAAAAAGTATTAGGGGTCCCATTCTACCCAGCTATTCCCCTTCTGGGTATCTTCCCAAAAGAATTAACAACATCATACCACAGTAATATATGTGCACCCATGTTTATAGCAGCACAATTTGTAATATCCAGGTCTTGGAAACAATCTAAATGTCTATCAACTGAGGAATGGATAAAAAAGATATGGTATTTTTATACAATGGAGTACTACTCAGCCATAAAGAAGGATAAACTAGAGACTTTTATAGGTAAATGGATGCAGGTTGAGACCATACTCATCAGTGAAATAAATAAGACTATATGGGTAAATGTCATATTGTTTCATTAGAGTGACAAACTGAAAGAAAAAATATGTGTATATGTATATAAAAAATAGTTAAGATGGTTACACTATTGATTTCTCTGAGTTCACTAAAGAGAAAAACCTGTGCTGGTACTGTTCAGACAATTGAAGGCAAATGTCTTGTGCTCTGGATGAATGATTTGAAGATGACAGTGCACAACCTATGTACCACTGTTGCTCCCTAACTAACGTGTTCTGAAATTTTATTGTATTTTTTTCTGCTTTTCTATCCTTGAAATAAAACGGATTTGTAAAAAATAAAAATAAATAAGTAAATCTCAAGCAAGATATTGCCTTCCCCAAAAAAACTAATATTCAAAATATGTAAGGAACTCTCACATTTCGCTAAGAAAATTAACAACTGGAAAAAATATCTGAACAGATAGTTCATCAAAAAAGATGTAACAATGGCATCTCAGCATGTAAAACAAAGTTTAGAATCACTAGTTATCAGGGTAATGCAAACTAAAGCCACAATAAGATACCACTACATCCACATTAGAACCATCAAAATTTGACAAATTTAAATACCCAACAACTCATACTCAATTAGGATGGCTACTACTAGGGGAAAAGCAAGCATGGTAGCACAGATCTATAATCTAACATTTTGGGAGGCTGAGGTAGTCTACGTGATGATTAACTGTGCAATATGTCAACTTGACTGGATTAAGAAACACGTAGCACTATATCATTCTTACCTTTTTTTCCTGTTTTGCTTTTTAAAAGAAAAAAAACCCAAACACCTAGATTACTAAAATTTCTGGGTGTGTCTGGGTGGGTCATGGAGGCAAGGCCTTACATGTATCTGGTCTCTTATTTCTTCCTCTCTGACATTGTTCTCTTGCTATGCTTCTTGGCCAAAATAAACTAAGCATCTTTGCTCTGCCATGCCCTTTCTCCATAATGTTCCTCCCTTGGAGCCAGCTGACTATGGATTGAATCCTCCACAACCATCAGCCAAATTAAATCTCTTCTCATTTAAACTGTAGGTGCTGTGTCCCAAGAACAGGAAGACTGACTAATGCACAGGATAGTAAATTTGAGAGTACCTGGCCACACAGAAACTTAATGTCTCGTTTTAAAAGAGGGGGCAGGGAGACAGAGCTCAGTATGAAGGTCCTCGATTCAATCATTCAGTCCCTAGTACTATATATGCTAGTGCAAGAGTAAGAGCAAGAGCAAGAAAGAAAGACAGACAGACAAATAAGGGCTAGGCAGGTCAGTGGTGTGGCACCTGCACTGCAAGCACGAGGCCCAAAGTTTGATCCCAGTATGGCAATTTTAAAAAAGACAAACAGGATATGATTCCACTTATTTGAGGCAGCCAGAGTAGTCAAATTCAGTGACATAAAGTAGAGTGGTAGTTGACAGAGGTTGGAAAAGGGAAAAACAAGGAATTGCTTAAAAGCACAGTTTCAGTTTTGTAAGGTAAAGTAGTTGTGGAAACTGGTTATACAATACAAAAGCTCTTAACATCATCGGGCTGTACATTTTAAAATAAATAAGATGGCAACTTGCCACGTATGGTGCACATGGTCTGTAATCCCAGCACTCTAGGAGACTGAGGGAGGAGGAGTCCAAGTTCAAGCTAACTTGGGCAACTTAGTGACTTAGATCCTATGTCAAAATTTTTAAAAAGGGCTGAGGATACAGCGCAAAGGCTGGGTTCAATCTACCATAAAAAGGTAAGTTGGCAGGGTACAAAGTGTATATGGTTTTTGTCACAATTTCTTTTTAAAATCCTGAAATATCAAGTACTAGAAAAGATAGAGGGTCACTGGAGCACTCATATCCTGCTAATGAGAATGAACAACAATATAACCACTTAGGAAACCAGTGTGGAAATTTATTGTGAAGTTAAAGTTAAGGGGCCCTATCAATAAATGGGCAAATGAATTGAACAGACACTTATCAAAAGAAGAAACTACGCTGTTCTGTTTAGTTTGGTTTTATTTTGTTTTGTTTTTATTTTATTATATTTGATGGCATTGACAGCTATTTCAAAAATAACAAAATGTTTTATGGTAGCTATTAGTGATTTCCTGTTGTCTTATTTCAAAGCCCTGTATTGCTTTACTTGTTTTCTTTCAATTGATTTTATTCTATTTGATTTTGTTTGATTTTATTATGTCTGATAGTATACACAGCCACTTTGGAGATAACAAGATGCATTACGTAGGTGTCCCCAGGCATGCTACCTCTGTGGTTGAGGCTGCACTGAAGAAGGAATACTCCTCAACGAAAACTTGTCACCCATATTGCCAACCATGACAAGAAGTGATGAGTCTTTCAACCAGTGCCTGGTGAATGGAAGCTCTTCCTGTACAACCTGAGAGTTGCTGGGGTGCATGGTCAAGTATTGGGTCCTGTGAAGTGTCATTTTCTCCATCACCTGCTCCTAATCCAGGCTATGTCCCAGTAAATGCTCTGCTCTGAAGATCAGACTCCATCCCATCATGAGTATGTAACTGTAGGGGAAAAGGTTATAAACGTACACAGGATTGGATGTGGCAGTACAAAGCAGGACAGGTACTGAACCACCATCACCCAGCAGGAGTGAAACAGCACTTCTTGGACTGTCCAGAAAGCAGTCCTGCAGCAGAAGGTCGGATCCTGCTCTTCCACCTAGTCCTTATGGGCTCCTGGCTGCACTCTTCTCATTCATAATGTGAACTCTGCTTCAGAATCTGAATGATAGCCGGGCATCGTGGCGCACGCTTGTAATCCCAGCACTCAGGAGGCTGAGGCAGGAGGATTGTTGCGAGTGTGACACCATCCTGGGCTACGAAGTGAGCTCAAAGACAGCCTGAACTGCATTAGCAAGACCCTGTCTCAAAAAAACCAAAAAAAAAGAAAAGAAAAAAAAAAAAAAAAAACACAGAATCTGAATGGTGAGATTCCAAAATATCATGACCACAGTCCCAGTCCAGGACTTAACGCTTTTTCCAAAACTAATGACTGCACTGATGTTGCACTAATGACTGCATTAGTGTGTCTGATCCAAATTCCTTTATAAAAGATACAATCAAGACCTTAAGAAGTTTCTAAAGTTATGCTCTTCAGAAGAACAGAAGCAGCTAACCAACTGTACTGATGCAGTACACCAAAAGGATCTAATGAATGTCTCCTGTCTGCTTCCTGTTTTCTTACTTCAAGCATGCAGCAGTACAAATGATCCTGACTTTGGCCATTCCCAAGAACAACTCTGTAGTCTTGTGAAAATGAATAGAATAACTGGATTAAAGCCTGAAGGATCACCAAAGACAGAACATGTTTCAAAGGATGGAAATACAACAGCTATATCAATTCATCCTAATTATGGAATCACAGGCTTATTTTCCATATTATGGAGAAAAGCTCATATGGGTATCAGCAGTCACTAGTTGCAGTCCAGGTCTCCTTTGGATCTCAAAGTCCCAGGAAAAAAGTATCAGCTGAGGGGGCTGGGGATTTAGCTCAGCGGCATAAGCACCTGCCTTGCAAGCAGGCGGTAGTGAGTTCGATCCCTGGTACCGATAAAAATGAAAAAGACAAAAAAAAAAAAAAGTATCAGCTGAGTGCAAAATTGAAGGATCAAGGAACCTAAAATCGAGGATGCTCATGACACGTTTTGGGGATGAGTTGTATTCACAATCCTAGCCAGAGTATAGTATGAGTGTAACATCTCCCGGAAGAAATGTAGTTTTTTGTGTTTTTTTTTTTTTTTTGTCTTCTACAATTACAATTTCCTCTATTGGAAAGGTGGTATTCTACCTGATAGTAGGCTAGCATCATAATGTGCTTCCAGGTCACAGTGTTCAGGGTTTCCTGAAGTAACAGCCTGTCACCTCTGCTGACCTTTGAACCAGGGCACAGTCACTAGATAGGAACCAGTAAACACTTGGGTCTACATATGTATGCTGGGGGTCTTGTCCTCTTTTTGCTTTGTTTTGTTTTGGGGTTGGGCTGATTTTCTGAGACAGGGTCTTACAATGTAGTTCAGGCTGGCCTTGAACTCACTATATAGCCCAGATTGACCTCAAACTTACAGTGATCCTCCTACCTCAGCCTCCTGCACGCTAAGATTACAGGCATGGGCAACTATGCCCACTTTCTTTCCTTTTTTATTTTTTGTTGTTTTGTTTTGGTACCAAGGATCAAACCCACAACCTCGCACCTGAGCTAAATCCTCAGCTCCTCTTTCCTCTTTTAATGTGGTTTCTTTGCCAAGTCTCCAAAGCATAACATGCTCTGCAATGTAAATGTTTTATGGATTTAATACCGGTTAACTCATATTTTGATGTCAATGAAGCTTTATGGATAAAATGGTATCTGGCCAACGTTAAGTAACTTTATGGCTGCAAGAAATGTGTGTGAAGACGTTCTCTATGTAAGGAAGAAAAAAAAATAAAAGTGGATCTGAAAGTGTTAAAAAAGAAAAAGGAACTAAAAATGGCCAATAATTATATGAAAAATGTTCAACATCTTTAGCCATTAGGGAAATGTAAATAAAAACCATATCAGAGAGTCTAACTCACTCTAGTCAGAAAGGTTATCATCAAGAAAACAATACAATACAATATAAATCAATCTACACAGCCAACCAGAATGCAAACTAGCACAGCACTATGGAAATCAGCAAGCAAATTCCTCCAAAAACTAAAAAACTGATTTATCATGTGATCAAATTATGCTACTCTTTAGTGTATACTCAAAGAAATTAAAACCAGCATATTATTGGGACACCGACATACTCACATTTATTGCAGTTGTATTCATCATAGACAAGATATTAAATCAGCCTAGGCATCCATTAATAAATGAATAGATGGGGCTGAGGATTTAGCTCAGCAGTGTAAGCACCTGCCTGGCAAGCGCAAGGTCGTGAGTTCGATCCCCAGTACCCAAAAAAAAAAAAAAAAAAAGCGGGGGGGGGGGAGGATAAATGAATAGATAAAGAAAAAGTGAAGAATGTCTACACAATGGAGTATATGTATAAAGAATAAAATTTTGTCATTTGTAGAAATATAAAGAAGGGTCTGGTTTTTTTTTCTTTTTTGTCTTTTTATTGGTACCAGGGATCGAACTCACGACTGCCTGCTTGCAAGGCAGGCGCTTATGCCACTGAGCTAAATCCCCAGCCCGAAGGGACTGTTTTTTAGACAGATCATCATGTTGAATGAAATAAGCCAGACTCAGAGACTCAAATATTACACATTCTGGCTACATGTGGAATCTAAAAAAGAGGAGAAGAAAGTAGAAGACAGATGTGGTGGTAGGATTACATTCCTATAATCCCAGCTCTTGGAAGGCTGAAGCAGAACTGCAGGTTCAAGGTCAGCCTGATCTAAATAGTGAGACTCTGTCTCAAAAACAGTAACAACAACAACAACAACACAAAGTAGAAGAAAGACTATCATTAAACAAAAGGAAAGAAAGAAAAGACAGAAGATAGGGGTATAGGATATAGAATGGGAGGAGACATGATCAAAATACAAAGTGTAATCACCACTGTTTAAAATTTTTAAAATTTATTACAATAGGAGCTGGGGATTTAGCTCAATAGCATAGGCCCCTGCCTTGCAAGTAGGCAGTCGTGAGTTCGATCCCTGGTACCGATAAAAAAAAAAATTATTACAATAAAAGACATATTGCCATTTATTTAAAAGTACTTCTCCTTGCATCAAACATACATATCCCATCATTATTCCCACTTTCTGAAGCAGCTCTGGAAGTCCTCCTTCTTGAGTGTCTTTAGTTGCACTGTTGTGTGACTGCTTCAATGCCTTGAATCCATTCAAAGCATTTACCTTTAATGGTCATTTTGAGTCTAAGGAAGTCAGAAGTTGAATGGTACCAGATCTCATGATCAGCCCAAAACAAAACAAAGCAAAAAGAGGACAAGACCCCCAGCATACATGTGTAGGGCAATGAGGACACGATATTTTTATTTGACAGAAATTGCCATAAATATTTTTAATTGATTCAGCATACTGAGGCAGATGGGAAAAGGCACTTGCTAAAGAGGACTTCCACAACTGCTTCAGAAAGTGGCAAGAATAATGGCGTAAGTATGCTCAAAGACTGGCCAGACATGGTGACACACACCTGTAATCCCACTACTCAAGAGGCTGAGTCAAAAGGATCACCATGAGTTCAAGTCATCCCGGTTTACATAGTTAGTTCAAGACTACCATGAACTACACAGTGAGAACTTGTCTCAAAAAAAAAAAAAAGGTGTCTTCAAAGAGAGAATTCATAGCAATGTGTCTTTTAATGTAGTTTAAAAATTTTGTAAAATTTAAACATACCTTATATATCACATGCATTGAAAACCATCCCCAAATGTGAAACTAAGGTACAAGGTAGGCAACGGAACAGAAGAGGAGTGAAAATGATTAAAGTACATTACATATGTGGCCAAATCTGCCAGAATGAAACCCATTGCTCTATGTAACTAATACATGCTAGTAAGAAAAGATGTGAAATAAAAAGTTAAGGGAAGCAGGGTGTGGTGGGGCACACCTGTAACCCAGCACTCAGGAGGCTGAGGCAGGAAGACCATCGAGAGTTTGAGGAGCACCTGGACTACATAGTGAAACCTTGTCTCAAAAAAAAAAAAAGTTAAGAGAGCTGGGGTGTGGCTTAGTGAAAAGGCTTGCCTAGCATGTCTGAGGTCCTGAATTCCATTCTCAGTACCTCAAAATATTGTTTACCTTTACTTATCTATGATCTAGCAATTCCATTACAAAGCATTTATATAAAAATTGCATATGAGTGTGCATATTAATAATTGCTAAAATCTGGAAAACAATTCAAATCCCTATCAACTAATGAACATGTAAACAAATTATATACACATAGTAGAATACTACTTAGCAACAAAAAGGAATGAACAATTATTAAATGCGATACAGTGGGTTAAATTATTGTCCTCCAAAAAGATAAGTTTAACCTCCAACCCCCAAACTGGAGAATATACGTTAACTTCATGCAGAAGTAGAATTTTTTAAGTATAACCAAGTTAACATGAGGTCATACTGAATTAGGGTGAACCCTAAATCCAATGACTGTGCCCCTATATGACAAAAGAAAGGAAGGTTTATATATAAAGGCTCTCAAAAACCTGAAAGAGAAGATCATGTGACAAGGGAGGCAGAAACAGGGTTGACAGAGCTATAAACTACAGCCTGAAGCAACCAACGCAAACTAGGAAGAGGCAAAGATGGACCTTCTCTGGATCCCTCAGAGAGAGCCCACCCCTGATGATGCGTACATACTTCTAGACTCAGACCTAAGAAGATAAATTTCTCTGGTTTTAAACTACCAAATCTGTGGTACTTTGACAGCAACCACAAGAACAAATAATGTACATGCACCAATGCAGATGAATCTCAAACACAGGAAGTTAATTGAGAGAAGCACTCAAAGACCATACACTTCCGATCCCATCCACAGGATCCTCAAGGAAAGGCAAAACTACACACGAGAGGTCTCCAGAAGTTACAGGAAGAGTAGAAATCGATTACCCAGAACTCAAAGGAAACTCTGCGGTGAAGGAATTATTCTGTATCTGTATTGTGGTGGTGATTACATGGCATAGAGTTGTATATCTTAAAAAGATAAATTCAGGGCTGGAGAAGTAGCTCAGTGGCAGAGCATTTGCCAGCATGCCCAAGATCCTGGGTTCAATCTCCCACACTGGAAAAAAACTTCAGAGCCAGGCATAATGACATACAACTGCAATCCCAGCACTCTAGGAGGCTGAGGCAGGAGGATCACAAGTTCAAGCCTAGTCTAGGCAACTTAGTGATTTAGTGAGACCCTGTCTCAACATAAAAAAGGACTGGGGATATTGTTTAGTTGAAAGGTCCTGGGTTCAATCCCTGGTACTGCAAGAAGAAAGAAAAGAAAAGAAAAGAAAAGAAATTCACTTAAAAAACGTATTTCTGGGATTCTCTTTTTTCATCAGTTTATCAAGAATGCTTCTGTCTGGAAGAGGGTTCCCTCTGGACTAGTAAGGGATTCTGTGAGCATTGGGATAAAAACAACTGGTGACACACACCTGGAATACCAGCTATTCAGGAGGTTGAGGCAGGAAAATAACAAGATTGATGCCACGCTTAGCAGCTAAGTGATACTTTATCTCAAAATAAAAAATAAAAAGGCCTGGTTTATAGCTCAGGGAAAAGGTCCTGAGTTCAATCCTGGGTTCAAAAGTGTATGTGTGTGGCAGAGGTAACTTTAGAGTAGAGAAGCCTGCGAGAGCCACATCATTTGACAAAAACTCATTAATATGACAAATCCAAACCCCAGGCCTAATGTGACACATCAACAGCATTACTCTGTTATTCCTGCCCAAAAGGCATGAGGTAAATCCATCAACAAAGCTACAGATAAATCATAATTCAACTTCTACAAAATAACTGGCCTGTAACCTCTGAAAGTGGCAAAGCCACAAAAGTCAAAAATAATAATGTCAAAAATAAAGGACCCGCAGCCGGACGGAATGGTTGTAATCCCAGCACTCAGGAGATAGAGGCAGGAGAGGATTGCTATGAGTTCAAGGACAGCCTAAGCTACAAGGTGAGTTCAAGGCCAGCCTGAACCATATAGTGAAGCCTTGCCTCAAAAAAGACCAAAATAATAAACAATAATAATAATGGACCCGAAAACTGCTTCAGACTAAATGAGACTACCGACTATAATTAAATATGTGTGGTTCTGAACTGGGTCTTTTTGCTATGGAGAACTTCAGCAGGACAATAAGATCTGAGGATGATAACAGTGTATCACTGTTAATTTGGTGATGTTGATAGCGGTATTTTAGTTAGATAAGACTGTCCTTACTTGCAGAAAATACATACAAAACAGGGCATCAGGTAATTTTCTCTCAAAGTAAAAGTGTTGTTTACACCTATAATGTCTAGCTTTTCTGTAAGTTTGTGATTGTTTCAAAATTAAAAAAAAAAAAGACCCCAGTACCAAAGAAAACACACACACACACACACACACACACACACACACACAGGCCAGCCTGGGCTACATAATAAGTTCAAGGCCAGCTTGAACTACACAACAAGATCCTATCTTAAAACAAAACAAAAGGGCTGGGCATACAGCTCAGCAGCACAGTGCCCACCTGGCAAATGTGAGGTCTTGAGTTCAATCCTCAGTACCAAAAAATAAATAAATAAAAAGTATAAATCAGGTATTCCTTATGCAAAAAATCTCAAACCAGAAAGCTCTGAGATTTCAGAGATGTTCAAAAATACCAAGCATAGATTTAATAGGGTAAGCATCCTGATTTAAAAATACAAAATCTAAACTGTTCCAAAGTATTCTACATATCATCATAACTCAATTTCTAAAACAAAGAAAGATGATCATGATTTTAGAAGGGGAGAGTCATTCAGAGGAATCAAGTTATGCTTCATCTTAAAGTTTGTATCTCAACTCTAACACTAAATCTTAAATAATGTAATTAGAATGACCACCTCCTAATTTTTTAGGGACCAGGATACCAAGCCTAGGCTTAATTTAGATCTTAACACAAAAGTAGCAGATACCATTGTCTGAAACACCAATTCTACATTGTTTTGAATAAGGCTCTTGAAGTAAATGATTAAAGCACTGGACACTGCCCTAATCTGAATGCACTATAGACCATTTATCTACACCCTAGGCCTGCACTACCCATGAGGTAGCCATTAGTCACATGAAGCTACAGAAATGCGGCCAGTCCTTCTTGATGTGGCTTAAAACATAAATTAAACAAAACTTTTAAAGATTTAGTACCAAAACATATGAAATATTTCATGTCTTTTATGTCAGTTACATGTTGAAATGATATTTTAGATATACTGGGTTAAATAATTATTTGAATTACTTAAATGACATTAAAATTAATTCCTCCAGTTTATTATTCTTTAGTGTGGTACTAGAAAATTATACATTACATACTTGACTTACATTATATACAGTATATTGTTTTCGTTTTAGTTTGTTTTCCAGTGCTAGGAATTGAGCCTGGGCCTTACACATGACAAGGAGGCACTCTTCACATTATATTCCAAGTAATGCTGCTGCCTCTGACCATTTGTGAAGGGGCAGAACAATGCAGAAAGTAAACACTGACAGACTTCCCAGAAGGCTGAAATGTATCTAGGCCCAGATTATTCTTCAAGATCTAATCTTTTTAGGGCTAATCTCTACCTATCTCTTTACACTCCACTCAGTGTCAAGAAAGCACAATGCGTTGGTACCTGAAACTCTGAGGTGCTGCTCCGCAGCTGGCTCACGTTTGGTAAGGAGCCTCCGTGGTACTGTGTGAGGCGTAGTTGCTGAAGCTTCTGAAACTGAACCTGGAAACAAAGCAATTTCAAGAATGTTGAGAGACAACAGCAGCAGTCTGAAAGACGCGCCAAAGTGTGGTGTTATTAGTGGAATGTTTCAAGGATACAAATCTTGGTTTCTCTTCTTTAAACGATCATAACCTTCAGATTTCCAGTGTGTTTTTTTGTTTGTTTGTTTTTGTTTTTTAAACAGGGTCTTGCTGTGTAATTCAGGATGGCCTTGAATTCACTATGTAGTCCAGGCTGGGCATGAACTTGCAGTGATGCCCTTTCCTCAGCCTCCAGAGTACTGGGATTACAGGTATGTACCACCATGCCCAGTGACAGTGAAGTACTCTTGTGAGGGTTTTGCATGTGTACGTGTAGGCATTCAGCCATATCGTTTTGTGTGTGTGTGTGTGTGTGTGATAAATTCTCACTGAATTGTCCAAGCTGCTCTTAAACTCAAAATCCTCCTGTCTCAGCCTTCCAGAGTGCTGGGATTACAGCTGTGTGCCAGCATGCCCAGCTCAGGCAAAATCTTTAACCATAGAAAAAATCTCTTAATCTACGAATGCAGCTCAGTGGTATAGTACTTGTCAGGCATGTGTTAGTTATGCCCTAGGTTCAATTATCAGTACTGCCAAAAAAAATACATAAAAATAAAATTAAAAGGTTTCCTAAAGAAAAACTAAGCTAGCTGGACGTGGTGGTGCATGTCTGTAATCCCAGCAATTGGGAGGCTGAGGCAGGAGGACTGTTCAAGTTTGAGTCCAGCCTGGCCTACAAAGTGAGCTTAAGGCCAGCCTGAACTGCATAGTGGGACCCTATCTCAAATAAAAAGACAAAAAAAAAAAAAAAAAAGAAACTAAGTTAATTTTTACAACTCTAGTACATTAACAGTTTTACTTCTCTGTGCTTCTCCCCACTGTCTATATATGATTATGTATAATAACAGCATACTTGAAATCATAACATAGGTAGGGTCTTGCCTGTTTACATTGTAAGCCTTCTCAATGTCATTGCATAATTGCTTTTAATGGCTACATTAACATTTCATTTTCAGAATTACTCAGAGCACATTCCAAAGCAAGATTACTAAATCTCTGGATATGGGGTTTTTGAAGGAGACTGAGTTCACAGGTATAAAATGGCATCCCACTGATTTAATAAGCCTTTCTTCTGTAAATTCTTCCTTGCCTCATTTTTCAAAAGGCAATAATCTGATAATAGTCCTTATAAACCCCAAAGTGGCCTGGCATGGTCTTTATGAGTTCTGTTTCTAAAATGAATTAGCTCTGCAGTTATGTAAGCCATTGGCACTCAAGAGTTCCTACAGGGAAGAGGGTCTAGAAGGGCCCTCCAAGACCCACTCTCACTCCTCCATCTTTGTCTAAGAACAAAAACCACCCAATCTGAGTCCCAGGATGGACCCAGTGTTGTCCACAGTGTTTTGCCCACTTCAACCCTGACCTTGCCAAATGCACAAAAAGACTGGCAAACCAATATGCTGCTGAGCCTATGAAATGAAATGCTTTGTAATATTTATGATGAAAATTTCAAATATATAAAAAATAGAGATGTCTACAATTAAACCCCAGCTGTCCAGCTTCCAGATTCATTAATCACCAACTCAGGTCCAATCTTGTTTCATCTTTACCCACTACTCTGTTACCAAAAAGCCTCACTGAAAGAAATCCCAGATATTAGGGGCTGGGAGTTTAGCTCAGAGACATAAGCGCCTGCCTTGCAAGCACGTGGTCATTAGTTCAATCCCTGGTACCGGTTTAAAAAAAAAAAAAAATTCCCAGATATGGTTTCATTTTATATATTCAATAAACATCTCCAAAAGACAAGAACTTGGATCTGTTTGGAAGATTTAAAGCCATACAAAGCTCTCTGGTGTCTTTAACTTCCTTGTACCCATGGTATCTGCCTTCTCAAACATACTGGACAGGGAGACAAGTACACTAATCAAAACCTAGATCTCAGAATTAAATATGAGAACATAGTGAGCTTTTCCATCTATGAGCTGAATTGTAAGTTAACTCTACTTCCAATCTTAACATTCTAAACCTACATATCGAGAGCAATTGACTCTATCCTTGAAATTCTCTAGACACAATTCTCAACCACTGTGTCTGAAGTTTTTGATTCTAGCTAGGTGTCATGACACATTCCTGTAATCTCAACATTCTGTTGGCTGAGGCAAGAAGATCACAGGTTCATGCCTACTCTGGACAACTTAGTGACTTAGCAAGACCCTGTCTCAGTATAAAAAAAAATTTAAAGGGCTGAGGATATAGTTCATTGCAAAGGCCCTGGGTTCAAGGTCCAGTACCACACAAGAAAATACTAAACCCTCTGATTCCTGCTTCAAAAGATCAATCAATACGCTTATTCCCTTACACAAAACTGAACTGTGTTAGGTACTAAGTCTGGCACTGGTGAACTAAAAGGAACACATGCCACACTCCCGCCTCCAGAGAACTGTGACAAGCCCACTCCCCCAAGCTGGATTCTAACTCTTATCTGGGGACTTGCCTTCCCCTATGCCTGGAACTGTTCTATAGCCCAAGGGCCCACATCCAGGAACTTCAGAGCCTGCCGCACTAGAGAGAAAGAAGAGAAGGAGGAAGGAAGGAGAGAGGAGGAAGGGAGGGGGAGGGGAGGGAAGGAGAGGGGGGATGGAAAGGGAAAGTTAAAGGAAAGGAAAGGAAAGGAAAGGAAAGGAGAAAAAAAGAAAGGAAGGGAGGGAGGAAGGGAGCCAGTTCACCCAATGATTTGGAATGAGAAAGTCTGGCTCTCGGGTATATAGCCAAGTTATTCCAGCGCCTTCCTACACAGATGTGAGGGAAGGATTCAGACAAAAGGCAGGACTGAGACGTGCAGAATGGAAAGCCCTAGGCAGCTTCTCAAGTTATCATCATTTCTGGGGGCAATGATATTTTCCTCTTTTGAAATATGGAATCAAATGAATTCAGATGAAATTACAGACTGCCCTCAACACTTCACGTTTACAAGTGATAAAAATGAGGACCTCAAAATGATTACCCTGGCAGCCTGCAAAGTATTCTGATTCACAAGGCACTGGCCCATTAGATGTTTAAAACTACAATTTCAAACAAAGCATAGCAGTACACGTCTGTAATCCAGTACTCTGGGAGGCTGAGGCAGAAATTCAAGCACAACCTGGGCAACTTAATAACTTAGCAAGAATCTATCTCAAAAAAAAAAAAAAAAAAAGGCATGGGGCTGTAGTTTAGTGTGAAGGCCCAGTATCACCAAAAAGTTTTGGGGTTTTTTTCAATTTTAAAAATTAGGAGACCAGGTCTGGGGATTTAGCTCAGCTGCACAAGTACTTGCCCGGCAAGTGCCAGGCTATGTTTGACTCCCAGTACAAAAAAAAAAAAAGGAGACTGCCTGAGCACAGTAGGATAACCCATGTAACCCTAGCTACTCAGAAGTTATATACAGGACGATCGTAAGTTAAAGGTCACCTGGGTAACTTAAGGCAATTATTTTTAAATTGTGATTTTGAGAGTTAGTAAATTGTCCAGGCCTAAAACTTGTACTCTAAGCTTGTGGCCTAAGATTTATGATACTCCTGTCTCAGGCTCCCAAGTAGGAGGGATTACAGAAGTGTGCCACCACACCTAGTGGGTTTTTTGTTTGTTTGTTTGTTTCTTAAGACAGGGTCTCACAATGTAATTCAGTTCAACTCAATTCAGGCTGGCCTTAAACAATCAATCCTCCTGCTTTAACCTCCTAAGTGCTGGGATTATAGACATGTGCCACCACGCCTGGCTGTAATTAATTAACTTCAAGACTTACTATAAACCACAGTAATCCAGACAGTGTGCTACTCTTAAAAAGAGAAATCTAGGGCTGGGGATTTAGCTCAGCAGCATAAGCACCTGCCTGTCAAGTGTGCAGTCCTGAGTTCAATCCCCAGTACCAAAAAGAGAGAGAGAGAGAGAGAGAGAAAGAGAGAGAGAGAGAGAGAGAGAGAGAGAGAGAGAGAGAGGAGAGAGAAATCTATATATCAGTGGAACAGAAAAAAGGAATTCAAAAACAGATCTAGAAATATACATCCAGCTGACTTTTTTACAAGAGTTCCATAGCAGTTCAATGAGTCTTTTCAACAAATACTGCTGGAGGTCCTGGGGGAGTAAAAATATATACATATGTAGCATTAGGGGTGACAGCCAGATCAGACCCTTATTTCTGCCACTTACCTATGTAGCCTCAAAATTAGGGTAATTCTAAAGTTGAGTGTGATGGTGCACACCTGTAATCTCATCACTTAGGAGGATGAGGTAGGAGAATTCCTCAAGTTCTAGACCAGCCTGGGCTACATAGCAAATTCTAAGTCAGACTGAACTATGTAGTGAAAAACATTGTCTCAAAAAGAAAAAAAAAAAAAAAGGGAAAGAAATTCTAGAAATATACAATACACAAGGTTATCTTGAGGACTACATGAGATAAGACACAGTACCAGCAAAGAGGCAGCATTCTATATTCAGCCCCAACCCATTCTCTACACTTTTCTTGCTCTTCCTCTCCAGGGTCCCCACTATTCCACAAGATCTTTGCTGCTTGTGTTGAAGCTTTCCCACACTGTCCAGCCAAATCAGCAGGTGCGCTGGGTTTGTTCTTCTCAACACAAGTCCCGTGCCTGTTGCCATCTTCTCCTGTCCACTCCTTGGCCCAACAAGCTGTGCCCCACCAGTATCCTATGAATGCAGCAACCTCACCGAAGTCACCAGGGACTCAAAGGACACTCCTCACCAAGTCAGACCAAGATGGCAACACCAGGCTCAGCAGCCAAGTGGCCCCACATGACCCCCCCTCCCCATACTACCCTCTGGTTTCTTCCTCCTCTACCTGTCCTTGAAACTGGGGGCTCCTTAGGCTTTAGGCTTCTTCAGTTTACTTCAAAGCAGCAATGCTGACTCCAAGGCTGCCAGGTGGGAGGTAAGGGGACTGGCACACTGAAGGCCACACATGCACCCCTCTCACTGGACAGCTGCTCTGCAGGTCCAGCCCTTGGCTGCCAAGCAGAGATGGTGCAGTGCTGCTGAACAAGCTCACTTCAGAAGAAGCCAGAGCTCCAGCTGCATTCCCTGGTAACATCCATCTAAAGGTGTTCTTTCTCATTTGACTTCCACATTGGACCCTAAAACCCAGCAGGAGACTGTTTTGCTTGCTCACTACTATATCTCAGGTATCCATCAGAACCCTGGGCACAGGTGACTTCACATTTGATAAGTAAGCTACTAACACCTTTACAGGGAAGCACCATGTCTTTGCCCCTTAAATACACATACATCTCGTTTGATACATAGGTGACACTTAGTATTCAACCTAACAGACTCTTCCTAGGTTCACCTGCCCCCACATCTACCCTCTCCTCACTACATAGTGTCACTAAGTAACCGCCCCCCCCCCCAGCACACCCTTCCCAAGAAATACCCCACTGCTTCCTGAACCTCTACAGCCAAGGTGAAAAATTCTCCACAATGTGGTCCATCCCACCTACAGGACAAACAGGAATTGAATCCAAGTCTAAAGGTTTGGCTGTGACAATGCATAGAAGGACAGAGGCTCAGAGAAGAAAAGGGATCTAGATCCAAGAGTGATGTCTGCATTGTCCATGAGTCAGCAAGGTCAGTCTGAGTCTATGTACTGGCCACCCAATTACCAAGTATGAGCTACATAGAGTCTTATCCAGTTGGGATCTTTTCATTTTTGTTTGTTTACTTATTCTGTTCTTGTTTTTTGAAAAAGGACCTCACTATAGGGCAGGCTGGCCTCAAACTCACCGTCTTCCTGCCTCAGCCTCCTCAATGCTGGCACTACAAGGATTACAGGCACTACCCTGTCCAGATCAGCTGGGATTTTTAGATCCTTGAAAATTCATACACATTGGCTAAGGATTTAGTTCAGCTGCATAACTGCCTGCCTGCCAAGCCGAGGTCATGAGTTCGATCCCTGGCACAAAACAAACAAACAACTCACACATCTAGGGACCTAAAAGCTCTGTATAAGAAATGTTTCAATTTTGTGATTTCTTTATGAAAATAACCTTAAACTTTTAAAATATTAACAGGCAAATTCAGTATTATCATATTCACGCTTTTGAGCACAAAGGAGCCAAGTAGTATTTAACAACACTTGCAAATGGCCAAAGAGAAAGCACAAACAAAATTAACATGTAAACAATCCCCTATCTCAGGCAACCAGCAAAGTGACATCATAATTTTGTAGAAATCAGAGTAATCACTGAATTATATGAGTCACAGTTGATTAGGCTTGCTAAATTCAACATATTCACATTGATAGTTTACAAGAAAAGCATGTATCAGCCAGGCATGGTAGCACACGTCTGTAATCTCAGCAGTCTACAAGGTTGAGGTAGGAAGATCACAAGTTTCATCCCTACCTTGTCCATTTAGCAATTTAACACAATCTGTCTCAATAATAAATAATATGGACTATAGCTCGGTGTGAAGGCTCTGGGTTCAAAGGCAAAATAAATATATACAAACAAAGATCCGTTTGTCATATTATTAATTTGAATTTACTGCATTTGTAACTTTGAGTACATTTTATATACATGTGTATTTTGACTTATGGTTATATCATTACTATAAGCACTTTTTTTGTCTTTGAGCCTGGGGCTCACTGTAATCCATGGTGAGAACTGAACTCAGGGCAGTCCTTCTGCCTTAGCCTCCCAAGTGCTCAGATTACAGGCATGTGTAAAACACTCTATATACAAGTTCATTTGAATATACTTAAGTAATATAATCAAACTAATTTAGTGCTAAAGATCTGTAAAACTTTGCCTTTCAAAGAGTCTGGCTGGATATGGCAACAGCTGCTGTACTCAGGAGGTTGAGGCAGGAGGATTGTAAATTCGGACCCAACCTATACTACAAAGTGATACCTCCTTCCTCTAAAACAAATAATAATAATAATAAAGAATCGTATATTGTACATTAGTCGTGACCTCATCTGTGAGGGATGTTTTTAAAGCAGATTCATTAATTGGATAAAAGACTGGGCCAGCTCGAGGTACACAGATACATACTAGTTTTTACATTAGTAAAAAGGCATTTGTATATAAACAGTGCATCTAAACAACACATAACACTGGCCTCAACATTTCTCCTCAGCTGTAACCCACTCTTGTCCACGTGCTCTGAGCTGGTCAAACTCTATCAAAATCTAACCAGGGTCTCAACCGTAAATGCCCATGGACGCCAGACTGGCAATGAGCAAAACCGATGGGGCAGAAGAAAAAAAAAATCCTCTTGCAATCTTCAGCTTTCTGTAGATTTCATTTTTCCACAGCATTTACCATATCTCTTTTCGACCCACCTATATTTTTTCTCAACCCATTAGCCCTTCCACTTTTCCCTGAACTCCATTAAAAGAAAACATCACAATAAATGTGATAAATGGCCTCCCCATAGGGGACTGTGAGACGGGGTGGTGGGGGTTCTAGCCCCAGGTACCACGTAAGAACTCACGGTGAGTTACTAGATCTCCCAGTGTTTAATACAAATAAGAACATTTAAAAGTTACAGGAAAAATCTTCCAATTAAAAAATTCTGGCAACAGATTAAAAACGCCCTCATGGCCAAAAACAACACGCCAGCGGCTCTGGGAGCGTGGACCAAGAACTCGCAAGTCGCCCACAGGTCTCCCGCGAGCATCTGCGTCACCCCATGCCCAGGGTCCCCTGCCCTGGCCAGATGCGGCTGGGCTCACGCCTCTGGAGTCCTCTCTCGGGGTCGGCGGTCGGCCACGCTGCGCACCTTGTCACTTGTCACTAAGTACCTGGTGCTGAACAAAACAACGTGGACCTGCCGCGGTAGCTCGGCGAGGTGGGGGGTGAGGCTTCCCGCCACCCCGGGGCCCCCTGAGGCGCCGGACCCCGCATCTAGCACTGCGCTGGGCCGCGGCCTGCCGCCGACAGCGGGGGCGGGCGGGAGAGAAGCGCGCGTGCGGCCTCCGGACTCCGCCGGCTTCTCCGGCTCCGCGCAGGGTTCTCACCTAAGCCTGGGCCGCCCGCGCCGGCCCGCCACCTCCCGCGACCTCCCGCCCACCGGCGCGCGCCCGCCGGCCCTCACCCGCGACAGGGTGAGGTCGGTCATGAGCTGCTCGAAGGCCCGCGTCTCCTCGGCCTGCCGCTGCGTGTGCAGCGCAATCTTCTCGCTGAACTTCCGCGGGTTGGCGCTGCCCGAACCCGGCGACGCGGCCATGGCGCGGCGCGGCGCTCGCAGGCGCGGGAGAGACAGACGGGAGCCTGCGTCTCGGCCGCTGTCGGTGTGCAGGCCGCCCTGGCCGCCCCCCCGGGCCTGTCGTCCAGCGCGACCCCGCTGAGGACCCGCCACTACCCTAGAGCCAGCAAGCGGCCCGGAGTTGGCCGAAGACCGCCCCGCCCGCCGCAGGCCCCGCCCAGGCCCGCCCTGGTCAGGATAACCCCGCCCCCGAGCGAGGCCCCGCCCCTAGCCCTGAGGGAACCTGCAGCGCGCGGCTGCAGGGAACTGCCAATCCCCGCGAGTCGCCGCAGACGCCGGGACCGAGGCCAGTGCTCCTACACTGAGCGCCTAACTTGAGGGCCTTAGGTCTTCGGGACTCCTTTCTGTCCTTCGCCCGTATTCTCTCCCACCCTGACGCGGTTTCCTGAGGTGAAGCCAGGCCACCTCACCTGGCCCCACGTGGGGTCCCAGAGCGGCCTGGGACCTTCGCGGCCAGTGCACCATCTGGTCAGAGACACCTCCAGCCTGGTGCAGCCTCTTCACAGTCCTGTCCAGGGAACCCGGAGCCTCGGCCACCGATCCCCCCTTTTCAGACCAGCCCGTCAGCGTCAGTGCTGATGTGCACACAAGAGAGTGGTTGGCTCTGTCCTGGTTTTGTAAATCAGGAAACACTAATGACATGCACAAGTGTACCCAAAAAAACACCATTCCTAATACTGGCACCTCATTGTGGAGATTAAACCAGTATGTAAACACCTCGCAAGGACTGGGGATGGAGGTGAAGGTGGGCTCCTTACCTAAGGCACAAAGCCTTGGATTTAATCCCCGGCACTGCAAATAAACACATTTTTAAAAGGCGTTTTGCTGTGTATTTTTGTATTTATAAACATAAAATCAGACATAACTCAAGGCCCAGCCACATTCTTCTATAGAGAAGGTTGCTGTGCTCAGGTTGACGCGTATCATTACTGCTCATGTGTTTGCACGTTCATTATATATGATCTGTTGATCGAGCAACTGCATATAGAATAACTGACTTTGTGTTTTAAATTTTTATACAAGTGGGCCAGACATCGGGGTTCATGGCTATGATTCCAGCATCTAGAGAAGCTGAGGCAAGAAGATCACAAATTTAAGCCCTAAACAGTGAGACCCTGACTCAAAATAAAATTTAGAAAAAGAGCTAGCGATGTAGCTCAGTGCAAAGGCCCCAGATTCAATGCCCACTACACCAAAAAAAAAGAAAGAAAAAGACATCATACTGAGTAATCTTTGCAGCTTTTGTGTTTACTGTTATATCAATTTATTTGTTTTAATTATTGGGTACTGTAGTGGATTGACAACTTGCAGTCAACTTAACACCCAGCTCAAGTGATTCAGCATGGTGTTGGGTACGGATGGTCTGTCTGAGGATTGTTGCCAACATAAAAGGGAGAACTGGAGAAAAAGAGGCAGTGTTGTTGGTCCTTCTGTTGCTGTGGTTCTCCTGGAAGAGCTTGTTGAGCTTCTTTACGGATATGAACTTGATTATTCTCATCACTGGAGAATCTCAGGACCTCGTCGCTGAGAATGGCTGTGGTCCGTCCTTTGACCATTGCTTCCTGGCTCCAGAGGGGAAGATGTATGCAGTTCAGTCTCCAGGAGAAACTTGTTATGTTGGCTTCCTGATAGGAACTCAGCTGTTCCCATCCTCAGAGGAGCTCGGGACCTCATCATCACTGAGGATGGTTGTGGTACTTTTTTGGGGAGACCTAGTCCTTATTTTAAGTGTTGTGTCCTTGCTCCAGTCAGAGCCCTCAGCCTATTGGCACAGATCCTTCATCCTGCTGGCACAGACTTTCTAGCTTGCACTGTTGACCTTTGGGCCTTCCAGATCCATGAAACAGACTTGCACAAGACATTGTTGTGGGCTCTAGGTCTACGGCTGGACTCACGTAAGATGTTGCCATAGGATCTCAGCCCTTGGCTGGATTTTGGGGGGTCATTAATGTCTGGACAGATTTTCTGTGCTTTTCATGTTTGACTCTTTGGGTAACTATTATAAAATAATTCTGTAAATTATGTATCCCTGTAATTGTTTTCCTTGCAAAGCCTGACTACAATAGATAGCACTCTGTTATTTTTATGGCTCTCATATATGACAAATAGCTGGATTATTCAGAAATTTTAATCTGGAAATATATTTGAGTTTATATCTAGTCTAGATTGTTTTATTAAAATTGGGTTTGTGTCTCTGTTGTGCTTTGTTCTATTTACTATGCTTTTATTTTATATTTTTCTGCTTTCCTGTTACATTGTCTGAGTTCAGTTTCAGAAAACAGAATATAATAGTTCTACAATGAAAGGAAATAGAGGGGCTGGGGATTTAGCTCAGAAGCATAAGCACCTGCCTTGCAAGCCCATGATCATGAGTTCGATCCCCAAAATCGAAAAAAAGGAAAAAGAAAGGATATATTAAATGATCTAACACAGCTTAAGGACTTGTTTAGATGATTGAACATTCATCGTGACTTTACAAACTGACTGCAGAACTCACAGCCACCAAAGGAGCTGCTAGCTACCTCTTCTAAAACCAGGAAGTCACCTCCTGAACTGGAAAGCTGTCACTAAACTTACAGGCAAACTTTGGAACCACACAGGTAGAGTAGTCCTTCTTTATTCATGGGTCTGCTTCCCAAGGTTTCCATTACCCTCCATCAAACACAGTCTGAAAGTACAAAGTGGGGCATTCAGAAATAATCATAGGTTTTAAATTGCTTGTCATTCTGAACAGCATGATGAAATTTTGTACTGTTCTATTCTGTACTACTTAGGATGTGAACCATTACTCTCCAGGGTATCCATGCTATATACACCATCTGCCTGCTAGTTGCCTAGTCGCCGTCCTAGGTATCTATCAGGTCAAGTGTCATAGTCTCACAAAGGCTGTGTTCAGGTAACCTTTATTTTACCTAATAAAAATCTTCAACCTGTAAGAGTTGTGATGCTAATAATTTTCATACTGTATGTCAAAGAGAAATTGCAAAGTACTTCTTTTAAGCAAAAAGATGAGTTGGGTATGGTGAAAAATTTTTAAAAATAACTTAAAGGCCCGGAATATAACTCAGTGCAAAGGCCCTGGATTCCAATTCCCAGTACAGAGAAAGAGGGGTAGGGAGAGAGAGAGCTGAAATTTTTTCAACATAATAACAAAATTTTAAAAGTATACACTACTGAGCATGATGGTGTATGCCTATAATCTCAGCACTCAAGAGGCTGAGGCAGGAGGATCACGGAGAGTTTAAGGGCAGCCTGAATGGCAAGACCCTTTCTCAAAAAAACACAACCACCAAAAATGCAGGCTGAAATCATTACATGTATGGTAAGGACAAACAGGAAGAAATGTAAGCATAGGGTTCAATACCAGCCATAGTTCAGGTATCCGCGTGGTCTTGGAATGTATCTCCCCTGATGAGGGAAGACCACCGTGTGTTGCTGTGAGAAGCCATGGACTCATCCACGGAAGTGACTGCAGCAGAAATACACACAGACCCTGCTTCACTTCCCTTCCTACTCTTCTAAATCAGGGCCTGATGGGAAGAACCAAATCATGTCCAGAGTCCCAACTGCAAGCACATCCAGGAGAAGTCTGAGTCTCCAGGCAGCTCAGTGTGGGGTGGGTAGAGGACCCTGGTGTGGCACTGGGTGTGTAATCCGCTAGACCCCAGCCTGCCAAGCCACATCCCTCTCCCATACTGCCCTTGTCTGCTTGGAATATTTTCATTCTATTTCTGTCCTTATTGTGCTTATCTTAATCATTTCAAATTCCATTTTTTTTCAGCCCTGGAATGGAACCCATGACCTTGAAAATGGTAGTCAAGTGCTTTACCACTGAGCTGCATCCTCAAACCTAAATTTATTTTGCTTTGTTTTGGCTTTCACTTGTCTGAGACAGGGTCATGCTATGTAGTTCAGGCTGGCCTTGAATTTCCTGTGCAGCCCAGGCTCGGCTCAAATGTGTGATTCTCCCACACCAGACTCCTGAATGTTGAAATTATAGGTATGCAGCACTATGCTCGGTGTTTAAATTTAATTTTTAACCAAATAAACACAATTCATACTTCATAATGTATATAAATACTTTGAAATAATAGTCCAGATTTACAGTATTAAAAATAGGTAATTCTCACTGTAAATGATAAATCTATCCCACTGCCTTGCATTGGTTTTCAATTTTAAAGATACTTTATTTTCCTATTATGGAAAGAGATAATTTGAGGTTTCCCCTTGCTCTATCCTGATTGCCTGTATGCTGAGGTGCTGTTGAGTCTCCAACCCTATTCCCCTGTCCTTCATGTCTATCCACTACTACCCCACTTCTTGATTTTGGATGCCTGCATCTCAGGTTGTCTGTTTTCTTCCAGCTCTGGGAATTGGGTCCAGGGCCTTCTCACTGAGCTTCCTCCCCTGCGCTGTCTTTATTTTTTATTTTGAGACAAGTTTTCATAAAGTCATTCCGTTGCCTAGGCTAGGCTTAAACTTGCCACCCTCCTGCCTCAGCCTCCCAGAGTGCCGGGATTACAGATGTGTGCCACCACCCAGCTTCAGGATGCCTTTCTGCTTTCTTTGCATAACTCTTCCTACTACATTCTCCTAGATAGGAGCAAAAAGCTACATGAGAGGTGAGACACTTGAGCCAAGGTGTGCAGATGTGTCCTTTTGTCCTCCTGCCAACTCTAGTCTGGCTAAGACTGCTCCTGTGGTCCTCTTTCTGCAGGCCTCTCCATCAGATCCCGGAACGCCTTGCTTCACCGTTTCCACCATTCCAGCGTGGCTCCGGGAAGGCGTTCGCGCTGTTTCCTTTTCCTTTGTAGGTGACCTGATTCTGGGAGAGTTGTTTATTTTATATTTCTCCTTGTTCTCTGAAGGCCTAGTGCTCTGGTCTTTTATGATCTGGGTCTTCAGTGATTGCTCATCACGCTATTGTGTGGAGACTGGAAACTCCACACCCCACGGCTTGGGAAGGCTGTCCGGTGTTTCTGATAATTTTCTTCTCTTCATTTTCATTCTGGAACTTCTGGTGGTCAATTAACGAGTTTCCTAGACTGTTCTTCTCATTTTGTTATCGTCTTATTTTCCTACTTATCATCTTTCATTGTTCTGTTTCCTGATAAATTTTCCCAAGTTTATCTTCCAATTCTTCCTTCTATTGAAAAAAAATTTTTTTTGGTACCGGGGATTGAACTCATGACCTAGTGCTTGCCAGGCAGGCGCTTATGCCACTGAGCTAAATCCCTGACCCTGGAAAGTTTTTATTATATTTTTAATTTCTAAGAACTCTTTCCCACTATTTATTTATTTATTTATTTATTTATTTATTTATTTATTTTTTATCGGTACCAGGGATCGGTACCAGGGATCGGTACCAGGGATCGAACTCACGACCGCCTGCTTGCTAGGAAGGTACTTATGCCGCTGAGCTAAATCCCCAGCCCCTATTTATTTATTTTTATAGACAAGGTCCCACTATGTAGTTTAGGCTGGCCTTGAACTTGTCATGATCCTTCTGCCTCCTGAGTGTGGGATTACAGGCGTGTGCCATCATGTCTGGCTTCTCTTCATCATGTCTGGTTTCCTGTTTAACAGCATCCCACATGCATTGCATGGATGTAACATTAACCGTAGATTATTTGTGCTCTATGTTTTCTTCTAATCCTTACATAATCTGTCTTTATTTTGTCTGAGTTTATTTTCCTTTCGTTTGTTCACTCCACCAAAAGCTCTCCTCAAATCTCTGGTGATCCTTGACTCTACTTGTTCTATACCAGAGACCGCTAGCCATCTCCCAATAGTCTCCTCTCCTTTCTTTATAAAAGAAATCCCAAATTTGGCATGGTGGTACATGCTTGTAATCTCAGACACTTGGGAGGCTGACACTGGAGGATGGCAAGTTCAAGGCCAGCCTTGGCAACTTAGGAGGCTCTAAATAACAAGAGATGGGGCTCTACCTCAATGTTAGAGTACTCCTGGGTTTGTTTTCCAAGTATAAAAAAGAGAAAGAGAGCTGGGCGTGGTGGTATACGTCTGTAATTCCAGTACTTGAGAGGCTGAAGTGAATTCAAAGCCAGCCTGGGCTACATGGTGAGTTTAAGGTCAGGTTGAACTATGTAGCAATACCATCTCAAAAAACAAAATAAGATGAAAATGAAGGAAGGAAGGGAGGAAGAAAGAGAGGGAGGGAGGGAAAAAGAGAGGAAAATACAAGAGAAACCTGGAGCGGTAGCTGGGCAGATGTGTGTGTTTGCGCGGGTGTGCATCTGTGACTCTGTTGCCCATGGTAACATTTCCCATTCTCTCTTGCTAATAGGTATGGTCACAGCACTATGTTCTGCCCAACAGGATGTGAGCTGAATATAGGCAGTTTTGAGACTGTGTCCTTAAACAACATGCACGCGCGCACGCACGTACACACACAAAAGCAGCGGCCTCCCCTTTCCTTCTCTCCTCCTCAGTAAGGAGAATGTGGCTGTGGTCTCCAGATTGGACCAGTCCCTCTAGCCCCCTGGCTAGGAAGTGTGTCCAAGACAGCAGAACGATGGTAGCAGAGGGACCTGTCCCCTCACACCATGTGCTCTGCACTGCTTCTAGACGACTATGAAAGGTACGCATCGGTTTTGTTTAAAGCCCTGTCATTATAGCCTTTGTTACAGGAAATGAACCAGGACCTATTATACTTAAACAGAAAATTTCTTATAAACAGATTAATAGCTACCTTTGGGAACACAGACTACTGGGAAACATTTGTCTCCTACTTGACACATTCTTAAATTATTTGCATGTTTTTGTTTGTTTTTTGTTTTTGAGACAGAGCCTCACTATGTAGATCAGGCTGGTCTTGAATTCACTATAGAGCCCAGACTGGCCTCAAACTTGTGGCAGCCTTCCTGCCTCCGCCTCCCGAGTGCTGAGATTACAGGTGTGAGCCACCACACCTGACTTGTCTGCATTTTAAAAAACAAGTATTGGGGCTGGGGATTTAGCTCAGCGGCATAAGCACCTGCCTTGCAAGCAGGCAGTCGTGAGTTCAATCCCTGGTACTGATAAAAATGAAAAACAAAAACAAAAACAAAACAAAAAAACAAGTATTAGTCCTATTAAAATCACAGGAAAAACAAATCAGGGATAGTGGCGTACACTTGTAATCCCTCCTGCTTAGGAGGCTGAAGTGGGAGGATACCAGGTTCAATTCCAGCCTAGCAATTTAGTGAGATTTTCTCAAAATAAAATTTAAAAGACTGGGGCTATAGTTCAATGGTACAGCACTTGCCTAGCATGGGTAGAACCCTGGGTAGGCAAGAAAAAAGGAGAGGCCTCACTCTGGGGTGTGCAATCTTTCTCTGAATCTTTTACTTCTAGCTCTTACTTCTGGCTCTTACTCTAGCTCTTTGTGGCTCTGCCTGCTCAAAGTGAACCTCTTGCCTACCTCAGGGAGGAAAGGGGGATTCCTGGCTTTGAGCAACTGGAGTGGAGGCCTGGGGATCAAACTACAGCTCAGACGCCTTTTGCCTGGGTCTCTTGTCAGGCTCTTCAAGAGCTGCAATACATGGGCCCGGGCTTTTGTGTTCTCAGTTTCTGGAATATGCATAGGTGCCAGGGGTCGGCCTATCCTGAGAAGCCTCTCCTGGGACAAGGTAAGACCCAAGGGAGAAGAGGTTATACAAGAGAGACAAGGTGAGTTTTAGGACCAAGTTCCTTGGCTAGGAATCAGGACCCAAGGACCTGGACTGCTGAGTGGAAAAACACTTTCTAATACGCGGTGCCTAGGATTGTTCCCAGGTGCCACTGTGGCTACCCCAGCAGAGGGCTGAATTGAAATCCTGAAAGCAGGATGTTTGAGGCATTACAGACCCAGATATGTGGGAGGCTGAAGCGGGAGCATCGCCTGAGCCTGGGAGTTTGCTGGGCAACATAGAAGATCACATCTCAGAAAAAAAATACAAGATCACAAAACAAATGCCAAAAAAACAAAAGTTTGGAAGCTCTTTGTTGGAGTACCTCAACTGAAAGACAGCGCTGGGAATTTACACTCAGATGAATCCTCTAAATCAGGGACTGGCAAATATTTTTCCTGTGACAGGCCAGAGAGTAAATGACTTGGGGTTTGCAGGGCTTGAGGGCTCATCTCTATTCCTCTGCCTTTATGGCATTAAAACAGCCAGAGGGGTCACATAAGTAGATAAAGTTCTATTTCAATAAAACAGACAGTGGACCCAAATTGCTTCTTTTACTGTTAGTTTAATCTTGTTACTTTGTGGATAATCTATTTCTTCTCCTTAGTTATTTTGTAGTTTTGTTACTGTCTGTCAAGGTAAAGATTTTGTAATTTAGAACTCAGTGTTTTTCAATTTAGACCTGTATCAAAACTAGGATTAGGCCTGGCTATATTAGAACACCTTCCAAAAAATGACCTTAAAAATGGTGATAACCAGGCGTAGTGGTGCAAGCCTGTATTCCTAGAACATGGGTGGCGGAGGCAGGAGGATCGCTGTGCTGCAAGTTGGAGACGAGCCTGAGCTACACAGAGAATTTAAAGCCAGTCTGAACTACATAGCAAGACCTTGTCTCATAATAACAACAACAACAACAAAAACAAAAAATGGTGACAGTTTATTTCCGTTATATGTGAGAGTTAAGTGCTTACTGCTCTGCCACTCACAGCCTGGACTTCATGGTGCCAGATGGTGACATCTGTGTTATGAGAGATGAGAGGCAGTGGTGTGTGTGGCTCAGTGCTGTGCTTGGCATGTGTGAGGCCCTGGATGCCACCTCCAGTATCGAAAGAAGAAAGAAAATTAAACAAGCAAAAAGATAAAAGATGACAAGAAAGGGAAAAGGCTCCTATGTCTCTCCCCACCCCCCATCTTTTTCTCTCTCTCTATAATAGGAATTGTACCTAGGGAACATGGAGCTATATTCCTGGTCTCATCTCCTATTTTAAATTTTGAAGCAGGGCACCTAGGCTGGACTGGAACCTTGTCTTTCTGCCTCAGCCTCTTGAGTAGCTGGGGATCCATGTGCCATACCTGACTTGTTCTGTCTCTCACAAAATTCGTAGAAATACCATATGAACCTTCCTCTGTCCCACTGAATTTAGCTTCACCATCACACCTGTATCCAGGCAGCTGTGTCACTTAAAAAAAAAAAATCAGTGTTCTTTTGTGCTAGACAGTGGCACTCATATTTTGTTTCATTAATGGAGAGCTTGTTAAAACAGATTGCTGAGCCCCACTTTTGAATTCTGATTCAGCAAGTCTACCCCAGAGTTGAGTTTGCTTGCTTGCTTGCTTTTTTTTTCCCTAAGAATGGAATCCAGAGTCTTCATACCAGCCTATTTATTTAGAATTTTGAGACAGGCTCTTGCTAAATCCCTAAATGATCATGAATAAGCAATCCTCCTGCCTTAGCCTCTCAGAATCGTGGGATGACAGGCCAGGTGAGCACCACCACTTGGGCTGTGAATTTCTAGCAAGTTCTCAGGCAGATGCAGATGCGACCTGCTCTTTCCAGCATAACAACTCAATTCAGGCCACTAAATCTCTCACTAATTGAGGTCTTAATTGGTCCACTTGAGTATCAGCCAGGGTCCCAGCAGGGGACAGGTGGCCACTAGAACTGAGTAATTTAAGGAGAAGTTAATTAAGAGGCTAGGTGGGGTTTGGAGGAACACAGTACCCTTGGGGCTAATTACAGGGGTTGTTTAGAGCTCTGGGCCTGAAGGCCCTGGGGAGGGATTACCTGCTGTGTGAAGACTTCTGGGAGGGAACTGCAGCCAATTCTCAGTGACCTGGCAGAACTACCTCCTCTGGTCTCCTGGCAGCGCCCCATTGGCCAGATCTGAGCCCAAAGCTGCAGGAGACAGCAGGGCCCTGTCTGTGTGCAGTCGGGGGTGCAGCCAGCGTTTCATAGCCAGAGGAGCTAGGAAAGTTTACAGAAGAGCCCGTGGCCAGCCTGCCCCAGCCACTGGCCCCACTCCTTCCGGTTTGCGTTTTGCTAACATCTCAGATGCTGGCCCTTTCTTGCTCTTTGAATTTGTCAGTTGCTCTTCCTCATCCCAGAAGCACTGATTTGTTTTTATTTTTGTCACTCCATGTTTGCGGTACATAATGACTGTGCTCATCCTAGGGAGTTGATATCTGTATTTAACACATCTTAATTTCTTCCTCGCCCTCCATCTCTTGGTCCCCTTACTTTCTGTGAAAGATCTGTCTCTCTGTTTCCTGTTATCTACATATCTTTTATTTTGCTCTTTAATTGATTTATACTCAGGAGATCATACTTCCCTCACTCTTCATAAGCGCTATCAAGTTGGCAGCTTGCCAACTGCTTCTAGGAAGTACTTAACGCAGAGAAGCAGCAAATGCTATGAATCAAAGCATTTCTTCCTTTCAGTAAGCTGTATTATGATATAAAAACTGTTTTGACTGGGCGTGGTGGTACACACCTGTGATCACAGCACTCTGGCGACTGAGGCACGAGGACTGCAGGTTTGAGGCCAACCTGGGAGACATAATGAGTTGAAGGCCACCCTGGACTACACAGCAACACCTTGTCTCAAAAATCAAAATTGTTTTGTTATGGACTCAGAAAGTGTCCCAGTCCCACTTTTCATTGAAGGAGCTTAGAAACAACGATCATCGTAATTGTCTGGAGCACTCCTGGCACCCAAGTACACCCTCAAAACACCACTCTCCCCTGCAAAGAGCACAGCTCCTGGAGAAATGGCTGAGTGCAGGTCTGGGCTAAGGGACATAAACATGAGTCCTGAGCATCTCGTACCTATGAAGGAAGGAGACTAAGACTGCTGAGGTGGGGCTGAAAGGACTCAACAGTCACCATTCTGCTGGCCAAAGAGGGAACAATTTGGGCACCAAAAAATATACAGTGAATTAAAAGCCATTACGTATTAAAAGTTCAGGAGATTGTAATGATTTTCAAAAATCAAAACCTTGCCTGATGTAGCGGTGCACACCTGTAATCCCTGTACTCTGGGAGGCTGAGGCAGGACTGCAAGTTCAAACTAAGCCTGGGCAATTTAGTGACTTGGTGAGACCCAGTGTCAGAATAAAAAGGGCTGGGGATGCAGCTCGGTGTGAATGGGTTTAATCCCCAGTACTGCAAGAGAAACAAAGCAAAAACAAAAACACCCCAAGCCACCAGAACAATCTCACTGGTCACCTTTAAGCAGATATTAGGGAACCAAATCATTCTGAAAAGTGGTAAGGAGAATCAAACATTCACTATCCTTTTCAGGATAAATATTCCACAAGGTAACAAAATACGTGGTGAAAGAAAGGGGTTTTTAAAAAATTCTAGGGGCTGGGGATTTAGCTCAGCGGCATAAGCGCCTGCCTTGCAAGCAGGCAATCGTGAGTTCGATCCCTGGTACCGATAAAAAGGAAAAAGACAAAAAAAAAAAAAAAAAATTCTAACAAAGAACTTATATCATTATTTTATAACTCTTAATGGAATAAAAAGTCAAGTAGCTGCTGAATCTCTGTGATACGTGGTGAAAAACTAATGGGAATTTTTTTCTCTTTTTTTAGTGACAGGCAGGTGTTTTATTCCTGGACTGCACCCTCAGCCTGAATAGGAAGGAAACTTTATAAGGAACAGGTCAAGCTGGCAACATATGAATCCAGTCAGTCTCTACATTACATAAAGATAAGCAAGCACTTGATATGCTGTGAGGGGAATTATGAAAAAAAAAATTTTTTTTTTTTTTTTTGGTGCTGGGGATTGAACTCATGACCTCGCACTTGCCAGGCAGGCACACGTATGCCACTAAATCCTCAACCCCTATGAAATATTCTTGCCAAAAGATTGAAACTGAATCTAATGCACAAAATATTTTTTTGATGCACATGAATTTAATACAGACAGGGGATGGTGGCACACACCTACAATCCCAGCACTCAGTAGGCCAGCAGGAGGATTGTCACAAGTTTGAGGCCAGCCTGGGTTTCATAGTGAGTTTAAGATCTGTCTCTAAAAAAGCCAAAGAAACTCAGAATGTGATTCTATAATACCAATATCAAATAAACTGGAGGAAGCTAGGTGTGGTAGTGCACACCAGTAATCCCAGCACTCTTGCAGGCTGTGGCAAGAGGATCCAAAATTTGAGCCCAGCCTGGCCAACACAGTGACTTTGTAAAATCCTGTCTCAAACAAACAACAGCTGGGGATGCAGTTTAGGATAACTCAGGTGGGAGTGGACAGAGGGAAAGTAAAACAGATTTGACGCTGTGTGGAAAATTTTTGGCACTAGATGGTGGCCACGTGGGAGCTTGTTTTTTTTTTTTTTTTGTCTTTTTCCTTTTTATCGGTACCAGGGATCGAACTCACGACTGCCTGCTTACAAGGCAGGCGCTTATGCCACTGAGCTAAATCCCCAGCCCCTTTGGGAGCTTGTTGTACTGTCCACTTTGTGTTATTAGTTTTTCATAATTCACAGTGCAAACGGATTATTTCTCTCTTCTCCAGGCATCGGCAGTGTACTGAATTAAACAAGCTGTCTCTAAATCAAAGGGTTATGAGTGTAACTAACAGTTACTTAACAAGTCAAAGTAAAGCCCTTGTCCTCTTCCCAAGTCTTGGGAAGGTAGGTAGATGATCTAATGACTGGATCTAATTCTTTTCCAAGCAAGGTAATCTTCTTTCCTTCTTTTTGATTTCTTTTTAAAGTGCTATAAATGGAACCCAGAGCCTCATACATGCCAGGCAAGCACTCTAACTGGTCCACATCCTCGGCCACAATCTGATAGTTTCAGGAAGTAAGTTTCACCTCAAAATTTCCACTCTAGAGGCAACTACACAATTCACAATTTAAATATTTTAAAAAATTCATAAAAGTTGTCAGTCTGGGTGTACTGGCCCACACCTTTTAATCCCAGCACTCTAGGAGGCTGAGGCAGGAGGACTGGAAATCTGAGCCCAGCCTGGACAATTCAGTGAGACCTTGTCTCCAAGTAAAAACTAAAAAGGGCTAAGAATGTCGCTCAGTGCAAAAGCCCCGGGTTCAATCCTCTGTCAAACGAAACCAACTTGTCAAAATGTGTGGAGGAATATGAGTTCTCTCAAATTATTTTCAGAATTCAATGTGCAAACCCTGTGGCCACAGCCTTCTCGCCCCGTCCGTTTTCCCGACCCGACTACGGGACAGAGCCGCGCCATCACTCACACGTGCGGCTCCCGGAGCGAAGCGCCCGCAGCAGCGGCGGCTTCACCCGGCCCGCGGCTCGGCCCCCCGCGCGCACGCGGAGCAGGGCAGGTCCTCCCGTCCTCATCTTCACGGCAGGCTGCCCTGTCACGAGACCGCCCTTTCCTACGTCTGTCCTTGCTGCTTCCCTGTCGCAGCCGCCTCGCCGTCCTCGATGCCGGGGCTCCCCACGGTGTGGCGCAAACGCGGCCGCCATGTTGAATGTCCAGCCGCCAGCCAATCAGAACTAAGTGGCATCGCTCGGCCCCTCCCTTAATATTACCTCAAGGCTGCTTCACTCATAATAAATTCTGAAAGGCTAAATCGGCACATTAAGTCATCAAAGAGCCAGGCGTGGTGAAGCTCACCTATTATCCTACCACTTGGGAGGCTGAGGCAGGAAAGTCGCCTAAAATTCGAGGCTAGTTTGGGCTACGGTGTGTTAAAGCCAGCCTAAACTGCATAGAGACGGGCTCTCAAAAAAACAAAAACAAAACAATAAAAATCAAGATCAATGAAATAGTCTGTTCCTTTTAAAAGCCTATAGGGGTCGTTTTCTGCTCTGGCTTTTAATTAATAAATCTCACTCTGGTCAACACTGTTTTGGTGGGAACTGCTAACAATGAAGCAAAAACACCAACAGGAACAAATGACCTTTTATTTCATTCACAGATACAAAGGCAACTGTGTGTAAGAACAACCTGATGGACAGTCAAATCGTTGGGAGGAAGTAAGTTCATGATAAATGTCAGGCTAGCTGGTCACAGGTCAGAGAAGATGGGACAGACTGCGACAGCTGACAACAGTGTGACCTGCTTCAATGCCTGTTGGGGCAATCTCTAATTCTTTAGGGTTGTCATAAAAAACTCTTATGTTAAGAGTAATATGTTATTCCTGAGGCTATTTCGCATTAGAAATTATGTTCAGGAAAGAATAACCCTAATAAATGACTGAAATATCCTATGTTGTAAACTTTGCTTGTTACCAACTCAGAGGTGGCTGTGGGGACAAGCATTTGTCCTCTTGAGGAAAAGGCTTTATGTATTTTGGTAGTCTTGGTTTTTGAGTTCATGATGGTTATAACATCCTTCAATCTGGGGGAGATGTTTACCGAAATATTGTTTTCCAAAACACAACAAAACCAAAGTCAACGTAGTGCCACAGACTCTTCCTGTGGGCTGACCCATGCAGAGAGACAGGGAGGTGAAAACTACCTTCCCAAGACATGCATTTGTAACAGGGATGCACCACATGGCTTGTTAGTAATTTAAACCATTTATTGGCCTTAAATATATATCAGTACATTTAAAAATGCTCAATTTTAAAATATTGTGATAAAAGAATACTGAACCAAAACATCAGAGAAAAATGAAGGCTCAGTAGCATGATTCCAATCTACTTTCCTGGATAAACAGATTTTTTTAAAAAAAGTTTATTACTTTATTCAAGATGTTTATAGCTAAGCCATTTTGATGAAGCCTAGAAAATTTGGGTTCATAAAATAAAGGCACAAATGTGGGCAGCAAGAAAAAAGACGCAAGATATGTCGATTTTACTGTCAAGTATAACATAGGTTGACTGTTTTTGTTTTAGCTATTTAAGGCAGGATTCTCTCTCTGTTTCAGCAGATAGATCCTAGTGTCTCAGCAATAAGAAAGTTTCAAGAGTTCAGATATACAGATAAATCAATTTTTAAAAACCCCTCTCAGAATATTCTAAAGGCTTTTGAAGCATTACATAAATTTTTAAATTCCTATCACTCACATTTTAAGAAATAAATCTATACTTTTGTAAGAATCTTAAAATACAAGACAGACTTGAGAGCCATTCTATTCTACCTTTGGGCTCACCCCATGCTTTACTGCAACAGCACAGCCCTGCAGACAGGCAACTTCGAGAGACAGGCAGGCCTGGCCCATTCCCATCCACGGAACCAGCACAGCAAGCCACTGGGCCACTCCGGTGCACTGCTGGGGCTGTCATACCAACAGCATGGCCCAAATCTGTGGTGAAATTAAAAAATACTACCTTCGCCTCCCCCCGCAATTGCTTCAATAGACAAATACAGTGACTTCCCACAATGGAAAAAAGAATGGAGAGAATGAATCACCTGCTCTATCCTGACTTTAATAATGGGTCAGAAATATAAAGGAGCTTCACTTTCAGAGGACAACTGAGTAACTGCTGCTAACCCAACATTTTAACTGTGTTTCCAGGGTGCATGTGTGCTACTGCTGCTAAGAGCACCCCTTCTAAGTGACAAGAACTTGAATTCCACTGTTCTTGTTGCTGAGCAAACAAATACCAAAGCTTATAAGCCAGCAAAACAGTTTCAAAGGCTTCAGAAACAGAGGATTTTGGTGGGGTTTCCACTCTTCCTTAAGTATGAGCAAAATGAAGGCACCAGAAGGTCAATTAAGCCCAAAACACAATTTCACTGTGAAAAGAGGGCGGCAAATGTCCCGCCAGAGTGAGAGGAGTTAACATGGGGCAGTGGGAGGCATCAGACTGAGGCATTGTCGGAGGCTGGTGTTCATTTCCAGCTAGCAAAGAGATTCCGGAAGGGCCGTGAAGGGGTTTTCCTCCACTCTTCTGGGCTGGCAGCAAGTGATCAATTACTTCCCGTAGAACTTTTTGTTGAGCAGGAAGATCAAGAGGTTGACATTTACTTTAGCTCTATCAAACAGCTTCATGACTGCAACACCTTCATACTGTAGCTGCAGCAGGTCCTGTTCAAAAAGAAACACTGACAGTCAAGTCAATGGGCAGGAAAAGAAAGGACACACTGCAGGGAGGTATCCAGGGCTGAGGTGTGCCTTGTGTGCCTTCTCTGAGGTGGGCAAGACCAAAGATGCCAGTCAAAGACCTGCCCCACTCAGGTGCCCACAGACAGGATTGAGCGGGGATAATGGCCACTGATGGGGCATTCTGAGTACCTGGGCACTGGGGTATTTACAATACACCAAACGTGGAAAGAAAAAGAAAGTCTTATCACACATGTTTGTTCGAGCTAAGCCTTTTTATTTCAGGGGCCTGGGCGGTGTAGCTCAGTGCTAGAACAGTTTCCTACCATGCGCAACGCCCTGTGCCACATCCCCAGTACTGCGAAAACATTTTTTTTGGTATCAGTAGTGACATTTCATCAGTTTTTTGGTACTAGGGATTGAACTCATGACCTAGTGCTTGCCAGGCAGGTGCTTGTGCCACTGAGCTAAACCTCCAGCTCCTATTTCACCAGTTTTAATAAATCTGGAAAAATTAAGAATTGTTTCAATTCTTTTATAAATTTTTTTTTTGTCTTTTTCCTTTTTATCGGTACCAGGGATCGAACTCACGACTGCCTGCTTGCAAGGCAGGCGCTTTCTTTTATAAAATTTTAAATACCGAGACAGAGTCTTACAAAGTTGCTTGGGCTGACCTCAAATTTGTGATCTTCCTGCCTCAGCCTCCTGAGTAGCTGAAATTACAGGCTCATTTCAGTTCATAATGAAATATACTAGTCATTAGACTTGATGGCATGGACAGCTATTCCAAGGATAGCTGGATATACTAGGGTAACCATTTTTAATTTCCTATATCTTAATCTGAAGCCCTGTATTGCTTTCACTGTCTTGTCTTGACTGTTTTATTCGAATCTGTTATGTTTGATAGTATTAAGTCTGACAGTATAGGTAACCACTCTGAAGACATTAAGACTCACTGTGATACCCATTCTGGTTTGACAATTATCCCCTTTTGAAGACCTATAATGTCTTCAATGTTTTGTTCTTACTGATTTTGTTCTGTACTGCTATGTTCAATTTTATTGTACTTGATGATATGGGCAAGTCTATGGAAGATAATAAGACATCATGGTAACCATTGTAGATCACCTTGTATTATGGTTTTAAATCATGTAGTATGTTCATTCTTTTGTTTTGAATGATCCCATTTTTTTTCTCTCATTTGGTTTTATGCTTTTCAAAAAAAAAAAAAAAAGAAAGAAAGAAAGAAAAAAGAAATATACTAGTCATTGAAAAATGACACTGGGCATGGTGGTGGATGCCTGTAATCCCAGGATTTGCAAGGCCTCTGAGACAGGAGAACTACTGATTCAAGGTCAACCTAGAATGCATAGTGAGAACCTGTCTCAACCAAAAACTATGCATGTATGCATGTATGTATGTATGTATGTCTTTTTGAGACAGGGTCTCATTATGCAGTTCAGGATGGCCTTAAACTCACTTCGTAGCCCAGGCTGGTCTTGAATTTATGTTTTTTTTTTTTTTTTTTTTTTGTCTTTTTCCTTTTTATCGGTACCGGAGATCGAACTCATGACTGCCTGCTTGCAAGGCAGGAGCTTATGCCGCTGAGCTAAATCCCCAGCCCTGGTCTTGAATTTACAATGATTCTCCTGTGCCTCAGCCTCTCAAGTGCTGGAATTACAGGGGTACTCCACCATGCCTGGCTCCAAAAACTTTTTTAAAAAGAGACAAGGCTCATAATGTTTCAATATCAGTTGTTTTCCGATGGTGTTTGGAGTTGAACCCAAGACCTCCTGCATGCTAACCCTACAATCTACCACTGCACTATCTGCCCACTTCTGTCCTAGATTCTCTCATATGAGCAAGCATTTCTACTTTGAAGGCAAGGAAAGAAGAGGGCTAAACACTATTAGGTATTTACCCCACACTTAGCACTGTGTGCGCATGTTACATGGGTCTTTTCCCATTTTCACAAACATCCCATGAAGTCTAACATCCCAACCATAAGAAGAGCTCCTCTCCCAGGGCTTGGAGACAGTAACTGACAAACCCAGCAGGACAGTGACTATACCTGACCCTGAGGTTCCCCCTCCCACCACCTCCCACCATGCAGAGCAAGGGGAAGAACTGCTGTGGTCTCTGTACTTTAACCCTTCCGGGAGCACCAAGAGAAACCAAGGGTCAGAGGGCCTGAAAGGACCCAAAAGCTGAGTCAGTCATCTTCCGGGAAACCTGGCAGCTCTGGGAAGATGGAGACCATGCAGTGCCCCTGTGCCTGACATGCCACCTCACAGCTGGCAGTCAGGCTACGCAGGATGAAACTGGGCATGAGGGAAAAGCTGACCTGACAGGCTGGCCGGCCTCTCAGCGCCCGGTCTTTTTGGGGAGGTGCTTCAGTCAGCTGTGTGCATTAAAAGGCATTTCATGCTGGCTCCTAGGGTGCTAACAGTGTACTGGTGTCAGAGAAGGAAACGAAGACGACTAAGACAAATTGCCTCTGCTTAAGGAGTTCACAGTTTTATGGCAGGAGGGAAATGAGTCAAGGTATTCTGTAAACAGATGTCTCCAGGCTGCTGCAGCACAGGACACACTGGTGACTATGGCCTGGGTAGGGAGGCTCCAGAGTGGGAATATACTGTGCTTCACTATCCAACAGGGAACCAAGTGGGGTGGGAGGAGGGGAAGGCAGGCATGCACAAAAGCCAAATACACCTAGGCATGGTGGTACATGCTCATAATCCCAGCACTCTAGGAGACTAAAGTGGGAGGAATACAAATTTGTGATCTGTCTGGTCAATTTAGCAATTCAGTCAGATACTGCCTTAAAACAAAAATAAAAAACAAAGGTTAGGGATGGCAACTCAGTACAAAGGCCCTGGATTTCATCTCCTGTACAAAAGGGGGTGGGACAGGGCTGGGGATTTAGCTCAGCGGCATAAGCACCTGCCTTGCAAGCAGGTGGTCGTGAGTTTGATCCCTGGTACCGATAAAAAAGAAAAAGACAAAAAAAACCCCCCAAAAAACAAAAGGGGGTGGGGGAAGAGTCCAAATGCATTGTTACAGTTTGCATCTAGATGTCCCAAGTTTCTTGTGTTCAGAGGTAGGGGCTCTGGGGAGGTGACTAGATCATGGTCTGTGACAGTCATTCCTGATGCCTTTATGGCAGGTGGAGCCTGATGGAGGTGGTGGTCACTGTGGGCATGGCCTGGAAGGATTACCACCTTCCCTCTCTCTGCAATCTCTCTCTTTGCTTCCTGCTGACCAGCCATGAAGTAATGCTCCTCTCTGGTGCCACTCTGCTATGCCACCCTGCTTTGGAGACAGACAACCACAGGCCGAAACGTCTACGAAGTGAGCCAAAATAATAAACCTCTCCTCCTCTAACTTGTGAGTGCTGGGTACTTTGTCCCAGTGACCACAGTGTAATTAAGCCACGCACCTTCATTGAGAGGTACCTGGCCTGTTTGAAAGAGCAGGACAAAGCAAGGCATGGCCCAGAAAGGAATGGCACTGAGGCCAGGGTGTGGCTTCACAGTACAATGGTCATCAAGATGCATAGTGCTGTGACGAGGATGGGGTGGGACTATAAACGTCCATGCACACAAAGCTAAAAGAGTATGTACATTTGCTTGGGAATCCTCTCAGCACACTTTTTGTTTGGTACCAGGAACTGAACTCATGACCTCACACTTACCAGGCAAGCAATTGAACCGCTGAGCTAAATCCCAGCCCATCGGTGTAAAATTTAGGTATTTCAAAATGTGAAACAGGGCTGGGGATTTAGCTCAGCAGCGTAAGTGTCTGCCTGGCAAGTGCAAGGTCATGAGTTCCATCCTTTGTACCAAAACAAACAAACAAACAAAAACAACAACAACAAAAAAGTGTAAAACTTTCACTAAAGAAAAAAAATATAGAAAAAAAAAGTGTAAAACTTAGTTATTAAAAGAAAAAATTAGGAATAAATATGCTACAAAATGCAGGTCATCTCCACCCCCAGTAAAGGCTGAGCACTGAGCCCTTTTGGAGAGGGGGTCTTGCTAATAAGTCTCTAAAGCCCAGTCCCAGGCTGGGCTTGAACTTCTGGTCCTCGTGTCTCAGCCTCCTAGTGTGCTGGGATTACAGGTGTGTGCCACCACATCCAATTCAGACTTTTTTTTAAAGTTCAAATGGAATACAATTTACATATACCTTGTCATAAGTACATACAAACTTTTGGATATATCAAATTAAAATGAGAAAAAAGACTTCAAGCTACTGTGAAAGCTCACAACAGTTTTAGCTAAACAACACTGTACTTACTCCTTTATTCAAGGGCACACAGGCCACATCAGATACCTGGCAAGCCTAGTGGCACTGAGCCTGCTGCACGTGAGAATGGACAGCTTCTCACTCTGGGGCTCTGTCCCCACCTTGAGGAGAATCCACTCCCAGCTCTCCTTGGTGCACACTCACCTGATAATGTAACATAAAGGTCTCCATCTGAACTCCCATGAATTTGGCTTTCACTTCAAAGTCTCCAACTTCTTCTGTTGGACCGATTTCAAAGATAACATTTTTAAACCTGTTGAAACACAACAACACACAGGCATGCTCTATATGTTCTTAGTGATAATCTCGCATACACAGGGAAGGAGGTGAGTGAGTCTTCACAGTGAGAAAGTGCTCAGAGGTACAGGGCCAGAGTCCTGGCGCAGGTGGTTCAGCACAGCATGGCACTGGGACCTCCAGGGACAAGCGGCAACCTGTCCCAAGGATTTGTGCTCCACTCCCCAGAACAACTGACTTGTGAATAAGGGAACAGAGTGTTCCCTGGGTCTAGGAGAAGGAATATGGCAGAGCACGGGTCTGGATGCACAGAAACTAAGGGCAGTGAGAACACAGGACCACCGCGGTTTCTGCAGAGAGGAACTGCTGCAGTATATTCAAAGGGACCAAGTCCAACCAAAGAGAAACTACCATGACTGTATTACTCTGCGACACAGGCCAGGAGGTTTTATGGCATAGCACTTACAAGGATTACATTGCTCCTCAGGCGAACAATGTATACCTCAGATTTCCAGCCCCCAAGCATGAAGTAAATCACCTCCATGAACACAGAAGCATTTAGACATAGAGGATGGGCAGGGGGTTTAGCTCGGCAGCGTAAGCACCTGCCCTACAAGCACAAGGTCATGAGTTCAATCCTTAGTACCCACCCTTCCCCCAAAGACACAGAGGCTGGACAGGACTTACAAGAACCTGTGCCTGAAGCAGGCAGGCTCTCCACACACCAACTCCCAGTCACCTCTCAGGGGTGTCGCTTTATGTGACTGCTAATGAATTTGGCTGGGTGTGTGGTTTGTAAGCCCAAAACAGCAAATAAGAAAAAGGGAAGCAAGCAAGACAGGTGCTTCAACAGCAATGGGAACGAAAGACACAGAGAAGGGGAGAGGTGATATGTAAGACAGATCTGAAGAAGGCGACCTAAAAACCATCAGCAAACAAAAACCAGAAAGACTTAAGGTTCCTGGATGAAAAACTGAGCAGAGAAAATATAAATAACACCGTCCCAACTTTTTAACTAGAAATCTGAAATGTATATTTCAGAGAATTTTTTTTTCTTTTTTGACACAAGGTCTACGTAGTTTGGACTGACCTCAAACTCACGGCGATTCTCCTGCCTCCGCCTCCTGAATGCCAAGATTGCAGGCAGGCGCTACTACTTCTGGAAAGGATTTTTTTTTTTATACTGGGGATCAAACTCATAACCTCACGCTTGCCAGGCAGGTGCTTTGGAATGGGACTTTTGTAACTATTAAAAATAAAATTTATCTAATTCAATGAAAGAAAGAAGTAGTAGAATGACCAATTCATACACGCTTCAGACATTAGTGAAAATGTTTTGTCAATACACATAAATTCAACATTTTTCCAATTTTGGGAAACAGTATTAAGTTAAAAAACTTAAAGCTAGAACAACCATGTGATATACCAGTCCCACTTGCCAGCAGTGTGGAAAGAGTTGCAAGCAAGCCTGAAGGCGAAGTCTGCACACCCAAGTGGGCAGCAGCACAGTTCACAATGGCCAGTAAGTGGGACCCACCCATGTACCCATGAGTAGAGGGACAGGTAAACAAAGTGTGATGCATGTAAGGAGCACAGTCAGCCCTAAAACGGAAGGAAATCCTGTCACATGGACGAACCACAGGGACGCTTACGCTAAGGGTAACAAGGCAGTCACAAAAGACACAGTGACTGAATCTACGCATATGAGGTCAATAAAGTGCTTAAGCTCAGAGACAGAAAAATAGTGGCTGCCAGAGGCTGGTAAGTGAAGGAGGGAGCAGCTATTTATCAGGCCCAGAGTTCTGGGTAATTTACAGGGTTCTGTTACATAGCACAATGAATATGCTATTAATGTATTATAGTGAATTTATGGACTGTATCTTTTCAAATGATTAAGATAACACATCTTTTTTTTTTGGTATCGGGGATCAAACACATGACCTCATATTTGCCAGGCAGACACTTATGCCACTGAGCTAAATCCTCAACCCCAAGATAACAAATATCATGTTATACATTTTTACAATACAGGTCTGTGAGCCCTGCTGGGCACAGGACCTGCAGCAGGCTGCATCAGACCCACAAACCATGGGCAAAGCTAGTGGGTGCGTCCCTGAAAGGAGGGGGAAAGTGAGGCTGCTAGGTCCTGGCCATGGTACAATACAATAAATGCTGCTTGTTACTCTTCTGATTCTGGGTTCAGGTTCTGAAGAAACAGAAGGAATGGCTTTCTGCTTTAAAAAGCAAAAGTTAAGATGGGATGCAGGCAGACAGGGGTGAACATATTCCACAAACAGGAAATGACACAAATGCCCACAAACAAGAAAATATGTTCTCGCTTATAACATGTGTACAGGCCTGATTCTGTACATAGGAGTAAACATGAAATACAAGGCGGCCAGCAGAAAACAGAAAGGAAGGAAGGATGTGAGGACTGCGAAACGTTCTTAAAAAGCAAAGTGACCAAGGAGATGCTCACTGATTCACTTGCAGGTCTTCAATTTCCAGAAGCACTCCTTTCTCATGCAATCTTGCTGCCGTGTATTTCAGAGAAATCTTTTTGCTTTTCTTTCCTTTCATTTCCCGAGGCTTTTTGGAGACTCTGTAAGAAATCACAGGACACCACTTACTTTAAGTAACTGTCTGCTATGATTCTGTGTTTATGATGTCAGTCATTTCTAAATCCATTCTGAAACAGTGAACAAGTTATTTCTAAATCCATTCTGAAACAGTGAACCAACATCAACATCAGTGGGATCAATCTTTGCAAAAAGGGAAAACTACACTGTTTCTACCTTTAGTTTATGCTACATTTCTGAGCCATTGTCAGACCTGAACAAGCACTGCACCTCGAGGGCCAGTGAGGCAAGGGTGTTAATCCACCTGCCTCATCCATAAAAGTCTCTTCAAGTCCATAGTTTAAGAGTTTAAATCAGCACAGCAATTATAGAGGGAGTCAGGAAAAGAAACAGACACTGGGTGGCTACTGGGCTAACCAAATGAGAAACAGTAAGAACAGTTATTCGGGGAATAGTAGAAGGAAGTGAAATCGGGCATTTTAACACCCCAGGGGAGGGTTTCAAGAGATGATTGGAGAAATGCTGGCCAGGAGTGTAAATGGGAACAATCTTCATAGAAGGTGACTGGAGCTATCAAAATTACAGCTGCATAATCAATTTCTAGGAATTTGTTTTAAAAAAAAAAACCCTATAATTTACAAATGTGTAATCTGTAAAAGAATTTTTTAGAATGACTGGAGTACATTCATTAAATGAAGAGGTGATTAGTATATAAACAGTTTTATCTGTCTATAAAGTGTAGTATTATACAGCTATTAAAAAGAAATGAGGGGGGCTGGGGATTTAGCTCAGCGGCATAAGCACCTGCCTTGCAAGCAGGCGGTCATGAGTTCAATCCCTGGGACCGATAAAAATGAAAAAGACAAAAAAAAAAAAAAAAAGAAATGAGGACCTAGCAATGTCTGCTTAGAAGCCCTAAAAAAGGACTCGGGCAATGAGTGCGCCTTGTTGCTACATATTGGTTTCTAAATATTATTCATTACTAAATGGATCCAGAGATGCTTAAAGAAATAGTTCAAGGGGCTGGGGATTTAGCTCGCGGCATAAGCACCTGCCTTGCAAGCAGGCGGTCGTGAGTTCGATCCCTGGTACCGGTAAAAAGAAAAAAGGAAAAAAAAAAAAAAAAGTGTAAGAAATAGTTCAGTTCAGGTCCAGGGAGGGTGAACTGGAAGTTGAACCTGAAACATCTTTATCAGAAGTCAAGAAGCATACAGAAAATGACTGGACATGTTGAAGGTTCATGGGCCAGCTCCACGGCGGGGCTAGGTGGCTTGGTTCCCTCTTCAGTCTCAGCCCTACTTCACTGCAAGGACTCTTCCAGGAAGGGAGAGAAAAAGAGTATGAGCCCCAGAGGAGGGAAGCAGAGGCAGAGATGCATTAAAAGCTGCTGGGTCCAGGTGAAGGGTATATGGGTGTTTACTGCTCTATTCATTTAGGTTGTTTTTTAACCCAGAGGTGCTTTACTGGGCTGCATGTCCAGTCATTTTTGTTTTTTGAGACAGGGTCTTGCTAAACTGCCCAGGTAGAACTTGAACTTGCAATCCTCCTGCCTTAGCTTTCCTAAATGCTGAGATTATAGATGTGCAGCACTGTGCCAGGCCTTAAATAGATGTGGAGTGAATAATAAACTAACCTTAATAAACAGTACCCACATTTGACATCTCAGCGCTGAGGTGCCAGTCCCCTCCCTCTAGACAGCCATGCTGCTGATCTGCAACCAGTACCCAGGAGCCTTCGTCAGACTCTCCTCAGGGTCCGTGAGCCTGGCCCCAAGGGCCACGCACCCTTACACTATTCCTTAGAGTTCGTGTAGAGGTTCTAGCAGGAAGCACAGCTACTCACACACCCTTGACTGAGGCATGGTCCTCTAATGGGGAAGACTGTCCTCTTCGACTAAGTGCACAGCTTCAGGAGGGAGGCACGGGGAGTGGTGAGGGAGGACAGGGACAGTTACCCAGCCAGCCAGGGCAGCCAAGTCAACCCTAGTGATCAACAAGAGTGACACATGCCGCAGCCCAATCACCCTCACATCCTCTTACAATATCCTTAGGGGTTTTTGAAGCATGGCTAGCTTTTAGGACCGTAAGATGATCTACTTCCAAGAAGGTATTTGAAACCTGACATACAATGAATGGAACCGGTGATTATACAAACTATTAGGAACAAAACAGGGAAATAATGCAACGAAGAGATCTAGAGTGTTTTAGGTGAGAATTTTCAAAGTCACTTCAGTTGCTTTTCGTCCCCCACTTTCTTCTCCCCACTCTCTTTTCTTCAATTGATTAAAAAAAAAAAATACTCACTTGCCCTTGCTGGCTAAGTTATCCAAGCAGGTTTTGATGTAGCTTTTATAGTAATCTACCTGCTCCCCATAAAAGGTGGCCTTAGAGTTCAGAGCAGCAAAGGTCTGCTGCAATTTCACCAATTCAGCTTTTCTCCTCTGTCGGTATCTCCGCTGATTCCGGATATCCTGTGGCATAATTATTTAAAAAAGTAATGATAGGTACCATGTGCTGCTGGGTCATTGTTAACACTAGAACCCACCAACGCTTAACACCGCCTTGAACATGACCACGTATCTTTTTTGTATATGTTTAATGGAGTCTCACTATGTACTTTAGGTTGGTCTTAAACTTGTAGCAGTCCTCCTGCCTCAGCCTAAGTGCTGAGATTAAAGACTTGTGCCACGATATCTGGTCTGTGACCATGCATCTTTAACAGGCAGCAATCTGGGATCATAAATTAGGAAATTCAGATCTCATTCCATTTGTATCTTCTACAAATGGGAAAACAGTACTTTCAGAGTTCATCTTTAGAATTTAAAATGCAAAGTAGGTTTAGAATTCTTAAATTGCCAGGGGAGTGAGAAAAAGAATTAGAATGCGATTACCAAATTCTTGGGTATACATGACATCATCTTAGTGTATACAAGACAGTGCTTAAAATTCTCAGCTGACATTGAAGCCCCTCACTTGAAATAATTCACACAAATCAAGGCTCTGATGATCAGCTTTGCATTTCATAGTAAATGTGAAAAAGATCTGAAGAAAAATCCCCCAAATCCCCTTGAGATGGTCTCTTTAATGTAGTACAGGCTGGCCTTGAACTTGCCATGTAGCCCTGGTTTCAAATTCAGTCTTTCTGCCTCAGTCTTCCAATTGCTGGGATGGCAGGAGTGTGCCAACATGCCCAGCTTCCAGATTTTTTTATTTATTTTTGGACAGTCTCTCTAAATTGCCCAGACTGCTTTCAAATTTGTGAACCTCCTGTCTCAGGCTGCTGAGGAGCTGAGATTACAGGTGTGAAGCCATCATGCCTGACAATGAAGTATTCTTTATGGGCAAAGATAAAATTTCAACACAGGAAAGGTTAGTTAGGGTTTTGTCCCTATACATTTAGGCCGTGGAGTGAGTGACCTCAGGGTGGAAAGAGTCAGCAACAGCTTTAAATAAGGCTGGGCCATCCCTGTCCCCAAAGCAATACCCTAGCAATGTCGTTGATCAGTTCTTGGTATCTATTCTTTGGGTCCACGGTCCCCAGCTCTGTTAGCTTCTTTAAACCTGTCTGGATCTTCTCCTTCTTCTCCTGGAGAGAGAGGCTGTTGTCTTCCTTCACAGACGTGGACTTCTTCATCTTGTCAGGAGTTTTGGCATCCCGGATGGCACGTCTCTGCATGGCCCGCTGGTGATCTGCTTCCTGCAGATGAGAGCAACAAAAGTTGTTGGCAAGCTCGTCACTCACCCCAAGCTCTGATGCCCACAGCATTGCTACAGCTGGGCTCACTCAGTTCTTCATTTCTCCAGTTCTTCCCTGAAAACAGGGGAACAAATGCTGCTCTCCTAGCAGAGAATAGGTGAGAATTTCATGAGGCAGGGTACAACTCCCACTCGGAAGGGAAGACTGTCTAGGAAACCACCACTGCCTTAGGGTCTCCTGGGCTCTGTGCATTTCACTGGGCCCAAAATCCTTTTATTTTTCCTATCACATTCATTTTTACAAAACACAGCTCTGTGAGTGTTGTAACCAACTCCACCAACACAACATGAGTGCTCATTAAATCCTTGGGGCTTGTTTTTGCCACCTCAATCAGGCTCCACCATGCTCCATTATCCCTGCTTTCAGACATGCTGCAAACCATCCCAATCCTGCCACTTCTTGTCACCATTCATTTGTCCCTTCCATCCTTGCCCAAGTTCAAGGTCTTGTCCTTTCTGGTGTCACCTGCTCATCTGCTTTTATCTTCCTCTTGCTCTAAGTGTGGACTTCATGCCTCTGAGCGCTGTGGCTCTCTATCTCTGTTTACTCACCATACTCTAGTGGATCACCCCTACACTGACAGACTCCAGATCTTTGTGTCTCAAGCTCAGGGGTGAATTAGGAACAGTTTATATCGGGATGCTGTATTTGCAATGACTTGTGGTTGGAATTCACACTTCCTCCCAAACCAGAATGGCTGCCTTTCCCAATATTCCTCTTCCTTCTTGTTTCAAAATGTCCCTGCATCACACTGTGCGTAGTGTGAGTGCTCAGGTCTTACAGAACTGGACTCAAGTCTGGTTATGCTACTATGAGCTCACAACCCCAGGCAAGTAATTTAAACTGTAAGTCTTGACTTCCTCATCTGTAAAGCGGCCATGAAAAAGACCCTGAGACAGCGCACAGATTAAATGAAAGATGGAGACACTCAATAAAGACTGGTTTCTCTCTCCCTACTTCAAACCTTTTCCAGAATAAGGATATTAGTATCATACCGATTGACTCACACACACATCTAATTGGCCACCATTCATAGCATCCAAAAGATGAGAATTCATCTGCAACAGTCATTTTCCAATGGTTCCCTGTGCAGCCTGAAGGGTACCCAGAGGCATCACACAGCCCCAGAGGCGTGGCTGCCAGGAGCCTAGACCGCAAGCACTCCAGTTTTACTTGCTTTACATACTAGGCTTCTGTATAAGTTGTCACTTCATAAAGTAGATTCCTATACTTAAAAATTTGAAAACGAATGGCCTGACCAACTTTTTCATCTGGCAAAAACAGTTTTATCTAAACATGAAGTCACCAACCTGTCCTCTCCTCCCACCCCTTGCTCTGGGACTTACTGCACACCTTAGGTGACTCAGCCACCATTCGCTCTGACCACACTGCCCAATTAATCAAAATGAGATGGACTCACGACTTAGAAAGGTCTTCATCCTTATTTCTGCAGAGTCAAATCCCTATTTAGCTTTTGAACTCTAGAGCCTGTGGTCTGTGTTTCTGTTCTCACCCCTCTCTCCTGTCCCCATCTCCAGAGGCCCGGCCTCATCCCACTGCTCTTTCTCCTTGCACCTCGGTAACCCCGGGCAGCGCCCAGAGCTGTGCTCAGGCTTCTTCATGCTGCCCCTCGCCCGCTTCTAATCAAACACTTGTGATTCTTCTGATTTACATAAGAGTTAACTTTAAACAACTGGGTCAACACTTTTGGTGATCACATTTCCCCAACAGGATCATGAGTCCATTAAGTTCAGGAGTTACACTTTGTACTCTTTTATACACCAAGGCACTTAATATAATTGTAAGTATAAAATATTCAGTACACTGTTATAGAGACTCACTAAACCTGTGCCAGTTAAATTCATACATTTCTCAGCCCCTCATTTTCTCTTCTTTCTCTCTATACCCACCCACTAAGTGCCAGGACCTCAAAGCACCTTTTGGATTTAGGAACCAACAACTGGCTCAGACCAGCCCCATCCATTGCTGCTTTCTGGGTAAATCCACTCATCCCAGGTTATAAGCTCTTTTTCACCTGTCTTCCACCTACAACCCAGGCATGTGTCTGTCCACCTCATAAAAAGAAAGCTAAACCTGAAACTCTACCTGTTCACTGGTGGCTGGCGTCTCCAGGATTTCAGTCAAAGTCTCCCCTGGCTGGAAGCGGATGACATCCACAATTAACCGCTTCGTGCTGAAATGAGATGGGATGCACTCACACCCTGCATGCACTGCCCTCTTCTCAGTGGTCCTGTGGCAGTGCAAATGTATTTCCCAGAGGACCCAGGGCACAGCTGCTGGCATGAGGCACTTGGTCCTGGCCTTATGTATATGACACTGCAGGTACCAAGGTTAGGGTTTCTAAGACTGAAACTTTATTTTAACATATTAACAAAATAAAGCACATTGCCGCCAGGACAACTGGCCAAGTAGTAGCCTAGCGGGCTCCCTGCCTACAGGCCAGGAATCTTTTGATCATGTCACATTGCACCTTTCTACCTGCAGCACTCACTTCAGTAAGATGGTCCGAGCATCCATTTCCGCATTCTCATCTCCAGGCACATCGAATTTGTTGGTCAGCGTAAGAGACACTTCGGTCTTGGCCAGTGCCTCCTTGTTTGGATCATTTAAACTGCCCACGCTTTCCCCTAAAGGGTGGGAGGGTAGAAAGGCTCCACATAGTAAGAGGAGGCAACACTGAGAGGAAAATAATACAAATAAAAGACAATGTAAATCTAGGATGATATTTGAAAAACCAACACATATATGGCAAGAACATCTTTTATTGCGAAATAAAAGAAAATATGCCAAATGATAGAGGCAAAGGACCCAAAAGGTAATTGTATTGGTATCTGACAGATCATTTAACAGTAACACCACGATTTTTTTTTTTTTTAAATCGGTACCGGGGATCAAACTCATGACTACCTGCTTGTAAGGCAGGTGCTTATGCCACTGAGCTAAATTCCCAGCCCCACGATTCTTTTTAAAATTATTCTTTCCTTAATAGGATTTACAATTTCTAATTATGTGATGTTTCTGTCTCTAAAATAATCAATTGTGCTTTAGCTTTTCATACCAAGGGACCATGTTTGTTCTGTTTTCCAATGTCTATCCCAAATTCGATACACTAAAAAAACCAGAGATGATGATGATCACAACACTCATCTGTCAGGGTCACTCTGACTTCTGGACAAGTGAGCCAGGGCATTACCTATGAGGGACTCGATGGTGGGCACCTCTCCCAGGTCATCCAGCAGCTCGTGGATTGGGTCATTATGCTCTGGAGCAATGGCATCCTGGTGGTCTAACAGGAGCTGCAAAGACCCCACAATCAACTCCATATTCCAATTCTAGTGCCCCACCCCCAAGCTGCCTGATAACAGTGACCTGCACAAAAGAGGCTGGACAACAAAGCTCCTATGTGTGCAGCAGCCCAATCCAGATGAACAACGGAGTTGAGGAAACCCTACACTGGCCTGTGCAGAGCAGACAGCCCATGTCATGACACACAGAGAAATGACCAACATTCTCTGAGCTGCAAGGCTTCAAGGGTGCAAAGATGCCTGTGCCAGAAATCACAGCACAGTCTAGGGCTGCACAGATTAGCGCCCCCAAGCTCCAGCTTCATGAGCAGGTTTCTGATGTTCCCAGTGTACAGCATCATTTTTGGTTCTTATTGGTGGTTTATTTCTTGTTTTGTATGCGTTTTTGTAGTGCTGGGGTTCAAATTCAGCAGTGCACAGTATGTTTTAATCCACAGAAGAGCATGCCAACTGGACTGTCATCTGAGCCTTGGAGTTTGCCTCTAAGATGCTATTATTCCAGATGAAGTCTTTAGCAATGACAGATCATGAAACTTTACTTACATGTCTTCATTTCTTGTTCAACAAGAGGTAAATAAATAGAAAATTCTGTACATAAAGGGAGATCCCACAGGCTTCTCCAAGGCTACATGGAAGAGTTACCCTAAGGGCTGGAGTCTATCAAGCTACCCAATGAGATACCTGTGCCCACTCCAGAGCCCACACCAAGAGTCTGAGGCAATGCAGCCAGGGAAAGGCTCTGGCAACTGCACTGCACTACAGGAGAGATGATGCTGGTATGGGTAGCCAGGGAGAAGTTTGCAAAAACTTAGCAACAAGTGTAATAGTGCACAAGGCCAGAGGCATAGCTTGGTGGAAAAGCACTTGACTTGCCTAGTATGCAGGAGGCCCCTGGGTTCAGTGCCCAGTATTACAAAAACAAGACGACAACGGCACAGTAACAGAAGCAAAGGAAGAGAGATAACATGAAGACTCATGTGTCATCAAGATCACAGGATGGAGACTTCTGGCTGCCAGAGACAGAAGTAGCAGCCAAGAAAGGTAATTAATGACCACGTAATGGAATTAAGTAATTAAAGAAAAATACTTACAGTGTGGGTGTTGATGATTTCACCAATAGAAATGTAAATAACCGGTTTGGTGAGGGTTACCAAATCTGAATACTCATCCACATTAAATTTATCCTGAAGCTCTGGGACATCACAAGCAGTTTGGAAAAATCGTCTGAAAGCAAACACAGGAGGTAGTCCCTCAGAACTGAAACATGTCAAAAGTGGGAGCCAGCAATCCACAAACCTTTTGTGAAAGGAGTTCTGACAGAAGCTGGGCAAAGACCAATACTGAAGGAACCGTGAGATGTCTGCTTGAAGGCCTGGGATCCTGGCTTTGAAACCTTCTCCATCTAGTTTTAGTCATATCCACAGAACAGCTCAACCAGAGTTTCAAACAGTTCTAGACACCCTGCGCCATTTACTTCTGAGAGTGTTCTGAGGCATTTAATTCAAACTTACACTTAAGGCTGGGGGTTTAACTCAGCGGTGTAAGCGCTTGCTTGGCAAGTACAAGGTTGTATCAAAAAATAAAAACAAAATTTAAAAAAAAACACAATTTACAGATATGAGAACCACTCTCCCTCTAATTCTTCTCTGGTTACAGAGTAATAAGATGCAGAGCCACTGTTTTTCCTTCTACCTCACGTATCAGGCCAGGCCTGGTGGCACATGCTCATAATCCTAGCACTTGGGCGGCTGAGGCAGAAGAATCACATGAGTTAGGGCTACATCATCATGAGTTTAAAGCCAGTCTGGGCTACAGAGCAAAACCCTGTCTCATCAAAACAATGCATGGGCCAGGAAGGGGAGGGAGGGAAGAGGATTTAAAAAAAAGAACTAAGAAATGTTATGTTGATAGGTTCCTGCCCGAATATAAATTGCTAAATATTATGATGATGCTCTAATATGGCAGAGGGCCAGAAAAATACAACAGCTTATCTTCCCAACGACCACTTCTTCCTCCTCCTTCCTTCAGCCCTGAATACAACTTTCTTCCAAGGCATCACTAACCTCTCCCCAAACTCTGCCTCTGACCAAAGTCCATATAAACCCCACTCCCTTTGTTTCAGGTCAGAGGAGGAGCCTTGTGAGTTGTGCATTCTTCTCCACACCCTTAATAAAGACCTCTTTTCCTTATGCCTCCATATTGTGCCAGAAAACCTAATACATGTATGTGTATGAACTCCCCATGATGAATAATATCATTACTACAAATATGCAATAATAAAGCAATCTTTTAAAAATTATCCAGAGTGAAAATAAATAGATAAATGCATCACCTCCAGGAGTCTAAAGCACATCAAAGCCATGTCCTGTACTGTGGCTGTCCCGGGTGGGACAGCTCAGCTGGTATTTAATCTCCTCGCCCCTTAGAGATAAAAGTGCACCCCAGCATTTTTCGCTTTACCTGAATTTTTGGTAAGACTGGGAAAGATACTCATTAATGATGCTTAGGTGGGCATTATCTCCCAGAAACATCTTGTTGGAGGCTGCGTGCTGGAGCATCTTCGCAATGGAGCCCAGATTGCGGCGCTGGTCTGTGGTCAGCTGGCCTCCTGCTGACAGGTCGATGATGTCAAAGGCATCAGGGGCAACAATGGCTGGGTTCATATATCGGTAATACAGCAAGTTACCAATAATCTGGGAACAGATGAAGCAGAAGGATGGGTAGTAAAAAACATCACCACTGAGTAAGCCACAAATGACTTTCCTAGCAAAGAAAATTCACTTCTGTGAGGAAAAAAATAAATAACACACACACACATGCATGCATGCACATATACTTCCTTTTAAGGCCCTGTTAGATGTTGGGCGGAGGGGAGAAGGAACTAAAAACCATTGCTGGTAATTAAATAGACTAAGAAAGTAAAAATCATAGGCTTAAAGTGTCATTTGAACAATGTAGGGCATCTTTTGTTCACACGTCACTAGAACAAAGCCACATCCACGTGCACTCTAGGTTCTTGCAGGTGGGCCTTCACTTTAAGAAGCTAATGAATGTAGCCAGAGCAAGCCCTTTAGCATGACTGATTAGCGCAGGGCTATCCTTCCAACCCCCTTTCTCTCATGCACAGACTTCAAAGGCCAAGTTCATGCCTCTGAAATGAAATTCACACAACACACTTCCACTGATGAATGCAAGGCCAGTCACAGCATTTCCCCTAGAGTTTAATCCAGAAGAAAATAAAATTAATTCACCTGAACAGAAAGTCTAGAACCGAGGCCTCACTGTAGGAAAGCACAGGACTAGGAGAGAGAAGAAAAAAGCGTTCAGATTAAAAAGAGGAAAAAAAAAAAAAGGAGGAGGAAGTATAGTTGAGTAAGAGTCACCAGCAAAAGCCTCAGCAGAAACCGTGGAGCTTGCTGCTATTCACCGGGCCACCGGCAGAGGGAGCAACTCCAGCGAAAAGATAGGACTCAGATTTAACTCACCACAGTTTAAAAAACCCCATCTTTACTTGTTTGATGTGCATCATGTGCTGTTCACATTGAACAGGAAGTTTCATACTATCTATTGTTTACTATTTCCAGTATCTTTCAAAAGCTTGCAACCCATGAGCTAGGCAGGAACTTAGGCACGGTCACTGACTGATGCTCTATAAACAGGACTAACTGGGGGGCACTTTAGGGCAGGAATCTCTGGTTTTCAGGTTCTTACCTTCAGCAGCTCGTCCTCACCAGCATCTGGGAACTTCTCATGCAAGGAATCCTTCAGCACCTTGGCAATGAAGCGCATCCCGTAACTGCAGGACGACAACACTGGGTGAGAAGGTGGCAGGACTACTGCAGGGCTCCCCCTGGGTCTTAACAGGGCAGTACTCACGGGATTTTGTCCACAGAGCTTATGATGGCAGAGAGGAATTTGTCTGTCACGGCCCTCATGTTCCTGATAGAGTTGTCCAGTCGAGTCTTCACTTCCTCGTGAACCAGAGCCTGCTCAGGGGTCACATCATAGGGCAGCTTGCTGGGAAAGCAGAAATAACCCCAACTATGTTAGACAGATGGCTGGGACAGGGACCAGACCTTCTGTAAATGGAAAGACAACAAGGTCAGACAACTTCGGCTCATGCCCACGGAGCTGCAGGTGCTGGGGCCAGAATCTAAACTCGGGTTGACAGCTGTGAGTGAAGGCCCAAAGTATGTGGCAGATGCTATGACAAACAGCAATAAAAGATAAGCAAAACATGGTTCCTTTTCTCAAATCTCTTACACGGGTAACTGTAAGCCATCGGTGGCAAGTCTTTTAGAGCTTTCAATGATTTTCAATGATTTCAGCTGGCTGTGGCATGCGTTTCACACCTAGGTTCCCACCACTGCTCAACGCACAGAAGCACAGCATTGGGAAGGCTGGAGGGGCAGCCCAACGCTCAAACACTTTCTTCCTTTGCATACACAAGGCCCAGGCTATAAAAAAGTGCCACAAAAACTTGACCAGAAGATATGCAAGACCACAGGGAAGGAAGGAGCTGCTACCCAGACTGAAGAGTACAAGGAAGGCTTCCAAAAGCGAGTGACACCGCAAGTCAGGAGAAAGGTGGAGGAAGAATCTCCTACAAGGCCAGGTCCAGTACAAGAAAGGGAACAGAAGAGGAGAAATGAGAGTACGAGTTACCAGGGACTAGGCTCTGTGCGTACTGCTGAGAAGTCTAGGCTTTCCTAGAAGCCAGGAGAGCCTGAAAGATCAGGAAATGTGCATCTCTATGAAGATCGACCTGGCCTTCAGCCTGAGAAAGGACACAGTGGGGGCCAGGGGAGCCTGCTGGTTATGAGGAGATTCAATGGTCAGCAGCGCTGGTGGCCCTGGGGAGAGCAGTGCGGGAGGACACACACATAGGAGTGTAAGCCATAGGCTGTGAGATCACTCAAGGAACGAAGTCAGAAGAAAGTGCACGAGAGGAGTCACTTCACTAGAACACTGGGCGTAGGCTGCATCAGGAAGGAGAGAAGACACAGGGAGCTCAAAGATAAAATAAAACGTAGGTATCAGATCCTAGTACTTTAAGCGAGGCCAAACAGTAGTAGTGAAACTGGGCACTGAGCCACAGGCCCATAAATCTCAGCTCTGAGGGACGCTGAAGCAGAAGGACTGCAAGTTAAAATCTTGCCTGTGCAAACTGATGAGATCGTCTCAAAATAATAAAAAGGGTTACAGATATAGCTCACACTCAGATTTACAGAGTACTGAGACCCAAAGTAGATGCTGAATTACTCCAAACAGGGGACAAGCCTTTCCCTGTGATATAGTGGCAAGTCCTTGGGAGGCAGAATAATGCAAAGCAGGGTTATTCAGAGTGTGGCCTAAAGCCGGTCTACAAACCAGAAGGATGGCCCCAGAATGTAAACCAATAAACCACTTTCTTTGCTGACAGTCCTACTATGAAAACATCATCAGCTGAAATGAACAGTGTCCTTAGGGACAGATACACTCATTTTTCCGTTACTGGTGTGCAAACCACACTTTGAATAGCAATGGTGCGGAAACGTACTCCTAAACTCCAGAATGCCACACGTGATCTGACCCTACTCTACAAGAAAAACCCACCAGACATCAAGCTGCTCGCAGTGCCAACCCTCCCCTCACCAGGTCTTCACCCACACGGAATAAAACCAGAAGCATTTTGGTTCTCTGAGCATTATCTTCTCAATGTTACCTGTGTTGCACTGACTTGCTTATGCTTTGCGTACATTAATGAATGGTGGTTAACCTACAAGCCCTAGCACAGGAGCTCTGATAACACACAGATTCCTGAGACTAATCTCAATATTACAGGGCAACTCCCCTCACACTACCACATTTTCTCTTTCCCCTAATGAAACACACAATCTCAGCCTCACTTGCAGGTCTGAGACTGTCACCCTCAGGCCATGAGACACGGACACTCAGCACCCAGACCAGGGCCAGACCGGCCCCATCCTGGTGTTTGGACCTCAGCCATGGAAAGCTGACCTTGACTGACAGCTTTCCCTAGCCCCCCATCTACCCCAGCTGCCTCTTGCTCTCTGCTATAGTATTCCACATAAAACTTCACATAATTTGCTTTAGTTTGTCAATACTGTTATGTACCCACTTTCTCTTTCTTTTTGGAGACAGGCTATTGCTATGTAGTTCAGGCTGACTTTAAACTCACTATGTAGCCCAGGCTGGCCTCAAACTTTTGGTGGTCTCTCTGGCTCAGCCTCCCAAGTACTTAGGATAACGGTATGTGATACCACACCCACTATCTCTTTGCTGTCTCTCTTACTAAGTTATGCAGAGATGGCAGGGAGCATCTGTTCTAGTCATTACTGTTTTATTTTATGTCTATCTAACATACACATTTGTTAAGTAAGTGAATTTATTACCAGCATGACAATTTTAAAAAGTTTTCTAAGTAAAAGCTATTTGAGAAATTATTATTTTACAAATCAAGGTAGCTAGCCAGGCATGGTGGCAAACACCAATAATCCCAGCACTCAGGAGGCTGAGGCAGGATTGCTGCTAAATTCGAGGCCAGTTTAGGCTACATAATTGGCTCAAGGCCAGCCTGGACTACACATAGCAACACTCAAAAAAAAAAAAAAAAATCAAGGTAACTGTATTTAATAAATATATAGCATGAAAATAATAATAACAAAGAGTTATGGTTCTCTTACCTGGCCTCTCCTGTTTGAGACTCCATCTGATTAACCCAAGCTTTGTAAATATCCACAGGGTCTGTTTTGATGTTGAGGGATTTGTCATCCATAATCTCCTTCACAACAGGCGCCAGGATCTGTCTCAGGGCATTCTGGCCCCGGGCACCTCGGTTGAAACTTACGACCATCTTAATGACTGTTGGATTTCCTGTCACAATCTCTTGAATTTGATCTACCTTTGACCTATAAAACAGCAGATGCAAATTCAATTTACATGCATCTCAGAATCTATCAACTTAAAACTCTTCCGACTTAAAAGATCTTGTCTCCTGGAAATACAGACTTTCTCTGGAAATAGCTCCCAACACTCCCAGGGCCATTCTGCAGCTGCCCACACCATCATGGGAGTCCTGATTAGGTCCTCTCCGTGAGAGGAACCTCCATGTTTGGATCAGATTTCTTGAAATTGTATTTTTGCAGAAAATACAATTAATTAATTACAATTAATTAACTAAAATTAATTTAGCAGACCTTGTATCCCTTCTTCCCCATAGCAGCAATACTTCATTTTGAAATTTTAAAAGTGGAGGTTTCTTTACACTATTTCTCAAAAATTAACTGAGATCAAGAAAAGACATGGAACCAGGTGATAGCACAGACCTGTAATCTTAGCACTCTGGGAGGCTGAAGCAGAAAGACTGCAAGTTCAAGCCCAGCCTAGGTAACTTAGTAAGACCCTAGCCTCAAAGTAAAAAATGGGGGAAAAAAAGTGGGGATATAATTCAGTGTGAAGACCTTAAGTTTAATCCCCAGTACCTAGTATTGCTTTAAAAAAAAAAATCAAATAAAGGTTCAGGAGGGTCTGAAATCGGAAACTGTAAAGATCTATGGTGGCAGGAAGGTCCTGATCTGCAGCAGCCCATTCATACTTGATCTCCTCTTGCAGCGCGGTCTTAAAGAGCCGCAGCAGCAGGTACTCCTCACGCTGGTTGGAGGCATAGTTGTAGAGTGTGAAAATTACAGAGTCCATGAATTTGGTAGACTTGTTCTGGGGCATCTGAAAAATCAGCTTGGCCAGATAGGTGGGGTTGGTCTGAAATAAAACCAAGAGATAAGTGATTTGTAGGTAATAAAAGGCTGGCAAAAAATATTCAAGGTTTTTAAACTGGAAAGATTCAAACATTAGAAGAACATAAGAAAGCCCTCAGTGCAAATCAAAAATACTTCCAAAGAGACTCGTATAAAGTTTCCTCGTGAAGAAACAAACTGACTACATTTTATGACACCAAGTCCAGGAGGCACTTACCTGCAACAGGTAAAACAGGTGCTGGTACGCTTCCAACTTCTCTCTCTTCTCCTTGCTCAAGGCCTTGAGACCACCCTTTTGCTTGTTGATCATCATCATGTCAGACAGCTGTTCCTTATTTTTCTTGGTAAGTTTTTTGCTGTGAGAAACCACATCCTATAAAAAACAAGATAACACAAGGATCCAAAGATGTGTAAGGAGGAAACTGGGTGCCGGAAGGGCCATTTAGCACATGCATGAAATCTGCTGCACTGGCAGTCCCGAAGTCAACAATGCCAGGCACTAACACAGCCAGTGCCACCCTGTTTTCTGTAATTAATCAGCATCTCTACCTCCACCTTCCTATAACCACTCAGAGCCATGGGTTTCTCCACGTGGGTTCAGGTGAAATCCATGGATGAGGAAGCAGACTCTGAGGAATCTATCTTTACAGCTCATGCCAGGTGCAGCGGCAAAGGTCTGCAGTCCTGTCTGCTTGGGAGACTGAAGCAGGTTAATCACCTGAACCCAGGAGCTTGAGGCCAGAGTAGGTACACAGTGAGGTCCCAAATTAAAAAAGAAAAAGGTCAACCAGGCATAGTGGCACACACCTGTAATCCCAGCAATTGGGTGGGCTGAGGCAGCATTGTTATGCGTTTGAGGCCAGGTTGGGCTACAAAGCAAGTTCAAGGCCACCCTGAACTGCATAGTGAGACTTTGTCTCAAAAAAAAAAAAAAAAAACCCAAATGAAAAAAAAGTATTAAATAAAATAAAAGATTCATACACTTAGACCTTAACCACACATTACACATTTACTGGTTGAATAATTTATATTCGAGGTGGAATCAAGGACCTTCAAATCAAGCTACATCCTCAGCTTTTTTGTTCTGTTTCCCCAGCTGTTTTTTAATGTATTATCTTGAGACAGGGTTTTGCTAAATTAAAGCATCTAGACTGGGCTTAGATTTATAATCTTCCTGCCTCAGCCTTCCAGAATGCTGGGATTATAGGTATGCACAAGCACACCTGGCCTGTACTGTTCTCTGTAACGAAAACTTGGAAAACAACCTAAATATCAAATAGTAGGGAAAGAAAATGAGGTAAGTCATAGTATCATATTTTTAAATGAAGTATTATGCTGTCATTAAAGCTTCTTATCGCATGAAGAGTCTTCTAATATTCAGTAAAAAAAACTACAAAATGTAGGATGGTAGAATTAGGGCAAGTTTATCTTCTTTTCTAAAACTGCCTAATAAACAATTTTTTTCTTTTCTTTCTTTTTTTTTGGTACCGGGGATTGAATTGACGACCTTGTGCTTGCCAGGCAGGTACTTATGCTGCTGAGCTAAATCCCCAGCCCAACAGTTTCATTTCTTATAAAACTTAAAAAATCATGGCATTGGCTGAAAATCAGCCTCAACCCTTTGCAGAGTCAGGAGGGGAGAGAGAGGAAGAAAGGGAGAAGAAAGAAAGGAGAGGAGGGGAACAGGAACCCATAAAGCAGGACAGAGTGCACCACAACCTCTGGGTAGGCCGCACCTGCAGTGTGATTTTGTTCTTCACCAGCAGCCCGATTTTGATATCCATGAGGTTGAGGTCATTCTCCAGCTGCTGGTTGGAGCGAATAAGGGTGATGACCTCTTCCCGCATCTTCATGAGGTCAAGCTCCTCCTGGAAGTCCTGGTCACTCTGGTCCAGCAGGTGGACAAACTTTCGGACCACAAGCATAGGTGGATCCTCAGCATTGACTGACAGAAAAAAAGAGTATGGCTCAGACAAGCAATAGAACCAGCAGAACAATGTCCCAAGAAGTGTCTACATCATCTTGAAAAAGCAGTTCGCATCACACACACACACACGAGACTTGCTTTTGAGATGTGTGTGACACCAGGGAGTGCAGTACTCTGCCCCTACCGCCGAATGTTATTGCTATGTTATGACAAAGGCTAGGAGGGCAGGGGACATGAAACCAAGCCACACATGAGTTAGTGACACGTGGCACCCTATCCCCAAGCTTGTCTCAGGACACCTGGGATCCAAGCAGGGTGCCCAAGCACTGTCTACTTCACCACTACTGAACCAGTTACTCACTGAGAGTCTTGTAGTCGTCACGAGCCTTGTTTGCCCGAATAAAGGCCTGGATTTTGATAATGTCATTTATCTAAGGAACAAAGAGTGAGATACTCCTTTGCCCATTTGTCCATCCATTGTACAACAGACCCAATCCTATGGGCCCACGCTCCCAGCAGTACTCACATGGTCTCGGAAATACTGCAGGCGAGCTCTATAGCGTTTCCTAGCTTGATGCATCCTTGCCAAGGACTGAATCTGTGGAAAAGGGCCCTGGAACTTAGAAGAGTCTTTTATATCACCCATCATATGATACCCGCATGGAGAAACCCTGCTTGGACACTGTACCTTCACAACTTCGTCTTTATGGGCGCGCAAGTAAGCTAACCGGTCTTGATACGCCTTCTTCTGCTTGTATCCTCTCCACTGTGACTGAAGTCATCAAACATTACAGATGATGTGTTATTCACCAAGGATCAGAGGAAGGTAAAAATCCCATCTTGATGTATAACTGAGTAAAATCTCAGTGAGCTTTAGAAAGGACCCTGTTGGCAGCGCTGGCAGAATGAGGCATGGGCCGTACCTCCTCCAGAACACAATGGCTTGATTCCACTCCCAACATCTGCACAGCATGCACCTCCTTAGGTGCAGCACGCAGCTTCCCTCGGTGGCTCCTCACAGGTCAGGTGAGGAGGTTAACTACAAGTGTCCCACTTTACACCGAGGAAGCAGACTGAGTCACCACTGCTGGAAGCAGTGCAGCCAGAATTCCTAACTCAGATCTCTCTGTGACACTGGGCTGCCTGTCACAGAAGCAAATTCACGGCTGCTTCTCTTGAGGTTCCAATCTTATCCAAAGGCACAGCATTAGGAGACAAGAGGTGTACAAGAACTGTTACTGGACCAACATTAAGTGCCAGTAAGTACACTGATTATAATGACTGCAAAGAGAAGGTGTTTGTCCAAAGAGATGAGAAGGGTCAGGAGCTAAGGCACACACAGATCTTATCTTGAGCGTTGACGGTTTATTAGCCCTACTCTAGACACCCGCCTGCTGTGTGGCAAATACCTGAATGCAGGTGATGGCAGGGATCTGTTTCTTCAGGAAATTCATCCGGGAGCGGAATTCTTGCCGAACCAGGTATCCACGGCAGCAAGCCTGCAGCCTGGTGATCAAGCCTTCATTGGCCAACCAAAGCTGTTCTCGGTTATACGCTGCTGTTACACCAGAGATGGAACTCTAAAAAAGGCATGTGGGCACATTCAAAGAAATTCATAGGTGAGAATGGAACTATAATTTAACTCAGTATTGATCACCAAGAGCACACAAACCGACCCCTACTGCTTCCTCAATGTGTACAGACTGTCAGCTATATTTTCCAGGGCCTCCTTTATTCATACTCTAGCCAGGCACAAAGCTACAGAGCTCGAGTCACTGCTGGCAAGAAAACAGAGCAAAAGGTACCACCCCAGGGTAGGCACCAAGCACTAGGCAGGCCCTCAAATGGCAGGGTGTAAGACCCACCCCCATCCTTCACACACTGCAGATGGTCTTGAAAAGCAGCCTACAGGGTCTGGACTGTTGTTGCAGGTAATGGATTCAAGCAGATTTACAAACAAACAAACAAACAAACAAACAAACCAGAAAACACCCCAGATGTAGTTTTAGAAACTAAAACTATTGTTGACAGAATAGAGTGGCTGACAGACTGGAGAGAAGACAGACTTAAAGATGTATATGATGCTGACATGGCTACTGTGAGCCAAAGGCAAAGACCTGAGTGGAGCAAGAGTGGCAGAGAGACAGGGCTGGGAAGAGCATCTGGCTGCGGGGCCTACAGCTGCATGCTGCACTCAGGGTGGTGGGGGAAGACAGCCTGCAGGTGAGCAGAGTTCGACAGGGATTTGGGAAAAGAGACCGGGCAGCATGCCTTCTGCTTTTCTTCCTGTGCTCCCTACACTTCCTGCTAGGGTTGCTCACTGGACAGAGCTCCAAGATAACGATGTGCACAGCAAGGGGACCTTGAGAATGGAAGCCACATGTTAAGGATGAAAGAGCACAATGGCAATAAGATCCTGGGACACCACACCTTCTCTGGACTGGCTCACTCTAGAATTAATTTTCCGTGATAGGGAAAACCAAAATGCGCCAGCATCAAAAACCTTATCTGTTATTTCAGCCTGCTTTTTTCTGTCCACTTATTTTCAAGCTGTGTTCTGGCCACTGACGCTGCAGATGGAAGGGCACATGACGGAGGAGTCCAGACTTGCAAGTCACAAACAAAAGGGAGGGACAGAACAAAAAGAGTATGCAAAGGAGAGAAAAGAGAATCCTGCTGCAATCCAGGAAGAGGCAGAAGGTACAAAAAGCGATTAAGAAGGGACAGTAGGAGAGAACCTGAGAGAACTGCACTGGAGAAGCCTAAGAATTGGGGGTTGATGGCAAATACCTCACAGAGAGGTCAAATAAGATTATACACACTAAATGAATCTGGCAATTAAAAGGTTACTGCTCAATTCTAAAATAAGAGTTTTACTGAAGTAAAAGCTAGACAGGAAGCCAAACTGCTATGAGAGTGTTAAAAAAAAAAAAACGAATCAAGGAAGGGAACTAGCACGAACCAAGAGCAGGAATGTGGGTGAGGCCAAAACACAGGTAATTGTCTGGGCTTTACATTTGTCTTGTCTTCAAGATAAAGGAGGCATGATTATGTGGGTGGCTACTTAAACAGACCTCCAATTAGTCACCTGCAACTTCTCAGAAAAGTAGCTTCGGCACCACCTGGACCTGCAGCTTCAGAGCTCTGGGTTGACTCAAGTATATGTGAAACTCACACAAGGAGTGATCTAAGGGATAGAGAGTAACTGAAACTGAGAAGAGCCAGCACATGAGGCTGGCATCAAGCCAAACGAGGAACAATGAACTTTGGGAAGGAGAGATTTTTCTTGTAAGAATTAAGTAGGGATCCAAAGGAAATTTCTAGGTGCAGAGGTGGGGAGAGTGCAAGGAGTCCTACTCGCGTCACTGTGGGCTGGGGGTAGGAGGTGGTTAGCACCACTGCCCTGCTGTCCATATGCAAAACAGAAGAGCAATGTGCTTCCATGGAGCTAGTGAGTCTCAAAGGTGTCCCTCTAAGAGGTGCCTGGTTCCACAGCATGATGCAGGCTGGGTCTCTCCCTTCTGCTGCATCCACCACACAGTGCGCTGTCACGGTTCTTTAGAGTCTGTGCGTCCCTGATGCCCCTGCCCACCTGTTCCTTCTATCCCACAGCCCTTTCTCTCTTTCTTGCCAGCTAAAACACACACTGCCTGTGCCACCTTTCTCCAGACCAGATTCCATTCACCCTCACCACATCTGTTACACTATAACTAGCACCCGCTCCTCTGTGCACTGCTGATGTACTGAGCTCTCTATCTGCTGTTTCCATAACCCTCTGAACTGAAAGGCAGAGCCTCTCCTATGCCTTCGTTTATAAGCATATAACTCCTCTCACTTAACTCTGCAATCCAGATGCCTTACTAACCGAGGCCTTATTGCACCCAAACCACTAAAACATTACTCTGAAATGGTTCGCTACAAAGCCTAGATTTTATTTTAGTGTGGGGTTTCTGCCCATGTGCCCTGCTCCTCTTTAGCATTAACTCTAAAACACTTTATCTCAGGTCCTTTTTACGTGAAGAAAAGTGACTTACAGGGGCTGGGGATTTAGCTCAGTAGCATAAGCACCTGCCTTGCAAGCAGCCAGTCGTGAGTTCGATCCCCAGTACCGGAAAAAAGAAAAAAAAAAAAGAAAAGTGACTTACCTGAATCTCTTCCCGAGAAAGCTGCATAGAATTCTGTACAAAGTCTGGGGGTTCATCCCATCCTCCTTCTTGCGTCTCCAGATTGTGGTAATAATAATATCCACCTTTCACCCAGTGTTTCACCCACTTGCTGTTATTATCACCTGACAAAAAATAACACAAAGAGGGGCTGGGGATTTAGCTCAGTGGCATAAGCACCTGCCTTGTAAGCAGGCAGTTGTGAGTTCGATCCCCGGTACCGATAAAAAGGAAAAAGACAAAAAAAAAAAAAAAAAAAAAAAAAAAACAAAGATAAAAGAAACCTGGAGGGACACACCCACATTTATAATATTGTAAGATACTCTAGGCAGAGTTAATTATCTAAATGAATAGCATTTCCCAAACCTGTTCCTTGGATCTTTGAGAGTAAGTTTCCAATAAATTATGGGTACAGAATGTCTAAATTACCTCACTCATATCAACAGCATAAAAATACAACACTAATGAAGTTCAATTACAGAGATAACCATGACTGGCTTTGTTCTTTCCAAAGTCTATTGTTTGTCAGCATGCCAGAAAACTACTGTAATAAAGATACACAACCAAGGGTCAGGGGTTTACTTCAGTGGTACAGTGCCTGCCTGTCAAGCATGAGGTCCTGTGTTTGATGCCCAGTCCCCCCCACCAAAAAAAAAGATTTGCAACTATTCAGCATCTCCAACTAAGAAGAAAAAAGGCCATGAACTTATCTCCTTTTTCCAGATAAACTACTTTGACTAACTATAGCCTTAGATAATGAGTGCTCTAGCACCCGATATAGGATAACAGTCAAGTGTTGTAATCCTTTCCACAATCTCAAAGTTGCCCTCAACAGCACAGCTGTCCACCAGGGAGTGAGGATTTGAAAAAACTGGGATAATGTGAGCCTGAGTGATGCATCTGTCCACAGAAACAGCTTTCCCTACAGCTTGTCCCTTTCCACTACATCTGTCCCCTCACATACTCAAGGGCTCAGCTTCAGGACACAAACTCACAGCTATTTTCCAACAACTCACCTGCTTCCGTTTTTTTCTTCTTAGCTTCAGCAAGGTCACTCTGGTAAGTTTCACCGCATTCAGGGATGACTCCATACAAGCCCACATCAGGAGAACGAAGGGCACTCAAGGTTTTACCAACATCACCACTTTCAACTGCCTCATTAATGGCAAAGATTCCTAGAGCAACTATCCCAGAAAACAAATGTTCAAAGAACAGATTGTAAAGTGCCTAAATTCACACATTAGTTTGCCTAACTCTAGTTACTACCCAAGCTGAACACTGAGACACAGGGCACTTCATCATCCCCACCCTCCACCAAAACAGAGATAAAACACCCGATACATACACCTCTGGGCTTCCTGGGTGTCTTTGTTGGACTGCCAGATTCCACCTTGGATTTCATCCAACCATAACACAGCTGACTCATCCTGGGTTTCCTATATATCATCAAAAGCGAAGTATTAAAGTAGTGAAATCAGGTACACACGGTGCGTGCATGTGCTGAAGGGATCAGCTATAGAGAAGTAGCTGTGAACGTACGAGACATGTGGCCTAACTGAATGGAACAAACTGGGTGCCAAAAAACCAGTGAAGGCACGGTGCTCTCTCTGTCACAGTGGTCTGCTCTCACTCCGCAGGGTGTATTCCTTTTCCTACTTTCAGTGGCCCTGAACTGGCTCTGCAGAGCATGTTTCTTTCCTTCTTACACTTTTTTTTTTATTTTAAAGAGAGTAAAACCAAGCAAAATAAAACAGGATAGTCAATCAAAACAAAACAGTGTAAGTGATACAGGATTTCAAAACAAGACAATTCGAAATCAACAATGGCTACCAGAATGCCTCTTGTTGTCTTCTCTTTTCATACTTTTAATAAATCTAAAACCGTGTTACTTTAAAAAAAACTAGTAAGGGTTGTAAGAGAAATGGCTCAGATATAAGCAACGGACACATGAAGATGCGTTTAAGTGGTTCAGAAAGTTAAGAGCAGCAAGGAGGACAAGAGGAGCAGATGAGCCAAGAGGGGACAGACCCAGGGGTTTCTATATCATGGGTAAGAGCATGCAATACTGGATCCAGAATGTCTCCTTTGCCTCCTGTATTTGGAGGACATTGATATTCTCTAAGACTACTCATGTTTTAAAGACTGCTATATCTCTAAACAGAAACTTTTAGTGATCACATTTATAGTTAAGAGTCACAACAGGCAATGTAAACATATCACCAGATTACAGTACAAAACAGACATTAAATCAGTTGCTGGGAACTTAAGAAAACATATTTTCACACAGATACAATATAACAAATGGTGACTAGTTTCCTCAGGATGGCCAACAAATGCCTCACTAAACCAAAGTTCTACTGTGTTGACAGTTAGGGACAGAGGTAATGTGCAAGTGGCTTCCTTCCTTCTTCTTCAATGTAGTTTAAGGTAAGTAGCTTATTGATGATCATTACTCTGAAAAATACTGGATTACCAAAAATGCCTTGCTTAGTATTTTCCAGTTTTTAAGAATCTGGCTATTGCCTCTGATCCAGAAAAGCACTTTAGCCTTAGGAAGTCACTACTGTTATCAGTCACTACTGCTCCTGAGTGGATGGCTCAAAAAGTACTCCCCACCTACTACTCTGCGAGGAATTAAGAATGGGAAGCCATGGCAAGGATACCCAAGCAGATTTCAATGGTCGGGCTGAGGTCATGTAAACCACCTGAGTGAATGAGGATCCTCTGTGTGTTATAATGTCTCTTGAGTCTTTAGCAAAGCAGCAAGTCAGCAGACTAATGTGGCAGCCTTCTGGAGGAAAAGACAAGCAGCTCTGGTGTTGAAGTGGCCAGGCTGTAGAGTTATGTTTATGGTGATCCTAGAAGACCTAACACAATTAACAAGCTCCTGCAGTTGACTGAGGTACACAGCAGCTCCCAAAGCCATTGAGATTGCTTAATGGGAATATAATTTGCCAAGATACCAAAGAGGCAGAGAAAAGAATCTGGTCAATGACTATGATTGTATGGCTAGATGAGGCACTGTCTAGGCTTCAGGGCAAAGTGCAAAGTTTCAGTGCCCAGCAGCTGAAGCCACAAAACCTTAGGAGAGGCTTGACTTTCCTCTTGTCTTGCTAGAGAGAATGACATGTTTCACTTGGCAGAGAAAGTAGCCACAGTTCTTGCAGTTTATAAACAATGTTGTCTGTTTGCCTGTTTTTGGTACCAGGGATTGAACTCATAACCTCATACTTGCCAGCCAGGTGCTTATGCTGCTGAGCTAAATCCCTAGCCATTTGTTTATTTTTTGGAAACAAGGTCCCACTAAGTAGTGCAGGCTGGCCTTGAACTCACATATGTAGCCCAGTGCTCCTAATGATTCTCCTGTCTCAGCCTCCCAGTGCAAGGATTACAGTCATGCATCACCATGTCCAGCTATTCAGTGTGTTGTAAACAAATGAAAGATAAAAAACAGAAAGCAATGATTTCTCTTTTTTCCTGACACAAGGTCTTGCTATGTAGTTCAGGCTACCTTGCACTCACTGTGTAGCTCAGGCCGGCCTCAAGCTTCGGGCAGTTCTCCTACTTCAGCCTCCTAAATGCTGGTGCACTCCCACCCCGGCCAGTGATTATTCTTGAATGTGGAATTTCAGATAGATGGGCAGACAGACAGAAACAGACCAACCATTTAACAAAATCACAGTAGCTGCTGACCTGTCCTGACTTTAAAAAGCTCAGTCTTAAGGGTGAAAAAAAAAAAAAAAGACTAAGATGACAATGGAGGAGAACAGGAGGTAGAAGAAACAGCTATAGAACCTAGCACTAGCCACTTTTTTGTATTGAAAATAGAAAATGCCCACACACAATGACTACACTAAAGTTTCCTAAAGTTCTAATAGTAAGTACGGAAATATGAAACTATATTGCAATGGTTTCCAATGATGAAAACTACAAGGAGTCAGCTACAAGCCTGTGACAATATAAACTGTGAGGTTGCATAAGTAAGAAGGCCAAAGGTCCCATCTCCAAAACAAGCACCCTAAAACTCCTAGCATCATAAAAACAAAAACATTTCCACAAATCAAGCCATGTTTGGTTCACTTTTAGGCTGATCCCATATCAACTGTTCTTAAGAATCTGGTGTAAACAAAGCAAAGTGGTTTAGCACAACCTCCCTTGCAGTGAGAGAAGAACAGAGCTTCTGAATAACTCTGGCTATTTAGAATTCTGACTTCCCTGCTCCATGCAGACTAGAAGGATTAAAGCAAATTTTCTGTACATACTCCTTCAAAAACAAGCAACAGGGGCTGGTGATTTAGCTTTTGTGGCGTAAGCATCTTCCCTGACAAGTGCAAGGTCTTGAGTTCGATCCCTGGTACCAAGAAATTAAATAAATACATATACACATACATACACACAAGCAACAAAGCTCTAGTATAAAAGGCAGGAAAAGGAGAACAGCGTCTCTGGTGTGCCAGGTGAATACAATATAGACTACCTCTCACTAGCATAAAGAAGGAAAAGGACAACACACACCACCTCAATCCAGTGTAAGGAAACAACAGACTGAGTGTTCCAAATGGATCAATGGAGGTGCCAAAACTCAGTACTGCCCTAGTAAGATTTTTTCTAAAGAGATTCTCCAAAATTAATCACTAAGCAAAGTATTAATAATGTTGTACCATATATTAAACAGAATATGGGATAAAACAGATTTCACGTGAAAATGCTACATAAAATATGCATCATTAATGCCAGATGCAGTGGCACATGCCTGTAATCCCAAGTATTCTGGAGACTAGGGCAGGACAATTGAAAGTTCAAGGCCAGCCTGGACAATTCAGCAAGACCCTGCCTCAAAATAAAAATTAATAAATGTGTGAGTATATTAAAGCATAACACTATCAGTGCTGACACAGTGATGCATTTCAGAAGAGGTAAAGGTCTGAAATAATTAATGGAAAGTAGTGAGCAATGATTGGAAGTGAACAGTCAAGAGAGACACAAAACACAGAAAAGGAATAGAGAAGGCATACAAAAATGGCCTTTCCTCCCTCTCTTCCTCTTTTCCTTCCTTTTCTCCTTTCTTCTTCATATTGGAGATTGAACCCAGCTTGCACTATGCTAAGCTACATCCCCAGCCTCTTTTAGTCTGAGACACAGGTTTGCTAAGTTGCCCAGGTGTGATTCAAAATTGTGATCCTTTAGTTTCACCCCTCTAAGGTGTGGTCACAGTGCCCAGCTGAAAAGTGGCTATTCTGTATGTATTTTTGGAAAGCATACTATCCCCAACCCAGGACAATTCTTACCCCTTAAAGTCTCTCCTTTATTATGTGGCATGGTTTACACAACCAAGAGCTCATCCAGTACACACAGTCTTTTTCCCCAAGGCATTTGTCACTATAGTAAGACTATAGGAAACCTTAAAGAATGAGATGTTCAGCAGAGATTTGAGGACCAGACACAAGAAAGTAGGTTTGTTTATCAAAAAAAAAAAAGAAAGAAATCAACCCTGAGAAAACCCAAGATTGGACTTGTAGACAACAATTTTAAATGTCTTCAAAGACCCAAAAGAAATTATGACTAAAGAACTAAAATATGGGGCTGGGGATTTAGCTTAGTGGCATAAGCGCCTGCCTTGCAAGCAGGCAGTCATGAGTTCGATCCCTGGTACCGATAAAAAAAAAAAAAAGAAACACTAAAATATGAGAATCATGTCTCATGAGAGAGAATATTAATAGACAAAATATTTTTTAAAAATTACACCAAAAATGTTAAAAGTATAACAACTGAAATAAATTTACTTTAGGGACTCAACAAGTTTGAGCAAGCAAAAGAAAGAATTTGCAAACTTGAAAACAGGTCTATTGAAATGATCTATTCTGAGAGTCACCAAGAAAAAAGAATATGGAAAAATGGACCACGCCTGAGACCTGTGGACACCACTGATTCTGCTAATGTGCATCTCATCAGATTCCTTGAAGGAAAGGAGAAAGAAGATGCAAAGAATACCTCAAGACAATCTGAGGAGATATATAATATGTACAAAAACAAAACCCAAAGCTATATGGATTCACTGGTGAAAGCTACCAAATATTTAAAGAATAATTAATCACCACTTTACAAATTCTTCCAACACACAGAAAGAACACTTTCAACTTATTCTGTAAGGCCTGAGTGACCCTAATATCAATACTGATTACAGAGATACAAGAAAACTACAGACGGGGCTGGGGATTTAGCTCAGTGGCATAAGCGCCTGCCTTGCATGCAGGCAGTCGTGAGTTCGATCCCTGGTACTGAAAAAAAAAGACCAAAAAAAAAGAAAAGAAAGGAAAACTATAGACCAAGTTTAAGTTAAAATCTTTTTTGCTTGTTAAACTTGGAACTCAGTAATGATTATTTTAAAAACTGCTCCAAAAATGGCTCATAGGAACTTGGAAGCAAAACAGATGCCTAAAAAAGACATTTGACTTAAAGTGTGGTTCACTGGGGTTGGCCTGGCAACGCTGACCATATTTTCCTTTTTTTTTTTTTTTTTTTGGTACTGGGAATCGAACTCATGACCTCATGCTTGTCAGGAAGACACTGTGTTGCTGAGCTATATTCCCAGCCCCAAATTTTCCTTTAACTTCTCCAAAAGTTATTTCATAGCGAAAAGAAGTTCTTTGAACTTCATTCATATCCTCTAAAGTTTAACTTTCACGATTCAAACAAAGGCGCAGACAGCCTGAGAGTCTAAGTTAAAGTCATACATGGCACGTACTCAATCTGCTTTCCATTTTGGACATGGCAGCCACCAGCTTGTTCTCCCACATCCCACTACTCCAACACTGGGACATAAGATTCTTTTTGGATTTTCCTGGCAGCAAAAGCAAACCCTACAGTCAACACAGAAATCACTGCATCCTGGCCCCACCCCAAGCATTCTCAACAGTGAAATTAAAATTTAGGGATTTCAGGGGCTGGGGATATAGCTCAGCAGCATAAGTGCCTGCCTTGTAAGCAGGCAATCGTGAGTTTGATCCCCGGTACCAATAAAAAGGAAAAAGACCCCCAAAAAAAAAAAAAAATTTAGGGATTTCTATTTATAAAATGACTTTCAAAGTATTTTTGATCAGCCAAGCATAGTGGCACACAACTTATTTCCAGCACTTGGGAGGCTGAGGCAGGGGGAACTGTGTGGCAAGTTCAAGGCCAGTCTGGACTACATAGGGAGTTCAAGGCCAGCCTGAACTATGTTATATGAGTCTCTGTCTCAAAACAACAACAAAAAAGTATGAGGATGATCAAATTGGGGAAGTTCTCAGCCACCACCCTCCTACTCAAGTGAGTAAAATCCACTCATCCTTTTGTTTCTTTATTTAGCATCTGAATGGGATCCAGGACACATAATAATATAGCTCTTTGGTACAATCAAACACTATACTTAACATGATTAGAACATGTAAATGTCACTTACTCTCATGACAATGGAGTGAAAGAAGATATGACAACATTATAGTATCATCCACAGCTCACCCCTAACCAAAATTCATAGAGTCTGTGGAGATGTCAGTGTACAAAAACTACAATATACAAAACCCTTGGTCTTTTTCTACCCTTGGGGAATCAGAAACTGATCTGATTCACCTCGGAACTTTAAACCAGAGATGGTGGGAAGTATTTGTAATTCCAGTACTCTATGAAGCTGAGGTAGGAGGAGTGCAAGTTCGGGTCCAGCCCAGGAACTTAGCAAGACCCTGTTTCAAAATAATCTTCAATTTCAATGAAGAATTGACCTAAAGAGACATAAAACATCACTACAACTAACAATAAAGAGGGGCCAGGAATTTAGCTCAGTGGCATAAGCGGCTGCCTAGCAAGTGCTAGGTCATGAGCCCAATCCCAGGTATCAAAAAACAAAAAACCCACATGCACATCATGAGCTCTGGAGGGCAGCATCTGTTTCCTGTAATTCAGGGCTCTTAACCTACTAATGCTTAGGCCTCCTCATTCAGGAGGCACTGAAGGGAGGTTCCAGCCCAAATACCACTCACCTGGGCCTTTTCTCTCTTTGCTCTGATCAGTGTGTCCTGGTAATGCTGGGCCACCTCTGCAAGGACACCCTCAAGCTTCGCTGCAGGAATCTGCAGGGCCTGCAGGGTCTTCTGGGCATCACCTTCATCCAGGGCTTCATTGATCAAACCAATGGCCAAAATCCCTAAGTGCAAAAAAGATTTTTCAGCATTTTTTTGGTGTATTTTTTTGAGGTGGGGGGTACTGGGACTCAAATGCAGGGCCTCATGGCTTGCTAGGCAGGCACTGTGCCACTGAGCTACATTCCTGGGCCCTTTTTAGGTTTTCTTGAGACAAGGTTTGCCTATGTATCTATCCCAAGACTGGCTCCAACTTGCAATCCTCCTGCCTCAGCCATCCAAGTGCTGAGATTTCAGCCATACCTCCTTAAGTACAGCTATTTATAAACAAATTAACCCTAATTGGGCTCAGCAGTGCATGCCTGTGGGCCCAGGAACTTGGGAGGCTGAAGTAGTAAGATTTCTTAAAACCAGGAGTTTGAGAACAGCTGGACAATAACAATAAGGCCCTGTCTTAAAAACAAAACAAAACAATGTACAGTTCAAAACCAAACAGAAACTCCCAAACAACTCAGTATGATGGCTATTACAAATCAGCAAGTCTTTTTTCACATAGCCAATAATTCAATCAACCACATGCATGTGATGAGCCCAAATGAAAACTAAATATCCAAAGCTCCTGTGAGCTGCCTTGGTGGCTGATATCCATCAGTGGCAGGAGGGTGACACATCCCAAGGGCATGAAGGTCTGTGTTTGATACTCTCCCAGACTTTGCCTATGGGTCTCTTCTTTTTGACTGATCTTTATTTATATCCTTAAAACTGTGATAGTAAGTCTGGCACTTTTCTGAGTTCTGAAAACTACTGAACCCAAGAAGATACAGGGGACCCCTGAATTTGTGGCAGGGAGTTAAGAAACGTAGCCTAGGAACCCTGAACTTTAATCTGCCTGAAGTGAGAAGACTGAGTACCACCATGTGCAAGCTGACCCAATTTCAGGTTCTTAGGGCCAGAACTACTGGTCAAAGCAGCATTCAAGAATAACAGATCATGTTCAATTCACCTCCAGAAAAACTCACACTTTATTAGGTACCTATCTAATTATAGCAATTGCCTAGCATTTTGAAAACAATACCCAAGCTTAGTTTTTTGAGTTATGTAAGTATTTTCAATATCTCACCCAAAACCCCTTCCAGGAGTGTTATCTAGACCAATCTACTCTCTGACGAGGACACTCATCTGAGAGACAGGACAACTACTCACGCTCATGTTCTTCTTGTACCACCAGGTTCACTTGGTCCACACAAGCCTGGATATCATTCCAGGTAATAAATTCATTATTTTCTGCATGTGCCTGAGCTTTCAGCTTCATCAGTTCATCAAGATACCTGGCCCAGACCCCAACCAAAAGCAAACAAAAAATAACCATCAGGATTGTTTTGCATAATGGAACTCAGAAGAAGAAGAAAGTACCCTAAGAACAAAAATTACTAGGATACCCCAACTGTGTGATACAAGCTATAGGCAAATTCTGGGACTAGGGAGTTCCCTCAAACCAAGTGTGAAAAGTCAAGGAAATCGCTTATTCTCGATAGTCTGTTATACAGTCTAAATCCAGTTAAAACCAGCTCTAGAATTAGGGGCAGCAGTTCAAGATGAGTAAGGCCAGATCTGAGGTTGTTGCTCAGCGGTAGAGCACTTTCTCTGCATGCATGAAGCCATATTCAATGCCCAGACCCACCATAAATAAACAGCCACACAAATTAGTAAATCTAGAAGGAACAACAGACCAACAAGTCATTACTTAGCAATTATGAATGTTGACATGAACAAAAATTAAATATTGGGTCAAAATATGATGTGAATGGTTAATGAGAAAAGGGCATTTTGATGGTACAAAAGGTTAAAACAGAAATGGTGGTTGGGTGTGGTGATGCATGCCTGTAATTCCAGCACTAAAGAGGCTCAGACAGGGGAATCACTGTGAGTTTGAAACCAGCCTGGGCTACAAAGTGAGTTCAAGGCCAGCCTGAACTACATAGTGAGACCCCATCTCAAAAAGACAAATTAAAAAAAAAAATGTTCTGGTGACAAGGCAAAAATAAAATATCTAGTGACGGCATAAACTGTCTCCTTTCAGTCTTAGAATACCTCATGGTAGGAAGACTCATAGTCCTTTTAATAAGAGGTAATATAAAACACTTATCAACCAAGCCAGTGATAATCATTTTTAACAGTAATAATCATGAGGTTTTAGATTTAACTTCCAATTTATAAGGCAAAGAAGGCAACTAGAACTTTTGTAAGAAGGGATATCTTAAAGGAAAGCAGGCGTGCTCATACATAAGACAGGCTTGAGACACAGCACAGACGCCAGGCATTATTCCCCAAGCCCCACCTCTGACAGTTTTCCTCCTCAATGTTGGTCAGGCCTGTAACTGAGCTACTCAGCTGCTTCCACACTGTGTTCATGTCCCCTGACTCCAGTGCCCTGTTGATGAGGGCCACAGATGACAGCATCTCCACAGCAACAGAAAGTTCCGGATGGGTGAGGCTATGCTGTGTGGAAAGGGCAAAAACAGTGAGCAGGCTCTCCAAGGCTAAGGAACTTATTCGTTCATGAGTGCTATGCTTCCAGAAGAACAGTCCACTTAAGCTCGGTAAGATGGGGCTATTATATTTGCTCCCACCCTACTTTGCGCACAGCCAGGGCAGGCTCAGTTAACTCACTTCAGGACTCTGCTGCTGTAGAGTAGCCAGCTCCTTCTGATACAGATCAGCAGCAAATGGATACACCTGGGGCAGCTGGGCTTCAGGATTCATGAGCTCCATAACAGTCTTGTCAGCAATACCCCTCTGGATTGCAGCATTAATTGCTGCCACTGCTGCCAGCCCTGTGTAGAAACAGGAGGTCAGAAACACAGTGTCAGTCATGAAGTTTGAGGTGGACCTTTCATCTCTGAACAGCTGCCTCCCAGCTCCACACAATAATGCATGCCTGTAATCCTAGCTACTTAGGAGGCTAAGACAGGATGACTATAAGTTTGAGGCCAGTCTAGGAATATTTTTTTTGTACTTGGGCTCGAACTCACAGCCTTGCACTTGCCAGGCAGATACTTATGCTCCTGAGCTAAATTCCTAGCTCCAGTCTGGAAAATTTAACGAGGACTTGTCTCAAATAAAATTTTCACACTGACCTCCTTTTTTCCCCCCTCTCTGTGAGACAAGGTCTTACTAACTCCGTTGCCCAGGCTGGGCTCAAACTTGTGATTCTCTTGTCTCAGCATCCAGAGTACTGGGATCATAGGTGTATGCCACCGTGTCTGGCTGTTACAAAAATATAAATAAATAAGTTTTCTAATTGTTTTTTTTTTTTTTTTTAAATTCACATTTTCCTTCTACTCATTTCCTAAGCCAGTACCAGTCTCCGCTTGTCCTGGAGCCCAGTGAATAAAAGCTGAGCTTCTTTAGCTGCCATTCAAGGCTTCCCACAGTCATCTCAGTACTCACGTGATACTCTTCAGCCCAAAACACCTCCCAAAACTTGATTCTTGAATGTTGGAACTAATCAGTTTTTTTCCTTGTTAGAAATGTTTTCACTAACAAGGTGAACTGGTTACCTCAATATTTTTTTTTTTTTTGTCTTTTTCCTTTTTATCGGTACCAGGGATCGAACTCACGACTGCCTGCTTACAAGGCAGGCGCTTATGCCGCTGAGCTAAATCCCCAGCCCCTTGGTTACCTCAATATTATGGCCAGTACAGTCCTAAGGCCCATCTCCTACAGTCTCTTACACTTTGTGGTGTGAGGTCTGCATTTTTGTGACTCCTAAAGCTATTGATGGGGTAGGATGAGTAAACTTGCTTTCTGTGGCAACAAAGATTTTCTTGCCTTGTAAAAAGAATTTTATTCTAACCACAGCCCCTTATGTGCATCTTTTACCATCTACACAACCTTCTGTTGCCGTATCTTTTTCCCTTTATGTCCCACATAATATTCTTCTTTCTCCTTTCACAATGCAAATCTTATCAACTCCAGTAAGTGTCACCTCCTCCAGATACTTCCCTAACCAACCAGGAAGTGCTTATTAGTCAAAAGAAATTGGCACTGATACTAGTTCTCTTTTGAGACAGGGTCTCACTATGTAGTTCAAGCTGCCTGGGACTCAAAATATAGCCCAGCTTGGCCTTGAACTCCTGGCAATCCTCCTGCCTCTGCTTCTCAAGTGCTGGAATTATAGGCTTTCATCACCACACCTGGCTCTAGTCCTCTTCTAAAGTAGAACCCTACTGCCACCAAAGCTACCTGACAGTTTACTATGGCTACAGGTTGGCAGCAGGGAACAAGGGACAACAGATGTTGACCTCAGCCCTTCAAAGAAACAAAGCCAGCTTCCCTTCTTCCTGTGTGTCTCACCAAGAAAACTTACTTCTCTGATACTGCTGGGCAGCACTGTTGGCATCGTCTACTCCGGCCTGCAGCTCCTCTTTTTGCAAGGGTTCAAGCTGACCACTCTGAGAAAAGCAAAGACCAGTTAAGAAAAAAGGACTTGTGCCTCTGCCCAGAGCCTCACAACAGTCACTAGGGGTGGAAATTGGGCAGAGAGCTCTCCTCTAGGCACAGCCAAGGAAGCTGCCCTGCTATAACTAGAAGCCCTGACCAAACCAGGGCCACAAGAGTAACTTTCCAGACATCAGTACATTTTCAAAAATATTATGTCTAAACCACCAAAATGTTCAGAGAATTGCTAGCACATTAATGCTGCTAGCTCTGACTAACATATGCTGGGACCTAGAAACATACATTTGCCCTTATTTAGACAAATTGTGCTTAAAAGAAACTCTCACAAAGTACAATCCCACACAATCCACCCCTGCTGCCAGTAAGTACTTTTCCAATGTGGCCAAAAGTGTTTTACAGTGGAAATTCTTAAAGTAAGAATGTAAAAATAATTCACGTTTCTCTTCAAAGGCTTTTTCTCAGGGAGAGAGATGGGTAACTGAAATGAAGAGGGGTTTAGCTTGGGGGTGAAGGGACCTGTATTATTTATTTAAAAGAGAAGTCACAGCTCTAAAAGCAAAAGCAGCTAAAGATAATGTATGCTTTACCTGAGGCTGTTTTAAAAATTAATTAATAGGACAGAAGAAGATTATGCAGAGTAAGAAAGGCCAGGTCCGTATCTTTAACTAGCAGGGGACTCCAGTGCATGTATACAAAGATGTGAAGGTCCAACCCAGTGTACTGTCACCTGCTGCTTTTGCTGCTTGTCACTCAGGAGCTGCTTGAGGTACCAGTCACCATTCTGTTGCTGCAGCCCTCGGAGACCCAGGGCTGGGGACTGCAGGGCCTTCAACAAGGCCAGCGTGGCTCCCTGAACTAAAGCCAGGTCAACATTTGCTAGTGCAGAAAGTACTGAGGAGAAAAAAGCAAAAGCTTTAAAAAACTGACCTTAGAACAATAGGCCTAGCATACTTTTCCTTCCCCAAAGCAAGCAACCTCAGGTTCAGAAATTTTAATTTAGATAACTTTTTTTTCTTTTTGGTTTTTTGAGATAGGGACTCACTGGGCGGTTCACAGTAGCATACAACTCCTTATGTAGTACAGGCTAGTCTAGAACTTGAGATCCTCCTACCTCTGCCACCTCAGTGCTGGGACTACAAGTGTCTATTTCCATGCTTGGTATAACTAGGAAAATCTTTATCCTACAGTATCTCAGAAGCATAAAATTTTAGGATTAGAGAACTTTAAAATCATCAAGTCTAAGAGTTGTCAACCAGGCTGCTCATCAGATTCCACACAGATTCCTAGGGCATACCCCACATCTACCTAAAAGGTTCCAGAGGTCGACAACTGAGCACCAATTAGGGCACCAGTATGAGTCACTAATCCAAGGCCGGGGATTTAGCTCAGTGGCATAAGCCTGGCAAGCATAAGGCCGTGAGTTCAATTTCTGGTATCAAAAGAAAAGTGTCACAATCCAGACTGATACCATGCCTAAATTCCCTCTAAAATCACAAGCCAGTTGTCCAGATTAAGCTTACAGACTCCTAGACAGAAGGAAGTATCTTCCATGGTAAGTTACTACTACATCTATTACAAAGACTGTTACAAAGACTTTTCTTTAGGCAGTGTTGGAGACAGAACCCATCTGTAAGCCTTCCCTGCCCCCGCCCCTGGACAGTCAAGCACTCTATCACGGAGCCACATCTCAGCCATTTTTATTTCTGAGACAAGGTCTTACTAAGTTGATCAAAATGATCTTGAACTTATGAATCTTGTGCTGCAGCCTCCTAAAGATAGCTGGAATCACAGTTATGCACCATTGTGCCTGGCTCAAAGACTTCTTAAAACTCCTATCTAAGAGTTCAACTGAATACCTCCAACTCCACTTTCTCGTGGCAAGGTCCTCATACACAGCCTGAGTGCTGTCAACCATTTCCTACATACCATCATTTTAAATCCATTTGTTATACAGATGTCCTGGGTGACTCACCCCACACAGAGCGGAAGAAGCAGTGTTCTCCCTTTAATCAGTATTTCTAGTCAATGAACCAGAGTTCATACATTTTCTGTAATATAATATCTGAGAGTGGGAACTCCATAGCAAGAGTCTGTCTTTATTTTTTTAATCAGTACCGGGGATCAAACTCACGACCATGCACTTGCAAGGCAGGTGCTTATGCTGCTGAGCTAAATCCCCAGCCCTAAGATTCTATCTTTAAAAAGTCAACCCATTAGGAAGGTATCTTTATGATTATTTTCAGATGGAGTTGATAAAATCTTTGTAAATGCTGTCTAGTTATAAAGAATATTATTGATTAAAATGAGAAATCAGGACCTTCAAACAAACAATGAGCAATTATTATCTTGACCAAGACACAATCAAGCCTGGCCTAACTTGTAGACATCAAACTTTGTAGTTCCTTTAAAGAGTCTATTTCTATGCTAGAAATTACATAGATTTCAAAAGCAGAATAAGTAATACCTAATGTCCGGAGTCTAGAAAACTGAGAAACAAAGAGCAAGCAATACAAGATAATTCCTGACTAAGTGCAAAGCTGTGTGGCTGACTGCAAATGCTGCTGGCAATTTGAAAGACACACACAGTACTCTGAGCTGGGAATGGCACTGAACAGAGAACTGAACAAGATCTTGATTGATGGGTATGGTTTGGATTAGATGACAGACAGCCATGATGGCACTGTGGTAGGCAGATTACATGATTAACAAAGTGATAATACTACAGTTTACTGAGTACTTAACTAAATACCAAGCAATATCTGTATAATAGCTTTATCACAGGCACCCAGTGTCACACTGCTATTAATAAGAGGACAAGGCCTATAGTAGCTCAGCAATAGAGCCTGTGCTTAGCACATGAAGGTCTCTGGATCAAACCCCTGCACTGAAAGACGATAAGAGATCAAATCCCATGTCAGGACTGCTTCACAGACACAAATCATGAAATAAAGCAAATGAATTTGAGAAAATTAGATAAATTAGGCCCTAAAAAGGTGCATGCATGAAATATTGTGCAGCTAGAAGTGATGGTACATGCCTATAATCCTAGCTACTTGAGAGGGTAAAGCAAGAGGATCAAGCATGAGGCCAGTATGGGTAACTCAGCAAGACCTTTCCTTGAAATGAAAAAGCTTAATACTAGAACACTGACCCAGCATGTGCAAGGCCCTGGGTTCAATCTGACAGGGAGCTAGCTAATGCAGATAATTTGGCAGAGACACGACAAAATCAAAAGACACTTCTCAGAAGTTAATGCCTCAAAAGTATGTAACATATTTTCACAAAAATCAACATAGAGGGCCTGGGGATTTAGCTCAGCGGCATAAGCGCCTGCCTTGCAAGCAGGCAGTCATGAGTTCAATCCCTGGTACTGATAAAAACAAAAAAACAAAAAGACCAAAAAAAAAAAAAAAAAAAAAAAAAATCAACATAGAAACTATAATTTCATTTTTGTTTAAATACTTTGAAGAGCATGCATAAAAATGTTAGTAAAGGGTATTTCTAAACAATAGGGTCTTTATTTTTTGTTCATATATATATTCTGGACAGCTTTAAGAGAAAAAAAATATGTTGCTTTAAAAACTGGAAAATGTGTTGGGCATGGTGCCACATGGCTGTAATTCCAGCTACTTGGCAACCGAAGCAGGAGGATCTCAAGTCCTATAGGCTACTATGAGCAACTCAGTGAGACCCTGTTTAAAAATTAAAAATAAAATTAAAAAGGCTGGTGTTACAGTTTGGTGGTGGATTGCACCTATGTTCAATCTACAGTATCATTAAAAAACAAGGAAAATACATTTTTTTAGAACTTTGTAACATGGTGAAGGAGTGAATCTGTGACCAAAAAGGCCAGCTGGGGAGCTGCAGATGTAGATGCAAGCCCAGGGCCTGCTTGAGGACAAGGACAGTGGCAACAGGCAGAGAGCACTGTAAACCTCAGAGACCCTGAACAAATCCATTAGCACCTAAAATCACTAAATTAAGCCATGTTCTTACTCCAAAGTAGCTCAGCCTTCACATTATTCTACAATGTCCCCTAGGTATGCAGGAGCATACTTACTGTTCACTTTGTTTATATTGCCTTGAATTTCAGCTTGAGTGAGCAGCTCTTCATAAACATCTCTTTCTCTCTCAGAGTTTTCTGTCTGAGAAGTAAACAGTGTAACTAAATTAGCAGCTCAGTCCTCTATGAACACACAGACATACATCCACACTTCTCCCCCACCCCAACACCACTCAATGTGTGTGACTCGGCTTAGAACCTGTAAAGCCCACACAGAACACTTCCTGATTCTCACTAAACACATGAGAAGTAGGCAATGGCGCCTGTTGCTGGAGCTGCAGGCAGAGGCCTGACCACAGCAACCTGCCTGTAGCCAATGTGGCACCTATCCTCAGGGGTGAAATTTCTGCTCTATGATAAGAGAGGGAAAGAATACTCTGAGAACAGAGTTGCCTTCATTTTGTCATCTGGACAGTTTCCAAATAATAGAGACACTGCAATCACTAATTCAAGGGAATAACTTAAAACAAGGGATGAACAAGTTTGGAGTCTAAAATGAGATTCTTAGCTTCTAGCTTTTTTCCAAGTTAGACTCATTAATCTCTCACCTACCTTAAATGACAGTAAAAGAAATACTTCATCCCAGAGAAACTGGGACAGAAAGACCAAGCAAATATTTGGAAACCCTCTTTCAAAAGGACACTGTCAATTTTTATAAGTACAGCACACTAACCAACTGTGCCACTGGAGCTCCAGGGACTGTCAATTTTTAATGGCCACATTCCAAAACATCATTACACAAAATTCAAGAAGAAAACAGAGGTCAAACTAGTCTTAATACCCAAAGACTGTAATTCCATTTGTATGAAAATCCAGAGAAGGTAAAATGTAGTGACAGAAAACAAACTATAGTTGCCTGGAGTTGGGGTCAGGGCAGGGAAGGGAGAAGTTGTCAGGGGGCTCTTTGGGGTGGTGTAAAGCAGGTGACATTACTGTATGTAAATAGTACTTCCGTAAACTGATTTTTAAAGTAGCAGCAACAAATTATGAAAGAATATAATTTAATTAGAAAGAAGAAATATTTCATTTTTACCCTGTTTTTAGCATTTGTCATTTTGTCCTGTTTGGCCTGGTAAAGGATATCCTGGTAAGTGGAAGCCAGGGACTCTTCAAGATTTACAAGCATGGCGTTGGGGTTTTTCAAAGCTGTAAATGTGTCAGCTGGAATTCTATGGTCAATAGCTTCATTAATAGCAATAACAGCAGCATGTACTAAAAACAAAAAAACAAAGCACAGAACAGCAAGATTACTAAACAGTGTACATGACATATATAGAACAATATTGCACCCTCCTATTATAGAGAAAGGCTCCTTTTCAAGGACAGAAAAATAACTGAAGCCAAAGGAACGACAATCTAGATCTTCAAACCTGGTCTCCTCTTTATGATACACAAAGCCTGTCACCCATGCTGAATTTGCAGTTACACAGAGAAACAATCCTAAGAGAACTTTACAAGAAACATTTGCTATGAAAATGTTCACCCTTTACTGCCTATTAAATACCATATGAAGGAAAAACTGCACAGGCACTGAAATGTAGAACCCACTTTTTAAACACTTTCCTAGTAAATCAGTAATTCATTTCCAAGTAACAATAGCACAGAAGACTGTAACAGTGTTTACAATTACAACTATAGATTTAACCTCTCTGGAATTCCTAATGTCCAAGACTACCACCACAGTCACAATTACTAAAAATGGTATCAACAATCCCATTTGAACCCAGAAAATGTCTCTCTCCTTACATGCAGCTTCATCCACAGAGAGTTCATTGGCCAGGATGCCCCCAATCTTGCTGAAGGCAGGCATCTGGATCCCATATTTTTCCAGCTCAATTTTCATGTTGTTGATTTCTTCCTCTACGGGAAAGAATGAAGACACAGTTATGCACCTTTCCATAGCTCGGAGAAATAAACAGATTCCTGAACTTTAAAATAGCATCCAACCTCTTAAAAGTTGTTGCCACAGTTTAATGAATAATGTGTGAAGGCACATAGCACAGTACCTGCTATGTGCAATCACCACTACTATTAGCAGGACCCTGCACACAGCTATAAAGGCACTATGGAGCAGGGATATAGTTCAGTGGCATGGTGCCTACCTGGCATGCATGAAGTCATGAGTTGGGATTCTGGGGTATCAAAAAATAAATAAATGAAATAAAATAAATGGAAGCTTTAAAAGCAGCTCAGAAAGTGCATCAGTTATCTCAACCTTTTCAATGCAAATCACTACTACTATTCAGCAATCCTAATTCTAAGGCAGAAAGCCAAATGATAAACAAAACAATATTCCAAAGGTTGGGTTTGCCCCAAGTGTGATGAATAACTTCCCTAGAAGGAAAACTACCATAGATACACACTAACTGGGCATAATGGCACATGCCATAATCCCAGCACTCAGGAAGCTGAGGTGGGAGGATCTCCCTATGAGTTTGGGGCCAGCCCAGACTACATTGTGACTTCAAGGCTGCCTACAATATACAGCAAGAGCCTGTCTCAAAAAAAAAAAAAAAAAAGAAAGAAAGAAAAGAAAAAAAAATCTTAAAAGCTTTATTACTAATTTTTTTTTTTTTTTTAACCTCCTAGGCAGAATAATCACCAGCGGAAAAACCTGAATCTGTCTTTTCCCTAGCCATATTAAAGCACTGCCCTTTCTTCCCAAACCTCTTCAGGCACCTGACAACAACACATTAGACCTGGATGTGGCTTGTGTGATGCTTTTACGAGAGGCCTGGGACCTGTCAGAGGCAGGACCTGATGGGAGGTCCTCAGATCCCTAGAGACACTGTTGGCAGACAGGATTAAGGGAGGTCCTCAGGACCCCAAGTTCCCAGAGACAGAGAGCTGCTTATAAGAAAACCAAGACTGGCTGCACCCACCGCTGGCTCCTGCCTTGCAATGTGATTTCTTATTCACAGATGTGCTCAAATGACACATCTGTGACATATCTGTGTCAGGATGTCAAATGACAGTTTTTCTCCAGAGGTCAAACCAATGGTGTCAACTTGGACTTTCAGGCCCCAAAACTACGAGCTAAATAAACCTCCTTTCCTTACCAAGTTTAAAAGCACCCTTTTATGCTGTCAGAGTAAAAAAAAAAAAACAGACTTGCACATACAGAAACACCCAGCCAGCCAAAGAAGCTTAAAAAAGTTAAAATTACTAGTCAGACATGGTGGCTCATGCCTATAATCCCAGCACTCAGGAGACTGAGGCAGGAGGATTGTTGCAAGTTTGAAACCAGCCTGAGCTACAAAGTGAGCTCAAGGTCAGCCTGAACTGCATAAAGATCCTGTCTCAACAAACAAGAACAAAAACAAAAGTTAAAATTACTTTTTTTTTTTTTTTCCCCTGAACAGGGCTCTCACTGTGTATTTCAAGCCGTCCTTGAACTCATATCATAGCCCAGGTTGGCCTCAAACTCATGGGGCTCCTCCTGCCTCAGTTTCCCAAGTGCAGGGATTACAGGCATGCACCATCACAACCAGTTTAAAATTACTAAATTGTCCTCCATCACACCTCACTTGCCTTTGACTGCCCTTAATAGGTACTAGCTAGAAGGGAAAGGGAGAGACATATTTTTTTCATCACACAAACATTTAATGTTTTATGCAAATACTACTATGTTTTATGTTGTATGTTAATACTACTCTAAAGAAAACTGAGTTTCTGCAGTTATGCCCATGTCACAAATAAGAGACCAGAGCCTGAATTCTAAGTTTAGTATTTTTGCACCATATTAGGAAAAGCAAGTTATTTATATCCCCTTTATTTTTCTTACCAGAGTATTTCTAAAGCCCTGGTTCTTTAAAATTGCTACTGTCAACTTTCCAAGCTGTTTCCACAAAAATCAAAACATTTCCTTACCTGTGAAGTCAACCTTTCCATACAGGTCTTGAATCTGAGGAGCCAGACCTAGTTTGAACAGGTACAAACTAGAAGACACAATATGCAGAAGAGTTAGGCCACACAGCTGCACTGAGCTGTTGCTCCTAGATTAAAAGGAGAAAATCCGCTAAAGAATAAAAACGTTATGAACAAAGAGACTTCCTACAATAGTCTCTTCTGTGGTTAAAACACTTTACAACTCAGGGTGGGTTTTTAGTTTTATATAACAAAACAATCCTATAAAAATCACAGAATGTAAAGAACGAGCACCAGATGGAAATCAGGAGATGCAAACTTAATCCTTAGTCCTGGAACTAATTAACTGTATAATTAGATGTTAATATAATTACTATTAGTAAGTCTCTTCGCTTTTTTTTGGTACCAGGAATCAAACTTGGGATCTTGTGTTTGCCAGGGAGGCACTGCACCACCGATCTATATCCCTGGTCCTCTTCACTTTTATTTACTCTCTTGTGGTAAGTTGTAGGTAAAAAAATATTTTTCAGACACTCAAAAAATGATTCAGATAGCAATCCTTTCTCTTTCTCTCTTTTTTGAGGGGGGTACTAGAGATTGAACCAATGGCTGCCTTACTAAGCTATATCCCCAACCCTTTATTTTTTATTTTGAGGTGGTCACTAAGTTACCCAGGATGGACTCAAACTTTCTGCCTCTCTCCCCCAAGTGCTGGGATGATAGGCAAATACCACCAGGCCCAGACAGCAAATCCTACTCAAAGTGAATTCGTATTACTGATGTAAAGTTTAATACAGGCAATTCAAGAGTTTTAAAGTGCATATTTTGTACCTTTAGTCTTTACATCAGTAAAGAAAAATACTGACCTCTAATGCCCATGAAACCAGGGACAATAAAAGTTTCATACAAACTAGAGATGGTGGTGCATACTGGTAATCCCAGCACTCTGGAAACTGAGGCAGGAACATTGTAAGTTTGAGCCCAACCTAGGCAATTTAGTGACTTGGCAATACCCTGTCTCAAAATCTAAAAATTTTATAAAGGGCTGAGGATGTAGCTCAGTGCAAAAACTCTAGATTCAAGTACCAATACCCCACAAACAAGTCTCACACACCAATGTCTAACTAGGGCCTACCATATATTATTATTTTACATAAAACCTATATCAAATTGAGTGAATTCTAAAGCTCAAGAAGATCAGAAGCAATAAATTGGAAGACATCAGAGGAGTACATTACAGGGCCAAATCCATTTGCTGGAGGAAAGGTAGCATCTTTAATAAAGTGTTGGAAAAACTTGCTATCCACATGCTAAAGGTTGAATTAGCATCTTTCACCATGCACTAACCTAAAATTAAAATGGATTAAAAATCTAAATGTTAGAACAGAAACAATCTGCTAGAAGACAAAATAGGTAAAACTTTTAAAGATCAAGGTATAGACAAAGAGTTTCTGAACAAAATCCTGGCTACACATGAAATATAAAGAATCAACAAATGGGATCCTATCAAATTCAAAAGCTTCTTTACAGCAAATGAGCCAACCAATCATAAAAAGACAACCTATAGAACGGGGAAAAATTTTTACTAGCTATCCTCAAAGGACTAATAACTACAATATATAAAGAACTCAAAAATTCAGACCTCCCAAATTTAAAGACTCAATTAAAACATAGGGATCTGAAATAGACACTTCTCAGATAAAGAAATAAAGACGATCAATATATTAAAAAGAGTTCCACACCACTGGCCACTCGAGAAATGCAAATTAAAACAACACTGAGATTCTATCTTCAGAAAGAATGGCTGCCATCACGAACTCAACCAATAATAAATGCTGACAAGGCTTCAAAGAGAAAGCAAGTCATCTCCATTGTTGATGGGACTGAAAACTAATTACAACCACTATGGAAATTGGTATGCAGAATATACAAAAAAAACTACAAGTAGAAATTCCATTTGACCCAGCACTTTCCCTTAAAGGTTTCTTCCCACAAGAGTTAAAGACCTCATACCACAGTGATGTATGCATGCCCGTGTTTCTAGCAATGCAATTCCTAATAGCTAATCTTGAAAGCAGCCTATATGTCCATCAATAGATGAACAGATAAAGAAAATGTGGTCATTATACACAATAGTGTACTACTCTGCCATAAAAAAGAATAAATGTGCATCATTTGTAGGAAAATGGGTGCATCTTGAGAGCATAATGTTAAGTGAACTCAGACACACAAGTTTAAATATTACATGGCTTCTCTTATATGAACTTTGCATATATATGCTGAAAGACAAGGGAAAAGAGAAAGGAAAAAAAAGATATTATAATCCAGTAGAGACAATGTACCCATCTTAAATGTTTTAAATGTTCCTTAGCCTATTAATCTGGTTTTCAATCTGTATGTGACAATTACTTTATAAGGGCCAGAAATGGAAACACATGCCTGTAAATCCCACACTCAGGAGGCTGAGGCAGGAGTAGCAGTACAAGTTCAAGGCCAGCCTGAACTGTATAGCAAGACCCTGTCTCAAAAAAGAGAAAAAAAGAAAAAAGATTAACTTTTTGAGGTCTTATAAACAAACCTGATGCTGGAAAAATAAAAAGGGATGAAAGAATGGGGAAAAGAGGGGAGTTGAAACCCATTATGTAGATACAGCAATTCCTACAATGAATGTAATTGTTACATACCGCAAACATGCACTAATGAAAGTAAAAAGGATACTATACACTGACCTGAGCAAGATACTTTAGTACAGTGACATGACATGCAGCATAACAATAAAAAATTTTTTAAAAATCTGAAGCAAATCAAAAAGCTTATAGACTAGTTCAGTTTTTGCAAATAATCTACAATCTTGGTGTCATCGGAATACAATATACATGCATATTGGATTTACTGAATAGATCAGAATGTAATCTATACATAATAAATCCAAACGTACAATTCAAAATAAACACACTAAGTATTCTGAAAACACAACAAGAGTTTATACATTCACAGCCGCTAACAACTTCCTTAGAGAATATAAGTATAAACCATACACATACATACGTATGCTTTTAAGGTAAAACATTCAGGACAGAACTGTATAAAGATACTTCTCAGAAAATTATAAATCTAAGAAAAGGGCCGGGGATGAAACTCAGTGGCATAGCATCTGCCTGGCAAGCACGAGGCCCTGAGTTTGACTCTCGTACAAAACCAAACAACCAAAAAAACCCCTACAAACTAATAAATCTATAAAAACAATTTTTCTTTTTTGGTCTTTTTGAGACAGGGTCTCCCTATGCAGTTCAGGTTCACCTTGGGCTTACTCTGTAGCCCAGGCTGGTCTCAAACTTGCAACAATCCTCCTGCCTCAGCCTCCCAAGTGCTAGGATTAAGGAATGTACCACCATGCCAAGCTCAAAAACAATTTTTTTAAAGCAAAATTGCTAAAAAAAACTTTCTACACATGTAATATGCTCCCTTATACATTTTTCCTTCCAATATGCCCTACGTAAGAGTACTTTTCTCAAGGAATATCTTCTTCTTTTATTCCCATTATGAAACCAAAAAAGTGGCTGCCATATTTTAAGAAAGCTTAAGTGTATCACTTTTTCAGTTCTACAAAGTGTGAATTCCTCTTTGTTTCGATGGTAATAATGGTACACAGGTACCAGCATCAATACAAAAAGTAAAGCAAGGGCACCTTCTCTTATTTGTAGGTAGTTATTAGCTGTTTAACATGATACTGGAGCTGTGAATAGAATTACAATAGCCACTCGAATCCTCTTTCTCTGAATAAAAAGAACTTAGGTTCAAATTTGCAACTCTGAAATCCTAACAGTAAACGTCACTTAATGAACTGGGCTGGTGCTTTCTCAGGCATAAAGCTGTTAGGCACCTGTAACACAGGAGCCTGTGATTGAGCTTAGGCTTGCTGCCCTCTCCTTTTTCCTAAGCCACACCCTGTAGCAATGGGACGCAGGAGACTAGGTTAGCCTATTTGGATTCCATATCCTTGCTGAATGCAGCATACTACAGATGTCACTAAATGAAGTTCAAAGATTATTAATAAAAACTTACACACACAGCTGTTGATCAGCACACAAAATCCAGTATAGGGGGGCTGAGGATTTAGCTCAGCAGCATAAGTGCCTGCCTTGCAAGCAGGCAGTCGTGAGTTCAATTCCTGGTACCGATAAAAACGAAAAAGACAAAAAAAAAAAAAATAATAATAATAATAATCCAGTATAGGTACATAAGTCTCTACATTCTTTGGGCCACACAAGTTCCAATGCAGAATTTCTCAGCTACAAAGAAGGTTCTACAGTATATACAGTATTTTACAAAAGAGCCCCACCACACCTGAGGCAGAATCCCTAACCTAACACTTTTCAGCAGACAAAAATACAAATAATCATACAAAACAGATCAATATTCTAAATAACCACCTATCAGATTTTGCAAATAAATGAGCTCATATTTAAACTCAATTTTCAAAAATAGGGTAAAAAAAAAAAAAGATAAGGTATTATAGGTCCATTTGATCCCAAAATCAATTTTCAGAAGTAGTAAAGCATCAGAGGAAATGAAATTATATGAATACATGCAGATTACTGGAGAACGGCACATTTAACAGTCTGACTGAATACAATGACCAGGATGATGTCAGGCAAGACTTCAAAATGATTGACAACAAGGGAGAAAAGCGACAGCACTTCCCCAACTACAGAAAAAGGACCTGGGAAGTTCCCTGAGTGCTGCTGGGTCTTCTGGATGAAGCAAGCCCTGACAGTCGCCTACCCTTCCCACAACTGTCCAGCCCATCACCCGCCCCTCAGGACCACCACCAGGGAGAGGCAGGACATGCGCTGCTCTGCCCTGGGCAAATTTCCTAGAGAGATTCCACATGCTGAGGAGACAGAAAACAACACTGACTCCCCCAAGCCAGCATTCTGACTCTGTCATCAGAAAGGCCTGGTTTATCTGCCTCTGCTTTTCAGAGAATGGAGGACTTGGGACCCGGCTCCAGGACTAGCAGAGGAATCCTGCTGGCTTTGCTTTGGTACATGCTAATTTCACATAACCAGTGTAGCTGCCACTCAATTTTGCCTTGGCTCAGATACATGGGTCTGAAGCTGCTACATTCTCACCCCGGCGCTCCCCTCGTCCTCAATGACATCCATTCTCTCCTGTGTTTCACGCCAGTTCCAGCTATACCAAGGACTCGGCATGTGCCTTACGAGGGCTGGGGGCTGCTGCAGTAATGCAGCAGGTGCTCTGCATGCACGAGGTCCTGGCACCAATCCCCAGCAGTAACAGACAGAGAAAAGAAACGAGAAACAACAATCTTCTTCTGGATTAACCTTACCCATCCACCAGTCATGTGGTTAACATTTATGAAGTATATACATAAGATGCAACATAAAAAGAGAAGTCTGAGCAAAGAAACAGATTCATGTCCTACTCCCTATCATCTCCTCTTTGCTAGTTTTTTGTTTGGTTTGGTTTGGTTTTGGTACCGGAGATTGAACTCAGGATCTCAGGCTTGCTAAGCAGGCACTGTGCCACTGAACTGTATCTCCAGCCCAGTCATCTTCTCCTTTTGTCCTATGGTCATCAAGTCCATTCACTAAATGCCACATTACTATCCCACACTACTGCAGCATACAGTGAGTATCTACCCCCTTCCTAACCCGCCCTTCCTCTGGCATATCATCTTTTCCTTTCAATTTAGTATCCTGTTGATTTTAAGACCTAAAATTAAGTCATCTTCCAAATTCACCAGAAAATTTTGAAAAAAAAATATTTTGTTTTACTTCCTGTTACCATATTTGTGTTGGTATACAAACTATTTGAAGAGTAGCCAGGCATGATGGTACATATTTATAATCCCAGCAACGGGGAGGCTGAGGCACAATTCAAGGCCAGCCTGGAAAACATAATAAGACTCCGTCTCATAAACCCCAAAACAATGTACAAATGGCTTAATAAGGGCAAAGAAAGCCAGGAGTGGTGCTGCACACCTGTAAACCCAGCACTCGGGAAGCTATGATAGGAGGATCGTCACGAGTTCGAGGCCAGCCTGGGCTACATAATGAGTTCAAGGGCAGCCTAGATTACATAATAGGACCCTGTCTTAAAAACAAAAAGTACAAGCACAACAACAAAAATAGACAACTACATAAAAGAGAACATATTCCAAGTGAAATGCAGAGTTTACAGAGACACTAGACAAATAATAAAAAATTATATTTTCAGAACAAAATTATCTGTTACTATGGTAATAAACAGATCCCTTCTTTCTACTCCCTACAAAAACACAGCTGTTTCTTACCATTTTGTGAAGATACTAGTATCCGATCTTAAAGTCCTGAAGTTAATTTTTAAAAATGTTTATTCTTACATCATGTACAAAAGGATACAGACTCAACTGAGACATCATTCTCAAACTGCTTATTTTATCAGGAAAACTCTAATTACCTGAGTGCATGGATACAGTATATACATCGTGGCATGTTCTTCCGATCATAGATATCTGTGGTTTCTGGGTAAAAAATCTAGGGAAAAATAAAAGTAGTCGAGTAAGTTACTGATACGTTGCTGTCATTTGATCATTCACCAATCATCAATAATATAAATGAGCTATGGGCAGTTAACCAACACTGCTGGCATTCAACAACTTCATTTGGATGAATGTACACATAATTGTAAGCACAAGAAACAACATGCTACAGTACGCATGAGAAGTACTATCTGCAAACTTTCCACTTGATTCCACTGAACTTCACTAGATATATAGAAGTGATTTACCTATTTCAGATCTACATACAGGCAAATGGAACCCAAATTCTAGACTGGTTTCAACACTACAAGTATCTGCGGCTTGAAAGGACCGCAGTCCATTTTTTATCTTATGTGCTTAGATTTACATCTCAACATGCAACACAGGCTTTCATTTTATAAGCTGCTGCATTCAGACAATGGAAAAGGAAATATAAATATAAAATGTTAAGGGGAAAGTGGGAAATACACAAAGGAAACAGCTGGAATAGAAAACTATTTGTGAAGGTGTAAGGTAAGTACTTCTCCTTGGTTACTTGCTGATTAGCAAGCAGAATAAAGCACAGGAACACTGTCCCTTATCCAAATTATTCAGGACACATTTGTTTCAAGGTAGAATTTCTACATTTCTCAATATAGAAAACCCACTGTGATTTTGAGAAAGAAAGAGTAATAGTAGATAGGGGGAAAAACACTGAATGAACCAACCTGAAAAACTAGACAGTGACAAGATCTATATGGGAGGACAGACTGTGAGGTCTTCAGCTGAAGAAATGAATGTGTCGAGTAGGAGAAAAAGATCTCTCCCCTGAGGGAACCGCAAGACGAAAGCAGGCATGACCACAGCAGCTGATAAAGTTAGACTATTACTTTCTAAAATGTACACAGTATATTATAGAAACTGATGGGAAAATATGGTTGTGTAGTGAAAGAGTTTTGCTCTACAATAAATTACAGGACATTATGGCGGTGGAAGGCCAAATTGGGGATGTTTACCCTGAGGTCACGTCCTCCTTCTGCTATTACAACTTCCTTTTTCCTTTCCCAGTGCATCCGAAAAAATTCCAATCTGCTCCTCCTGCATCAATACCCACCCTAAGCACCATACCTGGTCAAAGGTTACATGTACCCCAATCCCCATAGCCTTGGTAGAGGAAAACCCAGACTGCTGTCGGTTATGGACTCCTCTCCATGTCCCTGGAATAATTCTACTTTTTCTTACATTCTGCTCCTTTTTCGCACCAAGAAACTCTAAAATGTAGGTAGGATGGAATTGTATTATTCTGAGCATCAAGTCTGATGAGTCTGAACTTGGGAAACACGATACGAAGAAGTATTCCAGCTCTGAAGCTAAGATTAAAACAGAACTCCAGGGGCTGGGGATTTAGCTCAGTGGCATAAGCACCTGCCTTGCAAGCAGGCAGTTGTGAGTTCGATCCCTGGTATGGAGAAAAATGAAAAAGACAAAAAAATAAAAGTTAACAAAAACAGAACTCCAGGAAGATCTGACAGGAGACAGGATGTGGCGTACACTGAATGATGAAGAGACCAGAGCTAGGGAGGCAGATGGGGAAGCTGTTGAAACAGTGAGTGGATCAGAAAGGATATTTCAAACACTTGTAGATTTTGGGAACTGCATTAGGAGTCCAAGAAGTCAACAAGGTTTTAGTGTGGACGACTGTGCTAATGATGGCATGGTACCACGCTTTAGAGAAAAGGGGTCTAATTTTCAAACATGGCAAAGAAAAGAACTTTAGCACTTTGCTCAGGGAAAGGGGAAAAAATAAAGAGGGTAAAATCTAGTCTTTTGCAAACACTCAACTCTGGATTTAATCCAGTTCAACATATATGTATATACGTGAAAACAAACTCAGCAGTACAGTAAATACCAAATTTCCAAGTGGTTTTAGTTACTTTCTGATACTGCACACCTCACTTCTTTTCCTTTCCTTCTGTCGCAAAAATTCCAACACTACAGAAAAGTATAAAAAAAAATAAAGAAAATAAAACCACCTTAATCCCATCACACAGAAATGAGAAAAGTATCTCCTTACAGATTTTCCCCAAGAATGCTCACTCTATTTTTACATGAAAAGCATGGGTTCATCTTGGTCAAACCTTTATAACCTTAACCTGATCCTCCCACCCTTAGCTAATACATCAAAGATAACATTTGATGACCCCTTTTTAATGGCACTAGTGTTTCACTGGCTTTAGCTTAAGTTGTACCCCCAGTGGAAGAACAGGAAGTTTGTTACCAGTATTTTTCTTCCATTGGCACTGCTAGAAAATCTCTGCATGTGTTTATGTGTATGTTTGTATGTACATATATGTATATGCCTTTCTGATTACTTTTGGGAGGATAAATTCCTAGAAGGGAATTCCCCTGTCAAAGACAAACTTTTGAAAGAAAGAAAAGAATGTTAACCAAGCCATTAAGAGTGACAGTACAGCACAGCCTTCTGGATAGCTGCTGGGTAGCTGGAGATGGTGATTTCACTAACAGCACCACTAAATAAACACCTAAGCTAAACACTCAGAAGATGCCTGCTTCCTGTATCAGATACAGGAAGTAATGTCATTTTATCTTTTCTACAGTGTAATATATACAGTGACCCTTTATACTCTACAAATTTGGTTACTCTGAAGCCAGAAAATATTTCCTGCTATCATATTTTTCTGCAACAATTCTGTGAATAAGTAAACACCACTAACTATACACTTTCAAATGGTGAGCTTTAGAGAATGTGAATTCTTTTTTTTTTTCTTTTTAACTGCTCAGGCTACCAGAGAATGTGAATTCTAAGAAAACACATTTTAATGTAAATCTACAATTTACATAGTAAAAGTAAACACCATCATAGGGATTTTCTCTAGGGTGAAGCAAAACAGGTATGAGGAACATAAAAAAAACTTTTTCCTAAGTCAAACAGAAAAAAAGAAAACTAGCCAAAGATTCTGGGAAATCTCCTATAGAGAGAATGAGAACTGTTATTCTCAAACAGAACTAGGACTATCAGGTAAGTTACCTTAGGTAATCCTATGTCATCCATAGCATTCAACCACTGAATCACATTATCAGTGTGTCTGAAGTGGAGGCCAGTTGCCTAGAAAAAATAAAGAGACCATCAGGCAGCATTGGCAAGTAATGAACAAAAGCTCTTCTCGAGAGAGCTCACAATGTCCCCTCTATGTTAAGGTCATTGTGCTCATATTCGAATACCAAGAAACCACAACTCAGCTCCTCTCCCTAAAAGCCACCTGGAGAACCTTCCCATGCACACTGTGCTTGACAAAAGATGGTTTTTAGAGTTGTATTATCCATAGCTTGGTCATCTACAAGTGACACTGGACAAGTCACCTCAGCCTTTCAGTATGAGATTCCCCTTGTACAGCACCTACTTTTTGTGTTTGTTGTAAAGATTGAGATAATGTACACAAGGCCATGAGTGTGGTACCTGAACAGATAAAGACTTAACACATACTATAAAACATGAATCGGGACTTTCATAGCACATATCAAAAATAACCCACTGTGGGGCTGGAGGTTTAGCTCAGCGGCATAAGCACCTGCCTTACAAGCAGGCAGTCGTGAGTTCGATCCCCGGTACCGATAAAAACAAAAAAGACAAAAAAAAAAAAAAAAAAAAAAAAAAAGACACATTAAAAAAATAAAATAAAATAACCCACTGTAAGGCAGGTATTGTGGCACAGGCCCGTAATTCTAGCATTTTGAGAGGTCAAAGTATGAGAGGACCGCAAATTTAAGTCCAGCCTGAGCAACTTAGTGAGACCATGTCTCAAAAAAAAGGAAAGAGGGCATGGAGATGTAGCTCAATGCAAGTACCTGAGTTCAATGTCCTGTAATGTGAAAGAAAGAAGGTACCCTCTTCTAAACTTCTATGCCTTTTTTTTTTTTTTTTTTGGCAGAGCTAAAAACAGTACTACTTCACCAATAAGCCATATCTTCAGCCTCTATGTCTTTTTTTTTTTTTTTTTTTTTTTTTAAGCAATAACTACTCCCAAGAAAACAGAGATAGAGGGCTGGGGATTTAGCTCAGCAGAACAAGTGCTTGCCCGGTAAGCATGAGGTCATAAGTTCGATCACTGGCACCAAAAAAAAAAAAAAAAAGAGGATACAGAGATAGGACTTTAAAATGTATGTATGTATGTATGTATGCATATGTATAGCTCTACTGCTGTACTCTACTCTCTATCTTGGTATTCTGTGTACAGAACAGCTCCAAAGTCCTTCTCAGAATAAGTTCTTACTTATTCTGTAAGCCTTATTAAGTCTTCCTGAGTTTTGCTGCTGCTATTTGTTTTTATAAACAATAGCCAGGCCTGCTGGATGCTAACTAAACATGTGCCCTACCACTGAGCCACCAGCCCTAGGCTTTACTTCTTAAGAAAAGTTTCTGCTTAGGATATTAATTTTAATTGAGAATCTACACATTATTTGTTCCAACCTGAATTTAAACAAGGTTTAAAAACCTCTTTTCAAGCTGTCTGAAGTCCTAGGTCATTGTCACATTTGGTCCAGTCCTGTCCATTAACCATTTTTATGTTCACTCATGGTGATACTACCTTTTATACTTCTTTCAAATAAGCACTAATAGGTAAGGTTCCTTAAGGAACACTGTACCCGACGGAATTCAGTCCTTGTTAACAGCTCAACCTCAATAGTCTTGTGGGTTTTTTGTTTTTTTGTTTTGTTGGTACTAGGGATCGAACTCATGACCTTGTACTTGCCCAGACAGATGTTTACGTCACTGAGCTAAACCCCTAGCCCTTAAATAGTCTTATTTAGGACTCTGAGTCACAGGAATCACTTGCTTCAATTTTTTGAAATTAAGGTCATTTTTCCATTTTTCCTTTGAATCTAATATTGTAAGGAGACACTTTCCTAAAGCTGCTATTCACAAACAAGTCTCGGTCCTTCTTTAAAATCACACTTAAAGTATTAATTCCCCTAGTTACTTCCTCTACTTTCTAAGAATGAAAAAATTTGTCTAGGACTATGAAAATTACTAGATACACACCCTTTTCATAAGAATTTGACTGGGAACTCAGTCTACTGAGCTACTTACTACTTAGAGGGTAGCTCAGTGATAAGAGACCTAACTGGTATTTATGAGGCCCTGGGTTCAGCATCCAGCACCAAAAGAGAATTGTACCAGAAATATAGACAGCTAACATTCTTGTACTGCTAGATCTGGCCTTTGGACTACTCTATCCATTCTGACAGGCATTTGGAAAGCTGTACTTTGTTTGTCTAACACACCCTGCCTGTTTTTCTCAATAGCTCTCAAACAGAATAAAGCATATGCTAAGCTTCTTTTTCAAGTTTACAGAAAAGAAGGACTCACCCTGTATCTGGTCTGCTCTCGATCATAGATTTTTTTCAGGGACACCACTTTAGGAGAGAAAAAGTTTCCTAATTTGGCCAGGTAGACTCCATTTCTAAGCCCCTCCTCCAGCTCCGTAGTTGGTGGCAGGTCTTCCCCCAGGCAGGCTTCCATCCACCTGCACAAACAGAGAAGGAAGGAAAAAACAGGGAAGGTCAGAACTCTTCCTTAGTTACTTTAAATCCTATTCTCCCTGCAGAAATTTACATTAAGCATAGCAATGCTCTTTTACAATGGATTTCCACACATAGCCACGCCCTGGCTGGTTCAGATCTCAGAGGCAGTGTAGACAATGCCTTGCACAGATGCCACCCTCTCTGCCCTCCTTTCCTCTGCTGCAGCAGCAGTCAGCTGGCTGCCTATGTCCTCACTCCCCTAGCAGCCTCAGACTTTCCTGGAGCCCTGGCGTTGTTCCTACGGAGTCCCAAGAAAAACCATCTGTAACTGAAGCCACTATCCCAGCTGTTCAAAGGCTACGTTTGTTGCTAATGTTTTTCCAATTTCTTTCCATTTCCAGAATTCAGAGTCCACAATGAATTTCTAGATTCAGGTTTTATGATTTTTTTCCCTTTTTTTTTTGTACCAGAAATAGAACTCAGGCTAAGCAGGCACTGTGCCTCCTAACTGTGCTCCTGGTCCCCAGGTTTTATGATTTTCTTTGGGCTGCAAAACACAATCAAGCAGTAAAAAATGAATCTAGAGCAAGCTGCACCCTCTTGTGAGCCAGCCAGGTGCAAGGGCGAGGAGAGAAGAGCCCCCCCCCCCCCAACAACCAGCTAATTCAAAGGAACACAGGCTGAGGAGATAGCAGCTAAAGCAAAAAAGCAACTTAACACTACTGACTTTGCAGGCCTAAACCCCATAATCCGCGCATCTATTTAGATGATAACAATATGCAATTTAGTAACTAATGGGGATTTCCTACTTTCTTCTTTTTCTAATTCAATATTGTTCTCATTATTTTATTCCCTTTAAAATAAAAAGTTTTTAAAAAAAGGAATGAATCTAGGCAGAGAGAAGATAATAAATTCTTAAATGTTTTTTGGAGGCAGGGAAAAGAAAAAGCTATTTTCTCACTGAATACCTCTCATGAGATTTCAAGGAAATAAATGAAAACATGAAAGCTCAGTTGCATGTATTTGCTAGCAACAGAAACAAAGGTAGTTAAAATTCCTTTAACACAAGGATTTCAACTACTCTTTGAGCCATGGAACACTCACTTTACTCCACTACTGGGGACTCAACCCAGGACCATCGTGATCCTCCGGCCTCAACAGAGTGCTGGGATTCACAAGTGTGCACCACCATGCCTGGGTACACATTATCTTTTGAATATCTGGGGAAAGCTACAAATGATTCCCCAGAAAAATATTCATATGCTTAAATTTTACAGATTTTGTTGACCTTACAAATCCAGATTAAAAACCTCTGTTTAAAATTATTATACTCAGATTCTACAGGGCTGATATCCTCACATTCTTCACCATTGTGGAAAAAAATTTCTGAAACATTAGTTGTCACCTGGCCTGACCACTTTTGAAAGCCTAATGCAGAAAGTTCAAGATACAGCAGATTAAAATAAAAATTAAATTTACTATTGCACAGATATGAAATATTTACAATGTTCATGGTGTAACACTCCTATAATCCCAGCATTAGGGAGGCAAGAGGATCATTAAAAGTTCAAGACCCATTGGGCTACAAAGTAAGCCCAAGGCCAGCCTAAACTACCTAGTAAGACCCTGTTTCAAAGATACAAAAGAGAAAGAGACAGAGACAGAGACAGAGACAGAGACAGAGACAGAGACAGACAGAGTCTTGCCACATCGCCTGGGCTGAAGTTACCCTCCAGCCTCAGACTCCCAAATAGCTGGGACCAGCACATGGGCCACACCCACCCATAGTATTGAATTGCAGTTAAACTGCAATACAACTACAAGAAACATGTGAAGGTCACATACACACAACTGTCCATGAAAATGTATAAAACACTAACAAACCAATACAAAGGCCAAATAGTATAAGTGTGTTTATGATCCCATTTATATCCTTTTATATACTCTTTATACTAATAAAACTGCTAAGCTATAAAGTATGAATTTATCATACTTTTATAATTATTTTTATAATTCAGAATATATCATACTAATTCTACCTTTTCAAATTGAAACTATTACTCAGAATCTTAAAAAAAAAAAGCAACAATTTCTGTATTTTTCTCCAATTCTACAGAACAGTCATTTGCAGCACATCTACTCTACTTTTAGAGCAGCTACATAGTAGATAATGAAGTAAAGATTGGATAAAGAGCAGAGAATTTGCTATACTCCATGATAAGCAACTCTTCTGGCTGTTCTTTCAAGCAGTAGGATATAAACTGTAAGAAAGAGTAAAATGGAACAAGTGCATTTTCTAGAAGAGTTGTCAAGGTAACTAAATTAGACACCTATTTGCAATAGCTATAAAATCCAAGCTGTCCTCTACTAGAGACCAAAGACTAGGAAGACCATGTAAAAAAGAAAGGCAGCTGTCGTGTGGAAAAGAACTATAGCCCAAGAAAACACAGCATATAATTTTCTTCCCAATATTTTACTGCTAAAAAGGATATGGATAAAATCATTTTGGCAAACTGCTGGCAACTCCAGCTCTCAGGGGACAATCTAACTTGGGTTCTCATTAACAGGAACAAACTAACAATTACAGCCTAAGCCAAAAACAGCCCTCTAACACGTAACAGTACAAAGAAAAAATTACTTATTTTCTTCTTAAAGTGACATGAATATGAAGGGCAGGTTGAATGAAGAGCACAGTAGGCATCTTCCTTCGCACCAGACCCAATACTAGTGGGGCTGGTTAGGTCCTCCAGGGCTCATGGCGCCACCTCCCATCAACTCTTACCTTTGCCTTCTCAGTCTATAATACAGCTTGGATTAATGAGTAAACATAGAAGTCCCGGGGTACAATACATCACACATCACCCAACCATCAGACTGAGGTAGGGACACTAGCTGTGATGTGGAAAAGGGCTAAGTGGAGAAAGCTAGGGTAAACCAAGAAGCAAAATCCAGGAGCTGCCTGTACCACACCCTAAAGTCTCAGCTGCTCCACAAGGCAGCATCATTTGCAAATGTTTTGAAAAAGTAAAGGGTTTTTTGGTACTGGGGATCAAAGTGATGACCTCATCAGACAGGCCGCTGAGCTATATCCCCCAGCCCCTCAACTAGAATTTTTAATATTTGCAGAACTTTAGCTTCTACTTTAATTCCAAAACATAATACATCCCCTTTCGGTCCCTCCCTGTAATTCTTCTGCCACTAAACCACAGAATCACAAAGTACAAGAGCCATGAGCCTAATAGACTTCTGAGGCAAATCTCTTTGGTTTTATTTTTAAATTTAATACATATTCAGGGGCTGGAGATTTAGCTCAGTAGCATAAGCACCTGCCTTGCAAGCAGGCGGTCGTGAGTTCGATCCCCGGTATTGATAAAAAAAAAATTTAATACATATTCATACACATTTTTAAATTTAATACACATTCAGCCAAGCATGATGACACACATCTGTAATCCCAGTATTCCGAAGGCTAAGGCAGAAGGATCTTGGTGAGTTTCAGGTATCTGGGCTATGCAGTTAGTTCAAGGCCAGCCTCAACTATGTAGTGAGACTCTGTCTTAAAGCAAACAAACATACCTATCTATACATTTATTAAAGATTACTGAGCATCTTTCAAATTTGCATTAATATTTTCCATGTTTTTATATAGTTTATAAAGACTTAAATCATAAAAATTCTACTAAATGTTTAATCACTTTTGTTGGTCATGTATAGGTATTTTCTTTTTTTTTTTTTTTTTTTTTTTGTCTTTTTCCTTTTTATCGGTACCAGGGACCGAACTCACGACCGCCTGCTTGCTTGCAAGGCAGGTGCTTATGCCGCTGAGCTAAATCCCCAGCCCCATGTATAGGTATTTTCAATCATTAAATACTGCAAGGAGTATCTTCAAGACTTTTTTCCATTTTACTGGTACATTTTAGATATACAGAATAACATTCATCATAGGGAGTTTGTATCTATATATGACTATATCTTGCTTTCCCCCCACTTTCTTCCCCTTCCTTCAGCCGCTTTTCTATTTACAAAAGCTCTATTGCTATTTTTTTCTTTTATTCTTTTTTTCTTGCCCCTTACTTTCTTTTCCTCTTCCCTCTCATTTCCCATCTCATCTGAACATTTTCTTCCCATTTCCATTATCTATTATGTATGTTGGTCCTTATTTACACTTTCGGTTTCTCACACTAGAGAATCCATCAATTTTTTTTTTTTTTTTGTCTTTTTGAGACAGGGTCTCACTATGCAGTTCAGGTTGGCCTTGAGCGCACTTTGTAGCCCAGGCTAGTCTCGAACTCCCAAGGATCCTCCAGCCTCAGCCTCCTAAGTGCTGGGATTACAGACATGAGCCACCACACCCAGCAAACCATCAATATTTAAACTTGGTCTCAAGGTGCAAACCATTTACCTAGAAATGTCTCAACCTTATCTTTATGGTTGAGTAGTGCTTTACTGAATTAAAAAAAAATTATATTATATATATAATATATATATAATATATATATATTATATATATATATATAATATAATTTTTTTTTCCTTTATCCATTCATCAGTTGATGGGCTTATGAGCCGTTTCCAAGATTTGGCTATTACAAACTGTGCCACTATAAGCATAAGTATGCACATATCTCTGTGGTATGATGCTTTTAATTCTTTTGGGACAATAGCAAGAAGGGAAACAGCTGTGTTGAATGGGACCTCTAGTCCTAGTTTTCTAAGGAATCTCCACCCTGATTTCCACAGTTGTTGCACCAGTCTACATTCCTCCAACAGTGAAGAAGGGTTCCTTTTTCCCAACAGCCCATCCAGGATTTGTTATTGGTTGATTTCTTTCTTTCTTTCTTTTTTTTGGGGGGGTGGGTGGGTACTGAGGATGGAACTCATGATCTCAACACTTGCCAGGCAGGCACTATTGGTTGATTTCTTGCTGACAGCCATTCTTTCTGGAGCAAGATAGGATCTCAGCATTGTTTTAACTGGTTTTAAATGACCGGTAATGTTGAACATTTTTTCATATATTTATTTGCCTTTTCTATTTCTTCATCTGAGAAATATATTCATTTCAGAAGCTCATTTTTGGATTGGGTCTTTTAATTTGGCAAAGCAAACTCAAAATTCATAACCTCAGTTTCAGGTTCATTTTGGCTTGCTGAGATGTTCTAGGATACTTTGGATAAATCATCTTCTTGTGAAAATGTATAAACAGTCTGGGAAATATAGGCACAGCCCTTCTGACTTTTTATTTTGAAATACCGAGTTGCCCATGTTGGCCTCCAGCTTGCCATTCTCCAGCCTCAGCCTCCCACATAGCTGAGATTCAAGGTGTATGCCACCACACCTGGCAAGAGGGGATTTTTGAGCCAGGTGTCATGGTATTTGCCTATAATCTCAGCACTCTGGTAGGCTGAGGCAAGAGGATTACAAGTTCTGCTCAGCCTGGTCAATTTATTATGTCTCCAAAGAAAAAGGCTAAAGGGCTGGGAATTAGCTCAGTGATACAGTGCCTGCCTAGCAAGTATAAGGTCCTGAGTTTGATTCTTGGTACAAAAAAAAAAAGAAAGAAAAGAAAAGAGCTGGGATGTACAAAGTGCAAAGGGCCTGGTTCAATCCCCAGGAGTGAATTAATTAATTAATTAATTCAAGAAAAATTGGAGAAAGATTTTTGACTTACTCATTAGAACTTAGCAAAACAGGAGGGCTAGAGTTTAGGAGCTTAAAACTTTTCCCACTCCTAGGAGAAAGTGCCCCACAATATTGCTCATTTATTTGACCCTGCATAGCTCCTCCTCTATAAACAAGGAGTCTGCCAAGGATAGCAGGGAGGGTCAGGGAAGCACAACTCAGACTGCCCTCAACACCCAGTTGGTAGCAGTGGGCACCTGGGAATGTTGAAAGCAAATATTCACACTGGATCTTGAATCTAAGATTCTACTGCTTCCATGTAGCCCCACATAGTTTGGCCTTGAACTTTCTGGAATCCTTCTGCCTCAGCCTCCTGACTGTTGGCACCACAGCAAGGAGTATCTTCATACACAGTGTTTTGTATTTGGAATTAATCCCTTAGGAGCCCTTAAAATGTATTCTCACTGGGGCTATAGCTTGGTGGTAGAGCACATACTTGGCATGCACAAGAAAGAAAGCAGTAACAAATGAAAAACAATTAAAAGTGGTTTTTATTGCCCACATGCCTACTCCAAGGTTATCTCTCAAGTGCCATGAATTTAGACCTAGATTTATATACTGTCTCTAGCAGTTAGCAGGATAGCAAGTAACTTAGCCAGCCTTTCTTCATTTGTTAAAGGGGGATAATAACTCCTTCCAAACAAGTCGTTTTGGAGAATCCAGTAAGATTGCAAGTGAAGGAGAATCTAGCACACACAATGCCTGGCTGCATACTGAGGAAATATTTGTGCCTTTCCTCCCATGAGTCATACATGCTGACACTTCCGTTCAATACAATGATTCCAGTTCCTTCGAGTACTCTCCTGAAAGAGAGTAGTAATATCACCTACCCACTCAAGGTGTTGCTTGGCATCCCCAGGAGTGTGGACCATGACTCCAGGGCCCTCAGCACTCCGCACTCATCCTGAACATTCCCAGCTGAATGCCATGTTACAAGCAGAGAATGATGAGCCTGAGATGGAGGGAACTGTCATCTTCATCCTAAATTCTATACCTACCCCAATGAAACCTCAAAGTACATTATTTTAGTATAGTTTTTCAAACAACAGAAACTCATTTTTCCCCCCAAAGACTGCTAAGTCACGTCTCTACAACTCCATACTAAAACTATTATTTGAGCTGCGCACAGTAGTGCACAGCTGTATTTGCAGCACTCTGGGAGGCTGAGGCAGGAGGACAGCAAGTTCAAGCCTAGACTAGGTAACTTAGTGAGACCCTGTCTCAAAATGAAGAGAACAAAGAAATAAATAGTACAAAGTAGCTGGAGATATAACTTAGTGCAAAAGTCCTGGGTTCAATCCTCAATACAGAAGAAATAAACATAAAAGCTATTTGCTCATCTCTATTACATTTCTTTGAGTCAGATGCGGCCCACTGTCTCTAATGTCAGCATCTTTTGGTCCTAATTCTGTGACTCACAATAGTAACATCTCCCTTCACATTATTCACAATGAATGGGCCAACACTGAGAAGGAATATCATGTACAAAAATAACTAGGCACGAAGAAAATGAGGTATGTGGCAGCACAGCTCAGCTGCTCAGCTGGCACCACAGGAAGGCGGAGATGAGGTGAAAATGTCAGCAGAAAGCACCAGGCCAGGCCTTTCTGTCCTGCTTAGAAGCCTTGACTTTGTCCTAGTCACAGGGACACGGAAGAACAACCCAACCAGATGTCTCAGAAAAACCAATGGCAACGATGTGGGGTGTTTCAAATTTCCATTAGAAAACAAGGACAAATGTTTCAACAAATAAATTTTTAAAAATTCAGAGAGCCAGGCATGGTGGTGCAGGTCTATAATCCCAGCACTCAGAAGGCTGAGGCAGGAAATTTGTTGAGTTCACCATCAGCCTGTATCACACAGTGAGGCACTGTGTCAAAAAAAAAAAAAAAAAAAAAAAAACCAGTTTGGAGACTGCTATACTCAGTCAGTGATGGCAAACTTTTGGAGCTTTCCATGATAACAAACAGCCCACTGCGGCACACAATGCCATAGGTTCACCGCCACCATATTAAGTTTTGACATCAGAATATTCAACAGGTGATCAGAACTCAGACATGAGCACAAATAGAGCCTGATGACAAAACTTGTAGTTGTGAAGAAAGTGAAATAGGGTTCTTAGTCCTTCCTCTCACAAGGGGTGTAAGCAAAATCTCAATATGTAGACCAGCAGGCCTTGAACTCAAGATCCCCTGCCTCAGCCTCCCAAGTGCTAGAATTACGGGTATGCTGACCACCACCTGGCAGGATATAAACACTCAGCATTTTCTCCTTTTTTTAAGTGATGGCCTCAGATCTGCTTTAGCACTCTAACTTAAACACAAATTATTAAAAAGACAGAAAGAGGGGGTTGGGGGTTTAGCTCAGTGGCATAAGTGCCTACCTTGCAAGCAGGCAGTCTGGGTTCAATCCCCGGTACCAATAAAAAGAAAAAAAAAAAAAAAAAAAGACAGATTTGAAACTACTACACAGGAAAACTAACATTTAATGGTACATTTTCAATATAAATAAAACTAAAAAATTTTTATATCATATAGTAGATATGAAGCTAAAAAATATGGCTTATCTTTTTAACACCTTCAGAAGGTAATGTTACTGTTCTTATAGATTTAACAACAACAACAAAAAAAAACACAAACAAAAACTTGAGTTCCAAAAAGTAACCTGTCCAAGATTATATAACTAGTAAGCATACGCTTAACCTAAACCAGTATAATTTCAAAACCGACTCTTAATTGCTACAATGTACACAGGAAAGATACCACCTCAAAAATAACAACATAGGGGCTGGGGATTTAGCTCAGCGGCATAAGCGCCTGCCTTACAAGCAGGCGGTCGTGAGTTCGATCCCTGGTACCGATAAAAATGAAAAAAAAAAAAAAAGACAAAAAAAAAAAAAAAAATAACAACATAACAACAGTAACAGCATCTACTGAGCACCGACCTCAGGTTCTGGCGCAGGCCTTCCTGAAGCATCCCACAGCACACAGCACACGACCACACAAGCAACCTCATACTATCAAGCGCTGAGAGCAGCCTAGTAAGTATTAAACGTTGGTAAAGTTGACACATTTAATGTGAAAAATTAGTGTTTATGCAAAAGACTATCATTAATTGGGATGGCTGGTGCTATGCACTAAACCCAGGGCCTTTGCACCAAGCTACATTCCCAACCCTTTTCTATCTTATTTTGAGCCAGGGTCTCACTAAGTTGCTAAGTTATTCAGACTGGACTCACACTTGAAATACAGGAATGTAGCACCACACCCATCTTAGTCTGTTTACATAAAGTTTGGCTTTATGTACATTTTAAATAAATTATCAAAGTAATTACCTAGTTTGACAGCTGCATATTTATTCAAGAAACACTTCTGATTTCTCTGTGTAATATTTATCAGTGGTGCAATTATGTGCTAAATGCCAGTCTCTACTTGCAAGAAAATCACGCTGGAAAAAGAGATGCTTAAAGGAGCAGCTACAGGACATTTCATCCAGCTTTGTAAGCTGAACGCCATTTAGAGAGGTAGCAAATGAGAAAAAGAAGACCTTTAAGATAATGACAGCATAAACAAAGAGTAAATTATCATGAAATCAAAACACGCATTCTGGGAATGACAAACCACTGTGGGAGAGACTAGGAGACACATCTGGAGCATCAACATGCAGGCACTGCAACCCCAAGAAGTCCTAGAGCAGAAGAGAGACCTAGTCAGATCCAAGGCTCAGAAAAGAACTAGGATGGGAACATGGACAACAGATTCAAGTGAGGAGTATTAGGCAGCTCTTTCAGGAACCCACAGAACAGGTAGTGAGATCTTTAACTGGGGCAACTGAGGAACAGAAAGAAAGGGGAGAACAATTGTAGAGGTGGAATTGGTTCAGCGTGCAATCTGTGGGGTGGGTAGGAAGCGGGGAGCATGAAAGATGATAATTTCACAGATGAATGAAAGGGTAATGTGGTGGTTTCAGTCAGCTCGTGAGAGCTTGCATTTTACAATTAACTTGACATCAAATAAATTAGATTTAAATACACATGTATATAAAATATAAATAGCTGTATAATCTTAAAATGGGAAAGGAATTCACAAGACTACAAAAGCAAAAATCAGAAGATAAACAAACTGGCTATGTAAAAAATAATCTTCTTAGGGGCTGGGTACTGGCACAAGTGCCTGCCTGGCAAGCATGAGGTTGTAAAAATTTACTCTCTGGTACCAAAAAAAAAAATAATCTTCTATAAGAAAATTTTTTTACAAAATTAAAACTTTAAAAGAAAAAAAAACTACAGAAAAAAATTGTAGCATAACAAAGAGCTAACCTTCTATAACCTATATATATAGGTACACATATATACATAATTTAACTTTTTAAAATAAAATGACAAGTGTTTCACCTGAAAAATAAGCTAGAAATATACATAGGTAACTCATAAAAGAAGAAACATGAATGGCCCATAATTACAGGAAAATCTCAGTCTTACTACTAATCAAAAAGATACAAAGTAAATAAATACTGTCCTAGTGGCCTGATGGATAAGGCACTGGTCTCCTAAATAAGTATTATCTCCAATTACCAAAGTACCAAAGATTCAAAACAAAGAAAAAAAGAAAAATTTATTACCCACTCTGCAGGGAAAACCTACATTCTCACATTGAGAAAAGTATCTGACACACTGTACTATATATAGCAAACTTAGACTCCTATAAAAGGAAAAAGTCTTACTTAAAAAAAATGATTTGGTGATTTGCTGCATGGATGACTAAGTAAAAGTCAATGCCCACTGAACAAAATCAGGGACACCCATAGAAGCAGGAGAGGATGATAAATTCATGTCTGAAACATGATCAGCTTGAAATGTCAATGGGACATTCACCCTGCAGGCATTTCAACATACAGGTTTGAAACTCACAAGGGAGGCCTGGGCCTGAAGAGTGGCACCATTTTCAAATCAGGGAAGACTTCTTTGCCCGTGAAACAAGTTGTAGAGGGAAAAGTGACAAAGGAGACCACCCATGGTTAACAGGTGAAATAGTCACTTTGGCAGGCAGATGTGAATCAGAAGAGAATCCCAAGGGCATGATCAATGGAAAAATGTCAGCAGGAATGTGGAACACATCACCACTTTCTCCTGTCGAAGAGAAGTGGCTGGGAAGTAAGGAAGAAGGCCTGCTACACAAGAAAGAAAGTTATGTCAGCTGTCCTGAAACACTGTGGGTCAAACCAAGAATGGCAAAATTAGCTGCCTTATCAGGAGTGCCCCTCACATAAATATGGTGCTGGGGATTTTATGGTCAGTCACTTGAAGAGATGCTACTGTGGCAACGGTGTCTGCTTCAGCAAACTAGAAAACAAGTCCTTAGGGCTGGGGATTTAGCTCAGCGACATAAGCGCCTGCCTTGTAAGCAGGCAGTCATGAGTTCGATCACCAGTATCGATAAAAAAAAAAAAAGACAAAAAAAAAAAAAAAAAAAAAAGAAAGAAAACAAGTCCTTGAGTTAATAAAAGATATGAACAAGGAAAAAGTTTAAGACAGAAATTGAAAGAATACAGAGTAATCTGAGGTGGTAGCATGTCCAGGGAAAGTGTTTTGTTTGTTAGTTTGTGTTAATAATTATAGAAAAAAGCACATATTTGCAGGCTGCAAGAAAAAGAAACAGAAAAAAAAGGAGGCACTAAAACTACAAGTAAGTTCTGAATAGCAAAAGTGACAACTAGCTACAGAAAGGAACATACCCCTGCTTCTTCCCTAAGAAAAGAGGGAAGGAAATAAAAAACAAGCAAGCATGACTTGTAATCTAACTGATCTCTCTGAGCTTGTTTCCTGTCTATAAATAGGACTAGGAATGACACCTAACCTCATAAGGCTGTTATAAGAAATAATGAGATCATATACACCATGTGCTTGGCTCTCGATGGTAGCTATATATTTGTGCAGCATACATGAGTTTGTATGTAAAACAGCTAGATCCTCAGAAATAAACCTATTTCTAGAGTCTGACACTCAATAATTACACAATATCCGTCCACCTTGTGGTACTGATAACACATCTGCTTGCTTGTTTGTTTGAGACAGGGTCTCACTATGTAGCTCAAGCTGATCTTGAACTCATGGAATCATGGAGATCCTCTCCTGCCTTAGCCTTTCCAGAGTGCTGGGATTCTGGGCATACATGTGCACAAAAGTGGTAACACTTTTCAAAGGAAGTCAATACTTGGCCTCCTCACTAAGAAAATGACTACACTAGGGCCAAGGATTTAGCTCAGTGGCATAAGTCCCTGCCTGGCAAGCTCCAGGATCCCCGGTACCGCCAAAAAAAAAAAAAAAAAGAAAAAGAAACACAGAAAGAAAATGATCACATTGAGACTTTTACTGTTATAAACGCTAAAACAGGCCTAGACCAAGGGCATAGTGGAAAAGAATCAAGGTAGGAACCTGAATGAGGGGTCTGTGGAAAGGAAACCAGTTGAACAAGTTCTGCAGGGCACATGACTTCAGCGGTTTCCAGCTCTGTGCAATACAGAAGGGGAACACACCAATGCCGGAACTGACTCCTCCAAGCCACCAAGATTCAGTTCCTCCAGGAACAGCTCTCTGTGACCACACCCATCCTGCAGAGCAACCCGCCCAGTGCTGGGTTACTCTCAGTGAAGAACCTCCAGGATTTGGCCAATTCTCTTTACCCACAATTCAGATTCTGCTAAACCACTCAGGCACCTAAGCAACACCTAGGCACTGGAAACACGCAACCAAGGAATTCCAGCATGGTATGGCAAGTTCAAGACTTGAAAAAAAGAGAATGCAAAGGACTCAGAGCACTTTTCACCACCGAGGGTGGGAGGGGGGAAGCGCATCCATTCCCAGAGAATGGCTTCAGGGCTTGAAGGGCTCAGTGCAGGACTGGAAAGAGATGCTAGGGAGGGGTAAAAAGGCAAAAGGTAAAAAGAAAATCCTGCAATAACTGAGACAAGGAACAGTAAAAACTTGCTTCCCAGCTCTTGTCTACAAAATGAGATTTGATAGCATCTGTTTTGAAAGAAACTTCTGAGTATAAACTAAGCCAATAGAGTACCCTATAGGAATAAGGAAAAAAATAGGAAAGTTACTCTCCTGAGCATTTAACTTCTGTGTTTACACCTCACACAGACTCACCCCTGAAAAAAATCATCTCACTGTTAGCTGAACTAAGCAGGGTAAGTCCTCTTGCCAAAATTAGATGTCTAATTGCTATCATATTTCAGTAGCGTTCTTGATCTTACTATGGTGATGGAAACCAGACTTTGATGATGAGTTGTACAACTAAATTTACTAATTACTGAACTGTACATTAAAAACAGGTGAATTTTATAGCATATAAATTAGACCTCAGAAAAATATTTTTATTAATAAGATTAACTACCTACACTCAAACGGTGCCTTTAGATCCACAGCCTGACAAAACATTACCCTGTCCAATTTGTCTACCTACCCATCCCTGTCTACTTTACCATACATCATTGTACTATTTTTTTTTTTTCTTGTCTTTTTCCTTTTTATCGGTACCGGGGACCGAACTCACGACTGCCTGCTTGCAAGGCAGGTGCTTATGCCGCTGAGCTAAATCCCCAGCCCCTACTTTACCATACATCATAAAGCACAAAAGATGTTTTACTTTTGACAGAAAAATTCTGAAACTAAATTGAAACTAGATAGCTAAGTCTCAACAACTACAATCCATTCTGTACTAATTGTTAGTAATTCATACAAAAACAGGTGACAGTCTCCTATAAAGTGGAAGACAGGTACATACTTCTTTGCAAAAGCAGGTCTCTGTTACAACCCTTGGACACAAAACAAGAGGGGCTCTACAGAAAACACACATGGAAACTGCACTTCAGATCTTTTCCTTAAGAAGAGTATAGCATGAGAAAGGTTTTTACAGTCTATAGCAGTGATGGAAAATCTTTCAGAGACAAGTGCCCAAACTGCAACCCAAAACTCACTTACCACAAAGCACCAACAATGCAATTAATCTTGATACTGAGGTTTTAGTTTAGGAAAAAGGAACTTATACATTAGTATCTTAAATAAATAAATATATAAAGCAAGTTAGTTAATCACTACTGGTCTACAGTAAGGTCATGGCCCTCATCCTCTGAGGCTCACTGCATGTTAGAGAAGAGAAATGCACAAGGCACTGTGAAAAGTGAAGATAAAAGGATATCCACGGGAGCTTCCAGCAGGAATGTTAACTGCAGAGGAGAAAGAACAGGCTTGTTTTGTCTTCTGAGACAAGGTCCTGCTATGTACTTCAGGGTATCTCTAAACTATGTAGCCCAAGCTGGCCTCAAACTCACAGCAGTGACCCTCCTGCCTCAGCCTCCCAAATGTGGGATTACAAGTGTGTGCCACCATGCCTCACTTTGTACTCTCCCATTTCTAAAAGCCATATTTCTGGTCCTTTACAAGATCTTCCAGTTCACTTATGACAGCTCAGTAATCAGACCTAATCAAACGGTACAATCATGGATTTAAACTCTACACCAAAAGCCTGAGAATGCAAGTAAGAATGAGAAAAAAACTGGGGCCAGGGATTTAGCTCAGTGGTATAAAATGCCTGCTTGGCAAATGCAAAGTTGTGAGATAAGATTCTCAGTACCAAAAAAAAAAGGAAAAAAATTAAAACAGTTGAGTACTGACTATGAATGTCTCAAATTATTTTTTCAGTCTCTGAAATTTGAGAAATGCAAATTAAAAATACACCAAGATTCCATCTCAAAAAAAAAAAAAAGTGCCTCTGAAATCCCTAACACAGACAGAACACTGCTTCCCAAAATAGCCCGAAACACTAGTGCTAAGAAAGACCCAGAATGGGAAAGGGTTGAAGGTGAGTGAAGTCTGAAGCATACTGCAGAGGTTAATACCCCAATTCCCCCTAGAAACTCAGAATCTCTGGCTCCATGATGAAGATTCTAAGTGGTCAATCTGCTAGCCCAGTTTAACCTAGCACTTCTGAAACTGAGGTTAACACTAACCACTCTCTTCCTTCACGTTGCTGCTCAATCTGTTAAAAGAACACACTTCAGAAAACACTGATACAGAAAGCCACACAGATTTTCAAACTCCAAACTAGTACTCTCGTTTAGCACAATGAATAAAATGTGTTCAGCAAGTCTGTCCATCTCTTCAGTCTCTCTGCCAAAGCTGTTACTCCGAAACCTGTGTCCTCACTGGGCGCGGTGGCACACACCTGCAATCTCAACACTGGGGAAGCAGGAACGTGATGACAAGTTTGAGGCCAGTGTGAGCTACATAGCTAGAGCTTGTCTCCAAAAGCTTAAGACTTGCCTGGGCTACATAGCTGGACCTTGTCTCGAATAAATAAATAAATAAATAAGTGACCTGTTTCCTCAAAGTCAACATCATTACACATGATTAATCTGTTTAACATCATAATACAACTTGCTTCAAAGTGCAATGGAAAAACTCCAGTCAGTTTCTATTAAATGATATTTGGGTCATATATTCCAAAATCTCAACAGTTTATGCTGCCTTGCTGTTTTAAGAGAAAAGGTTAAGATCCCAGACCAGGGCAGGCATGGTAGTGTGTCCCTGCAATCCCACAGGCTAAAGCAGAAGGATCAATGCTAATTCAAGGCCACCCTGGGCTACACAGTGACTTCAAGGCCAGCCTGAACTGCATACTGAAACCTTGTCTCCAAAAGACAATAAATAAATAAATCCCAGACCACATAGAAGAGCACCCACACTCTGCAACATATTTCATAAGCAAGGCACTGATGCTCACTGATGGTCAATGTTTAAGGTAACATTCAGAAGTATGCTATAATACCAGCTAAACACTGCTATAATACCAGCATTTGAGAGGCTAAGGCAGAAGAATCACTGAGTTTGAAGGCAGTCTGGGCTACATAGTGACAGAGTTCAAAGACAACCTAAACTACAAAGTGAGACCTTGAGACCTTGTCTCAAAAAAAAAGAAAATAGTGAACAATCCCTCCCACCCACACCCCCAAAAGTCATCTGGAGGGAAAAAAAAAAAAAAATAGGATTCCTGCTTTAGTCCTCACACCAAAATAAGCTCAAAATGGATCTAATTTAGTTAAATACTAAAACCCAATACATTCTAAAATATATGATATAATAAGAGCCAATATCCTTGATATTTATAATTCTTATAAATCAATTAAAAAGTCTAAAGAAAGCTGGGCACAGTGGTGCACCCCTGTAATCCCAGCATTTGAGAAGCTGAGTCATGAGGATCATGGAGAGTTTGAGATCAGCCTGGGCTACAAAGTGAGCTCAATGCCAGCCTGAACTGCATGGTAAGACCCTGTCTCCAAAAGAGAAAAACAAAAACAAAAAGCATAAAAAGTCTAAAGATCCAAAGGAAATGAAATATTCTGCCAATATAGTTCACAGGAAAAAAAATACAAGTGGCTTACGTACATACAAAAAGAAGCTCACCTTCACTCACAACTAGAAATGAAACTACAATACCATTTCCATCTATCGAACTTGCAAACATTAAAAAAAATTTTTTAGAATACTCTGGGCTGATGAAATTATGGGGAAAACAGTCTTCTATATGACCAACATGTAAACTAGAACAATCTCTTAAAGAAATGGCAATATTCATCAAGTAACATACTCCCTTTCACTCAAAAATTGCACTTTTAGAAACCTATCCTGCAAGCAAAATTAAATATGCACAATGACATACACAAAGTTGCTAACCAAAGGCTTGTTCATAAAAAATGAAAGCTGCGAGAAGGGGTGCCTATGGATGTTTAAACCCATGACTAAAAACTTAAATAACCATGAAAAATAAAAATATTGACAGGCATTGATTGAGAAAAAAAAAGAAAAATACACTCCACTGTATTCACACAGAATGAATTTCAAGATGCCAAGAAAATCTATAGTAAGCAACTGTTTTCAAACAAAGAAAAAATGATTTGTACTGATGTGCACAGAGTATTTCCAGAGGAATATATCATCAGAATAGTGGTTCTATCTGGAAAAGGAAACACATAGCTGGAAACAGGATTGAGAAGACAGATCACATCACAACTGTTTAGTAAGTGCTTTTTAAAAAAAAAAAAAAAAAAAGTGCTTTACATTTTAAAATAAGATAAAATCTAAAAAAATACTTTTGAGGATTTTCAAATTTTTGAAGGAAATTCTAAAAATCAAGTCACTAGCCAGGCGTGGTAGCTCATGCCTGTAATCCCAGCACTGGGGAGGCTGAGGTGGGAGGATCATTGGGAGTTCGAGATCAGCCTAGGCTACAAAGTGAGCTCAAGGTGAGCCTGAACTGCATAGTGACACCCCATCTCCAAAAAAAAAAAGTCAAGCCACTGTCAACTACTACCTTTTCGATAATCAAATCAGCACTGCCCAAGCTAATGACACAGAAATGCTGAAAATCATGTCATAAATCATGTCAGTAAAAGGCAAGTCTTATTTCCTTACAGCTTTATGGGTCACCTAAATATTATAAAAGGACCTGATGATTAATGATAATTGCACCAATTTTATTTTATCATTTTTGTATCTTTAATCACATTTTTTTTTCTTTTTCAATTTTTCCTTTCTTAATTTTACCTCATCCCTTTCATTCCTAAATTCCTTCTGTTTTGGTGTTTAGGAAAAATTTTCTCTATTGGAGAAAAATTTTTTAGTTTATGTTGGTGATCAATGGCACCAAGTAACATCTGGATACTTGTTAACATTCTAGATAAATACCTATCACAAAAAAGTATTTTCTTCTAAAAAAAAAAAAATAAAAAATAAAAACCTCACAGTTCTCACAGTCCAGCATTCTCTCAGTCCCAGACATCTGTCACAAAACAGCCACGCCAAGCCCTGGGCTGGCAGCTGGCTCTCCAATGTTCCTTCTGCTTTTCGTTATGATTTCCAATGAGTCAACAGGAAGGTATTCTGAGCAAAGAAGAAATAGAGGCCTTTACACAAGTCTTTCCTTCACCCACAACCCCCCAACACACAGCTCTTGCCAAATGATCCAAAGCAATTTCCAATCCAATTTGCCATTCCTGTCTGTATGAGGTCCCTATTTAATAAACAAGAACTTGGTGAGAAGGAACACCTTTCGATGCTGACGATGAAGCTGATAATGGGTTAGAAGAAGAAAAACAAACCTAAAGAGTCTCACAATCTAGACACAAAAACACACAGGACAAATTGGAGACTTGCCCTCATACAGAGTGGTAGGTAGAAGACTCTGCAATCAGAAGCAGGTAAACAAGTAGCTGGGCACAGTAGCACACAGTGGGAAGGCTGAGGCAGGAGGATAACAAGTCAAGCTCAGCCTGAGCAACTTAGCAAGAACCTGTCTCACACTGAAAAATGTAAAAAGGGGTGGGAAGCCAGGCATAATAGCACATGCCTGTAATCCCAGCACTCAGCAAGTAGAGGCAAGAGGAATGCCTTGAGTTCGAGCCCAACCTGGACTCTATGGTGAACTGAAGGGCAGCCTGAATTTATGTGAGACCCTGTCTCAAATTTTAAAAAAATTTAAGAAAATTGTGCGTGGTGGCACACATCTGTCATTGCAGCACTCATGAGCCTGAGGCAAAAAGACTGCCACAAGTTCAACTATCCAGCCTGAACCACATAGTGAGAGTCTTTCTCAAAAAAAAAAAGGCTATGGTTGTAGTAGTTCACTGGAAAGGCTGAAAAGTCTCTGTACTCAATCTCCAGCCCCACCACCACCAAAAACAGCTAATTAGATAAAACATACAAAGCTCTTAGCATAATGTTACCATGCAGTAAGTACTCAATATCTACTAATGACTACAATTAGGAAAGCAGGAAAAGAAGACCTAACTTAGAGACAGATGGGAAATATTTTCAACCATGGTGATTTTGCAAATTTAGAGTTGGGGAGGCTGTTTTTGCAGGGATTCAAATGTACTAGGACTCTATAATAAAATGGCTTATTGAAATAACCTATTCTTCCCAACATACAATTTCAAGAAACTGTTTTAAATAGTAAACTTGCTATTCAAAATAAACCATTAACCAGAACTTTCATTTGTAAGTTTAAATTTTTTTTTTTTTAATTTGGAACAATTAAACCACTATAAGGAGACTACAAACGAAAAATGAACAAGCAGAGCTCTGATTTGATCAGGTAGGCCATGGGACCTCACATTCAAGCACTTCAAGCCTGCTCAAAGATATCGTCTCTAGGCAACCAAGCCCCAAGTTAAACAAACAACTGCTGTAATATGAATCACTTCCGGAAGGTCTCACTTTGCCTACCAGCACTTTCTTACACAAATACTTGTCAAGGGGTTTATTTAGGCTGCCCCAAATGGAAACAACCAAAAGTCCATCAAACACTACACAGTTTAAAAAGGTTCAAAGCAAGTTCTATTACCAACAGGTAGCCCCAATTTACTACACTATGAGGCAGAAGAAATTACACAGAAATCACCAACAGGTCACTGAGCAAGACTGGACAATGAAATTTTTAGAACATGCCAACTGCAAACCTGAAATGTATTTTTGTTATTTTTTTAATTAGGGGTTTTTAAATACATCAAGGTAATTTCTGCTCCGACTTCTAAGAACAGAAGACATATATGCTAAATTAGGTCAAATTAACGGACTGCTTAACCCTGGAAGTCTTTTACCTTGACTGGCAGACAATCTCAGCTGACCAGTTAACAGGCTTACTTGTGGTCATGTCCAATTCAACACATACTGACAAGGAGAATCAGTGAAGTATTGAATCTGGCCCTCCTGGTTACCCAGTCCTTCCTCTCACTTAAGAGAGGTCTGATGATAGCCAAGTAAGGTAGCATGAACTCCCAGCAACTCCAGAAGCCAAGGCCAGAAAATCACTCAAGCTAAGGAGACCACCCTGGGTAATATAGTGAGAGTCCAACTTTGAGGAAAAGGACTTTACACATACCACTCTATTCTTCATGAACTAACAATTGCATCGATTAACAAGAATACAGGGGGAGAAGAACTATATATAGTCGCTCAAAATGAAAACTACAATGGGACAAAGCAACTGCCAAAAACAATGGGGGAAGGGACCAGGATTACAGAAAATCAAGTCAGTGAGACATACCCAGAATACTCCAAATGATTTATGTTAAATCATCATTGTTATGATTTAACACAAACAAATGACATGAAGAACAGCCATAAGACACTATGCAGATCCTAACCCTCAAGACATAACGAATGAATCAAAACCAATTATTAAAGGTGTAGTGAGTAATTTACTAGAGTTAAGATAAACAGGAGACATTTTAAATCAAGAAGTCTCAGAAGAGGCCATGATGGGTCTGGAAAGAAGACATCAAGAAGCTAGTTTGATCTTCAGTAAACTGCACAAACCAGGCCAGGAAGAGAGAAGCCAGACTGCCTTTCCCACAAGCCAACCCAGGAAAAGAGTGCACTGAGAATCAAGGTCCACCCCCCACCCCCGTAAGCAATGGCTGGCTGGGAGGACAGGCTAAGTTGATAGCAACTGAGGTACAAAAACAACTAAATGCTTGTATTGTTTGATTGGCTTTGCAGGTCTAAGGCTGGTAGTCTAGGCATCTATTAGGAGGATGACAGTATGCAATACAGTAAATATAGGGGATTTCCTTGTCTTGTTTTTGAAATCCAGTATTATTCTCACTGTTTTGTTTTGTTCCGATTTACTGTTTGTCTTATTCAATGCTCTGTTTTGATTGATTTTATTGTTTTGTTTTACTGGATTTTACTATGCCTGAGGAAATGGACAACTATTGTGAAGATAACAAGATATATTATGGTAGCCATTGTTGACCTATTGTCCTGTTATGAAGTTCTGTACCATTTTCACTGCTTTGTTTTGATTAGTTTTATTCTGTTTTGTATTGTTGGGTTTTATTCACCTTAAAATTAAAAAAAAGAACAAGAAAAAGAAGAGTCTCAATGCTTGCCTAGCATCCTGGGCCTCTACAACACCCTGAGTTCAATCTACCTTCAAAAAGAGACTCCAACTTATCAGCAAAATTGCTAAGCCAATACCAATCCTAATATGTAACTTGAGGAAAATAAGAGTTCCTTATTCTTGGCTGGAGATAGAGCTTCAGCAGCACAAGCACCTGTCTGACAAGCATGAGATCATGAGTTTGATCCCCATATCCAAAAAAAAAAAAAATTCCTTGTTTTCATTCCTTTCAAATTTAAAAAAAATCAAGATATCTGTAATGGAACTAAATTAGGTTATTAGCTTCAGATGTTGCTTTTCAGTAGTAATGGTACAAGCAACTTAAATTGCATTTATTTTCTCAAAAACAAAAGATCTGTAATCCCAGCACTCTGGAGGCTGAGGCAAGATGATTGCCATGAACTGAGTTCCAGGCCAGCTTCGGTCGGGTTACACACTGAGTTCAAGGCCAGCCTGAACTGCATAGTAAGACCTTGTCTTTTTAAAAAATAAAAAAAGGCGGGGAGGGGCGGGTCACAAGAGAAAATCAAGAACTAGAACTATATTGTAATTTAATATTTGACAAAGTAGACATCAATTGCTAACAGGTAGAAAAAAAAGATGGTTTGTAAATATTACAACTCAGAAATACGAGTCCTTAAAAAATTTAAAGTCTTTAAAAAATTACATCAGCCAGATAAAGTGGCTCATGCCTTCAATCCCAGACACTTAGAAGACTGAGGGAGTACTACATATTGGAAGCCAGATTGGACACCTGAGTGCTATCTAAGCTCAGTGAAGCTCCACCTCAAGATAAAAAATAAAAAGGGTTGGGCTGTAGATCAGCAATGGTGTACTTGCTGCCTGAATTCGATCCCCACTACTGTTCAAGAAAAGTAAATCATAGAAACGCTAATATGTTGTAAAACTACAAATTGCAGAAAGATTTTTTTTTTTGTCTTTTTCATTTTTATCGGTACCGGGGACCGAACTCACGACCGCCTGCCTGCAAGGCAGGTGCTTATGCCGCTGAGCTAAATCCCCAGCCCCTGCAGAAAGATTTTAAAGAAATTAAACCATCTGCTATAGATTTTAGCTCAGTAGCATAAAGGCCTGCCTAGCAAGCACAAGGTCACAAATCAATCCCAGTACCAAAAAAACAAAAACAAAAAAAACAGGCAGCAAGAAATTAAACTACCTAAACTTTGAAGTGACAAATTACAAAGAGAGATTAACATTTAAACTCCAGCTGTGAGGGGTGTAGCTTGGTGGCACTACACTTGTTTAGAATGAGTAAAAATCTAGGTTACAGCCACAAGCAACACACACACAAAAAAATACAGTAAACTACGTTAATTCCATAAAATTTAAAACTGTAAAACATGGAAAATCGGGGCTGGGGATTTAGTTCGGCGGCATAAGCGCCTGCCTTGCAAGCAGGCAGTCCTGAGTTCGATCCCTGGTACGGATAAAAACGAAAAAAAAAAAAAAAAAGACCAAAAAAAAAAAAAAAAAGGAAAATCAAAACAAAAATTCTTAAATGGAAAATCAAGAACATTTGCACCAAATATTAAAGGTCAGCATACATACAAGGGAGCTCACAAGTTAACTTTAGAAAACGAGTAAATTGTATCAACAGAAAATCTGCATAAAAAAATAAAAACTGATAAATGTTTAATCACAATAATATAACTAAACTGGAATAAACCTAAATAAATTACAGATTTTTATGTAGACATTAAAAACAGTAAATATACAAAACAAAATCTAAATGTGATTACATCTAAAAATTATGTGTTTTTTCATCACTTCCTTTTTATCATAAATTACCATTGTATAAAACATTTTAGAGATAATAGTACAGGGTTAAACAAGAAAAAATCCTGTCACAACCTCTACCCCTATAATGCTCCCCCCCAGAGACACCCAGTTTTTGATTTTTCCTCAAAACTAAAACTTAATTCTGAGAGGGTAAAAAAAACTAGGCCTACCAATATTTAGGATGTTGAAAGTGCCCAGAAAATTGCCTAAAAAAGTATACTCACACTTCATCATCTTCATGGCAAATCTGCTTTTGCCCAAAGAACATGATAAAGAACACATTTACCAAGTGTTTCTGTATTTCACAGTATCAGGCACTTCTCTACAGCAACTCTAAAACACACAGTATTCCTGTGGTGTGAAGTACAAACTTAGGCTACTTCTGAGGGTAGGCAGCTTGCAAAACCAGAATCAAAAGGCACACCTGCCAAAACTCAGTCTCATTCTTTTCACTTGCCAAGATATTTCAACATTCAAGATTTTCAAGGGCATTTTATTTAGACTTTGTGAATCTCTTTTACCTGTAAGTACCACAGAGTATTCACATGACTTTTCTTAGTAATAATGATAGCTATACTGGATGGCACTAATCCAATTTGGGGGTGAAGGGTGCCGAGGATTGAACCCAGGCCTCTACTAAGTCACAATGTGCTCTACCACTGAGCTGTACCTCCTGGTACACATTTTTTAACTGTAAAACGTACAGTTTACTACTAAGGCTAAAAAGGTGTTGGTGACTACACTAAGAAGGAGTATTCCCCTGCCACATGTAACCCTGTTACTGTGTGCAAACAGTTTCAAGCATTTTAACAAATACATTGGTAAATGCAACCCACTTATTACAGAGTCTGCCTGCACTAAATTAAGCTTCAGAAAAAAGAATGGACGTTTCCATCTATGTCACTATTTTAAGAGTTAAAAATAAGTTTCATTCCATATTTCCTCTATATAATTATGACTAGGCAAATGCCCAACGGGTCACTAAGTAGCTACAGGCCCTGAATCACACTGGGTGGTGCTGAATATTTTCTCATGTGTAAAAGGAGTTTGGATCCCTCTCCTAAAAATAACCCCCTCAATCATGAAGTTATAGTTCTCCATCTGAGAATCATCGAAGCTGGTGAGCATGCTGTTCTTCTGAATTAACTCGCTTATCCAGTCTGTTTTCTTGGCTCTTAAAAGTCTTAACTTCTGTTTTGAGGATCACACTGTGCTAGCCTAGAAATAACCACATGTTCCGGTAATTCTTATACCATTCAGAGAGAGGAGATCTAATGAACTCAATCCAGAAAATGCTCTATGCCAACAATGAAGACATTCTGCAGAATGGGGGAGTGGCTCAGTGATAGTGCACTTAGCCAGCAAATATAAGGCTCTGGGTTTGACTCCCAGCACCATCAAGAAGAAAAGAAAAAAAAAAAGCAAAAAGACATACACACAAAAGAGAATTTGTTCTCAAGAACTAACTTCTTTCTAAGATACCTTTTCAATTCCCCTAAATTACAGAAGGTAAAGTGCTTCTATTTAGTGCTAAGCTCTTGTTAACACCATGTAGTTAGTGACAGGCCACAGCTTGTACTTCCCGCGGTGAGGGTGCATGTGTACCCTTGATCGGGGCATGGGCGCTCAGCAGGAGGAAGGTAGCCCACAACAGACTACAAAAAACATTCCAGGCAATCTGCAAGAAGGACTCCTAAATGGACAAACTCAAGGAGAACTGGAATTAACCTTCCTTCTGTGAACTTCCACCTAACTGCATTTCCTTCTATTGCACAATGGCTCGTACTGTCTCTTCACCTGTCTTCTGCTATTCTGTTCTGCCTCACATGTTTTCATCTTGGTTCTTTTTCCTTCCACCTGAAACCTCCTTTTTGGACCACTTTTTTTTTTTTTTAATCACCTAAACCTCTGATCTTTATTACTTTCCCCACTAGTTCAAGACCTGAGCACCTACATACCTCACATATTTAAATGTCATTTCCTTCAACTGGGTGAAAACAGTTTTAACTCTCCTCTCCTGTATGACTGCTTGTTGGCCAAAACAAATGTAAAACTTAGAACAGGCAAAAATAAACAAATAAACTTTCATTTAAGCATAAATAGTAACTTACATTTACCTAGGTAATGGGGGAGGCTGGGGATTTAGCTTAGTGACATAAGCACCCGCTTGCCAAGTGCAAGATCCTGAGTTCAAGCCCCAGTACCAAAAAAGAAAAGGTAATGGGGAAATGGATATATTATCCATTGAACTCCACCCCCCAAAAAACCGTGAAACTAGAGGGTGAGCAGGGCAAAGCTAGTGCCAACGGAAAGTAAAAATGATTAAAATATGTATTATGTGTATATACAAATTTCCCAAAATTAAACTCATTAATCAGTGAAAAAAAGGAAAATAAAAATGTTTCAAATAAAATCCTTTCTACGCTATGTGGCCTTGAGTAAAAAGCCTTGAATTCTGAAGTGTCACATTAATTTTCATATGAAAGTAGCTTTTCAAACAATAAAAAAAAAAAAAAGCAGAGCCGGGCATGGTGGCTCACACCTGTAATCCCAGCATTTGGGAGGCCGAGGTGGGAGGATTGTTGCAAGTTCGAGACCAGCCTGGGCTATAAAGTGAGCTCAAGGCCAGCCTGAACTGCCTATCGAGACCCTGTCTCAAAAAAGACAAAAAAAAAAAAAAAGCAGAAATCTCTGTATTTTCTATTTTCCAAAAGTTTCCCACTTTACCTTCTTGGGTAAACACAAACCCTTAACCACAACACACTTCTCTCCCTCTACACACATTTATATTCACTCTTTCCACATACTCCTCTCTTCCCAAGAAAGAGCTCTCTAAAGGTACAGGGCAAAATCGAGTGCCCCAGGACACACAATGGGGCCACTGTACTAAAAGGTAGAGCTTTTTGTGGGAGGAGTAGTAGTATTACAAATAGAACTGAAGAGGGAAACCTTTTCTCCATTGGATCTCTCTGGTCTTTATTCCTGACCTTGGGTCCACTCTAAATCCAGATGGTGGGGCTCCTCCAACTTAAAAGGAAACAAGACTAAGCCTATTCAATAAGGTGAACTGGGTCTGGTATCAAAGAGGAAAGAGAAGCCCTAGGAGCACATAAGATGCAGCCCAGCGCCCAACAGGTAGTGGCAGAACTGGGGACAGGAAACCCTAGCTAACAATGAAAAGCAGGCCATTTGTCTCTGAAGCATCCAGAACATTTTTTAGGGTGGCAAAAGTCACACTGGATGAATCCAGGGGATCCTGGTCCTCTTTTTCTGCCATAACTTGGCCACCAGGTTACTTAGTCCTCTCTGACTGTAAAATCTGGATGTTTTCAAAATTGATTTTCCCAACAAAGTTTTAAACAAAAGGAAAACATACCAAGAAAACACGCTAGTTGCGGTGATGCACTCCTGAAATCCCAGCACTGGAGAGACTGAAACAGGGAGTTTGAGGACAGCCTCCACCACACAGTGAACTGAAAACCAACTTAAACTTATATAGCAAGACCCTATCTCAAAAAACAAACCAACCAACAAAAACTACCACATCCAGAATTTTTATGATTATCTCCCTAAAATAAACCAGACACATTCCAACAAGGTTAGGCCAAAGGACAGGGTGTGTAAGGGTAATATGCAACTATTATACCCTTCCATCTAACACAAGCATAAAAATTAAAGACTATCATAAACGCACCTACTATCTAACCTCACTCACTAACTATGCAAAACACCCAACTGAACATCTACAGACTAACAGTCCCAAGATGCCTTTTAAATAAAATGGACTACCTCTCTGTACTGGAAAAAATATCTGACAGAAAAGACTGTATTCGGGCTGGGAATTTAGCTCAGCGGCATAAGCTCCTCCTGCCTGGCAAGTGTGAGGTCGTGAGTTTAATCCCCGGTACCAAAAAAAAAAAAAAAAAGACAAGACTGCATTCTGGAGTAGATGGAAACAAAATGACTCCAGTGCAGCTCTTAAGGGAGGGAATAGGATAGAAAATATCATTTTACTCAGGCTATCACATCCAGCATGAGGCAAAATCATAAAAAGGTTTAAAATGCTATTTTTCAACAGGAATAGGGAACCATAGGACACACTAATGGATAGTTCACTACTAAAGCAAATAGTTAGCATGCCTAAGGCCCTGGGTTCACTTTCCAGCTCCACCAAAATACTAAACTTCCATTTAGAGAGGTTAAGTGTTACCATCACTAATCCCTACTGTCCTTTGTTGGAAGGGCTTTTTTTTTTCCCCTTGGGTGATTATCAGGAATTAAACTCAGGACTTTGTGCTTGCCAAGCAGTTACTGCACCACTGAGCTATATCCGCAGTCCCTTGGAGAGAGGCTTTAAACTCAGAAAAGCAGCCTTACACTGCAGAAGTCACACCATAATATATGTTCCCAAGGGAGGGAAAAAGAATGGGACCAGGGAGGGGTACAAAAGGGACTCCAACTGCAGCTGTTATTTTTTTTTTTTTTTAAGATGAAAAGGTGAAGATCTGAAAGGTTAACGTGTTAGTTCTGAATACAAGAATGTTTGCTGTACTGTTCTCGAGATTCTTCTGTAGCATTTTAAAGTTTTCGGAACTATTAAAACAAAAATACCACCACTTTTATTAGATGGTTCATTTAAGCCATTCTTGATTTTCATTAAACTTTAATGACAAATATCTTTTATTGGGGCTGAGGATTTAGCTCAGCGGCATAAACGCCTGCCTTGCAAGCAGGTGGTCATGAGTTCGATCCCTGGCACCGATAAAAATTAAATAAAAAAAAAAAAAAACTAACAAATATCTTTTATTATCCTTCATCAGCCTTTTCCACCAGCACTCACTTATGAAATACACGATTTAAATTATATCTACCTACCCTAGGACCTCTCGAAGGAACACAAGCACAAGAACAAAGGAAATTAATTGCTGATAATAAGTTAACACCCTAAAATTAAAGACTACAAGGTCTTGGGGCATCTGAGAAAGGAAAACAGTAGTTACAGATTCACACTGCCAAGCATGCAGAGGATGCTAAGTCTGATAAACAGTCTGAATTTCTTCCAAATGGATGGACTGATACTGTGATATTCACTGCCCTAATGTGGAAGCCTTCCAACCTAGTGTTCAAGACACAAGTCATAGGGGAAGAGATTCAATTCATACATAACTCGAAACCAATTAGAATCACTATAACATTAACATCAGGAACTCCAGGCCCTAAAAATGCTATTTCTCTCAAACAGTGGGCAGTAACCAAAACAAATGCTGTAAGCATAAAATTAAGTAGCACAAATCTGAAAAAAAAAGTTTAGTATACCCAGATGCTCATCACAGTGCTTCGCCCATCACGTTACTCGTTCCCATAAATAAATACTCTACCTCTACTTACTCTCTCAACCACCAACACCCCCAGGCCCACCTACAAGATACACCCAGAAACCTTTATCTGTGTCCACACATCAAATTTCTTCTTCTAATCTTCTCTCCAGCCAGTCCTTATTTACCTCTTTGCTTCTTCTAAATGACAAAGGTACTCATAAGCCACATTCTGTCGTCTCCTTTCATCCATCTCCTCTGCAGTCAGTCTCTCATTATCCAGGACAGCTAAAACATAAAAGAAAGAATGTAAATATCAAGATTGCTAACCTTTCTCAGAGATAAAAGAATGGCATGCCATCACATTCTTGGTAATCACCTAGAAATCAAGGTAACAAGGTCAAGGTAACTGGTGGACGTGTAGATAGTTAAGTGTACTAAGATCATTTTCCTAAAAAAGAAAAAAACCAAGCTGGATGTGGTAGCACCTGCCTGTAATCCCAGCACTCAGGAGGTTGAGGCTAGAGGATTGCCAAATTCAAGGCCAGCCTAAACTGCACAGTGAGACCCTGTCTCAAAAAGATAAAAAAAAAAAAAAAAAATTAAAACAATTTTAAAAACCTACAGAGTTTCAACTGTACTCATCTTGTCCTTTTTACAAACGTGTGGTAACAAGAATTTGGGCTTAATTCTAGGGTAATCCTGAAAAATACTGACCAAGTTTTGGCTAGAATTTGTCCTAGTTTATCAGAACTTTTTTTTTTTTTTTTAAAGCAGAATCTCGCTATGTAGTTTAGGCTGGCTTGAACTGGCAATGTACTCCCAGGTTAGCCTTGAATTCACAGCAATCCTCCTGCCTCAGCCTCTCAAGTGCTAGAATTATAGGCATGTGCCATCACGTCAGGCCTCTCATAACTTTCTAAAGCTCTCGTCATACTTTCCCCTATTTTATTAACAACCAAAGCCAGCAGTTATTGACGACTGAGTGGTACTAACTGTTCTAAGCATTCTGCATGCTTTCTCTCACTGAAACCCACAACAATCCTATTTTACAGATGAGGGAACTGAGGCCAGGTAAAAGTCTCATGGCGATTAAGAGGAAGGCTGGGATTCCAAGGCAAAAAACCTGTCCCAAGGCCTTTGGATTTAACCATAAAGCAATCTGCCTCCTTCCCAAACACCAAAAAAAATGAAACAGTAAATTCTTAACTTCTTGCAAAGGGGTCAAGGCCTCTCCCAGTCTGGCCTGGATGAATTTTGGAACCTTTCCCCCTTTTCCACTGCCCTTCCTCCTACCACTGTGCATATACCACAACGTGCAGTTCCCACTACACAGTGTCCTGGTCCTCTTCCGTATCTTAGTACTGCCTCCTAGTCCTACCCTGCCCGGTCAGACTTCTCTGGATGGCATCATGCAAAGCTCTATTCAAAAGCCACACCCTGGTTCCCAGGCCCTTTCCTGGCCCACGCTACTCTGTAAGCTTCGCTACTCTCCAAACAACTTGCACCTTTACTGCTCGCTACCATCATTAACTCCTACACCTGTCTGTCTCCGCTTAAAACATTCTTTAGAGACAGGGTCTGGGCTTACTCATCCCTAATTTCACAAACGTGGCACAATCTCACGTATAACTGTTGACTGAGATTACCCCTTTAAAAAAATCGCAGCTATGAACTAAAATCGAAACCTCAAATACCCTCCGAGGACACTCCTGTAGCCAATGGTAATCATCTGTAGTTCATTGATGTTCCAGGGTCGGCCACAGAAAATGAGGAAGTCAAAAGTTTTTGGTGGCTTTTATTATTCTCTTTTTTTTTCTTAAACTTTTGAAATCCTGACGGAAGAAACGACCGAGACAATGAAGCGACGTGCTCAGGGCCGCACCTCGAAAGGTAACCCGGAGCCGGGCACCTCGGAAGCCAGTGGAGCCCCTGCCACAGTCCCGGACACGCCCGGTGCCGTCCCGCTGCCACCTCAGCCCAGCCGCCCCCAAACTACGCTGGCCGCGCGGCTGAAATCCCGGGCCAGGGTGGGGTCCGGGGTCCTACCCGTAGCCTCCGAGCCAGCGGGGGCGCAAGCCAGGTCCACCGCCCCCACCCGCCGGGCCGGCTCTTCCGGGTCCTTGCAGAAGCGGACAGTCAACCCCGCGCCGCCCGCCCGCCCCTGAGCCCCCCGGAAGCCGCGCGCCGGCCGCGGACCCTCGCGCCGCAGAGCCCTGCACTCACAGCCATAGTGCGGCCGGGCCGCAACCTCGTCCGCAGCGGACATGGCGGCTGAGCCTGGGTCACTGCTGAGGAAGCGGTGGTGAGACCTTGAAGAATCGGGCGGCAGCAGCTTCAGCTCCTACCGAGTGCGCGGGCTGGCGGGGTCCCCGAGGTCCCGCCCCGCGGCCTCGCCCTAAAGGCCCCGCCCAGCCTGGCTGCTCCTGCGGGCGGAAGGAGGCGGGGCCAGGGTTGCCTTGGCGAGAGGCGCTGCCGCAGCGGGCGGGAAGGGGCGAAGCCATAGCTACAAGGTCCCGCCCCGTTGCAACCTCCCAGCCCTGCAGCCCGGGCTTGCTAGGCGGGCGGAAGAGAGGAGGGTGAGCCCTTCAGTGCTTCGGCCCGCGCTCGCGGGGCTCTGCCCGCGAGGCTCGCGCTCCCCGGCGCCGCCTCGCCCGCGACTCAGCGTGAAAGGTAGCCTGTGCCCGAGACAGGAAATCAAAGCCGCGGGTCTGCTGCCTTCCCTGCCAGCCAGTTAACCTCCTCAGCACCGAGACGCGGCGAAGGCCTCCTTTTTGGAGTCCAGAGTATTGCTGTTGGACACAAATGAGACCCAAGCCGCCGTCAGGGACTTCTGTCCTGGATCAGCGCGGTCTGTCGTGTGGCCGCTGTCCTCACCCGGATTCACCAGCAGTCACCACACCAAGACCAGCCTCTCAAGCATGGAAATGTGTGTGGATGCGCACAGGAGAACCGTATTCATCCAAATTTTCCTGTTTCAGATTTCCTTGCCAGTTCTTTTTTAAGGTTTGTTTTTTGTTTGGTGGTTTCCGTTTTGCTTTTTTTGCTCCGTTAAGAATGCCTCGTCCCTTGCACCTGTTCCTTGCTCTGAAAATAGCAGTATTCACGGGATTCTGTCCTCAGCACTCTTCTTCCTTCTCAGCCCCATGATCAGGATTTTTGGGCTTACTTTAAACTGCTAGTGACTTACAACTATCTATCAGCTGATCAGACCATCTGGAAACCTGTTGGTATTTTCAGGTGCCTGGTGAGCGCTTTCACCTGTACATCCTGCAGACACTACAAATCCTACAGATCAAAATCCTGCTGTGTTCTCTAGAAAGTACCCAGTTCACAGGGCAACACCCAGGGTTTACTCCCTGCATCCAGCGTGTTCTCTCTGAAGTGCCCATCTCTGCCTATGCCATTCCCCCCAGCGATTACACTTCATGTTGTCCTAACCTCCATGCTTGCTTTTACCTATCAGATCCTTCCAGTTACTAAGGTGATCTTCTCCCCCCCAAAAAAACAACAGGAAATGCAATGTGTTCCTCGTTCATATGTATATGCATATAAAGTATTTCTAAGTAAAAAGATGACCTTTCTTATTTTCAGTTTTTATTTTTATTGGCACGTTTGTATGATGTAATATTACATTCCTTCTGGGGAATTGGTGCATACACAGTATATATCTTCGTGTTTTTTCACCCCTTCCCTTTCTCCTCCTTCATCTCTTGATGCCCTTCTCATTTGAACAAAATCTACTTTCCTGCTTCATATTCTTTTATTTTGCTCTCTATAGTTTGGGTTTCTCATACAAGAGAAACCATGCGGTATTTAAGCTTGTTTTATTTTACTTAACATTATGGTCTTGAGCTGCATCCATTTTCCTGCAATCATTCTAGTTCATTTCATGAAAAAATGTTCAGTATCTCTGGCCACCAGAAAGATACAAATAGGAACAATGCCGAGAATTCATCTCCAGAAAGAATAGCCTTTGAGAAATTGAATAACAACAAATCCTGGTGAGGCTGTGGAGGGCAGGTTGCTTCCACAATGTTGGTGGGAGTGTAAGCTGGCACAACCACTGTGGAGATTTCCCAGAAAACTCAAACTAGAAATTCCATTTGAGCCAGCTACGCTTCTAGGTATCTTCCTGAAAGAGGCATATACATATGCATCATTTACATGCACGCCCAGATTTTGTTTTGTTTTGCTTTGTTTTTGAGAGGGAGTCTCAATATGTAGTTTAGGCTGGCCTCAAACTTATGGCTATCCTGCCTCAGCCTCCCAAGTGCTAGGATCACAGCCATGAGTGTGCCTTCATGCAATGGCTGCACACCCATGTTTATAGCTACACAAAGTGTAATAGCTAAATCATGAGAGCAGCCTATATGTCCATCAATGTATTTGTACACAAGGGAATACACAACAACTGTGCTATATGCATATATTTTATTTTTATTTTTTATTTTTTTGGTACCAAGGATCGAACTCAGACTGCACGCTTGCAAGGCAGGCACTTATGCCGCTGAGCTAAATCTTTGGCTCTTTTTATATACATATATTTCATGCATACAGATTTTCCTGGACTACTTCCTTCATGGTAGGATCAAGTAAATCCCTTTACAGCCCAACTCCAGGTCATTTGCTTCAACCCTTTTTGATTTATTCATTCTTCAGTTTTTTGTTTGTTTGTTTGTTTGTTTTGTCTTTTTCGTTTTTATCAGTACCAGGGATCGAACTCACGACTGCCTGCTTGCAAGGCAGGCGCTTATGCCGCTGAGCTAAATCCTCAGCCTCCCATTCTTCAGTTTTTGTTTCTGGTGTTGCTGGGCATCCAAACTACAGTGTAACCCCACATTGAGCTACACCCCAGCCCTAAACTATTGAAATAACATATTTACTACAGTCTCAAATAAGATATTTTTTCAAGACAGTATCTCACTGGGTAGCTCAGGTTGGCCTCGAGTTCATGTGAATCCTCTTACCACAGCTTCCTGAGTACTGGGATTATAGACATGCATCACCACATCCAGTTCAAAAGAGATTTAAAAACCTATGAATGAAATACCACAGAAAAGGGGCAAAGCTTTAATATATTGTAACTATAAGTTCAAAGTTCTTTCTTTTTTGTTATTTGAGCTTTTATTTCTTAAACTTTACGTTGCTGTTGTTCTGACAAGAGTATATTGTTAAGGCTAACTCAAACTTTCATCCTCCTGCCTCAGCCTCCTTAATAGGTGGGATTACAGGTGCATGTCACAACTGGAATTTTTTTTTTCTGTTCCTTTTGTACTGAAGATTGAATAACTGAAGACCTTCACATAAGTTACTTTCCCAACTTTTTTTTTTTTTTTTTTTGGAGACAGAGTCTCACTAAATCACTAAATTGCCCAAACTGGAACCAAATTTGCCCATCTCAGCTGCTCAATTCCATAACCCATAGAGTGGCAAGACAATGGGCTCTGCTCATCTGTCACCACTCACAGGGGGGTGCCCCTTGGACCAGATGCTGATCCTTGCATTTGTTAGCTGTTGTAGAGCCAATTAAGGATCTGCTAGACCCTGTCTGAAATGGTGTCTCAGTGGCTCAAGCCTGCAATCCCAGCTACTCTGGAGACTGAAGCAGGAGGAAAGTAAATTCTAGGTCAACCTGGCATCTCTCTCAAATGACCCAGGCATGGTGGTATATATGTATAAGCTTAGGATCTGAGAGGCCGAAGCAGTTGGTTGCAAGTTTGAGCCCCACTTAGGTGATCAAGGAGACCGTATCTCAAAATAAAAAGAAGCGAGCCGGGTATTTAGCTCAGTGACATATGTGCCTGGTTGGCAAGTGCAAGGTCATGAGTTCGATCCCCAGTACCAAAAATAAAATTTAAAAAAAGGAGCCAGGCTTATGCCTATAATCCCAGCACAGGAGGCTGAGGCAGGAGGATTATTGCAAGTTCAAGGCCAGCCTTGACTGCATAACGAGTGCAAAACCAACCTGAACTACACAGACCCTGTCTATAAACATAAAAAGGGCTGGGATATAGTTCAATCCCTAGTACTATCCAAAAAAGAGGAAAGGAGAGACAGAGACAAAGACACACAGAGCAAGAAGTACAGTCTGTCTATTGCAGACCATCCCTAATGTAGGATGGTGCAGTTTATAGTTCAGTAATACAGTAGTGCAAAGTAAAAAGTAATACACATTTAGTAGAAATTATCTGAATTCTGAAATTTAGTCTACATCAGGCTAGCAACAGTCAGCCCTTGGCCAGCTGCAAGCTCAAGGCCAACCTGGATTACATGATGAGACCCTACCCCCCCAAAACAAAAGAGAAAAAAAAGAGACAAACTATTTTGAGGCAGGAAAAGTAAACTTAAGATGTATTATGTACCTGTACCAACTCCCCATGATGAATGTAACCATTATGTACTGCAAATATGTACTAATAAAATTTTTAAGTTAAAGACCAGGGATATAGCTCAGCAGCATAAGCACCTGCCTCGCAAGCACAAGGTCCTGAATTTGATTCATTATCAGTAAATAAATAAATGGCTCTGATATGGTTCAAAAACACACTATTTTGTTAGTACATGAATGAAGTTAGTAAATATGTAATGAATCATCAAGTAAAATATGACAAAATAAGCTACATGGCCATTTTGGGAAATCAAATTGTTTTATAACATCAAGGAATGTACAGCTTGGTGAGGGTAGAGCAATATTAACAGCGCGGCTTGAGATAAGCACCATTTATATAGAGGTTTCTAGGGCTTGGAATATCTGGTAGCCTCTTATCAGCCTGTGAAACTCCTGCTCCACTGCCCCGACCCAACTCAAATGTCACCTCCTCCCCCAGGCAAAATTGGTCACTTCCTCATTTATCCTAGGAGCACATTAGAAACCATGTGTCCTCAAAAAAATTATTCCAAGTGTTTTCATTTAAATGCTTCTGAAATCTATATTTTTAAAACCTAGCCAGTCTCCTCTACAAAAGTAAAGAAGTAACCAATTTCATTGCTTGAAGTTGTGTGAATTTAATTCTTAAAAGCTCAGAGAACTTGTTAAAATTGATGATAGAGAGCTAGGGATTTAGGTCAGTGGCTCAAGTGCTTACCTGGTAAGCGCAAGGTCATGCAAGGTCATGAGTTCGATCCCTGGTACCAAAAAAAAAAAAAAAGTAAAACAAAATTGATGATAGAGCCAGGCATAGTAGCTCACCCCTGTAATCTCAGCACTCAGGAAGCTGAGGCAGGGGATTGCCTTGAGTTTGAGGTCAGACTGAACTGCATACTGAGAACTGTCTCAAAAAAGAAAAAAATGATAATAGATTCACACTGAGTGACTAAGCAGAAATAAACTTAGACTCTTAAATCTTTGGTTGAAACTGTGATTTACAGAAGAGGCTGGCAAATTATTCTAGGGATTAATATATACTCTTATTTAGTAAAAACAAAGGTAAACCCACAAATCTATGAACAAGTGATTTTTGACAAATAGGAGTTAAAGAAAGGTGAGTCTTTTCAACCAATGAAACTGGGAAAATTTGGGATCTAAATGCAGAAGAATGAAACTAGACCCTGGGATGAGCTCTTGCCCTACATGCACGAAGGCCCTGGATTCAATCCCAAGCTCCAAAAAAAAAAAAAACCAAACCCTGACCTTTCACCAGTTACAAAAATTAACTCAGTGGGCTGGGGATGAAGCTTACTGGCATAAATGCCTGCCTGGCAAGCACAAGGTCCTGAGTTTGATTCCTGGTACAAAAAAAAAAAAAAAAAAAAAAGCTCAAGTGGATCAATAGAATTGATAACACAAGTGTAAGACATAAAACTACTAGAAGAAAATAGGGAAAGAACTTCAGGACATCAGCAAGAATTTTTTGAGCAAGACTCAAAATTATAGGAAACAAAAGCAAAAATAAAAAGTCAAAGTACAGTCACAAAAAAAGCAAAATATAGCCTATAAAACAAATAGTAAACAGCTAACAGAATAGTAGAAAATATTTACCAAGTATTTATCTGATGATAATTAGTGTATAGAAAGACGCTCGGGAAACTCAACCAAAGAACAAACATAACCGTCCAACAAATAAATAAAAACCCCACAAATAACCTGATTAAAGAGTAGGTAGTTGGGCAAGAGCAGTGTAAAGAGCAGTGCAGTTCAGTAATAGAGCGTTTGTCTTGCATGTTTGGATTCCCAGTACCACAAAAAAGGGTGTGGGCAGGGAAGGCCATAAAACTAAACAGACATTTCTCAAAAGAAAATGTAAATGGCCAACAGGTGTCTGAACCGTTCTCCAATCCCCTGGGGTGAGGTCGGGAGTGGCTGGCAGTGCTGCAGATGAGAGGAGGACTGGGGGGAAGAGGGAAGGACGGAGGAGTAAGTAGCTGTCCCTCAAGTGTCGCCTGTGGCTGCTTCAGGCTCCAGGCGGGGCTGGCAGGCAGGTGAGCCTGGTAGACCTTTTTTGGGCAGACTTGGGATCTATGTTCGAAACACAGAGGTGTGTATTCTGTGGACTGTCTCTCTTTTCTCTATAATAATGGCTGAAACTTTGCCATAAATAAACCAGGGCCTTCACTCCTGCTTTACTTTTTTGCAGTGTAGTTCTTCTTCTCGATACTTAGTTAGTTTATTACGGAGCCAGAGGAGGCCCTGTTTCCGTGGTGCCTGGTCCCAGGAGCTCCGTGGAGGAGGTGTCATGAAGTCTGAAGTCAGGGGCTGGGCATTTCTCACCTTCAGCAGTGGGATATCTTTAGCTGAAAGCAGAGGCGTGGCTTTTGTTGAAAATGGGAAGAAGCTAAGGTGGAGTTAAAAGCAGAGACAGTTTTCTCTGAGAATTTAAACTTCTCAGTTGGAATGTGAAGAACTAAAGCAGAAAACAACCAAAGGTCATCTGAGACTGATTGGCTCACAGGACAAAATTACAGATCGCTAAGGAAGCAGAAGTTTTCTAAGACTGCTACAAAGGTATGTGATGTAAGGTCTGGGCTGAGTATATGTCATGGATTCGGTAACAAAGGGCCCCAGATGTCCACTGTCCCTAGCAAGTTCCCTTTTGTCCTTGAAATTGGCCAAGATGATTGAAGCCCAAGAGAAGGTGCAAAAGAACCAACAAAATGTCAAAATATCGCAAAATTATAATAGGAGTAGGAATGAGTAGGCACTGTGAGCAAAGAAAAATCATTTGGGAAAATATACAGCTTTGGAAGGCACCCAGAGGGTTTCTTTGGATTTCATGAAAGTTATTACTGTCCATATAGAAAAATCATTCTAGAATCTAACCTCAATAGTGCAGTAACTTTTTTTTTGAGAGTTTTACTCTGCAGTGCAGTCTACCCCTGAACTCATGTAGCCCAGGCTGGCCTCAAACTCATGGTGATTCTCTTGCCTCAGCCTCTTGAGTCCTGGGATTATAGGTATGTATCACCATGCCTGGGTTAGTAACATTTTTTTTTTTTTGTCTTTTTCTTTTTTTATCAGTACCGGGGATTGAACTCATGACCACACACTTGCAAGGCAGGCGCTTATGCCGCTGAGCTAAATCCCCAGCCCCAGTGTAACAATTTTTAAATCTGGGCATAGAAATTAGTTACTGAGTATTAGCAGTCATTACAAATTAGTATTAATTATATTCATTGAGCATTCCTAATTCCTAACCCCAAATACCGCAAAACCTAAAACTTTTTATGCATAAATCTGATGTCAGAAGCAGAAAATTCCACACCTGACCTCATGATGGATCTCAGTCAAAAACAAATGCACTAAAAATGTTGCATAAATTACCTCTAGGCTACAGGAAACAAATGAATTTTCTATTTAATGTTGGGTCTCAGCCTCAGGATGTCTCATTATATATATGCAAGTATTCCAAAATCTGAAAACATCTAAAACATTTCTGGTCCCAAGCATTTCAGAGAATAGGCATTCAACCTATGGTATTAATTCTTTGTAAATGACTCAGTCATTTGCCATTTTACTGTTATATTCTGAAGTGAAAACATTCTATGCAGAAAAAACTGGCTTTACATTATGAACTTTATTCAAATAGTGGTTTAAAGAGGATCAAAAGATATGAAGAATAGAGCCCTGGATGTAGCTCAGTGGCACAGCGCCTGCCTCAAAAACACAAGGCCCTGAGTTCAATTCCTGGTACCAAAAAAGAAAATATTAAAAAAAGACCAAGGGGCTGGGGATTTAGTTCAGTGGCATAAGCGCCTGCCTTGCAAGCAGGCAGTCGTGAGTTCAATCCCTGGTACCGATAAAAAGGAAAAAGATTAAAGGATATTAAGAAAGTTAAAGTCTGAATTGCTGTCTGTGAGGTAAAGTTTACTTTGGCTTGAAGAAAATACTGTATATACTTGCGAGGGCTTTTTTTTTTTTTTTTTTTTTTTTAACAGGGTCTCACTATGTAGTTCAGGCTGGTCTTGAACTCACTATGTAACCCAGGCTGACCTTGAACTCAAGGCAGTTCTCCTGCCTCAGCTTCCCCCGTGCTGAGACTACAATCTTGGACCACTATGCCCACCCTGAAAGAAATACCATATATTAATCTCATCTTTTATCATTATTGCTTATCTTAGAATAGAATAATTTCTGGCTTTATCAAAGCAAAATAATATGAATCAACAATTACATCTACGTTCTATGGTTTTCAGATTGTAGCTTCTGAGACAACTGGTAATTACCAAGACTTTCTGCATTTTTTAAAACTAATTTTATAAAGAATTGTCTTATTTTGGCTGTGGAATACCACCTACTAGATAAGATATTTTTTGTTTTTGTGAACACTCTTACTTTCTTAAAGATGAGTGTTGAGTAACACTATGAATTTAAAACTTGCTGTAAAAATGCCAAACATTGCAGTACTTTAGAACCAGTTTTTTCTCCTGCTAATTAAAACTGTGAAATAGTTCCAATGTTTTATCAGATAATTTGAGATTAGTTAGATACCACTTTGGTTTTAACTTGTGTGATGTCTTGTACTTTTTGGTCAAATATATTGAAGTGAAAATTAAAACTTCAAATTGCTGTTAAAGAAAAATTCTTGACAAGAAGCCTAAACCTAACTAACCCAGTGACATTTAAGCTTTGCCTTGAAAGACTATGAGCAAAGAACTTAGACATATGTGAATGTCAATGAAAACTAATATGTGTGCCCAGGGACATACGATGTGCTGGGGGGCTGGGGTGGGGTGGAGGTTCCTAAATAGTGTTGCCAAATGTGCTCAAGGTAAAACTGCATAAGACAATAGCTTGTGCACTAGCTCAGCACCCTGCTTGTCTCCTACAGGACTGACTCTGTATAGTAATGGAGGCAGCCCGTAATAAATGGAACAGTCTCTTCTTTATCATCTGTAAACTGAACTCCTTGTGTAAACTAAGTTTGGCAATAGCAGGAAGGGGGCAGCATATAGGAAATTAGAGGATATCATCAAATAGGTTTCTATCTGTCAAGTACTGGTTTTCATCTTCGTTGAAGTTTGAGTGTTATCTATCCTAACTTAACTCTTCTTTGTCTCCTTACTCCAAGAAAATCTATTTTGCTTTGTCCTTAAGGTATTCAGATATTCTGCATCTTGTGACTCTGGCATAGCTCCTGCCAGAAATTCTAACTTTAAATACATAAACTCTTCATTTTTCAGAAAGGAGCAAAAGTTTTCTAACCACCTGCTCATAATCACAGCCACTTTGGCACACTCCTATAACTCCAGTGCTTGGGAGGCTGAGGCAGAATTGTTTGCAAGTTCAAGACCAGCCTGGGCTGCAAAAGAGAGCCCAAGGCCAGCCCGAACTGTGAAACGAGACCCTGGCTCAAAAAGACCAAAAAAAAAAATCACAGCCATTTATCCACCATTTCCCATGTTTCAGAACATTCTAGTACTTTCTATAAATTGCTTCATTTATTCTCACAATAGTATGAAGATCTGATTTTTCTCCTTTTACAAATGAGAAAACAAGCACATGACAATCAAGTATTTTCGTCAATGTCATAGAATTCAGGGTTGGGAATTGAGCCTAGGTTTTCCAATTTAAAACCTATGGCAAGTCATCTTTCAGTGTGGACTCCCACTTTGCAGACAGCATATTGGTGACATAGTGTTCATTCCCTTTCCCCACATTGCCTCTAGAAGCCCTTCTATACCCTGGTCTAGAAACAACTTGTAACAGCAGAAAGCTAGAGTTGCAGAAGGAAGCCAGGAAGTAAGCCCAGAGTGGGGGGGTGGGCAGGGGCATTGGTTTCCGGGCTGAGGTTAGAAGAGACCACAAAGCCCTGCTACAGTTTCAAGGCCAAAGACTAAGTGCAAACTTACTGACCCAGCAAGAGACACACCTACAAACAAGCTTGGATGTGATCAGACCAAAGTATAGGGAAAGAGGTAGAGGGGACCAGGAGTACCTGACTCAGAGACAAGCCTGCATGGGCGGAATCGCCCATGGCATGGCTGTACACTCCTGCCGGAATGACAGTAGTGACAAGTTACAACAGCTAGCGTGTAATGGGTGCCCCCTAGGCCCAGTTCTAACAATTTGATATGCATCATCTCACGTGACCATCGTGACAACTGTGAGGTAGGAACACTAGAATTCTCCAGTTCCAGGACAAGGAAACTGAGATTTAGAACAGTGAACTCATTTTCCAAAACAGATGGTGACACTGCCAGGATTCAAACTGTGCTTGATCTGATGCCCATGCATGTAGGCATCTCCATCTGCATAGTGACCTGCTAGAGGGCTACCCCGGAAGAAATTCAAGGCCACACCTGCCAAAGGGGTGATGGACATAGACAACAGAGCACTCCCGAAGGTTTGCAGACATCAAGACAGAGGTGTTCACTAGACTGTAGGAGAAGTTTCCTAAAAGAGGAGTTGTGGATACAAGGCCTCCAGGAGGTGAGAGCAAAGGGCGAGACAGGAGACGTCGGGAACACAGTGTAAGCAAACAAGGAAGTTGTGCATTTGTCATCCGTGTGTGCACATGCACCTGTGCACACTGCCTGCTCCCTTCTCCTCAGCTTTCTCCAAGAGCTTCAGGAAGTCTGTGTGCAACCTATCTAGCGAAGGGTGTGAGCTCCTCTTCCCTCAGGTATTGGGAATTATTGGATAGGGAATGGTTGGACATGTTGAGTGATGGGAGTTATAAACATCTTCAATTTCTTTTATTGTTTTTGCAGCACTAGACATTCAATTCAAGGCCTTTGATATTTTTTCTTTTGAGACAGAGTCTCACTAAGTCTCTAAACTGTCCAGGCTGGGCTTGAACTTGCAATCTTCCTGCCTCAGCCTCCTAGATGCTGGGACTACAGGTGTGTGTCACCACACCCAGCACAGCTTCTTCTTTTGTACCCTTCATTCACTTAAGGACTAGCACTTGGATGACAGAAAGCTCACGTACTTGTGGCATATCACTTTCCTGTGTGTTCCTCCAGAAGTGGAGTAAAAAATCTTGCTGAGCCTGTTATGAGATTGCAAGCGCTGGGAACATTTCTGCCACATTTACATTGCCAGGACATTGCAATGGAGACTATTGCCAGACTGTGTTTGCCCTTAAGTTACGTAAACACTAACATAGGGGGAAAAAAAAAAAAAAGAGCATGGGAAGGAGACATACGCCTACGCAGGAATGTTCCCCCTTAAAGCTCCAGTCGGGTGGCTGGCACCTGTCCGATCTAATGGAAGACGGCCAGCTAACCCCTTCCTCACAGGACAGAGTGTCTGGCCCGCTGAATTCAGGAGCCTCCCTGGCAATGTCCTATGTATCAGAAAGTCTAATGTCATACCAGTTTGGTGGCACAGGCCTGTAATCCCAGCAACTGGAAAGAATGAGGTAGGAGGATCCCAAATTGAGATCAGCCCAGGCAACTGAACAAGACAGTGGCTTAGAATAAAATAAAAAGGCTGGGGGTGTGGCTCCAAGGCAAAGGGATCACCTATCAGGCCTGGGTTCAATTCCCAGTACTAAAAAAAGGCATCGTATCTTACATGGTCATTCACATGTAAAGGTTAAATAGGTGTTTCAAGATCAGGGCTGCTCATTCAGGCACCAACTGGCGGAAGGCTCCCCTAGAAAGCTTTCCTCGCTCTCAAAGTCTCTCTTTCCTTATATTCCTTTGTACCAAAAACTATGCATCTGCCTATGTCTCCACCAGCCACTGTGGGGTCTCAAGAAGTGGCATCCCCAAGTCATCTAGACACAAAGGGAAGATCCAGGACCAATCAAAGCAAGGTTTTGCCTCAAGGGTCCACAGGTTACCTCTAAAGGAACCTGACAGGCAGCTAACACCTCCTGTCCTGGCTGCAGAGAAAAGCCAGACATTTCCAGACCGGGAAGATTCTCACTGCAAATGAGAGAGGCCAGATTTAAGGGTGGAAAGCAGGGATACCCCCAAGAAAAGACCCACAAGGGTCCTAAAGTCCACATGAAAGGCTCTCCCATTCCCTTCTGCAGACAATAAGAAGCTGTTTTGAGAATGTGTAAGCAGGGGAGGAGTGTGATTATATTCAACAAAGGTTTATGAAATGTTTACCTTGTACCAGTGTTAACAAGGGTATAAACATAGCCCCTGCCCTCCAGACAAGTTTATAAATGACTGTAATGCCAGGCAAAATGAAAAGTAAACAGAGAGAGGACTACAAATGTCAAAGAAGATCCCACTTAAACCATACTTGATGGTGCTTGTCTATAATCTGAGCTCTATGGGAGGCTGAGGCAGGAGGGTCACAAGTTGGGCAGCTTAGCAATTTAGTAAAATCTTGTCTTAAAATTAAACTAAATTGAATTAAATTTTTAAATAGTTAAATAAGAGCTGGGGATATAGTTCAGTGAAAGACCCTGGATTCAATCACCAGTTTCAAAAAAGTCCTATCTGCTTGATGGAGATGTGGAAATATTTTATGCACAGGGAGGGATTTTTTTCTTTTCAGTGCTGGGTTCAAACTCAGGGTCTTACACATGCTAGATAAGTGCTCTCTACTACTGAGCTACATTCCCCAGACCAAGAATACATTCCCCAGACCAATTTTAAAGCAGACCTAAAAAATAGGCACTTTCAGCCAGGTGTGATATAGCACTTGGGAAGCTGAGGCAGGAGGATCGTCCTGAGTTCAAAATCAGCCTGAATTACATAGTGAGAGCCTGTCTTGAAAAAAAGAAAGTAAATAGTAAAATTGAGCACTTCATGAATAAGAAATTCCATGAAGGGGGCTGGGGATTTAGCTCAGCGGCATAAGCACCTGCCTTGCAAGTGTGCAGTCGTGAGTTCGATGCCTGGTACCAATAAAAAAACAAAAAAGACCAAAAAAAATTAAAAAAAAAAAGAAATTCCATGAAGGGATGCCATGAACAACAAATAAACTTGTAAAGTGATCAACTTCCTCAATAATCAGTGAAATGGATATTAAAACCATAATGCAGTATCGTTTCATACTCGCCAAATTGGAAAAACTTGCAAGAACAGAAATGGGAATATTCACATATGTCTGGTGAGGATGGACAGGAGGAATCACTTTGGAGGATAATTGGGCAATGTCTAATTAGAGACACACAGGCCATGACTCCAGATTCTAAAAAGACTCCTACACACGTGTTCATGGGAGGTGAAGCAAATGCTCACCGCACCAATACCTGCATGGCCAACACAAAATGACCAAAGAGCCAGGCATGGTAGTGTACACCTATCATCCAGCACGCAGGAGGCTGAGGCAGGAAAACTGTCATGAGTTCAAGGACAGCCTGGGCTACATAAGAGGTCCTGTCTCAAAAAGAAAAAAAAAAAATTACTGAAGCAGCCACCAGCAGGAAAGCAGATAGTGTGCAGTGTGATTGTGTACTGAGTGTTAAAGCAGGAAATAAATGAAGCCTGACTCCATCTCCACACAGGTCAGATGTGACCCCAAAGAAGAAGACTGAACTCACCTCCAGAGCTTTTCATTGCTCACCAGAAATCTAAACAAACTTAAGCAAAAGAATGTTATAATGCTGGGTATGGTGGCATATTCCTATAATCCAGGGAGGCTGAGGCAGGAGAATTACAAGCTCGAGCCCAGCCTGGGCAGAGGCTGGGGATATAGCTGAATTCAATTCCCAGTACTACAAATGTGTATATATTTTTATAGACACAAATATTATGTATATGCATAACACACACATATACACATATATATAGAAAGGGGTAAGAACAAATAAGCACATAAATAAATATAAAGTCATAGGAATTAGAAATATCAAACTCAGGAGAACAGAATCTGTGTTGGGGAAGCGGCTGGGATTGGGGAGGAGTTCACGGGTGGTTTTACGTGTATCTAGGAGATTTTATTTTTTAAGCTGCGTAGCAGGTATATGGTTGTTTTTGCATTAATTTTTCTTCTTTGTGATGCTGAGAATAGAATCTAAGACCTTGTACATGCTAGGAAGTGCTCTGCCATGGAGCTATACCTGCAGTCCTTTGCACTAAACAATATATAATATTGTTTTACATTTTTTTGAGGCGAGTTCTCAATATGTAATTCAGGCTAGCCTCAAACTCACATCAATATTCCTGCCTCACCCTCCTGACTGCTGGGATTATAGGCATGCACCATCATCCCTGGCCTAAAAAAAAAATATATATATATATATATATATATATATATATATATATATATTTTGGCTTTTTCGTTTTTACTGGTACCAGGGATCAAACTCACGACTGCCTGCTTTCAAGGCAGGTGCTTATGCTGCTGAGCTAAATCCCCAGCCCCCTAAAAATATTTTTTAATCAGTGAAAAATGTTAGACTAGGTGAGGGATCCTGGAGATGTGGCTCCATGGTAGAAGACTGGCCTAGATGCACATACATACACACACACACACACACACACACACACACACACACACACACGCAGGAACAAATAGCTCAGCAGAAGGAATGGAGGAAGAGACATGAAGTCATTGAGGGAGAAGAAACTGCTCTCTTAAAGGCAGGCGGTGCTTAGGGAACAGAATTCTGCTTGGCTGAATAAAGGGAAATGTTTTTGCCCTAAGAGCAGCAGTTTGTACATTTGAATAATATCCTGTATTTTATGAAACCCTCCTACATTTACAAACTCATTTAATTGTCAACTTAAAGGACAAATATTCTCATGCTATAGATGAGGAAACAGACTCAGAAAACTTAGATTAAGCCCAGCGTGGTGGTGCGTGCCTGTAATCCCAGCACTCGGGAGACTGAGGCAGAAAGATTGCTGCAAGTTTGATGCCAGCTTGCACTGCAAAGTGAGCTCAAGGGCAGGATGAACTGCATAGTGAAACCCTGTCTCAAACAGAAAAAAAAAAAAATTAGATGACATTTGTGGCTATTGTGGGCAGAGAAGACATTTTAAAGACTACACAACGAATGTTGGTGAGATAAGGGCGATTTGACTCTTGGCTTAATCATATTTCCTGATATGAAGCAAAGATACACATGTTAGCTTAGGAAGTAATAGTAATAATAAAGCACAGAAGGGAACAGAAGAGAGTGGAAAAAATGTAAATGACTTCCTCAAAATCAAATGGCCAAGGTTTGCATTCCCCATCCAGCTCTGACACAAATACTTTACCAAACACAAGAGAGTAGCTAACACATGAAAAGTGTCCCTTCCACAAGCAATCGAAGAGATGCAAATTAAAACAGTATGTAGAATCATGCCTGGTAAATTGGCAAACTTTTTCAAGGATGAGGGCAAGGTGAGAGAGTCATTTATTGCTGATAACATTGTGAACTGGTACAATCCACTTAGAAAATGACTTGGTGAACAGAACTAGAGCTGTAAAACTGTTCACACAGTGGAAATGATCTAAAATGTGGAAAAGATTTTTTTTCTGGAGAAATTAAAGCTCCTCACGTGAGCATTATTAATGTCGCACCCTGCTCCTCCCTCCAGCAGACCACAGGCCCAAATTCAGCTCTTGACATGCTAGCAGAGGCCTGTGATCCTATGGACATTTCTATGCACAGACTGACATGTCCAAAGGGCTGGGAGGGTGGCTCAGTGGTAGAGCACTTGTCCAGCACGCACAAGGCCTTGGTTTTAATCTCCAGTGTCAAAAAAAAGAAAATTTGCTGGGGATAGTGGTGCACACCTATCATCCCAGGAATCAGGAGGCTGATCCAGGAGGATCATTGTGAGTTTGAGGCCTCCCTGCACTACATAATAAGACCTTGTCTCAAAAGTAAAGAAAAAATAAAAGAAAGAAAGACAGAAGAAAAAGTTATGCATAAGGGAGAAGGTCTTATTGTATTTTGTTGCTGTTGTATTTTTTTTATATATTTTTTTTTATTTTTATCGGTACTAGGGATCGAACTCACCACCGCCTGCTTGCAAGTCAGGCGCTTATGCCGCTGAGCTAAACCCCCAGCCCCGCTGTTGTATATATATATATTTTTTTATACTACTGAGGATTGATCCAGGACCTTCCGACTGAGCTGTAGCCCCAGACCTTTTTTATTTTTTGAGACAAGATCTCACTAAGTCCCTAAATTACCCAGGCTGGGCTGGAACTTGCAGTCCTCCTGTCTCAGCCTTGCAGGATGCAGGGATTCTAAACACATGTCAGCACCACCACATTTTAGGGGACATATCCAAACTCGTAACTTGGTTTCTTAACTCCCTAATTCAGCTTTTCAATTTTAAACTGCCTCTCTCCTTTTTCCCAAAACACTTGTCTTTCTTTATCTGGATATCTCTCATTCAAGTCCCCCATTAAACTGTTACTTCCTCCAAGGCAAATCTTATCATCATGATCATTGTTGTCCTTCACATTTATGGGGGAGATAAAAGGTATGAGGCGCCTGTGCAAAGAGTTCTGCGAGTGTCATCTCATTAATCCTCCTCCCACTCGTGAAGGATTACCTTCATTTTACAGATAAAGAAGGAAGAGTCACCGAGATGAAGTAATCTGCCCAAAGTTAAACAGCTTTGAAGAATGGGCCTCTTGCAGATCTGGTGTGGGACCGGTGTGAGGAAAGCTCTCAGTGAGTGTCTGGTGAGCTGAACTGAAAGGAAACGCAGATTGTGTGAAACTATGCTGCTGTTCCATGACGGCGAGGCTGCAAAAGAGTAAAATACGCCTTGACTTGGCATCTTGAACCAAGAGCCTAGGACGGGAAACCTAGGTGGCAGCACTACAGAGGATGCGGGGCGGTGGCGGGGGTGCGTTTCCATTCTTTTACTTTGGATGTGTTTGAATTTTTTTGAAATCTTTACAATAAGCACATGTACTTTCATGATATGTTTTGTTTTGTTTCAGTTTGGTTTTTGGTTTTCGAGACAGGGTCTTGCTATGGTAGCCCAGGCTGGCCTCAAACTCACTGTGATTTTCCTGCCTCAGCCTCCCCAGTGCTGGGATTACAGGCAAAAACCACCACACTAGGCTCATGATTAGTTTTAAAAAGTGGCAGTTAGAGGGGCCAGGATATAGTACAGCGGCACAGTGCCTACCTAGCAAGTATGAGACCCTGAGTTCAAGTCCTGGTACCAAAAATAAACAAATAAATTAATTTTTATTATTTTTTTATTTTTTGGTACCGGCGATCAAATGCATGACTGCACACCTGCAGCCGCTTAGCTAAAGCCTTGGCCCAATTAATTTTTAAAAAGTGGAGTTGTGGGGCAGATACATATAGGAAACTGGCAGATCTGGCAGAGACATATAGGAAACAGAAGATACGCAAGCTGGCCAGAAGGTTTCTGGCAAGCATGTATATAGGAGGGTAGGGAGTGATTTGCAGAAAGAGGGATCCAGGAGGGAAGCTGTGGAAGAGAAACTGAGGAGAGCTTGGAGGCGCAGGTTTGGGGGCAGCAAGTCACCTGTGGGCTATGTCTACTGAGCACAAGCCTGGTGGGGCTGAAGTTTGGAAGCCAGGCCAGATCTGTCCTGAGCATGACTGACAATTTAAGATTATGTGAAGAGTTGGTAAGCGGCTGTGGTGTGGCAGGCTGTGGCCACTCCAGGGGGAGAACCACCAGTGACTACTGAGATCTACACAGTGCTGGAACTTAGGGCGCTGGGAAACCAAGCCATCAGCTCATCTCCCTGGTAAGCGGCTGTGGTGTGGCAGGCTGCAGTCTCCCCAGGCCGATAATCACCAGCGACTCCTGAGATCTACGTCTTCCATGTTGGAACTTAGGGCGCTGGGAAACCAAGCAACCCGCTTGCATTCCTGCTAAGTGGTAGTGAGCCTACCAGAGCACGGGCTGAGAATCAAACATCCCACCTCCCCTCCCACCCCCCATTAGCAAATGGGAGCCAGAGATCTGAGCATCTCTTTAGAGGCTGACCACATGCAATATAGCAAACAAGGGGGATTTCCTTCTACCATCTCTTTGAAGGCAAATATTTTTACTACTGTTTTGCTTTATTCTGATTAATGGTACTGCTCTATTCAATATTCTGTTTTGATAAATTCTATAATGTTTTGTATTTTGTTTTATTTTGCTATACCTGGCTGAAAGAACAACTATTGTGAAGATAATGAGATACACTGTGGTACCTATTACCGTTGTCCCGGTAACCTGCTGTGAAGTTCTGTACCAATTTCACTACATTAAATTGGCTTTGTTCCATCTTATTCTGTTGTACTTTACTACCTTCAAAATAATAAAAAATTTACATAAATAAAAAAATAAATTATTTAAAAAAAAAGATTATATGAAGAGAGATCGGGGATTTAGCTCAGCAGCATAAGTGCCTGCCTGGCAAGCACAAGGTCATGAGTTCAATCCCTGGTACTGAAAAAAAAAGAAAAGAAAAACAAGATTATGTGAAGAATGAGAAAAGACAGACACAGAAAGAGGAGCAAGGACCAGGGCCAGAGTATGGAGAGGACCAGGGACATCAAAGGAGAGGATGAGGAGGAGGAGGCAGGAAAGGACTTGAGAAGGAGAAGACAGAAATGCAGAATGGCTCAACATCATCAAGGAAAAAGAGAATTTCAAGAGAAAAATTCTGCCAATCCCATAAACAGAGAAGAGGTGTTATGGGAAGAAGACAAACAAGAGGTGGTCAGACTCAAAAACCCTAAGACCTTTGAGTCCAGGCACAGGAGCACGCTGGGCACATGAACCCCACATGGTGGCCTTGCGGACGGCTTGCATGAGCGGAAGCTGGGTGAAACGGGAAGTAAGGGGATGCGCATATGGCTAGGAAGGACCATTTGGGGGTGGAAGATGGTTTAGCAATGTCTCCATTTTGTCCCAGTGTCCCGTGCCCGCCATGGTGCTTGGTTGGAGATGCTGCATGTCAGAAACATGCCATCAAGTGTTGTCTCAAAGCTGTCACCTTCTCTCCTTGCTGTTATTAGCACAGCGCTGCTCAGGCCTCTTTTGGTAAACCACTAGCAGTGACATCTGGTCCCGACAGGAAGATCTAAAATCCTTGGTTTGGTGGCTGCCAGGCTCTTTGGTGTGACCTCAGTCACTTCTCTAGCTGTATCTCACTTTGATGCATTCCAGCACAGTGAGCTCCTTGCCTCTGAGTGCACATTCATTCCTTCATCTAAGAAGCTTTTTTTTTTTTTTTTTTTTCATGAAGTCTAACTCTGTAGCTCAGGCTGGTCTTGAGCTCGTTATGTAGCTCAATTTAGTTTAGAACTTGTGTATCCTCCTGCCTCGGGCACAACATCCAAGCAGCAATAAGCATTAATGAGCACCTACAATAAAAGAAAGGAAACAAGAGCCAGGTTTGGGGCGCATGCCTATAATTTACTTCCAAAAAGATCTGGGCGAGCAACCTTTGGAGAAGAAGGGAGTATTTGTACCAAGGCTCTATGGTATGCACAACCTGGGTGTGGCCACAGAGCAGAGGACACAGGTGCTTCATGAGGGACAGGCCAGGTGACATGAGAAGTGGCCAGAAGCAGGAGGAAACCAAACCCAGGGGTTCCTAGATCAGGATAAGAACTTGAGTCTTCATTTTAAAAGCAAGAAGAAGGGCCGGGGATATAGCTCAGCTGCATTAAGTGCCTGCCTGGCAAGTGCATGGTCCTGGTTTGATTCCCAGTACCAAAATACATACATACAATAGGAAGCCAATGATAGGAGCAAGAAGATAGTGTGATTAGACTTAGGGTTTTGTTTTGTTTGTGGTGCTGGGAGTCAAACTCACATGTACTAGGGAAGCAGTCTACCACTGCACTGTATCCCCACCCTAGATTTAGAATTTTAGAAGATTGTGCTGACTTCTGTGAAAGCAAACAAAAGCAAAAATAAAATTGAGCTCAGTTAGGAGGCTGTTAGAGGATTTCAGGTGGGTGACCTCAGTTGTTTTGGACCAGACAGTGGCAGAGGAACTGGAGAGGTTAGTAAGATTCCTTGAGAGGAACCCAAGAGGGGACCCTGAGAGCACTGGGTGGTGACCTCAAGTTTGGGGTGAGGGAGGATACACAGAGCAAGAAGTGAATTGTCCAGTCAGAGGGCAGAAGCAAAGGGAATGTATGCTGAAGAGGCCACTTTAATATTCCCTGCAAGTAAAAAGCTTTGCCCTTCGAAAGCTCCCATCTCCCAGCATCAGCAACCTGTAGACATAGGACATGAAAAACACACAGGTAGGAGAAAGACTCAATTTCCTGACAAGGTGTGAGGGGCCGGAGCTGGGGAGGTCCACAGATTTCCACAGCAACTATGAGTTCTGCCTTTCCTCTAAGAACCTGGGAGCCTGGGCTGGGGGTTTAGCTCAGCGGCATAAGCACCTGCCTTGCAAGCAGGCGGTTGTGAGTTCGATCCCCGGTACCGATAAAAAGGAAAAAGACAAAAAAAAGAAAAGAAAAAAAAAAAAAAAGAACCTGGGAGCCTAAGGCACCATAGCTGGAGTGGACAGGCCTCCAGGTCACGGGCTTGGGTCTCTCTAAACAGGAAGGTACATGTGTGGAAGCAACTGCCCCCTACATGGGATGGAATTGAGGCCTCGGGTTTGTGGGAGATGTGTTTTTTGAGGGTCTCACTATGCAGTTCAGGCTAACCTTGAGCTCACTTTGTAGCCCAGGCTGGCCTCAAACTTGCAGCAATTCTCCTGCCTCAGCCTCCTGAGTGCTGGCATGACAGGCATGCACCACTATGCCTAGCTCAGGTCTGTCAACTGCTAGAGCCTGAAGGGATCTTTATCTGATTCAACTCTCTGATTGGGGCCTAGCATGGTGAATGGACCTGACGTGGACAAGGGGCTGCAAAGCAGCTGCCCAAACTTGAGGCTGCCTCTTCTGACCTCCGATTCCGTGCATTCCCAGATCCTCCACCTAACCCCAGCTCGCTCCTAGACAAACAGCACAAATCACAGTCCTTAAGGGCTTTTGTGAATAATGTAGCTTCTGCATCCCTCAGATGTCCTCCAACTGCCTCCCCTCACCAAACACCCTTTCAGGACCCACATCCATCCAGTGCGCATTCTCCGAATTTCACTTCGGAGGGCCCTCATTCCCGCTGCACTCCTCTGCAGCTCCTCCTGCTCAAAGCACTCCCAGCCCTGTGCAGACAGACTCATGGATTTCACGTGTGCTACTTGCTCCTTAGCTCTGCCACTGGGCTCTGGTCCCACCTTCTCATCAGATTTTTATAAACTGTTGACAGACTGATGGTGTTGATTTAGAGCAACACCTGGGTAGATAAAGGAAGATGGTTTATATTCACATTACCAAAACAAGGATACAAACCACTCCCAGCTAACAAGGATGTAGTTTTTTCTCCTGCTTTGGGCCAAGATATTACTGGGAAACAAGTTAGAGATTCACTTGAGTATTTACTATGCTCTTTGCAGCTCGGACTTGTGTAAACCTAGACACCCCAGGAGGGAGTAAGAGAAGAGCAACAGGGCACATTTGAAAAGTTATTATGAGATTTACAGATGGATAGAAATTTCCTGTAAGAACAGGATCTCCCAAAGGAGGGGCATAGAGATCTGGGTCCCAGGGGCTAAAATAGAGACAGTAATATTAAAAAACAAAGGGTTCTAGTTAAGCAGCTATGGTGTTATGTCTTACCTTAGGGGAACTAAATAGTAGATAAAAGGGAGTTTACTTTATAGAATATTCCAACTAAGAAAAAAAGGAGGAATCATAGAAATAAAATACCACAGCCAGGTGGCACATACCTGTGATCCCAGCACTTGGGAGGCTGAGGCAGGAGAATCACTGTGAGTTTAAGAGCTATATAGTGAGTCAAGGCCAGCCGGAACTACACAGCGAGACCCTATCTCAAAAAATAGATAAAATAAAATAAAATGTCACCATTTACTAATTCCAGATGAAATAAGGAGTGGCTAATGGCTGCTGACATTACAAGAAGACAGACAAAAGGGCTGGGATTTAGCTCAGCAGCATAAGTGCCTGCCTGGCAAGCACTAGGTCCTGAGTTCGAAGCCTGGTACCAAAAACAAAACAAAAATATTAAGAAGCATTATATGCATGTAATAATTCTCATGAGGAATGTAATCATTAGGTATTGCAAACATTTACTAATAAAAAATAAAAAATTTGAAAAGTTTGAAAAAAAAAAAGAAGAGAGACAAGATAATACTATGATACTACGTATCTCCTGATGGATGTCAGGTCACTGTGGAGTACTATCATCATCATCAGTATTATTATTATTATTCTTTTGCTGTACTAGGGATCCAATTAGGACCTTGCACGGGACACTCAAGTGCTCAATCACTAGCTACACACTCAGTCCTCTGTGGAGTGTTTCTGACACATTAATATCTGAATTTGATCAGGCCTCTAGAACCAGTTACCAGTACCAGGAAAGCAGGGGAAAGAGGCACAAGTTAAAGAAACCCCATAGTATACTATGAACAAAATAGTGGGATACACTAGGGTTCAACTAGGCTTCCTCAACAAACAAGTGACAGAAAGGGAGGGATGGAGGGAGAAGCAGACGGAGAGGGGGTTAGGCGGAAAGACAGAGAGAGGGAGAGGGGAAAGAGAGAGAGAGGAAGAGAGGGAGGGGAAAAGAGGGAGACAGGGAAAGGAGAGAGGGAGCGGGAGAGGAGAGGGGAAGGGAGACTCGGGCCACCTCCCTCTGTCACTGCCAGGTTCAGGGCTCAGTGGAAATGGGTCCTCTGGTCAGGTAGAGTCTCAGACCCATGCTAGCAAATCCCAAGAGCTGGTCAGATCCGCACTGTCCAAGACTCCAGACTGGAAGTCTGTGGCCAGCAAGCAGATCTGGCTCTCCTCCTAACCGTGTGACTCATGATGACTCATGTCAGCTAGCAATGCCGTTTTCTTTTCTCTTTTCTTCTTCTTTTTTTATTTTAAAATTCAGGCTACCCTTGAACTTTGTGTGGCCCTCCTGTAGACAGGTGCCACCAGGCTCCACTAGCATTTTCAAGACAGTAAAGACAATCCCCTCATTCCAGGAGAATATGGGACACTGAAAGAGAGAGCCAGACCTTGAGGAAATAGACTATAGCAATGATACTGTACTATTAAACTTCGGAGACATTACATTTAAAATTTACCGACAAAGCGTGTGTGCGTGCGTGGGTTTCAGATCCTCACTGCCACCTTGTGAGGCAGGTAAGGGAGGTAGAACGTGGGGCTGAGGGAAGGTGAGGGTCAGGCAAAATGAAGTGTCAGAGCCAGGAATCAAATATTTTTGTTTCTCAAGGACGCTGGTGTCCTGTCCAACACACTATACTGACTTCCTTCAACTTATTTCAATTAAATATAGGCAGGTACGGGCCCATAAAATACATGGCTCTGAAAGGACCAGAGTTGCTCTAACCTAAAACCAAAGGGGCCTACTGATCCAGCAAATTAGCAAACGAGTTAGTTCCTTCAGTTAAATGTCAGGAAGCGGCCCTGTGACATCACTGCACAGTCTCAGCAGTTTTGCTTCCAGGATTTTATAATCCTCCTCCAGATCCCCCTGGGCTGGTTTGTGGCAGGAGTCTTCCTATGCCTCAGATGACTACAGAACAATCCCCACCTCCCATATACTGCTGTGCCCAGAGCTTCTGAGATTCTTTCAGCCTCTAAGTCACAAAACCACAACATCCTTCAGGCTAATTCTGCTTTGTCACGATGCCGAGACAACTGTGACTAATACCCGCCCAGCAGCAGGCTGGGAGAGACTTTCCATTTTGTGGAACGTATGTGTTCAGACCCCAAACCTTCTGGTTCTAATCGACCTTCTTGCAAATTCTGGACTGGGGTGGATACACTAATAAATTCCTGACTGATTAATAAGGCTGATTAAAAACAGCTAAGCTTGTCCTGAGTATCTTTTTAAGGGTCAGGCACTGCATTAAAGGCCTTCTGTATGACCTCGGTTGCTTTCAGCACTAGGAATTAAACTCAGGGCCTTGTGCATGCCAGGCAAGTGCTCTGCTACTGAGCTACACTTACAGCCCAAGCCTTCAAATATTAATCATCAGATCGAGCACCTCCTCGATGGTTTCCACAAGATCTACAGCCCACATTCTCTCCCCTCTCATTAGTCACTGGGCAGCAACTATTAAACTCCAACTTCCCTACGAGCTGGCTAACACACTGCAGGAATGTCTTGCACTCAGAACATTATCCGGATGCTCCGAGTTTGTCCTGCTCATTGTAACACAGGAAAGAGAACAGACTGGCTTCTGATTTGAGCCACCCATATTTGTGTTTCTTCCCTTTGAGGGATCTGAAAACAGTAGTACTGGAAATTTAGAAGGGAGTAAAGAACTGCTAAAGAATATTTTCTAAAACAAATGAGTATTCTGCTGGCCCAGAGGATGCGCTTTCTGCCGGAATACATTGTGAAGTGAGCGCTCTTCCCGTACTGGTCACACTCGTGGGTCCTTCCCTGGGTGGGTCCGTTGGTGCTTAACCAAGGCTGAGCGCTGGCTAAAACACTCATAGTCACTGCACCTATAAGGCTTCAGCCCCATGTGGATCCTCTGGTGGGTGATGAAATGTGAGCTTCAACTAAAGCTCTTACGACGTTGAAGGCACCTGTGGGCTTCTCTCCTGTGTGTGTTCTTTGGTGCACAATGAGGTGGAGTTCCTCTCCCCAGTGTGGGTCCTCTATGTCTGTGAGGGTCGAGCTGTCACTGAACCTCTTCTCACACTCCCAGCGCTGACGGGACTTCCCACCTGTGTGTGTTCTGAGGCAAGTGACAACGTCTGGCTCTGCTTGGAGCCTTTCTCACACTCGATGCACTCGTAATGCCTCTGGCCAGTGTGAGTCCTTCGGTGCCTCATGAGATGGACCTCTACTTAAAGCTCTCCCCACATTCCGTGCACACAGGCTGCTGCCCCACATACCTCCCAGGAGCTGGTTCAAGTCTCTCCCCTGGGCAGAGGACTCCTGCTGGTCCTCTCCAGGAAGGCTCCTCTGAGGCCCTTTCACTTCCAGGGCCCACCTCCAGTTTCCTCCCCAACTGGCAGTTTGAGAAATATTTCCTAAGAGCGCTCTCCTTCCATAGTGTTCTGCTGTTTCAAAAATGTCCTGATGGAGTTTTGTCACCTGATGCTCAAAGTCTGAAAAATCAACGGAAAAAAAGTTCAACGTTTGGCAGAAAAGAGAATGGGAAGGTGGTAAGAGTGATGGAAATGACTGTCTCTGAGGCAGACTACAACTAATGTAAGCACTCTGCTTTTCACTTTGGGAAATGCTGTTAAGGACCACCGAGCAGCTCAGCTGCAGGGTACTTGCCCAGCACACAAAAAGTCCTGGGTTCCATCCCCACGATGAGAGAGAGAGACAGAGAAGAGACAGAGATTCACATATTATAAAAATCAGGAAATTCCTTTCAAAGATGTTATATAGTTCAGGCAGTAGTGAAATGTTTACTCAAAATGAAGACTTTATTCAATCAGTTCTTAATTGACTGGTCAAAGAATGAAATGCAAACTATTTTGTATGATACTAGCAATCAAATACAGGCCTTCGCACTGAGCTACATCCCAGCCCTTCTTTTTCGTTTTTCTTTTTGCGATATGGTCCACTAACTCACTAACTGGTGATCCTTCTGCCTCACCTTCTCCAAGTGAGTGCTGAGTTACTGGCATGCGCCACCATACCTGGCTGAAAGGTGAACTTCTATAACAAGAAGCACTCTGGGAAGCCGAGGCAGGAGGGCAGCAAGTTTGAACCTGGCAACTTGGAAAGACCCTACCTTAAATTAAAAAATAAAAAAGGCTTGAGATGTAGCTCAGTGGGATAGCCCTGGATTCAAGTCCCCAGTGCTACACTCACAAAGAGAAGTATAGAGCAAGAGTCTGGTCTCACGTGCCATAGGCATGTTTTTCCTTTTTCTGTAAAAATAAAGAGGGAAACATTCCAAATCCTTCATCTATAAAAGGCTGAAATTTGAGATGTCCTCCTCCCACCAGGCAGCATTCACATGGCACCAGGGTGACCTCCCTCAGGACTGTCCTGGCCTCAGAGCTCAGGAGCCGCAGGATCCATGGCACCTCCCACTGCTCCAGCGGGGGACAGCTCTGGCTCTGGGGATCCTGTGAGGGAAGGAGGACAACGGAGGTGGGACGGAGGTGGTGAGGCCGAGCCCAGCTCTCCTTCCTCGCTAGGTCGAGAACACAGGCAGCACAGAGGCCATGCTTAGGTGTACCATAACTCTTTTCTGAAGGCACCAGGCTAAACTTGGACAGAGAAGTAATGTTATTGGAAACAAAAGTCCCTTGACCTCACCCTGGGAAAGAATCAAGGAAGTTAACTATAAGATTAGGCTTAAAATTTTCCCAGAATGGCAACAGGTGATAGAGCCATGAGAAAGAGAAAAATAATACAAGCTAGGTGTGGTGCTGTGCGCCTGTCATCCCAGCACTTGGGAGGCTGAGGCTGCAGCTGAGGCTGGCCTTGAGTTTGAAGCCAGCCACAACTTCATACTGAGTTCAAGGCCAGCCTGGACCACTTAGCGAGACCTTGTCTCAAAAATAAGTAAATGGGGCCAGGGATTTAGCTCAAGGCATAAGCGCCTGCCTTGCAAGCGCATGGTCATGAGTTCGATCCCCAATACCAAAAAAACAAAAACAAAAAAAGTAAATAAATAGAAAAACACAAACAGCTTTTAAATATATGAAAAACATTTAAGCTTACCTTTAACCAAAGAAATTTGAGTTATAGCAATGACATATGACATGTGGAGTAGCTATGAAGGTAAGGGGAGCCATGGGATGGGTGCATTGATTGTTCTGTTCAACCCAGAGCCTTGAGTATTCTAAGCAAGGGCTCTACTGCTAAGCTACATCCCTGGCCTATCTAAATATTGTAGAAAGAGCCCAGAAGTAATTTTTGTTTGTTTTCAAGTTTCAGGGAAAAACATCGGTTCTTTCATTTCCTCAGGTCCTGGGTTATGCTTTCAACTTTGCAGCTTCTGAATGTCAGGCTTGTTAGCTGGAAAAGCAGAAGAGAAGCACAACTCTCACAGAGTTATGTAAGCTATTGAGAGAGCAATAAACATTAAGAACATAGAGTACCATAAAGATGGGAGATAATCCTTTTCTGTCTGGGAGGCAACAATTAAATCTCACAGAGGCCTGGCTTCCTAAGAAACCAAGGTCCACAGGCCTGAGACCTCTTGGGTCTCTAAGTCTTCAGTCTAAGGGGGAAGCACTGGGGATAGTAGTACTGCCTGGCTGACACAGGATTGGAGGACTGCCATGAGTTGGAGGCCACTCTGAGCTACATAGCGGGTTCAAGGCCACACTGAACTACACAGGGAATTCAAAACAGACAGACAGACAGACAGACAAGAAAAGCACCCTTACCCTCTGAGAGCCCATTCTCCTAACCAAGTTGGGTGGCATCCCTGAACAGGATTCTCCAAGCAGTGTCCAGGTAACCCACTCTTCCCTGAAGTCCACAGCCATATGTTTGAGGGTCTTCAGTCTCTAAAACAAGACATCAATATGCACCAATAGCTCCTTAGCTATTCACTGTGTTGGAAATCCAGAGGGTAAACACTAGGATACACAAACAAAAAGGACTAGAAGAGCCCTGAGGTAATCTGTCAACCACACGAGGGTTTCTTTTCTTATTCTGTGTTTTGGGTATTTTTGTGTTTGTTTTTTTTGAGACCAGGCCTCACTATGTAGCTCAGGGTGATCCTGAACTGCATAGCCCAGTCTGGCCTCAAATTTCCAGCAATTCTCCTGGAATCCTCAGCCTCCCAAGTGCCAGGATTACAGGTGTGTGCCACTCTTCTTCAGTTTTTATAAAAAGTAATCCTTCCCTATGGCCAACTTTCTCCACTAAGAGAGGCCTGAACCTCTCAAATACATATAGAGGACCTTCAGGCTTTTGCATACATTAACTCTGAGATAAAGTTTCCATAAGGGATTCAATAAAGGACAAAGTTTGCAGATATAATTCAACTTCTGGAAAGCTTTCTATTCTCTGCCACTACAGAACCCCAGGAGGAACTGTGCTGGGTACCATTCTATTTCAAGATTTAAAGAGAGTCCAAAGGGAGAATTAAAAAGACATGGGTTTTAAAAAAAGAGAGAGATGAAGAAAAAAAGACATAGGAGCCAAGTAGTGTGGTGCACACTTGTGATTTCCAGCACTCAGAAGGCTGAGGCAGGATGATCACTGTGAGTTCAAGGCCAGCCTGGGAGATGTGGCAAGACCCTATTTCAAACACACACACACACACACACACACACACACACACTACCCCAAACAAACAAACAAAAAAACCATATGGATAACATAAAAATAAGTAAAATCCAATGGAGAAGCACAAAACATAACCCCTATGGACTGAAAACTATCATTACATTTAAAAGTTAACTGCACTATCATAAAGCAATTATGTTTGGGAGCATGGTCAGTGTTCATTATTGAATGGATCAGCAATTCATTCAGCAACTAATACAATGTAAGGCATTAGATATCACAAAGAAATATGTTTCTCTCTTAAAGAGTATTTGGTAACACTAGCTGTATTGTTGCATGCCAATAATCCCAGCACTCAGGACACTGAGGCAGGAGGATTGTCAGGAGTTCAAGGCCTTCCTGGGTTACACAGGACATCCTGAACTATATAGTGAGACCCTGTCTCAAAAAAAATTTTTTTTAAAAACAAGTTTTCATCCTATGATTTGGGGATGACAATGTGCAATGTATGTACCACTGGTGCCCCTGATTGATGTGTTTTGGAATTTCGTTTTTTTGTTTTGTTTTTTTTTTCCTCTCTTTGAAATAAAATGGATTTGAAAAATAAAATAAAATAAAATAAAATAATGCTTAAAAAAAAGTTACCCAGTTAATCCATTACCACTTACAAAGAATTCTGCATCTCAGTGGAGGGAGAATTAATCTAGGAGAGGAAATTCCAGTCTCTTTTTTTGTACCGGGGATTGAACTCACAACCTCACATTTGCCAGGCAGGCAGTTATGCTGCTGAAGCTAAATCCCCCTCGCAAGATTCCAGTCTTTCGTATCTTTTACCCCACCAATCAAAGGACCTGTTTATCCCAGCACTTGGGAGGCTGAGGCAGGAGGATCACTGTGATTTTGAGACCAGCCTGGGCTACAAAGTGAGCTCAAGGCCACCCTGAACTGCATAGAGAGACCCCGACTCAAAAGGATAAAAACAAAACCAACCAAACAAAAACTGTCTACTACCTACACCTACATATAAACTTTCCATGGAAAATTTTATGTATTAATTGACATTGCTATTGTTCATTTACTGAGTGTTCAAGGACCCCCCCCCAAAAAAAAAAACTATATGAACACATTTCATTTCTCTTGTTTAACGTTTTAACAATTAAAATAGTGCCTTAGGGAATAAAAAATTTAAGAAGAGATTTGAGTATAGATTTCATGTCTGTGTTTCTCATAAACTCCGAAGGGCAGAGCCCTCTCGCGATTGACAGACAAATCTTAGAATTCTTTGGGGTGCAGGTGTTACCTGAAGCCTCGAGGCGCTAGGGGCTGTGGCTCGCAGGGGTTATGAATACGACTGTGACGGCTGGGTGTGGCCTACAGCGGCTCTTCCTCGCAGTGCTCCAGGCGGCCACAGGGTCCCAAAAGACAGGAAGCCACAGAGGGTCACCGCTGAGGAACAGGCAGAGCAGAAGGACGCGCTCCCCCTCGCGGTGTAGACCTCATCCCTTCCGCGCCGCCCCCCTCCACGCCTCTAGGCTGCGGTCTCCGGTCCGGGCTCACTCACCGCCCCAAGCCAAGCCAGCATCCTTGGCGTAGATGAAACAGGAAGTGAGAGTCCTCCGCGGCCGAGCCGCGCCCAGCCCGCGGCGCAGCCAGTCCTTTCTAGAACCCAACTGAGATTTAGTGACAGAGCAGTGGGACTCTGGGTTTTACAGCTAGAGGCCTGAAAATACCGCCTCTAGGGCCTTCCCATTGGCTTTTCTGTTACCATGACTGGAAACTCTTCACGTCTATTGGGTGACGGAGCTGTCAATCACTGCGATGGCTCTGGGGAAATGTAGTCCACAGATCCTTGTGCGTTCAGTTCCAAGAGTTAACAAAAGTTAAACCCCACTGTGGAGCTACCAGTCTGCTTCCGTGGCCTCTCAGAGCTGAAGGCCAGATCCAAATGCTGTACTTCCAGGGTGGGATCTGCAGATGTAAACCTCCTGGCCTCACCAGACAACAGGACCCACCACTCTGGCTTTTCTGTCTTCCCAGCAGCCTTCCTCTGTCCTTACTGTGGTTCCTCTTCTGAAGAATCCGCACCTCACTGTGGATGGCCAGAGTCTTCATGATGATCTGCTGCCTCCTGGGTTCCAAGTCAATGGTAATCTCAGCTGGAGGGAGGCTGAGACAGGAGGGTTGCCCTGAGTTTGAGGCCAGCTGAGCTACCTAGCTAGTTCAAGGCCAGGCTTAGCTACATGGTGAGATGTTGTCTCAAAAAACCAACAAAAAAAAAAATAAAGGAAAGAGAGAAAAGCCTTCCTTTATCCTAGGAAAACACACCTGTGCACTCTGTCAATTTAGTGAAATTTTTAAAATGGAGTTCACTGGATGTGGTGGTGCAATCTCAGTGTTAGGTGTTGTACTAAAATGCTAAAAAACTAAAAGGCAAAGTTAAAAAGATAGTTATTAGCAAAAATAGTTAATTAAAAAGTTATTAGCAGTATTGTCATTCTGTGCTGTGCACATTACCCTAGTAACCATGAAGCACCAACCACATAGTTATAGAGTGACTGTATCATCACACTGTTCTGTATGCGTCGTCCCCTGAGAAACCTGTTTGCTCTGTCAACCTTAGTTCCTTTTGTAAGAGATAAATGATGCTGTGTCAACCATTGTTCCTTTTATAAGAGAAAAATGTTCCTGGAATTGGCAGACCAAGGGCTATGAATTGGCTAACCACCCACTGTGAAGTGCCTCTGACCTCAAGCAAAGAGAAACAAATAAAGGCCCACCTTGTTTCTGTTTCTCATTGCTATGTACTTAAGTGGTCAATGAGCTAATCATAAATGAGCTATAAAAATCTGTCAAAATTCTAACCCAGTTGCACAGCTTTGCAAACTCCATCTGCACTGTGCCGCTGGAAACCAGCTTAAATAAAGCACTCTTTTAAAGACATCTTGGCCCCCCCCCATTTTTGATTAATATCTTGGGGCTTTGTTTTGGGGTACAACATTAGGGAGGCAAAAATAGAAGGATTAGCACAAGTTCAAGGCCACAAGTTCAGACAGTGAAATCATGTGTCAAAAAAAAGAAACATCACTTATGAGTATAGTCTGAAAAAAAAAAAAGAAACATAAAACACAAACTTTTCAGGACAGACTGTTCAGTGTTTAGAATGACCAGCCAAGACTTCCAGGAAGACGGCAGAGCAGAAAGCAGTAGAAAAAACAGCCTCTTTGAGAGTCACCATCCAGATGTTGGAATATGGCATCATGAGGAAGACAAGAAGGAAGGAAGTGGGTCCTCTGGATCCAGGAAGAATCTGAAGTATGAATTAAAGCCCACAAGGAGAGTGAAAAGAAAAACTTCCAGGAAGAAGAATGCAGTAGCCAGTGGCACCTTCACTGTGAGACAGGATTCACTGCATGAGAGGAGCTGTGTAAAAATGGAACGCCCACTCACGGTGACTGTGACAGCTGGTGACCTCGGAGGCTTCTGCAGAGAGGTCTGCACTGGCTGGTGGTGAGTGCAGAGGACCTAGTTCTCCCATGAGAGAGAGTGATTAGCTGGGAGTCATTTTAGAGAAGGGCCAGCTGAGTTCAGAACCCAGAACTATATTGTCATAAAGGGAACAATTCAAGAGGAAGAGATTACAATCATAAATATATGTGCAACAAATCCCAATGTACCCAACTACATAAAATAATTACTAACAGATGTGAAAAATCAAATATGCTCTAATACAATTATATTGGGAAACTTCAATACCCCACTGTCACAAAAAGACAGATCAACTAGACAAAAAATGAATAATGCAATGTTCGGACTAAATCACACTTTTGAACAAATGGACTTAGTAGATGTCTATAGAATGTTCCAACCCACAACATCAGAATACACATTCTTCTCAGTTGAACATGAAACATTCTCCAAAATAGACCATATACTGACTCACAGAACATGCTTAAGTAAATGCAAAGGAATTGAAATTATCCCATCATACCATCAGACACAGTGCAATGAAATTGGAAGTCCATGCCAAAGGAAACCACAAGAACTTCATAAACACGTGGAAATTAAATAGCATCCTCCTGAACAACCAATGGGTCACAGATAAAATTAATGAAGAAATTAGACACCAGAGATTTAGCTCAGTGGCATAAGTGCCTGCCTGGCAGTGCAAGGTCATGGGTTCAATCCATTGTACCACAAGAAGAAGAAGAAGGAGGAGGAGGAGGAGGGGGAGGGGGAGGGGGTGGGGGAGGGGGTGGGGGAGGGGGAGGAGGAGGAGAGGAAAAAGAAATTAGACAGTTTTCACAGTTGAATGATAATAACAATACAAATGCTGGAACTTGTGGGATACAATGTAAGCATTCCTAAGAGGCAAATTTATAACAGTAGATACCCATATCAGAAAAACAGAAAGCACATATGAGCAAATAATGGTGAATCTCAAACTTCTAGAAAAAGAAGAGCAGGCTAAACTAAAAGTTCTTACAAGGGAGAAAATTATAAAGATCAGAGCAGAAATTAATACACTGGAGACTAAAAAAAAAATACAAAGAATCAATGAACTGAAGAATTGGTTCTTTGAAAGATTAAATAAAATTGGGAAACCCTTAGCCAACTCTATCAATAAAAGGAAAGAAAAGACTCAAATTTATGCAATTAGGAATGAAAAGGGTGAAATCACAACAGACCTTGCAGAAATTCAGAAAATCATCTACACCTACTTTGGAAACTTGTATTCTAATAAGATGGAAAATATAGAAGAAATGGACAGATTCCTAGATACATATGAATTACCAAAGTTAAATCAAGCTATAAAAATCCAAATAGCCCAATATCAATCAATGAAATTGAAGATATAATTAGAAACCTATCAACAAAGAAAAGTCCAGGCTCTGACGGATTCACTGCTGAATTCTACAAGAAATTTAGAGAAGACCTAACACCCCTACTTCTCAAACTCTTTAATGAAATTGAAAGGGAAGCAATATTCCCAAATTCATTCCTGGAAGCAAGCAATACCCTGATACCAAAACCAGAGAAGGACCCAATTAAGAAAGATAATTACAAGCCAATTTCTCTAATGAACATTGATGCCAAAATCCTCAATAAGATACTGGCAAACAGACTGTAGCAAATTGTCCAGCATAGCTAGTTACAAACGCAACACTCAAAAATCAATAGCCTTCCTGTACACAAATAACAAACTCACTGAGAGAGCAATCAGAGAAATAATATCTTTTACAATAACATCCAAAAAATGAAATACGTAGAAATCAATCTAAGAAAGGATGTAAAACCTTACATTGAAAACTACAGTACTCTGAAAAAATGTTTGAAGATGATATTAGAAATGGAGAGATATCCTGTGCCCTTTGGTAGGAAGAACCAATATAGTGAAAATGGCCATACTTCCAAAACTGTTATACAGACTCAATGCAATCCCAATCAAAATTCCAATAGCATAGCTCACAGAATTAGAGAAAACAATCCTAAAATTCATCTGGAACCAGAAGAGATCTAGAATAGCAAAGACAATCATGGGTAACAAACACAAGACAGGAGGCATCACAATCCCTGACTTGAAATTATACAATAAAGCTACTGTGATAAAAATAATGTGGTACTTGCAAAACAAAACAAAACAAAAGACCTGAAGATCAATGGAACAGATTAGAAGATGCAGAAACAACCCCAGACATACTAGGTCACCTTATCTTTGACAAAGGTGCCAAACACAGAGCCAGGCATGGTGGCACATTGTTGGGCGCAGGCGCTCAACATACCATACCCCACCCGGGACTAAGGACCACGCCAGCTTCCGCAATGCGCTACCTCCCTCTTTAAATTAGCCAACCCGTGTGCACTTCGTGCTCACTCCATACTCTGTGGCCACTCCTGATTGGCCACAGCTGGATATAGTAGCCGGAGCCTACATCCCATTCCCGCCCTGCTTCCTTGTGGCAGCCTGTGATTGGTCACGGCCGAATATATAAACCAGAGCCCGCGTAAATAAACTAGCAGTTAACTGTCGTCCACAAAAGCGTCTCCTGTCTTCTGTTTCATTGGAGCTGCGCCGGTCAGCACATACTGTAATCCCAGCACTTGGGAGGCTGAGGCAGGAGGACCGTTGCAAGTTCGAGACCAGCCTGGGCTACAAAGTGAGCTCAAAGCCAGGCTGAACTGCATAGTGAAACCTTGTCTCAAAAAGACCAAAAAAAAAAAAAAAAAAAAAAAAAAAAGGTGTCAAACACATTCACTGGAAGAAAGATAATCCTCTTTAATAAATGGTGCTGGAAAAACTGGCTCTGCACATGCCAAAGATTAAACCTGGACCCATTCTTTTACCACGTATTATGCTAAAATCAGAATGGATCAAAGATATTAATATAAAACAAAAACATTAAATCTACTGGAAGATAGAGTAGGTAAAACTCTTGAAGACACTGGTGTAGGCAAAGACTTTATGAACAAAACCCTCGTTGCACAGGAACCATCAAAAAGAATCAACAAATGGGATCTCACCCTATTGAAAAGCTTTTGCACAAGAGAAACCACCAACAGAGTGAAGAGACCATGTACAACGTGGGAGAAAATGCTTGCCATCTGTACTTCAGACAAAGGATTACTATTGAGAATATGTAAAGAACTCAAAAAAACCAATCCTCCTAGATTTAAAGGCCAATTTTAAAAATGGGCATCTGGGGCTGGGGATTTAGCTCAGCTTGCATAAGCACCTGCCTTGCAAGTAGGCGGTTGTGAGTTTGATCCCCGGTACCTATTAAAAAAAAAAAGTTTAAAAAAATGGCATCTGGGGGCTGGGGATTTAGCTCAGTGGCATAAGTGCCTGCCTATCAATCACAAGGTCATGAGTTTGATTCCTGGTTCCAAAAAATTAAATTAAATTAAAAATGGCCATCTGAGATGAATATACAACTTTTCAGATGAAGAAATACAAACAGCAAATAACCTTGTGAAAAAATGTTCAGCATCATTGGTCATTCAAATGAGGTAAATTAAAACAACACTGAGATTCCATCTCACCTCAGAAAGAATGGCTACTATCAAGAAATCAATTCTTTCTTTTTTTTTTTTTTTTTTGGTGCAGGGGATCCAACTCATGACCTTGATGTTTGCCAAGCAGGCACTTACACCACTGAGCTAAACCCCCAGCCCCAAAATCAACTCTTTGAAATTAAAAAAAAGCTCTTTAAAAAAAAAAAAAAAAAAAGGAATCAAGCAATAACAAATGCTAGAGAGGCTGTATGGAAAAAGGAACTCTTCTCCACTGTTGGTGGGAATGCAGACTGGTGCTACCACTGTGGAAATTAGTATAGAGATGCCTCAAAAAACTAGGACTAGAGGTCCCATTCAACCCAGCTACCCCCCTTCTGGGTATCTTCCCAAAAGAAAAAAACATTACCATGATGATAAATGTGCACTATGTTTATAGCAGCACAATTTGTAATAGCCAGATCTTGGGGACACCCTAAATGTCCATTGGCTGAGGAATGGATAAAAAAGATGTAGTATTTTAATACTTTTAGAGCTAAATAGATGCAACTTGAGACCATACTGATTAGTGAAAAATATTAGACACACATATGTAAGCATCATATTATCTCACTAGTGTGATAAACTAAAAATAAAACATATGTATATGTGTACACATGTATGCATATAAAAATAGGTAACATAGTTACACTACTGAGTTCTCTGAGTTTGCCAAAGAGAAAGGTTTGTGCTAGTGTTGTTTGGATAATTGTGCTCCTGGTGAATATTTGGGGATGACAATGTGCAATGAATATACTACTGTTGTCCCTGATGACGTGTTTTAAAATTTTGTTTCAGTTTTTTTTCTTTCATATTTTTCTTTTTCTCCTTGAAATAAAATGGCTTTGGGGGAAACAAAAACAATAAAAAAAAGAATCACCAGCCAAATGGCTCATAGGAAAGTCCCACCAGTCCTGCCGCGGATGTGGAAGGTGCACCCTCCAGCACCTTCTGGGGTCTCTCTACACTTAAGATCCTTGTGAGTGCTGTGGGCACCCACAGGACTCACATCCTGCATGAAGCTCACGGCCCAGCGGGGAGATGGACTGTACAAGAGCTAAAATTCCCAAGCAAGTGTTTTGTTTGTTTGTTTGTTATTATATAGATAGTGACATTGTAGCTATGTTGCTCCCTAATTGGAGCCATCTGCATGGCTACCCCAGAGCATCTAGGGGTTCACTCCATTATAAGCAACTTTCTGGGTTCCACTGCAGTGAGTTTTGTGGTTAGCTAAAAGAAGCACACAGAAGTCTTAGTGGAGCCCCGGAGGATCTCAGAGCTCCTGGAGGCTGGGGGTGGCCAGCCTCGTTCCTGGGGACACACTCAGGACTTAAAGGTGTTCTGGGGCCTGGCCCTCGAGAGGTTTTCTGGTATTTTGTCCTCAGAAGGTTTTCTGTGTCTCTTCAATCGACTGACAAGGAGAGAGAAATGGAGATGACAGGAGAGTCCCAGGACACGGTGGGAACCACCCCTGCCTCTCCTGCCAGTCCCCTGCCTCTGTCTGGTTTGCCCTCAGCATTCGCCAGACTCCCGCTCCAGTGCGGGACAAGGGCGAGAGAGATGCTGGACAGAGGAGTCGGTGGAGGACAGGACGCAGGAGTGTGACCCCCAGGTGGCCATCAGAGTGGAGGAGCCCAGCAGTTAGGAGGGTGTGGCGGGGAGGAGACAGTGAAGGCTCAGAGAGAACCTGAGAAGATTTCCAGGAGAATGAAAAGAAATATTTTGTTAAGTGTACTTTTTTGACAGGTGATATCAACTATTTTATTATTTTGTTTTATTTTGTACTGGGGATCAAACTCACAACCCACAACCTCGTGCTTGCCAAACAGGTGCTTACGCCACAGCTAAATCTCCAGCCCCAATATCAGTAATTTTTGTGTATGTGTGTATCAAGTTTTGCCTTATTGCCCAGGCTGGCCTCAAATTTTTGGCTTCAAATTCCAAAAAAATAAAATAAAGAAAAAAATTTTTTGAGACAGGGTCTGACTATGCAGTTCAGCCTGGCCTTGCCCTCACTATGTAGCAAGGCTGCCTTTGAATTGGGGTGACCTTCCTGCCTCAGCCCCTGAACGCTGGGACCATAGGTGTGTACCACCATGCCTAGCGTTATCAAATTGTCCAAGCTGGGCTTGTTTATTTCTCCTTCCTTTTTCTTAGGCGGTTCTGGGGATTGAATCCAGGGCCTTCACACAGAGATATACCCCCATTCCTTTCTTTTCTGCTTTGAGACAGGTGCTTGCTAAGTCACTAAATGGCCCCGGGTAGTCTGGAACTTCCCATCCTCCTGCCTCAGCCTCCCAGAATGTTGGGATGACCAATGTGAGTCACCACACCCGCCACACATAGTGGTTTTAAATAACAAGGGGTTCCAGGGGTAATTGGTGTGGGTGGGGATTCCAGACTGGCCGAGCTGGCTGTCCTAGCCCAAGGGTCTCTCGGGACTTGCAGAGGTCACTGAGCTGCAGTGTCTGGAGTGTGGCTGTGGCTGGGGACTCTGGTTCTGAGCTTCTTCCAGCGGCTGTTTCCTCACTGGGAGCCTCTACTCAGCGTGGAGAGAGAGGAGCTGGAACTCTCACCTGCTGTCAGAGTGACACTGCTGGGAGCTCTGGGCCACACAGACCAGCCCCAGGACAGCGGGGAGGGTTGGCACTAGGACTCCAGGGCCAGAAGTCAGGATCACATGGGCACCTTGCAGGCCCAGGGGGGAGGCAGGTTTTTAGGGTGTTTTCCTTCTGACAGAGTGCCAAGCGCCTGTGTCACCTTTATTTATATTTATTTATATACTGGACCATTTGGAGCTATAGCTCTAGACTGTTTGCTTGTTTGTTTTACATTTTGAGAAAAGGCCTTGCTGGGCTTAAGCTTTCGATCCTCCTGCCTCAGCCTCCCAAGTGCTGGCATCACAGGTGTGTGCCCCCACACCCAACTCAGCACCCCCCTGCATTGTACTTAATGTCTTGGGAAGAAGGGGTGTAGGGGAACGACAGCATTCATAAGGACATTTGATCATTTTACTGAGCCCTAAGAGACTATTTTTCTTTTCCTGAGACTTTATTTTTAACTGGTAAATTGGTAAACTGCCCAGAATAAGAATCTTCTTAGCTGCTATTGAGACATTGTGAATCGGCTTCCCACGCATACCGTTATGCCACAGGTTTTGTTTGTTTATTCATTTTGGTTTGGTTTTCTGAGACAGGTTCTCTCTGTGTAGTTGGGGCTAGCTTGTAAACTCACTTTGTACGCAGGCTGGCCTTGAACTTGCAGGATTCTCCTGCTTCAGGCTGTTCAGTGCTGGGGTTATAGGCCTGCACCACCTGGCTGTCTTTCTTTCTTTCTTTCTAACTCTAAATTTTCTTCTAAGGTTAAATGGCTCAAATCTATCATCCCACCTGCTCCAGAGACTGAGGCAGGAAGATCACTTGCCCAAAAGTTCAAAGCCAACTTGGGCAACATAGCTAGAACTTTCTCAAAAACAAAACTTAGGGGCTGGAAGTTTAGCTCAACGGTGTAAGTGCCTGCTTGGCAAACGTGAAGTCTTGAGTTCGATCCCCAGTACCAAAAAAAAAATAGGGGTCCACATGCCCTTTTTGGGGGTAGGGGCACTGCACAATTTCTAGAGGTCCTCCCTCCATGCCTGCACCATCTGAGATGACTTCCTTTCCTGTCTGGAACCCTACAACCCTATCAAAGACCACTCTGTGCACTGTGGTCCCTGTAAGGAGTCTTTTGACTGTCATACACTAGGTTTTGCAGGGCAGAAATTCTCTGTTAAAAGATGGAAGTTGGAATCATAGAGAAAACAAAGAAACAAAAAAGAGTCAGAGAGTCCTTATCTCCTCTAACAAGCACTTATCTTTGTTTTTATGGCTATATGGGAGATACAGAAAGATAAGCACTGAGCAACATCTCTTACCAGGGATCGAACTCACAAGTGTCTACTTCCAAGGCAGGCGCTTATGCCGCTGAGCTAAACTTCCAGCCCCCTTTTTTCATTTTGGGACAGTCTCTTGTCAAGTTGCCCAGGCTGGCCTGGAACCTGGGATCTGCCTGCCTCAGGCTGCCTAGTAGCTAGGGTTACAGGCTGAATTAATTGTTTAAGAAATAGAGAGCTGGGTGTGGTGGCTCATGCCTGTAATCCCAGCACTCAGAAGACTGAAGCAGGCGGATCATTGCAAATTTGAGACCTGTCTGGACTACAAAGTGAGCTCAAGGCAATCCCAAACTGCATAGTGACATCCTGTCTCAAAAAAAATGACAAAAAAAATAGAGGTACATAAAAATAAGAGAGTGGGCCGGGGATTTAGCTTAGTGGTGTAAACGCTCATCTGGCAAGCACGAGGGGGAGAGAGAGAGAGAGAGAGAGAGAGAGAGACTACTATCCGGGAAGATAAGAAAACAAAAACAAAAACTGAACAGCCAAAAGCCCTCACCATTGATGCTTTGGCTACATATCCTTCCTGAAATAGAACTCTAGGCTGTGTAAAAGCTGGAGCTCAGACCTTTCTGGAGAGACAAGATACCTCCACTCTCGAAGACGCCTGCTTAGTGGCATCTGGTGCTTTTCCCTTTATTCCTTTTTGTTTGTTTTTGTTTTTCGAGACCAGGTCTCACTATGCAGTTCAGATTGACCTTGAACTCACTATGTAGAGCTGGCCTTAAACTCACTGGGATCCTCCTGCCTCAGCCTCCTACATGTTAGAATTACGAGTGTGTGCCTCTATACCTGGCTTCCCCCTTTATTCTTTTTTTTAAGCCAGTAAAATTTAGCAGTGGGGGGGGGTGGTATACCAACTTTAGTGACACTAATGTTAATAAGTTCTGATAACCCATTGCCATCGGACCAGCATCCCCCTTTATCCTTTTATTTTGTCTTTTTGAGACAGGGTCTCACTATGTGGTTTAGGCTAGCCTTGAGTTCACTTTATTGTCCAGGCTGGTCTTGAACTGACCCTCCTGACTCAGCCTCCTGAGTGCTGGGATTACAGGCATCGCCACCACGCCTGGCTCTCCCTTTATTCTTTAGAGGAGAAAAGAGAAGATTTTGGTGCAGAGGAACCTGGGGACAGGCGAAGAATGACAATTCCTGGAATTGGCTTCTGGCTGCTTTTTGGTGCCACCCATGGCAGCTGAGGGACACTGTGGGCAGCAGTGTGTGGCCAGAACCAAGCAGAGGTCCCCTGCCAGCTTGTTGCCCAGGGGTGGTGCTGCCAGGTGCCTGCTGAAGACACATCTGGGATCCCGAGGAAAAGGCAAGGATTTTCCAGGGGAGGCTGGGAAGAACTGAGGCCCTGCAATCAGAAAGGGCGTGGCTCAAACCACTTCTCACACTTTAGTATAAGCAGCAGTCACCGGGAGCTTGATATAAAAAGTAAACATGGTGGGGGTTGGGGATTTAGCTCAGCGGCATAAGCGCCTGCCTGGCAAGCATGAGGTCATGCGTTCAATTCCTGGTACAAAAAAAAAAAAAGAATTATCTCAAAAAAAGGTAAGCATAGTGGTGCAGGCTTGTGATTCCAGCACTCGGGAGACTGAGGCAGGAGAATCATTGTGAGTTAAAGGTCAACTTGGGCTACAAGTGAGTTGAAAGCCAGCCTGAAATGAATAATGAAACCCTATCTCGAAAAAAACACAAAAATATTTGATTCCCAATACAAAAAAAAGACAAAGCAAAACAAAGGGTCAGGAATTTAACTCAGTAGCACAAGCACCTGCCTGGCACGTGCAAGACTGTAAATTCAGTCCCTGGTACCAAAAAAGAAACAAAACAACACCAAAAAACAACAACCAGGGGCTGGGGATTTAGCTCCGTGGCCTAAGCGCCTGCCTGGCAACAACAACAAAAACAAAAACGACAAACATACTCTGGCTCAGCAGGTCTAGTATAGAATCTAAGATTCCACATTTCTTTCTTTTTTTTGGTACCCGGGATCGAACTCATGACTACATGCTTCCTCAAGCAGGTGCTTATAGCACTGAGCTAAATCCCCAGCCCTCAGATTCTGCTTTTCTAACAAACTCCCAAGAGTTGTTAAATACTGCTAGACCCAGTACCACCCACTGAGTAGCAGGGATTACTACTAAGCCTCCTCTTTAGACTTAGTAATCTCGGGTATTAATGTAGATATGGACTGATGACACAGTAATTAAACACACTCACAAGCAGTTAAGTACAAGTGGAAAATCGGTGTGGCAGCCCGTACCTGCAATCCCAGCCCTCTGGGAGGTCGAACAGGAAGATGATGCCTTCAAGCCAAGCTTGGGCAGTTGACCAAGACTCTATCTCAAAACCAAAAATAAAACAAGCTGGGCACTGTGGTGCAAACCTGTAACCCTAGCACACAAGAGGCAGGAGGATCACTGTGTGCTGGCAGGCAGCTGGGGCTACACAGCAAGACCTTGTCTCAAAAAAAAAAAAAAAAAAAAGCCAGAAAGCAGAACAGACAGATGGATGGACATTCAATGGAGCAGGCTGAGCATGCAGCTCAAATGTGAAGCCAGGACCACTGAAAACAAGTGAAAAATAAATAAACCAAGAGCGGAGTCAGGCTGCTGATACTTTTTAGTGCTGTGCATCTTTACTGTGCTCAGGAACATAATGACTTAGGCAAATAAATGTGTACAAGGGTCCAGGCCCCTTGGGTCTACACCCATCCAGAGTCTGGGTGGCAGCCTGCTCTGTGGAGCGCCTTGCTGAGCCACCCACCATGGCTAACGAGGCACAGGATTAGTCTCGATCACTGAGGTCTGCTGTAACACAAGCCACTGCTCATCAGGAACACATGAAAGAACTTTTGTTTCACAGCCCGAACTTGATCTTAGAAAACAGTTTTGTTTTTTTGAGATAAAGTCTCACTAAATAGCCCAGGCTGGCCTTCAATTCCAAGATCCTCCTGCCTCAGCCTTCTGAGTGCTGGGATTATAGACAAGCACCACCACTGCCAACATTAGCAAGCATTTTAAGCACTGGTACCTGCAAGGTTCCAGATCAGACTTACTCTCCCAGTCCTCAAGCTGCTTGCCAGTGGAAGCACCACTGGGCTGGAGGTTTAACTCAGCAGCATAAGCACCTGCCTTGCAAGCACGGGGTCATGAGTTCGATCCTCAGTACCAATAAAAAAAAAAAGAAATCTCTGCAGGGAACTCAGCTCAGTACTGAAGTTATAGGCAAGCACAGGGGGTCGTGGAGGAGATAAGATACAACAAGGAACTTTGCCGGACCTGGGGACATCAGGAGACACTCGAGAATTTACACCAGACACGACAGCCCCTGCCACTTCTGCCATGCCAGATCCCACAGAGTGCTTCATATTGGGTAAGCCATTAGCCCCCCCCCCACCAGCCTGCCTCCAGGATGATCTGAAGCCAGCATGCTGACTAAGCCCCCTCCTCCGCCATCGATTTCAGCTCCCCAGCCATGATTTTTGGCTCCTTGGGGTTTTTCACTCTGAAAGTTAACCCCCTCTGCCCTGAACCTCCTTCCTGCTGCAGTCCACTGCTTCCCAGTTCTGCTCTCCTGTCTCACGCCTCGGGACAGAAAGAGACTCGCTTCCCTTTCCGTGTATAACCCGGTGCTATCCTGGTGGGCACTGCGAGACCGGCTCCCTTGGTGACTGACAGGTTGCTATGACTGCCTTGGGCATCACTCACGTTCCCTTAGGGGCCTGGCTCAAACTGAAGACGTTCAGTACAGGACCTTTGCCACACCAAGTGTGACAATTACCTTTCTCCGCTCTGATGGGAAATCCCCTTCCTCCTTCTCCCGCACCTCTCTCTACGCTCAAAATGAACCCTGCCCATCTCCCCCTGCCTCTCCCTTCTGAGAAGCACAAACTCCTCCACCTCCCTCCCCATCTAAAGCCCAAAAGCCCAAATGGCTCTCGGTGACCAGAACACAATACTTGTAATTTTTCCATAACCAATAATTAACAGAAGATAAGAGTTTGCTTTTATTTCTTGGCTGCTAAATTATATTAGGTAATCATAATTGTCACTCTTGTTTGTTACTGTTTGCACCATTTATAAATCACTTTTTGATGTTTCTTTTTCTTTCTTTCTTTTTTTTTTTTTTTCTTCTTTTTTGATACTGGGAAACCAACCCAGGACCTTGTGCTTGTCAGGCAAGCACTACGCCATTCAGCTACATCTCCAGCCCTATGACATTTCCTTGAAGGGGTGTTTTGCTCTTGTGGACAAGGTCTTTCGTCCACCATTCCCGTCCACCGTGATGTCTCACTGCCTCACAGGCCAGCTGGCCAAGGCCTGAGACCTCAGAAACTGTGAACCAAAGTGGACCTTTCCTTGGGAGTTTTTGTGAAGGTGACAGAAGGCTGATTAACACAGCTGACCTCCTCCAGACTCCTCAGCTAGCTGTCAGGGAGATATGGGGACTCTTAACTAGATGAGCATGCTGGTTGGGGGCTGGTGGGGGACACAGTTCAGCTGAGACACAGGCCCAGCCCTCCACACAAATTGTCACTCCTTAGCGGTGGCCTTGGCTGACAATCTCCCCTTGGCAGCTTTCTGTGAAGGCGTCAGGACCTGGTGACAGGCTCCTCCCTTCCTAAGTGGCACTAACTCAAAATTCCTCCTCCTTGAGCCGAGGGATTGACACCTCGCCCAAGGCATGGCCACTTCTGTCTCCTCCTGCTCCATTTCCCCCTCGCCCTCCCAACAGCGGGCACTGTCCTGTTTCCCTGCCACCCGTGTCTACTTGGTGCTTTCTGTTCCTTGTCTACCTCACCCCTCAGTCTGGAGCCAAGGGCTGACTTGCCCCATTCCTGCTGGTGGCCTCAAGTTCCTGTTTTCCAGCTTCCGCAGCTGCCCACAGGTCTAGACATTCCTGGAGCAGGGGATTCCTCTCCTAGTCTTGCAGGCTGGCAGAAGTACCCTCCGAATTGCCTAACTGGGGTGGGTAGCAGCCAGCAGGCCTCCCTGCGGCCCATCCTGCTTGCCCTTTCCTCCCAGCTGCCAGGATCCTGCTGCCCGCCTGACCTGGGGAGATGGGAAGTCACAACAGGGACCCAGACATGGTACCCTCAGTGCCCGGGCTTCCCTGCCTGGGAGAGAGTCTGTGCCTCCCCATCGCTTCTTTCCTGAGTCCTGCCTGATTCTGCCTCCTCAGGGCAAACATTTTAAGAATCTATTGGGAGCCTATTACAAGAAATAATTGATGCCAGGCGCGGTGGCGCAGTCTGAAGGACTGGAGGCCATGTCACCTTGATGGGACCACTCAGGGACGTCTGAGAGCGACACCTTGTGGTGATTTAGGGTAATGGCAAGCACAGTTGCAGTCCACGCTGGGGATGCTTGGGCTCCTGAGCAGGTGTGAATACGCCCAGGACCCTGGGCAGATCACAGAACCTGCTAGCAGCGGCAGCCCCAGCGAAGTGGCAGCTCCAGGAAGCAGGCATCCGGCTAATTCAGGAGTGAAAGGCTGGAGCTCATTTCAGTTTCATTTATTTTGGGGAAAAAGTTAAACACATTCTGATTGTAATGATACAGGTAATATTGATCACATTGATATGCATAGAAAAATAAATGGAAACTCCACAATGATAACAGAGGCTGTTTTGAATGTTGAGAAATTATGTTTATCTGCTTAAAAGCTTTTGTAAGGGACCAGGGGTTTAGTTCAGTGGCATAAGTGTCTGCCTGACAAGTGCAAGGTCAGGAGTTCCATCCCTGGTACCAAAATCAATCAATAAATAAATCAAAGCTTTTGTAGTAGGTATGGTGGTGCCCATCTGTAATCCCAGCACTCTCAAGGTGGACGTAAGAGGATCTCTCAGAGTTTGAGGCCAGTCTGGGTTACATAGTGAATTCAAGGCTAGCCAGCACTATATAGTGAGACAGTGTCTCAAAACACCAAAGCCAAAACCAAAATAAAACAAAACAAAAAAAAGGAGCGAGAGCAGGAGAGACAAAATAGCATTCTAAAATATAGATAACACATAACTTATCTAGGTCCTCATCTGTAAACATTTAAGTTATTTCTGTCTTGTTAAAAGTACTGCTACAATAAACATTTTAAAATGTATCTTTTTTTAAAAAATCAGTACCAGGGATCAAACTCACAACCACACACTTGCAAGGCAGGTACTTATGCGGCTGAGCTAAGTCCCCAACCCTTACAATGTATCTTTAAGGGGCCAGGGATATCGCTCAGTGACACGGCTCCTGCCTAGCAAGCATGAGGTCCTGAGTTTGATTCTTGGTTCAAAAAATACATTAAATATATCCTTGCATATTTTGTAGTTATATCAAAATATAATCTTTGCAACAATTCCTGGGTTGCCCTCCCAAATGACTGCATCAATTTATACCACATCCACCAGTCCAAGTGAATTATTTCCCTATCAGCTTTGCTATGTATTATCACACTTAAGAATTATTGCCCATACCAAATACCACAGGAGAGATATTATATCTATATTTGTTTTGATTTGCAAAATTACTAGTGATGGGGAGCTTTCTTCCCTGTTTTTGTGACCTGCTTATTCTTAGCCTTTGTTTGTATTTCTAACTGATTTTTTTTATTTTAAAGAGAATAAAACCTAACAAAAATAAAACAGAATAAAACCAATCACAACAAGACAGTGAAAGTGGTACAGAACTTTAAAACAGGATAATAGGAAATCAACAATGGCTACCATAATATATCTTATCTTTACAATTGTTCATACCAGCAGACATAGTAAAACCAAATAAAATTAATCAAAATGGAACATTAAATAAAACCAAACAATAAATCAGAACAAAACTAAACAGTGAGAACAATACTGGATTTCAAAAACAAGACAGAATGAAAGCCTCCATATTTGCTGTATTGCATGCTGTCATCCTCCTAATAGATGCTCAGACCACCGGCCTGAGGCCTGAAAAGTCAGTCAAACAATACCAGTATTTAGTTGCTATCAACTGAGCCTGTCCTCTGAACAAGCCACTGCTTACAGGGATGGGAGGGGAGTGTTGTTGATTCTCAGCCCATGCACCGGTCAGCTCAGGGCAAGGGCAAACTGGCTTCTTTCTTCCTGGGCCCTGCATGTTTGTATGGCTTATGGGAAGGATGAATTGGCTTCTTGCTGTACCCCTCCCAGACCCAGCATGGCTTCTGCTGACTCACAGGAAGGGCAAATTGGCTTTTCTCTTCCTGGGCCTTGCATGGTTTGTGCCCTGGCTGATGTTTGTCTTTCTTTCTTTCTTTCTTTCTTTCTTTCTTTCTTTCTTTCTTTCTTTCTTTCTTTCTGACACAGGGTTTCACTGTCTGTAGTTCAGACTGGCCTTGCACTCACTACATAGCCCAGATCCTCTCACCTCAGCTTCCTGATTGCAAGGATTGCAGGTGTGAGCTATCACACCCCGTTCCACTGCTGGAATCCCTTCTCACTTCCAATACTCTTATCCCGTCATTCTTGCTGTGCTCTGAAGCAGCTCTGGAGGTCCTCTTCATGAGCGTCTTCAGTTGCACTGTCTTGGCTGCCTTGATGTCCTGACTTGATTCCAAACATTTACTTTTCATGGCCATTTTGACACTGGGAAAGAGCCAGAAGTCACATGATGCCAGGTCTGGGCAGTAAGGTGGATGAGGACACACTGTGATATTTTTGTGAACCTACTTTTCTGCGGGATGGCCCTTGTGGCAGCAGTTAACATATTTTCAATTTGAGAATACACCCTACAAAGTCAGCCAGGACGGAGGACCTCTGGAGCTGCCCCCAAAAGTGATAGGCATGGCGGGGAAGTGAGTTTGGGTTGAAGAGTGTTTTAAGAATTTGCGGTGTGTCTTTTACTGTAACATATTTTTCATTTTTGATTTAAACATGCACTATTTATTTGGTTGCATTGCTCCTATGTGTGTGCACACACATGTTTCAGGTGTGTATTTCAGCTTTTTTCTTCTCTGTTTTTCTGACTCAGTAATCAGTTTGTACTTTTACACCCTAGGGGCCATTATAGACTGGAGATAAAACCCCCTGGTAAAGCACACGCTGTCCCAAGCCTTCTGGTGCCACCCTTGTCCCAAGGAACATACCACACGGGGGCTGCCCGCGAGGCAGCTTCTGCAGCCCAGAGCACCGAGCGCCTTCCCAGAAACTCCCTGATGCAGCGGCTCAGCAGCGGGCATGGGAACTGTCGGGAGCTTGGGAACCCATCCTCTGTCCTCCTGGCACAAAGGGGCTGGGACAGGGCTTGGGGACAACCCAGCTAGCACAGGAGAATTTAGAAAAAGCCAGCAGCCTCTAGGACTGAGGCCCAAATGCCCTCTCCCCCTCACACTAAATGCAAACCATTCATAAAAAGCCAGAAAGCAGGGCCTTGGGTTGAAACAGTTCTACTTTTAAAATTTCTCTTCCCTTGCTTCTTTTCACTGGAGTGATGTCATGTTATACTTAGTTCCACAACTGTTACATTGCTACAATTGCCACAATTGTGGCGTTTTCTTGGACTGAATTTTATGCTTCTTTCTTTAAAATAAATGTTTCCCTGGTTCCTATTCCCCCGTTTATCCTCCCTCCCTTTTTTTTCTCTTGTGGAGCCGGGATGAACCCAGGACCTTCATACCAAGCTACAAGCTACATCCTCAGGCCTATTTTCCTTTTTCTTTTCTTTTTTTTTATATTTTGAGATAAGGTCTTAGGACTGGGGATATAGCTCAGGAGCATAAACACCTGTCTTGCAAGTGCAAGATCCTGAGTTCAATTCCCAGTACTTAAACAAAGAGAGAAATTTCCAGTACATAAACAGAGAGAGAGAGAGAGAGAGAGAGAGAGAGAGAGAGAGAGTTGCTAACTCACTAAGTTACCCACCCTGTGTTTGAACCTGTGATCAAATGCAGCTTCTTGAGTGGGGAGGAGCCAGACCCAATTATCTTTCTGAATCCACTCAGGAGCTGGGTATGTGATTTAACCCAAGAACTCTGCCTTTCCCAGCACTTGGAAATTCGAGTAAGGGGGGCAGGGAAACAGCTGGCTGTAGTACTGTCACCAGATGGGGTTTGAGGACAGTCTCCAAAGAATAAATGAGGAACCTCAACTCACTGATTCTTGTCACAACAAATAACATTTATTCAGGAGTCACTGGTAGGAAGCACAGGAAAGACTTATTTGATAGAAAAACACACAAGTGGAGCACAAGTGTTTGGAGAGTGAGCCCCTCTGTGGCTGGGCTGTTGGGGTTAGAAGACCTGAGTTCCTGTGCCACTGGGTTAAAGCACAGGCCCACTTTCTTTCTTTCTTTCATCTTTTTCCTTTTTATCGGTACCAGGGATCGAACTCACGACTGCCTGCTTGCCAGGCAGGTGCTTATGCCGCTGAGCTAAACCCCCAGCCTCCCAGGCCCACTTTCCAGGTGAAAGGCAATGGCCCTTTCTACAGGTGAAGGGGACAGTCTAGAAAGGCCCGTTTTACGTGTCAAAGGGGATAATGATTCCTCACAAGGAAAAGGGTAATTTTTACAGGTGAAATAAAAGCACTGGCCCACAATCCAATTTACACTTGTATTGTGACTTTAAGACTCTTAGGTTTGGTTTTGCCCTGTTTTGTTAAATCCAAGGCCCTTGCACTGAGTGAGCTACCTCCCCAGCCCTTTTTACAATCTTTATTTTGAGACAGGATCTCATAAAGTCACTGAGTTTCCCAGGATGACCTGAAACTTCAAATCCCCTGAACTTAGCCTCCCTGAGTGGGCCATCACCACACCTGGTTGTTTTGATTTTTTTTATATTTTAATTTTAATTTTTGCATGTGTTTCCAGGAAAGGAAAAAAGCTTGAGTAACTTTTATTTTTTGAGACACAGTAGGTGGCGTTCAGGCTGGCCCTGAACTCACTATATAGCCCAGGGTGGCCGCAAACTTACTGTGATCCTCCTGCCTTGGCCTCCAAAGGGCTGGGATTACTCAAACCACCCTACCTGGTTTGAGTAATCTTTATAATTATGGTCTTTCCTTGTCTCTTTTCTACCTGTCTTTTTTTTTTTCTATCCTACCTCAGTATCATCAGGGCTCCTGGGCCACACAAGTGGGATTGTTTCAGATTAGAGATAGCTCTTTTTTTTTTTTTTTTTTTTTGTCTTTTTCCTTTTTATCAGCACCGGGGATCAAACTTGCGACTGCCTGCTTCCAAGGCAGGCACTTATGCTGCTGAGCTAAACCTCCAGCCCCTAGAGATAGCTCTTGGAGTTCTTAGGACCTCCTTCTTTGTTTTTTCCATCCCCAACTGTTCTCTGAAGGAGCCTGTGGCTCTTACCTGCTCTGAGTTCCCCGATGGTCTTTTCAATAAGTTCTTTTGCTTCAATTAACAGAGTCATTGGCTGAAACTTTTAACCCAGACCCTTCCTCCTTGCCAGAACTGAGCCTCATTCTCACCTTTGGGGAACTGACTGGAAGAGCAGCCCTCAACCCAGCCAGTGTTCTAGGGTTACCAAGACCATTATGCCATGATCTGGTCTTAAATGTGATTTTGTTTCACTGGGACAGTTGCCATTAGCCAAAACCAGCTTCCCAGAGAATCAGACACAGGACAGAGATGGTTTGCTCTACCACCCTCCTATGACAAGCAGGCATCAAATCCAATCATTGACTTGCAGTGGGAACACAGATGAATGGATCCCAGTTGCTAGAAAGTATCAGCTGCACATGCCCCAGCCCTTCAGGTCTTTTTCCTTTTGTGTACATTTCCATTCCTCTCGAGGACAGATGGTGGAAAAACAAATCTTTGTCAGTAAAAGGCTGTACTTCAAAGTCACCGTGCGCTGCCACTCTCTGATCTCTAAGAATGCTGACCTCGCTGCTAGAATCAGGAATTTGCTCCGGACACTTGGTGTACATAAGCTTCTCGGGTCAGCCTGGAGATGGCGCTGTTTTCATGTGGTCAGTTAAGTGCTAACATCTCCCAGCGCCAACCCAAGCAAAAAGGCCTGCTGCTTCGCACGTGGGATTTGGATTAATTAAAGGTTAACTAGAGAAAATTAGGTAGTTTCAAGCGATCTTTGAAATGGTGCACAAAATTCAGAATCTATAAAAAGACAAGATTTAGCCTCGGGTGTTGCCACATGCCCGTAATCCTAGCACTTGGGAGGCTGAGACAGGAGGATTGAGATCCTGTTTCAAAATAAAATATAATAATAAAGAAGGGCTCAGATGTGGCTCAGTGTAAAAAAAAAACATGGGTTCGATCCCCAGTGTCAGAAAAACAATAAACAAAACAAAACAAAAACTCCGACTTCCGTACCTACTCATCCTTGCGCAGGGATTAAGAAGCAACCCAGTGATGAGCACTAAATGGAGCTGTGGAACAGGAGTGTTGGGGAAGGTGCCTCTGCCTGGGGCGGTGATAAGCGGGTAGACTCCAAACAGGCTGTGGAAGCCAAGAGATCCCAAGCAGAAAGGGCGGGGCTTTTCTGCACACGCAGTTAGACCACGTGTGAAAACAAGGGGGTGTGCAAAGCCTGGTACACATGCATAACTACGAACAGCGAGGAAAGCAGCCTTGGGCGACGGGGACTTTCCCTGCGTACACTTCTCACTTGCCAAGGTCTGCCCTTCCGGTCATGGAGACCAACATAGTCACTTGCCGCTACACAATTTTCGACTGAAAAGGATTTTCAAGTTCGCCCATCCGACACTACTTTTTAAAGACAAATACACGACAGCCACATAGAAGTGAGACGACCAATCTCGGGTTGCAACCTCTGACAACACAGGAGTAGCAACGGCCAGCCCGGGAGGGTGCCTGCGACCCTCCCGCTCTGCACAGCCTCTGCGCCGCTAGGATCCCCGCACCGGGGTTGTCGAGCAGACTACATCTCCCATAATGCCGTGGGTCTTGTCCTCCTCCCGCCGTCCGGCAGAGCACTGTCTTCGCCAATAGAAAAGTAGAGATTCTAGATGGCATTCTTAGCAACCAATGAGCATGGTAGTGGGCAGGGTCCTCCCGGGCCCTCCCGTCCATTGTTCTCGGTACCCCACGGGTTTAACTGGGGTGAGTGTCTTGCGGCCCGGCACATTCTGGGGGCGGTTTTGCGCACTGGGTAACCCCCCGGGCAGGACGTGGTGCTGGGAGAGGTGAGCAGAGGGGCCATCATGGATCCGCGCACTCTGGGGGAGCAGTCCGAGGCTGGGGGTAGCGGGCCTGCGGCCAGCTGTGGAACCCCGCGGGGGGAGGGGCGTCGGGGGCTCAGTCTGCGGCCCTAGCATCTGTGAGCCAGCACTGTGACCGAACCAGACTCCCTTGCCCATCCCGCCAGGAGGTGCAGGGCTGCTCTGGGAAATGATGGGCTTTCGACGATACCCCAGCAGCGTCTTTGTGGCTCAGATGGGGAAACTGAGGTCCGGGGGTGGGGCGTGTCTGGTCCTGGCTCTGGCTGCGAACTCAGAGTTTCTGTGGGTTTCCCAGACTCCCAGTGCTTTGGGAAAATGCACGTTGGGAACTTTGGTTTTCCGTCACATGTTGCTGCTGCAGTCCTGAACTTAAGTAATGTGTAATTCCACTACTTTCTTTCTTTCTTTTTTTAATCTTCTAAAATCTCTATGTTGAAGTTCCACTACTTTCAATACAGTATATTGTGTGGAATCGTCGACGGGGTCTTTTTTTTTTTTTTTTTTTTGACTTTTTCATTTTTATCGGTACCGGAGATCGAACTCACGACCGCCTGCTTGCAAGGTACTTATGCCGCTGAGCTAAATCCCCAGCCCCGACCGGGTCTTTTTTTTCCCTGTGTGTGTGTGTTCATTTTTAGAAGGAATTGGGATTTTATTCTGTATGGTATTTCTGCTTTGCTAGTTTTGTGTTTATCTGTTGTTTTCATACCAGAAAGGTTATCTGAAATCATTAATGAATAATCCTGTTAGTATAATTTTTAAACTATTAGCCCGGGGTGTAGCCCACTAGTGGACTGCTTGCCTAGTGTTCAGTGCCGTGGCTTAGGCCTCCAGTACTGCAAAGAATAAGAATAGGTAACAAAAATTAAAAAATAGTACAACAGTATACACATGCCTATAATTTCACCGGTATGTTTTTTGTGCAGATACAGAATATTTCCCATACCCCTGCAGGAGCCTTTGATCTCCTTCCCGGACACTACTCCCTAAAGGTAGCCATTATTACCTTATATTACTTTTAGTACATTCCACCAAATGGATGTGTCATTTTCTTGCTGATAGTTCTGCAGTGTTGGGGCTCAAACTCAGGGCCTTGAACTAGGCAAGCGCTCTACCTTGAGCTGTACTCTAGCTCTGCTGTTAGATTTTTAAGGTGTCAACTTCTTGCAATTAGGAGCAATTGGATGGTCGTGTATTCCTTACAAATAAAGTACTCTGCAAAGATGGTTATTTTTAAAGATAAACTCCTGAGAGGCAGCTAGGTTTGGTAATACAAGCCTGTAATCCCAGCACTAGGAGGTTGAAGCAAGAGGATTGCAAGTTCAAACCCAGCCTGGGCAATTTATCAAAACTCAGTCTCCGGGGCTGGGGATTTAGCTCAGCAGCATAAGTGCCTGCCTTGCAAGTGTGTGGTCGTGAGGTCGATCCCTGGTACAGATAAAAAAGAAAAAGACAAAAAAAAAAAAAAAAAAGTTTTTGAAGTTAGAAAGAAGAGCTGGGGATGTAACTTTCTGTGAAGACTACGTTCATTTATTTACCAGTCACACACACACAAATTCTGAAGGACCCAGGGCAGATCAGCGACTATAAACATGCCAAAAACTTTATACATTTGGTTTTCCATGTCCTCAGGTCAGGCTTGAAGAAAAAAAGTTTTAAAATTGTATCTATTCTGAATATGTAGACTTTTTTCCCCTTACCATTTTTTTGTTTATTCCCTAAACAGTACAGTTAGCTATTTGCATAGCACTTACATTGTTCTGGGTATTGTATGTAATCTAGACATCATTTAAGGTACATGGAAAACCAGGTGTGGTGGTGCACACCTGTAAACCCAGCAGCTGGGAGGCTAAGGCAGGAGGATCACTGTGAGTTCATGGCCAGCTTGAACTACACAGTGAGACCCTGTCTCAAAAAACCCAAAACCGGGGCTGGGGATTTAGCTCAGTGGCATAAGCACCTGCCTTGCAAGCAGGCGGTCGTGAGTTCAATCCCTGGTACCAGAAAAAAAGAAAAAAAAAGAAAAAAAAAAGTTCAAAAAACCCAAAACTGAAAACAGAAACCAAAAAGAACCAGAAGAGGAGGAAGTAGAAGTAGTGATAGTAGTAATAGTACATGGAAAGATGTACGCAGGTTATTTGAAATATTATACCATTTTATATATGTGTCTTGAGCAGCCACAGATCTTGGTGTCTCTAGGGTTCCTGATACTGTTTCTCTGAGGATATTGAGGACCCCTGTGCTTTAAGGCAGGATGATAGTGAAGTTAAGACGTGCCATCAGGCAAAGCTCTGAGTGCCTTGAGATCTGACCTGTTGCTAATCTGTGATGTGTCCTCGTATGATAAGAAAGATGAGTGTTATCATCTGTTCAGTGGTCACTGAGACTTTGTGACTAACTTGTATATTAGATCAAGATCACCTGCTCTACAAGCCTGAACTGATTTAGAGCAGAGTAAGTCCTGTGTGTTTTTTTTCAAACATTGCATTTCTGATACTCATTCTTTGATTTCTTGGAAAGCACAGGACTGCTATTGTGATTCAGCTATTTATATATGTATATATGTATTTATTTTTCCAAACTGGGGGTTGAACTCAGGGCCTTGGCACTAAACCACATCTCCAGCCCTTTTTATTTTTCATTTTGCAGCAAGGTCTTCTAGGTCACTAAATTACCCAGGCTGGTTTGAATTTAACAGTCCTCCTGCCTCAGCCTCTTGGAGTGCTAGGATTACATGTGTGCACCATTGTGTCCTGCAAGAGATACGTTTTCAGGAAAGAGGCATTTGTCCTGTAAGAGGAACAGGAAACTTGGTTGGTGGATGTAAAGATCACTTGCTGGGCTAACCTGGGCTGCTGTGAGTTGCTTTTAGGACACTTAGTGGCTCTGGTTCTCTGTCTTAATTCCTGGCAGGGCTTCTGGATGAGATTTGAAGGAGGTGTCTTTTCGGAGAGCCTGGCTGGAGAAGACAAGGGTCAAGGCCTGAAGCCTCGATGATCGTCCATGAAGCTGGATGATGGCTGCAGAGGTGCCGGCAGTGACCGCTCCCCTGAGCCCTTTGCTTCAGGTGCTTCCAGTGGAAGACCAAGAGGAGGTAGCAGCCACCACTGAGGTCCTGGAGGATGACTCCTGGGTGCAGGAGGCCGTGCTGCAGGAGGATGGCCCTGAATTCGAGCCCTCTGCCCAGGATTTTGGCCAGGGCGGCCCACAGGAGGAGCCAGCAATTGGGGGACCACAGAGTGCACTTGGCCGCCTCCGAGAACTCTGTCAACGCTGGCTGAGGTCAGAGGTGCACACAAAGGAGCAGATGTTGACCATGCTGCCCAAGGAAATTCAGGCGTGGCTGCAAGAGCATCGGCCTGAAAGCAGCGAGGAGGCGGAGGCCCTGGTGGAAGACTTGACCCAGACCCTTCGGGATGGTGGTAAGATGCACAACCTCATGGGGCCCACATGAAGGAGAAGAGAGAGTACAGGGCAGTGCAGGGACAGGACCTTCCCTCTACGCTGTCCTCGTGCCAGTCGGCTTGTTCTCCCTGCTTTATTTATTTATTTATTTTTATTTTTTTTTTTGTCTTTTTCATTTTTATCGGTACCAGGGATCGAACTCACGACTGCCTACTTGCAAGGCAGGCGCTTATGCCGCTGAGCTAAATCCCCAGCCCCTCTCCCTGCTTTAATGCCTGTATTGCGCTCCACATTTCAGAGCATGAGGGGCTTAAGGACTAGGCGTGGTGCTACATCTGCATAGTGGGCACATTTTCTACTTAAATGTTTATTTGGAGCAGTTGGGAAGTTGGTAGAGGTTATGGGAGGAGGGGCTGAAGGCCGTCATAACCACCCTTTGGTACCTTTGCTTGGTTCTGCAGCAAACATTCAAATAGTTCCAAGTAACTAGAAAAAAAATCCAGTTTGTTCAAAGCAGTTGTGTTTTAGGAAACCAAGGTAAATGGCAAGGAAACCAGCTGATATCTAGGGACTTTCCATGGTATAAAATCATCTTGGACTCTTAAAAGAGTAGTTCCAAACTTAAGCTCTTTTAAATGGTTATTGTTTTTATCTCCTATGTCACTAGTTAGTTGAGGGGTCCTGGCATGAGGTCTCATCACTCTGGGCACATTTGGCTTCGGTCGTAAACCAGACTCATTCGATTGGGAGATGCTCGCTCCAGATCTGCCTGTGCCCCAGGACAGTTTCAGGGCACGTGGATATGGCTGCTGTGGTGAAGTTCAGAGAAAGGAGCAGGAGGAGGAGAGGTCAGCGAAGGCTTCGGGGGAGAAGTCAGATGGAAGTGGGAGGTTGCAGGACAGAGCGGAATTTGGAAAGCTTAGGAAAGGGAGGAGGTCATGGCCACCAAGAAGAAGGACCTGGATGGTGTGTTTCTTCTCGAGACAGTGGGGAGAGCTGGCTGGAAAGGGAAAGTACTTTTAGGAAGTGATAGACTTTAAGGGAAGGGCGATGGAGGCTTGGACTCACTAGCATTGACACCAGCGGGTTCTACACAGAGGAGCCCTGGGGCTTGGGAGGAAGTGGAGTACAGAACAGGAAGGAGGTGTGATGGGGGAGGGACAGGCTGGAGGCCGGAGAGCAGCCAGGAAGCTGCTGCTCCTGTCATGGGGTATGCAGAGATGGGGTCAGCCCAAAACGGAATAAGAGGGGAACAGGGTGATGCCGGACCTCATGTGAGAAATAACTAATGGTAGCAACAATCAGCATTTTCCCAGAGCTTTCTGCAGACCAGGCAGTGTACTTAGAATCTAACATGTAAAACTTCATCACTTTGGGAGATAAGCTGGATTCCCATGGCCAGAGAAGTTAGGTGATGTAACCCAGGCTGGCCTTGAATTTGCAGTCATCCTCCTGCCTCAGTCTCCTGAGTACTGGGATTACAGGCATGCACCACCATGCCTGGCCTCAGTTTAAAATGTTAAGAAAAAATAAAAAATCTCTCACCTGTGTAAAGATTTTGTTTACTTGACTCCTGATAGATATAAGAAGTTTGTAATGAACTTCCGGATCTTCAGGCAGATAGAGCAGAGGGGCTGAGGGCCAGGGAGAAGACTGCGGGTGAGAGGTCAGCAGGGCACCGCTCGCAGCAGTGTCTGAGGGATTGCAGCTCCCTCTACTGGCTTGCTGTGGGGTCTTGTGCCTACATCTTTTACCGAACTTCTGACACTGAGACCTGCTCCAGACTTCTGCCGTGTAGACCATCTTTGCCGATCTTAGACTGTGTTTGCGGGACTTAATCTGTTTCACAGATTCCCCCACCTTCCGTGTGATTGCCACAGCCTCTTCATCACTTCTCACACATTTACTGAACACCGCACTACTTGACCTTTGTTGTGTGCCCAGCACGGGATGTTTGGACACACGTGTCCAGCGGAGGACGTGTCTAGGCCTGGTTAGTTGGTGATGGCTTAATGTTTGACCAACAGGCATCTGCAGGTGCTCATGTTTCGAGTGCCTTTCCTGCCAGTAAGTCCAAAGCTTTAGTAACAGTTCATGTGGCTGAGGTCATCTCTGCTTGCAAATGTTAACTCCGTCCACAGCCTTGACTCGGCTCTTGGGATTTCTCACCTGAGTTTTGCAGCAGCCTCCAAACCAAACCTGCCCTCATCCCCTTCCCTCAACTCTGAAGCTCTTTCCTCCCACCAGTGATCCACTTGGAATCTCCATGCACCCCTGGGTATCTACCACAGCACGCAGGACCTCCTCCTGCAGGGGGCCCATGGCCCTGTGGGACCTGACTGAGACCTCCCCAGCAGCCGCTTCAGTCCTTAGGCCCATAGCCCCCGCTCTGTCGGATCAGGTCTTGCTGCTCTGTGAATATAACTGTGCTTGCTCCTGTGTCTTTATCCCAGGATGGCCTCTTCTCACCTCTGAGGTGAAATTCCTGTCATCCTTTGAGTGCTTGTGTGGACTTTCCGTGAGGCCATCCCCAGCTCCTCTCTCCAGTCCCCAGTTGACCTGCTTGGGGGCATTTCTGATCCTCTGTGCTGGAAGCCATCACCCTCAGGACACTTGGATTCTTCTTTCTGGCTTCTTCTCAGAGTCCATATTGTTTTCTGTTGATGTGGATACTCACTTTATTTCTTCTTGGATCCTGCCCCCCGCCCCCCATGCCCTCTCCCTGCACACATGTAGTAGGAACTGAGAAAGCACTGTTAGATGAGTAAGAGAAGCCTTCCTGCCCGCAGGTCCCCAGCCCCCTGCTCAGGGGAGGAAGAGGCAGGCTTCTTCCTTCCAACCTGCCAGGGTGAGCTTTGGTCTGAAAACAAAGTGCTCAAGTCGAGCAGAATACAGCCCAGGACCCCTCCGATCTGCAAAGGAGTAGGAAGATTTCAGGGAGGGGGCAGCTTAGTCCTGCAAAAGAGTGCTTACGCCTACTCTGCGTGGTTTTTAGTTTTAGGGGCCACCTATTAATCTTTTGCTTATATTCAGCAAATCAAGTGAATTTTATCATTTATACTAATAAATATATTTTTTAAAAACAGCATATTTCTGACACATGAGCCTTCAGGTTAAAAAAAAAACAGCATATTAAAAACAGCGTGTTTGAGCCAAGTATAGTGGTGCACGCCTGTAATCCCAGCATTCTGGGAGGTTGAGGCAGGAATATTAAAAGTTTGAGCCCAGCCTGGGCAATTTAGTGAGGCCTTATCTCAAAATAAATAATAAAAAGGGCTGGGGATGTAGCTCAGTATGAAGGTTCTAGTTTTAATCTGTAGTATCAAAAAATGTAAAAGACTTTAGGATGTGCCGAGATCTCAGCCTTACCTGGCCTGAATGTAAGCTTGCTGCCTCACCCTTTCAGTGAAGGAATCAGACCGCGGCTGTCCTAGCCACGCCTCAACCAGTCTCGGCCCCTGTCCTTCAGGCTCCCTTTTCCCAAAATAGTCGGTTCCTGAATCAGTTTCCCAGCAGTTTAATAAATCAGTCTTAACAATCACAGTTTCCAAGACAGCCGACCACAACGGTAGGGGTGCAGGAGGCCTCGACTCCAAGGCGGTGCTTACAACCCCTCCTGCCCTGTGGCCTGGAAGAGGCAGCTGCCACGGTTCCCTCTCAGTTTTAACTCCAGTAAAACCTGTCCTTAGTTGTGGAGCTCGACCTTCTTCCTTTTTCCTGCCAGTCTAGGTTCATCCACCCCAGCCTCAGGTGCAGTGTGTGGGGCGCACAGCGTTTGTGTGAGTAGGTAGGTTGTAGATTGGGAAACTGAAAGGGTTTTGGCCCAGATAGGACACTGTAGCCAGGAAAACCTCAACCGGAAGCAGGAAGCCCCATCTCCCCTGCCCCTAGGAAGTTACCTGTGACGCCATCTTCCCGCCCCTGGGAATTTACATATGGCACCAAACCTAGGACCAATGGGCTACCTGTGCATCCCTAATGCCCGCCTTAGGTTACACCCCAAACCGAGGCTATTTACAGGCCCCCCCACGCCACGTGTCCACCAGAGAGATGGCAGGACGCCAGCGGTGGGGGTGCTGGTCATCTCTCTCTGTGTTCTCAGAATAAAGGCCGCTTTTTATTTTATATTTCTCATCTTTTGTTAATATTTTTCATCTTTTGGAAATAACCCTAGCAGAAACTAAGGCTGTGGAGACTTTATACTGGCTATGGTTGGGGCTGGGAGCGACCCTGTCTGTCTCCTGACAGGAAGCAGCTGTGTGGAGGCTGGACTAGCATTCCTGACACCTCAAAATCCTCTGGCCAGGGGGCTGGGGATTTAGCTCAGCGGCATAAGCGCCTGCCTTGCAAGCAGGCAGTCCTGAGTTCGATCCCCTGTACCGATAAAAACGAAAAAGACAAAAAAAAAAAAAAATCCTCTGGCCAGTGGCACAGCATCATCTGGAAATGTATTTAAAACGCAGATCTCAGCTGGGCTGGTGGCACAGGCCAGAAATCCCAGTACTCGGGAGGCTGAGGCAAAAAAGTCACTATGAATTCGAGGACACCCTGGACTAGAATTTAAGGCCAGCCTTAACTACATAGTGAGACCTTGTCTCAAAAAACCCTCGGGGGCTGGAGGTTTAGCTCAGCAGTGTAAGCGCCTGCCTTGCAAGCAGGCAGTCGTGATAAAAAGGAAAAAGACAAAAAAACAAAAACAAACAAAACCCTCCAGACAATCAAAAAACAAACAAACAAAAAATGCAAATCTCAGTGCATAGCTATCACCACACAGCATCTGAGAAGCCCTGCAAAGGGTGTCCATGGGGAACCCTGACTCACAATTCTCAGGATATCAGCAGTGCCCACTCCAGGGGGTTGATTTTCAGATTTCTTGGTATGGGACATGCCCTGGAAAGGGATATTTTTTTCCCCCTCTTGATTTCTGTGCTGAAAATTGAGCCCAGGAGCTTCCCCTTGCTCATAAACGGGCACTGTACTGCACTGCTGAGCTCCGTCCCAAACCCTGGGGTCAGTGAATTTAGACCGCTCCTGCAGGTGGTTCTGTTTTACAGCAAAGCTTAAAGACCATCGCTGTACAGCTTTTTACTCCAAGGGCGGTTTCTGGATCACGGATCTCACAGTGGTTTGTGTTAGGTCTGAGAAGGGGAAGAAGAGGAAGGAAGGGAAAGAGGTCCGTGGAAGGAGTGGAGTGGACGGCCGTGAAAGTAGTGGGCGGCAGTGGCTGCAAAGATAAGAAATATAAAATATAAGTAACCTTTATTTCGGGAATGCGGGGAGAGACCCCCCGGCGGCCCCCGCAGCATCTCCACCCCGGGGCGGTGGTCTCTCTCTGGAACACACTCTCCCTTTCTCCTTCTTCTTCACACGTGGTGTGAGGCCCATAAATAGCCTCTGTCTGGGGCGGACCCCAAGGGGCATTAGGGATGCACTGGTATTTCATTGGCACACGCTTGGCGCCAGAAACAGGTTCCCAGGAATGGGGGTGTAGGGTTACAGGCAAATCTATAGGGGCGGGGGAGGCAGGAGCCCCCTAACTTGGCTGAGGCTTTTCCTGGTTAAAGTGTCAGGTCTGGGCCAGCAACTCTTTCAGTTTGTCCTCTGGGAAAGGGAGGAAGTGCAATCTAACCCCGCCCCGTGGCAGAGGAATCTGCATTAGCAAGCTGTCAGGACTCTTCGCTGAAATTTGAGAAGTAGAGGATATTGACTTCAGACCTACTCATGCACTTGTAGTTGAGCCAGAGACTCACAGTTCACCTCTCCACCATCCTTGGCATCATCTGGGGTCCGTGCTTCCAGAAACAGGTCATCTCACTTAGGCCTGGCCGCCCCAGCAAAGCAGTTCCTTAATGGTTACATTCTTGTGCATTCGTTTTCCCCAGAAGGAAAGGAGGTGGGGAGCACTGGAGGACTGTGTAGGAATGTTAGTGTTGAAACTCCAGTTCTTACCTTCACAAAATTTCAGGTCACTTGAATTCAGCCTTTGGAATGTGTGCTGTACAGAGCTCTTGGGGAACAAGAGTATTCTAACTGTAAATGTTTGGCGCTTCTTTAAACTGATTACAGGGTTCACGGCTGTTTTTATCAGCAGTTCCTCTTTCTGGAAGCCAGGGTTCAGGTGGAATTGTTGCCCTGGACACAGGCACCCAAGCCTGGTCGGCCAGGGCAGTGCTCCGGAGATAGAGCCCAGACCAGGCATGAGGTTGCTCGTAGACCACTGGCCCAGCCATTGTGTCAAGACCCCCAGGGAGGAGGACTTCTGGGGATTTGAGTCAGATACACACTGAAGCGCCAAAGCCTGTGAGTAACTTTTTATTATTACAGATAAGTTATAGGAGTCTCTGTGTCCACAGCAGATTCATCAAACATCCTATGGATTCTTGCAACAGCAGATAGTCCCAAGTCCTGTGTTTTGTGCCCATTTTCCTAAACCTTCATGCCTATGGTAAACTTTAATTTATAAATTAAGTATGGTAAGGGATTAACAACTAAAATAGGAAAATTATAAACATTATGTTGTAATAAGTTATTTCAAACTTATGAATAAAAATAAAACTTACAAATTGTTGAGTTCTCAATTTTTCTTTTCTTTTTTTGTTTTGAAAGTCTCACTGTGTAGCCCAGACTGGTTTTGAACTTGTGATCCTCCTGTCTCAATCTCCTGAGTGCTAGGATTACAGGTGTGCACCACTGTGCCTGGCCTTTGAATTCTGAAATTTTGAAAATATTTTTGGAACTCAGTTGACCAGCGGTGACTGAAACTCAAAAAGTGAAACCCAGGATAGATGAGCAGGTTCAGCTTTGTCCTTGTGTGGAGTGGTTTCCTTCCCTTGCTCGTTCTGATACACTTTTGGTTGTGGGTGCAGCCAGGCAGGAAATACGGGGCCTGTGGACAGCTAGGGAGTTAATTGCTGTGGACCCGAGGGTCAAGTGTCAGGGGTGGGAAAACACCCATGAACCTGTGGTTTAGCCCAGGCTACCACTGCACCTTTCGTCTGCTGATAAGGGAGACTGGCACTTCTAAAAGCTGTTGAGCGACTGAGTTTGGGACAGTGGTCTAATCACTTTGAAAAAACTAACATTGAATCCCTGCATTCTAACTTTAAGCACAGATGGATTTCTGCTCCCTAAATTACACATAAATAAATTCCAGAGTGATCCGTACTACCCAACATCTAAAATGACACATGGAATAATTTATTAGTTTGGGGTGGGGGAGGACTTCATAAGCATTACAGAAGGAGTCCAAACTATATTGGACTCATGAAAAATAGAAAATTTCTTTGTATAAAAAAGATCCTGAGCTGGGCTGTGGCAGCGTTTATCTGTATAATCCCAGCATTCTGGAGACTGAGGCAGGAGGATCACAGCGAGTTCAAGGCCACCCTGCACTACATAGTGAGACCCTGCCTCAAAGAAACAAAAGTTAAAAACCAGCTTGCAAGGATTAGGAGGAAATATTTGCAACAAGACTACAGAGTAGCAAATCAAGAGTCAAAATTCTAGATCTACAAGAGCTACCAATTCATAAGTCAACCTAGTAGAAAAAGATAAAAGATGTCGACAGGCAGTTTAAAAGTGAAGGAATATAGACAACCACGCAAAGAGCTCTTCAACCTGGGGGAGATTCTACCCAGTTAATAGCTAATAGTATCTCTGGGGGAGATACTATTCTCTGGCATATTAGATGCTTTAGATTTAAAAGTTAATTTCAAAGGTGTAGCCTAGGGGCAGAGCACTTGTCTACGGTGCTTGAGGCCCTAGGTTTGATGCCAGCTGTACAAAAATAAAGCACATCCTCAGGAGCATGCCTCCTGTTCTCAAATGAGACTCTGTACCCACTAAACAGTAGCTCCATTCTCTCCCCTGCTTCTTGGAAACCAGCCTTCTGTTTCAGTCTGTGACTGGGCGGTGGGTGCCAGGACTGTGGTGAGGCTCAGACCCAGGGCTGCGCGCTTACCAGGCAAATGCTCTGCTGCCGAGTGACCCTGCGGCCTCTCGTTCCTGTTGAAAGCTCAGTATTTTGCTATGTGCACCCTATATTTTGTTGAGCCATTCGTCCGCTGGACATTTGGGTCTTCTCCATTTTTGGCTGTCACAAATGCTAAGACCTGGGTTTTGTCTTTGGTGTGTGAACCCAGCAGTGGGATTTAATTTTTTGAGGAAATGCCGCATCTTTCCACACTGCCTGCGCTGTCTTGCCTTCCCACCAGCAGTGTGCAGAGAACAGTGCATGCCTTTGATGCTGTCCCGGGACACTGCTGATGGTGTGTGTGTACTTTCCAAACCCCGAATGTGGTCACAGACTGTGCTCCTCTCTGTTACCAACCAGAACTCACAGGGTAATATGGGTGTAAGTGAATAAAGTGGATCGATTCTGAGCAGATGAACGGTGAATATTCCTGTCTTGGCCAGATGTCACCTCCAGGACCCATGTATTCGCATCACCCTGTTTCAGTCTCTGAAATCAGCAATCCATTGTGCCTAGTCTTTATTTTGTGAGTTCATCACTTTTCCAATGTATAGAATAGCCTGAAACCCTTAAAGTCTATAGATAAAGTGATTTCTTACCAATTTCAGTAGTTGGGGGAAATCAGTAATATTTAGAAAATAAAATAAAACTCTTCCTGACCCCCACTTTTTTCTTTTCTTTTTTTTTTTTTTTTTTAGGTACCAGGGATCAAACTCATGACCTCGTGCTTGCCAGGCAGGCATTTATGCCGCTGAGCTAAATCCCCAGCCTTAAACCCTCTACCCACCCACCCACTTTTTTAAAGACACGGTCTTGCTATGCAATTCAGGCAGGCCTTGAACTCAGTGATCCTCCTGCCTCAGCCTCCTGAGTGCTGGAACTCTAGGTGTGCACCACCATGCCCGTTTTATCCATTTCCTCAATACCTGGCTATTCTGAATTTCCTGTGCTGGAGATCTAGGCCTCCTTCTCATACCTGTTTGCATTATCATCTCCGTCTGTCCAGCCACGTCCACAAATATGCTCATCCTGGCATCTTCGGATAGCAAGTGCTTTAAGTCCCAGACTTACACATGAATTCATTTTCTTTTCTTTCTTTTTAAAGACAGGATCTCAGGCCTGGGGATTTAGCTCAGCGGCATAAGTGCCTGTCTTGCAAGCAGGCAGTCATGAGTTCCATCCCCAGTACCAATAAAAAGGAAAAAAAATAAATAAATAAAGACAGGATCTCCTTCTGTAGCTCAGGCTGGCCTCAAACTCACAATGATCCGCTTACGTCAGCCTCCTGAGTGCTGGGATTACAGGCATGGACTATTATGCCCAGCCCAACCCTGATTTTAATATCATTTTTTTTTGTTTTCGTACTGAGGATTGAACCCAGAGCCTTATAAATGCTGAACACAGCCTCTACTACTGACCTGCAGGCCCCCCCCCCCATTCATTATATTTTTAAGAATTTGTCCTATGGGCCAAGGCACAGCTCAGTGCAGAGCACCTTCCTGATGTGGACCTGGCCTCCCCGTCCCTTGTTCAGTTTCCTTGAGAACTGCAGTACGTGTGTTGTGTTTCCTTTTCCCTAACTCCTGTTTCCGCCATGCTCTTGAGTCCTTTGAGCTCTTGCACTGTTCCCGTGGCCTCGCGTTCTCACTGTCTCTCTCTGCATCTTCTGCCTTATTTCCCTGCGCTTCCCATTTGCTTGTGTCTCTGGGTGTTTCCCTTCGTCTCGAGTCACGATTCTCTCTTCCTCAAGCAGCTGTTTTGTGTACCTGTCTATGCATGGAAAGTGGTCATTTTCCCAGTACTCATTAAGTCTCTGTGCTACAGGGACACTTTTGCATCCCGACTCCATGTGGGAGACACTGCGGCACCCCCAGCTCCTCTGTGTAACACTCCTCAGGTTCCCCACTCCCACCCCGGCCTGTCTGAACCAGAGCAGCTTGGCCTGCTCACCCCAGCTCCCGGTGCCTCTCTGGCACTGTGGAGAGACCCAGAGCTTTGGGAAGGGCTTCTCTGCCCGAGCTGGGCACTGCCCAGGCACATGGCCACTGCTTCCTTCACTTCCCTCCTCAGTGCTCTGCCAATCTTCACTGTTTGGGGAGCCTGACATCTGAAGTTTTTGCTTTTGTCTTTTTGAGACAAGGTTTTACTATGATGTTCAGGCTGGCCTTGAGCTCACTTGTAGCCCAGGCTGACCTTGAACTTGGAACAATCCTTTTGCCTCTGCCTCCTGAGTGCTGGGATTTCAGGGATGCGCCACCCTGAAATCTGTTTTGATGTCAGAGAAATTATACCCTCCTCCTAACATTACTGAAAATGTTGTGTGGTGTTTTTTTGTTTTGTTTTGTTTTGTTTGTACCAGGGGTCGAACTCAGGACCTTGTGCTTGCCAAGCAGGCGCTTATGCCACTGAGCTAAATTCCTGGCCCCACATTACTGAAAATGAAGTTTGAATTTTTACTTTTCTTGTTCTTCTGAGCTCACACCAAAACTCACCAGTCTGTTTTATGAAAGATCTTAGTAGCTAATGTCACCTGTTCAGAAGAGAACAGTTTAAAGTCAGCCACAAAACTTTTTGGTCATTTTAGCTTACAGACAGTAAATTGGGACTTTGATCTGGAGACCTTTATGGAATAGAGAAGACAGCAGGGTTCTGTGCTCAAAGGAAACAAAACAAAACATGTTTGTCTGTTTGTTTGTTTTTTGCAGGGGAGGCGGCAGGGTTTTGCTAGGTAGTTCAGGTTGGCCTGTGACTCACTGTGTAGCCCAGGGTGGTCTTGAACTCATGGTGATGCCCCTGCTTCAGCCTCCCGAGTGCTGGGATTACAGGTGGGCACTATCACACCTACCCAACAAAAAGCTATCCTGTAGAAAATTAAGGAAACAAGGACCACCTGGCTCTGTCCAAGTGGGTGTGGGCACCATGCCATCATTCTGTGTGTGGTTTGATGAAAAGAATACAGTAAAGATTTAAATAAGTTACAATAAAAGACACATTGCCATGAATTCCCTTAGCGTACGCCCCTCGCTTCAGATACCCTTATCGCATCATTTTGACCACTTTCTGTTTTTTTGGGTTTTTTTTTTTTTTTTGTCTTTTTCCTTTTTATCGGTACCAGAGATCGAACTCACGACTGCCTGCTTGTAAGGCAGGCGCTTATGCCGCTGAGCTAAATCCCCAGTCCCCTCTGACCACTTTCTGAAGCGGCTCTAGAGGTCCTCTTCCAGGTCTGCAGTCGCACTGTTGTGGCTGCCTTGATGTCCTGAGCTGATTCAAAAAAGTTGATCATCGCGTGACTTTGGAGAAGGACCAGAAGTCACACAGTGCCAGATCCTGTAAATAAAGTGGATGAGGACATGTCGTGATGTTTTTATTTGACAGAAATTTCTGTAAACTGCTCTAGAGAGTGGCAGGAATGATGGAATTAGTATGTTTTCCAAAGGAAGCATAATAGCAGTTTATCTTTTACTGTAGTACTTTTTGTTTGTTTTTTTCTGAGACAGGGTCTCGTTTTGTAGCTCAGGCTGGTGTTGAACTCTTCGCAGTCCTGCCTTGACCTCCTGAGCCTGGGATTGCAGGTATATGCCAACATGCCTGGTTTATAGCTTTGGGCTGTGTGCTTCCAGGAAGGCTAGGCATAAAGGGAGCTTAGCTGTGGGCTGCAGGTGAACACAAACCACTTGCCCGGGATGGCAGCTGTCTTTGGTACTGAGGTCAAGAGGAAAACTTCCTTGGGACTCACTAAGGACACTGTGTGGTAGGAACAATGTCAGCAGCAGCTTCCTGGGAACACTGATGTTCTGACAGCGTGAGTTTCTTCAAGTGAACTTCAGCAGCAGCCAGAGCCATCGGGTCTGCTCAGTTCAGCAGACACACTTCCCGTGCGGGTCAGAAGGATGAGATCCCGACCACGGCTGTGTCAGCAGCTCTGGTTTCACCCCAGAGGCTCAGGAAGGAACTATACTTCTCCAGCAGTCCTTCCTAAAGATTCCTCCACCCAAATGTTTGCCAGGCACTGGGCAGTAGAGTTTGACAGGTTCAAGGAAGATAGATGTTTTTTGGGTACCAGTGAAAAGTCTGTTGTAAGCTCCCCTGCAGACATACGTAAGGGCTGTATTAACTGCTGACTTGTTTGCAGGCACTGTGTATAAACACCCGGGTCCTCGCTGCCAAGATTCTGTCATCTTATCTGTGTCGTAGGTGAATGTCAAGTACTCAGGTGTAGCGGCACACATTTAGAGTCCTAGCACTCTGGGAGCCTGAGGCAGGAGGACTGAAAATTGGAGCCCAGTATGGGTCACTTAGTTAGAGTGACTTAGTTAGAGTTTATCTCAGAATAGAAAAGGGCTGGGGATGACTGTGAAGGCCCTGGGTTCAATCCCCATTACCGAGGAAGGAGAAAAAAAAATGAACAGTTACAATCAACAGACGTGTTTTAATGCAAAATGTTATAGGAGCTTTTGAAAAGGGATTGAACCTCAGTGATAGCAATGAAAAAAAATTTGTTCATCCATTTACTAGAAAAAATTGAACACCTGCTAAGCATAGCACCATGGTGCATTTTGGAGGTCATAACCTGTTGTCCTTTAGGAGTTCTTTTTTTTTTTTTTTTCCGGTACTGGGAATCGAACTAATGACCATATGCTTGCCAGGCAGGCACTGTCCCACTGAGTTATACCCCGACTAATTAGGATTTTTCACATGACCCCATTTCCCAGTGGAGAAACAGGTAAAAACATGAAACCTAAATCTTTAAAACTCTTGGTGATTACCACAAAGATATGAGGACTGACAGCTAAACATCCCATGATGAAAGCTAGTTAGATTGAGCGCATGACTGTGGCAGGGGTTGAAACCCAGGGCCTCCCAGAGCCTAAGCAGAGGCCCTACCACAGCGCCAACCCCAAACCTACCTGCTTTTTAGAAGCTTTAAGAATTTTCTAGTTTCTTTTCTTTTCTTTTTTTTTGTCTTTTTTGTTTTTATCAGTATCAGGGATTGAACTCATGACTGCCTGCTTGCGAGGCAGGTGCTTATGCCGCTGAGCTAAATCCCCAGCCCCTAGTTTATTTTCATTAGAAGTTTCATTTTAAAAACTTACCCCCTTTGGTTTCTTTTTCTCCTCATGCCAGGGAATTGAGTGGACCTTGTTTGTTTTTCTCCAACATTTCAGATTTTGAGATACAGAAGAAGATTGGGGAGCACTCTAATCTGGCTGTGTTTGAGATGCTCGAGGGGGACATCGGGGACAGCGACTGCGAGAGAGACTTCGTCCTGCGTGGGGCCCGGGCAGCCGCCGCCGCGGGTGAGGATGACCGGGAGGCGCCTGCCCGGGGCAGGGAGCTCGGCCAGCTCATCGGCCTGCAGGGCACCTACCTGGGCGAGAAGCCCTACGAGTGTCCCCAGTGTGGGAAGACCTTTAGCCGGAAGTCCCACCTGGTCACGCACGAGCGGACCCACACCGGGGAGAAGTACTACAAGTGCGAGGAGTGCGGCAAGAGCTTCAGCGACGGCTCCAACTTCATCCGGCACCAGACGACGCACACCGGGGAGAAGCCTTACAAGTGCAGGGACTGTGGGAAGAGCTTCAGCCGCAGCGCCAACCTCGTCACCCACCAGCGCATCCACACGGGCGAGAAGCCCTTCCAGTGTGCCCAGTGCGGCAAGAGCTTCAGCCGCAGCCCCAACCTCATCGCGCACCAGCGCACGCACACCGGCGAGAAGCCCTACGCGTGCGGCGAGTGCGGCAAGAGCTTCAGCAACCGCTCCAGCCTCAACACGCACCAGGGCATCCACACGGGCGAGAAGCCCTACGTGTGCAAGGAGTGCGGCGAGAGCTTCAGCTACAACTCCAACCTGATCCGCCACCAGCGCATCCACACGGGCGAGAAGCCCTACGAGTGCCCGGACTGCGGGCAGCGCTTCAGCCAGAGCTCGGCGCTCATCACGCACCGCAGGACGCACACGGGCGAGAAGCCCTACCAGTGCAGCGAGTGTGGCAAGAGCTTCACGCGCAGCTCCAACCTGGCCACGCACCGCAGGACCCACCTGGTGGAGAAGCCCTACAAGTGCGGGGTGTGCGGCAAGAGCTTCAGCCAGAGCTCCAGCCTCATCGCGCACCAGGGCATGCACACGGGCGAGAAGCCCTACGAGTGCCTGACGTGCGGCGAGAGCTTCAGCTGGAGCTCCAACCTCATCAAGCACCAGCGCGTGCACACCGGAGAGAAGCCCTACGCGTGCGGTGACTGCAGCAAGAGCTTCAGCCAGCGCTCCCAGCTCGTGGTGCACCAGCGCACGCACACCGGCGAGAAGCCCTACCCGTGCCTCATGTGCGGCAAGAGCTTCAGCCGCGGCTCCATCCTGCTCATGCACCAGCGCGCGCACCTGGGGGACAAGCCCTACCGCTGCCCCGAGTGCGGCAAGGGCTTCAGCTGGAACTCGGTGCTCATCATCCACCAGCGCATCCACACGGGCGAGAAGCCCTACAAGTGCCCCGAGTGCGGCAAGGGCTTCAGCAACAGCTCCAACTTCATCACGCACCAGAGAACGCATATGAAAGAGAAACTGTACTGACGCAGCCGGCTCAAGGCGGGAACACAGCCAGGGCCGCACTGTCACTCTTCTGAACCATGGCAGTCACTGCCCCCGCCAGGCTGGGACCTTGCCTGGCGACAGTGTAAGAACAGCAGAGGCTGGAAGGTTGGAAAGTTGGGTGTTTTCTGGCTTGTTCACAGCGTGGTTGGCTTGCTGTCATAATCCTCCCTGCCTGGGTCTCCTCCAGCTCCTCCGTGTGGGCCGGGTCCTCAGAGAAACATTGCGTAGAGTCTGGCTGCTGCTTGTTGGGCCAAGGTCCCTTTACGCAGCCGCCTCCTAGCTCTGATGTGGGGGTGTGGGTCAAGGTGTGGACTTTGTGTGATCCTGTCACCCACGGGAAGGGGGAGCCCTTTTCTATTTCTGAAACGTGTCAGAGGCACAGAAGCAGGAGAAAGCGTGGCCTGGTGGGAGGAATGGGGCCTGTGGGGTAAGGCAGTCTGCAGGCTCACTTCCCACTCTTGTTCTGGGGAGCCAGCGGGCACCCTCGTTCCCTGTGCAGGGTGTGAGGTTTGTGAGCACCCAGCTGGCCACCATGCTGGTGGGGTTCCTGTCATCAAGGTGACACAGCCCTGCATGCTGCCCTTTTGGTTCTGAACACTGTTCACCTCTCCTTGTTGCTTTGTCTTTATATATGCAGGTCTAGGGGTCCACTCGGGATATTTTGGATACAGAGAACAGGACTTTTGTATGCTAGTATGTCTTGACCACAGTACCCAGATTGGCCAAACACTTATATCCATGTTACTAGGAGTTGTATTTTTTTTTTAATTTAATTTTTGGTACCGGGAATTGAACTCAGGACCTTGAACTTGTTAGGCAGGTACTGTACTGCTGAGCTCTGTCCTCGGCCCTGAGAACAGGGTTTTTAAAGGAAGTGCTAACTTTGAGAGTGGATATCAAATCTCCTGGAGCGCTCAGGGCTTTGTTCTTGGTATGCTGAGCTGCGAGACAGTGAGGTCAGGGAATGACAGCAGGCGGTGGGCTGGTTGGGAGGAAGAGGTGAGCGGATGAGGAGTCTCGGAAATGTGATGCTGCTTTCTATTTGTGGGGCCTGGCTTCAGAGAGCTTTGTTCTTACAGGATGGAAGCTTCATATTGCCTAATAAAATGGATTCCTATTCTCTCCCCAAGCCTGTGTTTGGATGTGTGTTAAAAACCTGAACTGGACTGCAGATTCTGGCCGCACTCCCCACAACATCTTGTGCCTCACACAGAGTGGCCAAGACCTAGCGCGGGGAGGAGGCTTCAGGAAGCACACTTTTGGGGGGAACCTGCAGTCTGGCCACTACTCTTTGTGACCCCCACTTTCATCAATGTGCCCACGGGACTTTGGCACAGTCGCATTGGCTAAGGAGTGGAGTGTCATCCTGAGGAGGCCATTGTAGTCATTTCTATCCAGAATCAGTTTTGTTAGGCACAGGTGGAGGGTCTAGGCAGTTAAACCAAGCCAGTGAGGCCGTGAAACACCCACTCCTGATTCTGTCCTTCTGGTGGTGTTTGGCAGATGGTCACTGAGTATAGGTGCTGGGGAAGCTCAGGAACGAGAAGCACCATGGCTGGCCAGTAGGAGATTCCCATCTAGGAAGAGGTGAGCGCTACCTGACCAGGGAGGGGAGTACAAAGGACAGATTCTGAATTCCTGATTTATTTTTTCTCGAGTTCTCAGGTTTGATTATAACAGGAATCTTGAGTTGAAGGGGAACTTTTATGTCTTGAGAGGTAGTATTAATATCATTTAAAAAAAATTTCTATCCACCTGGTAGAAGCACAGACTATCCTGGAAAAAAAGAAGTAAGATTAGCTGGAATTAGCAGGATTAGGCTGAGTCAGGTTGGGAAAATAATGAACTGATTATTGAAAGGTTGGGCACCTGTCCCCTCACCTCATGTCCTACAGAGGCAGAGAGACCTGGAAGGACACGGGTATCTTCCTCTAAGAAATTCCAACAAGTGGGGCTAGGGATTTAGCTCAGCAGCATAAGCACCTGCCTTGCAAGCATTAGGTCGTGAGTTCAATCCTTGGTACCAATAAAAAAAAAAAAAAAAAAAAAAAGAAATTCCAACAAGCTCTTGTCCCCTTGGCAGATCTGATACCACACTGCAGCTTGCAGCTTAGTTATACCTGCATAAGCTGATGTCCCATTTTTAAGATCAGAGGAACAAACTGGGCTTTGCCTGTAATCCCAGCACTTGGGAAGCTAAGGCAGGAGGGTCACCATGCATTTGCCTGAACTATATATACATGGATTATATCGCTGAAAGGACAACAGTTTAAGAGAGATACTTTGTTTTGGATTTTTTTGGTGGGGTGCTGAGAATTGAACTCAGGAGCTTGTGCTTGCCAGATAGGCACGGTGGTGCTAAGCTATATTGCTAGAAATATATATATTTGGGACTAGAAATCTAACTCAGGACCTTGTATTTGCCAGGCAGGTGCTGTGCTGCTGAGTTGTATCCCTAGCCCTTGAAGATATTAAGACCCTGTCAAAAAAAAAAAAAAAAAAAAAAAAAAAAGTTTAAGCCTAGCTTGGTGATTTAGCGAGACCACCCTCCCCTAAAGGCTAGAGACAGCTCGGTGCAAAGACCTTAGATTCAAACCCCAGTATTGCATACCCACAAATACATAAAACCAAAGGAACAGAAATCTAGAGTTAGAAAAAAAGCCCAAAAAGCAAAAACATGAAGCAATTGCCTCAGCCTGAACATGACCCCAGCTCCAACTCAGCAAGTCTCTGTGTGACCTAGGTCACTGCCCACTCCCATTACCCTCGTTGGCCTTGTACCCTTGGACTTCCTCGAATCTGAGCACCTGGACCCTGTGGTATGAACATCCAGGGCCTGCCCATGTTGCCCTTTGGCTTCTCCTGGGCTCCGCCTGAGGATGTGTGGGCCTCTACTGTGGGGACCTCTGCCTGCCATCTCACTTGGCTCTCAGGACACCTGCATGCTTGGTCTTCAGCCTCCACTCTCCTGTCATCCCTTCCTGGACTTGCATTCCCAGACCCAGTGGGCCTAGCCACCTCACATTTCCTGGGAGTGCCCCCATCCCCCAGTCTCCCCCAGGCCCAAACCTGAGCCTTAGCCAAGGTTCCTCCCTCCTCAGCCTGCAAATCCACCTGGCTGTGTCATAGTTCTCGGGCTACAAAGAATAGAGCAAGTAGATGCCCTACAATTGGCTGTTGAGTGTTAGTAGATCTCAAACCAACCAGGAATGTGTGCACACAGCAGGCATCAAAGGCACATCATCATTATTAACTAACGGGATTGAATCTAGGGCCTTTTCACTGACTATATATATATATATATATATATATATATATAAAATTTTTTCCCCCTAGTTCTCATGAGACAGGGTCTCGATTGTTGTCTAGGCTGAGCTCCAACTTGTGATCCTTATGCCTCGATCTCCCAGTGAGAAACTTCAAGTGTTCGAGAATTGGAACTGGGATTCCAGTGCCATGTTAAACTTGACCTCACTCTGAGCCGCTGGGTTTATTCAGCTGCCATAAAGCCTTAAGGGAGAATGCTCTGTACAGCCACCACAGTGCAGGGCAAGCCCCTCACTTTCCCCAGGTCACAGAGCCACCACCCATCCACCGCACCCGCTCAAATCAGGATTTTAGACTCCTAAATCACATGCTAAGAAAGTCCCACCCTCGTCAATAATTCATCCTAGGTAAATGGAACCTGAGCTACTCTCATATTCTATTGGTTAATACTGCCGTCAGTCTTAAGACTGAGCCCCTTGGGAAATCCTTTAGGAGGCTGGGTTTCCGCTTCCGTTATCCCCTGGCCCTCTGCCAGTGCTATGGGTCTGCGCTGGGGTTTCATGTGGCAGCGGAGAAAGTTCCATGTGGTTGGGTTTCTGCAGCCACAAGGCCTTGGTAGACAGGAATGGCTGTCACCTGGGGCCTGGGCTGACTCACGCCCGCCTTTTGGCTTTGGCCCAGGCCAGGTGTCCTGTGAGCGACCAGGGCTGGACACTTCGACCCCTCCTCCACTGGGCCCAGAGGAGATGTTCCCGGCCGGTAGCCTACGACGCCCCCTCCACCCCCGGTCTGTTTGCCTCCAGACATCTCCAGAAGTGGCCCGAGGCTCACGGTGTAAGCCAAGCTCTTTGTCCAGCGGACCTGCCACCGTCATAGATTAGAGACCAGCTGTGTGGCTGCGGGCAAGTCCCAGGGGTCTCTGAAGCAGGTTGCTTCAGCTCCAAGAGAAGTGAAGCCACAGCAGCTCCCAACTTTTCTTACAACTCCAGCGGCTTAGGAAGCCTGCACTTTAGCTTAATCGTAGCTACATAAATCACCCAGTTTGGGAGGGAATCATGATATCCAAAGCTGAGAACCTCGCCGGAAGTGGGGGCAATGGAGCCATCAGAGCGTTTGAATCTTGGAAAAGTAGAGCCGCCCGGTGCTGCTCTCCAAGGTGCTGCAGCCTCCTGCTTAGCCCCAGGCTCACCCCGTATATATGACTTCATTTTCCAGCACCCTGTAGTTCTGAGGTGTCTTAGCAGGGTGGCTAGTTCACTGTGTTGCAGATAATGCCTGCCAGCCCATTCTCATTGGTCAGTATGGATACAGGTATTTTGTTGGACTTAAGCAAACTGCTGTGCAAATAGTTCCAATCCCCTTCCCACGCTTCCCGAGACTGACCCTTGACCCCTAGTCCTTTACTTTTAGCTGGCTCCGCCTGTCCTAGAGAACCACACTCCACAGGGCATAAACGGGCCAACCAGGAGGCTGTCTCCTTTACCCTAGTGCTGCGGGGCTAACCCTTGTGATTTTCACTAGAGTTCACTTTGTGTCTCTGCTTCTAGGATTTCAAGAGTTCAATGTAGTGACTCGGCTGCAGGCTGCTTTTCAGCGAGGTGCTGGAAGACATTTGCGCTTCGGAGCACAGCCATCTGGTTCTCTGAGAAGAACGCAACTGTGGCTGTGGCCCAACAGACTGCAGTGCAGGAAGAGCTTCGCATAATGAAACTTGGAAGATTCCCAATGAGAGCAGCAAGTTTTCCTTCTAGGGAATGACTGGACCAGAGCCCTCTGCCACAGCTTTTCACATTTCTCCTCTCAACAAGCATCAGAATCCTGGGAGGCCCTCATCCACCTCTGCAAGGTCTATTGCCAGTGGCTGAGACCAGACAGTGGTATGAAAGAGCAGATCCAGGAGTTGCTGGTTCTAGCACAGTGCTTGAGCCTCCTTCCCAGGAACATTCAGATCTGGGGCCCCAAGAGCATCCTGAGGTGAAGAGGCGGCCACGGCCCTGCTGGGAGATGGCTCCAGGTAAGATAGGAGGGCGATAGGTAGAGGGTCAGGTAGAGCCTGCTCGGTGGCCACCAGGTGGGTGATATGTGATACTCTGCCATTTGTGTCCAACTGGAATTTGCTATTCCCTGGTCCTGGAAGCTGCAACTTTCCCTCCGAGTTCAGACTGGCTCTTCAGAGAAGGCCCAGCCCTTGCTTTTCTGAGTGTTGCTCCCTGCTGTCAAATAAGAGAACTGCCTGAACCACCTCAAGCAGCACATGTGACTGGGAGGACAGTTCAAATTCTGCTGCAGCCAGCTGAGAGTGGGTGGCTCCACTGGTCACTGTAGGCACTTCTGGGCTTGTTACAGAACAGCTGAATCATTTGGGTCAGTGGGTTTTATTTTTCAAGGCAGGGTCACCTTACAGAGATCCTCCTGCTTCAGCCTCTTGAATGCTGGGATTACAGGGGATGCCTCCTTGTTTGGCTTTTGCCAGCATTTATTAAGTGTTTCCCAGACCCAAGCTACAAACTGCTTTCCTGCTGGGAGAACATGGAGGTAAGGCTTCCTGAAGACACCTTTAAGAAATTCTCGTGCCAGTGATATAGCTGAATGACACAGTGCTTGCCTGGCATGTGAGAGGTCATGAGTTCAATCCCCAGTACAAAAAAAAAAAAAAAAAAAAAAAAAAATCTTAAAAACTCTAATGTTGAAAATACAAAAAATCAAACCAAAACAAGCAAAAAAACAAAAACAAAAAACAATGACATGTAGAGTCTATAGCTTATCACAGTCCTTTTTGATAAATGACATTTATCTGGGTGAGTTCTTTGTTTTAAGAAAAAAAGCATTAGTGAATAATCACATTTTATGAATCTAATTAGGTGCCATGATAGTATGTATAGATTGTGCTCTGTTTCATGATTAATGAGTTTCTGGGAAGCTGTCAGGAAAGAGTGTAAAAGTAAACACAATGGAATCTACTTTAGGAGTCAGAAACTGTTCCATGTATTTCTGAGTCCTGTTTCTTCTGCAATCAGAGGCCATCCGGGGACTCTGCTCCTGCGCAAGCCCAGAGCAACCCTGCACCTGTACCACTGGGCTGCCATCCAGGCACACGGTGGCTACAGTACCTGCAGCAGTTTCTCATGGCCTCACAGAAAATTCCCCATAACTCTTGCTTGGGTGCTCATAGCCCCATGCATCCTGCCACTTTCCTGTTCTCTGGGACTTAGCTTTGGCAGTGGCACCCTGTAGCAGCAAAGGAAAGAGTCTGGCCATGTGAAGACTCCACAGAGGTAAGGCCCAGCCCAACCACCCTGCTCTCCTGTAGCTGCTCCCACCTGCCCTGCCAACCCCAAGGCAAAGCAGAGGGCTTCCAGGCAAGGAAGCACATGCCTATAACCCCAGTGCTGGGGAGGCTAAAGCAAAAGATCACTGCAAGTTGACCCTGTCTTGAAAATAAAACAAAACAAAGCAAAACAAAACAAAAACTCAGCGAGGACTGACCAAATGCCTGGGCTACAAAAAACCAAAACCAAGCAAAATCAAAAACAACCATAGTGGATGTCAGAACCAACCAGTCTTGTTTAATCCAGCCTCATCATCTGTCTTAACCATGAGATTTGGCTGTGCCCAATTTCCGCTTTCCAAAAACAGACCACTTGCAGGATGCCAATTTGCTGTCATCACTGAGACTTTGTAAAAAGTCTGTTGTTGGAGACAATTTCAGAAGTATTCCACAAATCTGAATTCAGAATTTTTCACAAGGTTAGCACTATGGCCTGTGTCTAGATGTCCCCCCAAAGCCTCATGGAGTCATGGGTGGGGCTTTTTCAAAGATGGCTGGATCTAGAATTTGTGAGGCTGTGATTGATTCATGGTGCAATGCTAGGATCAAGGGTCCTAGGATTAAGAGTTCGAGTGCTACCCGCCCTTAGCAGCCTGGATAAAATATAAGGGATAGAAAGAGCCGTGGCTGTTCCTTGCTTGGTTGCTTTGCTACCTTCTGCCCCCATGAACTGTCTCAATGTGACCCTACCTTGGAGCCAGCTGATTATAGACTGAAATCTCTACAAACTGTGAGCCAAATAAACCTTTCCTCCTTTAATTTAGGGTGTCATGTATTTTGTCTCAGCAATAAGAGAAAAGTAAGTAAGATGGTCAGAAAACCAAACTGAAATGGGATGGATACAACAATTTCGTTTAAAGGGCTGGGGTTTAGCTTAGCAGAGTAAGCACCTGCCTGGCAAATGCAAGGTCCTGAATTTGATTCCTGGTTTACCCCCCCCCCCGCAAAAAAAGCAAAATCATTTCATTTAATGGGTATGGAGGCGCACACCTATAGTCCCAGCACTCTTGGAAGCTGAAGCAGGAAAATCACAAGTTCTAGCCCAACCTGGGCAATTTAGTGACTTAGTATAAGCCTGTCTCAAAAAGGAGATGGCAGGGCTTGGGTGGGGGGGTGTCACTACAAAGGCCTCAAGTTCAATCTCCAGTACAGCAAATAAATAAAATCATTCTACTCTTTCAGTGAGAAGTTCTTAGCTAGAAATTTATTCTGTTACTATCTCATGTAGCTCTGCATTGTAAAAAGTTTGGAAATAACTCTGTTCCTTCTTGGAAACTTTTGCTATCACATGTCTTTAGAATTGAGCAATGAGATTCCAGAGGGGCTGAAACAGGCTTGCCATGAGTTTGGGGCTGGCCTTGGTTACGTAGTGAGATCCAGTCTCCAAAAAGAAAAAAGAAAAAGAAAAAAGAAACTCAAAGCAACAATCCTGGTCCCTCATTTCCATGAAGAGCTAGCAGGACGTTGGCATCAGGTTTAGGGCACCCACCCTGTTTCCAGTGAGGTTTAAGTGGTGCAGTCAAAGGGACAGAGGCAGTTTTAGACTTTGAGCCTGAGCCTCAGGGCAGAGATTGATGTCTCTGAAGAATTCGAAAGACCAGGTGGGGATTCGCAGATGCCACCGTTGGGAGTGAGCTCACCCCATCCACCCCTTCCCCCAAAACAAGGCTCCTTTCCTCCTCCAGGGCTTCGGCCTTCATCTCCCTAACACAGTGATATTGTCCTGAGGTGAGAAATGTGTGGTGACAGCCCAGCACATTCAGTGCCTATGTGTTCATGGCATGCCCTGTGCTAAGTGCTTCATCTGCGGTCTGTGACCACCTCAGCTGCTCACCAGACTGTCATGTGCTGAGGCCGGTTTCACAGAGGGCACGACCATGTCACCCGACACTTATGTGTGTTGTCACTATGCTGTCAGCCTCCCTGGCTCTACAAACCACTCTCAGGTCAGGAAATGTGTGGAGAGTCACATACTCCTGTAAGTCTCCTTCACAGCCCACTGGGTAAGGGACAGGCCCCCCGCCCACCAGATGGTGAGCAGCTCGAAGTCCCAGGGGTCCTGCCTCAATTGCACAGGGCCAAGTGGCCCTGGGTGGCCTAGCCCATGGGGCCCTTAACCCACAATGGTCCTTCCTCCCACCCACCTCACTTCACTGTGGCCCTCGTCATCATCTGCAGGGCAAGGCAGTGGCAGTGGCTGAATAGTCACACTAATTCTGAGGCCACCATTCAAACATCTGATCCTGGGAGAAGGCCATAAACGGGTATAAAGAGTCACACCCTCTAAAACGTGTCTAAATAGTAAGCACCGTAAATCCAGCTAAGGCACTTCCATTCTAATCCTCCTGCTCTGACAAACAGAATTGGCAGGTGGTAAGAACCCAGGGGATTTCACCTGCTGTCTCTGCTTCCTGCAAGCTTTGGCATCCTTTGGGCAGCAGCTCACAGCTGTCATCAGGAGACACCTCTGCTCTGTGTGCCCCCGGCCCGTCCCTGCGTGGCCACTTCCTCCAGATCCCCCCGCCCCTTCCCACAGCAGTGTCAGCATAGGCTTCAGGCCAGGTCGTGACTGCTACACGTTTTTGCTTTTCAGCAAAGCGGCTTTTAAATCCACACACTGCTCCACTATTTTCTAAATTGCTCACTTCTGCTTTTACTTGGTGAGATACTGTAGCTTCCTCAGTGGTGTGCTGGTAATGCAGCTCTCTGGGGGAAAGAAGCAACTCAACTTTGTAATGTTTGCCAATTTGTGAGGTGTAAATACTCCCACCATAGTAATTTCAAGCTATCAACGTGACACTGCAGAGCACAGAGTTGGGGAGAAGCTACACGATAAGCTTTCCTGAAGAGGGCGGAAATGACTGGAGACTTCAGGAAATGCTAAAGATGATCCTATCCTGAAATTGAAAAAATTAAATATCTTCAAAATATAACATTCTACTAATTTCACTATTAGTAATCAACCCCCTTCCCCCCCAAAAAACACAGTTCCTTCCTGACCAGGTCAAAGGTGGTATACATTTGTAGTCCCATAACCCTAATCACTTGAGCTCAGTGCTTTTGACCAACCCTAATCACTTGAGCTCAGTGCTTTTGACCAGTCGGGGAAACACAGAGGGACCCCTTGTCAAAAGCAAAACAAATGAAAAAAACTCAAATGGGCAAGCTGATGCAGTGACTTGGGAGGTTGAATCAGGAGGACCACAAGTTTGAGGCCAGTCTTAGTAAAAGTAACTTAGTTTTCTCACTGCTGAGACAAAATACCTGACACCCAAAGTTAAAGGAGGAAAGGTTTATTGAGCTCACAGTTTGTAGAGGTTTCAGTCTATTGTCAGCTGTCTCCAAGGCAGAGTGGCGTGGCAGACAAATAGTCCATGGTAGGCAGAAGGTGGAAAAGCAAGCAAGGGACCGTAGCAGCTTCTTTCTACCCCTTTTATACTCATCTAGGCTACTGGACCGAGGGCAGTGGCCAACCAATCAGTGGACTGATTTAGTAATCACCCACCCTTAATCCCAGCATCACAATCTAGATTCAGCCATCTCTGAAAAAGCCCTTTGACCACATGAGGCTTTGGGGAACTTCTAGACACAAGCTGTAACAGCAACTTAGAATTTGTCTCAAAAAAGAAGAAAAAGAAAAGGTTGGGTGCACAGCGGTGTGAAGGCCCTGGGTTCACTCTCCAGTGTCAAATAAGTGAATGAATAAACAAACATCCACACCCACTAATGTTGTTGTGGACTAGTAATCAAGTAATTTCAAAAGCAGAATTCCTTAGAACCCTTTAATAAACGCTACAGTGAGGGACTGCACATGGCAGCAAGATGCACACACCCTTTAACTACTGCTCCGGCCGCTGCAGAGGGAAATGCATATGAAGTTCTGAAGATGTCCCTCAGGCTTCTACCCTCCAGGAGACAGAGGCCACGAGCTCTGCCCGAGCTCCTAGGCTGGCTCCCGTCCTCCCATTAACCTCTTTAGCAATATGTGCCCCCAGACTTAAATATACAAATATACAAAGAGTCTCAACCTCATATGTGAGAGAAATGTAAACTTAAAGCTACGGCAACCATCTGTGTTTACCAGCCAGGCAAAGGCTGCCGATGAGAGGCAGGGACAGAGGCTGGCCCTTTACCAAATGGGAACAGAAGCTGGCACAGTATGGGGGGCACCTTGGCAGTGTTTATCAAACCAAAACTGCACACATGAACTGCCTCAGTGATTTTATTTTTAGAAACATCATGCAGACATTGCTCACGTATACAAAAGCTGCTCATTGCGTCACTGGTAACTGCACAAGATGGATTTTTTTTCCTGTTCCTTTTTTTAAAATTCTTTTTGAAATGGTATGGCTTTGTAGTTCAGACTGGCCTGGAAATTACTATGTAACCCAGGCTGGTCTTGAAATCACAGTGGCCTTTGTACCTCGGACTCCCAAGTGCTGGGAAGCGTGCATCACCATGCCTGGCTTTTTTGTTTTTTTGAGACAGGGTCTCACTGTCTTCACTTGAACTGGTTAAAATTCCCAGGTTGGTCTCAAATTCATCTTCCTGCCTCAGCCTCCCAAGCGCTGGGATTACAAGCTTGTATGTAGCGATGCCCACCAACATTAGGAAAATTTAGTTGTCATTTAGCAGGGCCTTGGTTATCTGCCTTCTAGTCCAAGTGAACCAGGTCCAGCTTATAGCTAGAAGAGACTGCTGCCCCTTGGCACCAGGCCTCACGGAAGTTCTGCCAGGTGTGGAGAGTGACAGGCACCACACTGGCACTCCGAGAGGCACACTGGCAGACTTTACTACTGCTCCTTGCTTAATTGCAACCGGGGTTGATATTTTGTCAGGTTTATTGGCCCCTGTACATTTTTTCTTCTGTAAAAACGTTTGAGGAACACATTTATAGTTCTGACCTCTTCTGACTATCACTGTAATACTGTGAAGAAGACAGAGACCAAACACTGCCAGTGTACAGCGGGCGGGAGCCCAGGGCTCCCAGATCTAACAGTAGCTCCTGACAACGCTCTCTCTTGTGGCAGTTCTTACAGCCTTCCCACTGAGCTCCAGCTCCAGCCCTTTACTTATTTAACCTAGAGGCAAGGTCTTGCTAAATAACTACGGTGCCCAGGCTGGCCTAAACCTCCTGAGTGGCCTGGATTACAGGTATGGCCAACCCCACTTGGCCCGATCATTCTTTAATCTATTATTCCTCATCTTCTCAACAACCCTGGAAGTCATTACTACCTTCATTGATTTGTTTTTCTTGAGACAGGAACTCACTGTGCAGTTCAGGCTGGCCTTGAACTCATTTTGTAGCCCAGGCTGGTCTTGAACTCACAGCAATCTTCCTGCCTCAGCCTCCAAAATGCTAGGATTACAGGCATGAACCACCATGACTGGCTCCATTAATACCTCCACTGTACAGACAGGAAAACAGGCTGAGAGAGGCTGGCTTACTTGCCCAAGGCCACACAGCTGGCAGCAGTGACCCACAACTGTGGCCCTGCGATTCTGTACTCCTCTCCCAAGGTCTAGTGTCAGCAGGTGGCACGAGGATCCACCCAGTCCCACACATGTACAGAGGCGTCGCTGGCTGCTGATAACAAAGTCTTGGGTTTGGAGGGGTGCCAGGTGTGGGTGGTGACCAGTGGAGCAGTGTCCACGTCTTCCTCTAGGAAGATGTGACCTCTGTGGGTGAAGAGTGGCTCCACTTGGCTCCTCGTTCCCTCCCAAGATGTGACATCGTAGATCTGGACTGTCCCATCAAAGCCTGAGGAAGACACAGAGCAGAGGGTTTACTCCTGAGTCCTGAAAGCCCTTAGCCAGAGGCCAAGGTAGAGGGCCTCTGGGGCCAGTGGCTCATCTCCTGCCAAGGGAGTGGAGCCTCTGCCCACCCAGGCAGCGGCAACTCTGTCCAGAGGTCACAGGAGCACCTGTGCGCACCTGCTGCGTGCCAGGCCCAAGGCTCACCTGGGCAGGCTGTGTCGCTCACCTCCACCACAGTATGAAGTTGCTACTAGCACCTCCCTGGGTATGGAGGCTCGGGAGACTTCCCGCCTTTTCCAGTGGCCCCAAACCCCACCCTGAGGTCCTTCTCAGTGGACAGTCTTGTTTCTACCTAACAGGGTGACAGAAGCCTTTAAAGAGCTCTGCCATGTTGCCCAGCACTGTGACTGAGGCACACACACACACATCCCACAGTCCTCTCCTGCTCCTCCTGGTGGGCACTTAGGCACTTCCTCACCCGCCCTACTTCCCAGTGGGTCTGGCCTGAGCCCCGAACCTCAAGGGCCCAGAAAGGCTGCTGTGGGCTGTGGCCATTCCATGGCCAGGACAGGAAGGGCTACACTATAGGCTGCAGGGTCATGGCACAGCTCCCTTTGAGAACTAGTTTCTTCAGGGGCCAGCGGTTCCCTTCTGATCTTGCGCCTGTTCCCTGAAGACATCAGACCGTGCTCAACAATACCTGAGATAGCGGCTGGGGATTTAGCGCCTGCCTTGCAAGCACATGGCCGATCCCCAGTACTGATAAAAAAACAACAGCAAAAAACAATACCTGAGATAGCCAGGCAGTTGTCCAGGCGTGGGGCCCACGTCACTCTCAACAGCTCTGGGTTGGGGCTTGGTGCAGACACTGCACACTGGACCGAGCTCACAGGGTGGCGGAGATCTCGTACATCAAGGAGACGGAGCTGCCCATCTGCTCCCAGGCTGGAGAAGCAAGGCCCTGGGCCCTCGCCCGCAGCCCTCACTTCCGCACACCATCTCTGGCCACCAGAGCCAGGACCTTGGCCAGGGTTCTCCAAAGGTGCCCATGGTTGGCGGGTATCGACCAGCCCCAGGCGGCCTGAGGTACAGCAAAATGCAACAGTGTGGCCATCGAGGACCTGCAGGCTGCTCAGCTCCTCATTGTCGCTGACACCTGGAAGAGGAGAGCTGCTGGGGTTGGACAGGCCTGGCGTGGCCAGGGCTGGGGCCTGCAATCAGCCCCTGAAGCGGGGCCAAGGGTGGGTGCTAGCGGGGGAGCAGCAGGGTATGACTTTCATACCTGAGCTGTACGTGGTCTCCCCCGACTCCAGATCCACAGCCTGCAGGCTGCTGAGCCGCGCCCCGTGAAGGACTCTGGGTACTGAGGAGAAGACAGCCAGCCTAGGCCAGAGACTCCCCACTTCTTGTACAGGGACGGTGCTGATGGCTTTGATGACATCTGAGGGCAGGGAAAGAGGGAATGAGTCCAGGATGCCAGTGCAGGCCTGCGACCCTCTTTCTAGGGACACACAGAAGGCTGGGGGGAGGAGATGGGGAGCTGGCAAGAGAGACTGCTGAAACACAAGCACGGGGTCACAGCTACTTTGTGTGTGTACGTGTGGTACTAGGGACTGAACCCAGGGGCTTTGCACTAAGCTACCCCCAGTCCTTTTTCTTTTTTGAGACTGGGTCCAGTTAAGTTACTAAGTTGCTCAGGCTAGCTCAACTTGGGATCATCCTGCCTCAGCGTCCCAGAGTACTGGGACTGTAGACATGTACCTGGCAGATTGCCATTTTTAGAACTGCCAGAAACACTGTGATTTCCTTACAAATTATCTTATAAACTGCTTTGGAGATGGCAAATAACAAATCATTGTAGCCAATTCCAAACCTTAGCTTCTGACTTTTGTTTGGGGAGAACATCCAGGAAAAGGCACAGATGCTTTGCTGATGTCACTTACCCCTTCCACGAAAAACAGACACAGAGTTCACAAGGCTAGCGTTTCTTCAGAAATGCGTCCCACATCCTCAGCTTGCTAACCTCGGCAAGCAGAGGTCACATGGCATATGTCATTGACTTAATTAAAACATACACAGGACAAGAACAGCTGGGGCCGGCGATTTATCTCTGCAGCATATGCGCCTGCCTGGCAAGCACAGGGTCATGAGTTCAACTTCCAGTACAAAAAAACCTGAAAAAATGAACAAACAAAGAACCCCGGGCCTGCGCAGGGTCAAGCTTGGGCTTCGAGGCCATGTCAGCTTGCTTAGCTGGTGGCTGATCCGCTCCCATCCCCGCCATCAGGCGGTGCAGCACAGCCACTTGCTGGACTCACTCAAGCCTTAAAGGGAAACTCAAATTTCTCACTTTGTATCTTCCTGCTTTGAGCAGGAACTCATTATTTGGTTTCCACTCTGAGGAAAATGAAGATCTAAGTTCTTTTTCTGTTCAAAAGGAGAAGTCAGTGACAAGGAGAGAATAGAGGGGAGGAAGACACCAAATGGCTCCCATGTGCAGAGGACACTGTGCGAAGGGCTGGCAGAGGGACGCTCTGTGCATCACCGGCCCGGCCTCGCCTAGCCCCAAGGACTGCAGTTCCCGTCACCTGCCACAGCCCACCTGGCTCTGCAGGCCACACTTGAGTGGCCCCTCTGTTCCGTTCCGCAGACTCTGAGGAGCATGGATGGGATTCTCCCAGGACGAGCTGGTCTGAGCCAGGGCATGGTGCACAGCTGCGATGGGAAGAGGCAACTACATCACAGATAAAGTGTGGAGAGCTGTGGCTCAGGACTGCTATAGGACAGAAACCAGGGTGGAGTGCTTGCCTGGGACCCGTGAGGACCTGGGCTCAATCCCCAGCAGCACAGAAAGCAAAAGGAAAGCAATCAGGTCTCATCTGTGTGCATCAGCGGTAAGGTGGCCTGCCCTAGCAAATGAACCCCAAATGTACCAATCTGGTCCCCCACTGAAAAGACGCACTCCTGTGAGACAAAGGCAGAAGCCACAGTGCGGGACTGCCCAGAACTTAGCAGGAGATTTTGAACAGGAGGGCGGCTGTATCGGTCTCTCTTGGGCGCCAGCCCCACTTGCCTTCTTTCCAGCAGGGACTATGGCCCACCCCGAGATCTCCATCCACAGCTGTGGAGCAGATAGAGTAGGCTACACTTTTTTCTTAGTCTCCATGAGGCACCACCTGGCCCTGCTGCACAGCAGCAGTCACCTCACAAGTGGCTCCCTCTCTGTTCCCTGTCACCACCCTGGGGTCCCCTGTCTCCTGCTGGCTCTCATGCCCCCTGGCTATCCTGGAACTGGGCTCTCCATGGCCAAGGTGGCTGGAGAAGGTCTATGACACAATAAACACGTTAGAGGCTTACAAATGAAAGCTGAAGATTATGAAGAGGTGCCTGGGAGAGGTGCGCTGGAGATGTGAGGCATGAGTCTACCGGGAAGACATGGGCAATGAAGCATCTTGGGGGGACCCACCCGGCTTTCTCTGCTTTGTTCTGGAGAGAACAGCCATCGAAGCTGTTGCCGACAGTCCTTGGGTTGTTAAGCTGTGTCGAGTATCCCAAGAGGTCAGCATCTCTGCAGAGAATGTGATGCAAGCCGTGGAGGTCTCGTACACCTAATGAGCAGCTCCACTGCGCCTGAGCAGCTGCTGGCACAGGAGGCGGCTCAGGCAATGCATTTCACTTCACGAAGCCAGTTACCACGTGAGTCCGGGCATGTGAAGCTAGCAGACTCTGGTACTCGTCTGAAGATGAGTAAGGAAGATGTGGTACAATGGGACACAGCAGCCCAGACACTGGTACCACTTCCCCTGCAGTATTAAAACCCCTGAGGTGGCGAAATGCTTGTAGGTGATACAGCTTTTTGTGCAGGGTCTTTGCTCGGAACTTACAGTAAGACTATGAGCCATAAAAACTCACTCATCTTCCCTGATGATGATGATACATCAGAAGAAGCAAACCCTATGTATGCCTTCCTGACAGAGAAGAGTGTCTAGGGGAAAATGGTATAGAAGAAATCAAAGGACATCTCTTCTTGAAAAATGAACAGTGGGCTGGTCCGATGGCAGTGGGTTATCAGAACTTATTAACATTAGTGTCACTAAAGTTGGTATACCGCCCCCCCCCCCACTGCTAAATTTGACTGGCTTAAAAAAAAAAGAACAGTGGGCCAGGGATCAGTGGTGCACACCGGTAATCCCAGCATATGGGAGGCTGAGGCAGGAAGACTGCCACAAGTTCAAAGCCAGCCTGAACTACATACCAAGATCCTGTCTCAAAAATCAAACAAGAAGAAGAAGAAAAAAGAAGAAAGCAGAAGAAAGCAGAAGAAAGCAGGAGGAGGAGGAGGAGGAGGAGGAGGAAGAAGAAGATCATGATCATGATCATGATGATTAGTGGGCTTGGGAAACTGCAAGATACTATAGTGCCAGCTGTTCTGATTTAAGCGTTGACACTGATACTAGTAAGTTGGATGACTTAGAAAAGAGATTAAGAAACAGTCCCTATTCCTAAAGCTTTTGTTGGCAATCAACTACTTTTTGCAGGATTTACATATGAAGGCAATTGTAGATACTCATCTTTAGCAAATTCTAATAACAGAACTAGCTCCAACTCAGATAAAAGCTTGCAGGACAGTTTGCAAGAAACCATCTGCAAGCTAGAAGAATAGCTGCATAATGAACTGCAATGAAAAGATGATGTGGAACAGAAGTGCCGAACTTCAAACCAAAAACTAGACTAAGAAAAGAGACTTGGAACGTATGCTGTCTCGAACTGAGGAAGATAACACATGATGACATGGGGTTAATGAGTACCACAGAAGGGCTGAGCTAACAAGAAAAGGAGAAACGCCAAACATGAATCCTCTACGGCTCAGAATCAGATGGGAGATGAAAAATCAGTCAGAATGCACAGCCTGCTAAGGCGAAGATAGCACAATAACACAAGCAGGTAGAAGAAGCCAACTGGTAACACAGGACAGAATCAAGACACAGCTGTAAGGTTAGTAAGAGGCACAGATTAAAAACAGCCAGTCAGCCAGCTTGAGTCCTCAGAGGACTGCTGGAGAGAAAGAATTCTGGAGAATTCTGGGTCAAGCAGACAAAGGGGACTCCCATCAACTGCAAGCTGTTGGAAGCCGAAGACAGAGACAGAGCCCATGATTCTGAGATGACTGGAGGCCTTCAGGCTCAGATCATAGTCTTACAAGAGGAGGTGAGGCGGGGCCTGGTGGTGCACAACTGTGACCCCAGCACTCTAGAGGCTGAACAAAAGGATCGCTGTTGAGTTCAAGGCCAGCCTGGGGTACCTAGTGAGTTTGAGGCCAGCCTGTACTACATAGTGAGACCCAGTCTCAAAGAAACAAAACACAAGGACGACAAAGACCAAGAAAGTGAAACATCTCAAACATGATCCTGAAATAGCAGGAGAAAGAAAGGAGGCTCAAGCCATGCTTAATTGTTCAGGAAAGGGTAAGAACAATTTATGTATGTATGTATGTATGTATGTATGTATATGTTTTTGAGACAGGGTCTCAGTGTGTAGTTCAGTGTGTAGTCGCAAGTGCTGGGATTAGAGGTGTGCATCACCATGCCAGGCCAGTAAAGAACAATTTAGAGCTACGTATCAATTACAATAAAGGTTAGAACAAGAGGTAAGTAAACAGAAAGTAACCAAAACTCATTTAACTGAGCAGCAGTCTAAGGAAGAGGTAGAGCTGGTTGCAGTGTGTGAGATGGAAAGAAGCTGAAGCGAGAGCCTTTAGGCTGGATAACAGCGCTCCATGCCAGAGGCAGATCTCATATTGTCTCACAAAGATGGAGCATTTGATTGCAAAAAAGAAAGGCTGAAGAAGATAAGGTTAAGAATCCAGCTGAGCATTCCTATAATCCCAGCACTCAGGAGGCTGAGACAGGAAGGCCATAGTGAGTTCAAGGCCAGCCTGAATTACAGAGACCCTGTCTCAAAAAACAAACAAATGGGGTTGGGGATGTAGCTCAGTGGTGCAGCGCCTGCCTGGCAAGCACCAAAAAAGAAACAACAAACAATTCAACCCTGTAATTGGAGCAGGAATCAAGTAAGTGACTGTGGTTACAAAATGCACTTAAGACTCAAGCATTTGAGGCAGGCAATTAATTTAAAAGGCTTAGAAAAGCAGAAGAAACAGGAAATAAATACTTTATTGGAAGCCAAGAGATTATTAGAATTTGAGTTCATTCAGTTTATAAAACAACACAGAGGAAAAGAACACACACAGGAGCTACAGTATCAGCTCAAAGCTTGACAGTATTTTTCATCACTTTATAACACCCAGGTAAAGAAATTTAAACACAAACTTGAAGCAAAAACATATTTAAAGAAGATGCAGGGACTTAGCTAAGAAAAGGAAATTTGCTATTCAGCCGGGTGGAGCAGAAGCTGGGTCTCAGCAGCTGCCACGATGATTCTGGAGGAAGTGTTCTGAGCTGACCCAAGACAGTGAGAAAGCTGCTTCAGCGGAGACTTCAGATGTGCACACTGTTAGCCTGAAGAACAAAAGCAGCATGCTCCGCGAAGAGACCGAATTACTAAGAGGAGAGGATGAGCTAACCAATAAAACGAAGTCAGCAGAAGAAAACTACAAACTGAAAGAAGAAGGCCAGATGTGGTACCGCATCCTTGTAATCCCAGCACTCAGGAGAGACTGAGTTCAAAGCCAGCCTGGGGGGGCTGGGGATTTAGCTCAGCGGCATAAGCGCCGGCCTTGAAAGCAGGCAGTCGTGAGTTCAATCCCTGGTACCGATAAAAACGAAAAAGCCAAAAAAAAAAAAAAAGCCAGCCTGGGCAAAAAAAAAAAGGAGGAGGAAGAGATTAATGATCTTAAGGCTGCCTTTAAAAATAGAAGTGTAGAACATAGGCTGTTCAGAAATCTGCAGAAATAATAAATATCAAAGATTTAAAATTTTTAAAAAATTAAAAAATGATAGAAAGCTAATACACAAGATTTGATAGAGAAAAGGAAAATTGAAAGCTACAATTGGGCCAGACACGGTGGCCCACACCTGCTATCCTAGCACTTGGGACGCTGAGACAGGAGGTTTACATGAATTTGAAGTCAGCCTGGGCTACACAGTCAGTTCTTGGCTGGACTATGTAGTGAGAGCCTGTGGAAGTAGAAAAAAAGCAACAACTGGAGTTGAACCAAGAGAAAGAAATTCAGCCAGATGGTACTGGAACTGAATGAATGAAATGAAATGAAAGCAGAGCTGGTTGAAGAGGAAGGAGCTTCCGGTGCGGGTGGCCAGAAAGGCAGTGCTGTTACAGCCACTGCGTGCTAAACTTTCGGACCTTTCGGGTGTAACAGAAGTCATTTTGTAAAATTTTGCAAGTTTCCCTAAAATCAAACACAAATTTACCATACAGCATACGAATTCCATTGTGAGGTGTCCACTCTAGAGACATGGAAACATATGACACAAAGGTTTGGGCATTCATATGCTCAGCAGTGTTACTAAAGATGGCCAAACACTGGATCTAGCAACATGAGAATGAACAGAAAAAATGTGGTCCTGCTGCCATGCAATGGAGTACTATTCAGTTATAAAAAGAAACAGGTGACTGATACATGCCAGGCCATGGATGGACTGCAGAAGCATCATGCGAAGAGAACGAAGCCACACAAGAGGCCACACATCCAGTTCCACTGTACACAATGTTCCAGGCCAATCTATTCCAGAAGAATAGATTCCTGGCTGCATAAGAATGGAGAGTAAATGAGTGGCCAGAGGTTTAGCTCAGTGGCACAAGCGCCTACCTGGCAAGTGTGAGGTTGTGAGTTCAATCCCCAGTATCCCCCAAAATAAATAAATAAAATAAAATAAATCACTGAATACAATTGAAATGGGGTAATTATATGATATATTAAAACATAGTATCACAATAAAACTATTAAAGATTATATCGTCATAACTCCAAGTAAGTGACAGGAACAACCACAAACTACAGCACAGGACAAGTGACAAGGCAAACAATAGGAAAACCCACAGGGTCAGTGATCTCAGAAAGCAAATGCATACAAGACTGCTTTTCCAGCAGCCGGTGCAAGAGGGTACACCTGTAACCCTAGCATTCTGGGAGGCTGAAGCAGGAATATCACAGTTCAAGTCTTAACTGGGCAACTTAGCAACTAAGTGAAGCCTCTATCTCAAAATCACAGTCCTGAGGGGTGTACAGGGTGGAGTCAGGACAAAGCGCTGATGCCCGCCTGTTTGCCAGGGACTCGGACCAGACCCTCACTCCCAGAAGAGACAGCACTTCCTGCTCCTCCCTCCACCTGCTATGGGGAAGCAGTAGCTTCTCAATGTGAGGTGGCCTCCAGCTCACACCTGTTCCTAGGGCCAGTGTGTCCTCCTCCCAGGGCTCTGAGCGCTGCCCTATGCTGCCCATGGAGGGGCCTGCAGTGTGTGGGTGTGTGGGTGCTACCCACTCAGCTCCGCCCCCACCAAGTTAAATTCACTCACCGCTGTCCTCTGCGACCTGCCACACCTGCAGGTAACCTGGAAAGCCACTAGTCACCAGCAACCTGTTCCAGTGGACAGAACATCTTAGTTCTCGAACATCTTAGTGTCTCGACCGTGACAACTTTTCCTCCCCAGCCCTCAATTCTTGAGACCTGCCACCCACATTTAACAGAAGAGCAGCCTCACTCTGCCTGCGGGACAGGGCCACAGCTCATGAGAGCCACCCGTATTGTGATGGTCTCTAGGGGCGGACACTAGAGACTTGGCCTGTGCTCAGTGAGCTGGTTCACCCTGCTGTCCACCATCAGCTCCTGGGGTGACACAGCCCACCTTTCTAGCATGTGTCTAACCCTACCATAGTTCTGGTGATGTGCTGGTTACTCTAATCAAAATGCTGTGACATGATGCTTTTTTTACGATCTAGACGTGTGTGTGTGTCCAAACGCACTCACATATGTCTTGTGCTGAGGGCTGGGATGGGGACAGGAAGGCAGCAGAGCCATCCTGAGAGAGGTGGGGCTGCAGATGGGCCATACCTGGTGTCCGGCACGTGCTTTAGCTCCAGGACAGCTCTGTCAGAGAATCCCCCGTGGCACACTTTGAAATCTCTTTCTGGGACTAAGCCCTAAAATGCCAAGGGAAGCTGTCAGAAGAGTAGTCTCTCAAAGGAACAGCAGGCAGGCAGCTCCGGAAAAGAGGCTGAATGTCACATAGCTGGTGATAGAGCCTCCTCCCCGCAGAGCCAAGTGCTGCTGTCTGGAAGCCCTGGCCTCACACCTTTATGCACAGCTCCCTTCTTCCCACCTGTTCCCTAGGTCCCTCCTGGGTCCCAGGTGCCTGCATGCCCACACAAGCCTATGCCCCAGGCCTTCCCAGAGGAGTCACCGGACAGGTCAACCTCACACACAGCAGGGGTTACCAGCCAGCCACTGACACCCTTCTCTGCTCAGTCCCCTCGGAAGCCTGGGGGCTCCTCTGGCAATGAAAACAGAACGGTTTCCTTTCATTGTGTTCACTCAAGTAGCACCATGTTCAGCAGCAGATTCTCACTAGGCCTCCTGTTCTTATCCTTATTCTACGCAAGGCAGAACTAAGGTATGAGGGGCTTCTGTGACTGTTTGGAGGCCATGCGGGCATTGGGCTGTGGATCAGAGCCTAGGACTGTGCAGGCACAGTGTTTACTCCTGGCCACCTGACTGTCCCCTCTGTGTGAGGAACCGGAGGCAGCCATGGCGCAGAGAGGGACAGCCACAGGTGCCAGGTCTCCCCACAGTTCAGCCTGGGTATGTAGGCTTAGAGGCAATCAAGGCACTGGGAAAGTCACCCCCCACACCCAGGGGGACAAAGGCCAGGCTTTCATTCCTCTCTGTTCTGGAAGTGCAAACCCAGCCTCCTGAGATTTCCATTCCCGGGTCAGGGAAGGGCCGAGGAATGTGCATATCAGCTGCACCCTGAGGGTGTGGGGACAGGTGGTCCTTGGGTGACTCTGACAGGTATTGGGCCACAGCAACTAGAATCCAGCCTCTCCTGGGCTTAATCCTTCTATAGGGCCCTGTCTACTTTTACTCTAAACCTTCAACTAGGCATCATAGCGTGGTCACCTTCTAAGAAAACTTTATTTCCTTAAAGAACTGAAGAGGGCTGGGTGCGGCTCAGTGGTCAAACGTACCCCCAGCATGCACAGGACCTGGGTTCCATCCCCACCACTGCCCCACAACACCAGCAAGGGAAGAGGCATTCCCCATCCCTGTCCTGCATGGCCTTTATCACTGACCTGCAGGCTTCAGCCCTCACCTAGAAGCGTAGCTCTCCTCACCTCTGTCCCCAGAAGCAGACTCATAATCCCTGAGCCTGCCTCCCCCTTCCTGCACATCACGCTCATCCTTCAGGGGCAGTTTCCCCACAGCCTATGACTCAGTCAGGCCTCTGGTTTGGGCAACCCTCAGATCTGTTTCCTCCTGGCTACTGCTCTGGTCTCTTTCCTCCTTCCCTCCACACCTTCTTCCCTTTCTCTGCAGCCTTTGGCTGCAACCAGTATGAGCAAAATGCGGTGGCAGAGGACACCAAGAGCTTCCTCATGAAGGAATCCTTAAATTTGCACAGGAATGCTTCTATAGCAACATGTGGGAGCTACCAGCTTTCTTTGATATGTTCTCTTCTCTTGACCTCTGACCTTGTCTGAGATGTCTACTTCAAAGACCAGTCTTTCTTGGTGTCTTTTGTGGGTTTATCTCCTAATAGCCAGCCCTTAAACATGTCCTTCGAGGCTCTGTCCTTATCTGTCTTCTCTAAATTCTGATACACTAAGTATCTATCCTAACTCAGTGCACTCAAGTTACATGGCTCGAGTGCCGAAACAGGCTCATTATCACTGATAGCTCTAAAAGGTTCACCATCACTGCGTAGGTGATCTAAACTAAACCATTCTAAGGGCTTCAGCTACCTGCTGTGCCCTAACTGCTCCCTAAATCTTTAGTTTTGCTAAAGAAATACTAGTCCCCTCCTGAGGAGCCCTAAAATCTACAGCACTGAGCTATGTGCATAGGCGTCTCCACTATTACACCACCAGGGAGGTCCACTCCTTGTCTCTTTCTAGTATCTAGAACAATACCTGGTAGGTGACAGGAACTCCAGAAATATTTACTAAATAAGTGAAAATCAACATGTCCACTCAGCATGTCTACTTCAAGTTACCTGGTTTTCCTTTACAGAAAGTCTAGGAGGTAGCATTAGATGAAGAATTTCATTTTTTTTCAGGCTTTCATAGCCAGCAACAAAGACTCCTAGAAAAAAATCAGCAAATGTTAGAAAGATTATGGTCTAATCTATAAACTGTTGTCTGTATCCCAGAGCAAGGCTAACCCCCTTTTCCATTAATGCGCAGCCTGGATTATTTTTCTTTGCAGTAATGCAGATTAAATCCAGTTTTTGCACTTTGTTACATCCCCAGCCGTTTTTATATTGAGGCAGGGTCTCATTTAGCTGTCCAGGTTCAGCTCAAATCTGCAATTCTGCTTCTGCTTCTCAGAGTGCTGGGACTACAGGTCTGCATCACTTTGCCAGACATGGAGGATCTTTTTTTTTTTTTTGTCTTTTTCCTTTTTATCGGTATCGGGGATGGAACTCACGACTGCCTGCTTGCAAGGCAGGCGCTTATGCTGCTGAGCTAAATCTCCAGCCCCGACATGGAGGATCTTAATAATAAAAGAACACACATGCTCATGGGGGCCAGCTTGCAACAAGTGACCAACACACCCTCCAAAAAGAGGGAGGAGCCCCTCTAGGCTAAGCCCCTGAGATGCTTCCTGAGAGTGGGATTCCTTATCCTTTAGGACCAGGCCCAGGCAGGGCACATTACCTTTGTCACCAATCCATTCCAGGACTCGAGTGGCTGCTGAGAGGTCAAATGCATGGAAATCCTGGTACCTGAACGACAGGGACATAATTCCACATGGCACATGGCTCTGCTCTGCTGATAAAGAACCAGGAGCTGGGCTCGGTTGTTAGGGCCCACTCTTGGACTTGATGCAGATAAGGGGCCAAGTCTTTTCTCGAATTTTACCCTCTTGTGTGTGTCTGGGACCAGGACAGTCAGGAGCCCAGAGCCTCAGTTCTCATCATTGGGAGTCCCTGCTACCAATATTTCTCCAAACTAGTGTGGGGGATGAAGGATAACCTGTGTTCAGGGTTTAACTTAGGGCGGGGCACAAACTAATCAGTCCCTTGAGTAATCAGGACCCTCCAGAAGTTATCTCTTTGTAAATTAAAAAAATTTTGGTGGTACTAGTGGTAGAAACCAGGTCCTTGCGCCTAACTACATCCCCAACTCTTCTGGTATTATTTTTACAGTCTCGCTAAGTTGCTCAGGCTGCGATCCTTCTACTTCAGCCTCCCAGAGTCTCAGCCGTGAGTCACCATATCCCGCAAATTTTTGTTCTACATTGGGAAGTGAATCTTTCACTGGCTTCGCTTATCAAACTTGCGCACGCTGGAATGAACCCTTTCGCAGAAGGTGGGGCTTAGTCTTGGAGGCCCCAGCCTCGGTCTGGTTCACGGCTAGAGCTCCTTGACTGCCTCAGCCCGCACGGCCCGTCCGCCACGTCAGACCCGCGTCCCATAACCGACCCAGATCCCCATGCCCAGCCCCCAACGATTTACAAGCGCAAGGATTCCACCAGCCAGTCCTCCGCGGACTCCATGGCAACTGTCGCTTCCGGTGCCCAACTTCCTTCCGTGAGCCTTTGGGGCGGGCAAAAAATCTCGCGAGACCGGGCGTGGCCTCTCCTTGGGCGCGAGTCTGGCGGGGTCCGGGTTTTTGCGGGAAATTCGGAGATACCCAGCTGTCTGCCTCGAGCAGCGCCGAAAGGGCCAAATTCCTATCCGTTTCAAGACCGGGTATTTGCAGCTCAAGAAAGGGCGGTCAGTGCCCTAGGTCAAAATTAATATGGGACCACGTGACTAAACAAATTTACTGTGAAAATATTTTTAGGACATTTTATACAAAAAAAATAGTTTATCTGAAATCCGAGTTTAGCTGGATTGTTTTTTATTTATTCGGGCAGTTCTACTGAAGTCCAGAGAAGACAGCAGAAGGCGGAGTCTGGATCCGACTCCCCAGACAACTCCCCAGACAACGCAAGGATGAGGCAGGAGGATCGCAAGTTTGAAGCCAGCCTGGGAAAGTTAGCGAGGCTTCGTCTCAAGTAAAATTTTTAAAAAGGGCCGAGTTGTAGCTCAGCGGCAGAGTATTGCCTAGCGTACGTGAGACCCTGAGTTCCAACTCTAGTACAAAAAAAAAAAAAAAAAAAAAGACCAACTTGTCGTGGGGGTAAACTGAGGTAACTGAAGCCCAGCAGCCCGGTTCCGGGCAGGGAACCCTGCTCCTGAGCCAGCAGAGGGCAGAGGCGAGAGCGGAGCCAGCCTCTGGCCGCGTGGAAAACCTGCCTGCAGCAGGAATCGCTCAGAGCCAGCTGGTGCCAGGGCCTGAGGCTGCCCGTGTCACTAAGCTCGACCTGCCACCCCACTCTGTTCCCTGTCCTCCCTCAACCAGGGCTGGAAGGAGAGGACCAGACATTTCGGTAAAGAGCAGGGCTTTATTCACAACTTCATCAGGGAAGCAAGAAGTAACAGCACGAGTATACTTTTGTGTCTGCATCCGCGATATTCCTGGCGACCCGGCCAGAAATCATAGTGACCGAGTCCGGGATTTGCGTCTAGACGGGGCCGCTCCCGGGACGTATTCAGCCACCTCCTGAGGTGGGCGAGGTGGGCGCAATCCAACCGAGCGGCGCCCGCCTGTTCCAGGTGTCACTTCTGTGGCAGGTGCATCAGCAGCCTCCTGCACTGCATGAAAACAGGGCAGGTGAGCTGGGGAGCGGCTGCCAGGCCCAGCGCCGGTCCCAGAAACGGCAGGCTCCCTCGCACCTTCTTCCTGAAAGGCGCGGAGAAGCCAGGGGTGGCGGTTTCCCCTGAATACGGTCCCAATATCACAGGGTAGTCGCAGCTGTCAGATCACGGAAGTCAAGTCCTAGTACCCCTCGCCAAGCTCTGCCCCCCCATAGCCGGGTATTGCTCCCCTAAGATTCTCCGGCTGGTCTTCAAATCGGTGACCCTAGAGGTGATCCTGTCTGGCGAGCGTGCGCCCCCTGCAGCGCAGGGTTGGCCCACTCTGGGGAAGGCCCCTCCCTTCTTCAACAGCCCCTACTCTGGCTCGCAGATACAGTGGGCGGGCAGCCGGTCTGTATGGCTTGGAAACCAAAGGCTCCTTCGGCTAAGCACAAGCTGGGCTCATTTAATGGGAGAGGGACCGGTAATTGTTGCTATTTTATGGACGAGGAAGATAAGGCTGACAGCGTTGACATCTTCCCTTCCTTTGGAGGCAGGGTCTCACTATGTAAGCCAACATGGACTCAAATTCTTTTTCTTCTCTCTCTCTCTCTCTCTCTCTCTCCCTCTCTCTCGAGGTGGAACTCACAACCTTGTGCAGCCATGCAGGTGCTTGTGCCACTGAGCTAAATCCCTGGCCCATGGGCTCAAATTCCTGATCCTCCAGTCTCAGCCTCCCAAATGCTGGCATTATGGTTATGTACCACCATGCCTGGCTAGCAACATTTCTTTCTTTTTTTGTGATAGGATGGAACTCAAGGCCTTTTGCACTGAGCTACATACCCAAGTGTATCCCTTTTAGTTTTTACTTTGACATAGATTTGTTAGAAACTAAATTGACCAGGCTGAGCTCAAACTTGAGATCTTCCTGCCCCAGTCTCCCAGAGTTCTAGTATCATAAGTGACACTTTGCAGGCATACAGGTACTGATTCTCTAGGCTATGCAGCATGCTGTAGCCAGATCCCACCTTCTACTTCATCACATTGTTTTCTGCACACAGCAATAAGTGCCATGGAAGGAGGGGTGCAGGGTGGGCAGAAGAGAGAATGGAGGAGCTGCCATTCAGCCCTGCTAGACACTGAAGCTGGTTTGGCTCTACTAACGCACAGGGCTGTGGCTAATAACTGAGAGTATTTTTGGACCACTTTCCCCAGGGAACATCTGGTCATGTCTGGAGGCATTTATTTGTTGCTTTTGACTTTAGAGACAGGGTCTCACTAGGTTGCCCAGCTTGGCCCTGTGCTCAAGCAATCTTCCTGCCTCAGCCTCCTGAGTGGCTGGAATGATAGGCATACACCGTCATACCTGGCTTGGAGTCAACTTTGAATGTCATGACTTAAGGAGGAAAGGGAAGGTGCTAGTGGCATCTGATGAATAGAGAGTGGGGTGCTCTCAATGTCCTCAACACACAGGGCAGCTCCACACAAAGAATGACCAAGCTGAAAACATGGAGAGTGCTGATGTCACTAAACCGTCCACTGACCAGTTCCTGAGGCAGACAGCCCTGGTTCAGGAGCAAGGTCTGCGCTTCTCCCCCCTCTAGGTCTCTGGGTTGCAGCTGTGGCCATAAGCACATCCGGAACACAGCAGGGCACTGCTGGGATGGAATAATACCCTGCATGTTGGAACTTGTGCCCTGTAACTCTCAGGGCTCTGCTGGGTGGTGGGCTTTCTCTCTTTGGAGAGTTCTCTCTGTGGCCCGGGGCACAGCAAGCCTAAAACCCTGACATGCACACCCATTCCATGGCCTGGCAGGGCACTCGAACCCCACTACACTTCCAAAGCTGGCAATGCTCCTGAGGCTGGCCCCCTTCTGGGTGTAGGGTGGCCTGGCTCACCTGGGTGTGGGGTGCTGGGCTGCTCAGGCCCAGGGCTCTCCTCAGCAGAAGGCTCCTGAGCAGATCATGACTCAGCTGCAGCTCCTGGTCCCTTGGGAAGGTGTGGGGCGCTGTCCCTGTTGGGGATGGGCTGAGGGGCTCCAGGCTCTTTTTGCCCATGAAGTGACCTAGAAAGGAGGTGCCAAGGCACATGGAACTGAGAGTGGGAATCCTACCCCAGTAAGGAAGTTCCCCATGTCCCACTTTTCAGCTCTCCTGGAAGGAAATCAGGAAGCCTCCATCTCGCCCCTGAGCCACAGACACGGGACGAGGTGGCAAATATGCAGCCTCAGCTCTTCTGAGCAGGTGGAGGGACAGTGGCCCACCAAAAGGCTGGGGCAAAGGAATTCTGCTGGTTGTGCTGCCCGGTGGTGAGGGGTGGGTGTCAGAAAAGGGAAGATGAGGCGCCTAGGCGGTGGGTACAGAAAACACAAGACAGTCCCTCACCAGGACAGGGGTATTAGCTGCATGCAGCACCAACTCTGCCTTGGGCATGCTGAGTGCCTCTGGCACAATCACTGCTCTGTCTGGGGCTGGAGATCCCCATCTGCTACATTGAATAAGTCAGTGGGCTCCCACCTGCTCAGGCATCAGGAGTAGCCAGAGGGCTGGGAAAATGCTGGGGGTTCCCCAGGGTCCCAGGACTTACCGGTGGCCCAGAGGTTGCCTCGCGGGTGCACGCGGATCTTGCCCGCGCGGCTGCGGGACTCTGGGAGGTCCCAGCTGAACGGAGCGACGCTGGCAGACAGCAGCGCCCAGAGAAGGAAGCCGCCCAGCAGCCGCGTGCCCCGCGTCAACCTAGTCATAGCGCACCCCAAACCTCGAAGACTCCCGCTGCAGCTCTTGCTGCCGCTTCACCCCTTTTTAAACCCGCGCCCAGGGGCGGGGCCAAGAGCTGCTCCGCCCCCGGCACCACCCCACACTCTTGCGCCGTGCCAGTCCTTGAGTGGCAGCGCGGACTGCCCGGTGCGCTCCAGCAGCTCAGTGGGATCGGGATTCGGGTGGGCGTGTGGCGCGGACCTCGGCAAAGGGGCTTTCAGCCAGCAAGCGGTCACTTCGCTCCTGCTGAAGTGTCTGATGCCCAATGGTGAGAGTTTCTCCCACGCAGCACAGGCTTTCCTCGTTTGGTTGTTTTTTGAGACAAGGTTTCACCATGTATGTAGTCCAGGCTTCATCGCACTCCTTTTTTGAAGCAATGTCTTGCTAAACTGCTCTGGCTGGGCTCGAATAAGCGCTCCTGCTGCCCCAGCCTCGGAGTACTGGAATTACAGGCGTGCTTGCGATGCACCTTAATGGGGACCTGCCATGTGCCAGGCAGCCGAGGAGCTGCTGAAATGGAGCCCCAGTCTCTCCTCGCAGTGCCTGCATTCCAGGGCAGCGGGCCCGTGGGAGCCAGAGCCATTCTGAAGGAAGGGTGCAGGAGTCGCCCGGGATGTGGCAGCCTGCGCAGGGTGGGCACCTGCTGCCCTGGAGAGAAAGGGCGCAGGGCCACAGGTCCTCCTACACGTGTTGGCCTGGTAGGACCTCCCTTGTCCCAGGTGTAAAATGGAAACTGCCACAGTTTTTTTTTTTTTTTTTTTTTTTTTTAAACCGGTACCGGGGATCGAACTCACGACCACCTGCTTGCAAGGCAGGTGCTTATGCTGCTGAGCTAAATCCCCAGCCCCTACAGTCTTCTTTTTAACTTTGCATTTTTACTACAATTATTTGGTGGTGGGAAGCAGTACCCTCGCAGGGCTCGGCCTATTACACTCAGCACTCTCCTCTAGTGTCTGGGGCACCAGTTGCTTCGTGAGCAGGGCAGAGGAAGAAACCGTGCTGACACTCGCTGAACAAGCATCCAAAGCGCCAAGGGAGGCTCGCAGAGGACACTGAGGCCTCCTCTGGGACGCATTGCTGTGGTGAGTGGGGACAATGGGTGAGGCCCACACTTGGGCTCTTCTGAAGGCTGAGCCCCGCACCACCAGGGTGCCTATTCCTCCTGCACCACGGTCCTGGCAGGGAGGTGTCTACAAGGTGGCCGGGGCAGGACACAGGGCAGGGACACTCTACTTTGGCCCTAGCTCCCCCACCCCCGCCAGTCTCTCTGCTTCCTTCCCCCCACCCTGGCATTTACACCTCTCTGCTTCCTGTCACAGTTTAGCCATGGTGTACAGATATAGCTCTCGTCACCTTCTCAGGAGACTCATTCCCCTGTGAGCCCCCCCTCCTCTGCACCAGTCCTGCTCCCACCTGCTTCTCTCTGGTCCTGGATGCAGACATTAGTGGGACCTGGTCCACAGCGAGTGTTGCTTCACTGAATACAAATACTCCCCTCCACCTCCGGTTTATTGGAAACAAACTCTGAGAGGTTGAATCACTGGGAAGCATCTCAGAGTCAGGCTCCCTACAGCTGGAATGGCAGACACGGAGCTCTGAGCTATACAGTCTGGGGCTCCAACACTCAAAGAGGGGAGAGGAAGCCGGCTGTACCTTGTTTCACGTTTGTCCGCAGGTGACCCTGCCAACCCTGTGGCCCTGGGTCCTGCTCCGTTTCTCTAACACAGCCCAGGCTCTCAGCTCCAAGACTGGCTCCAGAAGCCTGTGGGATCTTTGACTCCGTGTCACCCACTCTGATGGCTGTATCAGCCCAAAGGCCTCTACCCATGAGAGAGGCCTATGGAGAAGCTCTTGGAGCTCACACAAGACCCTTTTGGAACGGTTGGACATCATTCAAGGGCACCCCCAGAAAATAAGGTTCATGGGACAGTCCAAAGGGTGACTAGGGATGAAAGGCACATGACTAATACCACTGTTGCCAATAACATTTAAACTACCTTAACATTTTAAATAAAAAGAATGTCTTGAAATGAAGGACTTACATTCATATTTTTGTGACATCTCCATTTTCCTGAGATTAATGATGCCCTTTCACAGCTCACTGTGGTTTCCCAAAAGCACCTACACGTATGCCCCTCTGACCCTCGACAGGGCTTTGACAGCACATAGACCTGTTATGCTCACATTACAGATGTGGTCAACCAAACAGAAAGCAAGTTAGCTGCAGAGATTGAACAATTGCAGAAAGCTGGACTGTGGGCCTTTAACACAAGGAACAGGGAAAAGCAGAGATTTCGACAGCCATGACCGAGTGCAAAGGGATGGCAGCAAGCTGACAGGTCCACACTGCTGGCTGGTGGGAGTTCTGTGTCACAGACCTCTGCACACAGCCCTGTACCTGATCAGAATCCAGAACGGGAAAAGAACAGCACCTTAGGAAGGAGGCAGGGGGAATTGGGGGATCTCAAAGAATTTCCCAAGTAAGGGGGAAGGCATGGAGATCAGAGCGATGAGGTGAGCTCCAAATACAGGGTGAATGCTTAAATACAGTTATTACACTAAAAACACACTGTATGAATCCCTTCAAAACACACTCCTCACTCGGACCACACTCATCCCATTATTCCCACCACTTCTGAAGCAGCTCTGGAAACCCTCTTTCCTGAGTGGCCTTCCTGGATGCCTCACTGTCGTGATGGGATGAAAACTGTGTATGGCAATTTCTGCCCAACCAAAACAACACAGTGAGTCCTCATCTGCCTTATTCACTGGATCTGGCATCATAAAACCCTTCTCTACTGAAGTCAAAAGGCCAAAGTAGGTAAATGTTTTGAATCAAGGAGCCAAGCCATGACAGCGCCATTGAAGTCACAAAAGAGGACTTCCAGAGCTGCTTCAGAAAATGGCACAAATGATGGGATACGTTGTGTTCAAAATGAGGATTCTGAGGGTAAGAATTCACAGCACTGTCTTTTTTTTTTTTTTTTTTTTTTTTTTTTGTCTTTTTCCTTTTTATCGGTACCGGGGATCGAACTCATGACTGCCTGCTTCCAAGGCAGGTGCTTATGCCGCTGAGCTAAATCCCCAGCCCCTTACAGCACTGTATTTTACTGTGATAAATTGTTTTAAAAATTTAAACATTCACTATAGTTATAACATCAGTACCTTAACCATTAAGAAGGAACTCTTTCAGAAACAGAACTTGCCAGGGTACAGAATGTTTTATAAGAAGACGATCTTTAAAAATAAAAAAAGCCTACATCTAATAAAAAGGAGTGACCACCCTAACAGTGGCTAAGAAGCTGAGAAGCTGCTGTTCAGCTATGCCAAGTAAGGCTGCAGGGCCAGTAAGAAAGCCTGAGAGACAGAGAAGCCCCAGGCAGAGCTCAGAATCACTGCATGTAATATTCATGTATTTAAAGAGAACGTTTCCATAAACTAAATACTCCTTCAACTCCAAAGTTTTACATGCTTGGAAATCTGGTAGAGAACTTCACTATTTCCAGGAGGTTTAATAATCTAAGTCAATGGAAGAAAAATTTACAGCTTTTGAGGAATTCCCCAAACAACTGGCATTGCAACTGGCATTACTGCACTTTAGGAGTCTTGGTGAATTTTACAAAGGCAGGAGCGGCTGGAGTGGCCAGTGTGGAGACACAGTCAAACCCACAGACCTTAGGTCTTGCTTGGCACTGCAATGCACAGAGCAGAGAAATCCTTGAGCCGCCTCTGATTTCTTTTGTAGAATAGGCTTTACTGTGTCAAAAGAAAGTACACATTTGTTACACAGCACTTAACAGAGCACCTAGCACATTCTAAGTAGTCAATACTAATAGTTGAACCCAGGGAAAAGCAGACTGCTTTGAGTCTAAAGCCCATGACAGGCATTATAGGGGAAAGGTTTGCTCACCTTGATAGCTACAAAGATAATGTTACTGACAACAGGACCCTGCCCTGGCAACAGGTGTTATATCTTAACCTGCTTGATAAAGCAAAATGCCAGCGTATCTTCAACTCTTAACTAACTCCAGGAATTCTACAGCATTCTCTCATTTTGGGCTTAAATAAGTTGCCGGTCTGAGAACTCTGATCACACACAGCCTGATACAAGTTGATGTACTTAATTGACATTAAGATCAGAGCACAAATTCTTTTTTTTTTTTTTTTTTTTTTTTTTGGTCTTTTTCGTTTTTACTGGTACCAGGGATTGAACTTACAACTGCCTGCTTCCAAGGCAGGCGCTTATGCCACTGAGCTAAATCCCCAGCCCCTTTTTTTTTTTTTTTTTTAAACTTTTTATCGGTACCAGGGATCGAACTCACGACCGCCTGCTTGCAAGGCAGGAGCACAAATTCTTTTAACTTGACTCTTTTAATGAAAGCTAGAATCCAGCTTGCCAGTCTAAATGGAAGGGCCAATAGAACTGTTAGTTCTATAGAAAGGATTCTCAGCTGAGATAGGTACATTCCAGGAACTCCTAAGATTAGTAGGACAAGGGCAGGAGATTTTTTGGCTTACATCTAAAACGGCCCTCAAAGCCTGGTGTGTTTGCAGGGCGATTGGAGCATGAACTACAGTTGACTCACATTCAGTCTAACTGGAAGAGGCAGGTCCCTGTGGCTGAGCTGGCAGTGGGGGCTCCCTTTCTGGCTTCTTCCTGGACTTTCTCAGCTCCCCAGCTGCCAAAAGGTAAGCAACTATTCCTCTGCCAGGCTCCTCTGCTTTGGCACCCTGCCTGCCTCGGAACCGGTTGACTATGGACTGAAATGTGACTCAAAATAAACGTCTCCTCAAGTTGTGGATGTTGGGTATTTTGTTCCAGCAGTGAGAAAAGTAAAATATTCTGAAAGTCTGATTCAATATAATTATTTTTATAACACAAACATAGAATATAAGCTAAAATATTCTTGGCTGGTGAGGTGAAGAGACTGGAGGATAGGTGTTTTATCAAAATAAAAAGGAGGTATGAGATTAGTCTTTTCCTAAGAGATCATTAGTTTTTAAAAAATTATCCAACTGTTTTGCAGGAACAGCTGAAGGTTCTCAGCTGATTAGATGAAGCTGTTTTGTTTTTTTTACAGAAACTGCTAAACTATACTTACATACTGTGAGCCTTTTGTAGCTCCATAAAAATCACTAGGCTAATTAATACAGGGTTATTGCACAATTCCAGTGTGGTCTCGAACCTCCTTGATCCTACCACAGGACTTCCTTTCATTCTATCTTTCCATCATTGCATTAGCTGCCAAGGAGATGAGAGCTAACGCTATAATCTCCAGCAGGACTAATCTCATCTCTGACTTTATCCTTTTCTTTTCTTACACTTATTTCAACCCTCAGCCCATCAGCTATTTCATATTTAGCCAGGTATGGTGGTACACATCTGTAATCCCAGCACTCAGAAGGCTGAGGCAGGAGGATTGCTTTGTTTCAGGACAGCCTGGGCAACATAGTTCAGTGCCAGCCAGAACTACACAGTGACACCTGATCTCAAGATCTCCAACCTCCCCCTAAACAAGCAAACAAACAAAAAGTCATATTTTGGAGCTGGGGATTTAGCTCAGTGGCATAAGTACCTGTCTTGCAAGCAGGCAGTCGTGAGTTCGATCCCGGGTACTGATAAAAAAAAAAAAGCCCATATTTTATCCCATAACTATAGCCCATAACTATATCTTTATGAAAAAAGGCAGTGTAAAAATAAATCTAAAACAAACAAACCAAAAAATCTAAAACAAGCAAAGCATTGTGACAAGGACTAGAGGATCTACCAGGATGAATCCTGGTGGCTGGGCTTGTCCCAGTGCCAGTAAGGAGATAGGCTTCCCTCTGCCCTACAGAGGACAATGCTCCAGAAGCATAAAAATGTACAGAGCCTCCCAAGCAGGAAACACTGTACACACAGAAAGATTAATCAAAAAGTGGAGGCGTTGCACAAGGAAGTGATGTCCTGGGTTTAATCCCCAGCACTGGTGAAAATGAGAGACAGGTGGGGGAGACAAAGAAAGAGAAGAAAAAAAAAAATGAGGGGGAAAGGGGAGAGAGAACGAGCAATTGAGCTGAGAATGTGGTAGTACATGCCTCTAATCCCAACACTCAGAAGGCTGAGGCAGGAGGACTGCCAGTAAGGCTAGCTTGGACTGCACAGTAAGACCTGGCCTCAAAAAACAAAAACAAACAAAACAAACAAGGAAGAAATACTTCTGGAGAATTGTTTGCATTTTTATTTTTCTCTTCCTATACTTATGAGCCCATATGGAGCATCTGTTTACACTTAGTGTTCTTGGCCTGTTGTGGTGGCACATGCCCCTAATCCCAGAACACAGCAGTTTGAGGCCAGCCTGCGATACATAGTTGGGACCCAGCCTCAAACAAACAAGAACACAGTTCCTGTTGGAGTAGGAGGGCCTTGCCTTAGGCATCTTGGTATCCCCAGGGCCTAGCTGACAATGGGACACATGGATGCTTGATGAATGTCTACTTAATGGGTGAGAGTGTTAGCAGGTGAAGGAGCAGGGACTCCAGGCTGCCAATGAGAGAGCACAGCCAGGATGGTGTGGGTCAGCAAAGGGAGGAACAGCTGAGAGGGAATGCCCTGCACATTCCAGTTCCTCCGCCAGTGTGACACGGGTGACACAGCAGCCTTTCTGCACAGACTTTCTCGGTGGATGAAGGGTCCTATTTGTTGCTTGACAGCTAAGCTTTGCAGCTGTAGCAAGGGAGCAAGTGATGGAGCTCCAAGTGCATCCAGGAGGCCGCATGCATGTGGGGAGGCAACTGGGCAGTAAGCTCATCTCGGAGGCTCAATGTGAAGACACGGCACGAAGAGGCTGTCCACACAGGCCGCGAGCCCCCTCTGCTCCTACCAGGTTGGCTGTCTTGTTAAAAACGTGTACAGATACCCCAAAACATGCAAGTACTTAATACCAAAATAAAAGCACAAAGCCCAAGCTCTCTGAGAAATCTGACTCCCTAAGAAAAGTGCCAAATGCCAATGCGTTTCCCATTGATAAGAAATATAGGAAGGACCTAAGGCACACAGACAAAAAACCCAGGATTAGCATTTTTAAATTTGCAAAGGTATATGCTGCCTAGATGGAACCTTTGAGAGGTGAGGTTGTCAGATTCATCTTGGCAAGACATAGACAATGTACTTACTACTGACAGGAAAGTACAAATCATTTTAATGATCGTCCAGAATAGCAGCTCAACAGTGCTCACCCAAGTTACTGCCTCTGGTCCTAAAGCATGATTATACTGACATTTTTTTTTTTTTTTTTTGTCTTTTTCATTTTTATCGGTACCAGGGATCGAACTCACGACTGCCTGCTTGCAAGGCAGGCGCTTATGCCGCTGAGCTAAATCCCCCGATTATACTGACATTTAACACTGCTTCATGGGATGAATGAGCACAGTACCTGTAAAAGGCTTGTACTGGAGGGGCTTACATTCCACAGGCACCTAGAGGTCACGCCTACCCACTGTAACAGGAGACTCAGTAGTAGAACCATTGTTTCTCTTGTCTTATTTATTTATTTATTGTCCTTATTTTTTGAGACAGGGTTTCACTATGTACTTCAGAATGGTCTTGAACTCACTTTGTTTCCCAGGCTGGCCTTGATCTTGCAGTGATCCTCCTGCCTCAGCCTCTGAGTGGTAGGATTATAGGATTGTTCCACCATGCCTGGCTGTTTTGTTCCTGAAACAGGTTTTCACTATGTAGTTCAAGCTGGCTGAGATCCTCTTGCCTCACCTCCTGTGTGCTGGGTTTACAGGCCTGTGCCAGCACACTAGACAGCTGTGACATTTTTTTTTTTTTCATGTGTATGTTTGTATATTACTTGAGTTGAACTCTCAGGTTGCTGAGTAAAAGAAGAAAAATGAAGTGTGAAACTACACCAAAAAATATTGCTTTCCTCCAGTTGGGCTCTAAGGAGAGTATGCACAGATGGAGACCTAAGGTCCTTTATACACAGGCAGGCTGGGATCACACAGGAACTTTATGTGTGACTCTGACCAGTAACGCACACAAGGTCTCCCCCAACACAGTGTTGGGACAGCTGACCTGGCCTTCACTGGTGACTAGAACAGAAGGTAGCAGCTGATATCCTGCCCTTCCACACGGAGCTGATGGAGAGCTTCCAGCTCTTGAGGAAATGCAAGTACTACACAAGCCTCAGAGATGTGGGAGGCACCGAGCAGTGCTTTGCTAGGTTTCATGCTCCTGAGACCATTATGTACCCATGGCCAGTTTGGAGGCTAGCCTGGCATTGCTGAGGCTGTGCTGTTCTCCACAGGGGTGGCTAAGAGGTCTCTATTCTCATTTCATCAGTGTCCCAGCACAGAAAACTTGATCACTCTGAGCTTTCACATTAACACAAGGGGAAGGTCAGAATTAAGAGCAGAAACCATAGTGGCTTTCCCTATTCCTATTTCCCTGAAGGCTGCAATAGTATAAGAAAACACACAGTGGGTACTAGTTCTGCCTTCCTTGGGTCTGCACTGGGGCAAAGCAAGCCAGGTTCAGGCAGAAAGCCTGCCTCCAGCCATTTGCTGGCTGTAGATGCTCACACAGGCTGGGCAGAGAGGGCAGGGAATGTCCATGCTAAGAGGACTGTGCGGTTTTACAGATGAGTGAGATTTTCTGAACCCCTCAGGAACACTAGCTGTTCCAGTGAAGATTCAATTTTATGACTAATGAGATTTCATATCAATATCAATCGATACACTTACTTCACAAAAACAAAGCAGACAACATGTTTGCATTAGGGCAATCACCTGAGCTGCAGCTCTGTTCCCACAGAAGTCTTCATGTCTCCCTTCCTCAAGTGTACCAAGAACCAGGCAAGGAAAGCAACTCAGTTTTCCGAAAAACACAATTCAGGGATGGGGTCAAATGTGCAAAGTCTTTTATTTAAAATTCTGAAAGGTTAAAACTTAAAGATTACCTCATCTGCACCTTTCCCATTATAAGGAGGAAGGGCATGTCTGAGCTCATGCACAGATGCATATTCAGGACTCTGTAGGCACTTTAGAAGTGAAGCTTGGCTTCAAAATACAAACACTGGGGGCTTTGGCTCAACCTTTTAATATAAAAAGTCACTGATGTACAAAAATGTGAAAGTGTTGACAATGACAACATATGAAACCCTGTGGCTGAAAGTTCCCTCCAGTGCACTTCACAGTGCACATGTGCCCGCCCACACAGATTCTGGTGTGGAAACAAACTAATGCCAACCAGTGCCACCAAGAAACGCCAACGTGTGTGTCCTCCACTCTGCCAATCACAGACCAGTATCCACTCCGAATGCTCAGTAACAAAAAGCATAGCATCTTCCCAGGAACAGCGAGGCAGGCTTCTTACTCACGATGGACCAGCACAAATAAACCCAGCAAAAAAAGGACTGCATACTAGAACAGAAACACAGAACAGCAAGTCAGAGAAGCCTTTTTTCTTTTCTTTTCTCCTTTCTCTCCCCACTTCTTTTCTTTCCTGGGGATTAAACTCAGGTAGCTATATATCAAACGCTTTTTATTTTTTAAAATTATCATTATTTTGGTTCAGTGGAACCTCAGTTCACAAACTTAATTTGTTTCATGATTGTGGAAAGGATAGCCATGGTCATGTTTGTCACCTGATACAGTTCACAAAAACAAAATTTGCCAATGTACAAAAATGTAAAAGTGTTGACAATGACAGCATACGAAACCCTGTGACTGAAAGTTCCCTCCAGTGCACTTCACAGTGCACATGTGCCCTCCCACAGGTTCTGGTGTGGAAACAAACTAATGCCAACCAGTGCCAAAAAAAAAAAAATTGTATTTTTCTGTTTTGCTCTGAGACAGGGTCTTGCTATATAATTCAGGCTGCTCTCAAACTTGTGGTGATCCTTTCTCAGCCTCCAGAGTACTCGGGTTATCAGCACAAATCCTAATCCCACGCCTGGCTTTTTTTTTTTTTTTTTTTTTTTTTAAAGTAACAGGATCTCACTAAATTTCTCAAATTGGCCTTAAACATGCAGTGCTTCTATCTCACTCTCCTGAGTATCGATGATTAGACCACATACATGACTTTGTGTGTGTGTTTTTTTTTCAGTGCTGGGGAATCAAACCCAGGGGCTTACATGTGCCAGGTAAGTGCTATACCCTCACCTCCTAAGGAAGCTTTTAAAATCTGTTAAGTCCTCATAATTATTTAATAAACTGGCTTTTGTAACCATGATTAGTTACTAAGTTATCTAGTTATTCATTTTTATTTTAAATACAATTAATTTAACACTTTAAAATACTAAGCAAAAGTTCACTTCCGGGGGGACACATGCTCTACCACTGAGCTACGCCTTAGCCCAAGATCACATCTTTTTTTTTGCTATTTTTTTTTTTTTTTAATATGGAACACTTCATGAATTTGCGTGTCATCCTTGTGCAGGGGCCATGCGAATCTTCTCTGTATCACTCAAATTTTAGTATATGTGCTGTTGAAGCGAGCACCCCAAGATCACACCTTTAATGAGACACAAAGTACAAGCTCTCACCTTAAATTTAGGGTAGTCATTCATAAGAATCGTCACGATTCCAATGTAAGGAACAAATCTAAAACAAATAAAAAACTGATCACAGACTTTCCCAAGTAAAACAACTGTTATCATTTACTAAACATTATCAATATCTTTTTCTACAGACAACTAATTTTCAGTTCACAAATCCTATTTCTATGTATTATCCAATTTGCTCCTTTCCATAGCCAGTGAAGGGGAGTTAGGAGTTCACCACTGTACAGATGAGGAAACAGATGATCAGACCCATAGCACACAGCTGCTGAGTAGGTGAATCACTGCAGATCTGGGTCTCAGACCTCTGCGGTCCGAGACACTGCCAGAGACTGGGCATGTCCTCAGGACCTTCAAGACATGTCAATCTATGTGGGGAGACAGGTAAACAGCCTGAACAGGTACTTTATGTTAAATGGTCAGAAAAGTGAGTGAGTGTAAAAGCTCTCATACAGACTTGGATTTCACTATCTTTGTTTCTCAATCATCTGTAATATGGTTTGGGCCTTTACCCCTGAAACTCTTCTAGAACAGTTTTAATCACTTACGTAGTCTCAGCCTGTCACACCTTTTTTATGTTAGCTTTTTTCCCCCTTCTTGACCCCCAAGCTAGGCAAAAATCACCTGTCAGTGGAAAAACCAAGAAGCAAGACCTGAGCCAGGTGTGGTGGCACATGCCTGTAATCCCAGACCTCAGGAGGATCACCACAAATTCAAATTAGAGGCCAGCCTGGGCTACACAGTGAGTTCAAGGTCAGCCTGAACTACACAGCAAGATCCTGTCTCAGAAAACAAAATAAAACAAAACACCCCAAAACCAAAAAACAACCAACCAAGAGAAAAGGAAGATCCAACAATATGCTGCATAAAAGAAACACATTTAATTCTGTGAAAAAAAATTCACAGACTGAAAAGTCAAAGAATGGAAAATAATACTTCATGCAACAGGAACCTAGAAAAAAGCAGGGGTAGCTATTCTTTTTGCAGATAAAGTGGATTTCAAGCCACTGACTAAGAGATAAAAAAGGTTGCTATAGCTTTGTAAAGGGAACAACCCAAGAGGAAGAGAAAATAATCATAAATATGTATGCATCAAATGCCAGTACAACCAACTGTATAAAACAAGTATTAATGGACATGAAAAATCAAATAAGCGCTAATGCAATTGTAAGAGGACCTCAATACCCTACTGTCACAAATAGATCAAATGAAAAAAAAAATAAATAAAAACAAATAGATCAAATGACAAAAAATTGACAAAGAATTATCAGAATTAAACCAAGCTTCTGAACAAATGCACTTAGTACATGTCTACAGAGTGTTCCATTCTGCATCAAGAATACACACTGTTTTCAGCTACATATAGGATGTTTTCCAAAGTAGACCACTTATTAGCACATAGAATATGCTTCAGAAAATGCAGAGGAACTGCAATTATCCCATGCATATTATCAGACCACAGTGCATTTTCGAATGACATTGGAAATCAGTGGCAAAAGAAACCACAAGAACTTCATAAACACATGGAAGTTAAATAACACTCCCATGAACAACCAATGGATCACAAATGAAACTAAAGAAATTAGTTTCTACAATTAAACAATAACAATACAACATACTGGAACTTTTGAGATGCAGCTGAAGCAGTCTTGTGAGAGAAATTTATAATGGTGAATTTCCGTATCAGAAAACTACAGTGATCTCTAACAAGCTACTGGTAAACCTCAAGTTTCCAGAGAAAGAGCAAGTCAAGCCCTAAGCTCATATGAGGGAGGAAATTATAAAGATCAGAACAGAAATTAATGCAATGGAAACTAAGGAAACAATACAAAGAATCAACGAAGCAGAATTAGTTCTTTAAAAGATTAATAAAACTGACAAACCCTTGATGAACTTTATCAAAAAAGGAAAGAAAAGATGCAAATCCATGCAATTAGGAACAAAAAGGGTGAAATCACCACAGATCCTGCAGAAATCCAGAAGATCAATACTTACTTTGAGAAACTGCATTTTGATAAAATGGAAAACCCAGAAGAAATGGACAGATCCTTAAATACATATGAATTACCAAAGCTTTACCAAGAAGATACAAAAATTCTGAATAATCCAGTATCAAGTCAATGAAATTGAAAGTGTACTTAAAGTCTTAATGCCAAAAAAAAGCCCAGACCCTGATGGATTCACTGTTAAATTCTACAAGAAATTTAGAGAGAACCTAATGCTATTAGTTTTCAAACTCTTTAGTTTCCTGGCTTCTGGCATAGACTGGCTTCCGCCTGGGAAGCTTCAGCATTCTGCCGCAGACCAATCAGCCTCCTGATACAGACTCCCCAGGGACACACTGCAGTGAGCTCCACACCTTGGGCGGGTCACTTCAGCCTCCAGTACGCAGATACCCACCCTCTGCATGCTTCCTCATTCGACTCTGTAGCTGACCATGGCAAGCCAATCTTCTAATTTCTTATATATTTGTATATTTTGTGTTATATCTGTTTCTCTAGTAAACCTTGACTGATACAAGGCCAAGTTCCCTAATGAACACAGGTACTAAAGTCCTTAGTAAGATACTGGCAAACAGAATACACCAAATCATCAAGAAGATTATATACTATGACCAAGTAGAATGCATCCCAGGGATGCAGGGATGGTTCAACATACAAGTCAATTACATTAAAGTGGGTTCGTAATCACTATAGGAATCCAAGCAGCCAAACTGACAAATTTTGGGATTTTATTAGCTGTACTCAGTGACCACCTGCGTAGACTCTTGTTTCAGAGTCAGACCAAGTGGCCCTGAACTGGAGGGTTACAGTATTTTTAAAGCAGAAAACCGAAAAGCAAGACATCTTGTTGGAAACAATTTAGCTAAAATCTTACATTAATTTTGGTTGACACTTGTATCCTGCTTCTTTGTTGAGCAGGTTAATTTTTTTTCTTGTGAGTGCAGCTTATTTGCTTTTCTTATGGGACTTGAACTCTATAATTTTTCACTCTTCTGGATCAAACACAGGGCACAAGTCAAATACAGAGTACAAGATGGCATCAGTTATGCCAAGCTACAATAATATTAACAGAGCGAAGGACAAAAACCACATGAGCATTTCAATAGATACAGAGAAGGCACCTGACAAAGTCCAACACCCATTCATAATAAAATCTCTACAGAAAAATTGGAATTAGATGGTCTTTATTTCAATCTGATAAAAGCCATTTATGACAAATAAAACAGCCAACATCATACTAAGGAGACAAAAACTGAAAGCTTTCATTCTAAAATCAAGAACAAGACAAGGATTCCACTATCATCACTCTTATGCAATATAGTTCTGGAAACCTTCAGAGCAATTAGACAAGAGAAAGATCTAAAAGGAATAAAGACAGGAAAGGAAATTAAACTATATAATGTATGGGTGACATGATACTCTACATAAAAGACCTCAAAAACTTCACCAAAAGATTTCTAGGTTTAATAACCAATTTTAATCTCATAGTTGAAAACAAAGTCAATACTCAAAAATCAACAGCATTCGTGTATACAAATAAAAAACTCACTAAGAGAAATTAAGGACCACACACTCCACACACTTGCCTACAGGAAAGCAAAGTATGAGCACAGTCTGACTTTGAAATATTGGCTTAGTGTTTTACAGGTACAATTTCTACAAAACACAGTGATATATTAAATTATCTGTCAAGATGAGTGAGTGGTGGTGTAATCAATGGAAAGTGAATTTTATAGTTCAGAGACTATGCACCTGCTGTTCATGTTTCAGATGCTTTATACTTCACAGAAAGTTACTTAATTTAGTGAGACTATTACATTTTATTAAGAGCCACCAAAAGGTCTGCATTTTAGTTAGGATTTTAGAAACAGCAATGGTGTTTTTCAAACCTTCACATATAAATTACTTAAGTGGAAGTCTGGCCTCTCCAACCTTTTATAGAATGATGCATGTTCTACCTGACACAGGCCCAGAGCTGGCAGAGTGGTATTAAACAATTAAGAACAAGCCTCACATGTGTGGATACCCTGCTCATACCATTAGGAACATACATAAAACAGCATGGCAAGATCTGTCAAGGGCTTAACATATGCTTATATTGCACAAGCATTTCCACTTCTTGGGAGTTTCCTGTGAAAGCTTGATAGAGGGGTCACGATGTATTTATCAAGGATGTTTATCACAGCACTGCTCACAGTTAAAACCCCGGAAAAAGGTAGGCACAATGGACACCACTGTAGCCCTCACCACTAGGGAAGATCACTGGAGACCAGAAGTACAAGATCAGCTTGAGCCACTCAACGACACCCTAACTCAAAAATAATCTAAACAACAATGACAAATCCAAAACTACAAACTGTAGGCAGCAACAGGAGGCTACAGAGATAGATTCACTGATTTGTAAGTATGCCAGTCATTTTTAGAATGAAAAGGGGTTATAAAGTAGTGTGACCATCCTTTCTTCATAAATATGTTCATGTATGTATGTATAAACATGCATATAATAATTATTGCACCTTTATCTGTACATAAAGCCTAAAAGAACATAAACTAAATGGTTCACAGTATTTATGGAGGTAGATGAGCAGTAATTTTGCAGTACTAAGAAACTGAACCCACAGCTTCATGTGTGCTAGGCAAGTGCTATATACTCTTGAGCTATACCCCAGCCCTTTTTAAATGTTAAAACAGGGGCTCAAATTTGCCCAGACTGGCCTCAAACTTGTGATTCTTGTTGGCTGTGGTAGTGCCCACCTGTAACACCACCACTTGGGAGGCTGAGGCAAAAGGATCATCTGGGCTACATAGTTCGACTGCTTGAACTATAGACACCCTTTCACAAAACACAACACAACACAACACAACACAACACAACACAACACACCTTGTAATTCTCCTGCCTCAGACAATGGTTAAGAGGCAGTGATAACCTTATTTGGATTCTACTAGTGTCCTCATAAATGCAGTTTCAGGGCCGAAGATTTGGCTTATAGGCATAAATGCCTGCCTGGCAAGCACAAGGTCATGAATTTGATCCCCGGTAACGGTAACAACAACAACAACAACAACGAATTTAAAAAAAGAAATGCAGCTTCCCTGAAATAGGGAAGCACACACCCCACAAGAACCAGCCCTGCAGGACATGAAACACAATGGTATGTTCTAATCCAACCTCTCTCACCACAACCTGAGCACCTCTCATGTAGGAGAAAAGGCAGTGCTCATTAAGCAACGTCACAGGGTTTCTTTCTCAGGGTAGAAGGTTGCTTACCAGTGTACTAGCTCTGTATTCAGTCTACTTGAGGTCAGGAGGACCAGAGGGGCTGACAGCAGAGTGCTACAAGGGACCTACATGGTGAGAACCAGCATGGGGACAGGAATTTTGATGCGACAAGTAAACAGCTGGGCTTCAGAGATGCTGGCTACTTTCTGCCATCTGTGATCTTAGGTAAATGAGTGTCTGTTTCCTCATCTGTGGAATGGGAATCTCAGGGTTGTTCTGAGGTTAAAATGAGGCAATACTTATAAAGCACTTACAGTAAGTCTCCGCTATGCAGTAAGCCCCAACAAAGGCGAGTTATTGTTAATACTATTAATGACATTAAGATAGTAACAATTCTATACTTCCTTATAACCATAACTTACAATTCCTGTCCTCCACTGATCTGTTCTTGTGATAAAATCTGAAATAAACAGGCTTAAATATAATTGGACCCCATCGATTTCAAGACTAGAAATGAAACAGTATGGAATAAATTAGCAAGACAAAATTAAGTTAGAAGAACACTGTCACTCAAAAATCTCTAGAAGTAAGGTTTCCCAAAGGAGGATTAATTCTGCTCTAGACCGTGATCACGGCCTGGCCCAGCACAGACAACACAGCACATGAAAGACACCTAATGACATCTTTGTTGGGTTTTGGCTTTTTAGTAGTACAAACTGGCCGCAAACTCGCAATGATCCTCCTGCTTCAGCCTCTTAAGTGCTGCGATTACACGCATGTGCTCCAATAACATCTTTTGAGAGAATCAAATAAACAAATGAACTTTTAAACTGTCACATTCAATTTGCCATCTTATCCCTAGTGACCTGAAGATTTAGATGTGCTTAAAGAAGCAAAGAACGCAGAGGTTATTTGATGGAACCAGGACTAAACCGCTAAGCACTCTGTGAAGGATCAGATGACCCAATCCAAGGATTATATTTTAGGACCCAGGAAAAGCTCAACATATTTTTTCACCTCAATACTCACCCCCTGGCTCTCCCCACGACATCTTTTTTCTCTAGCCAGTGTTGTCCTTGTTTATAGAGGCCTCGATCATCAACAGCATTATTATCTCCTTTGGTCAAAAACTTGATATGCCCATTTTGCCTTAAAAGAGTAAGTAAGAAAAATTCAAGTTATCAAGGAATCTGAAAGACAAAATTTTGCTCTTGTTAAGCAAAAATTCCTATAGTAAAGCTAGGTGTGGTGGCTCACCCCAGTAATCCCAGCCCTCAGAAGGCTGAGACAGGAGGATTGTTGGAAGTTCATACCAGCTTGGGCTACAAAGTGAGCTCACAACCAGCCTGAACTGCATAGTGAGACACTGTCTCAAAAAAATGAACAAACAAAAAGTCCTATGGAATTGGAATATTCTACTACTACTCTTAGTATTGAAAGAATTTGCTAATTAGCTCTAAAGGATGTTCCTAATTGTGTTGTTTATAATAAAGACTAAAAGCAAATTAAAAGACCAACAATAGCCAGACGTGGTGGCACATACCTATAACCCTAGCACTTAGGAGGATGAGGTAGGAGGTTTATATAAGTTTGAGGCCAACCTGGGCTACCCAGTGAATTTAAGGCCAGCTTGAACTGCATGGTGAGACCCTGTCTCAAAACACAAAATTCAACACATTATAATAAAAAAAAAACAAAACTGTAGCCTCAACCTCCCGAGAGCTGGAATTACCAGTGTGTGCAACCACACTGGGCTATGATTATTTAAATTTAAATAAAGAAAAGATTACAACAAAGCACATGCTATATAACTTCATTTTTATAGTAAGACATATATGACATTTTTTGGAAATATAAAGAACAAATATATAAACACAGTAGATTGCTCCTCAAAATGCAGACTGGGAAAACACAGAATGACCCAGTTTCTTCAAGTAACAAATTCTAAGGAACAAAGAAAGTTGGAGAAGGAATATCTATCTAGATAAAATAAACTTACAAAGCCACATCAACCAACTACATTCAAAAACCTCTTCGAATATGGATTCAGGCAGTTAGAAAAAGCTAATATATAACAGGGAATCTGAACAAAGTTTGGAAACCATACCAAGGATTTACTGTTTATTCACACTAACAACCTAGTGATTATGTTTTCTAGATATTTACTAATATATTTACACATGACATGATATAATGTTTAGGATTTGACTCAAATAATATAGAAGAGGGGTGCAAGTATAGATGGGGCAGAATTAGCTACACATTAATCACTGGAATGGAGGACAGACATGTGGGGTTTTATTACACTTCTCAGACTAGAAAATCTCTAAATAAAAAAAGAACCCCCTTCCACAAGATGTTGGGCATGGTGGTGCATGACTGTGATGCAAGCACTCAAGGGGCTGAGGCAAGAGGATCACCTTGAGTAAGTTCTACTCAGCCTGAACTAGCAACACCTTGTCTCTAACGAAACAAAAACTCACAAAGGTAGAGCTGGATGTGGTGGTGCACACCTGTAATCCCATCACTTGGGAAGCTAAAGCAGGAGGACTGTCATGCTGTCATGAGTTCAAGGCCAGCCTTAACTACATACATAGGAAGAACCTGTCTCAAAAAAGCAAAACAAAACAAAAATCTAAACGAACAGACCAAGATAGTAAGCAGTCACTATTTATAGCTTTTTGTGGGAGGTGGGAAGTCTTTTGGAGACAGAGCCTCACTACACAGTTCAGACTGGCCTTGGTCTCACTCTATAGCGTAGGCTGGTCTCAAACTTGGAGCTGATCATCATGCCTCAGCCTCCCCAGTGCTAGGATTATAGGAGTGCACCACCATGCCTGGCTTAGTTTTCTACAACTAATCACTATCTTATTTTTAACTCCAATAGACATGATTACTTGCCAGAACAAGAGTTTTAAAAGGGGCCGGGGATTTAGCTTAGTGATGAAGTATCTGCCTAACACAACGTCCTGAGGTCAATTCCTGGTACCCAGCCCCCAAAAATTTTAAAAGAAAAAAAATCTTTTTTTTAAAAATTTGAGATAGGGTCTTGTTAAATTGCCCAATCTGGGTTTGAACTTGCAATTTTTCTGCTTTAGCCTTCTAGAGTGCTGGGATTACAGGAGGGCAAGAAACTTCCAATTCTTCAGACATGTCAGGATATGTAAGAACAATAACTTGCTTAATAAAAACAAATTACCAATTTAATTTTACTATGGAATCATGAAACTTCCTTCTAGTAATTTTAAAGTTTCATCAAAAGCAAAGAATAATTTATAGTAGTAAGTACCAGCCTGCAATTAATTCTAATGTTTGAGTTAACTACTAAACTAGAAGATTAGTTTCAGATTTCCACTAATATCCACTTAGATTTTAAATCAGAAACCGGGAGCTAAATCTGTAGATAAAACTAAACCAGGAGGTGTTGTGAACACGAACATTAGTTAGGTGCAAACATTGCATTAAAGATGAGATTCCAATTAGGAAAAAAATGCAAATATACACAGAGCAAAGCAACTTGTGGCTGGCAATTCAGTAAGTGGAAGAAGGTCTGAAAAATCCTGGAAGGGAAAACAGGACAGGTACCAAGAGGAGCTGGTCACAAAACTAAGTCAGGGGCAATAGGAAGGAAGTCAAGTCAACCAGGAAGACACACCAACCCCACAGATGAAAAAAAGTAATATGAGACAGGAAAAGAGGAAAAACAGGAAGTGGCACGCTCCCCCAAGGAAGAGAAGGAATGCTACAGATTTGACAGGAAAATACTTGTCAAGACACAACAAACAAAAAACTCCAAATACATTCAATTTTATCCTAGTGGGCTATAATTAATAAAAAAATCACTATATTTTTTTTGAAACACATAAATCTGTCATCTGCACAATAATGGTGGAGCAGTATTATCTGATCGTGCCAAATTCCTTTTTTTTGGTCTTTTTGAGACAAGGTCTCACTATGCAGTTGAGGCTGACCTTGAACTCACTTTGTAGCCCAGGCTGGTCTTGAACTCCTAGCAATCCTCATGCCTCAGCCTCCCAAGTGCTGGGATTACAGGTGTGTGCCACCACATAAGGCTGTTGCCAAGTTCTTAAAAGAATTATTACAATTTATTCCAGCACCTCATAACACATAAGCTCAAAACCCTAGTCAGAAACCATTTATATAGGACTCTCCCTTGCTAACCAAGGGGCCAAATACTTAATAGTATCTTCTTCAAAAGAACTCAAAGCTTTGAGGGGTTAGGGGGGCTGGGATTTGAACCTAGGGCCTTCACACCGGGATACATCTCCAGTCCTTTTTTACACTAACAGCCTAGTGATGATTATGTTTCCTAAACATTTACTAAAATATTTACACATGACATGATTTGTCTAGGATTTGACTCAAATAATATAGAAGAGGGGTGGGAGTATAAACTGGGCAGAATTAGCTACACATTAATAACTGGAATGAGGGACAGGCATGTGGAGTTTTATTACGCTTCTCAGGCTGTAAGATCACAATAGATAGGCTCTTGTTAAATTGGTAAATTGCCCAGGTTGGGCTCAATCCTCCTACCTTGATCTCCCAAAGTGTTGAGACTAGGGGTAGCCACGCCTAGTTGCCAAAGCTTAAAAAGGTAACCCACATAATACAAAAAATGCCACACAACACTGTGACGTTAGCAAGAGGAAATAACCACTTCATAGTTGAGGAAAAAAACACCCCCCAAAACTAAATGCTGGTAGAATCCAAAGCCAAAAAATACCGCTATTTTCAAGGGCTAAACAAAATTAACTACTAAACTGTCCCACTGGCAAAATTTCTCCTTTCAAATACTTGATCATAAGCCAGTGTTCAATACTCCTGCCTTAGCTTCTCCAGTAGCTAGGACTACAAGGGTGTGCCACCAAGCTTAGGCTTCTTTAAACACAGAAAATTAACTCCTTTATAGAGTATTAATACACAGGCCTGTAATTCCAGCACTTGGAAGGCTGAAGCAGGTGCATCATTGTAAGTTTGGGGCCAACCTGGGCTACATAAGCAAGTTCAAGGCCAGCCTGAACTACACAGTGAGGCTAATTCAATAAAACCCAAACCACCTAAACAAACAAAGTAAAGTGGTAACAATATGATTTAGGCTCCTCACAGTCAAGAGCCTAAATAAATCAACACAGCTGCTCACTGCTTCTGTGTTCCCCCAAGACATTTCCTTTTTCTTACTTTGTTTTTCTCTATCAGTCTTTCTTAGCTAGAACCTCCACAGATGTGGAAAGGAAGGAATCTGTAGCTGGATAGGGGTCACGAACTCAGAAACATCTCGGAATTTATTGACACCTTCATATTCCAGATGAGGAAACTAAGACCCAGAGAGGAGAAAGTCTTTGCTCATTGTTCTACTTCATCTCTACCTTGAAGTGAATCTCAGGTCCCTAAACAAGATTTAGCCAACCTAAAGTCCCTAAACAAGATTCATCGAAATGTGGTGCACACAATTGCAACTCCAGTGCTCAGGAAATGAGAGACAGGAGGACTGTGAAACTGAGGCCCACACTTACAATCCTGACTCTGGAAAGCTGAGGCAAAGGATCACAAGTTCAAATCCAGGCTGAGTCTTACCAAGACTGTCTCAAAATGGAAAATAAAATTTAAAAAGGGCTAGAATGTAGCTCAATATGGAGGCCCTGGATTTAACGGACCATTTAGCAAAAATAAGTAAGGTCTCATTATGCATTCCAGACAGGTCTTAAATTTACTATGTGGCCTACACTGGCCTCAAACTAGAGGTAGTCCTCTTGCCTTAGCATGTACTACCATGCCTAGGCTCAGATTTCAGAAATTTTGAGATTTTAAAAGCTGATAAGTTTATTCTTATTCAAAATACCTGTTAGACAGCTGGCGATTCAGCTCAGTGTCATAAGTGCCTGCCTGGTAAGCATGAAATCAGGTGTTCAATCCCCAGTACAGAAAAACAAAACAAAACGAAATACCCGTTACATTTTTTATGGATTTTTTAAAAAACAGTGAGGTTACCTTATTATACCAGAATATTTTATTTTGAATCAATCATTGTATCATGTTTTTGGGAGTTATACAGTACAGACTTACTAACTGGTAAGAAGTAGAAAAGAACAGAGACATACCTATGGAAAAATCTCCAGGGGGACAGATGAATACTAAACAGCTATTTACAGCCGGGGGATTTAGCTCAGTGGTACAAACACCTGTCTGGCAAGTGCAAGGTCCTGAGTTTGATCTCTGGTATCAAAAAAATAAATACCTATTTATAGCTTTCCAAACATTCACCAGGTGGTCAGACATTCACAAAAGCAGGCTGAAAGAAGTGCTAGTGGCCCTCACATTTTTATAGCCTTTATGCTATCAAAATTAAATACCACAAAGCTGGAATAAAAATACTGAGAAATGGAGATGTATTTCATACATACTTTTCATGAATCTTCAAGACTCGATGAACTATAGGAATCTCTCTTCCTTCTATCCTAAAAACGACAATTTCCCCTACTCGTATGGGATCTTCAACTCGATTTGTTAGAAAGAGAAGATCTCCTCTGTGAAACGCAGGCTCCATGCTGCCACTGGAGGGGAAAGAACAGAAGAGCAAGAAGAAAAGCAGGAGATTAAATTTACATCCAAAAGTCGACATCTAAAGTATCATCTTTATAGAATAAGAGATGCTTTAACAACCCCATCACCATAAACTGGTATTATTCTCAAAATACAGGCTCCTGGGACTCACAAATGATTTTTTTTTTTTTTTTTGTAGGTTTTAGCCTTTGCTGAACTAGTTCCATGTCAAGCATTACTATTCAAAGAAGCTTAAATCTTGAAAAGGGCAGTGTTCATTATTCCTTAACCTTTGAAAATTTCAAATGACAAACAATATAACAGAATGAACTTTAAAAACAGTGCCCTTGTTCTCACTTCATCTGAAAACACTAAGCATATTCAAATATTCAAATGAGGAATGGATCAGCTTCTTTTGCCATTTCTAAAGATATAGACCAAGATGACCTTATGGGTTCAAACCGTTACGGAGGAAAACAGCTCATCAACAGTCAATACACAGATAATGATTATTTTTAAAATAGAAAGAAAATGAACTACTGTAGAGATTTTTGCCTAAGAATTTCAGAAACCAAGAAAGGATTCAATTTCATAGTAAAAAGTGAGACTATAGTGAAGGTTGGCTCTGAAATCACAAAGATCCTCCTGCTCAGCCTCCAGAGTGCGGGGATCACAGCCATGTGCCACCAAACTCAGCTGGAAGGCATTTTTAAAAGACATCCCACCCCCACGGTGTCACCTGTTTGTTATCCCAGCTACTTGGATGGCTAAGGAGGGAGGATGACTTGAACCTGAGAGTTTGAGACCAATCCAGGCTACAAAGTGTGATTCTGTCTCAAAATAAAAACAAAAATCAAACTGCTTTCCGGTAATCCCAGCACTCGGGGAGGGGAAGGCAAAAGGACTGCAAGTTGAAGTCTAGCCTGAACAACTTAGTGACTCAGTTAAAACCCTGTTTCAAAAAAGAAAAAAAGGTTGAGGATGTAACTCAGCGCAAAGGCCCTGGATTCCATGCCCAGTACTGAAAAAGGCCTAAAATACACATAAATAAATGATACAAGTGAGGCTTGAGCCAGGGGTGTCAAACAGAATCTATTTTCTACTCACTGTGCTAACCTGCCTCTGGGCCACTGCAGAATTTTAAGCAGGAAAGACTGTAATTGTATATGCCTTGAACAGAGATCATTTTGAAAGCCATAAAGTATACAGAAGATGCTCAAATTATTATTATATTTTTTGGTTACTGTTGTTAAATTAATGGGCAAACTGGCAAAGATGGGAAGGTAGATTGGGAGACCAGCTATTTAAGTTATTATAAATAATAGAATATTTGGTTATTACAATTGAATACTTAACCATTAAAAGTGTTATGTAAAACTCTTTGTAAACATGGACATCAGCAAATGCTAAGAAAAATAGAGGATGCATACAAATAATTACCTCAAATATGTAAAAAAATACATGAAAGGGAGATTAAAATGGTAATAGTGATTATATCTCAGAATTATGAACAACCGTCTTGTTATATGTTTTCTACATTTCCTATAATGAAAATATATTAACTTTTTCTGATTGTAAAAGCGTTTCTTTAAAGGTCACTATAACAGTGCAGGCAGGAAATGATGTGGGCCTAAAATAGAACAGCAAAGGGACCAACTCTAATGTGCTATAATAGAGGGAAAGAAAATAATGAAGTTGGCCAAACAGGCAGAAGGAAGAATCAAGAATACCTTCTTGGTTTTTAACAATGGCAATGAAGCAGGTCATAGTGACAGTGACAGAAATAGAAGGGAAAGATATTTAGAAAAAGATGAATTCCATTTTTGTTACTGTAATGTAGTATGCCTGGTCAACACCCAAGGGCTAAGCTTCATGAAAGAAAGCAGGATGGGAAACAAAAAGAGGAGACAGGAGGTTCCCAAATTCAAGCTCAGTCCAGGCAACTTAATGAGACCTGTCTCAAATAAAAACAAATACATTAAAGTCTAGGGATACAGCTACATTGTCAATCCCTGGAACTCCAACCCCCAAAGATGATGATTTAGGAATCAGCAAATAGATGGCAATTAAAAACATGCACAATTGGGGCTAAGGATTTAGCTCAGCGGCCTAAGTGCCTGCGTGGCAAGCATGAGGTCATGAGTTCAATCCCTGGTACCAAAAACAAAAACAAAAACATATACAACTTAGGTAGTCAGAGGACTATTTACAAGATTTTTATTAACATTAATTTTTCAAGGGGGGGATGCACAGACAAGGACGTAAACCCAGATCCAGGGCCTGGAACATGCTAGGCAAGTGCTCTAATTAAACTACACTCTTAGCCTGAGAGGAATATTAAAAGAATAAACTGGGGAAAACTATTAAACACTAAGTAAATTACAAATGAACCTCCTATGAGCATCTGATGAAATCACATTTTCAAATTTAATGTGCCACCATGACAAACCTTTTTTTTTTCATGACAAACTTTTTAACTGACACATAAAAACTATAATATACATTGAGTACTGTGTTCATAAACATGTCATACAATGTTTAAATTAGTGTAAATATATCCATCTCTTCAAATATTTACTAGTTCTTTGTGGTAAAAACATTCAAAATCCTTTATTCTTGCTTTTTTTGAAATATACAGTAATTATCATTAACTATAATAAATTATTATGTAACATCATTCTAGACATTGTTTTGGGGGTGTGGTGAAAGGAATAAACCCAGACTAGCTTAGTTGGCCAAATAGGCAGAAGGAAGAATCAAGAACACCTTCTTGGTTTCTGACACTGGCAATGAAGTAGGTTGTAGTGATAGTGACAGAAATAAGACAAAGATTTTGAGAAAAAGAGATGAATTCTGCTTTGATTGATGTAAGATGGGGTTCCTGGGGTATAGCTTAGTGGGAGAGCACTTACCTAGCATGCTCAAGGCCCTGAGTCTAGGTTTAGTTCCCAGGACCACACCTTCAAAAGACCATCTAGAGTGTAACAGCACTCTCAACCTTCGCGACTTGACTTGGTACTCATGGGTCAGCCTTTCCCCACAGTTTATAGGTGTACTGTATGTTCTTTATCTATTGTCATTTGATGGACATTTAGGTTTTTCCACTTCCTCACTATTGTGAATAGTGCTGCAATAAACATGGAAATGCTGGTATCTCTTCAACATATTGATTTCATTTCCTTTGGATATATATCCAGTAGTGGGATTGTGGGACCAGGTGATAGTGTTACTCTTAATTTTTTGAGGAAAATAATTTTTTTCTTTTTTTTGTACTTACAGCTTTGTACCTGCCAGACAGGAACTTTAGCTCTATAAAGGGAAAAATCAGTTTTATATGTTAATTGAAACTTAATAAAATAAACACAGACGCGTTTGTCCTTGCAAGATTTTACAAAAATCCTAAAGTACCTTCTGTCAGCGTGATCCTCTGAGGCACATTTGGGCATAGGTGAAAATTATGTTCCCTATGCTATTATACTAACGTTGGCCAGGTAAAACCTACCTTATCTTGTCACCCTATCACATAAAGTCTCACCGCTCCCTTAAAGACTGCTCCTCCAAAAAAAAAAAAAAAAGAAAAGAAAAAAAAAAGACTGTTCCTCCTTTCAGTCTTAGTCAGATTTTCTTCTAACACTATCTGGTCTCTCTCAATTTCCTTACTTTATCAGCAATTAGAAAAACTCAATATACAAATACCCTTGCTAGGGTTGAGGATTTAGGTCAGCAGCATACACAGCTGCCTGACAAGTGCAAGGTCGTAAGTTTGATTCCCAGTACCAAAAAACAAAAACCAAATACCCTTGTTACCAAACACTACTTTTATATACCAAATAACAGTATATTTGTTCCATGAGTTGGTTATGCTCAGGACCCCAACGTTTTAAACAGGCCCTCTTGTCTAATTCCGTTTAATTTGCCACCCCAGATTAGAGGCCATTGTCTTTTGTTATAGCTTGTGTCTAGATGTTCCCCTAAAGCCTCATGCTGTCATAGGTGAGGCTTTTTCAGAAGTGGCTGAAATCAATTGTGTGTGACTGATTCATGGTGCAATGCTAAGATTAAGGGTGGCATGACTGCTGGGTATAGTGGCACATGCCTATAATCCTAGCAGCTGGGAGACTGAGGCAGGAGGAGCCCCACAAGTTTGAGGCCAACCTGGACTACAAAGTGAGTTCAAGTAGTGAAATCCTACCTAAAAAAAAAAAAAAAAAGGTGGTAGGATTAAGGGTGGGTGAGGTCCACTTACCCTAACTGTTTCTCCTCTGTGATGCCAGTCTGCCATGCCACCTTACCTTGGAGCCAGCCAATTATGGATTGAAACCTTTACAAACTCTAAGCTACAAAAACCTTTCCTCCTTAACTTGTGGGTACTGGGTACTCTGTCTGAGGAAGAAGAAAAATAACAACCTTCATACCTCCCCGAGGCAACTCCATCTGAAAGAACCCTAGAAGAAGCTCTCCTAGAAGCCTCCCTAGGCCTCTCTATACCTTCTCCTCAGAGTGCCCATTAGTGTGGCTTTTCTGTCAGAAATCAAGGCTTTCTACTGGGTAAGATTAGGAATTAAAAGTTTAGGAATTTAGGGTCACATAATTTATATTTGTTGTTTTGTTTTGTTTTGTATTTTTAAGGCGTGGTCTCGCCATATATCCTAGGCTGACCTCAAACTCATGCCAATCTTCCTGGCTCAGCCTCCCAAGTGCAGGGTGCACCTCCATTCCTGGAGAAGGGACCATATAATTTAAGAACTGCAGAGGTTCATAGACAGCATCTGGGTCTGGCCTTCATTTTACAGCTGGGAAATAATGGTTTGGTAAACAAGTAACTTGCCCAAGGCTATAACTAAACAATCAAGTCACTAGCAACTCCAGTCTCTGCTCCCAAAGCACTACATTAAACCTTTACTGGCCAACACATTCCTCACATTTCTTTTACCTTAAAATTCCAGTTGTAAAATAAGTGAATAAATTTACAGTTGCATATGACTGATTTAATTATTATGAGACAGAGTCATGGTGTAAATACAGTACAAGCAGGCACCAGGGAAACAATGTCTCCAGCTATTTGTTAGAGCAGAAGGTAAATCAGTGTGACAACAAGAGTCACACTCACCTTGTTATATTACTATATTACACCTAGCATGTGCCAGGCCATTGGTTTGATCTCCTATACCATCACCATCACAAAACAAAAGAAATGTTGCCGGTGCGTGGTACACCCTTATAATCGCTGAGGTAGTATGACTGCCTCAAGTTTGAGGCCAAATGGGGCTACACAGTGAGGCCCTGTCTCAAAAACAACAACAACAACAGGACCTTGGGTAAGCAATACTCAACCTGCACTTAAATATGACTTGCATGTGCAGTGTTTGTCAAATAGTTAACTTGCAGAGTTTTAAGAAACCGCATGTAGCTGGGTGTGATGCTGCACACCCAGCACTTGAGAATCTGAAGAAGGAGGAGGATCTCCATGAATTCCAGGCCAACTTGAATTATTTAGTGAGACCCTGTATTAATATGCTGCAGACTTCTGTGTTACAGAAGTCAGACTGTGGGATGTGAATATAAAGATGAAGAAGGGAGTCAGTGCAGATAAATCATCAGATCTCCAGACATGCAGGTTCTAGATCACGTTTCAAATAAGAAAACTAGACTACAACCATTGAAGCCATGTGTGTGGAGAAGTCCTCATTGAGCATTTATCCAAAATGGTGTCCCTCAGACCTCACAGTGACACAAACTATATGCGAATCAGGAATGTAGAGATGCCATGTAAACCTAAGGGACATGGAGAATCCTTAACCCAAGTACTCTGAGAAGCTTGAGACATCATACACTGAAGAGAAACCCTATGAAGGGAAGCAATGCGAGAAAGTTTTCAAATATTGTAGTTCCCTTTCAAATCACAGAAAGGAAATAAGAAACTTGTATATGTATAACATGTTTGAAAATCTTTAGTTCTTTCAGTACCATTCGAAAATATGAACAAACTCACTTTGCATAAGAATGCTGTGTGTGTGTAATCATAGATGACAGAACTCACACTAGTGAGAAACCCTATGTGTGTGACAGTGTGGAGAAGAATTCTTATGCTGTACTTCCCTCCAAACGAATAGAAGAATTCACACTGAAGAGAAACCATATGAATGTAAAGAATACGGTAAGACCTTCGGGTGTGTGCTCAGGTGCTCTTCATGAACATCCAGAATTCACACTGGTGAGAAACCTTATAAATAATGAGGGAAAGGAGTTATCTGTTCCAACTACAGTAAAGTGCATGAAAGAATTCATACTAGAGGGGCTGGGGGTTTAGCTCAGTGGCGTAAGTGCCTGCCTGGCAAGCACAGGGTTGAGTTTGATCCTCAGTAACAAAAAAAAAAAAAGAAAAAAGAATTCATAGTAGAGAAGCACCTTATCAATGCAGGCAATATTGGAAAGCCTTCAAATTTTCTAAATGTCTTCACATTTGTGAAAGGACTCACACTGCTGCAAAACCTGGTATGTAAGGAATGATGTAAAGCCTGCTGTAATTCTCATACCATTCAAATGCATGAAAGAATCCACATCAGAGAAATCATATAAATGCAAGCAATGTGGGAAATCATGTATACCAGCTTTAAGTACACAATTGATTCCACACTCTCAAATACCTTATCTATATAACCAATGTAATGAAGTACTCAGCTGTTTTAATAATCATTAAATAAGCAAAAAGGTTTCAATGGATGAAATCTTTATGTCAAAAATTAATTAGTTAGATTTAAAAATCACTAAAAGGATGAATGCAAAGAGGGAAGGAAGCAGAGTAAAGAAAAAAATTCAGTTACTACTTGTCATTTTATGAGATGGTATTAATTCCTTCAAAATTTTTGAAGTCTAGGGGCTGGGAATTTAGCTCAGTGGCATAAGCACCCGCCTTGCAAGTGTGTGGTCATGAGTTCAATCCCTAGTACTGATAAAAAAGAAAAAGACAAAAAAAAAAAAAAAAAAAAAAAATCTGAGGTCTTGTTTAACAAAAAAAAAATACAGAAATATCTGAGGACACGGTGCAATAAAACTAATTTGTGGAGGTACTACAAAATCTAATGAACTAACAACTAAATACCAGGCCTGGTTACTAAAGTGAGGAATGTGAGAAGGTAAAAGTACTTCAAGAAAATAAAATGCAAGGAAATTTATTTTTTAAAGGGATGAGCCAAAAACCAAGCTCTCCTAGTAACCTTTTTATGGAAAGGTCAAGGGCCCTTTGGGGCTCTGAATGGGTGTGTCTAACAAGGTTGAGAATTTTTCATAGTTGAGAAGTAGTAACTAATTTTTTCCCAGCCCTTCTTCTGAGAAAGAGTAGTTTGTAAGGAACTGATGTGCCAGTTACTCAGTATCTCAATTTTCCTCCAAGCAATGCCATGCAATTCCATGCCTTGAAAAGAAAAATTAATTGTTACCTGAGCACCACTACAATTGGACTTTCACTTCCAGTTATTACCATTAACCCCTTCCAGATCATTAGTGCCGAGGAGACAATCATTCCAAAATTTAGGACTTGATAATACAGCTGTAGGAACAAAAGAGAAGAGATCAGATCTGCCATCCTCCCCTTAGAAAACCCAAGATTCAGCTGGAACTCAGGGCAGTGGAAGTCCTGAGAAATTCCTTAAAATGTAATAATTAAATCATCCGCTCCTGGAACCTTCTCCTCTCACCCATAGTACCCTATGCTCCATTTTGTCTGCTACCACACCAGCTACATTTATGCACTAATTTAAAATTTCCAGAACTTTTCACATAAATTCTTTCATCTGGGATTCACAATCACCCACTTTCAGTTCATACCAAGCTACGTAACAGCCAACTGTTATGAATCTTAGATTCTGAAATCCTCTAGTATTTAATTTTCTCCAATAGTTACAACCACAGGACAGTCAATATTTTGTCCTCATTTACAGTTCAGAAAATGTGACTCAAAGAGACTGCATCAAAATTCTGCAGCTTGTGAGTCACAGGATTTTAAGAGCAACTTCTTTCACAGATTCTTTATGGACCCCTTGCTACACTCAAGGGGTCCATATCTACTTGGGTTGAGTTGGGAGGTGGAAGACTGTTAACTGAGGAGTCAGATGTTTTGAGGATGGGATGTTTTGCCAATTTGAGATGAGACAGGTCTTACAGGGAAAACAAGAAGCTTCTTAGGGGACAACCAGATAAAAGTTAATTATTCAGCGGAATGTCACCATGCCATGCTAACCTGCTTTGCTATCTAAAACAATTACCTGTGCTCAGCTCTAGGCCTTTGTTGTTCCTCAATAAATCTGAGTCTAAGTCAGTTTAGGGCTCCATTTCACTGGGGTCCCCTGGCCCTCCTCAAAGACACCCTGTCTCTCCAGTTTTCCATTAGGAAAGATCAGGGTTTGCTGGTCAGAACCCAGCATTCTTCAATGTGGAAGTAACTTTCACTACTCCACAAATTCTACCGTGTCATTATGTCAATAAGCAGATATAAAACCTGGAGGGCCTTCCAACTGAGGGAAACAGAATGTATTAGGCAAAGACTGGAAAGTGGATACAAGCAGAAAAGGATGGCCAAATATCAAGGCAAACAGTTCAAGACAAGTGGAAACAGTGCTGACCACAGTTATCTGTATGTGGCCCTCCCTCATGCTATAGGGCTCACTTCTTTTCCTACTTTTACCTGGCCCAAACTCACTCTGCAGAGCTGCTTTCTTCTCCTATCTTTAATAAACAGAAAGATAGAAAAAAAATTACAAAAAAAAAAAAAAAAGCACGGTGCTAATAAGCACTGGTAGAAATTTAAAATACTGTATTAAAGTCAGATTTATGGTGACCCTTGCAAGGCACACTTGTAATCCCAGCACTCTGGTAGAGGCAGGAGGATTACAAATTCCAGCCCTGGCTGGCCCATTTAGTGATATAGTGAGACCTGTCTTTTTAAAACAGAGTAAAGGGTTGCCTGTGGATGCACTTCAGTGTGAAGGCCCTGGTTTCAAAAAATAAAAAAAGACCTTAAATGTAGGATTAAAAATATAGGCCTGAGGGTGATAGCACACAGCTATAGTCCCAGCACCTGAGAGGCTAAAGCAAGAGGATCATCATTTGAGGAAAGCCTAGGCTACACTGTGAGTTTAAGGGCAATCTCAACTACACAGCAAGACTCTGTCTCAAAAAAAAAAAAAAAAAAAGACAATATAGGCTTGAAAAAACATTCATAATATGGTGGCACACACCTGTAACCCAGCAATTGGGAGGTTGAGGCAGGAGGATCCCCAGGAGTTTGAGGCCAGCCTGAGCGACATAGTGAGTTCAAGGTCAGGGTACACAGTGACACCTTGTCACAAAAACAAAATATCCTTTAAAGTACAAAAATCAAAATTTCAAAAATATGTACAAGTTAAACTCATTTTTGTTATTTTAAAAAATACAGAAGCAGGGCTGGGGATTTATCTCAGCAGCATAAGCACCTGCCTTGCAAGCAGTCATGAGTTCGATCCCTGGTACTGATAAAAAACAACAACAACAAAAAAAAAAAAAAACAGAAACTAGGTAGGAGGATCACAAGTTCAAGCCCAGCCTGTGCAACTTAGGGACTTAGCAAGAGCCTATCTCAAGATAAATAATAAACAAGGACCGGGAATGTAGCTCAGGGCAAAGGTCCTGGATTCAATTCTAGTACTACTGACTGAAACAAAGACGGGATTAAATAAATTAAATGTATTAGTAGTTATGAGACAGGAAATCAGGAGATGGCAAAGCTGGCTGGGGATGTAGCCCTGATCATCTGTTAACTAAAGCATCCCAGGATACAAGGACAGAACAGTCCTCAGAGCCCTGCATGCAGGCTTTTCACAAGAACTTTAACAGGTTTTCAATAGTATGCCCTGGACCTGACATTAGCCAAGAATCCCAACAGCACTCTCAGGACCCCATGTACAAGTTCCCCTGGGTGTTCGGGTAGATTTTAGATGCCATAAAAGGACACAGATGTCATGCTATGATGATTTTCCTCCCAACAGCCTGCCCTGCATCCTCCAGGATGTACAGTATACACGTGAAAAGTCACAATACAGAGTTCTTGGCCTCAGTTGTTGGCAGATTTTTCCTTAAAAGCTAGTAATTGTTCTCAGAAATCCCTGCAATTTCTCAGAAACCTGAAATATCCTCTGCAATTTTTTTTTTTTTTTTTTTTGTGGGAGGTTTACAAGTAGCCAGTATGAGAGCATTATTCAGTTCTCCTTGCTGCGGATTGGCTGCTGCCCTGTAATCCATCTCCAGCTGATGCACCAGCATTTTCCCAGCATAAAAGGTTGCTATACCACATGGAGCTAGCTATCTTCAGTGTTCTAGATTTTGTTTATCTTTAAAGCCCTAAGATCACTGAGGTTGCACCAAAATGCTCTGCACCTTCTAAGGCTTTATTAATACAGTATTTTATTAAAGTATATAACTGCAGGTGACATAGCATATTTAAGGTTCAAACTATAATAATAGGCATATTTCTATGTCTGAAATTCATGGGTTTTTCACAATTCACAGATGCTCTGCTCTAAGAATGTAACTTTTGGGAATTTTGGGGGGTCCACTGTACTTTTCATCTTGCTTTTTCCTCTTTTACTGTCTGACCTGACTCTGCAAAGCCAGTTTTTCCCTCCCTTATTCTTCATTTTTACTTTTTCAAATAAACTTTGTTACTGCTTTTGGTCATTTCATTGACTTATTTGAGGTGAGTAGCACCTGGACTCCCAACTCCAGAAGGAGATTCAAGTACCACAAAACCCTGTAACAGTTATTTGGCAAGCCGCTCTTTTTTTGTTGGTACTGGGGATCGAACATGACCTCGCACTTGCCAGGCAGTCGCTTATGTTGCTGAGCTAAATCCCCAGCCCTGGCCAAGTCACTCTTAGAAGGAGCTACCTAACACATCTAGGAATATATTTTCATTTCATTATTTACCCATATTTTCTAATTTCTAAATCAATTTCTATCAAAATATAATATACATTTATAATATAAAGAACAGATAATAAAACTAATATTCTAGCCATGAGAAATCATCCACAGCAAACATTTTCATTTCTTGTAGCAATTTCTTCCAACACTTACCCTTATGCCTTGAAAAACTAATTGTTTCTCCTATTTTATAACTAGTTAATAGACACTCCAAATTTATGATCATTAGTTCAGAATCCTTTTCTATTTTCTCCCTATTACTAACCTATTTTTTCCTACATACTTAAAAATTATCACTTCTTTTTATAATGCAAGCATTAGTAAAAGGTATTGTGGAAGGATACATAGGAACTGGAGACAGTGGCTGTCTGAAAAGAACTAGGAAGTCAGGAAAAAAAATGTACTATGTTACTAGTTTATGTGTCTTGAAAAGAAAGATTTGTGTTACTTTTTTTTTTATATTTGTCTTTTTGAGACAGGGTCTCTTTATGCAGTTCACACTGGCCTTCAGCTCATTTTGTAGCGTAGGCTGGTCTCGAACTCACAAGGATCCTCCTGCCTCAGCCTCCCAAGTGCTGGGATTACAGGCGTGACCCATCACACCTGACTCTTGTGTTACTTCTTTTTTGTAAGAATTTTTTTTTGGTTTATGTTTTGTACCTAGTTAACTAGTTTGAAGACAATGATACACAGTATAATAACTTGTTATTCTCTTACTTCTGAAATTTTGTTTTGCTTTTTCATAACACAAGACGGCTTAAAGGGGTTAGGTTTGTAGCTCAGCAGCACAGCATCTGCCTGGAAAGAGGCCCTGAGTTCGATTTCTGGTACAAAAAGTGCTTAATAAAATACACATCAAATGAACACCTTTTTTAAAAAAACAAATGCTGGGCCAGGGATTTAGCTTAGTGGCTCAAGCACTTGCCTGGTAAGCCTGAGGTTGTGAGTTTGATCCCTGGTACCAGGGTTCAGTCCACAGCACGAAGGGAGAGGGGGAGGGGGAGAGAGACAGAGACAGAGAGACAGAGAGAAAAAGCCAGCACTCTTGTACATCTGTAATTCAGAAGGATTACAAGTTTTAGGTCAGCCTGGACTACATAGTGAAACCTTCTTAGAAAACTAAAATAAACAAAATGCTGTTTCAATTTATTTTGTTCAGTCCATGCTACTGGCCAGAACAGTATCTGGCATCCCAATAAAACTAGTATCCTCCACAATAAGAGAGAGAGAGAGAGAGAGAGAGAGAGAGAGAGAGAGAGAGAGAGAGAGAGAGAATGAATGAGAATACAGACTTCTTGTCAGACACGGATATAAATATCTGCTGTCTGGTGACTAACAGTAGTGTGAGCTTGTAGATCATCTAAACCACTTACAGTAAGAAAACTGGCACAGAGAGGCCAGTGATGCACTCAGGATTATACAACTTTGGCAGAGAGAGCAGCAACTACTAGTCCTCCTAGATTTCATCTCTCCATGATACTGGCTTTTCAAAAGAGAAAAAAATTTTTATTCAGACGACTGAGTTGAGGAAGTAGGAACAGAAATTGACAGAAACAGGGAAACAAACTTATGAGAAGCAATCATGGCCAACCAGAGGACTAATGATCAGGATTTTGGCTTCTAGACTCCATTTTCTAAATGTTTCATGCTAAACACTGACAGCATTAGTTAGGACAACAGACTTTGGCCCCAATCTGTAATCTGAGGGATAAGTTGTGAAATTCCACAGAAAGTACAAAGTACAAAGTATAGTCCTATGATCATTAATTCAGTCACTTAGGAGGACAAATGTGTTTTAGAATTCAGAATCAGCCCAATTTTGAAAAATATACATAAAAGTTTTAATTCATTTAAGTGCACACCTACAATTCTAGCTACCAAGAAGGCTAAGGCAGGCAGATCACAAGTCTGAGGCCAGTCTGGGCAATCTACTTAGAGAGTCTATTACAAGATAAAACTTAAGGGGCTGAGGATTTAGCTCAGTGGCACAAGCATATGCCTAGCAAAAGTATGGTCATGAGTTTAAACCCTGATACAAAAAAAAAAAAAAAAACCCAAAACAAAAAACAACCAAACTTAAAAAGATCTTGGGGGGTAGCTCAGTGGTAGTGAACTTGCCCAATAGGGTTAGGGTTAGAAGAAAATTTCTGTAGCAAGGAATAAAAATCCACAGTGAAATAAAAACTGAAAATAGTCATGCACCAATCAATTCAAGTCTGTTTTCTTGAAGAAAACTTTCCATTTTCAGAGATTATGGCTTATATCTCGATGTCCCCTCAAAGCCTCATGAGCTCTCAAGTGGGGCTCTGGGGAGGCAAATGTCATTAGAGCTACTTGTGATGTTAAACGGGTTGGAGGTGATGGTCACTGAGGGTATGGCAGGAAGAGTCACCTCCCTCCTTCCTTGATCTCTCTCCCCTCCACCAAAAAATGAGCTCTCTCTCCTCTGAGGTGCTGAAGTCAGGGGCATTAGCTGTAGGACTGTCAGACAACAGTGACCTAACATCAAGTACTGTAGGGTCACTGCACTTTGCTTTCAGACAAGGTCTGGCTCCGCAGCCCAGGTGTCCTGGGCTCAAGAGCTTTTCCTGCCTCAGTGCCTGGAGTAGCAGGGCATACATAGGAGTATATCATCACTCCTGGCTTGACTGACTGTGTCTGTCTATCTGCAAGGCAGAGAACCCAGGGCCTTCCTCATACTCAGAAAGTACTATGTCACTGAGCTATGTGTCAGGCTCATTACTGCTCTTTAAAAGAAAACCAAATGACTGAAGAATTTAAGATTTCCTATGTCTCTGCAAGGTCATTGTTATCATCCTGGTATTGGCCCTTCTCCTTAAGCTCAGACACATCCTACTGCATATATTGTAAAATTGTAAGGTCAAATTTACCTATCATCAAGGTCATCCTCTTCATTTTCATCACAAAGAGGAGTTAAAAGCCATGGGCTAAGTAACTGGTTGTTCGGTAAAGGCTGTCCACTTGTACAGGGTGCTGAGTCAGTATATGAGCCAAAGCCTAGACAGACACACACTATTTGCTAAAACAAACACTATCTTAGCCCATGTGAGGAGGACTCTACATGTCTCCCCCATACACTTTTCTGCCAAACACCTGGCAAAAAAAGCAGACACAGTCCTGTAGACTCTGCTCTCTTTACTACTACTTTTAAATGCTTAGGAATGTATAGTATCAGAAAGCGTTGAATCTCTGTGACATCAGCAGAAATAAGGTGGCAGTTACTTCATGTCATACCATTTGGCATGTAAGTCTGACAATAAAGTGTTATGTCAGCCAGGTCCTGTGGCACACGCCTGTAACACCAGTACCCTGGGAAGCTGAAGCAGAAAGATCACAAGTGGAACCCCACCTGGGCAACTTGATGAGACTCAGCCTCAAAATTAAAAAAGGCCCAGCTGGCAGGTGTGGTGGCACACTCCTGTAATCCCAGCACCTTGGAGGCTGAGCGAGGAGGATCATTGCCAGTCTAACGCCTGCCTTGACTACATAATGAGACGCCCCCATCACCTCCAATCCGTTTAGCATCACAAGTAGCTCTAATGAGACACATACACAAATGGTGAGGATGGGAACATGCTGAGTTCAATTCCCAGATCTGCAAGATAAAAAACGATGTTGACAGAATAATAACCAGAGAACTGAACAGCCCTGCTAATCTTTTTCTAAAATGTGATAAAAATGGTAGCTTCTTCAATATTCAACATGGATCTAGGAAAAAGCCAGGCACTGTGGCACACATTTGTAAACCTAGCACTTAGGAGGCTGAGACAGGCAGATTCCAAGTTTGAGGCCTGAGATACATAGTGAGCCCCTATCTCAAAAGGTACCAAATAAAAAAATAAAACTAATTAAAAAAAATAGCTCTCAGTAGTACTGTATGGGTATTTGTGTATACTGCATTTTCATTTTTAGGAAATGAAGTGTGGAACCTTCCCCAAGAATACTGTGACTAGGATAATCTATAATATAATTTATAATCTCCTTGGCTGGGCATGGTTGTGCATGCCTATGATTCCAGCACTCAGGAGGCTGAGGCAGGATGATCAAAGGGAGTTCAAGGCAGCCTGGACCATGTAGTTTCGAGGTATCAAAAAGCAAAGCAAACCAGACATGGTGCCACATACCTATAAATCCTAGCACTCAGGGGGCTGAGGTAGGAGGATCACTGCCAGTTCAAAACCAGCCTGGGCTACACAAAGAGTTCAAGGCCAACCTGGACTACACAGTAATACCTTGTTTCAAACAAAACAAAATTTACATACAAAAAATCTTACACAGATGTATATATATGTGTATATATATACATATATAATCTATATATCATGTATCAAGAAATTAAATAAAACAGATATAAAATTAGCAAAATAAAACTTGACAATTTAAAGTACTATAATCTACCAATCTTCAATCTGGAAGTTAAATCTTGCATATACATCTAGTACAGTCATTAAGTAAAATTATTATGTCACCTATTGTCTTTGATATTACTTACAGAAAAATCTCTAGCTTTAGCATGTTTTTCTGTCTATTTTTACAGTATTTTGCCATGGTATTTATTTGTTTATTTATTAAGACAGGGTCTCACTGTGTAAGTCAGGTTGGCCTTGGACTCACTCTGTAGCCCAGACTGGCCTCCACTTTGTGAAGATCCTACTGCCTAAGCTGTGTGCTCGGATAACAGGCATTCACCATCACACTGGGCTGCTGATCTTGATATTTGAAGTGCTTTTTTTTTTTCTCGCAGGAAACATAACAGGTCTTTTTTATCCAATTGAATAATAAATTACCTTTTAAATGTGATCTTTGGGTCACTTACATTTTTATGTCTGTAGACAGAACTGGGCTTAAATTTATCATCTTTGCTTGTTAGCAAATATAGACACAAAAGAGGGTTGCTTCATACTGATAAAAGAGATAAGATCACCAGGTAACAATGCCAAATGTACAATAATTTTGCTTCAAAATATACTAACCAAACACTGATAAGATTGCAAAGAAAAGATACAAAACCATAGATATAGTCAGAAATTTCAAAACTTAGTAATTAATACAGTGACAGGACAGAAAATCAAGAAGGACATAAAAGATTTGAGTGTCTATTCAATTTGATTAAGAGATATTTATGGAATACTATGTTTTCCAGCAGACACATACTCATCAGCAGATACATGTGGAGTCCTTAATCAAACAATACGGGCTGGGGATTTAGCTCAGCGACATAAGTGCCTGCCTTGCAAGCGCGTGGTCATGAGTTTGATCCCTGGTACTGGTGAAAAAAAAAAAAAGAGAATCAAATGACACACTGCTGGTTAACCAATGGCAAAAGAAGTAATAAGATTAGAAAGTATTTTGAATTGAATAAAAATAAAAATACAACAGTAAAATTTGTGGGATATGCCTAAAGAAGTATATTCAGGGGATTCTCACAACCTTCAAGGTTTATATTATATTGGGTGTGGTGGTGCAGGCCTGTAACCCCAGCACTTGGGAAACCAACACACAAGGATCACCATAAGTTCAAGGCCAGTTTGAAATGCATAGCAAGACTCCGTCTCATAAAACAAGCAAAAGAAGAGAGTTTAATCCAAGGTTAAAAAAAAAAAAAAAAAAAAAGAGCTGGGCATGGTAGCTGCTCATGCCTATAAACCCAGCAATCTAGAAGTCTGAGGCAAGAGGATCGCTGAATTGAGGACCAATCTGGGAAATGCAATGATTTATATCAAGACCCTGTTTCAAAATAAAACAAATTTTTTAAATGCCTGGGGATACAGCTCAGTACAGAGGCTCTGGGCTCAGTCTCCAGTGTGGGCCCAGCATGGTGGTACATGCCTGAAATCCCAGCACTCAGGAGGCTGAGGCAGGAGGACTGCAGTTGAGTAGTGTGGGGCAAAGTGGTAAGTTCATGGCCAGTCTGGACTACAGGGTGAGATCCTATTGCAAAAAAACAGAGCCAGGGGTTTAGCTTAGCAGTATAAGCACCTGCCTGGCAAGCCCACATCATGACTTTGATCCCCGGTACCAACAAAAACAAACAAAAAACCTATAGCTCAGCAGTACAGTGTGTGCCTAGCAAGCAAAAGGTTCTGAGTTCGACTCCCAGTATCCCCGCAAAGAAGGATATCTTGATTTAGTATGATTGTCTTACACATTTACTGGCCTATTAATCTGGTTATTAATCTGTATATATAATAATTAACTTTAAGTCGGGGGTTTAGCTCAGCGTTGTAAAGCATCTGCCTGGAAAGCATGAGGTCATGAGTTTGATCCCTGATACAAAATAAATAAATAAATAAATAAATAACTTTATAAGGACCTGTAAGATAAATTAATCTGATTCAGGCAAAAATGGTGGGAGGGAACAGAGGGGAAGGGGAAAACATGTATTGCAAAGATGTACTAATAAAAAAAAAAAATTTTTTTTTTTTTTTGTCTTTTTCATTTTTATCGGTACCGGGGATCGAACTCATGACTAGCTGCTTTACAAGGCAGGCGCTTATGCCGCTGAGCTAAATCCCCAGCCCCTAATAAAATGTGTTTTAAGAACAAAAGGTGAAAGAACTTAAGTTTTTAATTTTATAGGCTATGGGTTAATTTTAGCTGTTATAGACAGTAGTAGAGCACTGAGCTAGTATGCACAAGGTCATGGGTTCTATCCCCAACAATGAAAAAAATAAATTTTAGCTTTTGTGAGTTGAACATTAATTTTTAAAACTGAAGACAACACTGAATAGGTTTTTAACACAAATGCCACCACAATGTGCACCAAAAATTCTCATATTAACCAATGGTTTACTCAAACTAAACTGCTGTTTTGTAAGCCACTTACTGAACACAGTGCTGTTAAAAATTTGTACAAGGACCAGCCATGATGGCCTAGGCCAGCTTTCAGGATGGTGACCCAGGAGGATGGATCTGAGTTTGAGGTCAACCTTAGCTACATATTTGAGTTCAAGGCCAGACTCAACTACCTAGGAGACCCTTTACCGAAAAATAAAAAACACACACAACAAAACAAACCCCAAAAATAGTTACAAGGGCTTGGGAGTGTAGTTCAGTGGTGAAGTACACCATAATCCCAGCAGGACTTAGAATGCTGAGGCAAGAGAAATTTGAGGTTAAGGCCAGCCTGATCTACATATGGAGCGTATCTCAAAAAACAAAAAAACTGGTTTTTTAAAGATACTTAAAAAAACAATTAGTTAATACAACAATTACATTACATACTTGTTAGAATGGCCAAAATCCAGAACACAGACAATACCAATTTGTTTTGTTTATTTGTTTGTTTTTTTGGTACTGGGGATCAAACTCATGACCTTCTACTTTTTAGGCAGGCGCTTGTGCCAGAGCTCAATGTCCAGCCCACCAATTTGTTTTTTTAACAGGGTTTTGCTATGTAGTCCAGGCTGGAACTGAACTCCTGACAATCAATCCTCCTGCCAGGATTATAGGAGCACACTACTACATTCCGAAAATTTTTTCCTTTTTTTTCCCAAATCCATTTGGGGGGGGGTGTGTGTGTGACAAGGTCTCATTATGCAGTTCAGGCTGGCTTTGGGCTCTCTTTGTAGCCCACACTGGTCTCGAACTTGCAATGATCTGATCCACCTGCCTCAGGCTCCTGGAGTACTGAGATTATAGGAGTAAGCCACCATGCCTGGCTTCCAAATCCATTTTATTCAAGAATAAAAAGAAAGAAAAAAGAAGAAGAAAAAATTACAACAAAATTTCAAAGCACATCAGTCAGGCGGCAATAATGGTACATACATTACACAGTCATCCCCAAATCATTCATTCAGAGCACAAGACATCTGCATTCAATTGTCGCATTCTGCATTTTTGACAGTCTTGTTATGTAGCCCAGGTTAACTTCAAACTCATAAATATCCCCCTCAGGCTTCCAAGTCCTGGAGGGACTGGTATTGGTGGGACTGAAACACAGTACAGCTACTCTAGAAGTGTGATGTATTATTACAAAGCTGAACACACCCTTAAAATTATGACCCAGTAATTCTGGCTCTTGTATTTACAAAAACCTGAAGCAATCAACATGTCCAAAAGTCAATGAACTGATGAGCTCTAGCACATCCAGAAAGCATTACTCAGGACTAGAGAGAAATGGGTTCTCAAACTATGAGAAGACATGTAGGAGTTCAATCTCCAGCATGAGAAAGAAAGAAAAGGAAGAAAGAAAGAGAGAAAGAAAGAAAGAAAAGACACGACACAGGGAATCTTCAATGTATGTTATTTAGTGAAACAAGCTAATCTGAAAAGGCTGTATTGTGTATGATTCCAAGTACAGTATGTGACAGCCTGGAAAAACAGAAACTGTGAGACAATAAACAGATCAGTGGTTGCCAAGGTTTGTGGGTGGGAGAGTGATGAACAGGCAACAGTGAAACTATTCTATATACTATAATGGTGGATGCATGTCATTGTGCATTTATTCAGGCCCACAACATAAAGAGTGACAAACACAGCAATACAGGTACATTATCAATTTTAATGAATACATCCCTCTAAAGGAGTGTTGACATGGTAGAGGGTAGGCATGTATCAAGATGGGGTACTCAGGAATTCTGCACTGTCTTCTTTCTTTCTTTCTTTCTTTCTTTCTTTCTTTCTTTTTTGAGATAGGGTCTTGCTATAGTTCAGGCTGCCCCTTAACTCACTATGTAGCCCAGACTGGCTTCAAACTCACAACAATCTCATGTGCCGCCATGTCCAACTGTCCTTTCAATTTTCAGTGAACCTAAAAACTCTAAAAAAAAAAAAAAAATCTTTAAAAATTAAATAGAGGGGGCTGGGGATATATCTCAGTGGCACAGTGCCTGCCTGGCAAGCTCAAGGTTGTAAGTTTGATCCCCAGTACCAATTAATAAATAAATGGAAAAAACTCAATTAAAAGATTAAATGTGGCAGTGTACACTTGTAATCCCAGAACTCAGGAAGCTGAAGCTGCAGAGTCATAAATTCTAGGCCAGCCTTTATTACATAGTAAAATCTCAAAGCCTAACAAAACAAAAAAAACAGAGAAAGAAAAGGAAATTAATATATTTTCTATGGTTCTACTTATATAAAATGCAAACTCCTTTATATTAACAGATAGCAAATCAGTGGTTGCCTGAGGATAGAGAAGAAAAGACTACAAAGTGGCACAGCAGATCTTGTGGGTAACCGGTATGGGTTTTTTAAAATTATTTTGTTTTCATTTTTTTAACGTTCTATATCTTGATTATGCCAGGTGCACACAACTGCAAGAACTTAATAAACCAAGAGGGATACAGCTCAGTACAAAGACCCTGAGTTCAAACCACTGCTACAAAAATCAATCAATCTCAAACAACACAAACATTTGATGTGACATGTAACTAGGCAAACTAGTTTTTTGGTTTTTTTGAAATAGGGTCTCACTATTTAGTCCAGGCTGGCCTTGAACTTATGTAGCTGAGGGTAGCCTCAAACTCATGGTGAACCTCCTGTCTCAGCCTCCCAAGTGATGAGATTACAGGTGTTTGCCACCATGACTGGCTAGAAATAACTAGAAGTAACATAAATTACAATTTTTAAGGAATAAAACCAAATTTCTAATTTTCCTTGTTTGATCAGTTTTTTTTTTTTTCTTTTTGATACTGGGAATTGAACTCTGGACCTTGCACTTAACAGGCAGGCACTTGTGTCGCTGAGCTATCTCCCCAGCCCAGGACTGTAGATCAGTATCTACAGTCACATGAATTCTTTTTCTCAGATTATTACATACATGTAAAATCTGTTATAACTCCTTCCCTCTACCCTCATGCCATTCAATCCCTCTCACTGGTTCCTAATAATCTCTAGAGAAAAGCAGGGAGGGATGCCACATAAACTCCCACTAAGCCTGAATGTTGTGATACAATGAATTCTGCACAATTATTCCGTTTTAGGGAAACATAAAGGCAAGAGCGCATCCTCATTCTTTCACCAGGTCTCTCTTCCCTTTCTCTGTAACATCGTTATAGTATTTATTATACTGTTCTGTAATACTGTAATTAATATTCTTTGTTTCTGTTTTAGTCTGATAAATTCTGTGGGCAGGAAGTGTGCCTTGAACACCTCTGAAGCAGGAGATCCTACCACATAGCAGATCTGCAAGTGTTGTGTCCACTTTCTTCCTTTCTTTTCACCTCAAATTGTCGAAATGGTAAGCAACCCACAAAAATGAGGCTCTTCAGAAGGTGGGTGTGTGGCTCGGCGGTAGTGCACATGCTTACTACATGTGTGTGTGAGGTCTTAGGTTCAATCCTCTGCATGAATAAATTTAAGTCTTTCAAGACCCAGTTTAAATGCAAGTTCCTCCTTGAAGCTGTTCTAAATGCCCTCATTAGAATCTTATAATGTTGCAGATATGTCCTAAGAGAAAATGATAGAGCCAGCTAAGGCCTAAGGACTGTTAACAGGAAGCTATATACCTACTTCCCCTAAATGGTAATCATAAACAGTACAAAATATAAGCCCAAGAAAAAAATTTTAATTTGACATCAGGATACCTCTTGACAGCAAAAAAAAAAAAAAAAAAAAAAAAATCAGCGGCAAGTAAAACTAGACTCCACAGACACATTTAGTGAAGACAAAAAGGCACAACCGTTTATAATGACTAAATCATAGCACAATTCTCAGTATTTTTTGGCATAAGATCTAGAAAAGAGTAAGGTTAAAAGACAAAATCAGAACTGTGCCACCTACATCGAGCAGTAATAACCTCCGACTAGAAGGCTAAGAGGACTCAAGAAAACTTTCGACTGACTCAGAGTGGTCCTTGAAGAAGTCGGTTTAGCCGGAGGGCCCCAGCTGGACCAGAGGGGCTGCCACAGAATGAAAGGAGCAGCCCGGCTGCTGTGAGGCCTACAGCCCCGTCTCCGGCCCCAGCAGCCAGAGGGGAGGTCAGGCGCTAGCCCTCCTCCCGGGACCCCACACCGGCCGTTCAGGTGGAGAAACGGCGTTTGCCGCCTCCCAAGGTGCACAGAACGAGCAGCCCCAACGCCCACTCAGCGAGGGTCCCACGGTTTCCGTGCGCTCCGCTGCCGCCCTGGGAGGAAGGGGAAGCGAAGACCTTCGCGCTCCAGCCAGGCAGGCCCCGAACCGGCTCGGGGCTAGGCACGGCGGGCTGGACCGCGCGGCCACAGGCTACAAACTCCGAAGACAAGACAACGGTTCGGGCGTCACACCTGAGGCCCTCACGACGGGTCCACAAGTTCGCCGGGTCCCGCCGCGCTGGCCTCAAAGGAACACTGAGAACCCGGGGACTCGGAAACCGCCAACCTCACCTGCCGCCTGTTCATCCGCCTCACATCGTCCAAAAAGTCTAGAGAGATCATGGTGGGGCCGGCAAGCGGGACGCGGGAAGGAGAAAGGGCGCGATGCCGCAGCTTAGCGGAACGGGAGGCGGAAGGACCCGGTTCTCGGCGGATGAGAGCCCGCGGACAGCACTTCCGCTTCCGGAAGGGCGAGGCAACTGTCCCGCCTCTGCGACTCGCAGAGCGCGACCCTTCGGGTCTTGCAGTGGGCTGGCCCCGTGTGATAAGTCTTCAGGCTCTGGATGTCGCCTTCAGAGGCCACAGGGAGCCAGCGACCGGCGCTCAGCGGAGCCGGTCCTCCCTCCCTGAGGCTGCGACCTGGGTTGACGGCCTCCGGAAGGCGGGCCTCACGCACACCTCGCCAATCACGCTCGGCTCCCGGGTCCGGGCGAGCCCAGGGGCGTGAGAGCGTACGGCGGAGTCGGGTGTGGTCTGGACGTGTCGCCTGGCGGTTCGTTCTCTAAATCCCGGGCTACGCTAAACTGGCGGTGGAACTGGTTTCCTTGCGCGCTTTGCGCACAGGTTGGATGGCAGGGGAGACTTCGGAGCGCTGTGTGAACCTCCGTGCAGTTTGCAGGCCGGTTGAAGAGAAGAATGTCCGGTACGATTCCTGTAGTGATTCCTGTGATCAGAAAGTCCTTCCCACCCTCGCCCCCCACATACTGGAGATTTAACTCAGGATCTTCACACTAAACTGCATGCCATTTTTATTTTTATTTACTTTTTACTTTTTTGCATATCATTTTTTAAAAACATTTTGTCGGAAATAGAATCTCACAAAGTTGCTCCAGTTGGCCTCGAACTTTGACAGCTTCCTGCCTGAGCCTCCTGAGGTACAGGGATTACAGGCATTTGTCACTACGCTTGGCCGTTTTCTCCCCAATCTTGATCTTTGCTGCCAGACCTGGTGGCTCAGGCCTGTAATCCTACCACTTTGAGGCAAGAGGATCGCAAGTTTTGAGCATAGCCTGGTGATTTATTGAGATACTGTTTCAGTTTTTAATTTAATTATTTTTTGAAACAAGTCCGTAGTTCAAGGAGGCTAGCCTGAATTACATAGTGAGACCCTGTTTCAAAAAAAAAAAGTTTGAGATTGTAATTTCCTATGCAGTCCCTGAGTTCAATCAGTACCCTAAAAAAGTGCTACATATGTTGCTCAGCAACCAGAGAGTTCAACCCTGGTAATAGACAGGTAAACATACATAAAAAAAATTACAATGACCCTGATTTGGCACAGGCCTGTAATCCCAGCACTCAGGAGATTGAGGCAGAATCTACACAATCTTGAGACCAGTTTGAACTACATAGTGAGACCCGGTCTAAAGAACAGATGAAACAGCTGGGTATTGTATGACACACCTGTAAGCCCAGCACTATCCCTGAGAGTTCAAGGCCAGTTTGGGCTACATAGTTCAAGATCAGCCTGAACTACATACTGAGACCTTGTCTCAAAAAGAAACAAAAAACAACATAAAACCAAAACCCACATGTATGAGCTTGAAAGAGTATATTTAGTGAAAGAAGCCAGTCACAAAATACCAAGTATTGTGAGATTCCATTTATGTAAAGTGTCCAGTACAGCCAATCCCAGATCGTGGAAGCAGGCACTCTTTGGGGGTGGGAAGAGCTGGGGGAAAGGAATGGCTGCAGGTGGCCCTAGGGTTTCTTTTGGAGGATGATAGTTGGGACAACTTGGTAAATATGCTAAAAACTATTGAGTTTAATAAACTGGTGAATTGGATGGCATGTGAGTTTTATCACAATAAAGCTGTTTGATAAAGAAAAAGTTGATACATTGTTCACTATTAAATTCACAGCCTGGTGCATATCAGATATCCAGTAAATATGTGTTGAATTTAATTAAAATCATGTGAGTGTTATGGTTTCCACCTAGATATGTCCTTAGAGCCTCATGCTGAGGCAGGGCCTTTGGAAGTGATTGGATGTCAGGCTGCTACAGTTAAGAGTAGTTGGGAAGGGGGACCTGGGTGGAAAAAGTGAGTCACTGGGGTGTGACCCAGAAAGATATCTCTCTTCTCTCGCCTCCTGCTCTCCACGACCTGAGCAGCTTCCCTGCACTAAGCCCTTCTCCTATGGAGCTGTACAACTGGTAGCACATGTTTGTAGTCTCAGCACTTGGGAGGCTGAGGCAGGAAGATCATTGTGAGTTAAAGGCCAGCCTGGGCTACACAGCAAGATCCTATCTCAATAATTAATTAATTTTTAAAAATCAAAATTTAAAAAATAAGCCAAAATAAACCTGTCCTCCTTTGTGTTGGGGGGGGGGAGTATTGTCCCAGAGTAATCACCGCAAATGTTGTTCTTAAATTTTCTCTACTTAAAGAGCTGAAAAACAAATTCTTACAGGGATTTGGGTTAAAGAAGGGAAAGAAAGGAAAAAGGAAGAAAAGGAAAAAAGAGAGAAGGATGCATCTGAATGTTTTCTGGTCGCTTTAGCAATAAGGAAAAGCAGCACCCTTCTGTTGAAAGCCATCCACAGACAGCCCTTCTGACATTATCCCTTAGAAGGGCAGGTTCAAGCTGGAGGGCCTAGGAAAGCCCTCCACTCAGAGCTGCTCCCTGAGCAGCAGTGGGTAGCCAGAAGGGCAGGAGCAGCTTCCTGTGTTTCTGTCAGAGCAACTCTGGTGGCTCTTATGTCCCTGGGGCCCAGTGCTGGCCCGAGTGAGACCTTCTACCAAGGGCTGGTTTATCCATGCCTACAGCCCCAGGAGCCTAGCATGTGTCCCACAGCCAACTGTCCTGAAGCCCTGTGCACTTTGCTATCAGGCTTTGCCTTCTGCATCGTCCACAAACCTTGGGATCAGGTCTTCCAAAGGTTGCCCTCTTGTAGGGCCCCACTTACTCCCACTCTAATGGGAGCCTCCCTGAGCAGTCCCTGGGGGAGTTCAGGGCTGCAAGGCTGTCACTGTCACTGCCAGTGCCCTGTGCATGGGACTCTGGGGCCAGTGGGCTAGGGGCCTCCAAGCCTGGAAGATCCCCTAACTGCCCCTTTGCAGCCCACCTCTGCCCAGGGCATCTCAGGATGGGAAGGGAATCTCCCTTGCATAGCCTGCCGAGAGTTGAATGATCAGCCCCAAGAGCCCAGCCAACCTATGGTCACTCAGGGACCCAAAAGGCTGTGGAGACCCAGAGGAAGGTCCAAAGGTGAGGCTAAGCCAATGAAAGGAGACCGGAAGCACCACTATCCTCAGAGGTCCCAGTACCCAAGAGAAGGAGGCAGAGCCCATGCCAACCCTCTGCCTTCAAATGGTGGAGAGTAGAAACCAAGTGGTCAACACCTTCATGCCCAGGCCCAGGAGAAGGGGCAGCAGATGTATACCTGCCCTTCAGTCCGGCAGGAGCCTTCACTGTCTGCTGCCTGACCCGTGCTAGCCCAGGACAGGGTTTCCTCAGAGCATCTGCTGCCCTGCTGGGAGCAGAACCCTATTGCCATCCTCTTGGGGCCTCAGGCCCTGCTGCCCTTCCCTGGAGCTGCCCCAGGCCTGTCACACACCCACCTCCACACCACAGCTTCATACTGTGGGGAACCCACCCTGAAGAGACTCGGCTCACTGCCACCGCCTGCACTGGTCCCTGCCAGCCCATCCTTGCCTGCTCTGTGGGCAGACTCAGCTGGAAGACTGGCTTATTCCCTCTGGGCCCCAGCGCACTAGCTACTGCAATGTCCTTCATTTACAGAGTAAAGATATTCTTTATCAGGAGAATAAAAAGAGTTTGGGTTAAAAAAAATGAAGTCTTGATTTCTCCAAATTAGGAAAGGCTATGGAAAAAAGCACATATAAACTTGTGACTGCAGGGACCTTGTCCTAGCTCCCACCCTAGTGCCTGACATGTTGCACAGGCTCCATAAATAATGTGCTAAATGTTGAAGCCAGGCATGGTGGTGCACACTTGTCTTATCAACACTTGGGAGGATAAGATGGAAGGATCCAAAGTTCAAGGCCAGCCTGGGCTACATAGTGAGTTCAAGGCCAGTGTGAATTACTATATAGCAAGACCCTTTCTCAAGAAACAAAGAGCAAAAGAGTTGAATATGTGTCCTTTCTTACCTTTTGCATCAGTGAGACAAAATTCTCAACACCCAGTGTTAAGGAGGAAGGGTTTACTGTAGCCTACTGTTTGTAAAAGTTTCAGTCCAGGGCCGGGGATTTATCTCAGCAGCATAAGCACCTGCCTGTGAGTGCAAGGTTGTGAGTTCAATCATGATCGGCTGTTTCCAAAGCACAGTGGCACCTCGCAGAGGGGCTTCGTGGAGGAGAAACAGCTCATGGTAGAGTATGGCAGGCAGAAGGCAGCAAGCAGCAGCCTGCCTTGCCGCTTCCTCTTTATATTCTATCAGACTGCAAACCTATTGATTTGGTACAATCCACACCCAAGTGGGGTTTCCATTATCCACACCCTTAAATTTAGCATCACACCCTGAATCCACATCCCACACACCTTAACCCACCCACCTGCGAAAACTCTGTATTTCCAACCACATGAGGCTTTGGGAGATCCCTAGATACAAACTGTAATGTGTTCTAATCTAAATTCTGACTAGGAGAGTCCTGTGGGTCATCAGGTGTGGAAAAAGTCAGTTTAGCTGGGGAATTTTATGGAAAATGAAAAGGAGGCAGAAATTGTTTGAAATATGAGTTAAATTCATTTGACACATGAGAAAAGTTGGTTAATAAAAATGAATAAAGGGCCAAATGTGGTGGTGCACACCTGTCATCCCAGAATTTGAGGCAGGATGATGACCATGATTTCAAAACCAGCCTCGGCTACATAAGTAAACTCAGGGTCAACCTAAACTGCACGGTGGGATCTTGCCTCAAAGGAAAAAAAGAAAAAAGAAAAAAATTCCAGCAATTGGGAGGCTGAAGCAAGAGGATCACCTTGAGCTTGAGGCCAGCCTGGACTACACAGAGAGTTCAAGGATAGCTTGAATTACAAAGTGAGATACTATCTCAAAAAACAAAATGGAGAAAAAATAGCTGGAAAAAATATTTGAGTAAATGATGATTCGGCTTGATTTTCCAGCTTCACACATACCTTACTCAATCCCTAATCTGCAGGCAGGTCCTCTCTGGCTATTCAGAAGACCTGAGAAACTTTAAAATGTCACTCTTTGGATACACACACATCCCACTCATGGCCACACCCAGATACTGAAGACACTTGACCTTTTGTGTTCTCATGATCCACTTTAGGAGGGTTACTTCTGTTTTGTCTTTTTTTTTTTTTTTTTGTCTTTTTCCTTTTTATCGGTACCGGGGATCGAACTCACGACCGCCTGCTTGCAAGGCAGGTGCTTATGCCGCTGAGCTAAATCCCCAGCCCCCTTCTGTTTTGTCTTTGAAAGCTTACAAATAGTACATGGCTACACTCTCATTGTAAAAGATTAAAACAAGACTAAGTGTGCTGGTGTGCACCTATAGTTCCAGCTTCCCAGGAGGCTGAGGCAGGAGGAGTTTGAGTTCCAGGCTATGTATTGAGTTCAAAATCTTTCCTAACTACATAACATGATGAATAGATCTACAATGGAATATTATTTAGCCTTCAAAAGGAAGGAAATTCTGATACATGCCAATATAGGTGACACTCAAGGAGATTTTGTGTGTGAAATCAGCCAGACACAAGAAGACAAATGGTATGCTTCACTAGGATGGGTTATCTAAAGTAGTCAAATTCAAAGAAAGTACATGGTGGTAGTCAGAGGGTGAGGCAGAGAGGATTTGTTTAATGGCCATGGAGGAATGAAAAATTTCCTGAGATTGGCTGTACAACAATGTAAATACATTTAGGGGCTGGCGCCTGCCTGGCAAGCACAAGATCGTGAGTTTGATCCCCGTACCAAAAAAAAAAAAAAAAAGAACCACAATGTAAATACATTTAACAATACAGAGATGAGTACTTTGTAAACATAGAGAGCAGAATGTGAATATTCTGCTAGGTGTGGTGGCACAAACCTGTAATCCTAGCACTCGGGAGGCTGAGGCAGAAGGATTTGCCTTGAGTCAGAGGACATCTTCAAAAAAATAAAAGAATGTCAGTGTTTTCTTTAATCTCCAGCTCTTTTCCCTCTCTATACTAATCACTGTTGTTAAGGTTTACATGTATTTTTAAAATATAAATGGCACCACATGGAAATTTTTCCTGCCTTAGCCTCACATGTAGCTGGGATTGCAGGCATGTGCCATTTCCCGCATAGTATTGTTTTTGGGTTTTTTTTTTTTTGTCTTTTTCATTTTTATCAGTACCGGGGATCGAACTCATGACCACCTGCTTGCAAGGCAGGTGCTTATACCGCTGAGCTAAATCCTCAGCCCCTTGTTTTTGTTTTTTGGTACCAGGGATTGAACTCAGGATCTTGTGCTTACCAGGCAAGTGCTTGAGCCACTGAGCTAAATCCTTGGCCCCACACATAGTATTTTTAAACTCATAAAAAGAAAAAGTCATGGTAGTGCACACCTGTAATCCCAGCACTTGAAAGCCTGAGGCATGAGGATCACTGTGAGTCTGAGACCCTGGGCTACATAGTGAGCTCAAGGCCAGCTTGAACTACATAGGGACACCCTACCTCAAAAAATCTATATAAATTAATTAAATTGTACCATCATGGTTGAAATAGTGACATGTCATATTCTTGCCAAGAGGCAAACCAGTGACAGTATTTAATGGTAAATATGTTATATAAGAAAGCTAAAAATATTTTGGCAAACTTCCTTTATTTTGGCTGGTTGTGGTGGTGCACAACTGTAATCCCAGCACTCGGGAGGCTGAGGCAGGAGGATTATTGGGAGTTCAATGTCAGCCTGGGTTATGAAGTGAGCTCAAGGCCAGCCTAAACTACATAGCAAGACCTTTCTCAAAAGACAAAAAAAATCTTTTACCAAAAGAGACTGGTGAGAGAGAGAGAGAGAGAGAGAGAGAGAGAGAGAGAGAGAGAAGAGAGAGAGAGAGAGAGAGAGAGAGAGAGAGAGAGAGAGTGTTGTGGTGATGGGTTCTTACTATTTACTCCAGACTGGCCTTGAATTCACTATGTAGCCTAGGCTGGCCTGGAACTCCCCCTGCCTCAGCCTCCCTAGTGCTGGGATTATAAGTGTGTACCATTATGCCTGGCTCAAAAGATACTATTGCAAATTTTAAAAATGATTCTTTCAGACACCGCACAGGCATGCAGAGCAAACAAACATGTGGTCTGTGGTTGTTCAGAGCTGCTGGAAAGAGTCCTCCATCTGCTGCCAGGGATAAAAACTAAGCCCTCTAACTTCACCTGCCCTTCTTGCACTTAAAAATCACACATTTTGGGGTCACATGGCTGCATAGCACATGATCAGTTTTTCGCTGGTTGTTGTAGACTGATGTGTGAGCTGTGATAACAGTGTCTTGGTTTCTGCCCAGGGACCCACAGACCACCACTGCTGAAAACACTTGGGCCCACGGGAATCTGACGGGTGACTAAACTGGGGGGCTTGCTTCCTGTTGTCTATTTCCCTGCAGCTGTCTCCACCCTTGGATCGGATTCTCCTCAGTTCTACATGTACACATGTTGATCCTTTAAGAAATACTTTGCCGGGTGTGGTGGTGTACAACTGGGACATTCCAGCATTAGGGGAGGCTGAGGCAGGAGGATTATTGTGAGTTCAAACCCAGCCTAGACTACAAAGAGAGACTGTGTCTCAAATAAAAGAAAAAAAAAAGGCAAAAGAAATGTTTTGTCCAAGACTAAATTGCAGGGTGAACCTGGCCAACTGCCTGCTGGAACTGGTCTGTGTTTTCTTGCTTTCTCTGCTTGCTGCCCCTACCCTGTACTTCTTAGAAGCTACAATAGCCCAAGTCCCAGAAACCCTTGTGCCCTGTCACAGGGCCCAGCCCCATAAAGCTGGACTGTTTATGCAGAACTACGGCGCCAGCTACAGCAAAATCCAAGAGCCTCCAGGACAAGTTGACCGTGACCACGCAGTGACCCAAGTCCAGCAAAGAAGAGACAAATTTTGAAACTGTGCCCATGGCCATCGGGAGTTACAGACTTCAGCCCATCACAGCAGTTAATAAAAACCTGCTGCTCTCTGTTCTGTGATGGCTGCTCTGCGGCTCTCTGGACCGGTTCCCGGCTGCTCGAAGCTTTGCCTGTGTGAGTGCAAGCGCTTGCACTGTTTCACCCTGTATCACTTCTGCTCTCTCTAGGTTAAGAGATTCTGGAGGATAGTGTTTATCCCATCACTTCCTTATTTTCAAGGGTCTTCTGAATTGTTTGCCTGTTTCAGTATCACAAATTACTCCCAACAGTTAGCAACTTAAAACAAGGAACATTATCTCAGCTCCTGTCAGGCAGAAATTTGGTGCTAGTGTAGTTGGATGGATTTAGCTCTAGGTCTCAAGAAATTGTCCTCAGAGCTGGTAGGGGTGCAGGCCTGTAATCCAAGCTCTGTGGGAGGCTGAGGCAGGAGGATTACAACAAATTCAAGCCCAGCCTGGGCAATAGTGATTTGAGGAGACCTTGTTTCAAAAAAAAAAGTATAAAGACTCTGTTTTCAATTCTCTGTACTACTTACCCGGCATGGTGGTGCACTCCTGTAACCCCAGCATTTGGGAAGCTGAAGCAGAAGAATCATTGCGAATTCGAGATCAGCCTGGGCTACAAAGTGAGTCCAAGACCAGCCTGAACTACATAGTGAGACCCTGTCTCAAAAAAGACAAAAAAAAAATTCTCTGTACTATAAACAAACAAAAAATCAACAACCAAAAAACACAAAATAAACAAAAACCCAGGGTAATCAATTTGGCCTGATATGTCCAGAGCTTTCCCAGTCTTTGAATTGAAAAGTCTACATTCCAGGAAGCTCATCAGTGCCAAGTAACCCAAGAACACGGTTACCAAGACAGTACATGATGAAAAACAACAACATATTGTTTGTTGCTTAAATCATCTCCTAGGAGATTTGTTTGGAATACCAAGCTTTTCTGTGAAAGAGCACAGGAAAATATATACAATAATCTACAGAAACCTGATGCTAGTCAGGCAGTCAGGGGGAGCCAGCAGACCGGCACATCTGTGAGCTAGTGAGAACAGGTGTCACCTTGAAGTGGAAATGAACAAAAGGACCCTGGGCAAGAGCTGCAAGAAGAGAAACCTCGGCAGGGCGTGGTGGTGCACACCTGTGATTCCAGTACTCAGGAGGGTAAGGCAGGAGGATAGCTGCAAGTTCAAAACCAATCCGAACTACAGGAAACCCTGTCTCAAAAAAGAAAAAAGGAAGAGGTAGAAGAGGAGGAGGTAGAGGAGGAGGGGAAGGAAAAGGAGAAGTTTTAGTGAAAAAGGATAAGAACTCAGGGGTTGGGGGGAGCCAGGGATTTAGCTCAGTAGCAAAGCTCTTCCCTGGCAGGTACAAGGTCATGAGTTCGATTCCTGATACCAGAAAAGAAAAGAACTTATCAGGGTGTGGTGGTGCATGTCTAATCCTAGCACTCAGGAGGCTGAGGCAGGAGGATCCTTGCAAGTTTGAGACCAACCTCGGCTACAAAGTGAGCTCGAGGTCGGCCTGAACAGCCTTGTCTCAGAAAGACAAGGACTCTCAGATGATGATGATGAGGTATATCGAGTTACTGTGTCTCAAGCAGGGGAAAGAGATACAGATTCATTTGAAGATCTTGAAATCCCCTTAGCTAACTATTGGAAACGTACTTCATGCAATGAAATGAATCTTCCCCTTCCATCGCATTGTAACAGATGATGAGCCCCCATGATGGGCTTGCTGGAGGTAAAAGGAAAAGATAACGGGGAAATCTCCGAGAAAGCCAAACTAGAAAACTCAGCACAGGCAGAAGAGGGCTTGGACATACTTGATGGCTCAAACACTGCCACGAATGATTCCACAGAGTCCTGAGTTGATGGAAACAGTGACAAAGTCACACAAGCCTCCCAGTAACAAGAAGCCGAGGACTATTCTCAGCCATTCACTTCCAGTAGCATTATTCACAGCAGCCAAGAAGGTGTTAAACAGCTGAGAAGGAAGAAACATGATGAAGAGGAAAATGTGGAATCCAGTTTCCTCTTACTACCGTTGGACCTTATATGATTTGCCAAGGTCAACCTAAAAATGGTTGCATTGTTCATGCAAAACAGATTTTATGTCATGTTTCACATGTGCAAAGAAGCCAAAGGAAAGAAGTAAGCCCTGCCCTACATAGACAAGCAAGTCAAACGATTGTCTTCATTTAGTTCTATTAGCTGACATATCCAAAGTATATATTTTATGTTTATTTACTTATTTAGAGACAGGGTCTCACTATGCAGTGCAGTCTGGACTCGAGCTCACTTTGTAGCCCAGGTTGGTCTCACATTTGCAATGATCCTCCTGCCTCAGCCTTTCAAGTGCTGGGATTACAAGTGTGTGCCAAACCCTCACCCCAGCTCATGTATTTTAAATTTCTAACCATATAAGCCTAAAAATTTAGACAATACAGGGTTTCTGAACATATATCAAAGCAAGAAATACAAGTAGGACATTTAAATGTAACTTATTCAGTGTCTTTTGTGTAAGGAGGAAAAGTATGTGGAAAGAGTTAATACTTAAAATGTAGATACTCTGAAAGACCAATGCTTACTTTCTGACTTTTAGAAGTTCTTATTTATATTTGGTGTTATGAAAAACATATATATTGGGTGCTATATTATATAGGTAAAAATGTACCACTTTGTATAATTAATAAGAATCTTCAGTAAAATGTTGAAAATAACCAGAATTGTCAATAATAATTAAGATTATAAATGACAACATGGGGCTGGGGATTTAGCTCAGCGGCATAAGCACCTGCCTTGGAGTAGGCGGTTGTGAGTTTGATCCCTGGTACCGGAAAAAAGGGGAAAAAAAAAAAATATATATATATATATATATATATATAAATGACAACATTTATAATTAGTGTTATTCAACATTCAGCTCTAGAAATTTGGTCTCATTTTATATGCTTATGGATTACTAATGTAGTCTTAACTATCTAAAGTTTTAGGTTTAGCATATATATATAAGCTAAATATATACATATATATATATATATATGTATGTATGTATGTATATATTTGTGTGTACCTGTGTATGTGTGTGTTTGCTTTTTACTTTTTTGACACAGGGTCTCACTATGTAGTTTGGCCTTGAACTCACAGCAATGCTCCTGTCTCAGCCTGCTGAGTGCTGTGTGTGCCACCACATCTGGTTTGGGAGGTTTATAGTTTTGAGAAGACAGAGTAAGAAAGAAATAATTGAGGTGAAAAGACTGTATCAGGAGTTTGGGTGTGATGGCAAATGCTTGAAATCCCAGCACTTGGGAGGCTGAGGCAAGAGGAATGTCACTAATTCAAGGCCAGCCTGGACTACAAAGTGAAACTCTGTCTCAAAAAAAGTAAAAAATTAAAACAGGGAGAAGGGAGAAGGGGGAAGAAAGCAAGCTGGAGGCCAGCCTGGGCAATTTAGCAAGGTCCTGTTTTAAAACAAAAAAGGCATCAGGAAGGTACAAGATTAAAAGAGATTAATCTAGAGGACCGGAAAAGGCTTACTTACAGGAGGCTGAGGCAGGAGAATTGCCCTGAGTTCAAGGCCAGCCTGAAGTACATGTCTCAAGACCATGTCGCAAGTACATGTCCCAAGTACTTGTCGCAAGACCATGTCTCAAATAGAATTCTATTTACTGAGGCCCCTGTAGTGGTATGGTGAATATTCTCTTAGGAAAATGCTTTGGACATTTAGAACAGGTAACCTTAGACTAGATACAGATATAAAACCCAAGGAATTAAATTTTCCAGGTGTAGGACTCTGACATTCTATCTTCTCCACAGACTGGGGTGCCAGTCTTCCCCACACGCATCTTCTGGACCTCCCCACTCACAATGGCATGCCTAGTATTTTTCTTCATAGCCTGCTCCCTGCCTGAAGGTCAAGTTTGACTTACTTGGCTTTGATCATAGATCATATAGATCATAGATCATCTTAGATCAATCACTTAACTTTTTTGTTTGTTTTTTTGTTTTGCTTTTTAGGACAGGCCTTGAACTCGAAGTGATCCTCCTGCCTCATCCTCTTGAGTGCTGGGATTACAGGCATGTGTATATATCAAAATCCATGCTGAACAATGAGCTCTAGATTACAAAAGAAGATTTTTGTTTTGTCTGTAAATCTTTGCCCACAAATTAACACACACACAACTTACTTTTTTTTTTTTTTGTCTTTTTCCTTTTTATCGGTACTGGGGATCGAACTGAATTCACGACTGCCTGCTTGCAAGGCAGGCACTTATGCCGCTGAGCTAAATCCCCAACCCCCTCAACTTACTTTTTTTAAGGCTTTGAAATGTTTTACTTTATGTGCAAAAAGACCTAGCATTCTCTCTTTCACTGATTGGATATCCTGCAAAGCCCATGGAATGAAGGCCACTTAGTCTAACATGATGAAGCCATGTCCTTTACCTCCTGATGGAAATGTTGGTGGCACCTCTTGAGCTGGATTTTTGGATCAGATTTTGCCTGTTTGAGCAGTCACAGCAAGAGTGAGAACTCTGGCCATGTTTCCTTGGGTGGCTCCAGCAGAGCTGCTGGAGACCCTTGTTGCTCCCAGAGATCCCAGGAGGCTAATAGCTACTTACTTTTTTTTTTTTAATTTTATTTTGAAAGTGGTAAAATAAAACAGAACAAGACAGAATAAAGCCAACTAAGATTGTACAGTGAAAATGGTACAGAACTTCATAGCAGGTTACAGGGATAACAGTAATAGGTATCACAGTATATTTCGTTATCTTTATAATAGTTGTTCTTTCCATCTCGTATATCAAAATGAGATGAAATACAGAACATTATAGAACTTACCAAAACAGAATATTGGATAGAGCAGTACCATTAATCAGAATAGAGCAAAACAGTAATAAAAATATTTGCCTTCAAAGAGATGGTAGAAGGAAGTCCCCCTTATTTGCTATGGTCAACCTCCCAGGAGACGCTCAGATTTCTGGTTCCCATTTGCTAATGGGGGGGACAGGAGAAGGAGGGTAGGGGAAGTGGGATGTTTGACTCGTGCATCAGTAGGTTCACTCTTGCTTAGCAGGGAGGCTGGTTGGTTGTTTGGCTTCCTAGAGACCTAAGTTCCAACATGGCGCGGATCTCAGGAGTTGCTGCTGGCTCTCCCCCTGGATGGCTACTTACTTTTTAAAAGCTCTATTCAAGCCGGTGTGGTGGCTCACGCCTGTAATCCCAGCACTCGGGAGGCTGAGGCAGGAAGATTGTTGCGAGTTTGAGACCAGCCTGGGCTACAAAGTGAGTTCAAGGCCAGCCTGAACTGCATGGATGCTAGGGAGGCTGAGGCAGGAGGATCGGTGTGAGTTTAAAGCAGCCAGGGCTACATAGTGAGTTCAAGGTCAACTTGAACTACATAGTGAAACCTTATCTCAAAAATCAAAAACAAACAGGCAACTTTATTCAAAACATTTGAATCTCAGGGTTGTGGAGCTAGCTCAGTAGCAGGGTGGCTCATTCCAAGTTCAATACCTAAGACTAAACATACTAAGTAAAATCATAATGTCACCAACTTCTACTTGAGTTCAATGAAGGAAGCAGTGAGTGGACAGAAAAAGTCTCCCTAATCCCTCCTGGGGTCCTAGCAAGGAAACTGCATTCCTTTCCCAGGAGGATCCATTTGGGACCCAGAGGTCAGGTGTTAAGGATTCAAAGACCATAATGTTAAAACCAGCAATCTTAAAGCAGCCCTGCAGAGCACGGATGTTAGGGATGAGATTCAATCAAAGACACCTGGGGCTGGGGATTTACCTCGGCGGCACAATTACCTGCCTGGCAAGCATAAAGTCCTGAGTTCAACTTCCAGTGCCAAAAAAAAAAGTGGCGGGGGGGGCTTGGGTTTTGTTTTGGAAGTTCATAGAGGGATTCAGGCGTGGTGGTGCACCTTGTTATCCCAGTACTCTGGGAGTCTGAGGCAGGAAGTTGGCAAGTTTTGAGCCCAACCTGGGCAACTTATTTAAACTCTGTCTCAAAATTAAAAAGAGCTGGGGTAAAGCTCAGTGCAAAAACACCGGATTCAATTCTGGTACTATAAAAATATTTTAAAAGTTCTTAGAGAGATGCTGGGGATTTAGCTCAGTGGCATAAGTACCTGCCTGGCAATCGTGAATCACGAGTTCGATTCCTGGTACAAAAACAAACAAACAAACAAAAAACTTCTTAGAGAGGAGAGAGTCCTGCTGTGCATGGAGAAGTCCTGCATGGAGAAGTCCAGAGAATGAGCCCAGCCTGGCATGGCACTGAGGGCAGTCTCTGCCTCCCACCAGGTGACCCCTCTTTCCTTCGGATGGATGCCTTGTATGTTTATTTACTAATTTTTGCAATTCTCCATACTGAACTGAACCCAGCATCTTCACTCTTAAGTACATTCTTTTGCTCCTTTTTAATTTTTAATTTTGAGGCAAGTTTTCACCAAGGCACAAAATTGTCTAGGCAGGGCTCATACTTGTGATCCTTCTGCCTCAGTTTCCCAGGGTTCTGGGATTACAAACCTGCACTACCACACTTGGTTCTGATATTTCTCCCCTCTCCCATGAAGAAGCATTTGAATTTTATTTAATAGTTTAAGACTTGTTGTTTTTGTTTTGTTTTGTTTCATGTTTTGAGATTGGGTCTTGTTATGTAGCTCAGACTGGATTTGAACTCACTATGTAGCCTAGCTTGGCCTTAAACTCACAGCAATCCTCCTTGCGTCAGTCTCTCAAATTCTGGGATTACAGGCATGTGTCATTTTGCACAGCCTTTTTTTGGTCTTTTGGAGACAAGGTCTCACTGTGAGTTCAGGCTTGTCTTGGGCTCACTTTGTAGCACGGGCTGGTCTCAAACTTGCAACAGTCCTCCTACCTCAGCCTCCCAGGTGCTGGGATTGCAGGAGTGTGCCACCATGTCCGGCCTCCTTATTTTGTTTTTTAAGAAACAAAATGTTTAGCTCATGCTGGCCTCAAACTCGCCATGTAGCCCAGGATGGCCTTGATCTCAACTGCATCCCTCCTGCCTCAGCCTCTTAAGTGCTATGGTTACAGATATGTGGTGCCATGCCCAGTTTAATATTTTAAAAATGCAGATACACACAAACTGTCCTTAGAGCTGAGTGATAGACTTGCTATTAACACACACTTCTTATCCTAGAATGACTTTTCTTTTTTTTTTTTTTTTTTGGTCTCGTTCCTTTTTGTCGGTACCAGGGATCAAACCCATGACTGCCTGCTTGTAAGGCAGGCGCTTATGCCACTGAGCTAAATCCCCAGCCCCAGAATGACTTTTCTTTTAAAAAAAAAAAAAGGTCACTCCTAGGCTTTTGCTGCAGGCAGGCTCCAGGGAATCTGATATCCCTCCTGATTGCTTTGAGGGATCCCATGGGAATCTGGGGGGCCTCATGTAAATCTGGATATAAATATAATGTTTTCTTAGGGCTCTCACACAATAATATGATCTTCAGCCATCGTTCCTATTTGCGTTAGGAAATAACAAATACTTACCTAGAGGCTACCACCAGCCTGTCTTCAGAGTACTCAAGCTACAGCTGTGGGATTCTGCTGGGGCCTGAACTCTGGTTTCCTAGCCAACTCTTTACAATTCCAGTGCTCCCTATGCGGTGCCCCAGGACATGGAGTTGGGGTTGAGGGAGCCAACGTCAGAGCCAGCTGCTCCGACTCTCATGGCTCTGTGTCCCTGTGCCTATGCCCTCCTCTTTATGCAGGGATTCAGTGTTTGGATTTTTTTCCCTCTCTTGTTCTTTCTTTCTTTCTTTCTTTCTTTCTTTCTTTCCTCCCTCCCTCCCTCCCTCCCCTCCCCTCCCTTCCCTTCCCTTCCCTTCCTTCCTTCCTTCCTTCCTTCCTTCCTTCCTTCCTTCCTTCCTTCCTTCCTTCCTTCCTCTTTTGGTACTAGGAATGCTACTCATGACCTCTTTCTTTGTGGTGCTAAGAATGGAGCCCAGGGCCTCAAGCCTGCTAGGCAAGTGCTCAGCCACTGAACTGTATCCCCAGGCTCCCAAATCTACTTTTGTTTGTTTATCTAATGAGGATTAAGTGAACTAATGAAGGAAAACCATAAGTGCCTGACATTTTGTAAATAATGGCTATTTTCATCAGAATGTTCTCCTACTTGGTGGCCTGAACAATTCCTGCTTATTCTTTTAGGCCTTATTTGTGTGATATCCAACAAGACTGCTGCCCAGATTTCCCTCAAGGAAGGCTAGTCACCCTTTCCTTGCTCCCATGTCTGCTTTTTAGGATTGTTTTTTGTTTGCTTGTTCGAAGCAGTCTTGCTATTTGGGAGTGGTAGCCTAGCATCCCAGGGCTCAGGAGGCTGAGGCAGGAGGATTACTGAGAGTTCAGGGCCAGCATGGGCTAAAGAATGAGATTCTGTTTCAAAATAAAAACAAAAAACTAGGGTCTGGCTATGTGGCTCAGGTTGACTTTGAACTCTGTATGTATCCCAGGCTGGCCTCCAACACTTGATCCGCCTGCCACAGCCTCTTAAATGCTGGGGTTACAGGTATATGCCACTGTTCCCAGGTCTGTGTACATTTATTTATCCCTAGGACATGAAACTGTATTGATAGGGTTTTTGGCGTGATAAAAGGGAGAATGTAAAGTAAAAAAATAGCCTGAGAACTCCATCACCAGTGGGGCCTGGCTTTCCCTGCTGGAAACCTGGGGCATGGGACATACATACAATTTCTGATTGGCATTGCTGACGCTGGGGTGGCACTTAGGGCGGGCATTGCCGATGCACAAGCAGCCCATTGGAATTTTCTTCGCATGCAAACAGGAGCTGGGGAAGAAGCAGGAAGTGTTAGGCATTCTGGCTTTGGCCTTCCGCCTAGTTAGACCACCGCCATAATTTCTACTGAGGCAAGAACCTTTCATTTATCATCTTCAATTTTCTGAATTCAAAGTCAAGCTTTAGGTACTAACTCAGTTGGTAAAGAGAACAATAATCACTCTGCCAAAGATTCATGCTTTTCTAATGAAAAGCATGTAAACACCTTCCACTTATCTCAGGAGAACTTGAACTGAACTGGGGAAGGAATATTTGGGGGTAGAGCACATTCTGCCCCCCAACTCCCAGTGTCAATGTCAACCAGGCTGTCCAGAGAACATACACAGTGGCACCCTCCCCAGACGCCCAGTCACATGGAACCTGTCAGTTCTCAAGGGCTGCTGACGCTTCCAGAAATAAAGCTACTGTTTCTGGCCTCTTCCAGCCCCACTCCGCTTTGGTTTGAGTTTTGAGGCAGGGTCTCTCACTGTGTCGTTCAGTCTGACTTTGAACTCACTATGGAGCACAGGCTGGCCCGGAACTCTCAGGGGTCCTCCTGTCTCCTGAGTGCTGGATAACAGGCCTGCACCACCACACTCAAGTTCTTTGTCACTGTTTTCTCAGGTTTCAGATTCCAGTTTAGACCTTATTCTCTCTGCAGCTCCAAGCCTTCTTTGACCTCCTAGAATGAGTTGTTTTCCTAGTAGCCTCTTTGCCTCTTGTGCTTCCCCGCTTGGAACATTTGATTGCAAGCATTTGTTTGGCTTTTCTGCTAAATCATAGGCTTCAGGAAATATATCTGTACAGCTAGCCCCAGGCGCAGCCCCAGCCCACACTTAATGTTTTTTTTTGGTTGTTGTTTGGTACCAGGGATCAAACATGTGACCTTGTGCTTTTGTGCCATTGAGCTACCCCCCCCCCTTAATGTATACTGTCCTTAAGAAGGAAAAAAATGGACAAACAATTGGAAAGAACAATGCTTGGTAGCAGACATTGTCTCAAATTCTTCGCTTCTGGCTTCCCAGAAAACCCTGTGCATAGGAAGCTTTAAAAACAACTGAAAAACAAAAAGACTCATTTCTCAGGGATACAAACAAAATTGAAGCTGAACATGGTAGTGCACACCTGGGAGGCTGAGACAGGAGGATTGCAAACTTTAGCCCAGCCTGGACAACTTAGTAATTTAGAGACACTTTGTCTCAACATAAAACAAGAAGAAAAGGCTGGAGGTGTAGCTCATGTGAAGCCCCTGGGTTCAATCCCTGGTACCACCAAAACTAAAAACAGAACCAGGTATGGGGGTGCATTCCTGTAATGAGCAGGTAGAGGCAGGAAGATTGCTGAGTTTGAGGCCATACTGAACACAGTGAGATGCAGTCTCTAAATGAATGAGTGAATGAAGAGAAAATTGACTACAGGAACTGTATTTGGAACCAAGCAGGGTGGCACACACCTATAACCCCAGCACTTGGGAGGCTGAGGCAGAAGGATCCCCAGAGTTTAAGGCCATCCTGGGCTATATAGGGAGTTCAGGCCAGCCTAAACTACAAAATGAGACTCTGCCTCAAAACAAACAAGCAAACTAAACAAAAATCTGAATCTAAAATTTCAAGCTAGGGAATCTTAGGACATGCAGGTGTTCTCTCACTTCCTTCAAAAGCCAGCCCTACCCAATTTAATGTGCAGAAAGGAAGGAAAGAAGGAAAGAAGGAAAGAGAGGAGCTATGGATGTAGCTGGGTGGCAGAGCACTTGCCTAGTATGTGCAAGGGCCTGGCTTTGATCTATAGCCCTGCAATAAATAAAAATAAAAATACAACCCACCAGACCTATAGTCCCAGATAATGTGGTGACTGAAGCCAGGAGTTCAAGGTAAGCCTGGGCAGCACAGCAAGACCTTGTGTCCAAAGTGTGTGTGTGTGTGTGCGTGTGTGTACACTCCCGGGTACCAATCCAGGGCCTCAGACACCAGGCAAGCACTCTACGCTGTTATTCCTCAGAGTACCGCTATTTGTTTGTTTGTTTATTTGAGACAGGGTCTAGATATATAGTTCATGCCCAGTCTTGAACTCACTATGTAGCCCAGGCTGACCTTGAACTGGTGGTGACCCTGCGTCAGCCTCCTGAGTGCTAGGATTACAGGTGTGCATCACCATGCCCAGCATATCCACAATTTAAAAATTTTTTTCACCCACTGTTATGGATTAAGAACTGGTGGTCAATTTAACGCCAGCTGGATTACATCAGCATGGTGCTGAGCATAGATGCTCCATCTGAGGAAAGTTGCCAGCATAGAGAAGTGGAGAAGGAGAAGGAAGGCGTTAATGCATTACTACGTTGAGGCGTTGTGGGTTCACCTACGTGTTGCTGTTTGAGCCGTTGGTTCTCTTGGAGAAGCTCTGGTCCTCACATTGAGCACTGCTTCCTGGCTCTGGAGGGGAAGACATGTGCTGGCTGGTCTCCAGGATGAACTCGTCACGCTGCTTCCTGGCACATACTCGACCGTGCTTATCGTCGGAGGAGGAGCTCAGGGCCTTCGTGTCACTGAGGACAGCTGTGGTGCCTTTCAGCACAGCCCTGGTCTTTGTTGGGAGTGTGACTTCTCAGCTCCAGTGTAGAACCTTCGTTCCACCAGCACAGCTCCTTCACCCTGCTGGCATAGACTTTCTGGCTCCCACTGCTGACCCTTGGGTCTTCCGGGCACGGATCCGTAAAAGAGACTGGCATGAGTCCTTCTTGTGGGCTCTGGACCTCCAGTTGGACTCGTGGGAGGCATTGTCCTGAGCTCTGGGTTTTCATGTGGACTCATGTGGGGACATTGCTGTGGGATTTAGGCCTTTAACTAAATATTCTGTTTTTGGTGTTGCAGATAGATTTCCTGCATTTTCTTGTGTTAACTCCTGGTGACCATTATAAAAATAATATTATCAACTTCATGTCCTGATTCTAATTGTTCTGTTCACAACCCCTGACTACAACACCCACAATTTTTTTATTTTTTGGTACCAGGGATTGAACTCACATCCTCATGCTTGGCAGGCAGACACTTATACCACTGAGCTAAATTCCCAGCCCCCAAAATTTTTTAAAATAATAAAAATTTGAAAAACAAAAAGGTGAAAAAAAAGAGGAAGAAAAATCAAAACCCAAATGGATTATCCTAATGCTGAAGGGCTGTACTATGTTTTTTTTTTCTTTTTGAGACAGGGTCTCTACGCAGTTCAGGCTGGCCTTGAGCTCACTTTGTAGCCTCAGCTGGTCTCAAACCCCTAACAATCCTCCTGCCTCAGCCGCCCAAATGCTGGGATTACAAGGGTGGTTGTTTACCATGCCCAGCTGCACATTGGTTTTATAGATCTTCGTTGTTCAGTGCTAAGAGTTTCACTCTTGGACTCTGGAACCCTGGGAGCTCCATCCAAACTGAGATATGCTGAATATGGGAAATATACCCTAGAGCTTGAAGACTTAGTATGAAAAAAGCATGAATATTGATTTCAAGTGATCCTTTCAGTGATCCTGTTGCCTCAGCCTCCGGAGTGTTAGGTATATGCTTCTATGCCTGGCTAATTTTTTGTTATATTGAGCAAAATGTATCATTAAAATTAATGTTTTTGCAGTGCCAGAGATTAATCCCACAATTTCATATATGCTAGCTAGAGCTACACTCCCATCACTGAGTTCCCATTTCTTATTTATTTATTTAGGTACTGCGAATCTAACTCAGGGCCTCATGCTTGCCAGGCAGGCACTTGTTGCTGACTACATCCCCTGCCCTCTTTTTTATTTTTGAGACAAAGTCTTACTAAGTTGATCATTATAAATTGGAGCTACCTCTCCAGTCCATTTAGCATTTTGAGACAGGGTCTTGCTAAATTGCTAAAGTGTCCAGGGTAGACTCAAACTTGCAACTGTCTTGACTCGATCTCTCAGAGAACTGGGATGATGGGTGTGCACCATTCACCCGGTAGAAGAAGAAGGATTCAGATCATTAGTGTGCAAGTCTCTTCCTGCCCTTTGGTCCTTACTGATGCAAGTGTCCCTTCTACAGCACGGTGCGTGTTTCGGCCTGTTCAGCGGTGGTGAGTATCTGTGTTTTGGAGTCATGTGACCTGGATTTAGCTCCTGCCTTGCCGTTTATCAGCAGTGTAGTCCCAGTGAGTGAGTTGGCTTCCTGGAGCCTCCTGCTAGCCTGAGCCAGGATTCTGCACGCTGCTGTTATATGGGCCTCATGGCCCAACCTGCGCTTTCAAGCTGACTTTTCCTTTCCTCTAGTGCTCTATCTACAATGCTGCATTGTCCTTTAAAAAAAGAAAAAGAAAAAAACCACCTTTCCTGACCTTTAGCAAGAAAAGTCCACCTCTCCTGACTCTGGAATTCTCCCTGGTTAATGTCTTACTACTTTCATTTCAGAGTCAAGGTTCTTGGATGGCACGTGGTCTCCTGCCCCACCTTCCCTCTCTCGTGGCTTCTGTACCATGTGTCACATTCTCTGACATTAGTGCCCCTCAAGCCATACTCCAGCCTCCCCTGCCAGCCACGTGGCAAACTCCACAGTCACTTCTGTCTCTACCTTTCCTGGCTGCTCTTTTTCCTGGGGTTCCTGTGGTCACCAGAAAGTCTCCAACCATGCAGATCCATGTCACTTGCAGTTCACTGGCACACACTGTCCTTGCCCTGGCCATGGAGTGTCACAAATGTCCCTCTCTCCTCACCCCTCCCTGTGGTGACATTGGTGACATTTCTTCTCCGTGGCCTGTGTTGCTTCAGGGTCAGCAGCTGCACCTGCAGGACCCCAGCCCTCAGGCTTAGCTCTCAGGGCCAGCGTCCTCCTCCTGAACTGAGTCCCACCTTGTCTGCACCCTCCTGCCACTTGGACACTTTTAAGGACAGCACAGAATACCAGTGCTGCAGGTCCTTTGCACTGCTGTCCTCATGTTGGCCAGGGCTGCCATCCCTCCTTCCCATCTCACACCCCAATCTGACCTGAGGGCCCCAGATTCCATGGGTGTCATAGGACGGCTATGATGACAGTGGTGACAGTGCTGCTAGAGAATACCTGTAGGGCGGCTCCAGTAGGTCAGCCAAGGTCACCTGGCCGTGGGTTCTGCACCTCCTGCCTCAGGCCAGATGTCGTTGTTCCCAGCACTCAGCATCAAACCTGGCATGTGGGAGCTCAGGAAGAGTGCTGTGCCTGAGGTGGGCATGGTGGCACATACTGAAGTGCCCAGTACTCCAGGAGGCTGAGGCAGAAGGACTTCAAGCTCTAGGCCAGCCTGGGTAATGTAGTGAGACCTTATCTCAAAATTTTAAAAATTAAAGCAATAAAGGACTGGGGTAATTCAGTGGCAGAGTACCCCTGGGTTCAGTCCCAGGTATGCAGAACAAATAGCAAAAGTATGTCGGAATGAATGAAATTCTTTCCCTCTTAGGATAGCCTGTTCACGCCTTCATTTTTCTGTCTTCAGTTTCATTGTTCCCCTCTCCTCCCCTTACATCCTGTTAGATGAACAGATTGTCAATGCTTTGTTTCAATTGTCCCTGGTAAATATATAAGAACAAAAACTCTCTGAAAGCTCAAATGCTTCCCTGTTAGCTCCAGTAAAAAGCACTTGGGGCTGCGGTACAACTCAGTGGAAGAACACTTGCACAGCATGCCTGAGGCCCTGGGTGTAATCCAAAGCACAGCAAAACAAACAAAAATATCACTTTGGCCCAACCCAGTCAAGTATTTTGCTCTGTAGTTCAGGTTGGCCTTTTGAACTCACGTTATAGCCAGGCTGCCTGGAACTTTTGGCAGTCCTCCTGCCTCAGCCTCTTGAATGCTGGGATCATAGAGGTAAACCACAATAATCGGGCTCCAACAGCCAAGATTTAGTAATTAACCCATGCACATCTCATCAATACTCTGTCATGTTTCTCCAACTTGAATTCTCTGCCCTGGGCACACTGTAATATCCTTGTAACATTAGGAGCTCTGGTCTAATACCTGTCAGCAGTACAGTGCACCCTTGACTTACACATCCAATTCATTCCTGAGCACTGCTTATAACTCAAGTTGTCAAGTGAAGACTCAGGCTCTTCTACACAGCCTTTGAAGTCTCTCTCCTATATTTAGGCAGATCCATAGAGAGACATCTAGCCCAGGGTTTCTCAATTAACTCCATACAGGAAAGGATGTTGTAATGTTCCTTCCAGAACTCTTTAAAGTTAAATCTGTATCTGAGACCATCTGGCAGGCACTCGGGTTAGCACTCAAGATTGGGTGTAAGTTAAAACTAAAATTCCGGTCATAACTCAAGTTGTTCATATGTCAGGTTGGTCATAACTTGAGGGTCCACTGCACATTCAGCAATATGGTGTTTATTGAGCTGGCTACTATATCTGGGCTGGGAATACAAAGGTGATACAACCACATTTACCCTAGACGATACCAGTCGGATTTGAGGAAGATGTGGCAACAGAGACCCAAAGTATGGAATGACAAACTGTAGGAGTTATTCTTTTATTTTTTTGTTTTTATGAGGTAGAGTTTCACTATGTAGTTCAGTATTTTCTTTTTTTCTTTTCTTTTTTTTCTTTTTGGTACGGGGGATTGAACTCACAATTTTGTGCTTGCCAGGCAGGTGCTTATACCACTGACCTAAATCCCCAGTCCTATCTAGGTAGTTCAAATCGGCCTTAAACTCATGTTGTAGCCCAGGCTGACCTAGAAATCGTGCTGTTCCTTCTGCCTCAGTCTCCCAAGTGTTGGGATTACAAGTGCATGCCACCATATCTGGATCTGTGGGAGTTATTCTTGCTATGCTGGGGTGGAGGGATGTCAATGGAGGCTTTTATTTCCAAGTCTTAGGGCTGAGGGTATAGCTCAGTGGTAGTGTATTCGCACAGCTATGCCTTTGAGGCTTGACTTTGGACCTCAGCACCATAAAAAATGAGTGTAAGTTAAGTGTGTTTATACTCTTTACACGTGTGTTATTTTGTTTTGGACACAAGGTCTTGCTATGCAGTTCAAGCTGGCCTGAACTCACTATGTAGGCCGGGCTGGCCTTGGACTCATGGTGAGCCTCCTATCTTAGCCTTGTGAGTGCTGAGATCACAGGTGTGTACTACCATACTAGGTGTACACATTTTTTGGTTGGTTTTGTTTGCAGTGCTGCCAATGGTACCTTAGCACATGCTAGGCAAGTGTTACACCTCAGTCTTTTTTTTTTTTTTTTTTTTTTGTCTTTTTCCTTTTTATGGGTACCAGGGATCGAACTCACGACTGCCTGCTTACAAGGCAGGCGCTTATGCCGCTGAGCTAAATCCCCAGCCCCCATCTCAGCCCTTCGACATACTTGTTTTCCAACATATGGGCATTACTTTTCTAATCAAGAGAAAATCATTAATTCATTTTGAACATCTGAGCTCCAAGGGGAAACATCAAACTGTCAAAGAATTAGTAAAACCACTGAAGAAAGGACGATCAGCCAATTGAACAATGGGCAAAAGCTATAAGTAGGTATTTCCCTGAAGATGAAGTTTTTACAGTGTTCGTGTATGAAACCATGTTTGACAGCAGCCATCATCAGAGAAGTGTAAATTCAAACCATCACAAAGTTTCATTTGATTCCGCAGTGGTAAAAATTAAGAAGTCTGAGAATACGTGAACCAAGTGCTGGGAGTGAATGTGAATGGGACCTAATATGCATTGCTGGAACTGCAAACTGGTTTAAAAAACCATTTGGGTGACTTGGGGTGGCTCATGTCCAGAATCCTAGTTACTCTGGAGGCTGACGTAGGAGTGCTATCAGCTAGCTCCTGAAAGTCGCTTGGCAAATAAATGTTAGCAGATTTTGTGGTGCTTGTATCTTCTGGAGTTGGATTCCAGGTTCTTCTCATTCAGCAAAGAATTGAAGGAAACAAGCAAAGGACAGTGATAGTTCTTTGAAATTGTAAAAAAGAAGAGTGAAGGGGAAACTGGCTCTGCTAAGTCAGCTTGGGTCAAAGAAAAAAACAGCAAAATAAAAGTACACTCTGGAAGACGCGGAGGGGGCTATAGTGAAGACAGCCACAATAGCAAGCTCTTCTTGTTCTGTTTCTATGCTGTCCAAATCTCAAGGAAACCCATGAGAACATCCACATTCGGGTCCTGCGAGGTGGTGCTGGGATCTCACACCTCAGGCTGAGGTCAGGTCCACGCATCCTGTGGAAAACTTGGTGTTCTCCAGAGGGGTCTGCGTGAGGGCCTTCGGGAACTGTTCTGCACGTGCATTTTAGGATCTTGTAATTCACGGGTCACATCTACTAACCCTTTGCCACACCCTAATTTCCTGTCTCAGGAGAATCACAAGTTTGAGGCCAGCCTAGGTACCTTAGACCCTCCTCTCTCACAATTTTATTTATTTATTTTTTTTTGGTCTTTTTCCTTTTTATCGGTTCCAGGGATTGAACTCACAACTGCCTGCTTGCAAGGCAGGAGCTTTACGCCGCTGAGCTAAATCTCCAGCCCCACAATTTTTTTTTTTTTTGTATTGGGGATTAAACCCAGGGATTTCACATTGAGCTACATCTCCAGCCACTTGTTAAGTGTTAATTATTTAGAGACAGTATCTCACTAAATCATTACCTTGCCCAGGTCAGGCTTGAACCCTTTGATCCTTCTGCCTCAGCCTTCAACAGTGCTGGGATTACAGGAAGGAACCACTATGCTCCATTGTGTCTACCTGGGTGTGTAAACCTGGGTGTGGTGGTGTATGCCTGTGATCCCAACACTATGGCAGGCTGAGGCAGGAAGATTGCAAATTCCAGTCCAGCCTATATTATACCTTAGTGTGAAGGCCTTGGGTTCAATGCCCAGTACTGAAATTAAATAATGAATGGAAATTTTTTTTTTATAAAAGTGAGGCAGTTTTGATCTTTTTTGGGGGTACCAGACATTGAACTTAAGACTTTTGCGTTTGCCAAGCAGGCACTTACACGGCTGAGCTAAACACTGGGCCCCAAATTTATCTTTTAAGAACAAGAAAAAGATGAAACACTAAACTCTGTTTCTTTCTTTTGGGTAGGGGCTGACACATGCTAGGCAAGCACTCTACCACAGAGCACATGCCAGTTTTTTGATGTTTTTGTTTTGATACTTGGAATCAAACCCAGGGCCTTCCATTCGCTGGGCCGGTGCTGGACTGCTGCACTGAGCTACATTCCCAGCCCTGTTTTTTGTTTATTTGAGACGGGGTTTTGGTATGTAGCTTAGGGCTGGCTTTGAACTCATGATGATCCTCCTGCTTTAGCCTCCTGAGTATTGGGTTTACAGGTATGCCATCAAGGCTGGGGGTTGAGCCTGGGCCTTGCATGTGAGAGTGGAGAATATAGGTACGTTGTCAATTCTAGTTTTTAGGGTAGGGGTGAGTAACAAGAGAGGGTCACAGACATGCAGCAGCTCAGTAGTAGAGTATGTGTTTAGCACATATGAGGCCCAATGTTCCATCTCTAGCATGTAAAAACCAAACTGAACAAAAACAGGCCATACATAGATAAATGAATATACTGTGTGATTCATGTATTCTATTTAATGAAATCCTATATGCCTTAAATCCAAGGAATAAGGTCAGATAGTAAGATGAACATATTCCTTGGTGTCTGTAAAACATAGATGCCACAGAAGAAGGAGCAGGAAGAACCCCCTCACCCTCAGTGAAGTCAGAGAAGCTTGAGCCACATGGGGGTGGTGGTGGCTGGGTGCAGAAGAGTAAATGGCCAACTGTGGGAGGTGTAGAGGGTGTGGGAAGCATTGTTATTGGGAAGAGGAAGCTTGGGCAGAAGTTAGAGTGTGGCATAGTCAATATCCTCAGCAGAAAAAAATAACCCCAGAGAATGAGGGAAGTTGAGAGAGAGGATGAATCCAGAAGCTAAGGAGACCCTGACTCTACATTAGGGAGAGTCCTAACAGAGTCCCAAGATGGGCTGTTTCAGATCCCCACAGCAGAGCGGAGGCTGGGCTGGAGGACGCTCAGGCAGGAAGATCTTAGGTGGACACTTTGATGTTAGACCACATGAGAGAAGCCAAGGGCCTTGGGACTCAGGAGTTCTGGTGTGTGGGTGCGAGTGTGCTTCAAAGCAAGAGGTCTGTAAGAGGCAATAGGATGCACAGAATTTCCTTTCCTTGCTTTCTTCCACAGCACTTATCACTGCTTGACATATTTACGTATCTATTGTCTACCTGCCCCCACTGGGATGTAAACTCCACAGAAGGAGGTAGATTTTGTTTCCTCTTAAGTCCCCAGGGCCCCAGAAGTTCCTGGCACAGGATAGGCACCACATAATTATTTGTTGAGGGCACAAAGCTTTGCTAGGAGACATATAGGCTAATAGCCTATGGGGAGGACTTGTGAGTACTCCAGGCCAATTGAAGTCTTAGACACCAATGATTAAGCTTCCTAGCTCCGACTCTAGTTCAACATAACAATGAAACAGTAGACCCATTTCATCCCTATGCATCTTTGTCTCAGCATGTGTTAATCTTTTCTGTCACCCTGACCTGTTACCCCTGCTTTCTAGCTACCTGTGTGTGTGTTTTGAGGTTTTTTGGTACTGAGGATTGAACCCAAAGCTTTCACACTGAGATACATCCTCAGCTCTTTTAACTTTGAGTCAGGGTTTTGCTAAGTCACTGAGTTGCCCACAGTGTGCTCAAACTTTTTTTGTTGTTGTTGTCTTTTTCTTTTTTATCGGTACCGGGGATTGAACTCACACACTTGCAAGGCAGGTGCTTATGCTGCTGAGCTAAATCCCCAGCCCTTGCACTCAAACTTTTGATCCCCCTACCTCAGCTTCCCAGAGTTGCCCCACACGTGCTCTGTACCTGTGCTTTTTAGCTCTAGATGAACTAGGCTGTCCAGGTTTCCCTGGGGTCCTTCTTCATACCCTCAGACAATTCTCACAATGGCTGTTTTGTTTTTTGGCTTCCTGGTGCTGTGAACTGGAGCCAGGGCCTGATCCACACTAGGCAAGCACTCTGGCCTTGTGCACCCCTGGTCATGGTTCTAACACTGGTGGGGTGGGGGGCAGCTGGTCACATGCCTGGACCTCACCAGAGAGAGAGTGCTGGTTGTCTCCTTGGCCCTCCTGGTCCACACTAGTACTGACTGCTAGCAGATTCCCCACCTAACCTCTACCTCTGTTCATGGTCCCTGCGGTAACTCTCCTCAGTCACACATTTTCATAGGTCCATCGGTTTCCTGCTGCTCTTGGCTGATACAAATGCAGAATTACACAATTTCTCATTTTAAGAAAATTGAAGCTAGGTGTGGTGGCACATGCCTTCAATCTCAACACTTTAGAAGGTTGAGGCAGCAGGATCACTTTAAGCTCAAGGCCAGTTTGGGTTACATAGTGAGTTCAATGCCAGCCTGAACTACATAGTAAGATCCTATCTGAAAGACAAATAAAAAGTAAGTAAAGCAAGCTACAATTCACAAAATTTCTTCTAAAGTGTAAAGTTCACTGGCTCTTGGTACCCTGCAGTGTATGCACTGTATCTTCTTTTCCTTTTACCATGTAATCAAATGTTTTTCAAGTTACCCCCTTGTTTGTGTTCTCGGCAGTTACACGATGACGTTGAGTGGTACTGGTGGCATCAGCCATTTATTATGAGATGATAGTAAATAGAGCTGTGCTGTGGCTTCTCTCTTTTGGTGAGGATTATTGTTGAGGAAAATTTCTTAGGAGTGGTACTGATGAGTCAGAAGGGAGTCACAGCTCCATTAAGGCTCTGCAGAGGGTTGTCAAATTGCTTTTTAAAAGGGTTGTTCTAATTTATAAGGCCACTGCTTCTCCTGAATGGACCAGTTGCATCAGCTCAGGCCTGGAAGTGCATAGGCAGTGTAGAGCACTAATGTGGCAGATGATGTACCACTGACAGCTGCGTCAACCCTGAGTCATTTCAGACCATTTTGGGGACTTCTGGGGTGTGGACTGCTGGCCTGGCATGCAAAAGGCCCTGGGTGTGTGTGTGTGTGGAGGGGGCTGGGTTTCATCTGCAGCACTACAAAAATCAGTCAATCAATAAGAAAGGAAGGGGGCCTGGGATATAGCTCAGCACGTCTTGAGTTCAATCCCTGGTACAAAAAAAACAAAAACAAAACCACTTGCAGAAAGGGAAGAAAGAAAAATGAGAGCAAAGTCAGTTTAAACTAAATAAGACTGGGGGCATGGAGGCTGAGGCAGGAGGATTGCTATGAATTCAGCTGGAGTACACAGCCAGAGCTTGTCTCAAAAAAACTCAAAAACATCTGCCACAAAAAAATGACTGGAAGGACAGCAATTTTGAAAGCTGGATTAGAGAGGGTAAAGGGTTTGTTTACTCAGCCTTCTCCTCCCTCCAGCCCCTTTGCCTGTTCACACATCAGCTTCCCTTTCTCCAGGTACAGCTTTTTCCTCCCACTGTGGTGCCTGGTAGAGTCCTGAAGAGCAGTAAGTTTCCAAAGCCTCACTCTGGTGTGCACTTGGTTGGTACAGCTGCTCACGAGTGAGGCAGGAGGATCCAAAATGTGAGCCACACCTGGCAATCTGGGGGATTCTGTCTAAATAAAAATGTTGAAAGGAGCAGGGCAATGTTTGCTAACATGCTTCAGGCCTGGTGCTTGAGTTCATTACCTTTGGAGGGAATTTCTTTCCCCTTCTTCCCCTCCTTTTCCTTCAGTACTAGAGGTGGAACCAGAAGCACTGACCACTGTTATGGCCTGAAAACTGACGGTCAAGTTAAATACCAGCTGAACTGAATCAGTGTGGTGCTGAGTGTGGATGTCCCGCCTGAGGACTGTTGCCAGCATAAAAGTGGCAACAGGCAACTGGAGAGGAAGAGTGGCATCCTGGGTTCTCCTAAGTGGTGCTGCTGCTCAGAGCCGTTGGTTCTCCTGCAGGAGCTTTCCACGCTGACCTCCCTGATGTGAACTCGGCTGTTACCATCAGAGGAGCTCAGGACCTTGTTGCTAGAATGGCCCGAAGCTCACTTTGGTCCTTACTTTGAGCATTGCTTCCTGGCTCCAAAGGGAAAGATGTGTACTGTTCAGTCTCCAGGAGAAGCTTGTCATGCTGGCTTCCTAATATTAACACAGGTATTTTTATTATTGGAAGAGCTTGAAAACTCATTGTCTCTGGGGGTGGCTGTGGAACTTTTCGGGGGAGCCCTGGTCCCTACTTTGAGTGTTGCTTCCTGGCTCCAGTGTAGAACCCTCAACCTACTGGCACACCACTGACCTTTCAGCCTTCCCAGTGCAGTTCCATGAAATAGACTTTCATGAAGCACTGCTGGGGCCCTCGGCTTCCAGTTGGATTTGTGGGACTTTGTCATTGTCACAGGCTCTAGGTTTTCAGCTGAATTCATGCAGGTTATTGCTATGGGATCCAGGCTGTTGGCTGGATTTTCTAGGTCTTCAGTGTGTGGTCAGATTTCCTGCTTTGTATTTAACTCCTTGTGTGACTATTATAAATAAATACTATAAATTGTGTCCTATATGTAAGCTTTTTCCTTGCAAACCCCAGACTATCTCAACCACTGAATTTCAATACCAGCTTTTTATTTTTATTTATTGACAGTCTCACCAAGTTGTGATCTTCCTGTCTCAACCTCCCTGAGTGTTGGAACCACAGGCATGCCCATGCCTGGAAAAATAAAGATTCTAAAAGGAATAAATAATGGGAGAATGCACAGAGTTAACCACACTGATCTATATGCATTAACTGCTCTCTTGCTAATGGACTCTGGAACCAGCACTTCCCCTTCTCTCCAAACACACACGTGAAGACTGCCCTTGAATGCGGAGTGCTGTGTAAGGCCAAGTACTCTCTGAATCACCTGAACACCTCCCCCAGAGGGTGCAGACAAGCGTCTGTCACACATGCTCCTGAGCCTGCTCTTATCAGCTGTGTGGCAGTGTGCAATTGATTTAATTACAGTGATGTGAACTGATGAAATACAAAGATGAAAAGAAAGCTGTTTCTATAACATGGCAGTTGAACGCTTTGGAAATATGAGCTCTGGAAATACAGCCTAATTGAAAATTACTTGCTATGGAGGCCTATGCCTATAATCTCAGCACACTGTAAGTGTGAAGCTCAAAAGTTTGAGCCCAGCCTGGGCAGTTTAATGACTTAGGGAGATTTTTGTCTCCAAATAATTAAAAAAAAATTTAATAAAAATTAAAGAAGGGCTGGGAGCCAGGCGTGATGGCATGTACCTGTAATCCCAGCACTTGGGAAGCTGAGGCAGGAGGACTATTGTGAGTTCAAGGCCAGCCTGGACTACAAAGTAGGATACTGTCTCAAGCCCCAACCCACCAAAAAAGTAAAATTAAAAAAAGGGTTGGGATTGTAGTTCAGTGTGACAGCACTGGCTTCAGTCCCCAGTAAAACACATACCCCGTCCCCCCAGCTCATAAGCCACATTCCAGAAAAGGTCTGGTTCTACATCTAAAGATTGGTAAAAGCCAGGTGTGGTGATGCACACCTGTAATCCCAGCACCTAGACAGCTGAAGCTAGAGGAACACCTTGCGTTTGAGGCCAACGTGGGTTGCATATTGAGTTCAAAACAGGGCTGGACTAAACAGCAAGACCTTGCCACAAAAATAAAATCAAAACAGTAAGATCAGTAAGTGGGTATTCCTTATAGTTTCTAACTTTTATTAGGTATCTACTGTTTTATTTACTTATTTTCTGAGACAGGTTCTCTCTCTGCAGCCCAGGTTGGCCTTGAACTCATCATACAGTCCACCTTGGCCTGTAACCTTCCTGCCTCAGCCTCCTGAGTGCTGGAATTGCAGGCATGTGCCACCACACCTGGCTCCATTTACCATTTAAAAAAATAACTGGTAGTTTGATAGATACTAGATTGTGTGTGTCATATTTGTGCAATTTCTTTTAAGAACAATGTTGCACTATGTTCATTTGGATAAAATGTGATTTAAGAACTGATTTAAATATTTGCTTTCACTTAAAAAATTAACTGCTTAAACTTTTCCAATTAATTGCCTAACTACTGGGCCAGCTCCAATTTATGTGGGCAGAGGCTAGGGAATGCAGAAATGCAGAGCTGTATTTCCTAAGCCGTTTGTTTCTATGGAAGGGCAGGTGGCAGGGCAGTTGTCCTGGTTCTTCCAGGAGTGAATTCAGTTTTGCTTGCTTTAAGACAAAAATGTAGTCTTTTAAGATTAGATATGGCTGGGCTTGATGGCACACTTCTATAATCGCAGCACTTGGGAAACTGAGACAGGAGGATCATTGCAAGTTTGAGACCAGCCTGGGCTTCAAAGTGAGCCTGAACTACATAGTGACACCCTGTCTCAAAAAGACAAAAACAAGAGGCTTGGGATTTAGCTCAGTGGCTCAAGCCTGGCAAACATGAGGTCATAAGTTTGATCCCTGGTACCTCCCCCCAAAAAGACAAAAACAAACAACCCAAAAAATACAGTGCTAGATCTGTGCAAAGAGGTTAGAATTCTGGGAAAATAACTTTAATTGAAGGAAAAATATTTAAAACCCTGGTGTGGTGGCACATTAAGACCCTATCTCAAAAACAAACAAAAAAGGGTGGTGGTGGGGGAGAATAAACCTATTACAAACTGAGACAGGAGGATTAGAAGTTTCAGCCCAATCTGAGGAGCTTAGCAATTTAGCAAGACCCTGCCTCAAAATAAAAAATGGTATGGGGATGTAGTTCAGTGTCTAGGCTCTGGTTCTGTCCCTAGTTCAAAAAGAAAAAAGCTTATTGTTCACCATCTAGTCTGCATTTTTATTGGTAATAAAGTTGATATTTTCATCTTTCCATTGGTTCCAACCTGTAAGAATCAGATTTACTGGTTCTATAATAATATAACTTTGAGCCAGCAGGGGTGATGCACATTTGTAATCCCAGCACTAAAGAGACTGAGGCAGGTGTGAGTTTGAAGTTAGCATGGGTTACATAGTGAATGCAAGGCAGACTCAACTACATAGTGAGACCTTGTCTCAAAAAAGCAAAAACAAAACAATTTTTTTTTTTTTTTTTTTTGGTGCTGGGGATTGAATTCATGACCTTGCACTTGCCAGGCAGGTGCTTATGCCACTGAGCTAAATCCCCAGCCAAAAACAAAACACTGATTAAGATAGTTTCTATGTACTGTCACAATAAGATAACTGTCACAATCAAGATACATTATTTTTCTTGTTATTTTAGCTCATGATTTTGTTTTTTCAAATGAAAAGATGTGTTTAGTTTACAGGCAGTATGCCTTGTTGAAGTTCAGTATCTATCTCATGCTTGAAAAAGAAGGAAATATTTATGGCTCCTAAGAAATACTGATATTAGGAAATTTTACGGCAGCATGAACAGGAACCCAATCTGGCTCCTGACAACCCTCCCGTCACCTCCCCCACAGCACCTTGGGAGTTTTGTCTGTCCTGTCTGGGATTTATAAACAAGTCCAGTTTAAGGTTGCCAACTAAGACTATTCAAAATGAGAGATGCAAAGATACCAGGGAATAGGCTTTTTTCAATATCCTTAGAGGTATGTTTTGACCCATTACTGCAGTGGGTAACAGAGTCAATGTGGTAAGTCCTGATCCACATTAAAGAGAAAACAAAGTTAAGAATATTAACATTCTTGCATAAAATAATAATACTTCATGAAATTTTTTTTTTGTCTTAGAAGTGTGTACTCGTGTGTATACACAGACAAATATTTTTGGGATGAGATGGAGACATTTCTTTTTCTTTTCTTTTCGTCTTTTTGAGACAGGGTTTTGCTATGCAGTTCGGGCTGATCTTAAGCTCACTTTGTAGCCTAGGCTGGTCTTGAACTCATAAAGATCTTCTTGCCTCAACCTCCCAGGTGCCTGATTACAGGTGTGCACCACCACATGGGGCTTGACATTTCTTTTTCTTTAGTACTGGGGATTGAACTCAGCGTCTTCACACTAAGCTCCACCGCTGGCTTGTTTTTTATTTTTATTTTTTGAGATAGTGTTTTGCTAAATTGCTCAAACTTGTGATCCTTAGGCCTCAGTTTCCCAGAGTGCTGGGATACACGTGTGTACCACCATGCCAGGCCTAGACATTTATTTCTATTTTTGAATCACAATCAGTAAGTTTCTAAATTACTGATTTACGGTACATATTTTTTTCTTCATTTTGTTTTTGCTCTTTGGTAATTTGCTCTTTCCAAAACTCTGCTGTTGTCTAGTAAATAAAAATTGTAGTAATTAAAGCCTGTTGTGGTGACTCACACATGTAACCCCAGTATTCTCTGGAGTCAGGCAGGAAGATCATGCATTTCAGGCCAACCTGGGCTATGTTCAAAACTAGTGCAGTCTCAAAAAAACCCCAACAAAGCCAGGTTGTGGTGGTTCACACCTATAATTCATGACAATTGCTGTGGGTTCAAGACCAGCCTGAACTGAATAGTGAAACTGTCTCAAAAAGATAAAACACCAGACAAATTAATCCAAGAGTGGTGGCACATGCCTGTAGCCCTAAGACTTGGAGACTAAGGCAGGAAGATCAAAAGCTCTAACTTATTCTGGGCAATTTAGTGAGACTTTGTCTCAAAATAAAAAAAGGAATAGGGATATAGCTCTCTGGAAGGATCCTGGGTTCAACTCCTACTACAAAACGAACCAAAAAGTGCAAAAAAAAAAAAAACCCAAATGAAACCAAAATTGCAATTAATAACCATGAAAGCAAGCCCAAATTCTTACTTTGTGAACAATGGAATGCAATAACTGCTTTCTGTTTCACTGTTTTGAATCAATCAAGCGTCCACATATTAGGTCTAATGGGCTGAGATCTCTAACCTCATTAAGAGAACACAGAAAAATCTACTTTGAAAGTGATCATCTGCACAGGCAAGTTCCAGTGGTTCTCCCTGACTTGCAAAATTCAAAGGGCTCCACAGGGTTTTCAGGGCCTTTGGTGCAGCTCTAACTAACCTTACCAGATTGTCTGATTCTCCCTCATCCATTTCCCACTTGGGGGTCTCTGAATTCTTTTACCTGGGACAGAACATTTGCCAAAGTTCCATCCCAGGATCTACTTTCAGTTTCCTTTCCTGAATCCTACTATCTTTTCCTCAGGAACTTCAGAAAAAAATTTTTTTTTCTTTTTCTTTAAAGGTACTAGGGATCTATACAGAGCTAAAGGTACCAAGGCCTTTGTATTGAGCTACATTCCCAGCCCTTTTTTGTTTTGCAACAGTGTCTCACTAAATCACTAAATTGCCTGGGCTGGACTCCAATTTGCAATTCTTTTGCCTCAACTTCCCAGAATGCTGGGCTTACTGATTGCTGCCTTCAAAGTGTTGCAAAAATACCTTTCTTAAAAGAACTTTAAAACTGAAGGTTTGGTGGCACACTCCTGTAATCCCAGCCCTTGAGAGGGTGAGACAGGAGGATATTGTGAGCTCCAGGTCAGCCAGAGCTACACAGTGAGACTCTGGCTCCAAAAAGAAAAGTACTTTACATAGGAAATTGCATGTCTGTAATTCCAGGACTCAGGAGGCAGGAGGATGGGGATAAAGTCAATGGGGCTAAACAGCCAGATTTCACCATCTATTTATATTGTCATGACATCTAGTTAAAAATAATCTCGCTTATTCCAAGAGATAAAGAAATGTACTATTAAAGTAGGAAAATACATCAATTCCATAGTCCTAACATTTGGGAGGCTGGGATAGATGGATCATGAATCTGAGGCCAGCCTAGGCTAGGCTGTCTAGTAAACCTTGCTTTAAAAAACAAGAAAAGTCAGGTGTGGTTGCGCTTGCTTGGATCACAGCACTCTAGGAAGCTAAGGCAGGAGAATCACATGTTTGAGGCCAGCCTGGGCAATTTAGTGATTTCTACAATTTCCAAAGGGTGGGGACATAGCTCAGTGTAAAAGTCTTTGATTCAATCCCTGATAATGCCTCCCTTCCCCCTAAAAACAAATTAAACAACTGAAGTCACAGAAGCAAATGAAAGTTCCACTTTTTAATCTATGGATGATACAATTTATATATAAGTTGCTACTATATAAACATATGTTTTTTTTCTCTCCAGGCCAGCTCCAGCTAAGGTCTCTCTTTTTTTTGTCTCTTTGAGACAGGGTCTCTCTGCGCAGTTTGGGCTGGCCTTGAGCTCACTTTGTAGTCTAGGCTAGTCTTGAACTTGGAATGCTCCTCCTGCCTCAGCTTTCCAAGTGCTGGGATTACAGGTATGAGCCACCACACCCGGCTCTAAGGTCTCTTTTTGAAGACAGTGTCTCGATTTGTACTTCAGGCTGGCTTGGAAACCCTGCCTCAATCTCCCAAGTGCTGGGATTACAGGCTTATGCCACCCAGCTGACCCTTATAATGAGCTTTTTAATTGCAAGTATTTCCCATGTCATTAAATCTTTTTCAACACTGTTTTTAATACAAATAATTTATTTAGCAATCACATAACACTGGACTTTTTTTTGTTTGTTGGTTTCACATACTGTGTACTATACTGAGGGAGCATAAATGGGGTCATATCCAGGGTGTGGTGACAGGTTTCCTGAAAGAGCATAAATAAATTTTTTTTGGAAACAAAGTATTGGGATTAGAGACAGAACTGTAAATTCACCCACAAATCTCTGGAGGTACAGGCGTGCACATTGAGGTTTCCACGTTACGTTCGATAAGGGTTTGCAGCAATTAATTACACCTCAGTTTTAAAGGACAGTGAACCTACCTGGCTTATGATCCAGGCAGCTGGTCGGTGGAACATGCCTGCTTCCTCACTTCAAAATCTTCCTTCTCATCCCTACACACCCTTTAACTCTGGCAGGAAGAGCTCCTCTCCTCTCACCCCTCTCCTTCCATCTCCTTTCCTGGGACTTTACACTACAGTATTCCTTGGGTCTCTCCCACAAATTGGAACAAATGAAAAACAAAACGAAGTATCCTTTCTTTCTCTTCCTACCCGTTGGGCTCCAAGCCTACTATTCTCTCTGTCTCCTCGCCTAACTTCTGGGAAGAACCTTTGTCTACCGCCTTCCGGGCTCCACGGCTTGCGCCCCGCTCACCCAAGCTCAGCCCAGCCCGGGCCTGGTGCAGCAGGCCCCGCCAGGGCAGTCCCGGCAGTGTCGCGGCAGTCCCGAGCCCTCCGCGAGGTCACCAGGGCCTGCTCCGCGCTTTCCCACGCCCCGCTCTCCCGCCGCCCGCGTGCAGCAGACCTTGGGGTCACCGCGGGTCTCCCTGGGTCCCCTCTCCGCGCGGTGACCTGGAGACACACGGCCCGGGGCCGCCGACTGCAGGCTGCGCGCGCGTACTCCCTCCGGTCGCAACCTGGGCGCCAGGCCCGGCCCGGCCCCGCTGCTCGCTTTCACTTTAGGCCCCGCTGCGTGTCGCGCCTCGACGGAAGGGACCGGCCCAGCCCGCGAGGCGCCGGTCGTCCGCAGGAGCAACACCTCGGCCCTCTAGTGGGCGGCCGGGCGCGGCGAGGACCGAGCCCAGGTCGCTGGGCCGGTCGCGGCGGGGTCCGGCGGCTCGGTGGCCCGGCCCTGCCCTGCCCTGCCCTGCTCGGTCCCGCCCCGCCCCGCCCGCCGTCACCGCGGGCCCGCGTCCCCTCACCCGAGAGCCCCGCCCAGGGCCGAGCTGCCGCCGTCTCCGTCTCCCCCTCCCCGTCCGCGGCCCCGTCCGCGGCCCCGTCCCCGTCCCCGTCCCCGTCCCGGTCCCCACCCCCGGCCGTCCTCACCGCCCACGCCCTGGCCGGCCTGCCCCGTCCCCGCCCCCGGCCCGCCCCGCCCGCCGCCGCCGTCGCCATGTTGGGGCTCCCGCCGCCGGCGCTGGGGACGCGCGCGGCCGAGCCAGCTCTTTGCTGCCGTCGCCGCCGCCGTCGCCGCCGCCGCCGTCGCCGCCAGGTAAGCGTCCCACAGCCGCCCGCGCCGGAGGGACCCGCGGGGCCGAGCGCCGAGCGGACCCGGCCGCACAGAGCCTGGACCGGGCGCGCGCCGCCGTCAGCCCCGCAGTCCGCGACCCCGCGAGGCGCCAGCACTTCCCGGCCGCCGCCTGGCGGGCCCGGCCCCGCCACCCCGGCCCCCACCCGGGTCCTCCCGTCCCGGCCTTCCTCCGACCTCAGCGTGCCCCTCCCGCCGCCGCCCGCGCCCCCCGCCCGGCCCGGATAACGGTGCGGCTGCGCCCCGCCGGACGCCCTGTCACCCCGCGTCCTAGCGTGCCGGCGCCGTCCCGGGCAGACACTCGGGCTCGCCCCTCCGCGGCGCCCCCAGTCTCCTGACCCCGGCCCAGCCTTGGCCCCGCGACAGGGTCCTTCGCAGACAGGTATCCCGCGCCCGAGTCGGGATTTAGGGCTGGCACAGCCAGGCCCGCGCGTGGGGTGGGCTCTGTCTCTGTGGGACACTCTTCTTGCCGCCCGGGAAGGGGAGCAGTGTGACCCGGGGGAGGACCCGTCGGCGTCTTCGGGACAGATGGCCTCCTGGCCTGGATAGGCGTGTACGAGGGGGAGGGGTCCCCATGACCTTAGGTTCCCCTGCTCCGGAGAACTGCAGGGCTGTTGGAGTTGTTGGGGATTTTAAACTGTTTTTTTTTTTTTTTTCCTTCTTTAAATTTCTGGGAGTAGGCCAGGGGTGGCATCAGAAGTACTGGGTGAGAGTGAACCCACCGGCCCACCCAGAGAAGCATGTTCGGTCCAGGGCTGGCCTAACTGGACAGGCAGCGTGCACTTGGGACTGGGGGTAACAGATATTTGGCTTGAGATTTGTCCATTTGGGGCCGATGGGGTCTCTGTGGTGCTGGACTCAGGTGTGCACACTGTGGTGGGGCGCACATGTTGGGACAGGTGGATGCCTAACTTTAGGGGTGTTTAGAGGGATTTCAGAGATCTCTTTCCTAAACCCCTCAGGTATATTAGGCAGTGAGTGAGAGGAGGAAATGTGTTCATAGTGCACTTCAATTGCTTTCCAGTTTTTCCACTAGTTGTGGCCTTTCTTCTTTGGGGGTGGGAGGGGGGTGATGCTAGGTTTAGATATGATGCCCAGGCTGCCCTCCAACTTCTGGTCTCAAGTAATCCTTCCACTTCAGCCTCCTGAGTAACTGGGACTACAGCTGTTGCCACTGTGCCCAACTGTAAACTTTTACTGAGCACTTACTATATATGCCCATGACTGAGTTGAGTGTTGAGGGGTAAAGTGGCAAACTAGAAAGACATTTTAGTGTTGGTGTTCTTAGCTGTGTGGGAAAATCCACTAATAAAATTATTGAACAACAAATATACTCCAAGCATTCGTTTTAGATTCAGTGAACAAAGCAAGCAAAAATAACAGTTTAGACTGGGCCTGGTGGTAACATGCCTGTAGTTACAGCATGCAGGAGACTGAGGCAGGAGGATCTCCAGTTGGAGATCAATCTGGGCAAGTTAGCCAGATCCTGCCTGAAAAAAGTATAATGTACAAAACAAAGAAGGTAGGGTAGGTGCTGGGAATTTACCTCAGTTGGTTTAGCACTTGCCTGGCATTCTTGACTTCCCAAGTTCAATCCTCAGTACAGCAAACAAAATCAAACAAAACACTGCCATTGTTGAGTTTTCATTCTACCATGTATGTGTGAAAACAGTAAATAAAATATGTAATTAAAATATTTAAGTGTTTAGTACTAAAAGGCAAAAGGAAAACACAGCATCTGAGCTATCAGTAATAGGGGTTGAATTTACATTAAGGTAGCCTGGGAAGGGTCCCTAAAAATGTCTTTTTTTTTACATCTGGCATATGGTAGGCAAGTGCTGTACCATTGAGCTCTACCTTTCCCCCCAGATGGTGTCTTTGGGATAAAACTTTAAGGAAGTGGTAAACTAATAATTTCAAACTGTGGCAAGTAGGAGGAAGGAAAGATTGATTTGAGTCGGGGGCACGGGAAGCCTTCCCTGAGGAAGTGCTGCCGAGGTCCTGGCCTGCAGGCGGGTGGAGAGTCAGCCGCGTGTGCAGCTGCACAGGCCAACCGGCTGGAGGAAGTGAAAGAGGCCCCGTGGGCTGCAGGACGAGAGGGCCAAGGGGAGAGGGGAGGTAACCGCCCAGGAGGGCCGGGTTAGACCTGGGCGCCTTGGCCTGGGGGAAAGCTTTCTCTGTTTAGTTTGGATTGGAACTCCACTGTAATTAGGAACTTTTACATTTTAAAAGGTCTCCCGCCCATATGCAGGGAATGTGCTGTGAGATAAGAAGTGAGGCAAGGGTTTCTGAGCCAAGTGGCCTAACTGCTTGATCTGTTTGGAAAAGCCTCAAGCAGGTTGATTGATCCTTGGGCTTGGGGTCTGTAGGAGGGAAAGGGAAAATGACCCAGCACTTTGGGAGTGTCTACTAGGCGGGAGGAGGATTTCACTGATTTTTATATACACTGTCATATTTATCTCAATCCTCTGCACACTTAAGGTAAAGGGGTCATTGTACCCATTTTACAACAGACCAGTCCAGAGTCACATTCATGACATAACCTGAATTGGCACCAGCTCTGCCCTGGAGTCAGGCTGTTGAAATTTACACTTGCTTCTGCTACTCATTGCAGTTGTTTAACCTCTCTTGAGCCTCAGTTTCCTCATCTTTTTTTTTTTTTTTTTTAACTGATACTGGGGGTTAACCCACGGCCTTCTCAGTGAGCTACATACATGCCCTGTTCAAATTTTGAGACAGGATCTTGCTAAATTGCCTAAGCTGGGCTTGAATTTGCTACCCTTCTACCTCAGCCTTCCCAGAGTGCTGGGATCACCACTCTGGACTTCCTCAATTTAAATGTGTATAAACGTGCAGGAGTGGGTTGTGCTCCAAGGCAACATTTCCCATCACATCCCCTAAATCCCAGTCAATATAAACAAATCCAAAAAAATTAAAAGAAAAAAAGTACCTTATACGGTTGTTGAGCAGATCAAATTAAGCATATAAACAGTTTAATACTTTGTTCAAAGGTTAGTTGCTGTTGTTTCAGTTTTAAAAATAGCCATATTGCCTCTCAGCTATATTTGGATCGTTTTGTGAGATTGACTATATAGATAATTCAGTTTTTTTAAAAAAAGAGTAGCAGGAATTGAACTCAGGACCTTGTGCTTGCCAGGCAGGCACTTTGCTGTGCTGAGCTAAATCCCTGGCCCTGATAATTAAGTTCTTGAATTTTGTTTTGTTGCCTTCCTTTTTTTTTCTTAATAATTTACCTACTGTGTTCCACATGATCAGTCTTTCAACATTGACCTCCCCTTTGGTGCTTTGACACTGTGCTAGAACTTGTGGATACAGGATGAGTTCCTTCTTTCCAAGAGCTCAGTACCCAGGAGGGGGTCAAATAATTTAAAAGATGAGCTACAGTATCTACTTAAGTCCTGTATTATAGCTGTGGTTAAAGAGTTGTTGGGAACGGTAAGAACTAAATCCATGGGGGAAGTTAGGAAGGCTTCCTGGAGTTAGATGACCTGACCTGGGTTTTGGAAGAATAGTTTTGCAGGCAGATAAGATTCTTTTTTTGAGACAGGGTCTTGCTGTGTAGCCCAGGCTGGCCTCGAACTTGCAGCAATTCTGCATCAGCCTCCCAAATGCAGGGATTACAGGCATGAGCCACCACGCCTGGCTCAGGCAGATAAGACTGAGCAAAGTAAGTAGAGAGAGCCATCAATTTGAAAACTTGTGGAGCTGTGAGAGGCCCTGTTGTCTGGGGACTTTGTAAACGGTGGAGATGGGAGGCACCAGCAAGTGCTAGATACATCAGATATACTCCACCATGTCTGCTTTGGGATCTGCCTCTGGTGCCTTCCTACACCAGAATTACAGTTTTGTATGGCACTTGACTGGTTGAGTCCAAGGACATTGACTCACTCACCAAACTTGGAAGAGACTGATGAGTAAATTTAGGACATAAATGGATTGTGAGAAATTAAGCTGTGGGATGGCATTTGCCTCTGTCCCCTAGTGGCCCTACCCTAGGGGCTGAACACACTGACAAGCTCCCCACCTCAAGTCACATACATCTCTTTCTGTCTTTCTTGCGCTTTCTTTTTTGAGACAGGGTCTCCCTATGTAGTTCAGGTTGGCCTTGAACTTGCTTATGTATCTTGAGTGTTAAACTCACAGCCATCCTCCTGCCTCAATCTCCCAAGTGCTGGGATTTCAGGTGTGTGCCACTATGCCTGGTTTCAACCCTTTCTCTTAACATTATCTTTCCTCAAGCACTATTTACTATAGATACCAGTAATTATTAATCAATAGAATGAGTAATTCTATATCAGTAGGGTAGAATTCTGTGCTTGTGAATTTAAGGTTCCAGGTATATATATATTCAGTACTGGGGATTGAATTTAGGGTCTCACACATGCTAGGAAAGTACTCTACCATTGAACTACATTTCCAGCCCTTTTTATTTTTATTTTTTTATTTTTATTTTTTTTTGTACCAGGGATTGAACTCATGACCTCGTGCTTGCCAGGCAAGCGCTTATGCCACTGAGCTAAATCCCTGGCCTTCCCTTTTTAATTTTGAGATAGAATCTCACATAAATTTCCTAGACTGAAAAAAAAATTGCCCAGACTGGTCTTGAATTTGCTGTCCTCTTGCCTCAGCCTTCTCAGTAGTTGGGATTACAGACTTGCACACCAAGCAGGTTGGCACATGTCCATAATCCTAGAACTCAAGAAAGGCAGGAGAATTATTTGTAGTTTGAGACCAGCCTGGGCTATGTAGAGACCTTGTGTCAACAGAACAAAATAAAACAAGCCTATGCCACTATGATCAGTGGTAGTGACATTTTTTTACATATAAAACATCAGAAAAAAGAGGTTCCCTAGCCTTAGGCTAGTGACAAAGTTTGCAGATTCTAAGTGGTGTGGGTAATTTTGTGGCTGAGTAGTCGCGTGGGCAGATGGATTGGAAGTTGTTTTGAGCAAACGTCTGTGAACTCTTGGGACTGTCCAGGAGCTTTGGGTTGCATTTGAAAGAGACTGGTTTAGAATCTTCATCTTCCCTACACATTGGAGATTTAAAGCAATTCCTGCACTCAGTTCAGTGCAGTTATAGTTAAGTGTTGCTTTTGGACTGGAATCACCTGAAGTTTGAGCTTCCATTTACACTTTTTGTTTGTTTGTTTTTGTTTTTTGTGAGACAAGGTCTCTCCTTCGACTCTCTTAGTAGCCCAGACTGATTTCCAACTCATGACAATCCTTCTGAGTGCTGGAATTATGGGCATGTGCTACTAGCCTGGCACTTCTTTCTGCTTCTACAATCCCAATAAGAGTGATGGACCCTCTAGAATTTAAAATCTTTGTCTCTGCTGTAAAATAAATCTAAGTAGATTAACTAAGTGTATATTTTCATTTGTAATGCATGTTTATGTATTTAGGAAATACAGGTAGTATACAAAGGAAATAAAACTCATTGGTAAGGTGGGTGTGGTGTGCATGGCTGTAATCCCAGCACTTAGGATAAGGCAGGAGGATCACTGTGAGTTTGAGGCCATCCTGGGCTACAAAGTGGGTTCAAGGCTAGCCTGAACCTGCATAGTGAAATCCTGTCTGTAAAATACAAAAAACAAAACGAAATTCATTGGTAAATTTTATAACTTAGAGCTACTGTAACCATTTTAATATTTTGATATTTATTTATTTATTTGTCTTTTTCTTTTTTTATCAGTACCGGGGATCAAACTCATGACTGCCTGCTTGCAAGGCAGACGCTTATGCCGCTGAGCTAAATCCCCAGCCCCTTATTTATTGGTTTTTTAAGACAGGGTGTCACTTTGTAGTGCTGGCTGGTCTGGAACTCACTACATAGCCCAGGTTAGCCTCAAACTCATGGTGATCCTCCTGCCTTAGCCTCCCAAGTGATGGGATCAGAGGTATGCACTTCCACACCTGGTTAACATTTTGATATTTGTACTTTAGACCCTTATTTTTCTTCTCTGTTTTTACCTGTATGTTTAGCTTTCTCTTTTTACAAAAATAGTAACATCCTGAATAGGAGAGTTCTGAAAGTTGATATCGAAGCAGTAGAGGCATGCACACATCCCCAGAATCTGTGTCAGTCTCCATGTGTGGACCTTTGCTTGCTCTAGGGGTGTTGGATGTGATAACCATTAACTAATTACATTTGAGAACATTTTTTAAAACAACTATTTGTTTTAATTTGAGAGTAGGGAAATGTTACGTTGCATGGACATATCTGATCCACTTTATGGCTCTAAGAAAAGTTAATGAGCACCTTTTAAGGCTGGTGGTGCCGAAGTTTGAGTTGTCCTCAGTTCACTGTGTGACTTAGGTTATTTCCCTTACCATGTCTTTTGCAAAGTCTGAAGGTATGGAGGGCAGTGCAGGAGCTGGGGTTGTTGCTCAATGGTAGAGCACTTGCTTGGCATTCAGTCCCCAGTACCTAAAGAAGGACAGTAAAAAGGAGGTGCTGATGACCCCTTCCTCTCATTAACACTGCAGGGCATTAATGAGAAGGACGAGACATATGCGTGTGTCTTGCTGTGGAAACACCGCCAGCCACATGTTAAAAAAAGAGTCTCTGTTTCTGCTCTCAAATCAGTTCGTGTGGACCAGGGATCTATGTGACTTGTGTGTATATCTGTTTTTGAGAACACCAGGATTACTGTTCTCTCAAAGATTCTGAAACTTGAAAAATGTTCTTTTAAATTTTTAATTAAATTTTTATTTATTTATTTGAGTAGTCCAGAGATGGCATTAAGGATTCTCCACAAAAATCAATCCACAGGTTCCTCTAGAGAAGGCAGGAGCCAAGTGTCCACCTGCAGGACAGTTTGCTGGAAGAGCTCCTGCCCTTGGAGGGTGGGCTGGGGTGGCTTTTTTTTTTGGAGATGGGATCTCACTATCTTGTTCAGACTGGCTTTGAACTCACTATGTAGCCCAGGCTTGCCTCAAGCTTGAGGCAATCCTCTTGCCTTAGCCTCTCAGGTGCTGGAATCACAGATTTGTACCACCATGCCTGGCAACTGTACATTACTTGATTTTATTTATTTATTTATTTTTTTAAACCAGAGATTGAACTCACAACGTTATGCTTTTCAGGCAGGTGCTTATGCTGCTGAGCTAAATCCTTGGCCCTCCTCACTTGAATTTTATACAGGCAAGTTTGTATCATTTTTGCAAAACAGACACACATCCAGTAAGTCTGTTTTTATTTCTGAAACAAACATTGAAAGCCCTAAGACAAAAACTCAAACTGCCTAGAATTTTGTCCTTGTAGCATAGGTTATGTTTTTGGTGGAAAGATACGTGCCTTGCTGGGTGTGTGATGGTAGCGCCTCTACCAGGGTCACCTGGGGTATAGAGAATGAGGCTTTGATGAATAGAAGGTCCTTGTGCAATAGCTTCCTGTCAGATCCTTTCTTCAGGAAAAACTCTCTGCTGGTGTAGCCAGCCTCCTCCTGTACATCCATGTGGGGGATGTGTGGCAGAGGTCTTGGCGTGACAACTTGGGACCAAGGGACTGTAAAGATAAGGTGTTCCCTTTGCCTCCCATGCCACCTCCCATGCCCTCTTTTTAAATTTTTTTTTTTGTTTGTTTTGAGACAGGGTTCATTGAGTTGGTAAATTGCAGAGTGGGCTTGAACTTGAGATCCTCCTGCTTCAGCTTCCCAGAGTGCTGGGATTATGGCCTGTGCTACCACACCCAGCAAGCTCCATTTTTATTGCTCTGCTTTGCTGCCATTTACGGTATTCTTCTCCTTCCTGCCAGTTGTTTCTGAAGTAGCAGGTGTTCCTTTCCTCTCTGAAGGGCAGAGTGAGACAATAGGGAGGGGTTTTGCAAGTGTGTACCCATTGTAACTGCAGTTCCAGGTCAGGAGGCACATCTGAGACTGAGCTTTGGCGTTGTCAGAGGAGGAGGGAGCGCAGGTGGGCACTGAGCAGCTGTTCAGGTTCTTTGGGGGAGGGCTGTTCTCTGTTCTAAACTCGTTAGACCTCTAGACCTCAATTGGGCTGGCTGACAGTATAGAAACTGCCTTTCTGTCTGGTGCTTCATCAGTGTTATAAATCTCAGGCCCTTATTCAGTGTGTGATTAACACTACTGTTTGTGTGTGTTTAATTTAGAACATTCACTTGCATTTAGAATCCTGCAGGGCCTTTTACAGTGGGGTGTCACTCACCCAAAGATGGGAAACCTGCAGGTGACCCTGACAGGCCTGCTGTGAGCTCAGGCCAGAGTCCTGTGAGTTTGTGAGCTTGTGAGTTGCATGGAGCGAACCTGGCCCTCAAGGGTCCTTGCAAAAGCAATTAGGCAACACTTTGCTTCCAGACTAGGAGTGTCTCAGGGGCTGCTTCTTTCATGGAGTGGTGGTTATTTGCCACAGGTCAGCCTCTGAGGAGGCTGGGAAGCCCTTGAGTACGTAGGGTGGAGTAGATGGTCATTTGGGAGGAGAAAGATGGGGCACTGGTGGAGTTTCCTATTTCATTACTTCACTGGTCTCCCCTGACTATGCTTCCCAGAGTGCCAGCCCCTTTGGAGAAGGAGCCCCCTTGTCCACTAACTGTAAACCCTGGTGCTACTTTCTGCCATGCCTGGAAGGCTGGCTGCCTTGCTTTCTTCCTTCTTTTTTTTTTTTCTGTGGTGCTGGGATCAAACCCAGGGCCTTCTCACATGCTGGGCACTCTTATTGAGCTACATTCTTAGCCTCATACATTTCAGTCTTAGGGATCTCTTAAAATCCTTTCACCTCCTGGGAGAGGCCATGCTCTTGGTAGTTCATCACCAAACTGTAGCTTTAATTATGAGCGATTAATTGAGTCAATTGAGAGAAAGCCTGGGGCCAGGCAGGCCTCTGGGGGCAGAGCGTGTATAGGGAGGGAAGGAGAGGTGCTAGGTCCATCTGGCTCCCTGTTGACTAGTTGTGGGGTCCAATGTGGGCAGTACTGACTGCCATCAGGAGTTGGAGCAATTGCTTTTTTTCTTATTAAAAAAATCTGACTGTGTGTGTATATATACATACATATATATAAAATCAGTATCTATCTGTATCTATAGATGTGGATATAAAATGTGCTTGGTTAAAATAAATTTGAAAAAAAATAAATTTGGAAGATTTAGGGAGAAAGCATCCCTCATGATCCCTCTTACTGAGGGTTGAGAGCTCTGGGCAGGTAGAGGGATGTGACCCTTTTAGATGTAAGTCTCAGCACTCAGGAGGTTGAGGCAGAGAATCAAGTGAGTTCAAAGCCAGCCTGAACCATATAATGAAATTCTGCCTCAAAAAAGACCAAACAAACAAAAAGAGTGACTTCCACATTTGCAGCCTTACATGAGAGTTCTCACCCTACATCTCCTCCCTCAAAGCTATTCTCCAAGCCCTCTCTCCCTGCCAGCTGTGTGGCTTGCTCTCCTGTCCAGTGTGGGTGGGAGCTACGCTTAAGACAGCTGCCTGAATCTCGGGCATCAGTGTGAGTCTGTGTCCGTCTTCTTCTTATAGGCTGCCAGCCACATAGGGGCAGGAGCAAGGCCCGATGCCCAGTCGGTGCTTCAGTCACACTGGTGCATGAGTGGACGTGAGCGCTGACGAGAGTGAAGTGTGCACGGGGAGAAGGGATGGGAAAAGGTCACAGCTGGAGGCTTGGAGGAGGGGCTGGAATCTGTGTCTGGGTACGCTAAGGGGAGGTGACCTGTCAGCTGCAGGAGAGTCTTCAGGTTGCTGAGTGAACTGAGTTGATAGTATTGAAGGGATAGTAGTCACCATGAGGTCAAGTAAGGTGACAGGCAGGAGCAGGGGGCCTCAGTGAGTCGTGATGATGACGAGGTTCCACCTAGAGTGGAGTGGGTTTTGGAAGCAGGTGGGCTGAGGAGAAGGGTCCTTGGTGTTGGTACTTGTGTCCTCACCAGACCTGCATCTCACAGAGCATAGTCATGGGGACAGTCTCTTTTTCTCTGTCCTTGCATGAGGGTGGCAGTCACGTTTGTGGCTTTCTTTTGAACCTACATTCCCTGCTAGGACAATGTCTGAAAACATTTGTTCCACCATTTTCCAGCTTCCTGTTGTCTGCATTCTGTTTCTCAGGATAAACTATCTTTGACTTACAAGCCCACTTGGGTTGGATTAGTTGACTGATACTTCTAAATGGTTTCTGTTTCATCAGGCTTCTGTCTTTTTCATTGGGCTTCTGGCTTTTTTCTGTAGTGCTTGGGATTGAACTCAGGACCTCACCCGTAATAGGCAACTACATTACCACTGAGCCACATCCCCCTGCCCTCTCCAACCTTTTCATTTGCAAGTCTTGCTAAGCTGCCTAGTCTGGCCTTGGACTTACAGTTTTCCACCTCAAGCCTCTGCAGTGCTGGGATCCTGGACATGATGCACTACTATACCTGGCTTTCTCGTCTGTTTTTTTTTTTTTTTTTTTTTTTTTAATTAATTTATTTTTTTTTAGACAGTGTCTTCCCTTGTAGTTCAGACTGACCTTGAATGTAGCTGGGGCTGGCCTTGAACTCATGGTAGTCCTTCTGCTTTGGCCTTCAGAATGCTGGGATTGCACAAGTGTACCACAATGCCAGCTCTAGCCTATTAGTAAAAAGGCTTTTCCCAAGTTAGGAATTACAGGGAAAGATTTTGTTATAATCAGCTTCTTCTTTATGATCTTTTGGTATAAACCTTGTTTTAAAATTGGTGTTTTTTTTTTTTTTTTGCAGTGCAAGGGATTGAACCCAGGGCCTCACAAATGATATATGAGTGCTCTTCCACTCAGGTTTTGTTTTGTTTTTGGTACTGGAAATTGAACTCAGAGTCTCACACTTGCCAGGCAGGTGCTGTGCCACTGAACTATATCCCCAGCCTCCACTGAGTTATTTCTAATGTATTCAGGAACAACTGAGGTATTTCTGATGTGTTCATTAATTTCTCAAATCAATATTTGAGAGCCTGCTGTTCGCCAGGCACTCTTGTAGCACTGGGGATGTGGTAAGGAACAAAATAAAAAATCAGAATCTTCCTCTCACAGAGCTGCTTGCTGATTATAGGTTTATAGAGAACAAACAAGAAAATATTAACTATGGTAATGAAAAGTATACATAGAAAAATAAAGCCGCAAGGACAGGTTTTCCACTTTAAATAGAGACATGAAACCAGCCATGTGGCACATACCTGTGATCCCTGCATTCTTAGGCTGAGACTAAAGGATTGTAAATTTGAACCTAGCCTGGGCAGTCTCGTGACTTATTGAGACCCTGTCTCAATAGTGATGCATACCTATAATCCCAATATTCAGGCGGAGGCAGGAGGATTGCTGTGAGTTTGAGGCCAGCCTGAACTACATAGGGATACCCTATCTCAAAAACTCAAAAATAAATAAAAGCGAATGAATGGATGGATGGACTGGAGGCTAGAAATATAGTTTGGTATGAAGGCCCTGAATTCAGTCCCCAGTAGCAAAAAAAAAAAAAAAAAGGAAAGAAATAAAGAAAACAGCCCAACAAAGTTCAGGACCAGCCTGGGCAACATATCAAGACCTTGTATCAAAATAAAACAGAGAAATTGGAGAAATCTCATTGACCTGTGCAGCCAATAAAAACACACCACTCAACCATTGAGAAAGGTACCCGGCTCATTAGGTAAAGATCAAAGCAAGATGCAGGACATCTGTGTGTGCATTCACACTGATCTGTGCACATGCCTGTGGGCAAGGGGAGGTGTTTCTCCAATAAGTATATATTTCTCAATTCTGTGTTGGATGGAGCTTGAAGAGTGGCTTTTCCTGTAATTGTTTCTTTAATGTAAAACTATAGCAACTGCTATATATTATTACAATTTTGGGGGGGGGGGCTTAAGCCAAGATTTTGCTGTATAGTTCAGGCTAGTTTTGAACTCACTACCTACCCCAGGCTGGCCTTGAACTTGTGACAGTCTTCCTGTTTCAGCCTCCTAAGTGCTGGGACTGCAAGTGTGCCCCTCCACACTTGGCTGTAACTTTTGGTTTTTTGGTCTTTTTGAGACAGGATCTCACTATGCAGTTCAGGCTGGCCTTGAATTCACTTTGTAGTCTTGGCTGGATTTGAACTAACTTCCATCTCCAGTTTTAGGGTCCTGAGTGTTGGGATTACAGGTGTGTGTCATCATGCCCAGTTTGTAACTTTTGTAGCTTTTTAATAAAGGAAAAATAAGAGCTTTTTAAAAAGACAAGGCTGGGTGTGGACTCCTGTAATCCCAGCATTGGAGAGGCTGAGGCAGGAGGGTAGCAATAAATTACAGGCCAGTCTGAATTACATAGTTAGTTCAAGGCCAGTTTGAACTACAAGGAGAGAGGCTCTCTCAAAAGACAAAACACTAGAGTAGAGATCTGAAGGAGGTCTGCAGCCATGGGACTAGCTGAGGGAAGAGTGGTCCAGATGAGAGAGGATCAAATACCCAAGCCCTGGAGGCAGAGAGTAATTGAGGTGGTTGACTGCGGAGTTCTGTACAGGCCTGACCTAAGGAGGTTGGCTGCCCTGGAGGTCTGGGGTCAGGGCTCTCACAGCTGACCCAGGTCTGGTCTGGTCTGGTTTGGTTGAGTCTTGTTTTGTCTCTTTTCTGCTAGTACTGGGATTGAACCCAAGATACTCATAGTGAACCACATTTCCAGTCCCCCATTCCCCTACCATTTTGAGACAGGATCTCACTAAGTTGCTTGGTTTGGGCTCAAACTTGTGGTCCTACCTCAGTCTCTCAGCCAAAGTGTTTCTAATGTGCACCCAGGGCTGAGAATCATTAGTTGAAGGGTTGAACAAGTTCTTTGCTTAGTATTTGGTTTAAATGGTAACTGTGAGTAAGAAGACTGCAGCCCCATTTCCATGGGGAGGCTAAGCCAGTGCCTCATGGACCTGCAGGAGGAACAGGAATCTCCCACGGTGGTTGTCCTTTTTGGTTTGTGCCTTTTCTGCTCCAATTGCTTCCCCTCTGAACCCCAGATTCCTTGTTTGTGGAGTGAGTGGCTTGAACTGAATGGTTTGCTATAGTCTCTTTGGCTCTGATAGGCCTTAATGTTTCTGGTGCTGGAAAACCTAATCTGAAATTAATATTCTAGAATGGCATTTTCTAATCCTGGTCTTACAACACACTAAGGTGTGTCATAATGGTGACAAGGGTACCCTGAATGTCTCAATATCAGATTGAGGGGACTTGGTGCCATATCCAGTAGCACCCTGGCATAGGAGGGTGTTGAGAAACGGGAGATGTAAACACTGCCTTCCAGTGCACAACTTAGTGTGCAGGGCAGCTGTCCTGGCCCTGGGCATGCAGGCTGAGTGCTTCTACATGCTGCTGTATGTAGTCTTGAAGGCTCCTTTCAAGATGGAGCAGTGTGCTGTGACTATAAAGTTGTGCACTGCTTCTGGGTGGGAGCAGTGTGGGCCCTGTGTGGCCTCTATAGGAGCCTGAGCTTAGGATCCTCAGCCTTGTCTCTATGTGTGCTGCCTAGGAGAGGCTCTCTTGCCAGCCTGACTGCCCCATGGCTGGGCCACCAGCTTACCCTGGAGCAAATAACCAGAGGCAGCTGTGGGAGCATTTCAGGACTTAGTTACTATTGGACAGCAGACCTCAGACACCCCTTGGCCCCTGGTCTTTGCCTTTTGTCCTCATTTAGACATTACAGTGTCTGCTTGTTAATGTTTTAAAATGTGAAGATCCCAGCTGGGCACACCTGTAATCCCAGCATTTTGTGGGACTGAGGCAGGAGCATTGCAAGTTGGAGCCCAGGCTGGGCAACCTTTGAGACTCCGTTTCAAAATAAAATGAAAAGAGTTGGGGCTGTATGCAACTAAGCGTGAGTCTCTTGAGTTTAATTTTCCTAGTACTGACAAAGAAACCAAACAACCAAACCCCACCCCTCCCAAATTAGAAATTCAAGGAAAGAGACCTTTGCTTTTGTCATTTATAAGTTCATGTACCTGATAGACCATTAACCAGAATTGGGGTTGTTTTGTTTTGCTTTGTGGTACTGGGAATTGAGCCTAGGACCTTCACACTGAGCTAAATTCCCAGAACTTTTTATTTTATTTTATTTTTGAGACTAAGTTGCTAAATTGCCCAGCCTGGGCTCTAGCTTGCAATCCTTCTGACCCAACCTCCCAGAGTGTTGGAATTACAGGTGTGTACCACAATGTCAGCTTTCACTGATGTTGGTGAACACTGTCCAGGGCAGTTTCAATCTCATGTGGTGGTGAAGCACTTTGCCAAAAGAGATTCTCAAGTTCAGCCGTGTTTGAAGAACACCTAGTTTAAAATAGTGGATTTGGCCAGCTTTCTCTATATTACCTCTCGGTCTCATTGCCCACTCATGTTTGTCTTCTCTGTCCTCTCTGGAACCTGTGATCCCACTGCTTAGCTGCCCAGCTCTGTGCCTGGCCCTCTGCATCCTCAGCTGTTCTGGGGGTTCTTGAGTGCTGTAGAGGAGCTGTAGATTAGGTAGATTAGGCAGGACATCCCTCGCCCCATATCAGGAAATGTGAGAGGGAAGCTTGCTGGCTATGTGGAAGACACATGCCTTTGCTGAGTGACAAGTAGTGTGGCCAGAGGTTTACACATAGTGACTCCTCCCTCAACCTCTGTAAGAGCCCAGGGCACAAACTCGCCCAAGGTCACGCAGCTGGCGAGCAGTCAGCTGGGTGCTGAACCCAGGCAGGCTCTGGGCGCTGAGCCCAGTTGGGGGAGGGGGAGGTATGGGCCGGGAGGGGTTTGTCCTTGACTACCTTTGGGGCTTGCGTTGAGTTTATGTTTGGAGATTTTCCAGAGGGTCTTACCTACACTGCTATGAGTATAATTAGGGTTTAAACTGTCTTTTTCTTTACTTTAACATTTGCTTTCAAATCCATTTTAAAAACATTTTGTTTTTCTTCTTTCCGTAGGTGGTGTTTGGACACTAGACCATGTGCCTAGGTAGTTTTTTCTTTCTCTGCAGCTCTGCTCCCCCAGCAACGCTCACCACACCCTTGTTTTGAGAACCTCACTAAGGTATGATGCCTAGGCTGACCTGAGCTGGCCTTGAAGAGCTGAGTGTGGACACAAGAGAGCTTTTCTGTTCCTTGGCTTGGTTTTGTTTTGGTGGTAAAAGATATACAAGAAAATTGATCATTTTAAGCATAGAGGTCACTGTCATTGAGTGCTTTCAGAACTGTGCTGCCCTAAGTCCCACCATTTCCAGAACCTGTCATGTCCCCTCACAATTCTGAACCCAAAAGACGGCTGCTCCCTGCCTCTCCCACACCCCGGGTCCCTACCATCCAATTTGCTGTCTGAATTTGCTTATCTAGGGATGTCATATGAGTGGACTTATTCAATCTGTATCTCTGTATGTGGCTCATTACTTAGCATTTTATCATCTCCATGTTACAGTGTCAGAAATGTTTTCTTCTTATTTTTCAGGGCCTCATGCAGGTTAGGCAAGTGCTGTACTGCTGAGCTATAATCCCAGTGCCTTCCTTTCCAAGACTTTGCATTTGTATTTATCTGGCATCTGGTTTAGCTCTGCATGCAGGATACTTGAGTTCTTCTACCTTTGGGGTATTGTGCCTCGTGCTGCTGTGAACAGGGACATGCCAATATTTTGAGAGCCTGCTTTGGTTCTTTTGAGTGAACCCAGAAACACAGTTATTGGGTCATGACCCTTTCTTTTGTTTTTTTGGGACAGGGTCTCGCAAGGTAGTTTAGGCTGGCTTCAAATTTACTGGGTAGTCCAGACTGGCCTAAAACACGTTGGCAATACTCCTGCCTTAGTCTCTGACTGCTGGGATTACAGATGTGCCACCACACCCAACACATGTCATTTTTTTGTTGTTGTTGTTGTAGTTGTTTTTTTTGTTTTTTTTTTGTACCAAGGATTGAACTCACGACCTTGTGCTTGCCAAGCAGGTACTTATGCTGCTGAGCTAAATCCCCGGCCATCATTTTCTTTTTTAATTTTCAACGAAACTGCTGTACCTCCATAGTAATTATAGCATTTTGTATTTCCTCCAGCAGTGCACAAGGATTTCTCTGTTTCATATTCTTGCCAACAATTGTTATTTTCTAGTTATGAAAACTACCTGTTGAGTGTGACTGTGATAGTTATCTCACTGGATCCTGGGGTCTACTAGCCAACAATTGAGTCCTTAGGTCCCAAAATTCACAAATGAAGAAAATTCTACTCTGACATAGGCTCCATGTACTCCTCCTCAAGTTCAACAGTTAACAATTCTGGCAACCTCCTGTTTCATTTATTTGCTCTTTTTCTTCTCCTCCTATCCAGCGTTATTTTGAGGAAAACCCCAAATATCACATCGTATTATCTATGTATCTTTAAAAGATGAGATTTTTTTTTTTTTAAATGGGGGAGGTTATGGCTATGCTGCGCTTAAAGTGATCCTCCTGCCTCAGCCTTAGGAATAGCTGAGTCTACAGGTGGGTGTCACCATGCCTGGCTAAGAGCAAGACTCTCAGTGTTGTTTTTCATCTGAGGATGGAAAGGCACTGTTGCAACAGACCTTTGGATGGAGTACACCCCTGCTGTCCATTGCTGTGGTCCAGCAGGGACCTGGGCAGGGCACACATGGGAGGACAGAAGGGTATTCGCTCTGCTGCCAGCCAGAGTTGGTGGTGTAGGGCTTCTTGGCAGAGGCCCTGTGGTTCTGCAGAAGGCTGAGCGCCTGAGGCCTGAGCAGTCATGGTGGGAGGCTCTAAAGCTCTGTAGAGAGGAAAGAGGAAGACATGGTGATGGAGAAAGCGCGTAGAAAGGAGACAGTTGTTCTCTGGTTGTCTTTCAGTGGTGTACAAGTGGCAGTATGTGCTGCACCCCCATTGCATTGGGGTCCTTTCCTTTTTGCTGGGCACTGCAGTGAGCTGTAGCTCCCAGCCAACCATGAGATCACCAAGGGGAACCATTGTCCTTTTGGCTGTGTTTTGCTGCTCTTCCAGAGCACTCCATCCAGACTGCATAACTTTTAAACAGTACACATTTATTTGGGCGACGGTATTAGAGGCTGGGAAGTCCAAGGTGGCTGCATCAGCTGAGGATCTTCCTACTATCATTGATGGAAAGGTTAGTGGGCATGCATGTGAGACAAAATCTAGCTGAACTCTCCTTTTCATCAGGAACTATACTTGCCTTTATTAATCCATTCTTGAGAATGGAACCCTTATGGCCTTATTGCCTCTCAAAAGTATCCCCTTATGCTGTCAGGATGGTGATTGAATATCAACATGATAGCTAGCTGAGAGCTAGCTATCTGGGAGGCTGACACAGGAGGACACAAATTCAAGCCCAGCCCGGGCAGTTTGGCAGCTGAGGGAGATCTTGTTTCTAACTAAAAATAGGAATAAAAGTAAAAGAAAATAAAGGGTTGGAGTTGTAGCTCAGGGCGAGGGCCCTGGGTTCAACCTCCAGCATCCAAAAAACAGCAACAATGATAAAAAACATGAGTCTTGAAGGAAACGTTTAAACCACAGCAGTAGGATAGGTATATGAAATCCATTATCAACTTAGGAAATTTTTAATTTGCAGAGTTTCATGCAAGCATGACCCCATGGTATAGTGAGGAACAGCTGTGTACATGTGTAGGGGAGAGGAGGAGGAGGGGAACGTGAGGTTAGGGAGGCTAGCAGAGGCTCACCTCTTACTAGCCCTTTGCTGCACCAGCTCCTCATTCCTGTGCTGATCTGAGGCTACCACTGAGACCTCAGCACTTAACTGTGCATCTTGGAGAGTTGTTGGGATGATCGTCTGCTTATGGCAGACACAGTTGGTGGCAGCCTCAGAGTAGCATACATGGGCTACCAGAGAGCGATCCTGAGGAGAGCCCACTTCTGGGGCTGGAGGTTTATTCTTACCAGATCAGAAGGTTTGCTTCTGGCTTTGATTTGGGGGTGCCCATGAACCAGAAGTGATGCTATTTTATGAGCTCCCGTGCGAGAGCTGCTCCCAGGATAGCCTGTGAGCAAGAGGGGCCTGTGCTGAGATCTGTGTGCTAGCAAGGCCCAGGGAGAGGGTGATGGAGGATGAGGGCCATTTTATCTACGACTCAGCTGTGTAGATGTTGCTACCTATTCCTAGTTTCTGCTTCTCCTTCAGCTTCATAGTCCTGCATGAGTCTTGTAGTTGTCTTTGCCTTTAGTATGATAGTTTTTTTTTGTTTGTTTGTTTTGGTTTTTTTTGGAGGGTCTCTCTATGCAGTTCAGGCTGCCCTTGAGCTCATTTTGTAGCCCAGGCTGGTCTTGAACTCACAACGATTCTCCACCTCAGCCTCCCGAGTGCTGGGACTACAGGCATGAGGCCACCACGCCTGGCTAATGTGACCGTTTTTTGAATAATTCTCATGTCATACAGTTTGCTCATTTAAAGTGTGTGATCAGAGGTTGTTAGTTGTTCACAGGTTTATTTTTCTGCTGAAGAAGCGCATGGTACCCATAGTGTACCTTTTCTCTCCACTAGTGTTGAACTGACTTTACCCTTATTGTGGACATTTACCTGTAAGACATCTTCCATTGATAAAATAATTAAGCTTAATCAGCTTTTGCCAGGCTTAAGAGGCTGAGGCAGGAGGATCTCTGCAAGTTTGAGGCCCGCCTGAGCTACATAGTGAGTTCAGGGCCAGCCTGAACTACATAGTAGGGCCCTGTCTCAACAAAACACCCAAGAGCAAGATTATAATCAGCTCCTAAAATGGCCCGGGATTCATAGACCAGGGCTGTTTAGTCTCTTTCTACTAGTGAGGCTTCCCTCACCTTGGAAGGTCTATTTATAAAAAGTTTAAAGGGGTTGTCATTGTAGGCTTGTGAGAGTGTGTATTTAGCAACACAAGGACCTCGGCTCAACCCATAGTACACACACGTGTGTTGTATATACAGATGCCCATGCACACATGGTATTATTTGCTGGTTTGCATTTTTTTCTTTTCTTTTTGAGACAAGGTCTTGCTATATAGTTCAGGCTGGCTTTCAGCTTACTATGTAGCCCAGGTTAGCCTTGGGCCTACTGTGATCTTCTGCTTCAGCCTCCTGAGTGCGGGGATTATAGGCCTGCCTGGCGACACACAAAAGAGTTTTTAAGGCTAAACACAAATCAGTAAGCCTGCTTGAAAATCTGTGACTGTCCTTGAACAATCTTAGCTCTGTCACATTCTGCTTGTTTTTTTCCTTGTTATTGTTGTTTTGTTTTGTTTTTTTAGGTAGTTTTAAAATCACTGTGTAGTCCAGGCTGCTCTGGAACTCAGTGCAATCCTCCTGCCTCAGCCTCTGGGATTGCATTCTGGGCTTATATTGCCACCACATTGACAGCTCAGTCCCACTCTGCTGGTGGGTTAGCCTCTAGTAAACACAGTGCTACTTACATACAGATGATAAAGAAATGAACAGGGATCTGTGTCAGTCGTGCTAAGTGCTGTAAAAAGAAGCTGCAGAGTGAAAGGACCAAGCTTGGGGTAGTATCTCCCATGGGAGAGCACCTGCCATTAGGACAGGATTGCAGGTCTGGTGGGCATGTGGAAATGTCCCCCACAGAGCCACCAGCAGGGTTCTGGGTTGCACCAGCTGCGAGAGCCTGGCTCTTCCTCAGGAGGTCGTGGCTGCAGTGGGTTTTGGTATAGGAGGGCTGTGGTTTGCTCCCGCTTTAGAGCAGTTTGGCCAGTGTGTCGGTCCTTCCTGTAGAGGGTGCAGAGGCAGTGAGAACCCAGCCCTGGTGCTGGGGGTGGGGAAGGTGGCTGGTGTGGGGTCTTCCAAAGGTGTGGGGACAGCACCTGCTTATGGGTTGGAGCAAGACTCTGCAGCAAAGAGAGACTGTGGCCTAAGCAGCTGGAGGACGGAGACATCACTTACCGAAATGGGGATGATGGCGAGTGGGAACCAAGGGCCAGCGTTAGACACATGGAGTGCAGGTGTCCGGTAGGCACTGAGTGGAGAGCCAGCCTAGAAATCCCAGTGAATGGTTCAGTGAATGCCTCTGCGTTCGGGTCACAGTGGAGATGGAAAACTGTGCTGTGGGAATCATGGAGCATCAGGAGCTCAAGGGAGGGGAGTGCGGTGTGTGTAGAAACCTTGTGCTCTTCATGAACTTTGGGGCTCCTGGCATAGGGTCACCCCAGAGTAGAGTCTGATCCTCCAGGCTGTTTCTTAAGTAAGCCTATCTGTGTGTTACGGCATTTGGTGACTGGCGGTTGTGCTCTCCCTCTCTAAGCCCTTCATTCTCTAATTGTTGAATGAAGAAGTTGGGTCAGATCAGTGGCTGGAAACATTTTGGTCAGCTTTCACACTCAACAGTAGTGGTCAAGGCCAGGGTATTGGTAGTAGAGTCACTCCCGTGGTGCTTCTTGTGGCCAGGCCAATGGCAGTATGCGGGCAGCATTGAAAGGCTGGTGGACCACAGAATTTCTTGTTTTGTTTTTGTTGTTGGATTATTATTATTACTATTATTTTTAAAATAATAATTGTTTTTAAATAATTATTTTTAAAATAACTCATTGTGCAGTTCAGCTAGGCCTTGAATTTATGATGTAGCCCTGACTAGCCTTGAATTCTTGGTGGTCCTCCTGCTTCAGCCTCCTGAATGTTGGGATTTTAGATGCCATCATCCTTGGTCTTGTTTTGGTTTTTTTTGAGACAGGATCTCACAAAGTAGTTCAGGCTGGCCTTGAACACATAGCAATCCTCCTGCCCCAGTCTCCCGCATGCTGGGATGATGTGCCACCATCCTCCGCTTAGAACAGATAATTTCTGAGATCTGTTTTGACTCTGGCATGCTGTGAATTTCCACCATGGGGTTCTGTTGCTAGGAGATGGGCAATCTGCTTGCAGTGGTGGAGAAAGACCCCTGAGCAGGATAGGTGAGGGTAGGTGCCTCAGGGATGGTCTGGAGGCCAGGGAAACATCTTCAGCTCTCTGCCACTGTAGCTGTCCTGGAAATAACAGCGAGGCATTGTCTGAACCCAGCCATGAAACAGCCCATGGAGCTGTGGACAGTGCTGAAGACTAGTGATCTCTGTACCCCAGAAGGGCTTCTGTGGAGGGAGCCAGGTGTCGGAGGAGGCGTTTCGGTGGGGGACCTGAGTCTTTAGCTGGGATAAGGAGAGGTCAGTGTTCTGGGCCAGGCTGGGCCCTTTTCTTCCACTGGGGACAACAGACCCTGACTCACAGGCCTGAGAGGCAGAACTGCCCGTGTCATATGCCTGGTGGCAGAGACCGGGCTTGAGTAGAGGCCCCTCCAGCTGAGCAGCTGGAGCTTAATCCCTAACGTGATGGTGACTTGGAGCACAGATCTATAGTTGATAGCAACCATGGATAAGAGCATTAGAGGGAAGACAAATGAAAGATTTTGTTGTTTTGCCTAGGGACCCTAGACAGCTGTTTCCTAGATGCTGCTGAGAAGCTTTCTAGGCCCTTTCATTTTGTTTATTTATTTATTTTGGGATTTTTTTTGAGGTTGGGTCTTGTTATGTAATCCAGGCAGCCTTGAGTTCTCAGTCCTCCAGCCTCAGCCTCCCAACTGCTAGAACTAGAGGTGTATGCCACAATGCCCAGTCTCGTTGTTTCATATTTTGCTAATGGTTTGTAAAGTGGGTTTGTAATCAATATAGGAATCCAAGCAGCCAAATTGATAAATTTTGGGATTTTATTAGCTGAGCTCATGTAGACTCCTGTTTAAAAGTCAAACCAAGTGGCCCCGAACTGGAGGGGTACAGGAAATTTAAAGCAGAATACTGCAAAGCAAGACATCCTGTTGGAAACAGTTTAGCTAGAAGCTTACATTAATTTTGGTTGACACCTGTATCCTTCTTCTTTGTTGAGCAGGTTAATTTTTCTCTCTTGTGGGTACAGCTCATTCTGCTCTTTTTTATCGGACTTGTACTCAGTAATTTTTCACTCTTCTGGGTCAAATACAGGGCACAAGTCAAATACAGGCCACAAGATGGCGTCAGTTATGTCAAGCTACAACAGTTTGAACACAGAGTTTTTGCACAGAATGTTGTCCTCTGTCTAATAATATAGTAAGTCCCTGATTTAAGAATGAGTTCCATTCTAGGAGAATTGTTTTTAACTCAGATTCGTTCATAAGCTGACAAATGAGGCTTACGTAGCATACCTGTAACAGTTCCCACACAAATGTTTCTTAAATTGGGGACTGACTATAGCTGTGACTTTGGGTCACCTGACCTGTCAGCAGCCTGGTCGAGTATGGTAGCTGTCTGCTTGTCCACCTGGGAAGTCATGTCTGTAGGAGCCATTAGTTCTAGCTTATTTTGCCCAGTCATCACAGCCTGTTCAAAGGACTTGAATTCCTTGAAGTTAATTTTTTTTTTTTTTTTTTTTGAGATAAGGCTGGCCACGGACTCACTGTGTAGTCCAGGCTGTGATCCTCCTGCCTCAGCATTCCAAGTGCCGAGATCATAGATGTGCCCTACCATGCACAGTATGGTTAATTTAATTTTACTTATTAAACTAGGGCTTGCCCAGGTCTTGCCCAGGTAACTTGTGACAGTGTAGGAGAGAAAGCTGGGTCCAGTGATTTTCAGTTCCTTGTTATTTTAGCTTTAGTCTGGGGCTTTGTGATGGGGCTTTTCCCTGTCTCTTGATCCATGAAAGTTTCCTGGGCTCCTGTCGGCATCACCCTTGAAGCAGTGCCCCTCTCTGGTCAGCGTCCCTGTGGAGCTGTGGGAGCAGCAGTGCTCTGTCTGTCACTCTGCTTTCCCTTCAGATATAGAGGAAGTTCCTCTTCCTGGCCTCCACTTCTGCTCTGAAACAACTCCCTCGCCCCATCGCGTCTCTCCCTTTCTCCTGTCTATCCCTCCATCTCTGTCTGTCTTTTCTTCCCTTTCTCTGTCTAGCATTTAACTCTACTCTTCCTTTCCTTTTTCTTTCTCGTATAGGGCGTTGAACCTAAGACCTTTACATGGAGCTACATTTCTAGCTCTTTATTTGTGATCAGGTCTTAATAAGTTGCTAATTTATCACAGCCTCCTGAGTGCTGGGATTACAGGTGTGCACCAACACACCTGGCTTTTTTTTTTTTTTATTGTCTTTGATATAGGGTCTTGCTGTGTAACTCAGGCTGGCCTTGAACTCATCATGTAGCACAGGCTGATCTTGAACTCACACTGGTCTTGAACTCCTGCCTCTGCCTCCCAAGTGCTGGAATTACAGACCTGTGTCGCCATGCCCAGATCTTTTCTTTTTTTTGTTTTTTGGTCTTTTTCACTTTTATCGGTACCAGGGATCGAACTCACGACTGCCTGCTTGCAAGGCAGGCACTTATGCCGCTGAGCTAAATCCCCAGCCCCTCCATGCCCAGATCTTTCAGCTTTCTTAAGATGAATTTGTCTTAGTTGTTTTCTTTTAAGCCAGGACATCGTGTTGTTCGTGATACTTCTCAATTTTGCCAATTCTTTTGCTGGCATGAATGATGTTGACCTGATTGTTCTGTAGGCAAAGCCCCCCCCCGTCATCTCCTGTAAGATCTTTGCTTCTGTCCATAGCTGGGGCACACAGTTTAGCAGAGAGGAAGGGGACTTGGAAGCAGGGTTTAGAGTGAGGTCATTCAGGTCTTCATTAGTATTTCTGAGCATATGAATAACTTCTGCCCATCTTGGGGAATTGTCTGAAATGACCAGGGTTAAGGTTAGGTAAATTTTTGTGACATGTCCATTGGCAGCTGTGCTGAACCCTCAGAAAGTTGCTCCAAGGTAGCTTGGAAAAAATTTCTGTAGCCCTGAAAGAGCTAAAAGCCCAAAGTGACAAATGGTGGTGAAAATCACCATAATTTTTGTCTTTTGGTTTTGTTGTTCACTCTGGCCTTGCACTCATAGTGGTCCTCCTGCCTTACCCTCCCAAGTGCTGGGGTTATAGGAATGCACCATAGTGTACCTGGCTGTGAATTGTTTTTGTTTTTGTTTTGTCTTTTTTATTGGTACCAAGGACTGAACTCACGACTGCCTGCTTGCAAGGCAGGCGCGTATGCCGCTGAGCTGAATCCCCAGCCCCTGTGAATTGTTTTTATATATAAGATATGAATGATAGTAACTCTATGTTGCAGATACTCTTTTTGCTTTGTTGCTTACATGAGTAGAGCTTTTTGTTGGTTGTCCTTTCCTTTACAGCTTCTTTTTTGGCTTTTTTACTAGGGTAGTTTCATTCATTTTTGTTTTCCACTTACAGAAACACTTAGGTTTCATGGGTCCCTTAGTTGTTGTTAATTGATTGCTCTTGGTTTTGGGTTCCCTTACCTGGGTGGAATAAAAAAAAGTTGTGAACTTTGGAATTTTTTTTGAAGACAGAGTCTCACTGTGTAGTGCAGGCTTGTCTTAAACTCATTATGTATCCTACGCTGGCCTTGATCTTGTGGCAATCCTCTTGCCTCAGCCTCCTACTAAAGTGCAAGGATTATATGCATGCACCACCATACCCTGCATGAGCTTTGATTGGGAGGGGGACTTTGGGAATCAAACTCATGACCTGGCACTTGCCAGGCAGGTGCTTTGCCACTGAGCTATATCCCCAGCCCCCTGAACTTTGAGTTTTAAAAAGAACTTTTGGTTCAATTGGTGTTTGTTTATGATATATAATAATTACATTCATTTAGGGAAATATCTCGTTTGGATCATTTTCATTACCTGCTTCCCACATTCAAGAAGTCTGTAAGACTTCAGTTTTGTTACTGAAAACCTTAAGGAGGTTTTTTTCTGCTACTGATCTGAGCTGCCACTCCGTCTAGCTTGACTCCCCTCTGCCTGCTTTCAGCTAGTACCTGAGGTGCCTCTGTGAGGAAAACCTGCTTTCTTCTGATGGAGCAATCTCCCCATGTCAGGCGCCCAGCCAGTCTGTCACACCCTGTCCTGCCTGCTTTTTTCCGCCCCTTTGGGGGACCAGGTTACTCTCCCCTTCTTCAATTCTTTTTCCTCTAGACATTTGAGAGAAAGGAAAGGAAAGGAAAGAGGAGAGAGGAGGATAGGCAAAGTGGAAGGGCAGAGAGAGGACCAGCTGAAAGTGAGCACTGCGATGTGTCCTCATGGTCATGGTTCCCTGTGTGGTAGCTCCCTCAGTGGCATGCCACCCTGCTCACTGGGTACCCTGTCTTTTTTTTGTTGTTGTCTTTTCTCATTTTTATCGGTACCGGGGATCGAACTCACAACTGCCTGCTTGCAAGGCAGGTGCTTATGCCCCTGAGCTAAATCCCCAGCCCCCGGGGTACCCTGTCTTTATGATGCTAACTCTTTCTAGTCTAGGTGACAGTCATTTGTTCTGTTCAGAAGCTCCTCCCCATGAGAGGTCCTGCGAGTCCATTTGGATTACTGGTGTCACACCATGACTCCTGGTGACCGAGATGGGGTCCTTCCTTGTGGGCGGGCACCTTTTCCTCTTCTGTGAGACCTCCTGAGCCACACGTGGGCTTTGTGGCGGGATTGGGAGGGGTGGGAAACCAGACCTGCAGCCCCTGATGGTCCCAGGGCAGGAAAGGTATGCCTCTGCCTTGCCACCCGCGCTCCTTGTGTTTCTGAATGGCTTTTTTATTTTTCCTTCTAAAAATTACAAAAATGATCTCCTAGCTTCCCCCCAAAAAAGTTTTGAAAAATAATTTAGCAATAATCTAACCACCTATGTAAGTTTTTTTCTTTAAATTGTGGATCAACTCCATACTTCATTTTATATTACCAGACTCTGACAGTATTTTTGTATTAATCTATTTAAACTTAACATTGTAGGTAACATTCTGTGTTGATAGAATTTCATAATTAGGATTTTTATTGGCTACAATACTCCATCAAGTGTTTAAACATCCCCTTCTCTTGGACATTTAGCTGTGTGTGTGTGTGTGTGTGTGTGTGTGTGTGTGTGTGTGTGTGTGTCTTTCCTCTGTGCTTTCCTTTTTTTCTCTTTCTTTAAGATGAGTTTTTGCTGTGTTGCCCCCTAAGTGATCTTCCTCAACTGGGCATGGGAGGCACATACCTAATTCCCATAGTTGCACACAGTCTTAGAACTTGAGGCAGTAGAGTTGTACATTTGAACCCAGCTTGGGTAATTTAGCAACTTGGACTGTCTCAAAATTAAAAATAAATAAATAGGATTGAGGATGGAGCTCAGTGTGAAGGTCTTGGGTTCAATCCCCAGCCCCCAATTCTGCCCCTACCAAAAAAAAGGGATCCTCCCTTCTCAGCTTCCTGAGGGCTGGCCTACAGGCAGACACTGCTGTGTCTGGCTTCTTTGTGCTTTTTTAATGCATTAGCGTTACAATTTTGTGTATGACTTTTGGGAATTTTCCTTCTTAGGTTAAGTTTCTGGAAGTGGACTTCCTATACTCTAGTTGGTCACTTACCTGGCAATGTGGAGCAATTACATTTCTTTCTAAAAAAGTTGTGCCAATCTGCTCGAATGGTTTCCAGCATTAATGTAGTATAAGAAATGTGGAAGCCAGAAGCGTCTTGGGATAGTGAAGCAGATGTAGGATTTAGGGCTGGACAAGGGATGGAGATGGCAAAGTTGCTCTTCCTTCTTCCCACAGGCTTGAGCCAGCCAGTTTGAAGCTCCATGTTTGTACTAGCGGGGTAGCTTAGGGGAGGCTCTTACCAGAGCATGGCTGTCCTCAGCCAGCTGCGTAGCTCTGTAGCTTGCTTCACGAATCACGAAAGAAGTGGGAGCATTAAGTTAAAGTAGCATTGTTGTTCTGGTTTTTGTGTATTACATTACAGTAGAATTTAGTTTCCTCCTAAACTGTCACCTGGCCAATTTGGTAACTATGTGGTCCCTTGAGGGTCACCCTACTCCTTGGGTTTATTCGACAATCAGTAACAATTCTAGAGTAAAAAGTCAAGGAATCGAGTGTGTTTGCTGAATAGAGAAAAAGTTGCCTAGGTAGGAGATGATGTAGTCAGGTGTCATGTACGAATCAGAGGTTTTCTAGAGGAGGGAAGCTTTGAACAATGCTTGAGAAGAGACTGGGGCCAGGTGTGGTGGCATACATCTATCTGTATTCTGAGCACTCGGTAGGCTGAGGCAGGAGGATCACTGTGAAATTGAGACCTGTCTGGGTTACACACCAAAAAAAAATAAAAAAAATAAAAAAATAAAAAGAAAGAAAGAAAGAAAAGAAAATGGGATGGGGCTGTGAGGCTGGCTGTTTGCTAGACACAGTTCATCACAGAGGTGATGAACACAGAGGTGTTGACCCTAGATTCTGGCCCATGTGAGACAGGTACACCCTGTCTTATGACCATTCAGTCAGTAGGGACTCATAGGTACTGAGATCCATGCTCTTCCAGGCAGGGTTGCCACTAAATGTATGTTTCTCTTTCCACCTCTCCCCCTACCTTCCAGCATTTTAGGAACCTCTTAGGGTAAGACTCACTGTGTAACTTCTGTCATAGAATATGAGATTCTACGTGGGTGTAGCAGCAGTGCATGTGGGACAGTGTAAAGATGGTGTCAGAGTCGTGTGGCCCTAGTAGTCACTGATGGTGTCCTGTTTCTGTTGCAGCCTTTGGTGAGCCTCCAGCCATGGGGGATATGAAAACCCCCGATTTTGATGACCTTCTTGCTGCCTTTGACATCCCAGACCCCACAAGCCTTGATGCCAAGGAGGCCATCCAGACCCCCAGTGAGGAGAATGAGAGTCCGCTCAAGCCCTCAGGCATGTGTCTGGATGAGAGTGTGTCCTTGTCTCACTCAGGATCTGCCCCGGATGTGCCAGCCGTGAGTGTCATCGTCAAGAACACCAGCCGCCAGGAGTCCTTCGAGGTGGAGAAAGACCACATCACCTCTAGCCTCCTGCACAATGGTTTCCGTGGCCCAGATCTGCCTTCGGATCCCCCCAACTGTGGGAAGTTTGACTCCACTTTCTTAAATGGAGATAGCACCAGGAGTTTCTCTGGCAAGCTGGAGCCTGTTAAGTCTGAGCCATTACCTACCTTCAACCAGTTCAGCCCGATCTCCAGCCCAGAACCTGAGGATCCCATCAAAGACAATGGGTTTGGGATAAAGTCCAAGCACTCAGACAGTTATTTCTCACCCCCTCCTGGATGTGGGACTGTGGGGGGCCCAGTACTGGAGACATTGTCCAAGTTTCCAGTCCCAGAACTGCACATGTTTGATCACTTTTGTAAGAAAGAACCCAAGCCCGAGCCCATGCCCTTGGAGAGCCAGGAGGAACACGCACGAGGTGGGCAGAAGGTGGCGGAGCCCCACAGAGAACTGGATTCCAGTCGATTCTTTGGGGAAGCTTTGGACTTCAACAGCCACCATGGCCACAGTATCAGTGAGCCCAAGAAGCCTGCCCTGGAGCTGGGAGCCTGCTCATCTGTGCCCCCCAGACAGCGACTCAAGCCTGCTCACTCCAGGCTGTCCTCATGTGTTGCAGCCTTGGTGGCCTTGCAGGCCAGAAGGGTGGCCAGTGTCACCAAGGAAGATCAGCCTGGCCACGCAAAGGATCCCTCAGGGACCACCAAAGAGGGTTCTAAAGGTAGCCCCAAAATGCCAAAGTCACCAAAGAGTCCCCGGAGTCCTCTGGAGGCCACTCGGAAAAACATGAAGCCATCAGACAGCCCTCGGAGCATCTGCAGTGATGGCAGCAGCAGGGGCTCCCCGTCTGTGGCTGCCAGCTCCCCCCCAGCCATCCCCAAAGTCAGAATCAAAACCATCAAGACATCATCAGGGGAAATCAAAAGGACCATTACCAGGATCCTGCCAGATCCTGATGATCCAAGTAAGTCCCCTGTGGGGTCACCTGTAGGGAGCACCATTGCTGAGACCCCAGGCGAGGTGCCAGGGGATGAGGGCACAACCGTGCCTGTGGAAGGGCACCTTCCAGAGGCAGGCACACATTCAGGGAGCCCCCAGGGTGACAGGAAAGGGGATGAGAATGTGACAAAAGCTGGTGACTCTTCATCTCCCTGCAACAGCTCTGTGCTCCAGGTCCCCAAGGGGGCAGCCCAGGCCTCAAAGATGGGCAAAAAGCAACAGAACGCGGCTCCTCAGGCCCCAGCCCCTGCCAGTCTCCTGCCCAAAGCCGTGCACCTGGCCAACCTCAACTTGGTCCCCCACAGCGTTGCTGCATCAGTGACGGCCAAGTCATCTGCACAGAGACAGAGCCAGCCCCAGCTCACGCAGATGTCAGTGCCCCTGGTGCACCAGGTGAAGAAGGCTGCCCCCCAGATCGTGGAAGTGTTCAACAAGGTCCTCCACAGCTCCAACCCCGTGCCCCTCTATGCACCCAATCTCAGCCCACCCGCAGACAGCAGAATCCACGTGCCGGCCAGTGGCTACTGCTGCCTGGAGTGTGGGGACGCATTCGCCTTAGAGAAGAGCCTGAGCCAGCACTACAGCCGGCGCAGCGTCCACATTGAGGCACTGTGCACACTCTGCTCGCAGACATTGCTTTTCTTCAACAAGTGCAGCCTTCTCCGGCATGCCCGTGATCACAAGAGCAAGGGGCTCGTCATGCAGTGCTCTCAGCTGCTTGTGAAGCCCATCGCTGCTGATCAGATGTTCGTGTCAGCGCCCCTGAGCATCCCGGCCCCGGAGGCCTTGGCCACCTCCTCATCTCCCAAACATGGCGTCACCTCAGGCAACAGCAACCCCCCGCCCCCAGCTTTTCCACTCTACCCAGACCCAGTGAGGCTCATTCGGTACGGAACCAAATGTCCTGAATGTCACAAACAGATGCGGGACTACATGGTCCTGGCTGCACATTTCCAGAGGACGTCGGAGGAAACCGAGGGGCTGGTAAGCAGGCCCTGGCTCCAAGGGGTTCCATGTTGGGTGCTGGGAGCACCACTGGGGTTGCATTGTCTCACAAGAAAACTCTGATTCACCTGGACACAGCAGTTGGTGTTTACTGGGGGACAAATCTGGCCCTTAACAAGGGGAGACCTTGAAGATGTGTGAATGGGTCATGACTGCCCCTCAGTCTACCCTGCCCTCAACCTCTGGGCTGCAGGCCTGTTATCAGGCCCAGGTGGGGTCTTGGCTGGATCACTACCTGGGGTTTGGCAGGTGTCTGGGCTTGTCCCCAGAAAGCCTGGGAACAAGGTGGGTGTCACTGTCTCTTTGTCTCACTGTTCATTTGAAGACTATGTTTTTAGTAATTTGTTCTGCCCTGCTGTGGCCATACTGTCTTACTGAGTCCCCTTGGGGACACTTTGGCAGGGCCTGCGGCAGGGCTGGAATGGGAGGAAGGAGAGTGCAGGTAGAGAATTCGTGGGTGCTGTGGCCTCCTCTTACCCAGGTTCGAACCACTGCTTGCTCCGATTCTTGGTTATGCTTGCTGAGCAATTTATTTTTAGAGGCATTCTGCACTTGTGGCTGTAATAGCAGGTCCCCTTGTAGAGGTGGCTCCCAACGTGCTCCCACCTGTCTTCTGAAGCCAGGGCTAGAGGACCTGGGAGGGGAGCAGATCGCACTATGCATCTCAGTTCATCTGGGACCATGCTGCGTTGGTACCAACAGGCTGCACATGTTTTCCCAATGCTTGCCATGCTCTGGCCCCTGTGCTGCTCAAGCAATGCCATTTTCCTCTGGGAATGCTCAGTGGCTCAGCAAGGGCAGTTGTCATACCCAGTAGCTGCAATGGGGGACAGACTGAGATTGGGGCCAACCTAGATGATGAACCTACTTGTACAAAGTGCTTTAGAGGCACTAATTCATAGTGATTGCAAGTATAGGGACAGTGGCTCAGGAAGTGACATTTTGGCTGGGTCTGGGAAATTGAATTTAGAGGAGGGAAAGAGGGGAGGGGGTGCAGGCACTGAGAGCAAAGTTCTGAGCTCAGGCAGCGTGAGCTGAGGAGTGTGGAGGGAGGCTGCGGACGGTGCTGAGGAGAGGCAGCTCTAGCCTGATAATCTCTGGGTTTCTTGGAGTCTGGGGTGCCACAGTGTCACTCTGTGCCCCCTTGCCCTCTCCTTTCCGGTTGGTTTCCTGCCAGGGAGTCAGATGGTGAGTGGCTGGCCACCCTTCCCTGGGGCTGTGCGTGCTTTGTAGGTGTGTATACTGAGTGGGGCTGTGGGCCCTCCTGATCCTGTAATGAGGACCTGGGATGGCGGAGGCAGAAGCTTTTGGTTTTCCATGCCATGTCTTACCATCTTCTGAAATCTGTGTTGGCAGAGGTCAGGGTTTAGGTGCGCAGGTTGGCACTCTTGTCACTCACCTTTGGTGCTCTTCTCCCCTTGGGCCAGCCTGGGAGTGTGGCAGGGGCTGGTGGACTCTCAGCCCCTGGAGTCCTGCATGTACGTGCTTCCCTGCCATGGAGATGGCCTGGGACTCAGGAGGGGGCTGAGGACTAAGGTCTGCGATCTTGAAGTGACCTCAGTGACCATTGGTCTTCTGGGTTTTTTTGTGACACTCAGGCCAGTATCCAGGCAGGAGGGCACTGATGGGGTGAGGCAGACTCCATACCAATGCAAGGCTGCAGAACAGCAGTTTGGGTGTCTGTCCTCTGTCTGGACAGCTGCTGGCTGTCCGTCTGCCTCCCTCCCAGTGTAGTCTTCTAATTCTCCCCCCATGGTCCCAGTTACCTTGGGAGGAAGAGGTCCACACAGAGGAACTTTTTTCTTTTTCTTTCTTGTTTTGTTATTATCACACCTATTAAGTCGAATCACAATTCCTTAAATACATAAGGCAAGTTCACACCTTTGCAGTTATGTAGGGAAAAGAAGTCTTATGTAGCTCAGTGGTAGAGCACTTGCTTAGCAAGTGTGAGGCTCTGGTTAAAAAATTAGTTTTACATTTGGGCTTGTTTTTTGCTAATTTTTTCATAATGGTGGGGATTAAAGCCAGAGCACTGTACTTACTAGCCAAATGCTGTGCCACTGAACCACTCCCTAGCAGGGACTTATTTGAAATCAGCATCTAGATACAAGCCACATGCCACTGTTTCTGTCAGCTCTCAGTCACTTGGCCTGTGGCCCCACCTTCCCACTCCACCCCAGATGGCCTGGTTGAAGAAACTGGGTCACGTGTCCTAGGAATTTTCCAGGATAGTCCTGAGGGTCACTTCCTCATACAGGTAATTTTTCCTGTATGCACCATATTTTGCCTCCAAGCCAAAATTTAGCAAGAATGACCTGACTAGGGACTGAGGGTGTAGCTCAGTGGTAGAGAGTTTGTCCAGCACACACTGGACCCATACCCAGCCTGAAAATAAAATACAGCTTTGCCTTCTCTCCCTGCTCCCCTCTACTCTCTCCTCCGCACTCCCCTCTTTCTTCCCCTCCTATCCTCTCTTCTTTTCTCTTCTTTTCAGCAGTACTGGGGATGAAGCCAGGGCGCTTGCAGTGAGCTTCACTGAGGCAGCATTATGGCAGGGAGACTGGGCATCGGGGCAAGAGCTGTCATGGAGAGCCATCAAACCACTGAGGCCCAGTGAGAGGGGGACACAGGAGACCCAGCTGTGCCGTGGCCACCATCTTTGTACTCCCGCAGTGGCCCACTCTGCATGCAGAGTGTATTTGCTTACTTCTTCAGACCACTGCTGAGCACTTCTTTCCAGAGCACTTCTTTTCTTCATTTTATTTATTTATACATTTTTGGTATCAGGAATTGAACTCAGGACCTTATGCTTGACAGGCAGGTGCTGTGCCACTGAGCTATATCCCCAGCCCTTTCTTCTTCATTTTAGAGCATCTCTTCTTTCTTTCTTTTCAAGGAAAAGAACAGAATCTCCAGCCCTTTTTTAGTTTTTATCTGAAGACAGGGTCTTGCTAAGTTGCCCTGGCTGGGTTCAAACTTGTCATCCTTTTGGTTTAGCCTCCCATAGTGCTGGGAATACAGGTATGTGCTACCATGCCCAGCTGCATACAGTTTAAGTGTGGCCAATGGAGGGAAAGGAGAAGGGACAAAAGAGGAAGGAGGGAGCCAAGAAGGGAGAGGGAGGAATTTGATTAGGTTCAGGTAGAGTTTAAAGCTGAAGGGGTAATTCCAACACTTGGGAGGCTGAGGCAGGAGGATTGCCTGAGCTACATAGCAAGACCTTGTCTCAAAAAACCAAAGAAAGGGAGGAAGGCTGGCTGTTGTTCTTGTTTATGGTTGCAGGAGTCACAGATGCCTGATTTTTTTGTTTGTTTTGTTTTTAGATAGGATCTTACTATGCAGTTCAGGCTGGCCTTCAGTGTAGATATAGATATAGATATAGATAGAGATAGAGATATATACATACATACCCACTCAGGGAACACTGAGGTACATTCCCAGCCTTTTATTTTATTTTTATCTTTTTAATTTTTTTTTTTAATCGGTACTGGGGATTGAACTCACGACCGCCTGCTTGCAAGTTAGGCGCTAACGCTGCTGAGCTAAATCCCCAGCCCCACAGATTTTTTTTGGAATTTTAAAATTTAATTAATTTATTTTTTGCTTTTTTGAAGAAGGTCTCCTTACACAGTTCAGGCTAGCTTTGGGGGTCTCAAACTTGCAAATGATTTTCCTGCCTCAGCCTCTCAATCCCCAGCCTTTTAATTTTTTTTTTGCCTTTTAAATTTTTTAAGTTTTCTTTTCTTTTGAGACAGGTTCTTGCTATGTACTTTAAGCTAGCTTTGAACTCATTATGTGGCCTAAGCTGGCCTTGAACATATGGTGATCATCCTGCCTCAGTCTTCTGAGTGCCAGGACTATAGGTGTGTGCCACACACCTGGCTATTTTATTTTATTTTTTGAGTCGAAGTCTCACTATGTGGATCAGACTGACCTTGACTCACTTTGTAGCCCTGGCTGACCTTGAACTTGCACGCCTTCTCCTGCGTCAGCTTCCCAAATGCTATAATTACAGGCATTTGCCTGTAATTGTACCCCTGGCTTATTTGGGGGGAGGGTCCTGGGATTTGAACTCATGACCTCTCACTTGCCAGGCAGACACTTAATGCCACTGAGCTAAATCCCCAGCCCCACCTGGCCTAATTTTTAAATTTTGAGACAGCACCTCACTAAGTTGTTGAGGCTGGCTTGGGATTTATGATCTTCCTGCCTCAATCTCCTGGGTAGCTGAGATTATGTGTTTACCACCATACTTGGGAAGCTCCCTACCTTTTACCTAATGATTAGATTAGATTTTTTGTTGTTGTTATTTGCTTGTTTGTTTGAAATGTGGTCTCACTGTGTGACCCAGTCTGGCCTTGAACTCACTGTGTGGCCCAGGCTGGCCTCAGTCTTGCAGTGATTCCCCCGTGTCAGCCTGCCAAGTGCTGGAATTGCAGGTGCATGCCACCACATCCGGTCTATTAATTTTTAAATCTTGGTAAAATGCATATAAAGTTTCCCAGTTAGCCATTCTTGGAGAGCTTGTATGGAGGTTCTAGCAGGCAGTGTAGCTACTTGCATACCCTTCACCAAAGAGATCGCCTGCCTCTGTCGGGACTGGTTGTCTCTTCGACCTGTTGCCAGCTTTGGGAGGGACACACATGGAGCAGTGAGGGAGGACGGGGATGTCAGCCTAGCCAGCCAGGACAACCAGATCAACCCGGGTGATCAGTGCAGGAGAGTGACAGGTACTGCAGTCAGATAACCCTCATACCTCCAGTTAGCCATTTCTACCTGTTCAGGTTGCCAGTGTTGAGTACATTCACATTGTTCAACCGGTCTCCAGAACTCATCTTGCAAAACTGAAGCCCTGGACCAATGAGTCAACAATGTCTCATTTTACCCCCTCTCACAGCCCCTGCCAGTCATCTTTCTGATTTGTTGCAGTAAACTTGTCTACTCTAGGTGCCTTATATGGTGGACTTGTGCAATAGTTGTCATTTTATCCCTGGCTTATCTCACTTGGCATGTCTTCAAGGTCATCAATGTTTATAGCCTTTGTCAGAATTCCTGCTTTTGAAAGGCTGAACACTATTCTGTGTGTGCATGTATGTATGTACTACATTTTAAATCCATTAATCCTTGGGTATCTTCCATGTTTTTACTAGTCTGAATAATGTTAGTATGAAATTGGGTATAACAGTATCTTTTTTGGGCTTTACCTTTGAATCTTTACACTATATGCTCAGAAATGGCATTTTGGATTATATGGTAATTCTGTTTAATTTTTGAGGAACCACCATACTATTTTCAGCAACCATACCATTTCACATTCCTACCTACAGTGTACAGGTACCAGTTTCTCTGTATCCTCACAATACTTACTGTCTTGTATAATAGCATCTTAATGGGCATGATGTGACCTCTTGAATATTTATTGATTTATTTTTGTAGAACTGGGCATTGAACCCAGGGCCTTTGCACTGAACTAACTTCCCAGCCTGATTGATTGATTTTTTTTTTTTTTTTTTTGTCTTTTTCCCTTTTTATCGGTACTGGGGATCGAACTCATGACTGCCTGCTTGCAAGTCAGGCACTTATGCCGCTGAGCTAAATCCCCAGCCCCCTTATGTTTTTTTTTTTTTTTTTGTGATTGATTGATTGATTGATTGATTGGATTGGGTCTTGCCAAGTACTGAGTTTCCCAGGCTGGATTCAAATTCACTGTCTTCTTGTCTTGGCTTTCCAGAGTATCGGGATTACAGACATGTTCCACTCTGCCTGGTTGTATGATTTTTTAAAATGATATAAAATCTTTATGGTTTCAAAGTTAAAAGTATAACAAGGTGCACTCAGGGAAGTCTCACTTTTGTCCTGAGCTCTTTACTTTGCTCCTTTCTTCCTCATATGTACGAAGCTGTAAAAACAGGGTTTGGTTTTGTTTTGGTTTGGTTTGAGGCAGGGTCTCACTATGTACTTCAGGTTGGCCTTGAAATGCGTAGCCCATATGACCTTGAACTTGTGGCGGTCTTCTTGTGTCACCCTCACAAATGCTGGGGTTACAGGAGGGTGCCACCAGGCCTGACGGTTTTTAGTTTTTATGCCTCTGTTACCTTTTGTGTGTGTGTGTGTGTGTGTGTGTGTGTGTGTGTGTGTGAGCATTGTTTTCTCTTACACAAAGTTAGGCTGTTCTGCTTCTAAAATCCATACTTCAGAAAAACTTCTGAAGATTTATATTATGAAATATATTTAAAAGTGGAAAGAACTGAATGTGGTGGTACATGTCGGTAGTCCAAGCATGTGGGAGATTGAGGCTAATGGTTTACCAGCTCAAGACCAGCCTAAGCCAGGTGTGGTGGTTCACACCTGTAATACCAGCTCTCCAGAGCTGAGGCAGGAGGATCACTGCGAGTTTGACACTAACCTGGGCTACACAATGAGTTTAAAGTGTCAGCTTGAACTGTATAAGGACACCTTACACACACACACACACACACACACACACAAAAAAAAAAAAAAAAAAAAAAAAAAAAAAGAAAAGAAAGAAAGAAAGAAAAAAAAAGAACGAGCTGGGGATTTAGCTCAGTGGCATAAGCGCTTGCCTGGCAAGCATGAGGTCATGAGTTTGATCCCCACAACCAAAAAAAAAAAAAAAAAAAAAAAAAAAAACCAACAACAAAAATACTGACCTGGACTGCATATAGCATGATCCTGTCTTTAAAAAAGATGGAAAGAATGTTTTAACGAATCCTCCATGAAGAATTGTCAACTTGTGGTTCCATTTTATATGTATATATATTCTTACCCAGTGCTCTTCCCCAATGGATAGATTTTATTTTTAAACAGATTCAGGCATCAGCATATCTGTAAATACTTTAGTATGTAGTTCTGTGTTAGTTTTCTGTTACTTAAAACAATTACCTGATGCTATCAACTTATAAAGAAAGCAAGCTGCTTTTGGCTTATAGTTTTGGAAAGTTCAGTGCATGGGTAGTTGGCTTCATTGCCATGGGCCTGTGCCCCACATCATCTGGGAACAGGTCTTGGACAAGAGGAAGAGGCTGGGACCCACTAAATCCTGACCCAAAGATCTTCTGTGTTTCATACTTCCCCATAGTGAAGTCTTTAGTTCTGTAGGCCTTTTTGGTGGACACTGCAGGTCCTTCAAACTATAGCAAGCTCTTAGTTTACACCAAGCTCTAGTTTATAGTGAGTGGTAAAAGATAAAGTTCTTTTTGTTGTTAGAAAATGTGAAGATGATGCCACATCTAAAAATAAGGGTTTTTTTTGAGATGATATCTTATCATTTAGTTCAGGCACACTTGGAAGTCATTGTGTAACTCAGGCTGACCTCGAACTCATGGCAATCCTCCTGTTTCTGCCTTGCAAGTGCTGGGATTATAGGCATGCACCTCCATGCCTGGTCACATCTAAAAATTAATAGTAATTTCTTACTAAATCTTAAGTGTAAAATATCCTGATATAAAGTTAGTATTTACATGTCTCTAGTTGTCTTCTTTTTACACTTGCTTGTTTGACTCAAAATTCAGTCAAGGGCTTTGCATTCCACCTGATTGAAAATCTCTCTTAAAACTTTTCTTTTTCGATACTGAGGCTGGAAACCATGGCCTCTGCATGCTAGGCAAGTGCTCTACACCGAGCTGTGTCCCAGCTTATCTCCCCTTTAGTCTGTAAGTTTCCATTCTCTGTGTCTGTCTTTTTCCATCACAATTTGTTGAAGACCTTGGATTATTTGTCTAGGAGTCTGTCATTCTGCAGTTTGGTTAAAGCAGAGAATTTTTCCCTGTCATTCAACAGTTCGTCCCCTGAGTACCTGCTCTGATCCTGGGTCAGTGGCCCTCTTGGCCAGTCATATATGCACCTCATTTTCACTAAAGGAGCACCCTGTCCTGTTCTGCTGACGCCTTTGGGCTTACCTGGGTTCTTCACATGATGGGACAGCTGCAGCTGCAGTCCCATAGGCGCAGAGGGAGCTGGCAGGCTTCTCTGACTCATGAGGTGGCACGCATCGCTTGCTGAGCATCAGTGTGGACATCTGGAATGAGATCTGGATGTTGCCAGTGTCCTTGGCGAGCTGGAAATGAGAACTGTTGGGGAAAGAGGCTCTCGACCCATGTCCCAGGAGAGCCAGGCCGCTGGGGCGGGAAAGCTGCAGGGCTGTGTCACTTCATGACCTGCTTTTTTGGTGTTCTTTCCTAGACATGCCAGGTGTGCCAGATGCTGCTGCCCAACCAGTGCAGCTTCTGTGCACACCAGCGGATTCACGCGCACAAGTCCCCCTACTGCTGCCCGGAGTGTGGAGTCCTCTGTCGCTCTGCCTACTTCCAGACCCATGTCAAGGAGAATTGCCTGCACTATGCCCGCAAGGTGGGCTACAGGTGGGTGCTGTCTGGCTCCCTGCCCTGGTATTGCCCAATGACCAGTCCCAGAACTAGTCTGAACTTTAGAGTGACATTTGGTCTTACAGGTCTACTATTGCAAGAATGTTGATTGGTATGTAGATTGTAGAGGATCCAAGAGCAAGAAGACAGAAAATGAGTTCAAAGAAATGAGATACTTTTGAAGGTGGGCACGGTGGTACAACCTGTAATCCCAGCTACTCAGGAGGCTGAAGCAGGAGAATTACAAGTTCAAGCCCAGCTTGGGCACCCTGTCTCAAAATTTAAAAAAAAGTCTAGGATATAGCTCAGCGTAGAGCACTCCTAGGTTGACCCTCAGTATCACATACACACACAGAAAAGGAAAGAAAAAGATTTGAAGGGGAAAGTTTTTGGGGGTTGTTAATTTGTCTTTTTTGAGATGAGGACCTCACTATGCTGCCCAACTTGGCCAGCCTCAACCTTCCCAGGAGCTGGGACTACATGTGTGCCCAGCTTTCTATTTACTTGTAAAGGTATAATAAATTTAATTCACTCACAAAGTTACTGTGTTTGCCATATTAAATTTATAGTAGTTTTGATAGTAAGTTTAATTGCAATATTTTGAAATGTTCTAGTTTTCATTAATAAAAGTTATCCAGCCTTTTTGTAAAACTTGAAATTCAAAGGGCTCTAGTATCTTCATTTTGTTAGTTTTTGTCAGGTTGTGAGAAACAAAACCTGAGAATGGAATAAATGAGCAACTTTATGGTAAAACCAAGAAAACTCGTTTTGTACCGAATCTCCTCTGTCAAGCCCCCCCCCCCCCACTGGAATTGAACCTGGAGCTTTCATGTTGAGCTACATTCTCAGCACCCCTGCATTTTTTTTTTTTTTAATTTTTAATTTTGAGACAAGATCTTGCTAAGCTAGTAAGTTGGTGAGGCTGAATTTGAACTTGGAATTCGCCTCAGCCTCCCACAGGACTGGGATTATAGGCATGTTCTACCACACTTTTGTGTTTTTTTTTTTTTTTTTGCCACCACATTTGTGTTAAACATTTATAAGCAAGAAATCGTGTTCAAGAAAAAGACTAGACTGAGCAAAGCTTACTCTAAAAGTCATAAATCTGCAACTTTTACTTTGACCCAATTAGATCTCCAAGTTGGGAACTTTTACCTTATTATTTTGGTTTCTAAAAATTAATTTTGACTAAATTTAGACACATTTTCTGCTCTTTGGATTTTTTTTTTTTGTGTGTGTGTGTGTGTGAATTTTAATGATAAAAAGGGCACAGGAATAGAAATCTGATATTTCACTTATATTGCATAACAAGCTAACCAAACTGGACATGGAAGATAAATTATAAAACAAATCACTTTACTTATTGTTCTTATGACTTTTTCTGTCGCTTGAATAAGGCTGAGGTATAGTACACTGGCAAAAATAGTTAAGAGGCAAACAAGAATAGTGCCAAAGTAACAGATACCCAAAACCAAATGCCATGTAAAAAACATACAGCAACCATTTTTCAGATCAGAGCAGCAGGAGAAAGTTACTTCTAAATCATAATCATTTCAGTGGTCTTTGTCAACTTTGCCACATTAACTTAGCAACATCATTCTTCATTTGTAAAATTCATGTCAAAAAAGGGAAAGGGGCTGGGGAAAGTTCATTCCAATAAATTACCTCTCCAGTTCTCATACACATGCCCATCAGCACAAAATTGAGAAATAATATCTAAGGCTAGGAGATTTTAAGTTATGAAGCAAATTAAAATGGAAAAAAATTCAAGAAAATGGAACCAATGGGGTTGAAAAAGCCCCTCACTGAAAAATCTGTATTAAAAAGAATAAAATTAATAAAAATAAAAGTAGAAATAAAACTCTACTAGTATACAAACTAGCCTGAGTGGTTCGATGGACAGAGTGATTGGGTCAACTGTCACTGTACTTCTATAAATGGGTTTTCTTCATGTTAAAGTGGTACATGAATGTAAGCTATTAAGGACAGGTTCTATATATTCATAGGACCCAAATAGTTACTGTATATCCTATAAATAAAAATATTTTACTTTGATAACTGACTGAATACATGGGGACTCCATGTAAGCAACCACATGGTTGTTTACTGTACAGTCCTGTGCAAGTATAAAAAAAAAAAAATTTTTTTTTTTGCTATAAGGCTTTGACCCTACAGTTTTCATAGCAATATAACTACCATCCAGCATGTACCATATTTTGCAAGCTCTTTGGAATTTTGAAATTTTTATTCTCATTTGTCTTTTATGTGTGTACTTACTGTCTTTAGCAAATTGCTAGATACTCAGAGTACAAAGATGAAGATGATTTTTTAATATAGGCAGGGAGTTGTACAATCACTACCAATAATTTTAGAGCATTTTAACTATCCAAAAAGAAACCCCATACTTGCCAGTCCTCTTACTCCTTTAACCATAGGCAACCACTGATTTACTTTTGGTCCCACAGACTTATCTTCTGTGTATTTTATGTAAATGCAGTCCTACAATATGCAGTCTAGCATTATATTTTTCAGATTCAGATGTGTTGTGACATCTGTCAGTCTTTCATTCCTCTTTATGGCTGAATGCTATTCCATTGTATGGATAGACCTCATGCATGTTGATTCTTCAGTTGATAGATGTTTGGGCTATTTCCACCTTCTGCCCCTTACAAGTAATGCCGCAAGTGAACATATGTGTGTGAGTTATTGTGCGGACCTTTGTTTCCCTTTTAAGAATATACGTAGGAGTGGAATCTTTGGTTCAAATGATAACTTGTACTTTAACATCTTGAGACTCTGTCAGCCTGTTTGTCTCCGTGATTGTACTCCCACAAGCAGTGTATTAAAGGTTTAAGCTCTACATCCTTGCCAACATTTTCTGCTGTCCGACTCTATGATTGTATCTGTTCTTTGGACATGAAGTGGTATCCTATTTGCATTTTTCCTGAGGTTGGTCATATTAAGTGTGTGCTTATTGTGCTTATTGGCCATGTGTGTCTTTGAAAATGTTGATTCAGATTCTTTGCCCATTTAAAAATTGGGTTGTCATCTTGTTATTGAGTTACAAGCATTCTGTGTATATTCTGGACATAAGTCCCTTATTATATACATTTGTTTTAAATACCCATTTTTTTGGCATTAATAAATTCTAAAAACATAGATGTGTTTTACTTTACTGACTTCTGTAAGAGTTTTACAATATTATTTTGTTTTAACATTATTTTTGCTTTTTGTTAAGACAGTGAAAAAGCCCAACATATTATATATGTATATCATTGTGCAGTGGGTATGTTTTGTGTGAAATGTAGCTATATGGATATGTTTTAGAATTTTATTATGTGTTCTACCCTTCATTGGTAATTTGGAGAGTAGCAGTGATGTCATAAGGAAGAGAGATTAGCCTGGTTTTGCCTTCTTTTCTTCTCTTTTTTTGGGGGGGACAGGTCTTACTACATAGTTCAAACTGGCCTTGAACTCACCGTATAACCCAGGCTCGTGCAGTTTCCCTGCCTCAGCCTCCTTGAGTGCTGGGATTACAGGTGTGTGCCACCATGTCCGGCATTGCTTTCTTTTTTTCTTTTGCTTAGAACCCTTGTTGATCCTCTGCACTCCTCAAAGGGAGTCAAGGTGTGCAGGACGCAGGGGGCCCTGAGCCCTTCTCCCCTTACCCCCCATCTTTTGGTTCCTGTTCCATTTGCAAAAAATCTACCTTCTTGTTTTCTATTATCTCTTATTTTGCTCTTCAAATTATTTATATTTTTGGTCTCTCAGATTAGAGAAACCATGGAGTATTTAAACTGTGTGTCTGGTTTATTTCTTTTTTTATTATTTAAAGAGAAAAAAGAAAGGACATAAAAAAAACAAAGCAGTAAAAGGGTACAAGTAATACAGAATTTCAAGAAAAAAAATATACAGTAAGAAATCATTAGTTAATAGGAAATCATTAGTTAATAGGTTATGTATTGTCTTCTTAGAAACAATTGTCCAAATTATAAAATTAAAGCATATAAAGTGGACATTCGTACAGTGATATTGGAGACAGTTCCATTCAGTGATCCAACAAAACCTCAGTAATATGGTTTTCCATCCTGCACACTCAAACATACCTGCGGTTATATCCCTTAGTCCACCTTCCTTTCCTCTCTTTTACAATAACAATTACACTTTTGGGGTTTTATTACACCCACAGTTCTTATTACTTTTTTTGAAGAGAATAAAACCAAACGTGACTAAGCAAAACAGAGTCAGTTAGAACAGAAGGGTGGGCATAGAACATGATGCAGAAACAGAATAGCAGGTGATCAAAAGTGGTTATCATTGTGCCTCTTGCTATTCTTAAATTGAGTTGCCTATATCATCAGGTATAATAGAATTGATCAAAATAGTATAGAACAAGACCAATAAAACCTACACTGGAGATGTGTCTGGTTTATTTCTGTTAACATTATTGTCTCAAGGTGTGTCTGTTTTCCTGCAAGGACTTTTAATCATGGTATTTTCTTATTTGTGACCATTAGCAGATTTAAACATCTTAGGCTATATTCTCTTTTCTGATACCTCACATGTTTTCCAACATGCAATTGTTGTATAATTGTTTGCTTTCTTTTAAGAAAAGCTGTCCAAGGTTGAGTTATGAGGTTGGATTCTTCATCAGTGTATTTACCCATCAGGCTCAGTGCTTCTGGAAGCATGCATCCTTTTACCCTTGTGTTCTTTCTGTGGATGCAGTTTCATTTCCCTTCCCTTCCCTTCCCTTCCCTTCTCTTCTCTCTCTCTCTTTCTTTCCAAATCCATTTTATTTCAACATTAAAAAAAAAAAAAAAAAAGGAAAAGAAGAAAAAACTACAACAAAATTTCTAAGCATGTCAACCAGGGCAATAGTGGTACATACATTGTGCACTGTCATCCCCAAGTCATTCACCCAGAGCATAAAACATCTGCATGCAATTGTGCAAACAATACCAACACAAATCTTTATCTTCAGTGAAGAGAAATCCATAGTATCATTAGTAAGTATCTTAGCTACTATTTTTATAAACATGTACATACATTTATACATATACACACAGGTATTCGTATGTTTTTTCTTTCAGCTTCTCACACTGATGAAACAATATGATTTTACATGTGTGTTTTTAGAATTTATTAATGCCAAAAAAAATGGGTATTTAAAACAAATGTATATCTCACTAATGAATATGTTCTCAAGATGCATCCATTTGCCTATAAGTGTCCAGTTTATCCTCCTTTATGGCTGAATAGTACTCTAGTGTATATATCTTTTTTTATCCATCCCTCAAGTAGGTGAGCATTTAGGTTGTTTCCAAGATCTGGCTTTTACAAACTATGCTGCTATAAACATGAGTGCACATACATCACTGTGGTATGATGTTTTTTTAATTCTTTTGGGAATACCTGGAAGGGGAAGAGCTGGGTTAAATGGGACCTCTAGTCCTAGTTTTTTCAGGAATCTACATACTGATTTCCACAGTGGTAGTACCAGTCTGCATTCCCACCAGTGGTGGAGAAGGGTTTCTGTTTCCCCATGGCCCTTTCAGCATTTGTTATTGGTTGATTTCTTGATAGTAACCATTCTTTCTGAGGTGAGGTGGAATCTCAGTGTTGTTTTAATTTGCATCTCTCAAATGACCAGTGATGTCGAAGCAGCTTAGTTTAGCTTAACCTAGCTTTGCTTTGCTTTATTCTCTCTTTCTCTCCCTCTCTCTCTCTTTTTCTTTTTGAGACAGGATTTCATTGTGCAGTTTAGTCTTGTCTTGAACTAGCTTTGTAGCTCAGACTGGTCTTGAATTCTCAGCAATCCTCCTGCCTCAGCCTCCTGAGTGCTGGGATTATAGGCAGTTTCTCAAAGAACACTTACTACATCAAATAGATTTGCAGTGGCATTTTATATTGTTTCTGCAGAAATTTGGTCAAATTGTCCAAATAAAGCCACGTAAGAGAGAAAACCATTTTGCATATTTCAAGTGTACCGGTTCACTTTCGATGAATTTGGTAACGTGGATTTTTTTTCTCCTCCTAATTTGTGCAGTGGTGGTGAACCTATAGCGCATATGCTGCAGCTGTTTATATCCTTGAAAGCTCTGAAAGATTTGCCATCATGGCCTTATACATTGTATGGAGAGCACCCATCTACACGAGCAGTGTGTGAGTGTGTGTGTGAGGTCCTCAAGTTTTACTATTTTTTTGTTTAATGGCAAAGAAAAGAAAGTAAGTAGCTTCATAGAAATTTTGTAATTTACAGCATGTACAGACAATAATGAAAGCTTTTGGAGTTCATTGCCAGCAACATTCTGGTTCTGTGAACTACCCCTCATTGCTAATTGTCTGCAGAGATGATCCCGTTGTCCCCTCCCACCCATCTCACTTGTACCAGGAAGAAAAAGGATTGCACGATTCTGGGATGATTCATGTAAACTGTGGAATTAGCCAGTAAACTTAGAATAAAGTTAATATTCAGGAATCAAAGACTTCTTATGTAAAATCTTGCCTTATTGTTTTCTTTCTGAGATGGTCTCCTTATGTGGTTAAGGCTGCCCTGAACTCACCGTGTAGCCCAGGTTAGCCTGGAACTCTTGGCAGTCTTTCTGCCTCAGCCTCCCGAGTGCTGGGATGACAGGTGTGCATTGTCATGCCTGGCTTTCAGTAAAGCAGCAGCCTTTTCTAATGCTTACTGGACTGTCAAGGTCACAGGGGAGAAACTGTTGGCACAAAAGGAATATAAAGAGCAGGAACCAGGAAGTCTTTCCTCTCAGAGGGGAAACCCTGGACTCATGAGAAGCACCAGGAACCTTGAGGATGCAGGTGCCAGGGGCCAGGTCATCACACTGAGGAAGAGAGTTTGTGGAGATGCTGTGAGGTTGAACCAGAGTTTCATGTGACCTCAATTTCAGAAAAATGATTTAAGGTAATTCTTTATTGAGGATCTAGGTTGGTTATTTATGTATTACAAAAATATGTATCTACCAAACAAAACTCAGAAGATACGAATTGGTAGGGAGAAGAAGAAATAAAAAATTGAGCAAGGCGTGATGGCACACGTCAGTCATCCCAGTTACCTGGGAGGCTGTGGTAGGAGGAGCAAGTTCAAGGCCAGCGTGGGCAACCTTAGGGGGACCATGACTCAAAACACAGCAAGTACAAAGCCATCTACAGGCTTGCTGAGCAGGTGTCACTACTCTAGAGCCACACCACCCAGAGCAGTATCAGCCATATGTGGCTTTTAAGTGCAAAATGTGGCCAGTATCCATCTACACAGTGGGTGCCCTGGACAGTGCTGCTCTCCAGTGCTTCCTCCTGGACTCTGTGTTCTGTCTGGTTATGCCAGGGGCGCTGCATTGCCTGACTCCAGGTGTCTGTCCTGGCTTGATCAGCGCAAAACTGGTGCGGTGTGGGGGCAGGCAGAGGCCTTTGCAGTTCCTCTGCACTTGGGCAGTGAGGCCACACACTAACTCAGACTGTGATCAGTGAGCGGTCTCCTGCTTTCCAGATTTTGGGTGTGCAGAAGGGTATCCCCTGGAAGTGGGAAAAGGGTTGTCTGCTGATGTGTCCCTGGGCTCAGGATGTGGTGTGTAATGGGCCTCAAGGTGGCCCCACCCTGCCTCTGTCCCTCTCCAGCAGCAGCACCTCTGGGTCTGACACCTTCACCTCTCATCTAGGTGCATCCACTGTGGTGTTGTCCACCTGACTTTGGCCTTGCTGAAAAGCCACATCCAGGAGCGACACTGCCAGGTTTTCCACAAATGTGCATTCTGCCCTATGGCCTTCAAGACTGCCAGCAGCACTGCGGACCACAGCACCACCCAGCACCCCACCCAACCCCACAGACCCTCCCAGTGAGTGCAGCAAGGAGTGGCTCTGGGGGCTGTTGGGATGGACCAGGATGCTGAGGCTGGTGGCCAGGCCTTGAAGTCTGCTAATGATGCCCCGAGGCAGGCACTCAGCAGGGCTTTCTAGGCCCTGCCCTGGCATGGAGAGAGCAGAGAAGGGGTGGCGGGTCTGTGATTCTGCCAGCAGAACCATGGTCACCTCACACCCTGGGACTTGTTTCATTAGGCTCATTTATAAGTGCTCCTGTGAGATGGTCTTCAACAAGAAGAGGCATATTCAGCAACATTTTTACCAAGATGTCAGCAAGACGCAGGCAGGCGTCTTCAAGTGCCCTGAGTGCCCACTCTTGTTCCTGCAGAAACCAGAGCTGATGCAGCATGTCAAGGTGGGGCACTTGGGGCAGGGGTCCTGTGGTCTGATGCCTCTTGCCCCTCCCCCAGTCAGTAACCACTCTCCCCATCCCCAGATCACCCATGGTGTTCCCCGGAACGTGGATGAGCTCTCCAGCCTGCAGGCTGCAGCGGACTCATCCTCTAACCGACCTGGGTCTCGAGTGCCCATGGAACCCCCTGCCGCTAGTGTGGCTGCCCGAGGCAGCTCCCTGTCCTCAGGCCGTTGGGGCAGATCAGAAGCCCATCGGAGGGCTGAAGCCAGACCCCGACTGAGGAGCACAGGCTGGACCTGCCAGGAGTGCCAAGAGTGGGTTCCCGACCGAGAGAGCTACGTATCCCACATGAAAAAGAGCCATGGGCGGGTAAGTGTGGCTGTAAGCTGGGCTGCCATATAGGGTTGTTGACATGGCCACTCCTAGGGCTCTGGTGTCTTGGGCAGGGGGAGTGTTGCAGCTTTTGAGGGCATCATCTGAGAAGATTCCCCCAGAATGACCTTCTGGTTCTGACCTTTGTGATGTGTCACCCACTAGACACTGAAGCGGTATCCGTGTCGGCAGTGTGAGCAGTCCTTCCACACCCCCAACAGCCTGCGCAAACACATCCGCAACAACCATGACACCGTGAAGAAGGTCTACACGTGTGGGTGAGTATGCAGGGGCTGCTGAGGGTCTGGTGGTGCTGGGCTGCTCCCCACCTCCCTCCAGCTCCAGCCAGTCCCAGCAATGAGCCCTGCGGTATGAGGGTCATGAGGGTGACTGCACCTCCCAGGTGACCATGCCTGTTCTGTAGGATGTACTTGTCCCTTTCAAACTGGGGCCTCTGGGCAATGAGAACAGGGAATGAGGCCATGGTAAGGGCCAGAGGTCAAGCCTTGGGCAGCCATACTAGCAGGGCACGGGGTTCTGACCTGCACCAGATGGGATGAGACAGGGCTGTCTGTCCACCCCAACTCCCTCCTGGTGTCTGTGCAGCAGCATGTTAGGGAGCCTGCAGCGGGCTCTCACTTGCTGCCTTGGCTGTGTCCTGCAGGTACTGCACCGAGGACCCTCCCAGCTTCCCTCGGCCCTCCCTTCTAGAGAATCACATCAGCCTTATGCACGGGATCAGGAGCCCTGATCTGAGCCAGACGTCCAAAGTCAGACTGCTGGGCGGACATTCCCCTCAGGTGAGCTGCCTGCTGGGCTGCAGCTGGAGAGGCATGAGGGTGGGGTTGTGGAGCAGCCAGAGTGACCATTTCTCAGCATGGTCATTCCAGCTGTCTCTGTGACCCAGGAGCCAGCTCATTAGCCTTCTACCGGTGTCCCCGCCACTGTGATTCCTTGCTTAGGCAGGAGCCATTCTTCACAGACCCTAGGGTGCTTTTATGTACATTATCCTGCCTCAGCCTCACTGCAGGGCAGGCTTGTCAGCTTGTCAGATGGTGCCGGACTGGGTCTCTTCCCAGCCCCACTTGTCATGGGGAGAGCTAGGCCTGGAGAGCTGGCCTGTGACCTCATCCCTGCCACATGAGCTGTCTGTTTCCCAGGAAACCCCTAACAGCCTGCTCTCCCTGCCATAGCAGGCTCGTGCCAGCCGGTAGGGGGCTGCCTTTGGGCAGGTGTCCCCAAGACTGAGCTACCCAGAGCTGCTGACTGCCTCTCACATACAATATAGCCAGCATCAGTCTCAGAAAAATGCAGCTCCACCCTGCAACCCAACAAACATACCCTGCGCAGTATCCTGCTGCCGGGGCATGTCTTGGAGTGCACTGGCCTTGGGCATGAGGAAGTGTGTTCAAAGGATGGTTCAAAAGGTGGTAATGGCTGGCACTTGGTCTAACGCTGGCAGCGGGGACATCACCTGTCCAGTGGGCCTGTGCTGCTGCCAGGAAAGCCCTCCCTTTATGCCTGTGCTGTCAGCTAAGACTGCAGGTGAGGAGCAGTGCGCATGGCGTGCAGCCACATGGGAGAGGATAGCAGTTTTGTGTGCACGCACACAGGCTTTCTTGGAGAAGCACTGTGACCCCAACAACATAGTGCTCTTTGGTCCTTTGATTTTTTTTTTTTTTTTTTGCACTGGAAATTGAACTCAGGATCTCATACTTGCCAGGCAGGTGTGGTGCCACTGAGCTATATCCCCCAGAGTGCTCTTTGGAGAGAGGCTGGGAAGTAAAAAGAGGGGCTTTGGGCTGGAGATTTAGCTTAGCAGCTCAAGTTCCTACCCGGTGACTGTGAGGTCATAAGTTCAACCCTGGTACCAAAAGAAAAAAAAGGACTTCTGTGTGCTGTACCCTTCCCCATGTATTTGGAATTCATACCACAAGTATATGTGACGTTGAAAAACAGAGCTGGAGCCCAGGCTTGTCGGCCTACACCTGTCATTCTAGTGGAGGATGGCAGGTGCCAGGCTACAGAATGAAGCCCTGTCTCTAAACAATAGCCAAACCAAACCAAAACCACAGAACTGGTACCAATTGAACCAAAGCCATATTTAGGGATAGGTGAGCTAGCCTGAGTGGTGCATTGGGCTTCTGGTGGTGGTGATCGTGTCTTGGGGCTCTGCTCATACCATCTTCCCTTTCAGGTGAACCATCGAAAAAGACCCCTCAGCGGAGCAGGGGATTCTCCGGCCACCAGCAAAGGCACACCTGTCCCTCGCCCAAAAAGGCACAAATCGCTTTTTCAGTGTGCAAAATGTAGCTTTGCCACGGACTCGGGGCTGGAGTTCCAGAGCCACATACCTCAGCACCAGGCAGACAGCTCCACAGCCCAGTGTCTCCTCTGCGGCTTGTGCTACACCTCCGCCAGCTCTCTCAGCCGCCACCTCTTCATCGTCCACAAAGTGCGAGAGCAAGAGGAGGAGGAGGAGGAGATAGTGGAAGTGAAGGTGGAAGCCTCTGAGCCAGAGGAGGGCTTTGGGGAGGAATTGGCCATGGAAGCGAGAGAGAACGGACTGGAAGGATGTGCCGGCCGGCCTTTGTCAGCTGACCCTGAGGCCAGGGGACTGCTGGGCCTCAGCCTGGCAGAGGATCGGGCCCAGGAATTGCAGAGTCAGCCTCAGGCCTCTCAGGACCAGGAAAGCCTTGCACTGTCCCCTCAGGTGTGACTAGAGGCGTGGCAGTGTATGTGGCTGGGCCCCCAGTGTCCCCCACCGCTTCACAGACTAAGGGAAGGCAAAGTCTGTGCCCGTGGGAGTGTGGCCACTGTGCCCTGAGCTGTGGTGCGCTGCCCAGGGTGGGGTTGCCCAGGACCCTCCTGTTTCTGAAGTTTGCTTCTGTTATTTATGGCTTTGTGCTGCTTTTTGGTACCCAACTCTGGTCTATGTCTTTCTAACTCCAGGCTTCTTATGTAGCCCTACCCCAATGCTGTCAGTATAGTTTGCACCCCAGACCTTGGGCCTGTGCTTGTCTGGGAGTCCCTGCTGCTGCCTTCAGCCAGGGAGCCTCTCAGAGTCTGAGAAGAAAGAGAGGGGGCTGTTTTGGGAGAGAGCTCTACCCAGCCAGGCTTGGCAAGGGCCCTTGGTCACATTGCCCTTCCTGTCTTTTTCTGATTCTTTTCTCCAAAAACAGTCCTGAGAACTGTCACATTGGCTTCTTGTGTCTCTGTGGGTGGGAAACTTGAGCGCACCTTTGCTTGTAACTGGAGACAACAGAAGGTGTGGCTGAGGCCGGCAGGTGTGGAGAGCCAGGGACCTGCAGAAGGCACTGTGGGTGCTGGGACTTTGCTCCCCAGCTGTCCTGCCCTCCCTGACAGCAGGTTTGGGGCACACAGATGGGGGAATGTGTGTGTTCTTGCTCCTATGCTGTGAGAGGCTGCTGCCCCGGCAGGCCAGCCTCTCTTCCTCTTGGCTGCACTCATGTTGCTCAGACTACATTTCAATAAAAACTTCTTACCATGCAGGCAGGCTCTTGTATTCCTCTCCAAGTCAGCTGCCCTTCCCTGCTCCCACTGAGAGCTCTTCCTGTTTCTTGGCTCTCTGGAGACTTTGAGGAGCAGTCTCAGTACCAGTGCAGTCCCCTCACAGGTCTCTCCTGGGCAGGAGGCAAATCTTCTTGGGTGTCTCCCTCTTTCCTGAAGAAGAGTTGACGCTTATGGAAACCCTTTTTGGGTAATGGGGTGGAGAGGAGGAATTCTGTCCTTTTCTTGCAGCGTTAGAGACCTTGCTGTTGGGTCTGCCAAAGGGAACTCAGTGTAGCAGAGCCAGGAGTAGATTTGGGGCAGAGTTGGGGCTGTCCCGGGCCTGGGATTGGCCCTGCAGGTCCAATGCATCCCTGGGAACAGAGCTCACTGCGTTCTTACAGGTGATCTATTGTAGGAGGCATGAATAGCAGTTATAAATTAAGTCAGACAAATATGCCTGACCTTTTCACAACTGAAAAACCAGTTTTTTCTCCCTGTATCAAATGCCAGGTTGTCAGTGAAATGCTAATGGCAGTAAGAAAGGTTAGTGCTGCTTCATTTCTAGGGACTCTGGCATCCATAGCATTTTTGATTGCTTTTCCTGGCAAGTCCACCACTCTTTGCCTCCCATCCCACCCCCTGCCTGTAGAGCCAGAGCCAGCCCCAGATCCCAGGTCCAGTCATGAGAGCAGGCCTGGTGGAGGTGCAGGGAGGGGTGTGCAGTGGTGCCCAGGGACAGGCAGAGGAGTCGGGGAAGTTGCAGGCTCAGCCAGCTGTCCTGAGCCTACACACATGTCCCCTTCCTGGGCTGGAGGATGACTAAGCTGCTCACTGGGATCCTGGTTCGTGGCCTGGCACCTGCTCGTAGCTAGCTCTTAGCAAACTCCAGCCTCACAGGTCCCTGCCCCCATCCAGGTCCTCCCAAGCTCTTACAAGATACTCGTGCCAACTCGTTCTGATTCATAAAACATACAAAGGTGGAGAGGCTGTTTTTTTGTTTATTTGGAGACAGGATTTCACTATGCAGTTCAGGCTGGCCTTGAATTCACAGTGATCCTTCTGTCTCAGCCTCCCAAGTTCTAGGATTACAGGCATGTACCACCGTACCTGGCTAGAGAGGCCATTCTTGACCTTCAGACTTGAGGTGGTGCCCACCTGCTTCTGCTCACCCAGGGATGCTGCTTGTCAGCTAAGCATTGGCAGAGAGCATCACCTCTCTGTGATCTGAGAGTTGTAAAGCTTTATTTTAAGCCCTGCTCACATGCCCAGCATTTCGGTAAACGGTTCCTGGTGACACTAATCCTCACAAAGATCCCAGTTATCTTCCATTTTATGGAGAAGAAAATGGATGCTGGGATGGTAAAGAACAGATATGTTGGGCTACTTGGGACGACAGTCACACATGGAACCTGTGAAACCCTCTGCTGTCTTAGTGACCACAGTTTCTTTGGCTGCCAGCCTGCTCATCAATTGCCCAGAAGTTCACTTTTCTACTTCCCTAGCATTTGGGGTGCCCCACAAAGTGCCCAGTCTCTTTAGAGACCACGTGTACCCCTTTCCCCCTAGAGAGACCTGCATGTCACCCCAGCTGGAGCAGCACCATCTTGGGGCTGGTCACTCTGGGGTTTCCTTTGCCATTTGAAGAGTATTATTTTTGAGGATTATCCAGAAAATTTGCCCAGTCTAGCATCTTCGGACCTTGTCTCTTTCATGGTGTTCTGAATGGGCGAGCTGTCTTTTGTCATCAGCAGAGGCCTTAACTGCCAGCCAGAGCTCCTCTGATCAAATTAAACAGATACGAACCGCACTATCATTTAGTGCGCCCTGAGGCTTGACAGATGCCTGCTATCAGTTCTCCAATTGCTTTATTTCTGTGAAATGATAGGCTGAATAACTATGAGCTAACTGTTGTAGAAAGAATTTCTCCCTTAACTTATGTAAACTGTCCGATTTAAACGAAAGAAACAAAAAAACCTAAACAGTTGTGAGTCCCACACTTTGCCTTCCCCAGACTAAGGAACCTCCATCCTGATCACCACTCTCTGTTCAGTGTCCATCGGTTTCCTTTATTTTGTTGTTTTGAAAAGTTAATGCATACATGTGACAAAACATCCAACAAACAAGTATCCAATAAAAAGTAACCTTCCAATGGGGGTCAAGCTCCGAAACCCTTGTCCAGTTAATCGCTGCTAACTGTATCCTGTGTATTCTTTCAGAGCAATTCTATGCATTTATAAGTTTTTAAATGTGTATATTTATATATCTATTTTTAATACAAACAGTAGCATTCGATACACAGTGTTCTGAGGCTTGCTTTCTTTCCACTGTGGTGGTATTGGGGAGATTGTCCCAAATATGCACACCGGGTTGATGTGACTGGTGAAGAACTGGCGGGCGGCACAGCTCTCGGTGTGCAGCACTAACTCAGTAGCATGTGGCGGAATCAGTCTGATGTGGAGGCAGCCACAGTTCTGCAGGCCACCTGAGCGGGCCAGGGCCTTCGCAGGTCTGGGCTGCCGTCCCCCTTCTCTCCTCACAGGTATCCCCGCAGCCGCAGGGTGTGGGTGGCCAGAGGGGAGTGGCGGCCTTGGACCCGGCTCCCACAGATGAGGTTTTCAGGTCCCCACTTCAAATGTCTTTCTTAAAAGTGGGATGTGCACTGTTAAAGAAGACGTGAGACACATGCTCAGACCTTGTCCTTGACTGGCTGCAGTTTCCAGGTTTTCCCCCACTTCCCAGTGTTCATTCACATGCGGGGCGGAGTTTGTGGGGACTGCAGTAAGGGTGGGTAGTGGTGAACATAGCTGTGTGCCTGTGTATATCTGTCTCTATACAAACAACAGCAAACATCCCCATAATCTCTTAGCCTCAGAACAACCGCACAAGATAGATAGCTTGTTATTTTTTATGAGACAGTAAAATTGAGATTCAGGGTGGTCAGTGAGTTCCCTCAGGTCGCACAGCGAGCAGGGGTAGAGTTGGCTTCCTAGTGGGCTGTGGCTGACGTTACACTGATTTTGTACTCCCCCGTTTCACTTACTATCATATCCTGAGTGTTTGCTGTGTTTCTACCTAGCCTTTAGAGTCATCTTCACTTTCATCATGGCAAGTTAACATAGTTTACTTATGTAGCCATTTCCTGTTTAAACTTTCTACCTCAGTGAAATGAAGAGTGAGGGGCATGTACCTTTTACTTTTGCAGAATTATTTCCCCAGGTTCACTATGTTCCTCTTTTGTCCAGAGTAGTCTCAGTGAAGGCAGCTGTGACTGGTATTTGGAACCCTACGTCTAGGTTCTGTGTGACAGAGGCACCTAGCCTGAGTCTTCCATCAAACGAGCAAGTTGGTTTATGTCTTCACATAGCTTCGGTTTTTGTTTTTTGAGACAGTTTCTCACTTTGTAGTTCAGGTTGACCTTAAACCACAGTGATCCTCCTGCCTCAGCCTCCCAAGTGCTGGGGTTACAATCTGTACCACCATACCCAGCCTGTTTCTGTGTATCTTGAGCTTGGTCAGATGTTATTTTCTCATTCCTGTATGTCTTTAAAATAGAAAAAGCTTCCCCAAAGGTAAAAGTTGTCCTGCTTTCTCTTTTACCTATTTACTTTTGCCCTAGTTGTATACAAAAACAGAAGATTCTCCTCTCTTGAGCAGTGTCACTTTTATTTGCATTTATTCCTCTTTCAGTTTGCTTCAGGTTTCTGTTTTTCAGCTCTTTTGTGACCATTTGTTTTCACTGTTGTCCAGCCTTTCCAAGTCTGAACTATTGAAAATTAATTCCTGAGCATCTTGCAGTCCTGTCACTCAGGCATGTTATTGGTCTACCTATGCAGGTGTATTTTTGTGCTACTTTATTGTGTCATGCACTGGCCTTTAAAAATACTTTTAAATTTGCAAATATAAGTTGTTTTTAGTACATGATTAGTAAAAATCAAAACACATTTCATTGATCATATGGAAAGTGGCACTCAGAGGATGTGAGAGAAGGGCCTCCCTCTGAGAGTGACACGGGGCTGTGGCACCAGCTTCCTTCAAGGGTGGACTTGTGTCACCTGGGCAGCAGTTGTTCAGATCTGTACCCTAGAGTTGAAGCATGCAGCCTTTGTCTCTATATTCTATGAAAATGGAATCAGCGCATCATATTTTTGATGTGTAAAGAGAATGACTAAACTGCTGTGTGTGGCAGCTGATACCCCATAATCTCAGCATTTGGGAGGCTGAAGCAGGAAGATTGCCAGGTTCAAACCTAGCCTGGGCAACTTACTGACTTAGATCCTGTCTGCAAAAAAAATAAAAAAAAATAAAAAAAAATAAAAAGGGTGATTGGGGTGTGTAGCTCAGGGCTAAGCCCCTGAGCTCAATCTGTACTGTAAAACCAAACCAAACCGAACTGAACCGAACTGAACGAAACCAAACCAAACCTGCTGTTTCCAGACCCCCTTTCAGTCACGGCCAGGGATGCATGTGCGCAGCTCCTCCTTCCTCCTGGACTTTCTACTCCTTAGACCAGTTCCCTTGGCATTTCCCCTCCCTGCCTTGTGCATAGATAGGACTGGATATTTGGGGGTATTCTGAGAACTGCTGTCTTTGGAGGAAGCTTTACATTTATTTCCTAGATTGGCTCCATGCTGGGCTTGGGAAATGACTTTAAAATGGGAGACTAGAGCCAGGGCTTGGGGAGAGGGGCTGTGTGTGTGTGGTGGTGCTGGTGCTGGTGCTGGCAGCAGGGAGAGGGTAGAGGCTGTGGAGGGGCCAGGGTGCAGCGGGGGTACAGTGCTTGCCCACATGCAAGAGGCCCTGTTCACTCCCCTTAATGCAAACATGTGCACACGGATGCGGAGGGGGAGGGGACTTAGGTGAGGCAGAGGCTGAAGCTGGAAACTGCTTCGGGATGGTGAGGAGGGTGGCTTGACTTGTCAGTGGCAACCCTTGAGGAGAGCAGAAATCAGCTTCTTACCTGGATGAGAAGATTCTGCTGTTGAGAAAAAGAAGAGTGGAGATACAAAGAGTTCATAGGAAAAGTCCTGGTGGGGGAAAAGAATGCTTCCTCCTGAGCAAAGACATGGCTGGAGTGAGTCCAGCCCAGCCCATCTGACTGATAGCTGCCACCAAGGGCAGCGCTCCTTCCTCTCCTGCAAAGAGCCTAGACTTTTGGCAGCCCATGTGGCATCAGAGTGGGGGCTGGGAGGACACCTGGGCAGGTGGGACAGCTCTATCCTCGAGTCCCTAATTCCCTTTTCAATCAAACTAGAGTCAGAAGTAGCTTCTTGTTGCCAGTAATGCTTTAATTGGTGTCCACTTATCCAAGCACAGCTGTGGCCCCATCTCTAGTCCCTGGACAGGGTGACTTGTCCACCTGGGGCGAGGCTCTGCCTGCTTAGAAAGAAGCTCAGCTGGGCAGCTCTTGGAGGGAGGACAGATGGCATCAAGAATATTGCAGGTTGGCGGCACAAAGCAGTAGCTTCCCATGCGTAGGTAGCACCCGCCAAGACTAGGGCTTTGTTTGGCTCAGAGCTAAAACCTTACTATTAGAAGAGTGGCAGTGAGGCATGGTGATGCACACCTGTAATCCCAGCATACAGGAGCCCAGGGCCGAGGAGCGTCAGGAGTTCAAGTCCAGCCTGGGCTACACGGTGAATTCAGGCCTGGCCTGCACCATGTAGGGAATTTCTAAAAAACAACACACAACAGTTCCCCTCCCCTATGCATGCATGTGCTCACCTGTGAGGGGAAAAAGTAGAATCAAGAGAAAGAAAATAAACAGGGCTCCGTGGCACATACCTGTAATTTCAGTACTCTGCGAGACTGAGGCAGGAAAAGTGTGTCTCTGCCTCAAAAAGTGCTGGGGACACAGCTCGGTGAAGGCCTGAACTGGGGAGGGAACTGGAGGGATGCCTGACACTTGGTGTGTGTGACTCTCACTGAGCTGTCTCGGGTCTGCAGAGCTGTGGGGCCTGCAGTGGGAGCTGATGTTGCAGCAAAAGGAAATCCTCATTGAACTCTGACCCCAGGCCTTAGCCCCAGCTTGTAGAAAAAACTACCTCAGCATAAATGCCTAAAAGCACAAGATCTGGAGGGTGATGGCCAGAGTAAAGGTGACCAGAGCTGTGCTTCCCTTTGTCCTGAAAAGTGCCTGTGGGTGGGTGGCACAGTTGCCTCTGCTCAGTGGCCACAGGCAGACTTGGACTGTGGAAGAGTTCTGTTTGGAGGGGCTTCCGGTGTCCTGCTCCCTTATGCTGTGAAGAAACTTGTTCTCTTGATGTCACATTTGTGGGTATCTTGGACCAAAAAAAGAACTGGGCTTCTGCGTGGCCTCAGGACAGAAAATCCATGTGTGCATGAGCAGGGTCTGGGGAGGAGCACGTTCCAGGTCCTGGAGACACTGTCCCTGGGCCCCTGTGACAGGCGCATCTAGGCCATTGACAACAGGGTGGGTGACCAGCAGGGGTGCTGCTTCTGGGCCGCTTGGATTGGCCCTCGCCCCATTTCCTCCCCTAAAGGCCCCTGGGGCTTTGTGTTCTTGCCCTCCCTTCCCTGTCCAGCCAGTGGACCAGGCCTGGCTCCCAGCTCCCCTTCCGGGGTTGCTTCACTGGTTTGCGCTTGATGATTCGTTGCTACTGGATCATGGACCGGTTCCCTTGGGCTCTTTCGAGCATTTGGGCAATGAAAAGAAGGGGAGGTACCTCAGGAAAAGCGAACCTTCTGTAACCTCACAGGTTCTGGGGAGGGGCCAGCCAAAGGCACAGGAGGCAGTGAGCGAGCCCAGGAGCCCTGGCAGGCTCTCACTGTCCTCCAGAGCTGATGGCCCACTCTTCCCTGGGTTGTGAAGGGACTGTTGAATCCTGGACTGAAGAAGAAGAGATGGTGCCATGTCACCCATGGGGCATGGTCACAGTCACCCAGACGTGGTGGGGGCTGAGGTGACAGGGCCAGTGGCATGGGTCCTCCACTGTGCTTGGACTGGTTACAGCATCCCCGCCATGGTAAGTGCACTAAGAGCAGCCCATGAGTTTTCTACAGGCATCCAGTTTCCTCAGGAAGTGCGAAATCACTGAGGGTTTTAGGCAGGAGGATCCTGAGTCAACGGGATGCTCCCTTAGGACTCATCTGCTCTCGGATTCAATAGATTTGGTAGACTGTCAATCTGGTCTTCAAGTTAGATGGCACCGCTCTACAGATCCTGGCTTTTCTTACAAGACTGTGAGCTCAGAGAGGAAAAACATTATCTACCTTTTCATCTTTGAGGACGTTGACACACCTTGTGTAGTTTTGCCTCATCATCAGGAACTTGGCTGGAGACAGAGAAAGTTGGTTTGAAGAGCTGGGCATTGTGCACAACTCTGTAATCCCAGCCCTCTTGGAGGCTGAGGCAGGAGGATCACAAGTTGGAACCCAACCTAGGCAATTTAGTGAGATCTTGTCTTAAAATTTTAAAAAATAGGGTGACAAAAGCATGTAGCTCAGTGTAAAGGGCTAAGGTTTAATCCCTAGTAACTGAAAAACAAACAAACAAACAAAAAAATAGCAAGAAGCTGGGAAGGATGGCTTAGAGTTATCACTGGATGATAAGGGCAAAATTTAAAAAGACCTAGACAAGGAGAGGGGATGTGAGAAAGAAGATGAAGTTAAACTGAAAACCAGAGTAAGTTTTGTTTGTGAGACAGGGTCTCATTATGTAGTTCAGTTTGGTCTTGAACTTGATTTGTAGCCCATGCTGGCCTCCAACTCTTGGTGATGCTCTTGCCTGGGCCTCTCTCCTGCTGAGTGCTGGGATCACAGTTAAGCAGGAGGAACTTTCTGACACACAGACATCTAGGAAAGCTGGAACTGCCACATGCAGGGAGGTGGGGACAAAGGGACACAGGCAATAAGGCCACACCGAGGTGAGGCGAGGTCCGCCCTCCTCGTGGTGCTCGGTCACAGGGGCTGCTTCCCTTCCCTGTTCCAGTCCTGAATGTGCTGGTAAGAGCTTCCTTTGGCACCCCTTAGTCAGGGTGGTCAGGGTGGTCAGTGTGGTGGAGGACCAGATGCCAGCGGGCTGCGGCCATGTTGGGATGGAGCAGGAACAAGGCAGGTCTGTTAGGATGCGCATTTCCTAAAGGAGGGGCTGTGGTTCCCTTGGAGGACAGCAGGGTTTGCACCCCTTTGCTTTCCTCTCCACTTGCCCCAAACCCTCAAATGCTTCCCTTCCCTTTCAGCACACCTATCCACCATGCTTGATCATGTGTCTCTTACTGAAGTAAGGTTTTTGGTTTTCTGTTTTTGTTTTAAAAGCATTCACTGTGTTTTTGATCATCCCTTGTGCGTCCCCAGGGCTGTTCCCAATGCCAGCGTGGCTTGCACATAGTTGTAGTCTTGGTGGTGGCTGAGGGGTGGCGGGGAGGGGGAAGGGGGAGGGAGGGACAGCAGCAGGTGACGCTGGGCTATAAATAGGGGCGGCCATCTAGGCTGGGACAGCAGCCGGGCCGAGCGGGCAGGCAACAACATGGGGTCGCGCAGGGTCCCTGGGTTGGGCGTAGGTGAACGAGCAGGGGCTGACAGTGAGGACGATGGGCCTGTGTGGACCCCCGGCCCAGCCAGCCGCAGCTATCTGCTCAGTGTGCGTCCTGAGACCAGGTAAGTGGCACTGCTCAGGGACTGGGTGGCAACAGACAGGGCAGGATGGGGCCCTTTCCTCACTCTGCCCACAGGCCGGAGGCCTGGAGCAGGGACTGGACCCCAACAGTCCCTGTGCTGCCCCTTCAAGGCCCTCGGGCTTCAGGCCTGAGGTCCCACCAGGCCCCAGGAGAGGAGCTGGGCCCTATTTGGGGAGATGTCACAGGGGCCCTGGGCTTTCTTTATCTCCTACCCAGTGCCCCTCTGTCCCCAGCCACTGGATACAGATTCCACAGGGAGCGATAAGCATGGCTGGGGCGGCTAGAATTCCTGGGGCTGGAGGGAGAGCACAGGAAGGGGACTGGAGGGGGGACTGGCTGCCCGAGTGGGGGCCACCTTGCTCAGGGTGGGGCGGTCACCAGCAAGGAGTAAACCTGTGTCTTAAATAAGAATCCTCCTGGGCCAGGACAGGCATCTGACAAGAGGAACGGGGCAAGGGGCAGCCAGGGATGGAGGGCTTGAAGCTGGCCGAGCCGTGTCCCCTGGGGTTGGAGGCTGGGGCTGAGGTGTGGAGGGAGAGGAGGACCTGAGGGGCCCTGCTATTCTAAGAGTGGCAGAGGGGCGAGGCTGCCCACAGATGATAGACAGCCTCAGGTGCTCACGGGCGCCCGGACACGAGCCACACACCTTGCTACCGAGACATACACTCCTGCCTGCTCTGTGAAGCTCAGTGCCCTCCCTTCCACAGCCCATTTTTCCAAAAGGAAATGTGACATTTGTCCGCTGGGACTGGCAGTGTGTGTCCAGCCCAGCCCCTGGCTTGCTGGGTATTATCCTGAAAAGGAGCGCTCCCGCCAGGCTGCTGAGAGCTGCTTTGCTCTGTGTTTCTCAAGAGCACGAAAACAGGCAGCAAGGACCTTCAGGAAAAGTCCTGGGCACTTCCTTGTGGATTGGCTGAGTCCTGTTGACCTTGGAGTTGGAAGGGTTCAAATGTAACCGGAACCTGTTTCTGCATAAAACTCGTCAAACGATGTCACATGTCTGGGGCAGGGCTGAGGGCTGGTGTTAGTGACCGAGTCGGACTGCACCAGGCCCCCAGTGCCAGGAAAGAATGCCCCTTCACCAAGTGCGGGCTCTGTGGAGACACCAGCTTCCAATGTGGACGTGATTCCCATCGTCTGGGAAGCTTGCTCCCTTGTGGGCAACTCCCGCCTGTCACAGGGCTTATCTGGGCTTGGCCACCTGTGTCTGGCCTTTGTCAGTATCAGGGGGACAGGAGAGGAAAAGGAAGCAGGGACCTCGCCTGCCGACAGCAGGACAGCAGCGATGGAGGGGAGGGAGGAGGGGTGGGCTGGGACGGGGCAGAACAGGGGAGGGCAGGGTGGGTGGGCTGTCAAGGGCAAGCTGGCCTGGAACTCTGGCTGGCTGGGTGGCATGAGGGATGTCTTCACGGCACCCCGGGTGAGTCAAAGCAGTGTGCCCACCAGAAAGCTGAAGGTGGAGATGCGGCTGACTTGAGTCCCCTTGGAGCTGCCCTGAGTGCTTGAAAATGTGTCTCTTTGCTCTGGGTATTTTGGTGGGGTCACCACAGGCTCCACCCCTGCAATGTTTCACTTCCAGCCAGCTGGCCACAGACCCTTCTGAGGGACAAAGAGCCAGACTCGTTTGGTCCCTGGAGGAGCCTTTGGCCACAGAGAGGAGATCAAGAAGGGGCTGCTTTGGGGAAAAGGCAAGGGTCAGTTCCCAGGGCTCTGCAAGGTCTGACTTGTGCTAGAGGAGGTGACTGCACAGTCTGTGGCCCCCAGAGATGGGAAGGGGACCAAGTGAGAAAGAGCTGAGCCCTGGGTCCTGACTAGGAGACAAATTCTGTCCCCACTCATTTTTGGCTCCAGTGTTTTCTGAGTCTACCTTTTTTTGTTCCTGTTTGTACTGGGAATTGAACCCAGGGCCTTCATACTGAGCTACATCCCTAGCTTCGTTCTATGTTATATTTTGAGAATCTCACTAAATCATTAAATTGCCCAAGCTGGGTTTGAACTGGAAATCCTCCTGCCTCAGCCTAGCAGAGTGCTGGAATCATAGACGTATGCCACCGTGCCCAGCTTGTCATGGAGTTCTTGAGTCATTGTTTGAATGGTCTCTTGTGCTGATAGGCTGTCCCTGGGAGCTGATGGACGGCCGTGCAGGTGTTCGGGGCTCTAGAAGCCTTGGTTCTGGGTCCAGGCTCTGTTTCACTACATGCACCTCACCTCCCTGCTTGTGACGTCCTTTGGAGAAGTCTCCATCCTCATGTCAGGGCAAGGGTATCCCAGTGCTCGCTAAGGTATGAGACATGCCTCCCCCCTGTTGGAGACGGGCTTCGGGGAGGCTGGAGGAAGGTAAAGAGCTGCAGCTGGCGGGAAGCCTGTATGACGACTTAGCTTCTGAGGAACACCCTTGTTTCACAGTGGCCCCAATCCAGGGGATGTTGGGGCAGCAGAATGGTGATGCTGCTATACTGTTGTGAAACAATGTCTGCTCTTCTACTTGGTCAGGCAAGTTGCCTGGGGTTTTAGGGAAACTGAGGCACAAGGTCAGGATTTTTTTTTCCCCCTCTTCTTTTCTTTTTTTTTTTTTTAATTTTTATTCTTTTTCTTTTTTTATCGGTACCGGGGATCGAACTCACGACTGCCTGCTTGCAAGGCAGGTGCTTATGCCGCTGAGCTAAATCCCCAGCCCCCCTCTTCTTTTCTTTTAAAAGTTTTAGTTGAGCAGTAAAGAAAGTGGTTTGAGGAGATGATGGATTAGGGCAGCCTTTAACAACAAAGAGTAAGAAAGCTAGACAAGAATGCAGGCTTGAGGAGCTGAGGGGGTGCACTCCGAGCAGGGGTCAGACTGGCTCATGAACGAGGAGAGGGGATCATTTTATAGGTAGCTGCTGGGCTGGGATCTGAGTGACCATTATCCCAGGCATAGGCCAGGACTTCCTCAGGGTCCAGGATAACCTGGATATTTGCTCCCTATGAGGAGACCTTTCATTCCTTCTGGGCAATGAAGGTGACTGGAAAAATTCTTTATGTCCCAGCCTGTGCTAGTTGGAATTCACCAGCCACACTGAAATCATATGCAGCTTTATTTTATTTTCTGAAGTGCTGGGGTCTTACACATGCTAAGCAGGTTCTCCCCTCTGGGCAGCTTCCTGCCCTATGAAAAGCTCAGAGGCTTTCTGCCCCAGCATTTGATGCCTGACTCTGAGCTCCAAGAGGCTGTTAAATGGGTGGTGGGTGGGGGTTCCCAGTCAGCAGGGCGCTGGGTGGACTTGCATTCTCTGAAGAATGGTGTCTCCTGGGCTGGGAGTCCCCCTAGCCCTGTGGCCTGACTGGGGAGGCTGAGAGGTCAGCCACGGGAGCTGGACAAAGCTGGGGTCTGCTAGCTGGCCCAGGTGCTCGCTGTGGGCCAGTGAACCTCCATTTTCAGGAAAGCTGACTTCCTCCTCCTTCCCAGAGAGAGAGGAAAAACCCAAATTCAGAAGAGAAATTTCATCACTCTGAGGAGCTTATGGTCAGGAGAGGGTGGAGTCAGCCTGGGCTTTGGAACCAAGGGGGACTCTGCCCACGCAGCCCAAGGGTTTGTAAAGCACAGAGCCAGGCAGCTACGCCCTGTTCCCGTTGTCTCTGGAGCAGCAGCTCCCTCTGGGGTGCAGGGCCCCTCCTGGGTGACAAATGTGTTTTCACTTCCTCCGCTCCCCTCTCCCCCCACTTCCCTTGTTTTCAGAGAACAGCTGCCGGGTGCCCTCACATGCCTCACACTTTGCTAGGAGCCAAAAGGCTGGGTGGGCAGAGAGGAGGGAGGATTTTCCAAGCAGAGAGGACCAAAGTGAAGGCCATGGATGCATTCACGCCAGTTAGGAGCAGGGCTGGCTGCAGCAGAAGGAGATAAAACCCCAGCTGTAGGAGAGCTACAAGCAGCCCAGGGAGGGAAGTCCCGGTGTAACAGCAGCGGGAGGCCTCCACCTCCGGTGCAGAGGGATGGTGTCCGACGAGCAGACTCGAAGGGGAGGCTCTGACTCAGAGGAAGGCAGCAGGGACAGAGAGAAAGGGAGGAAGGCGACACGTGCCCCTGGGTGTGCGGGGAGGAGCCCGAACAGCAGGTCTGGAGCTGCCTCAGAGAGCTGAGCGCCTCCTGGCTCCTGCTGGATTAACTGCTGTGTCTCCCTTCCTCTTCCCCTCTCCTGGCTGGTCTGCCTTGCTCCTTGTTAACTGTACTTTAACCCACTAATGGTGGGTGTTCCCCCACACCTGTCAGGGGACAGCCAGGAATGTGGCTCCTTGTCTCCCAAAAGACGGGGCCCAGGGCCCCTCGCGGGGCAGATCCACGTGCCCAAGGCGCACTTTCCCCAAAGCATTGCCAGGCCTCCTTCCTGCCTAACCCTTTCTCTGGACTCTGCTGCTTATAACCAGCTTTTGGTTTCAGAGATCTTGGTGTCCGATGGTGAGGCCGCTTGCTCTCCGGAGCAGGCCAGCTGAGACAGCTGGTCCCTTTTAATAGAAAGGCTTCTGGGTCCCCAATGATGGCAGATTAATCCTTCTGGACTGTTGTTGATTTCGCCTCCTGGTCTCCTTGCTTTTCGGCCTAATGATTCCATTTGCTGTCTCTTGCTTAGCTTACCAAGCAGCCGGTTGTCTCACCCCAGCTCTGGAAGGTAAACGCACCCTGCATTCCATTCTGTTTCTCTGACTGCTTTTCTTGTGGGCCTGGGCCCTGAGGGACCGCCAAGTGACAGCTCTCACACTAACCGGCTGCATGGGGCGAGGGGAGGCGGGGGTACTCACGTGAGCATGGGTCTGCAGAGACCAGGGTGACACTTGCATGCCCGCCAGGAAGGAGCACAGGGACTCAGGAAGGGACCTGTGGGCAGGGGTCCCTGAGATGCCTGCAGTGACATCTGTGTGCCCTTGGACAGGTGCCACAGGAACAAAACAGGAGCCACCAGGGACGCATCTCTTCCTATGCAAAGTTTTCATGATTTTGTGATCCCTTATCCAGGTTTGACGCTGTAGCAGCCTTCCATCATGGCCCCTCGCCTTTTATATTTTTCCCCGTAGTCTCTTATCGTCTCCTTTGCCTCTTCTTCCTCTGAGCTTCCTTTCTTCTCTTTCCTGTCTCTGCCTGTAGACTGTGGGGTCGTGAGACCAGACAGTACCACACACCTGGCCTCCCCGTTAGCGAATTCCCGAACCCGCCCAGCAAGCCTTGGGCAAGGTTTGCAGGTCGAAAGACTCCACTTGCCTGCCAAGCTGGGCACAAGGCCCTATCCCTGGCCAAACCAGTGGTTACTGTCAAAGTGGCGACATTTTCTGGCTACTTCCCACCACTCGGGCCCCAACCCAGACCAGCGGTCTGAGGCCAGCGGACTTCTGATAGCTCATCACCTCCACAGGCAGGGTCAGCCCCCTCCGTGCCCTCCAAGAGGACAGACATGGAGGAAACTTGGTCCTGAGTGGCCCCCAGGTGGAAGAAGATTCGCCCCACTGGTTCAAACTGGAAACCATTTCCTGTTGTGCATGGTCCTTCATGCTTTCTAGGGAACCTGGCAGAGCACGTCCACATCTAGGTGGTTTGGAAGGAGGGACTGAAGGCTGTGGGATGAGAAGAGTGACACACAGCGGGACAGTCCAGCATGCATAGTGATCTGTGCTGCACCCCAAATGCTTCCCAAGTCGCTCCTCAGAGAGAGGGCCTTCTTTCTTTCAGGTTCCTGGCCTGAACACTGTTTATCAAACAGTTTAGAACCACATGCAGAGGTCTTTCATTTTAGAGATTAGAATTCTTTTCCATTCAAAAGAAGTGATGAGCTAGGCATGGTGGCACATGCCTAACATCCCAGCACTTGGGAGGCAGAGGCAGGAAGATTGCTGGGAGTTCCAGGCCAGCCTGGGCTACACAGTGAGATCCGGTCTCAAAAAACCAACCAACCAACCAACCAACCAACCAACTAACCAAACAAACAAACAAAGACACAAAAGGAGAGAGGAAATAAAGTAATTAGCAGTTGTTATATATCTAACAGGAGCACTCGTCTCTGCAATTTTTAAAAGTAATTTCTTTATTTTCTCACTTATCTAGTAGTTGAAATGATTTTTAAAAAGTTTCTTTGTGTTTTAATGTGCTACTGGGAATTGAACTCAGGCCCTCACATGTTAGGCAAGTGTTTAACCACTGAGCTCTACCTCCAGTCCTTGTTTAAAATTTTGAGACAGAATTTTGCTAAGTTGCCCAGGCTGACCTCAAATTTGTGTTCCTTTAGCCTTAGACTCCCAAGTAGCTGGGATTACAGGCCGGTGCCATTGTGCCTTGTTGCTGAAATGACTTTTTCTTCTTTTTTAGAATTTTATTTTATTTACTTGAGGGTTTTTGTTTTTTTGTTTTTTTTTTTGTCTTTTTCGTTTTTATCGGTACCAGGGATTGAACTCACGACTGCCTGCTTGCAAGGCAGGCGCTTATGCCGCTGAGCTAAATCCCCAGGCCTACTTGAGTTTTTTGAGGCAGGAATTTGTTGTGTAGCTCAGGTTGGCCTTGAACTCACAGGGATCCTCCTGCCTCAGCCTTCTGAGTGCTATGCTCAGGAGCGCCACCATGTCTGGCTTCTTTTCCTTTCCTTTCTTTTCCTTTTCTCTCTTCTTCTTTTCTTCCGTGTCCTCCTCATCCTTTTTCCTCTTCTATTTTTTTTTCTTTCTTTTTTAATGGCATTGGGGATCAAACCCAGGAGAACTCTACTACTGAGCTATATCTTTATCCCCCACTTTATGACTCAGGGTCCCCCTAAATTACCCAGGGGGCACTTGAACTTTTGATCCTCTTGCCTCAGCCACCCTAGTGCTGGGATTACAGGCACAAGTAACCCATCTTGAAGTGATTTTCTTAGTCTTGCCTAAGCAGCTTTCTACCTAAGACCCTAAAGTGAATATGGGATCCAGGTTCACATCCATGGATGAAATAGGCTTCAGATTATGTAGGGAGAGGTTAATTAGGGATATTAGTTACAGAATCATAGAAGCTGGATTGTGTTTGATCTGGCAGTCTCTAGAAAGTATTGGTTGAGATTTGGCCCGGCCCACAGTCAGGAATCACTGTCCATGGACTACAGGAAGGAGATGTTCCACTTCCTGTGGGCTCAGCGGGTTGACTGCCCAGGTCCGGAGGGACGATGTGCTCTGCATGGCTCAGAGGGAACGAGGAGATGCTTTCGGGGCAGGTGACTTGTGGGTGAGAGGTACAGTGTCTCACTGCAGACCCAGCTCAGGTTCTGGTGTATGAGTGGCTGGGGCCCCCATTCTGAGTGGATTTTGTGGGGTGCTTCTGCCAACTCCCTGAATGGCCAGAAATCCTCATTCAAGTGGAGAAGCTGTGGTTCCTGGGTCGACCTCCATCTGCCCAGAGATGTACTGGATTCCAGGTGTTCTTCCTGGGGAATGTGCCTCTGTCCTCCGACCCAAGTCCAGGGTAATATTCCCAGGACAGACACCCCATATGTGGGTGCAGTGTGCAGTGTGTGAGCTGTCCCTGCTGTTGCTTTTGCTCCCACAAACTTTGTCCACTTGTGGTGGAGTCATGGACAGATAAACATCACCCTCTGGCGAGGGCTCCTTCCTGAGGCTGAGAAGGCACCTTGGAGTGATTTGGCATTTTCACCTTTCCCCCTGCTCAGTTCACCCCCTCATCCACGGTTCCCCTGCTGCTTGTCAAGGGGAGGGGGGTGGGCACAGCTTGTGCACCCCACAACCTGGCTCTGTGGTTGCGCTTCATGCCTGAGTGCACTGTGGCTCTGCTGGCCTGGGACAGGGCTGGCAGGGCGGCTTCTTCCTGTGCCCAGAAGGAGCGGACCGCAAGCTCTGAGCATTGTGGCTGAGTCCGCTGGGCTTCTGCAGGAAGCCTCCCAGAAGTTGGGGACCTATCCCAACTGACAGTTCTGGCTTCCGCAAGAGTGGGTCCATGGGTTGTTGGTCCTGCCAGTTGGTCCTGGAGCTCCCAGCTCAGTTGTCCCTTCAGCATGTGGCATCCAGGATGGGTCAGGAGCAACACCTGGTGCAGGTTCGTAGCCCTGCTTGGAATCAGAATTCATTTAGTTGTTGTTGTTGTTTTTTTTTTTTTTTTGTGGGAGCGCGGTGGCTAGGGATTCAACCCAGGGCCTTGCTCATAGGCAAGTGCTCTACCCTGAGCTAAATCTGCAGCCCTTTTTAAAACTTGACTTTGAGTCAGAATGTCACTAAGAGGCTCAGGCTGACCTAGCACTCGTGTGTGCTTCTCCTGCCTTGGCTTCCTGAGCAGCCAGGATTGTGGATGTATACCATGACTCCTGGCTGAAGTCTCTTTTCCGATTCCTCTGTGAGTGAGAGACTCCTTTTAGGTTTAAACCCCTGAGATCCACTGGCATTTAAAGCAATGCAGAAGATTTGCTTCCAAGCCCCAGCTTGGGCCCTTGGAAGTTAGCTGGCTTTTCCCTCTTTGGCATGAATGGGGGCTCTGCCTGCCCATGTGTGTCCTCCACACACAGCTTTCCTGGAGCTGGAGGTAGAGCTGAGCCCTTGAGGACAAGTTGGTGGCTTGGGCAGGCTGTCCAGCTTGCTCAGAAGCCTGGCCTGTGTGAGTGGCCTTTGGTAATGGCACTGGGTCAAGATTCCATTCCAGCCTGGCCAACAGCCGGGGCTCCCCGAAGGAAGACTTGCCCAGATGTGGGCAGATGTGGTAAGATCTGGGCTGTGCTAGTCAAGGCCAGGTGGTGGCACAGAGGGTGGACAAGGGCCACTCTGAACAACTCTTTGCCTTTCCTAGGAGCACCTTCTGCTCCATCATTGCACAGCTCACAGAGGAGACACAGCCGCTGTTCGAGACCACGCTCAAGTCCCGGGCTGTGTCCGAGGACAGTGACGTCAGGTTCACTTGCATTGTCACAGGTAATGTGGTGCTGTCCATACATTTTATTCCGGGGTCTCTGCATGGAGTGGGGCTAGGGGGCTGGGGTACCTCGTAGTGATGGGCAGTGGGCCGTGTGCAAACCTGTGCAAGCTAACATCGGCCTTCTCAGCTTTCTCTCAAGCTCAGTGTCCCTGGCAGGCAGTTGTCCCCTGCCCTTCCTCTGGAGTCACACGTGTACCCAGACATTTCCTCAGGAAGGCTTCCTTACCTTCAGAGACCACATGACTGCTGAGGTGGCCTTGGAGGCTCCAACGTGTTACGGTTGAGTTGCTCATGACTTGGGAGTATCTGGTCTGGGAGGCAGTGACATGTGTGGCACTGGGGCAACCCTGGAGGCAAAGTGCCTGGCTTGGGGTCATTTCCCCTCCAGGGTGTGACAGAGGGGGTTGTGGAACCTCACCGCCTCCTGAGCTGTAGAGTGAGGATAACGTAGCGTGAGCTTTGTAGAGGCAGGACATTGAGCGAATCCATACAAAGCCTTCATGGCAGCATCACACATGACTGGTGGGAGTGAAGAGTGGGTATTGGTATTTTGCTGAGCTTCATGGTGGTGCCTGAAGCAACAGCTGGGCAGAACCGGAAGTGCTGTACCTTGGAAGGGGAGGAGGGGCCCTCGGAATCTAGGAAGCTAGCTCCGGGCCTTGTTCTCTCCCACACCCCCAGCACAGCCACCCATCGTGTCTCCTACCCTGTGCAAGGCCCACAGGACACCTGCCTACCTCTGCAGATGCCCACCCCTTGTAGCCAAGTGGGCAAAGCCAGGGTCCCAGGTCCCAGCTTCCTCCGAGAGCCTGTGATTTGAGTTAGTCAAGTTTCTAGCTGTGATCTACCCAGTCGTGGGGGCCTTGTGCTCCCAATCAGTGGAGTGGCTTTTCTGGGCTGAGGTCCCTCTCCCTCAGGCTGCCAAATGCCAGGTCGAGGACACTGCCCTGGGGACAGTGTTGCCTGCACCCTAAACAGTGTGACCTGTGTTGCAATGTTTGTCTGTTTCCATTGTGGTTGAATTCTTACAAAACCCTGTGAAGTAAGTGCTATTATTAGTCAAGTTTGCAGAGGAGGAGCCTGGAAGCCGCAAGGTGACTGGGGAGGAGGAGACGCTGCCTCTTGCTGTCCGGCACATTAACAGTCCCACTAACAGTTTTCTCACCACCCTATACGTTCTCGTGTGCTGCTTTCTCTATTTGGAACATCCTCCCCTCCTTGTTAAAGAAAGTTAGACTTCAGTTTATCAAAATATACATACTGTTTGAGGCTTCAAATTCCACTCAACTTCTAGTTGGGACTGGTGGCACACACCTGTAATTCCAGCATTTGGAACGCGGAGGCAGGAGCATCACCATGAGTTTGAGGCCAATTTGGGCTACACAGTAAGTTCAAGTCCAGCCTGCATTACATAGCTAGACCCTGCACAAAATGAAACAAAACAAAACCCATGAAAAACTAAAAAATAGGTGCAAAGTATACCCAGCTTCTATATTTATCAAAAAGACTAGTTTGTCTTTCTTAAAGTGATTGTTCTCAGCACTCAGCCCTCTCTTGGCGTGTACTCATGGCCACAATGCTGAGTAACAGCAAAGCTTCTGACTTGTGAGTCTGGGGAGTTAAATGTTCTCTGCTGAATTCTTGTGATTGTAGATTAGGAATTAAGTTACCCCACAAATTTTGCTTAACTCTACAGTTATTGTTTGCCTTATTATACCTATGTGATATTTATTATACTACCATATGATGTTACACTCCAATCACACTGTTTATGGTTATATACAGTATATATTTGTGTATCTGTATATCCAAATGTGTGTATGTATAGCATGCTTACTATAATCATACTGTATATGATACTATATGTGATGATACTGTTTCTCTTTAAACTCAAGACTTCCATGTTGAGCTATATGTCTAGCCCTTTTTCTAAATTTTTTATTTTGACTCAGGGTCTCAGTATGTTCCCCAGACTGGGCTTGAATTTGTGATCTTCTTGCCTCACTCTCCCATCTAGCTAGGATTGCACGTGTGGGTCACATCCAGCCCCAGTAGCCTCTTTTTGTAAAGTTTTTAGTTGTTTGAGACTAAATCTCTCTATGTAGCCCGTGTCACAGTCCTGCACAGCCTCCCAAATGCTGGGGTGATGGCGTGTGCCTTGAGGTCTGGCAGCTTCCTGGGCTCTGTGCCCCTCCTTGGTTTCTTCTCTTGCTTTGTTGAAGTTTTGTCTCTGGTAGTTTTATCAGGTTCCAGAGGTGGTAGAGAAGGCACTGAGTGCGAGCTCTAGACCTCACTCCTCTGAGCTGTTCTGCTGTGATGTGGTTCATACACAGTTGTGTCTCTTAACCTCTCTCCTGTGATGGATTTCCTGTTTTTAGCATTCTATATGTTCTCTTTCTTGATGTATATTATACATATGTATATATATATATATATATATATATTTTTTTTTTTTTTTAAAGAAGGCAGTATTTAATCCTATGCCAGCTCACCGTTGAATCTTCATGCCAGCAGACTATTGCAGGATAATACCACAAAAGCAAAAGCCCCAGTTTACAGAGAGTTTAGTTTACATAGAATTTGGCAGTGGGAAGTACAAAGCAAGTGACAAAACATTACATCCTTGGTTACATGCATTGAGTCATATATTGACAGGCAGGTTAGTCTGAAACAGATTTGTTGAAACAAAGGAACTGTTTATCATTGAACAAGGGCAGGGGGCCCTTACAGGGTGAGCACAGTCCAAGGTGTCACCACAGCACTGAAACACTCCAGGGAGGGGACTCTTCCAAGGTGTCCTTGACCAGCCCAGGGTGCCTTAAGGGACAGACAATTACTCTGACTCAGTGCTTATCAGAGGTATGCGGCTAGGCTTTAGATGTCAGGGTCAATTGAGTTCAGCAGAAACAGCAGAACAGAAACTTGGTCAGAGACCCCTAAACAATCATGAAATACCTGTAAGTTCGCTATTTTATAAATGTTCTTACATTATAATTGTGCCCCACCACTCCCCCTGTTTCTATTATGGAGGAGAATCCTCTCTCAAGGTTTCCCCAGTTTCTTCAGTAGCAAGGAGCTGATGAGAGGGAGGAGCTTGCGAAGGAAATTGGTGGTGAACAGCTTAACGCGTAGGGGGCGGTCTATACTTTGAATATTTTTTGAGGCAGAATTACAGTTTATTGAGTGAGGTTTTGTGTAGCTCAGAGACATTTTGGGGAGGCAGGAACATTAGGACAGTCAAGAAAAAGGAAGCCACCCAATCCAGATCCACTGAGAACTGCTCTAGTGCTGCACTGGTGAAGACCACTGAAGCTGCTGCGTGAGCCGTGGCTGTCACTGTTGCTGCCCATGGGAAGGGGTGCTGGGGCTTTTTCTACTTCCTTCTGGGTGATTTCCTGTTCTTGTTTCACTCATCACCATCTATGGATGGGAAAGTGTGGTGGGGGGCATGTCTGGTCTCCCCGAGTTTAGCTCATGTGAGCTTCAGAGGCAGCACAGGCAGCCTTTTAGGGTTTTCGGTTTCTATGGGAAGAGGCAAACCTTCATTCAGCACATGAAAGGTGCACCAGGGAAGAGGCAGGGACCTAGTGCAGTATGTACCTGAGTATGTACCTAGCATTTATTTGATTTATTTTTTTATTTTAAAGAGGGAAAATAAAATCTCAAAACATGGGGCTGGGGATTTAGCTCAGCGGCATAAGTGCCTGCCTTGCAAGCAGGCAGTCGTGAGTTAGAACCCTGGTACTGATAAAAAGGAAAAAGAAAGAAAAAAAAAAAAAAGAAAATCTCAAAACATGATAATTAGGGGGTATTAATGGGATATATATCGCATATTATCTTCAAAACAGTTATTCAGAGTATAAAACATCTGCATTTAATCATTTAAACAATATATACTTTGAACTTGAATTTGAAATTGCTAATGTCTTGAATTTTTATACACTTGTAGAATGCTAACACATGTCCATAGGGGAAACATTTTTACTACAGGTGTAGACAGTTGAAAGTAAGCAACTCAAGATTAATATTTATAAAGAACGAAGGCAACCTTTCTAGTAATCTCCCTGATTTATATTCTTGTTTTCGTAGCTTCCTGGAAAGAATGCATGGAAAATAAATGTCAGACTCATTGTGTCTGAGAAGCTGCTTTCACCACTTTACCCCTAGCGGAAAGTTTGGCTGGGTATAGAATTCTAAGTTAAAAATACGTTTCCTTCAGAGCTTTAAAGGCCTCTCTCTACTCTTTCCTTCCTTCCAGTGTTGCTGGTCAGAATGGGAAGGCAGTTTGAACCCAATTCTTTGCAGGTGACCAGTTGTTCTCCTCCTGGTATCCCATGACAGTGCCCTTTGAGTTGGGTCTTCACTCTAGGGCATGCTCTGGTATTTTAGTTGGGAACTGAGATTCAGTCTTCAGTTCTAGGAAATTTGATGTTTTAATGTTGATTTCCTGTTCCTGTTTTCCTCTGTTCTTCCTTCCTGAATCCTGCTTTGGATGTCTGTTCCCATGATCTAGTTCTATTTTTTTTTTTTTTTTATCTTCTCCTCTCCTTTCTTCTGTCTTTTGGCTCTACCTTCTGGGAAAGTCTCGAATCATTTTGTTCCCAGTGTCATTATGGGAATAAGCTTTCCCCTGCTTCAAGCCCCACCTGCTGGAATAAACTTTGTCTCTGCATCTCGTGACTGCCAGCCAGGCAGTGACCCTCCCTGCTGAGGCCTGCAGTGTCGTCCACTCTCCACACTTCATCCTCTGTGGTGCCTTCCCTCCCTCATCTCTGAGTTTATGCAGCAGATGAGGAAAGATTAGCATAGTGTGTCCCATAAGAAAGACCTTTCCAGCCACCAAGGAGAAAGTGCAGACCGTAGGAAGGGGAAGAAGGAAACCACAAGAGGCAGAAGGTCCTAGGAAACAGTTAGAAATTGGGGTTCTCCAGCCTGGAGAGGTGCCTGGTGACCAGCTGTGGCCTCCATGTGACACTACCATGCTGCCCCAGCTCATCCTGTGAAAACAGAGTGGCCATAGGTACCTGTCTTCTTCCCCTGGTCAGGGGTGTCCCTAAACAGGCCAGGATGGGCAGCCGCCAAGGGCCACCATGGCCAGACATGGGGCCAGTGCTTTCCTGGGGGTCAGGACCTGGTCTAGGCAAGAACACCCGTCGCTGTCCCTGCTGGTTGTTTGTGGGACACACATGGCCTGAGGAGGGATAAGGCTGTGGGAGTCTTCCCCCGGGGGTGGGCTTGATGGGCTTCAGAGGGCTTCCGTCTGGAGACTGCATCTCTGTCCACAGTGGCCACCTCTGCTGCTGTCCTCCACTCCACTGCTGTGCCCTGATGTTTGATGGGAAGCGGGAGCATCAGAAGGAGGCAGATGGGAGCAAGGCATTGAGTGTTCAGAAAGAACCAAGTCTCTAAAGAAATCCTTTTCAGAGAAATGAGTCTAATGTGATGACCCCTGGGGAGAAAACTTTATATATCATTATTGGAACCTTCATTGGAAAGGAAAAGGAACCCCGGTCCTGTGGCACATGCCAGCTGTGTGACCCTGGGGAATCACTTAGCTTCTCTGGGCCTTGTTTTCCCTCTGCAGACACTGGGGTTTAAAAATTTGCCATTTTATAGCAGAGAGGGACTTGAATGCTGGCTGTTTTGCTGCATCTTTAAATGACATTGTGAGGGAGCCTTCGTTTCACCAGCCTTGATTTCCCCTGCCTTCACTCGAGGGCTGGGATCAGGCACTCCTCCTAGAGTTTCTGAAGATTAGGTGAGATTATACCTGAAAGAGCTCGGCTCAGGTTCTGGCCCTCAGTGGAGCCAGCAGTGAACATCAGCAGCTATGCGCACAGGGCTGTTCTGAGGGCCAAATAAAGTTCTGTATTTGGACATTTTTAAAAAATTGAGCTCTAAGCAGGGAACGGTGGAGAAGAGGTTCCAAGTTGGGTGTCTGCATGGGCTGGGAAGAGGGAGTCCCAGGCTGTGGGGACAGGACAGAGGGCTCCATCCTGCTGTGTGCATGTGTGGGTATACAGGCACCCCTGCTGTGAGCACATACATGTGTACGTGCCCACCTGCACCCCGGGCTGTGTTTTAGGGTTAGCTCCTGCAGCCCAGGGATGGTGCCGCACTCTTGCTGTGAAGCCCTTGGCTGCCCATGGCCCTGCTGGCCGCCCTGCCTCCCACTGGCCTGGTGTCCCAGCAGCTGGGGCTGTGTTGCCCGGTCACGAGGTGGGAGGCTCTGCCTGGGCCTGGCGGGATGAGATCATTCCATGGGGCAGCGGGGACACCTGTGCTGGCCAGGGCCATAGGCGCAGTGATGTAACCAGGGACTTTAGCTCACAATGGAAACTTGGGACTCACTTTACAGCCAGCGCTGCTCGGTGTTCCCTGAGTGGCCAGCCACAGCCTCCCCCTGGCTCCCCGTGCCCATACAGTTACCTGTGTGCCCAGTCCCTCTGCTCTGTCCACTCACTGTTTTCCTGTGTCTCACACTTCCAGCAGGGTTTTACTCCGGGGCTCCTGTGCCTGTGTGCTGTCACAAGGGGCAGGCACAGAGTCCCGCACAAAATGGGCAGGAGAGACAGGCCAGGAGACGGATGCCAGCACTGACTGTGCGGATGGCATCAGACTTGACGTCTGGGGCGGAGCTGATGCGGAGCCCGCATCTCCCATGGTTCTGTGCGCCTTTGAAGTCTTGTCTGAATGCTGCTCACTCAAAAGCCCCCATGCACCTCTGGCTCCAGTCTCTGCCTCCTGAGGTCTTCCATTATCTGTAAATATTTGATCAGGATTGATTCCCTTGCAGGCATGGGGCTAGAAGTGGGGACAGAGCTGGAAATAGCACAGATAAGTCCCCAACTGTCCTGAAGTTGACGTGCTACACCGAGTGTGTTGGGGCAGACAGGAGGACACCAACACACTTCTAAGGCAACGCACTCCTTGCTCATATGTCAGGAGCAATGAGCTTCATGGGGCTGGGGGAGATACCTGTCAGGAGGGACAGGAGGCCGAGGGGGAGAGCTGCTGCCCTTGGGGTGTGAGGTGGAACTGGAAGGTGCCGGCCACGTCAGAGGTGAGTGGCAGACCCCAGGCTGGGGTGCCAGGAGCAAGGTGCCAAGCAGTGCAGCGAGGGGGCCTGGGCCACAGGGCTGCACGAGGCCACGTTCACTCTGCCTCTGGGCTGGACTGCCGAGAGGCCAGGGTGGCAGTGGGAACCTCAGTGAAACCCAGGTGGGAGGGGATGATGGAGATCAGCCCTTGGAGCTCTTCCCGAGGGAGGGCCAATAGGATTGCTGAACTGAGAGGCTATGAGAGGAAGAATGGACAGAGGGTGGCCACTGTGTCACAGTTGGCCCATGCTGTTAGAAGGATGTGCATGTCCTGAGGCCCGTGGGGCAGGTGGAGAGAGGAGCTTGGGTGGTGCTCATGGCCTGTGAGAGCGAGCATCAGTCACACATGCAGCTGTGGAATCAAGGGAGAGGATTGGGGGGGACGGCAGGGAGAGGTTGAGCCAGATGTGGAGAGTCAGGCGTGTCCAGCCCTTCAAAAACCAGGCCAGGATTTGATCCCTGGGTTGTGAGTGTGGATGGAGGCTGGAAAAGGGCTCTGAGCCCTGAACCGTGGGGCCTGTCTAGGAGGGGAGGAGGACCAAGAAAGACACCAGGCGTGGCTCATGGTGCTGGGGGAACAGCTGGAGAAGGAAGAGCCTCTTGGAAATGGACGGATGGGACATGAGCACTGTCCTCAGCACTGGCAATGTGCAAGTCATGGGTGTCCTTGACAAGGGCAATTCTGGTGCAGTGTTGGGTACAGAGGCCTGGTTAGAGGAAGAAAAGTGATGAGAGCAAGGACAGGCAACTCATGATTATTATTATTACTATTATTAGAAATAAGGTCTTGGTTTGTTGCCCAGGTAGTATCTTCCTGCCTCAGCCTCCTGAGTAGTTGAGATTATAAGCAGCTGGCACCTCACCTGGCTCTCAAACCAATTTTATTTTTGTATTGGGGCTCAAATCCAGGAGGACTCTACCGCTGAGCTATACGCTCTATTCTTTTTTAAGTTTTGTATTTTGTGACAGAGTGTATTGTTAAATTATGCAGGTTGGCTTTGAACTTGCAATTCTCCCACCTCAGCCTCCCAGAGTGCTGGGATTACAGGTGTGCACCACCGTACTGGCTTCAGACATGGCTTTTAAAGAACTGTTCGGTAAAGGAGAGAGATGGCAGGATCTTAAGGAGGACATGGAGCCAAACATGTCTGTCAAGGAAGGGCGATGGTACAGAAGGCCCTGTGCTGCTGGGATGGTACGTGCTGGAGAGGCAGCCTCGAGGGGGAGGCTGGACCGCAGGGCAGGCAGGGCGTGTGCAGGTGCCAGCCCCAGGAGCGTTGCTGTCCTGCCTGGCTGCTGGTCTTATCTTTTCTACTGTGCAGTAAGTTCCTGAGAGCAGAGCCTGGGCTCTAATGCTTGCGTATGTTGGAGGGAGAGTTAAGAGGCTTTGATCTCTATCAGTAATGCTGGTCGGTTGCAGTCTGAGCCAGAACTTCCTAGGGGTGGCCTCGAGGAACGCGCCTGTGCTCAGCATGACTGGAATCCAGATTTGGAAGCTGCCGGGGCTCTCTGCCTCACATCCCTTGTTCTACCCTAGGGTCCTCAAAGAAGAGGGGCTGGGAAGACACTTCAGGGGGTCTCACGACGGTGACTGGGGAGATGTGGATGGGTGGACAGAAGGACGATGAAGGATGATGGAAAGGGCAGGGGGCAGGTGGCTGGCTTAGCTGCACTGTCAAGAAATGCAGCTCAGGAGCTTGGCGAAAGGAGGGCTCTGGGCAGTGGTGGTCCAGAGGGAGTCCTCCCTGTAACTGAGGTTGTGCAATGAGCCACGTAGAGAGGGAACACATTACTACTAGTCAAGGATTTCTGGAAATTCCACGCTTCACTTCCAACCATAGTTTTATTCCAGCGTTCGACTGGGACAGGCTGTGGTTACTAACGCATTGTCTGAGCTGTGCAGGGAAACTGTGGGCCCAGTGGGTCCAGGGCGATGGTCTGGGGCAGCCGGGCCTTTTGTTCTCCGTACCGCTGTTTTGGAATTCACCTTACTGCAATTCAGTGTCCTGCTTCCTCCTCAGGGTACCCAGAGCCAGAGGTGACCTGGTACAAGGATGACACCGAACTGGACCGCTACTGTGGCTTGCCCAAGTATGAGATCACTCACCAGGGCAACCGCCACACCCTGCAGCTGTACAGGTGAGGGTAAGGGGCGTGGCACACACTCTACCCCCACCCCAGGGCATGGAGTGTCCCCAGTGGAGACAGCTTGACACCTCCTGGAGTAGAGCACAGGGTCATGAACCCAGCCGAGCCACCTGGTGAGCCGTGTTTGCCTTCCAGGGCCTGGGATCTCCTGAGGCCAGGGAGGGAGTATCTCTGACAGCCACAGAGCTGAGAGCAACCCCACTGAAACATTTTCCATGAGATCAGAAACCAAAAAAAGCAACTGAGTTACCATTACTTCACAAGGGGCCGTGCTGGTCACCTGCTCCCTGAAGCAGCTCTCCTGAACTTTGAGTCTAATCCCTCTTGGGACAGCACGACCTTGGACAGGTGCCATTCTCCTCTGGCCTCTGTTTCCTCCCCGGGAACAGAGGGTGTGGTAAGGAGGTGATGTCACAGGTAGGCTGTGGCACACCTCATGTTCCTGCCTTTAGGTGTCGAGAAGAAGATGCTGCCATCTACCAGGCCTCTGCCCGGAACACCAAGGGCATTGTGTCCTGCTCGGGGGTCCTGGAGGTAGGGACCATGACCGAGTACAAGATCCACCAACGCTGGTTCGCCAAGCTGAAGCGCAAGGCTGCGGCCAAGATGCGGGAGTTGGAGCAGAGCTGGCGGCATGGAAAGGAGGCGCCTGGGGAGGCCGAGGCGCTGCGCAAGCTCAGCCCTGACCGCTTCCAGCGCAAGCGACGCCTGAGCGGACCCGGGGTACCTGTCCCCTCGGCCCCATTCCCACCCAAGGAGGCTAAAGATGAGGCCCCGGAAGCTTGGCAGGAGGGTGACACAGAGTCTGCTCAGCACCCCGGTTTGGGCCTGATCAACAGCTTTGCTCCCAGTGAGGCGCCCACCAACGGGGAGCCTGCACCAGAGAATGGCGAAGATGTGGAACACAGCTTGCTGACCTACATCTGTGAGGCCATGGAACGGGGGCCCTCAAAAGCCCCCCAGAAGGAGTCTGGGGCCAAAAAGAAAAGGAAAGACGAGGAAGCCAAGCCAGGGCTAAAAACACCAGAGTTGGAGAAGGCAGCCCGAACTCACCACTCTGCAGAAAACTGTGTTTCTTCAGACCAGCCTGATTCTGGTGGGACACAGGGGCCCGTGGGCCCAGAGCAGGTTCAGGCCCAGCGCAGAGGCCGGGCAGCCCAGGGGTCTGTGTCCCCTGGGACCAATAGTGTCAAGAAGCCAGCCTCTACTGTGGGCACTCAAGACAAGGCTCGTGATGGCCCTGCCCAGGTTCCAGCTGCTGTCCCAACCCCAGGCCCAGGCCAGGAAGGGTATTTCTCCCTGAAGGACATATATATGGAGAGCGCCCTGGTGGCCAGGCCTCAGGGACAGGGGAAGTCTCTGCCCCCTAGTGTCAGGGCACCTGCAGAGCATCCTCCTGGGAAGGTGCCCATCAGGTCCAGAGGTGCTGAGATGCCCACTGATCCTGGTCAGCACACCCCCTCCTCGGAGCCTCAGCCTGCTCGGCCTTTTAACAGGAAGAGATTTGCCCCTCCGAAGCCCAAAGGGGAGCCCCATGCTGATAGTCAGCTTCCCTCTTCCTTGAATGGAGCCTTGGATCATAGTACCCAGAGCTCTGGACAAGTCTCGCCTCAAGCCTCTGCCCAGGTACCCACACCTCCTGCCCGCCGGAAGCACAGTTCGAGGGACAGCCCTGTGCAGGGGCGAGCCAGCCACAGGCCCCCACCAGAGGTGAGTGCAGCTGAGGCTGGGAGCCCCTCTGGGAAGCTGACCTCATGGAAACTCTTGCTGCAACAGCCTGGCAGCCAGCAGCAGGGTGAGGGTGGGGGTTATTTATAGTAGGGGTGGGGAGAGGGGGTGCCAGCCAGGAGTAGGGACCACAAGCATGGCTCCTCTCAGCCAACTCCAGAGGCCAAGCGTGCGGGCAGCACAGCCTGATGTGGCTCTCTCTCCTCAAGTGTGAGAGTTCACAGCCAAGAGGACTGTGCTGGGGGTGGGGTGGGGGTGTCAGGGCGTTTTCCATGGCTGGGCTGAGACTGGGGTTTTGTGGAGTGATGGAGCAGCAGGAGTGAGCTGGGGTGTGTGGTGTGTCTCAACCGGGGTGCTTGTTAGAAGACTTTAAAAATACCTTGTGTCCTGCAAATGCTACTTTAATCTGGGTTTACCTAAGGTTTTGGAATCAAGTATATCTATGCAGTGTGATCAAAATACGTAGTTGGAGGTCTATAGTTTTAAAAAGAGATTTATTACAGTAAAAGACATGTTGCTATGAGTTCCCCTTTAAAAATCCCCTTGCTTCGAATCCACGTATCCCCTCCTGCTGACCGCTTTCTGAAGCAGTTCTGCAAGTCCTCTTGTGAGGGTATCTTTAGTTGTGTTGTCACAGCTGCCTCAGTGTCCAGCATTGATTCAAAGTGTATCTTTCATGGTCATTTTGACTTGGATGAAGAGCCAGGAGTTGCCTAGTACCAGATCTGATGAGTAAAGTGGATGGGGACTCACAGTAATGTTTTTATTGAACAGAAATTGCAGTGAATAATTTGAATCCATTCAGGACATTAAGGCAGCCACTTGAAAGACACTCAGGAGAGAGGACTTCCAGGACTGCTTCAGAAAATAGCAAGGATGATGGGATAATTGTGTTTGAAGCAAGAGGTGTATTTTAAGAGAGAGGAATGGCAATGTACCTTTCACTGTAATTGAAAAATATTTAAATATGTATTTTTATAAGTGCTTTTATTATTTTTTATGTCCAATTTTTAAAAAATTTTATTTTGAAGGTAGTAAAAATACAACAGAACAAGACAGAACAAACCAATCGAGACAATGCAGTGAAATTGGTACAGAACTTCACAGCAGGATACTGGGATGGTAGTAATAGGTACTATAGTATACATTGTTATCTTCACAATAGTTGTCCAATCAGTTAAGTATAGTGAAATCAAACCAAAAACAGAACATTATAAAACCAATTGAAAGAGAGTATTGAATAGAGCAAAACAAACATGACAAAACAAAACAGTGAAAACGACCTTTGCTTTGAAACAGATAGAAGGAAATCCCCATATTTGCTATATTGCATATGGTCGTCCTCCCAAGAGATGCTGAGACAGCGATCCCTAGTTGCTCATGGGGAGGAGGAGTGTGTGTTTGATTCTCAGCCTGTGCAACTGTAAGCTCACATGAGCCATTGTTTCTCCTCCTGACCCACACTGGGAGCGCTTACCAAGAGGGTGGAAGAATAAGCTTCCTGAGTCCTACCATGGCCAGATCTGGGGAGCACTGGTTCTCCTCCTGGCCTGTGCCAGGGGCACTTATCATAAGTGCTTTTAAATATGTAGTTTTGATTACATCATATCTATGCATATTTGACTGCTTTAATAAGATATGATCATACTACTTGATAAGGTATTACAAAAATTGGGCTGGTTTTAGTACAGTGCCTGGTGCACGTTAAGAACTAAATGAACAAGGGGCTGGGGATTTAGCTCAGCGGCATAAGCACCCCAGTCATGAGTTCAATCCCTGGTACCGATAAAAACGAAAAAGACAAAAAAGAAAAAAAAAAAAACTAAATGAACAGACACTGAACAGACACTGTTGTAAAGTATTCCCATGGTGGGACACAGAGGTAAACCTTTGCTTTATTTGGGAACCAGGGTGCTGCCATTTTCTGGGGAGCAGGTAGCCAACAGGGAAAAGATGTTTGGTGTGGGGGTGGAGAAGTGGGGTATCTGCTTCTCAGCGTTAAGGAGTCAGGAGAGCAGGATTGGAAAGACCGCAGGAGGGTCAGCATGTCTTGCCTAGGCAGAGAAGACAGGATACCCCAAGGGCTTAAGGAGACAGTGGTGTGCAGCTTGACAGAAGACAGGGTTTCCTATGAGTTGCAGGAGTGAAGGTGGGTGCATAAAATAGATACGATGTGTTTATATTAAGAAATACACTTGATAGTTAATGTGGAATTTCAGTTTAACTGGGGACGCTCTATTTCTTTTTGCTAAATCTGGTGACCCCAAGTGGAGACAGGCTCTGATTGTGGCAGGAACTAAGATGTGACAATTTCCAGGTGTGGCAGAAGCAGGAGCCTCCGGTCCCGAGGTGGAGACTTTCTGGAGAAAGCAGTGATCCACAGCAGGGTGGCCTGGGATGGGTGGTCTTGGGACAGTGGAGGGAGGCACATGGGTAGCTCCATGGAGGACAGAGTGGCTTCCCTGGAGGAGTACTTCAGTGGGGAGGGAAGATGTCTCAGTGTGCTGAGGTCACACTGTAGTTCAGAGGGTCAGGAGTAGGCAGCCCCAAGGCCCTCAGGCCCAACTCTGGAAGCTACTGGTGGTTCCTGGTACCCTGTGCTGGCCCCAGGCTATGCTGGCCATAGTATGAAAAGTTTTAAGTGACCTGGGAAGCTCCATGAGTAGCGTCATGTGTCTAGCAGCCCACGGCTGGACTACAGGGCCTTGTCATAGAGATGGCCCTTGCAGGCTCTGGGAGCTCATTCAGAAAGGGAACAGGCTGGCTGCCAAGTGTATGCGTGACTCTGACCTCTCTGCCCAGTGGCCTCTTCCTGGCTGGGCCCCTGCCTGGGCTCCCCTCAGGTAGAGGAGGTGCTCAGGCACTGCAAGCACCTGACAGGTTATGCTCCTGGGCTCTGACTCTCCTGGGAAAACGTTGCATGGTTTCTGTTTGACTTTTAAATTTTTATTTATTTACTTATTATTTTAAAGATAGTAAAATCCAACAAAACAAAACAGAACAAAGCCAATCAAAACAAAGCAGCAAAATTGGCACAGAACTTCCAAGCAGGATACTAGGAAAACAACAATAGCTACTATAGTATATCTTTTTACCTTCACAATAGTTGTCCATTCCATCAGGTATAGCAAAATCAAACCAAAACAGTAAAACCAATCAAAGCAGAATGTTGAATAAAGCAAAACAATCAGAACAAAGCAAAATAGTGAGAACAATATTTGCCTTCACAGACAAGATAGAAGGAAATCCCCCGTGTTTGCTATATTGCATACTGTCATCCTCCCAAAAGATACTCAGATCTCTGGCCCCAGGACTGAAAATCAATCAGACAATAGAAGCACTTAGTTGCTATATGCACCTTATTATTATTATTATTATTATTTTGTTTTTTTCATTTGTGCACCTTAGTTGCTGTCAACTCAGCCCGTCCTCCGAACCAGGGAGGGGTTGCTTATGGGGGAGGGGCTTGAGTCTCAGCCCCCACGCAACAGTCTCACAGGAGGCGCTGACTTTCTCTTTCTGGAAGCTGAGTGGCTTACCAGAAAGGCTGGCTGGTTGGCTTCTTGTTGGATCTTCCCAGTTCCCAGCATGGCCCATTCTTGGGAGGTGCTGACTTCTCTCTTCTCTATTTGATTGTTTTAAAACTTTAAAACATTTTGAAATCTACCTGTGAAAAAATATATTCAGCATCTATGCACATTTTAAGTGTTGCTTTATAGTGAAATGAATTGACTTTTCATATTCATGTTACTAAAGATCCTGCCTCCTTCTCATTATTTCATGATCATTTCCCCATCATTTCTTTTGTTTTGATCTCCCCCCCCCCTCCGGGGCCAGGGATTGAACTCATGACCTTGTGCTTGCCAGGCAGGCACTTAATCCACTGAGCTAAATTCCCAGGCTCTGTTTTGATCTTTTAAGACAGAGTCTTGTTATGTAGCTCTGGCTGACCTCAAACTCCTGCTGATCCTCCTGCCTCAGCCTCCTCAGTGTTGGCATTATTGATGTGTGTGCTATCTACCTAGCCCCACAGGTTTCTAAGATTTCTTTACAGCTGTATCTTTTTTGTTGTTGTTTGCTTTTTCCAGACAGGGTCTCACTATACAGTCCAGGCTGGTCTTGCATCTTTGGTCCTTCTGCGTCAGGCTTCTGAGCACTGGGATTACAGACATGTGACACCATGCCCAGTTTTACGGCTATCTATCTATCTATCTATCTATATTTGTCTTTTTGAGACAAGATTTCGGGATGCAGTTCAGGCTGGCCTTGAACGCACTGTGGTCCTCCTGCCTCAGTCTTCCAAATTCTAGAATTACGGGCGTGCACTGCCATGCCTGGCCACAGCTGTATTTTGTATGGCTGTGTAACAGTGGTGGTGAACCTATGGCACGTATGTTGTTTGTTTTTCTTTTAAGACAAAAGATAAAGTAAAACTTGTTTTTTCTGAACCAAAACCCCAGTATTCAGGTTTAATTGCAGTGCTGGCACTTTGTGATAAGTAAATGGGTTTTAGGTTGTAGTTTGGGCACTCGCTTCTGAGAGGTTTTCTCTCACTGCTGTATAAGATGCTGTAGTATGAGTATTTTAACTACTTTTTTCTGTAGTATTTATGCTTCCCTTGTAAATTCTGAGATTATGCATTTTTCTTATAGAAAAATTATCTTTATTTTTCTATTTTTTGTTGTTTGCATTCTTTCATTTAATTTTTAAATTAATCTAGAATTTATTTGGGTATATAGCATAGCATCAATCTCTAGCTTGCTTTTATTAATCTTGTTTTTTGTTTGTTTTGAGACAGGGTCTACTACCATAGGGGTCTATTACTATGTAGTGCAGGCTGGCCTTGAACCACAGTGACCCTCCTGTCTCATCCTTCTAGTGCTGGGATTGCAGGCATGCAACATGACATCTTGCTCTTTCTTTGTTTCTTTCTTTCTTTCTTTCTTTCTTTCTTTCTTTCTTTCTTTCTTTCTTTCTTGTACAGGATATCAAACCCAGGGGTGCTCTACAACTGAGTACTACTGAGCTGCATGTCCAGCCCTTTTTTTAGACAAGGTTTCCAGTTGTCCAGGCTGATGCTGAATTTGTGATCCTCCTGCCTCAGCCTCCCAGCATGCTGGGATCACAGGTCTGCACCACCATGCCCAGCTCTTATCTCCTTAAACTCTGCTGTTTTCTCCCCAGCAGGTCTTTCCTCTGGGGTAGGAACTTTAGGGGAAGTCAGTGCTCCTTTCTTCTGTTATGATTTCCCTTCTTGAGAACAGGAGGCATCTTTGGAGGGTTGCGTTAAGTCTTCTTCTTGGGAATGGGTGAGGAACTGATGCCGGAACAGTGACGGCTTTGAAGATCCTTCTGCCCTAGCTGTGATGTGCAGGCAGCCCTTTTCCGGGACAGAAGCAATCTCACCCAAAGGCACTTGGTGAGTGGGAACTCATCTTCAGCGTCCTCACTGGCTGCTCTTCAGTACCCTAACCTGAGTGTTTTTCTGTGCCCACCTCAGATCTCTGGAGCTGAGATACAGGCGAGAGGAGATGCGGGAGGATGCTTGTGTGCTGAGTGTTGTGAGGAGACAGTGTAGGTTCAGGAGAGGGTTTTTTGTTTTTGTTTTTTTTTTTGTCTTTTTCTTTTTTATTGGTACCGGGGATCGAACTCACGACTGCCTGCTTGCAAGGCAGGCGCTTATGCCACTGAGCTAAATCCCCAGCCCCCGGTTCAGGAGAGGCTTGCTGAACATTTGGAGACCCAAGAATCCCTCTGTGGGAAACCCTGCAGGATGATTCTTTCATGGTGTGGGGCTTCCCCTTTCACAGTGAAGGTACTTTGGTTGCAGGGAATACATCGTAAGTATTTTCAGAGAGCTGTTGAATAGAAGGGCTTGAGGAGAGACGTGATCCTTGTCTAGAAGTGTCTCCGGGACTGAGAGGACAAAACTCATATCAGGAAACATGCATAAGGGGAGACAGTGAACACTAACTGCACTGGGGTTCCAGGGAGGTCCAAGGTTACAGGAAAGCATCCAGGAAGAGGCCAGACTGGGTGGTGGCATGGATGGGAGTTATTATCAGAAAAACCACGTTAGAAGAATACTGAATAGAATTTAAAATAATATAACAGAATGCTCATGATATCCCCAGATAGAAAGAGAGGAGGGAAGATATTCTAGGAAGGATGAATGGTAGGAAGCAGAGGAAAGGTACAGGGCCAGACAGGAACTGCAGGTGTGACTGCACCTCCGTTTAATGCTCAGTGCAGAAGAAGCTTCTCAGCTCTTTTTCTTCCCATCTTTGTCTTCTGTTCTGCTCTTTTTTCCCTCTCTTTTGCATCAATAATAACATTTTTTTAGAGCCAGGGGTGGAAAAGAAAACGGGAAGAACTAACTTGTATTGAGCATTAGCCTCTGTGAAGATTGGCTTAGATAACTGCAGCCAGCTTTACTACTGAGGACAACTAGACACTCTGGGCAGAATATGGACAAAGCAAGAGTTGGAAAGAATTGGAAATCAAGGATGGGGACCTCGGCCTTTGGCATGACTTTTGTCCTGGGTGTTATTTGCCATGCTGCAAAAGGAGAGTTCATTCAGGGTTTTTTGGTACCGGGGATTGAACTCACAACCTCGTGCTTACCAGGCAAGCCTTTGAGCCACTGAATCCCCCGCCCTGGTAAAGGAGAGAGACTGAGCAGGATTTTGGATAGTCTCATGGGACTAAGAAGGCAAAAATTAGAGTCTGTGATTTCAAGAGTGGAGCACTCAGGTTGGGTTGGAACCTTGGAGGTTTGCACCCTGAGAATTAGAAGAACTAGAAGTAAATGACCCTCCTAAGCACTGAGGTATTGGGGAGCTCTGAATCATCTTGATGACAAGTAATAGCTCTTTCTCTGAAATTAGGTCAAGATGATTTAAGATACCCACAATCTCTGGGCATGTGGCAGAAAGAAATGGAAATCACATCACCGTAAACCTCAAATTATTTTTGTTAGTTTTTCCCCTCAAATTATTTTGTTAAAAAATGCTTCAAATAGAATACTCGGCACCAAACTTAGATAAGTAGGAAAAGAAAACATGAAAAAGAACTAGCAAAACCACAAGAAGATAGACTTGAGTCCACAGATTTTCAGCTTTTGTTATACTTAGACATGAACTGTAAAACTAAAACTCTTTCCTATGTTCAGGAGGCTAAAAAGAGAAATTTTGAAACTCTAACAGGGAATTAGAAACTATAAAATATGACAAAGACTTGAAAATAGGCCAACTAGAATCCCAGAGCTGAGAAATATAATAACTAATATTGGTTTGATCACTGTTGTTATGACCATTCCAGTTATCATGCTCCACCCTGTACTTGTCACTGAAGACACCTAAATATCTGGGCAAAGTGCGTGGTGCAGTTATCTGGCAATTTTGAAAAGCGAGTAGTAGCCGATAGGGTGGGGAAGAAGCCCAGGTTTAACGGTACCACTGAACCAGCTGTGCTTATCTTTTTCTTTCCCTTTCTTGTGTCTCATGCTCTGGTTTCAAAGAAATCCGAAATCTACATGTAAGTGTCACCATGGACAGAAAGGTTTAGGAAAAACTCCTCTAGATCAGGCTTGATGCACTAGAAAGGGATCTCCCGGTAGTGACAGTGACACAGAGGCCACAGATAACCTAAAACTTTGTTAGAGGAGAACCTTCCCTCTATTCAGAGGAGCCGAGGTGCTGAGAGAGTAGGATGAAACCCTGTTGCACCTTTTCCCCCCTCTCCTGGGTCTCTTCTTTGATTCAAGGTAAAGCTAATGTGGGGAAGCAAGCGGCAGAGAGAGGCAAATGAGGTGTTAGCTTCTGGCTAGAAAACTGAGAAAAATAGCCATAGAAAGTGCTTGGAAAATCATGGAGAAGAAGAGGCTTGGGAAAAGGAGTCATTAATGATCTCTGTGTTTATATACTCTGCCATCTACCAGGGAAGCTCTTTAAGTTTCCAGTGGGGAAGATGGCAAGGGATGGAAAAATAAAAGAGCCCTCTCCAGCTGGGAAAAAAGGAACCGCTCAGCCACTGTAGGGGTGTTTATTTATACATTTGACAGGTTGGTGTCACACCACTTTTGCTTAGCAACCGATTGCTTGGATTGTCTCAGGGCTGGGTGTTCTCTGGAATGAAGCAGCTTGCCTCCAGCATTCTTTGTTCTGGGACCTGCCTTACTTCTGACCAATTTCCAGAGTCAGCCACTCCCTACAAAATTCTACAAATCCCTGGGCTCATTCCCAAGCTATTTGTGTGATTCAAAACAGCATATCAAAAACTTTGGGAATGGAACCAACAGACCACCATCCAGATAGCAGACAGGGTACCGGGGGTCACACACCAGAGGACAGATGCAGACAGCAATGGGGAGGCTTGAAAAATGGCATTGACATTGAGTGTACAGCATCAGGGAGCTGAACAGAATTTGCAAGCTGAACCCAACCAGGTAGACACAAATACTAACATTCTCCATAGGATTTAAACAAGAACCAGAGTCTCAGTGCTCAGTATATCTAGGATATAATAAAATTTACTTAGTATGTTAAAAAAAATCTCAACTTGCATGGGGGGGGGGATAAAGAATACCAATGCCAAGAATATTTAGATGTTGAAATTATCTGACTTAAAAAACATCTACTTTGAACATGTCAAGTAATGGTGAACATTCTGTAAATGAATGGAGAGATAGAAAATTTCAATAAAAATTAAAAGATTAAAAAAATCTAAACATTAGTTTTAGAACTAAAATATATTTTACCTGAAATGAAGGCATATGTGGTTGGCACGACAGAATGATAGGTGGTAAAAAGTCAGTTATCTTCAATTATACAATAGAAATTATTTAGTTTGAACAACAGAATTGAAAAAAAAAATCATCAGAGAGCCTCATGGACCTGTGGTATAATGTCAAAAGCTCTAGCATCCATGTCATTGGATAAGCAGAGGAGAAAGAATATGGTACAAAAAAATATCTGGCTGGATGTGTGGCACATGCCAATAATCCAAGCCCTCGGGAGGCTGAGGTAGGAGGCTGAGAGTTTGAGGCCAGCATGAGCTAGCTACAAAGAGAGGTCAAGGCCAGCCTGAACTACATAGTGAAACTGTCTCAAAAAAAATCTAATCATAAAAAAGAAAAAATACCTGAAGAAATAATGACTGAAGATAACCTAACCTTGGCAAAAGACACAAGCCTATAGATTAAGAAGTTCAGTAGCTGGGGCTGATGGTGCACATCTGTAATCCCAGAATATCACAGTGAGCTCAAGGCCAGCCTGAACTACATAGTGTGAATTTGTCTCAAAAAAAATTTGATGACAAAAAATTTGATAAACCCAAAACATGATAAAAATTCTGCATTCAAAAACAACATAATGAAAAGTAAAGGCAATAAAAAATCTTAAAAATAGAGAAAAAAAGCACAGGAGACTAAGAACTTGAGTGACTGTAGATTTCTCATCTCAGACAATGGAGGTCAAAGGGAAATGAAACAACATTCTTTTAAGTGGTAAAAGAAAAGAACTTTCAATCTATAATTCATTATTCTGAAAAAATAGCTTTACATGTAAAGACAACATACACATTCTCAGATGAATGGAAAACTGGAGAATATACTGGCAGCAGTTATATTCTAAGAAGTCCTAAAGTAAAATCTTTAAAAGGAATCAGATACCAAAAGGAAACTTGAAACATCAAAAATAAAGGAAGGGAAACTAAGCTGGTGGTGCATGCTTATAATCCTAGCACTCTGAGAGGCTGAGGCAGGAGGATCACAAATTAGAGTCCAGCCTCAGCGACTTAGCAACTTAGTGAGACCTGCTTCCAAATAAAAAATAAATAAAAATAGCAAGTAGGGCTGGAGTTTCCTTGTGTCCCTGTGTTAGTGTGAAGGCCCTATGTTCAGTCCCCAGTACCATGCAAAATAAAGTCAATTCAATAAAACAACAAAAATGTGTATATTAATAGCAGTATAGCCTCAAAATGTACAAAGTAAAAACTGGCAGAACTGAAAGGAGAAATAGATCAGCAATTATAGCTGGAAATTCTAACATCCCTCTAACATCCCTCTCTCAGTAGTGGAGAGAACTACTAGAAAATCAGTAACAATATAAGTTAACTAAACAGCTCTACCAACCAACTGGATCTAATCAACACAGAATACTCAGTGTAAGAACAAAATACTAATTCTTTTCAAGTGCATGTAAAACGCAAATCAAAATAAACCCTATGTTAATAAATCTTTAAAAATGTCAAATAATTGAGGTAACAGAAGCTGTTATTTGACCACAATGAAATTACACTAGATGTCAATGATAGCATGATAATAAAATCTCCAAATATTTTTAAATTAGAGAAGATAGTTTTATGAGTCAAATAGGAAGTCTTATAGACATTTGGGAAACATTTTGAATCAAATGAAAATATAAAAATTTGGGATGCTATACATCCCAAATTTTACCTTACACCATTAAAAGTTACATATTAGAAAAAAGAAAGATCTAAAATCAATCATTTAAGCTCCTATGTTAGGAAACTAGAAAGAAGCAAAATGAACCCAAAACAAGTAAAAGGAAACAAATAAAAGATCAAAAAGCAATGAAATTATATATCTATATCTATATCTATATCTATATCTATATCTATATCTATATATAGAGAGAGACAGACAGAGAGAGAGACAGAGAGAAAGATTTGGTGCTGGGGATCAACCTCACAACCTCTCATGCTTGCCAATCAGGTGCTTATGCTGCTGAGCTAAATCCCCGGCCCTTTCTTTGCATTTATGAATGTAGGTGTATGCCACTACATTTTTCACATAAAAACTTCATGGTAAGGTTTCTATTCTGTACCTTGTTTTTTAACTTGGATTTTATTTATTTGGAATATGAGTATGTCATAATCCAATGGATCAGTCCTATCTTGAAGTTTAGGTGATTTCTAGTCTTGGCATTATAAATTGTGTTTCAGTGAGTATCCTTATATATAAATCCATTTAAATATGAGAGTTTACCTGTAAGGTAAATTGCTAATAGTTAAACTGTTTGATCAAAAGTGTAAGTATTTTTAATTTGGAGGGGTATGGTAGCACACATCTGTAGTCCCAGGACTTGGGAGGCTGAGGCTGGAGGTTTGCTGCCAGCCTGGGCTACCTAGTTGAGTTCAAGGCCACCCTGAAGTACACAGTGAGACCCTGTCTCAAAAAAAGCCTGTATTTTTAGTTTTGGTCTTTAATTTAAATTTTTATTTTTGTGATACTATGGATGAGCCTAGGGTCTCGTAGGCAAGCACCGTACCATCGAGCTATATCTCCACCCCTGTACTTTCAATTTTCTTTTTGGCTATTGTTGTTGATACAGGGCCTTTCTATGTAGGCAAGGTTGGGCTCAAACTTATGGCCTAAGCGCTGGGATTTTAAGTGTGTGCAGCCAAATCCAGCTTGCATTTTCTGTTTACATTTGTTGCAGTGGTGTCCACAGGGGCTATGATGGTGCCTGGTCCTCTCTACCCTTGTTAACAGAGAATATTATTAACTTTTTCTCTTTGAGGCTAAAGACCTCAGGCCTGTAAGTGATGACCATCCTCGGAGAGGTTTCAGATTCGTTACTTTGGAAAGATTCCTCGGGCTGCAGTGAGGATATGAGTTTAGCAGATGTAAAGACTAGAATCATGGGTACCAACTAGGAGGTTTTATGGCTGTCCAGGTAAAATGGCGTTGCCAGCAGCCTAGGGGAGGTAACTGGCAGTGGACACAGAGGGGACTGGATCTGGAGCTAATGAGAAGTGGCTTCAAGGGATCAGCTGGACCTGTTGGCTGGAGAGTGACCAAGTCTCAGTCAGGAGCAGCAGCAGCTGGCTGTGTGTGCGAAGACAGCACGTGCTTTGTAAACATACAGGTCTTAGGTCTGTATCAGTGCCGTCTATATTAACAGATCTATGTCTATGTTAATATCCATCTGAGAATGGCAGGGGTTCAAAGGTGACCCACACCTCGAGTCCTAGGTACTTGGGAGCAGAGGCGGGATGGCCAGTTTGAGGTCAGCCTGTTTCAAAATAAAACGAAAAGGGCTGGGATGTAACCCGGGGGTGGAGCACTTGGCGAGCATGCCTGAGGCCTATGGTTCAATCCCCAATACTACAAAGAAGAAAAAAAAGAGTGTAATAATTACTAATCACTATTTGTTTTCTCCAAGGTATTTAATTTTTTTCCCTTTTTAATAAATTATACATTTTTTCCAGTAGATGTTTGCAGTAAGTAATGATTACATTTATTGTGAGGAGTTGGTACGTGTATATCACATATTTTAATTATTTTCTAAAAATTTTTAAAAAATTTTAAAGAGGACAAAGCCAAGGAAAATAAAACAATAAAACCAATCAAAATAAGCCATTCTAATTGATACAGGATTTCAAAACTTTAAAAACCAATAATTGTTACCATAATGCCTTTTTAGTCTTCAAAATAGCTGCAGATACCTTCAGACATAGTAAAAATCAAACAGAGCAGAATAGAAACAATACAAACAAAACAATGAATGCAATAAAGGACTTCAAAACAAGCCAGCAGAAAATCCAAAATGGCTACCATAATATGTCTTGTTGTCTTTTAAATAACAGCTCATGCCATCAGATTTAACATAATCAAACAAAACAAAAGAGAATAGAACCCAACCCAACAAAACAATGAAAATGATGTGGTTTCCAGGCAGGGATCGCTTCCTGGTGAGGCCTGGTTCTCTCCCTCGGTAGTCTGCAAATGGCCTTTTTTTTTTTAGACAGAGTCTCACTATGTAGCCCAGGCTGGCCTTGAACTCCTGGCGAGCCTCCTGTCTCAGCCTCCTTAGTGATGGAGTTATAGGCTGCACCGCCATGACCCTGGCTTTAATTCATTTTTTGTCTCCTTCCTTTCCTACTTCCTCCAACTTTTGAACTCCTTCCCATTTGGAAAAGCACTATTTTCATTTTTTTCTTCAACTCTCTTTTTTAAGATCCTTTTTCCTTCCCTGCACTCCCCTCGCCATGCCTTGCTCCCCTTCCCATTTGAGAACCACCTCCCTGCTTCCTAGTATCCAGCCTTCATTTTGCTCGGTATTTGCCTTTTGAGTTTCTCATAAAGTGATCATGTGTGTCTGATTTACTTCATGAAACATGGTTTGTTTTTTTTTTTTGTCTTTTTGAAACAGGGTCTCACTATGCAGTTCAGGCTGGCCTTGAGCTCACTTTGTAACCCAGGCTGATCTCGAACTCACAACAATCCTGATCCTCCTGTCTCAGCCTCCTGAGCGTTGGGATTCAGGTGTGCACCACCACGCCTGGCTTCATTTAACACTATGGTCTTGAAGTGCCACTATTTACCTAATAATGCCTCAAGTTTGTCTTTCTTTATGGCAGAGTAGTGCTCCATTGTGTATAAACACCACATTGTCTTTAACCATGAACTCCAAGGCATTTCTACCTGTTAATAGTTTCCTGATTGTCAAAGAAGTTGAAGAACATTTTCATTAAAATTCTTCAGACTTATTCTTAATGTTTATCAAATTTTTCCCGTATGCATAACTATTCAAAATTCCATAATTAGTAAAAAATAAATTCTATACTTAATTTAAATATATTTTAATCATGTATGTTTTAAAGTCTTTCACTGTGTGATATATTTGCCTTGATTTTGGGTGTGGTTCTCATATTTATAAATGTATGTTGTGACTTAGTTTGGGGTTCAAATTTTTGTAATGTGAATTATTTATCTGGTTTATATCTCCTCATATTCTTTTTTTTTTTTGTCTTTTTTCCTTTTTATCAGTACCAGGGACCGAACTCACGACTGCCTGCTTGCAAGGCAGGTGCTTATGCCGCTGAGCTAAATCCCCAGCCCCTATCTCCTCATATTCTTACGATGAGAAATGACAAGTCATTTTTGTTTCCTCACCTTGTAACCAAAAGTCGTATTTCTCAGGGCTTGTCTCTGTCTCATTAAACAGCCTCGGCTTGCTTTGCCACTTTGGGCACTGTCTTTGGTCCCTGTCTCTTGTGAGTGACACCATCCAGTGTCCCCTTGTCACCAATGCCACATTTCTCGTGGCCTCTCATCTTCGTCAGAGGCTCCTGTAACCCCGATGTTCTGAACAGTCCCTCTAACTCGATTTCTGTGGCTGTGTGTTAATATGAGATGGACGTATTTCATCTTGCCAGCAGTTCTTGTGCTGTGACCCCTTGTTTTCCAGTAGTTTCCTCAGGCAGAGCCCACGGGAACAATATTCCTTGCATCCTGGTGACCAAGCCAGTTTTCAGGAGGATTCTTTAGGAACGTGTGTGTCTTTGCTGTATTTTCTGAGATCTGCGCTGCTGGGTGGTTCTGCTTCCTCCCTCGTCTCTGTGGACCTCACCAATCTCCTGCAGGGTCCTCCTTTCTTCTGTGACCTTGTGGGCGTGTGGAGTTGATGGACTCTGCACCTCAGGGTGACTCTTTCGCCTGAAGTGACTGATTTGTGGCCTGTTTGCATCCTTCGGTGATTATCCATTCTCCCCAACAACTCCGTCTCTCCTTAACTTCCCAGGGCCTGTATTTGTCTGCTTTTGGTAGACTTTTATCTTTTCATTTGTATTTTGAGGCTTCAGGTTTCTTTCTTTCTTCCTTTCTTTTTTTTTTTTTTTTTTTTTTTGTCTTTTTTCTTTTTATCGGTACCAGGGATCGAACCCATGACTGCCTGCTTGCAAGGCAGGTGCTTATGCCGCTAAGCTAAATCCCTAGCCCCCTTCCTTTCTTTTTTTAAGACAGGGTCTCAATGTGTACTGCAGGCTGACTTTGAACTCACTGTGTAGCCAAGGCTGGCCTCAAACCCAAATGTATCCCAGGCTGGCCTTGAATTTGAGATGATCCTCCTGCCTCAGCTTCCCAAATGCTGGGATTTTAGGTGTGCACTACCATGCCTGGCTGGGACTGTAAAGGTCCTGGGTTCAATCTCCAGTACCAGAAAAAAAAATTACATTTCATTGATTTCTTGGCATAGGTGCCATTCAGGGTCACATTGGCCTTTTGTGTCAGTGGCATCGTGTTAGTGCCACATCCTCAGTGTGACTGGCGGATGCTGCTGTCAGGACACACTGCATTCCCACCTCATTCCCAATCCCATCCAGAGCGACTGGTGCACCAGTAAAGGACAGACAGGTTGCTCTGGGAGCTGTGCAGTGGTGGTGAGAATAAGGGTCTTTCCAAGAGGCTGGATTCATCCTGGGAGAGGTTGGAAGGGCCAGGGCTGCCCCCAGAGGCTGGATATTCCCTAGTTTGATTCCTGGGATCAGGGACCAGGTTGGATGGCCATGCGGTCCTGGGACTCGATCCTGTGTCTATGCTTCCTAACTTCCTGTAGGCCTGAGAAGCAGGGCTCAGGCTTCCTGCAGAGCATTTGGGGTAAGGTTCAAGGAAGTGGGGTTGCCATACCAGAGGAAGCCTAATGCGCTTGTAGTTAACTCTCCCTCCTGTGTTCCCAGCAGCCCCAGGCAGCCGAGGCTCTGCCCATACCTGCCAGCAGCAGCTCTGGAGGCCAAGGTGTTGTTGAGCCCATGGATACTGAAACCCAGGAGGACAGGAGGACGTTCACTGATGACCAGAGAACCAGAGGCAGGAAGAGTTCACAGATGCAGGTGGCAGGGAGGACAGAGGGAGAGGGGGAACGGATGATGCAGAGGACACAGATGGATGTTGTGACACAGGAAAGTGAGAGGCTGAAGTCAGACAGGAGTTTACAGAAGGATATGCTGATGCAGAGAAGAGAGGAAACCCAGGCAGAAAGGATACCGGAGGATGACAAGACCCAGGAAGACAAGAGGATGCAGGAAGGAAGGGGGACAGAGCCAGAGGGCTGTGTCCCACTGGCCACAGAAGGTCACCCAGGGCTGCAATCTGAAACCCACCTCAGCTCATCGCCCAGAGCTGCAGAGCACCAGCCAGCAGAGGGCCCCAGGTCTGCTGAAATTGCTCAATGTTCAGTACAGACCCCAGAAGCATCTGCTGCCCCAGAGAAACCTGGTTTCACGCTCAGATCCGAGGAGCCAACAATAAGCACCTCCAGGAGCCAGGAAGACACTGTCCTGGGTCCCCTGCCTGTAAGCCTCATGTGCCCAGCACAGCTGCCCCCAGAGGAAATCCCAGGGCCCGGGGGAGGAGAGGGGCATGTGGAGCCGGAGGAGTCAGGCCCAGCCAAGGCCAAGCAGGAAGAACAGCCGAGAGTCGTGCCATATGTGGCCCTAGGTGGCTGTCCCCCCGCTGGCCCAAGCCTGGAGGTGTCCCCTCAACCATGTCTTCCTGAGCCTGGCCTAGCCAATAGCCCACAGGAGGGGCTGCTGAGCACCTCGGCCCATCAGCTCGCAGTCACAGCTGGGGACCAGGCTGGGCTCAGTTCTGTCCCCATCCTGCATCCAGGGCCAGAGCCCCCCATGCAGAGTCCCCTGCCAGAAATTGTGGCCACCAACAGCGAGGGGGCCTGTGCCAAGGAGCCTGTTGTGGAGGAGCGGCCTCCAGCTACCCGGAGCTGTGACCCGGGCCTCATTGATTCCCTGAAAAACTACCTGCTTCTGCTACTGAAGCTCTCCAGCACAGAAACCAGTGGGGCAGTGACCGAGTCTCCGGCAGGGGCTGCAGCAGTGGGTACGACACCATCCCCAGCCCTGGTGCCCACTGTGGAAGTGGCAGGGCTGAGTCCTCGGACATCACGGCGCATTCTGGAGCGTGTGGAGAACAACCACTTGGTGCAGAGCGCACAAACCCTGTTGCTGAGCCCTTGCACCTCGAGGCGGCTCACTGGCCTCCTGGACCAAGAGGTGCAGGCTGGTCGCCAGGCTCTGGCCGTTGCCCAGGCTGCCCGGGGCCCCGGGCCCAGCCCTCTTGCAGTTCCTGCCATCGTGGTGGGGGAGGGCCCCCAGGTGGCCTCAGGGGAGTCCCTTGGGGGGTCTGGCCTCCGGGCATCAGAGAGGAGGGCCCCTAAGCCCTACCAAGAGGAGGCAGTCCCAGAGGAGACTCTGCCGGGGCTCCCTGCAGCTACCCCTGAGGAACTAGCTCTGGGGGCACGTAGGAAGAGATTTGTCCCTAAGGTCAGAGCAGCAGGAGATGGGGAGGTGTCCAAGTCTGAGGAGAGGGAAAGCCCCTCAGTGTCTCCCAGGGGCCCCAGGAAGAACCTGGCTCCAGGGTCCCCTGGAACCCCAGGGCGGGAGAAGCGTTCTCCTACCCAGGGCAGAAAGGCCACACTGGAGGTGCCCCGGGCAGAGCAGGAGCCAGCAGAAGGAGAGCTGGGCCCCAAGGCTGGAGGTCCTGACGCAGAGTCTGCCTTGGATGAAGACACACAGGATGCCCCGGCCAAGCCTCGGAAAGCCAAAGACCTGCTGAAAGGTGAGCCCCAGGGAGGGGGACAGCACTGCTCCCAGCACCACCCACGGGTAACAGGGCCTTCTAAGGGACTTGGCTAAGTGTGGCTGCACATGCCTTTGGGAGGCCAAGGCAGGAGGAGGAGGCAGGAGACTTAGCAAGACTCTGCCTCTAAATAAAAAGGGCTTGGGGGTAGAGCTCCGGGCGAAAGTTCTAGGTTCCAGTACCAGTTTTGAGGAGACCGGAATCAAGCACCACCACGGGGCCAGGCTTCCGTAGCCCCAGCTCCATCACTGTGTCACCCACAGTGCCTCTCTGCAGACTGTCCCACTGCAGTGGGGGGGCTCAGGTTTCTGGAGCTTGGGGTTCAGCAGTGCTCTGGCTCCTCTGTCTCTGCCCTGAGTCCCCCCAGCCTAGCCTGGCTGCGGTGTGGGCCTCTAGCTAAAGATGTGAGCTTTGGAGGTCTGACCTCCAACCTGATCCCAGAAAGACACCCACGTCCTACCAAGGGTCCAGCAGCAGGGGTGTGGCCAGAGAGGCCACAGGTGGCAGACGTGGCTATGGCCCCTTACCCACCTGCTCTCAGCCCCTCAGGTGATCCGGAAGATCCGAGTGGAGCAGTTCCCCGATGCCTCTGGTAGCCTGAAGCTCTGGTGCCAGTTCTTCAACATCCTCAGTGACTCAGTCCTGACTTGGGCCAAGGACCAGCGCCCAGTGGGTGAGGTGGGCAGGAGGTAAGTTGCAAAGCCCTGTTGCCATCTGCCCTGGCAACAATCCCACGCATAGTCTTCCCACCTCAAATTCCTTACCCCACTCAGCCATAGCTCTAGGAGGGGAGCTGTTACTCCCCTCTGCAGGGGGCTACTCTGCAGCCAAGAAAAATGGGGCTCAGAGGAGTCAAGTCACTCACCTGCAGTCACATAGTTAGCTGGTGTCAGCGTCACAAAGCAGGCTGTGTTACCTACGACTACCTCCTCAGGCTCCCAGAACTGGGTTCCACCAGCCTGGAAGAGCCGGGTCAAAGGCCCTGGGGCTGGTGGTGGCCCTCCTGAGAAAGGTGTCCACTCTAGTGCAGGGGATGAGGGGCCAGCGGCCCTGGCCATCGTGCAGGCGGCCCCCATGGACTGTGGTATGTACCGGTGCACCATTTCCAACGAGCATGGCTCAGCCTCCACCGACTTCTGCCTCAGCCCTGAGGGTGAGTGGTTGAGTGGGGGACTCCACCAGGGAGGGGCAGCTGTCTGGGCCTGGCCGGTAGCCTGAAGCCAGCAGCGTCCTTGTCTTTTTCTCCACACAGTGTTGTCTGGGTTCGTCTCCAGGGAAGAAGGTGAAGGTACGTTCCCTTTAGGGGTGAGGGTCCCATACCGGCCTGGTCCTCCTGTCGTGGGGAGGTCATGGGGAGGGCAGAGGAGGAGGGTGGAGGAGAACACCCCAGTGAGTCCTCCTGCCTCGGAGCCCTGAACCTGGTGACGTGACATGACCCCAAGTTTGACAAGCACTGTGGGACCTCAGGTGCCAGAGGAAGGGTCCACCCTGCTGCAAGATCCCACAAAGGCTGCATTCACCCCACCCGCTCACCACCCACCCACTGCCTTGTTCAGTTACCTTGTTCAGTTACCGGTTAAAATGTAATCTCTATCAACTAGACTTCACACTAAAATCTCAGTAGTAATTCTTTCATCTCATCAAATATCCAGGCAGATTTCCCCATCTGCCCCCCTGCTTTATTTGAACCAGGAACAATTAATTGCTTTTGGCTGCTACATCTCTTTAGGTCTCTCTTAATAGCTAACAGTTTCTCTCCCCTTGTTTGCTTTCATTTATTTGCTGATGTCTTTAATGTGTAGAATTTCTTCCACTCTGAATTCTGTTAATCATTTACCCTTGATGATCTTCCACACATGTTTTTCTTATACATTGGTAATTAGGTTGAGAACTTTGATCAGATTCAGGTGTGAGTTTTTTGGGGCAGGAATAACTCACAGGTGTGCTATGTATTTCTTTTGCATCTTATCCAGAGGCACATAAGGTCAAATTGTTTGACTTTACGGTTTTTGTTTTGTTTTTTTTTGAGGCAAGGTCTCATTATGTGGTTCAGGTGGCCTCAAACTCACAATGATCATCCAGCCTCAGCCTCCTGAGTGCTGGGATTTCAGTGTGCACCACCACACCTGGCTTGGATTGTTTCACTTCTGTAACAATGCTAAGGGTGACCCTTGGATTCAGTTAGGTGTTATCTGCATGATCTATCTCTTTTTAAAGTTAAAAAACTATGTGGTGTAGCTCCTTTTGTTATCTAGGAGGTTTAGGAGTCACCAATTATCACTGAAATCTGTTACTTCATTAGGGAGTTACAACACAGCAGAATTTTAATTCTATTGTTTTACCTTCTTCCATTAGCTGAAATTTTTATCTGTATAAAGAAATGTTTATTTGGTTACCTTGATACATACAGAAAATGAAGGCTAAATACTTGCTCCTTTTCCTGTTCTTACCAGATTTAAGAACAATGAGCTCATGTTCTAGTAACCACCAAAGCTGACCAATAAGGTTTATTTCTTTTTGAGGAAAATGTTTTTTTTTTATTTGTTTTGTTTTCAGTTGCCATTATGAACAGGTGGACTTTCAACACATCTGATACGTGCAGTACATTGCAATAATTATTCTTTGTTGCTAGGATTGAGTTTCACTTTTGGCAAAGGGTACCCCATCCAGCTGGCTCCCTGTGTGCTCTGACAAGTTTCCAGTCAAACCTACTCCAGCTATAAAGGAGCTTTTGATTGCTTCTTTATTTCCTGATCTCACAAAAATGTTTCAGATCCATCCTCTACTCTTGTGTGGGGCCTGGGTCCTCTCCTTTCCTTTCCAAATTTATTTTTATTAGTACATTTTCAGTGCATACTATTTATATTCATCGTGGGGAGTTGGTACCAGTACATAATACACCTTAATTCTTTTAAAATTTGAGACAAGTTTTCCCTAAATTGCTAAGTTTCCTAGACTGTACTTGAACTTGTTTTCCTCCTGCCTCAGCCTCCCAGAGTGCTGGGATTACCGGAGTGTACCTCCATGCCCTGCTTCAGCCATGTCTTTGGCTTGCTCTGGTTCCTTTTAGTGATAGTGGTCCTGTGTTTAGAATCCCAGTTTTCCCAGTTTGAACAGCAGGGATGCACAATGCTTCGGGATGGGCCTGAGACTTTCTGTCTCATCAAACACGCTGGTTGAAAGGGAGTCATTCATTCAGTTCGTCAAGAGCCCTAGTTCTAGAACAAAGTAACCCCATTGGCCTCACCTTCACGGAAAGCCAGCCTTCCGTGGACCCTTGCTGAGCCCTTCCTTTGGGATGGGTACCGCATAGGCCCTGTTAGATGAGATGTTGGTCAGCTTGTGCTCATGCTCACTGTTCGGTGGGGGACACAGGTGTGCGCCCAGGGGTGCCTGGGAGCAGGGAGGGGCATGGCCCAGCCTTTGCTGCTCTGTGGACTGCGCACCCTGCTGGCCAGGTGGAAGCTCCCAGTTCCCACCTTTCTCGTGTCCCCTCCAGTTGGAGAAGAGATTGAGATGACCCCCATGGTGTTTGCTAAGGGTCTGGCTGACTCTGGCTGCTGGGGGGACAAGCTCTTTGGGCGGCTGGTGAGCGAGGAGCTTCGAGGGGGTGGACACGGGGGTGGCCTGCGGAAGGCCTCCCAGGCCAAGGTCATCTATGGGCTGGAGCCCATCTTCGAGTCTGGTCGCACGTGTGTCATCAAGGTGTGCAGCCCACTTGTGTTCGGGCCCAGCAGCGAGACCTCCCTCCTGGGCAGAAACTACGATGTCACCATCCAGGTACTGAGCCCCGTCCCCCCATCACCGCCCTCTCCCGCTTCTCCCCTCAGTCAGCCTGGCTCCTGCAGGGAAGCCTGAAGTGGAGGCAGGAGCCATCTCTCACTTCTCTTTAGCATAAAAGTCTCTGGAGAATCTCCAGACATTTAGTCTAGAGAAATTCAGAAAATATGAACATTCAGAAAATTTGAAAATATGACTAGGGGCCCTGGTACTCAGCTATATCTTCAACCCTAAGGAGCTCTGGGGCTGGGGGTGGCCTGGGGCAGGGTCTGTGGAAGGCCTCCCAGGCCAAGGTAAGCTATGGGCTGAAGCCCATCTTCTAGTAGAGCACACATCCAACTTAAGTTGCTCGGTTGCCCAGACTGGACCCAAATTTGCAGTTCTCTTGCTTCAGCCTTCCAGAGTGCTGGGATTACGGGCTATACCACACTGGCTTTAAACTGTATGTTTTTGCAGCGGAAAGCTTTCCCCTACCTCTAGCCCCATCTCTCCTAGAATCCATACTTACATGGGAGACAGATGGAAGGGACTCGGGCTGGAGGATGGCCTGCCCCTCTCCTCAGGGTGGCCACTGGGGCACCGCTACCCAGCACTAGGCTGTAGGATGAAGCCCAGGGAAGGGAGGCAGGAGTCAGCCACGTCCCTCAGGGTTAGCATCCTCCTGGAAGTCTCTCAGCAGGTAGCTGCCCACTTTGAGCCAGGCAGCCAGAGAACTGGGAGCCTCCTTGCTAATTCCATTTGGCTTCCTGTAACCACAGGGTTGCAAGATCCAGAATATGAGCCGGGAGTACTGCAAAATCTTCGCAGCTGAAGCCCGGGCAGCCCCCCACTTTGGGGAGGTGCCAGAGTAAGTATGTGGAAAGGGTCCCATGCAGACAGCAACTCTGCAGCCTCCTGGAGGGCTGGTCCCACAAAATCTAGAAATAGAGACCCCAGGGTGCATGTCCTACTTTAGAAAAGTCTCTGCTCTGGTCATGAGCCCTGCCACCCCAACTCCATGTCCTTCACCCCAAGCTTGCTGATCGTAGCGTTTGGGCACAGCAGTTCCAGGGGCCTGGGGATGTAAGGGGTGGCTTGGTCACTGGGTTAGGACTGGTCAGGTCTCTTCTGCAGATTTTTGTCAGCATCAGCTATAACTGGCAGTTGTTTCCATGTGGAGACCTGAATGCTAACTTGAGCATTTGAGGTAAGACTGGCATTGAGCTGCGGTCTGTGGAACTTGTTCTGCAGTGTCCTTTCTATTTGACATACACTGGCCTCAGCCCTCACCCCTGCCAGGGCCATAGCAGAGTTGGTTCTAATCCCACTGGCCACAGGGAATGGACAGAACAGAGTCAGTGGCCTCCGGTGCCTACCCTGAGTTCAGGAGCTGCTTCCCACCTTGCTGTATTTCAGATTCACAGCCAAGCATGCCATTCCGGGAAAGGGCGCTTGTTTTAGATGCAGGGATATGGGATGGGGTTGGTGGTGAGAGCTCTCAGGGCTACGCTGGCTGCTAACTGCTGGGTGCAACTGTTTAGGATCATCCCTCTCTACCTGATCTACCGGCCTGCCAACACCATCCCATATGCTACCCTGGAGGAGGACCTGGGGGAGTCCCTGCAGAGCTACTGCTCCCGGGAAGGGGGCTGCACAGGGGTGCCAGCTGCACCCAGCAGCTCCGAGGTTGTGCAGAAATGCCAGGCCTTCCAACACTGGCTGTACCAGTGGACAAATGGTAGCTTCCTCGTCACAGACTTGGCAGGTACGTGGGTTTGAGGGTGCATGGGGTGTGGGTACAAAAGTGTGTGGAGGAGACAAAGACACTGTGAAAGCTGTTTCACACTTATTCTCTTTTGCTTTGCACAATAATATGATAGTGCTGATGGGCTGGGGACCAGATGGGTCCCCAGTTAGACCAGGTAGGCTGCATGCAACCCTAACACATACTGGGACCTCAGGCGTCCTGCTGGCAATTGCAGTAGGGTTTAAAGGGCTAGTCCTAGCCTACTTCAAATTAAAAAGGAATTTGTTTCAAAGGACATTATATAGGATCCATGTATTACATTTCAGAATTCACAGCCACCGTTTTCCAAACCCCCCTTCCCTGCAGCTTCACCCTCCCCATCTTTGTTAGACCCCCATCTTTGGTTTTGGAGATGGAACTCAGTACCTCACACCTGGCTGGGGATTTAGCTCAGCGGCATAAGTGCCTGCCTTGCAAGGAGGCAGTTGTGAGTTTGATCCCTGGTACCAATAAAAAAAAAATAACAGTACCTCACACATATTAACATGCGTAATAATTACTGGGTCTAAAACTCCATGTATTGGGGGAGCAGGAGCTAGGGAGCCATCGGCCACCATCAGGCAACTGATGAACTCCTACCATTCATCTTCCCTTCCCTTTCCATTCACCAAGGGCTGGGCTAGGAGTAGCCGATGTCCTCAAGAAGCTGTGGGAAATGAACAGATTCTACCGTGCAGTGGTAACATAGAGAGATTAAGTCGAGGCTCTGTGAGGCTGTCACAAAGAAGGAAACCAAAACTCAGGCAGGTTAGGTCATTTCATATCTCTGGGCTTCTATTCCCTGTCCCTTACTTAGAATGATGTTTTCTCTCCCGTCTCTCAGGATTACATGAGACCGTATTTAGAAAGCTTTCTGCAAGCTGAAGTTTTTTGTGGATGTAAGAGATCATTATTAAGAGATGAATGGAATGTAATATGTGCCAAGAGAAATGATAAAGTAATTAGTATTTATTGCATAATTACTGTGTTTCAGACACTAAGTTAGAATCCTAATGTGTAAGGTGGTTTTCCCAACACCCCTACCAGATAGGCAGCGCTACCTTTTCATTTACAGCTGAGGATTAGAAATAGTAAGTGACTTGCTAAGTTCACACATTCAGAGTGATAGAGCTGAAGTGTGAACCGAGGTCTGTTGGAATCAAAAACATGCCTCCTTCTACGCTGTCACATGATGGTACTCGGCCCAGTTAGCGAGAACCAACTCCCTAGAAAAATGCTGGGCAAATTGAAAATGGGGAAAGAAGATCACAAACCTAATACTGGAAGCTGGGCTGCCCCGGCTGACGAGGGTAGGACATTTCTTCCCTATCACCTCTGCCAGACTATCTGAACTAAAAGATCACACCTGTGGTGCCCACTTGCTGTTGTGAGTCGGGTGGAAGCCAGTCTGCATTTCTGCTGGTCCACCCCTAAGTCACACACTCTCTAGGGACAGACTGCTACTCTGTAAGAGGAAGAAGGGCCAAGTTTACAGTCAGAGGCTGATGCAGCACGCTACTGGTCTGCCCCAGTAGAGGCTCAGGAAGCTGGGGAGCTTGGGCTCTAGGAGCCACAAACATCGAGCATTTTCTCTGGCTCACAGTGACTACTGTGCCTAGCACTCAGTAACACATGAGTGAGTGTGAGCTGCTTGAGCCATTTCTCTGCTTTCAGGGGTTAAATGGAAGATGACTGATGTGCAGATTGCTACCAAGCTGCGAGGGTAAGTGTTTCCTAGGGACCCTAAAGAGTCTTTTCGGGGGTCTCCTTCTAGTTCTCTGTTCCTGAGGTGCCGGCCTGGTGTCAGATAGTCCCACTGATACCCACAGCTGTATGGGAACATTCTTGGGGGCCGGTAATTCCCACCCCCATGTCTCTGACTCCTTGCATTGACCAGCAGCTATGATTAATGCCAAGTAGACATTCTGAGACTACAGCAAACTCTTTGCCTCTCAGATGGGCAAGAGATGAGTGTGCATGCTTGTGAAAGGCCCCATTTGCACACTGAGGACTGGTGAATCCTGTGTGTCAGGGTCTTAATGAGACAAGCTTTAAAACTGGGACTCTGCTGTCTGAGTTAGTACCCTGGGGAGTAGGGAAGGAGGTACCTTGGGCACAGTGCTCTGATGGTTGCCATGCCAAAGCCAGCCCTCAGGGCTCTGCCACCCTAGGTGGGACTCACTCAGCTCTTCCTGTCTGATTGCAGATACCAAGGCCTCAAGGAGAGCTGCTTCCCAACCCTGCTGGACCACTTCACCTCCTCCCACCAGTGTAACACCTACTGCGAGATGCTGGGGCTTACAGCTCTCAAGAGCCCTGAAGCTGCCCACCCCCAGGCCAAGCCCAAAGGCTCCAAGAGTCCATCAGCTGGTAGGAAAGGTGCCCAGCTGAGTCCACAGCCCCAGAAGAAAGGCCCCCCTAGTCCTCAGGGTGCCCGGAGAAGCACGCCAAGCCCTAGGGCCACCTCCCAGACCTTGGAGACAGCTGCTGTCCAGGTATTAGGGCAGCCTCCCTCCCAAGAGAGGAGCTCCAAGACCCATCGGTAGCCCCAGCAGGGGCTGGGGGCCTCCACCCAGAAGCAGACCAACCAGGAAGCAGCTTGAACCAGATGGAGATGTCCTCAGGACGGTGCCAGTAGAGAAGGTGTCCTGAGCAAGCACTGCTTGGGGACCCCTCTGAGCATCTTCTCCTCCGTCAGTGCTTCCTCTGATGACTTTGGCTGTGACACACAGCCACTGGCATCTCCTGGTGCCGTCGTCACCCAGGGTTCCCAGGCCTCAAGCAGGGCCCACCTCCAAGTGTCTGGTGGCCTTGGCCTCTTAGAAGTTTACACGAGCCACTGCTGGAGGCCCCCGAGTCCTCTGCATGTGTTCTCCCCCAACCCTCTCCCCCAATCAGATACGGTGGCCAACGCTGCCGTCTGGGGCCCATGTCATCCTGTCCCCTGCTCCATCCTGGCCTCTTCCTGTTTTCAGGGCTTCAGACTCCTCTGTGGGGTCTGGCTTGCGACTCTCAGGGTGACTTCTTCCAGCTACCTGCTGTATCACCCCAGCTCTCCTGTGCCTAGCCTGTCCTTGGGCCCAGGTGGGCCCAGGGCTCTTGCAGAGCCTGTTGTGTCCCTAAGCATCAGTATCTGATGATGCGTGTTCCTGCATGCTCTCCCCGTCACTGTCGCTCTGGCCCTTACTCCCCTGTTTTGACCCCACAGCCTGCCCTTCCAACTCTGCTTGTCCCTGTGCCCGGGCTTGCCTGGCTCTGGCCTGCACAGTGCCCACCAGTGCCTCTGCCTTACTCCCCCCGGCTCACTTCCCTGCCCGTCCCTGGCTCTCTGCACTTGAGCTCCAGCTGGCATGAGGGGGGTCAGAGGGAGGGAGTTGACTTTGAGGGACCTCATACTCCATCCTGGAAAGAGGGGGTCACACTGAATTTCACGTCCCCCTCACAGAAGGATGGAAGGCTGGGACTCTCCCTTGTGGGGATCTTGGGAAGGACCCAACCCAGTCTCAAGCATAGGAATGGGGAATCCTGTCTCCAACCATTTGTTCTTGATCTTGGGCACCTGTGCTGGGCTTCCCCAGATGAGTTCCTGAGAATTTTCTGTGTAGCACCTGATGCCCTGGGTCCTTTCCCGATGTCCCTCCCTGAGACCTGGCATGGACAGTCTGGAGCTAGCCTGCTCCCCTTGGATTGCAATAAAAGCAGCGACTGTGTTTCCCATTTGTCCTCATCTGGTGTGGTGACAGAGCGGGTTCCTTCTTCCCAGCCAGGCCCAATGAGGGTGTCCCATAGTCCCTGTGCCCCCTGGAATAATGAATCCATATTTTGGCTCCTGGCCTGCAGTTCAGTGTCAGCCTCCTGAAGCCACAGGTAAGATGGTTTGTGCTATTTGCACAGTTGAGCTGGTAGTGTGCACCTTGTCACGGTGTCTGGGGACTTTGTGCCTTAGGAATTGCCCCTCTGTTGGGAAGAGGAACACAAAGGAGGGACCCAGAAAGGAAGAGCAGAGCTGGGGCCTCAGAGGAAGCTCCCACATCCCTTGACACCTCCACCACAGCAGACTGGCCAGAGATAAGAGTGCCAGAACCTGAGCTGGCAGGCGAGGGAGGCAAAGGTATGGGCGTGGCCCAGGAGAGATTGCTTGTCCTTGTGGTGCTTGGGTTTGAAACAACAGAAATGAACTTGGACCAATTTAAGCAAGCAAAGAGGTGCATAGAAGGATATTGGGATAACCTACAGGACCAAAAGAAGAGCGGAACAAGCCAGGCATGGTGGCACACACCTGTAATTCCAGCACCTGGGAGGCTAACACAGGAAGATCAAAACTTTAAGTTGAACCTGGGCAACTTACTGACTTAATAGGATCTTGTCTCAAGATAAAAAATAAAAAAGGGCTGGGGATTGTAGTTCAGTGTAAAGGCCCTGGGTTCAATCCCCAGTATTAAAAAAAAAAAAAAACCAGGTGTGGTGGTGTACCACCTGTAATCTCAGCACTGAGGAGGCTGAGGCAGGAGAATTGCTAGGAGTTCAAGGCCAGCCTGAACTGCATAGTGAAACCCTGTCTCAAAAAGACAAAAAAAGGGTCTGGGATTTAGCTCAGCAGCATAAGTGCCTGCCTTGCAAGCAGGTGGTCGTGAGTTTGATCCCTGGTACTGATAAAAAACGAAAAAGACAAAAAAAAAAAAAAAAAAAAAAAAAGCAAAGCTGAACAATTAGTTTTGGGCAGGGCATCAGCCTGTGTATCTCTAGGTCTTGCTTCCCAACCCCCTGAGCCCTTACTTTGGTCACTGTGGATGCCCTCCACACAAGATTCAAATGCCAGGTAAGAGAAGCTGATCTGGAGCCCAGGACCTCATCAAGAACTGTTTTCAAAGGGTGGGGATTCTTACCAGAAACATGTCAGAGAGAGGAGGGGTAGAGGAGATTTGGTGGGCAAAACAAAAAATAACTATCACACACACACACACACACACACACACACACACATACACACACACTCTTCCCATCTGATGGTATCACAACTCTCCTACTTACAACCAAAATCAAATTCCTGTCTACCTCGGGAATTCAAGGTCTTACTTAAGTACTAAACCCAGGGATAATGACAAGGTTACTGTTTTCCAAAGTCCAGAGTCACTAACCATAAACCTCCTCCAATAGTTGAATCACAAGCCTTTCAGTTATTCTGAAATTCTGCAACCTGTGGATTAACTGGTTAAAATTCAATCAAAATTATGTAACTCAGCAAGAAAGAAAGTCCAGGAAGAGGCTACCAACCATTTCTATGGCCCTTCAGGAGAACTGCTGATTCTGACGAGGGCTTTGGCCTGCTGGAGTTCGGTTCTGAGGCCTAGGCCCTACCTACCAGTCCTGCCTGTGCACCTGACATTTACTACCTGATGTGACAGCACCAGGAAGCCGTCAGGATCCCTTGTCCTTCTCTGTCCTGCCCCTTTTCATGTGGTGGCAATCATACTTTCTCTGAACAAGATTCATCATCATAGCTGAGCCCATACCACTGCCATCTGTCACTCAGAGGAGCCTGAGGTGACCACATGTCCTGGCTTCAGATTCAGTTGCCGAATCACTTTATCTTTGAGGATATGTTTCTTCCCTGGGAACCAAATCTCCACACCCACCGAGCCCAACCCCAGGTAGAGAAAGGCAGTGAGACACCCCGACGCCCTATCCACCTCCATACTGCCCCTGACAGTGCAGAAGCAACAGCGCCACCCTGCTTTCCAGCCAGCCTCTTGGCACAGTGTTTCTGGTGCTGTGGCCAAACTTCCATTTACTGTCCCAGCATCCTACAAGGATGCCCTCTGCACCATCCTGGTTAAATGCAGCGTGTGTGAACAGATACCACAGTTGTGCCTGGGGCATTTGATCATTTACTGGATGACCATGGTGAAACAGGTTGATGGGCCAGGAGAACCAAACTACTGACCCCACTTAGAGTTGGTGGTATAGACCAAGGGAAGCGGGTGGCATGGTGGAGAAGGCATGTGGGAGACCAAGCAATGCACATAAACTGTGGGGCCACTGTGTCCACCTGAGGATGCCTGGCTGTGGATAATAGATCAGACACTGCCATAAGGTGGTGGGACCACCTAGTGGGCCTTAGCCAACCACTCAGGGCCTGTGTGTGTGTGTGTGTGTGTGTGTGTGTGTGTGTGTGTGTGTGTGTATGGGGGTATTATCAAAGGGACAATAGCTACTCTAAGATGGCAAGCCTGCCATCTTGTCACCAGGTTCCCTCACTGTATTTTCTTATCAGGATGACCATGAGCTGTCACAGGTTCATACAATTCACTGATATGTCACCTCAATACCCCTGATCTGGTGGGTTATACAGACCTGGCAGCCTTCCGAGTCAGTACTGGTCTGGTAGCAAGGAGTCTTGCCCACATTAGCAAGGAAATATTTGGGTCTCAACAGCCCCCAGAACTTCACTGAGGGGCAATTGTTTGTGTTTTCATTTGAGTCCTCTGACCCCTGCCTGACTCACAGATGCTGTGTAGAGGCGTCTAGGGAAACCCCACACCCCCATAGAGGCTGGGCAGCAGGACACGGATCCCTTTGCAGGAGGCTATGAGGAAGGCTCACAAGGTTCATCCACCCCAATGTTAAAATAAACTTTTCCTTCAAAGAGATGTTTGAGTATTTGACTTTCTCTTCAGTTAAGGTCTGGAAATCAAGCAGGCCATCTGGACTTGACTTTGGCAGTTTGAGACACACTTGTTGGCACAAGAAGCCTTTGGTTACAGGAATTACCAAATGATGCTTTAGGGGCAACCCGTCCTGTCTTCATTCCTGAGATCCAGCAACCAGCTGACCACAGGTTGAGGGCTGGTTTCTATGCTGTGCCATTGTGGTGACTTCTCAACTTTGGAACTTGGCACATTTCTACTGCAAGGTCAGGGGCCTCAGCTCCATAGCAGCCCTTCCCTCCGGCATCCCAGGCCCAGAGAGAAACCCAGCAGAGCAGTTATCCATCATGGCAAGGAGAGGGCCACCTGCTGGGTCCTACTGAGACGGCAACAGCGTGAGGGACACTCCAAACACAGTGACATCTTCATCATTGTACACAGGACCAATCAGAACTTTGCTATTTTCAATCCTTCATTTGAATTTGGTGCTGTTCACAAGGCCAATTATATTTTTTGGTATAATCTGGTCTAGACCAAGGTTTCACTGATTTGTGCTACCCTAAAGTGGTAAGAAACATACCTGACTGTGAACTTCTACAATGAATATAGACCCTCCAGTGAGACAACTTAGGTATCAAAAAATACAACCTGAACTAAAATTAGGTTCTTTCATCTTCATTAAGTTTCCATAAATGGTCCCTGAATATTTGTTGACAATATGTATTTACTAGTTTACGCAGTTTCTCCTGGGTGCATCTCTTCTTTAGCCAGGGTGGACTCTGGTTCCTGGCAGGAGAGCAGTGATGTGGGCCAGGAAAGAACAGCTTTGCTTTGCCCTGCAAGACAGAGCTCCGACTTCTGTGGCCAAGGAGGCTGTGCCTGCGTACACATGTCCTCTGCGTTTTCTCAGACACCAACCACTCACTCAGAGAGGATCCCACCCTTTTCTGAGACTAGGTGAGACTGCGAATTCACTGGTGGTGATGTTAGCCATTTTGCAGACTCAGTCTCTGGGTTTATTGTTAAACAAACTCAACAGATAGAAGCTGCAAGGGTATTTCTCCACAGCAAATGTCCTGAGTCCCATTCCAAGCTTGAAGAAAGAGGGCTTATTTTATTTCATTTTTTAAAATTTGAGGGTATCAGTCACCTTGGGAAAGCCAGGAAGAGCCACAGACCCATGCCCTCCAGGAAAAGCCCCTGTTCTGTTCATGCCTGCTTGCTATATGACTTGCTTCCCCATTTGACCCACATTTAATCAATATTACCTGAGCAAATATACTTGCAGTCTTAGTGGCTGACCCCAGTTTTGTCCCCTTCATGCCTACCTCGTGATTTCCCATTTTCCCTACCTTGGACCTGCTTTAGCTTGTAGTTTTGCTCTATTAAATTCCTTAGAAAAGGCTGGGTCCTTGGCAACCCACTCAAGACCCCTCTGTCTCTCTCTCAGATGAAGCTTTCTTTCCTCAATATATATATTCTGCTCTTATTTTTTTTAATTTGAGACAGAATCTAAGTTGCTAAGTTGCCCAGGCTAAACTCAAATTTTCAATCCTCCTGCCTCAGCCTTCCTGAGTGCTAGAATTACAGATGTGTACCACCACTCCTGGCTTTTTCCTAGTTTAAGGGAAGGCAAATTATTAGGAAGTTTGGTGGGCTTAGAGCAAATTTATTTTTTTTATTTTTTATTTTTTAAAATTTTATTTAAGGAGAAAAAAAACAGCAGAGAAAGGGTACAAGTTATACAGATTTACAGAAAAAAAATAAACAGTAGGAAATCACTAGTTAATGGATTACATATTGTCATCTTAGAAATAATTGTTCAAGTCACAAAATTAAAGCTTGTAAAGTTGACATTCCAACAATGATACTGCAAACAGTTCTGTTCAATGATCCAATAAAACTCAGTGATATCATTTTCTATCTTATACACTTAAATATACATGCAGTTATATAGTTTAGAGCACTTTCTTTTCCTCTCTTTTGTACAATGACTATTACACATTTTGGGTTTTATTGCTCCCATGGTTCTTATTACTTTTTTGGAAGAGAGTAAAACCAAATGTGACATAACAGAACAGAGTCGATCAAATCAAAAGGGTGGACATAATAGATAATGTAAATCATAATACAAGGTGATCAATAATGGTTACCATAATGCCTCCCGCTATCTCTAATAGAATTGCCTATATCATTAGTTATAATAAAATTGAACAAAACAGTAAAGAACAAAACCGACAAAACCAAAACATTGGAGACATTGTAGGTCTTCAAAAGTAGATAAAAGTCAACGAGAATGGGCGTCATAATGAATCTCATTATCTTCACAGCTGTTGCCTAAACTTTCGAACCTGATACTATCCAGCAAAACAGAATAGGGGAACATCAGTCAAAAACAAGATGGTGAGAGTAATACAGGGCTTTAAATCGAGATAATGGAAAGTCAAAGTGGGTTACTATAATATATCCGAGCAAATTTATTTTAATCTCCTTTAATGTTTCATTTTTAAAAAACCCTTTTGCTAATATTTTTGAGCAGCTATAACGCAATAATTACATATGCTGTATTTATAGTGAGCAAGATGGATATATAGGTTCTTCCCCCATGGAGCATACAGTCAGGGGTAAACACATTGTGGCAAATACATGTTCAGGACTACGAGGCAGAAGAATGGGAGCAAATAACTGGGAGGACCTGATTTTGTGGGTCTCAGAAAGTTATCAAGACTGGCGCTGGAGCTGAGATCAGAAAGATGTTGGTCCAAGGAAGAGAAAGGGCACGTGCCTGCCGGGTGGAGGAAAAGCAGGTGTGACTGTGTCACTTGCAGTTAGTCACAGTCACAATTGGACATGTTCTGAGACACATCTCAGATGTTTTGTCATTGTGTAAGTGTGGACACGTGCATGTATGGACGTGCCGGTCACTTGCTGTGACCTCTTTATTATTTATTACTATTTTATCTTACTGGAGATGGGGTTCAGGGCTTTGCACATGCTGGCAAGCACTCTACCTCTGAGCTACATTCCATCTTTTTAAAAATTAGTTTGTGACAGGATTCCATTGGTTTCTTGGGCTGGGCTCCAGCTTACAATCCTCCTGCCTCAGCTCCCCAAATAGCTGGGATTACAGACATGAGCCACCTTGATCAGCTCAATGTGGCACTTTGATGTGATCTAAAGATCTGGTAAACACTGGATATGAGGAGGCTGCAGGTGTAACTGGGCATGCTGTGTTACAACGCACTTTTTAAAAACCAAGTAGAAGGAATACACTCAAATACTGATAAGAAATTATGGCCCAGTGAATCCATATACTCCATATACCAGTAACATGATTATTTATCTTCACCAAGTGCTACGAACTGTGCATTGTTTATGCTTTTATGTGACTGGCAGCACAGTAGTTTCTTTCACATCAGCATCACCACAGATGCGAGCGTGATGCATGTCCCAACAACGCACAGCTGCCAGGTGCCCAGGTGACAGGAACCTTTCAGCCCTGTTACAGTCTGGCACCATCCTGTATGGGGGCGCTGCACTGCAGTGGAACTGCTCTCTGGATTTCTGCGTTCTGGTCCTGCCAGGACTGTCCAGTGGTGAACTTTCCTCAAACTTTCTTTGTTGGTCACTTATTTGGACCAGATTTGAACAGAAAGGCCCTAGAGGGCCCCTAATTCTGCCCCACAAACATCCTGCTCACGGGGGCAAATCTGAGTTCAACGGTATTTTCAGAGGCCCTGGTTTTATCCTGCAGCTACTTCAGAAGGAGGCGACCCCTACTGAGACCAGAGGTCCTGGATCCTCACCTCAGAGCTGACAGAGCTTGGAGATGGCTCTTTGTTATTAAGGCTAATGGACCATACACAAAGCCTCGAGGGACATGTATGGGACATGGGGTCCCACTGGAGTTGAGGCACAGATCTGGATGGGAGAGCTACAGTGGCACATGATAGTAGGGATTTCTGAGCTGAAGCTGTGGCCTTCTCAAGTGCTCTGCCAGATGAGAGAGCCTCCATGACTTCGCCCAGATGGAAGTTCTGACCACATACTTTGGTTTCACACCAAATCTCTTGGTTCCCCCAAATCTCTGATGGAAATTCTTGCTGGATCCAGGATGAAGGCAAACCCAGTTCCTCCCTGAGACCCCAAGGCAGACAGGTCCCATGCCTCATCCTGATCTAGTCCTGTAGTCCTCAGAGTTGGCACCCTGCCCTAGCAACCTAGGGCAACCAGGTCTCACCAGCTGTGGCCGTTTGTTATGGATTTAAACTGGTGGTCAGCTTAACACCAGCTGAATTAAATCAGCATGGTGTTGAGTGTAGATATTCCACCTGAGGAAAATTGCCAGCATAAAAACAGACGTGGAGTGGAAGAGTGGGACATTGTGGGTTCTCTTTTGGAGGAGCTTATCATGGCTAGCTTCCCCCATATGAATTCAGCCATTATCATCAGAGGAGCTTGAGACCTTGTTGTTGAGAATGGCTGTGGTTCACTTTGGGGGAGCTCTGCTCCTTACATTAGGTATTGCTTCCTGACTCTGGAGAGGAAGATGTATGCTGCTTAATCTCCAGGAGAAGCTTGTCATGCTGAATTCCTGACATGCACTTGACTGTTCTCATTGTCTGAGGAGCTCAGGACCTAGTTGTCACTGAGGATGGCTGTGGTGCTTTTCAGGGGAGCCCTGGTCCTTATCTTGAGTGTTACTGCTTGGCTCCAGTGTAGAATCCTCAACCTCCTGACACAAATCCTTCACCCCACCAGCGTAGACTTTCTAGCTTCCATCACTGACCTTTGGGGCTTCCCAGCACAGACCCATAAAAGAGACTTGCATGAATTCTTGTCGTGGGCTCTAGACCTCCAGTTGGACTTGTGGGAGGCATTGTCATGGGCTCTAGGTCTTCAGCTGGACTCATGCAGGACATTACTCTGGGATCCAGGCCCTTGGCTGAATTTTCTAGGTCTTTAGCGTTGTGGGTAGATTTCTTGCACTTTCTTGTATTTAACTCTGGGTGACCATCATAAAATAGTATTATAAATTCTGTGTCCCGTATGAAATTGTTTTTGCTCTAACCCCTGACTACAACACCGTTGCAGTGCCCTGCTGGCTCCCCTCACTGTGGTCACTGCCCCTCAGGTGCCATGAATGGCAGGTACAGCTCATAGCTGTCCTTGGAAGCAGGGTCTGAGCTACATAGAAGGTCCCTCACCTGAGGGCCAAGGATGGCACTGGGCCTGGCCTGACATCAGATAGGGACCAGTTCTGTGGCAGTGCATACTTCTGAGATTCCTGTGAGATCAGATAACAGCCAGGCTCCAGCCAAGACCACATGCTTCTTCTCGTCTCTGTCCTGTTGCAATCTCACCCTCCTTTGCTAGGAGCACTCCCTGTATTTCACTTGGAGAAGACCCCCCATCTCAGGCTTAGACCCTTAGACCCTTGTCTCAGACCCTCAGGCACCTGTGGGTCCTCTCTCACATCAGAAATATCCCTGGGGGTAATCAGGCAAATGTGTGTTCTTGGAGCAGTTGGATCCTTACTCAGGATACAAGCTGGGCTCCTTGCAGATTGGCCTCTTTGGGGTTCCCACTGAATCCTCTTAGGAAGTCATTCAGACACACAAACACAGAATCTGACCAGAGAACACAGTTCACAGCCACAGTGGTCCAACTATAGGCCTAGAATTTACATTGTTGCCACAGAAGTTGTGACAATAACATAGGCAGAAGCCTCACCTGACCGCTCAGGTTTCCCAGTATCAGCCCACAGCTCATAGCCCTGGCTTCTGCCTGAGACTGTTCAGCTTCTCAAGAGTTGCTTCTGGGTCACACATCTCCATGGAGGACAGGTGGAGCAAATGGTGGCCAGTACCCTCTCACTAGGTGACAGAGGGGTTCGTGGAGATAAATCTCTCAGCACAAATATACCAAGCTTGGTCATCCACAAAGCTCAACTACAGGAGCCATCTCACACACCATCCTGTTCCTCTGAGCTAGAAGCTGCCTGTTTTTCCATCCCTAAGACATGTCTCTTCTACACTCCTGAATGCTAACCTCTAGCTCCTATCCCTGGAGGCCTGATACCTATGTTCAGCTGAGAGCTAGGTCCTGGGATGAAGGGGCACACTTAGCCCCCGACATCACCGCTCTGGAGGAAATGGGCACAGCCTTTGTACTAATGAAACTTGCTTTTACAATAGGAAAAGGAAAGGAATATTTCAGAATGAGTCATGGGGTCTAATTGGCAGGTTCACACAGGAGGAAGAGTCCGTACTTGTGAGAGAACAGAATTCTGCTGGATTAGAATCATCGGTGGAATTTGCCTGGGTTTTGAGGAGATGCGATATGCCAGTGTCTGGTTGTTAGATATGACACCCAGAGTGGCTGGCTTCATTCAACATGGACACGGCCACTGTTAGAAGATTACCTTTCTAGGAGGCTTCAGGTCCCTGAATGGCAACTTCTGTACAAAGTCTTTGATTTTGCTCAGTGGTACTATGTCTGGTCACGTCTCTGATAGGAGGAAAAGATAAAATAACCAAGGAATTATTTTTGCCTCTGCAACTAATTAGCTTATTGTCATGGTTTCTGTCAGTGCCCCCCCACCCAAGCCTCATGCAAACATGGATGCGACCAAATCTAGTATTTGTGATTGGTTCATTGACTAGCACTCAGATTGGCAGTATGAGTACTACATCCACCCAGGGATGGAGCCAGCATAAAGAGTAACAGTGGGAAGGAGGTAGGTCTTTTTCTTTGCTGTTCAGGCTTTCTGTTTGTGACTGCCATGAACCGCTGCCCCTCAGCTATGTTGTTTTACCTTGGAGCCATGAGTATGGACTGAAACCTCCAACCTCTGAGAAATAAACCTTCCCTTCCTTAACTTTTGGGTGTCAGCTATTTTTGTCTCAACAACAAGTGAAAAGTAACTAAAACACTTATCAAGAGTGACTCAGTGTGGAGGCACAGGGACCCAAATGAGCTTTGCCTGGAGGAAGAGGGTGTACCAGGAGGAGGACAGAGCCTCTGATAGCAAACCCAGGGCAGCCAGGGACATCACTCTGGAACCCAACAGGGTGACATGAAATAAGACCTACTTGGGTTTGTAGAGCACTCAAAATCTCAAAATCTGGATCAAACCAGTAAGGAAAAGCTCCTCCTCTCCCCACAGAGAAAGTGAAGATGAGATGGAGCATCAGGTGGAACGGAAGGGAAAACACCAGTAAGAACAAGGGAAATGTCCTTTCTACAGCACCAAGCAATGAAATGCATGGAAGTGACAATCTCTGCACTCCTGGGTGAAATCTCCTGGACTGGTGATCTTGAACCCTCATAGGTGGCAGCACCAGGTGTCCTTGCTTGATCAGCTCTCCAGTGTTTCACTTTGTGTTGGACAATGACCATTAGGGTGCAGCTGTCCCCAGTGAGTAGAAAACGCCAAAGGGAAGACTTCACCAGGAACACTTGGATAAGACCCCCAGAAGGTGGGACTTTTCAGTCCTTTGAGCGCTAGATGCCGGTTTGTTTTTGAGACAAGATCTTACTCTGTAGTCCAGGCTGGCCTTGAACCTAAAGTGATCCTCCTGCCTCAGCCTCCTGAATGCTGGGATGATAGGCATGTGCCACTGTGCTCAGCTGAAAAAGCAGATTTTACAAATACAAACAGCTCTCAAATTGATGCCCGGGGCCCTGCTTCACTGTAACCAGGGAACATTGTTATGTCCTAGAAGATTTTGTCCTGAGTGCGGCACATTAATTATTAAAGACCTGCTTTCAACCCTCTCAGACAAGTTTAATGTTTAGTTAGAGGACTGAAAAACTAAAATGTCTGTCCCTTGACTTTGCACCCTGCTGCTCAGATGTTTAGAAAGAAAAGGGAGAAAGGGCAAGAGAGAGAAAAGGGGAAAAGTATATTCTGTGTGGCTTTATTCTGGTAGACAGTGTTAAGTGTGTAGAGGGAAACACTTTCCTATTCACGAAGGTGCATTGCTTTTCTCTCTCCCAGGCTTGGGGGAAAAGGCTGCCATGGGAATAAGTATTGATCCAGGGAAGGAGGGAGACTGAGTTGCAAAATGAAAGATAAAAATGTGAGGATGCTAACAGGAATGGGAAATAGGAAGGCAGCTACCTGGAGCAGGTGGCCGAGGGGCCAGGAGAGGGCAGCCAGAGCACAGGAGCTGCGGTGGCCCAGGCCTTGAGTGCTGCCCCCAACTTTTTCTTGAGCGAGAGTTGGGGTTGGGGTCCCGCCCTGGTGGTGGCCTCAGCCCTTGAGGCCCAACCTACTGAAGCTGTGGACTCTGCCCAAGGTTTCTGCTGAGCGGAGAAGACTGGCCAGCGCAAGTCTTGGACTCAACTTGTCCCACAGAAACCTGGGCTTCTGTCTCCCTGAGAGCCACCTCTTCACCCCAAATCTGTGAGTAGGAGCGGGGTACATGCACAGCTGTGTGTGTCAGTGGGTGTCTGAGTGAGCTTAGCCAGGCTGGCATTTAGAGATAGCTGAGTTCTAGAAAAAAGGGTTTTTGAGTGGAGTAGAATTGGGAGGAGGCGGGGGTTGTCTTAGGACTCTTACGGATGAGCTAAGTCCTGCGAAGGAACGACAGGGGCTCTCAGAATGGGTTAGAAATGGTTTCAGGTATGGTTGGCCCCAGGGACAACAATGGCGTCTTTAGGATGTTGTCTCCATCTTTCAACAAGAAGGTACAACACAGTACAATCACTTCGTAATCATGGCCTGTTGTGGGAAGTGATGAAAAGGGGCCTCTCTTAAGAAAAAAGCCTGTGTCAGATAGAATCCTTCCATCTATCTGTGTGTCTGACACTCATTCCCTTCCTTCTCTTGCTGTTTCTGCTCAGAACCCCTGTCTCTCACAAGGAGCTGCCTCTCCCAGGCCCTGAGTGAAGTAGGAGGTGGGGACCCAGGGTGAGGCCCAGGTGTGGTGAGGTGTGAGCTCCCGGTGGCACTCGGTGGCACTTGTGGGTTCTCTGCAGGGCCTCCCTGACTCTGTCTTTCGGCAGGAAAGGTCTGGCCCATGGAGGACGACGTGCAGAGACCAAGGGAGACTGTTTCCCTCACACCCGTGACCCTCGGTGTGGACAATATGGGGGCTGAGTTCCTGGAAAGTTTGGTCTGTAGCCATCCCCAACTCGGCCTCCTCAGCCTCCCTCCTCCTCCAGCCCCAGTCACGGTGGAGGGTGCGCTACCTGCTTTCTCCCACCCTCCTGGCTCCTTGGTTAGGAGACCTCAGTGATCATTCTCTGGTACAAAGCAGCCCTGTCATTGTCATCCTGTAAGCATTTACTGAGCACCTGCTATGAGCCCAGATAGCCTGAAGGCCAGCAAAGTTCTCATTGAGAAGCCGGATGATGTAGAGGTTGGGGTGCATCTCCGAGGAAATCTCAGCCTTCAAGGAGCTTCCCGTCCAGTCAGAGGGCAGGTTGAGGACCACAACCCAAACTCTAGAGCCTAATGTGATGCTCCCCATCCTTGCAACCTCCTCTGACAAGGTCCTTCCCCTTCACAGTCTCCCGCATCGCCCACAGGGCAGCTTTCATGAGGTCACCTGCACCCCACCCCATAAAACTCCACAGGCAGTTGAGTGAATGGAGCCAGGAGCCAGGCCCGAGGCCATCCTCAGAGGGTCCCTGATAGTTCCCACCAGCCTCAGGGAAGTCACAAGAGTTCCTTGCTCACACAAACTACAAAGAGGAGGATCTAGCATATGGGTGAGATCTATGGTAGTACAGAATAATTTAATTAAGTAGCCAGTTATTTCCTGTGCAAAGTTGGTCCCCAACTGATCCTACTTCCAAGGTACCTCTGGATGCAGTGGCATGGCAGGGGCTCCCCTTCCTTCAGGCCCCTCAGTTCATTGTCCCTGGTTTTAGGAGGAAGGCCGACTCCCTGGCAGCAGTGACTCAAGCCAACAAGGCGGGCATACTGTGGAGAGGAAGCCTCCGTGGGGATGGTAGGTCATTGCTGGCAACTGGCTGACAGAGGTAGTGATGGAATCTGGCCTGGACTGAAGACTTGTGACCCCTGCTGAAGGGAGGATGAGCTGGGCCAGCCTCTGTCTGTGATAAGCCAGGCCAAGAGCCCATGTGTGGATGTGGCCACTTGTCCTCCATTGGCCTCCCACCCAATGTGGTCTCTGGGGCACCTTGGAGGACCTAAGGCTCAGTTTCAAACTCCTGTTTTGCTCACAGAGGAAGAGACCAGCACAGAGGGGCTGGTGTGAGCCTAGAACTCTGGTCCTTGCTGACCAGCATCCGGGTTGAGCTGTGTGTAGGACAGAGGTGGTGGTGGGGGTCCTCCGCCTGCTTGTGAGGGAACTGGGGAGAAGCCTTACATTTCAGGGCCTGGAGGCACCTTAAAACAACAGCTAGGGTCCTGGGTACACATCCACTAGAGGGTCAGCCCAGGAGTGATCTGGGTCTTTCCCCCAGGGACAGGCAGGTGGCCAAATGACCAGCTATGGGGGTTGGGGTGTAGGCAATGGGGGCGGGCAGGGGCAGAGCTGTTTTACAATTCTCTCTGGAACAGGGGCTGGGATGAGGCTCAGATGCTGGCTCAGATGATAAGGGTCCCTGGTCCCAAGGGAGCAAACAGAGTTGGGAACCACTTTACTACCCTCTGGGGACTGGTGGGAACGTGACTGGGGAGGAAGCAGCCATTGTCAGGCCTGTTGATAAGGCTCTTCCCTCCCACTCCTGACACAAGGTTGTCCCCTGACAGCGGGACTGCAGAAGCCCTGAGGCCTGGAGCATGGCAGTTGATTTGGCTATAGTTTCTATCAGCCCCAAAGCATGCAGAGGTCAATGCCTGGCTTGGCCTCGGTCGCCTCAGCACTGGGGACATCTCTGAGTGGCTTCCCTGGAGGGATGAAGGATCCCACGGGGTGAAAATCAGGATTCACTCATGGACATGGCTGGTTCTCCCTCCAGGAGAAGCTTTCGAGGAAGACCCAGGCTACTCTTGCGATGGATGGGCACAGGACTGCTCTGTACTGGTGAGTCCCTGACAACCCATCAGGAGACAGGAGATTGTTACTGCTGGTCTGCATACCTAGCACAGAATGACTCACACAGTCAGTCAACAAATGTTTGCTTAGCACTGAGTTAGGGACAGCCCCTGCCCAAGTCAGGAACTGAGGCCCCAACTAAGCCAGAGATCACTGCATCCTCCCAAGGCACTTCCTCAGCAGCAAGGGAGGACTCTGAAACACCCATGGAATGCAACAGATGTCTGGGAACACAAAGCATCTCTCCTGGGGAACTGCCAGAGAGAAGCAGGCTGTAGGTGGAGGAGGCCTGTGTGGAGTGAGCAGGCACTTCCTACTCAGACATTTCAGAGTTGGAGTGCTGAGAAAGGGCCCTGGTCCAGAGGGGAGGGATATGCTTGGACCCGGGGCTTGTGTTCAAGGCCAGAGAGAACCACTGAAGGATTTAAACAGGGAAGTGCCTAGGCTGGGAGCTGAGGTGTGGGTGAGAATGAAGCCATGAGAGAAGGGTGGGCTGGGTTTGACCAATACTGGGGGGGCAGCGCCAGATACTCTGGGGAAATAGCCAGGAGGATAGGATAAAGGGGACTTTGAATCACCGCAGGTTCTGGCCTGGGTGGTGGTGGGGGATAACAGTGAACTTGGCAGAGCTCCGGGATGCAGGTGGAGAAGGTGATCTTGCAGAGAGGAGGAAATGAGTCGGACAGCCTGCTGGAGGGACCACTGCCAGGCCACTATGGAAGACAGTCTCCCTGGGACACTTGGAAAATGAGTTGAGAAGTGTGTCAAAAGAGAAGTCTGGGGACCAGCACAAAAAAGGGGTTGGCAGAAGCCAAGGAGCAAAAGATTTCAAGACGATAACACTTCTGCAGAAGACCAGCAGCACCAGGACCGAGAAGCAGTGATTGATTTAGGGAAGGGAGGTCATGGTGACTTAGGGTACGGGTACACAGGGTAGGCTAATGGGGTAGGAGGTGAGACACTACAGGCAGGAAGTATGGACAGCTCTTTAGAGACATTTTTTATCAGTCCAGGGAAAGAATGTTGATGGCTGGACTGTGACATGCGTTCCTGACAGGAGATACTGTGGATCTGTTTATGTGCTGAGCTGGGAACTTTGTAGAAAAAAGGGAAATAGGAGAGAAAGCAATGACAGACAGAGTAAGGGCTCCTGAATGCATAGAATGCTTCCAGCCTAAGTTGAGGAGCAGGGCTTTTCTGGTGCCGCTCATTTTCTCCTAGAAGTTTGGAGGTAAAGAGGGAGGGTGGACATTGTGCAAAGGACATCATGGGTACCTAGGAGGGGAGAGGATGATGAGAGAATAGTGAAGGCCCCAGTATTCTTGAAGTACTTGACACCAGGGTCAACCATTTAGATGGGGTGAGTTCATGGTCCTTCACCTCATGGCCTGTTTTCTGTTGCTATAACCAAATACTCAAATCTTGGCCCTTTATAAAGCATAGAGGTTTGTTTAGCTCATGGTTCTGGAGGTTCAAAGGAATGATATTCACATTAGCTAGGTACATCTCTCCCAGAGAGCCTAATCACTCTTCTGGAGGCCCTGCCCCCTGCCATCATCACCACAGTGAGGGCTAAGTTTCCAACACCTAAATCCTTGGGGGACACAAATCACACCCAAACCACAGCCATTCTTCAAGCTTCCTCTGACAGTGGGGGTATCCTTTGGCAGGGTCATTGTTCCCCTTGCTGTCAGCTTCACTGGGACTCAGATTTTGTCTTGAAGGAGGATTGGATTATTTCCAGTACAGGACATACGTTACTCTTGCTCAGTCATTAGATTATCCCTTTCAGTGCTCAACCTTGCCTTTCTTGTGCTGGGGCACTCTGGATTCCCTCTGGCTCTTTCATACCTTGACTGTATCATCTCTTCCTTGGGGTAGCCCTCTGCAGTCTCTCCAGGTATGGTGGAGAAGTCTATGTCTTCCGTACTTCCGGCTTGATCTGTAACAATAGCTTCCTTACCTGACTTGGGAGTTCCGTGTGTACTGAGAGGTCTAGCCCATCAGACTAACACAGATGACCTTACTGTATCCAGTTTTGGAAGAAAAAACATGCCCCCTGCCCCTGCTTCCATTCAAAGTGCCAGGGAGGTTTCTGATTGGCCAGGCCCAGGTCATGTGCCTGTCCTGAACCAATAGCTGTACTCATCTGGCTCCAGCAGTAGGGGGTGCCTCCACTGAGGGCGGAAGTGTGTGTGTGGCGCTTCACTGGTCCCTCTCAAGCTTCTCCAACATATAACCAGCACCTGGTAAACACATCCTACCTTTGACACAGTGGCCCCAGAGTTCGCTTTTCCAGGCAGAAAAGCCAGGCTCAGGGAGACCAAAAGTGCTTTCCTGCCCCCTGCGCTCCAGATGGAGTGATGTGGAACAGGTTGTGGGGCCATGCCACAGTGTCCCCTTCTCTGTCCCCAGCATATGCCGCCTTCCTGCTCACTGCCTGCCTTCTGGACTTCCAGAGGGCCCTGGCACTTAGCATTGTAACCTGTGTGGTCCTAGCCTTCCTGGTCCACAGCCTGCTGAAGAGGTGTTTGGGCCCAAGGCTGAGGAGCTGTGCGATGCTTCGGGGCCACCCTCGCCTGCGCCTCTGGTTTAACAGGTGAGTGAGCACCTGCTGCCTGCAGGGAGGAGGGGGCTCCTGGATCAGAGGGTATGCGCTGCACCCTGCCCACCTTCTAGGGCCTGGCACAGCAGCTGCTAGACAGCTTCAAAGGCAGCACATCTTTGTGGGGTTTGCCAGATTTCTGCAATTTGTTCTGTGCCCCAGTTACCACAGGTAATAGTGATGCAGAAACTTTCTGGGAGCCTGGCCCTTCCAAGCATACAAGTCCTTTCTTAGCATCTCTTGTCATATCCTGTGGGGGACTGTCTGCCTGTGGAGTCTGGGGAGCAGGGTAGATAGGGTACAGGTGCCAATAGCTTTAATTAGTTCTCAGAGTTCCTGGATAAGAGTTTGGAATGGGATACTTTGGTTGTCAAACTGAGTTTCTTGGAGCTCTAGAGACCATGGAGATGCTGAAGAGTAGGAAAGAGAGAGCAGGGAAGAGAGTATCAGACTTGTCTTAGTCTGTGTCATGATGCTGTAACTCAGTACCACAGACTTGGGTGATTTATAAAGAAGAGAAGTTTATATTGGCTCAAGGTTCTGGAGTTTGGAAGACCCAAGAGTCTTCTAGTGAGGGCCTTGTGTGGCTTCACCTCGTGGCAGAAAGTGGAAGGGCAAGTGGTGTGAGAAGAGGCAAAGCAGGAGAGGCAGCCTAGACTTTGAGCAAGCCACTGTCACAGTGACTCATCCAGTTCTGGAGGGCAACAATTCCCTGATTCCTGCTTGAATGAACCCATTTCTTTAAGAAACGCATTAACTTCTCTCAACAATCTGTTAGAGGTCCCACCTCTCCCTACTGCCATCTATTAAATTTTAACATCAATTTGGCAGGAACAAACCACATAGTGTTGCACCCTCACCCTTAAAACTCTTCTCCTCACACACAACATCCCAGTGGTCCCCAGAGTCTTAACCTGGCCCAACATCAATTCCGAAGGCCCAAGTCTCATCTGAGACAAAAGGCAAAGTCCTTCTAACTGAAAGTCCTTCCAGCTGTGGACCAAGATAAAGTCCAGCATCTCTTTCTAAAATACAGAGGAGGGCCTAGAATGGGGTAAGAAATCATTCAGTAAAAAGTCATTCAGAAGGTAGTCAGGAAGAAGGGAGCTAAACCTAACAAAGAAAGCAAAACAGGGGCCTGGGGTTTAGCTCAGCAGTATAAGCACCTGTCTGGCAAGCACAAGGTCGTGAGTTCGATCCCCAGCATAAAAAAAAGGGAAAAAAAGCAAAACATTGGAGTCTTCAAGCTTCATAATAATTATTCACACCATGTGTTGCCTCTCAGACATCCAGGGATGACTGGGCCTCTAAAATCTGGGCAATCTGGCCCCATCACAGGTGCTGCCATGGGTTGAAGCAACACTCTGGAGCCTGCAGCTTGCCTGGCCTGGCACAATGTATCACTATAGCTCTGCCAATCTGGGGGCCTGAGGAGGTCTGCCCTCCTCAGGTGGAGGAAGCCACACCACTATGCTCTTGCATCCTGTGTATCTGCAGAGTTAGTACCTCAGGGCCAGGGACCACCCTGGCTAAGGCATGTTGCTGTGCCCTGGGGGTGAGGTACGCATTGCAGAGCCCCAGAGACCAGAAAGCACCCTAGAGAAGAAACTTCAAAAATCCACAGGGTCCCTTTGAATGTCCAGTAGAGTTGTGACTGGTAAATGTGTGGGGAAACTGTCCACAGCCTAGGAAAGAAGCCAAGGGAGGAAATTGTGCCTGGCACCACGGAGGTCTGGGGGAAGTGTGTGTTCCCACACTCGGAGTAAGAGCCCATCACCTACCACCCACAGGGCCTGACATGGAACACTGATCCGAGCTTGGCCTGTCCCATCCTTGAGTGCTGCCATGTACACATGTGTATATGTGCATGTACAAGTGTGCACATGTGTGCCTGTGAGATCTAGAGGTGATAGCTTCCTGCCTCTCTTCTGCAGAGCTCTTGCCCTCACTGCGGCCCTGGCCTTGGCCTTGTGGCTGGCGCTGGACACTTCCCAGAGGCCTGAGCAGCTGGTGTCCTTCGCTGGGGTCTGTGTGTTTATCTCCATCCTCTTAGCGTGCTCGAAGCATCGCCATGCTGTGAGTGCCTAGTGGCAGCCCAATCGGAACTTGGGAGATGCCCCATCCTTCCTCCCCAGGGCCAGGGTGGGGAGCCAAGGGTCCAGATGCTCTTGTTGGGAGGCTCCTGAGGCCCAGAGCCATGGGGACAGGCACCCTGTGAAGCTGGCAAGGGGAATCCTGTGATGGGAGACCCCATGGGAGCCACATCTCTTAGCAAACTCCTCAATGTGCCCAGCAGGGCAGGGATATTCCTGGAAGGAATTGAGGATATTGTTCTAAATTAACTGGCTGCCAGGGACGTTTATTCTCTTGGTGACGTGACCTCTGGTCAGTCTAAACCTGGCCCTCCTGTCTGTTCCTTAGTAACCAGCCCCATATTCCTGAGTTTCAGAGTCTATGTGAGGAGCCCAGGATTTCCAAGAATTGTTACCTTGAAATAATGGTTCTTAAAGTCTCCTTCCTTGACCAGCAACATCAGTATCAGAAATGCTACTTCTGAGCTGTGCATAATGGCTTATACTTGTAAAATCCAGCACTCTGGGAGGCTGAGGCAGAATGATCGCCAAGTCTGAGTCCAGTTTGGGCAGCTTAGCAAGATCCTGCCTTGAAATGAAAAATAAAAATAGTCTGAGGATATAGCTCAGTGTGAAGGCCCCAGTACAGCAAAGAAACATGGAAGGAAAATGGGGTAACCCAAAGAATGTGCCTGCTGAGGGCATGGCCTGTGCTGAGTCCCTGGTACATGTAACCATTTAGTGGCAGGCTCAGAGCTCCAGCTGTCCAGCTGCATCCCACAGGCCAGTCACAGCTCCCTGAGGCCCCTACCCTCAACCCACATTGTCCTGTGGGGTCCCCGGGAACTGAGCTCACCAGGCCTTTCTGTTGGTGGCAGGTGTCCTGGCGGACTGTGTCCTGGGGCTTCGGGCTCCAGTTTGTGCTTGGACTCTTCGTCATCAGAACAGAGCCTGGATTTATCGCGTTCCAGTGGCTTGGTGATCAGATCCGCGTGCGTACGCAGGCCTGGCTGCCCGTGAAGGTGGGAGGCGGGCAGGGGCCTGGAGAAGGCTTGAGTCCAGGAGGGCTTCCAGGCTGGCAGGACACTGCTTCTTCCTCAGACTGGCACTGGAGTCCCTTCCGAGGCAGGGCTGTTAGGAAGGGAGCCCCAGGCAGATCGATCCTTAGGGTACCGGGACACTGGTGTGTGTAGCCCATTTCAGTCATAGTTCAAATTGCTTCAAGCAAAATAGAATACTCTGTACATATATGAGTTCAGAAATAATGTTGCAGTCTTTTATTTCTTTTATTTATTATCATTATTACTATTTTTGCAGTACTGGCGATTGAACCTGGTAGTATCCTGCACTGAGTATCTCCCCATCCCTTTTTGTAAATTTTGAGACAGAATTTTGCTAAGTTGCTTAGGCTGGGGCTTGACTTTGCAATCCTCCTGCCTCAGCCTCTCTCAGTGCTGGGGTTATAAGGGTATGTCACTGTGCCTGGCTACTTTATTCCATTTTATTGTATTAAAATTCATATAACATAAAATGTATCATTTAGCCTCTTTTCACTGTTACTAGGTTCATGCACATTGTGTGTAACTGTTAGGACCTTCTGGGTTTTTTTTTTTTTTTGGTCTTTTTCATTTTTATCAGTACCAGGGGATCGAACTCACAACTGCCTGCTTGCAAGGCAGGTGCTTGTGCCACTGAGCTAAACCTCCAGCCCCTCTTTGTTTGTTTTTGAGACAGGGTCTTGCTATGTAGTCAAGGCTGGTCTTGATCTCACTAACTATGTCACCTCAAACTTAAAATCCTCCTCCCTCATTCTCCTAAGTGCTAGAGTTATAGGCATGTCCCCTCATGCTGGCTTGGTCTACTTTTTAAACTCTGTGGAAGACCCAGGTGAAGGCTCTGCTCACCTCCTGTCACTGCCTGGCACATCTGTGGCTCTGTCTGTGCTCTGTTCCCACCTCAGGGCATCTGCCTGGGTCACATCCCCATTTTATAGTTGGGAACACTGAGGCCTAGACTAGGCAAGTGACTGGGTTCGCTATACCAGTGCAGGACTTAAAACATAGGACTCCTGGAGAAGTCTGCCTGGAATGGGGACGGTAGAGGCAGGCTGTGCCTTTGGCTGTTGGGACTGAGTAGGCACAACTGGCACCACCTGTGGCCACCTCCTCACTGCACATGAGGTCTTGGTCCTCCTATTTTTTTTTTAATTTCCAGGTACTGGAAATTGAACTCACAACCTTGTGCTTGCCAGGCAGGTGCTTATGCCACTGAGCTAAATCCCCATCCCTGCCCTTTGGTTTTTTAATTTTTGTTTCCATTTTTGCAGTTCTGGGGATTGAACTCAGGACCTTTGCACTAAGCTGTATCCCTAGCACCGCCTAACACGCCCTTTTTAATTTATTTTTATTTTTTATCTTTAGACAGGACTTCACTAAGTCACTAAGTTAGGGACCGGGCTTGTACTCAACATCCTCCTGCCTCAGCCTTCCAGAGTGCTGGGATTATAGATTCACCCCATCATGCCTGTCTTCATGATCTCTTCTTTATTGCTCTTAACAACTCTAATCTCAAGGTGTTTCTTTAAAAGTTGACTAAAAATGTGTCTCTTCTGAGGAATGTGCTTCTGAGATCACTATTGCTGCTTTAGCAGAGGTAGGGGGCCAGGGGACTATCACAGGGCCAACCTGCCCGGTGCCAGGAGGGGCCGTGGCCACAGCATCGTCCTCTCCCACCTGGCTGGGGCTCTGTCCCCTCTCCGGAGGGTCCCAACCTCATCCCCATTTCCTTCTTCCTCCAGATCTTCCTGAGCTATGCTGCCGTGGGCGCCAGCTTTGTGTTTGGGGAGGCGCTGGTCAAGGCCGTCTTCGCCTTTCAGGTCAGCGTGATTCTTGGTAGTATTTCCAGCTGGTCCAGTCTCCAGCCAGCAGGAGCCCGAGTGGCAGAGGTTGGGGTCAATGGCAGGGGACTTCCGGGGCACACTGTGGCTCCTGAGAACCAACCCAGAGGGGGACCCCAAAGTGTGTCCACTGAGTGTGTTATTTATGCTGTGCTTTTTAAAATTCAGAAAAGAAAGCTATTTTGGCGTTCTTTTCCTCAACTTGAGCCATGACAGAATCTCTCAGAGGCTGAGGATAAGAAGTGGAGTGGGAGGCTGCCAGGACCTGAACGGGGACATGCTGAAGGGCTGTGGGCCTAGACAGGACGGTGTCCAGAGGCTCCGTGGTCATCTCAGAGGCTGCTCTTCCCAGGGCCCTCAGCCGCCTCCACCGGGAGGCCTCCCCTTCACAGTCCAGCGACATCTCCTCCTCTCTGCCTTTCTCTCTCCTCCATGGAAACTTACTGTGTATCTCCTGTCATACAAGATATTACAGGAGAAATTGAGATTAAAGCCGCTTCCAAGCTGGCCGTGGTGTGTACACCTGTGGTTCCAGCACAGTGGCAGCTGAGGCAGGAGGGTCGGAAGTTCGAACCCAGCCTGGGAAAGAAAATTGGCAATTTAGTGAGAACTTGTCTCAAAAAATAAAAGGCCGGGGATGGACTCATTGTGAAGGCTCTGAATTTAAGCCCCGGGAAATATCCTCACCTCCTAAGAGACCCTCTTAGGTTGCTTTTGAAGACCTAATTGTCTGATGGAAGAGCCCCAGCCCGGACTGAAGACCAGTAGCTGTGCGCAGCCGCTCTGGCTGGAGGTGAGCTTGTAGTGCTTCTCTGTTTCCTGTTCACCTCGTGAGGACTAGAGCAGGCCTGCTCTCCCTGCCTCCCACCAGGCTTTTGAGGAGGCCCTGGCTGCTCCTGCCTAAGCTCTTCCCTCAAATGCCAGGCAGAGAGACGGGGAGCCCTAGACCCTGCACTTGACCCTAGTTTTCTGCCACAGATATTGTGGCCCCATGAAGGGAAATTGCTGCTGCCTGCCTGGTGTGTCCTGGACCACTGTCCCCATGGAGGAGCTAAGCAGGACCCATGTGTAGATTTATGCTTTGTTTTGGGGGGTGGTGATTGGACTGACAGCCTTCACACTAAGCTACATCCCAGCCCTTTTGTATTTTGAGGCAAGTTCATGCTAAACTGCTGAGTTGCTTGCCATCCTCCTGCCTCAGCCTCCCAGAGTGTTAGGATTCCAGGCACGTGCTATCATGTCTAGCTTAAAGGTTTTTGCTTTAGATCATTACTGTGGCTACTGTGTCCTCCTCACTCTCCTAGGGGATTGGACCTAGGAAGCTTTCTGCCTAAACTATGGACTTGGCCGTGGAGCTTTTGGCTGACGTAGGCCAGATGAAGTCCAGACCCTCCTGCCTGGCCTGACCTGACCTCCAGGGCTCCCCTTGGAGCCTTGGTGTTGTTGCACTGCACCGTAGGGCTCTCTGAGGAATGTCAGCCTGTTGCAGTCCTGCCAGCTCTAGAAGCAGAGGAGAGAAGCGGCTCCTGCCAGCTTCAAGATTCTGCTAGCCCATTTAGTTTTCTCATACCAGGTCTGTAGAAGGAAGGTATTGGGATAGGCAGCCTCTGTCAGGCTCCCAGGGGTACCCTAATACCATCCCCTCAGGGTTGTGGGGCACTGCTCTGTCCTGTCTGCATAACCAGGGATTCAAGGAAGAGCAGGAGAGATCCGATTCATGTATGGAAGCCCCAGTGGCTTCTTGGCTTTGGAAAACAAACACGCAGCCCTCTCTGCATGATCATCTCCAGGGTGCTGGACTCAAGGGCAGTGAGGGGCACAGAGGCAAGTTCCTTGCGGATCCCCGGAAGGAGGATGGTTTATAGCTAGGACAGAGAAGCTTCCCAGAGGATGCAGCATTCAACAAGGGGCTTCAGGATGTGGGGAATTGGGACATGGAGCTGGAACCAAACAGCTTGAGTGAAAGCATGAGGGTGACAACCTGCTGGCATGGCCAAGGAGGCGGGACACATCTGGTTTGAGAGCCTGAGAACCATTTCAGTCAACTGGGTTCTGTCCCCAGCACACAAGGAGCTGCTTAGGGTTTGGGATAAGGAAGGACTGGATTGGTGCCCTGGATGATCGACAGGTCAGTCGTGGCAGGAAGCTGCTTCATAATCCAGGAGAAAAGTCTCTGAGGGGTCACAGGACAAAGGTGAGACAGAGCTGTGACCTGTGTGGAGCTCAGCACTTATTTCCACATGTCATGTGGTTGCATTTAGCCATCAGAGGACAGGGTTTTGGTATTGGTCATCTCTGTGTGTGCTACCCAGCCCTAAGCCCCACATATCCTGCCCAGGGACTTTGCTGTCTACTGAATGAACAGATGAATGAAGCAAATAAGCGATATGTGGTCCCGGGAAGTCCCTTCCTTCGTGTTGGGAATGCCCTGCTCCATGAGCTCCCTGCTGCTGGCTGGCCCACCACTTCCCTGGGGCCAATACTGGGACCAAGCACCCCTTTCTTTAGCCTTCCCAGCCCTCTGGAATCAAGAGCTCCACACAGGTTTAAGAGCAAAGCTTAGGGCTGCTATGAAATTTTTGTCCCTTCTATTGCTGACATCTTAGTGGAGCAGAGAAGAAAAGCTCAGGAGAGGAGGCACGGTCCCACTGAGGGCGGGGTAGGGCGCTCAGCCTCACAGCACCCTGCAAGGGAATGTTCACAGCCGAGGGTCTGGAGGTTCAGAGTGGCACGAGGTGACACAGCCTGTGAAGGCTGGGGTCCAGATCTGAGCTGAGGTCGTAGCCCTGTTCTTTAGCTTCTGGCACTGACCCCTGAGTCCCTTCCTTAGCCATGGTGACGGAGAGCCCTTGACCTTAGGATGGTTGTTTTCTCGCTGTTTGTACGAAAATAGTGTCCTTAGGACTATTTGGCCCCCAGTGATGGAAACTTACTTATAACTCGATTTAAAGAGTGGAAAGGTTATTTCTTGACTTCCGAACTGGGCAAGGTGGCGAGGCTGCTCCAGGCCTCATGCGGACTCTGGGACGCGAAGTGTCCATCTCACAATGCGTGGCCCACACCTGGGGCAAGTCTTCTGCACCATCCTGGTGAGACAGGTCCCAGGGCAGGATTCTCACGGGTCCATTCGAACCCATCCCTAGAGGCCGCCCTTGGTTCCTGCTGTGGGAACCAAAGAGGGGCACACATACCTGAGGCTGGGAGGGAGAGACACTACCAGGCAGAAGCAGCCCTTAGAAATGCATAGCCTGGAGCAGTTCCCAGGATGAGCTTTCCAGCCCCGCTGTGGAACACTAGGCAACAGATCCCTGTTTTTAGAGACCTCTGTGCTACAAGGGTTTGGGATCCAGTAAGGATAAAACCTGGCTGACTTGTAGCATCCAGCCTGTGGAAGGTAGCACTGGTGTGGACCCTTGGCTCTTTCTTCCTATAGCTCAGCAATTTGAGTCACATCTGGGAGACCAGGCTGCATGTCCTGGCTAGTGACTGGCTCCTGAGTTAGTTATAAGTGACTGAAATACAATGCAGACTGATTGCGGGGTGGGCAAGGTGTTAATTCCTACAACCAGGAAACTCAGGAGTTTCAGGTCCTGCTGGATCCAGGTGCTCACATGAACTGGGACCTTCTTTGCTTACATCCTGGTTCTGTTCTCTCCGTACTAGCTTTAGTCTTGAGCAGGCTGCCTTATAATGATGGCAGATATGTACCATGCTCACATTCAGCCATATTGGAGATCTAGGGAGGGAGATGAGTAAAGAAGAAACAAACAGGCAGACAAAATGTTCCACCAGCTCCAGCAGGGTTGGTGTGGTAAACTGTAACCAGGCTTTGTTCACATCGGGAGCCCAGAGGAACAGAAGCAGGGAAAGGGGTGCTGGGCAAACAGTGCAGCCCCCCAGAGCCGAGTTGCTTCTCTCCAGCCCAGCTCTGCGAGTGCTGCCTGGCTGCCCGTGTCCTCCCGTCTGGAGAATACAAACACCTGGTACCTGTCTCGCTTCCTAATAACTCCAGAGCCATCTGCTTCTAGACCTTGAGTGCTAGGAGGGAGCTCTGTAACTGTGGGGCTCCCCTTTGTGTTACAGAGGGTCCCACCATGCCTCAGAGGGGAGCACGGAGCCCCTGGCCCTCTAATCACAACAGTGCCCACTGGGAACAGTAGCCATGGCAGCAAAAGACTCTCAGATTCCATGTTCCCGAAGAGGGAAGTAACCAGTGAGGTGGGTTTATCATTAGCCAGCCTCTGCATTTCACAGTCAGACAAGCACCAACAACTTCCTGGCCCTGGGAGGGAGAGCTCTTGTTCAGTGTGATGGCCGTGGTGTTCTTAGCAAAGCCAGGCCATGCTGGGGAGGACTTGAGACATGTGCTCCCTGGCCACAGAATTCCCATTTTCCCGAGTCACTAACCACGAGATCTCATTCCATACACAGCTTCCCTCCCTGTCCCTCGGTCTCTCTCTGTCCCTGGGGCTTGCCTGCCAAGTAGGGGTGGCCCGGCTGAGTGCGACCCTGGAGTTTTCCTTGTTCTTTTCTATGAATCACATGCCTCTGGTCCTCAGCCCCTGACCAGTTCTGCCTGGGGAGTCTCCCCAACCTCACTCAGACTTCCAGAATCGGAGCCGCTTCCCCTTGGGCAAGGTCCAGTGCTCTCTTCAGGAAGTTCAGTCCTTCTCTGGGCTTCTTTAGCCCTCAACCTACCCTGGATCTGGAGCCCAGCCCAGCCGACACAGCAGCCACCTCCTGGCTGGCTCTGCCCGATTCGTCATTCCACTTTGGCTCTCTGTCCCTCCAGTAACTTTCCACCCGCGCAAGCACCCCCAGCTTCCGTGTCCTTGGGCCAGCTGAGCTGGGGTCACAGGTTGGTTTTCTCCCAGGGCTCCGGCCTCCAGCACAGGCCCCCACTTCCTCAGCCTCGCACAGCTGCTTGGATTTCCCCCAGGAACTCTAGTTCTCATCTCTCCAGTGACGGCTGGGTGTCTGGCTGAGGCCAGCTGTAGTCCCCGGTTGTCACCAATGCCAGCTTTTACACACACACACACACACACACACACACACACACACACACACGCACACACCACCGATCAAATGAGATAAGGCCTGGAAGGCTTTGCAGGATTTGGCAAGAGGGTGGGGCACCCTCAGTGAGCCCCACCTTCAGGGGTGGCGTGGGACGCCATAGAGACCTGGCAGAGAGGCTGAAAGAGATGTGGGACAGTTGAGGCAAAAGCTTTGTTGTGAGTGAGGTCCCCAGCAGGGATGGACACTAGGGGGAGATTGGCGAGGTCATCCTGGATGAAGGGGTGGCTCACACAGGACATTGGGCACGCAAGCAGGGACAACAGGAGCCCAGGGTGGCGGACCTGAGCTGTCCTGCTTTGGTGATGTTGGGGCTCGCTACAGTTGTCCCTGAGGAATCCTCAACTTTATGACTCATGGCTGTGGCCCATGGCCGGTGACCAAGCACTGTCTACAGTGCTCGGACCTCAGGGTCTGGGGACATGAGGGCTGCCCGCACAACCTTAGGAAGTCATGAGTGATGATTCCTTTTGCTCTGGGATGGGAAGGACAGGGCGGTGCCCTCAGTGGGCATGATCCTGCCTCTGGAGCCTGATTACAGGCAGGGTGAGTCTGTTTGTCCCACAGCATGGTCTGGACTGTCCAGGGCACTGGTCTCAGAGGTGCCATTCTGTGCAGGCGATCTGAAACTCTGGGATGGGAAGCACAACATGCTCTTTTTTTCGAATCCTCAGATGGCCACACTGTGCGCCCCACCAGCCCAGGAGAGATGGGAGCTCCTCCTTCTCGGGTAGACCAGTCGTGCAAAGCCCCACTTGGCTCTTCCTAGAGAACTGTCTTGATCCATCTGGCTGCTGTAACACAGCCACAGACTAGGTAGCGTGCAGACACCATTACTCACCATTCTGTGCTGTGAGGCTGCAGGGTCAGGCTCTGAGGAGGGCCTCTTCCACATCCTAGACCACTGTTTGTGCTGTGTCCTTACACTGGAAGGAAGGAGGAGATATCTGAGGAGGATGCTGCTGCTTTCCTCCCCACCCCCCACCATGGCACTAGGGATGGAACCCAGGGCCTTGTGCATGCCACGCAAGTACTCTACCACCGAGCCCCATCCCTAGCCCTTTAAAAAATTCTTTATTTTTAATTAATCCTATTTGTGGCTCAGGATCTTGTGCATGTTAGTCAAATTCTCTACTGACAGGGTCCACACAAAGTTGCTTAGGTTGGTGTTAAACTTTTGATCCTCCTGGGGCATCTTTTATAAGGACACTTCCTCCTCCTCCTCCCCCTCTTCCTCTTCCTCCTCCTCCTTCTTCGTCTTCTTCTTTGTCTTTTTGAAATAGGGTTTCATTATGTAGTAGGGCAGTCCTTGAGCTCACTTTCTAGCCAAGGCTGGTCTTAAACTCACAGCCATCCTCCTGCCTCAGCCTCCTGAATGCTGGGATTACAGGTGTGTGCCACCATGTCCAGCCCAGACACTTCTTCCTAATGCCATCATTTATGGGTTTAAGTTTCAACATATGACTTTGAGGAGGGCACAGACAGTCAGTCTATAGCAGAGATGAACACTGCTCCTGAAAACAAGAGATGCAAGCTCTGCCAGGGAAAGTCTGCTGGGTCCTGCAGGACCTTGGCAACATGTCTGGTGGCCAGGAGCCTGTCCTTTGTTAGGTGTATGACCTCTGAGACTTGCATTGTGCCCATTTGTGAAGTGGAGACAGTTAACATGTACTTCAGTGGCTTTAAGTCTCAGTGAGCCACCACAATTTGGGTGCTTGGCACACAGGAGGACTTCATGGTAGGCACATAGTATGACTTACTGACCCTTCCCTTGGCAGCACTGCCCTGAGCTGGCTGTTCTGTTCTTCTAGCATCCCAAGCACCATAGGGCCCCAAGGCATATCCTGGGCTATGATGTCATATGGCCATATTTAAGATTAAATGTTTCTTCTTAGAAAATCAGTGGTCACCTCTGTTCTCCCATTTCCCTTCCTTCATTAGAGAGTCATAACTTAATCCAAAACACAGCTCCCCCCCCCCCAGATCCCCATCTTGCAGATAGATAATTCTCTTGGTGCCAGTTCTGCAGTCCGGTCACATGCCTAGGCACCTCCTTCCTGGCTCAGCCTGGCTCTGCAGCCCTGCCAGCTGCCAGCAGCCCCTGGCATGACCCGCTGCACAGGCAGTCTAGATGCTACGTGATCATCAGCTCGATGTCGCCACCCCAGGCAGCAAGGAGGAGTCACCAGCAAGAGAGGGCTTTGGGAGTCAGCACTGCTGGCTGTCAGATTACATCCCAGCCACAGGGACGTTGGTGCAGATGTGGAGGGGAGGAGCCCCAGCAGGGCTTCCTCATCTCAGCTGGAGCCACCTGGGGCTGTGATTCACATCTGGAGGGAGACGCGCACAAGCCCTGCTGGACCCATGGCCTGCCAGCTGTGCCTCTTGTCACTTACCCTCCTGGGCCGGCTGACTTGCAGCCTCTCTCTCCACAGCCACGCTGACCCTGCTCTCTCTGAAGCTACCAGGGCCCCCTAAATTGTGAGGTGCCAAGGGTCCACCTCTGGCCTCCCAGAACTGGCACCCCACACCATGCTGGCTGCATACTTTCGTGGCTGGCACACCCTCTCCTGGACGTCTTCCTGCCTCCGGGTCTCCCTGGCCCCTCCGTGTCACTAACCCAGGGCCCTGTCCTCAGCCCCTGCTCTGCTCTCTCAGGCAATCATGTCCTTGACCCCACACATTTCCAGCTGACCTGGATCTCGGCTCCTGACCTTTCCCCAGCTGTCCACCTGACGTGTGCCACCTGGGGGTACCACAGGCATCTCAAACCCACCTGTGTATCTCCCCCAGACCTCTACTATGCCTTTGCCCCTTCACAACTGCCCACCTATTCTAGAAAATTAGCGGAACAGATGAAAACTCAGAAATAAAGAAAAAAATACTCATAGCCTAAGTACCCAGAAGCAAGTCCTGGGAGTGTTGCCTTCCAAGCTCCTCCTATGTCTTTTTTTTTTAATATTCCAATTTTCCCATCAATATTTTAGCATCAGATCATTCCCCTGGGATTACTAACTCTGCGTGACTTTAACAGGGATTAAGTGTTTGAAAGAACAAATACTCTTAACAGTGTAAAAGGCTACAAAGAAAAAAGTAAACTTTCCTTCTGCCCTGACCCCCAAGGCCCCTCCTCCCTTCCCCAGGGCATTGCTGCCACTGGTACCGTGCGTGTCCTTCTGGTGCCATCTTGGGTCCACACAAGACAGCGAACCCCCTTTCCTCATTTAACAGTTTGTCTTAGAATGCCGGTTCCCCAGAGAGCTTCCTCATTCTTTTTTCTGGACTTTTAGTGCCCTGAGGTGCAGCTACACCACCCGTTACTAATCAGCCCTCCCTCAGCCGAAGGATGGGGATCACGCTCGAAAGCCCCATGTGGGCTGTGGGCCTGGAAGGGAGGGAACAAATGGGCAGGTGGAGGAATGGCTGAGTGCGGAGCTAATGAGGAGAGAGGTCGGGGCTGGGGGAGGGAAGCGGTGACAGGATGAGGTGCTGGTTGCAGGTGTGGGGTGAGTCTGCTGGGAGCTTGCTGGCACAGTGTAGGAGTAGGAAGTCAGTGACAAGGTGCTCTCATTCCAGCTGATGTGGGCCACAGCCACAGGCCAGGGACTGGGCCCTGGGGGCCGGGACACCATGCAAACTGCCAGGCTGTAGCTGGCTCCTTTCACGCCCAGCAGCCCTGGAGGGAGAATTTGCTCCCATCCTGAGGCAGAGAAGCAGCAGGTGTTAAAGGTGCACACTGACTTGGTGACCCTGTGTGTGGTGGAGGGCAGCCCGTGGATTGTCACTACGCGGAGCCGAGCGGAGGACAGTAGTGCTTCCAGGAGGCCCCTCATGCCAGCACGGATTTCCTGCTCTGGTCACAGCTTCTTCCCAAGCCTGGCAGGTCAGGCCAGGTCTCAGATGGAAGGGCTGCTGGCCCCAGTCCTGCCTGCCTCTAACCTGCTCCTGTGTGCTCTTCGCTGCCAGGTTCTGCCCATCATTGTTTTCTTCAGCTGCATCATGTCAGTGCTCTACTATTTGGGCCTGATGCAATGGGTGATTCTGAAGGTGAGTTATCCCCACAGCAGGGCTCTCCCACAGTCACCAGCTCTCAGAGACCACATCCTCTCAGAATCCCTTGCTTTTGAGGTTCACGTCCTCCCCAAATCCCCTACTCTCAGGGTCCATCCCTTCTAGAATTCCTTGCCATCAGATTCCATACCTTCCCAGAAGCCCTTGCTGCTGAGGTCCATATCTTCCCAGAATCCTCTCCTGTCATATTTACAGTCTCCCAGAATGTGAAATCAAACATTCAGTCACAGGTCTTTTGTTGTGATACTAAAAAGACATGGCACCCAAATCCATGATGGTCCTTGTGGGTAAGATGATTCTAGTCTTGAGGTTACATTGAGTTGTTAAGGAAAATATAATTTTTACCCAAAAGATCATGAGAGACTAACAGTGGGTAACACTGGCCAGACTTATTTGGTATCTATCAAATCTTGTGCCTAGCCAGGCATGGTGGCTCACGCCTGTAATCCCAGCACTATGGAGGCTGAAGTAGGAGGATTGTTGTGAGTTCGAGACCAGCCTGGGCTACAAAGTGAGTTCAAGGCCAGCCTGAACTGCACAGCGAGACCCTGTCTCAAAAAGACCAAAAAAAAAAAAAAAATCCTGTGCTTATGTTCACAAAATCTGCTGCATAAAATTAGACTTAAGAGACAGCATTTGCTAGTGTTGGGCCTGGCAAGAGACTTGGGGCTTTCCGAGTAAGTCAGCACCATGGGTGGCTACCAGCAATGCAGAAGCAACCTGTGGTTAAGACTGGGCTCTGTAGTATGAAGCAAGTGACTATCCTTAGACCTGGAGAGTTTCACCACAAGACTAGGACAAATGGAACTATAAACTGGGCTTGATACTGCACCCTCCACGAAATGATGGACAAAATAAAGACCAGGATACCAGAAGGGTTGCCAGAGAGGCAGTGGAGAAAGATTTGGTAGAGTCAGGGTTTGTCTTGACTAGAAGGAAGAGCTGTTCACAGTATCTTCCAAATGCTCTTCTGCAAAACTCTGATTCCCCAGCATGTTAATCAATGTTATTAAATAGAGGGATCTCTGATCAAATAACTTGGGAAAATCAGATTAGACACAATGCTAAACAAATTCAAATAAGCAAGATCTCTTAGAGCCTTTACTAAGTTAATATGTGTTGGTAATCTCCAAGGAGGTGTGTGTTTACCAATTATCGAATATATTTAGCTAAGCAGACAGAGAACACACGTATTAGAGGCCTGCTCTAGTGCCCAGCACTAGTAATTAAGATGCATAAGGTGGTCTGGGGCAGTGGTTAGCTGCCCTTGGTGGAAAAAAATAGATCAACCTTTTGAGGGGTGCGTATTAGATCTGCTTTACTCTGCTGCTTGTTGACCTAATAGAATGCCACAGACTAATTTGTAAACACTAAGGGTTTATTTGGCTCAGGCGCCAGTGGCAGGACAGTCCGGGAACGTGGCGCTGAGGTGTGGTGAGGGCCTCTACTGCTGCCCCCTCCATGACACAGGGACAAGCAGGCCTGTCAGATGCAGAGAGGAAGGGTGGGCTCTATCAGCCCACCAGGAGCACCCACTTCCTCCCCAGATCGCCTGGCTGATGCAGATCACCATGGGCACCTCAGCCACTGAGACCCTGAGTGTGGCAGGAAACATCTTTGTGAGCCAGGTGAGTGCTACCATCCCCCAAAGAGGGTAGGGTGTCCGGGCCCCCAGTTCTCATTTAGTCCAGGGAATAGCTGTGGGAAACTTCTCCTGGGGTTGCCATAGGCTGCTGCCCTGGGGTACCTGAGGTCCTCCATGGAGGGGGGTACACTCTCTTGGGCTGGACCCCTCACAAGTGTTGTATGAGAAAACTGAGGCTGGGAATGGGGTGACATGGCTGAGGTCCCACATGGATAAGCCAAGATTGGAATTGGGTTCTCTCCTTCCTGGCCAGTGTTATTCCCTCTCTATCATTTTGTCTTTTTTTCCTCTCCATCTTTCTGAAACATATTTTCCAAAGTTCCTATGACTCTGAGTCCCTTGAGGCCTGATTCCCCAATAGGGGGACTCAGGAGGCCCCATTCCAGGGCCTCTCCTGTCCAGGCTGCCTTGCTCCCACGTTTCTGACAGACACGCTTGTTAAAAGATGCTCTTTTTGATCCAATAGTTTAGGAGACTTTGGAGAATTTCTGTGTTTTTTTTCTATAGTACGAAAGGGTTGATCTCAAAGGTTCGTGTTTGTTATTCACCAATTATGACAGATGTCCTCTCAGAAAAGTTGTCCCACAAATACCTTCAGATGTCCAAAATGAGGCAAAAGAGGAAGAGGACCCTGAGACACAAAAGCTCTTATCTCATGTGAGCACCTGCAAGCACAATCTGTTTCTGCTGAGAAAATATAAATTGTAGTGCATGTGACATCAGGTGACACAAAGAGCTACCACGGTGAATTAGCTTTGGACAAGTTGTTGGCCGAGGTGACCAGACTTTCAGGTCTTTGCCTCAAGGGGAGAGGACGGGAGCCTTCATGAAGTGGCAGCACCATTGCTACAGAGTCCATGCGCCCTCCCAGAGGACCACAGCAGCCCATGGCTCCAGATGCCCGGTGTCTCTCTCTGGAACTTGAACCCATCCCCTGGACTCCAGAGAACATGCCCATCAGGCTCCTTGAGTTTCTCTCTCAGGTGTTCTGATCAAATATGCATCTCCTGACCAACAGGACCACCAGTGCCCTCTCTTGTCACAGCTGCACCTCTCCAGGAATGTTCCTTCCCTCAGTTTCCACCTCACTTCTGTCCACTTGTCGTCTTCACACTGCCCAAAGGCCCTGTCAAAACCACACATACAGTCACAGTGTTGCCCAGTAGCCCAGAGTGCTCCAGGCCTGGGTTCTATCCCCAGTACTCCAAAAACAAAACAGAACTGGGTAAGCGGTGAGTGGCCCTGAAGCGAGCACATACTCCAAGGCTCATCTCTGTGGCCTCCCCTGACTCTGCCGGAAGCACAGGCCTGGAGTGACCTGGCAGCCCGAGCAGGTGCTGCTTACTGGGGCTCTCTCCTTGTTTCTGGGCATTGGTGACTGGATCTGCACAGAGGTCAGGAGGGAGGCTGTGAGTGCACTGTGGGCGCTAGGCCCATAGCGGGCTGTCTACCTGGGAGCTTAGGGTTCTGCACAGAGGGGACTGGTGCCGAGGGTCACAGGGGCTCAGAGGGCAGGTGACTATGGAGCACAGCCTTCTCCCCACCACTGCCCCCTCCTCTGGGGACAGCACTCACTGTGACCTGCTGGCTCTCAGCCTGTCCATCCAATGCCTGTCCTGTCTGTAGACTGAGGCTCCTCTATTGATCCAGCCCTACCTGGCAGACATGACACTCTCTGAAGTCCACGTGGTGATGACAGGGGGCTATGCCACCATTGCCGGTAGCCTGCTGGGCGCATACATCTCTTTTGGGGTAAGTACAGCCTTCTTTCTGCTGAGGTCCTAAAGCTATCTTTGTGAGAGCCCCATGTGGCTATGCGCCAGAGAAGCCCTGGAATATTTTCTCTGGGGCTTGACACCCCAGTTGGGTCAGGAGGTAGAAGACTCCACTGAGCAAGAGTCCCAACAGTCCATTACTGAGCACCTGCTTTGTACCAGGCAATGTGCTGTGTGTTTCAGTATCCCTATTTTATAGATCAGAAAATTGAGGCCTGAAGAGTGTCTTAGTTACTTTTCTCTCATTGCTGAGACAAAATACCAGACATGCAAAATTAAAGAGGGAAAGTTTTATTTAGCTCACAGTTTATGGAGGTTGCAGTCCATACTCAGCTGGCTTCAAGGCAGGATGGCATGGCAGAAGGGCAACCATTCATGGCTGCAAAAGATAGCAAAAGCAAGAACAGAAGGGGAGGAACACAGAGAGAAGACTCTTTCTGTCCCTAAGATAGATGTAGCTCACACCCATAAGCCCAGCAAGGAACCATAAATCAGTCACAAATTCTAGAAGCCCACTCACATGACTGTACGAGACTTTGGGGGGACATCTAGATACAAATCAAAACAAAAAGTAATGCCCAAAGCCAAGATCTGAGCCTAGATTTGCCTGACTCTAAGTCGCATGTTTATTTCTCCACGGTTCCATACCTGGGATCTGTCTCAACGCCTAACTCAAGCCTTTCCTCTGCTCCTAAATTCTTTTTTAAAAAAATTAAGAAGTGTTGCAAGCATATGTTTGCAGTATATAATGATTACATTCATCATGGGGAGTTGTTATAGGTACCTAACGCATTTTAGTTCTTTTTACTTCCTCTTCCCCTCCATCTCTTTCTGCTCGTTCCATTTGCAAAAGTTCTATCATTGTTTTTTTTATTATCTTTTATTTTGCTCTTTAAGTTGTTTATACTTTGGGTTTCTCATATATGTAAGCTGTGTGTCTGATTTATTTCATATAATGTTATGGTCTTAAAGTACATCCATTTTTCTACAAATGACCCAGATTTGTTCTTTATGGCAATGTAGTGTTTCATTGTGTGTAAATGCCACATTTTCTTTATCTAGTCATCTGTGGACATACAGGCTGCTTCCAAGATTTAGCTATTAGGAGCTGTGCTGCTGTAAAGACAGGTGTGCATGTGTCACCGTAATATGATGCCTTTAACTCTTTGAGGAAGATACCTAGAAGGGAATATCTGGTCACCTGGAATTTCTTGTTTCAGTTATTTGAGGAATCTGATTTTTATAGTGGTTGTGCTCCCACCAGCAATACAGGGTTTCTTTTTCCCTGGCATCCTAGACAGTATTTGTTATTATTTGATTTCTCTCAGTGTTATTTTAATTTGTGTTTCTCTGATGGTCAGGAATGATGAGCATTTTTTCATGTATTTATTGGCCATTTGTGCTTTTTCTAAAAACTGTCTTCAATTCAGCTGCCCATGTTTTGATTGGTTCTTTTATTTTGGAGGGAGCTACTTTTCTGAGTTCTTATATACTCTAGATTTTTTCCCCCCAGTACTGGGGATCCAACTCCCGACCTTGTGCTTGCCAGGCAGGTGCTTGTGCCACTGACCTGAATGCCTGGCCTTATATTCTAGATAATATCCCAGGTATACCTTAGCTGCCCACACTTTTTCCCATGCTGTAGGTTGTCTCTGCACTGTGTTGGTTGTTCCATTCACTGTGCAGAACCTTTTGAATTTGATGTTATCTCCTTCCTTCATTCTTGATGTTATTTCTTGTGCAATTAATTGGTGTTCTGTTTAAAGTCCTTCCCTATGCCTGTGTCTTTGAAAACTTGACCTATTTTGTCTTCCAGCAGATTGTTTCTGTCTTAATATTTAGGTCTTTGATTCATTTTAATCTTAGTTTAGTGCATGGGAAGAGATATCGGTCTAGATTCTGTCTTTTGCCTATATATACCAGTTTGCCCAGCACTATTTATTAAAGAGACTATCTCTCCTTCAGCCTGTGTTTTCCATCCTTGTCAAAGATCAGAAGTCTGAATGTGCCTGCTATTGTGCCTGCATCCTGTAGTCTGTTCCCTTGATCTATATGCCTGTTTTTGTGCAGAACCATGCTGTTTTAATCACTATAGCTTTGTGATATTGCAACAGCAAGCAGAAACACCAAAACAGCACCCAGGATTTGAAGACTTATTTACGTCAACAGGCACTGATTAGGATCATTCCTAGAATATCAGGCCCTGATCACTGGTGGTCTAGGGCTTACAGGAGATAAGCAAGCAGGAAGTGGAGAGGTGGAATGGCTTGTCATTCGGGGATTGGTCTGTATAATGTGCGTCATAGTGACCAGCTATGCATCAGAGTGACCAGCTATTTCTAAAAGACGAGCAACTGAAAGTGGAACAGAAACTATTACCTGGGCAACTGAGAAACTGAAGCCTGGGGGCTGCGGGGCTGGGAGGAGGGGCGACTTGAAATCTGGGCTTGTGGTGCGTCCTGCTTTGCTCTTGTTGCCCCGAATTGCCTTTGCTATTCTGAGTCTCTTCTGACTCCACATAAATCTTAGCATAGTTTTCTCTAGTTCTGTCAGGAATGCTGTTGGTATTTTGACTGATTTTGCATTAAATCTATCAGTTTTGGTGGCATGGCAGTTTTAACAATACTGCTTCTGTCTACCCCGTTCTCTTTGATTTCTTTTTCCAGAGTGCTTATATTTTTCATGGTAGAGTTCTTTTACTTCCTTGATTAGATTAGTTTCTAAGATATAATTTTTATTGGTGCTATTGGAAAGGTATTTTTCCTAATTTCTTTTTTGGTAAGTTAATTATTGGTGTACAAAAACACTTTGGGGTTCATGTGTTGATTTTGTGTCGTGATATACTACTGAATTTGGTTATCAATTCTAGGAGTCTTTTGGTAAATTTTTTTGGATTTCTGTAGAGAGGATCGTGTCATCTGCAAATGATGATAATTTGATGTCTTCCTATCCCTTTTGTTTCTTTCTCGTGCCTATTGCTCTATAGTTTCAAGTACTATAAAAATTAGAAGTAGTGGTGGATATCCTTGTCTTCTTTCTGATTGTAGGGGAAAAGCTGCGAATTTTTCTCACTAACATGTTTTCAATAGTTTTGTCATAAATGGTTTCGATCAGATTATGATAAAGTTCTTCTGTACCTTTCTTCAGCGAAGAGCCCAAAACAATAACGATATAGGCCTTCAAAACACAGTGGTAGAAACAGAACTAGGGTTGATACTTTACATAGTGATCTTCAAGAGTTCCTCAGGTCACCTGACACAAATGTGCAAAATTGTTCCAATCCTATGAATATTAACTGCTTTGTTCTATGAACTTATAGAATTTGTATCACAATCATCTTAGCTATCCTAAGTATGTTTATACAAATTTAGGTATTTTTTCTTTTCCCTTCCTTTTTCTTTTTCCTCCTTTTCCCTGAGATATTATTTTTTTCTCTTTGAGCAGATTCTTATCCTTTCACTGTATTTATTGTGGATTTTGTATCTTATGTACTCTTACCATTTCTTACACTAGGGAGACAATACAGTATTTACTCATGTGAGTTTGATTTATTTCACTTATGAGTATGATCTCAAGTTGCACCCACTTAGTTATAAATATCTCAGTGTGATCATTCTTTATAGATGAGTAGTACTCCGTTGTATAAACACACCACATCTTTTTTATCCATTCCTCAGTCAATGGGCATGAGTCTAGTTTTAGTTTTCGGCATACGGAGAGCCAGTTTTTCCAGCACCATTTATTAAAGAGACTGTCGTTCTTCCAGTGAACATGTTTGGCCCCTTTGTCAAAGATAAGGTGCTTGAGTGTGTTTGTAGTTGTGGTTTTATCTTCTAATCTATTCCATTGATCTTCAGGTCTGTTTTTATTCCAGTACCATGCTGATTTTATTACAGTAGCTTTGTAGTATAACTTCAAGTCAGGGATTCTGATGCTTCCTGCTTTGCCTTTGTTGCTTAGAATTGCCATTGCTATTCTAGGCCGTTTCTGGTTCTAGATGAATTTTAGGAGTGATTTCTCCAGGAGTGATTTCTCTAGGAGAATTTTTGCATCCATGTTCATAGTATTTTGATGAGGATTGTATTAAATCTATATAATAATTTTGGGAGAATGGCCATTTTCACAATATTTATTCTTCTTATTCATTTCCATTTTCTGAGATCATCTTCAACTTCTTTTTCAGGGTATTATAATTTTCCCTGAATAGGTCTTTTACTTCTTTTGTTAGATTAATTCCTATTGTTTCATTTTTGGGGGATGTTATTGTGAAGGGTGCGGCTTCTTTATTCCTCTCTCGGTGATTTGTTGTTTGTGTATAGGAATGCTATTGACTTTTGAGTGTTGACTTTGTCTCCAGCTACATAATTGAATTTATTTATTATACCTAGGAGTCTTTCAATGGAGTTTGGGGTCTTCTATGTAGAGTATCATGTCTTCTGCAAATAATGATAATTTAACTTATTCCTTTCCTATCTTTACTCCTTTTATTTCTCTCTCTTGTCTAATTGCTCTGGCTAGTATTTCCAGTACTATATTAAATAGGAACTGTGATAAGGGACATCCTTGTCTTGTACCTGATTTTAAGGTAAAGGCTTTTAGTTTTTGGCCATTTAATATGATGCTGGCTGTTGGTTTGTGATAGATGGCTTTTATCATATTGAGGTGAAGACCATCTGTTCCAATTTTCTGTAAGATTCTTACCATGAATGAGTGTTGGACCTTATCAAAAGCTTTTTCTGCATCTATAGATGACCAAGTGACTTTGATTCTATTGATATGGTGGATTACATTTATTGATTTGTGTATGTTGAACCATCTTTACTTGGTCATGGTGTGTAATCTTGATGATTTGCTGCATTCTGTTTGCCAATATTTTATTGAGAATTTTTGCATCCATGTTCATTAGGAAGATTGGCCTGTAGTTCTCTTTTTTTGTTGGATCTTTCTCAGGTTTTGGTATTAGAGTAATACTTGCTTCCAGGAATAAGTCAGGGAAAATTGCTCCCCTTTCAATTTCATTGAAGAGTTTGAAGAGTGTCGGTATTAAGTCTTCTTTGAATTTCTTGTAAAATTCTGCAGTGAATCCATCTGGACCTGGGCTTTTCTTTGTTGGTAAGGTTTTAATTACGTTTTCAATTTCATTAACTGAAATTGGGTTATTCAGCAGTTTTACATCTTCTTTACCAGCTTTGGTAATTCCTATGTTTCTAGGAATCTGTCCATTTCTTCTGTATTATCAAGCCTATGAGAGTAGAGGTTTTCAGAATAGGTATTGATGATCTTCTATATTTCCACAGGGTCTGTGGTGATTTCACCTTTTTAATTCCTTATTGCACGAATTTGAATTTTTTGTTTCCTTTTTAAAATAAGGTTGGCTAGGAGCCTATCAATTTTATTTATTCTTTCAAAGAACCAACTGTTTGATTTATTGATTCTTTGTATTGTTTTCTTAGTCTCTATTACATTGATTTCTGCTCTGACCTTTATAATTTCCTTCCTTCTTTTGGCTTTGGGCTTGACTTGCTCTTTTTCTAGATGTTTGAGGTGTAATATCAGGTTGTTTATTTGTGTTCATTCTGTTTTCCTGATATGGGAATTCACTGCAATAAATTTTCTACTGAGGATTGTTTTCATTGTATCCCACAGGTTCTGGTAAGTTGTATTTATATTTTCATTTGCTTGTAGATATTGTTTAATTTCTTTTTTTTTTTTTTTTTTTTGGTGCCAGGGATTGAACTCATGACCATGCTCTTGCCAGGCAGGCACTTATGCCACGGAGCTAAATCCCCAGCCCTGATATTGTTTAATTTCTTCTTTAATTTCCTCTGTGACCCACTGATTGCTCAGGAGTGTATTATTCAATTTCCATGTGTTTGTGGGGTTTTTTCAGTTTCTTCTGTCATTAATTTCTAGTTTCATGGCACTATGATCTGATAACATGCATGGGATAATTTCAGTTCTTTTGCATTTACTTAAGCATGTTCTGTGGGCTAGTGTGTGGTTTAAAGAATGTCCTGTGTGCTGCTGAGAAGAATGTGTATTGTGATGTTGTGGAACACTTTTCTTATGTTCACCAAGTCCATTTGTTCACAGATGTGATTCAGTTCTGTTATTTCTTCACTGATTTTCTGTCTAGTTGATCTGTCTTTTTATGTCAATAAGGTATTAAGGTCTCCTGTTATAGTTGTGTTATTGCTTATTTGATTTTTCATTTCTGTTAATATTTGTTTTGTATAGCTAGGTTTTCCTGAATTTGGTGCATATATATTTAAGATTGTTATCTTTTCCTCTTGAAGTTTTCCCCTAATTAGTATGTAGTGACCTTCTTTATCTCTTTTGATCAGAGTCCACATTGTCTGAAAGCAAAATAGCTACCCTTGCTTTTTGGGGGGTTCCTGTTGTATAGAGTATTGTTTTCCATCCTTTGACTTTCAGTCTATGAGTTGCCTTTTGGATTAGATGTATTGCTTGTATACAGCATATGGTTGAATGTTGTTTCTTGATACATTCTGCCAGTCTGCGTCTTTTAATTAGTGAATTGAGGCTGTTTACATTAATGGTTATAACTGAAATATATTGGTTTATTTATTTATTTTTGGTACCAGGGGTTGAACTCATGACCATATGCTTGCAAGGCAGGTACTTATACCATTGAGCTAAATCCCTGGCCCTATGTTGGTTTATTTTGGACATGTTATCTTTCTGCTGTTGATTCTTTACCTTTACACTCTGTTTAATTGTTTGCCTTGTTTAGTGGTTTTTTCCTGTGTCTGTCTAGAATGTCTTTCTTTGCAGGGTTGGTTTGGTGATCATGAAGTTCGTCAGCTGTTTTTTGTCATGGAAGTATTTTATTTCTCCATTGATTTTGAAGGATAGTTTTTCAGGGTACATCAATCTGGGTTGGAAGTCGTTTTCTTTTAGGATCTGAAATACTTCAATCCATACTCTTCTTGACTTCATTGTTTGTGTTGAGAAATCTGCTGTAATTCTGATAGGCTTTCCTTTATAAGTTATCTGCCTCTTCTTTCTAACAGCTTTTAATATTCTGTTCTCATGTTAAATATCTGGGATATTGATTATTATATGTCTGGATGTAGTTTTATTTTGGTTATGGCTATTTGGAGGTCTATATGCTTCACTGATCTGTATGTCAATTTCCATTCTCATGTTTGGGAAATTTTCAGCTATTACTTTTGTAAATAGTGTCTAGATATCATTTATGTTATCACCTTCTTTTTCATTTATACCTACCAATCTTATGTTGTTTTTCTTTGCATCATCTTGAAGCTGTTGAATTGTTATTTCCTGATTCCTTATTATTTTAAAAAGATCTTTCCTTTCTTGTTCACTAGCTGCAATCTCGTCTTTGAGGTCTGAAAGTCTATCTTCACTTTCATTGAGGCAGTTTTGCCAGCTTTCAATGGAATTTTTTATTTCCTGTATATCTCTTTGAATGTGTTTCATGCATTCTGTTTGATTCTTATATTGTTTGTTCAAGGTTTACATCTTTTTGCATTGTTCCTCTAATTTTTAAACTATGTCTTCTTCAGATGTGTTCAGTATTTCTTTCATTACATTTATCATTTCTTCTTTTAAATAGGAGATTATTTCTGATCTGAGTTCTTTTATAGCTTCCCAGAGTTGTTTCTTTACTTCAGTTGCTATCATTTCAGGAGTTTCAAGTGTATGGCTTACATTTTGTTCTATGTCCATGTCTCCTAGGCTTGCTTGGGACGGGCTAGAGGTTTGAGATTTCATTTTGCTCTTTCATTTTATCATTTTGCTCTATTCTCTTAGGGAAGCTGAATGCAAGGTCTCAGTTGTTTCTTGGGTTGAGAACATCTATTCTTGTTGCAGGGAGTTTCCACAGTTGAGTGGAGGTCCTTAGACAGACCTTACAAGATGGCTCTAGCCACCTAGGGTTGCTGGGGCTTACCAGTCTCTGAGCAAAGTGCCAAAGCTTTCCCATGGGCTGGAGTGCACTGCACACTTTCAACTTGCCAGGTCAAAGGCTGGCAGCTGTGGTCAGCTTGGGAGTCACTGAACAAGGCCTGGATAGGCCCAGAGGGACCTCCTGGTGCGGCCTTCGGTGATGTGGAAGGCAGGGCGGGGTCTTACCAGTCTCCCAGCAAGGCACCAAAGTTTCTGTGGGCTGGATAGCACTGTGCTTTGGCTGCTGGGTGGAATGCAGGCAGCTCCAAGCCTACTTCTTTTAAACAGTTCATTGCATTCCATTTACTTGTTGAGGATTTTTTGCATCCTTGTTCATTAAAGAGATTGGCCATTAGTTTTCATTTTTAGTTGAGTTCTTGTCTGGTTTTGGAATCAGAGTAATACTAGCCTGAGGGAATGAGCTTCAATTTTATTAAAGTTTGAGGAGTATTGCCATTAGATGTTCCATGAAGTTCCTATAGAATTCAGTGGTGAATCTGTCAAGTCTGGGCTTTTCTTAGTTAGAAGTTTTTTTTATTGCTACATCAATTTTACTGCTTGTTATTGGGTTATTCAAGGTTTTTATATCTTCTTGATTCAGTTTTAGAAATTCATATGTACCCGAGGCTCTCTCTATTTCTTCTGAATTCTCCAGTTTATTAGATTACAGGTTTTTGAGGTAGATACTAATAATATTCTGGATTTCAGTGGTGTCTGTTATGATTTTATTTTTTTATTTCTAATTGTATTTAGATGAGTCTTTTCTTTCCTTATTTTGGTAAGACTGGCTAAGAGTTTTTCTATTTTGTTTACTTTTTGAAGAACTAGCTCTTCAATTCATTGATTCTTTATTTTGTCTCGATTTCATTAATTTCTGCTATAATCTTCATAATTTCCTGTTTGTACTAGGTTTGTATCTGGATTGTTTTGTCTCTCTAGGACCTTGAGGTGCATTATTAGGTTATTTCTTTGGGCTCATTTTTTTCTAATGTGAGCATTCATGCTATAAACTTCTCTCTTAGGGCTGCTTTCATTGCTTCTCATAAGTCCTGATATATTATACTGACATTATTGTTTGATTCAGAAATTTCTAACTTCTTCTTTTTTTTCCTGTGACTTATTGATTATTTAACAGTATATTGTGTGTGGTTGCTTTGGCCATTGGTTTGTAGTTTGATTGCCCTGTGATCTGATAATATGTATGAGACAATTTTGAGTGTTATATATTTATTTCAGCATGCTTTATGATGAACTAGTATGTGGTCTATTTTGGAGAATTTTCTTTGTGTTTCTGAGGAGAATGCATATGCCCTTGTTGGGTGGAACATTGTGGATATAAATTAAGTCAATTTGTCTGAAGGTATGGTTCCACTCTGATATTTCATTGATTTTTTTGGGGGGGTCCAGTTGATCTGTCTATTTGTGACAATGTGGTATTGAGTTCCCCTGCTATAATTGTGTTGATGCTTATCTGATCTTTTACATACAGTAGTGTTTATTTTATAAAGTTGAATGTGCTAAATTCAGTGCATACATATTTATAATTATTATATCTTCCTGTTTAATACTCCCCTTGCCAACATGTAGCTACCATCTTCTGATCAATTTTGGCTTGAAGTCTACATTTTCTGAAAATAGGATTGGTACCCCAGATGGCTTTTTGGCTCCTATTACATGGGATGTTGTTTTCTATCCTTTGATTTTTAGTCTATGGATTTCTTTCCTTCTTTCTTTCTTTCTTTCTTTCTTTCTTTCTTTCTTTCTTTCTTTCGTTCCTTATTTATTTTTTGTCTTTTTGAGACAAGATACTGGTATGCAGTTCAGGCTGGTTTTGAACTCATTTGTAGCTCAGACTGGTCTTGAACTTGCAACAGTCCTCTTGCCTTAGCCTCCTGAATGCTGGCATTACAGGTGTGTATGCATTTGTAGTCTATGGATTTATTTTTGGTTTAACTGTGTTTCTTTTATTCTCCCAAATTCTTGTTTGTATAGCTAATGAAAGACAGTGAATTTGTGTGTTAAATTCCAGTAATGTGAATGGGGTCCTTGAAGCCAATCACAATTTAACCCTCTTTCTCTGAAAATAAGACCTAGCAAAAAATAATCAACCTTGAAATCAAAGATCAAAAATGCTGGCCCTTAGCTGGGCGTGGTGGCATACATTTGCTTGAATCCCAGGACTCAGGATGCTGAGGCAGAAGGAGCACTGTGAGTTAGTTAGAGGCTAGCCTGGGCTACACAGTGAGTTCAGGGAAACTACACAGTAAAAACCCTGTTTCAAAAAAAAAAAAAAAAAAGCTAGCCCTAATCTTCTATCCTTGCCTTACCTGCCTTACTGAGTAGTTACAAGCAGAGATTTGTGATGGCAGATAAGGCATGACTGTTTGGGACTGACATTTTTTATCTCTAGTTTTCAAAGTTGATTGTTTTCTGGCTAGCTCTTTGGGGCAAACAGTACTTGTGGCAGACAGAATGGGGTCTTCATATGTGTCTCCTGATGTACCAATAGGCTGATTCAGAGGAACACAGGAAAATGTTAAGATGAAGGAGTGAAATATAATCTTAGACCTCCAGTCCATACAGAGCACGTTCAGGAGACATAGACATAGTATAAATTAGAAGTCACACACCTGAAATTTCTGAAAAGATAGCTACTGAAATAAAGAAGCAATTTCGTTCTTGTATTGTTTGGCTAATTTTACATGCCTATGTTTGATTGTCTGGACAGCTATTTTGAAGATAACAAGAGGCATTATGGTAGCCATTATTAATTTCCCATTATCTTGTCTTGATGTCAGGTATCATTTTCTTTCTTTCTTTTTGGTATTGGAAATTGGAAATTGAACTCATGACCTTGCACTTGCCAGGCAGGCACTTATGCCACTGAGCCATATCCCTAGCCCTTGTTTGGTTTTTTTTTTTCTGTTTTCTTTCATTTTATTATGTCTGATGATATAGGTAACTATTTTGAAGATAAGATATATTGTAGTAGCCATTGTTGATTTCCTGTTAATTTGTTTTGAAGTCCTATAGTGCTTTCATTGTTTTGTTTTGGTTGGCTTTATTCTGTTTGGTTTGGCTTTATTCTCTTTTTGTCTCCTACAAAGTGCCTATTAATAATGCTTTGCATTAATAGTCAGGCATGGTGATGCATGTCTATAATCCCAGCAATCTGTGAGACTGAAGAAGGATCCCAAGTTCAAGCCCAGCCTAGGTAATCTAGCAACTTAGCAAAGGTCTAGGCATGCAGCTCAGTGCAAAGCCCCTGAGTTTAACCCCCAATAATGCTTTCATTTGTAAAATACCTTGTACCTACTTGTGCTTTCACCTTCAAATCTTCAAAAAATATTTTTCCCTTAGACATCACAGATATTCTTGGTTATTGTGGAAGTGAATAAAGTTTTTAAAAATCTCCTTTTCTTGCTGGGTAAGGTGGCACATGCTTATATTCCCAGCTACAGGACGATTCCCTGTATCCAGGAGTCTGAGGCCATGTGAACAGCACAGCAAGACAATGAGACTTATCAAATGCAAAAACAATAGTCCCATGGGTGACTGCTTTTGGTAGATTAGAACCATGTATCTCCAAATGTGGTTCATGTGAAACACCACCATCGCCTAAGAACTTATTAGAAATGCAATTTTTTTTGAACCCAGGGCCTTCTCACTGACCTACATCCCCAACCATTTTTTATTTTCAGGTAAGTTCTTGCAGAATCAGTAAGTTGCCCAAGCTGGGCTGGAATTTGGGATCCTCTTGCCTCAGACTTCAGAGTGCCAAGATTACAGTGATGATTACCCTGCCCAGCTAGAAATGCAAATTCTTGGGCCCACTTCAGGGCCGCAGAGTAAGAAGTGCTGGAGGCCGGCCCTGCACACTGCACTGCACAGCTTTCCTGGTGATTCTGAGGCTAAGCTCGGCTTGAGACCACTGCTTTACAGCGTGTCGCTCCAGGTCCTTCTATGTGACAGGCATTTAATATCTTGAATGCTCCTCCTCTCCTCTCCTCCTTGGTGAAATAATTCTACCTGTAATTTTCTACAGTGTGCTCTTTTCTTTGTAACATTGTAAGCATGACACAAAACAGTATAAAGGTGCAAGCTGACAGTCCTAGTAAAAATGAAAATCCTTCTATTCAGTCACTGTAAACAGTTCCCAAATTATGCTGGCAAGACTTCACAATTTCTTGAGTGTATAATGGTGTGAAATCATTTATGATGCTGTGAAAATGTTCGTGGTGGTGTGAATCAGCACAGGCTCAGTGGAATCATGCTTTGAACTTGAGAGTTCCCTCCCCCTCAGGGCTCCCTGGGGGCAGTGAGACACCCACTCTTGATACTGCAGCCCCCTGTCAGCCCACAATCTGGTGTGTATGGGGGGGACTCTAAAGCAGGCTGCGTGCTGCATGTGTGAAAGTGGGAGCATGGAGGGTGGCCCACACTGACCTCTTCTCTGGTCCCAAATCCACCTGTCTCACTTCTGTCCTTCAGGGTGGCTGAGGACACGTAAGAGCACAAGCCAGCCTGCCTGCAGTCCTCCATCCATTCAGACATTGGGTCACACTAGTGAGCCCAGAGCCACATTCCCACAGGAGCCTGGGCAGTGCTGGTGACCCAGGCTAATCTTGACCTTGAGTCTCCTGCTCAGCCTTTCTGGTGACTAGGATTGCAGTGCATGCCGCCACACCCAACCTTGCTTGACGTTAAGGAAGCTCCTAGCACTCTAGGTTTTGTCATCCAGCTGGCACCTTCCCCTCTGGTTTAAGATCCTGGAGCTCCTTGTCTGGTTTCTACCTCAAACCGTGTCTACCCCACCAATGGTTTTATTGGAAGGAATTTGATATTTCTAAAATGAAATCCCAAGACTTTGTTCCTGCAGCAGTTTTCGCAGTCAGTATTGGTGGAGGGGTTGCCATAGTATAGCCAGGACATCAAGCCTGTAACAGTCTTTACCTTGCTCTGGGCCTCCCAGCCAGGTGTAAGAACATCTCTGCATGCTGCTCAGAGCTTTAGTTTGAGTGCTCCGTGACTTGTGATGAGCCACACCCTGATAAAGCCACCAGAAGGTGAAAAAGCATGTGATTGGCTTAACATACCCAGCGTCCTGGCTTAGCTGCGCAGTAGTGGACCCTGACGTGTCTTCCCAGGATTGGACTGATCATGTAGCTGCCCAGGAGCTACAATTGTCTGCTGCCCCCAGCCTGGCAAAAGTATTGTAGTGCAGATGGGGAGACCCGGAAAGAGCCAAACTGGCACACACCTGTAATCCCAGAACTCTGGGAAACTGAGGCAGGAGGATCACAAGTTTGAGTCTGATCTGGACAACTTGCTGACTTACTTTGACCCTGCCTCAAAAAACTTAAAAAGGCCTGGGGTGTAGCTCAGTGCAAAGGCCCTGTGTGCCATTCCCAGTTTCACCAAAACAACCAAACAAACAAAAATCAAAGCACAGTTCCTACTGAGCGCTTGTCATTACAGTTGTAAAGTCAAAATCACTGGACAATCTGATTTAAAAACTCAGCCCTGTCCTTCCCTTCTTTAGTCCAGCGTGTCCAGGCCTGGTCCCGGGCAGCCCAGTGCCCCAACTGACAGTACCTGGTTCCTACTTCCCTTCAGGTGCTAGGCCGGGACTGGTCCTGGCTGTCACCGCGACCTTCCTGCCCTGTCTGTCCTTCCTGCCTCCAGCCCCAGAAGAGCCCTCTTCTGCTCCCAGCTGTCCTATGCTGCCACAGCCCAGCCCAGCCCATCCTGGCCTGTCCAGTACTCTCTCCTTCCTGTACCCCTCTTTACAGTACCTTTGGCCTCCTTGGCTCTGTCCTGTATCCTGGGTTCCGAGAGGGAGAGTAGTTCCCTCTGGCTCCCTGCTCCAGGTTCCTGGGTTCTGGTGACCCTCTGTTCCCTTTATGGTCCCACTTTCTGATCCTTTTGCCCACACCTTGCAGCCTTCCAGGCCCCTCTAGATGGCACCGCCTGAGGGTCACTGATTACAGCCGCTGAATGTGGCTGGCCTGAGAGGAGATGCAGCATGAGACTCAGCACAGAAAAAACAATTAAGATATTCTATGAATAAGTTCATATTGATTCCACGGGTCAGAAAGATTAGATATATTGGGTTAATTAAAATACGTGGTTCAGATCTACGTTCATCTGTTTCTTTTGGCTTCCTAAACATGGCTACTGGAAAGTATATAATTAATGGCTTTGGCCCCCATTCTATCTAAGTTGGACAGTGGTAGCTGAGACCGCTTGACTAAACAGCTTCACTGTGGCTGCATCTGCACCATCCTCACGAAGGCTCGAAGGCCAGTACAGCTCTGCCTGCTCACGCTGGCACTGGGATCTCTGCCCAACCCAGCTCTGACAGCCCAGGCAGATGGCCCTTGGGGAATTAGCTACTCATGAGCCCCTGTGACATCTGGAGCTCAGTTTCCATATCTGTAAAATATGAAAAAATTGTAAATTGTAAAAATTGCAGCTGTGTAGCAGTCAGAGGCAGAAGATACTGAGCTAGGTATCTGAGGAGTGACCGTTCTCTTTCTGACATCCTAGGGTCAGAAGTCTGTCCTGCCATTGCCCATTTTGTGATCAGTAGTTCGTTCAGTTTATTTCCTGTCTTAGTAAAGATGTTTTTGAAAATTTAAGCTGAAGGTGCTTGTCCTTGGTCTCTTCCTGCATGGTAATATTTGGGTCAGAGTGAGAAGAGGCTCAGGCAGGCAGAGAGGCCTGGATGTCAGATAGCAGGCTTCTTTCCTGGGGCCCTGGCAGAGAGCGGACTGGGGGTGTTCCGGCCCCACAGAGTGGCTGGCAGTGGGTGACCCAGTGCACAGTGGCTGGGCCTGGGGAAGACTCAATCTTTTTCGTGCAGACCAGGAAGCAAGCATCATAGCATTTGAGCCTTGGCCACAGCTGCCCACTGGGAAGACCACATCCGGACCGTGACACTGCAGAGTAATCACCATGCTAGAGGAAAAGGCAGGGCCCTGGCTGGTGTGGCAAGAAGCCCAAGACCCCAGAAGTGGTGCTACTGCCTGGCCGCTGGGCAGTGGGGGGACACTGAGTCCTGACACCTGGCCCAGAAAGTCTCAAGAGGGCGTGGCCCAGGGTGTTCTTCCTCCCACAAGTACCTTGGTCCCGGGTCTGAATACATTTTTTACAGTTTTTTTCTAATTCTTAAAAAGTACTTGAGGGGCTGGGGAGTTAGCTCAGCGGCATAAGCGCCTGCTTTGCAAGTGCACAGTCATGAGTTCAATCCCCAGTACCAAAAAAAAAAAAAAAAAAAAGCATTTGAAGTAAAAAAAAAAAACCCTTGAAGTAAGAATTTTAGTCCAAAGAAGCATTCAGTAGGCCTTCATATACTAAATTTTTTGCTAAAAAATTATACTAAATATCATATACTAAAAATTTTGCTAAATTGATGACAATAACCTACTACAATAACCCACTTCTTGGATGTCATTGAGAATGCTCAGCAAATGATATTGCAAGTTTGAAAATAATAAAGAAGAAATGAAGGTCAGTGCATGGTCTCAGGTGGCTGTGTCACCTTCCTGGCAGTTACTGCCACCATTGTGGACACTGTGTACCCCTTCGCCCCTCCCCAGCCCTCGTGTGTGTCTGGCATCCACCTCCCTTTTTCTTTTTATTTAAAATTTTTAAAAAATCACTCCTTGCTTACTACAAGCTTCAGGCCTATTTTACTTTTCAGCTTATAAACATGATGGAGATTGTTGTAGATGTTTTGAAAGATATCAAAAAGCAGAAAGAAGAGAAGACTGCCCCAGCCCCAGTGGTCGAGGACAGACAGTTGTTGGGGATGTAGAAGCGTTGAGCACGCATTTTGACAGCACCTTAACAGTGTTTGGCCATGTTCTTGCTGTGATATGTTTGAATTGATCCTCACTGCACCATTTGGTAAATAACACAGTGGTAGAGAAAAAAAAAGAGGTCTCATCACCAGGTGTGGTGACACATGCCTGTAATTACAGGGCTCTAGGAGGCTGAGGCAGGAGGATCACCACTTTGAGCCCAGTCTGGGCAGTTTAGTGACTTAGTGAGACCCTGTCTCAGAATAATAATAGAAAATAAATAAAAAGAGGCAGGAGGCTGGGGATGTAGATCAGTGTGAAGGCCCTGGGTTCAGTCCCCAGTAACACACACACACACACACACACACGCATGCACACACTCATCTATTCCTGTGGAAGAGAACAGGAAGATGAATCAGAAAGGAGTCCTGCCTAGGGCTGTCCTGAACTAGCACATGTACACACCCAGGCTGCCACTTTGACCCAGCCCCACTCTGGGACACCAGGGCTTTGCCTGAATCCTTCACAAGGCCCTCAGTTCCCGGGAACATTCAGGTCTTGGGGCTGAGTGGCAAAAGAGACAGACTAACAGGAAAGGAGCCCAAATTCTGTACCCAAAGAAAGATGGATTTTAATTTCTTCTCATCCTTCATTTTGGGCAAGCTGTAATCAAGTACTTGGGGCTCAGTTTTCCTTCTCTATAAAATGGGAACAAGAGGTGCCCTGCCTCACTTACAAAACTGCAGGAGAGGAAATACCCATCTTCCTGGGGCCTCCTGTACAGGTGGCTGAGATGCTCAGCACACAAAGGAAACACTGTTTCTGAGGATGGCGGCAGTCAGGGCAGCGCCCACCCTCGATCCTCTTTCGTTCCTGCAGGTCGACGCCAGCTCACTGATAGCAGCGTCCGTGATGGCTGCTCCGGGTGCCCTGGCCCTGTCCAAGCTGGCCTACCCCGAGGTAGAGGAGGCCAGGGCCCACGGTGAGGAAGGAGTGAGGCTGAGCTACGGGTGAGGGCCGCGGGGCAGCGTGCAGGGTTGAGGGAGGGGCGCGAGGCTGTCCTCCCCACATGCCTGGTCCTGTCCTCCGCGCCCATCACAGCCTTCCTTCTGCCCAGCCCCGGCACCCTTTAGTCACTATCCCTGTCGTTGCAATTTCTTTGCAAAATGCAGACTTCAGTTCTTGCCTGTTAATCTCCATCTCTGAGCAGCCGGAGACCAGGGACTGGTCAAGGCACAGAGGAGTGACCAGGCTCTGGGGGGCGACTGGGCCGGGTGTTGAAGTGGTTCCCAGAGGTTCAAAGTCACTTCTCTGCACCTCTAAGGGCTGACCACCTGGTGGCACCCACACACTGATGTGTAGAGCAGTGTCCTAACGAATGTTCAGCGGCAGGGTAAGGTTTCATCCTCCAAAATACTGAAAATAGCCGGGCATAGTGGCACTCGCCGGTAATGCCAGCACTCAGGAGGCTGAGGCAAGAGGATTTCCATGAGTCTGAAGCCAGCCAGGTTACATAGTGAGTTCAGGGCCAGCCTCAACTACATAGTGAGACCTTGTCTCAAAAAAAAAAAAAAAAAAAAAAAGAAATCTCCTCTTTAGTTTGCACCAACAATACAACTCAATTCTTCTCCATGGCTAAAAGCCACACATGGCTAAGAGCTTCCACCACGGTGGAGCTAGAGATCACCTCGTATGTGTGTGTGCGTGTGTGTGTGTTACTCAGGACTGAGCCCAGGACCTTCACACTGAGCTACATCCTCAGATCTTTTTTATTTATTTCAAGACAGCGGCTCACTAAGTTGCCCAAGCTGGGCTCAAACTGTGATCCTCGTGCCTCAGCGTCCCAGAGTGCTGGAGTCACCGGTGCCACATCTGATAGGACAGCTTGCCTTATCCCTGTGCTCCAACTTGATCCTTTCTTTCTCTGGACCTCAGAGGGGTGACAGGGACACTGATTCTGAGACCCTCTGTCCAGGGTTCCTCTTGGAAACCCTACGATGAGGACCTTGCTGTGTGGCGAATGTCAGTGATGGCAGCTCTTGATCCTCACAACAGAGATGCTCAGAACCTCGTAGAAGCCCTCAGCAGTGGAGCTGCCACCTCGGTGAAGGTCATTGCCAACATCGCTGCCAACCTGATCGCGTTCCTGGCTGTGCTGGCCTTCGTCAATGCAGCATTGTCCTGGCTGGGTGCCCTGGTGGACGTCCCGGAGCTCAGCTTCCAGGTATGGCTCTCAGGGAGGTGGTCCCAGGCTGGAGGGCAGGGAGGACAGGCTGCAGACCTCAGAAAGTGCCACTTGCTGTAGTGTTACCCTCCTCCTCTGTATCGTAGGTCATCTGCTCCTACACGCTGCGGCCAGTAGCCTTCTTGATGGGTGTCCCCTGGGAGGACTGCCCGATTGTGGCCGAGCTACTGGGGACAAAGCTCTTCCTGAATGAGTTCGTGGCCTACCAGGGTCTGTCTGAGTACAAGCGGCGTCGCCTGGCTGGGGCTGAGGAGTGGGTTGGTGCCAGGAAGCAGTGGATCTCAGTGAGTATCTTGTCTGTTTCCTGCAGCTGGGTGACACAGCTTTTCCCAAAGGCTCTGACAGCTGCTTTCCCAGCTCCCAACGCCTGACCGGGATGCACTGGTGCAATACTGTATCATCCGGGAACACTGGGCAGCCTTGGGCCCTGTAGCCATCTTCTGAGGCCTCTTGTTTCAAATTCCTGGGCTACAGTCTCTGTGGCCTCAGCCCAGCTGCTGCCCCTGACTCCTGTGTAGGATAGAGGTGTAACATGTACCATAGCACCCCAAGGAGAGTCACCAGAGATAGTCAAGGGCGGGGGGACGAGGAGACCCCAGGAAGTCTCTATATGGTCTTCCAGGTTCCTCCCACCCCGCTCATTTTGTACATAGGAATCTGCTTTTCATCACAGATTTTACATGAAATCTTTATCTTCCTGATTTCTTCTATTACTTCCATACTTCGAAAGCTATTTGATAAGTATTAATTTCCTTGAAACAATGTAAGGAAGTAGTGAAGGCCCTGGGTTTGGGAGACCAACTGAGTTGAAACTCTGTCATCCGCTTCCTGCTGTGTGAACTGTCGCAGCCATTTGACCTCTCAGAGCCCCTATGTGATCCTTTCCTAAATGAGTGCCACCATACGACTCTGTAGCCAGAATCATCGTTATCCTGTGTTCTGTTATTTTTAAGCTGACCATGTTTTAATGACCTAGAATTAATTTTATATATGGGATAAGGTACAGATCTGAACCATTTTATTTTCCAAACTGCTCCATTGGGCTCTTCAAACTTCTTCCTGGGAAATTAAACAACTATTTGGAGCCAAATGGCCATGGGGAACCACCCTGCTGACCACCTGCTCTGACCTGGCGCTCTGACCTCCCGTGTATCACAGGATCCTTTAGGACTGCCTGCCTGCTGGCAGGTGCTACCCTTCCACACTTGGGCACACGAAGCCCTTACACCGAGCATATGTAGAGTGATCAAAAACTAACATGAATGTTTAAAATTATTGCTGTAAAAGATGCATTGCCATTAACGCTCTTGCTTCACCCACTCATCCCACCACCCTTGCCTCTTCCTGCAGGGCCTCTGAGAACCCTCTTTCCTGAGCGTCTCTGGTCGCACTGTCCTTGTGTTGATATCCTGGATCGATTCAAAATGCTTCCCTTTCATGCTCACTTTGACTCTGGGGAAGAGCCAGGAGACACACACCCAGTGCCAGCTCTGGTGACTGAGGTGAACAAGGGCATAAGGATGTTTTTACAAGCCTGCTTCTCCATTGGCTGACCTTTACAAGCCCGCTTCTCCATTGGCTGACCTTTACAAGCCTGCTTCTCCATTGGCTGACCTTTGGCGGCAGCTTTCACTGTGTTTTTATTTCAACTCATAAAGAACGCAAAGCCGAGGACCTCCAGAGCTGCTTGAGCAGGTGGCAGGAGTGATGGGATGAGTGTGCTCAAAGGGAAAGGATTTAGAGGGGATTCGGGGCGGCATGTCTTCTGCTGTAATACTTTGTTTGTTTTGCTATAATACATTGTTAAAATGTAACCCTGCTGGGTGTGGCGGTGCAGGCTCCCAGGACCTGGGAGGCTGAGGCAGAAGGATCACTGTAAATTGGAGGCCAGACTTGGCTACATAGTGAGTCCAGGCCAGCCCAAACTAAGTAGTGAGACTCTGTCTCAAAATACATACATACATATAAAATAAATAAGATGGAACCATTCACTGTGTATCTGGACCCCCCGCCGTGGGTGGGAATGAGCTGGGCAGGCAGGCTGGTTGGGCTCCAAGGGTCCCCCCTCTCCTCAGCTTGCATAAGAGGCTGCTTTAGTGTCCAGCACAGGCTGGGCAGGGCCACAGGGAGGGGCTGGGCCCGCCTGAACTACCCCAGTGCAGGTTAAAGGGGTGAAGCGGGAGCTAACAGATAGCCGGGAGGGCACAGGCAGACAGGTCACAGAGCTTGAAGGTCAGGCGCAGAGAGTCTCCTGACTATGGCCGTGGCTGGGTGGTGTGGGGCCCGGCATCTCTAGGGGAGGCTCTCCTCATCACTGCCTGAATCCTCAGGTCCGAGCAGAAACCCTTGCAACGTTTGCCCTCTGTGGATTTGCCAATGTCAGCTCCATCGGCATCATGCTGGGCGGCCTGAGTGAGTCCTATGCGCCCCAGGGCGGTGGGGACCAGAACTTGCCTAAATGATGGTGGGCCTCCTCTTCCAGGGAGCCTCCGGGCTTGCACCTGCTCTGGAAGGGGAGATAGAGTAGGGAGTGACACCTGCCCTTGGGCCACACAGAGGAGATGAAAAGACACAGGTAGAGCCACCCAGTGCGGTCAGAGGTAGTGCTTCATCCTGAGTACTGTTGTCCCTTACAGCCTCTCTGGTCCCCCATCGGAGGAGCGACTTTGCAGGGCTGGTGCTGCGGGCGCTCTTCACAGGGGCCTGCGTGTCCCTCGTCAACGCCTGTGTGGCAGGTGAGGGTAGGCCTGGTAGTCCCCAGGTCCAGGTGGCCCCCAGACACCGCCTGCAGCTGCTGTCCTTCCACAGGCATCCTCTATGCACCCAGGGAAACCGAGGCTGGGTGCAGGGGCCTCCTGAATGGCACGCTCAGCAGCAGCAGCTTTGAAGTGTACCAGTGCTGTCGCAGGGCCTTCCAGAGGTAAGGGCTGTGTGGCTGGGTCCCAGGATGCAGCTAGAAAAGTCCTGGCTGCAGCTGAGGTGGTGAGGGCTGGAGGAGGAAAAGGTGTGAGGACCCAATCTGGGGACGAGGAGCAGACCAGAGACACCAAGTGGCCTTCCCAGGGCTGCACAGCAGGGGCAGCCTGGAGCTCACACCACACCCTGTGTTTTTTCAGCACCAGCCTGGAGTTCAGCCCAGCTGCGAGGGACAACTGCTGTAGGTTTTACAACCACACGGTCTGTGGCTAGCGATAGAGGATTTCTTTGTTCTCCCACAGAACATCTGTCCTCAGCTTCCCTCTACAGGCTGCTCCTCAGCAAGTCAACAGGGCCTGGGCCCTCTCTCTCCAGATGTGAATTCTCAGAGCCCCTCGGTCTCTGTTCTGGGCCTCTGGGCCTTCCCTTGTGTCATGGGCATCACAGCTGAGGTCTCTGCCTTCTTCTGGCTCAGTTTCCTCTGTGCTCGAGCCCTGGACTCAGTGGCTTCGCCCAGTAGAGGCTGCTCCTAGAGACCCAGTTTTCCATCTGGAAACGTCCCCTCTCCCCCAGCACATCCCAAGCTGATGTCTGTGTGGTGTCATGTGTGAGGTGCTGAGAGGGTTCCATGGCCCATAAGACTTGGAAAAGGTGGCCCCAGTAAAGGTTGATGCTGTCAGGATTTCCTTTCCTTTCCTTTTCTTTTATCTTTTCTGTAGTACTGGGGTTCAAACCCAGTGCTTCACCGCTGAGTTATTTCCCCAGTCTAATTTGTTGTTTTTTGAGACGGGGTCTTTGCTGTGTTGTTCAGACTGGCCTTCAATTCACTATGTGACTCTGCAGTAATCCTCCTGCCTCAGCCTCCTGAGTGCTGGGATTACAGGTGTACACCACCGTATGTGGCCTTAGTTTGTTTTTGTTTTTTTACTGTGGACTTGTCTGTGCTTGACCTGAATATGACACAATGTGCTTTATCATTTTATTTTGCTTTCTTAGTTGAAGGTTTCATGGGATATCACTGAGGAAACGGGGATCTGTGTTCCAGCTGCCTTACATGATTGTGATTTTAGCAGATACAGAATCCTGTCTGCTTTGTTATGCTTTCACTCAACCCTCACCCATCAGTGCTATGAGGTTGGCGCTGTTTTCTTGAGTTGAGGAATCCGAGGCCGAAGAGGATCAGGAACTTGCCCAAAGCAACACTGCTAGAAAGAGGAAGAGGCAGGATTTGAACCCAGGGTACCCAGTTCCAGTCTACTACAGGGGGCCATGAGTATGGGAGGCAACTGGCCTTCTCTGCCCAGCCCTGCCCCTGCCTTTGTTTCTAGAGTTTTCCCAGCTCGCCCTCTAGGTCTCCCGTGAGTGCTGCTCCTGCCCTACAGCTCTGGCTGAGGTGTTACCCCTGCACCTGTCTCTGTGTGCCCCAGGTAGCTGCACCTTGAGCCCACCTGCCACCTCTGACTTCCTTCCCAGGAGAGGGAGCCTGGGGGGTGGGTGGCAGAGGTCCCACTTTTGTTCTACGTGGACTCTGCTTCCAGTGGGCACTGGCCCTGTTTCTGTGGCAGAGTCTCAGTCTCAGCTCCACAGGGCGGAGCCTCAGCCTGACACACACCGGGTCAGGCCTTTGCCTGTGCCCTGTTCCCCTATTTCTGGGTCCAGGACCTCCTGGCTCTTCCCTGACTGCCTGTCAACCTTAGTGCCACCTACAGGACCAGGGTGTCCAAGGACACCTTACCCTCCCCCAGACTACCTGCCCACTCCTCATGTGGAAGACTTGAGCCCCTAGACATGGGGCTGAGGCTGAGGAGGCTTTGGGTTCCCTATAGTGTGTAGGGCAGTGCTTAACCTCTGAAAGGGGCCGTGTGTCTCAGCCCCTCTCAGAGGCTCCAGCGTACAGACCTCACCTATGTGCATAAGCTGCACTTCTGACCTTGGAGACAAGCAGAGTTAAGGGTGCCTTAGTCCCAGTGCAGCAGATTTCTCCTCTCCACATCCACCACACTCTTGTCCTCTTGGAGTCAGGGTGTGCAGATCTGCACTCCTTGGGTGTGCCTGCATCCTGCGCAGCAGTTCCTAAGTCAGATTGGTGCAGATACCACCCCACTGCTACCATGCCAGGCATTGTTAATCAACTGCAGCACTCTGCTCTATGTCAGCCTGTGCAGGACGGGCCCATCATCGAGTGACTGAATATACTTTGTCAGGAAAAAAGAAAATACTGTCCCTGTGCTGAGCAATAGGCCCAAACTGCCACAGATGCTACGCTGCTGGCCTGGGAGGGTCTGGCATTCTTTCCAACAACTCTAGAAATTAAAAGAGGTGAGAAGCACCCCAAACCACGGGGTCTGTGTGTGTATTGTCTTATTTTACAGTAGAATGTGTTGTGAACTGTGTCTCCCTGGATTCCTCTGTTGAAATTGTATTAAGAGTTAGGGTGCCTGGGAGATGACTAACTCAGAGTATGGAGTCCTTGAGAGTGGACCAGTGCCCTCATAAAGGAGAGGAGACCCCAGGAAACTCCCTTCTTGACCGGCGCAGCTCCAATGAACAGGAGACAGGAGACGCTTTTGTGGACGACAGTTAACTGCTAGTTTATTTAGGCGGGCTCTGGTTTATATATTCGGCCGTGACTAATCACAGGCTGCCACAAGGAAGCAGGGCGGGAATGGGATGTAGGCTCCGGCTACTATATCCAGCTGTGGCCAATCAGGAGTTGCCACAGAGTATGGAGTGAGCACGAAGTGCGCACGGGTTGGCTAATTTAAGGAGGGACGTAGCACATTGCGGAAGCTGGCGTGGTCCTTAGTCCCGGGTGGGGTATGGTATGTTGAGCGCCTGCGCCCAACACCTTCTACCATAAGCAATTAGGGTGGACCATGCTGCTACCCTGATCTTGGACTTCCAGCCCCAGAACTCTGGGAGGTAAGTCCCTGCTTTGTGTGAGCTGCTCGGGTTATGACATTTTGTTGTAATCTGAACTGGCTAAGACAGAGCCCTCACCCTCATGACCTCATCCAGATGTAAGGCTATACTGGGATCTCAGTCCAGTCTATTGCACCTACTGTGTGCCAGGTTTTTTTTGACCCAGTTATGGGGAAACAGCCTTGAGCTAACTGTATGGAGGTAGAGGACTGGGATCTTCCTCGGAGAAGAGACTGGGAAGGGATGGCCACAGAGCCATCTGCAGTGAGCAGACCTGGAGAGGAAAGGGTGGAGGGTGAGGTCCCCAGCAGGGCTTCTCAGGTGTCCAATGGTGACACTCCAGTGGCTGTTTGCATATTACAAAGTTAGAACATTGCCAGTGTAGGATTGCACGTATTTCATGAAGGATTACCTGTTTTAAACACATGATACAATGGTGGATTGCTTACAGGATAATGATAGGATCTTTTTGTTCATCTAAAACCCAATTTAAAAATTTTATAAAGCCATTTTTATTTATAACAAATATACATAGCAGGGCATGGTGGCACACATCTGGGAGCCAAAGCTGGGGCAGGAGGATTCCAAGTTTGAGGCTAGCTTGAGAAACTTACCAAGACCCTGTTTCAAAATTTAAAAAAATTTAAAGGATTAAGGAGGTAGCTCAGTGGTAGAGTCCTTGAGTTCAATTCCTAGCATCATTAAAAAAAAAAAAAAAGAAAAGGAACATTGCATATTTTTATATAAACAGGTTTTTACTGGAAATGTGTAGATTCTGCATTCTTTGGTATTTAGTGTAATTATATCAGTGTTCAAGCTTTACTTATTTTAAATTAAGTCCTGGTTGACTCCAGAGTGTGCTCCTCTCAGTTCTGTGACTCTCTGAGTGACTTCATTGGGAAATTTCCCCTCAGGGTGGTTAGCTTGGCCTGCCTGGTAAATTTCAGATTCTGGCCTCCACAAATGTGCATAAAAACAAGGTCTATTGTTTCAAGCCACTGAGTCTATGGCAGTTTATTCTGGCAGCTGTAGGCAACCAATCTAGGTATCTTAAATGGGATCCTGAAACAGAAAAAGGATATCTGGGAATAACTAACAAAATCCAAATAAAATATGGAGCTCAGTTAATGTCGTGCCAATATCCATTCATTGCAGGAAGGTACCATAGTCGGTTTGACCTGCTAGAGGGAACTCTCATAGGCGGGGCGGCTTATAGACAGCAAAAATGCGTTTCTCATGGATGGTTCTGGAGGCTGATACGTTCAGGTGAGGGCACTGGCAGATTCTGCGTCTGGTGAGGCCCCCTTTCTCCTTGAAGGTCACCTGTTGGGTCCTCACTGGCAGAACTCTTCTTTGAGGCTGCTAATCCCTTCTGTAAGGCATTTGCCCTCAGGACTAAATCCAAAGGCTGAACCTCTAAATACCTTAACCTTGGGGTTAGGATTTTAACTTAGGGATTGCAGACAGGAATGAACATTCAGACCTGCAGCACACAGTGATGTAAGATGGTAATAACAGAGCACACTGGCTGTGGGCGGTATGCGACTTTGGTATTATTTATGTAGTCTTTCTGTAAATCTAAACTATTCTAAAATTTAAAAATGTATTTTAAAAGTTACATAGGGAAAAAGCCCTGTAATCTGTGCCAGGAACAGTGCTGGCCTGGACTGTAGGCTCCCAGCAGGAGGGCACCAGGGCCAGGAGCTGACCATCTGCCTGCATCCATCCCATCAGCCCTTTCTTCTCATGGCCTGGGTCTCACCTCCCTGTCCCTCCCTTTAATTTGAGCTCATGTCTTTTGCTGAATAGTGATGAGTTCTGAGCTTTTCCAAACACATGCAGAACATCATGTGCTTGACCCGACTTCTGATTCAGAACCATTGAGACCTGAGTCTGGACAGGGCCATGATCATCATTCGGAAGATGGCTGCCCCCACCCTGGCCTTTCTGAGAGTGTTACACCCACAGCGTGGATGGCGTCTGTCACCACGTTTATATGTTTGAATCATGAGACTCATAAGAGTGATTCACTGATTGAACTAGGGCAAGGCCAAGTCCGTGTTCTTGCCAATATTCTCTCAGATTCCTGAGAAAGAATATGAATTATGAAACCCAGAAAAGAACAGAGAGCTGAGTCACCATGCTGGGGCTGTCTCAGAGCTGAGCTCATGCCCACCCTTCCTGCGGGCCAGTTGTCCAGCTTTGCTTTGGATTTGATGAGAGTTAACTTATTTCCAAAAAGCTCCTTTAATCTGAGCTAATTTGGAAGGTTCCTTTTAGTAATCAAAAGGACATTGCCCAGGATGGCCACTTTATTACCCTTGCTCGGGATAAAGTAGTAATTTGCTTAAATCCCATCAAAGATAAGACTGTTACTTTCTCTTGGTACAATCAATTCATTAGAGAGTTCCACTTTTTAGAGTTTTTAAAAAATCACATCAAGAAACGCTTCATTTTGCCATTCTGGGCAAAATGAAGTCTCCTTTCATGCTTTGTTGTTCTTTTTGCCCACTTATCAAGGAGTACTTGTTATAATTTTTAAAAAGTCAGATTGTATAGATACCTTATAGGAACATTCTAGTCCCTTTTCCATCTGGCAGCCCTTCAACCATCCGAAGATGGTGCCATCCAGATTCCTCTCTCTCAGCCAGGGACAGTTGTTCATCACATAACACACAGCAGGGGTTCAGAATTTGCCACCGACCTGCTTGTGGTTGCTCTGCATTCTTATGCAGACAGAGCAGGAGTCATGAACAACTCCAAGATCCTGCCAGAAGGCGGTGTGGTAAGTATGACCTCATGGGTGGAACCAGGATGATGCAATGGGACAGCAGGCAGGATATGGCCTTGGGAGGGGGCACCAACAAAGCCAACTTGTGAGGAAGGAAGGGGGTGAAGAAGCCAAGTGGTTGCTTCTAGAACATCAAATCCGAGGGCCTGCCCTTCCGTGTGAAACTCGAGGAGGAACCGTCACTGAAGAGAGAAGGGGAGAAAGCTCTGGCCCAGAGCATAAAGGGGCCTGGAGATGGCGTATAGCAAGCATGGGGTGGGTAGGACCCCATCCACTGGGACATCCTGCCTACCTGCCATCAGGGTGGCGGGCAGGTGTGATTCCCAGGAGGTCACTCTGCAGTCCCAGAGGTGGGAGGGAATGGCTGCTTTGGATCAAATCCTACCAAGACATGGAACGGTGGGGCAGGAGAAGCCATGCTGAGTGAGACTGTGTGACTGGGAGAAGGGAGGCCAGATGCCAGGCACTTCCGCAACACTTGAGGATAAAGGCTTTCAGAAAAGAGACTCTGAAAGGAAATCTGCTGTTGAATGAAGCCCTGGCTGTGCCCTAGCAATATATTCCAGTGAGGAAAGCAGGTGGAGGTGATGAGAAATCAACCTGGCTATAAGTGAGTAGCAGGCACCTTGCTCACAAGCTCAGAATTTTAAGGTAACAGGCACCACAATGTGACTGCAGGACACTGAGCCAGCATAGAAAGCAACTGGTGGTTCAATATCATCATCCCCCTTTTCTTCTTATTGGTAAGAACCAGTACTCCAGCGGGGCACATGGCTTCTTAGGATAAAGACTACATTGCTGAGCCTTTTTGCAGCTAGGCAGTCATGTGACTAAGTCCTGGCCAATAAGGTGAGCAGAGGTCAAGCAGGCAGCCGCTGTATTGTGCCCTTAGAAGAGGGGAGGATGAATATGTGAAAAAGTGTTCAACATGTCTGGCCGTTAGAGAAGTGAAAATTAAAACAACATTGAGTTTCCATCTTATTCCATGAGGAACAGCTTTCATCAAGAAATCAGAGGCTGGCAAGGCCTCTGTGGAAAAGGAACTCTTTCACACCATTGGCAAGATTATGAACTACAGTGGTCAGGGATTTAGCTGAGTGGCATAAGCACCTGCCTTGGAAGTGCGAGGTCATGAGTTTGATTCCCAGTACCGGAAAAAAAAAAAGAGTATGAACTAGTACAGCCGCTTTGGAAATCAGTATGAAGAGTCCTCAAGAAATCAACACTAGAAACCCCCTTTGATCCAGCTATTTCCCTTCCAAGTAACTTCTCACAAGAGTTAAAGTCATCGTTTTATGGTGTAATGTTTACAGCAGTACAATTCATCATAGTTAAATCTCAGAATCAGCCTCTATGCCCATCAACAGATGAACGAATAAACAAAATGTGGTATTTGTAAACAGTGCAACACTATTGTGCCATAAAGGATAAACTTGGGTCATTCATAGGAAAATCAATGCACCTTGAGGTCATAATGTTAAGTGAAATAAATCAGACACTTGAGCTTAATGATCTTACAGTTTCTCTTACAGGAGAGACACAAAAGATAAAGAGGAAAAAATAAAGATAACAGGGAGACACACCTTTCAAATGGAAAAGTGACCAGGAGGTGAGGGGAAGGAAGCAGGAGAGGAGGTCCAGGAGGGGAGGAGGAGAGAACTGAGGAGTTTCATGCCCCTGCTCCAGCTCCCCGGGAGGTGTGTGGTGGTTATGAAAGCAAACATGCACTAACAAAACAATGATTTTTAAACGGGAGGGCGAGCAGGTTTTTCCTTAAAAGTTCAGGTGAGAAATATTTGAGATTTTGTGGGTCACGTTATCTCCACTGTAATTAGCTACTCAGCTCTGCCTTTGTACTTTGAAAGGGGCCACATAAAATAAAACTTGAATGAAGCCGAGTCCCAATAAAGTTACAAGAGCAAGTGGCCAGTCACGACTAGAGTTTACTAACCCCATCTCGGGTGAGGGGCCTCACTGTCACATCCTTGTTCCGTGCTGTGCTTAAGGCAGACAGGAAGGACAGCCCAGTGAGACCATGAAGTCAAAGGTGACATCCGGGGGATGAAGCCCTCCATGGCTCTGCTGTGCTCAGCTGCTGTGACGACAGACTTGACGTGAGAGGGCTTCATTTTTGCTTCATTTGGATCATTGTTGGAAATCACACTCAGAGAGAGAACCAGACAGAGAGAACCAGAAAAATGCTAAGAAGGAGCAGGCTTGTTTCTTTCTGCCAGGATTCCCCATGAACGAGTGGGAAATGAGATATTAATAATCAAATGCCTAGCTCTCCTGTGACACTGGTTTTCTAGTGATGTGGGGTTGATATAGCGTATTGAAGTGCTAGGTGGCCCATTCCCTCTGAGACAGTTCAAACCTGAAGTACATTCCCACCATCCACCAGGATTTAAGGAAGATGTGCTTGGCTTTGTAGTGCACTCCAATAATCCCAGCACTTTGGGAGGCTGAGGCAGGAGGATCCCAAGTTAAAGGCCAGCCTAGGCTTTAGTGAGACCCTTCCTCAAAATAATAAATAATAAGGGGTTGGGGATATAACTGAGTGCATGAGTCTGTCCCTGTCTCACCAACCAGCTCAGGTTCCCTTGAATAATCTCACGGTGGCCTGGAACAGACTCAGCTCTTTCAGCTCCCAACTGGCTTTCTCCGCCCTGCCCAGCCTCACAAGTTTGGCTCAGACTTCAGGAGCAGGTGTCAAGCAGGTGTCATTGTGAGTTCTATCTACATCGCCCTTTCCTTCTCCCGTCCAAGCGGGGTCCTTATTCACTGCCCACATTATTCACCACCCACATGGAAGCCAGGTGTTCCCAGCAGATCGAGGCTGGATGCTGCAGCCTCTCCTAATGTCAGTACCATGGGCCCTGCTACCCCATGGGCCAAATGCCTGACTGGAGAAGTCTGAGAAGCTCCCACATGACCACCTCTGCTGCTCCTTTCCCATGGACAAAGGATATGTTTCTCCTGAAAAACTTCCATTTTTATTTTCCAGCAAAAAGTAAAAACTATCTGTAGATGAGAGACTTTTTTTTTAATGCTGGGGATCAAACCTAGAGATCAAACCTATCACTGAACTTTTTTGTTTTAGACAAGAGTCTTGCAAAGTTGATGAACTACCCAGGGGTGGCACGAGAGCCTCCTGCCTCAGCCTCCCCAGTGCTAGGATCACAAGCAAGCACCACTGTACTCTGCTAGGACACTCATTTTCTTTATTTATTTTCTTTTAGGAAACTCATTTTATAAGTGAAAATTTGCTTTTATCTCTTGAATGTTCCTGTTTCCTTGAGATTCTTTTCTACTTTTACAGGGAACGCTTGTTTATAATTCTCACCAGACTTTTTTTTTTTGAAAGCTAGTGCCTCCGTTAGAGGAGAAATAAACTGTGTCAAAGCACACACATTCAAGGGCTCTTTCCTTGGACAGTGCCCAAAGGGCAAAACTCTCTAATCTCTCCTCTTCTATGTGCCTGGAACTTGGCATTACATCAGTATCAGCTGCCGTGAGCCAGAGTTTGGCTGGGGAGTAGGAACAGAAGCTCAAGGTGAGAAAGAATTCGAGTGTAAAGGGTGCGGGTGTGGGTGATGTGGGTGTGGACGGTGTGGGTGTGGACAGTTGGCTGAGAGATCTTCAGTAAATCAAAGTTGCAGGGAACTGCAGGGAGCTGTTATCTGTGCATCTCCACAAGCCAGTGGGTTTTATCACAGTCTCAGTAATTCATCAGTTCCCTTAGAACAGTGAAAATCCTGTAATGTATGAGTACTTTACCCTAAAGCAGGTAGTATATTTGTTACTTGGGATTCTTTTGGTTGCAAATGACAGAAAGGAAATCCAGTGGCTTAGGAGAAGGGGCCTGGACGGATGGACTCCAGGGAGAACGGGACCCAGGACTTGGTGACTCTAAGACTCTGCCTCTTCCCATCTCAGCTTTGTGTCTTTGTCTCTCTGCAAGGTGATTTTTTTTTTTTTTTTTTTTTTTTTTTTTGGAGACAGGGTCTCACTGTGTGATGCAGGCTGGCCTTGAGCTCATGGTAGTCTTCTGTCTCAGTCTCCCAAGTACTGAGATTACAGACACTTACCACCACACCTGGCTAAAGTGACCTCTTTTTTTTTTTTTTTATAGAACTGAATTTCTCCTCAGGCTGGGACTGACCACGGTGATCAAAAATCAGACTTGCTTGTTAATCTGCTTCTCTGTTAACTGAGGGACAGAAGCGGAGCTCTTTAATGTGACGGTGGTGCCCCGCATGGACCTTCCTTCAGGCCAGCTGTAAAAAAGGGATGTTGGGATCAGGGTAGCCAAGCTTGGTGGGAACAGGGAAATAGGAGCCAGAAGGACCGCAGGGTCAGCGGGAGATCAGAGAGCAGTTCCCCAGAAGAATGGGGTGCTGTTCCTCAAAGAAAGGCAACATTGCTTTCCATTTATCTATAGAGATTTATAATTTTTAACAATCTGAGAAAATAGAAAGAAGGCAAATGTCACTTTAGAAATGACTTAGGGGAAGGGACTAGGTTTTCTGAATGCTTCCTGTGGGGTAAGTCCTATGCACCTGCTACCTGAGTACTCTCCCAAAGCTAACCAGCAGCCAGCCGTGTGTGTTGGTGGCACACACCTGTCATCTCTGCACTCAGGAGGCTAAGGCAGGATTCATGAGTTCAAGGCCAGCCAGGGCTACCCAGTGAGTTCAAAGCCAGCCTGGACTACACAGCGAGACTTTGTCTCAAAACAAACAAAACAATAGCAAACAGACACACCAAGAGGCAGGCAGATGCTGAGCTGCAGAGCGGGTGCAGCCAGGGTTTGCCAGGGAAACCATTTAATACAGGACACATAATTTACAGGATTATTTATAATAGTCACCCAAAGAGTCAAATACAAAAGAGTGCAGGAAATTTGTCCACATACTTAAGACCCAAAGAATCCAGCTGAGAGCCTGCATCCCACAGCAATATCCTGTATGAGTCCAGCTGAAGACCTAGAATCCATGACAGTGCCTCCCACCACGAGTCCAACTGGAGGCCTAGAGCCCAGGACAGTGACTTATGCAAGTCACTTTCACGGATCTGTGGCTGGGAAAGCCCAAAGGTCAGCGGTGGAAGCCAGAAAGTCTGTGCCAGCAGGATGAAGGATCCATGTCAGCAGGCTGAGGGATCTGCACTGGAGCCAGGAATTGATGCTCAGAGTAAGGGCCAGAGCTGCCCCCAAAATATCGCAGCCATCCTCAGCAACAGTGAAGTCCTGAACTCTGACAATGAGAACAGCCAAGTTCATAGCAGGAAGCCAGCATGATAAGCTTCTCCAGGAGAACCAACAGCAACAGGAGAACCAACGGTACCACCTCTTCCTCTCCCGTTCTCTTTTATGTTGTTGGCAACAATCCTCAGGTGGGCCGCCCACGCCCAGCACCAGGCTGATTCAGTTCAGCTGGGTGTTACAAGTTGCCCACCAGTTGTCAGTCCGCCACAGGGAGACGTGTTCAAGTGCCCATGTCGGTGGCTGAGGCAGGCTGAGTCCAGTGCTGTTTGACATTAACCTGAGGCTGCCACACTGCCGGAGCCCCGGCGACACAGAAGGGCAGCAGATAGACATAGGTCCATGGTCTCCATGAGTCCTGCCTCCCTGCCATGCTGGTCTGGGTGCTGGACAGGCATGGGGACACTTGTAGGGGACCCCAGCTGAGGCCTCATTGTGGCAGGAAGGAGACGAGCATCCCCCACTGCCTCCACCCCAGCCCCTTGACCACAGTGACTTGACTGTTCTAGGCATCTGCACTTCAGTGTCATAGAACCAGGACAGCCTTGGGGGCTGGGGATTTAGCTCAGCAGCATAAGCACCTGCCTTGCAAGCAGGTGATAGTGAGTTCGATCCCCAGTACAGATTAAAAAAAAAAGAACCAGGACAGCCCAGAACAGGAACCAAAGGTGCTCAGCCCTTAGGCCCCGGTCACGGGAAGAGGAAACCGAGGCTCATCTTATAAAATAGCAAACTGCTGCCCAGGTGCAGAGAGGTACCTCCCATGTGTGTGCAATCTCTGCACCTCCATCAGGGGTGCTGCTGCCCCCCACCCCGGTTAGGACATCAGGGTCTCCAGGCTTAAGCAACTGCAACCACCACCGGCTAGTCCAGGCTGAGGAGAGAGGGCCCTGCAGGCCTTTAGAGTTCAGGAAAGGGGTTGGACTCCAGGATGAGCCCCCACTTCCTGCTCCCCCACTTCTTTCTTTCTTTCTGTTGTTGACCTTTTGAGACTGGGTCTCATTATGCAGTTTAGGATGGCCTTGAACTCACTTTGTAGCCCAGGTTGACTCACAGCGATCCTCCTGCCTTGGCCTCTTGAGTTAGCTGGAATTACATGTGTACACCACCACGGCTCAGCTTCCATTTTGCTTTTCATTGAAATCAATGTACTATACATATGTCATTTCTTCAATGAAACAAGACCCTGAGGCTTATGACAGCAGTGACAGTGACAGAAATATATCTCAGCAATTCCTTTCCCACCACTAAGCCTCCCCTTCGAACTCTTTCCTTCTTTCCTTCCTGGTCCTGGGGATTGAACCCAGGACCTTCCAACTGAGAGACATTGCAACCCTTTTAAAAACTTTTTTACTTTGAGACAGGGTCTTGCTAAGTTGCTGAATTAACCAGGCTGGGCTTGAACATGAGATCCTCCTGCTTTGGCCCCGCAGTGTGCCAGGGTTATAGGTGTGTACCACCACACCTGTACCCCACATTTACTCCAATTCTTGAGCTTCAGGGTCCTGCTTTCTCAGTTCTGTTCTATGTCTTCTTCCCAAATTTCTTTATGGTCACTCATATCTATTGTTCCCGCTCTCATTCTCTTTGTTTTGGTTTACAATTTTTTTAATTTCTTTAATTTTTTTAGTGGGGATTTGAGAGAAAGCAGTGCTAAATGCACCCATTTAATGGGCAGACCTGGGGTCTTCCTAGAGGGACAGAATAACATCCAGACAGCTGCAGGGTGAGTTGCATTTCACGTTCTTGTGGTTCTTGGGCAAGATAACCTTTCTGAGCCTCATATTTCTCATCAGTAAAATGAGAAGACTGTACCTTTGTCTAACTCACAAGGCTGTTGGAAGCATGAACTCTGATACTGCAGGGCTTTGACACTCCAGGCCTAGTTGAGTGTGAGGCAGAGATCTGAACCATCACACCAGTTGATCTAAAAACCAGCATAGCATGGCTGCTAAAGGGCTGCCCTTTCAGCCTGCATCTCAGGAGGTAGACAAGGCATGGGACAGAGCCACATCAACCCTAGCCTGACTCTGAGCAGTAATGCTTGCCAGTCATAAGCTGCTGATGTGTCCTGTAATGAGGGCACAGTGGTGGTCTGAGGTGGCCCTAGCACTGCAAGAAAATGTCAGCTGGCCAGGTAAGATCACCAGGTGAGAACGCCAGGACCTGTGATCCAGCTGCTTTGGAGGCTGGAGGATCCCAAGTTCAAGGCCAGCCTGGGCAACTTAGCAAAGCCTTGTCTCAAAACAAAACCAAAATCAGACTGGGGATGTAGCTGAGTAGTAAACAGAGCAACTGCCTAGCATGGTGGGGAGGGGCGGGGTCTGGGTTTGATCTCTATGACTGAAAAAGAAGTTCCCTGTTGTTGAAGGTTGTTACTTGGTGGTTTCTGGCACCTTTGACTACCCTGATCCTGACTGGTGCAGGACAGGCCTGCAACCTGGTTGTCTGGAGCCAGCTTTGTCCTGCTGGTAATGGGCTCTGGGGGTAGGGTGTTAGTCTGCAGAAGTGACACATTTCCCACAGGGGCACCCAACAGGATGGTAAGCTTTCTGTCTCCACCTGGCTGAGGGGGCCGAGTTCTCACTGTGTAGCTCCTCCTGCCTCAGCCTCCAGAGTGCTGAGATCACAGGTGTGTGCTACCACATCTGGCCCAAAAAAGCAATTTGAAAACCACAGGTTTTTACTGGGCTGGGGAGGCCTCTGACCTTCATCAGTTGAGCCACTTCTTGCTCGTTTACATGTGAACTGCACAAAATTCAGTCCTGCACCGTTGTGATGATGAACACAGAGATCAAAAAGAAGTTAGGTGGGAGTGGTGGCATTGTGAGAGGCTGAGGCAGGAGGATCCCAAGTTTGAGCACAGCCTGGGCAATTTGGCAAGCAGTTGTCTCCAAATAAAAAGTAAGATGGGCTGGGGTTGTAGCTCAGTTCACTCTACAATACCAAAATGACAACAGCAAAACAAAGAAAGAGGAAAGAGAGGACTTTAATCCCAGAGGTTATTTAAGCCTAATTCTCAGGAGACCTGCACCAGACACCATGTGGCACTTGGGGCTCTGGGGCTTGTCTGGGCTGACACTGGGAAGGGATGCTATGAGGCCTGGGGAGATTGCATCATGGCCCCAGGTGCCTGATGCTTCTAATGAAGTGTCTCACTCCTGGAAACACCGGCTCAGGCTCAGCTGGACCCGGGGGTGAGGCAGGGCTGGCCACCAGGCGGGGCTGAGGACATGAGGTGCAGGAGAGGCCTGGTGCCCTGCAGGGAGTGTCCCTGGCCCTCGCTGAGCCCTGTGCTCCAGGAATGAGCAGCTGCCACAACCCAGGGCAGGGGTGAGGGGTGGTTCTGAAACACCTCTAGGTAAGCAAAGCCCCACTCTCTGAGAGAGGCCTTGATCATAGCCTGTCTCTGTCACTCTCTGGTCATGCCTCAGTTTCCTCTTCTGCAGCACATTCAAAAACAAGCCCTGTGAGAGAGAGGAAGCCAATGCTTCACATTCATTCTCATGCTCCAAGTTAAGAAGACAGAAGAAAAGCACTGACGCCGGCTTTCCCCTGCTCCTGCTGTCACTAAGCCTCTGCAGGAGACTGAGACCCTCTCCTCTCTTACCTTCCCCAGCTTCCTTGTTGACCTTGGTGTTGGGTGAATCCCAGCACTGCCGCCTGGCTGGCCAGCAACCAGGATGGTGTCTGTGAACCTGAACCAGAAGCAATGCTGAATTCACACCGTCTGGTCTCCTAACCAAAGCTGGGGTGAAATAAAGGTCCACAGAGCACTCTCCCCTGAACCGCTCTCCTGCTGACCCGTATCACCTGCGGTGGGGCCATCACAGAAGCTGGCGACTGGCCATTATCATGTGGCTCCTACCCAGACCTCTGGGATCTGCAGGGTCCTCGGGCTTGAGCAGGGCACAGACAGCAAAGCGGGAAATCATCCCGGAACACACTCTTTCAGAGGAGTCACCCCTGGTCATCTGTAATTCAGAGGAGCAGCAGGTGCACAAGCAAGTGATGCACTTGGTAGAAACACCACCTCCTCAGCAACAGGCTCCATCGAGGTGGGAAGGGCTGGGCAGAGAGGTGGAGAGGGGGGCACATAGCAGACCGAGGGCTACCTCTGCTGCCCCTGTGCAGTGTGGCCTCTGACAATCCCTTCTTAAGCTCCAGCTGCCTCCACAGAAAGAGAACAAACCAAATCACACTCTTATGTCAGACATAAGGACAGAGCAGTGCACCTGGTGGTCTCAGGTGAAATAGAAAGCTCTGCTGCGGGTGACACCACCCATCTGAAAGCAGCTTAAACTATGTTATGCCAAGCCACAAGTTCAGCTGCTGGGTGGTTCCACAGTTGGCTAATCCAGCGGCTCTGTGATGACACATGACACTCCAGGACAGGTTCTTCCTATCTTTGAACTCAGCCGTGCTTGGGTGGCAGCGACTCCCCTCTTGGTGGCCAGAAGACTGAAATAGCTCCAGGCATTGCTCTTCCATCTACCTGATCCCTCTCTCTCTCTCTCCCCTCATTCCTTCCTGAAAATCCAGTGTAAGTTCTAACTTCAGGTGGGTCTCAAGCAGTTACTCAACCAATGACCTAATTTTACCTTAATTCTGGATGGGCTTGTGTGCCCATCACCACCTGTTTCTGTGACCAGGAAGGCGGCACATGCTCATGGTCCCACCCAAACAACTCAGAGCTGTTTCTAGGGGAGACTGTGACTTCCCAGAACACAATCAGGCACTATGAGAAAGAAGGGTGGATTTGAGGGCCTCAACACAGAGAAGTGCCGATTCTTCCCTTGTCCAAGACAGGGTTGTTTCTTCCTGGAAGAGATGTAATTGAAAAATACAACCCATTTAAATTTTTCAAAAATTTACATAGAAAGACTCTGCCATGAATTGCCCTCAAAATCTTCCTCCTCCCTTCAAAAGCATCTATCCCATCATTTTTGCCACTTTCTGAAGCACCTCTAGAAGTCTTCTTTCGTGAGTATATTTAGTTTTGCTGTTGTGGCTGCCTTAAGATCTTGAATTGATTCAAAACATTTTCTTCGTATGGTCACTTTGACTCAGGGGAAGACCCGGAAATCCCATGGCACCAGATCCAGTGAATAAGGTGGCTGAAGGCACACCATTGTTTTTATGAGGCTGTTTCTCTGTTCTTGGCACTGGGCAGTAGCATTCACATTTTTTATTACATCTCATAAAGATATTCAGGAAAAGAGAACTTTCAGAGCTGCTTTGGAAAGTGGCAAGCATGAGGGGGTAAATGTGTTTGAAGAGAGGAGGATTCATGGCAATATCTTTTACTATAATAATTTAAAAACAAAACTTTAAACCTTCGCTGTATATTTCGATTATCCCTGTACACACAGAGCTTTTCCTACAACACTGTGTTCACCAGCTCACAGGGACACTCCTGTCGCAGCGGGGTACCTCCTGTGGGGTTGGATGATGCCTGCCTCCCACAGAAGGCAGGGGTTGTTCTGTGGTCATGGGGGTCACATGTCACTGGCACTCAGTGAAGAGCCCACACGTGAACAGATGTCTCTGGGACCCTGGCTCTGACTCAGCTCTGCCCGTTCCTTGATGTTCCAGCTGTGCTGTCACCACTGTGACAAGTTCTCTCTCTCCTAAAGCTTGGGGACACTGCACAGTATATACCTTCTCTGAGAAGAGAATGACAGTTTCCCCACAGGGCCTGGCAGGCCTGAGGCTGACTCGGGATGCATGATTCAGGCCAGCAGAAAGGACTCTGATGAATCAGGAGCGGCACGGGGAAAGGAGGGGGCTACTTGGATTGAGAGCTTTCAAGGGAGTGATTCACGAGCATTGTGGCTAACATTTAAAAAACCCCAAATACTTTTGGGAACAAGCACGCTGCTTTGCATTTTGCCTGCCATCCTTCCTGGGAACGAAGCCGCCAACAGTTGCTTGGAGCTGTATCATATTTCACTTTCTGTGATGGTGGGCTCCTGCTTCCCGTGTTTAATTATCATCGACAGAGTTCATTTTTATGGAAGCTCTTGCAGTGCAGACACCTTGGGCTTTGGTGACAGGCCTCTGGTGGCAACTTGCTTCTGCCATAGGCTACATGACTGAGGACAAGCTCCTTGTCTTCTCTGAGTCTCCATTCCTTCTCCTCAGGGGTGCAGGGAGATTCAGGCACAGATGTTCCTGGGGAGTGTGAGCTGCGAGTGTGCCTTAGCTGTGGTGGGGTGGGGGAGGGGGTGTCATGAGGAGGAGAACGGAGAAGCCAGCCTGGCTCTGGTACTTCTCTATCCTGCCATAGTGTGGGTGTCTGAGTCCCCAAGAGGAGGAAGTCCATGAACAGAGCTGGAAGGGCCCCTTCCCAGGCCTGTACTCTGAAAGCCACAGCATGTCACCTGTCCTGGCTTGCCTGGGACTTCCAGAGTCTGGGTAAACTGAGTCACAGCTGGGCACTAGAAGTACACTTTCCTCACTTGTATCCTGAGCCACATCACTTTAGGATCTTGTTTATCATTGGAGCCAGGGCCTGGGGACTGACCTGACCGGCCACCAGCACAGGATAACATGGGTAACATCGCTACCTCTCCTCAGGTACACCTGGAAGAGCCTGGCTGAAGGTCTGCAGGGAGCTGGAGGTGGGATTAGGAGGTGGGAAGAGCCAGCCACACACACAATATGCCCATGTGGGTAAGGCCAGGAGAGACCTGGGATCCACATAGAGGTCGACTTCCTGTGACCTTTGTCACTGTATTTTCCACTTTGTTATTTCTAGTATGCAGTAGCAAGCTGATGCTTTGCTTTGAATCTTTCATCTTAATAACCTCTAAGTTGATTGTCTAGCATCTTGGCCGTAAAGTGATGTCACCTGCTCCTAATGACAAACATTATCTCCTTCGCCCCCACTCCTATTCTAGCATGAAGTCGTGTCTTGTTAGATTTCCTGGGACACCAAAACACTGCGCCATGACAGCAACGACAGTTTGTTAGCTGTGCTTCAGGGAAAGGGTTTCATAACATTGAGACTCTCGAGGTCCCCCATTTGGTATGTTGAGGGCTCCGAGGTGGAAATCAGCAGCCTTCCTTGTGTAAAGAAGCATTCTCCTATCTTTCAAGGTCCTAGTAAGGAAGGGTACTGAGCTTCATTAAACACCGGTGCTGTCAAACAGGGTGAGGTATGGTGTCGGACAGTCGGCGGTAACTATATCGCAGCACTGCGCTGAGAGCAAAACATGTGCTTGGCAGGGAGCCCGTGTCCCATCCCAGGACCATCTTGACATTACTGCTTCCAGTCTTCAGGCTGTGAGACCTGGGCCTCTCCCATGTGTGCCCTCAGCGGTGGCCAGCAGGTCCCAGCCCTCAGGAGCCAAACCGCTTTCTTCTCACAAAGCATTTGGGTGGGACCGAGGCCCCATGGAAGACCAAGAGCTGGAGGACAGGATGTCCTGCCACTAACTACTCAACTGTGTGACCTCAGGGTCTTGCCTGTGTCCTGAGGATCAGCAGCTGCTGAGTGAGGACGCCCCGTAGTCATGTTGTTTCTCCCCTACACACCATTTTACCAGGCACTTTTTTTCCCACGTGTGTGGTTCTGGGTATTGAATGCCAGGCAACTGCTCTACCACTGAGCTACATCCCCAACCTTTATTTTTTAAATTTTGAAAGAATCTTGCTAAGTTGAAGCTCCTGAACTCCAGAGGTGGGGACGTGGGGCACTGCTATCAGGGTCCTTTTCCACCTTTTCCACCGTTCTGACCTCCAGGGGGCGCTGCTCCCTCTTTACAGTTTTGGCCTCAAGGTGATCGCTGCTGGGTTCCTTATCTGAGGCAGAAACATTCAAAAACACTTTATGAAGGTTAGGGAATGTCAAGAGAAATAATGATGAGGAGACTCATGAATCTGGAGAATACGGCCAAGACAGGTCTTGCCTCTGGGGCTGGCTGGTCTCCTTTATCTAAGGGCAGAGAAGGTGGCCAGGGAGTCCCTTTTCCAGTCTCCGTTGCTGCAGGGGTGCTCTCTGATCTCTTGAACTTGAGCGGGAGAAGGGTAAGCCACCTGCAGATGGAGTAATTCCACCTGAAAGAATTACAGTCCAGGATCTTCCCTGTAGCCCTGTAACTTGGTGATAATTGTGCTTGTGTGTATGCATGTGCTCATAACACGCTTACTGTTGAACCAGGACTAGAAGCCTACAATACAAACTGGTAACACTAGTTCCCTCTGCTTCAGGGAAAGGGGAAAGGGGAGAGGGGAGAAGACTCTGCTTTGCACCCTTTATATACCTCTTCTTAGTTTGAATGTCCCAGCACATCTTCGTGTGTCAATTGTAGATCATGTAATTTAAAAGCAATGAAAAAAGTTTTAAATCACATGCAAAATTTTGAAAGTTAGGGTAAAGACTCTGAAGAAGGTGGAAGCAATAGATTTGCAAAAGTTTTGATCTTCAAGGTAACATCATTTCTTCCAGCAGTTTGTAGCAGTCTGGAATCCAGACTGAAGGAGTCACATGGATGGGCCCAGCAGGACAAGGAGCTAAGATGCAGGGCCCGGCACTGACATCAGTTAGCCCATTCAATCACTTAATCCATTTAATCTTAGTGGGTAGATGTGATTAATCTGAGATTGGCCATTGCGAAAAGCAGCTCAGAGAGGTGAAATCAGAAACCTGAGGTCTAGGACAGGGCAATGTGATTATTCAGACCTCAGGATATTATGAGTTATTCTTTTACCACTTGCCTGTAGCCTGGGTCAGTGGAGGACAAGGGGAAGGGAGAGCTGGGTGCAGGTGGCTGACTTCCCCAGGCAGTGTGTGTGTGTGTGTGTGTGAAGCCAGGAGAGGTGAATGGCTTAGGAGGGGCCACCCTGAGTAGAACTATGGGAACCAGGGGTTTGGATCTTAGGTGAACAACACTGTGTGGGATCTGGCATCTTCATGACTTCCATGAATTGGTGAAGGGGCTGTGAGGGTCCAGGAGTCTCCCAAGGATGGATGCCTTGTAGACCGCCCCCCCCCCCACAGTGGTCTGGTTAGCAGGAGGTTGGGCCTGGGGCCCTGATCTCTATTCTTTGCCAGCACCACTGACCTCATGTCTGAGTCCTGAGAACAAGAACTAAAACATACTTGTCTGATCCTCATGGAGGCTGAAACACTCGAGGTGGATCAGTCTTGGCAACCCTGAAATGGGCTGCTGGTAAAGTCGGCACTCTCCAGCAAAATGAGGGTTCATGGGCCCCAGGGCACCTTCTAGTGTTGAGCTTCTTTACCCGGCCAGGGGTCCTGAGGGAAGCTGAGGGGGCACACATGAGGGCGATGCAGGTTACTTGTGTCTGTGCCATCTCCTCTGAAGTTATGGTTGGTCACCAAGGCCTGTGGAGACTGGTTTCAAGGGGGGTCAGATATTCAGGGAACTCCAGGTGCAGTTCATAACCAGAGAAAGCATGGGGTGGGAATGATTGTCAGGTGTTGGAGCTGTGACTTTCTGGGATATCAAAGACTGAGCGTCTAAGAGAGGGGGCTGTGATCCCAGAAGAGGCAGATGACCCCTACTTTCATAGTCTGCTTCTATATCTTTCTTCTTACTTTCTAAGTCACAGGTCCTTGAATTGCAGTGGGAAACCAGTCAACACAACTTTCTGAGAACAGAGAGTAAGAGCAGCTCAGGCTGGCACAAGACAGTGAGATTCGGAGTGTGTGTGTGTGTGTGTTTGTGTGTGTGTGTGTGGCTGTTGAACCCCCCCTATTCCAGCTCCACCACACATCAGCATATAGTTCAAGGGTTTTTGAGGACAGAGTTGCAAGGGGAGGGCTGAGATGTTCAGAGTTGCCAGGCCGCGGAGCCACAAGGTCTGCGTCCAGGAGTCAAGGCCAGACTTTTCAGTGGTGGGGGTGGTGAAAGCGTGTGCTACGGACTTCCACGCTTTGATGGTACCCCAGATTCTCTCCATGAATATCTACAGGGATCCAGATTCTACCTGAAAAAATTACTTTCTGAAATTTCAGATCCTTGTTTCTGTGGTACTTTTTATACGACAGGAAAGCATAAATATTATTGCCGAATGCACTTCAGCTTAGTAAATGTAACGCCAGTAACCAGTGCGGTGGGCACCGCACAGGGTTGTTCTCGGCCTCTTTGCAGGGCGCAGCGGGGACCCAGCCTAGAGTCCCCGCGTCTTGGTCTCTAGGGTCGCTCAGGATCGCACAGAAAAAAGCTTGGACAGAGCGAGTGGACAGAGCGAGACGGGGGGTCTCCGGTCTCCGCATGGGCACCCAATGCAGGGCTCACTTGGGGCTGGGATGGGTACTGCGCGGGGTGAGCTCACTGGCCGGGCCCTGAGCAGGAGTCTCGGGCGTCACGCCCGTCTCGCTGTTGCTCGCAGCCCTTTGGGACCCGCAGCGCAGCACGCAGCACCTCCCGACTTCCACCCTGTGGTGGTGGGGGTCCTCCCACCGGCATCGGACGATACAGACACAGGCTGCAGTAAAGACGCCCAACTCCAGCCCCAAGTCCGCGTCCCGGCGGTCACGCGTGCTGTGCACGCCCCCATTCCGGGCTCAGGGTGGTCGGGCCGCGCATGCCCAATGGGGAGGCGGCGGGCAGCCTCGCACTGACGCCGGCAGCCCCGGGAGTCACCGCGGGGGGCTGGGCGCGGCCGCAAAACCCGGAGCTCGAGGTCAGTCAGAGTGGATGCGCTCCTGCGCCTCGGGACGGCGCGGCCCGCAAGACCCGGCCCGGAGCGCGGAGCCGGAGTGGAGTCGCTCCTGCGCCTCCCGACGGCGCGGCCCGCGGCTGCCCTCTCGGCTGTGGCGCGGCGTCCGCGCTGACGGCGGCGGGTGTCGGCTGCAGCTCGGGCCGGGCGCTTCCTCGCCGTGCGCACGTTCCCAGATCTCCTCCCCCGGCTTCCCCGGAAGCTCGGCGCGGCCGAGGCGGGCAGGCGGGCGGGCAGCAGTGTGAGGAGGCGGCGGCGGCCCGCGCCTCAGGAAGGGCATGTTCGCGTGCGGAGGCGCCCGCCGCCCGCCGCCTCAGCGCCCCCTCCCCACGGCCGCCGCCGCCGCCGCCGCGCCCGCGCCGCGATAAAAGGGCGGCCGCGCTCCCTGCTGCGAGCCCAGGGCGATGACACGGCGGGCGACTCGCTGACCGGATCGTGCCCGCCCGCCAGCGTGTCCGCCATGGGCTGCGCCCCGAGCGCCCGCGTCGGCGAGGGCCCGGCGGGGCTGCGCGGCGGCGGGAAGGAGCCTCAGAACGCGCCGCCGCGAGCGTCCGGCCCAAGGACTAGCGGCGCCCTGGCCCGGCCCGGCGACACGGTTCCTGCAGAGCCCGAGCCTCGCGACGGCGGTGGCACGAAGGTGAGGGGGGCGGGCGGCGGGCTCCCCGGAGTCCCCTCAGCTGGCAGAGCGGTGTCCCTCGGGGACCCCCGCGTCCCTGGCCCGGGTGAACCGGAACGCCGGGCGAGCTGCGGGGTCCGTGCCCGGCAGGCACTGGATCTCTGCGTGGCGCTGGACTTAGTTTTCTCCAACTGCGGGTGTTTAGGTGGGGGACCCCAGGACGCCCGGAGCGCCCCTGAGGCATTAAGTCAGGGTGAACTTGGTTCGTGCAGCTGCAAGATGGAAAGGGGAGATCGGCCCTGTGCGGGTACGCGACCCCCCTTACCCCTAGCGTTTTATTTTTCCTTACTTGCTCAGTTTTGCACTTGCGGTGGCAGGTTCCCATTTTCCTTAGGACTGTTAAAATGTAATCTGGAACAACATCAGTTATGCACCGTTGCACACGTATTGGAAGTTCACGTTTATTAGCATACAGATGATATTTAAAGGCGGTGTAATTACAAAATACTATCCTGATTCGCGATTTTTTTGAAGCATTCAGCAGAACAAAGTTAATCTTTTATTAAGCAGTCTTACTTATTGGGACATTTTGTGACTTTCTTGAAAAATTGGCATATCTTCTCCAGCGCGTAATTGCTTTGACTTATTTTGTCAAATTACATCGTTGCTAAATTCAGCAAAGGGTTTATTTAATTAAATTTTGAAGGAAAGGTAAAAAGGAAACAAAAAACAACAAAATGTATATTAAAGTACATAGCGGCTTTCCAGTTGTGTGATTTGGAATGTTAGAGCCAGAACTCAAGCGTTAGTCTGCCTTAGTAAAGTAGAAAACAAAACTAAAGACTCTTGTGTGCTTGGGTGCAGATAGTTGAATATTATCCTTTATACTACCGTTTTTTAAGAATCTTGGGAAAATTTAAAAAATTTTCTTGTATCCGGAGCGCTGCTAAAGTTCCTAGCTTGCCAGGGTGTAGTTTTATCTAGTCTTAAATTTCTAGCAGTCATCATGATACTTTTCTGTATTAAAGGGACACACGTCTTTTTTTTTCAGTGTTGCACAACTGAAGTGATTTCTCCACCTCTCTCATACTAAGTGAAAATTCAACTTTGCTCTGGTTATCAGAAGGTGCACCCCTGTAGATGGAAGGAAACCTGTGGCAGCTTGGACTATTAAGCCACACTGCTTTCATTGTCTACATTGGGCAGAGAGATAATGTATTTTCTGAGCCCCAGCACAAGATAATGGTCTGCCAATGAAGCACAATGTCTAAAACTGGGACTCTTAAAAACTCAGGTTGCCTGGGTGAATTTTAGGATTTACAGGCAGCCACAAAAAGATCTAGAAAAGCCTCTTCCTAAATCGGCCACTTCAGTAATCTAAAAGTTTAACATTAATATAAAATAACTAATGTTAGATTTGGATCATAAAATCTGAAAGTTGTGATACTTTCCATAATCAACTCTGCCTGTGCAATTCCCAATTCCTAATGTAGTGGCATCCGTATAGTAGTTGCTAAATAAATGCTTATTGAATTTTAAAAATTTTTTAGAATTTGATTCCATAAGGCCTCCAACAGAGATTTTAAGATGTTAATCTTTCTAGAGAAGGAGTCAAAGTATAAATAAGAACCATAGAAATTATAGTCCCTGCCATACTTTTTATTCTGAAATTTGAGAAATATGTTAGACAGAATGAGAAACTTCAAGTAGCCCAGCAAAATCAAATTACTGTACATGGGGTTTCTTTATATTAACATCCCCAAAACCCAACTTTAGTCCATTAAAATTTTTTTCTTCTTAAAATGTAGTAAGTCAGTTTATCTTTGAGTAAATTTCAACAAGAAATTCAGTGGGGGGAAGTTTTCATGTTCCTTATCATAAAGTAAATAATTCCTCAGAATGGCTGGGAATCCATTTTCAGATTAACAGTGTGTGCCCTACACTATAGTGTATCCCGAGTCTGTTCTAGGTAATTTGTGGACTGTGTGTTAATAAGTATTACATAAAAAAGGGTTCCATGGCTTGAACTAAGTTTAGCTGACTTCTTTCATGTAGGATTTGTTAGAGAACTTGATTTTTAAAATATTCTGCAAATCCCCAAGCAGTGTTTATGTAGCATTTTCCAAACTTGTTTGCTTGTAGGACCCTTTACTTGAAGTAAATCTTAGGTAGGCCACATGTTACCTTCTGATTCCTCACATGACTTACCAACATTCAGAGTGTAAGAAATATACTTAACAATAAAACTCAACAGTGTGATTTGCTTCTTAATGATTCCAAAGGTACTTTAGGATTTTGTAGTACATTAGGCTGGGTTGGCTATGTGAACTTAAATTTGAGCATTACTAAAAATACTCTTGGACTGTTTATTTCAGGAGTTATAGGCTATGTGGTTACAGATAATGAATACTGTGTTCAGTTTGAACACTTACAGTTTTGTTTATTTTTAATCAGTGTGAGCTTTAACTGTAACATTTTGATATTTTCTTGTCTGTGATTTACTCCATTTCCCTTTTCCTTAACTAAGACTTGGCTGCCGTGGAAACCTTTGCGTGGAGGGGAAGGTGTGTTCAGGGAACAGGGGGTGTGCTGCTCACAGCTGGTCACACCCTTCCCTCCGCAGCAGTCACGTCTGTGTTGTCCTGAGCTTCTGGCCTGGCGCACAGTAGGTCCTCAGTGCTGCTCAGTGAGAGGATTGTGTAGAGCAGGCTGGAGGGTTCATATAAAGAAATGGAGAAACCAGTTTAAACTAGAGTGAGGCTGTGGAGGTTCTGTTTGGTTTCGTGGAAGTCTCTGGTTATTGCTCTTCCGAACATTGTTGCCAGGGAATGATGTCCTACCATGGTGCGCAGTATGGATTTTCCTGTAGAGATCAGAAGGTTACTGCACTGTAGCAGGTGACTGATAAGGAGAGGCCATGCTCAGCAGAGTCAGCCAGAAGCGCTCACTAGCACCATGGGCCTCTCCAGTGCCTGTGTTTCCTTGGCTTCTTTTATTCTTTTTTAACCCATTTTTATTTTCTACTATTTTCTGCTTCCTTCCCCACCCTCTTCCCAGTCTTCTTGCTGACAGCACCACAGTTCTTCCACAAAACTGGCCATGCTAAGCAGTTCAGTTAATTTAACCAGAGGTTAATGGTTTCTCTGTTTCTAGCCAAAGAATAAAATGTGTTGCCTGATCTCAATGTGCAAGTGGATTAATCACATTTTTTCCTAGTATGCAATTACTGAATGTTTTCCTCTGAAAGTGTAATTGAGAAAAGGAGACCTCACTTTCTGCTCCTATCACAGGTGACTGTAATTTATGTCTGGAGTTGAGGGTGAGAGTTCAGGAGGGTGAATTCACAGTGAGTGTTCTCATTGAATTCTTAGGCCTCTTGGCATAACAAATCTCATTATCTTGCCAGGCTTAGCTGTAAAGATTTTTAAAAACATTTTGTTAAACTCTTTCCTGTTATAAACATAAAATACTTTACATTTGTATCATATGTATTGTAGACATTTATCACAGTTCTGCCAACTCAGACCTGCCCCAGCCAACCTTGACCCTTTCCTTGTTGCAGTGTGTGCCGTGATGGGGCCTGAGGCCCCCTCTGGCACAGATGTTCCCTTTGAAGTGGCTTGTGACACTGGTTTTCTCTGGGATGGCTTGCTGTTTGGGTTGGGTTCTTAAACAGGGGAAGCTTCATGATGTGAGGCCACATGAGGCAGATGTCTCAGAATAACTTAAAATGCCTTAAAGGACCAGACTATTTAAAACAATTTTTAAAAGAACTGAGGGAAAAGTTGATTAGGACATGAGTAAACCCTTAGTCTTGCCCAAGGTCTGTGGCCTCAGCCTGGTTTCTCTGTACAGTCAGACAATGGACTCCAAAGTTCTTAGAGTACAGACCGTTTATGACAATAATACCCACTGTTTCCTGGTGCCCTCTATTGTAAGCAGTTGCTAGATGCCTTACAGGTGTTATTTCATTTAACCATTATAACCCTGTGGAATGATGGGTATCATTTTCCTTTTGCAGATACCACAGAACTTGAGGTGTAAGATCAGTGGTAGAAAATTTGTCTGGCCTGTGCATAGTCCTGGTTTAGATCCCCAGCACTACACAAAAGAAAACATGCTGGTGTATGCCCAGCACTTGGGAGGCTGAGGCAGGAGGACCCCTGTGAGTTTGAGGCCAGCCTGGGTTGCCTAGTGAGTTTAAGGCCAGTCTGGACTACATACTGAGACCCCGATTTAAAATCAAAAAAGAAAACAACAGACGAGGTAGGAGAGGTTAGAGACTCACCTAGGATCATACAGTTAAGCTGGGATGGAACCCATTGTTCCTGACCCTCATCCCTGAACATTTTCCTCTCTGTTGACACATATGTTTGTATCATCTGGCTTTCTGTTAGGCTACATTTGTCTTAATCACTGGAGTTTGAAGCAGGCATCTGAATTTGCATTGCTAGGACTTGTCAAATCTTCCTTTTCTGAGAAAGTTGGTGATAGCACTCTGTGTGATAGGTGATAGGTCTCTTTTCTTGGAAATTGGAACCTTATTCAGCTGGCTCCCGGTGAACTCCTGAAGTTAGCCAGCTGGGGTACCCTCCAGGCGGCCTTTTCTGTCTGATGAGTTGGCAGAGAGTCCCTTGAGAGTCCTTGAGACTCTCCTTTCCTCTTGCTCCTACTCAAGCAACCTGCCCTCCCTAGAAGTGAGTTCTGATGACCTTTGCCTGGAAAGTTGTACCTCTGCCCCCTCTGAGTTGTTGAAAGTGCAACTGAAAGCTTTCAGGTCTCTGAGGTGACTTCTTGTATTGTCCTCTGTGCTCTTGGAACATCCCCTGTATCTTTGTAGGGCTTGGATTTCTATTTTGGGTCTTTTGGGAAGATAGGCTACTTGAGGGCAAAGACTATCCTACTGTCATTTCCATTACAGTTTCCAAGTGTTTGGCATACTCAGTAAATATTTGGGTAAGCACACCAGTCTCTGGCTGAGAGGGCTTTCATTCTTGCCCCTCCCCAGTCTAACTCACCTTGTTTGTAGTTTTTATGAGACAGGGTCTTGCAATTCAGACCAGGCTGGCCCTAAACTCACAGCAATCCTCCTGCCAGGCATGTGCCACCACGCTTGGCTTCACCTTGTTTAAAAGTAACAAAAATTGTTAGGGTGTGTTATATACCCTTGAGCCAAAATACCCTTGAGCCAGTGATTAATCTGAGGGCTGTTAGTAAAGCTTTTGCCTCTAATTTTGGTTGTGCACAAGTTGAGCAATGTTCCTTGATCCCTTCCTTCTGTTCTACTTTTGTTCTGCTCTGTTTGGTAAGAGAGGTTGGAATATCATGTTAGAGCACTGTTTTGACAAGTTTGCCTTGCAGTTTCTTAGCTACAGGCATGAAATACAGTGTGCCCATCCACAGACAGGAGGGATGGAGCAGACTCCCCTAGGTTTGAGCATGACCTGGAGCAGTTTGGGGGGGGGCACTGCTAAATGGGTGGGAAACACACAGTTGGTCTGTTGAGTTCCTCTCTTCCTCTCTTCCAGCAATTCCCATTACAGTCCTGCTAGTGACCACAGTGCTGCTTTCTGCTAAAGGGGTGGCCAGGGACAGTTCCTGAGTTGTGTTCCAGTGTTGGGAGCTGGTGGCAGCTTGCAGTGAGGTACTGGGAGAAGAGCAGGAGGAGCCAGTGACTGTGGTGGTGTGATATTTGGCAAATCCTGACCTTGAGTTCTCTCAAGTATAAAACAAGTGTAGAATACCTGGGTTCTGATACAGATTATATAAAATAATCACAGTGAAAATGTTTCTTAGATTTGAAAACATAACATGGAAGGATTTGTAATTTTTTAAAATCACTTTAAAAAGACAAATGACTAAAATATATCTATGTGTCTTTCTTTCTTTTCTTTCTTTCTTTCTTTCTTTCTTTCTTTCTTTCTTTCTTTCTTCAAGACAAGTCTCCCTAGGTAAACTCATTGTGTAAACCCAGGCTGGCTCAGATTGTGGTGGTCCTCCTGCCTCAGCTTCAGGAGTTTCCTGGGAGCCAGCTGAATTACTGCTCCTGGGTTTCCTTTTTACAGTGCTGCAGACTGGACTCAGGGCTTTACACATGCTGGGCGCTGCTGCTGCCCCACTACTGATCTGTACTGTGTCTGCAGCGCTCTGTGTGTTTTCAAATGCAAGTCTCTCCCTTTCTCTTTTTAAAGAACTATACTTTTGTTCTTTCTCTAAAACCTCTTCAGACAGTAAATTTGAAAGAATTACATACTACCTAGTTTATACAGTTAACTTTTTCCTATATTTGTTTTTATTATACCTACCCATTTATCTGTTCCTCAATCCATTTTATTTCTGGATGCATTTTAAAATAACTGCCCTACATCTAATATGTCTAAATACTTTATTCTGCATATCATTTACTAGAGGCCAATTTTTTCCCTTTTTAAAGGTAAATTACAAAATAGAAGTAAAATATGTGTAGCATTCACATTATTTTTTGTCTTTTGAGATAGAGTCTTGCTGTATAATTCACGCTGGCCTTGAACTCGCTGTGTAGCCTGGGCCGACCTCGAACTTGCAGTGGTCCTCTTGCCTCTGCCTCCTGGGTGCTGAGATTACAGGTGTGTGCCACCATACCCAGCTCATTCACAAGTTTTGACGTGTATGTGCCTATGTAACACACATCACTCACAAGATGCAGAGCATCATCGCCCTCAAAAGTCCTGTGTGTTCATTTTCTATTTCTATCCACCAGCAACCACTGCTCCTTTTTCACTATAAATTATTTTGCATCTTCTGGACTTCATATAATTTTAAAGCATGTATAATCATAAAGCTCATTTCATGTCTTCACTCAGCATGCCGGTTTTGAGATCCACCTATATTGCCTCATTAATAGTTTTTTTTGCTTGTTAAGTGGTATTCTGCTCTATGACTAGAGCATGGCGCACGAACCTGTTCTCTTCTGGCTGAATACCAACACTGGCTTTGGGCCTTCATGACTGCCACTGTTAGAAAATATTGTAACACTTATTGTGGAAGTGATTTGGAGGACATAAACTTCCATTAATTCTTGTGGAAAGGTGGGGTAGGTCTGAACTGAGAGTGAGTGGAGAAAAATGCCCCAGTTCCTGGTGCTGTTTATGGGTGTCATCTCATTGGATATTCCCCTTGAAAGAGTTTTGGCCCAGGCTGGACACTGTAGCTGGAAAAGTCTCAGGTGGAACCAAGGAGCTCCGTCTCCTCCACCCCTAGGAATTTGCCCCTGGCGCCAAAAGAGTACCAATGGGCTACCTGTGCATCCCTAATGCCCCCTAAGGCACCACCCCCAACCTAAGCTACATGTATGCCCCCACTCCATGTGTTCCTCAGAGAGATTGCCGGACCTGGGGTGGGGGGAGATGCCGAGCCCCAGGGGCTCGGGGGTGTCTCTCCCCACATTCTCAAAATAAAGGTCATTTATAGTTCATACTTCTTATCTTTTCAGCCGCCGCTGGTCCCCCACAGTTCTATCACCCCTGAGCCCCTGTGAAGTAGTAAGAATTTTATTTTCCCTATGTAAGAAACTCAAAGAGATGGAATGATTTGTCCAAGCTTGTGGTGACCAGTTACAGGAACAAGTTCCTTATAATAGCATAGAGTAGATGCAGAGGTTTGGAACTTATTGAAAAAAGCCTTTCTCAGTTTTTACTTTATAAAAGGAAACATTTACTTTTCTTCATTGTAAAAGCCATGTTTATTGCAGAACACTTGAAAAATACAGAAAAGAACCAGGCTTACTAGTTGTGAAATCATTTAAATTGTAGTAAAAAAATAACTTCTCATAAAATGGTGATGTGTTTCCTTCCATCCCTATATATTGGTTTAAAACTATTTTTAAACATTTTTGTTTTTAGTTCTAGGAAATATTTAGCAATGACTTCTTCAAATACTTCTCCCTCCATTCTGTCATTTCTCTTGTGCAGCTCCTTCCTGAGATAGAAGATTGAGATACATCTGTCTGTTCTCCACGTCCTCCAGTTTCTTCAGCTTCCCTTCTCAGCATTATATTTTGGAAGTACTTTTTAGTTCATCTTTTCAGCTCTCTCGTTTGTTCCTTAAGGTCTTCCCAGCTTGTTAGCTCATTGAGTTCTTAGATTTGGCAGGTTTGGTGCTCAAGACTAAGCAAAGTCTCACTATGTAGTTCAGCCAGGCCTTGAACTTACTATGTAGCCTAGCCTGGCCTTGAGCTTGTGGCAATCCTCCTGCCTCAGCCTGCAGAGTGCTGAGATCACAGGTGTGCCCCACCCTGCCCAGCCTAAAGTGATTAGTGTTTATTTAATTCATTTTTTTATGGTGTAGATAAAGTCAGCAAAGAATACAGAATATTTAAGTGTCAAGCTTGATGTGTCCTGGTCTGTATAACTACCACCCAAACCAGAGTGAAACATTTCCTGTGCTCCAGAAGGTCCCCTTGGCTCTTCAGTACTTTTTGGAATTTTAAACCTTTTATTATGGAAAATATCAAGTGTACAGCAATCTTGAAGGAATTTCACTGGTACTCCTATATATGCAATACTTGTATTTTACATTAGCATTTTCTTATAATCACCTTATCACATGTATCTTGTATTCCTTGTGCCTTTATTTTTTTGCCTTTGGCTTCTTCGTTGTGGTAGTATTAGGGGTTGAACCCAGGGCCTTCACACTGAGCTATATCCCCCGCCCCACTTTTATTTTTATTTTTGTGTTTAATCTTTATTGACACAGGGTCTCTCTAAGTTATCGAGTTGCCCAGACTGGGCTTAAACTTGTGATTCTCTTCCTTTGGTGTATTTTAAAGCAATTACAGATGTCAGTATACTTTCTCTTAAATATTTTGATATGTGTAACATCAATTAGAATTCAGTATTTACGTAGTGTTTTCAGGTAAATTTTACATACAATGAAATGTGTAAATATTTAATATATATTTGCTGAGTTTTAGTAAATGCCTGTGCATATCTGTGTAATCCAGACATTTATCAAGGCATAAAATATCACCCTGGGAACTTCTGGGTAAATGAACCATAGATGAATCTCATGCTGCTTGTAAATCTTTCCCTCAGGCATTTTTTTCTTTTTATTGAATGTGTTATTTTAAAAATTAGACATTTTATATTTGTATGAAACTGAATCTAACAGTTTTCCTTTTTTCCCCCATATAATTTGTAGCATCTTTTTCTTCCAGTTTGTTTGGTTTTTTTGAGACCAGGTCTTGGTCTGTTGCCCACACTGGCTTCTAAATGCTGGGCTCGAGGGATCATCCTGCCTCTGCCTCCCAAGTATTGGAGTCCATAGGTATGCACCACTGTACCAGCTGCATGTCCTCTCCAATTACAGAAGCAGTGTGTGTTCACTGCAGAAAATTAGCAAATGCTTAAGTGCGATTTTCACCACTTGGAGATCGTGTATTTAACATATTAGTGTTTAGTGTTCACTGAACACATAGTGTTATATGCATGTTCACTGAAATTAGATCATATAGTACACAATTTGGTTGTTGCAATTGCTGGGGATTGAATTGGGGCTCCCTTGCGCCTCCTAAGATAGTGCTCTACTACTGAGCTATATATACCTCCAGTTATGCATTTTTTAAAAAATTGTGGTAAAATAAATACAATAAAATTTATGATTTTTTGAGGGAAGGTCTTGGCTGTGTAGTCTAGGATGGCTGTGTAGTCTTGAACTCATCAGGATGGCTTTGTACTTGTAGTGATCTTCCTGCGTCAGCCTTCTGAGTGCTTGGATTATGAGCATACATCACCATGCCTAGTTTAAATATATGATTTATAATCTTTTTTAAAGTATGCTGTTAAGTGTTTCAAAGTATAGTCACATTGTTATGCAATCATCACCATCTGTCCACCTCTGAACGTTTTCATCTTGTAAAACAGACTCCATAGCCATTAAACGATTCCTAATTCTTTTCTTCCTGCTTCTGGCAACCTTCATTCTACTTTCTGTTTCTGTGAATTTGACCAGTCTAGATACCCCATATGAGTGCAGTCCCATAGTTTTTGTTCTTTTATGGTGGGCTTATTTCACTTAGAATGCTGTCCTCAAGGTTCAGCTCTATTATAGTGTGCCAGAATTTTCTTCTTTTTCAAGACTGAATAATGTTCTATTTTCTGTATATATGAACCACGTTGTTTATTCATTCATTGATGGATACAAAGATTCTACCTTTTGGCTATTGTGAATAATGAAGTTATGAATGTGAGTATACAAATATCTCTTCTGGGATTTGTTGAGGAACCATCATAAGTACATACAATTTTGTAATTTCTTCAGCCTGTACATTCCACTTCAATAATGCATACAAATCTTACTGAATGGCTATATCATATTATGCCAGTATCCCCTGTGATTTCAGAAATGTCCTGCATTCTTATGTTAATCTACTACATAGACTCATACCTTGTTGAAGAGGTTGTAATCAGAGGAGCACACAAGCTTGTCATCCTGGCACTCAGTAGCCTGGGCTATGTAGTGAGTTTGAGGCTGACCTGGATTACACAGTCAAATCCTGTCTCAAAACAAAAATACAATAAATAGGAAATTAAAGAGGCCTATGTATGTCCCAGCTTGTTTCCATTAGCTGTCACCTAGATTTTCCTCCACTTACGGTATTTCTTGTAAATGAAAATTATGTAAGTATTTGGGTTAGAATATATATCCTTGTGATTCATGAGGCACATACACAACATCTGATTGATCCACTTTTACGGGTAGACTGGGCTAGTTGTGATAAGGACAGTCTAACTCTGCTGTTGTTAGGTTAGCTTCCTGTCATGTGATGAACAAATACTCAGGCCTCAGCCTGTGACGGGGCAGCAAGCGGGTGGAACCTGTGGGAGATGGGTCCCTGGATGAAAAAATGAGATTGTGGGAGGAGATACCAGGACCCTGGCCCTACATTTCTGTTCTGTCTGCTTCCTGGCTGCCTCCATCTCTGCCACATGCTCCCACCATGATGTCCTCACTACCCCAGCCCAAAAGCAAAGCAGCCAGCAGACCATGAACTGAAACCTCTCAAGCCATAGAGCAAAATAAACCTTTCCTCTTTATAGGCTGTTTATCTCACGTATTTTGTCACAGTGGCAGGGAGCTCATACAGTTCCTATCATGTGACCTGAAAATAATCTGGGTGGCATTTAGTCACTATATAAATTTTCAGTTCACCTTTGGCTATGGAGCTTTTCCTCTCTTCCTTGCTTGCTTGCAGTTTTTTTTTTTTTAAAAAAACCAATTGATAATCTTTATCTATAATAAGAGTTCTGATTATAGTCTATGCTATTTTCTCTTTAAATGAAAGAGAAAATACTCTTGTATATGTAGGAGTTGGTGTTCTTCTGTATAGATACTTAATGAGTTGAGGCTATTAGTTGACAATATAAAATAATTTCTGTTGGAAAGACAAGATAAATGCTTATTTTTTAGTTGCTTTTTTTTTTTTTTTTGCATGTGTGTATGGCTGTACTAGAGTTGGAACCTGGAGATGTTGCCACTGGAAACTACAATTCCAACCCTTGTAAAATTTTTTTGAGATAGAGTCTTGCTAAGTTGCTAAAGCTGATTTTAAACTCCTGATTCCCCTATCAGTCTCTGGAGCAGCTGGAGTTACGGGCATGTATCACCACACTTGCCTAAAAATTTTAATAGCAAAGAATTGCTGCTTCAGATGGTAAAGAAAAATTTCCCAGATTTCACTTTTTTTTAAAGATAGTAAAATCCAACAAAACAAAACAGAACAAAAGCCAATCAAAGAAAAGCCAGCAAGGTACAGAACTTTAAAGCAGGATACTAGGAAAACAACAATAGCTACCATAGTATATCTTGTTACCTTCACAATAGTTGTCCATTCCATCAGGTATAGCAAAATCAAACCAAAACGAAACACAATAAAACCAATCAAAACAGAATGTTGAATAAGGTAAAACAATCAAAACAAAGCAAAACAGTGAAAACAGTATTTGACTTCAAAGACAAGACAGAAGGAAATCCCCCATATTTGCTGTACTGCATACTGTCCTCCTCCCAAGAGGAGGACACTCTTGGGTGCTCAGACCACTGGCCCCAGGCCTACATAACCAAACAATATAAGCATTTAATTGCTTTATATACCTTAGCTGCTATCAACTCGGCCTGTCCTCCGAACCGTCAGGTTGCTTGGGAGGTGGAGGATGACACATGGATGGTATTTGATTTTCAACCCATGTGCTGGTAGTCTCACGGGACGCATTGTCTGACTTTTCTCTTCCTGGAACCTGTGTGGCTTACCAGAGAGGCTGGCTGGTTGATTTCTTGATTGGTCTACCAAGTCCTAGCATGGCCGATTCTTGGCAGATACTGACTTTCCTTTCCCTGTAGATTTCACTTTTTTCATTTTGATTATCGACGTGGATTTATTGCATCAATTGGTCTTCTATTTTTTTTTCTTAGACTAAAATGGTAATACCTTGACTAGTTGGAGCTCTTTAAAATTGACTTTTTTTCTAAGATTATTATTATTATTATAGTACTGGGAATTGAATCTAGCCAGAGGCTTTGTACTGCACCATAGCCCCAGCCTTATGTATTTATTATTCATTCTTTGTTTTTGTGGTACTGGACATTTAAGCCCATGAGGCTGTCTACCTCTGAGCTATATCCACAGTTCTTTATTTTTATATTTCGAGATAGGATCTTACTAAGTTGCTCTGAGAGGATTCAAGATTTCAGTTCTCTTGCTGTAGCCTCTCTCAGGCTATATGTGTGCACCATTTCTGGCTCCTTTTCATTTTTTATTTTGAGTCAGGGTCTTGCCAAATTGTTCAGGCAGGATTCAAACTCACAATCCTATCTCAGCCTCCCAAAATACTGCACTGAGATTATAGGGATGTGCCACAATACTTGGCTCTTATGTCCTTTTGATATGATATTACTACTCTCTGAAACTATAACCATCAGTTGTTATAGTCCCAGTTTGTACCTTCCTTGCCCTAAACCAGGAATGGGTCATTCCTTCAAGGTGCCCTATTCTTCAAGAAAAATAGTGTTAGAAATGACAGTGTGAGTGTCAGGGATACTTGTTACTTTAGGAATGATGTTGTTTGGGGGCTGTTTCAATAGTTAGAACTGGAAAATGTATACACTAATTCCTCCAAAACTATGTATTTAAGTTTTTTATTTGGGTTTAATCATTCAGTGTTTTATTTTAAAATTTGACTTGTGTTCTTTTTCTTAACTAGTCTTTCTTTGCTTTTAAGTTTAAGCCCTTATCTATTCAAACATGTGATAATTATGTATTCATTCATATGTTTTAAAATTTTTGTTTTGCTGCTTTTCTAAATTTGAAATTTGACTATTTTGTTTAAGGTAAAAGCCTTAGCTCTTTAAAATAGCTAGTTATTCCAGCACATTTTATATAAACAGTTCCTTTTTTCCCCCCCAACTGGTTTATGCGTTTACCTTTACAATCTCTTTGAGTTGTTTATTTTTATATGTCTATTCTTATACTGCTACTGTGCTGACTTCATTTTTTTATGGCCTTATACTATGTTTTAATAGTATCTGGTAAAGTTAATAATTTCCCTCCTATTCCACTTAAACTAACTTTTTTGTCTTTAATTCCAGCAGTCTGAGAGGCTAAGGCAGGAAGATTGGAAGTTCAAGCCCAGCCTAGGGTAGCGACTTCTTGGTGACTTAGCGAGACATTGTCTCAAAAACAAAAATAAAAATGAATGTAGCTTAGTGTGAAGGTCGTGGGTTCAGTCCCCAGCATCACAAAAATCAAAGGAAAAAATCACTGTCTTGTTTATTCTTCCACACCAATTCTGTCTGTCTGTCTGCCTGCCTGCCTATTTATCTACCTATCTAGTGCTGGGAATTAAATCCCAGTCTTGAACATGGCTGAGCATGTACTGTACCACCACTGTACCCTAGCTAAACCTATAGCCCCAGGCCAGTTTTAGATTTTATCTTGTTTTACCTGCAAAATTGATGTGTGTGTTGGGGAGAGGGTTAGTAATATTGTAGTTAGATATATCATAAGTTGCTGAGAATGGAGTTTTGTGGTTGTTGTTGTAGTGGTCTTTTTCTCATTGCCGTAACAAAGTACTTGAAATTGTGTGCTTTATGAAAAAAGGCTTTATTTAGCTCACAGTTGTAGTTTTGAAAGTTCATGATCAGGTGGCCCTGTTGGGTTAGCTTCTGGTGAGGACCTCCATGGCTGCATCATGTCATGGCGGTTACATCTTGGAGGGAAGGCACATACAAGGGAAAGATCACCTGGAGCGACAGGAAGCCAGAGAATGGGGGAAGGCCGTCTTGCTCTGACAACCCCTCCCTCACAGGAACCAGCTAGGGCCCCGTGAAAACTACACGGAGGCTGATGTTCTCAGTGACTCAGGCAGCTCTTCAAGGTTGCACCGTGTCCCACCATCACCACATTGAGGATCAGCTTCTAACACTTGAACTTAGAGGTCACACGGAAAGCACTGTCAAACCATAGCAGTGGCAGTTATTCTTCCTGTCCAGTCTTGTGATACTTGTCAGTCACTTGTATGTTTTCATGGGAGATTTGTATCTTTTTAGGATAAGTCTTGTGTGGCCATAAGTTTTTTCATTTAGTTTTTGAATGAATTATTTTACTTGATAAAATATTTTGGATGTTGGTGAAAAGTTTTTAAACATTCTTGCAGTTTTCAGCAGATTTTCCTTATTTTTTTAGTTGTGAAACACTTAAATCTGAACAGTGTTTTGTTTTTGTTGTTATTTTGGTTTTTATTTTGCTTCCAGGAATCAAACTTAGGACCTTGTGCTTGCCAGGCAGGTGCTGTGCTGCTGAGCTATATCCTCAGCTAGTGTTTTGGATTATTGAGGTAGATGTTTATATTGTTAGTTGTGTGATAATTTTGAGGGTTTCTAAAACCACTTTCTTGTTATATTTGCTTTGGAGTTTTAGAAAACCGCTGAATAACAATGGTGTTCCAAGTTTAAATAGCAGATTGTTTCTCTGGTGTGGGAAACCCAATAAATAAGGACCAAAATGAGTGATAGATATTGAGAAATAGGAAGAAAATGTTCAAATGGCAAGGGGTAAAAGGGAGTGGTAGGGCTTAAAAAATAGAATGGAAGGAAAACAAACAAAGTCTTGTAAAAAGAGCAGGGAAAAAGGACTATAGGGAAGGAAGGGAAATGGAGAAAAAAGATGCATCGTGCACAAGTGCAGATTCCCTGTGATGAATGTGATCATTATGTATGTCAAAAGTATACCAATAAAATTAATTAAAAAATAAATTAACCTGCACTTAAAAATAATGGTGTTTGTCTGCATCTGTTTTGTCTGGATTATAATGATATTGCATCTCCTTCTTTACCTTTGAGTATGATATTTGCTCTTTGGTACTAAAAAAGTTTGCATTCCTGAAATAAATTCTGTTTACTTGATATAGATAATTTTCAAAAGTTTAAAACATATGATTGAGTTCAGTTTGTGATAATTTTAGTTTTCTCTTTCTGTATTCATGAATGAAAAACTGCAATTTTACACTTCAGCAGTAAACCCTTATTAAATTAACATTTTACTCTTCGTATTCTCTTTTTCCTGCTTATGAATAGGAATTTAAACTAAATTTGTTTATGTAATAGTATAACAGATTGAACACAGGGCCTCATGTATACTAGGCAGGCATTCTACCATTGAGCTATGTAACCACACCTACATTACATTTTTAAATGTAAATTTTAAACAGATAACTTCTATATAGTTTTATATTTTTACTTTTAAATTTAATAAGTTGCAACTGTTTTCCCATCTGATTAAAATTTTTTCAAAACAAATAATAGCATGATTAATAATAATATACTAATGCTACCGTATATATTTTCCCACAAAAGGTTTTGTGTACATCTGAAATTATTTCCTTGCATTTATCTTTAGAAGTTGAATCTATTTTTTAAGTTTTGATTTAAAAATATTTGTTGTATCAAGTTTTAAAACATTTTGGAGCAGTCTATAAAGAAAAAGCATGTTTTATTTACATCTTTTATTTATAAAGTTGGCTCTAATAGGTTACATTTTCTTAGTGAGATCTTTCACTTTCTTAACTGCTGTGATCCCTTAATGGGACCTTTAACTTTATTGTACTCTTTGTTTTATAGGGGAGGAAATTGAAACCCCAGGGCATTTGGGAAATGTCCAAGATCACACGGCAAGTGTTGGCAAAGTTGGGATAAGAACCCCATGCTAGCACGTGTAGCTTATTCCCTCGTATGTTTTATACTCATGGGAAGTAGACTAGAGATGGCTAGTCCCTCTGGTCATTTCAGTGAGATACTTAGGTATCAAAGTCTGCATGCTCTTCTAAGTCAGGTTTGCAAAGGAAGTATATTCTTGTCCAGTAGTTTTACTGTATTGAAGACATTTTTAAAAATTGACTACTACACAGGGAACTTGTAAGCTTGGATATCCTTAGGGAAGTTGCTTGGTTATTGCAATGACTTTGTTTTTATTGTAAAGGCCTGTATACATACCTGTTTTTTCTTTGCAGTCTATAATCTACATTCATGGATTTGGAGTTGGCATGCAGTGAAATTTACTGTATCTCTATAGTCCTTCATTGGATATTTAATCAGCTTCTGTTTACTGCCTTATTGTTTTAGATGAAAGCAAGAAGTCTTGTTTCTTTTTCTTCCCTAAGCTTTTATGCCATATCTTTTTGTTATTGTATAGTTAAAGAACAGGGTCTTGAAAATAGATGGCAAAAGCTTACTTTGAAATGGAGAAGACAGGCACAGCATTGGCTGTGCCTTTGATTCCTGGGATTATTGAAAGGCTCAGAGGACTGCTATGGTGATTATAGATAATTGGCTCTCTGAGGACACATCTCATGCTCAGCACTGACAAAAATTAATACTTTTTTTGTCTTTTTGAGACAGGGTCTCCCTGTGCAGTTCAGACTGGCCTTGGGCTCACTTTGTAGCCCAGGCTGATCTCGAACTTGTAGCCATCTTATGCCTCAGCCTCTCAAGTGCTAGGATTACAGGAGTGCACCTCCATGCCCGGCTAGCCCTTTAGTCAGACCACATCTCAAGTGAGATGTGTTCTCAGAGACTGTGGTACAAAGTGTTTCAGTGGTCTTCTTGTCTCACTTCTTGAACTCTCATTATAGGCATTTTCTCTTCATTTTTCCTCTACCCAGAGAACTCTAGTTTGGTAATGTTCTTGATAGGGAGGCTACTGGTTTCTCATTGAACCGTAAAGTATTTCCTCATTCACTCAGCACACACACAGTGCTTACTGTGGGGCAGGAACTGAAGTTAGCATTGGTATTTGTCAGCAGTGTGATGATGATTAAGACGTGGGCTCTCTTTTTAGATGATAAACATAAACTCATTGAAGGACACATAGGTTTGCTGGTAATTGTATGTCTTTTCGGATTCTGAATCAGAGCATACTTTTGCTGCTATGTAGTAAAGAGGGTGGGGAATTGGAATCAGAAGACCTAGGTTTGAATTTTGATTTGGGCAATTAGTTACCTGTAAACTGGAACAAGTTGTGTGACTTGTCTAGGAGACCCAGTTTCTTGTGTATAAAATGCGGACAGAAGAGAAGGGGTAGGAACATACCTTGCAATCTATTCTGTGTTGTAGAAGTGATAGACTTTTCTTGTTTCTCTTTGCTTATTATACAGAATTATGTTTTCTCACCAGTGGGTCTGTGAGAAGGAAGCTCTATTAAAATTCTTTCAGTGCTGCTGAATATACTGATAATGGAAAGACAAACAGGGTTTTTATTGGTTTTCTGGTCTTTAAAATGAAAAAGTAATTTTTGTTGCCAAAAATTATGTTTGTCTTGAGAAAGCCAGGAATGTTTCTGCAGTTTAGGACAGCTTCAGATTCCATGGTGGGTCTCTCAGGGAATTGCATGATTTAGGTTTAGATTCTATTGCGTATGGGGCTGGCTTTGTTGCAATGTAAAGCTTGCTTGCTGTCCTCAGTTCCTGCTAAAGTGAAACGTAGCTTTACTGGGATGTTTTCTAGCCAGGACCTCTAAGCCCAGGGCAGCAGGCCTCTCCATGGCCAGGCCCTGGAAAGGCCTCCAAACCCAGTTCTCTTCTTTAGGCTTCTCTCTAACAAGCTGATCTGGAGTCACTGGTTGGCATGAGGTGGCAGTGAAGGGGCAGCAAGGGCTTTGCCTCTGCCACGACTGAAGGGATGGGTTTTTAAATTAAAATGCCTGATTTTTCTCCTCCATGAGAGAATCTTCTGGAATTTCTACCCCACTTACTTTATTCTTCTGAATAACACGTCTTCAGACCTAATTTGTGTGGTTTTCGGAGAACTAGCACCTGCATGCAGAAGGCTGGAAACACTACCTTGCATACAAGTTCAGGAAAGAAGCAAAGTGAACAAAAGGAAACCCGAGTTCACCATTGCCTTGCCTAAAGCCCTCTGCGACTTCATGTTGGCAAACCCAGACTGTCTTTGGCCTACAGAGCCCGGCCTGATGGGCTCCTGCCCCCTCTCTAGCATGTCCTGTGTGTCATACACAAATGCCTCAAGCATAGATACTCTGGAGACCTGATGTTTTCCGGATTTATCTATGGATCAACCAGTCTATATTTACATATACATACATACTGGGGATTGAACCCAGGGTCTTTACATTGAGCAATCTGAGACTAGGACTTGCTCAGTCACTAAGTTACTCAGGCTAGGCTCAAACTTGTGATCATCCTGCTTCAGTTTCCTAGACTGCAGGGAGTACAGATGTGTGTAACCATTCACAGTTACCACTGGACTTTTCACCATGCATTACTTTGCCAGTGTTCTGCTGAGAGATTCTCTCCAGCATAGCAGAATTAATAAAAGGCCCTTGGTGATGATGGTGAACATTCTTGTTCAACAACTTGGAAGCTTTTGTGCACACATCTTTTTGGATTTTTCTGAGGGCTTCGTCATATAAATGTGATTAATTATTGGCTATTATTTTATTCAATTTCAGCCCCTATAACTTCTCTTCTGGGAGAGGACCCTGAAAATTCAGCCCTCTAATCACCTGGTTGAATGCTTTGGCAATTATCCCCCCAACCCTTATGGTTATCAAAGGGCTTTTCATAAAAGGCCTCATTAACTTAAACTCAGGTGCCATTGAAAGCAAATTTTAAAAAAATACTTTGGTAGAGCTAGGGATCAGACCCAGGGCCTTGCCTGTGATGCCTTCCCCTGAACCACATTCTTAGCCCCATTTTACTTTTTTGAAGTAAGACATCACAAGTAGTTTTTGTTTCCTAGCAGACTTCCTGCTTACAATCATCTCTTAATATCCTTGGGGAATTGGTTCTAGGATCTTCTCAGATAACAGAATCATTTATTGCTCAATTCCCTTATGTAAAGTGATGTAATATTTGCATATAATCAGTTTGTGTTCTCCTGTATATTTTAAAATATCTCTAGATTACTTGTAATCTATTTACTGTGCTTAATACAGTGTAAGTAGCTGTTGTGCCTGTGGTTTGGGAATAATGATGAAAGATCTGTACATGTTCAGTACAGACAATTGTTTTCGGAGTATTTTCTCTCAATATTTGGTTGAATTTGTAGTTGTGGGGATGAGGGAGGTCCAGCTATATATATTGGTCAGGATTCTTTTGATAGTTGGTGACATCTGTGCTAGCTGAGGCCAAAGAGAAATTTGTGAGCCATAGTAGCCTGGCTTGTATAACCAGACCATGGGTGGGCTGCAGATATGCTGGCCTCCAAGACAAATGAAACCTGGACTCTTTCTCCATCTTTCCCCCTTACTGGTATCATGTTGGTTTTCTTGGGCTGCTCTTTACTGTTTAACAGGAAACAGTACCCACTGACCTCATTTCATAGTTTATCAATGGAGAGCCTGTTTCCTTGATTCCAGCTTGAAAAGTTACAGGGAGGAACCAAGATGGGTGTGGCCTAGAACATGTGTCCACTGGAAGCCTCTGTGATAGGCAACAACTTTCACAGAAATGGGAAATTGGGGTGGGGAGGAACAGCCCTCAGAGAAGGGGAGGATGTTGGTCGGAGAGCAAAGCTACCCCTGCACCAAGGAGGTTCAGGCCAGGTCCCTAAATGCTTTTCAATTTAAGGATTAACACTAGACCTGCTGTGTTACTTGCCTGTAGTTCAGCACTCAGGAGGCTGAGCTAGGAAACCTGAGAGTTTGAGGCCAGTCTGGACTGTAGAATGGGACCTGCTACAAACAGAAACACAAAAAATCCAAAAACCGAAAAGCTGAGCATGGCAGTACATACCATAATCCCAGTGCTCTGGGAGGCTTAGGAAGGAGGATAAAAGTTCTAGCCCTATTAGTCACTTAGCAAGGTCCTGTCTCAAAATAGGAAAAATAAAATTTTTAAAATGCCTGAGGGAATAAGTAAGTTTTCTGTCATTGCTAATTTCTATGATGTATTTTGAAGGCCTTAGATTCAATCCCCAAATAATGCCACCATCCAAAAAAAATCACTTTTCTGTGTAACTACAGGTATTATTTATTACATTGAGGCAGTTTCTATTGAGTTATCAGAGAAACTTTCCACTTACTGTTTGCTAAGAAAGGGGATTATAACAACAGAAAAATGTCAACATGTTTGACATAGAAAGGGCTTCCCAGTTGACTTTTTGTAGTCTGCCTAAAAGATATTTATTTATTCTGTATTGCTTATTACGTCTCATTTTAACCAGTGCTTTGTAGTAGTATTTGTTCTCAATTATGTTTTTGCATTCCAGTGGCCAGCTCATTACATCCTGTGTTCTGATGTATCAGCTGGCTGTATCTTGAGCAAGTCTTCCAGTCTCATAGCTTATAATTTCTTTACTTGTTCAGATGGGCTGACTTTTGTAACAGACTAAAAAACACTCAATCTTGACGGAAGTTGCTTAGTTGCATAACATTTAAAATAAATGTCCTTGATCAGTAGGGCTTCCCCTTCAAGTGGTGATTCTCAAGGGCCAGGGTTCCTTCAGCCTGCAGCTCTGCCATCGTCAACCCATGAGTTCCACAGTGCTTGTCTTCCAGAGCAAGTTCACAGAAGGGGAAAGAGCTTTGAGGATCATGGATGGGAAATTATTCAGGGCCAGGCTTGGAAGTGGTCTATCCATGACAGCGTGTCTACATTCTGTTAACCATGTGGTCACACCTAACTTCACCAAAGGCTGGGAAATGTGATCTTGAGTGCCCAGGAAAAGAAGAACTGGATATGAACAGTTAGCCAATCTCTAGTACATTTCTTGGTGACATCTATGATTTTCTCCCTATTTCTCTTCTAGTGCACAGCAACTGTGTGGCTTGGTTGGTATTGAGTCCACTCCTAGCTTCAGGGTGGGACCCACATTCTGCTTGCCATGGTGGTTGGTTCAAGTAACAGATGTATAACCCTGACTTAAACCAAGCAGGGCATGAAATACCTCTGGTCCCAGCTGCTAGTGTAGGGGCCAGAATATGATGTAAACAGTCCCAATTTCTGTGATTGGAGGGAAATAGCACTCACTACCTCCCCATGAAGGCAGAGCCAGCTAGTGGAGGACAAGGTGGGGGAGGACTGCAGAGTCACACGGAGCTGGAGTCCTGTTGAAACTCCTTGAAGCTCTCAAGAGCTGATGCTGTACTTTGAATTAGCATGAGCCATTAAGTCTACTTCATCACATAATTTGAAGTTAATTTTCTTTACTTACAACCACAAGCATTTAGATTGATACAACTTATAAAATGGAAAGGGAGCCAAGGAGAGAAAAAGAGAGGCAGAAAGAGAGACAGAGAGAGAAAGAGAGAAAGAAAGAGAAAGAGAAAATGAACAGAGAGCCTGATCTCCAAGTTCTGTTTCCTGTCATTGCTAATTTCTCTGGTGTGTTTGAATATTCAAGCAGGGGGTAAATTGATGCTGTCCTGGTTTGACTTCCAAAATTCTTGGTATTATATCACAGGTCATTAGATTTTAATATTCTTCTTTTTTAAACCTCCAGGTATGTGTGTAACTTGTGGCCTGCAGGCTGCATGCTCACTCTCATGCTCGTGCTTGCTCTCTCTCTCTCTCTCAATGTAATAGCAAAAATAAAAAACTTCTGTCAATTATTATTTATTAACTATATTATATATTTTATATGTGGCCCAAAACAATTCCTTTTCAGCCAAAACAAATGATTGGACAAGCCTGGATGATTGCTCTGAATAAAAGTTTCTCTTTCATCCAAATACATGGAACATAACCATATAATGTCTTATCTATTTGGTTTTAGCAACTTTAGTTTTTTCATCAAGCAAGTATACAAAATAAATTTATCATATACATTGAAGAATGCATTTTGTTTGTAGCTGGACATTTTCTCTGATGCTAGTAAAGGAATTTTCTGGTTTTGAGTTGAATGTTCCAACTGTTGTTGGAATAGTTTGTCAGATTTGGCGATTTTATAGTTTCTAGCACTTGCGACATGAGAAAAGTGCCCCATGGCATTCCTAAAAGAACATTTGGAAAGAATTGCATGGAATTCAGTGAGGCATTTGGAAATCACCTGGTAGGTATTTAAGGACTGTTGCACAAGAATCTCATTTGCATAACCAGAAGGCCTTTGACGCAGCGCACAGACACCTTGTATACCTGTAGTGACAAATGTAAGCCTTTAAAGTTCCCATCCTTTCAGAATATGGAGAATAGCAGAGGGGTGTCGACCTCAGCAGCCTCATCTCAAAAAGGATTCAAGGTAACTTAAAGAAAACAGGGTAGGATTAAAAAATGGAGAAGAAAATTGGGCCAGAGAAACACAAAAGTGAGCAAATCAGCTGAGCTTCAGTAAGAGTGGTGTGTGGAAATGCATGCCACAGGATGGGCATTGTTGCCATGGGGCTGGGCCACACTTTGGGCTCAAAGCTTCCCACACTTACTGAGTAGGAAAACGAGCTGTCACTCAGGAGGCTCTTCCCGCAAGCCATTTCCAAAGACTCTTGAACCTCATGGTGAGGTACAGTACCAGCAGTGGCCCCACTTCCAGTACCAAATTCTATATTGGTTACTTTTTCTTGTTGCTGAGACAAAGTACTCGACATCCAAAGTGAAGGAAGAATTTATTTACCTCACAGTTTGCAGAGGTTTCAGTCCACAATCAGCTGACTCCAAGGCAAAGTGAGACATGGTAGAGGGCAGTAGTTCATTGTGGGGAAAACAGCATAAACAACAAGAGCAAAAGGGAGGAGCACAGAGAAGACTCTTTCTGCCCCTTATGGTGTATGTAGGCCACACCCACTTGGGTGCAGCACTCACACCCATAATCCGGGCATTGGACCATGAGTCATTCACAAACTCTAGAATCCTGCCCCATGACTGTGTGAGGCCTTGGGGAAACTTCCAGATTCAAACCATAACACCTGTTACTGGTTACTTCTGTTAATAATGGTTATTACAAATGACAGTATAAGAGGGAAAACTGAAGAATCATTTGTGGACATTCTACCAAATAGTATTTTGGTGTGTAGTTGTGTCTGGCATGTTACAGTATTGGACTGCATGTCACAGAGTTCAAGTGATGAAACTATGAGGGGTGGTGTTGCCATGTTGGCTTTGAACTCATGGTGTAACCCAGCCTGGCCTGAAACACACAGCTGTCTTTCTGCCTCAACCTCCTGAGTGCTGGCATTATAGGCATGTGCCACCACCGTTGGCTAGGCACTGAGATTCTTTTTTTTTTTTGTACTAGGGATTGAACTCATGACCTCACACTTGCCGGGCAGGCACTTATGCCACTGAGCTAAATCCCTGGCCCCGGCCCCTGCCTGGGAGTGGCTGAAGGGAAGGTGGCATCACTAGGTGATGTGGTCTCAGAGGGCCTGGGGTGTGTGGTGTGTGAGAGTGGCAGTAGGGGAGTAAGTAGCAGCCTGTCTTTGGCAGAGTGGTCTTGGGAGTGTCATGTGGCCTTCACAGAGTCCTGTTGCAGGACTTTACCCAGTGTCTATACCTGTGAAGTTAGTAGGCCAGGGACCTGTCAGAACCCAGGTGTTTGGAGTGTTGTGACATTGAAATGTGAGTTAATTACATCTTTTGAGGTAGTTTCAGAATTCCTGATACCTGTAATAGTCTGCCTGGTCATTGTTTCTGCCTTTTTGCTGAGCTGTGGCTAGACTGATTTTATTCTGCCAGGCACTTCCTCCATACGAGGCAGTTCTAACCCATACCGCCTGGTCAGCTGGAGGAAGTTGAAGTCATTCAGCAGTTCCTCCTGCTGACCTTTAGTCTCATTTCTGGTAACTGGGCCTTGTGGCTGTGGATACACTGGCATCTGAAAGTCTTGGATCCAGGTCCGCTCTTGGACCTTATTCCAGCTACTTGCTAGTGCTCCAGTTTCCCCACAGCTGGGGCCTTTTTGCTTATGGCAGGTCCTTTTCTCATCCCAGCCCATGGATGAGATCCTGTCACCTGACCGCTGCTTCTTGTACCAGACTCTTCTGCCCAGATGCTTTGCTGCAGCATTCATGCAGCCCCATTCCCACCCCTAATCTCAGCCACTATCTCTTGCTGACTGTCCCTGAGGCACTGTCTGCTGGGATTGTGGCCTCCTCCTCCCTGCCTCTGAATAACCAGTAACCTACTCTACCCTAGTGAGCCTGAGGCTGCTGGAACCTTCTCCCAAGTCAGCCTTGCAAGCTCTGTAGTCAGGCCTTCTGAATGTGGGCACAGGGCGGGGACAGGCTTTGAGTGCTACAGAAAGACGTGTCTTTTCACACAATTTCTGCCCTTTGTCCTCATTCTTCCTGGTGTGTGTGTGTGCTTGCGTGTGCGTGTGTGTGTGTGTGTGTGTGTGTGTCTGTGGACTGAGGATACTAAAAGTGGAAAAGGACAAGAGTTGTAAAGTGTTTTTTATTTTGTAACTAGGCAAAAGAAGTCTAAAAAGTCAACCTATGGAAGTCATTGTAGTTCATTTATTTCTAACTATAAAATAACAGAAGTAATGTAAAAACTAAACCACTTTTGAGATTGGCTGTTAGAAAACCCTTTGGACTGAAAGTGATATTGAATATTTTGTAGGTAGAACAACAGAATACTGTATTTTCTGTGTCCTGGAAATAATGATGTTACAAGTCATTCTTAGTAATGGGTTGCTGTTCAAAGAGTTTACCAATGGTAGAATTTAGGTCTTTGGGGCTGGTAAACAATGGAGTTAATGTGAAGCAGTATACCCAAGGATTCAGACCAGAGAGGAACCTTGGCCATAATTTTTTTCCTGGCCAGTTTTCATTAAAAGTTTAGGTTTTCTCCAGACTCTGGCTGATTATTTCTGTTGTGACAAACCCAACTAAACACACAACAAATCTTGCATGCTCTTAGTGGGACTATATATTAGTAATATTACTTTGGAAAAGTATTGATAGTATTTATGAAAGTTAAAAATATACATATTCTGTCTCCCATAAATCCTTCTCTGTATATAGCCAACAAGGATGTGTCTCTGTTCACCAAAAGTCACCCACTACAGTGTTCACTGCATGGATTATTCATAGTAACAACTAGAAACCCCATAGTTCATCAAAAGGAAAGTAAGTTGTGGGGTAAGCACACAGCAAAGTACTTTATAACAATAGAAATAAAAATCATTGCTACATACAGCACCTTGAATGAATTTTGTAAACACAGTGTTGAGTGAAAGAAGCCAAAAAAGGGTTGCATATTATGTGTTTTGGTTTATGCATAGTTAAAAAAAGCAGAACTGTGATGTGAGAGTCAGCAGTGTGCTGAGCTTCAGGCAAAGTGAGGAGTGGTGTTTTGGAGATGTCTAGAAGGCTCTGGTTACTAGTGATGCTCTGTCCCTTGACTTAATGGCAGTTATATAGGTGAGTTCCCTTGTGACCATTCACTAAGCCGCACACTTAGGACTTACATTATTTGCCATGAATATGTTAACTTTCAATAAAAGTGTCTAATAAGAAACACCCTTAGTATGGGTTTTATTTGAGTTAGTTTTGCTGTGTTTGACCCTTCCAGTCTTAGGGTCTTGGTATGTGCTTTTGCTCCAGCCTTGGTCATACACTTTTTTACTCCATTTCTGCTCATCCTAGCTATTTCCCTCGCTCTCCCACACATGCAGGGTCCAGTTTCCCTATTATCTTAGGTACGTTCTCATTGCTGAGACACAACACCTGATACCCACAATTTAAAGGAAGAAAAGTTTATTTCAGCTCCGTTCGTAGTGTTTGTGGTCCATGGTTGGCTAGCTCCAAGGCGTGGTCTTGGTGAGAGAGGCATGACAGAGCGCTGCTCATGAATGGCTGGCAGGAAGCAGAGGCCAGGGAGAAAGAACGGGAAGAAGTGGGAGAGAATCTCCGGGCCATGCCCCCATGCCCCATCGGTCTGCCAGGCTCCACCTCCCAGGATCAGATATCGGCTGTAAACTCCTCAGTGGACCAGTCTACTGTGAGCATCACAGCCATGGTCCAGTCGCCTCCCCAAAGCCCGACCTGTGAGTGCATGAAGCTTTGGGGAACTCTTAGATATAAACCGTAGCATGTAGGCTGTTGGCATCGTAGGAGTGACTTCAGGTCGATCTGCCCACGCTTGATTGACCCCCAACTGGTCAGCTGGGCCAGATTTCCCCAGTCACCAGTCGTTGCATCCCCAGAAGCACCACAGTGCCTGCACTTAGTGGTAGTTGTCAAATGAATGAACTAATTTCAAAGGGAGTGGCCTTTTCTTCACTCTTCAACTTTCAGTTAGGGGAGATGTGAGCTTGAAGGAGCAATGAGTTTGAACATTTTTGATATTATAAAACCTTTAGTAGCCTTAAAATGTGACCTGTAGGAAAACAGCAAACTGGTGTTGGCTCCTTGGTGCTCCTTAGCCTAGCTCTCTGCTCACTGGTCTTGTTCTTGGGAATGAGCAGTCTATAATGGGATGACTTAATTTGTTCTGACTTTTCTCATGGTGATCCTAAGGTCAAGTCTATTTTAAGCCTGAGAAATATGTCCTGGAAGTCAGTTCCTGAGTCCTTATTTCCTTTTTCTTTCCTTAGTATTGAAATGGCTATTCTTCCCGCCCCTCCCCTTCCCTAAAACAACTTTGTAAGCGTCATGAATTCCTCTATTTTGATTTTCCTCTGACTTCAGTTGCTTCTTTTTAACTTTTTGTAGGAAAGTGGTACACTGTCCTATACCATTCTGACTTGACAGAATTGTTAGCTGAAAGCAGTGCTCCAGCTAACCTAGTAGGAAGAATTAAAGATGAGACAGTCACATTTGGAGTTAATTTGTTGGGTGATTTTGGTAGGAATTTTTCCTTCTTGGGTAATGTGGTTAAGAGACAGGACTGGAGCCAGAGAGTACAGTCCAAGCCTACCCTACCACTCTCTGCTTTTTAACTTTAAGCAAGTCACATAACCTCAGCCTTTTCTTATTTGTAAAATCAGGGTAGCTGTCAAGATTTAATTAACTCTCGAAAATGATCTGCTCAGAACCTAAAAAATTATAAATGCTCAATAGCAGTTACCTAAAATGGAAGTTTTAACTTTACTGGTAGAAAAAAATAGTTATTTTTTTTCCCTAATGCTGGGGTTTGAACCTAGGGCCTCATGCATATTAGGCAAGTGCCCCAGCTCTGAGCTGCATCTCCCATCTATAGTATGTGTTAGACTCTAAAAAGTAGATTAGGGTTTTTCTTTTGAAGTACATATTTAGAAATTAATTTTGGTGACTTAAAATGACTGCAAAGTATAGTTATATAATTTACGCTTGAGACTAAAGAGAAGTACATCATTATATTATTTTCTATAGTTCTCCCTACCCTTTTTGCATTGGAAACAAAAGAGTAGGGGCAGAGAGCCTTTTGGGGATTGTAGTTTAATAATCATATCCTGAAAAGCAGATCCATTTAGGGTTATGTCACAATTTGGCAGTGTTAATGGGAGCCTTGCAGTCGTCTTCTCTTTCCCTTTCTTCAGCAGGGACTGGTTGCTTTTGTATGAATGATTCTGCATTTATTGGTGAGAAAAGCAAAAACTAAATGTATAGACATGGCCCTTTAGTAGTGTTGATACTGAGTGGCTTGAAGGAGAAACTGTAAGGTTGGCAGGGTGTCGAGGTGTGGAAAGAACACTGCATCCTGCCTCTACCAGAAGATACATGAACAAGTTACTAGGTCCCGGAGCTTTGCTTTCTTGTTGACAAAGTGGAAATGGTAATTCTACCTTATAGAATTTTAAAGACAATGTGATAAATGATACTTTTCCTAGAAGATAGTAAGGAGATGAGTTTTTACTAGCTCTTCCACTCCTTAAATTTCACATATATTCTGGCAAGAAAAAAGGAATCATTTAAAGGACTGTCTGTAATTAGTTAACCCTCTATCCTGAAATATTTTGTCATGGAGAATTTTCAACAGATACAAAAGTAAAGGGAATAGTGCTGGATTTCTGCATGACAGATTACTCCCAAGTTTTCTGACTTACAGCAGTAATCATAATCCTTGTTAAATACTGGTTCCTGTGGTCAGGGAATTGTGAGTGACTTGACTTGGTGGTTCTGGCTCAGAGTCTCTTGTGAGGTTGTAGTCAGGTATTGGCAGGGACTGCAGTCATGCCACGGTGTGCCTGGGCTGGAGGATTCATTACCAAGGTGGCTTACTCGTGTGATAGGCCAGCTTCCTGCAGGATGCTCTGGGAGTGGAGCTAGGACCTGGTTCCTGGCACATGGGCCATCTTCTTAAGAACACTCAAGTGTCCTCAGGGCACAATAGCTGGTTTTGCCCAGGGAAGCCATTTAGGAGGCTAAGCCAGAAGCCACAGTGCCTTCTTGGAAAAGACAGAGAAGTGACAGGCCATCAGTTCACCATATTCTATTGGTTGCCCTCAGTGAGGATGGAGACCATGTTAGATCCTGTAGAATCATCATATGTTTAGTTCATTAATGGTAAATGGAGAAATCCTAATTTTGGTGTTCTTTTTCAGTTAATACTAACTAGAGAGCTAGAAATTAAAACAGTGCTGAGATTCCATCTCATTCCAGAAAGAATGACAATTATCCGGAAGTCAACCTCTAACAAATGCTGGTGGGACTGTGGGGAAAAGGAACCCTTCTCCGTTGTTGGTGGGAGGGTAGACTTGTGTAACCACGGTGGAAATCAGTGTGAAGATTCCTCTAAAAACTAGGACTCGAGGTCCTATTTGTTCCAGCTGTTCTCCTTCTTGGCATTTTTCCAAAAGAATTAAAAGCATATCATTTCAATATATGTACACCCATGTTTATAGTGGCACAGTTTGTAATATACAGATCTTGGCAACAGCCCAAATGCTCATCAACTGATAAATGGATAAAGAAGATACAGGTTTTTTTATGCAATGGAATACTACTCAGCCTTAAAAAGATAAATGAGATATTTCTAGGTAAATGGGTACACCTTGAGACTGTCCTCTTAGGTAAAATAAATCAGACACGTATATATATTGCATTGCTTCTCTGGTGTAAGAAACTAAAAGTGTAAATAAGGACCAAAATATTTAATAGATATTGTGAAGTAGGAAGAAAATGTTTAAAGGAGAAAGGAAACTAGGAAGGGAGAGGGCAAAAAGAAGGAAGAGAAAAGAAGGAAAAATTAGAAACACAGTTTTTGTAAATAGGGAAAGAGAAGTTAGACAGGGAAATGGGAAAAATAGAAGAATAGATATATCATGTACAGGTACAAATTCCCTATGATGGGTGTGATTATTATGTATATCCAAAATGTGCCAATAAACTTAATTATAAAACCTGACTATTCTTATGTAAAGAGAAACTCCCCTCATTAATTATATGATAAAAGTTTGAATAAAGAGGATACATTCTTGTTTCCTCCCCTTACTTTAGTTTTCAAATTAGTCATCCTTGGTTTTCTAGCATCCTTCATAGGGTTTCAGTTAAGTTTTCAGTTATTATTATGAACTGGAGGATTTTAATGTATTTAATATTCTTCTGTCTTTTGCACTATCTGTATATTTTGTGCTTTTTAGATGAATGGTAACATACTATAATAGTATTTTTGATCTGACTGTTCTCACCTGTTATGGTTTGTATCTGGATGTCGCCCTAAAGCCTCATGTGGTGATGAGGGGAAGCTTTTGGGAGGCAGCTGAAGCTGAAGTTTGTGATTGGTTCACTGTCTAGTGCTGGAATCGCAGATGTGAGTGCTATTCCCGCCATAAGACAGTTGTCTGCATGCAGTGTAAGAGAAGAGGCTTGCCCCTCCCCTTTTGCTTTTGCTTTTGGTACCTTTCACAGCTGTGAATGGTTGCCCCTTTGTCATGCCCCCTGCCACCTTAGAGCCAGCTGATTATGGACTGAAACCTCCACAAACTGTGAGCTAAATAAGCCTTTTCCTCTTTAACTTTGAGTGTCAGGTATTTTGTCCCAGCAACGAGAGAAAAGTGACTAAAATATCACATAACGTTCTTGAAATTGCTCCACAGTTGGATGTTGGATGTGTAGAAATTCTTTATTCTTTGAAAAGAAAACTGAGATACTTCATCTACGCATATAAAATTCAATAGTTTTTAGCATGTTCTCAGAGGTATACAACATTTACCACTAAATCTAGATTTTTTAATCAGAGACCCTGTACCTGTTAGCGGTCCCTCTTACTTGGCTCCTGCCCTCTCCCCCAGCCCCCAGCCCCCAGCCTCAGGGCCTGGTACCACTAATGCACTGTCTCTGGATTTGCCAGTGGACATTTCATTTAGATGGAGTCATATGATATCTGGCATCTGTGTCTGTTTTCTTTGACTTAGCATAATGTTTCCAAGGCTCATGCATGTTGTAGTTGGAAGCAGCTCCTCGTTTATTTCTCCGTTCTGCACCCCCATTTCTTTTTGGCAGCATAGTAATATTCTACTGGATTGATCTATGAATCTTCATCCTAGTTAAGCAACTCACATTGGTTAAACATTTGAGTTGTTCCAGACTTGTTATTAAATGAACTTGAGCATAATTTTCTCTCATGTTTGTTTGGTTTGGTAACCAGGAATCAAACTCATGACTTGTGCTTGACAGGTAGTCACTGTGCTGCTGAGCTTATATCCCCAGCCCTCTCATGTTTAATTTTGTTAAATTGTGATGAATTCTCAGTAAGCCTTGTAACATTTTGAATTTTTACCAGCAGTACATCAGAAAGCCTACTGCTTTGCCACAGAATAGTATTTTGTAGTGTCTCACTAGTTTTAACTGACGTTTTGCTTATATTTCTCATATGAGATTAAATGAACATTTTTTACATGGTCAAGGGGTACTTGGGTTATTTTTCCTGTGAATTAGCTGTTCATATCCATTTAGTTCTATTTTCCTTCTATTTTTTGGCTTCCCTTTCCCTTGCAAATATTTTTTTCGGTTCTTCATTTCCCTTTTTACTTTGCATACAGTGGCTGGTTCTGTAAAACAAAATTTTTATGTAATTTAACATTATTTTTCCTTATTGCTTCTGGAATGTGAAAATTTTCCTCATGTTACAAAATATTTACCTTTGTACCCAGTGGTTTTATTTCTTATGTGTAAATGTCTGACTCATCTGGGATTTATTTTGCTGTATTATATGAAAAGCCCAGTTTTATCCTTTTCCCCATAGGACTGTATAATTATTCCCAGCACCATTTCTTAGTAAGTCCATTTTATCCTACTGACTTGATATATAACGTTTATAATAATTTCTCTACCCAGTTGGATCCACTTCTGGATTTTCTGTTCTTTTCCATCAGTCTGTATGTCTCGTTGTGTGCCATGACTACACAATCCTAGTCCTTGTTAGGGTTAATCCTCCCTCCTTTCTTCCTCCTTTTAGTGGTTACCTGGTTATTCTTGTTTGTTTTTACATGTGAACTTTATACACAGCTTCTCTGGCACCAAAAACAAAACTCACAAGCATTTTAGGGATGTATTAGATTTATAAATTAGTACAGAGAAAACTGGTATCTTTATGATGTTGTCTCCTTATCAAAGAACATTCCCATAGTCCTTGAATATATTCTGCCTACACTTTGAACATAAGCAAAATAAATAAATATTTTCTCCACATAGTTTCCTTCTATTATTCCAGTGTGAAAATTTAGAAAATATTAATGGGGAAAATTGGGGCTTCCTTGATAAAGTCAGAAATGAGATTTTAGTTCATATTAAACCACTGTCTTCTACTTTTGGGCATTTAGATGTTTAGCCTCCACAGAATCCTATTTTTGGAGTAGAAATAAGTAAATACTGCTGTGAAAACCTTATTTATATAATTATGTAAATATATCTTATGATTTCTTTAGAATGAGTCCTGGAAACAGGATAAGGATTTTGGAACATATTGACAAATTCTTCCCTAGAAAGGTAGTATCTGCTTACAGAGGCATATTTTTTATCATCATTGGATTTTTAAAAACTTTGCTTATGAATAACAAGTCATTATTTGAATATGTTCCCTTTCTCTCTCCATATATAAGTTTTGGTTTTTTTGTTGTTGTTTTTGATTTTGGAGACAGGGTCTCATTATGTAGTCCACACTGTCCTTGAACAAATATGCTGGTCCGTGGTCCATGCAGCAAGGTCTGTTTGTTAGAAGTGGGTTTTCGTGACATCTGTGGCACAGATTGTGCTAACTAGAATGAACCAGCCTGCTGCCTTTTTCAGAAGGGGCTGTGGCAGGGAAGCACGGCATGGATTTATATCTGGTAGCATCAAGAGATGTGTTGAATGCAAGATACATGAGCATGCTGAAGGGACAGAAGAGAAATTGATGATCTGAACAGAGGTGATTGCTGTGAGGAATCCCTGAAAAGTCAGCCTAAGTGGTAGGATTAGATCTTAGCAAGAGGAAGGACACTTTCAGGAAGACGTTGGAAGGAAGAAAGTGAATACCAGCATATTTATAAGTAATGTGTAGGCACAAATTTGAAGAAGTTACTACATGATTGCCTTAGTTTTCTTTCTGAAATGGAAGTGAGATCATGTCCTAAGGAAGTGCAGGTCTTAAGGACATCATTAAATAGGAAAAGAGTTGTGGAGAATGGGGGTATTTGGGGCTCATCAAAGGAAGTTCAGGCAGCTGGTGAGAGAGGCTATGACTTCTTGATGGTCTCAGGTCCAAGGCTGTGTGATTTTTTTTTTTTCCCGAGCAGTGCTCTGCAGTCCAAGTATAGAAGCAGAGGAAATGAATGGGTGGGTTGCCTTGTAGAAATCAGGACTCATTCTAGTTTCTCTCTGCCTAGTGCATCTCATGCTGTTCAGATGTATGGGTGAGGCCACCATTGCTGCTGTGGCCATCAGTCACTCTTTTCAACAGTGATTTAAACTCACTGACTGTTTCAGATACAGTTTCCATTAAGTTTTGCAGAAACTTAATGGACTACACCTATTGTACATTAAAGAGGGCATTGAACAACAGCATATCCAGATTAAAAACAAACACATGAGGTTTTCCTGATGTAAAATAAAATATCTCCATTATAGATTGGGCATAGATGTAGGCACCAGGTAAGTTAGTGTAGCCTGGTTCAGTGGATCCCTGGTTGCCTTCCTAGTTGTGCTTTTCTTTCACCATCTCAAATTTGGATTTATTTGTTTTTGCTTCTGTGGTGCTGAGCATATAATATGAGTGTGTGCTTTATATGGCAGGTTTCCTCAAGGCCTGGATGAACTCTTTCCTCCTGAAGGTTGCCTGACTTGCTCCCAGTATCTTCTGAGTTGGGTCTTCCTTTAGGGCTGCTCTCTGGAGGCATCTGGTGGGTGGCTTTCTTTCCTGAGAGCTTATGTAGAATTTACTCTCCTTTGATATATGTGTGTGTGGGGTCGGTACCACCATTCCCAGGCTGTTCTTCCTACAAGTCCAGTCCTCCTCCTGAATTCTCTCTTTTGTTCCCAGGGCCAGTTTTGTAATATGAGTGTGGCTAGTGATACTGAAAAGAGTGGCCCCAGTCAGCTAGTTCCACCTGGGTTCTCTGGTCCCAGGCGCGCTGAGAATTCTCCAGCCACCATGCATGTGTCTTACTATCCCGTATGACTGGTAAGCCCAAACAGAATATTGTGAGTTCATATTTAGATAAAAGTTACTCATTAACAAAGAAGGAAACTGCAGACAAGCCTCACCGTGAATACAGGTATAAAGCAGCCTGTAGACCAAAAGGTGTTTGCCAAGCAAGGACCTTAGATCTCTATTCTGACAGTTAATCATGTAGGGACTTTTAATTATCCTTAAGAGGCCAGGAACACCTTGAAGCTTGAGCCAGAGCAACCTGGCCCATATTTGAGCTTCACGTTTTAGCCCCAGTAGGTCTTGAGGCTTTTTGGTTTTGGCCTATATGTAGGGGTAAAAGCACCCCACCATTTACTTTTCCATCATCCTGTCCATTCCCAGTAGCAAAAATTTCAACATCCCTGAGTGTATACAGATTGTAGGAACTTTGCACCTTAGAGCCCCAGGCTCCAAATACTGAATTAGTATTCTTGGGACAGGTGTTTGTCCAACTGCCCTCTAATGAGTCCAGGACATCGATTAGCAGACCACACCTAGCACTATTGTACTGGTTGCCATTGCTGTGACTCAAACCATTCCAAATGTAGGCACATTAAATAATGCCCATATTATTATGCTTAAAGATTTTGTGGGTCAGACATTTGGACAGGATGCAATTGGGGGTCGCTTGTCTGCTGCATCATAGCTGAGGTTGGCATTATTTGGAGGCTCCTAGATGCTCATTTCTTGTGGCTGTGCTGGAGAGCAGTTGGTCAGCTAGGACTGATGACCCAAGTGTCTGGATTGTGGCCTCCCTGTGAGGCTGGGCTTCATATAGCATAGTGACTGGGTTCCCAAATTGAGTATCCTGAGAAGAAACACCCAGGGAGCCAGAGTGCTACGTGTTTGCATGACATCTAGTAACATTGCTTTAGAAGTCACATGGCATCACTTCTGCTTTTCATGATCTCTAGCAGCAGTCAGGAGCCTCCTTGGATGCCAGACCAGGGTACCTAGGGGCCAGTGTCAGTAGGCAGAATGTCAAAACATTTGCAGCTGTTTTAAAAACTGCCACAATTTTGTATCAACGCAAAATCAAATTTAAAATAACAGACTATATCATATATAGTAAGAATAAGTATTATGTTTCGTTACAATGCCTGTCTGTGTATTCTGATTTATGATACATTATTTTCTTTAAACTACAGTAAAAAGAAGACATTGCTTAACTATCATTAATTTAGTTTATGAACAACAAATTTTATCTCAATTTAATATGTTACTACGTGGATGCTAGTAGTGAAGATGAAAAACCGAGGAACTTACTGTCATTCCTTTAAAGAACAAAATGTGGGCCTATTCTCCTCTCTGCTAGACAGCCCGCAAGGCCCTATTGGATGGTGGGCCTCACTGGGAGAGTTCCTACCCTGTGCAGTGGACCGTGGGCCTGACCAGCTGTCCTAACTTCTCCAAAATTTATCTTATTGTTTGCCAAGTTGTTTCCTAAAAGAATTGCTACCTTTTTTAACAAATGTGAAATGAAGAGGTCATTCTTTTTGCATACACTCCAAAAATATGTGAGCATTGGGCCGGGGATTTAGCTCAGTGGCGTAAGCACCTGCCTGGCAAGCGCAAGGTCGTGAGTTTGATCTCCAGTAAAAAAAAAAAAAAAAAAAAAAAAAAAAAAAAAAAAAAAAGCATCTGAAAGCTGAAGAATAATCTGTGATAGAGTGACAGCTATTGTGCCTGAGGAAGGTGGTGTTCAAGGTGGAAGTCTTTGGGAACCAAAAGGAAAGGCTGAGATTGAGGTCTGCTAGAGCACACCACTCATTGCCGAAGCAGCTGCCTTCCTCTCTTCCCTGTGACAGCATGTGGTCATTCATGTTCTTTCAAGGAAATGTGTAAAGATATTGAGCAGTGATGTTCACTGCATCTTACAAAACATTACATTTCAGAACTGTTTTTGTGGAATGGTGTTTTGAAATGGCTAAATATTTATTCAGATATTTTAGAAAATTCGCATAACTTCATGCTTATCAAAATGTTAAGTTCATTCTCTAAAACTAAAATACAGATAAATACAAATAAAAAACATTGTTATATTATCACTTGGAACCACTAATTTTGTTGTTGCTATGTATTTTTCCTATGTTTTTCTGTGGAAAAACAAATAATGAACTTCTGTAACACACTACTGAAATTTGCTTTTTAAATTACATGAGCACATTCCATATCAGTTCATATGTTTTTATTATAGACACTTCATAGCTTTATATCATATAGAAATAGTACTTAAGCACTTAATATTGCTGGTAACATTTAATGATCATAATGCGGTAGCAAACATCCACATAATTCTTTTTTTCCATACAGTGTTTATTTTTAATTTTTTTCCTGCTTTTAAATCTACCTACCTATCTATATGGTCTCAGCAGGGCATGGGGGGGGGCGCTCTTAATATTCTGAGGATGAAGTCTCACAAAGCCCTTCCCTGTAAGCAGACTTCCCCACGGGTCCCATAGACCAAGGATCTGTTCCTGCACTCTGTCTGAGACATGGCTGAGTGGGAGTGACTGGTGGCCTCTGCTGTCAGGGGAGGGCTGGGAAGGGAGGCAGGGGATAATTCTCCCTTTCATGGAGCTGCAGTCTCTCTTCTGTTACTGTGCAAGGCACTTCTGCTTCTATGCAGTGGAGGTCCAAAGCCATTTGAGCTCTCTTTTCTTTTGGGAAGCCTTAAAGGAGTTAGGGAAACAGTTCTTAACCCTGCCTCTTGCTTGCGGACCATTCTTCAGTTCCCTGAACCTGTGTGTGCCGTTGCTTTGCCTCGTATCCTCTCCTGATCTGCCCCCTTGCCTCTCTAAGCCCCAGCCACAGGCCTGAGTCCCTCTCCTGTGAGAGGTGAGATTAACCCACTTGCTTCCTGTGCTGCTTGTGATCAGAGTGGGACACACAGAGCGGCCTGTAAATTGTTGGTGTCAGAAATCAGTTTTATCGTTGTGTCCAATACTTGCGCCTGAGTGTCTGAGTGCTAATTCGGTATTGTTCCTTGCTGAAACTCATCCTCTCTCTTCCCTGTCCCTGTCTCCTCCTACCGTATGTGATACAGACTCTCCCATGCTAGCTGTGTTCCTGTGCATGCCTGGCAGCTTAGCCCCTCTGTGCCTTTGCACAAATAGATTTGCTTTCTAGAATGCTTTTTTAACCTAGCAGAGCCCTATTCTTCAAAATTTACCTTGGTAAGCATCACTCTTTTGAAAGTTGTTGTGATTTCCCTCTTCTCCCTCCCTTGGGCAGAGTTAATCAGTCACTTCTCAGTCACACTCTGTACCAATTCGTGCTATCAAACATTTACAAAGTGTTGTAATTGTTTGTTTATGTTTTTGTGTTTCTATACTTAGCTTCTGGAAGGGTAGGGTCCATATTTTTATTTGTATAATTTTGTACATTAGATTTAGTGCATTCATATATGTTCTGTAAATATTTATTGAATGAATCAATGACAGTTTCACATCAATCCCGATTGATACCTCCTTATCTACCTTAGAATGAGAAATCAGTATTTCTTAGAGATATTAAACTATTATAAACTATAAAATCTGTACATGTTATGTAAGATGGAACCTTGCTGCACATTATGTTTCTTACTTGGTAGACTAGGCTGAGGCCAGCCTGAATTAGTGGCCAACCTGATCCGTACAGTAGCAAGGGGCAGAGCTGGGACAAACTTGCAGATGTTTGTCGACCTGCGCTTACTCTCCTCTTCCATGTACTCTTGCTCCTCCAGAGGTCTCTCCTTTCTCTTTCTTCTTGCCTGAGTTTTACCTGCTGTTCTAGACCCTATCTGATTCTTGCCTTTCTGACCTTGGCAGTCAGAATCACCTCCATCCATCCTCGTCTGAGTTTCTGCTGCTGTTCAGCAGGTGAGGCAATACAGTCAGGGACTGAGCAGGACCTTGGGGGGCCATAAAGCCTGAGTCCAAGTGCCACACCACACTCACTAGCAATGTGATGATAAGTGGGCCAACCTTTCAGAGTCTGTATCCAAATCTATGCTGGGGCATAATAACACAATAGTTCTTGCATTATAGTATTAATGTGAAGATTAAGATGCTCTCTGGTGCTTTATAAAAACCCCATTGTTGTAGGCTGTTGGTGGCCTTGCTTGCTAAATCATTGGAGGCTGATTGCTGGTCTCCTCTAGCTCCAGTTCTTTTTGTGTCTGTCTGATTGTTGGTTTGCTGAATCGGGTTACCCAGTATTTTAAGAGGTATATCCTAACCCACAGGCCACCCTCAAACACTTGTGGGATATTTTTTCAAATAACATTGACTTACAATTTTTGTTCCTTGGCACATGTCAGTGCCCTGCTGCCTGGAGATTTGTTCATTTGTGTAGGGGGAGGTTCTTTGAAAAAGCTGCATCTGAGGTCTGCTAAGAGAACAGAATGTTTTCTCTCCTTACTTTACAGCTACAATCAGCTTCGAGGGTCAGTGTTTGTATAGCTCTAACTCCCTGCTAATTAAGGAAATGGATTAGGAAAGACAGTTTAATGAAAACACACACCATGGGTGGTTTGCACTTTCTCCTTTGATTGCCGCCTTGGTACAGCCTCACCTGCTGCTGGTTGTAAAAGGAGTGACTTGTAGTTCTGTTGACTGTCTTCCTGATTAATACCTGTAGGGACTGTCCCACTTTGATATAAAATTTGGATATTTTGTTGTTTGAATTTTATACATTTTGTAAATAAGAAACCAGGGAAATGCAGTGTATTTATTATATAGGGAGCAAAGGTTGTGGAAACATTAGATTTTTAAAAGAGACTTCAGTTACCTGGCTTTTAAAAAGGGAACAAAGGTTGTGGAACATTGTTTCTATGAGAAACTTTACATAGCTTTAAAAGATTTACTTATTTTTAAAAGCTTATGGAACAAAACCTGTCCTTTTCTCTGATTTACAAAGAAACTAAAATGTGGAAAATTTGATCTTTAAATGGCAAAATTTCTGGCTTATAGGATTTTTAAAGTTTAGATGTTTCAGTGTCGTATGATACTCTTGGTTAAAAGGAAATTCTCTTGAATATTATATAACTATTAAAAATTACAATTTAGATCTGTATTTCCAAGAAAAAGGTTGGTTTTGGGTAGAGGAAAAGCATCACACAAAGGCTGATTTCTATGCATTGGGAAAAAACAAAGGCTATGAACAGAGATTATAGTAGAATGATGAGATTTCAAGTAGTAAGCTTTTATTTTTTACCTATACTATTTCTTATTTGAATTTTTGTATGATTGCATATTACCTTATATTCTAAATAATTTTAAAAACATTTTGTTTTTGGAGGAAAAAATTATTCGAGTGTGGTAAACTCAGCCTTTCTCCATCCTCCCCTGGGAAATTGCCCCCAAGCAGCAAGGAGAAAAAGAAACAGAAATGCAAACTCCTCTTTGAAGAAATTTGGAGCTTATTTTCTGATTCAAGTCAGTAGAATGAGTTTTTTAAAAACTGAAGCAGGAATAAAAGAGGAAGTAAGCAAGCAGATACTGGGAATACTCAGGAAGAGAAATAAAACAAAGACATAAAACCTGGTGAACAACATTTTCCAAGGTGAGAGATACAACCTGGGATTCAAAACCTGAATCCTTTGTTCAGAATAATAGGCACGAGTAACATGCTTCTTGGGATCCAGTTTGATTCTGAAACGCAGAGCAGGCTGGATTGGATAAGAACATAAGCAGTGCTTGAGGGAAGTGATCTGACCATGTGGTAGCAAGGAGGGGAGGGACTCCCCTACAGCTGCCTTTTGGTTGGGAAGAGAAAATGGATCAAGAATGCCTCTCTCCACCCTATATGCCACATAGTCCTGCCTGAAAAAGCGGCTCTGGCTCTTCTCCAAGTGACTGCTTCAAATTGCTGGTTCAGGAGAAACTCCTCAAAAACAAGTAATTTAAAAATATGCCAGCTCACAATCTAGTCAAACATAAGAAAAAAAATGAAAAAAAGAATACGAAAAAAGAACAAGATGATGTCTGACAATCACTAGAAAATGTTGACACAGAGCAAGTGATAATCATTACAAAATAATTTACAAGTTAGAAAAATATGTTCTTATCTATTAAAAAACTAGAGCATAGATAGGAGATTTAGCTCAGTGGCATAAGCGCCTGCCTGGCAAGCATGAGATTGTGAGTTTGATCCCTAGTACCAAAAACAAACAAAAAACCTAAAGCATAAATCAGAAATTCAAAAGCTCAGGAACAGTATGGCAAACTAACAGGGAAAAGAACATGATTTCAGGAAAGAAAGTGAAGGAAAAACAGAAAATTGCTAAATAAATAAAGGAAAAAATTAACATCACATGTGGAAGATAGAAAATAAGTGCACTAAATGAGATAGACATATTTTAAAAGAATCAAGAGAGTGGTGAACATGATTGAAAAGCACACAGAAAAAAAATCTCTGAAGAAGGAAAACAATAGGCAAAACAATTGAAGTTGTAAACCAAGAAAAGTTGCTAGAAGCATGAGAAAGAAGGAATCCTCACTGTGAAAGGACACACCGTCCTAGGAAAAGCTTAGCATAGAAGGATCAGCTTTGCAGTAATTACTGTACTTCAAAGGTGAATCACTTGGGCAGCCAAGTGAAATAGGAAATCACTTAACAAAGGGGAAATTTCAACTGCTCCTTATTATTAATTAACATGGGAGGATACTGAAGTAACAGTGACAAAGTCCTATAACCGTAAGTAACTGTGACCCATGACCTTATGTTCAATGAAGTCGTTTTTAAAGTATAAAAAATAATAGGTGAGTTTTTAAAGGTAAGAAATTGAGAAGGAATATTCTCATGAAACTCTTCTTGGGGAACCTAATCAAAGACAAACTTGTGCCTCCCAAATGATAACTGGAGAAATTGTAATGGGAGAAGAGTGATAACCCTCTGCTCTGTTTAACTGTGAGTTCAAATGGATGTGGAGATTAGTACAGTAGACCAGCATGCAAAGCTCACATGAGCTGTTGCAGGTGTCCTTTCTAACAGCCGGGGTTCACAAGGTACCAGTTAAAGCTGACAGGTGAGCTTGCGGAGATGTAGGTATGTTTAAAAGTGAAAAGCTAAATGGTGAGAGGTAATGTAACTGGCTTAAAATTAGGACAGCAGAGGATGGTGCAGAAAATGTTTTAATTCCATCATTTTTAATAGAAGATTAAATTGATAATCTCTAAAGAAGTTATTAATAAAAAATCACTAGGCAAAAATAGATATTATGTAAATGTCAAAATATACAAAGGAAAACGAGCAGTTTCTGTGAAAGCTAACAAAAGTAGTTAATAGAAGTCAGGCAATATCTGTCATAGCCATAAATATTAATTTATTTAATATTTATAAGGACACAAGTGGCATCCATCAATTTGTTTATCAGGAAATAAGACCAGACTCCATTCTTCTGCTTCTCTGGCAGACAAGCCAGCTCAAAACCTAATGCTGCAGAAGACTTGTGGTCAGCAGGAGCCCATCTTACCTCTAGCTGTTCATCGTCATTTGTTTTCACCCAGCCAGCTGCAGCAAACATACCTGGTGTTTGGTTTAAACTAAAGAGCTGCGGTCTTTTGTAGAAATGAAAAATCTAAAACTATTGAATAAAGGAAATGAAGTAAAGGACTAAACTTATTTATTTTGAATATATTTGAATAGGATAGTGGTCTCAAGGTCTGTCTCTGGAGACCAGGAAACAGAATATTTTGGTTTTGGAGGGGGTCTATCTTTATTTGGTTCTGTAATATGTGCATCTAATGACATTCTTTGTTTTACATTTAGAACCAAGAACTTATTCAGTCCTGGTTTTCATGGAAATAGTATATATTAAAACACACACACACACACATACACACACACACACACACTGGACAAGATAGTATGCAGGGGGATTCTAGTTTAAATTTTATCTAGCAGTGACCAGTGCCACCTTTGAAAGTTACCAACATGATCGTCTGAATTTAAAGGCTCGCAACACCAAAAACAGACCCAATAGGGCACCTATTTAGAGCTGATGGAATTATACTGAAAAACACATTTTTACTGTAGGGATTGTCACTCCTACCAACTTGAAAGAAAACAGAAAGACTTACTGCTTTCCTTGGGGTCTACCTTTCTTATGGTTAAACCTAGTAGCCATACAAATTCCCTTGCTCATGTGGGTACCAGCTTTAATGGCCTCCAAGTGTTACACTCCTTTCTTCCTCTTGCTTTCTGTTGGTTTTTCATTTTCTGTCCAAGGACTCCAGCTCCCAGCATACATCTGGAGCAGCGAATCGGGATGCTTTCTTAGCAGTGCCTGTAAGTAAAACAAGAATAAACAAGAGGTACCCAGTACTGGAGATGCTGAAGGACAGAGTACTCAAATCAGGCAGGCAGAGCCACTTTACCAAGCCTGGTGGGCTGGAGCCTGGATGTATTGGCTTTCTTTCCACCTCACCATAAACTGTTCAGAGAAGGTTTGTGGCACTTGTGCTGTGAGCACAGGCTGGATCTAGACACACTACAGACTGGGCTCATTCTCACAGAAGGGGCCCCAGTACTACGGGCTATACATCCACACTTTTATAGAAAATTAGGGAGGATTGGGGAAAGCTAGTTGGAAAAGAAGCATTACTCATGTGAGTGGAGTTGTGGTGAGAGGGATCCAATAGGCAGATCTCTAGAGAAACCACAGTGAGAGTTTGAAGTATCTATCTAGGCTCCAAGAGTAAACAATTTCATACAACTCAAGAAGAACTCTGGCTCCTTCTTGCCCCTCCTGCTGAAACAGGAGCCACAGGTGGGGGGAAGAAGTAAGGAGCTGAACGTAGCCTCATCCCTTCATCCCAGGGGCTGCCACCCTGCAACTGCACTGCCAGTGGGGAAGCTGTTAAGATACTGGATTGGTCACTTTATTTTTTAAGTGAATCCATTTTTAAAGTATAACATATAACTATTGCTGCATAAATTGTAAGGGTAAAATCTAATGAATTTTCAAAAATGTATCCATCACCAGATGAAGAAATAGAATATTCCAGAACCTCATAAGGTGCCCTTACATTCTCTCTCAATCACCCAGTTTCCACAGAATATCCCTAGATTCATTTTGTCTAGTTAGAACCTTATTTAAATGAATTGATCACTTTTAATTACTGAATTGGGTTATATTTATGACAATATATATATGGGGTTGAACAGTTTTTCCCTTCAAATTCATTTCCATCAAAACCTCAGCGTGTGATCTTATTTGGAAAGTGGGCCTTGTAATTAGTGAAGGTGAGGCCATATTGGGTAGGTCCAAAACCTGATGATATATTAAAAGGCCCATTTAGTGACAGAGACAGACCTTGGAGCACTAGGGGAAAGTTGAAGGTATGTAGCAGACATCAGATACTGGGAAAGATACAGGAAACTGTTCTTTCTTGGACCCTCAAGAGTGACCATCCCTTCGTACATCTTGGTTTTGGATTTTAGGTCTCCTGAGCTATCAGAGAATAACTTTCTCTTGGTTTACTTTATGGCCCTGGGGATCAAAGTTACGGCCTCACAAGTGGTAGGCAAGCTCTCTGTCACTGAGTGACATAGCCAGCCCTTTTTATTTTATTTTGAGAGATGGTCTTACTAACTTACCCAGGCTGGCCTTAAACTTATAGTCCTCCTACCTCTTCCTCCATAGTAGCTGGGATTCAAGCATGTACCACTGTGCTTGGCTTTTCTTGTTTTTTAAGCTACACATTTTGAGGTGATTTGTTACAGGAAACTAATACAGTGCAACTCTGGAAGTTTGTATTAAGGAAAAGTAGGCATAAAAGTTGTGACTTGGCCATATTTCAAGAGTGGAAGAACCTCTGAACAGGTTTAAAGTGGGAAAATGACTTTAAATGTTTTTATTGTTCTTTGTTTTGTTACACTGAAAGAACTTTGCTTATTCAGTCTACCAGTTACAAGAGCAAACTGTTGTCAGGCCAGAATATTTGATCCAGAATGTTCTCTCTGCAGAGGAAAAACGGATGCAAAACCCTTCCCAGGTTTGTTTCATGTATGTTGTTTATGCAAGCCCATTTTCTAAGTGAATCTCATGTCCCTAAGTACATTTGTCTCAAGTAGGGCAACTCTCCCTTCAGTAGTAACTAGGGAGACCCTGCCCTTACACCCACCATAGCTCCAATGGTTCTAAGCGATTGTTTTGCCTTGGTGTATTTGAGTACATCACAGCTAAAAGGTTCTATAAGACCAAATATCCAGATTTCTTGTTCTGACCTGATGTCTTTTTTTTCAAACCACTTTTGATCAGGTAGATTAAGTTAGCCTTGGAGACTTGGCCTCTAGTGTCTTTCTCTGAAATCCTACTGGGCAGGAGTCTGGACTTTCCTTTAGCCACCTGTGCAGAGAAAACCATTGAGGAAACATTTACACATAGGAACTGAGAATAGCCACTACTGTGGTTGTCTGGCTGCATTTCATTTTCTGAAGTGAATTATAACTTCATGTTTTATTCTCATCTTTACCATGTATATATGGTCCTTTCCACTTTTAATACCTATTTCACTGGGGATATTTTCTTACATTACTAAGTCAGCATGATAAAATCCAAATTTCACTTTCTTGACCCGTAAAAAAATTAAAAGTATACATTCAGAATGTATTAATCCCTTAAATATTTTTGCTTTACTTGTATTTGGTCTTATAAATTTTCCATTGGTTATACCCTAACAATTTTATATGAAAATTATGCTTTTCAGTGAACTAGAGGGCTTCCTGTATTGTGTATTGTGCTTTTTCAGAGTGAGTTATTTATCTTTCTTTCTTTTTAGTCAGCTATGTGTGCTGGAAACCAGGGCTATTCACTTATTACATGCTGTAATTTAAGTGGAAAGCAGTTTTTCAAGGGAAGGTCATGCACTTTCTATATCTAAATAAGACATGGCTGAGTAAAGTAGTTGATACGGGGAGGTAACATACCCAGAACAGCAACACGATAAAAATCTAATCAAACAGAACTTTGAATATTTGGTTAATTCAAGGATACATTCAACTGTAACATAATCAAAGATTGCATCATTCCTTGGAGACTTGAGAATGAGATCGGATATCCATTCAGCTGCAAAGTGATCATAATAAAATTAGGAGAAGAACAGAATAGTTTATAATATAAGCCTATTAGGAAATTTGCCAGTCTTTATTTTTCTCTAGCAACTGGGATTGCTTATCTTTTCTTCCTTAGAAATTTCCTTTAGAAACATTATTATCAAAGCATGAGGAAATCTTGGGGAGCTCGTTATTTAGTAATTGGTTGAGTCAGTAATTAGTTACTGAGCACTGCACTTTAAATTCTAGTTCTATGAAAGTGAGCAGAACTCAGAGGTTTAGTCTGATAGGAAAAACAGGTGCTCCAAATTCCAGTGTGACACAGAACAGCTCAGGTGCCTTGGGAGACCCTCAACCCAGCGGAGGTTGGGGCCGGAGGCTGGTCAGCAGAGCAACACCCCTCCTTTTGAGTCTGGAAGGTTGAAAAGGATGCAGGGAAAAAGAGACAGTAGGAGTTTGCCAGGCTCAGTGAGCCACATGCACGTGGCAGCACAGTAAGAGATATAAGCCTTTCAAGGAGTTGTAAATGGTTTGAGGAAATTGAAACTCAGGTATCAAGGACCCCAGTTTGTCTGAGCTTTAGCCAGGGCAATGGGGAGTTCTTGAAGAATTTTACATGCGCTATGCTTATGAATCATCTATTTCATTCCTTTTAAAGCATTCTGGTGTTTTTGTGCTTTGGATCAATGACATGTGTTACCCTTCCTCCCCCAGTGTCCACCTTCCCTTTCGAGGTCAGTAGTAAGGATGAAGACAGGATTCTCTTCAGGCTAAGAGGATGCTTATGTGAAATAAGCAGAGTGAGATTTCACTATTTTGTGTTCTCTCCTTATGGTCATTATTTTCATACATCCTATAGAAGTATGTCATTCCTTCTATTTTTGGGCACTTGTAAGATTTGGGAGGATATGAATTCCTCTTTAGGAGTTGGGTAGATGTATTCTAATTATTAGTTATTACTGAAGTAGAGAGGAAGTGATATCAGCAGTTGTGCAGAGCTTTTATTCTCACTGAATACACTATTCATGTAGACAAATAGTTCATTGCTCAATTCAGACTGGAATATTCTAATTTAAGGCTTAACTCGGTTGTGTCATAATCTCTATAGAAACAAAGCTTTCTACTATGTAGTAGCTGCATAAGTAACTCGTTTCTCTTTGTAGATACACAAATTGTAGATGCAGATCCTTCTTTTTCTGTTTTCTCTTAAGAACTCTCTTAGAGACTTTAGCCAGCAATGTTGTTACATGTTTTACAAAATTTGAAGTATCTGTTCAACTTTTCTTACATACATTCTTACAAAAGTGGTAAAACTTAACAAAATTGTTCTTGGGCTCACTTTCTTTTCCCAGAATAAGATGAAAAGGATTAATTTACCCTCTTCACTCCTTAGGGTCTTGGTATTATCTTGTCTGTACAAGGCTCTCTAGTGATGCGACCTGCTTATTCTTTTTATTATTCTTTTTCAGACATTCTTTATATGTTGTGCATCTGAGTCCTCCATCATTTTATGTATTTTTCAGATATTGTCTTCCAATTTGGGGGCTTACATTATTCCTTTACTCAGGTCTTCATATGAATAGAAATTTTTAATTTAAAAATCTAACCTTAGCTTCTTTTTTTGTTAGTGCTTTTGTATGTGCTATTAAGACATTTTTTTGTTTCAGTGAAACTAAAAATAGACAAATGTGATTGCATCAAACCAACATGGTTCTGCACAGCACAGGAAATAAATACTGTAATGGAATGACAAGATCACAGGTCAACAGATACATGAGAACAAACAACCAAAGAACCTCAGTGTCTTAAACTACCAGGGAATTGCAAATGAAAGCCACAGTGAGCTGTCCCTGTGTGCCTGTTTGGTAGGCTGTGACACAGAGATGAAAGACTGCAGGTGCTAGTGAGGATGTGGATGAAAGCACCTGCTGCTGGTGATGCTGTACCTTAGTGTAACCATGTGGAAAACAGTATGTAGGCTCCTCCAAACGCTGAAAATAGAATTGCTGTCTGACTCAGCCATCCTACTGCTGGCTAGACAGCCAAAAGAGTTAAGTTAGTATGTGAAAGGGATGGCTGCACTCCATGTTTATTGTAGCTTTACTCACAAAACCTAAGGAAAACAACTGAGAAACCCATCAGCAGATGAGTGGATTAAGTAGATTTCCACAAACACATAATGGAATGTCAGTCAGCATTTACAAAGCATGAAATTCTGCTGGGTGTAATCACACATACTTGGGAGTCTGAGAAAGGATGATCACAAGTTTAAGCCCTATCAGGGGCTTGGCCCGGTTCCCAGTCACTTAGGATGAGTATATGGTAAATACTTCAGTAAAGGAGACAATGTGATATTATTGTGAGGGTCCAGGAATGTCAGGACTCTCTTGGAACTAAGATAAAGACTTTGCTGGACAGCCAGTATTTATTCAGTTTCAGACAAATTTGGTGGGGCAGGGAAGGGATGGTAAAGGAAAATGAAAGGAAAAGTTGAGGTAAAGGCAGGAAACTGAGTAGGACCTTGAGAAGTTAGAACAAAGGCTTTTCTAGCAGTAAATTTTGTCAATTAAGAGAACTGATCTCTAAGTTTGGCAATTTATAGCTCTGGAATAGGGAGTGTCAGCCTGTGTCCTTGGCTGCCTCAACTGTGATGATATTTTGTCTTTAGAGCTCTGTGGTCAGCAGCTTAACCCCTACTTAGCCCAGTCCCCAGCAAAGCCCAGGACAGTTGAGAGACCCTGTCTCAAAATGAAAAGGATACAGCTCAGTGCTAGAGTGCTTGTCTAGCATTCACAAGGTTTTGGGGTCAATATTCAGTATACCCTGCCACCCTCCAAGTGGAAACTCGTTCACTTGTGATATTGATAAAGAACAGAGAAGAGACAAATGCCATATGGTCTCACTTATATGTGGAGTCTAAAAAAATTCAACTCATAGAAGAAGAAGATGGAATAGAGGTTACCAGAGACTTAGTGTGGGGTAGATGGGGAAAGGGGAATTTTTGGTCAAAGCTTAATTTAGGAGGATGAGTTCTGGTGATCTATTGCTCAGCATGACTACAGTTACATTTCAAAAGAAATGTGTGCTTTTGAATGTTTTACCACGACAAAATAATTATTTGAGGTGATACGCTAAAAACAAAACCTTTGATTCAGGCATGCCTGCAATTCCAGGATTCAGGAGGATGAGGCAGGAGGATTGCCTGGATCGAGGCCATCCTGGGCTACATAGTGAGTTCAGGACCAACCTGAACTATGTAGGGAGACCCGGTCTCAAAAAACAAAAACGAAAAAACTTAATGTTCCTCTTTTTTTGTTGTTTCATTTGTTTCTCTGATCATCCACTCCCTTCCCCTCCCTGCTTCCCATTCTAATGTGTTTAATTTGTTATTTTGTTTTGATGTGTACTTATAAATGTATATTGTTATATGTGTTTGTATTTTTAGTTTATGTAAATTGTACTGTTTCGTAAATTTCATTTTTTTTCACTTACGTTTTTAAGAGTCATCATCTTACTGTACTCCAGTTACTTCAGATATGGTATGTTCAACTGCTCACTGCCCCTGTAGCCCTGGACAGATACTTTTGCACATGTCCCTTTCAGAGCTCGTGAACAGGCCTGGGATTACTACTGGGCTGTAGAGTTATGCAAGTACAGGGACTTTTTTCACTTAAACCCCATAAATGGTCCCAGATCATCAGTTTCTGTAAGTGAAAATTTCAACCAGGAACCATTTCTATTTTTAATGGAAAAAATTATAATTCAGCTCAAAACCCTGAATATATTTCCTAAAGCATAACTGAAACTTATAAAACAATACGTATATAACAGTCTAGTATGTTAGGTTGTAAAAAAGCTTAAAAAAAGCTGGCCAAGGTAGTAATCCCCATTCTCAGGGAGACTGAGGTAGTAGCGAGTAGCATAAGTTCAGGCTCAGCCTGGGAAACTGGTGAAACTCTTTGTCTCAAAAGAAAAAAAAAAAAAAAAAAACCAGAAGAAAAAGAAAAGGACTGGGGGGTATAGCTTAGTGGACAGGCCCTGAGTTGATCCCCAGGACTGTTTTTCAAACAAGTGCATAAAACATAATTTTCCTGTCACCAAACCAGTGCCATTAGCTAGGAGTCATGTTGGGCTGGCCTCTTCCTCCCCACTGAAAGAAGGCAGGGTGACCCCACAGAACATGGTACCCTCTTTGCTGCAGCACTGGACATGGCACTGACCAAAATGCCCCCATACTTAGGGCCACCGTGGCCTTCTAACAGATATATTTGGCTTGTAATTCAACACTTCTTGCCCATTGATTTTTTTTTTTTGTCTTTTTCATTTTTATCGGTACCGGGGATCGAACTCACGACCACCTGCTTGCAAGGCAGGTGCTTATGCCGCTGAGCTAAATCCCCAGCCCCTTGACCATTGATTTTTAAAACCTGCTCAGTTTTTTGAGGATGTAAGTATACATTTTTCTAGTACAAACATTAGACAACTTCTGGTTAAGATTTTACCCAGCTTCTGCGGGGTTGGAAGGGAAAGGAGTGACGCGCGCCAGGCTTGAGGATACCTGCGCTGATAGTTAGGTTGTTACCCAGAACTTAAGGAGGGCTTCCCTATGTTGTCAAGCTTATGAGTTCAACTGATCCTCCTGCCTCAGCCTCTCAAGTAGCTGGAATTACAGGTTTCATTTTTTACCCTTCGTTACCCTGGGATAACAAGAAGAGTTCCGGGAGAACATGGCGGACAAGTAACAGCAGCCACAGAGGCTCTCTGAGATTACCAGTTTAGAATCCAGGAGCAGTGCCGTGTGAGGAGTCCTATGCAAGAGGAGATGTACCCTGCCGACCCAGGAACGAACTAAGCTGGGAGAAACCAACTGGAAATGCAATCCTGATGCTATAACAGGAACAGATAAAATCTCAGTGCGGAAGCTGGATCCCGTGCTATTGGAAGCCACAATTTGAATTTCCTGCTGCCGATACTGCATCCCAATCCGCATGGCAGGGAGAGAGACGTGCGAAAGCTCTGAGAGCTGGAATCGGGCGAACCAAACAGTGTTGAGAGCAGGACTGGAAAGGAGCTCTGCATTGACCTGCAGTGAGTGAGAGAAATGGGGACCCTTTCATAGACTAGGAGGCTCCAACAGAGGACATTCTGGGAACGAGCAGACTAGCTGGAACAGGGCCCTGCAGTGACTTTAGTCGCATATTCCCCTCTCAAGCGTGAGTGGTGGGGAGCGCTTGGCCTGGTGACGCTGTGGACTAAGATTCAGTAGGCTAGCCCAAATCAGGTCCCTGTGCCTGGCGGTGCACCCTAGCAGTGAAGCATTCAGTAGGTTGACCTGGAGGGGCGGGCCCAGCAGAGGCTGCCCAGGTCTGTGTCTCCCTAGTACACTGCAGTGGGCGGGAACACCTAGCCGGCAGATTCAAACAAACTGTAACAGACAAAGAGAAAAAAAAAAAAAACTGGGCCTCCTACATATGCTTGTATGAAAGGAACAAAAAGTATGGGAAAAGGGAGCAACAAGAAAGGGTCTTCAGTCCCCAATCCTGAGAACACTGATCCAGGAAACGTAAATGCAAAAGAGAATGAAGACAGAAAACATGCAATATCAGACACGGCATCTATAGACATAAAGTGGTATCTCTGGAGCCTCATAGATGAGTTCAAAAATGAAGTATTTAATGAAATAAAGCAAGAAATAAGTAGAATAGTTAGAGAAATGCTAAGCACCGCCCAAGAAAAAACAGATGGTGGAATGGAAGAACAGAAAAAAAGGGGAGAATTGTTTGATGGAGAAAATAGAGAAAACATAGAATACGTGAAGCAGGTTCAAAGAGATTACCAGGAAACTAAAAACTCTATTGAAAGCTGGCATAACAGCCTGAAAGAAACTAAGAATACATTATCAGAACTGGAGGACAGATTTGTAAGGTGGGAGCATGAAATGAAAAACTTCTTAAAAATAACAAGAAAACAAACAGCAGTAATACAAAGACTAGAAGATGATAAGAGGATCTATAACTTAAGAATTAAGAACATAAAAGAAGAAGTAGGGACTCAAACAAATGAACTACAAAAGCTATTCACAGAAATAATCCAGGAGAACTTCCCTAATTTAGCAAAAGGTAAAGATACTCAGATGTATGAGGCATACAGGACCCAAGCCACCTACAACCCAAACAGAGCTACACCCAGGCATATAATAATCAAAATTCCAGAAATCCAATATAAGAACAGAATATTAAAAGCCGTCAAAGACAAACAGATCACTTAGAAGGGAACACCCATCAGAATTACAGCAGACTTCTCGGCATAAACCATCAAATCACAAAGAGCGTGGGGGGAAATAATTCAAGCTTTGAAAGATAATAACCTCCAGCCAAGATTGATATATCCTGTACAACTGTCCCTAGAAATTGATGGAAAAACAAGGTGCTTCCAGGATAAAGAGAAACTAGGGGAATTTGCAACCACCAATTCAACTCTACAGAGATTACTGCAGGATATTCTAAAAATGAAAGATACCAAGATTCCAGAAACAGTGGCAGAGTGGCCACAATGAATGGAGCAGAAAGCGAAATGAAGAGGACAAGCTGACAACTAATGACAGAAAAAGAGCTCAACAGAAATGAGGCAGAGAAGGTTGAATGTAGGAACAGCCATTTTGGAGAAAACAAGACATCATAATAGGTAGTGCTGATTTAATATCCTCTTGTTTTGAAGTCCCATCAAGCTTTTGTTCTTCTGTCTCCATCGGTTTTAATGTGTTGTATGTTATTGGATTTTAATATATGTGATAATGTAAACAAAAACTTTTATAGACAAGGAGATTATACAGAAACCATTGTTCATTTTCTGTTAGTTGATTCTAAATATCCTGTAATACTGTCATTCTCTTGAACGGTTTTACATTGTCTTGATATGTTTGATGCTACAGTATACGAAGTTATACCCAAAGATTTTAAGGGAAGAGACACTATGGTAACTACTATTACGTCGAGATTATCTTGTGGTGAAACACTATTTTGCTTAAGTGGCTACGTTTTGACCTGCACTGTTTTGTTGTTATGCCCTCTTGTTTATCTCAATCTGCTTTTTATTATCTACTTTTTCATTTTTATCCTTTTAATTAAGGGAAAAATAAATAAAAAATAGCAGGATATATTATAGTAACCCACTTTGATTTCCTATTAACTTGATTTGAAACTCTGTATTGCTCTCACCATCTTGTTTTGACTGATTTTCCTCTATTCTGTTATGCTTGATAGTACCAAGTTTGAAAGTATAGGCAACAACTATGAAGACAGTAAGATTCATTGTGACGCCCATTCTGGTCGACTATTATCTTCTTTTGAAGTCCTCTAATGTCTCCAATGTTTTGGTTTTATTGGTCTTATTCTTTACTGTTTTGTTCAATTTTATTATAACTGATGATATAGGCAATTCTTTTTAAGATAACAAGAGGCATTATTGTAACCATTGTTGATCACCTTGTATTTTGTTTTTACATTATGTATTATGTCCATCCTTTTGATTTGACTGACTCTGTCCTGGTATGTCACATTTGGTTTTACTTTTTTCAAAAAAAAAGTAATAAGAACTGTGGGAGTAATAACCCTCCCCCCCAAAAAAAAAAGATTTTACCCAAAAACCCGAGGAATAAACAACCATGGAAAAGCGCATTTCCTTCAGGAAAGCTCTGACCCAGGCTGTGGTGGCTTTTGGTAGTGAGGGGCAGGCTGTGCTGGCCCTTGGTTGTGCCCCTTCTGGCATTGGCTGGCTTCACCTGCTCAGGATCCTCATTCTCTGTCTTCCTATGAGGTTGGGCCAAAGAAGAAATGTACCTAACATCACAGTGTATGGGGGGAGGGGCCAGAGTTGAAACCTTTATCTTCCCAACCTCTGAAATGCTGGAACTGTGTAACAGTTGTAGATAATTCTGATAGGTAGATTGTCATTCTTAGGGTGCTGTCCTTTGGAGCTCGTTAAGGTTCATTAGTTTACACATGAAAACTTGAGCTAGCCTGTGGTGTAAGGATGATAGGAGTGGTCAGGTAGGATGCAAGTACTGTAGAACCGTCTGTACAAGTTCCTTGTTGTCTGAATGGTTAATAAATGTGAATATATGTGAAATAAGCTTATCTTGGAGAGTCATGATGCTAACTTATTAGTTGACAAGTTGGAGCATCCCGTTTAGATGTCCAGATCATCCGTGCTTGGTGGCCTCCATTTCCCTAGAGGAGAGAGCTGAATAAATAGCAGGGGATTGTCAGTCTTTTTCACCCTGTCTGGTGCAGCCTGGAGACCCTTCTCCTTGGTCTATAGACCCAGGAACAAGTGATCACTTCCCTTGGTGGAGTGTAAATTCTAATCTGGCCCCCATGATGTTGTATTACGGAGTTCTACAATTGAATTCGAGAACTCTCAGGTCTCAGACATGTTTAAAGAGGATCTCATGGATGAGATTTTCCTACAGGTGGCAATTCTTGTTTTTATGGGGTTTTGTTAATAAGTCTCAAAGGTAATTATATTTTAGTTTTTCAGGAAGAGTGTATTGTATCAAATATCTTATGATGTTTAAGAATTACCCTTTGTACAATATTTTAGGTTAAAGTACTTTATATAGTATTTCAAAGTTAAAGGATCTTAGTAAAGATTAATACGTTAGTGCTCTTAAAGAAACAGCTCTCTGGGAACTAGTCTTCAAAATGTCTTATAATATGTATTCATATAAAATTATAGTCTCATAGCCAGAATTTCTTAGAAAATCTTTGCTGTAGAATTTATTAGGCATTTTCTCAGTGTCAGGCACTGTGTTGAACAATTGAAATAGCTCATTTAATCCAAACACTTTTTTGCCCAACACCATGGGTTTGGGAAAAAAATTACCTGAAGAGTTTTTGCCCTAGCATGCAGTTTGGTTTTGGCATTCAATCAGGGTAGTGTAGAAGGCTCCCAGACTGAAAGGGAGATGAGATACAAGTGAGTGGAGAAAAAAAGCAATGAGAGCCATGGATGTGGATGTGGCACAAGTGAAGAGGACCTGGGAATTGGTCTGGAGCTTTGCCTTAGGACAGATCTTGGTGCCATCTTGTGGGTGGGCCTGGAAAGGACCAAGTAGGAGCAAATAGACTGTTCTGTGGATGCCTTGCAGAGCCAACTCCAAATTCCCACCCAAGTCTGATAGCAGTCTGCAGTCAGATAGCAGAACTCTAGTCTCAGCATCAGTGGATCTGATTGTGTCTTCCTTATTAAAGTCTGGATTACTCTGCCTCCAAAATACATCCCAGACCTGTTCGCTTATGTCTGTGCAACTGCCAGACTTGCCGCTGCCCTCTAACTCAGCTAACTGTAGAAGCTTCCTTTCTGGTCTCTTTCTCTGTTCTCAAAGTCCATCCTCCACAGACAGTAGTTTGTATTTTTAAAAATAAAAAGCAGCTACTGCGAGGGCTGAGACAAGAGCATTGCAGATTGGAGGCCAGCTTGGGCATTTTAGTGAGACAGTCTCTATTAAAGATTTTAGAAAGGGCTCAGGATGTAGCTTAGAGACAGCATGCTTCCCTAGCCTGCGATTAGATAGATTCAGTTCCCACTACCACACAAGAAATCAGGTTGTGCCGTTTCCTTGTTAACATCCTGTGGCTTTGTGTGGCATTCACGTACGTTCCCCGCCTCACTGAGCCCTCATGTTGTGACCCTATTCTCAGTTTCCTCAAGTGTCCCTGTTCCCATGGTGAGCTGTTCTTTGCCTGGTGCGCCTCCCTCCATTCCTTGTGCTCCTCCTCACTCACCTGTCACCTTCTGTGTTGCTGCCACAGGGATGCCTTCCTCAGCCCCCTCAGAGCAGCAGCCCGTCACATTTCTACCTGTTTTCTGTTGAATCTCCAGTGCCTCTGAAACTATTTGGTGCAGTGTGGCTGCTCAATACAGATTTGTCAAATGGATGAATGTGATTGCTGATTTCTTATCCTATTTCATTTTGATAAAGATCAGAGGCAGGTGATGTTAACATAGGATGTGAAAAGACCACAAGAATTGAACCAGAACAGAGTCCCACTTGCTGTTAGCTCTCTTTGACCTTTCTGTTCTGAGGTTCAGTTTCTTCAGCAAAAGTTAGTGAGCTTATTAAGCTCCAGAGGAAGTACTAAACTGAATTTAGAAGCAAAAACAAAGTACTTAGCACATAGTAAGCACATTTGTCTACTAAAATTGGATGTACCTTGTTGATAGTTAGTTTTTTTCTTCCTACTACCCAAGGACAGGATTGGAAAACTGTCTTCTCCATTCCCAGAACCTAACAGCACATTTGGTTTATATCAGTAATGGGTGGTCCACAGGTTTAGATTCCTCCACCTGTAACTACTGGTGGCTATTGACTCTTCTCCAGGCTTGACCTTTCTGATTGTTATTCCTTTTTGCAGAGAGAGGGGTAGAGATGAAGACACAAACACAGACAAGATGGCTAAAGCAAGACAATAATGGCTCAGGCCAAAATTGGATTTATGTGTAAAATTAATGTAAATTGATCCCAGCAAAATTTTCTAATAAAGAGGATGTAGGAAAAAGATCACGATTTATTTGTGTAGTTTTTACTCAGCCTTTTCTTAAGCTTTGTTTCCTTAATGAAATAAAGTATATATGAAATCAATCTGAAAACTAGAAGTGTTGTATTATAGTACACTCATATATAAAGTTAGCTGGTACAATTTCTAGATAATATGATTGGTTCAAAAAGATTAGCTGTCAAGTGAATAGTTTTCCAAGTCTACCATGTACCAAGGACTATCTTGGGCATTGGGAAGATAGCAGTAAATAAAGCAAGTAAATCCCTGTTGTCATAGAACTTTACATTCTAGTGGAAGAAACAGACAGTAAAGAAGAGAAGTAATAAAATGTGTACCGTAGTAGGGGCTGGGGATTTAGCTCAGCGGCATACGTGCGTGCCTTGCAAGCAGGCAGCTGTGAGTTCGATCCCTGGTACCGATTTTAAAAAAAAAATGTGTACCATAGTAAATGGTGGCAAGCACTTAGAGAGTGAAGAAAGAGCAAAGTGGGCAAAGCATAGGGTGGCTGAGGGCACAGGAGTTTTAAATCAGGGAGTTACAGAGTTAAGTCTTTCGTCTGCCACTGCTTATCTCAAGAGTTACTCTGCCTTCTAGAATCACATCTAAACAGCATTACCACACAGAAAATTATTTGAAACATTACAATGCAAACAGGCATCCATAATAGCTTACTCTAATTTTATAATCTTTTAAAAACAGTAAATCTTAAATTCACAAATATTTTAAAATCCAAAAGAATAAACTCAATAACTTGTATAATCACTAAGACCAGCCCTTGAACATACTATTTTTCTGTGTTATCTAGCACAATTTATAATAGCCAAATCTTGGAAACAACCCAAATGCCCATTAACTGAGGAATGGATTAAAAAGAGGTGGTAATTTTTTTACAATGGAGTATTACTCAGCCATAAAGAAAACTCAAGGCTTTTATAGGTAAGTGGAGGCAACTTGAAGCTATACTCATATAAATCAGACTTGCATGTGTAAATACCTTATTGTTTCCCTAGTGTATGAAAGAGTAAATAAGATCCAAAATCCACAGTAAATGCTGCGGAAGGTTAAAAAATTGCTCAAAGGGAAAGAACAGCTGTGGGGAGGGTGGACAAGAGAAGGAAGGGAAAAGGAAAAAAATTTTGCATACATATACACAAGATAGCTAAGATAATTGTACTATTAATTCTATTCATGGAAGAGAACAGTTAGTGTTTGTACTGTTTTTTGCATGTCTATAACTGATAATCTAAGCCTTTGTACTGCTTGGAAAGAAGGGAAGCAAGAGTTCTAGCAGTTCTGATCCCCTCTCTTGCAACTGCAAAGTTGTTTACTGTGGGGGCTTCTGCTGCCCAGGCTCACTGGGCAGTGTCACTAGACTTCCTGGGGTGGCAGTGGGAGTGGCAAGTGATGGTCAGGCCATGCCGAGACCACTCCAAAGAGGTCCTGGGAGCCGGATGTTCCCCATAGACAGGATATGAACTAGATGAAATCTAGTTAAGTAAATAAAGTGAGCATTTGGAGATTAAATGGACTTGCTGAAATAGAAACATTTTTAAATGATGTTGCTAAAATTGTACTATACCAAAACTCATTGTATTTGCTGTTTTATAAATGAATGTATAGCTTTTATTTCTTAAATGGTGAGTTATTTTTCTAAGTTGAGGTCATGAAGTATCCTTTGTAAAAGTTACCTCACCAGCTTTGGAGGTAGACATGTACTCAGGGTTGTTTCCTCGAGGGATGACCCTTTTGTTCTGAGGTATCCACAGTTTTATTCCTCAGTTTGTGACCGACAGTACACATTTTATATATTTTTCTCACTCTAGTCACTAACACTTAATTAATTAATGCCTTTTTTTCTACCAATAGCTTCATTAAGTTTTTACTTTCTCAAATTTACTGATTTAAAAGCTTAATATATTTATTTATTTATTTATTTATTTCATGATAAAAAAGATTTTAGACAGTGAATTTTGCCTCTGAATGTAATTTAGTAGTGTCCTGTAAATTTTATTATATGATATTCTCATATATTATTTCTAAGACATGTGTTGATAAAATTTATATTTCTCTCTGATTCAGCAGTTGTGAAAATTAATATTTTTGTATTTTCTAGGGTTGAGAGATTTGTTATTTTTACTTAAACTCATATTCTTAATTTCTGTTTGCATACAGTTGATGAGTAAAAATACAGTTTTTACTTTTAAGAATACATTGTAAGGTATGTTTTTTGCAATATTTGTAAGTATTTTTTCAGAGTTGGAGACTGAACTGAGAGCCTTTGTACCAAGCTAAACTATATCCTCTTTGTTTTTTATTTTTTGAAAAAAAACTTTTTTATTTTTAATTTTTGAGGCAAGGTTTTACTAAGTTGCAAAGTTCCTCAGGGAAGATGCAAACTTATGATCCTCCTGCCACAGCCTCCAAAAGTGTCATGATTCCAGGTGTGTACTAGAATGGCTCATAAATATTGTCACCCTCTTTTTATTCAGGCTCTTTTTTTAAAAAAAAAATTTTACTCAGTCCTTCAAAGCAGATTTCCCAAAAGTCTTCTGTCAGAGGCAGGAGACCTCAGTTCACATAGAGGTCCCGAGTGCGCCCTGACCACTGCTTTGGCTGGGGGGTAGCAGGAGCTCTGCTGTGGATGCCCTCTCTGCTTTCTCTTATGAGACTGTGCCTCGCACCGTAGAAGAGCAGAGGACAGATTTTTCCTTCTCTTTCTTCTTCCTGAGCATTCCACTGTATTCGCCACGCCTTGGGCCTTGCTCCTTCCTTGTTTTTTCATTCACATGTTGCTTTAAACTTTGCTCATTAAAAAAGCAAGCAAGCAAGAAGCAAACAAACCTGCCTCACTGTTGTTCTGTCTCAGTGCACTTCCTCACTGCACTGCAATCATGTAGACCGGAGCTGTGCTTGTGTCTATAATGTCCTCCCTCCCTTGCTCGTGTGCCCACTGAGTAATCTGTTTCTGACTTTTAAAAAATGTGGTAAAGAACACATAACAAAGCTTACCACCTTGGCCATTTTTAACCATTCTAAGTGTACTGTGTAGTGTTAAGTAGTACTAAAGAAATTCACAACTGTGTGCTGCTGTCACCTCCATCTCATCTGCAAAACTCCTTTCATCCTGTAAAACCAAACCCTGCGAATCAGTGAAATCCTGCATTCCCTGTACCTTGCCCTAGGCAACCAGCCTTTTATTTTCTTTCTTGATGATTTTGACAACTCTTAAGCATTATGCCTCATACATGTGTGATCATGTAGAATTTATCTTTTTGTGATTGGCTTTTTTCACTTAGCCAGTCTTTAAGGTTCATCTATATTACAGCATTGATCAGAATTTCCTTCCTTTTTGTGGCCAGATAATATTCCATTGGATGTACTTTTTTGTATGCGTTGTGGGCGAGGTGGGGTTGAACCAAGGGCCTCCACACTGAGTTATATCCCCAACCCCTTTGTAAATTTTTGAGACAGGGTCTCATTAAGTCACTAAGTTGCCCAGACTGGGCTCAAACCTGTGATCTTCCTGCCTCATCCACCCAGAATTCTGGCATTACAGGCATGTGCTATCATGGCCAACTCATTTTGTACCTTTTGATGTACCATATTCATTCATCTGTTGATAGACACAGTTACTTCTTTATTTCAGCTGTTGTGAATAATTCTCCTATGAACTTGGGTGTACAAATATCTGTTTGAATTACTTCTTTCATTTCTTATTTAGCAGTACTGGGGATTGGACCCAGGATCTTTATACTGAGATAAATTTCCAGATCTTTTGATATTTTGTTTTGAAACAGAGTCTTGCTGAGTTGCCCAGGCTGGCCTTGAGCTTGTGATTCTCCTGCATCAGCCTCCTGAGAAGCTGGTGCTTTCATTTCTTCCGGGCATTTACCCAGAGGGGAATTGCTGGATCATCTGGTGGCTTAGGCAGTGCTCTGCAGACTCAACCACTGTTTTGCACGGAAGCTGTATCATTTTATATTTCTACCAACAGGATTCACAGCTTCCATTTTCTTTACGTTCTTGCCAACACTGATTGTTTGCTGTTTTTTGCTTGCTTTGTTGACAGTGGCTGTCTTAATAGGGGTGAGGTGGTGTCTCACTATAGTTTTGATTCACATTTCCCTCATGATTAGTGATATTGGACATCTTTGCTTATTGGCCATTTGTACATCTTGTAACAAATGACTACTTGAATTTTTGCCTATTTTGGGATAGATTGTTTATGCTAGATATGAATCTCTTATCAGATATGAGATTTAGAAAGTTTCTCTCATTCTGTGGATTGCCTTTTAAACTCCATTGATACTATCTTTTGATGCACAAAGTTTTAAAATTTTGATGAAGTGTGTCAGTATTTTCTTTCACTGCCAGTGCCATTGGTATCAAGTCTTAGAAATTATTGTCAGATTCCTTACTGTGAAGCTTTTGCCCTGTTTTCTCCTAAGAGGTTTATATTTTGGTCTTAGATGTAGATCTTCGATCCATTTTGAAGTTTTTTGTTTGTTTGTTTTATTTTTTGTATATTTGAGACAGAATCTCACTAAGCAGTTTAGGCTGGCCTTGAACTCACTTTGTGGCCCAGGCTGGTCTCGAACTTGAAGTAATCCTCATGCTTCAGCCTTCTGAGTGCTGGGATTAAATACAGGTGTGCGCCACCACACCTGGACGAGTTCATTTTTAAATATAGCTTTAGGTAAGCATCCAATTTCACTCTAAATGTGGATATAGTTTTCCCAGCACCATTTTCTGCAGGCTGTCTTCTCCTCTCACTGACTAGCCAGGCACCCTTGTTAAAAGTCAGTTGACCCTATATGCAAGAAGTTACTTCTGGCCTCTTGTTAAACTGTTAGTCATACAGTATGTTTGTCTTTATACCACTGACACGGTGCTTTGATTATTTAGCTTTGTAGCAAGTTTTAAAATCAGAAAGTAGGTCTTACGGGTTTATTTTTCAAGGTTGTTTCAGTTACTCAGGTTTTCTTGAGATTCCATATGAATTTTAGGCGCATTTTTATATTTCTGTAAAAAAAATCACTGAAAATAGAGACTCCCTTTAACACATAGATTGCTTTGGGGGGTACTATTGATACCTTAGCAGTAATAAATCATCCAGTCCATAACTGTGGAATATGTTTCATTTATTTATGTCAAGTATTCTTTTTGATACTACAAGTGGATTCTTTTGGCAATTTCCTTTTTGCATTGTTCATTGTTGGTGTGTAGTAATGGATTTAATTTTCATGTGTTGCCTTTGTATCATGCTCCTGTGCTGAATTCACTTATTATTTCTAACAAGATTTTTGCAGAATCTTTGGGGTTTTCTACATATATGATTATATCACTTAGGAACACAGGTAATTTTACTCCTCTTTTTCCATTTTGGGTGCGTCATTAGGTTTCTAGTTAGACTTCCAGTGCTGTGTGAATAAAAGTATTAAAAGGAGGCTTTTTCTTTGTGATCTTAGAGGAAAAGCTTTTAGTCCTTCAAGTATGTTTTCTTTTTGGCGTTTTCATTTTTATCGGTACCAGGGATTGAACTCACAACCGCACACTTGCAAGGCAGGCGCTTATGCTGCTGAGCTAAATCCCCAGCCCCAAGTATGTTTTCATAGATAGAGTTTATTGTTTTGAGGCAATTCTCTTCTATACTTGGTCTATTGAGTATTTTTCATCATGAGACCTTGAATTTTGTCTCCAGCTGCCTTTTCTGCATCAACTGAGATGGTCATGTGGGTTTTCTCCTCCGCTATGTTAAGGAGTGTGTTATATTCATTGATTTCCAATAGTAACTCCCATTTGGTTGTGGTGTGTATAACTTTTTAATATGTTGCTGAATTCAGTTTACAGTATTTGTTGAGAATTTTTGCATCAGTGTTCTTAAGGTTATGTTGACCTGTAGTTTTCTGGCAATGTCTTTGCCTAGCCTTGATAACAGGTAATTATGGCCTCATAAAATACATTAGGAAGCAGTGCCTTCTCTTCATTGTTTGCAAAGTTTTGAGGATTGGCATTAATTCTTTAAATGTTTAAGAGACTTCACCATGAAGCCATTGTATCTATTTGCCTTTCTTTGTTTGGAGGATTGTTGATTACTAATTCAGTCTCTTCACTAGTTTTACATCTACTCAAATCCTATGTTCTTTGTGACTTAATTTTGATGGGTTTTATGTTTCTAGGAATTTGCCCATTTCATTCAGGTTATCCAGTTCATTGTTTGTGGTACTCTCTTGTAATCCTCTTTCTTTGTGTAGAGTTGGCAGTAATGTCTCCACTTTCAGTTGTGATTTTCTTGGGGGCAGGGTCTTTTCAAGACAGGGTTTCACTATCAGTTCATGCTAACCTTGAACTCACTGTGTAAACAGAGCTGGCCTCAAACAGCTCTCCTCCCTCCTATGTTAGGGATTCAAGTGCTGGGATTCCAGGTGTGGGTCACCACGCCTGGCTTAGTTGGGATTTTAATAATTTAAGTCTCTGCCATTTATTTTCTTAGTCATCTAGCTAAAGCTTTGCATTTTGATTTTTTCCCCCTAAGAACCAGTCTTTTGGTTTCATTGCTTTTTCTGTTGTTCATCTGTTCTCTTTCACTGATCTCTGCTTTTATTGTTTTCTTTCTTCTACTAGTTTTGGGTTTAGTTTGCTCTTTTTCTAGATCTTTAAGTTGTAAGATTAGTTTGGTAGCTTGAGATCTTTTTGTTCTTTAGAGTAAATGTTTATATAGCTATAAACACTCCCAACAAGCTTTTGCTACTGCCTACTTTAGGTCATTGTGTATGATCAGATCAAAGATCCCTGATATTTGTAAGATGAGATCTTTTTGCACATCCTGGCTCCCACAGGTTGTGTTCAGGTTGTTGCAGGGGCACATGTGTAGGCTGCCACGGGGTAATCACTTGCCCAAGAGCCAAAATGGTCTGCAGTTTACTGCCTGGTCTTCCTTCTGCAAGTCGCAGCCTCTTCAGACCCCAGAGTTCCCCAAATGATTACATTAGACAGTCTGCCAGAGCAGATGAGGAGTTCCCAGTGCTTCTCATTGTGCCTGTCCCCCTAGATCTGTCAATTTAGACTTTCCTGGGGCTCTAGGACCATCCTCTGTCCAGAAATTCTGGCTTTGGTATCCACAGTGCCTCTCAATATGAGGATGCCCACAGGTCCACAGCCCAAGACGACAGGCGTTGCTGGCAGCTGTCTCCTGACCCTTCCACCTTCTCAACAGATCCTCCCCCTCAGTCTTGGGTCTAAAATAGTGATGACCCTCATTCTTCTTATGTCTTCTGAGAGAAGAATTATTACAAATCAGAAAGCTATCCAGTGGCCTGAGATTAGTGAACTTCAGCTTCTCACAGTTTGAATTATGTTTCCCTCACCCCTAAGTAGATTTTGTTAGGTGTGTTTTGAGAGGAGAGAAGGGAGTTGGGAAGCCAGGAGGGAAATATGTTCTCAGGGTTTTGTAGATCTAGGTCTTTAGGTGCAGGCCACACCATCACCCAGTAGGGCAGGGCAGGGAACCCCTGCAGTGCATACAGACTCTCAGAGCAGATTGCAAAGTGTGTCTGTTTCTCTGAGTGGAAGAGTGATGCCAGGATTCATTACCTGGGGCTGAAATTCAGCTACTACTTTTTTCCTCCACAGGCTCCTCGTCACAGAGACTAACCAAACCTTCCCAGCAACCTTCGTGTGTAGCACAGGGTGTGGAGCTAAACAGGTAGTTTTTGCTATCTGTGTGGTCTTAAGTTCCCAACTGTAAATCCTCGCCACACTGCTGTAAGGATGTCGTAAACTCATGTCCAGCTCTTAGCACAGTGATCAGAATGTGCTAATCCCTGAGTTGATCACTATGTTATGATTACTATGACTCTTTGGTGTTTGGTTATGACATAGTGTTTTAGTATGTATAGATACTTATGGATACTTATAGCACCTTTTGGTAAGAACTGCTACATTCCTCTGAAAAATGAAGTGTTTACTAGTTTTCAGTGAGGTTTCTTTGCCTCTGATATCCCATGGTGCTGACTGCTGGATTGTATTATTGGTGGATCATTTTGTAAGATTTAATCCTCCACTGGGGAAAAAAATGGAAATAAACACAGAGGGAACCAAACTTTATTTGGTATCTACTGTTTGGGGCTCTTTATATTGTAATCTAATTTGATCTTTGTAACAAGTAAAAACATTGAGACCAAGAAAGATTGAATAATTCCCTTAAGGTCACACCCATCTAGTGAAAGGCAGTTCTGAGATCAGATTCATTTTATTTCTCCTTTCCTGCTTCCATTTCTCTTGGGATTTATAAGGAGATCCCTGGATTTCTCTTATGTATTTCTCTATTTACTTTATGTAATTTTTTTCTAGAGTATTTTATTTTCATCTATGGCACTGAGTAGAGAGAGAAATTCATCAAGACTATCTGTCCATTTTAAAGCAAATCTCTTTCTTACAGGTAGCAGTAGCTGATGTGCAGTTTGGCCCCATGAGATTTCACCAAGACCAACTTCAGGTACTAAGGAACCAACCAGGTTACATCACCTGTTGATTTTTAAAAATGTGTTTGTGGGAGGGAGGCCTAAAATTATATGTAAGTCTTCTAAGATGATAGTATTACATCAATGTAGAATTTCCTGAAACTTGATAGTAAGGGCTGGAGTTGTGTAAGAGGATGTTCTTTTCTTAGAAATGTACATTGAGGTATTTGAAGGTAAGAATTTGTCTGGAACCTGTTTTAAGTTGGTTCTGCCAAAAAGAAAAACTTAATTGGCTGTGTATACACATTATGTGTTCAGAGAGAAAGCAAAGCAAAGGTGGCAAAATGTTAACTGATGAGTCTAGAGGAAAGGTATCCAGATGTTCACTGTCATTCACAATTTTTCTATAGGTTTAAAATTTTCCATAATTAGAAGTTAAAACATATACCTCTCTATGTTGCTGAGTCAACTCTATTAGAAAATACGTGTTATTTTTCAAGTCCAAAATATGAGAGAGAAAATACCCCGTTGTACTCAGGAGCCTGAGACAGGAGGATCACTGTGAGTTTGAGATCAGCCTGGGCTATGTAGTGAGTTCAAGGCCAGCCTAAACTAGTGAGACCCTGTCTCAACAAACAAACAAACAAAAAACATTACCCAATTGAAATTTAGCCATGTTATTTGGGGCTTCCTGTATACACACGTACTCACCCACACACACATTTACTGTTACATTTTTTTTAACTATGTAAAGGAGAGACTCAAGTGTGTGCTCTTTATTTCCTTGGATCTGTGGTGTGTGTGCTGTGAGTAAACTTAAAAGTAGGCCTTGGGGAAGAGGCTTTCTGTTGCCTTTGTATTTGGTCTCATAGGCCACTCCATCTCTACTTGAGCCCTGTTGCCCCACTGGGGAACCTGGCTCTGGGGAGGTAGAACAGAGGTGCTCCTTAGTCCCTTTGCCTGGATTGGGAAAAGGAGCTTGATTCCAGACCAGGTCCTGGGACAGACAGCATCATCCTGGGCATCAGCATGGACACACCTCCCTCCATCTGCTAGTGTGCCTGGGTCACTTAACTGAAAAGGTTTGAATTGCAATGTTTTAATCTACATCACTTTTTATAGTCAAGGTGATTTTTTTAACTTGGAGAAATTTAATAAATGTTTGAATGAAAACATTTAAATATATAAAAGATTACATTTTCTAATAGTTTCCCTGAAATACTAGTGTTTGTCATCTAGGTATGTTCAGTTAACTTTCTTTTTTCTAAAATACTTATTTGTGTGTTTTAATGGACTTGGTTTTAAGATAAAAAGCTTTAAGTCATTCTTGAGTTTTACCGATGGGTAAACAAGCAAAAGAAGTACATGATTCAAGCACTTGGACACTGAGTTTAAAGCAGATAGAAAATGAAACTTACTGCCAGGTATTGTGGTGCATATCTCTAATTTCAGGCCTTGTAAGACTGGCAGAAAGATCACTGTGAGTTCAAGGTCAGCCTGCACTACATAGACAGAGTCCTCTCTCATCCCCCGCCAAAACAAAACAATGAAAAACACTCATTTGGGGAGCTAAGTGAAAATGGCGCCGAGTAAAGTGAGGCAGAAGGATTTGAACAGATTGCTGTATTCACATCTGTGTCCCTGCTTTGAAATATTTAGGGATTTTCTTTGAATGATTAAGGAGTAATAGTTCTAACAAAGTGTTTTTTTTTTAATAACAGTGTCCATTCTCTTTTGATTCAGGTACTTTTAGTGTTTACCAAAGAAGATAACCAGTGTAATGGATTCTGCAGGGCATGTGAAAAAGCAGGCTTCAAGTGCACAGTCACCAAGGAGGCGCAGGCTGTCCTTGCCTGCTTCCTTGACAAGCACCATGACATCATCATCATAGACCATAGGAATCCTGGACAGCTGGATGCAGAGGCACTGTGCAGGTGAGCACAAGACTCAAGCCTGAGTAGTCTCGTTGGTATTCATGATAAACGCAGCCTGCAAACTCATTAAGTTGAATCAATCAATCTCTTTCCTTATACGGTATGTAAATTAATCAAGACACTAGTACTTCATTTCAGGGATTAATCTTTATTTCTTTTTCTTTCTTTGCTTTATTTTGCTTTAAAAAGTTGAAAATATGAGTGAGAAACATTATAAATTAAGATGAAAGCCAGTATTTAATTGCACCTATAATCCTCATACCACAGCAATAAGAATTATAATTTTCCAAATTATTTTTAAAGTTATGACTAACTTTAAAAATTCAAAATCACCCTCTAATGTTAGATAAATACACTTCATTTATAAATATGTGCACAATATTAAAGAGTTCTGGGTTGCAGACATAAATCTAAGAAAGTGCTTTTTTAAATTAAAAAACATTATTTGCTGCTGATGTATCCAAGGCAAAATAAAATATCCATTTAATAGGGAAAGACAAAACATAACCTCAGTGGAAAGTAAAATATTATAATAGTAACTTAGGGGTATTCAAAATTATGACTTTTAATAGGTAGAAAAGATTTAAACCAAATATAACAAGAGTTCAAAATTAATGTGGCAAACAGATAACATCATATCAAAGAATTTTTTGCAGGGTACTTGGTGATTTCAGTATATACCTATGTCCTTGGTAGTGAGAGCCCCACATTTCTGGTGGTCAGACCCGGTTGCTTTTACCTGAGCATGATTGGCCACCACTAGAATTTCCCCTCTGGCCTTGATGTGGTCCCTGAAGTGCTGCCTGTGTTCATCAGTAGGCTGTTATCACCGTAGCCAGTATTTGTTTGATATGTCATCTCGCCAGTCACCTAGTACAGGCACAAGGGATACCCTGTTGAGAGAAATGGAAAGAACTCCGGCTGGGATGGAAGGAAACCCAGCTTTTCCTTTGACAAGCCACTTGGCTGTGTGTAACTCTGCCCTCTCAGGGGCTGTTTTATCTTAACTATAAACTTGGAACACATGCTTTCCAAGATCCTGTCTCTGTGACTTAAGTGGATATGACTCAAAGGAAGGGAAGACAATATCTAAGTTGGGAAGTGTTTAAGAATTGATGTAGCAGTCTTGGTGGAATGCTCAAGGCAGGAGAAATATCTAAAGAGGGCCACGTGGTCACCAAGGTGGACATGGGACAGGGAGGAGATGCTGAGGAGAGCTTGGCCTCTTTCCCAGTCTTGTCCAGATCCCAAACCTAGCCACAGCTGGGTGCTGAACAATGGCGATTTATATTCATAAAGATAACTCTGCCAAATCATTCTGTTATAAAAGAATCATGAAATTGTATTTGTTATATTCCACATTGTGCTAAAATATATATAAAATTAGGCTCTACTTTTTCAGGGAAGAAAATGTACTATTATTATACATTTTAGGAATATTCTAAACATGTAGGGGCTAATGCACTCAATAAGTTTTTACTGAGACCTGTATAAGACAATTTTATAGTCTAAAAGTAAATAAACAAAACTCTTGTCTTTTAGAAGCTTATAAATTAGTGGATCTGAAGCATTTAAATGAAAGGTACTGTTACATAAAACTCAGTCAAAAAGATTCAGATCAGTTCCATAAGTATGAATCTGTCCTCTCACGGGTATAACTGTTTCAAAGAATTATAGCATAAAGAACGGGAACTTGGTCCATTTGACATTGGCTCTAGAGCAGCACAGTGTTCAGGATGCATTTGCTCTGCACTGGGCCCAGGGCCTCGCTTGAGGGAGAGCCTGGGTTTCACAAGTTCTCTGTCATGTCAAGCCCAACTCGGTCTAGATTTGATTTGCTGGAGCAGGTCTGCTCCCTCCCTGGAATGAACTGCTAACACTCAAGGGTAAGAATTGTGCTCTGCCAAGGTATCTGCTCTTTGGTGAGCTGAGCACATCCTCACTGCCAACAGAAACTGCTCATACAGGGGGTTTCATATTTGAGTTCCATCGAGGTGCCTGTACTTCCAAAGACCCTCTTCCAGTTTGTAGCTCTTAGCAGGATGGCTGCAGAGTGAAAAAGCTTACATAGGTTTGGGTGGAGAAGTGAAGAGCAGACAGAGCAGTTCCTGCTGTCCCTGTTGCTGGCTGGAAAGCAGACCCATACACATGTGGTTCCTGGTCACGTTGCTTTCTGGATGACCACAGTATAGTCCTAGCCAAGAATCTCAGTTCTTTTGCTACTGTCTTCTCCTGAATCATCTTCATCTTCTTGGTGGCTTGCGTGTGGGGTTTGGTGTCTTTGTGCCATTCATTGTGAGTCTTCCAGAAGCAAAAATAGGTCTGGTTTATTTTCCTGAGTCAGATTTTGGTCCCTACCTGTTTTATCTTCCTGAAGATCATCCCCAGAAGATGCGTGTTTCTTGATGTAACCCCGCAGATTACTGCTCTTCCATGGGCTTGCTGTCTACCCTCCGACCTCCAGAGCCCCTGTGACCTCAGCCCTGACCAAGCCCTGTCCTTTTCATCTCCTCTTCAGGAGGGCAACCTATGGAGATACCTAATGGACACCAGTGACCTGTGAAGGGTTTTTTCTTTTATCTTTGTGGTACGGTGGCTAGCACCCAGAACCTTTACACTGAATTGTATCTCAAAATTTAATTTTAACTTTAAAGGATATATTGGTTACTAGTACAAAATCCTTCAGTTTAAGAGGAAAGGATTATTTTGGCTTGGCTTTCAGCAGGTTCTGTTTGTAATTGGCTGTCTACAAGGCAGAAATGGCATGGCAGAAGGGACTGGCAGAGGTCAGGTGCTCACCCCACTGCAACCAAGAAGCAGATCTGGGGAGCAGCATGGAGAGGAAGGGGCCAGGACCAGGTATTCCCCTGAGCACACACCCTGAGACCCACCCAGACACTCCCAGAAGCTTACTTTACCAATCTGCAGATGACAGTCAGGATGAATGATCAGGAGGACAAGCAGAGACTTTAGTACAGGCTCATGAGTGCCCACAGAAGAGGTTTATATAGAGAGCTCTCATTCCCGCCTTGGTCAGAGAGGGCTTCACAGAGGACGTGTGCAGTGAGTAGAAGCTTTAAAGTAGAAGCAGCAGCATGGCAGGAATAAATGGGGCTTTAGCTCCTCTACTTGGTGTGTATGGCTGCTGGACAGGCAGATGTTGAGTGTGGTACAGACTGGAACTGGATCACCAAGGCCTAATGTGCTGAGCTGCAGGTGTTGAACTCTGTCCTTTAGGCTGTTGAAACGCTGATGCATCCTGTGTAGACAACTTCTGAAGCAGAATGGGAGATAGAAGGCTGTGGTAGGGGATGGAGCTGAGGCAAGGCAGCAGCTGTGGCTGGGAGAGGTTGCCTTGTGCAATTCCGAGAACCAGGGCTGCCTCCCACTTTTTTATAGAAGGACTGGGGAGCTAGTAAGAGGTAACATTTGACCATAGCAATAACTAAAGCAGAAATCAGAGATATGCCCAAAACTTGGAGAACAGGAAGGGAGAGAGGGACTCTTACTGTGCCTATGGGACTGGGGAACCAGTGAAGAGCCTTTTCCTGAGCTGTACCCCATATGCCTAATCCTTGGAAGCTGAAGTTCCAGTGGCCCTACAGGGAAGCAGTGGAAGAGGCTTTGGGTCTCTCCCTTTTGTGTTCTGCTGAGCCCACAATGCTGAGCTGCATTGAACAGAGAAGCAGATGGCAAAGGGCCAGCTGAGCAGGAAGGCCTTTGAGTTGGCCCCAGTCCTGTGCACCAGCCCCTACTGTCACTCTACCCCTTTGTCCTTTATTTTCACGTCCATTTAGAAATCCAAGACGAGTTAGACAGAGCCGTGCTAGAGCCATCCCTTTTCCTTCCCTGTGATGGGAACGGGCGGAGGTGAAAGGAGCCTGAGAGCCATCCTGTGGGTACTGCGGTTTCAGAGTTGCAGACCACACCAGCTCTTTGAGAAGTAGTCTGCATTTGAGAACCCGAACAAGCAGGCAGGAACACACTCGGTGCAGCAGCTGCCTGGCGCCTGCAGCCTTGCTGCCCTTGCCTCACCCGTGCCTGTGCCAGGCCCTTGGAGGAGGAAGGCTGCTGATGCCTTGGGTCTGGACTGGGGTTTGCAGGAACAGCTAGCTGGTCCTCTGCTGGCCATTCCCTCATGGGGAAGTGAGCAGGTGAGGGAGGGAATCTGTAAAGAGCTGCAGGATGAAGGGGAAAGAGTAGTATGTGCATGAAGAAAATCATCTTTTAAAAGATACAGGAGGAGGGATTCAAGGGGGAGGGTAGGGAATGGGGGAAAAGTTATATCAAGTACATTCATCATCTATGATGAATGTAATCATTAGATATATCTAAAATGTACCAGTAAATCTGATTTAAAAAATAAAATTTGCCAGGGATTTAGCTCAGTGGCATAAGCACCTGCCTTGCAAGCGTGCGGTTCAATGCCTGGTACAAAAAGAAAAGAAAAATTAAAATTTAAAAAGACATATGTCTTTAGTAGACATGCCACTCTGAAGAGGTGAAGGTGTGGTCCTGCGTGCTGCTGAGGCAGGGTTCTGCAGTGAAAGGACACACCTCATAAAGGAGATAGAGGAAACTGTATGGAAACTCAGGTGCAGGAACAGAATAGAAACCTACTTTGGGTGCAGAAGCAAGCTTGAGCTCAGTTCTGCTTTCATACAATTTCTCAGTTCACCCTGGTCTGTGGATCCTTTTACCTTTGCAAATTCCATTCTTTTCCATCTGAGTCTCATGCCGCATGGTAGAGATCAGCAGCCAAGTACCAGTAATGGAGTTGTGCTTTTGTAAAATTGAACTCTTTAAAGAGCTTCACTGTGAGAGGCTGACACAGGAGGATCATGAGTTTAAGGTTAGCCTGAGCTACATAGCAAGAAGCTTTCTGACAAAATAAAACAAAACGAAACAAAACAGCTTTGCTGTGCTCTTACTCAAGCCTCCTTTTTTTCTGATGTTCTCCCAGGCCATCATCAGAAGTATTTGTAGTTGTCTGTGTAAGCTGAGACTAGTGGTTGCCCCCAGTTTTTGTTTCTGTTCTTTTTTGTAGTAACAGAATTTCTGATCATTGTTGGGCATATGTCCACCTCATAAATATTTTGTGGCTTTTCTTGCTGCTGGCCAGTGGAACTATACTTTCACATTGGGTACCCTCACAGGGAGGGTATATGTCCTGTTTCTTACCGTCTGGCATGTGGAAGTTTAGCATCTCCTAGCATCTCCTGTACGTTGGTCCAGAAGGAAGAACACATGTACAGGCAGCAGAGGAATACCAAATGAATGGGGCTGGGCTCCTGACTGCAGAGTCCCATGGCAGCCCTGGCTGTCACCCTGTGCACATGGCTCCTGTGAAAGACAGTGGTATATGTGGAAGCCACTCTGCTTTGGGTTTTCTTCATATGAAGCAGCACGGGTTTTTAGCGTGTTCAAATTGCCACAGGGCCATTCCCGTCTCTCCTGACCTTGAAGTCCGCCTTCAAGTACGTTTTGACTGTGCCAAGTCACTTGTCTCCTAGTGCTCATGATTCTAAAGCAAGAGAATTTTTTTTTCAAGCCAGGTTCCTAACATGTCCATTTTTATAGCCACTTTTTACTCTTAGGCATTAGAAAAAGCCAAGAATACACTTCTGCCTTATTATTCTGCTTCAGAGCTCCCTTAAGGGCTTTATACCCCCAAGCACAGTCTTCTCTTCTGCTGCCTTTCCACTGTGCACCTCATTCCCATATCGCCAGCTACAGGAGCAACCAGAGCACCTGCTGAGAAGTCCTACCTTGCGGCTTGTGTGTCATGACATCACTCACATATGTTTTTCTTGTAAAAAGCTAAGTGCTGGCATGAGCTGACTTGGCTGCACATTTAAATCTGCCTTTCCTCATTTCAAATCTCTGATACGATAGAGAAACATAAACACCAGAGGAGACTCTCTCTCTAGAGGTCACAAAAATACCATATGTGAGTCTGTGTTCCTTATTTCCTGTTTGAGGTTAGCTCCAGGGAGAACATAGTTACCAGGAGTGCACTGGCCATGTCTGTGTGAGTGTTGGCCACACTGGTGACCAAGGCCTGAGCTGGCCTCCCTGGGTCCTTGTACAGGAAGCTCTTCTCCAGGCAGGGAGACCAGGATTGGACAGCCGTTAGAAAGGACCCTTCCGCAGTGCCATGCAGTCCCTGCATGGAGCGGGACCAGGAAAAGCAGAATGGAGAGATGAGCTGTGTGTCATGACAGGAGCTGCTGGTCCTGCAGCTGCCTTTCTATTCCTAAGCAATTAACTCTTCCACTCCAGACCCCAGGGCTAACCTGCCTCTGTTGCTAGACTCAGCCTTTTCTCAGCCTGAATGCCCCAAGGCAGGGGACAGCAAAGAGCACCCTCTGCCCACTCATTTTCATCTAGTCCCTGACTCCATTCATCCTGCACTGGTCCATTTTGGTAGTTCAGAGATCATATATGGTCTTCAAAGCCTCATATATTTATTCTCTGGCCCTTTGTATGTAAAGCCTGTAATACAATACATCTTTCTTAAGCATCTGATGTAGTTACGTTTTGTACTGTTTTGGGGAGAATTGGGAAATAGTTATTTTCTGTGGTCTGTGATTCAAAAGTGGTTCTATTTCCTGAACTAATTGTGTTCATGCTGCTAGCACAGCTGAAGTTACGTGATCAGCCCATCTAGTCTTTGTTCTGTTCTGGACATGTTTTCCGGAGGCCAGCACACTTCTCCTTTGACAGAGGCTGTCTGGAAATGGTCCTTCTGTTCCCCTCCTGCTGAGTGCCTCTCCAGTCTGCGTTGTCTTCCTCTGTCTGGGGCTGAGTTCTTTCCTCTCTAGTAGCCTGGATCTTCTCCAGACAGCCTTGGTGTCTGGTGAAGCCCTGGTGTCCAGACAGTCCTGGTATCTTCCCCCATCAGAGGAAGAGTTCGGGAGTTTTCTTCCTTTGCCTCTGCATGGCATTTATGTCTGCTCTCCTTGACCTTCCGGCTGTGTCTTTGTGCCCCATAGTCTCGGAAGCGGCTTCTCCCAAAGAGTTGTGAACCTTCTTGGGTGGAGCAGAGCCTTCTGCTCTTTACCAGGCCTCTGATCTTCACATCTTCTGGCAGGATTGGTTCTCTCCTAAGTACTAACTTTGCAGTGCCTGCTTTGGGATTTGTGGAGGGTATTTTGCCTCCATTTTTCCTAGGAATTTTTCATTCTTTGGGCTGCTGAGACTATAGAGAACTCCTGCATGGTCATACAGCCTTGTGTCTCCGTCCAGCGGGAAGAGACAGAGCTGTGATCCTTTTCACATAAGCATAAAATAGGGAGAGTTCTCCTCTGGAAGCCACCTAGATTGAGGATACCAGAGCAGAGAGGGAGCACACCAGTCACCTCAGTTAGGTGTGCATTCAGCCTCCATGCTTAGTGGTTGCCACAGTTCTCCAGCCAGGGATTTATTCCCAAAGAGAAAGATTAAGTAGTCACAAAGATGAATCTAGAATATAAAGGGATCTTCTCTTCACTCCGTGTCCCCCAACATTAATTGTTCTACCAAAAATATTTGACATATTTGTGTTTAACCATTTCCCGGTGCACTCCAGTGTCACTCTGGCGGTTCATGGACTTGTTTGTTCACATACTGACTGTCTTGGGTGTTGCTCAGGCAGGTGTCATTTCAGCCCATCAATGCTTGTTCACATGTCTGTCTGTTTTTATAGAGACTAGTTTTTGCATACTTTTTTATTTAGTATGTTGCATTTGCCTTTGATGTTTGTTTCCAGTGAAATCTAGTATTAAATTCTGGTTCATTTATTTATTTAGTGTTTTTGAGACAAGGTTTTACTATGCATTTCAGGCTGGCCTTGAACTCACAGGGATCCTCCTGCCTCAGCCTCCCAAATGCTGGGGTTATAGTTGAGCACCACCAAGCCTGGCTTAATTTGTGTTTATTTTACTTGTGGAAATAAACTATAATTTTTCACCATGATCTATAAAAACTTTTCATAAGTACATTAGAGATAATTTTCATGATTTTCCAAGACTCAGTGATACTGTTTTACAATACAAAACAGCCATGTGTGGGACCCTGAGACTAAACAGGAAGGAAGTGCCAAAACATCTGCAAAAGAAAAGGCTAAAAAGGGACAGAGGTTAACATAGCAGAGAGGAAAAGTCTGTTATGAAAAGGAAAAACAAAAACGGCCTCTCCTTACAGTTAACTGTTTACTGTTCATAATTCAGAAATGACAGAACTTGAAAGAAGAAATGAAACTAAAAACCTCCAGCAGCGGTCAGTGGTGATAATAATTCTATAGGTAATATCGATAGAGCTGACACAACAAGCTAATCAAAAAGCAAGGAAAAATATTGTCATAAAGTATATATCTTCTGGCCCATCCAATACGGAACTTGTTCGTTTAATCAAAACAGGGATTAAAATTAATTTAAAATTTAGGTTAGGTCTACGCGACCAAGTTGAAAAATACAGAACGGTGAAATTCCAACCAGGGAGTCCATCATTGATGTCTTCATCATTACATTTAGTGGGTGGATGTTTTATTAAAATTATACCAGCTATAGAAAAAAATGGAAAGACCAACACTACAGTGTAAAGTGTCATGCTCAAAGACAGTAATGCAGTCCAGTAAGAGAACCAGATACTACTGTCCTGATTGTGCCCTGATGTTGTATATTGAATGTTTTAAGATATACTATACACAGAGAAGTTATTGAATAAATTTGATAGAATTTCCATTTTTATATTTATTAAAAAATCAATGAAAAAATGCAATTTTGGGGTATCCTGTATTGGACTGGCAAATGGTTAAAAAATTACTTTTGTTGACATTTCTTTGTTTTTCTAAGGTCCATAAGATCATCAAAACTCTCAGAAAATACAGTTATTGTTGGTGTTGTACGCAGGTAAACTGCCATGGCGGGGTTTTGTTTCTTGGTTTTCGATGTTGAGTTGCAGTGAGGCTCAGCTGACAGGGCCAGACTGGGGATTGCCTCTGTGGCCGGCGTCCCTTTCAAGTTTGGCTTTTTCTTTGTGCTTGTATTTTTATTTTGCTTCTCCAGTTAGCTTCACAGAGTAAGTTGTGCTTCCTGATTTTAAGCTTTTTCCAGTAGGGCCAGGCAAGCCATGAGAGAATGGCCTTCCTGAGAGCAGGACTTCCCAGGGAAATCATCCTAGTGCTAACTCTAGATGCCTCTAAGGGTTGAAATTATAAATGAGCAGAGAGGATTTTTTTCCGTAAGTAAGAACAGACAGGAAATACAAAGGAGGACAACAAATATTCAAATAAATGTTACTTAGCATACAGATTTTTATAGATAGAAGAAATGTTTCTGTGTTTTTAAATTTTTTTTCCCCAGAGCTGTGTGAAAGAAAGGATTATTTTTGAAATGGGGTCTTCCTGTGTTGCCCAGACTGGGCTCAAACTTGGGATCCTCCCCTAACCTTCCACCCTACCCTTTGCCTCATGCTGAAATGAGATATGCCACCACCCCTGTTGGATTTTTTAAAAAAATAATGAACTGGGAGTAGAACAATATGAGAGAATTTAATTTAAACATTTTTCCATATTGAATAAGATAAATGGACACACCTCTATTCCCACTGTTAGTGCAGTCTCTGTATCTCAGGCATTATAATAGCCAGCTCCAGGGGCATGTATCTGTAGACCCAGTATTCAGGAGGCTGAGTCAGCAGAATAACTTACAGCTGGAAGTTTGAGACAGCTAGAGCAACTTAGTGAAACTCCATCTCAAATAAAAGCGTTATAATAATATATTTCAGGAAGATTAAATATTAAAGCAGAGAGTGATTTTCAACTTTGTATTCACATATTAGCCTAATTCATCTAAAAGTACTCATGATATGACAGTTAAAAGTATTATGTAAACTAGTGTTCATGCAAGAGGTGAGATGTCATTGACAAAACCTGTGTCTGACTCTTGCTGTATTCTTTTGAAGGGTGGACAAAGAAGAGTTGTCTGTGATGCCTTTCATTGCTGCTGGCTTTACAAGAGTGAGTACTTGCGTCTTAGCTGTACAACTATACCTAAATGTGAGAGATTATTTTATCTCAGGTCTTTGTCTAGCGATTTTGAATTTGGGGGGAAAAAGTCATTTCCTTCTGCTGTGTTACGTGTGGTAACTTTATAACCTGATAATCTAATTTTTAACACTTGAATTTGTTAATCTTTCAAAACTATGATAGTCAAAGTCATCTAAGCAAAATAAACTCATAATGGTATACTCATTAAAAATTCTATCACAGAATGTACTGGGGAGTTTTTCTGGGAAAGAGCGGGGGAGGTTGAAACAGGGTCTCGCTATGTAATTCAGGCTGGCCTTGAACTCACAGTGACCCTCCTGAGTGCTAGGATGACAGGTATGCTATTTTAATGCTTACCTTTAAATGCAGTTTTTCAAAGCCAGGTCATAGAATCTAAAAACAAGGCAACTTGAACATGGCTTTGTGCACCCCCAGCTCCAGTCTCTTGATTTCTCCTAAGCCAAGTGATTGTTGAGGGCTTTGGTCAGCTGATGGCAAATGAGGCCTGGGAGTCATGTTGGAGAGCTCAGGAGGTCCACAGTTTCAGCAGTGGGGTGGTCCAGAAAGCCACGCCCTGGACCAAGGGGCTATGTGGGCTATGTGGATGGTGCCCCAGCACCCACAGCGACAACTTTAATCCTCCCAGAGGAGGACCCCTTAGTGTTCAGCCCCAGAAGTTGCAAATTGAATTTTGATAAATGAAAAGCTAACAACTGAAACAAGAAGTGAGAAGAAACAACCTGCATGTGTCACAGATACACAACCACAGGAAATGAGTTAGAGAGGCTAAGAAATACGGGAGTGGAGTGTGGTGCTTAGTGTATGATGCCTAGAGTTCCAGAAGAGGAGGAAGCATGAGACAGAGGAAGAATCCAAAGAGTATATGACTGAGAATTTTCCAGCACTGATGAAAGAATAATCACAGATTCAAAAATTCCAGCAAATCCAAAGTAGACTAAATTAAAGAAGAGTTTACATCATGGTGAAACAAATACCTGTCTGAAAAAAAAAAGACAAAAAGCAAAAACAGCCAGAGAGAAATACTAAAATCAATTAGAGAACAAAGGTTACCTTAGGAAAGTGACAGTGGTACCAGCTTCTCAGCAAGGTGAGAAACATGATAAGGGGAATAGTATTGGCAGTGTGGTAAAATAATTTCCAGTCTAGAAAGTTATATGTAGCATGAATGTTCTAAAATGAGGATGAGATAAAGACTTACAGAAAAATGGAAACCAAGTTCATAGCAGATCCTTGTAAGGAAGTTCTGAAGGATGCAGTTCTTCCAGAGGAGGGCGGCAGGTCTGCCTGCCACATGCCTGCCCCTCACACTGCCCTCTGCCCCGGCTCCCCTGCCCACCCACACAGACATGTCCATGTGTTTAATTCCGTACATCTACTTATGTGTAACACTATCCCTGGGAGGACAAACATGGACTGAGACGTCCAATACTCCCTTAGTAGGAGTGTGCCCAGAGGGAGAGGTTAATAGTAGCTTAGTGTGGCAGTTGTGCAGTTGCAGTGTGTGGGTAGCAGGGAGTGCACACATTCTCACACCTAGACAGGTGCAGAGGCCTGTCTAGGAAATGTGCCAGAGGGAAGGCAGTGAAGTGTTGTGAGGTTTCATCCCTGTGGGAAAGATGTAGGACAGAGTTTCACTCGGTGGGACATACTTTGTTCTGTGGGTAGTTAGTATCTTATTTGCAAATAACAGAAACATCACTGCTTTATGAGATTATTGAAAAAAAAGTTGATTGTTAATAGGACAGAAAAAAATAATAAAACTTGGTCAGATGGGCAAACACAAGACAAAACAACAGTGTCCCTTCCATCAGTCATCAACATAACATGTAGCAAATGCACATGAGGCTTTAGATTGCGTTACAGGACACAATCCTGTGAGACATATCTATATATCTGTCTCCTAACATGTAAAGCAATAGAAGGTGCTTAATACTAAAGATCAACGATGAAAGATCGAATGAAAGCAGACAACACAGAAATGATAGTATCAATATCTAATAATAAGGAACTTAAAATTTTATACACACACAGTTTTGTATAAAATGGGCACATTAGCTTATTACCACACAGTTCCCTGACTGTTTTCTTGCCCTTGTTTGACAGCCTGTATAACATAGACACATGATAGTGCCTGTCTTCAACCCTGGGCTCTGCAGTCTCTGTAAAATTGTATGAAACAGTCTAGTGAGCCAGCAGGAAAGGAAGGGCTCCTTTAATAAAGCTCAGAATCCTGGCTTGGAAAGTGGTGGCTGCCTGTTCCCTGTGGGTCTTGAGATCCTCCCAGGGAAGCTGCTTGGGAAAGCGTTCACACAAAGAAAGAAGCTTTCCCAGATGACTGGAGATCTTTATGTTATATTATTATCCTAAGGTAGCGAAACTGGCTATTGACTTAAACAAGCATCTCAGAATAAGCTAGTGAAATGTAGGGAATCGATTATTCACCCTGCCTTTCAGTTATGTACTTACCTGCAACTACCCAATATCATTAAACTTTGTATTTATTTGAGGACTCGTGGAAAGCCTACAGATTCAGTGTTGGCAGTTCGTATGTTTGGAAAGTACTGTGGTGAAATTCTGCGCTAGGCAGTCTGTCAGCATAGTTACAGAGACTACCCAGAAAGAGCATCCTGGTAGATGGTCTAGTAAACCACACTCCTCATAAGTAACTGACACACCCTTCCTGCGCTCTTGCCCACTCTACGACTGAGGTGTCTTCTGACACCACTATTAGAGCCAGCACTGCTGAGAACACACCATAAAGAAGCAAAAAAGTGTCACAGTATCACTTTCAAGATACTGGCTGAGGGGATTTTGTAGGTGAGCAACCCAACATGGTGGCTGGACCTCAGAGATGCCAAGTACTAATCTCATCCAGTGTTCCTAACCTGCACGTGACAGAAGGATGCTCACATCGCTGGGCACAGCTAGACCTAGCATAAAGGGAGTCTCCAGCCTGCCAGCCTGAACCAAAAACTGACACTATTTTGAGATCTCTGGTGTTCAGGAGTCTGGTGGCTATTTTGTGGCCAAGCCATTCAGGGTCACAGAGTGGAAGGGGAGCCTGCTTTCTGCTTCAGCTGGACTGGGCAGTCAGGCAGGCATTGGGGTTTGTGTCTCAGTGCTGAGTTGTGTTAGTACTCCCTGAGAGCATCCCTGGAGAGCCTGCTTCCTCAGCCTGTAGAGGAGCCTGCCAGTGGGCATGGTTTTATTCACACTGGGGATGATTGTGTAGGAGGTCAGGAGTAGAGAGCCACTGAGTAAGGCTCTGGAGGGGGAAGGCAGGTCCCTGCTGTGGTGTGACCTGCCTTGTGGAAAGTGAATTGAGTTAGCTGGGAAGATCTGCAGGGTTAATGGGGTGGAGATTGGAGAGAGACTACTGCTGCTTAAGCAGAGGGAATAGCAAGCTGCTTCTGTACTCTGCTCTGTAGAGTCCTTGCCACAGAAAAGAAACGTGGAGAGAGGTAGCAGAAATGAGCTGTTTAGACCCACAGCAAAGCAGAGATGAGGGGAGGGATGGACAGTGGAAGCAAGATGCCCTTCATATGGACATGTGCTAAGCTACCTTTTACCATGATTTCTACCTTGGGGATACACTTTGGTGGATCTGTAACACAAAAAGCCAATGAAAAGTTTTCACATGAGAGGCATCTGTTGAAGTGAATAAATATATGTGTCGCCCACCCTCTCCCAAGATGTTCCTGGAGACTTCTGCCCATCTCAAGGCCCCAGCCCTCATTTGCTGGAGTGGCACAAGCAGTGTGTGTCCAACTCCTGTGGAGGTACCCGCGTGGTCAGTAGTCAGTAGTCTTGTAGACGGCAGCATTCTTGGAATCCTCCTGGATCCTCCAGCCCCCGAGGGCAGTGGGTCCAGCAGCTTCCATAATATTGGCTGCAGGGGCTGGGAAGCCTATCGCCTGTGTCAGCCTACTGGAAAGAAGGGTTGAAATTTAGCCCAGGCCCCAGGACTACCCAGCCCACAGCCAGCTCACTTGGCTTCCTCTCATGAGGCAGCACTAGCTGTTCCTCACCTTTGTGCTGCTGTGTTTAGGCAGCAGGCTGTTCCCAGCATCTCTGTCCTCATGGTGAGCTGCCTCGGGAGGAACAGTATTACTTCCCTTGTTGTATAGAGGAGGAAGCAGGCTGAAGGGAGGGTTGAAGTACCTCATTTCAGGACATGCAGCCTTTCAGGCATGAAGATGGGGCTGGATTTTTAGGTTGCTAACGCCCAGGCAAGACCCTGATCACTGCCAACATAGGAGCACCACCTTCACCATGGCAGTGGAGGGAACTGCTCATGGTCCCCAGTCCCCAGTCCCCAGTTGTCTGGCTGGGGCAGTCGGGGAATAGCCTGCACAGGACCTACCTCTTCAGCCTTAGCTTCCTTCTTAACCAGATAGAGTATTGTTCACTCCTTATACAGGTGATAGAAGAGCTCATCACAGAAACAGGTGAGAAAATGAGCGCTTTCACTTCTGAATGAAGCTGCTGTTGACCTCCTTATCTACAGGCTGTGCGTCGGGATTTTGCCATCTGCACATCAAGTGTGCTTGGGGGAAACCTGAGTCAGTACTGAATGTGTGCAGACATTTTCTTGTCATTGTTCTCTAAACAGTACAATATTAACAGTTTAAATATAAATTAAAATTTATTTACAATTAAAATTTAAATATAACATTTACACTGTACTAGGTGCTATAAGTATTATGGAGCTGATACGATTTAAAGGACATAGGAGGACAGTGCAGGTTGTTTGTAAACTACTGTTTTTATAAGAGGTTTGAGCATCTGAAATTTTATATTTTGGGGTTGTCGGGTCCTAGAACCAGTATTCTGTTGAGCCTGAAGGGCAGCTCATGTGACAGCAACAGTGACTTCTAGAGCTTTTTTATTTTTTTTTTTTTTTGTGGTACCAGGGATCAAACTCAGGACCTTGTGCTTGCCAGGCAGGCACTTACATCATTGAGCTAACTCCCCAGCCCAACAGTGACTTCAGATAGCGTCATGTAATACTTCATTTGATGGTAGCAAGGGTCCATCTTCTCAGAACTGGGCTTTGCTCTGTTGCAGGATGTTTCTGTTGTGTAATGGTTGTTATCCAAAGTGCACAATGTTTACCACAGTGAGAGACACTGGGTGAACGTGTGCTTCTGCTGGCACTTTGCTGTCAAGGTCATCAGCTGGCCACTTTGGAGGATGTATAGGAAATGTTCCAGGTGGAAGTTCCTTCTGACCTTCAGGTCAGGTAGAAAGGAAGGATACTTCTGCATACCATGAGTTTGCCTGATTGTAAAAAGGACAACATATGGATCCTGATTTTACTCTGAAAACCTGATGTAACTCTACCTCTAGTTAATTTCCTTCTCTACATATTCTAACCTCTGCTGTACCAGTGACGTGCAGGCTTCCAAAGTGCTCATAAGGCACTGAAAGAAAACCTTATTTTTTAAAAAGCAGTTTGGTGTAAGTCCCACCTCTAATCTCCTGTTTGTTATTAATGATAATAAATTATTTTTTAGATTTCAGTTGCCAAATGAAATTTATTTAGAAGAATTGTTTTTAATGGGCATACGTAATTATTGAAAGATAATCCCTTGTTCATCCACATAGTTCTCCTTTCTGTTTATAGAGGTATGTGGAAAACCCCAGCATCATGGCCTGTTACAATGAACTGCTCCAGCTGGAGTTCGGGGAGGTGCGATCACAACTAAAACTCAGGTAACTCACCCCTCCCAGAACACCCTCTGGCCACACAGGGCTGCTATGCTGTCCCAAGGACTTTCTGGGCCATAACTGACTCCCAGATAGGTAGGGACTCTGGCCACTACTCAGACAGAGTCTAGATCTGTCTGGATGTCTAATAACGGTTACATTAGTCATTGGAAAGTCACATATAAGCATGGGCCCTTACTAAAGTGATAGTAAATAAAGGTAAGCTGCAGAATTGTACATACTGCATTTTCTGTTTAGTGTTCTAAGAGAAAAAATACATATATGTGTGCATATGTATTTGTGTGTGTGTGTGTGTGTGTGTGTGTATTTGTAGTGGAAATTAAAATCAGAGCTTATTAGGCTCTGTGACACTGAACTATATCCCTGGCCAAATATTTTAAGTGTATGCATATACTCAGTGTATTGTTGTCTCTGGTTGGTGATGTTTTTTCTTTATAATAAACATTTTATAATTTGTTCATGATAAACAGGATTCCCCCATACTTCCCCCTCCTCTGCAGTGATGTGAGGTCTTTGTAGAGCAGGAACAGCAAAAATAAAGCAGTAAAATTATGTCAGGTTGACAGAAGGAAAATAAGGTCAGAACTTCCTTGGCATTCTAGCTTCCTTTCTTGGGTGTCCTACTGTTTGACCTTTCTTTTACCAGTGATCAAAGAATGAATGGGGTCATTCTGTTTGTATATGCCCAAGCACAGAAATGGGGACTTGCAGGGTCATACATGGGGAAGAAAAGTGCCTCACAGACAGAGTGAAGATGAGTGAGTAGCAGGCAGGGTGTGAGTGAGCAAGGAAGAGCTGTGGAGCAGGATGCTGAAAAGCAGGCCTGGCCTACAGAAGAGCGCTTGTTGCCAGCTCTGTGAGGAAACTTGAAGCAGACTATGGTCCGTGGCCAGCCTGGTCACAGCACCCCGAGGGAGTTAGGCTGCCATGCACTCTCAGAGGAGAGTAGAATGAATTTGGAGCAGAAAGTGATGCTAGAATTTATTTAATCCAATCAAGATACAGGAAATGAGGTTCACAGAGGTTAACTAACTCACATCCGGGAACTCAAAAGCAGCAAATGGCAATCTGGTCCTTTAGGTGGAACCTGTGTTTCTGAACTGCTGCAGTCACTGTTGTTTTCTTTCTCCATTTCTCACTGGCCACCAGGCTTTCTTCCTGAATACCTCAGCTTAGTGAACATAAAAATCAGTCTCTGTCTCCTTCACACTTCGTGAACCCCAGACCTCCCCATCCTGTTGTCCTTTCCTCCTGAGTACCTCTGGGATCTGTCTACTTTTCTTCATTTAAATCTTCACTGCTACTCTTTGTGTATAATCTTTTATCTGGATTATTGATTGAATCTGTCCGTTTCCCTACATCTACCCTAACTTCCTCCTGTCCGTTTTCCACACTAAAGTAGCAGATAATAACTATTTATCTTTCCATTCTGTAATTCTCTATGGCCTTGAGAATGAAGCCCAGACTCCAGAATGTGGTGCCGGGGCCCTCCAGGCCAATCTGCTGCCTCCATTTCTGGCCTCCTCTCCCATTATGCCCTGCTCCAGCTCACAGCCAGATAAAGATGTTTATTACAGACAGAAGATATGAAGGACAGGGAATGTGGGACTTGAGATTGGGAGAAATAGAGACTTGCTCTGCCAGATACTAGAAATCAGTAACAAGTAACTTTGTGTTACTTCTGGATCAGTGGAGGAGAATATGAAGTCTAAAAATAGGGTATATTGGATATATTTGAGGATTTAGTGTACAAGCAACATGGCTTTTAAATCAACACAGGAAAGAGTAGACTTTTTAGTTAGTAAGATTGTGATAACTGGTTAACTCATTGGTAAGAAAATTAAGTTACAGTCTGACCTTACCCCCTTGAAATAAACCCTGATGAATCAAACACTTAAATGGAAAAAAAATAGTTCCACATTAGGGATGAAAAATATAAGTGGACTTGTGTAATCAAATAAAGTCTTTTTAAATGCAGCATGTCCTAAAAGCTAGATTCCATAGAAGTCATATTAGACAACAAAAATTTCAAACTAGTTAATAGTTTTTAAAAAAGACCAAAACCTGAAGTAATGTTAAAATTTTATTTGTTTGTTTTTAATTCTTGAGACAGGGTTTCATTATGCAGTTCATTATGCAGTTCAAGGCTGGCCTTGAACTCACTATGTAGCCCAGGCTGGCCCTGAACTTGCTGCCATCCTTCTGCCTGAGTCTCTCAAGTACTGGTAGTACAGGTGTGCCCCACTATACCCAGAAATAATGTTAAAATTTTAGACAAATGGCAGAGAAATGTACCATATATTTGTAGCATATAGGGCAGGCATTAGAGTAATATTCAAGAAAGAGGGCTTGGGAGAATCAATAAAAACAACACTTCAGAAAAAACCTAAGGGACATGTACTAGCAATTTACAAAAGACATTCATAATTAATATATATAAAGAAATATTCTGCCACACTTAAAGAAATAAATGTAAATTTAAGTGTCATAATACCAAAATCTGCAAAAGTTAAAAAAAAATCTTCCCAGGAGATTTCTTAGTGATCATCTCCTCTAGGCTTGTTATGTCAAAGATAGGAACTTCTCACTAGTTTTTTTTTAATAATAGCTTATTGAGATAGTCACATACCATCTATTGATATGTTAAAAAAGAAGCTAATTTTTATTGGCTAAGCAGTTTTATCTTGTTTGGTGAGAGAGTTTAGTAATACCAAGAATAATATAAAAGCATCATTATTCTAAAATTTACTTATTACTGCTGTACTTTATAAACAAGCAGTTCCTTTTATTTTTTTTTCTTTAATTTTCTAGCACAAGTGAGCCTTCTAAGCAGCTATGGTGGTGCATGCCTGTAATCCTAGCAAACAGGATGCTGAGACAGGAGGAAGGCTACAATTTCAGGGCCAGCCTGGGCTACAGTGAGTTCAAGGCCACCTAAACTGCATAGTCAATCAGACCCTGTCTCAAACCCTCCCTACATGCGCGCGCGCGCGCACACGCGCACACACACACACACACACACACACACACACACACCCATATTCATTCTTTAAGAGATTCTTTAAACATACAAGGAGAAAAACCCATAAGTGATCTATGAGTCTAATCACAGGTAGGTTGTTGAATAAATTACTTGGTACTAAAGACCTGTAATTATTGATTAATGCACATTTTACAGTGAGAAAAACAGAACAGGAAAATTCACAGAGATAGAAGATTAATAGCCTAAACTGTGGTTAACACAAATAGCCTAAACTTTTGATTTGTGCACAACTCTGAAGATAATAAAAGCTATTAAGTTAAGCATTTTTCTTGGCAGTGTCTCGCTATGCAATTCAGGCTGGCCTTGAACTTACTCTGTAGCCCAAACTGGCCTCTAACTCACAGTGGTCCACCTGCCTCAGCCTCCCGAGTGCTAGGAATTCAGGGGTGCACCACCACACCTGGCTGAATTATGTGCTTTAAATGGCTGAACTGTATGGTTTGTGAACTATGTTGATAAATTTCTTTAAAAATAAATGAGCTCAAAACATCGGAAATCCCAACAAGGAGGTGTATCAACTAGTATTCTAGGCATTTGCTTGTATAAACACTTATATAAATACATATGTGAGTATATTTGTAGAAACAGGATCGTACTGTATAGTTTTACAATCCGAAATAGTTGGATCATATGGTGATTCTGTTTAACTGTCTGAAGAACTTCCAGGCTGTTTTATAAAAAGGGGCTGCACTGTTTTATATCCTGTCAGTGTGTAGGAGGATCCTCACCAGCACTTAGGGTGACTTGTTTTTCCAGTTAAAAACCACTACTGGGATGATATGCTATCTCATTTATTTTTATCTGCATTTTCTAATTTTTGTTAATAAATTTTACTTCTATAAAATTTAAAAATGATTTCCAGTCCTAAGGATGTGAGAAGTACTCACAGTATAAGTGGAAGTAAGGAAAGCAGAAAACAAAGCTGGTCATTCTAGGTGATTTCAGTTTGGTGAAAATCATTGTTTAAAATAGTATCTCCAAACAGCTGAAGTCCTCCATGGCAGGCCGTGGCCTGCTTGACTATGTTCTTTTCATGTAGCCCTGCTGAGGCTCTTCTGACACTGAGAAGGGACAGCTTGAAGGTGCAGCTGCTGGAATACTTGGGGTCCCACACTGCTGAAGAGCTGTGAGTGGAACCTGGTGTGTGACTCCCGGCCTCCGCCTCTTCAGAGCGGCAGTGTATGTAGGGGTGGCTGACTATAGGCGCAGCAGGAGGTGTCTCCATACTTTTAGAGATCCTCTTCCTTTTCTTACATGAGTGTACAACGTTATTTACAAATCAGCCCAAATCACATTTAAATAAGCTAATGCAGTAACAAGAGATTGCATTAGAGTTGGTAGTAGTATCTATGTTAATCCTTCTGTTTCTACCCATAAAGGGCTTGTAACTCAGTATTCACTGCATTAGAGAAAAGCCAAGAAGCTATTGAAATTACAAGTGAAGACCACATCATTCAGGTTTGTTATTTTGGGAAATTGTCCTTGTTTTCTTGTCTATTTGCTCTCATTTTTAGGATTGACCCCCTCTGATGTGATTTATTTTTTTCTTCTTTTCAAAATTCAAGGGACTGGTGGCTGGGGATTTAGCTCCACAGTATAAGTACCTGCCTGGCAAGCTCTATATTAAAAAAGATGCTAATATGATGTTAGAAAATTTGCATTTATTGTTTCTCACTGGGTTGTGTATGTTTAGCAAGGAAACTAACTCAAAAGGGTTGCTTGAGAGGAGCATACAAATATTCTAGTGGAATGATATGTTGTCTTTGCTATTTTGACCTGTATTTTCTAATTTTTGCCAGTAAATATATTTTACTTTTATAAAATTTTAAAATGATTTCCACTGCTAAGGATATGGGAACACTACAGTAGAGAGAACTTTGCAAGGTCTAGAAGCCTTTCTCACTGCTCTTACACCTTTCTTACTGTTTTGGAAGACAGTTTATACTTGTACAGGTTTCTAGAAAAAATGAAAATGTCAAAAATGGTATACCTAGTAATTACAGAATACCCACTGTTAGTAAAGTGGGTTTATATAAGTGACTTAAGAGACCACGGCTCACACTTCAGATAACAAAAACGAGAGCTGTGCCACAGGAATGGTTCTCTCTGGGAATTGCTCCACTTGATTCTCCTGGGGCCCCAGTGCTGTCATTTGACTGATGGCTCCCATGGTGAGGAGTTGTGGTGTTGGGGCCTGGTGTCATCAGTGCCCTGCAAAGTGGCACAGGCTTCGGTATGTGCCTGGCTGAGCCATTTTGAGCAAATTACTTAACCCCAATCCAGCTAAATCTGCTGTGTCATCTGTGTAGTTGAGAAGGGTATTAAGAGTATCAGCCACCTGCCTTCTGTAAGGTTGTTTTGAGGGTGAAATGAGTTAATGTGTGTGAAGTGCTTATTATAATGTCTCACAAGGAAAACAGATATTAGTAACCAGCATTAGCTACTGGTTCTCTCACCACCTTCAGCACATACACAGCTTTCCCCCACATCCTCTCCCATCTTATAGTCCTGTTCGATACTTAACCACTAGAAGTGACATTTGTTAACACTTGCTAGTTCACAGCCTGCTTTTCACAAACCTTATTTATTTGAATCCCGTGAGAGAGGCGAGAGTTTCATTCTCATCACGCAGATGAGCAGGAGTGCAGTGCCTCGCAGAACCCCGCAGTGTGCCAAGGAGGAGAGTGCAGGTGTTGCAGGTCGCAGTCTGCTGTTTCACACGCTGCAGCTCCAGCTCAGCAGCCCGGATGTGTCCTGCGTGGTGCTAGTGTCTTCTGCCCACTTGGTCAGGGTGGCTGCTGCCACGGCAGGAAGCCCAACCACTTGTCCCATTGCTGATTCTCCTGAGCTCATGTTCTTGTGGTGCTGGAGTGATGATTGGGTGCAGGCTCTTGGGATGGGGTTGGGGAAACAGGAAACAAGAGTGCTTAGGTGTGACATCCTTGATTGTCATCTTTTCGAAATGTTTTTGAGTTCATTGGATTTTTTTTTCTTTCATCTCTCCCCAGTATGCAAATCCTGCATTTGAAACCACAATGGGCTATCAGTCAGGTGAATTAATAGGGAAGGAGCTAGCCGAAATGCCTATACATGAAAAGAAGGCTGACTTGCTGGATACTATAAATTCATGCGTCAGGATAGGCAAGGTAAGTAGGCCAGTCCCTCTGTCACTTTCGTGTAACAAGGAAGACTTGGTGTTCAGTGAACACTAAGGTGCCAGGTCACCTCAGCCTTCAGCCTTACTCTTGCCACAGTTCTGGGAAGTGTTTTTTTTTGAGACGGGTCTCACTATGTAACCCAGGCTGGCCTGGAACTCACAGCAATCCTCCAGTCTCTGAGTGCAGGGTATAGGTGTGCACTACAAGGCCTGGCCACATGTTGTTCTTTTTTATCCATGATTTTCAGATGAGTAAACTGAGGCCAAGAAAGTATATGATATGATTAGTCAGTAAACAGAGTAACGGAGGCCTACTTGCTGATCTGCGAAATGGGAGTTGCTGGCTGGTGGCTCTAGGCGAGGCTTGGCTATGCGGCTGCATGTCTGAGCCTAGCAGTGCTCTGAACCTCCATCATTTGTGGTGCATTTTAACATGTGTGCTAAATTCTGGTAAACAGAGAAGAGCAAATGAGAATTCTGATTTAGGAGAGCACTGGACCAAAGTAGGAGACAGAAGGAGCCATTAGGAATGTGGATGCCCCAGGATCACACCTCAGAGGCACAGGCTGCGGGCCTGGTCTTCAGGATGTCATTTCCTCCGAGCATGGCCTCTGACAGCACCTCCTTTAGGAGGCTTTAAGGCATGATGGGAAGGGGGACTTTGCTGCTTTCCTAGTCACTTTCTGTCCTGTCTGCTGGGCTTTTCCTCACTCGCACAGCTGGACAGAGACTGCCAATCTGTCTCCTGGGACTGTTTGCACACTTGGTAGTGTATGTTGCTGTCTACTCTGCAGGGCCCAGGTTTTAGCAATGTCCCTCCCCAGGGCTGCTTGCCCAGTCCTATCCTGGAGCACAAGTGCCCAAGGGCTGCTCCCTTTGCTTCTCCTGCTCTGAGCACACAGGAGCTGGAGAGGAGAGTGGAGACAGCCCTGGACTGTGCAAAGTACGGGGCTGCACTGCTGCTGGGGAGTGGCAGAAGCGGGCACCACTAGCATTGTTGGCTTTCAGCTGTCCTATCAGGTGTTTCTCTTCCTACAGGGAGGTGAAGGTCTGTCTTCTGTAGAGAGAGAAGCAAAAGCCTAAGTGGATTCTCAGGGGCACTGAGACCCTAGCAGCCATAGAGGGCTTTCCTGTGACCCCCTGGCCCTGGCATTTCGGTCCTTTGCTGCTACTGGGGTGGTCAGTGGTTTTGTGCTTAGTATGAATCAGGACAATCTGTGAATACCCTACAGTATTCCATGTCCCTGTCCCGGGGTCGAGGTGGAGGGTAAAGATAGAGGAGAGGTGCACAGAAGATTAGCTCTGTACCCCGGTGTGCATCAGGTCTGTGCACTGGCCTGGGTCTGAGGAGGTTCCAAAGCTGAGCTAAGGAACCTAACCCACTGTACATATTGAAGGGGCTCGCAGGTTTGCTGCCTCCAGTCACAGAAAAAGAACTTACAGGACACATCAATAAGAGGCTTAGGAAGAGTTTGTTAGGAATTTTAGTACATACTCTGAGAAATAGAGGGGAGACTAAGAGAGAGAGAAGAGCACATTGATTTTTTTGGAACAGGTAACATTTATGGATATTTTTTTTGAGAGGGTAAAAACCCTCAACCCATGGGAAAGGTAGCCCAGTCCCCAGAAGAGCACTGGCCCATACTATAGGTATAAGCTCAATTTTTAAAAATTAAGATGAATAATTTAAATATTTTTTGCATTTTCTCAACCTGTTCCTTTATTTTTGGGTCAGATTCCTGCTCTTTATTTTTTCAATTAAGCCAATTAATGGACTCAGTGTCCCTGAGGATCTTTGGCTGCTGATGTACACGCCTTGGTTGACTTCACCTGAGGCCCAGAATTACAGTCTTAAAGTACAATTTTTAGTTAAGATTTTCTTGTCTTCTTTGTGTCTATGTTCTTCTCCCCTACCTTAACCTCTGCTGGAGTTATGCTGTTGGGCACCAGGTTTGGAGGGCCTCCAATTTGAAGAGCAGGAGACCTGTTCTGTAAATTCTGAACTTAGGATGAGGAGAAAAGATGAGCAGATCATTAGCCCCCGTGAGGCTTCAGTCCTAAATAATTCTGACCCTTTGTGTATTTCTGAGTTCTTTTGGGGAGTAAGAAGGTGACTGCCTTTAGTTGGTACCTTGCTGCTTTGCTGGCAGCCCTGCAACAGGCCAGTCCTTTAGGTTCTTGGGGTGAAAGAGGAGAAGCCTCCCTAATCCAGCTTTTCTAGGGAGGACCTGCTAGAGGACCAGGGTCTGGTGGCACAGGTGCTGTAACAGGCAAGGAGAGCTGGGTACAGGCAGGCAGAATAGAGGCTTAGAGTGGTTGGCAGTCAGGGCTGCAGGCCCTGGAGTGTCAGGTGCTAGCTGTTGGATATCTAGCTCCTCACCCATCATTTTCAGCTGGCTGTTGGGTAGAAATGAATGACACGTTGACTTTCAGCCCTGCGTGCTTCCTTTTATACACTGGTTTACACCCCTCCTGACTCTTTTTCTTTTTCCTCAAGATTCTCCTGTCAGGGCTCTAGGACCCATAATCTCTCCTCTTTTCACATCCTCAAGCCTTACCTTCTTTTTGGAGATCTTGAAGTTTTCCCTTGTCTTTCTCTTCCCCTGACATGTACTCAGTACAGGTAAGTGTTGGCTGCTCAGATACCCACTGTACGGTAATGACGCGCAGCTGCAGGGCCTTTAGCCTTCTTTGCTTCCTGGAGTCCTTTTTTCCTACTCTGCTTCCTTCGGTTTCTTCATGGGTTTTCCTGGATGCTGGCCCCTGTCCCCTACTGTGATCCCTCAGAAAGCTCCTCGGTTGTGGAGGTGTTGTTCTGTACCATGTAGATGTCTCACAGGTCCCTGGTTTTTGTCTCAGCCTCTTCCAAGATCCAATTCAACATCCTGCTGTCCCCCTGAAATTCAGTTGTCTAGCAGTGATTTCTTTTTATTCGCCACAGTCAGAATCCCAGTGCCTCTTCAGGCCCAGGTTCTGCGTGCTCATGGACCACCCTCACAGTTGCCTTGTCCTAGATTCCTGGAGTAACTGATTTTTTTTTTTTTGGCCTGCCTTTTGATCTCTTCCCTCACATTTGTCACCAGCCACGATGGCTCTCTACCCGCTAGGCTTTGTGTGTTTGCTGCCTTTTGTGACCTTGTGCAGGCTTTCTTCACACAGCCTGGAATTATGGGGCTGAATCCACTTTGGTCTCCTTCTCCCAGAACCCCCGACCCCGCTCAGTTCACTCCACAGTCTTGCATGATCAATCCTATTCAATCACCTTGTCATGTCCCTGTCTCAGCCCAGAGCTCTGAAGCCTCAGCCCAGTGACCAGGGTCCTGTAGTTGACCTTGGATACTCAGTGAACAAAAGCTTCAAGTGTTCCCTGCTTGTTTACTGTGTGCAAGCACCATCCTGGCCCAGGGGACAGGATGACAGCTGGATGAGGATGATTTAATTCTGAAGACACCAGGCGCCAAGGGGGACTGCATCAGCATGGAGCATGGTGCACAGCTGTGCAGAGGGAGGGACGAGAGGGAGGCTCCGACCTGTGGCTGTGCTGTGGAGAACCCACCTGGGAGAACCTGTGACAGGGTTTGGGGCTCTGCTCAGATCTTAAATCAGCAGGTGTAGTACTGTCATTATTCTTGGAAACTAAAATTTACAGTAAGTGAATAGCTGTATGATAAGTAAATATGGTTTCTGCTAAGAAAAGATTTTTTTTGTTTTCATTGGCTACCAGGAAACTTAGAGGAATATCTGTTACCCAAGCCAAGACATTGGCTAAATCTTCTCACTCTTTTAGGTGGGTGCTGGAACTTTGGCAGCATGGCTTGTGGTCCCTTGGCCTGGGATCTGTCAGCCTCCTAAGTGTATGCAGGAAGGATACATTTCCACATACATTTTTGACCCCCCAAAACATGTCACTACTTAGACTGAGAGACCTGGCTCAGAAAGAATTGTCAGGTTACCTGAAGTTGGATTTGGGATTGGGATCATTTTGAATCCTAATTGCTTTAGCAGTAGTAAGTGAATCAGAACTGAAAATGTTCTTAAATTTATGTTTTAGACACAACGTATGATTAATGATGTTTAATCCCATTTCTAGGAGTGGCAAGGCATTTACCATGCCAAAAAGAAAAATGGAGATAATATACAACAGAATGTGAAGATAATACCTGTCATTGGACAGGGAGGGTAAGTGGGGGAACAGATGCTTCAATTAATAATTATGTTTTGGGTTATTACAGATTTTGCTTTGAATACTTAGGTAACTTCAGAAGTGTTTGCAGGAATTTAAAAGGTTTGTGACAAGACAGGTGCCATCGCAGGGTGGCTTCTGCGGTGGCATTTCCTTGATGAGTTTCTCTCCGCTGTAGTCTGACTCTAACAGTCTTTTTTAAGCTGCTTGGAAAGCCAGGCATGGTGTGGCTCACACCTGTAATCCCAGCACTTGGGGCTGAGGCAAGAGGATTGTTGTAAGTTCAAGGCCAGCCTGGGCTACAAAGTGAGCTCAAGGCCAGCCTTTACTGTGTAGCAAGACCTTGTCTTAAAAAATAAAATAAAATAAAATAACTATGTGAATGCACAAGTGATGGAGGTATTCTTTTCAAACCAGAATGTCAGTTTTTTAAGCTGCATGGTAAGAATACTGACTGGTAGCCTCTCTATATTTGAAATTTTTTAATATAATCCGTGCACTGTTTCCATCAGGCTTATCAAACTAGATAAAAATAATACAGAAAAGTCCTTATGTAAAACATGTGCATACAGATTGGAAATTACTATATATCAGCAGCCTAAAAATTTCAGATAATTTGTCTCAGAACCTAACTGAATTAACATGGAAAATGGAAAATTATGGATTATAAACGCTCAAGAGTAAAATATACAACCATTAAAGGTGACAAGCATAGAAAACTGGACTATAAAAAGAAAGCTTACTTATACTCTGAGTAATTACTTTGGTACAGTCTATTAGCTACTATTTTCTTATTTTTTGTGAAATTTTATTTTCACATAAGGTAAAAACATAGAAAGGTTATGATTATAACGTTGAATGTGAAAAGTCAGACCTAATGTATTGCTGCAGCCATGTAAAGGAAAGGAGCAGGCGGAAGTGAGGCGCTGCTGGTTCGGAATGGGAATTAGTGCAGTCCCCTGCCCATCCATCCCTGGCTGTGCTTCCTCTCACCCGAGCTGCGGAGCTGCAAGGGTGATACCGTTGTCACCTCCGGTTGATGGATGGGGAAGCTGAGGCTTGCAGAGCTTCAGGCGGAGGCCCCGCGGCTGCCTGCCTGCCGTGTGTGGCGGCACCGGGCGCAGCCTTCACCCTGAGAGCATTGCTCACGTGCTTCGTCACCAGGCGCCGCTGCCAGTTGGTGATTGCCTCAGGCCCACGGGCCTGTGTGGGCTCTCTGTTCTGCTTCTTTGCCCTTTTATGTCCTTTCCAAATTCTTTGTGATAAGTGTAGAGGGCTTTGATTATCAAGGGAGGGGAGTGAAAAAAGCTGAAGGGACAATAAATAAATGGGAAGAGTCAGCGGCGCGTGAGCTCAGCCCTGTCATTTTGTCTGGACATCCTGCCAGCCCCCGTCAGTGGAGCTGCAGCCCCACAGAGCCTGTGGCTGTGTCCCTGAGTGACTGAGCAGACTGCTCAACAGCCACGGGGAACAGTTATCCCGTGAAGGCTACGGACAGGAGCAGGAGGGAGCGGAAGGCTCTTGGGTGGTTCATGTGCAGTACAATTTTAAAAACATACGACTTACTATCTGTGGTGATCTGGGGAAGGATTTTCGTATTTTACTGAAGTAGTTTCTTTTCTCCATAGACAACAGAGGATGTTTATGAAGTCTCATGCATTTATTAGTGACCTTGGCCCCCCAAAATAGAAATTTTTTCAAGGCATCTTGTGTATTGTGAAACAGGGATTCTCTTTTCATAATAAAAAATTAAGTCCATGTTCATCAAATGAGAATCAAGAAAGAAATAATCCATTGTTTTCTACTTGCAGAAAAATTAGGCACTATGTGTCCATTATCCGCGTGTGCAATGGAAACAGTAAGGTAGGTAAAAGGGTATCCGGGCTGGGGCTACCCCAGGGAGGTTAGCTGGCCATCAGAACTAACGGCTTTTAACGTCCATTTTTAGGTTGAGAAAATACCCGAATGTGTTCAGTCTGACAGTCACACAGGTATGGTGTCCCTATTCCTTCTTAGCATTTGTTAAGCTTTTGGAAAACAAATTGAAAGCAAATCCTTCCTGTAATAAGCCTCCTGGTGCCATGGTGGGACCCCACTCCCCTAGTGCTATGGCAACCCCAAGTTACTCAAGCAGTCAAGGAACAAGTGCTTGGGGTGTTCCAGCAGGTGCCCTGCAGGAGCTGCAGCCCCGAGGAGAGAACTGTGGAGTACGGGGCTTGCCTCCTGTGCAGACGTGTTGAGTGCAGGTGGCTCTACAGCCTGATCTGTGCTGTAAGGGGCAAGCACCCAAGTGCTCTCACAGGGACTGTCACCACAGGTAGCATGTGAGGAGCTGGGCTCATCAGGTCTCCTTCATCTCCTGTCTCCACAGTGCCTTACTCCACATCTGTGTTGCTGCAAGATTCATTTCCCTGGCCCATTTCCTCTAAACTGTGGCCCCAGCAAGCCACTTCCTGCTCTGGCCCTCACTGCTGAGGGGGATGGGGTGATGGCAGAGGGCTTCTCATCAGGTGCCCGGTAGACACCCTGTGCCACCCTACATTCCCAGGCACTGTACCATCTGTGAGAGCCTCTGGGAAGGGTTGTCTTCTGTCCCTGTACCAGGACAGCTTGTTCATTCTGGGAATGTTGTGTGTGGGGTGGGAGGTACTGAGGATCGAACCTAGGGCCTTCACACTGAACTACATTCCCACCCCTTTTTAAATTTTGAAACAAGACCTTGCTAAGCCACTAAGTTGCCAAGACTGGATTCAAATTTGAGATCCTCCTGCCTCAGAATACTGGGGTTATAGGTGTATGCCACCACACCCAGCCATTCTGGGTGTATTTCTATTACAAAGTACTATAGTAAGTTACATATAGTTTATTTAACTGAGGCCCTGGAGGAAGCCAAGGAGGTAGGGATTTAATAGATGAAGTAAGAAACTGCCTGACCAAGGAACTTGCCCAAGGTTGTGCTTGGGGTGTTCCAGCAGGTGCCCTGCAGGGGCTGCAGCCGGAGGAGAGAACTGTGGAGTACGGGGCTTGCCTGCTGTGCAGACGTGTTGAACCAGCATCCACAGTGGTTCACTTTAGCGCACCGAAGCACAGGCAGGGACGGTTCTCAAGAAGCCTCAGGGGCGACACAGGGATGATGAGAAAGGCCTGGTGGGGCTGTGGGACTCATAGGAAGGGGGATGCTCCGCACAAGAGAGGTGGATTTGGATGGGAAGAAGAGTGTGGAAGCAGGAGCATTCCAGCAGTCCAAACAGGCACAATGGAGGGAAAAGTGCAGGCTGTGTTCTAGAAAGAGCAAGTATTAAATGTAGCACGGTAGAAAGGGGAGTGGGGAAGAGGAGTTGGGTGAGTCGCGCTCCTTAGATGCTGGGTAGGAAGTGAGGCTGTTCGCCTCCAGGCAGTGGAGTCCTTGGATTCTGAGGCGGGGAAGCACACTCAGACTATCTGAGTGGAAAGGTCTGCGGCCAAGATGCTCTTAGAATGTGTCCCATCACAGGTACCGTAGAAAGTGGGTCAGCCTTGCGGTTGGGAGGAGAGAAAACCCTGGCAAAGGTTAATAAGCTGGAGACAGCAGCAGGAACTGAGAGGACAGCGAGATGTGCTGATGGTGTGAAGCTGGGGAGGAGTCGGCAGGTGTTTGGAGCTGGAGACAGGGTGTGGAGTGGAGTGGACCATATGTCTGTCTGCCCGTTTGCTCCACCACAGCACAGGTTTCTGCTGAGCACTGACTGGGCAGTAGTTCCTGTGCTCTGCAAAGAGATAAGAACTAACAATACAGATGATTTTGCAAACTTCCCAGATGTGGAACTGATGAGCTGGTGCCCAGGTAGAAAGGGAAGCAGAACCTCCAAAGTTACATGAGAGGAGCATGGCAGGCCCAGGAACAGAGGGAGGACCAGATTCCTGGAGGCCACCCCAGGGGGAGTGCAGACTAGAGCTGGAGAGACTTGGGCTGCACAATTACTTTTATTTATTTATTTATTTATTTTGGCTTTCATGAGACAGGGTCTCTAGGTAGTTTAGGTTGGCCTTAAACTTACGACAATCCTGCCTCAGCCTCCGAGTTCTGGGATTACAGATGTGCACCCTCATGCCTGGCTTGGGTTCACACTCAGATGTTTCCATAGGGGCTGGGCATGGTGGCACATGTGTATAGTCTCGGTACTCTGGGTGGTTGAAGCAGAAGAATGGCAAGTTCAAGCCTTTCCTGGGCAATACAGCAACTTAGTGAGGCCCATCTTGAAATTTAAAGAGGGCTGAGGATATGGTTATTCAGTGATGTAATCCTGGGTAGCACCAAATAATAATAATAATAATAGTAACAACAATATGAAAATTTTTAAAAGATAAAAAGGAAAAGAGACTGGACATGTAGCTCAGTGCAGGGACAGTACCATTAAAAAAACGTTCAGTAGAAACTCAGTTTGCTTCCTCTCCTTCCACTGTTGCCCAGCCCATTCTTGGTAAGCATTGCTTTTTGCTTCTCTCTTGCCACACCCTGCTCCATCTAAATAAGCTTCTTCCTCCTTCCTTGTGGTCACACTACAAGCTCTACCTTAGCTACCAGCCCCAGGGGACTTTGCCACTCCTCTGGGCTCCTGCTGCACCTCAGAACCACTAGGGAGTCTTCCCTGCCCTTGTTCCTCATAAATCTGCTCCCCATCCTGGGCATGTGGACGGCACATTATTCATCTTCACATCCCTAATGTCAGTGTGCTCATCAGCTTCCTGTCACTAACAAAATACCTGAGATAATTAACTCCTACAGAAAAGGAGTTTTGTATGGCTCACAATTTTAGAGGCATCAGTCCGTGGAAGACTGGCCCTGTTTCTTTCTGGCCATGGACAGGAAACATGGCAGGGTTGTGATAGGGCAGCACTGCTCCTTCCACCAAGCCCTGCCTCCTTAAGACTCCACCACCCCAGGGTCCAAGCCTTTACTTTACTACATGGGCCTTTGGGGAATGCTCAGGATCCAAACTCTTGTACCAGTCTTGGCTGGCATGGGGTAGGTGCCCAGTGAATGCTAAATAGAGCAGCAGGAGCAATGTACAGTTCACAGTGATCTCACCAGGCAGCTGAGTGGATAGTACTGGCCCAGAGCTCAGAGAAGGGAGAGACACTGCGTCTCCATGGGAATGGGAGGCAGTGCCCTGCATGGGGAGCATCTTGAGTTTGGCAGTCATTGGGGGCAGGAGGAGTGGATGGCAAGGCTGCTCCAGGAATGGGCAAAGCAGCCACAGCACACACTGGGAAAAGACTGAGGAGAGAGGAGGGCTGCTATGCAGCTATGATGTACCTGTCCTCAAATGCCAGGAAGTTACTCTTCTGTCTGAGACCCCAGAGGATGTTGGGCAGGCGCAGATGTTTGCTGAAGCAGACTTAGGTTCCTTGAGCACTGACTGCCTGCAACATACAGTACTGGTCACCTGGGGAAGACCATCTCTGACAGTGCACTGTCCGCTGTCACCCCACATGGCTGGGGTGGTATGGAGGCTGTAAAGGGACAGTGTTTTCAGGCCTGTGGTCCCTGCATGATCATAGGACATCAGTGGCTAGATGAGGAAGCTGGCAGGGGAGAGTGGGTGTCACACAAGGTGCAGAGGCCAGGATAAGAGACTGGCTCTTTGTAAAGTCCTTGTGATGGCCAGTGGCACACTGAAGAGCTGGAAGCAGATCCTAAAGACAAAGGAGCTGATGGGCTGTAGATGGACCTGATTGGTGGAGGGGTCATGGCTGGGGCTGCTGTTCCTCTCTGGAGAGGAGAATGCAGGTCATTGAGAAGGACTAGCATTGGGTCTAGGAGAGCAAATCCATGGACTTGGCTGGCCAGCTGAGGGAGAGAAGCAAAAAAGATAGGTGCTGTTCAGTGACCTGGACTAAAAAGCAGCTTTGGGAAAAACCAGGTTCATTTAGGAAAATGAGTCCATTTGCAGGGTCCACAAATTATCCCCTGGAGGTGACCAACACTGCATAGACAGGGGTGTGGACATGGAAGAGGACTGAGGTGAGGTGGCCACACGAACTAGTTAGAGGTGTGGGAGGAAGGAGGCCTTGGAAGGATGTTGTGCTGACTGAGAAAAAGGGGATGAAGGACAAAACGAGGGAATCTAGGCCCTGGAAACACTGAGGGCGTGGGGGCTGACGAAGAGGAAGCTGCAAAGGAAGTGAGGAAGGGATAGCAAGGAGAGGGAGGTCGCGAGGGTGGGTTCTGCAGGCCAGGGTGTCCGGGAGGCCGGCCTGGCTGGGTCTCGGGAGGTCATGTGACCTTGACACAGGTCCTCGGGCAGAGGAGGCCACCTGGTGAGGCTGCCAGGGGACCCTAGAGAGAGCCAGTGGCGTGTTCACCCTGCCCCACACCTACCCGCAGGTTGGTGTCATTTCCTCTGCTGTGAGATGGGGACGTGAGGCACACCACAGGGGACACCCAGCTGTGCCCAGAGAGGGGCAGGAAGCCTAGGAGAGCAGCACCTGCGCAGAGAGAGGGGAGGCAGGCTCAGCTGTCTCTGAAACACACCCCAAAAGCATTCCCGCACCACCCTAAGAAGAGGAAGTTGTTCTCCCTGGGATTTTATAGAGAAAAAAAAAATTTTTTTTTGCCCTTGGGGCAAAGATGGATGAGGGATTAAAATCTCCACCATTTTGTTCCATGAGACAGTCACCCCTCCAGACCGAGTCATTCAGTCTGCACTTCTGTGTGCTCTGCTGAATTTGCTTGTTCTAGTTCTTAAATTTGGAGTTTAAAACCACTTTGTTTGGTTTCCTTTATCAGTATGTCTTTAATATCTCTGTTTGTTTACACAGATATTCAGACAGGCAAGCATAAAGACAGAAGGAAAGGCTCATTGGATGTCAGATCTGTTTCCTCAAAAGCAAATGAAGGTGAGTGACCAGGACCAGAGAAGAGAAGGGCTAGTGGCCGGGCTGAACACAGGACTGTCTTGCCCTCCAGTTTCTCTCTGGTCACATTTCCCGTTCTGGGGAGGGGAGAGACCCAAGAGCCCCGTGGGCCCTCTCCTGAAGCCAGAAATAAGGAAAAAGAAGAGATATTTATGACCCCTGTCATCCGTATTGACTTTCTAAAATGAGCAGCAGGGGTCATCAGTCTACACACAGTATCCCAGAAGCGCACTTGAAATTTTGAAAGATACACTGCATTGTGGCTTGCAGTTTGCTGTGGAAGCTGCAGCTTTTGAGAAGGGGTGAGCTCAATTTGGGAACTGTGAGACACTCATTAAGCAAATATTTGTTTACTGGAAACATAATTGTAAAAGATAATGTAGGTTTATGGTATAAGGAACCTAGTTTTTAATGTAATCAAAACTGTCTCTAGAGGGTGCAGAGGCAGATAATGCTGCCTGCTTTGAGCACTCTCTGGTCCAAAGATGGATGCATAGGAAGGATGCAGAGCTGGTGTCATGGCTCAGTGGGAAGCTAAACTTTTTAAGGCAGTCTTAGCCAGGTCACATCTGCCTGATGTCCCTGGCATGTATGGGGAAGGCTCAGATGGTGCGCTGCATGGCAAGAACTGGGCTGCTGCTGGAGAGTGGGGGTGTCAGCAGGGCCGCGGTTCAGCAGAACAGCCTTGGCTCGTCCAGGTGTCGTCTCCTCTTTGTGGGCATGTGTCTCCTGTTGTCATGTCTACTTAATAGGGCTAACTGTGCTGCCCAGAAGACCACATGAGGGTGACATGGGCCCACGGTGCTGGGACAGGGTAGGCGTGCCTTAGTGTCTGCTGCCAGGTCCTCTCGCTTGGGGTGGTCATCCTTATGTTTCCACAATCCATGGCTCAGGGCAGTGTGGAATGGAGTGAAGCTGCTTTTACCCTGAAGTTACCCCACTGCAGCTTCCACTAACTCCTTGGATTCCTATATACCTTTCGGTATTTTAAACTTTTTTCTGTTGTGTTTTAAAAAATAACTTACAAAAATTGAGTTATACACAGTAAAATTTAGCTATCAAATATTCGATTCAATACATTTTGATAATTCTATACTCCTGTAACTGCTCCCTCCCACAGCAGACACAGAGTGCACACATGTACACACACACATCCTTTTACCACACAAGACAAACCATGATTTACTTACTGTGCGTTGTGCAATTGGAGTCATTCTATATGCACTCATGTATTAGACATCTTTTACTACTTTTTCCCCTTGGTTTATGAGACAACGGTCTCACTGTGTAGTCCAGGGTGGCCTCCAAGTCACAGCATTTCTCCTGCCTCAGTCTCCCTAGGGCTGGAGTTACAGGCATGCACTACCACGCCTGGCTTCTTTCACTCGTGTTGGTGTTTTAGATTCACTGATATTGCTAGGCATATCTGTAGTGCATCCCTTTGTTAATATTGCTCAGTGATAGTCCCGACTGAGTGTATAGTTTGTCTGCTTGTCCACTTATTGATGGGCATTTGTGTGGCTTCCACTTGAGACTGTTCAGAGTAAGGCTCCATGTGTTTACACAGATGAGTTTTGGTGAACATGGGTGTACATCTCCCACCCAGGAGTACAAGGCAGACAGTTTAGTGAGGGTCATGCTGTGTGACTGTCACTAAACTATGGAAATACTGGCATTTAAAATTTTAGCCATTATAGTGATTTCAGTTTTAATTTTCTTTATAACTAATGAGATTGAGCACCTTTACATATGCTCGCTGCCTTTTGACATGTCTTCATTTGTGAGGTTCTGTTAAGACTTTTGACTACTTTTAGAATTTGGTGCTTTTTCCTGTTTTTAAGGGTTTTTTTTTTAACATATTCTAGATATCTAGATATTGGCTATCTATTGGATAGCTATATATATATGGTTTTTTTTTTTTTTTTTTGAGACTGGGTTTCATTCTGTAGTTCAGGCTGGCCTCAAACTCTCTCCATCCCAAGGTCATGAAGGTATTCGTCTATATTTTCTTTTTTTTTTTAATAATTTTTTTTTATTTTAAAGAGATTAAGATAAAGGATATAACAAAGCAGATCAGAACAAAACAATTTAAGCAACATAGTATTTCACCACAAGACAACCCGATAAAACAGTAGGTACCATAATGTCTCTTTCCTTGAAATAGTTGAGCATAACTTCATACACAATAGTGTCATACGTAATAAAATAATATAAAACCATTAAAGAGAATGAAAGTATTACAGGGCATTCAGAACCAAATAACAGAAAACGAACAGTGGTTACTGTATTATCTCATTGTCCATAAAAATTTGTTTATACTACCACACATAATAAGATCCAACAAGATACAACATGATAGAAACCAGTAGAAACAGAAGAACAAAAGTATGGTAGGACTTCAAAACAAGATGATATTAAATCAACACTGGCTATTATAATGTCTTGTTTTCTTCAAAATAGTTGTTCATACTATCACAGATACTAAAACCAAACAACCCAGGATAAAACCATTCTGACTAATGAATGGAAGCATTATAAGGCTTCAAAGCAATGTAATGGGGAATCATGATTACCATAAACTTTTATGTACTCTTACCATCTCTTACACTAGGGAGACTATAAGGTATTTATACATGTGAGTTTGATTTATTTCACTTATAAGTATGGTTTCAAGTTGCATCCATTTATTTATTAATATCTCAATGTAATCATTCTTTATACATTTTCTTCTAAAGTTTTATTTTGCATTTAAAATGGATGCTCCACCATATATTTCACCATGCAGCAAACTGTTACCAAAATGTACAAGAGATCTAAATATTAAAACAGAAATACTTAGTCTGCTGGAAGATGAAATAGTTAAAAGCCTTTAAGACATTGGCATAGACAAGGACTTTCTGAACAGAACTCCGTGGCACAAGAAATAATATCAAGAATCAACAAATGGAATCATATCATATTAAAAAACTTCTGCAAAACAAAGGAAACAGCTAACAGGAAGAAAAACTATAGAGTGGGCAAATATTTTTGACAGGCATTCTGCGTCTAGACTAACATCAAGAATATATAAAGAACTCCAAAATAAAATTAGACCTCCAAATAAAAGACCCAATGAAAAATGGGCAACCAAACTAGACCTTCTGAGAAGTACAAATGGCCAATAAATGAAAAAATGCCTATCAGGGAAATGCAAATCAAAATGTACTGAATTACTGTCTTACCCCAGAAAGAATGGCTACCATATGAAATCTATTAATAACAAATACTGGCTGGTGAGGATATGGAGAAAAAGGAACTCTTCTACATTGTTGGTGGGAATGTAAACTAGGACAACCACTATGGAAATCAGTGTAGAGATTCCTCAAAAAACTAAAACTAGGGCCAGGGATATGACTCAGCGGTACAAGCCGCCTGCCTGACAAGCACAAGGTCCTGAGTCAGATTCACAGTACAAAAAAAAAGTAGAACTAGAGATTCCATTGACCCAGGTATTCTGTAGGTATTTTCCCCAAAGGATCATATTACAGGAATCCTTGCACACCTAATGTTTATAGCAGCACAGTTCATAGTAGCTAAATCTTGGAAGCAGCAAATGGATAAAGAAAACATGGTGCTGTACATAATGGAGCGCTGCTTTGTCATAAGGAAGGATAAGCTGGAATCATTTTAGGAAGACAAATGGTCCTGACACCATAACATTAAGTGAAATAAATCAGACACACAAGCTTAAATACTGCATGGTCCCTCCTGTATGAGAAACACAAAATGTAAATAGAGAGCAAAATAAAGATACAAAAAGTAGAGCATGCTTCAAATGAGAAGCTCACGTGTAATTTCTGTGCAGCCCTGTAATCCCAGCACTCCGGAGGCTGAAGCAGCAGGATCATTGAGAGCTCAAGACTAGTCTGGGCTACAAAGTGAGTTCAAGGCCAGCCTGAATTGAATAGTGAAAGCCTGTCTTACAAAGGGGGAAAAAGAAAGTTCAAGAGCTAGAAGGGGAGGGGAGGAAGAGGAAAGAGTGGAGATGTGTTGTGTCCACGCAAGGAGTGAAATCATTGTGTAATGCAAGCTTGTACTGATAAACAATCTATAAAATATTCATGCTCCCATTTCAAATTAACTTTTATATCATTGAGGGTCAGTAGAGATCAAAGGCGAATTCCCTCTCCTATTCCCTTGTAAATCCAAAGGAGGCATTGCCATATAGAGAAAGTGTTTTTGCAGAGCAGTGTAGTTTTAGCTAGGTGCCTGGGAGCCTGCAGTCTGTTCCTGGACTGTTCTGCTCCACCCTTCTGCTTGTCTAGGCTCACGGTGACCTTGTAGTATGTCTTGCTATCTGGCAGTGTATGCTTGTTCTTCAGTTCTTGACTATTTCAGGTCTTTTTGGATTTCCATATAGCATTTAGAACCAGCTTAGTCACACATCCTCCTGGGATTTTTCTTTTTTGGAAGGGAGTCATTCCTTCTATCTATAGATCAGTTTTCAGATTATAAAAATCTTAATACTGAGCTTGTTGAGCTTTGAAGATGCTATATCTCCATTTATTTAGGTCTTTCTGTTTTCTCTCAGCAGTGTTCTACATTTTCATTGTAGAAATCTTACAAATCTTATATTAGATTGATCAATTGATTGAGACAGAATTTTGCTATGTAGTGCAGGCTGGCCTTGAATGCATATGTAGCGCAAACTGTCTTTGAACTCATAGAGATCCTGAGATTATAGGCATGTGCCACCATATCTGGGACTTATTCTTATATAGTGATATATTTTTATGCTATTACAATGATATTTATTTTAACTTCCAATTGTTTGTTGTGTTATATAGAAATAGTGACTTTTGAGCTTGTACCCACCCTTGGTAAATTCAGCTATTAGGAAAGCATTGGTAGATTCTTTGGGACTATCTGTATGCATAACCATGACAAGCTTTATACCTATTGTTTCTTTTTTTTGCCTTGTTGAGCTTACAGTATGATTTTGTTTTTTTTTTCCACTGGTACCAGGGATCTAAGTCACGACCACGCGCTTGCAAGGCAGGCGCTTATGCCACTGAGCTAAATCCCCAGCCCTACAGTATGATTTTTTTGCAATTATTTTAAAAATAAAATTTTCCATGTATGTATTTTAGTTGAAAAATACAACTTGTATATATTTATCCTATATAACATGTTTTAAAATATGTACAGTTGTGAAATGACTAAATTAAGCTGATGAACATGTATTGCGTCCCATTTTTACCTTTGTTTTTATGGTGAGAAAATTAAAATTTGCTCTTAGCAGTTTTCAGTAGCATTAGAGTGTCAGTAGCATTAGATGTTGTGCAGATCTGTGTTGTTTGACTTTTAGAAGCAATTGTGATCTTCATTATTTTTTAAACAAGTTTTTATGATAATAAATAGTGATTCTTTTTGATTCATTGAGCTTGTTATGTATAATGGAAAGCTGATAACTACACGCCAGTTGCCATGATTTAAGAAGTTTTCTTGGGGCTGGAGGTTTAGCTCAGCGGCATAAGCGCCTGCCTTGGAAGCAGGCAATCGTGAGTTCGATCCCCAGTACCGATTAAAAAAAAAGTTTTCTTGGCTCCCAGATTATAGACCACTTGAGACCCCTGGCTTGGTTCCATGGGGACAGTATCCTGCCTTGGTTTCTCTGGTGACATTAGGCTTACCCATCAATCTACAGAGCAGGTTTCTGACTCTTCAGGCCCTTGTTGAGCCGTGCTGTTTGATGGTGGGATTCCCTCAACACCCAGGCTTCCCTCTCGGAGTAAGCGTGAGACACCAAAAATTAACTCACTTAGAGCCTCAGCTTCTGCTTGGCTCGTTTCAGATGTTTAATCAGCTTGGATTAAGCTGAATGGTGAGAAGCACCCACGGGGACTTTGAAAAATGTAGCCAACATTCATGTATTTCAGTTCATGTTGAGATGAATTTATTGTCCCTGCCGTATATGAACAAAGAACCCATGGGACATTGTTTTTCCAGAATGGTTTTAGTCCTGGAGAGCAGCAAGTGAATAATTATAAGGCCTTATTGTTACAGCACAAACAGAGACTGTTTGGCCTTGACTCGCTAGATTGTCTCCTATTTTCTTTCTGGCCTGTGACATCAGAAGTTCAGTCCAAGGGGACAAGTGCATCCTAGTGCCTAGGACAGCAGGAAACAAAGTCATTAGCCAGGAGCCCCTGCATTTCCATGGGAAGGAAGTGCTGTGGCCGGGCAGTCCTGGTCCCAGCTCTGGGCAGCTGAGCACATAGGCCTGGGAGGAAGAGAAATCACATGCCTTTGGTGGTCAGGACCCATGCCCAGAGTTGTGTATACCCTGATTTCTGGCTCCTCTCTCCATAGTTTCCAGCCAGAGACGACACTCCTCCATGGCTCGGATCCATTCCATGACCATCGAGGCACCCATCACCAAGGTGAAGCCGTGGGTAGTTGTTCTCCATCGCACATAACCCTGGGGGTTGGGAAGCTGCTGTCACAGGTGGATGGTGCTGCCTATCCTGGAGAGGGAATGTGTGACAAGCAAGCTTAAGCTCCACTTAGCACAGTGGCACTCTTAAGCACTCCTGCTGCCCTCCCGTGGCTTCTGAGGATTTGTTCTGTGCTGCAGGTGATGAACATCATCAACACTGCCCAGGAGAGCAGCCCTGTGCCAGTGACAGAGGCCTTGGACCGCGTGCTGCAGATTCTCAGGTCCACTGAGCTGTACTCACCACAGTTCGGTGCCAAGGACGATGACCCTCATGCCAATGACCTTGTTGGGGGCTTAGTGTCTGTAAGTTTATCTGAGCAGACCTCTGGTGAGAGTCCATCTGTTCTTACTTGTTTTCTCTGGGGTTCTTTGCTGAACAGAGATCTCTGGCTGAGCTGTAATCTACCTGTTCCCCACCACCTGGGAACCTCAGCCTGGGCAGCAAGGGAGGACTGTGTGTAGAAAGTCGTCTGCTCCAGTGATTCACTGGCACTTAGGGCTTTAGAAGTAATTTGTTGATATAAAACTTTCTCAGCTAGGTGTGGAGTCACGTGCTTATAATTCTAACACTGGGGAGAATCACAGTTCAGGGCCCACCCAGGCTACATAGTAAGTTCAAAGCCAGTCTGAACTATATAGTGAGTCCCTTACAAACAAACCAAAAAAGCCCCTTTCTTAGTTGTATTAAATATTTGGCCCCCTCTCCCAGTATTGGGAATCAAACTCAGGACCTTGTGCTTGCCAGGCAGATGGTGTATGACTGAGCTAGATCCCCGGCCTGTATTAAATATTTTGAAAACTAAGGCAAGAGGAAAGCCGTACTGAATGACACATACCAAATTGCAAAACAGACACCTTCTGCTACATGTATTTAAAAAGACACTAAGGAGAGAGATGTGGGTCACATACAAATCACAGAAAAGAAGGCTGTAGGCAGTGGTGACCAGCAAAGGGCCTCATATGTGGTCCCCTGAGAGGACCTGGATGCCTCCCTAGCCCATCTGGAGCAGAGCTCACAAAGAAACAGATTACCCCATTGCTGTCTGTCAGCTTGTTTCCTTCTAGGAACAAAATTCTTCCTCCTGGATCCTGCATGAAGTCACTTGATTGCAAAAGCGAAGGTGTTAGGTAGCAGTCTGAAAGGTAGTGACTCCCAGCAGTGACCTCCCACTGTGACCTTGCTGTCTGGGACTGCCTATAATGGTGGGCCAGGCAGTGTCCTGGAGGTCAGTAGATAAGAGCAGCCATGGGCGGGGCTAGAAGGCCGGGTAGAAGGGCTGTGGGGAAACTGAGGTCACTTAGAAGATGAGAAAGAATCCAGGGTTCCCAAGGAAGCTAAATGATACAGGCGAAATATAACTCCAAACCTGCTCGATGCCCGATGTATCCAGTTCATGTCCCCTAAAATTGAACCATGTTCTTCATGATTTCCTTTCCTTCCCTTCCCCCTTTCTTTCCCCTCCCCTCCCTCTCCCCTCCTCTCCCCTCCCCTCCTCTCTCCTCTCCTCTCCTCTTTTTCCCCCTTTACTTTTTCCTTTCCTTTTTTCTTTCCTTTCCTTCCACCAGGCAGGCACTTATGCCACTGAGCTATATTCCTGACCCTCTGCTGAGTGTTTAAGACCAAATTAAAGTGAGACCTGAGTTACTCAAAATTAACCTTTTGCTATCTATTAAGTTCATTAAGTCTCCTCAGGCATTAGTGGAACCATGTACAGAGCCTCTCAGCTCCTGTGTCAGTGTCACCTGCTAGCATGGGTCATGGTCTTGTTTCTGTAGCTTCCTATGGAAGTATAAAAGATATTTCTCTCTCTGTGGTTACCCTTCTTTTTGGCACATTGTGTATTGGCTGACTCCTGCTCTCTGGGGTCAGAAGTCTCCCTGTCAGGAAGTTGAGTGACTCATCAAAGTTGTATAAAAGATTGCCTCATCTCTTGGAGGTTCAGGGCCTAAATATTGGCTGCTCTCTAGTTTCCAAACTTCCAGGTATTGAACACCTAGAAGAGAAGATCAGTTACAACAGTATTGCAGTGGGAGCAGAATAGACAGCAAGTTATGTATAGTCATACTTTTGAAAGAGATAAAGAAAATGAGGTTAGGCCACATGTGCAGCCTGCCCAAACCAGGTTGGAACTGCCCAAGGAAGCAGCTCTGCCCTGCTTTCTGCACTAGTCAGCTATCCCTGCTTGTCACGTAGCAAGACTCATGTCTGGTGTCAGCCTCAGAAATGAGAGTTGCAGCCTTTGAAAGCACCAGTTAGACTCGGGAGAAGATGTGGCACTGGGAAGGAGTGCGTGGTGATCTGAGGGTGGGAGCCACAGCCTTGAGCAGCAAGGCGGTCTTAGGAGAGACAGCTTGGGTTCAGCCAAAGCAACAAACACAAGCTCAAAATAACCAAACATTCCTATTTCTTTCTATAAACTGTGTCCTCCACAAACTTTTCTTGACGTACTTGAACCTTCCAGTTTTGCCACTAGTGCTCCTTTCTTTCTGACAGGGCAAACATTTAATCATACAAAAATCATGGGCCAGGGGTTTAGCTCAGCAGCATAAGCATCTGCTAGGCAAATGTGAGGTCATGAGTTCGATCCCTGGTACCCCCCTCAATGTTCTCACATCAAAAATTACATTAAGCTTTCCCCATATTCTCTTATTTATCTTTCTTAGTCTGATCTTTCCTTAACTGCTTGGCTATGGCCATTTTGGTGAGGGGAGTTGGCAAGAACATCATGGGAAATGACCAAGGGCGGAGGGCATTGTCCTCAAGACTCCACTGTGGTCCTGCAGCAAGACAGGAGTGCTGAGCATTAGGCAAGAGGCTCCCTAGTGTGAACACATCAGGGTGCTGAGCTATGCAGGAAGTGACCAGGCCCAGGCCAGCCACAGGGTGAATGTGGGGACCTGCTGAGCTGGGCTGCCTTGCAGAGGCTGGGGAGGTGGGGTACACTGGGCCAGCCACTTGGAGTTCCATGGAGGAAAGAATAGCAGTGACTTTGCTTTCTCTTGTTCTCTTTGGTTTTTATTAGGATGGTTTGCGGAGATTATCAGGGAATGAATATGTTCTTTCAACAAAAAGTAAGTTTTTTGTTTTGAGTTTTTTGGATCATTGTAATACTGTAGTCAAGGTTAAGTGATGAAAATAATTTCTCTTGTCAGTAAGAAGCTTCTCTGTGTGCCATAAAGTCTCAGAAACAAAGTGGCCCAAACAGTACTGCTGTTTCTGAGGAGCAGGTATAGCTATGTCACTTTACAAACCATGTCACTTTACAGCTCTCCATCAGGTTGCAGTCAGTGGAACCACCCCCATCTCCCTTCACGACATCCCGCCTCGGGTTGCTCAGGCCATGGAGAATGTAGAACACTGGGACTTTGATATTTTTGAACTGGAGGCTGCCACCCACAGTAGGTGAGTCTGGGAGCTCTGCAGATGGCGAGCTGGCCTCCAGGCTCCACGGGAGGCTGCCATTACAGAGCTGGTCCCTGGTCAGGGGGAAGGCTGAGGAAGGAGGTGCAGGTGATTGGGCAGAGTTTGCCTGGCCACCACGGGTGCAGCAGACTGATGGGGCATGCAAAAATGAGCAGGGGTTTATCCTGTGAGGTGGATGCTGATTCCTCCCAGGGTGGAGATATATTGAGACAGTGGTGAAGAGCCCCTCAGGGCCTGGAACCAAAATGCGTTAGAAACACACGTAGATGGGAATAGTCTGGTTGGGATGCTTCACCTCTCTTTTTGCATCATTTTTATACTGTGACTGTTTCTCTGTGTAGGCCACTGATTTATCTTGGTCTCAAAACGTTTGCTCGCTTCGGAATATGTGAATTTCTAAACTGCTCCGAGTCAACACTGAAATCCTGGTTCCAAATTATTGAAGCCAATTACCATTCTTCTAACCCCTACCACAATTCCACACATTCTGCCGACGTGCTCCACGCCACCGCCTACTTTCTGTCCAAGCAGAGGGTAAAGGTGAGCCCGTGCCACATTCCATGTCCAGGCTGGGCTTCCTGCCTCCCCTGAAGTATGGATCTGCTGTGGTTGAGACCACTTGGGGTGGCCACTTTGTATGGCCAGCACATGTGGTACAGTCACCCCAGAAAGCAGGCAGGAGGCCATACTGGAGCTCAAGATCATTGCATTGACTTCTGGACCTACTCCTAGCCCTTCCCTGGGACTTAGGAAGCACAATTGGGTCCTCAGGGGAGAAAACCAGGAGGGCTGCTTCCCTGGGGTCTCTCTGAACTTGTGGGCAAGCACAGGCACGCGCCTGCATGTCATCAGCAGCTCCCCTAAGCTTGGGTCAGAGCTGCCCTGTGCCCACACAGGGTTATCTCTGGAGCCCAAAGCTCCAGCTTGAGACCTAGAGACCTTTGCGGTTATCTGCTCCATAGACCCCGGTGTCTGGCTACTGTCTGGCTCACTTCCTGTCTGACTCATGTCCCTGTAAGTCTCTATGCTTGCTCACTGCTGCCAGTAAACTTTTTGGGGCAACTCTGTCTTCCACGGGGCTCACACTAAAGAACTCCCCTAGGTGGGGGTGCTGCCTCTCTATACTGGGGAATGCCTCTCCAGACTTCTCCTGAGGTAGGCATGGCTGCAGGACCACAGGGCAGGGCAAGTGTCCATGTGACAGGGCTTAGAACACAGTGAAAGGTGTCATGCAGCCCACAGGGGACTGAGCCAGGGTCCACCATCACCTGAGGGCCAGACCTTCTCAGAGTAGGGTCTTCACCTGCCCACTCCTTGTTCCCTCCTGTCCATTGGGAGTTGGTTGCTGGAGTCTTGGATGGAATCAGGCTTCGTGTACGCTAGGCAAACACTCAGCACCATGCACAGCGCAGCCCAGGGAGGACTGCTGCATAAGTGATACAGACCAGGGGCAGGGAGGGACATCTGTGTCCACATGAATCAGCATGTAGAGAGCTCCCAATTTTTGCTTTTATTGCTTTTTTATTCATGTTTTTAGTATATAATGATTATGTTCATCATAGGGAGTTGGTACATGTTTATTGCTTTTGAACTAGACACTTGTATATACTTATATTCAGTGCTAGCTTAAAATAAGCATTAAAGTATAGTTCGCATACAGTTTACCCTATGTAAGGTTAAAACTACTGACTTATAAGTCAAATTAACCTATAAAACTGATATATTGGACATATGCCTTCTTTTCAAAGTGCCTGTATTCTGTTTTCACATACAGTCTTATACGAGGATGTACTTTTGATAAACTTCAAAACTACATAGGCTATATCTTCTGATCACAAGAAAACTAGAATAACTGATGGTAAAATAAAAAGCACCGTCTGGGTGCAGTGTCACTTGACTCCAGTCCCAACTACACAGGAGACTGAGGCAGGAGAAACTGGGAAACTTAGTAAGACCTTCTCTCAAAAAATAAGGCTTGCAGGGCTGGGGATTTAGCTCAGCAGCATAAGCGCCTTCCTTGCAAGCAGGCAGTCGTGAGTTCGATCCCTGGTACCAAAAAAGACAAAAAAAAAAAAAAAAAAAAAAAAAAAAGGCTTGGGCAGTATTTACTGCTCAGTATGAAGGTCCTGGGTTCAGTCCTCATACTGAAGGCAGATAAATAGGCATAACTGATTGATTGCCACTACAAATGCAAAATATTTTGAATAAGTTTTGGATAAATAAAAAGTCACATAGAAAAGAAAATGCGAAACCCATTAATCAAACCTGTAAAATAAAGCCAGTGACCTATTTAATGTACAATGATATATTTAAATGCTTTCACTTCTTAAAGAGAAGAAAAAGAACATAGGAAACACAAATAATAATAATCAAAAAATGGTTCTTTGACATAACCAAGGCCAAAAAAAAAAAAGAACCAAGATAGAGTCCTGCATATAGCTCAGCAGCATAGCACCCACCTAGCAAACATGGTCTTGTGTTTGATTCTTGGTACCAAAAAAATACATTAATGAAATAAGACAGCGCTGTTCTACTCAAATTGAAAAATAAAAGAGAAAATACATATATTTAATATAGAAAATGATAAAAGTAAGTACTGTATTATCTACATTCAAAAACCTTAAAACAGGTGGTTTCTTTAGGGGGAAAATATTTTTCATCAAGACAATGTTTAAATTACCAGTTTCTTCAAAACCTGACTCCTGGCCCAGGTGGACAGGTAATCTTTGGCCATCGAGGGCCATTTTCCACGTTATGCAGACCTTTTTAGGACTGTGAAAGGAGATGAAAAACTTGCAGATCTTTTATTTCACTCTCAAACCCTGACCTTTGCCTAACAAAAGGCAGCACCTCCAGAGCAGGGGAAACTAGGCTGGTTGCCTGTTAATGCATATGTTTTAAAGGTTCTGTCTCTCTCAGTTAGTAATGGTCCACGTTCTCAGTCAGGAGGTTTATTTTGGTGACGGGACTGTGGAAAGACTGGCTGACGCAGTAATCTCCCTGTGTTTTGGTACCTGCTTTCCTTATTGTTCCCTAATAAAGCACGCAGAGACATCACTGCTTCAGAGTATGGACAGGAAAAGTTTTCTCATGAGTATGCTTTTCTTAGAAATCTGAGCTGCTCTGAGTTTCAAGTACAGTGGTGCTTCAGTTGACAAACTTCCATTTGTTCTGCAATTTGGGGAAAGACTGCCACATTTGTGTCTGTGTGGGAAGATGGACACAGTTAGGTTTATCACCCAGTGCAGTTCACAAACGAAAGTGGAGTTTTCCCAAATGCTTCTGTTTGTGAACCAGTGCCTCCCAGTACAGGCAGGAAAACTGCACAGGAGGCTTCCCTGCCTCGGTTCCACCCCTGTGTTAAAAGGTCTCTTGCTTTCAGGAAACTTTGGATCCCATTGATGAGGCCGCCGCGCTCATCGCAGCCACCATTCATGACGTGGATCACCCTGGGAGGACCAACTCCTTCCTGTGCAACGCAGGCAGCGAGCTGGCCCTGCTCTACAATGACCTGGCTGTGCTAGAGAGCCACCACGCGGCCCTGGCCTTCCAGCTGACCTTGGGTGATGACAGATGCAACATCTTTAAAAACATGGACAGGTAAGAGCAAGCCTGCCAGGGTGTGGGTCCCGTTGCTCTTTTGAACAGCTTTATTGGGACATAAGTTACACACCCAACACTTCTACTGTGTAGAGTGGACAGTGGCTTAGTCACAGCTGTACAGCCATCACCACACCAATTTTAGTTACCCTTCCACCAAAAAACCCCGAGGCACAGCCCTTCTCCATTCTCCCCATTCTTCCTGTCCTGGGCTGCCACCGCTCCACTTTCATTCAGGCCCACTTAGATCTGCCAGCTCTGGAGACTCAGTGTGAAGGGATGCGTATGTAGCTTGGTGGTCCTTTGTGACTCTGTCCTCCCAGCAGAGTCCTCAGGTGCAGGCCTTTGTATTTGACATCCCAGGGTATGAAGCACAAGCTGCATCTTGAGCTCAGAGAGACTTGAGACACAGCTGTCTCCAACACCTGCCCAAGCACTCCCTATCCATCCTCACCTAACCACTCTTAAAACACAGTTTATAAACTTTGTTTGAGGCTGGGGGGAGACAGTGGAGCTCAACAATGGGGCAACTGTCCAGCATGCACAAGACCCTGGGTTCCATCCCCAGCACCACAGACAACAAAGAAAAACAATGTTTAATGTCTGACTAGATTCTGAAGCTCTGCAGCTCTCAGGGCTTGTGTATCTGGGACTAGGGACCCAACCCAGGGCCTTCACACTGGGCTATATGCCAGCCTTTTTAATTTTCTGATCCCACGCTGGACTCAAACTTGTGATCCTCTTGCCTCAGACTTCCACAGTGCTGGGATTAGAGGTGTGCACCACCACTCCTGTACCCTGTGTGTAGCCCAGTGCCTGGCATAGAGCAGGTGCTTAGTGCGTGTCAGCAGAAGAGAGAAAAGGTGTGGTCATGATACTTAATTCAGATTTTAAGGAAGGTTCTAGATGAGATTTTTAAGGGGTATTCTGATTTCACAAAACTCCCTTCTGTTGTATCTAAGGATTTCAGAGATGGACTTAAATTTTATTCATACTTCTTAGAGATGCATAATTTTTCCCCGGAAGCAAAGAAGACTCCCTACTAACTTAGGTTGTCTCAGGAAAGGAACTGAATGACTTAGGGAACGAGTGGAGACTTTGCTTCATACTGTTTTGCACCTTTTGAGTCATGTGGATTTTGTTTAAAAAACAAAATTTTTGATGAATGTGATTATGTGTATCTAAAATGTACCAATAAAATCTAATTGAAAAAAAATAATTTTGGCCAACCACAGATTTCATAGGACAAACACCAAGTGACAGGGTGGACACTGTAGCTCTAAAGCTTGGCCCAGAGGCTTCTGACTGTAGTGTCCTCTTGCTGCCCGTCCAGGCACGGACCCATCACTTCCACGTTCTTTTAAAGTGCAGCTTCTAAGACTTAGACCTGTAGCTGCAGTGGCCGGCAGCCTTGAGAGCAGACGGTTTCCCGGGCTGGCTGGTCTAGCTCATAACCTGTAGCAGCCTCTCTTTTGTCATCTGCAACAGGAACGACTACCGGATACTGCGTCAGAGTATCATCGACATGGTCCTGGCCACAGAAATGACAAAGCACTTTGAGCACGTCAACAAGTTCATCAACAGTGTCAACAAGCCTTTGGCGGCACTGGAGGAAAACGAGGTAAGGGCCTTGTATCGGGCAACCACGACTGGGGCGTTCTCACCCTCGAGTGTGCAGAATGCAGGCATCCACACAGCCCCTCGCTCGGCTCAGCTGCACAGCTTGGGATGGGTCACGTGAGGGCCAGGGTCCTCATCCGTGAACTGACATCGTAATGCGAATGATGGTTCTTCCCATGTGTGACATGAGAATTTTATGTGTGCCAGTGAAGAAACAGTGACCAAAGTCCTTTGTATGTGAAAAACATTCGAGCAGTGTTGATACAGGGATGAACTAGGATTTCCAAATAAAATAAGGGAAGTATCACAACTCCCAGCCTGCTAGATGTCTGATAGGCTGAGTTTGTGTTCCCCAAACCAAAGAATGAATTCTAAGGACCAGAGAAAGTTGATAGTGTGAAATATTGAGGGGAAGAGATACCTCTCGTGAGAGACAAGAGGGGGCTCAGGTGGGTTGCCAAGGACCCCACTTTTAGGGAAGTTTTATAGAGCACAGCTACATGGGTACAATGTGGTTATAGCTATGATCAACCAAGGATACAGGTATAGCCACTTAGGCAATATTGATGCAGTGGGCAAGCAGGCCATGTATCAAGTGTACATGGAAAGAACAAAGAACTTTTCCAGGAAGGGGTAAGTCCAGGGTCTAGGTCACCAACTGATGTGACTGATGTCATTAGACCAAGTGATACTTCCTATCTTGGGCCTGGTCATAGATCTGGACTCCAGCAGGTGTGCCTCTGGCCACAGCTGTGATGAGCTTTCATCTTCTGCACAGACTCTCTCTGTCTCTGTCTGAGAGGCTGTTATATTCCTGCCTGACTCGGCCTTCTGGAATAGTGTGAGGAAACATCGCTTTATTTGCATGTGGGGAGTGAGCTCCCCAAACCACACCTGTCACTGGGCAGGACTATGAGAAACAGGAAACTGTGAACCACGCAAGGGCCCTTCTGTTGTAAGGACAGAAGAACCTTTGTGTGCAGCCCCTGCTCTTTTCTAGGAAATACAGTAAAGAGAGAAAACCAGTCTGAGTTCTCAGCAAGTGGAGGAAGAGGTAGCGGCACAGAATAGAAAGGGGAGGCGCTCAGCCACCCCTGTACCCCTCCCCTCAGGCAGAGCTGAGCCTCGTCCTTCCCAGTCCCAGGAGGACCCCCTAGGATTGCTTTCCATTCTGCTCCTTTTTCAGGAAACTAATAAGGATGAGGAAGCCATCCACGCCCTGCTCAGGGCCCCGGAGACCCGGACACTCATCAAGCGCATGCTCATCAAGTGTGCAGACATCTGCAACCCCTGCCGGCCGCTGCCGCAGTGCATCGAGTGGGCTGCGCGCATCTCTGAGGAGTATTTTTCTCAGGTCAGGTGCTGCCTCTTAAGCCCTTTCATACACAGAAACTTGAAGAGATAAAGCTCTTAAAACTAAAGAAATAGGATTCTGAAAGAAAATGGTCCGTGAAAATCATTTCTTGTATTGCACATTTCCTAATGGTGAATTCTGTTTGTTATGTTTATTTGTCTTCGCTCTTACAGGATATTGTTTGCTGGGTATAGAATCCTGGATTCACAGATTTCTCCTAAAAGAACTTTAAGGGAGTCATCTGTCCTTCATCTGCTGGGACAGAAAACAGTGTTAGAAAGATTTTCCTGAATTTAGTAAAACACATACAAAATGAGAAGCCCAGTGAGGGCTAACACGTATGAGTCAAGTCATAAGGAGCTCCAAGTTGAGGATAGAGAGGCAGTCTCAAAATCAGCCACAGAAAAATAACTTGTAAAAAAAATGACTCTGGTTTTCTGATTTCTCATTAGAAACTCTGAAGGCCAGAAGTCACTAAAACATCATCTTTCAACTGCTATTAGAAGAAATCTGTCAACCCAGAATGCTGTATCCACTGAAAATACCCTGTAAGGATCAAGGCAAATAAACACATTCTCAGACAAAGAAGAGCTAGCAGAATCTATTTGGTAATAGATAAACTTACAATACTAGAAATGCCAGCCTGAGTTCTTAGGGCTTAAAGGAACTGATCACAGGTGTGAGCTTGAATCTCCAAGAATGAATGAAATACACCAAAAATGGTAAATTTCTGCATAACTATAAAAACTTCTTTGTTCTCTAAATTTCTCTGAATACATAGTGGTATTTTAAGCAGAAGTTGTAGCATGGCGTTGTAGGTTGTATAATGCATGTACCTATAAATGACAGCCATGACATAAAGGAAAAAGAAGGAGAACAGACTTACATGTGATGTGAAATGTCAGTTATCTCGGCAGAGTCAAATGGGAAGGATGCATATTGTAATCCCTAGAGCAATCACTGTAGTTTAAAAGCTACTATATGTAGTACAATATAGTAAAATAATACGAAGAAGGCAGGAAAGTAAAATAATAAAATGGGAGCTCTAACCATGTCAGTTGACCAAAAACGCCCATTAAGAATGGATTTTTTTAAAAATCCCGACTATAAGATTGAAATAGCTGTCAGTGTCACACAGAGTAGACATCAAAACCCAAAAAGAAATTCCCAACAGACCCTTCATAATGATAAACGTACATGAGCCTAATATGAGGCCTGAAAATGAATGAAGCAAGTTTCACAGAGAGAAATAGACCATTCTATAATCTGAGATTTTAACACCTCCCTCCAAGAGCTGATGGAACCACCAGATTAAGGTATCAGTAAAGACACAGATGATTTGTACTTCACCATCAACTACCTCAGTTAACATTTACAGAATAGTCTTTAAATATGGATATACACTCATCAAGTTAGAACCTGTGCTGGCCCCCAAAAGACTTCAGGGAAATTGAAAAGGACTGAAATCAAATGGATATGTTCTTTAACCACAGCGCAATTAAATCAGAAAGCATTAACAAGATATCTAGAAAAATAGTGTATCTAGGGGCTAGGGATTTAGCTCAGCAGCATAAGCGCCTGCCTTGCAAGCAGGCAGTCGTGAGTTCGATCCCTGGTACCGATGAAAAGGAAAAAAACAAAAAAAAAAAAATACTGTACCAAATATTAGAAATTGAACACTATGCTTCTAAATAATCCAGGAGTCAAATATAAGGAAAATTAATAAAATGTCAGTTCAGTGCATTTAAAACAGCATTTAAAGGAAGGTTTATAATTTTATTTCATTAGAAAACAGGAATGCCTCAATGTTAGTGACTTAAGACTTCACCACAAGACACTGGAAAAAGAAAAATCCAAAGCAAGCAGAAAAAAGAGCAAAAAATGAGAAAATAGCCAGGCATGGTGATGTACTCCTGTAGTCCTGGCACTCAGGGCTGAGGCATGGAGGATCACCACAAGTTTGAGGCCAACGTGGGCTACACAGCGAGACCTTGTTTCAGAAGAAAAAAAAAAAGAACTAGAAAACAGTAAAAAACAGAGTCCAAAACTGATTCTTTGACAGAAATTGGTAATATACCTAGACTACTTGAGAAAGCGTAATGAGAAAGGAAAGGAGGTTTGCTGCAGACTTACAGATACTACAAGGCGAACGGGCTGAGGGTATGGCGCAGCGTACAGCACTGCCTCATACACCCCAAGGCTGGGTTCCATCGCCAGGACTGCAAAAATGGCGTCCCTAGGAGTAAAATTTAATACCACAAATCCGACAGCTTAAATGAGATGGACAAATTCCTTGAAAACTGTATTCACCAAACTGACAAGAGAAAAAATAACCTGAGTAAACCCATTTTGAAGAAGGACTAAGAAAGTAGGAAAGTTTTTCCTACAAAGAAAACTAAGCAAGGAAATAAATGCCAGTGTTACAAATTTTATCAGAAATTAGAGTGAGAACATTTTCCAACACACTTTATGAGACCATTCTTACCTTTTCACCAGGTAAGAGCCATGGCCTGTTACCCCCAGGAACGTAAACGCACAGTATGCAAAGGGGGAATCTGTCACCAGGCAGGGGGCTCTTCCAGGAAGGCAAACTTGATTTAATACAAATCTATTGCTCTAATTTGCAAATTAATTGAATATACATGAAAAATTACAAGATTATTTCTCACAGTACAGTAAAAGCCTATAACAAAATTCCATGTCCGTTCACCATACAAACTCTTAGCAAACTCGGATGGAAGGAAATTACTTTAGAAGGAGCACACTGCACGGTTGCCATTATGTATATTTCCTGGTAGTACTAAATACATTGTCCCCAGGCTGGAATAAGGAGCGTGGTCCCCCATTCCTAGCACTCACCAACACGGTGTCAGCATTGCCCGCACGAGCAGCGTGTGATCAAAGACAGAACTAGAAACACAGTCCTGTTTATAATAGTGATAGGAAGCAAAAATGACTTAGGAATAAATTTAATGAGTGACCAGACTGTTAGAGCAAAAATCACAAAATATTGCTAAAGATTTTTAAAAAACACTTGGGAAGGGGGCCATCTGCCACTGCTCCCCAGACTCAGGACCTCTCCATACTGTCAGACCTGGCAGGGATTTGGTTTGAGTTTTTTCGGAGAAACTGACAAACTTGGTCTGAATTGCAGTGGCTGCACCAAGGACTTTGTATAAGCAGAAGCAAAGTTGAAAAACAAAACACTGGAAGACCTTGCAGTAGCTGTCCTCAGAACTTAGTCATCGGGGTAGCGTATGCTACCAACAACATCTGTGGAGCAGAAGAGAACAGACCACATTTTAGGTCATACACATACAGTGGTGTCTTGGTTCACAGACCTAATGCTTTCCACAGTTCTGGTTGCAGACCGGATCAGATGAGAACCAAATCAAGTTCATGGCTAGGTTCAATGTTGACCTTGTGCGGAAATTCTGTTCCGCAGAATGCAAAAGCTAAAATTAGTGCTTTTAGAGAAAACTGCAGCAGAGTATTGTCAGTGACTTAAAAATGGACAGAGATCTCTTAGGTCCAGGAAACATTAGGTCTTAAAGAAAATTTAATAAGATATGCCTCATCAGATTTAAGTTATGCCCAGAGACAGCTAAAAGAACAAGAAAATATTTTAGTAATCATTTCACAAAAGATACTGTGGCCAGTAAACACTTGCAAAGAAGTTCCTTACATCTTGAGCTGTCAGGAAAATTCAAATTAAAAGCATGATGAAATGCCACCACGTGCCCAGCGAGACCGAACACACAAACCCAGGCACCACCACATGGTGAAGTTACAAAGCCACTGATGTCACATGTCAGCAGGCGCATGTAACCTGCTGCGACCACTGTAGGAAGCAGATTAGCAGACTTCTGTGTGTGGTGAAATTTACTATTTGAGATCATGTTTTGTTCTCTAAGTAAAGTGCATTACATTGATTTTTATATGCTAAACTGACCTTGCATTCCAGGAATAAATCCACCTGGTCATGGTGTAGAATCCTTTTAATGTGCTGAATCTGTGCTAATCTCTTGATGAGGGGTTTTGCATCAATATTCACAAGATATTTGGGCCCGTAGTTTTCTTGTAGTATCTTTGTCTCCTTTAATGCTGACCTCCAGAAGGAGCTAAGAAGTGTTCATTCTTGTCCAGTTTTTGAAGTGGTTTGAGGATTGAGGTTAATTTTCTGAGTGATGGGTAGGAACCACCCATGAGGCTGTCTGGCCTTGGGCCTGCCTTTTTGGGAGGTTTTGGTGACTGACCCAGACTCTGCCCAGTAGCCAAGGTTTGTCCAGCAGCAGGGGAAGCAGCCTAGCCTTTCCCTCTGTGCCTCCCTGGTCTGAGAGCCCAGGCTGGGGAGAGCCCAGGGCTGACTGCATTGCTCTGTGAGTCCTGAGGAGCCTCAGCGGCCCATGCAGCCTGGCTGGCTTCTAGTCACCAGCCCCACGGCTGCTGAAGGTGCCCTCTGGGGACGGGACCACTGCACAGCATGGCAGGGGCCAAGGTCTGGAGCAAGGTGTTTCCTGCTTTGCAGACGGAGGAGGAGAAGCAGAAGGAGCTGCCGGTGGTGATGGCGGTCTTTGACAGGAACACCTGCAGTATCCCCAAGTCCCAGATCTCTTTTATTGACTACTTCATCACAGACATGTTCGATGCCTGGGATGGTAAGGACCTCCCTGCACCGCTCCCTGGTGGTGACGGGAGCCGAGTGTTCCACAGCGAGCAGCACACTGCTTTTGGGGGTTTACACTGGCAAGGACAAGAAGAAAGGAGCAGCGAGGGCTGGGTGTCCCCTGCATCCCTCCACCCTGGTACCCGGCCCACACCTTTCCGCCTATCAGCAGGGAAGTGACCTGGGAGTCACAGGTTAGAAGCAGGGCTAGGCCTCAGCCAGCAGTGTTAACGCCAGCACCCCGTGTGCAGATAGTGTGCTGGCCTTAACGTCCCAGGGCGGGGGCCCGTGGGCAGAACGGGAGCCAGGAGCCAGCTCCTCCTCCCTGAGGTCAGGGCTGTGGACAGGACACAGCTGCCTGCTGCTCTGCCCTCCTGTGTTTTGCCCAGACATGGGGCTGGGGTGCAGCTCAGCGAGCACGCACTTGCCCACTGTGGCAAGGCCCGGGGTCCCGGCCTCGGCACCACAGAGGGAAGCCAGAGGCCGAGGCCAGTCGGCCGTGGCTGGGCGTGCTGTCACACCCCTTTCTCTCCTCCAGCCTTCGTGGGCCTGCCAGATTTAATGCAGCACCTTGACAACAACTTTAAATACTGGAAAGGCCTGGACGAAAGGAAGCTGCGGAGCCTCCGGCCCCCTCCTGAATAGTGTGGGCCACCTAGAGCCCTGCCACTTGGCCTGTCCACCTGGAGTTCGCGAGGGCAGCCACAGTTTGGTGCCACTTCCTAAATTCCAGAACTCTGAGACACATGGGGACATGAGTCGCCTTCTGTGGCCACCATCTGCCACCACTGAGTGAGCCTGGACCACAAGCGTGGCCTGCCTGCCGTGAGGGCTCCTCTGGAAAGAGTGGGCTTTGTGTCAGCCTTCTGCCCACAGCAGACCCGAGAGCCCCTGAGAGGGACCGTCCCGCCGAGACAGGGACTCTCATGGCCAGCAGCTTCGCAGCTATGTCAGCACTCACAGCTAGTGGCAATGGGATCGTGAGCAGCCGTTTCTCACTGTGCAGGGTGCGAGCACGCGCTTTGGAACACTACTGAGAGTGACTTCTGTCTTCAAATTGAGTAGCAAATGAAACATAAAAATTTTGAAGTCGATTTATCAATTATTAAAATGTTTTATTTATTAGAAATTCAATATTTTCTATGAATTTAAAACTTCAAAACCAAAGCCAACTTCAAATGCCATGACCAAATTTACATGATTCATATTCATTAACCTGTATTACTTGGTGTATAGATTTATTTTCATAATGGAAATTTAAAATACAAAATGACATTTTATTGCACTATAGAACTGTTTGTGTATGTTAAACTCTTTTCTGATTGATGCTAATTGGAAAAAGTGGTCTCAGCGGCACTTTCCTGGAGAGCTGAAGGAGACTGCGGGGCTCCCCTGTTCCCGCCGCATCCAAACCTGGCTCTGAAGCCGAGCTGAGCACCTGACACACTCACCAGGGACTCCTGATACAAAACTCTTCTTTCCTTGTTTTAGCAAAGAAAAATTGGACCCTAACACTTTTTCCAAAAATTTTATAATTGAACTTCTAGAAATTCTATAATTGAACTGCCTTATTTTATACTATTTCTATAAAATATTCCCTTTGAAAATAAAGACCAAACATGGAGTATTTAATAGATTGACATTTTATAACCAGCCTGTTTTCACTGCAGTGGAAACCTTTGATTCCAGAAATTTGTAAGGGTTCTGTGTCCTCACATTCTGAATAAGGGTAATACCATAAAAATGACACTTGATGACATGTCCAAGTGTTAGCTGTTTCATTTTAAACTTCTATTTTTTTTATTTCCAGATAAAAATGAAATTAAACTATTTGTTTTTAAGAAATCATTTTTCTTTGGAGTTGTATTTGCTTTGATACTCATAATATTTAATCTTTTCCTTTCTATGTATAAAGAATATGACTTTGACATAGTCTTGGTAGTTGAATGACTTTTCAAAGGTTGCATGGAGCCTGAGATGACGTCATTGAAAATCTCTTAGACCCACAATATTTCACCACTTGGTACCATTCCAAGGGCTCCAGCACACAGAGAGCTGACCCAGGGATGCTTGGGATTGGGTACTGGTCAGAGATGTCAGGATGCTGCAGGGGACAAGCAGGGCAAGTCCCTCAGGGGACACAAAGGTTCCTTGTTCCTGTGTGAAAACAGCTGATCATGATGAGAACTGTGCACAGCCCGCTGTCCTCCAGGTGCCCAGAAGGAAAAGGAAGTGATCTTCACCAGCTGTTTCCATGGCCACTCATCCCTCCGAGGTGGCCGCAGCGGGGTGCATGGGGCCTGGGATTCTCCCACCAGTGCCGGTGGCAGTCATACCAGAGACTTCAGGCTGCAGCCTCACACATTCACAGAGTTTTAAGCAGGAAAAAACAAAACAAAACACCACATCATTTCAGAGATGAAAAATGTAGTCACGAATGCAAACACAGCTCTGACGTGGGCTGCGTCCGTGGGGGGTGACTCGTTTGCAACAATCAAAGACACTGGATACCTCAGGAATTGTCCACCTAGGATACTTACTTCACTGCCATTCAATAATTATTTCAGACATATGGACAGTTAACTATGAACAAACCCCCATGTAAAGAACAGCTAACAGACCCTTCTCCAGAATGAAACCCACCAGGCGCGGCGGTGCGATGCTCAGGAGGCTGAGGCTGGACTGTTGCTGGCAGAGGCCGGCCTGATCTACGCAGCAAGACTGTCTCAAAAGCAAACAAATAAATAAACCCAGTAAGGAGAGGCAGGTTACAGAAAGCGACAGTGGGAAAATAACCCACATCACGGGGTTGGTGGGAAGCAGATACACAACAGGTGAGCTAAGTGGGCAAGAGACCTTTCTTTTAGACATTTAACAAGACAATTTGGGAATTGTCAAAGGAATAAAAGTATGGAACTTCAGAACACCAAAAGGAAAGAGAATATTGATTAATACAACAAATATGAATATGGGATGAATTACAAAAGACAATGGCCGAATTAAGTACAAATATAAATACAATATGCACAGAATCAATTCTAAATTATCTATATCTAAAAAAACCTTTGAAATACGGAAATATTCCTAAAATGACCCCAACAGCTTTAAAAAGTGTTTAAGAATCTGTAAAGTTATGGACTTGCTAGGTGTATGCGCACACCTGTTATCCTAGCACTTGAGAGGCTGAGGCAGGAGGATCACTGCTAAGTCAAGACCAGTCTGGGCTAGTTCTGGGCCAGTCTTGGTGAGTTCAAAGTTAGCCTGAAATGCATAGCAAAACCCTGTCTCAGATGAAACAAAACAAAAAAGTTACAGACTATGTGACAAAAGATGTAAACCAACCTTAAAAACATGCCACAGATTAAGATGACCTAGAAAAACTGAAGTATTAGTTTAGAATACTAAAGTGTTTGTACCCAAAAATATATTTTTAAATACCTACAATAAGGGCAACAAAAGATATTTCATACCCTTTAGATTAATACAAGTTTTTAAATGTGGTTGTACCAAGTGTTGATGAGAATATGAGAAAATACTCAGACATCAGCAGTAGGAACATGATTGGTGCAACCACTTTGGAGGGCAAGTTGGAAAAAATCTCCTTCAGCAACTGTAATTTTAGCTCTGGGGAGCCTTGCAGATGTACACAACACGTTGGAGAACATGGACCGGAGTTCCGTGGGGAAACCGGAGGGCGGTCTGTGGCGTGCGGAGGCGGAGACCGGATGAGGAAATTCCGGTTTGACGCTCAGATGCCCGCGCAGAGGTGTCCGGTTTCTAGAGAGGCTCCCGTTGAGCCCTCCCCACTGAGGCGCGCAGTTTTGAGCTGGACCATGGACTTTGTGGCCAACAAAACATGGCAAAACTGATGGGGCGCTGCTTCTAAGAGTTGGCTACGGAGGCAGGTGTGTTTGTTTCCAAAGGCTGCCGTGCCTGATTTGACTGGGTGACTTCACAGGATGTAAGTGTGTTATCATATTGCTGGGGCCCCAAACCGGAAGACAAGGTGCCAACAGGCTGTGAACGGAGGAGAAGCCATCGGGGCCGCCTCCGCCACCCCTGGTGATGTCCCTTGATGGGAGGTACATCATTCTTCACACCACCTTCCTCCCTGAATGCAGTGTCCCCTCATCTTGGAAGGATGCCAGTCACAGCCCTCAACTAATTTTATCTGCAGAGAGCACTTGCAAATGAAGTCACACTTTTAGAGTTTGGGGAAACACTACAGATGGTCAGTATAGTGGGTTCGTCAACCCACTACAGATGGTAACGCCCTGTTTTCTTGCTGCCTTGGTCAGGTGCAGCAGGGCTGTCACATTGGGAACCGCCTTGGGGAGGCTCACATTGCAAAAAACAGAGTAAACATGGGAAGAAATAGCCCCGAGGAGGTTTAGGAGGCAGTTTATTACACTAGTGGGCTTGACTGGGATCTCTCCAAAGAGTCAGCCCTGCCCAGCGGGATTTCAGGGCTTTTATTGGGAAAGCAAGGGGGAGGTACAGAAGTAGATTCAGTGCATTGTGACTGGAAGGTTGGGTGACATCTTGGGTTGCTAAGGGGGTTGCTAAGGGGCTAAAGGAGTTTAAACATTTTACATTACATTGTACAGCCATCAGCTATACAAAACATGGGTCATACACAGGAAGAAATGTCCTATCACGATTTAAGTTACATTTTAAGGCCATCTGTTAGACAAGCTTACACAAAAGAAGGAATGTTTTATTACCAGATTGGTCAGGACATACCCATTTGATCTTGGCAGGTTTAATTCCCTTTCAGTGTGACAAGAACTATAGGTGGCCTGCAATTTATAGCCAGCAAGGAGGGGAAGCAGGTCCACCCAGTCACATCCCCAGGGAACCACTACAGTAAAATGCCGTGATCTCAGCCCTGTGAGAGAATCTGAGCCCAGAGGCCTGAGTAAATCACACCTGGATTCCTGACCCACCTAAACTAGAAGGCAGTTAATGCTCACAATTACATACAGGACACGTAATTTATAGTAGCACTTATCATGGTCGCCCAAGGAGTCATACAAAGTGCAGGAAACCTGTCCACACACTGAAGACCTACAAAATCTAACCAAGGGTCTAGATCCCATGGCAATAATCTGCATGAGTCCAGCTGAAGACCTAGAGCCCATGACAATGTCCCAAGTTCAGCTGGAGGCCCAGAGCCCACGACAATGACTCTCACAAGTCTGTTTCATGAATCTGCACTGGAAAGGCCCAGAGGTCAGTGGTGGAGGCAAGAATCCTTGCCAGTGGGGCGAAGGAGCTGTGCCAGTAAGTTGAGGGATCTGCACTGGAGCCAAAAAGCAGTACTCAAAATAAGGACCAGGGCTGGCTCCCCTGAAAAGTACCACAGCCATCCTATCGACAGCGAGGTCCTGAGCTCCACCTACAATGAGAACAGCTGAGTCCTCATCAGGGAAGTCAGCATGACAAGCTCCTCCAGGAATCAGTGGCTCCAAACAGCAGCAACACTTAGGACTACCCACAAGGCTATTCGTCCTCCTGGTCTCCTTTTTATTCTGGCAGCAGTCCTCAGGTGGGCCATCCACACTCAGCACCACGCTGATTCAGTTCAGCTGGTGTTTAACTTGACCATCAGTTTTCAATTCATGGCACTCGGGCCAGTAAATTTTTAGATAATTTCTTACACAGCAGCAAATAACTACAGGGACTATATAGCCATTTAAAAGAATGAAGTAGAATTACACATGTCAACAGGAGAAAAGCTTATAAATAATATAAAATGAAAAGGCAAAGATGTCAGGATAGAAAATCGATATAAAAATAAATAGCTTTCTATACTCCAATAATGAGCCATGTGAGAAAGTAGAAAAACAATTTCATCATAATAACACATGTGCACACACACATCACTAGAAACTGACCTGACTATGAGACGTAAGAGCTCTACCATGAAAATTACAGAACATTGAAGAAAACTAGAAGAAAAGGCCTTCTATGTTCATGGATTGACAGAATTTGTATAATTAAAATGGCCAATTACAAAAGTGATCTACCCATTCAATGCAATCCCCATCAAATTCCAATGACATTCTTCACAGAACTAATTTTTTAAAAAATCCTAAAATTAATATGGAAATGAATCAAAGTTGCTGAAGCAATCCTGAGCAAAAAGAAACTGGAGATATCACAACATTGATATCAAATTATACTATAAAGCCATAGTATCAAAAAAGATACACAATCAACAAAATACAGGCCACAGAAACACAACCATCCAAATCCAGCCATCTGATTCTAGACAAAGGAGCCAAAACATACACTAGAGAAAAGGCAATCTCTTTTCTAAAAACTGCTAGGGAAGCTCTAGAAGAATTAAACTAGATCCCTACCTCAGATAAAAACCAAATCCAATAAAGACTGAGGTGCGACATCTGAAACTTTGAAACTGATAAAAGAAAACATGAAGAAAGACTGGAGCCCATCAGCACCAAGACTTCCTCAATAGGACTCCAGTAGTGTAGGAAATAATGACAAGAATCAACAAATGGGCCAACATCAAATCAAAAGTTTCTGCACAGCAACAGAAACAGTAAAGAGCCTGCTGAATAGCAAAAAGTCATTGGAAGCTACTCTTCTAACAAAGCATTAATACCTAGAATGTAAAGGAATTTTGAAAACACACACACATCAGCCCAATTGAACACATTCTCAAAGTAAGTGCAAATGACCAATAAGCATGTGAAAAATGTTAAGCGTCTTTAACCATTAGGGAAATGCAAATCAAAACTACACTGCAGATGGCCTCAGTGCACCAATAAAAAGAAAAACAGGCAGAGTGGAGGAATAAACAAGATCCATTAGTATGGGGGCTGGGGATTTAGCTCAGCGGCATAAGTGCCTGCCTTGCATGGTCGTGAGTTCGATCCCTGGTACTGGTAAAAAAAAAAAAAAAAAAAATCCATTAGTATGCTGTATATAAGAAACACATTTAACTCGAAAGGAAACTATTTATAGACAAAGTCTAAGGGCAGAAAACAACGCTGCATGCGACACAGAACCAGAAAAAGATGGGAGGCTTACCCATCAACTGTGGAGTGGATGAGAAAGATACAGCGTTTTTATACAATGGAAAGCTATTCAGCTATACAGAAGGATAACCATGAGGCTCTTGTGGGCACATGGATGCAACTTGAGACCATGCTCCTGGGTGAAATGGTTCCGACTCACAAGGGTGAACATCCCGAGTACAAAAAACTGAAGGAGTTAGTGGGATCCAAAATGTACAATAGATATTGTGAAAGTGAGAGGGTAAGACATGGTTAAAGAGAAGGAACAACTGGGATGGGAAAAGAACAAAAGAAAGGATTATATATGTGAACATGACAGATAACTATTCTGCTAATCTCTGTTAGCGCGACAAAAAGAATGGTTTGTGCTTTCAGTGTTCGATCACTTTTTCCTACATATGTCTTTAGTCCAAACACCTACTTTGAAAACAACAATACATAACACATTAACCATTGTTAATTCCCTAATAATTCTGTTTTGAAATTCTGTATCGTTTTTTCTCTTTCTTCCTAAAAAAAAAACCTGTGCTGCAATTTCATCTTACCCCAGTTAGAATGGCTACCAGAAACAACACAGAAAACAGTAAATGCTGGAAGAAAAAGTCCTATACTGCTAGTGGGAATGTAAATTAGTACAATGACTATGGAAATTGATATGGAGGTTCCTCAAAAACTAAGATTAGAATTACCATATGACACAACAATACCGCTCCTTGGCATGTCCCTGAAGGAATTAAAGTTGAGTACTATCAGGATGCCTGAAAACCTGCATTTATTGTGGCACAATTAACAATAGTCAAGTCTGGAGCCAGCCTGGGTGCCCATCAACAGATGAACGGGTAAAGAAAATGTGGTATGATACATAACGGAATTTTAGCCATAAAGAACAAAATTAAATCATTTACAGAAAAAAATGGATTGAACTGAGATCCTCGTGTTAAGTGAAGCAAGCCAGGCAGACTCAGAAAAACAGCTGTCACATATTTTCCATAATATGCGGAGTCTGAAAAAGATGACATGAAAGTAGAGGGAGCCCATCACTGGACCACAAGAAGGGAATAAGGGGAGGGGAAGGGACTGCGGGAAGGTAACGGGAGACTTCCAGAGTGATTAATGTCATCATTAAGAAATCATGATGTTGATACAAATTTACTGAGGTGGAAAAGTACCACCTCATGCCACTAGGTGAAATAGCAGAGTACGAAACAGTATATATGGCACTGCCAGTTAATTTTTTTTAAAATGCACATAGAGCAAGAAATCATCTAGAATAATCCTAACTGTTCTAACCATCTCTGGAAGCATGAGGCTGTGTGTCTGTGTGTATATATATTTTTAAGAGTATTTTTTGACTTGTGCTATTATAAAATGTCCCTCCGTGGAGGAGAGTAAGAACCGCTGTAAGCACCTGAGATGGACACGTTCAATAGCTTGATTGTAGTGGCCACCGCATAACATATATGTATCTCAAAACATCATTCTGTGTACCTTATATATGATTTTATTTGCCAGTTAAAATTCTTAAACTGGATGAACAAAAAGATTTCCTAAAGTAAGCCTCAACTGTTGGATTTACAAGGAAAAAAGAAAGACAAAGATACACTATGCCATCATTTGCATAAATGTTTCAGATACACAAAACAATGTTCCTAAACTCTAACCGTGTGTTAGGACCATTAAAATATTTAAGTAAATGCTATCTCATTAAATTAAAAAGTTTGCCACAACAAAGGAAACTACCAACAGAGTGAAGGGATGACCTACAAGATTTTTGCCAGCTACTTCCCTTGACAAGGGACTAATATCTAGAATATAAGAACTCAAAAAAATTAGACCCTCCAATTAAAAAAATCCAATTTAAAAATGAGCATCTGAAACGAATAGACATTTCTCAGATGAAAAAATACAAATGGCTTATAAATACATAAAAAATGTTCAACATTACTGGCCATTCAAGAAATGGAAATTTGAACATTAAGATTCCATCTTACCCCAGAACGACCATCAAGAAATCAACCAGTAAGGGTCGGGGATTTAGCTCAGTGGCATAAGCGCCTGCCTGACAAGTGTGAGAGGTTGTGAGCTCAATTCCTGGTACTAATAAAAAAGAAAGAAAAAAAAAGGAGTCAACCAATAATAGATGCTGGTGAGATTGTGGGGGAAAAGGAATCTTTCTCCATTGTTGGGTAAACTGACACTACCACTTTGAAAGTTAGTATGAAGAACCACAAAAACTAAAAATAGAAATCCTACTTGACCCAGGTATTTCTCCTTTGCGTATATTCCCCAGAGTTAAAAACATACCACAGTGATGTATGTGTACCCATGTTTATAACAGCACAATTTATAATCACTCAGTCTTGGAAACAGCCTATATGCCCATCAAGAAATAAACAGATAAAGAAAATGTGACATGTATACACAATGGTGGGTTACTCTTCTATTGGGAAAAATACACTTGAGGCATTTGTAGAAAAATTGATGTACCTTGAGCCCGTAATGTTAAGTGAAGTAAATCTGACACACACGTTTATACGTCATATGAAAAAGGTAACAGGCGGACTTCCGGGAAGAAGGCGGAGGAGTAAGCAGCAGAGAAATCAGCCTACTGAGAGTCACCATCCAGACACCGGAACACAGCATCGTGAGGAAGACAAGAAAGGGAGGAAGAGTCTAAAGTCTGAGTCAAAGCCCACAGAGAGAGTAAAAAGAGAAACTTCATGGGGAAGAAGGCGGGGTTGCATTCTGTTATGTGGTCACAAATTCAGTTCATATAGTTAAAAGTTGCAAATCAGGGTTGACTCAGCTTATTGTTTTATAGGCTGTATTTGATGCTGTTGGTATCACTATAGCCAAAATTGACATAATTTTTCTAAACAGCTGTTGGCCCTGATCATGACTGAGATTGACTTGGGGTCACAGAGAATACTGTTGCATGGTGCCAAAGAAGCAGGAACTAGAACAGGTGAGCAATAGTTTCTTCTGTCCAACAAACTGAGGATGTAAGATCTTCCAACAGACTCAGAGCCCAAAAACCAGCTACACCTGGAAGACAGCTCAGAGAAGTGACCATCACCTTGGTGTCCTAAATACCACCAACAGAGCAACCCACCACAGGCAACTAACAAGTACCACTGCAGGAACTGAACTGTAAAAGAAAAGAAAGGAGAAGACACTTAAACAAAACACAACCTCAGACACCCAGGACACCAAAGGCAAACCCAGGGGGCAGTGAGGCTGGAGAATATGAAAGATCTCTCTGAAGCGTAATAAAGCAACTGAATGAGGCTCTGGAAAAAATGAAATCAGAAACAGTCTCTCAATTAACTACAGAGATTACCAAAATGCACACCATGTTTAGTTTAGTGATGACAACAGTGAAGACAAGCTTAAGCAAATTATGGAAGTACAGCATAGGAAACAAATGGAATCCATAAGCAGAGTCAAGCAGATATCCAGGAAAACAAAAGCTCCACTGAAAATATTCAAAGCACAGTAGGCCAATGTGAGGACAGGATCTCAGATGCTGAAGGGAGGCTTGCAGTTAGTGACCAGGAAAAGATTTCTCAAAACTAGCAGGGACCATGAGAAATCAATCCAGCAGCTGCTAGATGAGACAAGGAAAAATAACTTAAGATTGATTGGAGTCAATGGATAAGCAGGAGATATCACAAATGACATTGAAGACATTTTCACAGACATTGTGACAGAAAAGTATCCTGGTAGAGAAAAAGCATTTGACATACAAATAAGTGAGGAATACAGAACTCCAGTTAGCGATGATCAAAAAAACTGCAGCCAGGCATATCATAGTCAAGATTCCAGAAATTCAGCACAAGAACAGAATATTAAAAACTGTTAGGGAAAAGTAACAAATCATTTATAAAGGACTGCCCGTCAGAAGTACAGCTGACTTCTCAGCACAAACCCTTAAGGAGAGTTTGGAGTGAAGTACTCCAAATTCTAAGGAAAACAATTTACAACCAGATTGATGTACTCTGCAAAACTATCTTTCAAAATTGATGGAGAAATAAGATACTTCCATGACAAAGAACATCTGAGGAAATTTATGACCAACAAACCAGTCACTCCAAAGTGTTCCGAAAGACATTCTAGAAAGAGATAATAAGGACTACTGTTCCGTGAACCCAAACAGAAGGAATTCACCAGGGAAAGCAAACAATTAGATGGCAGGGAAGGGAAAAAGAAAAAAATATGGGGGGAGAGCCAATAATAGGAAAATACCATGACGAGTATAAATCAATACATATCAGTTTTAACCATTAATGTTAATGATCTCAGTTCTTCAGTCAAAGGATACAGACTGGCAGAATGGATTAAGAAGCAAGATCCAACAATATGCTGCATTCAAGAAACACATTTAATGGACTTCCGGGAGAACATGGCGGACAGATAACAGCAACTACTGGAGGCTCTCTGAAAAACTAGGCTCAGAAGCCAGGTATGGTGCGGACTAAAGAGACATAAGCAGTTGGAGTTATGCTCTGCTGACTTAGGAACGAACTCGGCTGAGAGAAACCAACTTGGAATGCAGTCCTGGTGCTAAAACAGGAACAGAAAAGTCTCGCTGCTGAGGCTGGACTCTGCGCCATTGGAAGCCGCGATTTGGGTTTCCCGCCGCGCAGTGGCTGGCTGCCTCTACATCGGCTCGGCAAAGAGAGAGACGCGCGGAAACTCTGAGAACGGGAGTCTGCGAACGGAGTCGAAAACAGGACGGGCAGGGAGGCATGTTCTGACTTGTGGCGAGGTGAGTGAGAGAAACTGACACTCCACCACAGTTTGACTCCAGCGGACTTTCTGGGCCTGAGCAGTCCTGCGGGAGCAGGGCGCGCAGGCAACTCCAGCCACACATTCCCCTCTCGGGCAGGATTGGTGAAAAGTGCCTGGCCTGCGTGACGCTGCCGGCGGACCCCGTAGGCTGGCCCAACCCAGATCCCAGAGCCTGACGGTGGCCGGGAGGGGCGGGCCCCCGCGTAGACTGCCTGGTGCGCAGCGGTGAGTGGGAACACCTAACCGGCGCAATTCGATCAGGCTGTGGCTGACAGGGAGAGAAGCTGGGCCTCTCATATAAGCTTGCATATATAAGGAACAGAGAATATGGGAAGAGGCAGCAACAAGAAAGGCTCCTCGGCCCCCAATTCTGAGAAACAGGCAATAGCAGACACCGCACCAATACACATAAAGCACCATATAGAGAGCCTCATAGACCAATTCAGGAATGAAGTTATCAACGACCTGAAGCTAGAAGTATGCAAAATAGTTAGAGAAATGCTAAGCCCCACCCAAGAAAAAACAGATGGTGGAATGGAAGAACAGAAAAAGAGGGGAGAATTGTTTGATGGAGAAAACAGGGAAAGCATAGAATACGTGAAGCAGGTTCAAAGGGACTACCAAGAAACTAAGAAGTCTATCGAAGACTGGCATAACAGCTTGAAAGAAACTAAGGACAGACTATCTGAACTGGAGGGCAGAATTGTAATATGGGAGAATGAAATGAAAAACTTCTTAAAAATAACAAAGAAACAAACAGCAATAATACAAAGACAAGAAGATGATAAGAGGATCCATAACTTAAGGATTAAGAACATAAAAGAAGAAGTAGGGACACAAACAAATGAACTACAAAAGCTACTCACAGAAATAATCCAAGAGAATTTTCCTAATTTAGCAAAAGGTAAAGATACTCAGATGTATGAGGCATACAGGACCCCAGCTACCTACAACCCAAACAGAGCAACACCCAGGCATATAATAATAAAAATTCCAGAAATTCAATACAAGAACAGAATATTAAAAGCTGTCAGAGACAAGAAACAGACCACTTACAAGGGAGCACCCATCAGAATTACAGCAGATTTCTCTGCACAAACCATCAAATCACGAAGAGCGTGGGGGGAAATAATTCAAGCTTTGAAAGATAATAATCTTCAGCCAAGATTGAGATATCCTGCACAACTGTCCCTGGAAATTGATGGGAAAACAAGGTGCTTCCAGGATAAAGAGGAACTGGGGGAATTTGCAACCACCAATTCAACTCTACAGAGAGTATTGCAGGATATTCTAAAAAAAGAAAAATACAAAGAATCCAGAAATAGTGGAGGCCACGACTAATGGAGCAGAGAACAAAGTGAAGAAGACAAACTGACAGCTACTGACAGAATAAGAGCTCAACAGAAATGAGGCAGAGAAGATTGGATGATAGGAACAGCTATTTTGGAGAAAATGACATCTTAATAGGTAATACTGATTTAGTATCATCTTGTCTTGAAGTCTCATCTAGCTTTTGTCCTTCTGTCTCCAATGGTCTAAATAGGTTGTATCTTACTGGATTTTATTATGTACAATAGTATAAGCAAAAACCTTTTAAAGACAAGGAGATTATACAGAAACCATTATTCATTTTCTGTTAGTCGATTCTAAATACTCTGTAATGCTGTCATTCTCTTAAATGGTTTTACATTGTTTTGATATACTTAATGCTACAGTATACGAAGTTGTACTCAAGGATTTCAAGGAAAGAGACAATATGGTAACTACTTTTAGGTCAGGATTATCTGGTGGTGAAACACTATTCTGCTTAAATGGTTATGTTTTGATCTGTGCTGTTTCGTTGTTATGCCCTCTTTTATCTCAATCTCCACTCCATTATTTACTTTTTTAATACTTTTTAAAAAAATTTTTATCCTTTTAATTAAAGGAAAAAAATAGCAGTTTGACTTTCCATTGCCTCGATTTGAAGCCCTGTATTACTCTCACCATCTGGTTTTTAACTGATGTTCCCCTATTCTGTTTTGCTGGATAGTATCAGGTTCGAAAATTTAGGCATCAGCTGTGAAGATAATGAGATTCATTATAACGCCCATTCTCGTTGACTTTTATCTACTTTTGAAGACCTACAATGTCTCCAATGGTTTGGCTTTGTCGGTTTTGTTCTTTACTGTTTTGTTCAATTGTATTATAACTAATGGTATAGGCAATTCTATTAGAGATAGCGGGAGGCATTATGGTAACCATTGTTGATCACCTTGTATTATGTTTTCACATTATCTATTATGTCCACCCTTTTGACTTGACCAATTCTGTTGTTATGTCACATTTGGTTTTACTTTCTTCCAAAAAAGTAATAAGAACCGTGAGAGCAATGAAACCCAAAATGTGTAATAGTCATTGTACAAAAGAGAGGAAATGAAAGTGCTCTAAACTATATAACTGCATGTATATTTAAGTGTATACGATAGAATATGATATCACAGAGTTTTATTGGATCATTGAACAGAACTGTTTGCAGTATCATTGATGTAATGTCCACTTTACAAGCTTTAATTTTGTGACTTGAACAATTATTTCTAAGATGACAGTATGTAATCCATTAACTAGTGATTTCCTACTGCTCATTTTTTTTCTGCAAATCTGTATAACTTGTACCCTTTCTCTGCTTTTTTTTTCTTTTCTCCTTAAATAAAATTAAAAAAAAAAAAAAGAAACACATTTAATTCAGAAAGAAACAGACTGAAAATCAAAGGATGGAAAATAATACTCCATGTGACAGGAACCCAGAAAAAAGCAGAGGTAGCTATTCTATTTGCAGATAAAGTCTATTTCAAGCCATGATGGACTAACAGAGATAAAAAAAAAAAAAAAAAAAGGTCACTATATCCTCATAAAGGGAACAGTGTAAGAGGAAGAGATAACAAGCATAAATATATATGCAACAAATATCAGTGCATCCATTTATATAAAGCAATTATTAATGGACAAGAAAAATCAAATAAGCCTTAATACAATTGTATTGGGAGACTTCAATACTTCACTGTGACAAAAAGACAGATCATCTAGACAAAAAGTCAATAATGAAATATTAGAACTAAGTCAAACTTTTGAGCAAATGGACTTAGATGTCTATAGAATGTTCTACCCCACAACATCAGAATACACATTCTTCTCAGCTGCACATGGGACATTCTCCAAAATAGACCCTCTACTGGCTCACAGAACATGCTTACGTAAACGCAAAGGAATCGAAATTATCCCATTCTACTATCAGACCACAGTGCAATAAAATTGGAAATCCAGGCCGAAGGAAATCACAAGAACTGCATCAACACATGGAAATTAAATAGCACTCTCCTGAACCAATGGGTCACAGATAAAATTAAAGAAGAAATCAGACTGTTTTTACAGTTGAATGATAATGACAGTATAACATACCAGAACTTGTGGGATGCAATAAAAGTGATCTTAAGAGGGAAATTTATAGCAGTAAATACCCTTATCAGGAAGACAGGGAAAGCACATATAAGCAACTTAACGTTGAACCTCAAACATCTAGAAAAAGGAGAGCAAGCTAAACCAAAAGATCATATAAAGAAGGAAATTATAAAGATCTGAGTGAACACACTGGAGACTAAAAACACAATACAAAGAATCAATGAATTGAAGAGTTGGTTCTTTGAAAGACTAAATAAAATTGACAAACCCTTAGCCAACCTTATCAAAAAAAGGAAAGAAAAGACTCAAATCTATGCAGTTAGGAATAAAAAGGGCAAAATCACAACAGACCCTGCAGAAATCCAGAAAATCATCTGTACCTACTTTGAAAACTTGTATCCAATATGATGGAAAATATAGAACAATTTGCAGACTGCAAGGGAAAGAATCAGGCCTCACCAGGAGGTGATCCCCACCTGGAAAACTATCATTTTCACTGTTTTCTTGGGTTGGGTTTTATTGTCTTTTGATTTGTTTGATTATGTTAAATCTGATGGCATGATCAGCTATTTAAAAGATAGCAAGATATATTATGGTCGCCACTTGGATTTACTACTGGCCTGTTTTGAAGTCCTTTACTGCATTCATTGTTTTGTTTTTATTGTTTCTATTCTATTCTGTTGTTTGATTTTTACTATGTCCAAAGGTATCTGCAGCTATTTTGAAGACAAAAGGCATTAATGGTAACTATTGTTGGTTTTGTAAGGTTTTTAAGTCCTCTGTCATTTATACTGGCTTACTTTGATTAGTTTTATTCTATTTTATTTTCCTTGGTTTTATCCTTTTGAAAATAAAAGAAAAAGAAAAAAATAGAACAAATGGACAGGTTCCTAGATATATATGAATTGCCAAAGCTGAATCAAGAAGATATAAAAATCCTAAATAACCAAGTATCAATAAATGAAATTGAAGATGTAATTAAAAACCTACCAACAAAGAAAAGCCCAGGCCCTGACGGATTCACTGCTGAATTCTACAAGAAATTTAGTGAAGACCTAACACCACTATATTTCAAACTCTTTAATGAAATTGAAAGAGAAGCAATATTCCCAAATTCATTCCTGGAAGCAAGCATTACTGATCCAAAACCAAACAAGGACCCAACTAAGAAAGAGAATTACAGGCCAATCTCCCTAATGAACATTGATGCAAAAATTCTCAATAAGATACTGGCGAAGAGACTGCAGCAAATCATCAAGAAGATTGTACACTATGATCAAGTGAGATTCATCCCAGGGATGCAGAGATGGTTCAACATACATAAATCCATAAATGTAACACATCATATTAACAGGGGCCAAGGACAAAAATCATCTGATCATCTCAATAGCTGTAGAAAAAGCTTTTGACAAAGTCCAGCACCCATTCATGATTAAACCCTATAGAAAATGGGAATAGATGGTCTTTATCTCAATACAATAAAAGCCACCTATGACAAACCAACAGTCAACATCATACTAAATGGACAAAAACTGAAAGCTATCACTCTAAAATCAGGAACAAGACAAGAATACCCACTGTCTCCACTGTTATTCAACACAGTATTGGAAACTTTAGCTGGAGCAATTAGACAACAGAAATAGAATAAAGATAGGAAAGGAAGAAGTTAAACTATCATTATTTGCAGACGACATGATACTCTACTTAGAAGACCCCAAAAACTCCAACAAAAGACTTCTAGATTTAATAACCAAATTCAGTAATATAGCTGGATACAAAGTCAACACTCAAAACTCAGTAGCCTTCTTGTACATGAATACCAAACTCATTGAGAGAGAAATCAGGGAAACAATACCTTTTACAATACACCCCCAAAAATGAAATACTTAGGAATCAATCTAACGAAGGATGTAAAAGACCTCTACATTGAAAACTACAGTACTCTGAAAAAGGAGGTATCTTGTGCTCTTGGGTAGGAAGAACCAATATAGTGAAAATGGCCATTCTTCCAAAACTATTACACCGATTCAGTACGATCCCAATCAAAATTCCAATAGCATAGCTCACAGAATGAGAGAACAATCCTAAAATTCATCTGGAATCCAAAGAGACCTAGAATCGCAAAGGCAACAAAGACGAGACAGGGGACATCACAATGCCTGATTTGAAATTATACTATAAAGCTACTGTAATAAAAACAATGGGGTACTGGCAAATAACAAAAACAAAAAACCAGACAAGTTCAATGGAATAGGTTAGAAGATGCAGAAACAACAACAGACACACAAAACCACCTTATCTTTGACAAAGGTGGAAAACACATTCACTGGAAGAAAGATAGCCTGTTTAATAAATGGTCCTGGAAAAACTGGCTCTACACACACCAAAGATTAAAACTGGACCCATATCTTTCACCATGCACTAAGCTAAAACCAGAAGGGATTAAAGATTTAATATTAAAACAGAAACATTAAATCTGCTGGAAGATAGAATAGGTAAAACTCTTGAAGACACTGGTGTAGGCAAAGACTTTATGAATAAAACCCAGATTGCACAGGAACTATCACAAAGAATCAACAAATGGGATCTCATTCTACTGAAAAGCTTTTGCACAAGAGAAACCACCAACCGAGTGAAGAGACAACCCACAACGTGGGAGAAAATGTTTGCCAGCTGTACCTCAGACAAAGGATTACTATCGAGAACATATAAAGAACTAAAAAAAATCAGTCCTCCTAGATTTAAAGACCCAGTCCAAAAATGGGCATCTGAGATGAATACACACTTCTCAGATGAAGAAATACAAACAGCAAATAAATATGTGAAAAACATTCCACAGCACTGATCATCTGAGAGATGCAAATTAAACACTGAGATTTCATTTCCTCCCAGGAGCAACGGCTAGTATTATGAAATCAACCAAAACAAATGTTGGAGAGCCCATGGGGAAAAAGGAACCCTTCTCCTCTGTTGGTGGGAATGCAGACTGGTGCAACCACTGTGGAAATCAGTGTGGAGATTCCTCAAAAAACTTAAGGTTGGATACTCCATTTGACCCAGCTATTCCCCTTCGAGGTGTCTGCTCAAAAGAATTAAAAATATTACATCATAGCACTATATGTGCACCCATGTTTACAGCAGCACAGTTTATAACACCACATCTTGGCAGCAATCTAAATGGCCATCGACTGAGACATGGATAAAAAAGATGTGGTATTTCTATACAACAGAGTACTACTCAGCCATAAAGAATGATAAACTGGACACTATAGATAAATGGATGCACCTTGAGAATATACGCATCAGTGAAATAAGACACGTGTCAACATTGTATTGTTTCATTAGTGTGACAAGCTGAAGGAAAAATCATGTATATGTTTATGTATATAAAAATAGTTAAGATAGTTTAAAAAGAAAAGAAGCAGCATAATGGCCCTCTTTGTCATCTACATGGCCTATATAGAAGCAAATTCTGTGCCTCGCTTTACTGAACACCTCTGTAGGTTCTGCCTTTCCATTTATACCTTGCCCCAGTCTTTTTGCCCAGAGAGAATGACCTTAGCCAAAGCAATGACTCAGGCCACAACTTTCTTCACTTAAACCCACTATGAGCCATTTTGAGTTGACTTTTAGATGTCTTAAGACATTTTTGATGTGCTGTAAGGTTTGGATTTTTGCATGTGGATATCCAATTGTTCCCGTATGTTTATTAAAGGTACAATCCTTTCTCCACTTAACTACTTTTGCATCTTTGCCAGAACTGCTATGTGGGTATCTAATCTAGGACTTCCTATGGGTACCTTGGTGGTTTGTCTGTCTTGGTATCAACACCGTTTTGTCATGATCGGTGTGGGATTGGAGAGGAGTAGAGCTCTTAGTTTGTTCCTTTGTCTATGTTATTTAGACAGGGAGTCTTTGGTATTTCTACAGAATTGTAAGAATCAAAATGTTAATTTTTATGAAAAATGATGTTTGGGGCCAGGGATTTAGCTCAGTGGCATAAGCGCCTGCCTGGCAAGCAGGCAGTCGTGAGTTCGATCCCTGGTACCGATAAAAAAGAAAAAGACAAGAAAAAAAAAAAGAAAGAAAGAAAGAAAGAAAGAAAACTCATGAAATGCTCCATGAAAACCCCCAGAGGTCAGGTGTGGAGGTGCACATCTATGACCCTAGCACTTCAAAGGCTGAGGCCGGAGGATCGCAAATTCCAGGGCAGCCTGGTAAACTTGAGGCTTGGTGAGACCGTTTCAAAAATTTAAAACGTGTAGGACTAAGTGTAGTTCAGTGTAGTTCCCTGGGTTCAACTTCCATGACGCAAAAACAGGCACAGCAGACAGAGAGACCGACTGACTGACCCCCACTACACACGCACAGCAGCCCTGGTATCTAAAAGTAGCGATGCCCGATGCTGCCCAGGCCATGGCAAGGGGAACACCGGGCACTGGCCGGTGGGAGCACGGTGGGAAGAGGGCAGGCCGCTCACGCATGCGCATGAGCAGACGCTCAGAGAAAAGCGAGCCGAGTGTCTTAACTTCCGTGCGGTGCGCCAGGTCCACGCGCCTGAGCGAACCTGCGGCTGGGGGCCTCGTGAGCAGGGCTCGGGCGAGGCGGGCCAGAGAATTCTGAGTCCTTCTCCTGACACCTATTACGACCTAAAACTGCTCTGAAAATATGAAGTCATTAAAAAAAAAGTTATGTGAGCTAAAATGAAATCTTTCATGTGCAGACAGGAAGAAATTGCTGAGCTGCCTTGGTCAGTGGGAAACAAGCACAGCGCAAAACGATACTCGGAACGCCTGTGACCCGCACCCAGCACCGTGGGAGGCCGAGTCTGGCTAAGACTCTACAGTGCCCTTGTGATCTGCACGGCCTCGGCCTCCCAGAGTGCTGGGATCACAGGCGTGCACCCCAGGCTGGCTTTCTTTTCCTTGAAGTAGGAAGGCTGAACCCAGGGTGCGCTGAGCACTCCAGTGGCCTGTTTTTTAAATTCTGAGACAGGCTCTCCCTCAGCTGTCCAGACTGACCTGGAACTTGCAGTCCTCCTCTCTCAGCCTCCACACAGCAGGTAAGAAACGCTTAATATGTTCATGTGTTAAAACTGAGAACCATGAAAGGGAGCGAAGAAACCATGAAGAGAACGTCCATCAGCTCACAGTGAAAAAGGCAGGACACCAAACCTGAATTTCCTGTAGGACCAGACTTCAGGCTGCGCAGGTTTTAGACCCTGCGGGCTGGGCCTCAGCAGAAGTGCTTGCTCGGTCCCATCTGGCTTAGTTTCCCAGTGAGGCTCTGAGAGGCCAAGTGTGGGCCGTCTGTGGAGGAAACACAAGACTGGAGGGGACCCGGGGACCTGAAGGTTCCAGGCCTCCGGGGGTGGGGGCTTCAGCCCCTCACCCTCCTGCTGGGACTCTTCCGACTTCCGAACTGTAATGCGTCCCCTTCACCTTCAGTCTTTCCCCCTGGGACTCTTCTGACTTCCAAACTGTAATGCGTCCCCTTCACCTTCAGTCTTTCCCCTCTTCAGTCCTGGGTACCGAACCTTTGACCTCACTTCCTGCTGGGCTTGCTAAACTGCAAAGGTGGGACTTGAGCTTGCGATCCTCCTGCCTCAGTCTCCCAACGTGCTGGCAGTTATGGTGGCTCATGCCTGGATATTCGATCACTTATGCAGTTCAAAGTCCAGAGGTTAAGATGAGAATAACCAAGGAGATGCTGGGTCAGAACCAGGACACACCGGGAATGGGGGTTCAGGTGGGCTGGGATGGTGGGGTCCCTGAGTTTCCCCAGGGAAAGGACCCAGCGGACAGCTGGAGAGCAGCAATGAATAGAGCCAAGGCTTTTTGGATCCCCAGAGCCAGCTGAGTGTGAGTGAGTCACAGGAAGCCACGGTGTGGACCAAGTGGCTTTGAGCTACGGTGATCACGGCCCACGAGGTGGACGGTCCTGCAGCTTGCACAAAGATCTGAGATGCTGCCTCTTCTCCAATGGCAATAGGACAAGCCAAGCTTGAATAGGCACCACAGATGGGGGCAACTGCAACCAGCCTCACCTTGGGCGGGAGCCACCCAGGAGAAAAATTCTGCTCCTGCCAATGACCCAAGCAGGCCAGACTCAGCCCTCATTTCACCTGACTATTTTCATCTTTGTGCAGTGCTGGGGATTTTTGCAGGAGCTAACAGTGCTCCTGCATCCTCAGCCCTTGCCTGTCCTAGTAAAAGAAACTGCAAAGACAAAACTGGTATATTTGTGAGTACAGGTACAGAACAGAACGTACACAGACCTAAAGCAACATTGTTGCCTAAGAGCAAGGTTTTGTGTACTGCTGAAATAAGTTACATATCAGTATGAACTGGATTATGGGAAAATGTTATTTGTGATACCAATGATAAGCACAGAGACAGTAACTCAAGAAATACACAGTGAAAGAAATGGCAAGTTAATTAAAATGTACAGCAGAGAAATATGTATAATGCAAAAGAAGGCAGTAATGGAGAACTAGAATATGAAAAGCACATAAAATGTATGGTTGGGAAGAGGCCAAAAGGAAAAAAAATACACAAATTTGGCTTTATCTGGAATTATATTAAATATAAATGGATTAAATATTCCAAATAAAGGTAGGGATTATCAGAATGAGTTTTTATAAAATCAAACCATATACATTCTACAAGAGATATACTTCAGTTTCCAAAACAAAAAAAGTTCAAACTAAAAAGATGGCAAGAAGTTCAGATACCATTGAAGTAGTAACTGAAAGAAGTAGATAAACTGGTATTAAAGCATGAGCTCAATACAAAAGTTGTGATGCCAGGCACAGTGTATGTGACTGTAAGCCCAAGCTACTCAGGAGGCAGACGCAGGAGGATCGTTTGAGCCCAGGAGTTTGAGGCCAGGCTGGGCAACATGGCAAGACCTCACTTCAAAAAAACCAAACCAAACCAAGACAAACAAAAAACAGTGTTATCAGGGACAAAGCACATTTGGTACTGATAAAAGTGTCAATCAATCAGAAAGATGTAACAATTATACTTCTGTAATGTGTCCCTAAAAACAGTACCATGGGAAAAACTCACAGAATTAAAGGGAGAATTAGACAATTTTACAGTAACTATTGGAATCTTGTGTGGTGTGTGGTGTTCAGGGGGCCAAACCCAGGGCCTGAGTACTCTAGGAAAGTGTCATACCACTGTTTTTACATCTCTAGCTCTGATACCTCTGATTATGAACAGAATAGATTGACGATCGAGAAGGAAATAGTGGTTAAATGCTTGCCTAGCATGAGTGAAGAAAGCTTGACCCCCGGCAGTGCAAAATAATCATAATTATATGGAATTTGACAAAACAGTATAAGCCAACTACACTTAAAGGACATTCAGTGAACACTGAATCCAACACCAGAAGTTGACATAGTCTTGTTGTATATGTGGAAAATTCCCCAGTACAGACCATCCATTGGACCACCAGTTCTTAACTGTTTTAAAGAATGAACATGCCAAACCAGAATGAAATTAAAAGTAACAAAACAAAACAAAAGTAACAAAAGAAAACTTAGGGGAAGAGAATTAAAATGTGTTATCTATAGGTACCAACTCCCCATGACCAATGTAATTGTTATGTACTGCAAACCTGGGTAGTAAAAAAGAAAAAAGAAAAAGAAAACTTGGAAATACACAAATACATGGAAATTAACCAGGGCAACCCTAAATCACCAGTAAATCAAAGAGTAAGTCTCACAGGAAATTATAAAAATTTTCAGGTGAATGAAAGTCAAAATATAGCAGATTGGAATCTATGAAAATATTTAGAATGTATAGCTGGAAATTACATATCTGAAAAGAAGTGAACCTGGGATGGTGGGGTGAGACCAGCACCCTGGGAGGCTGAAGCAAGAGGGCTGCAAGTGTGAGTCTGTCCTGCACCAGACCCTATCTCAAAATAAGAACTAAAAAAGGTTGGAGGCGTAGTTCAGTACAAAGGCCATCGGTTCAATCCCCAGTACCACAAAAAGCAAACAATTTTAAAGAGAAAACCTAATGAACCAAAAGTTGGTTCTTTGAAGAACAAATTAACGAACATTGAGGTTGAGTAATAGAGGACTTACACTGCTTGAAAGATCAAACACGAAGCTGCTTGAAGACAGCACGGCCTTTCCTCAAGGAGAGAGATGGCGCATGGCCCAGCAGTTCCATGTTCGCTGTACGTCCTCAAGCCTGAAAGCAGTGACTCAAACGGGGATTTGTACAAGCAACACAAAGGTCCATGATCAGGTGAATGGAGAAACAAAATATATGTTTAATGGGGTCTTACAGAAGAAATTTATTTTTTGTTTTTATTGTTCTGAGACTGGGTCTCACTGTGTATCAAGCCAGCCTTCATCTTTCAGCTGTCCTCCTGCCTCGGCTTCCCAAATGCTGGGGTCACAGGCGCGTGCCACCATGCCCTGAAATGTGCATTTCTGACATACGCTACGAAATGGATGGGCCTTAAAAAACTGCTTAGTGAAAGAAGCCATGCACAGGACAAATACTGTACACTCCCACTTAGGAGGTAGCAGCATTGAGCAGATTCACAGAGAGAAAGCCGAATGCAACTCCCTGTGGCTGAGGGAAGAGGATTTCTGGGGCTGTCATATAAGGGGTTGCGGTTCTTCTGGAACATGACTGTAAATGAGTACGGTGATAGTTACACAATACAATGGATGTATTTACTGTCACTTACAATGGTTAAAATGATACAGTATGTATATTACAATCTTTAAAAGCCTCACCACAATTCTAGATTTAATGATGGTCAGGTTTATAAGAATGAATGAAGTTCAGTGTCCAGTAATACACACAACCCAGCTACTTGGAAGCCACAGGCAGAGGGACTGCAAGCTCGAGCTCAGCTTGGGCAATCTACTGAGACTTTTCTTCAGAATAAAGAAGCCAGCGCAGCAGCATATGTCTGTTAGCCCAGCACTCCGGGAAGCTGAGGCAGGAGGATGGCAAGTTTGAGCCCATCCTGGGCAACTTAGTGAGAATCCATCTCAAAATAAAAAACCAGAAAGGGAAATGGATGCAGCACAGTGCCAAAGCCCTGGTTTCAAGTCCCAGTGCCACACACATAACACATAGTAGATACATTTTCTTTCTTTCTTTTTTTTTTATTGGTACCGGAGATCGAACTCACGACTGCCTGCTTGCAAGGCAGACGCTTATGCCGCTGAGCTAAATCCCCAGCCCTGGTAGATACATTTTCTCTGAAATACCTGATGGTGAACAATATAATACATAGCTGTAGGTGTGAAGCACCCTGCAACTCCTCCAGGTGAGCCTTTTTAGTTCACATGTATTTTCACAGTCAGTTGTAAACTCCACTCACTTGACCCCCATCCCAGGTAAATGGGTTAGTAATTTGTTCTCCTAACAATGTTCTTCCCCAAAGCTGTTCTGCACTGTTCACGGAGCTGATTATCAGTCTCTTCACAATTGGCATTAAGAGTTCTTTGGGTTTGTTTTTGCTGTTGAGACAGGATCTCATGATGTACTCAAGCTTGGCCTTGAATTTGCCTTGATCCTCCTGCCTCAGCCTCCTAAGTTCATAGGGCTGTGCCACACCAGGCTCTGGTGACTTGAGTACCTACCAAGTGAAACCTCCCCGAATCGCCTGTCCCGCTCCCGAACTGGCTATGTGATGTGCTCCTCCCAAACTCAGCTCAGTGTCCTTTGAGGGCACACGGTTCGTCACTCCCTTCTGTGCATGGTGCACTGATGAGAAAATGAGGTCGCCAGGAGCAAACAGTTCCTGCCTGGGCAACCCATGAGCCAGATTCAAAGGCACAATGTTCAGTCTGTGTTTGGCCCACTTTCCCCTTTGTTCACGAGTGTGTGCCCGTAGCGCAGGGTTCCAAGAATCCTGTAAATTTTGTCGTTTTCATAGATGAGTTTGTAGGCACATTATAGCCTTCAGGATACAAGGTCCTCCAGTGCGTCCCTCTGATCCAGGCACTGCCCTGTGTAAAAATCTGCACCAAATGGTGTTTTTTGTGTGTGACAGAATTTCGCTAAATTAGATATTTCAATTGCCTGAGCATTGCTGAGACTGCCCCCTTCTCATGATCAAAACAAAAGCCAGCTGTGAACCAATGGGACTGTAGAACACTAACACAAAGACCTAGCCTTGGAGTAGCCATGGATGCCAACCCCTTGGGGGAAAAAAAGCTGCTGGCTAGGATATTTAGCCCCCGAACATCTCCACTGGGTTATAATCCCATCTATGCAGGAAGACCTAATGTTTGATGCCAGCCTGGGCAACTTGGTGAGCGAGCCTCAGAAAGGGCTGGGGATGTAGCTTAGTGCTGGGCTCAATCCTCAGTGGTACCAACTAAACCTCCTGGTTTATTAATCATGAAAGAGTAAATTTACAGTGGAGAAGGCACTTTGGTCAGTGTTCAAAGTAAACCCCAAACACAAGATGAACTGAACATGATGAACATGTTTCAACATGTACCTTGTACCAACAGGATGCCCCTTCAGGGTAAATGCTCACACACTAGCTGGAAACTGGAGGCCTGACTTGGTGGTAGACCTATAACCCCAGCACTCTGGAGGCTGAGGCAGGTGTGGATCAAACCAAGTTCAAGGGCAGCCTGTACTGCATAGCGAGACTCTCAACAACAAAAAACTGTGACCTATTTGCTTGGCCTACTGAGCCAAGATTACATGTGTATAGCATCATGTGCAGCTTTTATGAGAAAACACTGAACATGCATGGATTGGAGGACGTTCTACAAAACAATCAGCCCATTAATTTTCAAAATTTGACATCAGTCATAGTAAGGGACATGAGAACCAGATGTGGGCACAACTAGCTATAGAGGACATTCTCTGGGTAATTATGCAATGGTAGTATTGCATCCATGTTAAATTTAATTTCAGACTGTATTGTGCAAAACAGAACATTCTCTGGGTTCAACAGCACATCTTTAACTTAGGCTCTGAATGAATCAAATTATACGCCGGGGGGCATGAACAGGAATATGGTAGTTAACTGGGGCAAACAGAGCAGCCAGTAAACATAAAGTGAATAATCTCATCATTACAATTTTGCTGTTTGTAATTCTATCAAAATTATGCCACGTACTTGTAAAATTTGTGAGGTCCCAAGCCCAGTGCCAGCAACCCACTGAGGTGATCTCCTGGAGCTGGCTATGGTGGCACAGTACTAAGGTGATGGTAGGGTCTCAAATTTGAGGCCAGGAGAGGGTCCACATGGTGGACACTGGTACTCCCAACCCCCTGGGGGAGAGCAAGGCATGATGATCACTGGCTTAGGCAATTTAGGAGACACTCATCTCCCAAAATGGGGCTGGGATGTTGCCAAGTAGCAGAGTGTTTTGAGTTTTTATTCCCTGATGCCAAAAAAACCCCCCACAAAAACCAACCAAAAAACCAAAACCCTACCAGCCCCAAACCACCAACCCATTCCCCAATACTCCAGGCTGTACCACAGACACAAAGCCCAGCCCTGCACTCATCAAACTCGGGGATGGGAGGTGTGGCCCGATACCCAGGCTCTCCTTCAGAGCCCCCACAAAAGGCCGGCCTCATCCACAACACAAGCCCAGACCTGCTCTGGGTGAGGGATCTAGCCCAACCTGGCCCCTGAAGTCAGTCCTCCCGGGACACTGAATGGGTCCCTGCTACTTCATCTCCGGCTTCTTTCCCCATTAACAACACAGGCAAAGCTATTGTCCCAAATTTATTGACAACATTACAGCATAGCAAAGAGATTCAAACAGCTCCACGTGGCGTTTTGAAATTCATCCCGACAGTAGGCTGCGTGACCTGCAGGTTGGAGAGGCTGCCGAAGTCCTGCAACAGAAGGATGCAGAGTGAGCTGTGTGGGCCAAGCTCTGCAGCTGCCACCAGCCTAGCACTGCAGTGGGCTCCATGGTACCCCAAGTGCCTGAAGCCTTCACATCACCAGCCCCCTCCTAAAAACACACTTTAAAGTCTGAGACACAATCTCACCAAGTCACCCAGGCTAGACTAGAAACTTGAGCTCGTTCTGACCTGGCCTTCCAGAGTGCTGTTACAGGGGGCATCTTGTGCCTCACAGGAAGTACAATAGTGTCCTTGGCCTTTACCCATGTGATGCCAGGTCTGAGCACTGCAGATTGGAAGTTTTATTCAGGCCAGGCATGCTGATACATGCCCCTAACCTATCACTTAGGAGGCTAAGACAGGAAATCACTTCAAGCTCAAGTCTAGACCACAGTACATAGTGAGACCCTGTCTGGAAAAAAAAAAAACCAAAAAACTAAAAACTGCAACCATCTGCCAAATACTCTCTACACGAAAACCCTTCATCTCTGAGGATAGTTACTCCCACCATGCCATAGCCATGGATGCAGCCAACTGTGGACAAGAAACATTCAGGAAAATCAGGAAAAAACTGCAGCTGTACTACATGTAGTATTCTGCAGTTACTATAAATAATACTGTAATAGCTAAGCATTTATACTGTACAAGACACAAAATAAACTCAAAGCACAGGGATGATGTAAGTTATGCACACCTACCAGTGAGTACCTAAGGCGATGATGGCAAACCTTTTAGAGACTGTGTGCCAAACTGCAACCCTAAACCCACTTACTCACCCCAAGTGCCAATAAGTTAAACCTAAATACTGTTTTAGCTAAGAAAAACACATACCTTCGCATCTTTTTCTTAAAGTGTCACCACATGCCATAGGTTCACCACCACTAATTTAGGGTATTGGTACTGATTGGTCTCTGAACCCCCTTTGGGATCCAGGGCCCACCTCCTCTATAGCATCAGCCTCAGAGGTCACTAATTCGACCAGCACAGGGAGGGGAAACCAAATCTCCGGCCCATCTTAGTGAAACCTCTCTCAAACCAAAAATTTAGAAACCAAGCATATAGCTCAGTGTTTGCCTAGCACGTGACCAGCTCTAGATTGCCTCGGTATCAAAAAAAAAAACCCCAACGAACCAATATACAAGCTGCATTCACAGACAGTTATTTCAGAGAGGAAAAATTCATAGCAAGGTTTAGCTGTACTGTTTTTCTCAAGCTGGATGACAGATGCACAAGAGTTAATTTTGTTCTTTATCTTTTCAAACAACTTAATGCCAACAGTTCAAAATTATCAACAGCACACTGACTTTGAAGTTCATTGTGAGCTAAGTATCTCAGTGCACATAATCTTCAACAACTACCTGGTTCCATTTTTAAAGCAATGTGGGGATGTCCTTTAACATTAGGATGGTCTTGGCCTTGATGTCAGTGACAGCTGCTAGCATTACAGAGAAAACCACCAGCAAATCCAGAATACACTCACCAAAAGCTTCAGCATTTCCTTAGTGTCAGGATCTACTTCAATGATTTCCTGATCCAAGGCTGAAACCTAGGAGAAAGACCCAAACATTAGCCATCAGGGATGGCTTCCCGTTACCTCTCTCCCCTAGGGGGTTATGCTCTCAGGAGATGAGCAAAAGCAGGTCATTTACAGTGACCTTAGGACCAGGAAGCTGTTGTGGTTTTTTATCTACCTACTCAGTGTTCAGAAGCCTAAGCCTGAGCTTAGACTTGCAGAAACACTGTTGGGACGGGTAACAGAACCAGAACAAGAAAGCCCCTATGTCACTGAGGCTCTCAGGTGAATAACAAGGGCAGGAGGCGGTAACAGGCAAACTACAGTAGGGACCACAGCGAGGGCGGTTTGTGCAAAGGCCCAGCTGAAGCCTTTTTGGTAGCCGAAGAACCAATAAGTTTACCTCAGGGACATAATTATCTCTCCTTTCTCTCTCCTCCTCCTGCAGCTTGATGGAAATACCCCGTACTGGGCCTCTCTGAATCCGCTTCATCAGATGTGTCACATAGCTACAGGTGCACACGCCCAAAGAAAAGCAGAGAGAATATACATCAACTCCATTGGTACCTAGAACATCTGGCTCCTTCGACACTAGTGTTCTTTTTCACAGTAAAAAGTGAGAGGGTCACCATCAGAAGACAGACCACACGCACAGAACCTCTCCTTACTTGCCGTCTCTCCGGTTTCTCTCAACATTACTCAAACTCTCAAGTTTACCAAAGTCTCCATACAACGCGCACAATTTCCTGTGTGTCTGTTTCTTCTTTGACAAGGTCTCTGTAGCCAGGCCAATTTCTCAACTCATTGTGTAGCTGGCCTCCATAGTGCATGGATTACAAGCATGCGCCACCACGCCCGGCCCACAAGTGACATAATTTAGCACTCACCGTACACTTACTAATCTTCCACAACATACCCTTGGCTAGTTTTAGAGCAATGGCAAATCAATAAAATAAATGTTAAGCCCAACAGGGAGTAGCTAGGCTTTAGGGCCAGAGACCGCACTTCCGCCTCTCGGCCCGGTAGCACCGGCGGAGAGACGGCAACCCAACGGCAGCCCCGGCGAGTGGCACGCGGGCGCGGGCCCCGGCCCCTGTCCGCCCACTCACCCGGCTATCTTGTTGCGGAGCTTCTTGCTGGGGATGATGGCAATCTCCTCGCACACGCGCTTGTTAGTATGGAAGTCATTACCGAGGCGAGTGTAGTACTTCTCAATGATGACTCGGGCCGCCTTCTTCACTGTCTTGGTGCGAACTCGGCCCTGCGAGGGGAGCAGACAGGGTCATCGAGTCCGCTCTGCAGTTAGGGGAGAGGGCAGTCCCAGGCCGAGCCGGGGATTGGGAGAGCACAGCCCCGGGCCGAGCTGAGCCGCCCCAGCTCGCCGGGGTCCGTGCCCACGGGGCCTCGAGCTTCCCTCGCGGGCCAGGAGCCGCGGATGGAAGACGATTGAGGGCCACACAGGACAGGAGCAGAGACACCTACCATGCTGGCGGGTCCCTGGGAAAGAGGAAACAGGAAGCACAAGCGAGGCCTATAAAGCGCCGGCCAGAGAGGCACTTCCGCCAGCCGCCCCTAGCCCGCGAGCGCCACAGCGGCCCCCGGCGAGCTGGGGCGGGAACGCCGGTGGCGGGGAGGGGTCTGGGCCCGCCCAAGTGGGCGGGACCCTCGGCAGGGCGTCTGCCAGGTGCTTCGACCCGCCCACGCGCATCCAGGATCCAAGGGGAAGCCACGAGACCCGGAGGAGGCGAGGAGAGGCGGCCTGTCCGAGGCCGTGAGCCTGTGACAGTGGGGAACGCACCCGCCAGGCCCTCTGTTCCCGGCCATGGGCAACTTGTCACTCAGACCTGACCTGCGAGCCGCCCGGGCTCGTCCGGCTTTCTCGTCCCTTCCAGTGTCGGGGCCCGCCCTCCGGGAGGCGGCTGTGCTCAGGTCCCCCTAGCGCCCGCCGCAGCACTGGAGGGACACAGCAAGCTCTCGGCACCAGGGAATAAACGGTCCGGTCCCCTGCGCGCTCCCAGCAGCCAGGCGCTCTCTCGCCCGCCTCACCCATCCCCCATCAGGCCCTTCGGGAGCTCCCAGCCCAGGCAGTCCCCTGTCGTCCTGAGGAGGGGCCGTCTCTCCCGCCAAACCCACTTCTCCATGTCCCAACCCTGGCAGGAGCTGGGAAGGGGCTCAGAAAACTAGATGGGAGGCCTGTGATCTGTGGGCCAGGCCAGGTGTCTCAGGTCTATTTGGCCATGGGGGTGACCAACAAGTACTCCTGGCCAGGTCTCTCATGTGGTCCCGCTGTCACCTGGTGTTGGCAGCCCATCACAGAAAGTCTAAGGGCACCAGTATTTTCTTTGGAATTTTGACACCCCACGGCCCCCTTGCTTCTACACCTCAAGACACACACACAAAAGAACTCTGCTGCAACGTGTTTATTATGTGCCAAAAAAACTACACCACAGCTTACTCCACACATCTGTAGGAGAGTGCAGTCTTGCCTGCATATACTACAATGAGGTAGAGACTTCACACACAGCTTCACAAAACCCACAGAGTAGCTGGGATATGCAACAATGCAACATCAGCTCAGCAGGAGGGAGGGGGTTATGACACTGGTTCTTTGGCACACAGCTTCCCTAAGAGGGGCAAGTAGTAGTTAAAAAAAACAAAAGGAAAGAAAAGTCAAGTTTTCAAATTCCAGTAGCATTTCAGTCAACTGCAACTGTTGATTCATACATTCCTCAAATGAAAGATGTAAGGAAGGGTACTTGCCCCCTCTAAGAGACAGGGCTCCTGTGAGCCATTATCTGCTCCCACCAAAAAAGCAGCCCTTTTTTTTTAAGCTCAGTTACAAAAGAAAAAAAGTCCTGTGACTTTGTGATTAAAAACTTCTATCAACCCTCCCACCCACATAAGTGCAACTTAAGAAGGTGCAATAAACTGTTTAAAACTATATAGAGCAGCCGCTCAAACACCGTTTTTCCAGTCCAGTTTCAAATAAAACAGAAAAAAAATTTTTTTTCTTGGTTGCAAATGCTTTGATTGCAACTGTGAGAAACAGTGACCAGCAGTCCCCCAGACACAAATTTGCTATAATGTTAAAAGCTGCCAGGAAAGAAAAAAAAATCTATTGTTCCAAACGACTTAAAAACTGTTTTAAGGAGTGTAAAAAGGAACCGGTAAAAACCCTCGAGCGTAAAATATGAAATATGATTTTGGTTTAAATGAAGAGCAAAGTCTCCTTGTTGTTTACAGTAAAAAACACCAGCTGAACACTCAGTTTATGCCGTTCAGGTGGGGGTTAAATAAATGGAAAGGCACTGTATGGCAACTGCAAGAATGAAACCAATGAGACCTGCACATCATCACCATCAGTATTGCAAGGAATGTAAAAAAGCGCTTTAATAAATAAACCTAGATGTAGGCATCCGTGTCAATACCTCCTGGACACAGTTCTTTTTTTTTTTCTTTTCTTTCTTTTTTTTTTTTTTTTTGCTTTTCATCTGCAAAATGAGGAACTAAAATCTGGGAAAACTAGAGTTGCTTGGAGGGTGAGCGGACACAAGGTCCTTGCCCTGGCACGCCCCCTGAAAACAAAACCCGACAAAACTCATTGTGCATTAATTAGTGCAGAAACAAAGACAGATTCAGCAAGTGCAAAGGTGACTACGATTTTCCCTTGTCCTTGGGAAGCCAGCTCCCTGGTCGCCAATGGCAGGGTGGTGGTGCAGACTGCTGCCTGAATTGCCAGCCTTGGGCACCACTGGCCACTGGGCACTGCCTGCTCCTCTAGCTGGAGTCTCGGTTCTTCTGGTTCCGCATCAAGGGGCTGTGATGGCGCAGGCCTTCCATGCTGTGCCGCCAGTGCCAGCAGCTCCGGCAGAAGTACTTGAAGCAGACCTGGCCAGAGGGACAGAAAGGGGAGAGCCATGGCTGAGTGTGTGAACGGGCACAGGGGCTGGAGCACAAGCAGGTTGCTCTTATGCGAACTTCTATGCTCTTATGCGAAGACACAGCAACTCAAAGCCCTTTACATCCCAAGGCCTGACCAACCCTGTGAGTCTATGGTATTATTTTTGTGGGTGCCCTCATGGGAATCCATTAGGCTCTGTGTGCACAGAGCCTGAGCAGCTTCCTGGTCCCCTCTCACCACTACAGCTGCTTTTCTATTCCTCTGCCCTTCTCACCTCCTAGAGAATGGTTATTTATCAGACAGCTGCTAATATGCAAGAATATCTGAAGAACTGGCTACAGATTCTAATGCCAGAGAACATGCCTTCTTCTAAAGAGAGGGAGGATGACTGAGTTTGATTCTCAGCCAGCCCTTCCTCTTGCTAGCTAGCTACTCTCAAGCCACTAACCATTGAGCAACTAACCTGAAATGTGGGTCACCTGTGAAAGATACTGATCCACAGCAGTTTGCTGGGAGAGGCTGATTAAGATACTGTTTTTAAGCTTAACTATCTCACAACTTCTCACTCAACTCAGGACTACTGTCTACCTGGAGATTCCAAACATGTCAACATCACTGCAGAACAATCATGTAAGCATGGATGAGCTGCTAGTGTCCTAAGAGGCCCAAGGCTTTCCCCAGACTTGTCCTAGTATGGCTCTTGCCAGCCACATAAATGCCACTTGGAAACCTGTTAGAAACACAGACTCTCAGTTATGCACCCCAAAGCTACTCAAATCAGAATGTGCACTTCACAAGACCCTCAGGTGATGAGTTTGAGAAGTACAACCACATCCCCATATCTATCCATGTTCCCCCACCAAGCCGGTCTCATGGAAAGGTGCCATGCTGCTCTCTGCGTTTCTGACAACTTTCACCCTGCACTCCAGACCAATGTATACAACTTCGCTCTTCACCTGGATGTTATGAAAGCAGCTCAAATCCCTCCTGCTGAAGATGAAGACACAAAACAGCCAGGGTATAGCATGAATACAATCATCAAAGCAACCCGAGGCTCTGAAAAGGGTCCTAAAGCAGGGAATAAAACCTCTAGAGGGCCTCAAAGCTACAGCAGCACTGCCTGGCTCACAGTTATTGCAGACTGCATCACACAGCCACAGTGCCACGTTGCACAGCAGCCGCCTAGGGAAAAAAAAGTCAAGATAGCAGGATTTGACTCAACAAGCTTCCCCAAGAGTTCTGGGTCAAGCTGACTGTAGTGTCCCTTGACTGTTGCCTCTTCCTCTGCCCTTAGACATCCCTCAGAACTCTGACACTCAGGGCCAGGTATGGTGGTACATGCCTGTAACCCTAGCACAGCACTTTGGAGGCTGAGGCAGTAGGATCACTGCAAGTATGAGGCCAGCCTGGGCTACATAGTTCAAGGTCAGCTTGAACAACACAGAGACCCTGTCTCAAAATATTCAATATTCAGTATTCCAATATTCAATGCCATAAACGTGATTTAAGAATTTCTAACTGAAGATGAAGGGAACATAGCTCAGTAATTCAGCGCCTCCTAGCACCTGTGAGGCCCTGGATTTGAACCTGTGGAGGTTTCACAGACTTCTCCAGTAGCCAAGGAACTCACCTGATCTCGACAGAAGAAGGGGCCAGGCTGAGAACTGCAGATGTGACACAGAGAATCTTCTAGGTAGGGGTCTATCTGAACCTGCAGAAAAGTAACAGAGGAGAATGCAGCAGCCAGATGCAGGACAAGAGCACACAACTGGGCCACACACAGAATGCAGGACACCTGCATATTTTAAGGAGGCTAAAGATAATTATGGGGAGAGGCAGAAACAGGAATCCAAGAGAAGAGACTCATACTACTCATACTCCACACAGTCAGGCTGGCTTCCTTGAGGAGCAAGCAACCACACATACCTTAGTGCCTGGTCATCTCAGCACACTAACACCCCCCCCCCCAGCACTCTAATCAGTTAGTTAGCAACAGTGACTATTCAGAGAATTTGGGTGAGGTGGCATAGTAAAGAACTCACTGATGCAAGCAAACACTACAGTAAGGATATGCTGCCCCACATCACTCAGCATTCCCAGCTCTCTTCCTCCTGAACCCATGAAGACTAGGCCCACCCTAAACCCTAACCTCTTATTAGCAGGCTCACTTCCCTAGGCCCTTGGTGGTCTCTTGGTAGCTACTGGCCCAAGTCACCTCAAACACCCCAGAGTAAGGGCACAAATCAACTCACTTTTTTTGTGAACTTGGTGGTTTTGATCTCCACAAAAGCAGCACTGACTGCTTTCAGGTAACTACGTTGATTATTGAAAGTAACTCGGCCAGACCCTAGAACAAAAAGGCCAGAATTTATCTTCAAGTCAAATTATCTCAATTGCCACTCTTCACCATTTCACAACCCTGTTTCTACACCAGTGCTGTCCAACGGAATTATAAAGTGAGCTACTTACTTTTTAACTTATAGTAGCCACATTAAAATAAAAAGTGGTTAATTTAAATAATACATTTTTTTTAATCCCAGGTGTCCAAAATATTGTAACATGGGACTGAAGTCACATTCTAAGCAGTAATAGTAATATTTAGCTGATCGCTACTGGATGCTAGAATTCCAGACCATGTTGGCACAAGCCATTCAGGAAAGAAGGGAAGGGACTCATTCTGCTGTAGGTAGATGGACAGGTAAGGGCAAAGGGCTGAGTGGAAAACCAGAGGCCAATAGAACACCTCTTTGAAGACCAGACCCAGCAGTCAAGTCCTTCCTGGCATGGAGGAACCCTCAAGACCCAGCAGAAGAGCCAGAAGTAGTGCCACCCTGCCAAGTGCTGCCTCCTCCCTGAGGTCTCTGAAGTCCTTGTTCTTAGTCTGCAGCACAGAACAGAGGAGCATATGGTGCTCCTTCCTGACCAGATGTACTGTGGGTGAGGAGACTAAGCACCTAGGGAGATGGGTTAGCCACGTCGTGATTGAACAGTTCAGGATCCACTTTCAGATCCACCACTGTGGCACTTCTACCACTGCAGGGATTCTGCCACGACTATGGAACTGACCCTTTCTCAGGCTGACTGAACCCCACAGATCAGCCCAGACCCCTCCCTGAGGTTGGACTGCATTCTGTTTGCCCCCCCGAGTCATCCAGAAAGCCTTCCTTTGATCTGAGTTGGTCTCTGACCCCAGGGAACACCAGAGATTCTCAAAGAACTTTTAATAAAGGGAACTGGAAGCCAGCTGTGGTGCCAAATGCCTGTAATCCTGGCATTCTTCTAGGAGGCTACAACAGGAGGACATCCACAAGGCCGGCCTGGGCTACAAGGCCAGCCTAAGCTTTGGGAGACCTTGTTTGGGAGTCACTTTCCTGACTTCAGGAATCATCAATCACCTCCTATGATCTCTAATGACTTACTTTTCCCTTGTCTAGGAGGCAGTACTAGTGACTTATCTGAGACAGATGCTATGCTGCTGGTATTCACTAATCTGCAGGCCTGGGGCAGGACTCTTTCTCTCTCTGTGCTCTCAAGGGGGAGTACTGCAATCTTGGTCTACTCCCAGGGGCCACTAAACTTTCCCACACAAAAGTAGGACACTTACCAATGGGATACTTGTGCTTATCTGTGTCAATCCCAGCATACACCACTCCACCAAATAGGTCGTTCAAGATGGCAGCCAAGGCCTCAGCATTGAGCATCCCGTGCAGGGCACCAACAAACACTGTCCTACTGGGGTCCAGCCTCTGAGATGGGCTCCGGACAAAGTTGCTGTCAGCCAAGACCCAGGGGATTACCTGCACCTGAAAACCCCCAAAAGTGTATCAGCCCTAGAAAAGGGCAAAGACAGAGGGGGGGCTCCTGTGCTCTGGAGATACTACATGGGGGTTGCAAAGACCTGTGCAGGGGTGAGAAGGCACCATCATCTATCTATCTCAGGCACACAAGCATCCAGTAAGGCACTCTACCTAACCCAACAAGCTGAAATTTATTAGTAAGTGCATGTGTCTAGAATGGTCAAAGTAAGTGTAACAACAGCACTCATTCACCCTAGAAAGTAAGCAAAAAAAAGTACGAACTGTTATTCCCAGGAACTTAGTACCCTGTTATAATTGCCAGCTGTGTGGTTCCAACCAAGGGCCTCGGACACTAATGAAGACAGCACATGAGTTCTTGAGAAAAAAAGAATAATTCACAGGGAAATTAAAAGTTTAAGGCCTGAAAGACAGAGGAATGGCAATGCTTAAGGTATGTGTGACACGGTTACTGGTCCAACCTATGCATCAGAGATTTTGTGCCAGGAGCACTGGCAAAAAGGGAGAGAGGGAAGTCACACACAGACACCCCTGAGGTCTTGCAGAACTGACTAACACTCAGGCAGGAGTTGGTATGTCCTTTGCCTCTGAATCCCCTGAACTCCTGGAGAGCAGAAGGGCGTCACAACAAAATGAGCAGTAGGTGTTTCTGGAAGATTCATCTGTGGAGATCTTTTAAAAATCCTGATGTAGGAAGAGATCTCTGGCAGAAAGCAGCAAAAAGGCAATAATGGTAACTCAGATAACAGGTGATTTAAGATTTGGACAAGGCTTCTGGCAATGGGAATAGAACAAGTCAAGAACAAGGACAGTCTGCAACAGAAGAGTCCATGCAACTCACAGTGCCTGGGTATGGTGAGTAAGTAAGATAGAAGTAGGACTATTGTGATCTACACCTACAAGACCTGGGGATAAGAGGTCATGGCAGAAGTTACTAGGGGAGCTAATTTCATTAGAAGATTAAAAATACCATTCTCCACACTGAAGTGTTTGGGGTTAACACAGCCTCCAAAAGGAGGGCCCACAGGAAAGAGGCTATCAGGTAAGAGTGGGAGGCTAGAGGCAAATCAGCCTAAAGTGTAGAGCCACAGAGTAAGTTTCTGAGGTGAAAAAGATGACAAGAAAGAGTCAAATAGTAACCATACTTACAGCAGAAGAGGAGACACAATGGGAAAAAGAGTCAGAGAGGTAGAGAACTGGGACAGCCTACAGCTAGTCATCAAAGATGAGATAGGAAGGGAAAAAGAGAAGATGTAACAGAGAGGATGAGAAGTGCAATGTGGTGTGGTTATGGCTGGCTCTAGTGTGAAAGCAGGGGACCAGGAAAACATGTTAACTAAGAATTGGAATACAATGAGCTCATGCCTGGAGCCAATACATGAGAGAAAGAAGGGTAGCTGTGGGTCACAGTAGCAGCCAGGAAACATCTATAAGACAAACACCTTATAAAGACTTACTGATGGGTAATTCAAATTAGATTTTATCATCTCCATAGAACAGGTATTTTCTCCCATACTATACAGATTTGGGGGTGGGGGGGGCGGCCCTGGCAATTGAACTCATGAACTCATACTTGTTAGGTACGTGCTGTGCCACTGAATTATATCTCCAGCAATGTACAGATTTTTTTTTAAAAAAAAAAAGACAGGTTTTACTTTATAGAGTAGTTTTAAGGCTCACAGTAACACAGAACAGAGATTTTCTTTAGATTCACCTACCATCAACATTCAGCACCAGGGGATAATGAACCTCCATTGACAGTGTCTATACTTTACATGAGAATTCATCTTGATGTCTGCTGTACGTTTTGTGGGTTTAGGCAAATGTTCAGGAAACACATCTACCATTACAGTATCACACAGAAAGTTTTACTACCCTAAAAATCCTTTGTGTTATGTCTGTTCATGCCAATCTGCTAAACCCCTGGAAGCTGATAATTTTAATACAAAAGGCGTTTTAGTTTCTCATTTGTTAGGTAGGAAGTGAATGTTACAGAGCTCTTAGGAAGTGAGATTTCAAAGATACTATGTATCTAGTCCAATGTGACAAAAATGATATATTATGGAGTCAGATTTTTAAAAAACACTACACTGAATTCAAAACAAGTTCTCAAACTCTCTCCACTACAATCACCTGTGGAGCCTGGTTAAAGTGGAGATTCCCAAACCCCACCTGGACTAAGTGGAGACAAATAAATGAGGGCCTCCCAGATGTCAAGGACAAACCAGTGTGAGCAAAAGGTGGGGGGGGGGGCACACGACACAGAGTCTCACAGACAGAAGTATTTAATCTATTCCTCACTAGGAGTGAAGCAACTCACAGGTGAGTGTGAACAAAGGAGAATTTACTCATTAAGGGGAGGGGAATGGGGGTGTCAGAGAGCTCCACCTAAGATTAGGACTTGGAAGAAAGAGCTGATTTTATCAGTTAAATCCAAATAGAGAAAACTGCTGCTCTAAATTTCACCTTGAAGACAAGAAGCTTGGAATAGAAGTACAGGACAGAAAAAGAAGGGCTGGAAGACAGTCTGATTCCTGTGCACAAAGGTGTACACATATACACCTTGTAATCATCCTGGTAAAGATCAAAGGTTGGAATTTTTTATGTAACTGAGAAGATACTCTTGTGTTTACAGTGGGACAAGAGAAGAGTTCTTGCCTCAAGAAGAATACTTTTGGCTATAGCCTGTGTGTGTCTACATGAGCCAGGAAATCTAGTGCCTTAATATGCCAATCATTTGGACTCAGAAGGATACCACACTGACTCACCTCCTTGCAGCGCATCCTTCGGCTAGACATCTTGAAATAATATTCACTCAGACCATCTGGGCTCAGAGGGTCATGAGAGCAAGCCTGAAGCAAAGCCCGGACAGACTTCTCAAGTTCAAAGACCAGATATACATAGCCTATTCACAACGAAAGGGAAAAGTACATTATTAACATTTCTCAAGTGGCTACTCTCTTGGTCTTGGCTTTTAATCATGAGTTTTCTTCCAAGAAATGGGGCTTTGTGTACCAGACACATTTTTGTTCTACTCCTGAAATCTTACTGAATGAAAGTACCTGCTATGCCATCTGCCCAGGCCAAGGTGCACACAATGTCCCACCTTGGTAAGAGAAGGTCCTGGCAAGTTAGGACAGAGGACCTCACCACTACCACAGATTTTTGTCCCAGAACATAAAGTATTCTTAAGTCAGCAGAGCCAAAAGGGATGGCAGGTCTGTAACCAGTCTACCAAGGGATTCAGGTATAGCTTTAAAAGCCTACTTAAATCATTGACTCAGTTCAATGAAGATGGGAAAAGAGTGAAAATAGAACCTGCTCCTTTCTATAGGGAAGGGATCTCATTTCAGACCAGTGAGGAATCAGATGCTTGGTCCTCATTCCTGCCAACTCCAAAGGGATCTCAAAATTAGGTCAGGCAACAACATAATTGGGCAGTGGCAGGCAGGCAAGGGAAAGCTTTCCCAGCACCTCATTCTGAGTGGGAAGGTGCTGCTGGGTTCAGGTCTCGAGGGGAAGTGCACAGAAAAGGGATTCAGAGGCAGTTCTCTGTACTGTCAGCTTGGACAGACAGAAGAGCAGCTCAGAGGAAATAGAGGGATATGAGAGACCAAAGAGGAAGTGCTGACCACAAGAAAGTCTGGAGTGCCCACCATGGTACCAGCATGCAGCTGTGACAACCCAGCACCCTTTGGTGCAATTATATACTAAGGAGGGGAAAAAAAAGTTCCTACCATGTCTTTATTACCTTTAGGCATATTACCTTTGGGAGGACACCGGGGGTGCTTGCCATCCTTACCAGGCCACTCCACACTCAGAGAACCAAAAACACGGAAGGTGTTAACCAATCCAGCTGTAAAGAGACAAGAGAAAACAGAAGAAGCTGAGGCCCAGTCCTCCCTAGGAAAGGCACAAGCACAGGATCACTATCCTGCTCCTGATTCACCCTCTTTTGATAAATAATTCCATGCTAACCTCTGGTCTCAGGTGACAAGTATAAGCACCAGACATAGAAACACTATGGGCGTCTAGAAGTGCCCTCAGCTGCAGCACCCTGTACTGAGAAAGGTTCAGCCTCTGACCTTGAGCTCAAAGTTCTTGCTCCTGAAAGACAGGCCCCACCTTTAGCTTTGAAGCAGGAAGTGCTAGAGGCAGCTTACCTTCCGTAATATCCCAAGGAACACCTCCTAAAAACACTTTGCAAGAGTAGATGGGATTCTTATAGTTCCGGGGAGGAAGCTGGCCACTCCAGGTACAGGTGGCTTCATTCACAGCTTTGGTAGAAGAAACAAAAACAAGGAGTCAGAGGATCAACAAAGTCACCACATTTTCTTGGGATGAATTAGTTCAGAAAGAAACAGACTGGTCTTAGTTCCAATCTGGCTACCTGGGGGAATATCTGTGACTATTCCAAAAGACAAGAAGTGACTATTCCAAAAGACAAGAAATCTTATGTCTCACTAAACCACTCTGTTCCCAGTAAAACTGAAAGGACTACAAAAGTAAAATACAAGGTAAAAATTATCACACCCCAAGCTATTTTCAAAGATATATCCAATATGCTAACTAAATAAAGCAGTTTATCTAGTTATTGCTTATAGTACTATTTGAGTTTATAATTACTTGAAAGTAAATAAGAGTAATGCATATACAGTCCCAAAGGCCTACAGGTCCATAGTGGCCTTCTCTTCAACACTCAAGTGAGGAACTACTGTTTTCTTATCTTGGCTTTGAATTCATCAATCACAGAACCAAGGATACTGCCAATCAAAATCACTAACAGCAACTCAACGAGACAGGAATGTCACAGCTGTTGCTCAAGTAAGAACCAAGCCCCATGATTGTCAGAGCTTTTCCTATACCATCTGAACAGATATAAGGCATTCCCTGACGCCAACACTGCATAATGTATCCCACCCTTCCTCGGCTTCCTATTTATGCCAACAAACAGCACAAATATCACATTAAAAGCACTTTCTGCTCTACAGGTTTGGAACTATCTGCTGTCTGGCCTGACCTTCTTTCTAGAGGCTGTCTTGATGACCAACTGTATTAAGTCTATAAAACTTGTCTCAGCTCAGTCTGTGCCTTTCCAGATCAGAGAATGACCTAGGCATTGACTGGCTGGTTCTTGCCCATTTCACCCTACTCCTTAGCAGACCCAATGAGACGAAAACCCATCTTTTTCTTTCAGGACAAGGCTGTAGAGCATAAATCCCTAAAAGACAGACCTAATGTGTTGCTATGAAAAGAAACTGGGGCCTATTGGCAACAGTTTATGGCAAAACCAGAAGTGAATATAATGGCTTCACCCCAAACCATGGTTATGTTACTTTATAGCAAAAACAGCAACATAAGAGAAAGCACAAGGATGAGTTGCCAAAACCATGAGGTGACCTGGGCAGCTGCACTGTGAGAGGAGAATGAGGCCTGAACCAGTTTGTAACTGACAAACTAAAACCTTTGGAAATAAATGAAACAGAGAAACTAACATCTATTTAGTTGCCAGTCACAGGACCCTAGAACAATGGTATCTCTCTGAAGGATTGAAATAGCATATATAGCTCATTTTCAAGCACTGTTATTAAGAATATTTAATGTGTTTAAAATCATTTAACTGAGAGAACCTTAACCCTAAGAAGACCACAGTACCTGGGGACATTCCGCATCTTAGAGATTGACAAATGGGCTACCCATTCACAGTGTATCCCATGAGAAAGCCTTAGGGCACAAAGCCTCAGCATTGACTGGGTTTATGGCTGTGAATTAGAAAGGGAGGAGGGAGACAAAATTCCAGGCATAGGGCTTTTCTTGAGGACACCTACTCATGAAAGAATCAAAAGGGCAGCACACAGCCAGTCTCCACAGAAATGTGAGAGATACAGATCTAACCCTTTATGCTGTGCCCTATGCATCAGATTATCTGCCTCTTTTCACTCAGCCTCAAAAAATGTTTCTTATTCTACAGAACAGACAGTCCTTTGCAGATCTCAAAACTTCACCAGACAACCAAATCCTGTTCTAGGCAGTTCACCACTGTGTGAACTAAGCTCATTTCCTCTGTGCTTTAGAATGAGGCCTCAGGCCCCATGCACATCCCAGCCACACTCACCTGCAGCTTGCCGGTGCAGCCTGGCCTCCCTCTCTATGCTGAAGGGATCTTTGGGAGCTTCGAGGAGGTCCCAAGATGGCCACATTGAAGCTCCTGGCCATCTCTTTGAAGCACTGGTTGGGGAGGGTGTGACTGCAGCAAGAGCAGCTTGCTCTTGGTCCATGCGGGACCCAACCCCCATTTTTAAGGGGTCCCTTGGACCACTCCCTGTCAGAGACAGGAAGGGCAGAGGAGGAGAAATGCGAAGGCTTGACTAGGGGAGGAAAAAGGAAGACACAGCTTTTTAAAAAACAGTTTTGTTACAAAGTGATAAATCCTATAGAAATTATTAAAAATACCTAATACACATTTATTATTTGATAAACTTGCAGACTTTTAAAAAATTAGTTGTAATTATAATGTAGTTTATGCAAATTCTCCTTCCTGCTCGTTCAACATTTTTTCTATATTAACAGAGTTTTAACATTTTATTTAGGGAATGGGGCTGGGGATTTAGCTCAGTGGCATAAGCGCCTGCCCTGCAAGCAGGCAGTCGTGAGTTCAATCCCTGGTACCGATGAAAAGGAAAAAGACAAAAAAAAAAAAAAAACATTTTATTTAGGGAAATAACTACATCTCACTGGATCATCTACTGTTAAACATGTAGATATTCAAGTTTTCAGAATTATAAACATTTTAAGATGTAGCTTCTTCATATTTTGCATTTTCTTTGTTCATATTCCCATAAATAAAATGTCAAAATGTGTTCTGTAAGAGCTCCATCCCGTGTAAGAAATGCATGGGAACATGAGTTACAATACATGCTTGTGTCAAGGCCTTACATTCTGATATAAGGGGATCAAATGACATTATAAAAACAAAAACAAAAAACAAAGAAGTTATAAAATGTTTTCAGTAAGTTCAAATAATGCCTCTACTTCCTCTTTAATATTAATCTTAGTTCCTCCCCAAATAATCACTAGGGCAGGATATCTGAGAAATGTCTTTAAACAAAATCCCAAATTTCCCAAGATGTAAAAATCCCAAGAAGTAAATTTCCAAGATGAGTTCCACAGGAAGTCATTCAAACAATGTAAGGAAGTTCACCGGGATCCATCTTACAGGACAGTAAAATAAGCCCAGAGAAAGAAAGGATCAACTGTGGTTACCCTTCTTGCAACACAGTCTAAACAGATAAAATCAGTGGGCAGTGAGAACACAAAAGCCAGCTTTCCCAGTCTAGGACAGGCTGACAAGAAGACAAGGTGGGTTCTATCTGCTATGAATGGAAACTGTGACCACGACTAGTAGTATGGAAAAGATGATGTAAAAAAGATAGTAATTCTGTTTACTGAACATTAATTTCAGGGGATTTGGCAACAGAGAACCAAGACTTGGAAGGCATCTATCTCAAACTGGATTTTATTTCAAGAAGCTGTTTCACTGTTAACCCTACAGATACTTACTTCTGTCTCTTATCTACAATGTCTATGCTATTCTATCTATACTTTCTATGCTATCCTTCTCCCAGCTCTAATCCATTTACCTCTTTCTAACATGAAGACTGTACCTGTCAAATATGGCTATAAAGAACGTAAGATACATACATTAACTGAGGCAATACTTCAGGGATTCATCATGGGCTCATTGAGAGTTTGCATGGGTCAGTGGAAAAAAATACAGAATCCAGAGTCAGATTTTGATTAAAATCCTGATGCTGATAATTGCTAATGTGGTTTTTATATTCACTTAAAATTCTTAAAAATACATACATAAAAGGGACATAAATGATACTGCTTAAAGGCCAGACACCCATACAAGTTAAGAAACAGAGCAATGCCGGGGCCCTTGCTTTTTGAGACACCGTCTCACTATACAATCCAGGCTGCCTTGAACTCATTAATGTAACCCAGGCTGGCTTTAACTTGAGGCGATCTTTCTGCCTCAACCTTCTCAGTGCTGGGATTAAAGGAATTCACCATCACACCTGGCTCCGGATTTACTTCTGAAATTAACTCTTTTCCAATAGCTCTTAGAATAACTAGTACAGAACTCTGGTTTCTAGGGCCTGAAATACATTGTCAGAGGTATTGCAAGCATATTTGAGTTTTCTGAGAATGAAAGACTTCACAGACATGCACAATGATGACCTCTACTCCTCCATCACCCAACTGCCCCAGGCTGCATTTTGGCAGACAGACACCCCATTTTAAGTTCTGAGACAGGTACTTCACCTTCCTTCTCTTGGACACACACAGGCAATTCCACCCTCAAACCCTCTTTCCCAAGTATGTTACATACAATCAAATCTGAGAGATGATCTGATCCAGAACTGAAGCCGCTTGTATCTGAGTCAGAGGGGCTGCTAGAGCGGGAATCCAGGATTGGCCGCGTGTCCAAGCGGGATCCTCTAACTGAGGGTGCTGGAAACTTGTCCAAGTCAGACCCAAGGGGATCCAGAGGCAGAAAGCTCAAGGGGGGTTTTCCTAGGACGTTTCCCAGTGGGTTATGGAGCATGCTTAGTACTAGGAGGACAAGAAAACAAAACAACAAAAATTAGAAAACTTCTATTAGTGTTCTTTCCATCCAGAAGCTATTTTCTCCCACAGCCAGAAACACAAAATATAAAGTCCAGATAACTATCCATTTCTAGGATCTGGCACCTGGATACCACAGAAAGTAGTTACGGAATGACAATCTGAAGACAAGAGTTTCTCCCATTACAGTAGCAGCAAAACTGCTGCTCTCTGCCACTAGGCTTAATGGTTTGTGCCAACATCTGGACAGCTGTGCCACCAGGGACCTGAGAGTTCACAGCTGTCATTAATATCTAGATATGCCTGCAGCATAATTAGGAAGCACAAATTATACTCCTTCACTGCTTGCCAGTATGTTTATCAGTTTCTCATCTAATGCCATGTAACTACAATAGAGAGCTGCATGCCATATGCTAGAAGTCTAGTACAGTATAAGCATGTTTCCTCATCTGAGATGTTTCCCTATGCAAACCTCTAGTATATACAAATTATCTTCTGGGCATCCCTAAACTGGATGGAAGATTTAGAATGGATGCAGAACGATGTAAGTCCACTCTTTGACATAGAACAAAACAACCAATAAAGTCCTGGATCTGACACCTCCAAGGACAGCTATGAACTCTGGGAAGTTTTGAGGCTCTACTTTATTCATTGGCATCCTGGGTAAAATACTAAGTACAGTATTCTAGTGCCCAGTACCCAGTGCAGTACTGTATTTAAATATTGGGTCAGACATAGTGGTGCATGTAATTCCAGCACTTGGAAGACTGAGGCAGAAGGATAGTGAGTTTGAGGCTAGCCTGGGCTACAGAGTGAGGCCAAGGCCAGCCTAGGCTCCATAGTATAGATCTGTCTCATAAAAGCAAAAACTAAACCAAAACAAAAAGTATTTAAACATCAAACATTTAAAAAGAGCAAAATATGGGGCTGGGAATTTAGCTCAGTGGCATAAGTGCCTGCTTGGCAAGCACAAGGTTGTAAGTTCAATGCCTGGTACCAAAAAATAAAAAAAGAAAGCAAAATTTTTGCACACTTGGCCTTGGAGAAATGAGGGACATGAACAAAGCATATCCCTGTACATGTAAGGATGACAACAAGTAAGAAGGTTTTGCCATGGAGCTACAGAGGTAAAAATGCTCTCTGGTAGAAGCATTAATTTGTTTTTTTAATCTAAAGAGTGAAGAAATGAGACTGTCTTCTTTGAAATCACTATGAGGTGAAACCAAATAATGTAAATGCTCAATAAATAGTGGCTGTGACTGGGTCTACCTCAGCCCTGACTAGCAATTATGTCAAAGGTAGCCACACACAGATGATTTTTTTCCCAGGCTTCCAAGTCAAATAAATGCTGGACTGGGGCTGGAGCAAGTCCCAAGAGATAGAAATAAATCTCTGAAATCACAGCCAAGATATGCTCTCAGGGTACCAGATATACTAAGTGCACAAGACTCAAAACAGCTGTACCATAGTATTAGATCAGCATATATTCCTTAGGTATATGATCCCAATTCCAGATAAAGATACAGTAACTGTGCCCTTAAATTTTTTAATGCAGGGGATATTATAGATGTTTTTACCCAATTATTATTCTACACTGGTAAAATACTTTTTAATGTTTTAGAAAATTATACTGTTTTCCATGGTAGATATATCATCTTATATTCCCTCCAGCAGTGAGTTTCTATGCCCACACATTCTTCTCAATACCTGGTGGAATATGCCTTAATTTCAATCAAGTCTAGAATCTGGAATGTGAAGGGAAAGCCATATCCACCAAGGAGTTAGTTTGCTATTTTGTTTTTTCAAGGAAATTGTCTTTTACCTAAGCCTTTCAAAGAAGTTTTCAAAGCACTAAGAATTAAATGTGTATACTGATGCTAAGTGTCTCAAATGCTAGGATTTTGATGCCCACTAGAAATAATTCTTAATAAACATCTCAGAGTAATACTTGACAAACCCCTGCTTGAAAGAAACAAAATATCTAAGCCGCTGGAATCCATGTCCCGAGAAGGTAAGGGATGTCAAGATTTACTCAAGGTTCCTCTCTGATGCTCCAATGCCTGGTAGAAAGCACAAAGAAAATCCACAAATTCCAAGTGTCAGTCTTTTTTTTTTTTGGTACTAGGGATTGAACTCACAACTTCACGTTTGCCAGGCAGGCACTTATGTCACTGAGCTAAATCCCCAACCCCACTGTGTGTCAGTCTTATAAGTGGTGTCAGTGTCCCAGAGGGCCTTATTCTTCACATTGTACAAAAACAAACAGGGTGGTGAACAATGAGGCCACAACTGAATCACATAGAGACTTACATGACAACTCGGCAGAGAGGTATGACTGTATTTCATCCTGAGGGTAACTGATAGACATTGAACACATAGGGTCAAGAAGGGGAAACTGAGGAAGACAGCCAGTAATTCCAAGCATGCAGCTCAAAGGGAGGCAAGTATTAAATTGGACTGACTGACAGAATTGTCTCCAGCAGAACTCAGGCGCTGGGATGCAGACTGTACCCACAGAGAGCTGTCATTTTTTTCCCCCAAGAAGTGTGAAGGAGAAAATGCAACAACACAGTTGGTGACAGAAACAAAGGGGATAAAGAGTGGGTCATGGGTTAAAAGATAAAGGCAGAACAGAAAAGATAAAGGCAGAACAGAGTCAACAGACTGGAAGCAAATAAGTGGAGAAATATCAATTTCCAGGTACTGGGCTAACAGCTGTAAGTGGAATGAAGGAGACAAAGAGGATTAGTAGGAGGAGGCAGAACAATGAATAGCAAGAATTCTCCGGGTGGCAAGGGCCAGGGTATGAACAAGTGGCTGAATTGTGAATATGTAAAGTCTAAAATTCTGGATAGGTTCTATATACATGTTATAGGGAGCTATGGCAATAGGGAGGCCTCAGTTGAAAAAAATGCAACATTAAAACTTTCAGGAAAGGGAAGGACTGGGAAGTTGGTAAAGGAAGAAGAAAAAGATTGGTCCTTAAGTAGATGAGGCTTGGGAGAATGAGAAGGTTCCACTTAGCAAAACTGCACTGTAAAGAAAGGCCTTCAGCTAAAGTAGAAGTCGGAAGGAGCATCTTTCAGTAACAGACAACGTCAAAGACAGTTTGTTACCCTGGGAAGGTGAGTTTCAATGGCTAAGAGGGCTCAGTCTTGACAAGGGAGACAGTGCAAAGCTGCATGAAGAAACACAAGAAGGATGGCTGATCCACAGGGGCTATATCTGGGACACTGAAGTGGACATGTACAAGCTGCAGGAACTGTGCCTTCATTCATAATTAAAAAGAGAAATTATAAAGAGTCAAAATGCAACACACCACAGCCATAATAGGACACTTCTCATTCACATCATTTCATAGTCATTGTTGTGTTGATACATGTTTTGCCAGAATAAATCTGTCTACCTCAACTAACATACAAACATTACAAAGGTATCTTGTGGTTTTGTCAAGTTCCTGTGCCACAAACTATCAAAGCAAGAAATTATGTCAATCATATTTTTCTAATATGACAATTAGCCTAGTGTAATGGTTGATATATTATGTCAATTTGAGAAGTTTATAAGCTTAATGAAGGGATTCAGCAGGGGGCCATGGTCCTCATCCTGTGCAAAAGGAGGGAATGGAAGATGGTGTGAGTGCTATAACTGCCCTAGGTGGTAGCCTGCTTATAATATAAGGGAGAAGAGGCTTTCTCTTCCCTTTTACTGCTTTGACTATCTTCTGCTGCCATGAACTGTTGCCTCTATGACATGCTACCTTGCCTTGGAACCAGCTGATGGACTGAAACCTCCACAAACTGTGAGCTAAACAAACCTTTTCTTCATTAATTTTGAGTGTCAGGTATTTTGTCTCAGCAATGAGAGAAACGTAACTAAGACACCTAACTCAGTGGCAAATGATATGACAAACCTCGGCCGGCTACTTCCTCAAGTGCTCCCAGTTCATGGTTAGTCATCTATTCCATATTCTGGGACAAGTTCATTAACAGCAACTTACATTTATTTAGTGAACATCCAGCATGTGCCAGAAACACTCCAGGTAAATAATCATTGCACTATAAAAAGTGGGTACTACCCCATCCTAGCAAAAATAAACTACCACTCAGAAGTAGTTAGTATGTATAACTAATAGCCAGTAGGACCCATTCTTCGTGACTCTGAGCTACATCTTTCTTAGTGTAACATTCACTAGCTATTTTTAAAAATTGTTAGGACTTCATGTCTATATGGTTTCATTTTCCCTTTACTCTTTCTTTTTGTTCCAATTCCTGAAGATCACCATCTACAGATGAGCAATCTTACCTACTAGAAGTTAGCACCATGGGCCTAACAAAACTGGGTCTCAACTAAGTCAGGGTCCTGCCATTATGGGAATTCATTAAAAATGTATCTTGGACTTTACTCCAGTTTTGATCAGAATCTGGATTTTAGCACAATCACAAGGAGAGATGTGTGTGAAAATGAAGACCTGAGGAAAAGTACTAGAAAACCTAAGACTTTCTATTTCAAATTTCTAATTATTCCCCTTACTACACCCAAGCATCTTTCATACATGATTCCACTGATTTAAAGGCTACAGGGTATAACATAAATATGGTTTTTAGAACACAGTGGCAAAGAAGGGAAAAATGTGTGTGTGGGGGGGAGCAGCACCAAAGAAAGAAACAGAAGTGGCTACACTGGACATTTTCTAGAGTGCTGAGATCTGAAAACACTGGGTAGTAGAAGAGGAACCAAAAAGCAGAAAGACATAGTACCAGGAACAAATAATATAAAGAATGATACAGAATATGGTAATACCTTCAGGAAGAGTGACGGGCAGAACCAGCTGAATACTGTGAAAATCATTTATGACAGTAAAGGGACTTTGTAAACTCATCCTGGGTAAGAAGGAAGCTAGGGTCAGTGCTTGGAGCAGACACATGTTAAGAAAGAAGAGAAAATTTTATGAAGAACATTACCTCTTCATCTGACAAAATAATAAACAGTATTTGTCAATTTTCAACGGTTGAAGTTAATAACTGTTTTCTTACCTACGAATGTAAAACATTGTTTTTATTCTTCATGATTCAGAATGGGGGGATGCAAGAGCACACAACAAATAATAAAACAAATGGGTAAAAATAAAATGTCAACAATAGGAGAATCTGGATAAAGACTGAAATTTCCTTCAACCTGCAGAAAGTCAGGTTTGGAAACTGTGACCAAAGGCCAGATGCCCTAGAGTGACCTGACTCTCCCTCTATATCCCAATCTGGAAAAGGGTTTTAGCTCATTAATGCTACTTCAGAGAGTACGGGAGACCAAATCAGCAGTAATATTTTTAGACTGATTGTTAACTTTACTTTCACCCTTCTATGCCAGCTCCTGTGGGTTTTACAGCTGAGTCACTGTTCGAATTTTCTGAAGCCTTCCCCAAAAGTAAAAAGGCACCCAGAGTCTGATGGCAGCAAGGGCTTAGAAATGGATGCTTACATTTCAAGACATTGTCTGAACAGCTGAGAAGGAGAAAGGGAGACTAGACCCATGGGATCACAGTTAAATACTTGTTAACTAATGGAAGCTGTCATAGGGGAAAATTCAGACTGGGTACCACTTTTCTTGGCTCAAGAGAAAAGGTCATATATCTGGAACCTTTCTTCTTCATCTCCATCCCTAGCTCTAGGTTGTTTGCAGACAATCTGTCTGAAGGCAGAAAGGCAGGAAAGGTTGAAGACAGCATTCATCCCAGATATGAACACAGATCAGTCTTTGTGACCCCAAACCTGCTGCTCACCAACACAACCCAACTCAAGTGATAATCCTATAAGTGTGACACCAAGCACAACCTTTTCTTCAGTGCACTCCCCCATCTTAATCACTGAACAAGTTCTATTACTTACATAGAATAAATACTCAAGTTCCATACAAGGCCATCACACATCCAAACACCTCAAATCCTCTCTTATGGTAGAGACACCCATTCTTACAATGCTTTCCAGTTCTTCCTCCCCTTTGCACTGAAAGTTGTTCCCAAATAGACTACCTGACTTCACGACAGAATTGAGGCTCTGGTGTATGACAAAAACTTTTGTCAAACTGAATCATTATACCCTAGAAGTTATTAGGGCTCAAAGATACATGCTGTGAAGACTGTTCATGCAGTTGACTACACAAGGAGGAGGCAGAAGAATGGAACAGACTGTGTCAGAACTACCATATGCAGTTGAAAAAAAAATAATGAAGATAGTCTGGGGATGTAGCTTAGTGGTAAATCACTTGCTAAGAATGTGAGACCCTACGTTCATTCATGAGCACTGCAAAACAAAATCCAAAACAAAACTTCCATCTAGGATCAACAGAGTGGCTCAGCACTCATTAGTAAGCAAGTATTTATTAAATAGCCATGAGCAAGGCACTGTGGCTGCACACTGAAAATATAGTGAGTGGAGAATTTGGAGTTGAAAAAGGCCAAGACACCTTGGCTAGTCCCAGGATGTCTATATTCCATACAGGAAGAAACCTAAGCCTGCTTGGAATGCTACCTTAAAAAGGCTGTTTGGAAGATAATGGAAGTAGCAAAGCAAAATACTGAAGACTCCCCTATCATCTCAGGTTGACCTAGCCTACAGAGCAATGCTGGGTGGGGGGTACTATAAGTAACAGTGCAGGGAATATTCCATTCATTGGTAAGCATTTAAGGCAGAAGCCAGATGTGGTAAAGTCCCACACAATTTTATAGGACGTGTCCTCTTTTGGCATCACAGACTGATCATCTATTTGCCTATTGGTTTTCTATACTAGGTGCTCATTAAAAGCCCTGCCAAGGTCCTTCAAAGTAGATTCTCAGGTCACCTCACTCTCTTGCTGAATAATGTTGAACACAGAAGAGGCATAAGGGGAAAGGCAGACAAATCCAGCAGGCAACAAAGTAATGAGCTTTGACTGAGAGGTAGAGAAGAGGGAGAACTGTTTAACACTCTCACCTTTAGAGTTCCCATCAAGGGAACATATGACCTCCAGTTAAGTAGCCCTTAGTACTGTGGATGGATAGTTATGTGTGTTGTCCAAGGAAGCATAGGTTCATTAACAGGAAGCATGAGAATTTTAGAACCAAACAGAGCAGAACCGCTGAGTTTGCCAGTGTTGTGTCACTTTTGGCACTCTGCAACCTCTGAGAACCTATTTCTTCATCTATGCAAGCATTAAAATCCTGTGATGTACTCAGCATAAGTAGTAGATAAATGGTTGTTATTAGTCACTCTATCTGCTATTGCAGGATTATAGGACTTAAGATATTACAAACAGGACAAGAGTGGCCCTGGCCACATACCCTGGAGTCTCTGAGAAAAATGCACTTTTAATACTCATCTTGCTTGAAGGACTTCTTCCCTAACAGGGGTAGACTATCTAGAAAGTAACCTCACAAAATGCCACATCCAAAACCAGGGGGGCCTCACAGGCATAGGTTTCAGAATCAAGACTCCACCTGGGGTCTTCCAGCAAGGCTGTGAGGTCAAAGGAATTCATACGGCAGCAGCACTCTAGCCCCTGGATAATGCTCTTCATGTATCAGCCTTTTGCTGAGAACGCAAAGAAAGGTTGAAGTAATGCAAAAAAAAAAAAAAAAAAAAAAAAAAAAAGGAAAAAAAAATGAATTATCCTTAGCGAAGAAAATGGAAGCCCGGATCACAGCAATTACTGTGCTCTATTTGGTATTCTCTCTCATCTGTTTCCATTGATAGTCATGGGGATCCTTAACAGTAACAATTTTAACCTATTCATTGATGCACCTTTAGTGCCTAATACACGCTTGGCACACAGCTGGTGCTTAATGCCCACTGAATTTAGCCAACATATTTAGTCAAGAGTCTCACTCTCTAACCCTGCCTTCCACACTGCTGAATACTTAAAGAGTAGTAGAAGATGGTCAGATATGAAGCAATGGCTGCTTGGGTTAATATATCAACAAGCAGAGTCCAAAAAATAAGCCTGCACTCTGGGCCCCATAGAGAGACAATAGGGAAGCAAGCTGTGTGCATGGATAACTCCTAGATTTCCCCAAGCTACTGAAATACCTCCTCTCTGCCTGAAGAAACTGACCTAGTTGGTTTTCAGAAGGAAAGGCAGAGTAGGCACTGAAACGTGGGCTGTGTGTTCCCGCATTGCTGGCGAGGTTGCACGATCTGGCACTGCAGCTGGCTGGTGGGAGAGCTGCGTCCTACTCTAAGAGGCAGTACTCTCCTGTGGGCTTTCCAAGAAGGCCCAGAACACAGGGAAGAGACCGCTGCCACTACAGCTTTGAAAAACCAAAGATGGCATGGCAAAGACAACATGACAATTAGAAACGGGTGTATCTTCAACGTTCAGAAAAGAAGAAATACCTTTGGTTGCCCTCAGGCAAATCACTCTGCTCAGGCAACTTTCTGGTCCTTATGAATCTGGAGGCTCAGAGTCACAAAATCAGATACTTTCCCATCCACAAAAATCATGTAATATTTATCACTAAAGTGCCTGAGATGGAAAGTGGAGAAGAAAAAATATTCCCACTATAGAGATAAACATTCCCAGCTACAGACATAGGCTTTTGAAGTGGTGAGGAAGCTGGATCTAAGATTTTTTTTTTTTTTTAATGTACAGGACGAGGTCTGGCTATGTTGGCCCCAAATTCCTAGGCTCAAATGATTTTCCTGCTTCAAACTCCTAAAGAGGTGAGATTGTTGACTTGTGTCACCTTGTCCAGCAAAACTATTTTTATAGCCTACTTCCACAGTAACTTTCAGGCCATGTATGCTTAGCCCCATGTTGGACACACCTGTATTTCCATGGCCCAAAGATGTATTTCAAAAGGACCCTTGTAATTTAAGGAAAATGAAAGCCAAATAAGAGCTACCTCCTCAAACTAGATTCCAGTAAAAATAGTTGGTCAAACAGTGATGGCCTATAGACAGATACCAATCTCCTGTGTGAGTTCTTCTGTCTGGTCAGATACAGTAGGAGTGAGGTTAGGATTAAGGCTGGCTTTGAAGAACATACAGAAGAAAATAACTATACCTCTAAGCCAAGGTCCAGGCATAGGATACTGAACTGTGACACCATACTTCCTTGCCTAGGAATACAGGTTAGTTATCAATCTTTCCAGAAAAGCCTGAGTCAGCTGAAACTAGTACTTTCAGAGACTCCACCATAACCCAGAGGTAATTATTTAGGGCAAAGCTTTTTCCTACTCATATCCAAATTTTCCAAAAACCCACTTCCCCTCCTCCAAATGGGTTTAACCAAACAACTGGGCATTAAAATGTCTAGCAGATGCACCAGTCCCAGGCTCTGCAAAGAATTCTAAAAAAAGAGCTGCGCCAAACAGGGTGGAGACCAAAGAATCGACAGAACAGTGCCTTGCTGCTATGACTGCTGGTTCCTAGACTAGGAAGGTGGGGAAAGATAACAGGTTCAAATGGACTCCACCATTAACACCAACAGCAAATGACTTCACTTATCTCACCCATTTTCCTAGACAACCTATATCTAACACTCTTTTTATATAAAGTAAAATCTTTAGATGTGAAGTATACATGTAGTATTTAAGTTTATATTTCTTTCTGAATACTTTGAGACTTGTACCCGGTCAACTCTTCTCCTGATACTACAAGAGGGAAATAAACAGGTAATGAATAGAAGCAGTTCAAGGGATTGCCAAGAAGTCCCTTCAACGTGTCCCCATCAAATCCTGCCAAAATGACAAGGAATCCTAAAGGGGAGTGGCTTTTTTCATCCATTTTGCTACCCTCAACAAAGAGATAGAGACAGAAAGAAAAGAAAAGAAGGTGGGGGGGGGACAGGAAAGAAAGGCGGGCAAGCCTGTGCAGCTGGGAGTTACCCTAAGTCTGCTTACCCTTCTGACCCCTTTCAAAATCAATGCTTTTAACATCATGTGAAGGCAATTTCAATATCCTAGCACTAGATACCTAGTCTCACCTAAGATTATAGTTCTTTCCCCTCACAATGTTTCAGTGATTACCTGTCCCCTCTAGTTTTAAAAGCCACTGAGAGAATCTGGCCATCTAGTAGTAATCAGTCCCTTAAATCCCCTCCCCCACTTAAAAGTGTTTTGCTTCATCATCTTCAAGACAGGCCTGGCCACCAGGGGGTTAGCTGGATCTTCTCTGCATAAGGCTGTCACCTTGGGGACCCTTCTCAGGGCCACCCAGATATAGATTAACAACTCCAGGGAATTTATCAGGGTAAGTGGAAAAGCCCTGCCTGGCTTTACGAACAGCCATCTGTCCTGCAGCACTCACAGCTAGTATTTCCATCTCTGGCAAAACAGCTCCATGTTGTGTATGTGTACAGGGAGTGAGCAAAGGGGAGCAGAACAACTGTTGCTGTGGATATCCTCCATTAACATTACCCCCTGAGCCCCCTCCCCCAGCTGACTCATCCTCTCACACTTACCTGAATGTGTGCTGCTCTGGGCTGAGGAGTCTGAGTCCTGGGTGCTCCAGGGTCGGTCCCAGCCCGTCAGGCTGAGGGACTGCAGGCCAAGGCACAAGTCATTTGCATCTGGGAGGCCACGGGAAGATTCTTGCGCAGAGGTGGGAAAAAGCATCTTGCTTGTAACTGTTTCTTCAGAGTCTTGGAAGTCTGCTTTGGATAGGAGGATAGCAGAAACCCTAGAGTTAAGGGTTGTTTTTCCCGATATCATCAACAATAAATACTATTAATAATAGTTTCCCCAGACTCAAGAGCCAGACATCCAAGCTGACTGAAAGCTGCAGCTGCTGTCTCTGCACTTTTGGGGGCGTTTGAGCAAGAGCAGTTGCCATACAGCCCCCTCCCCACAACACACCCCTATCCCGTCTGCATTACAGACTGGGCCAGCATGTGATCAGGCTGCTGATGCTTCCCGCTGCCAGTGACATCAGCCGGCTGAGCCGTGCAATAGAGAGCGGCATCATCCCTCGCAGAGCGGGGGAGGAGCAGGAGGGACGACAGGGAGGAGACTTGCCTCCCAGGGAAAAAAAAAATAGCACGAGAGCTACTTGGAATAGTCCGAGTGCAATGCTGGTAAGTCAGGGTTCCAAGGCAGCGCCCTCCGGTCTCCAGCAATGGTGGCCAAGTGGCCCTCAGATCCGACTAAAGTCCTCTCTGCTGACAGCAAAGCCAAAGCAGCCGACTGCCTGCTTGTGTAGCTCTGCCCTCCTGTCCCTCCCCTCTCTCTCCCTCAGCTCTCCACCCCCAAACCCAAAAACACTCTAGTCCTGGACTCTCTCCAGCTGCTGGCTCAAGCCCTGGCTTTGCAGCCCAATGCAAAGCTTCACAATCCTGCTAGCAAAAATCTGTGTTCCAAGTGGCCCCAGAGCAGCACCCTGACACAGCAGTGTTTACCACTGAGGAATGGGATAACCTTCAGAAAACACTGCACACTTGGACACTGGGGAATAACACCTGGTGCTCTAGGTTTCCCTAGAGTAGCTTATCAGAGAAAAGAGGTCAGCTTTGGCAGCGGGAAGGGAAGTCAACTGGGCCACTATAGGTACATCTTACAGCACATGACCCACACCCACATGCCAGAGTGAGATCTGCTCTCAGATAATCCATCCCTAGGCTCCCTCACACCAACAGGTAGGCATTAGTCCTGAGCAGACATATGGGCCCAGCTCCTCCCCAATCTCCTACAATTGAAGGTGCAGACTGAACAAACATTCCTGGAGCAGTGTCTAGTGGACTAAAACAAGAGAAACCATCTCAGTATTATTATGCCCTATCAGATACATCATGATCAAGAGTTCACATCACCAGGCTCTGTCATAACACCTCCTCTTGTCTTTGTCTTTTCCAGAGCCTTTGAATACTGGCCAAAATGTAAGGGCCACCAGGTCCTTTAATTTTCTTGGATGCTGCCTAGGACCAAGAACCCATTTTATGACCACTCACAACTCTAGCAATAAAAATCTAAAGAAGGTCCAACTTCAGAAGCTTCTGCATTTCCTCTTCATCAATGTCCTCTTCTGTATCAGTCATTTTCCAATGTGACCGCTTGTCACCTGGCTTCTTCATAAAGGAGGTTACAGCAGCAGTTTCAGCCCCAGCCGCAAGGCTGCTCACATCTACACCAGGCACACATCACTTTGAAGGTTTTCTGTTGCAAGAAGCAGCAGCAGAGATGAGAAGCATGCCCACTTGGGACCTCCTCTGGCAGGGACTAAGCAAGTAAGTGGGGACAGCTGACCGCAGCTTCATGCAGTATTATCCCATCCTGAGTCTACTCAGGCTTAGAGCCTGGAGGGGAAAATGGTCAGTCTATGGAGGGGCTCCTCCCTGGGAGGCTGCTTTTTCTTTTTCTTTTTTTTTTTTTTTTTTTTTAAAGCTTTGCTGCTGTGTCATCCATCCATGTTATTCCTGTCTGGCCGTAGATATTCTGCTTGCTCCCTATCTGTTTGTTAAAGCTGTGTTCAGCACTGCACAGGCTGAGTAGGAACTCAACCACAGTGGCACTACCCCCACCCTAGACCACTTTCTGCTATTTCTCTATGTCCATCCTTACCCCAAGCTAAGGAAATACTTTAATGTACTGACTGCAAAAGCAAAATGCTTTTATTAACATCCAGGCTTGAAGTATTTATCCCATGCAAACCAGGAATATATATAATGCCCTCTACCATAACCTGCTTTAAAGTGTAGAAGCAGCCAATCTCCTATATCCTCTAAAATCAAAGCATCTGTATATAAATGGTCATCCTCAACCTTTGTCAGACAAAGAATCTAATCATCAGTGTGATTCGACTGTATGGCAGACCATCAGTATCAGCATTACCAGAAACCTGCTATAAATACTAAAGCTCAGGCCTCACTTGCAACCTATGGACCAAAGATCCCCTGTTACGTTTCTTTTCGGTACCAGAGACTGAACTCATGATCTCATGCTTGCTAGGCAGGCACTTAATACCACTGAAAATCCCCAGCCCAAGATCCCCAGTTAAAGTGAATGTACATAAAAAGTCTGAGTAGTACTGCCTAGTACAACTACTATAGCCTTCCAATTGAAAGCTGAAAGGCCCCTGGCTTGAACAACAGGTCTGTTAAATCCCTCAAGGTCCAGATGGCTACAAATGCCCCAAAGCCTGAACACTTACAAGTGAGTACAACTCTACCCTTACCCTAGAATCCCCACAACAGACCTCATCTTTATGTTTAGTCAGACATTCCTCTATCTATAAAGGTTTTCACTTCCATTGCAGGATTCCTCTAGATTGCTTCCCACTACACCATCAACGGAGGTCATCCCTATTACACCTTAGTATACAGTTGGCTGGGAGAAGTCAAAAGTCTTAGGAGTCTGACAGACCCTGCTTTTTGCTTACCAAGTTGACCACTGTGTGACCCCAGTCAAATTATTCAGTCTATCTGAGTACTTTATCTGTAAAGTAGAAAAAGCAGCTACCCTTTTAAGTGTTTCTGAGAATTAACAAAAATTTGGAGCTAGGTGTGGTCAACACCTCTAATCCCAGTTAATGAGGAGGCTGAGACAGGAAGATTCCAAATTTCAGGCCAGCCTGGGAACCTTAGTGAAACTCCATCTAAAAATAAAAAATAGAAAGGGCAGGCTGCTGGTAAGTTCAGCAGCCTAGAACCTGCCTGGCAAGCATGAGGTTGTGAGTTCAACTTCCAGTATCAACAAACAAACAAACAGGACTTGGATGTGTGTGTCTGTATGATGCACTTGGTACAGTACCTGACACAAAATATTTTACCTGTGGGGTAACCATCTAAATTATACAAACTATGACACTTTTGAAAGAGGGGATATATTAATAATTGTATCAGGACTATACACTTAAATGGAAACACTGTTAGACAAATTGGAAGGCATCATCACTTCTACCTAATGGCTTCTTGATCCCATCTCTCCAGATTTTTCCCTTCTGGTCTGAAAAGGAAATAGCACATGCTACCATGCAATGAATCAACAGGCCTGATAAGCAAAGATTAATTTTAATAAGCAAAAGCCCACATGTGCAGTTGGCCCTTTTTATTGAAAGAGTTTCAATATTTTTGGGAGACAAGAGCTCTATGTATTCCAGGCTAGCCTTCAAATCCTTACTCCTTAAACCCAGGCTGGCCTTAAATTCACAATCCTCTTCCCTTCCCTTCTTGAGAGTGCTTACATCATCACTCCTGTTTTAGAAAATGTATTTTTATAATCTTTTGTGCCAAGAACCAACTAGGCACTCAGAAGATACTAAAAGCCAGTACCCAACACAGACTAAAGTAGTAACTTTCCTTTCAATTTCAAATGCTTTATCCAACCAGTTTCTTTTATCAGTATTTACACAAAGCTTCTGATTTGTTTCTGAAATCAATTTGAATTTTTAAAATTGTTCCTCTCTGAAAATGTTATCTTCTCTATTATGTTTAACCTCGCAAGTTCTTCAACAACTTGAGGAAATCAGAAAACTAAAAGCTCAAAGCCTGTTACTGACTTACTATGGTTTGAATGTGTTCATGTGTTAAGAAACTTAATCCTTCTTTATACACTGATAGTGCGTGGAGGTAGGGCCCTCTGGTTACTGGCTTGATAAAGAGATGAGCCGGCATGCCTCTAGGTCTCCTGGTTCATCCACCACACTACAAGCAGAAAAGCCCAAACAGATGTCAACACCATCTTTTGGGACTAATCCATCTCCAGTACTATGAGCCAAGTAAAGTTTGTCTGTTCTTTATAAATTACTCAGTCTCAAGAGACATTTTGTCACATAAATAATAGGTGAACAAAAATTGGCCTACAATAGAGAATCCCCTCACAGATCCAAAATGCAGATGGACACCGGCTTTAGGCCTAACTTTCACAGTCTCAATTATAATCATTTTCATCTTCAGCGTGACAACCTATCTTCTCATGGATACTCAGTTACCAAAACTCAGCACAAAATTGCTCAGGCTAAGCCAGGCTTATGGGAGACTGAGCCAGGAGGAACACAAGTTTGAACCTAGCCTGGGCAATTTAGCACAATCTTATACTAAGAAACTAAAAAAAACCAGAACAGACAGTGTGATGATGCTGCTGAGGGAGAAAGGCCCTGCATTTAATAGTGCTGAGATCTGGGTGTGGTAGTCCACACCTGTAATCCCAGCCCTCGAGAGACAGAAGCAGGATGATCTCTGTGAATGCGAGGCCAGTCTGGGCTACAAAGTGAGTTCAAAAATCAGCCTGAACTAGCGAGACCTCATCTCAAAAAATCAAATGAACAAACAAACCAAAACAAAAAACATCAAAAACATTTTGAAAAGGAATTAGAGAGGAAGAAAAATAAGTTAAAGGACAGAATGACCACTAAACTCATAATTATAATAAAAATTCTACAGGTTGAAGATGGGCAATGTTGGTTAAGAAATAAACTATGAACAGCTAATGTGTGTGTCAAGGTAGCAGGCTAACGGATTTCCCTTTTTTATTTATTAGAAAACATTGTAAGAACACAAAACAAAATTTGTCCTATCTTGCCTGCTTCTTTCTAACCTTTTGTGTGTGGCCTTTTGAGTGTGGTACCACATAGGACCTTTGCACTGAGCACTCAGCCCTTTTTAAGTTTTTTCATTTTGAGGCAGGGTCTTGCAATTTACTAAGTTTCTCAGGCTGATTTTTTTTTTTTTTTTTTGAGACAGGATTCACTATGCAATTCAGATTGGCCTTGAGCTCAGTAAGTAGCTCCAGCTGGCCTTAAACTTGTGATGATACTCCTGCTTCTGCTTCCTAGGGTGCTGGTATTACTTGTGCTCACTACCATGTCCAGTTTTTTCCTAGACTTTCAACAAACATTATTATAGTTTGTATAGCAACTACACTTGAACTCTTTTATAACATTTCTACTTCATCCTCAAATTCCAGTATCTAGGAATAACAAAAACATGACACTATCATTTGCCCACATTAATTTCTTTCAAATATAATTGACTTCAGTCAGCAAAAAACTACTGAAATCAGGATTTATGATTTTAAATCCCTAGCAAGCACACAAAGTAGCATTTCTTTCTTTTTGTCTTTTTCTTTTTTATCGGTACTGGGGCTCAAACTCACAACTGCCTGCTTGCAAGGCAGGTGCTTATGCCGCTGAGCTAAATCCCCAGCCCCAAAGTAGCATTTCTAATAATGTATTTCTAAAAAGACTTTGGATACTACTTTTTCCCACCCACTAAGAAAACCAAAATGCCTTTGCCCCATCTCCAATACCGGAGCTCAAATCCAGGGCCTTCAAACTTAGTTACATTCCCAGTGCTTTTTGAATTTTTGAGACATAGTCTCATTAAATTGCCCAGACTGCACTGAAAATTGTGCTTCTCCTGCCGCAGCTTCCCAGAGTGGTGAGATTACAGGTTAGCACTACCATGCCTGGCCCGAAATGCTGATTCTAAAATATCAATCTGGCCACTTTAAGAGAAAAAATAAGTACAAAAAATGTCCAATATCTATCATGGTCATGTCAGTGACTATTTGTACTATGGTTCTTACCTATCCACATTAGGGCAGCTGGAAGTTTCTCTAGCGCAGCACATCTCCAATTTTAATTTTTTGAGACAGAATCTTACTACGTATTTCAGGGTGCCTTAAACTATGTAGCCCAGGTTGGCCTCTAATTAGTGCTGACCCTACCTCAGCCTCCCAACTGCTGGGATTACAGGCACATACCATCACACCCAGGCTCCAATTTTAATATACATAAATATTATTGTTTTACATCTATTAAAGGTAGGAAAGAAATAGGCTCTGTAGAGTGAGTTTTGGCCAACAAAAAAGTAGAAAAATAAGTATACTCTACAAAGTATGAACCACTCTACAAGAGAACACAATGGCCCACACAAATCTTTTTAAGACTGATTTTAGGGACCTGGATTGGTCCTCTGAACTTGCATTTCTATTCTTATGGTACTGAAGATTGAACCCATAGCCACCCTACATCCCCAGTCTTTTTGAAACAGTATCTCACTAAATTGCCAAGTTGCCTGGGCTGAACGTGAACTTGCAGTCCTCTTATTTTAGCCGCCTCCAAGTGTTGGGATTACATATGAACTTGAATTTCTACCACACTGGAGGTGGCATGAGTGATACTGATGTGTAATTACACTTTGAACAGCTACAAGAGTCTCTCTTTCAAATTAGTCATCCCATCCTGACTCAGTATCACTTTCTTGGTTGTGCTAACTCTTCAACGAGCACCTTCAGTAGTTTCCTGATCTGTTGCCTTTCAAATTAAAGTCAATCTTAGCTCTGGCTTACTTTTTAGCCTTTTCTCACACTATTCAGCAAACATAAAAGGCTAAATATAAATTAATCCCAATTTCCTAGGAGTTCACACTGCTAATCTCTGTGTTAATAAGTGTAACAGTTCTGAAGACAGAATATGTGATGGCTTAGTGTATTCAAGGAGCAGTTTCTCGTAACTTTACCTAGATATGAAACTATATGATTACAGATGAAATTATGAAAGCATTAAGTTTCATTTGTGCTTGGCATTATAGAAACATGATTATTGGATTAATCTTTTTTTTTGTCTTTTTCTTTTTTATCGGTACCAGGGATCGAACTCACCGACTGCCTGCTTACAAGGCAGGCGCTTATGCTGCTGAGCTAAATCCCCAGCCCCTATTGGATTAATCTTGATTGTTTCTAATAATATTCAAATAAATTCTGCATATTTCAAACTGACTTCTATAATAGTTCTTAAAAGAAACATTAACATGTTTACATTTTAAATACCAGTTCAGTTCCATGACTGGTGGCAGAGGGAGGAGAGGATGCTTGTTCAGTGCAAGGTCAACAGTGCCACAGAAAGCTATGTGGGACTCATGTGTACTTGATGTCACTAAGCACATAGGCAATCAGTGAAGGTCCCCATTCACACTTCTGTAGAAAGTGAATATAAACTGGGAAAGTCAACATTCTGCAAGTCATTAATCCTCGCATATCTTTATTCTCCAGATCACCCAGACCCTTTCCACAGAATTAAAACACTACCTTCCAGTTCACTCTAAGGCTTTAATCAAAGAAGGTGGTATTCAGTTACTGCTCAGAGTTAATTCATACACAGTATTTGGAGCGCAGCAGATGACAGTAATTGCTGGTAGCCAATTACCAACTCTACTGATTGTAAATATGAGCACAGCCTAAATCCATAATCTTGAGTGAACGGCTATCTGATGTCTGATAACAGGGTACACTGTATTTTACACATCATTCTTCCTTTGATACATGGTCTTAAATCCTTGGATACCGAGTTAAGTGTTTGCATGAAACTGTATCAGTCCATTGTCAAAGCAGACATGCTCACACTACAGGAATGCCGACAACATGGATAATGAAAGAAATCTAAGAATATAAAATATTTTCTCTCTTAAAATGAGTCAAGAAGCCAAAACCTGCATATAAGTTTCTAGAAACAAAGAATGAAGAAAATAAGACTAAGATCAAGAAGTAAAATAAATTTGTCAACAAGATAAAAAAAGGCTATGCTATGTTCACTGAAGTTAATGGTGAGAAGGTCAGAAGAAGGCAGTGTTCTTGGGGGTATTAATTTAAAATTATAAAATACTCAAAGAACACACATGCAAGAATTGTGTGTCACAAACAATGTATACTATGGAGCACTACAGAAGCAGAAAACTAGCAGTTGTGACTTATACTGGAGTTGTTATGGTAAGAATAAGATAGCTTACTAAGAGCCCTTTGGCACAAAGAGAAGAAAGCAAGGAGCATGTAGCTAAGATGAAGATAATGGAGATAAGCTGGTGTATGAGATTAAGGTCAAAGATGCTGTCCAAAAACTGAAGACACTGAAACAGAGGTCTAACAGCATCATGAGCAAAGAAAGTAATTTGTAAGCACAGCTAAAACAACTAGAAAATATCAGTTTGAAAATAAGAAAGCAAACTAGGAAACTCAGCCATGTATTTTTAGGACAATTGGCTCCGAGAACCCTGGAAAAGAACAAGAAAGGTAGGTCTCCTTCATAAACTGTTAACAAACACTTAAGTAACTGCCAGTATGGCACTTTGGACATCACTGTTTGCTGGATCTCTGTGACCAACATACACCAGTTTTATATACAATGATAGATTTAACAACATGACAAAAATTATTTTGTTCCCTGATGCCTTAAATTGTTCAGGGTATTGTGTACTTAAAAAGTAATAGCTCTAAGTACTTTTCTGTATCCTCTTCCTTTTTTAAAAGACAAGTATCTTCAATTTAATGCAAGAGAACATTTTACTTTTATATAATCATGTTCTGGTGATTCTGTTTATAGGCTTTTCCAAAATAAAACCCTGAAAAATATTTAGGATAACCTATGTTTCACTATTAATACAAAAGTACCATTTAATGCAGCATATTCATTAATGTAACACAGTTGGCCCTGTTTTGACACTTTTGTTTAAAGATACACATTTTAAAAACTGCTTATGTTGTATCTGGACAATTTTTTAATAACAATCTTTTCTGATACGTCCATTTTGAATTAAGTACATATTATTCTCTTTTAGTGTCCTCTTTAGTCATAATCGTACTACTTTGTATTTGTAATCACGTTTAATTTAGCTATTTTCTATATACTGGTCCTAATAAGATAACAGTACCTTTCATATGATAGAAATCAGTAAGGAAATCTTAATTTTCTTTTTATATTTTATGGTAAGCAGCAGGAAGAAAATGCACTTATAGTTAACTGCCAAAACTGAAGTGCTAATGATCAATCTGTTTCTACCTACACACAATCTGTTCTACTAAAATGGAAATAATAGACTTTTTTGTATGTAGTACTGGGATTGAACACAAGACCTCTGCACTGAGCTACTGCCCTAGCCTTTTGAGACAGGGTCTCACTAAATTGCCCAGGTTGGTCTGAATTTGTAATCCTGCCTCAGCTCCTAAACTACAGGATTATAGGTATACACTACCATTCTCCCACCCTCTTGAAAATAAAAATGTGTCACCATTCTCCATTTAGCAGTACTCATGCTGCATTCCTGTTATTTTTCTGTTGGTACTGTAAAAGAAAAATCACATAACAGTGTTGAAATATAACCAAAGGTCATATACCATATTCACATAAGGAAGACTCAATATTGCTAAAAACCTATTTTCCCATCAAATGAATATACACAGTGTAATTCCAATAATAATACCTACCTTTGAGTAATTCAATGCCAAAAGAGTTTTAAAAAAATAGTGGTGGAACAATCAGATATCCATATCAGGGGAAATGAACCTTTGTCTCCTACCATATAAAAATGAATTATTAAACCTTAATGACTCACAAGTAAAAACAAAGGAATGTAAATATAATGATTCTCTAAGGAAATATCTTTATAATCTACAGTTGAAAGGAGATGGAGAAAAGCAAAGATTTCTTATGTAGGACACAAAATGAAAAACTTTGATAAACTGGGTGTTTTCAAAATAAACTTCTGCTAATCCAGTCATATTAAAAGTAACTAGGGGGGCTGGGGATTTAGCTCAGTGGCATAAGCGCCTGCCTTGCAAGCAGGCAGTCCTGAGTTCAATACCCGGTACCAATAAAAACGAAAAAGACAAAAAAAAAAAAAAAAAAAAAAAGTAACTAGGAAAGTCACAAAATGCGAGAGAATACTTACAACCATACCTGACAAATGGTTAGTAGATAAATTAGAACAGTAACCACTCAAGTTTTTTAAATTCTAATTTTTTACAATTGAGCTTAATGGTACATTTTAGATATACATAATGATCACATTCATCCTAGGAAGTTTGTACCCGTACATGATAAATCTTGATTTTTTTCCCCATTCCCTTACCCTCCCTTAAACCCTCTCTTCCTATTTACAAAAGCTTTGTTTACATTTTCTTTTCTCATTCCTTTTCTTCTTTCTTCCTTTCCCCCTTCACTCTCCCTAGTTCCCCTTCCCATTTGAATATTTTCTTTTTATTTCACAATATCTTTTATACATTTTGGTTCTTAAATCCTAATTTTACAAGGGTACAAAATCTGAAAAGCACCTCAATGACTAGAAAGAACCTGAAAGAGGGCTCTGTAATCTGAAGTTTAAACAATGAGATAATAAGATACAACTACCAGATGGCTAAAATAAAAATGAATGGCTTTACAGTTTTCTAATATTTGGTGTTAATCAAAACCTCCCACATTACATTATAACCACTCAAGAAAAAGGTCTGTTGACTTCTTACACAATTAAACACATAGCATCCTCTGACCTAGCAATTCTATTCCTAGGAATTCAAGCAGGAGAAACAAAAGGATCCATCAAAAGATCTATACAAGAATAGTATAGTAGCTAGGTATGATGATGCATATCTGTAATTCCAGAACTCTGAGAGGAAGAGGCAGGAGGATTAGAAGTTCAGCTCCAGCCTGGGGAACTCAGTGACTTAGCAAGATCCTTTCTCCCCCACCCTCAAATGCAATAGTACCTCTATTATAATCACTAAAACTTCTGTATAATCCTAATGAACATCAACAAAACAAAATGTGCCATGTGTATTACTCAGCAATAAAGGAATAAACTGATATAGGCAACATGGATAAATTTCGGTTATAATGAAAGAAGCCTTATATACATGCATATATTCTTGATTCTATGTATTTGAATTTCTAGAATAGACAAAACTAATACAAGGTCTGCCAAAATTTTTTTACTCATTTCATGGAAATAAAAAGCTGTATAAATATTTTAATACTAAATTTATTGAGATATTATGAGATTAACACAAGTTACCTTTGGCCCCTACAATTACAAGAGGTTCCCTAGTAGTGATCATTAGCTTCCCAATGCTTATTAGTACAGTGAATTGCTACTTTGGTAACCTTAATCAAAGCATCCATTGATATTGCTGCCTGAAGTTTTCACACAATATATTTAATGCAAATGATGATAAAAATCATTTAAAAGTATTTGAACAAGATTTTTATATTTTTGAACAATATTTGAATCTTCCCTGATCTTTTAGATTATACTGAGTTAAATAAGGTGTTTCCAAGTGCAAAAAAGACATAGTAGTCATCTGGAATCTTGATAAAGTATTTTGGTATGCTTCCAAGAGATGGTAATTCCATGGCTGGTATGACTAAGTTATTAATCTTTTCACAAACTAGATGGTTTCCAGTTCCTTTTCAACAAATATGAAGGAGAGTGAATAGAACTGTCAGCAAGTACATGACTCAAAATAATAATAGATGACTGCTTTTCAGCATGAACTCAAGGAGTTCAAAAACTGAGACATTTATTTTCCATCTACTTATTTTATATGATCAAGTTGACTCAAAACAAAAGCTATAAAAACAAAGAATAGAAATACAGTTGGTGTTGAAAAATCTGAGTCATTCCAGCAATAAGCGAGTCATCCAAAATTATGAGTTTTATAAAAGCATCACTTATCTCATTAAGAAGCATTTCCAATAAATATTCAATAAACAACTTTGTAAATCCAAATTTGTAACATTTAGGTTGTCTTAATAAACTGTCCTGTCAATCAACTGTCACAACAATCCAGAACACTCTGATAGCCTTTTAGTTACAGGAAATAACTTAAAATTTCAATTTTATGAGTTTTATTTGTTCCAGTTAAGTGTGGTATGTGATCATCAAAAGACTTAAGTATAAAATATTATAGTAAGGTAAATCTCTTGGGAGAAGTGATCCAAAAATACAATTAAAAAGAAATAATGAAAACCTTCCTAAAGAACTAGTTTAAATTTTTTTAATGTGGCACTGGAGATCAAATTCAGGTAACATGCTAAGTGTATGCTCTGTCACTAATAATTTTAAATACATAATAGGTTATCACTGGATACACTTTCATTTATAAAAATTAAGAGACGAGTGGTGGCGCACACCTGTAATACTAGCATTTCAGAAGGCTGAAGCAGGAGGATTGCAGTGAGTTTGAGGCCAGCCTGGGCTATACAGTGAGTTCAAGGCCAGTCTGTCTCAAAAAACTAAAAACCAAACACCAAACTAAATCTCTGGGCACAGTGCACAGGTCTGTAATCTCAACTACTCAGGAGGCTGAAGCTGGAGGAACTCCAGTGTGAAGCCAGTGTGGGAAACAAAAGACTATTTTTCAAAACAGAAACAAAATGGAACAACAAAACAAAACAAACCTACACACACGAAGAGAAAGGGAGGAAGAAGGCTCAAATTAAATGTAGAGGGTATACACATCTTAAAAGTTTTGATTGTGGTAGAATATACATAAACTTTACTGTTTTAACCATTTTAAGTTTGTAATTTATAAGTATTTAAGTATATTCACATTTCTTGGATTTTTTTCTGAGTTCAAGGCCTGCCTGGCCTACATAGTGAGTTCAAGCCAGCCTGAACTGCACAGTGAAACCCTGTCTCAAAAAGATAAATGAACAAAACAAGAAAACCAATGTACAAAAGAGTTCAAGTATCTACTTTCAACTATTGTGGATATACCCCTAGAGGCAGAATTACTAGATCTTATGGTAATTCTTCATTTTTTAGGAAGCACCATACTACTTTTCACAGTACCTGGCCACTTTACAAACCCGACAGCAATGCACAAGTGTCTTAATTTAACTGTCTTTGGTAATACTTGGTATTTTGGGAATTACCTGTTTCATAATGTTCATTATAATGGGTTCAACTGGTACCTATTTGTGGGGTATACTGTTGTTTTGTTTTGGCCTTTCTTGTCTTGGTTTAGGCTGGCCATGAATTCACTTTGTAGCCCACACTGGCCTTGAACTTGCAGCCATTCTCCAGCCTTAACTTCCGAAGTGCTGGGATTATAGGAATGTGCCACCATGCAAGGCTTGGTATACTATTTAAAAATGGATGGCACACAAATATCTGAAGATGACTAGTACCTTGTTCATGAATATCTAAGATTTTCTTTTTCTTTTGAGACAGTCTCGCTATATAGTTTAAGATGGCTTTGAACCCACATTATGTTTTAAGAATCTCCCACTAGGGGCTGGGGATTTAGCTCAGCTGCATAAGCACCTCCTTGCAAGCAGGCAGTCATAAGTTCGATTCCCGGTACCGATTAAAAAAACAAGAAATCTCCCACTGCACACATCTGTAATCCTAACACTTGGGAGGTTGAGGCAGGAGATCACTAAGTTCAAGGCCATCCTGGGCTACATAGGAAGACCATCTCAAAAAAGCTTAAAATGAGATTTGTTCACAGGGCTGGGTTCGTACCTTAGTTGTGAGGTACTTGCCTAGCATACATGAAGTCCTGGATTTGATGCCCAGCACTGCAAATAACCCCTCTTCCTCTACCACAATCAACATTTTGTTCTGTGGTACTGGACATTGAATCGAAGGCTCTGCCACTGAGCTGCACTATTTTGATTTTGAAACTGGGACTTGCTGAATTGCTAGGACTAACCTCTGACTTGTGATCCTACCATCTCAGTCTTTGAAGTTACAGGGATTATGCTATTGTGCTCAGCTCACTCCAGTCACTCGATTTTGAGGTTTCTTTTCCCTCTCTCATGCCATTTGAAGTAGCAATTTATCTTCCGTGTGTGCATGATTGAACCCAGGGCCTTCACACTGAACTATATCCCTAGTGCTTTTAATACTTTTGTGTTTTGAGGCAGTGTCTGACCAAAACTTTAAGTTGCCCAGAGTTGGCTTGAACTTGTAACTCTTTTGCCTCCCACTGAGCTGTATCCCTAGTGCTTTTAAAATTTCTTTTGTATTTTGAGGCAGGATCTCTCTCAATCATTAATTTGTCCAGGGTCAGCTTTAATTTGCAACTCTCCTGCCTTAGCCTCCCAAGACTTCTAGTGCTCAGGCATACACTAGCATGCCTGGTACGAATGCCATCTTCTGCCAGTCTACTGTACTACTGTAATTCAATGCCTGAAACTGGCCACTTTGTAAATGAAACCGGTTTTCTTCAGTTCACAGTTCTGGAGGTTTAACAGTATGGCATCAACTTGGCTCTGGCAAGGACCTCATAGAGCACAGCATCATGGTAGAAAAGCATGTTAAGAAGAACTTGAGTGGTGATACTAGAAGCCACAGCAAAGAGTAGGACAAACTCATAATTTTCATGCCAACTTGGGGTCCTACTAACTACCTCACTTGCTTCTAGGGTAATGTCCCTTCATCTTATGACCTTTCACTAGGTTTCACCATTAAAGGTCCCATCACCTCAATAAGGACCAAGCTTCCAACACATGAACCTATGGGACAAAGTCTTCAATCATATCAAAGTCACAATAGTGATCACTTGACTCAAATTGGGTGTTACGACTTGAGTCTAGATGCTCCTCCAAAGCCTTATACAGTCATAGGCTGGGCTCTTTGAGGTGGCTGGATCTAGGGTATGTGATGATGGTATCAACAATTCAATGCTAGGGTTAAGGGTGTGAGTGCTATCTGCCTTAAGGATGGATAGCTGGGTAGTTTGTAAGGGACTGAAAGAGGCTTGTTGCTTGTTTGTTGCTGGCTTGCTGCCTTCTGCCTGCCTGCTCAATGATGCCTCTCTGCCAGGCTACCCTATCTTGGAGCCAGAAAACTACAGACTAAAATCTCTACAAACTCTGAGCTAAATGAACCTTTCCTCCTTTAACTTTGGGTGTTGGGTATTTTGTTTCAGCAGCAAGAATAAGATACTGGGTAAGAATAAACCATTCCCTTGGCTACAGACCTGTTCAGGTATGGGGACACAAAGCTAGCAGTCGTTCCTCATGAGTTTTCTAAACTGTATATAAGTGGATGAAAAACCATTCTTAATTTCTTGTGATGACAGAGGATATGAATATACCCTCCTCCAGGAAAAAAAGCAAGTCTGGAAAAGGAGAAAATTAAAACCACAATGGGAAGAACACAAGTGTCTTGACAAAATGGAAGGTCTGTGATTCAGCATCTCCAGCTTTTCTGTGATTCCTTTCTATTCTGTGAGCTATACAACAGGAGTCTTCCAATATCATTTACATTTACATCATTAGATATTTAACCACCTGCAAATGCGAATGCTCTGATAACTCAGACTCTTTAGCAATGACTGACCAAACAAGTAATTAATGCACATACAAAATAAAAATCTCTAGGATAAAAGCCTCTGGCACCAGACAAAATCAACCACAAGAGGAAGCAGGAAGGAGGTAAAAGACCACCTGGTTAAATTCCCTTTTCACCAAAAAGCCAATGAAGTCCAGAGGTGACCAAAGCCACAACACTACTATGGAGACTAAACTGCCTCCCCTCAAGTGCTAAGGGCTTCTCTGGAGCCACTCTGGGAAAAAAAAAAAAAAAACAGAACTGAGATAATGATCAATCATATCCCAATAAATCTATAAAAATCCAGTTTCATTCTTTTTGTTAAATAGGTCAATCTGATCTTTTTTTAATCAAAGCTATGCCCTCTTTAGATTCTTAAACTGAAGTTCCCTCCCCTCATTATCTAACTCTGCCTAATAAATCTGTGTATGCCTCTCATCTATGCATTCTGAAATGCCTTTCTGTGATATGCCAAGAACCCATTTTGGGAGATCTGAAGTCAACCAGATACTCTTTAGACCCTGCTGAGTGACAATCCTATGGTCAAATAACCACATATATAGGCGAAAGTTTTAAGTACTTAGCAGAGTATAAAACAAATACAAAAACTTGTCTCCAAAATATGAAATTGAATGCCAAAAATTGTTAACCTTATTTATACAAGAGCTATTTGGTAGCTTATTAAAGCCTATGGATGCCTCCTAAAAATGTCTTAAATACATAAAACAGTGATCCTAATTTTGAAAACATAGGAAAGATGTAAAGACATGAAAGGACTATTAACAGAAGCAAATATGAATTGTATGATCATGCTACGAATGCCAAAGTATTAGGTCCTGCTAATACTGTTATGGTCTGTTGCCAAAATTCATAATCAAAAGAAATGCCACAGCCCTATTAAACATTGGTCAAACTAAGATCCAAATTTTTATCTGTCTAAATTACTGGATCCCCTGAATTTCATCCACATATCCAAGTTAAGAATGTCATAATTCGGCTTAAAATTCTCAGTGGCAACTTCCAGGAAGATGGCGGAGCAGTAAGCAGCAGAGAAAACAGCCTCTCTGAGAGTAACTGTCCAGACACTGGAATATAGCATCATGAGGAAGACAAGAAAGGGAGCAAATGGGTCCCCTGGACCCAGGAAGAGTCTGAAGTGTTAACTGAAGACCACAGAGAGAGTAAAAAAAAGAAACTTCAACAAAGGTAGTGGTTGCTGGTGGTACCTTTGCCCTGAGCTGGACTCAATGTGTGAGAGGAGCTGTTCGAACCTGGGGACATATGGTCACCATGACAGTGGTCGCTGGCAATCCCAGAGGCCTAAGAGCAATGTGGCAGTGGAGAGGAGCGGCAAATGTGGAGGACTACACTGACTGGAGGTGAGTGCAAAGGACTTAGTCCTTCTGTGGGAAAGAGCAATTGAACGGGAGCCATTTTGGAGTCAGCCTGGAAGCCTGGAACCCAGAACTGCTGCCAGCTTCGTTCAACAGCTCCTAGTTGAAGACCTGTGGAAATTGCTTGGAATGCAGCAATCCCAATGAATCTGGTCTCAGGGCAGGTCTGCTGAGGTTATCTACTACTTAGCCATAAAGCAACTGCTGGCTTGCCGGGATACAATGGCATGACTCAAGACTGTCTCCACAGACTGTCTGCAAGATGAAATCAGAGAGAATCCTGGAAGTGGACTATTTCTTTTACTTTTTGTTTTAGTTTTTTTCTCTTTCTCCTTCATTGTTTTTTTAATGAGAGTGGTTCCTAACCTCTTTGTGGGTATGATTCTGTTCTGTTCTTCCTTTTATCTCTTCCATCTCTCTTTTTTCTTCAGTCTTTTGCACCAGTTTCCCCAAATTGGCAGAATCCACCTTTGGCCTCCAATTTTACTTGTGATCTCTTTCTCTTTTTCTACTTCTCTATTTTCTCCTTAATCCACTTTAAATTTTAACCCCAATGGCAAAACTGACACATTAGAGACATATATTGCATATAATTATCTGGTTTGTTTTACATTTTGTTATATAATCACAAATATAGTTCATATGGTTAAAAGTTGCAAAATTGGGGTTGGCTCAGTGTGTTTAGAGGCTGTGTTTGATGCTACTGATACCACTACAGCTACAGCTGACATAACTGTTCTAAATAAACATTGGCCCTGATAATCCATGACTGAGATTAACTAAGGATCACAGAAAAAACTGTGGCACAGTGCCAAGAACCAGGGACTAAACCAAACAAGCAACAACTTCTCATCTTCAACAAAATGAAGAGGTAATATCTTTCAACAGACTCAAAATCCAAAAACTAGCCACACCTGGAAGATACCTTACAGAAGTGATCATCATCTAAGGGTCCTAAATACCACCAATAAAGCAACCCACCATATGCAACAAACAAATATCCAGGAATTAAGCTAAAAAAGAAAAGAAATGAGAAGACACTTAAACAAGACACAACCTCAGACACCCAGGACACCAAAGGCAAACCCAGGGGGCAATAAGGATGAAAAATCTGAAAGATCCTTACCAGGTCTCTCTGAAGTGAAAACAACAAATCAATTAAATGAGGATCTGGAATAAATGAAAGCAGAGATAATCTCTCAAATAACTACAGAAATTACCAACATACACACCATGTTTAGTGATGTTAGAGCAGATACAGACAAAACAATAGGTAAGCTTAAAAAAATTATGGAAGCACAGCATAGGAAAGAAATGGAATCCATAAAGCAGAGTCAAGCAGATCCCAGGAGAATAAGATCTCCATTGAAAGAATTCAAAACAGATTAGGCCAATGTGAGGACAGGATCTCAAATATTAAACACAGGCTTGCAGTTAGCAACCAGGAAAAGAAAGATTTCTTAAGACTAGCAAGGGATCGGGGACTGGAGATTTAGCTTAGCGGCATAAGCGCCTGCCTTGCAAGCAGGCAGTCGTGAGTTCGATCCCCGGTACCGATAAAAATGAAAAAGACAAAAAAAAAGAAAAAGAAAAAAAGACTAGCAAGGGATCATGAGAAATCAATCCAGCAGCTGCTAGATGAGACAAAGAATAATAAGTTAAGATTGACTGGAGTCAATGAACAAGCAGGAGATAGCACAAATGACATTAAAAACATCTTCACAGAAAGCTTTCTTGGTAGAGAAAAAGAATTTGAAATACAAATAAACGAGGCATATAGAACTCCAATTAGCAATGATCAAAAGAAAAAAATCTATAGCCAAGCATATCATAGTCAAGATTCCAGAAAATTCAACGCAAGAACAGAATCTTAAAAGCTGTTAGTGAAAAGAAACAAATCACCTATAAAGGACAGCCCATCAGAAGTACAGCTGACTTCTCAGCACAAACTCTCAAGTCAAGGAGAGCTTGGAGTGAAGCACTCCAAGTTCTAAAGGAAAACAAATTTCAATTCAGACTGATGTAACCAGCAAAACTATCTTTCAAAATTGATGGAGAAAGAAGATACTTCCATGACAAAGAACATCTGAGGAAATTTATGACCAACATATCAGCATTCAAAACTGTTCTGAAGGACATTCTAGAAAGAGATAATAAGGACTACAACTCCAAGAATCCCAACAGAAGGAATTCATCAGGGAAGGCAAACAGAGGGAAGGGGAAAAATGGAGTGGCGCAAACAATAGGAAAATAGCATGACAAGGATAGGTCAATACACATAAGTTATAACCAACAATGTTAATGATATCAATTCACCAATTAAAAGACACACTGGCAGAAGGGATCAAGAAGCAAGATTCAACAATATGCTGCATACAATAAAACACATTTAATTAAAAAAAACTCACAAACTAAAAGTCAAAGGATAGAAAACAATATTCTATGTGATAAGTACCCAGAAAAAAGCAGGAGTAGCTATTCTGTTTGCACAAAAGGGTGGATTTCAAGCCAAGACTGATTTAGAGACAAAGAAGGTCACTACATTCTTGTAAAGGGAACAATCCAAGAGGAAGAGATAATAATCATTAATATACATGCAACAAATACTAGTGCATCCAATTATATAAAACAATTACTAACCCACTTGGAAAAATCAAATAAGCTCTAATACAATTATACTGGGATACCTCAGTACCCCACTGTCACAAAAAGACAGATCAACTAGACAAAAAAATCAATAATGTTAGGACTAAGTCATGTTTGAACAAATGGACTGAGTAGATGTCTACAGTGTTCCACCCAACATCAGAATACACATTCTTAGCTGTATATGGGACAGTCTCCAAAATAGACCATATACTGACTCACATGCTTATAAGTACATGCTTAAGTAAATGCAAAGGAACTGAAATTATCTCATCATACTATCAGACCACAGTGCAATGAAATTGGAAATCCATGCCAAAGGAAACCACAAGAACTTCATTAACATGTGGAAATTAAATAGCATTCTACTGAACAATCAGTGGGTCACAGATGAAATTAAAGAAGAAATTAGACAGTTTTTACACTTGAATGATAACAAAAATACAACATACAAGAACTTGTGGGACACAATGAAAGCAGTCTTAAGAGGGCAATTTATAGCAGTAAATACCCATATTGGGGGGGGCCAAGTACATATAAACAACTTAATGTTAAACCTCAAACTTTTAGAGCAATCAAAAGATTGTACAAAGGAAGAAATTATAAAGATCTGAGTAGAAATTAACACACCAGAAACTAAAAAACCAATACAAAGAATCAATAAATTGAAGAGTTGTTTCTTTGAAAGATTAAATAAAATTGACAAACCTGTAGCCAATCTTACTTTAAAAAAGACTCAAATCCATGCAATTAGGAATGAAAAGGGTGAAATCACAACAGAGCCTGCAGAAATTCAGAAAATCATCTATACCTAACTTTAGAAACTTGTATTCTAATAAGATGGAAGATACAGAAGAAATGGACAGAATCCTAGATACATACAAATTACCAAAGCTGAATTGAGAAGATGAAAAAATCTTAAATAACCCACTGTTAATAAATGAAATCAAACATGTAATTAAAAACCTATCAACAAAGAAAAACCCTGATGGATTCACTGCTGAATTCTACAAGAAATTTAGTGAAGACCTAACACCTCTACTTCTCACTCTTTAATGAAATCGAAAGGGAAGCAACATTCCCAAATTCATTCTTGGAAGCAAGCATTACTGACTCCAATATTAAGAAGCATCCAACTAAGAAAAACAATTACAGGCCAGTATCCCTAATGGACATTGATGCAAAAATCCTCAATAAGATACTGGTAAACAGACTGCAGCAAATCATAAAAAAAGATTGTAAACTATAATCAAGTGGGATTCATCCCAGGGACAGTTCAACATACATAAATCCATAAACGTAAAACACCATATTAACAAAGCCAAGGACAAAACTCACATGATTATCTCAATAGATGCAGAAAAAGCTTTTGACTTAGTCCGGCACCCATTCATGGTTAAAAACCCTACAGAAAATTGGAATAGATCGTCTTTATCTCAATACAATAAAAGTCATCTATGACAAGCCAACAGTCAACACCATACTAAATGGACAAAAACTGAAAGCTTTTACTCTAAAATCAGAAACAGGACAAGAATGTCCACTGTCTCTGCTCTTTTCAACACAGTTCTGGAAACTTTAGCTGTAACAATTAGACAAAATAATAAATAAAAGGAATAAAGACGGGAAAGGAAAAAGTTAAAACTATCATTATTTGCAAATGATATGATACTTTATTTTGAAGACCCCAAAAACTCTAACAAAAGACTTCTAGATTTAATAACTGGTTTCAGTAAAGTAGTTTGTTACAAAGTCAACACTCAAAAATCAATAGCCTTCTAGTACATGAATACCAAACTCACTGAGAGAGAAATCAGGGAAATGATACTTTTTACAATAGCATTCCAAAAGAAGGAAATACCTAGGAATCAATCTAACAAAGGATGTCAAAGACCTCTATATTAAAAACTACAGTGCTCTGAAAAAAGGAAATTAAAGATATTTAAAAATAGAGAGATATCTCATACTCTTGGGTAGCAAGAACCAATATAGTGAAAATGGCTATACTTCCAAAACTGTCATACAGATTCAATGCAATCCCTATCAAAATTCCAATAACATATCTCACAGAATTAGAGAAAACAATCCTGTAATTCCATCTGGAACCAGAAGAGATCTAGAATAGCAAAAGCAGTCCTGGACAACAAAGACAAGACAGGGAGCATCCCATTCCAGATTTGAAATTATAAAAACAATGATAAAAACAATGTGGTACTGGCAAAAAAAAAACCCCCAAAGATCAATAGGATACACTAGAAGATACAACTCCCGACATGCTAAGCCACCTTAATCTTTGACAAAAGTACCAAATACATTTACTGGAAAAAAGCTTCCTTTAATAAATGGTACTGGAAAAATTGGCTCTACACACATGAAAGATTTAAACTGGACCTTTATCTTTCACCATGTACTACACTAAAATTCAAATGGATAAGAAATCTTAATATAAAACAGAAACATCTGGAAGACAGAGTAGGTAAAGCTCTTGGAGATATTAGTATAGCCAAAAACTTTATTAACAAAACCCAGATTACACAGAAACTATCACAAACAACTGGGATCTCACCCTACTGAAAAGTTTCTGCACAGCAAGAAAAACCACCAAGAGTGAAGAGACAACTACCAGTGTGGAAGAAAATATTTGCCAGCTGTTCCTCAGACAGCTATCGAGAACTACTATCGAGAATTACTATCGAGAACATATAAAGAACTAAAAAAAATCAGTCTTCCCAGATTTAAAGACAATCCAAAAATGGGCATCTGAGATGAATACACACTTCTCAGATGAAGAAATACAAACAGCATATAAATATGTGAAAAAATGTTCAACATCACTTGGTCATTCAAGAGATGCAAATTAAAACAGCACTGAGATTCCACCTCACCCCAGAAAGAATGATGAGTATCAAGAAACCAACCAATAACAAATGCTGGAGGGAAAAAAGGAACCCTTTTCCAAAGGGTTTTAGTGCCTTTGCATTTACCAAAGGAACCTGTTGTGGGAATGCAGACTGGTGTAACCGCTGTGGAAATCAGTGTGGAGATTCCTCAAAAAACTAGGATTAACTGTCCCATTCAACTCAGCTATTCCCCTCTTCTGGGTATCTTCCCAAAAAAATAAAAACCATCATACCATAGTGATATGTGTACCCATGTTTATAGTAGCACAGTTTATAACAGCCAGTTTATAACAGGTGGGATCTTAGAACCAACCTAAATGCTCATCCACTGAGGAATGGATAAAAAGATGTGGTATCTTTATACAATGGAGTATTACTCAGCCATAAAGAAAGGTAATCTGGAGACTTATAGGTAAATGGATGCACCTTGAGAACATATTCACTAGTGAAATAAATAAGACATACATATGTAAACACTGTATTATTTCATTAGTGTGAAAGCTGAAAGTAAAAACATATGTATATGTATATAAATAAAATAGTTAAGATGGTTAAAAATGTCGTAACTCAACCAGGTGTGGTGGTACACAGCTATAATCACAGTACTCAGGAGGCTCAGGCAGGAAGATTACCATGAGTTCAAGGTCAACCTGGCCTACATGTTCCTTTCAAGGCCACTCTGAACTAGACAGCAAGACTTCACCTCAAAAAATGGACATACTTCATTTATCAATAGAATAAAATGCTGTATGACCTTAAAGGAGAAAGAAAAATCAGTGACACCGAGAGATAAAGGAAGAAAAAGAGAGAAATTACCACATAATGTGTTCAGAAAGAATTCATATATGTATTAGAAGAATACTGGGAACATGTGTTAAAATGTTAAATTAGTTATCTCTGAACAGTGAGATTACACGACTCTCCTAGTGTTTTCATCAAAAGTTTTTTCATAATCAACATATTACTATAATACAAAAAACACATTATTAAGCAAGATAAGGTGATTCAGATTTAAAATAAATTTGTATTTTTAATTCTTGCAAAGAAAAACCCGTATTAACAGATTTGAACTCTGATACCAGGATTTTAATGATGAAATTAAGATCATAAAACAATTTAAATATATAATTCACACAACATTTAAAGGAGGAGCTCTGGAGTCTATTTAGTACAACCTTCATTTCATAGCAAAACTACTCTCCCTATTATTGATCCAGAAGACTTGACCTTTCATCTCTCCTCTCCTGTAGTGTCCTTTCCCATGTTATTTGTATTCATTTCTTCTTGAAAAATAGTTACATTTGAGAAATGGAATACACACTAAAATGGAAGCAATTCTGACTGTGACAGACACACAATCAACTGTTCTCAGCAGCAAAGGTCTGACCTTCCAGGAGATGCAGATGGTACCATGTAGACCAAGGTTGTCAGAAATGAAAATCAACATTTCCTACTTTTTCAAGCAAGAAAAAGAGCAGCAAACTTACTTCTGATGTGCAAGAAGAGCTAAGCAACTTGAAACTAGCACCATAATCTTCAAAACCACCCCAGGGAGATGTTACTGTCTATTTTACCAATACTGAATTCAAAGAGGTAAAGCAATTTGACCAAGGTTACATAGTTAGCATTCAATTCCCACTCCAAAACCATGTCCTTTTATCCTTATGCTCCTTACAAGTTTACAGTTTAGTGTAATGGTTCATTTTGTTAAAAAAAATCATGGCAACATACAAATATTAAAAAAAGTAACAGATCTCTTTCATGTCCCTGCAATATTCCTCATTCTCTAAATCCTATTCTCTGAATTAACAGTTTAATAAAGAAATTCTTTTTTAATAAATTCTTTACAACATTTTCTATACATTTATGAATACCTTTTACAACATTTTCATTATCCAACTGTAAGTCATGCCAATGTGATAGGTTAAAAATATCTAAGTAATACATGAGTCTTGTAATACATGAGTCTTGTGCGCCATGCACTAGCTAGATAACAGGAATGACGAAACATACCTATGATTCTTGCCTTAAGGAATTTACAAGTCTCAATCCAGCTACTTTCCTTCTGAGCATTTCCTCAGAAGGCTTAAAAATATCATACCACAGCAATATATCTGCACCTATGTTTATAGCAGCATAATTTGTAGTAGTTAAATTTTGGAAACAACCCAAAAGCCAATCAATCAAGGAATGGATAAAAAAGATGTAGCATTTTACAATGGAATACTACTCAGCTATAAAGGATAAACTTGAGACTTTTATAGGTAAATGGACGTAACGTGAGACCACACTCGTAAGTGAAATAAATCAGACATGCCTGTATAAACTTTGTATTGTCTTCCTAGTATAAGAAGTTGAAAGAGTAAATAAGATTCAGAATTTACAACAGATACTATGAAATGGGAAGAAACTGTTCAAAAGGAAAGAGAAACTGCGATGGGGAATATATACTATCCATACACACAAGTTAGGTAAAATAGTTATACTAATTTCTATTAGTTCACTTAAAGGTTTACATTGCTTGATCAATTTTTCATGCCTGTATCTTATAATATGAGCAACTACTTTGAAGGTAACAATACGCAACCATTGTTACTTAGCCATTCTTACTCTCCCACTATCTTGTTTTAAGATTTTGTATCATTGTTTTTGTTTTTTTCTCTTTAAAAGAAAAAAACCCACAGCATCTACCAGACCAAAAGAAAATGCACTATTCTCCTGGATGTACTTGTCAGGGTGCTGAACACCACCACCACCCACCAGTTCAGTACAGATAGTTTTCATTTAACCATCTGTTTCACAGTTGTTCAGACTTACCACTTGCTACTCGGACTTACCACCTATCCTTTTGTTGTTGTTACATAGTCTTGTTTATAAAACCTCCATATCTTTTTTTTGTGCAGTACACTTTGTTCATACAATACTGTAGTTTTTGCTAACTGTATTGTACAGTACTGCACTACAGGTTTTATTTTCTTTATGCATTGAAAGTATCATATGCAAGTGTTATGCAAGTAAAAGCAAAGTTGTGAGAAAGAAAAAGAATTTACAAGCCTATTGGTAAAGAAATAGTCATACAAATAAGCTATGAATATGAATGAAGTGTAAGAAAGACATGACATGACATTATAAAAATACATAACAGGGTTCTTTTTTATTTAAAAAAGGAAGAAAATTTTAAAAAAACAAAATAGAAAAAGAAAAAAGAGAATACAGAATTCAAAAATATCATAAAATAGCTAGTTGATACTTTACATATTGTCATCTTAAAAATAGCTGTTAAAATTACAAACTCAAAGCACAAAAGTGGCTAGACACTCAAACACTGACAGTGCAAACCCTTCTGTTCAATACCTAACAGGAATTTAGTAAGGTCATCTATCTTATACACCTTACATACCGTTATATCCTTTAGAGCACTTCCCTTTCACAATAATGGGATCCAAAATCATAATAGATACTGTCAGTTTTTATTATTTTTTACACTAGGGAGACAATGTGATATTTACTAATGTCTTGTTTATTTCACTAATGAGGATGTTCTCAATTTGCCTCCATTTACCTATAGAGGCCTCAAGATCATCCTTTTATAGCTGAGTAGTATTCCACTGTATAAAAATACCACATTTTTTCATCTACTCTGCAGTTGATGGGCATGACAGGGTTCTTAAGCTTTATGGAAGAGAGCAGTAGTGGTTAAAATTTCTCTGAATAAGTATACTCTTTTTTTCATGTTAATCTAACTTGATTATCAAATGCCTGAAGCACTTTTCCAAATAGAACAGCCACAAACTAAAAATTTTAGTTAATATCCTGTCATGTTTTATTTAATGATGAATTCTCATCTTATGGAAAGGAGGTAAAAGTAAGTTTTTCTTTCTATTACGGGGCCAGTATGTATTGCCTTCTGCAAGGTAAAGAAGGAACATTCCCCCAAATAATTTAATTAGATTTTCTAAGCACGAAATGTATTTAAAGCACTTTCAACTCTACAACTACAGTGGTACCTCGGCTTATGAGCTTAATTCTTCCCATAGTTCTGATCAGAATTTGTTCCACAATTCTGTTCACAAATCAAATTGCAAGCATAAATTCTGCAACCAGGATGGTAGAAGGAATTAAGTTCAAGGAGGGCTGGGGATTTTGCTCAGTAGCACAAGAGCCTGCCTGGCAAGTGTGTTGTCATGAGTTCAATTCCTGGTACAAAAAAAAAAAAAAAAAAAAAAAGAATTAAGTTCATGACCTGAGGTACCACTGTATTTGTAAAAGCCCCTAGTTTTAAATCTTATTTCCTTAAAAAATTATATAAACAAAATTTCTTTTTTTCTGGATTTTGGAGAGGAGTTACCTCAGTAACATTTTGTCCAAATGGCCATTTTGCTGGTAAAAACCAAAGCTCAACTGATCTGCACAGAACTGCATTACAGATTATCTTGTATTTCTGTGTTCAGCAGCAAAGAATCTAAGGACAAGGCTTAAGTTGGCTTCATACTTATTTTAAACTCGCATTCACACCTGCATACACACCTTTACACTTAGGAATGCAACACAGGTGTGAATTCAAAAGGAATACTATTTCTAGCTGTCATTAATACATCAAGAAGTTAATACTGTCAGCAAAAGATGTTTTCTGGTATAAACCCATTTTAAAGCATTTTCTCTAAGGAATGTTATTCATTAGGAATTATGTTACAACAAATTAAAAAGCCACATATCTTCTTTTAACTTCCCCAATAAAGGAAATATCCAACTATCTTTTGGCAAGTGTGATTTTTCACAGTGTCTGGCAGCATTTTCACCACCCAAGAAAAAAGCAGTAAATTCAATACAGGAAAAAAAGTGGGGAGGAGTGTAATAGCTTTAAAAAAATTCACTCCTAAAGGAACGTGGAATTAAAATGAGAATTCTGCTTATCAAACTAAAAAAACTTTAAATTTATAATATTCAAGAACAATCAGTCGATTTGGTAATTTTCTATAATGACAGCACTCAAACTGTGAAAGAGACCAAACAAGGATGGTGTTTTCATATATCAAGGATTTTTAAAATATTTAAACAGCTTAAAACCAATAATTCTAAAAAAAAAAAAACCAGTAATTATAAGATTTTAAATACTCATAAATGCTGTTTTCTCTATTATGACTTTTGTCATAATGCTATTTAATAGTGAAAAAATTGGAAATCTCTCAAAATGGATTATTAACTTAGCCATCAAAATAAAGGCCCTGCTGTTTTACTGTGGTCTTAAACCAGTCTGTATGGCTGGTGACTTGTCATCAGCTTCAAAATCACTTTCTTAGAGTGACTTCCCTAAATTGTTTGCCCATACACGATTGATATAACCACTAATCCTCTACTCACACGGCACTGCTGAATCTTCATATTAATGGGTATACTACTATTACCCTCAGGAGAACAGACTCTGATGAGTTGACATCTGTATTCACAACACTCAGAACAATTTATCTGTCCATTTAAAGAACAGTCTTTACATGTGTGTTCCCTCTCCTATTTTTTTAAAACCAGGTTGTTGGTCTCATTAATTCTTAATAATATTCCAATTTAAGAAACTTGATCATCTGTTATGTATTATACATATTTTTCCTCTTAACATATTCATCCATTGAAATTATACCATTCAAACCTGGGCACTGTGCTGTATACCTGTGGCACCTGCTATTCAGGAAGCCGAGGTAGGAAGATCACTTGGGCTCACACTTGGAGATAAATCTGGGTATCACAGAGATATCCCATCTAAAAACAAAATATTATTTTTTTGTTTTTCTGAGACAGGATTTCACTATATAATCCAGGCTAGCCTTGAACTTGCTGTGTAGCTCAAGTTGGTGCTGAATCGGTTATCCTCCAGCCTGAGTGCTAGGATTACAGGCATGTGCTATCACATCACCAGCTCAAAAAACTTTTTTGTTGTGGTACTGGGAATTGAACCCAGGGTCTTGGCACTAAACTCCATCCCTAGCCCTTTTTAAATTTTCTTTCTGAGACAAGGTCTTGCTAAGGCACTGAACTACACAGGCTGGGCTTTAATTTATAATAATCCTCCTGCCTCAGTCTCCCAGAGTGCTGAGATTATAGGTGTGCATCACTATGTTCACTTAATAAAAACTATTTTTAAATAGTATAATTGCAGTGATATACTCCTGTAATCTACCTACTAGGGAGGCTGAGGTAGCAGGATCACAAGTTCAAGCCTAGGTCAAGCAATTTAAAACCTGTCTCAAAACTTTAAAAAAAAGGGGAGGGGGAGTACAGCTCAGTGTTAGAGCACCTTTATTATAGCAAAAACAAAACAATTCAGTGATTTTGTTATATACAGAGTTGCACAATCATTACATTTTAGAATATTTCTGGGGATATGGCTCAATAGCATAAGTGCCTGCCTAGCAAGTATGAGGTCATGAGTTTGATCCCTGGTACCAAAAAAAAAAAAAAAAAAAAAGTAAAAGTTAAATTTTAGAACATTTCATCACTCCTTCCTTTCAATTTCTCCCACCCCTAAGCACCACTAATCTACAGACATTTTCTGTGTTTATAACTCACTTCTGGACATTTTAGGACATTTTGTTAGGTAAGTAGAACCATACAACATGTTATCTTTTTTCTCAAAAGCTTTTCCTAGCATAATGTTTTCAAGTTTCATATATGTTGCGGCATAAAAGAAGACATGCATATTTTTGTTGAGCAATATTTCAATGTATCAGAATTTTATTTATCCACTAATCAGATGACAATTGAGTTGTTGTTTCTAGATTTAGGATATTATAAATAATGTTATAAATGTACATGCACATGGTTTTCTGTGGCTCTAGGTTTTCATTTTTCTCAGGGTCCATTTAAAGAACAGTCTTTACATGTGTGTTCCCTCTCCTATAGAGGCACTCTCATAGGTGCCCCAGGTATACAGCACAGTGCCCAGGTTTGAATGGTATAATTTCAATGGATGAAATTTACCTAGAAGTAAATTTCTGGGTCATATGGTTAACTCTACACTTAATTTTTCTTCTTTTTAGAGACAGGGTCTTGCTATGTAGACAAGGTATCACATTCTCACCAATCCTCCTGCCTCAGCCCGAGTGTTGTGATTACAGACAAGTGCTGCCATACATGGCTATGCTTAACTTATTGAATACTGTCAAACTGCTTTCTAAAGCAGCTAACAACATTTCATATTACCAATCTATGAGAGTTCCAGTGATTCTACATCTTGACCAGTCACTATTATGACCTTTTTATAAAAATATACACAGCCATCTGATTAGGTGTGAAAAGGCTTGACAATTCAAAAATTGAACTATCTAAACAAAAAAGGATAACTCCAACAGATCAAGGTACACCAAGCATGTTTATATCCATGAGCTCATAATACTGAGAAATAAATCAGCTCAAGATTATAAAAGAACTAAAGAAAAAAACAAGAACTATCTTTCCTAAGTATCTACTTGGGGGGGCAGTAAACCAAACAGTTAATTAAAATAAACATAACTTTCATAAGTTTACAAGCTAATATAGGAAGGAGTTGATTAGAAATACAATGTTTGGCAACTCCTAATGTACTAATGAATCTGGGTGGTGGTCATCAGTCTCTTACAGAAAAGTCCTGGATAAGTATTGTCATGGGGATACAGTCTATAACATTTACACTGTAGATATTTCTATAGGACAAATAATCTGGTTTTCTCAATAAATAAACTGCAAGAGGGGGAAAAGAGATGGAGAAAGCAACAACAGACTAAAAATGACTTGAAAAATATCCAACAATAACCATATATGTTTACCAGCCCAACAAGAATTCAAATCAAATAGGACTCATTTCTATTAAAGCCCACAAGAAAATGCAATACTCCACTCTTTCAAAACTTGTGACAAAACTTATTAATGGTACAATATTCTGACCTAATTTGGTAACTTTTTAATGAGCTCTATGTTACACAGGCTGATATGGAACCTCTTGGCTCAATCAATCCACTTATTTCAGCCTCCTTAGTAGCTGGGATTAAAGGCATGTGCCACTGGGCCAGGCTGAGATTTGGGAATCTCTTAAAAAATAATTCCCTAGGCTTGGTGGTACACACTTGAAGTTCAGCTACATGAGACACTGAAGCAGGAAGATCACAATCTTAAGTCCAGCTTAAGTAACTCGGCTAGACCGTCTCATAACATAAAATATCAAGGATGAAGCTCAGTTGTATTATAGTTGCCTAAATAATGGCACAGAGCCCTAAATTCAATCTCCAACACTTGCCAAACAAACAAAACTTCCAATATACACTGCTTACCAGGATCCTGTCTTAAAAATATATATTGGATCACTAGCAGATTGAAAAATATGGCAAAAGTTTGAAAACTAATGGAATAAAGCTGATGTAAATTAATATCAAATATGACTTCAAAGCAAAAACATGAGGAAAAAAGGGCATTTTCTATATATCCAGATATCAATCCAAAAGATTAATTCTGAAATAAAGGCCTACAAAACTCTAAAGCAAAGAGCAAAGAGCCCCAAAATACCTAAAAGGAGAATCAGTCAAGGCTACAATAAGTTAGAACAAGTAAAACTTCCTCCAAAAGACCTGACAATACATTAAGACCTAAAACGTACAATTAACAAATTTGACCCAATCCATATAAATGGAACTCTGGATCCAACATCTGCTCAGTATATTTTGTAACTGTATACAAAACCTTTAACAAAGTACACTAAAGTGCATGTTGGGCCATAAAGCAAATCTTAAAAATTTTAAAGACAAACTGTATGGAAGATGTTCTATGATCACAGAATTAAGATAAAAATCTGTAACAAAGACAATTAGCCAGGCATGGTGGTTAATCCATCTTGTAATCCAGCATTGGTAGGCTGAAGCAGGAGGACTGCAGTGAGTTCGAGGTCAGCCTGGGCTACTAATGAGACCCTGCAAAAAAAGACAACTAAAAAGTTCCAAATGTTTTGGAGCTAAATCATATACTTTTTCATGGGCCAATGAGACACCCAGTAGGTATTACAAAATATTTTCAAGTGTATGATAATTTAAAAATACTTCAAAACTCCTAAAATACACTTAAAATCAACATTTACAATCTTTGGTTCAGGTACTGGGAAGATTAAAAATTATGTGATGTCAGTGAAATGGTAGGTCAGAGACCTCCAAAAATTTCTTACTCCCTAAAAGCAGTAAGAACACTGGCAAAAAAAGAGACATGACCAACTTTTTTCAGGACTCTATAAACTAATCTTGGGAGCATGTACTTAAAAAAAAATTAAACACAAAACAGCAAAATCTTGGTAAGAATAGCATGCATTATTCCCATGCATTATTCTCTCCTTAGTTCTGCTACAACCTTGAAAACCAACATCCTGAAATCATTCTGAAAATTAGCAGAACTGCTTCCACTGAAGGGTGGTACACAGCTGAAACTCAAGCTCTAGCTCAAGAGAGTAGTCAATACTTGACATCCAGCAAGAATCCATCCCTAAGACTATCTATATTTGACCCAGCTCAGAGCTCAACCAGTTAAGAACAGCCACTCCCAGGGGAAATTTGTTTAAAATGTAACCAGAGGCAACAACTAAACATCTTGGGTAATCTAAAGCAGTAGATAACAGTTCAGGGAAACAATAGGTGAACCAAAACAAAGCTTAATTTGAAAGGAAAGATGGGAATAAGATCCATATCTTACTTCAAAAGCTCTAAAGATTGCTAGATGCTTGGGAAAAAACAGATCCTCAGCTCTTCTGGTTAACTGTATGGGTTTGTACAAGTATAAATTCAAGATCACTTAGTTCTAAATGTTTGGCTGGTTGCAGAAGGCAGGCTGAGCTCTTTGGCAAAGATTGGGAGGCTTAGGGGGGTTCCAGAAATGTAAGGCTGTCTGTCCAATCATTAACTGACCACTAAGACAACCAAGTACAGACTTCAGTAGCCACATATGAAAAATATTCAAACTACACTGCATTAGTTGAGAAAAATTGCTAACAAGCAACAGCAAGAACTCCTCCTAGAGGTGGTACAATCTGATTTTCAGAATTGTCAAACTAAGTTACTTAAAGTATCTAGTTTGCGATACAAAATTTACAAGATTTGTAAAAACAAGAAAATACAGCCAACTCACAAAGGAAAAACAAATCAACAGAAACATTCCCTGACAAAGGCCAGATATTACACATACTAGACCAAGCTTTCAGCTATTTTAAATATGTACCAGAAACTGATAACCAAGCTATGAAGTTACAGTATAAAAATGTCTCTACAGAGTTAAAGATGTAGAAGTTATAAAAATAATGAATTAGAAATTCTGCAACCAAAGAGTATAACTGAAATTAAAAATTCACCAAAGAACCTCAAAAGCAGTTTTAAAAAGGAAAAACACTTAGCAAACCTAAAGACAGAGACATTAAGATTATCTAGTGTGAGGAAAAGAATGAAGAAAAATGAACAAAGCTATAGAAATCTCTGGGCTATAATACATATATAATACATATTAAAAGGCCCAAAAGAGAGATAAAAAAGAAAGGGCCAGAAAGAATATCTGAAGAAAAAAAGGAAGGAAACTTTGATGAATAATATCCATCTCCACATTCAATGAACTCCAAACTGCATAAAGTTATACCAACACACATAAAATGTTAAAAAGAGTATTGAAAATGGAAGAGGTATACACAAATAATTCTCAATAAGATTAACAGCTGATTATAAGAAATACTAAAGGGAATCCAGAAATACTAAAGGAAATCTTTCACACTGAAATAAATGGATCCTGCACAGTTAGTCGGAAACACAAAAAGTAATAAGGAGTCCCCAAAAAAGTAACTTTTTTACTTGCCTTAAAATACAACTGGGAAAGGGGCAGGAATATGTCAGTGAACAGTACGAAGTTGAAGCCTGAGATTTAGCTCCGTGGTGTAAGGGCCTGCCTGGTAAGCACCAAGAGTAAAGAGTACAGTGCTTTAGATGGGGGACTTAGCCCAGTGGCATAAGCACCTGCCTGGTAAGTGCAAGGTCTTGAGCTCCATCGCTGGTACCAAAAAAAAGAGCACAAAGTTTTAGTTAAATTAAGTTGTGGAAATCTATACAGAATGATGGTGTCTGCAGTTTATGTAATGGATCAGGCTGGATGTGCGCCCCAGTGGTACAGTGCTAGCTTAGTATGGGCAAGGCTTGGTTTCCACTCACAGCAAATAATAGCGCATTATCTAAAGATGACTAATAAGTAAGGCTTTAAATGTTTTTTACCACAAAATAGTATGTGAAATGACAGACACTATGTTAATTAATTTGACTTAATCAGTTAATATTATATATATTAAAACATTATACTGCATAATACATACACAATTTTTCTGTCACTTATACCTTAATAAAGCTAGGAGAAACAAAAAATAAAAAAGGTATTTGAAAAAAGCAAATATATATAGCTGTATTATCTATGTTGATTGTCATACAATGTATAACAATGCAACTTACATGACATTAAAGGCACAAACAGAGTGATACTGGCATAAGCTTTTTATATACAACTGAAACTAAATTGGTATTAATCTGGACTACACTGCTATAAATTAAGATGCTAGTTGTAATCTAGGCAGCTACTACAGAAAAACTAAAAAATATATAGTAAAAGCAATGAGAAGGAAATTAAAATCTCACTAGTCCACACCAGAAAAATATGTAACATAAAAAATGCACTGATGGATGAGTAAAAAGACATGGAAAACATAGCAAAATGGTATATACACATGTATACATATACTACATATATGTGTATGTAATACATACACACATATAAGACATATACATATAATACATACACATATATGCATTATATATATACATAGGTATACGTCTCCTTATAATTTTATGAGTAATTACATTATGTTTAGATGGGTTAAACTCTCCAAATTAGAGATAGGCAGAATAAATGTTTTAAAAGCATGATCCAAGCCGGGTACAGTGACACACATGCATAATCTCAGTGACTTGGAGGATTGAAAGTTCATGGAAAGTCTGGGCAGCTTAGTGAGATTTCATCTCAAAGTAAACAATAATTTGACCTATTTATAAATTTAAATTTTTAAATTGACAAAATGGTGATTACCAAAGGCTGGAGGGGTAGATTGGTAGTACCAGGAGTGGGGAGATGATAGCAAAAGGACACAAACCTTAATTAGACTGAATTTAAATAAGTTAATTTCTTGAGATATACTGCATGGCATGAAGAATACACTAAGTATCAATGTACTGTACTGATCAAAATTGCTAAAAGTTCCAAATAGTCTTACAATAAAAAGTACTTGAGGTAATAGATATATTCATTATCTTGATTATTTTACATTGTATTAAAAAAATCACGGTATCACTGTGAATTCCATAAATATAAACAACTCTAATTGTTTATTTAAAATTTTAAAAAAATAAAAATGGGGATACTGGGATTTAGATCATTAGTAGAGCACATGCTTAGCACTGAAAAGGCCCTGCATTTAAGCCCCATCACAAACCAAAAAAAAAAAAAAAACCCAAAACAAAAAATTAAACAGGAAAAGATATGAAGAGCCATTTGTCCAAAGAAAAATACACACATGGCCAATGTGTGTGACATCATTAAAGAAGTGCACATCAAAATCACAATAAAGGACCTGGAGTATAACACTGTGGTGAAGTACTTGCTGTCCAGTATACACAAAGATCTGAGTTCAATCTCCAGAACTGGGGGGGGGGGAGGACAATAAAAACCAAAAACAAAACCTGCAACAAAATGCCACTTTATATGTACCTGGACTACTTTCAACTATAATAAAAAATGTATTGATGAGGATGCAGATAAACTAAAACTCGCACACACTACTAGTAGGAACATAAAATCACATAACTGCTTTGGAAAAATAGTTTGATGTTTCTTGAAAGAATTTTGAATACTGGTATGTCTGGAGGAACACACCTGTAACCCCAGCATTCTGGTGGAAGCTGGAGGACTACAAATTTGAACCTAGCCTGTGCAACTTGGTGATACTGTTTGTCTCAAAATAATAAAAAAAGGGCTAGGGATATAGCAGGAGGCAGCAAGCAGCAAGTGATAAGCAACAAGCAGTGACCCTTCTGTCCCTTGTATCTTATCCAAAATATCTACCCCTTAGGGTGGGTAATATCCATACCCAGAGTGGGGTAGTCTTAATCCTAGCATGGAACCATGAATCAGCACATGCTGGATCACAGTAGCACACATCTTAAGATCCAATCACCTTTAAAAGCCCCATGTATAACTGCATGAGGCTTTGAGGGAACATCTAGATACAAACCATAATACCAAGGAAGAACTGAGATATGTGATAGCAGGAATTCTTTTATGGCCTTTTGGTAAATCTCATGGGGGAGTCATATGCACTCTGCCATTCCCCCTATCAACTTTTTTTTTTTTAAACAGAGTTATTGAACCTATGGCCTCCTGCATACAGAGCAAGCACTCTACTGGTGAGTTATATCCCCACTTGGCCCCAAATTAAGAAATTTTACTATACTATTGGTTACTTACCAACTCTTTGTTCTCAGCTTTGGTCCCTTATGGGCCTTTCTAGTGTAACAGAAAATATATATTCAATATCAAACTACACTGTGAAATAATTTTGAGTCTCTGGTTATGTTTTGATCTGCACTGTTTTGCTGTTATGCCCTCTTTTATCTCAATCTCCATTTTATTATTTACTTTTTTATTTTTATCCTTTTAAATAAGGGAAAAATAAATTAAAAAATAGCAGGATATATAGTAACCCACTTTGACTTTCCATTATCTTGATTCAAAGCCCTGTATTGCTCTCACCATCTTGTTTTGACTGATGTCCCTCTATTCTATTTTGCTTGATAGTACCAGGTTCGAAAGTTTAGGCAACAGCTGTGAAGATAGTGGGATTCATTATGACGCCCATTCTGGTTTACTATTATCTACTTTTGAAGACCTATAATGTCTCCAATGTTTTGGTTTTGCCAGTTTTGTTCTTTACTGTTTTGTTCAATTTTATTATAACTGATGATATAGGCAATTCTATTAGAGATAGCGGGAGGCATTATGGTAACCATTGTTGATCACCTTGTATTATGCTTTTACATTATCTATTATGTCCACCCTTTTGATTTGACTGACTCTGTTCTGTCACATTTGGTTCTACTCGCTTCCAAAAAAGTAGTAACTGTGGGAGAAACAAAACCCAAAATGTGTAATCGTCATTGTACAAAAGAGAGGAAAAGAAAGTGCTCTAAACGATATAACAGCATGTATATATAAGTGTATAACATAGATAATGATATTACTGAGTTTTGTTGGATCATTGAACAGAACTGTTTGCAGTCTCACTGTTGGAATGTCCACTTTACAAGCTTTAATTTTGTGACTTGAACAATTATTTCTAAGATGACAATATGTAATCCATTAACTAGTGACTTCCTACTGTTTATTTTTTTCTGTAAATTTGTATAACTTGTACCCTTTCTCTGCTTTTTTTCTTTTTCTCCTTAAATAAAATTTAAAAAAAATTTGAGTCTCTTTAAAAGCCTATTTTAAATGCTATTTCCCCAATAAGATTTTCCTAGTTTCCTAATATTCCCTCTTTTGATTGTGTCATTTAGTTGACAAACCATTCTCATTTACATAGTATGCTATGTAATATTTTGTCACAGCTAGCATATGGTCCCCACAAGTGACTTACACTCAAACATTTGTTCAAATGAAAAAAAAAGTAACATATAACTTTTGCAAATTTAGGCACGTCTGTGTAAAACAAGTTAACTGTGAAATTTTAATTCTGACAAATAACTGAGTATGAATAAAATATTAGCAAGACATGATCTTTTACTCTGTCACAGTCCGGTGAAAAAATAAAATCTAATCAATGCAAAATGCAACTATCAATATGAAACAGTGGGATATACCATTTTTCAACATTTTTGTCATAGAATCTTTGTTGCAGAAGGGCTTGTGGGAAAAGATATACAGAAAAAAAGATGTCCACTGCAACATGTAAACCATTTTAGTCTTTCTCTATGCTCATGTATATATTTGAAGGCATACTGTTTTGTACTTTGCTTTTTTCATTCTAGATACTATGACTGCTCTCATTATGAAGTCCTCTAGAAACTTCATGTTTAGTGATATAGTCCCTGTCATAAATCATTTTAAGTTTTTACAATCATGGTTATTAGGCAACAAAATTTTCATCAGAAGCTACAAGTTCAGGTTGTTTCTTACGATGCTTCAGGAGAATATAATTCCCTAGTTTACTTCCTCATCACCACAGATTTGCATTTCTGCAGGTCAGGTCTGTAATTCTTGCTGGGGAAATATCAGGAAGAGGTTCTCTACAGGCCAGGAATCCCTGCTTCACCATTAACAATGGCTCACAGTGCTCAGCTGATATCTTCGGTGGGAGATATGGAGTGATGACCATTCAGTGGGGGCTCAGTGCATCTCTCCTTGAAGGGCTCTGAACACCAGCTACCTTAACAGGAACCTTTTCCACAATCCTTTGGTTCCCAAATCTGCATATTCCATCATGTGAGCCAGATTAAAAAACAAAACTTGAGAGGCAGGTCAGGCAGGTAACATTCTGTTCTACAATGAGAGAAAACTGACCTTTGTATCACTGTTCAATATCAAGCTTAGAAGCTAAGTGTCCCAATTTTTCAGGGTGCTCTTCCCACTGTATTTTATATATGTACCTTGAGAAAATTCTGACATTGAGAAGTGCATACCTTACAGTTCAGTTAGCCAATGATCTAACACAGAGTGTAATGGTAATACCCAGACCAGAGCTTGGCTTTTTACCAGTGAGGCCACTGGGCTCCCTTTCCAACCACAAACATATTCCAGAAAGCTCCTCCTTCATAAGGCATGGAACTTTGTCTAGACAGATCAACAACCTACCACTAGCTAAAAACAAACCTTCACATACTACAAAGATTTCCAGCATGTAAGAAGCAACCCAGTAGGTCGCTCTTGATTGTGTTTCCAGGGAAGGTTCTGGGGATCACACCAGGGCACTGGACAACCTAAGTATACATTCTACCACTGAACTACATACATCCCCAGCCCAACTTATTTTTATTAGAATATAATCTATGTAATTTTCTTAGGGTACTAAAACAGAACATGTATTAGAACAAAAAAAAGACTCCTTGAAAGTTTTCTGGGGAGAGGGGTGGTTTTTAAATTTTTGTTTTGTGCCAGTCTCATTATGTAGTGCAGGCTGACCTTAAACTTGCTTATGTAGCTCAGGATGACCTCAAACTCACAGTGACTCAGCCTCCCAAGTGCTGGGGATTATAGCTGTCTGCCACCACTCCAATGACTCCTTAAAAAAATTTTTTTTTTTTGTCTTTTTCCTTTTTACCAGTACTGGGGATTGAACTCATGACTGCCTGCTTGCAACGCAGGCACTTATACCACTGAGCTAAATCCCCAGCCCAACTCCTAAAATTTTAACACAGCATAAGCTAATATAGAGTAATCTAATAACTTAAATTTTATATAACTCTTTTATGGTAATTAGAAGACATAAGCCCCTGCCCTCTCAGGTATGTCCTCTCACTTTTTAGATGCCACAAATCAGTTCTTAAAGAGCCTCTCTCTCAAATGTTTAACTACTTAATTCTCACATACTCCTGCATCTTTGTTGAAATTATTTCCAAGACTTAGTTGAAAAATAAATCAGAAATGTATAAAGAACAGTATCAGTCCTTATTTTGAGAAGCCTTGTTGCCAAATTTTTCAAAGTCCATTTTTAGAATTAAAAATACATTCTTTCATCTGAAATAACTCAAATAGCAGTCTCTCAACATTCTTAAAACGTGTTTTAATATTCACAAAAAAAATTATGAAACCTATTAGGATATTCACATCTCACCGGGAACAGTCATATTCAGGAGATGCTATCCTCTGTCCCCCCAATCTACGAAGTATCCTACATACCCTTAAATTCACTCAATTCACATTGAAAAGCTGTTAAAACAGGCAAGAGGCACATAGTCCAATATACTAGTCACATGTGGCTACTGATCATGTGAAATATAACTAGTTCATACTAAAATACCCTAAGTGTAAAACATTCACTGGATGATTCTGAAGCCTCAGTACTAACAAAAAAGACATTAATCATTTTTATATGTGTTGACATGACAATAGTTTACATATGCTGTGCTGAATAAAATATTAATTTCATGCTACCTTTTATTTTTTCATATGGTTAATAAAACATAATAAAATATAATCTATATCATACTTTTAAATATAAATACTCATTATTTTTGGCCTATACCTTCTTACCCAATATTCTTATGTATCATAACACAGATTTCTGTGTTCTTATCACTGGCAGTCTTCACCCAAAGAGGGATCTAATTCACAAAGCAAATCATAAAAGGGGAAAGTGCTGTCATTTTCCACAGGTTTCCCAAGGAACATCTCCTAAAGGCACTGCTTAGAATAGAAGGTCTACACACAAGCCTAGTTAGTACATCCAAGGTTCCAAACCTAAATCACCTGGCAAGTGATCATGCATTCCTTGATTTACTGGTGTAGTGCAGACTCTACTGAAATCCAGAGAATTGTCCAATATGGCATTTATCCTTCGAAAAATACTGGCATTGCTACATGTGGAGAGTGCAGGTACTTCCTGATTGTCCCAGCAATCTTTTATCCTTCCTGTTTCTTCTTCCTACAGACAGAAAAAAGATACTTAGGTTTTCTACCCTCTTTTATGATAAACACATGGATCTTTTATAACACCATGAGTTAGACAAAGCAACAATGCCCAGAGTTTCTTGCCAATATAATAAAACACTAAACAAGTGCTTTGTTTTGTTTCTGGTACCAGGGATCAAACTCACGACCTTACGCTTGCCAGGCAGGTGCCTACACTGCTGAGATAAATCCCTGACCCTAAACAAATGTTTTTCATGAACATAGCACTCAGAGAACTCTTAAGAGACCAACCAAAATATCAAGATATTTCCTCAAGAACTCCGAGTGCAACACGTATAAGCCATAAAAGCAGAAAGACATGGTTCAAATTTTGGAGGATATCAGTACTCTGGAATACTATCTGGCATAAAGGAATATAGTACTGCGACATACAACCTGGAAAAAAAATCTCAGAAGGATGCTAAGGGAAAGAAGTCAGTTACAAAAGACTACAGAACACATTTATATGAAACATCTAAAGTAAGAAATATAAAGATCATCTGTCCATGGCTGGCAGGGGGTAGTGGCTAATGGGTACAAAGTTTATTCTGAGTTGATGAAAGATTCTAAAATTACATTATGATGATAGCTGCACAGCTCTTTAGTATACTAAAAAACTAATGAATTATACATTGAAAGGTGAAAACTTTATGATATGTAAATTATATCTCAATATAGCACTTTGAAATTTTTGGTTCTACCATTTACTGGCTGTGTGATGTTAGTTACCTAATCCTTGTACCTCCCAAGGTTTCCTACCTATGAAATGAGAAAAGGTACCCAAAAACTTTTTGATGACATGCATAAAGCATTCAGTACAGTGGCACTGCACACAATAGCTTTATTTTTACATCATAAGATGTAGTTATAAAAGATACAGTAAACGACAAAAAACTCCCAAAAAGAATATGGACATTAAAAGTGCGTATTACTCTACTTAATGGTGTAAGGAGACAACAATCATCAACGAACAAAAAAAAGCACTCCTACGTACAGAATCATAAACTGAACCCTACACAAAAACTATTGGTGGTCTCCTTAGCAAATAACACCACCACCTACTAGATGTCTAACAGACAAACTAATGTACCACTTATCATTATGTTTTTCTTTCTCTTTTGGTACGACTGGAAGTTGAATCCAGGGCCTTTGCACTGAGCTACATTACCAGGCCTTTAAAAAAAATTTTTAGATTTTAGAGACAGGGTCTTAACAAGTCACTAAGTTGCCCAAACTGAGCTTGAACTCTCTATCCTCCTGCCTCAGTCTCCTAGGGTGACTACAGGCATGTACCACCATGTCCAGCTCTATTCTTCACTCTTTACTCTCTTGCATCTAGTGCCTGACATTGTCAACAATAAAACACTGGTTGACAGACTGAATACTCTAAGAAGGATCTGCTTTACTAGTTCTATCATTCCCAATGATTTTGGGAAAAACAAAAAGCACACCAAGCAAGGGAACTGGTACACACTTGCCATCTTATAGCTGATCTCATGAAAATAAAATAAAATCATCATTCTGTCTAGCCTACTAAAATCTAGGTGAGTAACACAATGACCCACTGCGTTCAGTTTTATAAACTGCAGGATGAGTTTAAAGGGACAGATCTGAACTTTATTTTAGTCTCTACCTCTTGAAAAGATTGGTATCTTCTGCAAGCAGCAAGGACAAGCAGAATACAGTTGTTTTTCTAAACCTAAGAGGTAAAACTCAAACTGTCTTTTTCACTGTTAATTGTTCAATGTTAACTGGACATTTCTAAGATAATGCAAAATTTCACTAAGATTACTTTATAAAGGCTAAGATGCAAGCATTTATAGTATGATTTTAAGGCTAATTCTCCATTCACTACCCTAACCAACATCAGCTGATTGCCTGCTATCTACAATGAACAGTACAAGAGCCATCAGACTAGATAATCAAAACAAAGTTCTAAAGTATGAACAATGAACTAAGACCTGATCATATTGGACAGGTTAATGCTGTCTTCTAAATCTGAGGTTACCTAACCTTTAAAAATTCCTTTTAAGATACAAAAATTAACCTAAGTTTTATTTATTACAATAGAAGTACTACATGTATAAATTCCCAGATCCTGGCAACATCTAACAGCAAGTAAATGACCACTGTATGTGAGTCTTACAATACTGCCAGCAACTACAGGAGATCATGGTAGCCTGGGAGATACATGCAGACTTGGGAGGCATTTTGGAAAAATAAGTCTAAAACCTTATTTTAAGCAGTCTGAAAAAAACCTAATTTAGGAATACATCTGGTCACACTGCCTCAACTCCTAATCCCATTAAGAATATACATCATATTCCCAAACTAGGCAAATGGCATTTGGAATGCCTCCCTCCCCTTTTCTCATACATACCAAATTAGAGGTCTATTTTAATTAATTAGAATAAAAGTAAATGAGGTGTTCAATGTATACCCTAAGCGCTTGATCTTATAAGTATCAATGTTTGCCTTGAATGATCAATTTTAAAGTAAAAAAAAATCAAAGCCTCAGATTAAGAACAATTCTACTTTCCTTATGTATAAATTATAACAGCAGTAACCCTTTTTCATAGAAGAGTTTAGGAAGTAATATACTGTAGTTAGCATGGTCCATGAAATATAACTATACGTGAATAAATTAATGTTATCTATCAATATTATTATTGTTACATTATGGGATCAGAAACTACCAAGTGATCTTTGAGGAAAAGAATCTATTTGCTCATTAAAGAGAAAAATGGACTAAAAAATCAACTACAAAATAGATTTATTCTTTTAATCGTCCCAGTTAAATGAATTTTCATTTTTAAAACAGAAAGCAACTATTCATTCTTATAGTCATGGTCCCATTTACTCTGTATATCCTATCTTAACTCTGATCTATATATATTCAAATATATATAGATATAGTTCTAAATTCAAACCAATGTGCCCCTATGAAAAAAGCATTTTTTCTTGGTCATTCTACTATTGCTGATGCTATTATTTTTGTTTTATTCTGCCATAAAATGACATCATTTGCAGTTTTTGACCTTTAGTTGGTTCTTCACTATGGACAAGAAAGTAGTCTTTAAGACAGATCAAAGCTTTAGAGTACAAATCCTACAAAAAATCATGGGTAAGTGGGAAGCATTTAGAAAACAAAAATAATTCTTTTCAAGTTTAATGCTGACAACATAGCAAAAATATGGCCTGACAATAAAATTAGTTCTACCTGATTACCTGTCATAACAGAATGACTCATGAAGAATCACTAATAAAAGCTATTTTAGATCAGGTCTCAATTTTCTCCTTTTCAACTCTCATGGCAAAACAAGTAGTTCCTTACAGCTGTGATCTTCAGTGGGGACATTAGAGATGCAATGGAAGGAGGAACCTACAAAAAAAGAGATTCCCCTTTCCACAAGGAAAGATCCTTCTCTTCAAAAATGTGAATCACTATCCAAAAGCAGAAAGAACACAACCAACTGTACCACTTAAGTCTCATTTTTAGCCTCACTTCCCTAAGGCATGAAATATGGTACTACCTGCTCTGCACACTTTGTATTAACTAAAGTACACAGATATGATCAATTAATAACTTATGGCAACAGAGGTACAATTCCATACAGGTGATAAAGTCAGTGTCACTCAGAAGCATGCTTTCAAGTTATTCATCCTAGCCAAGTTCACCAAAAAGACAAATATACTTGTTTTACCATATAATTTTAAAAATACTATTTAATACTATTTACCATATAATAATTTATGGTACTTGTTTTACCATGTAACTTCAGTTTATATTTGTTGGGTTTTTGGTATCTGCAGTTTGGAATTATCATTCATAATGCTTTAAGATCTGAATCCACATGTTTTTGTTAAAAAGATTCCAAAATTTTATACTTATTTGTATGACGGAACAAATCAATAACTGCCTAATTTGGAAACCCAGGATTTGCTTTCAATTACAACATACTCTTCAGGCTCAGCATGGTGATGAGATGGTTAGCTTCTAGGAAAATCCTTGTTTAGGGATAATATTTGACAGTCACAAATGCAAACTCTACTATCCCTGGTTATTTATTTGGGTTGCTTTTAATCAACACAACATCAACACTACAGATTCCTTCAAGATTATCACTGTTAATCATCTACTGCATAGTCATCAAGACTGAGAGACAGCTGAGAGATTTGTGGAAGACAGAGGGCACACAAATTCCTACAGATGGAGTTTAAAATTAAGTTCTACGGATTGAAATCAATTGAGCCCTTTGCAAAAGTGAAAAAGTTCACTTCTAAGATTTTTTTGAGTTAAAAGCAATGATCTTGAACATCTAGACTTTTTTGGGGGGGTAGGAAAGTGGCACCAGGTATTGAACTCAGGGCCTTGCAGCTTTTTTCAATTAAGTCAGAGCAACAGTAATTTAGATGCCCCCAAGAATTAGTTCTACTGAGATGTACTGTAACAATTTTCCCTTAGTTGTATACTAAATATACAGGTGAACAAAAATCTGTGTAATTTATACTATGCATTCTGAGAAACTGTTTACTGTAATTTTTGACATTCCTTAAATGAATAAATATAATTTGGGTAGTAAATTAAGAAATGCTAGCTTCCTGTGAGAAATTAATGTCTTCTTTCTGGAAGAATATATATCATCTATCCAAATGTTCATGTTTGCTTTGCGTAGCCAGGTCATTTCTTGTCAAGTTTTTGGCTGTACTTTAACAACTATAATTATTTAAAATGCTCATCTATACATACTTTAATTTTCTCCTTGGTCCTCTGCCTCAAGTCTCCCATACTATGATATGAGGAATAAAAAGTATTTTAAGTTGGTCATTTGAAGTGGCAAATATTCTACCTTTTTCAACCAAGAAAATGACAATTTCACATAGTTCAATCTAGTACTACTTCATAAATACTGAAAGACTGCTTTGTTAGATGATGTTAAGATTATAGAAATAAAAAAAACCCTTGTCTCAGAATTCATTAATGGGTGAAAGAGACCCAGTTATGTAAGTAGAGATCAAAGAAAGCACAAAATGCCACAAGAGCAGAAAGAATAACTCAAGGTACCTCCAAAGGTTTCACAATTAGAACTCCTATCGGACAGTGAGTCATATCTGTAAACCCAGTGACTTGAGTGGCTGAGGCAGGAGCATTGCAAGCTTAAGGCTAGCCGGGCAACTTAGAATCCTGTCTCAAAATTTGAAAACGAATGAGGATGGCGCTCAGAGGTGGAGTATTTGCCTAGCATTAGCAAGGCCCTAGATTCAGTTTCCACTAAAACACACATACACACACATGCACAGAGCTTCTAAAGAATAATGCAAAAACATATTCAGTAAGCAGTCATAAAAAATATTGTTTATTTAACCTCTTATTAATCCTCTAAATCCCCAACACTCTGCCAGCATGCCCCCAAAAGAACTCTGAAAAATAAATGTTTCTTAAACCAAAAAAAGAAAAAAATTAAAGCTGAAAAAAGTATACTTATTACTTTAGAAAAACAAATACATTACATATTAACACAATTTTTCAAAATGAAATAAATTGAAAAGTTACTGAGAGTTCCTTACTGCTGGTTTAATAGAAGATGGCTGGATTTTCATATTTGATTCTGTAATTTGTTGCTATGTATTGTTCTGGTCTAGGTACAGGAAGAAAATTCAGTCTCAGATAAGCAGAAAGAAAAGGAGGAATATTTTAACAGTCTTTTCAGATAACTGGTATTATTCCTCTTTCATACTACACCAAAACTCAAGTGGAAAGTTTTTTTGGATAGTGGGTAAGTGAGGATTGAACCCAAGGCCTCTGTAATTGAGCTACATTCTCAGCCCTTTTTATTTTTGAGACAAGTCTCATAAAGTTGCTAAACTGCCCAAATGAATTTGTGAGTCTCTTACCTTAGCCTCTCAGAGTGCAGAAATTACAGGCCTGGGCCACTGAACCTGGCTCAACTTCTTAAAAGTTTGAGGCACAGAACCTGAAACCATATGGATGTATTCTTCATTTGCTGTTACATTAAGATATACTGGTCTGCCTTGCACGATGGATAGATCTCTGAAGGTATACTATATATTATAATTACTTGACAAATTATGGTTCATCAAATTATGCATATATTTGTAAATTCTGATACACAAATACCACCACCATTCTTATCTTTAAGTTACTAGAAAAAGTATCAAGCTCATGTGGTGGCAGACAAACATTTCGTAAAACTGTAATTTCTTCAATGCTCAAATTTTACTCCTGGCAAAAATACTGTCAGTCATTTTTTTTTTTTTTTTGTCTTTTTCGTTTTTTATCGGTACCAGGGATCGAACTCACGACTGCCTGCTTGCAAGGCAAGTGCTTATGCCGTTGAGCTAAATCCCCAGCCCCTGTCAGTCATTTTTTTTATGAAGCAATTGATTTATTTTATTCATTTTTATAAAAATAACTGCCAAATATCTAAAGTTGAAAAAGTACAGTTTACCAATTTTTTTTTTACAAGGAAAGGTATTCCATGAAAAATAGCAGCTTACTCTTTTTGAAACTCAATCACATCAACACTTTTTCTTTGACAATCACTCCACTTGAATATGAAGCTGAAGTGCTCTACGATGATTTCCCATTGTCACATAATATTATACACATCTATTTGAGACTTGAAGTTTAATAAAATTAGTTTGTACTACTTCCAAAGAATATTTGTAACTGAAACTGAAGAAGGAATGTGCAGCAGGAAGACACAATGACCACTACTATAGCTTAATGGCACTGCCCCACTTCTTGCTAAGGCACCAAAGGTTTTATCCAACTTCATCATTTTGTGTTATCAATGCAAATCACAACAGTTTAAAAACACAACTGTTACTTCAGAATTATTAAAACAGTTTTGACTTCATGGTCTTCTTGAGGATTTAGTGGCCCTTCAGGGCCCCAAAGATATAGCTTTGAGAACTGCTGTACAGGCAAAGCTCCTCAGCCATAACAAATTTAAAAGATAACCTTCACAAAGGTGGCTTAATGACTGAGTTAGACTCTTATTACTTCTGTTTAACTACGGGATACATATATGCAGTGAAGGATGCTGGTCATAGGTATATACTGGATCCAATCCACATATTTCTATACATCTGAGTAACTACCATTCACATTAATATAAAGAACTTCTCTTTTTCCCATACCCTTTCCTTCTCTATGCTCTCACACACAGGGTGTACTTTCACACTTCTATGGTCACTGATTAGTTTCGCCTGTTTTTAATTTCTTACAAATGCAAACATGTAACATATACTCTTGGGTCTGGCTTTTCCCCCTGCTTTGTATATTTTTACATTACAGGGCAGTCCCCCAGTTTATTACTGTGTAGTTTATTATTATCACTGTGTAGCTTATATCTGTATAGCTTACTACCCTACAGTACACAGACACAGCTATGTCACAACTTATTAACACAACTGTTTATGGGTAAGTAGGAAGGAGTTAAAATACGCCTGACCTCTGTTTTCTGGCTGGCATCTGGGAAAGAATAGGGCTTTTGAACATATACCATTCCCACTACTGACCAGAGTGACTTATTATATTTAAACTGAAAGAACAATATGTTTTATGACAAACACATGCTTCCCTCCTGAGTCTGGAATTTTGGTACATTTCAGGAAGAAGCTGCCTAGCTGATGCTGTCGAAACAAAACAAAAAAAACTGTATGGTCTGGGCACCAAGTTTCTAACAAGCTTTCCTGGCTGACACCATTTTACACACATGGACAGTTATGGGGGAAATCAAGCATTATCCACTATGGCTCCCCTAGGCAAAGGACCCTTACAAACTTGAACTCAGATGCCCCCAAATACTGCCTTATACAACTTGTCCCCTTCATGATTTTTCTCTATCCTTTAGTTTTTCCCCCTATCCTCTAGTTTTAATAAATATTAACCATGAGTACAATTATACGCTGTCTTATGAATCCTCCTATGAATCATGTAACTTGGGCATGGTCTTGGGGGATTCCTGACATATGGGCATTTTCTTCTAACAGATTCTGAATGTTATGAATAAAAGTGCTAAGAATATCTTTAAGCATACTTTTTTTATAGTCATATGAACTAATTTTTCTTTCACACAAGTACAAAAAGTCTTAGCATAGTATCCCTTGCACTTAACATCTGAATATTGTACTTGACTAAAAACAGCCTTCTATATAATACCTCAATGTCTTTGTACATACTGTTCCTTTTGCCTAGAATTTCTTTCTTTTCCTCTGCTAAGACTGCTTTGCCAAAAAAATTCTTTTCTATGCCTTCTTCCGTTATTTCTGTTTTTGTTTGACTTTCAATATGCAGTATCATATGACTACATGCTTGTGTTCTTATTAGATGAACCACCTTAACAGTCTGTGATTTTGTTATTTATCCTTGATCACCAGAGTGGGCCCTATCATATGAGAAAACAATCAATAAATATAATGGCAATCTTTGGATTCCTGAGTGTTCTAATACATTGTTCTCAGTATCTTTGCTTTTTGTTCATAGACTAATCTCTGGTCCAAACAAAAGCTCAAATCCTGAAATGACTGAGTGTCATAAAGCTGTAGAACTGGTAAGTGAACATTAATTTTCATCTGGAGGGATCAGAAAAAGGAAGGACCCAGCAAAAAGGTCTCTCACACAGAAATCACCATCCAGGCTGGGAGACAGAACAATCCACTAAAAATCAAGGGCTAAAGGGATACGCAGAGGAAGCTGTAGAAACATTGGTGTGATGCTCTGCCACAGTGGCAGATGTGAATACACAAGCACAACTGAGAAGTATAGTGGAAAAATCAGACTGAAAATATTCATGCAAAGTATACTTGAATTAGTGAACTAGCAAAGAGAATGGAGAAATAGTGAAAAAATACAGGGCTACAGGATTACAGGATTACAACCAGGTTGTGTAGTTGTAAACATTGGGAAGAAATTTCCAAAGGAAAGCTACAACCAAGTACTTACCCAGAACCCTTCTGCAGTAAAGCCTCTGCTGGGAAGAAACAAAACACCCCAATACAGCTCTTGTCCCCAAGAGGAAAAGAGTCTGGAATCTAGTTGGGAAAAATTAAGACTAATTGAGTGAAACAGATAGAATCAGATTAGTCCAAGAGATGAGGAAATGAGAAAAAAATGATTCTGCTTTCAGAATTAGAAATCCCACCAGTGTTTAAAATGTCTCAGATAGATATATGCATTCAATAGTCCAACAGTAACCATAGGACTTGAAAACAACAAAGGGTAAATAAAGTGCTTAACCCTAAAACTTGGTAACTAAAGAGCTGGTGCAACTACAGGAATCCATGGAACCAAATCCTGTATGTGGGGACAAGAATGATACAACAGACTGAACTATAGGGAATATAGTATTGAGGATGACAAAGAAGCCTCCAGCATCAAGATAAAAATGACCAGTAAGATAAAAGCCATAAGGCTGGGTGTGTAGCTCAGTGATAGAACATTTGCTAAACCTACTCAAGGATCTGGGTTCAATCTCAAATATAGCAAATCTTCAACTTTCAAACATTTGACTTACAAACTTTTTTTTTTTTATTTTTTGAGACAGGGTCTTGCTATGCAGTTCGAGCTGGCCTTGAGCTCACTTTGTAGCCCAGGCTGGTCTCAAACTCACAATGATCTTCCTGCCTCAGCCTCCCGAGTGCTGGGATTACAGACATGAGCCACCACATCCGGCTAAACTTACAAACTTTCACAGATATGCTGTATAAGACTGTGTCAGAGCAATTCACTTTCAACTTCTCCCTGTTCCTTCTGAGAACCTGTCACCTCTTTTCCTCTTTTCCCATCTTCAAATAAACTGTCTTACTTTAGTAAGACTCACTTTTCTGGCCTACAACTAAATCCAATTTTTGAACAATTCTCCTGAAATGGAGCTTGAGAGGAAAAAAAACACAGAATTTTCTGAGCCAAAGGGCAATTTTAAGAAAAATGAGATAGAGTTCAATTAAGAGAGATCAATATGTGTGAATTCTAGAAATAACACTAGTCTAGAAATGAGGAAATGTGAATTTTAGTTCTGGCTCAATTAATCATTCACTGTATAAAACAATCACTTTTTAGTCTAAACGTAATTCTCCTTTGTCCACAAAAAGTAGTCAAAAATTAAAATCTAGGATCAGTGTCATTTCCAAATTATACCTGAGAGACACATCTCTAACACTTTTTCAGTTTCAAAACAATTCTAAGATGATAGCTTTTTAAAAAGTCTCATGAGAAAGGAACAATTCATGAGACAGATGGTGCCAGGGCCAGAACCCAGGAGCATAAAGCTAGAATGCTGAGAGCACAGATGTTAAGCAGTGAGATTAAACGCTGTCAAAAGGTATATACACACACCAAAACCCCAACCCCCCCAAAAAAAAACAAACACCTGTCCTTCAAGGTAACAGCTTTCTTCCAACAAAGGAAAGCTGCTCTTACACCTGTATTGAAGACTGCGAGCTAAACCCATCCAAATGGTACTCTATACTATACTGGCCAAGGATTAAAAAAAAGCAGTAATAATATTAGTCAAGTTATTCCCTGAATCAACAGTGCCCCATTTCCAACACACGTATCAACCTTAGACCTGCCCTTCTGGGGACTCTACAATTATCTCCAGGGAAGACAGCACAAAAGCCTTAAAAAATAAAAACAGAGTGTTAACTCACTATAATCTAAAAGGACTTCTCCAATCATATAGGAAAACAAAGTGAAGGAGAGATTTCAGCTTATCCATGCCTAAGTGTTGTCCTCAATTACTGATAACAAAGCTTAGCTCCATTTAATCAATACCTCCATGCACATACCAGAGTTACTTTAAAACATATTATATATTAAGGCAGCAAAATAACTGAGGAATCTTTTTATATTCCACTAACAAAAGTCACTAGCAATTAAATCTACGCTGTGGATTAAACACCCTGAAATATACTTTTTTATAAAAAGTCAGACATTTTCCTATGAAAATATTAAATATTATATATTATACACACTAGTTCAATCTCTTCAGCTATATCATGTGGAGTCTTATCTTCAACATAAAAACTTTCAATCCTTGATATCTGTACTTGCAGAAGAATCTCTCATATGTAGGTTTGACTAAAAACATGCTACAACAATGGTACAGCAAAATAAAAGGACATTTCTAAAGCTGCCATGTAGGAGGGAAATGGGCAGAGTCAGAAGGATCTAAAAGACTTAAACACTGAAAGGGTGCAATCAGTGCTACTTGGCTTTAAATAATACAAGAAGCCAATTTATCTATATAACCTCTTATATCTCAAACTCTAGGTCTAAACCCTTTCTTACCCCTCTGCCTTAGAGTTTTTAAAAAATTCTACCCAGAGTAAATTCAGTTTAGACACTATCCAGGAAAATCAGACTTGCAGACTAGCATGAGATTACTGCAGCTCTTCCATAACACACACATAAAATTTGTATTTCACCCCATAATTCTTTTACTGCCTCCACTACTAGCTACTGAAGACAATAGTTTATTAATCAATATCTGGGTTTGGTTTACATTCCTGCTCAAATTTTAAGGTAAAAGTACAAACCTACTAATTAATTTGCTCTTTAAACAAACAATTTTAGGGAATTGTTATTCAGCCAAAGAACCTGAAACTAATGAATGAGAAAGCTTCTACACATAACACAGCATAAAATATGATACTAAAAAATAGATAACTGAAGTTAAGTCATTTCCCCAACCCTACCCAATGCCCCCTACTGCCCAAATCTGCAAACACTGGATTTATAGCTGCCTATCTAGCTGGTAAAGGTTGCTAGAGAAGGATAAGGACAAGTGACAGGCAACATTTCAAAGTTGCTATCTTTCCTATAACTTTTTAGGCCTAGGTTAAAAAAAAAGGGGGGGGGGCTACACAGCTCATGATTCTACATTCTCACAGAAAAATCTCTTTAGCAAAGGCTTCAATATGCTCTTTACCACTTTTTTGTTTTGTTTTGTGGTGGTGTTGGGGATCCAACCCAAGGGCTTTATGCTAGCAAGGCAAGAGCTCTACTACTGAACCACATCCCCAGCCCATCCACTTTAAATCCTTACGAATAATATACAAAAATAAACTTCTGTACTCTTTCACATCTGCTACTGTAGCTGTGTCTAATGCTGAGATTATTTTACTCAGAATTAAAACTCCACACCTCTCGTTTCTGGAGCAGGGCCTTCATATGTCCTAAGAGCTTATTCCTGGATATTTTGCCACATATTGCTTTTGAAAACCTTTATCTGTGGCTCAGTGATAGAGCATGTGCTTAGTATGCATAAGGCCCTGGTTTACTACCAACCACCAAAACTAATAAACATTTATTAAAATCCTTCCTGTAAATCTGAATCGTCTTTATGAGTGTTTTAGCTAAAACAGAAAGTCATATTTAGTAAGTCTTTCCTACTAATATATAGTTCTTAAAATAGTATGATTTCAAACCTTCCTTGCCCCAGATAGAAAAAGTTATTAAAATTTTAACTATGCTGAAAAAGGAAAAGTCTTTTGTGCAGAGGACTTGGAGGGTCACTCCCACTGTGGGAGGAGCCTGCTTTCTCCAGACTTCTGGCTCGCAGATCAGCTCACTGCTCTGACACACAACATGGAATGATAGACACAGCACATTTTTCCTGCCATCAACCCTGCTGTACTGGTGTTCAGAAGACCCACTGACTTCTACAACAACAAGCGATTCCCACCAATGCAGTTAAAGTTTACTCTGCTTAGATACGAGAGACCAGCCACAGCCTTTTTCCCTGCAGTACACATTACCAATTAACCTCTCTGACATATCAGAATACACATAATGAAACAAACTGAGCTATGACTAGAAAGAAAGACCTAGTACATGATTCCATCACTTAACAGCCTCACAGCAATCTCTGAGTCAGTTTCCTCATCTGTAAAATAGGGGGAAACCTAATGTCTTAAGACAGATCCCAAACTAGCTATCAGGTTGAATCCAAAATTATACAAATATTACCTTTGGTCTACACTGTTTTACTTTTTAAAATTCTAGTACACTTGAAAGGAGATTTATCAAAGTACAGACTTGGCCAGCTTGACTAAGAAGAAAGTGAAAAGATCCATCGAATTAGGCCCACAATTTTTAAAAAAAAATTTTTTTTTGGCTTGACATCAATGGATGCTTCTTTAGAGAGGTCTTTATAGAGACCATTAAGTACGAACTTCCCAGATCACTAGAGGTTAATAGTCTTGCCTTATTTATGTTACCTCAAGTATCCAAAGAGTTTGGGTTTGCAACCTATTTTAACGGTTCAAGACAAAATAGTTGTGCTCAGTAAAAATGCTTACTGGGACAGCTATTATCATCAGCTCATTTGTTATTAGGTTTGGTGTCCAGCCTGGAATCTTAGAAGTTTATCATCAGCACCTATCTTCCGTCTCATGAATACTGTCCTGTGTACCACAGTAAAAGCAAAGACCCTCCCTGAGGGTTTTCCTAACTGCAAATGTTCCCACCACATTAACTCCCTAACCTCCTCTCAGCTGTTCAGGCAGGCATAATCCCTCTTCCACATCTGAGTGTAGGCAGGCAAAAGGAGAGGGAAGACAAGTATTTTCACAGGAGAAAGGCTGAGTTTATTACCTATATGTAAAGTTAGCAAACTCCAAAAAAAATTTCAGTACAGGGCCTTTGCAGTGAACCGTATCCCCCTTTGAGAAAAATCCTCAAAGCCACCAAATTCTTCAAGCTGAGCTCAAATTCCTGATCCTCCTGCCTCATTTTCCCAGAATGCTCCACCACGAAGCCCAGAGTATTTACCACCAGGCCACCCAATTTAAACAGAATCACTCTCACACTCGCAAAGCAACGTGCTCTGGGACTAGTTTCTCTCAAGAAAACTCCGTGAAGAAGAAAAGCGACTAGCCTGAGCCCTGCACAATCCTGTCCTAGGACTCCCCGCAGCAGAACGTTCACCCCGTCCAACAATGAGAAAAGCGAACCATCCAAGAAAACCACCGCCAATTCGCATTTGGCGGGTTTTATTCTGCCTGGCAGGATGAACTTCCATTTCCTAGCACCTGACGGTAGGCCAGTCAGCCGCAGGGCGCTACCCATCCCGCCGCCCGCCTGTCGCCCCATCCAGCCAGAGCGGCAGGAGCCGCCCGCGCCAGACGCAGCGGGGCCTGGCTCCAGCCCGTGGTCTGCAGCCCGCCGTCTGCATTCAGAGGCCCTCGCAAGACGGGGCGCGAATACGTGCGGCTGTGGAGCTCTGGGGTCCGTGGAGCCCTAGGGCACACCCACGCGAAGAAGCCCTGATCCCAAGGACCCTTCGCCCTGATCCCAAGGACCCGAGACGGCTGCACTTGCCTGCCGCCCGCTGGCCCGGGCCTCCCAACGTGCCCCCATCTTGCCCGCTGCCTAGGCGCACCTGACCACTGCCGGGGCTGAGGAAAATGCCGGCACGACGACGCCAAGGCCACATGCATGCGTCTCGCCGGGGCACACCAGCCAGCCTAGGGGGCACCACACGCGCGCCACCTCACAGGCCCTCCTCCGCCTGCGCCCGAACGCACCTCAAAACCGCGGGACCACGGGATTCGACGCCCAGGCGCGTGCAACCCTGGGACTCGGGCTCTCGCGCCACTCGGACGTGTGAAGACACGTGACCTCCCGGCCTGAACGGCGTGCTGCACGAGGCCCAATCCCTCCGCCTTAAAGGGACCGCGCCCGCGCCTTCGCAGCGGTCTCCATGGCAGGCCCAGCTGGAAGAGTTTTGCCGGCCAGGAGCCCCGCCCCACCCGGTGTGGACGAGACTCACGGCTGGGGTGAGGTGGGGTCTCAAGTGCTACGGTTGCACTGATAGGCTGGGGGTAGGGTGGGGGTAGGGTCCCGGGCCCTCTTCCACTTAGTTCGCACCTGTTTGCCCGGGCGCGCTAGACCGCCCGAGTAGCCTACTGTTCCGGGACTGCGGCGCCTTTAAGCTTTTAAGCTGAAGGACCTGAGTCACGCGGAGACTTCCCCGCCCCCCTGCCACTGCAAGCCTTCCACGAGGCCCCACGCCTGCGGGCACGTGACCGCGCCCCGCCTGGACGCGCGCGGAGAGAGGCGGGGAGGACGCGCTGGGGCGGCTGAGGCGGCGCGCGGACCGTTAGCTGTGGTGACGGAACCCGCAAGGCCCGGCCCGGCCGGAGGGTGGGCGGCTCTTACCGGTGGAAACGCCATGGGGCCGGGCCCTGTCAGGCTGACTGACGGGCCGGCCGACCGGCCGGCGGGCGGGCGGGACGCGCACGCACGTGGCTCTATTTCTGCAGCGGGCCGCGCGCAGCGCAGTGCCCAGCGGCTTATAAAGCACGGAGCCGCCCCCCCCGCCGAATGCGGGGCACCTGTGCCGCTGGCCCCTCCCCCACACCCCCGCCGGTCCGGCCCCGCCCCGCCCCGCCGCCCACCGGGCGGGGACGCCAGGCGAAGGTCCCGACCTGAGCGCGCTTTCTCGCGGGCCTGTTCGAGTCGCGGCCCCCCCGTGGGCCTCAGTTTTACCCCTAGGGAACAGGGTGCTTTGTCCGAGGGCCAGGACGCGTGCGGCTTTCTGCGGTGGCCTCGGGTGACAGCCAGCCTCGCGCTCAGCCCGATCGGTCCCGGCGGGGGGGGGGGGGCGGGCCGGCGGCAGGGTTTCCGGAAAGCTTCCGACACCTGGGGCCCCCTCAGCACCGCAGCTCCCTGGGGAGCCGCCGCTTTGGTAGGGAAGCTTTGCAAAAGCAGGGAGCGGGGGAAACCCGGGCCGGAGGAGGACAGGCCGGCCTCGGTTGCAGCGGACCGGAAGCCCCGGCGGCGCAGAGGCGGAGACGGCATTCCAGGCGGGGAGCCTGGCGCCGGGTGCGGGCGGAGAGGAGCGGGCACCGAGTGGGTGAGCGGCTGGATCTGCCCTGGACCGAGAAGGCGACTGTTTGCAAAGAGTCTTTATTCTGCAGCGAGCTGGAAACTGAAGAATTGTGAACTGGACAGCAGTTAGTTGTTGGGGCTCTTAAGCAGGTGTGACTGGAATCAGGCGTGGTGTGATCACAGCGCCCTTGAGAGGCTGAAACAGGAGCATCCAAAGTTAAAACACTGTGAAACTTAGTGACTTAGGCCCTGTCTCGAAATTAAAAGCAGAAGAAAGGGCTGAGTGGGAGGGTCTTGGATTCAAGCCTGTTTTGTTGGAGGAGGGCAGAAAATGGTGATCTGAATGCTTTGAGCATTAAGTGTTCCATGTGGTACACTGTTAATGTTATTAAGCACTTCCTGTGGTCAAAGAGCCTCTTGGCAGTTGGGGAACATGGGCACTGCCCCATGACTGGCAGGCAGGGGAGGCTGCCCTGACTCTCACGGGCAAGGAGGGGCACATGCTTTCTTCCCAGGCTAATTTGGGAAGAGAGTGGCATGTCTCGTGTTTAGTGAGGAAGAAGACAGGGAACATAGGGACGATGCTAAATAAGTCCAGATGGGGCCAAGTGCCAGGAATGACCCAATCTCCACCCACCCCAGGTCTTGCAGCGGGAGCTTCCCTGGGGTTGCTGAGGTCAAGGATACAGACGGTGAGGACTGCAGGACCAGGTCAGCAGCTGCTAGGGAGCCCCCCTTCTGGCACATCTCTGCTCTCATCCTAGGTGGCGACAGCACAGGAGCACGGTATATCTTGCTTGGGCCCTCGGGGTGCCACACCCAGATGCCTTTCCGTACGCTAAATTCTTCCCTGTAGGAAGTAGGTCCCAACCAGGCTGCATCTTCCCAGAAAAGCTGCACATACAGATATTTTTATATGTGCAGTTATTAATGTGAACTTTACAACCAGGCGACCCATGTGGCTGTCAGTTTGTGATCTCTTAGTTGATTCTCCATGACCCAAATGCTGAGTTTAACCCGAGCTAGTGCAGTAGTACACACCAGTAATCCCAGCATTTGAGAGGTGGAGGCAGGAAGATTGCAAACTTGAGACTTGGATCGGGGAGCTGGCATGTAACTCATGAACTCCCAGTTTGATGCCTCAGTACTGGGAGCAGGTGGGGGTCTGAGACTGGGAATGAGTGTCCAGGAGCCCTTTCCTGTTTCAAAGCTTTCATCAGTAGGAAAGGGACTGCATCTTTTAAGTGACCTGGATCAAGAGTCGTGGCTGCTTGAAATCTCACTGAACTTTTTGTTGCAGGTAACAATTGGTCGTCTTCACAAGTACTGTGTGCTTAGCACAGTTCCAAATGCTTCAGTTGTGTAACCCAATACTGCAGACCAGAAAACTGAAACTCAAAAATAATAAATTTCCCAAGGACCCGCAGCCAGCAGCAACAAAGTAGAGACTCAAACCCAGGAGTCTTCTGGGTTCATAACCTGAGAACAGACCTACCAGCACTTCCTCATGTGGGCCAGAGTTCTCCAGGTCCAGATGCAGGGGTGGCTTCAGGTGTGATGAGTCCTTGCTCCCTGCCCACACCTGATTAGGTTTTTGGGTCACACAGGAAGGACAGTGGCTAGACTGAAAGGTGTCTGCCATCCCTGGGGAAGGGGTGTAGGTATTAAATGACTTGGTCCAGCCCCCACAGCTGCACTGGCAGAAGCAGTGGGAACAAATGGGCGGCATTATCCATTCTCTCAGTCAGCATCCTTTGAGCTCAGCCATGCCTGGCACCATCTCTGCAGTCAAGCCCCACTCTGACAATGCAGGGTTTAAGTATTAACTTTAGTTGCCTGGATTGTTTTAAATACATGCCATATCAGAACAGAAGGGACCCTGTAGTCTTTTTTTGAGATTCTGGGAATTGAACCCAGGGCCTCACACATGCCAGACAAGCACTGAACCATTAAGCTATATCCCCATTGCACAATCCAGAGTTCTTTACATGCTTAAGTATTCAGTGCTTCTACAGTAGGCAGAGAGCTGAAAGAAGAAAATGGTTAGGAGAAAGTGATTTCCCCATTGCATAAGAGGATTCACTGAGAAACTCAAGACCACAAGGGAAATTGACAGTCTGTTCAAGTCTCACCAAGCCTGTGCTGAAGAAACCATGTTTGTTTTTCCATAGCCTTTTAGGTAGAATAAAAATCAGTGGGTCAAACTCCATTTTCATCATACAAAAATTAAATCTACAGTACATTAAAGATGTGAAAAGCTTTGCTTGAAAATTTTTGAAGAATATAAAGCATTTTTATTACCTAAGCTTGTAGATGAATTTTAGACACTAAAAACAACAATAGGGCCTGGGGTTTAGGTCAGCAGCACAAGCACCTGCCTGGCAAGTGTGAGGTCAAGAGTTCAATCCGCAGTACCCAAAAAAAAAAAAAAAAAAAAAAAAAAACGGATATAAAAGAAGAAAATTTGATCGCCCTGGATTTGTTTTTTTGTACTGAGGATAGAACTGACGACCTCACACTTGGCAAACAGGTGTGCTGCTGAGCTGTGTCTTGGGCCACTCACTAGAATTTTAAAATTTAGTTTATTTAGTTTATTGTTAAGCCATTAGATGTTTTCAATACATGTAACCTGCAAAGATTTAGTTTGGAAAAGCTGTGAGTGATGGGATTTCTATCAAATTTAAAATATAGAACCAATCAAAACACAATATTGAGGCTAGGGGTTTAGCTCAGCAGCACAAGCGTAAGGTCATGCATGAATTCAATCTCCAGTACCAAAACAAAACAAAAAACCAGAACACTGAGGGGCCAGGGATATAGCTTAATGGCACAGTGCCTATCTGGCAAGCATGAGGTCATGAGTTTGATCCCTGGTACCAAAAGAAAAACCTGGTACCAAAAAAACCCCTAGAATATTGCTTTTATTCTATTTTGGTTTGATTTTTCTGTATCTAGTGGAATGAACAACTGTTGGTGAAGATAACAAAATATACTATGGTAGCCATGGTGGTTTTCCTAATATCCTGCTTCAAAGTTCTGTACCAGTTTCACTGCTTTATTTTGATTGACTTTGTTCTGTTTTTGTTTTGCTGGATTTTATTATCTTTAAAAAAATTTAAAATATAGAAGCATACCTATAATTCCAGCTACTCAGCAAGCTGAAGCAGGAGGATTTTTGAGTCTGAGGCCGGCCTGGGCTACATAATGAGTCCCTCCCTCTCAAAAAGTACAGCCATGGGGTCACAGCTCAATGACTTCTTACCTACTTATGCATAGATAGATACACTCAGCCATCGTTCACAGACCCAGATGCTCTTCACCCCAGAGACTCCATCATGTCCTCTCCCAACCTTTGTCGTGAGGAAATAGTCATTGCTACTGAGTTTGTCATAAATTTTTTGCCTGTTAGGAACTTCATGTTAGTGCTAGCTTCTTCACTCAACATATCCCTGTGTGTAGCTTGATCCTTTTGTTCCCATGTTGTATTTCGGTGTTGATATACCACATAACTCATTTCTCCACTCACGTTGATTGGAATTTAGATTATTCCCAGATTGGGGATTATGAATGAAACTGCTAAAAATATCCTTGATGTGAGCAATTTGATATTATCTAGTTAAATTGAAAAAGTGTATATGATGCAGTAATTCCACTCCAAGGAAAGTAGGTAGAAACTTTGACATGTTAAAAGCACAAGAAAAATGGTCATAGCTGTTTTGTTCATAGTTACAAAAACAAAAATCTTAGATGTCCACCAATAGGAAAATAAATGATGAACTCATGTAATGTATGTATGTGATGTATGTAAAATCAAGCCATAAGTAAATGGAATAAAGAACAATATTGAATTTTAAAAAGCAAGATGCAGGAGAATACATATCCTAGATGTCACTGATAGAAAATTTTAAAACATGCAGTTCACTCTTTTCACATGCTATATATTACTTAGGAACGTATCTGTATGTACTCCAAACTACCAGACAATGTGTATGGCATTGGTAAACAGAAAATCCAGAAAGATTTACTTCAGGTAGGAAGGGAAAAGCTTGTGAAATGGACAGAGTCAAGTCAATTGACAAATGCTTTAGTTTCAAGTTGTGAGATCAGCACACACATGTTTATATTTGTTTTAATTTAAGGTACTGGGGATTAAATGCAGGGCCTCACATTTAGCTATATTCTCAACCCTTTTAAAATTATTTTTATTTTAAACTGCTAAATTACCCAGGCTAGGCTCTAATTGGGGATCTTACTGCCTCAGCTGGGATTACAGGTGTGCACCATCCTGCCTAGCTTCTATTTTACTCTTTAAACTTGAAATATACATTTATTTTTGGCAGTGTTAGGGACTGAACCCTAGCTCAAGCATGCTTGGCATGCACTATACCACTGAGCTACATTCCCAGTCCTTTTTATATTTTATTTTTTACCTTGAAATAATCTTGCTAAATTGTTCAGGCTGGTCTTAAACTTGCTGTTCTCCTGCTGCAGCCTTCCTAGTAGCTTGGATCCCAAGCATGCACAACCAGGCGCAGCTTTTTGTTTTGTTTTGAGACAGGGCCCATGTTGCCCAAGCTGATCTGGAATTCCCAGGCTCACACACAACCTCTTGTTTGAACTGGGACCACTGCCATAGGCCACCATACTCTGGCTTAGAACTTTATAAAGAGACAATTTAAGGGTAGTAAAATGCTGGTGAATGATATTTGGCTAGGGAAGGTAAAAGTGGTTTGTATAGTAAGCCCCTGATTTTTGAACTTTAACAGGTGTACTCTGTAAAACTCACTTTGTCAAATTAACTTACAAATGTTCTCCCAGAATGAACCTCATTTATAGGTCGAGGATTTACAGTATATGCCCATTTCCCTAGGAAAAATACTTGCTGACTTCAGACTACAAATCTGTTATCACCAGGCTGACACAACCCCTGAATATTACTAACAGGCAGCCTCCTGAGCCAAAAAGGAGCCGCTCAGACGATGACTGCAGCTGCACGCTGGAGGCTCGGGCTCTGGGGACTTTCTAGTACCTAGGAGCCAGATTAAAGGCTGGATCATATTAATTCCTTATTGCTTTTAAGTTACCCCTAACACTAAGCAACTTATAACAACAAATGTTTGTTATCTCACAATTTCTGAGTGCTAGGAATGTAAGAATGGTTTATTAGCTGGTAGGTCCAATTCAGGGTTTTTCATGAGGTTGTACTCAAGTTGGCAGAACTACAGATATTTGAAGATTTCTTTGGGGCAGGAGGATAACCTGCATTCAAGCTTACTCAGTGGAGCACTAGGGAAAGCTTGCATTCCTTGTCACATGGCCCTCACCACTGGTCTAAGACATGGCAGCTGGTTTTCTCCAGAGCAGATGATTAGAGAGGGTGAGAAAGACTGAGATGGAAATGCAATGCCTTTTACTACCTGGTCTCAGAATACTTGTCATTCACACACCCCAATACTGATGAAATGTGAGAGGAATGACACGGTGCCATATCAGGAAGCTGGGCTCGCTGGCCCATCTGGGAGGTTACACACATCCACCAGAGGTGAGTGTGGAATAAACGCCCATGAGAACTCTCTAGTGGTCCTTGTTTACACTTCTAAGAGGATCACCTTCCATCTCAGAACCTGGAGTGACAAAAGCAGTAATCCCAGGGAGACTGGGGTGCCAGGGCTCCTTAGGAAGCCATAGCTGCAGCTGCTGTCTGGGGCCATGGAGCCCAGCAAGTCCCCAGAGCCACAAGAAGGCTGGCCCCCAGCCCTAGCTTTGTTTTTTCTCTATAAAGGAAGCCACACCCACCTCACCTCACCTTTCCCTTGGACAGACTGGCTCAGGGATGCTGGGAGGCATGGCCGAGGATCAGAAGCTGGGCCACCACATCTCAAGCTATCCCTGGAGTGTGTTCCTTCAACTCAGTCAGAATGTTCTGTGAGAAAAGCATTCCAAGGTCAGAACCAAGCGTGGGCAACACTGTACATGTCCCCCCACCGTGGTTGGAGGGATGATCATGATGCGCAGTGCAGTAGTAAGCACGCTGAGAAGGGCTGTGGGGAATCCATGACTTCTAACAAAACACTTCGTACATCTGTTGCTCTTTCAGCCTCTTTCCTCACCAGAAAAGTCACCAGGGATCAGGTTTGTTGTAGGCATGGACACTAGTCTCCGCTACTCAAGTGGGCTGTCTATTAAAAAAGTAGACTCTCAGCCCACCAGGGATTCACTGATCAGAATTTGCATGTTAATAGGAATCCTGCCCGCCCCCCATGCAGGGTTCTTCCCTTCTAAGGTGGCCAGGTCATCCTCCCAGTTGGGTGCCCCGTCCCAGGTTCTGCATCCAGGTGGAGCTGACATGTTTTGAACCACACACTGCACCCTGAACTGCTGTGTCTGAGAAATTCTTCATGGGATGCATCCCTTCTTCCTGAGGCCTACAAGAGGAACCCAAGGGCACAGCTGGCCACTCAAGAAGACTTGCTTCTGGAAGAGCTTATAAAAAGGACTGAGGCATTCTGGCTTGGTGTCCTGGCCCTGCCCTGTGTCTCAGAGATACTTTCAGACTCCTTATCAGAGGTGTACTGTGGGGAGCCATACTCCCCTCCCCCTCTACAAAGTCATATGGGCCAAACAGCCACCCTTAGCAGCTCAGTCCCTGACTCAATCAGAAGGACAGATGAGCCAATATCTAGGGAGGATGTTTTATTGAGATTTTGCAACATAAATAGCTACAGAAAGTTTAGAGTCAAAGGGAGCAACTGCCATCTCCTTCTGCACAGATTACTTGGGAGTGGGGAGGTGGTAAACACTAATGAGGGGACCTCCTACTCAGATGCTAACTGACATGGGGAGGCTGACGAGAGTGGGGGGTGACAGTCCAGATGTCCTGGGGGAGGTACAGGTGAGGACTGAAGAAGTCACAGCATCACGACATTTGGGAGTCACTGAGTCAAAGCCTGGATCACATCCTTCACCAGCATGGTGCCAATCACCATCTTTTCACTGTTGACTGTCACCTGGGCAGTGCCAGTTGGCCGGGCGTCCAGAGTCAGCAAGACAAGGCTCCCGCTGGTCAGTGTCCTCCCTGCAAACCTGAGAGGAGGAATTTGGAAATGGCTCAGATCTGGGGCCAGGCCCATCCTCCCAGCCAGACCCTGCAAGTGCAAGTACCTGTACTCATCAGATGTCCCACAAGGGACACGGCCCAGGTTAGCAGTGGCAGTCACTTTCTGCACCACAGTGTGATCACTCCGACAGGTGTCCGGCAGCATGAGTTTCTCAGTGATCTCATTCATGCCTGTCAGTTTTCCTGGGGACAAAGTTCATAGTGAGAGCAAAGGTTGAGGTGGGAGAAGACCTGTGTCTGCTTGCCAAACTCTCCTCAGGTTCTTCCAGCCGGGGCTAGGCTGGGATCCAGGCACCCGGGGTCCCCTCCTCAGCCTTGGGGAAGGGCACTTCCCTCACAGACCTGCCTCAGGCTTTGTTCATGTGTTGATCAGGGACTGATTTGGTACTTTCCACTGACATGTATCAGGCCACCATCCCCATGGGAGTGGCCAGTGGACCTGGGGGCCAGACAGTTCTTGGAGCTCCCCATGCCTTTTGGTCTTTTCTGGATGGCCTCCAACCCAGGCCAGCCCTGTCCCAGCCACTACAGGTTAAACCCCCTGAAAAGATCCCAATGGCTGCTGGGCTCATGGCTGAACTCCCAACTATACCTCCACAGACTCCCAACTGTACCTCCCAAGGCCCACATGTTGACCTCTCTTCCATGCAGAGCTCCAGGCAGCCTGATCGATGCCACCTCTGCCCTCCTGCCCCCACCAGCTTTCTCCTCAGCCTCTCCCTCCCTTAGAGAACTGACATCTCTCCCCACATCCTTCAACCCCACACTGGTCTTGGCTGGCAGCATCTGTACCTTCTGTCTGCCCATGTTGAAATCTTTCCCTTTCTGAAAAGGGAGATCCTGCATCACACAAAGCTGGGTCTGCTTCCTCATTTGTGGCCAAAATCCACCAATGGGCTCTCCGTCTCCTCATACCCTGGTTTCCTTCAACCCTGACAGCTAACCATTGCTCCTCTTGCACTTGTCCATTCTCACTTGGCAGTGGCCTCCCACATGCCGGGTCCAACGGACTTGGGCCATCATAGAGACCACCCGAAAGCAGCCTTCGGCCTCACCAGTGCTCCTGTTCTCCTTACCTCTCTCTGCTCTTATATCACTTGCCTTTCTTCTGCAGAATGCAGGTTCTCCTGGAGGCTCTGTCTTTGGCTTCTTACCCTGCTCCCCAACTCTTTATCATCCTCCTGGCTTCTACTCCCACCTCAGGCTCATGACTCCTGCCTTCCTGGGCAGACAGGCACTTCTTCCTGAGTGTCCTACATGGACTTCAAAATTCCCGGAAGTAGCCATGGCCTTCCCTCCTCCCTTGTCCAGCCCCGCTCTTTCTTCCAGATCAGAGGTTTGGCAAATTATAATCTCCAGGGCAAAGCCAGCCCACCATCCTTCTGACCCCCACCCCTCATGGCTTTGATATGAAGTATTGGGGAAAAATCAAAAGAATGTATGTTGTAACACACGGAAATTAAATAAAATTGAAAATCACAAGATTTAGGACTATAATCCAATATCTCGCTGAATGTCTCAGTCACATTCACTCATTTACGTGTCATCTGTGGCTGTTTATGCTGCTGAGCTAAATCCCCAGCCCCCTGTGGCTGTTTTTATGTTATAACAGCAGAGCTAAGGAGCTGCAATAGAGACCATGTGTCCTTTGGAGCCTAAAACATTCATTTTAGTACAGGAAAAAATTGTACCAAACCCTGGTCTAGATGAAGGGTACCATATCTCTCCTACCACCCAAACCAGGCATGTCAAGGCAGTTATCTATCACCCTGTCTTTCACTTACAGCAACTGTCCAGGACTCCCATCTCCCCACCTGCTCTGATGTCACCTATCTCCTAGCAGATCTGCTGCAAGAGCCAGGTGAGTAATCACAGAATTTAGCCTGAGGTCTCACATCCAATAAGGGGCAATCTCAGAAACAAAACCAGAGTTCATGAAGACCATATTTCCTTTTCTCCTGTAGCTCCTTCTCCACGTTCCCAGTCCCAACTCTGAGCACTGCCAGGTTCCCCTTTCTGAAATAGAGGATGGAACCTGCTCCTTCCTTCAGTGGATTCTTCCACTTCTGGAAAATGGGGTTTCTAAGCACTCATCCCTCTAATGATGGTGCCTGACACAATGATCTCTGTGACCTCTCCCAGCTGTGAAATGTCTAATTCCAAAACGCTGATTTGGAATTCCAAACTGAAGTCCTTTATCATAGCATTCAGGCTGCTAAAACTGTGACCAACATAATGTTTTCAGTTTTGCTTGAATACTCCCCTGTGCTTGGGACTCCTGTGCCCCAAACACCAAGCTGCTCCTAACTCTGCACTTCTGCATGTGATGTTTCCCCAGCTGGAACACGGACCTAAACTTTTGTTTTTGAGATAGGGTCTTGCTAAGGTGCCCAGGCTGTACTCAAACTTGTGATCCTCCTGTATCAACCTCCCAGAGTTTTGGGGTTATAGGCACATACCACCATACCCAGGAAGCCTATACTTTTTTTTGCCAGGTAGAGTCTAAACTCCCTCCAAAGCCTAACCAGAATGTCCCAGGTTTTGTGCAGGTTTCCTGGAGGCACAGATTACAAGGCCTCCCTCTATCTGAAGGAGCCAGGTTCCAACCTCACCCTTCATGGCAAACTTAGGGAGCACTCACCCTGCTCCTTCTTGAACTCATTCTCACTCATGAAGACAGGGGCCATCAGTTCCCCAACAGGGGGCTGAATAGAAACGTAGAACTGCCGAGTCTGGGTGCTGGTAAGGGTGGAAGGAGATGGAGGGAGGGAATGAGACCAGGGTCTCCCCTCACCTGGCGCTCTCAGCCAAAGGCAGGGCAAGGAGCCAGCTGGCCATGAATGCAGACATGAGCCTTTACATGGCTGCTAGGTTACCAGCCCTGTCACCTTCCCACCCAACCTCCATCCCGTTCACGCTGCCACCCCATCACGAGCTGCACACATACCACAGCTGGAAGTTGGCTGCCTGGGTTGAGTCACAGAAATTGATGCCCATTACAGCAGTTGCAGATTCTCCAGGTGCCAGTAACTCTGAAGTGGTGGGGGAGGGAGGACAGGGCATCATCACCTGAGAGGCCTGGTACCAGGCTAGCCTCATTCTTCCTGATGGAGCTGACCACCTTCCATGGAACCCTGCTTTCTGGGCCTCTGGAGACAGCTCCTCACTCTTTGCTACATTTAAACACCTTCCCTCACCCTGCTCAGGCCTGAAACAGCTAAGGCCCTAACCTTCTGCTACAGGTACCTTCTGCCCTGATGTGAACTTGCTTCCTCCCTTGTCTAGGGCATGGATCATGTTAAATGTCATGCCTGTGGCTGACTCTGCCCAGGAGCCACCACCTTCACCCCATCCAAGGCCCTTCTGTACCTATTTCAGGAAACTCTTGGATGCTGATGCCTGCAGGCAGTTTAGAGGTGCCCACATGCAGGCCTTTGATGGGGGTCTCAGAGCTGTTGGAGAAGTAGATGTGCACAGACACCATGTGGGGGTCCCTGGAGAAAGGCTGGCGGCTGAAGGCATAGTCCACAGCCAGCCCCTCGCCAGCTACCTGGTGCAGCAGCTCCTGCCTCCCCACACCCGGCACTGGGCTCAGCAGCTGGTATAGAGGAGGAGGCAACATGTGGACATGAGAGGAGGTGACAGGTGGCCCAGCCTTGCCCCCACCCAGGGCCATCCTGCCAGTGAGATTCAAAGCCATCCCTCCACCACACCTTCCCACAAATCCAAAGCCAGAACACAAGAGGTGGCACAGAGATGAGACCCTGCCCCACCCCTGTCCGTTTCCTGTCTCACTCACAGAGGGCACCAGAGAGGAGTCTGTGAGTGTCAGGCCCTCCAGGTCAGTAGCCAGACTGGTGGACACAACCGTGGGAGGAGACACAGGCTGGACAGTGGGAGGGGTGACTGCAGCAGGAGATAAGGAAGACTGATTCAGGAGGGGCATATGGAAGCTGACTGCATGCCAGGAGCCCAGAGCTCAAGGAGCAAACATTCAGCACCACGGACAGCGAGGCCGCACACCAGGAGGCCACTTTGAAATGCCACGCCAAGCCCCAGCCAAGGCCTAGGGAACCTGACCCAATACCCCGAGCCACATCCCCAGGCCTCCTTCCCCTGTTACCTCCCCAGGCAACTCACAGTCTTCCAGGTCCAGTAGGGAGATCTCCTTGGTTCCAGAGCCGCTCTTGCTGCTGGGAGGCTGGATGGGTAAAGCGGGTGTGAGTGTGCAGGACTGCAGCCCAGCCTGTTCCGGTCACAAGATGTCTCAGCCTGGGTCATGGGTAGGGAGGCCCCACCAGGCCTTTACCGTTTTCTTCCTACAGGAGGCAGGCTCTGCTTGCTCCTCCTCAGACTCTGATGTCACCTCGGACTCAGAGGAGCTGCTGCTGGTATCACTGCCCTCCTCTGAGGATAAGCCTTCTCCATGCTCCTCTGGCACCTTTCTCCTCTTCTTTCTCTTTTTCTCACCCTCTTCCTCCTCTTCCTCCTCCTCCTCCTCCTCACTCTGCTCACTGGAGGAGAGCAGGATGTGGGGCTCAAGCCCTGCCAGCACACGATGCCCCCTGCCTTGCCTCACAGAACAGGGGAAGCTTGAACAATACCGTCAGGTAGGCCACCTGGAGCTGTGGCCTCCAGCAACTCATGAGGTGCTCAGGGCCCCCAGAAGACTGTAAGCCCAGGTGTTTGCCTATCTTTCTCAGGGGATGCCCCCGAACCCCATCACCATCTGGCTGGCTCCGCCTTACCTCTCACTGCCTCTCCCCTTCTCATCTTCACCCTGGTCCTCGTTGTCTGACTCACTGCTGGACTCCCCAGAGCTGCTCTCACTGCTGCTCTTGCTGTCCGACTCACTCTCAGATTCAGGCTCTGTGGAGAGACGGCATCAGGTCTTCCAGTACCAAGCCGGTCCCTGCACTCCCTTCTTCAAACTGCCCTGAAACTTGAGTCCCTGTCATTTGCTTCTACCCCTCCCTGGATGCCAACTAGACATGACAAGGACACAGATGGGCCCACAGGAAAAGAGGAGGTACTGTACCTGTGTACAACCAGTCTTCACAATGGTGCCCCTGCCCATGACCATACAGATACATGCACAGGAGGCCCTGTCCATCTCACCACTGTCCGCAGACTCCGTGGGGCCTGACTCTCCTTCTGAGTCAGAGTAGAAGGGCTTTTCCTTCTCCTTCCTCTTCTCCCGATTGGAGCACTTGGTCCACTCGGGCACCTGGGGAAGAGGCGAGAGGGGTCATCTCCTGGCTGGAGGGGGGAAGAACAGGATGGGCCCTTCTCACCCTCCACCATGCCTCACAGGGAATGCAGAAGGAGAGGCGGACAGAGGCCTAGTCCACAGAGAGGAGGGCACACTGCCCCCAGGGAGTCAGTGTGGGAAGGCAGGTGCAGCACACAGGGGAGGGACAGGAGAGCACACAGCACACACAGGGACCTCAGCATATTCGCCCAACAGGCCCACGTGGGTCTCGATAAAGGAGAGGTCTTCTTCCTGTGTGCAGGAGGCTATCAGGAAGGCTGGTGGCACTGGCAGGGTTCCCGATTTCCTGTCTCCCACTGTTCATGCACTCAAATCCACCCTGCGCCCTTGCTGACCTCCACATTGCGCACAGATGGGTCAGGGGCTTCCTCTGGCCAGTCTGGGAGCTCTTGGTAGCCTGTGGCCTTGGCATTGAGCAGGTGGGACAGTGAACCCAGCTGAAAATGGTCCCGGTCTGAGGACAGGGTTAGAAGTTAGGCCAGCAGCAGCAGTAAGGAATGTCTTAGAGCTGTCCCTGGTTGGTGACTCTGGTTGGGACTCCCTAGCTGGGCAGTTGGGAGGAAACTGATACATTCCTTACTGTTTCTTGCACCCTGATTGCACTGTGAGCCCCCATGCTGCAAGGTCAGAAAAGGAACCTGGGAGTGGAGACAGGTGGACTGCAGAGGTGGGTGGGTATCACTGGGCCACGGAGGCCACTAGCTTGTCTGCTCTGGTCAGTGGAGAGGCAGTGTGGGAAGCAGCTTCACTGCCATAACATAGCCAGGTATGGGAGGGAGGCTGGCATCAGGGGACAGGTTACAGCTGTGAATGAGAGGCTGGCCAGCCCAGGCCATGGAGAGGAGGCCTGGCGTGGTTTTGGACCTGGTGCGGGGAGTTAAGAGTTAGGAGTTGGGGTGGTGGTATAGGAGGGCATTTATCCTGACTGAAGGTGAAGATAATGTTGGGCAGAAAGGGACACCTGCCCTTCTCAGGAGGTTTCAAAGTTGCTCCCTACTCCACCCCAATCTCTTTATTCTGAGGTGCAGGGAAGGGACTGAAAAAAAGTGAGGGAATTTAGCTTTGCTGTGCCAAGTCCTGACTTTGATTCCTGGAGTCCACAGGGGCAGCTGGAGGACTCCCCTTGTTCCCAACCAAGTCCAGGAGTAGAGGTAAGGCTCAAGACTAGGGACTGGGGATTGCAGCTGACCTCAAGGGTCCCAGAAAGCAGTACTGGCAACCTCATTCTCAAGACACATATATCCATCTCCCATGCTCTGTTTTACTTCCTGCTTTCCTGGGCCCTAGGCAGTCAACACAGTGACAGATTCCCAAGCCTAGATAGAGCCTGCTTACTGGGCAGATGGAGAGGAGAGGAAGGGAAGAAAGGACTCAGGACACCAGGCCTGATGGGGTGGCTGACACTCAGGTAAGATGCCAGCAGTGGCTGTGCAGGGGATACAGTGGGCCATAGGTGCCATGGTAAGGGCAAAGGGACCGGCCCTGGCATCTTCATTAGGGCCTCTACCCACAGAAGGCTGGTGCCCAGCTGAGACCAGGCCTCAGGGGCAAGGGCTGGGGCCCTGTTAAGTTCCCATCTACTCCCAGGGGTCAACCCTAATTTCAGCTCCCACCTTTGAAGGAAGACTCTAAAACTGGGGCTGGCTTGGGGGCCAGGAAGAGCTTCTTGGCATGGCGGCTGAGGGCCCCACCCTGCTCAGAGGGGACAATGAGCTGCCGAGTGAAGCGTGCTCGGTCTCGGATGTCGTAGTTCTGGTCGTACTTGGCCAGGCTCAGCACATACTGGGTCAGCAGCTTGGTCTGGGAAGACAGAGGCAGTGACTCAGCAGCTGGCAGAGCAGGCAGGACACAGCAGCCTGGGGCTCAGCTGCTGCTCCAGGCAGAGCTTCTCACCAGATTCTCAACCAATTTCCGCACTTGCCGGCCGGCGGTCTACACTCTGCTTCCTGCCCTCAACTTCACGACTGCTTTGGGCCAACAGAAAGAATGCTCTGTGGATGTTCTTCTTTCTGGGCTCCATACTGCCCAGGCCTGGTCCATCTATCCCCACCCTGGGGTGGCTGAGGAGATGCTGGAGCATTCTTCTGGAACCCATGGTTTTCAGGCGCCCCACCCCCACCCCATAAGGAAACTAGACAACAAAGAGATAAACGGGTACTAGTTTGTCAGGAGATGCCTCCTTTCAACTCACACAATAGACTCTGAGAAGCCCAGGGTTCTCAGAGGCCCTGATCTTCCCCCGAAGTTGCTAACAAAATCAGAGCAAACTGCACATGGGGTTCACAGTCTGCAGTGAAGGTGGCCACCTGGAAGAACCCATGTCTTGGTTTCTGCCCTGATCTGGGCCTCATTTATCCTGACTTCACCATGTGACCACAGTAGCAGTGCCCTGCCACGGCTGCTGAGGGGCCTTCTGCTGTTAGGCACTGTGCTGGGCGCCCCAGGCTGCCACTAACAACTACATCCCTCTCAGAGGTACATGCCATTGTCCTGTTCTACAGAGGGGAAGCAGAATCATACAGTGACTCCTTCCTGACTGAGGAGCTCATCAATGCTGTGCCCACACCTGGACCATGGCATTCCCACCTGTCTCCTCCCCCACAGCCTGCATGCCAACAGCAGGGGCTGCCATGACATTAAGTCTCTATGTCTGTATCTCATGGGACCAAGATCAAAACTACCAAGTCACTAACAGCCAGAGTGCAGAGGGCCACAGGGACCAGCAAAACCAAGCCCAGGACTGCCCTGGTCTTCCCAAGGTTTACAATGACTTGATGTTACACCCAGGATTATATGTGGCTGGCTGAGTTACTCAGCAGCGCCTGGAGGCAGACATCCACAAGGGACACAGCCCTCTGGATGCTGGTCCAGAACCAGAGTGGCATCTATGGCTGAGCCACCCCACATCACTTCAGGGAGTCTCTCCCTACTCCTATCTGCAACACAACCCACAGGGACCTCGGTGGCCTCACATTCAGTTCAGCCCCTTCTAGCATAGCAATACTATTTAGTCCCAGCTGTATACTTCCTATCCATAGTTCTCTGATACGGTGGGTCAAACAATATGAAAATACAACAGGGTGTGATGGCATATGTCTGTAACCTCATCACTCTAGAAGGCTGAGGCAGAAGGATTACAAGTTTGAGTCTGTTCTGGATAATTTAGTCACTTAGTAAGACCCTGCCTCAAAATTTAAAATAAAATTTAAAAATCTACAGATATAGCTCAGTGTGAAGACCCTGGGTTCAATCCCCAGAACTTCAGAGTAAATAAATAAAAATATGAAAATAGTTGCCATCACAATGGACTTCATTACAAACCTGACATTCCCTTAACCAGACAGGTTAATGGATGCTCTTATCAACATGACCTGTTATCAAGCTACAGGTGACCTACCCTTTTGGCTTAGGATCATGTCCTTTTCCACAGACTTCCCAGATCACGTGCATGCCAGCCCCCAGCCCCAGCATCTCCCCACCCAGGCCGCATCATCAACCTGCTCCTTCCTGCATCTGAACAAAGACAGCACAACAACTGTCCAATGGCTGGACACTGCCTTAGGCTGCTCGCTCTTTACCTTCTCTTTCTCCAGTTGCTTCTTTACAATAGACCCATGAATCCAGTGTCTTTTTGCCCCCACGTCTAGCTGCTACCTTTCTGGCTTTTGTCCCAGCATGTCGCAGCCTTGCCTAGCCAGCTTGAGTCCCTGGGGCCCACACTGGCCACCATAAGTCACAGTAGCCACCAAGAAGCAACGTGCTACCACTCAGAGACTCCCATGGAACTGCAAAGGGGCCACCTCAGGCTGGGCAGGCACAGCCCTTTTGCTGATCCCAGCCCTCACTTGGGTATTTTCCTTCAAGGGTTTGGGTACATTTTCTGCCAAGGGTCAGGGAGAAATTAATCTTAGGTTTTGTGGGCTATACAGACTGTTTTAACCTGTCAGCTCTGCCACTGCAGCACAAAACCAGCCATAGGAAAACTTAAGAGAATTTTATAAAAATAAGCAGCAAGCCAGGTTTGGCCCAGATGCAGCAGTCTGTTGAGCTGATGGGGTAATGTGGATAGGGCTATTTAGGATCTCCAATGCCTCTGAATGCTTTTCACATCATGCTTTAGTCTTAGATTACCCCAGTGCCATCTTAGGAGATGCCAAACACCCAAGAGGCTTTCAACACTGATGAAATTCTCATCCTTGGCTACATTATCCCTTATAGCCTGTCACCTTCAGAGTGACAGTGGTCACCATACCACCCAAAGCCTGAGCAGAGAGTGCCCCTCTTCCCTGGCACCATCTGGCCCAGCATTGCTCTGCTTTGGTTTGAAGCACAGTCCACATCTGGGATGCACATTCTCCTGGCAACACTGATCACTTCTGGTTCCTTCCGTTGGCCCTGGGCAAGTGTGGTTCTTTATAGTCCCTTTTCTGAAGGTGGCTGGCAGAGACTTTCTTACAGGAAGTCTGCAGGCTTGTCTCCCCAGCACAGTCATAGACTCTGGGGTAGCCCTCATTAGCTGGGCAGACTAGCCGCTTGCCCTGAGTGCCCCTTTTCAGAGAGGCAAGAGTTCAGGCCAAAGGAATACTGGTTAGGGAGGTTCCTAGGAAGCAGGGAATGGAGGCACACCTGTCAATCTTTACCTGCTTAGAGTTAGTCAGGTAGAGCTTGGCAGCCAGGTTGATGACCTGCAGCTTGACGATATCTTCCTCTGCAGTGAATGACTTGGCCATTTTTCTTAGAACATCAGGTGCAATCTTGGGCACGTGCTCACAGTACTCACCAATGAGCCACAGGATGCTGGCTCGTGCCATGGGCACCTGTGGGTATGGGAGGGGAGTTAGGACTGGGGCCAATGTGGCAGTGTGGGTGAGTGGCAGTGGGGAGCACCAGGTGCACCTCCCATCTGTGCTGGCCTGTTGCCTATAATTGGGAAGAGTGGGGGAGGGGCATGGGAAGGTGAGCACTTCCGGGAGAGCATCTCCCCTCTTTGCCAGGGTTTCACTAGGACCCCAATGTGAGGCATGAATTAAAAGGCTGACTTTTCTGTATCTATTGCACCCTCCAAGCTTCACACTATGTTACTCTTTCTGCATTTTCAGGAAGGCCAGGTGTAAATGTTTAATCTCAGCAGCACCTAGTCAGCCAGCTACTCCCAAGTGGAGCTTTGGGGAGAAAACAGGGCAGTGGCCAGGCCATGAAGCATGGTGAGATACCAAAAGGGAGGAAAATCTTGGCCAAAAAGGCTAGGGTCACATATTTCAGTGTCTCTCTCTTTTCTCCCTGAAGACCCTGCAAAGATAATATGGCAGGTCGAGAGTTGATTCTGATAAGACAAGAGTACTTAACTGTAGGGTTTTTAAGTCATGGGGACAATGTTGGGGAGGAGGAGACACAGGGCTCCGTCACCTGGATGTTGTCTGTGAGCTTTGCCAGGTGTTTGATGATCTCCCCATGCTGTGCTGGCTGCATCTGCAGCAGCTTCTTAATGACCACCACAGACTCCGCGACCACCAGCTCTAGGGAATGACAGTGAATGTGACCACACCTGGGGATAGTTCTCAGAGGTACAGGGCCATTTGGACACTGAGGTGGACAGAACAACAGACACACTGTGTCTAGAAAGACAGCAGAGTCACTAAGCACCAGGGCTGGACACAAGGACAGGCAAGGGCTGGACACAAGGACAGGCAAGCACTGACCATCACGGTTGGATAGAAGCTGCACTAGGCCGTTGAGGCAGGTGTCACGCACTCGGCCTATGTTAGTTGCACAGCGTCCGATGGCCTGGATGGTGGCTGCTACAAAGTCTTTGTCCATGCTTCGAATGTAGGTCTAAGAGATCATGACAGAGAAGTCCCAATAGGCAGTGACTCCTCAGTGACTGCAGGTTTGAGCATGACCCGCAGAAAAACTAATGTCTTCCCACTTGTCACACCAGAGATTAAATCATGGGAGAAGGAATGATATCCCAGCCCCAGCCCCAATATCTCCACTGGAAGGGGACTTAAGATAATCATTCCTCTCACTTTGGGCTTCTGGGAGAAAGCATGACCAACTGGGGCAATTGTCAAGGAACCCAGAATCTGAAGAGCACCCCACCTGGGACTCGCTGGCAGGTACCTGAAATTCCCGTAGGACAGTAGGGATGTTGGTCTCATTGGCCAGGTTGGTCAGCACTTCCAGCTGCAGGGATGGGAGGAGAGCACAGAATGAGCAGGGCAGCCTGTGCACGCCCCATACAGTCATATACCAAACATGTTTCCCCACCAGGACACAGTCCTTGGGACAGCCCTGCAGCAGCCTCAGGCTGTGATGAGACTTGCCCCAAATGAAGAGGACCAGCCAGCCTCCTACATGATGCCCTGAGACACAGTAGCCTCCAACTAGGATTGTATTGCTTTCTCTCTCCAGTAGAGCTGCCCATTGCTTTTAGGATAATTGCCAAGTCTTCACCCTGGGCTGCAAGTCCCTGATGACCTGACGGCCAGTGGCTAGTCTCACCTCCTGCATTCTCCTTGTTGCTGCACTGACACAGTGTCTATTTTCCTTTCTTTCTGGCAGTATTAGGGATTAAATCCAGGACCTTCACACTAACTACATCTCCAGCCCTTTTAAAGTTTTTTAAAATTTTGAAACAGGGTCTTGTGAAGTTGCTAAATTGCCCAGGGTAGGCTCAAACTTATGATCTTTCTGCCTCAGCCTCCCAGAGAGCTGCAGTTATAGGAGTGCACTGCCATGTCTGGCATCACACACCCTTTCTGCTGCAGGGCCTTTGAATCCACTGTTCCCTCAATGTGGAGTGATTCTTTTTGTCTAGTATTTAACTAAGTAACCTTTGTTCATTTCTCAGGCCCCACTTGAGCCTCTCTTCTCAAAGGAAACTTCCCTGAGGCAATTAGATATGGTGACTCTATTTTATACTTCTCTCTGAACTCTTACCACATTTCATAAAGGGATCTGTAAATTTGTCTTGTGATTAATTGCTTAGTGTCTCCTCTTGCTCCCATCTGGAACATGAGCTCCAGGAGACCAGAGTCCTGTTTAATCTGCCCCACCTTGTCCCCTCCATCTAGGGAGGGATTAGAAGGGTTAACTATGGCTGAATGCATGCAGTACGGGACTGGGAGCGGGGACAGGTGGGGGTGGGGAGTAGGCTCCTGCCGTGCTTCCTGTTATGTCTGTGTGCACCAGAGACTGAGGGAGCAAGTGTGGGCTGAGAAATGGAGTTGCAGAAGAAAAAGTGTGAACCTCGGGAATCAGTGATTACCTACTGGTAATGACCTCACCTCCCTGACTCTACACAGTTATGAAATGGAGCCGTGCACATTTCCAGGGTTACTGTGAAAATCCAGTCACTTCTCATGAAGAGTGGCTGTGTACAACAGGAAAAGGCTGCCTGAGCAAGGGTTGCAGCTGGGAGTCCTGGTGTGGGTCGTGGGGAGGGTGGCTTTGGAGACACTGCACCCCTGTCTCCATCACTCACCTTCAGGATCTTGATCTGGGTGGGGTCAGTGGACCTGATGTAGAAACTCTTCAGGTAGGGCTCAAACATCCCCTGTGTGTGACAGAAACGCCAGGCTCCACCTGGACCCCCACCACATCTCTGACACAGGCTGCACCCCTCCCTGGTCTTCCCCCTTCCACCCATCCTCTGGGCTTTTCTTTCCCAGAGCTTTGCCCCTCAGAGACCTCTCAGATCCTGCTCACAGCCTCGGTCTAGGTCTTTCCTTTCCCACCCTTTGTCTGACTAAGGCAATCTCCATCCTGTCCTGCTGGTCCCTGGAGTCGTCTACCGACAGGCCTCAAACAGAATAAGTGGCCGGAGTCACGTGCTCACCCTGCGCTTGATGGACATGGTAGCGACGTTCTGGAGCACTACGTACTGCACCTCACTGTGGAGAGAACAGGTCAGCTGTCCCTGTGCTATTTGACTGGGCAAAGGAGCAGCATGTGGAGCGCGGGCCCAACAGTTGGATGGAGCAGATCAGTGAGTGGGAGGAAGGGGGTCTGCGCCAATGACAGATGAGGAGGGTAAAGGGGCAGAGGAGCAGGATCAAGGGACAGCTGGGGAGCCCCCTACAGGTGGGCGTGGGCTACCGGTACAGGTGGGCAGGGTGTGGGTGGGGCGGGCGCACCTGTGGCTGCGCAGCAGGCGCACTAGCGCCTTGGCGATGACGCCCACCTCCGCCTTGGGTGCCAGGTGGAAGTACAGCTGCGCCACGGCCATGACCACCGCAGCGCTGCGGCTCTGCAGCAGCGGCTTGGTGTTTCGCAGCAGCAGTCGGTGATCCGGGTCCATGACGTAGGGCTTGCGGGCGGGCAGCGCCGTGGGGGCCGACCCCGCCTCGGGCCCCGCGCCCTTAGCCTCGTCCTCTTCTGAGCCATAGAAAGCTTTCTCAGGGTTCTCCTCCAGCAAGGACTCCTGGGTGGGGATGACAAACAGGCTGTGTGCCTTCCTCTGCCACTCTGCCACCCGCAGGGCGCGGGCCATGGCCACTCACATTTTGCGTGGGGCTCAGGAACTGCGTGCGTGCGTAGCGCGTGAGCATGCTGATGATGACCACTTGGCCCCACTCCTCCACGTCGATCAGCAGGTTGCAGAGCTTCCGGTAGTTCTTGTGGATTAGATCGATACGCTCCGGGCATACCTCCTCGAAGGCCATCACCACACTGCCTGCCACTAGCTGGGGAGCACACCCAGGCAACAGTGAGTAGGAAGGATAGGACAGAACCCAGCTCACAGCTCCTGACCCATATCCCCCGTCTGCTCAGGGCACACGCACCGTGGTCTTGTCGGCCAGAAGCTTCTCAATAACTTCTATCAGCTGGTCCTTCTGGTCCGAGTCCAAACTGAGGGAGACATTGGGAAGAGTTCGCCCTCCTGTTCCCAGCCAGATTCAGTGTTGCATCCCAACTCTAGCCATGAAGAGGTGGGGGCCCAGTTCCCAACCTCGTCCACTGTCCTGAAGCCACCTGGAGGCAGCCTGCAGACTCCGTAGTGGGGGGGGGGGCGCCTGAGGTTTAGGAGCTGGTCCCCTTGGAGCGAAGGCAGGCCCAAGCCATACCTGTACAGCTTCGGGATAGCATGGGCAGCCGTTTTCCGCACATAGGGTGACATGTCTGAGGCGGCTTCCTTGATGGCGAGCATCATGATGGGCACGATGATGGGTACTCGGATACTGGAGAGGACTCGGAGGGCACTGGCACGGATCAACTGGTTAGGGTCCTAAGGGCAGGGTTGGAGACAGCCAATGAGAGGATACCAGGTGCCCTGACAGCAGGGACCATAGGTATGGCAGGCACTGTCCCTGGCTGCTACACCAGCACCTACTTCCCTGCGCCCAAACCTGAGGCAAGAGAATGCACCTGGCTGGAAACCTGGGGCAATGAGTCCCACCTCTGGTTCAGAAATCTCATATCTGAGCAGGTGTGGCAAGGGGTAGTTTTGCTTGTGAAAGGAGTGAAGAATGTTGAGAACCCCTCAGGTTCCTGAAACACTTGTATTCCTGAGTGGGGAGTCTCTGCCTTTGTGATTAATTTGACTGCTGGCAAATGCAAGCTAGCCTCTCTTCCAGAGTCCACCCCATGTGCCTTTCTCAGCACTCAAAGGCTGTATTTGCACCCAGTTTAACACAGAACAGGTGGCCAGGCCCTGTGAGCATTCTAAGCACCAAGCCACTGTAATACAATCATGGGGCTTGGAGCTCTTTTCACCAGTGGCAGCAGCACCTGCAGCAGCTATAAATGCCTGTTATTTGTAGAGAATGGTAGACAAGGGGAGAGGTGTTGGGGACTAAAGGAAGATGTAACCAATTTTCTAAAAATGGGCAGTCACAAAATACAGGTAGAAATGATAGTAATCCCTGACATAATTCTGAAATTATTTTTAAAGAGGTGGTTTAGAATCACTTATTTAAAAAGCAGGCATACTTTGCCAAATCATCTCATCAACTATTAGAAACTAATTTCTTTAAATTTTTATTTGGACATGATTATAGAGTCACAAAATTATATTTAATAGGTAATTAAACTGGTAAGTGTTAGCACTGTGCATTGTAATTTCAGCAAGACCTTCATGGGAGTCACTCATGCATTTCCTGCATTGCTGTTTTTGACTAGGCCTTTTACCTCAATATGCAAGCCTTTTAAGAACAGAATTCAGGTCTATTTTATCTCTGTATTATCCACAGCACTAAAAATTTTCTCTTACTAGTTAAATTCAGGAAAATGTTGGCTGACTGTATGTCAGCCAAATGTTTACTGACTTTACAGTCAGCCAACCCACAACTTGGTAAAAATGTATTGGGAGGTTTATTAACAGATCACTGTCAACTCAAAAACATACATGGACTCAAAATGCTTATGAGAAAGATATAAAATCAAGAGGGGCCAATTAAAATTTATAATCACCCTGGCTTAGACATAATGATAACCAATGAAATCCTAAAGTAAGATTTCACTGTGGCTTTAAGTGATCATTTGCAAAAAGATAGGATGCAGAGGACCCTAGATTATCTCCTTGCCAACTCAAGGTTTGACTGCATGAAGTGTGCTAAGAAAGTAAACCAGACCTCAGTGTGGGCCAATAGACAAGACGAATGGTGGACAATATAACTGGCTACAGTGTACAGGAAGATCCAAAAATCAGGAACAAGAAGAAAGCAAGTTGTGAAAGAATACATATCGAATGATATCATTTTAAAAAATAACAGGTATTTTTTAACAGTGCATAAATAAATGGCAATGGCTGGTAGGCTACAGGCCTCAGGCCAAATCTGCCTGCTGTGTAACTTTTAATAAAGAAACTGCTTGTTTATGGATGCTTTTGCCTCCCAAGGACAAATCGAGTAGTTGTATGGCTAATATGGCATGGCTTACAAGACCTAAAATACCACTTGGTCCTTTACAGAAAGTTTGCTGACAACTGTTCTAGCAAAAGCACTGTGTTGAGTTGGATTAAGTGAGCTCCAGTTTTCTAAAACTGGGGAGGGGGCATAGTGTGGTAACTATGGGAGAGTATAAAACTTGTGCAACAGTTCCAGAATAGTTTTAAAATGATTTAATCTTGATTCAGACAAAAGATTACTTACCAATCTGAGATGAAGCCCATGGTTTTGACTAGTGAAAACAATCTAGCATAATGAGTGAGTTGTATACGCAAGAGACTAGGCTTTCTACCCCACCCTGGAGCAGTAGATTCTGTAAATTCCTCCTGCCAGGCAACAGCAGACTGCCCAGTAACCTACAGAACTTCAGGGTCCCCCTCACAGGTATGTAAAATAAGAGTGTTAAAAAAAAAACAGGGGAGCCAGTAGTTATAATCAGGGGTGAAAATCTGATATATAAATCCACGGTGAAGACTCATGCACACATTTAATATATATGTTAAACTGTTGGTCCTGGGTAGAATAAAAAATGAGAATATTCACAGTTTATTTAATAGTGTAATGATTCAGCCCACCACATCATATGAAAGGACTTGAAGCTTCCCCCAGTTCCTGCCCTTAGTTGATTTCCATTTCTGCCTGCCTCACGTGACATTTATCACCCTAGATGTGGCCCACATGTTTGAAGATGGGTATTTTTCATGCACTGAGGCATCTGAGGCAGGTTAACTGTGTGGTGTTAGAAGAAACATTTGTTCCACCTCTAGAGGAATCGGTGGCTGTACTGAATAGCCTGGGAATCCACGGGGTTAGGTTTTCTTTTTTTCCCCACAGGGTTTTAATAATAGATGACTTTGTCTTTTGTTCTGACCTTAGCAGCAAAATAAATTTTGCTGTTTTCTTTTTGGTGAAACTCATTTGTTCTCAGCAGATTCTTCTGTCCTCCCTAGCAAGTTCCAGGCAAAAAGGTTCTAACAGGCATTGTTTCCTACAGACCCGAGTCTGTCAGGGCAAAGGCTGCACTGCCCCAGACTGAGGAGTTCAGGTCACTGCTGTCCCATATTCCTTCCAGAATGTTGGCTTCTGCCTCACCATGGGCCACAGCTCCCTTCTGTGTACTGGTGGAGGTGCACGCTGTCAGAGGCTCAGTGATTCACACTGAAGCAGCTGCCATGACTTGAGTGTCGTGACCAGAGCTCATGCTGAAATTCAATGCCCACTGTATTATACTAAGACCAGATAGAAACAGGTGGGATCTTTAAGGGTAGGATCCCAAAGTGATTGAGTCAGGAGGGCTCGGAATTAACGAATTAATGGGTTTTTCACTTATCTTAACCAGATAAATTATAAAAACCAGTTTGCCTCTGTGTCTTATATGCATCCCTCTCACCATGTGACATCATGTGCCAGCTCAGAACTCTGGAGTCTCCATCAGCAAAATGGCACCCTCAACCTAGGGCCTTCAAGCCTTCAGCTTAGTGAGCTGAATAAAACTCTAGTGTTTATAAATTACCCAGAATGTGGCATTCAGTTATAGCAACAGAAAATGAATAAAACATAGCCATTACCACAGGCTCCTCAGAGGTGGATAGGTCCAGGCCTGAGCCCCCCCCTCTTAAGTCCCTTTGGAGCCTGCTCTCCACCCTGGCTCTGACCCTCCCAACTTGTGGCAGGCAGGAAGGGCTCCAAAGTTGCTCCCACACTCACAGCCTCCCCTGAGCCCTCCCTTCCCAGATGACTCCAGCCAGACCCAGACCCCTGGGAGGCAGGGGGAGACCTCTAACCTTTAGGCCACGCTGGAAGGTAGAGATGGACAGCAGGGCCAGGTCCTGCTGCTCCTCTGCATAGCGTACCAGGTACACATAGACAAGCTTCTTCACCTGGGGAACAGCAGTCTCTCACCGGGAGGCTTCTCAGCAGGGGCTAGGACCCCTGCCTCCCAAGATGTCATCACCCATCCAGCTTCTGCCCATGGGACAAACTCTTCAAGCAGGGAGACAGCATCCTTGAATGTGTCCCGGTCTGGGACATTTCTGAGTGGTTTGAGCACGGGTCAGGGGGCTCACTGGGCAAAGCTCACCTCTATGTTCTTACACGCCACGTTCTTCACCACCGCAGGAAACAAGTCTGAGGCATTCTTCCCACGGGCAATCATCTGGGAGGTGGGTCAAGGTGGGGGAAGGAGAAGGGCAGACAGAACATGGCATTAGTGAGGGAAGTCCACGAGGACCTGAGGAAAGCTGCCCTGGGACCCAGCCTTCCTTGTGAGACCCCCTTCCCCCACTCACAGCCACAATCCTCTTCATGGCCTCCAGCTTGAGGGAATCCTTGTTGGTGTCCAGCATTTCTTTCAGGTCATCGTGCCTGGTGGGAAGTAAAGAGGTTAGCTGAGGGGACCAGGGTGGAGGTCAGGGTATTGATCATACAATTCAGGCAGAAAGAGGGGACACAGTAAGGGGCGCTCAAATAAGGCACAACCACAGCAGAGGGACTAGAGCCACGAGGAGAGGTTGAGAGGTAATTAGGGGATTCTGGGTGTGGAAGAAATGTGCAGGCCAGCTGGGGTTAAGGGCTAAATTGTGTTCCCCTGCCAAGAGAAAAGGTGCTGAGGTCCTAAACTATAGAACCTCAGGATGGAACTTTATTTGAAAATAGGTTAGTTAAATATATAGTTACAAATGCCATTTGATTTATGATGGGGTTATATTCCCCATAAATCCATTATGAGTTAATATCATAAACTAAAAAGGTATTTAATACACCTCCCCTGCCAAACATCATAGTTAAAGCTATCCTACTTTAAACATTTCAGAACACTTACCTTAGCCCAGGTCTGGTGTGTATGAAAGTCATTATACTATATTTTGCTAGCCTAGGACAAGATTAAAATTCAAAATGGTTTCTACTGTAGGCATGTGGCTTTCATACCATCATAAAGTAAAAATAATCATTAAACAAACCATCAGAAATTAGGGAATGTTCATACTTAAGTGAGGTCACACTACAGTAAGGTAAGTCCAAGTCCAATATGCCTGATAGTCTCATAAGACAACCATGCAAGACACAAGGAAAAGGCAGTGTGAAGTCAGAGGACTAGAGAGTGAGGTATCTTCCCAGGCAAGGAATGCCAAAGACAGCCAGCAACACACCAGAAGTCAGGAAGGGGCAAGAAAGGATTGCCCACAGAACTCAGAGGAGCACGGCCCTGCTGACACCTTAACTTCAGACTTTTGGATTCCAGAAGTGTGAGACGGTACATTTCTATTATTCTAAGCAACCCAGTTTGTGGTTCTTTGTTATAGCAGCCATAGGAAACTGATACCACTAGGAACTGAGACACACATGAGGTGAGAGGGTCTAGACTCTGCTCAGGAATAAGGTCAACTGGATGGATAAAAGACACCAGTGAAAGGGAGTGAGTGTCAAGAGTAGGGTGTCTTTGCCTGCACACAGGGCGTTTGCAGGTCCGGACCAAACTGATTCCAGGCCTAAGCAGTTCCCAGGATTCCACAGATGGCCTCATGGTAACGCTATAAGTTTTACTCAACTTTCCACAGTCCTTCAAGGAATTTATAAAACCCCAGTGGGGGAAATAATCCCTTGCACCTGGCAGACGAGAATAAAGGTAGTGGATAAACCAATACATAGATTTCATACAGTATGCACTGACATTTCAAAGGGAGCACTGGATCAAAGTGAAGTAACAGCAAAATTGACCGGGGGAAAAAAAATCTTTGGGAAAGAATATTTTTGAGAAAAGGAGAGAATAATGACAGACAACTAACAATCCTAGACATCAAAACACAAAGCAACACGATGATGACAACAGCTTAGTGGTGCTGGGTTATAAATAAGAGGTCAAAGGTCATGAGGGAAAGTTCATAAAAGGATTTAAGTTGATGTATTAGGAACACATAACTCATCAGTGGGGGAGGGACTCATTTTCCTCTTACATAAATGCTGTTGGGGTAAAGAATCTAATCTGCACGTGTATTCCACACCAAAATAGATCCCACATTTGCTTAGACATGGTTTTTAAATATGGAAGGAGGGAGAAATTTTTACTTTCAAGGTCAGTAACAAGATTGCTAGGTTTAATTTTTTAAGCTTTGGTATATAAAGGCTAAAGTTAAGGAAGACAATAAGGCAACTGAGTTAGCTTTGAGAGCCACCATTAGGAACACTATAAAGTACCACAGATGGTGGGTTAAACAACATAAAGTTATTTTCCCACAATTCTGGAGGCCAAAATGGTAGCAAGGTTGGTTTCTTTTGAGGCTTCTCTCTTTGGATAAGATGGTATGAAAATCATCAGTGTCAACATGGAACCACTATGTCAAACCCAAACAAAATGGAGCTGGGAGGCCATGAACAAAAGACCTGCAAGCCTGTGGAAAAAACTGTCACATGGACTCTCTGAAGCAGCCAAGATTCCGAGATCTCTTGCTTAGCAATGGGTGTCTCCACAAACAAGCTCACACCAGGCCCTGCCGAAGCCCCCATAACCATCAGCCTTTGTGTTAAAACAGCGTATGTGGACTTTTTAAAAGAAGCTTCTCCCTTCTGCATCCTCTTCACAAGCGTACAGTGAATCACTGCACACATATCCTCTACTGTCATCTTTGCTATTCTTGAATACACTCTGAAAAAACAGCTTTGGCCTCTGACCCAACTGCTGAGACAGAGCTCCTAAAACCCTTGAAGACAGAAGTGCTAGGAGATTCATTTGCTCTCATATTTGGTCTTTGACTCCAGCTCCTGACACAGAGATCCTAAGACCTTTGTTATTTCCCAAAAGACAAGCACATCTGACCCAGTGTCTAAATCCCTTGCAATGTGCTGGGGGACAGGAGAAGCTTTTGTTATTAGAAGGTTGAGACTCCCAGACCACACCCCATCTGACCTCCAGTGAGGGGAAAGCGCTATTGTTTGAGTCAGTCACCAATGATCAATAATGTAGTCCATCGTGCATACAAAATGAAGTCTCTATGGAAACCCAGGAGGCCAGAGTTCTGAGAGCTTCCAGACTGCTGAACACAGAGAGATGCCTAAAGAAGAGCCGTAAGAAAAGGGTCCCTTGTGCCCAACTCTGTTTTCTCTTTCATGTGGCCATTCATCTATATTTTTTATACTTTTCCTCTATCATAAACAAATGTGGGGTAAATTTCCTCAAGTTCTGTGGGCCAGAAGTACTGGCAAGTACTGGTAAGTACTGGTAACCACTACTTAGCAACTGACGTGTGAAATGGGACAGGCTGTGGGTTTGACACCCCAGAGAGACAGGACCTAACTGATTGGAACTGTAGGACTCCAGGACGGTGCCAGCACAGAATTGGTGTTGGCCGGGGACCCCAGCCCTCTGGGTGACCAGAGTGAATTGTTCTCTGGCGAGTGGTTTGTGTGAGAGTTGGGAAAATGCACTTTGGTTTTCTCCACATTTGGCAGCCATCTTCCCCATGTCTTGACATGATTTCCCCTCTGGGCTCTCCAGGCCCAAATGTTCCTTTCCTGAGGACTCTGGTGAGACCACAGTGACCTCATTTCAGCTCATTCACTTCTTTAGAGACCTGGTCTCCTAACAAAGACACATTCTGAGGTACTGGGGACTAGAACTCAACAACTCAGGACACAATTCAGCCCCTAACAGCAACAAAAAGTAAAACATCTGGAATATGATGAATAAAAATGTAATATTTAAAATGGACTTTTAAAACCTTTTGTAAATTTATAAGCTCCATGTCCAACACTGACTGTCAAGGCTACCACAAGCCCATCTGCCACCTGCTTGTCGCATCAGGCAGACAAAGCATTTGGACTATCACTCCCCATTTAGTCAGTAGAGCATAGACTGATATTGCTTGGCCAAATGCCCTTGTGCAGTAAGCAACCTGCCCAACCATATTCAGAGGTCCTGGGAATGACAATCAAAAAGTTAAGAGAGAATTGTGAATAAACCCATGAAAAATATGTTCCTATGTAGTTGATATGAGTTGACAATTGATTCAGTCCTATGTGGTTGAGGGGCGATGCATGCACTAAAGTTCCAGATGACATGCCACTGGCACCCTGGTAACCCCAAACTTTTGATGCAGGTGCAAGAAGCCAGCCTTGAGAAGCATCATAGGTGGTAGAAATTAAAAAGCAGTATGGGCAAAGTGAGTCACAGGCATGAAACATCCAGAAACAACAGAAATCTGGGGTAGTGGTGCTAGGCCAGGGAGAAGCACATAACAGTCCTAGAGAGGCAGCTGTGACAACTGTTGGTGCTAAGAGATGACGTCAAGAGGAAGGGAAGAACCAGTATGATGTCCCCAGTCTCGGCTGCAGAAACGCATGAGTGCTGCAGATAAATGGAGGAAGGACAGAAGGGGGCCTGAGAATTTGACATCCTAAGACTCTTAGAAAATGTCTTCCCTGAAGAGCTATTTGACAGAAAGCAAAGTAGAAAGATGATCGTTTCCAGAAGACAGTGTTCCTGCTGGCTGTCAGGTAAAGATACCCAGCCCCATGTTAATTTGAAAGCCTTCCATCTAGTGTGACCCCTCAAACCACAGGACGCTCGCTTCCTTTTCACCTGTGGCCAAACCAGGAATAGGTGAAACCACCTGGCACAGCCATGGCTGTCAGTTCCTCCAGGGTGTTGTGCCCACATGGCTGGGTGTGAACAGATGCACACAGGGGCATGGGCAGCATCTTGAGGGGCATGGGCAGCATACAAACGTGCACCACTGCACCCCAGATCCTATTATACACCTTACTGTCAGCTCATACACTCCCAACACGTGTACACCAGTGCCACCCACTGTGTGGCACTGTGTGGACACTGCCATGCCCGCTGGACACACCTATACCCCTCAGAGGTGCCTCTACTCACAGGTACACAACACCCAACATACAACACCTCCTTCAGAAATACACTGGCCACACACCCCACATTCCTGGCACACATCTAACCTACACTGCCACAGATATACCACCATCCCCATAGAAATGTACTACCATGAGACCTGCGTACACTTCCCATCCTTATACACACCACACAGATGCACATGCCCACACCCCTCCCATAGTGACACACGCCGTGGTCACACCTCACCTGTGTCTAACTCTGACAAAAATTGGTTATTTTCATCTCACTCATTGAAATGATCAGTGGACTCCTGGTCATTTGAGATTTCCAATGGTAAATTTAGACTTCCAAAATCAAATACCTGTAGCATCAGGGATCCTGAGCCCCTCTGAGGGGCTTTGTGGCCTTTCACTCTGGCCTTTAGTGGGTGGTGGACACAGTTGGCCTGGTCTCCACTGACTCTGGGAGTTCCCTAACACTGACTTCCTCACATCTGGGTGTCCCTACCACACCACAAATGCCACAGTTCCCTGCCAAGTATACACACTCCAGAGGCCCCTCCATGTTGATACATTCCAGGCCCCTGGAGGAGGGAGAAGTTGAGAGAATGGAGGGAGCTGCAGGGTGAGAGGCGGCCAGCACTCAGCACTGCTGGCCAGATGCCCAGTGCCAGCAGCAGTGACCCCTTTTGGGTATGACAGCCCCTCTTGCTGCCCCACCAAGGGAGAGACACCTGGCAATGCCCCTGGGCCACGAAACACTCCTCTCGAACAGCCAGATCCCTTACCCTGTGCTCACTCTGACCTGACCCTGGCCTGGTCTGGCCTAGCCTGGCCTGAGGGACTCTCCCTGGGGCCAGCAGGGGGTCAGACATGATGTTTCAGTCATGCCCCCCTCCTCCACACATACTCCCTTCCTCCCTGCTGTCATTACCCAAATCCCAGCCGCCAGCCAGGCAGGCTCACCGGTCTCAGTCTGTCTATCCCTTATTCTAGCCCCAAAACTACCCTGAGCCCACTCTAACCAAGGCCCCAATGTGTGCCCAAGTGTTTTATTATCCTCTCTACTTAGAGTTGCAGGGAGTTAAGCCACTCTCAGTCCTTTAGCCTTCAGCAGTTCCCTTTAGCCTGGAACCTGGAACCTAAATGCCAGCCCAGGCTCCTCTTCCCAAGGAGGTAACACTCAAAAGAACTTGAGCTAGGAGTACTGGCTGCCCATCCCTGGCCCCCTGGCAGTGGCAGTGAGGTGAGGGTTTCGGGGGGTGGGGGTCCCTCAGTACCTCAGTGGCTGGCTTGGGCTCTGGCCTTGCCCTTGGCTAGCTTCCAGACTAGGTCCCTCCAGGGATGCTTCTGGAGTTGCATCTTCCTCCGGGGCCTGCAGCCACTGAAGCTCCTCTGGCTGCAGAGCCTGGTACCAGGGTGGGGGGCCACCTTCAGGGGCCAGCACAGGGCTGGCAGCCTCCTGATCAGTCCCACAGGTCCCTCTGACTCCTGGTCTCCCCATGGCCCCTGGGAGCTGCAGGAAACGCTGCATTGGGCCCCAGGTCCTGCTCCAAGACTAGGACTAAGGTGGCCAGGTATCTGGGGCTGCCTGTACCTGTTGCCAGACTGCCTGGCCCTGAAACTCAGTAACCAGACACCGGCCAGAAGGGAGGCTCTGGTTTCCTCTTCAGTGCTCAGAGACAAGGCTGCAGGAGGGACAGAGGGCGGGGAATGGGGAACAAGTCTGCCCCAATCTCTGCGCAGAGGACTGGGTCAGCAGAGTTGGCACAGAGGTAGGAATGCTCTCTTCACCTCCCATCATGCAGCCACAGCTGGACCTTGGCTTCCTCGTACTGCTCCTCCCATCCCACTCACTCTGACCCTGAGCTTCTTGAGCCTCATCTGCCTCTCTAGAGGCAGGTTCTTTGTTTTGTTTTATTTTGTTTTGTTTTGTTTTTGAGACAGGGTTTCACTAAGTTACCCATGCGGGGCTCAAGCTTGGCATCTTCCTGCCTCACCCTTCCAGTGTGCCAGGGTTACAGGCATGCAATATTTTCCTTCTTTCCAGCTTTTGCTTATTTCTGCTTCCCCCCTACCAGGCACGACAGCCCACCCTCTGACTGCTCTCACACACATCTTAGTCCACTGCCCCACTGCCCTCCCCTGCCCCTGCCCCTCCAGTTGTGGTTGGCTTTATTCATCACAGACACACCCAAGTCCCTACCCATAGCCACACCCTTGCTCTTACAGCCTTACTGCCAGGTCCTTGTAGAAAATGAAGGCTTTCTTTAGTTAAGATCCCCTGCCCCAGACTCTCACACATCTGCATCTATGTTCTGTTCTTCCTCCTCCCTCCAGCAGAGCTGGTCCTCCCTGGACCAGTGAAAGCCTCCTTTGCCATCATTCAGGGACCTGTCACCTGCCCGCCTTCCAATCTCTCTCATGCTACTGCCTCCTTCCTACCAGCAAGTAAACTTGTCCTGGGCTTTCCCAACAAGACAATAAATATTTCCTTGAATGGATGATCTCTAGCCAACTCTTTCCTTTATCGTCAAATTTCTTAAAAGCAAAGTTCCCATTCACTGTTTTATTTACTCACCTCTTATTTGCTTCTTCATTTACTTCACCCTGGCTTTAGATGCCGACTTGGAATTTAGGGCTGAATGATCATGATCTCTGCAATTTACATGGTTCAGCCAAAAATAGGGATAAATGGTTAGATAAAGCAAGTGAGGTAAATGTCAACGATGGGTGAATGTAGGTGGATGCATACACATTCACTGCATTATTCAATCAATTTCTCTGAATGTTTAAAGCCATTCATAATAGAATTCTGGGAGGAATAATATAGTTCCTTTCCCTTCAGCTTGCCAGAGTCAGTCTCCCAGGGCAGGAGGTGGGATGTGGAACGGGAAGTTGACTATATCCAGTCATCTTGAATTCCCTGTTTTGTTTAACTTGACCTTAGTAGGCTCTGGTACTACTTACCATTCCTTCCTTCTCAACATTCTATTTTATTTTCTTCCTGACTTTTGGATCACATCTCAGGTAACTTTCGGCACTCCCTGGCTCTCTGGTTGCCCCTAATGTTAGTTTCTGCAGGATTCAGACTTGTATCCTGTCTGAACTCATTTTTCACAGTCTCTTTGACTTGTTTTCACTGTTTTCTGTGGCTTTAATTAACACGTGTATGTTAACAACTTCCTCCTCCCTCTCCTGGAATCTAAATCCTTATAATATGAGGATATCTACTAGACTTGAACATCCTTCCAGTTACAATTTTACCATGCCCAAAGCTAGGCTCAACATAACCTTCCCCCAAAGTTGCCTGTAACATCTTTGTGTCCAGTTACACTGAATAGCACCCCCACTTATCCAGCTGTAAGAACGAGCAATCTGGTACCATCCTTTATCTCTCCCAGCCTCTCTCTCATCCCTGCCCCATATGCAAGCATCAAGTCAGGTCTTGGGTTTCCCCCTCCTCGGTACTGTCGTCCTGAACTCCTGTGTCACCTGCACACCCCCATCACTCATCTCTTCATCTACCCAGCTCCTCCAATCTCTCACAGTCTGCCCCGTGATCCTTCTACATCCCAGGCCGACGTTGGCATCTGCTTAAAATCCTTCAGTGGTCTCTTTACCCTCCTTTCTGGTCACTCCAGTGGTGTACACAGACCACACCGTAGGATTTCCTACAAACCTATGACTGAGCTCTTCATTTTTGTCCTGGATTCATGTGTCCACCTCTGTCCCCTGCCCTCAGCCTCCACTCTCCCTCCGCATCCTTCCAGACTGAACTGTCCCTACTGCTTCACCCTGCACCCCTCTAGAGGAGCCTGATGACAAGGACGGCCTCGAATTCACAGCTGTATTCACAGACCAGTGCGGGGCTCCACAAGGCAAACCTTTAATAAACACGAATAATCAGATGAAGGGAGGAAGAGTCAAAGGTGGGGGAAGGTTTGTTAACACAGGAACAGGCTGCAGGCCCAGGCGAGGCCAGGGATGTGTGCTGGGGGAGCGGCCCCAGGACGAATCCGTGGAGGAGCCAGGCCTGGGAGGAGCCAGGCCTGGGCGCCGCCGCCACGCCACGCTGTGGGATCTGGGGGTGCTATCACAGCCAGCCTGCCCAGCGAGAAGGCCAGGTCGACCGGAAGACCCGGGGACACCGGGCCCAGGCCCCACCCGGCCGGGCCCGAGGACAGGGGGCCCGCGGTGGGGCCGGCGCTGTCCATGGTGCCCGCCGCCCGCGCTCACCGCTTGTAGTCGGAGGAGAAGATGCCGCCGCTCGCCGGGTCGTGGCCGTACTCGGGCTCGCCGGGGCCGGCAGAGCCGCCCTTGTCCTCGCTGTAGGCGGGGGCGGCCGACATGGGGCGGCCGGGGCGGGGTCCGGGTTAGGGGCGCAGGGCGCGGGAGGCTCAGCGGTGAATCGGGGCAGCAGCGCGCAGATTGAGACCCAGCCGAGCGCCGAGGTTCTTAAAGGCGCCGGTGCCCGGAGCGCACGCGTGCGACCGGGGCGGGCGGGTACCCGCAGCGACGTCGGCCCGGCCCCGCCCCGCCGCCCAGAAATCCCCTTTTGAGGGGATGGTTCCTGCCCTTTAAAGGGACTTCGCGCCTCTCCAGGACTGGGGGGCAAGGGGATGCTGACCTCCAGCCCCAACTCAGCCAGACCACCTGGCCTGGGCGGGAAGGTCATGCAGCAGAGGAGAAGGGGTTGGGGGACAGTGCACCTGAAGACTGGTCAAAGACACAAAGATGTGTAAATCTAGGCCTCACTGAGGGCAGCATCCCACTGTTCAAAAAGGAAGCTGAGAGGCTTCAAAGAGCCGACAAAATTTAAGGGCACTGTGGTCCAGGAGCACCAAGGAAGCCTAAGGGGACCTTGGGCAGCGAGGTTGGGGTAGGTTAGAAAGGACAAGAAGAATGACGCTTTGGAAATACTTTAATGATCTTTCCTGAACATCCCTCCTGCCCACCCAGGAGGGCCTACGATCAGCCTAGTCCATGGTTGGGTCCAGATCCACCACCTCCTGGGAAGGAAGAGAAAGAGACCCCGTCAGGCTGGGTGCAAAGCCAGTACTTCTGGCTGGTGGGATGCATTTGCATCAGCTCCAAAGACCCAAGGTTCAACAAGGTCCAAATGAAGAAGGCCTGATCAGAGCAAAGCGGTCGCCAGGGCTGGGCGAGGTGTGGGATCCAGTTGGGCTGGAGGGATGAGTGCCAGAGCCTCTTAGCTGGGCTAGGGGAGTGGAACAGCCACTTGTTTTGGCCTTGGGTACTGAATTTCAGTCTGTGGAGTGGGATTCCCAAGTCTCCGTGGCTAGAACTGGTGGGCCTGGCAGGTAATGGGTGTGGGACCCAGAACTCTGGACCTTGACTCGGTAGGAAGGTTCTGGTTCAGATAGAGTGATGGTGAGGCTGCCCAGAATCTGGCTTGCAGATTGACAGGCAGAAGAACATGCCGGTGGCCAGGATATGCAAGCTGGGGGACGTCCAGAGAGATTTTGGAGAGGTGAACCCTTAAATGGTCAGGTTGTGTGCTTCTGGAGGCTTCATGCCAGGCAGAGCAAAGCAGATACAAGTTGGAGAAGCGTGGCCATGGTGAAGTGGGGCAGGAAGACTCGGGGCCTGCAGGAGCTTGCTGGTTAAGGATGTCTGATAGTGGGTTGGGGCTCTGCAGAGCTGCACTCACCAAGCCTGAGCTCCTGTCCAAGCCCAGCAGGCTCAGCGCAAAGTGCACACAGTTGTAGCGCGTGGGGTGATAAGTAGGGGGATCCATGGTCATGGCCTCACGTACTCGACGCTCCAGCCCCGCGTGGTCCACGCCACCACGTCTCCGCAGCACGCGCCAGAGCTGGCGGGAGCGCTGCAGCGCCCGCTGCCCCTGTTTGCACACCACGCCTTCCCAGGAGCCCAGGAACTGGTGCAGGCCACTGCGGCTGGGACGCTTACCTGTAGGGATCACCAGCAGACGCAAATAGAGCCAGCGGGGCCCAGTGACTCCTCACTTCCTCCATCCAGTTTCCATGTTTCCTCATGACCTGAGGGCTGTCCAACCACCCCGCTCTTCTGAGACCCCAGATCTTTATCCTGGTGTAACCCCCCACCGGTGGGCACCCTGTAGCCTCACCCTCAAAGTGGATGATCTCTCCATGGCCGCAGTAGACGCCCACGTGGGCCCCGCACCAGTGTCCCACGGGGTTCAGCAGCTTATACAGGAAGAGGTCTCCAGGCTCAGGCTTGTTTGCCTCCATGTCCACAGCCTCAAACTGCTGACCAAGGAAGGCCTCAGAGAGGAAGAATTTAATGGTGTTGATTGCCCCAGTCATGGTCTGAAGGAGAGAGGGACTGAATTGCAGGTTGTCAACAAAGGCCAGGATGAGAGAGGAGCTCCCTCATCCTCTGATCATGGCTGGGGACTAGGCCTGGGGTTCAGAGAGACCAGACTTGGGGCCCCACACTGTCTCCCTGTCCTCAAGGGACTCCAGAGGCTTGAACATCACAAATACATTCTGGCCTGAGTCACCTCTGAGAACACCTCAGGTCTTGGCAATTGGAACCTCCTTGCCATGCACCCCATTGCCAGGCTCCTCTCCCCGACCATCTCCCATTTTGCCTCTCCTGGAATCAACTCTGGGCTTGGGTGCCAGCTGGTACCTGGGTTGAGGAGGAAACCTGAGGAGACAGGAAAACCTGGGTGAGGTCAGGCCCTTCCCCCCATGTCCAGCAACCTTGGCAGCAAACATCAAATCTACAAAATGACTACAGTATCCTCATTTTTAGGATCAGAAAATTGAGGTTCCCAGGCCTCACCAGTGTGTACACAGCTTAGGTATTGTCATGTTAGCTTAGATTTCTCCTGTCATTACAGGGACTGGAGAGCTTTGAGGACCTAGGATAGTCCCATGGGCTGGACTATGCCTAAGCTCTGGCCTCAGAGCCTGGGAAAGTAGGTGGAGGAAGAGACTACTGAGGCCCTGAGCCCTACCATGTGACAGGAAGCCTGGGAGTGGGAATCTGGGGATCTTTGTGGAAGGTGATCAGTCTGACTCCAGCAGGCCTGACTGGGGTGGAAGACTCAGGTACAAGTGAGGAACTTCCCAAGACCACACTGCAAAATGCCAGCCACCGTGTAGCTGTCATTCTCCGCCCTTCTAGTGCTGGTCCAGTGTCCTCTACTTCTGACTAGGAGCTGTGGAAGAGTCAGGTAACCAATTCATCCTGTTCTGTCTGTGACTTGCCATGTTTCCAAACTGAAAGTCTCACATCTTAGAAATGTAGGAAACCTTGGGCAGTTGGCTGTCTGAGGCTCAGGTCTCTCTCCTTCCATCTCCCTTAACCTCAGAAGGCTGCAGGGACAACCCATCACATGAGCAGCTCTTTGATCTTAGGTCATGTTCTCCTACCAACCACCACGTAGGGAAGGTATCTTTCTTCCTGCTGCCGTCTCCCCCATTCCACTGGGCCAAACAGGGTCTCAGCTGTGGAAGAGGGTGACCACCCTGGCCCCGCTGAGGCAGCAGGCCTCTGCCTGAGGTGAAGACAAGATGAACCAGGGACTTCCACTCCAATTACCTGGGAGCTGAAGCTCATCTGGGGAGAGGGAGAAAGAGAGAAAAGCCATTACCACCTGGCCTGCCTGCTCAGGGCCTGCACTATACCGTGGCCTGTCTGTTGGCATGGTGGCAGCTGATCATACATGTGTGCACCCACAGTCTGCCCAGGAACGCTGTCATAGTCTGAAAGACCTAGTTTTGGCTATACTACCTTTTTATATGGGATATCAAATAAGCCATTGTCTCTCTCTGGGCCTCAGCTTCCTCATCTGTGAACTGGGGATAATGAGGTTTGACTACTGGGCATCACAGGATTCATGTACTGCTTTAAGAACTCTTTGTTAGCTGGGTGAGGCAAGAGGGCAGGTTTGTCAAACTATGGTCTGCTCCTGAGCGTGCAGATTTGGGTGCAAGAGAAGGGGTGGGGAGAATACATCTTTCTCAGCTCAGAGGAGAAGAACAATGAGCCCTCAGAGGCTGATGGCCTCCCTCTGACCCCTGCCCCAGAGCTCAAAGGGAATCACCCAGCTGGAAAGACCCGGGGGGGGGGGGGTGCAGGGCCCCACCCTGACTCTTCCTGTGAAAGTTCACAGTGTGGGTGGGTCGACAGGCACTTTGGCTACTGTGAGCTGGGCTTCAGGACTTTGAGTCAAGATGTCCCTTCAGGCCATTTATAAAAGGAGCAAAAATATCATCATTGCAGTTCAGCATATGAGTTCACTTCTCTATCTCAGGTATGAATATCATGGGAAAGATTAAAATACATTCTATGTTGAAAAAGATACCACTTCAAATAGGGGACCTAGTGTTCACATGGTCATAGCATTTATTGCCGGTGACTGCTAGGGCCCCACTTAGCCCTGACCACAGTGTCACGGAGATACTGCTGTTGTCATCCTCATTTTACAGAAGAACAAACTGATGCTTGAGAACATTGCTAAGGTTACAGGCTAGGAGGTGGCAGAACCAAGATTTAAGCTGAGGTGGGCTGGCTCCCTAGCCACTGCACAGGATGACTGATCTCACACTGCTGCCATGGAGGGCCACCACTAGAAGTACTGACCCCTGTCCTTCCTGGCCTGCAGAAACAGTCACCTTCCATTTGGCTTTCATTTAGCTAAACACTGTTCCCTTCCTAATAAAGAATGGGAGAAAGGCCGCAGAGCTGTAAGAGCCCACAGGACAGTGTCCCAATCTCGTAGCCCCTAGCTGACAGCTGCCCATCCCACTGGGGGTCTCTGTTTGGGGACCTGAACCCCCTTCATCTCACTTTGACTAAGTCCTTCAGCAGAACAGAGTAGTGGGTGTGAAAGGCAGTTTCTCTGGGATCCAGCACCCTATCTTTTCAGGCAAGGCCCTTGCCTCAACACAGTAAGGCCCTGTCCACTTCTTTTGTGGGGCCTTGGTGGCAGCCCCCCGCCATGATCTGGCCTGATCTTCCGTCTTCCTCCCTTACCCCTCAGCCCAGTCCTGGACAAAGGGTGGCTCTGTGGAAAGCAAGGCTTTGAGCTCAGGGCTCCCAGCCAATGTCACCTTCAGCCAGAGTACTCTGCTGGTGTAGAGGAGGCAGTGTACCTGCTCCAGCCCTCTTTCCTCCTTGGGGCTTTGATCCCACCTGAATCTGAGTCTCCAGCCCAAACAAACTCACCGTGCTGTGTTTAGCAGCCCAAACATCCACACCTTGAGAGTCGTTCTTCTGTGGCGAGAGCAAGGAAAGCAAACTATCCTTCCCTCTGGCAGATAAAGGGGCCAAGCAGGAAGGCCTGGAGCCCTTTAAGGCATCACTGCCCCAACTGGTCTGATGGCTGCAGCTCCTCCCTAGCAGGGCTGCAGTCCAGGTGCATAACTGATGTCCTCTTTCCCCCCATTCTGATTTGATTCCTACCCCAGCCTTGCTCTCAGCACCACCCCTCAGCTTTCACGGGCCGGGCCTGCAGGGTGCTCAGTCACCTCCCTGCTATCCCCTACTGAGGTTAGTACAGTACACAACTTCAGTCCTCTAAATCTAAGGAGGTTTGTTTTATGGGTTAATGTGTACTGCTAAACACAGCATCCACAGTTGCAAGTGTGTATTTTGTAGATTAGGGTGTAGTATTCTGTGCGCATCAATTAGGTCAGGGTGGCTGACAGTGTTCAGATCAGCTGTGACTTTGCTAATTTCTTGTATCGCTTTTCTGTCAAGAGAAAGAGAATATTGAGATGACTATGATTGTGAGATTGTCTATTTTTTTCCTTTAAGTCGGTCAAGGATTTTGTTAAGTCTTTGTGATGAACTAACCTTTTATTATCATGAATATTCCTCTGCATCTCTGCTATGCTTGAAGTCCTTTTTATCTGCTAATACACACATCATTTCCATCCGTCTCTTCTCACTCATTTACTTTCAATCGATTTACGTTTTTATATTTGTTTTGGAGGCAGGATCTCACTATGTTGCCCAGCTCAGTCAGAAACTCTTGAGCTCAAGTGATCCTCCCACTTCAGCCTCCCAAGTTCCTGGGACTACCAACAGCTTATGCCTCAGGTAGAATATAATTGAGTCTTGCTTTTTACGTTCATTTGGGTCTTGTCTGCCTTTTTACACTAAATATGTAGTTTAGTTTTACACTAAATATGTACTGATTTAGATCTACCATTATTCATTTGTTTTGTTTTTCCTTCTTTTTTTTGTTCCTTTGTTCTCCTGAATTAAGAATTCAATTTTAATTATTATTGATATTTAACTATCTCTCTTTTTTAGTGGTTTCTCTAGGGATTATAACTACTTAACTCTTTTTTTTTTTTTTTTAAATTTTATTTAAGGAGAAAAGAAAAAAAAAAGCAAAGAAAGGGTACAAGTTATACAGATTTGCAGAAAAAAAAATGAACAGTAGGAAATCACTAGTTAATGGATTACATATTGTCATCTTAGAAATAATTGTTCAAGTCACAAAATTAAAGCTTGTAAAGTGGACATTCCATCAATGATACTGCAAACAGTTCTGTTCAATGATCCAATAAAACTCTGTGATATCATTTTCCATCCTATACACTTAAACATACATGCAGTTATATAGTATAGAGCACTTTCTTTTCCTCTCTTTTGTACAATAACAATTACACATTTTGGGTTTCATTGCTCCCATGGTTCTTATTACTTTTTTGGAAGAGAGTAAAACCAAATGTGACATAACAGAACAGAATCGGTCAAGTCAAAAGGGTGGACATAATAGATAATGTGAAAACATAATACAAGGTGATCAACAATCGTTACCATAATGCCTCCCGCTATCTCTAATAGAATTGCCTATACCATTAGTTATAATACAATTGAACAAAACAGTAAAGAATAAAACCGACAAAACCAAAACACTGGAGACATTGTAGGTCTTCAAAAATAGATAAAAGTCAACGAGAATGGGCGTTATAATGAATCTCATTATCTTCACAGCTGATGCCTAAATTTTCGAACCTGATACTATCCAGCAAAACAGAATAGGGGAACCTCAGTCAAAAACAAGATGGTGAGAGTAATACAGGGCTTCAAATCGAGATAATAGAAAGTCAAAGTGGGTTACTATAATATATCCTGCTATTTTTTTCCTTTAATTAAAAGGATAAAAATAAAAAAGTAAATAATGGAGTGGAGATTGAGATAAAAGAGGGCATAACAACGAAACAGCACAGATCAAAACATAACCATTTAAGCAGAATAGTGTTTCACCACCAGATAATCCTGACCTAAAAGTAGTTACCATATTATCTCTTTCCTTGAAATCCTTGAGTACAACTTCGTATACTGCAGGATTAAGTATATCAAAACAATGTAAAACCATTTAAGAGAATGACAGCATTACAGAGTATTTAGAATCGACTAACAGAAAATGAACAATGGTTTCTGTATAATCTCCTTGTCTTTAAAAGGTTTTTGCTTATACTATCGTACATAATAAAATCCAGTAAGATACAACCTATTTGGACCATTGGAGACAGAAGGACAAAAGCTAGATGAGACTTCAAAACAAGATGATACTAAATCAGTATTACCTATTAAGATGTCATTTTCTCCAAAATAGCTGTTCCTATCATCCAATCTTCTCTGCCTCATTTCTGTTGAGCTCTTATTCTGTCAGTAGCTGTCAGTTTGTCTTCTTCACTTTGTTCTCTGCTCCATTCGTTGTGGCCTCCATTATTTCAGGACTCTTTGTATTTTTCTTTTTTTAGAATATCCTGCAATACTCTCTGTAGAGTTGAATTGGTGGTTGCAAATTCCCCCAGTTCCTCTTTATCCTGGAAGCACCTTGTTTTTCCATCAATTTCCAGGGACAGTTGTGCAGGATATCTCAATCTTGGCTGGAGATTATTATCTTTCAAAGCTTGAATTATTTCCCCCCACGCTCTTCATGATTTGATGGTTTGTGCAGAGAAATCTGCTGTAATTCTGATGGGTGCTCCCTTGTAAGTGGTCTGTTTCTTGTCTCTGACAGCTTTTAATATTCTGTTCTTGTATTGAATTTCTGGAATTTTTATTATTATATGCCTGGGTGTTGCTCTGTTTGGGTTGTAGGTAGCTGGGGTCCTGTATGCCTCATACATCTGAGTATCTTTACCTTTTGCTAAATTAGGAAAATTCTCCTGGATTATTTCTGTGAGTAGCTTTTGTAGTTCATTTGTTTGTGTCCCTACTTCTTCTTTTATGTTCTTAATCCTTAAGTTATGGATCCTCTTATCATCTTCTTGTCTTTGTATTATTGCTGTTTGTTTCTTTGTTATTTTTAAGAAGTTTTTCATTTCATTCTCCCATATTACAATTTTGCCCTCCAGTTCAGATAGTCTGTCCTTAGTTTCTTTCAAGCTGTTATGCCAGGCTTCGATAGACTTCTTAGTTTCTTGGTAGTCCCTTTGAACCTGCTTCACGTATTCTATGCTTTCTCTGTTTTCTCCATCAAACAATTCTCCCCTCTTTTTCTGTTCTTCCATTCCACCATCTGTTTTTTCTTGGGTGGTGCTTAGCATTTCTCTAACTATTTTGCATACTTCTAGCTTCAGGTCGTTGATAACTTCATTCCTGAATTGGTCTATGAGGCTCTCTATGTGGCGCCTTATGTGTAATGGTGCGGTGTCTGCTATTGCCTGTTTCTCAGAATTGGGGGCTGAGGAGCCTTTCTTGTTGCTGCCTCTTCCCATATTCTCTGTTCCTTATATATGCAAGCTTATATGAGAGGCCCAGCTTCTCTCCCTGTCAGCCACAGCCTGATCGAATTGCGCCAGTTAGGTGTTCCCACTCACCGCTGCGCACCAGGCAGCCTACGCGGGGCCCGCCCCTCCCGGCCACCGTCAGGCTCTGGGATCTGGGTTAGGCCAGCCTACGGGGTCCGCCGGCAGCATCACGCAGGCCAGGCACTTTTCACCAATCCCGCCCGAGAGGGGGATGTGTGGCTGGAGTCCCCACCGCGCCCTGCTCCCACAGGACTGCTCGGGCCCAGAAAGTCCGCTGGAGTCAAACTGTGGTGGAGTGTCAGTTTCTCTCACTTACCTCGCCACAAGTCAGAACATGCCTCCCTGCCCGTCCTGTTTTCGACTCCGTTCGCAGACTCCCGTTCTCAGAGTTTCCGTGCGTCTCTCTCCTTGCTGAGCCGATGTAGAGGCAGCCAGCCACCGCGCGGCGGGAAACCCAAATGGCGTGGGGTCCAGCCTCAGCAGCGAGGCTTTTCTGTTCCTGTTTTAGCACCAGGACTGCATTCCAAGTTGGTTACTCTCAGCCGAGTTCGTTCCTGAGTCAGCAGAGCATAACTCCACCTGCTTATGTCTCTTTAGTCCGCACTATACCTGGCTTCTGAGCCTAGTTTTTAGAGAGCCTCCGGTAGTTGCTGTTATCTGTCCGCCATGTTCTCCCGGAAGTCCAACTACTTAACTCTTCACAGTCAACTTATAGATAATAGTGCATAATTTACATAAGTGTAGAAGCCTATGACAACATAGATTCACTTGCCACTATTCTCTTCGATGCTACATTTGTCATATGTATTATATCTGTATTTAATATATAACACAAAGTAATAATTTTTACTTTAAACTGTCCTATGTGTTTTAAAGAAATGTTTACCTAAATGTTTCCCACTCCAATCTTCTTCACTAATTTTGGAAGGTCTAAAATTTTCTCTTGCCAAGTGTGGTGGCACATACCTGTAATCCCAGAATTTGGGAGGCTGAAGCAGGAGGATCACTGTAAGTTTGAGTCCAGCCTTGGCTACATGGTGAGTTCAAGGCCAGCTTAACTTACATAGTGAGACCCTGTCTCAAACAAATAAATAAAATTTTCTCAGATATCGATTCCCTTCAGGCTGAAGTACTTCCTTTGGTATTTCTGGGTACAGATTGGTTGATGATAAATTCTCCATTTTCTTTTATCAGGAAATATTTTCATCTTACCTTCATCCTATTAGACATACAATTCTGTATTACTATTCTTATGGCTCCTTAAAGATTTTTCTCCACTCACATCTGAACTTTATAGTTCTGGGTGAGATGTCAGTAAGTGCACCATCCATGTGTTATCTTTGGCTGCTTTCGAGGTCTTCTCTTTATTTTTGCTTCCAACAGTTTACTTATAATGTGCCTAGTACTGATGTCCTCATATTGATCTTCTTGTGGTTCTCTGAGATTTTTTTGTTTGCAGCACTGGGGATTGAACTTAGGGCCTCACATGTCGGTCACAGCTCTCTATTACTCAGGTACACTCCCAGTAGTTTCGAATTTTATTTTGTGACACGAACTCACTAAATTGCCCAGACTGACCTTGAAACTGCAGTCTCCTGCCTCACCCTCCCCAGTATACCCCATGCCTTTAACTCAAGTAGAAAGGGCTTGATCCCCAGTGCAGCATGTGGGCCTAGAGAGGTGACAGAATCACAAAGATTAGCCCACTGAAGAGCTGGAAACTGAAGGGCTGCTGGCGGGTGGATCCCAGGGAGGGGCAGTAGGTCCCTGGGGTGCAACTGGAAGGGAACGTCTTGTCCTTGGCCCTCCCCCATCTCCCTGCGGTCTGCCATGAGGTGAGCAGCTTTCCTGTGCTACAAGCTTCCAGCTCACTGTGGGCTGAACATGAACCGAAATAAACCTTTCCCCTTTTAAGTTTTTGGTGTTTGTGTGGTATTTTTTTTTTAATTCTGGGGATTGAACCCCAGGAACAGTAAGCTACATCCCAAGCTTGTTGCATTTTTTATTTTGAGACAAGTTTTCACTAAGATGTGCAGGCTAGCCTTGAACTTTTGATCCTCTTGCTTCTGCCTTCTAGGTAGCTGGGGTCACAGATATGTGCCACATGCCCAGCTTTAAAGTGTCTTCTCAAGTACTTTGTAACAGCTGTGGAAGTATGACTAACACCAAAAATTGGTACTGAGTGGGGAGGGGGTCACTGCTGTGACAATTCTTGACATATGGTACAAATGTCTCTGAAATCAGAATACAGGAGTTTGGAAAGGTTTGGTGATACAGGTTTGAGAAGCTCTATAACAGTGGTGGAGAACCAGTGGCACATATGTAATGAAAATATTTTTCTTTTAAGACAAAAGATGTTAATCTGCGAATTATTTTTCTAAATTAAAACCTCAGTATTCAGATTCAATTACAGTATTGGAACTTTGCAATAAATAAGTGGCTTCTGGGTTGCAGTATGGGTCTTGGTCTCTGAAAGTTTTGCCATCTCTGCCCTAGGATGTTGCAGGAAGAGCTTAATGGACAATTCTTATGTGAACTCAGAAGACTAGAATGCTGATAGCAATGCGAACAGTAAAGCCTGTGTCAGTGAGCTTTCAGATGGAAACGTGGGCTCTATTGGGAAATGGACTGGAGGCCATTTTTGTTACATTCTGGCAAGGGGTTTGTTTACATTCTGCCCATGCCCTAAAATGATGTGAGGCTGAGTTTGAAGGGGAGGGACTATTTAATCTGGCAGAGGAAAATTCCAGCCAGTACAGCATTCAGGTTCAGCTAGATTTACAATAAGAAACTGTGAGCAAAAAGGAGAATGGGAAGATTTGAAAAACGTGCAACTGGGCCACAAAAGGAGTGCTTTTAAGTTCTGGGTCAAGGAAGGAGTGGTTAATGAAGAAATTAGTGTCCGTGGGGGCGGGGGGAAGTGCTACAAACAGGCTCAGGAAGAAAGCTGCCTCAAGAGCACCTGGGAATCAGCAAGACCTCACTCATCATGGGTGCGGGTGTAAAAGTGAAAAGGGGCCTCTGGATCCCGTGCTTGAGCAGGATCACACAGGGAATTGGTTCTCTGGATTCATTTCTCTATGTTCAGCTGACCAGGCAAACAAGGGCAACTGCAGTCACGATCCAGGGGAGCTTTGCTACTACGCTGGTTGGCAGCAGATTTTGGTGCCATCTACATGATGCTGCTTTTGCAAGCACGCAGAATGCAAGAGTTATGGACTAATGTATGCTTCTACCAAGATTTCCAAGGCTTGGGACGTCAGGCAATGTATGACAGGGTTAGAGCTCTAAAAGTGGGCCCCTGAGAGGGCAATGCATGAAGCTGTGAGAGTCAAGCCATAACTGCAGAGGAGACCCCAGAAAGACAGATGTCAGTATGTGGAACGTTTGCCAAGCAAAGTTGTAAGCAGTAAGTGGAGCCAGACTAACAGAGAGGCCACGTGGGTTCGGAGTGGCAAGGCTCTAGAGGAGAGCTGCCCAAATCTTTTGGATCTCACATCATGACACCATGTGCCCTGGAAGCCAGACATAGAACTGTAAGATTTAACATCTGCCCTGATGGCCTTGCTTTCTACTCCACTACTTGTCCCTCTTGGAATGAGACTGTGTACCCTGTCCCACTGTGATATGTTGAAAGTATATTTTACAAGGCTCACAGCTAAGAGTTTGGCTTGAGTCTCAGAAGAGATTATGGGACCATTATGGCTTTCTTCATGATAGCCTGCCCTGTGTTCTCCAGAGTGGACTTTCATTTATTTGGCTTTTTCCTCTTTTCCTCAACCCAAGATCAGTCCACAGAGTCCATTTCTCCCTCACTCTTCACTTTTACTTTTTCAAATAAACATCACCATCAGAGAGACAGAGATTGAGAGCGAGTGAGAGAGTGAAAGAGAGACAGACACTATGGACTTGGACTTTTGACAAATGCTAAACTGTTAAGACTTAAAGGACCTCTTGGAAATGGATTAACTGCACTTTGCATTGTGAGATGGCCATGAGCCTTGGGGGGCCAAAGGAAGAATATTGTGAATTTCATTAAATATGAAAGGTCCACAAAAAACTCATGTATTAGTTGTGATATGGTGATGCACACCTGTAATCTCAGCGGTTGAGGAGGCTGAGAAAGATTGGCAAGTTCAACTTGCTAAGCCTAAGCAACTTGGTTACTTAACAAGATCCTGCTTCAAAACAAAAAATAAAAAGGAATGGGAGTACAGCTCAGTGCAAAGGCCTTGGGTTTAATCCCCAGCACTACACATGTAACAATGCAACAAGGGACTCATCTACTGAAGGACTGAAGGCTTGGTCCTCATTCAGCAATACTGTAGCAGTCTTCAGAGATGGGGCCTAGAAAGGTCACTGGATCATGAGGGTGCCGACCTAGTTAATGGATTAACCACTGATGAGCTCATAGTTGAATGGCCATGCCTCCTTTGAGAATATACTTATCCCTGCCTTTCCTTTCCCACACCCTGGCGCTCTCTCTCTCTCTCTCTCTCTCTCTCTCTCTCTCTCTGTCTCTCTCTCTCTCTCTCTCTCTCTCTCTCTGTCTGTCTCTCTCTCTCTCTCTCTCTCTCTCTCTGTCTCTGTCTCTCTGCTTCCTGATTGCCATGAGGCGAGCAGCCTTCCTCCGCCATCCCCTTCTGCCATGATGTTTCTGCCTCAACACAGGCCTAAAAGCAATGGAGTCAAACCTCTGAAAACATGAACCAGAACAAAATTTTCCTCCTTTAAATTGTTAATGTCAGGAATGTTGTCACAGTGACAGGAAGCTAACACACTGACCCTTTTTAACATCTTAGGCTAGTATGATCTATGTGTCACAATTAATGAACTAATATTAATATATTATTAACCAAGTTTCAAGTTTCTTTGCATTGCCTCACATTTTAAACTCTGACCCCCTGGCCTTAGACTTCTATGAGACCACAGATTTTTGTGGCTTAAACCATCTTGTCCATATTACTTTGTTACAGTAGCTCTAGCGAACCAATAGTTTCCTTTCAAAACTGGAAGAAGACTAGGGTGTCTGTTATCACATTGCTACTTAACACTGTCCTGAAGGTATTAATACAGAAAAAGAAGAAAATGGAAGGCAAAACAAAAGATATGGTCTCATCTCTTGGAGCTTGCAGTTTGCGCCTGTACCACCATCTCACAGAGAAAGAGGAAGAAGCCTAAATACGATCTGTGAGTGTCTCGGGTTCTGCCCACGCTTCGAAGCTGACTTTGAGAGAGTAATCTGTGTGGATCTTAAGGTAAGTCTTTCTCTATAGGTATTTTTCTTAGATAATAAAGCATAATTTTTTCATCCTAGAAAATAATTTAAATAATTTTGTAGCCTTAAGATTATTATAATAGTTGAGAGGCAGTATATAATTCTCGATAGAAACTTTATGTGCTAGGTTTTATATACACTGAATATTTCATATTTTATATAAACTGACATATGGAGAGGCTGAAAGAGATTGTTACTAGTTCTGAGTCACGTAACTCAGGCCTGCTTACTTCAGAGCTTCTGTTCTTTTTTGACCATCCTGTCACTGCTAATTTAACCCGTGGTGACAGCTGAGACATATGGGACACAGAACAAAACAATGAAACTTGTGTTCTTTTTTCCAGGAACTTTTGCCTTGAAAGTGAGGGAGAGAGTTAACTCACAGGCCAGGATTGGAATGAAGTTTAAGAGGTACTTGGCTTGGACACACATTTCACGCATTGCTAAAAAACTTTACTTTCTATGTACTTTTTAAAATCAAATGAATGCAAAACATTACACACTGAATAAAATAGTAGTTTTAAACAAAGACCAATGCTCTGCTGGGCTATTCTGGAGCATCAGGCAAAAGGAAAAATGCATGTCCCTGGTTTTAATGGATGGAAATTCATCAATCTTTTCAAATATTGATGAGGTAAGTAACTTAACTTTACTTACCTTATTTGCAATGGAAAGAATTGTCAATTTGATATTTTTTCTTGACCAAATGATGCCCTTAGTTTTTATTTAAAATTTTAGTAAATTGAATAAAGTAGGTGAATATAAAAGAATATTTTGAGTTTTAGTACACCTTTTCAGTGTTCAGTATTTTTCAACTAATGTTCTGAGCAATATTAACCATTAAATACATTAAAATGTGTAGATGCACATTTTCCTTTTGTCTCAAGACTCGGATACCACTGACTCAGCTGTGTGGAACAAAGATATTTGTGTGTGGGGGTTGGATTCAGGGCCACTCTATTACTAAACTATGCCTCATCTCTTTTTATTTGTATTTTTAATTTTTGGAACCAGGAATAAAACTTAGAATCTCACACTTGCCAGGCAGGCACCTTGCTGCTGAGCTATATCCCTAGTCCCCTTTCTTATTTTTTGAGACAGGATCTCACTAACTTGCTCTAGAGGAACATACATTTGTGATTTTTCTGCCCTAGGCTCTCTCAATACTGGTATTATAGGTTTGGGCCTGTGCCCTGTGAAAAATAAATTTTTATTATTAATTTATATGTTATGGCTTCTATCTAGATACCCCCCCCCAAGCCACATGTGCTCATGGGTGGAGCTTTTGGAGGCAGCTGGATCATGGGTGTGTGACGCTGTGTGACACAGGGCTTGAAGGTGTTTGTTAACTAAATTGGATTAGCACAGTTCTGGGTGTAGATAATGAAAGCCCCACCCTGGATGTGGCTGGCACCAATTAGCCTGAATGAAATATAAAGGAACATAAAAGCAAGGCAGGTTTGATGCTGCGGCTTTGCTGCTTGCTGCCCCCTGCCTGCTATACCATGGACTATTTCTTCCCTGCCAGTGCACCCTGCCTTGGAGCCAGCCAACTACAGACTGAAACTTACATAAACCCTGAGCTAAAATAAACCTTTCTTCGTTTAATGTGTGGGTGTTGGGTATTTCATCTCAGCAATGAGAAAAGTAACTAAGACACTACATGAGCTTTATGTGGCCTAGGAAAACACCTGCTGAGTATGTATGTTTTGTTCCCCATTTTACAGGAAACCTATTAAGAAATGCTAAGTATCTGCCCAAAGTTCTCTCTGCTGGGTGGTATAGCCAAGAGTTTAATTGAGGTGATATCACCTTAGAGCTCAAGTCATTAGCTCTCATTTTGTAATATTAACAGATTTGATTAGTGAACATTTAGGTCTCACTTATTATACATAGCTTTGTCTAACTGACTGCATCCATTAAACATTAGTATTTGATTTTTACAGAGTATTTCATAAGGTTGAAATCTGATGAAAGAGGCTTTAATATGTTATGGCGAGAATCAGGTCCACACTGTGGTCCCTTGAGGAATCCATGAAAGTTTCTACATTAGAAATTTTGTAATTAAGTATGTGTTTGGAACTACTACAAAAGATAGGTAGTGTAAACCAGGAACACAGGGCTTTTTAGGGCAGCTTCATGAAGGCAAATGAGTAATTAAGCAATGAATGTATTAACTAAGACAACAGAAGAAGGGCTACAAGGAAGGGGACATAAGACAGCCTGAGGTGACTGATACTTAAAAATCCTTTTAATTGGGTTACCTCAGACATCTGCCTTCTCTCTTTCCTACTGAAGTTAAAAGTTTAAAGTTTCTTCTACCCTTAGCCTTGATTTGTATGCACTGGTTACTTTTATTTTTCTCTCCCTTACTGGGACAAAATATCTAACATCCAAAATGAGGGATGGAAAGGTTTATTTCGCTTACAAATCTCTGGAGATTACAGTCCATAATCACCTGGCTCCAAGGCAGGGTAGCATGGCACAGGGGCAACACTTCAAGGCAGCTTCCAGAGCAAAAAGAAGAAAACAAATCTCTTCTCCTAGCTAATGCTTTACACAGGCCACCCCTCTTCTTAGTCGGGAGTAGCACTCACAAAATCTCCTTGCCCTCTTTTGCACCTTATGAGGATATTTACAAAGTAAGAACCCTGGCTCCTTGCTGAATCAGTTAAACTTCTAAACTGTTTAAGTTGACACAATGTATCAACCGTAACAACTGGTAAGTAATACCACTTGCAAAGTACTAACACTGATATTTAAGTTGTTCTGATAGATGTTTGAACTGGATGGATAACAACACAGAGGAACTAGTCTGTTTGCTAGAGCTGCTGAGAGAGCAGAATGTACATCTTCATGGAATTTCACTTCTGGTCTGTTACAGATGAAGCTTTATTTTTTTTCTCTTCAGGATTTTTTTCTCTTCTTGATGTCTTCAAGTCAGGAAAGTCGTCTTCATACCAATCTTCCTTAAGACATATATGGGACTTCCCATAGAAGCATCTTTTAGCTGGACATGATAGTACACTCCTTTAATTCTAGCACAAGGGAGGCTGAGGCATGGAGATTGCTAGGAGCTCGAGGCTAGGCTGGGCTACATGGTGAGTTTAAAGCCAACCTGAATTAGTCCTTAGTAAGTAAAGACTAGTAAGACTTTGTCTCAAAAAAACAAAACAAAACATTGAAGAAAAGGCAGATCTCCTAAGAGCATCCAGATAAAACTGGCTTTTTATTTATTGACTCGGAAGCCCCAGAGGACCTTTCTATATTCCTGCTTACATAATGTTGCCTGGGTTACTCTCTCCACCCCACAGCTGATTCCTACCTCCAGTAGAATGCTAGGGATACCTCCTTGTCCAACCAAAGAGCAGGCTCTGAGGAATTAAAAATATACTTTCCTTTAAAGTAGTCATTTTGCATCTTCAAAAGAGAAATTTTCATCTGCATATAGCCCTGGCCATACATGCGTGAGTGGACTGGATCGTCTTCTGTGGAACTTGGGGAAGTCGTAAGGTTCCTCCGTGGAACCTCTACACTTGCTTTATTGGTAGGATAGAGGTCCCTATAGGAACTATATAGAACTGATCACCATCCTGGATCTAATTCTCACATAAGAACAGGAGATCTGAATGCACAACTTTGATGTGTGGGATCTGAGTGAAAGGGACAAGGGGTCCTGAGTCTGAGAGGTGTTTTGGCCTTGTTTATAAGTTTGTCTCTTCTGTGAATGGCCCATTAACTAGGAGATATCTATGTGGGCATGACTGGCCGACCTCCTGGAGGGTGGAACAGAGGAAAGGGAGAGAGATGGCGCACTGCAGCCCCCAAAAGGTAAGACCAGCACAACCTAATGCCACCACAGACTGACCTCCTTTCCAGCAGACAGTCTCCAGAGGAAACTGTGGGACCTACCTGAGCACATGCAGGTTTCACTCTATGCTGAGCCACCACATTGCATTCTAAGGTTTTTGGACCAAGTTTGGAGATAGCAGATTTTCGCTTGTGGTAAGAACAAAGATAAGATCTTCACAACAATCAGAAGTGACAAACGTCCTTAAATCTTTAAGGAGGGCACATATAGATGAGAAAAGTCCACAACCAGAGTTCTGAAAGTAGTAAATTCATATGTGAGCCTGCAACGGCGAACCTGAATACAAGCGAGGTTGAATAAAGGAGTTTATATTCCACAATGCAATTTATTACCCCTAAGAAGTACCTCAGACAGAAATTTTATATCTACACTTACCTGATTCTTGTATCACGGCCAGGCTGGGCAACTTAGTGAAACCCTACCTCAAAATAAAATATTTACAAAAGGGTCTCAGGATGCAGCTCAATGAGAAGGCCCTGGGTTCAACCCCTACTACCACAAATACAAAGGAGAAAGCAAAAAACAAGGACAACAAATAGAAAACTGTAAAAATGTAGCAGACATTAATCCAATTACATTGATAATTACTTTGAATGCCAATAATCTAAATGTGCCAATGAAAATAGAGATTGTCAGAATGAACCAAAGGACAAGGCCCAACTATATGTTGTGTATAAGAAAATATTTTATTTTTTAAATTTTTATTTGTTTTTATTTTGAAGGTAGTAAAATACAACAGAACAAGACAAAACAAAGCCGATCGAGACAATGCAATGAAATTGGTACAAAACTTCACAGCAGCACACCGGGATAATAGCAATAGATGCCATAGTATATCTCGTTATCTTCATAATAGTTGTCCAATCAATCAGGTACAGCAAAATTGAACCAAAAACAGAACATCATAAAACCTATCAAAATAGAATATTGAACAGAGCAAACCATCAGAACAAAGCAAAACAGTGAGAACAATATTTGCCTGAAAGAGATGATAATAGGAAATCCCTCATATTTGCTGTATTGCATACGGTCATCATCCCAAGAGATGCTCAGACCTTTGGCTCCCAGTTGCTAAAGCAGGTGTGGGTATGTGGTGGGGGGAGATAGGATGTTTGATTCTCAGCCTGCATGCTCACAGGAAATGCAGACTGATTCTCTTCCTGGCTCACCTGCCGCTCACTTGAGCCACAGCTGCTTACCAGGAAGGCAGGCGGCTTCCTTTCTTGCTCAGTGTCCCAAGTTCCAACATGGCTGGTGTTGTGGCTTAGCATAACTGATGCCATCTTGAGCCTTGCATTTAACTAGTGCCCTGTATTTGACTCAGCAAAATGAAAAATTACTCAGGGTATTAGTCCCATGAAAAAAGCAGAATGAGCTGTATCTACAGGAGAAAAATTAACCTGCTCAACAAAGAAGCAGGATATAGGTGTCAACTGAAAATTAATGAAAGATTCGAGCTAAATTGTTTCCAACTGGATGTCTTTTGTGATTCTCTCTTTTAAAAACTCGGTGCCCTGGACCCTGAGCCAGAGGGGGTATTCGAGTAGTCCTGAGCTCAGTTAATTAAATTCCAAATTTATCAATCTGGCTGCTTTCTTTCCTATATTGTTGCTCACAAACCCATCTCAGCTGGATCTCGGGAGATGCTGATTGGTTAAGGAAACATTTTAAAGACAAAGACTAAGGGTAAATGGGCAGAGAAAGATTATATTGGTCAAGGTTTCTATTACTGCAACAAAACATCTAACTTCTCCACAATTTAAGAGAAGTTTACTTTGCTCGCATTTTAGGTTTCAGTCCACAGTCAGCAGGCTCACAGGCAGAACCGTCATGGTGAAAGTGTGAAGTGATGGCATTCAGGAAGCAGAGAGGAAGGAAGAGACGGTGAGGAAGTGGCCAGGGACTAGATAAGGTTGCCCAGGTTAAGCCTCCAGACCCACCCAGACGCACCCAGAAGTGTACTTCACTAATTTCCTAGATATTTCTTAAACCAACTGAGTTGATAATAAAGATTAGCCATCCCAAGGATGGGCCAGGAACAGTCAACAAAGAAAGTAGGAGTAACTATACTTATTTATGATAGAGCAAACTTTAAACAGGGGAAGTTATCAGGGATAAGAGGAGGATTACATAGTGAAGGGGCTATTTCCTCAAAAAAAAACCCCCACAATCCTTAAGGCGTATATGTCTAACAGAGCATCAAATATATGAGGCAAAAACTGATAGAAATACAAGGAGCAATTAATCATTCCACTGCTCAGCGGGAGATTTCAGTATCCGTATGAAAAATGGACAGATCCAGCAGGCACAAAATCGCGAGGACATAGCTGAAGTCAATAACATCAGTCAGCTGGGTAACAGCAGCATCTATAGACTATGTCATCTAACATTCTGTTCAAGTCCAAATAGAGCACTTATCAAGATGGAAATCATACAATGTCTACTCTTAGACTATATGGATTTAAACCAGAAATTAGCAACAGAAAGATGATAATCCTAAAACATGGAGAGACTAAAAAAGCATACTTTACCTAGAGTCAGCACCATTCTTGGACTGCAGGGGAAGAAAACAAGAAATCAATGAAAAACAAGCCCTCCCTGTGAACCAGTGCCATGTGTGGGCCATCACCGCCAGGGGACAGCCGGACCCCAGCCCATTCCGGCGCATGGGCTTGGAAACAAGAAGAGCCTATCCTCCTTCCCTCCCAAGCTGCTGATCTAGAGAAACACAGGCTGTGGCGATAGCTATTGAGGTGAAATGCAATTTGATGCTTGTGGTGTTTGGTGTTTCACGGACATTGCAGGTCCAGGACCGGTGGTCTGATCATCTGTTCAGAGGATCACTGTACGCAGTGTGGCATCTATGGGAGATCTCCTTCAGAAGGTGGCAGCCATTGTTAATTCCCTATCATCTTGTTTTGAATTCCTGTATCACTTTCATTGTTTTTTGGGGTTGGGTTTTATTCTGTTTTATTCTGTTTGATTTTGTTAGATGGCATGGGCAGCTATTTCAAAGATAGCAAGATATATTATGGTAGCCACTTTGGATTTACTGTTGTCCTATTTTGAAGTCCTTTATTACATTTATTTATTGGTTATACTTTGTTCTGTTTTGTTTGATTTCTACTGTCTGAAGGTATCTACCGCTGTTTTGAAGACAACAAGAGACATTATGATAACCATTATTGATTTTGTATTTTTAAAAAATTTTGTACCAGGGATTGAACTCACAAACTCACGCTTGTCAGGTAGTCGCTTATGCCTTCATAGTGTTTTGAAGTCCTGTGTCATGTACACTGGTTTGTTATGATTGGTTTTGTTCTGTTTTATTTTGCTTGTTTTTATTCTCTTTAAGATAAAAAAATTTTTAATTATAAACCAACAAAAAAGCATTCGTCTAGCACTGGTGTGTAGAGCAGTGCTACAGTGCTTGCCTGGCATGCTTGAGGCCCTGGGTTTGATCCTCAGCACTGCAAAAAACAAAAAGCAAACTGAAAAAAACTGCTCATTAACACATGGGCCACAGAATAAATCTCAGGAAAAATTTTAAAATATTTTGAAGTAAAGTAAAATTAAAACACAAATAATCAAATTTGCACGATACAGCAAAAGCAGTGATTAGAGCAAAAGATACAATATTTAAAAAGATCCAAAATTAATCATATTAATTTCCACCTTAGGAAAAATAGAAAAAAAAAGAGTAAATTAAGTCAAAGTAAGCAGAAAAAAATAAGTAATAAAAATTTTAAAGCAAAAGTCAATGAAATTAAAAAAACAGGAAAGGGAAAAAATTCAATGAAACTAGATGCTGATTCTTGGAAAGTATCAATAAAGTCAATACACCTCTAGTCATTTAGACAAAAATAAGACATAAAGTATTCATATTAGAAAGGTCACGGGGGGATATCAGTACAGATACTCTGTACATTACAAAGGCAATGAAGAAATATTATGAACAACTCTATGTTCACAAATTTGAAAACCTAGACAAAATGAACTAAATCCTTGAAAGACATAATCTGCAAAAACTCACACAGAAACAGACAATCTCAATAGGACTCCATTAAAGAAACTGAATCAGTAGCTTTCAAACAGAAAGCACCTGCCCATGGAGGTTCAGGGGTGAATTCTGCTGAACATTTAAGGGAGAAATTATATCAAATATCCACAACATCCTTCAGAAGAACAAAGAGTGTTTCCTAACTTGTTCTATGAGGGCACTATCACCCTTGATTCCAAAACTGAAAAAAAATTACAAGAAAAAAAATGACTGACAGTACTGCTCATGAAGATAGATGCAAAAATTGTCAATAAAGTTATTAGCACTTCAAATCCAATTATACACCAATGCAAGTGGGATTTATCCCAGGTATACAAGGCTAGTTCAATATTCAAACATCAATTAAAGTACTCTATGATACCAACAGGCTAATGCAGAAAAATCATATAATTTTATTAGTAAATGTATAAAAAGCATATGACAAGATCCAAACCCCTTCATAATTTTTAAAAATCCTCTAAGTTAGGAATAAAGGAGAACTTTTCCAATTTAATAAAGACCAAACGCAAACCTAACATGCATCATATAACAGTGGGAAACTTAAAAGTTTTCCCACAAAGGTCAGGAACGAGACATGGATGGTCCCTTTCCATGCTCCTTTCAACATTATATTAGAAGTCTAATATATTAGAAAAAAGAAATAAAAATTATAGAGATCTAAAGAAAGAAAGAACACTGTTATCAGGTGATACGATATCTATATAGAAAATCTAAAAGAACAGAAAAAAACTCCTGGAGCTAATAAATGATTAAAGATATGAGGTTAATACATATAAAAAAAATCAGTTGTGTCCTGTATGCTGGCAATGGACAAATAGAATTTGAAATTAAAAATACAACATTTACAGTAGTGCCCTCCAAAATAAAATAAGCCTAACAGAATATGTATAAGATCTATCTGAGAAAAACTAAAAACCGGTGATTTTAAAAAATGACAGAACTAAATGGAGAGGTGTCACATGCTCATGAATGTCAAGTTCTTCTCAACTTGATCTACAGATTCAATGCAATTCCAATCAAAATCCCAGCATGTTAGTTTTTAGATACTGACAAACTGATCCTTAAGTTTATATGAAAAGACAAAAGATTCAGAATAGCCACCACAATAGCAGAAAGAAAAACTAAGCTGGAGCACAGAAATGACCTAACTTCAAGACTTAGTACAAAAGGTACAGAAACCAGACAGGAAAGTACTATGAACTTATTAGACAAATGGATCAATAGATCAGAATAAATGACTCAGAAAAAGATGCACATAAAAATAGTAAGTGACGTTTCATAAAAGAACAAAGGAAATACAATGGAGAAAAGATAGCTTTTCAATAGATAATTCAGGGACAACTGGACATCCACACACAGAAAAATGGGACACAGACCTTACATTCTTCAAAAAATTTACTCAAAATAGATCACAGGTCTCAATAAAAATGCAAAACTATAAAACTAGAATATCTCATAGGAAAAATTCTAGATGATTTTGGGTTTGGTGACAACTCTTTAGATACGACATCAAAGCCATAATCCATGATCTATCAAAAATTCGTAAGTTGGAAGTCATTAAACTTAAAAATTTCTGACCACGTATGGCAGCACACACCTGTAATCTCAGCACTCTGGCAGGCTGAGACAGGAAGATCACAAGTTTAAACTTAGCATAAGCAACTTAGTGATGTCTTATCTAGAAATAAAAATATAAAACAAATATATGGACTAGCTTAATGCACAAGTTCAATCTCCAGTACTGCCAAGAAAAGAAAAAAAAAGGTGATGAGGGTGCTTTGTGAAAGACTTGCAAGAGACTGAAAAGCTGAGCCCCAGACTGGAGAAAATATTTGCAAAAGACATGCCTGACAAATGACTGTTTATAAAATACATGCTTAAAATTCAAAAGTAAGAACCTAATTTAAAAAATGGGCCACGGACCTGAACAGGTATCTCACCAAGGAAAATATCCTGCAAATAGCATATGAAAAGATATCACATCATGTCATTACAGAAATGCAAATTAAAACAGTGAGAAACTAGTACACATCTGTGAGACTGACTCAAATTCAGACCAACAATAGCCAATGCTGGCAAGCACCTGGAGCAATAGGCGCTCTTGAGTGTTGCTTGTGGGCGTGCAAAATAGTTCGGCTGATTCGTAAGGCAGCTGCCATAGGCGTACCACATGCTCCCGCAACTGCGCCTCTTATATTTACTTGAAGTAGTTGAACATTCCGGTCTACACAAAAATCTTAATATGGTTTATTCATACTTGCCAAAATTTAGAAGCAACTAAGCTTATGTTCAGTAAGCAAAAGGATAAACTGTAACTTATCATCCAATGCAATATTACTCAGTACCAAAAAGAAATGCACTATGAAACATGAAAAGAGAAGAAATATGCATACACATCACTAATTGCAAGAAGCCCATGTGAAAAGGCTATATATTGTGTGATTCTAACTCTATTACATTCTGGAAAGGACAGAACTATGAAAACAGTAAGAACACAGGGCTGGGAAAAGGCAAGATGAACAGGAATAACACAAAGGATTTCTGGGCCAGTGAAATAATCTGTAATACTGTCATGGTGGATAAATAGCATTGTACATTCATCCAGACCACAGAATGTACAACACCAAGAGTGAATCCTAGTGAACACAGTGGAGGGGGTGATAATGTTGGATCAGTGTGGACTGATCAACTGTAACGAAGTCTCCACTCATGGGAGGATACGCATGTGTGGGGGCAGAGGTATTCTGGGCATCTCTGTACCTTCCTGGCAATTTTCCCATGAAGGTAAAAATGGCCTTTAAAAAAAATGTTTTTAAAAAAGAGCAAATTACCATGTACATACATAAAGACAAATGATAAAGTAAACACTTTACACTACAACATACAGAATACAATATAAGCTCTATTTGAAGGCCACTTTACAACTTTAAAAAGGCCTTTATTGAAAATAAATTAGGGGGGGCTGGGGGTTTAGCTCAGCGGCATAAGCACCTGCCTTGCAAGCAGGCGGTCGTGAGTTCGATCCCCGGTACCGATAAAAAATGAAAAAGACAAAAAAAAAAAAAAAAAAAAAAAAAAAGAAAATAAATTAGGGTGTGGTGCATACCTGTAATCCCAGTACTTGGGAGGCTGAGGCAGGAGGACTGCCTAGAGTTCTAGGCCAGCCTGAACTGCACATCGAGATCATTGCAAAATAGAAATAAAATTTTAAAAATAGAACTTAAAAAATTAAAGATGTTAGTCATATGAAGAAATTATAAAAGAAACAAAAAAGAGGAAGAAGTATCATTACAAAAATTGAAATTGTAAGATAAAGGATACTAAAGCTGAAATTCCTACTTATTTTTTGAAACAGGGCCTTGGTATGTAGTTCAGGTTGGCCCCAAATCTACTATGTGGCCCAGGCTGGCCTCAGATTTTCAGTGATCCTTCACCTCCGCCTCTGCAATGCTGGGATTACAGGTGTGCACCACCACACCCAATTTACTTCTTTGAAATTCAACAAAATAAACCTGAGAGCCTGATACAAGAAAAGGGAAAGTAAAAATAAGTAAAATAGGCAAGGAAAGAGTAAATAATCATGTTTTAAAGAGATAGGAATAATCAAAAGAAGTCTATCTAAACACAATGACTATTTTGTTTTGTTTTGGTACTAGAAATTGAACCCAGGGCCTTGCACTAAACTATATCCGGAGCCCTTTATATTTTGAGACAGGATCTTGCCAAATTGCCAGCCTGGCCTCAAACTAACCAGTCTCTTGTGTATCTGGAATTACAGGTTATGCCACCATCTGGCACTTATTGATGTACTTATTTATTTGGGGTCTTAACTATGCTGCCCTAGCTGGTCTTGAATTCATGGGCTCAATTCCTGTCACAGCCTCCCAAGCAGCTGAAACTAGAAATGTGTACTACCACCTGCAACTGATATTCATTTGAGAAATCTATTAGAAATGGATGACTTTCAAGTAAAATATAACTTAACATAACCTATGAATAGATACCTGGTTTTAAATCTACTATATAACAGTATGTCACATAATACAATGTTTTCATGACTGAATTCTCTATTCAACCTTTTTGTTTGCTTTTTTTTTTTCAAGATACAGTTTTATCTTGAGCTCAGTTTGTACCCAGACTGGTTTTGAACTCACAGTAATCCTCCTGCCTCAGCCTCCTGAGTGCTGGGATTACAGGCGTGACTGTACCACCCCCACACCCAGCTCTTGATTCAACTTGAAAGAGGTAAAGTAACTCTAAAAGTTACTTAAATTATTTCAAACCACAGAATATAAAAAGTTCCCTAATTGAGGAATTTAATATAAACTGAATTACCAAAACCTGGTTAATATAGTAGATCAACAAGCCTACATACCAATCTCCTTTATAGGAGATATAAATGTTCTAAGTAAGATATCAATAACTGGAACCTAAAAATGTATTTAAGGATAATATACTTTGACTAAACAGTATTTGAAAGAGCATACTTTTAATAGGCATAATATCAAAACTGTTTAATAATTTGCAGTAGATGATATCTTTAAAACAGACTTTCAATCCTGGAATATGAACTCTACTTTTACTTAAAGTCTTTAACGTCTTTCAACACTATTTTATATTTTCTTGTAAGTCACATTTTTCTTTCATTCAGTGTCTCTGTAGGTGCTTCCTAGGACTTTTGGATGGTTTCCTTATACTGGTGTATCAGAAAAATGTCACATGTGTTAATCTATTTGGTGACTTTGTTGCATTATCTAAGTTTGTCATAGCATTTTTTTAGAAAGAAAATCACATCTTCTAAAAATGTTTACTTTTATGTCTCCCTTTCCTAATGTTTTTGCCATTTTCTTGTTTTATTGCATTGGGTAGAAAATCTACCACCATGCTGCATGTAGTTTTTCACCTTTTCTCTGACAAAATGGGAAAGTTTTTATCATTAAGTATGCTGTTTGTTAATGATTTCTGATGTCTTTTGTCAAACTGCTACTTACCTAGTCTCATTTTACTGTTTTTCTTTTAGTTTTTGAAAAAAACAATTGAGATATATAGTGATAAACCTCTAAATTAATATAATGATTTAGATTAATAGTTTTCTAATGTTAAATCATTTTGGGGATAATCTTTTTTTTGTTCAAGTGTTGGATTGAATTTGCTAGTATTTGTAGATCTTGACATATATATGACTTTGGCGTATAGTCTTCTCTCCTTTGGCTATTATTGTCAAGGAGGGTAATAGTGTAGTGAGGTGAACCCTCCACTCCTACCCCATACTAAATACCCATGAGAAAATTGGGGAAGTGAAAACTGGGCAGCTTGATGGCAGCATTCCTGGTAGAAGTCAGCAGTGGACACAAGGGGAAAAAATAAACAACTTAAACTGGTAAATTAATCTTCAAAGCATAACTCTGCTAAAACGCATGATCTGGAGAACAAAATCCAAAGTTTTAGCCTGCACTTAAGATCCCTGTACTTTAACCTAATTTATTTCAGCGCTACCAGTGCTTCCTTGCCTGAGTTCTTTTGCCTAGAATGCTTTCTATGAGTCTGTGATGGCTTATCCAACTTGAATCCTCCTTTCAAACAGCCCAAATGTCCACAAACATTTCTCAGACAGATGAACTACGTTTGAATTAACTTTTACTACATTTAACTATTTTTAGGTATTTGTACATTGTAGATACATAACGATCATATTCATCATAGGGAATTTGTACCCATACATGATATATTTTGATCAGCTCTTGATTTGCCTGTTTCTCTGTCTGTGTCTCTGTTTTGTTTTTTTTGGAAACAGGGTATCTCAATATAGTCCAGTCTGCCCTTTGAACTTGCAGTGAGCCTCCTAGCGTGCTGAGATTACAGGCATGAGCCACAGCGCCGCCATTTGCCTATTTCTTAAGAATTTTGACAGCTGTACTGGGTTGGTTAGTGATGCCCCCAAAATTCGTACTTTCCTGGAACCTCGAAATGCGATCTTATTTGGAAACAGTCATTGCAGTTATTAGTAGTTATGACACGATCATACTGGAGTATGGTGGGCCTTTTCTCCAATAGGTCTGATGTCCTTGTAAGAAGAAATTTAGAATCAGGACAGGGAGAACGCCATTTGATATCAGAGCAGAGTGAGGCCGCTACAAGACAAAGAACACAGATAATTGCTGGCCACCACCCTGAAGTTAAGGGTCAAAGGAATCCACTCAGTCTTACAATAAGTATGGATTACAGTCCCTTGATTTAAATTGGACTTCAGAATATGAGAGAATAAATACCTATCGCGTGATAGTTCCTTTTGGCTCGCTCAGGAAACTTAACACAAAGGCAATTGTAACTTCCTCTCTAGCCCCAAGAGTACATGTCCTAGATAGATCATGTTCCCTCCAGAGTGGCAGAATCCCAGAGGCTTATGAGCTCCTCCTCTGAGATGACCTAAAGATATTGCCAAAAACATGTGGCCGTCATTACGGCAGGCTACGGGGCTACAAAGATAAACAGTAAGAAACCATTAATATAAGGAACTGGTGGAGCAAGGACAACACAGGGGAGGGAGGCTCAGCTCCCAGGCGACGCCCACGGGGTGGGAGGAAATTCGGGAAGAGATGCGAATCTCGCGCAGCGGGCCGCCACGAAACCCCCGCTCCCCACCTTCTCGCCACTCCTTACTGCAGGGACCCCGCAACCGCGAAAGCCGGCGCAACCCCGGGCCCTCTGAAAGCCCGGGCGCACTCCGAGGGCGCCAACCACGTGACTCCTACCGCGCCTGCGCGCACCGCGCGGGGCGGCACTTCCGCCCCACGCCCAGGAAACCGGAAGGGGACCTTTTTCGCCGGCGGGAAAGGGGTTTGAGGCGTAGAAAGGGTACAAAGTAGATGGTACTGTGTGTCTGGTAGAGTAAAGGCCGGCTCTGCTCACCTGGCGGGGTTAGTGACAGCGGCGTCCTAGATAGCAGACTTGGCGTACGGGGTTCCAGGGGATGCAGCAGGGAGCGGGAGTGGAGGTGACAGGACCCCTCCAGGAGAGGACCTGTTGCTGGGTAAGCGCTTACCATCGACCTGAGCCTTATTTCTGGTTCACTGTGCTTCGCTTTCTCCATCCCTCTTGAAAAATGAATTTAGGAGCTCACTCGGGGATAGACGGGAAAGGGAGAAGTACGTATTCATACAACGTGGCATTTAAGAAAATTTTCGGGTTTCACATAGACCATATGGATGGAACAATACAAACTCGGGCACTGTAAGTCAGTAACTCCTGCCTGAGGCAGCAGCTCCTGTTGTATTACTTTTAAACAGGCCCAGAGTTGGTAATTTTTACGTTTTTTTTTTTTTTTTTTTTGAGTCTGCCAGCAAGTTCGTTTGATAGAACTAAGCCATTTGGGGCACCTCCTTCGTTTCACTTTAAGCTGAAGCAGAGAGAGAGGAGACACAGTTGGCCGAGGACAGCTGAAATTTAAAGTGCAGTTTCTTTATTTCCTTCCCCAAATATTTTTCTCTGTACTGCACTCTAGCTTGCTAAACAATTCGTCTTTTGGCGACAGGATTGAAGGGGTGAGAAGTGAAGGGATATGGTGATGTACGTTTAGATACAGGATGAATCCATCAAAGGCAAGTCAGTATGTGTCAGGGGTTAGGACTGTGTCAGTCTACCCCACTGCATAGGTGGACAGTGTTGCTTCTGCTATTTCTCACTCAGCAGTATGTATGTGTGTAGTAACAAAATGTAAAGGTGAATTTCTATTACTTGTTAAGCACCCAGGAAGACCTGGGGATCATTAAACGCTTACCTGTTCACACGTCAGTGAATTCATGGTTTAGAATATTTAAAATAAATGTTGGCCATCTTAGAAATAATCAGAACTATAATGAATATTAAGTGTCACTTTTTTTTTTTTTTACAGTTATGGAAAGGACATTCTAAACCACAGGTCTTTAGTGCACCCATGTACAACACCCCTTCTAGTTCTTCCCAGATTAGAAGTCACCACTATGTGCTATTAGTGGTGAGGCTGTGTCAAATCATTCAGGTATATTGGGACAGAGAAAAGTTGAGAATCCCTCATCCATATTTTTAACCTCTACCTTCATCCTCCCAAGCATACAGAAATTTGAAACTGCTTTGCTTGCTAGTGAAGAGGCTTTTCCTTTGATCTGAAGTTAATTTGACATCTTATTTGTCTTTTCAGGTATGTGTGCTCCCTTGAAGCAGAAAGCAATTGTTCCCATTTGGATTATTCAAATATTATGAAGGCACAGTCCCTGCCTTTGACCTGCTTACAATCAAATGGAGGAGACACAGTGGTTACAGGGTAGCCACTTAGGGATTCTAAAATAGGTGAGTATATGGCACTCATCTCTTCTCATGCAAGTTGTTTGAATCAGCTACAAGGTTGTTTGAATCAGCTACAAGGTTTCTAATTTTTGCAGTTCCAATAAATGATAGTTTAGTTCCACAAAGGATGGAGGAAACCTTGATTCTGTCAGTGTGGGGAAATGAAGAACAAGCATCCCATCAGGGAGTTGGACCTAGTTTTTTTTCTGGGGTTGTAGTGCAGGGAAGTAGTAAGGCATGGTTTACTTGACCACCAGCACCCACACAGGCGCACCTTTCCCAGAGTGATGACTGTGTTCGGGGCAGTGGAGCCCAGGTCATAGTCACTCCTGCCAGGAGACTTCCTGGTGACAAAAAAGATGCTGCCTGGCTGGGGTCTTTTTTACCCAAATAAACTGTCATCTTACATTTAGCTTAATTAACCTTTGGGTGCAGTGAAGGAGTCACATGTGAACAGTTTAGTTCTAAGCGTGTAGTTCCAAGTTGTCTTTCCTTTAACCTCATAAAGCTGGACCTGGTGGTGTTCGGAGACTGAGAAAACAGAGTCCTTGAAGTCAAGCTGACTCTGCATTTAGCCTCCTAAATGAAAAGGTAGATAGAACAGGTCTTGTTTGCAAAAGAAACCCAAGACCTACTTATCTACCAACAGCAAATTAGACACTTTCCATGGTCTTACTGTAGAGAATAAGAATAGTAAGTTTATAGAGCAGAAAGGTGTATTAAACACAAGGCTGTTACTCTGCTAATTGGTAGGAAGGTGACTAGAAATTGGATAAGTGATTTGCTAAGTCTAGGAGAGGAGTTTCCTGCAGTGCAAGCTTCTTAGAGCCTAGAAAGTTTTCTGGTGGCCAGACTTCATTGGATAGAGACTGTATGGTCACAGAATGCCATGTTATGGCAAATCATGCAGCAGCAGCCTCTTGTGTGAGCTGAGGAAGATTATGATCTTTACATACCTTGTAGGATGAGGAGTATTGAGATATCCCTGTCACCCCTGCATTTGTGCCCTGCACTGATTACCTAGTACATGCTTTAGAAATATTTTTTTATCAGATGTGTATAAGTGACACTACATCATTTGAGCCAGTAGAAAGCCAATTATTACTACACATATACTTTTAAATATAAAAAGCAACTTAATTTTGCTAGAAACTAGTGTCATTTGAGGTCCCAAGTTGCTAATGAATTTTCTAAGCCCACTTAAGTAGGGTGCTCTAAATTCTGAGTGTTTTGATTACTAAACCCTTGCTAGTTTTCACCCAGATTTTATGGTTGTTTTACATATTCTCTTTGCCCTGTGTTACGATGGGAAAGCCAAAGCTTATGTAATGACTTGCTCAGGAATTATTACAGGTAAAGCTAAGGGGAGAATACATTAGATTTTATCATTATTTGTTTTAAATGCCCAGCCTCAGGAATTGTGGTTTCAGTTGTCTAATTTAAAAAAAAAAAAAAAAAAAAAAAACCTTTTTGTTTTGTTTTTAACAGATTTATCAGCAGGCTGCAGGTGCACATGGCCTTGAGGTAAAGACTGTCCCTTGTTGAAACTTAGTTTTAACAGATTATTCATTGTACTTTAAAAAACTGGAATCTTATAAAAAGCAAATTATGTTTAGTTTTATTATAGACATCTTTTTCCTATAGAAGTTGAAAAAGGTGTTTAAACAAAAGGTTTGTTATGTAAATGATTGCAATTCCTGAAGGTGGTTGTTTCCATTGTTTAAATGATTTGACATGTTAAAGATAACTCCAGACAGTTTATTCTTTCTCTAATAAATATTTATTAAAACCTAAGCAAGTGTCAAGTTTTTAATCAGTGTTCATATTACTTGTGAGAAATTCATAAAGCCTTCTAGAACTCTGTATTCAAACATGCCATAGGTGTGATACCTTATTTCCTACTTAGTAGATTCTGTTTCAGTAGCGGGGAACATTTTTGAGTATGTACATATGTATATTGTTTAGAATTGAGCCATTTCTGTACTTATGCCGCTGTACTTTATTTCAAGGAGGGTAATCCAGCTTGTTGTGGCAGCTCTGTGTGTGTGCTGTGTGTGTATGTGTATGTGTAACAAGTTATTACATTGTCAGGGTGACTGGCTGATTTGGAACCCTGAGCTGCTGTTCATACCAGTAGACAGTTCAGTAGAAGGTGAGAGATGTCCCATGGATCAGACTTTAAGTGTACTGGAAAACTTGCATTGAAAGTAAAAGATTTTCTTCACCTTAAATACCCTAAGTGATGAGCTTAGGATATGTCTGTTTACAGAGGTGTCCACGGTGCAGGATGCTAAATTGTCTCTGGTGCTAACTGCTCTACAGGTGCATTTCTTTCTCTGCAGCTTGCCTCAGCTTTAGCCATGCTGTGTGCAGAGCTTATCTGGCAACTGGGGCTGTGAGCTGGAGAACCAGAAACGCAGCTGACAGTTGGGGCCCAAAGTCACCGGATGGCACAGGGCTGTAAGGCTAGCCAAAGAGCCGCTGGTCAGAGACCACTGGCCAGTAATGCCTTGCTCCTCAGCAGGTGGATGGTTGAAGAAACTGTATACTTGCTGTATGTTGTGTACTGTTATGGCCTCTGAGAATTGTCATCAAGTCTTCCAACTCTGTGAGACAAGTAGTATTGTTTCCCTTGGTTTGAAAGGAAACAGAAAGTCTGGAAAATAAGTTGACTTTTCTGTGTCATAAGGCAAAGTAGTCAAATCCAGGCCTTCCAATTTCAAATCTGGCTCTTCATGTTGCAAGTGTAGGATTGCCTACCCTGTCCCCCCACCTCCCCACCATGCACACACAGTGGAAGCCCCATGTTCAGGTGTAGGCCATGGTATGTTTCTGTACAGCAGCAGTAAAGAGTGTACCATGTTCCCCAGGTCCCCCCTTCTTTCCCCTTCAGCTGTCTCTGTCCCCTGCCTGGCCACAGATCCTTGGCTGGAGTTTTTGAAAGCACCCACAGGGCTCACATGGAGAGCAGTGAGGCCAGAGAACAGTGAAGCCAGAGAGCATGGTTGAAAGAAGATACTTAAGCATCTGGGGGTGCACCTACCGTATGGTAACCCTTGAGGTGCAAGTGATGAATCAGATACTGTCCCTGCCTTCATGGAAGTGGGTGCGACAGGTGATTTCAAAACCAGTGGTGTGAGCATGGTGAGGGTGAGAACAGGGTATCACCTACTGCCCCGTGCACCTTTGGGAAGCAGGCAGGTCAGAGGCCTTGAAGGGCAGGTTCATTCCCAGGTCTGTTCTTGGTGACTGATGAAATATGAATGCATAGTGACTGCTAAAGCTTTAAGACTTTCCCGACCTCTCCCATGCTCCAGAGGCCTCAAAGACACAATATCTTACAGATAAGACAAATGCAGTTTGACTGCTTGGGAGGCCTGGGCTCACTGAGTCAGATCCCTCATTTCATTTCTTTTGCAGCTCAGCCTGCTGGGGACTACCCTCGTATCACACAGGCAGCAGCACCTGCCACTTGGCCTGCCAGGTCACAGCCTGAGCCACAAATGATGTTGGAGACATGGTGCCTGAATGCCAGATTTAGCCAGCCGAGGCACGAGTGATTGACAAAGGCACAGAAGCAAGAAAGGAAAAGACATGAGAAGGATCTAGTAGAAAGTGGCATGCATTGGCATTGAAATGCCATTATGTATCTTCAGACACCCAGGCTTTTCCAGAGAAAAACAGGGGTGCACAAATTGTTGAAGCTGACAACTGAACGTGTATAGATGCTGAGCAATGTCCACGTTGAAAAATGACAACTTTGAATTCTCATAGTCTAATAGGATGCCAATCTTCTTTGGAGGAACAGTTATTCTTATATCTGGAGTTGTCCTGTTGTGCAGAAATTCATACTTATGCCTGAAAATTAGATGTTGATAGAGCAAAACTTCAGAAAATCTGTATATGAGCTATTTATGGAATGTTTCATACTTTATTTATACTCTTACGATTTTGTTATTTTGTTTATTAAATGACTACCAGAGTATCTAGCCATTTCCAAAGCTATATATTCTTCTAAACTTTGTTCCAAGCGACCTTAGAACATTGTTCTTGAGTAACCTTAACCTAAGAAACTTGTATGTAGACTCATGAGCTGATACTTTGTATCACAGTTAGTATAGAAACAGAACACATCTAAAATATTTGGGCCTTGAGGTCCACTGTGTGGATCCTTATAAGAAAGGCACTTGAAGGAGGGAGGGGCCCTGTGGTCTTCTGGGTGACAGTGGGCTTTCTGGTATAGACTCCATGCACAGATACCCTGAGGTGTCCAGATCTTAAACTTCAACCCTGTGGGGCATCCTTAAGGCAGGCTAAGTGGTTTGCAGAGTGGGCCCTGAAACCAAAACCAGCTGCAGCTGCCCTAGCCGTGCTGCCCACAGTTGAAGAGCTATGTGCCCACACTCAAGGCCCAAACACTGGTATACGCGGAACAGGACCTGCACGTGTGAGAGCAAGTCAGGCTGTGCTGTCCCTGTTTACCCTACCTTCCTGTGGCTTCTCTTAGCAGCCACCAGAAGCCAGATGAGGCCTTTCCTCCCAACAACCAGTACAGTCTAAGATCGTGAACCAAAAGTAGGGGCCCGCTAGGAACCTCCCCTCCACTTGTCACACACGCACGCTCTCCTGGGTCTCTCTGAGCTAGAACTACAAGAATTTATGCTCTAGATCCCATGCATGGCCTTGCTTTTGCCTTTGATTCCCTCTCAGGGGTCCACCCCTCTTCTTGTAATCCCCACACCTCTCCTCCTACACAGACACCTATATACTTCTTTTATTCTGTTTTACCCTGCTCCTCATTTTTATACCTGTGACCCTTAGTCTTACATGAGGCAGACTCCAGATAATAGCTGACTCTGCATAGTAATTCCTGCATGCCCAAGCTGGTCCTGAGGTTTAGTAGTGTCCAGTGTAATGTAAATCTTATTGGGGGAAGCTGTTCTTCCTATTTACGCTTGAGCATGATGAATTTTAAATAATGACAGCCAAGTTCATGGGCACAGAACACTAGATGAATGTTAGTGAGGTTAGAGATCCGATATTAACACAGGGTGCTAAGAAAGAAGTGTGAGTTTTCTGGTTATTTTTTTTTTTTCCAATTTTCAAAGCAGTGGTTGTAATCATGCCTTCTAAGCAAACATTCTATTGACTGGCCTAGGCTTCATGCAGTCTCTGATCATGGGAGATTACTCCACATGCTCAGCAGCGGAAGCCATAATTATTAAACTTTTCACCCACACTGACTTAAAAGATGGAGTTGAGGTTTCAGATCAGACTGTATCTGCTTAATAACAGTGAAGGTAAGTATAAATGAAAAATCCGCCACTGAGTAGAGAAGAATGCAGTCTGCGGAGCTGGACTGTCCAGTTCTGAGTCCCCATGGGGTGAGTTACCTACTGCTCCTGCAGCATCACAGTCGTACAACTGTGAGAAATGAGATAAAGGCATGTAAGACTTGGTGCCTATGGTTTTAATTGTGTCAGAAGCTGCTCTTTCTGTTGGTTAGACTTTAAAGAAATTAATGGCTATAGTTCCTGAAATACCTGGGAATATTTTACAACACAAGATGCAGAACTTAAAACACCCTGCCCAAATCTTCCAAATTTTAATCTTGGGTATTGAGATTTTGCTTTACCTTGATGAAGCAAATGTGTGCCTCATGCACCAGGAGAAGCCATTTGCACCCAGATCCTCCTGCTTAGGGACATCTTCAAAGGCGACACCAACCGTGTAGTCCAAATGTTCATCCATTTCTATCTCCCAGTAATGGCGCCCTCGAACCGGAATTAGATTTCCCATGATGGCAACACACCTGGTTTAGAAAGCAGAAGTGTGTCTGACTTGGGGTTTCCCAAGACAGGCCACGCAGGTGAAGGATGTCAACTATACTGGGGTCAGCAGGTAGTGGTCTATGAATGTGGAGGGAGGAGCTTGTAAAATACCCGGACCTCTCAAAGCTGGAAGAGGAGGAGACAGATGCTGGGCCCACTGAACAGCTTCTGTTACTGGTCAGGGCTTTTCTAGTAATCATAGAGGTTGGATTCACTTGAAAGTTCACAAGCCAAGGGAAGTATGTGCTGGAAGGTCATGACCTGGCTTATAGTACAAGACAAGCTCAGAGGGCTCCCTCTTTAGTTCACCTACCACTATGCCCTATAATTTCCAAAATGTGCATGCAATCATGTTATCTTTCTGCTTTAAAGCCTGCAATAAGTCTCTCAACTTGAAGGATAACAGCTCCTTTCTTTTGCACTGAACCTTATCTACCTCCTGCCTCAGCTTCCACCTCTTCCCAGCACGGGCCATGTTCAGCAGGCACGTTAAACTATTTGTAGTTCTCTGACAGGATCTTCCTGGCTTCTTTGCATATGTACAAAACACCTATCAGTCTTGTTGGCCTAGAGTACTATTTATCCCTCAAAATTCCAGCCCTCCAAGAATTCTTTCTTGGGCCTGGAACTGCGTCTCGCATACATGTCTGTCTCCTCTTTTCCACAGGCGTTTTCCACCTGCCCCCCCGCAGGTCTGAGGCCTGTGGCTGAGATAGCATCTTCATCCCTTCACCTTCAGTACACAGCCCAGCTCTTCACAGGGCAGCAGACACATTGGCAACAGATTAAACTGAGACTCTCACTCAGCCTGGCTGGACCCCAAAAGCTAAGATGAAAGCAGTAGATGCTCAGTATTCCCTTTTTGCAAAGTGAGATGCTACAACTTTTAGAGACAAGTGCTCAAACTGCAACCCAAAACTCACTTCCTTATTGCAAAGTGCCCAAACTATTAAACCTGAATACTGTGGTTTTAGTTTAGAAAAGAAAAAAACAACTCATACATTGACATCTTTTGTCTTAAGAGAAAAACACAGTAACACAAATGCCATAGGTTCACCATCACTGGGCTAGACCACCCAAGCAACCCTGCCGAAGGAAATGACCAAAACCAGGTTTTACAATTTGTAGTTCAGCACTAGAGTTAAGTTGCAGAAGCCTGTAGCAGTGTCTGTCCAGAAAGCCCCTCAGAAGCAAGCAGGACAACAGCCCCTGGGTCAGAGGTGTGTTTTTCCCATGTGTGACTGGAACCTGACATAGGAAAGCTGCCTCAGTGTTGTATGACTTTATTTTTAGGGTTGAGGTCTGAACAGACGTTGGCGCAAAGAGACCAGAGTCATAGTGCTGGATGCAGGGGTTGATGGCTTGTGAGGAGCTGTCAGAGGCCTGGGCTCCCGGGTTAACAGCTGCAGTCGGGCCACAAGACCACCACGAGAGTCAGGGCTAACAGCGTGTCACTGCCTGTCAGCCAGAAGCTTCTTACTCCTCTCTCGCCGGCAGGTTGAACGGTGGTGGAGGGAAGGAGAAAACTGTTTTCTCGGATACTCTGCAGTTCCACTGTTTCACATGAACACATACAGTGGGGTTTACCCCACAGGCAGGAAAAAGGCAGCCAGGAGCCAGGGGCAGAGGAAGAGCCAGCTGGGGGTGAGCCAAGACCCAGGTGGGGACTTTAGACTTGGTGTCCATCAGGGGCTCTTCTAGGCCTCAGGTTTTTTCTTCCTTGGAAAATCCATCATCTTCCAAATCAATCTACCCAGGATGCCTTCTGCCCTGGCTCCCAGCATGTTTACTGTTTAATCCTGGAAACGGAGCTAGCCCTACCACTCCGTCTTTTATTGCTTTGACTTTTTTCTCAGTATGTTTGCTTTTTAATTCTTTGTACATCTTTGAAAAAAGAAGGACAGCGCCAATAAATCACCTCAATACGAGTGCACAGCTCTGGACAGGCAGATAGAGAGCTCGTGGCAGGTGGGGTGACCCCTTCCCCAGGCCATGCTCCTTTAGGACAGGCTCTCTCTGTGCTCCAACCCAGGCATTTTGTGCAAGATATGGCAGAAAGAGCCCTGGACTCAGCAGCAGGAGACTGAGTCACTTCTGTCCTTCTCGCCTGACCCCTGTCCCATGAGATCCTCGGTGGCCACCCTGGCCTTACAGGGCCGCCCTCCCCCACCAGGCCTACCTCCCTCCTCATGTCTAGAGTTTCCTTCCCCACTGTGAGGCTGCATCTGTTCTTCACATCCCACTCCCTGGCCCGGTGCTGTCACCAGAGCAGTTCTGAGAGACCCGTTGAGTGGGGGTGAAATACCTGGTGAACTGGGTCTGCTGGGGCTGCAGCTCCTGGGTGAGGTTTTTCCTCTCACTCCGGATCACCGTAAATCCATCTTCTGAAATGGTCAGCCATGGGTGGCAGGTGGCCTTGTTCAAGGGAAAGTAGCTTCCTGCAGGGCAGGGAACACACAGAAGATGCTTGGACAGTCCCCTCATGCTGTCTGCACAGGGACCCCATGCATGGGTGCAGTGTCCTCAGAACCCCTTGGAGTCACAGCCTCCTGTGAACGAGTGGCAGCTTTGCTGGGACAGTGCTGGGGCCCGGTACTGAGTGAAGCTATTTGCACAGCTGACCCCTTCGGTCCTCATTACCACCAACAGAAACAGGCATTACCATCTCTGTTTAGTAGATGGGGAAACTGAGGCATGGGTGGGTAAGAAATTTGCTGGAAAATGATAAACTTAAATTTGAATCCCATAGTCCTGTGATTCCAGGGGCTGTGTCCTTGCATCTGGGTTGGAAATGCCTGAGTCCAGATAAGAATTTCTAACTTGCTTGTCAAGGGAAACTAGAGTCAAGGAGATTCTTAATGACCATTTGATAAAAGTTAGCAAAATTCAACATCAGTTTTGCAGTTATGGCAGTGGAGAAGGACAGAGATGAGTCATCCCAAAGTCACGATTAGAACAGAGCTCCTCAAGTAGTTACACAGATCTAATAAAAGTCATGAATAAAAACGCCATTATTTAGGAACACAACTTCTCCATTACTGTCCCTAAGATCAAGTCTTCTTTCCTAGCCTCCCATCTTGTCACTTTTGTTTGTCTCAAACTTTAGTTTAAGCATCACCACCAAATCACTCACAGTTATTTTCACAACCCTTGATTTGCTGACAGTTGAAAGGGAGGCACAATCTCACTTCACAACTAATAGTGAGTGGCTCCTACTGCCCTCTGTGTTCAAGCAGAGATCATTTTTAATATGTATATATGCATATATATAATATATTCTTGCTTATTAATATTCATGAAAGCTTTCCATGAATATTGTACACTCTTAAAATTATTTGTTCTGAGAGAGACTGAGACAGAAAGATTGTTAAGTTCAAGTCCAGCCTGGGCAGTTTAGTGAGACTGTCTCAAAATAAAAAATAAAGGGGCTGGGAGTGTCGCTCAATGCAAAGGCTCTGAGTTTAATTCCCAGGGATGTACATGCACATGAAAAGTGTTTGAACAAATGAATTCAGAGATGACCAAATAAGCAAGAGCTGGCTGTACTTTTTCCTTCCTATTTTCTTTTACTGAAAAAAATTTGATATTTCAAAACAATCCAGCACAAAAAAGTTGGAACTGCAGACAACTAAAGGAAATTCCCCAGCACTAGACAAAACCCCCGAGCCCTGCTTCAGGCAGTCACTCTTTCCAACTCTGTGGCTGTGGGCGGCCACTGCACTTCCTGCCCATCTAGTGGGAGGAATAGAAAGGGGGGCTGGTCATGAAACTCTCCTCCCAGCCTTGGAAAGGAGGACACAATGACACAGCATCTCTCGGTGAAAGATCCCCACAGAGGCATGCTGTTCCCACGTACTGGGTCAGCGGTGGCTCCTGTCACCCACACAGCAGGTTCAGCCAGTGTATACCGTGAGGTGTGGGAGAGCCACCTGGCCCTGGCACAGCTCAGGTAGCAGGGCAAGGGTGACAGGAGATGGGAGGATGTTGCCAGCAAGGTCTCGCTGGAGACCTGGAACGAGATGCGACTACTCTCTGACATGGGATAGCATAGGATAGATGGGGCTAGGGGCTGAGAGATGAGCCAAGGCCAGTGGCTCTCACAAGAATTTGATCAGGACTCTGTCCCAGGGAGGGGCTCAACCTGGGTAAGATGTGAGGCACTGGGCCACCCAAATCCAGAGCCAGAGCCTGAGCCAGAGCCCGAGCCATTGGCTTACCTCAGGGCCTGGGGAAAAACTACTCAGCTGCAAATTGCTGTGACTTGGGTCTTCATTCTCTCCATATGTAAGATGAGACTACAGGGCTTTGGTGCCCCAGGAGCCCTTCCAGGCCTGCCCTGTGTCCGTACCTATGCACACTCATCTGTCTTCTGGTGACATCACAGAAACAAGGGGTCTGCCCCCAGTTGGCTTCCACCCCACAGCCCAGGGCCCAGACCTGTGGTGCGGACCGTAGCCGGAGTGCTTCTGGCACTGGGACCCCCCACGTTGAGGGCTCGGACGCAGATCGTGTAGCTCTGCCCGGGCTGCAGCTGTATCAGTGACTCACAGATTGGGATGCCCACCACAGACCTAGGCAGGGAAATGGAGCAGTGGTCAGCGTGGGGCCGGCGCACTTGGGCAGGGCTTGAGGACCATTGACTGTGGCACACGTGGAAGTCTCTCAGTATGTTTCTGTGACCAGAGCTGGAGGTAGCCACGGTTGTTAACTTCCACAGACTTCCATACAGCCTGCTGTGAGCAGAGACACAGTCCTGTGTCTTCCACTGCCACAGTTGCAGGCTATCAGAGATGCCTGAGCCCAGCCCTATCACCAGTGAGCCCCGCTCACTCTCACCGCTCACTCTCAGGTTCACCAAGTGAACCTGAACTGCAAACAGCCTGCGGCAGCACACAACACTCTTCATGTGCTGAGCTGCAGTCTACTGCATCTCTCCTCCTCCTGCTCCTCCCTGAATGCCAGCCAGGTTGGCCCCTTCATTCCTCCAGTGCAGCCAGCTCACCTCTGCCCAGCCCGTGTCCCTTGGCCCCCTCCTGGGTGGCTCCCATATCTGCTGTTCTCAGGATCACTCGGCCACCTGTCAGTCTGCTGCACTCAAAGAGGTCCCTGCCTCCACCTCCCCATCCCCTAGCTCACTGCATTTCTTCTTCCTTCCTAGCACTTCAGTGCCCCAGAGCATGATGTGTTTTGCACATTGCAGAATTTTGGGCTTTTAGTTTTTATTTTTGGTTGTTTCTGCATTTGGCTGTCATCCATCAGGGCAAGGCCTGCATCAATCTATCCCCCATGCACACGGCCCCCAGACTTGGCACACCAGTCCAGTGTCAGTGAAGCCATAGCACATGTGCTGCAGCAGGCTGTGTCACTGAAAGCCATCACTCTGACTAGTTTGTCAACACGTTGTAGGAATGAATGGAAACCTTAATCTGACTATATAAAAAAGCAAACATGAGGCTAACCACTTATGCTGTGGGTTACCCTTCACCTTTGATAATGCTTTGCTTGTTGTGAAGAATAAGTGACCTGTAAGTAAGATTCTGACCTTCTGTCCAGGCTGCATTTCCAAGCACCCAGCACACGCCCTTGTGACTCACTCGGTGACCCCTGAGGCTGCTGGTTCTTCCACTTGGGTCAGCTCCACCGTGTAGGAGTCCACGGGATTCAGGTTCCCAGACTCCCAGCAGATGAGCGCAGCCTCTTCACAGCTCCTTATCGCCTCAGTTTTTATAATGGGGGGAGAAGGGGCTAAACACAGAGGAAAGGGGAAGTGACCCACTGTTCTATTTACTTCCTGCCCCAATGTCCACAGCCACAGACAAACATCACAAGCACCCTGTCCTCCCATGTAAAAGATTCAGTGCCGGCAAGAGCACCAGGGAATCTTCCAAAAGTCCTGGAGGGGAGGGTGACTACAAGGTTCCAAAGTTAATGTGACTAAGTATAGCACTTGATACTTTGACACCAACCATGAGAAAGTGTCCCTGGCATTCTAAGCATGTAGAGCCAGTGTATTAACTGAACAACAACAACAATGAAAGCACATGGCTTTCCTGTCCTTATGAATGAAGTCAAGGGCCTTGCCATGTCCAGAACTTGTAACTCTGGTGTCCCCTTGAAGGAAAGCCTTGTAACAGGGCACAGTGACCCTCATTACCTGTCATGTACATTGCATGTTCACTGGAGGGGCTGGGGCCAGCTCTGTTCTGAGCTATGACCCAGAATTCATACTGGGTATTTGGTTCAAGGTTTGTCACTGAGCAGTACGATTCTTTGACGGTCACTGTAAACTCTACAGGGAAAAAAAAAAACAAGAATTCAATCCTTAAAATAGGTAAAGTGACTCCAAATTCATTATGCTGAATCCCACTGTAATTGATGGCAAAACTGGGTGCAAATTCCTCCCTTTATGCATACCCATCTGCAGTGTGACTTTGCTGTTTTTCCTACTAAGGAGTTCTGTCTCAGCCAGGTGTGGTTGCATGCATCTGTAATCCCAGCTGCTTGGGAGGCTGATGCAAACGATCTGGAGATACAGCTCAGTGATGAAGCACTCTTGGGTTTGATCCCCAGTAATCCCTCCCAAAAAAGTCTTTCTTGCCATCCCTTGAGGCCAGGCTTACCTATGTGATTTGCTTTGCACCATAGGGCAATGACAAACAGGATCTGAACACAGCCTTGGGAAGTTGAGTGCACAGGGCCTCATCCTCTTGCTGCTGGACATGCTGCCACCACACTTGAGCAAGCCAGAGCCAGCCTTTGGGGACATGGACCCACACAGGAGGTCCCAGCACCCAAGTGGCCGTGACCATGCCATGTGGGACAGTAGATGAGTGAGGCCAACCTTGACCACCTAGCCCTAACCAACATGGCTCAGATCAGAATTGCCCAGCCAACGTAGCATTATAAGAGAATAAGTATTTTTTAAACCACTAAATAGGGGAGGTGCAGTTATGCAGCAAAAATGGGTACAATGCTGACCACTCCAGAATCCTGTAAGGCAGGGGTAGCTTGTTAATCCACCCTCTGATGTTGGCTTCATTCTAATGATGTGTCCACTTTAGAGACCTTCATGGATAGCCCTGGCAAAGCCCAACACTGTGGCATGTGTGTGTGTGTCTGCAAAGCAGTTCTGACAGGCTTGGCTCCTGGCAAAGGCTGTGGCAAATTGGCTCTTGCTTTTCCCAGGAACTGCCATTTCTTCCTGGCTCTGTGTGGAACGCTGGTCTCACCTGCCCCAACCTGCGCAGAGATAGTACTTGGCCCTGATGCTCATCCTGGTCCTGCCACACTTCACTGTATTACCACAGACAGATCATTTCTTCAGACCATTCTCAGCGTCCTTGTCCGTAAAATGGAGCTCTCTGAGTCTCATTATGGGAAACCCTCTCTGACCCCATGCATCTAGGCTGGCCTTGACCCCCAGTTTCTGCAGGTATTCCCAGAGGGTCCTGTACTCTGATCTTTCCTTCTTGCTATCATTTGATAGGAATCTCCTAAAGGCCCATACATTGAAGGCTTGGTCTCAGCTAATGATGCTATTGGTAGACAGGGGAATCTTCAGAAGGGGGCCCGAGAGGAGAGAGGTTAGTATAGGCAGAGCCTTGAAGGGTATACTGGGGGCTCCTTCCTTTCAGTTGTGTTTCTTGTGTCTGCTACAAGGAGAGCAAGTTCCTTTGCTACACATTGCCATGTGCAGTATTTCACGACAGATACAAAGTCACTGGAGCCCAGTTACCCAGGATTGAATTCTCTGAAACAGTGAGCCAAAATAAACCATTGCTCCTTAAAAATCGATTTACCTTAGGTATTTGTTACAGTTTCTCTTGTAGCACAGGGTTGCAATAAGAAAAGCCAGACTAACCTCCCAAAATGTGCTAGAACTTAGCCCCCCAGGCCTCCTGAAGAGGAGCATCACTGGCCTGTCCTGCATCCCCAGGCAGAGACTAATCCAAGGACAACTCTGACCTGTTTCTGTCAATACACTCCAGACCATACTCCAGGCTTGGCCTCAGGGTCCTCCCCAATCAGGACCCAGCTTGTCTTTCTGCCATGGCCACCTGCCTGCATTTCCCACTGGGGTTCCGGTCATGAGAGCTCTGAGGTAGACTCCTCCCTTCCCCACCTTGCTGTCACCTCTGATGGGCCTGAACATTCCCATGGGTATTAGCGTGTTCTGAGTGGAGCCTCACCTGCTTGCTCCTTTCCAGGTAGGCTGTCCCGCACTGGCCGGTAGGACAACTGATAGCTCTCCACAGTGTCATCGGCATATAAACTCCAGCACACCCGGACAGAGGAACCTGTGGCTGAGTTGGGGGCCTGTGGATTTATCACTGGAGCAGAAGGAGCTAGAAAAGGAAAAGAGAGAACTCAATCAAAATGAGGAAGATTCAATTAGATACGGATGGTTGTGGCTCCTTTTATACAATCCCTGGTCCCCTAATGCATCTATGGCCTTTGAGAATGGAACAGGGGGCTAGAAAAGGGAATGGAAGATGGGGACACACAGCCTCTCATTCATGAGCCTACAGGAATGGTCAGTGTCCCCATTCCTGCCTGGGCAAATGCAGATGAGCTTGGGAAGCAAGCGTCAGGGACTGGGTCTCAGGCTGAGGTGATCTGTGGTTCTTGCACCAGGACATGGGTCTCTGGCCCTTCTGTGGATTTGGAGATGCAGGGCATCCAAGCTGACAGTCCTGCTGCCCCCAGCTCTGGAGTGAACAGAGGGATGGAACCCTTGAGCAGAGCTGCTCTGCCTTTCCTGGTGGGGGTGGGCATCTGACTGCCATGTCCCATGTTACAATGACATCAGGTTGGGGCAGCCAAATTGTGCTTTACAGATCTATCTTCTGTGGAGTCTACCTACTAAATTAACTCTTCTCTGTGGGTTTAAACTCCGCCTCCTCCACTTCCACACAGTCTCACATACAACCTAGAGGAAAAGTCAGCCCAGTTTTTTCCCTGTCCTCCTTTCCCATGAGAACCTCTCCCTTCACCCCAGGCTTTTAAGAGCATCCTTACTATCAAAGCAAAACTGATCAATCCAGGTGGTGCAAGCACAGCTAAACTTGAAGGAGTTTCCCTAGCTACAGTTCATCTTTTGCTTTCAGGCTGGGGGCTGGAAGATTATGACATGACAGAGGTGAGGAGAAAGTCAGAGAACTACATCCCCAAAGGACAAAGGCCAGGGTTTCAGGAAGATGTGCTCATTATACAGACAAAGAAACCCCTGCAAGGACTATAGTAAGAGGAAGGAGGATCCAGGAGCTTCCCACTACTCAGGAGACACAGGATGCATACAGGATGGGGTGTCTGTATGGGAACTGGTCACAGCACAGTGAAGAAAAACCCCAATGCCACTCAGTGACTTGGGCCATTGTGCCTTTTCTTCTAAATGACCAGGTTTGATTATTGGGCAGCACCATCCCCAGATGGGATAAAAGGCCATTGAGTCAACTCCATAGCTCAGTGAACTCTTCCCAGGACCTAATTTTAAGACTGGAACCCAAGATTCATGGTTAAAAATGATTTATAATGGCAAAACTCTTGAAACATCTTAGTGTCCAAAACTTGAGAATTAAGTAAAAAAATTAAGGTAGATAGTCATTAAAATGATGTTGTGGATGAATTTATCAGTGCAAGAAAATGTCCAGCATAATTTTTTTAAAGAAAGGTCCTGAATTCAATTCCTAGTATAAAAAATATAAAGCAGATTATAGGACAAAAGGACTTAATTTTTAATAAAAATATTGTGCAAGGAAAACTCTAAAATGATATAGACAACACTATTCACAATTGTGTCAATAAATGTTGATAAGGAGAAGGTGAGTAGTGAAAACAAAAGCTAAATTCTAGTATTACCCTTAGATACTGTAACAATATGATAAAGTGCTCCTTGGGGCTGTGTAATGTATTTATGTATATTATCTTAGTTAATTTGGACATATCTTCAGAAACATTATGCTACTCATGTACAGATGAAGAAACCAACCCCCAGACAGTTTAGGGAAATTGCTCAGGGTCACATGGCCAGGAAGTAGCATAGCTGAGATTCTTACTGGCTCCATAGAATTCCAAAGCCTGCTGCTTAGCTCCTATGCTAAGAACAGCCACCCAGGAGGAACGTACATACAGCATTCACGGAAATTAAATCTGGGCCTCTCTTGGTGTAAACTAGGTAGGAAGGCAGATATTCTGAAAGTTAGGCAGACTGTGAACCGAAGATACTTCAAGGCTGCCTAGAGTTTGCTGTCAGTGTGCTGGACACTAAAAATGTGCCTTCAGCCTAGAAGGGCAGCCTCTGTTTTCACACACATAAGCCATAAAGACAAAAATAGAAAGCTAGGGGGAAGCAATATTTGCTTCTAAATCTTTGTAATGTTTTCAGACATTCTCTCTTAAAAGTTAGGGAGTTGTTAGGGTTTTCTACAACAAGACTAGGTTCACATCATATTTATAAAATAGGACGATTTTACTTTTTCTTTTCCAGTTTGGGTGGTTATTTATTTTTCTTTCTGAATTCCTCTACCCAGAACTTCTAGTATTAGGAAGAATAGAAATATTGAGAAATAAAATGGTAGAATAGTAATTGGTAGCAAAATTCAGCTACTGAGATCTATAATCCAGACATTTGAAACAAAAACTTGTTGAAGAAAAAAAGAGAAGTAGATCAATAGGAATCAGAAAGGAACTGACAGGAAAAATCAGAAACAACACAGAAGTTGGTAAGACACTCCATAATGCAGAGAAAGGAAGAAGACAACTTGGACACTTCCTCCAGCTCTCATAGCTCATGGAGAGAAGAACTGGGCTCCCCAGAAGCGAAGTAAGTCCCGGGGCTGCGATATCCAAGGAGAAGTGCCTGTGCAGCCTACAGCCTTGATGAAATGCAGAACGGTGCTGGGTCTTGCTTTGAGTGGACTGTTTCCATATGGTGGGCAACAGCGGGTGAGGTTTCAAGCACGGACATTGGCCATATCACCAGAGAGCATTTCATCGGGTGCCATTTCACGAAAACATTGATTATCTAATTCTGGGACTCAGAATAACTGAAAAACAACTTGACTTCAGGACTCCAAGTGTTACTCTCTCACAGTGACTAGGTGAGAGAAAGACAGCCCTGTGAGACAACTGAGAAGAGGGAGAAAGTTAGAAAGTAATCCTGTAAGAAGTTTGAACTCAGCCTGGGAAGGAGACAGGCCCCAAACGCTGTGGTGAGAAGCCAGACCCAGCTTGAGTGGTGCTCAGAAACATCTGGGTCTGAAGGGCCTGCTGGCATTCATGCTTGAACCACAGATCCAGCACAGAGGTCTGATTGTCTTTCTTATCCACCAACATGAGCAAGACACATCTCAGCCTGGGGTAAACAGAGGGACCTCTGAAAGAAGGGCATAGCTTATAAATTGATAGGCCATAAGGGCAAGACTTATAGAGATGAGTGCCAGACTGCAAATCCAAACCCGCTTACTTATCACAAAGTGCCAGCACTGTACTTAAATCTGATACTGGGGTTTTAATTTAGAAAAAAAAATGTATACCTTCACATCTTTTGCCCTAAAAGAAAAACAATAATATGTGCCATAAGTTTGCCACCACTGGGCTAGGCTGAGGAAACCAAGAACTGAAATCCAAAACTATAGATCTTAGATGGAAACCACTTTTTCAAAAATACAGAGGAAAATAATTTTTTTGTTGTTGGACTCATTTTCTTTCTCCTTTTCCTTTTTTCTATTTTTTATTCTCCACCTTTCTCTCCCTTTTTAATCTTCTATTTCTTATTTTCCTGTTAATTTTATCTACCTCTATAAATATCCTTCTAGTCCATATCAGAATTCTTTGAAGGCAGCAGAGTAGCAAGCAGCATAGAAAGTGTGTCTCTGAGCATTACCATCCAGACCCTGGAATAGAGCAATTTGAAGAAGAGAAGAGAAGTGGGCCAGGAAGGATCTGAAGCAAGAATTGAAATTCATGGGGAGAGCAAAGAAAAGAATTTCAGAGAAGAAGGAGGAGGGAGCCAGTGCCTTCTTAGAGTTGGGACTCACTGTATGGGAGGAGTGGTTCAAATCTGTGTACACACCGTGACTGCTGGCAATACAGAGGCTTCCACAGAGAGAGAAAGCAGTGGAAGCAGACAGTGGATGAAGAGCACTGTGCTAACTAGTGGTAAGTGCTGTGGGATTGGACATCCCTTAAGAGACAGCAATTTTTCAAAAGTCATTTTGGAGAGGGGCCAATTGAGATCAGGACTCAGAACAACTTCTGGGCCCATTTAGTGGCTTCCAGCTGAGTACAAGAAGGTGCTCAGATAATTGCAGGCTTAATGGGTCTGCTCCCAGCCTCAGGGTCAGAAACCAGAAAAAACTTCAGGGAAAAATAAAAGTGCAGGCTCACTGAGATTATCCACTACCCCTCCATAAAGCTACTGTTGGCTTGCTGGGATAAATCAACACAGATGTGGACTCTGTCTCGGTACACTGTCTATCAGTGACAGCAGAGACAAACTTGGAAGTGGACATTTTTGGGGTCTATTTTCTTGTGTTTGTTTTTCTCCTTCACCGTTTGACCTAGTTTTCATAGAAGTGTGAATGTGGTTTCTGGTTCCTTTGTGGTTGCTCTTCTGTTCTTTCTTTTATTTCTTCCTTCTCTCTTTTCCTTCTGTTTTTCATACAAGACAGTTTCCCAAGGTTTTCATGGTCCTCTTTTGTCCTCTAGCCTTGCTTTTAATTTGTTCTCCTTCTTCTATTTTCCCCTAAGCCCTTTAAAATCCGCCCCCCAGAGTAAAATTGAAATATTGAGAGCTTATTTAACGCATACAAGTTTTTGGTTTGCTTTAGATTTTGATATATAACTACAAATCTAGTTTATATGATTAAAGGTGGCAAATTAATGGTTATCTCAATTTGTCATTTTCTAGGCTGTGTTTGATACTGCTGTTATTGCTGATTGTACTGTTTTAGCCAAAGTGACATATGGCTTGGCTTGGTATACCAAGGGTGAGATTGATTAAAGGATCATAGAAAATCCTGTGGGCCAGAGCCAGAGAACCCAGAGGCTGGGCAAAGCATGCAGCAACTTCTCATCCCCAACAAACTGAGGAGGTAGGATCTTGCAACAAACTCAAAACTCTGGAAGTCACCTTTTAAAAGTAATCATTTCCTAAGGAATATAAATACTAGCAGTAAAGCAACTCACCATAGGTAATTGAAAAACGTCAAGCCAGGAATTAAATGAGAAAAAAGTAAAAGAAAATGACAAGATACTTAAACAAAATGCAACCCCAGACATCCAGTTCACCAAAAGCAAACCCAAGAGGCAGTAAGGTGGGACAATCCAAAAGCCACTCACTTAGCCTCTCTGAAGTGATAATAACCAAGGAAATGAATGAGCCTCTAGAAAAAATCAGATCAGAAATAGTTTCTCACATAACTACAGAGATGGTGACCACAATGAAAAACATGCTTAATGCCTCTAGAGCAGATACAGATTTTTAAAAATAGAGGAACTTAGGAAAATGATGGAAACTATGAATGCTCAATGTAGGAAAGAAATAGAATCCATAAAACAGATTGAAGCAGATATTCAGGAGACTAAAAATTCCACTGAAAGTATCCACAGAAGAATGAGGTAATGTGAAGACATAGTCTCAGATATAGACGACTGGCATGTGATCATGCGATAATGAAAAGAAAGATTTCTTGAAATTAGCAAGGGACACATGAAATCAATCCAGCAGCTGCTAGAAGATGCAAAGAAGAATAATATAATGTTGACTGGAGTCAATGAAAAAGTAAGAGGAAAAAAACCTGTTCATGGACATCATGAGAGAAAACTTTCCTGGCTGGGAAAATGAATTTGACATATAGATAACATAAACCTATAAAACTCCATTAGCAGAAAAAAAAAATCTTCAGAAAGGCATATTGTAGTCAAGATTTCAGAAATTCAACACAACAATAAAATGTTAAAAGCTGTTAGAGAAAAGATATAAATCACCCTCAAAGGGAACTCCATCAGAACCACTGACTTCTCAACACAAACTCTCAAGTCAAGGAGAGCTTGGAGAGAAGTACTGAAACCTCTAAAAAGCCCTCCAACCCAGACTGATGTACCCCACAAAACTATCTTTCAAAATTGATGAGAAATAACATACTTTCATGAAAAAGAACATCTGAGAAAATTCATGAACACAAAGCAGGCACTCCAAAATGTTCTGAAGCTCATTCTAGAAAGAGTTAACAAAGACTATAACTCCATGAACCCCAACAGAGGAATGCTCCAGGCAAAGCAAACAAACAGAGAGAGGATAAAAGGGAACCAACAACAGGAAAATAACATGATGAGGTTAAGTCAATACATATCAGCTATAACCATCAATGTCACTGTCTAAGTTCACCAGTCAAAGGAAACAGACTAACAGAATGGATCAAAAATCAAGATCCAACAATATGCTGCATACAAAAAGCACATTTAATTAAAAAAAATTCACAAACTGAAAGTCAAAGAATGGAAAACAATATTCTATGTGACAAGTATCCAGAAAAAAGCAGGAGTAGCTATTCTATGCATACAAAGTGGATTTCAAGCCAAGATTGATTAAGAGAGACAAAGGTTACTACATCCTTGTAAAAGGAACAATCCAAGAGGAAGAGATAACAATCATAAATATATACACAACAAATGCAAATATATCCAACTATATAAAACAAACATTAATGGACATAAAAAATCAATTAAGCACTAATAGAATTATACTGGGGGGATCTAAATACCCCATTGTCACAAATAGATCAACTAGACAAAAAATCATCAATAAAAAATTAGAACTAAACTAAACTTTTAAACAAATGGACTTAGTCAACAGTGTTCCACCCCACAACATCAGAATACACATTCTTCTCAGCTGCATACCAGATATACTACAAAATAAACCACACACTAGCTTATAGAACATGCTTAGGTAAATGCAAAGGAATTGAAATTATTCCATGCATATTATTAGACCATAGTGCAGTGAAATTGGAAACCAATGGCAAAATAATCCACAAGAACTTCATAAACACCTGGAAATTAAATAATATCCCTCCAAACAACCAGTGGGTCATAGATGAAATTAAAGAAGAAATTAGACAGTTTTTACAATTAAATGATGATGCCAATAGACCATACTAGATGAAAAATGATAATGCCAATAGAACATACTAGAACTTATAGGATGCAATGAAAGAAGCAATGAATACCCATAACAGGAAAAGAGAATGAGCTGAAATAAATAATTTAATGTTTAACCTTAAGTTTCTAGAAAAAGAAGGGCAGATCATACCTACAGCTGATATGAGGAAAGAAATTACAAAGATCAGAGCAGAAATTAATGCATTGGAGGCTAAGAAAATAATACAAAGAATCAATGAATTGAGTTATTGGTTCTTTGGAAGATTAAATAAAATCAACAAACACTTAGCCTAAGCTAAGTTATCAAAGAAAGAAGAGTCACATCCATGCAATTAGGAATGAAAAGGGTTTTGCAGAAATCCAGATCATCTATACTTACTTCAAGAACGTATATTCTAGGAAGATGGAAAATGCAGAAGAAATCAACAGATTTCTAGATACATATGAGTTACCAAAGCTGAATCAAGAAGATATTAAAATCCTAAATAAACAAATATCAATCAGTGAAATCAAAGATGTAATTAAGAACTTACCAACAAAGAAAAGTTCTGGCACTGCCAGAGTCACTGCTGAATTCTACAAGAAATTTAGAAAAGACATAATACCACTGCTTCTCAAATTCTTTAATGAAGTTGAAAGGGAAACATTACTTTCAAGTGCATTCTTGGAAGCAAGCATTACCCTCATACTAAAGCCAGAGAAGGACACAATGAAGAAAGAGAATTATAGGCCAATCTCCATAATGAACATAGATGCAAAGATCCTCAATAAGATATCGGGAAAAAGAATGCAGCAGATCATCAAGAAGATTATACACCATGACCAAGAAAGATTCATCCAAGGGCTACATAGAGGGTTCAACATATGTAAATCAATAAATACAATGCACCATATTAACAGAGATGAAGGACAAAAACCATACAGTCATCCTGATAGAAGCAGATAAAGCTTTTGACAAAGTCAAGCACACACTTATCAGAAAAACCCCACAGAAAACCCCTATGGTCTTTATCTCAATCTAATAAAAGCCATCTATGAAAAGCCAACAGCCAACCTCATACTAAATGGACAAAAGCTGAAATCTTTCACTCTAAAATCAGGAACAAGACAAGGATGTCCACTGCCACCACTTTTCATCAATATAGTTCTGGAAACTTTATTTTTTATTTTTTTGTCTTCTTTGTTTTTATTGGTACTGGGGATCGAACTCACGACTGCCTGCTTGCAAGGCAGGCACTTATGCCGCTGAGCTAAATCCCCAGCCCCTAGTTCTGGAAACTTTAACCAGAACAATTTAAACAAGAGAAAGAAATAAAAGGAATAATGATGAGAAAGGAAGAAGTTAAATTATCATTTGTGAATCACATAATACTCTACATAGAAGACCCCAAAAACTCCAACAAAAGACTTCTAGATTTAATAAGAGAATTCAGTAGCATAGTCAACAAGTCAACACTCAAAAATCAATAGACTTTCTTTACATGAATAACAAACTCACTGAGAGAAATTAGGAAGCAACACCTTTTACAATAGCATCCAAAAAACTGAAACACCTAGGCATGAATTTGTTGAAGGAAGTAAAAGACCTCTACATTAAAAACTACAGTACTCTGAAAAAGGAGGTTGAAGAGTATGTCAGAAAATGGAAAGAGATCCCTTGCTCTTCAGTAGGAAGAATCAATACAGTGAAAATGGCCATACTTCCAAATTGTTACACAGATTTAATGCAATTACAACTACCTATCTCACAGAATTAGAGAAAACAATCCTTGTTATGGTTTGTGTCTGGATGTCCTCCCAAAGCCTCATGTGGACATGGAGGGTAAGCTTTTGGAGGCAGCTGGATCTAGGGTTTGTGACTGATTCATTGTCTAGTGCTGGGATTGGTGTGTGTGTGTCACAACCACACTAGGACAGGTAGCCTGCATACGATACAAGGGAGGCTTTCTCTTTCCCTTTTGCTCTTGTTGCTTTTGCTGCCTTCCATTGCCATGAACTATTGACGCCCTGCCATGTACCACACTGCCTCAGAACCAGCAGATTATGGACTGAAACCTCCACAAACCATAAAAAACACCTTTTTTCCTTTAACTTTGGGTGCCAGGTATTTGCTTCCAGCAATGAGAGAAAAGTAGCTAAGACAATCTTAAAATTTATTTGGAACCAGAAGAGACGTAGAATAGCAATCCGGGGCAACAAAGGCAATGCAGATACATCACAACCCCAGTCTTGGAAATTATAATGCAAAGTTACTATGATAAAAACAGCATGGTACTGTCAAAATGAAAACAAAAAACACAGACCCAAGGATCAATGCAACAGATTAGAAGATGCAGAAACAACTCCAGACACACTTAGCCACCTTATTTTTGTCAAAGGGACCAAATATGTTCACTGGAAGAAAGATAATCTCAATAAATGGTGCCAAAAAACTGGTTTTGCACATGCCAAAGATTAAAATTGGACCCATATCTTTTACTAGGTACTAAACTAAAGTCAAAATGGATCAAAGATCTAAATATCAAAACAGAAACATTAAATCTTCTAGAAGATAGAATGGATAGAACTCTTGAAGATACTGGTGTAGGCAGACTTTATGAACAAGACTCTGTTCTATAGGAACGATCACAGAGAACCCACAACTGAAACTCATCTTATTAAAAAGCTTTTGCATAGCAAGAGAAACCACCAACAGAGTGAACAGACAAACCACAGTGTTGGCAATGTTTGCCAGCTCTTCCTCAAAGGATTACTACTGAGAACATATAAAGAACTCAAAATAAAAAATCAGATCCTCCAAATTTAAATACCCAATCCAAAAATGGACATCTTAGATGAATACATACTTCTCAAATGAAGGAGTACAAACTGCAAATATATGAAAAAAAATTCTCAACACCACTGGTTATTTGAGAGGTACAACTTTAAAACAACACTGAGATTCTTATCCTAGAAAGAATGGCTCTTATCAAGAAACCAACCAACAATAAATACTGGTCGGGTTGTGGAGAAAAAGGAACTCTTCTCCACTGTTTATGGGAGTGTAGACTGATACAACTACTGTGGAAATCAGTGAGGGAATTCCTCAAAGACTAGGACCATTTGACCCAGATATTTCACTTTTGGATACTTCCTGAAAGAATTAAAAGCATCATACCACAGCAATGTATGCTCACCCATATTTAGCAGCACAGCTTGTCATAACCAAATCTTGGAAATAGCCCAGATGCCCATCAGCTGGTGAATGGATAAAGAAGATGTGGGGTTTTTTTTTTAATACAATGGAGTGCTATTCTACTATAAAGAAGGATAACCTTGAGACATTGCTAGGTAAATGGATGCACCCTGACACCATATTCTTTAATGAAATAAATCAGACACACATGCATAATACTGCATCATTTCTCTGATATAAGAAACCAAAAGTATAAATAAGGACCAAAATGTATAATAGGTATTGTGAAATAGAAAGAAAATATTCAAATGGGGAGGAGAACAAGGGAAGGAGGAGGGGGAAAAGAAATAAGAGAAAATTCTAAAAAGTGATAAAAGAAGGAAAAAATTTGTACAAAATTTTGTAAGTGGGGAGAGGTGGAAGGGTTGAAGGGAGGGTACAGGAACGGAAAAAAGAATCAAGTTATATCATGCACAGGTACAAATTCTCTATGATGAATGTGATCATTATGTGTATCTAAAATGTACCAATAAAATATGATTTAAAAAGTTATTTTCACTTTTTTTGTCTTCTGTTTAATTTTTGAATTCTTCTTCCTGCTTTCTCCCATTTTCAAACTCCTATATTTTCAATAATTGACTATTAAATTTCATTAGTTTTTAGTTCTATGTGACTGTTCAATTCTTTTTTATCATTAGTGGAGATATAGTTATTACCTTCAGTAAATATTTGCTGTATGTCAATATTTGGTTTATCTTAGGGTTTATACTATAATGGTAGATTTGGTTTCTAAGGTTAAGCATGATAGCTTATTTTTTCTTATGATATATCAACATCCAGTATGTCTTGAATGATATTATTGTTGTTGATTTAATTGATGTTGCCAGGGTCACATAGTTGTTGCTATTAATAGGTTTCTCTATATGCCATTATCTGAATTACCTTAGTGACACTAATAATACTGCAGTTCATTCCCCAAAAACAGTACTGGGCCAATTACAATGCTTTCCACCCCTTCCAGTGTTAACAGAGACAATCAGATTTTGGGACACTGGCAAAGGACATAGTTAGCCAAGCACTGATTGAACCACTGAAAAGCAAACTAAAGAGATCTCTGTACTGGCAGCAAAGTCTTTCCAGTACAAGTGACCTCATACCTCAGCACAAAACAAACAAAAAGCAACAGAAATATGAGAAGGCAAGGGAAAAAATGTTCCCCAAAATTTCCAGCCCCACCTCAACGCTTATCCATGGGACTTTGAAGGTGCGGAAAGCAAAAGCCACAAACCTGAATTATTTGAAAAGGTAATGGAGGAGATTAAGAAATCAGATCAGACAGGTGCTCGGTGAATGCACAGAAAATATAACTTATCAGGTAAGAGAGGTGAAAAACAAAAATAAAGGTGCTTATAGAAGATACTAATAAAAAGCTAGCTAAGATAAACAAAATGATACATAACATGAATGACCAGTCTAGCAAAGAACTAATAGAGTTCACGAAAAGATTTCAAACAGGAATCCAGGAGATTAAGTTACATGCAAAGTAGGGGCAGCAGAAGTGACCAATGTGGGGACAGAATATCAGATGTAGAAGACAGGGGTGTTTTCAAGACCAATTACTCTTAGATACCTTAAAAAACCAAATATTAATTCAATATCTGCTGGATGATACAAAGAAGACTAGTTTAAGATTAACTGGAATAAATGACAAATCAGAAGACAGAACAAGAAGTTGATAGAAATAATAGCAGAAAACTGTTCAAATATGGGAAAGAATTAAATGTATAGCAAAGTGATGCATATAGGAGCTGTTAGGGATGGAATTTTAAAAGCTGCTAGAGCAAAGAAACAACTCACTTATAATGGTAAACCTAGTAGAAATACAGAAAAATTCTCAACTTTAAAAGACAGGAAACTTGGAGTGAAGTGTTTCAAGCCCTAAAAGATAATAACTTCAAATCTAGACTTACCCAACTATACCTGCAAAACTTTCTTTCAAAATTCATGGATAAATAAAGTATTCCCATCACAAAGAGCACTTCATGAAATTCATGATCACCAAACCAGCACTATAAAATTTCTCAAGGATACCCTAAAAGAGACAATGAAGCCAAAAATGCCAAAAATGTGACGGTATGAATACATCAAACAAGGTGGACAATTGAGCAGACACAGAAATGAAAAAAAGGAAATCAGCAACAGAAAAATGACAGAAGCCAGTCAGCAGTTTTCAGTAATAACTCTCCATGTGAATGGTCTCAATTCCCCAGTCAAAAAACACACACTGGCAGAATGGTCCATAAACAAAACCCCATAATATGTCATATATAAAAAACACATTTAATCCAAAAAGAAATATACAGACTTAAATCAAAGAATGGAAAAACAGTATTTCATGTAAAGAGAACCCAGAAAAGCAACAGAAATATGACAAGGCAACAAAAGAGAAAGTGGATTTCAATTCAAAAGACATGAGAAGAGGCAAAGGTCACGAAAAAGTCAACAAAGAAATGTTACAGTTGAACCAAACATTTCAACAAATGAACTTAATAGAATTCTACAGCGTTCTATCCAACAACAACAGAACACACATTCTTCTCAGAAACACATGAAACTCACCAAAATAGACCAACGGGCTGGACCATAAAGCATTCTTCAGTAAATATGAAAGAATCAAAATTATCCCATGTATATTATCAGGCCACAGTGTAATGAAACTGGAATAGCAGTTAAAACAGGATAGTACTGCATAAACACAGTCACACGGGTCAATAGAATATAGAGGCAAGAATAAATTCACCTAAGTGCAGTCAACTGATTTTTTAAAAAGGTGTTAAGAACATACAAAAGACAAAGAACAATCTCTTCAAAAAATTGTGCTGGGAAAATTGGATAAACATGCAAAAAAATACCTAAAATGCACCAATAAAAATCACCAAAAATGCAAAGAATGAAATCTGATCCTATCTTCCACCTTTCACGAAAAGCAATGCAATGACCATAAGACCAAAACTGTAAAAACCTTGAGAAAAACACAGGAGAAAAGATTGACATTGGTCTTGAAATGATTTCTTGGATTTGACATGGAAAACACAGACAATAAAACAAAAACTATATATAAGCAGGACTGCACTAAACTAAAAAGCTTCTGTACAACAAAGAAGCACCAAGTTGCCAAGTGAGGAGGCTACCTATGAAGTTGGGAAAACTATTTGCACATCTTACATTGATTAAGAGGCTAACATCCAGCCAAACATGGTGGAGCACACCTGTAATCCCACCATTCCAGGATGCTGAGGCAGGAGGATCTCAAGTTTGAGTTCAACCTGAATAACATAGCTAAATCCTATCTCAAAGTAATTTTTAAAAGGGGAATTTGGGATTTAGCTCAGTCTCCAGCACAAAACAAAAGGAAAATAAAACACTGCCCTCCCAGTAAAAGACTGATATCCAAAATATATACCAATCTCCTATAACTCAATAGTAAACAATAAAAACAAAAATCCAGATAACTTCATTAAAAAATGAGCAGAGAACTTGACTAGTCATTTGTCCAAAGAAGACACACAAATAAATGACCACCAAATACATGCGTGCATGCACAATGCCACTAAGCCTCAGGTAAATGGAGATCAAAACCTTAATGAAGTATCATCTCATGCCCACTGGAATGGCTATTATCAAAAAGCAACACAGCTGAGCATTGTGCATGCCTGTAATCTCAGCACTCTGGGAGGCTTAGGTGGGACAGTTTCAAATTCCAGTCCAACTTGGACAATTTAGTGAGAACCTGTTTCAAAACAAAAAAGGGACTGGGGATGTAGCTTAGCGCAAAGGCCCTGGGTTCAATCTCCAGTACTAGAGTGGAGGGCAGGGAGCAAAAGATAACAAGTGTTGACAAGGATGTAGAGAACTGGAACTCTTATTCACTGCCAGCGGGCCTGTAAGTTACTGTAGCCACTATGGAACACAGGGTGGTAGTGGTTCCACAAAAAATTAAAAGTAGAATTGCTATAGGATCCAGCAATCCCACCCTAGGTGTGCACCCAAAACAATGTGAAATTGGGATCTATAGGAGATATTGCACTCCATGTTCACTGCAGAATTATTCACAAGAGCCAGGATGTGTAAACAACCTAACTGTCCATGAACAGATGGAAGAAGACAATGTGAGACCCATACATAGTAGAACATTACTCAACCTTAAAAAGAAAGTCTTCCAATTTGTGACAACCAGGATAAACACTGGGCATTATGCTAAGTGAAATGAATCCATCACAAAAGCACAAGTGTTGTAAGATTCTGCTTATATGAGATACCAAGTAGTCAAACTCAGAAGCAGAGAATGGTAACTGTCAGGGCTGGGGTCAGGAGAGAAATCAATGGGAAATTGTTGCCCAGTGAGTGTAAGGATTTAGTTCTACAAAATGAGTAAGTTCTAAAGAAGTACTTCACTACCCTATGTTACCAGGATGGGTCTGGTGTTCACTGTTCATGCATCTGCACACGCGCACACACGCGCACACACACACACATGGGTTCCTGGAGACTCGAGCTTCCCCTGAAGGTCACCCACAGGTGGGATATGCACCCAGAATGGTGTTCATGGAACCCATCAGCTGTTCCACATCAGAGAAGTCCAAGGTCTGGTCTTCAAACTCAGGCTGTGCAGCGATTTCCACATCTGTTTTTGTTTTCAGAAATTTTCCGAGCCTGTGTGTATACAGAGACATGGTAAGAATGGAGGGGTGCACTTTCCAGGATGTATCTGGGTGCAGCATCGCTGGTAGTGCCTGAAGAACCCTCTTTGTCGACTTTCCTGTCCTAATACGCTGCTGGCTGCTTTCACCAACCTAGGAGGTCAACAGCAGGAGTGGGTGACATTTGTTTGTGCTTTGAGGAGAAGGGAAGGGCTGTGTCAGTGGGTGGCCAGGAGGATGTCCACTCCCTGCTCATGGAGGATCCCTTGGCAGCTACCCTAGACTCTCTCACCTGCAGCACCCAGGCCCTGAGATGTACCAAGGGCTCAGAAAGGGGCTTTCAGTGCCCTTAAGGTGCTGATCTCAGGTCTACGGGCCTTCTTTTGGCAGTCACAGTGGAAAAGCCAGGATCTGAAACCAGGTCAACTTTTGCCAAAACCCTTAGAGTATTAAGTTTCACTGTTCATATTGCTTTATAGACGTTGCCTTATTGACTTCTCACAAAACTGACTGTGTAAACAGGAAATGTGGATCCTTAGACAAGTTGGACATGCCTAGGTTACAGGGTAGCAGGGTGAGAACTCCTGTCTGACTAAATTGTGCCTGCTTTCTGCTGACTCATGGCTCTACAACATCTGGGGGGCCCTGGAGTGCTTTCCAGATCCCCACTTCTCCTGGTGCAAGAGAGGCTTGTGGAGACCTGGCCACACTTTCCTGGCTGGGCTTCTCTTTGACCCTGAGATGCTGAGGTTCAATTCTAGAGGTCCCTCAAGACTTCACACCACCATTCTGAAGCCAGTGCTCTTTTACATAGAGGATGAGACACAGCGACCGAAACCAGAAGTACAGAACCCCGCAGAGCTGAGTCCAGAGGTCAAAGGAACAGAGAAGGTCATGTGTGTGCGAGCGGAAGCTTTACCTGTCAGTCATGGCCAATGCATCCTGTGAAGGAAGAAAGAAGGAGAAAATGTTGCCTCTGGAAATAAATCTTGTATGTAAACATACAATGCACAGTGGGACATGGGGAAAATCAGCTGTATTCACATCCTCACAGCACCATCCCGTGTCTGTGCATTTCCTTCCGCATGAGGGTCTTTCCCATTTACGGGGTAAACACCTACCACATCGAAGACGGTCTCTGGACCACTGATTTGAAAGACTGACAGCAGTTTGTGGAATTGAAACCCCGCAGTTCACTTCACTGTTCCTCTATGTTGGACATTCTGGTTGTTTCAGATTTTAACCATCATAAACAATAGTGAGAAGGATACCTTCAAGGTGTCACCACAGCCCCCCATGCTGGTTGTGTCTGAGTCATGGTGCCACTGTGGGAACCCTGGCGCAAGAGGCAAAAGTGTGGATGGCTCTCATGGTGCCCGCCAACTGCTCTCTGCTTTAGTCATGCCTAACCATGGCAGGCAGGAGGCGTGGTGGGGCTTTGAGGAGCCACTGTTGGCTCAGACAATGCAGAGGTCACACATGGCAGCCAGGAAGCCGCTGAAGCTGAAGGCTCCTCCCCCACGTCCTGACACCACATCTGCCCCACAGTCCTGTGCAGCTGTGTGGAGGAAGCGGGTCCCAGTCTGACTGTGGTTGAGATTCCCACAGCCCAGCTACACAGGACTTGGGTCAGATTTAATTTAACTTGAAGGAATTAAGAAATGGATTTTTGGGTCTGGGGTTTAGCTCAGTGGCACCTGCTCAAGTGTGAGTTTGTAAGTTTGATCCCCAGTACCAAAAACAAAGGATTTTGGAATGCATGGGATGTATAAGTTTATACAGTAAGAATTTAGAATTGCTGTCTGGTGACTGGGAAATTTTAGTGCTTTTGTTTGTTTAGTGTTTTGTTTTGTTTTGTTTTGTTTGTTAGTGTTTAGTGTTTTAGTCTCCTCAGAGGTCTAAGAGGCCACCTTAGGTGGCCAGAAAACTCTCAGGGCACTGACTGTGCTCAGCTCTACGATGGGGTGACAGAGATGCTGCCTTAGTAGGGTCGGTAGAAAGGGTCAGTTGTGTAGCACCTGGGCCACCCCTGATAGAGCTGTGTAGCATGACAAGGACACAACCTCCCTATTGTGAATGTCTCAAGTTGATGCTGACCATAAGCTAAGTTTGAACACCACAGGGTGAGAGAGGACAACCTGACCTTCCCTAGCCATCCCTGTCAGTTTGGTTTATGATGTGTTCTTTACGTTTCATTACTGACCTTTAGGAAGTCAACCTTCTCCTCATGACACATCTCCTCTATGGTTTCCATCAGTTCTTTGCAGGTATCAAGGTTTTCCCCACAACTAACCAGCTGTCCATACAAGGCCTCCAGCTTCTCTTTCTTCTTTTCTCCTAGAGCTTGGATCTTTTCTTCGTACTTTTGGGCAAGTGTTTCCAAGATTCCATTGTAATGTGACTCAAAGTTTTGTTCTTGTCTTCCAAAATTTTCCTGCAAGATAGGTGACCTCAAGTCATCATTTCAGTGCATGTGATGTGTGACTAGAATCACCAGGGGCAGGAAGGTGTGTTTCCCCACAGGTGTTTTAGACCTTCTACATCACCTTATCTCTCCCAGGATGCCAGCATCAATGTTGGGGGAGCCCGGACCGAGGACTCTGTTCCAGACCCTCAGAAATGATATTAGCAAAAAGCACAGCTTTATTTCTTGGCAGCATTTTTCAGTCCTCTCTCAGTGTTAGCCACCTCCCATCACCATGACAACCAGCCAAGGAGCTCATTAACAATGACTCAGATCATCACAGAAACACTGAGTTGCAACAACTAAGGTCATACCACCGAGGGGAAGATGAGGGTAGTGCGTGTTGGAGCCAGGTGACACTGCCTAACAGACACGAAGATGCAAGGAGCAAACAGGTGGGTGCACTGTTTGGTGCTGCAGTATTTAGTTCAGGATAATGACATGAGGAATATTAAGTAGGGCATGGAGAGTCCTGCTCTTCATTATTTTATACTGAAGTTCAGGGACTGGGTAGGCTGTGCCTGAGTCATTTCATTAGGTAATGAGGAGAGCTCCTAAGAAGAGTCATAACTGAGCACCTACCATGTACATAAGAACTGCTTAGAATGGTGAGAAAGGAAAGCCTTAGATGACTCTCCAATAAACAGCATCACAGGAGGGCTTCAGAGTCCTTACTGAGGATGAAGGTACCTTGACCTAAGAGAAAGCTGGGCCAGGCAGGGTGGAACACCCCTGAAATCCCAGCACTCTGGGAGGCTGAGGCAGGAGGATCACAGGTTGGAGCCCAGCCTGAGCAACTTTATGACTTTGCAAGAATCTATCTCAAAATAGAAAATTTTAAAAAGGATGGAGGTGTAATTTAGTGCAAAGACCTTCCATCATACTACAGAGAAAAGCAAGCAAGTAAGCAGGCTTTGTTGGCTTTGCATTGCTGAAACAAATTATTTGAGAAGTGTTTACCTCAGAAAAGGTTTATTGTAGCTCATGATTTGTCTCAGTTACTTTTCATTGCTGAGACAAAATATCTGATACCAAAAGTTAAAGGAGGAAAGGTTTATTTGGCTCACAGTTTGTAGAGGTTTCAGTCCATAGCTGGCTGGTTCCAAGGCAGGATAATACAGAGAGATACCACAGAGGAGAAGCAGTCCATGACAGGCAGCAGACAGCAGGCAGAAGGCAGCAAGTGACAGAAATGACCCTCTTTCTGTCCCTTATGTCTTATCCAGGCTACCCAGCTAGGGCAGGTAGCACTCACACTCAGGGTGGGGCAGCCTTAATCCTAGCATGGCACTGTGCTTCAGTCCTTTGTCTCTTGGCCTGGCTCCTTTTAGGTCTGGTGGACCCAAATCATGGTGGAAGCAGACAGAGGGGAAAACTGATAACCTCACAGCAGCCAGGACACAGAGAGGAGAAAGGGCTCGAGGTTTTGAAGGGCAAGTCTAGTGACTGACTTCATCCAGTGAAGCTCCAGGTCAAGGTTCTGCCATTGCCCAAGAGTGCCACCAGCAGGAGGCCACACCTTCAACACATGTGCTTTGGAGAAATATTTAAGACCCAAACCAAGCTGGGTATGGTGGTGCATGCTTATGATCCTAGTCATTCAAGAGGCTGAGGCAGGAGGATCATGAGTTCAAGGTCTGCTTGGAAAATCAAAATTAAATAAAAAGGGCTGGAAATGTAGCTTGATAGTAGAGCACTTGTCAGAATGTATGAGGTCCTAGATTTGCTCAGTAACACAAGAGCAAAAAAGGAAAATCCAAACTGTAACACTGACACACCGGAGTGTGAAAGGTTGTGTGCGTGCTGCTGTGTTCTTAACCCTCTCTCTACCACCCCAGCGCTGGAAAAGGAAGCTTCACCCCTTCTCTGCCTTCCACAGAGGCCAGTGCAATACTCTCTTCCCTTTAAGGTTGAGGGTTAAGAAATTCTAGCATCCCAGGAAAAGGCCTAGGGCCTTGTTAATTCATGTGGGGTGCTCCTGAGGCTACCTTAACAGAAGCAGCACACCCGTAAGTTAGGAGGGGGAAGTCCAGTGTCCTGGTCACACCTCTGGAAGCCTCAGAGTGATGTGGTGCATACTCACCAGGCCACACCCGGGGAAGTTTACTCTTAGGAGGAATAGGGAACAGCTGAGTGAAAAAATACTTGGCAAAGCCAGGATGGGCATCTCACAGAGCTTCCTGGAGGCCTGGAGTGGAGTGCTGGCTTAGCTCTGTGCAGCTCCCTCAGCAAAGTGACAGAGTGGTGGATTCTAGCTCAGCAGTCCTGGCCCACACTCATCCCCAGGACAGGATGAGGAGAGGGAAGGGCCTTAAGGGAGAGGAACCCTTTCCAGACTTGAAATTCTAAAGTCTTACTGATCTCTCAGTCAATCTGTCAAGCAATTAGATGAAGACACTGACTTGTGGCCCACGCACGGCTTATGTATGTCTGAGTTTAGCAATAACTGGCAGAATGAGCATGTTATCACAGAAAACAACTAAAGCTGCTATTTGTTATGGTTTAGATCTAAAACGTCCTCCCCCAAGTCCTGATGTATGGAAGGTGATTGGATCATGGGTGGGGTACTCAGCAGTGGAGTCACTCATGGATGAGTTCATGGCTGGCTGTGCTAATAGGGGGCAAGATCTGGCTGGAGGTGGTCACTGGGGACATGACCCCAAAGGGTATCTTCTCATCCCTGGATCCTTTCTGCTTCCTGGCTGTCACAAGGTGAGCACCTTTCCTCTGCCAGGTCCTTCCACCATGCTCTTCCCACCTTGGAGCTGGCCTACCATGGGCTGAATCCTCAAGGACCATGAGCTAAAAATAAACCTTTCCTCCTATTACTTAATTGTGGGTGCTAGGTTCTTTGTCCCCATGACCACAGTGATTAAGCCCATATCTGAATTTATGTCATTAACATGATGGATACTCCAAAGGCCCTCAGCTAGCCACAAAGTACAAGAAAACAACATGGAACCCACTGTGTCTAGCTACCTAACTGTGCCCCAGGTAGCACCCAAGGGATTCTCAGTGTGTGCAACAAGAAAATGAACCAAACTACATAAACAAATCAAAATCCAAGGGGCCATCTATTCATTCTTTTTACCAACTGAGCTCAAATGTTCACTCTTCTCCATCTGGTTGATGCCACTGTGAAGGGATCCTTGCTAGAATAAAGATTTGAGCCACATACAAATGGTGATTTGGCTACCGAGGATGTGGAGGAAAAGGATTCTGCTTGCAAAATTTCTGTCTTATTTATTCATGTACCAATTGTATAAAATACTTGCTCTGATACATCCTTCATCGTGGGGCTGGGGTGCACAGGGAGAAGAGCAGCCTCCTCACCAGAGCCCATGGAAGCACAGGACATGCCTGGGTGTTGTGGGGGTCCGAGAAAGGTAAGGAGACAGCAGCAGCAACAGCTCAGGTGAGAAGGAAACAGGTTCTCTAAGACACACTAGAACTGGTCACTCCCCTGGCACTGTGGGAAGCTGTAAATGTCTACAAGGTCACCAAGCAAGCTCTTACCTCTACAGTGATGAAAACCTCCTCCAAGTGACTTGCAAAGTTTTCCATTTCTATTATCTGCTGCTCCAACTTGTACATGTTTTTGTGAATTTCTTCCTGTCCAATAGAGCATCACAGAGAAGGCGTCAGTGCCTCCTCTGCTCTGTCTCCTCTGGAGACAGCACTGAGAATGCTTCCCTGATGTCCCCTGGAGACAACCATGTGACCCCTGGACAAAGACCCCAGGAAGCCTGTTACCTTGGCACTCTCCAGGGCTTTACTGAGTGGGGTCACTTCATGCTCTTTGTGTTCACCGAAATCCTTCTCAACAGCTCTGATGGGAGTTCTGCAAGTGACACAGAAGAGATCGGCGGCTTCTTCCTCGTCCTCCTCCTCTGGGATGACGTAGCACTCGTACTCCTCACTGGCACGGCCGTGTGTGTACCTGTAGGATTCCCACAAGGCCTGGCTCTGGCCTGCCATGCTCCACTGTGAAAAGTCCTGGTCCTGGTCCTCTGTCTCAACTTCTCCTTCAAGTCTCCAGTCTCTCTGCTCCCAGCCTGGCTCTCTCCTCTTTATTCCATAAGGAGGATATGCTGGCACCCCCATCCTACCTTCATCAACAAATGAATTCCCCACCTCGTGGTGGTCATCCTCTAGTCCATATAAATGCACAAGTTCAGCCACCTCCTGGAGGTCGCTTTGAGCTTGGCCTTCCCCTGCCTCCTTTGGGTCGTAGGTCATTTCAGCTTGAATGGTTTGTCTCCTCAGTCTAGTGTTTTCCTCTGGGAAGAGCGGCAGTCTGTCCTCAGAGTCGTACAGATCCATGTTATAAAAGTGGAAGTCCTTGGGAGCTGTGGGCCTGTCCAGCCTGGGCTCCTCTCCTGCCTCCTCCTCCATGGCAATTTCAGCAGCCCTGGGAGCACCAGTGTATGAAAAAGACCCTTCCTGGATCCTTAATAGTGACTATCTGGGGTTCTAGAATAGAAAACGAGGGAAAACATCAGCTCCTGGAAGGTCATTGCAGTAGATGGTCATGAGATCAGACTCTACTCATTCATAAATTTAAAAAAATTTTTAAAATATCCCAATTGTAGCCCTGTGTTAAAGCACCTGTAAAGAAAGGTTTGCTTTCTCTGGGCTTCCTAAGTTTAAAAAGAAACAATTTAGGAGAGAAATGTCAATGGATTTAACTAACGAACTGCTCCTACACATTAAAACAACAGCAAGAACAACAAAGAAAATTCAAAACTTAAAAGGCCAAATAAAAGGACAATTAATTTTTTTTACATGTATGATTTTATTGAAAAGTTATGACCTCCATAGATGAATATACAAGGACAATTCACAAGACAACTACTTTTTCATGGTATTAGTTGTGCAAAAGTATTTGGAGAACTATTTATGCCTATGAATAACAGAGCAGATAAATGAGATGCCATTTTGCCTTTCCAGTTGGCAAATATTTTAGAAAATAAAAATGATATCCAAGGTGGGGGCGAAAGCTCAGCAGTATAGTGTGTGCTTAGCACGTGCAAAGACCCGAGTTCAGTCCTCAGCATCAAAAAGACAAATAAAATGAAATAAAATGACACCCAAAGCTGGCTTAACGTGAGTGCTGATACACTACTGTTTGGGATGTAAACTGGCACCACCCTTCTGGAAAGAAAATTTGGCAGTACTAACTAGGAGCCTTAAAAAGATCCCTGTTCCTTAAATCAGTAATTCTCTTTCGCAAGCTTAAAGGAAAAATCCCAAATATAGGGAAACATTATTTCTCTATAAAGTTTTTACCACAACATCTTTTATATTTGCAAAACAATTTTTTTTGAAAAAGCTTCATGATTAGAATAGCTAAGTCAACCAGGATAAGTATACTCTACAGAATATTAGGCAGCCTTCAACATATCTATAGAAAGCAAACGAGAACTTGGGAAAAGACTATATAGGATGCTGCAAATAAAGAGAAATTTTATAATATATGATGCCCACTATTTATTTATTTGAGACAGGCCTCACTATGTAGTCCAGGCTGGCCTCATGGTGATCCTCTTGGCTCAGCCTCCAGAGATTAGAGGCATGTACCAGCACTCCCAGCCCTGATGCCCACTATTTTAATGTAATGTCTAGCAGTAGTAGTAAATACAATGATAGTCATAGTACCTACTATGAATTGAATGCTCTTTCTATGCATATATATATATGATTAACCTCAGATACATCAAATACATGGTAGGTAATGCTATTATACCCATTTTGTAGATGAGCAAATTAGCTCACAGTTTCTTGTGCAAGGTCACACCGTTATTAAGTCAGTGAACTAGGATTTGAGGCTTAGTCTATATGGCAGCCAGCTTATTGAAAGTCAGTGATATCCAACTACAGGAAACACGATGGACCAGATGTTTCAGTTGCCTTCTAGAATCCATTACTACACTGCATGGAGGACAGGTTTCTCACTGATGTCTGCCATCCAGTGACAAATTCTATACTTCCCTGGTTTTTATTATACTCACATATATGTGCAGTGACCATCACAGTCAATTTTAGAACATTTTTATTACCTCAAAAAGAACCCCTCTAAGCTATCACTGCCCCCGATTCCCTCAGCCGCAAGTAACCATGGGTCTCCTTCCTGTCTCTATCGATTTTGTGTATTTCATATAAATAGGATCACATCATATATGATCTTTTGTGACTGGCATCTTTCATTTAACATGTTTTCAAGGCTTATGAATTTAGCACATTCATTCTTTAGTACTTCATTCTCTTTTGGGGGCTAGAACATTTTTATGGATATACAACACCATATTTTGGTTATTTGTTGCTTTTCCATTTCATTTTGGCTATTTCCATGTTTTGTCCATTATAATGATGCTGAAGCTTATGTGGAAGTATTTTGTGGACTTATGTTTTCATTTCTCTTGGAGGCAGACAAACAGATAGATATGGATATATAAAAATTTTTTCCTTAAGAGTGGGATTATTGGGTCAAGTGGTGATTTTATGTTTAACTTTCTGAAGAATTGCCAAGCAATTTTCCAATTTTCCAGCTGCTGCTCCTTGAAAGGCTCTGACTTATATTTGTCAGCACTCGCTATTATTTGACTTTTTGATCACGTCACCCTGATAGGTATTAAGTGGTATCATTGTGGTTTTGATTTGTATTTCCTGGTGAAGGATGATGTCACATACCATTTATGTATTTACTGATCATTTTTATATCTTTTTTGAGAAACATGGATATAACATTTTGTCTGTTTAAAAAATTGTTATTGCCTATGTACAGTTGAGGTATAAGAGTTCTTCATGGATTCTGAATACAATGCTTCCAGATACAGAGCTTATAAATATTTCCACTACATTCTGGATGCTGTCTTTTCATTTTCTTCATGCTGTCCCTTGAAGCACAAGATTTTAATATTGCTGAGATCCAGTTTATTTAGTTTTTTCTTTTTGTGCTTGTACTTTTAGTATCATATTTAAGAATCAATTGTTAAATGTGTAGTTAACCCTTTCTTGCATTCCTAGATAAATCTCACCTGGTCATGATGTAAACATTTTTGTAGGCTTTTCTTTTCCTTGTGATCTTTCTGTGGTGTTGGTATTGGGGTAACATGATTCATAGACTGAGTTGGGAAATGTTTCTCCACTCACATTTCTTACAAGAGTTTGTAAAGATTGTTATTAATTATTCTTTAAATATTTGGTAGAATTTACCATTGAAGCTACATAACCCTTTATAGTAGATAGTTTTTCCTCACTTCATCTCTTTTGTTATTAGAGGCCTGTTCAGATTATCTTTTCATGAGTCAGTTTTGGTAATTTGTGTTTTTCTAAGCAATGTCCATTAAGTTATCTAATTTATCAGAAAACAATTGTTTATAATGTATCTTAGTCTTTTTTATTTCTGTAAATGTGATTCTTTTTTTTTTTTTTTTTGTACCAGGATGGAACCCAGGACCTTGTGCTTGCCAGGCAGGCACTTATACTACTGAGCTAAGTCCTTGGCCCTGATTCTACTAATTTGGTTCTTCTCTATTTCTTGACCAATTTTGATAAAGGTTTGTCAATTTTGTTAATCACTATGAAGAATCAGTTTTTTTATTTCTCTGATTTTCCCTATGGTTTATATATTTTTTATTTCAGTGATTTCCATTGTAATCTTAGTTTTTCCTTCCTTCTGCTTGCTTTGTTTAGTTTTTCAGTGTCTTCAGGTATTGATTTGAGATCTTTCCTTTTTGAATATAGACACTTATACTATAAGGTTTCTAATCAGTATCTGGAAACACTTCTTGATCTTCTAATTGTTTTAGAGTATATAATATGAAGTGTATCATTATTTACAGGACTGAAGTCTCCAATTATTAGTGCCATATTGTCTCTTTTATCATCTGTGTCAGTTTTGCTCAATGTATTTTGGTGCTTTGTTATTAGGTGCATATACATATAAATCCATATTTCTAATGGATCTTCCATAGTTATAAAATACTTCTCATTATCTCTCATAACATTTCATTTTAAAGTCTATTCTTTTCTGATATCAGTATAGCCACCCTGACTTTCTTATGGTTGCCATTTACATATCTGTTTCTATCCGTTTAGTTTCAATCTATGTTTCTCCTGCATACAGCATATAGTTGGTGTCTCCCATTATTTTATTATGTATTCATTATGACAGGGTTTGTAAGAATCGCCAAGAGACAAAGTCCTTGTATTCTTTTCTGTGTGGCAAAATGACATTTCCTATGAAATAATATATCAAGACCCCAGTCGTTAGAATTAATTGATTTCCCAACCCTCAGTTTTCTCAGAGGATAGTAAACCAAAGGTTGGAATCCTGGCATACAATGTTTAGTGAGAACTAAAGATGTAACAGTGAAGAAAGAGAGTTTACCACAGAGAAGTAGTAAGCTACAATGTAAAGGACAGTAACCAGGGTTAGAGAACCCTAAAGAGTGTCTCGAGGCTGCGGGAAATTTCCTCACAAAGGATGCACTTGAGGATCTTTTGGTGCAACTTAGGGGAAAGGAGCTCAGTAAGCATCAAAGAGCTCATGACTACAACCCCAGGGCAGGGCAGACAAACAGATTTGTTCTGGCCAGAGGTGGCTCACAGTTGCTGGACAAGCAAAAAAACAAGGGAGAACAAGGAGAACCAAGGCTGGCTGGCAGGTGAGCAGAGGGAAATGGAAACGCTGCTATAGGTTAGATGCCTTGGGAGGGCCACGGACGGTGCTCCCCACACCCTGAATCACTGTCACCCTGAGGACCTGTTCTGAATTCTTGACCTCCATAAACCATACAAGATGGATAAATATTGTTAAGCAGGTTTTAGGAAAATGCATATGTAACAATGATAACATATATTGTTCCAGCCTAAAAGTAAACTTCTGTCCATCTGGCTTTCCCCTTTGCTACCATTTTCTTTCTCTTTCTCCTTTGTTCACCTTTGGACTCCTTCAAAGGGTAGGATTTAGACTGTGTTGTATGTATATGAGATTTTCCAAGAGGCTCATGGGTGTGGACTGCTTCAAGAGCTATCAGTTTCCCGATGCTTAACCTCACATTTAATCTTTCTGCTATGCTTAGAAATGAGCCAACATTAGAAGCTCCATGCAGATTTTCTTTCCACAATTATTTTTCTTCTTTTATAGAAGTACAACCACTCTCCCCACACATCCTGCACTGTAAGAATTCGTTGCCTTGGTATTTAAGAGACCTTCAGGCTAGCTAAAGGGAAGGGTAATTTGAAGTGTTGATAACCAACACTGACAAAGTGAGTGACACTAATGCAAGAGGAAGAAAAAAAGAGTTTTCAAGTTAAGTGGTTTCCAGTTCTTTGCTTCCAAGTCAAATTAAATCGCATCTAGTCAAGTTGTCAGCTGATACAGTATTAAAATAATTCTTCGTGATAGATCACCATGTAATTTTGACATGCATTTCAGAAAGAGCTCAGAGAATTGAGTGACATTGTGCTATAAACTGCTTTCATTTCCATCTACTTATGTAGGTGAACAAGATCATCTACAAAGTGAAAACCAGCAAGACAACTCACTCTAAATCCTGCTGCATTCCAGAACATGTAATTTTCACCCAAGGATACAGGAGCTTAAAAAAGGAGAGAAAATCCCCACCCACCTCATCAGCAGATGTATGTTCACTTTGGCTTTTTAAAATAATTGTTTATCAGCTGGGCATGTGGTACACACCTGTAACTCCAGTAGTTAGGAGACTGAGGCAGGAAGATTGCTCACAGTTCAGGGCCAACCTGGGCTACAGAGTGAGTTCAAGGCCAATCTGAACTATATAATAAGACTGTGTCTCAAAAAACCAAAATATTATTAAGATTTATAATGTATTTATGCTGTTTTACTGAAACAGGACTAAAATATATTGGAAATTTAATTCTTAAATAAAAAAGGCTTACTAGAGACTTACAGGACCAGGAAAACAAGAAATTTAAATCTCAAGTTATACATGAGCATTTTTATGAAGTATTGTGGATGATCAATAAATCACCTTCCCGACTTAGAAAAAAATTGCTAGGACAAAACTTTGCTGAGAAGTAAAATGGACAAATAAGTTCAAGGAGAAAAAAAAGAGTACTGTAAAATTCCTAATGTTATATTAGTGTTTGTACATTTTTAAGACACTGGATGAAGAATATTACATTGTTACAATATTTAAGAGTTTCCTGGATAAATCTAAAGAGGTTATAGAATTATTTTATTTGCAAATGTAAATATGATTTGCCAAAAAGTATTTCCAACTATATTACAATTTTTAAAATAATAGCCTTATTAAGATATAATTTACTGCTGGAAATTGTGGCACACACTTGTAATCCTAGCTGAGGCAGGAAGATCACCATTAATTCAAGGGCAGCCTAGGATACACAGTGAGTTCAAGACCAACCCCAACTACGTAAAGAGACTACCTCGAAAAAACTAAAAATATTAAATAAATAAAATTTTAAAAATAGTTTATTTAAAGTTTGCTCTATTTTTTTTTAAGTATTGGAGATTGATCCCAGGGACTTCACACTGAGTTACATCTCTGGTCCTTTTTATTTTTTATTTTGAGACAGAATTTTACTACTGAATTGCCCAGGGTAGGCTTGAACTTGCAAGCCTGCTGCCTCCATCATTCAGAGTACTGGGATTACAGGCAAGTGCCACCATACTTGGTTTAAAGTTTACTCCCCACCCCCCTTTTTCTTTTTATTGGTACCGGGATTGAACTCAGGATCGCCTGCTTACAAGGCAGGGGCTTATGCCGCTGAGCTAAATCCCCAGCCCCAAAGTTTACTTTTTTAAAGTACTCAGTTTAGTAGTTTTTATTTTTATTTTTTGGTACTGGGACTCAAACTCAGGACCTTGCGCTTTCCAGGCAGGTGCTTATGCCACTGGGCTATATGCCCGGCAGTTTAGTAGGTTTTTTTGTTGTTGTTGTTGTTTTGGGGGTTTTTTGGTCTTTTTGAGACAGAGTCTTGCTATGCAGTTCAGACTGGCCTTGAGCTCACTTTGTAGCTCAGGTTGGTCTCAAACTTGTTAATGATCCTCTTGCATCAGCCTCCCGAGTGCTGGGATTACAGGCATGAGCCACCAAGCCTGGCTAGTTTAGTAGTTCTTAGGGCACTCACAGAATTGTGGATCTATTACTACTATCCAATTCCAGAACATTTTCAGCATGTTGGCTTGGTCTACAGGGTGCCAGCTCCAATGTCTTCTGGTCCACTCCAACATGGACCACCCATGGGACCTGGGTGTGGAGAAGTGGGGAGGAAGGAAGGTAGCTTCGGAGGCAGCATTACAAAGCCAGTGGCTGCCAGGCACCTGAGCCAGTGTTTCGCCTCCAGAGCCTGTGTGATGTATGAGGATCCCAGGATGCGGGAGTCTGGGGACTTGCTAGTAACCCCACCCTCCGTCAGCCCCTGGCTGGGGCAGTCCTACTCATTCTCAGGAGTGTGGGCCCAACTGGCTTAGGGCACGTCTTGTTCCCACTGTGTCTCAGTGTACACTGTGTCTCAGTGTAGCTGGCACTGGCTGGACCAGGAGGTCTCCTCCACTGGAGGCTCCGGACCCCAGGGACCACTGACTCGTCCAGCACAGGTGCACAGTGTCTGCCTCTCGGTCACTTTCCTTCACTGGTTCACAAAGTCACAGTTGCCTCCCAGCTATGGAAATACCACGTCACCCCCTCTCTCATCATGACTCACTCTGGGCCTTGCAGTCCCATGTCATAACAGAAGATTTTCAGCAAAGCAATCAAAATCAGAGTCTTACAAGGCTCTGAGTTCTGCCTTCGCATTCCTGTATGAGGTGTGATTGCACTCACAAAACATGTTTAAATTTTAAAAATGTACTGATATAAAAATCACTGTCAATACACTCCCCCTCACTTCAAATACACTTATCTCATTGCTTTTGCTGCTTTCTGAAGTGGCTCAGGAATTCTGTTTCATGAGTGTCTTTTTGAGGTCTGACCAAAAAAATAGTAAACGTCGCTGCCAAGTGCCGTCCACGGAAAGGCAGGCTCGTTAAAACTTCACAGTGAGTCCTCATCTCCTTATTTACTGGATCCTGCACTGTGCAACTTCTGCCTCTCCCCAAAGTCAAAATGACCATGAAAGGTAAATGCTTTGAATTGATTCAGGACATGGAGGCAGCCACAAAAGTGCAAGGAAAGGGCCAGGGATATGGCTCAGCAGCTTAAATGCCTGCATGATAAATGCAAGGTCATGAGTTCAATTCCTGATACAAAAAAAAAAAAAAAAAAAACCCACAACTAAAGACACTCATGAAGATGAAGGACACATAGATGACTATCACCCCACCCAGGGCTGGGCACAACTTCTCAGAGACACCACCTTCCTTTTCTCCTGGGACTCAGGAGGCTGCTCCCTCCTCTAGCACAAGCTCTGGACACATCCGCTGAAGTCACACTGCTTCTCTCTGTGGCTCCAACATCACTCCAAGCGCCACCCTGTGGGCAAAAGTCTTCCTCAAAACCACCTGTCCCCAGACTGCTGCCATGTACCACATGACCGTGCTTGCAGTCTCCCAGGCACACACATGACCCAGCACCATGCTGCGCCACCCAGGTGCTAAGCCCTGGGTGCTAAGCCCACCCAGCCTGCCTTCAGAGGGCCCGCTTGGACACTGCTCATCCTCCTACCCGCCCTCCTCAGGCAGCCACAGCATCTTAGCGGATGACCTCTGTCCCTCTAACCCTCCTGGTGTCTTCCATGTGGTTCCATCCTGGGCCCTGGATGGAACCTGCTCTTCCTGCTGAGAAGTTTCTGTCCTTCCTGCCTGCTACTCCTTCATTCCCCATCATTCACCCTGCACAACCGTGGCAGTCTTCACAAGGCCCGGATTGCTATGTTCCATTAAAAATAACGTGATGCCTGCTCCCTCCAGCCTCAAACCAGAGATTGGAACACAACTTTCACATCATCCAATCTAATGAGTGATCACTTATGCTGATTCTTCCTCCATGTCTTGATCCTCTAGATACTGCCTCCCCAGGCCACTGTCCTTTGGATCTAGATGGTCCTGCCTTTGTGTCCTATCTCTGCTGCATCCTAGTAGCATGGGCTTGGGGAAGTCATCCCGCTAGGCCTCACTTCTGTAGACCATACAGCAGGTTTGCTCACAGTGTCTAGCTCCCAAGATTGGTCTTGCAATGAAATATGTGTGTAAAATGCTTAGCATAGTACATGGCTCAAAGCAAGTCTCCAACAAATGTTACCCGCCATTCTTATTGGTCTTTCTATGTATTATTACTGTTAATGGGACAGGCCACACCTACCTGTGCTAAATCAGTCTCCCATGAAAACCAAGGACCAGGGTCAAGGCACAGCCCATGGTGGCCACAGAAGTATGGAATCTTCTGCAGTTACTGTGGGGACATCTGTCCCTGAGAGCAGCTGAGGATGGGAGAAAGCACCAAAACATGATAGCCCCGTAATCAGGCAGACACACAGCTTCTGGTCCTGCTCTCCTCACAGCAGGAGCTTCTAGGAGCCCAAGACAGAGCGTGGCATTCTGAATTCTAGACAGCAAAACTGAGTTCCTGTGAGAAGAAGGGGCTTGCCCAGCTGACAAGGATCTCCACACCTACTCTGCATCCAGCCCTGGGCTGGGTGCTGCCCACACAGCCAGTCAGATGAAGAATTTGGATCCAAACCCAGGTTTTTGCTGAATCATGCACCCACAGGCAAATCACATTTACACTTCCATGTGCTTCCAAAAAAGAGACAACCAAAATTTTGTATTCCCCCAAACCACTGCAAGAAAGCCTACCATCAAAGGCTGGAAAGCAAACCTCCCAGCAATCTCTGGAGAAGACCCCAACAAAGAGAGAGTGAATTCCCAGACACACAAGCTTCAGGACACACATGCGCCCACATTTGCTTGCATTCACCCCATGTTTGCCCTTTGAATGTACAAACAAACTGTCTGTGTGCCTAGCACCAAAGCAGAGATTGTGTAACGCAGCCCATAGTTCACACATATGCTTCTCTTCCTACTTCTCTTCAGCATCTACACTCTTTCAGTTTTAACAATCAGAAGCTGGGGAGAGAGAAACACCAAGAATGGATTGTCATTTTATAAAGTACGAAAGGCAAGCTTAATGAAGTAACAGAACCATCTACAGTGAACATACTGGACAGACTGTTCACCTCTACACCATAAAGTGGCAGTTAACAACAGGATAGACGTTTGTTCAGTCCCACACGGGAGAAGCATTTCTGTGTTTTAATTAGAAAAGTCTCCTTCAGAATGCTTTTTAACCTTCTATGGGTCATAACACTGTCGTGAATCTCCTGAAATCTGTGATAGAGAGGAACAAAATTGTAGAATCGCAGCCATGGAGACCTTTGTAATTCCTGAGCTACAGCTAAAGAAAACTTGCTTTAAGATGTTAGCTGTACAGAAAAGCAAAAGGGTTCCACTCAACTATCAGGCACAGCCCAGACCTGGCAACCTTTGGCAGGAGCGTGCTGCCTGCCAAACAAGCTGATTTTCAGTGTTTAAATCAAAGCATAAAGACTTGTAGGCAAGTGTGTGCCAATTAAAATAAAAATATTTTATCCACCCAATACTCTATCCAGATGACATCAACAACCAGGATTCCAAACGGTTCCATTGCAAAATCTTGGCACTGAACATACCTTACGCACACATGGTAAGGATCATCAGCCTCTCCTTACTTTTATGAGAAACTTCAGTACCTGGCACCACCCCCTGTTCAGGAAAAGTACATCCTTGCTCATGAAGGCACAGAAAACATCTAAGCAGTTAGGTGCAATTTAAACACCTGCAATTCATCATGATATCCTCTCTTAACTAAGGAAAGATTTAGCATTAACATAGTAGCAGTAACCTGAGAGCTTATCATAATACAATTTGCATTAGAAGAGGACTATCCCAAAACTTGCCTGCTGAATGAAGGGGCCATAATGCTTAATTCAGAAGACTTGGAATTCTGCTGGAAAATCAAATCTCTGCCTAGCAGGTTTCTTCCCTGGTGACCTCTGTGTGCTCCTACAGGCCACCCTGCTCCTTCTACGGCTAGGCTGTCTGCAGGACACCAAACCCGCGTGGTAACACAAGCTGCCTCGAACCACAAATAGCAACAGGCCTGCCAGGAGTTCAAGTCCAAATATAGACCTGACAAGAGCTGTCTTGCTATTTCTCACCACTCAAGTGTCACCAGGAGAAATCACATGCTGTGCTCTGCGTTTCTTCATTTAGGGTGGGACTGGAGACCTGGGGTTGGATGGCTGACTACATGGAGTGGGACAGTTTGCAGTAAGCCCAGCTCCATGGTATTCAGTGCAACTTCTTTCCCTCCCATCATTCCTTTGAAGTGTACCTTAAGTGGCAATTATTCTCTCTGAATCAAAATCAGTAGATCCTATGACTTTCTGAACAGCCTACTTGTATGTCTCTCTGATAATGGGGAGCAGGACCCTCAAGGGGTCCCTCTAGGTGCTTGTTGTCCTGTTCAAAGAATTGGACAAGAACTGCAAAGAACATAGAGATTTTATATTTAGTAAAAAAGGTAAAAGTAGGGAGAAAAAAGGAAAAAAGTATTCTGAAAACAAGGTGCTCTGCACCTTGAGGGCAGGCCAGTTAAAGAAAAGTCCATCCTGTAGCACTGCAGTGGGGTTTGAAAGGCTCACTCCAGGGTAATGGCCACTAGCTTTTTATAGATTTCCCGCCCCCTTGTGATGTCACTCTAGGCTGTCCTACCAAAACCTTGCTTGATCTCATGTCAGAAGAACTGAAGACAGTGATCTCTGATTGGTGTGTCTTAGGCACAGGGCTCAGCTGGTGTTCTGCGCAACTGTCCTGAATCTCTATGGCTGACAGTTCTCACTGATTGACAGGTCATGCTCAATTGCCCAGCTGCTTTGCCGTACCCTAATCTCACCTTGAAATCAGTCGCAACTTCAGTAAGTGAATGTGTATTAAATCTAGAAACCCAACACAATTTAGCTAATATTAAAATCTTTCTTTGGCTTGAGTCTCTCAAACAGGAAGTCTGTCCTGTGGGAGGAAGCACCAAGCAGGCCTCTGCTCTTCACACTCCAAGAGGCCAGGGCAGGAGCTGAAGGTGCTAAGCTGCTCCTAAAGCGACAGTGTCACAATGGTTGCTGGCTCTCAGGGCCAGACAAATGCTTAGATCCTCTCTCTTTCTCATGTGGAGCATGTATTCATCTCTAGACTAGAGTCTCATCGTTGAGGTATATGGAAAGAGATTACAGTGAACTGGCTGCATGATTACTGAGGCCGACAAGGACCACATTAAGTAGTTAGCAAAGGCCCAGGAGATCAGACAGTTGTAGATCAGCAGCAAACAGAAACACTGAAATGTCACCCAGGATTTGGAGGCAGATATATTGAACATCAACAGGCACTGATAGGGATTCATTCCCAAAGTATCAGGACCTGAACAGTGGTGGGCTAGCATTCTTATAAGATCTGTAAGTGGGAAGTAGCTGTCTTTGAGTGGTCCTTATAATATGCATTACAGTGAGCAGCCATTTGTAGGGGACAGTAGTTACAGAACTGTAACAAGGACTGAAGTAAATTGGGTGTTACTTGAGCAACTAACAAACTTACTGGCAGCAAGGGCAGGGGCATTTTCTGCTACAGCTCCAGGCAAAGGCTGGCAAGCTCAACACTGAGAAGCCAATGTGTCACTGTGAGTGAAAGACAAAACCTGGTTTCCCAGTTTAGAGGAAAGCAAGCTGGCAGGAGGAAGTCTCTCTCAGCCTTTCTGAGCCTTTAGCGACTGGATGATGCCCAGCCACATCAGACAGCAATCTGACTTAATCTTCAGAGTAAAAAAAAAAAAAATTCTCACCATGTAACTCAGGGTGGCCTCAAAGTCGTGGTGATCCTTCTGTATCAGCTTAGGGAGTGCTGAGCTCACAGGCATGCACCCCCAGGCCAGTTTATAGAGTTAAATGTTAACTCATCCAGAACCATCTTCAGAGACACAGCCAAAATAATATTGGACCAAATATCTGGGCATCTCTGTGGCCCAGTTAAACTGAACCCATTAAAATTATCACACAAATACACATAGGTTTATGTTACCCCAAATTCATGTAATGCTTAATCCTTAGTGTGAGGTGTTTGCAAATGCGCCTTCCGAGAGATGCAGGTCATGAGGCAGGATGAGTGTCCTTCTGGAGGCTGCCGAGGGGGGCTCCTTTGTCCCTTCTTAGCCTATGAGAAATCAGTAAAGTTATCTACAAAGCAAGAAATAGCTCTCACTGGATGTAGAATCACTACAGTAGTACCTAGAATGGACTAAAACAAAATCATTCACAAATATTCATACAGACATTTGCATGCATGCATACAAATGAACACATACACACAATGGGGACAGTTTATCTTGAGTTATTTTTACTTTACTTTTGATAATGTCTGTTTTGTAATAATCATATTTATCTTTCTTTTAAAGTATTTCCTTTTTATCATAATAGTAATGTATGCCACTTGGCTTAGATGAATACACTATAAAAGAACTGTATGGCAAAAAAAAAAAAAAAACACAAACCAGCCATGCACCCTAGTATAAACACTGTTAGATTTGGTATGTATTTTTGGCTTTTTTTTTTTTTTTTGTATTTCTTTTCTAAGAAGACAAACTTATTCCTATCTTGCAAAATGAAAAATTATACTTTTATAATTAAAAGCTCTCCTAGTTTCATTTTGAAAAATCAAATTAAGTAGGAAACAACTACACAGGATAAAACAATATAAAGCAAATATAGTAAAAAAAAAAAGCTTATGGTGATGAATATGCAAAAAAGATTTAAAACAGATTATTGTATCATATTAAGTAGAATAATATATAAAAATACTTTGGGGAAAATAGATCACCTCAGCTAAAGGTGAGGAGCATGGGACAGAAAGGCCCAGAGGCCCTGTGCTCCTTGGGGCAAAGCAGTGTCCTCCTTAAGACCTGGTGTCCACACTCAGCCCACAGACCCCCCAGGAGAGCGCCAGGAGTAGGAAAGCAGCTGTAGCCTGTGGCATCCACAGAACGGAAGCCGCAGCTTCTCCCCCTTGCGTGGCTCCCAGAGATCCTCAATAAGGAACTGCTGTGCTGCACTGAATGTTTGACGTTCCCGGAATACATTGTCCGGGGCTGGGACCACGTCTTCGCTGGGTTCCTGATGACGGAAGACTGAGCCAACCGGGTCCCTGTTCTCAAGAAGTTCAGGGCTTAGTGCAGGGAACTAAAAATGCAACGCGTTCATTTAATAAATATTTCCTCACTCTGTGCAAAGGTGATGAAGGCGAGGTGCGAGGCGGCCCGGCGCCAGCGGGGCGGCTACGCGGACTGGTCTGTGATGACCGAGTTGGAAGCGAGTCACCACCCACTCCTGCTACCCGCGGCTGACCAAGGGGCGGTCCGCTACTGAGGACACCCTCGCCCTCCCAGTTTCGCTGTTTTCCAGGCTGGACTTCGTACTTGAGACTACGGTGCTGGAATTTACAGGCTTGGGCCACCCGGCTGGCTCCGAGAGGTTTGGTTGGCCAGCGCGGCCTCTTCCTGCTGTCATCCGCCCTGCCAATCGGCCGCCGGGGAGGGTGACGTGGGCCCGGCCAGCCGAGCGGCGTCAGGGCGGCCATGGAGGAAGAGCAGCCCGACAGCCTGGAGGGCTGGGTGCCGCTGCGCCGGGACCTGTTCGCGGCGCCCCAGCGGCGGCGCCTGCGCTTCCTGGTGGCTTGGAACGCGGCGGAGCGCCAGTTCGCGGTGACCTGCCATGACCGCTCGGCCACCGGCCGCGCGCCGGCCTGGGCCGAGGTGCTGTCGGCCGCGGGGCTGCGCGGCGCGCACCAGCAGCTGGTGGCGCTGGCCCCGGGCCTGGAGCGCCTCTTCCCGGCGCTGCCGCCCGAGCTGGCCGAGCCGCGCGGCCTGGGGAACGCGCTGTGGGCGCTCGTGTGGGGGGCGCGGCCTGCGGGCCCCGACGAGGCGGCGCTGCAGGAGCTGTGCGCGGGGCTGGAGCGCTACCTGGACGCGGCGGCCGACATCTGCGGCGGGGACACCGTGCGCGACGCGCTCTTCCCGCGACCTCTCGCGGGGGAAGACAGCGAGACCCTGGACGCCTTCCGGAGGAGCCAGCTGCGCGCGGACAAGGAGAAGAGCGGCGAGCAACTGAGGCAGGTGCGGGCGCGCGGAGGAGGGCGCGGAGCCGCGCGCGGGCGGCGGGGTTGCGGGGAGGCCCGCGCCTGGGAAATGCTACCGCGGACGCAAGGAAGCCGACCTCGGTTCTCCGGGGAAGATCGGGATGGAAACCGACAGGACGTCCTAGAGGCTTTCAAACTAAAGTGGTTTTAAAAACGTGGTTGTTAGTGAGGTGGGTCATTTGATGTGGGTTTGGTGTGTCGATGTTTCACACCCACTTCTGTCTTGATTTTCTTTACCGTATGAGACTACAGGGATTTAGGCTATCAACTTTTGAGTTCCTTGATTTTTTTTTTTTTAAATCAAACTTGGTTCTTGGTAATGATGTCACACAGAGAGAAATAGTTTCTCATTAAACTCCAACATTTATATATGGAGATATTGGAAAAGTTAGAGTTTTTCTAAATTGAAGTTCATTCAGAAAGTATTAAGCATGCGTTAGTGTAAAGCTCACACTACTGAACTGGCTGGTTACATCCTTTAATTCATCTGTTTGTTTGAAGCTCAGAAATGGGTGAAGAGTTTGAAATATAAAACATACTGTGTCCATGGAAGTGTATATAAGTTTAATACTCATTTAGAATAGGAGCGAAATTGACTTCGGAATTTGTATTTGCTAGAATGTATAAAATTAAGTGAATGTTTTGATTCTGGATTTTTTTTTCTGAATAGTTTAGGAAATAGGGCTGAAAAGTGACAGTTGCCTTTTTACTTTTGTGCCTGTGTGTTTTAATTTTGACCAGGGGACTTTTTCTCTCTTAAACACTCCTGTATTATTACCTGGACAAAGCCGTGTCTGACATTATATCAGTTCATCCTTTAGGAGAAGAATGGAAGTAGAAGACTTCAAGAATTTATTGGTTTTAAAAAGTCTATAACTTGATTTTATTTCTCTTTTAAAAATTAGTACGCGTTTGTGGTACAAGATGATCACACTTCTCATGGCGAGTTGGTACACGTTAACTTTTTATCCCCTTTTCCCTTCTTCTGTAACTCTATCTCTCAGTTCCCGTTCCATATGCAAAAGATCTATCTTCCTACTTCCTCTTACCTTTTATTTTGCTCTTTATTATTTTACTTGTATTGCTATTTATTTATATTTTGGATTTCTCATATAGAAGAATCCATGTGATATTTAAGCTTCTGTGTCAGATATATTTCACTTAACATTGTGATATCAAGGTGCATTCATTCTACAAATGACTCAAGTTTATCCTTCTTTATGGCTGAGTACTACTCCATTGCATGTAGCACCACATTTTTTTAAACCATTCATCTGTTGATAGACGTATAGACTGTTTTTATGATTTAGCTGTTATGAGTTGTACTACTATTAATATGGGTATGCATGTATCACTGTAAGACGATGACTTTAATCTTTTCAGAAAGATAACTAGAAGGGGAATAGCTGGGTCAAATGGAATTTCTATTTTTAGTTTTTTAGAACCCTCCATGTTGATTTCCACAGAGATTGTACTAGTTTAACATTCCCACCAACAATGGCGAAGGGGTTCTCATTCCGTACAGTACACTCACCAGTATTTGTTGTTATCTGATTTCTTGATGATAGCCATTCATTATGGAGTAAGATGGGATCTCAGTGTTGTTTTAATTTGTGTTTCTCTAATAGCTAAATGTGCTGAACATCTTTTCTTGTGTTTGTTGGCCATTTTTATTTATTTTTCTGAGAAGTGTCTGTTCATTTCAGCTGCCCAGTTTTTGATTGGATCTTTTATTTTGGGGGATCTAATATTGTTGAGTTGTTTACGCATTCTAGATATTAGTTCTGTGCTTCAAGAATAGCTGGCAGGGGCTGGTGATTTAGCTCAGTGGCGTAAGCACCTGCCTGGCAAGTGCGAGGTCATGAGTTTGATCCCCTCGATCCCCAATACAAAAAAAAAAAAAACTGCCAGAATTTTCCCCCATTTTATGTGTCATCTCTTTTCAATCTTAGTTGTTTCTTTTGCTGTGCATAAGCTTTGTAACTTGCTGTGATTCCATATGTTGATGGTTGCTGTTACTTCTTGTGCCATTGGGGTTTTGTTCAGAAATTCCTTGCCTCCACATATCTTTGAAGGTTTTACCTGTTTTATCTTCAATAATCCTTATTAAGGATTTCTATTTTAATATACAGATTTTGATTCATTTTGATTTTAGTTTAGAACATGGTGAGAGATACAGGTCTAGATTCAGTCTACATGTGGGTTATCCCAGCACCACTTGGTAAAGCGGTTGTCTTTCCTCTGTTGTAAGTTTTTGGTTCCTTTGTCAAAGATCAGGGATCTGAATGTGCTTGGAGTTGTTTCTGTATCCTTTAATTCTGTTCCGTTGATGCGCATGTCTGCTTTTTACCAACATTATGCTGTAGTTATCACTGTAGCTTTGTAGCATAACTTGAAGCCTGGGGTTGTGCTGCCTTGTCTTTTGTTGCTCAGGGTTGCTTTGATTATTCTAGGTCTGTCTTTGTTACTTTTCTTGCTGCTGAAACAAAATACCTTGACACCCAAGTTAAGGAAGAAAGGTTGTTTTAGCTAATAGTTTGTAGTTTCAGTCCAAAATCAGCTGGCTCCAAGACAGGGTGGCACATGGCAGAGGGGCAACAGTTCATGGTGGCGGAGATACCAAAAGCAACAGGAGCAAAAAAGAGGGTAAAGAAGCCTCTTTCTGCCCCTTTTATTGTATGCAGGCTACTTGCCCTGGGGCGGGTGTAGCACTCGCTCTCCCAGTCCCAGCACTAAACCATGAGCCAATCACAAACTCGAGATTCAGTCCTTGGAAAAACCCTCCCCTCCCCACAGGAGGCACATCCAGACAAACAGAACAAGGTCTCTTCTGGCTCCATATGATTTTAAGATTATTTTCTCTAGTTTTGTGAGGAATACTATTGATATTTTGATTTGGATTGCACTGAATCTGCATATCAATTTTGGAAATTGCCATTTTGAGTATATTTGTTTTGCCTATCCAGGAACAGGGGATATCTTTCCATTTTCAGATGCCCTTTTTAATCTTCTTCAGAGTGTTGTAGCTTTGTTGTAGAGCTCTTTCACTTCCTTGGTTAGGTTAATTCCTAGGCATTTAACTTTTTTTGATGCAATTGTGAAAGTTTTTTTTTCTCTTAATTTCTTTCTTGGAGAGTTTTATCACTGGTGTGTAAGAACGCTGTTAATTTTTGTGTGTGTTGACTTTGTATCCTACTACATTACTGAATTTGGATACTAATTCTAGGAGTCTTGGTGGAAGTTTTTGGGTCTTCCATGTAGAGAATCATGTCATCTGCAGATAATGATAAACTGACTTCTTCCTTTCCTATACATATTCCTGTTGATTCTTTCTCTTTCCTGATTTCTCTGGCTAATGTTCTGAGAACTGTATCAAACAGTAGTGGTGATGGCAGTTGACCTTCTTTTGCTCTTGATTATAGAATGAAAGCTTTCAATTTCTTCTCATTTAATATGATGCCGGCTGTTGATTTGTCACTTATGTTTTTTATCAGATTGAGATAAAGACTTTTCTATACCTATTTTCTTCAGGGTTTTTAATCACATTTATCAAAGGCTTTTTCTCTGTCAACTGTGATAATGCGATTTTTGTCCTTGCGTCTGTTTGTGTGGTGCATTACATGTGTTGATTTGTGTATGCTGGTCATCTCTGCCTCCCTGGGATGAATCCTACTTGGTCTTTTAGATGGTTTGTGGCACCTGTATCTTATTGAGGGTTTTTGCATCAATATTCATTTAAAGGACTACCTTTTTTTGTTTTCCTTTTTTGTTGACTGTTTTTTTCTGGTTTTGGCATCAGGGTGATGCTAGCTTCCAAGAGTGACTTTGGGAACATTCCTCCCATTTCCTTTCATTAAAGAGTTTGAGGAGTATTTTATCAGATCTTTCCTAACGTTCTTGAAGAATTGGGGAGTGAATCTATCTATATCTGTACTTTTCTTAGTTGGTAGCTTATTATTACTTCTTCAATCTCTTTGCCTGATAATATTGGATTATTCAATATTTTCATGTCTTCTTGGTTCAGCTTTGGTAACTTATATATATCTAGGAATCTATTACAAATTCTCCATTTTATTAGAGTACAGGTTCTCAAAGTACAATAACACCCTGGTTCATGAAACGCTTCTGTTTGGTTCACAAACAAATGCATTTGGCAAAATTTTGCTTCCATTCAAAAACTCCACACGGGGTGACAAACACAACAATGGCCATATTCCCCACACAAACACAAATGCAGCCATCTTCCCCAAAGTCAGAAAACAAATTAAGTTTGTAATTGAGGTACCACAGTACTGACTAATAATCTTGATTTTGGTTGAGTCTGTTGTATATTAACTTTTCCATTTCTAATTGCATTTAGTTGGTCTTTCCTTTTTTGTGGGGGGAACGTTGGCTATGGCAGTAGTGGTGAACCTATGGCACACATGCTGCAGAAGGCTGTATCGTTGAATGCTCCAAAGGTTTGCCATCACTGCAGTGCACTGTACTACTGTACACTATCACACTGTACCATAAACACACAGCAACACAACTTCTGGCAGATACTGAAACTACTTCTGCAGTTTGTTCGCATCTAGGAACCTTCATAATGCAAAGTCTGTTCATTATCTATGACAGTTTGCAACTTGAATGTTCATAAGTCAAGAATGTACTGTTTTTGTGCTTGCTCTGTTTTTCTGATGTGGGCATTCACAGCTATAAACTGGTTGCTTAAGATCACTTTCATTGTGTGCCATAGGTTCTGATATGTAGTACTGCCATTATTGTTTGAGTCTAGAAACTGTCTAATTACTTCTGTGACTCACTGATTATGCAAGAGAATGTAGTTTAATTTCCATTTGTTTGCATAATTTTCATGGCTTCTTTCTTCATTGATTTCTAGTTTCATTGCAGTGTGCTTTGATAATATGCATGGGATAACTTTTATTGTTTGTATTTACTTAAGCACGCTGTATAGTCTAGCAGTGTTGGCACTTTGTGATAAATATATGGGTTTTGAGTTGCAATTTGGGACCTTGGTCTCTAAAAGGTTTGCCATCACTAGTCTAGCATGTGGTCTATTTTGGAGAAAGTCCCGTGTGGTGCTGAGAAGAATATATATTCTGTGTATTCAGTGGAAGAAACACCCTGTAGGTACCTTTTTAGTCTAATTGTTTAAAAGGTTGGTTCAACTCTTGTATTTTTTCATTGATGTTTTTGTCTAGTTGATCTGTTTGTGACAGTGGGATATTGAGATTCCCATTATGATTGTGTTGGTGTTTTATCTGATTTTTTTACATTCAGAGTGTTTCATGAAGTTGGGGCATGCTGGCATTTGGTGCATATACTGTATGTTTATAATTATTACCCACTTTGTCTGAAATTAGGATAGCTAATTCTGCTTTCTTCTGGTTCCCATTGCATGGAATATTGTTTTCCATTCTTTGATCTTAAATCCTTGTATTTCTTTTTGATTAAGTATGTTTCTTGTATATTGCATATCATTGGGTTTTGTGTCTTGCTCCATTCTGCTTATCTGTGTTCTTTTATTTTTTTTTTTTGGTTTGTTTTGTTCTTTTTTTTTCCTTTATTTTTTATTTGTTTTAAATTTTATTTAAGGAGAAAAAAAGAAAAAAACAGAAAAAGGGTACAAGTTATACAGAATTTCAGAAAAAATAAACAGTAGAAAATTGCTAGTTAATTACATATTGTTATCTTAGAAATAGTTGTTCAAGTTACAAAATTAAAGCATATAGAGGGGACTTTCAAACAGTGAGACTGCAAGCAGTTTTGTTCAATGATCCAACAAAACTCAGTAATATGGTTATCTGTCTTATACACTTAAATATATATGCAGTTATATCCTTAAGAGCACTTTCTTTTCCTTTCTTTTGTACAATGACAATTACACATTTGGGTTTTATTACTCCCACAGTTCTTATTACTTTTTTTTTTGAAGAAAGTAAAACCAAATGTGACATAACAGGACAGAGTCAGTCAAATCAAAAGGATGGACATAATACATAATGTAAAAACAAACTGATCAACAATGGTTACCATAATGCCTCTTGTTATCTTAAAAAGAATTGCCTATATCATCAGTTATAATAAAATTGAACAAAACAGTAAAGAATAAGACCAATAAAACCAAAATATTGGAGACATTAGAGGACTTCAAAAGAAGATAATAGTCAACCAGAATGGGTGTCATAATGAATCTTATTGTCTTCATAGTTTTGCTGATACTTTTGAACTTGGTACTATCAAGCATAACAGAATAGAGGAAAATCAGTCAAAACAAGATGGTGAGAGCAATATAGGGTTTCAAATCAAGTTAATAGGAAATCAAAGTGGGTTACTGTAATATATCCTGTTATTTTTTATTTATTTTTCCCTTAATTAAAAGGATAAAAATGAAAAAGTAGATAATAAAAAGGAGATTGAGATAAAAAAAAGAGGGCATAACAACAAAACAGTGCAGGTCAAAACATAGCCATTTAAGCAAAACAGTGTTTCACCACAAGATAATCTCGACATAATAGTAGTTACCATAGTGTCTCTTCCCTTAAAATCTTTGGGTATAACTTCATATACTGTAGCATCAAACATATCAAGACAATGTCAAACCATTCAAGAGAATGACAGTATTACAGGGTATTTAGAATCAACTAACAGAAAATGAACAATGGTTTCTGTATAATCTCCTTATCTATAAAAGTTTTTGTTTATATTATCACATATAATAAAATCCAATAAGATACAACAGGTTAAAACCGATGGAGACAGAAGAACAGAAGCTTGATGGGACTTCAAAACAAGAGGATATTAAATCAGCACTACCTATTATGATGTCTTGTTTTCTCCAAAATGGCTATTCCTACCATTCAACCTTTTCTGCCTCATTTCTGTTGAGCTCTTTTTCTGTCATTACTTGTCAGTTTGTCCTCTTCATTTTGCTTTCTGCTCCATTCATTGTGGCCTCTCTGCCACTGTTTCTGGAATCTTGGTATTTTTCATTTTTAGAATATCCTGCAGTAATCTCTGTAGAGTTGAATTGGTGGTTGCAAATTCCCCTAGTTCCTCTTTATCCTGGAAGCACCTTGTTTTTCCATCAATTTCTAGGGACAGTTGTGCAGGATATATCAATCTTGGCTGGAGGTTGTTGTCTTTCAAAGCTTGAATTATTTCCCCCCATGCTCTTCGTGATGTGATGGTTTGTGCCAAGAAGTCTGCTATAATTCTGATGGGTGTTCCCTTGTAAGTGATCTGTTTCTTGTCTCTGATGGCTTTTAATATTCTGTTCTTATATTGGATTTCTGGAATTTTGATTATTATATGCCTGGGTGTAGCTCTGTTTGAGTTGTAGGTGGCTGGGGTCTTGTATGCCTCATATATCTGAGTGTCTTTACCTTTTGCTAAATTAGGGAAATTCTCCTGGATTATCCTGTGAATATCTCTTGTAGTTGATTTGTTTGTGTCCCTACTTCTTCTTTATGTTCTTAATTCTTGAGTTATAGATCCTCTTATCATCTTCTAGCCTTTGTATTATTGCTGTTTGTTTTCTTGTTATTTTTAAGAAGTTTTTCATTTCATGCTCCCACCTTACAAATCTGCCCTCCAGTTCTGATAATCTATCCTTAGTTTCTTTCAAGCTGTTATGCCAGCTTTCAATAGAGTTTTTAGTTTCCTGGTAATCTCTTTGAACCTGCTTCATGTATTCTGTTTTCTCTATTTTCTCCATCAAACAGTTCTCCCCTGTTTTTCTGTTCTTCCATTCCACCATCTGTTTTTACTTGGGTGGTGCTTAGCATTTCTCTAACTATTCTACTTATTTCTTGCTTTATTTCATTAACTACTTCATTTTTAAACTCGTCTATGAGGCTCTGGAGATAGCGCTTTATGTCTATTGGTGCTGTGTCTGATATTGCATGTTTTCTGTCTTCATTTGCTTTTGCATTTACCTTTCCTGGATCAGTGTTCTCAGGATTGGGGACTGAGGACCCTTTCTTCTTGCTCCCTTTTCCCATACTTTTTGTTCCTTCCATACAAGCGTATGTAGGAGGCCCAGTTTTGTTTTTTTTTTTTTTTCTCTTTGTCTGTTACAGTTTGTTTGAATCCGCCAGCTAGGTGTTCCCGCCCACTGCAGTGTACTAGGAGACACAGACCTGGGCAGCCTCTGCTGGGCCTGTCCCTCCAGATCAACCTAGTGAAGGTTTCAACTGTTAGGGTGCACCACCAGGTGCAGGGACCTGATTTTGGCTAGCCTACTGGATCTTAGTCCACGGCATCACCAGGCCAAGCACTCCCCACCAATCCCACATGAGAGGGGAATATGCAACTAAAGTTACTGCAGGGCCTTGTTCCGGCTAGTCTGCCCATTCCCAGAATGTCCTCTGTTGGAGCCTCCTAGTCTATGAAAGGGTCCCCATTTCTCTCACTCACTGCAGGTCAATGCAGGGCTCCCTGCCAGTCCTGCTCTCAACGCCGTTTGGCTCGCCGATTCCCGCTCTCAGAGCTTTCGTGAGTCTCTCTCCCTCTCTCTGCTGTGCCAATTGGGACGCAGTAGCAGCAGCAGAAAATTCAAATCGCAGCTTCCAATGGCGTGGAATCCAGCTTCCATGCTGAGATTTTATCTGTTCCTGTTATAGCATCAGGATTGCATTTCCAGTTGGTTTCTCTCAGCTTAGTTTGTTCCTGGGTCGGCAGGGTACATCTCCCCTCGCTTAGGACTCCTCACACGGCACTGCTCCTGGATTCTAAGCTGGTAATCTCAGAGAGCCTCCGTGGCTGCTGTTATTTGTCCGCCATGTTCTCCTGGAAGATCTGTGTTCTTTTGTTTTTGCTATGTAGTTCAAGCTGGTCTTGAACTATGTAGCCCAGGCTGGTCTCAAACTGGTGGTGACCCTCTTGTTTCAGCCTCCCAACTGCTGGGATTATAGGAGCAAGCCACTGCTGCAGGCTAAATCTGTGTCTTTTGATTGGAGGATGGAGACTATTCACATGGAGAGTATTACTGAAAACTACTGACTTCTTCCTGTCACTGCATCGTTTTCTATGGCTGATTTCCATTTTTTTCATCCTCCTTCTGCTTAACTGCTCACTCTGCCTGGTGCATTCATTCTGTTAGATTTTTGGCACTGTTGGCTTCCTTGTCCTTTCCAAGAGTATCCTTCAGAATTTTTGTACTGCTGGTTTGGGGGCCATACATTTCTTAAGGTGCTCTTTGCCATGGAAATACCTTTTTTCTCCATCAATTTTGAAAGTTAGTTTTGCAGGATATGTAAGTCTGGATTGGAAGTTGTCTTTTAGAGCTTGAAATACTTCACTCCAAGCTTTCCTGGCCTTTAAAGTTTGTGTTGAGAAGTCCACTATAATTCTAATTAAGTTTATCTTATTAGGAGTTTATCGCTTTTCTCTAACAGTTTTTAAAATTCTGTCCCTGTGTTGGACGGCGGGTATTTTGACTACAGATGTGACATGGAGAAGTTCTGTTTTGATTGTGTGGCTTTTTTGGGGTATATATGCCTTACTTATTTGTATATTTAATTATTTCTCAATATTTGGGAGGTTTTCTGCTACTGTTTCTGTAAACAGGTATCTTTGTAAGCTGTAAGACAGCTTTTGTGCTGTCTTCTAGTTTTTCAATTATTCCAATTAATCTTAGTCACCTTTGTGTCCTCTCACAGCAGCTGAATGTATTCTCCCATTGTTCTAAAGTGATCTGTTCTCTGAGTAATTGTTCTTGAAAAACATCCCTATCTTCTTAATCTGATATTCTGTCCCCAAATGGGTCACTTCTGCTGCCCTTACTTTCAATATAACTTATTCAATATAATCTCCTGGATTTTTGTTTGAAATCTTTTCATGGCTTCTAGTTCTTTGCTAAACTTGTCATTCATATTTTGTATCCTGTCGTTTATTTGTGTCTTCTGTAAACTCCCGGATTATTAGTTCCATTACCTGATGAATTATATTTTATGTTAGCCCAGGGAGGACGCTGTCGTTGATCTGTTATCCTTTCAAATGATTAGGCACATGTGTGGCTTTGGCTTTCTTTCTCAAGGCCCATTAGGTGAGTTGGGAGGTTTTGGAGACATTATGTTGCCGTGTCTTCTCATGTTTCTATTGTTTTGTGGTTTTTAGTTAGTTTTGTCTTGTGCTTAGATATACATGTGTTTATAGTGGAAAGACTGTGTTGCTAGTGTGGAAAGCTCTTTATTTAGCCTGATTTTTCAGTGTGTGGCTCACCTAGTCTTTTGCTTGTGTCCCAGTCACTTGTGTTTATTATGTGTTGGCTCAGCACCCATTTTTCTGGGAATAGACTGAAGTTTCGTCAGTGTCATAAAGATACTCCAGGTTTTGGCATATAGAGAAAAACTATTGCTAAACTGTGTGACTGTGGCAATATCAAGTAAGTCAGCAAAAGTAATATCATCCAAGACAAACTGGTTACTGCCATACCATAAGAACTCAAAATGTACCACCCTTAACCCTAGAAAATAAACCTACTTTAGTATAAACCCTAAAACAAACCAAATGCTGATATTCAACAAATACCTGCTAAACGCAATGACCATATCTCCACTAATGACAGAAAAGGACTCAGTGGTAACATAGTTCACAATTTAAAGATCCATAAAAGCTCATGTATACTATTAAATATACAGGGATTGGGAATGCAAGACTGCAGAAAGAAAAATTTGAAAAATTGAACAACGGGAGATGAGAAGGAGGAGAGAAAAGTGGAGCGCAGGATTCTCTTCTGTATTAGAAGGACAGTTACAGAATTAGATAAAGGTAGCAGAAAAAAAATAGAAGTTTTTAAAAAGATAAAAATAATGAGAATAAAAATTTAAAAATTAAAAAGAAAAATAAAACAAGAGGGAAAGATGAAAAAGAAGAAAACAAATCCAAAACCAAAACTTTTTCTCTGTATCTCTAGAATAAGCGATTTCCTTCCTGCATCTGCATTTTGGGAGCCCAGAAAGTCTTGCTTTTCTCCACCCCGCCTCACGGCCTGTGGGTGTGTGAGGTGCCCCCTGTTCCAGAGTCCCTCTGTGTACCCTGTGCACTTCCTGTGCTGCCCATGCTGCTGCACAGGGAAGACATGAGCCCTTGGACTTGTGCTGGATGCAGGGAGCAGGCAAAGGTTCAGGCCTGAAACCCTGCAGGCCCTTCACACAGAGCTGCTCAGGGGCCTGGCTCCTCGCTTCCGGAGGTGGGGTGGGGGAGTGCCTTTCCTGCCCTGGGTTTCAGCTTCTCTGGGGATCTTTTCTAGCCTCTCCCTGACTGTGATTCTCTCCCCTGGCTTGCTAGTGGGGAGCCCTTCTCGTCTCTCTCTATGAGCCACAGGAGCTGGGGAGAGAGCCACAGCTGTTTCAATTTTTCCTCTGTGTTGTGGACCTGCTTTCCAACGCCTCTGTAGTTTCTAAATTTTCTTTTCAGTTTGTTCTGGGTTCCTACTGATCTGCTTTTTCTGCACCAGGTTGTAATTTTCGAATGTCTGTATTCCAGATCTTGGAGACAACCAGTCACCACTCTGCCCTTTCCCCCCTCCTATCTCTCTTCTTCAGTGGGGAGAGCAATTTCGTAGCAGACAGGCTCACCTGGTTATAAGATGGCCACTATATTTTCTGCCCTATATTAGAAGCTGTGCTTAGCAGGCACCAGAACAGCAGTGCAGGTTAAACAAATGGGTCTGCTCTGCTGGTGGCCAGGTATCAGGTCCTGACCTAGATCCCCAATCTCCCAAATGGATGTACAGCAGAGGTTTAAATAAAATGAGACAAGTGGTATGATTTTAGGGCTCCAGGAGGGTCAGAACCCTTTAGCTGAGTTCAAGACTCTGAGGGCTAAGACAAAGACTTCTTTGGACTGTCCATTTTAATTAGGTCCAAAACAAGGGGTGGGGAAACTGAGGCAAGCGCAGGCAATGAGCAGGACCTTGGGAGTCACTTCAAAGACCTCTTCAAGTAATAAATCATGTCAGTTTAGGAGAACCATCTTGTCTTCATGAAGACATGGTAGGAGTGAGACCGTAGGATTAATTCCTGCAGCTGCAGTCTCTTATCTACTTAATTGATGTTTGAGCCAAGTGTCCTCAGCTGTGACCTTGTCTTGCCCTTTGCGGTATCTCTGGCTTCACAGGCCACTACAGGCCTCAGCCAGGACCAGTGATTCATAGAGGTTCACTTACTATGAATCTGCTGCCCATCTCCAGGCAAGGGGCCGAAGCCTAGGACAGACTCACAGATAAACACAGAAAGCCAATTAGTTAATTTTAGATTAACTGCTCAGAGCCGATTCATAGTGGTCTCCAGCAGCCAGGCAGGATATGAACTGGGCAAAGAAGGGTGTCAATTTCTAGGTCATTGATGGAGGTCTGTCAGTTTTCGAGGTCCTTGATGACATCTCTAGAATGTCTTCATGAGTTTTAGAAAGAAGTATACTTCTTTACAGTCAGAAATGTTGAATGAAAACATACCTCTCACCATACAGGACTTGCAGATAGCTGCTGTTAACATTTGTCTCTTTGGGGCCCTCGTCTTGGTGAACTTAGTACAATGTTAAGGTAAAATGTTGTGCTCCGCTTTTTCCTTGTTTTATAGGACAAAAGTCCTCATCTTTTTAAGCTGTCTTTGAAAATACAGTGCTCACTGATGGCAGATATTTTGTCATGGATATACCATTTTATTTGACACTTTGCATGACAACATTTTCATATTTAATCAGTATTTAAAATTGATGTATTAAGGTTGAGAACATTAGGTTTCTTTTTTTCTTTTTGAGACAAGGTTTCACTATGAAGTTCAGTCCGGCTTTGAACTCACAGCGATCCTCCTGCCTCGGCCTCCCTAGTGCTGGGATTAAAGGTGTGGGCCACCATGCCCAAGCTAGGTTTCTTTAATTTAGTTTTGTTTGGTGCGATTTTATAAATAACACCAGTACTGACTTTTATATTTTGCCTTCTAGATTCTTCAAGGACATGGAAAAACCAATACAATGGTAGCATTAATGGAACTTTATGAAAAAGAAGATGAAGTATATCGGGAATTAGTTCTGGCAGCAACTAAGTTTTTCCAGTTTTTACTGACACCGCTTAGGAATAAGCGAGAACATGCAACTTCAAGAAGGCTTAATATTTTGGTACATCCCCTTATATTCTTTTTTTTTTTTTTTTTTTGTATTTTTCATTTTTACCGGTACTGGGTATCGAACTCACGACCGCCTGCTTGCAAGGCAGGTGCTTATGCCGCTGAGCTAAACCCCTAGCCCCGTCCCCTTATATTCTTTAATCGGACTTACTGTCATATTTATGTCTTTAGTTATGTTTCAGGCATTTTTATTTTGTTAGGGTTCATCTGTATGTTTAGATGATATTATAGATACACTGAGCTTATGTTTAAAATTAATTTTAAGGACTGGGGTTGGGGAACAGCTCAGTGGTAGAATATGTACTTAACATGCACAAGGCCCAGGCAGTTCATCCCCTCAGTACCCTAAGAATCCTGCTTCAAAGATTAAATACCTTTGTTCTGATGTATTTTTTGGATACATTTATTTACTTTAGTTTATTTTCCACCTCTAGGGACACGTAGATTTCTTAGAAACAGGATGAATATTTCAGTAGCAGGGCCAGAGGTTTTAATGCAGTAATTTAAATTTTAGTAAATACTGTCAAAATTCTGACTTCATTGCATGTGACCCTAGGAAAAGGCATTATCATAATTACAGGGTTGCAGAAGGACCTGAGTCCAAAAAAGTCACGCGTCTCACCTTGAATCCCCCTAACTGGAACTGAAGACAGGTTTCCTGCTCTGTGCTTCACATGGGGCCATCTTCCACACAGGCTCGAGGTCCTGCCAGGTTACTGTACTCTAAAGATGGGTGCTCATTTAGAGGGAATCAGGCCACTTCAGCCTGGATCAAGTTGTTCTCTTTGTTCTTTTGAAAGTCTATTGTTTGGAGTGTGTGTGTGTGTGTGTGTGTGTGTGTGTGTGTGTGTTATAAACGACCGAAACTTTTTTCATAGTTTTGGGTTCTGGAAAGTCTAAGACTGAAACACCAGCAAGAGCAGTGTCTGACAAGGTTGTGTTCCCTTGGTGGTGGACGGCCATCCAGCCATGTCCTCACGTGGTGAAGAGCAGAGATAGAGAGCTCTTGTGCCTCATCTTCTGTATAGAAAGGCATTAATCTCCTTCATGAGAACTCCATCCTGCTGGTTTAATTTCCCACAAATGCCTCACCCTGTAACACCATCACAGAGGATTGAGGCTTCAACATATGACTTGAGGGGACACAGACATGCAGTCCGTAGGAGGATATGTCTTAATCTGGAACAAAATCTTGAACTCCTAAATGACATAATCCTACTGTCATTTATAGTACATTTTTTCTTTCAAGGAGAAACATGGTACTGAGGAGCTACTTGTCATGTCCCTCAAAGAAACCACAGCCATAGCTAGAATGCCATGGACCAGGCCCTAGGCCGAGTGCTTAGCAATGCTGATCTCATTTAAACAACTGTGTTAATGACAAGAACACAGCATCTTTCCTCTCTAGGGAAAGTTAGTCTAGTAACAGAAGGTAAAAGCAGGTGAGTTTCCCTTCATGCCCAGAGAAGCCCTGTGTCTTGCAGATCTGGCTCAGAGGCCATTCATACACACTCAGGATGTAAACTCAATTCACTAACTAATAGTGATAACAGTAATTTGAACAACCCAGTGACCAATGTCCTTTAATTTTCTAATGGGTCTACATTACTGCTGCCCCTTCTTTTTCAGAAATCACTGGATAATGATAATTTGGGTCCTCAGAGAGTGGCTACCCTGCAGATGGAAGCCCAAATGTGGGCCAGCGAAGCCGAAGAAGCTGTTGCCACTATTCAAGATACCACTGTGGATTACTTTAAGGAGACAGTTAAGGCATTAACAGGTGATAATGCTATACTAAGATACACGCAGCTCTAATTCTGAAAGCATCAGGTGCCACACACTGTCTTGTAGGTACTGAGAACTCATTGTGAGGATCTCATCTGCAGACACTGCACTGTCTGGGGAGGGGACAGGAGTCCTTGTTTCTTGGTCATTCAGCACGGGGAGAATGAGGGGGAGTAAACAAGGTGCAGAAGAGCGACTCGGGGCTCTGAGAGCCTCTGACAGAGAAACTGGGCTTGACCAGGGTGGTCACTAAGACTGAGAGCGAGCACTTGCCTCAGTGTCTGAAGGGAACACAGTGGCTGAGAAGAAACAGCCTTCCAAGGGAAGGAAGAGCCCCTGAAAGGTTCCTCTGGCTTGAATGTGCCTGGCAGATCCGAGGTAGGGGGATGGGCTTGAGGGAGAAGGCTGGAGAGCCAGGCAGGGTCATATCCCAAGGGCCTTGGAGCCAGGGTGAAGGACTTCTATTCATCTGAAAGCACTGTCCATAACAGCCCCAAAGAGGAAATTCTTCATGCTTTTCAGTCTGCTAAGATATGTCACATTCCCAAAACAGAACTACATAGCTAGTAAGCATGAGCCCCTGCAACTCTTTAAATAAGAATTCCTGATATACTAAGTGACATAAGCAAGATGCAAAGCAGAATGATGGTCCTACTTTTGTTTTTGTCAAACTCCGTAAGCCCATTTATCTAGCAAGACACAGAAACAGTCTGGCCCTATATGCAGCAAAATGTAAACAGCAGCTGCCTCAGCAAGTTAGATCATGAGTTACTACTGATTTTTTAATTGACTTCCTAGCTTTTATATCAGTGACCACGTATTACTTTTGTGCTAATAAAAAATGTTACGACAAAACAATTTATTTTAAAAATGATGTTTTGCAGGTAATAAAGGATTGGCGAAGGATAAATTCGGCCCTTTGTAATGAGTTGTAATTTTATTTTATTACTTATAACCCAACAGAAATGCAGAAACAAATGGAAGCGGACAGCAAGAGATTTGGCCAGGCTGCCTGGGCCAGCGCCACCCCCAGGTTAGAGAACCTCAAGCTCATGGTTGCCAAAGAGACCCTGCAACTCATGCGAGCCAAAGAGTTGTGTTTAAACCACAAAAAAGCTGCCATCGAGAGAAAGGTATGCCGAGAAAGGGTGAAACGTAACTTTATTTTTAAGATACACTTTTATCTTCAATTGTACCTTTCTCACCAGGCATCATGAATGAACTCCTTCACTTACCACAGTGCCTTCTTCTAGTAGGGACTTTAGGGACTGTGGAAGGTTGGCCTTCAAGTTCCCTCTTGGGCAAATTGTTCTTGAACTACTCTCTTGTAGGTTTCACTTCCTCATAACTGAGCCAGGAGGGCGGGATAATATGCTTGAAAATCAATCCAGCGGTGGTTTTAAGTAGACCTTTTATTGGTGCTGATGCTGGGGACTGGACTTGCTAAGCGAGCATGGCACTACTGAGCTATGTCCTGGTTCCAGGCCGCCTGAAGGACACTCGGAGTGGGGCTTCATCTTTGGATCACACTCACTTCTTCCTGTAGCCTCAGGACTTCAGGACAGAACACTGTAAACAGCCTTCCTCCTCAGCCTGGGCTGCTGTAAGGCAGTGCCATAGATGGGATTGCTCAAACACAGACACTTGCTCTGCAGGCGCAGAGTCCATGGCCAGGCACGTCAGGGCCTCCTCCTGGCTTGCCCTGTGCGCACAGTCCTCGCTCAGCACTAACCCGTGGAGAGAAGCAGAGAGCTCTATTAAGAGCGCTCATCCCGCTGTGCAGGCCTCTGAACTCAGTTCCCTCCAGAGGCTCTGCCCCAGTGCTGTCTCACTGGGGCTGACCTTTACCCAGGACAAGGTGGGACACGTGGCCTCCCACGACAGTGTTCGTGCCCTTGCTTTTCTCAGACCCTCGATGTTCTCATGTGTCTCAAAGATGACATAAAGTACTGAAATGAATGCTGAATAGGGCATTTTTATCCGGCCATGAGAAACGGAACTGTTTCTTCCCTGTGTATTGTAGTTAGTACTGAGCAAGGAATAGAAAGGATTCTAGAGTTTGTTGTTAATACACTATTTTAACTTGCTCTTCTCTTTTCATGAAAACAAGATGGAAGATCTTCCAGGACAAGACAAAAAAAATATATGTATCATAGATGAATTAGAAATACAGTGTTATGAAATTCAATTGGAAATATATGAGATTAAGTTTGAGATATTAAAAAATGAAGAAATACTCCTTATTACAAAGTTGGATTCTGTGAAAAGACTTATAAAAGGTAATATTTATGTGTAAGATTAAAATGTTTACGCATGTAAGGGAGCACTGACTTATTGTAAACTATGACTTCTGCTGAAATTTCTTATAGTTTCCTCTAAGTATTGTTTAATCTATATTAATTGTTAAACAGAACAAAACAGGAGCTGGGCACGGTGGCACACTCCTAAGAATCTCAGTATTTTGGAGGCTGAGGCAGGAGGATTACTGCAAGTCTGAGACCAGCCTGGGCTACGAAGTGAGCTCAAGGCCAGCTGGAACTGCATATCAAGACCCTGTCTCAAAAGGACAAAAAAAAACAAACAAACAAACTCAAAAACAAAAAGACAAAAACAAAAACCAAGCCCATCACCTAGGGATATTTAGTAGTAAGAGTGTGCTGTATATCTTTGTAGCCTTTCTTATATGCCAGATGTAAATCAATATTGATCAATTTTTAAAACCTCAAATCTATATATTCTAGTTAGTCCCTTTATTCACTTGTTGCATAATAACCATGTTTCCATCTAAGGAAAATTTTAATGATTGTGTAGTATTCCATTTTACATATATATACATGTATTTATGTGTGTATATATATGTATATATATATGCACACCAAAAATATATATACATTAGGAGAAGAAAAACGTGTATAAATATTGTAATACTAAATTTACTGAGACATCATAAGATTAATACAAGTTACCTTTAATCTTTACACTTACAAGTGCTCAAGTGGTGGCCATTAGCTTCCAAACATTTATTAGTACCATAAACTGCTGAGGTGAATGTACATTTCTCTCTGTCACACACACATATGTGTGTGTATAAAATATATATATATATATATATCATATATATGGTGAGTTCCAGTTTTTCACTGTTTTTTGTTGTTGTTTTGAGACAGGGTCTCTGCAGTTCAGGCTGGCCTTGAGCTCACTTTGTAGCCTAGGCTGGTCTTGAACTTGCAATGATCTTTCTGCCTCAGCCTCTTGAATGCTGGGATTACAGACGTTTGCCACCATGCCTGGCTTCTTTGGAATATTTCCTTTGATATTACAGATATCATTGAAGTGTTCGTGGTACTGTGGTGGGAATCTAACTTTTTTCCCCAAAGTTTCAGCAGTCCCAATCACTGACTTTCAAAAACATTTTCCCCTACTGCTTTGCATAGCTGCAGCTCATCTGCAAAATTATTAGATCTCTGAGTTACTATTGTCCTCCACTGACCTGTGAGTGCCTTTGGGTGCATGGGTTATACTGTCCTAGTCCCGTACCTGGGAAGCACATTTTAGTGTCTAGTAAGATGTGACTTCTCCAGTCTCTGTTTTCCTTTATTCTTCCAGATTAACTTCAGAGTTTGGCAAGTTCAAAACGAACAAAAAGCTCACTGGAATACTGACTGGGGTTGTGCTTAACACTGGAGATTATTTTAGGGAAATTGTCATCGCTGCAGTTTTGACTCTTCTCAGCCAAGATTAAGCGTCTCCATTTATTTAAATCCTTTTTTCATCCTAAAATTGCTTTAAATTTAGCCTTTGTTTTTCATTTAAATCTTGAACATGTTTGAATAGCTAGGATTAAACTATTTTTACAGCACTTTCAAGTTTTAAGTGCTTTACATTTGTAGGAAGTATTATGAAAAATGATACATGCCAAACTGTTCAAGTTTTTTTTTCTGAGGATGGGTCTGAGCAGATTTGGGGAAGGAAGAATAAAATTTTACTTTTTACTTTATGCACTTCTGTAGGGTTTGAATTTGTTATAATAAGCATTTAAAATGTTATAAGTATTTAAAAAGATCAGTGTGTAATTAAGATGAAATGTGAGGCAGTTATGAGGAGCTTTGATAGGAGTTTCCCTTGTGGTGGGCACTATGACATGAGGCATCAAGAGCCTGGGTATTCATCTCCTAAGGAAGTAATAAGGACGTGCACCAAGATTTATGTAGAGGTGTTCATCACAGTGAAATGGTTAAAAATGGAACCCTGGGACGTCCTGATAACAATACTAGATAATACTATTAGAATTATATGATTAGAATTGTATTTCCATCATACTGAAAATGTTCTAAGCGATATGGGTAGCCATACGGTGCAAGTGATTTTTACTTTCCTTACACTAAAATACTTTTGTATTTTTATAGTAAAATATAAGAGTGCCATGTTATATTTTTATTTTTTTGGTTCTGGGAATCTAACTCATGACCTTGCACTTGCCAGGCGGGTGCTTATGTCACTGAAATAAATCCCTGGCTATGTTGTGTTTGTAGAGAAGCAGGATGAAGTTGTCTATTACGATACATGTGAAAGTCCAGAAGAAATTCAGGGCCTTAGCTGTCATGTGGCGGCGCAGGACGTTGAGATTGCGGAGATGAGAGCGCTCAGCCTGCGGCGCAGGCAGCTGGAGAAGAAGCGCGGCAAAATCAGCGCCAAGAGAGCCCAGCTCAGGAACAAAACGGTAGGGCGGCTGGCGGCGTCCCGAGGCCTTCTGCAGGGCTTCCTTCAGTGTTTTATTTATTTATTCTCTGTCTGGTCTGTGTCTTTCTTTTGTGGTACTGGGGACTGCACTCAGGGCCTCTGCAATAAGCCACATCCCCAGCTCTTTTTTATTTCAACTTTGAGACAGTATCTGGTCAAGTTGCTAAAGTGCTCAAATTGGGCCCAAACTTGCAATCCAGCTGCCTCAGTCTCCCAGAATGCTGGGGTTAGCAGGTATGTACCACCATTCCTGGCTGAGATTACTTCCTTTACGAAAGTTAAAGGGGTATTGGAAATAAGGTTCTTCATTATACAATGATTATTTTTTTGTTTATGTAGATATCAGTAACTAGAGTTAAATGTATTTTAAATAGTTTTTTGTTTATGTAGATATCAGTAACTAGAGTTAAATGTATTTTAAATAGTCTTAAAAAGTACTTTGGTTTTTTTTGGAATCTATTCATTTACCATAATCTGCAGATTTTAATTAATTCAATAATTATCTGCTGAATGTTCACTGTATGTACAAGTGTTTTTAAAATCACAGGAGGTAGAAACTTTCTAATCAGCTGTAACAAATTCTAAAATGTTTTATTGTAAATTATGGATTATGAAATCAGTCACATATATGGATATATATATATATATATATATATATATATTCCAGCTCATTTCATTCTTTATATTTGATTTTTTCTTTTTGGTAAGAAGCATAAAGGTGTTTATTAGCCAGCAATTTAAAAAGTATGCTTTCAAAGAAATAGCCCTTGACAGAAAGGCTAGCTGGGCATGGTGGCACACATCTGTAATCCCACCACTTGGGAGGCTGAGACAGGAGGAAGGCCACAAGTTTGAGACCAGCCTGGGCTACATAGTGAGCTCAAGGCCAGCCTGAACTACAGAACGACACTCTGTTTCAAAAACCCAAAACCAAAACCAAAACCAAACCAAAAACCAAAGACCATATCTCAAAAAAACAAAATCGAACCACCAGTATCAGTAAAGTTCAAACCTAACAATCAGAGAAAGGCCATTCTTTTAATTAAAAAAAACTGGTTTATATAAAAAGGGTAACATTAAAAATTAAATTTTTTCAAATGGAAAAAAGCTGCATTTTATATGGTTAATCATATTTGTCTTTTGCTACTAGAATTTAGAAATCATAAAATTGTGGTGTGTTTTCTAGCTTTCGAAAATACTTGTTTCCATGCAATGATACCTTAAAAAAAAAAAAAAACTTTGCCAGAATATGTCTGTTGAAGTTCTTTTCTTGGGACTGGTAGCTTTTCGATGTCGAAGTTGAAGTTGAGTTCTATGATGTGTGCCCTTTTCTGAGTTTCAGCCACTCTGTGGGGCTGTGGCTGTCTCCATGGCAACTGTGCAGCTGTGGGATGATCCTCCCAAAGCCCTTGGCAGCAGGGCCGCACCTTCTCTTAGCCAGACATGAAACACTAACCTTTCAGGAAGCTCTCTTGCCACTGGGTTCTAGGAAGGCTGAGCAGCCTGGGAGCTGAGGTCAGGTCCTGGAGTCCACCCTGGCTCTGCAGAAGTCACAGTGCGGCCTCTTGGCAGCTATGTGACTTTAGGCATGTTACTTAAATCTCTTTTAAGCTCAGTTTTCTCATCGATAATCATTGTAGTAATAACAATCTCATGTTCAAGATGAAACTAAAATAGCCCAAGACATGAGAAGTGTGTGGCATTGAGGCCGGGACCTAAACAAATGGAGTGAATGTCAGTATTTTTGCTCTGTTATTTCCCACACACCCGGAGGTTATGGTGAGTGGTAAGCACAGATGAGACATGGCTTTTCATGTAATTTTTCAGATGCTTGTAGGTCAGTTGTACTTTTGTAGTTATCTTTAGAAATATAATTAAGGTTTATGACATTATAGGGAATATGTTAAAAAGTCCTGCATTACAACAGATTGCTGGGATATGGCCCATTGAGGACTGGGTGCTGCCTTTCTGTCCTCTGATGGCCAGAGAGTCACTTTTGCATCCCCCAAAGCACCTCCTGTGAGCAGCTAGTGACGTTTCATATGACTGCAGAGGGGTCAGCACCAGAAAGTCACAGCAGAAACCGAGGTTAATGAAGGCACCAATATAAAGCTTTTTTTCTGTGAACTTTTTCTACTACAGCCCATGGTAATATTAAAAACCATGAAGGTGATTTATGTTATTCCACTAGGATCAATGCAAAGCAAATCATCACCTCCGATTGCAACAGGCTGAAAAAAGTGTCCGACATTTGCACGAGCACCACAGCATTCAGATGGTGAGTAGCTGGGGGGAAATGTTACACCTTCGTATCATGTGACATTCTGGCAGGACATACGGGTACAGCCACTTTCTTTGTCAAGTCATATTTTATGTCAAGATATATATGATTGGAATTCTGAGCACTTTACAGTATCTGCTTGTTTAAATATAGAAGCGAGACAAAATAAAAGAAGAGGAACAGAAGAAAAAAGAATGGGTAAACCAGGAACGCCAGAAAACCCTCCGGCGATTAAGAGCCTATAAGGAGGTAAGTTCTACAAATAATCACCTCAACTTCTTTCTGTGTGAAAATGAGGATCACGGATCATGTGGAACATTATGAACAGTTAACTGCATTATGAAATGTTTCAAAATTCTATTTGTGGAACAGCAGTGAAGCACATGGCATCCCAGCATCAATGTTCAAAAGGCATGCAACAAAACACTTCTGTTTTGGATGTCACGCTCTGCCGGGGTCCCTGCCCACCTCTCGGGGTCCCTCTTTTCATGGGGTGTGGGGGGTGCTTACTGTGACCTCTGGGGTTTAGACCAGCAGTGAGAATTGAAAGTTGTTTAACTGCCCTGACTTCAGTTGGCTTTTTTCATTTGCAAGATTTTTATAAAACGTCAAGCAAGTATTGTGCTTTACGGGCAGAGAAAGTGCACTGCTAAAAGTAAACAAGTTGCCTTAACATTGGGGTAAACTGCTGTGTTCTTGCTTGAGAGAAGCCCGGATGGCGAGGTATAGTTGTGCACAGTGGTGTGGGAAGGGGTCTGCCTGGTTTAAATTCAGGGACAAGAATCTGGGTTAAGGAGTGCAGGTTACTATGCGTGCCCTGGGTGGTGACAGCCCCTGGGATTTGGGGATTGTCTCTTTTTTTCATTTGTCCTGAAAAAGAATTCTAGGTAGGATAGATATCCTGAGTGTACCATGAATTGCATGATGTCTATGTCTGAAGTTTACATTAGTGTCGCACTGTGTGTACATTCCTGGGTTCTCTAATTCGGGTTGTTTTTGAGACGCATCTGTGTTAATGTGTGTATCTTTAGTTCACTTTAATGGCTCCTGATGTTACATTTTGTATATTATTGGCTAGTCTGGGCCCCCTCCTCTCTCAAGGATCTCCTTATAGGAATAGATTTTTCTTTATCAAACTAATATCTGAGACCAGAACTTTCTAAATTTCGAAATTATTAAATTTACTCTAAGCTTAAAACCTAGAGAAAATATAGTACCTTTGATATCCACTCCACTGGTGTTTTTAATCTCTTTTACATGTTTTTAGTCATAATACCTATTATGTTTTATCTTTTTTTGGGAGATGGTATTGCTATGTAGGCCAAGCTGACCTCAAACACTCCATCCTCCTGTCTCAGCCTCCTGAGTGTAGGGATTTCAGGCCAGTGTCTCGGTATCCAGCTGTACCGTACTGTTTTCACTTAACACTGTCAGTTGATGTTTTTAGATGTTTTATCTACTTTGCACTTTTATGATCTATCATGGTTGCTTAATATTTTATGTCATAATTTTTAAATTAACGTCTGTTGGCATTTGGAGCTGGTTATTCTTCATGCTAAGAATTTTATAGTGAGTATTTTCATGTCTGTGTATCATTTCACATCTCCATTTTATTACAGAGAAGGATGTAAGTGCTGGGTTTTGTAACACATACTTGTTGTTTAACACATCCAAGATGGTCGCACTGTGTGAATTACAATGCTCTATGATTACGCCCCTGTCAACATTTTGATGGTCAGCACGTGTGGCAGATTTCCCACAGCCGTTTTCCATTTTTCAGAAGTGTCCAGCTCCATCTGTAGTACCAACGTCTCCCTCGGAGCCCACGGCCCCAGGCCTGCCAGGTGACCTTGCCCCGCAGCTGCCCTCGCCCACTGCTCAGCCAGGCACAGCAGCTCGTCCGCGCTCCTGGAAAACCAGACGCGCCCCTCCCTTGGGTGAAGTGAGTGATATGAAAACCCCCGAGTATCAAAACTGGCCCCCCGGAAACACCGCTCTCCCAGCTGGTCACCAGTCACACTTCAGATCCAGTGAGGAGCTGTCGCCACCACCACAGCCACTGCCTCCGCCACCACCACCTCCACCGCCGCCACCTCTTCCTGCTCTGTCCCCCAGATCCCAAACTGACACTCATCGGAACCCAGGCCCCAGGGCCTCAGTGGACGATGACCAGCCACGTTCTCTGATGTGTGTATCACCTCCTGAAGGTCTGCATGGCTTCCTGGAAACTGTTCCAAGCCCAGGTAACCCACTGGCAGTCTGTCAGAATTCTCTGGTCATTTTAAAAATATTCCACTATTTGTTGTCTTGAATAGCACTTTTTTTTTTTACATAGTACAGCCCAAACCTAGTTTGATAAATGGCAAATTCAGCCTCAAAAGACAGCCTGCATTTGCTGATCATATGACTTGGAATTTCTTCTTTTTTCTAGTTAATACTTTACTTTTATTGGTCCATGTTTGCAGTATATAATGATTACATTTTTCATCGGGAGTTGATATGTGTACATCACACATCTTAATTTTACTTTCTTTTTTCTTCTCTTCACTTTTCCATCTTCTGGTCCCTTTCCCCTTTTGCAAAAGATATATTGCCGTATTTCCTATTATCTGTTTTTTATACTTTGAGTTTCTCATAAGAGAAACCATGTGCTATTTAAGCTTGTGTATCTGGTTTATTTCACTTAATATTACGGCTTGGGATTTTCTGAGGCTGTTAAAGGATCAATATATTTCAGTTTTCTTAAGATTTTAGTCTGATTATGCCATTGGAGTATTTTCCATACAGCTTTCGAGTTTGCTGTTTTCTCTCTCAAGTCGTTTACAGAATTAAATTGTTACATTTTAAGGAGAATACTGCTTGGAAATTATTGTGGAAGAGTATCAGCCCCCATGTAAAAGGCCATTCTTGCAGACTGATGAATAGGAAAAAAGGGCTCTTTGGTATGGCAAATATAGTGCCTTGAAACATCTGAATATTTATTTAATAAGAGATATAGTTTTCAGGCATAATTTTGATTATGGCTTTATATTGATTGTTGAAAAGGCTGCCTTAAACTTGCCCAGGCTTGGAACTTCCTGTTTTGGGGCGTTTTAACAAAATCCTAGAAAATTCTGTGTACACTTGTTTCCTGAGATGTGGGTCACCTGGACTATGTAGAGTGATGGGGACAGGTGACACAAATGATTTTCATATAATAGGTCCACACTCGGTTTCTGGTCATTGAACATTCTGGAGATTCTGAGTTCAGAGTGTCACTATGTCCAGGACCAGACACCGCAGAAACGGCAAATGGCCTGTTCCTATGAGGTTTGTACCAGCACTGCGTGAGTGGAAAGGGGGAGCCATGTGCTTGTGCCCAAGCTGTACATGGACAGATCATTTTGGGGTATCTGTTCCCAGCTTGCGTTTTGTGCAGTTCTGAGGAGCTCCATTGAACTCACATGGCTCTCTCACACTGAAAACATGCGTGAGAAAAATGCAAATTAGTATCAGAACATAACACTGACTGCAAAACTTACCTTATTACTCCCAGAATGATTTTAAGCCCAAAGTACCCTTTGTTAGCTGTCACATGGCCTTTTAATCCCCATTGGGAAATCCCATAGGCTTACCTGGAAGACATCTAACCCAGTGGTCACAATCACGCTTCCTGCCTAACTGCAGGTGACAGATCTCCCCTCTCAGGGTCTCAAGGTTCTTCTCCTCCATGCCCTGAACTCTAAGCTAATTTGTGACTTGACAGCATTTCACAACCTCAGAAACAGAGTGTGTAACTACCTCAGGGCAATGTAGGTGGAATTAAACATACTGTGTACAGAAAAATGTGCCAAAGCCACCTCCACCCATTCACTAAGCTGCCGATTAGAGTTTTACTTAAGCCTTTTTGTGTTGGAAACTTACTTGATTCGTTGTCACAGAATGAATCATCGCTGTCTGATACCTTGAGAAACGCAACAGGATTAAAAAGAATTTTTAAAGATATTTTTAAATGGGAAGGGAATGGAGAAAATACAATTTTAGAGGGATCTCAATCACACCCAGTGGTTAGATTATTTCTACCCCAGGCATTGATAACTCTCTTTAGGACATCTTGAAAAACCATCATTTCAAAATAAGTTGTGCATGACTTTGCCAATAAGGTGCTAGAGATTTGAAGAAGTTGGTTGAAAGTAGTTAAGATAACGTATGCACTGTGGAACTGTCCCGGACCAAACAGGGAGCTCTTCTCCCTGTTCTGTCTAGCAGGTTATCAAAGCATCTATTGGATGGGATGATAACTTTTTTCTTTTTTTTTTGGTCTTTTTCTTATGGGTTCCGGGGATTGAACTCACGACTGCCTGCTTGCAAGGCAGGTGCTTATGCCGCTGAGCTAAATCCCCAGCCCCAGGATGATAATTTTTAAAATCCTGGCTTTAATAATGTTCTGGCATCCTGGTGCATGATGGTACTTGATCTGTTCACACAATTCCAGGATCCATGGATGAAGTGCTAGCCTCGTTAAGACATGACAGAACTCGTCTCCAGAAAACAGAAAACAGAAGTGCTCTGTCCCCTTCCCGTGCGTCAGTCAATGAGGACATTCTGATGGCCATCAGGCAAGGAGTCAAGCTGAAGAAAGTGCCCCAGAACCCGGGCTCGGGTCCCAGCACCCGACCAGCCAGTGACTTGGAGAGAAGCATCAAGGCAGCTCTGCAGAGAATTAAGCAAGTGTCTGCCGACTCGGAGGAGGACAGTGATGAGCAGAACCATGACCAGTGGAACCATTAGAGTCTTCTCCATGTGAGACCAAGGTAGACAGGTCACACATTGCCCCAAAAGATCAGCCAGGCTTTGGGTAAGCATTGCAGCTTTGATATGATGTCATGGCTCTCAGGAAGCAGAGCTGTGGTGACTGTCTCACACCCAGCCTGGTGCGGATGAAATCCAGTGAGTGTCGCCGGCCACGGCAACAGTGCTCACGTCTCACCTAGGTTACAGGATCACCCTCGGATGCAGGGTTTACATGGCCCCTGTGGACAGCACTGTTAGACTGACTGTGCTCTCCTGTGCGCATGCCACAGAGTTCCTCAGATTTAAGGGTCTGAATGTGAATTTTTATTTCAGCAACAATCAGAACAAACTGCTTATATTCAGGAATTATTTTAAATATTTAAATGAAACTTATTTTATGTATCAAGCACTATGTAAATTCATAATAAAGAACTATTTTCTATCATGCGTGAGGAAACGAAAACACAGTACCTTAACCACTGTCTGAGAAGAGACTTCCCTGCCTGGTAGGTTTAAATGTTCAGTGCGATTTCAGCTGAACAGGTATTTAGGCAAATACTGGGTGGGGGAAACATCGCCATTCCCACAAGGGATCTTTCTGTTCTTTTGGCATTAGTTAGGGAAGGGAGGGACCAGCACAGAACAGTCTACCCACTTTTCAAACTGCCTGCGTCCCAGCTGGCCTCGTGACTCCCTCCTGTGCCAGCAGTCTGGTTTCCACACAGCAGAATAATCCCATCCTCATTCCGGAGGAGCCCTGACACAGAGCACAACTCTCTCCAGGGATGTGGGGAGGTCAGGTGGCTCTGACCAGGCCCCCTTCCCCACCTTGGACAGGGAAGTCCAGGGATAGGGCATTTTTTAAAAGGCACACTTAGAACTTTGGGAGACTTTCTTACACTTATTTTGAGGTTTTGTATTGTTTTTGTGCTTTCAGCATCAGGAAATACAAAGGAGCATAATCAGTTTGGGCTAATTCTCAGACTTTGCCTTGGAGGGGCTGCCAAAGATGAGAGGCCTCCAAAAAAGGATCCTCTGCCAGAGTTCTCTCAAAGTCCCGAGCCCAGCTGTGTCTTCAGTGCCTCAGAACTTCTCCTCTGGAACAGTCTCTCCCTCATTTCTTGCTTTCCTTCCATCTTCCAGCCAAGCTCTGAAATAAATCCAAGCTCTGGCTTCAGGGAAATCAGAGCCCTCGAAGGGAACAGTATGCCTCCTGCTGTGTAGCTTCAGCCTCTCCAACCCGCCCTCCAAAGTGCCACCAGTTGAACTGCTCCCTGACTTTCCGATGCAGAGCTATGGACAGCCCTGAGTGTGGCACCTCAGTCCCCCAGAGGCCTGGCTGCTGCCCCTGGCAGCCCCTCTCCTGCTCCACCAAGCTGCTTGCTGCCTACCCATGCAGCCTCGCTCTCTGAAGCCTAAGTGCCTGGGAGTGCCCATCCCTCAGTCTCAGCCCTACAGTGTCCTCTCCGAGGTCTTCCCTGCTCCTGTCCCACATGGCCATGGCACCTTGTCCTGGACACCAGCATGCTCCCCGCTCCCCTGCAGCTCTCCCGCAAGGACATCCAGTGGGATGGGTGTCACCTCGGGCTGACTGATCTGGGGCTGGCATGGGGTCCTCAGAGCCAATCCATTACTGGCAGCAAGCCACCTGTGAATGTCCTGGGGAGAAAAACAATGAGCTGTGCCAGTCAGGCCTGTCAGTTCATTTCTTCATTCCTTCCTTCTCCAGGACCTGACCTGGGAATCTGGCAGCTGTGGCAGATTCACACCTTGAGAAGGGCCCATAGGAGAGGACCTACATGGCAGAGGTTCTTAAATCTCAGGTTCTAATGCCTTAGTTTTCCAGTGGCATAATAAATTACTGCAAGTTGTAGTGGCTTAAAAATTACAAATTTATTCTTAGAGTTCTGCACAAGTTCAACCTGGTTCTCCTGGGCTAGAATCGAGGGACCAGCAGGGCCGTGCTGTTTTCTGAAGGCTCCGGCAGAAGCTCTCCCCTTCCCCTGTGGCTCCTGGCAGTTGCCCATGTTGCGGGGCTTGTGGCCCTCCCTCCGTGTTCAGTCTGCAGAGCAGCAGTGTCATGGTTCCCTGACTCCCTTCGCCCCACATCTCTTTCTGCCGTGCTGGGCGGTTCTCTGCTGCTGAGATCGCCGCCTGTGATTAGCTGGAGCGTGCCCAGACAGCCCAGGACAGTCTCCCACATGATGTCCCTTTGGCCCTTGCTGCTGACACATCCCAAGGCTCCAGGGATGAGCACGTGGGCTGCTTTGGGGGCCACTTTCTGTCTAGTAGAAGGCACTTGTTAGCAGGCAGATTGCCAGGTGGCAAAGACCCCAGTCTAGGTTTTCCTGAGATAGGCTGGCACCCTAACAGCAGCAGGTCTGCAGTGCATCCTAGAAACACATGAGGACTGTCCCCAAGTCAGAGGAACTAGAGCTGGTGAGAAGGAAGCTGAAGTCCCTCCAGCTTTGGAAAAGCCAGGTATGGTTCTTAGCCACTGGTTAGAGGTAGCCACCCCGTCAAGCTTCCCACCAGTGGGTCCATTAACACCTGCTGGGGCTACAGTAGGTCTGGGGAAGTCTTTTTCACTTGTGTTCTCAGGAAGGGGTCCTGGGGCATAAGGTGCTCCATAAACAGTGTGAAGCTAATGATTTAAAAACTGTTAAACATGAAGAGTCTTGAGTGGCTGAGCTGCATGGAGAGTACTTTTGGCCTAGGCCTGAGGTGGTGGGGATGGGGGTAGCAGAGAAGACTCCACACACTGGGAACAAGAGCAAGAACAGAGAGAAAATGCCAACCCAGGCTCTGGCAGAACAGGGGAAGGATCTGGGGTGACTAAGCTTAGGCTAGAAGCCAACTTCCCCAGGGATCAGGAAGAGCAACCAGCAAAGGGAGGGGACAGAAGAAGGCAGGGATGGGGCAGTGACAGCAGCAGTGGTAAAGAGATGGGAGACAGAAACACAAAACATGCCTGCAGGAAGCAAGGGGCCAGCACTTGGGAGGGTGGCACTGTCAGTGAGGGGTGGAGACGGGGCAGCGGAAAGGAAGAAAGGGGGATATTTTGGCCACAAGCAGCTTCTAGCGATGGACTGAGATTGCCTTGAAGATTCCTGCGGAGTGAAGATCAAAGGAAGATGGTGCAGGCCAGAGCCTTGGAGACCCCACTGTGAGCAGAGCAGGAGGAAGGGGCCATGGAAAAGGAATCATCCCAAGAAGTAAGGTAGAAGGGGAGGAAAACCAGAGCCTGAAGTGAGCCTCAGCAAGGCCAGCCAGCCGCGGTGGTGATGGCAGAATCATTTCCACTCGGTGCTCTGGGGTCCTGTGCACACGCGTCTGGCTTATCTGCTAGTGGATGGCTACAGAGAGGGTCTAGGTGGGCAGGACAGGGACAGCTTCGGGGAGATTTCTGCAGCACAGGAACATGCGGGTCCTCCCCATGTTCCCAGCAGGAGTGCGTGGTGCAGAAGTGGTGAGGAGGCACACAGGGAATGGTGGGAACAGGAGACATGGTCCCTCCCCCAACACTGTGGGGACACGGAAGCCCCAGATCTTCAGAGGATCGCCTCTGGAGAAAAACGGATCCCAGAACTGAGATCAAATCACGAGAGCTTGGTGGGACAGGGGCTCAGGACAGAAATTAACTTAAATGAAGGAAGAATACAGAAGGCCATGTCCCATTCCTGAGCTGAGGGCTGGGGTCCACACCGCGTACGTGTTTGGGAAAAAGTGGTTTTGTACCTGCACAGACTTTGCCATGTGGCCAGCCTGTGGAAACAGCTCTGGAAAAAACCTTTTAATTAGAAGAAACGCTGAGATTAGCTTTTTCTCCAGCAGCTAGGCGCTGGACACATTTTCTCACTGCCTTTTACTCCAGAGCTGATCCTCTGCAGAGGAAGAAGTGGCTGTCAGACCGAGAAAAGCTGCAGTGTGGCCCCAGAATGTGACCAGCTGAAGGGCAAGCATCCTTCAACATCTTTTTTGTCCCAAAAGTTACTGTACCTCAATCCGAACGCTCCTTGCTTTGGCTCAGGAACTGGCCACAGAGGATGTCAGCTTAACTGGAGAGATCAAGAACTTCTAAAATACCTTCCGAAAGCACTATGAATTTCTGAAAGATTTTTCTCAGCTTAAAAATACACAGAAACATTTTACTGAACTATGTATTTCTACATAAACAACTCTATTACAATGAAATCAAATAAAGAGTATATAAATCTTTAAAGGAAAATAAATTTTCCCTTAAGTATAAAAAGATCATTTACCGAGTAACATCAAACAAACACATAAAGAAAAACTTCAGATGCACAAGACAGAAATACAACTGTAGTGGAAACCAACATACCTTTCTTAGTCTCCAATAAATCAAGTAAGCAAAAATTAAAGGTTGATACTATTATACTTAATGAGGTCAAAGCAATGCATATTGATTGAATTTTGTTCTCTTATACGTTCTCCATTTTACTGGGGATATTTATTAAAACTTCGAATTTATTAGGTCCAAAAAATATCAATAAAGTCCAAAGGGTACAAACTGTACCATCCCTATCCTCTTTGACAGGGCAGTAAAGCTAGCAGTTTATAATAGATGTTAAAAACAACAAATATCAAGCTATTTTGAAATCTTAAAGTATAATTTCAAATAACTTTATAAAAAGTCAAATCTGAAATTATAGATTATTTATAACAACATCATGCACAAAAATTTAAGGAATATTCAGCCTTATAATGCTAGTAATTGTTTTATTAAGCAAGAAAAAGTTAAAATCGCATTCAACTTGAGAAGGTGAAAATAAAGGAAAGAACTGACAAGAATAAAATTAAACTTTAAAAAATCATAAAATCGTGAAACAGTGTTAGGGTATAAGTCCCAGAGTTGGTTCTCTACAGAAACTAACAAACGTTCTGAAAAACTAAATAGAACAAAAAGAGAAAGCACAGACATTCAACATTATCAGTAAGAAAAACCAACACAATTTAATGCCAACACATTTGAAAATGTTACTAGAATTATTTAGGAAAATTGAACTGCCAAAAAACTTACAGACCAGGAAGAAAGTATGACCAATGAGAGAAAAAGACCAACAAGCACAGAGAAAACTGGAAAAATTATCAAGGGATTATTTTCTAACAAGGCACTACACTTAAGACAGTTTTATGCATGTTATAAAAATTTTGAAGAGCAAAAACTTTTAATATTTAAACTATTTCAGGACATAGAAAAAGAGACCTTCCCAAGTCCCTTTATTTTTTTAAAATAAGTTAACAAAAATATTTGACAAAGAAAAAAATAGCAGCTATTCACTTTTTTAAGATATGAAATTTCCAAAATAAAATGAGCAAACCAAATTGACAGTAGTTTTTCATTATAAAGCTCTTATTTTTATTATATAAAGCAATACCTAATCTTTGTAGAAAAAATTAGAAAACAGATAAGAAACACAAAATAAAAATCTATCAAAGACCAACCAATCACAAATAACCACTGTTAACATTAAAAGGAGGTGAATATTAAAAGAACAACATAGTTCGATGGTATCAGATTTTTATGGAAGTGTAGAGTGGGCTTAACATTAGCAAATCTATTAAAATGATTCATCTCAAGTCACAATAGAGAAGAATTATTTAATCATCTGACAGATCAGAAAATGGTCATTTACTAAAATCCCAACATTTATTACTGATAAAATTTTTAGCAGATTAGAAATAAATGTCCATAATTTAATATATAAGTTCAAAAATCAAGAATATCATACATTTAAAGCCAAATTTATACTTTGGGAAATCACTAGAGGTATTCTTGCTAAAGGAAAAATACATATATAAAGAAAAATACATAATACCTGCACAATTATATATGCATCATATAGGACTTTACAAGATAGTAAAATAAGATTAAAAATATGAAGATAAAATGATCACACCTAACTCAGAATTGTAACCTATTTGAAAAAGGCCAAAGGAATTAAGTGGTGTCAAAATAACCAATTGCCAAGCTAAATAAACAACACACCATCTTAACGCAGACGTAAGGATGAGGTAGACTGATGCTTACTGACACAGGCCTCTTCCTACTGCCAAGGGAAAACAGAACTACTCATAATTATTGATTCTTACGGTAGAGGGATTTTTAATTCTACAGGATTTTGATTTGCTACAGTATGTATTCTCATGTTTAAATTTACATAACTTTAATGTCCAGGTAAAAAAACTATCAATATTAAAAAGAACAGTGGGATACATAGTAACAATAAGCTGATGAGAAATACAATTGGAGAGTGTCGGATATCGCTTAGTGGCACAGCGCCTGCCTGACAAGAGTGAGGCCCTGAGTTCAATTCCTGGTACTAAAATAATATAATAATAATAATAATAATAATAATAATAATAGACATAAGAGCTCATTTACAGTAGTAACCACAACTACAAAAATTACTTTTATTAGAAAAAATAGACCAAAGGACATAAAACTAAGCATTATAAATTCACTGAACTGAAAGAGAATGTATAAGGTTATTAATTCTATAGTAATATATACATTTTACATAATCTAATTTCCAATTCTTCCAAACATTACAAAATGATCCCCAAAGGTTTTCTGATATATTAATATGCAAATGTACTTGGAAATTTCTGGAAAGGTCTAATGGGACACTCGGGCTAGCCTTACGATGATCCAACAGGGTGGTCCCAGTGCCAGACTGTACCGGTGGGTGGCACCCGGCGCAAAGCTCAGAGACGCTGAGGAAAACACACGTATTCGAGGGCGTACAGTAAAAATGGGATTCACATTAGTAGGGAAAGTAAATATCCCGAGCAAGACTGTTGGGGCAATTTAGAAAATAAATTCCAATCCAATTTAACTGTTTAAAAAGAAAACTAAATAGACAAGAATAAAATAATTGATGAATATTTACACAATCTTGGAATTAGAAACAAAAAGAATGTAAGAATGACACCAAAGGTAATAACTGAAAGACAAGACAGATTCGATTAATATTTGAGTAATCAATTTTTAAAAACTGTAATATAACTTAAAATTTTCTACAATATTTATTTTTAGAAACCTCTTAGAAATCAATGAAGACATTAGCTTCCTTCTGAGAAAACTGGCCAGACTGGATAAACTACAGAAACATAAAATTCAATAAAAACATATTTCTAATGATGGTCATCATTTTCATCAAAAATTTAATGTTTTTTTATACCTCCAGACCCCATGCTAGTAACAGTGTTAAAGAAGGCGTTGGACATTCTCACACACTGCTAGAGGTGGAAATGTATTTGGGAGTAATCTTTCTGAAAGGCAACTTGAGGTAACACATGACGGGTGATCACAATACACAGTAAACGTTCAAGTAAAACATTATTACAGTAAAAGGCACATTGCCACTAAGCCTCCTTAAACTGCATGAACTGCAAACATGTACTAAGAGAATTTTTTAAAATTTAAAAGCCTCCTCAAAACACCCCACCTCATATTTGAGACACACTTATCCCACTGTTCTTGCCCCTTTCTGAAGCAGTTCTGGACCCCTCTTTCATGAGTGTCTTCACTAGGTGTGACAAAACATACGGTGAATGCGTCTACTGTGTGCCATCCAACGGAATGTTAGGCTCGTGAAAAGCATCATGGTGCATCTTCATCCTCCTCATTCACTGGAGCTGGCACTTTAGGACTCTGGCTCTTCCCCAAAGTCAAAATGAGCATGAAAGGTAAACATTTTGAATCAGTTCAGGACATTGAGGCAGTCATGGCAATGTGATTAAAGCAGTGAGGAAAGAGGATGTCAGAACTGTTTCAGAACGCAGCAAGAAGGGTCAGATGAGTGTGTGTAAAGTGAAGGGGAGTACGCTGAAGGGGATTAATGGTAATGTGTCTTTTATGGTATTTTTAAAATATATCTTGTATAAGAAAAGCTCCTAAAAATGTGCCTATCTTTCTCACTAGTCAAAAAAGGCTGTTATGCTGCAGTAACAAATTAACCCTGAAGTCCCAGTGGTGTAACATTAAGGTTTATATTTCCTGTTCCCACTACAGGCCCATGCAAGTTGTTGGTGGGGGAGAAGCGAAGGGACGATCTGCTCCACAGAGTCCCTCACTCGGGGACCTAGGCTGCTGGAGGCTCCACCCAGCATGTCACATTGCTGAGGCAGGAGACAGACACTGGGGCTCTGTGCTCCCTCAGTTCAGTCTCTGCTCACATTTGATTGGCTGGAGTTAGTCATGAGATCCTGAATGACTACAGGGACATCAGACAGTGGAGTGCCCTATGTGCCCAGGTGGAATGGGGCCACAAATAGAGAGACGTATGTTTGAGCCAGCAAGTTCCCTCTTGAAAAATTGTCCTAAGTATTCTGAAAAGTTTACAAAGATGCCAGCAGGGTTTCATTCTGTCTTTGATTACAACAGTAAAAAATTGAAAACAGCCTAAGTATCCAAGATATGACCTACACAGGTATTTAAAAGGTTATAATTACATATCGATGTAGAAATATACCCACAATATTATGTTAAAAGGGGAAAAAGCAAGTTATAGAACAGTATGCATAATGTGATATTTTATGGAAAAGTAAAAAAAGCACATATAGATGCATAGGAAAAAGTTTGGACATATACTGAACATAACACTGAAATGTTAACAGTGGTTATAATCAGATGGAATAATAATAGGTGTTTTTTTTTCACTTATTAGTTTCTTTAAAAATGTATATGCTATTCATATATCCAAAAAAAAAGTATTTAAAGGGAAAAATTCTTGGGAGAGTCCACTTATCCACCCTGTATTCATTAAACTCTTATATTTGACATAAGAAACATCTTCTTGTTTGCCATATCTAATAAGACACCGCTATAATAATCGAAAGTCAGGACTTTCTTTTCAAAGTAGTAAGTACAAGAGGGTAAAAACAGGAATATAATACATTCTCCGCGGCTGCATAGTGTCCGTCCTGCCGGTCACTTGCCAACATGGAAAGAGTCTGGCATCCACTCGCCGGGTGTGCCAGCTCACCCTACAGCCAGCTCTGCACTGCCAAGGACAGCAGGGCACTGGGCAGTGCCGCTCATAACAAAGCTCACACACTCTCTCATTCATGGATTCCAGAACATAGAACATCAACCTCAAAATATTCAAATAAAGACTCCTCTCAGGTGTGTATTTTTATGAAAACTCTTCCTTATTGCTTCTCTGCTGCCCGTGATTCCTTCTTCCTCCAATACACGCACAGGTGCACATACACACACAGAGTCCTAGGTTCACCAGAACAGTTCACCCAGCTGAGAATCTGTAGCAGTCACTTTGCCAGGCTATGTTTAAAGAACTCTATTCTTCAAATAGGTGCATGGAAAATACACGCAAAAAACATAAATTTCCACACAAGAGTCCCTCTTCATGCTCTCCCCCACCATCCTTACACTATCTATTATTTCTTTGGGGAAGCCATGTACTCAGAAATTAGGGTCCACTTAAACTACACATGTCATTAAACGCTATACATAGACATTCATTTTCAAGATTTTAGTCTATATCCCAAGTGCTTTTTCCAAATGCAGTGATGTTTCAGGTGAGTGAATGAAGTGTAACTTTTAGACGCCAACCCACATGCAGTGTTAGCAAAGGGCAGTCTCTTTTGAGTGTTTACACTAACACTAAGCCACACCATAGGTACCCTATTTCCAAACATGGGGTGGTCCTGTGGTTGGCTCTCATCCAGTCCTGGTTTCTACAGAAAGGGGGACTTGTCTGTAGATGAACCCCTTTAAAATGGGCAGATAGAGATGCTTCGGGGCAGAATACTGTTTTACCCAACAGCCTTTAGTTGATGGATCGTGACAAATGCAGACCAAGAGCCAGGCACCCCTCAACTCCCTTTGTGATGCTGCGCTTAAGGAGCCTGTGGGCTAGAGATCAGCTGCCCTGTGGACAGTCTTTCTGGGCCTGCAAGACCTGCTCGGGATCTGCAGTCTGCTCCCTCCCTGGCAAGCCTCCTCCCCCACCAGGGGCTGCTTCTGTCTCAGGGCTACTCACCGGTTCTAATCTGATTACTCTGCCTCCATTTCAGCTATCGACAAAGAACTCAGTGAGATCATGTGCCACTGAACTGGCCTCTAAGCCTGGACAATCAACACTTCTTAGAAAGAGCCTTAAAAAACAAGAATCATTCCAAATGGAACTATTTGTAAAGAACATAAAATTCTGATGTGCTCCTTTGTAGGTCGTCCTTTACTGTGGATACATACTAAAATAATATAATTGCAATATTCCTTATTGGGACTCAAGAGAAAATTATTTTCCTGGCAGCCAGGGATTGTCAGAGAGAATGGGGATATAGCTGATAGGGGATATGGTCCAGGAGACTGGGTGCAGAGCCCACGCTGCCGGTCACTGGCAGGACTTTGGGTATGTCACTTTCTCGGTCTCTGCTTCCTATCTGATCTGTCAAGTCCTCTCCCCCAGCGAAGGTCTAAAGGGACAGCATGCAGGGCTGATGGAGCACTCCCGTCATCCAAGGCTTGACGACACTCCTCCCAACCTGTCACCCTAGTGACTTTACACCTCCAGAGCACTGGAAGACATCCTGGCTCCTTCCCATCCCAGAATGAGAAGTTCATCCATCTGGGTCTCTTCTTGGCATGAAGTTATCTTTAAAGAGCATCACGGTAAAGGGTTCTGAGTTTTACTTAGCCTCATTTAGGCCCAGGTTTCATAGATAGAGAACAAAAGCTAATCCGGGGCTCACAGCCAGTCTCGGAGATGACAAAACCAAGGAGATCTCATCTGTAAACTGATCATGTGCTCCCAGCCCAACATCTTCCAAGCAGCCCAACGTGGCTACAACAACCATGAGGGAAACGGTGATATCTGGCCTGCATGTGGCATGAGGCCACACGGTAGTTCCGAAAGTGCCCTGGCCCTAAGGACCCATGATGCTGTGCTACAGGAAACCCTGGACAAATGCAGTGGGGCACTGTCACTGCTATACTAAGTCCCCTCTGCATGGTGTCATAGGAATCCATTTCTCTCTGTAAAGGGCCCCTCACCTCAGCTCCTGGGTTGCAAGAGTCCGAGACTGGACAGCCCCAGCCATATGACGGATCTAAGCACCTCACCACTGGCCACAGCTGCTCATCACACTCTTCAGTTGGTGAGCAGGACTGCGGGTCTTGGGCCTCTAGCAGTACACAGTAGTAATAGCACACATTACACTTCCGTGTCGATGTTTTCTAGAATCACTGCTATGAGAATGGACAAATGCTTTAGCAACTATCCACCTGTGACTATGTCACTTCAGTATACTCTGGTTAGCCAAGAGGGTTTCTTCTAGATTATCAAGTCCACAGTACATACAGATGGGGTCACCTGAAGGCCTGAATTAAGAGTGTTTGGATCTCAGAGTCCACTGCTCCAGGGCAGCGACAGGCTCAGGCTGCCAGCTCTGCTGCTGGGCCATGGGACCAATCTGTGGCCAGTCTAGCTCTCAGGTCTCCTGGATCAGCCACTAAGGGAGCTGCAACCTACTGTCCTGAGAGCCACCGGGAACTCGGGAGAGGGCAGGGTTGACCATATTTCCCATTTCCTGTCTAAGAGCCCCAGGTGCTCATGGCCCCACACAGCCTGCAGGGTACCCTGGTGCCCCAGATAACCAGCCTTCTCTCTTTTCTATCCCAAGCAAGACTATATATACCAAGCAAGACTTCCCTGCCAGAGACAGCTTAGCTGGGGAAGGACAGCTGTGAACTCAGAAACCCACTTTGGGGTCTGGACCTTGTCCACAGGGCCCCTCCTCTCCTCAGGCTGCTTTCTCATGGGTCCAGTTCCAGCTGGAAGAATTTCCCAGCCCAGCCCTGCTTCTCGAGGGAGAAGCTCTCCTGGGTGGTTCTCAGAGAGGTAAGAGGGCAGCAAAGCCTCCACATGCTCAAAGCACTTAGAAATGTGTCGGGCCAGGGACTCAAACCTCTATCAGTGCGGGTGATGCCTCCGCAAAGGATACCATGGCACCCAAAGGCCCACTGGCCCTAAGCAGCTCTGTGTGAGAGGGGGGGCTTATGGTTCTCGTACCTTAGCAGGCACCCTAAAACAGGCCGGAGGCAGACCTGGGCTCAAGCTCCTCTGCTGTTGAGACCAAAGGTCCCAGGATAAGTTGACCTCCTCCCTCACCCTCATGAGCCAGTACAGTTTCTTTTTCAGCTCTCCAAACCCTTTACAAGATCACAACTCAATTCCCAAGTCCTGGGTACCACAGACACAGGGCTCTAGAATCATCAGGTTCCAGGCTGCCATGTTCAGAAATGGTCCCAGGGGCAAAGACCCCTGCAGACAGAGACCCCCAGAGCTGAAGTATCATGGCCGGGCTTTTGTGGGGCCTCAGACCAATCTCTAATGTGTCTGCTACATGTGAGCCAACCCTCAGTTTGGCCGGTTGGTGCCTTTCTTTCTGATAATTACCCAGTACAACAAAGAGCATATCATTCAACAAGGTTTGAACTCCACTGTGGAGTCTGATTAAAACAGTAGTTCTGTTTAGATGTTTAATTGAACAAGTATTTATTGAGCACCTACTTTGTGCCAGGCACTGAGTTAGGCACTCTCACTGCATATTGTTCCCACAGCATGAGCATCTGCTCAGAAATTCAAGCCAAGAAAAAGAGCACTGTCACAACCGAACATAACAGGGGAGAGTGGAGTGTAGCAGCGGCTAGCATCTCCCCGGTCCAAAGGTGTACCTGCCAGAAACGTGCTTTCTTTCTCTGCACAGGTCTCCGCTACAGGCTTGCTTTAAAGCATCTCAGTGTTGCGTGGGAGGGCAGTTGCACCCACCACACCCCATGGACTGGAACCTAGTGGACAATCACATACTCGGAGCTGTTCAGTAAAAGGAGCAAGATGGCCTGTCATAAAGGATACTGATATTTGGGTTAGAAAAGACTTGTTTTTCAGTTATAGGGTTGCAACAGCCCTTAAGAAAGATATAAACATCCCTGCCCTGACTGCGTAAACGTTTAAGGTAGACCTAGTTCTGGGTTCCTGAGTCAGAATCTTCCAGTTGTCCACAACCTCAAAGGCCAGAGAAGCGAGAGGAGATTTCTATTCTGGAGAGGAGCAAGTGGACGCACGCCTGGTCTGGACTCACGACACACTGCGCCAGCATTTACAGAAGCAACGCGAAGAGGAGCGTGTCCTAGCCCTACTGCGACTCACACACACGTGGGACTCACAGCAGCCTGGTCTCTGTCACCCTAGTTGTCCGTGCCCAGCTTGGAGAGGCCTCGGCGGAAGTCATGGAGGTCATCGATCTTCCCGTCCAGCACCTCCAGGAAGCTCTTCAGCTCCACCTTCAGGTGGCGCTGCCGGTACTTACTCTCCTCAATGTCTGTCTTTAGAGACCGCACTTTGTCTTCCAGGTTCTGATTGTCTCTCTCTGCTGCCTAAGAAGACAAAAAGGGAGAAGGGTCTAGGACACAGCAGTCCCAGAGCCTGGCCCAGGGAACGGGGCCTCCACCAGCAGACACACAGGCTGGACTGGGGACTGAGACCCAAAGACAAGTTTAGCTCCTCAACATGTAAGCCGGACTGTGACAGTCAGCAGCAGGCTCCCCTTTTCCTGTTGGCTCCTTTCCTGCCTGTTTTCTGGTGGGGGCACCAAAAAAACCAACACATGATCTGAAACCCAAGTTCTAGCCCAGAATGCAGAGTTCTTCCGGAGGGATTTTATAGAGGGTCTGTCAGAGTTGGTCTGAAAGCCTAACTCGGAGACTGTTGGCCCCAGGTTGGTCAGCAGAGGTCAGCAGAAAAAGTGGCTAATGTCCTGTGGTTCCAAGAGGCTTCCTCAGCCTTGGGCCAATGTCTGGCCCTGGAGAGGGAAGGCGAGCTTTGCCTGCTACACAGGAACAGGCATCTGGGCTCCTCTGATGCTGTCACCACGAGGGCCTTCGGTACAGCTGGGCCCAGCAAGTTGAGCACCCACTGGGTAATCGGACTGGACAGCACACGTCCTCAAAAGACACTTGAGCCTTGCACTGACTCTTCATGTCAAAACAGAGCTTTATCATGTGGGCACAGACGGGGGCTTTCTTGGACACGTGCCCAGGAGCCAGTCACTCATACAGAACTGGGCTTGTGTAACTCCAGAAAGTGTCCCTGCATAGTCACAGGGCCTGAAGTGTAGAGACCTGGAGGTGAAGGACTGCCTCTAAACCCTCATTTTGTGGGTCGGCGAGGAAGGCCTGCCCACAGTGATACCAAAGGCCAGGGGTTGGCAGTGGCTGCTGTGGACTTGTGCCCTGATTCTGTGCTCTCAGGCCACCCTGCTGCCCTCTCCTCAGTCTCTGTGTGCCCTGCATGATGGTGATGTACACCCTCGTGTAGGGCAAAAAAACAAAAGACCAAGGCATGCCTAGTCTGTCCCAGGGATAAGGGTGGTGAGTAATCACTGCCAACTTCTTATGAACAGAAAATTACTCTTTTTTGCCATCCTGGATGTCAAAGTGAAATAAAGTGAAGAAATCAGTTAACACGACCACAACCGTCTCATCTGGGCCACCACCCATGTGTTCCCTCTTACCTCTAACTTCTCAGAGACATATTCACACTCTGACATGAGTTGGGGTATGATTTCACTTTGTTTTCGGAGATCTTTCAACTCCTATAGGAAACAGAAAGTTAAAAAAACACTCAGCAAGATGTACTCTTGAAAATCATAAACTTGTGCATACACTAATGGATGTTGATTGTGGAACCTGTCCTGTTTGCAAAAATAATAATGTCAGTGATGCTACTCTTAAACATGAGTAGATGCCAGGAGCTGCGTGTGTTACACACTTGATCACAGGTATGATTATGTATCTTTATGATTTCTGTTTTATAGATGGAGAAACTGATCTAAGAGCCTTGGTACTTTGCTCACGGTCTCTAACATGCGTGTACTTGACTATCCTGACTCCCAGAATGTAAATCACTGTATGACCGGCAGCAGTAGCTCCATTAATTTGTGATGACACATGATCCACGGAAGTGTTGTGGTTTTCTGCAAAATGTTCAGCTCAGTCTTGGAGCTGAGTGACTGTGTTTCCTAACAATGCGAGGCTGCAGAGTGACGGCTCTGCTCTGCTCTGTAATCTGTAGCTTGGTGTAACTCCTGGCTCTGTCCTGGTGTCCTGGCAGCTGCCAGGTTGGTCACATGCTCCAGGCCACCTGCTGTGTCCATGGTGGAAATCAGAGGTCAACCCAAGAGGCTTAGAGGATGCAAGGGCTCTGCTCGAGCACTGTTACTCACCGTCTCCTTCTCTCGGAGTTCTGACTCTAGTTCTTCAATTCTTCTCTTCAGCTGCGAATTCTTCTCCTTTTCCCTGTTGATCTCATTACACTGTTCTTCTAGTTCGTCAATCTTCAACAGACACCACACAGTAAAGCAGAGATGCTAGTTGACTTTAGTCATTAAACAGGAGACTCCCACAGTTATTTCATGCTTTCTTTAAAAATAAACCATAAACCAACCCACTCACAAATTTTTTTGCTATGGCTACGAACACGCTCCAAGCTTTGGATACTCCTGGGCTTCTGGTTTTCTCTTGTGGTCACATGAGGGTTTCCCTTTAAAGATCTGTCACAGCCCAGATGTCTCTTGAATGATTTTTACATGTTCTAAATTATTCTGTTTCATCTTAAGGATTTAGGTCAGCAGGGTAGTGAGCTTTGTGGGACAGTGGCTCCCAAACAAGAAACAATGATATTTCAAACCCTGAGCATCAAGGTGGCCTTCTCCCCAACACATGCAGAGATGCCTGCCCAGTCTTCTCAGAGACTGAAGGCAAATTCCAGGACTCTATCTTTCCCTCCTTGCCAAGTCTGACTGCTCCACAGGGCTCACAGTATAGAATGAGTGTGCAGACACCTGCCACCCCACTGCCACCCCACGCTGAGCATTTCTCGAGGACCCAAAGGCATACACAGAGTGAATGGCAGGAGCAGAAGGAATGCCTAACATGAAAGCAACGTGGTGATGGGGTCCCTACAAGTCGGCAGCAGTCTTTGACATGATGGGTGTCCTCTGAAAACAGGACAATTCTCAGAGGTGGTCTGTACCAACTGCTACTAGCTGCCACTTCCATGCTGGAGGTCAGTCTCCTGTGTACCCCCAGGGAGGGTCATACTCCTCCATGGAAGCACATATCTCACCCCTTCCCCACTGCCTATGGTTTCCACACTCATACCAGAGTGAGAAACTCTGCTCTTTGCTTGAAAAGAAGAAAGGGCAATTGATCCCTGTGAATGGCAGATCTGCCAGGCCTTGGTCAGGAAGGTGCAGAGTCAGCAGCTGGCCTGCTGCCCCTGACTGTCAGCACTTTCCATGCTGAGATAAGAAAATGACACAAGGCAGCTTTATGTGGCATCAGCACCAATAGCTGATCTACAGGAGCTTGCCCAGGTTGGGCACAGCAGGTCACACATGTGGGTTCAGGGACAGAGAGCACCAGCTTAAACATGAGGTCTTCTCCAAAGGCCTGCACTTACACAGTAGGTTCCAAAGCCTGTGTACCATGCTGCGGTGGCTACAGTCTCAGAAGCACAGGAACTGCAGACCTCAACAGGGGAGTCTCAGCCACTTCAACGCTCCCTTATTAACTGGGCCCAGTGACAGAGAGACAGTGACTCTTACAGACAACAGGTGGATTTTGAAAAACTCTAAATGCTGGGATTTAAAAGTCGGAAAGTAGAAGGATCTGACGGCAGTCAGCGCCCACTCTCCCTGTGCTTTATAAGCAGCATAATCTTTTCTCACTTATAAATTTGCATTTTTAAAATAATGGTCTGAATGGAAGCAGAGCTTCTGAGCAAATGCTCCTCACTATTCCCTGAATACTTTTTCCCTCCTCCCCTGCATCCCCTTCCTCTACTGAACATCACTGTGCCACAGAAGAGCCAGGGAAGGGCATCCACATCAAAGGTCAGCTGTGATGAGCACCGGAGGAGCTCTGAGCAGGACAAGGTCACAGTCCCAGTTCACTCATCTTCTTTAACAATAGCAACTATAAAACTTGCTTCCATAAAAATAATAAATCAATAGTTTAAATGGTTAGATTTCTACTAGGGAAGGCGGGGAGATGGAGGAATGTTCCAAGGGAAGAGGCACCAAGTCTTTCTCCTGCCTGTGGGGGAAGGCAGCGTGAGAGGCAGGGAGGGCGAGGCAGGAGAGAGGAGGAGCTGGCTGTCCCACCTCCGCCACTGCCCACCGGCCTTCCGGCCTGCTGGGGTCCCGGAGGCCCACCTTGTGGCGGAGCTGGTCGTTCTCATCCCGGCAGATGAAGAACTGCTTCTTCCACTGCTCCACACTGGCTGCCGACTCCTGCAGCGCCGTGGTCAGCCGCGCATTGCTCTCCCGCAGGGTCTGCAGCTCGATCTCCCATTTCTTCACGTTGGCAGCACTGCAGGGCCGGAGAAGGGTGGATGGAGATGGGGGTGCCAGAAGGGAGATGAGGGCACTGTCCATCATACTGCATTCCCACCCACCTGGGAAGGGGGGCCCTGTCACCCCTAAACCTGGTTGAGGGGGACCCACACACTTGCTTACAGTGAGCAGGGCTGCTGGCTGCATAGGCCAACACCCACAAGGAACAGGGCCTCCCACTAGGGTGAACATGTCAATTCACCGGGCTATTTTCTTTAAAAATCATCTTAGAAGAAAACCGAGGTCTTAATGAAGAGGCAGAGCTTCATTCCCTGCTGACCCCTACGCAGAACGCCCTTCCTGAAATAGCCCACAGATAGATGCTGTGCACACTGGGGTGGACTTGGGACCCTCTGAGAGGCTCCTGAAAGCCACACCTTCTGGAGTCGGAGGACTGCAGGGTTGAACAACACGGGTAAAAATGGTGTCACATCACTCGTGCCTCTTCCCTACTTGAGAGCTGAGGGCTTGGGGACAGATGACTGGGAACTGGCCTCTTGGGAGCACAATGGACTTCCTACCCTGTGTGGGAAAGAGCACCAGCTGGCTCCTGACCTCATCACCTCGGAAGTGTGAGGAGATGGAGATCTATGGAACACTTCTACCCGGCCCAGAGGCCTCCTGTTTTACCTTTGTTCTACGTGCTGAGGTTTAAAACAAACAGGAACCAGGCTCCCCCAGTCACTAGTCCCTGCTCCCCTGACCCTCCCTTGTCTTCCGCCTCTTGAGCCCACGATCTGTGGTACGGAATGTGACTTGAGGTGACAGGCCAAGCTACACATGAAAACCCCCTAAAAGTTTGTATTGGCTGAGGACCGCCCTCTTTCTAAAGGCCCCTTAAAATTTTTTAAAGCAAATGTAACCGTGACTAAATAATTTATCTATCTTTCAGTCCTGAGCCTCAAGAAGCTAGGAATGTGACTGGAAGGTTCACTTTCAGTTTCAAATACCACAGACTGAAAAAACAGTAGAATGTTATTATCTGATGAATTCTAGAGCTGGTGACTGAGAATTTAAGCTGATTTAGGGAAACGGCTTCACATCCATTCCCGTAAATCACTTGTTCATTAAACTCAGATTTGAAAACATTTGTTTTCAGGGATGGAACATTTTCATCTGCAGCCCAGTATGACTTAAACAACTAAGTCTTCATAACTGCCTGATGAGTAAGAAAACAGATCTGGCAGTTTTGTCTTTCACCTGACAAGGACCCAGAGTCCAAAGGTAGTTGTGGGATCTAAAGGTTTCACATCCTTTCTGGATCCCCAGGCCAGGCGACAGGAAGTAAGCAACAACCACCAGCCAGGCCAGCTGACTGGGAAAGCAAGGGCCAGCCATGAAGTGGCTCCAGCTGTGGGACATTCTCCACTGCAGCCCTGAGTGAAAGGTAGGCAGCAGGCAATGGGAAGACTCATTTATAGCTGCATGACCTTGGTCAGAGAGTCACCTGACCAGCTGGGACTCAGTTTTCTCATCTGTACAATGTGGCAAGTTAGGATGGCCCCTAAGATGACACAGCTCTTAAACAGTCAAGTCTGGGAGGTCAGTTTCTCAGGCACAGAGAGAAATTTGGATGGCTGAAGCACCTGGCCAGGTGGGCAAGATGATCCGAAGTCAGCCGTGGGCTGGCCCTCCAGACACAGAAACATAAGCACAGCTGTCACTGTTAAAAATTTAAATCTTCTTGATTCCAGTTTGGGGATCTTGTTAAATGTGTAGCTTTACTCAGCAAAAACTGATAGCTTACAAAATATCAAGGCTTCTTACCACTTCCTGAAAGAACATACTGCTCTGGGTAAAATGATGGATACGCCACTTATTCAGACATTATGCATTGTTCCCAGGCACTGTATGTCACACCATCCTTCATAAATATGTACAAATACAGTCAACTAAAAAAACTTTAAAGGAGAAAACATAAATGTTTTTTTGTTTAATGATTAATTTATGAACCTCAAAATCATCTTAAAGATTGCTTCAGGCAAGTGTTGTATTGGTTTCTGTTGAGTTTATTCTTATGTATTTTATGGTCCCAATTCATACAGTAGAGGAAATTTTTCTCTGAATATATACACCATGCACCCATGTGATGCTTTCTGCCCACTGACGTTCACGTATTTTTGTATTATTTTTCATTGTTTCTGGGGTTTATATGTTTTTGTTGGATCTTTAAGACTCAAACGTATTATACATGAATAAATGATAAGTGTGTCACCTTAAAAACAAAGTCCAATCACAGGGACATCCCAGGTACACTTTCACACTCATGAACTGTCCCTGGCACACAGCTCACTGCCCCACTACTTGCATTCTCCCTCTCACACACACACTCACACAGCCACGCTCACATACACACTTTCTCACGTTCACACTCATTCTAACTGGTGCTGCAGTGGCTGGCCACACAGCAGGGTCGTGACGTGAAGCCCCTCAGTTTTCCTTTGATCAGGAGACCAGAGTGGAGGCTCTGAGCAGGGCCCAGTCTTCTCTCCATTTTCTGAATCCCTGTCCCCCAGGAAGTGCCGGCTGCGAACACGACAGGACCCGGCTTCTACCCAGGCTCACCTCTGCGTCAGCGCAATCTTCAGCTTGTCGTTCTCAGACTTGAGGTGCGTGTCGGCTGGACCCGCGTGAGAGGCCTTTTCATCGTCTGTCCCGTTCACACTGGACGCCTGAGTAGAAGACGGGGTTTCACACCCAGGTTTCTGGTCAAAGGGAAATGTCTCCACACATTACTGCTGTCCCCACATTGGCAGCAAATTAGGCACAGTGAACAACTGCGTATTTGTGACTGTGGACAAACCAGCTTACTCAAACAGAAGGCAGTGACTACTAACAAGTAAAAGAGGCTTACAAAGGCCACCAGTTATAGGGAAATACCCTAGAGATTACACGTGGAGACCATAAAGTCTCCCACTTTACTGACCAGAGCACCTGGGTCCACTGCTTTTTAATTTAAAGCTAGCAAGCTTGAGTATGTGGGTTTCTTAAGTGCCACAAGACAGAAAGCACAGATTAAAAGGGATGGTGGGTTTACAATAAAAAAGAACAAGTCATAGTGAATGAAGGCAGAGAAGAAGTATTAAAGATTAAAGCAGGGACAACTTAAAAATCCTATACGGAGTTAGATCATTATATCTGTTTAAAAAACAGGAGCCAGATATGGGTACTGCTGTCTCGGTTACTACTTAGCATTGTTATGAATATCCTAAAGTGTTTTGTGCAATAAGCCAGACCACAGGGAGGTGAAATCTCATCTGGTCTTGGGTAAGATCTTAGATTTTATAGTTAGCATCCAATAAGCATAAAGGCAAAGGAAAGTACTATGAAGGGAACGATGTATAAATTTGACTAATTTTAAATTCCTGCATTGCAAAAAAAAAATAGTGAACAAGATTAAAATGCAAACAAAAACCTGGGGGAAATATCTGCAGCAGATATTATATGCAAAATGTTAATGCCTTTTCTCTACTGAAGAACTCCTTTTTTAGTTTTTTTTTTCTTTTAGACAGGGTCTTGCTATGTAGTTGAAGCTGGCACTGAACTCATTATGTAGTCCAGGTTGGCCTCGAACACATTGTGATGATCTTCCTGTCTCAGCTTCCTGAGTGCTGGGATTACAGGTATGGGCCACCACACCCAAAGAAGAACTCTTAAAGAGTTCTTATCTTCAGAGCTGTGTACTTAAGGATTAATGGGTGAATTGATACATATGGGATTTGGTATAAAATATGGACAAGAGCACAGAAATGGGGGGCATACATAAAACAGCTGCTCAAAAATCCTAATTAATCTGAGGCAGAAGGATCTCTGCAAGTTTGAGATCAGCCTGGATTACAAAATGAGCACAAGGCCAACCTGAACTGCAAAGTGAGGCCTGCCTCAAAAAGACAAAAAAATCCTAATTAATAAAGCTGACCTGTGGGTGCCTAGATGCTCACTGTACAACTCTGCCTTTATATGTTCTATATATGTTCAAAACCTGTCACATTAAAAAAAAAGTATTGATCCCTGGTACCAAAAAAAAAAAAAAAAAAAAAAAAAGAAAGAAAGAAAGAAAAGAAAGACCCTAGGAATCAATACAAAAAGATATTTTTTTAAAAAAAGGATTATTGATATTTACAAAGAAAAATACACATAAATAAAAATATTTAATGTCACTAGAAAAAGAATAAAAGATTAAAAAATCCAAGGAGATACATTTTTCATCTGTCAAATCAACAAAGCTTTCTTAGTGATGGTGTGGGAAGCAAAACCCTTATTCACTGCTGGTGGGAGTGGGAACTGTACGCTTCTGTAGGGGAAGCATACAGTGTGCTTCAAAAGCTTTAAACATACCCCTGCCTGCAACCCAGACCTCCTGTTCAAGAATTCATCCTGAAGAAACCTTACATAGAGATTGGCAAGAACACACACTGCAGTGTCACACTGTGTGACACCGTTTAGCTGTTAAAACAGCTTTTAATAGGGACAGAGCTGGTGATTTTTTCTCTTCTTCATGTGTAGTATGTGTTTTATTTATACAATAAACATGTATTTTTTAATGATCACAAGACCCTTATTGTTTTTGTAATTAGGCTGCTTAAATTTTCAATTACTGGGAAAACTGAGTCAAAGAATTCATTCTTTAAGAGATTCAGGAAAACAAGCAAGTGATTTCTAATAAAAAGAAAAAATTTACAATGATCTTTGTATTTGGGAAAATACCAGGAAAGATATACAAAAACTAAAGCTTTGAGAGCAAAACTCATTCATTCGTAGTTAATATACACAGTGACATTTTATTGGATATATTTGTTTGTTTCAAGTTTAAAATACTTTGGGGGGACAAATATTAAAACAAAGCCATCTACAGAGAAATTCTGACTTTTAGGTTTAAAGAGAATACTATGATATTCAGAAAAAGAATATATATATATATACATACATATATATATATATATATTTTTTTTTTTTTAATTGCTGAGATGGAGTTCTCCCTATAGAACCCAGGCTGGCCTTGAACTCGAAATCTCCTTGCCTCAGCCTCCTAAGTAGTCGGAATGTGTACCACTGTCTCCAGCAAGACCAAGACAGTGTATCAGCAAGTCTCTACACTATGGAACATTTCTATAAGACTTGTGTACAGTTTTATAGCTGTGCAGAGATTACTAAGTAATCAGTATATTAAATTAATAATTACTAGCATTTAGATTAAAGTTATTTAGATGGATTCAGGAGGGCTCTGTCCACCTGCAGCCTCATCTCCTTCCATTTCCATAAATCCCCAGGGGTACCTTTTGTATGACAAGCCCAGGCTCAGTTCTGGGAACAAAACTCAAGACAGATCCACGCATGCACACACCTATGCTGCCACCACTCTGAGAGGCTGAGGAGGAAGGATTGCAGATTTGAACTCAAACTAGGTAACTTTGCTAGACCTTGTCTTAAAATTAAACAAGGAACTGAGGAGGCAGCACAGGGAAAAAGCCAAATATTATTTAAAAAAAAAAAAAAAAAAAAGACCTACTTCTGCCCTTGTGGAGCAACCCAAGCTGCCAAGTCTCCGGCAGAGCCAGGGCCCGAGGTGCTTCCTGCCCTCCTCCGAGCCACAAATGCCGAAGCTGCCCCTGCCGGCAGGCGGGAGGGATGCCGGACCTTCTCTGCCTTCTTTGCTGACTTCACCTTCCCAGGCTCTGTCACTGCTCTGGGAGGCTGATGGTCAGGGCTACAGTAGAGCCGGGCAGCTCCAGACACCCAGGCCTCCTGCTCTTTGTCGTAGGCGCTATCCCCAATGTCTGTCCCTTCCTCATCTGAACTGCGGCTGCTTCTGTCCCTCTCCTGCCTCCATGACATCACTCTTTCCCTTCCTCACCAATGCTGTGACTCGGTCAATGGTCATGGATACCTCCAGTGTCCACTGACTACTCAAGCACAAGCACACCATTAGTAAATAAGCTGCCTACTCCTGAGGAATGGCAGTCTCGCTCACGCAGTATTCTGGGCATATCTGCAGGTCCCGTCCTGCCTGGCCATCATGCTGGTCCTGAGAGGTCCCTTTCCCTGAATCTCTGTCTGCCAGGCCTTTCTTTGCCACTCTATATACAATGTAGACACCAAGAATGCTGTTATTTTATACCAGGTAACATGGGTCCTTTTCAGTCAATCATCACACTTCTAAGCAGACAGACCACTCAATCACTGGCATACACAGCTCTCCTCCAGCTGAGGCACGGCTGAGGGAACACCATCTCCCACTTGAATTTTGTGAAAAGAGGGAGAGAGACACAGGGCTCTCGGTTTCAAATTTCCTCTCTACTGGGCACAAGGCTGCTGCTGACTATCCTAAGGGGGCCCTGGCCACGCCCACAGTGAGGAAGCATGCACAGAATGTTGCTCAGGGGCTGGGAACCGGCAGTAGCTCTAATTCCATCAACCATTTTCTTTCAAAAAACACAGTACCACTTCTTCATAAAAACATGTCGCATCCATCTCACTGTGAGCAGGCTAATAGTTAAAAAGGCCTTCAGAATGCCTGATTGCTAAAATCCTCTATTTCTCGCCAAGAATGACAAGGAATGAGACATCTCAATCACTGATCATGCTCAATTTATTCTGTGGACAAATTACTCACCTGGGAATGATTACTTGAGGTCTCGATTTTTTCCTGGGACTTTTCTCTGGCGAGTTTGGCAGCTTCTTTTACCTCCTGAAATTTCTCTGCAAACTGAACATGAAGAATAGTTATTAAAGTTTTGATTAATTTTATTCATGGCTGCTGTTCATAAGCCATCTTTATTATTTTGTATCCAGTTTTAACCCAGTAAGTTCCATATAAATCCAGAAAAATTTTATTTGAGATTAAAAAGAAATGAATATAAAGAGTGCTTTTTTTTTTTCAGTAAGCATTATTGTCCAAGACAAAGCAAGAGTAACTCTCAAATGATGGAAGCTGGTTTGATGATGAGACATTAAAAACAAATTAAAAATCCTAGATTAACAGTAATGAACACAAAAGCAATAGAAGAAACATAGCTATATTCCAGAAGGAATCTATTAAAACCTTCACAAACACTATTGGTATTGGTTCAGGAATACTCAAAAGTCAGTGTCATGAAAAAGAAAAACACCCAAAAAATTTGAAGAAAGGAATCTTCGAGGTTTTAAAGGGTTATGACACAAAACAGTAAGACGCAACACGTAGCTTATGATTAGATGCTTAATCATCATTCAGTCTGCTATAAAGGACTTCAACAACAATAAAAGAGATGGAATATGCTAATAACTTGAAATCTAGGTGGTATGTACAAGGTGCTTTGTATTCTGTGCCTTCCACTTCTTAATGTTTTAGTATTTTCATAGTAAAAAATTTCTTTAAAATCTCAAGGCAATCATTCATCACTGGCTCACGGCCACCAAAAGGCAATGGATTTTAATTAGTAAATGCACTGAACAGAGAACGGGCAGTGCTAACAAGCAGTGTCCTATTACAAAACAAGGAGAAGCTCAAACATGGTTGCTGAGAAACGAGAGGAGCTAGCGGGCTGCGGGCTGCAGAGAATCCCAAGGTCTTGCTGAGGACTCACCGGTCTGTGAGTCCAGGCTCTCCAAAAACTTCTGGCGTGATACATCACTAATAAGTTCAAGAGGGAAGCATGCAAAAAACCTAACCTTTAAAAATCTGGATATAAACAGAATTGAACATTCATCTGCTTGAGGGGTGAAAGGGTAATTTTCTAAACTTGGAAGAAATAACAAAAAAAAAAAAAAAAATCACAAAAGTGACAGTTCTGTAAATGTTTGAATACAAAATCAGCAGGCAGGACTAACTCAGAAGGAAAACAAAAGCCTGGGGGAAATATCTTTAGCTGGGCTAGGCCCACAGAAAAAGAGCTATTGTTTTTACTATTGAAAGAGTTTGTACAAAATGAAAAGGAAAATGTGAACACCCCAACAGATAAATGGCAAAATTCATGAATTAAAAATAAAACAACTGAACAACTTACAGAAAAGATCATTCAGGCTCCTGGAAATGTAAATCAAAATAATGAGGGGCCATTTTTGCCTGTTAAATTAGCAAACACTAAATACAATTATAAACCCCAGCACTGGCAAGATCTTTCTGGTAGCGCTGGGTTATGGTACAGGCCCACTGAAAAGCAATTTGGAAAAGCGAATCATGAGTAGGAAAGAAACCCTTTATACCTACTGATTCAGTGCTATCACTTCTGGGAAACTATTCTGTGAAAAGAAAGAACATGAAAAAGGAAAAAAAAAAAGGCCTTCATTGTAATGATCATAACTAGCATTCATTATCCACAGTCATGAAAATCCAGAAGTAACCCTCCAGTCCATATTAAGAACCCGGGCCAGGTGCTTTGTGGGAAACTCCAAGTTCAGGTTATCTAACATTCTCTCCCTATTACTTAATATATGCTTGTCACCTTCAAAAACACAGTTTAGAAAAAGTGCATTTTTAAAAACCTATGGCCCTAACACCAAGAGATAAGCACTAACCACACAGACTGAAGACACCTGTATCTATGCACTCATCTCACATATTTCTTTTAGAAAACAGAATGACACTGCGCATGTCATTTATAACCACTTTTGAAATTAACAGTATGGCAACCCTTCCAAGCAGTTATACCATCTTCTACCATATTATCTCTGTTGCTGCACAATTAAGAATATACTGAAAGGTACACTGGGTAATTTAAACAACTTCCTACTGTGGGAGGTTGAGATTCCTTCCTCCCTCTCCCCCTCCCCACATTCCTGTGACTGGCTCTCCAGCCCTACCTTGCCTCTTCACCTCCCCGTCTTTCCCCCATTATCAATGACGCGATGAAGAAAACCTTTGTAACTATATCTTTGTACTCAGTTACAATAATTTCTATATAACACATTCCTGTGAATAAAATGCACATCAAAGGTTTTTGAAATACGTTGCCCCTTCTCAAGTCTTTATTTATTAAGGTCATTTTCTGTAGTCTTTTGTGGTAATAATTTTAATCAAAATCATTATCATCCTCATGGAAAATGAGAGGCGAGCAGTGTTTGCTTTTACGTGTGCCATCTCTTTGGCCTCACCACTGAAGACCTGTGGCAGACAATGCTGTCTGCTTATCCAAAATTCCCTTTTTTGCTGGGCGTCCTGGAGCATGCCTGTAATTTCAGCACATGGGAGGTTGAGTCAGGAGGATTCAAAAGCAAGGCCTGCTGGGAGCTGACCTGTTGAAGCTGGAGACTGACTGTAAGTGTGGGGCTGAAGTAAGTCCAGCCCAGAAAAAGCAGAGAAACCAAAATAAACTATGTAAACAAGTTGTTCCAGCTCTGAGAAGGCAGGGCCCCAGGCCTGCCAGGCAAACAAGTTGCTAGGCAGTGGGCCTGGAATTGATACTCTTCTTTGGAGTATAAATAAACATGCTGCACTGGTTGAGCAAGTGCTTTCCTCCCATCAGGAGGATAAGGGCTCCACCTGACCCCAGCTTTGCCTTTTCTTTATTTTTCTCATCCTCTCCAGGTCCTGAACCTCAGGAGCTGCACTGGGTCCTGGCAAAGGCCCTGTCTCAAAAAAACAAAAACATCCTTTTTCTCTTAGTTTAATGGAATCTCAAATTTGTCTGTAGGAGATGGAAAATGAAAGCCTAGTCCAAGTCAATTACAGAAACCTCTTTATCTTGGGAGGAGTGGGCTAGGGACCCAGTACTGCAATGAGAGCTGAGAATTCTTCCTCAGGAGTTTCCAAGGTGAGCGTGTGGCACCACCCTCCTGCCTCTTCCCGCTTGCCATGAATATAGATGTGATAACACAGCTTGAGAAGCCATCTCAGCACAAGGGAAGAGCTAAAGAGAGAAGACACCAACCAGCAACACACACCACTCTCAGGCCCGAGGTTATGGGGCCAGTGCTGCCAATGCCCACTCAGGACTTGTCTTCTGCAAAAGAAAAACTCGGCTTGCTGAAGCACTGTGATAAGTTTTCTTTACTTGCAGCCAAACACATTCTAACTAAAACATCCAAAGGATGATCATCTGTTCAGAAAATGGCTCCTTACATTCCGAGACAGAGAGGTAGGAGGTTGGGCAATATTCTTCCTACACTGAGATAATGGAGTGAGTGATGGGAGTGGAGATCTCTGAAATAGGTAAAAAGATCACAGCGAGGTGAGATAACTGAAATGGGTAAAAATCAAAAGCCACTTGAGCACTTGGGACTCCACCCTGCATGGCTCTCTCATACAGGCTCTTACTGGTAGAATGCGTCTCTACGTGCCTATGGCAAATGAGGTAAAGCCCAGCGCAGAACTGTGATCACTTGGGGTGAGATGCCAGAAAGAATCTAAATTTTAATAACCACCCTCCAAGTCTCAAGTCCCCCCATTATTTAAAAGAACCACCCCTTGTGCTCACTTTAGCAGTACATATGTTAAAAACATCCCATCCATCCATGCATTCATTGAGATCGGGTCTTACTAAGTTGCCCAGGCTGGGTTTAAACTGGCAATTCTCCTGCCTCAGCCTCCCAGAGTGCTGAGATTACAGGTACACACACTACCATGCCTCGTTCTTGTGTTTCATTTTCCCTCCTATGTCTTTTTTTTCCAAAGTTCTTCCTTTTCATCTGAACACGCAAATCCCTTTTTCAACATTCTTCAGGACGCCAAGGTCTTATGTCTTCTCCCGTGGGTGGACAGATGAGGCCCCGTTCACACACAGCTTCAACTAATTTTGGAAAGCATAGTTAAAAGAGTGGAAAGTTTCCCTGTGATGCTTTCTAGAGGGTGGTTCTGAAGTGGTCCTAATGAGGGCTACTGAAAGCAAGGTATCTATTTTCTTTCCGGGGGTTAGAGAGAGAAGTGCGCGTAGTGTTCCTAAGTGGAAGTTCCACACCACGCTCCTTTCTCCAGCCTGAGAGTTTGGTTACCAGCCCCTCCAGGGCCGTGGGTGGCTGCTGGGAAGGCAGCACTATCAGCCACAGCTGTCCCTCAGCATGCTCCTTGGGAACCCTTCAGACCCAAGTTCCTTTGGTGCTAGCTAATTGTCACTTGTCAAGCCGCCAGCCTTACTTGACAGTAATTTATCAGTATGTGGTTAATCATTCACTTTGAAGGAAAGAGAAAGGCTGATTTGAAATATTCTGGACAGAGGCGACAACTGAGAGCTTATTTGAGAAGCCTTTGTGCTAATGGCAGGTCACAGTCACAGGGTGGAGACTCAAGTGCTGTGGAGCCTGAGTCTCGGGAAGACGGGACACTCCTCCTTAATGACAGGACATTTTCTTCTGTCTGGGAAAAATTAGAAGCAGCCACCCCTGGAAACTGGCACAGCTCAAGGTCTCTTCAGTTCTGGAGCACAAAGAACTGAACTTTAACAGCCTGCTCCAGTTTTTGCTTGAGTTTTCCTTTTGATTCTTTTCATAGAAACTTGCCCTGTTCATCATTCCTAGCTACTGCGATTCCTCCAAAGATGAAGAGATGGTTCAAGGAAGCTGTGAGTGACTTAAACCATCAGGAAAGAACTTCCAGCCTGGGCAGGATCAGTAGCAGCAGGACCTAGGAGCTTCTCAGTGGGCCAAAGCTCCCAACATCATTCCTCTGGTCATAAGCCAGGATGCAGGGGGCCACTGGGTGTTGGGGGTGCTCCTATCCATCCAGATACCCCTGCAGGAGACAGCACCCCTTTATGCAGAGGTTTTGGCCACTCAATCAGTCACCGTCACAGTGGCTTCCACTCTGCTCAGATGCTTGCTGCCCTCACAGCACCCATCTCAGCAGAGGGCGTCACTGCCTCTACCCATCACCGTGCCAGACTCTGCCTCCCTCATTCACTCAACAAGTTCTGCCAATTTGGCTCAGCCACTTTAAAATCTCTCCAAATCTGCATCAGCACTACCCTCAACTAAAACAATCCAATCTGACCTACTGCCAAAAGGGGAGGGGGAATCTATCTAAAGTACAAATCTACTCATTTTTCTTCTGAGCTTAAAATCCTCCTCAGATCAGAAGATAAAGTCCATAAACTCGAATGTGACCTACGAAGATTTCCAATGGTGGCTGCTAAGAGCATCCCCACTCCTAAATCAAAATCAAGGATACTCTACAACCCGCCGCAGCTTCCCTCACATGCCACGCACTGCCACAGCTTTGCTCTGCCAGTTACTGGGAAGACCATGACAAGGGGAAACTCTTCCTGTGGGCTCAGCCGGACAGTCTCATTGTGCTGGGTGCCCAGGAGAGGTGGCCTGGTCTCAGGTTCTACACTGAACCCTGGGGAAGTGGTTAAGCCAAACTATGTGGGAGGAGAAACAAAGCCGGATGGTTAGTCATAACGAGTTAGGGAAATGGCAATGTGAATGGGTCTGGTGTCTCAGCGCCTAGTGACAGCTGACCATGCTGGCCCCTGCTCCCAGAAGCAACAGTGACTCATCCTCTTCCTACAACCAGCCTGAGTCTGCCAGTGCCCCCACTCACGTGTTTCCTATACCACACAAGGCTGCTGCAAACAGCAGTCTGCAGATAACTCCCCTCTGCAGATTCAGTCGAGCAAGAGCTCAGCTACCAGAGGATTCTCAGGTCCTCAAAGGCCCTTATCAGCCAGAAGCAGCAGACCTTGCAGAGCTCTGCTGAGCTGCTGAGCATCATATTTGCCAGGGCCACAGTACCCAGACTGGGGTGGAGAGGACATCTCTCACCATTACATCTGTCTCACTCTCTTCTCATTGCTGGGATAAAATACCCAACATTTACAACTTAAAGGAACAGAGGCTTATTTTGGCCCTAGTTTTAGCAATGCAGTTGGCTGACTCCAAAGCAAGACAGCATGGCAGAGGGACATGGTGGAAGGAAAGGTGCTTACCTCTTGACTTCCAGGAAGCAGAAAGAATCAAGGGAGGAATCAGGAAGGGAGATACAACTTTCCAGGTCCTGCCCACAGTGACCCACTTCTTCCCAACAGAACAGCAAGTCAGCAGTAGCATCCTATATTACAACCACCTTCCAAACATACACAGCTTCGGGGGTCATTTTAGATCTGAACCAGAACAGCCTGCCCCAGGCCCCCCCAAAACTCATGCATGTCTCTTTATGAAATTTATGTATTTAGTTCATCTCTAACAGTGACCAAAATCCTAATAGAACACTGCTGGAAAGCCCAAGTCCAAAGACTACTCTGAGATTCAAAGCTAACTTTTAGCTGTGAGCTCCTATAAAAATCAAAAAGAAAGTTAAACATTTCTAACATACAGTGGCCCAGAGTAAAATTTCCCATTTCAAAAGGGAAGAGCAAGGAAATAGAAAATAAACTAGACCAAGATGGAAACAAAGTAGGGCAAACATAAATTCTGTAGTTCCATGTGCAGTCCCCAGGGCAAGTTGTGCTGATGAGATGCACTCTAGAGGGCTTGGGTGGCCCCGTCCTTACATCACTGCAAGTGGCTGGAGCTCTTAAGGCTTCTCTCTTGGGCTGGCTTTGCTTACTTCTTTGGCTTTCCTCTTACGTTCTATATTCCTGGATTCCCCATTTCCCTGTGGTTTCTTCCATCATCTTTTTGGCTTCATTCTTACAACTTCACACACTTCCCTCTCAAAGGCATACTGCCTTGCCTCAGAGACCTTTTTCTGAAGCCTTGGTGCAAGTCTCCCTGACCCCATAACTTTTGCACTCTGCATGCCCATTAAGGCTGGCACCACATGGATGATTTCAAGGTCTGCTCCAGCTGAAACAGTAGTTGGGCACCCCTGAATCACAGCTGCAGTGGTCTGTGCTTGGATGACTGAGCAGTGTGAAACAAATTCTGCAAACCAATTCCCTAGGTGGTCCTTATTGAGCATGGTGCAATGGGATTCTCTTCTCAAATGAAAGCTTTACCACCTTACACCCTTGAGCATTCAATGGGTGGAGGCTTGCTGACTCCTGGGATGCCATAAAGATAACATTCCTATTGTCCTGCTGTAATGTAATAGATGTTTCTATTGTCCTAGCTTGAGCTTCTTTTTAATGCTATTCTTTTCAACAGTTAAGTTCTTGGACAAACCTTTGCAGGGCCTTCCTTTATGGGAAAATTGAAAACTTTTCAAACAGGGTTTACGTTCCTAATGTTCAGTATAAACTTAGCTAAAAGCAGCACACAGTATCTTTACTACAGACTGAACACTGGGCTGCTTTAAAATTTCCTCTGCCAGAATAATTAGTATGCTGTCTTTAATCTTAGTCTCCTGCAAAGTCTTAAGACATGAGAAAAATGTAGACGATGTTTTGCCAGAGCATGACCCACATAGTCTTAAGTCTCTCTGCCAATGGAGTGCTTGTTCCCAACTGAAAGCACTTGAGCCTGGTTTTCTGAGTTCTGACCAGAAACTCCCATTAAATTTATCTTCCAGTATTCTAAGACTTCTCTAGGTGGCAACTCCAAACCTTTCTTAACTCTTCCCACAAAGAAGTTCCAAAGACTTCTAAACCATACAGTTAGGTAGCCACAGCACCAATCACACTCTTATACTAAAATCTGTCTTATTTATTTTCCTTGTCACTGGGACAAAATATCTAGCACATGCAAATTAAAGGAAGAGAGGTATTTATTTTGGCTCACATGTTAGTCTATAGTTGTCTGCTCCAAAATCAAGAAAGCAAGGGAGGAAAAGCGTGGTGGCTAAGAAGCAGTGAGAATCAAGTCAGGATCTGGGAAGAGAACATGCCCTTCCTGGTCATGCTTACAGGGACCCACCTTTTCTGATTAAAACTTACTGCCTACCATCAAGTCAGCTATGGAACCCACATAATCCAATAACCTTCTAAATACATGAAGCTCTGGAGGGCATTTTACTATTTTCTTTTTTTTTTTTCCCCTGGGAGCCGTTTTAGAGCTAAACAATAACAATATTCAATGACCTACCCGCACACTTTTGCTTCCTACTCTGTATTCTGAGGCATAGAGATCTGGGAATTTTAGAAGCCAGGAAGCAATGCTTCTTCAAGTGGACAGCATGGCAAAGAATGTTCCGAGTGCTACCAGGCTGGTGTGAGCTTCCAGGCTTCCAAGGGAATAGTCCTCACAGAAGTACCTGGGATGCAAAGGAGGACCTCTGGGGTGCCCATCAGGGAATTCACCTGGTACTGGTTTGGGGCAGCTGACGTGTGTGTGTGTGTGTGTGTGTGTGTGTGTGTGTGTGTATGTACATATGCATGTGTATTCACTGGACAAGTGGAGGGTACAGACTAGCAGGCCCTTGTCAAGTGGCTTCCTGTGTCACCTAAGTCCACCTTCTGTGAAAGCTGTCCTTAGTACACACAGGGAACCAAGCAGGTGAGTCTGTAGCAGGCAACTCTGTTAACTCCTCAGAATCTGGGATTCTGTAAAGGTCTTCAGGAACAGGGACTGCATCTCTGATCTGAAGGACCATCATGTTGGCAGAGCAAGAAGGCAGTGTATATTCATCCAGGAGTCCAGGCAGCCCTCCTGGACTTACGAGCTTTCCCAAGGCCTAGACTTTCAACCGTTCCCAAAGTTCTCTGAGAAACTGACATTCTCTCAATAATTCCCTGTGTCATGTCAACTATTCAGTATTATTTCACCCCAAAAGTTCTTCCCACCTACCCAGAGCTCCTATAGCAACCTAAAAGAAAACTTTACTAAAATAGGCTTCCAATTCCTTTGAATGGCTGCGTGAGGGTGCTCAGAAGCAGTCTGTCCCTCAATTTCCCCAAGTCTGTGGTCAGCCATGTTCTGCCCTTCGGGGCCTTTCTAGCTGCCCACAGGTGTCCAGACCACTGGAGAAGCAAATCAAAGCTGTAGATACTCTCCCAACAAATAAAGGGACACACACTGCACCTCCCAACTCAACTGTGCGGCACTGGAGGGATGCAGGGACCCCAGATTAAGAACTCTGAGTACTGCCTGACTCTTCCTCTCTGAGGGCTGCAGAGTCCCTGGCATCGATAGCTGTTAAGACACACTGCGCCGTCCTTTAAAAGATATAACAAGATGCACTGTGGCTGATCAGGATCAGTAAGGTAACAACGCTTTTCTCACAGGGGACCTAAAATCTAGTTGGCACATTGTGGGCAAACAAGTCAGCCTCTCCAAGTGTATCCTGACCCGCTGGGCCCAGGAAGCAGGGGCTGATACCCAGTGTGGGGCACACTGGGCTTGCTGCTTCCCCATACTGCGGCTTCAGGTCCAAAGCAGCATCTCAGAGATGAATTTCTCTTCCCAAACCAGCTGCTCCAAGAAACCTGGTGTTGTGGAAAGGCACCTGCCCTGGCAGCCCTGTGATGCCAGAGAGTGAAACGGCAGCTGACAGGGAACATTGCTCACCAAGTACCACTCCATTCCAGGACGGCACCCAGCATGGTGCCACCACACAGTGGAGAGGACTACGTACCTTTGTCAGCTGCTGCTCAGAGGAAAACCCCAGACCAAACACTGTGTTGGCTCTGCTGTCGGCCCACTGCCCAAACTTCTGTGACGTTTTGGTGAAGGTCATATTCGGTGTGATTGTGCTGTTTATGATCACCTGGAAGAAAACAGCCCAGAGCAGAAATGTGAACACTTGAGTTGGTGAACACCACTGTCCCTCCTCAGAACATCTCCTGCCAGTGGGGTCAGCACTCACAGCCCACTAAGTGCTCCTGATGTGTCCTGTGCTGAATTACACAGGAACCATGGCTAAGGGCAATTTCAGGGAGCTAGCAGTCAGTCTAAAATAGGTAGGAGAAAGGCTTTCCTGAGCAGGGAATACTTCCCCAAATGGCTGTTTAGTGTCCCCAAATTGCAGTGCATCAGGACACCCTCGCGGCCAGTTGAAGCATCTGTTCTCAGAGGAACTGCATTTCTAGGCTTTTCCAGGCACCACAGCTCCATTTACAGTCTCTATAAGAAGTGGGTGCCACCGCTTCCCAACAGGAAGAAGGTTCTCTAATTAGGAGAATCTGGTACAGACTGACCTACAGAGACTAATCATACGCTGTGAGCAGGGTAAGGACCTCACAAGGCAGTGATGGCAAACCTTTCAGAGACAAGTTTCCAAACCGTACCCCAAGACCCGCTTATTTATTACAAAATGCCAACACTACGCTCAAACCTGAATACTGAGGTTTTAGTTTAGAAAAAAACAACTCACACTTTAACATCGTTTGTCTTAAAAACAACTCATATGCTACATGTTTGCTACCACTGCTATAAGAGATACTCACTGTCACCACTCCTTGGCCTTGAAGTAAGATGGGACAGACAGATGCTAGATTCTAAAAGGAGAGAGTCACAAAGAGCAGGCTGCCTTGAAAAAAAAAGGTGACCCTCAGTTGAAAGACTTGTAAAACATGTGACTCACAGGTGGGAGTGGCGGGGGAACAAACACCTTCCCCCGTCCCTCTCTGAGCCCTTTCCCACTGGCCAAACCCAACCAGCAGCCAGAGGACCTAGGGAACCCACGGACATCACTGCAGGTCAGCCTCTGGAGTAAAAGGGTGATATCCAGCCAGCCTGCCTGCCTTTGCTTCCTTCCACAAACATTTATGAAGCATTTACCACACGGCAGACATTCTGCTAACCAAAGACACAAAGCTACCAAGCACAGTCTGTAAAGGGACCTGCCTGATGCCACCAGACATGAGTAAGAAGTACAGGCAGGGGAATGGAGTGTGGAAAATACAGATCTAAGCCACGGGCTGGGACAGCAATGTGCTGAAGTCCTTCGAGGCTGGCAGGATTCTGAATGACCGTGGACAGAGGCCTCGCACAGCAGAGGACACAGCTCTCAAGCTTGTGCCAAACAGATGGTGTGCCAGCCAGTCAACCTGGAATAAAAATGATACTGGATTTTCTTTAGAACCTAGCAGTGTTTTGTTTTGTTTTTTTGAGACAAAGTCTTGATATGTAGTTCAGGTTGGTCTTGAACTCACAGAAGATCCTCCTGCATCGGTCTCCCAAGTGCTGGGACTACAGGCCTGAACCACCACACCGAGCAGAAACTAGAAGTTTGCCAGGTACTTTTTCATAAAATCTTTTGGGTAGAATTCATTTTTACAGAAAGAGAAACTGAGGCTCAACGAGGTCAATTGACTTCAAGATCATAAAACTAGAAAATGTCTAAAAAGGATATGATGTATATATTAACAAAGGAAACATTAATTGATTTCAAAAACTATTTATCTATTTACCCTGTTTAGGGGTGCATTTAGTTCCTTCAATGTGTGACCTCATCATCACTTTTTAGGAAATCCTCAGCCACTCTCTCCCTGGATGCTGCTTCTGCTCTGTAACTTGTCTCGTCTCTCCATGTAGGGCTCTAGTTACACACGTGCTAGATCTTCTGAGGGTGCCCAACACATTTTATACTTATTTTCCCTTATTCTTGGATCTCTCTACTTCAATTTTGGTAATTTTTTCCTGATGTTTTCTAGTTTAAGAATTTTGGCTACTAATGTAACGAATCTGATGCTAGATCTATCTACTGAGTTCTTAATTCCAGATAGTATATTTTTAAATTCTAGAATATCCATGTGATATTTTAAATCATTAAACTCTAAGTCCCTGAGGATACTGTTCCTTTCATCCATCTCCACCTCCCTGAATATATCAATCATAATTACTTTATAATCCATGATCTGAATATTTTTATTGCCTACTTTTTTTTTTTTTTTTTTTTTTGGTACTAGGGATCAAACTCACGACCTTGCACTTGCCAGGCAAGTGCTTATGCTGCTGAGCTAAATCCCCGGCCCCTAGTTTTTTCCTTCCTGATTCTAGGCATAGGACACTGTCCCTTTGCATATCTAACAAATTTTATTGCACGATGTCCATCAGAGAAATTTTCCCTTTTTCTATCCTAGACTAGGAAGGTAGATAAGTGATCCCTACTCTGGGACAGAGCTGGGTCAGGGCTGGTTTTTGGTTCCAGTAATCGCTGTGTTTAGGGCAGGCCCTATGGGATTTCAACTGACAGCCTCACAAATCTTTGTCTTCTTTGCCCTAAAACATGGCAGAGATTCAGTTTTGGTCTTGAGAAGTTTTGGGCTTAGTTCTATAGCCTTCCAAATCCACCTGTCTTCAGCAAGAATTCAGCAAGTCTTGAAAGAGAAATTGGTCAAGTGCCTCTAGCCACTCCAATCTCCTACTTTGTCCCTCAAACTACATCTGCTGGCCTCTGCTGGCCCCCAGCACCCCTTCCTGGGGACCAAGTGCCTGATGTCAGGCCTCTAGCTGCTCTGAGAATGAGTCAGTGGCTGGCAAAGGGTTATGCAGGTATGAGCATCATTTCCCCACTCACTCTGAGATTTTTATGCCTTTATTTTTGTCTTCCGTCTCTGTTGCAGGACTTTGCCTTCTCTGCCCTGTAAGTGAGAGAATTGTACTCTGCCTCTCTGAAATGTCTGGCCTGATCTTTTACCTTTTGCCAGTAGCCTCGAATTCAGCAAGTGTTTTATGAGGAAACTCAGCTCTAAGTCTAAAACCCCTCATCTCCAATTTGCCACTTTGGCCTTGTGTTACTGCTAAACGTGTTGGTGACATCTCTTCCTCTCAGCAGCATCTCTCTACTGGAGCCAAGCCCCAGCCTGTAGCATGCACCCAGAATTGGCAGACGGTCCCCAGGGAGTGCTGCCAATTCACCTCTGAGCGCTCATCTCTCTGGACTTTTAGTCTCTCTAGTTCTCATTATTTCTATAGCTCTCTGATACTTTGAAATCATATTTATTCCTTTTTTCTTACTTGAGTTCAGAGGGAAGACAGCCTAGCAGAATCCAGACACATCTTCTTGGAAGCAAAGTGTTGAATCAGTAGAAGTCGAGATGCAACTTACTGTGTGCCTCAAGTGACATTTCCATGTATTGGGGAAGTGTGCTGTCTCTCCTAAGATTGCTGCTTACTTCAATTAAGCAGCATGCTCAGAAACATTAATCTAGCCAATTGGCATGACTTCAAACTGCAGCTACCCTCCAAGCCTTTCCCACCTCCCAGTGCTCACTCTAAGCCATGACGCCAGACCTCTGCCTACCTCCTTTTATAACATGGAATGGGGGTAGGTGGCTGGAAGAGCAAATTATGGGCACTGGACCACAGCCCACCACTTATACCCACCAAACTCACTCTCCCTCATCCTGTCCCTTGCCCAAACTCATGGTATGTATGATATATTTTGGATTTGGTGAGATTACAGTGATGATAATGGTAATGCATTTTCTACAGTACTAGCAAAATTGAGCTTATAACTGAAGTCCATCAAATTTACCCTACCTAGTTCTCTCCAGTCTCCCAAGATAAAATAAGGGTCACTCGTCGCAACCTATGCTTCCTGAAGCCCTCTGGGCTGCACAGCTTGGTCTCCAACTCTGGGTTATTACTCCTACCCATACAACATGCACTGTGCACTCAGCACTGCAGGCTTAGAACAAAGGGCCTGTGCACTCTGGGGACACAGTATGCTGGCCTTGCAGGAACTCATTAGGATTCTGCAGTGGCAGCTGCACTGCCCTCCCCACTCCCTGTCAGCCTGAGCTGCTGGAGAATCGCTTCTGTCCTGCCTTGGTATAGCTATCATTCCCTGTCACCATCATCAAGGTGCCTGGGCATTTGCCAAACACAAGCTGCAGGACCACAAGCTACAAGTGAGCCAGGAGGGAGGAAGACGGAAGCTGGGCCTGGGGCCATGCTGCTCTTTTAATCCTCAGCCAACAATGTGGAAACGGCTTCACCATTATTACCGTTCTATATTCACAGAAGGCGACACAGGCCAGGTGACACCGAGAGTCTGGGCAAACGTGGAGTGATGGTGCCTTCATGGATTAGTAAAACTCCTCAAAAAAACATGGATTACTCAAGTAAAACTGAACATGTACATTCTTCACCTCTCAGTATACACAGCGGACAGAAACTGCTGCACAGGTATATGGAGAAATGTACCAGAACGTTGGCAGCAGTGCTGTCTGCCACCAGTGGATAAACTGGCTAACCTGTGGTATGTGTAGTCCCTCGGGGAAGCACTGCCCAACAGGAAAACGAACCAAGGTGATATGCATAACATGGATGAGTCACCAAAATGTAATGTTAGATTAGAAAAAAAGTCGCAAAGGAACACATACATGAGAGTCTCTAGTACAATTTTGTTTGTATAAAGATCAAAACAGGCAAAACTAAATAATATATTATTCAGGGGAAGGGTCAGCAAACTACAGCCCCCAAGGCAAATCAGGCCTATGGGCTCTTTTTATAAATAAAGTTTTTATAAATAAAACTTTATTTGGTTCCAGAAATGTGCAGGAACTGGGTCTTTTACCAGGGAATCTTCTTTCCCTATGGAAACTTCAGAGATAACTGAAATTCTATTCACTTACACACTTCCTACAAAAGAAGAGTACAACAGCCACAACACAGAAGGCTTTAAAAAATTAACTCTCGGGCTCTTGGAGAAAAAGTTTGCCAACTTCTGGTTTTGAGATATATGTGCGTGCCAAAACTAGCAAGAAAAGCAAGTGAATGTATGACACAAATTTCAAGAGTGGTAGCTGCCTGAAGGGTGGATGGAAGAGCGTAAATACCTAGGGGAAGGCCCAGAAAGGGCCCTCGGAAGTACTGATGGCCCCTCTGGATGATGATTCTACTAGAGATTGTTCAGCTTCACCATGGTGTCAAAGTCACCCACATTCAGATTTTGCTTTATGGTCTTTCCCTGAGCTAATACCAGGTAGCACAGCCCTCTCTCCCAACGCTGGGTAGCAACAGCACCCAAAGTCCTGCTTTGCCATGTGATCCCATGAGCTTAATGGTGCGCTCCGACTGAGTGGAGCTGCAGCATGTCTCATCGTTAGCACACTTCGTGTGTTCGAGGCACTGCTGAATTATATTTTCAACTCACGATGGCTTTACCAGGTTGTGGCTGCACTGTTGAGTCCAAGAGCTTCTGTAGTGACAAAGGATGTAACTTCAACTGGTGAGGGTCACATGAGGGTTCACTTTATTACTAGGCATTAAATAGTGCCTATGAACAGCTGAAAGTTCACAGTCCTGTCACACAGTTCTCAGGGAGCCTGATCTTCAGGGTGAGCAGCAGCTCGTGAGAAGAGCTGGCAGTACACTTCCTGTACATACAGACACTGGAAAATCACCAAACAGAGGAACTGGTGGAACCGGTGAGAGCTCAAGCAGACTGTGGGTGAGCAGGGAAGGGTCACAGGAGCGGAGGACTTCAGGTAGAGAGCAGGTGAAGGAGCTTTACCTTTGCCTGAGGCTGGGACAGAGCCAGTAGGCAGAAGCAGTCGGGGAGCCACAGGCTTGAGATTGAGGGTGCAGGTGAAGTGTGGATGCAGCAGGGCTCTCAGCTCTGATGGGAATATGTCTCCTGGGGAGCAGGCAAGGAAAGTCTGGGAAGCCACTGAAGCCCAGGGGCAAAGGGCATGCTGGCACAGGTATTAACACAGGCTCATAACTCTTGGATCTTTCCTTTCTAGTGAGTTATCTCTGAAATTTCCACAGAGTAAGAAGATGCCCTGGTAAAAGACCCAGTTCCTGCACATTGCTGGAAACAAGCTTTCATAAAATGTTTCACAACATATCTGTCACCAAGGAAGTACTGATGGCAGATGCAAAAAAGCTCTCCCCAGTCTCTGGTCACGCCTGCTCTGGGCTTGGGCAGAAGCTCTCATGAAAGAGGTAGAAAGGACACAGGATCCATCTTCATGAGCACTTTCCCCAGTCCAGGGAGTTGGAAATTGGAAGTGTGGAAGTTTTCCACACGGACTGCTGCCTGGTTCTGAGGTAGCACATAGAGTCTGTTTTTTAACCACAGTAAGGGAAGAAAAGAAACCAACATTCGTGGAAAACCTACTGCGTGATGGGACTCTTCCACATGCGCATTCTCCTAACAGCAGGTGCTCTACACTTACTCAAAACAGAAACTACAAGGATGAGTGGAAGAGTGAACCATGAATGTGTCCTTGAGAGCAATTTTATATCCTCAGAAGTAAATACCAAACAAGCCAGGGTTTGGGATGTTTATGGCTTCCCAACTGTCACAATTAGGCAGTACTTGCAACCCAGTGGGCATTGCTAAATATTTGTAGAACAGATGACCTTTAAGGTCTCCTCCAATAGAAGTTTTCTGTGATCCTATAAATAACTGAGAACCAAGGACAGCAGAGTCATCCAAGCACTCGGGAGAAGCACCTGCTTCAGGCAAGTCTTGTCCAGAGGCACAGGCAGTTTGTCACAAGGAAGGCAGTGATTAACTTGCACAATAAAGAGTGCCAAGAGCACAATGAAATCAAATGCTGCAATGGCTCAATTAACAAATGTTCTGGAAATGGGATTTCTTTATGATGGAGTTGGCAGTTCTTCCCATTAATCCCATGGCTGTCGCTGTGTGCTGCCTGGATCACGTGGCCAACCCCCGTCCATTCTAAGGTTTCAGTCCTTGGTTTCCCCTTGACAGGAGCAGGTGAAGAAGCACAGAAGCTGGGACAGAGATGGGAGGGAGGGAGGATGGAGGTTGGGAGCCAAGGACTTGAGTGGTGACTGAGGACACAGGCGCCCTGCCCACTGTCCTGCAGTGTGCACAGCACACCTGGTATGGGCTTGGACAGGAGGTGGCCAGGCCGGACTTCATCACCTGTTCACACCACTTCTGTCTGTGCTGCTCACTCAGCTTGGTGCTGAAGCACTGACAATGAACAAGGCCTGGTTCCACCCATCCTCAAAGAGCTCACAGTCCACTGATAGTAGACCCCTCCCAGAGATGGATCCACAAAAGCCACAGAACTTGCATGATTCACTTCTGCACATGTCTTTAGGCAGCAGCTGGAACTGACACACCCAATACTGTCCCTGAAAAAAAGAGACCTTCAGTGTTTCAAAGAATAAATCTGAATACAAAGCCTTCTTATGATGAGTAGCACCAATTGCTCTCAGCAGTAAGGGAGGCTTCTGTGTGCCCCTCCTCAAGTAGAGCATGACAAATGCTTGGATGGGGAAGAGGATCTCACACACTGTGCCTGCTGTGAATGACAGCTGCTAACTCTTTCCTTCTGGGCGCCTGTGCTCTCCTGGCTGCCTTTGGTTCACACAGCGGCTGGGCTGGTGTGACCACTAGGTCCTTCCATTCTAGCCACTAGTTGCCAGAGCACGTCTGCTCCATTTGGGAGGGGCAGAGGCTTCCTTTTCCAGACGCTGATCCAGAAAAGCCAAGAAGCAGCCTATGGCCATGGATCTGATGCAGCTAGGTCAACAGAGGCAGCAGGACCAGTCTCCAGAGCTGCCTGAGGGCACAGAGATGCAGTCTATGGGCTAAGACATGGCCTCAAAAGCTAAACTGGCAACTCAGTTCGGATCATTATTTGGGATCAAAGGCCTAAAAGGAAGTAGAGTTGGAACGTGGTGCAGCATGATGATAGGGAACCATCCATGCCCAAGTGGTCAGCCTAGGATTGCATTCTCTAGGCACCTGGCCTAGACCTAGGACACATGGCTGGGCAGGGAGTGGGGACCTATGCCCGGCAGGGAGGGCAGTAAAGATGCAATCAGGACATACTCAGGAATAAGGACTAGAGAAGAATCACACCGATTGAATAGAGATGGGGCAGGGTGGGTGAAGACACTGGGGCCAGTGAGAGGGCAGCAGTTAAAGCCACTCACTGCCCCTTATTCCAGTCTGCAGGAAGTGGGATACCCCACCCAGAGTATTCGGAGAGGGTGGGATCTGGGGCTGGGGTGCTGGGGTGCCACCTCTGGGTGAGCAGAGGGCAAGGTGCAGGGTGCCTGGCCATAACAACAGCTGGCAGCACTCACGAGTTTCCTCCACAGCCACTGGACTGTAGGACAGCTGAGGCACAGGACCTGGTCTATGTCTTGCCTACTTGTTTGACTTCTGCTAACAGGGTCAAGAGTGGGCCAAGCAGGGATACAGTGGTGCTAGGATCAATAGTCTATTCCAGTTTTCCAGGCAGGAGACTGCCAATCCCCAAGTGCTGGTGAGAATATTAAGATGACTAAGTCCACCTCCATCTGCCTACATGTGCCCCAGGGTCCTCTGCTTCCTTTGCAGAACAAGGCTCCACCCCTGTCCCTGATGCCACAGTGGTGAAGCTGGAGCTCTGGGGGAGGCTCCAAGGATACCAGGTAGCCCACACCATGGCAGGTGGGTACGGAGGCCTGACATCCACTGGTTCAGCCTCTGAAATTCAGTGGTGTCCCATGGCGTAGGCTTTCAGTTCCCACTTTTTATCTTGGTGGATCCCCCACACTGGGCCTGAGTCAGATCTACTCTACAGCCAGGGTGTCAGCTCTCCTTCCTACACCCGTCTAATTTTTCACAGCCATCTTTCTCGGCTGGGGCTCCACCACACTGTCACAATCGTCGGGAACTGCATAACCATAATGATGTGGTGCCTGACAGGCTGACAAGTTACTAAAAGCCTGGTTAAAAGGACAAGCAGCACCAGCTCTGGGAAAGTTGTTTTTGTCTAGAGCTAAGCCCAATATATCCTTGGATAACTCAACTGACGAAAGTGCAAACCCATCTGAGGAAGGCAGATGAACCGACAGACTACAGATAAAAGAAAGAAGGTCAGCTCAGATCCCGTCTCTTATCAGAACACCCTGGGAAAAGCCCAGGCAATTAAGGCTCACAAGCTCAGAGAGGAGAAATGGTAATTACAATTGTGGCTTTACCACATCTCCCAGAAGTTAAAAATATTAAAAAATTAAGACATAGGGGCTGGGCATATAGCTCAGCAGCACAATCCCCAGTACCAAAAAAAAAAGAAAAATTAAGACACCCTTCAGATATTTAGTCATCAAAAATGAGGTGACTACCTACTATGTGCCAGGCACTTCCACTGCCTTGCTGCTCAACTGCCTCCTATTTAGATGGAAAAGCCAGGCCTTGAGCCTCGTAACATGTTCACCCCAGCAGCTGCTGCTGTCCTCACACACCAGCAGTGTGACACATATCTACCAGCCAGGGAGTGGCCTGCTCCAGCCCAACCATCCAGGACCTGGTGTCCATGGAACAGGGACCGGCACCAGCCTGCTAAGCCCCTCAGCACTGTGAACCTGGCCAGGCCACTGGCTCGCCCTAGACCTCAGCCATGAGGTAAGGATTTCTGAGCTCTCTCCCTGGTAGGAGGAAGGGCTACTGCACTTGGAAGAAAAACAAAAAGGGATCATGGACCCAAGATGCCTTTATCTGTAGTCACCCTGGTGCCGAGATCACAAAACAGGCACCTGAAGACAGGACCTGGGCTGAAAGGAAAATCTGATTCACCCATCAGATCAGGAGGCATCAGCCGGCTCTTGTCCCCTTCCTGCTGGGTAAGGAACAATGGAGGTTTCCCTGTGCCTTCCACTTTGTGAAAGAGGAGAAAAGCTGACACTGGGGCCCTCGTCTACTGCCCAGCTCTCACTTTGCCTGCTTCCTATTGCCTAGGAAACCTGACCTAGACCACAGTCAGGAGAGATGAGGCAGGAGATGAGGTCAGCCAGGAGGCTACTGCAGGATCTAAGCAAGACCACACCAGGACAAGAGTTAGGGCTATTAACACAATGGACAACACATATGTGAGATACCTCAACGGCAGAGTAGGTTCACAAGAAGGAATGACTCTGTATCTTTTTTTGTTTTTTGGACCAAATAATTGGGAAATAAAAATGGAGAGCTGGTTTAGAGGATAAATAGGGGAATTCAGCTGCTGGCACACTGAATTTCAGATGGTAACATATGTAAATGTCCAGCAGAATGAACACAGATGAAAGACAAAAGGCAGGTTTATTATATTTAGAAAAAGATTTCGTGGTCCTTCTGCTGGCATTGCTTCATTCTGCTCCCACAAAAATGGGCAAAAATATGCAGAAAGACAGCAAATAATAAAAGTACCAGGGAAAAAATATTTCGAAGAATACACCAAAGTCATTTAATAAAATTCGACTCCTGTGTCTAATTAAACACCAGGATGAGCCTAGATATAATATCCACTGCTGGCAAGGGTGCTGTAAACTGGCGTTCTCGTACATGCCAGAAGACAGAGTCCAAAAGCAAGTTGGCAATGTGATCCAAGACCATAAAGCGTTAATATCACCACCTACAGTATTACTTCTAGGAATCTGTTCTGAGGAAATACTGGAAAGCAAGAAATAGGTATGGGACAGACAAATGAGGCCATCTGGTCTGTTAAAATGCCCATTATCTATAGTAGCAAAAACCCAGAAGCCACTTAAACATCCAATCATAGGAAAAAAATTAAAGAATATTATAAACCTTTGATAGAATCACTATTCAGGCATTAAAATATTAGTTATGAAGACAATGCGGTAACAGGAAAATATGCTTTTTACTCATCTGCCATGAATTCAAGTAGGAAGAAAGAGCAGAATAAGCCTGGCATGGTGGCACACACCTCTCTAATCCTAGTACTTGAGAGACTGAGAGGCAAGAGGATTGCAAGTTTGAAGCCAGCCAGAGACTTTGTCTCCAAAAAAAGAAAGAAAAAGCAGGATGTGTGATTATACAGACATTATAATTATACTCACAACTTCTCTGTTAAGATGGCAAGATTCTGGGGTATAACGTTTTCCCTCCACTTTTCAAATACATTGCTTTAGACAAAACACAAGTGAGACTGCTAAAAGTCAGCTCTGCGGGGTGGTACCTTGGCTCCATCCACACTGATGATCCGGTAGCTGTTCCTTGTGACATCGTAGAAATAGGAAACGGTGACGGCCTGCTTGCTGGCAGGCACCCAGTTCTTCTTGGTGTTGGGGTCGATCTGGAAGACGTGCGCTCGGGTGGTGAAGATGGGCTGCTCTCTGCAACAGGAGTGGTGCGCACGTGAGCGGACAGAACAGGACTTTATGTAAGCTTATCATTTCCAGGCCACCCCCTGTCCCCCAAAAATAGCTTATCAGGAAAGATACAGATGCATGAGCCCAATTAAAATAAGGAAAGGGGAAAGAGGAGACACAGACACCTATGTGTAGTCGTAGCAATTCATATTCTATTTGCTGTCACCTGAGGTTTCAGGGCAATGGACCTAATGAGCAATTTGCTTAAAATGCAGCTCCTTTACTGAGAGTTTTTGCATACCCGTCATGTGTCCCATCCTTCTCCAGACATCCTGCTGGTGTTCCTAGGACTTTGGAATAAATTCATTTTAGGATTTTGCAATGAATTTATTTTGGGAGATTCTGCAACAATTTTAGGATTTTTACAATACTCATTGCAGCATAATACATTTCTATAATCAAGGTAGACAGCAGTATGGAGAGAAATCAGTCTGAAGAGCCCTCAAAAAAATGAGTAATAGAAATTCCACCTGACCCAGCTATCCCTCTTCCAGGATCTCCCTGAAAAAGTTGAAGTCATGATATTACAGTGACACATGAATACCATGTTTACAACAGCACAACTCATAATAGCTAACGCGTGGAAGTTGCCTATGTGCCCAACAAATGAATGGATTAAAAAATGTATACACAGTGGAGTACTACTGACCCATAAAGAATAATCAATTTGAGTTCTGTATAGGAAAATGAATGGATTTTGAGATACTCAGTGAAATAAACACAAAGGGTTAACTGTCACATGGTTTCTCTAATTTGAGACCCAAAATATAAATAACTTAAAGAGTAAAATAAAGGACAGATGCAAAGAAACAGGGAGACAGCCTCTGTGACAATGGGAAGAAGATCTGGGGAAGGAATATGAAAGGGAGTAAAAATAACCAAGATGTGATACGTGGACGCACCAATTTCCCAAGATAAATGTAATATGTGTCATAAACATATACTATTAAAATATTACATTTCTATTAGGTACTTCTCTAATGTATAGCCTCCGGCAACCCAGTACTAAGGATTAAATCTGGGAGCACTAAGCTACATCCCCATCTTTTTTATATTTTATTTTGAGACAGTACCTCACTGGGTTTCCCAGACTGGCCTTGAACTCCCCATCTCCTGCCTCATCCTCATGATATCCGAGATCACAGCTACACACTACCACACCAGCTCATAGCACTGTTTTAATGACGGAATTATTTCATATCTTTATGAGTATGCCATTAGTTTACAGTGAAACCCTTAAAGAACTTTTCAATTTGACCAAGTTGTAAAGTTTTATGTAGACCTCTTAGGTAAAACTCTGAGTTTTATGCAGAATTCACCAAATCTATTTGCTACTGTTGCTCTGTATTACTGCTGCTGTTTGCATCCCCACAGCTGTAAACCCTTTCTGTTTGCTAACTAAATTAGCACATTATCTGTTTATTTCCATTTAGTGGGGAATGAATTAGAGCCTGATAATAGGCAATAATAAATAGGGCAAGTGAATAAAAACTAATGGATTTCACTGCACTAGCATACTTGAAGGCATCTAATTTACAAAGTAACAGAATGAAACAGGCTCATTACACAATATTATTTAAGAAAGGGGGCTACAGACAAACTGTCTCAAAAAACCTTTGTATTCAAATAAGATAAAAATAGGGGAAAAAGGCACCAATGTATTAAAATATTCCTGTAATTCACAAAAGGCTACAGATTTAATAAGTATTTTTAGAGATATAAAATGAAATCAAAAGGCTTAAATTTAGCTTAGTGAATTTAATTTTTAAAAGCCTTACAATGTCAAAAGATATGACATGAAAAAAATCAGACATTCAAATGAAATCAGAAAGAAAAGTGAATTTTAAATGCTCTGGTCTCTGGATGGAATTTTAAGCAAAGCAACCTTTGAACCCACTTCAACTGCAGAAGGTTCATTACTAGAAAGAAAGCTCTCAAGGAGAAACTTTTTCCTAGTAAAGCAATTTACCATTTGAGCTTGCTGCCAGGAATACTGTGTAACACCACCATGTCAGCATGCTGTAGGAAAACACAGACACTTTCCTCAACCATTTCTCTCAGGGCAAGATGCTAATGCTGCTTTAGGATGGCCATTTCTAGAACCAGCGCTCCAAAAGAATCGCCAGAGACCAGTATTCGTTTTTCCCTGAAACTTCTAGGTCCCCTGGTGCAGGACGTGTGACTCCAGGGATGTGGATCGTGAGGACATTTCTCAGTCAAGTTCACCCACCCAATCTGTCCTAGCCCAACAGTCTTCCAGCAGCAGGTGGCAGCCGCAGATGCGAAAGGCACATTCGCAGTGTAATTCCCCGCATCTGTCACCAAGAGGGGCCAGGAGGTGGTGAGCGTGCGCACAGCAGTAAGAGCTTCACCATCAAATCGTGTGGGGAAGCCTGACGTCTGGACTGCCCAGCTGTGCCACTGTCAACCCAGCACCACAATTTCCTAATCATCTAAGTACAATGCCGTAAAGAAAAACACTTCCGCACATGGTATTCCCCTGCATATCTAAGAGAATGGAGCAATTTAAAGGGCAACCACGACAGACAATTCTCAGGGAACAGAATCATACAAAAACCTATGCCTCACTATTGCAGACTGAACACAGTTTCCTTTGGTTAAAGGGGAGCTTCAAATCACTGTCTTGCTCCCCTTGGTGAAGAAGAGCATTTGGGTCTGTGTTGTAGCGTGTTTCCTGAATCTCCCTGACAGGAATTAGCAAGGCAGTTACTGAAAACAGTTCTTCTAGGCCCCCTGGAACCTGGGCCTGCAGGATGGGGGCCCAGGAGCTCCAGAAGATTTGCCTCCTCAAAGAAGTTGAGAGGAGGGACACACACACATTAGACATTAGAACAGTCCAGAAAAGTAATGCAAGTGGCCCCTAGAGCCAGCATCTTTCTTGAAGAATGACACAGTAGGACCCCAGAAAGTTCTTCCATGGGAGCAGTGGGATGTTCTCTGGTCAGGAAGGAGGACAGAGATGGAGGATGGCTTGTGGTGGTCATGTGCAAGCACTCTCTGTCCTCGAAGCCTACAGGAGGGAGGAAGTAAAGGAAACAGTGGAGCTGGAGCAGGAAATGGACGGGAACAGGAGAAGACAGCTGAGCTCACTCACCAGGTACATGAGAAACTGGCCTGCTCTGTGCTTAGCATGATTTAGGTCAAGGCGTGCATGCAGACCAAAAGGGTTCTATCTCCCTGTCTTCCTTCTCAGCTCTGGGGATGGACTGATGTCATCTTGGGTTGCTCTCAGTACCCTAATCAGAAGTGCAAGGATTGGAGAAGCATGGTGCCAGCTGAGCACACCAGCTGAGGCCCCCTGCAGGGGAAGGGGCTGCCCACAAAGACTAGAGATGGGAGCTGCTGGGGTCGGTCAAGCAGGAAGCTGCAGCCCTCCTGAGGCCAAAGAGCTGTGTTCTGCAGTCCCAAGCCCTGGGGAAACAGGGAGGACACTACAGAAATCTGGCAGTGGCTCTAGGCCTGGGAAACCACCCACAGGACTGGGACTTCCACATGAATAAGCAAATCTGAGGGCAGTGGGAGCTTCTGGCTATTCTTCTGATATTTAAAAAGTCTAATGTTGTCTTAAGACAAGTAAAAAAAAATAATAATAAAATAAAAGGCAGGATGGAAAGAACAGCCAGTAGCTGACATTTACTGAGTGCTTACCATTCTGCAAGGCTTTACACGTGATCTCTCATGTAGGATCACAACAATCCTGTGGGGAAGGGCCCTACAGGTCAGGATCGGGCTCAGAAAGGCCAAGTAACCAGTTAGTAACCAGGGGATCTGAGATTTGAAGTCAGCTCTAAGTGACATGGAAAGCTTCCCTCTTAACCATATGTTATGCTGTCTTCCTAAAACAGGCTTGACATATGCAGCTTCTGACATGGCTTCCAGTATGTCCCCTCTCCTTGAGAAGAGAACTTACTTTTAAGTGACAGAATATGACAGAAGTGATAAGCAGTTGTGAGGGTGATGAGGTTAAACAGGAGGGTGACAGGCTCTCAAAGGACTCTTTCTGCTGTTTATCATGAAGCAAGCTGGGGAGACCCACCCTGCAGGGAATGAGAGGGGACTCCAGCCTGCAACCTGCAAAGTGAGGACCAACATCCCTGGGGCAACCAGCACTCTGCCAACAGCCAGGTGAGCTCAGAAGCAGATCCTGCCACAGCTGAGCCTTCAGATGAAGCTTGTATGAAGCTCTGAAGCAGAGTACCCAATTTGCAGAAATACATCCTACTTTAAGCTGCTATGTTTGTGATAGTTCATTCCACAGCAGTACATAATTAATACACTGCCCTTCACAGAAGGTTTAGGACACACACACACACACACACACACACACACCCCTGAGGGTCCCAAGGTGATCAGGTAACCTGGACAACAAACCTTGAGTTTGCTCAGAGCAAAGTCAGTATACTTTACACATTCACCACAAAATTCAGAGAAGCAGACCCCCAACTTTAAAGAGTATTTTGTCTCACATGAAAAAAGTAAAAGAGCCAGAACTAGGACAAAGAAGTCAGTTCCCACACATGTGCAAATCTGTATAAATAGAGTCAAAAGAATCAGAACTTTCCAACCCAGGAAGCCACATTTCCTTCCCAGCAGGGAAAAGCAGAAGAGTGTGTGTATCAGAGAACAGAAACTACCTTCATATCCAATTTTATCCTCCTTTCTTTGGTCTTCAGTGCTCAGGGAGTATGTCTGAAATATACTCCCATCCCTTCTGCACTGCTTTAAATAGAAAGCAGATGTTTCTGGATGGCAAAACACTTCTTGAGGCAGACAATATAACCTACTGTTCTCCCGCATAGTCTTTTTAAAGCTGAATAAAACACCAATTGCTGTTCATTGAACACATTTTGCAACCTGACAGTAATTGTCCCCAAGAATAATTAGACACACTGTACAACATATGTATGTTTGGAATATGAAAACTGCTCAGCAGAGAGACCATTCCTGCTTTGAATGACTTCTGGCTCCATATGAAATGATTCTGGAAAGAGCTGGCATGACAATTTTTTTTTGCAGAAAAAAAGTAACTTGTTTTAAACTTGTCATGATTCTCCACTTGCAACGCTCAGCATCAGGCTTTTCTCTGACACAAATCTATAAAACCTCATGAGTCTTATTTTTCCTACTTATGCTTGATTTGAATTACAGCACACTATTCAGACATTATTTTACTGCCACTTATATAATATTTCAAAGTCTCACTAGACATCACAATTAGTCTTGAGTCTGAAGCCTCTTCAAACAGCATCCATGCAGCACCAAAGAAGTGTTTTCCGCAGCCCAGATGGGAAGACTGCCCCCCCCCCCCCCCCCCCGCTTCAAAGGCTTCCCAGCTCCTCACCACCCGGCCTCCTTACCAACAGGCTTCTGCTGCTGTGTCTAGCACTCCTGGATCATCTGTTCAGAGAAATGCATACAGCTGTAGTGGGCCTCAAAGGTCCTAACCCTCAGCCAGCCAGAGAATCCCTACTCTCATACCTGCCACTGTTTCGTTTTTGCAAAGCTAGGGACCGAACCCAGGGCCTGGCACATCCTGGGCAAGTGCTCTACTACTGTGTTACACACCCAGCACTCTAGGGACATAAGCCCTTACTAAGTCCTCACAAGCCCTTATGAACTCTCACCACAAGGAACCAGGCTTCCCTGGCCCCAGCCAGCAGGGCCTAATCCCAAGAGCTTAACGAGAGGCATACACTGTCTACAACAGGGACTTATTTTCATGTTCTCTCCTAATTGTAAGTATAGTGGGGCTCTATTTCATTAAAAATCTGTATAATAAAGTCATTGACATTTACAGATCCGATTACCTATATAGAACACCTAAAAACTCAACTGAAAAAGTAAAAAGTCAATAATAAAATTCAGTAAGGTAGCTAGGTATAAAATTATTAATTAAAGAATAAATCAAGCAAGTATGGTGATGCCTACTTATAATCCCATCACTCTGGGAGGCTGTGGCAGGAGAATCACAAGTTCAAGCCCAGCCTGAACAATTAAGTGACTCAGCGAGACCCTGTCTCAAAACAAAAATACTTTTTAAAGGGCTGGGGATAAAGCTCAGTGCAAAGACCCTGGGTTCAATCCCCAGTGCTGCTAAGCAGATAAATAAAATAACCTTCCTATGTATAAACAACCAGATAAAAATGTTAATACTTTGTAAGAATACCATTTATTGTAGTAAACAAAATGATACAAATTTCTAGGAATCTATTGAAGAAATATGTAAGATCTATACTGAAAATAAAAATTTCCAAAGGCACACAAAAGAAAGCTTTAATAAGACTTGTTCTTAAATAAGAAAGTCAAAATAAAGATGACAGTCACTCCTAAGTGAATATATAAATTCGACCCAATAAAAATATCACCAAGATTATACTTAGGACTAGACAGGGTTATTTATGAAGAAACTTAGTATGTGAGCACAGCCAAGAAAATTCTGAGAAGAGCAGTAAGGAGACTTAGCTATAATAGGAATTGAAGTGCATTGTTTAAAAGTGAAGAGCAAATAAAACAAGGCAAGTGTTAGCAATGAAGTTGGACACGTTAACGGAATAAGAAGAGTCCAGAAACAGGAGCCCAAGGAGCCAGGTAGATAACCAGGCACAGTGCCAGCAGTGGGGACACGAGGTCATTCCACACACCCTGCCACAGCAATCAGCAGCTGCTAACCTGCACCTGCCGGACCTCAGCCCGAAGCCTGCCCCCTTGCTGGTGTGGACATCGTCCAGTGGATCACAGCTGCTGTATTCTGTATACTGACTTTTTCCACTTGTCCTCAAACTGCTCAACTAATCAGAAATTAGTGATCTCTCAGAAGAAATACTTGTCACACTAGAAATCCTAGTCCACGATCCAGGGATTCCCCTTTTGGGTCACATTTACACAAGGGAACAGAATGAGGCGGGTGTCCTGATGAAGAGTGCCAGGCTTTACTAATGCCAGTCCTCATTCCCTAGAGTGCCGACAGCTTTTAAGGACTCTCTGGTGCGCCTCCTGCTGGTCCTCTGGTGAAGTGGGCGTCGTCAGCTCCAGGGCCCGTCCCTGGGCTGAAGGCTACCCTAGCAGGGCCTCAGGTGCATTCTCCTGTGCCGTGGAAAGGCTCTCACGCGTGGGTGGGTCCACAGCAGCAGGTAAGGATCTGGACAGTCAGCAGGTGAGCCCGGGCTGCAGAAGCAGCCCAGGACAGAAGGCAAATCTGTGCATGCCTTCGGAAGTGAGGGAAGTGAGGGAAGTGAGGGTGCTCTGCAGAGTGCTTATGGGGGATGCGGGAAGCAGGAATCTTGACCAGGGACAGAAGAATAAAACACAACTCACTAGCAAGACTGCAGTGTCACTTCCTATTCAAATGGCACCCCTCGAACTCTGCACAGAGCCTCGCTTCCCCTTCCTCATGGCTAGGTGTGAATGTTTAAATTTTTAAACAATTATTACAGTAAAAGACACACTGCCATCAACCCCCCTCAAAATACTGCCTTTGCTTCAAACATACTTATCCCACTGTTTCTACCATCCTCTTCCTTGAGTGATCTCAGTTGTGCTGCAGGGACTGCCTTGATGTCCTGAATCAGATCAAACCATTTACCTCTCACGGTCATTTTGACTGTGGGGAAGATCCAGCAGTCACAGGCATCAGAGCTGGTGAGTCAGGTAGATGAGGACACACTGCCGTCACCTGCTCATCTGATGGATGGTGCTTGGTGGCAGTGCTCACTTTGTGATCACTCCTTGTAAAAACACTACTGAAAGTGGCCTTCCAGAACTGCTTCAGAAAGTGGTAAGAATGACGGGTTAAGCGAGGGCGAGCATCTCGAGGGTGATTAAGAGCAATGCACCTTTTACTGTAATAAGCATTCACTGTGTGTTTTTATCACACTGGTGCACACCTCTCTCGGCCCCAGCGCAGAGCCCAGTTTGCTAGGTTTAGTGAGGAGAGTGGAAGCGGCTGCACAGGCACAAGCGTTCCTCTCAGAGACCAGCAAAGGCACTGTGTGACTGCAGGAGGAGGCCGCAGGAGATGAGACTCAAGGGTGGTCATGCTGGGCAGCCAAGGGCCTGAGTGCCATGCCAAGGAAATCAGTCTTCATCTTGGCCAGCATCTCCCCAAGTGCTCTGTGGGAAATTTACATCAAAGCTATTTTCACTTCCAGAAACATGTGTATGTAGTTCACTGCATTTAGACAGTTGTTTTCATAATTGAGATTTCACCTTTTCAAAGGGTGTTGCCACCCAAGCCTGCTAGGAAATGCCACGAGATCTGCTATGCTACGCTGAACACATATCTGTACATGAACAACACATGGGTGTGTAGCCTGCATCCACAAGCTACTCATGCATGGAAGGACATATTCCACTCACCTCATGCTGTCCATGGAAAGCATCTGTCCTGGGATTTCAATACATATTCATGACTTTACTCGTAGATGACATAATGAACATTTATACTATAAAAACTCATTCCACTGAGTATATGTTTTTTTTTTAAAGCAGAGTTTTATGACTTACATACTATGAACCCAAGTCAAAAATTGGAAAAGAGCCAAAAAATGATTTTTAAAAACCAGGTGGTGAGCTGCCCAAGTCACAGGGATTAATGATTTCTGGGACAGCTTACTTCAAAAGAGGACAAAATCTTGCCAAAGGAACAGTATGTGTTCTTCTTTCTGCTATAACACATCTGTGCACAGGGATTTTCATATTATACTGCAATGAAACAAAACATAGAAGAATTTATGCCCTACTATAGGCTGAGTCAGCAACATCATTCCTAATATTAATCAAATATGATTTTTTAAAGAACTCGGAAAACCAAGTTGATTTTGAATGTTGAGGGCTTTGTATTCATCTACGATAAAAGTGAAATTATAATAGATATTTGACTACTTATGTACTTTGTTCTTGATAAGCTAAAACTAATTTTGATTTTCTGTTACAGTTAAAAATATTTCCATACAAATTTGAATAATATTGCAATAATATTGCAATTAATTCATCTGAGGTCACATCTTGCTATCTACTTTTTTACCTAAGAGTATGTTAAAATTTTATGATCTGATGATCTTCCATTAATATATTAAAATGGGTAAACTGGCTCATGGTAAAATAAAGTTAGGAAAGAGTACTGACTCATGAGAGGGATAACGGTGGCACTTGTGTTGAGGCTGTGACAATGGTGATTGTGGCAACTGCTGGAAGACAGAAGAGGGAAGAAACTGGCAGCTACTGATGAGACCCTACACAACCATTCAGGCACACAGAGTGGCCTGTCTGGACACACTATGGGGACAGAAAGAAGGAAATGGATCAGCAAGGTTTCTAAAGTGGTATCAAAAGAATTTCTGGTTTTGGTTCCGGGTGATGGATAGCCTGGAAGCTGCCACTCCACCCTAACAAGTAAAAAGATTTTTAAAAAAAGAAAGAAAGAAAAGGATAATCAACTGACCTTCACTGTGTCACAGAATCAAGGTCAGAGGGCAAAAAAGCTGGCCAGACAGACAGATGGATACAAACCACAGCCAACCAGGGCAGAAACCCGTCAGCAGAAGCTTCTGTGGGTGCCAGGCAAACCTGAGTGGGACTAACTGCCGAAGGCTCGGTGTGGACAGCCTGGCAGTTAAGGCTCCGTGGGGGCCCAGCCACAGAGATGACTCTGTGCTATTGTTACTTTTCCTTCCAAGAGCTCTACCACGTTCTTACAATGGACATCAGAAAGCCACCACGTGCTTCTAGCAGGTGGAGGGGACAGCGGCCACTGTGAAGCACACCGGAGGGCTCTGTTCTTAGCGAGGCCTCTGCTTAACAGAGCCTAATCTGCTGGGGTGCTTTCACAGCCTAACACCCCAAGAGACTGGAAGTCCCCAACTCTAGTACCCTCCGCCATCCATGGGCACAGGGAAACAGAGAACGCTGGGGAAGTCCATAGTCCAGTGGCCACCAAAGACTCTGGGCCCTTCCTTCCCCATACAGCAGCCCTACATTGCTAATCCCAGTTCCTTTTACTCTGTACTTCGTGTCTGCCTTTCAACAAAAAATTATGAGATACTGTATACTATATATGAAAATTTTAAAAGTTTGGAGAGAATAAACAGCATCAGAACTGGAGTCATACTTGGCGGAACACTGGAATTATTAGACCGATTAACATGCTAATGACTTGCTTTAATGGAAAAAGCACACAACATCCAATGTAAAGAGAGAGACGGGAATGCTAAGAAAGAATCAAGCAGAAATGCTACAGATCAAAAGTAGTGAGACGGAAATGAGATTACCTCTGACAGGCGCATTAGCAGACTGGGCAGGGTGGACCAAAGAACCTCTGACGTTGCGAATATGACAACAGAAACTTCCAGAACAAAAAGCAAAGAGAAAAGACTGCAGAAAACTTCCAGTATATCTAACAACTGATGGAAAACTACAAAAGTACAACATATATACATATTGGGAAAACCAAAAGAAGAAATAAAACAGGGGCACCATTTAAAGCAATAATGACAAAATACTTCACAGAAATCAATGGCAGCGAACCACAGATCCAGGAGTCAGGCAAAACCAAGCAAAGCAAGTTAAGTGCTAAGAAAAACTCCACCACAGTGCACACCACAATCAAACTTCAGAAAATCAAAAATAAAGAAAAATATTTTGGGGGAAACCACATTAGCCATAAAGGAGCAAAAATAAAAGTGATAGCTGACGTCTCAGAAACCATGAAAGCAAAAAGAAAGTGGAATGATATACTTAAAACTGCTCAGAGTAATAAAACAAAAATCTAAAATGCTATTCCTTGTGAAATTATCCTTCAAAAATAAAGCAGAAACACATACAAACAGGAATTGGTAGAGTTTGTGGTCAGTAGATGTGCCTTTCAAGAATGTAAAATGTTCAGAAAGAGGGCAAATGTTATGTCAGAAACATGGGTCCATATAAAGAGACAGCATCCTTAACGCAGCATCCTTAACACAGCAAGTGATGGTGAAGCAAAAGCTCTGCTACTAACTGTGCTAACAGATAACAGGTGTTCAAAGTAATAATATAATATAAAAATAATAATATATACATATATACAGAAGTATATGTGTAGGTATCAAGGATAAAGAAGTGCCTTATAAAAAATGGTCAACACTCAAAGAGGACATAAAAGAATGTACTGTGTATACACTTTACAACAGTGTTAAAATAATAAGGCAAAAACAATAAAACTGCAAAGAAAAGTAAATGAATCCACTACTATTGTTGAAGACTTCAAGATACCTCTGAAACAAATAGAACCAGGAGGCAGAAACTCAGTAAGAACATAACTGAACACAAAATGGCCATCAATCAAATGGGCATTACTGATACCTACTGACAACTATGCCTAACTGTTGCAGATTATATACTGGAACCCATAGGAAATGTTCACCAAGTTAAGACATGCTGGACTGTACAGCATACCTTAACAAATTTAAAAGAATAGAAATCACACAATGCCTGTTCCCAGAACAAGTGGCATTAATCTAGAAATCATAAGAGAAAAAACATTGCAAAATTCTAAAAATTCTTAGAAATTAAACAACCATTTCTAAATAATACATGAATGAAAGAAGAAATCTCTAAGTCACCCACAGTGGTGTATATCTATAAGCCAAAGACCCTGCAAAGCCAAATCAGGAGGGTACAAATTCAGGTCCAACAAGGTGTAATTCAGAGATTTAGGAGACTATCTCAAAATAAAAGGAAGGTGGGGAGTAGAGATGTAGCTCAGCGCAAAGATCCTAGGCTCAGTCCCCAGGACTTCCCCCAAAATATCATCTAATCCTCCACCTTAGGAAGCTAGATAGGAAAAGGAAATTAAATATAAAGTTAAGTTCAAGAAAATAAATAATGATTACAAAAGAAATCAAAGGCACTGAATAACAGGAAACATACAGGAAATCTGATAGCTGGTTCTTTCAAAAGATATTGATAACCTTAGCCGGGGTAACCAGAGACAGAAGAAAGGAGAAGATATTACTAATATCAAAAACGGAAAAAGGAATATCACTACAATTCCCATCAATTTAATGTGACGGGCTTTATCGCCATAATTTAGGTAACTGGATGAAATGGACCAACTCTTTCCTTAGAGGACAAGATGTGCTAAAACTCAGCAAAAGAAACAGACATGAATAGGCTTATACGTATGAAGGAAATGCAATCACTAATTCACAATCTTTCAGAAGAGAAATTACACAGGCTCTGATGGGCTTATTGATGAATTCTGCCGACCATTTAATGAGGAAATTACATCAATTCCTTGAAACCTTTTTCAGATACAGAAGCAAAAGGATCACTTCCCAACTCATTCTAAAAGGCCACCATCAGCCTAACACCAAATCCAGATGAAAACATTTCTACAACCTATATATCTCATGAACATAGATGGAACAATGTAGAAAGAGAATCAGACATGTCTTAAATCACTTTCCTTGTCCTGACACCCACTAAGGCAGCTCATGGAGACCGTTCACAGTTGGCTGGCTCCAAGGCAGAAATATCATAGTGGAAGTGCCCGGCAGAGAGGAGTTGCCTGCATCACAGCAATCAGTACGCAGAAAGAGATGGAAAGAGCTGGAGAGGGAGACACACACTTCCAGTCATATCCCATGAACCCACCTCTTCTGACCAGGTCCACTTCCCAACAGCGAGTCAGCTACATCAACCCCACAATTTAACCACCTCCCAAGAGTTCTGTCTATGAGCATTTGAGGTCTTTGGGAGACATTCTCAATCTAAACCACAGCATTCTGCCCCTGACCCCTAAAGACTCTTGTGCATCTCTTGATGCAAAATGCATTTGACCCACCTCTATGAGTCACCAAAGTCATAACAGTCCCAGCATTGCTGAAAAGTCCAAATCTAAAGTCTCATTTGAGACTTAAAGCCAACTCTAAGCCCCCTAAAAGTTAAAGACTTCCAACATGAAATAACATAGGATAAATCCATAACAAAAGGGAGTAAGAAGGGGAGAGAAAGGAATAAGATCAAAGCAAGATCAAAATCCAACAGGGTAAACATTAAGTCAAGTAGCTTTGTGTCCAGCACCTGGGGCAAGCTGTGAGATCTGACCCCAGAAGGCTTCAGTGGTCCTGCTCCTACGGCACTGCCAATGCAGCTTCTCTCTCTAGGTGGCTCTGCTCACTGCCTGTGGCTTTACTTAGTGAACAGTCCACATTCCTTGTTTCTCCAACTTCTTGCAGTCTCCACTGCATTTCTGGCTTCATTGTCACTGCTTCATACACTGCCTCTCAAAGGCATACCGCTTAGCCTTCCAGGTCTTCTTCAAAATCTAGGTGGAAGTCTCCCTGACCCCATAAAACGCATTCTGAGTGCCTGTAAAACCAGCACCATGTGGAGGATGATGAAGTCTGTGACCAGCTTAAGCAGGAGTTTGGTCTCTTTGGATCATGCCTGTAGAGGCCTCCAAGTACCTGGATGGCTAAATTCTGCAAAAGGAATCGCAATTCCATGGGGTGAATTCCCTAGGTGGTTCTTCTTAAGCCAAGTGATACGGAGCTTTCTTTTCAAAGCAATTTTCCAGTTTTGTGCCTCTGAGGCTATGAATGGTCAGTCTTACTGATTCCTGGGATGCCCTCGAAGCAATCTTCCTATTGTCCTGATATAAAGCAATGTTAAATGTTAATCTTTTAAGCAACCAAGCTTTCCTAGTCCAAAATTTTGCAGGTTCAATTTTATAGCCACTTCTTTTCTGTTGAAACTCAAAAATTTAAAAATCATTCAGCTTTGCTGTTTGCTCTTGATCCTCAATGATCCTAAAGGGCTTGGATTCTCAATTCGGTTTGAGAGTTACCTAGCAGAGTAGTAAAGCACACTTCTGGGTGTGTCCTGATGCATCATGAAAGTGTGAGCAAAGGTAACTATATCTGGTCCTTGGCCCCTTCTGGTGGTGTCACCCTCCTCTGCTTCCTGGACACCATGAACTACGCTTTGCCACACACTTCCTAGATGATACTTCTGCACTGAAGTCAGCCAACTATGGACTGAATTTCCTGAATGCATGAGCCAAATTAAACTTCCCTTCATTTGCAGACGTCAGGTGTTTTGTCCCAATCATAGGAAAGCAGACTAATACAAGTTTGGTGATGACTTTTCAGATCAACACCAAAGCCACAAGTCACAAAAGAAAATAATTGATAGGCTAGACTTTATTAAATTAAAACCTTTTTCTTTATAAAGGACAATGCCAACAAAATAAAAACATAAGCCACAAACTAGGAGAAAATATCTCCAAAATCCTTGTCCAATAAAGTATTGTGACATACATAAAGAATTCATGAAAGTCAACAGTAAGACAGTAAATGAGTCAATCTAAAAATGGGAGCTGGTCCTGGTGGTGTGGTCCTTTACTTCTAACTACTTGGAAGGCTGAGGCAGGAAGATGACTTGGGCCCATGAGTGTGAGGTTACCCTTCGCACCATAGCAAGACCCCTAAAAAAAGAAAAAGAAAAACAGAGGGTAGGGAAAAGTACCTTCATGGGTACATCACCAAAAATATATACTGATAGTATTTCCATCCATTTTGTATTGTTATAACAAACTTCCATAAGATGAGTAATTTTTAAAGAATAGAAATTTATTTTTCAGTATTAGAGGTTGGAAAGTCAGTGATGAAAATAATGACAGGTTTATTACCTAGTGAGGGTCTACTTTGCTTGGGTCCTTTAATGTTGTGTCCTCCTGTGGGGAGAAACAGTGTATTCTCACATGGCAGAAGACAGATGGGCAGAAAAGAACAAATTTCCTGTCAAGCCCGCCCCCTTTTCTCTGAGATAGGGTCCCACTCTGTAGTCCAGGCCTTGAACTTGCCCTGTAGCTCAAGCTGGCTTCGAACTCGTGATCCTCCTGCCTCAATCTGGGGTTACAGGCATGTGTCATGATGCCTGGCTTTGTCAAACTCTTTTGTAAAGGTGCTGTTAGTTATTTTTCTTGTTGTTGAGAAAAAATACCTGATGCTAAAATTAAAGAGGGAAAGATTTATTTAGCTCACAGTTTATGGGGGTTTCGGTCCATAATCAGCTGGCTCCAAAGCAGGGTGGCATGGCAGAGTGGCAACCTTTCATGGTGGTGGAGATACCAAAAACAACAAGAGCAAAGGAGGGGAAAAGGGAGGAGCAAGTCTCCTTTCCTCACATATACTGTGCTGGGGTTTATTTAAATGTTCCCCAAAGCCTCATTCAGTCATGGAGGCGACTGAATCTAGCGTTTGTGATTGGTTCATTGTCTAGTGCTTGGATTGGAGGTGTGAGTGTTTCACCCACCCAGGGGCGCGGCCAGTATATGATGTATGGTAGGAAGAAGGTCTCTCTCTTGTCAGTTTGTGCCCTGCTGTTTGCAGCGGCCATAAATGGTGACCCTCCACGCCATCTTGCCACTTGGAGCCAACTGAGTATGGACTAAAACCTCCAAGAACTGTAAGAAATAAACTTTTCCTTCCCTAATTTTGGGCATCAGATATTTGGTCTCAACAACAAGAAAAAAGTAACTAAGACATACTGTATGGAAGATACCCACCCTAGAGTGGGGATAACACTCACTTCACTAACCCCAACAATAGGAAATGAACCAAGCTCAAACTCTAGATTCAGTTGCATCCAAAAAGCTGCACCCCTGTGACCACATGAGGCTTTAGGGGAACATCCAGATGCAAACCATAACAGGTGCCTATTTGTATTCATCAAAGCAGAGCAACACGACTTTTTGGAAGGGACCAAAACATTTAATCCATTATATATGGCAAGTGAGTATATAAAAAGATGTTCAAAATCACATATCATTAGGGAATTACAAATTAAAGCAAGATACCACTACACATGCCTATTTGAGTGGCCAAAATCCAGGACACTGGTAACAGCCAAAGCTGAAGAGGATGTGGACCAACAGGAACTTTCACCCATTGCTGATGAAAATGCAAAATATCATAGGCACTTTCTTATAAAACTAAACACATTCTTACCATGTGATTGGAAACTAGACTCCTTGGTATTTACCCAAATAAATGGAAAACATACATCCATACAAAAATTAAAACATGGATGTTTAAAGATGCACTCCAGAGGTGAGGGGATAAACTACAGGTACACTCCAACAATGGACTGTTTATCAGCACTAAAAATAAATGAGCTATCAAGCCATGAAAGATATGAAGGAATCTCAAATGTATATTATTAAAAAAGAGAAGAACAACCACCAGCTACACAGCACACTCACAGGACATGGTGATAAATGATCATGCCAATAAAAAATTGCCACTATGAACTTAGCACATTAAATCAGAGGAACATGGACATATCAAACTCTATAAAAGGAGGGGCATTTGGCCAGGCAGAGTAGCACACATCTGTAATCTTAACACTCTGGGAGGCTGAAGCAAGAAAACAGAAAGTTCAAGCCCAGCCTCAGCAGTGGAGTGACTTAGGGAAAACTCATTTCATCAAAAAAAGGTCCTAGTCTAGTCTGAAAATGCTGAAAATCCCCAGTACCACACACACACAGACATACACGTCCTTAAACTGTGTCCCGGAAAGGTTATCACAGACTACCTGACACATACCAGATAGCCTCTGCCCAAAACACTGACCAGGAGATCAGCACAGAAACAAAATCTTCGCCCATCCCCAGGCTCCAGCTCTGTGTGGATTCTTCAAGCCACTTCAGTGATGGATGCTGTTCACTTTAAACCTGCCATCTGGACCCTCACCTTACAGCGCTGTGCCTTCTGCCTTCTCAGCTCTGCAGTGGGTTCATTAACCCCTCATCTGACCACCTGGTGGTGACCCCGCATTTCCACCAGCTCTGTCTTTGCTCTTTGTACTGCCTCTGTAACACCTTGCCAGCCTAAACCCTCAGCCTCTTTGTAGTCACCGTGTGAAGTCGGAGGTGTGGCCTGAATGCTACAGATATCAGTCAAAAACTGAAATGGAATCAAGACATTGCAATTTCCATGGTTGTGACTGCCAAGCAAAATCAAAAGTGAATTAAAGCTGAAGAAACCAATTTGAAACCAGAGTTTGTTGTTGTTCAATAGAGTCTAACACTCTGCAAAGATGCAAACATGTCAGTGTATGTGACAGGTGTGGTGACTCACATCATCAGTGTGAGTTTACTGACTGCAACCAACGTATGATGGTGATGATGCAGGATGTAGATGATGAGGGAAGTCGGGGCAGGGACAATACGGGAACTCTCTGGAATGTTTATCATTTCTGCCCTGTGCCAAATGAGCGTCCTCCAAAGGCCCATTTGCTTCCTGGCATGAGGTGGGCAGAGTCTTCTGCTGCGTGCTCTCTGCCATTGCCACATGGGTCCCTACGGGCCGAAAAGCAGAGCTGCGGTTCCACCCCTGCACAGCCTGGATCCTCTAAAACTGCGAGCCAAGACAAACTTTCCCTCTTTATAAGTTAATTATCTGAGGTATTTTATTATAGTGACAGAAGCTTTAGTAACACTAAAGTTATTCTATAAAGTTTATTAATTTACAAAAGTGGCATCCGAGAGACTTGTTAAGGGATTAAATGTGACCTAAGCAGCAACATCAAAACTATATATTTCTCTACACAAAAATGTAACACCTTCATGTTGCAGAAAGTGCCATAAATCAAGTGAAAAGACAACCCAGAGAACTGGACTAGTATTTGCAGATCACATCTGATCAGGAAACACGCATCTAGAATATGTAAAAAACTCTTAGAATTCAATAATAAAGGAACAAAAACTCCAACTAAAAACAAGCAAATAATCTAAAATAAAGTATCTTCATAGAAAATATACAAATGGATACAAGGAAATGTAAGTCAAAACCACAATGAGATACCACCCACACCTATTAGGATCAAAAAGTCATACAATTTTTAGAATGTAAAAAAATTGTAATCATCACATATTGTCAGTGGAAAGCTAAATGATACAGTAGCTTTGGAAATCAGCTGGGTAGTTCTCAAAATATTAAATACAGATTTAACATCGACACCCCTACATACATATCCAAGAACCAAAAAATGTACGTCCATACAGAGCCTTGCCTGTGAATGTTCACTCTAGCATTGCTTTAGCCAAAAAGCAGAAACAATCCAATGCCCAGCAAAAAATGAGTGAATAACAAAATGCAATAACATATAATGAACTATTACCTGGCAATAAAAAAGAAAGTACTTCTATAGGCTACAAAATAGATGTTCTTGGCTGCTCAGTGAAAATACTTATCTCAGTGAAAGAAGGCGGCCGTGAAAGGCTACACACTGCATGACTCCATTTATATAAAATGTCCCAAAACAGGCAAATTATAGAGCAAAAAATAGATTAGCAGTTGCCAGGATGGGAACCATGGGTCAGGGAAGTTGGGAGTAACTGCTAATGGTTTTCTTTGAAAGGGAAGTAAAATGTTCTGAAATTAGGTCATGGTGAGAGTTACACAGACTCTGATCATGATAAATGAATGTATAGTTTATATGGTGTATGATATTAATGCATAAAAATACCTCAGTCAAGTGGTGTTAATTTTATAGGAATCCATTGATTTGGATTAAGCTCCTGTCCTAGGTCCCAGTAAATCAAAACAAAGTGGAGTCATTTCTATCAAAGTTCCATGCCACCAAACACAAACTGTTTTATCTTTTGAGAAATCAGAAGAGAGATACAAAAACCAAACTCCCACACAGGGAGGCCAGTTCCAGCCAGCATAAGGTAGCCTCTCTATCCTTGAGCACTTAAAGACAGGAAGTTGGAAATGACTGATTCACTGTTTATTCCTTGTTTCTGTTTTCTGTACTCTTCGTCTATCACTGCCCGCGTTCCAGAGTGTTCTCTGAACTTTTGGTTTTGAGGTTGCTCCAATTTGTCAATTGTTCTTTGAACAATTCAAGTAAACTGTTAAATTTATTTTTTGTAAACTTTTAAATCCGTTTTTTACAGGGCCAAATGTGGAGGATGAAGGGAAAAACCCTCAATGACTGTGTTTTCTGACTTTGGCAGCTGAGTGGCAGGATGTACCTCACCCGGGGACCCTCTGGAAGAGAGGCACCAAAGCAAATGGGATCCCTTTTGGGGGATGCAGGGTCAGAAGGCTAGAATGGAGCAGCCGAGAAGAAATCACAAGTGATAAGAGAAACACGGAGCAGTACGGCTTGGGAAGGAAAGAAGCCGGGTCACAGCATGGGGGCAGCGGGCTCAGAGGAAGACCAGAAACCAAGCGTGCAGGGGGAGAATCAGAAGCAGAGCTGCCAGCAGCTCCACAGCCACCGGGCAAGGAGTCACGTTAAAAGCCACTACGTGGCCCTCCCTGGACTGGAAAGGAAAAGAAAGAAGTGAATACTGGAAATACGGTACACACAAAAAGACTTAACAGCCCTCGTTTCCTTTTAGGAATGCTCACGGGCCCTTGTTAAGATCAGTATCTGTCAGGGAACAAAGGTAAACAAAAGAGGGGCTGCCCGCGAAGCTTTGCTGCTCTGACCATCGTGTGACTGGGACATGCCACTCCACCTGTGAGGTGGGACCCGCACATACCACCTGCAGGGTTTCGGAGTAAAAGTGACAACGTGTGCAGAACGCCTTTTGTTATTAATAGCAACCCGCTAACCGAATATAGTAATATGTTAATTACAGGCATAAGCTGTTACTTCAGGGCCACAATCCTTTTACTCTTAGACAGCTGCACCTGCCCCAGGAGACTCCAGCTCTCCCTTCCCATTATCATCACCAAATAAAAGAATCTTCAAAAAGAATAACTGCTCTTCAATATTTAAATATTTTTTTTCAAAGTTTAAAAATCCAGAAGCCTGGAAAGTGTTCTTTTCTTTGCTGAGAAAGCAGCAGTGCCTGGTTGGCACATTTGTTCTACAGTTCACTTTTCCCCTTCAGCCTCCCGGGTAGCAGCAAGGGGACTCCAGTCCCAGTACTCGAAGATGACTCCTGGAAGTGCACAGCTACCACTCTGAAGCTGGGTTTGGGGGAAAAAGCTATTTTTGTTTTCCTAGGCCTCACACTTGCTTAAAATTAGATTTGCATGGTGTGAAGAGGCTGGTAACTTGCCAAGTCAATTACAAAAGGTGTAAAACACAAAATCAAAGGTACAGACATGCCTCAAAAGAGTGCTTGTGGTGTTTTCATTTACACTATCACTTGGTCTCTGAGCTCAGGAATACTTTATCTCTGTATTCTGATAAAATTTTATTTACAAAAAGGTAGCAAGTATAGCATGGCCAGACTTGGAAGATAAAAAGTCAGGATTTTTGGCTACATTTAAATTGTTAAAAAAAAAAAAAGGAATAATTTCCAGAAATGTTTTTATTAAGATATAACTCACTTACCACACAATTCACCCTCAGGGAGGGGATGCTGGGGATCGAACCCAATGCTTTTACACTAAGCTATATCCCCACCCCTTTTAAGTTTTTTATTTTGAGACAGAGTCTCATGAAATCATTCAGTTACCCAGGTGGGGCTTAAATTTGTGATCTTCCTGCCTCAGCCTCCTAGAGTACTGGGGTTACAGGCATGTGTCACCATGCCCAGCCTAAATTAACCCTTTCAAAGGATATAATTCAGTGGCTTTTAGTCACAGAACTGTGCAGCTGTCACCACTGCTTCAGTTCAGGGGACCCACAAAACTCATACGCATCAACACTCACCCCTGTTCTCTTCCCTCAGTCTGTGACAACCTCTAATCTATTTTCTATGAATTTGCCTGTTACAGACGTTTCACAGTAATACATACAATATGTAGAATTCTGTGATTGGCTCTTTGCACTGAGTGCAGTGTTTTCAAGTTTCATCAATGTGTGTGTTAATACCTCACTCTATTTTATGCCTCAGTAAAGCTCCATTGCATGGATATACTACTTTGCCAGTTTTTCACTTGACGGACAACTGGATTGTTTCTGCCTTCAAGTTATTATAAATAATGCTGCTATCAATATTTATGTACTATATTTTATGTGGACGAATGTTTTCTTGGCTCTTGGGTATAACTAGAGGAAGAATTCCTGGGTCATATAACAATAATCTGTTTAGCCTTTGCGGGAGCTGCCAGGCTGATTTCCAAAGCTGCCAGGCTGATTTCCATGTATGAGGGCTCCAACCTGTCTATGTTCTTGCCAACACTTGTTATTATCTGCCTTTTTGATACAGCTGTCTGAAGGAGTATGACGAGAAGGCAAGGGATACATAGCAGAAATGATCTAAAGAAATGGTCGTGAGTCTGCCCGAGTGGGCAGAGTTTGCTGCTCGGGGCCTCCACTGCCCTTCAGGGCTGCCAACCTCACTGCACATTAGCCTGCCTATTATTAACAAGAGAAGTTTTACTTTGAAACTACTTTGAAAATACTGAAAATGCAGAATTCAGAGGGACAAGAAAGGAGCTGACTCCTGATGCACATGATTTTTACACAAACTGAACTTGGGAGCTACAAGCAAACTTGTAGGTGGCACAAGAGTTACATTTGGAAACCAGGAAGATGTCCCCTCGGTTCTGCCATTCTCTGCTTGCCTGGAGTGGCCAGGATGTTCAGCTCTGCATCCCTGGCCCCAGGAAGCAGTGAAGGCTCCAGAACCCAAGGACAACACCTACTTTTCTTACCCTGCTTCCCATGTACCCCGATTAACCCTGAGGAGGCCTAAGTTGTGTGGAGAAGACAGCTGCAGGTCCGTTCAAACTCCTCTTTGGCATCTGGAGACCCCCCACTGCTCCTGACCAGTGGTGCCACCAGCAGGCCTGTGAGCCTGACCCAGCCCCAGGAACGAAGGCGCTGTTCCGTCTTCCCAGCACTGCCCTGGCTGCAGGGACTTCCTCCCCACAGCTTTGGCCATCATCCTTAGAGCACCAGAGACCACGCCAGGAAGGGAAATGATGGTGGACAGCCGTGCACCCCACAACTGTCCCTGCTGTGTCCCTTGGAGACCAAAGACCCTTTCTCCACCCTGTCCACAAGCACAGTCCCTCTGACTGGTTCCTGGGAATTTTCGGGCGTCATTTCTTTAATGGTCATTTGTTCAGAAACTGTTGAGACTGTGGAAAACAGTTTGGTGGTTCCTCAAAAAGTTAAACATAGACTTACCGCGTAGTCCTGAAATTCCACTTCTAGGCACACACCCATGAGAACTGAGAGCAGAAACTCTAACAGCTATTTATATGTATAAGTTAAAGAAGGACTATTCACCATGGCCCAAAGGTAGCAATGACTCCATCAGCAAATAGATGGATAAGTGAAATATGGTATAAACATACAACAGAATATTATTCAACCTTAAGAGGGAATTAAAAGAGGACCCATGCCACAAAAAGGAGGAACCTTGGAAATAGCATGCTAAGTGCAAGGAGCCAGTCACAGAAAGCTGAATCTTCTATAGCTCACTTACATTAATCAGATCTTCAGACTCATAAATATAGAAAGTAGAATAGTGATTGCCAGGAGCCGGGATCGGTGAACATGGAGTTACTTAACAAGTACAGTTCCGCTTGGACAATGGAAAGGTCGTGAGAAGGGAAGTGAGGCTGGCAGCACCACACAGGGAGGGTTCTCAGCACCCCTAAACGTACACTTCAAATGACTTAATGCGGTAAATTTTATGTTATGCGTATCTGCAACAATAATAAAGTGTGTTACAGCAACCCCTGGTGAGGGTTTTCAGACAGCCAGAGATCAGCCTGGAGTCAGGTCGTCAGGATGGCAGAGAGGCAGAGCAGGCAAAGATGTCAGAGACGCTTGAGAGGTGCACATGGGAAGGACGGGGAGAAGCAGGGGACCTAGAGGAGACAAGGATCGAATCGCCCGGGGAAGTCCAGGGAGGACAGAGCAAGGGAGGGAGTGGCCTGCGAGAGCCAAGTGGAAAGAGTGCCCAGAGGAGCAAAACTGGCCGCAAGGACTTGAGGAAAAGTTCGGTCTTACCAGCGCTGGGTGTGTGCAGTGCAGAGGAACTGCCTGGCATACCAAGGCCCTGCGCTGGATCTCCAGGGCTGAAAAGTTACACTTTCTTAGTAAGTGAGAAAAGAGAACTGAGACAATGACATCGGTTTCAGTGCCAGACTGCAGAAATTGAAAACAAACAAAATGATGAAAAAGTTCTGGAAATGGGCAGTGCTGAGGACCACACAACAATGTGGCTATACTGAATAAAAACTCACTGCCTGCAGAGCAAAACACACCTGTCTCTTCTACACTACTGGTGCAATGTCCTTGGCAGAGTGTCCTGGGAGTCAGTTTATCCTCATACCCGAAGTCTTAAAGTTGCAAGCTCCTGAACCTCAAAATCTGCTTGTAGGAACCTGTTTGATGGCAATCAATAAGGTTTCTGCAGGAATCCTATACAAAGGAGCGTCACAGAACAGCTGTTTCTTAAAACCAAAAATAAACAATAGCAATAACTCTAGAAATAACCTAAATGCCTCACAATAGAAAAATGGTTAAATAAGGCACATGCTTGCAGAAGAAATAGCGGACTTTAAAAATTATAATAAATTGAGTATCTACATGAAAAGATGTTCTTTTTTATTTACTCACGATGATATTCTCTTCCTCACTGTTACAAAATAAGGAGGTCAGCAATTTGTACTAAGTCCCAGGCTAGCTGCAACCTTCTCTGTCCCTTTCTCCACCAAACAGAATTCGTAGGACTTGAATGCCACTTGTCATCTCTGGCCTTGGAGAAAACATAACAAAATGTGGTAGGGGGAGAACTCACAGGTTCCAGAATCCTAACAATAACCAGGGGACACTAAAACTGTGAAGTGAAGGAACAGGTCATAAAATAGCATGCTTCACTTCCACTCTGATAAACATGTACACTAATATCTATTAACAGATACAACCACAGAGGAGAGGTGTACTGGACACAAAGTAACTCAGGAGAAAAGCCAGCAAGAGCCTCTGCCCCAGGACCCAAGCAGCTCCAAACCTGCCCATGTTTGAGCGTCTGTATGGGCGAGGGGCATGGAACAGTGGCCATACAGCCGGGGTTTTCTCAGGAGGGACTGAGATGAGTTTGCTGAATGTGTACAAGGTACAATGAGCTTGGTGCAGTGTGAAATTGTGCCCAAGCAAGAGAGGCTTGTGTCTCTTGCTTATCATCTGAAAGGTCAAGTATAAAACCCGAATCAAATAGAACAGGAGTGAGAGAGCCCCCAATACCAGAGTTGGTAGAGGGAGAAGGATGAATACCTTAGACGGTGCCCCAAGTTACCCCTGAGCGCCCAGGCGCTTGGCTCAACGTCTCCGTGGGTGGCACTGAGAGAGCCAGAGTCCTTGCTTTTAGCTCTCATCTGGTTTTGTTTCTAACTCACAGTTAGCTCACTGGTTTCCAATCTAGTGACCAAGAAGTACTCATTTATTACCACCCCCAGAGCCCCATTATTGAAGGATTCTGGCCCTGCAGGCAGTATTTATGAAAGATAAGTTAGTTTTGCTTCCTTTATTGGTCTGAGTCACAGGGACTGCCAAGCAACTTTCTAATCTGCAGGAATTCACCAAACTGGCCTCAAGGACTGATAGGACTCCAGCCAAAAATGAAAGCGTGTTACCAGCTCAGGCAGCCTCAAAGTACAAGGCTGCCTTTGCCTTAGGGGAAGGCACCTGGCCCTGCTCTCCCAGGGTCCTGGACGGGAACTGCTGAAACAACTACTTCTTTTTTAGCCAAAGACACAACCCATGCAACAACAGACATGGGCAGAAAGGTGCAAACAGGGAGGCTCAGCCTCCACGGGGACAGCAACAAGTGCCAGAGTCCTCGTAAGGCGGAAGGGAGGTGTTTGTGGTTGAAGAACATCAGGGAAGAGTCCAGGGGAGGAAGAATAAATCCACTGTGCTAGAGCCAGGACCAGTTTGCTCTGACCTGGGAATAACTATGCCTTTAACCAGCCCCTAATTTCCTGCAGCCCTATGTACACAGTATATCTAAAATATTTGCTTTATTCAGTTATTTGGCTTTGACCTCGTGTGGAAATTACAGCATATGTGACCCACAAGGCAAAACTCCTATTATTTTCCACAGGGCCAAGGACAAACATGTAACCAGCCCCATCTGGTCCTCGGAGACAGGTGTAGAGGACTGGACCTCCTTCAGTCCCTCAGGGTGGGACAGCTCCTGAGATCAGTGTTCTGCAGGAGGAGCCTGCCTGGCCCTGATTAGGTCATCTGGTCCATGAGCAACTCAGCAAGGATCATGAAGAGCACCTGGGCCACAACATCCCCAACAGGAGCTGAAAGGCCAGAGCCCACCCACCAAAGCCCCAGACTCTACCCTCATCATGAGAGCCTTTCACAAACTAACAGTTGGCCCTAGAGACACAAATCCTTGGCTGACACTGGGTGAGTGCCGTGGGGCACAGAAACCCCAGCATCTGAGGTGCTGTTGGGCTCAGGTGTCACAGCCAGGGGTCTTGGCCAAGGATCCTCTAGGGCAGGCAGACACTTTCTTAGGACAGCGTGATCTTGTGGGGCCAGTCCTACAAGCCATGGGGTAGGATGCCACAGTGCTCAGGTTCCCCTCCCCTTGGGGCTCCACTTTCTCAGTCTACTTGAATGTCATGGGCCCATTTCAGCAGACAAGCTTGGACACCTGCTGGGGGCTTGTTCCCCGAGTTCTTCTTGGTGGAGTTTTTTACCACACGATCGTCCACAGCGTCAAGGACCATCTCTACAGGACAATGCCTGACTGCATCAGCCCGGTGTGCCTGCTGAACCCCTGCTTATGCTTACTCCCCTTAACTCCTGTTTCAGGGACTCAAACCCTCAGATCTGTCACCATGGCACAATCCTGCACCCCTTGTGCCCAGCACAGGGTAGAAATGTCCTGTCTCTGTCCTTCCCCAGCAGCTCAGGCTCTTGGCCTCCTTCCTAGCAAGAGCCTTTTGAGGGCCACAGGTACACTAATACTGTCCCACAGAGAACTGTGCAGGGCTCCGGGGATGTCAATCACAGAATGCTCATAAAAGATGTTTATGCTTTTATATCATATCACAAATTCCAGAAGGTATCTTGAGAAAGAAGTGGCTTTTTCAAATTTATACAAAAATGTCATCTGGGTTGGGCGGAAGTGGCTTGTTGAGAAGGGACTCTTCTCAGCCCTCTGGGAGCAGGGCAGGGCCCAGTCCACTGGAGTGTCAGGCTGGGTATGGACCAAGGACAGCCCTTTCCACTTGCCTGTGTGCTTGTACAAATATTTTCCATGTGTCCATAACACTACAAAGATTGGGAAACAGCAATCTATATTACAACAATAGCCTCTCTCTGTTTGCAGCAGAAAAACAGGATTGGGTTTCTGTCATTCTACCAGACCTGTAAGTCAGCATGCCTGCCCCACCCTACGTCCCCTTTGGCCCTCAGGCCCGGCACAGGGAAGTCATACTGGCTATTCATCAATACAGCGCCAAGGACAGGCCAGCCTGTCAGCCAGATGCTCCGCCCACTAAGGCAGAAGATTGTTAAATAAGGCAATGGATCACCTCCCTTCAAAATTCAGCTGTCATTCTTGCACTTGAGGTCCCTCCCCATTATACATAATCATATGTTCCTAGTACAATAATTCAGTTCTCCTACTCTTCCAACAAAAGAAGCTTAATGTGATCAAATCAACCCCGATTCCAGCAGGTAAACCAGAAATGAACCAGAACATCCAGCACCACAGTCAAGTCAATAAATCAGCACAATGGAGTACTAAGCAATCATTTTTAAATGAGAACATTATTATGACTATAAAAATATTTTCTCCTGCAGAGCTAAGAAATGTGGTGGGGTTATAGTTCTTCCTGAGGAGTTCTATCAAGAGCTGAGTGCTTCCCAAAGAAAAAAGTTCCCAGAATCAAGGCCAGGGGGAAGCCTCTCCTTCCTGGGACGGTATCTCCATGTACTGAATGTTTGGAACATAATGTGCCTGTGACTGCTTTTACTTTTTATGGTTTTTCTGCTGCCTTCTTTTTTAAGGAGACAAACACAGCCCATCTTCCTATACCCATAGTGTCCGCCAGCATGTTCACCCTGCCCACTGCCTGGAATCCAGTCCAGTCTCTGTCCTGATATTATTCTTGGAGCCAACAGCTTCCAGTTCTAATTTGAACGGAGTGATTCTAAGGCTCATTCACAGATGTCTGAGAGTTTGTGTCATCAGACTCTCAGAAGCGACTCATTGTTTTGGTCCTCTAACGGCCTCCTTTATAACTTTCACCTTTGTTTTATTGGCATAGATGCTCTCTCAAGATAAGTAGGAGCCAGGTATGGTGGTGCAAGCCTGCAGTCCCAACACGCTGGGAGGCTGCAGCAAGATGATTGCAAATTCAAGCCCAGTACTAGCAATTCAGCCCGTTTAGCAAGACTGCGTCTCAAAAAAAAAAAAAAAAAAAAACCGGCTGGGGATGTAGCTCAGCACTGAAGCCCTGGGCTCGATCCCCAGTACCAGGCCCCCCCCCAAAAAAAAGAGAGAAAGAAAGAGAGTTGGAAGTCAATTTTAAGGAGTCCTTGCATATCTGCACTAACCTTTACACTTGATTATTTTGGCTGATTATATTCATTTCCTAAGGCTGCTGTAGCAGATTACCACAAACTGGGTGGCTTAAACCAACAGAAATCAAATTTATTCCCTCACAGTTCTTGAAGCCTGCAGTCCAAAAGCAGTTTTGCAGGGCTGAAACCAAGGTACTGGTGAGGCCGTGATCACCCCTCAAGCCTCAGGGAAAACCTGGTTTCCAGCCTCTTCCTCGGCCTTCGACACCTGCAGTAAAGAGGGCCTCACATTCTTGTCTTCTGTGCATACAGAAATCTTCCTCTGCCTCTCACATCAAGACACTTGTAACTGCACCATGCCCCGGATAATTCATGATAATCTCTTTGGGACATTCTTAGTTTAAGTACATCTGTAGATTTTTACCATATATGGCAGCACTTAGAGCTTTCAAAGATTAGAACCTGCCATCTTTCGGGGACATTTCTCAGCCTACTTCAGTAGGTATAAAACAGCGTCTGAAGTGGTTAAAAATTCTTTTCCTTCGCGAAGCCACTCAGAAAGCCTCATCCCACAATCTCACACCCACCTTACCGGACGCCAGTCCACTGTACCTGCCTCTTCTTTTTGCATTCCACGAGGCTGGAGGGCCCCACACCTCCTTCCCTAACACCAGGCAGGGGGAGGAAGAGTCCACCCCAGCACCCACACTCTCCGCCTTGCCTCTGCCAGTGCTGTTCACCAGTCCTCATTCTCCACGCGTAAGCAGTGTTCCCAAGATGTCCAGCTAACGGCCCTGCTTTCGTGCTGCTTGTGGTCCCTGGCCTTGCTGGAGTCAGGGCAGGTCTTCCCTGGAAATCTGCAGGGGTCTGGTCTGACCTGCAGGAGGCCTCCCCTCCTCACCCTTGGCTTCTCTACACTCACTAAACCCCACAATGCCTTTCTTTCACTTGCCTTCTGCCGTCCAAAATTTGTCACAATTTCTCAATAATTTCCTTCCTCTTCACTTTGCTGTCCTGGGATTATACTTTTCATAATCTCTTTATTATCATTTTGATGGGTTCCATGGAGAGAAGATATAAAATATGTCCGTGCTCTGAATCTTCCATCTTGAACTTTAAGTTACTTTCATTAATTTTTCAGTTATAACTTGCATACGCTTAAAATAAACAGACATTTTGCTCTAAGATCCTTGTCCAGGGGCTCCTGCCCATGGGCACCCAGGGTTGGCAGGTTGAGGCTCACATCACAGCTTGTCACACTGGCTCCATCTCCAACACACAAATGAACACCACCGCTGGACACAGATCTGCCAGTACATGTTAAGAAACTGGCAAACCAGATGGGCTTCCTCTTTCCAGGATTTTTTGAAAGTAAATTAGCTCTTTCCTGCCATGCCAGATGCATGCATTGTGCCACTGTACAACTTTAAATCAAGAGCACCTTTTGTAGGTTCCATTGGCCTAAGAGAACCTTTTTACTCAAAAGCAAAAACTGCATGATCCCTCCCTGCTATACAAAGGTTTGAGTTTAAAAATAAACACGGGCATTTGAAGGGGTACAAAAATAGTTTATGCCTATGGTTCTCCAGAGCCCCACGGCACTAGGAGTATGCCCGCTTAGAGGAAGCCCTTGTAGACCTCAAACAAGCGACACATGCTGGAAGGACACCTCTGTGTGTTCAATTCCCTTGTATTATGCCAAGCCAACAGTGTCATTCAAACCAACCACAGGCGTCCACCATTCCTAGCTATTCATAAACAGGTTGTGAAGGCAGCTCCAACCCGAAACCCTTGTCCTCATCCAGCCTTTGTCTCCATTTGCCTTTGCAATCTCCTCCCCATCAATCCCTGTCCCCAACCTATAGGGAGAGAACAGAAGCCCCTGGTACCTGCCTTCCCATGAGCCATGCCCTCCCCAGGAATGCCTCTTGATCATGTCACCTGCCACTCAGGCAGCCCATATCCACTGCTCAGAATCCAAACACCCTTCAAAGCACAGTGCAAACCGGTCACCTCCTCTGGTCACTTCCTCTCTCAAACACACCAGACTCTGCCACCAGACTGGATCTTCTTCTTCTTGGAGCTTCCCACCCCTCTACTTCCTCTGTGGCCCTCATGTTACCCTGCCTTGCCTCTGAGTAGCAATAGGTGTGTTGAATACCCCACTCCCCAAACTGGGTGTAAGGATCAGATCAGACTTGGGCAGGGATCAGGTCTTCATTTCTGGGGCCCCTGCAATGCCCAGATAGATAAAATGCTTCAAGTTGTGATCAGAAGCTCTGAGTGAAGCCACATCTCAAGGGCGCTTGTCTTAGGATGACCAGCTCCCTGCTAGCAGGACCTTGTGTACTATAATTTCGAAAGTTAAACAACCAGATTCTTGTTGAGCAGGAATAAGAGTTGAGAACATTTTGCTACAGCCAACGTGTTAGGGGCTGTTTTCCTCTCAGGTATGTACACACACACACACACAGAGGCATGCTGACCTTTCCTGACTCAGATTTAGGCTGCTGCAATCCAGGGTCACGGAGCAACCTCCCCTGAGTGTGCTATGCACGCAGCCTTCCCCATGTACCCTTCTTGGCTGAGAAAAGCTGGAAAGCCCAGCTCTACACAAGCGAAACAGCGAGAGCCAGGACCCCCGAAAACGTGGCAACTAAGAGGTGAGAGAGGCGTGTAACGAGAAAACCAGAGGGGAGGGCAGCAGCCCCCAAGGAGCTTCTGTTCATACTTCCTTAGATTTGAAAGAAAAAAGTACAGTCTGTCTTGGGTAGAAATAAATGGTTAGGGGCTGGGGATACAGCTCAGCAGCACAGCCCCTGCCTGGCAAGTATAAGTCCTAAGTTTGATTCTGGTACAAAAGAAAAAAAAAAAAAAAAGGCTAATGGAAGAATGACACATTTTCTGTCACTCTGTGGAGTGCTCTGCGTGGGTAAAAGGTCATGATCAATCAGGGCCACAGCACTGGATCTTCTAGACTTTCTTCTCTCTTTTGGAAAAGGTTTGATGCTTGACTTTTAACAGAACAACGCTGCCAGCAGTGTCCAGGCAGCAGGGCACAGCACAGCCGTGCTTGTTCCCATGCACCAAGGACACGTCGCCATCTTCTCCAAAGGGCCAGATGGCCTGTGCACGTCAACTTCTGCTCGCTTCATCTTTATCTTCTCCAAATGCACTTCCTCCAACTTCCATTCTCAGACATGTTTTCACTGCCGTCTCCACTCCTGAGGGCTCCATTTTAAAACAGGAATCGCCTTTCTACAGTCATATGGGCATGCTGAGAGCCCCTCCGCAGAGGTCTCGACAGCACCTTGAAAAATGTGCTTTCTGGAGACTTAAATGTTTATTGATCATCTGCTATGTGCTGGGCACTGACATATCCATTGACCACTGACCTCACCTAATTTTCCCCATAACCTTGAAATGTCAGCCTTTGTTTTTCTATTTCACAGAAGAAAACATTACATTAAATCCACCTTGAACTACTGAGTCACAACACCTGAGCACAATGTGACGCTGCAAATGTTCCACTGTGCATGTTACCAGTTGTGTAACACATCTGTGTTACACACCTACCCTCTTGCCAGGCCCTAGCCCTTTTCCTGTCCCCCACTGTCATGCTTGGACTGACGCCCTCTGGCAAAGCTGAGCTGTCTCTGAGCAAACAGGTCTATCCTTCTGCATCCCAGGCCTTCATGACCAGAAACACTGAGTCTGGGTCATCAGACTCAGTCAGCCACGCTACTCCTCACCACTACATCAACGACCAAACTCCACATCACTCCCGCTCTTTTCAGATACCAGGGATCGAACTCGCAACCTTGCGCTTGTCAGGCAGGCGCTTATCCTGCTGAGCTAAACCCCCGGCATCCTACTCCTTTCTGGGTGATTTTGGCTCCTAGATCACAATCCCTGTTTCCTACACTACTTCCATTTTGATTCTTGGTGATTTTTATATATACATGGATGACCCTTCCAATTGGCTTCTCAGTTATTCTACTTTTCTTTTCAGTACTAGTGGGTATTGAACCCAAAGCCTTGGCACTATGCTACATACTTGGCCTTCTTTATTTTTTATGTTGAGACAGTGTCTCACTAAGTTGCTGAGTTACTCAGGCTGGGCTCCTACTCGAGATCCTCCTGCCTCAGGCTTCCAGAATTCAAGGTTTACAGGCTCATGCCACCATGCTTAGCTGGTCTTTCGGTTCTTGCATTCTTCTTTCCCTCATCTTCTCTGTCATAATCATTTATTAACAAAAATACCAACCAATTTGTAATCTTTATTTATGGGTCTCACTCTTGGAAACTGACATACATGGTCCTGGCTTGTTTGGGCTGCTCTCTCAAATTATTGTTGATAAGTTGGGTGGCTTGTCAATAATAGAAGTTTATTCCCCACAACTTTCAGGAAGTTGTGGGGAAGATCAAGACACTGGCAGACTTGGCTCTGGGGGAGCCTACTTTCTGGTCCACAGATGGTACCTTCTACCTGTGTTCTTATATGTAGAAGGTGCAAGGGAGCTCCCTGGGGAGACAGAAATTATTTTTAATAATGGCACTTACCCCATTCCAAAGGGCTCATGACCTAATCACTTCCCAAGCGCTCTACCCCAAATATCATCCCACTGGTGATAAAGTTTGAACACATAAATTTTTTAGGGACTGTACACACCACCCTCCCCAATCAAGCCACACTCCTTCCTCATCACCTTTACTTGCTTCTGCTGTTCCACAGATACTTAACAACTTCTAACATGCGTGCCATAAAAACTTACTTAGTTGTGGCTTGGAGTACAGCTCTGTTGGTAGGATGTTTGCCAACATGTACAAGGCTCTGCACTCATACCCCAGCATTATTCATTCTCTCTCTCTCTCTCTCTCTCTTACACACACACACACACACACACACACACACACGTACTAGGTGTTGTAGCACAAGCCTAGAATCCCAGTCACGTGGGAGAATATGGCAGAAGAACAGCAAATTCTAGACAACTTAGCAAGAGTCTATCTCAAAATTAAAATCAAAAGGGCTCAATCCTCCTGGGTTCAATTACGAGTATCAGACAAAATTTGTTCTTACTAATTTTTATGTTTTCACTTACTGTATGTCTCATTAGAATGTAAGTTTCATGGAGGCAGGCACTCTTACCTGTCCGGTTCACTGATAAGCCCAATATCATGCAGTGTAGTTACAACACATTATATCCCCATACTTGGTGAATGAATTATAATTAGTCATTTTTTTTTAATTTCTTGATTCCCATTTTCCCTTCCACACTGGAAGGTCCACATGAACAGGGGCTGAATCTGTCTTAGTCGCCCCAGAAGATACTCTGTAAAAATTAATTGAATGAATGGACAAAGGAGCAGAGTTAGGATGTAAGAAGTGTACTGCTGGACTAAGCCCCCTTTTGCAAGGATAACCTACACCTGGGCTGCTTGTGTGCCGCTCTGTCCACTGGCTGCCACTCTCACACAGGTGACCTAAATAAAGCTATTGATTCTGATAAGCCCAAGCTCAAAGCATCAGAGGCCCTCAGAACATCAGAGGCTTGAGCACATACAATGGTTTTTGCCTTCACCAAGCAAACATCTTTGCCAACGATTGGGGAAACTAATTTTACCTCTTACCAAGGCTAGTTCCACAGGCTACCTGACAATTTTAATCCTAAAAACAGAATACCTAGGAAACGCCAACAATGATCTTTTTCCAGCAATGAACACTTCCCAAGATCCTATCTGAACTTCAGATCATAATTTCAGTGTGTGACTTTCTTACCAGGCTGCATTCTTGAGTGTCTAGGGTTACTTTAGCCTTCAGTGGACAGAACACTTGCTCTCAGAGAAAGGGCATGTAAATAAACCAATTGATTTTTTTTAAACAGGCTCAAAGAGAATCAAATTTCACTACTTCAGAATCAGTCTGACCTCTGGCCTAGCCTGGCTTGAAACCTGTAACTTTTATGAAGATAAAGGGCTGTTTGATTGGGAAACCGATCCAGTAAGCCACATCACTAAAAGTACCTTTCTGCTCAAAGTTCACAACAAAGCAAATAAAAAGAGAGGAAAACCAAAGGGCTCTTAAGGGGCTGGAGATTTAGCTCAGTGGTGCGGCACCTGCCTGGCAAGCCTAGCCTGAGGTCCTGGGTTCAATTCCTAGCACCTACTCCCAAAAGGGCTCTTATGCATCTCTGGGACAAAGAATGTTCCTAAAGTGTGAACCCTAATGAGTACGGGAAAGATTCTGATTCACAGCTGAAAGGAAGTGAGCCATGTGACCTCTGGAGAGCTTACAGCCATGCTCTGAGGCAAATTAGTAACGACCCATCTGTCAGACGGAGATCCAGCCCAACAGGTTTACTTGAGACTGAGATTCCTACTGTTTAATCTGAACAATATCTTAATAAATGTGATCCAAATTGCAGAATTAAGTCATTCTGAGAATCTTTACTGAAATCTGGGGCAAAGGTCCAGGAGAAACTGAAGATGGCTTGTGAAAGGAAAGGTAATGGAATGGCTCAGGAGGTTCTGGACAAAAGAAGAGGACAGTTTGGTCACAACATTAAAGTCCTATTTCAAGCGTCTGCCCTTTCACAGGTGCACAAACAACTTCTTTGAGGTACAGCTCTGCTTTTTCTTTTTTACCTCAAGTTATTTTTTTTAAATAAAGGTTTTCTCATGTAATTGTAAAAGTTCTTTTTAAAAAATAAGCCTTACATTGACTTGCCTTAGAACTAAACAACAAATGCATGTACCAGCTCCATTCTGTGTCCTGGTTGTGCAACCTTAAACCAAGTAACTTGCCCTTTTTGAGCTCCAGTTTCCTCATCTATAAAATGTGAAGCATAAAGTAACACATATAGATAAATCAATAAATATTAGTTCCTTTACCCTGGCAGAACTCACTCTTCCACAGAAACCGAATGACGTCTAGTGTGACCCTATTTCCATGCAGTATCCCGTCTGGTGACCTCCCGGACAAAGATCTTGTACAATCACAGAATGGGCAGCCAGCCAGGAAATAATGTGCTGATTCTAAAACGCCACTACTGCGCCACAGACCCCTGCGTCAGAAGTTAAAGTAGCTTTCTCCTTCCCCACATAGATTCTTGAGAAATTTCCATGAGTACATAGAGAATCCAATGCCAACATCCCAGTGGGGACAGAAGACAGACATCTGGTCTGAAGACACAGTCATTGCAAATGTGAGAGTCGAATGGCAAACAAGGGCAGAAAGAACCAACTGAGAGTTCCCAGCACTGATACACACAGCCTCTCACGGAAAAGCCTCACGTCATATCACATCACCTCGTCCTCTTTTGTGACATTTCCACTGGTTGTGCCCATTTTACCAAATGTTTGAAAGTCACACATTTGAAGCCGCACCAGTTTTTGCTGTGAAACAGCCTCTTTGGGCCGCCTGACTTTGTTTTTGAGAGAGAGGCCCCAAGGGGCTGCAGTGTGACCAGACCTGGGTGATGCCGCCAAATTCAGCACACACCACTCAATTATTTAGGGCCTGAGGTATTGTTTCCATCGAGGAGCAAAGCTTTCAGAACATTTAAAATTCATGGGAGAAGGTAGCAAGTAGTATGGCTTACTTGAAGCAAGTTATATGGCTTTCGATCAGGCTGCAGGATCCCAATTCCTGTTTTCCAGAATATCTCCCACCTGTGGTAAGGCAACACTGCTTTAAAAGCAAACAAATGCTGAGGGAGGAGGGGAGTGTGAGTGTGTGTGTGTGTGTGTGTGTAAGTGGAGGGAAGAGAGAGCACTGACAAAAAAGGACTAAGCAACAGTTTGGTCCCATAGGAATCGCCTTTAAATTTAGCAGATCATATTCTGTGGTGCCAAAGTAAGATCAAAGGCCCAGCTATTCCTGGGGACACACTGGGTACAGGGTGCACGGGGTCTTCTCTAAGGGATAAAGCTGTGCTCACCCCAGGCTGGAGAGAGGCAATTTCAGACCAACTCACTGGGTACTGTGAAAGAGAGCCTACACCAGAGACCATCGGGCAGGCATGGAGGTCCGTGAAGCTGGCTCACACCTGAGTAACAGCTACCACACCCAAGGCAAAACCACAAGGAATGTGAGGCCCACACCGCGGAGGAGCAGACTGAGGCCCCAAGGCAAGCCAAGGGCCCCTCACTTCCTAGGGTATTGACAAGCTGCCCCCAGAAGGCAAAGGCAGGCAACCAGGGGCCACTGCAGCCTGAGCTCACACCTGCGGGGCTCCATCACTCCCAGCTCAGTCCTCACAACAGTCTCCCCAAGGACAAGGGCAACCTGGAAACCCAAAGCTGTTTACTCCTCAGAATGAGAAGCGTGGGACATAATTTTTGCTGCAGCTCAGGCCATGTCCTTCTGCTACCTGCCCTGTGCATGCCCTACCTGTGACAGGTCCTCCCAGGCTCCCTGCTGCCCACACAAGACCAAACCCAGGATCCCTACCCATGACCAGAATCCTCACCCCACATGGAAGCCGGTCATCCACCGAGATGGCTTTTTTCCCCTACCCTCACCCCTGACCCGAGTTCTCCTTTCTCCGGGCTATGAATACCCAAGTCCTTTAGTTATCTCTTTTTGGGTTGGGGACCCCTTGAAAATCTATTATCAACTAAGAACACATTCCCTAGAAAAGCCTTTACACATGAAGTGTGATCAAAACACACAGTGACAGTGCAGTCGTGAGTTCGATCCTGGTACCGATTAAAAAAAAAACCACAGTGACTATTGTTTTTTAACTTACTACAGTAAAAGGTGCATTGCCACTAATCCCTCCCCTTGAACACACTTGCTCTATTCCTCTTGCCACTTTCTGAAGCAGACCTGGAAGCCCTCTTTCGTGAGCATCTTTAATTGAGCTATCACAGCGGTCTTGATGTTCTGAAATGGTTCCAAATGTTCGCCTTTCATCATCATTTTGAATTTGGGAAAGAGCAAGAAGTCACCTGGTACCATATCCAGTGAATAAAATGGAAAAGGACACACCAAGATGTTTTTACAAAACATTATTCTTTGTTGGTATCACTCATCAAAATTAAAGATGGTTGGTATAAATTAGCAATACCATTTGTGACTAAATGGATCATAAATGCTCACTGACTAATGCCCACTTTAAAGTGACAGACTTAATATGACTTTATCATTTAACTTAAAAGAGCCTGCCTTTCCCTGGATGGCCTTGGCAGTAGCATTCACCGTATTTTTTATCACACCTACTAAAGACTTTGTGAAAGAGAATTCCCAGGATGGCTTCAAAAAGTGGCAAGAACAATGGGATAAAATGTGTTCCTCAAAGCAAAGGGGACTATTTAAGGGGCTTCAAAATGGCGAGCGTCTTTTACTGTAAAACTTTTAACATCTAAACATTTACCAAATATTTCAAGCACATGCTGTATCTACAGTTCTTCATGGAGGTGGTCCCATTTTAACCATCCCTGCTGGCCTTCCTTCCAGGGTGCACGAGTGTCCAGAAAGACCCCTGTCGCTCTGCCTCTCCTCCAGAGTCCTTCCCCACATGGACATCTGGAGGACCCAGGGGCGGCACAGCCACCGCCTCCTTCCTCACAGCATGTTCAGACTGTCCTCAAAGTCCCGCTCAGTGTTGGGACAACTGCATCACCAGGCTGCCTCAAGGGATCTCGCCGTTACTTGAGAGGCCAAACCCTTCCCATGTGAAAGAAGGCCCCGTTCCCACACCTGAGCATGAACATGGGCCATCCCTTTTCAACGGGGAGAACTGAGGGCCTCTAGTCACCCAGCACCCCTCAGGGCCCCACTGCCGCACATTCCCAAATCTGAGCCTGGCTTCCCCTCCTCTATTCTACCCAATCTTGTGGTCACTGGGAATCCTTCAGGAACCAGGAGGCATCAGCCCCGCTGGCCAGCACATTCCCTTCAGCCCTGCACGTGGTTCCTTACTTGAGGACAGCCCACCCCACCTCCACAAAGCTGTCTCATCCCTCTTACCCATCCCCCACCAGAGCAGGAGGGAAGGACTGGTGTCCTCGTGGCTCCCGCGTGCCTTCAGAAGCCAGAGGGTACAGGGCACCTGCCACCAACGTCACTTCCAGCTGCTGCCAGGGTGAGGCATCTTCTTCTGCCTAACTCCTGTCACTGTCACCATGCTTATAAATGGCCCAGCACCCTGAACTCTGCTCCCTGGCCTGCTCCATGTCCATGTATTCATCACACACCCCTTGGTGACTCCACAGCCACAAGATGGATCTGTGGTCACCTGGAAAGGTGACTGGCCCATCGCCCTCCTGCCCACAGGGCCCATCTGCAGGCTCCTTTGGCCAACGCCACCTCACAGAGCCTCTGGTCCACTTCCAGGGTACTCACCCCTCTCGCTGGCCCCCACTTAGCCTCACATTCTTGCTGGGTGACTGGGTGGCCAGTCACCATGACCACTCCCAGGAGAAAGTGCTGCTCCCTGGCCTGGCGAAACTCCGGCTGATGCATCGGGCCACCTGCCTTCTTCAGGCCCACACCCAAGCCGCTGGGCAGCTTCACAAAGCAGAGGGGATGCGTTTCGCTTCAAATTCATGTTCTCTGACCTCAAACTGTCACTCTTCAGTGCCCCCAGGCCTGCGCTCCTCTGGTAGGGTTGCCACCCACTCACAGACAACAGCTCCCTCATCCCCTCCAGCTCCCCACGCCCTGTCCTCCAGCCCTGCGCTCACCGAGGACCCAGCCCCACGCTGCGCAGAGAAGAAACCAGGCTCACGGCACCACCACACCCAGGTTGCCCACGCCACCCCACCCAGGCCTCCCTTCCAGGAAGGGGGTGCCTCCCTCTCCCCTGCCAAGGGAGCACAGGCCTTCCCTGGTGCCCTGGACCCCAAACTTCTCATTTTCTCCAGGGCTTGGCTCCTCTGTCCTCCTCCTCTCTGGCTGCATCCCACAAGCATCCTCACGCACTACAGTTTCTCTCCCTTGGTCTACAGCCCTGTGCTACTGGACTATTGCTCTGCTCCCTCAACGGTCACCTCTGAAAGAGCAGGAACACATCTCCAACCAGCTCTGCTCCATATCCTCCAGCTACCTTCTAACCCCCCTCCTGGCCCACCCGACATCAACTCACTCAGATCAGGGCCACCCAGCTCCAGGCCACCTCCAGAAGTGCCCAACACTGGTTCCCAGATGCTTCTCTGGGAGCCACTCATCCACTGGCCACCACTCTAATTAACTTCCCTCATGAGCCGCCCCTCTGCCTCTCCAGTCCCCTAAAGCACAAGTGCTCTGCTGCCTGCCTCTCCTGCTGTGCTCTTGCCTGGCTTCTCCTGTCTGACCTCTCTGCTGAGCCCCAGGTTCCTGTGACTCACTGCTTCCTCCCCAGCACAATCTCAGAGTCATATCCAATTTGGCTCCCTCATGCCCTGCTAACCTGCTCCTCCTCCACGTTTCCCCCAGCTACCATCAGCATAAGCCAAATCCAAAAGCTGTCCCGTTCCCTCCCTCTCCCTCATAAGTTACCCATCTCAAAGTCCTGACCAACTGCATGTGGCACCTGTTCCCTCCCCACCCTCTGAGCCCTTCTAGGCTTCAGCCAGCAGCCACTCGGACCCAGAGCACTTGGCTGGTCTCTGCATCTGCGCTTGTCCACCCTCCATGCTGTGGCCCTGTGGAACTCCGTAAGGGTCATGTGGCAGCCTCCAGTCTTACTCAGTCGCAGTGCACCCCAAATAAAATCTGTGGTCCCTGTCCCAATCTCCAAGGTCCTGCCCAGTTTCCTCCCTGCCTTTTTCTCCAGCCACAGCCTGTGCTCCCCCGCTTGCCGTCAGCAGCCGTGCTGGTCTGATCTCAGTCCCCCTAACACTGGGCAGTTTTTTCCATCCTAGGTCTTCATACTCAAACACTCAGCTCCCTTCTTCCACCTGAGCTGGCAGCTTACGAGTCAGCTCTCCAGAGCAGCATCTCAGCCACACTCTAAATTGGGCTCAGCCTGCTCCTCTCTCAGCACTGAGCACACCTGCCAGTGATTTTATAGTGGAAACAACTTAAAGGTTGATTCGGGTGAGGCAAGGAGGGCACAAGGGCAGGTGGATTCTGTCTTCCTCACTAGTGTAAATTCCACAGGGAGGTGCAACTGCCATGTCTGTTTTACTCACTATTGATTACACACTGACAGTATTAATGATACAGCATATTAAAATAAACTAAAATTTTAATTTCACTTGTTTCTTTTCACATTTTTGAATGTGAATATCAGAAAATGTAAAATTATGTATGTGCTGCCATATTTGAGAGTCACAGATTATGATACTTTGTGGATGTAACTTCACATTATAACTAAATGTTTTATATGGGCTGGGTGTGGTGGCCCACACCTATAATTCTAGCACTCTGGGAGGCTGAAGCAGAAAGGCTTGCAGGTTTGAGCCCAACCTTAGCAATTTAGTGACTTAGTAAGACTTCATCTCAAAATAAAAAAATGTTTTTCATATTCTATGTGATGAATAATACAGGGGGCATGGATCAAGTATTTAGGGGTACACCTAGGACAGGGAGATCAGGCTAGTTACAGCATGCTAGGAATGCCACACTAATGAAGATGAAGTCATGAATCATAGCTACTTAGCAGGCCGCTCGCAAATGACTTATGTGAAGTGCTCATCATGGCTGCAGATTTGAAGGCCAGCACTGGGATGACAGAGGATGTGTTTCAACGAGGTCCCACAGCAGTATCCTGCCGCCCCTTCCAACTCCAGTGAATTCCCAGGCCACTGTGAATGACACACAGACTGTGTAAGACTCAGCACATCGTCTGCAACTTTTCCTTTCACAAATGTAGAGAACAGACTCACTGGGAGATACAAGGCTTTGCTGGGGTTTGGTTTCTCCCAGCCTGTCGACTTTGGGGTGCATGGGACATATGCTAAGTCATGAGGTGTGGGGGGAGGGCTGACACACACAAGCTGCCCCCTCCAGGGCAGCGCATTAATGTGCATACCCTCCAAGAGATTACCCGCTCCCGTGGAGCAGGGAAATCCACTTCTCAGAGAGGTTCATAAACTCGCAGATCTCATTACTCGGAGAGGTCGGGCTGGCAAGAATTTTAATGCATTTTTAAGAAAAACTCTGGAAGAATTATTAACAACCAAACAATGACTGGCTACTGGGAGATGCAAGGTCAGAGAGGTGACCAGTTGGGAGGGAGCAGACTCCTCACTGTCCCTTGGCTGTGGGTGGCAATGCGCTCAGGCTCAGGGTCTGATCCCAAGGGCTCCTCCTGCGCCCCCCACCCAGTCTGGGTCTGGGGCTGTGTGCTTCACTGCCAATCCCCATTGTCTGGGCCACTGACCAGCCACCTAGCTGGAACTCCCTTTACAAACACACGTTCTTGATTCCTCTGGTGGCCCCTCAACACCATTCCTAAATCTGTGATGGCCTCCGCTAACTCCCTGTCCCAACCCCTACAAGCAGCTGCGTCAGTCCATTTCCTTTCTGTGCCCTGGGCTCTCAGATCAACTTTCTAGCTCCCACTGCGAGGGTGAAGTCGGCCAACCTCACTCCCTCATTCCCTTTCCCACGTTAGCCTCGAATGCCTCTGCATCTTGCCTGGTGTGAGGACCACATCCTGCGCTCTCCTGCAGGGTCGCCCTTCTCTGCAGCCTGAGCTAGGAGCTCCCTGTCTCTCCTCGTTCCCTAATAGCTGCAGTTTCCTTGGTTCTTTGCCCTCAGCTTCCAGCATGCTAACTTACAAAACAGAACCACACTTCCTCCGCCCTGACTCCCTTTCTCGATCACCTTCAACTCCAGCCGGACTTCTCCCTCCCTCCCCACTCTCCCTCCCTACACGGATGTTGCCTGCGGATCTGTCTGTGCGTCCCCTCTTGGCTGAGGCTGCTCTCCACAATCACAGGTGCCCTCACACCCTGTCTCCAGCCCCACTCTCCTCCAGGCCTTCCCAGGCCTTGCTAAGGACGCCTGCTTTGCAGCCCCGGCCCACGGCTTCTACACCTTTCTCCTCCAGCCTCCTCTGAATGTCATCGCCCCCCTGCCCCATGACTAGTTGAGGTTTCTTCCTTTCAACCTTGGCCCTTGGCAGAGTTCTACTTTATCTACTTCTCCACTTCCTCTCTCCTTGAATGGCCAAATCCATCTTAGAGGTGAAGGCTCCCACACAGCACCCCAATTCTATCCCAGCTGCTGTGTGCTACAGTGCCAGAGCCATGAACAGCCACCACACTGTCTCTGCCCAAAACTAAACTCTCATCATTTCCTCCCAAAGAAAAGTAACTCCTTGTGTCCCCACCTCGGTCACTGTCACCACTACTGGGCAGTCAAGAACACCTACACTGCTGACAACTAAGCCCATCCCTTTCCCAGAGGCTCCAGAAAGTACATCCTAGAAACACAGATTTTATTCTCTAATAGGCTGAAGCTGGATCCCCAACTCTGTCACTCCCTGGATAAGAGCTTGGACATTTATTGAATCTTTCCCATCCAGGTCTCCAACTATGAAAGTGGGGATCACTATGGGAATCAAAAGAGGTATGAGTTCAGTGAGCACTCTGCACAGTGACACAGCCTACTAGGTTCTCGTTAAATGACAGCTTGCTTGGTGTCCAATATTGGAAGGACACTCAGGCTTCCTACTTTCCTCCCTCACATACATCTTTTTCTTTTATTGTATTATGTGTATTTCTGGAGGGTGCTGCAGATCCATTACAGAACTGGGCAAGCCTTGCATTATATAATCGGTGTCACAGCTGCTTCTTCCTCTCCATCCCTTCTGCTCTCAACATTTCTTGCCTAGATGGTGACCATTCCTATGAGATCTCTTCCTTCCAAATTCACTCATTCATATGTCCCACCACCACCACCTTTCAGTACTGGGGATTGAACCCAGGGCCTTCATATCTAGCTAGAGACCCAGCCCTTCCTTAATTGCCTACAGACCAAAGCCCACCCTACAGCATGTTTCTGCCTCCTACCTGATGTCATCTCTTCCCCTCCAAGCCCAGTCTATATCAGAGCCCACATCGGGCCTCATTCCCTGATGCAGACTGACCACTGTGCCTTATCTAACCCTTATGACAACCCCATGATGTTGGTCCCACTATTATTCCCATGTCACAGGTGAGCAACTGAAGCTCAAAGATCATATGTCCTCTAGTGCGTGGCCAAGCAAAGACAGAGTCCCAAGGTCCCTCCTCTGGCGCTCCAGACTTCAGTGCTTTCCAAGGAAGCATTCTCCACTCTAATGCCCTGCTACCCCATTTTGTCTGCCTGGGCAACTCTTATTTATCCTTCAAGACTCAGTTTTAAGGTCACCTTCTTCAGAAAGCCTTCCTGAACACCTTGCAGGGTTAAACACTTCATCCCTGCTCATATTTCAACAACAGAATCCATTGTCCTAATTACCTGCTCACTATCCATCTCCCTCGGGGAAGACAAGGGACATTGTTCTATCAACAAACATCTTCCTGGTGGTAGACCCAAACACCTTTTCTGGTGTTCAACATCCAGGTGATGATCCTTGGTCAAAAGGTCAAGAAAGGAGGCAAGCTGATGAGGAGATAGAGAGTGATCAGAGGTGAATTCAGATCCACCTGAGTAAGGGGCTGCAGAGACATGAAACCCTGAAGCCTACTGAACCCTGCACATGCCCATGGTACCATATGCTTCCATGTTGAAATACTGAGTAATATTTGTCTGATATATACCTCCTTCCTCCACTAGTCAAAGACATTTATCATGTTGTTTCCAGCATCGATAACAGTGACATGATTGGCAGATGGTTACTACTGCTTGGATGAATTAATATACTAATGATCAAATAAAGGGTTCTCCCATCAGCAACATAAATCTGGAGTCCATCACTCACAGCAGGAAACATTTCCTTTTGTCTATTCTTGCACCTGTTCCTGGATTCAGCACCTGACAGGCTCATTTTCTCACTGGTATACATAGTTTAGCTCTCCTGACCCTCCAGGTCCTCTGACTGGTGACATTCCACCTGCACCACCAAAGGGTTAGTGACATAAAACCAACACTTCAGAGGACAAACTTCACGTGGTCTAGGTCACCATGACAGGGAGCCAACTCTGGCACTGCCTGGGACCAGGAGCAGGGTGACTAGGCAGTCTCAGAGGTGACTGCATAAAACAGCTGAGGACTCAAGGAGTACCAGAGGGGACAACCAGGGAGGGTACTGGAAGGTACCCAAGAGCTATCTGCCAATCTTCCCAAGCAGAAATGATGATGACAAAATAATAAACTTGGCCACCGCCTGCCGAGTCTGAGTAATGTCAGGTATTTCACTAAAGCTTTGCACACATTTTCTACTTAATTACATCAGTCATTTCACAAAGGAAGACGGTAATGCTGTCTTTACAGTAAAGCGGTTGCGCGTTTAGCTCAGTGGTACAGCACTTGTCTAGTACACATGAAGTCTCGGGTGCCATTCCTAGCACCACAAAAATACAGCGAAGCTTCTTAAAGAAAGAAAGTGATTTATTCAAGCTCGTAAGGCCAGCAAAGGTGGTCTGAGGTTTATCCTGTTTGCATTTAACCATCTCTCTCACGAGCTAGCGGTGGTCCTCCATAACGATGAACTCACCACTGAGAGAAACAGCCGGACCCATCCTCAGTACACCTGGAGGAGTCAGTTCTTCCTCCCGCCAGCCTCCACGACACCTCCACCAGGAGCTTCTTTTCCCACCCTGGGAACATCCGGGAGCAGCTTTCGGTCCTCTTCCCTGTAAGGTCCTCCCCTGTGAGCCCCTCCTCCGGAAAAACAGAAGCCAAAGCAACTCTCCTTTTCTCCATTTATCTAAACAACTCCAATTAAAAGCTCTCCCAATTAAAGATCCCAAAGGGTGCCAACGCACAGCCAGCAGGGTATGCACTCTTCCTTACTAATTAGGTCCCTGTGGACAGCCTCACCCTACAGCCCACAGACAGGCTAAGGATATCAAAGGGCAGCCTGGGCTCTGCCAGGCCTCAAGGTAACCTAGACAGAGACTTCTCCAGGCAGGGCTAGAGCTCTGCACGGCTGAAGGCCAGGTGCATGTGGCCCTGCTTTGGCCAGGAGGTGCCTAGATACCGCGGGGTTTTTAATGCCTGCTCTCAGACTGACTCCCTGGGCCATGGGGAAAGCCAAGTCCCATCCCTCTCTGCTCAGAGGTTGAGCCAATGGTGCCTAATTCCTCAGGGGAATAAGACTATCAACCAGGTTTGCGAATAAAAACGGTTTTTTAAATCTCACTAGTCTTTGACAAATGTCTAAATGTGTTCCCCACAAGCATATTTTTATTCTAACACGCTAATTTGAAATATAATTTGAATAATTTCTCTCAGAATGATACCATATGACTAACAGCACCTCGGTGGCAGAACTACTGGAGACTTCATCGGCATTCGGAGAGGCTTCCGCGCGGCTGCTCTTCCCACACAGCACACAGCCCGCTAGGAGACGGGCTCACGGTGCCAGCTCTCACCTCCAAACCTATAAATACGACTGGGGCAGCCTGCATGGGCAGCGCCTGGGAAATACACACAACAAGCGGTGCGTCAGAGACCAGGCGTCAAAACCGACTCAGACCAGAAGCAGAATGCATCCTTTTGTTCAATTTAGTTGACACCGCAACAAGGCAAAATGTAACTTTCAAAAATCTGTAAGGTCAGGACGCAGTACCCCAGAGACTTCTCAGACTCTGAAAGACCCCCTTTCTGTACTGTAAACATGCTATGCGATGCTGCTTACTTCACTTCTGGCAAAGGTAAAGGAAGGCTCTCTTGTAACATGAGAGTCTCTGTCCATTACCCTGTGCACCAAAGGGGAATCATTTTCAAAAGGTTTCGGGTGTCTATGAAGCTGGGGTGACACTTTACCCAGAGTTTACTGTTTTGTAAAATCAAACAAACAACAACAACAAACCTTACAACTGAAACAAGGAATATACCGTTCTTCCCACATATATGTCCCTACAGTCCTCTCACCCAGGGGTTCTCTTTGAAGGAGCAGGTGTTATCCAAAGCAAGAGAACCCCTGAGGCACAGGGGCGTCTTCCAGGTGGGGCCTGGATGCTCAGCCTGCAAAGAACCTTCTCATCTGAGCCCTGAAGCTGAATTACTCTGCCCTGATATTTCCAAACAAGGAGAATCCATTCGAGCAGCTGGGTCTCAGTCCACCAACACTCTTAGCAACAACTACGAATCCTTGATGTTCTCACCGAGATTCACTAAGGAGCTGTGACTCACCCAAAATTACACAGGCCCTGAAATGTTAATTGCCATCCTGGTCTCTACCATTCCTCTTCTTCAGCAATTCACTTACAATAAAGCAAACAACCGCTTTAAAGAATTAGCAAAATATTTTTTTTTAAAAATACCTTGCCTATTCAAGAAAAGGTTTAAAGAGATTTACAAAAATGTAAAAAATATTAGCAAAATGTTAAGAAAAAAGTAGATGTTTTAAACAATGATGTATTTTTACTGGAGTAGAAGGCTGTCCACTCAAGATATTTTAGGGTGAAAAAATCAGGCTACAGAAGAGATGTATAAGACAATTCCATTTTGTTAAAAATATGTTTCCTCTATGTAGATATACATTTAGACACACACAGTCATATTCACAGAGAAAAGTCTGCCAAGATAAACATCCAGGTGCTGGCTGAGGTTATCCCTTAGATGCAGGATGACAAGTAATTTTCACTTCCTTCTGTATGCTGTTATTTTTTAGTACATATGCAGAATGTTTTTGGAATTAGAAAAAAGCAAAGCTATTTTCATTTTGTTTAAAAAAGAAAAGGACCACAAAACTGGAAATAAAAGCAATGAGCGAGTTCTGATAAATGTGTTAAGGCTGGTCAGACATTTGACTCCAAGCTCCAGCATTTGACTCAGCAGGTATAGACAGAAAAAAAATCTAATAATTTACACAAATCACAGAGTCCTTTAGAAAATCCTAACAATGCTGGAGGCCAGGAGTTTCAGAATGGTTTCCAACAAAAATGACATTTCCAAAGTAAAAGTCAACCCAAAGAAACGGCCTGGCCCTGTCACTTCTCAATCTTCTGACATCTATTTTCCCTCGTACCCACTGTGCTCCTGCTGCAATGGGCTCCTCACTGTTCCCTACCATGCCAGGTGTGCTCCAGCCTCAGGGCCTTTGCACTTGCTATTAACACTGCTAAGCACACACTGCATTGACACACCTATGTGATCACTCTTCTTCCTTCAGCTCTTTAACACCTCTTTCTCAATCAGCTTTTTAAAATCTACCTCACCATTTTCTAGCCCACTTCCTCATCCTTTATTTTCTAATAAACTGTGGTTAATAAACAAAACAAGCCAAAGTGTGTATGCATTTGTGCCTATTCAGTTTATTTTGTAATACATGGTTGTTTAGTGCTTACTCCTGAATTCTGTGTATTCTTCCAACAAAGATACTAACAGAGATGGTCGCCTAAATGAATGAGAGTGACCTGAAATGCCAACAGCCCTTCAGTACCTCCCCACAGTGTTCTGGAGCATCTTTCCTAAATTCCCCAAACAGCCACCTCATTACCAACACTTACACCCTACGACTGTAACACTCTGCTTAGACTCACAGCCTTTAAACATAAAGCTGGAATGGGGAATATGGTTTATCTTCCTTTCAACGTATAAAGGCCACAGAGGCAGGAACTAACCAGCGTTCTTCACCTGCTTCTCAGCCGCACACCAGCTGCCTCACAGACTGGGGATTACTGGGTCTTAGTTAGCAAAGCTTAAAAAGCCAACAGGACCAAATGAAAGCAAGCTCACCTCAGTATATCTGAGAGAAGCCTAAAGAACAGCCACCGTTTGGTGTGATTCAGGAGGAACAGAAAGCTAAAGAAGGAAGGATCTTCAAAAGAAAGTTAATCAGTATAGATTACTCACTGAAAGGCAGCCCAAGGTGTTAGATAACCAGGATTGTGGCAGTCATACATTGCAAGATAATCTTAGCTGAACAGAAAAAAAACGTAAAATGAAGCCAAGCAGTAAGTAATAGAGTAGATCCTGTTTGTAAACACTGACAAAATCAGCTGAAAGTCACAACAGCAGACAAGCTGGCTTTTCTGCTGGCCTTTTACAGGGAGATAAAAAGATAATTTACAGCCCCAATACTTGGGCGGCAGCAGGCAGTGTGAAAATGAACCCACTTCACAATAAAGAGTGAAATGGCTTGCTAGCATTAAAAGAACACCACATTCAAATGTGATCCCTTTCTCTCTTGGCCCTTACAACTCTCAATTAAGCACATTTATAGAAAAGGTAATCTAAAAATCATCACAACTCCCAGGCTAGCTTCCAGTACTAACTCAATCAAAAATATTTCTTGAGGGCCTGGTAGGAGCCAGATACTGCATTAGGCATTAGGACAAAATGGTGGAAAAGATAACGCCCTATCCTGGTGAGGTTATATGAAGGCGGCCACATTATCAACAAGTAAACAAAGCCCAAGTGATTACAGGTGTGCTGGGCAGACACTGGAGGGGACAAAAGTGGGGCTGCACGAGAGCCATAGCAAGGAGAGTTTCCTCGAGGCACGGCTGGAAGGCCGGGGTGCTGACCTGGATGCCAACAGCTGCAGAAGGAGGAAAAGGTGTTTGCAGGGTGAGTCTCCCAGGCAGACAAAACAGCAGTTCACGGGCCCCCAGGTAAGGCAAGAAAAGGCAAGGAGCTCAGGAATGGGCAGAAGACAGAAAGGGCCAGGAGGGCAGCCAGGAAAGCCGCGACAGCGCAGGGGCCAGTCATTTGAAGAGGAGAGCGGCATGATCTGATCTGCAATTGGGAAGGCCACCCTCTCTGGCTCCTGTGTGTGGAACAGCCTGGGAGCAATCCAGAGGAGAAAGGGAGGGTGCCCAGGAAGGAGGACCAAGGCCAGGAGCAGAGTGGGTTGCTGGTGAGCACGCTCCACGACATCCCAGAAGTAGAACCCAGGGAACCAAAGGAAAGCCCGGATGGCAGAAGCAGGTAAAAGCATCAAGAATGACTCAGCAATGAGTGCTTGGTGGGGCCACTGGCTGGGATGAGGCGACAGAGAAGGCAGAAGTGCCAGGAACACCAGAGCAGGAGCCCCTGAGGAAGGCGGATCTGAGATCAAATCATGAGAGTCACCTGCACACAAGCAGTGTCTCAGGGGGGCTAGCTTGGGGATGGGGTCACATTACCCAGGATGAGGGTGTGAACAGAGAAGGGGAGCCAGGTGCAGGCCCTAGGCAATCTCCCATGTGGAGTCAGACCAAAGAGCACGAGACCTGGCAGTTTCAGCACAACAGTATATGGTGGAGACAGACAAACAGCAACAGGAAGTGGACAGCATGGGCTTGGACACACATGTTGACATGCCTTGAAAGGAAGGGGAACGCAGAAGTCAAAGGAGGAAGAGAAGGGATGGAGGAGGGAGGGACAGGCTGAAACTGTACTATCCAATATGGCAGCCACTAGCCACCCGGGGCTATTAAACTTTAATGAAATTAAAAATTCAGGCCCTCAGTCACTGTAGCCACATTTCAAAGCACACGGTAGCCTCATGTGGCTTGTGATTGCTATCCTGGACTATAGAGATCTCGAACATTTCCAACACCACAGAAAGTTCTGCTGGACAATGCTGAACTGCAGCATACTCCTAGACTGATGGAAAAGGCCGAGGTAAGAAAGCAATTAGGAAGGGAAGATACCCTTTAAGAAGGCAAGGACTAGCCCTTTGGCACACAAGCAGGAAGAGGACGGTAATGACAGTTACACCACGGACGATGAAGATGTCCCTTGCTGTCCTGTCAATGGAAAGAGGCAAGGGATAGTGTGGACAGAGCTCTGAAAAGGGGAGGGAGCCTGCAAAACCCAGCGTGGGGAGCGACAGCACACAGTGGGGACCAGACACGTGACACACCCTTCATCAGAGAGACGGGGGAGTGAGTATCCCAAGGAGGGAGAAGCAAGCTCAGATGGTTTGGTTTTATCCCTAGATCCTGCTGGGTCTACAGAGCAGGGCTGTGCCAAAGCCGCCGGACCACAGCAAGGTTTGCTGTTGGCTGCCCTTTCCTGGTTCCCCTCCATCCCACACAACTTTCAGAAAGGCTGACACTGGTTCTATTTTTGGTTAAAATGGCTCCCTCCACTACTGTCTAAACTGCTTATCCAGCCCTTAGCTCATCTCAATTTACAACCCTGTTTGTACATTTACATAAATTGTAGAAATAGGTATGTTATGGCAGAGGTAGGTAGGACTTACAAACCAGCCCTTACTCACAAGCAATATACATATTTATCTGGTGATATCAGAATGACATGAAAGACAAGTTCGGTGTTTAAATCCCCCAACTCCTCCTCCTCTTTGCTTTCACATAATTATTTTCATTAAGCTTTATGAGTAAACATTTTCATTTCCACAAAACTATTTGATCTCAATCATAGTTTCAATATTTGCTTTTGATCACACAAGTGTGCTGGGGTGCAGGACAGGGAGTTAAAATTGCCAAATCCTTTTTATCTTCCACGTGAGACCTGCATTTGCTAACTCCTCCTTCCAGAACATTTTTTTTAAAGTATGAAACCCGAGAACCTCAAAGGTTCCAGCTGCTCAAAGATCAACTCTTTCATAGTTCACTGGGGTCTGCCTGAAATGTTACAGAAAAGCTGCCTGGAAGCTGGGAGCCTCTGGGAGAATCAACCCACGGTTGCTGGCAGGTGTGAAGTCTCAGGGAGGACACCAAGGACTAGCAAACTTCCTCACCTCTTTCTGTCCCTGCCACCAGTTCATGACTTCCCTGGCCTCTTCAGTCCCCTTGGATAAGGCTCCCTGGATAAAATGACTCTAGAAACTTAGCCCAGGTAAAGCATAGAGAAGCTGTCCCCACCAGGTCAATCGTGCCCCTTTCCACAACACCCTAGTCTGCCTTGTACCACCTGTCCCCGAGAGGATAGTGAGAGCTCTGCAATCAGCAAGCAAATGTCTCTGGGTCCTGCTGACTGGCTGAAGAAATCAGCACCAGAGGCCAGAGAGATTCAAGACCTCAGTTCACTCACCCATCCATTCATTCCATTCTGCCCTCGACCGCGCACTAAATGTCCCCCTTCTCCAAATGCTCATCAGCTAGCCATGCAATCTGGACGTCGTCACCAAACCTCTCTGTGCTTCAGTGTCGTCATCTGTCAAATGGGCGCAATAAGCATACCGCGAAAACACGGCAGGCCCCCCACACTGCTGCTCGCACCCCGGAGCAGATGCGTGGAGTTACAGTCTATGAGCACAGCGGCTCCTTGACTCACAGCGCCTACCTCTCGGATCATCACCCTGGTCTGTAAATTACTTTAGGGTATCAGAGACATTAGTCAGTATTTCAACTTCCCCTCCCGAGCATCCTCCGGGCCATCTGAGACCGGTGCCTCGGAGGTGCCCACGGACCTCGGCCGCCGTGCCTGCGCCGGAGGGGCACCGTGCTCTGGCATGTTCCCTTTCCAGGAAAACTTCGATTTCCATCCTGCCTGCAATCAATCCGGTCGCTGGGAACCACAACTGCTCTGCACGCTCACAGACGCAGGCCCGGAGTTGGCCGGGCGGGCCGGGCGCGGGCACCGCGGAGCGGCGGCGGCCAGCGGGCTCGCTCCCCGCTTCCCCGCTCCCCGCGCCCCGGCCGACCGCGAGGGGAGGGCGCCCTGCGGGGCGCGGGCGCGGGGCCGGGCGGCCCGGCTCCCCAGGCCGGCGGGGCCCGCCCGGCTCCGAGCCGGGGCGCGGGGACACTCACCCCATCTCCGGGCTGCTCCGGCGGCCGCTCCCACGGGGCCCTGGCGCTCGCTCTCCGCCCGCCCGCTCGGCAGCCGCTCCCCGCGCGGTGCATGCGGCGGCCGAGAGCGCCCGGCTCAGCCCCGGCGCCGCCGCTGCCTCCCGCGGGCCGGCGGGCGGGAGGACGGGAGGAGGGGGCTGGGCCGGCGGGCTGGGCGGGGTCCGCCCCGCCCCCACGCCGCGCTCCCCTCCCCCGCCCGCCGCCGGCGCCCCGTGCCCCGCGCGCCCCTCCCCCGCCCCTCCCCCGCCGCTCCCCGCCCCCCTCACATAACCTCGTGGCCCCCGGGCCTTGGCTGGCGGAGAGGCGGGGGGCGCGCGGCGTGGACGGCGTCCCCGCCCTGCCGCGCAGCCGCTGCTGTGCTTCCCCTGCGCCCCCTTCTCCTGGCCGACCCCAAACCCGGCCTTGGCGCGAGGTCGCCCAGAGCATCCCGCCGGCTGCACCCGTAGTACCACTGGCAGCTGTGGACACTTGGCGGCTGCCTTCAATTTATGGAGGCGGGAACCCAGACCAGGGAGGGAAGGGATTTGTCCAAGGTCACGCACCCAGATTATAGCTCGGGCCTCCAGAACTCGAGAGGACGCGGCCATACCCTTCTTTGCAGCCCAGCTTTGGCTTCCTGCTCACAGCCCCCTGGCTGAGAGGGCCTGGGGCAACCCCACTCCCCAAATTTTGTAAGCCGGCCTGGGGGGAGAATAATGACCCTGAAGGCAGGTGCTTGGGCTTCTCTCTGGGAAAAGTGGGGTGGGACCACACATGGAAGGTCACTGCTTCGCTCTATTCTCAGAGCCAGGAAACCTCGGATGGCAAAAGCAGAAATCAGAGAAGCGATTTCTTGGTGTCCTTTGCACATACAGACAAGAGCCAGCCTGGCACCAGGACTAACCTAACCTTCATCGTCTCCCTCCAGACCTCCCAGTGAATCATCTATGAGGATTCAGTGCCCACATGAGCCCGGAATCTCAAGACAGCAAAAAAGTCTAGGGATGCAGATGGAGCCTCTACTCCACCCTCATCCCTCATGCCTCGTCCCTCATCCCTCATCCTTCATCCCAGGGATGACCTCAGTTGTCAGCTGCTAACCTCCAAAGTCTCCTCACAGGAGCCCCAGCCCCTTCTAATCTGTGCTTCTCTCTGTGGCTAGTAACTTCTCCAGTACAAGTCTGGTCCTGTCACTCTTCAGTGGCCTTCTTCCCCCTGCCCTTGGGATGGAGACCAGGATGCTGAGCATACTACAGGGCCTGCCCAACTCGGCTTGTACCACCCTCTCTGGCCTTCTCTCCTCCCACCCTTCTGGGGCTTCCAACCATTCTTTCAGCTCTTTCCATGTTATTCTCTCACCTGGGAAGATTTCCCCCTCTACTCTCTTTGTCACCCCAAATCTCAAGCCAATTCCTTCTCATTCTGCAGATCAAAGTAAACTCACTTCTTTTAGGAGCTTTGCCTAATGCCCAGATGAGACTGAGCTCCTGTATTTTGTTGTTGTTGTTATCAGTTTGTGAAATTATTGGCATAATGTCTTTGAGACAAACCTGCAAACTCTGACAAAGCCATGTCTTTTGCTCATCGTTGTATTCCCGCTACCTAGAATTGTACCTGAAAGTCCTCCACAGCTCTTTGTTCAGTGAATGAAAAAGCAAATAGGCCAGCCATAGCTGGACCTAATTGGCCAGGGTCAGTAAACACAAGTGTCCTCTTAGAACCATAATGAGTGTGTCCATACAGGGAGCTTATCTGTGAGTTGAATTCTGTAGAGTCAAGGCTCTTGAGAAGAAGGTAATCCTGGCGGAGCCAAGGAGAGAAGTCAGCAGAGAGGGGATAAAGAGCAGGAGCCAGCTCAGATGGGACAAGGCTGTGTCTGGAGGGGCCCAGAGGTGCTCCAAGCCCTGACTCAGGGTCTTTTTGCTCAGGGTCATTAAGGCACACCCACATTACCTAGACCAGACTGGAGGAGGCTTAAATAGGTGGGGCCGTGAATCACTCTGGCTTCTACACAGTCAGCAGGAAGTGGGCCAATCTTGCAGGTGTGAATTCCCTGAGGTGAACTGGCTGTCCCTCTGGAGTGAAGAAAGGGGTGGATGCCCCTCCTTTCCTCTACTTCTGGCTGCCACCGCTGGAGGGAGTGACCTCCAGTCCTCTCCCTCAATCCCAGCTCCGACTCAGGTTGCCGCTCAGGAGCCCTCCCAGGTGGCTGTGGCCTGCACTCAGCCTCATCCACTGTAACAGTCTTGGCACTATTGCATCATCTCGGAATCTTCCCGAGAGAGGAACCGCTTAATTTGTCATCAGGGCCACTCCATGAAGCCACCCTTTTTCTCTGGAAAATCTCCTATCTCTAGTCTCCATGGTCCCAGCTGTCAGGGGAGATGATTCTACTTTTGTTGGCTAGAGATTTAAAGCAAAGCCAAGAGGCTTGAGTATCCTTTTAGCAAGAGGAGCTGGTGATGGAGCACGACACAAGGTATGAGGAGGGGTGGTCTTGGAAAAAGGAGAGGCTGGATCCAGGCTCAGGTAGGAAAGTTAGCCTTCAAGAAGGTAGAGGCGCTGTCATGGGGGAGAAGACAAGGGGTGCTTCTCAAGTGGGCTGCTTTTTCCCAAGGAAGTAAGGACATCTACTGAACATGTGTGAGAGAGATAGGGCAGAAGCCACAACTGGAATAACATTGTAGGAAAACAAAAACTGATGTTTGGACAGATCCATGGTGGGGAATGAGCAGGACAGCAGTTCCCTAGAAGTCTGGGACACTAGTCCTTGACCAGCTAAACCTCAAGGACTCGGAGTGCTTCCCGTTCTGTAGGGGATACAGAGGCTTCCAGAATCTGGGCAGCAGGCACAGACAGGTGGTCTGAGGAACGTTCTGACCTAACTGGGGCAGATCACATAACCTTGGGTAGCTCACCAGAGTGTTACATTCAAGCCAGGAAAATAAAACAATAGAGCAGCCTCACGCGTCCTTTTTTAACCTCCACTAATTCTCCAAAGGATTCTGGGCAGAGAAACAGTGTGCTCCCTCGGTGAGAGCAGGATGACGTCTACATCTCTGGCTTCTGCCTCTCAAAAGCCAGCCCCAGAGAAAAGCTGATCCTAGGTCTGAGGCAGGGAAGGTATAGGATGAGCCTGGGACATCTTGCAGTTAAAAGTAAACTGCTTCTTAAAAAACAAAGAAGTACAGGGACACAGGAGCCAGCTGAAAGAGGTCCCAAAGCTGGAGCAGTTGGAGGAAAAAAATAAAATAAATATACATGAGTTCATAGCTATACAAATTATCAGCTAAATAAGTGGAAAAGAGACAGTTCCTTTTAGGAAGAAGTATTTCCCCTCCCCTTATCCCTAAAGACAAACTGGCCTTAGCATCTCAGTGATTTGATTCCAAAGAACAGAGTATGAAAAGAGAAAATGTTACTGTTGTAGAAAAAAAAAAAAAAAAAAAAAAACATGGCAAAAAGAAAAATGTAAAAACAACTTAGCAGATGCTACCTTAACCAGGAGATCAGGGTTGGGATCCCAGTGATTCATGCTGACATCCTGTACCTCTTCTAGTGGGACAGGATTCCAAGAGCGCTTCATCTCCGGGATGGATTTCTCCCAAAACCCATCAGCCTAATTATGAGAGATATCTCAGGTTAACTGAAATTGAGAGACATGCTATAAAATCCCTGACCAGTACTCCTCAGAACTGTCAAGAGCATCAAAACCAAAACCGAAGAAATTGCCACAGCCCAGAGGAGACTCAGGAACTCGACGACCAACTGCAATGTGGCATCCTGTGCTGAACCTGGGAACAGTAAGAAGGAAAACTGAAGAAATCCAGATAAAGGCTGGAATTTGGTTGAAAGTATTAGTGTTGGGTCCTTAGTTATAACAAATTCCACAATAATGTGACAAAAGAAATAATGTAGGGGCTGGGGATTTAGCTCAGCGGCATAAGTGCCTGCCTTGCAAGCAGGCAGTCGTGAGTTCGATCCCTGGTACCGATAAAAAGGAAAAAGACAAAAAAAAAAAATAATAATAATAATAATGTAACAAAAGAAACTGTGAGGGAGATATACGAACACCTATCCTATCTTTGCAGTTTTCTCTAAATGTAACACTAGCCCCAAATAAAACGTTTATTTAAAACAATAACTTTGGGAACTTCCTGTATTCCAGATCTTCCATCTGTGTAGTTATTGGCAGTATCAGACAGGTGAGCATGTAGCACATGGAACAAGAAATTTACACAGGAGACCTGGGGATTTACAATGTTTGCATAAGCCCCAAAGCAAGACATAGAACTCAGTGTTTTTCATTTTTAACTGCAACTGAATAAGAAACATAGCTTACATTACACACTTCAACTCTCCATCTATAGTTTTATCTATATAAAATGGAAACAAAAGTTATATAAAATAATTCTTACCCTCTCACTTGCAATGCATTCAGACATTTTCCATTCTGTTCTGTTTTTAAAAGCAGTGCTGCTCACAACCTACTAAATTGATTTCAAAACCTGTAATCTATATATTTTTTTCTTGCAACAGTAAAATTAGGCTCACTGTGTACAAGCATAATGTTATTATTAGAGAGCTCAGATTTCTGGTATTGCTGATGCAGGGACTTCAAACATTTTTTCTTCGAACTATAGAAGTTCAGTTATCTGAAACAAGTTTATTAAAGTCATTAATTAATAGATAACTATTAGGTATTGTGCAATTATTCAATTATAAAGTGAAGATTGAAGTATAGTTATTCTTTTAACAAATATTGATCACCTACTGTGTACCTGGCACCATGCTGGGCATCAAGTATGTAAGTGCTCAGCAACAAACCCCAAGGACTTGTCATCCAAATGGAAGCTCATGTGAAGAATATACATAAAATAATCACAAAAATACACAACTATAAATTGTGATCTATGTGAGTAAAGCAACCCAATGTAGGTGGAGAAGGGTGGCAATGAAAGGCCTCTTTGAAGAAATGTTTAAGAAGAGCTCTGTAAACTAAGAGGCACTTTTCAGAAAAGACACAGGGAGGATGCCCCACACAGAGACGGTGGAGAACTGAGCAAATTTGAAGAACTGAAAGAAGGTAAGAGTGATCAGAATGCAGTGAGCTTTGCAGGTCTAAGGCTGGGTTAAAAAATCTAGGATTTAACCAAATGCAGTCAAAACTCACGAATGGCTCGGGAATGCCACGATCTGGTCAACACTTTTAAAAAACCACTCTGGACCCTGGAAGGAGAAAAAGCGTGGAGAACAGGTAAGAGGGACTGCAATACATTCAGACAAAAAATAAGGGTAGAAATAGATTATAGATTAGAGGTAATTTCACAGTTACACTTAACAGGATCCGGTGATAATTTGGATGTATATTAGGACATAAAAGCCATAAAATCATCTTAGATATAGCTACACTCTGACTACTAAAACTATTAAGACATGAAAAGAGACTGGAAGTGTAGAAAATGAAAGGTTTGATTAGGACAGTGGAAGGAATTCAGTGTAGAGGGCGAGGACTGGACGCCATGACAGACCTGTGCTAAATTCTGGCTGTGCTCTGACTCTCGTGACCTTGCAAAGTTTTTAACTTCTTTGATCTATAAAGTTCTCTCATCTACAAAGCAGGGATACTTCATTAGAGCTTTAGGAAAAGTGAACAGGACAATAATGATAAAGTGCTTAGCTTAATCTTGGATCCTGTAATCTCAATACACTATAGTTATTATTATTACTAGCTACAATAGCAGAATGATGATAAAAAATGTGTCCTTTTTCTGTACTTAATATGGCCACACAATAGTATCTACATAGCTTAGAGCCAGCTTGAGGATTCTGAAATCTAACCTTACCATGACATAGCTCATGCACTTCCTGACACATAACCCTTCACTAGCCTGTGTCCAGGGCCTTCCATAGCTTCAGGATCATCTGCAGAATCCTGAAGTTCAGGATTCTGTGAACTCTGTTTAAGCTGACAGCAGATCAGTATGAGACTACTAACCCCCATAGATTTCCAATCTATCCAAGGCCTGCCCTTAGATAAATGGGCTCCCACTTATGTTGGCTTCAGGGGTTTCCTAAGTATATCTGTTTCAAATGCCTTTGGGGGCTCTGACAGTGCTTATCCAATCCATTTATTTAATTGTAACACCTATCCTCAGCCAGTCTGTGCCCTCAGACAAATTGAACAAAATACAATATAAGGAAGTATGAATGGAGTACCATGAAGCCAGGGGTGGTGGCACACACCTGCAATCCCAGAACTCTCAGAGGCTAAAACAAGAAGATCACAAATGCAAGCCCAACCTGGGCAACTTAGTGATTTAGTAAGACCCTGTCTAAAAATAAAAAGAAAACCTTTTAAGATCTGGGAATGTAGCTCAGTAGGAGGCTCTGAGTTCAATCCCCAGTACAATGACCACAAACAGATAAACAAACAAAACCCATGAGATACCGGCTCTGCAAAGGGACCATGTAAGCCAGGTCTTTAAGGATAAGTAAATGAGAAGAGCATCTTCAGCAAACAGACGGAACACACTGATTATGACCTTGACTGATCCTTTTTACATACATGATGCGCCTCCACTAGACTGGTCTTCACGGGCAAGGTCTTTCCTTTGGTTTTTCTTGCTCTGTTTGGTCTCCATTCAAATCTAGCAAGAAGAGAACAGATTCCTATCAGGTCAAACCACAGACTTAAATCAAGTCTCACTGTATCTGACATTGTACTTGTGGTGCTGAGCCGGTCAGTATGACTGGGGCACATGGAAAGTCCAACATGCTGTCCTGACAGGAAGAGTAGTCTGGGGATAGGAAAAGAATAAATACCCAGAGGAAAATCAAGTTCAACAGACACAGGCTGGTGACTAAAAGGTAATATCCATTTCCTTCCCAGTCCGGTAACTAGGTACAGACTAGACAGAGGAAGTGTCGGAGGGAAGATGGTGGAGGCCAGGTTCAAGTTCTTCCTGCAGAAGATCTCGAAAGTACCAATCTGAAGAGCTAGAAAGCAGGCGTGATTCTGAATGTCCAGGGCAGGGAGGGTAGGAATACATGCTTCCATCATTCTCAACCTTGGTGGGACTTTAAAATCACCCAGGGACTGATAAACACAAAGGCACCCTTCAGAGAAAATAACTGGCCTGGGAGTGCCCAGGCTGCAGGGACCTTTAAACACCCCAGTGAATTCTCCTGTGCAGTCAAGGAAGCTCCCCCTCCCTTAAGCCCTCTATGTCCAAAGAGAAGTAGACTGAACCCCAGGGCCCCTTGAGTTTGGAAACTGGTGGATACAAAATCAGCAAGACTTTCCTGAGACTGAGGGCCCTGGAGAAGAACTAAGAAATCTAAGAAAATTTTCAAGCCAAGAATGTGTAATAATTCTTGTGAGCTCATGGAAGAAATAAAATTTTTCAGTACTGGGGACAGAATACTAAGGTTTCACACATGCAGGGCAAGCGCTCTACCACTGAGCTACACTCCCAGCCTAGGAGGAATTAATTCTAATGCCTGTTAGTTCTTTCTGAGAGAGACTTGAGCTGTGCAGGTTATTTGCTCTGTTGACAGTAAAATGACAGATACATCGGACCTCTTTGTATATCTGAACTAGCTGGGATGGATCAGGCAGAAACAGGTGAGGCTAGAGCTCAGAGCCATGTCTATGCCACCAGGAAGCCAACATCTGAACCAGGGAAAGCTTGCCGAATGAACACAGGTAGGGAGGAAGACAAAAATGGAGATGCCAGAGGAGAAAAGGAAGCCTGTCATAGGGGTAGGTCAAGCCCTTTTCAATTTGATTTTTTTTTTTTGCATTTTTCCTTTTTATTGGTACTGGGGATCAAACTCACGACTGCCTGCTTGCAAGGCAGGTGCTTATGCCGCTGAACTAAATCCCCAACCCTTCAATTTGATTTTACTATGTCCAATATCAGCTGAAAAAATGAAGTGATTCTTTGCCAGTAAACTAAGGCCAAATGAAAGCAAATAAACAAAAAACAAATCATATAAAACAGAAACAAGTGGGCTTTTGATTCATTTCAATGTGTCAAATATTTACTGAACACCTACTACGTGCCAGATTAGGCACAGATGGCTTGGCTGGTGTGGTTTGCTTATCAGACACATGGCTCTACTCCCACTCTCTCTGCAGCCCCATCTGGGGAACTTTGGTTCTGGTTCCCAGCACCTATGCTCTAATGATGCTTGGTGAAGCACCAGTTGTTCTGAGCGCAGCCCCCTGAGCCTGGGCTCCATGGCCCACCTCCAGCTCTTTCCTACTCCTGGGCAAGGCAGAGCACCGTGATCTGACAGCTGGACCAAAGTGAGGACACCCAGGAGATGGCCATTTCTAATCATCTGTCCAGCAGCTAAGGCTTGGGGGTCTTCAGAACTTTCCTTTGTCACTTCCAAATGGCAATACCAGACTAGGTGGCAGAAACTCACTCTGAATTAAGACAATACCTACACTCACACAGCGTAAAAGCCTGGTTGACGCACAGTCACCTCCCTTCTCCTTAATGTTTTCTTTTGGTTACTCGTTCCCCATCCACTTAGCAGACACTTGCCCGCACTGGTTGGTCAGTACCATTAGACCACACTCTTCTTTTTATAAGTTTGCTTTCTATTATGATTTATTATTTTTCTTTGAGCATACTGTCTCTCTTGTTTGCACAATCTGATGATATGCTGAGTATTCACATTTTTCAAAACCCACTGCCAAAGGTCTGGGGGTGTGGCTCTTTGGTAGAGTACTTGCTTAGCATGCATGAGGGGCTAAGTTCAATCCCCAGAACCACAAACATCAAATAAAGAACAAAATTCAGATCATTTTAGTCAGGCATGGTAATAGACACCTACTTGGGAGGGTGAGGCAGTAGAATTGCAAGTTCAAGGTTACCCTGGGCAGTTTAGAGAGATCCTATCCTGAAATACAATTTTTAAAAAGATCTGGGGACCTAGCTGTGTGACTGAGTGCTCACCTAGCATGCTTGAGGCCCTTGGTTCAATTGCCTGTACTAAACAACAACAATAACAAAATGAATGAGCAAAAATCACAAAAAGCTATATATTTGATCTAATTTACAAAAAAAAAATCCCCTTAAATTCATGTGCTTCTTTATATTTACTGATTTATTACTTTGTGAATGTCCTTCTTGGCTGATTCTTGAGTATTGTCTCCTGAAATATATATATATATATATATATATGTTATATATATTATATATATATGTTATATATATTATATATATATGTTATATATATTATATATATATATATATATATAATGGTTTATGTGTGTAACATAGAACTTTCCATTTTAATCATTTTCCCCCTCCTAGGAATTGAACAGAGTTTCATACTTAGTGACATCCCCGACCCTTTTTATTTTTTTTATTTTGAGACAGAGTTTCCATAAATCACGTAGGGTGAACTTGAACTCAGGATCCTCCTGCCATGGCCTCCTAGAGTACCGGAATTGTATGTGTGTGACACCACACCCAGCCTTATTATTCTTCAGTTAAATGTCATTAAATGTATTCACATTATTGCACAACTTTCATCATTACCCATCTCCAGAACTCTATCACTCTCCCAAAGTCAAACAACTATTTTTAATGCCCACAAGGTGAAGACACAATTTACTTCTTATTTCTAGTTCTGCACTGAGTATGTGTTTGACTTAGTCCATTTTCTGTTGCTATGACAAAATGCATGAGGCTGGATTATTTTTGTATGTGGCAATGGAGATTGAACCCAGGGCCTTACCTCTGGGCTATTCCCTCATTCTTTATTTTTTACTTTTATTATTTACCTTTTTACTTTTAGACAGACTCTCACTAATTTTCCCAAAATGGCCTTCATTTTCAATCCTGCTTTAGCCTCCCAAGTGTCTGGGATTACAGGCATGCTCAATGCTCAGCTGAATGAAGCTGGATGCTTTATAAAGAAAGACTTATTTAGCTCACAGTCCTGGAGGTCCAAGAGTGTGGTGTTGGGGTCCTGGGGCATACCCTTGGGACATCACGATATTGTGGAGAAGTGGAAGGAGACTAGCTAGGTATAGAAGAGACCACAGGTGTGGTTACCTCCCGCACTGTGGCCTGTCTTTTGTGTACATGCTATGTCACGAGAATGTGGCCTCAATAACCACCTCACTGTGCAAGACCAGCGTGACTCCCTTCAGAGGTGGTGCCCCTGAGCCCAATTCCCTTCTGCTAGGTTCCCCCACTTCTCAACAAGGTGGCACTGGGGATCAAGCCATCACCACGTGAACTCTTGGAGGACACAGGCAGACTATATCTAAACCATAGTGGTGCTCCATAAATAGTCTTGGCCAGTCACAGCAGACAAGAGGCTTAGTATAAAAGGTCTCCAAAATAGCAACACTATCAGTTCCCAAAATTACTAATTAGATCAAGAAGGGAGAGGCTGACCTATAGGAAAGACGGGAAACATTTATAAATTTATTCTAGCTTGGCCAACACTGGCTAAGACATGATCAGAGGGGCTAGTATCCCCAGACCCCTAATAACAATAATGAAGTCCTTGTTGTCTCTTCCCTGATGTCACAAGATCCATGTGGCATCTCAATTCAAGCTTTGAAATTAATCGACAGAAAACAAAAGCACAAGGAGGAATGGATTGAGCCCATCACTACGGAGTAAGATCCCTTGAAGGAGGATGAAAGTGTCTCCCGGGCTCGCCTCATCATATGAATGATTCAGGGCATTTACTAAACAGACTGATCCAGCTGGAGTAGCGTGAAAGAATCTGCATGTTTAATAAGTGTCCAGAGAGATTCTCATGAAAGGCAAATTTGGAAAAACGTGAACTGTAGCTCTCATTAGCAGGAGGGACCAAGTGAAGGTCAAGGCTTGCAGCCAGGCTTCCAACTCCTCCCAGGCGCTCCTCAGACCATGTGCTGCTTTTACAAGGGACTGCTGGGTGCTGTCTGCTTCTGCCCAGCTGGCCCTCCTTCTTCAGCCTTCACACGGAGCTCACGTGCCCTTGCCGTTTACTTCCCCACTGCAGCCCAGGTCCTGGCAACCTTGTGCCTGGCAGATTCTCACCCTGGAGGAAGGACAATGCGATGCGGTCCTAATATAGAACAAAAGAGTCATGTATTCCTTGGCCAGGTATTAATGAGGGGATGGCTACAGATAGCCAATGACATCATGGTCTACCTTTGGATCCAGCTGGATCATTTTATGGAATCAGTTGGGAAGCTTATATCTAGTGTTTACAGAAGCAGATACTGGACACCGACTAGAACTGTCACAGCTGAAATTTCACCTTGAGGCCTTTTGGATGTGAGCCAGCCTAAGAAGCCTGGGAGGCTCCTTCACATTCAGGCAGCTTCAGGGTGGGACCCTGCCTGCCACACAGCCCAGAGTACGGGGTGGGGTCAGAACAGGTTATGGCAAAACAGGCTGATAAATGACATCTGGTGAGTGTCACAAATTTCTTCCTTCTTCTGTTTAACAGAAACATTATTTCTGAAGTGGTCCATTTAACCTCATTCTGGAAAAAGGGTAAGAATGGAAATTTAAGAGCATCTTGTCCTTCTGAGTGGTTACCTGCAGATAAGAAATTCTGACTTAAGATGTCATCATGGCTAAAAATGAAATTCCTAGTTCAGTTCTGGTCAGTATCTTGGCATTTTTCTTTTCTTTTTTTTTTCTTTCCTTCCTTGTTTTCTCTCTCTCTCTCTCTCTCTCTCTCTCTCTCTCTCTCTCTCTCTCTTTCTCTCTCTCTCTCTCTCTCCTCCTCCTCTCATTGTTGTGTGGCACGGGGGATTGAACCCAGGCCTTCACACTGAGCCACAGCCCTTTATTTTTGAGACAGGGTCTCATTAAGTCTCTAAATTGCCCAGGCTGAGCTCTAATTTGTGATACTCCTGTATCAGCCTCTAAGAGTTCTGGGACTAGGAGGGTGCACCACCATGCTCCACCACAGTTTGGTCCTTAAAAGAAGAAAACAAGTCTAAAAAGAACATTTGGGAGGTGATTGCAAATATTTGATCATCAAGCTTCAATGATGTTAAGGAATAACAACTTTATAGGAGGAAATAATATATTATAAATAAATTTTAAAAATGAGTCAGCTAGGTCAGGTGTAGCGGTATATACCTGTAATCTCAGAACTCAGGACACTGAAGCAGGAGAATTGCCATGAGCTTTGGATCAACCTGAACTACATAGTGAGTTCAAGTCTACCCTGAACTACATAGTGAGACCCTGTCTCAAAAAATAAAAATAAAAAAAGAAATAGATACTGTTGTAGTCGGGGTTGTGAGAGAACAATTACAATCAGAACACAGAATTTGTAATATTATTTTATGATGGTAACCCAAAGTTTAATACAAGAAAGTGCAGGAAATCTACCCACAACACTGAAGATTTGGAATATTCAGCCAAGGGTTGGGTCCCACATCAATGTCCCGCATGAGTCCAAAAGAAAACCTACAGCCCATGACATTGCCTCCCATGAGTTCAACTGGAGGTCTACAGCCCACCAGAAGGACTCACACCAGTCTGTTTTATGGATCTGTGCTGGGAAGGCCCAAAGGTCAGCAGTGAAAGCTAGAAAGTCTATGCCAGTGGGGTAAAGGAGCTGTGCTGGTAGGTTGAGAGCTTTACACTGGAGCCCAGAAGTCAGGCTCATAATAAAGACCAGGGCTGTCCTGAAAAGCACCACAGCCATCCTCAGCAACACGAAGGCCCCGAGCTCCTCTGATGATAAGAACAGCTGAGTACATGCCAGAAAGCCAGCTTGATGAGTTTGACCTGGAGATTAAGCAGCACATATCTTCCCCTCTGGAGCCAGGAAGCGATGCTCAATGTAAGGACCAGAGCTCCCCTAAAGTGAGCCACAGCCACTCTCACCAACAAGGTGAGCTCCTCTGATAACAGTAGTAGAACTCACACTGGGGAAGCTAGTCATGATGAGCTCCTCCAGGAGAACCAACAGCTCAAACAGCAACACTTAGAAAACCCCATAATGCCCCACTTCTCGTCCACATCTCTATTTATGCTGGCAACTTTCCTTAGGTGGGAACATCTACGCTCAGCACCATGCTGATTTAATTCAGCTGGTGTTAAGTTGACCACCAGTTTTTAATCCATAACAGATACTGAATAGCTATAAATTGATTCAAAATGATCCAAAAGCTAGAGAAAAGTGTACCATTTCACTTCTCTATTGTTTGAAATTTTCCATTTAAAAACTCCACCCAACAGAGATATCTCACTACACAGACAGGCCATCGAATATAAATCTGTAAATAGGGATTTTATTCTTTCATCCACTGACTCAAAAAAATATACCTACAGTTCTGATAAAATTCACGTAACACAAAATCCACCTTTTTAACCATTGTGAAGTATACAATGCAGTGGTATTTAGTACATTTTTAATGTGGTACAACCAGAACCATTATTCAGTTCCAGGATATTTTTGTTACTGCTAAAGGGACCCCCACAGCTAATGAATCACTCCCCGATTCTCTCCTCTCCCTATGCCTCAGCTCCTAATAACCTGCATTCTTCTCTATGAATTTGCCTATTCTGGATACTTCAAATAAATCCAACACGTTTTTAGTTTAGTCGTGTGTGTGTGTGTGTGTGTGTGTGTGTGTGTGCGTGCGTGCAGGTGCTGCTGAGGACTGAACCCAAGGCTTCACATGCTAAGCACATGCTCTGCACTGAGCTACCCCTGCCCCTCAATACACTTTTAAATTTACATTTCAATTATTTTAATCACTGAAACATTCACAGGGTTTGAAATTCAAAGGCTACAGAAGAGTATGCAGTGGAAAATGTCCCTTCTGCCCTTCTTCCCCAGCCACACAAGTTCCTTTCCAGAGACAACTAGTTTCTCTTACTACATTCTTTTCCCCTTTCTTTATATAAATGCTAGTATTCTACACATACTTTGCCCTGTTGGTCACTTTCCACTTAACATATCCCGAGGATCATCAACAACAAAAGAGTTTTCCTTTCCACAGCTGCACGCTGCACGGTATTCCAATATTTCAACCTGTTCTTCACATACTGGATTAAGAACTTTGGGACTGGGCTGGGGATTTAGCTCAGCAGCATAAGCGCCTGCCTTGCAAGCAGGCAGTCGTGAATTCCATCCCTGGTACCGATAAAAAAACAAAAAAAAAAGAACTTTGGGACTACAAAAATGAATAAAATATGGTCATTTCACAGGAAGCTCACAGTCTAAACAGTAATTTCTTTCTTTTTTTTTTTTTAATCGGTACCAGGAATCAAACTCACGACTGCGTACTTGCAAGGCAGGCGCTTATGCCGCTGAACTAAATCCCCAGGCCCTAAAAAGTAATTTCTTTTAAGAAGGGGAAGCAGATAAACCAGAGGCTTCGGCTTCAAGAATGATCATAATTTCAACTATCTCCATAGACAGGCTGTATGGAGGGGAGAAGAGAGCTCCACAATGAAGGAGACGGGGGTTAAATCATAGGTCAGAGGTGCAGCACGTGGTTAGCCTGCGCTAGGCCCTGGAGTCAGTGTCTCACACCTGAATGCTTAAAACATAAAATGGAAGAATTAAGTAACAGTAGATTGCTGCTTCTCTTCAACTGTATAAGGCTGAATTGACCATATAACATGCTTCCTCTCTTCTTTCCACATTAGAAAAGGATTCTGATTGGAGAAATTTAGCAAGTGCAATAACAGCAGAAAAATGATCCACAGTTGTTTGTAGGCATTTTGAGAAACTTCTTAAAACCGTGTTGTGTTGATACAGCATCCCTTACTTAAATGATCTCTCCCCTCATGTCTGCATTTTAGAGCTTCAGTAATTGAACTGTGATAGATGTTTATTTTAATGAGACAAAGCACCATTTAGAACATACAGTGACTGAGACAGGTAAGGCACACAGCCAGGCATGCACATTTTAAAATTTCCTAGGTGAAGCCAAAACCACAATCATGAAAAGCTTAGGAGAATGCAAAGCTAGAAAGAGAATAGTAGCTGACAGTTAAGATTTCAAGGTTTTCAACAATTACAAGATAGTAAAAATAAAAATAAGCAAATCAAATAGGGGAAGATTTACCTGAAAAGAACAAAACCTTTGGTACCCTCAACACCTACAGATGATGCCAGCCCAACAATGGCTCAAAGGAAGGGACAGGGCAGCAGGTGAAGACAAAGAGTGTGATGGTGGAGGGAGGGGTCACGCCCGATGCAGTGGCTAAGGGACAAAGGCTTTGGTAGTGGACATCGTGGGAATAGATATGGTGCCCAGTAGAGAGTGTGCAGGATGAGAAGGGGCCACAGGCAGAGATGTGCACATCCTGACCTCTGAAAGCCCAGTGTCACAGCAGCCAAAGTTTGTCAAAAGGCCATCTTAGCCTCAGGCCAGACTGTCTTCCTGCCTGAGGTGCTGGGGACAGAGCTGCCTGCAGGGTTTGGGAGAGTTTTAGGGTACTTTGGGAGAGTTTTAGGGTATCTGCAAATGATGTGAGCAGGCCCAAGAGAAGGGGAGGCCCATGTCCTATGGGGCCTGAGAACGTCCCTTAGCACAGTGACATTATCACCAGGGCTCTGACAGACGGATGGGACTCCTCCCTCCAAACAATGTAATTTTCTCTGAAAATGGACCTAGTGATATGTCTCACACCACCCTTAAGGTTAAATTGGACTCCACTGACTCATGCATCTGTTTTTATCTTCAGTTCCGATCCTTGTTTCCCATACAAAGCAGTAAATGACAGCGCTGTTGTTCTTTCTACTGGAGAATCTATTTCAGGGACAGGCAGTGGACCGTCTACGGCTGTGGGCACTATTATTACCTGTGGCGTCGTGCCCATGCCTCACCGCATTCATTTCAAATGCAAAGGAAAAGAGGACGTGCAAAATGAACTGGAGTAACATCTTGCCAGGTAGCTTCTCTGTGCTGAATTTCCTTTATAATGAAGTCAGCCATGTAAGAAAAGAATACAAACTAATGGCCTCTTCACCAATCTTGCTGGGCAGTTTTGCGTGGAGCTGGTGCTCTGGAACAGCTTTTAACCAAGAGAATTTATGGGTGAGACAATCTCCAGCTCACATTTGATCAAAGATAGCCTGAGATAAACAAGCCTTATCCTAAGCAAAATATAATTCAGTTTATCAAATATTTATTAAACACTGACTGTGTCCCAGGGGCTGTGCTGGGGTGCAGAGGGGGGAAAGCCAGCATGTGTGGCCCCAGAAGCACCTGGGAATCAGGAGAGAAGGAGAGGTACACCCTGGGTCATTGACTGGAGATAGGTCACTCCAAGGGAAGATGCATCTCTCATTTGAAATTAATAAAATTGCATCTGCATCTGGCTTACTAAGGATATCATGAGTGATTGATATCAGTTGGTTCTTTTTTTCTGCCTCTCCCTTGCTTTGATCACCGGTGAGTCCCATCCTTCTCCTTGGGAATTCTGAAAGCAGTGTGGGGTGAGTGGGTGCAGAGCCAGAAGTGTACAGGAGACCCTGGGCAGGGCCACTAAGGGTGCTTATTTATTTATTTTGCTTTGATGTTATTTTCAAAACATTCGAATTTGTTTGAAATTTTAGCATGGTAATTGTAGTGCAGAGGGCCCCCACCTGGGTGGCTATTGTCTTTAGATGCAAAGACTTTTACTATGGAGAAGTATTTAAAAATCTTAATAGATTTTAGAGGATTTCAGAGAGAAAGAAACTACAGTTCTTGTTATTAATTTCTGACTTTGCTAAAATCAATCCAGCTCCGGACCAGTGCCTCAAAACCCTTTACTGTGGAAGAAGTTTGGAGAAAAGTGATGCGGGCAGGGGAGAGAACTGGCTGTTTCTGCATGACCATTTTGTATATTAGGATTTATAGTATTTATTCTATGACTTCTTTTAGATTGTTTGAACCCTCTTTGGATAGCTGGATAGATGTCTGGATATAGATACTTTCATTACTAACTCCTGCCCTTGAGGTTTTCCAGGTCAAAATTTTCTCTGTCTTGTGCTCAGCTTCCTTGGGGTTCCCTCAAGAAGTTAGACCTCTGAGTTAGAACTTGATCCAAAGCTCTTTTCCTGTCCTCCCTTTCCTTCCCCTTTTGTGTTCTCTCTCTCTCTCTGATAAAATTTATATACCATAAAACTCACCCATTTTAGTAAATATATGGGTTCATGCAGACACACACACACACACACACACACACACACACACACACACGCCCCGTTTTAGAACATTTTAGTCACTCCAAAAGAATCCTTGGTGTCGGGCTGGGGATTTAGCTCAGCGTCATAAGCGCCTTGCAAGCAGGTGGTTGTGAGTTTGATTCCTGGTACTGATAACAAGTTAAAAAAAAGGAGTCCTTGGTGCTCATTTATAGTTGGCCCTCTCCTGTCCCTAACCTAGGCAGACATGGGTCTTCTTTCCATCTGTCAGTGCTTCTTTTTTGAACAAAATTTTGTTCTTAATCATACAAAAATGTCTGCAGCTCTACCTCAGGGTGAGATGGTCCTCCAGCTATGAAAATGGATTGCATTCTTCAATTTTTGCAGTACACTGCAAATTTTGTGTCTGGGTGTCCATAGTAGGTCCGGGCCAGATCTGCCTATGGAAAGCAATGAGTGGTCATAAATGGAAAATTCTTAGGCCCTGCAGCAAAGGACAGAGAGTGGAGACTGCCCCACCGGCTGGCAGAGCAGGATTTCAAGTCCTAAGATATGGAATTTAGCCCTAGTGAGGTGGCCTCCTGTGTAGCAAAATGATTGCATTATGTGGCAGTACAAGTTGTTTCTGGGAACAAAACAGTGAACTTCTAGTGTTATGCTTTGGACCTTGTAGATATCTCCTGTTGTATGCGCTGTCAAAACGCACCAAACTTGAGGTACACCTCCATGAGGTACAAAACAGGCCGGCAGCAGGAGCCTCCTGCCTCCTGGTCTCACTTATGTCCCTTATGCTGCTTTTCTCTTGCTTCAGAAATAAAATATCTATGAACTTGACCCTTGACATCACTGGCTTAAGGTGTTTCTAATATGAAATCACATGGATCTTGCTTCTGTTAGTACCACAAAATATCTGTACACTGAGCTCTCACTACAGAGCAATCTGGACTGACCTCCTGTATGGCTCCTATTTCTTGGACCAGTGATACTGTTCTGTAGATGCCTTGAATCACCTAAAAAGTAGGCCATGGGCTTTGGAGAGAGCTGAGTTCAAATTCCATTTCTCTCCTTTGCTTGTGTGACTTTGAGAAAGTCACCTGCCAATCTAGGTGGGGTTAAAAAAAAATCCAAAAAGGTAACATAAACATAAAGCTTTGCCTGGTCCCTGGATCATAGTAAATGCTCACTAGCAATGATGATCTTGTTCCAGTGTGACATGGCTGTTTTCACAGGACTATGACAAAGTGCATTAGAACCTCTTCTATTTGAACCAGGCAGGGAAGGGTGCCTTAGTTTTCTTTTACAGTCAAGAACTTAGAAAGTTTAATTTTAAGCTACAGAAAATAGTCATTATCTCATTTCAAAAATCAGGCAACTGTGTTTCAGAAAAACATCTTAGCCAAAGTCACTTAGGTTGTCTGTCTCTATAGCTGATGCCTCTTCCACCTAAAACTGTTGAAGATCTCATAGAGTAAAAGCCCTGCAGGTCCCCGATAAGGGGTGGACTTGGAGGAGGAGGAGGAGGTGCGGGTCAGCACTCAACAGTGTCCCAGGCAATATGCTGACATTTGAGCAGAGATGTGCATTTCTCCAGGTGAGTCTAATCACAGCTCATATTCCAAGAATAATCTGGATAATATGACACAGGGGCTCCCTTAGGAGGGACAGGCCTAGGACAGAGCTCTGTGAGTTGGCCTGCAGGGAAGCAGAGTAGCATTTGGAGTCTTTCTCTGAACAGTATTCAACGGAACAAAGGCCAGGCTCCATCATCCACACCCAAGCACCCAGTCTCCCCTGGCAATCCACTCATCATGTGCATAGGTGTGTCTGCTTTGTGGATAAGCCCGTTGGAGAACCCGGCCCTTAGTACATTTCTGCTGGTTAATTTCTCTTTGCTCTGATTTCTCCATCTCTCTTCAGTCTCCCTACACTTATGTTATCCAGTTGGAATTACATTTTCCTGCAACCCATTAGGTTTCATATACTATTTTATATAATCCATATGTTACATCGTAACTATCTTCAGGCTGAGGTTACAATTAGATCTTAAGATTAGTATTACACATTTTTAAAAATTCTCCTCACTTCTCCAACACTAAGCCTAGAAATATAACAGATATTAATAAATGCCTGTGGATGGGCTGGGGATTTAGCTCAGCAGCATAAGCACCTGCCTTGCAAGCAGGCAGTTGTGAGTTTGATCCCCGATACCAATAAAAAGGAAAAAGACCAGAAAAAAAAAAATGCTTGTGGAGTGCAAGATAGGTAAGCTCAAATCTTAAGTCTCTTTAGGGGTTTTCCCTCGAGTTCTATCTGAAAAGAAATAAAATGTTAAACAATAATCCAACTTTGTGTTTAATTTACAAAATGAGAAAGTAAACGGCTAAAGGGAAAAAAGTCATTTTAGCTGCAGAGGAATGAAGTGCTTGCAGCTCATTTCTAGCCAGTGGGTTTAGTCATAGGGAGGTTGTTAAATACCTTTCCGGGAAGCTTAAGTGGCACATGTGTTACTGGAGGGAACATATGGAACCCACCCTCGGGTGCAAAGGGGGTGCCTATGACTAGCTCTGCTTCTGTTCCCAATCCTTTTTGAGGATTCACCTTCATTTTGACTCACTTTCTTAAATGTTTACCTTCATATTTGCCAACTGTTAGAATTGCTGCTTCAACTGTTCTGACCATCTGCTCAAAAGGAACTTTTAGATTGTGTCACAATTTTTGAAACTTCAAGTAATCCAGATGGGGAATTGGAGAAGACCTTATCAATCGGTAAGTCTAAATTCTTTATTCATAGGCTCACAAATGTTTCCCTTATGCTTTATGTGTCTCAGCCCTTGTGCTGAGAGTTGGAGATGCAGAGATAAACATCACACGTGGTCCCCAGACTCTTGGCTCTTTATTGTAAGGGGTGGGGGAGACAGGCAGCAAAACTGGTCCATGAAAGTAATGTGGATGCCTATCTGGTAAGCAGGTGTCCAGGAAATAAGTATGCTATGCAAAGGAGGTGAGATAACTCTTTAAATAAATATGGTTGGTTAGTGACTCCTGAGGATGGGAGGAAGTAGAAAAAGATTAGTCCAATAGGAAATTAGAGAGGAAGGGGCTGGGGATTTAGCTCAGCAGCATAAGCACCTGCCTTGCAAGTGTGTGGTCGTGAGTTTGATCCCCAGGACTGAGAAAAAGAAAAAGACAAAAAAAAAAAAGAAAAAAGAAAAGAAATTAGAGAGGAAGGCAAGGATCAGATGATCAAACATGAACTGAGCATCAGTTATATATTAGGTTTCTAGGCTCTCTTCTAATTGCTAAAGTGAAAGACCAGCCTTGTCCTTAAGGAGTTTATAATTTAAGTGGGTATAAACAAAGCACAATTCATCGTGATAAAAGTGTGACCAAGTATGTGAGTGATATAAAAGAATAAATAATTAGCTCTACCTGGATGTGGGGACAAATGAGGGCTGAATCATGGAAGGCCATCTGAATATTGTATAATCGGATAAAGTTTGCTAGGTAGACCAGAGTGGGGCAGTCACTGCAAACAGAAGGAACAGCACGTGTACAGTGCAGCATCAAGTCTTCCAGGAAACTTACACACAGTCTGATATGAGTGTGTATTCAGTTCATTTAGGAAGAGTGACGAGATGAGACTGAACGGAGTAATGGTTCCTCATGCATGCTAGGCATGTGCTCTACAACCAAGTTAGACTCAACCCTATAGTTATGTGCGTGCCTTGTGTCTGTGTGTGCGTGTGTGTGTGTGTGTGTGTGTGTGTGTGTGTGTGTGTATTACTAGGGATTAAACTCAGGGCCTTCACAGTGAGTTACATTCCCAATCCTCCTTTATATTTTGAGACAGAGTCTTCCTAAGTCACCCAGGCTGGGCTTTAACTTGAACCTTCCTGCCTCAGCTTTCCAGAATGCTGGGATTATAGACATGTGCCACCACACCTAATAGCTAAATATTGATGGGCTCTGCACTCTGTACAAAGGAGCTTAGACGATATCCTAGAAATTACTGAAAGGATGGATCAAGGCATAGATGTAATCAAGTTTGTGTTTTAGAAAGAACCTACTCCGAGATGGCTGGTAGGTGCATGTGAAGTGGTTATGTTATAATAATTCTTTTTTGTTTGTTTGTTTTTTGTCTTTTTCATTTTTATCAGTACCGGGGATCGAACTCACGACCGCCTGCTTGCAAGGCAGGTGCTTACGCCGCTGAGCTAAATCCCCAGCCCGTTATAGTAATTCTTTTCTGTGTGCTTCATAACAATAACTCTACTAGCAGGGCGGAAAGGGGTTCAGAGGGAGCAAAGCTTCTGAATTCAGAGACCTGAGAGAGGCTCTCACTATGTACCCTGTGAGGAGTGAGGGGGCCAGAACTGAGAGGAGGAGGGAAGAGGAGTTGAGAAATGGAAGCTCCGACCAGGCGTGAAGACACAGGACCTGCACCGAGCCTGGAGCTGTGGGGTGAGAGAGGAGGGCTCTATCCAGTGTGTCTGCCAGATTTCTGGCATGGGGGACAGAAGGAGGCATTCCTAAAAGTGGAAAAAGGCTCAGGAAGAAAGATGACAGTACATGTAGACATGTACTGCAGATAGATGCCTGTTGGACGGCTACAGGGAAATTTCCAGTAAGTGGAATTGTTGGGTCTAGAATCAGATGTGACAAATGGCTGGAGATACCACTGTTGAGTCATCAGCACAGAGATGGACACTAAAGCCGTACAGGACTGCATAAGCAGCACAAGGATGGTATGGTCAGGGTCATGGGGACACCAGCAGTAGAGGGCAAGCACGGGAATGAAGTCAGTCAAGGCCCTACAGATGGAAGTCTACTGTGTGTGTGTGTGTGTTTGATTTTCTGTATATTAATGTTCTGACATCTTAAAAATGTTTTTCTGATTTGGAAGAGACCAAGGGTACCTCCCTCCTAGAAAACAAAGAGAGCAGCCTAGAGTGTATCTGTGATATGCAATTAAACACCTGGAACCATACCTTCTCTACCTGGCACCTACACCCCAAGAGACAACAGTTGTCTGTCACCACAGGGCCGAGTCTTAGGGAACTCGAACTGTCCCTACAGCATAGAGCCTCTGAAACTACTTAACAGCCAATCTTAAAGTGTCCTCCCTTGCTACCTCACCTCTCCCCAGGAAACCCCAACAAATGCCCTGGCCTGATGCTTTCCCCATGCTCTTGTTCCGGTCTTCCACCTCCTGACCATCCAGTATCTCTCCATGTGGTCCTTCAGCTGGTCCTGTGACTAACACCTGTGAGGATAGTACACTTTGCTCTCCTGAGCCTCTCCTGGGCCTTTTCTTGTGGCCACACGGGACTGGCCATCACCCGAAAGAATGAGATCATATCACAGTAGAGAACAATTATAGTCGATCCACCCGACCCAGAGGATCATGAGAAACAGAAACAAAGTGAGAATAAATAGGAAATTGAAGACAGTTTTGAATTTGGCCCTGGGTAAACTTTTCCCTAGAGACCATTTGCCAGAGTGGATTCAGAGCACAAAACCTCCGCGGCAGAGGACGGGACAGGGAAGCAGTGCGAACACCCACCGGTGTGGAGTGCTGTTCCTAAGAGCGTGCAGGACTTGGAGTAGGGAACCCAGTTTGTTCTGAGACTGAAGAAACCTGAGGAAGTCTTGGGGTGGAGCCAGTGAGTGCAGAGAGACAGCTGAAATCAGAGAAGAGAGAGGGAATAACCACGGGCCAACTTGTAGGAAGATGGGGGGGGGGGTATGCACTGACCAAACATAGGCAGCAGCAAGAGGCAGGAAGACAAAAGGTAAAATAGCCCACAGAGGTAAAACTGTAGGTATGGGAGTAGGAAGTCAAGGGACTCCATCCCAAAGCCTCAATTCTATCTGTAAAAAAAAAAAAAAAAAAAAAAAAAAAGCAAAATGAGAAATGTAGGGTCCAGCAAGGTCATGATTTAGCTAATAGTTCATAAGGAGTGTTCTGGTTTGTGTCTAGATGCCTCCCCAAGCCCCAATCCGTCATAGACCTTTTTTCAGAGGTGGTTGACTATAGAGTGTGTAATGCTAGTACTAAGGGTGCTGGGGTTAAAGGTGGGTGGTTGATGGATCAGTCCACTGATTCCCTAATCCCAGCAGTCTGGATAAAATAAAAGGGGCAGAAATAGGCTTGTCTCCACCACTTGTTGCCTTTGCTGTCTTCCGCTGCCATGAAATATTGCCCCTCTGGGGCTGGGGATTTAGCTCAGTGGCATAAACGCCTGCCTTGCAAGCAGGCAGTCCTGAGTTCGATCCCTGGTACTGATAAAAAGGAAAAAGCCAAAAAAAAAAAAAAAAGAAATATTGCCCCTCTGCCATCTGCCACTCTTGGAGCCAGCTGATTATGGACTGAAACCTCTACAAACTGTGAGCTAAATAAGCCTTTCCCCTTTCACTTCAGGTGTTGGATGTTTTGTCCTAGTAACAAGAATAGTAACTAAGACAAGGAGTAAGATTTTAACTCACATTTCTTCACTTCTTGCCAGGTGCTCTTTCAATTCCCTAGATACACTCACTTACACTGAAGATACTTGCATCCTGCTCTTGAATGATTTAAGAAGGGGATTTTGTACCTTCTTTTTAAAAAATGATTATGCAAGGCTGGCTTCACACAAGGGCTAAACAAACCACTTGTCATCAAAAGCAGTAAGTTCACCAGACTCTTGGATGGAGACCCAGAACATTTGTCCCTTTCAGTAGGGAAGACAGCAGATGTTCACCCTCAGATAAGGACCCTGCTTTGCTCACGCCATCTTTGAGTGGTTGGAAACTGCTTCTAACACTCAAACTGTGATGAATACTTCACTGAAAAAGATTCTGGAAAATTATGTAGATGACAGAATATGTTGGGCTGTGGATGAAGTGGCAGACACAAGCTTCTAACAAGTCTCTCAAGCTCTCTGCACATTTTCTAGGTCCCTTCTAACCTTGATATACATATTGTATAAAGAGGTGGTGGACAGGATCAAGACAATGAATTAGATGCCAAGAACTAGCCAGCGGGCATACAGAGAGATCAGCCACAAAAACAAGTGATGGAATGTTGGGTTTGGATGAGCTTGTTCAATGAAACAGGAACAGTCCGACATCATGCATCTCAAGATCAAGTCACTTCCACTTAGAACGCAGTTTGTACCAACTACATATAACAACAAACAGGAAAAAAGGAGAGGAAACATCTTCATATTATAATCACAGATATAAGACTTGGAAAATACCTTAGCCCAACCCATTAAACTCAATTCACAGCTTTTTCACCTCCAAGATATTTTATCTTTCCTTCCTCTGTGAGTTTTGAAACAATTATACCAACTGGATTCTGTAGTGAATAGTAATACTCGCATGGCAAACAACTTTGCAACTAGTTCGTTTCTTGCTCTTTCCTGTAAAAAGTGACCCTACACAAAAGAGTCCTTTTTAATTTAATTTTGTGTGCACAGTGTTGGAGATTGATTCCAGGTCTTTTCATTAAGCTACAATTCCAGCTCTTTTTCTAAAATTTTTCAATTTTCAGACAGCTGGGTTAGTAAACACACAGGCTGGGGTTGAACTTGCAAAACTTCTGCCTCAGTCTCCCAGACAGCTGAGACTACAGCATGTGCCACCATGCTCAGTTTATTGTGGAAGAGTGACACGGGGGTGAGCTGGATTAGAATTTTGTAATCTCTGATCAAAATAATCCCATGTAATTAAAGGCACACGAGTATAGATGAAAAGCTAAAACAATGCCTCATAAAATCGGAAATGTTTCTTAAAAAGTAAATATTTCTGTAACTTACAGTAATACCTCTAGTTGTCAGCTTGCACATCTCTCAGCATCTTTTCTGCAGAGCCTAAAGCACTTTATGTATGCAACAGTTCTCACCATAACTTTGGAAAGCAGAGGAGGCAGCACAGATAATTATTCTCCTTTTGCTGAAGATACAATCACATCAGGGAAAGATGATAGAAGATTTGCCCAGATCAGAAAAAGTGAGTGGGAAGCTGTCATTTAACAATTCTTTTAGGAATTTATTTATTGAGTTTTATCTGTGTGGTTGGCCCGGGGGAGCATGGGCAGTATGCTGGTGCAGAAGAAGTGGGAAAGGGGGAGATGGTCCGAGTAACACAGTACCAGAACAGAAGAATGAAAAAGTCTGTAATTTCCACTCGAGCTATTGGCACAGAAGCTCTATTCAGCTGCTGGACACAATCTAGGAATACAACTTGGCCTCATCTGACTTGTCGTAGAAGTGAGAAACAGAGATTTCTTTACTCACTTATGAAAAGAATAGATGTTTTAAAAACCCAATAGGAGGGAAGAGTTTGAGAGATGTCTTCTTAAAAAGAAAAGAGCTGCTTTGAAAAATACATACAACAAAAGAAAAAAGAAAAATACACACAGTTCCTGGAGATGTTCTCCAAAATTTCAGCCCATTATTTTCTGTCTATCACCCTGGCTAATCATTCTTCAGAGCACAAACATATACTTGGTGGGCACCACCAAGCCACAGGGGTTTTGGTCATATACATCTTTCAAAAGCATATTTCTCCCACTACAAGGGAATTTTCATGAGGACAGGGCTTTTATCCTTGCTCCCTTTTTCAAGGCCTAGAACAGAACTTCGGATTTAATAGATTCTCAAAAATATTTAAGTAGCCTGGCATGGTCACACATTAGCAGGCTGAGGCAGGAGGATCTTGAATTTGAGTCTAGCCTGGACTCTCAGTGACTGAGACACCTTTCCGTTCGCTGAGTGGACCACGGCCTTCTTGGTTGATGCATCTGCATCTGTGACTGCTGCTCGGATCATCAGCCCTGTGCGGCTGCTGTGGCCCCAGCCAGGCGGAAGCTAAGGAGCTGGGGGAGTCAGCCAAGGATATGGATTTGAGTTATTCAGGGAAGTTTGTTTTAAAAATTGAAAATAATAAAAGACCTGGGAATGGAGCTCAATGCAAAAGCCCTGGGTTCAATCTTCAGTAGCACAAAAGAGGAAAAAAAAGGGGAAGGAGGAAGGAAAGGAAGAAAGAATGGAGGTAAGGAGGGAAAAAAAGATGCCAGTGAAGAAGTTCCAGTTCTGTTCAGTTTCATGACCTTTGAAAAGTCATTCCATTTCCTGGAGTCTGTTAAAAAAGTATTCAACCAGATAAGCCCTTTCAATCCTTTAATACACTATTTTATATATACAGTGAACTATAAGCATAAGCCAGTGTGTAATGAGTGAAACTAGAGTGTGGTTTATGTTTCTTGGCTGTCTAGAATCTTCTTTCTCACAAATGAAGATGACTTAGTTGGTTGCTTTCAAGTGGTTAGACAAAAAGACCAAACTCCTCATCCTTGCCTGACTCCTGCAACTGCTTGGCTTCCTCCGCGGCTGTGGCCACCACAGCAGCAGGGGTGGTGAAAGAAGCAGCAGTCACAAACACAGGTGCATCGGCCGTGAAGGCCATGGTCCACTCAGCAGGCGGGAAGGTGTCTCGGTTGCTGAGATAAATCCAGGACCTGTGCGTGCCCACTATGACAGAAGAGGGACCAACACAGCACTGAGGTTCACATCTGCAGACAAGCACTGGTGACCCTGAGAGACATGCCAGCAAGAGGCAAGCTCGCAGTTCTTCTGGGGTGTCAGGAACTCCAGGGTTATGCTGCTGCTGCTGCTGAAACCCTGCTGGATGAGGAGCCAAGCAGACGTCAGCATGTGGCTGCAATAGCTTCCACCTTGTCTCAGTCTTTATCTGCTACATGGCACACAGGATTTCCATGGCAACCCTGGAGAGTCTAGAGGTGACATCTAAAGCCAGGAAGAAAGGAAACTTTGCAGGCCAAGACCAGTGTTCTGGGCTGGAGTAATGACTTCACGTGAGGCAATGGCACCAGCACAGCTAGTAGCTGGCATCCTACCGACAGCAGCATGTCCCTGATCTCAGTGAGACTTCTCGAGGAACTTAAAGCCCGCATTCCACCTGATATGAGGCAACATTTTCTCAAGAGCTGAGCTGTTTCCTGGATGACCTTGAGTGGTCTTGTACATCCTGGTGCTCTTGTCCATCAGCACCACGGCTGTCCCTCATGGCCCACATGGATCTGCTGCAGCTGTGTGGGACCTACATCGAAGTATTTTGGATAATTCTCTGAATGTTTGGTGACCATAAGTAATTGGATTTTGAGGTTGTACTGTCTTCCCTGGATGCCATGGTGGTGAATCAGAAATTGCACAGAGGATTTAAAGGCTATGTCATGCTCACTGGGATACCTGATGGGGGAAGAGTGCCAAGTACCCCATTTCTCTGTAGAGAACTTGGTACCCTGAGTCCTGCCTCTCCAGGGAGGATACCAGATGCTCATACAACCTTCCAATTAAACTAGGGACTGGCCGTATGACTCGGATTCTGCCTATGAGACGTATTTCTTTTCTAGATTTCTTTTCTAGAGATGATCAGTGTGAGGAGACAGGTAGTTTGTGAAATTTACTTTTTGGCAGGTAGGCTGCAGGGACAGAGCACCTGCCCTCCACGCCAGGGAAGAGTATGCGCTGAGGGGCCGTAGCTGTGGAGACCCTGATAGTACGATTTGGAGTTGGGGCTACACAGCCTCTAAACCACTTGTTTCCTCAAGACTGAGTTACCACATAACCTTTAATAAATCACCTTCTATTTACACTACTCTAGATTGGACTCTGATGTTTGCACTAAGAACACTGATTGACAAAAGGAGACACCAACAGAAGGTTGGCAGCACACAGAGAAGAATGCTGACTTTACTTGGGAGAAATCAGGAGAGATGGGTTGAGAGGGAACTTTTGATTGTAAGATGTCAGCACATGAAAATGGGTTTTACTCTGTTCTCTTTTGTTTGATTCTCTTATGTCTGATGGTATGTGCAGCTATTTTGAAGATAACAAGAGGTATTATAATTGCCATTATTGATTTCCTATTATCTTGTTTTGAAGTTCTGTATCGCTCTCATTGTTTTGTTTTGATTAGCTTTATTCTAGTTTCATTTTGTTTGGTTTTATTTTCTTTAAAAAAAAAAGGGATGGGATAAAGGGCATTCAGGTCAAAAGGGTAACAAGAGCAAGAGGACTTGGGGACACATCATAAGCAAATGCAGGGAATAACAGGTTATTTGATGTGGTTTAAGATCTTTTGGAATACAGACCTCTAGCCCCGTGGACTTCTGAGGATCCCATTGCTCCTCAGCCGGGGCTGGAGGCCAGATCGGCCCTGGAGAAGCACCATCAGCCTGCCTCCAGTGGGCAGCCTTGTTTTCCTGTGGTGGCTGGGAATTGGGCTGCAGCAGGCGCATTGTGCCCCGAGCTGGACCAGGCCTCACTGGGCCCTGCTTCTGGCCTAGTCTGCCCCCGAGCAGGCTCCGCCACAGGGGCATGAGTGCTCATGGGCTGTGAGGCGGGTGCCGGGTTGCACATCCTGCCCACCTAGCACACAGGCGTCCCTGGCCCCAGAGCACCCCACAGGAAGAAGGTGACCAGAGAGGGGACTGTCGTGGAAGGGAAGAAGAAACAATAGACAGAAGGGGCATCTGCAACCACCCACCTCAGAAGGAAGGTCACCCCCCAACACACACACACACACCGGGATTTAGGGCCACCCCGTGGGCAGTGGGCTGGTCATCGCAGCCTTGGCTTGACACAGAGTCCTGCGAGTGGGTGCTGGGGAAGAAGGTGCACCGGCGGCTGCAGGGCAAGGAAGTCAGGCCTGGCACCGAGTACTCGGGCCGCAAGGGCACCCCTGCTTCCAAGCCCCGCACCTGCCTCTGCCACCTTTTGTGGATTGACTGACAACACGGCATTTTAGAAGAGTTCTGCAGTGTGAAGTATATTTTTTCTAAAAGTTTCCAAGAGTTTGTTATTTTACTCTAAAATCAAAACCTCCTCCTCCCCCCCTCCCCCACAAAAGAAGCTTTTTTGGAATAGGGAATGAAAGGAGACAGTTTAATGAAGGGAGCACAAGACTTTGACATCACAGATTTGATTCAAATCAAAGCTGTGACCTTGGATAAATTATATGCTTTCTTGACTTTGTTTTATTGTTTGTAAAGCGTTACTGTACATCTTTTGCCTCGCTGCATCCTTGAAAGCAAAACAGGTCACCAGCAGCTCTACTGCAGCTACCTGTGAAAAGCTGATCAGGTTTCCCTGTTAGCACCTTGGCTCAAACCGACAGTCTCATCCCGAAGAACGCCCTTAATGTGTGCCATCAGCACTTCTGTCTGTGTATGAAGGATGTAGAATTTACCAAAATAGACTGAGTGATTTTCACTGGATTGTTCAAAACGTCTACCCAATGAAAAAAACCATGTTAGTTCTTTGTACATAAAATAAAAAAACTTCAAAATCTTAGAAAGTGGTCATTGCCGAAAATCACGCGGTCTCTGAGTAGGGCTCTTTGGAGCTAGGACTCCCTAGGATCCTGTGCTGGTCTGTTTTGCCTCTAGATCAATGGATCCAGCTAAGGCTTAAAATTATGGTAATTGCGCCCTGCGGGTGGGAATGTAAAACGGTTCAGCTGCTCCAGAAACGTCACTATGGCAGTCCCTCAAAAACTTAATAATGGGTTTCCCATGTGATTGGGCAATTCCATTTTTAGGTATAGTCCCCAGAGAATTAAAAGCAGGGACATGTGCATCTAGGTTCACAGAATTTATAATGGTCAAGAGAGAAAGCAAGGCAAGTGCCTATCAGTGGGTGAGCGAGTAAACAAACTGGGGAGTAAGAAAATCATGGAATATTATTCAGTCTTAAAAACAAGGAATTCTGACATACGCTGCAAAGTGAATGAATCGTGAAGAAATTATGTTAAATGAAATAAGCCAGTCACGAAAAGAAAAACAATGTTTGACTCCACTTACTCCATGTACCTAGAATAGCAAATTTATAGAGACAGAAAGCAGAATGGTGGTTGCTAAGGGCTGGGGTGGAGGATGGGGAGTTATTGCTCAATTTGGGAAGATAAAAAGTTCTAAAGCTGTACAGTGGTGACAGGTGCACAATGTGGAAGCACTTAATGTCACTGTGCTGTACAGTTAAATGATAAATTTTGTGATGTCTGTTTTATTACAATTTTTAAAAATAGGTCTTCTAGGGCTGGGCATTTAGCTCAGTGGCACAGCGCTTGCCTGGTAAGCACAAGGTCAGATGTTCGATCCCTGGTACATCCCCCAACCAAAATAGGCCTTCTTAAGTCAGAATGTCTACGACTGCTAGAAAAAGACCCAAAATGAAAAGGTCTAGCATTTTCATATTTCCTATTGTTTTTTGAGTTATCTATTTTTTAAAACCTTATTTTTTTTAACTAAAAAAAGTTACAAGAACTTGAATTGGTTGTGTTGCTTGCAGTTGACACAAGATGAAGGAGGGAAGGGACAAAAAGGGAAACATAACATGACTGCCCAGCTCACCTCGCAGAAAGAATGGAAATAGAGTATGGACTCACAGAAGAACATTACTTGTGTTTTTGTGCAAAACACGATGATCGCTCTCATAAATAAAGAGAAAAGGAAACTAGTGAAGATTGAAATTTCATCATACATTATGATTGTTTATTCATGTCACATGGAATTTAGCAGAGGCAAAGAAGGAATTTCTGATTTTCTGATAAAAGACATGAGGGAGGTGATGGAGCTTCTAAAATCATGATGGAGCTGTGCAAAAATCATGGTATTTCAATTGGTTGGTTTGTACCCAATGTAAATGAAGTTGACATTTTTCATGTGGGCATCAGACAGGGTATCTTCCAATTTGCTGGCAGTTTTGTTGGAAATATCACCATGTTCAAATAGCTACATCTGATTATTATAGAGGCTCCTTACCATATACCTCTTGCTAAGAATTTATTGAGCCTATTGTAACTTAACAGTACATCACGGAGTCTTATTTGTGAGAATGCTTTACTTTGTAGAGACTCTTTATAGCTTTAAGCAGTAAACAAAGGAGTGTTCTTCTTTAGGTGTGTGATATGCAGAAATTTCAGAATGAGATGTTGAGAATTGGAATTCATATTCCTGAAAAAAAGAACTATAGAAAAATGCTTATTGGGCTGGGGGTTTAGCTCAGCGGCATAAGCACCTGCCTTGCAAGCAGGCGGTCGTGAGTTCGATCCCCAGTACCGATAAAAAGGAAAAAGACAAAAAAAAGAAAAAAAGAAAAATGCTTATTAAGAGCTTGTGTAGCACTGAGGCTGTGATGTATACAAAGTTACACTGAGAAACTCAGCCAGAAGGCCAGCCTGCACTATAGAGAGAGATCCTGTCTCAAAACAGTGTAGTTACGGAGAAGAGCTAGACCATAAGGCACACGCTAACCAATGGGAAACAAGGTGCTGTCAGTGTTGTGGTTCTTGTAGAACACATTTAGCTGGTTTCACAGTATGATCGTGAGAAGGAAACTGGGAGTATATGGAATGTAGAGGTAATATATTACCTGAGGTCGGGATCTCCAAAACACAAACAAAAACTCATACGTTATTCAATTTTAGCAATGTAGTAAGGACTGACTGCTTTTTGAAAGTCATCATCTAAATTATCCAGTCACCTGGAGCTCCAAGTAAAGATCTACTAAGGCAAGACAACAAGTTTAGAAGAGGTATTTCAAGGATACTACAGTTAGGATTCCAAATTTAAAAAGGAAAATGAAAAGATTATGTATCAACAACCCAATTCTGGAAGTTCCATGCAAGGTCTAAAAAGTTTTGCTGTTTTAAGGAAAGTTCAGTATTATCCAGAAGCACCCTGTAACATCCTGTCATGAACTTGAGAATGTTTCTGCAAATACCCTTAGTGTTTTATTTTTTTAACAGTATGCACATTATCTGACAGGTAAGCTTTGGGGTTTTGGAAGTGACTTACAGATTGAGGATGGTAAATCTGAAAAACTGGAAGATATTCTTATTTTTACAACTGGTTGCAGTTCTATTCCACCTGCTAGATTTACTCAACTGATGTCTTCAATTGAGTGCCATATATAGATTTTCTTTGTTGGGAATAAGTGTGATAATTGTTTGGTTCTTTCAGTCATAAAAATATATAAAGAGCTTCAAGAAAATAAGGACTTCACCATAAGAAGCACTCTAAAAACTCGAAAAGGAAACAGTTATCACTTCTTGGATATTAAAGTGTTTCTTTGAACGAAATTTCTTTAAAATCTGCTAGTGATAACTTCTTTTTTGTTTCAGAAATCTATTGGGACCTTTAGACAAATTTGCCAGTATTTTAGCTCAGTAAATTTAAAAATATTTGTATGTTTGCAATGTTTGTATTCCTTGTGGAATTAGTACACGTGTATAACTCATTTTAATTATTTTTTATTTCTTTTCTCTACCTTGTCTCCATCTCTTGATCTATTCCCACTTGAGAAAGATCTATCTCCTTACTTCCTATTTTATTTAGTTTTCTATTTATACTTTGGGTTTCCCATATGAGACACCACACAACAGTTAAACTTGTGTGTCTGATTTATTCACTTTACATCATGATCTCAATGTGCATCCATTTTCTGACAAATGACTTACCTTTCTTTGCAGTAGAGAAGTACTCCATTGTGTGTAAATACCACATTTTCTCACCCATTCATCTGTTGGATAAAATAGCAGCTTTCAAGATTTAGGTATTATGAGTTGTACTGCTACAAACACGGGCATGAATGTATCAGTGAAATACGATGGCTTTAAATCTTTGGGGAAGACACCTAAGAGGGGAAGAGCTGACTCAAATGGGATTTCCAGCTTTGGTTTTTTGAGGGATCTCCAGATCGACTTCCTTAATGGTTGTGCTAGTTTACAATCCCACTAACAGTGTGGAAGGATTCCTTTTCCCCCCACAGTCTCACCAGCTTTCGTTATTTTATTTCTTCATGGTGACTATTCTTTGGGGGTCAGATGGAATCTCAGTGTTGTTTTAATTCACATTTCTCGAATGGCCAGTGCTGTTGAGCCGTTCTTGTCTTTATTGGCCATCTGTACTTCTTATGTGAAACGTCTATTCTTTTCACTTGTCCTTTTTTTTTTTTTTTTTTTTTGCTGGGTCTCTTATTCTTAGATACCTAATTTTTGTGAGTTTTTAAAAATATATTCTAGATATTAGTTCTCTGAGGAATAGGTGGCAAAATTTTTCCTATTCCGTAGGTTGTCTTTTCTCTGTTGGTTGTTGTTTCTGCTGTGCTTTTTAATTTGATGAGATCCCACGTGTGGATTCTCAATACTATTTCCTATGCAATGGAGATTCTGTTCCCAAAGTCCTTGTCTATGCTTATAATTTGCCCAACATCACTTATTAAAGAGGCCGTCTTTTCTGTATATGTTTTTGGCCTCTTTGTCAAAGATGAAATACAGTAGTTAGTTGACAGCGCTTATTCTATTCCATGGATTCTCCTATCTGTTTTTGTGCCAGTACCATGCTGTTTTTATCACAGTATCTTTGTAATATAACTCCAAGTCTAGGATTGTGATGCCTCTTGCTTTGTTCTCATTATTCAGGATTGCTTTTGTTATTCTAAGTTACTCCTGGGTGTTGGGAACCTTTGAAGCTGGAAATAGAACACATGTGCAGGGCTGTGGCATGGCCAGGGCATGGCCAACCTGAGAACAAAGAAATGCCCCAAAGGGCAAGATAAGGCCACAGCTAAGGAAACCTGGCTCCAATCCCAATTAACAAGATAGACTGTAGCTGCAGGAATTTCACTCCAGTAGTGAAAAGTCAACCTGGAGTCTTTCTAAGATGCTTTTCCTAAATTAACATAAGAGAGTTCTCCTAAATTAACAAAATCTGACACTTGGAAAAGTCCTTGAACCACTCCCAAGATCCTGTTCAGTTTCCTGCATTTTCCACTCTAACCCTTTCCTTGTTTGAAAACTAAATAAATACGGGCTGCCCAGAGATATTCCTTGTCTTAACCCCCATAGTCTCGAACTCTGTGAGGTTTTGATCCTCCCAGAGCCCTAAAATTACACCACTTGGGGCTGGAGATTTAGCTCAGCGGCATAAGCACCTGCCTTATACGCAGGCGGTCGTGAGTTTGATCCTCAGTACTGATTTAAAAAAAAAAATCACACCACTTGTTTCATTTATTTAAGTCTTCATCATACACTCATTTGGGAGACGAAGGATCTTGGCCAGGTCCCTGATACCTGGGTCTATATGAATTTTAGGATTGTTTTCTCCAGTTCTGTGAAGAATATTGCTGGTATCTTGACTGGTGCACTGTTTGTATATAAATTTTAACACACATTGGCCCAATACAATTTAGGATACAAACATAAAAGAAATGTCTTGATTGCTTAGAAAAATTCTTTTTTTTTTTTTTTCAGACAAGGTTTTATTATGCAGTTCAGGCTGGCCTTAAATTCACTTTGTAGCTCAGGCTAGCCCCAAACTTGCAGTGATCCTCCTGCATCAGCCTCCTGAGTGCTTGCATTACAGGTGTGGCCATGACACCCAGCCCCCCCCCCCCAAATTGTTACTGTATTTTAGTAAAAAATAGTGATATTTTTCTAGTTTCTTAACACACAAGCTTTAGAAACCTCCATGTAAATACTTTTTTTGGTACCAGGGATTGAACTCACAACCTTGCGCTTACCAGGCAGGCGCTTATGCCACTGAGCTAAATCCCGGCTCCATGTAGATACTTTTACAATGACTGTACAGTCCTCACATTACTATATGTGAAATATAAAAACTCATTTAGTCACTATTTTTATAAGCTAGGACTACCTATAGTATGCCTAGTTTTATGCAATCTTCAAATTATTCCTCATTTTATTTTAAAGAATAAAAAAGCTAATAGATTAAACCCTATTATATAAATCAAAAGTATATCCTAAGTATTTATTGTATGTTTTTCTAGGATGGCACTAAATTAGTTTTCAAAATGTTTTTGTGGGCTGGGGGTTTAGCTCAGCTGCGTAAATGCCTGCTTGGCAAATGCAAGGTCGTGAGTTCAATCCCCCGCACCCCCCAAAAAAGAAAGTTTTTGTGTTACCAATTTATATTAAAACAATGCACACTACAATCAGATTATGCCCACTGAAATGTTATCACATAAAAGGAAGAATAGCAAAAATATTCTGGAATATATGGATATCACATTCCTTAAAAGTACTTCTGAGGTAGATAGAACATAGTTAAAAATATCTTTAAAAGTATATTTGTTTAAAGCCTTGGCTTTAGTCATAAGATTTTTATTTCCTGGATCCTACATGTGATTTTTAGCATGCCTGATCTGTAGTCATTTTAAGTATCTTGGTGACCTCTATAGATTGCCATCTGGTAGATTTGGCTGTTTAACATTTATTACCAATATGGTTGTATGACAGGTAAGCTGGAATCACATCCTACCATTAATTTATTTCCCTTGAAAGATATGATATGAAGAATGTATAAAGTAAAAAAGAAATACTAATAGCGTGAAAACCCCACTCTAATCTCACCACACTGAGGTAAGTATCATTTCTGTGTATTTTACACTCTTAAGTTTTCTTTACCTTTTAACATTTATTAATGCTACTGAGAGCAACAAGAAGTCATGTACCAACTATTTGAGGAAATGCAGTCCAATTGTCATCATATTTGTACTTCTGAAAAACAAATAACTTGGAAAAATATAATGTTCCTGTTATACTGCAAATAAAGCTCCACTTTTTCCGTAAAGTAAGTCATTATGATTGGAAAATCACGTAGGAGGTAAAATGCAACAAACAATTTTTTCTTAACACACAGAGCACGTATCAGCTATCATTATATTCTTATTCTCTCAAAGAAAGGTCCTTAAATTATTGATGTTGCTAAGGAAAAATAACAGGATCGATTTGATATAGACAACACATTTATTATTATCAAAGAAAAACTAAATCGAAATGTAATTTTCTATGCATATCATTTTCAAGTAATATTAACAGACCTAGCAAATCAAAGTTTTACTTCAAGCATTTAACAATTTAAACAAGGCATTATCTTGTGTTGAATCTATTATTGAAAGTAATTTAAGAACTAATTTTGAAGAGTTTGAATATATATTAAAAGTCTCAGACTCAACAACAGCTTTTGTGCTAAGGACCAGCTTGACATGGTGCAGAGCAGTGACTGATACTAAATTGACATCAAAATAAATTGAATCGAGTCTGTCCTAGGCCTAAGGGACTTGTGGTGAGGACCAGAGGTAGTATGGGACAAAATTAATCCCCAGGCCAAAGACCAGGACGGAAACCAGCAAATGGCCTGTGAAGTCCTGGCGCCTCAAAGCAAAAGAAACACTATGGCTGAGGACTCTGACTCACTCAAATTCCTTCTAGCTCAGTAGTCTCTGCATGAACTGTTCCTGTGCGCTTTTCAAAAAATGCATTGCTTCTCAAGCCTTGAAACTTGACTGTTTCCTGCAGCTACCAGCATTTCCCCCAATCAGGCTGTGCACCTAACAAAGACCAGGGAACAGTGCCTCACGGTCTTAGTCTTTCATTTGGCTTTTACTGTCCCAGTTTCCCTTGAACCTCAAATATATATCTTGTTACGATCTTATTTTGTCATCATATCCCTGAGCGGGAGATAAGTGGTCTAGGCAGGGCCCCAATACTTCTATTCCTATTATGTTGATAAACTGTATATTTTATTTCTTAACCTACTTAGTTTTTATAAAACATTTTAAAAGCCAATAAACCTCTCAAAACCCAAAGAAACCTGATCAAAGCTATTTTTTGGTTTGCAGTTTTAATTCATTTCCTTTATAGTATTAATTAAAGCTGATACAACACTAAAGCATTTTACTGGGTTGAGGTGGGAGAGAAGGCAATGCGCTTGGTTAGCTACATTAAAAACAGTATCTCAATTCCTCATTTCATGTATTTTATGTACAGAATGGCCTTAGTGATAAAATATATTAATAATAATTTATGATAGTTGGCTTATAAAGTGAAGCATAAATATTTATATAGCAAAATATTTTCTGGATGCTCCATTAGTAAGACTGTTACATTAATTAATCTGCATAGTCAAAGAAATCTGTAGGTTATTTTCTAAAGTCCTTTTATGTCAAATGCTATTATAATTATTCTGTTTCTATTCATTTTATGGCAAGATTCTTAATGACATTAAAGTTAAAAAAAGAATCACACTGAACACTTACAGATGTACAATTTCCTAAATATTCAATTGTCTAAATGCCATCTTTTAATCTTATTTTCTCTTGCTCTCAATATTAAGAAAAATAGTAAACTGACCTCTAACGCATCTGATGGCCTTAAGTTTGGTTAGTTTTATATTTATTATTTTAAAAGTTTTTCAAATTGTTTTTAGTATAGGAACTTTATCTTACGGCCTTTTATATAATTCTCTAATATTCTTGCACTTGTCATTTAACTTTTAGTACTAAAGACAAAGATTCATCAAAATATCAGAAAGTAACTTATGATTTTATACTTTGTACTATTTAATATCTATATTATGAAGGGATTTCTTTTTTTTAGTTAAGCAAAAACCCTTCATTTGACAATAAACACGAGAATTTGGTTTCTATTTTACACATTTATAAGTTTTCCCTCTAAGTATCTAGCAGCTATTGGAACTTCTGCACTCAGTGCTAAATGCTAAGGCAAAGGGGGTATAATGGGTGAGTTTTCTCAGAGACTTTGCCTTTAGAATTCAGTCTTTATGAAAAAATGATCCGAATAAGATTCTATTTATGAACATGTACTTCTTGTACAGTGATCATCACACACTTCATTGCTACTTTTACAATAAGCTATTAAACTAGTTTTTATGCTTCATGTAACATAAGACAGTTTTGTGCTTCAAGTAATGCTTTATATTTAATGAGCAATTACTTGATTTGGACTGCTTTGAAGAGACCTTGTTTTCAAATTCTGATTTTGACAATTATCTTTCAATTCTCATATTCTAATGGGCTGTATTTTAGGTATTGTGCTAAGTGATAGTTTATAAATTAGCCTTTTAAAGACTGCTAGATGTGCACAAAACTCATAGCATTCATAAAAAAGTTTTCAAAGTAGATGTTTATACTATTAAAAAGTTATGGATACATTGGATCAATTTCTAAAGTTGCTAGATAAAAAATCGAAACGAGACACTAACTCCTTATGTGGAGGGAGAAAATAACAAAGACAGCAAAATCAACTTGCTTTTTTTGTAGTGAGGATTAAATCCCATGCATGCTAAGTACACAGTCTTTTAGTTAGCTGCATCCCCAGCTTAAAAAAAAAAAAAATCAACTCTTTAAAGGCAATCTGAGTGTGGTGGAACACACCTGTAATCCCAACACTCAGGAAGGCTGAGACAGGGAGGATTGTGAGTTTAAACTCAGTCTGGGCAATTTTGTGACTTATGGAGACCCTGACTCAAAATTACACAGATTTAAAAAGACCTGGGGATGTAGGTCAGTGTGAAGGCCCTGGGTTCCTATGGAAAAAAAATTAAACAGCAACATTTTCATAAATATTAACAGATCCAAGAATAGTGCTATCCAGAATATAATAGCTGACACATCAACAATGAGCTGTAGTTGTCAATTAAAGATTAAAATATAGGCCAAATATTCTAGTTATGTCACAGAAGTACTAAATTTCATGAACATTTCCATCAATGGTGGTTTAGTGGGAAAGTTTAATGTTTAAAGTCTGTCAGTTATCTAGAAAATTCTTTCATGGAGCAGATTATTTCTTGATGTCCCAAAATTTAGATATAATAATTGGTAAGATGTCAGAATACTCAGTTTCACTTGAAATTGTGAAAACTGGCTGGAACACCTACAGTTCTCACAGAAACTTGGAAGCCTAGGAACATCTTTACTTATAAAGGGTCCGTAATAGTCACATTGTGCTATACTGTAGTCGGGATCTCATACGTTCCCTTGTCCTCTTAAAAGTCCATGTATCAATGACTTGGTACATGGGAGATGGGACCTTTAAGCAGTAGAGCCTAGTGGGCAGAAGTTAGGTCATCGAGGGCATCCCCTTGAAGAGGATGTAGGGATTTTGGCTCCTTCCTGCTCACTCTTGTGTCTCATTGCTATGAGTGAACAGGACGCCTGGTCATGCTCTGCCACCATGATACACTGTACTGCCTCAGGTACTTGGCAACAGAGCCAAGTGACCATGGGCTGAAACCTCTGAAACTGAAGCCAAAATAAACCTTTTTCCTTTTGAGTTTGTTATCACAGGTATTTTGTCACAGTGATAGAAAACTAACTAACATGTAAGAAAAAAGCAAACTGGTCTGTAACAACCTTCTTTCCAAATATCTCCTGACTCCTGAATCAAGGTAAGAAGCCACTTTTTTTCACTTTTTAACCATTACACTGCTACTCTTCAAGTTTTATATCTTCTATTTTTGCTTCCTATATATGAGTATTTCTTAAGGTAAGAGTTCTTGGCCTTCTGATGCTATTCACACAGTTTTATATTTAGGCACAGTCTCTTTCCTGAGCTTTACCCCTATATTTCTAACAGGCTCTCTATATTTTCTCTTGGATATTTCACTATCCACTAAAAATTTTACAAATCTATTTGGACTCTGGGCTCATTTTTTGCTGTAAAATTTACTATATAAATACTTACCTTCAGTTCCAGTTGCTCAGGCTCACAAATTGGAACCTTTTCTGCTTCCACTCTTTTCCTACCATCCAGTCAGTTACTAGAGTACTATTCAACCTTGGTTATGATACCTCGCACCTTTACACTCAGCTCCAAAACCATCATATCTCCCCTTCCACACTATTCTATACTTTTGCTATGTTAATGTTGCTAAAACATAGTCAGGACAAGTCATAGATCCATCATTTATTCCACAAATATTTACTGAAGTCTTACTTTAAACAAATCATAATGTTTTACACTCTGAAATATGGAAATAAAGGTCTGTTTACAGTCTAATAAGACAGACATACTTGTAGATAATTTTTGCTCAAATTTAGAAAGTGATAACCAAACACACAAAGTTCAGAAAATATATATCACTTGTAAAACTTTAGAAGTCATGTAGAGGTGTGTGTGTGCATTTTCTAAGATGAAAAGGGACACAGCAATGTAATGTAATGGATGTCTATGCATGAAGTACTCCACTGATTTACTGCAGGCAGAGGGAGCAAGAAAACGGAAGAATAAGAAATAGAATTTTACATTTAAATAATAAATTGTGGCCTTTAATTTGGAAGCAACAGGAGGCTCAGAATATTTGGCATCACAGCTGTGCTTCAATATAACTAAATCTATAGCAGTTATGCTGGTAGGGGAGTGATATTTGAAGGGCACCAATGAGAAAAGTACTCCACTTCCGCAACTTAGGGATAATAGAACTCTGACTAGTTTTTTTTTTTTTTTTTTTTTTTTTTTTTGTCTTTTTCATTTTTATCGGTACCAGGGATCGAATTCACGACCGCCTGCTTGCAAGGCAGGAGCTTATGCCGCTGAGCTAAATCCCCAGCCCCCAACCCTCTTACTCTTACAACCAGGCTAAAGCTCCCGAGGGGCTTTTAAGTTCTTGCTGTCTTAACAAATAATTGGACAAAATACACAGAAAAGGCAATAAAGGTTTACATTTATCAAAGGTGGGAAAGGAGCATGCTCTGCACAGTGAAAGCTGGCCAGTGAAAAGGCTCACAGCAGACTCCTACAATAAGGAAAAGCTGTCTTTTGCATCCAAAATTCTCAGGTTATCTCCCTCTCTTGCAAAAAAAAGCCACTGGGACAGTCTTTCTATCATACACTAACTTTGCATCACATCATGTGCAAACTATGCTATCCAATTGCTTGCTTAGCTTCCTACCATATTCAAATGAAGGACCAACAACAGTGTTTCTTAATTGTGTCCCAACTGCAAATGCAGGATAAAAAAACCTTTTTTTTCTTTTTCTTTTCTTTAAGAGACGGGGTCTATGTAGTTTAGAACTCACTATGCAGTCCAGGCTGGCCTCACTCGATGTGATCCTCCTGCCTCAGCCTCCTGAGTGCTGGAATTACAGACACTGGACGTCATGCCAGGCTGGAAAAAAAGGCATCTTTCGACTGGTCCTGTACACCGCACCAAATTTAAAGGAAGGATTGAAACAAGCACTTAACTGGTGGTCTCAGTTTGGGGTGGGGTCCCTCACGTTGCTGCTTGGTTTCCTCTGAGAGACTGAGACAGGAGTAATCTCAAATTCGAGCCTACATCGGATAATTTAGCATCTAAGAAACAGTCTCAAAATAAAAAGGGCCGAGGCAATAGCTCAGTGCAAACGCTATGTTCCATCCACAGAACTATGAGAAAAAAGTTAACTGGACTAACAGAAAACATTGCACAGTCTAGGAAGCAATTTGGAGATAAAAGGCCAAATTATGTTCTGCGCAGTAGACTGTTTACACACTTGCGGAACATTCAAGAAGAAACGGCCAGCAGGCAGGGTGTTTCTGTAAAAAGGCGTACAAAGAGGACCACAAAACCCTTACTAGCACGACTTGTTCAGGTAGCAGTGATGGCGCGTCCACGCTTCGTGGTCCTCCACGCCCAGGCAGCCGACGGCCAGAATGCGCCGTCCTTCCCTTCTTCTGCCTCATCTCTTAGTCAGTGGCGCAGGCAGAGGCGAAGTCTTCCCCTGCAGCCTGCAGGCAGGAGGGGTGTCGAAGGACAGTGTCGCCCACCCGATGACTCCACAGCTGTATGATGAGCTCAGACGCTCGCGCCAAAAATTCGAAGGAACAAGGCGTAGTCAAAAGTAAAAAGCTACAGCGAGCGCCAGATATCGCGACACTACGCTCCCGGAAGCGGAAGTCAGGTGGTTGTAGGGCTCAGGCGGAAGAGGGTCCGTTACCTAGGAGATCTCAAAAGGCCTTCAGTTTCGCTGTGTGGCGCCCTCAGCTCGCTACACTTGCGAGTGTCTCAAAGAGGTTTGGGTCAGAACTGGACGGACGCAGACACCGGCGGTGAGTCGCCCTTAAGGGGCGACGGGGAGGAGGACGAGGAAGGACAAGGCGTGTGGCCCGCGGGGCGTCCGCGGTCCTTGCGGTGATCTGGAGTCCGGTGGGACCGGAAGCCACTCCTGCGGAGCTCGAGAGTCCCGGCGTCTGGGCAGCAACGTCTGGACAGCACGGCAGATCTGTCAACGCCTTGGCGAACAACCTGTGTCGTGGTTTGAGGTCGGACTGCATAGCGCAGTTGTCTTCAGGTATTTTCGTCTATTCCAGTGATGGACCCTTTAGAGTTTTAAATGATACAAATAGACCGCTTCGGGGCGCGTGCCATAGGTTCGCCACCAGTAGTCTGTTTTGCAGGATCGCCTCCTAGAGCAGCCAGACCCCGTCCTGCTATATGGTTTTATTTGTATGAATAAGTTAGTCATTACCACGGTGCTATATGGTTTTATTTGTATGAATAAATTAGTCCTGCTCGGGTCCAGATTTGAAAGGCGTAACCATGTTTTCAACGGAAGAGAACATACCTCATGAAGTTATAATGCTTGAATTATCGTGTTGATTTTGAAAGGCCAAAAGACACGTTTGGGTAGCCTCCTGTAGCTCTGTAGTATAAACTTCAGTTCTCTTTTAAGGAATATCAGCATTAGAAGTCTTTAGAGCACCATGATGCAGTGGTTGTGTTTATATTGCAGGCTCCTAGTTAGCACAGTGCCTGGAATTTTATACTCAAGAAATGTTCAAGGCGAGCATGATGGCACACGCCTGTAATCCCAGCCCTCTGCTGGGGTAAGAGGATCGCTGTGAGTTCACGGGCGAGCCTAGGTTACAAAGTAAGTTCAAGGCCAGCCTGCACTGTGTAGTGAAATCCTGTCTCAAGACAAAAATAAATAAATAAATAAATGAGTAAATGGAAAAGGAAAGAAAGATTGTCGGCCAGGTGCTGGGAATTGAACCTAAGGATCCACCCACGCTAGGCAGGTATCTCTGGTATACTACTGAACTACACCACAAGCAGTTTTATTTTTTATCGTGAGATAGAGTCTCACTAAATTGCCAGGCTAGGCTAGAAATTGGCAGTCCCTTGCCTCAGCCTGGGATTACAGGTACGCCCGCATCACAGTGGGTTAGAGCACTTCTAATCTGCCTTTCAATCACTAAAGCCCCTAAATTCCCAGCTCTTTTGACTCCCATTTTTAAAGAGTTTCCTTCCAGTGTTTTTCCCTCCCTGCACAGATTTAAATTTTAAGTAGCTTTAAACATTAAATAGCTGCTTCATATTTTGGGGAGTAAATTTGCACTGGTTCCGATTCTAAATTCCATTCTATGCATAGTATTTGTTTATACATGTGTTAGAGAGGGAGCCTCAGAAAGACCACAAACCTAGGGTAGCACATTTTCCTTATGATTTTGCTGCCCATCTGGATTAGGTATGGCTCATTTTTTAAAATCTCTTATGTGATTTCTATGCAAAGGGCTATAGATTGAACATTTGACCGTTTGCCAATTCTAGACAACTTGAAAGTAGGTTATTTGATAAGATGTACTCTCTAAAGTAAAATATCCAGATAATTGGATCTTGAGCCTTTCTTTATTCGGCCACCTATAACTCCACATTGCCTACCAAGAAAAAAATGCAAAATTGCTTGCAATGAAGACAAAATTTTTCACAATATGCTTGCTGCTTACTTCTCCAGCCTCATTTCTTGGCATCTTGTGCTTTTTCCTTTATTTATGTTTTTGTTTTTTAAGGCAGGAAGTCCAGGCTGGCCTCACTCAAAATGATCCTGTCTCAGCCTCCTGAGTTCTATGACTGTAGGCATACACTACTGTGTCTGGCTTCCCCTTTGGGTTTATGCTGTATCTTTTCTACTAGACTGAGATCTCTTTGCGGGCAGGGTCCATGATATATTTTTTATGTTTTTTATTTTCTACAGGGTCCTATATATCACAGTATATGGAATTTAGTAGTCAAGAAATGTTGGTCAGATGTGTTGGTGCACACCTGTAATCCCACCTGCTTGGGAGGCTGAGGCAAGGTGTCATGAGTTGCCTGGTCAACTTAGACTAAAAAAGAAGAAGAAGAAAGAAAAAGAGAGGGGCTAGGGATATAGCTCAGTAGCTCAGTGGCAAGTACAATGTCCTGAGTTAACTCCCAATACCAAAAAAAAAAAAAAAGAGAGAGAGAGAAGTGGACTCAATTCTTAAGCTTAAAGGTGTGTGACGCTGCCTAAAATTGTTCACTTGTTTTTCATTATCTGGTAAGATAGTATTAATTTTTAAAAATTCTAATAGAAACATCTTTTAACCTCTAGAATTTCAGGATGACTGATATTTCTGAAGCTGTTCCAGATTTTGAAGAGATGTTTGCAAACAGATTCACAAAAGATGATGAAGAATACCAGGAATATCTGAAACGCCCCCCTGAATCTCCTCCAGTTATTGAGGAATGGAACAGCAGAGCTGGTGGGAATCAGAGAAACAGAGGCAATCGGTATGTATCACTTCAGGAGAACAAATGTGCATGGCGGTGTGAGAGGGTAGCTTTCACGGCTTCCCTCGGTCAGGGAAAGTAGCGCCCAGTGTTTTCAGCGGGGTTTACCTGCCGCCTGCTAATAGTGCTTGCACAGAGTAAATGCTGATAAATGTTTTCTTTAATACTTTGTCAGCATCACATTCTTTCTTTTCCTTACTGTTCACATGTATGTTTTTAAAATTTTTTAATGTTCTTTTTGTAGACTAAGTTTTCTTTTGTGATTAGACTTTAAAATGTAGTCTTTGGGCATAATTCCACCAAAAAGGTATTGTTTTGCTGAGTGTAGTGAAGCAAACCTATAATCCCAAACTGAGGGAGGCCGAGGTAGAAGGACCACAGTTTTGAATCCTGCATAGGCAATTTAGACCCTATTGCAAAATTTAAAAGGGCTAGGGATGTAGTGCAGTGGTAGAGTGCTCCTGGGATCAATCTGTCAGTACCAAAGTATACGTAAATAAAATTTTAAAGTATTGTTTTGATTTTACTTCAGAAATTAATAAAAGGCATTTTATTTCAAAGAAAAAAAGAAAGACACCAAATTATGTAACACAAGCTTATAATACTAACAGATAAAAACAGAACTCTAAATTGTTCCTACCAATTGATTTAATTTGTATTTAAAAAACAAACATGGGGGGCTGGGGTTTAGCTCAGCGGCATAAGCACCTGCCTTGCAAGCAGGCGGTCGTGAGTTCGATCCCTGGTACTGATAAAAATGAAAAAAGACCCCCCCCCCAAAAAAAAAAAAAAAACATGGAATAAATGTTTTTAAAAGCATACCAAAATGTGAGAATTAATACTTACTGTATTTGGAAAGTGGAATTTTTTTCCTATTTCCTAAGCTTTGTTTTATATGCATGTTAGTTTTATAATGAAATTTTTAAAATAAAAATATTTTATATTTTTACACACAAAAAAATTAATGGAAATTATTCCTATTTAATCATTCAAAATAATGAAAGGAATAAATCACCATGCTGATTTGTACAACTGAATACTTTTCAGCTGGTCCAGAACCATGGTGTTGTTTGGGTTTTGTTGTTATTTGCCTATTTCTTTGTAAATTGTATTCAGTATGATACTGGAAGAATGATTGAAACCTTAGCGAAGTTTTAACTACCGGTGCTGTAACATTCTCTATAGAAAAATGTTTTGGGGCTGGGGATTTAGCTCAGCGTCATAAGCGCCTGCCTTGCAAGCAGGCAGTTGTGAGTTCGATCCCTGGTACTGATAAAAAGGAAAAAAAGACAAAAAAAATAAAGAAAAAAGAAAAATGTTTTAAAATTTCATTTTAGATTGTTTGTGAATTCAAGTATGCTGGGAAAGAGTTCTTATTTTTGTTTTTAATAAGAGAACTTTAAAAACTATTTTCTTTGTTGTTGTAGGTTGCAAGATAACAGACAGTTTAGAGGTAGGGATGGCAGACGGGGGTGGCCAAGTGACAATCGATCAAACCAGTGGCATGGACGATCCTGGGGTAATAATTACCCACAACACAGACAAGAGCCTTACTATCCACAGCAGTATGGACAATATGGTTATAACCAGCGGCCTCCCTATGGTTACTACTGATAGAACTGGTGGTGACATCTTTTAGTAAAATCAATTACTTTGTTAACATGGCAAAAAATTCATGTGTGTTCTGCTGATCACTGTTTTCCATCCCATTTTAGAGAATGGATTATTAATGTTTTGGAACTTAAGACCTTAAAAAATAGATCTTGAAAGATGTAATGGTTGCTGAGAATAAATATTCCTTTAAAAACACTGGATTATATTGCTTGACTTCTACCTCAGATTCTTCAAGACTATAGGGCTTTGAGTTTGGTATATTTTCCTTGTTTGACCTCCAGAAGTTCTGTCTAAGACAGAAATAAAAACATCAAATTAAAAAATGCTTCCTTTTACTTTGTAAGATAAAAGAATGTCCCTGTTAAATTCCAACTCAGATGTACTTATTTCTAAAATTCTATAGAGCTAGTACTATCAGTTCATGAATACACCACAGTGCTTACTGTTATATGACCATGGTACTTTGTGAATGCTTACTCTATAGGTAAAGTAGCTGTACAACTAATTTGGTCTCTTTAGAGGAAAATCAATAATAAAGCTGTAAAATGAGAAAGGACTCATTCTTAGTTTAGGTTCGTCATCTGGTGGTAGGTGGGATTAGGGCACACATCATTTTATAGAAACTAAGGCTTTTTGCTAATTTAAAACATAGAAAAAAATTCATGTTACGTAAAGTTTATTCATATACACTGACTACTTTTTGGTACTTTTATTTTAGGTTGATTTTATAGTGTCACATTCATTTCCAAGTGCATACCTTTGCAGCTTCCCTGTCTAAAGGGAAATGATGTTGTCACTTCGTTTCAGAGAAACCATTCTACTTCAAATCACTTAGTGGGTATTACAGTACTTCTTATTCATAACAAAATTTTTAATGATTTTCCGAGTTTCGACAGCCCATTTATTAATATGGTAAGATGTATTTTTTTATTTATTACTCTGCTCTTGTTTGTTGAAAAGATCTTAGTTTAAGGGTATTATTAAAAGTACAGGTTTAATCACAAAAGCTATCAAAGAACAACTTCTTCAATTTGTTGCCATTTCTCTTATACCTCTGCCTAGGCTAGTGGTGGCAAACCTCTGGCATGCATTAGCATTGAAAGCTCTAATAGGTTTGCCATCCCTGGCCGGGACCCTTTAGATTGATTTCTCCAGGTGCTTCTCTGTGCTCTGCCTTGTTCTGTCCTTTCCACTTCGTGAAAAGCCACCTCTCCTGCATTTTATTGGAAAGGCTCTAATAAAACATGTTTCACACTGAGATGTAAGTAAAATTTTAGTAAGGTTTCCTGTACCCTTCTAATTGTATCAGTAGGCATAGGCCAAGTCTTGATACCACAAATATTTAGGGACTCCACAGTGACCTGAGTACGCCTCAGGATCCAAACTAGGGAAAGTCCTGTTAACGTGCTATCCCTGCATTTTGTATGAACAATTTCTTTACTATTGCTGGCTTTTTGGTTTTGGCAGCAATCACTATTTTAGACTGCCCTGTGTACTTAAAAACAAATAAAAGGCATAGTTTCTGGGGCTGGAATTTAGCAGCACAATCGCCTGCTTGGCACGTGTGAGGTTGTGAGTTTGAGCCCTAGTTTCCCCCCTTCCAAAAAAAAAGCATGGTTTTTGTTTTGTAAGACAGTATGGGGGGCTGGGGATTTAGCTCAGTGGCATAAGCACCTGCCTTGCAAGCAGGAAGTCGTGAGTTCAATCCCTGGTACCGATAAAAAGGAAAAAGAAAAAAAAAAAAAAGACAGTACCATAAAAACAAAACTCTAATCTGAACAAAAAATTGAAACTATGTTACACAGAATTTAAAATAGTTTGTGTACTAGCGCACAGCGCTAGACATAAGGATTCCTGGCTACCAATCCTGTCCTTACAAGGTCCATAACCTTGAGAAAATGACTTAAACTTTGACATTAGCTCACTTGTAAAAATGGGAACGATACCTACCCTACCACCCTCACAGAACAAAATGACCAAAGCAAAAGCTTCGTAGTAAAAACTATAATTATGACCATGAAACCCCCAGGGACACATAATAGGTGAAAGTAAGCATTTGTTGCAGTAGTGGCAGGAAAGTACCTGGTAAATTGTGAAGCAGAGTGTTGGTATGAAGGATGAGAGTAACTAATAACAGATGAGGGAGGGCAGGAGACCCTGAGATTAAGGGCTTATGAGTGTTTACTTGAATTCATCTGTGAACTGAAAAAGCAAGTTGTATCCTTTAGGAAATGACAGATGAGTAAGAAAGTTTATGCAAAAGTGGAGCTACAATTAGCATTTCTGTTTAAAAATTGGCACTGATTTTAAAATGTCAAATGTTGACTAATGTCCTTTGGGAACAGCTTGCAGGAAATTTGATGTAAAGTCTTTGTCTTGGTTAATTTTTGAGGCCCAGAAGGACTTACTTGGGGTATCCATACTGTAATAACTTCGAGTGCTGGTTCTAAGAATAGTGTTTGGCTTCTTGAAACCTTATAGCAAGAAGACATCCAGGAAGACTTCCAGCTGTGTTTTAGTTTCCAAAGCTGCATTGCTTTTCATGCTCAATAGACGACGCTTTAACTTTCCTTTTATATTTTATGCCTAAAAGAAGACAAAACCTTGATAGAATTAAGAGTAATGAAATGTCAGTTTCCTTTCTTTCCCCTTAAGAAACGGGTCTGTGTTGCTCAGAGTGCCTGGGCTCAGGTGATCCTGCCTCAGCCTACTAAGTAGCTGAGGCTACAGGCGCACGTCCCACACCTGACGAAATGTCAGTTTTAAGTTTAGAATGCTGAAACAGAAGGAAAAGAGCTTTTACTCTGAAGTTACTGACAGACAGCACTCATTTTTAACTCTAATAATTAAACACTTTGTTTTTAAATGTATTATTTTTACTCTTTAAAAATAGTCTTATTTCATTAATTGAATTTGTATTAGCATTCTTTTAAGTAACAAAATACTTAAAATTGAGATAAGCAATTTTAAGAAAGGTTTATTTGGACTGACGGTTTCAGAGGTTTCAGTCCATCAGTTGTCATCAATGTTACTGAGCCTGGCAGTTACAGGTATCAGTTTAGGAGACCTGTTCACCTCATGGTGGTTTGGAAGTGACAGGAAAGGGGTGGGATCCAAGTGTCCCCCGGTATCTGACTTCCTCCTGCTAGGCCCCATCCTTCAAGGGTTCCCTCACCTTCTCCTAGTGCCATAGGCCAAAGACTTAAGCTTCTTACATGCGGCCCTTTCAGAAACATGCAAGATCCAAACTGTAGCAGACCCCACAGATTTGGTAGATCTATGCCCTGGGCTACGGTTCGCACTGTCCTCTGTAGTGAGAGAGAGAAACGTTTTCCCATTAAGAAATCACAATTCCCAGGCTGAGACAGCTTCTGAGGCTGGAAATGGTACTTGGGAAAGCACGTACTCTATTACTGTCAGACAAAGAGGAATTATATATAAACCGTTCTATTCACTGAGAAGTTTATTCCGGTTTTTTTTTAGTATTCTTTATTTTGACCGAAGAATCTTGAGTGTGTAAATATAAATAAGGGCTCTGAAATACTAAAAAGCTTTGGTTAGTTTTATGTGAAAAAATTATATAGGTCTGTCTTAGTCGTTTTCCTCATCACTACGACACAATAACTGACACCACATCTTAAAGGGGAGAGATTTATCTTGGCCCATGTTTTCAAAGTTGCAGTCCTTGCATGGTCAGCTGGTTCCAGGCAAGATGGCATGGCAGAGAGGGCGGAGTGCTGGAGGGGGCACGTGTGCTGAACGGGAGCAGGAGCAGTGCCGGGAGGAGTGAGGAGGAGAGACACCGCCTTTTCCTACAGACGCCATCGCCCTGCAGCGCATTTAACTATGAACTCCCCAGTGGACTAGCCCACTGATAACCCTCATGCCTCTAATTCCGTCACCTCCCAAAAGTCCCACCTGTGAGTACATGAGGCTCTAGGAGGACATCTTGATATAAAATCATAAATAGAAGTTTAACAAGGTATGCTTTAAAAATTCTCAAGTTTTAAACTTGGAGTGAGTTAAGACCGGGAAAAGCCACTTGACTTTGGGAGAAGTTAATATCATTAGAATTTAAATTAACAGTTCAGGATTCAGATATATACAGGCCAATTAAAAAATATGGTGTGTTTAGGTAAAATTTATTACAGTAAAAGACACCCTGCCATTACTCCCCTCAGGGCCCTCCCCCTTGCTTCAGACACTTGCCACTTTCTGAAACAGCTCTGGAAGACCTCTGTGACTGTCTTTGAGATCAAATAAAAAATATAATGAATGCCACTGCTGTGTACCAGCCAAAGGGAAGACGGCTCCTAAAAACAGTACAGCATGTTATCTACCTTACTCACCAATCTGGCACCTGGGGATATCTAGATCTCCAAAGTCAAAATAACCGTGCAAAGTATTTTCAATTCATTCAGGACACAGAGGCAGCCATGACAGTTGGGAATCTCTCAACTGTCCCAAAGCAACTAAAGACACAAAAGTGAACTCCAAGAAATGCTTCAAAGATTGCAAGAATGACAGAATAAGTGTCCCAAGCAAGGGGTATAGATTTTGAGGGGGACTGATGGCAATGTGACTTTTTTTTTTTTTTTTTGGTCTTTTTCATTTTTATCGGTACCAGGGATCGAACTCACGACTGCCTGCTTGCAAGGCAGGCGCTTATGCCGCTGAGCTAAATCCCCAGCCCCAATGTGACTTTTTCTGTAAAAACAAAACAAAACAAAACATATTTTTCTATCACACCTGTACTGACATTCTGATCATCTACACAAAAATCTCTCCTGGATCCTACTGTATTCAGCTGTTATGGGAGCCAAGTCAACAAGTTCAATTTGCAGATTAGACCAGTGGATTCCAAGGCAACCTTGAAAGCAGCTCTTTGGAAAATAAGGATGGGAGTGGAGAGCCTCTCAACTGTGGACACTGAGACCAAGCTGGCTGCATGGTGCCCACAGATGGGCTGTACCACAAGGGTATTCAGGGGTGGGGGGAAAGTAACTCTCCAGCTATAACGGTGGATTGGAAAAGCTATAGATAGCACCCTTCTGATTTAGATTTATAGGACAGGATAAAAGCAGTTAACAAAGAAGACAAGTCTTCCATCGAAACTACTAATGTGACCTGACCACTGCCTGGAGTGAAAGCATATACATAAACAGAATGAAATCCTCTCGCTGTAGGCAACAGGGGTTGGAACTGGAGGGGAGGACACCAGTAAGTGAAGCCAGACACAGAACAACTAATACCACATGTTCTCATTTGCAGATGCTAAAAAGTTGATCCCAGAGAAGCAGACAATAGAATGGAGTATGAAGCTGTGCAGGGGAGTACAAAAGAGTACAGAGGCTGGGTGGGTAGTGGGTAATAAGATACCGCTGAGGGAGGGGAGCAGCTCTCACGTTCTTCAGCTTAGTAGGATCACTGTGGTCTACAGCTACTAATTATCATACATCTCAAAATAACTAGAAGAGTCTAAACATTCCTAATAGAAATAATATTTGAAGAGATGGAAATTCTAGTTATCCTGAATTGGTTATTATACATATACATGTATCAAACTGTAATATAGGTACCCCTAAAGTACAGATATTATACATCAATTACAAAATAAAACATCTTTGAAAAATCAAGTAGCACTAGACGAGGCACATAATGGATGCCCGGCCAGGGTTAGGTCTTGTGCTTCCAGGGTCAGAGGGAGCATCTGTGGGTTGACTTGGGTCTGCGCAGTTCGGGTCAAGATCTTTCATCAGTGTCTTCACGGGCCAGTGCGGCTGGTGTTTTCATCCCTGTTCCTAAGGGGCACCGAGCGCTCCATGTATTAATTAGCAGTTAGAGCTTCTCTGCGTCTCAGTTACTCCTCCTGGGAGGGCATCGGGAGAGGAAGTGATGATGATCTCATGGTTTTTTTCCTCTGCCAGTTCCTTTGATTCCCTAGAGAGTCTGCAGTCTCTTTGTCTGAACTAAGTAAATAAGTGCTCTAATTTCAAAAGGCAAAGCTTTGTTGTTTGGATTTTTTCTCATTCAAAAATTTCCTTAATGATGTGCTCTGTGTGTATGAAAATAGTATAAAAAGTGAAACAACATGAAAATGAGTAATTTACCTCCAATCTGTTTATGCCTCTTTTGCTATGCTTGCACATCCATTTTTCTTTCTTCCTATTATGGGTTGTATATTTTGTATATACACAATAAAACTTAACAGAATGTAATGAACATAATTCTAGGTCAGTAGCGTTAAGTTCAAAACTAATGATTTAATTTTAATATTGCATAATATGGATTTGCCACTGATTGTAGAAAGGATTTTTCCCCCCATCCTATTGTTGCTGCTGTGTATGCATGTATGGGCTTTCATGTGTCCTGGAAAATACTCTCAAAAGTAGAATTGTTGGGTTAAAAGATCAGTTTTAATACAGGCTGATGTTTTAAAACACTACAGATTCGTATTCCCGTCGGCAACATGTGTCTCCCTTCCTATGAGTTCAACTTTTTGTCTGGTCACAGGCTTTGTTACTCTTTGAAATGAAAGAACTGTACTGTCTGTCTGTCTGTCTGTTGGGTGTTGTGTGTCACTGTGTCCTCAGGACTTTCCTGATTGTATATTTAAATATTTGTTCTGGGCCATGTCTCTGGTTCTCTTCTTCAGGACTCCTACTCTGTGTATGCTGACATTCCTGTCTCTGCCTTCCATAGCTGTCATTTTATTTCTTTGCTTATTCTTCTGCCTGGTCCTCTAAATCCCGTATCTGACTTTTAGCCTCGTCTCTGTTCTGTTGTTTCTAACATGGCCTTCTTTCTCTGCTGCTATTATTTTCTCTTTAAACTCAGTCAGCCACATTTCAAGTGCTCAGTAGTCACTCTGGGATGGCACAGAATAGCTTTCACAAGAAGAGGGTGACAGGCCTGCAGTTCTGGGGACCTGCCTCAATCTTTCCACAGTGGCCCATTCTCCCCAGGCATCCCTGAGGAAATTAAGGGCTTTGAAACAATTTGCAAGCTACTTGATAGTCTAAGTGTGTCACAAAGGAGGTAAATTTCACATAGAAATGACCAAGGAGTCTAATTTGTGGCTATAAAGTTTGGGGACTCACCTGTGCTCAAACACTTAACCATAAAGCAGAACTAGGTGGACCCTGAAACGAATAGCTAGGGTTATAAGGTACTAAAAAACCTTACCAACTGATTGTAAGAATTGTTTGAAGAAGGTTCCTGTGTGTAGATGGTCTTTTTTAAACTATATTTGTAACATATACATACACACATATACACATGTTGCAATATTGTTACTTCCAGGTTCTCACACTAGTGAGACAATACAGTGTTTACATATGTGTGTCTTGTTCATTTTACTGGTAAGTATGGTTGCAAGTTGCATCCATTAACCTATAAAAGTCTCCAGTTTATTCTTTATGGCTGAGTAGTACTCCATTGTACTACATCTTTTTATCCATTCCTCAGTCAATGGGCATTTAGGTTGTTTCCAAGATCTTGTTATTACAAATTGTGCTGCTGCAAACATAGGTGCACATATATCACTGTGGTATGATATTTTAAATTCTTTTGGGAAGGTACCCAGAAGGGAAATACCTGGGTCAAATGGGACTTCTAGTCCTAGTTTTTTGAGGAATTTCCACACGTATTTCCACAGTGGTTGCACCAATCTGCATTCCCACTAACAATATAGAGGGGTTCTGTTTGCCCCACACACCTTCCAACATTTGTTATTGCTTGATTTCTTGATGATAGCCATTCTTTCTGGGGTGAGGTGGAATCTCAGTGTTGTTTTAATTTGCATCTCTCGAAGATAGATGGTCTTCTTACAGCACAGAAAAAGTGTTACTGGCTATGAAGGGCCAATGCCTCCAGTGTTGACCCAAGGAAGACAGCCTGGCTAAATTCCCAGCTTGAGCCAGGCACAGTGGTGTGCACCTACAATGCTAGCACTCTGGAGCCTAAGGCAGAAGGATCGCTGAGTTCAAGGCTAGCCTCGGCTACATAGCAAGACCTGCCTCTAAACAAAACAAAGCAAAATCCCACACTGTGGGAAGCTGAGGCAGGAGGAATATTTCAAGTTTGAGTCCACCCTCGGTGGCTTAGCTACTTAGTGAGATGCTGTTAAAAAATAAAAATGGATTGAGGATATAGCTCAGTGTGAAGGCCCTGAATTCAATCCCCAATACAGGGGGAAAAAAAAAAAAAAAAAAAAAAAAGATGTAACAGGTCATCCCCAGAAACCAGCAGAAATGGGAGCTCCAGATGATCATGGCTCTCTGATCACAAGCTCTCTAAAAGCAATCTTAAGCTCTCACAAGGAGACAGAATGTACTCACTAGAGGATCCCACTGTGCAGCCTACTTGGCAGGTGTGTCCTTCACGTCAAGTGACAAGATGACATCTTGATTAGAAATTAGTTATCAATCACTCAGCCAAACTGCATTTTCAGAAAGACTATATGGGATTCCTGAAAGATGCACTTAGGAAAAGTACTCAGGACTATGTTGTCATGGTTGGACAGCACAGTCACCACATGATACTGTCCTGAGATCGGCGGAAGAAAGGAGGGTCTACCTAAGCAATGTCTTCGCAGACCAGAGGGATCAGAGATTGTGAGGCCCTTGCAGCTCTGCAGAACAGACGTCTTAACAGTGCTGGCTCACTTCAAAGGAAAAAAATTACCTTCAAATTATGTGTGACTCTCTGCATTATGGTGCCACCTCTTGGATGTAAGTGAGAGTCACATGCATTAAAACGATCTGAACTCAGAGCCATGGTGGATTCCTAAAATTTATTTTCGGCCTGTTATGGAACTACTTAATCAAATCTCTTAAATCTAAAAGTGTGCCGGTAGCTGATAGGCCAGAAAATCACCTACTAAAGCTTGTGAGTTTCTAGCTATTTGAAACTTGACATACTGCAAAGGTGCCACTAGTATTCTCAGTCTCCCTGCAGCCTGCAACCAAGAGAGGGTTGTAGAATGGCCCATCAGAGTCAGGAGTCCAAAATCTGTGCCAGCCTGCAGGGCAAAATGAGCCAGGGATTTCCTTCTCTAGTCCTGTTAACGTATAGTGTAGGACCCAAGCTATTAATTACTGAATGCCTTCTACAGAAGTGCTTATCTTTTATCATAATATGGCAGGTGCAGGGTTAGATCACCACAGTATGAGTCAGTGTAGGTGGACGATTTATCTTTCAAATTTCATTTATGGGCTGCCTCAAAGCCAGGACCCTCTAGACAGTACGGAACAAAAAAAGTATAGACTTACAGATCGACTTACAGATTGGCTAGCCAGTATTCACTTAAAATTAAGGGGGATACGCCAGGCTACAATTGTGTTATTAGAAAGATGTTATGGAGGCTGGAGATTTTGTGTCCTTGAAGCTTGATCTTACACTTGGGTATATGTCAGTATTCTTAGGCAGATCAGGAGCCAGCTGAAGAAAGCTGCAGAAGTAAACTATGGTAGGTCCAGGGACCCAAGCTTTTGCTGTGATGTGTCACTGGTGGGCAAGAGCCCTGTGCGGGACAAAAACTATTTTACTGCTTATTTACAGGGGAGACAGGACTCATCTGGGATGTAGCGCCTGGGCCAGTTCCTACATCTGCCAATGCTTGTTTTCTTTGCTGTAGATTCAACTCGGGACTTCTCTGGCGCTAAGCTACATCCCAAGGCCTTTAAAATTCTTGAGACAGGGTCTCTCCCAGTTGCCTTGGCTGGCCTGCTATCCTCTTGCCTTTGCCTCTTAAGTAGCTGGGCTTACAGGTGGGCCATCATGTCTGACTTTGGCAAGTTTTTTATAATAAAGTGTTACTGTGATGTTTCCTCTTCTTAGAAATGTTTTCTAAAAAACACTCACTAGACAAAAAGTGCGCATTTTAAATGAAGTTCATAGACTAGTGGAAATTGTTGGTTCCCATTAGGCCCCTGTTCTTGTTCTCTCTTGGTAACTTTTCCCAAATTTATTCTGTTATTCACCTTTCTATTCTTTTGATTCCAAATATGCCAACCCTATCTCCAGCTCTAGGATGGGATTTCTTGGCTTAAAATGACTAGAGCTGGGCCAGGGATATAGCTCAGTGACAGAGTCTACCTGGCAAGTGCAAGGTCCTGAGTTCAATTCCTAGTACCAAAAAAAAAAAAAAATTATTAATGTGATTCTATTCTGCCGTCACTGGCTCAGGGAACTTTCAGCAAGGTGTTCTGTGACCACAGGAGCTTGTTCATGTAACACTGCCCCCACACACACCCTGGAAACTTCTTGTGAACAACCTGGGCAAGTTATAATGGGAGGCTGAGTTCTGGGGAAAGAAATACCAGCTCTTTTCTGAGCTGCCTTTTTTGCCCAGTGGGATGGAGTAATGTGTGAATGTAAAGCCTGTGACATAGCCTTTTGCCTCTGTGAAGGAAACAGGCCTAAAGATGAAGCTGGCATTACTAAATAAGCTGAGTGAAACTAGCCTCTGAGTACACCTCTGGGCCATAAAGGCATGTGAATGTATGGATATATCCTTAATTTTATCGTACCGCAGTACTGGGGACTAAAGTCTTTGCACAGAGCTGTATCCCTTGCCCTTTTTATGTTTTGAGACAAAGTCTCACTTGCCTAGGCTGGGCTCAAATTTGTAACTGTCTGGCCCCAGCCTCCAGAGGGTTGAAATCATAGGCATGCACCCTTTATAATTTAAGCCAGGTAGATATGTGCTTTTCTCTGCCCAAGAAAATATCACAACAGTGAGCCATGTAAGAGCACAAGCAAAACACCATCCCAGCACACACTGGAAGTGCTGAGTGGGAAAATTCTCAAGGCAAACTGAAGCACACAGGAGGCAGATGGGAAGCAGCTCAAAGACAAGGCAGGGAAGTTGAAACTAACTGCACATAACCACTGCAATCCTGGGCAAGCACTGACCTTTCTGGGTTCTTGGTTTCTATCTACAAAATAAGGGTTGTACTAGAGGAGTAATTTTCAGCTCTCAACTCTTTTCCCATCAAGAATATTATTGGTCCTTCTTACAGATTTTGTACCTTTAATGATTATGTCCATCAGTGTTTTTCTCATGTACTTATTAAAGCACACAGCTACAAATCAGCAAAGGTAATGGTTATCTAATAAACTGTTGTTACTTGCACCAAATATGTAAAAAAGAATTAACTTTTTCAGCTTTAATATACACATAACTTCTACTAGGTTTTACAATGCTGCAAATAGTTTCTGGGTCCTCTTTCTTCTTTTAAGAGTCTTTGGTGATTCGTAAGAAAAACTGGATTTGAATCATGCAAGTGACTACTGAGGAGGAAGAAAACTTCTCAAAAATAATTAAACTACAAGTCTTGATTATTTTTATTTATTTTTTCAGAAAACAGTCCATGTAGTTTAGTCAGGGATTTGGTACATGCCTGTAATCCTAGCATTCTAGGAGGCTGTAACAAGCAGGATCCTAAGTTCCAGCCCAGCCTGAGCAACTTAGCAAGACTACCTCAAAATAAAAAAAGGGCTGGGAATGTAGCTCAGTGTGAAAACCTTGGGTTCAATCCCCAGTACCACCAAAACAAAACAAAACAAAACACTGTGTAACCTTTAAAAGACTTAAAAATCATTTTTGCTGGGGCTGGAGATTTAGCTCAGCGGCATAAGTACCTGCCTTGCAAGCAGGCAGCCGTGAGTTCAATCCCAGGTACCGATAATAAGGAAAAAGACAAAAAAAAAAAAAAATCATTTTTGCTCTTAGATAAACATCTTTAAATACAAGACTAAAAGCAATACAATGGATTTTTCCTGTCACTTGTTCACTGGATTAGAAGGCAATTCCCAGAGTTCCAGAAACGATGTGGAAATATTATCATTTTAGTTTACTGTCAGGATAACTTCATTCAATGAGGAATCAGAGGATCTGGATCCTAGGTCTTACACAGTGTGATTCTGGTAAGTCTCCTGGCTTCTAGGTATCAGAAGCTCCACCACAGTGGTTTGCAAGGAATCCAATCAGTTTCTATAACATGAAATCAGAGGAACAAGGTTCAGGCTGTTTGGGGTCAGGGATTTTAGAACCTATACTCAATGATAGTACTTTAAAAATGGCTATGTTTTGTGTTTGATTCACATATGTATATAAATATATCTTCTGTTCTTTGTATATTTAAACATATTTTCCTATTTAGCAGTCTCTTCATCATTAGTTATAAAAAAGTCCTCCGAGAATGTACTTTTCATTTCTTGCTTTTATTCTTTTTCTGCTTCCTTTTTTAATTTTTCCAAGATCTCTTCGGGCGTTGTAGAGGCCAAAAGCTTCACCACCTTTTCACGAGATTTACCACCCTGAACCAAAAAGACAAAAATACACTCAATATTGTGATGCTGTCAGGAACACAGACCTCAGCTGTCCTGTTGTAGCCATGTGTTGGTGAAGATGACACAGATAGGTTCCTGATTTTTACAACTTGTCAAGTTTTTTTTTTTTTTTTTCCTTTAAATGCAGGGTCTCACTATGTAGTGCAGGCTGGCCTTGAACTTGCTTATGTACTCAAGGTTGACCTCAAACGCAGGTGATTCTCCTGCCTCAGCCTCCCGAATACTGAGATTACAGGCATACATCACCATATCTGGCTAGGGTATTTACCTTTACACCTATACTAGTAAAAGTTCTCTATAACAACAAAAGTTCTTGGCATTAAAATTTTGTATTTTTAAGTACTTTAGTTTAAAAAACCATTTTAAACTACCAAGGTAAACATTGCATTTTATATAAACTTTGTATAAAATAACTCTAAATGTAAACAAACTGCTATTCTTTACATTGTTAAACATGTGTGAAAATGCCAAAAACAACCACATACCCAGCTGCTATTGTAACAGAAAATGGTCCCCCACCCAGTATACTTCAGTTTCTTAGTTTACTGTGAGGATAACTTCATTCAATGAGGAGTCAAAGGATCTGGATAATAGTTCCAGTAAAGTTCCTGGTGCAGTTCTGGTTGCTTCTCTCTCTTAGAAATGGCTGTTCACTACGGCTGGGGATTTAGCTCAGTAGCATAAGCACCTGCCTTGCAAGCAGGCGGTCGTGAGTTCGATCCCTGGTACCGATAAAAAAAAAAAAAAAAGAAATGGCTGTTCACTGTGAGGCACAGCTGGTCACTTGCATATGATCAATTGCATATGATGCATATTGCAAGAACCAATCAAAGACAGCCAAGTATTCTCCTTTGTACTTCTCCTGTCAGACCCCATAAAAAACTCACTCCCTCAGCTTTTAGGGCCTGACATTTTGAGAACAAATTGATTCCTAGTCAGTGCCCATCTGATGTTAAGTAAATCTGGCCCCAAATCATGGGTGTCATTTTGGTGTTTCGGTTGCCATTGCATCTCGGGCATCAGCTGAGAAAACCAACTGTGCTGACCTCTTTGGTGACTGGTTGTGGCCCTCGAGGATAGAACAAGGACCTCTCCAGGTCCCGACAGGAAGGCATGCCCTCAAGCAGCTCACATTGGGCCCCAAAAGGAAGAGGACACAGTCTGCCTTCCTGTCTGCCTGCCTGATTCCAGTGAGACTCCCAGGGCACCCCAGTTAGCCTGTCAGTCCTGCTCAGCTTGAGTAAAAGGGAGTCCTGGGGGCTGGGGATTTAGCTCAGCGGCATAAGCGCCTGCCTTGCAAGCAGGCAGTCATGAGTTCGATCCCGGTACCGATAAAAAGGAAAAAGACAACTCCCACTAGTCAGGACCATCCTCAAGAGAAGGGAGTTGGAATGTTTAACCTCTGAGTGCCTGCTGAATGTGTGAGTGGACCGGACAACATAAGCAACAGGTTTCTCCATCTGTGCACCAAGACTGGGAAGCACAGGTCACAGAGGCCGACTAGGCCCTACCTGTATTCTGTAGTGCTTGACATATGACATAGAGGAGGCCTCACATCCTCCTTAGCTAAGTTGCACCTGAGTCCCTGCAAGGGGAATGGCCAGGTAGACATTTGAATGATTGCTTTCTCTATGGGCACCCACCCTATGGCTGTTGTGCCATCATTCAAAGGCACACGACACACACATAGGAACTCATAGAAGGGAATTAGTCAAAACCCACCGTCCCTGACTACAGGAAAAAGGGCTTTTCTGGTGATTAAACCAAACTGCTCTCAAAAAAAGAGAGGCCCAGTCATCCTGAGAATTCTGCCTTTGCACCCTCATCAGCCTCTGCAGTTGCTGCCAATGGTTTCACCGCCATCTGCTCCAGACTCATCTACTTCCAGCCAGCTGAACTGGCTCCAGTGTCACTGCCTGCACTTGGCCATAAAGTCCTCCCCCAAAACTTCCTGGCTACGCCTATCTTGGTCAGATGGCATATGGCTATGACCTATACAGTGTAGTACTGGAAAACAAGCAGCTTTAAAGATACAACACAGCGGGGACCCACTCCTACAGATCCTGTTTCAATTTTTTATGGTTATATCCAGGAACCTGTACTGCAGAATGATTCTCAAGTAATTTTAGTACAAAACCATGGTAGGGGTTACTGACTTCACATGAACCTACTATCTTCCTATTAAACTTCTCAAGAAAGGATCAATGTTGAGGGATCAGAAACAATAAACTCACTAGTGGAGATGACAAACAAGTGGAACCATTTTCTTTTTGGTTTTTAGTATAGTAATGTCTCTTTTTATTAGTACACATTTGCAATACATAACTTAGACTCATCCTGGGAATTTGTACATACAACACAGTCACATCTTAATCATTCCTCTTCCCTGCCTCTCCCTCCAACCTCCCCCCATCCCTGGTGTGGCAACACCTTGAAGCAAAAAGTAAAACTGGTCTAACTGCAGGTTTGGAAATGGGTTGAGAAGAAGAAAATGCTAGTAATGGTGGCAATTAAGAACTATAAATAAAGAGAATGCATAAACTGAAGAGACTGAAGAATTGAAATGAAGGAGACCAAACAGGAAGAATTCACAGATTTTTGTGACTGAGTGAGTATGTAAGTTAAACTGATTTCCCAAATTATTTGAAGAAAACAAGTCAATATTTTATGAGTCATGGTTGACATGTAATATTCAAAGATGTTTAAAGAGAGAGACCTACCTTATCTAACACTACATCGCTCTTCCTGAGTTCTAAGACCTTGGAAAGATATCGACAGAGCTCAGTGTTGGCCTCTCCCTCTGTCGGAGGGGCTGCAATTGCTATGTTTACAGCTTCACTGGTCAGATCTGGAATGAAATGGTGTGAACTTTATCTCTGAGTTTTCTTTGTGAGATGAGGAAATTCTTTAAGAGTTTGCGTTTGCCCGGCACAAAGATTTCAATTAACAACTGTCAAATTGGGTACAATTTCCAGTATCAAAACCAAACCCAACCAAACTAAAACAAAAACCTTAAGAAATGATTAATCACACTTTGGGAAACACAAACATGATGAATATGTAGCTCCCATTACATGAAATAAATCCAGAAAAGAAAACCAAGACTTACCCTAACCTAACATGCTGACCGCGAGGGGCCTAGCATCCTGAGAAGTGTCTTGGATTTGCGTGGCTGGAAACTGTACTTGCTCTGTAGGAAGAGCTCAGGCCTGCAGCTGCAGGAGCTGGACCTCAGCCCCACAATATGTCCATGGAAGTGCACTGAAGAGGCAGCTCACAGGAATGTACAGGGCTATTCAGAACTTTCCATCAGGAGCTCTCCAAGAGGAGAGCACTGGGCTAGGCTTATCTCTTATGTGGCACATTTTTTTTCTTTTTTTTTAAGACAAGCCTGGCCTTGAGCTCACTATAGAGCCCAGGCTGTCTTGCAATAGAGGCAAGTTCAGCCTCAGCCTCTAGAGTAGTGGGATTATAGTTGTGCACCACCACACTCTACATGACACATATTTGAATGCATTTTTCAAAATACTTCAGATCAATGGTTTTCAAATGATATTAAATTCACACAGGAATTAATGAGGGGTCTCAGATCACAGGTTTCCTTCCACTCCTTAGGCGAGTGATCAATGAACTAGACCAAAATATTTGTTTTTTCTCTGGTCAGTGCCTTCAGGTTTGGAATAGGATAAACTAAGAATAATCTAGGCCAGGTTCTCCAGATCCCAGGTCACAGACTAGTATTGGCGGGGTGGGGATATTAGAAACAGGACCATGGTATGAGGTGAGTGGTGGCTGGGTAAGCAAAGTTTCATCTGTGGTTACAGCCGCCCGTATTACCTCCTAAGTGGCCCTGCTATCTGATCACTGGCAATGGAGTCTCAGAGAAGCACAAGCCCTACTATGAACTGCACACAGAGGAATCTAGGTCCATGCTCTTTATAAAAATCTAATGTAATAGTTGAATCATTTATGAATTAGAACAGAAATAATGTGCACAATAAAAATTAATGTGCTTGAATCATTCCATTCGTTCCCACCCCAAGAAAAACTATCTTTCACAAAACAGTTCCCCAGTGCCAAAAAGGTTGGGGAACCACTGATCTAGGATATATACATGTCTTCCCTTCATGTAAGAGGATAATTTAAGTATCATGTATGTTTCAAATACCTTTCACATGAGAACCTAGAATTTTAAAATGGTGAACTCTCTAACTGCAGATGTAAAAGACGTATTTCACCATCACAGGGCAAGTGATCAGCCAAGTGAGGTGACAGGAAGGTGGAAGACACATGTTTCGATTCCCACCTGTCCCATCAGTGTTCACACGTACCTGTCACAGCACTTTGTTTGGAGCCAGGCTTGGCGTGGATGGCTATGGTGACACAGCCTTTGGCATCAACTGCCACAGGACCTAATGGAAGAGGTACTCTCTCTGGTTCTTTGCTCTGATTTTTACCCTAAAATGAAAACAACCACACAACTTTACATGGGTTACAAAGTCTTTCTACATACTTAATATGATCTTCCCACTATGCCCCTTCATCTTGATCAAAGGCTGTTCCCATACCACTCACAATTCATCAATCACGAGGCCTTCCCATCAGCCTCACAAAATGCTTTTCCCTGCCTCAAAAAGACCCGACTCTGGTTTCCATGCTTGAGTCATCCACTTTGTACTTACCATTCCTCAAAAGCAAGGGTTCGTTATTATTTACTGCTCCCCATACTGTTACATCCCTCGCCCCGCCCCTCCTTTTAATTTTTAAATTTGAGAATATCTCACTAGTTTGTCCCTGCTGAGCTTGAACCGGGATTCTCCCATCAGTCCCCCAGTGTTGGAGCACTGGCATATGTCCCCTGCCTCTCTCCTGGTTTATTATCTTTGTATATGTTGCGGAGCATATGCGGCGGGGCTGAAGGGACAACAGTGACTGATATTTAAGGTCGAGCCAGGAACTTCTTCATTCACTCAACAAGTAACCAAGTGCCAGCGCAGTGGCCGGCGTGCGGATCCCGGGGGATGAGTAGGACCCGTGGTCCCAGGACAGTAGTGAAGGAGAGGGCTGACGAACCCCACACAGCACGCGGTGCGGGGCCCCCATGAGCCCCGGAAGGCCCAGGCGGCTCCGGCGGGAAGCGCAGGCCCGAACTGGGGCGCGCTGGAGTCGGCCTCGCAGGACGGGGACTAGCGTGATTCCGGGGTACGGTAGCGCGGCCCGGCGAGGGGCGGAGAGGACCAAACCCCGCGACGCGCTACCTGAGAGCCCGCGTCTCCTTCGCGCCCCGGAACTGGCCCTGCGGCCCACCTTCTCGGCACCGCGGGACTCGCCCCTCGCCTTGCTTGCCGCACCAGCTTTCTTAGGCATCTTAGCGCCGAGAGGTAGTCGCACCAAACCCCGAGCACCTGGCCCCTCCCTAAGGTGCCTCAGCCCTCTCCAGAGACTCAGCATCCCCGCCCAAGCGGCGACGGAAGCCGCCTCTGCGCCTGCGCACGCAGGGGTCGGGCGCTGCCCTACGTCTCGCGCATGCGTTGTTACCCGAGATCGCAGTAGCGCACCTAGCGAGTGCAAAGCTGGTTTCCCAACCTATAGACAAAGGATGGGAAGAGAGGCAGCACGCTCACAGGGTCAGTGTTCTGTCACTTCTGAACAGGCCCGCAGGCCGACAGAGCCCACAGATGCACCCAGCTCCCCAGCCGCAGGCCCTCCCTGATCACCTCCGTTCATCACCAGCTTTGTGCCTAACGCCGAGGGTGCCACAATGTGGAAGAGCAATATATACTGTGATATGTGACATGGCAGCCTGTGAAACTGGGGGAGTGAACAAAGGTGAGATATGGAGTCATGGAGGAGCAGTGTGAGAGTCTGAAGTGAATTCAGTTTTAGACATATGATGATTAGAAGCTTGAAGTAGGTCTACTAAGGAGAAAACTGAATGTATATAACCCAATCTTGAGAAATCTGGGCTGGTAATAGAGATTCTGGAGTCCTCTTAGAAATGGAAATCAAAGTCATGGATGACCCAGGAGCTCAGTGTTTGGAACAGATGAATGCACCCTAAGGGCAAGAATAAAAATCACCAGAGGACACTGGCCAAGGTTAGATACAGTGTGACAGCAGCTAAGGGAGGGTCCTTTAAGAGCGAGTCTTCTGGAGTGGTGAGGGTGACAGACAGGGCAAGGGAAATAAAGCCTGCCATGTCCACAGGATTTAGAGTGAGAAATGGAAGTAAGTGCAGAGAATAAAGTGACTGATGTTTGGAAGGGGCAGAGGAGACTGGGAGAGTGGTATTTTTTGTTTGGTTCGGAGAGTTTTGTTTTGTCTTGTCTTTTTGAGACAGGGGCTCACTATGCAGTTCAGACTGGCCTTGGGCTCACTTTGTAGCCCAGGCTGGTCTCAAATTTTCAGCAATCCTCCCGCCTCAGCCTCCTGAATATTGGGATTACAGGAGTGTGCCGCCATGCCCGGCAGAAGAGTATTCTCCTTCTTCTTCTTCTTCTTTTTTTTTTTTGATCCTGGGGATCGAACTCACGGCTGCGCACTTGCAAGGCAGGCGCTTATGCCGGCGAGCTAAATCCCCAGCCTCAGAAGAATATTCTTAAACGGGATGAGTGTTAACAGTTTTTGAAAGTTGAAAGGAATGAACCAGAAGTTACACCCACGATTCTTGAGTTGGGGGATATGAACTAGCTGAGAGAAGTTGAGATCCTCACGTAAGGTTAGTGGAAGAAGCTGGAATTTCTTTCATTAGCTAAGAATGGGGAGGTGTTGATGGTGTGGAGGGACAGTGTGATCAGGAATACATCTCCTCTTGGACAGTTGCCACACTTAAGAAATACAGAGGGGACTGTGGAGCAACGGAAGCACCTCAGAAATCCACAGGCCACAGTTACACAAAGCTTTAACTGTGTACTCAGTGACACAGAAACTGGAAACAGCTGAACTACAGCCATAGGGCAGACACCCTTGACTAACCCTGTCCAGCAGGAAAGGCGAAACAGGATTCAGTATTCACACACAGAGACAATGAGTGCGAAAACAAAATGGAACTTGGTAATGACTCACTATCCTTCTCCCTTATCTAGTGGATTACAGTACTGCAGACCCTGGAAACCACACATTGAAAAATACAGAGGAATATTTTTTGAATTTCTCACTTTTTCTTTCTTCTTTTATTACATTTACCTAATTCTACTAATTTTCTTTTATTCCTTATTAGGATCCTTTATCTGACATTTCTCTCATGTTCCTTTTATTTTTCAAATGTTACTTCATTTTCTTTTCCCCACTCCTCCATCCTTAATAATATTACTAGTAAGATTTATTAATCTTCAGATATTTAGTTGATGCTATGCTATTGTTGAATTCTTTGCTGTTGTTAATGGTGGTATAGTTGTTGCATTTGATACATGCTGTATGTCAACACCTGGTTTGTCTATCCATATAGATCTCTTTTCTGTGGTTAAGGTATTGCTGTGCTAGATTCATTAGGCAAAACAAAGAAGTATCACTGTGGAACCAAACCTTTGAACAAAATGGCCTTAATAAGTATTTATAGTGTTTACCCAACAGAGAATAAAGCAGCACATGAAGCTTTCTCCAAAACAGGTGACAAACTAGTCTTTAAAGCATGCTAACATAAATGCAAATGAATCAGAATTGTTCCATGAATATTTTCAGATTATTATGCAATGAAACCAGAAATCAGTAGCCAAAAATATTCCACAGAAATTATGCAAACACATACAAATTAAATATATTATTAAATAATCAATGGGTCACAGAAGAAATCAAGTAAGAAATTAGTTCCTAGACTCGCATAATGCCAGTACATATCAGAACCTATGGGACATAATAAAAGCAGTCCAAATAGAGAAGTTTATAGCTATGAGTGCCCACATCAGAAAAACAGCAAGCCCAAATAAACAACCTAATGATATACCTTAAGGTCTTAGAAAAAGAACAATCCAAATAGCTAGTACAAGGAAGGAAATTATAAAGACCACAATTATAAAGACCAAAACTTTGTAATTGAGACTAATAATGAACAGCTGGGTTTTTGAACGAATAAACAAAATAGACAAAATTCTTAGCTAATCTTAGCTAACCCTCCCCAAATGCAAAGATGCATGTCGATGCAATCAGAAATGAAAAAAGACAAAATCACAGCAGATGCTCAAATCCAGATTATTAGCAACTACTTTGAAAACCTATATTCCAATGAATGAAGAATCCAGGAGAAATGGAGATTCCTGTATCCAAACTGAGCCAAAATGATATAAGGTCCCTGAATAATCCAGTAACAGTAATGAATTTAAGACATTAAAGACACCACCACCACCACCAACAAAACCCTACCAACAAAAGCCGAGGACCCAATGAATTCACTACTGACTTCTACAAGGACTTCAGGGGATATCTAACACCAATACTTCTCAAACTAGTGAAACTGAGAGGGACTACTGTCAAACTCATTCCTGGAAGCTGGCATTACCTTGATTCCAAAACCAGACAAGAACTCAACTAAAAAACTACCAATTTCTCAATGAACATAGATGCCAAACTCGTAGGAAGATACTGGCATGCTGAATGCAAAAAATCATTGAAAAGATCACGTATCATGACCCAAGTAAGTTTCATTTCAGGGATTTAAGAATGACTCAACATAAGGAAACCAATAAATGTAAAATACCACATAACAGAACCAAGGGCAAAAATCACATAATGTCAACAGATGCAAAGAAAGCTTTTGAGAAACTCAACACCCATTCATGATTAAAACCCTTGAAAATAGTTACAGAGGGCCTTATCTCAAGCTGATAGAAACCATTTAAGACAAACCAGTGATCAACATGGTATTAAATGAGAAGCTGAATTTTTCCCTCTAAAATCAGGAAGGAGACAAGGATGTCCTCCATCACCATCCCTGTTCAATATAGTGCAGATACTCCTCATTTAACAACCTACCTGTTTAACAGCTCATCAGATCTATGACCAAGGCAGACTATTTGGACTTAGGACCAGCCACTTAGACTTCTGACCCATCTTTTGAAGGTGCAGGGTCTCACTATGCAGTTCAAAGTGGCCTTGAGCTCACTTTGTAGCCCAGGTTGGTTTTGACCTCGGAAGTCCTGTGCCTCAGCTTCCCCAGTGCTGGGATTATAGGCATAGACCACCATGGCTGATGTCCAATCCACTTTTTTTACTCAGTGCTTTAATTTTTGCTGATTGTGTGTGCTGTACGATACTGTCATTCTATGTTGTTATACATTATAGAACTGCATGCTGCATGTAAATTATGCAAGTCAAAGCTAGGTCATCAAGTTGAAGTTTCCTTTGACCATTTCTTTGTTCTGAATATTGTAATGTACACATTATATACGATTCCTCATTTAGCAACCAACTCATTTACTGACCCTATCACAGGAACCGTAACTTGTTAAACAAGAAATATCTGTACTCAAAACATTGGAGTAACCAGGCCCTCCACAAAGGGATAAATATAAGAAAGGAATCATTATTTGCAGATGACAGGATCCTTTACATAGAAAATCAAAACATTCTATCAAAAGACTCCTAAATAAGCAAATTTAGCAATGTAGCAGGATACAAAAATCAACACACAAAAAGCAATAGCATTCTTTATTGTAATAATGTGCTCACCACAAATGAGGATAACACTACCATTCACAATAGCATCAAGAAAAATTGAACCTAGGAATTAACCTAACCACGAAAGTGAAACAGGGGCTGGGGATTTAGCTCAGCGGCACAAGCGCCTGCCTTGCAAGCAGGCAGTCGTGAGTTCGATCCCTGGTACCGATAAAAAGGAAAAAGACAAAAAAAAAAAAAAAAAAGTGAAACAAAACTACAGTATTCTGAAGGAGGTAGGAAAAAGATATCATAAAATGAAAGGGTATCTCTGCTCCTGGATAGGTAGAACCAACATTGTCAAAATGGTCATACTTCCAAAACTGATACACCAATCAAAATACCAACAGCACTCCTCATTGAACAAGAAAAAAAATCCCAAAATTCATATGGAACCAGGAGACCCAGAATAGCAAAAGCAGTCCTAGCCAAGAGCAAAACAGGAGGCATCACAAAAGCTCAGATTTCAAGTTATATTATAAAGCTACGGTGATAAAAACAGCATGGTACAAAAATAGACGTGGATCAATGGAACAGAATATGGGATTCAGGAATAATTTCAGATTCATTCAACTATCTGATTCTTGATGGAGCAAAAAACATACTGACATTGAGTTTATTCTCATTTCTCACGGTGCTGTGTTAAATGAAAATCAAAATGGATCAAAGAGCTAAGTGTAAAAAAAAAAACCTGGCTGGTAAATAAAATAATTTTCTAAATCATAGGCTTACGCAAATACTTTTTGAACAGAATCCCAATTACACTGAAATAACATCAAGAATCAACAAACAGGATTGTATCAAATCAAAAAGCTGCTGCACAGCAAAAGAAACATCCAACAGAGTAAAAAAGACAACCTACAGATTGGAAAAATTCTGCCAGGTAGTCCTCAGAGGACTAATATCTAGAATAAAGAATTCAAATAGAAATTAGACCCCCTAAATAAAAGATCCAATTGGTAAACTGACAACTGAAATGAATACACTTCTAGGAAGAATAGCCGATAAATACATTTAAAAAATGTCCAATGTCTCTGACCATTAGAGACATGCAAATTGAAACAACAGATTGCATCTTACTCCAGGAAGAAAGGCTGCCATAAAGAAATCAAATGACAACCACTAATGAGGACACAGATGAGGGGAGGAAACATTCTGCATTGTTGATGGGGACATACACTAGTATGACTACTATGGAAATCAGTATAGAGAGTCTTCAAAAACAAAACTAACAAAACAAAATGAAGCAAAATCCACCCAACACAGCTATTCGCCTAAGTATCTTCTCCAGAGTTAAAAATATTGTATTACAATGATCCATGCATATTCATGTTTACAGCAAAACAAATTGTAATAAGTAAATCTTGGAAGTGACTATCCAATAGAATTTTCAAAATGTGTTTATATTCAATGGAATATCACACTGCTATACAGATAAATGAGTCATCTGTAGAGAATGAATGTACTTTGAATGCATGTTAAATCAGTCAGACATATAAGCTTGTATCAAAAGGTTTCTTTTATATGAGAAACCCAAAGTATAATTTTTTAATATGTACTGCCAAAGTGGGCACCAAAGGATAATTTAAAAAGCAAAAAAGTAATAGGAAATACGGAGATTTGTATTGTTCTTTGGTGCCAGAAACTGAATTCAGAACCTTGCACTTGCCAGGCAGGCACTGTACCACTGAGCCGTATCTCTAGCCCCTAGGAAGATCTTTTGCAAAATAAAAGGGGACCAAGAGATTGAGGGAGAGGAGAAGGAAAAGGGATGAAAACAGAATCAAGATGTACCAACTCTCACAATGAGTGTAATCACTATGTACTGGAAAAGTACTAATAAAAATCTTACAAGGTGGGAATGCTGGCACAAACCTGTAATTTCAGCACATAGGAGGCTGAGGCCAGCCTAAACTGCATAACACCTTTTCTCCAGAAATTAAAAAAATTCTATAGCTCCATCCCAGCACATGGGAGGCTGAGGCAGGATAGTCTGCAAGTTTGAGACCAGCCTGGGCTACAAAGTGAGCCCAAAGCCAGCCTGAATAGCATAGTGAGACCCTGTCTCAAAAAGAAAAAAAAAAAAAAACCAACTACAGCTCCAAATGATAAAACATTAATGTGCCTATAAAAATGGTTATGTAATAGTCCTAACGCTGCTGTGTGCCAATGTGTATGAAATACATATGCACACTCGGGTGCACAATAGTCACCCAGGTCACTGCAATCATTAATGAGCAATCGTGAGACAGCTGCAAGACAGCTGCAGCTCCTGTGACTCGCTTTCAGCAGAGGTAATGCATTCTTATTTTGGGTTGTATTAGTTCTGTAAATTAAAAACAAACACCAATTACCTAGAACTTTTGTTCCAAAATGGCATTACATTCAATGTTTAGGAGGACAAATGACAAAACAAATTAATAAAGGATAATATACATTTATTTCTTTAAAATTTCAGGTGATTTCCCAACATTTGTAGTTGTTGCTTGTACGTACCTTCTACTGTTACATTCACTTACAACTAACTGTTCAATGTAACACAGAAAGCATGTGAATTTCCCAAGCCTCAAAATTCCCCACTAACTTATCTCTGGCATACGATACTTTTAAAGGCAGAAGTACTTTTTGGTAATAGTTACTATTCAGTGTTTGCCAGTTAATTTTTAGTTAACCAGAACCACACATCCTATAGGTATTCCCGTAAAGTGAGAGATATCCATAGGACATAAGGTATCCGAGACAGAAAAGTTGTCCCCTTCTTCAAGAGACCTCAACACATCTCACTGCTTTCTTGAAAATGTATAATGAAATAGTACTTTTGACAAAAAACTTTTCCTATTTAGAAAAAAATTCTCCGATATTTAAAAGAATTTTTGTCATCTTCCACAAGTATCTGATATACTTTAAGCTTAATTACACAAGTTTTTTTTTTAAATAACAGTCATTTTCAAGGGCAAAGTTATTTGTATTTTAAAAATCTGCAGTATATAAAAGTGTATAAATGCCATTCTACCATATACACTCCTTACCTCCTAAAATACATGTGCTGGTCACATTCATGAGGTCACAAATATGAAACATATGTTACTTCTTGAATAGAACTGTGTGACAGAAAGTGTATTTTTGGCAGGAGTGATTCTATTGGATAGCTTTATAATTTCAAAGTAGCTGTTAAAAATGTTAGTAATTGTGTTCCGTTTCTTGCTATATAGGATGATCACACACTGAAGCAGTATCTTTAAATGATCATCAGTCACCACCATCAGCTCAGTCTTGGAACTCAGCAGCAGCGCCCCAGACAGGCAGGCAGGTATGGTGACACAGCTGAATGATGAAGAGCCCAGGCTCATGTTATACCATTAGAGACTCTGTATACATCACATTATTGTGAGTTTATACAAAATTCATTTAGAGTTTGAAAACTTATGCTATGTAATGCATTACTATACTATTACAAAACATCCTTTTATGTATATGCACTGAAAATTTTCTTGGGCATTTATTAGGCCTGTGTTTTAGCATTATTCCAAATGTTAGCAAGCAGATATTTTAAAATTTTAAATATAAAGTCAGTTTTCCTAATATTCTGAAATGAGTTATTTGAGTTAATAGGAATTCTGACCCATCTCATCTAACCTTCAAAACTTAAAAGAAACTAAACTCGCTACATACAACAATCTTTCAATTCCAAAACTACTGAAAGACTACGAGTCAGCTGATCTAAGAAATGACACAGGAGACAGCTGAAACATCTGCATTTTTTAATACAATTAAACCCACCTCTCTTTTCTCCCAACGTGACAAAAAAGTGGAAAATTTGCCATTAAGTCACACAGAGATTTAAATAAACATTTTTCTAGTTCTCCTAAGAAACTAAAATGTTTCTTATCTTACAATCATAAATATTCCTGACACTCAAACTATTTTTCTTGTGGCCAGTTCTTTATATGTTTGAGTCTAGACTGTGTGGTAGGTACTCTTTAGCCAAGATGTATTACAACATTATGTATAAAATATTATTTCTGGTATTTGTCCATCCTCTATTGAAGTGCCATTATTATTGCCCGGGGAACTAAAAAAGAAGAAAACCGTCTTGCTGGCAGCAGGTGTCTCATGGACAACTTTCTTCAGTCCTTTTGTCCCATAGTGGGAATCTGGCCCCTAAAGAGAAACAAAAGTTCATTAGCAGTTTTCATTTATTAAGCATTCAAGTTAATGTGGTGTAATTAGATTAAAAGTCTATTACCTTCATTGCAGCTCTATACAAAATTGTGTGTTCAACCATCTAGTGAAAAATGAAATTTTTGCTAAGGAGCTAATGAATAAAATATAGGATGCAGAACTCAGCCATTAGAGAATACTGAAAAAGTTTTAAGGAAATAGTTATCATATAAACACTCAATGTACTACCTGAACAAAAGGCCCTTCTGCAAAACTTTTCACAGCAGAGCAGTACTGAGAGGCACTGCTTTTCTTTTTTTTTTTTTTTTTTCTTTATCCCCAGCCCCCTTGCACTGCTTTTCTTAAAGCAGCCTCCTCCCCCTTTTTCTAAAAAATTGCACTACAAGTGGCTTATATGCTTCTAAAACATGTTTGTGTGACACTCAAGGGGAAACCATAGCCGGGGCATGGTGGCACACTCCTATGATCCTACCCCCGAGAGAGGTTGAGGTAGGAAGATCACAAGCCCAGCCTGATTAACTTAGTGGCATAGTGTGTAACCCTGTCTCAAAAAAAAATAAAATAAAATAAAAATTAAAAAATTAAAAAAATATATATATAAAAGGCTGAGGATGTAAATTAATTCCCAGCACATGCGCGCGCGCACACACACACACGAAAAGGAAACCATGGGCCCAGTGTGCAGAGTCCTGGGACACGCTGGATGCCTTACTTTGAGTGTTGCACATGCTGTGTAGCACACGTTGGGCAGGATCTCTATAGGTTCCTTAAACATGACTCTGAATGTGTTAGCAGTCCCATCACAACTAAATCCGGTATCATTTTGTCCCAAGGTCTGTTTTTTTTCATATTCGATGATCTGTAATTTTTAAAAGAGAAGATACATTTTAAGTTAAAGCAATTGAAATAAATTTCTGCAGAGAAGGATATGAAGTCCTTAGCAAAGTAGACTACTAAACCTCTCATTTTTCTCTTCTTATTTCTAAGTACCAAAGATAACTACAGGAATGCTGCCAGAAAATGGCCATGTCTCATTTGTCACAGTGGGGGTGGAGAGGATGTCAAGAACCGGGGCTCAGGTGCAGAGAGGGGAGCTGCTATGGCACAGATTCCAGGATGGGCACATTTCTCACATCTAAGGGAAGTGGGCCCTTCCTCCTTGCTAGCCTATGTCTGGATGCTAGGAAAAGTCTCTGAACATTTCTTGTGCTTCAATATTACCTACTGCAATTATAAATGTGCTTAAAGCAGTATGTTTATACTTGTTCAAAATGTACAGATTGTCTTTTTGCTTTCGTTCTCATCCTGTGCCCAACACTGAGTAAGCACCTGAGCCTTCAGGAGTTTCTGGACACTTCCATTCTGGGCTAATGGAAGTTGACATGGAAGAAAAGGGTCACTAAATGACACAGCTGCTAGAACACTAGTTTTGTCATCTTTCCCAATGGGGCCCAGAGCTAGTGTTAGTGGATGTGGCTTCCCAAAGCTTCCCAAATCTTCAAGGCCAGTGTGTCTACCCGGCTAGAATATGAGACTTTAGCACTCTCATCTAACACTGGGGACTGAGCCACAACTGTGTCCTTTAAGCATAAGGAAAAGTGTCTCTCCAGAAACACGCAGATGGAGACAAGGAACTTTGACAACAAAAGACTATCCCAACAATGCCCAACCTGCTAGCTTGGCTTTCTCGATCTCATTTCTGTGGGGTAAGGACCCAGGCAGGCATTATGGAAAAGCCTCCTAAAGGGATCTACCATATACTCCTATTTTAGCTTAGGGCTGGCTTTCTATAGCCTGCATGGTGCTGGTGATTCTAAAGATGTCACATTACCTTAAAAATGGAGCTTGGGGGTGTGGGGATTTAGCTCAGCAGCATAAGTGCTTGCCCTGCAAGCAGGCAGTTGTGAGTTCGATCCCCAGTACTGATAAAAAGGAAAAAGACAAAAAAAAAAAAAAAAAAAAAAAAAGGAGCTTGGAGAGATTTCACAGAAAAACCTTCACTTCTGGCTTCTTGAACATCCTTAGGCTCCTATTATCACACAGTAACTCTGATAAGAGCTACAGAGTGGTTACCCTTTAAATATCCCATGCTCCATAGCTGCTTTCCCCCCATCCTCACTGTCTCTCTACCCAAGGCCCCTGGTCTCTACTTAAACTGTCTGCCCACACCCTGGCCAGCATTCGAGTTGGCCACTTTGGACACAAGGGAACAGGTGGTGGTGACAGACAGCATCTCTGGAATAGGCATGAGACTGGCTGTGGGGAAGGAAATGAAGAGAGCTCTGCTGCTCACTTTGCTTACAGTATTTAGACTTCATGAATTTGTTTTTGGCCATACTTCAGACTGAGCTACATCTCAGACCTTTAAAATTTTTTTTTACTTTTATTTTGAGACAGGCTCCACTTAACACATTCCTTAACTTGTGATCTTCCTGCTTCACCTTAGCAGAACGCTCATTTTAGAGGCATGCACCACAATACCCGGCTGACATTATTATTTTAATCTACCTTTAACCCTGCTGCTCTCCCCCAGTTTGTGCACAAGATGTGAGGTCTCTTCTGTGATACATAACAGACACTGAAGGAAGAATGGAGTTCCATCACCATAGAGACTCCCAGCAAGGTTCTAGCCCCTAGCAGGTCCGAAAAGTGTATGAAGTACATAAAATATAATAGGAACAGATTGTGAGACTCTTTGCCTTCTGAGGTTTCTGTGTACCTAAAAACCATTGAATATTCTTTTTTGCATGGTACTAGAGATTAAACCCAGACCCAAGCTACATTCTTCAGCCCCTCCCTCCACCTTTTATTTTGAACGTAGTTCTAATAGGAACTGCATCAACTTGAGAAGTTTAGAAGATTAACTAATTCAGCAGCTGTACATCCTAGAGTATAGAGAACATGCCCTAGGGAGTTGTCAATCTGAGAAGTTTAGAAGTTTAACTGACTCAGCAAAGGGCCAGGGTGTCCTCACTTGGTAAACATCCTAAGCCTGTGGCAAGAGGGTCTGGGGATGGCGTGAGTGCCACAGCAGGGCAGGTAGCCTGCTTCCAATATAAGGGAGGGAAACAGGCTTGTTTCTCCAGCTCTTATGCTCTTGGTGCTTTTATTTTATTGTCTTCCACCACCAGTCCCTCTGCCACGCCACCCTGCCTTGGAGCCAGCTGATTATGGACTGAAACCTTCACAAAGTGAGCTAAATCAACCTTTTCTTCCTTAATTTCAATGTTGGATATTCTGTCCCAGCAACTAGAGAAAAGTAACTAATACAACAGCTGCCCAAGTTGGGCTCAAACTTGCAATTCTCCTGCCTCAGCCTCTTAGAGTGGTCAGATTCTAGGTGTGCATCACCACACCTAGCTTAGTTTTGAACCTGTTCATAAATCTTTTTTTTTTTTTTTTTTGTCTTTTTCTTTTTTACCGGTACCAGGGATTGCACTCACGACCAGACACGTGCAAAGCAGGCACTTATGCCGCTGAGCTAAATCCCCAGCCCCTGTTCATAAATCTTTCAAGTAAGTAATTTCAGGTGGATTAAAAACCTATCAGTAATATTTACAATGGAACTTTCCAAGTGGTTTATAAGAACAACCAACTGGCATGAATGACGCCGATCTATCACCTGAATCTCACTATAAACCTCAGTGGAAGGGTCAGAGAATGAGCAAAGTACTCTTGTCAGTGATACAATTCGTCCATGGGAAGCAAGGTCTCTCCTGAGACGGTGAGGTACCATTTTTAACTATCATCAACCCAGATCTCTGAATTGATATATTCACAAAGTATAAAACTAGTATTTTAGCATATTCCTACCATGCATGACTGTCCCACCAGGTGGCACATGCAGGAATCACTAGTGGATCAGAGCTTTACTATTAAACATGATATACTTAGTAACATTTTAGAGGGCAGGGTTTTTTGTTTTGTTTGATAAACTAAAATCTTAATCATTTATTTCCTTTTCTCATATTATTCATGTTTAAATTTATGTATAGAAGATATTTACAATATCTCATATAGTTTGTAAATAAAAATACAATATAGATACCACCTTAATACCAAATCCCTAGGCTTAAACTGCTACTAATAGCCTCATCCCACTGACAATTATACTGAAATGTGTATTTCTTTCTTTCTTTTTTTTTTTTTTTTTTTTGTCTTTTTTGAGATGGGGTCTCGCTATGCAGTTCAGGCAGGCTTTGAGCTCACCTTGTAGCCCAGGCTGGTCTCGAACTTGGAACAATCCTCCTACCTCAGCCTCCCAAGTGCTGGGATTACAGGCATGAGCTTCCACGCCCGGCTTGAAATGTGGATTTCTATCAAGACAGTATTTTATTGTAGTTTTGTACATTTTTTTATAAATAATGGAAGAAAAAGTATACCTGTATATTCACTTGATAATCTGTGGGACCATGGATAGATCCGTACAAGCCAAACCCAACTATGGAGATTCTTCTATTAACTGTGAACCTGAGAGAAGAAGTAAAAAATAAAACAACAAATAATCCACGAGTGTTCAAATCCTACAGGTTTGTAATTTTACAAAGTATTACCTGGATCCAATTTTGCTTATAAAAAAAAGGAAAACTATCATAGATCAAACAGACATCCTTAGAAATATCATCTTGTGTGCTTACAAAAACCTTGCTTTCTATAGTAAATGTGAAGTTAACAGGAGTTTAAGTTCTGTAATATAAAAGGAATTTAAACTAAATGCCCATTTTTTTGTTGTGTTTTGATTTTTCTAGTACTAGAGATGGATCCAGGGTCTCACACACGTCAGGCAACACTCTATGCACTTCTGCTGCCATGATAACTGTAGTGCTATTACTAGTCCAGACACGTTTGCGTATCTCTTTCCAGGACAGAGCCGTGTCAATTATTAGAACTGAAGCCTACCGTAACAAACCAGGACAATTCGTAAGTTCAACAAATACTTACTGAGGACCTATCATGTTTAGGGTCTTGCACTGGGAAACTAATGGTCAACAAGACAGTTTTTATTCCTAGTGAGCAGTTTAGCCTAACAGCAAACTCTGATAAGAAACAAAAAAGGATAAATAATAATTGTGATAAGAGCTGTGGAAAACAGAGACTGCTGTAACAAACAGTCCTGATGAAAAGAGGGCCAGGGACCCTAACTCATACACTTAAACTCAACTAAGGATTACATAAGAAGAGTAATTAGCACGTCCAGTTTGGTCATAGCTAAGAAAGTGATCTATCTTACTCCATTTTATAAATGTATAAAACTGACATTAAACACATCTATGGAACTGAAAGACTATATAACAAATAACCTGTGACGCAAGACAAGTGAGTCTCAATGTTTTTAGCCATAGTTTCAATATTTTTGCTACTACGAGCATACCACCACCACTTAATGACTACTTCCCAAAGTGCCAAGCCTGCGCTTCAGCTCTTAGATGAATCGTTTCTTTAATCATTGCAGCAGCCTATAAAGTAGTTAACTATATACTACTTTTATTATCCTAAGGTTTTTATAGCTGAAGAAACAGGTCTTAGCTGGGTGTGACGGTGCGTGCCTGTGGTCCTAACCACTCGGAAAGCTGAGGTGAAAGGTTCACTTGCACCTACACATTTGGGACCTACCTGAGGCTACACAGTGACACTATGACAAGGGTGGAGGGGAGGAAGAGAGACAGAAGGGCAGCGGAGTAGAAAGAGGAGAAGGAGAAGAGGAAGAGAAAAAGTAGAGAAAGTAGAAAAAATAAAATGTTTAGAATAATAAACTGGCCCCAGTCAGAAAGTGTGGGAGGGTTGGGACACGACTTTAGGTTTCTTTGGATCAAAGGCCCATGTTCTTTAACCCCCATCCTACACACTTACTTGCAATAATGGGGCCTATGTTAAAATTTTGCTAATATTTATAATCCCTTATTATATAAATAATATACTATCTTTAAAAAGCAGAACATGAACTAAGGCTGTATTCAGTGGTACAGTATGCATTTAGCAGTCTAGACCTGGGTTTAACCCCTAGCACCCAAACAAAACAAAACATCCCAGAACACACAACTAAACAAATGACAAGTATAAAGTATTCACAAATCCAGTTATTCTTATTGATCTTTTGCATTATTTTTCTATGAAGATATATGTACACTATTAAAAGTCATAACAGTATATATACATATAATATACATATATACTGATCACTATACCTAACCCACCCCTTGTGGGATAATCTAGGGTATTTGTAGGGTGTTTCTTTTTTGGAACCAGGATCTCACCCTGTAGTTTGTGCTATCTTGTACTCAATATGTAGCCTAGACAGACCTCCAACTTAGCGACCCTTCAGCCTCAGCCTCCTGAGTGCTGGCTTGACAAATGTGCACCATCCTCCTTGGGTTGTTTTGCAGTTTTTGTATGATAATGCCATGGTTTAGAATGAAGTCATTTTCTTTCAGTAAATTTCTATTAGCAGAACTATTTATAAAAATGAAAGGAACACTAACAGCTTTAGGCAGACTTGTCAAGTTACTTCCTCGAAAGATTAACATGCCCTGTTCATACAGATCTGACAGTGTGTAATGTCACATGCCCGCAGGAGTAGTCCTGTAAATTCCAAGTTAGCCTAAGCCTAAGGTAGCTGAATTCAAGGCCAGCCTGGAATTGTGAGACCTTGTCACAAAAACTTGGGGGGGGGGGGGGAATGGATGATGATGATGATATGGGGATTATGAGTACAGATCAATTTTGTCTCACTCAATAATGAGTATTTTAATTTCCTTTTGCTTTTCAGAAAGAGGTAACTGAAAAATTCCATTTATATTTATCAACGAGGTAAATAAAACATATGCTCATATGCTCACTGCCCACTGGATTTTCTCATTAATCAAATATCCATCAGGTTCTTTTCTCAACTGGTGAGTTTTTTTTAATGTAGCTTTGAAAGACTATGTTGTATACAGATGATGGTTACTTACTGTGTGTTGTTTGTACCTGTTACAATTTTAAATTTATCACCTATCTTTAACTTTATGGTGATTCTGAATGTAACACCTTTCAATTATATGTAGCTAAATCATGATCCATGCCAAGCTTAGTGAGGCCTACCTCTTTCTCAGAATAAACATTCACTTGTTTCAGATTCGTAGTTTTAATTTGTATCAACTCTGGTATATAGGATCAGTAAGGCTCTAGCTTTATTTTCTCAGTAGTTAACCCTTCCCTAACTGTAATCATGTTCTGGTGCTCATTTATGTTAAACTGGTTTCTAACCTCTACAGTTAATAGGTTTTCAGGTTTCATCTCTTATCACTTTATCTCTTTTGAGGCTGCCCTCAAAGTTTCAAATCTCCTGCCTCAGCTTCCTAAGTAGCTGGGGTTACACACATGAGCCACTTCACTGAACTGCGTACCACTCTTCCTTTATAGTGCTACCAAGGCCTGGCATACTCTAGGGAAGTGTTTTACCACTGTGCTGCCTGCCAGCCCAGTACCACTCTTTTAAAAAGAGAATTTACTCTTCTGTATTAACTCCAAAGTAACATTTTCAAGCCACCCCTCTCTACCAAAAACTTTGCCAAGACTTTGGAAAGAAAGTGATGAACACACATAGGTAGTTAGGGAGATACCATCCTTACCAAAGTCTGTTCCAGCTGGAGCTCTCCAGTCCATCCTAAAGCCACTTGCTATACAATTCCATTTAATCCTATTGCTTTGTCACCTGTCATACTGTGAATGGCTTCTTCATGATACCGGAGTAACACTCAAATGTAATACTATGTTCTACTACTATGATAATATAGCAAGATGACATATTAAAATGCTATATAATAGTCACTCTATGTTATACCAAACATTTTACATTTAAAGTTTATTTATGTGTGTGTTATATACCATTTTAACCATTTCTAAGTTTAAGTGCAAATGCATTAAACACATTCACATCATTGTGCAAATGTAACCACTATTTACGCCTGAAATTGAATTCTGATAGCAAACCAAGACAACAATTCTCGAGTATACTTTATGGAAGTGTGGACTATTCTCCTCAATAGCTTTTTGAGCTGACTCCGAGGTTTAATTAGGTGAACTAACTGTTCCCAAAGGCACTCCACCACCAGGGAGAATGTTCCATCCTCACAAAGGTTCAGGAGCACTGCTGGGCAGCAGCCAGAGATAGGTTCCCTATAGTCACAGAACAGTCTCCCATAGCAATCTTGACCAGCTGTCAGACTGTCATGCCAGACTCATGTAGGAGGAAACTGACTTCAGTACAGATTAAAAACATTTTAATGCAATTTAAATGCTGATTTTTTTTTTATGTAAGAGGCAACTACCACATAGATAAAGTATTCTATAGTCACTTCTATAAGCAGCTGCTTACAGAGAATTAGCAAATACAGTTACTACTACTGGGGAAAAAAAGACATACATATGCAGGCATGTACCATAAATGTGTACGCCCACACACACCTCACATAGAGTATAAACAAATTCTAAAAGCAACATGTTCTGGTAGATTCTATTTGCTTTATTTTATAAAAGGAACAGGAATTCAGCAGTAACCTCAAATGTCTTGCCTAGGCTGCCCCACCAACAGGTGTCACAGATGACCAGAGTTCCCTGCCACATCAGTACCAACACCACTGCCAGGCTGCCCCCACTTCCTCCATCTCTGTAGCAGAGCTGGAACAAGGCAGCGCCTCCACTGGTGGATGGCAACTAAAGTCACTGGCTGAAAGGGACGAAGAAAGGCCCTGCATACTGATTTTAAGGTTACAGATAAATTCTAGCCAGCAGGCAAGTTCACAAATACAACAACATGAATAAACAGAATTGATTCAACTGTTTCACCTGGAAACACTCACATAACATGCTTGTACCCTGCAGTCAAAGCTGCCTCGTCCTACTGACGCATACAGCTACTGTATCAGGCCACTTCAGTTTATGCTCTAGTTCTATCATGCTTAACATCTACACACTGAAGTATGTACTTATATACTTGTACCATCAGTTACACATATTTCTCCTTTAAAACTAGACCATCTGCCAAATAAAAATGTATTGTAAAAAAGAGCAAATTGGGTTTGATGAATTGGGCAATACTAATGTACATACCACCTGTGAATAATGAAAAAAGGCCTCTTCCAATATTTAAGGCTCTAATTCCTTTATTTTTTTATGACTATCAATGAGAACTATAGTAACACTGTTGCAAAACAAAGAGGCATCCCTAACTTGAGGTTTCAAAGACTATCATATTAAAGATTTTAATCTACTAATAGTTATATCTAGAATAGAGATGAAATTTTATCAAGTCTTCTGATATCTATTGATATCAAGTTGATTTTGTCTATTTTTTAACGGTGAGCCATTTTTTCAACCTATAAATAAACTATTTGCTCACATAGTAGTAATCTCCTCTGGTACTGCTACTTTCAATGTGCCAACATTTAATGTTGAATTTTTCCTTTATAATGTAAATGAAGCTGATTTTTTGTCTTGTTAGACTCTGATATAAAGATTATGCATCCTTCAATAACTAAGAATTATTTTCTTCTTTTAATGTTGAAGGAAACCGTATGTTCCTTGAATGTTTGATTAAAACTCACCTGTACAAACCACCTGGCGAAGGGACAGTTCTTTGATAACTTTTAATTCCTTCCATGGTAACTGGTCTATTCAGGCTTTCTTCTTCAGTCAATTTTGATAATTTATATTTGCCTATAAAATGATCCATTCCATCAAGATGTTCAATTTATTAACACAGAGTAAACCCAGAATTAAACTCTCAGCATATGCTTATATTCCCATTTGGATTTCTAAATGTGAACTTTTTTATTATACTTGCCAGAAGTTTATTCTAGTAATCTTTTTAAGGAACTGCTTATAGATCTGTCAGTTTTACTATTTTTAATCCACTCATTTTTGTAATTACCTATTTTCTTTCTCTTTCATTAAGTTTCTGGTTCTTTTGCTGTCCACTTCCTAGCTATCGTGATTAAATGCCTAGGTCATTTACTTTTACTCTAATTTGTTTACTAAATTGTTAACTTTCTATGTGTACAGCTTTCCCCTCATTCTGTAAGTTCTCACATACAGTACCCTCACTGTGAATGAGTAACAGTTTAAAAATGCATTTAATGCTCCCACTTTAAGGGCTGAGGGATGTGGCTCAGTGGTAGAGAATTTGCTGGCACTTGCGAGGCCCTTGGTTAAATCTTCAGTTCAGGGTAAGGGGTGGGGTGGGGCTAAAAGTAAACTCTCATTTTAACCCTAGAGTTCATGATAGTCCCCCCATTCAACTTTTGCTCTATTTAACAAAGTTGTTATTAATGACCAGTATTATAAAAGTGCTATTAAATAACTGAAAGTACAAAAGGCATGTTTTATGACAACTAATATTAATTTTATTTTGACATTTAACCTAAAGAAATACAGTATAGCAAAGGTAAAATCTTCAGGAAGGCTGTATGTATGCATATATTTTTCATAGATATTTATTTATTTGTGCTTTTTTTTTTGAGATAGGGTCTCGCTATGTAGTTCAGGCTTGCCTTGAACTCACTATGTAGCCCCAAGTTGGCCTTGAATTTATGCCAGTCCTCCTGTCTCAGCTTCCCAAGTGCTGGAATTAACAGGTGTGCCCCAACATTCCCAGCTATAAATCTTATTTTCCTAAAACTTTTATACATGTATACTGAGATATTTTCCATACAGCACCTTTTCAGAGAAAAAACTTAACATTTAGCTTAGTAAAGTGAAACTGATTAAATTGTCGCTTTAAGCCTGTAAAAGCAGTATTTGATTAGCCAAGACTAGACCCAAATAGATTTCCTGTAACCAAGGGCCCCACCTAATCCTTTTGCCTTACTTCCTAAGACATCACTTTCACAACTTAGTAAAATACGTATTCATGACTTCTTGCCTATTGTATTAAAGATGTATGAAGCAGAAAGAGTGTAAGGTAGATCTTGCTTAGTCGTCTTTCGCAGTCTGAGCAGGATGGTGGGTCAGTGTGGGGACGAGTGCCACCTCTGCCCTCCAGCCCAGCGCAGCCCAGTGGGGACTGGGTCGGACAGCTACCTGATCCGGTCGCTGGTCCCGCTGTAGCCCCAGCGGCTTTCCACCTGCTGGAACCTGTTGATGCAGCACTCCTTGCCCCGCAGGCAACACCGTGGACGGTCGATGTACTCCACACGGGGCTTAGGGTTGACAGTGAAATGAAGAAAGAGGTTCACCACTTCACGATCTGACAAAATGCCAGACTGAGCAGGACCTGCAAAACACAACTATCAGCCTCAGTGAAAGCAAACTGAGTTCAAACTACTATTTCACATAATGAGATAAACTCAAATCTCAAGGATGTAAAAACAAGGAGAAAAATCTTATTTTATTTTTTTGGTACCTGGGATTGTACTCATGACCTTGCGTTACCAGGCAGGTGTTTACTATGCTGAGCTAAAACCCCTGGCCTACAAGGAGAGAAATCTTAGCATATAAAACTTCAGCATGGAAGTGAAATTTCCATAAATCTATTTGAGACTAGCCTAAAAGAATATAAATGTAAAATCATTAGTAAGCCAAAGCTTAGCTAAAACCTGAGTTACAGAGACCTCTCTGGATCTTTGTATCCACTGACGTCCTCTGAGTGTTCAGCAGAGAGGAACCATCTCCTATGATGGAACCACTCACAAATGTGGCCAGAGTTCTCCTAACACGTTCTATGATCCAAGCAACAGAGTATCTTTAGAGAAGGTAACAGATAGGGAATGGTGCTGTAAGCTGCAGAAGCAGGATACTGTGCATACTTTCTCCCCATGCACTATTCCAGAAGACAAAAACACAAACACCTTATATTTATCCACTCTATTTCTCATAAAAGATCCCTTCTAAGGCCAGTAAAAGCAATTAAAGTAAGAGAGTTCAAAACACTAGAAATGTGGTTTAGAAAACTTTATTAATTTTAAAAATTAGATTAAACATTTAAATACAAAATCTATCTCTGTGTTAAATATGGTCCAAGGTTCATTGTTTGCTACCTGTGGATATGGAAACATTATAAAGAAGAAAAAAATATAACCACAAAATGAAAATCTGTATTTGTAAAAAAACCAAAACAAAAAAACAAACAAACAAACAAAAAACCCAAAATAACCCGAAACTACATAAAATCCAAAGAAGACTGAAAACTCATCTTTCTCAGAATACTAAGTACTAGAAAAAAAGAATTAAAATGTTTAAGGTGATTAGCGTGTGATAAAAGGGATGACGAACATGCAGTAACCAGCAGTCCTGAAGGAATGACAGTAATCCAAGCCCAGGATGAAAGAGAATGAATGTCCTCTAGAGTTGAGAAGTCTTTGGTCTACAAAAAAACTGTTACTTACCTGAAAAAAGTAAACAATGTGACTCCAGTCAAAAGTGGGGTGACTCAAAATAAAGCCTTCAGATGGTACGTCACACGAGAGGCTGCACCCAGCACATCATCCGCAAACCACTCAAAACCAAAGGTAATGTGAAACATTTTTTGGGGGGGCGGGGGGCGCGCTATTGGGAATCAAACTGAGGACCCCGTGCTTGCCAGGCAGGCACTGTGCCACTGACCCATACTCCCCAGCCAGGTAATGTCAAATGTAGCTCAAAAGGATACAATGCATTGAAAGAAGCAATAATTACTACTCAGGAGACTGAGATGTGATGGGTATTCAATAAATAACCCAGCTTCCTTTACTCTCTGGATCAGGGATGCTATTAAAATGAGCCAGGCATAGTGGCACACACATGTAATCCAGACCCTCAGGAGGCCAAGACAGAGGCTCAATGCAAGTTTGAGGCAAGCCTGGCAATACAAGGCTGACCTGGACTACACAGTGAGACCCTGTCTCAAAAAAACACAAACATCACCACAATAGCAACAAGATGTTTTAAGCAGACTTTAGTGAAGTTAGTCTTACCTGCTGCAAATTCCTCAATTGTCATCAGTGGGAAGCGGATTAAAGGAAGCGCTTTTCCTAGAACTTTCTGTTTGTTTCCAAAAGTCACTGGCAGTTGTTGTCTCTGACATTCTGCTTCTGCCCAACGTACAACAGCTCCAAAAAGTCGACTTTCTCGAATGCTAAGTGTGTCTCTTTCTAGAACTGCACAGAGTGTGTCTGTAGATACAAAATAAAAATAGATCAAATCAGGAATATTTTGTTCAATGATAGATTAATAATGATAGACCTGCTTGTAGTAAATTTTCAAATCTCAATAAAAAATAGGTTAGATACTTTGTAAAGTGTACACTTCAAAAGACTTAAAATTCCAAAGTGTTTTTAAAAAATTAATGTACCATTAACATTCAATTTCATACCATAAATACAAGCATAAAATATTCCTTTACTTTTTCATGCTACTTTTTAAATAAACTCAAACTTTTACAGTAAGATCAGAGCCCATAAGAAAGTTAATCACACACATTTGTAAAGTCTACCGATTACAACTCTCCATTTGTTCAGCATTATGTGCCAGGTACTATTTTAGGTGCTGTTATCACTGAGCTAAAAGTTAAAGCTTCTTGCTCTCAGGGATCTCACATCCTAATGTGGTAAAACAGACTGACTGATTAAACACAGATTGATTATAATATGCTAGATGATGCAAATGGGTAAAATATCAGGCTGGGGGAGTGAGAAATGCAATCTGAACTGTCAGAAAGTGGCAAGAATGATGGGGTAGGTGTGCTCATCAAAGCAAGGGGGTTATTCTGCGGAGGACTAATGGCAATTAATGCATTTCTCTCTGTAATAAATTATTAACCACTCACTATATTATTTGATCACACAATGTATTCTAAAAGAAGACTCAATGTGATTTTTAATGAGAGCAGTTATGGGGTAAGTTAAAAAGAGTCAAGAGATGACAGCAGCACTGGAGGAGGTAGAATTAACTGAGCCAGGAATGACTACAAGAAGAATCAACGTACTTGGTGGTGAAGGATGTAAGTGTAATTTATAACATATATTTGAAAGCCCTCTATGACCATCTAATGTAATTGGCACAGCTGTACCCAGGTCCTTACTTTGACTCTTCCTCTCATCATAGGCAAAATTAAGTAAATTCAGTCACTTTTAAGCAACAGCAGCCAAGAAGCAATAATTTCAGAAGAAAACGAGGCTGCACAGTCTAAGGTAACAGAAAGACACGATAAGCTATAGCCTAGCGGGCACAAAGCGGAAATATGTGAATAGCAGGCTTAAGTACTAAAAAGCATGTAAGTCCAGAGTCTTACACAAAAAGAGATTTTTAAAGAAGTATTTCAGAGCCCCCATGCTTCACTCTAGAGTTGAGTTCAATGACTGACACAATAATAGTGATTATTAACAATAATCTTAAGAATCCTAAATTTTATTCATATATATGGTTTAACAAAGTCAGATAAAGCAAAGTATTTTAGGTACTTTTCTCAAATGGCTAAAATAATATTTTGGTTTTTAAAAATTATTTTATTTTTTTAGTCTTTTTGAGACAGGGTCTCACTATGCCTCGGTGTCTCAAGTGCTGGAATTACAAGCGTGTGCTACCATGCCCAGTAAAAAAAGTATTATTTTAGATGCATCAGAAAATTATCTACACAGAATCTTACTCTGAAGAATTTAGTTAAAATAGCACAAATATAAAATACATAGTACTCAGACTTTAAAGAATATAACACAGTTATATACAGTAGAAGTCAACAAAAATATTAAATAAGATTAAATTATCTAGAATAAGTGTCAAAGAAAATCCTATCAAAAATTATTCCACTCACTGCAGTGGTCTATGTATATCTGTCCTGAGAGCTAAATATTTGCTGAATATCAAGATAGCTAATATTCACTGGGTGTAGTGGGAAACTCTTGCAGTACTGGCACTCTAGGAGGCTGAGGCAAACAGATCACAAGTATGAGTCCAGCCTGGGCAATTTTGTGAGACCCTATGTCAAAATAAAAACTGGGGGCATAGCTCAGTGCAAAGGCCCTGGGGTTCAATCCTCAGTACTAATAAAGTTTAATAAAAATGGTACAAAGCTAATATAGCTAATATTAAAAACCAACCAACAACAAACCTAGAACACAATAAGGGTTCAACATGTTAAAAATAAATTAGTTACTTTTTTAATTCAAATTTTTCTTTTTTCTGATGTAGCTGACTAGATGGGTATAAACCAAGAATTTATGAAGCTTTTTCAGTTAAATTAAATGAAAATTAATATATACCTCAATCCTTGTTGGATTAAGTACAATGATCATAATGTAAAATCATTCAATATAAAAATCATTCTATATAAAAATGGAAGAATTCCCATTTACATGTTTCTATTGTGCTTGCTAATAACTTGAGTAAAGATAAACATAGTATGTTTAAAAAGTTTTTTACATATGTACACGTACATATACACATGCGTGTGGCATATCAACTGTCCTAGAAATAATGTGTATTCATTTTGTTAGATTAATGTGATAAATTATCCTCCTCCTTTACCAGAAAATTGTGAGAGAAATATCATCTCTCCTTGCCATCCAAATCCTTGAGGGGAAAAATGTGCAAATCTATGATAGTGATAGAAGAGCTCCTGAATCCAGTTCCTCCCTTCTCTCAGCTCCTAGAAATCTGCAATTTCCAATTTTTTTTGTGATTTCCAATTTTTATCAGGTGCATTTAAGACAAACATCCCTATGGGAAATAGGTAGACAGACACGTAGGTCCTCTATTGGCAGATATGTTAAATTACAAGATTACAGCTGAGAGACTAATAAAGATCATAAAAACACAAGACTGTTTCATAAAATAACACAATCCTGGACTGTAATATAAGCAACTGCTCAGTCAATTCAAATCAACAAACATTTATAGGTCTCTCTAACCTAGGCAAAGTACCTACATTTCAAGATTCCTGCGCTCCAATGGCATGAATAATGTAACAGTTATTAAACAGTTATAAAACAATTTCCAAGTCTAAGGCACACAGATAGAAGCAGTATTATTTCACAGGAGAGTAGATGAAGAATAAAAGGAGCACTTGATAGCCCCTATAGGAAGGGAATTAGGATTAGCAATGCTATATAAATCAGCTGGGCAATGCCTGGGCCCTCATACACCCAGTAACTCAGTACACACTGCCAGCAGAGGGTAGGAAGGACTCAGGAAGTCCCTGCCCTTCAGTGTAACACAAAAGCAAAGCAATGTCCAGGGAACCCTGCAACTGGCAAGCAAACTCACAACAGGATGTTGTATGATTACAACCAACGGACACACAAGTGTCATGGGAGAGGGGGGTGTCAGCTCTCAAGAAATTGAGTCACTACAGTGGTATGATCTGGCGAGATAAGACATGTTCTAAAATGACTACCTGGGCTGACTGAGCAAGAACTATAAAAATGGGATGACAAGTCATCATTCCAAGCAGTCAGGTAGTCTGTTGTTCAGCAAGTATTAACTGAATATGTACTATGTTCTACTGCTTTCAGGGCTAGAGATACCATAGCCCATAAGACAAATGACCTGTCTGCAAGAAGTATGGAGTCCAGGAGGGGAAAAGTAGAAACCAATGTAAAGACAAAGACAAATAACCTAGTAAGACTTTCAGAGTAGTGCATAATATGAGGAAAATAAATCATAGGACTGGAACAAGACTGTTTGGGTGTCTCCTTCAATTAAGTAAGCTTGAGGCAGTCTGTCTCAGGCCTGGTTTAACCTATGACCTGAGTGATGAGAAGTAGGAAGCTATACAAAGAGTCTCATGGAATTGGGGGTGGGGGTGGGGTGGGGGGTACTACGGATTGAACTCACGACCTCAAGCGTGCCAGGCAGGGGCCTGTGCCACTGGTCTACAACCCCAGCCCCTGTGTCATTTGAGATCCGAGTCATTTGAAATAGGATTCCAACCAGAAAGAAGTACAAATACAAAGGCCTGGAATACAGTAACACTGGCCAGTGCATATGGCATTCACATGAATGAGAGAGAGAAAGGCCGGAGACAAAGTCAGATGTACGTAATGAGTGCTAGCTATTTATCAAAATTCTGTTTTCTCGTCTTCCTAGGATGAGGTTAGTATGCATTGCCTAGCTTTCCTAAAGTGGGATCTTGCATGTAAACTCTGGACAATGAAATAGAGGCCAGAATAAAGGTGCTATTTTGGGACCAATGCTTTTGCTACGTAGGCACTTTCCCTGCCCACTTTTTCCCATCTGTCATAAACATACAAATAATACTCAGATCCTAAGGGATGACATAGTCACAAGAGCTACCTGCTAACTACAACACTCCCTTGACCTGTTAACTGAATATCAAATAAATTTGCTTTTGTATTTGAGGCAGTATACCACAGCCAAGCCAAGCCTGTCCCGACTAATACGAGGCCCAATCATGGAAGGACCCTATAATCTTTATAAAGAGTCTGAATTTTATTCTAATTGTAGAAGAAGCAAGAAGGTTAATTTTTAAGTATGTATTTATTTATTTTGGAACCGAGGATTGAACTCATGACCTCGTACTTGCCAGGCAGTTGCTTATGCTGCTGAGCTAAATCCCCAGCCAAAATGTTTTAAATGAAGCTGGAACCTGAGCTATGCCTCCAATCCTTTTCATTTTGCGGGGTGAAGCCTGGGAAAGAGTATTGAACTCATGACCTTGTGCATGCCAGGCAGGCACTTGTGCCGCTGAACTAAATCTCCCGCCTAAGTTTTTACTTCTATGGGTAGTTCTAACTACTATGCAGAGAATGAACTGTGTGGGGAGCAAGAATGGGTAGATGGTGTGACACAGGAGACTGCAGAGCTCTCCAGGAGAGAGTGAACAGAAGCTTAGCAGGGAAGGTAAGAAACAATCAGATCTTGGGTCTACTCTGAAAGTGAACATGAGCACCACTGACAGAGTATGTGGTGCAGAAGAGAAGAATCAATAGTAACTTCTGAGTTTTTAGCAATCAGGTTCATGGTGATACGAAGTCTCAAAAAATACTGAAAAGAACAGGACAGATCTAACAGAGTGAAGAGAATCAACGGTTCTCTTTTAACTATTTTGTTTCAGATGCCTGCAAAACCTCCAAATAAAAATGTCAAAATAGGTATATAAGTGTCTGAGGACAGGGATTCAACATCATTATTTTGGGTTCATCAATACACAGATACTTAAAACCACAGACGTGGGTTGTTGGCTCTCTCTGCTCATACTACTAATGAATTTATGGCTGGATATGATGTTGGCAGGTGAAGCCTAATGGAGAGGTGGGTCACCTTGAGCACAGCCTGGAAAAGCAAATCTCTCTCCTCCTCCTTTGATCTCACACTGCTTTTTTTCTGCCATTCCTTGAGTATTCCTCCTCTGCCATGCCCCTCTGCCATGCAGCCCTGCCATCCTGCCAAGGAGCAAGCTGATTATGGATTGAAACCTCTACAAACTGTGAGCTAAAATAAAGCTTTCCTCCTTCAAATTGTATGTGTCAGGTATCATGTTTCAGCAATGGAATTAAGGCAACAGGCTTTGATCATTTGGAAAAGTATTGATTTAAATACACCTTGTTTCCCAATAAGGCCAAGTTACTCATTTTTGTACTTAAAATCTAAAAATTCAGTTCATGGAGATCTTACCGATGTCAATATCAGTAAACCCTTCTGCGCTGATTGCATCCATTGTGCTTTTGTCGATTGTGTCCAGACAGAGACTTGCAAGCTGAGGTTCATCAAATAATCGAGCCTAAACATAAGTAAACCATTATTTTACTTTATTTCCCCTGTAAGCTGTGTATAGAATTGATACGAAGTTACAATTGCTAATTATGGAGAAGTAACTACTTGTATCTTTATCAGTATACAGCTTATTTTTTATACACTGCTTATGATCCTTAGAAAACACTGTAGGTTAGATATGGAGACATTATCATCCCATTTTCAGATGAAGAAATAAAGATTCAGAGATGTACACTAAATTGCCTAAGATCATCTACCTATAAACCTTGTAAACTCTAGCATTTAAATCTTGACTATTACAAGCTGCACTAATCCGTAATACTGATTGCCAAGTATACCAGTATAAAGAGAATAAATTTTTTTTTTAACATTTTCTGTTTTGATGGAGAAGACAGAGGGACTATAAGAATTCTAGAGCATCAGAGCTCTAGGAACTTTTGTAAAAATTAGTTTTAAAGAAAAAAAAACTCTAGGCCTAACAACACAAGAATAAGTAAATTCACATGATGGAACATTATACAACAATAACAATGAATAATTTACAGCTATACACAATATGGATGAATCCCACAAACTTAAAATCATGATGAAGACAGAATATGTAAGAATCAAGAGTAGATAAAATGCACGATTCCCTGCCAAGCTAATTTAGGCTTTAGGAAGTCAAGCTTGTAATATGTGCTTTATCAGGGCAGGAGGTTTAGCTCAGCGGCATAAGCACCTGCCTTGCAAGCAGGTGGTCGTGAGTTCAATCCCTGGTACCGATAAAAATGAAAAACACACAAAAAAAATGTGCTTTATCAATACACACACTGCAACTCAAAAAAGAAAGCATGAAAGCAGGGGGAGTAGATGTCAAACTCAAAAGAAACCCCGAGGAAACGCATGGCGATAGGTATGCCAATTACCAGACTTACTCTGGCCCAGATCAGCTGTGTTTCCATCAATAGTTCAGATACATACTGACCGCAGAGGCACTCATGTGAGCCCTGCAAAATTCTGCTGTGAATATTGCCAATTAATTGACTGCATAAGTGGGAGCCATTATTTAGCATGACTGATGGTGGTTCATTTAATTTTCAGGTAAAATCCATTCTAAAGGATTCAGGAATTCAGATGTTAATGAACAATGATAAGCATCTCTAAATAGTTATGCTTTATGAGAAAAAAAGTATTAAATATATTGGCTTTATGGTAAAATTTTAAAATTTACCTGCATAATATGTAAATCAGAACCATTTTTTAAATGACAGAATATATAAAGAAATGCAGGGACTTTCGGGAGAACATGGCGGGCAGATAACAGCAGCTACGAAGGCTCTCTGAGACAGCCAGCTTAGAATCCAAGAATGATGCGGTGTGAGTCATCCTAAGCAAGGGGAGATATACCCTGCCGACCCAAGAATGAACTAAGCTGAGAGAAACCAACTCTAAGTGCAATCCCGATGCTATAACAGGAACAGATAAAATCTCAGCATGGAAGCTGGAACCCGCGCCTCTGGAAGCTTGGATTTGAATTTCCTGCTGCCGCTGCTGCATCTGAATTGGCACAGCAGGGGCAGAGAGGCAAAACCTCTGAGCACAGGAATTGGTGAACTGAGTTGAGAGCGGGACAAGTGGGGAGCCCTGCATCGACCTGCGGTGAGTGAGAGGAATGGGGACCCTTCCATAGACTAGGAGGCTTCAACAGAGGACATTCTAGGACTGGACAGACTAGCCAGAACAGGACACTGCAGTGACTTTAGTCACATATTCCCCTCTCAAGCGGGACTAGTAGGGAGCCCTGACCTGGGTGACCCCTAGGACTAAGACCCAGTAGGCTAGCTGAAACTAGGTCCAAGCCCCTGGCGGTGCAACCTAGCAGTGAAGCCTTCAGTAGGTTGACTTGGAGGGGCAGGCCCAGCAGAGGCTACCCAGGTCTATGTCTCCCTAGTACACTGCAGTGGGCAGGAACAGCTAGCCAGCCGATTCAAACAACTGTAACAGACAAAGAGAAAAAAAAATTGGGCCTCTTATATACACCTGTATGGAAGGAACAAAAAGTATGGGAAGAAGGAGCAATAAGAAAGGGTCCTCAGTTCCCAATCCTGAGAACACTGATCCAGGAAAGGTTAATGCAAAGGAGAATGAGGACAGAAAACATGCAATATCAGACACGCACCAATAGACATAAAGCGGTATCTCCGGAGCCTCATAGACGAGTTCAAAAATGAAGTATTTAATGAAATAAAGTAAGATATAAGTAGAATAGTTAGAGAAATGCTAAGCACCACCCAATAAAAAACAGATGGAGGAATGGAAGAACAGAAAAAAAGGGGAGAATTGTTTGATGGAGAAAATAGAGAAAACAGAATACGTGAAGCAGGTTCAAAGAGATTACCAGGAAACTAAAAACTCTATTGAAAGCAGGCATAACAGCTTGAAAGAAACTAATGATAGATTATCTGAACTGGAGGACAGATTTGTAAGGTGGGAGCATGAAATGAAAAACTTCTTAAAAATAACAAGAAAACAAACAGCAATAATACAAAGGCTAGAAGATGATAAGAGGATCTATAACAAAAATTAAGAACATAAAAGAAGAAGTAGGGACACAAACAAATGAACTACAAAAGCTATTCACAGAAATAATCCAGGAGAATTTCCCTAATTTAGCAAAAGATAAAGATACTCAGATGCATGCGGCATACAGGACCCCAGCCATCTACAACCCAAACAGAGCTACACCCAGGCATATAATAATCAAAATTCCAGAAATCCAATATAAGAACAGAATATTAAAAGCATCAGAGACAAGAAACAGATCACTTACAAGGGAACACCCATCAGAATTATAGCAGACATCTTGGCACAAATCATCAAATCAAGAAGAGCGTGGGGGGAAATAATTCACACTTTGAAAGATAATAACCTCCAGCCATGATTGATAAATCCTGCACAAATGTCCCTAGAATTGATGGAAAAACAAGGTGCTTCCAGGATAAAAAGGAACGAGGGGAATTTGCAACCACCAATTCAACTCTACAGAGAATACTACAGGATACTCTAAGGAAGAAAAATACCAAGATTCCAGAAACAGTGGCAGAGAGGCCACAATGAATGGGGCAGAAAGCGAAATGAAGAAGACAAACAGACAACTAATGACAGAAAAAGAGCTCAACAGAAATGAGGCAGAGAAGGTTGGATGGTAGGAACAGCTATTTTGGAGAAAACAAGACATAATAGGTAGTGCTGATTTAATATCATCTTGTTCTGAAGTCCCATCAAGCTTTTGTTCATCTGTCTCCATCGGTTTTAACCTGTTGTATCTTATTGGATTTTAATATATGTGATAATATAAACAAAAACTTTTATAGACAAGGAGATTATACAGAAACCATTGTTCATTTTCTGTTAGTCGATTCTAAATACCCTGTAATCCTGTCATTCTCTTGAACGGTTTTACATTGTCTTGATATGTTTGATGCTACAGTATACAAAGTTATACTCAAAGATTTCAAGGAAAGAGACACTATGGTAACTACTTTTATGTTGGGATTATGTTGTGGTGAAACACTATTTTGCTTAAATGGTTATTTTTTGACCTGCGCTGTTTTGTTGTTATACCCTCTTTTATCTCAATCTCCTTTTTTTATTATTTACTTTTTCATTTTTATCCTTTTAATTAAGGGAAAAATAAATAAAAAATAGCAGGATATATTATAGTAACCCACTTTGATTTCCTATTCACTTGATTTGAAACCCTGTATTGCTCTCACCATCTTGTTTTGACTGATTTTCCTCTATTCTGTTTTGCTTGATAGTACCAAGTTCGAAAGTATAGGCAACAACTGTGAAGACAATAAGATTCATTATGACGCCCATTCTGGTTGACTATTATCTTCTTTTGAAGTCCTCTAATGTCTCCAATGTTTTGGTTTTATTAGTTTTGTTCTTTACTGTTTTGTTCAATTTTATTATAACTGATGATATAGGCAATTCTTTTTAAGATAGCAAGAGGCATTATGGTAACCATTGTTGATCACCTTGTATTTTGTTTTTACATTATATATTATGTCCATCCTTTTGATTTGACTGACTCTGTGTTGTTATGTCACATTTGGTTTTACTCTCTTCAAAAAAAAGTAATAAGAACTGTGGGAGTAATAAAACCCAAAATGTGTAATTGTCATTGTACAAAAGAGAGGAAAGAAAGTGCTCTAAAGGACATAACTGCATGTATATTTAAGTGTATAAGATAGATAACTATATTACTGAGTTTTGTTGGATCATTGAACAGAACAGTTTATAGTCTCACTGTTTGAATGTCCACTCTATATGCTTTAATTTTGTAACTTGAACAACTATTTCTAAGATGACAATATGTAATCTATTAACTAGTGATTTCCTACTGTTTATTTTTTCTGAAATTCTGTATAACTTGTATCCTTTTTCTGTTTTTTTTTTTTTTTTTTTCTTTTTTCTCCTTAAATAAAAGTAAAAAAAAAAAGAAATGCAGGCCAGGGATTTATGTCAGTGGCATAAGTGCCAGCCTGACAAGCATGAGGTTGTGAGTTTGATCCCTGGTACAAAAAAAAAAAAAAAAAACAAAAAAACAAAAAAAAAAAACCTATTCTTGGATCATACACTGAGACTCTTTATATTACTTTGTCAAACTGTTAATTTTAGTCCTAAATTAAAAATAATAGAATAAGGGCCAGGAGTTTAGCTCAGTGGCATAAGTGCCTGCTTGGCAAGCGTGTGGTCGTGAGTTCAATCCCGGGTATAAAACAACAACAACAAAAATAATAGAATGTTAACACTTTCGTGTAATTTTCCCTTAAAAGTTGCAAGGATAGGAAAGAAAAACAAATTTACTTATCTAGACACTACCTATCTGGCATTTTGCCCCAGGTTTTCTCATACACACACACACATACACATACACACATAAACACACACACATTTTTAACATAAATACTAACATGAATATAATATTCTCATCTTCTGGCTGAATTCCAAGTTTATTATTTGACCCCCAATTTTTTTTTTTACTACATTTTTGCTTCTAATACAGGATTCACACGTCATGCTTTTTTTTTTTCTTTTGGTGGTACTTGGGACTGAATCTAGAGCCTGAATCATACTTAGCTTCCTCCCTGACCTTTTAAATGAGACAAGTTCTTGCTAAGTCATCATATCACCCTGGTGACCTCAAACTTTCAATTCCCTGCTTCAGCCTCCTGGAGTGCTGGATTACACATGTGCAATACCATGCCTAGCTAGTTTATGCATTTTTAAAGTAAGAAACATAATACATTTTTGTACAGTCAAAGTCTGTTGTCAGCAGGGTTTTTTTTGTTTGTTTGTTTTTTGGTTTTTGGTTCCGGGGTTTGAACTTATAACCTCGCACTTGCCAGGCAAGCACTTGTGCCACTGAGCTAAATCCCTGGCCCATCAGCAGATACTTTAATTGGTACAAGTCAACTTTATTTTTGGTTGATGTTCATAAAAATTTAACATTTAAATCTAGAAAAAAGTTATTTTGTGTAAAAATTATCTTATTCAGAGTAGCAACTACTAGTCCTCGGGTTACATAAGCAATATTATATCCTATTGCTATGCATCTAGCACTGCTATGTAAGAGTAAAATAAGTTTTCTAAAAATTTTGCCATTGTTTCTCATAATACTTCACAAAAAGTATTTTTCTCAGCATAAACCATGCAGAGACAGCACACGGGCTTTTCCCTTAGGGTGAAGCTACCCGGGCCTTTTGAGTAAAGGAACATGCTTAGTTCAAGTAAGTCACTTGGCAGGAACTAGAAGTTCACATGACTCCACCAGTAAAAACAATGATGTGTTACTGGGTTCTCAGGCCATCAAGACACTGAAACATTCCTTTTCTTATCACAGGGACAGCTATTAAATAAATAATCTTGGCTACGGGATGTGTGGTCCACAAATACTGGTGTCATCTGAAATCCAAAAGAAATGTGAAACTTCGGTCCCACCCCAGATCTACTGAACTGGAATCTGCATTTTAATTAACGAAGTTCAGTTTGATTTCTGAATTGTATAATTTCAAATATAAAAGTAGTTAAGTGATCCACTCTATATACATTAAAATCCCATGAACAATGAAGATTTTTATGAATATCAACTTACTAGTTTTTTGGTTTTTTTTTTTTAAATATAGGGTCTCACTGTGTCACTGTGTAATTCAGGTTGGCCTTGAACTCACTATGTAGTCCAGGCTGACTTCCAATTTGCAGCAATCCTCCTGCCTCAGCCTCCTGACAACTTACTAGATTTTTATCAAATTGTGTTGAGGAAAAAAAAAATGTTGGGAGACAGTACTTATTAGTTACCTGACTTTAGTCAAGTTATTTCACTTCTATGTGCCTCAACACTTAATGGTGATAATAAGAAAGCCTACACTTAAGTTATTGTAAGGACAAAATGAACTGATGTACAGAAAATACGGAGAGAGCTAATGTTATGGTGTAAAGATGGAGTGTCCCCACAAAGTCTCAAGTAATAAAGTTTTGATGCCCAGTGCAACAAGGTTTAGAGATGGGGCCTACAGATGGGACAGTCACGAGGATATTCAGCACATCAAAGGATGACCCACAGATGAGTCACAGCTGAATAGGCCATCGGAGGCTGGGAATTGGATGTGGTAGGACACTGGGGGAGTGTCTTTGAAGGGTGGCCGAACCTATGACATGCATGTTATTTTTTGTTTTTTAAGAGCAGAATATATTTATTGAGAAAAAGCAAGCTTCTTTCTGAGAGAGACAGAAGGGGTCTGAGTGGATTGCCCTATGCATGTTATTTGCTTTTAAAACAAAGATGGTTGGGGCTGAGGATTTAGCACCTGCCTGGCAAGTGCAAGGTCATGAGTTCAGTACCAAAAAAAAGAGAGAGAGAAAAAGAAGCTAATGTAGGAGGTTTTTTTTTTTTAATAACCTAAACCTCAGTACTCAGGTTTAATTGCAGTATTGCCATTTTGTGAGAAATAAGTGGGTTTTGGGTTGCACTTTGGCCACTCATCTCTAAGAGGTTTGCTATCTCTGGCCTATCTTGTCCAGGGCCCTCCCTCCTTCCTGTAAAGCTCTTTCTCTACCTGACATCCCTTGAGCAATCTTCCTTAGCCATGATGTTTCTATCTCACCACAGGTCTAAAAACTGCAGCCAGTAAACCATGGGATAAAGCCTCTGAACCCGTTAGCCAAAATAAACCTCTCCTCCCTTAAGCTACTTATGACAGGTACCTTGTCACAATACTGGAAAACTGACCAAAATAAATGCCTGGCACACAACCATGCTCAAGATATTTTGCTGTTATTATTAGCTGAGTGTCTCACATATAGAGCTCTGTGATGATGTTCAAGAAGCAGTGCCAACAACATGCTCTTTCTTCTCCGACTACAGACACTTAATGATGGCTCTTAATCCCAGCCCCAGGCCTAAGTAGCTATCTAACTGTGAGTTATAATGCCTCTCTACATATAAGACTTCAGCTTCTTTACCCTTATGATTCAGCACTGCATTAATTCACATTTCTACTTCAAAACTGTATGACCTAGGATAGTTCCCTGAATTTTATTATAAAAGTAACTGTAATACTTTAATAATCAAGAATTGTTCAATCAAATAGTCACATCTATTCAGTCTTTAAACTACAAGGATGCACACCTTAACTATATGTACTTACCTGAGTAAGTAACATAAAGGCATTATCTGCTCTAAGATGCTTGGTGAGGAAGTCCACACAATGTGCTTCCAAGGCTGGGACAGCATATTTCTTAGCAGTATACAGAGTGGTCATAACTGTTTCTGGGCCAATCTGAACTTCATCTGAATACAGAAATCTAAAAAACAATTGGGAAATTTACAGAGATGATCACTGTTTTATATAAGCAATTTATAAGAGGGGTTACTTTCAAAGGTTAATTCCTTTGAGGAATTATTTTAAAAGATAATGAACAAATGGGAGAATAATGTGGAATTTGCACCTGAGTTTTCAGCCTACACGGCATTTGTAAATATGCTCTCTTACTCGTTGGCTCTGAGACCTGAGGCAAACTGTCACCACTAGGTGTATATCTAAAAAGATCAGAGTAACAGTACAGTACCTCCCCCAACATTGTGATGAGAATTAACACACCCCCAATATTGTGATGTGATACAGTGTGATACAATGTGATACAGAAAGCATTTTGAATAGTGGCCTGTCAAAGAATTAGTCTCAGAAAACATTAGCTATTTAATGGCATATGATATCATTTTTATTGCTCTGATCTGTAGTCTGGAAAATTCCTTTGTACTTTTAGTTTAATTTTTGTCCCTACCAGTTATATATATATTTATTTTCAAAACTTTTGCTTCTTTCTTGATTACTCCTTTTTTCTCTACAGCATTATGTTTTAATTTTATGGATTCAAAAACCTTCTCAAGACTCCAAGATGATTTTTAAAGTTTTAGTCCTTTCTGTTCCTCTGAATTACCTGCTTCATTCAGAATCTGTTGTTATGTTTGTCATTTGCGTTCTGCTTTTCAGTGTGTGTCAACTGATTAATGTCTGTCTCCAAGTTCAGTGTTCTACTAGCTGATCTGTCTCCAGCTAAAACCATCTCCAGGTATCAGGTCCCAGGTCAGGACCACATTGCCATCCTGAGGAGAGCCTCATCCTGGGCAGCAAAGTCCTATTGGCACTCCATTTATCTCCAGGGAGTCTGGGTTATTTACAGAGAACCCTGTTGGTTGTCACCAGCAGCTGACTGGGGGGATAGCCTACAAGCGGGATTTTAAGTTGACTTCTCTCCCTCTTCCCTCCAAAAACCTAGGCTAGACCTTGCTAGGGTTCTGCTGGGACTTGCAGCCTGGGCTCCAGATTGACCCTTTCTATTTCATTCATCAGCAAGCTTCCACATGCTTCATCTGTTGTCTACACTGCTGCCAAGACATCTCTTTCTCATCTCTGTAACAGAGACTCTTTCATTATTTCTTAATAGTCACTTTAATTGGGAGAGTGAGAAGGCTAACTGTGTATTCAGTTGCATTCCTGAACTAAACACCTATGACGTTTTTGCTTTAAGGGTTAGGTAGAAGTTCTTCACTCCTGACCTAAGTTAGTTTTATACCTCCCTACGCAAAAACTGCTAGGTTCTGAAAAAGAGCAGAAACAAGGGTGTTTACCACCATTTTCCTTGGTATTTGAGAACAGTCAAACTTAAGGGGACAAGGGCCCCAAAGCTGAAGTCTGCAGTTCTATGAGACACTGTATCTGGGTGTTCTGGTGCAGGGTACACTTGAAAAACTTCTTGGGAGTTTCTGACAAGATGTACAAAATAAAAAGTGGATGGGAAAAATATTCGAGAACAGGAGAGAATTGTGTTTTTAGATTACTCTGTATGAGACCCTCCCATTCAAATTGCTTTTATTAAGTTATACTTCTGGTTTATATAAAGGAATACTTTTAAGAAACCTGCATACTTAGAGACACAGATTAATAATACTATTCATTACAGTAAAGCCTCATTTACAATGGGACTCATCAGGAGCTTTGGCTTTTTACTGGCCTAATTTTGAGACAGAGCAGTACATCTCCTAAAGCAGGTGGTGTTTTTAATCTTACAAACACCATGAATTATAACCAAGCAACCCAGTTTTTTGCTTTGCACTGTCATTAATATAATTACAATGAAGCATAGTTTACCCACACCATATGTTCTGTATTAACCAGCTTTATCCCTGACTTTATTTTACTTCTTTTTCTTGTTTAAGATATTTTAAATTTTTCAGTGCAAAATAAAAATAAACTCTGAATTATAAATAAAAGCTGCTTCTTCTGTTGTCCCCCTCCCCCCAAGTCTTCCCTATAGTACCAGGTACAGTGTGAGCACTTATTTAAATCTTAATAAATACATGTGAAATGTGAACTGACTAGAACACTCACTATAGGTTTCTATGTAACACTGACAGGGAAATTATTTCCATTTTTAACAACAACAAAAAACCTTAAAAATCCAAGATTCATCTTGGTTCACTTCCTCAACATTCTATTGAATTGTGAGGATTTCTTTAATATAAAACTAAATAAGCCAAGATTTGCCAAGTATAATTAAAAATGAAACATGACATTACCACAATTCTTTGTATTTGAAAGTGACTGAGTAAACTCTCACATACAATCTCCAACAATAAGAACCCAAGAAAATGATTATGTCATCATACTATTCCTGTATTCTCCCGAAAGATGGTTTGCTAAGAAGAGAAAATTCAGATTGCATCTAATACAATTAATTTTTTAAGGCTAACATAACAATTTGACTTATTAGAAAAAACCCCACAAGATCATATATGAGGATCTTTGACTCCAGGTTCACTTCCCAGCACCACCATCACCACCATCACAACAAAAAGTTATGCAACTATACAGTATATTATCAGACATTGTGATGGATCCTAGACAAACATATGTGGGTAATATAGCTTTGCCTTTAAAAAAAAAAAAAACCTTAACAGTGTGAGAATGAAATGAATAGGTAATGGAAATATCCATTAAGCACTACTATATAATAACTAATTTCTTAAGATGTGCCCAAGAAATCATATCTTCCAGAATTAACACCGTTACACACGTTTGTTCCCCAAGAAATCTGAGCTGGTTGAGTGTGACTCCATTTGACCAACCGACCTTGGTGCTGCTATGCTGCCAGTCTGGGGACTACACCATTTGGAGGCCTGGCAGCTCCTGTTTGCTCTCAAGGGAACCACTGGCTAAGGGATTAATCTACTCTGCTGAAAACAGCAGCTGGAGAAGGCCGGTGGAGTGGATCTGAGACTACACAGAAAGAGGCAAACATTTAGCCACTCTGGATCTGAGTCTAACCTGCAGATGAATCTAGCCCCAGATAATACCCGGTACAGCTGCATGAGAAACCAGAAACAGGCTATGTGAACCACGAACCACCTAGGTGATCCTAGTAACCCACACAACCTTGACAGGGAGATAATAAAGCCCTTGTTTAAGCCACGAGGTGTTAAGAGTGGCTTGTTCTATGACAACAGAAAACCAAAACATGCTGGGAGAGATCAGATGAGCCAGTGCCCAATTCCACCTGTGGGCAGAATTAAGTGATGCTATGTAAGATGTAAAATTAAAGGTACCTGAAGAATACTAACAACATGTGCAGATCTTCTAGGTACAAAGGCTGTAACGGAAGTGAGGGAGCCTTGAAGGCAGCCATTTAAACAAGGCCATCAGAATTGAGGCCATCAGGATTGGGACCAGAGTGAATAGGAAGGAAGGCCAGGGAAAAAAAAACAGATCGTAGCATTCTCCCCAAGTGCTTAAACTTTACCCTGTAGGCAAAAACAAGCCAGTAAGACTCTGGGAAACCATGAGTATGTGCGTAACTATTAATAGCATAAATGGAGAGACTACAGACAGTAATCTGGCTGAAGAAAGGTGGGAAAAAAATAAAACAAAACAAAACAAACAAGAAGAGTAGGACGGTCCAAAAGGATGAGCAATCTGTAGAACAAACCAGAACCAAACTACAACTTGAAGTCAAGCTTGTAAGTCACTCCCCAACTGACCACAGAGTCTTGAACAAGAATACATTTGTGTATTTTTAATCCCTGAGTTCTGGGATTCTTGATTTATAGCATTATTATGCTAAAAGGTGCCTGCTACGGGGATATATCGTGTGCCTGCCTCAACGGGCTTTTCTAGAACTTAAATGGGTGCTCAGGAACAGTAAATGGCACATAGGTAGCACTCATTTAAAAAAAGACCTTTTTAAAATGACATTATTAATGTCCATCAGCATGGGTACTGGATACTGTTTTGAGAAGATTCAGGTGGATATGAGGGTCTGGCAGGGAGTAAAGTCCTAAAGGCATGAAGATGGAGCTAGTCATGTCATGCACTGATGGAAAGCAGACGCTGCAGCGGAAGATACAGGTTAAGCATCCACTGCCCCTTCCAGCCACCCTTCACTTTTGTGCTTCCTTCTGCAACAAAACTCCTAAGAGCATTGCTTACACTAGCTGTCTCCTGTTCCCCACCTTCCATTTTCTCCCCCATTTACTTCAATCAGTTGAAATTATTCTTGTTAGTTATCAATGGCTTCCATCTCATCAGAACTAATAATCAACTCAATGTCATTTTACCCAACTCTCAAAAGCACAGCTGCCCACTTTTCATAGTGGACATCATTTTCCAGTCCCTCTCTTGAAACATTTCCTTTGTCTTGATCTTGAGGAGGCCATACTCCTTGCTTTCTTTCCTAACAGAACTGAATGGAATGCTCCATTCATTTCCTGCTCCTCTTCCTCGACTACCTCTCTACACAGTGGAAGACCGAAGAGCTCATCCCTACACCTCTTCACAGCCTACCCCCTTTCCAAGGTAATCTCACCTGGCCTCACTGTTTACATATCATTCATCTCCACTTTCAAATTTACATCCTACCAGAAGCTCTTCCCTAAACCCCAGATTCACACTTGTCTATTTATTCTATGTCCCTGCTTCAATGTCTTGACAGCCCTTTATTACATAGCCAGAATTAGATCACTTGCTTTTCTACCTCCCTGTGAAAGTGACCATCGTCTCTTACTTGGACAACTGGGAAAATCCTTTTTAATTCATCACCCTACTTCCTATTTTCCTCACCCTGCAATCTAATCTCCAAACAGCTGCCAGAATCACTTATATAAAATACAGTCGGATCACAGCACTCCCCTCTTCAAAGCCCTCCACAGGATTTCCCTTGCTTACCAGATGAAGCTCAAAGCCCTGCTTCAGTCTCTAATGCCCTGCCTGGCCTCTTTTTGATTTCATCTTTGCTTAAATTACACCTGGCTCACTCTTGCAGTTTCTCCAGCAGGAAAAACTTATGGCCTAAACATGCTTTAGAATGCTCCTTCCCTTACAGCTTGATCATTTTTCTTCAAAATATTCATCAGTATTTGACATTATATGATACCCAAGTATCACCTCACTAGAGTATGCATTATGGGCAAGACTTATCCTTGTTTATTCCTGTATCTCAAACATCAAGAACAGAAACTGGCACACAGTATTTGTCCAATGAACAACTGAAAAGCACCATTTAAAGTTCAAAAGCCACTAAGCAATATTTACTAATTCAAGACATAAACTCAATAAAAGTATGCCCCTGCTACTCTGCTCTTTCAATTTAGCAAGTATTCTATCAAATACCTTTTTGCCCTACAATGTTAGCATCTATATTTCACACCAGCCAATCTCTAAGTTTAAAAATCTGTCTGGATATCAATTTCAGAATAGAACAATAACCAGAACATGAAGAAAGATGAGCACCATGAAAATGTAATACACTAAAATTAGACAATGGAAAATCGAATTGCACAGTGCTACATTTCAAGGACTCTAGAATTAAGTTCTATTAAAGGGAAAGGCTTAGCCTCAGTGAAAACATGCAACATGTATTTTTCCTCTATCTAGCAATCTTATTTTTTAAAAAAGGAAAATACCTAGCAGTATTTTTAATTAGCGACTTAGCCAATGTATTACTCCAAGAAAATTAAAAAATGTTCTCAAGGTCTCATTCCAAACTTAATATTGTAACGATGGGACCTACACACTTAACAATACCCCTGTAAGTCACGCCACTGGCCCACAGAACACTTCTACTCTGAAAATTTAAGGAGCTACACCCAATCTTCCTAGCCAACCTCCAACTAAAAATCAAAATGACCTGTTTCCTAGCTTGAGTTGCTGTTCTCTCCTTATAAAAACAGCTGAACTGAATTACAGAAAATATGAGACAGGGAAAGAGAAGCAAAAACAAGCCTCTGGCATCTTACTCTACCAGCATCCCCTAGCTGAGCATGCTGGTGTTTTCCCCTGTCCTGGTCTCTGGGTATGCAATGTTTATTCAGTTTCATCTTGCAGTTGGAGTCATGGTGCACATAATTCCAAATGCTATTTGCCAGAAACATTTTATGTATCGTTACTTGGTCTTCATTTAAGTATCATATTTAGTGACAGCAATTTTCTTTCCATCAAGTGGACCTACTATTTCTTTCATCCTTTCCTACATGCAGCTGCCTTCCTCATAAATAATACTGCCATAAATGTTTCTGTGTAGAACTTTTTTCAATAGTAGATTGTTTCTTAAGTATGAGGAAAAAATCCAGAGCACCAGATTATTTTCCAAAAGGGAAAACCTTTGTCAGAAAATACCCCCAGATGTTACCTTCAAAACTCTTTATTGGGTTAGAAGCATGGGAAAAGTAACCTCATTGTTTTAATTTCCACTTCCTTATTCACTTACGAGATTTAACACTCAGTATTTTTTTTTTCTTTCCTAATTATGTACCCTATGGGTCCTTGGCATTTATTTTCACTTGTGTGAACTTGGTACTTCTGCTCTTCCTGATTTGTGAGCCTGTGGACAAATCTATTCTGCCCCACGGACCTGCCTGCTTTTGCTTCACAATTACTCAAGCTCCTGTGAAAACAACTTTTTTCTCAGGCTGCCAAACCACCGTGGTGTAACGAAATCTTGTGGGCTCCAGGCGTAAGGACTGGACTGCACGGATCAGTAGTGCCACACTACTTCTCCCTCTGCTTTCGCCAACGCGATGCCCATCAGCTATCCTCAGTGAGCCAAGACGCAAACTCCACTGCCCGCCAGCCGCAGCTCCGCAGCTCCGGACCGCGCGCTCCCACAGGCAGGCTGAGCCACCCGCCCCGGCGGGCCGCAGCCTCCGGGTCCTGCCCAGCGGACGCCCGGGCTCTTCTCCCTGCCCGCGTCCCCACCTGAGCAGCGCCAGAAAGGCGGCGGGCTCCACGTCGGGCAGCTCGATCTCGGCAGACGTGGTGGCCATGCCGCCGTTGAACATGGCGTCGAAGACGGCGCTGCCGGCCGCCAGCACGAAACGGTGCGCGGGGATGCGCTGTGGGCCGCCCGCCGCGCCGCGGCCCTTGCCCAACACGAAGCGCACGTCGCTCAGCAGCTCCGAGTTGAAGAGGAAGGCGAAGCGCTCCTTCAGCGATGCCTTGGTCGCCTGCCAGTTGTACAGAGGCTCGCGCTGCAGGGGAGGTGGCGGCGGCGACACGGGCGGCCCGGGCTCCGCCTCGTTCCCCAGTGCCGGCTCTCCTGCCGCAGCCGGCCCGAGAGAGGAGGCCATCGTCGCGCTGCGGGCTACGGCCTGCGCCGAGCACTCCCGGCAGACCGCTGCCCACAGCGCCGGCCGCAGCGGTGCCGCCCCGCACCTTCCGGGAGGGTGCTTCCGAGCGGGCGCTTCCGGGAGGGCGCTTCCGGTGCCCGCGCGCGCCCGCCCGCGGCGCTTCCTTCCCGCGGCCCGCGCGCCCGAGGCCTCCTTGGCTTGCGCGCCCCTACACGCTTCCGTCTCCGGGAGGCGGGCGCGCCCCCGCCGCAGCGCAGCCAACACAGGCGGCGCTGGACCGAAGGCCGGGGTTTAGGGAGCTGTAAACTCATGGTTTCTGGGTGTGGTAGCACGCGTCCAAAATCTTAGCACTTTCGGAGGCTGAGGCGGTAGGGTCGCTGGATTCGAGCCCAGTCTGTACAACTTGGCGACATGACCAGACCCTGTCTTAAAACAGCAAAAGGAGTGGAGATGTACTCTGGAGCAAAAGCCCTGTACTGCAAAACCAAAAATCCTGCCTGACGCCATCAGGGCAATCCTTTTGAACAGAGGTGTTATCTCGAGTCTAGTTTTTTTCTTTTACAAAATGTTGTCAAGAAAAAAATTAAAATTCTGAGACATGCTGAGAGAGAAAACAACAAATTCCTTCTGATAGAGACTCAAAGACAACTGCTTTATGTGATGAGGAAAATAGAAGATGAAGTCGTTTAACAGAGAACTGCAATCTGAAAATGGGGTCAAATGGAGATTCTGAGTACTATAACAGTTAATGACTAATTTGTGTGTAATAGCAAATAGGACACAGCAGTACAGAGGATTAATGTAGGAAGTCATCTGTAGATGTACAAACAAACATGGGGAGTAAAAATGGGTAGAAAACACAGCTAAAAATAAATGACTTATGCGTGAGTCAACATGAATAAATCCATTATGGATTCATCCATATATATTGGATGCAAAACAGCAAAACAGAGAATGGCGTCGGGGTTTAGCTCAGTGGCCTAAACGCCTGCTTGGCAAAAGTGATGTCGTGAGTTCAATCCCCGATACCAAAAAAAAAAAAAAAAAAAAAAAAAAAAAAGAAAGAAAAAAACAGAATGACAGAACAGCACTTAAAGAATCAACGGGCTAGAAACATTCCCAAACTCTTTAAATACATCAAACTACAAGTTGAAGGAATTGCTACAAATTCCAAGCCCAAATAAGTGAAAACAAAACAAAACATTGCCAAGGATTCAGCAAAATACTCTTCAGAAAAATTGAGGATGTAGCTCAGTGGTACAGTGTATTCTGAGCATGCAGGAAGCCCTGACTGCAATCCCAGCACTGCTGAGGGGGAAAAGGAGACCAAAATTAGACAAAACCAGCACAGGAAAAAAAAAAAAAAAAAACCACAGGCGAATGTCCCTGGCTAACATAAATGCAAAATTTCATGACAAAATGTTAGCAAACTATATCCATCAACATAGCAAAGTACTTATGCACTATGATCAAGAGGGATTTATTCTAGGAATGCAGTTTAACATCTGAAATCAATCAATGGAATGCACCACCATATAAATTGAATAGAGGACAAAAATATACAATTATCCCAGTGTATTCAAAAGAAACATTTAACAAAATCCAACATTTTTTCAATAAAAGTATTCAAACTAGGAACAGAAGAAAACTTTCTTACCGTAATAAAGAGCATAAGAACCATTCATAGTTAATCTTACAATTAATGGAAAAAGACTGAATATTTTCTCCCTAAGACCAAGAATAAGACAAGAATGTCAGCCTTCACTACCTGTATTCAGCATTGTACTGGAGGGCCCAGCCAGTCAATAAGGCAAGAAAAAGAAATAGAAGTGTTGTACCCTAAGAAAATAGCTTTGTTATATGTGTATTATAGCAAACCTGTATAGGGGCTTACTAAATGTGTTTGTTTTATCCTTTTTCCCTAACTGATATGTTAAGGGACCTAATTGATCTGTTGAGCAACACTCTCCTCTGTAAAGAATTGCAAGAATCTCACCTAATTGATATGTTAACCATTGTTGCTCTCTACAAACTACAGAAGCTGTGCTAAAACAAGCTAACAAGGGTTGTTAATCACTGCTAAGAGCCTCTATTCTCTGCTAAAGAGCTAAGGAAAACTAGAATGGCAATTAACTTACATTTGTTTAAAGTAACCTGCTTGTGTGCAGAGAGATTTGCGTGTGAGTTTAACCCTTTACCCTGACCTTGACACATTACCGCCGTTTTCTGTTCTGTATGGCGCCTTATTGCCTCCCTCTCCCCTCACCTATCTATCTAGGCCATAAAGAATTTGGGTTTCTGGTGACCTCCCCCTGACCCGGTGATGATCTGTTGTAAAATGAGCCTGCCCCAATTTTAAGAACTGCTTAGCTTAAACAAATTACCGGGTAATACTATGGCCCAAACCCCAATCGGTGCTTTCCTTTTGTTCTGTATGTATCAAATGAGTTAGATATCAGGTCTTCATAAAACTTAAGTTCCAGCGTCTCATAACTTGTGACCCCTTCGCACTCACTAGCGAAGACAAGCTGTCCTGAGATAATTAACTGTCCACTTTCTTCTCCAAATATTGCTGCAGACGTGCCACTCTGAGATAATGTCAGTCTGCAGGATAAAAATAATTTTTAAAAAACACCAGAAACTCCCTAGATTGTCAGAGCTAAGTGGACAGCAATACAGTTTCCAGACTCGGGTCAACAAGTTTGATGGCTCTACAGGTTTCTTTGTTTCTCTCCCCCCGCCCTTTCCTCCAGCCCCTTTTTAAAGTCCTCCCTTCAGCTCCTAGGGGACAGTCTCCAAATTGGCTCCCGGAGACTGGTCGCCAGGCCTGGAAATAAAGCCTTTGCCACTAAATTTTCGGTCTCTTGCCTCCTTGGATTTTATACCGGGGCTCAAGTTATAACAGAAGATATCTAAATTGGAAAGAAAGAAGTGAAACTATCTAACTTTGCAGAATACATAATTCTTTCTACGCATGTGCGTGTACGCATACACAAAAGCTACTAGAAGAAATAAGGTTAAATATTGCATGATACAAGATCAACATAAAAAATCTATTGCATTCCCGTATGATAGTAAAGAAGAACCCAAAATGAAATTAAACTTTCATTTACAATAACATCAAAACTTAAGCAGCTCGGAATAAATTTAATAAGTACACAAGTTATAATTAAAACTGACAAAATGTTGTTGAAAAATATTTAAACTCCAAATAAATAAGAAGTACCTTTCTTGGTTACCTTTCTTGTTGCTGAGACAAAATACCTAATACCAAAGTTGAGGAAAGATTTATTTAGCTCATGGTTCATAGAGGTCGCAGTCCATAGTTGGCTGGCTTCGAGGCAGGGTGGCATGGCAGAGGGGCCCTGCAGAGAAGAAAGGGTTTGTAATGTGGCAGAGCAAACAGAAGCCAGCAAAGCAAGCAGCAGCAGCAGCAGCGCTGCCTTTCCCTTTTATCCCCACTTTTTGGTGATGCCATCCACATGCAGGGTAGCCCTTCGCATTATTCACATGCAGAATTGTGCTAAACTAACAAGAAGACTAATTATGCACCTTTAATCCCAGCACCATACAGTCTAGCTCCAGCCACCTCCAAAAAGCCCCACCCATGAGCACATGAGGCTTTGGGAGACATCTAGATATAAGCTATAAGTAGAAGACACACCAAATTCATAAATCAGAAGACTATATTGCTGAGATGGTGGTGGTGTTTAAATTGATCTACAGATACAACATAAACTTTATCAGACTCCCAGCTGGTCTTTTGCAGAAACTGATAAGCCGATCCTAAAATTTGTACGAAAATGCATAGCCAAAATCATCTTGAAAAAGATGAATCAAATTCTCTTGCTGATTTCAAAATTTACTACTAAGATAGAGTAATTAAGACAGTATGTACTTGCATAATGATAACGTTAGTCGTATTTCTGTTACTGTAACAAAATAACCTGGGATGGTAAATTTCTAAAGAAGAAAGGTTGATTTTGGCTTACAGTTTGGATGTTTAACTGACCCCATTGGTTTGAGCCTGTGACAAGGCAGCATATTGTGGCTGCTTGCTTAGAACAAGCCCATTTGACACATGACTAGGAGGAAAAGAGGAAAAGACAAGGGTCTAAAAATCCCCTTTGAGGGCACATCCTTAATGACCTAAAATCTTACCATAAACTCGATTTCCTAAAGGCTCCACCACTTTGTAATAGCACCAGGATGAAACCTGTAACAGATGAGTCTTTGGGACTCATTTCCAGTTCTGATAGACATATAGATCAATTCAAAGGAATTAAGAGTCCATCAGTAAATGTAGACATCTATAGTCAATTGATTTTGAACAGGAATGCAAGATCATTTAATGACGGAAAGAATAGTTCTCTTGACAAATAATGCTGAGACAACTAGATAGTCTCATGCAAAAGAATGAAGGTGAACCCCTACCTCCCACTATATTCAAAAATTTGTCCAAAGTGGATCATAGACCTAATGTAAAAGCTAAAATCATAAAACACATACATTTGAATATAATTTATTATAAAATAAAAATGATACCATACTACCCACAGAGTTCTAAAACTTGTCTTCCCACTTAATACATTGTGAAAATTGTTCTATGCCAAGAAGTCCCAGAGTGAAATGCTTACTAAACTATTGTGGGCTTAGATGACATTTCAGCTCACACTGTGAAGTTAATTGTAATGTCAAAACTGATAGCTCATAGAAAACAAGCCATTAACCAGTCTCATACTGTGTGTGAATATAATATGAAAATCTCAAACTAATAGCAGGTAAAATTTAGCACCAATTAAAGGTTTAATTAATTACAACCAAGTAAAATTTATTAATTTAAAGTAGTTCAATAAAAATAAATGATACTGGTAACTATAACCTCAAATATAGATAGTTTAACTCAGGTACCAAAAGACATTTCTATATATTCTTTAACAAAAAAGTTATTCTCTTGAACATTTAGCATATCCAAATATTCACATAATAGATGAGTATAGTGGTACATGTCTGTAATCCCAGCACTATGGGAGGCTGAGGCAGGAGGAGTTTGACTCCATCCTGGGCAACTTAGCAACTTAGAGAGACCATGTCTCAAAAAACAAAAAAAGGTCTGGGGATATAGCTTTGAGTTTAATTCTCAGCATACCTTTCCTCCAAATATATATTCATTGCTGTAAAACTACTAAGCACATGATTACCTCTCCAGCTTAAAATACTGGAGCATCCATTGAGAGAGACTTGGTTAAAGCATGGCTTATTCATATATGGAACATTATACAGTCATTAAAAGAATTGATAACATTTTATGTATTAGTATGCAAAGCTCTTCATGCTAAATAACAAAAAGGAAAGATTAGAAAAACAAATTAAAATGAGCTGAAGAGCTCATATCATACAAAACGTAATGGAGCAGTTTAGTTTAGGAACTTCTTAACCATGTGAGAAAGTATACTTTTACCCTTGCTTTGTTTTTCTTTCTGTACATTTATTACTTTATAATTTAAATAGAACTAACATAAAATCAGGAATGGACCCAGGTTTTGTGGGTCTGAAGCTTCTGTGATGGAGGAGGCATATTTATGAAAAAGAATGCAAAATTTGAAAATTGGGGTGCATAGTGTGCTTTGCACAAATCTTTCAGACTTTTTGGGAGATTTTTTATTCGTTTGGGTTGTTTTGTTGAGATAGGGTCTCACTGTGTAGTTCAGGGTGGTTTTGAACTCACTGTGTAGCCCAGGCCTGCCTCACACTCATGACGATCTTCCTGCCTCAGCCTCCAAGTGCAGTGATTACGGCCATTTGCACGATGCCTGGCATGTTTCTTTTCAGACTTACTGAAGCTGAGCAATACCATGAACAGAATAAATTCATATAACAACAAATTCATTATATTTTCACTATGTAACTGCCTGAACTTCTGTAACACTTGCCTTGTTCAGTTTTTACTTCATACTGTTTATCTTTAAAAGACTAAAAACAAATAAATAAATAAACAACCCTGCTTTTGAGTAGGAATGCCTTTCTTAACATAACACCAAAGACCGAATTCACAAAATAAACATATTGGCAGATTTGACTGTACAAAACTTTTAAACTTCTGTTACCTAGAAATAAAACATAATAAACTTTAAAAAGGCAAACTGGAAAGCATATTCTTATGATTTATGACCAAGGAATGGTATCTACACTACATAAAGAGGAGCCTCAAATCAATAAGACAAATACTTCACTCCTCTTTAAATGGACAAAAGACACAAAGAGGGAATGCACAAAAGTATAACCTTTCTGAAGATATATTAAAATATGCATGTCAGCATTTCTGTAATCCCAGCACTCAGGAGGCTGAGGCGGGAGGATTGCCAGAAGTTTGGGACCAGCCCACACTACATAGTGAGCTCAAGATCAGCCCGGACTACAGAGCAAGATCCTGTATCAAAAACAAACAAAAAAAGTGCATCCATAGTTTGAACCCTAGATGTCTTTTGTCCAAGCAAGTCTACCTGTGGCAATTTATCCTAAAGAAATAAGAGCTGGCTATAAAATTAAAATGAAAATACAATAATAATTTTAAAATAGAATTTACCTAAATAGATAATGGATTAAATTATGTTGCAATCAATCATATGATGGAATGGTAAGTATCTGTTGAGAAGAATTTTATTGATGCGTGAGTTTCTCAGCCCCTAATGTACCATTTTGTCCAAGGACTCAGAGCACCATTTTGTTTTTAATGTTGAGACCAGTTATTATCCTATTACTAAATAATTGCAGGATGATGACATTATGGGTGATATACCTCCCTTTGCTTTTTGTTTTTGTTTTTAGACAAGATCCCACTATGTAGTACGGATTGGCCTTGAACTCACTGCGTAGCCCAGCTGACCTCAAATTTGAGGTGATCCTCTTGCCTCAGCCTCAGATGCTGGATTGCTGATGTGAGCCACCACACCAGGCACATTCTTCTTTTTTAATATGAGGGAAAGAAAGAGATTTTTTTAAAGTAAAAATTCTGCAAGGTGATATTACATAAACATTGTGAACTAGTTACCTGTCATATAAGGTGCCGTTCACTTCCCTTTCTCTGAAATGTTGTCAGTTCTCACCTTTCATATGACTAAATGCAATTTAATTCAGTTGCAAGGCACTAAGAGTGAGATAAAGAAATGATGAGAGGGGGCTGGGGATTTAACTTAGCGGCATAAGTGCCTGCCTTGCAAGCAGGCAGTCGTGAGTTCGATCCCCAGTACCGATAAAAAGGAAAAAGACAAAAAAAAAAAAAAAAAAAAAAGAAATGATGAGAATATAAACTGGGTGTGGTGCACACCTGTAACCCCAGCACTGTGAGACACTAGGACTGGAGGATTCCAAGTTCAAGTCCAGCCTGGGCAATTTAGCAAGCTATTGTTTTAAAACTTAAAAAAAAATGTTGCAAAGGGTAAGGTATGGTGGTGCATACCTGTAATTCCAGCACTTGGGATGCTGAGCAGGAGGATCATTAAAAACTAAAAAAAATAAAGGGACAAAGATGAAACTCAGTATAAAGGCCCTGGATTCAGTTCCTAATAACACAAAAAAATAAAAAAATAAAAACCTGACTAGAATATATTACTTACACAGAGAAACTTATAATTTAGCAGGAAGGAGAATCCCACTGGGGCCTGCTCAGCTAGAAATAAATTTTTTCCCTATCTGCTGGATTTCTTTTAAAATGGAACAGCTATTTGCCATATCCTAGAATAAATTCAGCTTTTTTATGGAGTCCTTTCTTTCTTTGTCACCGCATTCTGGAACCCAGCCTGGAAAAGAATATATGTCACCATGTGTGGTAATTTATAATTAGAACAAATGTGTGGACTTAGAAGAGAAAGTCTTACTGGCAAAAAAAAATTAGTAAAACTTTAGAAAGGCAGTCAGGAGAAAGAGGAAGGAAGAGACCTACTTTGGAAAATAATTTAATGCAAAGAGGAGGAGAGATGTTTCGAAGCCTGTATGATATGCATATTCTCAGGGGGTGCAGGATGAAGTGACTGCTATTGGGTGACCTCTCCTTGAAAGCGTAGTATTGTGGGTGTAAGTAGAAGCTAAATGCAGAAAGGTTCCGTGCCTTGAGGAGACCAAGAAGCACACAGAATAAACGCTGTCTGCCCTAGGACTGCTGCTCTACCCTACCCCGGCTGAAGCTCCAGACAAGGGGAGCAGAGCTCAGCAAGGAGTCACCAAATGCCACTGTGCTAACCCAAGGCACAGCAATGTCTTTTTTCCAAGATCTCTGGGCCCCTAGGATCATATTCTCCCCATATGTGACTTCTTCCCAGCTGAGAAGTGACACTTTTCAGAAAGATGTGATTGATGTAAACTCTGCAAACTAACATGCCTCCCTTTCCAGGGTCAAGAGTTTGTGAAAGCCGGGACCCTATGAAATCCTCACGGACTTCCTAAATCCGCTGTGTGTGTGTGCCTGAGAATTGAATCTGGGCCTTTGCACTTAACTACATCCCCAGCCCTTAAAAATATTTTTTTTTTTATTCTGAGACATACTCTTGGCTAAGTTGCTAAATTGCCCAGGTTGGGCTTGAACTTGCCATTCTCCTGCCTCATCCTCCCAGAGAGCTGAGGTTCCAAGTGTGTGCCATCATGGTGGCTTCTGAATCTGTTATCATATGTCATAATTTGGCCTCTGCTTTTCTGGCCCCCACAAAAGCATGCATTTTTCTTGGCCCAGTATAACTGAACTAAGTGTTAGATTATTTAAGCAACAAAAGTATGTCCAGGGTATTGTCAAATAAAGAGACATGCAAAGAGGAGACAGATTTGTTAACTAAGTAGAAGTCAAGGCACACCGAGCAGCTTGCTTAGATGCCATAATAGTAACTCAGGTGCTTAAGTGTCCAGATTACTGTCTTCAGACATCAAGTTTTCCTCCTTTATTCTCATCCCTCCTCCTCTCCTTCCTCCCATTAAGTCAGCTTGTACTTTTAACAATTTCACCTTTACAGATTGCATTTCTGATTCACACTGGTCTTGTGACAGAAAAGTTAAAAATCAGCAGTCTGATGCTCTGTTAAGACAAGATGTACTTACCCAGCCTACCACATAGTTAGACCATTAGATTCAGATAGTCTTGACTGACCATTCCAGCACCTTAGATAGTCCAACCTAGCTCAGTCTGACTGCATCCCCCGGGACTGCCTGTACTATCTGATATGTAAATATATTCTATTTTCAAAGATTGCCCAACCAAGGTAGACTAGTCAAGAATGTGCTTAGTTTCAACCACCCCTACAGCCTCAGCTCACTCCCTGTTTTCTCCCATCTTATGATAAACAACCCCTTACTAACTTGCCTAAAACAAATCTGCTGACAACACCAGGAAGCAAGCCCAGTCTGAGAACCAGCACCAAGAGCAGGACCCCACCAGACTGGAACAGCCAGACCTAAGCCCCTTCTGGTGTGCCGGCAGGATGGCAAACAAGAACTACTAATCCCCCCCCCCACACACACACACGCACACACACACACACACACACACACACACACACCGTAAGAGACTGGATTATCTGGAGAAATACAGGATGCGATGATAGCTACCAAGGTGAAATGCAATTGGATGCCTGTGGTGCTTTGTTGTTTCACTAATGCTAAAGGTCTAGGGCCAGGGATCTGGTCATGGGTTCAGCGGCTAGTGGTACTCAGTGTGACATCTAGGGGGATCTCCTTCTGAGAGTTACAGCCATTGTTGATTCCCTATGATCTTGTTTTGGAAATTCTATATCATTTCCATTGTTTCTTTGGGTTGAATTTTGTTCTCTTTTGTTTTGTTTGATTATGTCAAGTCTGATGGCAGGAGCAGCTATTCAAAGATAGCAAGATATATTATGGTAGCCATTTTGGATTTACTATTGGCTTGTTTTGAAGTCCTTTATTGCATTCATTGTTTTGTTTTTATTCTTCCTATTTTATTTTGCTCTGCTTGATTTTTACTGTGTCCAAGGTTATCTGCAGCTATTTTGAAGACAGTAATATGGTCATCTATCTTACACACCTAAACACACTTGGAGTTGTGTCCTTTAGAGCACTTTCTTTTCCTCTCTTTTTTACAATAACAATTATACATTTTGGGTTTTATTATTCCCACAGTTCACATTACTTTTTTTTTTTGGAAGAGAATAAAACCAAATGTGACAAAACAAAGCAGAGTCAGTCAAAATAAAGGATGGACATAGTACATGATGTAAAAACAGAATACAAAGTGATCAACAATGGTTACCATAATGCCTCTTGCTACCTTAAAAAGAATTGCCTATATCATGAGGTATAATAAAATTGAACAAAACAGTACAGAACAAAATCAATAAAACTGAAACATTGGAGACATTTCAGGACTTCAAAGGAAGATAATAGTCAAACCACAATGGGCATCATAGTGAATCTTATTGCCTTCAAAGTAGTTGCCTATACCCTCAAGTTTGATACTATCAAACAAAACAGAATAGAGTAAAATCAGTCAAAACAAGATGCTGAGAGCAATACAGGGCTTCAAATCAAGTTAATAGGAAATCAAAAGAGTTACTATGATACATCCTGCTAATTTTTAAATTTATTTTTCCCTTAATTAAAAAATAATAATAAAAAATAAATTTTTAAAAAAGGGGGCAGAGTGAGATAAAGGAGGACATAACAACATAACAACATAGGTCAGAACAGAACAATTTAAGCAGCATAATGTTTCACTACAAGATAACCCAACTTAATAGTAGTTACATAGTGTCTCTTTCCTTGAAATATTTGTGTACAACTTATCAAACATATCAAGACAGTGTGAAACCATTCAAGAGGATGAAAGTATTACAGGATATTTAGAACCAGCTAACAGAAAATGAACAATGGTTTCTATATTATCTCTTTGCCTATAAAAATTTTGTTTATACTATCATATATAATTGCTTATTGATTTTTCAACCATGTGAATTTTGACTTCTACTTCCTCTAATGATGAACTTAAGTAATCTTATGGATTTTTCTATAAGAAAAATTTAAAGTATTGGCCTATTGTTCTGTGTTCTCTTTTATAAATGGTGAGTTGGACATGATACAAGAAATCCATTCCATGAGCTGGGAATGACAATGCACAATGTTTGTACCATTGTTGTCTCCTGGTTGATGTGTTTTGAAATTTTGTTGTAGTTTTTTCTTCTCATTTTTCTTTCTTTTAATCCTAGAATAAAATGGATTAAAAAAAAAGAAATCCATTCCAAATCTAAATATGAAAGGCATTTACAAAATCCTTTTTGTAGGCAAAAACTTCCTAAAAAAGGAAATAAAAATTTTAACCATAAAAGAAAAATGAAAGCCAGGGATTTAGCTCAGTGGCATAAGTACCTGCCTGGCAAGCACGATGTTGTGAGTTGGATCCCTGGCACAAAAAAAAAAACAAAAAACAAAAAACAGAAGAGCAGATACATTACACTGTATTAAAATTAAGAACCCAGCCACGTGTGGTGGCTTACACCTGTAATCCTAGCACTCAGCGAGACTGAGGCAGGAGGATCACCGTGAGTTTGAGGCTAGCTTTGGTATATAGAGAGTTCAAGGCCAGCCTGAACTACATAGTGTCTCTAAACCAAAAAAAATTTTTAATTTATTTAATTTAATTAAAAATTGAAAAAAAATTAACCACAGCTGGTTATGATGGCACACGAAAATTAACAGGAGGAAAAGGAAAACCACAGGCCAGGAAAAATATTTGTAACACATAAATGGGACTAAAGAGTAGGAACCAGAAGGAGAACACTGATAGAAGAAAAGCCCAGGTGGTGCCTGCTTGGAGCCCCAGGGCTCTGGGAGACAGAGCTTAAAAATTAAATTTGGAGTCCAGCTCGGGCATCTTAAGGATAGTCTGTCTCAAAGTGAAACATTTGAAAAGGGTAGAGACACAGCTCAATGCAGAGGCCCTGAGGTCAAGCCCCAGTATTGGGTGAAACAGAAAGGAAGCCAGCACTGTAGAAAAAGGACAAGAGACCTGAGGAGACATTCTGTGAAAGAGATTGTACCAATGGGCAAGAAACACACAAAAAATAATAAGTCACCAGGAAAATCAGAATGAGATCAGGATAGGATACTGCTACCCCAGGATGCCCGGGATATAGCTCAGCAACACAAGCGCTGCCTTGCAAGCCCAAGGTTGTGAGTTCCTTGGTACAAAAAAAAAAAAACAAAAAACAAAAAAACAAAACAAAACTACTACAATGAGAATAACACACATTCTTAGTGAAAGTGTAACCTAACGAAAATGTTTCTTTTCACTATTATAAACCTAGACCTATGTCCTCAGGATGTTTTACTCATTTATTTCTTTTTTTTAAAATTTTATTTAAGGAGAAAAAAAAACGCAGAGAAAGGGTACAAGTTATACAGATTTACAGAAAAAAAATAAACAGTAGGAAATCACTAGTTAATGGATTACATATTGTCATCTTAGAAATAATTGTTCAAGTCACAAAATTAAAGCTTGTAAAGTGGACATTCCAACAATGATACTGCAAACAGTTCTGTTCAATGATCCAATAAAACTCTGTGATATCATTTTCTATCTTATACACTTAAATATACATGCAGTTATATAGTTTAGAGCACTTTCTTTTCCTCTCTTTTGTACAATGACTATTACACATTTTGGGTTTCATTGCTCCCACAGTTCTTATTACTTTTTTGGAAGAGAGTAAAACCAAATGTGACATAACAGAACAGAATCGGTCAAATCAAAAGGGTGGACATAATAGATAATATAAAAACATAATACAAGGTGATCAACAATGGTTACCATAATGCCTCCTGCTATCTCTAATAGAATTGCCTATATCATCAGTTATAATAAAATTGAACAAAACAGTAAAGAACAAAACCGACAAAACCAAAACATTGTAGACATTGTAGGTCTTCAAAAGTAGATAAAAGTCAATGAGAATGGGCGTTATAATGAATCTCATTATCTTCACAGCTGATGCCTAAACTTTCGAACCTGATACTATCCAGCAAAACAGAATAGGGGAACCTCAGTCAAAAACAAGATGGTGAGAGTAATACAGGGCTTTAAATCGAGATAATGGAAAGTCAAAGTGTGTTACTATAATATATCCTGCTATTTTTATTTATTTTTCCTTTAATTAAAAGGATAAAAATAAAAAAGTAAATAATGGAGTGGAGATTGGGATAAAAGAAGGCATAACAGCGAAACAGCACAGATCAAAACATAACCATTTAAGCAGAATAGTGCTTCACCACCAGATAATCCTGACCTAAAAGTAGTTACCATATTGTCTCTTTCCTTGAAATCCTTGAGTACAACTTCGTATACTGTAGCATTAAATATATCAAAACAATGTAAAACCATTTAAGAGAATGACAGCATTACAGAGTATTTAGAATCAACTAACAGAAAATGAACAATGGTTTCTGTATAATCTCCTTGTCTTTAAAATGTTTTTGCTTATACTATCGTACATAATAAAATCCAATAAGATACAACCTATTTAGACCAATGGAGACAGAAGAACAAAAGCTTGATGAGACTTCAAAACAAGATGATACTAAATCAGTATTACCTATTAAGATGTCATTTTCTCCAAAATAGCTGTTCCTATCATCCAATCTTCTCTGCCTCATTTCTGTTGAGCTCTTTTTCTGTCAGTACCTGTCAGTTTGTCTTCTTCATTTTGTTCTCTGCTCCATTCGTTGTGGCCTCCCCACCACTATTTCTGGATTCTTTGTATTTTTCTTTTTTTAGAATATCCTGCAATACTCTCTGTAGAGTTGAATTGGTGGTTGCAAATTCCCCCAGTTCCTCTTTATCCTGGAAGCACCTTGTTTTTCCATCAATTTCCAGGGACAGTTGTGCAGGATATCTCAATCTTGGCTGAAAATTATTATCTTTCAAAGCTTGAATTATTTCCCCCCACGCTCTTCGTGATTTGATGATTTGTGCCGAGAAATCTGCTGTAATTCTGATGGGTGTTCCCTTGTAAGTGGTCTGTTTCTTGTCTCTGACAGCTTTTAATATTCTGTTCTTGTATTGAATTTCTGGAATTTTTATTATTATATGCCTGGGTGTTGCTCTGTTTGGGTTGTAGGTAGCTGGGGTCCTGTATGCCTCATACATCTGAGTATCTTTACCTTTTGCTAAATTAGGAAAATTCTCCTGGATTATTTCTGTGAGTAGCTTTTGTAGTTCATTTGTTTGTGTCCCTACTTCTTCTTTTATGTTCTTAATCCTTAAGTTATGGCTCCTCTTATCATCTTCTTGTCTTTGTATTATTGCTGTTTGTTTCTTTGTTATTTTTAAGAAGTTTTTCATTTCATTCTCCCATATTACAAGTCTGCCCTCCAGTTCAGATAGTCTGTCCTTAGTTTCTTTCAAGCTGTTATGCCAGTCTTTGATAGACTTCTTAGTTTCTTGGTAGTCCCTTTGAACCTGCTTCACGTATTCTATGCTTTCTCCATCAAACAATTCTCCCCTCTTTTTCTGTTCTTCCATTCCACCATCTGTTTTTTCTTGGGTGGTGCTTAGCATTTCTCTAACTATTCTGCATACTTCTAGCTTCAGGTCGTTGATAACTTCATTCCTGAACTGATCTATGAGGCTCTCTATATGGCGCTTTATGTCTATTGGTGCGGTGTCTGCTATTGCCTGTTTCTCAGAATTGGGGGCCGAGGAGCCTTTCTTGTTGCTGCCTCTTCCCATATTCTCTGTTCCTTATATATGTAAGCTTATATAGGAGACCCAGCTTCTCTCCCTGTCAGCCACAGCCTGATCGAATTGCGCCAGTTAGGTGTTCCCGCCCACCGCAGCACACCAGGGAGTTACGGACCAGGCAGCCTACGCGGGGCCTGCCCCTCCCAGCCACCGTCAGGCTCTGGGATCTGGGTTGGGCTAGCCTACTGGGTCCGCCAGCAGCATCACGTAGGCTAGGCACCCCTCACCAATCCCGCCTGAGAGGGGGATGTGTGGCTGGAGTCGCCACTGCGCCCTGCTTCCGCAGGACTTCCCGGGACCAGAGTGTTCTCCGCTGGAATCAAACTGTGGTAGAGTGTCAGTTTCTCTCACTCACCTCACCACAAGTCAATGCACGCCTCCCTGCCCGTCCTGTTTTCGACTCCGTTCGCAGATTCCCGTTCTCAGAGCTTCTGCGCGTCTCTCTCCTTGCCGAGCCGATGTAGAGGCAGCCAGCCGCCGTGCGGCGGGAAACCCAAATTGCGGCGGGAAACCCAAATCGTGGCTTCCAATGGCTCGGGCTCCAGCCTCCACACTAAGGCTTTTCTGTTCCTGTTTTAGCACCAGGACTGCATTCCAAGTTGGTTTCTCTCAGCTCAGTTCGTTCCTGAGTCAGCAGAGCATATCTCCACCTGCTTATGTCTCCTTACTCCGCACACTTCCTGACTTCTGAGCCGAGCCTTTCAGAGAGCCTTCGTAGTAGCTGTTATCTGTCTGCCATGTTCTCCCGGAACTTCACTGTATGATCTTAGTTGGCCTTATTCTGCCTTGTTCTGTTGTACTTTACCACATTCCGTGGCTAGAGGGTCTCCCAGATTCTTTGCTAATCAGGCCACAGGACTTCGAAACCAGTAAATGGGATCCAGCAAGCATTCTCTACTCATTTATTTCTTAAAGTTACATATTTATTTAACATTGACATCTTTTATCCATTTTGAACTAATTTTTGTGTGTGAAGATTAGGAGACAGTTATTTATTATTTATTTATTAGTAGTACATGTTTGCAAGACATAATGCATTCTTTGTGTGGAGCTGGTGCATGTGCACGACACACCTTAATTCCTTTTTTCACCCCCTCCCTCCCCTCTCTCCTTTCCTCGATCTCTTGGTCCCCTTCACCTTTGGGAAAGATCTATCTCCCTACTTCCTATCGTCTATCCTTTATTTGGCTCTTCATATTTTGGCTTTCTCATATGAGAGAAGCCAGGTAATATTTAAACTTTTGTGTCTGATTTATTTCACTTAACATTATGGTCTCAAGGTTTATCTATTTACCTGCAAATGCCTTGTTCATCCTTCTGTATGGCAGAGTAGTACTCTGTTATGTGTGAACCCCACAATTTCTTTATCCATTCATTTGCTGATGGGTATATGAGCCACTTCCAAGATTCAGCTATTATGAATTGTACTGATATAAGCACAGATATGCGTATATCTCTGTAATATGATGTTTTTAACACTTTTGGGAAGATTCCTAGGAAAGAAATAACTAAGTCAAATCGAATTTCTAGTTTTATGTTTTTGAGGGATCGCCACACTAATTTCCATAGTGATACAAATATTTTGGAAAATTGCTTTTCATTATTACCCCAAGATAAGCATACATGTAATCTATGACTAAAGATTTCTCTATAAGAGATATTATCATAAGGATTATGCATGTGTTCACCAAAACACCCACAAGAGAATATCCACAGGAATGCTGTTTGTAAATAAACAAAAACTAGAAAGTATTAAAGTATTGTTCCTCTGTAAGAAAATACAAATTGCTGAATGTTCACACAGTAGGAACAGGAGGTTTAGCTCAGTGGCACAAGTACCTGCCTGGCAAGGGTGAGGTCATGAGTTTGATCCCCAGTGGGAAAAAAATTCACACAGTAAAACACTTATGCAGCTTAAAAAATGGACAGATAGTTGGAATAGCACAGATGAATCCCAGTCTCCCAAACACCATCAAGTAAAAGGAAACAGACCTTTTTTTTTTTTTTTAGTATTGGGAATTGAACTCAGGACCTTATACTTGCTAGGTACACACTTATGCCACTGAGCTATATCTCTGGCAGAGCAGAATTTTAAAAGTGCCTCACCAGGGCTGTTGTCACATTGACTGTAGCCCCAGGTACTTGGGAGGCTGAGGTAAGAGAACTGAAAATCCAAGGCCAGCCTGGGTAACATAGGCAACCTGGTGAGATCCTGCCTCAAAAAGAGAAAAAACTGAAGTCAGTACGATTTCACATATGTAAGTTAAAAAACAAAGCTGGGGGTATAATTCAGCTGTAGTGTGCAGCTTAGCATGTGTGAGGCCTTTGTTTCAATCTCCAAACAAAAAAGCTCAAAAACAAGAAACTAGTTCATAGTACTAGCAGTTAAGATGTAGAAATGACAAGAGGCATGGTACTGGTGCAAAAGCAAATACGTGGATCAATGACAGAATAGAGGAAGCAGAAACCACTCCAGATACATTCATCTGTTTGATCTTTGCCAAAGGGGCCAGAAACATACACTGAGGAAAGATAACCTCTTGAATAAATGGTATTGGGAAAATTGGATATCCACATGCAGAAGATTGTGTCTAGATCCATATCTCTCACCAGGTACTGTGCTAAAATCAAAATGGATCAAAGATCTAAATGTTAAAACAAAAACACTTAATCTTCTGGAAGACAGAATACATAAAACTCTTTAAAGACCTAGGAATAGACAAGGACCTTCTGAAGAGAACCCTAATTACACAAAAAATAATACCAGGAGTCAAAAAATGAGATCATGTCAAATTAAAAATCTGCACAGCAAAGGAAACAACCAACAGAGTAAAGTGACAATCTACAGAATAGGAAAATTTTTGCCAGCTATTCCTCAAACACAGGACTAGTATTTAGAATAGATTAAAAAACAATTAAATCCCCTAAAACTAAAGACAATCAAAAAACGGGCAAACAAAATGAACAGACACTTCTCAGAAGAAGTACAAATGATCAGTAAATACATGACAAAAATGTTCAACACCTCTGGCGAACAGAAATGCAAATTAAAAGTATACTGAAATTTTATCTGACTCCAGATAAAATGGTGACCAAGATATCAAATAACAACAAACGCTGGTGAGGCTGTGCGGTGGGGATGGGAGAAGGAACCCTGCTACATTGGTGGTAAGACTGTCAAGTAGTACAAATCCTATGGAATTCATATTGAGATTTCTCAAAGAACTAAAACTACAAATTCCATTTGACATAACTGTTCCCCTTCTAAGAATCTTCTCAAGAGATAAACTCATATTACCATGATACATGTACATCCATCTTTATATCAGTACAATTCATAATAGGTGAGTCTTGGAAACAGCTCATATGTCCATCAACAAATGAATGGGTAAGGAAAAAGTGGGGTTTACACATGATGGAGTCCTTCTCTGCTATACAGAAGGATAAACTTCAAGCTTTTACAGGTAAATAGACGCACCTTGAGACCATAATGTTAAGTGAAACAAATCAGACACACGTTTGAATATCACGTGGTCTCTCTTGTGTGAGAAACCTAAAATATAAAGGGAAAAATAAAAGATAGATAATAGAAGGTGGGGAGATCTTTTTCAACTGGAAAAGGGATCAAGAAGAAGGGGAAGGGCAGGAGGAGAAAAGAATCAAAGAAACACCTTAATAGAAAGATCAGGCATTTGGCCTCCTTTTCAAGATGACTGACATACAGTTGGCTGGCCAGGGAGAGGACATGGTGCTCCCTGTTGAGCCCCTTTTAGCTTCAGGAATGCAGAATTGGGAGCCAGCTGCCTTGCCATGGACCAGCTGAGTGGGGGTAAGATGACCCCACTGCCTGCACCTCGTAGTGATTCATTGCAGCTCACGGGGCCCGTGGAAGCCAAGGACTGAACAAGACAACTTGTTCAAGAGCAACTGCAGGTCAGACTGATAGCAGAGGTCAGCTGTGGACACCAGGACACAGGGCCAGGCCAGCTGCAAGTCTGCCACCAGCAATCTGACAATCAGGAGGCCCAGCATGCGGCCTGGGGCTCTCTGTACCCACAATATCCTGGGCTGCACATGTCCTTGTGGGGTACCTAGCTGCTCCCTTAGCGATAAGCTGGGGAAGAAGGTGGAATGCAGGGACTGAGTCATTCTGACTGTAAGGTGGCCTTACTGAAGGGACTGGTTACTTTCCTACCTTCATCTAATTATTCTGAAACAAACTAACATACTCATTTTCTATGTCACCTAAGAGGTGGGCCCTGGTAAGATCAGATCACTCAATAACAAATAAAGGAGGGCCAGGGATACAGCGCAGTGGCACAGCACCTGCCTGACAATCATGAGGTTGTGAGTTCAATTCCCAGTACCAGAAAGAAAGAAAGAAAGAAAAAAAGAAAAAAAGCATTGCATTTCTTTGGTGTTTTTGAGTATTGCTTGAATATGTTTCTCTTTTGTTGATTTTATTTGATTTTACCAACTTGTAGACTTTTGTTGCCACTGAAAGTAGTTCATTTTAGGAATTTTCCAGATCTCTCCTAACAGAGTTTGAGAAGAAAGTACTTGGCATTGTTACTCTCTATGCTACCCATTAGGAAGACAATTTTACAGTTTTTCTGATATTCACTCCATTTGATAGTTAATCATCTATCAAACCCAAAGAGACATCTTGTGGAGCCGTTTGCGTACTGTTGTTGAGAAAGAAGAGCCACGAGACATCCCTTGACCCTGTGCTCCTAATACAGAGGAGGAACAGGTGACAGACACAATCGCACTTTCTCCCTTCCCCAGCTGCACGAGGGCTCTGTTCACTCTCGGCACAGAAACATTTTCATTGCCAGGCATTGTGCTAAGCCCTGGGTTTCTGAGTCTTTTGAAACAATAACTGTATTAGTCAGCTTTCTATCAGTGTAACAAATTCCTGGGGGTAATAAGGTTATAAAGAGGAAAGGTCTCATTTGACTCACAGTTTTAGTGGTTCTGGTTCCTGATCAGTTGACCTAGTAGCTTCAGGATGATGGTAAAGCAGCATGTCATGGAAGGAGTGTGCGGTGAGCACATTGCCCAACTCATGGCTGGGAAAAGAGAGGAAGAGGAAGGGTGGAATCCCAAGATCTCCTTCAAAGGCACATGGCCCATAAACTAAAGACTTCCCAGGATGCTCACCTCCAGAGGGCTCCGCCACTTCTGCATGGCCCTTTTCTGAGGAGCAAGCCTTTACCAGGGACCCTTGTGGGACACTCAAGGTCTAAAATTATAGAATTTCTAGTCTTTGAAAGCTTTGTAGCATGTCAAGAGGTAAACTTTCAGGGCTGGGGATTTAGCTCAGCGGCATAAGCGCCTGCCTTGCAAGCAGGCAGTCATGAGCTCGATTCCCTGTACCAATAAAAATGAAAAAGACAAAAAAAAAAAAAAAAAGATGTAAACTTCCTGTCCCAGGGCTGGAATCAGTCACTTCCTTAAGGGGCTTTGGTTCCTGTAGGGGCGATACTCTTAGACACTGGGAGTCTGGCATCTAGGGGAGTTCATTTCTTCTTGTTCATTGTTGTTTCTAGGACCTTTCAGTGGAGAGAGCTGAGAGGAAAGCTCTTAGTGAAGGGGCACATTTTGGGAAGTGAAAGAAAAGCTAAGTTTTTAGCTATTTTTCTATTATCAGTCATTAAAAGGTTTTATTATAATAATGATGCACAGGTCTGTTATAAATACCTTTCTAGTTTTATTCCTGAATTCATGCAGAGGAAATTTACTCTTGTTGTATTATTAGGACGAAGGGCATGAACACTGAGGCCTCTTGCTTAATTATTTCCTCAGGACCCCGTGTAAAATGACTATGCAGGATGGTTCAGAAAGCAAATAAGTTCCAGCAAGGTGGTAACACGGACGGGCTTTGTCCGCCCTCCATCTCTCCCCTGCCCTGCTCTCTCCTAGTTCTGCCCTTCTTCTTCTCTCCCACTGTTCTCATAGGAGTTTTCTTTGCTCTCTATGTCAGGTTCCTTTGGGCACAGGGATCTGGCAGGATCCAGACAGACCTGACAGGTCCTCATGAGCCTCAGACCCCTGAGGGGTTCCTGGGACTCACCAGCTTGTCCTTCTTCCAATCATCTATCATTGTCCTGGGTGGGGACAGGAAAGTTGAGTCAGGGATGCCTCTACCTACATGATGGCTGCTCAGGCTGCTGGATCTGGCTGAACCCAAGGGCCCTGATACTTACATGCCAGGTTGTGCTCAGCACCTAGGCCTCACGTGCATGAGAGAATGCACTGCCATGGCATTGCCAATGTGGACTGAGATTGGTTGCGACCTTGCCTTCCCCTGAGTTACCACAGGGGTGCTCGTGCCCAGCTCCAATCCTACCTATGCCTACCATGTGGTCCCCACAAGGGAAGGTGGGGACAGTGATGGCACGGGTTGGTGGAGGCCCAAGAAACAGACAGCCAATGGGGGACTCCAGCTGGTACCTGGCATGAGGAGGCAGCAGGTGTGGGACGGCACATGCCTCACTGTCCCACTGGATTGCATTTGTAAAACATACATTCAATAATAAAATTACTAAGAATGTCAAGCTGGCCACTTCAGAGTATTAAACCCAAACATAGGGCTTCTTGGAGCACAGGGCCTGGGAAGCACACTTGTCTACGAAGCTGCCCCTAACTACGCAGTGCAGAAGTTTTCAAAATATGCTCAGGGGCCCTGAGGCTCACAGAGGCCCTTTCTGTGCTCTGTGAGGGCTAGTTTCATGTCAGCGCTGAGACATCATTTAGCCTTTTCTCTCTTATTCACTCGGTCGAATGTCGCAGACTTGTGCTACTGCAGCAGGTGGAACACAGAAACCGAGGACCCTGCTGTCCCCTCTCCTTTCCTCCCTCCCTACTCCAGCCTTTCCTTTCTGTTTTTTCTTAATTGCTCTGGCCAAGAGTCCCGGTACAATGTTTAAAGGACGGTGACGGTAGGCGTCTCTCTGTGTCACGTTCCCTTACCTTGACAGCTGTTTGGAGGCTCTAGCAGGGCGCAGTTTTCAATGCTGACTGAAGGTCCTCACCTGTCCTCAGAAGGTGCAGCTTCATGAGGGATGCACATGGAACAGAAGGAGGAAGGGGACATCTCCTCCAGCCCCAGCTGCCAGAGCAGCAGAATCAACCCTGGTGATCAATGGGACCACAGATGTTGCCACCAGATTACCCTCACATCTTCTGTTCTTGAGTTTAAGGTGGAAGTTTTTAGTCTTTCACTTGTGAGTATGACGTTAACTCTGGGTTTATTTTTTAATTTCTAACTCGTTGAGTGTTTTTAGCATGAAAAAACCCTTCAATTCTTAATGCAAAGGGGCCCTAAAATCCAGACTGTTGAGGGGTCCGCAGACCACTTTGAGACCTGCTACAGAGGATTAGTTCAGAGAAAGGGCTCTGAAGTCAGTTGTCTCCCTGGTTTTGAATTACAACTGGGCCACTTGCTTGCTGAGCAACCTTGGCCAACTTACTTAACCTTTACCCGCCCCAGTTTCCTTATCGGGAAGCTGTGGATGATAATAGTAACATGGTCTACCTTGGAAGACCATGTGCAAATTAGACTTACACACGTCAGAAATGTAGAGTAAATGCTCAAAAATGTTTGCAATTACTCAAGGAAGTGAACGGATTCAAATGCTAACTAATAATTTCTGTATTACTATTTTCCTAAAGTTTACCCTCTATAGGTTCAATAATTGGAATTTCCTTTTGATTATTTAATATACAATGCCTTGTTCTCAAATTTACATTTCTGCAATTGCTTTTGTCCAAATTCATGTCACAGTTATCATTGCTCCCTTTTCAATCTATTTTAATTGCCCAGTGGTGTGTTAGTACTAACAATAGTGTGTTAGCCATCTCACACACTGTTTTGGTGTCATCAAATATAAGATAAATAACTAATGTTAGATCAGTTTACATCACATTACCAAATCTGTTGTTCAAATAAAAAAACACATTAGGGCTCTGAGGACATTGGAGAACTGGAATTAGCTGTCCCATGTGCTCCGAATCTTTTAAATCAGCCACACGGATTGAGTATAGATGCTGTAATTCTGCTGCAGTGATATAAATATGACCTTCCACGAAAAAGCATGGCATGGCCAGAAATGAGATCCAAGGCAGCAGGCTGTGTTCAGGGTCTGAATCACTAGAATGTGCTGCCTCTCAGATTACAGGGAAGTAAATATAGACCAGCCTGATGAAGGGGACACATTTCACTTAACTCTGCCAGTCTCTACTTTCCCAGAAGCTCTGCCTATCTCTTTCCTGCAAGCTTTAGAAATGCTCTTTCTTTTCAAGGCTATTTTATCCACCCTTGCTCTAGAGTTCATTTTCTGGCTGTCTCGCTCAACTTTTGCCTGTTCGTTTTCTTTCTGGTGATTTTATTTTATTTTATTTACTTTTTTGAGACAGGGTCTTACTACATAGTTCTGGCTGGCCTTAAACTCACTGTGTAGCCCAGGCTGCCTGGAACTTGCAGTGATCCTCCTGAGTTTTTGATATGTTTTGTGACTTTCCACACATCTGTAAGCTTTCTACACAACGAGCTCCTCGTGTGCCCCACTCTTGGCCCTGGCCTTACCCACGGCTCATCCGTGGCTCACTGCTTCCCACCCTCAGACCACTTCCGGTGTGGTCTCAGGCATTCCCATAAGCCAGCTAATGCTGGAGATCCCCACACCCACTTCTCCAGCCCTGGTCATGCTTGTTGGTAAGACTTGTTCTGGATCTGCAAATACTTTCTAGAAACCTCTTACTGGTGTCCCACAGACTTGTCAAACTAATCTGGCACACTTCCTCCCCGTGAAACACCTTCAGTTCCTTTTATGGTAAATTGCTGCTTCCTTAAAACAATCCTGGTGAAATCCTGGCAGTGGAGTGGGGAGAATAGCTGGCTGTCTAATTTTAGCCTGTGGTCTCAAGAGCCACCTATATCAAAATGGTAAAGAATTGTATAGCACACATCAGGCAGTAGTGTTTAGAAATAAAGGGAGTCACGGGATTATATTTCCAGCACCACTGACCAGAGAGCCTCGTGGTGTAGTAGAAAGTTACTGAGCCTGATGCTTTTCTGATCTGCTCAGCACTAGCACAATCAAACTTGACAAGGACCTGCACCTTGCCACACCTCCATTCTTTCGTTTGTCAAACTGATTCCAGAACATGATTCTATATGGCCATCACACACACAGGAAAGTAGGACCTGAGCCTGGTTTCAGCTAAAAGCTATGATCTGTCCAAGTGTAGCGCATTGTTCTGCTCATTAGTAATAAACTGAGTGTGTGATCAGTTCTGGTCAACAAGATGGAAGTGCCTGGGAGCCAGACTTTTGGGGAAGTTAAAGATACTATCCCAGAGAGGAAATGGCCTTGCATTAGCAAGTTTAGGGGTGAAAATCCATCTGCTGAGGATGGGCTTAGGAAGATATTGGGAGGCTGAGTCCTTAGGAACAGCCTTAAGACCCTGCAGCTAAAAAGGAACCCTTACCAGTGTGGTGGTACAAGCCTGTAATCCCAGTGCTTGGGAGGCTGAAGCAGGAGGATCACCTGTTCGAGGCCAGGCTGGGCTGCTTAGCGAATTCAGGGCCAACCTAAATGACATAGCAACAACTGTCTAAAAAAGGATCCCTTGTTTATCTCCAAGATTTTTGTCATGTCAGATTTTCAAAAGTTTAACTTGCTTAAACCAATGTGTTACTTATAATGCTGTGTGTTCATAATCAAAACAGAATCTTGTAGAACTGTTCAAGGATCAAGACAAACACTAAATGTAACATGTTAAGGATGTAATAAATATTTATCTTACAACCACTTGCCAATAATTTTTTTCTCCTTTTTTTGTCTCTTGAAATAGGATCTTACTATGTAGTTGAGCCTGGTATTTAACTATGTAGCTCAGGCCAGCCTCAAATTTCTGGTAATCCTCCTGCCTCAGCCTCCAAGTGCTGGGATTACAGGCATGCACCATCATGCCTGGCGGTTTTTCTCCTTTTTTTGCAATGTGTATGAAACTATAAAACTTTGATTTTATTTGGGCAACAACAAGCAAGAAGAAAGAAGGTCTCAAAGGAAAAGCATCACAGGTTTCCAAATATCAAGGCATATCTTGGTCCCCTTCGTTTTGTTCCTCTCCTACTCCAGTCAGCAGTCTGCCAGACTGCTGCTTCTCATCTCTTTGCTATCCACGTCATTCCCGCTCACCTCATTCTCTGAACACCTGCTCAAGTGGCCAAGCAGGGCACGTCCCTCCCCTGCTTAACATTTTTCCTAGCCCCCTTCCCAGGCCGGCGGCTGGCTGGCAGTTCCTAGATTGTAACTTTGGTGCCACTCCACATCTTTGAAGGTTCCCTTTATCTTGGCCCTTTGGAGATCCTCCTCTGATCTGCCTGTTTCCTTGGAGGTTCAAGACATGCTGTCTCTAAAATACGCCACCTGGCATTTGAGAAAACAACACAAGCAGAAAAGTTATTCTATCTTTCTCCCTCACCAGCTCCCTATGCTTGGAGGAAATACCCTTATCTTTGAAGACCCAGCCATGTCAAAAGGAAGCTGAACAAACCAGTCTTGTTCCTGCCAGTTGATTACATTAAACATACTGTCTTTGTTCTATCTTATTTTCTCATGTGTATCCATTTTTCTTCAAATTTAGCATAAAAATACGTAATTTCCATGCTTCTTTGAGTCATTTCTGCAGGCTCCAGTGTCATGAAAAACTCAGGTTGAGCAAAGCTGCCTGCTTTCCTGTTTGTCAATCTGTCATTTGTTTTGCATGGCTCAGTCAGGAGCCCCGCAGTGGGTAATGAAAGTGGTTTCCGGAGCAGGAGATTTAGCTCAGCAGAGGCATAAGCACCTGCCTGGAAAGTTGTTTCCTCTCATACTCTTCCCTGCACACACTGAAGCTCATTCACTTTCACATTCTGGTGCTTTTAAAGCACAACTGCAATTGTGATAATTTGTTTACATGTCTGCCTTCCCTTTAGATGTGAGTGGGTTGGTAACTTAGTACCATTTCCTCTTTTGTAACCACAGTACCTAATACAGGAGGCAGCACATTATATTAATTCACTATTGAGTGAATGAGCTTTAAATTTGACTGTTTGGGTAGAGATTCAGTGGCTCTCCAGCGCTCCAAGGCTGGTTTAAAATGCATAGCTTCTTTTAATCCCACCCTGGATTTCCTTTATCCATCTGGTATCTCCTCCTCTACTTCTTTCTGCTTTTTGCTTTTGGGCCCTTTTTGCCTGCATGAGCGTCAACTAGACTCAAGGAAGCAGTGAGTTAGTGAGCAAGGAACAGTGAACGTGCCTTCCACGTTCCTGTGCGTGAAATTCTTTTGTCTGAGTATTCGCTATTCAAAATCTCAGTGTTAAAGTTTACATAAAGTAGCAGAAGTCATCAACCCTCCAAAATACACACTAATGAACTGGTGGGTGATGCAATGAGTCCTTCCTAGAGGACCATCCCTGCCCACTTAGCCTCTTAGAAACACTTGTCATGGCTTCCTCTGTGTCACTTTGCTCCTCTCTTCTTAACTGGCAAATTCTTACTTTGTAAGGAAGCCACTTTCTAATATCACTTTAATCCACTCCATAATATTCTGCAGTTCAGTAATCCAGAACAAATTGACCGACTAAGAAAAGAAACCATTAACTCCACGGACAGGGATGGACTTTGGAATTAGAGTGACTGGAGCAGAAAGCATTAATAAAGTAAATTCTCATGTCGTTGAAATTCTGTTGGGTGAAGAAAATTCTTCCAGCATCCCACTATGATGATGATTCTGGATTCCTTGCTAGAGTGTTGGAGAGCACAGAAGCTGAATACATGTGCAGGGTTGCGGCGTAGCGGGACATGATTGAATTGAGAATGAGGAGACACGTCAGGGGCAGGATAGGCCACAGCTGAGGCCACATGGAGACTTTTTGGATAGTTTTCCTTAATTAGCATCATCTGTTGCTCTGTTGCAACATGATCTGTTGAACTCCTCCCAAGATCCTGTCAGTTTCCTCCACTGTCCACTCAGCTCCTTCCTTGCTTTGATTAAATACAGGCTGGCTAGGGTCAGTCAGCTGGCCGGCTAGCAGAGTTAGAAGCTCTGCTGAGGATTTCAGGCCTCTTGCAGCCCTAAAGACCATGCCACTTGTCTCATTCCTTTGAGCCTTCGCTGTGCACCGTTTGGGGAGTTGGGAGTCCAGGCACAAACCCCAACACTAGAGTTTTCACTTTCTTATAGCATATGTTGTCTTTGCAATTGGACCTCCTTTTATTTTTGCTGGAGAATATATTGGAATAATTTTGTTATTGAGGAAGCAGGGTTAGTAAATGTCCTGAGTTCTCGTATGTCTGAAAATGCCCTATCACAACCTTCATAAATAACTGGTAACTTTGCAGGGCTTAGACTTCTAGGTCCAAGATCTGTTCTTTGCTAATTATGAAATTGTTATTCTGATTTTAGGATCCAGTGTTGGCAATGTGTGATGACAGTTGTATTTCCTGTTCTTTTGTAGGAAACCACAAATATTTCAAAATTTCCTACTTATTTTTGGAGTAATTAAATGAAATTTTGCCAAGATGTGTTTAGATTTAAATTCAATTCAGTAAATCTCTACTAGTCCCTGCTCAGTGTCAGGCACCGTTTAAAGTGCTGATTTTCATTCATGAACAAATTAGACAAAAATCCACCCCTCCTGTATCTTACAGTACAGCAGAGGAGGCAGACCAGGGAAATGCTGGTACGGGAAATTTAGTCTTTTCTCTTTAATTTTGTGCAGTGGATTCTTTCAGTCTTAATGCTTCATGTATTTTCTTAAATATTGTTTTGTTACTTCTTGGATTATTTTGTTTTCCCTAATTAGACAGGTGTTGTTGGATCTCTGGTTTTTATATTCCTGCTCTTTTATATTTTCTCCCTTTTAGTTTTTCTTCCTCTACATTCTGAGATTTTTTTCATCCTAGATTAACCATTTGGACTTCAGCTGTGTCAAATTTAATTCAGCTCATTTATTGAATATTTTCTACACCAATCCTGTCTTTAATTTCCAAGAAACGTTTCTGTTGTTTTGTTCTTTTGGTCATAGCCAGTTTGTCCGGGTTCTCATCTGCAACATCTTGAATTTTCTGAGGATGGTGATCACGTTTTTATGAAGCACTTCCTTCTTTTCTACATTGTCTGTTTCATCTGAGATTTGTTTTTCTGTTGGTTCAGTTTAGACTTCTCTTTCATGCTGCCACTTTTTCCTGGCAATCCCAGGCTTCCTGCTTCTATTTCTGAGGAAGGGATTATGGTAATGAAGTTGAGTAGCTTTCCTAAGTGCCTTTGCAGATGTGATGGGTGCTGCCTGGCCTGCCTGACAGAATCACGGAGGGCTTTGTGTAAGAAGGTGAGGTCTATAAAAAAATAGAAACCAGATAAGAAGCAAGCGGGTGGGTTAGAGACCCCCTCCCCAGAGCTCTTTAGTATTTCAAACTGGGGTCTGTTCCATTTCTAGGCTCTATGTCTTCCAGCACTGCCTGGGGAGTTGCCTGCTTTCTTTAGAGAACAAATTCTAGATGAATCCAGAATGCAAAGCCTTTGCCTCTCAGCTCTTGAATGCTTAAGGCCAAGGGCTCTCTGTTCTCAGCACTGCTTCAGAGTGATTGTCCAAAAGCTCCTTTTACTCTTTATGTTACTGAGTCTGATCTTGGTGCTGCCCCTCAGCTCCGTTGGCAAGAATTTTGGTGCTTTGGGTTTAGGTTTTCTCCATTTGTGTTACTAGTTTTCAGTTACCCACTGTTACATACAAAACTACCCTGAAATACAGTGACTTGAAACACCAAAACTACCATTTCTCATGATTCTCAAGGTGAGGAAGTTTTTCTCATCATGTGATACTGGTCCTCAGATAATTGGAAGATTCCACGCTCCCCGCAGTGACCACCGGCTGGGACCTTCCTTGTGGCCTTCAGCCAGGGTTTGGCTCTTCTCCAGGCTGGCTCTCCGCAGAGCTGCAGGAGCTTCCTCATGGTGTGGTAGCTGGGCCCCAGGAAGAATAGTCATCGATCTTCTCCGAGCAGAGTTGGCAGACAGTTTGGAGCTTGGACAAGAGAAAGAACCTATTATGTGCCCCATGGAGAGGGAGCAGGAGGTCCTGTCCCAGAAGGAAAGAGCTCTGTGATTGATGATGTCTGCCCTGGGCTTGGACTGCAGTGACAGAGTGGGTACCAGGAAGGTATCTTCCATTTGTTCTCCAGATACTATAAAATCTACCACTGACCCAAGACAAATCTTCGAAGCTCTCATCCCCATTTTCCTGACTACTTGAGGGTCCCCAGCAGCACTTGGCAGAAGGCCAGTCCCCTACACTAAGGATGCCCTGTAGCAACAACTGCTCAGAGCTGGATTCTATATTTACTGGAGGAATGCTGCAAGGGAAGGCTCGGTGACACAGTGTTCCTTGTAAAAGGAGCCAGAAGAGAGTTTTTCTGAGCAACTGCTCTGTTTTTCATCTTATGGACACAATGAATGTTAGAACTGATTATGTTTCCCTTCTTGCTTTGGTTGCTAGGAAACCCAGGACAAAACTGGAGACCTTCTTTGACAACTGTGCAGGGCCTTTGAAAAGCATTTTGTATGTCAGCTTTACCTTCCTTCGACTTGTTTTTTGATTATTATTTCCTTCTTTCCATCTCCCTATTTTCTTTCCCCACTGTTCCTTTCCTTTCCTTTCCTTCTCCTTTGCCCCTGCTGTCAACATTAACTGAGCCTCATACAATACCTGGTACTGTGTTGCTAGCTGGACACACAGTTCTGCTGTGCACCCCCAAGTCCATGTTAATAATTGCACCCCTCTTGTACTTACTGAGAAGAATCAGGGACATGCTGTACCAACAGATTCTTTCAGCATTTTTGGGGGAGTGGGGGTGGGGAGTGGCCCTATCTCGCTCCCATCTCCAGATAGGCTCCTAGTGACTGGCCCTGGTCTCTCTCAGCTCATCTGTTTTGCTTCTGTTCACCTCAGATCAGTCTGCCTCCTGCATACTGCTCTCTTTCCCACCCCTACTCCTTGCAGTCACTCGGATATTTATTGAGCATCCTACTGTATGCAGGGCCTAGTGCCAGGTCCTGGGGAGACCACACGCAAGTCATGCAAGATCTCTGCCCTGCTGAGGCGGGAGCACAAGGGAGACAGATGATAAGTGTGTGGCCTCGCATGAGAACACCGGCATGACTTTGATTGGAAAGACAAAAAGGAGGAAAGCAAAGCATTTGAAGAGAGGAAGAGGGAGAAGGTCCTGAGTGTGGGGGCGGGGCAGTGAGGGATGTTCCTTTACTTTGCAGAAGAATTCTTCCGTGCTACTTTGGTGCCTACCCAGCAACACAGTGTCCCACTGACCGAGCTCCTTCAAGTTCTGCTTCCTCTTCACCTCTGAGGCAGGAACAGGCCGGGGGAGGGGCCTTCAGTTCGAGCTGTTTGGGAGTCTGTTATGGAACGGATGCTACAAAAACTGGCAAGGGCAGGCTGCAGCTCTCTGTGTTCTACTTTTGCTTTCCGGAAACCTGGAGTCAAAGCTGATGCTTACAGCTACAATATAAATGTCACGGTTGGTAAGACTGACACTGTAAAACCTCATTGTCCAAATGCCTTTTTAAAAAGCCACATGTGACCGTCCCTCAAATTTAACCATCCAGCAGGACCCCAGACCTCTGCAGCAATGAGGCAGCTGGCAGATCTGTTGTCCACTGTTTTGTTTCCTTTTCCTTTTTCTTAACCGCTAAACTACACACCCAGGGCCCCACCCGTCACTGCCAGGTGCCATCTGCAGACTTTGCTGTGGACAGCTATGACTTTAGTGACCTGGATTTGAGTTTGCCCTTTCTCTTCTTAGTCCTTTGACCCTGAATGAATCAGTAAACTTCTTTGGGCCCCAGTTTCTTCACCCGTTAGTGGCTCTCTGTTTCTCAGAGACCTGCTGTGAGGTTCAGAGGAGAAAATGCTGAAGGAGTTATTTCTTAAAACACAGACTACTGTAGTGCTGCAGAATCAAAATCCAGTTTTCCTCCCTCCTCTTCTTTCTCCTTCTCCTCCTCCTCTTTCCCATAAACCATGAAGGGTTTCTGTGAAATGTTCTTTCCAACTACCTGTATTCGGCCCACTCCTATTTTCAACATTGAGAAATCACTGAAAACAACAGCCGTGTAACTTCCATATGTGTATCCAGAAGCCTCCGAGCTTCGCCAGGCCCCTTGGTGCTGGTGGCCCTAAGGGAGTGGCTCTCAGTTCTAGTATGTTGGATGCTGCCACCTCTGAGTTCAGATGTCCACAGGCTGAACTGCTGGTGGCAGTGCTCAGCAGCCCTTCTCGGCTAGCTCCTGTTTGCCACTGTCTTTGGTTTAAACCCCTGCCTCTATGCTGATGATCCCAAGCCTCGTGCTTGCCTCTGTGCACCTCGTGGGGTTGCAGACTGGCACTCCCAAATGCCTGGGACACAGCCCTCCTGGACAGCCCCATGGCTCCTGAAAATTCAGTACATCCAAAACCAAGCTCATCTTGAGGGACCTGCCGCCTACTTTCTCCAGTTCGTCCCCAGATCTTTGTTCATATCTGTCTCCTCCTCTTCCCTCTCACTGGCATTGTTTGAGCTCAGATCTTCTCATCTCTCGCCAGGACAACTACAGTAGCCACTTAATTGGCCTTTGTGCCTCCTGCCTCTCTTTTTTCTAAGCCACGTCCCACAGTTGCTGCTTTAAAGACAGAGTTTTAAAGTTGCCACTCTGACTGATCAACCCTTTCTTCCACTTGGAAAGCTTGAATGGCTTCCAGCATTTGGGTTGTCTGGGATGGAGTCCCTGATCAAGTCTCATCTTCAGTACTTGTCACCTCCCACCCTTGTGTGACATTCAGTATTTCCAGCCAATGTAAACAACTTGCAGTTCATGAAGTGACTTCCTCTTCTGCACATTTCTGCTTTTCTCTAATGACCAGAAAAGCCCACTTCCTGCTTCTCTGCTTAGACACCCTGTGCTTATTCTTCAAAGCCAGTCTAAAGCCTTGCTGATTCTTTGAAGCTTTCTTGGCTTCGTAGACAGAGTCGGGTGGTTTCTGCAGCAATTTGTCCATATTTTTTTTAACTGCATTGTACAATAGTGATTATTTACATGTTTTTCTCTCACACTAAACTGTGGTTTTCTTGGGCAGTTGGGAATTCGTCTTTGGGTGAGATTGAAGGAGGATGTCTATTGAGCAAATAAATGGATGAGTGATGAAATGATCACACGCATTCTTAGAGCAGCAGCAGGACTGCAATCTGCTCTGTAGGACGGGGGAGGAAGTCTGGAGCATGATATCTCATGCAGAAGCTGCTGCTGGGTCACGGAGCATCTGAAATGTGGCTGGTCTGAACTGAGACAGGCTGTGTCAAATACATACAGGGGTTTGAAGAAAGAACGTCTTAATATGTTTCCTATCGATGACTTGTTGAAAAGATACTCTTTTGACATATTACACAAAATCAAACGTTCCTAGGTTAATTCTACTTGTTTTTACTTTTGAATGTAGCTGCTGGAAAATTTAAATATACATGTGGCTCACATTTATGGCTCACAATATATTTCTAGTGAACAGCCCTGATCTAGAGCATTCATTCACTGAACAAGTATCTCTTGAGCACCTATCATGTGCTAGGTGCTAATCTAGATGATGGGATTGGAACAGTGATTGAAGTTCCTGATTCAGGGGGCTTGCATTACACCAGAGGCGAGACACGAGCCAGGAAACAAAGTGCACAAGCTCTTTTGGATAGTAATGATTCCACAAAAGTATAGGCTGCGGATAGAGGGGGGTTTTCCACCTCCTCTGTCCCAGGTCTTCCCAAGAGCAATACTTGAGAAGTAACCTTAGCTGAAGCATCATGACCACAGGACCTGTGAAGATGTCTGAATGAACCTGGACCCCCACGCTGGATTTCTGGCTCAGGTGAGTGGGTGATGGGATAAAGTAGGAGTGGGTCTCGAAGCAGACCAGGAGCTCTGTTTTGAGGGTTTGGGGTGAGAAGCCAGCAGGACACCCATGCTATGACATCAGTGCAAGAAATAACAAATTAGGTTCCACCAGTGTAGAGGGGTCATTAAAACTGTGACAGCAGCTGCAATGTCTGCTTTAGCCTGGATGAAAAAAGAAAGATGATAATAAATGTTACCGGATGTGTGGATATAATCTATCTTAGCATCAAGATTGTTACTTCAAATCCACTGAAGGGAAAACCATTTGTTATATGCATGTCTCATTTTAATTTCTCAAGAATGAAACACAAGTGTGGATGAGGAAGGAAACAGAAAGGGTGGTAACTGGAGGGGAAACTCAGGCCCGGCAAGCACCCTGCCGGACTGGAAGTTATCTGAGGCCTGGCTGGGGCGGGGGAGACTTGGATGTGGTAAGGTGTGGGCAAAGGGTTTGCTATTACGGGCTTGGAGTTGGAGATGCCTCCAAAAAGAGCTGGGTAGGGGATCAGGAGAGCTGGCTCTTAAACAAGTAGAGTGGCCTCTGCTGCAGGTCACACAGCCTGTCTGCGGGTTTTCCTCTTATCTAAAATGAGCCCCCTAAGCTCTCCCTCAGGCTGCAGAACCCTGAGAAGTGCCAGCACACCCTTCTCTTGCCTGAACTGTTGTGAGACTATTTCCCCAGCCAGGGACCAACCCGGGCTCAGCCCCTGGGGGCTTTCTGACCCCACCCCCGGAGCCAGCCAGGCAGAGACTGGCGACGCCAGATGGGGTAACTGCATTCAGGGCCACTTCTTAGAATGGAAACGGATGCTTTTAAAGTCAAGGTATTTCCCCGAGGCTGAGCTTTAACCCAAAAGGAGAGGGTTGCAAGTGATCGCTGTACTGAGCAGCTCAGAGCAAGTACCTCGTATATCTCACTCGGGACCCCACAGTCCACCCAGGAGCCGTGATCGCCAATGCGCAGATCAAAGGGAAAAGACACTCGGAGGTCAACGAGACCCAGTCCAGCAGCCGGAGACTGGGCAGCCGGGATCTCAGCAGGGACTCAGCCGAGTCCAGGGTGCCAGGACCTCCTCTGGCCAGTGTCCCGGGCCGGACCCCACCCTGCGCCACCCGCAGCTCAGCCCGGCGCCTCTCAGCCTAAGCGCACTTGTCTGGGGCCGGGGCGTCTCACCCCAAGTTCGCGTGGGGCGTGGGGCGGAGTCGGGGAACAGGAGATGCGTGGGGCGGGGCGCGGGCCGGGAAGTCGGGGACTCGGTCGCGGGCGGGATGGGGCGTGAGCCAGGGCAGAGGGAGACCCGAGGTGCAGGGCGGGTCCGGGCACTCGGGGTGCGGGAGGGAGCTCGGGTGCGGGGCAGGGCGGGGCGGGGCGGGGAACTCGGGGTGCGGGGCGGAGTGGGGCGCGGACCGGGCGGGGCGGCGCCGCCGGAAGCCGGGGCGGGGCGGGGCGGGCAGGAGCCCGCGGGATGCGGTGAAGGGCGAGCGGCGCGGCGGCGGCGATGAGCGCCTCGGCGGCCACCGGGGTGTTCGTGCTGTCGCTCTCGGCCATCCCTGCCACCTACATCTTCGACCGCCTCGCGGCTCAACGCGAGTGAGTGGGAGGCGCGGGGTTTCGCGGGAGCCCCGCAACTTCGCGCCCCCCACCGCCGGGTGAGGGCGCCCGGGCTGGGGCGCCTGCGGTCGGCGCGGAGCACGCAGAGGGGTCAGGGTGCGGGCCCAGCCCTGCTCCTGCCGGGCGCTTCCCAGCCCGTGCGGTGGTCAGGGCTTGCACGGTGCAGAGGGGCCGGGCGCCAGCCCTCTGCAAGGCTGCTGTGCGTGGGGCAGTCCCGTGCCGGGGAACCGTGCGGAGGCCGCCTTGCCTCGGCCCCCTGCAGGGACTGGTACCCGCGGAGCCCGGGAGCAGGGGCCGGTGGGCCCGGGGCAGTGCCGCTCGCGTGAGGGTGGCTGCCCTCTGCGCGGAGGAGGAAGTAGCCGGTGCCCTTTCTCAGCAGTTGGTGCTGAGGAAATTGCATCAGTCCGCGCCCTGCGAACCCCTCCAGGCCGGCCGCGGCGTCTGCTTGGAGGCAGCGGCCATGGCAGACTGGGCACGGGCAGTGCCTGCCCTTGGTCTGACCCAGGCCCTGGGCGCATCTCCTGGGAGCGGCAGCTCTGGCGGCCAAATGGGATGTGACTGTCAGTCCAGAGCAGTCTGAGCGGCTCAGTGGTTTACTGAGTATCTGTCGTGCGCTGGGTTGGGGGTCAGAGCTGAGAACAGGCCAGAAAAGTGTTTTGAAACAGACGTCAGGGGGGGGGGGACATAAACAGCAGCAGTAAAACAGGGTGGCTAGGAATGGAGCTGGTTGTCAGGGAAGGCTTCTTGGAAGAAGAGAGTTTCAGGTATGGCAAGCTCTGGGCAGAGAAGGGCAGGGGCCGGTGGGCGAAGCAGTGTCTAGCAGGAGAGGAGAGCTGCACAGCAGTAAGGATCTGAGTGAGGGCTGGGGACATAGAAATAGTTGTCACCGCGTACAGGCCACCGAGTGGCGTCGCTACATCCTCCTGTTCCTCTCTTCTGCCTGCAGGTTAAAGCCCCAGGGGTCTAGCTCCTTTCCCACAGGACTTGCTTCTCACTGCACCTTGCAGGCCACAGCTTAGCCTGGCTTAGCACTGTCAGCCCAGCCCAGCCCAGCGCCCTGCACAAAGGAGGCTTTTGCTGATGTTTGACTTTGGTAACTTGAGCTGAGAAGTAGAACAAGCAAACAGGGTGAGTGTCAGGAAAGGGTTGGGGTCTCCCCCCAGCCCCTGACACTCACTTTGCTCGCTCTTCTCCATTCATGTTCCCTGTCAGGCATCTGTTCATAAAATGGCATCTACTCCCAACACCAGTGGTGGCAAACCTATGGCATCTATTTGTTATTGTTGAAAGCTCTGAAAAGTTTGCCGTCGCTGCCTACATTAACAAGCTTTCCCCTTGGGTTAGTTGCAGCCCTCACCATCACTCTGCTGGACCTGTTTTTGCCTGTTCTGAGCAGGGCTACACTTGGCAGTCACAGGACAGTGCTGGGAGGCAGAGAGGATTTGCTATCCCGGTTTCCTGCCATTCTTTCTTCTCCCCTCCAGGTGGAGACCATGAGAGGAAGCTGTGAATCAGTTCACAGGGCTCTCTCAGACTTCAGAGGCACACCAGTCCTGTGGTCCTGCTGTGAGTTCAGGCTCTGTTTTGGGCGGGAGGGGGCTGTCTGCCCAGCCCCTCCTGTCTCAGCTTCCCATCATCAGTATGCCCATAATTATGCCCATCATTATGCCCATAATCTAACCTCATTCTGACGTCTTCTCGACTCCTTACTGGTGCTTTAGCCCATGCACTGGCCAGCTTTACAGATGTTAGGACAAAATACCTGACATCTACAATGTGAAGCAGAAGAGGCTTATTTTGGCTTACTGTTCAGAGGGTTTCGTAGATAGCCAGCTGGTTCCAAGGCAGGAACATCATGACAGATGGTGGAGCAAGCCTGCTCGCTTCCTAAAGGCTGGAAAGCAGAGGCCAGGAGGAGAACACCAGAGAGGAAGGGTCAGGGAACCAGATATAGACTTCCAGATTACACCTCATGGCCCTCCCAGACGTGTCCTTTCCTAATCCCCTGGTGACTCCCAAGCCTGTCACATTGACAACCAGCCGAGTGTCATGGCTGTGGTGACCATCAGCTTCTTCCTTCATCAGCCTGTCCCTTGGAGAGGGGCCTAAAGCATCCTCCTATCAGAAACCTCCTAGATTTATTTCTCACCTGCATTCTGACACAGCCATCCTCTCTCTTATCATAGATTTGATCCATCATCCATCAGTGGTCATTCCCTACATTGGTTTATTCATTATCTATCCATCCAGCATCCAGCAAGGTCAGCCCATCCATCTGTCATCTGTCTAGCCACCTATTTACCCAGTGCCCATCCATCCATTCACCTGTGATCTTTCACCCATTCATCTATTCATCCACCCCCCTTCTTCCCAGGGGCATATGTGACAGTCATCCAAAAGTGCCAGGAACAGGCTTCCTAGTGGGCAGGAGCTGGATGGGGACCTGACTATGAGGCTGCAGTGTGTCTCAAGCTGGAACAGAGGCAGAACAGAGGGTGGAGGAGTATTAATGGCTTTTGGCAGCTCTGAGGGGGTGGGAGGAGGTTCTGGGGCGGCAGCTCACTGCAGTGGGCTTCCAGAATCAGAAGGCCTGTCCTGCTGGGGGTGTGAGAGGAGAGTGTTTCTATGGGCCTGGAAGTGACTTGTGGCTGGTAGCGTTCAGATTCCGTGGAGATAAGTTCCCCCATGTACACTGGCATCTTCCTGTGCACTCTGGACCTGCAATGCTGCCTGCCATAGCGGTACAGAACACACTTTTCCCCCTGGGAAGGGTGTGATTTCTGCAGGTGCCTGTCAGCTGCCATGGCAAACAGGTCAGGTAAGTAGAAAGGTACAGGCAATAGGCAGGGCACCTTAGGAGCCCGGTGGGGTGGGGCCAAGGTACCTCCCACATTTCATCTGTGCACAGGACACAGATGGGCGGAAGAGGGGATGAGGACCTGGGCTCTGGTCTCTGAAAGTCACAGGGCTGTGGCCAGAGAGGCCAAAGGGTTATCGATAAACTTCACTGATTCTTGGTGCCTGAGCTATGCCAGAGCAGGATTATGCCTGAGTTTTGCAGTGCTGGGAACAAATGAATTCAATGTCAGGAAATTCCAGGCGCCATTGTGTTTGTTTTGCTAAGTGACCGCTCCCCTGTTCTGGTTCTTGTAGTTCCTGGACAGTCGTAGGGGTTGCTGCCCTCATCCTGCTCCTGGTAGCCCTGCTGGCTCGAGTTCTTGTCAAAAGAAAGCCACCTCGGGATCCACTGTTCTATGGTAGGTCTCCTGGGGGAAACCATTGTGTCAAAGAACTTGCCCCCAGGCCCGTTTCCCTCCTTGGTGATGCAGGCTCAAAGGGAGGGAATGTCACCCTTGCCTCTAAGCTAGTGATGGCGAGCCTGTGGCATGTATGCCTCGGTGGGCTGTTTGTATCACTGAAAGCTCTAAAAGGTTCGCCATCACTGCCTCTCCCAGGCATGGACCCCACTTCCTGGGGATTTGGTAAAGGGACACTGCCTGGACAGGCAGGCCTCTTCCTGTGCCCTCTGATCCGCAGCTTCTCTTACCTCTGCCTCTTGCTGGGCCTCCTGCCTCAGCCTGGGACAGGCAGTTCCTTCCACCTGGTGTGATGTGGCAGCCTGCACATTTGTACAAAGAGGAAAATAATTATACTCAACGTGAGGGGTTGGTGCAAACATTAAATAAGATGGTATTTGTAAAATACTTAGGTCAGATCCTGGAAAATACACATATGTATTAAATAAATAAAAACACCATGATTGAGCACCTACAGTGTTTTCGGCAAGGCACTGAGCACTTTAGCAATTTAATTTTATTTTATTGTTACAACAAATACAGACACTGGCTGAGATGCTAGGAGCCATGGTCAAGTCACACAGCTGGCAAGAATGGCATTGATGCAGAGCCCAGGCCCTTTTCCATGTGCACTTTCAGCAAAGCAGCTACTGGGCTCTGAGGGCTTCCTGTGCTGGTGCTCTGCTGGGCATTTTATTAATTTAGTTTCCGTTCCAGTAATGCTGATGTCAAACACACCCCAAGCCAGTGCAGGCTCAGAGGTTTATTTTTCTTGCTCACAGGTGTGTGTGGGGTGGGGGGTTGGGGGTGCTCTGCTGCAGGCCATGGGTGGCTGGCTGCAGGACTTCCACATGGCTCTTTGCTCTTGGGCTCTGCCTGCCTCATAGGAATACAGAGCACAAAAAGCTCAGTGGTGGAAGAAAGCTCTGTCACTGGTGGCTTTGGCTTGCAGCTGGCTACTGTTACTCTCGCGAACATCCCCCCCCCCCCCAGTACTGGGGATGGAATCGAGGGGCCTTTGTACTGAGTTCCATCTCAGCTCTTTTTTATTTTTATTTTGAGACAGGGTCTTGCTAAATTACTAACTTGCCCAGATTGGCTCAAAACTCCCCAGAGTGCTGGGATTACAGAGTTCCACCCATATTCTGGCTAGAGCAAACCTAGGGCCCTCTCCTTGTTAGAGGCTCAGGGAAGGCCAAGGCAAGTCTTGGGATGGCAAAGAAGGATGGTGAGAGCTTGTTTATCCCAGTTCATGTATAAAAACTCTGCAATTTAAAGAACTTCTGTAACTTGCCTGGGCTTCACGGTTGGTTTGTAGAAGAGCTATACCTGTCTGACCTTGGAGTCCTTGTCCTTTTTCTAGCTCCATTCCCCTTGCTCAGTGACCCCAACCTACCTTTCTGTACTGACCTCTTGCTGCTATCTGTCCTGCCTGTCCAGTCCAGCCCCAGGCAGACCACACTTGACTCGCTGAGGTCTCTTCCACTCCTCACGGTGGCTGCCCTCCTGCACTCTCCACAGTCCATCCTGGCCCTGTTCTAGCTTTGCTCACACTGCAGCCTCATGGTCAGGTCACCAGCCAGCTTCTGCCCAGTAGGAAGCAGAGCCAGTGTCTGACCCTACTGTTGCCATCGAATGGTTGGGACATATGCCACCCCCTCCCCTTCCCCAGGAGATGAGTGAGGGGTGGCCACCTTGGATGCCTCTGACAAGTGAGTGTCCATCAGGGACACTGTTGAGAACTGGGTCGTGGGTCTTCGTGGAGACACAGGGAGGGGATGGGCTGCGGGGCAGGGCACATGCGGCCTATGCATCCTTCAGGCAGATATGGGGACGCTGTACTCTGGCCACACATTCTGCTTGAGGCCAGCTTCCCTTCCCTGTGAATCAGCCCTCCCTGCTCTCCTTCTGCACAGCTTTTCCTGTAGCCACCTGCAGACCTTTCTCCTCACCCACCCCCTGGTCTAAGACACAGCTTTGAAAAACACAGCTTTCTCAATGACTCCTGGGCTGAGTTTGGTCTCTCACCATTTAAAGGGTTCTGTTCCTTAGCTGTTTTGAGTAGTTGTAAGCCTGTTTAGTGGAGTCTTGACTCTGGTGTGTTTCTCTGACGAGCTGTGTTCCTTCCCTCATAGTCACTTGTACCATCTTACATGTATCCAGTTCTTGGAATCCACGGTGTGTTTTCTTAAATCACTGTCATTTGCATATCAATTATAGTGGCACCTCAGTTCATGAACTTAATTTGTTTCATGATTCTGGAAAAGATGGCCATGTTTGTTTGGTAAAGATGGCCATGGTAGTATTTGTCACCCAATGTAGAGTTTGCAAAGAAAAACAAAATTTCGCCAAATGCTTTTGTTTGCAAGTCAAATTGTTGGCAAACAAAAGCACCCATGAAACCAATGTATCACTGTCCCTGACTATGTGTGGAACAGGCCAGCAGGATATACATGGTGAGCTGTCCTGGGTGTCTTCACCAAGATGAATCATCCACATCCTTATTATTTTTGGTATTGGGGATGAAACTCCAGTACATTCTACCACTGAGCTACATCCCTTTTTATTTTTTGGAGACGCTGTCTCATTGAATTGCAAAGCCTTTGTTCAAATTTAGTGATCCTTTTACCTCAGCCTCTCGTAGTGCTGGGATTATAGTTGTGTACCACCACCATTGGATTTATGGAGTCTTTCTTTTTTTTTTTTTTTTTTTTTGTCTTTTTCCTTTTTATCGGTACCAGGGATCGAACTCACGATTGCCTGCTTGCAAGGCAGGCGCTTATGCTGCTGAACTAAATCCCCAGCCCCCATGGAGTCTTTCTTTTAAAACTGGTGGTCGCTGTGTGTTTCTTTGGTCAGTTGGTGGGTGGCTTTGTTTCTGCTGCCCAGGTGAGATGTGGATTTGGCTCTGGGCTTGCAGGAGTAGAGGCTAAAGGGGGTGACCTGGAGAGCCTGCTGGGACAGACAGTGGTGACTCTGTCATCCTCCATCCCTGTGACTTGTGTTCCCTCAGTGAGAGCTCTTGGGCAGGGTTGGGGAGGCCCAGAAGGACAGGCAGAGACCTGGCTGGAAGGGCAGGAGGTATGGCCTGCTAGTCTGTGCCACAGCATCCACAATATAAGAAGCATCACATTCTTGTTGTTGGGTGCCAGCTCTCAAGTGCCTCCCGCAGGCTGCATTCTAAACTGCGGACTTCTCTGCTCCAGTGTACGCTGTCTTCGGATTTACCAGCGTGGTGAACCTCATCATAGGGCTGGAGCAAGATGGCGTCATCGATGGCTTCATGACCCACTACCTGAGAGAGGTATGGCGCCGCCTGGAGGCGGTAAGGTGCAGGCCAGCAGGCTGCAGCCTGGCCTGGACTTGGGTCCTCTGATCTGTGAGCAGGTTTGTTTCCTGGTGTAGGCTCAGGCTGCTTACTCAGTGACAGGTAAAGCCCAAAAGTGAGATGCGATTATGAGAAGCAGCAAACCTTCTCTCATGATCCCCCCTCACTCCTGTCACAGCTTGTGACCTATCTTTTCCCTTAAATGTGGAACTCTCCGTGAATTTAGTATTTGTATATCTGCCAATATATTAAAATCTCAGCAATCCAAAATTACTATTAAATTTGTAAGATACCAAATGTTGAGGTGATTAAGCTATTTAATTATGGTGAGAGGGAACTAGTCTTGTTTTCTTATTTTATGATGGGCTGAATCCAGCCACAGAAAGTGAAGTGACTTACTCATGTCACACAGGAAATAAGGGGCAGAGCTGCAAATGTGGTTTTCATCTGCATTTCAGACAGTGGGAGTTTGGATGTCATCCTATGCATAAGGGGAAACGTTAAATTGGGGAAGGAGACCAGCTCTGGGGGGTGGGCTTGTGGGGAAGGGTCAATGTCCAGAGCTAGAACACAAAGAGGGGGTTCTGCAGGGCCAGCTTGGTGTGACAGTGGTTGGACAGAGACAGCATCTGGAAATACAGGGGAGAACTTCAGAGAATCCAAGTGGTACTATGCTCAGGATGACTGCAGTGGTCAGGCCCAAGATGGCTTCCCGACTCTTACATTGGAGTTTAGAAGAAAGCTGGTGTTACTCCATCAGAGAGGCAAGCAAGAAGGATTTCAGTTCTGCAGACATTTGCTAAAGCAGATCATGGAATTGCAGTACCCGCTTCCTGTGCTCCATGTGGGCACCCAGCACTGTCCTAGTGCAGTGACAGAGGCTCCCTGCAGGCACAGCACAGTGAACTCTGGTGATGGCTGTGGAGGACCTGCGGACCCTGCTATAGCACTGTAAAGGTGGTCACAGGAGAGGATGGCAGCTGTCTTTGGCTGGACCATGGATGTAGAAGGCATTCTAAACAGAAGGGGCAGCCTGAGTAGGGGCTCGGGGAGGAGAATGCTGTCTGCCTGGGGCGTAGGTTTGCAGACATGATGCTCAGTTCATTTGGGGACTCGTGGAGTTTCAGGTGCTCGAGGGACGTCCTGGCACATATCCCAGCTGGGAGGGTTTTGCAGGTCTTGAGGAACAGCCCTGGCAGGGAGGTTGGGGGCCACATGACTACAGTTGGTAGCAGCAGTTTGAGGGGCCATGATGGAGAGTGAAGAGCCTGCGGTCAGAACTCTGAGGACTGGGACCAGGAGTGGGCACCAGGGAGTCTGAAGTGGATCTAGAGGGGCAGGCAAGGAGGCAAAAGGGAGGGTGGGGCACTGTGCCCGAGGACGGTGGCTCCAGGAGGAGCATGGCAGGCACTGTGGTCAGTGAAGAACGGGAAGAGGAACTGAGGTGAAATGGTAGCAAGCTCGGCAGGCCCAGGCTGGGGACCCAGTGACTGTCTGAGGGGAGGGAGCTCAGTCCTTCAGGCAGTGACAGGCTATGGGAGGTGTTAGAGCAAGGAGTGACAGGGTCCAGAGCCGCCACATGAATATTCACCTGGAAGCAGGAGTGTTGTGGGTTCCAGGAGGGAGGAGAAGGGCAGGGAGACCACTGGGAATGCCACAGTGGGCCAGTGCAGACTCAGGTTTGACCTAGACCATGCCAGAGAGGGAGAGTTCCCTGGGGGTGATACCGTGCACATAAAATCGACAGGATTTGCCAAGCCTGTACAAGAAAGTAAGGAATAAAATAATGACTTTGTGTCTTATCCAGGGTAAGCCAAGTGGCACTGCCATCCAAATAGAGAGGCGGGTTGGCTGAGGGAGAAGCTGATGAGTTAAAGTTCAGGGGCATTTGAAGAGCCCGAGGACTTCTGGTTAAAGACACTATCAGCTACCAAGAGAAACTGGTGCTGGCTAAGTGCCCATCTGTGTGGCACAGATGACCGGGTATGAAATCAGATGGTATCATCCAGGCAGAACATGTCAGGGGCAAACAGTGTCAGACAGAAACACAGTTTTGGTAGTGTTTCCACTGTTATGTTTCTGCTGTTATTTTAACTTGATTTGACTCGTGGGGAGATGAGAGAGCTTGCTCCAGGGAAGCGCTCGGTTGGCTATTGATGGGCTGGTTCATCTGCACTCCTCTTTGTTGAAGAAAGGGTGCATGGCCAGGGCGTCATGCAGGACGAGCCAGGCAAGCACACTCAGGAGAAGGAGGACAGGAAGGCCAAGCAGAGGTTGGGCAACACCAAAAACTCGTGCACCCTGGACAGTGATTTTCTAACAGCCACCTGCAAATGTGACACTTGGAAAAAGAAAATGTAGTTCATCATACAATTTGTGTTCAGAAAATGTAGGAAATTACACATTTCTCAGAAGTATAGCCTTCTCAGAAAGATAGCCTTTTCTTTCTTTTTTTTTTTTTGGCCACATATTAGCTATGTGATCTTTTGGGGCCTCCCTTTCCGAGTCTGTAAGTCACATGTACCCCATATGGGTTGTTGGGAAGGCTGGTGAGAAGTCCGTGGGAATCTCGGAGTCCAGTGCCATGTGTGTTCATGTAAAAAGGTGTGAGCGCCTCCCTGTGCCCAGTCCAGCCCAGCCCTGTATGTGGGTCGGGGTGCATGGTTGAGCCAGCCTAGCTCTGGTGAGCAGCGTCTTCCCTGGTCACTCCTCTGGCTACGGCCAAGCGCCTGGATTCACAGGTGTGCCTTGGTGCCAGTGCATCGGTTGTCACTCACCGCTGTCTTTGTTTCACAGTTACGTTGGAATAGTTTCATCCTTGCAGACTTACATCTGATAGTTCTGTTTTATTCTACTTGGAGTACAGTTTTGGTGTTTTGCATTGAAATGTTTGTATCTTATTTAAAGTGCATTTCTTTTTTAATGCTTTCCTCAGGGTGAACCCTATCTGAACACTGCCTATGGGCACATGATCTGCTACTGGGATGGCTCTGCTCATTATCTGATGTACCTAGTGATGGTGGCGGCGATAGCATGGGAGTAAGTCAGTTCGCCTGGTGTGTGTGCCGTTGCCATTGATAAATGGGTATGTAAGGAAAACCTGTGAACAGAAGCAAACAGGAACAGTAGATAGAATGAAAGTGCCAGCGGTACAAGTTAGGTATGCTTTACTTCCTTGCACCACTGCCTTTTGAGTTTGTCCCTGGATTGCTCCCCAACTGTGGTGACAGCTCAGATGGTCTGATTCCTATGTTTCCTGATTATGTTTCTTCTAAGAACAATCGTTTCATTTGCAGGAAATAAAGGCTCACACATTCTGAATGAAAACTTTAACCACCTTGTTTCAGTTCAAAGCTTGAACCCCAGTTCAGATGTAACTTCACTCTTGAGTGCTTGTGTCCACTTGTCCTCTTCCTTCTTGCCTGTGTGCCTGGCTCCTCTGGGAGTATGTGCATCCACAGGATTAAAGGAAAAGGGGGAGTCTTATGGGACAGCTGCTGTTTTCTGGTACTAGGACTTTCTGTCTTGAAACGTTAGCTGGGTCGTATGAGTACTGTGGAGACCTCTATAGCAGGAACCCTTGCATGGCACCTGCTCCCACGCAAGCAATGCCCTCTGGTTGGATCTGTGACTCTCACACCGTTGGTAGTCTGCCCTCGGTGCCTTACTGTATCCTACAAGGTGCACTCTGGGAAGGGATTCTCCAAGGTGGCTCAAGTTCAGCTACATTCCCAGGCCTCCACTTGGTTCCAGGTCGGACAGTCACACATCTGTGTCCCATGCAGGGCTTACACACAGCTTCATTTGCTTTCTCTCTTTCTATTGATTATGTGCTCCAGGACAGCTCCAGCTAATTCTTGTTTGTCCTCCTGCTGGCAATCCATGTCATTGTGACCATCTGTCAGCCTCACTGGCTTGGGGGCTGGGATGGGACAAAAAGCACAGAGTTTTCTACTTCCATTTACCCTCACAAAATCTCCTTTTGAATTTCTCATAGCCTCTTATTTAGCAAGGAGTTGAGTTATTGGGTTATCAGTTGAAGCAACATTCTGTCAGCACAGAAGATTGTGGTAAATGTCTAGCTGCTGCTCCAGAACGTGGGGTGTGTGTCAGGTATTATCTCTACCTTTGATGCTTTGGCCAACGTTGTTGACCAAACTCCATTTTATGTGCTATCATCAGGCTGGGGATGTGGCTCAGTTGTAGAGCTCTTGCCTTGCATGCACAAGGCACTGTATTTGATTCCCAGCACCACACACACACACACACACACACACACACACACACACACACACAGATTGGATTAGATACTATTGTCATACTTACAGTAAATTAGAGTGTGGATCCAGTGTCCTTCTTTGAAGCTTACTCTGCTGTTTCATGCTTTGAGTTTCCTACATAGTTGAGAAATGCAGGAGTCTGTGACCAGGATGACCAGGGTGAGGCTTAGCTGCAGCTCAGCGTAGCAAGTATGAATTTCTGTTTAAAAAGAGACAAAAAAGTTCTGTGGAATATCACGTAAGAAAATGAGGTTTGATCACCAGAGTTTCTTAATGTATTTCTCTTCTTTCAATGTTTCAGTCCATGTAATTTGCTAATTAGAATAAAAAATAACATCGAGGATCTTTTGCTTATAGTATTGCAAGACAAGTGTACTAAGTCGAGATTTTTTTGTTACAGGGAAAGTTACAGAACCATTGGCTTATATTGGGTTGGATCTATTATCATGAGCATAGTTGTTTTTGTGCCCGGAAACATTGTAGGTAAGGAACTTTATCTTTAAATTCACTTTCCTTTTCTGTAATAATGGGGATTTTCTTGAACAAATTTGTTTTGGTTATGATATAACCAAGAGATTCCAAGCTTATAAAAACCCATTTTGCAAATCATTCCTACTCCCCTCCATTATCTCTCCTCCTTAGTGATTTTGAACAGTTGTCAATAATGTGAAATAGATAATTAGTCAAGTATCAGTGATTCCTAAATTTTTGGAAGCATCTAGAGATCCTAATTATGGGATTTGTGACATTTAGTGGCAGGTAATTTAGTACAACACTTTATTACATATTACCTCTGACATGATATGGGAATTTGATAAATGTACTTGGAAATTAAGACTCTTGAAGCCTAAAGTAAGAGGTTATTTAGATATGCAATAAATTAGGATATTACTTGTATTTTTTAATACTGTATATATGACATGCCTGTTAATAAACATCTAATTGTTTTAAGTGACCTTTGTTTTTCTTCATCTCATTAAAATATTATCTGGCCTTTAGTAAAATTTTACATGATTTGAGAGGTATCCTAAATAATATTTATGTTGAGGTATGCTTTAATCTTTGACTTTTTCCTCTCTTTTTCTCTTTTAAACAGGGAAGTATGGAACACGAATATGCCCGGCTTTTTTCTTAAGCATACCATACACTTGTCTTCCTGTATGGGCTGGTTTCAGAATCTATAATCAGCCATCAGAAAATTATAATTATCCTTCAAAGGTGATTTTTCCTGAGTTTAAACATAGCCTGTTTTCTAGTTCACAGGGCTCACATATATGCATGGGCCACTGAATTAATTGTGCCTCCGAGCACTGGAGCATCCAGGACAGTCAGTGCACCTGGCTGCTTGTGTGGTGTTAGTTGAGTGCCAAGGTGATCTGCTTCTGCCTGAATATGTCTGATTTGATTGGCCAAATTGTACTTCCGGCAACTCCTGTGCCAATGGTCACACTGGCTCCTAGCATCATGTTTGCTATAGTGCAGGAAGGAAGTCTGGACTATATGGTTTGTCTGGGGTTGCAAATGACCTGGATTTTGAGCATGTCTTTAAGTAGTACCTACGCATTTATTGTTCCTCTGAGAGGAGGTTGGCGAGCTACTGCTGTTCAGTGTAGTCCACATAGCTACAGGGTCTGATTCGCAAGAGATCCAGGCACCTGGAGACTGGCTGTGGCCCTTGTCTGAGACACCTCCTGCCATTCACTGCCAAAGTAGTCACGGTGAAACAAGCCTGGCCTGGCAGACACTGTTAAAATCTTCATTTCTAAGCTGGTGATACCTTCCTAAATTTCTTTTCCACTTATGGGTATTAAATCCTTAGGCAAAATATTTTAAGCAAAATTGACATGAAAATATAAACTCTTAAATAATCAGAATACAGTTATTCATTTTACCAAATACTTATAATAGAATTCATTAAAATTCCTTTTTCTGGTCTAGGGATTGAACTTAGGGCCTCCTCCATGCTATGTATCCACTCTACCCATGAGCAACATACACCCCCAGCCCTCAGATCCACTTTAATGTCCCCATCCTTCATGTATAGACCTTCAGATACCCACTGTATAAACCCAGGCTGGACCACTGATGACTGGTATGCCTTTTCATTGCTTTGAAGAATGACATTGTTCTTAAATAGAACAGTGAACAGTAGGGCTAGCCTTAGCCGTGGCTCCTGTTTCCAAATGCTCCAAGTCCATGTGCCCACAGAGTGTTCATGTCTTTCGACACAGAACCATTTGTTAGCATTTTAATAGTGAAACACAGTGACAGGACAGTGAACACTGTCACACAGGGCTGATAGGAACAGAATTGCCCTACAAAGCAATTTAGCACTGCTGTCAGCCTTGCAAAATTTAACCTTTCAACCTAATAATCCTACATTGAGGGCCTGATTAGAGAGATGCTGTCAGAGATTTATGGACAAAGTTGCTCCCCATTACATTGAATGTTGATTTGGAAAATTGCCTAGATTTTCTGAGTGGGAATAGAAAAAGTGTGGTACTTCCATACATTATTAGGTTTTTGAATTTTTGGCCTACTTATACTGGGGTTTGAACTCATGACCTCACACTTACCAGGCAAGCACTTGAGCTGCTGAGCTAAATCCCTGCCTCTGGTTTTTGAATTTTTAATAATGTTTCACAGTGCTTATCATATAGGTAGTTGCTGAGTGACAAAAGAATGTAAAATGTTTATTTTTAATTCTGTAGAAAATATCATACATATATATGTGAATTTATATATGTAAAAATACACATGACTGTAAAAGTGTATCACCTATTACTAGTGATATGGCAGAATTAAAGCATTTGTACTTTTCAAATGAGTTTATCTCAACTTTATAAACAAGAAAATATTATTTTAAGAAAGAAATGTGGACTCAGAGCTAGCAACACCCTTCAGGATCACCTGGGCCAATCTCATTGTTTCACAAAAAAAGGAAACCAGGTCTTCAGGGGGCAAATGACTGCCCTGAAAGTCTGATGGTTTAAGATATAAATTGTGAATCTTCAAAATCCTGTCCTTATCCACCATCACAGCATTCAGTGTGTCAGTAGGTTTCAAATGCTTCTTTGGCATTTTGGACTTGCTCTTTAGATATAAACTCTATTTCAGGTCATCCAAGAAGCTCAAGCAAAAGACCTGCTGAGAAGACCATTTGATTTAATGCTAGTCATATGTCTGCTACTGGCAACTGGATTTTGCCTGTTTAGAGGCTTGGTAAGCATAACAGATCAAAATAACACTAACCAGCTGTAGTGATGCGTGCCTGTGGCTGTAGCTATTTAGGATGCTGAGGCAGGAGTATCCCTTGATTTTAGGGGTTCAAAATCGGCCTGGGAAATATGGTGAGACTCAGGCTCAGTTAACAAACAGACAAATCATTATTATACTATTAATTCTTCTGAATGGACAAAACACAGAAATAGGTTTTTGGTTTTTTTCAGACTTCTCAGCAAACAAAATATGCCTTTCATTAGACACTAGAGCTCTGGACCTGCTTCCTGACACTCTCCTATCTCAACCCTCTGTCCCCAAGGGGTGGCTCATTCTGAGTGGTTTCATTACTTCTCAGGTCCTTGGCTCAAGCTCTATTCAGAAATATCTTCCCTTGTTTTAGGATATCTGAAAAAAATAGCCATTAGAATTTCATTCTTTTGATGTTTCTGATTTAAATGTAAAGACTGTGGCCTGGATGACCCTAAAGTCCAGGTGTACCTGTGGCACAGAGCACCCGTGTGTTCTCAGAGAGCAGGGGTGATTAGGTTCAGAAGGAGCACCAAACCAACAATGCACGCGTATTCGGGGCCCTGTGAGTTTCTCTGGTATGAACAGTGTGGACTAGGTTAAATTGAGGTTCACAGTCTTTGCATCGATGCAACTGATAAGCAGTAAGGGAATCTGGGCATATCATTGTTTTCTATGTTCTCTTTATCATTCTCATAGCATAAAGGATAAGAAAGAGGTCTCTCAGATTTGGAGCTGGATTCCTAGCCATTTACTAGTGTGTGGCCTTGGAAAAATGCATTTCTTGACCTACCATTGTGTCCTAAAATATTACTGCCCATCTTACTGTGTTTTGAGGATAAGACAGAGCACATAAAATTCTTGGTGGAAGGTCTTATAATTGTTCAATCAATGATGGATTTTAATATTTTAATTGATCAGTCAGCCTTCACAGTATCCAAGCTTCATAATTTATTCTTAGCAGAAATAATTTGAGCCACTCTGAATGATTTGGTTAACTCTATTCAGTTTCATTGACACAGCTGCTAATTATCCTGAGGCTGCTAGGTTGCACCACACTATTCGGGAACAGAATAGCAAGTGTAAGGTGATAGCGCCAATTCATTGTTGCGGGGTCCCTGGGCAGTAAGAGGCTTATGTGGTCCCTTGAGGGTTCAGGGTAAGAAGTTGCCTGAATTGTTAAGAGTTGGTTAAGAAGAGAAGGAACAAAGGGAAGGCAGTGCTGTAGGCTTTGTTCAGATGCCTGATATTCGTCTTTGTTTGCTGTAATTCTGAAATTTCAAACAACAATAGACATCCAATTGTACTCCTGTGTGGCCATAAACACCTCCCTTGCACTTGAGGAGAACATGTGTGCATAGTTGGTGGGACTTTGGGGGCTGGGGCCCATCTTTACCAACTCTGCCACAGGCCTGTGTCCTGTTACTCAGGTGGGACATTTCACTTATGGGCAAAGATTAGGGGGAATAGTGCCCGAGGCGGAGGATGACTCAAAGGGGACCCTGTGATATGTCAAAGAGACACTTGTCTATTCTGTGGCCTAAGTCTACTCTGTTGAGACTAAATCTGCTCTGCTCTCTTTCAAAGTGGACACAGGAGGTGGCTTCAGTCAAGAGGACCGTGCTTTCAAATCGTTACCCTTTACTGCCCCCAAAGGCCACACACTCTGTGAGGCCCTGGAGAGAGGAGGATGCTTTTTTTGAATCTTGCAAAGCATAGTAAGATGAATTTGGCATAGAAATATGTTTTCTTTCTTGTAGGGACTAGTGGGCTAGATATTCCCAGGAGAAATGAAACCGGTAATCTAAAGCAAACTATGCTTTGGCTAGCCAAACCTAGATACTTAATCTGTAAATTGTTGAAACTCAAGAATAAAGCTTTAGTTTCCATTTCCTGCTCCACTATTAACCTCTGCTTAATCTCCTTAGATAGTCTGCAAAATATTTCCTTTCTTTACTTTCCCCAATGAGCCTCTACAGTGCATAGTTTTTATTAAGTAGCAAAGCAGCTTGTGACTAAACCTGGCACATTTAGCCTTATCAGCAAACCTAAGAACCAGAAGTGATTGTATCTTTATAATGAATTCATTTTTGCTCTTAGATTGCTTTGGACTGCCCAGCTGAGCTCTGCCGATTGTATACACAATTTGAAGAGCCCTACCTAAAGGATCCTGCAGCTTATCCTAAAATTCAGGTCAAGTAGTATGATGCCTAAGACTTTTTTTTTCTAAACTTAATTATCTCTCTCTAATGGTTAGAGGTGGTCCTGTACAGGGAATAGGAATAGACGTTTTGTTATCTTTGAAGGTGTTAATTTTTGTACATTTTTTAGGACATGCTGTTAATTTTCTGATGTTGTTTTCTGTTCAATGCAGATGCTGGCGTATATGTTCTATTCTGTTCCTTACTTTGTGATTGCGCTTTATGGCCTAGTGGTTCCTGGATGCTCCTGGATGCCTGACATAACACTGATACATGCTGGAGGTCTAGCTCAGGTACTAACATGGTATTTTGAGAGTTTACTGATCTAGTGCTCATTGATGGATATATGACAACTATCCGCTCAGTGTTTTAGAGTAGGCAATTGTTAATGAGACAAGCTTTGTTTTATAGCTTTTCAAATGTTCCTGCATATGTATTCTATTTGAGTCTCATAATAACTATCTAAAAGATGTGCCATCTAGTGAGGAGAAGCTGAGGTCCGTCTATATTAAATGCTTTGCCCAAGGGCACACTCAGCAAGTGGCACTGCTGTTTTGTAGGGCTCTTTCCCAATCTTTGAAATGTTTTCTGAAAAAGGCCCTCAAGCTGTTATTTTCATGATGTCTATCTAGATTTAAGGTTTCACGATTCTGCTATACTATTTATACAACTAGGGAAACTGGTTTAAACAGGCTCTGCTCCTGGAAAGCTGGGCCTGCCAGTCCTTCCTCCTTCTGGTACCTAGCTGAGTCCCTGTCTCATGAGGGACAGTGTTTAGTATGTTCAGTGAAAGCTCACTATATCAAACTAGAAATGAAATTATCTATGCAATTACCAAAGCACATTTTTATAAGATAACCAGCAGCAAAATAATCTTCTGAACAAGGAAGGATATTAAGTAATTTTTATTTTTTACTGAAAAAATTAAAAAGCCAAATAACCCATCCTTTTAAAAATCTTTTTTTTTTTTTTTAAATCAGTACCAAGGATTGAACTCACGACTGTCTGCTTGCAAGGCAGGTGCTTATGCCGCTGAGCTAAATCCCCAGGCCCTGTCTTGCTTTTTCAAGCAAGTTAAAAAGCAGACTCATTGAGAAATGTTAGGTTAAATATATACTCATGGTATGGTAACCATAAGGGCAAAAGACACTAAATTTAGTGTTGAAAGGTTAATAGTATTTATAGGGCTTTCTGGTCTGAGGCAGTAATTATAAAATTAGAATATTCATTTTAGAAGATGATACAGCATCTAGAAGAAATGATTTGTGTTCTGGAGGAGGACTATAACTTATTCCCCTCTTTGCAGACTTTGAAATGCCCTATTCTTCAGATTTTGGTTTTGGGTTTTTATTTCCATATAGTTCTATACCAAGTATTAGTTGAGGACTTCCAATTTCCTCAGCTGAAATTGCTTTCAAGACTCCTTCATTTAATTCTAGACTTACTCACTTCAGTTGATGTCTTGCTAGCAGGTCAGATTTAGATTAATATAGGACTTCCCCTCCAAAAAACTTTTGTGTCGCCATCATCTTTGGAAACAGTCCCTCCTTGTATCCAGCAGCCCAAGCCCAGAAGGTGGACGGTTCTTTCCCCTCCTCTCTCCATCCCACCCACCTCTCAGCCAGCTCCAAACTAGATGTCTCCAGGGCAGTTCTCAAATCCATCCCCTCTTCCAGCTTCACTGATGCGGTACCAGCCTGCATTCTTGGTGCTGCCTTCTGCTGGGCAAACCCTGCTCAGCACTTCACTTAACTAAGGACAGGCTGTGCACTATGCTGTATGGTAAGTGTTCAGCAGCTACCTCAGCCTGGTTTTACTTCTTGCTTGTGTAAAGCTCATGGCGGACAGATATTCTCAAGGGCCAGGGCTAGCAACAGCTCAGGTGCAGGAAGGCTGATAAATGTGGTCTTGGGAGCCTCATGAAACAGCACGGTGAGTGCACAGTATTATCTTTGTGGCAGACTTTTTTTTTTTAAATCATGATTTAAAAATGAGGAAACTGAAGCTCAGGACAGCTAGAGTTATTTGATCAAGGTGGCAGTTACTGAATGGCAGAAATCCTGTCTGGATGCAGAGCCCACAGTCTCCACTGTTACCTCCCGTCCCTGCAAACAGCTGTGGCACAGAGTCCTGAAGCAGAAAGCCTTTATGAGTGACAAGGAGTTGGAGAAGCTCTGGGGTGGGCAGCGTGCTGCTCACATCTGAGCGGGACCTTCTTTGGCTGAGCCTCCCAGGGAGTGATGGGAGGAACCTTTAGATATGGTTGTCTGGCAGAGACAGGGCAAGGTAAGCCTTGTTTCCCTTCCCTTATCCACCAGCACAGAGGGGCACACAGTTGCCTCACTCTTGCAAACTTTTCCTTATAGACTGTTTGGAGTCCAGCAGTACTTGATACTGTACTTCTCAGTGGGGCCTCCTGCTGCTGAGGCACGATGTGAGTGCCCTCTTGTTGGAGGCTGGCAAAGGAGGTTGCATGTGGGACCTGATCAAGTCTCTGGAGATAAGTGAAAAACTAGGCAGGCAAACCCAGGCAAAGGCTTAGTCCTGTGGCCAGGGCAAGAGGCCAGGCAGCTTAGGAAGCTCACTGCCTTGGGGTAAAAAGTGTTAGAGCCTATGACAGTAACACAACCCCAGATGCTACCTGTTGATGAAGCTCAGCTTGAACAAGGGCACTTGGGATTCTGGCCGGGTGGTAATGGGCACAGCAGTATGGACAGTATGCAGTGGCAGCTTCAGCAGCCTTCAGGCCTTGCAGGGGTCCTTGGGTTTACATACCATTGGCTAGTTTGACAAAGTGGCCTGAAGCCCCTGTCTTGTGGGTGAGTGCCCAGAGGTTGAGGCTGAGCTTAGGTCCTGTAAATGTCACAAAGATGTTGCTCTCAACCAAGCAGGTAGAGTGGCGTAATTCACAAATTATGTGTTGACAGCCTTAGTGTTTCTGGTTGTGCTTTAATATCTACTTATGCATAGTGTTTACCTTAAAGGAGAGTTAGAAATAATATGCAACAAGCTGGTCCTGGTGGTACGACTGTAATTCCAGCACTCTGGGAAGCTGAGGCAGGATTTCAGATTGTAGCCAGACTGGGCAATTTGTGAAATCCTTGTCTCAAAACTTAAAATAAGTAAGTAGAACTGGGGATTTAGCTCAGGGTTAAGCCCTATCTCAAATACTGCAACATAATAATGCATATGGTCAGAATGTTGGATTTCTGTGACGTTTTGTTCTTAGCAAATATTTACTTATGAAATGGCCTCAAGTTAGAAGGATGTTTGATACATTCATCAGGAAAGCAGTCTCTGGAAACTTAACCCATGCCCCTTGCTTGCTAAAACTACATCTAATTTAGATATCTTATCCATTCACAACTCTACTAACGTAATCAAACTCTGCTTTTACTAAAAGATCTAGTGTCCTCTCAAGATTGTAGGTAATTTAATAAGAAAAAAGATCCTTGAAAAGCTCTAGATCAGGATAGCTCAAAGATTAGGAAGACATACTGGGTACTTAAGAGTCCTTGATTTCTGACTGTGTAGAAGCCTGACAACTCCATCTCCAGAATTAAAAAATTCACTGAAAAACTGAAATAAAGCCAGCACACTTTTTAGACCAGAGTTCTACTGGGACATATTTATAACCAACCATCTCTTCATACAGTATTTACTGTAGGACTGGAGGCATAAGCCTCATTGGAAAAGTGCTGCAGGCTTCTTCAATCCAGTTAACATTATTTTTTATCAACTGAAGTAGCCGTGGCCTCTCTGTATGTGTAGATTCAACCAACAGCAGATAAAAACATATTGTTAGGCCTATGATGGTCCAAACTGTACTGCATGTGTAGATTTTTCCTGTCATTATCCTTAAATGTAACTATTTACATAGCACTTGCACTGTATTAGATGTAGAGATGATTTAGTTTGTGACAGGATGTGTGCAAATGCCATGCCACTTAATAAAAGGGACTTATACAGCCATGAATTCTGGCATCTGTGCAGAGTCCTGGAACCTGCTGATAGGAGCAGATGAGTGTATCATGTTCAAATGTCACTGAAAATGAGAAACAGGGTTAATAAAATTAGTATGGTCAAGAACAGGCACTCTGGAGACAGACTGATTCAAATCCCATTCTGCCACTGATTAATTTAATGACCTTGGTTACTTTACCTTGAAGGTCATCAGTTTCCTCTTCTGCACAGTGAGAATACTAACAGCACTGTTTTCAAGGTGTTGCTGTGAGGATTACGAGGTGATGTATGTAAAGGGCCAAGAATAGTGCCTGGCACATGGTAGCCAGGCAACTCTTGGTTGCCATTACTGTTATTCTATCAGTATAAAAGTACCTGCAAGGATTTGGAGAGATGCCTTGTTACCGAGTGATTAATCAATCTGTAGACCATTTAATTAATGATGTGTATTATATATAATGACCTAAGCATCAAAGAAAGTGAGCTATGGAGTGATACACAGTGGGTTCTCAGCCATCAAAGCACAACCAATTCCGCTTTGGTTGGGACATGTTGTCTCGCCCGCTGCCCGTAGCCTCTGCCACTCCTGACTGTGCAGATACCATGAACTTCCTCACAAAGGGTGCAGATTGGTTTTGGACAGTATTCACTAATAGAAGTGAATTTCATGTTTTTTCCTTCATGGAAATCTTTAAGAAACACCTGAAAGTAAATGTTTATGAGCACAGATAATTGAGAGGGTAATACAAATTCATTTTACTCATTTGTTTCTGGTGTGATTCATACCAAGTATCTTCATTTAGAATTAAAATTAGAATTTGAGTTTAACATCTTTATGTGATTATTATCCTTTGATGGCAACACCGACAGTCAAAAGATCAACAAGGAGCTCTAAAAACAAAGAGCAGAGTGCAGGTCAGGAACAGGTATTTCAGTTGAGTTTTGTATCTATACACAAATAGCCCCATGTGCTTGGCATGGTCACATGCACGTGACAAATTTCAACTCACTGAACCCTCATAACCACCTGTGAGGTAGGTTTCATGTTTTTCACAGGTAAGGAAACCAAAGTCACATGTCTCATGTGAGGCCTTTGTGATGGTTTGTGCTGGGGTTGGAATCTGATTCTGGCCATCTGTTCCAGGGTCAGTGTTCTGAACCACTCACTGTACTATGCTGCTCAGAAAACCCTAAGAAAAAATAGCACGGTTCAGGGTTAGGTATTATACAATATTCGCCAAATAGCCTAGTGACTGCTCTAATGTTCATATTAGTTTTTGCTTATAAGATTCATGTGAGCACTGAAAACTCAATTCTTTCTTCTGGAGCCAGGAATGATTTTTTAGTCATTCTTTCCACCTTGTCTCTATGAAATCGTACAGAGTTACTGCAATGTCAGTCTTTGTTCACCTTTATTGCTCTATTTTCTGTCCCACTCATATATTCCTAAACAAACAGAGTTCATCTCATTTCTGCATGGTTGAAAAACTTTTTGAATGAAACAGAGGTGACTAGGGAATCAATTTTATGTCACTGAATTTGGAGAAATTATTGGGGTTCAGAACTTCTGTAGCACAGAGTTTACTCCGCCACCTAACTGCCACCCAGCACCCAGGCTCAGCACTTAAGGCCACTGTCAGGAGGCCCTGTGTCATGGTATCACTACCCAGGGGATTTTGCAGCCCTTGTGAACTTTGTTTTTAGTAAGGAATCATCCTCAGGTAAGGCAGTTTCCTGAACCTTCAGACCCCTGGACGCTTCACACGGTAGGCCCTGGGAGGAGCGCGATGTAGGAGGTGTGGCTGTTACAAACATACCCACTGGAACTGTGCTGCAGCAGGGGTGTAAACAACTGGTCTCAGGATGCTTCCCTCACACAGACACTTCTGGTTAGGAGTGTTAAAATCTTTACCCTTCCTTTAATAATTTTAAACAGAATAGCCCAGTAAAATAGGTATAAAAATCAGAAATTCTTTATAGATCCTTTTTGTATTTGGACAGTCACAAGACCACTGTTGTTGAACGTTTATTGAGCTGTAACAATGTGATAGGTGCCACACAAAACATCAGACACAGTACCTGCCCGGTGGGCTTACAATCTAATCTAAGGACATGAATCTGTTTTTAATGTTGCCATGGTTTGCTGTCTGTGAAAATGAGGTATTAGCTGCACGGTCAGTGCAGGTCAAGGGCCTACGGAATCATTGACATTTTGAGGTTTTCCTATGCAGGCAGTAGGCACAACTGCTCGTTATTTATTCTCTGAAAGGACAGTGGGCAGTTTTCAAAATCTTTTGATTTTGTGATGCACACAAGTATCTATAAAGCCACCAAACCCATATTTCTGAAAACTAGGGTTCAAAACTGGCCGGTAGTCCAGAAAGTTTAGTTATATATTCAGAAAAAGTCATTCAAAAAGGCCCTAGAGAAAAACAGTGACAGGAGCCATGCTCCTATTCAGAGTTTCTAGAATGTCCACAGCTCCTCAGGGCAGTCCCCAAAGTACCCTTTATTTTGAAGGTCATTTGTGGCTGCAGCCCAGGGAGGCAAACGCATTGGCTAGGTTGTCTGGTATCTGCCCTGGGGAGGTGCGTATGAGCGCAGAGCCCTTAGTGCCCGTGACTCTCAATGCAGACAATCCACCTGTTGGTCCTTGGAAACACACCACAGTAATCTAAATTCTATCTCCAGAAAATAGCAAAACCGTACCAGAGGTATCCAGAATATACCACTAATTCGTAAAATTGTAGCCCATTAAAATATTCACTATTGATACAAATTTCATAAACATGCTGCTTATAAAAGCTTGCCCCTTTCTTGTCATGGCAGTTAAGTGGTAACACTCACCGAGTCAACTGATTTCACATGGAAGGAGATGTTAGGTAACTTAAATATATTTAAAGTAAATTATTTATTCATCCTGGTTACTTCTGTGTCTTCTCTAGTTGGTAGTCCTTTATTTTTTCACTTTGACCCAGCTGAACTAATAATTTATTACCTTCAGGTTCCTAATTTGTTATTCATGTGTATCTTGGATTTCAGCAAGACATGAAATGTACATGTAGGGGCTGCATTCTGTAATGAGACAAGCTTTCTGTAGAACTCTTCTCTCTTTTTAATTCTGCTGTGGCTGGCCATAGGCTTCCTCTGTGCTTATGAAAAGTATATATAAAGACCAACTGGTACATTCTGATGCATGTTTTGAACAAGTGTACAAGTAGAGGGAGGCCCTTGCCTTTCCGTTTTGCAAACTTGGATTACACTGACAAGTCATACTTCTAAATAAATTAGTTTGATTTGAAAAGGCTGTCTGCCCATGTATTTGCCATTTTACAAAGAGCAATCATACTCCTACCCCTACCCTGCTGCTAACCTTATAATACAAAACAATCCTTAATATTTTTTAAGTTGCATAAAAAACAAATACATGAATAAATAAATAAAAATATGTAACAAAAGAGCTTTGCTCAGTTACTTGCTCCAAGGAGTAACTGAAAGATTGATAAATGAAGCCGAGTTCTTTAGTGCTTCTTCTTAAATAATTTATTAAATATATTTTAGTTTTTAAAACTCTGTACTTTATTTCTACTGGAAAATAACTTGTAAGCTACAGCTGAGTTTCTCTGTAGAATCTACAGAATCCAAATCAGGAAACAAAAATTTTCTTCTGTTGAACTGAGCCACTAATATTTGATACGGGGTATTGGGTAGATTAGAAAACAGAACTGACATGATATAGCTACACTATACAAAGTATACTTTATTTGAACAGATATCAAGACTGGCCTTAGATGTAATGAAAGACTCTCATATTAAAGATTAGGGTTATCTGAAGGTGTTATTATGCCCTAGAGGCTGTTTGTGAGGGCACAGAAAGGGTCTGAAATAGCTGTCCAGAACTTACCCTTCATCCCATTGGAGATAAATTTCATGCTTATACTCTTCCCCTCTTTTTTTTCCCCAATACAACAGGCTCAGTTTTCTCACATTGGTGCTTCTCTCCATGCTAGAACTGCTTATGTCTACAGAGTCCCTGAAGAAGCGAAAATCTTTTTTTTAGTATTAAACATAGCATATGGAGTTCTTCCTCAGCTCTTGGCCTATCGTTGTATCTACAAACCGGAGTTCTTCATAAAAAGAAAGTCAGATGAAAAAGTGGAATAAAAATGGTATACCATGTTCTTCCTCTCCAGAGTACTGACTTGTTACACTGGTACTGATCATTTCCTCATTTCACTCCCTTCTCAAACACAACAGTTAAGAAAACACAAATTCTTACTCTGCACTGTATGTGTGAGCTGTAATACTGTATAGCGGGTAACTTTTCTTTTCTTTTTGGAAGGAAAACTGAAGTTGTTGAGTAAGTTTGTTTAAAGAAATACATCAAAATTGCCTGCAAATAAACCTGACCATGTATCTCAAGATTCTGTTTGTACATATTAAATAATTGTAAGTGAAAAATTAGTTTATTGCCTATAATAGCATAAAATTGAAACTGCTCAGAAGTAAATGTGTTCTGTACATATAAAAAACTCAAAGCAGCAATTACAGGTTGGAGAAATAACTTTTGCATATAAGATGTATATGTTACACTATCAACTTCAATTTAAAAGGCAGATCATAATATTTTTAACTATTTGAGAAACAGTTTTCCTAAGGAATGTTTATTATTTACTGCCATTTTTTTTTCTTTTTTTCCGGTACCGGGGATCGAACTCATGACTGCCTGCTTGCAGGGCAGGTGTTTATGCCGCTGAGCTAAATCCCTAGCCCCTATTTACTGCCAATTTAAAAACTGCTTTCATAACAAGATTTTTGGGTGTCAGTCTCAATAGATGAAGCAAGATCAATTAGCTTCATCACTGCCCATAATGGACATTTGTTTTGCTGGTTGGCTGAGAATATTTCTATTGTATTTCTACATATATTTTTAATAAAATTATTTTTTGGCCTTTTATGAAAACAAATTAAATCACATTTGAGATGATTTATATATATTTCCATGTTTTGACTTTTTAGTTAAGAAAATCTCTTATATTTTCTAAATCAAAATGTTTTTATTCTTATATTTTAGTGTGAACAATAACACTTTTGATGAATTAAGCATTTCATAGTTTTAAAACAAAATATTCAAAATTTTAAAATACCATTTAAGGAAAAAGTACTGAATTGCCATCCTTACTACTTTCTTTGTGAACTTTTCATATTTGAAACTGTTTGTGAATAAGTATAGTAAATCAGTATTTGCTAAATGACAGAAACAGACCAAAAGCACAGCTTCTACTCACAACCCTGCAGTGGTATGTGGGTTGGAGCTTGTGTAGCCTCAGTTACCATAACCACCATCAGCATCAGCATCTCAGATTTTCTCTTCCAAAATAAGGAAGCCAAAAGGAAATGGGGTCTAAACGCATGAGCAATATCAAATGTGAACCTAAGGTCCACTGAGCTGGTAATTATTTTCCTAGATAGGAGGGCAAATTGTATTGTCATTCCTTTCCAATTAACCTAAAACCCAAAGGATTAAAATGGGGATGGAGAGATGAAAATAAAAGCCCTTACCTATACTTGATTCTATTGTCAACTTGCTCTTAACAGTTTTTGCTTTAATATAGGAATTACATTAATACCTCACAATTACATATATAAAGCCAGATTACACTAACTTTTTTTTACAGCCTCAGAGCTTACTCCCAGTACACATTCCAATAAATTTATTCATAAAAACAATACAATTTGTTTTTGACTTTTTTTTACAGTAAACTTTTCAACTACAAACCTTGAATATAGGAAAAAATGTCCCAAGGACAAGCATAGCAGGATTGATAAAACCCAAACTGACTAAATGTGTTTGCACAATGTAAGCTGGCATAAAAAGAAATAAAAATTCTCTATTATCACAAGAGCAACAATAATGTACATATGATGGTTTGTGGATGAATATTAACTACTTTAATTCTAGATTCAAAAAGAAAACTGTTCATTTTAAAGTCTGTATTTAAAATTCAATGCTTTGTCTGGTTTCCCATAGGGCTGCTGCTGATTTCAGCTTCAAAATGTAAAGTATCCATCTTGAGTGATTAGCTCAAATTGTACTGGCACGAGGAAAAAATAAATCCTTGCCTTTATTTTGGAGTAACACAAAAAAGACTCACTAATTTTACATATAAAAACTCAGATTGTGTACATAACATGAATTTTGAGAAATATAAGCTGTCAACTAGCTATTTCTAATACAGAATAGATACTGTACAGGATGGTTGAACTTTACACATGGCCTCAAAACTGAAGGATGATTTAATTTCATCTTCAATATATGAACATTATGTATCTAGGAATTAGTTCTTGGGTTCAGTCAAACAGAAAATCCCATCCGTAAGTATTATGTGGTCACCTAAAAATGCCAATATTAAACACTTAAAATATTAAGTGTTTGGTGATGGTGGGGTAAAGGCAGAAAAATGAACACAACTGCCTTGATAAAAGGATCCTAGATGTGTGAGTCTGTGCAAAAATTTTGGTAATTCTTAGTGGTTAAGGGCAACATCATGCAACCTAATAACATGAAATTAAATCAACAACCTTAAAAAAGGTTAAAATGTCTTTCTTTTTCCAACAAAACAGAGAGGAATATGAATAATGTACATACAAACTGGGGCTCTGTCAATGACAACAAAGACTATGTGTTGGTTCATATCAAATCCAAGAATATTGGACAACCAAACATTTAAACTTCTTGTGGTTTCTCGTAATATGCAGCATTCATTATGGTAGTTAGGTCTGTAAAAAAAGAAAGAAAACAAGTCTTTAGATAATTTAAGATACTAATAATGAAAGCTATCTACACCAACAGAGTATATATCCAGTTTTTCTGAAATTTTTAATCTGCTCTGTGGTGGTAACAATACTTAGCAAAAACAGCTTCTAAGGCTTTGCTTAATGTCTATTAAAAGGTTAAAGGAAACTCAGTACTGCAAAAGAAAAAAAAAGATGAAAGGGAGTATTATTCTTAGTGTTATATTAAAAATAAAGGCAAAAAGAGTGCAGTCTGGCTCCGATCAGGCAGTGTGTGATGGGCCAGCACTTGTTCTGAACCACTCCACACGCTTCTCGCTGGAGTGGATAGTCGGTGGAGTCGTGGATGTAATCTCTTTCTGTGAGGACTCTGGTGTCAGGAGGTAAACCGCATAAAATTTCAGTCACTTGGAGTGTAAATATTTATAACTTAGTTATCTGTGAAACATGGCCAGAAGTACAAGACTTTTGAAAATGATGACATATAATTTCTGACTTTGCACATTTGAAAAAAATTCAAAGGATGGAAGAAAAGCTTAGATTTCTTTTAAAACTTAGATGCCACACATGTGACAAAGATGAAATAGTCACATTTCATAAAGAACTATGTTTCAATTTGAGTCCCACTTTAAATTGTGCCAGGATATGTTTCTCCAAAGAAATGCTATTTTTACTTTCCTTGTCATTATCACAAATGTGTAACTTCTCTCTCCCAGTGATGTTCTTATGGGATGGATGAAACAGCAAATTCAGGCCTCAAATATTTTTTCTTTTTCTTTCTTTTTTTTTTCAAATATTTTTTCTAAAAACAGCCTGTTTCAGTTCATTATTTCACTAAGTGAATGAACTTGTCTGGAAGCATACATGTGTACTCTCCAAGGGCAGTGGTGATGAACCTCTGGGATATGTGTTATTTGTTTTTCTTTTAAGACAGATGTTAATGTATGAGGTTTTTTTTTTTTTTTTCCCTAAACCAAAATCTCAGTATTTAGGTTTAACTGCAGTGGGTTTTGGGTTGTAGTTTGGGCATTCAGTCTCTAGAAGATTTTCCATCACTGTCCTGGGACCATCTCACTTAGCCACAATCTATAATTACAGGGTCTTTGAAGAAGAAAAGTTACAAAACTACTATCCCACCAAGATGGCAGAAACCCTTCCTCTGCCCCTACCAAAATGAAGGTACCAATCTCAAAAAACTAAAAAAAAAAAAAACTAAAAAAAAAAAAAAAGACAAATGCAGAATTACAATCTGTGAACTTAGTGCAGTGCCTTGTGACAATTTACTAATAAATAATAACACTAGATCTAAGATATTACAGTCACACTTTGATCTCTCTCCCTTGTAAAGGAAAACACTCATTAGAACAATGAAAAATTATCAACCAAAGAAATCTTTAATAATGGCTTTTAATTAATATGAAGTGAAAGGCAATAAATTCCATGTTTTTACTGGTAGAAAATTCATGGTTAACAACATCTCAGTTCATACTGAAGAATAGTTTTGGCACAGATCCCACAGCAGCTTTAGCGTATTGGCCTTCCCCAGACAGTGAGGCGGCACCAGAATGTGGTCACAACTTTAAGGACGCGTGTCTTGTTTATAACAATGTGCTATCAAATAGATGCTTGGAAAAAGCAAATGATAAAATCTGAGTTTTTAAACATTTCATATCATAATTACTCTATTCTCTATATTGAAAAGCATACCCTGCTGATTTATAATGGTCCATTATCTTCCGGACACAGTGCTGAGTGCAGGAACCGAAGTCCCCTCAGAAGCAGGCAGAGGTGGCAGCTTTGCTGGGCTGCGCCCTTTGCCCTGAACACCCACCCTGACCCGCTGGAGGAGGCAACCAGATTCCATTTTGCGGTTTTAACGGGTGGCCTGCAGGGGGCAGCAGAGCCGGAGGAGATCCAGAACACACTGGGCAGAAGCTCTCAACCAGTAGAAGTCAACTTTTCATGGAGCACCATTTTTATGTGACAAAATTATGATAGGCATTACACTAGTATTTGGCACTTTGTAAAAAAAAATGTGATTTTTATTATGTCAAGAAAAACAAATGACAGCGTTTGTTGCCAATGATAAAATCTAAGTGTTTAAGTGAAGATTAGGATTTTAAATCTTCTATGTTGACAGGTTCCCAACATTGAAAGGCTTTTCTGAAGAGAAAGCAGTAGTTTTTAAATATGTGATTAAAAATATAAAGAAATAGGCCAATATTTGGAAGACCTGAATAACTTAGGGAACCAGTATTTTCCCAAACAAGGAAAAGCTATTCAAAGTGCCAGATAGTTCAACAGATTTAATGTAACAGAATATGAAAAATTCAGATTCCACATGCAAAATATATCAGTTAAACAAGAATATATGAAAATTACCTGACGAGATTATTAAAATACATGTACCTTCATTTTCAAACTAGGGGTATGTTGTATGGCCAGATTTTCATGTATTTCAACCAAAATTATGTATCAAAATAGAATGTAGCACACAGGAAAATCCAACTATGTTTTATTAAATCAGACATTAAAAATTTGAAAAAAATGTGAAGCAATTCACAAAACATTTATTGGAAAACATGATGTATTTTTCATAAAACTGTGATATGTTAATGGGTTTATATTTAAAATAAATTCACAAAAACAACTTTTTCTGAAGACAAGGTCTTGCTAAGTAGTTCAGGCTTGTCTTGAACTGACTATGTAGCCCAGGCTGGCCTCAAACTCATAGTGATCCTCCTGCCTCAGCCTCCTGAGTGCTGCCATTACAGGTGTCCTCCATCATGCCCAGCTGAATTAAAAAATATTTTAAAAATCTGTTTTCATTATAATTAAGTAAGTATCAGTAGCTGTAACATACATACATAAAAGCTCCCTAGGACCTTCAAAACTTTCAGGAGTATTAAAGAGATCCTGAGACCAAGAACAAGTAAGACATAACACTGGGAAGACAAAGTGGGATCAGGTGACGCAGAGAATAGGGAGCGCTTGATCTTAAGGGCATAAGCAGGCAGTACTGAACTGCAGCGACAGGAGGTTCACGACTGAAATGAAGATGTGCACACCGGTGAATGGGTACTGTAAACGCTATGTCTGTCTTCCCAGCACCCTTCTGTCTTCTGCCCCTTCCCTCAACTGTATGACAGCTTAGGGACAAGGGGACTTGGATCTAGTGCCAGGGTTGGGAAGAACTCGACTGGTCTAAGCCAGCTCTATCCTTTTCTATGAGTGGTTGGTTCAGCGGTGGGTAATCTGACAGGTATTCAATGGTTTCTACTGCCTAGTAATCATACCCTTGTGTAAGCCCTTTGGCTGTGGGTTGGACCTTGTAGCTTGCTTCTAATGAATGAAGAAAAAGTGATAGGACGACAACTAGATCTGTCTTGCTAACAGTCGCCTGCTGACTTTTGCTCTGATGCGTGAAAGAATCCATGTGGCAAGGGACCAAGGGAACCTTCTGCCAACAGCTGGTAAGGAGCTGAGGGCTAAACCACTGTGAAGAGCTGAATCTTGCCAACTATTTGAGTATGCCTGGAAGAGGACCCATCCCATTAAGCCTCAGGATGATTAAGCAACTACTAACACTGATTGAAGCTTTGAGTGAGACCTAGAGATAGAGAACTCAGAAAAAGTTACATTTACTTGGATTCCTGATCCAGAGAAAAGATGAGATAATGGTTCTTTAAGCCACTAAAATTTTGGAGTAATTTACTAGTTAGAATACATAACTAATGTAGCAGACCAATGGTAACCAGTGCATGTTATTTTTCTGGCCACACAGACAAGTAACCTCTACTGAAGTGTTCTGAATAAGGGGCCTTGCTCCTTTCTGCCTCACAAGGAGTGAGGAGGTGGTCAAGAAAAGGAGGGCCTTGTAAGAACTCTGCTTGCCTTTCTCTACCAGTACTCATGACCTTAACTCCCCATCTGTCTTGAGACCATCAGGCTTCCCATCCTCAGGGCCTATGTCCTTGGTCACTCCAGTTCCCTCAAGATGACTCCAGAGCATGTCACCTCCCGGGCTGTCATCCCCAGCTGTCAGATGTGTCCACAGCCTTTTACATCTTCACCTTGCACCCATCCCTTGTCCCGCAAATCCTTCCTCTCTTCTACTGGGCCCCCATAGAAATCAGTCAGCCATCAGCAAATCTTTACATTACCAACTTAAATTTCCAAAATATTTCCCTCACCAACTTCTTCTAACTGAAACCTGTTTTCCCTTTAGACTGGCATTACTTCTTTCCCTGAAATCCTCTCAAGAGACAGCTCCTTCCTCTCCACAGCTCCGGGACTTACTTCTGGCCTGGAGATGGTGAAGGCATTCTTCTTGCTCTTTACTACTACAGTAGTTGTAAGCTGTCTGTCCTCTCCCCTGTTCCTCCCATGAAAGAATCCTCTAAGCTCTGGATCCCGACATGCAGGCCACTATTTCTCTATACTGCAGTCATCTACAGACACTTGCACTCTACATCTTACTCCTTGTGAGAGTTCAGCTGTTGCCCACTGTCATTCAAAATCACAGTTCCTGCCCACAACCAAAGCATACTGAGCAGGGACAGACTGAAAGCATTTCCTCTAAAAACAGGAACAAAGTAAGGGATCCACCCTTACCACTTCTGTTCAGTATAGTACTAGGATGATCAGGCAGGAGAAAGAAGTAAAAGGGAGACAAATATGAAAGGAAGGCGTCTCATTACTCCTATCTGCAGATGATATGATCCTATACATAGAAGACTAAAAACTCCATGAGAAGACTCTTAGATCTCATCAACAAATTCAGCAAAGTGGCAGGACACCAACGTACAGCAGTCAGTAGCATTCTTATACATTAATAATGAACCTGCAAAGAAAGAAATCAAGCAAATAATTCAATTCACAAAGCTTTTTAAAAACCCTACGAATCAACCCAAGAAAGTAAAAGACCTCCTTAGTGGAAATTATAAAGCATTGAAAAAATAAACTGAAGACAACATCAGAAAATGGAATACATAACTAATGTAGCACCCATCCCTTGCTCATGGATTGGGTGAACCAACTTGTCACCTCCTGGGCTGTCATCCCCAGTTGTCAGATGTGTTCATAGCCTTTTACATCTTCGTCTTGCACCCCATCCCTTGTCCTACAAATCCATGTTGGGATCCAAAGCTTTGAGGATTCTTTCATGGGAGGAATGAGACAGCTTACATGTCATATTACCAAAAGCAGCCTACAGATTCAGTGTGATCCCTATTAAAATGGCAACAACATTCTTTACAGAACTAGAAAAAAACAAAAACAAAAAAACTCCTACTAAAATTCACATGAAGCCCTGGCAACTTAGCAACTTGAGACCTTGACTCAAGAAAATGAAAAGGGTTGGGGATGTAGTTTTGTGAGAAGGCCTCAAATTCAATCCCCAGTACTACAAAAACCAAACCAAACCAAACCAAACCTCAAAAAACAATTCTGAGCAAAAAAAATCAATGCTGAAGCATCACAATGCCTGATTTCAAATTATATACAAAGCCATAGTAACAAAAACAACATGGTACAGGTGTCAAAACAGACATATGGACCAACAGAATAGAACAGAAGACTTAGAAACATGCCCAGGTACTGACACCCACCTGACTTTTGACAAGCCAAAAACTTACACTGGAGAAAACATATCTTCTTCAACAAATGCTGCTAAGAAATCTGGATAGTCACATGCAGAGGACTGAAACTAGACTCTTATCTCTCAACCTGTATTAAAATCGGACCAGAATGGATCATTGACATAAGACCAGAAACCCTGAAAATGCTGAAAGAAAAAACATAGGGGAAACACTTGAAGCCATAAACATAGGCTAAGACTTCCTGCACAGGACCTTAATAGTGCAGGAAATAATATCAAGAATCAACAAATGGGACATCACATTAAAAAACTTTTGCTCAGAAAATGACAGAATAAGGGGCTGGGGATTTAGCTCAGCGGCATAAGCACCTGCCTTGCAGGTCGTGAGTTCGATCCCAGGTATCGATAAAAAAAAAAAAAAAAAAAAAAAAAGATAGAATGAAGAGACAATCTATAGAATGAGAGAAAATCTTTACTAGTTCCTCTTCCAACAGAGGCTGAAGATCTGGAATAATATATAAAGAACTCAAAAATCACCATAAACAATAACTACCCTCTCCAATAGCCCAATCAATAAATGGGCAAATGAAACGAACAGGGTAGAAATACAAATGGTCAAAACTATGTGAAAAATTCACCATCAGAGAAATGCAAATCAAAACTACATTGAGATTTCATTTTACTTCAGTTGGAACAGCTATGATTGATAATAATCATAATAACAATAGCAACAATAAAGAATGCAGGTGAGGATGTAAGGGATAAAGGAAACTTTCAACGGTGTTGGTAGGATGTAAACAAGTATAACCATTACGGAAATCAGTACGGGGGTTCCTCAAAACACAAAAAATAGATAGACATTTGTTCCAGTTCTACCACTCCTTGGTATATTCCTGAAAGAATTAAAGACAGTACATTTCAGTGATACAGTACATGCATACCCATGTTTATAGCAGTACAATCACAATAGCTAAACTGTGGAAACAGCCTGGATACCTCTCAACAGATGAATGGATATATAACGTGATATATATATATATATATATATATATATATATATATATATATATTTTTTTTTTTTCCTTTTTAGCCATAAAGAAGGAAATCATGTCATTTATAGGAAAATGGATAGAGCTGGAGACTATCATGTTAAGTGAAATAAGCCAGCCTTAGTTAAAAATCATGTGCTTTCTCTTACATTAGAAATCTAAAATTAAGCAAATATAAAAGCTAAGGAGAGGTCAGGAAACTTGAAGGTATTTTCCAGTGATGGGGAAGGGTATTAGAGGGAAGAGGGGATAATAGGAATGAAAATAATCAAAATATGCTCCATGCATGGACTAATGTGCTACAAATTTCATATAATCTTGCTTTATCACATCAGAAATAAAGTAAACTTTGCCAAGATAACATTTGCTGCTCATATGAATCTAATTTTTCTACATTAAAATGAGAAAGCTACCCAACAATAGAATTGTAATTCCTGTGACTACAAATCTGTGTACACATCTTGCCCATACTTTGGTCTCTCAATTCCTTGGCATCTTCTTCTCCAAAGACCTGCATCCTTTATCCTACCTCAGTAACTTGTTCCCATGGTTCCTTCCATCCTTCCCTTCCTTGTTTCTTCCTTTAAGTTGCCGAGACTATCCTTGAACTTGCTCTGCCTCCTGAGTAACAGGTGTGTATGACTGTGCCCAGCTCTATGGTTATTTCTCAGAGTTTGCAGCCACTTGGAATATTTCTAAGCATAGTTTTAAGCCAGTATTCTGGGAGCAAAATTATTAAGCATTTTAGGTTTTCGTGAGAATAAGGGTTTCTACTGATATTCAGTGAGCTGGGGCCAAGGCTACCAAATGTACCGCAATGTAGCCAGTGTTCATGTGATGAAAAACAGTCCTACTCAAAATGCCAGCAACACCCAGACTGTCTTAGTAACTGCAGCCTCTACTAATTCAATTCAAACAGCCCGTTCTTCTATCTCATCTTCATATCTATCTTCCCTTGTTAATATATTTTGAATCCCATGGTTATAATCATTCCCTGCTGCATGCACATACCCTTAACTCCCTGGCCTCTAATGAACTTCACCCTGATCCATTCTCTGCCTCCCTGTGACGACAAAATTGAAAACACGTGGAGAAACACACTGCCATTCTTAGCACTCTCACTAAACTCACAACTCCCAGCCCAAGTGGGCTCTTACTCTACCTGGCAACTCAGCTCCACCTCTCAAGTCCTGTCAGTCTACTATTATTCTGTGACTATTTTACTCCTTTTCTTCTCTCTTGAAACTTCAGCACTTTTTCCTTTTCTCACTTTCAAGTACTGATCTTGTTTTCCCAGAAACCAGAAGCAATCACAAGAACTTTTATAAGCTCTCATCCCAAGTGTCCAGTTGTCTGTATTTGAGCCTAAGTACTTTGCAGCCTTCTCTCCTGTTTAGTGACTAAACTAGGGTAACCCTCCCTACGTGCCCTAGATCTTATCCCTCTTTGCCTTGTAAAAGATACTTCAACAATTTTTCTTACAATAACATTTTGTAGTAATTCCTCACTTGGATCATTCTTTCCAATTTATATACAACATATTCTCCCATTAACGACAAAAAAAAGCTTCTTTTGATATTCTATTCCAAACTATTACTGTAAATTTTTTGAAAAGTTCAGTATTTAGCCTTGTAAAATATCAGAAATCATTAGAAAGCTACTTTAATTAAGATAAAGTAACAGAGTTGAGTCCAGACAGCCACACAGACACATGGCTGATGGCAACGCAGATCAGAGACAAAAGGTTCAATACATGGTGCTTGTTCAAATGGTTATGCTTACACAAGACAGAAAAATGCTAACCACAGAAAGAAGAGTTTCAAACAGTTGACTATAATCAAATTAAGAAAGCACATTTTCTAAAAGGCTAAGACAGAAATTGAAAGGACAAACTTGGAGAAAATATCTGCAAGGCATATGAAAATCCACATTTCTTATACTCCAGGAAATACAAAGCCCTACAAATTGATAAAGAAAATCCAACAAAAAAATGAACAAAAATCCTCAAACAAGTATTGTACAGAAAGGAAACACAGTGATCAATAAATGTAAAAAGAAGTTCAAACTTATCATTAATCAGAGAATCATAAATTAACATTATAATAACCATATTACACCCGTTTGGCAATAAAATAAAGTCTGACAATGCCAACTTAATTTCAAGGAATTCTTAAATATTGTTGGTAGGATTGTAAATTGACCCAATCACTTAAAATAATTTCCTATCTTGTAAAGGTAAAACCCCCAAACCCAAGACTTAGCATTTTCAATTCTAGTTACATACTCTAAGGCAACTCTTGCACATGTGTAGTAGGAGATGAAATACGGGTGCTTACAGCAATACAGTTCTTAGCTGTGAACAACTGAAAACAACCCTAATGCTCATCAGAAGGACACTGGATAAATAAGTTGTGGTATTCTCACAGAGCTGAATGTCAAAAAACTACTGCTACATATAATAATATGAAAGAATCTTAAAAGCACAGTCTTAAGTAAATGTTATCATTTTTTAAGAAATTAAAAACTTGGGGGCTGGGGATTTAGCTCAGCGGCATAAGCGCCTGCCTGGTAAGCAGGCAGTCGTGAGTTTGATCCCTGGTACCGATAAAAATGAAAAAGACAAAAACAAAAAAAAGAAATTAAAAACTCAGCAAAATTGTTTAAACTATATATATATATATATATATATATATATATATATTTTTTTTTTTTTTTTTTTTTTTGAGACAAGGTCTTGCTGCGTAATCCATGTTAGTTTTAAACTGACTGTGTAGCCCAGGTTGGCCTCAAACTTGTGATGATCCTTTTGCCTCAGCCTCCTGAGTGTGGAATTACAGGCATATACCACTTGTCCATCTAACAATATATTGTTTAGCTAGGTATAAATGTTTGTTGTAAGCTAAAGACTACAATGAAAGAAATAAATACATTAGTGCTCATCTCTGGGCTGAAGAAGATGGAACTGGGAAGAACCTGTAAATAGATTCAAGTTAATTGCTATTTTTTAGTTTTGGGGTAGAGTGACAGAGTCACTAGTATTCATTATAATAATACTACACTAACTTTCTATATTGTATATATGCATTCTTTTGTATGCAGCAGGTATTAAAAACAGGCTAAAAATAAAAAAGATCATTGATTTTTATCACCATGAGCCAATCTTTTCAGCCTTAGTTTCTTTAGGTAAAAATGAAGATAATAACTGCTCCTTACCTCCTGGAATCTCTGTAATAAAAAATTAAGTGGCACATAGGCTGCTGTTGCTATCTAGTAGCAACTACTATTTTCTGAAGTGCTTTCAAAGCATAAAGTAGAAAAATGAATATGCAATGCAAGAAGTACAAAGTGGGAAGGCATAACATACCTCTTAAGGTTGAAACCCTGGAGTGGGTAAGATGGACACAGGAATTTTCAGGAGACAAGTGTGCCAAGACAGACTGAAGAAAGGAACTCCAGAAAGAGACTGAGAACAGTGAGAGAAAGCAAACTGTTGAAGAAAAGCGAGGATAAAACTGCATGTGGTGCTAATGCTACTGAGAAAAGTGGAGGTTAAAGGAGACAGTAGGCTTGGCAATGGGCACTGCTACAGCAGGGTCAATGAACGGGTTAAAGAAGAAACAAGAGTGTAATGGGCTTACTCATGAGTAGTAGGTGAGGAAATGAAGGCCTGGAAAAAACAGAGCTCTTTTAAGAAGTTCAGAGATTAAAAACAAAACAAAACAAAAAAAAGGTAAAAGGAGTGAGCTGTATGGTGGATGGGACCAGCACCAGGTAAAGAGACTTGACTGGTTACAGGAAGAAGGGAAGGAACCAAGGGGGGAGAAGTCAACCATACAGGAGAGAAAGGGGGACAAGTGACTTGGCATCTTGGAGCAAGAGAAGGTGGTATTCTGGACTGTGGCAAAAGAAAAGTACAGATCACTCAGGTAGTCGTTAAAAGGCAGATTGTCTAATTCAGAGTTCGCTTTGGAGTTGTGCTTAAGATCAGGCATTTCTAGCATGCTCCAGCACCAAGTGGCAATCAGGCTACCTGTCCACAGATCATACTCTGAGGAGTCAACTTCTCCTCTGTCACAGGATGTGCATCCAGAAATAAGATTAGTAGAAAAGGGAGAGATATTGTGGGAGTTTTTGCAACATGAAACTACCTGGGATGAAGACAGCAGTGGGATAAAAGGAAAACCAGGCAAACCAACTCTTCAAGCTCTCAGTGTTGTGAGCAGTGTCTGTCCCTGGGAAGGCTCGGGTAGGACTGAGATGAGCTACTGGAGAGATGCCAGGAGGGGGAGACTAGGTGGAAGACAGTAAGGCTAAGCTGGGTGAGAGAAAGGGAAGAGTTAGAACCACAATGCTTTGAGAGTAATTATAGATAACGGGAGTGAAAAAGTTGAGAAGTAAATAGAAGTGATTTGAATAGGCAAGAACTCAGATGAAATTAGTTTAGCTGAAGTATAATAGTATATTTCACAGGTTGCTGACACCATAAAGAAAATGCCCAGGTGGAAAATCTGCCTTGGTTAACCACTTTTACAAGTGTGGACTTACCATGTTGAAGTTAAAAGGTTAACATGTTATTTTAAAAAAGAATAAATGTGTTCAGAGTTCTGCATGGAAAATATAATCCTCACTTAGCTCTGTTTTGTTTTTAGGCTCTAAGCATTCAATTGCTTATTCAAATTTGTGAGATGATGTACACACCAAGCTGCGAATGGGTCTCTGGCTCCCTGAGGTAACATTTACTAATGCTGAGATATGGACATAGATTCTGAAGCAAGACGTGCTCTGCATTAACACAGGTAAGTGAGACCACATGCATACATCCTTACCCCTTCGCTGGTTTTCTGCAGGTCTGAAGCTGTGTTTCTGGTGTCATTGCCGGGATCTCCACCTTCAGAACTGCTTTTGTTTTCCTCTTCTTTGCAGTCTTTATCATCTTCATCGCCTGGAGATTTCCGGGATTGTTTAGAGGATTTCTAAATGTTTAGACAAGTTGAAAATTACAGTCAAAAGCACAAAATCCAAGCATAAGTAAGAGACGCAGAAGTAGTGGGCTGTCTATCTTCTTTGCTATACACAGATACAACGTGCAGTGTGCTAAGGCTGAGCTAGGTGACACTGGACAAATTACTTCACCTCACGGGCCTCCGCTTAACCAGCTAAAAAGGAAGTAGAGGTGGATTAGATGACCTCTTACTTCTTTTCAGAAGTGTGGTATGAATGGTGGAAAATAAAGATTCATGTACCCACAACAGTCAATGGATAAATATAGCTGTGTGTACAGCACCGTAGGAAGGTCACAGAACTGCAAGGCACCTTACAGGTCATCCCGTCCTTCCCCTTCATTTTATTGTAGTGGAAATCCAGAGAAGTGAGGTGAACGTTCCAAGACAATATATGGACATTCATGTTGGAACATCTGTTGAAGTTTCCTGGTTAAAGCATACATGGAAATATTTTGACAAAACTTTTATATCATTGTGATATGAATCAACTTTAATCTTGTAAATTATGATAGCTACTTAAGAACCCCAGGCTACACTGGTAAACCAGTCCTTTCTTCTTGTCACCTTGCATTTGAAATCAAGATGAACTCTAGAGGAAGATGAAAATAAAGTTACAGTTCAAGGAAGGGTTGCTCAGCAGAATAGCACTAATATGATAAAAAGCTGCCTCCAACCATGCACCTTACTTAAGATAGTAAAATGCAGCATTTTTCTTTAAGATATTTTAAGAATCTTCTTCTTTAAGATATTTTAAGAATCTTTTTTTTTGTCTTTTTCTTTTTTATCGCTAGCGGGGATTGAACTCACGACTGCCTGCTTGCAAGGCAGGTGCTTATGCCGCTGAGCTAAATCCCCAGCCCCCAATTTTAAGAATCTTAAGCACACTTCAAATACGTGGCAAGGCAAAACTTGTGTAGGCAAGTCTGGTCTCCAGAAATGAATTAGCAAATTAAAGCTTCCTCAGACAATCAATTTTTAAAAATGCAATTTCCAAAGAGAAAATATCTTCTAAGTTTGTGACAATATATAATCAAACTGCTTCCATTTTACTCAATTAAAACTACCAACCAAGCCCAAAATGTCACTTTAAAATGCAGTCATTTTTAGATAAAGGGAAAATAAAGATTTAATAATCCAAATATAGAATGTCTACAGTTAAAAACAAAGTACGAAATTGGAAAAATGAAGTGCTTCACACAATAATTCTTATGTAACAGTCCTAAAATTTATGTTTGTAAAGATTATTTCTGAGTTACCTTACAGCTGAGTTTCTAATATTACAGTTGGTATACACAGACTAGAATGAGAGCATTACTACATTTCCAGGAATGATCACAATATTTATTATTCTACTAAGAAACTGGGATGCCAAATTCTAAACTGGCAGAGTTTTTGAGATCACAGAATTCTTCAAACTGTTTTTTAAAAAATCAATTTTAAATAAATAGAAATTAGTATGATCTTAAATACCCTGTTCATTCAATGGTGCTATGTTTGTTCATTGGTGTTTTAGCTTAACGTTTAGTTTGCTTTGACACTGATCTGTCTTACTATACATACAAATAATTTATATGAAAAATATTTTTGAACAATAATTTTCTGTATCTCAAATCTGAATCATTCATACTCTTACTGCTAAAGGGATATATAACTACCCTCAAACCTGCTAGACTGACTCTTCGTTGTGATTACTGAGCTTTTTTAAATTTTTAAATATGTTCTCACTGACTTGAACCACCAGTCGTACATGTATGACTGTCCCATCAGGTAGCCTGTACCACCCAATGGGACTGTCCCATGCTGCATGAGGGACAGATATGCATGTACTACCAATAGTTCAGAGCTTCCATGCAGTGAGCAATTGAATTATGGCTCCATCATGAACCTGTTAATAGAAAAACAAATTTAATGAGGTAGAGGATTTGGGACCTTTCCTCTTCACCTGAGATGTTTTTAAAAAGTCTGTAAACTAGTATTTTTTAATGCAAAGGAAGACCTTTATGTTAAGAGAGAGATGTACAAAAAAAAATCAGCACACTCAATAAAAAGTAAAATATTTAGGAAGTTAAAAAACCAATAGAGTTATGCTAGGTAAATGATCCTCTATGTGTCGTTCTCAGATCAGCAGCATCAGCCTCACTTGGAACTTTGATTCTCAGACTCGTTGGCTTCACAGTTTGTGCCCAGAAGACAGGCAGGCAAGTGCGAGGACCTCCAGGTGACTGGGGATAAAATGGAGATCTTCATACCAAGCCAGGGTGCTCTTCAGTGAAAAGTAAACTAGAAAAACCAAACAAACAACAAAAAAAAACCTATCCAATGAAGACAGATTGCAAGAAAAATGATCTGTCTTGGCTCTGCCTCTGAGAGAAGAAATCAAAAAGGCTCTCCTAAAAGCTACAAGGAGACCTTCACATAGGAAGGAGTTCAGTCACTCTATCTTATCCAAAAAATGACAGTGGTACTGCGGTTCAGGAATTTAATTCTTTCCACAATGTTGATGTTGTAGGGAAATTTAATTTGGTTCTTGTTCAGTTTGCTTATGACCAGAATTATGGAGAGAACTGAGAATAGGAAGTCATGTTCTGGGTACTTGCCTAACATGTATGAGGACCTGAGTTCAATCCCCAGCCCTAATAAAAAGGTCCCAAGTGATCATGGAGGTTATGATCTTGAAAGAAAACAAAAGAAATGATTCTTTAAAGTAGACAAGTCTTAGTAAGTGAAATATGTGTTTACTCCTTCACTTTGATAATGACATTTAACATTATGTAACCACAAGCCAAAAATCTAGGTAAGCTTAGATAATTCAGGGATACACAACACATTTACATGGGGCTGAGCAGGCAATCATAAATAAATCAATTCATATAAGTGTTTAAGTGAAGCCCAAAACGGGAAAAGAAATGTAGCTTAGATGTAATTGCAAAAGATAGTCTGGCAGAGAAAATTCTAATTATTCTGTTGTCATTTGTAAACTTTATATGCCTATCAAAGGCAATCCCATGGTTTTCATTGGGTGCATAGAAAAAATGCTGCAGTCACACAGTTTTTTTTTTTTTTTTTTTTTTTGTCTTTTTTCTTTTTATCTGTACCGGGGATCGAACTCGTGACTGCCTGCTTGCAAGGCAGGCGCTTATGCCGCTGAGCTAAATCCCCAGCCCCAGTCACACAGTTTTATCTGCATACCAGCACATTAGATTATAATTTATAGACTGTCAAAATAAAATTTTAAAAGTTAGATAACTTGTTTTTAAGAAGTTTCCTAAGTACATCCAGACACTAAATATAAGTAGAAGTAACTTCTTTAAGTATTTAGCTGTGTGACAGATCAGATAAAAACTTGAACCAACCAATCTTTGGTCTTCAAAGATTCATTTATCTTACTTCAGTTTCTAAAAAGTGAACAATTTTCATAATCTCAGTCTTTTCAATTGCATTTCTGAACTGAAATCTAGTCTTTCAATTTGTAAATCTAGTACCATGTTGTTTAAAACTTTACTGGGACCCTGGAATAAAATCTAGACTTACTAGTATGGCCTATCGGTCTACTGCTTCTCCTCTGTGATCATGGTTCTCCAGTGACGCCTGCCTTCTTTCAATTTAGGGACACGCCAAACATTTTCCTTCCATAGTTTGCAGCTGTTTGTTTCTTTTTGCCACACAAACTTCCTATGGAAGGTCCCTCCATACCCTTCTCTCAGATCTCAGTATAAGTTTGGCCTTTTCAGAAGGGCCTGGCTCCGCTCTCCCATTCCTTTATTTCACAGCACTTTCACAATTTATGGTTATTTATTAGTTCCTTGTTTACTGTGGGCCCCCTCTCATACTGTTAAGAGGAGAGGGCTAGAGATGGATTTGCTCACTACTATAGTTCAGAGTCTGTTGTAGACTAAGTAATCAGGAAATGTAAGAACTGAGAAAACAGTCAAAGCACATTCTCTGAAGCAGAGAGACAAGAATCTGTTACATACATATATGGTACACAGAGTCTTGCATCATACTGTCCTCTTTTTTTCTAAATTCTTTAGATCTGGAGGTTATTGTAGGGGGCACAAATACTTATATAGTCTATCTTTACATAAAGATAAAGATCAGTCTTCCTCCAACTAACAAGGTGGTATTTTCAGGACCAAGTCAGCCTTTAAGAGTTGATAACCAGATGGCTTCAACATCTAAGATTACCTGTCTGATTCCCTTTGCTCTACTATTGTCCCTAAAGACAGGGGCTCCACAGAATCTACAGTATATTTCTCTATGTCCAGTTAAAAAAATGAAAATAACCTAAAAATTTTAATGAATATGTATGTAACATTAATAACTACAGGGAGTTTCTCAAGTAACCTTTGAAGTATATGACTTTTTCCGTTTTGAGCCTCCTTTTTCATTCTTTCTTTTGCCTTTTCCATCTTCTTCTACTCTGTCACCTTCTTCCTCACTGCTTGCATCTGCAGTATTTCCGCCTTCTCCCTCAGTTTCTGAAGAGCTCTGTTGCTGAATTGCCTAAGGAAAAAAATCAGCTAATTACATTTTTGAAAAAACAGCAAGGAACACAGGGTGTGAAAATAATCTATTTTAATTTGAAAAGATTTCGTTTATTCTAAAATTTTCAAAGTAAAGGACTGAGAGAGCTGGGCCAGATGACAGATACCTGTAATCCCAGCTATACAGAAGATGACTTCAGCCTAGGAATGCAACACAGTAAGACTCTCTACCCAGTCAATCAGTGGCTGTCAAACTCAACTGTTCAATGACTGCTTGACTTGAATTCTCCTGGGTAAAAGGGTTGCATTTAATTTATACATTTTTTTTTTGTCTTTTTCGTTTTTATTGGTACCAGGGATCGAACTCACGACTGTCTGCTTGCAAGGCAGGCGCTTATGCCGCGGAGCTAAATCCCCAGCCCTGGTTGCATTTAATTTAAAAGGCTACGATAGCCAAAAATAATGCTGACTTCAAAAGGGTAACAGGTAACTATTAGTATAAAGGACATATTACAAAAATATAAAAAAGAGGTAAAATCAATGAATGAGACATAGCAAGTGCCAATGAAGTAAAGCATTACCTGGTAACCAGTAAACTTTACTCCTGGGTTATTTTCTATTTCCCATAATCCTTCATTAAATCCTTTCCGTTTGTTTGACTTTCCAAACTTGTCTTTGTATTCTTTATATGGAAAGAGATCTTTGGGACCTAGAAATGCACTGCAGAGAGATGTTAGAGTTGACATGCTGAACTTAAGACAGAAAATATTTTCATGCTAAATATCAACTGAGGTATTGGAACACAGTAGAGTAAGGAAACTAAATGCATAAAAAACCCTTTGAGTTATACACATGTCACAAGATGATTTAGATACACATTTCAAATCAGAAAGAAACAGATCTCGGTATATGAGCCAGAAACATGGATTACTTTGATCAGCCATTCATTCATTCATTCACTGGTTTTTAAAGACAGGGTCTTGCTTTGTAGTGTAGGCTGGTTCTGAACTCACTATGTAGCCCAGGCTGGCTTCAAACTCAAGGTGATCCTCTGCCTCAGCCTCCTCTGGGATGACAGGTGTGTACCACCATGTCTGGTTTATTAGTGTTTTAAAAAACATTAGGCAAGAAAAAATCCGAAGTGGCAAAGTAAACATAATCTTATCCAATTTAAAACTTATTATACATTAATTATAACAATTAAAAATTATGAGTTAGAATAAATTGGGGGGTTGGCTAACAGACATATGTATTTTTAAAAAATTTTTAAAATTTTTATTTATTTGTTTTTTTTATTGGTACCGGGGATCGAACTCATGACTGCCTGCTTGCAAGGCAGGTGCTTACGCTGCTGAGCTAAATCCCCAGTCCCAGACACATGTATTTGAAACAGAATCTTTAGCATTTTTATATATGACCTTTACCTGGTAAATGACACTATAGAAGCCCAAAGTTTGGCTGATACCCTGAAGCTTAGATTTCAAACTAAGATTTACTTATTTATTCAACAAATAATGATTGAACATCCATAACGTGTCATGCACTACAAGAACAAAAGACAAACATCTCTGCCCTCATCAGGCATATGTTCTAGTGATAAGACAATAAAGCAATTAATAAATAAACATACAGGATGGCTACTAAAAAAAGAAAAAGAAGAAAAGAAGGTGGGAAGGACTGAGGAGAAATTTTACAAGTTTAGATTTGAAGTTCAGAGAGGGGCTCATCTACAAGGAACTAAGGACATAAAGAACTAAAGAAGGCAAAGTCGCTGGCTGCAGGAAGAGCATGCATAAAGGCTTAGTGTTTCTGAGAAATAGAAGAGGCTTTACTCTTACTCTGTACCTTCTGCACTTTTGCCTGCATAAAGGAAGTAACTGTGGGCTAGGCTGCCTACTAGTGCTGTAGGCTATTTGTGCTAGCCAGAGCTTGCATGGACCTTAATAATGGGGAAAGTCAGGGCAAATGGGTTCAATTTAATGATTCCAGGCCTTCTTCTTCTTCTCTTTTTTAAAAGTGAGGATTGAATCCAGGGACTTCTCATTGAGTTACATACCCAACCTTTTTATTTTGAGACAAAATCTTGCAGCTCACTAAGTTGTCCAGCCTGGGATTTTCCTGCCTCCGACTCCCTGAGTGCTGGGGTTATAGGTGTGTGTCACTATGACTGTCTTATCTTGTTTTTAATATCACCTTTATATGTATGAGATGTGTTTCTTACTGCTACAGACACTAGGAAGCATTCTCTTATGAATAAATAATAATTTTTATTATTATTCACCAGGAACAACTTTAATGATTGGTTGTGTTAGCTACTGTCAGAAAGAAACCATGAGTGAATTATTCTAAGACAAGTTTGTGTTTTGATAAATAATACTGCTTTTTTCCTTGGTTACTGATAATGTTATAAATCAATTCTTTCTCAACTGGTTAATTATGCTATATGTTTTCCAAATCTTAAAGGTTAGGGCAGAAAATAAAACTGTTCAACTCTATATGCTCTCAAGATTATTTCTAGCAAAGGCTTCCTTGAAAATTATCCAGACTAAACTTACTGGAGTAATGTTATATAGAGGAGAAGAACCTGAATCTCCAATCATTTATCTGCCTGTGATTTAACAGACTCAACATCACAGTCTAAGGAAAACTGTGGTCCTCCCTGGAGTACACCCTCAGCTGATTTGAACACAGCATTTCTGTTAAGTTCCTCACGTTTCACATTCTATCCCTCTCTTCACTTCATTTAATTAATTTTAATTCACTCAACAGCTATCTTGTAGAATGCCTATATGGGCCATACGCTGGGCTAAGCACTGTGTAAATAAGGTAAGAACACTCATGATCCTTGCCTCACAGAACGGGTCAGTATCATCCTGGATTTAGCTCTCAGAACAGTTTAGCAGAAAACAATATTATCGTGGGGTTTTGGAAGTTCATTCTCTTCCAGATATTTTTAAATCTGTTTCCAGATGATTAAACCAGAAGGAAAAAAACCACATATAAATTGTATCATACCGATCCCTGGTAGAAAGGCTTTATTGAATTCAGTCTTGGCACGATGCCACAGACTTATATTAAGGATGCTATAAGAAACAGGTCTATAAAATCCTTCATACTGTTCACTGGAATGATTGTTGCATTCATCAGTCATCTCTGCCAGGGGGCAAGTTCTTTTAAGCACATTTAAAATTTTCCAGTACCTTACAGAATGCCTAGAAAACAGATGTCTACTAAAGGACCAAAAGCAAACATACAGTATTAGTAGATGGCTGATTTTGTTGCATACAGTGGAAATGTCATGGTTTTGTTCATTGCATCTTGCCTTGTCCCAGAAGTACTTACCAGATCACTTGCAGACAGGCTATCCTAATGAAAAATCCTAACACAATTTATATACATAAAATGGAGGCAGGATTGAGGCAAACACAAAAATATGCAATCACAAAGCTCTCTGTGTTTATTATAAGTAAAACACTGCTTTCTAAAAGCCTTCTAGCTACCTCTCTGAGAAGGAAAACATCGGGAATTACATATACCACAGAGTATATTAGATGCAAATGAGGTTGGGAATGGAGCTTACTAGAAATGAACTTCCCATGCATGCTTGAGGCTGTAGGTTTGATCCTCAGCACTGAAACAAAACAAAATGAACCACCACCCCTCCAAAATGCTAAGACAAGTGATAAGCAAAAACCTACTATTTCTCACATGAAGAAGGAAGTTTGTTTTGGGAACATTCTCCTGGCTTTTTCAAAACAAAACTGAGGAAAGTGTCAAAGTGGCAGAGACAACAAGCTAAGAAAGGGTTCATGATAGGGTCTACTAAAGAGGATGATTCTGAATTTAAAGACTTACTAGTTTTTTAAAAGTTTATAGCTTTCCCCTAGGTTTACAATTTCTATACCATGTTTCCTTTTATACATAACCATATACATTCTTAAATATCAAAGATTGCCAACTGTCTTCCAGCATTTCATTCTCTCTTTCATTCATTCATGGATTACTTCTCCCCAGTTTTTAGCACGGTCTAGCTAGAGACAATTTGTAGCACCTAGATGTGGTCACATGACCAAGCTCTTGCCAAAGGAATGAACACAAGTGGGTGTCACAAATACAACTACTTGTCATTTCTTTACAAGAAATTACTTGCTTTTACTTTTCTCTTTCCCTCTTGCTACAAGATGCACATGTAATGCTGAGACAGTTTTTTTTAAATTAAGCAGGTAAGGGCAGTAAGTGATAGGTCAAAACAGAAGGAACCCAGGACTCCAGAGCTTATCTTCCTGCCCCTGAATTATTTCAAAAGAAGGGAATAAATGTCTATATTATTTGAGCCTGTATTTCACTTAGTACAATTAAAAAATCTTTGAAAGATGTGTTTCTTAAGAGCCTGGTAAGTTGAATAAGCCTCATAACTTTGTTCTCTGAAATATGAATGGAAGAAATTTCTCTAGAGGAAAAAAAAAAATATATATATATATAACTACAAGAGAAATAACTGGGAGTAATAAGGAACCATGCTAGGACTTAAAAGTGTCCTAAAGAAGACCTCCAGGTGATGTGCAGCATTTAAATAGAATCAGAGATGACATCCAAAAGCAAAGATGTGCTTTCAGACATAAAGATGTCTCTGAATGAGAAGTCTCTTCATTAAGAAAAACACATTTTAAACTTAGAACTTTATATAACTGATTATAATGACTTTAACAACATACAAAATATTATAAATAACATAAACAATGGAGTCTGGCAGAGGCAAACAAAAGCTCTTGCAGCTTTATATTATTTTGTTGACTTACGTTTCATGGGTGCCAAAAAAGAAGATAGGGTATTTGTTTGCTGGAGGCTTCACGGCTCCCTCTGGGAGTTCATCAATCTATTAAAGATAAAGGTAGTTATTAAATTATTACTGCAAACAATATAAACATTGTTTTGGTTTTTGCTAATAAAATTAATCAAATGCATAATTGTTTTTCTTTTATTGAACCTAACAAAATGACTATAAAGGTTATGTTTGGCTTACCATGTAAAGGTTAAAATTGTAAGTTTGTTATGATCATTATGGTAATTCATTGGCAGGAGCCAAAACTACTCATTTTCTTTGACCCAATAAAATTACTCTTGGGGGTTCTGTCCTAGTGAAATAATTAAGCTACAACAGTGAAAATGTTAAAAGTACGTTCTTTTTCAAGTAAGAGTGAATTTATATATACATATGTATCTAGAAATATACATATTACAAGATTGAAAAATTAATGTGCTAAATATATGTGGTCATTAAAAGATATCATCTCTTGGCTGGACTATTACAACCCTCTACTCCCACCCTAGAATTAGCTTTTAAAATGTACATTTGGTTATATCACTTCCTTGTTTTAAACCCTTCTATAGCTTTTCACTGCATATAGCATTCCTAGCCGTGTAGATGTTACCTCTGGAGCATTAAGAAACAAACATAACTTCACTCTTTATCAAATCTACCAATTCTGATTTACTGCTGAGGATGAGGACGTTTAATAGGATAAAGTCCATATTCCTTAGAATATCATATAGTTACATGTACATTATTAGTTACAATGTTTCAAAACATGGTCCTTGACTAGTTCAAATTCCTGTAACTCTTCTCTTCCCATGTCATAATTCAGAAATATGAAACTACATGGAATTGTTTATGAGCATACTAATTTCTTTTACAGCCATCTCTGATGGTTGAATTTTCATCTTTTAGACATATATTGTTTATTTATAAAACTGAGTACTTATTTACAGTTAAAAAACAAACAACAATTGCCAATATTTTGCTTCTGAGATTTCTTTAGGCAACGTCTCAAAAATGCTTTCTAGGGGCTGGGGATTTAGCTCAGTGGCATAAGTGCCTGCGTTGCAAGCAGGCAGTCGTGAGTTCGATCCCCGGTACCGATAAAAAGGAAAAATGCTTTCTAGGTACAATTTCACCTCCCTTCTCTTCCTGGAACGCTCTTAATTCAGATTTCACAGGGGTCTAGCAAGTGAGAGGCCCTGAACTGAAGCTTTGCTAGCTTTATGGTAAATCTACTTGATGGCTGTGTTACTTTTTCGGAAGGCCTGATCTGGGAACAAGTCCCGACTCTGAATTACTGGCTTCTGATCTTGGGCTAGTCATTCAACTGCGGTTTCTTCATCCCCTCACATGTAGTTAATGACACACATCACTCACTGAGTTGCTGTCACCAGTACATGGAGGGCAGTTTAGAATTCCTTTATTGAGCATACAGCAGGTGCTCAATAAATGACAGGTAGTTGTTACTGTTATTTATTACTATACAAGCTCCCAAAAAAAGGGGTGCTCTTATACTACCCAGCTCCTGCTGGCTTACTTCTGACTTTTTCTTTCTTGTTTCTACCTGCCTAGTACAGTTCAGCAACACAGCATGGCTATATGCAAAGACACATTTTTGGTTTTGGTTTCTTAAGATAGGGTCTCACTATGTAGTCCAGGTTGGCCTCGAGCTCACTATTCTCCTGCCTCAGTCTCCACAGCACTGGGATTACAGGCATGTGCTACCACACTCAGCTAGAGAGACATTTTTTGTATCTATTCTTGTAAAATATATTTTTATTGGTGCATATTAATTTTATAAAATATTGGATTTCAATGTTTTTTTTTTGGTACTGGGGATCAAACTCATGACTGCACACTTGCAAGGCAGGCGCTTATGCTGCTGAGCTAAATCCTCAGCCCCTCAATGTGGTATTTTCATATCCATATACATTTTGATCCTATCCTTCCTCTCATTACTCTCCTTTATACCCCTCTAACCTCACCTACTTACTGTCTTCTGCTCGTCTAGTATCTCCCTTCTACTTTCACATAATCTGTGTTTAGATTTCACATATTGAAAAATCATAATACTGAGTCTATTTTATTTCACTTAACACAATGCTTTCTAGTTCCATCCATTTTCCTACAAATAACATAATTAGTTTTTCTTTATGGCTGAATAATACTGCATTGTAAATATATATAAATATATACTTTATAATGTATTATATATAGTTAACACATTTTATTGAGTCACTTATCTGTTAATGGGCACTAGACTGGCTCCCTATCTTGGTTACTGAAAACTGTGCCACATGTAGGTATCCTTATAATATGCTGAATTTAATTCCTTTGGTTATATACCCCGGAGTTAGGTACAGGTGGGTTATATGGTAATTCTATTTTTATTTTTTGATGACTCTCCATACTGATTTCTATTGTGGCTGTACTAATTTATATTCCCACCAACAGTGTAGAAGTATTCCTCTTTCCCCATTATCCGTGCCAGCTTTTACTGTTTTTCGTATTCTTGATGATAACCAACCCTGACCGGAGATAGAATCTCAATATAATTTTGATTTGCAGTTTCCCTTATGGCTAAAGATGTTGAACATTTTAAAAATATAATTATTGGTTATTAGTGTTTCTTTTGAGAATTATCTGTCAATTCATTTGTCTTTTATTGATTTGTTTTTGGAGTTTAGCTTTTTGAGTTTTTTATATACTTTGGATATTAATCTTCTGTTGGAAGAGCAGCTGACAAAAATAAAAGACATATTTTTAAAAAACTGCCCCTTTTGTGAAGCTTTACCAGACCGTGCACATTTTCACTGCTATGACTGAATTTTGTGTATGCTTCCATGGCTGTATTTTTTACCTAGTACTACTCTATTTTCAATTTATTCTCTACCAGATGATGAAATTCTGAATGTGGAAGTCATATTTTATTAAAAATTCTATCATTCCTCCTATGGCTTGGATATGGTTTAGGCTATGTTCCTCAAAAGTTCATGTGTTGGGAACCTGGTCCTTCCTGTGGCAATGTGAAGAGAAGGTGAGACCTTTAAGAGGTAGGTTTACATGAGAGAAATGCAAATTAAAATAACACAGATTTCACCTTACTCCAGAAAGAATAGCTATCATCAGGAAAGCAAATAAGGAAATGCTGATAAGTCTGAGGAGGAAAAGGAACCCTTCTACATTGTTGGTGGGAGTGTAATTTAGTACAACCAATATGGAAATGAGTATGAAGATCCCTTAAAAAACTAAAACAAAATTCCATTTCATTTAGCTATTCCCCTCTGTGTTTCTTTCCAAAAGAGCTAAGGACACATTACAATGGCACATGCATATTCATGTTGTAGCACCATTTGTAATAGCTAAATCTTGAAAGCATCCTATATAACCACCAACAGTTGAATGAATAGTAGTACATACACACAATTAAATATTGCTCACACATAAAGGATAAATTCAAGTAGTTTGTAGGAAAATGGACATATCCTTCACATAATGTTAAATGAAATAAATCAGACACACAAACACAAATATAGCATGGATTTCATTATGTGAAAAATCCAAAATATAATTTTAAAAGAAAAATTAAAGATAATATGGACTAGGAAGACAGATTTCCTACAATTGGAAAGGTAAACTAGAGATAGGGCTGGGGGTTGTAGAGGAGGAAAAAAAATAACAAGAGATATTAAAAAAATTAAGATGTGTATATACATGTACCAAACCTCCATGATAAATGTAATCAAGATGTACAAATAAACAAAAACAGAAGAGGGCCTAGTTGGAGGCTGTTAGGTCATTGGCAACATGCTTTGGGAAGGGGTTAAGGTACTTTTCTTAGGACCCAAGTTCTTGTGAAAGAGAGCTGTTAATAAACATCAAACATCTGAGTCCTTCTCTCCTTCATGTTTTGTCATGTGATCTCTCCCTCTTCTACATGTCCCACTATTATGCTGTCTGCCACAGTGTGAAAAAAGCCCAAAGAGAGTGTATGCCACGCCTTCTGGACTTACAGCCTCTAAAAGTTTGAGTTAAATAAGCCTCTTTCTTCTACAAATTACCCAGCATCAGGTTGGCTGTTATAGTCACAGAAAATTGACTAATATACCTATTATCTAGAATAATCTCTGACACGCAATGATTTTAAATCTTTGCTTTTATAATATTAAAATTTCACTCATTTAAAAATGTGCCAGTGTGAAAAGTTCCATGGTATAAAAATGAACAATTTATACACAGCATGATTACAATTACATATACCTATTTCTATAGATAGGGACTAGAAGGAAATATGGAAAATGTAAATATTAAGTGTGAGCTAAGTGGTATTAAGGAAGAAATTTTTTCTCTTTAAATTTCCTTTTGTTGTCATAGTTATAATTTGTAAGGGAATAAATTCATTCTTATGTGGAAAACATTACAATTACCATTTTATATACAAAACTTGATATTTCTTTGCTGCTGCTTTTTAATCATAGCCCTAAAGTTAAAGACACAGATCATTTCATTGAGAAGTTAAGAACTTTTCCTCAAGATATTTATGATTATTTAAAGTTCTGAGCAGAATTTCTGCTTCTGAGTGTGACACTGTATGTGGTACCAAACTAGTCTGTGGGCTGTGAGCAGCCTCAGAGCTAGCCAAGTAGACCAGCTGTGTGTTCCTCAGCAGAGCACAAGACTACAGTGCCCAGGAAAAGGTCACTGTCAGAGAGATTCATGATTTCCCAACTCACTGCCTTGGGACAATTCCATACTGTGATTCAGCAAGCTTGATTCCAAGCAGAAATGATAAAGGTGAGTAGAATCTGAAGCAGAATCAGGCACTGGAGTAGCTGAATTGACTGAATTCTATAGATGGGCTCTGAAAAGGATGAAGTTCTATACCCAGGAGTCCCAGAAGTCTGTGTGGAGAGTCCCTATGAGTTTTTGACTAGAAGTAGCATATCAGAGTTTAGTTGCTATGGGGAAAAAACAGAACAGAGATATTAAAAATTAACTTGTTCAGAAAACTTTGGAGGTGCAGCCAAAGTGAAGAAAGCTTTTAAGCACCTCCTTAGTACCTCAAACATCTAGCTGAAACACCAGTTTGTGCCCAAGATTAAGGTACAAATTAAGGCCAATTCTACACTTGTTTAAACAATGCTCACTATATGAGGCCCTGTTGAGATCTGTAAGGGTGATTTTAGAGGATAAGTTCCAACAAATTAATTGGTGTTGGGAAATACCTTGACTATTTGCTCTAAAAAAGTGTAAAGTTATACAAATTCGAGGTGATTAGCCAATAACTGAACTAGCTATCATAACAAAAATTACATGTCAAAAAGGTTTTAAAATTCAGAGTTTCAATAATTCATCAGTAACTTCAATTATGTAGTACAAATTACTATATTGAAAAAGGGAAACAGGACCTATATTAAGAGAATAGCAGCCAAAAGAAGCTGATCCTAAGATCATACAGATGTTTAATTTAGCAAAGACTTCAAAGCAGCATTATAGACTTCCAAAATGGACATACAGTGAACCTGAGGAGAGATATAGAAACTATACCAAAGACAAAGTTTAAAGCAGAAAAGTATTAATTACTAAATTAAAAAATGCACTGCATGAGTTTGACAGGAAAAAAAAATGAGTCAATAAATTGGAAAACAACAGAAATTATCCAGTCTTAAGAACATTGAGTAAAAGATTTATAAAATATAAACAAAACTTCAAGAATTTATAGTACACTATTAAATAACTGAACATATTATACATATCATAGGAGTCTCAGAAAGAAAACAGAAGTATAATGAAGCAGCAAAAACATTTGAATGAATAATGGTCAAATTTCCCCCAAATCTGACAAGAATCACTGACTTACATATCAAAGAAAATCAGCAAATCTCAAGCAGAACAACTGCTTAGAACACCATACCTAGAGGCATCAAACTGCTAAAAACCAAAAGGATAAATAGAGTTGAGAAAGTATAACCACAGAAAGGAAAATAAAAAGAAGAAAAAAACATACAGAAGGGGCCAGGGATAGCTCAATGACACAGTGCCTGCCTGGCAAGTGCAAGGTCCTGAGTTTAATTCTCAGTATAAAACAAACAAACAAACAAACAAACACTCCCAAAACCACAGAGAGAAGCAGTGGTAACAAGTTTCCTGACCACTCTTAAGAAATAATGGAGATGAGAAGGAAATGGCATAAAGTATCAAACAAACAAACAAAACCCAACAAACAAACAAACAAACAAACAAAAAGCTCTCAACACAAAACTGAGTATCAATGTATCAAAAAATGAACATGAATTAAGAGTACTTTCAGGTAAACAAAACCTGAGAGAATTTGCTAGGAGCCAACCTGTATCACAAGTCATGCTCTTTAGGCTGAGGTGAAAAGGTGTATGAATAATTGGATCTACACGTTTGTAAAAATGAGCATCAGGAATAGTAAATAAATAGGTAAGTATGCAGGATTACACTTTTTTCCTTTCATAATTTCTTTAAAAGATAACTATTTAAAGAAAAATACTGTTAAAAATTAGGGCTAGGTAAAGAATCTGACAGTATTAGAGATGATAAATCAATGAAATTACACTGTTAGAAGGCATTTGGTTGTTTTAGTCTGTTGGACTGCTGTAGAAAATATCATTCAGTGTGCAGTTTACAAATACCAGAAATTCATTTTTAACAATTCTAGAGACTAGAAAGTCTAAGACCAGGATGCCAGCATGGCTGACTCCTGGTAAGGCCTCTTCCGAGATACAGACTGCTAACATTTTGTTGTGTTCTCACTAGGAGGAATGGGCAAATGAGCGCCATCATTCTTCCAAGGGTGCTTAGTTCCTTTATGAGGGCTCCACTTTAACAACTTCACCACCTTACAAAATCTCATTTCTTATTACTATCACAATGGTGACTAGGTTTCAGCATTGCATTTGGGGTGACAGACATTTAGAGCAAAACAATTATAAAGTTGGAAATATGAAAATGAAAGCAATAAACATGTAGTAAAAGCGAAGCATAAAGGATTAGGTTGAAGTACAAAAATGTTAAAATATTGTCTCTCAGACAACTGATATATTCAGGATACATAATGCTAGCTGATTGGCAGCCACTAAAAAATAAAAACAGGTATGGCAAAAATATTTAACAGAGAAGATAGTGGTATTAAAATAAAACATAAGCATGGCTCAGCAAATCATTCTTTAAAATGCTGAAGTCCACTGGGAATGGCAGTGCATTACTGTAATCTCACCTACTCAGGAAGCTGAAGTAGGATCATAAGTTTGAGGCTATCTGTGGCAACTTGGTGACATCCTATCTCCAAAACCAAAAATTAAAGTCCCATATAAAATAATATGATGGAAATTTTTGTCTAATAAACTACTTTAAAGTATTTTAAATATTCATTAAACTAGAGCAAAACAAAATCTTACCAATTCACAATTTTGGTTTTTTTATCTTTTTCATTTTTATCGGTACCAGGGATCGAACTCACGACTGCCTGCTTGCAATGCAGACGCTTATGCCGCTGAGCTAAATCCCCAGCCCCACCAATTCACAATTAAGTGAGGAAAATAGTCTGTTACAATAAATACAAGATATAATATGAAGAATCTTAAAAATTTATAATTTGCCAGTTATACACGTTAAATATGTATACTTTAAACCAATGGCATATTAACATATTTAAAGTGAAAAAGTACTACCAAAAGTAAATTTCAAGGAAATTTGAAAGGTTGCTTTCAAATATTTGAAAGGATGCATATATATATATGTAAAATACTCAAATTTTCTCATGCCCCAAATTTTTCTTTGATCTAGTCTCCATATAAAATACCCTTCCTCTTCACTATGCAAACTTCTTAATAGAGTGTTCTACAAACGTATGGGTTTTACTTGACTTCCCATTTTCTTCTCATTCCTGGCAGTCTAACTCTATCACTACCACAATACTATTTTTCTCAAAGGTCACAATAATGTTTTCCTTCTTGTAGCCTCTTGCCTGTTCTGTGGCTCTGAATATGTAGGTTTGACTGTGTCTCTTGACAACTGAGACATTATCAATGTGACAGAATTATAAGAGGGACCATTAGGAGATGCTTAGGCCATGCAAGCACTTCTGTAGTGCACTTATCAAGGGGTTGGTGGGGGAACAGGTTCTTATTCCTGCACCCTCCACCACATGAGGATGCAGCCGGAGGACTCAGGAGATGCTGCTGCCTTGATCTCGGACTTTCTAGCTCCCAGAACTGGGAATAAATACATTCTCTGATCTTATAAATCACCCAGTATTAGGTTGTTTTGTTCTAGTAGCAGACTAAGACAAACCCTTATTATTCACTTTCTCATCAACATGTTTCTCTTTTGCTTTCCACAGCAATACTCTCTGTTGTCTCTTCTTTCTGCTTTTCTCCATCTATTCCTTTAGCTTTTCTCCTTTCTCCCTGTAATTTTAGGTACTTCTACATTTTATTCCAGGATCTCATGTCCTCTTCAACTATTTTTTTTTCTAAGTGACCCCACCCATTTAAATGACTTTAATTTTTACCATCAATTTTGACAGACTCTTGAATCTGCACCTTTCCTTTGAACTCTAGGCATTAAATTTCAAATGTCTACAAACTATATCTATTTACAGGTCCCACAGCTTAGATTCAAGAAAAGGCATGCATTGGAAAAGAGGCAGCATTATATTTTAAATAGTCAGAAAAAGATCTGAGACTCATGGTTTTGAAGAAGTCTGCATGTCTTTGTAACACACAGCAGCAGCAGCCTAGGGTAAGTTAGTATACAATCACAAGTCTACCTTTGAACTGCATGAACCCTGTGTCACAGAGCAAAGATTCTCTGGTATACTGACTAAAAATGGACCTGGAGCCTACAAACTTGTGGTTAAGGCCTGTTTTCCATTTAAATGGTGACTGTGAATGCTTCACTTAACCTCTTGGAGCTGAGATTCTCACAGCTATAAAATGAGGTGGCTGGATGAGGTAACCTCTAGTTTCTTTCAAATCCTGAAACCCCATGGCTTGCCTAAAAGTGAATTGATTTTCTTTAATCTGTATTTGTTTTCTATTTTAACTACTGATATAGTCTGCTACCAAGAAAGATCTTAATCTTGATTAATGTGTCAAGCTGCACATTCAGCTGTTCATTCATCCTGTTGCTCTGATCTCTGAAATGTCTTCTAAAGTGATCACCATTCCTACGATTTAATATAATTTCTCCAAATCAAGTTTTCATAATCTTTTGATATCACCATTTAGCTGTCTTCCAAAATATCTTGTTTCCCACATTCCTCTATTATCTACTATACAACTTCTGTGAAAACCTATTACATTTATCATACCACAAAATAACTTAAAATGAATATGAAAATATATGAATTGTGGGAAAAAAGAACATAACATTTACCATCTTAACTTTTAAAATTGTGTAAGTGTACTTTTATTATAAAACAAGTCTCTAGAACATGAGTATGGAAAAAAATACAGAGAGAAAGAGAGAGAGAGAGAGAGACAGAGACAGAGACAGAGAGATATACAGGGTCTTGCTATGTGTCATTTACGTTAGCTTTGAACTCACTATGTAGACCAGCCTGGTCTAGAATTTGCAGTCATCTTCCTGCTTCAGTCTCCTGAGTCCTGGATTACAGGTGTTTGCCACAACATCCCATAATTATATTTTAAATGGATAAAACCGAAATTCAAAATGGTTGTGTATGTATGTAGTAGTCACTGGAATTATTAGTTGCTAAAGCACCATCATATCATGTGCTTGTTTTCACCCTTGTGGGAGAATTAGAAGTTAAACAAAAACTAAAAACTTCTTTCAAACAAAAACATAACTTTGGTTAAACTCCTCCTTTGCTGTTTTATAACTAGTATCTAAATGAAGATTGGAAACTGGGGGCCCTCAAGCCATTTCTGACCAGAAGATATATGTTTTATTTGACTCACACAGTGTTTTTTAAAAACTGAATTAATATCAAGCATGGTGTAATCTCAGCTAGTTGAGAGGCTAAAGCAGAAGATCACTTTTCCAGATCAGCCTGAGCAAGCATAGAAAGATCTTGACTCAAAATTTGAAACACAAAAAGGGATAGTAATGTAGCCAGCACTCCTGGGGGTTCAATCCCCAGCACTGAAACAAAAACAAAACAAAAACTGAATTAGTTATTAACATCTAAAACCCAGCATATTCATATTAAAATGCAAATAAACATCTTTCATCAAAATAGCATGATGTGCTAGGGAAATCGCTCAGCAGCATAGCACCTGCCTGGCAAGTGCCAGGTTGTTAGTTCAATTCCCAGTACTAGGAAAACAAAAACAAAAATAAAAAAAACCCAAACCAAACAAAAGCAAAGTAGCATGATGGGAAAATCTAGTAACACAAAGCTTGCATTTTCACACGGCAACAGTAACTGGAGATGCCCATGTGAGACACAGTATGTGTTCTCGTGCACCACCCCATACTTCCTATCACTCCCTCGAATGCAGTAAATGCCTCTTTCTTTACATTTTCTCCTTGTCTGGCTCTCTTGAGAATTTGAGTTTTATCCTCTGCAGTAAACATTACAAAAAGTCTCCGGCCTTGTACTATGCTGACTTTCTCAGAAGGTAAATAATTTTATGATATGCACTCACTTCTGAGTCTTGTTTTTAACTTTCTTGAAAACATTTAACAATTTTAGTAGGCCAAATACACCTTCTTAAGCCAATTAACATGCACCGCTCCAAGGGTATCAACTGGCAACAGAGCTTTACTTTCACTGAATTTGTTTCTCTATTATTTGTTTTTCTGACTTCACATTTTTACTTTTGTTTCTGATTCCCAAAATGTTTGGTTTGGTTTCTGCTTCGGTTCTACAGAGTCAATAGATTACCACAAAATGGGGACTACCATAGGGAAGAATCAATCTTTTGGTTTGCAGAAGACTCTGAAATCTAGATTGGCACGTGCATGTTTCCTTTAACCTATAGCGGAGACGGCAGACCTGTAGAATTGTTTCCTTTAACCTGTAGCTGAGACTGTCCCTGAGACTGTACTCAAGAATGCCTTTGCTCATCCTTGCTAGAGTCTGAAATATTTTCCTAGCTCTGGAAAGGATATTATCAAATTAGAATAAATTTCTTAAAGAAGCCCTGTTTTTACTGGCTTACAGATGTAAGAGGACTTTAACAAAATCTAACATAAAAGAACATAATCCTCAGGAGACAAAAACTGAGTTTTGAATACTTTAAATACAGTGGCCTTTTAGTTGTTGCTGCTGTTGGGTTGCTCACTGTAGAAACACTTGGGGGACTTTTTGCATTCCCACCTGGCAAAAGTAACTGGAGTTGCCTATGTGAGACACAGTATGTGTTCTCAGACTCGTCACACTTTTACCACTCTCTAATGCTTTAAACACTGCTTTCTTTACTTCTACTGCATGTCTGCCTCTCTGAGTAATTGATTTTGTACCCTCTGCACTAAACATTACAAAAAAATGTATGGCCTTATACTATGCTGGCTTTTACATGCCAGCATAATAAAAACTGAGGCTCTGCCCCTTACAGTCTGCAAACCTATACCCCCACAGACTAGAGACCAAGAGAGAGAGGCAGGCTCTTGTTTAGACATTCAGAGTTTCATCCCTGGGACCTTACTGTCCGTTGCAACTGGGACTCTAGAAATGCTAATTTTCAGTCCAGAATCAAGCTTTACTGATTCAGACACTTTAGGACTCAGGCCCAAGGATTAGTTTTAAGAAACCTTTATGTGACTGTACAGTTTTAGATTATTTCAGGTTCTTGCCATGGTTCCTGTGGACAAACTGCCTACATTTCTTGTGATTTAATCTAAGACTTCTCTGCCTCTGCAGGATTTTTGTTCTGAGAACACAAAAGTGCATCAGCGCAAGCCTGTTTTCTCAATACTTTAGAAAATGTATAAAACGTTAAATTTTCTTTATTAAAGGAGCAGTATCATATTAAAGAAAAAGCCTTGTGGAAACATAGCTCAGAACCATTTTTATATGAGAATCTAAATTGGAGTAATCAAAGTGAATTCTTGAATAAATCAGACTTGTTTGACAATTTTTGCTATTCTGATGGCCATTTATCACTGGATTTAATCATTGCAGAGTATAATATATATCAAATATTTTAGCTTTTAAGATAAAATTTGAACTTGTCTTCTTGTGAAGACATTATTTACACCTAAATTTCTTAAATGTCTCATTCTATTTCCACATAATGTGTCTGGGTTTTTCCAAAATGCAAAAGAGAATAATGAAGGACATAACCTAGATGAATACTGAAGGTTATAGAAGGATTGCAGAAAGGGAAATTTATTTGCATTGGATGGTAATAGCTGCAAAGAGTCTGAAAATATGTAATGAAAGATTAAAATTTTGCCGAACCTTGGCTCAGTTTCTATGGATTTATTCATAACATCAAAAAGAAAAGGCTTTGGATCCATTAATGCCTACTATTTGTTAATATAATATTAGAATTTGGTGTTCTATGTTAAAATAATAAGTCTTGGAATTTTCTGTCTGTTCTTAACAAGGTATAATAAAAGATTATCCTTCTCCCTCTAAACAATCTGTGTAGGTAGCGAAGGTATATTTCAGTAGCACAATCTATTACACTTTGTGCTGACTCTGTGATACCTTTATATTTGTTTTTAAACAAACAGCAAAACTTCCTGATTTATTTTTCCATACTTTATTTTAACGCTGTAATGTTATTTTGATTATTTCATTATTTTCAGATGTCTAAATTCTTGTCTCAGGCACGTGATCAAATCTTCTCTGACAAAACCCCTGTTGGTGCTGAGGTTAGTGTTTACTGGAAAACTCATCTGCCTTCACCTGTGGTATAGATCTGGAGTTCAACATTGCATGCTGCTTGGACAGCTGATAAAATCGAGAGTGTCTTGACTGGCCCAACTTGAAGTTTTCCTCACTCCACACTGGTAGATGAATCCCCTACCAAAAAACTCTCCCTATCAAAGGGACCAGAAGTCCCACTTACCCCTGAGTATTAGATTTCAGTTCCCCGCCAGGCCCTGGAATTACCCAAACAAACAAATTCCATTCTTCTGTGGGAATCTGTGGTATTTCAGCCTCTTGATTCTACAAAGCCTGCCTCCCACTGGTCCTGTTTAGTGGGCAGTGTCCTCCTTCCCTGGGCTCTGGGTGATATAACTAATAAATGGCTTCCTACTTCACCTTCCCAATGGAGGGTGTTGTGTTTAGCAGCCCCACAACCACATGGTAGGAGCAACTCCCTCACCAATGGAACAAGAGGTGATTAAACACAGATGGCACTATCATGTAAGCTAATCAGGGAAGAGAGGGAAAGGGATTCCACTTGGTGATCCAACATTGTATGGGATAACTGCAATGTTCTTACACACTGTAAGAATTCAGGCGGTAGCTAAGTGATATGCCATGGAGAATGAGAAGTGAAGAGGGCCACAGGGCCAGGCAGACACCAAGGTTTCATCTCAGGTAAAACGTGTCTTCTTTCTCATGGCCCATCCCCTATTTCATTTAAATTTCTACTCAGAGAGACTTCTTTTACAGCCTAATTTAAAGTAATAGTTCTTTCACCATTACTCATTATTCCATTATTCTGCTTTAGTTTTGTTTTTAGCATGTTCTTGACAGTACAGTTTATCTCTATGAGAGAGAGACTTACTTTATTTATCACTGTCACCTCTGAGTCTAAAGCAATGCCCGATACAGGAGGTATATTACAAATATTCTTTGAACCTAAGAAGTGATTAGTCTGGTCCCATGGACTTAGCCAACTCTGCAGAGTGTGTGTGTGTGTGTGTGTGTGTGTAAAGGGGAAGAGAAATGGAAAAAATGATAAGGAGTGAAGTCTTGGGACTGTCATTGGGGAAGGAAGATGCTTCAGAACCACATCTGGAACAGTGGATGCCAAATCTAGCATTAGGAACATTTAATTTAGGCTTCAATGGTAGGAGAGAAAAAACTATCACGAGGACCAAAGTTTCCTGACTCTGAATCTGAAGACACCTGCAGTGCATATGGATCGGATTGGTGGTGCCTGCTACGATGGGGAAGAGAAGGGGAGTTGAGAAACATTTGAAACAATGAATTACTCAGAAAAATTATTATAAGGTTCTAGTATGAAGGAGTCTTTACATATCAATATATGAAGGACAAGAAAGCTAGTCTGTGAATAGGCCATTGCGCAGGAATTTTATGGGTCAGCTGGCACAGAATGTAGAAGAAAAAAATTGGCTATAAAATTAGACAGCCAGGCATGGTGATACACGTCTGTAATCCTAGCATTTTGGGAAGCTAAGGCAGAAAGATCACAAATTCGAGCCTACCCTGGGCAACCTAGCAAGATCCTGTCTCAAAACAGAAATTAAAAACAGAACTGGGGTGTAGCTTTTTGTGAGGGCCTGGAATAAATTCCCAGCACTGGAAAAAAAGTTTATGAGGTATGGCTAACACAAAGGCGAGGCAGGGAGCAAACTTTTAGTCTTGTTAAAATGAATGTAAGTAAAGATAAGCTTACAAATAACTTAAGAAACTTAGCATGGGCAAAATAGGAAAGCATACCATGGAAAAAGGAAATTCACATAACAGAAAGGGGAAAGTGTTTTTAAAAGTGTATTTGGTTTAATAAACAAATAATTGATCAGCTTAATATTTGAAAAGAACTAAAAACATGATGTATAGAAGCACCTTTTAATGTAGCAGTTTAGAAAAAAGTCTGGGTTATCAATCTCTGGCTATAGTATATCATCACTTAGTTGATAAACTTCATAAGCTAAACATATTTTCTTATTTGATAATACTTTGAAAATCACTGACATTTTTATCTTTAGAAGAATTATAAATAGTTTCGAGTGGTCATGATATACTGAGAACTGAGAGATTTGAACTTGTTGCAGGGTGGATGTAAGTAACAGGCCAGGTGACTTACTGAGTCTCTCATTATATGTCACATGGTTGATTCTGTAGAAGGAACTTCTATGAGGTATTAACTCATTTTTAAAGTATATGTAGGAGAATCAGTCTAACAAAACCCAGGCTAAATAATAAAAGATGAGGAGTTTTGGTTTATGATCTTTATATAAACCTCCAGGGTTCTATTTTTTAAGTTGTGAAAATCATCTTTTGAGTTGTAGAAAAATGTGGCACATTACTCCAACTCCCCTCGGCTTCCTAGGCAAGTATCCAAACGTGCTCAATTTTGAATGGGTATAAAACACATTTGCTTTTAGAGTTTTTACTTTTATTGATATTAAGTTTACATAAAATGAAACACTCATCATAAATGTGTATTTCCTTGCAAATTTGATAACACATATGTCCATATAATGGACACCTACCTAACCAAATGTGGCACGTAACACTTAAGTCATTACAGGGTTTTCTTGCACTTCCCACTAGTTATTTTTTATTACCTACTGGCAAGTACTTTTCTAAACTACATGTAGGCATTTGTTTAACTTCCTAGCCAACAACTGGCAATTAGTATAACCAGTCTTTGTAATTTTAGCTACTGTAATAGGTGTTAAGTGGTACCTATTGTGGATACCTGTTAACACACCAATATGTCACAATATTCTATGTCTTTACTCAAAAGAAATGAAAGTACGTGTCCACACAAAGGTTTGTACAAGAACGTTCATAGCAATTTTCTTTATAATAGCCCAAATCTGGAAATAAACCAAGTGTCCATTAACACAAGACTGGCTAAAACGGTGGCATACTCATAGAAGAGGATACTATTCAGAGATAAAAAAGAATGAAGTACCAATATACACTCAAAATATTATGCTTACACAAAAGAGTACATATTGCATGCTTTCATTTATATGAAATTCTAGAAAAGGAAAAGCTGATTTATTATGTCTTACTTTTTTTTTTTATCAGTAGTGGGGATTAAACTCATGACTGCCTGCTTGCAAGGCAGGTGCTTATGCCGCTGAGCTAAATCCCCAGCCCCGTTGATTTATTATGAAAAAAATCAGAAGACTAATTATCGCTGTAGGAAGGTAAAGGTGGCTCCTGGGAAAGGTGTGAGAGAATTTCTTGGGGTATTGGTAATATTTTATGTTTTGATGACAGTTTGGGTTATACAAGTTTGTCAGATTTCATCAAAAAGAACACTTAAGAATTGTGCATTTGCAGTATATAAATTTTATTACTGTGGGGGGAGTATAGGCTGGTACAACCACTATGGAAATCAGAGTGAAGTTCCTCAAAAAGCTAGGATTCAAGGCCCCATTTGACGCAGCTCTCCTGCTTCTGGGCATTCTCCCAGAAGAACTGAAAACATCATACCACAGTGATATATGTGCACCTATATTTATAGCAGCACAATTTTTAATAGCCAAATCTTGGAAACAATCCAAATTTCCATTAACCGAGGAATGGATAAGAAAGATGTGGTATTTTTATGCAGTGGAGTACTACTCAGTTACAAAAAAGGATCGCATCAATGCTTTTTTAAATGGATGAGACTTGAGACCATACTCGTAAATGAAGTAAATCAGGCTCACATGTATAAATACCATATTGTTTCTCTAGTGTAAGAAACTGAAAAGAGTAAATAAGATCCAAAATCTACAATAGATATTGTGAAAGGGTGAGAACTGCTCAAAGGGGGGAAAATAACTAGGATAGAGGAAAAGAAACAAGAAGGGAAAAGGAAAAAGATATAAATTTGTTTATATATACATAAAATAGCTAAGATGATTACACTATTATTTCTGTTAGTTCTTGGAATAGAACAGTTAATACTCATACAATTAGATCAATTTTGCATGTCTATATCTGGTAAGCCAAGCAATTCTTTTGAAGGTAACAATATTCAATATTATAACTATTGTTAAACTTGTGTCATCCTGTTTGGAAAGCGTATATTTTTCCTATTTTGGGTTTTTTGTTGTTTTTGTAGTTGTTGTTTGTATGTATCTTGTTTTTCTTTTGTTTTTGTTCTCTTTAAAATAAAAAATAAATTTTACCTCAAAACTGTGAAGAAATACTAAACTCTACTTATATGCATGCTGAAATGTTCAGGATGAAATATAATAACATCTGTAATTTAAAATATAAAATTAAGGTGGACTGATGGATTGCTAGATGTGAACAGAACTGTGATAAAACAAATTTAGCAAAAGGTTAATTATAGACTCTAGGCAGTGGGTGTGTGTTCATTTTCATGTTTAAACTTTTCTGTACTTCTGAAATGTTTTATAATAGGTTAGTAAAAATAGGTAGGAGGAGGAGGAGAGGACAGTCAGTTAGATCCCCTGTCTCCTGAGATGGGAAGTCAGCCAGATACTATATAGTCAGTTAAGTCAAGATGAGACAGGAGAGTACTACGTTTTATTATAAGCTGAGGTCTAATTTAAATCATGTAATATAATATCTGAATGGAAAACAGTGAAAAAAAAAGTGGTATTTTTATCATACTTCTATCAACGATACATTAACTCTCTATCTCTCTACACTTTCACTTATTATGGGTATTTCCTTTAAAAAAATCTTATCTAAATTTGTTTTGTGAAAAAAGGTGTTTTAAATTTACACTCTTTAACTGTGGATGATGCTGAACACCTTTTCATGTTAATAAGTTATTTGTATATTTTCATTGTGTCTTTTCATACCAATGCTCATTTTTTATGGCTTGTTCGTCTTTTGTTACTAATCTATAAAAGCTCACTTACTTATATACACAGTTATCCCTTGGTATCTATGGGAATCGGTTCCAGGACCCCAGTCAGATTTCAATGTTAGTATTTACATGAAACTTACTTAAACCTTTCTTGTAGTCTTTAAATCATCTCTGGATTACTTACAATATCTACTACAAGGTAAATGTTACACAAATATATGTTAAATTATACTATTTAGGAAAGACAAGAAAAAAGTCTGTGCATGTTCAGGACAGATGCTTTTATCAGAATAGTGCTGGCTGACTTAAGAGGATAAAAACCTATAGACAGAGGGCTGACAATATATGTACGTACAGGTACACACAAAGCCCTTTTCCTATAAGCCTTTAATTATTTTTCATTTATCATTTACCTTGACCTAATATGCAGTATTTCTGACAATAGAAATTATAATTGCAGTACAAAGAATTGAACCTAGAGGAGTTCTACCAGTAAGCTGTAACTCCAGACCTTTTTATTTATTTTTTAAGACTGGGTAAATATCCCACACTGGTCTTAAACTTACAGTCCTCTTGCCTCAAGTCTCCTGGGTAGCTGAAATTACAGGTGTGCACCACTATACCCAGCTGTGAAATTATTTTTTATACAGTAAAAGTCACTAATTTTTTCTTTTGTGGCTTATGGGTTTATATCTTGCTTAAAAGTTCTTTATTATTCTTTTTTTTTTTTTGTCTTTTTCCTTTTTATCGGTACCGGGGATCGAACTCATGACTGCCTGCTAGCAACGCAGGTGCTTATGCCGCTGAGCTAAATCCCCAGCCCCGTTCTTTATTATTCCAATGTTACCAAACAAGTCTCCTGTATTTTTCCTAGTATTACTTTTGTATGAGTTCTTTTTCTTTTTCTTTTTTTGTACTATAGATTTAACTCACAACCTTGCACTTGCCAGGCAGGCACTGTGCCACTGAGCTATATCCTTGGCTGAATTGTTTCTGTTAAGGTACAAATGTACCTACTACTAGGTATAGGGAAACATACACAAAAAATTACTGATAATACATGACCTAATAATTCCACTGCTAGCAAACAATCTGTCCTATAGAAGAGCAAGACCTTAAAAACAAACCAAGATGTTCACTTAATTAAACTTTCCTGCCAAAAGAAGAAACTAAAGGGCAACTAAATAGCCAAGATCTATTGTGCATTAACTTGAAAAGCTAGTAATACACCAAGGCCAAAAAAAAGAGTAAATAGCAAAATAAAAAATGCTAATTTTATAAAACCCATGCATATACGTGTTCATGTCAACATAGAAAAGCATTAGGAAGGATATGCACCAAACTATGAATATAACTTTGTAGAGTAGGAATGATGGTGTTACAAAACTACATCTTCTTCTGAAATTAAGTGTACAAAAATAGACTTTAAAAAGGGATAACAAATAAAAATACAGATGCACAGGTTCTATCTCAGAAAAAAGTGTGTTCAAAAAACAAAACAAAACACTGCAGAATAGACTTTCTGTTAAAGAACTGGATAATTAAATTTATCTTACCCTGTTACTGGTGTTTGCTGAGGAGTTTTTTTGGGGGGGTACCAGAGATCGAACTCAGGACTACGTGCTTGCAAGGCAGCTGTTTATGCCACTGAGCTAAATCTCCATCCCTGGAGATTTCTTTTAAATGGTCAAGTAAACTAAAGTCCAAACCATAGGTTATTGTTTGAGTAATAGAGTGACTTTTCCCACTGCAAAGAGTCTGCTTGGAGTTTTCAGTTCTAAACCTGTTTCAAATCTTTGTAGAACTTTAACTTCTCCTTCTCCATTTCCCCAAGAGAGATTCTCAGGTGGGCCCCACCTAAGAATGCAGTGAAATTTTCTGAATTATATGCAATATTTTACATCATACATTTTAATTGAGGGAGAATTAACTGCTTCCAGTCCTTCAAAAATAGATGAGTAGCACCATGTCAGACTTGCAAATAATACAATCCAAGCCAAACTTTAGCTCTAGCAGAACAAACAGAAGGCAAAGGAAGAGTTGGCAATTATTACAAGAAGATTTTCAGATCCTATGGGTCTCAGCTCCTGTTTCTCCAGGGACCTCAGCCTATGGGAAGAAACTTTCACAGAGCCACTGGACAGCAGAAGATACGTTTTCCAAAGCCCACAAGATTGGTGGTTTTTTTTTCCCCAGAAAGTTGGTGTTTGACTCAAACCTGAGAAATTGCGAGTATACAGGGTTTTCTGTTTAGCTGTTCAGATGGCACAGTGACTGCCTTAACAATGACTTCTGCTTCCAGACTATCTTCTGCAGAATGCAAGTCTTCCATGGCTCAATAGCCAGAGATAGTGTGGAGGCTGCCTTAAATTCTGTCCCCAGAGGGCCATTTGGAGGTTAGGCAACTGTAGCAGAAAAAAGCTAAAAATGTACCATGAGATATCTGGGAACCAGGGATTTGTAAGTGAAATTTGACAGCATGGGCCTATATTAAGACTAGTGAAGATGGGATAACCCCAAGACTGTTGCTAGTAGGGGTGTAGCAGGCTCTTAGTGGTCCCAGCCTAAGTGGCTTGTGTAAAATCCTCTCTCCCCAAGTTTAAGCTGGACCTAATTACCCTGAATGAATGGGAGATGGCAAAAGTGGTTACATGTGATGTCTGAGTTCAGGTTTTAAAGACTGTGACATTAACCTCTCACCTGCCTGCACTGAGGGTGGCAGCTGCCATGTTGTAAAGTGTGCACAGGGCAAGGAATCTGGGGTGGAGGTGTGCCTGGCCCGTAGCATAGCACAGAGAGAGCTGAAGCCCTTGGGCCAATAACCACAGCAAACTGAATTCTGTCGATAACTACTTACATGGGTTTGGAGGTACGTAACCTTCTAATCAAGACTTAACATGACTGTGCGTTGTGAATACCCAGAGCCAAAGGACTGAGGTAAACTATGTCTGGATCTATAGTTTTTTTGTGACTTAAACTGATTTGAGGACTCTGAGGAACAGTGGCCAGAAACAGATAGGACATCATTCAAAGAGGTGGGAAGAAAGTTAGTGTCACTAGCTAGGTGCAGTGGTGTATGCCTGTAATCCCAGCACTTGGGGGGCTGAGGCAGGAGAACTGCTGAGAGTTTGAAGCCAATCTGGACTACAAAGTAAGTTCAAAGCCAGCCTAAACCGCAATGAAATCCTGTCTGAAAAAGACCAAAAAAAAAAAAAAAAAAAAAAAAAAGAAAGAAAGAAAGAAAAGGAAAAGAAAGGAAGAAAGCTAGTGTCACATACTAGGTTGAAAAGAGAGTACCAAGAAAAACTTCCAAAGTGGTGTCATGGTTTATGTCGGTGGCCCCCAAGCCTCATGGGACTGATGGTGTCAGTGCTACACCCACATAGGGGTGAAGCCAACATATAATGTAATTGCAGGAAGAAGGTGTGTCTTGCTCTCTTGCCAGTTTTTGTTTGGCTATTTGTAGCTGCCATAAACTGTGGCCCCACCATGCCACCCTGCCTTGGAGCCAACTGAGTATGGACCAAAACCTCCAAAAGCTGTAAGAAATAAACTTTTCTTTTCCAACTTTGGGCATCAGGTATTTTGTTTCAGCGACAGGTAAAAAGTAACTAAGACAGAATTTGGTACCGAGGAGTGGGGTCGTTGCTGTGACTATACCTGACCATGTTTTTCGAGCAGCTTTGAAAATGGCTTGTGGGCAGAGATGGAAAGGTTTGGACACGTTGCCTAGATGCCAGAGATACAGTGGAGACCCCCCAAAATTTAAAAAAGCCAAAAACATAGATCATCCAAAAAAAAAGCTGCAAAAAATGAGCAGAAAGGGTTTTATAAAAAGCTGTGGGAGCTAAAATCCCTAAAAGTGCCATGGGGGTGAAATCACCCAAGCCTTTTAGAGCTTGCAACCAGATTGCTTCAAATGCTGAGCATAAAACTTTAAGACTTATTAATGTTCACCCTGCTGGATGTTGGCCTTGCTTTGTTTCCGATGCTTTATATTCCTGTTTGAAACTTTTAAAATGATAATGTTTATCTTGTGCCTTTGTATTTCAGAAATGTTTAACCTTGTTTCATTTATACAGGGGCTACCGTTAAAGAGTTTGCCATTGATCTTAAGAGATGTAAAACTTAAACTTTTCAACAATGCTCAAACTGTTAAAACTTTGGGAACTCTTGGAGGTAAACTAAATGCCTTTTACATAAAAGACACACGAGTTCTGGGGGCCAGGAGTAGAATGTCATGGTTTATGTCAGTGGCCCCCAGGCCTCAAGCATTTGCATTATGCATTTGTGATTGGTTCATTGTCTAGCACTTGGATTGATGGTGTCAGTGCTACACCCACATAGGGGTGGAGCCAGCATACAATATAATGGCAGGAAAAAGGCATGTCTTGCTCTCTTGCCAGCTTTTGCCTTTAAACTGCGGCCCAGCCATGCCACCCTGGCTTGGAGCCAACTGAGTATGGATTAAAACCTCCAAAAACTGAGGGAAATAAACATTTCCTTTCCTAACTTTGAGCATCAAGGTATTTTGTCTCAGCGACAAGTAAAAAGTAACCAGGACAAATGGTAATAAAAGGAAAGACAGAAAGAAGTCAGAGCAACTAAGTTATAAAGAGAAAAAGGTAGGGTGGTCAGGTCCAGATGAGCACTGAGTCATGCATGACAATAAAACTTAAGAGAAAATCAGACAGACCTAACCTTTTGTGATAGAAGTTGGCAAACTCACAGGTCTCCAAGATACTCTAAGACAGTTACATTATTAATGGCACTTATTATGACACTTTCATTTCAATTTAAAAATCAATAAACACAATTTAAATACTTTCTAAAATTTAACAGTCTATGAAGCTCTCAGTATACTGGACAAATACATGTAGCACTAGTAGCTATCAGATAAGTGTGCTTATGATTCAAATATTTGGTTAGAGTTATCACTCAACTGAGCAGTGCCAGATGCTTGTGTATCTGAGCACTGAACTATTCTAATTCTATTCTTGGTCTCATATTTAGTATATAGTCAAAACAGGATGTTACTTAAAAACTGAAGCTAAGAAAATATAAAGGACATGAACAGAAGTTAATGAAGAGCATAAAATGATAATAATCCTGAACCTTTATTTGAAAATCATCTTTATTCTATCTGTGAACATATTTTCTCTACGTGAACTGGCACTAAAAGGAGAAAAAAATGGTAAGAAGTATATTTCAGTTTAGAATTTTATTTTTAAAAATAAATAATACATCAGGATTATCATTTTGGTGATTGTCTTTTCATATCATATATACATGAATATACATTTTATATAAATGGCACCTATCGTAGAAGCTGTTTTGTCATGGAGATCCTCTTCCTTTTTAAAAGAAGACGTATTTGCCAATGTAATGACTGTACCCTTACTGCTCCCCTCACCCTGTGGCTTGCTCACATCTAGGTAGTACTGTTTATAACACAGTATGCTCCATTTCTTATCTATACACATAATCACAAATGTGTTTTATACACAAAAGTTTTTTCCTCAAGGGTTGCTAAAGAGTTCTCTGTGTCTTTCTGACACACAAATATACACATGGAGTTGTATATTACAAAATTCTGTGCATCACGCAAAGTACTTGAAATAAACTGACATAGATCTAATTAATTTGTTTTTAATGCCTGCATAATAATCCAGTGGTTGGATAACCTGCAACCTAATCTTTCCTGGAGAGATGGGCATTTATCTTCTTCAGTGTTTTTGCCCTTTAAAAAAGGCAGTAAACAACTCATAGTTTTATGCACTGGTGCTTCAATATCCATGAGACATTGCTATAAGTGAGATTGTTGGATCATTGATTAGAGGTATTTTTCATTTTAACAGATGTTACTAGACTGCTTTCAAAAAAGGCTTCAATAATTCACAGTTCCACCAAGGTATGAAAATGACCTCCCTTCCGGTCTTTGATAGCATTATGTTATTGCTTTTTCAAATCTGCATTTCCCAGATTAATGGTGAGGTTAAGCATCTTTTTATAGGTTTATTAGCCATCAGGATTTGGCCTCCAGTAAACTGCCTATTCATATCACTTTTTTGCATTTCTGTACAAGGCTGTTTTCTCACTATTCATTGCAATTTACTAAACTGATATATCTCTAATTTCTATCACATGTATTTCCCTGTTGCATTGTATGTCCACTGTAGCATCTTTCTTTACATTCTGAGATTTACTGTGCAGACTGATTCTGCCTTGTCTTATTTTCTTCTTTCTGAGCCCCATCTCACTGCTTATCTTAGCCCTTATCTGCACTTACTCCCTTGGTTATCTCACCCAGTTCTGTGGGTTTTCCTGTTTCTTTAAATTTTACCCTCTAAATCCAGGGCTTTCATACTGAGTTTACATTCCCAGCCTCTTTTTCATTTCTGTTTTGTTTTGAGATAAGTTTTCATTAAGTTGCTAAATTGCCCAGGCCAGGCTTGAACTTGTCATTCTACCTCAGTTTTTGAGTGCTGGGATTTCAGGCATGTGTCACCATGTAGAGATATAATTCCATGGTTTTAAATACCATCTGCATGTTTAAGAGTTTCATATTTTTATTCCCCAACTCCAGGTCTTTCTTCTGAGCTTCAGATTTAAGAGATCTTGTGGCTTCACCTGCTTGTCCTTTAGGATAGTAAACAGCATCACTATCCACTTAGCTGTTCTTACCAGAAACTGGAGTACCATTGATTCAATTTTCTCCTTCACAGACACATCTCATCCATCACTAAGGTATTTCAACTGTAGCCTCTTCCCACATCTAAAGCTGCTCTGCCTGGTTCCCATCTACTCTACTATCATCTACTACCTAAACTTCCTCAAAGGCCTCCTAACTGGGCTCTTTGCATCACGCCCTCCAAAAGCTCATCCCAATTTTGCCTCAACAATCAACTCTTCGGTATCTCAGATCACATCATTCCCCGGCTCAAAATTCTCCACACTTTAAAAATTCTAAACTCACCATTAAACCCATGAGGTCCTACATCAGTGATAGTGAACCTTTTAGAGCTTTCAGTGATACACACTCACAGAGGTGTGAACCTACTGCCGCATGTATGGCACAGGTGTCACCCCCTGCATTCCTTTTCTGTTCCTCTCCTGCTGAAGGGATTCCATATTAGACTCACTGGCCTTTTTGTTCTTCTTGAACGTACCCAATGCATTCTCGCTTCTCTCTTAGGTACCCGTATGACTTCCTCCTATGAATACTAAGCCACTGAAATGTCACATTTCAGAAAGGCTTCCCTGATCACGTGTACACACACACTCACATAGTCTTACAGAATATGCTATCCTCTTTCCTTGCTTCATGTTGTTCCCACTGCTCTCATAGCTACAATAAATTACATATTAGTTTCCTTGCTTCTTTTGTTTCCCTCTAAACTGAAATGTAAGCTTCATGAGTAGAAAACTTTTCCATCATTTTCACTGTTCAGTCCTTAGGACAGTATCTGCTGAACAAATAAATGCTGTTGTATTATTTTTAAAATATTTAACATTTCAAAGTTAGGTCAATTAACTACATTAAAAGTAAATAATATATAACTGTAGTTATTCATTTCTCATGCTATATACTACCCTGTTACATTAGTGTCTCATAATTTAATTTTCTATCCTCCATCAAAGGACCTAGGTTATTTCTAAGTTTTTGCCATTACGAACTGTGCTGGTGTTAAAGTTCCTGTATACACTTTCAGGTAAACACAAGTAAGTTTCTCTAGGTGTACAACTAGGTTTAGAGTTGCATACTCAGAAACTATGCAGAATTCAATTCCACAGCATGAATTTAGATTATTCCCCAATGCCTATTCCTTTAGTGATGTTTAAAGAGCTGCTATTGACCCACACCCTCTTCATCATATAATATGGGCAACCTCTTAATTTTGGCAGTCTCACAGTGACCTAATTTGCATTTCTGATTACTAACAAGGTTGATCATGTTTTTATATATTTATAGGCACATGTTTCTTCAATAAAATGGCTAGTTATATATTTTTACCTTTTTTCTTTGATCAGGCTGTTTGTCTTTTTCTAAATGATTCACCGTGTACAGCAGTTTCTTGTTGGTTCTCGTATAGCAAGTGTTCCCAACCCTCTCACAGCCTGTGGTGTTTCAGTTTCATTATAGAATTTTTTATTGAACAGAAGCACTTGATTTTAATGTACTAAAATTTATCAATCTTTCCTTTCGTGGCTAACCATTTCTGTGTTCCTGTCATGAAATTCTTTCCTACTTCCAAAATATGATATTCTACCATATGCCCTAAAAACTATTCACTTTCACCTACACTTAAGTCATTTTTATACAGTATGATACAAGGATTTCAATTTATAGAAATACTTTGACAGTCAATTCATATGACTAGTTAGCCCATATGGACAACTAATCATGCAAATTATTCCATAAAAATAGACCTCATATGATGGTTATGGAGTGTTAACTTGATTGGCTTTGGGATCCCTCCAGGGGACGGATGGAGTATACTTTCTGGGTGTGTGTGTGTGGGATCTACATCTGATCTCTGCCCTCTTCCTCTCTGGCGCTATTCCCCTGCTTCCAGGCCACCATGAACTAAGGACCTTTGCTTTTCTACTCTTCTGTCACGGTGTTTTGTCTTGGAGTCAGCCGACCACAGACTAATCTTTTGAAACTATGAGCCAGATTAAAGCACTCTTCCTTTAAATTGTGGGTGCTGAGCACAGCAGTGAGAAAGCTGAGTACTATGCCTTTCTACCCATGTGTAACACCACCCTTTTCACCTACGATGGGATCCATCTATCTGTAGACCAGTTTCTGTTTTCTCTTCTAGTTAACCCCCCACCCTGTGCATGCTATCTTAATTTACCATTAATTACTATTTGAACAGTTCTGTTTTTATAACTGATAGACAAGTTCTACCACCTTATTCTTCTTGTTCAGAAATGCCTTGTCTCAGCCATTTTCTCTTATATATATTTTGAAGAATAACAGAAAGCATAATTAAAACACACATTTAAAATATTTGCAAAAAGTACAAGATATCTAAAAATACATTTAAAAACAGATACATAGAAAATTATAAAACAATCTAAATATGCACAAGTAGGCCTAAATAAAGCAGCAAACCACACTTATGGATTAAAAGCCTCTGTATTATAAGATATAAATTCTTTCCCTTCTAATCTAAGACATAACTAATCGAACCAAAATCCCAACATTGCAAACCTTGAAAAGCTATACTGTAGTACTTGTCTCAATTTTGGAAACACACAATTTTGTTAAGACTAACAAAAGACTTATAATGTAAACTGTGGTGCAACTGATTTCCAATCTTAGGTTTTTCGTTCAAGGTTTAGAAAATTTTATTATACTTCGGATAACCTTGAACTATCTGTCATGTCTTCTTCTAGAATTCATGTTTTTAATAAAGTGACTCTGAAATACACTTTATGCTTAATTATCATGTCTTTCCTTTTGTTTCAAAGCATTGCTTTTGTTTTCTAGCTATGTTTTTCAAAGTATGCTTCTATTTGGCTATTTTATGTAACACTGATTCTGCCTACTACTCACAGTGCCTACAAACCACTTAACCGGTCTTTCTCAATTAATCAGTCATTGTTTACAGCCTACTTTTAATCACTGAGGGAAAAAACCTTTGAAGAGCACATATGCAGATAAAGTCCCACAGAAAAAGGCTTTAGGCAATATAAGGCATAACACAAAACACTAAAAGGCCTTTGGAAGAAGAGAGAAATGGAAGGAAGGCTGAAGGAAGAAATATTGTACATACTTATGCCTCTGAAAACAGGGCTATGGGTCCTAGACTCATGTTAGACAAAGGCAAAAAACACTGAATCAAAGCACAACCATAGTAATCCAACAAATGCTTCAAAAATTTAATCTGTAACAGTATTAATAATATTCTAAGGATTTATAACCATAAGTATATCTCATTGTAATTTAATTTTTTAAGAATAAAATATGGTAAGCATGGGATTATAAATTTGTACATGTCTGTAATTCCAACATTCTGGAAGGCTGAGGTAAAAGGATTACAAATTTGTGCCTAGTGTGGGCTTTTAGTGATTTGGTGAGAGCCTGTCTCAAAATAAAACATAAATAGGGTGGGGACACAGCTCAATACCAAGGTCCTGGGTTCAATTGCCAGTATAGGGGGAAAAAAAAGTTTGTCTTTCAAAAACTTTCAATCCAAAATAAAAAACAACATTAGAAAAAAATAAACTTCTAATGGCAAATATTGCTGACAAGATTGCTAAACAAATATTTAATAATGGAAAATAAATATTAAGAAGAAAATACCAAAGAAGAATCCCACACAAGAGCAGCACACAATGGTGAATACTTTTAAAGAGAAAAAAAAAATACTATATATTGTTATCTTCAAAGTAGATGCTCAAATTAAGTAGGCATGAAATACTGATCAAACAATATAGGCACAAACCGTTCTTTTCAATGAATAGAAACTAGTAATAAATTATCTTAGCTATCTTGTGCACATATATGTGTATATATACAAACATATATAATATATATCTTTTTCTTTTCTCCTTTACACCATTCCAGTTGTCTTTCCTTAAAGCAGTTTCTCCACTTTTCATAATATCTGTTATATATTTTGGATCTTATTTACTATTTCAATTTCTTATACTAGGGAGACAATATGGTGTTTGCACATGCAAGTCTGATTTATTTCACTTGTGAGTACGGTCTAAAGTCACATCCATTTACCTATAAAAGCCTCAATGTGATCTTTTTTATAGCTGAGTAGTACTCCACTGTATAAAAACACATCTTTTTTAATCTATTCCTCAGCTGATGGGCATTTAGGCTCGTTCCAAGATCTAGTTATTACAAATTATGCTGCTATATAGATAGGTACATATACATCTCTGTGGTATGATGCTATTAATTCTTCTGGAAAATACCCAGAAAGGGGATAGCTGGGTTGAATGGGACCTCTAATCCTGGTTTTTTGAGAAATTTCCACAGTTATTATACCAGTGTACACTCTCACTAACAGTGAAAAAAAGGGTTTTTCCCCCACAGCCCCAGCAACATTTATTATTGGTTGATTTTAGCCGTTCTTTGTGGATACAGAATCTCAGTGTTGTTTTAATTTGCATCTGTTGAATGACCAATAATACATTTTTTCATGTATTTATCTGCCGTATGTATTTTTTCAGCTGAGAAGTGTGTATTCATCTCAGATGCTCATTTTGGATTGGGTCTTTGAATTTGGGGGGCCTGATCTTTTTCAATTGTTTCTACGTCCTCTGTCAGAGGGACAGTTGGGTAAAATTTTTTTCCCACTTTGGGTTTTCTTTTCACTCTGTTGACAATTTCTTTTGATGTGCAAAACCTTTTTAATAAGATGGGATCTCAGTTGTTTTTTCTTTGAAGTATTTCCCAAGCAGTTTGGTTTTCATTGATGAACTTTCTGCCTACCCCTATGTCTTCAAGATTTCTACCTACTTTGTCTTCCAGCAGAGTTAGTATTTCTGTTTTAATATTTAGATCTTTGATCCATTTGGACTTTAATTTAAGGCATGGTGATAAACACTGTTCTAGACATTGGCATGTGGAAAGCCCCAGTTTTTGTAGCACCATTTATTAAAGAGGTTATCTTTCTTTCAGTGAACATACTTTGCCCCTTTGTCAAAGATAAGGTGTCTGAGTGTGTTTGTAGTTATGTCTGCATCTTCTATTTTGCTTTGTTTTTTGGTACTGGGAATCAAACTCATGATGACCTCGCTCTTGCTAGGCAGATACTGTGCTGCTGAGCTATATCCCTGGCTCACTGAATCTTGTAATTTGTTTCACTGATCCTCAAGTCTGTTTTTTTGCCAGTACCTTGCTGACTTTATCACCGTAACTTTGTAGTATAACTTCAAGTCAGGGATTGTGATGTTCCTGCCTTGCCTTTGTTGCCCAGGATTGTCTTTGCTATTCTAGGTCTTTTCTGTTTCCAAATGAATTTTAGGAATGTTTTATCTAGATCTGTGAGGTATGCTAATGGTATTTTGATTGGGATTACATTAAATGTATAATAGTCTTGGTTCTATCCATAACCAAGGGATATCTTTCCATTTTCTGCTATCTTCTTTGGTTTCCTATTTTAGGTACTCAAATTTTCAGTGTATAGATCTGATACCCTCTTTGATTCAGGGCACTGCAGTTTTCAAAGTACAGATCTTTTACATTCTTTATTAGTTTGATTCCTAAGTATTTCATGTTTTTGGATGCTATTGTGAGGAGTGTTGTTTCCCTAATTTCTTTCTCAATGAATTTGTCATCCCAGGAATGCTATTGACTTTTAAGTGTTGACTTTACATCCACCTATGTTACTGAATTTGCTTATTAAATATAGAAGTTTTGGGGGGTCTTCTATGTAAAGTAAATGGTGAGTACTTGGTTAGGAAGCTAATGTTAATGGTTAATTTTTGATTGCCAATTAAACAAAGAAAAAAAGCACAATAAGCTAACTGTAATGGCTTCACAACCTATCGTCTAAGAAGAGGATAAGATGACTTTTGGAATACAAATGTTTAGAAAAAGCAGCACCTTTTGGATAATTTTCTCAGAGAGTACACCCTTTGGTTCATGTTCAGGAATGAAATTTACCCTCTCAAATCTTAAATAATTCCAGTTATAGAAAAAAATTATCCACACTGCCTGTTTTTGTTATTTAAAGGTGACCATCGAGACATTGTGACTACTCTGTAATCTAAACTGATATAATCACTCATAAGACATTTTCTGAATACTATCTTGTTTTCTGTTTTCCAACCCTACCTAGTTGCCTCACTTAGGCCAGGCCTGGACAGATGTGTGAGGTTGTCTTCAGCCTTTTCCTTCTTCAGTTCCTTCCGTTCTTGTCCTATTCCATTAATCTGATAACACTCCTATGGCCCCACAGGACCGCTACAAGCAGTCTGTAGAGTGAAAAGACAGAGCTGCAATAGGAGAAGTTATTTATAAGTCATAAATCTGTAAGAAGTTAGTATGAAGAATATACAGATAATAAGTCAACAATTAACAAACTGAATTAAAAATGAGGCAAAGGATTTACTTCATAATGGAATAATTCATACTGCCAAAAGACAAAAGATCTAGATGCCTATCAGTGGATGGATGAATAAACAAAATGTAGTGTGTGTGTACGCTTGGTATTTACATATACTATATACATGTGTAGATACCAAGCGTATACACACACACACACACACACACACACACACACACACACACACGTAACATGCAATGTTACTGAATCCTGAAAAAGGAGTAAGTGTTTACATGCAAAACGAATACCATTTTCTTTAAAAAAGAAGTTCTGACACACACTACAACATGGATGAAACTTGCAGACATTAGGTGAAATAAAACAGTCACAAGAGGACATAAACTGTTGCTCCACTCATTGGAGGTACCCAGGGGTCAAATTCATAGTGACAGAAGGTAGAATGGTGGTTGTCAGGACTAGCAGGTAAGAAATGAAAAGATACTACTGAATGGACTCAGACTGGAGATGAAAAACGTTCTAGAGAGGAATGATGGTGATGGTCACAAAGTAATGTTTAATACATTTAATATTACTAAATTGTACATTTAAGATGGTTAAGATGGTAAGTTTTATAAAAATTTTTAAAAATTACAATAAGCACATAGCATGAAAACAGTTCATTCTAAATTTAAGCCTTCCTTCTGTAAACTTTAAATTTTCCAAATTAAGTCAGAGTTCTGAGAATTTGCATTTCCTTTTATTTCCTCCTTTATTCCATGTGTCTTAGTTTCTTTTCTCATTGCTAAGACAAAATACTTGACACCCAAAGTTAAAGGATGAAAGGTTTATTTCGCTCACAGTTTGTAGAGGTTTCAGTCCATAACTGGCTTGCTCAAGATGGGGAGGCATAGCAGAGGGGTATCAAAGAAGAGAAAAGACAAGCAGAAGACAGAAAAAGCAAGCAAGCAAGCAAGGGGTAAGACAAGCCTCTATCTGTTTCTTATATTGTATGCAGGCTATCAGAATTATGGTGGTGCCAAATTAGGGTGCTTCCAAACAGACTAATTTAGAATCTACCACCCTTAATCCTAGCATTGCACTATGAAACAATCACACACTCTAGATTCAGTCATCTCTGAAAAAGCCCCACCTACGACTGCATGAAGCTTTCGTAGGTGTGCAGGGGACTTCCAGACACAAGCTATAACTCCATGAAAGTGAGTAAAAAGAATAACGAATTTTGCTGCACTTTTTCATTAATTTACTCTATAACTCTGATCAAGTTTAGTTGGTCAAAGGATTAATGTATTTTAATTTGCTCAATCTCATCAAAATAATAACACTGGAAGTCATCTTAATCTTGTATTTCAGAAGGTACTACCATTTAATCTTTCATAAAAGACTTCAAAATTGTCTGATATTGGGAAGCAGCAGCAGAACAAAATATAAAGGAGGCTCATTCAGGATGTAGTATTACTGTCTCTGGTCTCTTTGGAAAGACCGTCTTGTTAGGAGAGCTTCCCTAAACACTGCCTGACAGAAACACCATCCCTATGTACTCTCTGTTCCTGTTAACACTTCCCAAGCTCCCTCAACTAGTATGCTTTTTTCTTTTAGCATTTAGCATCACTGAGAGTTGGTTCTTTGCTGTGTTCTGTACTTACAAACCCTGCTTCTAAAACAATTCCTGGAGTACAGCCACTCAACAGCCGAGCAAAAAATGGATGAATAAATTTGTATTCCCAGAGTCAAAACATGCAATGAACTGCCATGGTTTAGGCTACAGCACAGGCTCTACAACCAGGTTTACAGTTTATCAATTGCTATATTTGGGCAACCTTGAAGGAAGAAACTTAAAATCTCTCGAAAATTCAGGTTTTTAAAAATCTGTAAAAAGGATAATAAAACCTGTAAGCATAGGGTTACTGTGTGATTAATGGCACCCAAACTCTCAAAAATAAATGCTCAAATTTTTTAATTGCTCTTCCTTATTCCAAACCTACTTTAAATCAATTCCCAATGAGTTTCTATCTTTTGATTCTACTTCTGTACATCTAACTATCAAAGAAAGGAACTAAACTGTTTACAGCTTCAATGTGTTAGGTATTTCCAAGTAGATTCTCACATCAACCTTGTGAAGTACTAGTACTTCTATTTTAGAGAAGGGGAAACAGAGGCTAATAAAGAGTAAACAACTCGCCCCAGGTTGCAGCTAATGAGTAGTGGAGTTTAATTTGAGCCTGTACTTCCTTGGTTTCTAACTGCTCTCTGTGCTCCTCCATACTTCCCATTTTGTTTTCTTTTATGTAAGAGTCCTTCAACTATTTGAATACCACTATCATATTTTTCTTCTCTAACTGCACATATATACTGTTGACTATCTTCTTGTGTATCTTTTTTTCTAGATTCCCTGTGAAGAATTTATTCTACATTGTTGAGGTCTCTTAAATTGTTACACTTGATTAACCATTTTAAAAGGGGAATAGGCTCTTGTAGCCCTCCAGCTGTCATAAAATTTTGACATTATTGATCTGGATTATGTACAAATATAACAATAGATATAAACTTATCTGATGAAAAATCACACATTATAAAACCAAAATAAAATATAAATATTACATAGAGATACAATTATGACATCAATAAAATTCAAATTATAATTTATATTGTTCTGCTGAAATTACACCCTGTTTACAACATAAACATGCCTCAGGTTCTTTTCAGTTTAGGGTCCATACATTGCCCTGAGGTACATAATGATTAGATCTTATTTTCTCAGTCAGAACTGGCATCAGGCCTCCATTTGGACAGCCCAGTGGTGGTGAACCTAAGGTACATGTGCTGCAGCAGATTGTATCACTGAAAGCTGTAAAAGGCTCACCATCACTGGGATAGCCCATATACAAACAGATTGTTAGATGTCAATAAGATATGGAAGGTTTAAAAAAAAAGAATATCCAGGATAATTCAAGGTCTTTGATTTTTGCAGGGTGATTAGCTGAATAAGAAATCTTATTATCAAGGTAGGAATTCCTGGGCAGCTTATGGTAGCTAGGTAAGTTTTGACAATGAGGAGCAGCTAGATGAAGCTATCTAGTAAGTAAATGAATACATGAATATGAAACTCATTATTCAGGTCTAAAACAGAGGTATAGACAACATTCTGAAAAATAGTGGCTGAAGTCAAAGAGCTGCAACAAAGGCAAAACAATTTGATATATCATTCAGAGTTCAAGTCATGGTGGTCTGTGGCACAGTGAAAAAGCCCAATAAGTAGAGTCCTTTATGAAGCTGGCTATCAAGGGAAGCAGAGAGAGCAGTGCCTACAAGATGAGATTATTTTCTGTCTGAGCAGAAGGAGCTAATTCTGGCCAAAAGTCCGATGATTTAACCATTTAGGGTCCTTTTCTACCCCTACCACCTATTACAGAGTACCTAGAACACAACAAGCCGCCTTTAGAAACTATGTTGAATGCTGCGTGAAGGAAGCAAAAAGGTGAGGTCAAGCAAGGGTAGAGAGTCTCCAGTAAGGAGGATAAGAAAGGGGTAAAGAGGGAAAATAACGTTCTTTGGCTCTTTGGTTAAACTCCCAGTTCTTAATGTTCAAATCCTTGAATTGATCCTGAAAGGAAAGCATTATTGTCTTAATTTTTTAAATAAATCCACACAGACTAAAGTATGAGGTAATTTGCCCAAGGTCATTCAGATGCTGAGGGGAAGAGGCAGAAGGCTGAAATGGCCACATTCACCCACAAAGCTCTTCCACTACAATTTAAAGCCTCCAGGGAAACGGCACAAATATGTCTCAAGATAGCCAGAGGAACAGGAAAAGCAGACAAAGATGAGGGGTGAGAGAAGGAGAAGACTTTTATTTACAAGCAAGGGCAGAAAGCTGTAGGTCAACCCTGTTGGTGTGTGTTTTCTCTATGAAGAATGAAAAAGTAATTGCTGAAAATGAGGGCAAAGGAGTTGGAAGAGAGTGAGAAAAGCATCTAACATCAGAGAATGCCACACAAGGAACTTACCTTGGACAAGGAAAGGATTCACAGGCACTGTTTAAAACCCAAGTGAATTTAATCCACAGTATTTGTAGTCTGTGTGTTTGTGCCAAGCAGGGAAGGCAGATTTTTAAAATGAGCAGTGAAGGGGTCTGTAGAGAAACACACCCAAGTAAGAGACTGAGAGTTATCTTGTGGATTGTGACACAGACAAGGAGCGAAGCCTGGAGAGAGCAGGTACACCAAGTGACAATGGGAGATCAAGGGCTCACCTGCCATATGCAAGCCTGCTGAGAGAGAGGCAGTTACAGAGGCACAAAGGAAGAGTCTTCAATCACCACATTCTCTGTTTCACTTCAGTAAGCCTCTTAATCACCACTTTCCTTCTTAAGCTACACTACTTTTGTAATTTGCTTTTACAACAATATAAAAACAAGGAACACATTTGTTCTGAGTTACCTCATCTCTCATAGTTAAATAAATCCTTGCCCCAGATAAGGAGCTTGTTAAAAATAAAAAATGGGGACCATTATATTTCATAGCTTGCATTAAAAGCTCTGTCCTTCTCCCCACCACACTTGGATAGTACAAAATGGACTGGATAGTACAAAACAACAGCAGTAAAACATGAGTTCCTGGACACACAAAAGTGAATTCAATATTTGTTCTACAATATTTCCATTTAGTATAGGCTGAATGCTTTCTAATAGAAATGTACTTATTTTGTGTGATGTCACTGGCCAGATGTAAGATATAACACTAATTACTTCACTTTTCAGAAATTGAAGAATGCCTTATCATCTATAATGGGTTCTCTGGCATTAATGAGAGATTGTTGTATCTCACAGTACTAAGGAAATATCTTCTTCATTGGACATAAAATAATTAAAAAGGAAATACAGAAATTATTAGAAATGTGATAGTCCCAAATACTTTATATCCACTTCAGAGGGTACCACAAGCCTGCTTTTTAGACTGGTAAGCCGAATGTAACAAAAGGCCCTCATCCTCAGTCACAGATGGCCTAATACTTTCAGTTCAGTCCCACAAACTTGAAAAAAACACAGACCCTCAATAGCATCAGCCAGGTGACATTATGTAGTAAGACTACATATAACTAGATAATAATGTGTGGAATTTAAGAAGGCTTATGTATTAAACTATAATAGCTTTAAGATAGATGTAGATATATCTGCATTTTATTAGAAGATGAGGGTAGAAATATTTCATCTGTTTAGTCTTAAAACCAAACCAGGGGCTCCCTATACAGTTCACGCTGGCCTTGAATGCACATTCTTTTGCCTCAGCCTCTCAAGTGCTGGGATTAAAGGCATGTACTACCACGCCCAGCTATTTAGTTTTTTAAGACAAAATTTAGGTTTAAGTGATTTAATACAACATTACATTCATGCAAAACTATAGCTAAATCAGAGTAAAAATTTCAGGACTCTTAGCAAATCATCAACAACTCAAAAATCCAACAGCTGTTCTATAAAAACACAACTCACACAGATTAATTTTCCCTAGTAACCCAAATCACTGTTTCTCAAACTGTAGGTAATGAATGAGTTGCAACCCCATTTTATATAAGATGAAATATAAAAATATCAAGATGTAGGTATAATCCCAGCTTCTCTGCAGGTGGAGGCAGGAAGATTACAAGTTTGAGACCAGTCTAGGCAACTAAGCCACATCCTATCTTTTAAAAGGGCAAAGGTATAGCTCAGTGTACAGAGTTTGCTTAGAATGAGGTAGGCTCTGGCTTCAATCCCTAGACACACACACACACACACACACACACACACACACCCATACACCAGAAATTTTTGATCACTATTGCTATATATGATCCATTCTTAACTGTGTATGTGTTGTATTTATTAAGTGTGCTGGGATGGGAATGAATATTTCTTATTTTATGCTACAGTTAATATATAAGGTCTGAAAGTCATGACTCTACATTAGAATCAACAAAAATTTCTTATTTATAAGATCTAAATATTTTTAAAATTACTGATTTAATTTCATGTAGCAGTCCAGTGGAAAAAATTTATCTTTTTTAAAGCAACCTACCTCATTTTAAAAGTCATTTTCAATTCATTTAATATATGTGAACTCAACAAATTAGCTGACAATTTATAATATTGCTCCCTATAAATATGCATTTCCTCCAAGATTAAAGATGTCATCAGTATAAAGGTTCTATTTCAGTATCAGAAAAGGAAACAGTGATCTAAATCTGAGTTTATTTTCTGTCTACTTAAAATTTTTAAATCTTCTGTGAAACTTATTTTTATATGTGCTAACCACTACTGAATCTATCACTTATAAGAACTCTCAGACATATACTGCATAGAAACTCAGAAATTACTATGTTAGCAAAAGAGGAGTCTTTCAAGTCTCCATGGAGGCAACCCTGCCGCTACCACTGACAATCTTTGCAACCCCAGCAGCGCTACTGCTAGTTGCCTTACTGACTATAGTCAGAATCTGGGCAGAGCTCGAATGTTAGTGATCAAATAGAAAGAGACTTATTTATACACCCATTTGTATGCTAAGATGGTTGAGTTTATCTAGGCCCCAAATGCTGATGTTATGTGCAACCTTTAGAAATGACCCATTACTCTTGGGACTCTTACAGTGGAAAGTCCCTACAAGTCCTACAGCCTATGGCCAAACTAATTTTTTCTTTTCTGAGACAGGGTCTCACAATGTTGTTTAAACTGGACTTGAACTTGAGGGGATCATCCTGCTTCCGTCTCATATATGCTGGGATTTTGAGCCTGCACCACCACAAGGCAAACTCATTACCATAAAACTTCAAGGAAACTTCTGCAAAACACACCCACCAAATGATCCAAACATTTATTAAGATTTTACCAGGCAATCCACATTACATAAATAAGGGAGTTTAGTTTCCTAGGAGGCAATTCTCAGGTACTATACTTATTAGTCAGCAGTTCATTTATGTACATTTTAACATTTGATCCCTAGAAAAAAAGGGAAAGAGAAAATGAATTGGCATCCTCCCTGTTTTACAAAGAGGTTACTTACAAAAAAAAAACCCAACAAACAAAAAACAGAAAGCCCAATCTAGCAAACCAAGACAGTAGTGGAATGAGGTACTTGTTTAAACCCTGGCCTAGTTCTGTTTCTATACATCACAGGGCTGTCTCAAAAATCTGGAGGATGTTGTTCTGAAGGCTTAAGCTCACAGGTCATTAAATTATTTTATTCTTCTAGCTTTTTAAGATTAATTTCTATGTGATAAATTCTTATCTAGGCAAGAAGGACATATATTAGAAAAATCCATTTACTATCTTTAAGATTACCTAACTGAATAGCACTGAAACACAGGAAACTGTTGTCAGGAACACGAATGTTGTGAATTGGCAAAGTCTGCATGGGCTGATAGTCATTCTTATCAGTAAGCTTTTAGGCTCTGCTGAACCAGTAATTCTCAAAACTACCTTACCTGACATTGATACAGAGAGGTTTTGGAACCTACACCTAAGTCAATACCATACGTCAGAATTGACGTTAGTGGTTCTTTGACTTTAAAGGCAAAAGTAATATTTTACATATATATACACATATATATATGTGTGTGTGTGTATGTGTATATATATATACTCCCTACATCAAAGTACTTTCAAAGAGACACAGACAAGAGAAAACATAAATGTACTATTATGTTCTAATTTAAGATTGTCAGCTTTGTGGCTTCTAAGTACCATTATTATATGTATGTACACATGCGCACATTAACACACACAGTTGTCTTACGTACTGCCAAATGTGTCTTCAGCCTTTTGCCTAATCTAATATCACACTTGTTACCATTTTATGGTCTTAACAGTCAGGCACTAAGACATTTATTGTGTAACTTTGCCACCCTGTTTGTGCTCCTCCTTTTTGGTCTTGTTGCTAATGTAAAGGTTAGTTTTAAAAAACAAGAAGAGTAAAATAATCTAATGACCTGTGAGCTTAAGCCTTCAGAATATCTTCCTCCAGATTTCTGAGACAGCTCTGTGATATACAGAAACAGAACTAGACCAAGGGTTTGCCAGGTAAGCAAAGTTTTATGGATAATATCTACCTCACAGTAGTGTTATATATTTAACTGATAATCAAGATATATATGTAATATGTAACTTAGACCATGATTGAATAATATGGTGTCTAAAGTTAAAAAGTTACATTAAAAGATACATTGATCCCCATTAAAATACTACTCTTTGCTTCAAACACCCTTGCCAGATAGGTGCTGTGCTACTGAGCTACGTCCCTGGCCTGATTCTTGCCACTTTCTGAACAGTTCTGAAAATTATTTTATAGTCTTTAGTTGCACTGCCATGGCTGTTTCTATGTCCTGAATTGATTCATAACATTTTCCATTTGTCTTGGTTACTTTTCTCTGGTTGCTGGGACAAAATATTTGACACCCAAAAATAAGAAAGGAAAGGTTTATTTAGCTCACAGTTTGTAGAGGTTTCAGTCCATAATGAGCTGGCGTCAAGGCAGGGTGGCACATGGCAGAGGAACAACAGTTTATGGCGGTGGAAGACAACAAAAGCAACAAGACCAAAAAAGGAACACAAACAGAAGACTCATTCTGTCCCTTACATTGTATGCAGGCTATTCACACTAGGGTGGGTGTAGCATTCACACCTATAATCCCAGCATTGGACAAAGAATGAATCATAAACTCTAGAAGCCTGCTCCTATGACTGTATGAGGCTTTGGGGGGGCGGGGGACGACATCTAGACACAAAACATAACACCATTCATGGTCCTTTTGACTTTGAGGAAGAACCAGAAATCACATAGTGACAGGTCAGGTGATTTAGGTGGATGAGAAAACACTGTAATGTTTTTAGAAGCTAGTACCTCATAAAGAGAGTCACAGAAGCAGAACTACTTCAGAAAATTCAAAGAATGATGGGATAGGTGTTCAAAGCCAGGAGGATTAGTGGTGATGTGTTTTTACTGTGATAAATTTTTAAATTTAAAGTCAGTATATTTTTGATTATCTCATATATCCTTATATATGATAAATATACATATTCTAACTTATACAGAAATTAATTCACTGAATTATCTACATTTATTAAACTGACAGATTAAAAACCTCTGAATTATGTACTTTTAAAGGATATGTAAGAAAATAGGTATTCTTTTATTCTCTTACAGGTATGCAAGAAATCAAAATTTTAGGAGGGATAAATCAGCAATATAAATCCAAAGCTTTAAAATGTACATATACCTCTTGATTCAGAAATAAAATTCCCAGACATTTGTCCTAACAAAACAACTAATAATTAGCAAAATGAATATTTCTGAGTCTTGCTTTTTTAGTTAATAACTGGAAAAAACCTATATGCCCTATAATAGGAAATGGTTACAATTTAGAATACACAGGCCCATATCATAAATTATCAGACAGCTATGACAAATGGTATTACAGAAATATATTTATTGCCATTGAAAATCATTTAAGATAGAGTAGTGGGGAGAAAAGATTGTAGAGCAGAACTATCTGTTATAAAAATTATGAATATACCTGTATATACAGGTGCATATTTATGTTGTTTATAGCCAAATATATGGATATTAATCTTTCTACGAAGAATATTACTTATAATAAAAATTTTTACACAGTAGAAATTAATGTTACTTATAACGTATTAAATTAATCTCCATTTTAAAAAGTTGAAAGTAGTTTATTTACAGTATAAATCAACTGCTTTCTATGCAATACCACTACTGACTTAAAGAGTTAGTCAATAGAGTTAGTACTCCATCTATGATGAAGGACCAGTTTTTGGTTTTGAAAAAAATATTTGTTTTGTTGCAGATTGGTAGTTTTACAAAACATAATAAAAGTAATTCCTGGAAAAGTAAAATGAAGATATATAAAGATGCAAGCCTCAGTTAAAACAATTATTAGATTCACAAAGTTACTTGATCAGTTTGATAGATAGTTCCTATACTCTTACTTTCAATTTCTTTATCTGCTTGGTCACTTACAGGTAACAGTCTGTAGTACACTTCTTTGAAGGGATTAGGAAGGCCTGTTGTTGTAGACTAATAACTGTACTCATGAGATGGAATTCTGATTCAGCACCTGGAGACTCTTCCACAATAGAAAACCTTCTCTAACAAAGATATCTAGACTCTTCCCTTATTAGCTTCTATAAGGTTTACTTTACTAATCTATAAGGTTTTCCTTTAAATGCTAATGTATATTTTCATTCATGAAATAGCACACAATTTAAAACCAAAGTCACTTTTCCCAAAGAATCAAATACAGTCTCTTTAGAGAACTGACTTCAGAGAACCAATATTTTTCAAATCGTGAGGAATAGCAGTTAGCAGGGAATTCAAAGGGGTTGCACTAGAAATACAGACTCAAGACAAGAATACTGGAAAACGTATACTTGGCACTGAGAGTTTATGTTGCCTATCTACTCCCAGTTTCAGTGACGAAAATGAGATAACCTGCCAATTCTTACCGAGTCCGCATGGTCCCTGGGGAAAGGGCTGAGTGAGCTCAACCTGAAGACTCAACTTCTTTGGATTCATGCCAATGTAATGAAGATGAAGAATATTTACTTAATAGTGAAATTATAAAGAACTTTAATTTCAAGTGATTCTTTGAAAATATGTGGCCTGCTCTCCGGAAGTGAAGGCGAAGATGGATCAAAAACATGAATAGTGATTTTAAGGAACAGAAAAGCTCTAATGCAGATAAAGGCAGAGACTGAAATCAAGAACTAAAAGGAAGCCTGAACACAAAGTTCCAAAGTAGCATATGAAGTTTTTCTTCCCTTTCCTTTCCCTTCAGCTTTCTTTTCCTGTGGTACTGGGATGGAATCCAGGGCCTTACATCCTAAGTAGTAAGCACTCTACCACTGAGCTATAGCCCCAATCCTAAATAAAGTTTCTCAAATAGTTGAAAAGGAAATGTAACTTTGATGGGGGGCATGAAGGAAACAACAACAACAACAAAAATAAAACCAAAACCAAAAACCAAAAAACCCAAAAAGCAAACTAAACCAAAACCAAAAACACCTGAATGCTAAAATTGTGATATCCAAGTATTAGTTCTTAAAACTGTAACTTAAAAGTGCAGCTTGATAAATCTTCATGTATATGCCTGTGCAGCCACTGTCTAGATCAAGACACAGAATGGCTCCAGTACAGCTGGGCATGGTGGTGCATGCCTGTAATCCCAGCACTTGGGAGGCTGAACAAAAGGATCACTGCAAGTCTAAGGCTGGCCTGGGACACATAGTGAATTGAAGGCCAGCCTGAATCGCGAAAGGAGACTCTCAAAAAAATTAAAAGGGGGAAAAAAAACCTCCTGAAACCAAAAACAGGTCAAGTGCCTCTTTTTAGCCAGTAACTCCCTATGCTTACTGCAAAATGGCAACTACTGACCACTTTGACTTCTTGTTGAGCATTATATAAATGAATCATACAGAATGTGTTCTTATGTCTGGCTTTTTTCATTCAACCTTATTTTTGTAAGCATGAGTAGTATGTTCCTTTTTATTGCCAAGTAATAATCCACTGTATAGATATATTACAGATTTGTTTATTCATTATCCTACTGAAGGTCATTTGGATTGTTTCCAATCTTCTTTTACGAATGAAGTAGCTGAATAAAGCTGCTCTGTGTGAGCATTCTTATGCAAGTATTTTGATGGACATAAACACTCATTTTCTCTTGGCTATAAGCCTAGAATAGGCTGCTGCATTACTGGTAGGTGTGTGTTTAATTTTAGTAGAGAGGCCAGGTTTCTAAAAGTGATCATTTCACCTTTCTACCAGCAATGTTTGAGAGCTCTCATATAAAGTTTTTAATTAATCAGTTAAGTAGTTGTGTGAGTGTGTGCACACACTCCCTTGGGGTTTGAACCCAGGGATCTGGCATGATGAGGAAATACTCTCCCATCGAGCAACACCTCCAAGACCCCATATAATTATATTAAGTTTTTAAATTTTAAAAAGATCTTCAGTTGAAACCCAAATTTTCGAGGTTTTTTTGGTTTTTTATTGTTTAGAACAGGCACAACGTAAGCAGAGTGGTCACATTTTAGAACATAGGCAAGATAATTTGGGGGTTTGAAGAAAGAAAATACAGCTTTTATTTTAGTTTCTTATTTTTTTAGCTAAAAAGTAAATGTCACTAATATTTAATATGTAAACTGACACTAGTGCCCTTATTCTTATAGTTCTGTTGGTTCACTTTGGCCTATTGTGATTTACTGCCTTTTACATGTGCCTGACTAAGCATAATTATGGAGTATTTAATACAACTCCCTCTCACCAAATAAATAAGAGACTTACAAAGATAATACTAATATGCAAACAACAAAAATGTCTAACTCAACACTATTTTAGAAAATCTCTTTAGAAAAATTATGACCATCTAACTAGTCCAATCTCACAAAAACCAGGCAAAAATACTTCAAAAGTTAAAACTTTTAAAATACAGAATTATTTTTCCTGTTAATGGTATTTTGCTGATAAAAATTTAAAATATTAAAAATTTCTTATGCCATCCCTTTTACATTTTGGGGGGGGGCTCATTTTATAATGTATATGATAGTAAACACGAAGTACAGGTACACTAAATTTTAAAATGACCTTACATATACAGCATTCCTGTATGTAAAATCTTTATACTCACAGGATACATAATGAAGTATACTTCATAGAAATAACCAATTGCTATTTAATGTTAAAATAACACATCTGCACAGTGTAGGAGGAGGAGGAAGACATGAATTCACAGGGGTCCTCCAGGATGAGGCATGAGGAAATCTTCCTGGATGCTGGTGCTGCTCTATGACTTCTAAATAATTATGGGTATGTTAAAGTGTCTAGGAGCAAATTATTATACTGATGTCTGTAACTTACTTTAAAATGTATTAAAATAACATAGATTACTGTAGGGAGACAGACAAGTAGACATGTGCCAATAAACAATAAATTTAATCATAAAATTTTGGTAATAAATCCACAGGTTCTCAACATAATCCTTTCAACTTTTCTATAAGTTCACAATTTTTTATAATAAAATATTCAGAAAAATAAAAACCCAAGAGTTGAAAACTGACAAATATTAGTAACTAAGAATAGTGTAGTGATACAAAGTTAGACAAAAATTTAAAAAGGAAAAATGTAGGAACACTCAAGCACTGCTTCCTGGTGCTTTCAAATACAGTAGACTCCCCTTATCTCTAGGATACCCAACTCCCAGAGGATGCCCAAAACCGCTGCTAGTACCAAATCCTGTTTATACTGTTTTTTCCTACACATGTATTCTATGATAAAATTTATAGATTAGGCACTGCTAAGATGTTAATAACAGTAATAAATAGTATAATTATAACAGTATACTTTAATAGGTTATTACAATGCAACAATGTAATAGGTTATTAGAATGCCATCTCTCAAAATGGAACTGTACTGTAGTTTTGGACTGGGGAAAGTAAAACCACAGATAAGGGGGACTACCATACTATGGGTGTAATGAGAATGATGCTTATTTTATAGGATAGTAAACTGAAACTCAGAAAGATTATAGAATATACCCAGCGTCACCAAGTGTGAAGGCCAGCCAAGAACTGAATCCAATTTGTCCAAATTCTGAATCCTCTTGACCCACATTCCTCATAAGGGGCTGGCAAAGATCAAACATCCTCTCTGCAGCAGGGAAGTCCCTTTTCTATTATGGCAAGGATCAGCCCTGTGTCTTGGAAGCACCTTCCTACAGCAGCAACTGAAATCCGTCTTCTCACATTTTTCTTCCTAAATCTGATACCTTGGGGCGATACAGAATCCAATCCTCTTGGCATGGCCTTCACTCCAAGAAGCAAATGTGAAATCTGAATAAGTAGGACTTTTTTCCAGCTAGGATTTTATAACAATCAACAAAGTTATAAATAGATATAAATGGGGTAGTGCCTCACAGAATAGAGATATAAGAATGTAAGTGTATGTAACCAAGAATAGGGATTCAAATACCTTTTTCTTTTAATCTTTACCTTTCCTTCGAAATTGTAACATGTCACTTACTATAAAATAATTTTTTAAAAAGCCTTAAGTTCTTTCCTAGAGTTTATGTTAAATGCATAATACAGATTTTTCTTTCTTGTATCTATTTTATCAAAAAGTCTTATGCTGCTTCCACATTTCCTATTCCACTTTTGCCTTAGTTCACAATTACAGCTTCCAGGAATTTTATGTACAATTAGATATACAACTAGGAGCACTTCTTTAGCATTTCTGTTTTACAAGTTACTACAGGTGGCCAACCTGTGCCAACCGCATGTTCATTAAATTTTAAGTCTTTTCTTTTTGACCTTCTCAAGATTCTTTTCAAAGGTAAGACTTAACAAAAATAAAGCCACTGTACTGAAGAAATAGCCAACTGGTAATGGTAACTTTTAATTCACTTTTGAGTCTGTATATACACAGTAAAGCATTTCTTATTAATATTTGTCGATTACTTAAAGGACTCCTAAAGTCACAAATCTTGCTCCTTTTAAAGGAATGTGGTACTACAGCACATTTTAAAACCAGTAATTTTATTTGGAAAACTTTGTCTTATTTAAGGATCTATAGTTCAGACATGGAGAACTTACATCTCTAGTCTGGGAACCTGAATGAAACTGTTTTTTCCCCCGTAGCTATCTGAGGTTGTTAGTGTTGCAAGCAGTTCTAGAGAGGATTACTTTATATTTTAGAAAGGGATAGGCAGGCAGTTTAAGTGGTCAGTCTATAACAGCCTGGACTAGACATCAGTTGCCCCAATTCCTAGCCCAATGTTCTTTCTTACTGTCATGCTAAACCAAAGATTAAAACAAGTGATTATGCCCATCCATTACCCCAATTTCACTACATTTCAGTGTGGCCACCCATGATGTCACTTCCTTTTGTGAATGGGTGTATTTTCCCCCCTCGGTCTTCCTATCTTCACAAAACTACAATACAACATCTTAGAGCTTCCGCCAGATTATGTCAATTCTTTCCTTGCCTATTACTATTCCTCAATAGACATATAGTCTCCAAAATGCCTCGGTCATCCGTTCCACTATATTTCTTCATTCAAGTACTCAACTGCCAAATATCCCAATGCCTAAAAGAAAAGGGATCGATTTTACAACACAAGGCACACACCGCAGCGCCGTGCCCCTTCCTCGCCGCCCAGGCCTAACCAGAACGCTTCACGCGGTGCGTTCCGAGCAGATGCTTTCTAGAGAAGCCGGCGAGAGCGACAGGCTGGCCGGCGGGCGGCGGCGCCGCGAGGGGTCGGGAGGCCGGCAAGGGCCGGGCGCCGACCTGAAACCAATATGGAGGTGAGGAGGCGCCGGGCCAGCCGGCCCGCGAGGCGGGGACGGCGGCGGCTCCAGGCCGCCCGGGGTCGGGGCCAAGGACTCGGGGCGCGGAGCCCCCGGGACGGAGCTGCGTCGGAGCCACCCCGGCCTCGGAGGGCGAGGCCGCCATCCCCGACGTCCCGGCCGCAGCAGTGGGCAGGGGCGCGCGCCATCATGGAGGGAAGATGGTGGGCGGCGGCGCGGGGCCGCGTACTCACCCGTGCCGGCCAGTGCGGGTAGCCCTTCATCTTGGCGAAGACCAGGTCGCCTGCCTTGTACTCGCGGGGCCGCGGACGCGCCATCCCGGCCGCTCCCCGGCCCGGTCGTCCTCGGTCGCCGCGACGAAGCCGAGGCCGCCCCCCCGCGGGCCTCGGCGGCCGCTCCGACGAGCGAAGTGGGCGGGGGGCGCCGCGGCCGCGAGTCGCCGCCGGCCGGGGGAGGGGAGTCGCTGCGCCGCGCGGAGCCGCCGCCGCGCCGCTCACAGGCGCCGCGTCCCTCGCCTCATGCTGCCGCTGCCGGCCTCCCTCCCGGGCGCCGGCCTCGAGCTCCCCCGAATTCCTCCTCGGGCAGCGACCGCAAACACGATCTTAGTATTGTTCTCGCGCGCGCTCCGCACCCCCGCCCGCCCGCTCGCGCTCCCGCCCGCCCGCGCCGGCCGGTTAATTCCTAGGTGCACGGCCGCCGTTCAGCGAGAAACCGTGCGCGCTGGCGGGCGCATCCCCCACCCCAAGCCCCGCGCCGACTCCGCGACGCCCGCCGCCCGCTCGCTTTTGTTCTCTCTGGAGCTGCCCCGCCAGCCCCGCCAATCCCCCCACTTGACTTCCCCCCTGCCCCGGACGCGACCCCGGCCTGGCCCCCACGCCGGCCACGTCCGCGGGCGCTCGTTGGGGAGTGGGGACAAAAACGCCCCAGGCCTGCTGACCGGCCGACTGGCTCCCGGCGCCAGCCGCCTCCCCGGTCCCTGCCCGGCCTGCCCGTGGTCAGTGTGACCCACCGCGGACACTTTGTCAGCGAGGCGGGGAGCTTCTTGCATCTGCCCCGGAGGGATCTCTGGGTGGAGGTCTCCAGGCAAGCACCGACGCTGACAGGTCAACTGTTTTCTGTCCTGGCATCTTTCTGGACAACGTTTTGAAACAGGCATCTGGCTCTGGTGGCTTTTACAAATACAGTTCATTAGATTCAGAGCAACGTGTGGGTACTGTTGTTACAGCTGAACCCCTTGACAGCTGCTGTCAAAGACATTTTGGGGTGTAAGCATCTTCCTAACTACTTCCTTTGTGGGGAGTAAATAATGATTCAAGGAGCCTTTCCTAAATCCCAACGCATGATCACTGCTGCTTCCTCCATCATCCCAAGGCCCACCTGGTGTCACTCCTAAGTGTAGTTGACTCTGTGGCCTTCCTGTTGTTACAAAGACTGTTATGGTCTGTAAACCACCCTCGACTCCTGTGCCTCTGCACAGGATAAGAGATAGCTCTCCCTTTGATAGGAGATAGCTTTCCCCATCATCCATCCCTCTCCCTTTGATAGGAGACAGCTTTCCCCATCATCCATCTCCCTCCCTTGTGTCTTGGAGTTATGTGTGTTAACCTGGCTTTTAAAGTCTTCATAGTTTGTGGATTGTTTGCTTTGTCAACAGTGCCTTGGCATTACTGTACTTTTCTAATGCATTTTTTTTGTGTTTGCAACTAGACTTACCTGGAAGTGTATTTACTCTTCACACCTGGGCCACAGGGTCACCTTTTTCTTCCTTCTCACCTTCATGCCCTAGTTGTGATAGGGTGTTCATGTCTTTCACTTCTAGACCCTGCGTGGGCAGCTGTCAAAACACACCAAGTGTATGAACCTGTAGAATGACTCCACTCTCCTCTTAGATCAAAGCCAAATCCTCCTACTTTCCAAGCCCCAAATGGTCAGATCTTTGTGGGGCCTAGGGTGGTTATAGCTGAAAGGAGAGAACTGGGAGGGGAAAGGCTGTCACTTTGGAAGCCACAGAACTAGGATGAGCAGGGGACTGATGTATTCATAGTCTGAGTTTAGAGGCATTATTCTGGTGGCCACTGTGGAGGTGTACTTGAGGGTGGATCCCAGTTGAGGGTTCTCACCAGGAGAGAGAAGAGAAGGGTTGAGGGGATTGGATGGCAGGTGGGTAGGAAGAAAGAAGAATAGAAAATGATTCCTGGTTTCTAGTCAAAGCAATAGGATGGTTAGTTTTGACAAAGAAATCCATGAAGAATGAGTGAGTCTGGAAGTGAGATTATAAATGGTTTTGGATATGTTGGGGTGTTCATGGGGGACCCTGAGAGATATTTAGTGGGCTGCTTAGAGAGCGTAGCCAAGGCAGGATGTAGAGATTTGAATGATACTGATAAACAGGTGGTAATTGAAGCTGTGACAGAGGATGCCTAGGAGACTGTAGAACATGAAAAGTGGCACTCCAATTTGGAGCCAGGAAACTCCAGCACTGAACTTATCAGGCAGAAATTAGAGAAGCCAAAGAGCTCAAGAATTTGTAGAAGGAAATGTCTGGGCAGATGCCACAGTGAGGACAAATAAGATGCCAGAGCAGTGGATCCATGGAAGATGGTGATTGGAAAATCACTGGTGACCTTTCTGGGAATGTTTGTGAACGGCAGTGGGAGGAGACCATAGGGCAGTGGCTTGAGAGGTGAGTGGGAGGAGATGTGGAGCCAGGAACTATAAACAACTTATTTCCAACAGTAGAGAAGAGTAGCAGGAGAGCATGAAGGGAAAATTGCTCTGTTGTAATTGTTTGGCTGGTTTTAAACATAGCAGAAATTTGAGTTTGTAATGAGGAGAAACTGCCAGCAAACCGCTTGAAGACAAAAGGTAGAAAGGGGATAATTGATGGAACTTGGATGTTTTGAGAAGGTGGAAATTTCTCCCAGGCTAGGCTTTTGTTTTTGTGTTTTCAATTGAGCCTGGGCTGACTGCTCAACACCTATTCATTGCTTGACTCTCCTGCCTTTACCAAGCTGGACTTAACAGCACTTGGTATCTTCACATGGGCTCCCTCTGGCTGATCATTAGGAATATCCTAATGTGCCTGGCTCAGAGCCCATCTGTCTCTCCTGCTAGGCTGAAACAGCCCACCTTGTCAACATTTTGCTAGTGGGAGGAAGCAGTGCTCTATGACTTGCCGTGTAGATAACTTTCAGAGTATTTTCTCTGCTTTATGCAAGGACTGATGCTCTGGCTATTCCAGAACAATGCTGTACTTAAATATTTAACAGATAAGTGGTAACCCTTTAGAAATATCACTAGGATCATTAAAAGAGCTTCCTGTGTTTTATTTTTGTCAGTGTGGTCCTAGGAACTCACCTGTTTGCTATATCAATTTTGAACACATTAATTTTACTTCTGTAAGTTGGAAGAAAATCCATTCAAATTTTTTTGGTGATAACAACTTCTTTCGACCACTTTTGATTTCACCATTCTCAAATCCCTGTGGGCTAATCCTTGTCCCTGCCTTTGGCTCTTTGATCTATTTTTTGCCATCCTCTTCTTACACACATCCACACATTTTGCTGATCAGGTACTGTTGTCACCACCTTTTATATTTGGGTATCTGAATAAAACTAATATGCCTTCAGATTCTGCCCCCAGATGCACCCATTTCATGCTGTTTAAACTCCCTAAAATGTATTCCTTTGCTTCATATTACGTCTGAGATAACATATGTACTGTATTGGCATTGTGTTATTAAGTGGTAAGGTGAAAAGAAGTGTGGAAAGGGAGCCAGGGTTGGTTTCCTGGATCTCATATGAGTCCATTTTTACTACTTTTGCTACTGGAGATTTTTCAAATGTCTTAAACCCAGTCCTAGACTAGTTGGTCTTACACTCCTTGAAAGAGGGAGCTATCAGAGATTGGCATCCTTTTGAAAGTAAAATAAAGTAACTTTCATAAGTACTTGTGAGAGAGAACTCCCCTATCGGTGTGAGCATTGGTGGCAGTTTTAGGGTTGGCAAAAGGCACTATAAAGTCTACATGGGCCTTAAGGGATAAAGAAGAGCTCATAAGTGGGGGTCAGGTAGCATTGCCCGTGCTGGGATAGGTGACAAAGTGGCTATATTTGCAACTATACCAAGTAGAATACTGGAGATCACCCTAGTACTAACCTCTTTTACTATCCTTGGAAGACACGATGTCCTTAGAAGACACTGCTTAGATCACCTGAGACCTTATTTGGGGAACAAAGGGATGAAGGAAGTAGCTCGAGTCCTGGGAATTCCTGTGAAACTTCAAGCCCAAAGATTGTTTCTATTGAGCTTATCCTCATTCTTACCCCTTAATGATTCTGTCCCAGGATGGGGAACAAACTGGATAATTTTAATGACTTATTAGCTATTTAGGGAGATGAGGTTCAAGGTAAGGAAGATAATAAAGATGAAAGAATTTGCAAATTCACCGGCCATTTTTGCTAGTACTGTGTAGATACTAATTAACGTGTCAATCTGAGTGTGCATGTTGCTGAAGGGAGATTAGACCAACATTCATTCCGTTATTCACTTATTGAACAAGTGCTGCTGTGTTCTAGTCATCATTCCAGGTCCGGGACTAATGGCTAACAAAGAGAATGGCGAAGAAACACAAAGCAGAACGTCTGGGAAAATGGTGGAGTGGTGGGTGAGCAGCAGAGAAAGAACCTTTCCAAGGTTTGGAATCCAGACACTGGGATATAGCAACATGAGGAAGAGAAGGAGAGAGCTGGGTCCCATGGACACAGGAAGGATCTGAACTGAGACTTGAAGCCCATAGAGAGCGATAATTCAGGAATTCAGCAAAAATTAGAAAACCAGGAGGTGACTACCCTGCTGGACAGGGAGAAACAGCAAGAGAGGAATGCAGTCTCCAGCACCCATGCGCCTGCAGAGGCCCTGCCGGCTGGGGAGAACCTGCAAGGAAGCCGCCTCCGCCTCCTGCTCCCTTCTCCCCTCACTGTAAGCAACCAGACCCAACACAGGCTGGATGATGATAACTGAAGTAGGGTAGTAACCTGACATTTATGTTGTTTGATTGACTTTGCAGGCCTGGGGCCGGTAGTCTGGGCAACTATTTAGAGGATAATAATTTGCAATGTAGTAATGATTGTGAATTTCCCACTGTCCTATACTGTTTTGTTTTGTTTTTTTTTTTTACTGGTTTGTTTTACTCCCTTTAAAATAACACACACACACACACACACACACACACACACACACACACACAAAGAAACTAGGTCAGATGAGGCTGTGTTGCAGGATTTTCGGAAGGCCAGGGTATGTCTTTGAAGGTAGAGAGGGTAGAGGTTAGGGTTAAGGTTACGGTCATTTGATGCTTTTATAAGAGAAGATAAAAGGGAGTTTACTTCTCTTTTCAACAGAAAGAAAATGACTACCCACCTAAAATTCTGAGCCAAGCAAACTATTTTTCAAATAAAGGACAATATGGACAATTTTTAGACAAATATAAATCTAGACAACAACAGAAAGAAGAAATTTGTAAACACAAACACTAAACAGTGAGGAGAGCTGGTCAGACAAAAAGAAAACGTTCTTTTAGAAGATGAGAGCAGGGAAACATGGGAAGAAATGGCAAGTAGAATATATATTTAAGTCTAGATTTAAAAAATGACTGTAAAGCCAGGCATGGTGGCACATGTTTGTAATCTCACTACTCTGGAGGCTAAAGCAGGAAGGTCACTGTGAGCTTGGGACCAGTCTGGGCTGGATTGTAAGTTCAGGACCAGCCTGAACTACAAAATGAGATCTTGTCTCAAAAACAGTAGCAACAACAGCAACAAGATTGTATAAACTTAGGCAATTATCACTTACCTGGGTTACACATGGAGAATTAAAAATTCATATATTAAGGTATCACATGCTGCCTCTGAATATGCAGTTGTAATATATCATAAAAGAATGAGATAGGATAAGTTCTAATGTCCTAAGTTAATACAGAAGTGGAAAAGATGCTACATATTTTAATAAGTTAAAGACATGTAATTTCTCAGTCACAAAATGAAGAATAAATGTATGTTAACCAATGGAGGATAAAAAATAATAGAATATATAACCCAAAATTGCAAAAAAGGCAAGAAAAAGGAACATAATGAATTAAACATAAAATAGTTACATGTGTGGTTTAAATTCAAATATATCTGATCATATTAAAAGTAAAAGAAATAAAATTACAATTTAAAAATTGTCACACCAAATTAAAAAGACACCTTTATATGGTTTACAAGGACAATGTCTTGAGTATAGATATAAAACAATTACAAGCAAAATGATAGGAAAAAAAGAAATTTGTAAATAAAAATACAGTGGCTCCATTAATATCAGACAAACTTTGGCCATAAAACATTACTACTGGTAGCATTAGTGGCTCTCAACCAGGAGCAATTTTGCCCCCCAGTGGACATTTGATGATGACTTCAGATATTTTTGACCATCACAGCTGGAGTGAGGATGCTACTAACTTCTAATGGGAGAGGACAAGGATGTTATGAAACATCTTACAGCATACCAAACAGCGTCCACCCAACAAAGAATTGCACTGTTCAAAATTCAATAATGAACAGTTGAGAAATGCTGCTACAAAAGATATTAGATAAAATGAGTCACCAGAGAGGAAATGCTTAATTTGTATACACTAATAACATAGCTTCAAAGTATATAGAGCAAAATTATAAGGAAAAAAGATACTAGAAAAATGCATAATTATGGGGGATTTCGATATAATTCTCTAGGAACTGATGGACCAAAAATAAGATAACATAAGCAATAAGTATAACTGTATGGTTGTATTTAAAACATCTATAGAATACACATTACTTACAAATATATGTACATAGGAATAATTTACTGAAACTGACCATATGCTTGGCCACAGTCTTAAGCTTTCAGAGGATTAAAATTATGCAGTACCATATTCTCTGTCCACAGAGAAATTAGATAACTAAATAACAAATGAAAAACCTAGGAAATTCTCAAATACTTGAAAATTAGTATTTTTATTCCTAATTTAAAATAGTGATAGAAATTTAAATATATTTTTCAAGAAATTTCACAAATCTCTGAACAACTCCTGCTTTCTATATAACTTGATATGTTGGCAGATTAGTTCTTGGCTTCAATAAGAAGTACCCTTTGTGGTTTTTTGGTACCTCTGTTGGTGTTCCTTTGGGTAAGCCTTATTTGTTTTCTTACTTTAGAAAGGAAGTTTCTAAATTTCTGTATTGCCATTAGCTGTTCTTTGCCATTATTAGAAAAACTGTCTGGATCATGTCTTTGCAATGATGTCTTCCTCTGGAATGGCTACTGTGAAACTGATCTGGACCCTGGATAGAACTTTCTAGCACAGAGTCATCGTCTGTGGGCAAAGAGTCATTTCTTTGTTCAAACAACAGTTCCTTTTTTGTTCTGGAAGCTATTCCTTCTATGCATTTCTTGAGGATTTAGGGTTTTATTCTTTTGACTTCTCATTCTGTAGTTATCTTTTCCTAGCCTCACCATGAAATCCACTCCCAGGGTCCAGTCCAGCCAGGCCAACAGAAGGAGTGACAGCCGTCCTGCCCCAGCGTGGCTGTGCTGCTAACCTGGCTTGCAACCCAAAATAACAGCCATATTTTTAACTGAATAACACTGTAAACACAATGTATTTAAATTTGTGAGAGACAGCTAAAGATGTGTAGATTTGTAAATGAATGTATTACAAAAAATTCCATGTATGTATGTTACGAAGTTAGAAAAAGAACAAGAAATCAAACCCAAAAGTGGTAAGGAAGGAAATAACAGAGTAGAAATTAATAATTATAAAAATATAAAGAGACTCAACATAGTTAAAAGCTAATTAACATTTGTGTTACTTATTCTCTTATTGCTGAGACAAAATAGCCAACATCCACAAGTTGAAGGAGGAAAGGTTTATTTCAGCTCATAGTTGGTAGTGGTTTCAGTCCATAATTGCTTAACTCCAAGTCAGTGGCATGGGAGAGGGCCGTCACAGAGGAGAAGCAGTTCATGGCATGGCGGGCAGAAGGCAGGGAAGCAGCAGCAGCAGCCCGCCTTCTTTCTCTCTTTTTATATTCAACCAAGTTATAAGCTTATCAACTGATATTCTCCATACACAGAGTGGGATTTCCATTATCCACACCCTTAACCTAACTATCACATCCGTAACCTACAATTGTATACACTAATTCAGCCACTGTTTAAAAATATATATTTTTATTTTTAAAAAAATTTAAAGATAAATGAAGCAAAATTTCAAAACAAGGTAAGAGGGTAACAATAATGTGTATGATTATCTTTAAATTAGTTACTCAGAGCACAAGATTGGAATTTAATTGTTCAAACAATATTAGCACAAACCTTTCTTTTCAATGAGCTAAGACAAATTAGTGTAACTATTTTAATTATCTTTTACACACACACACACACACACACACACACATATTTTTGCTTTTCCTTTCCTTCTTTTCTCCATTTACCTATCCATTTCTCTTTCCTTTTCATGCTTCTTCCCATTTTACAATATCTATTGTATATTTTGGATTTTATTTACTCTTTTAGCTTCTCACACTAGGGAGGCAATACAATGTTTACACATGTGGGTCTGGTTTGTTTTATTTTTTTATTTTAAAGAGAACAAAACAAAGTGGAACCTAGCAGATCAGAATAAAAAAATGCAAGCAACATAGGATTTCAAGATAAGACAACAGGAAACCAACAGTGGCTACCATAATGTCTCTTTTTTTCTTCAAAATAGTTGTCTGTATCTTCCTACACAGTGAATTCAAACAAAACAAAATAATATAAAACTGATCAAAACAAAAGAATGCATACAGTTGAGGCCTTTAAAATAAGACAACAGGAAAGTCAGTAATGGCTACCATAATGACTCTTGTTCTCATCAAAATAGCTGTCCAGACCTTCACATATGTTGCAATTAAATAATACAAAACAGATTAAAACAAAGAGTAAAAACATTACTGGACTTCAAAAAACAAAAGATGATAGCAAATCAGCAATGGCTACCATAGTGTCTCATTTTCTTCAAAGTAGCTGTTTATACCATCACACATAATAAAATCAATTCTTGTAAACTCTTTAGGAGAAGTTCTAGGCATGTATAAGCCTATATATGTACATTTATCCTTTCTGTATTAGAAAAACAAAACAAAATACGAGAAAAACAAGAAACAAAAGTGACAAATAAATAACAATAATGAAGAGCCCAAAACAATGACAATATAGGCTTTCAAAACAAGATAGTAGGAACAAAACTAAGGTTGTTTATTTCAGTTATCTTCAAAAGAGTTACTCAGATTCCAGACATAAACATGCAAAATTGATCTAATCCTGTGAATGTTGTTTTATTCCAAGAACTCATAGAATTAGTAGCACAATGATCTTAGCTTCTTAAATGTACATATACAAATTTATTATCTTTTTTCTTTTCCCTTCATTATTTTATCCTTTTCTGTATCTGAGTTAATTTTTTCCCTTTAAGCAGTTTCTTACTCTTTCACAATATTTATTGAAGATTTTTATATCTTATTTACTTTCAGTTTCTTACACTAGGGAGACAATATGGTATTTGCACATGTGAGTTTGATTTATTTCACTTACGAGTATGGTCTCAAATTGCATCCATTCACCTATAAAAGCCTCAGTGTGATCCTTCTTTATAGCCTAGTAGTACTCCATTGAATAAAAATACCACAACTTTTTTATCCATTCCTCAGGTGATAGGCATTTAGGTTGTTTCCAAAATTTGGCTGTTACAAATTGTGCTGCTATAAACATGGGTGCCAATATATCACTGTGGCTTGATGTTTTCAATTCTTCTGGGAATACGCCTAGAAGTAGGATAGCTGGGTCAAGTGAGATTTCCAATCCCAGCTTTTTTTTTTAAATTTTTTTTTTTGTCTTTTTCCTTTTTATCGGTACCGGGGATCAAACTCATGACTGCCTGCTTGCAAGGCAGGCGCTTATGCCTGCTGAGCTAAATCCCCAGCCCCCAAATCCCAGCTTTTTGAGGAACCTCCAAACTGACTTCCACAGTGATTGCACCAGTCTGCACTCCCACCAACAGTGCAGAAGAGTTCTTTTTTCCCCACAGCCTCTCCAGCATTTGTTATTGGTGGATTTCCTGATCCTAGCTATTCTTTCTGGAGTAAGATGGAATCTCAGTGTTGTTTTAATTTGCATTTATTTAATGACCGATGATACTGAACATTTTTTCATGTATTTATTTGCTATTTGTATTTTTTCAGCTGGGAAGTGTGTATTTGTCTCAGATGCCCACTTTTGTATTGGGTCTTTGAGTTTCAGGGGTATGATTTTTTAAACTTTTTTATATGTTCTAAACAGAAGTCCTTTGTCTGAGGGACAGTTCACTAAGACTTTTCCCCAATTTTTAGGTTTTATTTTCATTGTGTTGGAGATTTCTTTTGACATGCAAAAACTTTTTAATAAGATGAGATCCCAGTTATTGATTTTTGGGAAGCATTTCTCGTGCAGTTTGATTTTTGTTCATGAATTCTCTGCCTCCCCCTATGTCTTCAAGATTTCTACCTACTTTGTGTTCTAGCAGATTTAGTGTTTCTGTTTTAATATTTAGATCTTGATCCATTTTGACTTTAGTTTTAGTGCATGGTGAAAGGCATGGGTCTAGTTTTAGTTCTCAGGATATGAAAAGCCTGTTTTTCCAGTGCCACTTATTAAACAGGCTATCTTTCTTTCAGTGAACATATTTGGCCCCTCTGTCAAAGATAAGGTGGTTGAGTGTGTTTATAATTGTGATTGTATCTTCTAATCTATTCCATTGATCTTCAAGTCTGTTTTTATTCCAGTACCATGCTGATTTTATCACGTAGCTTTGTAGTATAACTTCAAGTCAGGGATTGTGATGCCTCCTGCCTTGCCTTTGTTGCCCAGAATTGCCTTTGCTATTCTAAGTCCCTTCTGGTTCTAGATGAATTTTAGGAGTGATTTCTCTAGATCTGTGAGGTACATTAATGGTATTTTGATTGGAATTTCATTGAATCTGTATAATAATTTTGGGAGAATGGCCATTTTTCACAACATTTGTTCTTCCTATCCATGAACAAGGAATGTCTTTCCATGTTCTGAGAATGTCTTCAATTTCTTTTTTCAGAATATTGTAATTTTCACTGAATAGGTCTTTTACTTCCTTTGTTAGACTGATTCCTAAATATACCATTTTTTGGATGCTATTGTGAAGGGTGTGGTTTCTCATATCTCTCTCAGTGAGTTTGTTGTTTGTGTACAGGAATGCTATTGATTTTTGAGTTTCGACTTTGTATCCAGCTACATTACTGAATTTGCTTATTACATCTAGAAGACTTTCAATGGAGTTTTGGAGGTCTTCTATGGAGAGTATCATGTTATCTGCAAATAATAATAATTTATCGCCTTCCTTTTCTATCCTTATTCCTTTATTTCTCTCTCTTGTCTAATTTCTCTGGCTAATGTTTCCAGCACTATATTGAATATGAGTGGTGATAGTGGACATCCTTTTCTTATTTCTGATTTTAGAGTGAAATCTTTCAGGTTTTGACCATTTAATATGATGCTGGCTGTTGGTTTGTCATAGGTGGCTTTTATCAGATTAGGGTAAAGATGATTTATTCCAATTTTTTGTAGGGTTCTTAACATGAATGAGGGTTGGATTTTATCAAAAGCTTTTTCTGCATCTATTGAAATGATCATGTGACTCTTAATTTTGGCCCTATTGATACAGTGTATTATGTTCATTGATTTGCATATGTTGAACCATCTGTGCATTCCTGGGATGAATCCCACTTGGTAGTGGTATATAATCTTCTTGATGGCTTGTCGCATTCTGTTTGCCAGTATTTTATTGAGAATTTTTGCATCTATGTAGTTAGGGAGATTGGCCTGTAGTTCTCTTTCTTGGTTGGGTTTTTCTCTGGTTTTGGTATTAGGGTAATACTTGCTTTCAGGAATGAGTTAGGAAGAATTGCTTCCCTTTCAATTTCATTGAAGAGTTTGAGGAGTGTTGGAATTAAGTCTTCCATGAATTTCTTGTAGAACTCAGCAATTAATCCATTAGGACCTGGGCTTTTCTTTGTGGGTAAAGTTCTAATTACATTTTCAATTTCATTAATTGAAATTGGGTTGTTCAGCCATTTTACATCTTCTTGATCCAGCTTTGTTAATTCATGTGATTTTAAGAATCTGTCCATTTCTTCTGTGTTATCAAACCTATGAAAGTAAATGTTTTCAAAGTAGGTATTGATGATCTTCTGTATTTCCCCAGGGTTGGTAGTGATTTTGCCCTTTTCATTCCTTATTGCATGAATTTGAGTTTTTTCTTTTCTTTTTTGAGTAAGGTTGGTTATGAGCTTATCAATTTTATTTATTCTTTCAAAGAACAAACTGTTTGATTTGTTAATTCTTTGCATTGTTTTCTTAGTCTTTATTGTATTGATTTCTGTTCTGAACTTTATAATTTCCTCCCTTCTTTTGGCTTTGGGCTTGACTTGCTTGTCTTTTTTCTAGATGTTTGAGATGTAGCATCAGGTTGTTTATTGTGTTCATTCTGTTTTCCTGATATGGGAATTCACTGCAATCAATTTTCCTCTGAGGACTGCTTTCATTGCATCCCATAGGTTCTGATAAGTTGTATTTATATTTTTGTTTGCTTGTAGATAGTGTTTAATTTCTTCTTTAATTTCCTCCGTGACCCATTGATTGTTCAGGAGTGTATTATTTAATTTCCATGTGTTTATGGACTTTTTACAGTTTCATTTGTCTTTAATTTCTAGTTTCATGTTACTACAATCAGATAATATGCATAGGATAATTTTGATTCTTTTGCATTTAGTTAAGCATGTTCTATGGGCTGGTATATGGTCTATTTTAGAGATTGTCTCATGTGAAGCTGAGAAGAATGTATATTCTGATGTTGAATGGAACACTCTGCATGTCTACTAAATCCATTTGTTCACAAGTTTGATTCAGTTGTTTTATTTCCTTGCTAATCTGCTGTCTAGTTGATCTGTTTGTGTCAGTGGATTGTCAAGGTATCCCATTATAAATTGTGTTATTGCTGACTTGGCTTTTTATTTCTACTAATGTTTGTTTTATATAGCTGGGTGCTCCCATATTTGATGCATATATATTTAAGATTGTTATCTCTTCCTCTTGAAATTTTCCCCTAACTAGTAAGTAGTGGCCTTCTTTACCTCTTGATCATTCTTAGTTTGAAGTTCACATTGTCTGCAGACAGAATAACTACCCTTGCTTTTTTGTGTGATTGTTCCTGTTACATGAAGTATTGTTTTCCATCCTTTGACTTTCAATCTATGAATTTTCCTTTTGGGTTAGATGAGTTTCTTGTATATAGTATATGGTTGGATGTTGTTTCTTGATTCTGCCAGCCTGTTTCTTTTAATTGGTGAATTGAGGCCATTTACATTAATGGTTTTAAGTGATATATATTGGCTTATTTTTGTCATGATATCTTTGTGTTGTTGGTTCTTTACCTTTCCCCTCTGTTTAATTTTCTGTCTTGCTTAGTGGTTTTTTCTGTTGGTGTTCTTGAAGTCATAGTTATTTTTATGTCTATCTAGAATATCTTTCAGTATTCTTTGCAGGGTTGGTTTGGTAGTCATGAAGTTTTTAAGTTCTTCTTTGTCATGGAAGTGTCTGATTTCTCCATCAATTTTGAAGGACAGTTTTTCAGGGTACATCAATCTGGGTTGGAAGTCATTTTCCTTAAGGATTTGAAATACTTCACTCCATATTATTCTTGAGTTCATTGTTTGTGTTGAGAAGTCTGCTGTGATTCTGATGGGCCTTCCTTTATATGATCTGTTTCTTTTCTCTAACAGCTTTTAATATTCTGTTCTTATGTTGAATTTCTGAGATGGTGATTATTATATGTCTGGTATAGATTTATTTTGGTTATGACTAATTGGAGTTCTATATGCTTCACTTATATGTCTGTTAGTTTCCTTTCCCATGTTTGGGAAATTTTCAGCTATTACTTCTGTAAATAGTCTTTGGCTATCCATTTGTATTGTCACCTTGTTTGTTTACACCTATCGATCTTATATTGTTTTTCTTTGCACTATCTTGCAACTGCTGAATTGTTATTTCCTGATTCCTTGTTATTTTTAAGAGATCTTCTTTTCCTGTTCACTAGTGGCAATCTTGTCTGCAAGGTCTGAAACTTTATCTTCACATTCACTGAGATGGTTTTGCCAGCTTTTGATGGAATTTTTGATTTCCTGGCTATCTCTTTGAATCTGTTTCTTGCATTCTATTTCTTGCTTATATTGTTCATTCAAGGTTTCTTTTTTCAGTGCTCCTCAATTTTTTAACTTTGTCTTCTTTAGATGTGTTCAGCATTTCTTTTATTATGTTTATCATTTCATCTTTTACCTGGGAGATTACTTCTGATCTGTATTCCTTTACAGCTTCGTGGAATTGTTTCTTTACTTCAATTGCTATCATTTCAGAAGTTTAATGTGTATGGCTTACATTTTAGCCTATGTCCGTGTCTCCTAGGCTTTTTTGGGATGGGCTGGAGATTTGAGATTGTATTTTGGTCTTTTGTTTTGTCATTTTCCTATATTCCCCTGGGGAAGCCAAATGCAAGGTCTCAGTTGCTTTCTGGGTTGAGGGTGTCTGTCTGTAGTAGGGATATTTATTCAGGCCTTACCAGGTCCCTAGTGGCACTGGTAACTTCTCAAATGGGGAGAGTGTGCTTGGCAGACCTTCAGCACATCCCACGTAGTACTCTGATGCTCCCCAGCTGCTTGAGTTGCCGGGTGGGACTCTACCAGGTTCTGAGTGTTGTGCCAAGCCGGAGCAGCTAGATGGAGTACAGTGTGCAGGTCTTCAGCACATCCCACATGGCACTCTGATGCTGCCCAGCTGCTTGAGTTGCCGGGTGGGACTCCACCAGGTTCTGAGTGGTGTGCCACGCCGGAGCAGCTAGATGGAGTACAGTGTGCAGGTCTTCAGCTCATGCCACATGGCACACCAAAGCTCCCTAGCTGTTTGGGGATGCTGGGTGGGGCCCCACCTAGTTCCGGGGGAGGTGCAGAGGTTGCATAGCTAGGTGTAGTTTGTGATTTGAGGCTGCAAAGCTTGGAGTCCTGCTGGTTCTTATGATGTCCTCAGGCCATCTTTTTTATTGTCTTGTTCCTTCTCAGCAACCAAGTTCTCACAGATCTGGCTAAAAGAACTCAGCAGTAGTCATACCACTAACTTGACGTTACATTGCCTTGAAATTTCTTTTGCAAGATTAACTACTCCCCTGCCCTTAATATTAGTTTAGGAAAGTATCTGAACTTGAGCAAAATGCAGTTAAGTTTTCTGCAGAAGCATTACACACACGGTCTGGCCTTCCAATAGTCAATGAAATCCTTCTTCTCACCAGAATCCTCCTGAGCCAGGTCTTTACTGGTAGCATTTTTATAAACATTCTGGTTTTCTGAACTCTGATCAGAATCTCCCATCAAGTTTGGCTTGCAGCATTTCAGAACTGGTTCTTCAGCTGTCATCTCCAACTTTCCAAACTTTCCCCATAAGCCAGTTCCAAAGGCTTAAGAACCACATGGCTAGATGGTATCAACACAATGACTCCATTTCTCTGGCTCCAAAATGTCTTACTTTTCTGTTGCTCAGACAAAATGTCCAATACCCACAAGTTGAAGAAGGAAAGTTTATTTCAGCCCTGAGTTTGTAGAGGTTTCAGTCCATAATTGGCTGGCTCAGGACAGCATGACAGAGGGCCATCAGAGAGAAGAAACATTTCATGGCATGGCAGGCAGAAGGCAGGGAAGCAGCAGCCTTCCTTCTTTCTTTCCTTTTGTATTCTATACAGGCTACAAGTCTATTGATTGGTGTCACCCATACCAAGGGTGAGGCTTTCATTACTACACCCTTACTCTTGTTGTCACCCTCTTAGTCCACATTCGCAGACCCTAAATCAGCTACCTTTCAAACTCCCCACCTATGACTGCATGAAGTGGGGACATTGGGGGGACATTTAGATACAAGCTATAAAACATTTGAAATCAATGTCATTACATTAATAGTTTTAAGGGGAGAATTCACATTATTCTCTCAAGAAATTCAGAGGAAGTATTTGATTATATGTAGCATACACTTAAAATAAAACCTTGTAAACTAGCAATAGACAGGCGTATTTTTTAAAAAGGTTTTCCACAACAAGCATATAGAAACATTGTACTTAATGATGAAATACTAAAAATTTTCCCCAGAATTATGAACAAGAACATCAACTATCTTTGCCAAGACTGTACTAGATTGATCTCTGGTACCAAAACAACAATAACAACAACAAGAAGACAAAACAAACAAACAAAATCAACTGTACTAGAGTCCTTCTTCAGCCTGTGAAGTAATGTAAAAAAAGATAGGATTCATAAATAATAAATGCACTGTTACTTTCTGGTAAAATAATTATGTATGTACTAATGTGTTTTTAAATAAAAATCTGTAAGATATTAGAATTAACAAGTGAATTCAGCAAGGTTCTTAGTCATAATATAAACATAGAAAAGTCAACTGTAATTCTATATATCAGCAATAAACAATAAGAAAGTAAAATTTTAACAATGTTACTATTACAAAAAAACCCCCCACTACCTGGGAGAAAATGCATTGAAAGATTGTAAGAACTTAACTCAAGGAACTATAAGTACTAATTAGACAAAAATGACCTAAATTTAGGAGAGCTATGCCATTTACATAGCTTGGGCATATTTTGTGTTTTTCTTCCTCAAACTGATCCAGAATTTCAACTAAAATCTTCATTAAAATCTCAGTTACTTTTTTGTTGTGGAAATTGATGATTCTAAAATGTATGAAATGTATGCAATCAAGAATAGATATGAAAATATTAAGGAATAATATTTGGTAAGGTACAGTGATTAAGGCTATCTGTTTTAGCATGATGATAGATTAATAGGACTGGAGATAGAACAATAAGTTAATAGGATTCAGTGGTAGGGCACTTGCCTAGCAAGTGCAAGGAACTGGATTCAATCCCAAGTACTGAAAAAAAAAAAGATAGATGAATTACAATGAGAAAAATTTGAAAGCAGACATCAAACCATATATGTATAAAATATTTGACTTCTGACAAAGACATTTTGGGAAAATATTGTCTTTTCAATAAATAATTTTGGGTCTATAATATATCTATATTCCCTCCCTCAAATGTGAATTTTACTTCATATACAAAACTGTTGTTTTTTATAGTATTACTAGAGATTGAACGTAGGGCCTTGTGCATGCTAAGCACATGTTCTATCACTAAGTGCATCCCCAGCTATATCCAAAACTTGATTTCCATTAGATTTGGTTTTAAATGTAAAAAGTAGTGGAACAAATTTATGACCTTGAGGAAGTTTCTTCAATAGGACATCTGCTTTCTTAATAAAAACCCAGTAAAGTAAAGGAAGAGTTGATCAACTGAATCACACGAAAATTTAGAAATTTAGGAAAAAGACAAATCAGAGTATAAAATAATACTGCAAGCCATACTGCACATGGCTATGGTTTGGATTTTTTTGTTGTTTTGTTTTCTGAGAATGGGTCTTACTTCTCAGTTTAACTGGTCTTGAACTCACTATGTAGATAAGGCTGGCCTCAAACTCACAGTGATCCTCCTGCCTCAGTCTCCTGAGTGATGGAATTACAGGAGTGTGTCACATGCCCATCTTACGGTGTGGATCTTAAATGTCTCTCTAGGAGTAATGTGTTGAAGGCTTAATCCCTGGGTAGTAGTGCAATTTGGAGGTGGTGGAAATTTGAGGAGGTGGGGCCTAATTGGAAGAAGTAGGTCACTGGGATCATGCCTTTGAAGGGTTCATTTCCTTTTCCTTTTCTTCTTTCTCCCCATTTCCGTTCTTCCAGGCTGCCATGAGATAAGCAACTTTGTTCCATCATCCCTTCCACCGTGATGTTCTGCCTTACCAGAGAGCCAAGTAATGATGGACTGAAACCTGTGAAAGTCTGAACCAAAATAAACTTCTCCTCCTTTAAGGTGATTTTCTCAGGCATTTTGTTATAGTGATGAAAAATGACTAACAATATATAGCCAATAAGGGATTTGTGTCTGTATTATACAAAGAACTACAAATCACTGAGAAAAAGCAACAGTAGAAGAGAAAAATGAGTAAGAATTTGAATAGGTACTGTATAAAAGCTGTTAGGTGTGTGGCAAAGAAACAGATACTAATGTTCTTACACCATTGATTATCAGGGAAATGAAAATAGGATTACAACAGAGTACTACTACACTTCTGCTCTAATGGCTAAATTAAAAGTACTAACAATACTGAGTGTTAGTAAGGATGTGGAGCAATTAAACTCTCAAAAACTGCTGGCAGTGTTGCCGTAGCACAGCAGTCATCCCTTATAGTCATGAGATATATTTCCCTACATCTGGTGGATGCCTGAAACCATAATAGTACCAAATCCTGTATATAGTATGATTTTCCTCTATATATACATATAATAAAGTTTAATGTATAAATTAGGCATAGTAAGATATTAGCAACATGGTAATAAAATGGAATAAATACAATAACATAGCATAATAAAATGATTAAACCTTATGAATTATTTCTAGAAATACATTTCTATTTAGTATTTTCAGACTGCAGTTAACCACAGATACCTTAAACCTCACAAAGTAAAACCAAAGATAAAAAGAATTATTGTATAACCAAACTAAAACAATTTATCAGTCTTTACTAAAGTTGAGGATAAAGTGATTTATTTACTCCTTAGGTTGGTAAATGTGAACACATGTGCAACAAAAGTAGTGCAAAAGTCTTATAGGAGGCTTTATTCATAGTAGCCAAGATCCTGGAAACAATCCAGGTGTCCATCAACACACAGTGGATAAATTCTGAGACAGTTGTATACTAGAATATGGCAATGAAAATGGACAAATGTCTGTCACATGTAATAATGTGGTTTAATATCGTAAGCATAATTCTGAGCAAAAGAAACCAGGCATGTGGAAGAATAAATCTTGTGTGATTCCATTTATTTAAAGTTAACAATTTATCATGGAATTAAAAGTCAGGATAGTGGTTACCTTTTGGAAGGAACATGGAACTGGGAAGGGAACAGGGGGCTTTCAGTACTAATAATGTTGTTTCCCATGGAGATAGTTACACTGATGTATTCACTATATGATAATTCATCAAGTGGTACACAAGATTTTATTCAGTTTGCAATTTTTATATTTGAACTTTTGGGATTTTGGAAAACTACTTAAAAATTCTGAAATGCATGCCATTTAAGTTTTATGTCTAGTGTTTCTTTCTCTAGACAAATACCTTAAGCATGAAGATTTCTACAATTCAAAGTGACCAAAAAAATAGGACCTAATGATTCAGTTCTGGGAACTGAAGGCACGTGAGGTGATCTCTAGAGCGCTTGTGCTTGGGGAGAGCTTTGACTATTGCTTCCAGTGGTTAGGACCCCACCCAGCTTCCTGAACCACTGGAAGACACACAGGAGGTTCGGCAGGCCTGACTGGGCCACACCCAGTGACATCCATTCAATTCTGGGAGCTGAGGGGCACAAGGTGAATTCCTGTGGACTTGTGTGGTGATTTCCAGCACACCTGGGGAAGCTTTGGAACATCCAGAAATATAGAAAAATGACAAAACGAAAGACCAAAAATGCAATCTCAAACCTCCAGTGCATCCCAAGCAAGCCTAGGAGCCATCTACATAGAAGAAAATACAAGCCATACACCTGAAATGCCTGAAATGATAACAACTGAAATAAACAAACAACTCTGGGAAGCTGTAAAAGAACTCAAATCAGAAATAACCTCCCAGAAGAAGAAATGATAACTGTAATGAAAGAAATGCTGGACATATCTAAAGAAGACATAGTTAAAAAATTAGAGGAACAGTATAAAAAGGTGGAAACTCTGAATGAACAATATAAGAAACAAGCAATGCATGAAGCAGATTCAAAGAGAAATCAAAAATTCCATTGAAAGTTGGCAAAACTGCCTCAATGAAAGTGAAGATACAATTTCAGACCTCAAAGACAATATTGCAGCTTGTAAACAGGAAAGGAAAGATATTTTAAACATAACAAGGAATCAGGAAATAACAATTCAATAGCTGCAAGATGTTGCAAAGAAAAACAACATAAGATTGATAGGGATAAGTGAAAAAGAATGGGACAACACAAATAATATCAAGAAGCTATTTACAGGGCTGGGGATTTAGCTCAGCGGCTTAAGTGCCTGCCTTGAAAGCAGGCAGTCGTGAGTTCAATCCCTGGTACTGATAAAAAGGAAAAAGACAAAAAACAAAAACAAAACAGCTTAAAAAAAAAAAAAAGGCTATTTACAGAAGTAATAGCTGAAAATTTCCCAAACATGAGAATGGAAACTGACATACAGATCAGTGAAGCGTATAGAACTCCAAATAGCCATAAACAAAATAAAACTACACCCAGACATATAATAATCAACATCCCAGAAATCCAACATAAGAACAGAATATTAAAAGCTGTTAGGGAGTAAAGACAGATCACCTATGAAGGAAAACCTATCAGAATTACAGGAGACTTCTCAACACAAATAATGAAGTCAACAAGAGGATGGAGTGAAGTATTTCAGATCCCAAAGGAAAACGATTTCCAACCCAGACTGTTGTACCCTGCAAAGCTGTCCTTCAAAATGGATGGAAAAATAAGATACTTCCACAACAAAGAACAGCTGAAGAACTTCATGATCACCAAACCAACCTTGTAAAGAACCAACCTTGAAAGACATTCTAGATAGACATGGGGAAAAACCAATATGCAAGGCAGACAGTTAAACAGAGTAGAAAGGTAAAGAAGCAACAGCAAAAAGATAACGTCAAAAATAAACCAATATATAACAGTTATAACCATTAGTGTAAATGGCCTCAATTCACCAATTAAAAGCAACAGACTGGCAGAATGGGTAAAGAAACAACATCCAACCATATCCTGTCTACAAAGACCCATCTAACCCAAAAGAAAACTCATGGATTGAAAGTCAAAGGGTAGAAAACAATACTTCATGCAACAGGAATCCCCTGCCCCCCCAAAAAGCAAAGATAGCTATTCTATTTGCAGACAATGTAAACTTCAAACCAAGAATGATCTGAAGATGTAAAAGAACTGAAATTATCCCATGCATGTTATTGGATCATAGCGCCATGAAACTAGAAATTAATGATAAAAGAAACTGCAAAAACCCCACAAATACATGGAAATTGAATAACTCCTGAGCAATCAGTGGTCATAGAGAAAATTAAAGAAGAAATTAAACAATATCTACAAGCAAACAAAAATACAAATACAACCTACCAGAATCTGTGGGATGCAATGAAAGCAGTCCTCAGAGGAAAATTTATTGCAGTGAATTCCCATATCAGGAAAACAGAATGAACACAATAAACAACCTGATGCTACACTTCAAACATCTAGAAAAGGAAGAGCAAGTGTCATGGTTTATGTTTGTGTCCCCCAGGCCTCATGAATTTGCATTGTTCATATGTGATGGTTCATTGTATAGTGCTTGGATTGATGGTGTCAGTGCTCCACCCACATAGGGGTGGAGCCAGGATGTGATGTAATGGCAGGAAGAAGGTGTGTCTTTTTCTTTGCTGGTTCGAGCTTGCTGTTTGCAGCCGCCATGAATGGTGGTCCAGCCATGCCCGCCTGTCTTGGAGCCAACTGAGTGTGGACTGAAACCTCCAAAAACTGAAAGAAATAAACCTTTCCTTTCCCAACTTGGGCATCAGGTATTTTGTCTCAGTGACAATCATAAAGTAACTAAAACAGCAAGTCAAGCCCAAAGCCAAAAGAAGGGAATAAATTATAAAGATCAGAGTAGAAATCAATGCAATAGAAACTAAGAAAACAATACAAAGCATCAGTGAATCAAACAGTTTGTTCTTTGAAAGAATAAATAAAATTGATAAACCCCTAGCCAACTTTATTTAAAAAAGGAAAAACTCAAATTCATGCAATAAAGAGTGAAAAGGGTGAAATTACTACTGACTCAGTGGAAATACAGAAGATCACTAACACCTATTTTGAAATCCTCTACTCTCATAGGTTCAAAACACAGAAGAAATGTACAGATTTCTAGAAATATATGAAATACCAAAGCTGGGTCAAGAAGATGTAAAACTGCTGAATAAACCAGTTTCTAATAATGAAATTGAAAATGTAATTAAATCCTTCCCAACAAGGAAGAGCCCAGGCCCAGATGGATTCACTGCGAAATTCTACAAGAAATTCAAAGAAGACTTAATGCTGATACGCCTCAAACATTTCAATGAAGTTGAAAGGGAAGCAATTCTTCGTAACTCATTCCTGGAAGCAAATATTACTCTAGGACCAGAACCTAAGAAAGACCCATCTGAAAAAGAGAACTACAGGCCAGTCTCCCTAATGAATGTAGATGCAAAAATTCTCAATAAAATATTGGCCAACAGAGTGCAGCAAATCATCAAGAAGATTATATATCATGACCAAGTGGGATTCATCCCAGGAATGCAGGGATGGTTCAACATACGTAAATCAATAAATGTAATCCACTATATCAATAGAGTCAAAAATAAGAATCACACGATCATTTCCATAGATGCAGAAAAAGCTTTTGATAAGATCCAACACTTATTCATGATAAGAACCTTACAGAAAATTGGGGAATAGATGGTCTTTACCTCAATATGATAAAGGCCATCTATGACAAATGAAGAGCCAGCAACATATTAAAAGGACAAAAACTGAAAAGCTTTACCCTAAAATCAGGCACAAGACAAAGATGTCCATTATTATCATTCCTATTCAACATAGTGCTGGAAATACTAGCCAAGCAATTCGATAAGAGAGAGAAATAAAAGGAGTAAGGATGGAAAAGATGAAATGAAATAACTTTATTTGCAGATGACATGATACTCTACATAGAAGACCCTCAAAACTCCATTGAAAGTCTTCTAGATGTAATAAGCAAATTCAGTAATGTAGTTGGATACGAAGTCAATACTCAAAAATTAATAGCATTCCTATACACAAACAACAAAATCACTGAGAGAGAAATAAGGGAAGCTACACCCTTCATAATAACATCCCCCAAAATGAAATACTTAGGAATCAATCTAACAAAAGAGGTAAAAGATTGATTCAGGTAAAATTATAGTACCCTGAAAAAAATCAAAGAGGACACCAGAAAATGGAAAGGCATCCCTTGTTCATGGATAGGAAAAGTAAATATTGTGAAAATTGCAATTCTCCCAAAATTGTTATATAGATTTAATGCAGTCCCAATCAAAATACCTCTAGCATACCTCACAGATCTAGAAAAATCACTCCTAAAATTCATCTGGAACCAGAAAAGACTTAGAATAGCAAAGGCAATTCTAAGTAGCAAAGGCAAGGCAGGAGGCATCACAACCCCCAAATTGAAGTTATACTACAAAGCAACTGTAATTAAATCAAAATGATACTGGAATAAAAACAGACCTGAAGATCAATGGAATAGAGTAGAAGATACATCTACAACTACAAACACACTCAGCCACCTTATCTTTGACAAAGGGGCCAAACACATTCATTGGAAGAAAGATAGTCTCTTTAATAAATGGTGCTGGAAAAATTGGCTCTCCATATGCTGAAATCTAAAACTAGACCCATGCCTATCACTAAAGTAAAGTCAAAATGGATCAACAATCTAAATATTAAAACAGAAACACTAAATCTATTGGAAGACAAAGTAGGTAAAAATCTTGAAGACATAGGGGTAGGTAGAGAAATCATGAACAAGAATCAAACCACATGGGAAATACTTACCAGAATCAGAAACTAGGATTACGTCTTACTGAAGAGTTTCTGCATGTTGAAAGAAATCTCCAGCATAGTGAAAAGGAAGCCCATAAACTGGGAAAAAATCTTAGTGAACTGTCCCTCAGACAAAGGACTTCTGTCTAGAACATATAAAGAATTAAAAAAAATCAGATCCCTGAAATTGAAAGACACAATCCAAAAATGGGCATCTGAGATGAATACACAGTTCTCAGATGAAGAAATACAAATGGCAAATAAATACATGAAAAAAAAGTTCAGCATCATTAGTCATTAGAGAAATGCAAATTAAAACCACACTGAGATTCCATCTTACTCCAGAAAAAAATGGCCAGGATAAAGAAAACTACCAACAACAAATGCTGGAGAGGTTGCAGAGAAAAAGGAACTCCTTTGCACTGTTGGTGGGAGTGCAGACTGGTGCACCCACTGTGGAGGTCAGTCTGGAGGTTCCTCAAAAAGCTAGGATTGGAAGTCCCATTTAACCCAGCCATTCCACATCTGGACACATTCCCAGAAGAACTGAAAGCATCATACCACAGTGATATATGTGCACCCATGTTTATAGCAGCACAATTTGTGACAGCCAAATCTTGGAAACAACTGAAGTGCCCATCATCTGAGGAATGGATAAAAAAGATGTATTTTTTTAAAAATCGGTACCGGGGATTGAACTCACGACCGACTGCTTGCAAGGCAGGTGCTTATGCCACTGAGCTAAATCTCCAGCCCCAAGATGTGGTATTTTTACACAATGGAGTAATACTCAAGTATAAAGAATGACCACATTGAGATATTTATAAATAAATGAATGCAACTTGAGACCATATTCATAAGTGAAATAAATCAAACTCACATGTGTAAATACCATATAGTCTCCCTAGTGTAAGAAATGGTAACAGTACATAAGATTTTATGGTAATCATGGTTTCCCTAATGGGGAATGCTTTGAAGTCTTATAGTGTTTTCATTCATTGGTTGGAATGGTTTTATTGTGTTGTTTGATTTTATTACGTGTGATGATATGAACAGTTACTTTGAAGAAAACAAAACATCATGGCAGCCATTGCTGATTTACTATAATCTTGCTTTGAAGTCCTACCATGCTTTTGTTCTTCTGCTTCCATTGGTTCTGTCCTGATGTTTCTTATTAGATTTTAATATGGTGATAGTATATATAAATTTTTTAAGGAAAATGAGATAGTAGCCATTGTTAATTTTCTGTTATTTGGTTTTGAATGTCCTGTAATACTTTCATTCTCTTGAATGCTTTTGTACTATTTTGTTATGTTTGATATTATTGTGTGTGAGGGTGTGCTCAACTATTTCAAAGAAAAGAGACATTATGGTAGGTACTGTTAATATCTGGTTGTCTTGTGAAGTGCTGTGTTGCTTACATTGTTCTGATTTGCTTTGTTCTGCTCTCTTTTGTTTTATTTTCTTTAAAAAAAAAAGAAATAGGAGCTAACTCTCAAAAGATACTGAGAATCTTGTTCAAGTCATTAAAGGTCACTTTCCAAAGGTTCTACCATGTCCCAACCATATTATATTATGCACCCATAATCTCAGCTAGCTACTTGGGAAGCTGAGGCAAAGGGGTCGCTTTAAGTCTAGAAACTGAGAGTCATTCTGTGCAAAATAGCAAGCATATATATATATGCCTGTGTGTATATGTAGAGCTATATAGTATAATGTAAAATATTCATGAGATATTGCTCTCCTTGGGCAGTAATAATTGTAGTTGTCAATCATATTATCAAAGCAATTCCTAGATTTGGAAACAAACCAGAAAATTTACATGTAATATATATCATTACAATGGGTTAGCTTATATAAATGATCTTTATCACAGAATGTTACAAAAATTATTTCTCATATATTATTAATTATGACTTTTACCATCCTCCAAAATGATACTTGGATCTATACAGTATTTATTAAATTCTTTTACAATATATTTTTTTTTACTGTTGGGGTAATTCTTACAGGAAACCAAAAGTAGCAGTATTTTGCTCAATTGATTCAATTTCCTTTTTAAAAGAGACTACTTCTTGATATACTTTGAGCAGAAAATAGTCTCCCTAGAAATTGATTTTAGGATCATGTTTAGGTAAATCTCCTTCAGAGTTATGCAAACCTTTTCTGTTTCACTGTTATGGCATCCTGATACTTAACTGGAATATCCACCATTGCTACATACAATGTCTTTTAATTTAGAAAATCATTCTTCTCTAAAATTAAAAACATATTTTAATCATTTAAAAAGTAAAAGTTTCTTTAACTTTTGCTAAAAATTTCAATAGTATACAAAAGAGTATACCAATTAACTGTGGAGAGCATAAATTCAAAAGTACTTTCATTTTCTAACAAATACCATGATTTACTTTTAATATGAAAGTCTTTTGGCCAGGGATATAGGTCAGTGGCATGAGCGCCTGCCTGGAAAATGCAAGGTCCTGAGTTCAGTTATTGGTACCAACAAAAGAGAGGGTCTTCTGTATCACTTTACAAATGCTCTTTTTGAGCATTTCATGTCATCTAAATGCCTTAATGTTAATGCCTTAACAATATTCGGTTAGATTAGTAGAGATTATTAATTAGTATCTGAGAGTGGTTGTAAGGGCTAAATTTCATGTTTCCATCAAGATGGTTCCATCTTTGGGCAGACCTAGAGAATATCATGTATACCCCAGAACTGTTTCAAAGATGTCTCTATGAAAACAACTGAGGTCATATTGCCTCTTTTTTTTTTAGGTTCTGGGGACTGAACCCAGAGCCTTTGCACTGAGGTACATCCCCTACAACCTTTTAAAAATAACTTCATTCTCTTCCTCTTCTTCTTCCTCCCCCCCCGCTATTTTCCTTTCTCCCTGTTGCTAAATTGTTCAACTCATGATCCTCTTATCTCAGTCTCCCAGAGTTCTGGGATAACAGGCATGTGCTGCCATGTTTGGATGGGTGATGACTTTCAATTTCCATACAAATCACAAAAAATGCTGTGGGGTTTGGGGTTAAAATTCTGGTTTATATACTCTTTTTCTTTATTAACAATGTTGATATCCTCAACAATAGCATTACTTGCATTACCTATGCACAACAAAAGTTTATTAGTTTAATTTTAATTCAATCTTATTTTACATATTTTCATGAAAATAAAGTTATTTGCCCTTTAAAATGAATATGTCCATTTGATTACTAATGCAAAGAATAGGTAGCATATAGTACTTGGTATTACACTGTGTGTGTGTGTGTGTGTGTTTATACACATTTACCTGTAATTGCTTAGTATTGTAAAATGGTTTTCAGCCACACTAGCAAACACTGGTGGATACCTTGCTAATTTACACCAGAACCAAGACTGGAATACAAAGAAAGGGGAAAAAAGGGACCTTGGTCCTACCAGGAAGTGATAATTTATTATACAAAGATATATTGTTTTCTGGCTACCTGAGCAGGATTTTGATGTGTTAATTTTTCTTTCCTCTTACCTGAACCCACTGTCACTCTCACTCCCATCTCCCAGCCTCTGCTGATCATCTATGCTGGTAAGAAGAGCCACATAGGTCTTCAGTGTGACTTGATACAATCATCATTGGGTTTGAGGTACAGGGAAACTGAGGCAGAACAGCTTTATTGGGGTCTTGAGAGTGTTTTATGAGGTGCCTAGGACAAGGATTCCTCTTGCCTGTGAATGGTGCAGTAAGATGTGTGGGGCAAAATGAATTTCATAGTCAAATAAGTTTGGGAAAATTAAAGCCCATGCTAAGTTAAAGCCAGTTAAGCCATCTTTACTGTGGAAATGCTTAGAGCCTTTTATATGTTAGGGAATTGAATGGAAGAAGACAAACCTAGCAAAATTGAGAGTTTTTAAAGGAAACAAAGTCCATGCATCTCTTTCCAAAAGAATTCACCTGCAAGACCGTTTATTGTGGGAACATCTCACAGGTATGGTGTTCCAGAAAGCAGAGTTGGGAAATATTGCTTTAGTTCAGGTTTCTGTTCCACAGAGGACTGGAAAGGAAAGGAAGTCACCCTGCAGGGTCACCACGTGTTTGTGAAGAAGCTCTTTCCTCCCTTTTCCTCTCAAAGACAAGTCTGAGAGCTAAGAGAATCATCCCTAGAATTTGGATAAGACTGCAGGAAAGGAAGGGCAGCATTTGTATCTCTGGGTGTGTTTGCTGAAGTTACTTGACCTGCTGGTCTTTCCTTCTGCTACCAGAGCAAGGGATGAGTGTTGGATGAGCATATGTGGACTTGTCAGACAGAGGGCCAGGATCCTTGCCCTACTTCATTGTAGCCGAAGTCAATGGGAAGAGTAACCTCTCATAAACCTAAGGGTGCATGCATTGCAAGGAGAATGGAGCACATAAGGGAGCTGGCGTCTTGCAGGCACTACCACAGTGGGGGAATGAAGTGGGGCAGATGTCTCAGAAAGCAGCCTTATGTCACTGGTTGGGGATCAGTGTAAGGATGTGGCCAACAGTCCTAATGGCACCAGTGCTGGTCCTTTACTGACAGGGTTGGCTGGAGCCACGTTGTCCACACCATGCCATAAATGATAAGCACAGAGAGGTGAACTGTTAACAGGAGTCTCAGGTTCCCCACCCGCTGTCCTGCCCTGGACACGGGAGCAGAGTCATCCTGCTCCTTCTACTTGATGACTCTAGACTAGTGGTGGTGAGCCTATGCCACACATGCCATAGCGGACTGTTTATATCACTGAAAAGTCTAAAAAGTTACCATTACTGCTCTGTTCTCTAGCCAAGGGGGTGGGGGCAAAGGAACTTTAAGTCACATTTGCAATAGACACATTCAGATGACCTGGATGGAAGTCGGGCGTGGTGGCCCATACTATAATCCCAGCACTCTGGGAGGCTGAGCCAGGAGGATCACAAGTTTGAATCTGGCCTGAGTAAGTTAGTAACCTAGCAAAAACCTGTCTCAAAATAAAAAATAAAAAAGACTTGGAATGTAGCTCCGTGGAAAGCCCCTGGACTCAATCCTCACTTATAGAAAAAAAATCTGTATGAAGTCTAAATAAAATGGCAGTGGCATTTAGAGAATTAGTCTCAGAAGTTTCAGAGTCCTTTGTCTAGTGAGAAAGAATTTTCCTCAAAGAAGAAAAGATAAACTGTTTCACAGAGATGGAAGAAAGCATACATTTGAAGCACAGTCCTTGCTTTGAGATGTTAGTTTCTCCCCTTACCCCGGGAGTGACTTTTACTATGTTAATTTCTGAGTCTCAGTTACCTCACCTGTAAGTGAAGATGTTGTTAACTCCACAGTTATTTTAAAGATTGAATGGATTATTGTTGTAAAGCACTTAGAAACAGGGGGATAGGCAGTGAATTTTTGTATAAACTATGGTTAAATTTAATGCTTGGGTTTCTTAATAAAATGCTTATACTCAAATGCACAGCTAGGCAAGGTTTGCAGGTCACTGAAACAAACCAGGTCTTACTAAGTTATAGTCAGAAGTTGTGGGGAAGTGGCAAATGGGAAGCATCTGTCCCAGATAAAGGGGCTAGGAATGCTCAGCTCTAACTGATTGCTACTGTGTGCTACCATGAGATCCGACTATTTCTATGGCTTTTAATTTTTCAGCCTTGAAATTTCTATTTTTATCTGAAATATAATTTTAAATTTCACAATTAATTAACAATTTAAGAACCCCACTGTTTGGAACAAATAAAATATACCGAGGAGCTGAATGTGGCTCATGGGCTCCTAGTTTGCATTTTGTTAGTTACTTGAATTTGGCTAAAACAAAGCGTTAGTATTTAGTGGGATAAATCAAACTGGGAATGGGGTTTGATTATTTTGAAACTTAAAAAAATGGTCTCTAAGAGCTTCTTTTTAGATAGATGTGCTAGACTTGCTTCCTAGGGAATGCTGAAGGCATGCTGTGCCCAGTTTTTAAATGCAGGGACCTACAAAGACACCTGAAGTACTTTGATGTCAAAGCAATATGGTAGACCAGACCGAAGAATAATTTGTTTTTTTAAGAGAGTTTTGGGGGGAGGTATTGGGAATTGAACTTAAGACTTTGGGCTTGCCAGGCAGGTACTATGCTGCTGAGCAATATCACTGGCCCTGAAGAATAATTTTATAAAAAGTATACTGGTTAATTATCAATCAGTGGATTCCTGGCAATCTAGTACTAGGCTCTGGAGACATGTACATTCTTGTTTTGAACTTGCTCTGATCACAAATAAACATGATTTGATCATGTAAATTGATGATCTCATTATCTCATATCCAGGAAAAATTATTAATAAAAGAATTATAAGTAAAGCTTTTCTCCTTTGTAGTTTGTAGTCTCTCAACTTACACTGGTGTTTGTTTTTTTTTTTTTTTTAATTTGGTGTTTGTCATCCGAAAGAAACAAAAATTAACACAGCACCATAGATTGTACCATTCATCATTATATCGTGCAATGTCAGTTTTCAATGCAAACATAGGGGCATTTAAGGACCATAGATGTAGCTCAGGGATGGACAGCTTGCCTCATACATGCAGGCCCTGGTTTCAGTCCCTAGCATCAAAAAACAAAAAACTAAAGCAAAACAAAACAAAATAAAAAAATCAGAAAAGAGCATTTAACTCAAATAGAATCCCAATGATGACGCAATCGATATTTTATGAGTTATACATGCATATATACATTTTGTTCTTACCAGAACTAAGTGATACATACATGCACATTCTACAATCTGGTTTCTTCCAAGATGCACTTAGGCTTTATTTGCTTTGAGTCTCACTGGACTCCCACTAGAATTTTGTGTATTGCTATTGTATACCAACATTGGTAATGTATACCGATAATGTATAGGTGTTGCTAATATATACTAATGAGATGGTGAAGAACATGCATATTGTGTGTGAATCTGCTCTGCTCATACAAGTACCCTATATCTCCATTGGATTCATGTATAAGCAAAAGCTTAAAGATAAAATTATAAATAATATTGAAATAGCAAGAGCAGAGCTTTCAACCAAGTGCAGGGCGTTGTGTAATTGCACAGGTTTCATGCCCATGAAGCCCACCCTGTATGACCAACAGAATACAGTGAAGATGGTATTTGACTGCTAGGGCTGTATCACAGATGTAATTGTGCATCTAATTTCTCAGATTGCTTGCTGTGAGGAAGTGAGTTACCACGGTTTATTTCGAGGATGCTCAGACAGCACTTTGGAAAGGCCTCGCTAGGGAGGAATGAAGCATTCTGCCAAAAGCCAGCAACAGCCTGCCAGCCATATGAGTGTCTGGCACTCTGGAAACAGATCCCTAGTCTCTGTCAAGCCTTGGGATGAGTGTAACCCCAGTAAAAATGACTGAAGCGTCATGAGAAACCCCAAACCAGAACCTCCCAGTTTAGCAACTTCTGAATTCCCTAGCTATAAAACTTGTCAGAGTTAATAAATATTTAGTGTTGTTTTTACATCATTAAGCTTTGGAGTGATTTGTTGTTCAGCAACAGAAAAGTAAAATAATGCTCTGATTCACATTTGTTTTAATTTTAGTAAGCTTTAGTATCTTTTTTGCAAGTCAACAGCTTCTTATTTTTTATCTGGGTTTCTCATTTGTTTTGTCCAGCTTACTGAGTCATCTATCTTGCTGATACATAAAGAGTTCTTTGTAATCCAAGGTAATTAGTCCTTTGTTGCTTATATGTATTGCATATGTTTTTCACAGTTTACAACTTATTTTTTTTTCTGTTATAGAAGTTTTAAATCTTTGCTGTGGATAAGTTGATAATCTTCCTCTTATACCTTTTAGATTTTGCTTTTAACTTTTTTGTTCCTCCCTGGGAATTCCAGGTTCTTTGTACTGAGCTATATCCTCAGCCTGTTTTTACTTTTTAAGACAGGGTCTTCGCTAAGCTGCTAAATTGGAACTTGAGATCCTCCTGCCCAACATCCTAGAGAGCTGGGATTACAGGCATGTGTTACCAAGCCTGGCTTCATTCCAGGTTTACTAAAGGCCTTCCTTAATCTATAGATAGGAAAATGTTCATCCATGACTTAGTTTTGTATTTTCATGGTTTTATTTTTACATTAAAAATTTTGATTTCTTTAGAACTGTTTTGGTAGAGGGAAGAGACAGCTCCACTTACCAGTAGTTAGGCTTAGACAATTTTAACTATCAAACATTCCTCTTCTCACTGATCTGAAATAGTACCTTTATCATATCCCAGGTTCCTGCCTCTCTTTGAGTTTATTTCTGGTCTCTGTTCTCTTCCACTGACTTGTCTATTCTTACACCAATGCTACTTTTCTACTCATGAAAATCCTGGATATCTTCATGTATTTCATTTTTCTATAATAATTTTGGAATCACTTTTGAATTTCAAATAAATAAATGAATCAGTATCCCATGGTATTTTTGTTGCACCAAATTTATGAAACTGAGTGTCTTTATCAAAGAGTAAATTCAGTTTTTCCACTGGCTTATAATCAATTTATGCTTTTTATAAGCATTTAAGATTATCCTTATTCAGGTGCCATACATTTTTCTTCAATTTATTCATAAGTGTAAATAAAAACTCCAAGGTATAACTGACATAGATAAACTGTACATATTTAAGGGATACAATTTAGTAAGTGGTAAACTGTACCTGTTTAAGGTATAACATTTGATAAGTTTTGACAAATGTGTGTAATCATGCAAGCACCAACACAATCAAGATGATTGATACATCTATGACCTCCAAAAGTTTCCCCATGTCCCACTGTAATCACCATCTATTGGGGCAGCCATGGATCTGCTTTCTCTCTGTGTAAATTAGTTGGTGTTTTCTAAACTTTCATATAAACAAAATCATACAACATACACTGTTTTTTGGCCTGGCTTCTTTAGCTTAGCTGAGATTCATGCATATTGTTCCATATAGTGTGTGTCTTTCACTGCTGAGTAGGATTCCTTAAGTATGTCATGACTTGTTTATTCATTTATCTGCTAAAGGATATTAGAGTGGTATTTTAGTTAGGCTTTCACGCTATAATGGAATATCCAAGGTAGCCTAACTGTTGAAAAAGATGTCTATTTAGTTTATATTTTCAGAGGCTCTAGGGCATGGTGCTGGCATTGATTCAGTTTAGGTGATGGTTTTTTTGTTGGCAGAACCCCAGGGTGGCACATGGCATCACATACCAAGAAACAGAAGTTGTGCATGTCTGTGTCTGGTTTCTGACTCTCTTATAAAGCCACCAGGATTCAATCTCAGAGGGTGGGGTTCCACCATAATCAGTCCAATCACTTCTCAAATGCTCCAACTCTAAGCACCATATTCAGATCAAGTTTCTACTTTCTTAGTGCTATTAAGTACTATGGATTTAACTCGTGTTAAGTTCAGTGGAACAGATGGTATCTAATTTTTAACAAGTACAAATAAAGCTATGAATACTTGTGTATAAATCTTTATATGAATATACATGTACTTTCATGTCTCTATTAAGTAAAAGGAATAAAATGTTTGGGCCATATGATAGCTGTATGTCTGACTTACCAAGAAACTGTCAAACTATATTGCAAGTGTCTGCATCATTTTATATCCCATCAGCTATATAATAGATATTTTGGGGGCTGAGTGTTTAGCTCACTGGCACAAGTGACTGCCTGGCAAGCGTGAAGTCATGAGTTCAATCCCAGGTTCCAAAAAAAAATTGTTTTAGATACCAATTTCTACTTTTACTGAATTGTTAAAACATGACAGAACTTGATTTTATTCTTTTTTTTTAAAAGAATTTGTGTAAGTTTTCTTTATGGCCTTACAAAAGATTGACTATCTCAGGGGATGGGGGTTTAGCTCAGCAGCATAAGCGCCTGCCTTGCAGGTGTGTGATCATGAGTTCGATCCCCGATACCAATAAAAAAGAAAAAGACAAAAAAAAAAAAGAAAAAAGGAAAAAGAGATTGACTATTATAAATGTTGTATTGGTAATTGAAAATGTTCACTATGCTCAGGATATAGAATTCAACATTATTGATTATATAATTCAGACTCTTTATAGGGCTGCTGGTTTTTTGTTTATTTTATCTGTCATGTGCTGAGAGAAATGAATTATAGAGTCTTACTGCTATTATGTTTTTCCAATTTCTTATTATTTTCTGGAGTTATGACTTCAGTTTTTATTTATTGCAAAAAGATTTATGGTTACTGTAACTTTATTATAAATTGCCTCACTTAACATTACAAAACCTCTGTTTTGTAAAATATTTTTCCATTTAATATAACTTTACCCAATTTGAATATTATTCTTTTTGTTAAATCCTTTAAGCTTTTGTTATGAAAAATTTTTTTTAATTTTGAAGAGAATAAAACCAAATGAGAGATAATAAAATGGGGCCAGTCAAAACAAAAGGATGGACATAGTACATGACTTAAAACCAAAATACAAGGTGATCAAAAATAGTTACCATAATGTCTCTTGTTATCTTCAGTAGAATTGCCCATATCATCAGGCATAATAAAATTGAACATAATAGTACAGAACAAAATCAATAAAAACAAAACATTGGAGACATTATAGAACTTCAAAAGAAGATAATAACAAACCAGAAAGGGTATCATAGTGAATCTTATTGTCTTCAGAGTAGTTGCCTATATCCTCAGACTTGATACTATCAAACAAAACAAATTCATATAAAACCAGTCAAAACAAGACAGTGATCAAACAAAACAGATTCAAATAAAATCAGTCAAGACAAGACAGTGAAAGCAATACAGGGCCTCAAATTAAGTTAATAGGAAATCAAAAGTGGTTACCATAATATATCCTGCTATCTTTGGAATAGCTGTCTATGCCATCAAATCTAGTACAAGTAGACAAACTAGAACAGAATATAACCAAACTAAACAGCAATGAAAACAATATGGATTTCAAATCAGGATATAAGATTAACAATCTCCTCTGCCTTCCCCTTTTAGACAATTCCTCCCTTTCACATTCACAGGGTGCATTGTACATTTTGTATCTCACTAACTCCTTTAGTTTTTAGATTAGGGAGGCAACCTGCTATTTACCTAAGTGATTCTGAAACTTTTTACCCCTGAGCATGATCTCAAATTGTATCCATTTACCTATAAGAATCTCAAGGTTTTCCTTCCTTATAGCTGAGTAGTTCTCCATTGTATAAAAGTGCTAAGTTTTTTCAATCTGCAGTTGGTGAGCGAACTACCCCCACTGTTTTCTGGTTCCCTGTCACATAAAGCATTATTTTCTCAGCTTTGACTTTTCAGTCCATAAACCCTCTTACAGGTTAATTATATTTCCTATATAGAGCATCTCAATGGACCCTATCTCCTGATCCACTCTGTCTGTGTTTCTTTTTATTAGTTGTGTCAAGGCCATCCATGTTAGTGATTATGGCCAAAACTTTTCTGTCTCATCTCTCTGCCATACTATGTTTCTACCATTAGTTGTCTACTTTTCCCCTTCATTCCACTGTCTGCCCCATTGAGTGAGCCCCCTCTGCTGCTGTTCCTGAAACCATGGCCTTTTTTCTCTCTCTCTAAAATGGCCTTCAGTATTTTTTGTAGGGTTGGTTTAGTGGTCATTAACTTCCCCAGTTCCTCTTTATCATGGTAGTGTTTTGTTTCTCCATTAATTTTGAGAGATAGTTTTTCAGGATACATCAATCTGGGCTGGAGATTATTTTCTTTCAGGGCTTAGAATACTTCACTCCAAGCTCTTCTGGATTTGATGGTTTGTGTCCAGAACTCTGTCGTGATTTTGATGGGTTTTCCTTTACAGGTGATTTGTTTCTTTTCTCTGACAGCTTTTAATATTCTGTTCTTGTGTAGAATTTCTGGGATCTTGATTATTATATGTCTGGGTGTAGATCTATTTTGGTTATAGCTGGCTAGAGTGTTGTATGCCTCATATATCTGAATATCATTTCCTTTTCTTATACTTGGGAAGTTTTCTTTAATTATTTCTGTAAACTGCTTTTGTATTTCATTTGTGTTTACCCCTGCTTATTCACTCACATTTTTAATTCTTAAGTTATAGATCCTCTTGGCATCTTCTAGCCTTTATATTATTACTTCCTGATTCCTTGTTATTTTTAAGAGGTATTTCCTTTTGTGATTACAAGTTGCAAACTTGTCTTCAAGGTTAATAGTCTTGTTTCATTTCTTTCAAGTAGTTTTGCCAGCTTTCAATGGAGTTTTTAATTTCCTGGTAGTCTCTTTGAATTTGTATCATGTAATCTATATTTTTTTATATTATTCATTGAAAGTTCCCTTCCTTTTTCTATGCTCCTCTGTTGTTCCATCTGTGTCTTCTTGAGAGGTGCTTAGCATTTCTTTTATTATTTTTCTTATGTCTTCCTTTACTTGTATTAATATTTCTGTTTAAGTTCTTTTATAGTTTCACAGAGTGGTTTATTTATGTCAGATGCTGTTGTTTCAGAAACTGCAGGTATGCAACTCCCGATATCTTCTGTGTTTACTTCTCCTGGGCCAGTACTGTTCAGGTTGGAGGCCAGAGACTGCCTTTTGGTTTTTCCTTTTATCATGTTCCTGGTTTCTTCCAGACAAGTGGGTAATGGGGTCCCTGGCACTTCTTGTATTGGTTATAATTACTCTGAAGTGTGCTGGCTAGATATTGCTGCTTTCCCGCAATCTGCTGGTGATTACTGGAGTATAAGCAGGGGTGGGGCAGGCTGACCCCTCCCTTCTGAGCTGGTTAACCACTGGGAGTCTTCACCATGTTAGTGTGTGCTGCATCCTCAGAGTCGGTTAGGGATAACTTTAGAGAAACCTTTGCCTTGCACACAGGGGTGGGACTCAGTCCAAGCAATTTTCAGCAATCTGCTCTGTGGTAGGAGTGGCTGAATGAACTCCCACAGCAGGATCAAGTCCCCCACACTCACTGCAAGCCGGTGAGTTCTCTGGTCTGCTGCTCCCCTTCACAACCGCATCTTCCCGCTGAGGCCCTCGGGCTTACCAACCCCCGACTTCACTAGGACCGTGTGTCTCTGGATTCCAGTGCGCTTTGCACACAGTGGGATCAGCTCTGAGGAGAGGGTATCTGGCTATGCCTTCTGTTTAAGTTTTTCTTTTCTTTTCCTTCTTTCTTTTTCACTTTAGTTTCTTCCTGGGTTGAGAGGACCCATTTCTTTCCTTCTGGTCTTCTCCAGAATGCTACATTCCAGCATCTGGGCTGTTTCTCTCAGAGAGGCTTTTCACTTTGCCGCTTATTGTTCTGCCATCTTCCCAGAATCCCCCAAAATTTCAAGGTATGGAAAAAAGTACACTGAATACACACTGTGTATTCACACCTTGTCCTTTTTCAATAATTACCAATTGATGGTTCATCTTGTTTCTACTTTTTGCTTCCTCTTTGTCTAGATTTTTTTGAAGCAAAACTCTGATATATAAATTCATCTTTAAATATTTCAACATGTATCCCCAAAATATAAAGACCCTTAAGATAACTATAATACAGTATCATCCTTAAAATTTACAACAACTCCTTAATATTACCTAAATTTATACTGAGCATTCAAATGCACCTGCTTTTCCAATAAGTTTTTTTGATGGTCTATTCTTTCTTTCTTTTTTCCTCTTTTAAAAAATTTATTTTAAAAAGAATAAAACCAAAGCCAACAAAACAGAACAAAGCTAATGAGAACAGAGCAATGAAAATGATACAGGACTGCAAAACAGGATAATGGGGAAATTAATAATGCTAACATAATGTCTCTTGTTTTCTTCAAATACCTGTCCATACCATCAGACATAATAAAATCAAACAAATCAAAATAGAATAAAACCAATAAAAAAAAAGACAGAAAGCATTATAGGACTTCAAAACAAAATGATAGGAAATGAACAATGGTTACATAATACATTCTGTTATCTTCAAAATAGCTGCCCATACCATCAGACACAGTACAATCAAACAGAACAAAACAGAATAAAACCTAACCTAACAAAACTACGAAAACAATTCCTGTAGGAATGTGAAACAAGATAATAGGAAATTTACAATGATTACCACCTTCACTTTTTATACATTTTCTCCCCTATCACTTTCATAATATCTATTGTATATTTTGGATCCCACTAACTCCTTCAGTTTTTTTTTTATTTTGAAGAGAATAAAACCAAATGGACAAAACAAAATGGGGCCAGTCCAAACAAAAGGATGAACATAGTACATGATGTAAAAACAAAATACAAGGTGATCAACATAATGCCTCTTGCTATCTTCAAAAGAATTGCCCACATCATCAGATATAATAAAATTGAACAAAACAGAACAGAAACAAAAACCAATAAAAATGAAACATTGGAGATATTATAGGACTTCAAAAGAAGATAATAGTCAAACCAGAATGGGTATCATAGTGGATCTTATTGTCTTCAAACTAGTTGCCTATACCCTCAGACTTGATACTATCAAACAAAACAGAATAGAATAAAATCAGTCAAAACAAGACAGTGAAAGCAATACAGGGCTTCAAATCAAGTTAATAGGAAATCAAAAATGTTACCATACTATATCCTGCTATCTTTGGAATAGTTGTCCATGCCACCAAATCTAGTACAAGAAGACAAACTGGAACAGGATAAAACCAAACTAAACAGAATGATGAAAACAATATGGGTTTCAAATCATGATAAACAATGTCCACTGCCTTCCCTTTTTAGACAATTCCTTCCTTTCACTTTCACAGGGTGCATTGTACATTTTGCATCCTACTAATGCCTTTAGTGTTTAGATTAGGGAGGCTGCCCGCTATTCACCTAAGTGATTCTGAACCTTTCACCCCTGAGCATGATCTCAAGTTGTATCCATTTACCTTCCAGAGCCTCAAGGTTTTCTTTCTTTATAATGGAATAGTTTTTCATTGTATAAAAGTGTTATGGCTTTCTAGCCAATCTACAATGATGGGCAAGCTACCCCACTTTTATCTGGTTCTCTGTCACACAGTGCATTGTTTTCTCGTCTTTGACTTTCAGTCTATAAATGCACTTTCAGGTTAAGTTTATTTCTTATATAGAGCATATTAATACACCCTATCTCCTGATCCACTCTGCCTGTGTTTCTTTTTATTGGTGAATTAAGGCCATACATATTAGTGATTGTAGCCAAACTTCTCTGTCTCATCTCTGCCATTTTTCTGCCATTGGTTGTCTACTTTTCCCCTTTATTCCACTGTCTTCCCCATTGAGTGAGCCCCCTCTGCTGCTGTTCCTGAAACCATGGCCTTTTTTTCCTCTCTCTCTAAAATGTCCTTCAGTATTTTTTGTAGGGTTGGTTTGGTGGTCATGAACGTCCCCAGTTCCTCTTTGTCATGGTAGTGTCTTATTTCTCCATTAATTCTGAGAGATAGTTTTTCAGGATACATCAATCTGGGCTGGAGGTTATTTTCTTTCAGGGCTTGGGATACTTCACTCCAAGCTCTTCTTGATTTGATGGTTTGTGTTGAGAAGTCTGCCATTAGTCTGACTGGTTTTCCTTTATAGGTGATCTGCTTCTTTTCTCTGACAGCTTTTAGTATTCTATTCTTGTGTAGAATTTCTGGGATCTTGATTATTGTATGTCTAGGTGTAGCTCTGTTTTGGTTATAGCTGACTGGAGTTCTGTATGCCTCATATATCTGAATATCATTTCCTTTTCCTATACTTGGAAAGTTCTCTAATTATTTCTATAAATAGACTTTGTATTTCATTTGTGTTTATCCTGGCTTCTTCACTCAATTTTTTAATTCATAATTTATAGATCCTCTTATCTTCTAGGCTTTGTATTGTTACTTCCTGGTTCCTTGTTATTTTTAGGTGGTCTTTCCTTTCATGATGGAAAGCTGCAAACCTGTCTTCAAGGTTTGATAGTCTATCTTTAGTTTCTTTCAAGCAGTTTTGCAGCTTTCCATGGAGTTTTTAATTCCCCGGTAATCTCTTTGAATCTGTTTCATGTGCTCTAAATTTTTTTTATATTCTTCTTGAAGGTTTCCCTCCTTTTTCTATGCTCCTCTATTCTTCCATCTGTGTCTTCTTTAAAGGTGCTTAGCAATTCTTTTATTATGTTTCTCATATCTTCTTGTACCTGTAGTAGCATTTGTATTCTAAATTCTTTTATAGCTTCATAGCTTCTTTCTTTCAGTTGTTGTTGTTTCAAAAACTACAGGTGTACAACTCTCAATCTCTTCTGTGTTTACACCTCCTGGACCAGTACTGCTTGGGTTGGAGGCCAGAGAATGCCTTTTGCTTCTTTCTCTTGTCATGTTCCTGGTTTCTTCCGGACAAATGGGTAGCAGGATCCCTGGCACTGTATTGGTTATAATTACTCTGAAGTGTGTTGGCTAGGTATTTCTGCTGTTTGCTGCTTTACCCAGTCTGTTGGTGGCTACAGGAGTGTAAGTAGGGTTGGGGCAGGCTAGCCCTCCCTCTGAGCTGGTTAACCACAGGGCGTCTTCACTAAGTTAGTGTGTGCCGGCCGGTGGTGTTGGTTAGGGATAGCTTTAGGGAAACCTCAGCAGTGGATATTGGACTGTGCAGAGGGGTGGGACTCAGTCCAAGCAATTTTCACCAGGTAGGAGTGGCTGAACAAAGCCAACTGCAGTTCTGTCTCCAGGGTTATACTGCCCAACTCCAAAATGGCACCTGGCCAATCTCCCACTCGCCAGGGAGAACCGAGTCCCACACACTCACCGCCCAGCCGGTGCAGCTCTCTGATGTGCTCTCCCCTCTGCCACTGCATCTCCCCACCAAGGCCTTTGGGCTTGCTAGCCACCCGCTTCACTGTGCCCTTGTGTTCCAACAGTGCTTCTGGCACAGTGGATCTAGCACTTTTGAAAGCACCAGCTACCACCTTCCTCTGTTTAAGAAAAAAATTTTCTTATTCTCTCAGTGGGCTTCAATTCTCACTGTAGTTTCTTCCTGGGTGGAGGGGACCCACTTCTTTCCTTCTTGTCTTCTCCAGAATGCTGTATTTCAGCATCTGGACTATTTCTCTCAGAGAGGCTATTTACTCTGCTGCTTACTGTTCTGCCATCTTCCCAGACTCCTCCTGGTCTATTCTTTCAAATCATGGGCTAGATAAATTCTGTACATAATAACTGTATTTTTAAAGTACATACAGGCAGGCTTTTATTAGGGCAAACATTTCCATATCCATAAAGATATCATTAAACCAAGGATCCAAAATGAATAATTAATTTAAAATTAATTATAAACAAAGATTCCTCTGCATACAAACCAAAGTCTTCAAAGATTTTAAGTTTAGGGACCTAAGAACATTTTTCAACTGATTAATGAGAAAACCATAAAAAAGATTACAAATAATAATATAGTTTTACATAGCAAAGAGATATGTCTAATATTTTCATGAATCACATTTGATACTACAAAATATACTTTACAGGACAAAAAAACCTGAAAAAATAACTTTAGGAAAACATATGCAAAAATTGATAATGTATATTAATAATTTAAATACATGGTCACAAGCATGAAAATGTGACATTATTATTTGAATGAAAGTTTATTAAAATACAGAAGACATTGTCTGAAACAAATGAAAAATCAAGATATAGTGAAAAGTATCCTTGTAAAATAAGATGCAAAATGAAGTAATAATTATAAAGTCATTTCTACAGATTTTTCATATTAGGGCCTAATAAAATTAGTTTCCAACTGATAGATTTTCACCATATGACAGATACTAAAGTACCAAGTGGCAAATGAACTCTTATTTCTCTTATTTCCTGAAATAGGGGTGACAAATGATAGACATGGCTTTAAAAAATGTAAAGAACATAGTCAGTGAACTTACCACCTTCTTCAAAGAAAAAAGAATCATTTTCTTGGGAGATTATAAGCAGCATAGGAAGACACATCTTATAATACCAGTTAATGAAATACTTAGTATTTTTAGTACCAAACTACTTCAATGGTAAAAATGATGCTCAGAAGTATATTCTGCTGAGAGACCAGGTAGTTGACACTTTCCTGAACAGCTGCCACAACTCTGGGATCCTCCTGAGACTCATATTTCCCAGCTCCTGGCACCAAAGAACATCAACTCCTTTGAATGTTCCATGTTCTGTGAGGAAAACACCAACTAGCTTTGTGTATCCTTGATTGACATGGGTATGAATTGTCCCTGTTAAATGCATCACCCCACAGAGCTGGACCACCAAGTTTCATCTGAAAACCAGCCAGTTCATAGACTCTTTTTTTGTAGGCTTCTCTGTTTTGCACCATGGAACCAGATAAGTAATCTCACTCTCTTGTTTATCAATGTGAGCCAAATTTGCAATGAGGTATTGTTGTTACTTTCCAAACTGCAGTTTAGTGAGCAAAATTATCTCATTTACAAATATGAAATACTTTGTTCATTCTGTTTCCAAATTCTACACTTCACTATCCAACCAATTCAGAGTGAGCTGTCCAAAGATGAACATTTTTATTAAAAATTTCCAGGAACTTATTCATTTCTGAGGGTTTAAAATAATAGGTATGAAGTTCATAGAATGTCTATCCTGTCTGGTTCCCAAGGGGCATGCGCCTTTAAGGCCAGGGCCCTGCTGAGACCACTTTGGAAGGTAAGCATGGTGGGATTGCAGTTGCTGAGGGTGGTGGCATCCTGGGAGAGGCTCTTCTTACTAACTGCATCTTTTAAACTGTAGATTTTATGTGTCCTCTTTTTATTTTCCTTGTAATATACAAGGTCTTCCAAAAAATGTATGCATCGGGGCTGGGGATTTAGCTCAGCGGCATAAGCACCTGCCTTGCAAGCAGGCAGTTGTGAGTTCGATCCCCGGTACCGATAAAAACGAAAAAGGCAAAAAAAAAAAAAAAGTATACATCAAGAAAAGAAAACCCTATAGTGTTAAATTTATTGAGACATCAGGAGATTAATAGAAGTTATTTTCGGGCTCTACAAGAGGTACTAAAAGTGGTGGCCATTAGCTTCCAGACTTTTATTAGTACAGTGAACTGCTAAAGTGTGTATACTGCTTTCGGCTGACTGTATTTGTCAGAGATCAGATTATTTCTCTAGTTTCCCATAACCTTAATTGTTAAGAGTTTATCCCCATGGTGTTCTTTAATATGTTCCCCAGTTCCTTGTACTTCCTGTGAAATGGTAAATCTAAAAGGCTTGATTATATTCAGGTTCAGTATTTTGGCAAGACTATTTCATAGTGCTGTTATGTACTTCCGTCTATAAGCATATAATGTCTATGTATCTGATTTCTAATGTGTATAACATCTTTTTAATAGCTGCATAAATTCATTGTGGATTGCAAAATGATACACTGTTATATCTTAGTGTCTTTGTGTTAGTTTTGAGACAGGGTCTCACTATGTAATTCATGCTAGCCTTGAATTTGCAGTGATCCTCCCGCCTCAGCCTCCTGAGTGCTGGGAGTAGAGATGTGTGCCACCACATGCAGCTATCCTACAATTTCTTCATTTGTGAACTACCTCTTTACAATTCATAAGAAAGTTAGACTATACGGTGGATTTTTCCATTTACTTAAAATGTCGAAATAATGGGATAGATTCTCTACTTTTTATCAATTGTAACCCATTAGTTTCTTATTTTTTAAATGTTATAGTATATTATTATTATTTTTTGTTACTGGGGATCAGACTCATGACCTTGCACTTGCCAGGCAGACACTTGTGCCACTGAGCTAAATCCCCAGCCCAAATGTTATAGTATAATAGTGAAGTTGTGGATTTAAAAATGTTTGATGTACTCAAATCAATTGCAATTATCATTTTCACTGATGTTAAATTTTCCCTCTTTGACCTTTGGGTGCCCTTCAGCTCTCACAATGAGTCTTTTGATATGGCAATCACAGTAGTTTCTGTCAATTCTTTGCTTTATGGCTCAAGATGTTTCAAGTTTACCTTTTTTTTTCTGCGAGAAAGACTTATTTTTTTTTTCAGTCTGAGATTTGGGCAAGGGCTCCACAGAGGTGAAAAAACTGGCTAATGGCTAGAGGGAGAGAGTCAGGCCAAAGCTCTGATGCCAGGTGGTGCCTGACTGCCAGGCTCTAGGGCCTCCTAGTCCTGCTTAAGGGTGAGCCTTTTGAAGGACAAAAACCTCTAGATAATCTCCTCAGAGACAGTACATACGTTTAACAACAGGCAGTATCCTCTCATGCCAAGGTAAGTTTAGAAGCAATGTACCTCACCACAGTAAAGGGTATAGGTAAGAAGTCCACATACATACTCAGTGATGGAAAACTGAGTCCTCTATAAAATGTGGTAAAGACATGGACACCCACTCTTGCCAATTCTACTCAACAGGGTATTGGAGTTCCTTAAGAGAGCACTTAGGGAAGAGAGGGAAATGAAAGACATCTGATTAGAAAAGAAAGAAGTGAAACCATCACTGATGACATGAATATATATATATACATATATAATATATATATTTATAGCTAAAGATTGCACCAAAACTGCCAGAACTAATAAATACAATAAAGTTGTAGGATAAAAATCAACATAGATCAGTAGTGTTTTCATACATTTAAAATGAATTATCTGGCAAAGAAATCAAGAGAATAATATTATTACAGTGGTGATGAAAGAAATTGAAGAAGACACAAAGGAAAAGATAGCTTATATTCATAAATTTAAAAATTAATATTGTTAAAATGTCTGTAATACCTAGAGTGGTGTGTAATACAGTCAAAATTCCCATGTCAGTTTTCACAGAACTAGGAAAAGTCCTATAATTCATATGGAATCATAAAAACCAAACCAAACAATAGCAAAAAAGTAACAAATAGCTAACGTAATTTTGAGTAAAAGAAACAAAGCTGGAGGCACACATTATCTCTCTGCTGGCTGTACTACAAAGCTCTGGTGATTAAAACACCACAGCTCTAGGGAAAAAGAGACACACTGACTAATGGAACAGAAGAGGTGGCCCAGACACCAACTCCCAACCCTGTACATGTGCACAGTCCATTAATATTCAACAGAGGTGCCAAGAACAGAGATAGGAAAAAGAGAGTGTCCTCAATAAATGGTGTCATGAAAACTAGATAGATATCCATATGCACAAGAATAAAATTGGACTCTTGTTTTCTTTTGGAACCAGGAGTTGAATTTAGGACCTCATGCTTGCCAGGGAGGCACTGTGCCACTGAGCTAAACTCCCAGAACCCAAAATTGTACTTTTATCTCATACCATGCTTGTATATAAAAACCAACCTAAAATTGATTAAAGACTTAAATGTAAGACCAGAAACTAAAACTGCTAGAGGAAAACAGAGGAGAAAAAATTACATGGCATTGATAGGGGTAATGATCTGTTGGATTTGGCCCCAAAAGTATGGGCAACAGAAGCAAAAATAGACAAATAGGACTGTCAGAGTAGGAGGATCTTATATAACATAGGAAATAACAGTGTGAGGAGACAAACTTACGGAGTGGGAGACAACATTTGCCAGCCATATGTTTAATAAAGGGTTAATACCTAAAATATGTTGGGAGCTCAAAAAACTCAATAGCAAGAAAACAAAAAACTCAATTAAAAACTAAGTGAGAAACCTGAACAGATGTTTCTCAAAAGAAGACATGCAAAGACCAATATATATGCTTATTTTTTTCAACATCTAATCATTATGGAAAAGCAAATTGAAACCACGATGAGATATCATCTTACACTTGTGAAAATAGTATCAAAAAGACAAAAAATAACAGGTGTTACAATGTGGAGGAAAGGAAACTCACACTCTATTGTTGAAAATGTGAATTATTATAGGCATTACACAAAACATTATGGAGGTTCATTGCAAACACTAAACATAGAATTACCACATGATCCTGCAATTTCACTTCTGAGTGTTTACCCAAAAGATTCAAAATCAGGTTTTCAAAGAGATGCCTGCACTTTAACATTCATTACTATTTATTATTTAAACTAGGTAAGTTATGAAATCAACATATCTATCATCTAATAGATGGATGGATAAAGAAAATGTGATATGGCTGGGGATTTAGCTCAGTGTCATAAGCACGTGTCTTGCAAGTGCTAAGTCGTGAGTTCAATCCCCGGTATAAAAAAAAAATGTGATATGTACACACAATGGAATACTATTCACACTTTAAAAAGAAAGAAATTCTGTCATTTGCGACAATAACATATGGAATTAAAGGACATCATGCTAAGTGAAGTAAGTCAGGCATAGAAAGACAAATATTGCATGGTATCACATATGTGAAATATAAAATAATCAAACTCGTGTAAAATAAAGCATGTAAAATAAATGTCAATTACAGGAGGTTGGGAGGAAGGGCGAGATGACAGTTGAAGGATGAAACAATCTCAGACAGGTAGAGTATTTTCTTTGCGATATTTAGCACTATGGTGGGTGCAGTTTGTAGTAACAGTGTGTGATGTGTTTCAAAATGGCTAAGAGTAAATTTCAAATGTTCTTACTATAAAAATGATACATGAGGTTATGAATATGTTAATTAGTTTGACTTAATTATTCTACAATGTATTGATAAATTCTAATATCTCTTCAAACCCCATGTGATGTACACACACACACACACACACACACACACAACAGGAGTCAGTTTACGGTAATGTAATTCTAGCTGGCAATGGTTGCACTTGGAGAACAGGACTAGGAAGGGAAGAGGGGGTCACAGACTTTAAGGATAAGAGATTTTAGGGTTTTTGACTTTTAAAATCATGCACGTATAGTACATAAAAACAAAAAGTATGTGATTAAACAAATGAATACTTCTTTCATTAACAAAAGAAAGGAAAACAGTGAAAGGATATTTAGGATGATAGCATTACATGGGATCTTTTTCCAAATAAGTCTATTTCTCTTTTTCTATCAACTCTGATTTTCAACCAGTTTCCTTTACTTTTGTATTCATAAAAATAATATTTAGGAAAAGTCAGCACCTTATTGCATCCTCAGGTCTCTTCTGCGGAGACTTGGGTAAGAGAGGCTCCTTTTTTCTTTAACAAAAGCCTAGCCGGCCTAAGAATTCATTGTCTTGTACAAACATTGTGCATAGCCTCCCCTGCACCCCTCAGGAAGCTGTGTGGGGCACACACCAGCAAGGGTCCTGACCGCAGGCTGTCCCTGACCAGAGCCAGCAGAGACCTCCCTGAGAGGCTTTGAAAGAGCCGGGTTGGGGGGGGCGTCTCAGCTGCGGGCATAGAAGTGGTGCTAAGGAAGACACCTGGGAGGCTGAATTTCTGTGGCCAACTGGCCAAAGAGGACTGCTGACCTTGAAATGCGGGCAGCTTTGTCTCCAGTGGGAACTGGTTCACTGGTTCAGTTCAGGAAGAGGGAGAGTCGAGAGAACAGGAGGAGAGGACAGGGGAATTGTGGGTCTGGATGTAGGGAGAGCAGAGGATCAAGGACTCTCACCTCCCATGTCCTTCCCCCCAAAGTCAGAGGTCAAGTGAGATAGTGGAGAAACACTGGACCTGGGAGCTCCCAGATCTTCCCTTCCTGACTATAACAGGTCTGTGAAAGACCTTGCGGGCTGATGTAAAAACTAACGTTAAGTGCTCTGTAGATTATATGATGCCTTTAAGGAATGCAAGGAACTTTTTACCTAATATAGTTTATTATTAATCATGAAACAGTGGTGTTGGCTCAATTTATCCCTGAGATTTTTGCCTGGGACCTCTCAAACAGTCAAGCATCACTTCTGTCTCATAATTAAGACAATTGGACTTTCTCTAGCACCTAGTATTGATTCAATTAAACAATTCTTGTAGGTCTAGTGATAACTTTTTACAAAGTTATTTGTTTACAAAATCAGCAGACTAAAACCATCCTTTTTATTTTAAGGAGAATAAAACAAAATAGAACAAAGCAAATCAGAACAGAACAATGCAAGCAACACAGGACTTCAAAAGAAGACAACAGGAAATCAACAGTGGTTACTATAATGTCTCGTTTTCTTTGAAATAGTTGTCCATACCTTTGCACACAATAAAATCAAACAAAAAAAAATAGTATAAAACCAAACAACAACAACAACAATAACAAAAAAACAACAACAATGAAAGTACTATGGGACTTCAAAATAAGACAATAGAAAATCAACAATGGCTACAATAATGTCTCTTGTTTTCCTCAAAATAGCTGTCCAAACCTTCAGACATAATGAAATCAAGTAATAGAAAACAGACTAACGCCAATCAAAAAAGAATGCAAGTGTTACAGGACTTCAAAACAAAATAACAGGAAATGAACAATGGTTACTATAATGTCTTGTTCTCTTCAAAATAGCTGTCCATACTATCACACATGGTAAAATCAAACAACAGAATAAAACCAATCAAAACAAAATAAAAGTGTTATAGCATTTAAAGATAATAGGAAATCAGCAGTGGCTACCAGAATGTTTCATTTTCTTCAAAACAGCTGTTCATACCATCACACATAATAAAGTCAAACAAAACAAAACAGAATAAAACCAATTAAACAAAAGAATGAAAGCATTATAGGACTTTGAAACAAGATAATAAATGATCTCCAGTTGCATCCATTTACCTACAAGAGCATTGGGATTATCCTACTTTATAGCTGGGTAGCTTTCCATTGTATTAAATACCGTATCTTTCTTATCCATTCTGTGGCTGATGGGCAAGTTACCCTTGCTTTTTTCTGGTCTCCTGTCACATGAAACAGTTTTTTCTCTCTTTTAGTTTTCAGTCTATGAATTTCTTTTCGAATTAAATGTGTTTCTTGTGTACAGTATATTGATGGATCTTGTTTCTTGATCCATTGTCCCTGTGTTTCTTGTTGCTGACCTGGCGCTATCTACATTAATGGTTACAACCATCGTACATTTGTTCATCTCTGCCCCGCTATCCTCCTGCTGTTGGCCCTCCACTTTTCTGCTTCATTCAATTGCCTGTCCTGTTTGGTGATCCTCCTCTGCTGCTGTTCCTGGAACCATGGTCATCTTTATCTCTTTCTAGAATATCCTTCAGTACTCTCTGTAGGGTTGATTTGGTCATCAAGAATTCCTTCAGTTGTTTATTATCATGGAAATATCTTATTTTCCCATCAATTTTGAAAGATAGTTTTGTAGGGTACATCAGTCTGGGTTCGAAGTTGTGTTTTTTCAGGATTTGAAACACTTCACTCCAGGCTCCAAGCTTTTCTTGACTTGATAGTTTGTGTTGATAAGTCTGCTGTGATTCTGATTGGTTTTCCTTTATAGGTGATCTGTTTCTTTTCTCTAACAGCTTTTAACATTCTATTCTTATGCTGAATTTCTGGGATCTTGATTATTATATTTCTGGGTGTAGATTTACTTTGGTTATGGCTAGTTGGAGTCCTCTATGCCTCACTTATCTGCATACTAGATCCATGTTTGGGAAGTTTTCCTCTATTACTTCTGTAAAAATGCTTTTTTATTTCACTTGTGTTGACCCCTGCTTCTTCACTGATAACTATCACTCTTAAATTATTTTTCTGTGTGTCATCTTGCAGCCATTGAATTGTTATTTCTTGGTTTCTTGTTATTTTAAAAAGACCTTTACTTTTGTGATTGCTAGCTGCAATCCTGTCTTCAAGTTCTCAAAGTCTATTTCAGTCTCTTTCAAGTGGTTTTTCCAGCTTTCAACTAGTTATCACTTTGAATGTTTCAAGCATTGTGATTCTTTTCTATATTGTTCATTCAGTTTCCGTCATTTTCCTATGCTCCTCTTTTGTAATCTATGTCTTCTTTAGATATGCTGAGCAATTTTTTCATTGTTTGTGATTTCTTCTTTTACCTGAGACATTATTTCTGATCTGATTACCGTTACAGTCTCATGAAGTTGTTCCTTTATTTCAGTTGCTATCCTCTGGGAAATTTCAGGTGTGTGATTTCTATTTTATTCCATGACTATATTTCCCAGACTTGTTCTGTGTGGGCTGGAGGTCTGAGATTGCCTTTTGCTCCTTCATCTTGATATTTTCCTTGGTTCCTCCCAACAAGCTGGTTGTGGGGTCCCAGGCACTTCCCATGTTGGCTGCCGCACTGTGGTGTAGGAGAATGGACAGGCACTTCGGTTTCTCTGACCCTAGATTCCCAGGGAAGTAGCAGGGTGTGGGGTGGGCTTCTTCAGACCTGTGAAGCTATAATGGGGCTTCCCTGATGGCCAGGGGTGCATGATGGTGGGGCTGCTTCTCTCATCCTGTGTATCTGCATTGGGACTCCCTGATGGTGGCAGGCACAAAAGGATGTGTTTGTCTCAAACCCTCCTTTTTTATAGCAGGAAGAAAATAGATGTTGTTCAAATTGGATGATTCAGCAATAAGGAGGGAGATGGAAAGAAGAGGAGGGGAGGAGAAGTAAAGAGAGATCAAGATGCCATGTGTGCCAGTTCCCCACAGTGAAACGTTGGACCTGTTTCTACAACGGAACAGACCAAAGATATTCTGATCACACCAAGCCTTATTGATGAACTTCAGTGAGATTGTATTTGAACTGGATCAAAGATAGAGGAGGTAGAAAAATTTTGGAGCCTATGAGAAGTTATTGGGTTGTAATAAAATCAATTTTGGAGGCAGCCATTGTCATCACACACACAGAGAATCTGGATAATGTTCAGGGTGACAAATTAAGATGCCCTCAGTCTCTACTTTCTCTTTCTCCCAGCTTGAAGAGCAGAGAAGGTAGGTAACAGTACAGAGTGACTTAACTCATAGACAGATACACTTACGGGACAAAAATCAGAGACAGCACCGGGAGGACTTTAGAGGTTACTATGTGGTTCATTTTTTAATGTTAAAAATTACGTTAGTACATATTTGCATTCTATAACTGTAATCATTGTGAGGAGTTGGTGCATGCATATAACATGTCTTAATTCTTTTCATGTCTTCTTCCCCTCCCTTCACTCCCTCTCCTTTCATCTCCTTTCCATTTGCAGAAGATCTATCTTGTTATTTCCTGTATCTATCTTATTTTGCTCTTTATTTATAATTTGGGTTTCTCATATAAGAGAGACTATGTGATATTTAAGTTTGTGTCTTTGATTTATTTCATTAATAGTATGGTCTTAAATTGCATGCATTTTCCTACAAATGACTATAGTTTATCTTTCATTATGGCAGGGTAGTAACTCCATTGTTACAAATACCACAATTTCTGTATACTTTCATCTGTTGATTTACATGTAGGTTGTTTCCAAGACTTAGCTATTACAAATTGTGCTGCCATGAACATGGGTATGCAAGTATCACTGTAAGATGATGCCTTTAACTCTTCTGGGAAGATACATGGAAGGGAAGAGCTGTGTCAAATGGGATTTATAATTTTAGTTTTTTGAGGAATCTCCATACTGACTTCCATAGTGATGGCACTAGTTTGCACTCCCACCAACAATATATACAGGTTCTTTTCCTCCACAGCCTTGTCAGAAATTGTTATTAATTGATTTCTTGGTGGCAGCCATCTTTTTGGAGTAAGATGGAACCTCAGTTCTTTTAATTCACATATCTTAGTGGCCAGCAATGTCAAGCATTTTTTCATGTGTTTCATGGTCATCTGCACTTCTTCTGAAAAGTGTCTGTTAATCTCAGCTGTCAATTGTTTTGATTGGGTCTTTTATTTTGGGAAGTCTAATTTCTTTTGAGTTTATATTCTAGTTATCAGTCCTCTGTCTGAGGAATAGCTGGCAAATTTTTTTTCCCATTCTGTAGGTTATCTCTTCACTCTGTTAGATACCTCTTTTGCTGTGAAGAAGCTTTCTGACATAATCTCATTTTGTTTATTCTTAATGTTATCTTTTTGTGTGACTGAGGTTCTGTTCAGAAAGTCCTTCTTGCCTGTGCCTATGTCAAGAGTTTTACCCATTTTATCTTTCAGCAGATTAAGTATTTATGTTTTAATATTTAGGTACTTGATCCATTTTGATTTTATTTTCCTACCTGGGGAGGGACAAGGGTCTACATTCAGTCTTCTCCATGTGGACAGCCAGTTTTCCCAGCACCATTTAGTAAAAGATAGCCTGTCCTCCTATACATTTTTGTCCCTTGTTTATTTATTTATTTATTTTTAAATTTTATTTAAGGAGAAAAAAAACAGAGAAAGGGTACAAGTTAAACAGATTTACAGAAAAAAATAAACAGTAGGAAATCACTAGCTAATGGATTACATATTGTCATCTTAGAAATAATTGTTGAAGTCACAAAATTAAAGCTTGTAAAGTGGACATTCCAACAGTGAGACTGCAAACAGTTCTGTTCAATGATCCAACAAAACTCAGTGATATCATTATTTATCTTATACACTTATATGTACATGCAGTTATATCGTTTAGAGTACTTTCTTTTCCTCTCTTTTGTACAATGACAATTACACATTTTGGGTTTTGTTGCTCCCACAGTTCTTATTACTTTTTTGGAAGGCAGTAGAACCAAATGTGACATAACAGAACAGAGTCAATCAAATCAAAAGGGTGGACATAATAGATAATGTAAAAGCATAATACAAGGTGATCAACAATGGTTACCATAATGCCTCCCGCTATCTCTAATAGAATTGCCTATATCATCAGTTATAATAAAATTGAACAAAACAGTAAAGAACAAAACCGACAAAACCAAAACATTGGAGACATTATCGGTCTTCAAAAGTAGATAATAGTCAACGAGAATGGGCGTTATAATGAATCTCACTATCTTCACAGCTGTTGCTTAAACTTTCGAACCTGGTACTATCAAGCAAAACAGAATAGGGGGACATCAGTCAAAAACAAGATGGTGAGAGTAATACAGGGCTTTAAATCAAGATAATGGAAAGTCAAAGTGGGTTACTATAATATATCCTGCTATTTTTAATTTCCCTTAATTAAAAGGATAAAAATAAAAAGTAAATAATGAAGTGGAGATTGAGATAAAAGAGGGCATAACAGCAAAACAGCACAGATCAAAACATAACCATTTAAACAGAATAGTGTTTCACCACAAGATAATCCTGACATAAAAGTAGTTACCATATTGTCTCTTTCCTTGAAATCTTTGAGTATAACTTCGTATACTGTAGCATCAAATATATCAAAACAATGTAAAACCATTTAAGAGAATGACAGCATTACAGGGCATTTAGAATCAACCAACAGAAAACGAACAATGGTTTCTGTATAACCTCCTTGTCTTTAAAAGTTTTTGCTTATACTATCATACATAATAAAATCCAACAAAATATACCTGTTTAGACCAATGGAGACAGAAGAACAAAAGCTTGATGAAACTTCAAAACAAGATGATACTAAATCAGTATTACCTATTAAGATGTCATTTTCTCCAAAATAGCTGTTCCTATCATCTAATCTTCTCTGCCTCATTTCTGTTGAGCTCTTTTTCTGTCATTAGTTGTCAGTTTGTCTTCTTCATTTTGTTTTCTGCTGCATTCATTGTGGCCTCTCTGCCACTATTTCTGGATTCTTTGTATTTTTCTTTTTTAGAATATCCTGCAGTATTCTCTGTAGAGTTGAATTGGTGGTTGCATATTCCCCTAGTTCCTCTTTATCCTGGAAGCACCTTGTTTTTCCATCAATTTCCAGGGATAGTTGTGCAGGATATATCAATCTTGGCTGGAGATTGTTATCTTTCAAAGCTTGAATTATTTCCCCCCACGCTCTTCGTGATTTGATGGTTTGTGCAGAGAAATCTGCTGTAATTTTGATGGGTGTTTCCTTGTAAGTGGTCTGTTTCTTGTCTCTGACAGCTTTTAATATTCTGTTCTTGTATTGAATTTCTGGAATTTTAATTATTATATGCCTGGGTGTTGCTCTGTTTGGGTTGTAGGTGGCTGGGGTCCTGTATGCTTCATACAACTGAGTATCTTTACCTTTTGCTAAATTAGGAAAATTCTCCTGGATTATTTCTGTGAGTAGCTTTTGTAGTTCATTTGTTTGTGTCCCTACTTCTTCTTTTATGTTCTTAATTCTTAAGTTATGGATCCTCTTATCATCTTCTATTCTTTGTATTATTGCTGTTTGTTTCTTTGTTACTTTTAAGAAGTTTTTCATTTCATGCTCCCATATTACAAATCTGCCCTCCAGTTTAGATAATCTGCCCCTAGTTTCTTTCAAGCTGTTATGCCAGTTTTTGATAGAGTTTTTAGTTTCTTGGTAATCTCTTTGAACCTGCTTCACGTATTCTTTGCTTTCTCTATTTTCTCCATCAAACAATTCTCCCCTCTTTTTCTGATCTTCCATTCCACCATCTGTTTTTTCTTGGGTGGTGCTTAGCATTTCTCTAACTATTCTGCTTATTTCTAGCTTCAGGTCATTAATAACTTCATTCCTGAACTGATCTATGAGGCTCTCTAGATGGCGCTTTATGTCTATTGATGCGGTGTCCGCTATTGCCTGTTTCTCAGGACTGGGGGCCGAAGGGCCTTTCTTGTTGCTGCCTCTTCCCATATGCTTTGTTTCTTATGTATGCAAGCGTATATAGGAGGCCCAGCTTCCTTTCCTGTCAGCCACAGTCTGACTGAATTGCACTGGCTAGGTGTTCCCGCCCACCGCAGCACACCAGGAAGTTGCAGACCAGGCAGCCTACGCGGGGCCCACCCCTCCAGGCCACCCTCAGGCTCTGGGATCTGGGTTGTGCTAGCCCACTGGGTCTCCGCCAGCAGCTTCACGTAGGCTAGGCACTTCTCCTCAATCCCACTTGAGAGGGGGATACGTGGCTGAAGTCGCTGCAGCGCCCTGTTCCTGCAAGTCTGCCCAGTCCCAGAATGTCCTCTGTTGGAGTCTCCCAAACCATGGGAAGAGTGTCAGTTTCTCTCACTCACCTCACCGCAAGTCAATGCACAGCTCCCCGCCCATCCTGCTTTCAACTCCGTTCGCCGATTCCCGTTCTCAGAGCTTCCGCGCGTCTCTCTCCCTGCCGAGCCGAGGTAGATGCAGCTGCCGTGCGGTGGGAAACCCAAATTGCAGCTTCCAATGCCGCGGGCTCCAGCTTCCACACTGAGGCTTTTCTGTTCCTGTTATAGCACCAGGATTGCACTCCAAGTTGGTTTCTCTCAGCCCAGTTCGTTCTTGGGTCAGCAGGGCATATCTCCACCTGCTCACGACTCCTTATTCTGCACCATTCCTGAATTCCAAGCTGGTTCTTTCAGAGAGCCTCCATAGCTGCTGCTATCTGTCCGCCATGTTCTCCCGGAAGTCCTCCCTTGTTTAAAGATTAGCTGGCCGGCCGTGCCTGAATGTGGCTGAGTGTTTCTGCATCCTCTGTTCTGTTTCACTGATTTTCTTCTCTGTTTTTGTGCCAGTACCATGCTGTTTTCATCACTGGAACTTTGCACTAAAACTTGAAATCCAGGATTATGTGCTTCCTGTTTTGCTCTTGTTTCCCAAGACTGTTTTTGCTGTTCTGGGTCTTTCCTAATTCCATATAAATGTTAGGATTGTCTTCTCTAGTTCTGTCAAGTATTTGTGTGGTATTTTGATTGGGATTGCATTGAATAGATTTATCAGTTTTGGTAGTGCAGCTATTTGGACAATATGGGTTCTGCTTATCCAGGAACCAGCTCTATCTTTCCATTTTCTGATGTTCTCTTCAATCTTCTTTTTCAGTTTTATAGTTTTTATAAAGAACTTTCACTTTCTTTGTTATCTTAATTCCTAGGTATTTAATTTTTCTTGAACCTATTGTGAATAGTCTTGTTTTCCTGATTCCTTTCTCAGTAGATTCATTGGTTGTGCACAGGAACACTTAATTTTTGTGTGTTGATTTTGTATCCTCATACCTTGCTAAATTTGCTTATTAGTTCTAGGAGTCTCTTGGTGGAATTTTTTTTGGGACTTTTATGCAAACTGGGAAAACGAACAGTTTTTTTTCTTTCCAATACATATCTCTTTTATTTCATTTTCTTACCTGATTGCTTTAGCTACAGTTTTGAGTACTGTATTGAATACGAGTGTTGATAGTGGACAGCTTTGCCTTTTTCCTGATTTTAGAGGAAAAGTTTTCAGTTTTTAATATGACATTGGCAGTAACTTGGTCATAAATGGCTTTTATCATGGGTTCAATCACCAGCAGTGACAAATGGTTTTTATCAGATCTCTGAGATAAGATCTTTCCATATCTGTTTTCTTCCCAGTTTTTTTTTTTGTTTGTTTTGTTTTTGTCTTTTAAAATCATGAATAGATGTTGGATATTGTCAAAGGCTTTCTTCTCTGCTTCTATTGAGATGAATTTTGTTCTTCTTCTGTTCATGTGATGTATGATGTTTATTGATTTGCGTATACTGAATCATTCATGCATCCCTGAGATGATGCCCACTTGGTCATGATGTAGATATTTTCTGATGAGCTGTTGCATTCTGTTTGGTAGTGCCTCACTGAGGAATTTTGCATCTATGTTCATTCAAGAGACTGCCTGTAGTTTTCTTTTTTAAATTGAGTCCTCATGGTTTTGGAATCAAGGTAATGCTAACTTCAGGAATGAGTTTGGCAGTACTCCTTCCCTTTCAATTTCATTAAAGAGTTTAAGAAGTATTGGCATTAGATCTCCCCTGAAGTTCTTGTGGAATTCAGTGATGATTTCACTCAATCCCGCAATTTTTTGGTTTTTAAGTTGTAGATTTTTATTACCATCTCAATTTCATTGCCTGTTTCTGGATTTTTCAGGGTTTTAATTTCTTTTTGGTTCAGTTGTACTAATTGAGAAGAAAGACTAAAAGTCTTTCTTCAGGATTCTCCATTTTTGGAGTATGTTTTCAAAGAAGTTACTAATAGCCTTGTGAATTTCAGTCGCGCCTGCAGTGCCTTCACCATTTTCATTTCTAATTGCATCAACATTGAACTTTTTTCCTTCTTTTAGTTAAGTTTGGATAAGGATTTTTAAATTTTGTTTATTCTTTTGAAGGATCAGCTCTTCAGTTCAATGATTCCATGTATCTTTGTTTTAGTTTCAATATCATTAATTTCTGCCCTCATTTTTATAATTTCCTTCTTTATACTAGCTTTGGATTTGCATTTTCTCAGCCAATGTGGCCCATTATTTGGCTATTGACAGCTGTTACTGCTTCCTATTGAATTGCTCCTTAACCCATATATAGTGCTCTTCTTTGCCTCTTCTGATCATTTTTGGCTTAAAGTTCACTTTGTCTGAAAATAGAATAGCTACTCTTGCTTGCTTTTGGGTTCCTTTTCTTTTTTTATCGGTACCAGGGATTGAACTCACGACTGCCTGCTTGCAAGGCAGGTGCTTATGCCACTGAGCTAAATCCCCAGCCCCCAAAATTTCAAGCTTTTGCATGGAATATTGTTTCCATCCTTTGATTTTTAGTGTCTGAATGTCTTTTTGGATTAGTTGTGCTTCTTGGGTGAAGTATACTATTAGCTTTTGTTTTTTGATCCAATCTGCCAATCAGTATCTTTTGACTGGGGAGTTGAGACTATGCACATTGAATATTATTACTAAAAGGTATTGGCTTATTCCTGTCACTGAATTATTCTCCTATTACTGATTCCTTTTTTTCTCTTTTACTGAACTGCTCACCCTAACCCGTTGTATTTATTTCACTGGACTTTTTGGTGTCAATAGCTTTACTGCCTCTGTTGAAGATATCTTTGAGAAATTTTTAGAGTGCTGATTTAGTTGTCATGAATTCCATAAGGTGCTCTCTGTCATGGAAAGACTTTATTTATCCTTCAGTTTTGAAAGATAGTTTTACAGGTTATATTACTCTGGGTTAAAGATTTTTCTTTTTAGGGCTTGAAATGTTTGAGCCCAATCTCTATTGGCCTCCAAGGGTTTGTGCTGAAAGTCTGCTGTGATGCTATTAGCTTTTACAAGTGATTCTTTCCTTTTTTTTTTTTTTAAAGGCTTTTAAGATTCCGTCTTTAGGTTAGACTTCTGGGATTCTGACTATGGCATGTCATGAATAAGTTCCTTTCTGACTTTGGCTGTTTGGGATTCTGCATTCCTTCTTCATACTCAGAAAATTTTCTGTTCTGACTTCTGAAAAATGGGTTTTTAAAAATGTAATTTGTGCCATCTTCTGATTTTTCACTAAATCCAGTTAATCCTAGGTTAGTCTTCTTTGTGTCATCTAGCAACTGCTGGATCTGTTTTCCATGATCTCTTGTTTTGAAGACAACTCTGAGTCTGGGTATTGTCACGTGCATCGGGCCTGCCTTCCAGTTCTGATGCTCTCCTCAGACTGGTCACACGTCCTGCCCATACTTTTAACAGAACTTTGCATTGCCTTGATTTATGCTTGGCACTTTTTAAAGTTCTCTAATTTTTTTGCTAAACTGGCCATTCAGCTTTGTATGATTTTGTAGTTCAGCTGGCTTTTTATTTGTGTCTACTTTAAACTTACTGTTTTGTGTTTATTAAGTTCAATATCCATCTATCGGTGAGCTTGCCTAGTACCTTATTCATTTCTTTCTTTTTTATAACTTCATATAATTTTAACTGTTTTTATAAAATTCCTCCCAATTGATGCCCGATGAGTCAGCTTTTGGAGAGCTGGGGGTCGCTGGGGGAACTTCATTACCTTGTTTTCTTATCTTTTTTTCCCCCTTTTTTTGTGCTGCTGGTAGAAGCCTGATTCTAGTGAAAGGACTTTGTTGCTGTGTAGTGTGGAGATAATTTTGGTTAGTGTTTCCTTTCCAGCGATCTGATCTTGGCTTCCTTTGTATTTTGGTATTTATTTACCTCTGCAGCCTACTCAGTTTAATAGGCTCAGATCTGGTCAGTGTTCCTACTGGTTATATCAATGTCAACTATATGTCTTTAAGACTTTAACAATTTCATCCCCTATCAGTGCTCCTTACAGACTGTACTAGGTTGCTACTAACACGTGGACTGGGATGTGGAGGAACGGGATAGGAAGAAAAAATAAAGGGATAAGTCAGTGGAAGAGAGACTATGAATAGATGCAAAAGAGATAAGAGATCTGACTTTGTTAGAATTATTTTTATAGTTGGAGTAAAGTGCTAGTGTGGAGTGGGTCAGAGAGGATATTTGTGGGCATGGAAGAAGGGACACAGCGGGAAGAAAGTGGAGTTGGAAACAGGGGAAGCCATGAGTGTCCAAACCTGTTAATGCGCTGGTAGTCAGCTTATGTTTGGATCCTTTATGCACAACTTTTGGTGAGGTTTATCCTGACTTGCCCATTATGGATACTGTTTAAAACACTGGAAAATTTTTTATTTTCCTTTGCACATATACAGATTTTCTTTGCACATATACAGTCATCCACAGATTTATTTTGCACACCTACAGATCTGGAATGGAAGAGACAGAAGATAAAGGGATCAGAAAGACAAAAGAAGGAGAAAGAAAAGAGAGGAGAAGACAAGGAACAACAACAAAACACCCCAAACCCAGGCAAGAACAAAATTGATTCAAAGCAGCCTCTCTGTCCTGTTTATACTGCAGTCTGAGTTCAGTTGCTGGTCTCTGAGCTACTCCCCCATGCCCATTTGCTCAACTACCTGCCCATGAGTGAGGAGGCTTGTCCATCTAGGTGGCCCCCTGGCCTGCCTCTCAGCTGAAAGCCCCGCTTTGAGAATGACTGACTATTGGCCTTTGCTTCTGTCTCAGAATCTGACCACCTCAATTAATCTGAGGAGGTAAAAGAGCAGTACAATTCTCCCCCAGTTATCATGAAATGAACTGCAGTAATGTCGATGACACAAAGGCAAACGAGATACTGTGCTGACATACAGTAGAAACCAATTAATAGCAACAGCTGTATCACTTCTAGCAATAGCAAAGAAATTAGCAACAGTGGAGTCAAAGACAAACTACTCACACACCATAAGAACCAATAAAAGCTACCACTGTACCACCTTTAACAATAGAAAAGAGACCTATGGTAATAATAAAGATGCAAAGACAAACCAAATATTAACACACAATAAATAGCTACTAAATGCAACAATGGAAAAGAATTTAACAGTATAGCATCAACTAAATATCTAAAAATTAATAAAACTTAATAGTAATTTTTTTGTTGTTTTTTTTCCTTTTTATCGGTACCGGGGATTGAACTCACAACTGCCTGCTTTCAAAGCAGGCGCTTATGCCACTGCGCTAAATCCCCAGCCCCAGTAATTTTTAATAAAAATTAAATAAAAATGAAAGAAGTAAAATTTGAAAAATAATGAAAATGAAGATGAGAGAAAAATAAGATAATGAATTTAATTAAAGAGTACAAGAAAATTGATAGATAAAATTAACAGAAAAGCACTGTCTTGGTTACTTTTTTCTGGTTGCTGGGAACAAACTACCTGACACCCAAATGAAGGAAGGAAAGGTTTATTTAGCTTACAGTTTTTGGAGGTTTCAGTCCATGATCAGCTGGTTCCAAAGCTGAGTGGCATGGCACTGGGGCAACGCTTCAAGGCAACAGCCAGAAAAAGCACCCAGAACAAAATGGGACAAAAGCAAGCTTCTTTTCCTCCCTTGTATCTTACACAGGCCACCCCACCCTCTCCAGTGGGGGTGTAGCACTCACAAAATCTCTGTGCCCTTGTCTTGCACAGGATGAGGATATTTATAAAGATCTTGGTTCCCTGCTGAGTCTCTCAGTTAAACTTCTCAAGTTGACACAATGTATCAACCATAACAAGGACAAACAAGAAAAAAGAATAAAACAGAAAAAGAGACAGGAAAAAAATGTTCAAATCCTCAAAAACTAAAAAAGGAAGAAAAAATAAAAAGAAAAAAAGTCAAAACAATGTGTATGAATGAGTTGTTTCCTTCCATAGCCTGCAATATTGGAGCCACCAAATGTAGGAGAGGGATACTAAGTCACTACCAAGGACTATTTTGTTTCTGTATTTATGCTTGTGCATGCCAATGCTGAGTCCTGTCCTGCTTTTCCTGCTCCGCTGGGTCAATCAGTGCTCTGGTGCCTGCCCTCAGGCTGTATTTACTTCAGTTGCTCACCATGCCCTTATCCCTCTGTGCAACCTTCACCTTGCTAAACGGCCTGGCCTACAGGTTTGTGAGCTGCTCCCTTTGCACCAGAGGCTCTTCCGTTCATATACCCCCGGCAGTGGCAGCTGTCCAAGCTGAGACACATCCCTGGTCACGTTGGCAGGTGAGGAAAGCAAGAAAACCACCGAGCTCTGTGCTGGATGTAGGCAGTGGGGATAAGGATGTCATGCAGTCACACTGAATGCCAGCATTTGAGATGCAGCTCCCTCCATAAGACATGTGTGCCCATCCTAGCTTATCACAGACAGTGGGACCACTGTGTTTCCTGGCCCGAGCTTGCCACTGCTTAAATTTCTCAGAGGGTCTATGTCTTGCCTGTGGCCTCTCTGCATCTCTCTTGTCTCTCAAACAAACACTCTAGTAGGGGGACTCCAGAAAGTTGTTCTGTGCCTTCTGAAATCTGGAGTACCTCAGTCTTAAACAATTAACTCCTTCCCTAAACGGCTTCTGACTGATCACTCAAATACAGTGGGTGCCTCAGTAGATTTCTTCTCCAAATCCAGCTTGCCATGCAGAACAGTGACTTTCAGGGTAAAAGCCTGTGCTGAATTTGCAGTGTACAATGACCATGGGCTTTTCTTGCAGCTAGCACTGCCAGCCTGACCCACTGCTTCTCCCTTGGGGCTGCCGACCTCCAGCTTGTGTTACCAGAAACAAGTCTCTCTTCTTGGGAGCCAGGGTTAGCATTCCAGCCTGCTTCTTTCTTTTTTCCTGCATTGTCTTCAGTTTCTTTGTGACTTTTTCTTAATTCCTGGAGCTCTTCTTCCTTTTCTCTTTGCTAAATTGTTGTTTTTCAGATGTTGCAAATGTAGGTCCTGGAGAGGCTGTGATAAGATGCTGGATTTTATGCTGCCATCTCTCTTTGTCTTTGGGTCTGGGTCTGTGTCCCGTATCAGAACATGCAAACAAATGGTTAAAACTTAATACAGATGGTCCTCAACTTCTGATTGTTTGATTTAATGATTTTTGACTATAATAATGTCAAAGTGTACCCATAACACATTTTAAACTTTAAGTACAGCATTCAAATAATTACATCAGATATTCAACATTTCAATAAAAATATGCATTGTATTAGAAGATTTTGCCCAACTTTAGGCTAATATAAACATTTTGAGCACATTTAAAGTAGGCAAGGCCAAGCTATGATGTTCAGTTGGTTAGGGTTATTAATGATGGATCTATCCAAATATAATCCCATCATAAGCTGAGCAGTACCTGTATAGAGATCAGATAGCAGGAGGGATGGAAAGAGGTTAGCTAAGGAGCACCCAAGACACAGTTAGATATGAGGATTTAGTTCTGGTTTTCTATAGCCTAGCAGGATAAATACAGTGTACGACAGTTTATGACATTTTTTTCAAGATAACTAGAAGAGTACCAAGATTCTCCACACAAAGACGTGATTAATGTTTGAGGAGACGGAAATGCTAATTACCCTGATTTCATCATTACAAATTATATACATGTGTTGAACGATCATACTGCACTCCATAAATAGGTACAAATATTATGTGTTCAAAGAGAAAACCCAATCAGTGCAATCTGAAATCACCATCTTACAGATGGTGAAAGCAGGCAGCCAGAGTTGGAGCAGACCCCACACCAGGGTTGTACTGAGGCGGACGATGATGCCAGGAGCCGGGTCCGGGAGCAGGGAGAACATGTCCTTTGCATCACAGCGTTTCTCTGCCTGTAGACTGGTTGGGGGACCCATGGACTTTGGATTCTATTCAGCTTCTGTTCCTGCAAGGCAAATGCCCAACTGGAGAGTCAAAACAGAAACTCATGTACACTTCTGAACCAGTGTTCTAGGGTAACACACTCAGCTCCAGAAAGTGGGCTTAGATCATTCAGGCAACATGTCCTCTTTTTCGCTAGCCTTAGAACTGGAGGACTTGGTTGGGACCAGGAGAGGACTCAGCATATTTCTTAGGTTAGGACTGGAGTAGCGAACACCACCAACTGCAATATCGAAGAGTTTCCAGCAGAGGGCACTATTCCCCAACAATCTAGAATGCTAATCTGTGTTGGATTGGAAATTCATAAAATTTATATATATGCACAATATATAATAAACATTTAATACAATAAATATATAACATAACTATGTAATTATATAATATTGATTATAATATAATAAGTATATTTCAGTCCTAGGGGTTGAACTCAGGGCCTTCCCACTGAGCTATATCCCCAGTTCTTTTTGAATGTTCGAGACTGTCTTATTAAGGCTTTTAAATTGCCCAGGCTGGGCTGAAATTTTATATCTTCTTGTCTCAGCCTCCTAGAGTTCTGGGATCATAGATGTTCACCACCACGTTGGGTTTACATAAAATGTTTTCCGTGTCCCCAGTGTTCCCTGTCCTTTGCAAAGAACAAAAAGTACAGCCATTTAAACTAATTAAAACTTATCAATCACACAGATTTCTAAGTTCTAGAGTGTAGCTTTAAACGTAACAGGTAACCAACAAACATTCCTTCTTCCATAGTTTGCCTGCAGCCACTTTCAAAGTTTCCTGATGAATCTGGTTTTAATAAATAGCCAGAACATTTCTCTCAGAAGTTGTGGGTGAGAGGAGCAAAGTCACAGGGCATGGGCTCCCTGCTCAGGACCGCACAGCCGGTGACAAGGAGCTCACTGCCCTGAGAGGAGGAAATCTGGTCTAATGGATGGTTCTGGGGGGGCCCCAGCAGCTTGGGGAGAGGCAGAGAGAGGTCGCCCAAGCCAGGGCTCAACTCTCCCTTTGAATGGACAAGTGGCAGGACCTCTTTCTTCAGAATTGTCTAGGCCAGTGGTTCTCAACTGGGGGCTACTTTGTCACCACTCCCACCAGGGAGTACTTTTTGTTGTAATAATTTGGGGGTGCTACTAGCATTTGGTAGGCAGAGGCCAGGGAAGCAACAGAATGCTCTACTGTGCACAAGACAGTGCCCCCCTCCCCGCGCCAAGATGGGATGATCTGATAAAAAATGTGAATCGTGTTGAGTTTGGTCTAGACTCAGGAACAGCAATTCTGAAAGTGTGGTCCCCAGACCTAGTGAATCAGTGTCACCTGAAAGCTTATTAGCAAGATAAATTTTGGAGCCTTACCTCGGACCTACTAAATCACATGTTATGGCAACAACCTGTGTTTGAATGTACCTTTCAGAGGATCTAAGACACTGAAGTCTGAGAAACTTGCCTAGGGACTACAGTGCTGGAAAGGGGTAGTCTAACACTGTGCTTTTTAAGAAAATGTGCTTACAGTCACGGCAGAATCATTGAGACATAAATTCTGATTTAGCTGTAGTTAGAATTTTTACTTCATGCAAGTTTCAGGTAATTCTGGTTGTTTTTGTCTGGCCACACTTCAAGAAGGACCTAAGATACTGCTTCCAAATCTGCCTAAATAAAATATACCTGAAGTGCATGTTGGCACTTCAGGTTCTCAAACTCCCGCTAAGAGACCTGTGAATTAGCTAGGAGATCTACAAAGGAAGGGCATAGGAATGTGTATTTTAATAAGTGGCCCAGATAATATGATCAAGTAGATCTGCCTTCAGAGGGCAGGTTCAGGAGTTACTGATTAATGAAGTCACCTGAATCCACCACGTTTATACCAGAAATTCTCAGGCTGGGCTGGGGAGAATCACCTGGGGAGCTTTGAAATTCCCCTGCCAAGGTCATAGAGCAGACACATTTCAGCAGAACCACCGAGGGTGGGGCCTAGCAAACAACACTTTAAAAAGCTGCCAGGTGAGTCCAAGGTGTAGCCATATTTAAAAATCAGTGACCCCAGCAAACAATCTGGCACTGCCTCAAAAAGTCAAACATACAGTTACCATATGACCCAGCTGTTCCACTCTGAGCCGTATACCCAAGAGAATGGAAAACATATGTCCACGCAAAACCTTGTACATGATGTTCAAGCGGCACCGTTCATAATAGCCATAAAGTGGAAACAAACCAATGTCGATCGGCTGATGAATGGATAATCAGATTAAAGTAGATGTGTTATAGCCACACAACGGAATATTATTTAGTGATAAGAAGGAATGGAATCTGTTACAACATGGGTGAACATTGAACATATTATGCTAAGTGAAAGAAGCCAGATGCATAAAGTCACATATTTGTATGAATCCCTTTATATGAAATATCTGGAGTAAGTAAATCCATAGGCCAGAAAGTAGATTAGTGGTTCCAGGGAACACTGGGAGGGTGGAACAGAGAGGGACTGTTTAATGGGCTTAGGGTTTGATCTGGGGAAGATGAAATGTTTGTAACTAGCCAGTGAATTGTGAACGTACTAAGTACTATGTGAACATTTAAAAATAGTTAATATGGTAAATTTTATGCAAATTTTATCTCAGAGGTAAAAAAGAGTAAATGACCTATAAACTCTTATGCTGATAGATTGTAATAAATCAGGCTAAATCCAGATATGACCATAACAGGAAAACTGTCAGGAAAACTCATTCTAAAGAAGACAAAATGCCTTTTCCATGACTATCATGGCCTTAAGTCCTCACTACGGTAAAAATGATTTTGTTCAGAGCTTGATGAGAATGGATATAAGATCTTACGATTAAGAGCAAAGAAGATAAATGTTTTTTTTCTTTTTGGTACCGGGAATCAGACTCAGGACCTTACATTTGCCAGGCAGGCGTTTTGCCACTGAGCTATATCCCTGGCCAAAGCAGCTAGTTTTTATCTCTGTACTGAAATTCTGGTGGTTTAAGTATGTCTTCTAAACCTGGGAGGTTTGTGCTTTTTGCACAGGCTAATGGAGAGTGTCATTGCTGATACCAGTTTTGTTCAAGTGTGGAGTCAAGGTTCCAGTTACTTAATTTGAATATAAACAGGATGATTCTACAAGACTGGAGGTCTGGGGACCTACAGGCATTGGATAGTTAGTCACATTTATGTAGCTACCTGCCTGGGAGGGGAGACTGTGAGTGCACAATCTTGAGGAAGAAATGTTATAACTTCACACCCTCAGTCATCTGCAAATAGATCTACAGGCAGGGATGCTAGCAAGAGAAACTGAAAATGGAATTGTGTTTTGAAAATTCAGCTCATATAACATTTTCCCTTTTGGGGGGTATAATACCTGATTCCCTTGCTGGACTTTATATTTCACAATAGCAAACATTTTGTGCGTTGCATATTATTTACCACCATATATTCAGCAGTGCTTGGCGCAAAGTAGGGGGCTCCGAATTCATCTGTGTTGATTGACAACTGGAAGCCCCAAGCCAAGCCCTGTAGTAAGCTGTGAATGCTGGCGATAGGACTGCAGACAGGTGGTGGTGCGAGGCCTGTGAACACACAGCTGTGCTATGGGTATAGGGAACGGGCTTGCTTACCCCTGAGGGGAAGACATAGGGATCAAAAAGGTTTTCTGGAAGTGACGACTCTGTGTTGAATCTCAAAGAAGGACCAAAGGTTGGTGGGTGGGAGACTGGAAAGGCAGGTCCTGCAAAACAGACAATATACGTGCAGGGGCCCAGGGGGCAGAGCGGCCCTGGGGCTAAGGCAGCTGCAGGGGTCAGGTGGCTGCGGTGGGAGCAGTAATGAAGGACAGGCCTGGCCTTGCTGCGGATTCTACCCTGATGGCAGTGGGAAGCAACTAGCAGAGGGGAGACAGAATCAGGCCTATGCTGTAGAAGATACCTAAGATGCTTTTGGAGGATGGATTTGGGAAAATAGCGGGCCGCTGAAATAATCTAGAGAAGGAAGAGAAACGAGGAGAGGACTGTGTTGTTGAACCAATATAGATGATGTGCTCGAAGAAGAGGGGAACAATCTGTTTCTGCTAGATTTGCTGGGATTTGGTGACTGCTGGTTTGGCGTCCAGAACAGTAATGCTGCCGCAGCTGTCTCAACACAGACATCTGTCTGTCTGTACCAGCGCTGTACTAAATGCTGCACAGGTACTGTGTCAGTTGAGCTTCATCATGATGCACTGAAATGTTAAAATTTTTATCCTCCTTATATACATGAGGAAACTGCAGTCTAGAGAAGCTGTCACTTAGCCAAGGTCACCCAGTTAGTATGGAGTAGCCAAGCTTTGACCTTGAGCAGTTTACATTGCTCTTAGCTGTATCTGTACTGATTTCAGGTTATCAGTGCTTGGACTGGCCAGGTGGATGATGGCATCCTGACCCCAATCCAGGGAAACGGGGAAATGGTTCACTGGCAGGAAAGCAACAATTTGAGTTTAGGACACACTGGGCTGGAGGTGCTGTGCATTATTTTGTGATATCCAACAGGCATTTATTTTCAGCTGAGCAGGCAACTCTGGAGGTGTAGATTTGCAGGCATGGGCTTACAGAAGTACTTTAAGTCTTGAGGAGGGCGAATGAGATACCTTAGAAGGTGAAAGAGTGAAGAAAGCAAAAGGTAAAGGACAGGACCAGCAGACAGTGAAGAACCACACAAGCCCTTTGGATATGACCATCAGGAAGTCACTAGGAGCCTTGGCGCGAGGCAGACGGTTAGTGGGTGGGAATAAACACAAGTTCAGTGACTGGAGCTCAGGAATAAGGCCCTTGGCTGCAGCAGAAAAGCACTTCCTCATTCAGATGAGGGATGGTGTAAAGAGGTTTGCTTTTTTTTAGTCATTAATGTCAAAGAGATTTTAAATGTTGCAGGCTAAAGAGATGGAACCAATGTAAAGGATGACTTTGAGAGAATGAACATGAGAGGAGAGATGATGGAGTGACATCCCTGGAGGATGTGGTGAAGATCCCGGCCTTAAAAAAAAATAGGAACATTTATTTTTTAGTTCAGTGAAATGTGTAGGTTTGAACCCATCTTGAACAGTACACAGAGGCTTTAAATAGGTGAGCTTTGGCCAGGAACTCCAGCTATTGTGTTCTGAAATCCACTGCTGCATTTGCACTGAGGTACACATCCCCCAGGCTCCCTAAAGCCAATGATGCCAGCATAGTAGGGTCACAATCCCCAGGGAACCCACTCTTGGGAGATGCTGTAGTGCTTGCCCTGGACTCGAGAGTTCTCCACAGCTCTGGATGGACCTTCCTTAGAGTGCACAGCAGTCTTGGGTGCTTCCACCCAGTCTTCCCTCCTTTCCCTTTGCTGGGGGTCAGACTGCATTGTGATTGCTATTTCTGCTTTCTCTGCTGCTTTTCTATTATATATCAAAGAGTTTTTCTTAATAAAATCCTTGTACGTTTAATCTGCTCCATGGAAGATCAAGCCTCAGAGTCACCGAAATGCACAAGTGGATAAAACCAGAAAGGTTGAGACAGGGAAACCTGGGTCCCTTATGATAGGTGTTGACTCTAAGGGACTGCGAGGGATTTGAGCATGACAGGTAAATGGGTGGCGGGGGATCCTGGTCATTTTCCTGTAGATGTTTGCGACTCACTGTGACTGCACACCAGACACAAGGTGGACTCTCAGAAGGTCTAAGCAGTTGGGATGGTATCAAGATGGGTGTGAACACAGACACAGCGATGGGGGTGCGTGGGAAGATGCTGAAAGGGATCTCACTTATCTAAGAGGAGGAAGTGAGGTCAGCCACTCTAAATATGGAAAGCCAAGGAGTGGCATCTTGAAGAGTGGAGTTTTGGAAGAGCTACTGTGGGAAAATGAAGAGAAAGCTGGTAACGCAATGAGACACTCCAAGGAGAGAGGAATGAGAAGCATCAGGGTGGGGATGACAGTGCAGGGCCTTGAGGCACTGGGATGGTGTATTAACCGTTAGAGAAGCCAAGGGAGGGTTTTGAGCTGGGCACTATGTGATCCGATTTACATTAAAGACCATTTGGGCCTCTGCTGGATGTAAGAATGGAAACAAAAGAGCAACTAGAAGCTCTTTTCTACAGTGGCCCAGAAAAGAGAAGACTCGGTTCAGAAAAGGATGGGACCAGTACAGATGCTGACTGATAAGTGGTTTTACTCCTAGTGCCTTTTATCCCCCAGTGAAGTATGAAATCAAGGCAACAACTGAGAGAGTGGCTCTATTTTCTTTCTGTATCATGGATTTTGGCCCACTGTCATCCATTGCTTATCAGAAGGTAGCACCAGGAAAGCCAACAATCTGGAATATGTAGTTCTCCATTTTATCACTCAATTGACAGGTAGCTTTCAAAGCAGCATCTTAAGCACTGGCCCAATGCTTCAGTTAGGCCAATTTAACAGATACTGGATTAATGTAGATAGAAAAAAGGTGAAGACATTAAAGTTATAAAATTTTAAGTTTAAAACTGCCTATTCAAGACACTTAACTGTCTTAACTGTATTCTGAGCACTGCCCAGTCTTTGATAGCAAACTTTTAAACAATCGTTTTGATAAAAGATCAGTACTCAGCTCGTCCTCCCAATGAAGTAACTTCATCCTATCTATTTGAATCTATCAGTTGCTGCGATTCCTATTTTGAGGTGGCAGGAGTTACACTATGCCCAGTCTACCAGCTGCTCCTTGGATTTTCAGTTCTTTCAAATTCACTGTGTGTGCGTGTGTGTATGTGTGCGTATGTATGTGTGTGTGTGTGTGTGTGTGTGCATGCACTTGTAAAAATAAATGTCTTTAAACAGAAAGTGTGCCATATATTTTTATTAAATCATAGAAAACATCTGTATACAAATTTTTCCACTTTGAGGAAATTAGAATATTAAAACATCTGGGTAACAAAAGAGTTGAAAGATTTATCTTGCTTTAAGCAGAAACAAGTTTTAAGTGGTCACATTTATTAAAATTAAAAAAGAAGCTGAAATTATCAGTGATAGGTTTTTGGGTTTTTCCATCTCTAGGCCAAATGCATATTTCTTATAACCCTTAATTATCTTTAAGGATTTTTTTATCAGTTAAATCAACATGAGTTTAAATACAGTTAACTTGGACTCTGAATACAAAATCAGTTTCTTTTTAACCTCTGTAGGCTTTTAGGATACAATAAATGCTAAATTTCAGGAGATGGTCTCATTCCACAGGGATGATTAAGGTTCCTTTCTACAACAGCAAACATGTATAACAGTGTGGAATATATTTCAGAATAAGTTAAATATTAAGACATACAGTATGACAACAATGTCCTACTTTTTACCAAAGAAATTTCAATGTTCATCCTTATCGTGTACATTTATAAAAGGCTGAAGATGGAGAGATCCAGTGATATTGAAAATACACAAAAACCATCAGAAACTTGTTCTCTAAATGTTTTGAAATGAAAAAAAATGTATCTCCTGCCAGGATCATGCTTGCATTTATTCCATGGGGGATCAAAACACACAGAGTGAAGTTCATCAACTGAAAATGGGCAGTGGTTTTGAAGTGTAAATTACCATTTGTTCTGCTTCTGAGCAGAGATCTGGAGGTGCCACTGTGGCATCCACACTCATACAAAATACTTACATAACACAAACACAAGTTAAATATTATCAAAATCAGTTTAAATTAAATTGAAGACCACTACTTTTAAGTGCATATTTTCCCCTTAGCTTCTAAATGCATAGTATAAATCAAGAATTAATAAGGAACACAGCAGAGGCCAACTTTGCTTCCTCTCGGAACTCCCTGGAATAACATGTGAAACTTTCGGACAAGGGAGGGAGCAATTCTCCACTCCAAATGGAGGAATGGTCTCAGAAAGTCATGTTCCCCAACTCAAGTCTGGACTTAAGACTGTAAAAGGAACTGAAGATGGAATCTTTGGGACTAAGATCTTGCCTATGGCAACAATCTTTTTCCCAGGATATTTCTTCCCCAAATACCCTTAATACTGCGGGCTTCATTTGAAGCTGCCTCCAGGTCCTGGGTCCTCACTGTTGATCTGCAGACCTGAAGCTCTACCAGGGAATGTGTAAACAAATCTGGAGAAAACTGCACTTCTGCAAGTTTTCTTTTTGTCAGTGAAAACACCTCTTGGGTTAAGAAAAATAATAATAGGAAGGGCTACCCTAAAGTCAACTTCCCACAAAGCTTGTCTTTTGCATCTCCTGCTGTAAAAAACTAAATAGGTAAATTAAATATTTTTTGCCTGGCTTACCCAGCATTTCTTTGGATTACCTTATTCCTGATTTATGACAAACACTTGTCACAGTTTTTGTCCTGTCATTTTGTTACTGGAGATGACTTGGAGACGAGGCCAGGCTCTTGTGCAGGTTGGGATTCTGGCTGTGTCTGTTTCGACTGCGAACAGATGAAAACATAGTGTTGCAGCCCGGCACTTTGCATTTGTGGAGCTGCCGAAGGTGCACGGTTTTGTAGTGGGCCCTAAAGGTCCCTTTGTTACTATATGTCTTTTGGCAGAGGTGACAGGTTATGGGCAACCCAGAAGGCAGGCTGGCAAGGCTCTGGTCAGCCTTCTCCATCAGGACACAGATCGGGTACTCATCTTCCCCAGGGACAAGACCTTGTGCTTCACAGTTCCCATCACTGTCCTCCATAAGCACAATACCTTCCTCACTGGCCCCGTCAGAGTCCCAGGAAGAATGGCTGCTGCTCTCCGACTTCATGCTCGAGGTAGTGCTCAAATCTAGGACAGTACCGTCGCTTGGGGGGCCAGAGTTGTAGCTCTCTAGGCTGGCACTGTGGACTTGGGCTATTGGGTAAACCAGACTGCCCATTCGACTGGTTCCCTTGAAGATGACAGATGTCTGGGATGCTTGCTGTGTGAAAGCTATGTCCTGATAGGCCTCTTTAGCCACATCTTTCAGAAGGTAGGCTGTAGGGAAATGATCTTCACTGCTCTCCAATTCTTCTTGGTTCAACACTTTTTTGTGGAGGCTTAGGTTTGAACTATGTCTATAAGAGTGAAAAGATGGTTAGCAATGAGTTGGCTGCTGCTTCACAAAGTCATCATCCTGATAGAGCATGATAACAAGAAACGTTTGTGACACGGGTGAAGTGATGGTAAGAGGTTGGCCCCCTGTGAAAGTACATGTTCAGTGGACACTAGGGCACTGTGTCATTCAGTGCTTGCCAGAAGGTGGCATTCACTGGAAAACCAACATCACTGAAACATCAATTTTTCACTCTCTGACTGACATACCTTCCTATAAAATTCATCTCTTGTCAACAGTTAATACTTCATCCAATTAGGCCAATTTAACTGGGACACTGGAACCAGGAGATCTTAGGATAACATCAGTGCTATGGTTGAAACACTGTGTCAACTTGAGAAGATTAAAAATTTGACTAAGAGACTCAGTAGGGAGCTGGGATCCTTACTTTGTAAATATCCTCAGCCTGTGCAGGTGGAGGGTGAGGAGATTTTGAGAGTGCTACACTCATCCTGGAGGCAGCGGTGGCCTGTGTACAATATATGGGAGGAAAAGAAGTTTGCTCTCGCCCTACTTTGCTTTTGTTGCTTTGTTGTGTTCTGTCGCCTTCAAGGGCTGCCCCAGTGCCATGCCACTCTGCCTTGGAACCAGCTGATTATGGACTGAAACTTCCACAGTGAACTAAATAAACCTTGCCTTCCTTCATTTTGGGTGTTGGGTATTTCTTCTCAGTAATGAGAGAAAAGTGAACAAATAACCAGTCACAAACCACAAGAAACCTAGCAAGGGACTATATTTTGATGAAACCAGGAAATATCTCCTTGAGCTACACCAATATGGTGACTGAGTACCTTGAAATGTGGCTGGGGTCATATCCTGAAATAGCAATGTTTTAGATATACTGGATCAAGTAAGCTGTTATTAGAACATACTCTGTTTCTTTTTACTTTTTTAATGTGGCTATTAGAATATTAAACTTTCCCACGTGACTGACATCTTCCTAATGGACAGCTCTGGTGTACAGCATCTGTACACACTTCATACCCGATGGTCTATAAGATGGGTGGAAGTTTGGTTACAAGTGTGTGTGCACATATAGTTTAGTTCATATTTTCAGTGTTTCACCATGAAACACTGTAGAAGTTTTGCAAATGCAGCAGTGTGAGCACACCACTGATCTTCTAACCGATGATTACTCCTACAGGGCAGATAATGAACATCCATTACAACACACATCTTTTGCTTATATGTTATCATTCGGTCATGACTAGTAAATCAATGTTGTCCACGCTCAGGGATCTGTTTAACTTCTGACAAACAAAACCAGCCCCTATTCCCAAGAGGTACAGTCTTAAAGGTGACAAAAGAATGGCTTTAGAAACAAATGCCTCTCTCTGTTTCAGATCAAAATGTATGCCAGGGTCATGCTGGGAAAAACACCTCATTGAAACCACTAAGAATGGAATTTTCTCTTCACAATCTCTCAAGATGGGTGTATATGGGAGGCTTAATCACATTTCATAATATGTGTAAAATTTACAGCAGAACTTCTTTTTCCACTATGCTTTTTGCGGGGCATAATCCGAATTATATTTCCAGGTCACCCACTTTGCAAACAGCTCTTCTCAATAGCCGCTCTGCCCTGTGATTATGTCATTGTTCCACGTGGAAGTAGCCAGTATGTGTCGGCAGCAAATGAGACAACAGATTGACATATAGCCTAAAAAGTCAGACGAACACATTTAGTGGGACCTTGTTCAGAAAGGCACCTTCTGCAACAAAGCCAGCCTCTGGGCCTTATGCCCAACTACGGAGTAGCCCATTAACAGTAAGAGCTAGCCTGTAGCTCCTCTTTCCCCTCTCAGGCCTTTAGAGGGACAGACGCTATTCCAGTTGCCATGTTCCCTTTGATGAGTAACTCTGACAACTGCAAAGGCATCCAGACCACGCCCTCAGGCCTTCTACTTCCGGGACTTTGCAAATCCTATGCCCACTACCCTTATTCTCCCTTCAGTCTCTAACTCCTGCTCCAGCTCTTTCCCTGTTTTATTTTAGTTGAGGCCAAGAGATTCTCAAAAAGGTGGTCTGAGGGACAATCCTAGTGTTCCCTAAGGGACTTTCAGGGGGTTCCTGAACTCAACAAGTCATAAGTAACTAAGACATTATTTGTCTTTCCTATTCTCATTCTCTTATGAGTGTATATTTTCCGAAGAGATTACATAACTACAACAGATGGAATGTAGAAGCAGATATGAGAATCTAGTTATTGTCTATTAAACTAGACATCAAGGAGATTTCAAAATATGTAAAACAAAGCCATGTGACTCACTAAATTTTTGTTTTGGAAAAGTACATTTTTTCATAAATGTTATACTAACATGTTGTGTTTACAAAAGCAATATAATACAGTTTTTCAGTTTTAATATCTAATATAACAAGTATCGAGAGCAATGACTCAAACAGAAGTCTAAAGAGTCCTTAGCTAAGTATCTATAAAAGAGTTGTGAAGTCAAAATACCTGTGAGTCGCTGATTTAGATACATCCCTTTTCCTGAAGCCTTAGTTTTTCCAGGGGCCTGGTTAGACGCCCTCCCAGGAACCCACAGCACGCACATATCCTCCACTGTTATAGGGGCACTCGCCTCTTACGGCTGTCTCTTCCACTGCACCTGAAGGCTTCTGTGGGCAGGGACTGTGTCCCCAGCACCTACTGTGAAAGATTCTTAACAAACATTTCTCAGCTAAAAAGCACCTAAGGTGCTGTCCCAGTCCCTCCCTGATGGGTCCTAGTGACATCTCCCGCCTGTTCCAGTGGCTTAAAGAGCAAGGTGAACTCCTTTCAGCAATGTGGCTGTCACCTGACTCAGGGAAATGGTGGTGGGCTGGGGCCCACCCACAAAGTCCTATTTAAAATGATGTCATTTTAATTATAGATTCTAGATAAGATTACTAGAATTAGTAGTGTTAAATTAAGAATACAAGATGCTTTCCTATGTGTTGGGGGGCTCACATCTACAAATAGAATAGAGGATAAAGTATTAAATAAATGAAAAGATAAGTATCAAATGAAAAAGTATGTTGAATACAATATGTGTTCTAATTTAATAGATACTGTAGGCTACAACAATCTCAGAAATGTCAAAGATAATCTGACCAATATGACTACCACTTGGTAACAACGGCCTATTCATGAACAAACACTCCTCCTCTTGGAGGATGAAGGAGAAGGACTGGTTCACTAATTAGGGTACCACAGTGGTTTGGTTTAACATCCTAGCAACAGAAACAGGAATTTTAACTAATATCTCCCGTGCTCTATCCTCTTTCCTAAAGACAATGAGTGTGTTCTTATGCGCCTATCCAGGAATGTGTGTGGGAGTCTGTACATTTTCACCCTGTTAACAAATTAGCTATTACAATTTGGACCAACTTAGGGGTATTGACCTGCTTCAAGCAAGCTTGTTTGAGCAAATGTAACATTTTAATATTCTCTGAGCCACTTAGTATTTATCACAATGCATGTCATCACACAGCTAATCTTCTCCTGAAACCTCCTGGGTCATCTTACTCCTTTCACAAGCTGAGGAGAAGGGTGATCTGAGGAGTAGTCAGACACCCAAATCCATGACAACAAGCATAAGCAAGATAGCAATGCCAGCGCTAGGTCCCTGCAACAATGAAACAGGCTCCGTAGATGAGCATTCTGTAAACAGCTGCCTGTGTACCTATCATGAAAAACCAGCATCTTCCAGCCACCCACACAATCCCCAAAATAACCTGCCAATCACCTTTATTCTTTGATATCTTAATATTCTTAAAACAACTTTAATCCAGCCAATCTTCTACGTTTTCAAATGTTGATGGCTGACTAGAAATCGGAGAAAATGTTTCATTTGAAGGGCTTCATATTATGAAGTGGAAATCAGACAGGTTTTGGTAAACTATAGTGATAATTTAAGAAGCTCCCTCTCCTGTCCTTTCCAAATATTTATCTTTTGCCCAAGTTTTTAATATGAAAATTAGTTCATGACTCCTTATCCCACTCCCTTCAGGGCCAGATGTGTTCTAAATTCAGACATTCTGAGTTCAGAAAGGCAGAACAACACATTTACTGACAGTATTAATCTCTCTATGATAAATACAAATATAAATTCATTAAAATTTTTGTACCAATATAAAAAATCCGCACACCAAGCTGAAATGACTACAAAACTAAAAAATGACTACACATACCCTCTCATCATTTTAGGTGAACTTTTATAGTCAAAGTATTTTGGGAAATTAATGAATTTAGAAATATGAAAACTTACAGAACTAGAGTCCCTGGGATTGCAAGGCTAGTGTGAGCTGGGAACTCAGGGGAAATGTGACTGTTCAGGCCTCACCCTACCTTCCAAAGAAGAAATTCTAGGGAGAGGGCCCGGAAGTCTGTGTTTTAAGAATCCTAGGTGATTCTGCTGCGTGTGCCAGTTTAAGAACCACTGCTGTAGAAAAAGTGACTGCCCGCAGATGCCTCACCTGTCTCTGCTCCTTCGGGAGGGGAAAGTGGCACTGCAGCCTTCCACTGTGCACGTGTGTGCTTCTTTGGCGTGCATATTCTTGTGGTGCATTTTCACCCCGCAAGCACTTTTGAAGGTCTTTTTGCAGATGTCACACTGAAAGCGAGTTTCTTCTTTCTGCCTTGCTAATGCATGCTGATTCACGTGCTGCAGTTCTTTAGACTCTTCCAGACAAGGAAAGGTTATTTCCCTGCTGGATAAAGCACCGAAAAGTCCTCCGGTCAGCAGGCGCTGCTGCAGTTCCACATAGTCAGGAAAAGGAACTCGGGGCTCCATTCCCGGTGTGAAGTGGTGTTCACGGCTGTCACCATCAACCTCCTTTGGCACCAAGGTCAATGCTAGCTTCTGCTCGGCCTCCCTTTCTGAACTGTGTGTGGTTTGCTCAGAGGTTCGGCTGATGGCTCCATGAGACTCAATCACTGAGTCCAGGTGGCAGGGCCTTTCTCCCTGGGGGAAAGGCTTTCCTGAGCTTCCCGACAGTGTGTGCTGCTCCTCGGGTGTTCTGGCTGACACGGGACTGCAGGCTTCTGGCTCATCTTCACTGACCACCTGCAGGGGCATGTCTTCATCTGAACTGTGTCTCTTTTCATTAGCAATCTCCACAGCTTCCTTCTCGATTTTGATAGGCATGCTGGACTTGCGGGATTTCTTCTTGGGAAGAACATCAAATGGCATTTCGTTGGAAACCAACTGTTCTGGGATTGAGGAGGACAACAGAGGGAGAGAAGGTAGTATCCCAGGTGTGTTTGCGAGCTCAGCGGGAGTGGCTGGACTGCGGTAGAAAGGAAGGACCGGTTGGACTGTCTTTAGGTTGGGGAAAAGCACGCCATTTTGGCCAATGCTCGAGAAGGCTGGTTGGCCTGGCGTATCCTCTCCTGCACCAGGGTAGCCGGGGAGAGGTCTACAGTCTGGAGACATCACCATGAATCCTGGGCACTTGTAGCTCTCAGAACTCGCCATGCTCAGGCTGTTCCTGAGATCTTTGTCTCGGTTATTTCTATTCATTGGCATGTGGAGCCGAGGGTTGGGATTGGCGCTGTGGCGGTTCCGGCTCCTCAGGGAGCTGAACACCATGTTACATCCTTCGATAGTGCACTTATGCTTGATCTTCAGGTGGACGGCGTTGTAGTGGATCTTGAGAGTGCCCTTGTCATAGAAGGTCTTCTCACACGCAGTGCAGAATACTCGGCCTTTCTTTGTGCTAAGGCTGTTCCTTTCAGGCTTCACTTTGGCCTCGGGGGATAACTGTGTCCTTTCAAGCTTAGCAACAATGCTATAGGAGCTGGAGTCACTTAAATGGGCACTGTCTTCTTTTTGAGTAATAGCATCTGGACAGTTTAAACACTGCTCCTTTTCAATCTGAAATGGTGTGGAGCTGGAAGTTAAGAAGCTGCTGTCAGAGAATGGCCCGTGGATTTCCTGTTTGGGGTCATGGCTTTGGTCCTGACCCTGGTCTAACATATACTGTTCAGGCAGCGACCCTATCAGTGCAGGAGGCAGAGGGTTGAAGAACTGGAAAGGCAGCATGAAGGTCATGTTGTTTATGAGGTTCTCAAAAGGGTGCACATTGCTAGGGCTTCCTTTGTCTACAGGGGTGGGGAGGCTAGCACTTCTGTGGCCACAGCTTTCAATAAATGCCCTAATGTCTACATTTGTTGTGGAAGATGGTATGACGATGGCCTGCTCTTCTTTCTCTTGAATTGCCATGAGCTCCACTATGGACTTGGTCTCTCCAAAACGAAGGAACTGCTGCAAGGTGGCCACTTCTTCCTCACTGGTCATGATGTTCCAATGATCCAACACCTTTCCTGATGCATCCTAAACCCAAATCAGAATTTGAAAGTATGATCAATTTACTGAACTTTCATCTTTTCTCCAAGAAAGCAGCGATCTGATCAGGGCTCTACTAGACTACAAGGAACATTGACACATGTCAGAAAAGGATGCCCTCTTGTCTTGTAGAGTTCAGCCCTTGACCAGAAATTCTGCGAAGAACATAAACTGCACAAATGTAAGTAGTGGTCATACAAATGGTGCAAAAGAGAGAAATAAAACTATATTATTGAAACTCAAGTCATGGAAATTTGGTTATTATATTTTATCTTATTTCAAACCAACTGGTTGTCTTGCATTAGGCACTAAAATTAAAATATATATCATTTGAACAATAGCAATTTCTTTATCTAGAGACTACAAATGGAGCACTCAGGCTTAGATATAGCTCAAGTATTCATTTGCTGCAAGTTTAATAATCTTCCCAAGCAACTACCATCAGAAAACAAATGAACCTATATTGATCTATTACCCATGTTCACAAAGCAGAGCTGTAATTACACTGGAGTGCTGGAGATCTTTCAAACTCTAGTAAGGCCAAACTTTTCCCAAAAACTACAATAAATATTTTATCACAGAACATGTATTTGATGGCCTACTGAGATTTTTCACAGTGCATGTAAGAGTTTTGAAGATGATGAAGAATGTAACATCATAAATTTTTCATGCACTAGAGGCTCAAGGTAATTGATTCCATATTTTTAATCCTAACACTAGAAAGCAAGATTATTAGTATCATTAAATATTGATCTATGTCATAATGTAAGATCAGAGTGCTACTCTACATAAATGGTTATTTTTAGACTGCTGGGGGTCCTGCACTAGCGGTGAGCAAATGTGCTTCCAGAGGAAAATTATGGGCTTTAGAGCGAGACAGAAGTGGGTTCAAATTCTGAACATGCCACACATTTGTGGAATGACTTTCAGAAAGGCATTGAATAACTCTGAGCTTCTGGTTTTTCAATTAGAAAATGGGGATAATATACCTACCTTATAAGATCATTGGAAAAAAAACGTAGATTAGTAAATGTTTTTTTTATTAGTGTTTCCTTTAATGTTATAGTCTACATAAGACTGAAGTGTAAGTCATTCATCTCATATTTCATTGAATTTTTTACCAAAGTTAGCTGAAGTTATAGTGGTAAGAAAAAAAATTGCTATAGCTGTTTCAAAGGAACAATATAATTTTCTTAAGGAAACACGTTCTTTGCTCAGAAAACACTTGATATATTTGAATATGACACATGAAGCTTTACCCCTATGGCATGCTCTGGGAAGAAAGGTTAAATTACTCTGAAAATAAAAAGAAAAGAAGGGATGAAAGGTATGGAACACTGGAGAAAAGAAGAAAAATTAGGACAAAGCCAAAAGAGAATTGTGGGGAGAAAAAGGGGAAAACAGGAGAGGGTTAAGGGCTGGGACAGAGAATGAACAAATATCACATGAAGTGGAGCCCAGGAAGATGAATCAGCACCAGGAAAGCAGAAAACTTTAATGAATGATACAGAGTGGCACACAACTGTTATTTGCTGTTTGATTCTGGAATGTAAGTTTCCTTTCTGATCCCCCAAATCCTCAGTAAAATCTGATACAGACAGCATCTTGAGTCAGTGGGTAGTTTGGGGTTATAATGCAGGCAGCACCCAACATGGGTCAAATGGTTTGCTGCAGAAAAGGGGGCTTAGTGAAAGCCTCATCAGAGAATGTGTCAAGTTCTCACAACCTGACAGGTATCTTGAGGAAAACATGGGGCTCCACCCAGAACAGGAGGTGGGGCTTAAGTCATTAGGAAAATATTACAGGAAAGGGTGACATCAATGACCATGCTACTGGTAGGCAACTGGGTTAATCAGGTCCAAGGGCGCTCATTTCAGAAGACACCAGGAGAGCAGTACCTGTAGCACGTATCCACGGATGTAATCTTGCAGGGTCCAGTCCAAGGCATGGAGGATCTGGAGTACTTCATCTTGCTTCAACACACTAAAAAGCCGGTCTAGAAGGATTTTCAGGCGCACAGGGATAGCCTGGGTTCCATACAGCATGAGGCTGCTGATGTCAAACACCACATTGGACTGGACAATTTCCACCTGGCTTGTTGGATACATGGGGGGAATCCTCAGCTTACTTAGTGCTGAAAATCAAAATGAAGAAATACCATCTTTAGAGGAGCAAAAAGTAGACTAGGGCTGATTCTAGTTATCTGTTTCCACAGAAAAAACAGGAATACACAAATGACTAATAACCTGAATTAACTATCAAATTTCAAGTTTTTAAGAAATTCTAAAATAAAATTGCCTGATTTAAGATTCCCTTTCTTGTGATATCTATGAAACGACACTGTCACAAACAGGAAAAGAACAAAGAAAAGGAGGAAATACAAAGGCTGCAACTGAATAATCAAAAGGATGAACAATTAGGAAGCAAAGATTCTGGCACTGAAGAACCTGGGCTCGGGAATCTGGGTGATCTGGGCGACAGCCCCAATAGGCTGCTTTCTACTTCTGCTTCTTGACAGATGAAGTCACCTAACTCCAGGCTCTCCAAGGCAACAGTCACCTGCCACATGTGGCTATTTAAATTTAGATTAAAACAAACTAAGATTAAACACAATTAGAACTTCCACTCTGGCCACCCTAGTCGCATTTCAAGTACTTGGAAACTACAAATGGCTAGGGTAGAGATGTCAGGTTTGGCAGTGAATAAGCAGGACACCCAGTTATAAATTTATGGAACATACTTCCACCAAAGAACGTATTGGGATGTGCTTAAACTATAAAATTAGAGACTGCTTAGTAGCACAGAACATTCCCATTACTGCAAAATAAACAGCTCTGAAGCATCAGTTTCTACATCCTTAGAATACAGTTAACAAGACACAATATAGAACTGTTAAAATTCAGAGGTAACATATGAAGTGGTTAGCCTGTAACTTAGTACATACTAGAAATTTACAAGTTAGCTGTTATCCTTACACAGTAAACCATCATCAGTCCCGGAGTAATGGTAAGTTATTAATAGGGAACACTAGAGGAAGGGTAAAATGTCAGTTACCATGAGCCACCCATCCATGTCTGCATTGCTCACACTGACGGTGGTTTATTTTCCCAGGTTTGAAGCTTTGGCAACTACAGTTCAGAGTACAGCCGATAGCCTGCAAAAGAGGAGAATAAATACATGTCTGTGTGGCAATGTAAGTGCTGTGCAGAGCATACACTGCACTTAGGAAACAAAATATATTCCCCCATTCAATAGCCTTCACCAAGCAAGGAGTATTCACTCTGTGCCAGACCCAAGGATGGGAGCAGTACCCTGGAAAGATGATCAGCTGGCCCAGTACTTGGGAGACTGTGAATGTATTACACAGATATTCTGCACACGAGAATGGGCAAAAACACAAGGACTTTTAAGAGAAGATTATGGCTTGGAAGTTAATGTCCTGCTCTGTTATGTTATTAAGGGCACAACATCAACAGTCGGTTTTTTACCATATCTCTTTAAGTTGACCAGAACAGCAACTCTGAAAGGTTTTCAGTGGACATGCAATAAAAGGAACAATAATCTGAACTAAGAGCAATCCATATATGGAATTTGTTATTCCCATTCCCAAGATGTGTAGAGGCTGAAAATACCTGAGAACGTGCAGTGGCTGGCTATGATCAGGCTGATTCTCTGACCCACTCCCTGGACTGTGTGATTGACTTTTAGAGACAGACAACTGGGTAAGGCCTACATGGATACCTTGTTTGCCTGTAATAATGCTGTGTTTGGTGTCATTGGGTTGACTATATAAAAATAGAGCTGAGACAGAAAACGTATGTATGTAACAGAGTTCTAGAGTTAACAGTAAAGATATATTAAATATGTGTAATTTTTTTTTAAAAGATGAGTTTCTCAAAAGGAGATAGAAGGCTGAAGAATATAATCTATTTTAAAGCAAAAAGATCTCAAAGAAGCTCAGTCTGGGAAGAGACAGTGGGTGGAATCTATACAATTCAAGAAAGGCTTGAAAATAGGAACTCTGTGTGTGTGTGTGTGTGTGTGTGTGTGTGTGTGTGTGTGTGTGTAAGAAGGATGAAAAGCCTTACAATTATGGGCTTACTCCCCAGTCTGGCATTTGAGGAGCCATGTGGCCTTGTAAGAAGGACAAGAAAGACAAAATCTGGCCAAGGACTTGGGAAACTCACTTTAAGAAGTATAAAGCCAGTCTTCACTTAAAAACCTGTTGCTGGCTGGACTGTAAAATGTTACAGCCACTTCAGAAAATAATCTGGCAACTGCTCAAAACATTGAACACAGAGTTATTAAATGACCCAGAAATCCTACTTCTCAGCATATAGCCATGAAAACTGAAAACAAATCCACACAAAAATCTGTACATGAATGTTCACAACAGGATTATGCACAATAGCCAAAAAGTTGAAACAATCCCAACATTCATCAACTGACCAATGAATGAACAAAATGTGCTACATTCATACAATAGAATAAAAAAGAATGAAGAACGGATACTTGCTACACCATGAGTGAAACTTGAAAATATTACACTAGGAGAAGCTAGGCACAAAAGGTCCTGGGTTGATTCCATTTGCATGAAATGTCAAGAAAAAGCCAATCCACAGGGGCAGAAAGTAAATTAGCAATTACTAGGGGAACAGGCAGAGGTGAGATAGGACTCCTAGTAAGTGATGGATGGAGACTACTGTGTATCTTCATTTAAAAAAAAAAACTTTATTGACCTCTTTACTCTTAAGTGAAGTAAATTAGACACACATGTTTAAATATCACATTGTTTCTCTAGTGGGAGAAACTGAAAAGGTAAATAAGGACCAAAATGTGTAACAGATACCAGGGAAATAGGAAGAAAATATTCAAATGGGAAGGTGGACAAGGGATGGGAGAAGAGGACAGGGAGGGAAAAGAAAAAAATGAATACAAGGAAGTGAGACAATGGAAACAAAGCTTTTGTGAATAAGAAGGGAAAGGGGTTGAAGGGAGAAGAGGAGATTGGGGAAAAAAGAAAAATCAAGAAATACTATACACAGGTACACATTTCCTCTAATGAGCATGAACATTATACATATCTAAAATTTACCAATAAAATTAATTTTTAAAAAGTTTTATTGAGATAATACTTGCATATCATATAATCTAGCCATTTAAAGTGTAAAATTTGTGATTTTTAGTATATTTGTAGAGTTACACACCATTATAACAATTTAACTTTAAACATTTTCGTCATCTCCAAAAAGAATCTTCTGTATGAGTTTATAATAGATATGTTTTCATTTCTCTTGGTTAACGTCCTAGAAGTAGAACTGCTGGATTACAGACAGGTACACTTCATTTTATTGCCCCTGGATTTACAGTACCTCACAGATACTGTTTTTCAATTGAAAGTTTGTGACAACTCTGTGTTGGCAAATCTACAGACACTACTGTTCCAACAGCTCAGAAGATTGTTAGTATATTTCAGCAGTAAAGTATGTTTTAATCAAGGGATACACATTGTGTTTTTAAACACTATGCTGTTGCACCTTTAACAACTATAGTGTATAATATAAACACCTACGTGTACCGGGAAACCAAAAAATTCATGCGATTTGCTTTATTTTGACATTTGCTTCTAAAACCGAATTCACAGTATTTCCAAAGCTTTTTATAAAGTCATACAATGTAAGACACAGAGTCTGATGCAATCTCAACTCTGTGCTACTCTAGGAATTATGTATCTCCAGAGGGGGTGGTATCATTCCCAAAGGAATGAAGTCTGGCTCTTGGGAGTGTGAAAAAAATGTTATTGTATTTATGTATAATGCACAGATATTCATGAATATCTAAAGACACATACATATATATGATTGTACATGTATGACAGTGTGATACTGTACTAAAATTTCTTTGGGGAGGTATAGTTAGGAAAAAATTTCTAAAATCTCCTCAGATGTGGGAGGAAATATAAAAAAATTGAGAAACACTGCTCTAATGCCAGAATTTATCTTACTTTTTCATTATACATTTTTTAACTTGCATATGCATATACAAATACATTCAGTATATGAACACATGTACCTGAATATGTGTACGTTAAGCATTATTATATAGTTACCTTGAATGGAAGCTGAAGGGTAAATGTGAATCATGGTTTAATTTATATTATACACCATCAAAAATTTAAGGAGACTATTAGCTTAGTTTGTGGCACATCTAGTATGTTGTCCAGCATTTCAAACTTTGGTCACAGCTTCATGAACATCAGCTGCCGATGAACCAATCAGTAGATTGTTGGTAGCTACCACCACACTCAGTACTAAACCTGTAAAAGTATTTCACAATCTAAATGCTATAAATGTGACTGTCTTAAAGGAAAAATAAAAGGGAGAAAAGTTATTCTTTTGGACTATATGCCTCAAGATCCTTTTCATTACTTAAAAATAAGACATTGCAAAAAAATTACACAAGGGAATTCATTTTATTTATTCTGGAAGTAAGACCCTGTACCCACCAGTTGCCAATTATTCCCCACTTCCCAACTAGTGACAACCAAAATTATCTCCAGATATTGTCAAATGCCCCTTGGATCTACACCTCCCTCTAGCTGAGACCATAGACCTAATTAGTCCAGTTTTAGCAGCTTTGTAGTTTGGAGACAGAATTTTAAACAACTTTTATATGTAATTCCAAAGGATAAATCCTGCTTTATAAGAAACATTCATGTGGTTTCACATGAACCTATTTGAATAAGGCTTATTAAAGGCTCATTAAACATCTATGGAAATAAATGTCCGAGGAGTTATTTATGAACTAAAATACCTAATTACAATGTGTAAGGAAACTTCTGATATCAAGGGCTTTGGATATTCCCACCTATCTCAGAATTCCATGATGCTGTAAAATTATAGCATCATTATCTAAAGATAAAGTAAAACTTCTAAAATGTAATCAAACCAAAACATTTAAATTACAGGCCAAAAAGTACTCATGTAAATCAAAATTGAAAACTTTTAAAATTTATCTCCTTTCCTTTGGAATCCTAATAGCTGTTCTGTTCTTCAGAAACACAGGCAGATGTTTACAACTCTCTTAACTCACCGAGACATGATCATTGCTTCTTACGCACTCATCTTAATCAGACTATTTCTGGAATTATTAGTCACTTTGATGTACTACAAATCAACATTTAAAGTTCTATAACTCACGTGTTCATTCATTTCCAAATGGACACACCCAGTGTGTGATGAGCTGGGTTGTTTGCTGTGGAGTGCAACATTATGACCTAACGTTCTGTAAGTTGGTGGACCTATTTCATCTCCCAGACAACCCTGCTCGACCTTCAACTTGGTGGATAAACTTCCAGAAACTCTGCGAGTAGCTGGCGCAGGCACTTGGTGAAGTAGATGCACAGACATCCTGTGCTAGGATTTGCTTTATGGAGTTTAAGAACAAAAACTGTTTACTTCAGAGCTATTTTCATTTCTGGAACAGGCAGATATTTTTATAGCACCGGAAAATAAATCAAAGGGAATGTTTTTTGGGGACCAGACAGAAGAGGGAGGGGAGAACACAACTTTAGGGTTCCTAAACTCACAGCTCTAGCCCTTTGTATGTGACAGAGACACACTGAATTTCACTGAGCCTGGGAACTCTCAGATTTGTTTCTTGGTTTGTGCTGTCCAGTACACTAGCCACCTCTGGTTAGGTAGATTTAAGTTAATTATTTAGCAGTTTAGCTCCTTGGTCACATCAATTACATTTTAAGTTCTTAGTAGACATGTGTGGCTACTGGACTGGACAACGGAGATACACAGTATCCAGTACCTCAGGAAGTTCTACTGGACAGTGCTGAGCTCAAGGGTGAGACCAGTTACTGTTCTCTGACCTGGTAATGTTCATGTTTAATAGGTGACTTTATTTACTCTCATTAGCTTGCTGTGAGAAGGGAATTATTTTTTGGGAAATTTAAATTGATAGAGGATTTGTAATTTGTCCAAGATCACACAGTTGGCAAGCTTTATTGAGCATCTTTTTAGATTTGTGAGACCCTGTACTAAGTAGGTCACATATAGTATTTAATTTCTTTCTCACACACACTAAGGAGGAAGGGCATGTATAAAATTCTATTTTATAGATCAGGAAACTGAGAAATTTAAGACCTCGTGGTAGTCTCAAATCTAATCATGGGGTGAAATATTAGTAGCTGGAACCAACTAGTTTTATTTAATCTCTACAATTTTCAGCATTAGGCATTATCATATACTTCTGCACATAAGGACAATAAAGTTCTATATGGTAAAGAAACTTCATTCATTGAATATTTACTGAACAATTAAGAGTCAGCAGTGTTCCAGATTTAAAGATTAAAGAGCAGAAGAAGGAGGATAAGGTCCTTGTCCTTGAAGAACTAATATTCTAGGCAGAGATCAGAAAATGAAAAGTAACAATTATTTTTCAGAGTAAAGTAAGTTTTATGAACAAATTGAGAAGGCTATGCTAATGATTTAACAAGGTGGCACAGAGGAGTAGGGATAGAATTATGTGTGTGTGAGGGTCATCATCAAAGATCTGTGAGGAGATGGCACATGAACTAAGACAAGGAGCTGGCCATGTGAAGATCTGGAAAGGGAGGGAGTGTGTCAGAGTCTGGAATTTATTCTAACAGCACGCCTTTCAAAAGAGTGAAGCATGTATGATTTGCCTATTCACACGATATCTTTGGTTGCAGAGCCGGGGAGCTTGAGCTCCTCCCCCTTCACCTCCTGAGTGCTTTTTACTGAGCCATAGTAAAACCCAGGACTAGCCTCAACTTAAGTCTTCCTAAATCACATGACCTTTAGCTCTATGCTTCGACACCCACAACTCTAAAACAGCTTCGATACCAGCTTCTGCCAACCTCAGAAGCCTCGTAGCCATACAAATGAGGACTCACAGATGAAGAGTTGAGAAAAATGAACATAGTTAGACTGTTACTGCCACCATGACCATGAGTAGGTTGTCAGGTCTTCTGGCTCTGCATAGACTTAGCTACCAAAAATATGTAAGATAAAAGCCTCCCTAAAAACTACTCCACAGTAAGTCATTTCTAAAAGATGAAATGAAACAAAACTCCAAACCAATGCCTACCTATAAGCTCTGGGCTTGATACTTGGAAAATCTTCCACTGGTATTACTTCAAAGAATAAACAAATCACTGACTGAATCAGTGAGGGAGCTGCACCTGTTGTGGTGTCCCCTAGATCCCCTCCCCGGATCTGCCTTGCTAAAAGAAACGCAGTTTCCAAGTCTCTACTGGTGGCCAATTACTAACTGGTATGCAGTAGTAGCTGCTGGTTGGGGCATTACAGAAAGCTCCTGAAAAAAACGAGCCATGACAGAACTGAGATTCCTATTTTCCTTTTCCTATTCCTCCTTCTTGGAACAAGATGGCTGGAATCCAGAGATCATTTTTTGACCGCTGGGTAACCCTGACATCATGCCCTAAAACATGGTTTAGCAGAAAGCATGGTTTTTAGGAGCATTTTACCAGCAGCCAAATTAGTTCCTGGTTTATACACCGATCTTCCTATTGACTGTGAAGAGAACCACATAAAATCATATGGAGGTGGCTCCTTAGTAGAGATTACTGGGCCAAATGCAGAGTCTCTGGTCCACTCTTACTTGTGAAATTTTATGGCTATGCCAGACTCTTAGTGGTAAGAATTCCAATCTGAAATCAGAGGATCCAGCCTGCCAGACCCCAAGTCACTTTTTACAAGTCACCAAGCTTTAGAATAAATATGCTTCAGGTTTTTCCAAGTTGTCATTTTAAATGCTGAATCTAGGTGATTGTTACTACTGTCTTCAAGCCCTGGGAGACTGCTGTATTATCAAAAATGGTCAGTTAGGACACAACAGAAGACATCTTTCGGAGCAACTGAGCTAGCCTTAGCTGTAGGGAGAAGGCTTGGTTTCTCTTTCCCTGGAGTGAAACTGTCATTCTTTTCCCTGTGGCTGCAGAGCTGACCTTGCTGGTTTAGGAAACGGGCACTATGCTGAGATGGGCGCTCTCTGCCCTCTGCTCTGCCTCTTACACACATACTAAATAGGACCTTGGACTTTTCTTATCAGAACCAGATTGTTGTTGTTGTTGTTTTTGGCTTTTTACTTCTCCTTCTCTCTCTTTTCACCAACTTATTTCACTTCCCTACTTTTTAAGTTTTCCAGTGTTTTTGTCACACATACAAACTCACAGAAGTAAACGTAAGATTCTGAAATAGTGTCACTACCTGCCAGATGGGCAATGATGACAACTGGAAAGAAAAGAGAAGAAAACTCACGAGGCCTGTTCTGTGAGGCAGCTTATCTGTGGCTGACCGCGCTGGACCACAGCCCACCTGGAGAAATATGCACGGACCAGATGTTCATCTCATCAACACACCAAGCTATCGTCTTCCATTAATAGTTTAACAAAATGATAACCACGTATTTTAAAAAGTTGGTTTTTGTTTGTCCTAAAAGCTTCTACCATATAGAACCTAGGAAGCTTAGAGGATACAAAGATCAGTAAGTAACTTCTAGTGTTTGCATTAGGGGAGTACATGGCTTCCAAGTCATAGAACTGGGTTGGTTAAGAACAAAAGCTCAGGGAATATGATTCGTCACAAATTAGCATGTGCCATTCACTAAATTAAATATCTAAGAATTCAGTGTGTGCAGGCAATACCACAGGGTTAATCACAAAGAAAGGCTCACTGTGCCCATGTGTGTCAGGCCCAGGAGCCTGGGCCACAGGGTACAGATTTCTGCAAAGGGTAATAAGAGCTAATCTTGAGAGGTGACCCAGGCTGGGCACTGGACTAGGAAAGACCGGGAATCAGGAGCCTCTCTTTTGAGCAGATGGAACTATTAGAATTCTAAACAACAGGAAGATATGATTATGATTGAAAGAGGGGAGTTGTTGAGCCTCAGAAACCAGACAGCATCTGTAATGTAAAAATGACGCGAACGGATACCGGACAGAATCTGTTTTCTCACTCCAAGTGAGGGATGAAAAGCTGTCAAAGACAGCTAAGGGCACAGACAAGACAAAGCTCAGCCAGAGAAAGCTCAGGTGGGAGGTAAAGCCCTTTCAGGCGATAGCTGCTGGGCTAAGTCTACCTGTGAAGAGAAAGTGTGCGTGACACACTGGGAGTGTTCTCTCATTGCTTAGTTCAAAGCGGGTGATGGGGAAAATGTTCTTTTGATGTCTAGAAATCAAAGTATCAATCCTGTGCCAAAACAATTTAACATCTGAGCCTTTTTTCTTAAAATTATTAGTTCTGAAAACTGAAAATGTAAGAAAGTAGAAAAATATGCAAATATCACCTTAGAACCTAAAACTGAACATTTCTTTTTCTAAAAAACAATTAAAAACTATACAGAAATATAAATGATTGAGATATATTTTTCCTTTATAACCTAAATTTGCAAGACCTCACGAGTAAATCTTTAATGTTTGACCACATAAAACCAGAAAGACATCAACTGCATGTAAAGGAAACTTCTGAGCACAGCTGAATTAGCTGATGGAGGCAGAAGAATGACAAAACCATGTCACGGTTTTAGGGAAGGTGAGCAGTTACATAAGCAACGGCACTATAATACTAACGCTAATTAGAAAGTAAGGGTGAAATTGTGAACATTTCTCTCTGGGTAAAAATATATAAACCTCTGTTTTAGGAACTTAATGAGAACTAGATTTTCAAAACGAAGCTTTTAAAGAGACAAGCTCAAACTTAGTTAATTATGCTGTCCTGATCCCTGTCTTAAAATTCAGCACGGTGTATCATGAAACGTTACAACTGGCAGTATAAAAATTTTACCTTTAGAATGAACAAAGCAAGAAACAATTAGAGGTTTCTGGAATAAGGACAATGTTTCTGGAAGGTGGTGTAGATCTGGACAGCAATTTTCTGTTCTGTTATGGGAGGATCACACAAACACTCTGCAAGAGGGAACAAACAAACTAATATAACTATGAAAAAATGCTAGAAGCCTGAATCAAGAGATTACTTGAGGTAATCATTTTCCTCTACACAGGTCTTTTTGGCCTTCACAAAATTTTATCTTTTATTTTGCTCTCCACATTAGCCGAGGGAAATTACCATCCTCTCAGCCTAGGGTCCTTCTGTGATTTGTCAGGCTACTTAATAATAATGAGTCCATGTGTGGACGGGAAAAGTGACAGCCTGTTTGCCTGTAACTACAGAAAATTTGAGATGGCCCCAAACTGGACTCTGGAGAAGCAGGAATGCTGTTTATACCCACACTCTTTCACTAAAATAGCTGTATGTCTGTATAGAGAAATGATGCCACGCTGCAATCTTGGAATTTCCAGAGTTAGGAAAAAAGACTTCAAAGAATGACAAGATAAACAGAAATACGGTTTCCAGGTAGAAATCAATTTAAAAGGAAAAAACATTCCAGATGCTCCATCTGTGTAGAACCCAATCTTTAACCTCTCTCAGTGATGTCATCAAAAGTAAACAAATAAATTAATAGCCCTGCAGGAGAGTATTCTGAATAAGGTAATTTTTAGAAAATGTGTATTGGTTTCCTAACTTTTGATCTTAGATTCCAAAAAGAAGTGTGGCTCTGCACTGAAATTTCACCACAGTGAAGGATATTTCTTGTTTTTGTTCTTGTTCTTCTTTTTTTTTAAGGGCTGTTTCTGACAAAAGTAACTCACTTGAAGTGACATCTGCAGGGGAGAAAATTCACCCTGGGGTGAAGCATGCTCTTCTGCAAGTAATTTACCTTGTGGAACCTTCAGGGCAGCTCTTAATGACCACCACCAACAAAATAACTGCTAAAGCCCTACACAAAAGCTGAAAGACACTTCTGTCCCCCCACCTTGATACACCACAGTTTAATTTTACTGACAGATCAAACTTTTAAAATGTACCCTGCTTATATTTATCCCTTGGCATTTGTAAACAAGTGTGTTTACCATAGTAAACAAGTGTGTTTAACAGACAATTATTAGTTCTACTTATAGGGTTTTTCTCATCAATGGGGTTGGGTGGTCTTTCTAAGCTGATGATCTGGAGGCACAGAATGAAGGCTTGACCTGGGATGCAGGCCTTATTGCTGCATGAAGGAGACGTAATAAAAAATAAAACAACTCTCTGTAAACCTTATGTTTCTAAGGAAACTACTCCATGTTGATTAATATTTTTAGAGTGAATTATAACCACAGCAAACATTATTATTTCACATCCTGGATAGCAGCACCTGAATAACAACTTCAAACTGATAGCCATTTTTTATAGTTGTTGTTGGGTTCAGGGAAGAGCATGTCACTAAATCCTTGCTGGTCTGAAGAGACTGCATTTAGAAAATCATACAGACAATATTACAAATTAAATCCCGCAGATGTCTGAACATATGTGAAGAGCATGAATGCTAACTGAAGACTCTGCCACTTCTCACCGTTTAATTGTAACAGGATATGTTCAACCAAGAGTCAAACTGAAACAGTAATAGTTCCTGGATGAAATTAAACTTTGCAAAATTATTAGACAAGAGATCAAATTATTACCCATGTCCTATTCTTTATAACTGTATGAAAGTATGTCAAAAAGGATCAAGTTATTTATAAAAAACCCTCACAGTGTAAGATGTAGTTATCTCTTCACATGTATTTCAAGCAAAAATCAAATATAGCGCATTTAGTAACACCTTAATGCTCTTTCCTATGATGTACAAAAATTTTATTTGACATTCGCTTTTCAGGAGTTTTAAATATACATCAACGAATCTGGGAGGGAACAATCCAGAAGTGCATTCACCACGAAGCAAAAATTTTAACACAGTACTGTGAATCATTAAAGAAAAGTGATTGAACACAGGTAAATGCGTATTTGAAAACTCTTAAGAGCCTAAGGACTTCTCTGAAAAGACTGCATAAAATTTAACGGCAAGACAATACACAAAGAATGAAAGGACACCAGAAAGAAAAAAACTCTGCCAAATGCAGTTTTTCAGTTCACTTACATTGTCAAGCCAAAATCCTGCTGTTTGGAGAAGACTAAGAATACACTTTTACAAAAATCGTTGCTACATGTGTTCTGTGGTCCCATGCAGTCGCACAAGCCCACACGCACACGCACACGCACGCACATACATGCACACACGCCCCCTTGCAGGGAGCCCGGGACACCCAGCCTCTTTCACGTCCCTCAAGTGTTAACGGCAGCGGCGCCCCTGGAGAGGTCAGCGCGGGCTCGCTCCCTCCCGACCCTGGGAGCTGCGGGCTGCCCTCCCTGTCACTGTCATCCGGTCCACGAGCCCCGACACCAAATCACGCAGTCCTGGGTGGAACACGTCCCGCTGCGTGCGGGAAAGGCCGGGCCGGGGTCCGCGCCCGCGGTGTCTCCTGGGCCAGCGGGTCAGGCCCCGGGACCAGCAGGGAACCGGAGCTGCCGGAGCGCGCGGCCGCCACGCCGGGCTGAGGGGGACAGCGACCTTGCGTCCCCGCTCCGCGCCGTCACTGCTCCGCGCGCCCCGAGGAGGGGACACCAGCACGGCGTCCCGGGCCGCGCTCACGCTCACGGTCACGGTCACGGTCACGGGGTGGAGCCGTGCCCACGCCTTCTCGCGCCTCCCGCCGCCGCCCGCGCTCCTGAAACTTTTGCGCCTACGGGACTGTCGGCCTCCCGCCGCGCGCGTCCGCATCTCCTCCTCACGAGTCCGCGGTCCCCCTCGTCGGCGCTCAGGGCAAGCCCGGCGGGGTCCGCGGCCGCGTCGCCGCGCGAGATAGATAAAGCGTGAGAAGCAGAGGGACGGACGGACGGACGGACGGACGGACGGGCCAGGTCCGCGTCCCGCGCGCAGGCCCTCACCTCGGCCATCCTGCGGCGTCCGCTCCCGGCCGGCTCCGGCGCGTCTCCCGCCGGCCCGCGTGCGCCCCGCTGCGCTCTCGCCGTCGGCAGTGGGCGGCCCCGCCTCCGCCCCTGCAGCGCCCCGGGGGACCCCGCCCCGCCCCGCGCTCACGCCCCACGCCCCTGCGCCCCTGCGCCTGGACTGGGGAGCGCGCGCCCCCGGGCCCGCCCCGCGCCCCTCGCTCCCCTCCCCACCCCTCCCCGCTGCCCCGCGGAGGACGGCGGCACCCGCGGAGTGGGCAGGCCGTGGCCCCGCGGACAGCGGAGGTGTCTCCCCGCCGGGCTTGAAGGCACTTGTCGGGGAGACGCAGACGTGTCCGTGTCTGCCTCCGGGAGCACTGCGCCCCGGTGCCCTGGCTCGGCTCCTGTCCTCCCCTCTTCCTGCGCCAATGGGCTCTGCCTCCAGCCCGCCCCCAGACGCCCTCGGGTCCCTGGCGAACTACACGTCTGGAAGACCTGGTCGCCCCCTTTCCAGCTTCACCACCGCCCCACGACAGCTGTGTGCGACTGCGCACCTCAGTAGCTTCGGTTATAAAATGGGACTAAGGATTTCCCCTTAAGGACAGTTAGGGAGCTGAAAAATCGAAAGGCAGCTTGGCACTTTGGAGCATGTGGGACAGTTTGCCCCAAGACCCTGTGCTTTGGGGCCCATGGACAGAGGGTCCTTCAGTCCCGGGTGCAGAGGTGGCCCCTAACTGCAGAAGCAGGCAGACCCAGGGCCAGAGGGAATGAGGCCTTCCTTCCCGTTTTGAAAGGACTCCCAGGCTAGACCCGGTGTGCAGGGTGTTTCTCTCTCCTCACCCACCTTCTTTTCTAATGATGGAGATCCTTGGTGGTGGTGGAGGGGAAACAAAGCCCCTTCGCGGTTCCTTCCACAAAGTGAGACTGAAGGGGTGCAAGCTGATTGCAGCCTGCCAACCAGGAGGCCGCCCTAGCGCTGGAAGGCACAGATGAGCGGCAGGCCTCCATGGGGAAATGAGGCAGCAGGGCACAGAAGAGAAAAAAGTATGGGTGTCGGGCTATGGAGTCCGAGGGTATTCCCACTGGGCCAGTGTCCTGCACCCATGCCAGGCTGGAGGCGTGAATGTCATGCCCTCAGATGAGATGCCTACTCGGTGGGGGAAGATTCACTTTTCATACAGTTAACGTCAACACTGAGCTTTGCTTTGTGAATTCCCAATACAAACTGCTGACCTCCTGTTCTCTATGTCCACCGTCCCTGAGGAATAAGGCCTCTCTTGCCCTTCCTTTCCTCTCTGGTGGTTGTCACACAATACTTCCATCAAGACCGTTCTCAGCTGTCACCGCCTCTGGGAAGCCTTCCCTGATCACCAAACCTTCCCTTCGTGCCTGCCTTTGGCCTCTCCTGACCCCTACACGTTTGTCTCTGCTTCTCTTGCCGTGCTTACTGCACATTTTGTAGCCTCGTTGTGGCCTCAGTTCTTTTGGTCATTATTTGCTTAGTGGTTTCCACGGAGCTCAGGCTTTGGGGTGTGAATGATCACGGAGTAGCCTGTTCTCAGTAAAGGGAAAGTGGCAGAGGAAGTCAGCTTTCCTGGCCTTCCTTTCCTGATCTATGAAAGTGATATGAAGCCTTGTCTCTGGCCCGGCAGAGATAAAGAAACTAGCGTGTTGTGCAAATATTGCTCTTGTTTCCTTTCTGCTGCACCTAAAACTGATTTTGGGGATAATTAAATCTGTCACAAGAGAAGTCCTTGGTTGTAGTGTTACAGAGTGATTATATATGCTTATGGTAAACACACCAAAATGTCTAAGTCTCCAGCAATGGAGATTTAATACCTTTAATCTGCCCAATTGAAGGTTTGGGCATTATCTTTCTGTTCACTACAAATGAATTATATTTGTTTTAGTAAAAGTACTAGCAACAAATACCAGGATCAAGTCAACTTGTAAGTAACTGTTCCCGGTTGCATATACACACACACACACACATGCACATGTAGAGGATTTGGTAATACATAGTTTGTACACACGACAACAGGCTGCCTCTTCCAACACACACTACTGGGACTGACGACATATTTTTAAAAATATGACCAATTTGGGGGCTGGGGATTTAGCTTAAGCGCCTGCCTTGCAAGCAGGCAGTCGTGAGTTTGATCCCCGGTACCGATAGAAAGGAAACACACACACACACACACACACACACACACACACACACACACACACACACAAAATGACCATTTTTACTTCCACATAGGGAACTAATAGGTCTGCATAAAAAGTAATAATTATTTGCAAGTTCACCTAGAATCATGTACTTCATAATACTATGCGGCTTCTGAAATCTGTTCTCATATTTACTCCCCAGGTTGGATGGACTTCTCTTTCATTCCTTGGAAACATGAAAGCAGAAACAGGATAGAGAAGCCACTGTGCTCGGGACTGGCTGAGTCAAGACTATGCAGACCATGTTCCTGGTGATTTTTAGGTTGGGACTGGGCCCTGTCGTCTCCTTCTCCGTGCTCAGCTTCTTTCGTGTGGCAAAGGAGAGCATGACTGACAGCCAGCTTTCAGAACTGTCACTTTTCGTTCTTATGCTTCAGCCCTGTAGTTTTCTTTTTGTGTTGTTTCTGGTCTTAGCAAGTGATAAAAGCAGAACATCTTTCTTAACTTTACATATCCAGATATTGATAAAAAACTTTATTAAAAATGGGAAAATAAAAAAGACACAAAGTAAGAAATTGACTGTGCCTAGATCTGAAGTGAGCAGGAATCAGCTTTCTGGATTCAAGGGTTTGGGTTGGGTGGCCCTGACTCTGGGCAAGACCTCTCCAGAGAGTGTGCAGTGTGAGCCCATCCTGAGAGTGGACTGTCAGTGCTGAAGGGCTGGGCTGGTTGAGTTCAGGGAAGTAGGGAAGGCGGGGGTGTGAGGTTGGAGGGCCAGTGCCTATCTGAAGTGGGCAGTTGTTGCTCTGTTTGTCATCAGCTGGGAATGTGGGCTCCATTCTCCTAGATTTCCTGAGTTTTCAAGTGAAGCTGGAAATGTTCTGCTATTTAAAAGTTGGCAACTAATTCAATTTTTTGATAAATATAGTGTGAGTCAAACTAAATGTTTGCTGGCTGAATCTGTCCAACCCACTGTTCACTAGTACCTTCTCCTATATAGTGGTGTCTCCATTACATCTGGGTTTGCAGCAGATATTAGGTATGTAAATAATTTTTTTTAGGGTGAATACCATTCTTGATACAGAACACCTCAGGGCCCACCTGAGTTCTGAAAACAGAATGCGCAACCTTGTGAGTGTTGGATTCAGAGTCCACAAATAAGCTGGTGAGCTTTTCCAACATTTACACCCTGGAACTCACTTTCTAGTGGTTCCTATTTCTGTTAAACACCAGAGAGCATTTTAGGAAATGTTTTCTCAAGAAGTTTTCCCCCAATGGGGACAAATGAACTTGAAAATATTTTCTAATTAAAAAATATTTTTAATCATGAGAATCATTCTATTAAAAATAAAAAAGAACAACCCACACCTTTAGCAAGGAGGTCTGGGCACTCAGGATGGGAACTGCATCACAGCAGGCAGGCAGGCCTCTCACCTGAGCCCACCGGCCTGAAGGAGGAGCCTGCCCTGGGGCTGTTCACAAGCAGTCTGGGAGGGGGCGGAGAGCTGCTGTGGTAGCCTCTGCTTGGTCCTCCACATTCCTCTGTGGACAGTGTCAGGAAACACCAGGAGGCAAGAATCACACTGTGCCGTCACCTCCTGGTCCAGACACAGACACCTGGCAGTGGCAGGTCTGGGCACATCTGCAGCACTGCTGGGCGTCGGAGCCTGACTAAGCAGCGCTCAGGCCAAGCTGCCCCCCTTCCTCCTGCAGCTGCCTACCAGGGGGCTGGCCGCCCTGCCACAGACCTGGCACGGATGTTGCAATTTCATCCTGCTCCAGCCACAGGGCTGCTGCCTATTGAGGGAGAGGAGAAGCAGCCATTCTAAAGGTGGTGCAGGATTTTGGTGGCAGAGAATTGTTTCTCTCACAAAAGGTTTGAAGTCAAAAGGCCCAAAATACCCTGAAAATCCTGTTAGACAGATGTGCCTGGCATTTTGGGTATTGATGGCCAAGACCGAGCATCTCAAGGAGGTGAAGTGAGGGGGCTGTCAAAGAGGGTGATAAACACAATAGTAAATTCCAATGTGTGGACGAACCTAGGCCTGATTCCAACTGCTGCCCTGAAGGCATCTGCTGGGGCTGTGCCTTGTGAATGTCAGCAGCCCCTCTACAATCAGGAAGAAAAGTTCATTCCCAACATGAACAAGTGGAAGGTTTATGATGGCTCTTGCAAGCGTAATGCTTAGGAAAATATATTACAAATTTAGATATTATTATTTTGGTATGTGAGGAGTGTATGAAGTTGGATTCTTAATCCGTCTGCCCTTTGTGACCTTTAAACAGTCAGTGACAGTCACAAGAAAGCTGTGGCCTTCCATCTAAACTGGTCATTCTCTTTCATCGTCAAGGCAGGGGGAGTAAACTACCTCCCTGAGCACTCTATTTCTTTCTACAATTACACCTCTGAATGTAAGGAGCTCTATTTCTAATTAACACGTGGAAGAACTACTTAGACTAGCACTTTACAGGTTGAGTGGATGGATTTGAGGGGAGTGTTACAAGGACAGGACAAGTGCTTCTTAGACAGGTTTTGGGGGGCTGGTGAACATGCATCAGAACACTCTTGAGGAGCATTATTTAAGACACCTCTGGGAACATGGTGTCTTCCACAGATTTAATGATCCATCATCTAGTGTGAAGATTTTTGGGTTTTCATAACTGAGAATTCCAAATGAGGTCACACTGCTTTTGCAAATTTGAAAGGATTAGGGAAGATGAGCTATACAACTTTAAAATCACCCTTAATTATTGATATCAAACATTTCTTTGGGGATTGTAGTATATTCATAAGAAAGAGCCAAAGAAAAAAAGCTTAGATTTACCCATGTTGTCATGCTTTTATTTTTTATTTATTTATTTTTTTGTCTTTTTCCTTTTTATCTGTACCAGGGATCGAACTCACGACTGCCTGCTTGCAAGGCAGGTTCTTATGCTGCTGAACTAAATCTCCAGCCCCTGTCATGCTTTTAAGAAGTAAAACTGTTTAAATGTCGGACTTGACATTATTAGAGGAGCTAGATTCCTGTTATCAGAGCTTATTTCTAACATTGAAAGAAAATTAGTTAGCAACCCAGAATCTATGCATGAAAAAGGATTGTAGCAGACTGCGATTGCCTCCTTACCCTGTATTTTAGTCTTTCCCCAACTCAAAGTCCTCTGCTTGATCATTCTATCCCAATCCTGTGGGTGATTGTGTCAGGTAACTCATGCCTAAACCAATCAGGTAGAACCAAGGCATCTTCCTGGCCTCACAAATTGGTTCCATGTCGTCCAATCAGCTTAAAGCTCAAGATTTATGTTTCATGGGTGGAGAAGATAAGTTCTTTCTCCATAGGTGTGAAGAAGGGAAAAAATGATCCTAGTTACTGTTGCCAGTTATCTTGTGAACAGTAAAGGAAAATCAACTCGGGAACTGAGCTGACACAGGGAGATGAGTAGAGTTGAGATAACCATAGAGAAATTCATCTGAAGCACTGATTAAACCAGTCCTGGAGCCCGATGTAGTAACTTACTTTGTTTTACTGCTGCAAGATTATTTTGAAATGAAGGGTAAATGCAAATACCAAGGATTCTCTGTCATAACTTTTGCTTCTTCTTTGCACTAACAGATAACATTGTTGATAACATTAGCAACCCACTAACATAGGCCTTCAATCAGCAAACACTGGACCAGGTGTACTTCCGTACTGTGACCATGATATTCTCCTTGGTCTTAAGTAAAATATTTTTCAAATATGCACTGGTTCCATTCATGAATATTTTGAAAATTTTTCTCCATCGTATTTTAAGGTTTGGGAGGGTAAGGACTGTTGAGTTTTTTATTTTTATCTTTTTTTTTTTTTTGTACTTTTAAGCGGAGGGCGGGGATCAAACTCATAACCTTGTGCTTGCCAAGGACTGTTAGTTTTTACTGTTCTTAGTACAGTGCTTTTTGGTACACAGTAGGTGCTTCATAAGGATGGCTTTATCTGTACCTGTGCAAAAGAAGAAACTTAAACACACATTCTTGTCTTGTAACCTCTTAAGAGTGCCTTCTTATAAATGGCACACTGGAAGACCTCTAAAAATGTAATTGCTAACTGCACTTGGAAATCCACTTTGTCACACTGTGGCTTCTAACACCTTGTCTCCAACACCAAATCAATTTTGATACCGACATTTCCCAGAGGTGTGGCTTTTAATCCTCAAATTACAACACAAGTTTTAACAGGCCAGATTTGTCTGTCACCAGGAGTTTAGTAATTAACAAAATTCTCCAGCACTAATGGTTTATCAAAAGGCCAGTGAGCAAAAGAGAGACATTATACAGGAAACAGACCTGGCATGCCCACTGGGGGATTCATTTAAGGAACACCCCTATTCATTCTGTTGTGTTGGTCACTGAAGCTCCATAGAAGACTTCCGAAGGCAGGCTGGAATCAAGCCCTGACTATAGCTTTTATTTTTGAACAAAATCAAGTGTCCTGAGTGACCATCCTTGGAGTCACACAAGTCAAAGTCCATGTTCACTGCCAGAGATATTTTGCAACAGCCTTCACTACAGACGCTTTAATAAAAGTTAGTGGTTTTCTTGGAAGTCCAAAACAGGGCACATCATAGCCAGTGAGTAACCTGCAAGTAATGCCCGTGGTGACAATTTTGCTTTGTTCTGTGGGAGTGAATGTGAGAAGTCGAGTCAGGCCATGGATTGCTCTCTGTGAGTGTTGGGAAAGGAAGCTCCATACACTCCAAGCGGGGAGTGTTCTGTGTATCCGAGGTGGCTGCCAAGTTTTAACTACTAAAACATGTAGGTGTACTCGAGTGAAGAGAAAGCACTGACATTTCAGAGATAACGTGATAGAAGGCAAGAAACCAGAGGAACTGGGTTATTTGATGTAGATTTACGTTTAGTCCTGAAAAGGTAACCTGGAGGCCTCTGTGTCCTCAGGTCCTGCCAGAAGGGTGTGACGTGTCCTCAGGCTGGCGTTTTCACAGGCAGGGCGCTGCCTGTGTCTTTCTTCTCACTTTCCCTCATCAGGGCACCTCTAATGGATTACAGATGTCCTGTTTGGTTGGAAGCACGTCTCAGCTACATCTGCCCCTCTTGCTTTTATGCAAAAAACACCTGCAAATCTTTATCTTTGGTTAGATTTACCACACAGTTGAAGCTTTGAAATTTTGGTGCAGTGGGAAAGAGGAACATGTCACCACCTTCCTTCTTAAGTTGAATTCCATAACTGACAATAGCTTTGGGGGAAATATTTTTATTTTAAGACTTTAACAGCTTTCGACCTACCTATTCAGTGGAAAACTAATGAATTTCTTTAATCCTATAGGGTTTGGAGAAAAATCCAAAGTGACTATGGATGGATGGATCGCATGTGTGTGTGTGTGTGTGTGTGTGTGTGTGTGTGTACATGCACATGTGTGTGAATGTTTCTTGCTTTTTTTGAGTCTTAACAATGATGAAATCACCGTACCAGGCAAGAAGGGAACAATGAAGTGCTGGCAGTCTGGCTAGGATTTGGTTTAAAGGCCAGTTTCCTTGAATGTGCCTCAAGAATACATTCGGTGTATTTCTAATAACTGAATAAATCTCTGTAGGCCTCAAGGAAGATTTTAACCACTCCCTTTATTCATTGAGCGTTAGGGTATTTTATCCCATCATCCAAGGAATGACAGATGACATTTAAAGAGTTGAGAGATAATAAAATAATAAAATAATGAGCTGCCTTGAGATGTTGAGAAGGAAATCCCATTCATTGCGGTTTTGTATGGAGTTAGGAACGGTTGGCTCCTGTACACTGGTGTTGTGATTTTGAGCAAAACATTTAATCTTTTTTTTGGAGGCGGGGATCTCACTTTCTGTATCTATAAAGGAAATGATTAAAGTCATTGGTTTATTCCACAAATAATTACTAACATTGAAGAGCTTCCTTGTGCACTGAATCTAACAACCTCCGTACCAAGTCCCTGGACCCATGACCAGTCGTCACTCCAAGTGAGCTTCAGAAAAGCTTAAGCCTTCCACCCCAACTTACCCTTATTTCCTGGATTTTAATGTTCATGTGGTCTGCTTATCCAGCAATCCAGCTCTACTTTCAGTCTTTGACTTCTGTCTTCAAACTTGTTTCTCCTTTTTCCATGTCACTCACATCTCTGTGTGTTTTGAAGCTGTAGAGGCCTCCAGTCTCCTCACTGCTCTCCTTCCTCTATCAGTCCTCTCCCGGGCCCACTCTTTCTTACCTAAAGAGTTAGGGCTCTGTTTCTACAATTTAGATTATCCTCTCTAGTAATCGGTGGTTCCTGGTACCATTGTTCTTCTGGTTCTACTCTCCTTCTGCAGTACCTATGTTTATGCTTTCGATCTAAAATGCCCCCAAAAGTCTGTTTTCAGAAGTGGGGCTTGTAGAAGATGCCTGGATCATGAGGGTGCTGCTTTCATCAGATTAGTCTATATAGAGGTGGGGCCTGCTTAGAGCTAGGTCACTCGGGGGGAGACCTGAAAGAGTGTGTTCTTTTCTCTGGCTCCTCCTTTCTTTCCCTGCTTTCTTGGTGCCCCACAGTGAGCAGTCATCTGCCAGGCTCTCCACCATGCTGGATCTGCTTGGAGCTGTCTGACCATGGGTAAAAACCACTGAAGCTGTGAGCAAAAGTCAGCCTCTCCTCCTTTAAATTGTAGGTAAATTCTGTTCCTGGATCAGTACTGTAATCAGTTTCCTTAACTTTAACACACATGTCACATGCACACACGTGCACATGTGTGCACACACACACACACAGAGTGGAGAAGAAAATGATGGAAGAGCAGGTGTCACAAGTTCTGTTCCAGAGTCACACTTCCATGGACAACTCCCTCTCCTACACCTCTCAGTGATCAAACTGAAATAAGCGCATTTCCATTTTCAATCTCTTCTTCCTCCAGTCTCACAAGACGTTGTTCCTCTACCCTCTTCCATCAGACACAGCCTTTGGGGCCCTATTAGTAACAACTTCTCTTTATTTAAGAAATACATGTTTTTAATGGTATTGGGATTGAACCTAGAAGGCACTGAACTACATCTCCAGCCCTGTTTAAAGTTTTTATTATGAGACAGGGTCAAAGTTGCCCAGGCCAGCTCAAACTTGTGATCTTCCTGCCTCAGTCTCCCAGAATGCTGCAATTACAATGTGTCACCACACCTGTGTAATCTATCTTTATTGCAGTGACAACCTGGTTCCATGATTCTGGTCACAAACTGAGTTGGTCAAGAACTGATCAAATTTCCAATGAGGTTCAGTGTAAATGAGTTTCGTCCATTCTGAGCCATATGTATTTTTTAAAGCACAAACAAGTACAGCACAGTGTAGTACAGTACAGTAAGGAGGGAGAACGCTAACCTTACTTAACTCATTACTGCTCTGCACATTCTTGTTACCTTCCTTATACCTCTGCAATTTCTTTCTACCACCACGCTAGCTCTGCATGTTCTTTGTGGACATGCTGGATTGAACAATACTGTATGTGCTAAAAAGCACACAAAAAGGTTTCACAGCAAGGGTGCACAGCTCTGTCTGCGGCTTTGATCTCAACTAGAGGAAACCTCGACTGTGAGAAAGGCGAGGATGGCCAAGGTTGTGTTTGGCACTCTATGCAGAGTTTGTAACAGAAGCAACATTTTTCTGAATGCTTCTGTTTGAGAAACTAATTGTTCATGAACTGAGGTATTATTGTATTATCTTCAACATCTCCCTTTCAGTGGCTTCCTTTGAACTCAACCTGTAAACATTTTAACTCATCATTTAAGAAGGGAAATATACTTATAGTGGATTATTATATTGTTAGGCACCCTTCTCCTTAATTCTCCCAGCATTCATACCCTTGAGTATTGACTCCTACGTGGCCTTTTGGCTGGACTGTAATTTGTTGCTTAAAAGGTCATTAGCAGGAGTGATACAAGTAGGGGCTTGGTAAGTGCTTGCACCCTCAGATTATTCCCTTTTGGAGCTCAGCAGTCCTACTGTAGGGAAGCCTCCACCGTCTCCATGGAGAGAATAGCCACATGGAATGGACCCTGGAACATGAGAGGCCCCTGCAGGGCAGAGTTCTGAAAGCACATAGAGATGCCTGGAATCACGCCTAGCTCAGCCAGATGACCTTCCAGCCAAAAGTAGACGGAGAGCAGCCAGAGAGACCACCTGAAAAACAACTTAGACAACTGACAGGGTCCTGAGAAAGAAAAACTCCTTACTTTGAATTGTACATTTCAGAGTGATTTATTACACAACATCAGCAAATCAAAACAATCCTAAAAACAGACCAACAACAGAACATTCTCTTAACTTCCACTTTCTCTGCCCTGTTTCTTCTTGTCCACGCTTTTCAGATCAGTCTGCACTTGCTGCCCAGTTGCTTCGATTCCTAGTCTAATGGGTGGGCTTCAGTATGGCCTTCCTGCTGTACCGGCCTCACAGACCGCTTCTTCCCCAATCTCCAGGACTCCCCAAGTTCTTGCTTACTCTCATTCGTTTTCCCCCAGATACTGTTTATTTCCTCAATAATCTCTTCCTCTCCCTACTCTTCTCATGTTCTCAAGGTCTGTCCTCAGCTAACTGCATTGTTTTTCTACTTCATACTCTGTAATCATTTTTGTTGTCTGGTTCCAACCATAACACCATGAGGATGATGACCCTTCAACCCAAGAGGTGGATGCTGGTTTCTGTTGACCTCAAGAACCCATTATAAACAACAGGCATCGTCCGAACTCTGTGAGTCCGTGGGTGCATCACAGTTTTCTGGAAACCTCCAGGCCTTCTCTCCTGTTTCCTCTGCCTCTGAAGGAGCTTCATCCTCTACACACTGGACCTCACACTTCCCTTCCCCAACACACTGTTCTCCAAAGTGTCTTTGCTGGTGCCACCTACATATCCCTTCCCATGATAGGCCAGATATTCTCGTCTGATTGTTGTATTCAGAACAGATTTCCTTTGCATTTAACCTATTTTAATTGTTCCTTTCTATATCCTTTCCCAGTCAGACTTTGAGTTCCTGAGAGTAAGGAAGATTTTATTGATTTAGTATCTTGCAGAGTTTAATGTGATCATCAGTATCTAGGAACAGCTGATCAATAGGTGTTGAATAACTGAATTGTAGATTCTCCTTCTACTGTCTGATGGAATTCTGACCCATTCGAGGTTTTCATATTTATACTTTAAAGGAAATTGGTCTATAATTGTGTGTATAAAAGTCAGAGAAGTTTGGGAGTATCTGGAAATGTTCAATTTATAAAATCAATTGATAGTTCCCTAATTTGCCATGTTCTGGCAAAGTTTTTGTAGTGTGGAAATGATCTGTTTCTCTAAGATTTGCCAAAACTTACCTTCTTCATTCCTGATACTTGTTGATTGGGGTAGATGTGGTTTTTAGAATTCTTTTTCTATTTATTTACCTTTGTTACTCCTTATAAGCTTTCTGTATCTTGCACTTTCAATTATTTTATTTGTAGGGAGAAATGTTCATCTGTTTGCTATTTTTAAATTTAATATATCATGTGCAATTGTATAATTCAACATACAACTATTGTTATATATAATTTTTTTCAATTCTAATTTTTTCTCTTTTCCTCTTAGACTTTCCATTATGTTGTTTATTTTATTTTTTAAAAATAAATCAGCTTGTTTCATTTTTATCACTTCCATACTCTTATTTTTCTTAGGATTTCTTTTGTGTTTTATTTAGACAAGTTTTAATTGAATGCTAAGTTATGTTAAAAAAAACGCTTCATATATTAAACTCCAAGAATGGTTTTAGCCACATTTCTTATATTTGCCTATGTAATGCCTCCTTAATTATTTTTCCAAATTATGTCCTATTATATTATAAACATTTTGAACCAGATAGTACATAAGGTTTCCCAATTTATTAACAACTTTTTTGTCTGAAGCTTTATGATTTTTTGATTTATTGTACTATTTCTACAGATTATGACCAATATAATCTCTACTCATTTGAATTTATTGAGAGATCTCACATGAAATAATTGTGTATCTCTCTGTAAAATATGGTCTATTAAATGTGACTTACAGTCATGTTCATGTTCTCTAATTCTTTTTTTTGGTGCATACTCTATCACAATTTAGTAACAGTGAAATAAAAAGTTCACTGCAGTCCTCTGTATGTATATGTGTGTGTGTGTGTGTGTGTGTGTGTGTGTGTGTGTGTGTGTGTGATTTAGGGTTAGGGATTGAAAATTCTGGAAGGTTGCCTGGAGGAATACTGCCAATATGTGCATATTTTAAACAGTAAAGAGGTAAGATACTAAGGTAGCAAAATTATCCCTCCCCCCCCCAAAAAAAAGAAAGAAAGAAAGAAAGAAAGGAAAGGAAAGGAAAGGAAAGGAAAGGAAAGGAAAGGAAAAGTTACCTCAGTCAACTTTTGTCCTGCACTTCCCTCTGGCTGCTCCTACTAGTCTGTGTTGTAACTGCTTGTGTGCATTCTCCATCAGACTGAATAGCCTTGCTCACACTTAACCCAGTAGGCACCCAGATGATTTATTTGTTCATCTATGTAAATATCGTCAGGTTCTGTTTTTTTGAAACAAATGTGAGATTTCTTGTTCTCTACCTGGTCTGTATTACTGCAGAGATTTCATTACATTTCAGTGTCTCTTTTCTATTTTTGTGCTGACATATGAAGGATATTCTGTTCATGTTTAACTGTTTGGAAGCCAATCATCATATTGTTGATCCTAGTAATAGTTTTCTTAAAATATTTTATGAAATTCTCTGTATAGAAAACTGGTATCTTTGACCCACTTTCATTAAACCCTTCGAACGTCTCTCTTCTTTTTCTTCCTTTTTTCATACTTCTAAAATTAAAAAACATCTGAGAATAGGCAAATTATTTATAAATTGCCATATGAAAAATTACCCCCAAACCAAGTGGTTTAAAACAATGCATGCTCTCCCAGGTGTGGCTTAGCTAGGCCCTCTGGCTCCGGGGCTCGGCAAGTCTGCAGTCGAGGTGCAGGCGTCATCTCCATGCTCTCCAGGGAGAAGGGATTTGCTTCCACCATCACTCACACTCACTCACATGGCTCCTGGCGGCCTTAAAGATCACCTCCAAGCCCACTCACATGGCTACTGGCAGTCAGCGGACCTGGCTGGCTCAGGGCCAGGTATCAGTTTCTTGTCACATGGGTCTATGTGTGGGGCAGTGCAAAATATGGTACGGGGGAGAAGGAGAGGGAAAGAAGAGGGAGAGGGAGAGGAGAGAAGAAACGAGAGAGAAAGAAAAAGCAAAACGAAAAGAAGGAGGAGAAAGAGAAAGATAAAAAGTAGAGAAGAGGAAAGAGAAAGAAATGCTGAACGAGATCAGAATCTTTTTGTAATCTAGTGAGATCTCTCCACTTCAGCCACAGTTTTTTTAGAGCCAAGAGAAGGTCCAGCCTGCACTGCAGGAGGAGCCTGAACACCAGCACGACAGGATGTTGGGTGCCATCTTAGATGCTGCCTAGCACAGTAGACAATGGCCTTTCCTTCTACTCCAATCTTTTTCCTTTTGTTTCTATATATGTATTATTTAGATGTCAGTGACACCATTTCTTGTTACTTGTAAAAGCCTAATGTGAAAATTTTACTTATCTCCTTCAAGGATAATCACTATTACTTTTTTTTGGTATGGGAATGGAACTCAGCACCTTGCGCTTGCCAGGCAGGTGCTGCACCCATGAACTATATCCCCGTCCCTATTACTTTTCAATTATAACTTCCCGATGAATAATTCTTTCATTTAATTCTAACCACAGTAATTTGGACAGTTTTGAAGACTCTGCATAAATAGCACTAAGCTTGAGATATTGAATCTCTGCAAATCTTGGAATATTGCCTTTATATATGAATCCTGGGAATAGAAACCTTGGGTGTCCAGTGATTTGAAAATACCTCTTCATCCTCTTTTAATTTTGATAGTTTCAGAAGAGATATATGAAGTAAGCCTGCTTAGAACTCATTTGAGTAAGATCTGTTTTCTCTTCAAACTTTTGTCAGCTTATAGGTTTATTTCCTCCCTGAGTTCTAACAATATGCCAGAGTTTGAATTAATATTCTTTCCTTCATAGTGCTTTTATCTGGCATAAAGTGAGTCCTGTTGATTTTTAATACAGGCGTTTTCTCTAAATATTGGTAAATTTGATGAATGAATTCTTAACTATTTGCTCCTTCTTTGTCAGGAACATTTTATTTGTAGGTTGCCTGTCAGGTCTGTGCCATGTCCTTCAATCTGTTGTCTTTTGCTCCCTTTCAAAAATTTTGTTGACATAGTTTACATTTGTATATGATTCTTGACACTACCAATTGTATGGATGAATAGATTTCCTGTAGTTTTCATTCTGCTTTTAATGAAGCTTCAATTGCAATTCTTACAGGTCTAATTTTGTTGTAGTCTCCTTTTAGGTTGACCTGTTCATTGATTGATGTGATGAATGTGATCTCATTGGAAATATAAAACTGGTTTTTCTTCAAGTTAAACTACATCCTGGAAGATTTTCCTTTGGGGAAACACTATATACGCTTTAGTAGGGTGCATTTTTTATATGTCCCATGTTCTTTCTTTTTTTGAATTTTCTTCTTTTCAGTTTAATTTTCCCTACGTAAAAGTCCTTATTATGCTTGTCTGAAAGACCATTGGGGCTGAATTGCTTAAAAACCAACATCCCATGATTCATTTGAACATGGAGTCCTCTCTCTGGGACTAGTGCCAAAGATTCAATCAAAAGCTGCCAACGACCCCCATGGGAAGTTCCTGGATCTGAAAATGAAGGATAGACCAAGAATAGATGCAGGTTACCTAACCTAAATCTTCCTTGGAATAAGACTGGGGCATAAATCAATCAATAGATGCAGGTCACTCATCCTTCCTCTGCTGAATGGCTGAGCAAGGAGAATCTAACGCAGACCAAACTCTCATTCACTCTAGTGAATTATTTCTTTGCTTGGCTTATGTTTTGATATTTCCACTTTATCTTAAAGCTTCTTCAGGTAACTTCTGGCCCAAATTCACAGTCGATATTTAATCAACTGATATATTTTCTTTATTTTGGGCTTTCTGTCTTTCCTCACATTCCGCTTCATCATCCTTCTGGGTTCATTTTCCTTCTCACTGAAGTAAATCCTTTAGTAGTCTTTCAGTGGGGATCTGTGAGTTCCAAGTGCTCTTAGACATTGTGAATCTGAAATCACCATGTGGCAAAGTTCTTATTTTTTCTACACCAGATTGATGATATTCATTAGAAGTTATCTAGGTCCTGATGCAGTTGAGGAATGAGTGGTTGGTCTAATCATCATTCTTTTGCTTGTAATCTGTCTTGCCTCTCAATGTAGCTTTAGTTTTCTTCTATATTTTCAATTTTCTAAGGTTTTATAATAATGTAAATAGGAGTGCTTTATTTTCAGTTTTTCTACTCATAGCTTTTTAATTCTTTTATGGAGATTACTTCTTTAGTTCTTTGAAGAACCAACAATAATTATTTTAATCTCATTTTTAAGAACTCTGTTACAGTCATTTCATCTGTAATGAACTTTTCTACTTGTTGATATAGAGTGTCATGCAAAAGTAGAGATCAGACCTAACATCACTGTATAAAACTCAGGATAAGGTGGGACTCTCCTGTCTACCAGTGACACCTGAAAAAGTAAGAATAGTGCTACTAATATCTATGATTCTCAAAAAAGTCACAAGCCTAGAGAGATGGGAGAAAGATCTGCTTCCAGGACCCGAGAAAATCCTTCTCACCCCACGTAATGATTGGACCTGTGCTGTTCTGCAGTGATTCTAGTTTGGGTTCCCCATGCCTTGTGGGATATTTTGGAGCTCATCAGCTCTGCTTACTACTTGTAACCCTATATTTCTAATAAATTTCTAGTCCATGAAGGTGTTTATTTTCCTTTTGAAATCAAAAGGGATCAAATATACTTTATCTATTGTTTTCATGTGTTTAGAGTTGCAGAGGGGCTCAGAGTATGAACTTCATTCAATTTTGACTGTCAATCTTGTTTACAGTTGTATAATTTATTTTAGAAGTTCAGTATTAATTTCATGTCATGGGAGTATCTATATTTCTATAAAGTATTCTTATTTCCAATGACAATTTAAAGACTCACAACAAGCATTATATGGTTCTTTAATTTGAATCTCTATTTTACGGTCTATACTAAAAATTTAACATGATCACAGTGCACATTATCCTGCCAACCACTGCTTGTACTGAAACTGAAATGCTTGTCAAACTTTGACCATGGATATATGTCAAAGCATGTGACTACTATATTAGACAACTTCCTGTATAAGTTACTTCCAGTTCACAGTTCTGATTTATGCAAATTTCATTGAGTTTCTCAGGCAGAAATGTTTGTTGATGACTTTGCTCACCCCCCAGTGCAGCACTGGTGTCTGGGGCTGATCAAGTTGTGCTAGACATAGGTCAGCAAGGCCTAGGGGATGGCTGGAGTGAATTTCAGTGGGGTAAAGGTGAGGGCTGAAATGGGCTGAGGAGACTTGAGCAGGTTAAGCGTCACTGCCCCGCCCTTCTTAAACACCCAAATCTTTGTGGGTTACTGCAGTCAAGCTGCTTCCTGTTTTCTGTCTCTTCCTACCTACACACCAGTGCCAGATAAATTTTTTAGAGCACCTGGATCATGTCACCCTCCCACCTTCCTGCCTAATCCTCTTGGAACTTTTTTTTCTTTCGGTTTGCTGAATAACCCTTGTGCCTGGCACTCAAGGCCCTTTTCCCCAGCCCACGCTTGCTCTCTGGAGCTACTCCCCTGTTGCTCGCCCAGTGAACTCCTGCACCAGCTTTTCCTCTGTGACTGCTCCCTGGATACAGCTTACCGGCTCCCACCTCAGCATCTTCGCCCATGCAGGAGCATCCCTGCAGGAAACACCTCCCTCCTGGTTCCTTCCATATATTAGATAGACCTTGTTCCTTTAACTTCCAGCCCTCAGGGGTCATTCTCTTTCTGGATTCTGCAACACACCATTTCACATTTGTTACTATGTCTCTTAAGTTCACCTCTCTCCTCTGTGCCTTCACACGTCTCCTGGCCGTCTGGGTCCCTGGTGCTCAATGGCTTGTCCTGCGGTTAATGACACTTCATGTAGCCTTCCACTAAGCTCTTCTTCCTGATGGGTGGCTCACATGCAGGCTCATTTCTTGAGAGGCAAACTGTTTACTGCCAGCACAGCCTGGACCCCCTCTTCCAGCCCAGTCTATCTACCTCTGACATTCTTGAGCTGACCATCTTCTGACCAGGCCTTCAAGGGGTTTAGCAGGATTATCTGCCTAATAGGACAGCTTGAAACTCTGTCCAGGGAGGTACAGGAACAGAAGCAGATGCAGAGGCACATTTTCATCTCCAGAGGACATACAGAGGACACACGGAGCGGGTGGGAGGGAACCCTGCCCCAATTGGAAGCAGAATGGATAGTGTAACTTAAGAGAAAAGCTGCTTCCACAGACTGGAGCAGAACACAGTTACTCCCTGCCCAACTATTCCACTGGCAAAAGCAGCCAGGGTCCCGGGCTGAAGAGGAGGAGAGGAGTAGAGAGGGAGTAGTGGGGGTTGGGAAATCCACCTGGATGCCATCAGTCTTGCCAGAGTAAACAGAGTTGACAGGAGTGCTTGCCGGCAGCCTGGTACAGGTTAGGGGGGGGTCACCGGAGCAGCCTGGTGACCTGCCTGCCTTAAGGTAGAGACGCTCTGGAATCTGTCACAAAGGACAGAGCTGAAAGCGCATTCCTCCCAGAATGAACTCGTTTCCTGGCATTCCACACAATTGGGAGTGCGTACACTTTTAAAATGTTTTAAATGTAAATCTGAGCTGGGATCATATACACACATTTAAAGCAAAACAAACAAAAAAGTTCCCTTCTCCTCCCCCAGAGAAGGACTTGTATTATAGATGTCACCAGCAACAAAAAATAATTTTTAAAAAGTGTCTTCTTGGTTTCTTGAAGGTTGCGGGTTTAGAAAGAATAGTCAGATTTGTAAGGAGATACCTATCACTTAATTATCTAGAACTTTCCAACCAAACAGCAAGACCTAACTTAAGCAAAGATCCTTCATTAAAATCCTATGGTAAAATGGAAAAAATCCTATAATAATATGGAAAATGGAAATCTCATTTTATAAGAACAAACACCCCTACTCAATTTTTTTCAGAGTGCCCTATGAAAGTGATAGCAATAGTGTATTTAGCATGCTCCATAAAAAGAGTCTTCCTCTAGTCATACGAAGTGGGAGCACAATTGTAAATAACAAGGAAATTTAACTTGGAAGCTGTCAATTGCTCTGTCTTTTAGCAGGAACCAAAGTCTTGTTACTGAACTGACCGTGTTGGGAGTCGGAGAAGCCACCCCAACATTGGAAATGAAGGCCTTGACTGTCCAGCCCCACATAAATGGTGTCTTGCAAGGCTGAAGAAAAACAGTCACCGCCTAAACCTGTTGTGCCTTCCTAGATGTCCCACTGATTTGTTATGTGACCTTGGGCAAGTCACTTCACCGGCCCCTGTCTTGTTTCTTCACCTATAAAACAAAGATAGTAAAACCCTGATGCCTCCCGGGTATTCCTGGCACTAATGAAGGCTCGTAAAGTGCTTTGAGATCCTTAGGATGAAAGTCTCTCCAGCACAGTAAAGCCTGATTATTATGCTGCAAACATGACATTCCCATGAAAACCTTGGTTAGACTCTTACCCTACTTCTCAGGGAAGATTTAATAGTGTGGAGTTGTAATAAGTTCTTAAAGGCTAGAGACCTCCATTACTGATACAAAATATGCTGCAGTGTAGTAGTATATTAAGGGCTATTATCATGAATAATTAAGGCTGAGTTCTACTTACAGATTAATGAACCACGTGCATGTTATGATGCAATGGATTTTCATTGTGGCTTCCCTTAGCTGGCTAATGTCACAAAATTTATTTATTCTCAGTGGATCCTCCAGTTTGCATAGATTAGCAGGTTTACTTCACATAATAGGCTGGCAAAGTAAACTTCTGAGGGTTCCTTATATGCCTACTCTAAGAAATAAACCCAATTAGAGGTCTCTTTCCTTCTTAGTACAGAAGAAGAGGTTCATTAATGATAATGAGGGCCTGAGCTACCCTGGGCCCTAAGTTTGTAATTAATCTTGTACAGGCCTTCCCGCTTGAAAATATTGGAGAATATCAAAGTCACGAACATTGCTCCGGGCAGAAACACATGCACGTGAAGAAGGGAGGACAGGCTAATGCACAGATTTCTTGGCCCATCATAGACAATGCTACTTCTGATGATGCATTCGTTTGGAAGGTGTAACCATAATTAGATCAAATGAAAGCCTTTAGATAACTCACCAAGTTTGAATATTAAAAATCCACAATTTCTATATTGAGTAACTTTTTAAAAAAAAGATGTCCAGAGTAAGCGACAAAGCATGGATTTTAAAAGACATAGCTAAGAAGAATGATTGACATTGATGTGTGAAATGACTTATAAGTATCCCGAGATAATTTCAAATGAATACCCAAAGTACTAGTGTTATACTGTGTGCCCCATTACTGTAATTTCTGTTTCTTCCATGTGGTTTTTTTTTTTTTTTTTTTTGCAGTATAGCTGACACCAGGATTAACCAGTGTAAGGTAATTAGCAACACTAATGTGTCCATGACTGTATATAGAAAAGAAAAAAAAGAAATTACCTTCTGCTGGAGATAAGGTCACATTCACATTTCTGGAATGCTATTTGAAAAGAGAAAGATGCTGGGTAACAGAGAGGGGGGTGCTGTTGACTTAGAATCTCATCTGCAACTGACCTGATGACCCAAATACAGTACTGAAAAATAATTAAGTCCATTCACAACCATTAAGTTTATAGATAAGCAGAATAAACTAAACTTCAAGGGAATCTGCAGTTCTTGCTTGACTCAAAGGCAAGTTTTCCTAACATGTGCTGTGCAGCGCTCACCCCTGCGCCTTTGCTCAGCAGGGACTTCCACTCCCCCACCTCCTTGTCTGCCCGGAAACTCATCCTCCCACATGCTCCTCTACAAATCCCTTGCTCTGCAGAGTCTTTCTGGATCTTGTAGGGATAGAGATGCTTCCCTCAGGCTGTATCAATGCTCAGTTTCCATCTCCTCCTCTCCTGAGTTACACCTCAGTTTGCAAGTTGTTTACAAGTGGCTGTTTCCTCCTCAAGGCCTAGTCCTTTAAGCACTGGGACTGAATCTTAATGAGAAAGCCCCTGGTGCCTAACAAAAGCCCATTGACTCTGAATTCAAGTATCTATTGGTCAATGTGGCAAAGATATGGACCAATCAGAGCAGATGGTGACTGTAAGCAGTTGTCAGATTGTTCCAGAATATAGAAACCCTCGAACTGCACAAGAGGTAACAAGTGTTTATTGAAATAAAGTGGATGGTAGCCCAAGTTACTGTGTGTATAGTGTGTGTGTGTGTATGTGTGTGTGTGTGTGAGACAGAGGAGCGGGGAGAAAGAGTGTGTGTGGGGTCCTGGAGACTGAACCCGTAGGGTCAAATTTATCGTCCCCCTGCCTCAGACTCCCAGAGTACTGGGATTATAGGTGTGCACCATCACACTCAGCTACAGTGGAGCATTTATGACCCTAGATGTAGTATCTTTGTCTTCCCATCTGTAAAATGGGAACATAATGTCTTCTTCATGATGTTGCTATACATCTAAGATGAAGAGTCAAATGAAGAAATTCTTCATGCTTGATATAAGGTGACTGGCTCTGTGCCTGTGGCCAAATCACTTGTTAACTATTAATAGCTCTAGAAAAATGACCTTAGCCTATCCTTTCAAAATCACCCCAAACACTGGGAACAGCTTGGAGAGTTTGGCCAGGTCCATCTCAGGGAAAGCTGAAGTACTTTGAGATGAGGCTTGATGCGGTAGGTGCTTGGTCCTTTCCACAGCCTGAGGTGTGTACAGGAAGGAGCTGATTCCAAGAGAAGCATTGCTTGGTGGAATACCCAGTGGTACCATAGATCTTCAGCTAATTTGCTTTCTCAGGGACAATGACGCTCACCATTTGCTGTGCATTAGAATCACCTGGGGTTCTTTTAAAATGCATGTGCTGCACCTCAGAATCTCTATGATAGGACTAACACCAGGGTATTTCTTTCCTAAAGCTCCCTGGAGTCTCTGCAGGGGGCAGCCTCAGGTATGGAGGGGCCACAGAGTTAGATGCTACAGTGGTGTGGCAGTTCCTGTGGACGAGTTGGAGTAAGTCAGCAGCAGCAGGGGCTGTGAAAAGGAGAGAGCATGTGTCCTGTGTGGAAAACAAATTCATGCCCAGCTAAAGGAAACCTCAGCTGTGACTGGATTCAGGTCCTAGGCCATTGATTTGCAAACCTGCCTCTGCTGATGCTGCCTGAGAGGCCTTGGGTACTTTTCAGAGCAGGTTGACAGCAGAGCTTCCCAAAGGATCCCCTCCATTCCATGCACCTTTCTCCAAGCCACATCTCCCCAGATGCTATTGCTAATTGACTTTATTTATTTGTTTATTTATTTCACATGGTTTTCTTCTCTTCGGATGCACAGAAAATACATTTTAAAGCAGGGCCACAACCCATGCCCACGAAGGTTGAATTTCATGTTGGCAACGAGGTTTTCCCCGGGATTACTGCTGACATGGCTGTGTTGAATCCTTTGTACAAGTCTGCTGTGCAGAGGGAAGGGAGCATATGGGGTGGCTGCTGGTTCTCTCAGCAAAAGCTTCAGGTGTTCCCTGGGTAGCGCTCCTTTACAAGACCTGCCTTGTGGCACCGAGCCTGTCTTTCCTGGTACAGAGGATTGCACTGGCTCTCACTGCCCAAATAGTCTGGTATTTTTACGTAAGTCCTTCCCAATTACCTGTCATTTGTCCCACGTACAACCAACCTCCACTGTGTTTCTTTAAAGTTTTTAGGGTTCAGAAGTCGTTGACGGAACTGGGTGTGGCCTGGACAAGGCTGGGCGAGTCCTGTCACATTTTCCTCCTAGCTCATCCCCGCCCGTTATTAGTAAGTAATTCCCTTGTGCCTGAGCCTCAAAGTCTTTATCCCAAGGTTACAGCAATTCTCAGCAGATTTTGGGACAGGGTGACCCAAATTCCATTTCCTCCTCCATTCCTTCTGCAGGTCCCCCACGGTCACCAAGGAGGACATTAATATCATCCACTTTCCATTTGTTATATCTGAATTTCATTTTTCAGTTTTGTTCTGTTTTTTGAGACAGGGTCTCTCTGTGTAGTCCAGGACAGCCTTAAATTTGCTATGTAGCCCAGGCTGGCTTGAAACTCACAATCTTTCTGCTTCAGTCCCCTGGGTACTGAGGTTACAAGCAGGTGCCACTATGCCTGGTTTCTGTCTGAATTTCTACCCAGAAACTTCTCCATTTTGTGTTAAATTGCTATTTGTTTTTCAGATTTGGAGTTTAACAAATGAAATTACTGAAAGCAATAACAGTAAAAAAAACAAACAACTTACTCTAATGATAATTGCTTGAGAAACAACAAATGTATGTGGATTACATGAACGAACGAGCGAAGCCTAACTCTGAGCCGTATTTATCATGGGCTAGAGAAGACGGAGTTCCATGGCGAACAATGAGAAAAGAATGGCTCAACATTACATTTCTGAGCATCTGTCCTCACAGTCACCACTGTGTCATCAGCAGGGAGCAGAGATGAGCAAGTAAGTTCCTGCCCTCGGGGAGCTCCTTGGGTAGTTGGTGACCAGATGCTCAGTGTGCCAGGGCTCAAACAAAGGGGTGTAGTACAAAGTGCTGTAGGAGCACATAAGGAAGTGACTAACTCTGCCTTTGGGCACAGGGAAAGTCTCACAGAAGCTGGGACATCAGGGTTGGGACTCCAGGACACACCCCTTCCCAGCATAAACCTGTCTCCAAGTTTGGGGACAATGTCTATCCTTGGAGAAGAGCTGGAATTAGGCTCTATGTCTGGTTTTCCAGATCCCTTTTCCCAGGTTTTTTTGGGGGGGTGAGTACTGGGGATTGAGTATATGACCTCCCATTTGCCAGGCAGGCGCTTAGGCCACTGAGCTAAATCCCCGGCCCATTCCCAGATATTTTTATGAGGAGGAAAGAGGGCAGGCATAGGCTTTAGAGACTGCTCTTTTTCTTCCTTCTCAAATAAAGACTATTGTCCTCTTTACCCAATGTGGGGGGGGGGGCAGGAATCCTGGTGAAATAGGTGGGTACTGGGCATATAGTCAGACTCAAAATTAAATGGTTGACCATGACGAAAGCTAAGATGAAAATCATACTGTACCAGGCTAGGGTGGCCCAGTGCAGGCAGCCCAGCCCACGTTGGAGACTTTCATGACTGCTGTTAGTTAGACTTGTTGTGTAGAGGTAAAACAGAGCATGTAGTCTGTTATTGCTTTAAGTTCTCTAAAGACAATGCAATCTCTTATGCTCCACACCCCAGGTGAACCTTCGGAGCTGCCACCCTTTTGTCACCAAATGAAAGTTTAGACAAAACCACATTTAAGACAGATTTGGGACTTTAACATGTTCTGGCTCTTGATGTGCGTAGCAGTGTGCAGGAGAGACTGAGGCTTTAATCTACAAATCCTGAGCCTTCCCCCAGGACACGGCACCACAGTGATCCTTCACACCAGGGCCAGTGTGGCCTAATCCTGTCTTCCCCTTAGATATGAACCCCTGGGGGAATAAACTAGGGGTCAGGAAAGGAGCCCAGGTATCTGAGGAATGTATGTCTTGAGAATGAGGAGCAGGTAGATGTGATACAATGTATGGCATTTCTTGTTTCTCTAGGACCACGGGGAGACTCTCAGAAAGAGAAACTCTAGTCTTTTTTGTTTTTGGTCTTTTTCATTTTTATCGGTACCAGGGATCGAACTCACGACTGCCTGCTTGCAAGGCTGGCGCTTATGCTGCTGAGCTAAATCCCTAGCCCCTGAGAAACTCTAGTCTTAAGGAGGCTGAGAAACTTTCCTAAATGACGACAGCAAGACATATATTTGAAACCAGAAGTATAGAGCCGTTATTTGATGCCAAAAAGACTCCTCCTGTGGTCTTTTACCTTGTCAGCTTGGGCAAGTTATTTGATCTCTCTGGGCCTCAGCTTCTAATTCTGAGGTGAGGATAACAGCAGGACCTTACTTATGGTCACGATGAGGACTAACGCAGTTAATATACGTCAAAGGCTGGACACAGGGACTGACAAGCAGGAAGGGGTGAGTAAATGTAATTCGTTAGTGGAAATTGAGTCCCATTACATTTCTCACATTTGATATTATTATCTTCCACTTTGCTCAGTGATTATTGTTCTCTGAATCTATATAAAATATTTAGGGAAACTCAAGTATCTCTAAAAGCATCTTTTCCTTAGAACTGTTGAGTTTTCCTCAGGAGCAGAGCATATTAAATTGGTAGAATTGTGTGCTATTATTTTTAGGAACACAGCTCACTATTTTTGCAGGAATGTGGTTGGGAGAGTGAGGCTCCCAAGCCTGTGCCATTTTGTTCTGTAGTTTCCAGCATTGCTCCTGGCTTTCTTTTTCTGTACACCAGCGTGTCACCTCAGAAAAATGGAGGTGACACACTGATGTGCAGTCTTGGTTGCATTCCTCTTTAAACTGCAAAATAATTGTTCCCATGTTATGAAAGCACCAGGTACTTGTAGCAAAAAACAGATTGTTTAAATGAAGAAAGACTCACCTCTCTCTGCTTGCCCGGAGATACCAGATGCCCTCTGTTATGCCTGAGCACACAGGCTTCAGGTCTTCCGCATCATGTACACAGCTTTTAAAACAAAAGTTGGCTCCACTGAACAACAGATCATGAATAACTTTCCTTAAAAATAAATCTGCAGCATCATTTTTAATAGGTAAAGTATTTAATTTCATACAATTCTTGCTTATCGTTGACCACACAGCTCCTTTCTGGGTCCTGAGATCTTCAAAAGGGCTGCTTGTGCACCAGCTGGTGGAGGTGTGGTGGGCACATCCTTAGCTGTGGCCACAGTATCAACTCATGTAAGTGATATCGCAGAGTCAAAGGCTTCTAACACTCTAAAGGATTAGGATGCACGTGACCAGTTAGTTTGTCCTCCTGGAAGACTGGCCCACTGAAGCTTTCATCTACGAAGAGATTTTTAAAAATTCTTTGCTAATTTATCAGGGGAAGAGAATCTTAGTTTAACTTACCCTTTTGAAAGTGAATTAGATGAAGTATTTAAAATATGTTTCTAACCATGTATAGTTCAGTTTTTCAGACCTGCCTGTCCATGTACCTAGTCTGCTTTTTGGACTAATTACTTTCTTACTAGTTTGTAAGCTCTAAGAGATTACTGATGCTGCTATATTTGGGGCAAGCACTATTTTGTATTTGACTATTTAATATTTTAAGTTTTCTTTAAATACATGAAGTCACATCTACCTTTCCCATTTTTAGTTTCAACCTTTAATTACTCTAAGAATAAAGAGATATTTATGTTTTCTTTTGATAATCTTTAGGGTTACATTTTAAAATTGAGATCTAATCAACATACTACAAAATTCTTCATTTTAAATGCAGGATTTAGTGATACTAGATTCACAGTGTGATGCGACCCCAGTCATTAATTCTAAGACATTTCTGTCACTTCCCAAAGAAACCCCATTCCCTTTGGCCATCACTCCTCATCCCCTCCTTGCCCCCAACTCTTGAAAAGCATTAATCTGCTTCCTGTCTCTACGGATTCACCTATTCAGGATATTCCTGTAAATGAAATCATATGACATGTGGCCTCTTACGTCTGGTATCTTTCATTCAGCATGTTTTTAAGACTCATCAGTGTTTTAGGAAAAATCAAGATTTTGTTTCTTTTTATAATTTCCTTTATATGGATATAGCACATGGGGTCTATCCATTCATCATTATTGTAATTTTATACTACGTTTTCTGGTAGGAAATAGTGTACCTCAGTGGTCCTCAGACGTCTGGTATCTCCTGGGAGCTTGGTAGAGATGCTAGTTTTCAGGACTCAGTTCAGACCCTCTCAATTGTGGTCTGACTTGGCTGTCTGGTCAACCAGCCTGCCTTTTGCTCTGCTCCACAATTGTCCGAGAACCTCTTGTATACTTATTACTCTTCTTCTTTTACATTGTTTTGGTCTTTATATATTTATTAATTTCTTAAGCTTAAGTCTGTTGATTTGTAAAGTAAATTCAGTAAATTGGTAAATTCTAATTTTGTAAGTTGTTCAAGTCTTGAAGTCATGTTTTATCCATATTTTTTTCACTATTAAGATCCAATTGTCAACTTGTATTTTAGAGCTTCCTCTCCTTTTTCTCTCTCACTTTTAAACTCAGAATAGAACTTTAGATCCAGATTATATTTTCCTCCTCCTCCTCCTCCTTCTCCTTCTTTCTTCTTCTGGCAGTACTATGGCTTAGACATAGGCCCTTGCTCATGCTAGGCAAGTGTTCTACCAATGAGCTATTCCCCTGCTCATTATTATCTGTTAAGAGATGGACTTCTTTTAAGGAAAAACGGCACAAGATTACATTTGATTTTATTTAAAAGTTTATCTGTTTTACCTGGTTTTAGTGCTCATAGTAATTTCCCTGGTTTTCTTCCTTCAATTTTCTTTCAAGCTCTCCTTACTGCAGAGCATAACAACCTCACTTCCCTGCCTGCCCTGTCACAGTACCCTTTGTCCTCACTGCCTCACATGTGTAGCTCATCCTCTGAGCTGCATAGTACGTGTCATCAGATGACAGCCACCTCACTGCCAGGGTGGCCCTTCTCTACATGGCTGCAGAGATGGCCAAAGTGGAATGGTGAGTGTGTGGGTGGGAGAGACAGGAGCACCCTTGGGAAGGAAGAGGACTCGCTGCCTGTTTTCCTGTGATGATAGGAAGGTACAAATATCTGTTCCCCTCTTTTTCATTGGTCTCTGTTTGAGAAGAGAAGCCATATTTTCCATGAGGTGACAACCACAGTTATGAAATTTCTCTTTAATACCTGTCATTCCAAGACACTGACCTTTATGAAATGGTTTTTGTTTATAGCACTAAAAAGAAAGTCTTTCCCCATGCTTTTGTGAGAAAATCAGTGAGAAGGTGAGAGAGGGTGTACAAGGGTGTGGTGGCTGCCCAAGTTGAGTGGCCCATTAATTGAGAGACCTACGTCTCAGGAGAGGATCTTGCATCTCAGGGTCAGTAGACTTGGCATTGCCTCAAACTGCATTTTGGTTTAAAGGTCACTCTCAAATGGAAGGGGTCTGAGACAGTAAAAAATGAAGAGATCTTTGGACTCTCAGAATGTTCTTGGCAAGAGGAAAGCTGAGATGACTCTGTAGCTGCAAACACAAATTATCCTCCATGGGAAAACAAGGAAAACCAGAGTCATGAGAATCTTTCCCGAGCAGGAAGAGGACTGAATCTTAATCAATGTGTTTCCAACATTTGCCCAGCTGGATTTCAGACATGCTCCCCATTCCTCTTTTGCCTCCTTTGGGATGGGAGCATTTGTAGTAATTGTGCTGTCCCACTATTAAATGTTGGGTGTGAGTAGTGCAGGGGGCAGTAACTGTGTCTCCAGCTCACGGATGTTCAGATGGAGCACACCTGTACTCAGGGATGCTTTGGAGAACTCTATCTGGGGAACCTCATCTACATGTGGACCTGACTTAAATGAGAGGATGTCAATATGACACTTGACTTTTGGTGACCTTGTGGGAGAAAAAGAAATAATTTGTGTCAAAGGCTGGGCTTTCTTGGTTTTAAAAGTATGCCCACAAATTCTTTCCTATAGTTTTTCCATGAAGAGTTGTCCTTTGTTCCCTTCTGCTTGAGTGTGGTCTGGACTTAGTGACTCATTTGAAATGGATGTATGTGGCAGTAAAGATGCTATGTGACTGTGGAACCTAAGTCATAAAAGATCAGCTTCATCCTTGTGTGTCCTTTAGGTCATTATGAAGTGTGAGCCAGTTGCTATGTTGTCAAGCAGGCCTGTGGGGAGCAACTGAGGCCTCTTGATGGCAACTATGTAATGAGTCCTGTCAGAAGAGGGCCCTGTAGGCCAACGACAGGGAACCTTTTAGAGCTTTCAGTGATACAAACAGCCCAACATGGCATGCATGCTATAGGTTGGTCATCACTGCTCTAGGCTCTGACAAGCCTTCAGAGGATGGCAGCTCCTTTCTGCATCTTGAGTGCAACCTTGGGAGAGATTGTAAGCTAGAACTCCTCAGCTGAGTTACTCCAAATTCCTGAGCAACAGAGGCTACTACATTAATAAAGCCCTGCTGCTTTGGCCATACATTTTGGAGTAATTTGTTCCCCAGCAATAGATAATTAATACATGGATACATTGTCCTTCTAGCAGAGCTTGATTCCTGACACATATTTATTTTGGGATCCAGGGTAAGATATCATTAGAGAGTGAAATTGGCAGAAATTTTCTTAGGCAGGGGTACCTGTGTCAAGGTATCTTAATCATCTTTACAGGAACCAGTTCACTGAACCCCGGACCTTCCCATAGGCCCCCTTTCAGTAATTATTGCTCCAAGGGTAGACACTATCTTGCTAACAGCAAAGATTAGTTTTTCCTGGATTTGTACTTTAGGTAAATGGAATCATACTCTTTTGTGTTTGGCTTCTTATATTCAACATTGTGCTTATGCGATATATTCAAATTGTTGCATGTAGTGGATTGCTCATCATAATTACCCTGTAGTATCCCATCAAGTGAAATCCCACAATTTATTTACTATCCAATCTACTAGTGCTGGGCATTTGGATGGTTTCCATTTTGGGGCTATTACAAATAGTCTAACTATGAACATTTGAAGGGAAGTGTTATACAGATGTCTAAAGATTGACAAAGGAACATATAGACTTACCTTCCACAGCTTACCTTTCAGGCCCAGCAAAGAGGAAGATAACTGAAACAAATATTCCTAATAATCTGAATCACTCTCTGAGTAACTTCTTCTAAGAGACAGCATGAAAAGTTGCCCTAAAAATCACCCATTTCAGCTTATTCTCTGACTGTTCACTCTGACTCTGCAAGGGGAGACCCTGATCTCAAGCTCCAAGACTGCAGGCCAAGATGCAGAGCAGACCTCCATCAACACCAAGGAGACTCTCAACAAACAAGCCCAGGGACCATGGAGGACTTCCTGGAGGGAGGGGCGTGGACAGGAGACATACAAGGAGGCTCAGAGTTGGGAACTAGATGAAAATAAATAAAGGTCACAGGGCTTGGCATTCCTTATAGGGAAACCACATCATCAAAATGACTTGGAGAATCTCGAAGGGGGAAAGCAAGTCTTTATTCTAGTGCAGACCCACCAATATTCATTTAAGCACATAGGAACTGTTTTCTACAGAAACCCCCCCCCCCGCCAAAAAAAAACAAAACAAAAATTCCTCACTTTACATGGGGCTTGCTTTCTTTTTAAATAAAAGTTATTTTCTTAAAGATTAGGATGCTGAAGGAGAAACTTGATTTACATTAAAGGCAGCCACACTCATCTATCCAAGGACTTCCTGATCCATGTGGAAGTCACCTTCCCACGCTGGCCTGGGATGAGCCAACTCCGAAGGAGTTGCACTGCTGTGCACATGGAGCGGTTGTGAAATGGTTAAGCAGCACATTCCTGGGAATGCTTGCCTCAGGAAGCTTGGTGAAGTTGATGATATCTGCATGGTGGGGGAGACATTTTCAAGTTGTTCTCAACCTGGAAATCATTCCTTTCACTGAACAAACAGATGCTGTAAAACCTCCCTCAAGGCTGTAGTGGTGATCCGAGATGCAGACTGTTGAATGAAGAAAGTGTTTATGGGCAAAAAGTGCTTGGTACAAAGACAGTGCCCTGAGCCAGCCATGTGGTGGTATTGTACATTGTGTGCACAGGTCTGTGCAGTAGCCAGCAGCAACAGGTCTACCCAGGGTACAAACTGTATTGATGAAAGATGCACTTAAAGTGTGAAGTCTGAGCCACCAAAGGCAGAGAGAGCTCACTGCTACTGGTATGAAAGCAACGAACAAGGGTGCATTGGGGTCTCCCATACAATCTCGCAGAATGTGGCATAGTGTTGGGGTAGAAAAGAACATGGGTTGGTAGAATTCTAAGACAAAGAAGGTTCAAACAGTGTGTAAAAAACGTTTCCTTCCACATATGGTCAAGAGCCTCAGTGGGGGGCAGCAGCAGATCGAAGCTCAGAACCCCCATTGTTACAGCGCATACGTACATACAGTTACACACTCTGCTTGCTCTAGAAGGCACACTGTACAAGATTAATTCAGCTCTGTAGTATGAGGTATGTGAATGAAACAAGCCCCGTAGATAAAAGAGACCAAATGGTGTGATTCTTCATGCTGTCTTCAAAGTCCTGACAAAGCTCTGTCTCAGTAGATTTCTGGAAAAGATGGTCTCTGCCAAGTGGTCCCTGGTGCAGACAAGTGTCTGTGAGAGTTGCTCTGGTCCAAGAGTGAAACCTTCAACAGGGTGACCAGGAAAACTTGTGGTTTCCTCCAGGATGTGTTCTAGCTGTCAAAAGACCAACCCACAAAGCACTGTGTGTTTACAGAATGTCATTCTGCCAACAAGTGGTAGAACGTGTGGACAGTGAACTTGACCACCAAAACGCAAACATCTGCCCTTCTTACATGTGGAAGAAGCATGTCCTCTCCCCCCTACTTTTAAAAAGGCATTTTAAAAGTCACTTATGGAGTCATGTCTTGTCCAGGTCCTCTTGGAAATGCTAAACCCCACACTCCCCACTCTAAGCCAAACAGCTCTATAGTTAGGCTTTTTCTACGATGCCCTGTCTTATCTCAGCTTGGCCTTTTGCAGATGGCAAACCGGAGGCAAAGAAGCTGCAGGTTCTCCCAGGGCTTCTGGAGGGTTACTGCTGTGCCTGGCAGAGTGGCCCTGGTTCTAATTCCTTCTTCCGGTCTCTGCCATTAGCACTGATTCCTTTCTGGGCTAGTGCATTTCCATGGGCCCCCAATACTCAAACCCTTCTCTGTAGTTGCCTTCACATCTAAAAATAGAAGCAGGTAGCAAAGCATCTCATTTTCCTGCAAAGGTCTGTCCCTTTGCTGAGGTTAGTCGGCCTCGGATCAGGTCCTCAAAGCAAGGGCTATCCAGAGAAAGGGAGAAGGACACAGAGAAAGAGAGAGACAGTGAAAGAGACGGAGAGAGAAGAGAGAGAGATGTTGGTTGGGAAAAGTGGGGGGCTGTGTCCACTGATTCTCGTGACAACAGCTGCCAAATTTAGACACGGGCGTCAGAATACTTAGTAGGGTTTAATCCTGTCTCCTGCGGCCTTTTCTCTTGGTATTTCCTGAGGACAGAGTGGGGCCTGCAGTGACTAGCTTTGGGTCTGACTAAGCGTTTTCTTCTGAGAGAAGCAAGCTGTGACGAGGGCCTCATTCCTGGATGAGCGTGAGACCCAGGGAGAGGCAGTGCAAGGATGTGCACTGGGGTGCTTGGCCCCTGGCCGGGACATCCCACAAAGAGGGGGAGACCCTGAAGGCAGGTGGCTTGCTATTTACTTAACTGCCAGACACTGATAGGCTTCAGAAACAAGAACAAATGCAAACACTCCCACCCCTCCCAGAGCTAAAGACACAGTCTTTTCCTCTAGGAATGTGCTCTTCTCTAGTTGTGAAATATCTGTAGGAAGAGAAGCCCCCTACATGCCGAAGTACATGGGTGTTACAAAATCCCTTCATCTGAACCTTGACCTTGGGTCTCCCATGCAAGTGTGTGGCAATGTACAAAATTTCTGTTTGTGCGAAGTGAGATAGTTGCTAGGCCAGTAAGCCTCTCAAATAAAAATGCCATTTTCACTACTGTATGGTGATAGAGGCCAGAAGAGTGGTCACCTTCGTGGGTGGGCTGCACACAGGGAGGGGAACCAAGGATCCTTCTGGAGAGTTGGGAAGGTCCTAAACCTTGGTCAGGGTTGTGGCCGTGTGTGTGTGTGTGTGTGTGTGTGTGTGTGCACATGTGTGCACGTGTGTGAACATAGAGCTGAGGCAGGAGAGTTGTCTTAGCCAGGAGTTCAAAACCAGTCTGGGTGATATAATGTGATGTTATCTTGAAATGAAACAAAACAAAAATCATGGAAGTGTATATTGAGATTTGTGGTTTTTATTTATGTAAGTTATGCCTCCATAAATGCATGGTTGTGTTTTTTGTTTTTTTTTGTATTTTTGAGACAAGGTCTCCCTATGTTGTTCAGGCTGGCCTTGGGCTTACTTTGTAGCCCAGGCTGGTCTTGAATTTGTAAGGATCCGCTTGCCTCAGCTTCCCAAGTGCTGGGATTATAGGAGTGTGCCACCATGCACGGCTCTAAATGCAGTTTTCATTGCTTTGATAAGCTGGTAGTTCAGGGAGGTTGCTTTCTTTTTAAAAAGCTCACATGTGAAACTTACATATATTTTAAGCATCTCTGGCCCCTCTCCTAGAATCCCTTTTGTGCCCAAGATCTTACCTCATAAAACACAACCGACTGACTTTTAAGGGTCAAAGATGATTTTTCTCCATCTGTCATTCTTGTCCGTGGCAAATGTGGACATGTCATTTGGAATGTAGCATGGAGGCCCTGATGAAATTGGAAAAGCATGTGGAGATAAAAATCACTCTGGGATGCATCCAGACACTTCCTGCCACTCACCAGATGTCCCAGAGCTGGAGGCCACCCTCCCTAGGGAAGTGATTCAGCCAGCCTCAGCCAGATGTGTAGGAAGCTGCGTCGGACCTACATGCTAACAGTGTCCCGATTGTGTGCAGCACAAGCCTTCAGTCAAGAGTGAGAGATGCGGGCGGGCGTGCATGCCAGGACTCTTTCAAGCATGGCCCACCAGTCAGCCTGCAGTGCAATGCATCGATGCGTGCAGTCAGCAGATGTGTGTCACCAAGGCACAGGCTGGGGCTGGTTAACCGGTAACAGTGCTTGGTGACCTAATGCACACACTCAGCCCTTCCTGGGAACCTCGAGCCACCGAAAGATGAACGTCAGCTTGATTCTGAGGCTGCCTGGAACACATCTACATTGAGCACCTGGAAAGGCAGAAACGCCCTTTCCTGTACCCAGCACTGTGTCAGAGACCTCGGGGTAAGCTGTGGAGGGGCACCAGATGATCCTGGGTGCAATTGCATGGCGGGCTTCTGGGGAAAACTACCCATGGACTGACTGCACCATCCTAGTGTGGCTTTCCAGGGGCACTGGCTGCTGAGGGATGTGTCCCCCCCACTGTCACCCTGGCAAATCTTCAAGGCTCCCACTGGTGCCACTCATCCCATTCCTCAGTACTGGGGGTTGAACAATGGGCATTTTTGCATGAGCTCCATTCCCAGCCCTTTTTTTTTATTTTTTATTTTTATTCTGAGACAGAGTCTCACTAAGTCACTAATTGTCCAAGCCAGGCTTGAACTTGTGTTTCTCCTGGCTCAGCCTCCCCGAGTGCTGGGATTATAGACCTGCACTGCCTCACCTGGTTTGCCCCTTCCTTTGATGGAAAGCCCTGAGTGCAGAGTTTGTTCACATGTTCCAAACTCACAGAGACAGACTTTGCAAGAGTTCTGTCTGCTCTGATTAAAGAGTAAATGTGCGTGCCTGACAGACAGACAAGGAGGCAGGACAGAGACACCCTGGTGGCTTATGTGTCTTTACAACCCCATTGGTTGCTCAATAGCAGACTACACTGTTCTAAGATCAAAGTTATGGCCTGCTGTTCTCCTAGCAGTTCAGAAGGTCAGATGTAGAGTATTTCTAGGTAGTGGTTGGCACCTATTGCTCAGAAACCCGGCCAGGGCTCTGCTATTCCCCAGTGCTCTGGTGGGTGGCAGACCCCCAGCGCTGAAGGGATTCTCTGAGCTGCATACACTTCATCCACAGATAAAGCTGTCATTTTTGCCAAAGGTACACACCTGTTCTCTTTCCACCCAGACACCAAGAAAGCCAAGATGACTTCAATCATCACTTAAGCTCATCAGAAACAACTGCTTTCCTGTCCACACAAAGATCTTCCTTTATATAATCATGGCTCTGGTTGCTTACAGGCTAATCCACAGAATGGCAAGCTCTGAGAAATTGCATCATTTGTGACACATCACCTGGTCAATAAACACTGAGCACTACGAGCATCACCCAGTCAATAAACACCAACCGCTACTGAGCATCCACCAAAAACTTGCCCAACCTCTTCGTGTTTGTGGAGCAGATTCTGCTCCCTCTGCTGAACAGATTCTCAGGGAAAGCAGCGGTCATGATAATACATACCTGTGGCTCATCACCAGTCATTTGCTTGGCTTTAGAATTTGTTTTTGTGCTTACGCTGGAAGATGAGTCTGCCTAAGGCTGTGGGAATTTGCAGCACTTTAGATAAACTAAATGATCTTCCACATACAGACCTGACTCAGGCGGAATGGAACGGGCCTTAGTTTCTTGCTGTGCCGCCCACTGCTCTGGGTGTTTCTGCTTATTTGGTGGAACCATGCTTTGCACACTGAGTTCAAAGGCCAGACCTACAGGCAGGACACCACCCTAAACAGGGCTTCCCTGATCACTCAGGGACAACAGACTGAATAAAAACTTGGAAGATTTACAAGTAGATTACAAAGGGATAACTTTATATCAAGATTTCCTTATGCCCCATCCCGATGTCTACCCATGACTTCCTATCTCCAGTGAGACTTCTTCACAGACTCCCCCAAATCGCTTTTTCCCTTTTGTCATCATCCCGAGACCCCTTTCTGTTCTGTTAATACCTACAGGCTCTTCTTAATTTTCATGTGGGATGGTTAAAGTTTATGTGCCAGTGTGGTTAGGCTATGTGCCCATTTATTTGGTTAAAAACTAGGCTAGAGATTAAGAAGTTGCTTGATAAAAATGTGATTACATCATAATTATTTAACTTGAAATCACCCTGGATAATCTGAGTACCCTCGTTTCATCAGTTAAAGGCTGTGAGAGCAAAGACTGAGGTTTCCCAGGGACAAAGTACTTCTGCTTCCACCCTGAAACAGAAATCTTACTGGAGTTGCCAGCCTGACAGCCTGTCCTACAAAGTTTAGACTTGCGAGGCCCACAACTGTGTGGCCGGTGTCCTTCAAAGAATACCCCCGCCTGCTTGTTGGGTCTGTTTCTTCCCTGATCTGCAGCATAGTTTCAATTCTGTTTCCTTAGCTTGTCTAGTTCCTTCATCTCTCAGTGCTACCAGATCTGCGTCTGTTCTCTGCCTCTCTCTGTACTTAGCCTCCTTTCCCGCTTTCTGCACGCATATGCATCTGAGGAGCTCAGGGTTTGGGTGAGGGGAGGAGATGGGAGTTTCCTTCAGCTCAGTCTCACCTCAGGATGAGCTACAAGCGGCCTCTTGGAGATCTGCCTCTCTGTGGATGAGGCATAGAAGAAGGGCCTGGCCCGTGGTCCAGGGAGCAGCGGGAGACACCCAGGCCCTGGAAGCACGGGCCCTGTAGAACATGGGAGGGGGAGTGCTCATCAAGGAGGCCCAGGTTCCTTCCCTTAGGTGACCTGAGCATCTCTGGCTGCCACCAAGTGACCAGACCTTGAGGAAGCCTACCTCTGTCCTCCAATGCTGCTGTCTTTCTCAGGCAACTGGTTTCCTACAGAGCCTCCCAATTAACAGTCTGCATTTGGGGGACATTGAAAGAGCCAAAGGAGGAGTCTTTCAGATGTGTTTCCAGATATTTCTACTTGTTTGGTGGAAATTATTAAATGGTTTATCGTCTTCAGGGAAAGGTCTGGACAAAATAAGTATGGGTTAGAGATTTCTAGGAAGACTCGGTATCTGAGAATGAGCACCACCACTAGGATGGGAGTGTCCCAGGGCAGGGGGCTCCGTCTGCTGTGCTTCTCCAGAGCTTCTGGTAGCACTCAGCACAGTAAGGAATGTTAACAAATCTTTATTGAATGAATGTGATGAATCAATTTGTTAAAATCATCTTCCTGTTTCTAGAAGTTCTGATATGATTTTCTTAAAAACACTGAAGAACAGAGAAAAAAACAGAAAGGAGGAGAAGGAGAAAGAAAGAGGAAGAGGCAGAGGAAGGTGATGGAAAAGAAGACTCCAGGCCCCCGCAATCTCTTGAGCATTAATTTGACTTTCTGAAGATACGATAAAGAAGAGCTATTTGATTTGCTTTGTCTTGCAGTATACGTTTCTTATACCACAGTCCTATGCCAAGCTCTGAGCCTGAACCCTGGGACTTCAGCAGGTGAAAAGATGTGACCTCCCTTGAGGAGCCCAATGGCTGGTGGATGAAGCCCTGACAATTGCCGCACAACTGATGTCTTCCCAATGCTGGAGGGGCTCTGGGAACCACGGAAGGAGTGACTAACTCCCGCCGCCCAGGGGCCTCAGGGAAGGCTGGGACTTGAAGCTTTAACAGGAGTTCACATGCCTGACAAGGGGCAGGGAGAGGGAAGGCATCCAAATTCTACCTTGGACCATGGTTCTATCAGATTACACACTTACCAGAGCTGCTGACAAGGAGCCAGATGGACAAACACAAGTTGGCTTGTCCTGCCTTCCCTCTCCTCCCGAGAGATGCTAATGAACAGCAGTGGCCAACAGGCAGGTGAGAGGAGGAGCAGCAGACTGCGTACTGGGCCAGCTGGATAGCCAGCCTCCTCCTCGTCATGTGGCCTTGGCTACACTGTAGTCACCTCTGTGGGATGAGTCTGATAACCACATGGCTTCTCTGTCAGCTGGGCCTGGGAGAAAGAGGTCCCACCTGTGGTATCCCTTCAGCTCACGGCCTCACAGAGAGCCAGCCACTGGGGGCTGCTCCATCAGGAAGACTTGATGACATGCTAGACAGGGATTTTGAAGACAAAGTGTGGCTGCTCTTAAGAGAGTGGGCGCTGCTAAAAACCTGTTGCCCGTTAATTGCTGTGGGGTGAAATATGCCAAGGTATCTTAATTCAAATCTTACCTCACCGTCCTAGGGACCTTTTGTTGCTGTAAGGATGGTCCTCAGTTCCAAGAAGAAAATTAAAGGCTGCTCCTGAGATGAGCACAGTCATTTGGATGAAAGAAAACACATGGTTGCATTTAGAGATCAGATCTCAACAAGACGGGGCACCACCTCCTGCCCAGAGAGGAACGGGCCACAGGATGCAAACTTGGAATGTGTGTGAGAACACTTTGCCCGTATGATTGCCCCTCCAGCAGGGGATCTTGACACACATTTCTGGCACTAATTAGTTCTTGCATGGAATTGCCAGGAGTGTACATTTTGCACGCCCATTTTCCAGATGGGAGGACTGGCAAGGAGGAGCTAGATGGGCAGAAAAGATGTTTTTAAAGGCAAATGATGCCATGTTTATTTAAGCCTGTCTGCCTGGGGAGCACTGTGGCTTATTACTTTTGCCTGGGGCACTGTTTGCTACTGAGCTTAGAGTCTCTGCCCTTCAGCATTCAATTTCAAAAGCTGCCCCTGAACTTGGAAAAAAAAAATGTCAAAGTCCCACATGAAGCTAAGTTCTCCTCGGATCACCGCTCTGCAAAGTAGCACAGCCACTAAGGGCATGACCCTGGCGCCAGCCTTCCTGGGCTCCTGTTGGGGCTCGGCACCTACGTACCAGCCCTGTGAGCTTTGAATAAGACACTGCGGGTGCCTCAGTTTCTTTGGCTATAACTGCACTTGACAACAATCATTTTCTCATAGGTTCGCTGTGAGGATTAGTGGGTATTGGTGAAGTCCTTGGCACAACACCTGACCCATAGAAAGAGTTAACATTTGGTTGGTCCATATGAAATTATCAACATCTGTCTTCATTTTGACTTACAAAAGCATTGATTTCACATGGCTTCATGCCATACTTGTGTAATAATAAAGAAAAGAGATTTATTTGTCATTTTAATAATTATATTTATAATATCTTTATATTTGTAGTATCATTGTCACTTAATTTATGACTTTGTTACTATAATATGGTTTGTAATATTTTTTATTTACTAACTCATTCAAATATACTTTGAAAGCAATTTTGCACATTCTTTTAGAAACTTAAATGTCTCAGAGTGGTGTTGGGTGTCATGTAACTGAATCAGTCACTAAGGCTTACAGCTGAGAGAGGAAGCAAGGACCCCACATCCTAGGGTCAAGGAAGTGTGGCCTGGACCTGCTGGGAAACCACTTTTTCAGCATGTGTGGGTGTCACTTTACCTGTACCAGTTCCTCAACCCTGGCTTATTAGAAGGCCCAGCAGAGAACAGAGCCGACTTGTTGGGTAGAGAAGGGAGACCTCAGGGGAGGGCTAATTTGCTAAGTTAGCAGGATGTGGGTCTTACATGCTGCTCTTGCCTCTTGTAAGAACCAGGGAACTCTCAGCTGGATACAGGGTGTGGAAGAGGGAGGTGAACTGGGGGTAGTGACTTGCAAGCTGAGCTAGGCTGGAAGTTTCAGGTCAAAGTTCACAGGGACCATCACAGTTTGTGAGGATGCACAGGAAGGATTGGTCCTTGAAGGCCTATAGAAGGAGCCATTGGCTGTCATCCAGTCCCGGCAGAGTATGTTGATGCTGGGGGAAAAAATATCTCCTTGCTGGGCTGAGTGGGATGACAATTGTCTTTTGCTTCTCCTCTAGGCCCCAACACTGGCTCTTTCTGGAAAGGTGAAGGAAAAGCAGGGGCACTGGATGAGATCTCCAGAATGCAAGCAGACAAAGCCACAGAGGTCCTTGCCTTCCCTGGGGAAGACAGAGATCTGAGCACTTTCTTCCTTTGGATGCCTATTGCACTTCTAAGCACTCACATGGCATCAACTCTCTTAACCACTGTGCAAAACGATTAAGCAAAGAATGACAATTGCCATGAACAGACATTTCTCAGAAAATGTGCACTTGGCCAGTAAATTATGAAAAAGCAGTCAATGTCACTGGCCATTTGGCAAATGCAAATTAAAATAAATTCCACCTTGCTGCAGAATAAGTTGTTACTATCAAGAAATCAAGTAACAAATGGTGGCAAGGCTTTGGAGGAAAAAGGAGCTCTTCTCCACTGTTAGTTGGAGTGTAAACTGGTATCACCACTGTGGAAATTGGTATGGAGATTCCTCAGAACACTAAAACTAGAAATTTCATTTGACCTAGCTATTCCTCTTCTAGGTATCTTCCCAAAAGAGTTAGTTATCATATCACAGTGATCCATGCAATCCACGTTTATAGCAGCACAACTCACAATAGCTAAATCTTGGAAATAGCCTATATATCCATCAACAGATGAATGGATAGTGTGGTCTTTATATACAATGGGGTCTGACTCTACCATAAAGAATAAACTTGAGGCATTTGTAGGGAAATGGATAAACTTTTTCCGTTCCATTATGGCTCCTTGAGATCATAAGATTAAGTGAAATAAATCAGACACACAATCTTAAATATCACATAGTTTCTCCCGTATGGGAAATCCAAAGAATAAATAAAAAGTGAAATAAGAGACAGGGGAATTTAGCTCAGTGGCATAAGCACCTGCCTGGTAGGTTGTGAGTTCAATCCCTGTTATCAAAAACAAAGAAAAAAGGCACAAAATAATAGGAAGTAGAGTGTTTTTCAAAAGGGGAGAAGAAAAAGAGATGGGGGTAGGAGGAAGGGAGGAATAAGGGAAGAAGAAATAAAAAAGAAAAAATGGAAAAAGCCTTTGCAGATGGGAAGGGGGTCAAGAAGTGGATGGAACAGGCAGGGGTGGGGATAAGGGCAATAAAAAGAATCGAGAAGTGTGATGCACATGTACAGACTCTCCAGGATAAATGTGATCACTCCGTTCTGCAAACATGCCCTAACAAAAGATGATTTTCACTTTACAGGGAAGAAGCCAGGGATAGAGAGTACTCAGAGCTCCAGTGACTTAGTGGCAGAGTTTGGATTTCAGTGCAGGCAGTCAGCTCCAGGATCTCTTCATTGGACAAGTCTCAATATAAAGAATGGAAACAATGCTATTCAAAGCAACAATGAAAACAACAACAAAAATGAACAAATACAGCTGGGAGTTTTGGTGCCTGCCTGTAATCCAGCCCTCTGGGAGGCTGAGGCAGAAGGATCACAAGTTTGGGCCCAGCATGGGCAACTTAGTGAGATCCTGTCCAAAAATAAAAAATAAAAAGGGGCTAGGTATGGAGTCCAGTGCAAAGGCCTTGGGTTTAATCCCTTGTGTTTCCAAAAACAAAAACAAAAACCAAGAAAACAAAAGCAACAAAGAAGTTTTAGAGTCAACACTAAATATCCTCAAGAGTGCTATAAGCTAACTGGAAAGGAGGATTTTGGCAAAACATAACTAATGCAGAGTCAGATGAATAAATTTATCCACCCAATGATTTGAGAATTCTTGTAAACTACTTTATCACAAGCTTCTGGTTTTTGTCTATAAGAGTGTAAAGTAGTTGCTGTTACTATTTTTCTCTCACAAGAAAGAACTGAATTTTGTGCAGGTTAAATAACATGCCCAAGGTCACCCCCTTACAGGTGGTGGGGCTAGATGTTTGAAATTAGTTCTTTTGACTTTAGAACCTGCACTTTGAATGCTGGGGATTCTATGAAGGACCCCCACATGAAGGCAATGTGGATTTCATCATTCTGGGCTCTAGTTATCCAAGAGAAAAAGCAGAGTGTAGAGAGCTGAGACATAATGAAAAAAGATGGGGAGACTCACGGGACAGATGTGACATGTGACATTCAAAGTGGATGAATGAAAGAGGGCCTCAAATTTATACCCTCTCAAAATAATGAGAGAGGACAGGACTAAGAATATTATTAACACATCGTAGAGCAATAATGGTGATGGCTGCCATTTTGAGCCTGCTGACCTATCAGATACGAGCAAGGGGATGCCATGTTGTTAGTTAACCTACCCTACCCTTTGTGGTAACCATGGTGATGAAATCCATTTTCTAGATGAAAACTCAAGGATTGGAGACTTTAAGTGACTAGATCTTTTTTGAACTTTCTAAAAAAACCACAGCTGACTTTTCAAACACATGCATCGAAAGTCATACATTGCCTTCTAAGCCTAGCTTCAGTTGCATCCCACATACTTTGATGTCATATATTTGTTATCATTTAATTTAGACTATTTTACAATTTCCATTATGATTCTTCTTTGCTCTATGGATCATTTAGAAGTGTATCACTTAACATTCAGATATTTGGGGGATTTTCTTATGTTTTTGTTTTATAGCTATTTTTATTGTGCCATATATATATATATATATATATATATATATATATATATTTCCTATATAATTTAAAATCTCTGCAATTTGTTGAGACTTACTGTTGACACAGCACAAATTTTAGTAAGGCACTGGGCACTTCAAAAGAATGTGCTTTCTGCCATAATTAGGTAGTGTGTGAGTTATCAGATCTTGTGTGTTCAACCTGCCCACATTGCTGCTTATTTTTGGTTCACTTTCTCTGTGAGTTACTACTTCAGGATGCTTGTTAATAGTTTTTTACCTTGAGGCAAAGCTGGGCTTTTTGGCCATGTGGACCTAGTTCAATGTTTCTCTGTTATTCCAGGAGCCACAGTCCTTAGGGGGCTCTCAGAGCGCTCCTGGTGTTTGCCATGGCTCCCAGGCTGTGACCGTCCCTGAATGCTCCTCCGCCCGGCCCTGGGAGACTGCTGTGAGCTCTGTGCAGCTCCTGGCTGCTCCTTCACAGCTTCCTGCCACCCTCTACCTGACAAATGCCTCTGTGGGATCTTCTGGTTTCACCTCTTTTTCCCTTCTCTCCAGGATGTTGGCCTCTGAGATTCACTGCTTGGGCAACTCTTCTCTGACCCCAAAGAGGTTTTATTTTCCTTAGTATCTATTTATCCAGTTTTTCTAGTTGATGTTGAAATTAGTTGGCAACAAGCTTGTCTCCCCATGCTGGAAGTGGAAATCTTTCTTAAAGAGAATTTTAAAGCGGTCTTAAAAATACATCCATGGGGATTTAAAATTCACAGAATTTAGAGGAAATTCACAGACGTGGAAAGCCATGCCTTTTGTATGTGAGTCACCTGAGTGACTCAGCCATGTCCCTGGTTCTTTGATAATGACTTTAGTGAGATGCCCATTTTGTGTCCCTCCTCCCTAATTGTTATTATGTAACCATAGTAATGAAGAAAAAGCAGTGGATAACCCATAATCTCATTCTTCCAAATACACCTCTTTTTATTTTCTAGCATGTACTGTTACATATCTTGGTGTTAAAGTGCCACCTCTTGTGTCATAACCTATATCTCTTTTTCACTTGACATTATGTTATAAAATTCTTGGCTATGCCATCCCAGGGTTTAATAACCGTGTCACACAGCCTGAGCTGCCCTGCACACTTGGTTCAAAACTTACATTTCTTGTGGAATGCACTGCTGTATCTACTTATTTGACAGTCATTATTCTTTAAAATTGGGTTTTAGAAAGGGCTGTTTTAAAAAATTCTCTGCTGTTTTATTTTTCAAGTCTTTTTCTTTTTTATGCAGTTAAATTTGTCAGTTTCCTCCCTTGTGATTCCTTCTCTGCAGAGAAACCAAGCCGTAGGTGCCACTGTTTGCTGAGAATATATTTCGGAAGACCGGCTGGACAAGGAAGCTTATGCGGGCTACTCCAGACCACCAAGGACACGGGAGGAGACAGGCACACGGAGGACACAGACGGGATGCAGCTGTGCTTTTGCCCTCAGACTCTTCCCTGCCTAGGGAGTGACAGATGTTGCTTGCCTGTGAATCCCCGTACTTACCTGACTTTGGTGATGGGTGTAACAGAATCACCAGGAAAGGACACCGGGGAAGGGCACAGTGCTGCGCACCTCTGATTTCAGCACTTTGAGAGGCCAGCGCAGGAGGACTGCAAGTCTGAGCTCAGGCTGGGTAACTTAGTGACTGAGTGAGACCCAGCCTCAAAATAAAAAAATAAAGAGTTGGGGATGTAGTTTATTGTGAAAGCTCTAAAAAAATAATGGAAAAAAATCTTTGACGGGAAACAAAATGCAACTAGTCTCCTCTTGGTATTTGTGGGTTATTAGGGAACTGGATCCATGACTTCCCTGGATACAAAAATCCTCCGGTGTCCAAATTCCTTATATGAAATGGTGCCATATTTGTCACATTTGTATGTAACTCATGCATAGACTCCTTTACGCTTAAAATTATTTGTAGATGACTTATAATACTTAATATAAGGTCAATGCTATGAAAACAGTTGTATTATTTAGAGTATAATGACAAGAAAGAAGTCTGTACATGTTTAGTATGTCTGCAATTAAGAATTTTTTCTATCCACAGTTGGCTGACTCTGCAGGTGTGCAATCTGCAGACAAGAGGGCCAGCAGAAAGTGTTCTTCCACTTAGCCCTTCAGGTTCAGAGGAATCAGGAGTGACATCGCTGAGCAACTGAGCGGATAGGAATTTGCAGTAAGAAAGATGATTCTAGGAAGAAAGGAAATGCATGTGGTGAAATGGAAGCGCATCAGTGCATTAAGCGGTCAGGAGAGGAGGAGTGGGGCGGTCAGAGAGAGGGGTGCGGAAGCCGCGCGACATCCAGATTAATTCAACAGGTACAGAGGGTATGAAAAATGTTCTTGTACCCTTTCCAGACCACCCACTCCCCCCTCTGGGATAACCATTCCTATTCTCTCCTTTCTTTTGCAATTTGGACTCAGTAAAAATAAATCTTTATTGCTTAAATTGGCATAGAGAACTGTGAACATTTTCATCAGCTGGCTAATGAGAACATCTGAATAACTCTTTATTAAGAGAACTGAAATGAAACATTAACACAGATTAGTGTGCCCAAGTCGTACTTGGCTGTTTCAAAGATTTAGATATCAGTGTTCCATTCGTATGCTAGATGGTGTGGACCCTATAAAAATCATTTGACCACTAATCGCCATTATGAGCTCTAAGTTAGAGTTATGAAAACAGAGTTTCACTTGCTTATGTGCTTTTTATGGAGCAAATTTTTAAAAGGACGTTATGGTTTTCACCCTAAAGGTAAATTTTCACCTTTCTTAGTTCTTGCTTTCTTTCCACCTGAACTGTACTCTGTATATCTTTCTCCCTTCCAGTGTCCGTGCAGACATCACCAGTTGATCCTGAGCACTTTCCAGTTGAGCCACAATGTGGTCTCAGAGCATTGAACCCTGATACCCAGGCATCACCACCCATGGACTGTCCATGTTTGTGAGATGAAATCTTCTTAACATCCTGGCTTCAGCTCCATATTTTTCCCAACATCAGAAACCCTATGTTTGAAATACAAACCTCTCATTCTGTGACAGTCATACATTTCTTTCCAGGAACTGGCACAATCACTTATTTCCTTCCTCCACTTTCAGCAGCAGAGGAGTCTCCTGCATCCGTATAACACACACACCGAGGCAAAATATCCAGTTGGGATTCTTATTCTAGCAATGACTCACCCGTCTAGCAGTCTTTTCCAAATCTAAGGAGAAAAATTCCGAGACAGAACTTGGAGAAACCACTTCCTTCACCACAATGTTTCTAGCTGTGAGATTCCCTGAATTATTTTTAAGTGTAAATGATGGTAAAAGTATGGCCTTGAAGTGGTCCCAATCTTCTGGCACTGATAGTTTTTCTCTATAAACTTCTGTCTGAGTGCATATCAGACTGTTTACATTATAAAAATAGTGCATGCTTGTTTATTATAAAAACAGTCACAAAACACAAAGCGTGGAAGTCCCCACGCTCCTTTCCAACTCCCTAAAGGTAATTACTGTTAAAAAATTTCTTAAGACAGTCTTCTATATACATGTAAATATATGTCTCTTTTCTAACGTAATGAGAATCTTTTTAAAAACAAGAATGAGTCTATATCATACATATATACCATCCATAGTATTCTGTAATTTGCTTTATTTCTTTTATATGATTGATATCTATGTATATAGGTATATTTTTCCATCCCAGTGCTTTTGTTTCTTTTTGCTATAATTTTTCATATGCAGATGTATCACGACTACTGATTTTTTCACAATTGACTGGGCTTTTAAACACAATTTCAAATAGTGCTACAAGCACCAGATTTATAAACTTGATGTATTTACTTGTATACTTATATGACTGTTTTTACAGAAGAGAACCAGAAATGAAATTTCTAGATCTAAGGGCATATGTTAAAAGATTTTACTTGTACTTTTACTAACACTGGATAGTATCAGCCTTTTAGTTTTGACAAGATATAATCTTGCATTTTCCTGATCACTAGAGAGGTAAAATATCTGCCTATGTTTGTTTTCATATTTCTTCTCTAAATTCTTGTTGAGTTTTTATTCCTTGCCCGTTTGTCTGTGGAACTGGCATTGTGTTGATTTGAATGTGCATGAATATTTTTGGTCTAGTGGTTTTCACATTGCAATCACCCAAGGAACTCTTAAATAACAGGCCCCAACCCGGAGGTATTTTGGTTCTAATGGACTGTGATGAGGACCAGGGTTTTAGTCTCTCAAGTGAGTGTGATACAGTCAAGGTTGAAACTCACTGCAAGATAGGAGTGAGCAAGTCAGTTAGGGTGGAGGGCGAGGTCACAGGAAACAAACTATCCAGGAGCTAAGAGGACAGAGTGGTGGAAGAGCTGGGTATATGTCTTAGCTCAGGCCGCCATAACAAGACATCACAGATCATGTGGCCGAATAAACAAATTTATATTATCACAGTTTTGGAGGCTGAGAAATCTAAGACCAAAGTCCAATAGGGTTTGGCCTCTGGTGAGTGCGCTCCTCCCAGCCTAGAGATGGCCACCTTCTCACTGTGCTCTCAGAAGGCAGAGGCTGAGAGCTCTGGTTTCTTTTCTTTTTCCTTATAAGGACTCTAATCCCACCTGACTTAATCGTCTCCTAAGGAACCCACCTCCAGACAGCTTGGGGGCTAAAACTTCAATATATGAATTTAGGGAAACAAACATTCAGTCCACAACTAACTGGAGTGGTAGCTGCTATTTCATTCCTGATGTTATTTTGCATTTATAGTACTATTATTTCTTTTATCTTGGTGAGACCAGTTTAGTTTTGCTATGTAATCTTTCTGGTCTTTGCACAAAGCTTGGTCTGTTCTACTTTATTCTCACCCCTCGCTCTGTGTGTTTGCTCTACTACCATTTGCTTCTCTTTCCAGTTATATCAAAGTCACAGGTTCAGGGGGCAGCCAATTTGTAGGATTTCATCTTTTAGTGTTTACCCCCGAGTTAAGAGCATAAAGTCATACTGGTCATTGGAGATTAGTAGATATAATTATTTTATACTGTTTTATTCTTGGGCAACTTCAGTGGAGCTATATAGTATCTAAGTTTTTGCAGAAACTTTTAGAACAGAGAGCTAGAGATAGGTGCTCATGCCTTGGTAACAGGAAATCCTAAAGTCTAATGAGTGTTTTCCTAATTTGATTCAAATGTCACAGGGTGAAGACACATCTTTGCATCCATCCAAGGTTCTAGAAATGCCATATTTGCCACATAGTAACTGCTTTGTTGAAGGGAATTTTATCCTAAATGATGTTTAAAGCACAGAGTAAAGACTTTTGAATACTAATATTGAATCACAATATTCACTTACATGTGTTTTTAGAAGATTTAAAGGAAAGAAGGGTTTTGTGGTACCAAAATTTATTCCTTAATTTCTTGCCAACCTTCTCCTGTAATGGTTAATTGATTGTGTCAATTTGAGAAGTTTAAAAGAAGTTTAACTGAAATAGCAATTCCAAACCCTAGGGTGTGGAAGACCCATCCTAGGGCAGTTAGTTACCTGCATGTTATAAAGGGAAATAAGGAAGGATGAATCTGCTTCTGGTCTTCAGAGGAGCTCCGGTCTGTGTCTTCAGTTTGGACATCATCCCCTGGCTTGCTTCACAGGCTCTGTAGCTTGTGGTGTAGGCTCTTCAGCCTTCTGGTGTAGACCCGCTGGCCTCCTGATATGGACTTGCAGGGACACTGCAGTAAACTTCAGACTTGAACTCAATCCTTTGTTCTGCAGTGTGCAGACACTCTCTGCACTCTTCCTCATTCGACTCTGGGGTGGGCATCGTGAGCTGATCTTGCAATTTCTTTCTTTCTTTTTCCTTGTAATTTCTTATACATTTACATATCTTGTACTTTATCTTATCCTCTAGTAAAACACTGGTGGATACACTTTTCATTCTTTTCACAAATACATGAGCATCTTCCCTGTGGCAGTAGGATGGCCAACTGTATCACGCTTAGCCCTGGACTTTTCTGGTTTTAGCAAGCAAAGTCCTGCTCCTTGGAACTCCTTAGTTCTCAGGACGTAAAGACATTTGACTGAATTCTGTACAAGGTATAGAATATACAGTGTCAAATGAACAAAAACCAAACAATTACAATAGTACGTATATCTGTGAGATGAAATATCATTTAATTTACATTTGGGTAGTCATTGAAATTGGACTTAACATTAAGATCTTTAATATCTAAAGATAAAATTAACAACGAGTGAATGAAATCATTCTTGAATACATCATGAAGAACTGCTGGATCTTATTTCAAATAAGTTCCCAGATTACCCAAAGGTTATTATACTATATGTTAATATGTTAAAACTAAAACACTGAGAATTATGAAGCATCAAGTGAGAAAACACTGAAAGTATTTGTACAAAACATTGTCTTACAGGAATCTTTGGGTAAAGGGCATACTTTACATGTTTGGTGGTTGTCACATAAGAAAAAGACTAGGGGAATCCTTGCACATAGACCATCTGAGTTAGCTTTCAGAGCCCACCCCAATGAAAGAGGTGTTATTATTTTACGTTTACATATGAGCAACCAGAGGCCAGGCAGATTAAACTGCTTATGCAGGATCACTCAGGTAATATCAATATGTAAGATCAAACAATATGCTGAATATTTGAATAAAAATTTTTAAAATATAAATTGCCATGAATCCCCCTCAAATCCCCTCTCCACCACTTTGAACACTACTATCCCATTGTTTTTGCTAATTTCTTCTCTTCCTCCCCTTATTCCTTCTTCTCCTCATTTTTATGTGTGCTTTTGAGACAAGGTCTTGCTATGTGGTTCAGGCTGGTCTTGGATTCACTTTATAGTCTAGGCTGGCCTCGAACCTGCAACGATCCTCCTCCTCCAACCTCCGGAGTTCTGGGGATTACAGGAGTGCACCACCATGCCTGGCTGCATGCCACTTTCTGAAGCAACTCTGAGAGTTCTCTTTCATTAGAGTCTTTTGAAGTGTGATGAAAAATACACTGAACGCTGCTTCTAAGTGCCACCCAACAGTGTGTCCTCATTTGCCTTATTCGCTGGGTCTGGAACCATGTAACTCATAGCTCTTCCCCAAGATGAAGATGATCATAGAAGGTCAACATTTTGAATCACTTCTGGACCCGAAGGCAGCTACAACAATGCAACTAAAGACATTCTTCAAAGATTCATAGTGATGTACCTTTTACTATAGGAAATTTTAAAATTCGAGCATTAACTATATGATTTGATCACAACACATAAAAGGTGGGTGAGATTTGAGCCCTCTTCTGTGCTGCAGTAACATATTAACAGCAGAAAGCATGAAGGAGAGATGCAGGGGAAAAGGTGAGACTTTATTAAATCACATCTCTGGCAGCCAGAACTCTGCCTCTTTACTTCCGGTAAAGAAAATCTTTTGGATACTCAGCACAATCAGGCTTAACATTAAGACCTCTTTCATTAGTTTCACCCTGGTCTATAAACAGTAATTCATTCTCCAATATTCCCAGGGTAGAATAGACACAGAACAGACACATACCAGGTCTCTTTCTACTGTTCAGACTGTACAGGACCAAAGGAAAGAAAAAATTAAGAATGTCTAGTCTTTGCTACAAGGACTTTGCAAATTGTCAGTGAGACAAATACACTATCTGTTGCACTGAAGAATAGAGTGAGGCCAGAAAGAGGAAAGAGTTGATTCTTAGAGAACAGTCGGGAGCCCCGGAGGTGGGCCAGGCCTATGAAGGTGAAGAAGATGTGCAGGCACAGCCCTGCGGTAGAGTAGAGGCTTGGGGAGCAGGTAAAGGACAATGGTGTCATAGGACAGTGGCTTGTTCGTGTGGCTGGGAAGTCGGCGGAAGGCAGACAGGCCACACCTCAGTTTTCAGCCCATCGTGCCTAACGCTCCAGTTGGGGTTGTCACCACACACGCCTCTGCTTATGCAATCTGCCTTCTCCCAAGAAGCTACCTGAGGGAACCATGAAATTATATACCTGGCAGTTCAAGAATAAAGGTAAACAAAGGGCAGACATTGCCTGAGGTCACAGGGTGAGCTGGTAATAGCATCAAAAATTCCTAAAGCAAAGGGTAGACTGGCTGCGGCTACAGCCGCCCACAGAGCAGGGTAGGTGCCGACCTGGGGTCCAGAACACCCCAGTGCACATGCCTTCCCTGCCATAACAGCGGATCTGGGTACATGCAGATCCCTGCAGCTGGGCTCAAAGTCCAACCTCACAGGGTATGCCTCCAGGGCTTGAGGCCATTTACAGACTGCCAAAGTCATGGGCAGACCGGTTTCCTCCCAGGGATTATGAGATGGTGGCTAATTCCATCTCCTCTTTTTGGACTAAGTTGGGGGGCATCTGTACAGATGTGAACTGAAATAGCCTTGCACCAGGGAGCAATGATAATGCGCACGTATGCTGAGCACCATGCTCTTCATTGGACAAACAGAAACTAAGGCAGAATGCAGAGTTCAGTCATGAGGCCCGAGGTAAACTGTTAACAAATCTGATGTTTAGTGCAATTGGAAACCAGATGCTGATGGCTTCTGTCTGCATTGGTAGTAAACATAAGTTTCATGAGTTTGTTCCCCGCTGTGTCCTCTGTGTTGAGTGTTGGCTGAATAATGAAGTAGTTCTAGGTGGTGAAAACTTCCACACAGGTGCTAGGCCGTGGCTGATTCCAGAGCTAGTCAGAACTTCCAGGGTGGGTTGGAGCACCCTCTCTTATCTTTCTAAACTTCTACCTTAACCATGAACTGTGGTCCAGAGTCTTTTCCATGAGAAAACTGGTGTTTTAGAGACACCATCAATCATATGTGTACAGAGACATGGATTCACACCTCTCTCTGAGAGATGTTTCAAATGCTAGCGATGTTGACACTGTGGCTTGCACCAAGAACCTGCTTGCTCAGCAGAGGTATCCTGGAGACCCCAGCCGCGCTCCAAGGTCTGATTGTTCACTGTTACAAAGGCTGCCACAGCCTCATGGCTGAGGTTCTTGCTCCATGCTGGATGTGCAGGATCATGAGTCTTAATTCAGACCCCACAAAGCCCTATTTCTCAAGTTGGTCTCCTAACTTAAAAATAGACCAGCCAGGCATGATGGCACATGTCTGTTCTCCCAGCACTCTGGGAGGCTGAGGCAGGAAGATGGAAAATACAAGCCTAGCTTGGGCAACTTAGTAACTTGGTGAGAGTTTGTCTTAAAGAAAAAAAAAAAAAAAAAAAAAAAAAAAAAAAAAAAAAAACCTGGGGATGTAGCTCCGTATGAAGGCCCTGGGTTCATTCCCAGAACGAGGAGGGGGAAGTCTAACAAAAGTGCGTGTGCGTGCACGCACACACACACACACACACACACACACACACACACACATGCACGCACCTAATTCTCATTAGATTTATTTTTCTTTCACATCATCCTGCAATTTGAATTAGTGTGCACAGTATAGGCTAATTAAAAACAAACCCAGGCCATGCCTGAAAGTCAGCCCCCTTGCTCTGAGTCATCAATCCTCAGCTCAGCCCCCAGACTTCCCTCGGGTGCAGGTCCACTGGGCAGCTAGGTAGAAGACAGGAGGGTGTGGGCCTGGCCAGAGACTCTTCCCCCACCACTGCGGTCTTCCTGGAGCGTTAGTGTCTTCTATGAAAGGCAAGGCCTGTCGGGACACGAAGCAGCCACAGCAGGTCCTCCAGGCAAGACTTCCCATAGACGATTTGGCCAAATTCATAAATTAGGTTGAAAATTTGATCCAGCTTGCTGCCAAGTGGGGCTAATTAATTTCTGTAGAGACTGATGAACAGGAAGCACAGTATTCACATTATTTCATCAACAATTAATTCACTAAGCTCCAATTCATTAGTTTCCTGGCATTCTCCATCCCAAACAGTGTTGGGAAGGAGCTTGCAAAGGGAGCCTGGCTATTTTAAGCCTCCTGGAGAAGCCCGTGGGCTGGGCGCCTCTCACAGGTGACTTCACCCTCCCTGTGAGGACTCATTAGGGGTTGTTTTGCAGCCCCAGAGGGGAGGCCTGGGTGGTGCACCTTTCCTCCCGGGCTGTTCTGGGGCTTTGGGCCTCCCTGGCAAGGGGAAGCCATGCTCTGTACCCCACTTTAAACGCTGCTTCACTAATGAGCTTCCTAAATGCCCCAGGGCCCTCCTAAGGACAGGAAGCTGAGAGGGATGGAGCTACAGCTTGGCCGCCCTTGCAGTTTTTCAAGTCCTCTCCAGTCCCAGGGCACTAGGTGCCAGGTCCCAGGTCCGAGTTCTGGTCAGCCAGCAGGAACCCTATGGAATCACAGGCTGTGCTTAGGGAGGGTGCACAGCGTAACTGCTCCACGAGGACAGGAGCCCTGTTGGTTTTGTTATAACTGCATGATATGTGATGGAAAAATACAGTTATATGTTTGAATAAGTTTACTACAGTGCAAGATACAGCGTTGTCCTTAAACTCCCTGAAAATCCTCTCCTTGATTGGAACCCACTCATTCCATTGTCCTTGTGACTTTCTGCAGCAGCTCTGGAGTCCTCTGGCCTGAGTGTCTTTATTTGTACTGCTGTGGCTGCTTTGTTGTTGGCGTTGATGTTGATGTAAATGTTGACTCAAAACCTTTGCCTTTCATGGTCATTTTGAGTCTGCACAGATCCTGTGAATAAAGTGGATGAGGAGACACTGTCATTGACTTTACACGTCTACCTTTCTGTTGGATGGCACTGAGGAGCAGCGTTCACTACATTTTTGATTATACCTCATAAAGACACTCAGGAAAGAAGACTTCCAGAACTGTTTGAGAAAGCAGCAAGAACAATGGGATGAGTGTGCTCAAGGTAAGAGGAAGCATTCTGAGAGGAAGCAGTGGCGATTTGTCTTTTGCTGTAATACATTTTTAAATTTAAGCATTCGCTATATTTTTAGATTACCCCTTTATATGCAATACTTAGCATAGATCCTGACAATACGTAGTCAGTAAATGTGAGAGACAGAAAGAAAGGGAAAGAAGGAAGGAAAAAAGGAAGAAGGGTGGCAGAAAAGAAAGGTGATGCCTGAGAACTTGAGTAAGAACTACTCCCAGTAGGAGAAATACAGTGGTGGCGGTAGTCAGAGCCATCAGACGTGTAAATTGTACACCTCACATCTGTGAGGCATCATCTACCCTGCTGAACATCCGGCTTGTTCACTGCATCGTGACTATGAGCATCCTCATTTAGGCTGCAAAGAAACCACTGGAACCCTACAAGGACAACCTTTCCATGCTAGGTGCAGGTTTGCACAGAGAGATGGTCAGGTGGGTTCACTTGGCTGGGCTTCTCTTAGGGAGGAAAGGCCTGGGCGAGGCCTCATTGGGGGATTCTGGCCTGGGCTCTTGCCAGTGGCCGAGAACTTGACGTATACTGTGTTCACGAACCTCCTTTTCTGCCTGGGCATAGTGAACTATTGTGGCTGAGGCAGGCCTTGGCTAAGCTAGGCAAGTTGGAGGCCTGGCTTGTAGCCCATCTTGCTGGGACCCTGCCTTGAAAGAAGACACTGCCATGGACACACTGGTGTGCTCCTCACAGAGCCCCCCCCCAGTTCCTCTGGGCCAGGCACAGGGCTTCGTAGGGGTGCCTGTATCTGAAACATTTTGCAGGAAATGTTGGGTCTTGCATTCTCTCCTGACTGCAAAGGGAAGAGGAGCAGCGTCTGGCTTAGGAAAGGTGTCAGGCTCGGTTCTGATGGTGACCTGGCCTTTCCATCTGACTGAATGAAGTTAGAGAGGGCAGTGAAAATGTGTGAGACTGGAAGTTAGGGTTTCAAGGAATATCTGTTAGAATGAGAGTAGATGACTCCAAGGGAAGGGAAGGGAGATGCACTGTGGGACCTGGACCTCAGCTTCCCCAGGAAGCAGCTACGCTCCTGGAAGAAGCTGGGAAGATCACAGATATCCACACTCCTGATTCAGGAGGGAAGACTGTGGGCTGGAACCTGGGGTTTGAAAGCAGCATGAGACTGGAGAAGGGTGGCAGGGAGGCCCTTCCTGGACCACAGATGTCCCCTCCGGCAGCCCCACCTCAGACTGGTCACCTGTGAGCCCTGCCCAGCGGCTTGGTAGACATGGGATCACCTCCCATGTCCTCAGCCCAGGCTCAAGGTGCTATGGCAGGTCTTGGGGGATATAAGGGACCCCAGAGGACGGGGCTGCTTCTACCAGAAGCACTGAAAATGTCCCAAAGCAAGAATCCCTGCTGTCTCCTTGCATACTCGGGGGCTGAGTCCAAGAACTGACCTGTGTTTGTCTTCTTTCTTTCCTTTCTCCTGTTTTTCTTTTCAGTATTGGGGATTGAACTAAGAGTCTTTTCACTGAGCTCCATCCCGAGTACTTGAGACAGTGCTTTGCTAAATCATTAAAAATTGTGCAGGCTCCCAGAGTGCTGTGATCACAGGTGTGTGCACCACACCTAGTTCTGTGTTTTAAGATCAAGTAGAAGACAAATCGAACGGTGGTGTTGCCAACCAAGTTGTGAGTTTTTACAGTAATAATTTATTAAGGAATAATTTACAAAACAAAAATGAACCTTTTTAAAGTAAACAATTGGGTGACATTTTAATACAGTCAGAATATTGTGCAATCACTACCTTTATCTATACCAAAACATTTTCACCTCTGCAGAGTGAACCCCCTGGCCCATTAAGTGGTCACTCCTCAGTCCCCATCCTTTGCCTGCTCTTGGTAACTAACACTGGCATCTCATTTTTGCGGATTTCCCAGTTCTGTACATTTCATGTAGATGTCACCATACCATGTGTGGCATTTTATATATGGCTTCTTTTATTTACCACAGCGCTTTTGAGGGTCATCTAGTTAGCTTTCTGATTGTAGCATGTATCAGTATTTCATTCCTTTTTATGGTGAAATAATTACATACATGTATTATATGACCCCAATTTGCATAGTCATCCATCTATCCATCTATCCACTCATTCATTTACTGATGGGCATTTGGTTGTTTCCACCATTTGGTGCTGTGAATAGTGCTGCTTTGAACAAGAATGTACACATATTTGTGAATACTGTTCAGTCCTTTAGGGGAGTATACCTAGGAGCAGAACTGAGGTGTCACATGGTAACTGCATGTTTAATTTTTGAGGAACTCCCAATTCTTTCCCAAGTGGCTTCACAGTTTACAATCCTTCCCCCAACCAAGCAAGATTTGAGAGTTTAGTTTCCCACATCCTTGCTCTTACAGTTTGTGTTTAGATATCCCCCCATAGCCTCATACAGTCATGGTTGGGGGTTTCAGAGAATCTAGAGTTTGTGATTGATTTGTGGTCCAATGCTGGGATTAAGGGTGCTTGTGTTACACCTGCCCTAGGGCAGGAAGCCCGCACACAATATAAGACACAAACAAAGGCTTGTCTCCTAGCTTTTATTTGCTCTTTTTGCTTTTGCTCTCTTCTGCCACTATGAAATGTTACCACTCTTCCACGTGTCACCTTGCCTTGGAGCCAGTCGTTTGTACACTGAAACCTCTACAAACTACAAGCTAAACAAAATGTTCCCACTTTAATTTTAGGTGTTGAGTATTTTGTCCCAGCAATGAGAAAAGTAACTAAGATATTTGCTAACATATGTTGCTGTGTAGTTAAAAAAAATTTTTTTATTGCAGTTATCCTAATGGGTATGAAGTGGTTTTGTGAACATATATTTTTGATTTTTTGTTTTGGGATGATAGATCTTCTGTTGAGCTTTTTCCTCAGTACCCAAGATGAGTGGAGAACTCTCCACTGGGGGCAGATTCTGTGAGGAGTCTAATGATGATGCTGATGCTGGTGATAGCAGCGGCATTTGTTAAACAGTAATGTCAGAGAGAGTCCTACATATTTTGATGCCCACTAATAAAAACTGAGGTGGTTTGTTATTATTCCCATTTAACAGATACAGAAATAGAGGCCTGGAGAAGGCCAGGAACTTGCACCAGGTATGGGGGAAAGAAAACCACTTCTGAAAACTACCTCCTACAAAAAATGCATTTTACATAGTATCTGCTGTATTCTCTCTATAAAGTTCAAGAATGCTTTCTGGAGATGAAACGTGAATTAAGATTAAAGGAAGACAATGAAGGAAGTTGCATGATGTAACGATACAGTGATGTGATCCTAAATGGTCATGGTGGACTTTGAGGCCTTAAAAGCCTCGAAGGGCAGAATTCACACTGGGCCAAGAGGAGAGGGAATCCATTTGTTTAAGTACTGGTGGCATGGAGAGGAGGAGGGGTAAGGGGCGGGTGAAGGTTTGTGCCATCCCATGCCAGCACCACGCTGGAGCCTTTCATTGGAAACAGTTACACATTTTCATCTGCCTGGAAAGGTCTGAGTCCTATCCTGCCAAAAGGAAGGGGATCCAGCCCAGTGACTTTCTGCTTGCTTTCCAAGTCTTTCATTCTGTAAGGTTCTCTTCCACACACAATCCCAGCAATGGGCCTCAGCAAAAGCTAGATTTGAGATCTATTGGTTTTGTTGTTGTTGTAACAGTGCAACTCTTTTGTCATCCATATTTTAAAAACTGTAACCCTTGCATTTTGGGTGGAGTTTGCTTAGGGGCCCCAGGCATTTTGGGTGGAGTTTCTTCCCCCTGGCTGGGTACTGCCCTTCTGTAGCTCTCTTCCCTGCAGGCTTTAGAGCTGACCCGCAGCCCAAGCCTCCTGACCCCCAGGGCATATTCTCCAAGAGCAGAGCCTGCAGGGTGGCAGAGCAAAACTGGGCTGAGCGCTGATGAGATTGCTTGACCTGCAGTATGCTGTGACTGACACTGGCCCCTGCCCTGCCCAGCCAGTCCCATGAGCCAATTGATAGCCTTGCACTTAACCACCTGGAGTTTCTGTCCCTTTGTAGCCAAAGCTCCCACCACAGTGTTTGGGCAGAATAAGTCAACCCTACTGGCTAAAGATGAGCTCACTTCTCACACTCTGTGGCCACAGTATTAATATTAACCTCCCTGCTTGTGAGAACAGTATATCTTCATAAGAGGCTTTTAAAGAGCAAACAGGAAATCAACATGCTATCTGTAAATGATACACAGACAGACAGAATTCTTCGTTCACGCTCACGTGTGCTTTTGGTATTTTAATTTTCCTGAGAGCTGGCTAAGAGGAAGGAGACACTGCAAATTGAAGGTGACCTGCTGTGTTCCCTGCCCCAATGCCCAACACTGAGCCCAGTCCTTCTAAAGAGGAGCCTGTGGGTTTGCCAGTGGGCTCACAAGATGATCTCCAGCTACATCCAGGGAGAAGTTTCTTCTGTCCATCTGACAGCATTTCCTGCCCTCATCATGCCTGGCTTCCTTCCTCCCAGCTCCTCCCCTCTGTCATGCTTCTCCTCCTCTGTGGACCCACCTGGTGGCTTGTGGTAAAGTGCACACCAGCATGTGTAATGTCGCACACACTCTTTCCTCCGTCACAAGGTCCACACAACACTGGCCAGGGAAATTTCAGCCTCTGCACTCAGATAGCCTAGCAACAAACCTGTCCTTGTTGAATGAATGAACAGGAGGAATGAATGAATGTGTGTGGGGTTAAGGGAAATAGAGGAGTTTCTTCATGCAGTATTTTTTTGGGGGGGGTCTGAGATATTTCTCCCTTTGAAAGCCTTTTCTTTACTCAAATGTTGGTATCTACTCAGCTGGTTTTGATCCTGGTTTTTGCTGGCCAGGGGAGCCATGTACAGGTAAGCAGGGGCCGGGCACTGTCTGGATGCAGTTCTGGAGTTTCTTTTCTGGTGGATGCGGCAGGCTATTTAGAGGGGTTCGGAAAATGTGTTGATGCTGCTTTTGGCAGGGAATGTACTGGCTGCTTTGAGGAGCTGGGCAAGTAGATGGGGTAAAATAGTGCTACACATCAATATTTGTGATTTTATGTCATTCGTCATTGCCTGGAGACTTTGGATAATGAGAGAAAATCAGTAAGGAAAAACTGGTTCTTTATTTTTCATTTTTGAAATTATTCTGGATAAATTCATCTTCAACAAGAGGAGAATAGTTAAGTGATCAAGGTCTCACCCATTGGGAGAATATTATGCATCCATTAAAAGGGTTTAGAGTGCTATAAAACTGGATTATGATATGAAGTCCAGAACCAAAAACAAAAGCACAAAAGGCTCAGGGCCCAAAGGTGTAGCTACAGAATGAGGACCAGTGGTTAAGTGCCCTGCTTGGACGCCTGGCTTCCCCCCCATCAGCACCTCCTATCACCCCCTTTCCTGGAGGCCCCTGCCCTTTCCCTCTGCCCCTCCTAGAGCCACATTTCACTCACACCCAGATGCCTCATCTTTCTTGTCCTGGACAGCTCTACCAGATTCTTCCCTTCTCTGTTTAAAGACAGTCCCTCCCTCTCCTCTGGAAACCTTTCCTAAACCCAAAGGAAGTGCCCTGGTTCATCCAGGGCATCTCACTCTGTGAGGCTGTGAGTTCTGTGAGGTGGCCCAAGTTGCCCACTGCCTACCTCTGTGCTAGTGCTGTGCCTGCTTCGGTCTCCATAATCACACGTTGGGTACAGAGCTGAAGGACACAGGGTAGAATGCTGCTCCAAATGGGGCCACTGAGGGTCCTGGTGACAAATGAGGCAAAGCAAGGAAGAGGAGGAAGTAAGCCCTCTGTTTTAGAATGGTGCTCGACAAAAATCTTCCTCCTCCTCTTCCTCCTCCCCCTCTTCCCCCTCCTCCTCCTCCTCCTCCTCCTCCTCCTCCTCCTCCTCCTCCTCCTCCTCCTCCTCCTCCTCCTCCTCTTCTTCTTCTTCTTCTTCTTCTTCTTCTTCTTCTTCTTCTTCTTCTTCTTCTTCTTCGGGGCTTCTTGAGACAGGGTCTTGCTGGTCTTGAGCTCACTTTGTAGCACAGGCTGTTCTTGAACTCACATCAATCCTCCTGCCTCAACCTCCCAAGTGCTAGGATTACAGGCATGCACCACCACATCCATCTTTAAAATTGCTTCTGAAGAGTGATTTTCCTCAGTTAGTTGAAGTACCAAGTTCTGGGCAAACTTCCATCACCCAGAAGTTCATCTCTCTCTCTCCTTTTCTCTCTGTTTTCCTTCTTCCCTCCCTCCCCATCACTGAGCAGACTGGGGGCTTTGAGAAGGCAGGATTTGACTTGTTCATTTATGCACAGTACCCAGTACCCAGGGCAGTGGCTTTTCTGGATGAATGAATGAATCTCAAGATTCAGTAGTGAGCTGTCCTCTTTCAGTTTCAACACAGCACACCCATGACTTGAGGCCAATTCTCAAAATCCGTATTGTAGATGCACTTGGTATGACAGGAAGCAATTAAAACACACTGTAGCATGAGGGAACGGCTGTCAACACTTATTCTGATAACCAACAAACAACGCGGAAACAGCATTTTCGCCTGCAGATGGGGGCATGCTGACTTGTGGGAATGTAAAGCAAACTTCAGTACCGTGTGGTAACCCTCGTAGGCGAAGGAAAAAAATTACACAAAGCAGTGTTTTCCTCCCTCCACTGTCTTTCTGCTCCCTCTCCCTCTCTTTCTACCCCTTCCTCCTTCCTTCCTTCTTTCTGTCCTTCCTTCCTATGCAAGATTTACTCATGTAGTTTTGTGCTTCTTTTGTTAGCTCCTGGAAATTTTCCTCCCTGGAAAACTGTTAAAATCATTCTCTACACAGTTCCCTCATTCAGTGCCTCCTGAAAATTCAAGCCATTATTTCTCCTAATGAGCAAAATTTGGGGATATTATCCTGCTCATCTGCATCTCTGAGACTACAAATTATCAGGATGCACCTCATGTCTAGACACCTGCAGGTGTCATTTGAGTCCCATCCAAGCTGTTTACACCCTACATTGTTTTATTTATCCTTCAACATCAGGTCTCCCTCTAATTAGAGTTGACTTTGGTCCTCTGGCATGCGCAGCTCCCTGGCTCTCTCCCCGCTGCATCACAGAGGAGGTTTTGCTAGCAGTAATTTCCCCTTCGTCTCTGTCTGCTTTCACCAAGGAATACGGTGTGTGCACGCCATTTGTGGAGGGCTGGGGCGGGAACCCTCAGGCAGTGCCAAGGAAGCTTCCCCTTTTACAGGCTGCCCTCTGGGACAATGCTGATCTTCCCCAGACGCTAAATCATAATCTTCATGTTTTTCGTATTTTGCATTCTAGCCACAATTTCAACATCCCATCCCCGTGACATTAGGGAATGATAAATCAGTAGGCAAGACAGCTCCCCTGTACAGACTGGTACGGGGACCAGGCTCTGCCAACACCTCTCTCCTTGCTGGTTAACCCTTTCCTCAGCCTCCCCCAAGCCAGCCCGTCTCAGCAGGCAGCTGCTTTAGCAAACATCAAAAGGCTTTCCTTTTGCTTTCTTTTCAATGTTTCCCCCCTCGGTGCTGGTGTAGCTACAGCCCCAGGCTTTTGATGTTTTGTTTTGAGATAAGGTCTGGCTAAATTGCCCAGGCTGGGCTTGAATTTGCAACCTCCTGCCTCAGCCTCCCAGGGTGCCAGGGCTACTCCACCCCAGTTTCTTTTAGAACTTTCATTTCTTTCTTTATCTCTTCCCCTCTTGCCTCCTTTCCTTACCTTGCCAGGTCTCATAGCACTTTAATTAAGCAAACGAAGGTATCAAAACTTGGGGGCAACAGACAGAACAAGTCTGCATTAAATTGTTTTGCTCTCTCTACAAATTGTTAGAGGGACACAAGGGTGACAAAGTGTATTTTAAGGTGGTAAAATATTTAAAGCTTATTGTTAATTTTAAATAGTTTTATGGACATAGAATTTACCAGTGCCATCCAAAGGCTTCGAATATATTTATACATTTGTACCATCATAGATAGAATCTAATTTTGGAAAATCTCCATTGTGAGCCCTCCCAATCCTGAGTGTCCACCACGGCCTGTCTCCATAGATTTGCCTTTTCTGGGCATTTTATGCAAATGGATCATATGATAAGTAGTCTTCTGCGTTTGGCTTCTTTCACTTAGTCTAATGTCTTTGAAGTTCATTGCTAATGCTTTTGTTATATGGCAAAGCCCTTTGGAGTAGCCAAGTTGTCCCAGAAGCCTGCGAAATCTACCATGTACGAGCTAAGTGTGTATGTAGAGCATACACTGCACAGTGTATCTCCCAGAAAAGGGCTAGAACTTTGTTGAGGGTCTAGTTTTGGAGGAGATGGTCTTCAAGCAGAAGTTGCTAAGTTGTTTTGCTTCAGAAAGAGAAAACTCCTAAACATAAAAATCACCTATGATTGGAATGAGAGATCACGGTTACATAACTGAGAAATTCAGGGCTTTTTGTTTTCGTCTAGTACTAGGGATCAACCCCAGGGGTGTTCTATGACTGAGCTACATCCCTAAATTTTTTTAAAATTTTGAGATAATATTATTAGATTGCCACTGTGGGACTCAGACTTGTGATCCTCCTGCTTCAGCCTCCATAAATAAGTGTTGGGATTATGGGCATGTGCCCCCACATACTGTAGAGACACAGGACTTCTCAACTCTCCTTTTCATATCATCTGATGAAGTTACTATAGACAGTAAGACAATATACACTTAGTATTTTACCTCCTGAAATGATATGGTCACATACAAAATATTTTTATTCTACGAATCCAATTATAACTAACATATAGTTATATAGTTAGCTTTACATAGTTGCATATTTAGAACTAATTCTTACATTAACTAGTTTTTTGTATAAGCTAATATGATATATCGTTTTTGGAGGGAAAAGGAGAAACTAAAATCAGACCAATAGGTCAAAGGCAACAGGAGTAGGAGCGGAGAATACAGTCATGTTTGTGGGGCGGTGGATGGGGAGCCGGGTGGAGACATCAGGGCAGGTTACCAGTCTGTCCAGAGCACACACAGCAGTATTCCAAGTAGGCAGGGGTGACGCTGTAGCTTTTTAGTTGCTCTTTCAAGTCCCATCAGTGTGCTGCTGGCGCTGCCCTTTTTCCTACCCAAAGGTCACAGATGGCCACGGGTCTTAACTGGACCATGATGGAAGGTGACTGGGTGCGCTGTCACTATACCCAGGCCACACTTGGTCCCAAGTCGATTATGTTGAAGTTTTTGGAGATAAGACCTGGATAGAAGTATTTTCAGGTCATGTTAACATGGGGGCCAGGTCTGGGAACCAGTTGGTAGACAGAGTAGTACTTATGTGCACAAAAATCACCTAGAGAGACAGGTTAGGATTCAAAGGTAGAGGGGGAGCTCCCAACCATGCCCTTGTTGCCACCCCAGGAACATATATTGAAATGTGAAGAGTTACAGGAAATTTAAATTTGTTTGTTTGTTTTGCTTGGCCTGGGATGTTCTGTCATTTACTTTTGTGATTTTTAAAGGGTGGTCCCTAAAACTGCAGCATTAGCACCAGCTGAGAACTTGTTAAAAATGCAAAAAAAAAAAAAAAAAATGCAAATCCTCAGCCCCCAATTCAGATGTATGAAATCAGAAACTTGGAGAAGTACCCGTAATTTGCCTCTTCTCAAGCCCTCTGGGTGATGCTAAGGAGCATTCCAGAGTGAGAGCTACCGACCCACTGTTTCTTAAACGCAATGTGCTGTGTGCTTGCTCCTGCTGCTGGCATCCCTTCCACACTGCCCACCTCTTATCAAATGGGCATCCCTTCTTCAAAACTCATGTCTCTTCTGATGCTCGCTTCACAGAGGTGCACTAGTAAACATCAGTTGCCTCTCCAGAGTCCTGATTGTAGCATTTGCTGCTTTCTGACTCCCACCATGGGCTGTGTCAAGGCAGCAGTGTTAAGGTGCTGAACACCAAATTGGGAAGAGGTACACATTTGTTAGCAAAGAAGGGGTCTCGCTCTGTCCCATGCTTAACCCACCCCACCAAACCATTGGCTAGGAAGTGAGCTCCTTGAAGGCTCTGTGTCCTTCCTCCGTGGGGTCTGCACTTAGAATACCCTCATACGTAGGTTCTGAACCGGGCCAGCCCTTGCTGTGACAGGGTTGTATGTCCACACCCATATACACACCGGCACTTTCCCAAATGAACATTGTTCAATAGTGAAAAAGTAACTTTCAGCTTCAAAAGAATTAAACATTAGATTGAGCACAATAAAATGTTCTCTCTATATTTCATTACCAGGACTTAGGCATGCTAAAGTTCATGCTGGTGGTGACCTTATGAATTAGGAACAGAGCTTGGCTTGGTTTAATAGCACTCAGCAGAATGGAAGCCTCCAGAAGGTGGCTTCCCACAGGGCAGGGAGCTGGGACCAGGGCAGAGCTCCCAGCTCTGCCACTGACCTGGGGTCATCCTTCCCTCATCCTGCACTCTTATCTATAAAGGAGAGAGCTGCGTTGTTTGCTAGCTCTGAAGAACCAGTCTATCTCTGGTTGTTAAATCACAATTTAGGACTCTAAATGCTCTTTAAACTGAGACGAAAGCATGAATTTGAAAAGTTGTTTGGCCCATTAAAAAATAAAACACTGTTTCTATCTTACAGTAAAGGATTAAATCCCTGATATGATCGAAGAGTCATGGGCTTCTCTTGGCATCTTGTTTTCTTTCTTCCTGACGAATTGCCTGACACTCCCCTGATCCTGTAGCTCTTTAGAAAATAACATTTGGTTCTGGTCATGGCAGAATCCCAGGCTCTGCTGATTTAAAGCCATAAGGAATGTGACAGCAAATTTAAATACTTTCATATCTATAAAAGCATGAGTCTTGAAATACAAATGTTAACATAAAACAGTGTTGGTTTTTATGTACAATGGAGTTTTCTTTAATCATTAGTGGTTTGGTTAGTATTTATCTCTAATTCTTTTTTTGGAACTTCAAATCTTGGATTCAGTTATAATTTTCTATACTGCTAGATCATGTTAAAACTGAATTGTAATTTCAGGGTTTAAATTTCACTAAAGTAACTTTACAGCATAAACAATTAGGAAGCATACTTTTTTCTAATCTTCCATTTCAGTGATCATGGCCTTGATTCTGTAGAGGCAGATTTATTTTGTCAGTACATTTCTGGGTTATTTTAAAACGCAAATAACTGTCAATATCAGAAATCGTGTGTGTGTGTGTGTGTGTGTGTGTGTGTGTGAGGAAGAATCTTGCTATGCAGTTCAGGCTGGCCTTGAGCTCACTTTAGACTCCAGGCTGATTTTGAACTTGCAACAATCCTCCTGCCTCAGCCTTCAGAAATCATTTTTAAAATTCTCCAAGATGTCTTAAATGTTTTTTGGCACATGGGAGGTAAGAGTTGGGCTGACTATTCTGTTTGTAATTCAAAAGCATAAATTAGGATAATTGTTTTAGAAAAGACTGAAAGAAGATGTGCTGATAAGTTTGAGCTCTAATTAGGCAGCTTCTTTTTAAACTGTGTTTCATTTACCTCCAGATACTTTTGCTTTTTGCTAGTCAACATTGACACAGACCTGTCTGCTTTGAGATTGTTTGTATTGTCCATTAATTGAAGTTTATAACTAGAGTCTTAACATTCTGTAAAGAATAAGAATAAAAGATAAACTGAATTTAAACAACTTCATAAAGGGCCTTAACGTTTTTATTCATTTTAAGTCCCTTTAGCACCTCAAACTGAAGATGTAACGACTGAATTCATTACTTGACTTCATGGAAATCAGCTCAGGGTTCCCATGTTCTCTCACTGGAAGGTTATTCTCCTAGCCTTGAATTCTGGAGGGCTTTTCTTCCTTCTCTTTCCTTTACAATCTTTAAACCCCGCCAACTGTTGCTTGCTTGTAATTGTCTATATCCTTCCCTTCCCTTCTCTTCTCTTCTCTCTCTCTCTCTCTCTCTCTCTCTCTCTGTGTCTCTTTTTCCATCTGGAGAGTATACCTTCAGCACTTGGGAGAGCTTCTAACTTCAGGATCCTCTCCCCCACGATGTGTGACTAAGATGTTTGAAGTGGCTCCTAAGACTCTTCATTTCTAATGGGTGATTTTGAGGGCCTTCCTCAGGAGCCCTCAAGGAGGCTGAGCAATAGGAACCAATTTAAGAGAAATATTTCCAAATATGAAGCCAAGCCAGCAGGAATGAGTCCTGGGCAGAACATAGTGAGTAAGGAGGCTACAAGGCCCGGGAACTAGGAGTCTCTGTGTTGGAAAAGCTAGCTCGGAACAGGAAATGAGTGTCAATAGTTAAGGAGAAGCTGAGCCTGGTAGCTCATGCCTGTAATCCCAGAACTCAGGAGACTGAGGCAGGAGGATTGCCATGAATATCAGGCCAAGTTGGCTTCCATAAGCCGATTCAAGGCCAGTCTGCACTACACAGCAAAATCTTGTCTCAAAACAAAAGAAAGCAAAACAAAACAAACCAAACTCCCAAAACAAAACCACTATCAATTTCCCCCACCACAACAAACAAACAAACAAACCCCCAAAACACCAAAATAACAACTGAGGAGAGATCTGGGTGGGATCAGCTCTCTTGGAAGGAGGTGGGAAGTCAAAATGGAGCTCCATTGAAAGAGTGACGGGGAAGATGGGAGCAAAGAGATGGGAGTAAGAAAGGAAAGGGCTGGGAAGGCAGAAGGAACAGGATTTTAAGAAATGAGGAAGCAGCTGACTATATTACACCACCCTAGCATTATCTATGCCCTGAACAGGATAGGTATATAATAAACGTCCTCCAAATTGAACAAGAAGGCTGGCCAGGCCAGGGAGGGTGAAATGCGTGTGGAGAGGCTGTGGGTCCCTGTGTGGCCGCGGCAAGCTGTCCCCATGGAGAGTGAAGGGTGGAACGTAACTGGTCCGGAGAGGACTGAGTGGTGGGGATGAGCAGACCTCAAGCTTAGGTGCGAATAAATTGCTGAACACGGCAAAGGCGTGATGGGATGGTGCTGGATGGGCAGCAGTGGGAAAAGGGAGAGGGAGAAATGGAGGCTGATCTGTTTTCCCTTGGGGATGTGACCCCCTTCGTCTGTGGAGCATGGGCTGTCAGTTCCTCAGACGAGGAGGAAGCTTTCATGTTTCTGCCCACTTAGATGGCTTGAAATGTGGCCTCTAGGTTTTCCTTTTTCAAGAAACACTTCCTTTTCAGTGAAGCTGTGCCTAGGTCTGTGTCTTCTCCAGTGTTTGGCTTCAGCTTTCCTGCTGCTAGAGAGTCCTGGTTGGATGCAGCTTGGGTGCCTATAGTGACTGGGGAGGCGCTTTGCGCAGCTCATCACCATCTCTCTCCGAGGCTGGGGTTCTTGTCCTTAGCCTGCCCCCCATGACCCTTGGCTGATAAGCGGTCGTGCTGGGACACAAGCCCAGAGCTGTCTGACTCAGAAACATCCTTACTCCACCCAGGCCGCCTGGCTTCCATTGTACGAATTCCAAAATGACAGGGCCGCCTTCTTCCAAAGTTCCTGACCTCTGTACAGTCCAGACAGCTCTTTCTAATTGAGGTGTTGCTTCTCCAGTCACTGAAGGCAAAGCTCTTGCCCTCCTGCCCCTGGCCTCCTCCCTTCTCCCTCCCTCCTTTTGCAAACCACACACAAGGCTTGAGAGAAACTGCCTGCTACTAACCTCGCAGAAGCAGAGGGTGACAGCCCCTCTGTCCTGCCTTGCTGTCCTGTGCCACCTGCCTCCTGATGCACACTGGGCAGCCTCACATGTGGCCCAGCAACCTTCCAGGCCCTTTCTGGCTTAGAGAACTCACACTCAGCACACTTGTTCAAATGGCAGCATCTCATCTAAGCCACTGTATGCTGCTGGCTTGATACCATCATCTCTCATCATGGCACACGTGAGGTAACTGTGCCTCAGAGGGAAGTGACCTTCAGGGACACCTGCCGGAGCTTGCACTCATCCTAGATCTACCTGCATTTTAAGGCCCTTTATCACACCATTTCCTATGCAAGAGTGAAGTCATAGCAGTAGACACTTCCAATGGGGAGCTGGGCCGTTTCAGGAAGGAGGCAGATAAACTGGAAGGAGCAGGGGAAAGTGACTAGTTATAAGAATCTGTCACTACTTTGCATGCTCTGATGAGACTGTTATGATTTAAATGAGAAATCTATTAAATTCTACATTCTCAGTAGTAATTCTCCTATCAGTGTGTGTATCTTTTTGTACCTCTCCCTATTAGTAATGAACCAATTTAGGATTTAAAAATATGCATTTCTAATTGGAAATGTGACAGGTACTTCTACTGTCAAAGCCATTTGTAGAGGAACACCAGACCCCAAGACCAGGAAACCTGAATTTGAACTAAGGACAGCAGTGAAACAGCCAGAGGAGAGTGGACCTTCAGGCCACCTTGGCTGATCTCCCAGGCTTTCTATCCTGTGTGTCTCACAGTCCCACAGTGGACCCCATCTGCTTCTTCTGGGTAGGGAGGGCAGTGTCCTTGGCCCCAGGGCCCTGCCTGAGTGTGCAGACTCTAAAGATGCTCCCACCATCCTGGTATAGCCTCCTTTCAGCCTAGAGCTTGCAGTGCAGTAGCTGCTGGGAGCCCTGGGAAACCCTCCTGTCTCTAGAGAGGTTGCGTTGGAGATGGAGTTAGGGCTGAACCTTGTCCTCCACATGCAGAGCTGAAAGGTTTCCTTCCCTGGAGGAGTCCTTGCTTTAAAATGGAAAGCAGAGTAAGTTTGTAAATGCTATGAAGCTCCCTGGGGCTTTTATCAGACAGTGCAGGCTCTTTAGGAATCCCCAGGAAATGCTATTAAGGCACCTCTGGAAGCCACAAGGTACCTGCTTTCTTAAGGTGGTTCTCCGTCTTACTCTCAACTCCTGAGGTTCCTGACACCCTGCTATGGCTGGGGGTGGTGATTTAGAGTTCCCTTTTTGATGTGTGTAATATTTTGTAAGTCTGCATATGACTTGCGTTTTACTCTCTGTAACTATTATTAGATTCTTCAAAGAGTTCCTGAACCAAAAGGCCAAACACTACCTGCTTACGTTTCTGAGGCCCTGACCATTTTGAGAAAAGAAAAAGGAAATTTTCAAATACTTTTTGGAGTTGAATACAGGGTATGAAGGTCTGTTCTAATTTTCCCTCTGATGGGAGTTTCTCTGGGGGTGAGGCTGGCTTGGGGAGCTTTTCCTGGAATATTGTGATAAGCTGATTTTACTTCTGTTGTTTTAGGTATTTGATTGTCAGGGGAAGTAGCAGAAAACTGCCAGATGCCCTGAGAAATCCTGCTCCCTTTGTCCCTTCAGAGTGAAGCTTCTTTAAGGATTTATCTGTGCTGGATCCCCTCCATTTCTGGCTCTCCATTCATCCAGGACCCATAGCCATCTCAGCTTCCTCTCTTGTCTTACTAAGGTGGTTCCTGGTGCAGATCTGCACTGACCCCATCTTAAATACCCTTAAAATGCTTTTCAACTCATGCCTTACTTGTCTTGATTGTGGTTCTTTATATGGACTTAAATAATTAATCTTCATCTATCTTAGTCAAGGCATATCCTGTCTATTGTACTGTTAGCTATCACTAATACACTCTCTAGCAAAAGCAGGTGATTTTAATTGCAAGTTCTGATACTGCTAAATAAGCTTGATACCAACACCTATGAATTCCTTAACTATTACTGAGGACTACTGGGTACCCAACATTTCGTGGGGTGCTAGTGATACGATTGTGGAGAAGCCTACACCACCATGTGGCTTCCCATGTGCTGCAGGAGGAGGAAAGAGCTCTGAGGACTCTGGTTAGATTTTGGCTGCTTCTACTGAAACTACACTATTCATCTGGGTTGGTCAGGGTTCCTTGGAGAGTTAGGCCTTCTCAAAGATAAAACTATGAAAGAGTACTTTCCTATTACACACACACACACACACATGCATACACACAGGGAGACATGCACACACATACACACGTGTGTGTGCACATGCACACATAGTCAGCAACCACTGCAAAGTCAGGCTAAAATGATCAGCAAGTTATTAATTTTCTAAGGGGACCCTGAGGTCAAGTATACGCATGTGTGATACAAAATTTGGTTCCAAGTACTAAAACAATAAAAAAATACAGTATAGGTGGAGGATTTAGCTTAGCGGCATAAGCGCCTGCCTGGCAAGCATAAGGTCGTGAGTTTGATCCCTAGTACACACACACACACACACACACACACACACACACACACAAAAAAAAAAAAAAAAAGAAAGAAAGAAAGAGAAAAAAAGAAAGTATAGTACAGTTGCACCTCCAACTTGAAAATTTTCTAGTCTGGCAGGGAGAGCAAGCTGAAAACGTAAGCAGTACAGATCTGAGTATATACCCACAGGTACAAAGGCTAATTAATCAAGGCAGTGGCAGGAAGAAACAGATTTGCCTTTTGTCTTGAAGTTGCAGTTAAGGCACTAAACAACTCAGGACTGAGTAAATCCAGGGGCCCTCAGTAGGAGTGGTCACTACCTACAAGGCTGTCTGGGAGGTGCAAGCTCAGTCCTGCTTCCAGAGACCCTGCTCCTGCCCCACAGCTCAGCAGGGCAGAAGGCTGCTGGCCTGCAGGGCTGATGCTCAGTGCAACTCTTTCCTTTCTCTCTGTGGAAGAAGACACCCCTCCCACGAGTGATGGAGACTCTAGGGACCGCTCCTGATGACTGCAGGTTCTCAGCAAAGGGAGGAGAAAGGCTTCTGGCATTTTGTGGCTGAGCCACAGGGGCAAGTGGGGGAGGGAGTCCTCATAAGAGAATCATGGGGCTCTTGGATCATGTGGTGTTCTTTTCTTTTCAAGTTCTATGAACCCATTTTTCAAAGTGCTCAAGACCTCTAATCTCAGGCCTTCAGCCCTCTAACCTGCACTCCAGGAACTTAGACTGTGGTATAAACCGTAAGCCCCAACAGCCCTTCCCACTGTGCCTATTAGGATGCATTCAATTGCAAATAGAAGTAAACTTTCCAGTGGGTTGATCCAAAATGACATTTATTATGTATGTAAGGGTCTAGAGCTGAGGGTTCCCAGGATGCCCCCGCAGACCCAGTGCCTCTTGGTTTTATGTACTCTATCCTCAGCACGCTGGATTTCTGTCCATTGCTTGTCCCCTTCGCACTGCCACAGGGCTGATGCAGCTCCAGATGTCATGTGCTGACACCAGTGGTCTAAGGTCAAAGGAGAAAGCAAAGATGAAAAACTGTGAAGTGGGCTCCAGCATTTCTCTAGGTCACTGGGAAAAACAAGGTAGGACAGAATTCCTCTAAATGGTTCAGGCCAACCATGATGCTTGCCCTGGGGTCAAGGATGCATTGAGGTCCTTTAGCGGGTAATTAGATTGAACAGGTCATGTCCGGAGTCTCCTGCATCAAGCTGCAGTGGTTTCTGTACCAGTTTAGAATAAGGGCTCTTCTCATGTATTCCTTCCTTCATGCACTCAGAGAATATCTGAAGGATGACCGCTGCCTGTGAGACCGAGTGCTGGACTCACCGGTCAGTCTCTTTAACAGCACATCCAGGATTCTTGCTGTCATCCTATCTTCTCCCGCGCCTCCTGACCAGCTCCAACTGCCGACAAGCTCTGAGCTCCGTCATTTGCCTCCTTGCTTCTCACTTCCAACCAGAACATATTGGATCAGCCCAATGGAATATCAGATTCCTGCTGGCCTGTCACCATGCACCCCACAATGCCACACTTTCCCCGCTCACATGGTTTGCTGATAACACTTGTCTCTTGTCCGCCAGGGGACTGGGAGTGTCCCGAGGGCAGAGATTCCATCTGACTCACAATGTCCTCCCAGACACTGCTGTTCCTGCTGTGTGGCAGCCCTTGGTTGGGGGGTGGGGGTGGGAGTTTACTGATGACTAAGTGCACAGGAAGCTGTGATATCTGTGCCGTGGAGCTCCTGGAGCAGGGGACTCGGCCCTCGACCCCCTCTCCTGACCTGTCACCCATAGCCTGGCCCGTAATCTGAGGAGTTACCACTCAACCCAGACCCAGTCACATCCTCTGGAGCCACAAGTCCTGGTGTGGAACCCTGACACAGCCCCCAGTCTCAGAGTCCAGAGCTGCAGGGGACTGCCCAGTCTGAGGCTAGGGCCGACAGTGAGCCATGGCTGCTGGCATGTGCCCATTGACTCCTGGAACCTGCCCCACCCTGGGCCTTGTTAGAGCCACCTCACTGGTGCAAGGCCACACTCCTTTCTTTTCTTCCCCCAACAGGGAGCTCACCCTGACCCAGCCCTGTCCTAACTCTGTCCAAGGTGATGGATCCTGCAGTTCCATGGGACTCTGGGTCAAGGAGAAGGTAGTTTTAAAGCCACACAGGTGTGAGGCCCCCTGGAAGGCAGGGAAGAAGGTGCTGCTGGCAGAGTGTCCTGACTGCTGGATCAGTCTCCGGAGTCGGAAAGTTTAAACCTCCACGACTAAAGATGCTCCTATGCCAACCTCCTGGGAACCGTGGGCGGTGGCCTTGGTGGCCTCAGACATGGCATCATGAATCTCAGGTGAAGCCCTGGGCGGCTGGTGTGCTTCAGCTTCATCATCATTAAGTCATCCTGCCATAAGAATTTCCTGTCCCTTAAACACGGACTGGAGACGTCCCCACCCTTGGCCTTGTTCTTGGGCTTCTGGACTCCCCAAATACCTTAAACTGTCGCTGTCAGGTAGTGCCAGGCCCAGCCCTGCAGGTCTCGGCGTGCTGCAGTCTGGGACAGGTGGTAAGCCACGTCTGCGGGCATGTTCTGCGGCATGTCCTCTGAGCCAGACAAGCCTGCCTTCCTAAGCAGTAGCTGGCTCTGTCTCGTTTTGGTCCCACGCCTCAGTACCTGGCAAAGCTGTTGTAAGCTGGGTTTTCTGGATCAACTGAGGGTCATTGGCCAGAAGGTGCCCTGGGAACCCTGGGAAGACTGCCCAGCTTCCTGAGAGGAGCAGGCCTCACTTTGCAAGACCTGAACAATCTACCAAGATGTGCTTGAAAGGTGAAGGTTGGACTGAAATTGTGGCTATCACATGAAACCTACTTTTCCTGGTCCCGGGAGGCATGAGGCAGATACCCCCCTGCTGGGATGTGAGGTGGGTTGGACCTTCCTTGGTGTGTGATCACTTCTGCATCCAGTGTCCTCTGTACACACAGGAGCACAGTGACCTCTGTCCCTGTGGAAGATGGGGTTCATAATGCTCTTCAGGTCTGGGCACCACCTTCTCTGATCTAGCAGGAGGGAGGAGTCTTACACCAATATGGGGAGTGGCAGCTGGGGTAGGAGGGGAAGACGGTCTGAGATACAGCAGGAACTTAGCTTTAGGAGTCTTGTGTGAGGCTCAACAAGAGAAGGGCCGAGGGTAAAGAGCCTGTCAGATGGAGGAGGGGTATAAGGGGCAGTGGGGCTCAAGTATCAAAGTGGAACTGAAACAGGACAGGGGACGTCCCCTGATTCTGGTAGGGGCTGAGTGTATGAGGACACATGGTCCCCACATCTCAAGTAGGCCTTGAGGCCTGGAGTTCCAGGAGATGAGGGCCTGGAGCATGCAGCCTGTCCAGACAGGTCCCTTTGGTCACAGTGTCACCACCATGGGAGAGGCGCCCTCAAGTGGCTTCAAGCAGGAGACTCAAAGGAAAGGGTGGAGCTCAAGAAGGTTAGTGCCTGACACCCAGCTCCTTCTTCATGGTGGAGCAAGTCAGGAAGAAAGGCTGGGAATGGGGTTGAGGGCCTTGAGGCAGAATGATGCTTGATAATGTGTGTCTCCATGAGTACCTACAGGTGGAGGGACAGGAAAGGACTGTAATATTTTACAAGAGGACATCTTATCCTGAAAGTTTTACCTCCAAACAAGAGCAGTTTTTTGAAATAGCATTCACTGTGTGCCTTCTGATTACAAACCAACAGTTGTTTATGAAGACAAGTGGACAATACAAAAAGATGGCAAAAATAAAATAAAAAACTCCCTTCCCAGAGGTAAACACTCTTGGCATTATATATTATGCATATTGTTTTGTAATTTACATTATGTACTTAAAAGTGTCATGAATCTTCACATATCAATAAATGTTCCTTTACATTATTTATTTTTAATGGTACCTTAGTATTCCTTTATGTAGGTCTGCCAAAAATTATTTAACCAATCCTTCTATTAGACATTAAGGCTGCTGAGAACTGTTAGCCATAAAGTAAGTCTGCAAGCAGCTCTGTAAACCAATTCATGCACACACACAGAGTGAGTTTCTTGGGATAAATTCCGAGATATATAATCGCTGGTCAAATGGTGTGCACATCTCTTAAGGCTTTTGATATCATTAAGAACCTGCCCTCCAGCCATGTGGTTTCAGTTTGTGCTTACAAAGAATGAGAATTCCCATCTCCTCACATCCTTGGCCAAACTTGGCCTTTAAAAAAATCTTTTTATCAATTTGAATGTAGCAGCTAATGTTTAAATCCCCATTTCTTGATGATGAATAAAGATGAACAAAATATGTTTTCAGTTTCCATTTTTTAATGTAAATAGCTTGCTTACCTCATTTGTTTATTTTATCAAATGCTTATTATTATTATTATTATTATTGGGTCTTTCTTACTGTATGTGTTCAGTTCTCATTTTCAGTTCTTTAGATAATATTGTTAGCTTCTGGCTTGTTGTGTGATGAAGACTTTGTCCTTGTTTGTCTTTTAGCTTTCAACATTGTTTTTGTTTTATAGAAATTAAAACTTTTTTGGTAGTCAAAATGATCAGCCTTAGCGTTCCTTCCAGAAAGGTTTTCTCCATGCCAAGAACGTAAGAGTGTAATTATCTATTCCACTGCCATTCATCCCAGTTACTGTTATTGTAGTAAAATATATATAATGTAAAATTTGCCACTATAATAGCAATAATTTAAGAACTATTTAAGTACATTCATAGCACTGTGTAGCCATCAGCATCATTCACCTTCCTAAGTGTTTTCATTTTGTAGCAGTGGAGATTCACGCAGCTGCAAGGACTCCTGCTCCTGCGAGCCACCACCTGCTTTTTGTCCCTTTGACTTTGACGGTTGGTAAATACTTCCTATAAGCGGATCATACACTGTTTGTATTTTTTGACTGGTTTATTTCACTTCACATAATGCCCTCAGAGTCTTAGTCCCCCCTCTTATAATTAGTGCACTTATATTTAAACCTTTGATTCTATTTGTGTTTATTTTGACATCCTTTCAGGTAAATACCTCATTTAATTGTTTTTTCAAAAGTTCAGCCAATTTTCTTAACATTATTGATTAAGCACTCTATTCTTCCTTTCAAGATTTAAGATATGCTTGTTTTAATATTTTGATGATTTTCATGTGTGCGTTAGCCACTTGCATTTCTCCTTAGTGAACAGCCATGTATGTTGTTTTATATCAGTGCTCGCATCTGTCATTGATTGAAAAGGGTGCTTTATATATCGAAGCTATATATCCTTTCCTGCTCATTCATGCTGCAAATGTTTCCCCTCGATTTGCCTTCTCAGAATTAAGTTCCACGGTTTTTATTTTGGGACACCGATGAGTTTTCATTAGTCGTGTTTATCTTTTCACTTGTGGATTCTGAGCTGGTGATTGTACTTATAAAGCCTTCCCCAGGCCAAAGCCATGTAAATTGCTACCTATTGTTGTCTTGTTCTCCTTTTCTTATTCGCTTCTACCTTCAACTTTAATTTGTCTACAATTTATGCTGGTATGCCATGTAAGCAAAAACCTAATTTTGTCTTTCCCCAAAAAAGTTAGCCAATGATCCCACTATGATTTATTAAGTCATCTTTCATTTTCTTATTTGAGTCACCTTTATTATCAGCTCAGTTCTCAGCACATCCCAGGTCCTGCTTTCTTGCCGATATCCTACTCTGCCCTGTCTGGATTCTGAGATCACCTGCCTGCAGAGCCTCCATCCTGGATGAGTCTCCTGTGCCACCTCTCTGGCCGCTGGCAGCTGCTGGGAAGTTCTCTCCTGTTGGGCAGCACTGCTCCGCGTCGGTGTTTAACTCTGAGATGCTGCTCATCCTCACATTGCCTCTCTGAAGTGGACCATAACTATATCCTTTGAAAGCAGGAAAATAAACTGAAGTCAGTTAATGTAATTTGCCTAAGATCTCACTACTAGTAATGGCTGAGAGCTGAAATTTGGGTCCTGACCATGCCTGAGAGCCTGAGGCCTGGGTCACCCTTCTGTACTTCTGTATTATTCTTTTCAGTCATGGTGTGCTTAATGGATGAGTTTTAACCTTTGTTCTCTGAAATGGTGATATAATCTTCACTTATGAGTGACCCATGTATTCAAGTGTTCCAGAAATAGTCAGTCTTTTTTTTTTTTTTTGTGCCACGAGCTCTTCTAGGGACACACGGGAAGCAAAACCAGGCGTGGCCCATCCTTCTAAAGTTGATTAAATCGATTAAAAAATCACACCAGTGAACACAAAACCACACAGCAAATAAATGCTCTAACATGCAGGTACCTTTCTATGGCAGCAGAGTGTAAAGGCTTGAGGACTATGGGTGAGTCTCTTTGGAAAGCAACATGAGGAGACTGGAGGAGAGGAGGAGCAGTTTTAGGAAGGGGCAATGCTGCCAGGGCTCCATATGCATGCAGTGATGCGTAGACACAGGACCTGGGGTGACCTTGGATCTGAATGGTGTGAAATTCAGTAGTGTCTTGGCTTGTCACAGCCTTTCTGTTCCTACCCTGCTTTTATGTGATGACAAAACAACAGTATTTGACCAAAGGCCCTCCTGAACTCTAGGCATTAATGGCTCTTGCTAGAAGAATCACCAGGCTGCACTGTGTAGGGAGGGGGTGTCAGCTTTTGCAGCAAACATGGTTACCTTAAGGTTTTGAAGTGCCCTGTTTCCCTACCCCATGTTGTCAGGTTGAGGGTCCCTCCTGGTCCCCTGCCCTACTCCTGCTTTCCTCTTGGGGGTGGGGTGAGCTCTCTGACTGCAAGCTGTCACACAGGAGTCTGTGGGTTAAAGTTGGGAGGAGCTAATCTGCAATAACCCATTTCCTTCTCCCTTTTCACCTGAGATAGCTGTCAGGATCCTGTGAGTATGCGTCCATTTGTGATAGTCATGGGTGGACCCAAGATCTGGCCAAGGCAAAAGAGGGAAGCATATACAGGACTCTGGCAAGTCCTTGTGGCTGGGAGTCTAAGGATCTCCAGTCAGCTTGTCAGTGATAGAGCTGATGGGTTAGATCGCCATCCATTTCTCTCACATGTTTACATTTATCAGTTGGTCCTATTGCTGGGAAAAGAAAAGATAAATGTTATGTATGATCTGTCTAAAATTTGTAGGATACACACTTAAGGCTTTGGGTGCTAAAGCACCTCTCTAATACTGGTGGCTACATCTTCACACACAATAAGCCTTGCTTACCATCTTCCTGATTCTCTTGTAGAGAGGAGGAGATAGGTGATTGGAGGCCACAGTTCCAGGCAGCATTGTGGTGGCTGAAGCTAATTACTGGAACATCCAATTTCAAACAACTTCTATCCCTACCACATGGAAATTCTGTCCTTATCTGTGACTTTGGATTGTCCCGCCACCCTCCTTTAGGACAGATATGTGGGAGCTGGTGCTTGTGGTTAATGTTCTAGAATTTTCATGCACTCTTAGGAGTGTATGGCAGTCCCCATCCAGCTTGGGGACCGCCCATAGCTCTGCTGAGTGTCTGCCTTACACAATGGGTATCGAGGGTATCGGAGATCGAGGTATGGAAAGATACACACTAATCCTGCCTCTGTTTGTTGGCAGACCCCAGAGTGCCTCACTGAGCTGGTCTGGCAGCAGACAGAGGCTGGCACACATGCAACTACTCCCTGGGCACAGCAGCTGCTGGTTTTTATCCAACAACTGGATTCCCAAGAGGAGAACAAGACATGGTCCTTTAAAAGAGTCTCATGAGATTCTGGGTTCAGAGTCTGTCGCTATAAGGGCCACCTCATAGAGGCAGGAAGGCTAGTGTTTGAATGCCACCCAAACCTTGAAACGTTCCTACCCCTGGCCTTGGACCCTGTTGTGACTCTGGATTTTGGTGAGTTCCAGTCTGGACAAGACAGTGAGGAAACTAAAGGAGACTGACAGTGTTAAGCCCTCTGATTTGGGTGACCCACACAAGTGAAAGTAGCTTCTTGGTGACCTTAACTCTCAGTCTGTTACGGCTGGCAAGGGCACATGCACAATGAGACAAAGGCTTGGCATGTGACACTTTCAAAATGTGTCAAGAATCACACTGAGCCATTGAATTCCAGCAGCTTTGGTTGCAGAACTTGGAGGAAGATGGAGGTGAGGTTGAGAGTTAATAGCAATAGGAGGAAAAATCCTGGCCACTGCCCAGAAGCTGCCTGTCAGGAACTCTGTGCAAATGTTACTCCGCCGATCTGTGACTGTGTGGGTTAAAGGGTCTCGGTGGTATGGGACAGACACACCTGCAGGCCACACAGGGGACACCTGGCTTCTGAAATCTGCTAGCACTATGCTTCATGATCTGGGGCTTCTGGATGGAGCCACCAGGGACTGTGGCTTGTGGCTCCGATCTTGCTGCAGGAGCACCCCTACTTCAGAGGAAACTTCTGGGGGATTTTAGGATGTCCCACCCCAACCCATCAGTCTCAGTTTGCAAATGTGGGCTTAGTAAGTGGGAAGGTTACTGAAGTTGTCTCCACACCTCCCCTGGCTTGGCAGCCTAAGCCTTCTGATAACCCCCGGGGTTCCCATGGGAACCCCTGAATTCTTTCCTCTAAGGAGAACACTCCCTCCATGCTCTGGAAGAGCTATGATCTGGCGTTGCTGGGCACGTAACCAGTACACTCGTTCAAATTCAGGTTCAGGATTCGGAGAGTGTAGCCTCTCAGCTAGAGAAGATAAAAGAACAAAGCGGGGGAAATCTTCCAGTGGGCAGATGTGGTATCTTCGCTTATCTTTATTTATTTTAAAAAGAGCTATCTTGGATCCCAGAGCTTACATTTTCTGAGCCTGCTCTGGGGCTCTGGTGTGGAGCCTGGCTTGTGAAGTCTGTGGGGTGGGGAGGTCGCTTACAGAAGTGGGAAATCATTGGAGGGGTTTTCGGGGAGCCGTGGACCATGAGTTTCCATCATCTACATCTGGGTGCTGATTGAGAAACAGCAGGCTGAGTGTGTAAACAAACTGGGTGTTGCCATGGCAGTGGCAAACACGGAAAATCAGGTTACTGTTAAATGTGGATTATCATGGACCTTAACCATGCCTCTTCCTCCGTATAGTTATTTGAGGGGGAAGCATTCCTAATTCCCCCGGGCTCTGAAGGTCTACATGAGGATTTTGAATTTAGAGTTAAATACAGAATGTGTTTGCTTGGGAGTAATCTTTGAAACGTGTGTTTATAAATGCGTGTTTATCTGGCTGTGAAATATTTGGTGGTACAACCACCCTCAGAGGTCAACTGGCTCTATCCCTTTGCAAGGAAATGAATCCCCTGTCTGTAAGTTCTGCTGAAGGCCAAGAAATAGAAAATACAACTCAAAATAGTTCCAACAATAAAAGAATCCATTGATTTTTGTATCTTGAGGATCGAAAGTAGTAGGGTGGGCTTCAGGGTTGGTTTGGTCCTGTGACCGAGTGAGGAAAGATGAAGACAATGTTTCTTGCTTTCTGTAGGCTCCAATTCCATTCTCTGTGCAAGTTTCATCCTAAAGCTGGTCTCCCCCATGATGGCAAAATGGCTGCAGCAGCTTCTGGCTTACGTCTGCATTCCACACTCTGTGGAAAACAAGAAAGTATCCTTTCCTAGCGTGCTCTCAGGAAAGTGAAGAAGCACTTGTGTTTTTCAGAGAGCTCACACTTCCTCCACTGAATTGACTTACGTGCCCATTGGGGAATACTATGGCTGCATGAGTGAGGTAAGCACTGTAGCATAGAGTTTGTGATTATTGTGCTTGGTTTAAAACAAGAGGAGCCTACACTTGGCATGTTACACAGTGAGGAGTGGGTACTGAGGACAGCACTGTACCTCCTCTGATATCTCTAGCAGGTGGCATCTTGTGCTGTACCAGGGAGGCTGTGGCTATGGCCTTGTCCCTTTTGTGACACAGAAGCTGCATCAGGAATCTGCCCCTCTCTGTCTCCTGGAGCAAAGGCAGAGCCTTCTCCTCCCTCTGAGCAGAGGAAGGGTAGCATAGTGAGTGTCCAGGGCACAAAGAGCAGGTGCTGTCCTCTTCCCTCCATGCCTTCCTCAGGCCTAGGAGCTGCGACAGGGAGAGGTGCTTTAATGATGCCAGGAGCAGGGGGAGATCTTTTGGTGTCTGCCTCAGGTGAAACTGTGGCTCCCGGCCAGTGGTCCCTTTTGCACATGCGTGCTGGCTCTCATTCCTCCTCCTGAGCCAGGTTAGGACGTGGGACTGCGGTGCACCAGTGACCTCTGAGGGTCAGGTCTCACCTAGTCCTCTTGTGTGTCTTACGAATAGAAGGACTTGGAAACATCACTAAACGCTATCATTTGAGGGAGAAAATAAGCCACTTCTTGCCCCAAATATCAACTCACTGGCCTCGATGTATGCCTTACCCAACTGTCAACACCAAAGGATGCAATGGCACCTCCTACAGATGCTGATACATGTGGGAAAACTATTATCCCAGCTTTTACTCCTCATTTCTCTTTTCATGCTTATTACATTAGAAGAAACTTCCTAAATTAGTCATAGCTAATTTAGTAATCTAGATAGCAAACTTCTTGAGAGCAGAGATCATTGGCATGTGACTGTCGTATGACTTTATGCCGCACCTAGCAAGTGGGACATAGCAGGTGCTTAAACTTGTTGGAAGGAGGAGGAGAAGAAGCAAGAAGGGAACAGGGTATCTCAATTTCTTTCTTTGCTTACAGGAAGTGTGGCTTTTTACTAATTAACATAATGGGGCATTTCTTTTAAAGTGGGTACTGTTTAAACTGGGTTTTTGATTGACGGTTTACTAAATGCTCTACATTTGTACCTTCCTTATTCTGTCATTTTTTCTTGTTTAATTGTTCACACACAGACTTAGTAAAATGTATTTTACAGAAAACCATCTACAAAACTAAAATGAAAATAATGCATATAACATACATACATTATTGCTGAATGTAATTAATTTAACCTGCTTAGGTGATCATGAAATATTAGGTGGTTTGATTTTCTAAAATCTGGTGCCTGACCATGACTTCAAAAGTGGCGATATTGAAAGGTGATGCAAAAATGTCTATTGACAAAATTGCTTAATGGTATAAAGAAACAGCACAAAACGCTTTTTTCTTTTATAGATAACTTTCAAAATCCATTCTTGGTGCACTCTCTCTCCCTGTCTGAGAATCAGTTGTATAGACTGATGAGGTGGAAAATCAATTTCTTAAAAAAAGAAAACAAAGTAGAACTTATTTACAAAACACGCAAAGGAATTTCTCATAAGGTGTCACTGAAGAAATAGCTTGAAGGGAATACAGCTGAGGGACAGAACGTACCTTTACTTCTACAAATGTAGGTCCTTTTCCCTATTTCTGGAAAAGATACATTTTTGGGGCACAGGCTATAAAATGGCGTACAATGCAAAGACCGAAATGAAGAAGTTGGTAAATCCTTTATATTTCCAGCAGTTGACACAATATTTAAGTGCTTAGGTTACCTCTAATGGTGAAACCAGAGCCAGCTATTAAGCAGCCAGAAGACAACAGTCATTGAATTTATGACCATTTTTCTTTAAGCAAATACCTTTTTTTCCTCTTCTAGAAGTTGTAGGTGTCTATTTTATTTGATTATCTGTCGTGTTACTGAAACTGCATCTACAACAGTCATGTCATCTGCTTTTCCTTCAAATGTTGCATCTACGTTTGAAATGTCATACTTCATCATTTTGAGGGGTTGGAGAAGGTCTTTCCAAGTCCAGAAAATCTAGTGGTCTTTTACTTAGCGTAAGTACATGAGGTGATGTTCTTCATGCCAGAGGTTTTAGTGGAGTTGACTGAATAAGGTCAAGATCTGCTGGTCTTGAAAATGAAATTTCTTCATTATTTCCTGCTATAAAAATTCTCTCTGGAACTTGCATGATCACACGAGCATTTGGAATGGCTTCTTGGAATCCTTGTTCCAGGTCAGCATTTGGTGGCGCTACTTTTAATTTTTCTGGGACACTCATTTGCTGACTAATACCTTCAGTGTATTCCATTTCATACTGAGTTTGATTTAATTTCTGCCATCTCAGCAGCAGTGGGAGAAGGGAAAGCTGCCACACTAACCAAACACGTACCAGGTACAGCCCGCTGGCTGGTACTATCTGCTTCTTATTAAATCCTTAACTTGCTTCACCGTGCATGGGCTGGACTTAGGGCCACTTTTGTTGCCCTGGGCCCTCTGAGTGTCCAGGAGAGCTGCTACCACCAGCTCCCTGGGGCGCTCTCAGAGGCTGTTGGCTGAGTGCCTTGGGCAGCCCGGGCCAGGCATCCACAGAGCGACCCACAGTGGGCTGGAATAGATGCCTAAATTGTTAAAAAGTGCTCTACATCAATTATTGCTTCCTATTTTTTCTTTAAAGGCAACCCCTTGAGTTAGTAGGAAGTGTCAGAGTAAAGTAAAAGCACCAGGGCTTTCTCTTTTATTTCTGTAATACATACCCATGAAGATATGCAAATGGACAAGACCCTGCCCAATGTCAGGAACTGGGGAAAAGAACTAAGCTGTGTCAGAGCCCGAGGGGTCTGGATGGACGACTGATTCCTCCAACTTTAGGGTGATGGGTCCCCACAGCACACCCTCCTCCCTGCTCTGCAGCAAGACTGACCGGGCCTCTCTGCAGCGCCTGGCCTGGGATGCCTGGCATGCAGTGGATGCTGCTGCTCTGATGATGGAGACAGCTCAAGTCTTCCTGCAGCTTCACTCACAGGCAGGACTTAAAATCTACAGGGGAGTTCTGCTTCCCAGCCTTGATTTTCTCAAACAGTCTCCAAGCTGACAAAGAGGCATTTCTCCTAGCACTTCTGGAAGTCTTCTTCTCTCATGAGTGTCTTAATCAGGTGCCCCCTCCTGCCTCCCCCTGCAAAAAAAAGAAGATGCAGTGAAGGCTGTTGCTGAAGGCTGCTCAAAGAAAAGACAGGCTTGTGAGGACAGTGATCTACCCCATTTACCAGATCTGGCACTGCGTGACTTCTGACTTTCCTCCAAAGTCAAAATGGCCATGAAAGGTAAAGGTTTTGAATCAATTCAGGATATCAAAGCAGCCATAGCAACACCGCTAAAGACACTCACAAAAGAGGACTTCTGGGTCTGCTTCAGAAAGTGGCAAGAACATGAGATAAACGTGTCCAAAGTGTGCATTGCGGGGCGAGTGTGAGGGAGATTCATGGCAATGGGTATTTTTCCGATAATTTTTAAAAACTTAAATATTCTCTATAATCTTAGCTCACTCATCATAAGTCTCTAAGTTTCCTGAGGGAATGTACTAGAAATGCAAAATCTTAACACCTTCTGAATCCAACCCTGTAGAGCCAGCACCCACATTGTAAGGTCATGATTCATTGATGCTCACCATTGCATGTCTAGAGATTCTTCTATACCCTTCATGTCCTCATCTTTTTTAAAAAGATAAAATTGATTTCTATTTATTAAAAATTCAAAACAAGTATCTTGTGAGCTGTTTGTCTGGCCCGGCCTCTTCAAAACTGAGTGACTAGTATATGTCAGGAAGAATGTAAACACAACTCATGTGGGAATCAGTGTGGAGATTCCTCACAAAAAATTAGATTCCTTCAAAAAATTAGATTCCTTCAAAAAATTAGAAGTTCCAGTTGAGCTAGCTATTCCTCTTCTAGTTATCCTCCTGAAAGAGATGAAGTGATCAAACTACAAGGATACATATACACCTATGTTTAAAGCAATACAATTTCTAATAAGTAAATCCTAGAAAATCCCATGAGTGGATGAAGAAAATGTGGTATTTACATACAACAGAGTACTACTCTGCCATAAATAAAGATAAACTTGAGACATTTTTAGATAATGGATGTACCCCAAGACCATAATCTGAAGTGAAATAAATCTAACACACAAGTTTAAATATTGTGTTGTTTCTCTTGTGTGAGAAGCTCAGAGTATAAAAATGAACAAAACAGAGGATCGATATTAGGAAGTAGGAAGAACTTGTTCAAATGGGATGATGAACATGATGGGGGAGGAAAGGAAGGGAAAAGGGAAATAAATGGAGGAAAATGGAAATAGAGCTTTTATAAATGGGGAGGGGGAGGGACTGGGGATTTAGCTCAGTGGCATAAGCACCTGCCTTGCAAGTTCGATCCCCGGTACTGATAAAAAGGAAAAAGACAAAAAAAAAAAAAAAAAAAAAATGGGGATGGGGAGAAGCATTGGAGGGAAGGTAGAGAAAAAAGAATGCAAAGAAAAATAGTTGAGACATGTTATATTCACACACACATCCTGACGATGACATGTGCTCATATATACTGCAAACATGGAGTAATCAGTAAAGAGGAGGGGAGATAAAACAGTGTAGGAAAAGCATGTGTTCCCTCAGAACGTAAACTCCTACACTCCACATATTTCAGGGGCAGCCTTTCGTCTCAGTCTTCAGGGCCCCCTGTCTTTTCTATCACCACTGGGGCCGCTCTGTTTTCTGGTGCACCAGTGCCCCCAGGGGAGTGGCCAGTGTGTGGTGTTCCCGGTCCTGGGAGAGCTCCTCTGTGCCTGGGAAGTGCTGGCTGGGGCTCCCTTTCTACCTGAGGCTGAGGCAGTCCCCCTACTCTTTTTTTCTAGACTCTACTCCGACGATGGGATGAGTGTTTGAAGCAAGGGGGAAGATTTTCCCAGGGATTAATGGCAAGGTGTGTTTTACTGTAATAAATTTTATGTAAACATTCATCATATATTTTGAGGTGTCAAGGCCTTAGCAATCTAGGAAAAAACTCCATGCAGTAAGCAAGATTTCTATTCCCTTTCTATTTATCTTTTTGCTCCAGGATGGACCATGGGGCCTCCCATGAGACATAGAAGTATAAGGGATGATGGGGCGGGGGGATTACTTGGATGTGTGTTTGCACATACACACATATATACAGAAAACACTGTATATTTTGACTCATATACAAAGGAAATGATGTTCTTGGACAGGTTTGCTATTCCAAAAGAAGAGCTTTTCATCATACACTGATTAAAGGTAAGACACTTTCATAATCTAGATCATCCACTGAACAGCTGGGCAAATCCCAGTTTGGAAAATTATTGCCAAATGTTGTGGAATCTGCCTAGCCGTGGTGGTTCTACAGTTTGGTCAGAATTCTGCGCTTGGGACAGATGGCTGTTTGGGAAATTACTTTGCTTCACTGAACAGCACAGAGCCCGGGACTCACGCGTGATTATTACCAAAACCGCCGGTAATGAACACTTTTCCAAATTATGACTCATTCCCCTGAGCTGACTCTTCACAGCGTCTGCTTAGCTGTTCCCTCCTCATCACTCCCTTTGTCATCTGACTTGCAGACGGGTGCCTGATCTCCTTTGATATACCGTACATGACATCCTAACAAACCCTTCCCTTTAATCAAAGGCATCAGACATGTGCCACTGTCAGAAGTCGGGTGGGGCGGACTCGTAGCAGATGTGTTCCTGCAGGTCAGACGGAATGATCGGATTTGGAATGTACACTTGGCACACTCTTCCAAATCAACCTTAGGATCTACTTAAAAATAAAACCCCACATTTTTCACAAGGCAGGACATGGTAGCCAGCAGTTTTTAGCAGCAGCAAGAGATGAAAATGTCCTGAGATAATTTTTTCAGAAGTCCACCGAGAAGTTGAGCATCACTGTATAGAAACTCTTGAGCTAGAGTCTCATGCTTTAGATACCTAAAGATGAGATACTTCCATGTTCAAACTCCAAAAACTATATATATATATATATATATATGAATTCCAAAGCTGCCTTGTGAAAAAGACAAATACACAATTTTCTTACACATACTAATTTTTATAAGTCACATTGCCAGATGTACATATTCACAACAGGGTGGAAATGTTAGTATTCTCCTTTTAACAGTGCAGCAGGCATATTTTGGTTCAGAAGAGAAGAGGTGCTCAACAAAGGCTCTGGAGTGATGGACAAGCTCAGAAAATGTTGGGATGAGATGCAGATGTTGAGCCAGAAGTTGGCTAATGATCTAGGAGAGGCCCTTCTCTGCCTGAACTATCTGAGATGCAGTGTCGAGGCACCCACCCGTTTCCGCCTCCCAGCAACACTGCTGCATGTGGGGTGCCTCTGTCTTTGGTCTGCCTGCACCTGCCTGATCTGCCTGCCCGATGCTGCTTGCCTGGCCCCCATCTGCCCTGCCCCGGCTTTTGGAGCCACCTTTCCTGGTAGATAACCTCTGCCTCCTCCCAGCCCATCCTTTTCAACTGTCAGTGTCAATTCTGGGAAGTAAGAGACCAATAAAATTCTTCTTTTAGAATTTCTTTCCCATACCTTCAAGCAGGCTCCTGATTTTCTTTTCTTCACCTCTAGGAGATGAGGCAAGGAAATAGAAAGGCTGAAGTTTTTATTTATACAGATTTGAATCTTAGCTCTACTGCTTTCTGGCCAGAGGCCTTGGAAAAGTTGACCAGCCTCTTCAGACCTCTTTGGCGGCCTTTTGATTCAAGGGGTATTAAGTATTCATAGTGTGTCTGACACCATGTTGGCTTTGGAGGAGGTGACAGTGAATGGCACCATCTCTGTCCCACAGGAACTTATAGCTTAGTGAGGAGATGAAAGTGAGCCAACAGTGAAGACACAGGGTTAGGGACACAAGAGATCAATGACACAGAAAGAACATCCACCTGATCACTCCCTCCAAAGGGTGGCTTTGGGAGAAAGACTGTAAGGGAACTTGGATGAAGGATAAGGTGCAGCACACGCAGACAACATGAGGAGTCTAGAGGTCTCTACCTTGTTCTTGGTGGCTACAGCTTAGGATGGGGATGAGGTGAGAAATAAGATTTGGATGGTAACCTGGAGCCCGTGTCTGAAGATTTGACCTAAGGAGTCTTGGACTTCAAGGATTTTGAAGAAAATAAGAGGTCTTGATTCTTCCCCTTTCTATCCTGTCTCATCCACTCCTTAAGCAAGTCTTGCTGCTTCATTCCCAAGACATAACTCAGAACTGTCACTTTCTCTGGATCCACTGCCACCTTACTCTAGTCAATTCCAACCTGAACAACCTGAACCCTGGTTTCTTTGGCCCAAGGGACAGATGACATTGGTCTGAGCTCAAGTCATGACTGTGTCTGGGGTACAGTGGGTCTGAGTATGACGAAATAGAGTTTTCTCACACTGAGCTGGGCTGGGGGTTGAAAAACCACATGAACACACAGTTCCTGCTTTCGTGGAAGTCACTGGCCTCCTTGGGAGACTGAAATTAACTCAAGGAATTCAGAGTTGCCACAATGACAGTGATGTCAATGTCTTGTCCTGGTGCAGGACGCCTGGTACACTCAGAGCCTTTAATGGGAAGAGAGAGCCCATTGAAGATGGCTAGGAAGCTTTGCTTGAAGACAGAGAAGCAGCTACCTGAGAGCAGAGGCCTCTGTGACGTTCACTGAGTGCTGTAGGCAGAGAAGTTAGATATGAGTCTTTTTCCTTGCTCAGCAAAATCAAAGGACTAACCAACTTTAATCACATGAAAGTATTTCCAGATTTCAAAATTATTCCAAGAAAATTAAAAAAAAGGTTTGCTAACAGAATGAAATGCAATGTGGGTTTTTTAACACTGCTAGAACCACAAAACCTGCCTGAAATTAAGAAGCATCCTAACAGTTTTGAAAAGAAAACCCATCAGGATTAGAGCCAGAAAAGGCTAAAATTCTTCTGCTTCTCTCAATCCAGAAGTCCTTTGGTAGCTGCTGTTTCTGTCCGGGAGCAATAGCAGGAGAAATGTCTGCTCAGCCTTTCTGTGGGACTAAAATTATAAATAAGTGACACCAACTCTCAGTGCTCAGTACTGTACTTTGTAGACAAGATGACACCTAGAGCTTTGGAACGGGGTGGGGGACACGATCACATTTGTGCCAAAGCCACATATTTTTTTCCAGCAGACCACAGTCAATAGTGGGAAGTGTCTGCTAGCAGGAAGCTTTTAAATTACAGAGACCATTAGATACAACAGATGTGATTTGAGTAAACATCTCTTAGAGTCAAAATATGAATAGATAATGGAATCCAGGAGAGAGAGCATCAATGAGACATTGTGACCTGCAAATACAGAGATGGACAAGTACCCTGGGAGACCACCGGACATTGAAATTACACTTACCCCAGGGTTTTGCAAAAGTTTTGAATTGAGAATAAACAGACTGGATAGAAAGTATAGTGGCTATTAAATGTGGGCAATCTTTTGTGAGATCTTGGTTTAAGGCAGTGGTTCCCAATCAGAGGCAGTTTTTTCCAGTTCAGGCATCTGGTACCACCTAGAGATGGTTGCGTTTGATTGCCACACCTGGCAGTGAATAGAGTGCTTCTGCCATCCAGTGGGTAGAAGTCAGAGATGCTGCCAGACATCCTTTCCCCTCCCCATGGGAGTGAAGGGTCATTCAACTTGAAATGTCAATAGTGCTGAGCTGAAATACTCCGATATAAGAGGAAAACTGCATGAAAGATTAAAAGGGAGCAAAAAGCCCACAAGTCTGGGAAGGAAGATGTGGACCCTGTAGCTTGCAGGTGGGCACTCCTGGAGAAGGTGGGAAGTTGGAATCCTGCTGCGAAGCTCACCTTCAAGGAAAAGCAAGAAGGAAAGACAGGCCAGCTCTGGCTGCCTGTAGCTCACTTATGCAGTTCACCCTTTACGTTTCAAGCTGGTCCAATAAAATCAATTCATTTTGAAATGTTGAGTGCACAGCAAAGAAAACCATATTAATAAAACATAAAGGATGCTGCTGTCAGTCCATGTGGGCTGCTGATCTCTTGGATGCAGGTTGAAAGGCACATGAAAGTGGCAAGGGCTGGCGGTGCCCCGGCCAGATCCAAGAATGGGTGGTTGGCTGGTCTATGATGTTGGAAGGTTCACTGCTCTGGAGGGCGTGCGGGGACCGAGGCTGGACTGGGGGGAGTCCACGCTTCACCTGTGACGTTGAGCACTGCAGCCCCTTCTACTGGCTTCTTGCCTTGTCTTCTACGCCATAAGAAGGACACTCTGTTTACAAGTCAGAGTAAACCAGGGTTTTGGACAGCAGAGAATCTCATTTCATTTCAAACATATTTCTAATTGTTTAGGTGTCCTTGAATAAGCTGTTAGATCTCATGATATTTGTTCCAAGGGGAACAAATCCCCATTTGTCCCCATTGTTCCAAGGGGAACTATGTACCTGCTCATTCAGAAGTTCTTGGAGGTATATAGTAATGGATATGTCACTCCAACAGCCTTGCGGCTCTTACTTACTATTCTTGTTGCTGAGACAAAATACCTGACACACCAGGTTAAAGGAGGAAAGGTTTATTTAGTTCACAGTTTGTGGAAGTTTTAGTCCATAACCAGCTGGCTCCAAAGCAGGGTGGCTTCACAGAAGAGAGCAACTCATGGCAGATAGAAGATAACAAAAGCAAGAAGAGGGAAAGACAAGACTCATTCTGTCCCTTATACTGTGTGCAGGCTTCCCTCCCTAGGGTGAATGTAGCACTCATGCCCTTAATCCCAACATTGGATTATGAATCAATGACAAACACTAGAGTCAGCCACCTCTGAAAAGCCTGACCCCATGAATGCTTGCTGCTTTGGGGGTACATTTAGACACAAACAATAACAGGGACTAAAGGTCTTTCATGGTCTTCCAAAAGCCTTATGTGATCATGTGGAGATTTTGAAAGGTGATCAAGTCATGAAGTTGCTATATCTAAATGTGATGGTGGGAGAGGAGTTTGGGTTGGAAGAGGGTGTTCCTGGGGATGTGACCTAGAAGGACATATCTCTTTCCCTACCTCCTCCTTTCTCTCTTCTGGTTTTCTGGCCTCCATTACCTGAGCAGCTTTTCTTCTACTGGACCCTTCCATCATGCTGTTAGCTGTTCAAAAACTGAAACTTCTGGAGTATGAGCCAAAATAAACCTCTCCTTCTTTAAGTTATATGTGTTGGGTATTGTGAATCAGCAACAAACAACATGACTAATTCAAGGACTACCTGTCCAGTTGGCAGAGATATTGCTGGCAAGCAGCCCTCACTGTTGACACCCTTTTGAATGCCTCTTCTGGTGAGAGTCCTATTGCCCAAGGATGTGGCCTGTTCCTGGGGAATTGCACAGCCAACACTGGGTAGTGCAGGGGCATGAAGGTCCAGTTCCCTCGCCATAACTCAGCACATCTCTGAAAACCACTGCAGCTCCAGAGATGCCTGGAAGAAGGACTGAGGCCTTGGTCCAGACGACATTACTGTGTGCTGCCTTCCACTGCAATGTGCTGCTGACATCCAGAGCACTCCTGCTAAAGGCCCACACTTCCGTTCCTCTTGGATGTGGCTTCCTGGGACACATTACTGCTCTGGGATGTGCGTGAGTTCTCAGCACCATCTCCTGTCCCCATGCAGATCTCACAGATTCAGAGCCTTTTGTCTCATCAAAAATCATTCCTTTTCTCCATTCCCTCCAAGTGTTTAGAGAGATGAAAATGAAGTAAAAATGCTTTCATCCTTGCTCTATTGAAGAATCTAAAGTCAAAAGAACCAATCGTAAAAATTTTTATTTTCATATAATTTCAAATTTTCAGAAAAGTTGTAAAAAGAGTACAACTTCTATCTTTATGTATACACTATGTATTTCTCATGTAGTTGCTCTTATTTTATCATTTAAACCATTTAAAAGTAAGGAGCAGATCTCGGATTCCTGATTGCTAAATACTTCAGTATCATTTGCTGAGAACCAAGATATACTCTTACACAATCAAGTATGTTGATTATAGTTGAGAAATTTACACTGATACAATACACTCTGTCACTACATCTCCCACATTCAGTTTTGTTAACTGTCTCAATTATGTCCTTCATCACTGTTCTTTTATCTTCTAGAATCCAATCTAAAATCATTCTTTGCATTCAATAACCACGAATCTTTAATTAATTAACTTATTTTTGAGATGGGCTCTTGTCATGTGACCCAGGCTCCCAAGTAGCTGAGATCATAGGTACACACTACTATGGCTGGTTTTTAATCTCTTTAACCTGTAACAGCCAGGCATGGTGGCTCACACCAGCAATCCCAGCACTTGGTAGGCTGAGGCAGGAGTATCACTGCGAGTTTGAGGCCAGCCTGGACTACATAATGAATTCAAGGCTACTCTGAACTGCATAATGAGACTCTGCCTCAAAAAACAACAACAGGAACAAACAAACAAACACCCCCAAACAGTAATCTGTAGCCATCTCTCAGGGGTTTTTTTTGTACTTATCGTGCCCTTGACATTTTTTGAAGGGCAGAAGTGAGTTATTTCATAGAGTGTCACTCCATTTGGGGTTGTTTCCTCATGGTTAGAATTAGGTTCTCTCTCTCTCTCTTTCTCTCTCTGTTTCCAGGCATGTCACCATAGTGATGTGTTGTCTGTGTGTTGTACTGATATGATGTCACTTTGTTCCAGTATTGGTGATATTCACTGGTCATTTGGTTAAGAAAGTTTCTACTAAGTTTCTTTTCTCTGAAATTATTATTTTGCTCTTTGTAATTCATAGATAATTTATTTTGAGATTATGTAAACATTGTGTCACTCGTGAAACTTTCACCTATTAGGAGTGTTCACTGATAATTTAAAAGCTCTCTCTCTCTTTCTCTCTCTCTATGTGCTTCTGCCTATGGTTTGTGATATGAGATATATATATATATATATATGTATCTATATATATCTATACACACAGAGACACACACACACACACACACACACACACACACACAGAGAGAGAGAGAGAGAGAGAGAGAGAGAGAGAGAGAGAGAGTATATAGCTCAGTGGCACAAGCACCTGCCTGGCAATTGCAAAGTCTTGCATTTGATTCCTGATACCCCACAAAAGTATAGATATAGATATAGATATAGATATAGATATAGATATAGATATAGATATAGATATAGATATAGATAGATGTAGATATAGATATATATTAGAACCCACCTGTAGTGATATCTTGATTTCCACCAAATACTACCAGGTTTATTCTGTATTTTCTTATCCAGATTTGTAACTCTGTTCTTCAGTAGTGATCTGGATTTTCCATTATCATCAATAGATTTACTCGTTTGCTCCAGGCTATAATACAGAAAGTAGCTTTTGAATTGCTAAGATATCTCAGTGTGAAAAAGTAAACCGACTAAACAGAGTTGTCTGTGTTGAAAGGTCTTCTTTTTTAATGTAAAATTTATATAGATTAAATAGGCTTAAAATTTATATAGATTAAATAGGCTTAAGTATATAGTTTGATCAATATCTATGCCCATGTAATAATCATGATAGTCAAGATATAAAATATTTTCATCAGCCCACAAGATTTTGTTATGCTTTCTTTTAGTAAATCTGTATCCTCCTCCTCCCCTAGCCAGAGGAGCCATTGTTCCAACTTAACTCACTACAAATGAATTTTCCCTATTCTTGTAGTTTATATCAGTGGAACAATAATAGGATGTACTCCTGTATTGTGCCTACCATCTATGTACCATGGTATTTTTGTGATGTATCCAAGCTGTGGCTTGTATGAGTGATAACACTGATATTTGTTAGTGGGAAGTCGTCCATTGTGAGTGTGTTGCCCATTCTCTGTTGATGAACGTTTGGTTGATCGGGGATATTCTGAATAAAGATGCTCCAAACATTCTTGCACAAGTCTCTAAGAATAAATGTTTTCAGCTCTTGAGTAAACAGCACATCCTAGATATTTTGTGTTAATACAAACATATTCTGCCAAACCAGTCTCAAAGTAGTTGTTTCGTTGTATATTCCTATCAGCAACATACGAGAGTTCTAGTTGCTCCATATTCTTGCCAACATTTGGTGCTATAAACCATTTTAATCATAACTTTTTCAGTGGATGTAAGTAGGTATCTCATTTTGACTTTTACTTGCATTTCTCTGAGAACAAATGGCACCAAATATCTTTTTGTATGCTTACTGGTTTTTGTATATCTTCTTTTATGAAATATCTGCTTTTGATAGGGCTGCCTTTTCACTATAGATTCGTAGGAGTTAACTTTTATGTTCTGAACGTGAGTCTTCTGTCAGTTAGGTGTGCCATGACTCTTCTCCTGGGAGAAGAGTTCGTCATTTTGTTTTTTCAATGGTGCTTTGATATGCAGAGTATTTTGATTTTCATATCATTAGTTTTACAGAATATTTTATGTTTAGTACTATGTCTTTTTCAACAAAATTTTGCTTATTCTTCTGGTTTTTTTTCCTCCTAGAGGCTTTGTAGTGTTTAGGTCTATAATCCATCTTAAATTAATCGTGGAATGCAGTAAAAGTTAAGGCTCATTTTTTCTCTCTGCGTTTATCTAATTGTTTCAGCTCCATTTACTGAGACTTTCTTCTCGCTCTGAATTGCCATGGTATTTTAGTTGAGGATCAGTCATACATGTGTGGGCCTATTACTGGATTCTATCCTTTTTCATTAACTTCTTTTTCTGTTATCACATTAATCTCTTGATTACTGTAGCTTCATAGTAAAATTTTAAACCAGGAAGTATGTGTTTTTAAGCTTCATTCTCTTTTCAAGATTGCCTTGATTATTCTATTTATTTCACACATATTTTAGAATTAATTTGTTTCAACAAAAACTGTCCTTTGTGATTTTTATTGGTATTAATCTATAAGTTAATCATGAGATAATTAGCATCTTAATAATAATGTATCTTCCAATGTTTAATTTGACAGTGAGGAACTTTAGACATTGTTTTTGCATAACCCCTAACCTTTTATTTTTAAGAAGAAAAATATAGTCATTTATCTAATAATGGGAAGCTGTATAAGTCTATCAACTAGGTATAAGTTTAAAACATATAACATTACTTTCTGAAATATTTAAACCATTGTGTAACTCTTGAAATTGTATTAATCATTTTTTTCTTTCTGTTACATTTGTGTCTGGAACCTTAGACCACTTGGCCTTTTTGACACCTTAGGACATCTGTAAGTACTGTATATATTCATTCAAATAATTTCAACTGAATTAACTTGCAGACTGCAGTTTATCTTTTCTCTATCGTTCTCCCCTTTGTTTATTTGAGTTTTGTTAATGTGATTTTTGGCTTCAACTAATTGAATTTTTTAGTCATCACTCTAGTGTTTAAAATCACCTGCAGCTCTGTCGAAATGAGAAAAATGCTAAGAGAAAATTAAGTCCTAAGAAATTTCTATGCAAGACTGTGGAATTTTCTTGTAATAAAGAATCAATTCCACTTTTTACCATAGCAATACATAGCGATCATTCATTTTAGGGGAACTGGACTATTTATATCTATATCTATATTTGTATCTATATCTATGTACATATATCACATCACGTTTTGACCATTTTTACTGAGTTAGACTTTACTCCTTTGAATTGATCTCTCTCATGTGTACGTACACATATATATGTGTTATATATACTTACGCTGGATAGCGCTAGACCATAGCAAACTCTTTGCTTTATTTAAGTAGAGCCAAAAACTGTAACTCTACCCTTTAGAAATGGTAAAACAAGGATCAAAAGCAGGGACATTATGTCTAGCAGTTGACTCTGAGAAGAGTTGGCAGAGGGGATGAGAGAGCAGGGCTCTGAGTGCTGCAGGCAGCTAGGCCAAGGTCTCTTCCTGGGTGTGGTTCACAGCCTTGGTGGGAGAGACCAGGTAGTAGTGGGGAGGAGCACTCAGACTGAATATTACAGAATGCATGATGGAGACACAAACTGCCTAATACCTGGCTGAAGTGCTGGTTATTTGAGAAAACGGACTGGAGAAGCAGTCACCCTAGGCAGCTATCATGTAAACATCTTCCCAAAGTTGCACTGTACCATTCAGGACTGCGTTGAGTCTTTGGATCTGAAAGATAAATAGACCTTTGTTTCTTAGGGCCGGTCACTTTTGTGAATGTTTTATGGTAGCAAAGTTACATCATGACATCATGACATAATCTAGTAATAGCTATCCTTTACTAGGTACTTATTTTAGGCCACGGTCAATCCTGCCATTTTATATATTTCATGTTTCATGATAACATTTTAAAATAGGTGATATTATCTGTATCTTACAAGTGAAGAAATTAAGAATTTAGATGGTTAATTGGACCCAAACCACAGGATCACTAAATGGAAGAGCCCTTGTTCTAACCACCACATCCCCTAGCTTCTCTGCATAACATTGATCTATAGCTGTTTTAAATCTCACAGTCTTAAAGCCTCTGAGACTTCTTCATCCTGGGGGAAGCCCTATTGATGTCTCATTTTCCTTCTTGGCAACTTCTCTTCCCCATAAATCTAGACCAAGGCGAGGGTGAGCTCCTCTGTCAGACTCTGTCTCCACCGTACTTTAATTAGCCCAGTAGAGATGGAACGCCATGGCCATCAGGGCTGGAAATTAGACTTGGGAACTCCCCGGTGGTGTTCAGGCCATTACGGCTCAGCCTGGGCTTGCTTCTGGGCTTTTACGTGCATTAGAGCACTCTGCATTGATGTGACTGCCGCTCACTTGTCAAATTACCTCCCATTTGTGCAGCTCACCTGATGTTGTTGAAGCACTTTCCTGGCATTGGGAACTACTGGTTCATCCTCAGGGATCTGGGGACGGGCTTAGTTTTACAGATGGGAAGCTGAGACTTAGCCTCATTGAGGAAGTGTATCATTGGTCTCCTACAAATGCTTCATGTTTGTAACTGGAATGATCTTTTTTCATGTGGCCAGGTTTAAAGTTCCAATCTGCCAGTTTAATGACAGAAGCCATGTTTGGAATACTGAAGTAATGCAGAGAGGGAACTGATTCATTGTGGAGCACTGAAAATGATGATTTGGATTTAGAGCAGGTATCTGGATGTACAGGCTGGTGGACTTAAGTCATGCATTGACTATGTTATTCTAATGGAAGTTGTCTGCCACAGACTGTCTCCTGATCATAGCAGAACCAAGGTAGGGCTGTGGTCCTAGGGCTTTGTTTTCCCACTCGATAAGAGGAGGAACTACTTGGGGGCAGAACAACCAGTCTATTCATTCATCCATCCATCTGTTCATTCAGCTATCAGTTCTCAGATCCACTTTTTCCACACACTTCAACTGAGTAACAATTATGAGGTGTGTTTGGCAGTTGACAAGAACTTGGTTTGGGGGCTCACTTGATGGAGTGTGAAGGAGATGTACATCCAGGCAAAGCAGAGTCTTCAGATGTAGTTTGGGCAAGAACATTCCAACAGGCAGCAACTGTGCCAGGGTCTTGGTTCCCCATAAACTGAAAATGGAACTCAAGGCAACTCATGGAGCTCAGATTAGAGGAAGAGCCCAGAGCTGGCATGGAAATGCTTTGCCCTTGGCCAGTCAGCTAGGAGGTGTGACTATATTCAAGTTCTCAACTTGGTAGGAAAGTTTGAGGATGTTCTCCTGTAGGTTTGCTATTCTGTAATGTGGAAGCCACACTGAGCTCTGAGTCACCAGAAAACCAGGACAAAGGGTCTTGGGAGGGCTAAGGTTGGGCATGAGACGGGTTCATGGCAAGACTTTACAGATCTAATACCTTGGAAAAAATATTTCTTTGGGCTGTTCTTTGGATTTCAAGAATCACCCTCCAGCTAAGTATATCTACTTACCTCTCTTCAAAGGCATGAACTTCTTTTCTTCTCTAAAGCTCTGAACATAAAAACCATTATGAGCCTATTCACACAGCTTCAGAAAATTAAATAATAGGAGTTAACCTAATCAAGGAAGTGAAAGACCTCCATAACATCTTTAGTATTCTGAGAAAAGAGATTAAAGAGGATGCCAGAAAATGGAAAGACATTACTTGATTCTGGATAAGCAGAAATAGCATTGTCAACATGGCCAAACTTCCAGAAACTCTGTACGGCATAGTTATAATGCAATGCTAATCAAAACCATGCCAATCAACAGTGTCTTACACAGAACTAGAAACAAAATCCTAAAATTTCTATGAACTGGAAGAGACCCAAAATAGCAAAAGCAATCCAGAGAAACAAAATCAAAACAAGAGGCATCAGAACCCTAAATTTCAAATTATATTAAAAAACTATGGTGATAAAAGCATGACACTGGCACAAAAACATACATACAGCTCAACGGAATAGAGTATCAGATGCAGAAACAACTCCAGGCATGTTCAACCATCTGATCTTTAACAAAGGGGCCAAGAACATACACTGAAGGAAAGACAACCTCTTAAAATAGTGCTGGGAAATTCATGCCCACATGCAGAAAATTGAATCTAGACCCATATCACTATGTACTAGACCAAAATAAAAATGGATCAGAGATCTAAAAGTTAAAACAGAAATACTTAATCTGCTGACAAATAAAACAGTTAAAAAGCTAGAAGACATAGGCATAGGCAAGGACTTTCTGAACAGAACCTCATTGTACAAGAAGTAATACCAAGAATCAACACGCAGAACTGTATCAAATTAACAAGCTTTCTTTGCAGCAAAGGCAACAACCAACAGAGTGAAGAGGCAACCTACACAATGGGAAAATATTTTGCCAGCTAAACAGAGGACTAATAGCTAAACATATAAAGAACTGAAAAAAAATATACCTGTCCTACCAAGTAAGAGACCTGGTCAGAAAATATGCAGTTGAAGTGAATAGATACTTCTCTAAAGAAAAAGTACAAGTCACAAGTATATATATGTGAAAAATATTCAGTATGTCTGATCAGAAGAGAAATGCAAATCAAAACCATACTGAGACTCTTACTCCAGAAAGAATGGTTATCATCAAGAATTCAAAAAAAACAGCCAATGTCAGAGAGAACGTAGTGATAAAGGAACACTTCTAGATTGTCGGTGGGAATGCAAGCTAGTACAATCACTATAGAAATCAGTAGGTAGGTTCCTCACATAATTAACAGTGGAAATTCCATTTGACCTAGCTGTACCTCTTCTGGGTATCTTCCCAAAAGATCTGCTTCAGATAGTGAAAATCTGGACAACTTAGGCCAGTCCTCCTTTAGGGAACAACCAGAAAAATTGCACATAATATAAAGTCTCCTTAAGGCACCAAAGACCCAAAAGAGCAGGAAAACTTGACAGAGCCCAGAGTTTGGAGGAAAGGAAAACCTGAAGCATAAGCATGGTACTTGGGATGACTTTTCCCCTGGGAAGTCAGCCTGTCCTGAAAAAGGCAGATGAGGAAGAGAAAAGCTGAGATATACCTTCATAAGTTCAGTGGAGACGGGTCATGGTTGGTATTCCCTTCCCCTCTTTGTTACCAAACTGTCACTTCTACCTGAGGATGCCTATATTTGCCACATTCCTGCTGCTGAGACACAGTGTCCAATACCCACAATTTAAAAATAAAAACTTTATTTTGCCTCATGGTTTTCTGAGCATTGGTTCATTATTAGCTGGCTCCAAGACAAGAACAGTATAGTGGGAGCGCCTGGCAGGGGAAAGCTACTTATCCCAAAACAGGCAGAAAGCAGAAAAGGGGGAGAGTGCTGGGGATAAGAATACATCCTTTCAGGTCACATCTGCAGCGACCTCCTCTAACCAGGCCCCACCACCTATCAGCACAGTCAGCTGTGAACTCATCAGTGGACTAGTGCACTGACAAGTATAGCACCCCATGATAAAATCACCTTCAAAACCCCCCACCTCTGAGCACTTGAGACTGTTTGTTGGGGGACATGGTAGGTATAAACTATTACAACGTCTCTGGCGTTTACTAACTTTTCTTCCCCTGTCTCTTGGAACCACATGGCTCAGACCCCCAGTTTCTCATATCTGAATTGCTACTCCAAGCCAGCACCCTCTGATCTGTTGTCTATGCTATAGCTCCTCTATGATGCAGCCACTGGTCCGTCACTAATGTGGTCCCTGATTTAAAAGTTGTCTATGGCTTCTCATTATATTTAGGATTTTGATCCATAGCTTCAATAGAACCTACAAGGCCTTGCATGGTCTGGAGGCCAGTAATACTCTAGCTTCATTTCACAGGATGCTGGCTCCAACTTTTTGATTCAACACTTTAATGTTTCAGCTCCATGCTCTCCCCTGCTGTAGGACCTTTGTGCATACCCTACTTTTGCCTGAAATACTCTTCCCAGTAACCATGTCTCAATCATTTGTTAGCTCTACTTAAAGGGAGTATATCAGAAGGGAGAAATTAGTGTTCTCTCTTGTCTATTAACCAGTTTCTCATTTATGTATGAACCATGGAGACAAAACTCAGACACAATCTTCCACATGGTGTAGGTTACCTTGAAAGGCCTTAAAAGGGTAAGACTCAAAATTGGAGTGTATTGTCTTAGGTACCACAATCAGAAAATAATGAACATTTGAAACTGGCTCCTCCTTTCTCAGGAGAGGTCTGTTATTCTCTTTGGAAGACAGTGGTTGTTGCTGACAGAGCGGTTTTTCCCCACCTGGATAATTAGATTGATCTGAATACTCTTCATCCCCTGAGTTACTCAGACCCACATCAGGTTAGCCAGCAGGAAGAGTGCAAAATGTTGCAGGAAGTCTGATGAGAATACCAATACCTCTGGTGAGATGCTAGGTGAGTTAAACACTTTGGGCTCTTGGTTTAGCTCATGTGATCCAGTTTCTTATTAAAGGATTCGGGATAAGTACAAAATTGGGAGTGGACTTCATACTGGGCAAGGTTTTAGCTAATATGATCTCTGTGAAGGTGCACCTCTTCAAAACCCAGCTTGTGTTATGACACTGCGGCCTACTGAAGTAGGAGGATCACACTGTGTCTAAGAAACTCTCTAAGAAACCTGGCTTCAAATTTCTCTAAGTTGCCTGGGAAGCTAGCCAGCCATGGCTCCTAGGGCTTGTTCAGGGAGGTAGGAAAACTTGCAGGGGGAAATGTCTCACTTACCTAAACCTCCGAGATGAGCAGGGTAATGGGTTTCATGAATTCTGGTGTTTGGGGCATGTTCATTCCTGTGTGCACATTAAGCACCTTCAACAGAAAAGCAATGGTCTCTGCTCCTTAGTTTCCCAAAGCACTGCAGTCCTATGTGATTAAACTCTTAGGGAGATGATGGAACATAGTGAACTAGGAAAAAAACATGCCTTGAGGAATCCCTGAGACAAAAGAAATGTTGCGGTAGTAGAAAAAACAGCGTGAACTCAGAAAAATCATAATGGTTTTTAGGCGCTGGATTTTCCATCCATTTGTAAATTTTGTGTATTTTTACTTTTTTCTCTACAGCTATCAGAAATTGTCACCCATTTGACTTTGACCAGTGATTCTTCTCCATTCACTCTTTATTAAAGTTCTGCTCTTTCCCACACACTCATCTGCTCACAGCATCAGGTGACGTCAGTCCATAGTCACTGTCCACATTACCAATCACAGAGCTTTGGTCCAGCCTCACGGATTCTGATTGGAGAGCCTCCTCCAACAGGGTTTCCAGGGCCCATCTAGATGAACATCTGTACAGTGAAGTGTTTCATCATGCCTTTTCAGCTTTGCTGATTTCCTTTCCATGGATTATTTTCTGTCTCTATACTCTGCCTGCTCAAGAGCCTGCATTGCTAGACTCCATGGGACAGGCTATGTGAACGCAATGGCCTTAGCAGATGAGAATTAAGGCTTGGCCACAGGGAGGCATCTCAGTCCTCTTTCCCTGGTCCTAAACTCCTTAGATTTTCTCCCTCTAGTTACTTCAGTTCCAGAATGCACCTTTTCCCTTCTAATACCATTCCCAATGCTCGAGATCCTTACTCAGTCTATATATGAAAAGTTACCCATTATTTGGATACCTTTAGGTATGTGTGTGTGTGTGTGTGTGTGTGTGTGTGTGTGTGTGTGTACATCCATCCAGATGTAAAGCAGCCTTCTGACTGGAGCAATCAGGCAGTGACATTTCCTGAAGCAGAACCATGTTTCAGAGAAAAGATGATGAAGTCACTAAAAAACATGTTGAGTATTTTTGCATGTGAGGTGAGATAGAAATGCAACTTAGTTCTTTTGTTTGTATATATCTAATTATCTCCCAAATTGTTGACCTTCTACAAACTAATAGAGTATTTTTTTCATGTTTATTCAAATCTAAGAAAAGAAAGATTGTTGGTTTCTGGTCATAAAATGTACCAACCAGTGATGGCACATTTGAAGAGTTGGTAGGCATCCACAAATCTGGAATTTAATGCCTAGTGAAAATATCTTTTTTATTTTATTTTATTTAAGGTAGTAAACTATAACCAAACAAGACAGAAGAAAGCCAATCAAGACAGTGCAGTGAAATTCACGCAGAACTTTAGAGCAGGATACTGGGATAACAGTAGTAGGTACCATAGTGTATCTTGTTATCTTCACAATAGTTGTCCATTCAATCAGGTATAGAAAAATCAAACTAAAAACAAAACACTATAAAACCAATCAAAATAGAATATTGAATAGAGCAAAATAATTAATCAGATTAAAGCAAAACAATGAAAGCAATATTGGCCTTCAAAGATAAGATAGAAGTAAATCTCCCATATTTGCTATACTGCATACCATCGCCCTCACAAAAGATGCTCAGACCTCTGGCCCCAGCTCAGCATAATCAACCTAACAATACAAGCATTTAGTTGCTTTGTGCGTTTTAGTTGCTATCAACTCCAGCTGACCTAGAAACCATCCAGTTGCTAAGGTAGTGGTGATGGGAGGTGCACTGGTCGTTTGATTCTTAGCCCACGCGCTGGTAGGCTCGTGGGAGACATTGACTTATTTTCTCCCTGGTGCACCCGTGGTTTGAGGTGGTTATCAGGGAGGTTGGCTCATTGCTCTCTTGGTTGGTCCCCTAAGTTCCAGTATGGCTGGGAAGTATCTGCATAAGGAAGGCTCTTAGTCCTCAATTGACATATCCATTTCCAACCATGCCCAACCCCTCGTTCTGGGGCTACTTTTACACTTAAAACCATCCAGTTAAACTGCTAGGGGGGGTACCTCTTGGCTGAGCTTTACAGAGTTCAAATGGGCATTATAGTTCCCTAATCTTAGATCTCTACGCCCTTAAACTGAGACGAAAGGCAGGAGGAGCCAATGAAGTTCACCAGGCTTGCTGGTCATGTGGTGTGGTCTCTTGTAATCTCTCCCTATGGGCTGGAGAAATCCTCGCATCTGCTGGTGATTAGGAGGAGCAGAGCAGTGGTCTAATCCCCTCTCAACAAAGCATGCTTGTGCACACACACACACACACACACACACACACACACACAGAGTTCTCGAGAATGTCCAACAAAGTCCTTTACAAAATGTAATTTATTTTTACTGAAACAATATATACACAGTTTTTTCTTTCTGGATCATTTTAAAATTGCTCTTAGTACCTATTTGCAGTACATACTGTTTCTACTCCTTGCATGAAATTGGTGCATGTACACAACACACCTTCATTCCCTTTTCATTCCTTGTCTCTCCCTTTCTCTCCCTCCCTCCAGCCCTGGATCCCCTTTCTATCTGAGAAAGATTTATCTTCCTATTCCTATTGTTTATATTTTATTTTGCTCTTTATAATTTGAGTTTCTCATATAAGAGAAACCATTACATAAGTGTTCAGTTTTTAAAGTCAGATGACACTGCATGTGTCATAGAAAGCTGAATGGTCCCCTGCTACTCCAGCTCTCCTGCATCTCAGGTCTTCCTCCCCATGTCCACCTCTCAGAAGAAATAAGTTAGACTGTTAGCTCTTTCTCCTCTCTGTCTTTATTAAACTTTGGCATTTCTACTCAACAAGCTTATATTACTCTTTATGATTTTGTTTTTGGTACTGAGGGTTGAACCCAGGGCTTTGCCCAGGGCTGGGCAAGTGTTCTAGCTCTGAATTACATCCTAGCCTTTTAAATTTATTTACTTTTGAGACAGGGTCTCACAGAGTTGCCCAAGCTGGCCTTGAATTTGTGATTGCCTCAGTTTCCAGAATGACTGGGATTACAGGCATGCACTCCCGTACAAGTTCATTTACATTGTTTGAAATTTTAGATGTCTCTGTACTGCTTATGATCAAAATTCTATTGTTTTCTAAACTACTTTATATTTCCTCTCTTCTCTCCACTCAGGCATAGCAGTTTTTCTGTCAAATTCGTATTTTGTATTGTCATGATCATGCAAATAGTATCAGCAGCTAGAATGGGTATTGATTCTCGTTCCCTCACTATAACATTTTAACAATTGCCTGACTTTTATTTACTTAGTTTTATTGCAATTAATGATCATGGATTTAGCCCTAAACATTCTAGAACACAATCCTCCTCTCCATACACACCAGGTGACAGATGTACTCCCTGGTTTTACTTCTAATTTTCAGAATTTTAGAAACCACCTGTTGACTCTCTCTCATCCAGACCCTGTTGTTTTCCTCCCTGTTCTGTATGTTCCCTCTCACTGTCCTTTCACCTAAGGTATGTCATGGTTTTTTGTCACCTTGATATTTTGCAGACAGGGCTGGCCCTCTGCATCTTGGGGCTCAATGTGGACCGGAAGAGCCTGTGTTCCCCTTGCAGGAGCCACCCACATGGTGCATCTCAGCCAGGCATCCCTGCCTCAGTCTCCCTGCAAAAGAAGCTCTTGTCTTCCTCAGAGAGACAGGGGCCATGCATCGCTCCGCATCCAGGCTTCAGCTCCGTCTGCCTTGGCGGGATGCTGCTTGACTCCTCCTTCCTCCCTCGTTGGGTGCCTGTGCCTGGGTTCCTCAGGGTTTCTTTCTCCCAGGTTCCTGTCTTCTGCGTGGCCCAGTCTGCACCTCTCACCTAGCTGTCTTCATTCCCCAAGTTTGGTTGGAATCTCTGGTTTGCCGTCTCTCATTTTCAATCTTATTTCTTCCTTATCCTTCCATGTGGGCCTGGGAAGAGGTGGAGGCAAGCATGTTTCCGCCTTGTTTAGGGAAGGCCTCCTTCACTTAGCTCTTTACTTTGTCATGTGAGGTACAGAATTGGCCAGTTGAGGGTTTAAGGGGTGGTAGGGCAGAACCTGACTGGGGTGCCTTCTCCCTGGAGTCTGGGGCTCCTTTATGGGTGGTGCATGGCCTGGTAGTTCTTCCAAGTCGGTGCAGCTCATAACGCTGCTTGGGGTGTGAGCAAGAACCAGTATCCCTTAGACACTGCCATCTTCCGTGTCACCTTGTTCTCAGAACTCTTATCTCCATCTTCTTAAAATGGCGGCTCTGGGCCTGGCCCAGTGTACTTTGCCCCTGGATCACACAGACTCCGGACAGGAGTCACCACTTTGCCCAGTCCTGTAGCTTCAGACAGTAAAGGGAGCCTTGAATCCTGCCAGTAGAGTGGAGGGAGGCCACTTGGTCATCTGGCCTCCAGGTGGGTCTCTAACAGACATCAGATGTCCTGTGCTGTTGGCATATCTCCTGAATTTTATTATCCCAAAGAGTCTCAGCCTTCTTCCAAGACTTGGGTTATGTTACATACATCCTTTCCATCTCTTTTCAAATCTCTGGGCTGAAGACAATGGAGGAGAGAGGAAAAAAAACATAACATTTAAAAACAATGTAAGTAAACAATATTGTATACATTAATCAGTATTTTGTGACTCTTAACTATTTTTATTTTCTGTGGTACTAGAGGTTGAACCCAAGACTTTTGTACTAAATGACACCACTGGCTTTTTAAAATTTAAAATTTGAGACAGGTCTCATTACATTGCCCAACCTGGGCTTATATTTGAAAATTTTCTGTCTCAGCCTCATCCAGTAGTGGGATTACAGGCCAGGTTATCACATCAAGCGAGGATATACATACATTTGCAAGCAAAATGCAAAGAAACTGAATAAACTTCTGCTTTAGTTTTTGTCTCTTTCATTCTAACCATCTGGGCAGGGCTCCCAAATCAGGCATAAACCCTTTGTATGCTATAATTTGCTTATTAATTCCCTGTGGTATACCAAGTTCTATAAATTCAATTTTTAAACAGTAAACTGGCAATGAGAAACTTCAAAGAGAGAAATGTGATACTGTGGGCATAAATTCTAGGGATTCGTTATATATATAACAAACATGAAAGTAAAGTTGAGGTCCCTTAGAAGATTGGCTGAATGATTTTATCAAATGTAGAGGAAGCAAAAAGATATCAAAAGTTACACAAAACATCTCCAGAAGAATAGATGGGTTATACCATGAATAGTGGTGTCTATACCATGAATAGTGGTGTCAGTTGTGCATCAGACGAGGTACCCAGTTTTCAGCTAAGGAAGTTCTAGGTATTCAGAGAAATTCAAGAATTTCAGTCCATTCGGTGAAGTCATCCGTGAAAGACTGAACATTGACACTTTCAATGCCACTGAAAATTAGGTCCTGTTTCTGAAAACCAAGAAAATGTAAAGCAAAAACCGAGGGGTCAAGACTGTATAAAAGTGCACTCGGATCCCCAGGGAGAGCCTGTCCGAGGCCCTTGTGGGGCACGGAAGGGTCAAATTCTTTTCCTGAAGCTGAAGACCTCAGGGAGTGAGCGGGGGCCAGGTCTGCAACACGCATGTGCTGCGGGTGGAGATGGTGCCTCCCTCCCCGGCCCAGGAGTCAAGGCCATGGAGAGCAGCCCCGGAGCAGCCGAGATGGGGTCCCTTTCCTCACAATCAGAGGAAAGTTGGGAGTGGGGGTGGGGAGTGGGTTCCCAGGATCACATTCTGGGGGAGATGAGGAGCTGGAGGAAACTGACGACAGATGGATTCAATTTTCTATGTAAAATTCGGGTGAGGTCATCCGACAAGGGGACTGGTGGGGGACTGAATGGAAAGCAGAAGAGCACGGGATCGTTTTTGAAGTTTTTAGTCTTAAATGTGCTGCATGGGGGTGGCCGGGATTAGGTAATTGGTGATTTGTTTTGTTTTTAAACAGAAGTGAAAGACCTGCAAAGGAGAAAATTCAGGGCATTTGTTCATTGTCATTGATTTAAGCAAGCGCTTGGAGTTAATTCCTGTTTTAAAAATCACTGCTATATGTGGCCAAGATGTTTTAAAGTTCCGAGATGAATGTTATTGCCTTTTGCACATAGCAAAGTACACGTGTACTAACAGTGAGGCCTGATTGATTTTCACAGAGTGAACCTGCTCTCAGCCCCTGCACCCCGACAAAGAGCAGAACCTCAGTAGACTCAGGCCCTTCCCTGGCCTCTCCTAGACTTTCCTGCCCTCCCAAGAGAGACCCACATCCTGATTGCTAACAGCTGATATCAGTGTTGCCTACAATGATATGAACTTTAAAGCCAACCAGTTCTTGCCAGGAAGGCCCATGGGTAAGCTTTCAGCCATTCGTTGACTTTGCCAACCTTGTAGAGTGGCAGAGTTCACCAGGCTTTGTTCCAGGGAGGCTGAGTATGTGCACCAAAGTGAGTGAGACAAACTTCACCTTCCATGAGCTGATCAAAGCATGCTCACGGTCCACGAGGAGGGTCGGGGAATAGCATGCGTGTCAACCCTCTAAACACCCTGTTGGCTCCCCTGCACTGGCTCCTGATTCTGCAGCATGGTGGGCAGAGGCCTGAACATATGAGGAAAGGTCAGAAACTGGGGAAAGGTAAGGAACATAGCCAACTGGTGTGATATCCATTGGCCAAGCCATCATATTCAGCTCAGAGTCTGGTAGGGAGGAGAACAGAGTCACGACTGACAGCTACAAGAGGGGTCACATTGGGCACAAAGCCCTCTGTCTCCAAGTACACTCCAGGCAACACTAAATAAACAGTCCTGGTTCCTCTATGAAGGAGAAGTAGCAGAAGGGGCCGGTGGCAAGGACTTAGTAGTTTCAGGCTGAGACAGTCCATGGAAGCCTGGCTGCACATTTCAAACATCAGCTCCTACAAGATGTCTCTGTGCCAGCCAAGTCCACGGCATGAGAGCAGGCACACATCAGGGAATCAGTAGATGTTATGTAAAGTCTGAGCCAATGAATGGACTCCATTTTATTGTAAGAAAGTCCCAAATGTGCACAAGGTTTGGTCCCCTTTGGGCAGCAGGTATCTGTGGCCAGAATCTGAGAAGCAGGTTAATCCCATTTCACTAGAATGCACTTTCTCTCTCTGGGCTTGGACATATCTCATGAAGATGCTCTCTGAGTGCAGCATGGTCTGGCATATCCCACACTGTGGGTCCTGTCCTGTGGATCCAGAGCCTGACATGATCTGGACCATGGAAGGTGGCTGTGGGCTGCCAGCCCCACGATTCCCAGGTGGAGGTGCCTTGTACTTATCAGGCAAAATCTGACAGATTAAGGGTCAGATTCCTACAACCATCTGGGGCAAAGTTAGGACAGATCACATCAGCCCCTAAAAGCACACGGCAGGTGCTCAACTGCTGGGGAGAAAATGATCCTCTATGACCAAGGGTGATATCTGGAACTCAGCTGTTTTATATCCAGCCTGTTCCCCAGAACAAAGTCCTGTGTGCCTAGTTTTAACTGCTCTTGAAGGGTCTGTGTGAGCCTGGGCTCTGAGACTGCCCAGAACTTGTCCTTGTGGCCTTGTTACTTGAAGTGTGGTCCCTGAGCTGCAGCTGTCTGGCCTGAGAATGAATGAGACATGCAGAGCCTCAGGCCTTGGGAGTCTTACAGGCGTAGGAACCCAGCCCTGCATCCCACCTCTTGCCCAAGGTTTTATAAAATGCCACCTTAGGGTTGCGGGATTACAGCATCTGCAGGAGGCATGTCTAAATCCTATAGTTCACTTTGGGGCTCCTTGCTGCCCCCTTTAGGCCATAATCATAATAACATGGGCTAACTGCATATCAGTCCAGGCATGGGTAGACATGTGTAGATGTTTCCTGAGTCCTTAAGTGATCTGCAGATCCTTGAGATACCAGATGCAGAGCACATTGCTGCTGCATTTGTCAACATGGACACCTCCTATACACCTAGAGAACCACTACTGCTCCTCCCAAGGGCAGTGAAAAGAGAGATAAGGATTCAGTCTGGGGGTTTGTTTTTCTATGGCTCAGAGAAAAATAAATGGAGAGAACGTACTTTTTAGTGGCTTAGCAAACAGTCTCTCCTGAAAAGAGTGCTTGTATCTTTCTTTTTGATTTTTCTTGGGATGGTGCAGTGAAATACAATTCCCACATCTATTATCTCTAGGCCCTGAGAATGCATGTCTTCCATGTATTCATTTAGTGACTTTTATACATGGAATCTGACATTTCTGTCCAAGAAGGATGAGCTCAATAGGTGGCAAGCCAGCATCAGCTGATTTGGTGAGCAGAGGAGATGGAGGAGGCTGGTGGATCCAGGGCCACTGAGGGCCACAGAAGAGGAATCAAGCAGTGACACAAATGAAAATGTCTTATATGGCTAATAAAGCTTTCCTAGGTCTAAGACACTTGGGAGGTCTTTGCCACCAATCTCACAGTCACTTACCAAAGCCAAGGATCTGTGAGGACAGTGACACATTCCAAAGCAAGTTTCCTGTTTGTGGCAGCTGCTGCACATACCTGGCCAGATGTACTATGGGAAATTTCTATTTCCTATACTCTCCTCCCTGGTGACCATCAAGTAGGATTCCTGACCCTTGTGCAAACTCTGGCTGTAGAACTCTACAGAAATCACAAGACCACTAGTCACATCATCTTGAATATACATGATCAGCAACCCCACACATTTTATTCAATACACTTTTACTGCCATTCCTGAGTCATCACCCCATCTACCCTCTTGATCATCACTTACTTATTCATTAAATGAATATTTATGATTATTGCACAGCTCTAGGATTCCAGGACTTCCTGGTACCAGGAGCCCTGCAGTAAATAAAGCAGATTAATGCTTTGGCCTTCTAGAACGGCACTGCTTAACACAGCAGCCATTAGCCACATGGGGCTATTTAAAGTTTAATTAATTGAAATTAAATCCAATTAAAAGTTAAGAGCTCTAGCTGCTAACTTTTAAGTGATCATTAGCTACAGATGGTCAGTGGTTGCTAGGATTGGACAGCACAGTTCACAGAAAATTCTACTGCACAGCACTGCTGGAGAGCTTTGATTCATTCTGGTAATGGGAGGTAGACAGAAAATCATCAAGGAAGTTTGCATGTGTACATAGAAACACCATACATGTGTACATAGAAACTCTCTGTAAGGAAATAAAAATGAGACAGTGGTGGAACTGGGATGCCTGGGGTCTGTTGAATTCATTGACAGTGGTGACCACTTCGTCTTTCTCAAACTTTTCCCTTTGGTACCAGGACATCCACCTCCATTCTACCTATCTGGCTGATACCACAGGAATGGAGCAGCCTTTCTTGAGATCCTCATAAGAAAAGCTACAAGTTTCTACAGCAACGGTTTTGTACTAAAAAAAATTATCCGAGTGGGATAGAAGACTAAAGGTGCTTATGTCCGCTGTAACTCTGAAGCATAAATGACCCGAAACTGACACGGTCATGGTTAAGGTTTACCTTTGTCACTACTCAGTAACACCACGAGGTGGCAGCTGTAGCTCATGAAAGCTATTTTGCATGGTTCATTTAATTGCTCAGCCCCAGCGCAGGCTTTATCCTCTATTAGAAATGGAAAATAAGTTGTCTAGCACAAAGTACAGAGCTGTAAAATGGCACCTATATAATTAACAAGGGGTAACTATAGCTTCAGCATGACATAGAATCATACCTGAACGTTTAGAGAGTTCAGAACAATGGAGTCAGGTATATAACTATGAAATGCATTAGTTTACTAGGTAATTACGTGGCCTTTGCAGGTAAGATGTTGCTCTTCCCTCAACCCTCATTCGTAAATAAATTAAAAAGCTCCAGGTTTCCATCCACATTCTAAAGTGAAAAGTCTTTCTAGCCTTCTCCTGACTGAGCAATTGATTTCTCCTCAGCTTCATGTAAAACAATACGTGAAGAAAATCTATACATTTGTTCCCAGTTGTGATCTTGCAAGTTCAAGGCAAATTGCCATGTTCAACATCTGGGATATATCATGTCGACTGTTACCTCATTGACAGCCACACATCTTTCCCAGATGTAGGGGAAAACACTACCCTATGAAGTAACAAGGAAAGCAAAATAGCACCCATGCTCTCGGCTTTCTGCTGCAGCCAGGTGTGTGGGGAGAGTAAATCACGGGAAGGCGTGCTGGTGGGGCTGCTTTATCTGAATTCCTGGTCCCTGAACCATGCTGCTAGGCCTGAGCCCCACTCTTTCCTTCATGAGTGACCCAGGATGTCTCCCAGAGGGGAGTCAGTGAGAGCTGTTTCCACGAGAGGCAAAGCTAGAAACTGAAAGGTTGTGATTAAGTGAACATCTTCTGGTTAATACACAACAGTGGTTTTTGAACTTAGCTCTCCCTGGACGGCCTAGAATGGAGCCCGGAACTTGTGTCAGCCGCAGGTTGGTCCACTTTTTAAGTGTGGACTTCAACTCAAAGCAAATGGAAGATACAAATTATATTTCTTTGGCCCTTTCTCTCTTTTTTCTTTCAGTCCCTTTCTCTTTCCCCTCTCATTAATGACTATGCATTGTGGCAGCAATTAAAACTGTGCTACGCAGCAGTTCTGTGCATCAATTTACACTTAGAATCAGTAAAATCTTTTGATACACTAATTTCACATCAGAGTGCACCCTAAGGAATTATTCCTACACACAGAGAGAAAAGCCTAATAGGAAAAGAGATGTTTAATGCAGCATTATTTAAATCATGAAAACAATTGTGGAGGAAAACCTTTAAATACATAATAATCAAAATAAACCAACTATAGTTTGACATATCCACATAACTGACTTATTAAACTGTCATGAAAATAATGTATGTGGAGGCTGAAAAACTAGAAAATGTTTATGTAGTTAAAAGGACAAATATGCAAATCGAGTATGGATAGTGATGATTCAGTTTTTCTTAGGAAAAACTACAAAAGAAAAAACATGGCCAACTATTAATAGCATTCTTTTCAAATGATCCCAATGTAACTTTTTCATTCTTTTTTCTTTTGGGTAATTTCCAAGTTTTCTATAAGTGTTATACCATGAAAAATGTGTGTTTCAAATTTTGAGCTTCACAATTCTTTTGTCTCAAAATTTATTTTTAAATTGTCTTCTCCACTGTTGTCTCTTTGCCATAAAACCGACACCTTGTACCTCAGGCTCAATCTGGTTTATTTATTGTTTCAGACAAAGAAACTGGGTTCATTGTAGTCTCTGTCCCAAGGTTCTCAATTATTTGGGCCTGGGCAGGTCTGAGCAGAAGCAGATGATAAGGTGACCCCAGACCGGACCCCTGTCCTGGCACATCCCAGTCACCAGGGCCTCTATCTCATATTTACTTATGGATGGTGGTAGAGAATATAAATTCAAATATATTATCATCAACCTATTGAATAAAAATTAGGTGTATAAATCCCCAAAGAGTAAGCAAAGAAAATGTCACAGATGATAGAAAACAGAACTCTTTATAAAGGAAAAATGACACCATAAAATGTCAAAACTAAGACAAATCATATCTCTCCCTAATAAACTTCAATGCTTTACATCTCTCTAGGAAAAAGACAAAGAATATTTTGATCCAAAAACAAAATAAAATTTTATTTGTTTATCAGCACTCATCTAAAACAAGATGAAAGGTCAAAAATAAAACCAACTCAGGCATAGGATGCCTATATGAACAAAAAGCAGGGATACAAATATTGATATAAAAAGGTAAAAGGCAAAAGAAGCATAAATAGAACAAATGTTATTTTCTTTAGATAAAAGGCACAATTGACAAAGAAACCATGACAATTGTAAACAGACTACCATTGCACTGAAATGTTTAAAGCAAAATGCCCAAATATAAAGGGCAACAGACATAATTGCAATTGTAGCATAATCATCTTGGGGTAGAATACACTAGTGCTGGACAAAAGCAAAAAAAAATTCAGGTACAAAGTATTTGAATAATCTCAGAGGACTTGGTCCGTGCTACAGTGGGATAATGTTCTGAAACATCAGTAAATACTCTTCTCCCCCTGTATTTCAGTTACATTCTAGCTGCTGAGATACAACACTGGACACTCACAATTTAAAAGAGGAAGGGTTTATTTTTGGTTCCTAGTTTGTGGAGTTTTCAGTCCTTAGTCTGCTGGCTCCAAGGCGGGGTTGGTGGCCGAGGAGAATTGTTCAAGGTGTGCAGTTAGGAAGCAAACTGCACTGAAGGCAGGGAGAGGAAGATGAACTAGGCTACCCCCCCAGATCACCACCTCTTCCAACCAGGCTCCACCTCCCCACCTGGAGTTTAACTATAAACTCAACACGTCCCCATGATTCATCACCTCCCAAGAGCCCCATATATGAGTGCACGAGGCTTTGCGAGAACATCTTGCCATAAACTAGAAAACCCTGCATCGCTCAGCTAGGATTCTTCAGCACCTTTATACACATTGTCAAATAGACGTGAGACTCTCCTTACAGAATCAGAAAGCAGGACTGCAAATGTGAGGCATAGAAGCTGGTCTGAGCATAAGATCAGTGTTGTAGTCAGTGTTTACAGGGGAATAGATTTAATATAGGACACATAAAGGATTATCTTAAAATATTCACCAGAAAAGTGAAATACAGAAAAGTGTAAGATCTGTCCATAATTAGATCCAAAGAATCCAGCTGAGGGCCCGGATCCCATGGCAATGTCCTGCATGAGTCCAGCTGGAGGCCTAGAGCCCACGACAATGTCTCATACAAGTCTGCAGCGAGGATCTGGTGGAAGCTAGAAAGTCTACGCCAGCAGAGTGAAGGATCTGTGCCAGCAGGCTGAGGAATCTGCTCTGGAACTGGAAGCAACACTCATGGAAAGGACCAGAGCTCCTCCAAAGAGCGCTGCAGCCAGCCTCAGTGACAGCGAGGACCCAAGTTCCTCTGGCAATGAAAACAGCCAAGTACATATCAGGAAAACCAATGTGACAAGCTTCTCCAGGAGAATCAATGGCACCATCTTCCTGTCTCAGTTCTTTTATGCTGTTGGCAACAATGCTCTGGTGGGCCTTCTACACCCATCACCATGTTGATTGTTCAGCTGGGTGTCGCCAATTGACCATTGGTTAAACCATCACAGATGGAGAAACATCAGTGTGTACTAATGAAGCAGTCTGCAGATCAGGGAGGTGAAAGGATCACCATAAAAGTACACTGAAACCTCTGCTAGAATATGGGTCCTCATCTCATATTTCCTTTGTCCCTCTGTCATAGTCCTTTGAAAATCGAGATGTCTGAACGTCCTTTGATTCAGAGCGATGGTGTTGGTGTCCCCAGACTCTTCCCAGACCCTCTTTATTCCAAGCCATGTAGATGACCCTCACAATTCCTCCTTACCTTGTTTCCTCTCTATCTTCATCTTCCTCAAAAAGATAGTCCAGGACATGTTTATATCCTTCCCCCCAAAAGGTGCTATGGGCCCTGGGGTGAGTGAAAGCCTACAATGGCCAAATTGCAGCCTCTACTTCTAGCTTCCTCTGAGCTGCGAGCTCTGGCGGAACACAAGTTCCTGTTACAGATAAATGGAAAACCTGTACACTAGAAACCAGAGCCGCACAGCATTTCCAGTCTTTGAGGTAGACATCTTCACTTTAACGCCACAAGCTGGGTACGAAGAAAACCTTTAGGACTCGTTGATAACAGAAGAACAAATTTAACATACAAAGAATGAAAAACCAAACTGCCTAGAAAAGAATTTTAAAATTGTCTTGAATAACATTTGAGCCAAGAGGAACTCAAACTGTAATTTCAAGTTTATTTAGAAAACAATTAGATGATCTATACTATGAAAACAAGGCGTAAAAACAGAAACCATTGTCCAAAGGAAAATGCAAAGCCAAATAAAATGTGTTAACCCTAAAATAAACCATATGTTCAATTTTAAGATTAGGGAGACACAGTGGAGGCTCAAACTTAAGTGGACATTTATTGTTGTTAGATAATTTTGGTCTTTGGTTATCTAGCTTCTGGAGCTTCTTCCTACATTACAGAAGAGTCCCTGGATTTCTTCTGTGAGTTTTTGGGCTACTTGACACACTACTCCAATCTTTCCTTTCCATATTGTAGGAATTAGAGTCAGTTTCGGTTGTTAATAACTTCAAGCCCTGACTAGTCTTCTGAGCAAAACAGAAGGAAAGAATGTATAAGAATAAAGAAAAATAAGAACAAATAAAACCATGACAGGGAAGTTCAAAAATTGTTTAAAGGAGCAATACAACTGGCAGATATTCGAGTCTAATCTATGAAAAAAAAACCTATGAAAAATCACAAACACTTTTACAAAGAGAAAATGCATATGAAAGTTTCTGAAGTGTGCAGATTAGCTGAATACACTTGATTAAATTAAGGAGATAAACTACCAGACTTAAAGTAGGACATTTGAATATTCCATCAACCATGTGAGAAATGATCATGAACTTTTAAAATTTTATTTATTTTTAAAGTAACCTTTCTTTTTGTAGACAGAGAGTCAGATTGGTTTATGGCAAAGTTCTCTGAATCTATGCTGTTTAAAATACTCTTGGACACGGGTTTATGCAGCTCTGGACTAGGCCAGGGCAAGGGAGACCTACCAGGCACAGCTTGGCCCTTGTTGGTTTTCTGCCTTAGGAGACAGTTACCCTAGGAGAGAGTCCACTCTGGAGAGGATAGGTCATCTGTGGTCATCTATCAGCCACCCCTTGGCAATCAAACCCAAGTGCTACTCAAGTCACCCTCTGTAATCCACTGAGCACCAGGGCTTCTCGCAGTTCTGCTAGGTTCATACATTTCTCATCAGACTCCAGTCCACTCCCCGACAAGGTAATGTGAGGAAACTGAGGCACAGGACCTTTGTGTGACTTGGGTGGTCCTCCCCAGGATGAAGTGAAGAGAAGCACTTGGGCATGACAGCCACAGGAGAGGCTGTGAGACGCTTTTCCTGGAGACATCCTACTCTTGAGTGGACGCCAGGCCCCAGACAGAAGCAGAAGTGACCGGGGAAAGGAGTGTCCGCAAATGGGACCAGGTGAGGGCCCACACAGAGAAACTGCTTTTAGGTGGAGACCAAAGGAGGCAGATGTTTCTTTCATTGCCAAGCGTTGGTCGCTAAAGTAGGGTCTAGACGTGAGGACCCTGTGTGTCTTGGAAGCAGGATTCTGGGAAGAGTAGGTCAGCTATGACCCAAGAGTCCACGCAGTGCTCCGTGTCCCAGGCTGGGTCTCGCTGTGGGCACGCTGACCTGTGCGTTCAGGGTTGAGGGATGCCCTAGAATGGATCTGTGGGATCTCCAGATGCAGAAGGGGCCCGCAGTTATTAGGCACCTCTCAGGTGGCCCCTCTTACGCAGTTCACAGCATGTCACAGGGAGACCACAGGAGCACAAAATCGCGCCAGCAGGTTGCACCAAAGCACAGTGTCCGGCCGCTGAAGCAGACGTCCTGCACAACAACGCCCCGTCCTGCTACTTTCCCTCCCCACGCACCTTTCCGAGGGTCCCTTCTCTAAGAACAGACCTCTATGGAAAAAACCGCGCCGGAGCGAGGATGGCGACGGTGCTTCTTTGTGAACAAAAGCAGATTTCGCACCAAGCCCCAGGAGCGACACCTAGACCCCCGGCGCTCCGCGCCCCATAGAGGGCCCTAGTAGCTCGGCCTGGGGACCAGGTCTCCGCGCCGCGCCCCCCAGGCGTCCTCGGGTCTCCACGCAACAATGCGGGTGGGCGGTGCGCGGCCTCATTTGCATACCGCTCGGCCTGGCCAATGGGCTGCGCGGGCTCTGCGAGCTGGGACCCTCGGCGCGCGTGCGGGTGCGCGAGGTGACAGCGGCCGGACCGGGCGTGGGACTCGGAGCCCAGCCCCGGGGGACCGGCCCGCTCCCAGCGCAGTCGCGATGTCGGTGGCCGGGCTGAAGAAGCAGTTTCACAAAGCCAGCCAGGTAGGACACCCAGCTGGAGGAGCCCGGGTGCGCTGGCCTGGAGGCTCCGGGCCTGCGGGGCTCGGGCTCGTTCCCTCCCGGTCCTGGCCCTCGCTGTTCCCCGGGCCGTGGCACAGCGGAGGGCGGCAGGGGGTGGCCGCGAGGTCTCGGGCGCTCGGACAGAGCGGACGGGGAGGCCCGGAGACCCCGGCGCCACCGCCGCCACGCGCGCTGCAAGGCGGGCTTCGGGAGAGTACTCCTCGGGGGTCTCGGTCCCGCCTGGGGGTGGCCACGCATGGAGCTCGGCCTGCGCCAATGGGGTGCCGGTCCAGGGCGACTGGCCCAGCCCCCCAAGGGGCTTCCCTGTGGCGGGGAGACCCAGACACTGGCGCGTAAACAAACAGTGCCAGACGCTCGGAAGCGCAGGGTATTGCAGAGAACACGGTGGGGGCGTCTGGGAGAGCTTCGTGGAGGAGGAGGAGGAAGAAGGGGAGGAAGAGGAGTTGGGTGTGGGAGGAGAGGAGGAAGGGCATTCCGAGCGGAGGAAGCAGGAAAGCAGCGAGGCATGGCATTGTGTGCGTGTGTGGTGACGACACCAAATTTGTTGTCCAGCCCGGCGGGCTCTGCCAGCCTAAAACCTCTTATTGCGCACGGCCCCATTCCTGGCCTCAGTTCTGCAAGCCCCCAGGTGCACTGATGCCACTGGGAAGCGGTGGTCGCCCACATCTTGCTGCTTCCACCAATGGGCCAACGAGGACCAGCCGCTTAGGAAGAGTCTCCTCCTTTAGCCTCCCGCCCAGACTGAAAGGCAAATCCCCCTCCCCTCTCCCCAGGAACTCACGGTGCTGTTGGGGCCCTTGGAGGGGCTATGGTGCTGTTCCAGGGGTAGGAGCTCCGAAGCAAGGGCCAGGGGGTGAGCGAGGGCAGACGTGGCCATTAGTGCTGGACCCTTGAAGAGGCATTTAGATGTCAGCATTTACATGTCAAGTGGCCTTGGGACAGGTGCCTATTCTATTTAGGGCCCAAGTGTGAGACCAAGACTGGAGCTCCTGATTTAGGGATATTGCCAAATGGAGGTTTAGAGAGGTTAAGTGAAAAAAGCCACAGTGTGCTAAGCATGAACTCTAGGAATGTCAGCATTTAGGGATAGTGGTTAGCCCAGGGCTTGATAAGCAATGACCACTCCACACGTATTTTTGAATGAAGGAAGTTTGGGTGGAACAGCACAGGAAGGAAAGAATTAGTAGGATAAAAAGAGAGAGAAAAACCGGGAAGAGGAAGGGGCAGTTTAAAGGCGGGAGCAATTCGGGAGCAATGCCAGAAGTTGCTGGCAGCTTGTTACACGGGCTTCCTCAGCACTGGCAGGGGATGAAACTCGTCAAAGTTTTTTTGTTTTATCAGGGCAAGGACTCCATAGGTGCAAATCTCGGAGACAACCAAAACTTATCTCTTTGGCTGATTCACATCAACTTCTGACCGTTGACTTGCATGAATGGTTGACATTTTCAGAGGTTATGACCCTTGGAGAAAGGTTATGCCAGTGATAGGCGGTTTGGTTTAACTATTTATAATGAACCCATTAGTGAAACAAACTGAGAGTCTAGAAGTCTTTGGTGACTTTGTATGAAAGGAAAAGCCACCACATTCACTGTGGGTTTACCAACATTTTGTTGATAAAGTGTTTAACGGGTAAATGTTTAGTCTGTTCTGAAAGTCTTTCTAAGAAATTTTGCCATGCAACAGATTTGCTGGGGGTAATTGACTAGGTTTTAATAAACTAAGTGCACAGTGATAAAAATGCCAGATGTTAACAGACATTTGATTATTTACTTATTTAATTAATTACTTTTATTGGTACATGTTAGGTATACATGATGATCCTAGGGAGTTTGTACTGCACAGAATAGATCTTGATTCTTGTTTTTCTTATTCCCCTCCACTCCCTTTAGCCCCCATTCTCCTTATTTACAAAAGCTTTGTGTCCATTTTTTCCTTCTTTTCTCATTTTTTCTTTTCCCTTCCTTTCTTTAGCCCTCCCTAGTTCCCCTTCCCACTTGAACATTTTCTTCCTATTTCACTGTATCTATCATAGTTGTAGTCTTTATTTATACTATCAGTTTCTCACACCGGAGAAACACAATGCAGTAGTTGTTTACCCGTGTGTCGGACTTATGTCACTTAAGAGTGTGGTCTGAGATGCATCCATTCACCTAGAAACGTCTCAAGCATATCCTTCTTTATAGAAGAGTAGTGCTCCATTATGTAAAAACAAAAAACAAAAAGCAAAAAACAACCTATGTCTTCCTTGTTCATTCATCAGTTGATGGGCATTTGGGCTGTTTCCAAGATTTAGCTAATACAAACTGTGCTGCTATAAATATAGGGGTGCCAATATCGCTGTGGTGTGATATTTTTCATTCTTTTGGAAGATACCAAGAAGAGTAATAGCTGGCTCTCATGGGACCCGTAGTCCTAGTTTTTTGAGGAATCTCTACACTAATTTCCACAGTGGTTGCACCGGTCTATACTCCCACCAGGAGTGGAGAAATATACCCTTTCCCCTACACCCTTGCCAGCATTTGTTATTGGTGGATTCCTTGATAATAGCCATTCTTTCTGGGATGCGATGGAATCTCAGTGTTTTAATTTGCATCAAATGATCAGGGATGTTGAACATTATTTCATATTTATTTGTCATTTCTTCTTCCCTCAAGAAATGTTTCTTTCAGGTACTCATTTTTGAATTGGGTCTTTAAATTTGGGTGTCTGATTTTTTTGAGTTCTTTATATATTCTAGAATGTCACCCTTTGTCTGAGGAACAGCTGGCAACATTTTTTCCCTCACACTGGGGGATGTCTCTTTACTCTGTCAGTGGTTTCTCTTGCAAAAGTTTTTTTTTAATAAGATGAGATCCCAGTTGTGGTAATTCTTGTGCATTTGGAGTTTTGTTCATGCAGTCTTTGCTTACATCAATGTCTTCAAGAGTTCTACCTGTTCTTTCTTGTAGCATATTTTAGTGTTTCTGTTTTATTATTTAGATCTTTGATCCATTTTGATTTTAGTGTAGTGCATGGTGAAAGATATGGGTCTAGTTGTAATTTGAGCATGTGGAAAGCCATTTTTCCAGCATCATTTATTAAAGAGACTATCTTTCTTCCAGTGAAGGTGTTTGGCCCCTTTATCAAGATGAGATGGCTTCACAGACAACATTTTAACACTGGGTTTCCATTCATACACAACTCTCCTAGGAGCTGGGGAGAGGAATCCCGGATGTTGTCAATCTGAAAGGAATTCCTGGGGCTTCAGACCTGGTTTGGCCAGCAGTCTGCTGTGTGAACTTGAAAACATGACAACCCATCTGGGCCTTTGCAGGATGAACTAGAGGATTTAGAACGGTGTCCCTCTTCTAAAGTTAATTGGTAATTGTCTTAGTTACTTTTCTCATTTCTGAGACAAAATACCTGATGCCCAGAATTAGAGGAGGAAAAGTTTATTTAGCTTACAGTTTGTAGAGATTCCAGTTCATAATCGGCTGGCTCCAAGGGAGGGTGGCACATGGCAGTGGGACAACAATTCATGGTTGTGGAAGACAGCAAAAGCAATGAGAGAGGGGAAAATAAGCCTCTTCTGCCCCTTTTGTCTTATCCGGACTGCTGGGATTAGGGTGGTACCACTCCAATCAGTGCATTGATCCAGTAATCACTCACTCTTCATCCCAGCATTTCACTGCAAGTCAGTCACAAACTCTAGATTCAGCTGCCTCTGAAAAAGTTCCATCCACAAGTGTATGAGGCTTTGGCAGGAACAAACCGTAACAGTGGTGGTTGGGTAACTCTATGAATGTACTTAAAAATCAATGGATTGTATATGTCGAAGCGTGAATTGTATGACATGTAAATTATATCTCAGTAACATGTGCATCTATGTGTATGCATGTGTATCTGTCCCAGTTGTGAAATTCTTAGGTCTTTACTTAAAGATAATAAAGTGGATCATTTACAGATAAGAGTACTAGGACCATAGCAAACTTAGATAATTTTCCTCCACAATAGATAAGCTAAAATTACTTACAACCTCCTGATTCACTGATGCCTATCCTGTCTTTGACAACAAGATATCCTTACTGTACAGGGAATGAATTGTAAATTCTCAAATTATGCATCATTTTGGCTTAAGATTGAACCTAGCAGGACAGAGAATGTATAAATTAAACTGAGAAGAGCATAAGTTGAGTTGCTAACAAACTTAAGTCAATTCTTTGCTTCAGCATTTGAACCTAGGTTTCCTGAGATTTAATCACTTTTTTTGGGGACAGGTTTGTTAATAGAAACTCAGTAGAGATGGAGCTGGAATGACTACAAATAAATACAAGTACCTAAAGCATAGCACTGTGGTTGCTTATTATTGGTCACAGAGCCTGACCAATAAAAACAGCTCATGAGAGTTACATTGCTATTACCATTCAGTGATTTGCATTCATTATGGTTACTTCCTGATCATTTTGTTGACAGCAGGCATTGTTGGAGGAGACCAGACCACACTTTTGGATACCCTGACCTGCATACTGTACTAACATTTACTCTTACAGGACCATCTTGGCTTTTAGGGGCTTATTCTACATCATTGTAAAAGTCCAAGGATCATTTCCATCTCTTCTGTCCATATCCCATGACCTCCTTGCAGACTCCATGTCAAAGTTCTTTTTGCTCTTATACAGTAATCCCCTTTAACCTCGTTCATGTGACTCAGCAACACAGTAGGGATGGAGAGCCTTTAACATAATGTTTTAGTAAAATTTCTCCCTGACTTTTAATGCATTAAATAGAAAAATGGGAAGTGGTTATAAGGGGCTGGGTCATATTCCCTACAGTCATGGCCCAGGCTGACCACTGGTGGTAAATGCTTCAGAAAAGGTTGTTCTTTGTAAACTATGAGATTTTCTGGGGAGACAGTGAATGTCTCTTGTTTCATATTCTCTTTATAAAGATAAATATGTACTTTGTAAAGTCTGTAATGATTTATTTTTTCTCTGAAATGCATCAAAATATTAAAGCTAAAACATTCTTGCTGTTTTCTGCATAGATTACTTGATACATTAATCCATGCAGTAAATCTGTGTGGGTTTTAAAAAAATTCAGGGTGTTAGGATGGAAGCTCAAATCAAACTGACTTTGGAATTTTTAAAAAACATCTGAAATATATCATCCAAATAGTTCTTATTCCTGATAGTGTTTTATTCTATAAACAAAACTCAGCTTACCAGGTGGAATTTGATTTTAAGGTACATTTGAAAGCAGAGATTTTTTTTCTGTTAATATTGGTTTTACAGCTTTATTAACAAATCAAATGTAATTTATATTTCCCAAGATAGGCATGTTTGTGGGTATCTTGTGTCTTTTGGGGGAAGTTATTATTGGCATGTTTTACCCCAAAAACATAGTTGTCTTAAGCAGAATTGGCATGCTATTTTAAAATTTAATTAATTTTATGATAATGAGGACTGAATTCAGGGCCTTCACATTGAGCTACATTCCCAGCCCCTTTTTATTTTTTATTTTGAGACAGGGTCTCATAAGTTGCCCAGCCTGGGCTAGAATTTGGGGTCTTCTTGCCTCAGCTTTCCAGAGTGCTTGGATTGTACGTGTGCACTGTCATGCATGGATTTTATTTGACTAAATCATAAATGCACATATCCTGGAGATTCTACACCAGCACAACGTGACTATTTCTATTTTGCTTTCCGATGGAAGCCTGAGGTGGTACTGAGTTGGCGGGCGCCTGGGGAGGAGTCTAGGGGAAGCTGACAGGGAGGCCTGGTTATAGTTCTTAGCATTGCAGTTCTCCGAAAGCCTTCTCTGTGGACTCTGCCCTGCAGTCTCCCTTTGCATCCTCACTTGCTTTTACCACGGTGCCAGCAGCCAGTGACCTTCCTGAGCCCACATGCCTTCTGCTTCCTTTTTAGTCTTTGTGCACTGAGTGAATCTTTCTTAAACACTGATGCCACCAAAGTGGTGGCCCACTGCACGCATCCATCTGTGGCTGAGCTGCTGCTATTGCAGGCTGCACAACGTGGGTACTGCCCAGTCAGTCTTAACACGCGAGTCACAGCTCGTCATCTGCATCCTTGTTCTTTCCTGCTGGGTCCCAGTTCAAGAGTCCAGCACATCTAGAGGGCCACTCAGTCCACGTGTTTCCAACACTGCCTTCTCTCCGTGTCTTGGGCTTTACTCCTGTTTTCACATCTGTTCTGCAGGACGTTCCTTCTCCCTGCCTTATTTCCATCAGCATGCACATGTACTCTTTAGTTAGTCTTCTGTCTTACCTAAAGAATGGAGAAACCCTCCCTGAGTCTCAGACCCCCTTTATCCTTGACCTATTGTTCTTTCCCTTGGTCCATGCAATGCACTGAGAAATTTAGTTTTCCTGTCTCTGCTTTCTTGCCATCATTCTCATTCTAGCCGTTCCCAGAGGTTTTCTTCTGCAGTACCTGGAACCAGGCTTGGGTGATCTCCAGCTGCAAACCTGAAGGTCACTTTCCCATCTGAACTCTCAGCAGCACTGACCCAGTGGGCTTCTCGGAGCACAGCACCTTCTGCACATGCTCAGTTTTCTTCTGTGCTCTTCTGTGGCCGAGCCTTTCAGGTCTCTCTTCATGATTTCATGTCTATTTGATCCTTTAGGTTCAATCCTTTAATTTCATGTCTTTTTACCTCGCAAATCCTGGCGTATGCAGATGCTTGGGGACTACTTTTCCAGGTTTTTGTCCTCTCAGGCCCACAGATGTAAATAGAATGTGTACCCAGTATACCCTCTAAATTTTTTTTCTTTTGGTACCAGGAATTGAACTCAGGACCTTGTGCTTGCCAGGCAGGTATTGTGCCACTGAGCTATATCCTCGGCTATACTCTATATTTGTAGCAATCTAACTCTCTGTGTCACCTCTTCTGAAGATCTCAGTATTCAGATGTCTGAACCTGAGGTTTTAATTTTCTTCATCTCAACATGTTTTTCTGTTGGTCTCAAACATTTGTGCAGTTGCATACGTAAAACAAAACAAAGTAAAGCAAAACAAATCAAAGACAAAAGTCACAACTCACTAATGTCTCTCTTCTTCTCATCATCAGTTCATCAGCAGATACACCCTTAAACTACTCACTGGCTATCTCTGCTACTACATCCTGGTCCTGTCCATCATTGCTTCCGCCCCACCCCGACTTCTGCAGTAACCTCCTAACTCATTTCCAGTCCTTTGTAGTTTCTACCGAGCTATAACCTACTAGTGTCCAAGATGCTCTTTCAGAAATGTATTTGAAGTCAGGTGTGATGGCGCTTGCCTATGATCCCAGTACTCTGGGCAAGAATATTTATTGTAAATTGTAAATTTCAGCCCAGCCCAGCCCTGGCAGTTTAGTGACTTAGTGAGACACTAAAAAGATCCCCAGTAAACAGACAGATGGACAGACAGACAGACAGACAGACAGACACACACACACACACACACACAGTCTCAAAACTAAATATTAACTTTGGAGAGGCTGTGAAGGAAAATTCTCAAATGCCATTGGCGGAATGTGAATTAATACAGCCATTACAGAGAAGAGAATGGAGGCTCTTCAAAAAACTAAAAATAAATCTACTGCATTATTTAGCTGTTCTGCTCCTGAGTATATATCCAAAGAAATTGTAATTAGCACACCAAAGAGAGTTACCTGCACATGCACTTTTGAAGCACATCTCTAGAATCTAACCTACAGAATCAACCTAAGTGCCCATCAGTGGATAAATGGGCGAAGGAAATGTGATATATGTCTACTACAGCACATTATTCAGCCACAAAGAAAAATGAAATCCTGTCATTTGTAGAAAAAGGAAAAAAAGGATTTATACTATATTAAGTGAAAAAGCCAGGCACAGACACAGAAAGGCAACTATCACCTGTATGTGCTGTCTCATATGTAGAAAGAGATGAACAAGCAAGCAAATAAACAAGAAGACCACCTGAATATTCACCACTGCTTAATACTAGAGAACAGTGATGGTGAGCCTTTTAGAGACTGAGTGTCCAAACCAAAACCTCAAACCCACTTGTTTATTGCAAAGTGTCAGCAGTTCAATTAAACCGGAATACTGAGGTTTTAGTTTAGAAAAAGCAACTGTTGTCCCACGCTCACCTGCTGGGACAACATGGCTCATATGCAGAGAGAGGCTCTGTGAGACTGCTGCCACATGTGTGCCATAGTTCCTCCCCACTGCCATAGAGTAAGGGAGAGAGAGAGAGAGAGAGAGAGAGAGAGAGAGAGAGAGAGAGAGAGAGAGAGAGAGAGGAGTGTGTCTGTCTGTGTTTCATTAGTGCATACCATATGCATGTGTTGAAATATATTAAATCCATTCATGTGTATAGCTAATGCATGTTAATAAAATTAAAATGTACATATACTTCATAAATTTCTTACTTTAAAGACAATAGAACAAAATAAAACAAAACAACAAAGTGGATCATAGCAAAACAATTCAAGCAACACAGGAATTCCAAACCAAAGAACAGGAAATCAGCAGCGGCTACCATAATGTTTCTTGTTTTCTTCATAATACTTATCCATATCTTCACACACAATGAATTCAAACAGGACAAAATGGTATAAAACCAATCAAAACAAAAGAATTAAAGCTTTGCAGACCTTCAAAACCAGACAATAGGAAGATCAATAATGGCTACCAAATGTCTCTTGTTATCTTCAAAATAGCTGTCCATACCTTCACACATATTGAAATTAGATAATACAAAACAGACTAAAACCAATCAATATAAAGAATAAAAACATTACTGGACTTCAAAACAAGATGATAGGAAATCAGCAATGGCTGCCATATTGTCTCATTTTCTTCAAAGTAACTGTCCATACTGTCACATGTAATAAAATCAATTCTTGTAAACTCTTTAGAAGTTCTAGGCATATATAAGCCTATATATGTATATCTATCCTTTCTGTATTATAGGGAAAACCAAAACCAAAACAAAGCAAATTACAAGAAAAACAAAAAACAAAAGACACAAATAACAATAACAAAGAGCCCAAAACAATAACAATATAGGCTTTCAAAACAAGGTGGTAGGAACATAACTAAGTTTGTTATTTTGCATAGTTATCTTCAAAAGTTACTCAGATTACCAGATACAAACATGCAAAATTGATCTAATCCTATGAATGTTAACTATTTTGTTCCAAGAACTAATAGAATTAGTAGCACAATAATTTTAGCTATCTTAAGTGTGTATACACAAATTTGTATTTTTTCTTTTCCTTTCTTTTCTCCTTTTCCCTGAGTTATTTCTCCCCTTTGAGCAGTTTATTAGCATTTCACTATATTTACTGAAGATTTTGTATCTTATTTACTCTCTGAATATCTTACATCAGGGGAACAATATGGTATTGCACATGTGAGTTTGATTTATTTCACTTATGAGTATGGTCTCAAGTCACGTCCTTTTGCTTATAAAAATCTCAGTGTAATCTTTCTTTATAGCTGAGTAGTACTCCATTGTATAAAAATACCACATCGTTTTTATCCATTCCTCGGGATGGGCATTAGGTTGTTTCCAAGATTTGAGAATCATAAACTGTGCTGCTATAAACATGGGTGCACATATATCACTGTGGTATGATGTTTTCAGTTCTTCTGGGAATATGCCCAGAAGTGGAATAGCTGGGTCAAATGGAACCTCGAATCCTAGCTTTTTGATGAATCTCCAGACTGTTTCCATAGTGGTTGCATAAGTCTACACTCTCACCAACAATGCAGAAGAGTTCTTTTTTCCCCACAGTCTCTCCAGCATTTGTTGGTAGTGGTTTTCTTGATCCTGGCCATTCTTTCTGGAGTGAGATGGAAACTCAGTAGTGGTTTTAGTTTACATTTCTCTAATGAGCAATGATGCTGAACATTTTTTCATGTATTTATTCGCCATTTGTATTTCTTCAGCTGAGAAATGTGTGTTCGTCTCCAATGCCCATTTTTGGATTGGGTCTTTGAATTTCAGGGGTCTGATTTTTTAAAAAGCACTTTATATGTTCTAGATAGAAACCTTTTGTCTGAGGGACAGTTGACTAATATTTTTCTCAATTTGTGGGTTTTCTTTCCACTATGTGGGAGATTTCTTTTGACATGCAAAAACTTTTCAATAAGATGAGATCCCGGTTATTGATTCTGGGAAGTACGTCATGTGCAGTTTGATTTTTGATCATGAATTGTCTGCCTCCACCTATGTCTTCAAGATTTCTACCTACTTTGTCTTCCAACCAGAGTTAGTGTTTTTGTTTTAATATTTAGGTCTTTGATCCATTTTGACTTTAGTTTAGAACATGGTGATAGGCATGAGTCTAGTTTTAGTTTTCAGGATATGAAGAGTCAGTTTTTCCACTGCCACTTATTAAACAGGCTATATTTCTTCCAGTGAACATTTTTGGCCCTTCTGTCAAAGATAAGGTGGCTGAGTGTGTTGGTAGTTGTGGTTGTATCTTCTAATCTATTCCATTGATCTTCAGGTCTGTTTTTATTCCAGTACCATGCTGATTTTATTACAGTGGCTTTGTAGTATAACTTCAAGTCAGGGATTCTGATGCCTCCTGCCTTGCCTTTGTTGCCCAGAACTGCCTTTGCTATTCTTGGTCTCTTCTGGTTCCAGATGAATTTTTAGGAATGATTTTTCTAAGTCTGTGAGGTATGCTAATGGCATTTTGATTGGAATTGCATCAAATATTTATAACAATTTTGGGAGAATGGCCATTTTCACAATGTTTGTTCTTCCTGTCCATGAACAAGGAATGTGTTTCCATTTTTTGAGATCCTCTTCAGTTTCTTTTTTCAGAGTATTGTAATTTTCACTGAATAAATCTTTTACTTCCTTTGTTAGATTGAGTCCCAAGTATTTCATTTTTTTGGATGCTATTGGAAGGGTGTGGCTTTCCTTGTTTCTCTCTCCATGAGTTTGTTGTTTGTGTAGAGGAATGCTATTGATTTTTGAGCATCGACTTTATATACAGCTACATTGCTGAATTTGGTTACTCTACCTAGAAGTCATTTAATGTCATTTTGGGGGTCTTCTGTGTAGAGTATCATGTCATCTGCAAATAATGATAATTTAACTTCTTTTCCTATCTTTATTCCTTTTATTTCTCTTGTCTAATTGCTCTGATTATTTGTAGCACTATATTGAATTGGAGTGGTGATAATGGACATCCTTGTGTTATTTCTGATTTTAGAGTGAAAGCTTTAAGTTTTCGACCACTTAATTTGATGCTGGCTATTGGTTTGTCATAGACGAGTTTCATCATATTGAGGTATAGACCATCTATTCTGATTTTCCATAGGGTTCTTACCATGAATGAGTGTTGGATTTTATCAAAACCTTTTTCTGCATCTATTGAAATGATTATGTGATTCTTCTCTTTGGCTCTATTGATATGGTGTGGTATATTATGTCTGTTAATTTGTGTATGTTGAACTATCCCTGTATTCCTGGGATGAGTCCCACTTGGTAGTGATGTATAATTTTCTCGATGACTTGCATTCTGTTTGCCAGTTTTTTATTTTTTTGAGATTTTTTGCATCTATGTAATTAGGAAGATTGGCCTGTATTTTTCTTTTTTGATTGGATCTTTCTCTGGTTTTGGTATTAAGATAATACTTGCTTCCAGAATTGAGTTAGAATTGTTTCCCTTTAAATTTCATTGAAGAGTTTGAGGTGTGTTCGAATTAAGTGTTTCTTGAATTTCTTGTAGAATTCAAAAAAGAATCCATCAGGACCTGGGCTTTTCTTTTGCATCTTCAATTTCATTAACTAAAACTGTGTTATTCAGCAGTTTTACATCTTCTTGAACCAGCTTTGATAATTCATATTTTTCTAGGAATCTGTCCACTTTTTCTGTGTTACCAAACCTTTTAAGTTAGATGGGTTTCTTGTATACAGAATATGGTTGGGTGTTGTTTCTTGATCCATTCTGCCACTCTGTTTATTTTAATTGGTGAATTGAGGCCATTTACATTAATGATTATAAGTGATATATACGGGCCTATTTTTGTCATAGTATCTTTGTGTTGTTGGTTGTTTACCTTTTTCCTCTGTTTAATTGTTTGCCATGCTTGGTGGTTTTTCTGTTGATGTTCTTAAAGTCGTAGTTGTTTTTATGTCAATCTAGAATGTCTTTCAGTATTCTTTGCAGGATTGGTCTGGTGGTCATGAAGTTCTTCAGCTGTTCTTTGTACTGGAAGTATCTTATTTCTCTGTCAATTTGAAGGACACTTTTGCAGGATACATCAGTCTGGTTTGGAAGTCGTTTTCCTTTAGGATCTGAAATACTTCATTCCGTGCTCTTCTTGACTTTATTGTTTGTGTTGAGAAGTCTGCTGTGTTTTTGATGGGCTTTCCTTTATAGGTGATCTGTCTCTTTTCTTTAAAAGGTTTTAATATTCTGTTATCTTGAATTTTTGGGATATTGATTATTATATGTCTGGGTGTAGATTTATTTTGGTTATGGTTAATTGGAGTTCTATATGCTTCACTTATATGTATATCAGTTTTCTCTCTCATGTTTGGGAAAATTTCAGCTATTTCTGTAAATAGTCTTTGGATATCATTTGTGTTGTCATCTTTTTCATTTACACCAATCAATTTTATGTTGTTTTTCTTTGCACCATCTTGCAACTCTTGAATTATTTCCTGATTCCTTGTTATTTTTAAAAGATCTTTCCTTTTCTGTTCACTAGCTGCAATCTTGTCTTCAAGGTCTGAAAGTCTGTCTTCACTTCGTTGAGGCAGATTTGCCAGCTTTCAATGGAATTTTTGATATCCCGGATATGTCTTTGAATCTGTTTTATGCATTCTGTTTCTTTCTTATATTGTTCATTCAAGGTTTACATCTTTTTGCAGTGCTCCTCAGTGTTTTTTTTTTTTTTTTTTTTTGTCTTTTTCATTTTTATCGGTACCAGGGATCGAACTCACGACTGCCTGCTTGCAAGGCAGGCGCTTATGCCGCTGAGCTAAATCCCCAGCTCCCAGTGTTTTAAACTATGTCTTCTTTAGATGTGTTCAGCATTTCTTTATTATATTCATCATTTCTTCTTTTACCTGGGAGATTATTTCTGATCTGTGTTCCTTTTTACAACTTCATGGAATTGATTCTTTACCTCAGTTTCTGTTATTTCAGAAGTTTCAAGTGTATAGCTTACATTTTCTGCTATGTCCATGACTTGTTTGGGATGGGCTGGAGGTTTCAGATTGCATTTTGGTCTTCCATTTTGTCATTTTCCTGTATTCTCCTGGAGAAGCTGAATAAAAGGTCTCAGTTGCTTCCTGCATTGAGGATATCTGTCTGTACTGCAGGGTGCTTCCCTAGTTGAGTGGAGATCGTTAGTCAGGCCTTTTACCAGATGCCTAGTGGCACTCATAGGCTCCTCAAATGTGGGGAGTACCCTGAGTGGCCTTCAGCACACCCGATGTGGTACTTGAAGCTCCCTGGCTGCTTGAGGTTGCTGGGCGGGAATCTACCAGGTTTTGAGTGGCATAACAAAGCTGAACAGCTTGGTGGAGTACATTGTGCAGGCCTCCAGCTCATGCCACATGGTGCACCAAAACTCCACAGCTGCTTAGAGTTGCTGGCCAGGGACCTACCATGTTCTGAGTGATGTGCCAAGGTTGCATGGCTGGGTGGGGCTTGCTGTACAGGCCTTCAGCTCGTGCCACTGGGCCACATGGGGTTCCCTAGCCACACGGGGTCACTGGGTAGGGCTCAACCAGGCCCTAAGGACCTACCTGAAAGTCCTAGCTGATTAGGGATCTGGGTGAGGGGCCTTCTAGGTTCCTAGGGAAGTGCCTAGGTTACACAGGTGGGTGAGGTTCGCTGTGCAGGTTCGCCTTTGGCTCACACCCAAAATAAAGTATTTTTTAAAGAGAAAAACCTATTTCAAACCTTGTCCTTCATCTTCTCTGAAGTCTCTGTTGTCTTCCAGTTGCATTTAAATGAAACCCAATCTTAAAACATTTCTCTTGATGATTTTCTTTGTTCTGATACCTACTTCAGATACCTACTGAGGTAGCTAGCCTGCCTTTTGATTTATATTTGCATGACACATATTTTCATCTTTCTGCTTTCAACCTGACTATATTGCAATATGTGATGTGTGTTTCTTGGAGACAGCATATAGTTAGATCATGCTTTTCAATTCACTCCTCAGTCTGTCTTTTAGTTGGTATATTTGAACCATTTATACTTAATGCAATTATTTAAATATTAGGATTGAAGTCTATCATTTTTTTATTATTTTTGTTAGCTGTATTTCATATTTTTTTTTGCTTTTTAACTCTGCCCTCCTTTGTGTTAGTCAAAACTTTTTCAAATTTCATTTTCATTTCTATATGAAGCTTTCTCATGCTATCTTTTTGTATAGATTGCTTGGTAGTGGCTGTTCTAGGTATCATATTACATGTACATAACTTATCATTGTCTGCTAGTGCCATTATTTTACCAGTTTAAGTAAACTGTAGAAAACCTACTTTCCTAAAAAAAAAAAAAAACAAAAAAAAACCTACTTTCTTTTACTCTCCATCTCTTATCTGTATGTAATTGCATTAAATGCTTATATCAGTACATTTGGAAGCACATCATATAGTGTTATAATTTGGTTACAGTTTGTGCTTTAGCCATCAAACTAATTTAAAAAATTTAAGAGGAGGAGTCTATATGTTTATCCACATTTTTCTTTGTCATATAATTTCTTCCTCCTTGATGTTCCAAGTTTTCTTCTTTTATGGTTTCCTTTCTGTTTCAAGAACCTTATTTTAGAATAGGTCTGCTGGTTAGACATTCTCTTAATTTATCTTCCTCTGAGGATATCTCAATATCTTTTTCATTCCTGAAGAATATTGCTGAGGATATAGGATTCTGGGTTGATGGTTTTTTTTTTCACACTTTAAAAATGTTTTGGTGGACTCTTATTCTTTTGCTCTCTGGTGATATTAAATAACAAGAGGCCGTTAGCCTGAGGTTTTCTAGATAGTCTGAGTTCCTATATATAATGAAGTGCAAGCTAATTTAGTATTTAAAACAAATTGAAATCTAATTTAAGAGTATAAAAAGCAGTAGAATTTGAACCCATTCATAAGCAGCCACGTTTTAGCCAATAACAAGTAGTCAGCTATTCAGAACATGCCCCCAAAAGTCAAATGCTGGTCATCCTATGCCCAAATAAGGCAACCACCCTAGTTGTAACCAATTGATTATTCTACTTTGCTTCTATAGTCTGCTTACCAAAGCTTGTGCTTGCATGGCAGGGCAGAGCTACCTGAACCTTTTGTGGTTCTGAGTGCTGCTCAGCTATTCTGTACTCAGATTAGCTTTGCTAAATTTAATTCATCTTTTAGCAGTGATTTTGGCTGAGAATTTGGTAGGATTCCTGTCATTTGCTTGTAGAAGTTAGGTGTCATTTCTTTCACTGCTTGCAAAAAAATTTTTTTTGTGTGTTTAGCTTTTAGAAGTATGACTTGATGTATCTTGATATGGATTTCTTTAGTTTTATCCTGTTTGGGGTTCACATCATTTCTTGGATTAGTAGGCTTATATCTTTTGACAGATTTGGAAAGTTTTTAGTCATCATTTCACTGATTTGTCATCATTTTCCTTTTCTCTTCTTGTGGGAGTCTGAGGATATTAATGTTTACTCTTTTCTCATAGACTCACATTGCCTAAATGTCTTTCTCCCACCCAAATTTTATTTTCTCTGTGTTGTTCTAATTGGATACTTTATGTTGTTCTCTCTTCCTGTTCACTGATTCTTTTATCTCCTGCACTCTGAATGAGCTGCATGTTAGCTTTTATTTCAGTTATTAGATTTTTCAATTCTAAAGGTTTTATTTGGTCCTGGTTTACATCTTCAATCTCTTTGCTAAGGTTTTTTTTTCCATTTATTTCACACTTGTTTAAAATCTGTGTCATGTTTTTTAATGGTTTTCTAATCTTGGTGTTGATGTCTATTGATTCTCTTTTCTCATTCAACTTTAAATATGCCTGGTTCATGTTATGATGAGTGGCACTTATTTGATATATAGGCATTTAGGGTACTAAATTGTAAGATCTTTTTTACATATTTGTTTATGCTGGTTTTGCGTGACACCACAATGATAGGGAAGGGTAGACATGACCTCCTTTTCAAGTAGGGGTTCCCTGTGAGACTGTGTTGACTTTGAAGGTGGAACTCCAGCTTACTGCTGAGTGCTGTGGGAGTTCTGGGTCCCTTAAATGTGCCTTCATTAAACTCCATTCTACAGTGTTCTTTCTTTATCTATCATATTAGTACAGTACTTGTGTTTGTGGTACATGCAGTTTACGGTCATCCTGGCGAGTGGGCACATGTAGGTAACACAGCTTAGTTCTCTTTTTTATTCCTCTTCCCCTCCTGCCTCACTCCTTCATCAAGTCTCCTTTCCCCATTTGCATTCTCATTTATATTATTACTCTTAGCTCATGTTTATGGCATATAATGTGTACATTCATGAGGTTATTAGGTTCATGGAAATGACATGTTTTTGGTCTACATATTCCTCTCCTCTCCATGTTCTTTTGGACTCTTTCCCATTTGCAAGAGGTCTATCCCCATGTCTCCTTCAACCAGTCCTTATTGTGCTCTTTGTCTGTACTTTGCCTTCCTCAAATGAGAGATATTATATGATATTTAAGCTTGTGTGTCTGATTCATTGCACTTAACATTATATTTCCCAGGTGCATACATTCTCCTACAAATGTCTCAAATTTGTCCTTCTTTCTAGCTGAGAGTACTCCATTACATATAGATACCACGTTTTCTTTATGCAGTCATCTGCTGATGGGTATACAGGTGGCTTCCAGGATTTAGCTATTATGCATTATGTTACTATAAACATTGGTGTATACATATCGCTGCAGTATGATGCCTTTAGCTCTTTGAGGAAGATTCTATCATGTTTTTAAACTAACCCTCCAGGAGTAGATTCTCTGTTGGTGCTGGTGGAAAGTTCTTGGGACCAGAGACTGCAGGCTTGCATTTGAATGAACACTGCTGCACCTTCGTACAGCTCTGAGTTGCTTTGCTCATCTGGAAAACGGAAACAAATTTCTGGCTGGCTCCAAGGTCTAAGTGAGGGGATCCAAAGGACTTCGTTAACAGTGAAGCTCATCACCAGGGGAGATCACCTGGAATTCCAGAAAGATGGTGGAATTTGGAGTTGGGAAAATTAGGTGACTTTGGGAGAGCAACTTCACTCCCTTGGGGTGATTTCCTCAACCCTCAGGTGGGACCTTGGGACCACTATCTGTGGTGGTTCCCAGGAGTTTCTGTTCACTGAGCACTTCGGTTTGTGCTGACTATAATAGGTACTTAGACATGCACTCAACCTGCTGAAGCACTTAGTATTTCCACCATTTAACAAATGGTAGCAAATGAGAAATTTCAACTCAAGCAGTCCTCAAGAGAGACGTGCCAGGACTGGCTAATTCCTGGAGATCTCATTTGTAAATGTATCACATAAATGAGGAAATTCCTGAGTCAAGCGACTTATCATGAAGACACGGTAAAAGTGATGCTCCTAGGTTTGCAGAGTGGTCTCATCTTTGATTAGAAGCTTGAACTCAGCTTCCATGAGGGCCTCTATGCTGGGCATTGTTTCCTGTGTTCTGAATGTAGTTTTTTCTCAAGAGCAAATAAATGAGTGCAGGAATGCACAGGCTGGTGAACTAATTCTTCTGCAGACAGAGAGGTAAGCTTTGTTACATTTCACTTGCCATCATAATTGCTTTAAAAAACAGATCAACTAATTGAAGGCCAGGGATTTATATCAGCGGCTCAAGCACTTGCCTGATAAGTATGAGGTAATAAGTTTGCTCCCTGGTACTAAATGAAAGCAAAACAAAAAACAAAAACAAAGGCAAAAACAAAACAGAAACAAACCACAAATTGAGCGTTTATTTGTGTAGAGTCGTTGGTGTACTGCACTTCTGGGCATCTGCAGGGGCATAAGGAAACACTCAGCAGTCTGATGCCACAGTGCTGGAGCTGCTGCTTTGGCAGAGGCCGCTCTCTCCTGCTGCTCAGCACATGCAGGGAGTGTGTGTGGGCCTTGTGTGTGGTTTTCCTTGCTTCCTCTTTTGACTGTTCCCTGGCTGCTCTGGGCTCTGGGACTGACAGCCACCCAGCCAACTTTATGCAATACCAGCAGACGACACTGTCTATCTCTCCTGAAATCTACCACATTCCTCCCTAATTTGTGGCTTCTTAGTTCAGCATCTGTCTTCTCTGTTTTTGTTGCTTAACATTTGCTCAGTAAGTCCTAAACATTCCTTCTGTCTCCCCAGCACTCCGTCCTCACCTCCCTGTTTCCCAGGGATTGTGGCTTCTGCCCCCTGGAACTCTGTGCTTCGTGACCACTGGCATAAATTTGACTTGTCATCTGCCAGAGGGGTCCCCAAAGACATTGGACAGGCTTTTTAATTTTATGTATGAAACCTTTCTGGCTGTGCAGCTCCATCTAGCAACTTTCCCTCTGCTAATTCCTCGCTTCCCCTTTCCATTCTTCAGCAACTCTGCACCCATTCACTCCTTTTCCTGTGCTATTATTTCTGCCTGGATAAAGCCCTCTCCGCTTTCGGAGCCTGGCCTAGGTCAGCTCACCCTCTGCCCCCTGCCTCCTGACCCTGGTGCACAAACCCTGATAATAGAGCGTTATGTTGAAATTATTTTGGTTGTGTCTTGGGCTCTTTGTACTAGACACTCCAAGCTACCTTTCATGTGGAGACCTTCAGAAATGTTTGCATTTCTTTTCAGTGGCCTTCAATTCAAACTCCGTAGAGAAATCCAAGGCTTCTATCCTCCAAATAGCTGAAGAACTGGGATATTGTGCCAATATTAACCTTTTTTTTTGTTGTGTTAGTTTTGTGGTTTAACTCTGGCATATACTTTGGTTTGAGGTTTGGCTTTTATAAATAAATGATTAGGAACTCAGATTGCTAAAAAAATTTATGTTTACTTCCAGAAAATCTGTTTTACCATCAGACAAGCATTTATGTGCATTGATCATTTTATGAAGTAGTTTTATTTTGCAGAGGTCCTGGGTGCTGTGCAAACTATTTTAGAGATAAGGTCTCACTGAAGCATTACAAAAACTCTTATCAAAAAGATACTATTATTTTTTATTTAAAGATTTTCTTTTTAAAATTTGGTTTCACTGTGACATTTTCATGCATGCACATAACATACCTTGATCATATCCATCTCTCCGTTACCCTTCCCTGCCTCTCTGTGAAGCCTCCTCTTATTGAATAGTCTCATTTCTGCTTTTGTCTTTTCACCTCTGCTCTTGCCCTTCTACATCAGAAGGAATTGAGGTTTGGCAGGGTCGAGTTAAGCCTACCCAAGGTCACAGAGCTGGAGAGTGATCTTCCCAAGAGCCCAGCAGGGGCTTGTATGATTCTAAGCAAGGTTGGCAAGTATTTATCACTACTGTGTGAGATAAAGTTGTCCTTCAGCCTCCTTCCCATGATTTTGATTCTTTACATATACTTAAGGTGCTTTCATCATTCATGTGAGCCAGATGTCACCTGTTGAGATTCTGCATTATACAGAATACTCTAAAACAGTGGCTGGCAAACTACAGTCTATGGGCCACATATGGCCATTGCCTATTTCTCTGTATATCTCTTGAGCCTCGGGCTAGCTTTTATATTTTAACGATTAAAAAAATCATAAGAACAAAAACATATGGCAACACATCTTAATGATTTGAAATTGAAACCTTAACACTTTAAATAAAGTTTTATTGGGATATAGCCATGCTCATTCTTGTTATATGTGGCTGCTTTTGCACAACAAAGGCAGAGGTGAGCAGTAGTGAAAAGACTACAATTCATCGAGTGCCATGCCTGAAATATGACTGTCTGGTCTTTTGCAGAAAAAGTGTGCACCTTTTCTGCAGAAGAGAAGTCTAGGGAACTGACATGGGGCAGCATGCATGTTTCTGGAGCCCTGGGCAAAGTGCTAAACACATGTCTGAATATGCAGTTGGTATGTGCATTTTTTGGGCAGTCTCCATATGCCTAACAATCTGCGCATTCTGGTGACCCGGGAAGCACCCTAAAATGGAATGAATTATTTTTGATGGTTCTAGAGATTAAATCCAAGGCCTTAGGTGTTGCAAGCAAGTGCTGTACCACTGAGATATTCCCCAGCCATTTATTTAAATTTTATTTTGGGACATAGTGTCACTAAGTTGCCCAGGCTGGCCTTGAGTTTGCAGTCCGCCCGCTTCTGCCTTCTAAGTGTGTAGGATTATGTGCTAGCACATACTTGTCTTGAAATCTAATCTTTATAGTTCAAGGGTAACCAAACACCTGAAGTCCTGTCTGTTAAAGTCTTATCCTTCCTTCTCACACTGAACCTTTCTGGCCAAGTAGTTATGCACAGTGTTCTGGCCATTCAGTCAGTGATGTTTGTGGTGATACTCGTGTAAACATGCCTACTGCAATGCCGTTCATAGAAAAGCAAAGTACAATTATAGGACGTACATAGTGCTTGATGATGACAATAAGCTACTGTTTTTGGTTTACATATTTACTATATCGTACTTTCTGAAACAGCCTCATTTCCTTTTTTTCTGTGTTTCTGAACTGCAACATTTTTCAGTTGTGCTTGATTTATTCTTGTGTTTTGCTCATTGTGATCCTAGAAACAGTAAGATTATCTGTATATGTATACTTTATATATAATATATGTATATATGCCTAGGTATCTATGTATGTGTGCATGGAAAAATATGATTATATTTATATATAATATATATGCTTAAGTGTATGTGTGTGTGTGTGTGTGTGTGTGTGTGTGTGTTTACACACCAAATGACTTAGGGCTGTAGTGGACCAGACTTTAAAGCTTGTGCAGGTACACTTGATGATGTTTACATGGTGAAATCACTTAAGCTTCAAAACCAAGAGCAGCCAAGGAACAAGGAGAAAAGGCAAGCGGAACAAATACTGTGCAACACGCACACTCGCCATGTGTGCAGATCAGCTGGAGAGTGTGGCCTCCCGCCAGAGCAATAGACAACCTGAGTACATCTAAGCGTCCTGTGGGTGCTTGGAAATGGGATATTCACAGTAAAATGCAGTTCCCAGCACAAGTCCTGTTGCGACATGACAGCCACAGCTGAGTGTGATAGTGCTGTGGAGGAATGACCACAGAGCATTTACTTGGGTGGAGACTCCCCTTCACTTGCATCAGGAGATCAAGAAGTCTGTGTGCCTACTTGGCATTTTCCTGGGATCCTGACTTTGATTTCTTATTGCAAACACAGTTTGCTCTTGTGCTGGATTTGTTCCTCTTCTATCATCTTTTCCTTCTCCCTTTAATGATTCCAACCCTATGCTGCCTTCTCCTTTGCTTTATTCTGAAAAAAGTCCAATTTGCTTTTCCTGCCAGTACTCTGCTGATTTTTCCTAGGGCTCAAAAATGATTCCTAGGGTGATGTCATTATTGTGTTTATCCTTCCTGTCTAGGAGGACTTTGATTAAGTATGCATATTTAATTTGTGAAGTGTGTTTGGAAGGAGTTGATCATTGTCTTCTCTTGAAATGACTGTGGCCACAGTTAGCCTTGGTTAACCTGAGTCAGTTTGTACAATAACAGTGGAATGTCTTGGCTTCCACTAGGGCAGGCATGAATTGTATGTGTTCTATAGGCTTTTCAGAAAATTTATGCTAAAATTATGTGAACCAGATGGTACTCTTCTGAGTTGCCAGACATACATACTTAAAAGAAATATGGTACATTTATTCTTCTTGTGAGACTTCAGGAGAGTTCTTTGGGAATGGAAATCAGCTGAAATCACCCCAAATGAGAAAATTTTTGGAGCTTGTCAACACAATAAGAAATTTAATAGCAGAAGGCCAGCATAGATTTTTTTTAGAGGAACAAATATTACTGGATTTATTGAATTTACTTGTCTGAAAATGGAAAATTTTATGGAACTAGGCAAAATAAGCATAATCCATGATATGTTTTTTCTTTGATAAGGCTATTGGTTTGTTTACTTAGGACTTTCTGGGAAATGTTATGGCTTGGATCAAAAATGTCTCCCAAAGGGCTCATGCGTTCAGAATTAGGGGATTTGTAAGGTGATTGGATCATGGGGTGCTGTCGTTGCTAGTGGATTAATCCTCTCATGAATTCCTAGCTGAATATGCTGTTAGGAAGTGGGGCCTGCGTGGAGGAGGTGGGTCACTTGGGCCATTACCGGGAAGGGTGTGTTTTTGTCCTTTTTCTTTTTCTCTGACTCTTTTCTGCTCTCTCTGCTTCTGGCTACCGTGATATGAGCAGCTGTCCTCTGTCATGCCCTTCTGCCAGGATATTTCTGCTGTGGAGCCCGTCAACCATAGACTGGAACTGTATGCCAGAGTAAGCCCTTCCTATAGGTTGTGAATCTCAGGTGACAGAAAGCTGATTGATACAGGGACATTTTGAGTAGGTGGATGCGAGGCAGGTAAGGGAGAATATGTATGTCTCAAGGGATGAATAGGAGTAGGGAGCAACTCAGTAATCCAAAAGCTGAAGGGATAAGGGTTTAGTGACCCTGGGAAGACAAGGAATAGGTGAGCTTCAGATTTTGGAATGAGCTGAATTCAGAGAGGATGACCATTGAGTTTCCTCTGAGCAGGGTGAAGTTGTAGACTGATTCTAGTTCAGTCTCAGCCCAAAGATTTGAGGCCCAGCAGGGATTATAATGGGGAGGCTGTGTCCCTCTACAGAGCCCGTGAGAAGCAAAATAGAGCCAGGCAGGCAGAGTTGAGGCTACTGGGCTCTGGACACTGGCACTTCCTGGGGACTTTGGGGAAATGTCTTTCAGTGCCTCAGTTTTCTTGTCTACGAAACATAGTTAATACCTCGAAGCACAGATGTATTTATGAAGCTTACACAGTATTTGGCTCAATTCTAACTTACAGGTTTTGAGAAATTATGTATTGAAAGAGCTTTCCACATCATATGTGGTTTAGTGAATGATGATTTTAGTATTGTTATTCTTCAGGAGGGAGTTGTATAAGGTAATGGTTAAGCATTTGGTCTCAGAGTCATAGAGACCTGATTGGAGTCACAGCTCAACCATTTTAGTGGCTGCATGATATGAATGAATCACTCCTCTTCAGCAAGCCTTAGTCTCCCCTTTTTGTACAATGGGGCTCCAACATGTGGACTCACTTTGGGGATTAAATGAGCTAATGCAGGTGCAGTGCTAAGCACAGACCTTGGCACATAAGAGTTATGACATAAATACTAGATGGAGATTTTCTCAGCTGATCTTTTCTATCCTGGGACAGAAAAGGAAATTCTTCTCTATAAAGCCAAATTTTGCAAAGTTATCTTTATAAGGCAACTGTTTTTGGAAATGACTTCTTTATACCCTGTCAGAATCTTTTTCTATGTTCCTAGGGAGCAAATCCCAGTGTAGGTAATGACTTAGGTCTCCCGAGATCCTCTCCCCCATCCATGGTGAGACACATATTTCCATACTGCATGCTTTAAGGTCTTTATCTATGATTTACAGGCTAGATGCCTGTGCTGTCCCTGACTAAGTTGGAATGCTATCTTTGCCACTTGCCAGCTCTGTGCCATGGCACATAGATGTCCCCTCAGAGCTTCATGTGCTCATAGGTGGGGGTTTGGGGAAGTGATGAGTGTATGATATTGGATTAGTCCATGAATTGGTTTAGCACAGTTCTGAGGTGGATGATGAACTTACTGAAGAGGGAAGACCCACCTTGGATGTGGTTGGCACCAACCAGTAGGCCTGTAGCCTTGATGGAATAAAAAGAGAAAGAAGAAGGAAGTCTTGCTGCTTTCTGGCTGCCACTTCATGGACTCTGTGATGCCCTTCTACCTTGCTGCCCTGCCTTTGAGCCAGGGCTGAAACCTCTATAAACTAGGAGCTAAAATAAACTTTTCTTCCTTTACCTTGTGGGTGTTGGGTATTTTATCCCAGCAGCAGGAAGTAACTAAGAAAATAGGCATGTGAGGGAAAGTGTCTTTTCTACATGTGGATTTCATTTCCTTTATGTATATACCCAGTAGTGGGACGATGGGTCATACTGTCGTTCTGTTTTCAGTATTTTAAGGAACCTCTGTATTGTTCTCCATAATGGCTACACTAATTTACATTCCCACCAATCAAGTGTTCTTCTCTCACATCTTCACCAGTATTTATTTTTTATCTTTTGAAACACCCCATTAATTTTACAACTAATCAGCCATTATTGATTTTTTTATTCCTTTAGAATCTGTCAGTATAAATTTATGTTTCTACATAGTTGTAACAAATAACAATAAGCCCCATTTTATCACTGTTTGTTCTAAGAGGACAATGGTAACCCAGAACCCAGTCTGCTTTGCAGGTTTTCTTTCATCTATTTGTGCTTTGTAGATGAGGGAAGTAATTCCTATCATGGGGGTTGGAAATGTGCTGGAATTATTTCCAGCAAGTCCCTTTGGGAACAAAGCGATGTGATACAAGGCGATCAGGTAGGCATTGGATTTCCAGAGATGTCTCAGTTTTGCTTTATTGAAGTGGAGCTGCATTTAATCTACTTCCATGCCTAGCCTGCTGATCTGGTATACTTGTTCAGAAATGCCTTACTTTATTTGGGTTTGACTTGAATTACATTAAAGCAGAAGAAAAGATGTTTCAGGAACTGAAATTTTAGGGTGCCAAGGGGACAACAAGGCTGTTTTTCTTAAACATGGACCTGACAGATCATAATAGTTCATTATGATGGCAGAGCTTCATTCCCTATCATGGTGTGAAGGAGTTTTAGAGACTAAAAGATAGATTTTTCTTTTTCCAACAAAAGTATCTCTGTTTATATGTGCAGAGAAATGTGTGGTTTAGGTTATATTGAAAAGAAGCTCTTCCTGCTGTTTCTCTCAATCCAGTCTCTGGTGTTAGATTTAATATTCTTCATAGGAGACCTTTCTGCTTGAGAGAAGAATACTACAAAAAGCCACTAGAAGAGCATTGGACTCTTTTGTGGGGGAGTAATATTTAATTTTCTTTATGAAAATTAATTATGGCTTTATGAAAGAGGGCCAGTCATTTCTAATTTTTTTTTTTTTTGGTACCAGGAATCAAATTTAGGGCCTTGTGCTTGTGATGCAAGGGCTTATTCTACTGAGTTATATCCCTGACCTGATTTCCAATTTATTCCCCAGGAAAAAGATGATTAATTTATCCTCTCACCAATTGCATTTGAGAGCACTTGCTTGCCATTTATTTTCCAACACTGAGTATTGTTATTCTTTTTAAATGTCTGCCTTTGTGACCTGTTAAAAGGCTGTTGTTTTGGTTTGTATACATTTGTCTGATTTATGCACTATCAATCTAAAAACAGAGATTCTCCAAAGATATTGAATTTATTTGGGAATGGACATTTCAATGGGAATACACACACCATAGTAAACCATGAGCATATTCATGGAGATTGAGGCAATAGGACATTAACAGTTTTTTAAATAATTAAGTTTATTGGTACAATTTATATATACATAATGATTATATTCATCATATGGAATTTGTACCTGTACATGATGTATTTTTGTTGTTCTTCTTTTCCCCATTCTCCTCCCCTCTCTTCAACTCCTCTTCAAGGGGACATTTTTAAAGACAAAATGAGGAGAGTTTCATAAGTTGATTTGAAAAACAGTTATTCTTGATGACATTGATCAATAACAAGAGTGGATAGCTCAAGGATGGACATACAGTTTATGGCAGACATCTTTGCAGAATTAGTTTCTGCATAAGGTTGCCCTTATGCAAGGCTGTGATTCTGGTAGGAACTTTTGTGACGGATCTTGTTACCTGGCATCTGTGCATGAGATCCCCTTCTTTTTAACTTACTGGCTTCATTTAGTTTTTGTTGGAATTTCAACCAAATGATTCTGTTTTGATTCTAGCAACTCCACAGTGCCAATAATTTGCATTTCTTGTGTGAATTTTCTTTTGTTGTTTAGAAATTTATTTTCATTTGTTAAATATAATTTAGCCATTACATCTTAAATGTTTTATTTAGTTGATCTTCTGTGTTGTAATCATTTGTGTATTTCTCGTTTGTAGCTTTTATTACAAATCACACCTTTTTTGGGGACATAAAGTAGCTTTTTATGTATTCTATTCTTATATTTGGTATTCATATTACTATGTAGACTGATCCTCCCAAAGTTTGTTTAGAAAGATCTTCTACACATAAACGTTTATCTCTATATAGTTCTTTAAATTCTGGGAGAATTTTCTTAAGAGTTTTCCCCCTAAAGTCTCTGACTTCATTCGCCTGATATGTGAGCTGATTTTTCAGTGCTATCTTGTCTTTAATTTGAGCAGTTACGTTCTTTGAATAGAAATCTTGATCTCAATTTGTCCTTTATCCAGAGATTCAGTGTCATCACAATCCAACCTGCTATTAAGAGTAAGTGAATTGTTTTCACATTTTCTTCTGCTTTCTGTAAGGCTGGTTCTCAAGGGCACACATACTTTTGTTTCTCAGATTGAGTCTCTTATTTGGAACTTCCTCACATGTCAGATGATTTTTTCTCATGCTCTTCAAAGAAAGTGCCTTTGGTGTGTCTAGTTTCAGCAGGTGGGGTCTACTTTGTCAGCTCAGATAGGGTGAGAAGCGAGAGGCTTAGATTGAGAGTTCAGCTTCTCAAAGGAAGATTGTGAATGCTTTTATGAGCAAGGAAGGCCTTGTCCTAGATTTACATTGCCCAGTGCCACTTCCTGTGATCAGGGACATGGTAGGATCCCAGCTGTGACTGTGATGGCCATTAGCCATCCACGCATGGCTATTGAGCGCTTGAAATGTGGCCAGTTCAACTAACATTTAATTCTATAATTTTTAATCAACTAAAACTTAAATGATCACTTGTGGCCAGTGGACATGTATTGGATCACAAAGTCTCTGAGTTTAGGGATCACATCTGTTTTGTTTATTACAGTGTTCATGACCCCACTTACTGTCACATGGAAGACACTCAATATTTACAGGAGTGAATGAGACCCCCATCCCTACCTTGAGAGTGTCTTGCTGTTGTGATCTTGCTGTTGTGACAGCCATCCCTTTTGCTTTTGTGTGTTTGCCCAGAAGAAGAGAGGTGCCCTGTCCTCTGCGGTAGGTACCACAGTGCTCTGTAGGGGGAATCTGTGGGACTCCCACTCCAGCCTCTGGGTTTACTCACTGTGTGTGCCCGTCTGAGTGGCGAGATCAGGCCATCCTTTGCTGCTCTGTATCTTTTAGAAATTTCTCAAGCCTGTTGCCCCATAGGTAGCTGGAGTTGTCTCAGTTTTTAAAGATGATCTAGGTGCTTTTCCAAATGCTACAACCCTCTAATCACTGCAGGGGTGCACTGATGCTAAGGAGTGGAGGACTCAGGTGTATGTTTTAGAATTGGGAGCCTACTGTCAGATTTCTTTCTGTTTTAACCACCTAATATATCTCGGTCCCTCTGAGTCTTCACTAATCATTGTATCTTACAGTAATATAAAGGGATTCCTTTGAATCATACTTTCTGTCTTCTGCTTTAATTCTACTCAGACTGACAGAAATATTGCCCCCTGATTTAATTTTCCCACACATTTCACCCATCTTTTGTTTTAATTCATTATATTAATAAATTTTAAGTATACATAATGATTAGTCATTATAGCAAATTTGTCTCTGTACATGGTATATCTTGATTCTTTTTTCCATTCTCCTCCTCTCCCTTCAACTCTTCTTCTCCTCCCTATTTACAAATTTTCATTTGTGCTTTCTTTTCTCATGTTCTTCTTGTCTCTTCCTTCCTTCCTTTTCTGTTCATCCCTCCCTAGTTCTCCTTCCCACTTGAACAATTTCTTTCTGTTCCACAATATCTATTGTACATTCTAGTGCTTATGTACACTTTTGGTTTCTCACATCAGAGAAACAATGTAGTATTTATACGTGTGTGTCCAACTTATTTTACTTAAGATATGTTCTCACATGCATTCATTTACCTAGAAATGTCTCAAGTTTATCCTCCTTTATAGAAGAGTAGTGCTGCATTGTATTAAAAATAACCTTTTCTATTCATTCATCAGTTGATGGGCATTTGGACTGTTTCCAATATTTAGCTATTACAAACTTTGCTGCTATAAACATGGGTGTGCATATAATGCTATGGTATGATGCTTTTAATTCTTTTGGGAAGATACCAAGAGGAGGAATAGCTGGGTGTAATGAACCTCTAGGCCTAGTTCTTTGAGGAATCTCCATACTGATTTATAGCAGTGCTTGCACCAGTCTACACTCACACCAACAGTGGAGAAGAGTTCCTTTTCACCCACAACCCCGCCAGCATTTGTTTTTGATTGATTTCTTGAACCATTTTTGGGGAGGATGAGGTGGAATCTCAGTGTTGTTTGATTTGCATCTCTTGAATGACAAGTGATGTTGGACATTATTTCATATATTTATTTGCCATTTCTTTTTTCCCTGAGAAATATCTGTATCTTTTAGATGCCTCCCTTTTTTTTTGTACCGGAGAGCAAACTCATGACCTCACACTTGCCAGGCAGGCACACTGAACTAAATCCTCAGCCACCTAGATGCCTATTTTTGAATTGGGTCCTTAAATTTGGGGTGTCTGATTTTTTTAAGTTCTTCATATATTCTAGAATGTCATCCTTTGTCTGAGGAACAGCTGGAAACATTTTCCCTCCACATTGTGGGATGTCTCCTCACTCTGTCGGTGGTTTCTCTTGCTGTGCAAAATGTTTTTAGTAAGATGAGATCCCATTTGTTGATCCCAGATGTGATAGTTCCTGTGCATTTGGAGTTTTGTTCGTAGTCTTTGCCTACATCAATGTCTTCAAGAGTTCTACCTATTCTTTCTTGCAGCAGATTTAGTATTTCTGTTTTATTATTTAGATCTTTGATCCATTTTGATTTTAGTGTAGTGCATGGTGAAAGATATGGGTCTAGTTTTAATCTTGAGCATATGGGAAGCCATTTTTTCCAGCACTGTTTATTAAAGAGGCTGCTATCTTTCTTCCAATGAAGGTGTTTGACGACTTTGTCAAAGATAAGAAAGATGAGTATGTCGGGCATTGTTTCTGCATATTTTAGTCTGCTCCATTGATCCTTGGGTCTTTTTATTTTGTCTATTTTTTTGCCAGTAGCATGCTGTTTTTAATTACAGTAGCTTTGTAGTAGGGAAGTTAGGGAAGGTGATGCCTCCTGCCTTACCTTGGTTGCCCAGAATTTCCTTTGCCATTCTAGGTCTCTTGTGGTTCCAAATGAAGTTTAGGATTGTTTATTTGAGCTTGCTGAATTTTTCTGATCTGTGTATTCACTGCTATAATTTTGCATCACAGAACTGTTTTCATTGTGTCCCATAAGTTGTGGTATGTTTTACTGGCATTTTAAAAAAAAATTTATTTAAGGAGAAAAAGAAAAAAAAAACCAGAAAAAGGGTACAAGTTATACAGAATTTCAGAAAAAATAAACAGTAGGAAATCACTAGTTAATAGATTTCATATTGTTATCTTAGAAATAGTTGTTCAAGTTACAAAATTAAAGCATATAAAGTGGACTTTCAAACAGTGAAACTGCAAACAGTTTTGTTCAGTGATCCAACAGAACTCAGTAATATGGTTATCTATCGTATACACTTAAATATATATGCAGTTATATCCTTTAGAGCACTTTCTTTTCCTTTCTTTTGTACAATGACAATTACACATTTTGGGTTTTACTACTCCCACAGTTCTTATTACTTTTTTTGGAAGAGAGTAAAACCAAATGTGACATAACAGAACAGAGTCAGTCAAATCAAAAGGATGGACATAATGGATAATGTAAAAACAAAATACTAGGTGATCAACAATGGTTACCATAATGCCTCTTGCTGTCTTAAAAAGAATTGCCTATATCATCAGTTATAATAAAATTGAACAAAATAGTAAAGAATAAAACCAAAACATTGGAGACATTACAGGACTTTAAAAGAAGATAATAGTCAACCAGAATTTACTGGCATTATTAATTGTAGGTACTATCTAATTTTTTCTTTAATTTCATCTGTGACCCATTGGTTGTTCAGGAAAGTGTTATTGAATTTCCATGTGTCTATGAAGTTCTTGTGGTTTGTTTTGCCATTGATTTTCAATTTCATTGCACTATGGTCTGATAATATGCATGGGATAATTTCAGTTTCTTTGCATTTACTTAAGCATGTTCTATAAGCTAATATGTGGTCTGTTTTGGAGAACATCTTGTGTGAAGCTAAGAAGAATGTATTCTGATGTTGTCAGGTGGAACATACTGCAGACATCCATTAAATCCATTTGTTCAAAAGTTTGCTTCAGTTTTAATACTTCATTGTTGATTTTTTTTGTCTAATTGATCTGTGTATTTGTGACTGGGTAGTATTGACATCTTCCACTAAAACTGTTTTAGTGCTCATTTGATTTTTCATACCCATTAATATTTATTTTATTTAGTTGGGTGCACTTCTATTTTCTGTGTATGTATTTATGATTTTTAAGTCTTTCTCTTGCATTGTTCCCTTTCCAAGGTTATAGTGATCTTCTTTGTCTCTCTTAATCAGTCTTGGCTTGAAATATACTTTGTCTACATAAAGGATAGCTACCCATGCTTTTTTCTGGGTTTCTTTTGCATAGAATATTGCTTTCTATCCTTTGACTTTCAATCAAATTTATTTTGGAATTAAATATACTTATATGCAGCATATTGTTGGATCTTGCTTCTTGATCCATTCTGCTGGTCTGTTTCTTTTGATTGGAGGATTGAGACCATTAACATTGATAGTTATAACTGATATGTATTGACTTATCCTTGTCATGTTATTTTCTTTTTGTTGGCTTCCCTCTGTTTAATTGTTTGCCTTACCTTATTCATTCTGTTGGGGTTCATGAAGGTGTAATCCTTGTTATTACTTTCTAAACTATCCTTCAGCATATTTTAGAGTGCTTGTTTGGTATTCATGAATTTCCTCAGGTTCTCTTTGTCATGGAGGTTATCTTATTTCTCCATGAATTTTGAAAGATATTTTTTAAAATTTTATTTAAAAGGAAAAAGAAAAATCAAAACAAAACAAAGTGGTGTAAGGGTACAAGTAATGCAGAACTACAAAAAAAAAAAAAAAAAACAGTAAGAAATCACCAGTTAATAGATTACACATTATCATCTTAGAGATAGTTGGCCAAGTCACAGTATCAAAGCATACAAAGTGGACATTCAAACAGTGAGATTGCAAACAGTTGTGTTCAGTGATCCAACCAAAAAACATTAATATGGTCATCTATTTAACACCCCTAAACACACTTGCAGTTGTATCCTTTAGAGCTCTTTTTTCCCCTCTCTTTTTTACAACAAAATTTACACATTTTGGGTTTTATTACTCCTTAGCTCTTATTACTTTTTTTGGGAAGAGAATAAAGTCAAATATGGCAAAACAAAGCTGTCAGTCAAAACCAAGGATAGACATAGCACATGATGTAAAAACAGAGTACAAGGTTATCAACGATGGTTACCATAATACCTCTTGGTTCCTTAAAAAAGAATTGTCTGTCTCATTAGGTATTATAAAGTTGAACAAAACAGTAGAGAACAAGACCAATAAAACCTAAACCTTGTAAACATTACAGGACTTCCAAAGGAGATAATAGTCAAACCAGAATGGGTATCATAGTGAATCTTATTGCCTTCAAAGTAGTTGCCTATACCCTCAAACTTGATACTATCATAGAGAACAGAAAGGAGTCTAATCAGTCAAAACAAGATAAGGGGAGTATTACAGGACTTCAAATCAAGTTAATAGGAAATAAAAAAAGTTACTATAATATATCCTGCTAATTTTTTAATTTTTCCCCTTAATTAAAAAAATCATAAAAATAACTAAATAATTTTTTAATGAATAAAGGAGAGATTGAGATAAAAGAGGACATAACAACATAACAATACAGGTCAAAGCATGACTGTTTCAACAACCTAGTGCTTCACCACCAAATAACCTGACTTAATAGTAGTTACCATAGTGTCTTTTTCCTTGAAATATTTGATTATAACTTCATATAGTATAGCTTCAAGTATTTCCATATCAAGCAGCCCAGAACAAAGCCATTCCAATTAATAAGTGAAAACTTTATAAGACTTCAAGGCCACATAATGGGGAATCATGATTACCACATACTTTTATATATTTGAATCATTACTTACATTAGGGAAACTATTAGGTATTCACACATGCGAGATTGATTTATTTCACTTATGAGTATGGTCTCAAACTGCGCCCATTTATTGATAAATATCTCAATGTGATCCTTCTTTATAGCTGAGTAATACTCCATTGTATAGAAATACCACAACTTTTTTATCCATTCCTCAGTTGATGGACACTTGAGTTGTTTCCAAGATCTGGCGATTACAAATTGTGCTGCTATAAACATAGGTGCACATATATCACTGTGGTATGATGCTTTCAGTTCTTGAAAGATATTTTTGTGGTGTACATCAATCTGGGTTCAAGATGTTTCCTTTTAGGGCTTAAACTATTGTTTTTCAAGTTCTTCTTAACTTTAGGATTTGTGTGGAGAAGTCTGCTGTGATTCTGATGGGTTTTCCTTTATTGGCGATTTGTCTTTACTTGAACAGGTTTTAATATTGTCTTCTTGTGTTGAATTTCCGGAACCTTGACTATTATCTGCCTTGCTGTAGATTTTTCTTTCTGTACTGGGAATTGAACTTGTGACTTCATATTTGGTAGGCAGGAGCTTGTGCCATTGAGCTAACCCCCCAGCTATGATATTTAAAAAATCAGGGCTAAATGGAATTCTATATGACTCACTTATCTGAATGTCAAATTCTTTATCCCTGTGTGGGAAGTTTTCTATCATGAATCTGTGAATAGGTTTTCTTATGTCATTTGTGCTATCTCCTGTTTTTTCATTGACTCCAACCAATGCTATGTTAGTCTTCTTTGTATTGTCTAGCAGCTGCTGGATTGATTTCTGATAGTCCCTTGCTATTTTTAAAGTAAACTTTTTTTCCTATTAGCTTCTTGCAATTCTATCTTTTATATCTGAGGTTTTTGTCTTCATATTGGCCCATTCTGCTGCATATACTTTCAATGAAATTTTTAAACTTCTAGATATCTATTTAAATCTGTTTCATGGATTCCATTTCTTTATTATGTTGAGTATTCATGGTTTCCATCATTTTACTAAACGCCTCTATTTTTATCTGTATCTCCTCTAGAGTCACTAAGCATATGTTTCAATACAGTCACCATCTCTATAGTTATCTGAAAAATTGTTCTTCATTTGATTTTTTTTCTACAGCTTTATTTGTTATGTTGTTACCACTTCAGAGTTCAGGTTTATGGCTTTTGGATTGTTCCACCTCATTACCCATTATCCCCTGCGTTTCAGCTTTGGTGAGCTGGAAGTCTGGGGTTGCATCTTATTTGTCTTCTCCTTTTGTATTTTTAAATCTCAATTCCTGAGTTGATGCCTCTGTGGTGATTAGCTTTATTCAAAACCTTTAGTAAATGACTATTTCTCACAGTTGTCCTTCAGGTGCAGCTGGCTGTGGGTTTTCAGTCTGTTGTATAATTCTAGCTCTTCAATTTATTGGAGATGAGCAGTTGATGCCTATTTGGCCCAACCCCTGTTTCTTTGACACTGGCCTATAGTTAACTTTTTTTTTATTCTTAGTAATTTTATCCTGGTATACCAGTCTTGATGTACTAGGAAGAAAAATTGGTTAGAACAATTATGTTATCCTAGCCAAAGTGGTGCTATTAGCAATAACCATAGCGTAAAGTACAGCCTGGAAGACGATAACCTGTGGTAACTATTAATTTTCCACATTTAAACATAGGGACTAGATTTTTGATTATATAACAAAATTTAAAAAGCACCAAGAAATCATATGCAGTAAATAAACCCTCAATACAGCAATTTGACCCTCAGGGGAGAAAATTTAATAGGGGTTGGGGGAAAAACAGAGAGAGAAAAGGAAGAGATTAGAAGCAAGGCTGGCAGACAAAGGATGATCTCTCAAACTTTGGAAACTAGTACATAAGAAGGAAGAAAGAGAGAGGAAGAAATAAAACCAAGAACAGATCAGAACAGAACAGAATAGAACAATACAAAACAACAACAAAAAAACTAGAAACCATGTTCACATTCATATAGAAACAAGAATAAACAATGAGTAAAACAGTAAAAAATAAAAACAAATAAAAAAAGAAAAGGAAAATTTAAAAAAGAAAATAAAAAAAATCCACTTGTAGGTGTATCTCTGCTATCACTTGTAGACAATGTAGACAGAGTCCAGATCCATGTTAATGAATCCTAGCAAGCCAACAGCAGCTTTCCAGCAGGGTAGAGGATAATCCTAGTGAGCCTGCATCCCTGTTGCCAATGATATTCAGGCTGGCCTCCTGCTTCTAGCCTGGAACCAGACCTACCAAGCCTGCAGCAGTCCCTTGTGTCTCCCATGGTCTTAGACTTTGTCAGGATCCACTAGGTGGTGCCAGTAGCTGTTCAGGGTCCTGTACTCAGTTGGCCCTTCTCGTGATGGCTCTCAGCCAGTCACTGTCTTGCAATACTTCCAACCAGGGCAACCCACCCTACATGTCAGTCTACTGGATCCACCTCTGCATTCCACTTGTGTGCTTGTCACTGGAGGACTCTGGGGTCTCCAGCAGTTACTCTGTGTCGCAGTTTCAAGCTGCTCTTCATATGCAATGACTCCAGGCTCAAGGTGAAAGTGCTGCCTACTTCCATTTTCTTCCTTAAGTTTCTCTTTTCATTCTCCCTGTGGGCTTCACTTCTTCCCAGGGACTCACTTCCCTCCTCTTCCTCACGTTGCTATATTCCAGTGTTTGGATGCCAAATCTTGGCAAGCCTTTCTCTGCTGTTCACCACTCTGTCACTTTCCTGGAAGTCAGTTGTTCCTTCCTCTTTGATGTAACACCATTGTGTTATTTTAAAGGGATTTAAAGGAATTAGTAATTTATGCTTGTATGATGTTATAGTTGGGTCTTGAATGTCCCTGAAGCTATGTGTTAAAGCTTGGTCACCAGCCCAAGGTGATCTTAGGACATAGTGGAACCTCTAGGAGTTGGGTAAAGTGCACGAAGTTAGGTCATTGGGTATGCCCTTGAAGAGGATACTGGTACCCTCTCTGTCTGTCTATTTGCTTCCTAGCCATAACGGTGTAAGCAGTTTCCTTCACTGTGGGCTCCTACCATGGTGTACTGTGCTGCCACAAGCATGTAGATAAATGGGTTAGATGACAGTGGACTGAATCCTCTGAAAGCATGAGCCAGAAATCTTTCCTCTCATGAATTTGTTTTCTCAGGCATTTTTTATAGTGACAGAAAGCCAACTAACACAAACTAACTTTGTTTTTACCTATTAATTAGTAAGAGAATTTGAACCGTGTGTATTATTTACATAATGGTAGTGTGACCATCTTCCCTTAATTTTTTCTGCTTCTTTGTTTTCAGTTTTGTCTTTACATTATTCACTGCTTTCCCTTTAGTTTTGTGTTTTTGTTTGGATCATGGTTATGCCATTTCTAATTTTAGCAGTAGATCCTAACACATTTTTCAGAATCTCTACTAAATGTATATTTTTGAAATTGCTGAGGTCAAGAAAAAAATGTTAAAAAACTCTCTTTGATAGAAAAATCTCAAATTTATTCTTCTGTGAGGATTTTTAAAAAAAATTTTAAAGAGATTAAGACAAAACAGGACATAACAAAGCAGATCAGAACAGTACAATGTAAGCAACACAGAATTTCACTAGAAGACAACCCGTAATTAACAGTAACTACCACAATGTCTCTTTCTTTGAAATAGTTGAGTATACTTCATAAACAATAGTATCAAACATAACAAAATAGTGTAAAAACATTCAAGAGAGTGAGAGTATCACAGGGCATTCAGAACCAAATAACAGAAAATAAATAGTGGCTACTATATTACCTCATTTTCCATAGAAAATTAGTTTATACTTTCACAAGTTATACAATCCAAAAAGGTACAACATGATACAACCAATGGAAACAGAAGAGCAAAAGCATGGTGGGACTTCATAGTAAGATGATATTACATCAGTACTGGCTATTATAATGACTTATTTCCCTCAAATTAGCTGTTCATACCATCACAGTTAGTAAAATAAAACAAATAAGGACAAACCCATTACAACTAAACCAATGCCATCATTATAAGGTTTCAAAACAATGTCATGGGGCATCATGATTACCATAAACTTAGGTACTCTTACTATTTCTGTGAGGGTTTTTTGGGGTTGTTTTTCTTTATTCCTTTCCTTTTCTGGTAATTTTGTCAACTATTCAATTCATTATTTAATAAATAATTTTAATGTTTTTTCTTATTTTTCATAATCCTGTTATATATTATGCTTTTACTTTCATTAAACTTCTTGGATACTCACTTCGTTATTTTGAATTCTTAGATTTTCTTACTGTCTGACATGAATCTCAGTTTCAAATATATTTTTCAAGAAGGCTCATATTTTCTGATTTGGTACATATTTGAAACATTTTTCCAGTTGCATTCTGTCATGAGCAGTGATGTATCAGAATACAGTTGAGGTTTTTAAATCTCAACTTTTATATGAAAAATATAGATATTGATGTATTATCTTTTGATATCTCTTGGTGGGGAAAATGTTGAGGTCATGCTGATTTAAATCTCCTTGTAATTTCATATTCTTTCTCTCTTTCCTCTTGAATTTTTATATGGATTTTTACTTATACTTGACATTAAAAATGTTACTGGTATACATTTAATAATGAATCTCTTTTAATTAGTTTTGCAAATGTTTGATGAGCCTCACCAAACAAATCTTTTTCTGTATGGGGAAAGTTTTTCTGCTAAGTTCTTGTTTATTGTTTCTATAGTACTTGTTTGGACTTCTTTTGAGAAAGAGTTGTTCATTAGTTAGGTGCTTGTACTTTGTGCTGCATTGCCTCAATTCCCTTAAAATCTTTGAGGGAAAAATTGCAAGTTATAAGAAGAAAAAGTGTCTTCTTTTGATTATTTAGAATTTTTTCTCCAGTTTTGAAGTATTTCTTCTCTTTTTCTTTGATTGCATTTTTGGCATTGTGAAGGCTACAGAGTGCAGTTTTTGCTGTCTACTCTGTGGATTTGTGTTTTTTTTTTTTTACTTTTTTTGTAGTATGAAGTTTTAAAAATGCAGAAAACTGAAGAAGTGAGTACTTCTCCACATATATCTGACAGTTTTTAGCATTTTTCCATTTTGCTCTGTTTCTTTACTAAAACATTTTAACAGATCTTATAACATTTCATCCTCAAATACTTAGCTATGCACTAAAAAATAGCCTTTTTCTACTTAAACATCTTAATATCACACTGAGTAATGATTCTTTATTTAAAAACTTTTTGTTTTGCTTTTGTGATACTGGGATTGAATTCTGGTCCTTTGCACTAAGCTGCATTTCCATTCCCTTTAATTTTTAATGTTTTAATTTTACTTTGAGCCAGGGCCTTGCTAAACTGCCCAGGCTAGACTTGAATTTAGGGTCCTCTTGCCTCAGCCTCCCAGAGTACTGGATTATAGATGTGTGCCCCCAACGATTCATTACGTCTTCTGTTGCTCATCCTGTCTTTTAAGCTTCCCTTGATCCTCCCAACATGTCTTTTATAACTGGCCTGTACAAACCTGGACCTAATCAAGGACTACACATTTCATTTTTTATTACCTCTTTTAAATCTCCTCTTTTTTAAAAAAAAAAGAGGGGGCAAAACTTGCATAACAAGAGTAACTGTTTTACAATAAATAATCCAGTGGCATTTAGTATATTCACATTGATGTGCAATCATCATCTCTACCTAGTTCCGAAAGATTTTCCTCACCCCAAAATTAAATCCTGTACCCTTTAAACAGTCACTCACCACTGTCCCCTCCCCCTTCCCTGGCAATCACCAGTCTGCTTTCTGTTCCTGCAGTGTTGCCTACTCTGGATATTTCATATAAATGAAATTGTACAGTGTGTGGCTTTCGAGTCATGCTTCTTTATGTTTCTGAGAGTCATCAGTGATGTAGTAGTACTTTGTTCCTTTTGATGTTTAAATAATATTCTATTGTTAGCTAACCATAACTTCTTTATTCATTTATCCGTTGGTGGACATTTGGGGTTTTCTATTGTTTGGCTATCGTGAGCAATGTTGCTGTGAATACTCGTCCTAGTCATCTCTGTAACAAAATGTAGACAAGAGGGCTCAAGCAGCAGACAATGTTAGTCAGAATTCTGGAATCTAAAATCAAAATGCTGCAGAGTTTTCTTTTCTTTCTTTCTTTTTTTTTTTTTTTTTGTAGTAGTGGGAACTGAACCTAGGGCATTTGAACTAACCACATCCTCAGCTGCTCCTCCGTTTGATTTTTTTTCTTAGTTTTCAGACAGAGTCTTGCTAAATTGCCTTGGCTGGACTTGCCCCAGCTTCCTACAGTGCTCGGATTACAAGTGTGTCCCACCAAGGCCCACAAGTGCTGGCAGATTTAATTCCTGGTGGGGGATCCTCTTCTTGGCCGGGTTGCTTTGAGGCAGAGAAAAAGAGTGAGCGTAGTCTGAGTTTTCTTCCATCTCTTATAAGGATGCTCTCCCCGCTATGGAATCACTGCTCTCTTAACTGCTTCTTCTAAACCTCATCATCTCCCCAGAGCCCACTTCCAAACTCGATCTCACTGTGGGGACTAGGGCTTCACTGTATGCATCTGGGGGCACAGAATTCACTCCATAAAATACACAAATATTTAGGACTTGTTTTCAATTCTTTTTGGTATCCACCTGTGGTTGGAGTTGCTGGATCACTTAAATATCTTAATCTTGAAATGCTCCCTTTACCTGTCGTCTTTTTATTCTTTCCCCCGCAAGATGTCAGTGTGTTGTCGTGGCTGGGCCAGTTGTCCCTCCCTTGGCTCGTTCTCATTACGGAATCATGGCCTTGCCCAGCATGTTCTTCTGTGCCTTGCATGTCTTATAACTTGGTTCTCTTTTTTCTTCAGTTAATTGTTTGCTATATTGGTCTCTTCTGTTTCATACTAGGCCTATATTGAGGCTGTGCCCTTCTGTCCTAATGTGGACCCAGAGCAATTTCTTCTCTTCTCTGCAGTGAGTTTTGTGTGAGGAACATTTTGTTCTGATTATTCTAGGAATTGATTATTTTGTTCATTTGTGCTCTGGATTCTGTTTCTAAGCCACTAGCTATTGTGTTCCTACTCCCTTATTCATGAACAGGCCTAGTGTTGGTGCGAGAACATGATACTGGGTTTCTCACACTGGTGTCACTGACCCAAGCAACTCTCTCTCTCAGGTCTGCAGCCAGAGCCTGACTGGGTGGGACCTCCAAGGGAGCAGCCTTCTTCTGTGGCACAGAAGTGATCCAATGGATGCTGTTCCTTGCTATAATTTGGTTCTGAAATGTTGTTCCAAGGTCCATATGGTAAAGGCTCAGCCATCTCTGCTGGCACTACTGGGAGGTGGAGGAACTTGAGTTGGGGCCTGGTAGGAGGAAGTTGCAGGCGTGGCTTTGAAAGGCACAGTAGGCCTCTGGTCCCTCCCTTTCTCTGTTTCCATTCTGCCATAATGAGAACAGGCTTCTCTCCCACATGCTCCTGCCATGACGCACTGCCTTGCCTCGGTCTCAAAAGCAACAGGGCTCACTGTCCATGAACTGAAACCTCTATCACTGGGATCCAAAATAAACCTTTCCTGCATGTCTGTTGAGTATGTGGAGATTTTGTCATGGTGGTGGAAAAGTGACTTACACATCCTGCAGGACTCCTGGGCTACACTGACCATCCTGAGACGTGAACATGTACCACTGCTAACGGCAACAGCTAACGGCGAGGAGACACATGCAAGGGAGCAGTTAGCCTGGGCATGCAGGCCAGCTGCAGGACTGTAGATTCGGCATGCACGAGGTCTGAATTACTGACAAGGCACAGGGACTCAACCTGGTTTATGTGTGTGGTTTGAACCCTTACAGATTTGTGAGGGAGCAGGAGTGTATGGGGGTCAGAAGTCACTGCTTGCCTCAGTGGTGCTCTGTGAATAAATTAGAAAAAGGCTCCTTCTTTTTCCATGAGGGGGAAAACCTGAAGCGCCCTAACTGGTTCAAGCTGGTCATGTATGTGCCTGCTAGAAAAAAGGATGCTAGGAACCCAAAGCTATAACAGAAAGCATCCCAAACTCCTGACCGAGAATGCTTTTTTTCTCCTGGCTGTGTTCTCCCAGGCTCGCTGATCTGTTTTCCTATTTAAGTCAGTAAATACCTACCTAAGCAAAAGATTAAAGAGGCACAGTAAGGCTGGAAGAAACAGTACAACTACACTAAATTTCCACCACCCACGGGTGACAACTCTGCAGCTCCCCTCCTCATCCCTGAACAAGTCCCTGTTTTCACCCTCATCCACCTTGTTCCTTGCACTGTCTCAGGATAGCGACTGTCTCCCTGGACAGGGTGAGTCCTCCACACCCCAAGAAACTTAATCATTATTACTCTATCCTCAGCCAGGGTTTAATAACCCAAAGGCAAGTTTATGTATTTGCAAATCATATTTCTTCTTCTCTAGTAGAGACCTGAGATTCCTTTAATATCAAATGTTCCAATTTCCATAGGGCATATGAGTTTAGATTTCAGTTTGCCACTGCTATGTGATCATGGGAAATTCACTTAGTGCCTCTGGCTCTCTATTTAAAATGAAGAAACCAAAGCAAAATGCTGTACCAGGTGCAAACAAGGGAAGCAGATATGAGCCTGGGAAATAGAGATCTGACTGTGAGCCGGGTTTGTGCTTGCTGGTGATGGTGTCTGGAGGGAGACAGCAGGAATAGATGGCAGGGAGATGAATAGGGACAAGAGATCAGGGAGCGTAGCATCACTGAAACAGATCTCTCTACTAAAGACAGGAAGGGGTCAGTGACTTCATGCAGACACCATCCTTTGGGATGGGGGAGGCTGGGGCCTGGCCGGGGACGCCCCTCTCTGTGGGCCCAGGCCCTGTTCTCTAGCTGTTTGTGTCTTCATAACCTCTTCACTGAATGCTACGACTTACTTGTTCCCACAGACCCTGATGAGTGAGGTTCTGCTCTACACACCGACTGTCCAGCTGACCTCAGTGTTGGTCACTAGTGGGTGGGTCAGGGCCAGAAGGACAAAAGGGAGTCATCAGGCTGGCTCAGCCACCACTCAGAGAGGAAGCCAGGTGGCTGGATAATGATTTGCTTTTTGGTAAACATATTGGGTAGACAATGTTACTTGTGAGTTGGAAATGACTACCCTGAGCTCAGGCGAGAAAGAGCTCCCTGATGCTCCCTGCTGCTCAGCAGGAAACCATGCTCACCTCCTGGGCCCATCAGGGAAGTGTAGCTTCTGTGATGTCACTGTCAACTTCTTCCACACCCAGTTCAGCCTGATGCAGCCAAATACAAGGACCACCACTGGGGATGTCTCTGGGTAGGACAGCCTTTGCTCATTGGAAACACAGTGGTGTCCACATCCCAGAAGCAATTTTCCTCTGGAATTTGTTCACTTTTATTGACATACTAAATTAAGACTATTTGCCTAAAGAGCATTGTCCTGGACACTGAGGAGAACTCTCCTAAATCAGAACATGGATGGATAGGTGACATTTTTTTCTGTAACAATATGTAAACCAAGTAAACCTTACCTGGCTGTTGCCACAGGTGATGGTTGGACAGGTGATGGGAGGAAGGGGAGGGGGAAGAACTGAGATTGGAAAAACCATTGTCATCAACCCAGAAGCCAAGAAACAATGTGAAGACTTAGGAGAGAAGGTAGGGAGCCCTCTGGTAGCAGGAGTGATGAGCGTGTTCTGGGATAGTGCGATCCTCGGTACCCAGAGAAAAGCAAGACACAGGAGTCCCCAAGACGCAGGAATCCCCAGGCAAGTTAGAGGGCAAGAACGTCAGTGAATGGTACTGCAGCAAGGGGAGAAGTAAAGAAAAGGCCTGTAGCATGTGGAGCCCCTTGCACAGATTGGGGAGCCTCGTGTATAGATTGGGGAGCCATGCTTGCGTTTTAAGGCTTTTTGGTGTCATTCATTCAGGAATCGCTGCTAGAAAACAAGCAGATGTCATTGCAGGAAATGATCTCTTTAAGACGGGGTATAAAAATTATTCACAGCTGAAAAATAAAGACGGGTTATGGGCTGTAAGCCTGGGGTAATACTGAGGAAATCTGCATGAACAAGACTGACAGGAACACCTTCCCCCATGCCGGTGCAGTCCCTGTGCCCACACAGTTGCTAAGCATTTTTTTTTTTAACTGAGTGAACAATGTGGACTCCAGTGTGGAGAAAGGTTATTGACAACGTGCAGCAGGAGTTTGGGAAATTAAACAAGCAGAGTCTGCTTCTTGAATGTTGATGGCTAAAGGTGTCCAACTTGTCAGCATTGTATGACACACCACTTCCTGTAGGGTCATTTTTAGATCCTACTTTTATTCTTCTCTCCAGAGTCTCACCCTGTTTCCTCCAAGCACTTTCTGTGCATCATGGTGCAGTGAGACAGACTCTTCATGTGAACAACTGGTGATAAGGATTAGAGGCTCTGAATGTCCCAGTGTTTTGGAGTCTGTTGAAGCTTACATGTCAGGAGACACACATTCAGAATTCAAAGTCAGTGCTTGCACTGTGGTGCTTGTACCATTCTGGCATTCAAGTTGGTTTCCAAAGGAACTTGGTGTTTACAAGGTGCTGTAAGAAACAGGGGAATGAATGACATCTTCAGATGTTCAGGTCACAAGGAAACTTTCATTGAAAGTTGCCAGTCAGTTTCGTTGAACGGTGCAATCTAACTTGTCCACTTGGTGTTTGCCAGTCTGCACAGTGCCTGGAAGAAGTTGGTATGCTTCAGAATATGGGTGGTTAACAGCATTACCAACCACAGGAAGCAGAGACAGGCTTGTTTCATGCCAGGCAAACCTTTAGGCTGTTAGAAGCCTGCATTTTTTTTAAGAGCTGTGCTGCAGCAGGAAGACACAGCTTTGCTAATAAATTTCTTGGCAGATAATAGAATTAGGCTCTGATCAATCTTATGTTTAGTTTATAGAAGATGCAGAAGATAAGGGAACATATATAACCCCACGAAGGTACCGTCACCCAGAATTAAAATATGGAAATTCTAAAGGACAAATAACAATTTCTTCATAAATAAGTGGCAAGGAAAAAGATGAAAGGAAATGCTGAGGAACTTTTAAGAAATTGTGGTATTGTGTGATGTTCCAATCAGAATAAAAATACCTGTATCTTTAAATATTCATCATTTATTTTTCTTCACAGTGAAAATACTCAAAATCCTGTTTTCTAGCTCTTTAAAATATATAGTACCAGAGCTACAAGAGTTTTATACATTTGCACCTTCTTGGGCAGTTGGGCATCAAAGCTTCCTCCTGATTATAACTTAGTGCTTCTTAATCAGACTTTCTCCAATCCCCGCGTGTCCTACCATTTATTCTCACCTCCTAGGAGTTCCATTTTCTAACATTCTTCTTTGGAGTGAGATTGTGTAGTGCTTGTCTTTGTATTCCTGGCTTATTTCACTTTAATAAGTGATCTTCAGTTCCATCCATGTTGCTGTTTGATAGGATCTCTTCCTTTTTATGGCTGAATAGCATATATATGTGTATATATATATATATATATATATATATATATATATATAACTCATCCATCAATAGTTGTACACTTACTTTACCTCCATTTCCATTTCTTGGCAGTTGTGAGCAGTGCCACAAAAAACACGGGAGTGGAAATGTCTCTTTGACATACTGATGTCATTTCCTTTGAATATATACCAAGTAGCTGGATTGCTAACTCTACTGCCTACTGGACGCTGTGCATTGGCAATACTTGAGGTCCTCTGCTTGAGGGCTTTTATTTTGTGCCTAAGATTAAACATACGGAGCACAGCAGTGTGAGAGAATAAAGGGCCTGGAGAGCTAGTGGCCCTACTGGCGGGCCTCAGCCTGTGATGGATGGAGAACTAGTGGTGAAATACCTGATTGCTTTCCTGTACCTCCAGGGTAGGGAAAGCTCTCAAGGTGCCTCACAGTGTCCCGGAGTTGTGCAGAGGGACTGAGCCCCCTAGCCCGTGGTAGCACCCTTTGTTGGTGTCCTCCCTTCCCCAGGCACATTCCTGCTAGGCTTGCTGGGATCACCTCTCAGATACACTGTTTTCACTGAAATCACTATCGGAGAGTCTGTTTTTTGGGGGAGGGAAACCAAACAAAGGCAGGGGCAGATCAGTCCAGTGCAATGCATGAGCTTGGTCAGCACCCTGATTCAAACCAGCTATCTGACCAGGCATTTGAGAGTGTTGGGGAAATATGCCCATCAACAGATGTTAGATGGTATTAAAGAATTACTTGTAATTTTTTTAGGTGTGATCATTATTTCTTAATGAGGTCAGAAAAGCATGCTTATCTCATTCTGAAGTATTTACAATGAATATATTCTGAGGTATTTACAAGTGAAATCATTATGATAACAGATTTGCTTTGAAATCGTCCAGTGATGGTGGAGGGGTACCAGGGAGAGAGACACAGCAAAATAAAATGGGCAAAATTTCAGATATTATTGGAGCTGAGTATCAGCATGTTTTGTCTACTTCTGTGATATGTTCAGATTTTTCCATAGTAAAATGTTCAAAGTAAACAAGAAGCATATGGACACGGTTCTGGTCCCCCTGTGAGCCCTGGCACCAGGACATGCCAGCTTTGCCTTAGATGGGTCAGCAGCGTGGCAGGTAGGCTCTGAGCATCTCAGTTCTTGGCCTTCTTCCTGCTTGAAGTCCACATTCTCCATATTGCACCTACCCAGCTGTAGGCCAGACTAGAGCCATTGACATCACCCAGCCCTGCTTTCCTTGAAATTCTAAATTCTACTTGAAATCGAACTATTTCTCTGGCCCTCATGAAGCTGTTTCTTGATCAGTACCCACCTTGTCTGTTCCTTGCCAGAACTGGGGGGCTGACAGGTGGATAAGGGCAAACTCGGACTTCAGGCATAGGCTAGAAAGGGGTCTGTAACCCTAGTGGGATATCAACAGGTTATGGTGACTTGGACCTTGGCCAAACACCCCAAGGGTATGACAGTGGGGTGACCAGCAAAGGTGGAGAGCTGTTGTGGTTCTGAGAGGAGGAATGGAAATGTTGGTCATAGGAGGGCTCAGAGGTGAAGAGGGGGAGAGGGTTAAAGAAAGCTTGAGTAGTAAGGGCAGTAACCAAATAGCCTGGGATGTTCCAAAGGGAAACACATGTGTAACAGGAAACTGAGTCAGAAGCCAAGTTGTGCATGCTGGACACCTGGGTTCAGGCTGGGTCTACTGCCCCAGCATGGCCACCACTATTCCAGGCTTCTGGAAGCAAGAGGAATGACAGAGCTCAGCCACTGGCAGGGCTAGTTCCAGATGGGCTTGGTTATTGGACAGGTAGGCGCAGCTGGAAAGCCTGCAGGCTGAAGAGCGCCTGTTATCTTATTTAGTGAGAGGTCTGAGCTCTGTGTATGCCCAAGAACTGTTTTTTTTTTTATCCAGTTGCTGCTTCCTGTTGTGCAGAGCCTACTCTTCCTTCCCTATGTGGAGTAGGACCTTGTGGAGACCTTAACTTACCTGCCATATGAACAGGACATGTATTCTTGCTGTAATTATGTCGTCCTTTGGCTTTGAAAATATCTGCTTCCAACCTGATTGATTGAAAGTCTGTCTCAGGCAGTGTGGGCAGAGAGGCTCCTGACCCTGGTGGTAGAGGAGGGACCACGATCTCGCACTGGTGTCTGGAGGGTAGCCGTGGAGCCTGGGTTTCTAGGGTGTGTGCGGTCCCTAAGCCTTGCTCTGGTTCCCATGTTTCTGTGTGCTGCTGGTTCTTTCTGATGTGGTGCAGGAGAACTAGGGATGTGAGGCTTTGGACTATGGTCCCTCTTGCTGAGGATTCCCTCCCCCGGAGTGCAGCTGTAGCTCTCTTTGGTCCCACCGGTGGTGTACCATTCCACTCTCTTTTCCTGGGGCAGTGTCCCGTTGCTTACCCTGAAGCTGCCAAAAAACACCGGGCTCTCCTCTTGCTGCTCTTCCAACTTGCACCTTTTCATTGAGTCACTTTCTGTCGCTGTGACAAAGAACCTAAGAGCAGTCAGTTTAAGAGAGAAAAGGTAATGGTTCAGGGTTCAGTCCATGGTTGCTAGGTCCTGTTATTTTTGGGCCTGTAGCAAGGCTCATCTCATGGTCTCAGGAAGAAAAAAGAGGAAGGGACCAGGGAAAATATACCTTTAAGGGCACAGCCCCAGTGACTTCCTTCCTTCAACTAGGCCACAGCCCTAAAGTTTTCACAACCTCCCAATAGTCCTGAGCTATGAATTCATCAATAGATGAGGTCAGAGCTCTCAGCATTCAGTTGTCCACCCAGGGCCACAACTCTGAGTCTGAGCTTTCAATATGTGATCTTTTCAGGAATATTTAAGATCCAAAGCATAACTAATATTAACAGAACAATTCCAAGCACATCAAATATCTTAATTGATTTACTCCTTCTGATGATAATATTGAATGGATGTGGTACATATTCTCCTAGTCTCTTAGCTTACAATTTGGTAGACCTGAGATTCAACCTGGCTCACGTGGCTCAGGTGTTACGTTGCTCTTCTTACTGCAAAGTTCCTCTCTTTCCCTCTCCTCTGTCCCCTCTTGATAGTGGTGTGGACAGGCTTGGGTGGACAGAGGGGAGTTGGTGGGGCAGGAGCAGTTTTGGGGTCTCTTGGTAAATCTGCTATGGCTGTAGCTGGCGTTGTGGCTAGAGGATTGTGGACAACTCTGGGTGTGTAATAGCATGAATTTTTCATCCTTGGATCATCTCTGGTTCCAAGTGGGCAGGAAAGTTCCACTCACCTTGTTTTTTATGTACATCAGCTATGCTGATGGACCAGGCCTTTCCCCTGAGCTCTCTGTCCAAGGCTGGACCCTTTAGGGCTTCTCTTCCTTTCCTGCCAGCCCAGATCCAGTCCGGGGCAGCCCCTGCCCCAGGTCCCCATACCCTATCCCTTGCATGGTATTTCACTACCTCTTGCTGTCTCAAGCCCTAGAGCAGGCTGGCATCTGTCTTCTCTCTCAATCAGGAGCTGCTGAGAACTGCTGAAGAAAGCCTTGTACCTGTGTTAATGTTACACACTTATGGGCCCAGCTTCTGACTAAGCCACTAATCCTGCATTATGTGCCAGAAGGGCTTCTTCTTCCTCTTTTCAGAGTGAGTCTTCCAGGCCCTTGACAATCCTGAGACCTGAGGCGTCAGGTCTGCTTCTTCCCCTTCATCTTTGGTTCAGTTTCTCTTTTACTCATAGTTGATCGAGCATGTCTCATTTTTAAATCCTTCAGTTGACTCTGTCTCCCCTCAAATTTTCCTCATTTGACTTGCTTGATTCCTTGACTTTTATAAAGTGTATCTCGTCCATTTTCTCATCTTGAGCACAGCCAACCCAGTGTAATTTACTTTCCTTCCCATCACTCCATCACAGTGTCTTCCCCAAAGATGAATCCAACAACCATTTTTGTCTTTTTTGGCATCTTTTCTCTGCACACATTTTGAATATCTTTCTCTTGAAACAATATCTGTCCTCACTATGTAATGCTGCCAGTTAAACTATGAAATCTCTTCTCTCTATCTTTTCTTTTCTGGCCTCTCTCCATCTCTTTAAAATCTGGGATCCCTAGGAGTTTGCTACTGGTCCTCTTCTCATTGTTGTCATAACAATCTATTTAGCCCCTTATTGATAATTCCCAAACCTATACTTCTATCTCCTACCATTTTCCCTAACTTTAGACAACCTTCTTGTACATCTCTACTTGGACACCCCACACATACCTCTCTTTGGTGTTCAAAGTTGTGCTTTTAATTTGAAAATCCAAATCTTTCCATCACTCCAATTGTTAGAAATGATAAAACTGACCTTTGTTGGGAGAAGAGCTCTGAGCTTGATTGTTCACACATCAGTCCTGGCTTCTATCTTGAGTAGGTGAGTAATCTTGGGCAGGTAACCTAACTTCCCTGTGTGTCAGTTTCTGGAAGACAGACATCCCTGCATTAAGGATTGAATGAAGATGTAATTAGATAATAGGACAAAGTTCTTCTCACAGGGTTCAATATGTGGTGTGATTGAAATATATGGTGAATGCTTAAATTTAAAACAAAGGTTATTATAGTAAAAGATATTGCCATTAATCTGCTTCAAAATACTCCCCCTGCTTTCAAGCACGTATCCCATCATTCTTAAAATTTTCTGAAGCATTTCTGAAAGTCCTGTTTTGTGAGTGATTTTACTTGTGCTCTTGTGGCTGCCTTAATGTCCTTACTCAGTTCAAAATGTTTACCTTTCATGGTTATTTTGACTTTGAAGAAAATCCAGAAGTTGTACGGGGCTAGGCCCAATAAATAAGATGATTAGGCCCAGCCTAATGTTTTTATTTAGCAGAAATTGCCATAACATTTGGATTCAATTCAGGACATCAAGGCATCTACAAAAGACAATCAAGGAAGAGGGCTTGCTTCAAAAAGTGACAGAATAATGGGATAAGTGTTTTAAAACATGGAGGAGGATTTTGAAGGGGATTCATGACAGTGTGTCTTTTACTGTAATAATTCAAAAATTTAAAATTTTAATATTCACCATGTTTTGTGATCATACCTCACATACAGTAAAGTCTATCAAGCACCCTTGCTATTGTTTGGGTTTAAAATGGCCCCAAAGCTCATTGTGTTGAAGCTTAATTGCCAGATGATGAGCATATGAAGTGATTAGATATGAGGACCCTAACATTCTCAAGCAATTAACACTATTGATATAGTCTGTTGATTTCCATTTTAAAGTACAGTCACAAATTCCATGGGTATGATTCTCAGGAGACTTTTAAAAAAGTAGATGAACCATCCATACATAAAAATGTCCAGAATGTTTATTACTACCAATAAACATATGATCATTATACGCAATTCAGAGGCTTTAATTTCTTTCTCCACCCTATAGTTCCAAATAGCTCGAATCACAAAGGGGAACACAATGGCCATTTCATACCCTGCACAATACTGGGAACCAAAAGCAGCCAGGCTCTATGTTACTATCTGGACTCAAAGTGAGGGCTTCTTCAGAATGATTCTGTCTAAGCTGGTGTTTGTTTAGATTTCTGTCTAGGAGTTGTCATATCAACAGTCAATGGAACTTTCCTCCTCGGTCCTTTCGGGATAAAATACGAACCTGATATTTCACATATAAGGTTTGTTTTTCAGACTGGTCCCTGCCAAAATAACATGTTTTTAACATTCTGGGGACTTGCTAGGTTCTTGGGTTTTAGTTCTGTTTTCCAGTATTTTATTAAGTCTCTTCCTTGTGTGCCCAGGCACTGCCATGTAATGTATGTGTTTGCTCTAAAGCCGTGTGTGTGCTGGTGGGATTTTATGTTTATGTGTTTTGTTTTTCAGGTGCAGTGATACCAGATAGAACTTTGGTAATAATTTGCTTCTATTTGTATTTATAAGCTGTGTGATCCCATTGTTTACCTCTGTGTGGCCATGTTGTTGACTATCAGTCACTGAGTCTTCCAATTGAGAGCACTGTTGGGTGCACATGCTAGGTACTCAGTAAACATTTGTTTAGTAAATGATGCCTGTTTCCTTGAGTGGATCTGGGCCTCACTGAGAATTGAATTTCTCTGTTGTTTTTCTGGAACCCCGCAAAGACTAAGCCTGGATCATAGTAACTTTGCATTGTACATACACCAGGAGAAGGGAGCAAGAAAAAATTGCTGTTACTGGTGGAGGAGTTTATTAAAACAGTTGGACAGAGGTTTATTTCCTAGGTCTTATATTGACCCTGTCTCATTTCATAGGATTTTCTGTCCTGCTGTCTCCCGTGGATACTCTTCTCCTGATTACGCCTTACTGACCTCTGTCTCAGAGCAGGATGGAGTTCATAGATGAAGCCTGGACTCTTGGGCCCCACAAACAAGCCCTTTCAAATGCCATGTTTCCTTCTACTTTTGATCTCGAAAGAAACACCAGAGGCACAGCCTGGCCTGCTGAGTGCCTGTCTGAGGCCAAGATGAGGCACAGTGTTGAGGCTCACAGGTGTCGGGCAGGTCAGCTTCCCTCGTTTTTACCTCCTGTACTCTCTTCGGAGGTGCAGTTGATTCTTAATGACATTCTGAGGAAGTCCCAGAGCTAATGAACACATTTGCCTGATGACTTGGCTTACTTTAAGTGACCACTTTGGTCACACACTTTGCACACATTCCTTGTATCTCTCATGGTGTACTGGTCAGCTTTCTGGATGCTGGGACATATACCTAATACCTACAACTTAAAGGAAGTAAGGTTAATTTTGGCTCATAGTTTTTGTGGATTCAGAGCATGGTCGGTGGCTCCAAAGTAGAAACAGTGGTCTGGCAGAGGAAAGCTGTTCAAGTCATGGCAGCTAGGAAGCTGAGAGAAAAGAGGATCCCAGGCAGGCAGGCGGGGAGAAAGAATGTACCTGTCAGTGACCTGCCTCTCTTACCGGACCTCGCTTCCTAACAGTCCACTCACCAGTGGGACTAATCCACTCTCTGAACACAAGGCTTTTGAGGAACATTTTGTATTCAAACTGTAACATCGGGCCTAATTTTTTTATAGGTCTGAACTAGTAACTCTTAGAAAAATTGTAAACACTTGAGTTCATGAAGTTAGATACTTTTGGGAACTGGTTTATGCTATCAATGGCCTTATGATTAGAAAACACAACCTTTTAAAATTGTTTTCAGCTTTTAAAAATGTTTTAATGTTGCTATATACTTATCAAAAACAACTCCATAACTCATTGAAGGCTAGTAGCTTGTAACTTGTTTATAGCACAATTAATAAGTTTATGACATTTATCAAGGCAGATGGGTTAAATTTATAATTATTACCTGAGAAAGTGTAGTTTTACATTTTGTGAGAGTTAGTACAAGCAATCCAAGCTCTGAAGGATATGTTTCATGTCATAAACTAAACTTTAATTTCATGTTTGTAAAGCTCATCATGAAAGTACATTATGCACTTCATGTTTTTTTTCTTTTTCTCCTGTCTTACAAAGTTAAAGAGAATTCACTTGGCTGATTATGATTCTGTTTAATATTCCTGGGAAGCTTAGAGGTGGAATTCTGAGTGTAATTACTGGTATCACAAGCAGAGCAGATATTAAAAGGTCAGTATATTCATTTTCATGTTTGGGAGTAAGAGTTCAGTCACTCGTTCTAGACATAAGAAAATCCTTTTTGCATTTGAGACTTGCTAACTTCCTTTTAGACATAAGTTGTAGGAAAATAAGGAAGCCTATGGTTTCATTAGATAAATAAGTGTTTATAAATAATGTTAATTGCCCTAAGTTACATGCAGAATTCAGCTTCTCTATAGGAAATGGAGTGCAAACACTCCATTTGAAGAATAATTAAAGTCATTGGAAGGTGAAGTTATGCTTTTAGACACAACTACTACTGTGTGTCTAAGTGATAGTCTGCTTTCTGAGGGCCCAATGCCCTTCTCCTGTGTAGGATGCATCCTGGTGCCCAGTGTGTGGGCATGGGAAGCAGGTTGGAATCACAGAACTTGAGGAGAACAGTATTTACAGTGTGAGGTCACCTCATCATTGCGACAGGCCAGGCTTTCCATAGTGCTGCCTCAGTGTGCTATCATCTCTGAGGTCCCAGCTGAGGGAGGATTGTGACCACTGTGGTGTGGGAAGAGTAGGCGTGAAGCGCGCAGGGATCAGGTGAGATGCCAGCTGCACATTATCCCGGGGTTCAGTTTTGTGTTGGCTCTACTGTTGTCAGGGTGTCTGTCTCCACACCCCCAAAAGAAGGCCTGATGCTGAGGAACATAGTCTCAGGAGACCTATCCATGCCTGTGTGCCTGCGTGAGGGCTGAGTGAATAAATGGGCCTGAGGCTCTCTCATGGGGTGTGCCTCGTTTGGATTTGGTCACACATGGTGCATCTCCATCCATTGCAGTATTAGGACTGTAAAATGAATTTTGATAAGCTCCCAGTAGACATTCTGGAGGGTTCATTATACCACAGGCTTTCAGGACCCTAATGTGGATTTATTCTAGGAGCAGGGCTCACTGTTCAGTGATTCAGTTTGTGGTAATGGCCACTGTGAATAAAGAGAACCTACTTTAGGTCTCTATGCCGGGGGCTGTGTGAGGCATACCTGCTTCTTGATGAGCTCCAGAAATGCCCGCACTTTTCTCCAGATAAAAGGAACCTCTGGAAAGTGTGATAACCACTGATACAACCTGTAAATGACTTTTTCAGTTTTGAGAGTTTGGATTGCTTCATTTTTAAGGTAATCAGGTATTTCATACATCCTTTGTGTTCATTGAAGAAACATTAATACAAAGGAAAAAGTCATCCATGTCTCACTAACATATTGTTACTCTTAGTAGTGAATGGTTATATATATGTGTGTATGGATGTATGTATACAGTAAGTGATACATAATGGTTTCTAACCTGCTTTTCTCGGTTAACATATTTGACTATGTACATCTATACTGATAAATATAGATCTGCATCACAATTTTTAGTGGCTGAGTAATGTGGGTATACTGTAATTCATTTAATTTTCATTGGATATTAAAGTAATTTCAAATTTTCACTAATAATAAGAAGTGGTCACTTATCATGTCCTCAGACTGATTTAACATGTTCATTGTATTTATTGCCCTGAAGCCTCTCAAAAGCCTTAGGGCGTAAGCATTGTTCTAGCCTGACTTAAAATAATTAAATGTTGAAGTTGGGATTTCATTCTTGCAAATCTGACTTTACAGTTCTCTCTCCTTGCTGGAATAATATGTATTGGGGACTACATGCTATCGTCTTTGATGGATCCTTTCAATGTTTTGGGGCTGATGTGTATCTGGGAGGTAAAGTTGCCAAGTCCACGGTTCATGTTTTATAGGCTTTGCTATGGTTTTCCAGTTTATATTCCATAAAAGTTTTCCCTCGTACAGCATAAGAGAATGTTTATTTTCATGTCTTTATTGATACCAGGAAAAAGACTGCATTTAAAAATTATCCTGATTTTCATTTAGTTAATCAATTATGAGATCTGTTTTCAGTATCATTTGCACTTTTAGTTCTGAGTCACCTGCCTGTTTATACTGTTTATCTATTATTGGTTTCTAAAGATTCTTTACATTTTTCACATATAATTTTAAAGTTGCAAGTGATTTTTCCTAGCTGATGATTTACAAATTAGATCCTTTTCAGTTTTACTTTTTTATTGCAGAATATGACATATGTTCAGAAAATTCTTGGAAAATATAGGATCAGTGAAATTAACAACCATGTTGTCACTAGATCAAGCAATAAATTCATGCCAGATGTCCCCTGTATGTTCATTCCTGATGCAGTCTCCTTCCAGCCCCCTAAAGAAGACCCAGGGATTCCCTCATCTGATGCTTCACCTCCATCCACATTGGTCCAGTACTGGCCTGTGTGACCAGTAAAATATGGAGGACATGGTGGCATGTGGCTTCCTGGATTGGGTATAAAAAGATTGCAGCTTGTTAACTGCCATGGATGAGTAACAGTGAAGAAAGCCAGTTACCACGGCCCAAGGACACTCAGGCAGCCCCGTGGAGAGGCCCAGTATTGAGGATCTGAGGCTCTTGGTTCAAAAGGCCTGGAGAACAAAGGCCTGCTAACAACCTGGTGTTTAGTTGGGAAGCAGAACCTCCAACCTAGAGAGTCCTGGCTGACAGGACTTCACTTCACTTACGGGTTCTTGAGAATCCAGAATCAAATCACCCCACTGAGCTGCTCCTGGATCCTGAACCTCAGAAATTGGCTAATAATGCTTGCTGTTTCAAGGTACTGATTTTGGGAGTAATTTGTTGCATAGCAATAGCCAATTAATGTGACTATCTGACTTCATAGTAATAGTTTTCCCATTTATAATTACAGTTTTAGCATCTGTGTGTCTGTATCTCTAAACAAGATAGTTTACTTTTGCAAACATTTATGCTTTTCTTACATATAATCATATTGTACTTTTTAATTTTTTTTTTAAATTTTTATTTAAGGAGAAAAGAAAAGAAAGGAAAAAAAAACAGTGAAGGGGTACAAGTTATACAGATTTACAGAATAAAAAAATGCGCAGTAGGAAATCACTAGTTAATGGATTACATATTGCCATCTTAGAAATAATTGTTTAAGTCACAAAATTAAAGCTTGTAGAGTGGACATTCCAACAATGATACTGCAAACAGTTCTGTTCAATGATCCAATAAAACTCTGTGATATCATTTTCTATCTTATACATTTAAATATACATGCAGTTATATAGTTTAGAGCACTTTCTTTTCCTCTCTTTTGTACAGTGACTATTACACATTTTGGGTTTCATTGCTCCCACGGTTCTTGTTGCTTTTTTGGAAGAGAGTAAAACCAAATGTGACATAACAGAACAGAATCGGTCAAGTCAAAAGGGTGGACATAATAGATAATATAAGAACATAATACAAGGTGATCAACAATGGTTACCATAATGCCTCCCGCTATTTCTAATAGAATTGCCTATATCATTAGTTGTAATACAATTGAACAAAACCGTAAAGAATAAAACCGACAAAACCAAAACATTGGAGATATTGTAGGTCTTCAAAAGTAGATAAAAGTCAACGAGAATGGGCGTTATAATGAATCTCATTATCTTCTCAGCTGATGCCTAAACTTTCGAACCTGATACTATCCAGCAAAACAGAATATAGGAACCTCAGTCAAAAACAAGATGGTGAGAGTAATACAGGGCTTCAAATCGAGATAATAGAAAGTCAAAGTGGGTTACTATATTATATCCTGCTATATTTTTCCCTTTAATTAAATGGATAAAAATAAAAAAGTAAATAATGGAGTGGAGATTGAGAAAAAGGAGGGCATAACAGCGAAACAGGGCAGATCAAAACATAACCATTTAAGCAGAATAGTGTTTCACCACCAGCTAATCCTGACCCAAAAATAGTTACCATATTGACTCCCTCCCTGAAGTCCTTGAGTACAACTTCATATACTGTAGCATTAAGTATATCAAAACAATGTAAATCCATTTAAGAGAATGACAGCATTATAGAGTATTTAGAATCGACTAACAGAAAATGAACAATGGTCTCTGTATAATCTCCTTGTCTTTAAAAGGTTTTTTCTTATACTATTGTACATAACAAAATCCAATAAGATACAACCTGTTTAGACCATTGGAGACAGAAGAACAAAAGCTAGATGAGACTTCAAAACAAGATGGTACTAAATCAGCATTACCTATTAAGATGTCATTTTCTCCAAAAAAAAGCTGTTCCTATCATCCAATCTTCTGTCTCATTTCTGTTGAGCTCTTTTTCTGTCAGTAGCTGTCAGTTTGTCTTCTTCATTTTGTTCTCTGCTCCATTCGTTGTGGCCTCCCCGCCCCTATTTCTGGGTTCTTTGTATTTTTCTTTTTTTAGAATATCCTGCAATACTTTCTGTAGGGTTGAATTGGTGGTTGCAAATTCCCCCAGTTCCTCTTTATCCTGGAAGCACCTCGTGTTTCCATCAATTTCCAGGGACAGTTGTGCAGGATATCTCAATCTTGGCTGGAGATTATTATCTTTCAAAACTTGAATTATTTCTCCCCATGCTCTTCGTGATTTGATGGTTTGTGAAGAGAAATCTGCTGTAATTCTGATGGGTCTTCCCTTGTAAGTGATCTGTTTCTTGTCTCTTACAGCTTTTAATATTCTGTTCTTGTATTGAATTTCTGGAATTTTTATTATTATATGCCTGGGTGTTTCTCTGTTAGGGTTGTAGGTAGCTGGGGTCCTGTATGCCTCATACATTTGAGTATCTTTACCTTTTGCTAAATTAGGAAAATTCTCCTGGATTATTTCTGTGAGTAGCTTTTGTAGTTCACTTGTTTGTGTCCCTACTTCTTCTTTTATGTTCTTAATCCTTAAGTTATGGCTCCTCTTATCATCTTCTTGTCTTTGTATTATTGCTGTGTGTTTCTTTGTTATTTTTAAGAAGTTTTTCATTTCATTCTCCCATGTTTCAAGTCTGCCCTCCAATTCAGATAGTCTGTCCTTAGTTTCTTTCAAGCTGTTATGCCAGTCTTGGGTAGACTTCTTAATTTCTTGATAGTCCCTTTGCACCTGCTTCACATACTCAATGCTTTCTCTGTTTTCTCCATCAAGCAATTCTCCCCTCTTTTTCTGTTCTTCCATTCCACCATCCGCTTTTTCCTGGGTGGTGCTTAGCATTTCTCTAACTATTCTGCATACTTCTAGCTTCAGGTCATTGATAACTTCATTCCTGAATTGGTCTATGAGGCTCTCTAAATGGCGCTTAATGTATAATGGTGCAGTGTCCACAATTGCCAGATTCTCAGGATTGGGGGTCGAGGAGCCTTTTTTGTTGCTTCCCTTCCCCATATTTTCTGTTCCTTATAAAATGTAATCTTACACAGGAGGCCTGGCTTCCCTGCCTGCCAGCCACAGCTTGATCAAATTGCGCTGGCTAGTTGTTCCCGCTCACCGCTGCGCCCCAGGGAGTTGCGGAGGAGGCAGCCTACGCAGGAGTCGGTCGCTCCTCCGGGCCACCGTCAGGCTCTGGGATCTGGGTTAGGCCAGCCTAGGGAGTCCGCGAGCAGCGTCCCTCCGGCCAGGCACCTTTCACCAATCCCGTCCGAGAGGGAAATGTGCGGCTGCAGTTGCCACCGCGCCCTGCTCTTACAGGACTGCCCGCGCCCAGAAAAACCTCCGCTGGAGTCAAACTGCAGTAGGGAATCAGTTCCTCGCTCACCTCGCCACCAGTCAGCCTTCCTCCCTGGCCGTCGCGTTTCCGACTCCGTTCGCAGATTCCCGTTCCCAAGCCTCTGCGTGTCTCTCCTTGCCGAGCCCCTATGGAGGTAGCCGGGCGCCTGGCGGCGGGAAATCTAAACCGCGGTTTCCGATGGCGTGGGGACTCCGTTCGGAGACTCCCGTTCCCAGAGCTCGGCGGTCGCGTCTCTCCTTGCTGAGCCGCTGTGGAGGCGCCGGCCGCCGGGCGGCGGCGGGAAATCCAAACCGCGGTTTCTAATGGCGCGGAGTCGAGCCTCCACACCGAGATTTTTCTGTTCCTATTTTAGCGCCAGGACTGTATTCCAAGTTGGATTCTCTCAGCCCAGTTTGTTCCTGAGTCAGCAGAGCATATCTCTACTGGTTCGTATCTCCTTAGTCCGCATCATTCCTGGCCTCTGAGCCGAGCCTTTAGAGAGCGTTCAGAAGTTGCTGTTGTCTGTCCGCCATGTTCTCCAACCAACCCATATTGTACTTTTAAATAAGATCTTACTTCCAGATTTTGCATATAAATTTATCCATCTAGTTAGACACGGAATTCTTTTTATCTGCAAAAATCCACTGTATACATCTATAACTTGGCAGTGGTTAGGCATCCTCTGTTGATGATCATTTGTGTTGTTTCCAGTTTAGAATTGTTAAGAATTCTGTAGTAAAGCATCTTGGGCACTTTTTTCCTTGCTGAGACCAAATATCTGACACTCAAAATTAAAGGGGGAAAGGTTAAAAAATTACTTTAATGTAATATAATTTATTGATATCTTTCCATTTTAACTCTCTTTTGGACATTAGCCTTTCCCATTATAGTTTCCTGACTGTGAAATCATCTTTAGAAAGACCTTCTTCCTTGTGGTTGCATAAATATCCACCTACATATGGTGGCTACTATTATAGTTTTTATTACCGTATAAACCAGTAGTTTCCTTGGAACTTTTTGAATCTATGGTTATGAAAGTGTTTTATTTGTTGAGTTATTACGAATACAGTTAGAAAGTTGACTGAATTATGTTGCCTCTTCTCATTGGTCCTAAATGCTACCTGAATTTTAAAGTGGGGCCCCCTGTGTGGCTGGACTTCTTAGCACCTTACTTTGTTCTTTGATCTTCCTGTTTTTTTTTTTTTTTTCCCTGCTACTGCTTTTTGTTTGTTTGTTTTTACTGGACTATGCTCTAAGTGTCTGGCAGGTCATGTCCTTGGTTCTTGCTCCTGCTTTTAGCATTTTTCTGACTTTTTTTTCTTCACATTTTGCTTTCTAGGCGAGCTTTAGGATCCCTTTGTCAAATTGTTTTTTTTTTTTTTGTCAAATTCTTTAAAAAAATTTTATTCACGTAAGAAATATTATTAGATTGTGCTGGAGGTTAATTTGTGGAAAAACTGATTTGTTTGGTATAAATTAATCTTCCCTTGTAAGAATGTAGCACTTCTGGCCATTTCCTTTGAGAAATTCTTTTACATCCTTGGTAAGATTTCTCAGATTTTATTTCAACTTACATCTGGCACATTATTTTTATGTCTTATTATGTCCATGCTAAGAGCTTATGAGGGGTGGCTGTACCCAGGGACCATGGGACTACTTCTGTGCTTCCTGCAAGACTTGCACAAGGGGCCACTGAGGGCTCCCTTCTCACTCTGGCTGTTCTGCTGAGAGTGGACTTTGGAGACACAGGTGAATGTTGGGATGCTGTTGCTGAAGCACCTCACTCAGGTGCTGCCTGTGGATGGAGGCTTAAGGAAAGGACGCTTTAGGAAAAAAAATATTTGGGCAATGTAGTGTGCATTAAAATTCCAGACAGAACCACCCATCTGCCTGAGGAGGGAGTGGACAGCAGTACTGTCTGTGGAACTGGCCGTCGTGCCAGGCCTGGGTCCCTTGGGGACCTGCTTGGAAGGGTCTGACATGCATGAGCATCTGAGGATGCTGCCTCCTCTCCCTCTGCCATCAGAGTCCTCTCTCCAGCATGGCCACACCCAGTCCTGCCAAGGGATCACTGCGAGTTCCAGCTGAGACTGCCTTGTAGTTTCTGCCGTCCCTGTCTTTACCAGGTCATCATTCAGGAGGCCAGGACCAAAGAACTTTGCTTTTGAGTTGTGATTTCATATTTCAAATCACTTTTGTTGGGATGATAAATAATGTTACCTGTTAAATTTAACAGGTTGATCAGTGTTGGTTCTTGTGACATTTGGGAACTCTACACTCTGAAGAGATATTTAAATTTGATGTTAAAGGAAAGGGGGCAAAGTTCTTTAAAGAATTTGTTATTTTAATAATCACTTCCTATTTATCCAGAAATATGAATAATTCATGGCTTTAACCCTAGAATAAGTATATGTCATCCTGTTATCACCATGAGGGGAAGTGTCAATTATTTTGAAGCAGCCTCCTGCCCCCCATACCCTGGATTTCATAAAATCTAATTTAAATTACACCCTTGGAAAAACTGAAGCTGAAAAAATTGCTCAAATATTTCCGGTGCGGAGTTCCACATTTTTTATTTGGTTCATCTCTCGAAGCCCACACACTTTGGTCCTCCGTATGGTGCATGTCCCCGGCTAGGTCCAAAATGAATACATTAATGTATGTGTTTTCCTATCAGTGCCTGGTGTTCAGGGTGAAAAAACAGAGGAGAGTATCATAGAAGGCTCACAGATTTTTTTTTCTTTTTTGTAAATACAAAGTGCTTTTTGTGATTCTGTGCATGAGCCATCACAACTTCATCCGGAATGCACAGCAATGCTGTAATATGGCTCAGCCTGGTGCAAAATACCTCATTTTGTATAGAAATGCAGAATTGCTTCATGTAGATAGAACAGAAAGAATCTTTGCTTTATTCACATATGAATAAAACGTCTTTGTTCATGAGAAAGAAAAGTGCTTCTTATTGTTTGGAAGCCTGATGAATTTTAAATGAAACTGGTGGCCCACTATATTGTATTTGTTAGGGGAAAAATTAGCTTTGCTTTACAAGTTCAGAATCTAATGCCTAATCTGGTAGCATAAATGGTTTTGCTTTCCAGTTTGGTTATTATGTGAAAAGAACTTATGTTTGCCATAGCTATTGCATGTTGATGACTTACTTTTGTGAAAATAAAAACTTGAAGCTCCACACCAAATTTTATAATTTTAGCTTAACCTTTTTGTGCATGTATGTTCTCTTCCACATAAAATTTGATGTAGTTTCTAAGAAATTTAAAAACTATAATGTAAGACTAATGTATCATGATCTGGGAAAATATAGATACTTATGGAAAGGTAAAGTGGAATTGCATGGGGTATATTCACATAAGAGTAGTCATGTGGAAAGATCCTTTGGGTTGATAATACTGATCCATAGATTTGATGTTGAGCTTGCTGGCAGCCAAGTGAAAAGAAGGAAGGAATAAGCCAGTCCATTTTCTGGCTCTAAATGGACTTCTTGAAACATGCCCACCACCAAATGTGGTGTAACATTTAGGCTTTCCCGAAGGAATGCTGGCCAAGAAGAACAGATTAAGTACAGAGGGCCCCTGTGGACCCTGGCAGTCCAGTGTCTGTGCTTGGGCCTGCTTTCCTTTGCCCAGGACCACAGGCAGAAAGAGGACTGGCAGAGTGCCAACTGTACAGCCACAGTGCTGTTCACCCCCAGATGCAAACTTGAAGCCTCCTACAAAATAGTCATTGGTTCTTAGCAAGATGAAAAAAAGTAAGAACAAATAAGGGGAAATGTAAATTTCTTTCAAATCTGAGCTTACTTGGTTTCAGATAGTATGTTTTCCCTATAATTTTAGTATTAAAATTGATTTAAAAATGAAATGGCAGCAGGAGTTTAAAAATTTCATGCCCTTTGGTGGACATTGGGAAATTGTAAGCCTACGGCTGCTGCTGCGGGCATCTGCTGCCTGGAAGTCTGGAAACTGCTGCTCTCTGGGGCTCGAAGCTGGCCTCCCACTTCCCTTGCATCTGGGATTGAGGGTCCTCTCCTCAGTATTCTCCTGCCCCACCTGAACACCTCAGCTCCCAGGAAGCCACACTCTTGGCCTTTACCATCCTTCCTAGGCTTCTCCAGCACTATCCCCTGGATAGGGCTCATGTGGCCTCACGCCCTGGTGTGGCTTGGTGGCTAGTTCCAAGGATTCTGGGTAAGAGAGTGTTTGACAGCTGAGGCAACATTGGACCTAAAGGGTCCTTGGAAAGACAGTCACTCATTGTGGGTCTCTGCGGCATGACTCTGTGGCAGGCGTTGTGTGTGGTTCTGAAGTCTTCAGCCCTGGCTGAAGGGTTAGAGACACCTTGACAGACTCTCAAGGTGAATAAGAGCCATCACCTACTTGAGCTACTTAAGGGGATGTGGTTCACCCCTGTTTCTGTCAATTACTGGATGAGTTTTGAAATTCTTCAAGGACTCTTGCTGGGAAGATCTCAGTAGGATGGTGAGGTGCAGGGTGGGTGGGATGGTGGTATGGCCCGGTGGTAGGATGATGGGGTGGGGGTGGAGGGTAAGGTGAGGGTGCCTTTCTGTTATCCAGCTAAAATGATCTTAGCTACTTTGAGATGCAGAGATGTATGGTTAAATTTATTTAAAAAATTTTTTTTGAGTAAAATGTACCTAACAGTCTTTCATTTATGTTAACTTGGCATGTATTTAATATTAATCCAACCCTGGGCCCCTTTGATTTCTTTCATTGCTTTCATTTCAAAACCACTTCTAGGCTGGGAAGTCACGTAAGTCCTATCTTTGAGTGGTGGCCACAGCTGAGAACAGGCAGCTTTTCTTGCCTGGTGTCGTGATGTCTTCTGCTTCCTCAGCTCCCTCCATGGTCTCTGTGGAGCTGGATCTCTGGTTCCCACCTTTCCTGGCTGTCATTTCACTCCAGCCTCTCTGCAGCTTCCTTGGAGGAGGTGTTAACCCACAGAGAGCACTAAAAGTGCTCATCAGCTAGAAGGATAAGCTCCTAGCAATGTTTCTTTTGCTTCTTGCATTTTAAAAAGGTTATATCTTTTTTTCTCTCCTTCTCAACTTTTAGAACAATCTAAAAGAACTCTTGGAATAGATTTCCACAGTATCATGACCAGTCCAGGTGCTCCTCTTTGATATGGGCAGAAAAATGACAGACTCCAAAAATTAAAAAGAAGTGCTTTATTAGCTGAGCTCAGCAGCAACACTGTCCCAGAAAAGCACCAGGGAAGTGCAAGACCAAGGGACTGCAGGGAGTTATAAAGTAGCAAGCCGCAGGGGAAGGGGTCAGGGTCTTAGGATCAGTTTGTCCCCATAAAAGGAACGGGGGAGGCAGAACAAGCAGTTACAGGAACCAGGGAGGCAGAGAGGGGATTACATGGTGAGCATGTTACAAGGTTGCAACTTAACTGGCAATTACACACGTTTTACAGGAAGAGAACAAGTTATAATAAGTACAGTACATTTTGTGTTTTTGAGCTTATAACACTCTTCAGACAGGTCTCAGTGACTGCATGATGGGATCTTTGAAGTCGTACACACATTAGACATTTCCTGTTGGAACCCTGTATGTGTGTCGCTGCTGAGTTATTTGTGATGTCTTTCCTTCCTTAATCTTCCACTAATATGTGTCCTTCACAGTAGAAAGCTGGGTGGTGAGGGGCTAGATGGCTCTTTGAGAAATTGTTTCAAATAGAAGTCATAGTTTTGGACATTAAACTTGTGGAATATTGATTGCTTGGCAAAAGAAGGAAATTTGTTTTTGGTGAAGCAATCATGGCTATAGAGTGAATGCCACAGGATACACTGGCATGGTTTCAGGTGCTCTGATCATCTTATTCAATCTCCCTTTCCAGGTGGGTGTGTCACTTGGTATCCTTAGGGGTGTTCTCCATGCTTTGGCTGGGGCTTTTCCTTCACCTGGGGACCCCTCCCTTCCTCCTAGTCTCTCCCAGTGCTGCTCGGTTTCCAAGGCTTGGTTCCCACCCATCTCCCAGGGCACTTTGCCATACTCTGGGCTCTTGTCACACTTTTTTGCACAGATTCATGGTTTACACATCTCTCTCTCCTACTGCATCATGACCCTGTCTCATTTCTGCTTCCCTTTAAGCTTGGGCCACTGAAAGAGCTCAGTGAAGTAGTATTTACCCATCTGAACCTAAAAGTGGCTTGAGCAGAAAGTCTCAATGCACAAGAACCACAAATAGTCCTAAGTGACTAATCATCATAAGTGAATGGGATGGACTCGGCACAGAGCACTGATGATAGCGGGGAACCTCTGATCCCACAGGAAGTTTCAGGTTACTTTAGAGTAGGATGTAGAGAAGACAGTGAGGGGAAACAATTTGTTCACTGAGGTCCCTTCTGCTGCCCAAGGACCTGCTCTCCTGAGCTTCATATTGGGTAGATACTGTATCTTACAAGTACCCGCTAAAGAGATGCTCCAGGGAAAGACTCCCAGTGCCTGGAGATTAGGATACTATTAAGCGAACAAGAACTTTTTGTAATATATTGAGATGTGATCATTCCTGCTTTCCACAGCAAGGACTGGTCTCCTTTGAATATTGAGAATGAAAGAAAATCTTCGCTGAAAAACTTTTCCCACTGTAATTCAATTCTGTTTTGAATTACAAAAGGCTTTCAAAGGCTAAAGTGCATTGGAAATAAGGGGACGTCATATATTCAATTTGTTTTCAAAATGGTATAGTGCAAAGAAAGAAAATTAGTGGTGATGGGAGGTTAATTTAAGGCAAAAGTTAGGGAATTCGGAGAGGTATTGGAAATGCTTTGTAATACAGGGAAATTCTTTGTCCTGTTCTTGCAATTCTCTGTAAGCTAGTTATTCCAAAAATAAAACATTTAAAAAGGAAAAAGTAAATTTTTTTTTTAGTTTAAAAGAATGAGGATTGCTGAACAGTCCATAGGCAGCAGGAGTTGTGCTTTCTGGTTGGGGGTCTGTTCAGATAGAACTGCATTTGGGCAGGCGTCTGTGTGCCCCTTCTGACTCCGTCATTTAAAAAAGAAGTGACTTAGTTTTATTCACAGCTGCCATAAGTCAAACTTCTGCCACTAGGGTGTGGTCAGTGGAATAAGTAATAGTTCCCCAGGGTGTCCATGACCTAATCCCTGGAACCTATGAGTAAGGCAAATGGATCTTGTGGATGAGATTAGATTAAGGACCTTAAAACGAATTATTCCAGGTAAGTCAGTGGCTCCATATAGTCACAAAGATCTGTATAAGACAGAGGCAGGATGGAAGGCAAGAAGGCAATGTCACGATGGAAGTAAAAGACTGGCATGATGTGATGTGAGAGTCAGGACTGAGGAGTGCAGGAGGCCTCTTGAAAACAGAAAAAGCAAGCAAGCAGGTTCCCCCAAAGCCTCCTGAAGAAACCATTGGGCTGATTCCCTGATGTTGGCCCTGCAAAGCTGATTTTAGCTTACGGACTCCAGGACTGTAAGGAAATGCATCCATGTTGCTTTAAGCCACCAATATTTCTGTAATTAATTGTTGTAGCCAACAGACACAGGATACTGGATGAGGGAGTTCTATACTGTTTCATAAGCAGAAAGGATGGCAAAACATGAGTTCTGGGCCATGCTCATTAACATTTCAAGGAATTGTCTGGCTCAAGCAAACTGTTTTTATACTTTGCTCACTTGCTAGTGTCTTAGTTTGGTCCCTATCTTTGACCGCCTGTATGACAAATGGAATCAATTTTGGGTCAGAGCTAGCAGGCTGAGGGCTACACATCACTACACTGAGATGCCACAGATGCTGGGAGACTGTTTTGCTTGAAATCCCTGGCTTAGGTAGCAAGTTGTGGTTTTGTCTCCAAGCAAAGAGGAGAGGTGTTGGGTAGTGGGGAGAGGGAGGGAAGGGAAACTGATTCCCTAGGCAGGGTTCTGCAATCTGTGTGAAGCGAGGACACTTTTCATACAGGTCTCTTGTGCAGATTTAGATTTAGATTTATTATCTCATTACTTATGGAGGTATAAACATAAAACTGTTAATGTATGCTTACAGCTCAAAGACTACTGTAAACTCCAAAGTTAGTTTAAATCAAATGCAAATGAAGCTCCAGACCCCCAAAAATTCAAATTAACATCAGCAAATTAATGTCACAGGTAACTGTTGTTTTGCTAAATCTGAAGGTTGGTGTTCTCAGTGTGATTTCACGCATAATTGTAAAGTTCTAACATATTGTATTTGCTTCAACAGAACTGTGTTTAATTCACTACTTAAAAAATACTGTGTGGTTGAAAGAAGCATATACAGTATAAAAGCATATAATCAGAGTGACTAATCAGCCTACGAAGGAGAGTTTTCCAGTTCTGATACAAATATTTAGTTACTTGCATTTGTGTAAAATTAGAAAAGACCAAGGCAAAATGGTGGTCCCTTCTTCATAGGTAGAGGTTAAGCCTGAGCAGTGCGACAGCTCACGAAGGGCGTGGTCAGGTTATTGCAAAGGGGCTCACAGAGTGGCAGGACTTTGGGTTTCCTGGCAATGTTCAGTGCCATGACCCATGGGGCTCCTGAGGTTCTTGGGTGAAGGACCAAGAAAGGAGGAGAAAATAAAGAAGAGAGAAAGCTGGGGTCAGGTGGAGCCCTTATTCTCCTGATGGGAGGAAAGGTGCTACCCAACCAGTGCAGCGTGTTTATATGCTGGGAAGGATGATGTCAGTTTCTGCTCCTCTGCCTAGCAACCCATTGCTTGGATTGACTAGGGGCTTGGTGTATTTCTGGGCTGTAGCATCTTCTTCACTTGGCTAACCAGGCCTCTTTGTTTTCTGGTAGGGTCACATCTGAGTCATGTTCTAGCTTAATTTCGAGCTTCAGAGGCTCCCAACAGTTCAGTTTCATGGCTTGAGTATTTCTTTCTTTCTTTTTTGTTCCAGCTTTTAAAGGTATATCATAAAACATAAGTGTGAAGATTGCTGGGTTGTCATAACAGTAGTGTACCCTCATCAAAATCAGGACATAGGGCATTAACAGAAATCCCCCCGTGTTACCCTTTACAGTTACATCCACATCTCACTGCACCCCAAATCATTACCATCCTACTTTTGTGGTGTTCACTTAATGATTTTACTTCTAATTTTACAACCTAAGTAGGCATCCTAAATACTGTGGGTTACTTTTGTCCAGTTTTGAACTTACCAAAATAGGGCCATGTTGCAACTTTAGTGTTTTGATTTCTTTTCATCTATCACTTTAGTTTTTAAGGTCCATCCATGTCCTGTGTAATTGTCATTTCTGCCTTTTTATGGGAGTATGGAATATCCCTGGAGACTGTACCATGATTTATTGAGCCCTTCTCCTAAGGGGAGTCTTTGGGGTTTGTTTTGAGTTTTGGCCCTCACAGGTAATGTTACCACAAGCAGCCTCATTAACAGCTGCTGGGGAGGGCATGTCCGTAAGAGGCACTTCCTTGTCGCGTGGTGTGCGCTGCTTAGAAACATCCTCTGCTCCTACAGAATGGCTTTCTGTAGTCATTTTCATCGTAATTTGCTTTTCTGATTTTGACTGGGTTTGAGAACACTTTCCTGTCTTTATTGACCATTGGATTTCTTCTGTTGTAAAGTGTCTGCTCAACTCCTTTCCTCATTTTTCTATTGAATTGTCTGTTATTGATTTACAGCATATGTATTCATTCTGGATAAATGCCTTTGTTTGTATGTTTGACACTGTTACTTCTTATTGTGGACATCATTTCTTACCCTCTCAGTGGGATCTGTTGATGAGTTTACATTCTTAATTTTAAAATTGTCAGGTTTCTCCATTTATTTCTTAAATAATAAGTGCTTTGGTATATTGTTTAGTACATCCCATGTCCAGATTATGGTGTTATTTTTCATCTTTCTAAGCTGTGTCATTTGTTCACACACAGTTGTATAAGTCAAGGAGTGAGGAGGGTCTAAGGGGTTGCCTGGTTCACTGGATAACCAGTTAGCTGCCTCTGAGTCGTGAATGATGGCAGGAGACACAGGACTCCTGGGTCATTCACTGGCTCCCTCTTACACTGTAGTCACAGAGACAGAGTATCTGTGTGTCCTTGAGCCTCTGTCCTGGGCCAGGTTTCCCACAGGCCATATGTATAAGTGATCTCACCTGCAGTGGCTTGGGTTGGAGGTAAGCAAGTGAAGGGAACTGGAAAACTCTGACCGGTGGCCCAGAAGCTTCCCTGCCTGCTGCCCCTGAGAGAGATATTGTCTTTTTCCTTTTTATCTGTACCAGGGATCAAACTCACGACTGCCTGCTTGCAAGGCAGGCGCTTATGCCACTGAGCTAAATCCCCAGCCCCTGAGATATTGTCTTTATTATACTGGACAGAATATAAATCTGCTCCTTTCCTTAGGGAGAGACACTATGTCTTCAGAATTTAGAGCAATGTTACAAGAATTGCCTCCCAAAGCTCTACCTATTACCTGTTTGTGTGTGGCCGGGTGAGTGTTAGCACCATTCATGCTGATTCACAACTACCACAGCATCTGGACAAAGCTGTTTGCCAGGGGACAGGTACAGGCGAGTGAGATCCGGTTGCTGTGCAGGGGGTGTGAGAGGTGCCAATGGGCTGGGCTACCTGTTTTAGAGACAGAATTTTCAGGACATCAGAGGATGGTGGTGGAGGGTAAAGGGCTGAATGAGGGAGATGTGTCAGGGCTAAGAGTTTGTTTCATTGGATCTTAACACATATTGTGTCTGGTCAGGTAGAGTGGTGCATGCTTGTAGTCTCAGCCACTCAGTAAGCTGAGGCGGAAGGATTGCAAATGGGAGCTGTTCTGTACCTGAAGCTTTCATCGTCAGTATTACCTAATGCCACTGTAAAGCAGGACTGTAAGTTTAATGCTCAGAACCCAAAGTATTATTTTTTATGACTAGTCTTCCTCAAACCCATCTTCTGTAGCTGCCGATTTGTACCTGTTCTTTCCCTTGCCTGACAGCAGATGGAGGAAGAGGCAGGCTTTGATGACCTCTGTTTTACAAGTTTGTTGAGTCTCGTTTAGCTGACCCACCTGCTAATGGTGATGAGACTCTTACTCCCTTGCTTTGGCTCTGGAATTGAGTCTGAGCCGCTGTCTTTTCTGCTTTGTCATCCTACCTGGTTGTTAGGAAGCAAAATCACTGAATTTTTTGAGGCATTAATTTCAGTTCAACAAAGAAATGGCAAAATATATGCAGGACTTAAAGTCTATTTTGGGATTACAGAATAATCTTTTCTGATTCAAGTATCCGATAAAAACTTCTGTGTGAGGAGAGGAAAAGACCTGTGCAGGCCAGCACAAGTACAGGTGAAAGACTGTAAGATTCTTGTTTAAGTTGCTTAAATAGTGCCACCCACCTAGTCATAGAGACGAGATGTTCAGCATTTTAAGAAAAGCAGAGGTATCTAGATCAGAATTTATTTGATGAATAGATTCAAGGGTGATTTTTTTCAAGAACAGCCTTTTATTTTACCAAAGGACTTTTGATGATACTTTCAAAAAAGCAAGCTCCTAAAATGAATTTAAATAGTTCTAAATTATGAAAAGCAGACTGATGAATAATTTTTCAAGGGCACATCCTGTGAAGGAAGCACAGTTGCAAATTATTGAGCAAGGTCACGAACATTTTCACGGGAAGGAAGAATGTGATACTTAGTTTTACCTTTTCTTCTCTTATCAACATCTCAAAATAGACCAACAGTACATTTTATTGTGGCTATATATTTGTTACAGCAGGTCAGTGGCACCTCATTTGACTCTAGTCCTTTAGCCTTGAGCAAAAAATGACATTGTAGAAACAAATCCTGTACAGATGCTTGGCCCTGTCTACCTCGGAAGAGTGGGTGGTGGACTGTGGGGAGGAAGTACAGAAAGGCACCCAAGATCGACCTTTCTTATAAGAGATTTGGGGCATTCCAAGACATTCCAAGTGGTAGACTTCCTGAGTTGTGAATTAATTCACAGGTTTTGTGGGTTTTGGTTTACATTTATTTTCTTGAAATCTTGGAAATATCTGACCCTTATCTTTTAAAATTTTCATTACTAATTTATGTTTATGGTGCTGGTAATTGAACCCAGTTCCTTTACACTGTGCTATTTGCCCACTCCCTGTAAAAAACTAAAAAATTTTTGAGGCAGGGTCTCACTAAATTGCCTGGGTTGGGATTAAATTTGTAATGCTGGTGCCTCGGCCTCACAGAGTGCTGAGACAAGAGTTGTGCACCATGACACCCTGCTCCCTAGATGGAGATCCAGCTGTAACTGGTGTATATAGTTTGCTCTAAAATACTTGTCTTCTGTGCTTTCTTCCTCCTTTCTATCTCTGTTTCTTCTACTTTCTCTCTTTTTTCCTGTTTTGTTGTTACAATTCTTGTTTCCCAATGGCCAGCCTGACTCTATACTCCAAACACAGAAGAATGTAAAATCAGGAAGGTTTCTCTTCCCTGAGGCCAACGTGTGGGCAAAAGCTACAAGGACCCCTGCAACACCCCAACATCTTCTGGGAGAGTGAGTAGGGCAGATGGTGCCTGATATTCAACAACCTTAAAAATATGGAGATGTCAGAGCCCAAAGGAAGTGAAGAAAGTAGACGCCCAACCACACTCTGTGGGAGACTTTTTCTCCACTTGTGACATTTCACCAACTCTGGCTTTTCTTGATACATTGGGAAGTGTGGTCATTGTGAGAGGAGGTGATGGGTAATAGAGAAGGTTGGGAGCTCCGTGGGGCCCTGGTGGCGCTGACAGTTTCAGTCCATACTGTGTTGGATGGTCAGCCCTTCTGCCTAAGAGCACGTCCAACTCTCTGATTAACTGGGTGTTTTTTTTTTAATTTAAACTCTGTATACACTGTTGTTTTCCCTTGAAAGATGCATCTTCTTATGCATCCATGCTTTTTGTTCAGCTGGCTTTTTCTACAAGACTTTTTTTTTTTTTAACTTTTTGGTATTATGTCTCATGTAATTCTTGTCAAGTGATCCAGACAAAAACACAAGTCAATAATTTTATGCTCTTACTTATTGAAAAACCACTAAAACAGGTTTGCTTACTTCCATGAATCCTCTTTATGTCTTTTATTTCTCCCCAGTCTAGCAATTGCATGATGAGAGATTCTTTTTCATCTTCTGAACTTCACTGGCAGCTCACAGGCCAGGCGAGCACATGTGCAGAGACAGTGTGGTTCTTGCTTTCTCGTGCCCCAGTGTACTTGTACCAAGCGTTTAAGTCCATTTTGTGTTGCTATAAAGAATATGGCAAATTCTAAAGAATTGTTGATGATTTATAAGGAACAAAAATTATTCATCTCATGGCTCTAGGGTTTCAGGTCCATGGAGCCACATCTGATGAAGTTCTCCTTGTTTGTGGGAACTCGGTAGAGTCCCAAGATTGTGCAGGGCACTTCATGGTGAGAGAGGACAAGGTTGCCAGGAGAGCTTGCCTTAATAACAAGCCACTCCCATGAAAATCTACTAATCCATGCACCCAGATCTCCTCTTACTCATGTCCCCTCCTAACAAGTCATAGTGGGGATTAAATTTCAACATGAGTTTTGGTGGGGATATTCAAACTATACCTCCAAGCAAAACAGTGTTACCATATCTATTCACTTAAGATCCAACTTTTCTGAATTTTGTTGGAGAAAAATGTCATGAATAGAAATGTAAACAGCACCCTTCACATGCCCACAGATGACTTTGGGGACCTTCCATGCTTCTGTTTGGGCGGTAATTGGCTGAGGGCCCCATCAGTTGGCATCCACTATGGTAGTGCCAGCCATGCCAGGGTCAGTGAGGCAGCTGAGGTCTTGCCCCATGAAGGCTGGTGAATGCCACGTTAGCACTGGGTGTTGTGAAGGGATCTGTAGGAGGACATCTTGCTGGGCCAGACCAGACCTCCAAAGAACACCTGAGCTGAGTCTTGAGGACAGTACCAGTGGGATAGGAAGACTTTTTGGATAGTGAGAGTGGCCTGACAAGGTTGGACAGAGCAGCAAACTCCAAGTGACTGAGGGTTTAGTGCTTATAAGGATGGTGGCAGTAGCTGAGGCTGGAGAAAGGCTGGTAGCATGCAGACTGTCGAGGCACAGGGCTTCATTTTAAGGGCCACCGTGAGTCACTGACCCATGTGGAGAGTGACAATATTATGTGGGTGTTCTGGATGGATCCCAGGCAGCACTGTGGAGGAGAATTTGAGGAACTGAGGTATGAGGCTCCTGAGTAGCTCTGGGATGAGATGATGGTAGCTGAGCTAAGGTTGTGTTCGGAGGCATGGAGAGAAGGAAAGGAATAAAGATGTTTGGGATGTAAAATGAGGTGTGTGTGTGCATGAGTGCATGTCTCTACCCATGTGTTCACTCCAGGAAGTTCAGTGGGTCCTTGGTGGCCCTGAAGGTCTCTGTTGCAAAATGTGAATCAGCCTTTCTTCCTGGAAATATTAGCAAGTGCACACTGTTACTTCCTGGTTGTTTCTTTTTAACCGAAGTTCTGTATTCTTTGTTGTTTTGTCATGAAGGATACATCTTCTAATTTCAAGGAGAAATCACATAATTCCATGCCTTTAGGCATATTTTTTTTTGATAAGAGGACAGATGTAACACATATACTTGTGAATGTGTGTGTGTGTGTGTGTGTGTGTGTGTGTACTTTAACATTTTGCGAGGTCTAGGACAACTTTCAGATTTCACAGTTGTCGACTTTGTTAGTGGTGATTCTACTAATTAAGAAAAGATAGGTGATAGAGTTATTTCCAAAAGATGAAAAATATTAACAAAAGATGAGAAATATAAAATAAAAAGCGGCCTTTATTCTGAGAACACGGAGAGAGATGACCGGCAACCCCACCGCTGGCGTCCTGCCATCTCTCTGGTGGACACGTGGCGTGGGGGCCTGTAAATAGCCTCGGTTTGGGGTGGAACCTAAGGCGGGCATTAGGGATACACAGGTAGCCCATTGGTCCTAGGTTTGGCGCCATATGTAAATTCCCAGGGGCGGGAAGATGGCGTCACAGGCAACTTCCTAGGGGCAGGGCAAGATGAGGCTTCCTGCTTCCAGTTGTGGCTTTCCTGGCTACAGTGTCCTGTCTGGGCCAAAACCTTTCAATAGGCAGAGAAGGGGGATGATAAATTTATAAATTTTTGGTTTGAGTAGTCTTTGGAATGTCTAAAGAAAATTTCCAGCAGGCAATTGTTTAAAAAAAATTGCCATTTAAGAGAGAAGTTTGGGATGGGGTTATTGGTTTCCTAGCCAGTAGCATATATCAGTGGTCAATACATCCATTCGAACAGATAAAATCATCTTGGGGATTACTACACTTGAGGGATAAGGATCTAGAAGCCGATATTGTAACCCTGGTTGCAGAGAAAGGTAACTGAGGAGGGTCTGGGTAAGACAGGGACGAGAAGGGTCAAGACAATGAAGGGCCAAGACAAATGGACAATTTCAAGAAGACAGTGGTTAGTAGCATCCCGATGCCTGAGAGAGGTCATCTAAATGCAGGGCCAAAACCTGTCCTCAGGGCATGGGAGTTAGAAGGTCCTGATGAGGGCAGATTGTGAGGGGCATTAGAAGGGAATGAGGAAGGTTTGGAGAATAGAAATTCAGCCCCAGCGCCTACTGATTGGGTTCATTTTTCTCCTATAACAGGAGCGCAGAGGTGGGAGGCTGCCAGTGTGCATTTTGGGGTCTTCATCTTTGCTGTTCTTAAAAGCGTTCCTCACAGCTTCAAGCTGGAGTCTTAGACATCCTGTTTGTGTTCCAGGTGGGAAGAAGAGAGTGGCTCCTTCCTTTCCGTTAAGACAGTAAAAGCTTCCCAGAAGCCTTTACCCATCTGGCTTTTGCTTAGGCCTAGTTGGCCTTAATGAGACCTGTGACACTTGTGCTTGGATTGAATGCTGGAGAGCCCGGACAGTTCTGGCGTAGCGATGCATTGCCTAGGCCAAACACATGGCCACCTGGAACAAAACCCGAGTTCTGTCAGCAGGAAGACGAGGGTGTTGCTCACATGGGCAGCTGTCAGTGTTGGCTTTACATGAGTTAAGCAGTGAACAGGAAGTGAGGAAATTGGGACAATATCTAGGGTTGCTTAAGCAGAGGCTGAGGCAGGAGGGTTGCAAATTTGAGCTCAACTTGGACAATGAAGCAAAACTTAGACTCTCTCTAAGAAAAAAAGGGGAACTGAGAATGTAGCTAAATGCAAAGGTCTTGAGTTTAACCCTTAACATCACAGAAACAACCACCAGGAAAATAGAGGTGGTTCCTAGAAGTAGGAGTTAGAGAAGGTGGTAGCTGGGGACAAACTGGGGAATGGTGAGAGGTAACCCCTGAGACTGTGGAGGGCTTGAGTGCTCTCAGATCTGATCTTAAGTGGGAGGCTGAGGGTGTACAGAGGTGTCCACACTCTGGGGTAACATCCGGGACCTGGAGTGGGAGAGGGTTGCGCTTTTTCTCTTGAAGTGGGAGAGGGGGTTCTGAATACAGGAGCCTTCCAGCTGGCGGAGAGTGTGCGGAGGTTAAGGACCTGAGACTTTATTCCCTGCCACTCTTGCTGTTCTGTGTCTGAGGATGTCCTGTTTGTACATTACTGCTCTCTCCAGGCTGAGTGGTCTGGTTCCCTCACTAGGATGTCTGTGTCCCTGTGTGGCACAGCTTGAGCACTGACTGATGGTGATCGCCCCTCTACAGCCAGGATAGCCGTTACCACCATGGCTGTGTGGGGGTAGGTGCAGGGGAGAAGGCAGGGAGTTCTCTCTCTTCTGGGTCTGGAGCTCGATGGCTTCACTCTCCTGGTCCCTTACAGGTTGTCAGAGCCCCGCACAGGTGTCTCCTTCCCTGCCAAACCCAGTTAGTTAATGGTTAGTGCACTGCTTCTTAAAATCTCTGGTAACACCATCCTCTTCCTGAGATCTTCTTTTGGAGGATTCCTTAATCCTCTGGGCTGCACTTCTGGCCCCAGGGTCCCAATCTTTCATCTTCAGTGACCTCAAGGGTGCAACTCTGGCTGTGTCTGTGTGGGTCTCTATCCTGCTGTTTCTCTTCTCTCCTCTCCCTCCTACCCTCCTGTTGGTCAGAGCAGAACCCTCTGAGCCTTTGCATCTGCCTGTATTTTTTCTGAATTAAAAATTCACAGATTCATTGACTTGTTTCTGAAGCGCTAGAGGCTCCATGCAGGCCAAGCAAAATTATTAAGGAAATGAAAAGCATTTCACTTTATGAAGAATAAATTAAAATTATTAAAGAAAAATGAGTTAATTAAAAAAATTAACTACAAGTCCAAAAAAACAATGTTTAGAAAGAAATAATTGCTTCCAAATCTTTTCCTCTGATTTGTCCACAGCATCATTAAATATTACCAAACCATAGAATCTGTGAAGAGAAAGAGTGGTCCAGGACCAGGGATATAGTTCAGTGGCATAAGTACCTGTGTGACAAGTGCAAGGTCATGAGTTTCATCCCTGGTGTCTAACAAAAAAAAAAAAAAAGTGGCCTTCATTCAATGCTTTACTTAGCTTGAAACAGAGAGGGCACTAAAGTTTTTTTGTTGCTATTAAAAAAAATGTCAGAAAGATCTCATTGTGGGGCGGTTGGAGGTAAATATATAATTTCTTGCCCCTTTTGTAAAAGATGTTGTGTATGTAATTTAGAAAAAAGATAGAATTGTCTAAGACTGATTATGTCTGGGAATAGGGGAATCTGGCCTTTTAATTCTTAAAACTAAATAAAATATTTAATAAGATTATAATAGCGGTGTACACTTGTAATTGCAGTACTCGGGAGGCCGAGGCAGGAGGATTGTTGAAAGTTTGAAATTAGCCTGTGCTACAAAGTGAGCTGAACTACAAGGTCAGCCTGAACTGCATAGTGAGACCCTGTCTCAAAAAGGCATATATATATACATATATACTGAAAGACCATATTTTGCTCTAAAGGAATCAAACAAATACCATTTACAATTAAACTTTGCAAAAGATCAGACTCAGAGAGGCCTAAACTAATGATCACTGCCTTGGGATGTGTTGACAAGTTTTGAAAGAAACATATATACAGAGATTCATGGGACAGATAAGAGACTCATTTATTAACCCTACATGAACACAGCCAACAGAAAAATACAAATGCAAAAAAAAATACAAATACAAATATCCACATCAGAGATAGAAACAGGAAAAAGGTAGCACCTAAGCTGGGGAAAGTTCACGATGGGAAACCATGGGAACATCTGTGGGTCTCGCTTCTGAGAAAAACTAAGGTTTGCATACCAAAACCCCCGTGGAGGATTTAGGTCTCCCACCCAGAAATATGCCACATGGATCTAAAGAAAGACAAAAGAGAATATTGTGCAGTTGAGGTGCTCTGGGATAACACAAACATTCTGTGAAATAAAGGCCACAAGTCCAAAAGCTCATGGTTTTTATTGGTTTCAGTCAATGAGGTGGGTAGGGGTTGAAACAAATGCTAGGGAAAAGAAAATTTGCAGGCATTGGCTGTAAGGAGAAACAAAGCAATTTTGTGCCAGGCACAGAGGCTCTCAACTTAGCAATGAGATGGGTAGCTTGATGTATGCAAGGACAGCACCTTTACTGTCAGGAAGATGTAATTCTTTTTGAGTCCCATGGCCTCAGCTGAGATGCTGTCTCATTTCTAAGCTCTGAAATCTCACAGACTTTTGCAGTCCTCCCCTGCATGCTGCAATGGGCACATGGCATCTTGGCCTGATTCAATCACATTCTATGGCCATTTAAGGGAACATCTTGTTTAATAAAGCCAGCTCTGCATATCTCAAAGAATAGGGTTGAAGTAAAGGTCAGGGAAAGATCGAGGCAAGGGGCTTCATTTCTCAGCAGAACCCAGCTTGGCAATCTCCCACATTTATAAAATGTAAGAAGAAACCCAAGCCAGGTGTGATGGCACATGACTGTAATTCCCAGCACTCTGGAAAGCTGAGGTAGAAGAATTACAATTTCTAGCCCAACCTGTCAAGGTTAGTAACTTACCAAAAGAGCAAGAATGTTGTCTTAAAATTATATATATATATATATATATATATATATATATATATTTTTTTTTTTTTTTTTTTAAGGAGAGGAGTTGTAGGTCTTTGAGAAAGCCCTGGGTTCAATCCCCAGTGCTGGGCTGTGGGTCTTAGAGGAAATGAACTTATTAGTCCTGTATAATAGTCCTTGATTTTTAGCTGTGGGAGCTGAAGAGGGGTCAGCCTCTGTACATATACATAATGGCACAGTTCTTTTCATTGGAACCCTTTCCCAAAGGGGTCCACAATTTAGAATTAGCTCCTTTGGGAGCCCAAGTCAGGCAGGGCTTCCTCCTTGTGTAGCAGGCAGGAAATCAGTCCAGAAAGAGGCTTCATCAGGGAGCCTGAGGCTGAGCTGTTTTCTACTTTCCATCTCTTGTTCTTTGGCTAAGGCGTTTCCTTGACTCTGTCTTCCCAACAAGCTAATTCTGACTTCAGCTGTTCTGAGCTTCACATCTTTTTTGTATAAGTTGAGCTTTCTCCTTCTTCTGATCACTTCTTTTTCATAGTAGTGTTTTCTGTATATGACAGCCTCCTAATTTTTTCTATATTAATGAACACTTAAAATCTTCCCTTCTAAACCTACATTATCTCTCCTGCCTTTGGATCATTCTGAAGTTTCTTCTTTCACTCTTTCTCTCATAGTCCTGTTTTCCTCAGATTTCTGTGATCCCTGACTTTTATTCTGTGTTGGTGAAGGACCACGTCCATCACTTGGGTAGCTGTGTGGGTGGTGTTTGCCCAATAGTCTCCCGCCTCCTGGAAGCACTCAGTGTGGGCTGGATGCAGTGATCAGCGAGTTCAGTGATCCAGGGACCATATAGGTTTTGTTAGTTACCACAGATCACAGAGAGGGAACCAAAGGCACAGGACACTCCAGTAATTTGCCAAAAGTTACTTCTTTATTGAGCAGTGGAGCGGGATTGGAACTAAGATGGTGTCTTTGCAGAATTTGTCTTTGGGTATAGAGTAGGAATGTGAGGCTGGGGAAAGGGCATCACAAATTCTCCTTGTTTTCCGTAGAAATTGTTTTTAAATAAGCACCTTAATAGTGACCACGGGTTACTCTTGTTCTTTTTATGTTTACTTAATTTAGACTTGGAATTTCTCTACATTAACTTTTATCTTGGGAGCAGTTTTCTACTGTGTGCATACTGGTCACTCTTTTCTCAGCTCTCTGAACTCATCTGCTGTCTACCTTCTAGGAATTAGTCACTGTTTGTAATCTTCAACTGGTGCCCTTTTTCTCATTTTTGAGGCTTGTTGTGGATATAACCTGAGCCTCCCTCCGAGTACTCTCCATCTGAGTTCTGGCATGTGAGCTCCATCTTGATTCAATTCTTGCAATATTTACTGTATGCATTTTCACCAGTTACTCACTTGGGGTAGCATTGTTATTTGTATCATGCTGCTGTAATAATTAAACCTGAAGCAGCATTTGATGTGCAGGGGACCCAGTCACAATGTAATGGCTCCCAGGATTCTTGCTCCGTTAAATAAATGTAGGTTATTAGAATCTGTATAGTTGAGTTGTGACTTTGCCAAACAGGAGCTTACAGATGTGGATTACCAGACATGAGCATTATTTTGACCATGCAAAGGAGGAAGGTGTGGGATAGCTTTGCTTGTTAAACTTGCTTCTTGATGAATAAAACAGGAAAAATACAATGTGTGCAAATATAAAAAACAATGAATTCAGGGTTTATGGGAGGAATAGTTGAAAATTTTAAAATTGAAAGAAAACCTGTATACATAGAAGTGATGGACTTATCAGTATATAGCTTGATGTGTTTTAATAGAGTGATGTGTTCGTGTAACCCACATAAGATGCAGGATGTCACCAGCACACCAGAAGCCTCCCTTCTAATCCTGTCTACAGACAACCACCAGACAGATTTCTTTCCTGCAGATTAGCTTTCCTCATTTTCAATTTTACGTGAATAGAGTAATATAGCATGATCTCTTTATTTCTGTGCTTTGTATTATTAGACTCAGGCTACACAATTGACTTTTATTAGATATTTGAAATTGGGGCTGAGGATTTAGCTCAGCAGCATAAGCACCAGCCTTGCAAGCAGGTGGTCATGAGTTCAATCCCCGTACCGATAAAAATGAAAAAGACAAAAAAAATTAGATATCTGAAACTTACCCATGCAGTTTTGTATCCTATCATTAAATTACTATGCAGTGATGAATACTAGAAATAGCCACACTACATTTATTCATTTTATTATTAATTTTAGTTACTTCCAGTTTTTGGTTGTTATGAATAATGCTGCTTATACATGAATTTAGGTGCACAAATATAGGAATAGAATTGCTCATTTATAGGGTGTGAATCTTTATAGATTCAGTTTTGGCAAATCCTGCCAAACTGTTCTCCAAAGTAGTTACACCAGTGTGTACTTTACCACTAATGTATGAATCTTTCAGTTACTCCATTAATCTTTGTTGTTTTAAAATAATTTTAGCCATTCTTGAAGCAATATGGTTAGCTTCTCTCTGTTGTATGTCCATGATAATAATAAGGTGAAAATATTTTTGTATGCTTGTTGGCCATTTGGATATTGTCTTAAAGCATTTGCATTGTGAAGGCAACAAAAACAAGCCAGCCTCTGTGTCTCATGGTCCTAGAGACTGTGGTGTCCAGGTGAAGGCAGTGGTAGGTTTGGTGTGTGCCGAGGGTCATTTCATGGTTCAGAGATAGCCATCTTTTCTCTGTGTCTGCCTGTGCTGGAGGGGGCAAGAGAGCTCTCTGGGATCCCTTTAAACCAGGGCACTAATCCCATCTCAGAGAACTCCACCCTGGAGACATAATCACCTCCAAAATCCCTGCTTCCTGGAGTTCAGGATTTCAGCATATGACTTTTGAGAGCGCACAGACATTCTAATCCTAACAGATGTCTTCGTTTTGTGACGTTGCTTGTACAACGGTTTTTACTTGTTTTAAAAAATACTGAAGTCAGGCACGAGGGTGCACTCTGGAAGCCCGAGATAGGAGGATCACAAGTTCAAACCCCACCCAGGCAGTTTAGGGAGACCCTGTTTCAAAATAAAGAATAAAAGGGGATGTAGCTCAGGGTGAAAGTCCTGGGTTCAATTCCTGTCCCCCCACAGGCCACCCCCCACTGACTCTATTGTTTCAGACTGTCTCATTGTCTGTCTATCTGTCTGTCTGTCTGTCTGTCTGTCTGTCTCTGTCTCTCTCTCTCTACCTCTCTCTGTCTCTTTCCCATTTAAGTATTGGTTAACGAACCCAGAGCTTAAACAATGAACTTTACTGTACCCCATTGTATTAAATTTTGAAACAGTATCTTTCTAAGTTTCCAGGCTGTGCATGCATTTGTGATTCTCCTGCCTCAGCCTCTGAACAGCTGGGGTTACAGGTGTACACTGTTATTTCCTTAGTAGCTTGCAGTAATTCTCTATGATATCTGAAATGTTATTCTTTGTAGGACAGATATATGGAAAATATCTTCCATTCCATAGCTTGACATTTTATTCTCTTATGTCTTGTAAAGTACAATATGTCAGTCTTTTCCCTTATTGTTGCTATTTTGGGAACTATAGCAAGGTTATGTTACCTTTTAAAATCTTTAAAATCTTGCTCTTGTATCTTATTCAGTCAATAAGGGATTATTTTTGATGTATGGTATAAATTAGAGGTCCTTAATTATTTTTTAAAAAATAAAGGAAAAAAATAAAAGAAAATAAGGAATTTTGCAGAGTTTCAAAAGTGGTACCTTAGAACTTTAATTTTTCCTGTAAAATCAGCTTTAGTTTAGATACAAGTTTAGATGTATCAACATATTAAATTACTGATTTAAAAATATTTTAAAATTTCCATAGTGGTTTATCTTTGACTCAGGCTATTCAGGCATGATGTTTACAGTATTGGATGAATTTCAAGTATTGATTTCTAGAACAATATCACCTGGGACAGAGGACATTCTCTGAATGACTTTAATTTTTGAAATTGTTAGAGATGTGTAGTTGGGTGTCAGGTATGTGTCACCATACCTGGTTTAGATTTTTGTTTAAATCCTTTCTACTCCTCTAGTAGCTTGATAGTTATATATCTCTGCATGATTATGAAAAAGTCCTAATATTACAACATGCACAGTTTACATCCTGAAATCTTCATTTAATTTTTTAAACGTGGATAAAACCAAGGAAAATAAAACAGAATAAAACCAATCAAAATAAACCAGTATAAGTGATACAGGACTTCAACACCTTACAAAATCAGCAATAGTTACCATAATGCCTTCTGGAATCTTCATTTAATTAGAAGACTTTATGACAATTTAACTTTACCTAGTGATGGCCACTATTTTTATGTTTTAAAGTTCTGCATATATTTATAATATTGCTGCAGCAAGCAGAAAAACTGAAACAGCACCTAGGATTTGGAGGCAGATTTTTTTTTTTTTTACATTGACAGGCACTGATTGGGATCATTCCCAGAATATCAGGTCCTGATCTCTGGTGGTCTAGAGCTTATATGGGATAAGCAAGCAGGAAGTACAGAGGCAGAATGGCTTGTCAGTTGGGGATTGGTTTATATAATGTACATCATAGTGGCCACCTATGCATCAGAGTGACCAACCATTTCTAAGAGACAGGAGCAACCAGAACTGGAACAGGAACTGTTACCTGGGCAACTAAGAAATTGACATATACTGGTTGGGGGGGCATTTTCTGTTATAATATCACAATATATTACTGTAAGTTTAAACTATAGATACTCATTTATGCTTATCTTTCTGATGTTTTTCATCAGAAATTCTTTCTGAATTTCTTTCTATATGGGATATTTTTCTTTTATTTGAAGAACAAATTTGGTGTTTTGGTGAGCAATTTTCTCAGTGTTTCCATATAAATATTTCTTTGATATTTCTTCTCTCCTCATCTTTACTGTTTAGCAGCAGGAGTATGGTGTGTGTAGTATGGCTTATCTGCTTGAAATTCATAGAGAACCTTCAACCTGTAGCTTGATTATTTTTTTTGTATTTTACCTAATTCTTTCTCATCTCTTCAAACATTGCTTCTTTCTCGCTCCTTACCCTGTTATTGTGGAATTCTCAAAGACACTTGTGTTAGGTATTTTCACTGTGTCTGATATGTTTATAATTCTGTTTTTTGCGTTTTTATCCTCTTTTCCTTTATATTTCAGTGTGAATACTTTCCATCGACATCTTTCAGTTCACGTGCTGTCTTGTTTGCAGTATTTATTAAATCTTTCTGTTGAATTCCTAATTTCAGGTATTGAATTTATTTTTATCTATAATTTTTGTTTTTTCTAATTTAATGTTTCCTAGTTTCTTGGGAATAGAAACATACATTGACATCTATTTTCTTTAATACATTTATAATATATGTTAAAATACTTTCTGATGTCAATATTGGGATTATGTGTTGGTTTATCTTTCTGTTAGTTTTCCATTGTTTGGCTCATCCTCCTGAAATGCTAAATGACGTCTTACTTTTATAGCAGATGTGTGTGAAGAATTTAACAGTTCTTGTGATATACCTTTCTTGAGGATTAATATATTTTGGCAGATAATGAGGGGGAAACCTGAGAGCCTTGATATTAATAGGGATTGAAATTATTCCAGGTTGTATTTCAGGCTTTCCGAGGTCAGCTGTTTTTTGAGCTTCCTGTGACTCCTAGACTCCAGTGAAACCTTCAGGGATGTGCTAAAACCCCAGGATCTTTACTGAGCATCTTTCTTGCAAAAATCTCTTCTGCAAAAATCTCTGCCTAGATCTTTCGTTTTGTGGCAGCTGATTTCTCAGTGTCTTGCCTTGTGTAGAGGCAAGGAATTGTCAAAAGCTCAGAGAGGAAATGAACATTGCATGTCAGGTTTACTTCTTTATGTTTTCTTTTATTTCCAGAAATTTGGCCTCATTTATATCCTGGTTTCCTTGGTTACAGTGCATCCTGACTTGCCTTTCACACAGTGTAGTGAGACTGCTGCATGCTCCGGGCTGCAGCTTTTTGCTCAGACACTCTACAGTGCTGCAAGACAGAAAATTCTCCGAAGGAAGAAAACAATTTCCAAATACATGACTCCTCACAGTTTCCAAATATGTGGCTCCTTGAGTCTTGGCTACCTTGGTTGCTCTGATGCTTTCAGAGATATTTTTAAAATTGAAACTATAGAAAATTTTTAGGCTTACAGAAATGTTTAAACAAAAAGCCAGCATGTGCATACACATACACACTCCTTTACTCATTTTTCCTAATGTTAATAACGTATATAACTTTAATGGTTTGTACATAAAATTGAGCAAAGCCGTGTTCTGCAAGCTGATGAAAGTGGAACTTGGCTGCTAACTGGTGACAAGAAAAGGCAAAGAAGCAAGTGGAGAAGCTGAGATTTTGGGTGCAGAGCTTCTCAGTGTGTGTTCCTCCGGGCATTGCTTTTTGGAGGTTTGTCTTCATTTTAAATGGCTCACATGTTGAGCGAGTGAGGTCAGCACCACATCTAAAGTGTGCTGCCCCCGTGGACCTTCACCTATGTTTCTTAGCATCTTAAAACACCCCAAATTTCTGACGAGACTTACTTAACTTTGTTTCCCTTGGTTTCCAGACTCACATGACCCTTACTTACACTGGTGTTTCTAGCTAGTGTTTTGAGGTGCATCAGTCACCGAATACTGTTGGGAACTAATTTCTAAAATCCAAAAGTTTGTGTTTTTCTTTTTGCATTTTATCTTGGTTTGAATTTTTTTCTTTGCTTTTTTGTTTCTTGTTTCATAGAAAGGAAGAAGGTGTAGATACCCGAGTTTCTTTGCAAACAATTATTTGTACAAGAAGGTGTCTAGGCTGGTGTTGACATTTGCCCTTAAAACCTTACTCCAGCTAGGTGGAAGACACAAAGACGAAAGCTTGGTGTTTCCTAAATACGTTTCCTTTACAGTTTGTTACTGATGTTCTGTAGTGTTTGAAAATGGTTTTTGTTTTCCTGTTATGGACCCAGGAGAGCTGCTAGGGTACAAGGACTCTCTCCTCGGCGGCAGCACAAGCCTCCTGAGATGGGTCTCATCAGCAGACTCGGTCTTCTTTCCCAGCGGGCAGGGGCACATGAGCCACATGTGCCAAACACTGGTGCTATAGATTTGCACCCTTTGTCCAGTGAGCCAAGTCAGACGCAGGCTTGGTGGTGGGGAAGCTGCTAGGTGAGCACCCTGGGTTTGAAGCTGAGAAGCCAGCAGAGTTTTAGAGTGAAACTTTGACCCTGCAGACAACTTCTCCTTCAGCACATACTGTGAGTCTGTTGTCCACCTTCTGGATTCTCTTGGGTCCTTTCCCATGGGCTTCTGGACTGGTCATCCTGAGACTCAGGGATGTCCATTTCACTCACCTGCTTGAAAGTCTCCCTGGCCTACAGATTCAGTGAGGATCAGGGATTCTGACACCTGACCCTGACTGGTTATCTGATCCTTTTTACTGAATCAGTACCTTCCTGAATTGTTATACTATTTTCTTACTATATATATTAGTGAGTCTGGTTTTATAATATTCACTTCTCTCCCTGGTGAATGTCATACATCCTTTGGGCTCTTGTTTGGAACTTGCTTGTCACCTTCTCATCTCATGTTCTGCTTCCTTCCCTTTGATTGCTGGTGACAAGTCCTGCACCTCTCTCTTTTGGACCTGTGCTAACTTCCTGATGTGACAGCTGTTAGTTCCCATTCTGCCTTTCCAGGGAACAGGGGACACTTGCAAGACAGAGTGACTGATACTTTAAAATTGAACATGAATTTAAAAAAAATTTTTTATTAGTACATATTTGCAGTGCATGATTACATTTATTGTGGGGAGTTGATATGTATACATAAGAGTGACTGATATGTTTTGGTTGTATTCTCTACTGTTTTGTTCAATTTTATTATAACTGATGGTATAGGCAATTCTTAAGATAGCAAGAGGCAGTATGGTAACCATTGTTGATCACCTTGTATTTTGTTTTTACATTATCTATTAGGTCCATCCTTTTGATTTGACTGACTCTGTTCTGATATGTCGCATTTGGTTTTACTGTCTTCAAAAAAAGTAATAAGAACTGTGGGAGTAATAAAACCCAAAATGTGTAATTGTCATTGTACAAAAGAAAAGAAAAGCAAAGAAAAGAAAAGAAACGAAAGTGCTCTTAAGGTTATAACTGCATATATGTTTGAGTGTATCAGATAGATAACCATATTACTGAGTGTTTTTTGGATCATTGAACGAAACTGCACTCTCACTGTTTGAAAGTCCACTTTATATTTTGTAACTTGAACAACTATTTCTAAGATGAGAATATGTAATCTATTAATTAGTGATTTCCTACTGTTTATTTTTTAAATTTTGTATTACTTGTACCCTTTCTGTTTTTTTCTTTTTCTCTTTAAATAAAAAAAAAAGAGTGGCTGATATTTGTCATTTTTGTGCCTCTAGCATACTATATTGGCACAGTGGGTAGACGCTCCAACTTTGGAAAATAGTTTCAAAATTAGTTTGAATAACATTACATACATTTGAAACATTAAATTGAAATTTTAAAAGTGTATTCAAGATTATACCTTAATTTCCATACATTGCTTTTGCTGCATCCCATAGATTTTGATATGTAGTATTTTTAATTTTAAATTTTTAAAAGTTCAATTTATAATCTTCTTTTCTTTTAGTTTAGTTTAATAGCATGCATTTGTAGTACATAATGTTTACTTTTCTCTGGGAATTTGGTATTGTGATGGAAGTGTAACTGCATTTTGTAACCAGACTTCTATTTTGTCCTGTACGTATGAATTCTTTCGACCAGGTTTATTCTTTGTACATCTGGCTGATGCATGCAACTGCAAAATTGTTGTTCCCACAGTCTTTATGTCCTGTTTGGAAAAATATTTGGTCCATTACCCAGAAGCAGTTGTCCAATCTAAAGATGAAGTAGTAACCGTTACCTAGGACCGTCCCTTATCCTAACCCTTAAAACCCTCAAACCTTTTTCCTTCAGGTTCGACATGTCCAACCACACCAGTGGGGTGCTGTCTGCTGGCTAATAAAGCTTGTTTGCCTTGCTCTCAGCTTCCGTGGGTGATTCTCTGCATTTACCACAGCAGCACATGCAGTGTGTATACAATGTAATACACCTTAATTCCTTTTTCATTCTTTTCCTCTCCTTCCCTCCTTCCCCTTCATCCATCTTTTGACCCATTTTTATTTTAGTTTAGTTTGTGGTAGAAGACGTGGGTCTAGATTCAATCTTCTGCATGTGGAGAGCCAGGTTTCCCAGTAACATTATTAAAGAGGCTATCTTTCTTCCAGTGTGTGTTTTTGGCCCCTTCATTAAAGATTAAAAGATTGAATGTACTTGAGGTTGTTTCTGCATCCTCTAGTCTGTCTGATTGATCAATATGTCTGTTTCTGTGCCTATACCATGCTGTTTTTAGCACAATGACTTTGTACCATAACTTCAAGTCTGGGCTTGTGATGCCTCCCAGATCGCTCTTTTTACCTAGGACTGCTTTTGTTGTTCTCAGTCTCTTCTGGTAGCATATGAATTTTAGTATTGTTTTCTCCAGATCTGTGATGAATGCTGTTAGAATTTTGATTGGATTTGCATTAAACCTATATATTAACTTTGAAAGTGTGATCATTTTGCATATATTTGTTCTGCCTAACCAGGGGTAGGGGACATCTTTCCATTTTCTGATGTCCTCTTCAATTTTCTTTTTCAGACGTTTATTGTAGGGAACCTTCATTTCCTTAGTTAGGCTAATTCCTAAGTATTTAATTTTCCCTAGTGCTAGGGGAAAACGAGTGGCATTTTCCCCTAATTTCTTTCTCATTTGGTTCATTATTAGTGTACAGGAGTGCTATTGCTTTTTATATGCTGATTTTGTATCCTGATATATTACTGAATTTGGTTATTTAAGAGCCTTTGATGGATATTTTTATCCATGTAGAGGACTGAGTCATTTGCACATAATGGTAATTTGACTTCTTGTCATGTACATATCTCTTCTATTTCTTTTTCTTGTCTAATGGCTCTTGCTAATGTTTCAAGTACTATATTGAACAGGAGTGGTGATAGAGGGCATCCCTCTCTTCTTCTAGATTTTAGAGGGAAAACTTTCAGATTTTCCCCACTTAATGATATTGGCAATAGTTGTCATGAATGGCTCTTAATCCGATTCTATATCTATTTTCCTTTGTGTTTTTGTCATGTAAGATGTTGGACTTTGTCACAGGTTTCTCTACATTTGTGATCTGGCCCGCAGATCAATCTGTGAGGTGTACCTGGAGGGGGAACGGGGATTAAATAAAAACAAGGAGAGACAGAGAGAGACTGAGGCAAGTTGAGAGAGTCCAATCAAGCCCCGTTTATTCCGGAAGTGATCAGATCTTTTATAGGCCAAGGGCGGGTTGGTGGGACAGGAAGAGGCTACGGGGATGAATACAACAGGGTCATCATCATGTCCAGGTATGTGACATAAGCAGGAGAGGATTATGGTTAATGTAGGCACACGCATTGTGCACATAGGGGAGAGAGAGAGACAGGGAGGCAGCAATGGGGCTGTTGTGCGGCTCCCTACATCTCCTCCCTTTCTATATTATTTAATCAGGAGTATGGCAGGCCCTGTGAGGACAGTGTCTGTCTTAGGTCAAGGACCTCATTACATGAACCCAACCAGGCCTTACCCGTCATGGGCTTGCAGGACAGCAGTTGGTCCTGTGCCTGTTTTAGGCGGCCGATGCAGTTACCATACATGTCCTAGTTGCCCGTCTCTGACTGCCTGTCCATTGCCCCAGGGCAGTTAGGCCGCATTGTCACATGGGCCACTCGTGGGAATTCCTTCCCAGTAGGTTTGTTGATCTGCCATCTCCAGCTGGTGATAGTGTACCTGAATGGGCTTTGCCATAAACGCGTCTATCAGATTATTAATGAGCGTTATAATCCTCTGAAAAATACAAGGACTCACAGAAAGGAGAAGCAATAGGGCAGCTAGGGGACCCAAAAGGGGCACTATGTAAGGGAAAAGCTCCCCACACACACCCACATCGAGGAGAAGGGGTTGGCAGCCATTTTTTGTTGTCACTGTTGAAGTCATTCTTCTATTTCTTGGAGCTTGCCTCGCATAACACAGGAAGCAGTCTATTTGGCTGGTTTATGTTCTTCCAGACTGAGAAGAGCCTCCTCCGCAGTCACAGGGGGTTGTGTGCATGGCTGTCAGCAGTTGTAGTCTGTTCGGCAGGGGTCTAAATCCACCATGGGTGTGGTACAGCTCAAGGAGAAGGCTGAGTAGGCAGCATAGAGCTCCAGGGAGTTGTGTCATCTCTAAGAGAGCACAGGGATTGTGCCTCAGGAAATGACATTATTCCTGGGCATCACATGGGGTCTTTGAAGAACTGTCTGCTTGTTTTACAAGGCGTTCAGGTAGCCATCTTAGCCTCTCTATCTTGTTGAGAGTAAACACACACTGAGCCTTGTCCCCATATGAGAATGGGGTCAGGGCCATGCCATGAATTAGTCAGGGGGTCTCGCCATAGTACAGAAGCAAATTGTTTTTGTGTTTCAATATGCCCTAAACGCATGGTTGCTGTCCACAAGCATCCAAATTTAAAAAATTAAGGATGAATAAGGCATGAGATAGAATATTTTTAGGTGTCCTCTTTGTGGAGTACCATTCCCCCTTTTTTATTTTATCAACAGTGAGTTTTAGGGAGAGATGGGCCCTTTCAACTATACCTTGACCTTGAGGGTTATAAGGTATGCCTTTTATATGATCAATATTAAGATGTTGACAGAAACAAGCAAAGGCAGAACTAGCATAGCCTGGACCATTATCAGGCTTTAATTGTTGTGGGCATCCCAAAACTGATAAGGTAGTTAACATATGGCTAACAACATTTGGTAGCTTTGACAGTCTGGGGAGAGGTATAAATGAAACCACTAAAGGTATTTATAGTTAAATGAACATATTTAAGATTGCCAAGCTCAGGAATGTGGATGACATCCATTTGCCATAATGCATTGGGGATAAGTCCTCTAGGATTAACCCCAAAGTGTGGAACTGGGAGGTGCATGGCACAAGAAAGAAATTTTTTACTATCTCTCTGGCTTTTTCTATAGTGATCTTAATACAGAATTACAGAAAAACAAATGGTAAGAAATCACAAGTTAACAAGTTACACATTGTCATCCTAGAAATAGCTGTCCAGGTCACAAAACCAAAGCATGTAAAGTGACATTCAAATAGTGACACTGCCAACAGTTCTGCTCAATGATCCAACAAAAACTTAGTAATATGGTTATCAGTCCTACACACTTGCCTTTCATCTCAAAGAGGGCAAGACCAAACATATCAAAACAGAATAAAACAGTTTTAAAATAAAGAGTTAAAGAAATACAGATTTTAAAGCAAGTCCACTGGAGATCTTCACTGTTCATCTAATTGTCTCTAGTTTCTTCCAAACAGTTGTGTCCATCTTTACGCACATTAAATACATACTGCATATTATAGAACTAATCAAATATTACAGGATGATGAAGGCTCCTCAGGTTTTCAAGATCTGACATTGGAGAAGACAATAATAACTACCATAGTGTCTCTCATTCTCCTCTCAGCAGCTGTCCCCATCCTTACATATGATGAAATTAAACTTAAGAGACTAGACCAGTATCACTCCGATCAGTTAAATGAGTCAAAGTAATTGACATTGGAATCTCCACCTCTGGAGTCTTTTCTGTAAAATGACCAGTCTCTCTACAGGTGAAACAGTCCTGTTCATGCTTTTGAAACATGAACTGTCCAACTGCACACCCCTGCAAGGCAGCAGCCACAGCAAGGCCCCGCCGATGTGGGGGGCCTTTAATGTCAATGGTACCAGGGATGGAACTCAGCCTTTTATTTGTTAGGCAGGCACCTGTGCCACTGAGTTAAATCTCCAGCCCTGGGGACTGAACTCACAACTGCTTGCTTGCAAAGCAGTCGCTTATGCTGCTGAGCTAAATCCCTAGCCCCTGCTTAATGCTAGTGTGAGAGAGGAGCTCATATTTATCTTTTGCAGGCAGCTTTCTCCATGCTTGAGTAGCTGCTGTTTGAATTTTAGCGAAAAGTGTTGGATTAAACTCTTTTGAGCCTTTCTGCATGCATAGGCATCTTCCACTATTAACATATTAAGGTCTCACCTATTGCTGGCTTGTGTATTGTGCCTGGTGATCTCTCTGCAATTTTTGTATATTTTGATTTTTACAAAAGATTATCCCCACCTGATAAAGTCACTAGGGCCAATCTTTGCCAATCTGTAGGGGTGAGCCTGCCGTCAGCCAGAGAATTTAAAACAGCAAGAGTGAAAGCAGCTGTAAGGCCATATTTGGCAACCACTATCTTTAATTCTTTTAAAGCTGCCACTGTGAATGGCATATGAGTCCTAATGACTTGTGGAGCTAGCGGCGTGGTGCTCATGCTATCTTGTGGCTGTGTAGCGCCATCTTTGGGAGGTACATTTGTTTCTGTCACTGGAAACGCAATTTTGGGGAGGGACCCACGGTGATGTGGCGGAAGTGAGGCAAGCGCCATTTTAAGAGCACCATGAGGCTTGCCGGAGGCAGGCGCCATCTTAGGGGCACTATAAGGCTGTGTAGCTCGGAGGGCCTTGTGCGATAGTTTGGCAGGATATGTTAGGTTGTGTTGAAAATTGACTTGTTTTAGGGCTTGAAATACTTCACCCTATGCTTTCTTGGCCTTTAAGTTTGTGTTGAGAAGTCCATTGCAGTTCTACTGGGTTTTCCTTCATAAGTGTTGGTTACTTTTCTCTAATGGCTTAAGGTTCTGATCTTGTGTTGGACTTCTGGGATTTTTGAGTGTTATGTGTTGTGGAGAGGTTCTTTCTGATTTGGAGTTTTATATTCCTCATTTATTTGTATGTTAATTTTTTAACCTTACTTGGAGAATTTTCTGCAAGTTAAAAACAGGGTTTTTAATGCCATTTGTGCTACCTTCTGATTTTCCTAATTCCAATTAATCGTAGATTAGTCATTTTTGCATCATCTAGGAACTGTTGGGTCCATTTTTCATGTTCTCCCTCTTTTTTTAATTTTAATTTTTATTTTAAAGAGATTAAGACAAAACAGGACATAACAAATCAGGTCAGAGTAGAACAATGTAAGCAATACAGTATTTCACCAGAAGACAACCCATAATTAACAGTAACTACCACAATGTCTCTGTCTTTGAAATAGTTGAGTATAACTTCATATACAATAGTATCAAACATGGCATACTAGTATAAAAACGTTCAAGAGAATGAGAGTATTATAGGGTATTCAAAACCAAATAACAGAAAACAAACAATGGCTACTATATTATCTCATTTTCCATAGAAAATTTGTTTATACTTTCACACGTAGTACAATCCCATAAGGTAGATAGAGCCACACACATGATAGAGCCAAAGCAAACAGAAGAGCAAGAGCACGGTAGGACTTCAGAGTAAGATAATATTATGTCAGTATTGGCTATTATAATGACTTGTTTTCCTCAAATTAGCTATTTATATCATCATAGATAATAAAATAAAAAAACCAGGACAAACTCATTACAACTAACGAATGCAATCATTATAAGGCTTCAAAACAATGCACTGGGAAATCATGATTACCATAAACTCTTATGTACTCTTACTATTTCTTACACTACAAATGGAGACTATATGGCATTTATACATGTGAGTTTGATTTATTTTGCTTATGAATATGCTCTCAAGTTGTGCCCATTTATTAGTAAATATCTCAATGTGATCATTCTTTATAGCTGAGTAGTACTCCATTGTATAAAAATACCACAACTTTTTTTTATCCATTCTTCAGTCATGTTCTCTTGTTGTTTTAAAGATTTCTCTCATTAATTCATAACTGAAAACAGCCCTATCTTCTAGTTCGAAGACTTTGTCCTCACACTGGTCACTTCTGCTGCCCATCTTTTCAATGGAATTTTTAATCTCCTGTATTTCTATTTGGAGCCATTTTATGTGTCTTCTCTGCTGGTCATGCATGTGTTATATTGTTTTGTTTAGCTCTTCTATTTTCTTATTAGTGTCATCCTTAGATTTGCTTATGATTTTAACTTGCCCAATTTTGGTTACTGATGTCTCCTGAGATCTTGCCAGTTGCCTTATTTTACTGTTTTTTTTTTAATCTCCTCTAATATCATTTCAAATAATTGGGGTGTGAGATTTTGGGAGCTGGAAGTTTTTTGAGGCTTTTGTTGGTTTATCTTCTCACGTTTCTATTTTTGTTTGTATTGTGGTGAGGTTTGTTGGTTTATTGTAGTGGGAAGTTTGGAGGCCTCTTTACTTAATGTCCGCTTTTCAGTGGTGTCCTCTAGGTGTGACTAACTCCTGGCCTTTACCTCTGTTCACTTGGGAAAGGAAGTTCCAGCATGTTATACCTACTACCCAGCTATCCCAGCTGGACCACAGTATTATTAATGACCCCTAGGCAATCCAGATATTAGCATTTAAAAAAATAATTGATTACATCAGCTATGACACCTTGGCAATAGTAGTAAAATCAGTATCAGTGAAGGCTTCAAAGATGAATGGAGTGTTGACAAATCCTAAGGATCAACAATGTACCACCCTTGTCCAGTAAAGAGGTCTATAATTATTGTATGCACACCAGGAAAATCAAATACCGGCCTGACCTACAGCAAATATCTACTAAATGACAGTTACCTATACTAACAATAGTACAATAATCAGCAATGCTCTAAAGTATTTATCCAGTAATAAAGCTTCGTAGTAATACTAATGAAGCTTAATATTTATATTAGTAAGGACAGAGAGGTTGAGGAACTAAAGAATGAAACAAAGCAAAATTTGAAAAATTAATTGATGGGATATGAGATGGAGGAGAGAAAAATGAGGTGCCCTATTAAGGTGTAAATTGATAGTGATACAGAAACATTGCTGGTAAGAACAAATAAAAAGAAGAATAAAAAAATAAAATACATGAGATAAAAGAAAGAAGAAAAAAAATGTGAGGGAAAAAGATAAAAGGAAAAAAATCTAAAAGAGAAAAAAAATTAGGGAAAAAATCCCAAACCCTGAAAAACTTTGATGAATGAGAGATGAAAATAATAAAAAATGAAAAAAATCAAAGAATAAGGTGAGTCAGATAAAAATTCCTGTTACTGAGTGAGTAGTGTCTTTCCCTGCCGTTTTGAGCTCCAGCCAGATGTGATTTTCTCTGCCTACTCTATGGCCCATGGGTCTTTGAGGGGCTCTTCTTGCACTAGAGGCCCCTCTGCCCGTCCTTCCCAGAGCATGGCTGCCATTAAAGCCGAGGTATTTCATTGCTCCTGTTGGTAGGTGGGGAGCATGATCAACCCCTTATGCTGCTGGATGTAGGCCACAGGTTGGGGCTCAACGGTGCTGTTGGACTTAATGTGGACAGTGCACATACTGGTTGCTTCCTTTTCTCTCTTGTGTTGTCTTTATCCAGTTAATGTTTGCCTCTGCTGCCCTGTGCTGTGCTCCTCTGTGAACAGGGTCCTGTTCCTCTGTCATGGATCTGTTCTCTCACATGGTGGGGTACTCTAGGATCTACTTTCCAATAAAGATATTTTTTATTGTTGTATAAGACATTTTAAAAAGTATTCTGTAATTTATGTTGGAGCTTCCTTTTTATCCAGTTTTTTTAGCACAGAAAGCTAAAATTATGTACTTATATATTTATTTTTACTACTGATTCCTAGCTTAATTATATTATGCAAGCAATAACAACAACAACATGTTCTATCTGGTATTGGTTTTTTTTGTGACCAGGTACATGGTCAGTTTTTATAATGTAATTATAAAGATTATACATTTTCTACTTATTGGCTAGAGTACAAGGGGTGATCAAAATATGTAGTGAATGTTTAGATTTTAAGAATTATTATAGTAAAAATATATTGCCACTCATTCTTCTCAGAACTTCTTTGAACACACTTATCCTATTGTTCTTGTCACTTTCTAAAGTAGTTCTGGAAGTCTTTCATGAGTGTATCTGTGGAATATGATAAAAAAAATACAGTGAATGCTGTTGGCCAAGTGCCATCCAATGGAAATGCAGGCTTGTAACGATATTACAGAGTGTCCTCATCCATTTTATCCAGGTGCGGCATGGTGGGACTTCTGGTTCTTCCCTAGTCAAAGTGACAATGAAAGGTAAATGTTTTGAATCAACTCTGGACACAAAGCTCTGTGAAAGTTCAGTTAAATACACTAATGAAAGAGGACTTCCAGAAGTGCTTCAGAAGTGGCAGGAGCTATGGGATAAATGTGCCTGAAGGAGGAGGCAGTATTTGAAAGGGGATTCATGCATGCGTCTTTTACGGGAGTAAATTTAAAAATTTAAATAATCATTATATTTTTCAATCATATCCATTATATGTATATATTCATATGTGATTGAGGTTATTATTTTGGACATTTGTGGTATCTATATTCTTTTCAATTTTTAAAAATCATATTTGTTAGGTTAGTTTTTAATAGTTATACTAAATCAGCTATATTCATGGATTTTTCGATTTCATTATGTCAATTTTTTCTTTATAGTTTTGGAAACTATGCTCTTAGTAGATATAATATCATTATGAAATAATTAGTGGTTTGGTCAGACATTTATTAGCAAACCTATATATGGCTTGCCTCAGGAAAGTATTTCTTGTCTGATATTATTGTTATAGGCTTTATTTTTAAAAAATGACAGTTTCCTAGTACCAGTATGCATATTTTATTTATTTATGTTCAGTCTTTACACATGGTTTAACTGTGACTCTTCAAAGCTACACATAGGTGGATTTTAAAAACTCACATTAATTTATCTTTTAGTTCATTGAATTCGTTTCATTTATGTAATGATTACTGGTCTGTTTGGACATACTGTTACCATCTTATTTGATAGTTTCTATATACCATTCCTTATTTTCCCATTCATGCATGTCCTTTTCCCCAATTTATTATGGATTGGAGTACATTGGTTTTCCATCATTGTGATGGTACTGACACTATATTATGACATACATGGCACTATTAGTGCTTTTAGTGGTTACCGCTACTTATACAACAGAGATGCTTCCTATGCATTATTTTAATGGCCAGTGTTTCTCAGCCTCTTCTAATCACACTTGAGCTTTAGTGCATTTAAAATGTTCCCCAAATACCATATTACTTAACATTTTAGTTTTGCTCTTGTATAAACTCATATATTTTATTTTTGTTTGTTTATAGTTAGGAGTAAATTTGCCACTGTAGTTTATCAGTTTTCATTCTCACAGTTTTTTCTTGTTGTCCACATTTTGCCTTAGTTCAGTTTCATTTTCCTGGTGTACTTTCACATTACTTGATGGGTAGTACTTTTGCTTTAACACTATACTGGCCTGATATATGTATATTAAGGAGAAATAAAAAGCTAAAGTTTTCACTCATTTCTTCTTAGATCTTTATGAGGCCATCCCCCAATGTCTCCTGGCATCGGCTGTTGCTCAGAGATATCTGCTGTCAATGTTGCTGCAGTTTTGGGTGTCAATGATTAGTCCTGACAGTTTTGGAAATTTTTATTCTTGAGATCTTGATGTGTCTAAGTGTGAATAAATATTTACCTTGCTTGCTACAGTTTGGTGGATTTCCAAGCTTTTTTTATTTAAAGAGAAAAAAAAACACAAAAAAACCAAAAAAGGGTAGAAATAATACAGAATTATAGAAAAATAAACAGTAAGAAATCACTAGTTGATAAGTTACATATTGTCATCTTAGAAATAGTTGTTCAGGTTACAAAATTAAAGCATACAAAGTGACATTCAAATAGTGACACTGCCAACAGTTCTGCTCAATGATCCAACAAAAACTTAGTAATATGGTTATCAGTCCTACACACTTGTTTTTTATCTTAAAGAGGGTAAGATTAAACATACCAAAACAGAACAAAACAATTCATATAGAAACAATTTAAAGAAATATGAATTTCATTGGAGATCTTCACTATCTTATTGTCTTTAGTTTTCTTCCAAATGGTTGTCCCCATCTTCGCACACATTGAACACATACCGCGTATTATAGAACTAATCAAATCATTACAAGATGATGAAGGCTTTTTAGGTCTTCAAGACCTGACATTGGGGAAGCCAATAATGGCTACCATAATGTCTCTCATTCTCTTCATAGTAGCTGCCTTTATCTTTACATATGCTGAAATTGAACTTAAGAGACTAGACTAATATCACTCTGAACAGTGAATAATAGTATTGCTAGATTTTATATCATAATGCTACAGAATTAGCACTGGGTTTCTTAGTGTCTCTTCTTTAGAGTATCTGTTCATTACATCGTGCATTATATAATCTGTTCCTGTAAATAGTTTAAAAAATTCTTCCCATGTGTGAATTTCTACCTGTATATCTATCCTCTCTGTATTATAGGGGAAAACAGATCATAACAAGACAACAAAACAAATTCCTAGAAAAGCATGCAATGAAAAAGACACATAAGACCACAATATTAGGTGATCTACCGTAGTTACTATGCTTTCTCTTGTTATTTTCAATAGACTTGTCCACATCATCAGGCTTAATGTAGTTAAGCATAGTACATAGCTAGTTTTATAAAAACACAACTTTGAAGACATTGTAGGACTTGAAATCGGTTAATAATCAAAACCAGTATGGATATCTTTTACATCTTGTCATCTTCAGAGTAGTTGCCTCTACTCTTAGAATTGATACTATCAAGCATACGAAATTTGAATAAAATCAGCCAAGGCAAATCCATGGTCTAACAAACTAGCTTCAAATAAGATCAGTCATAGTAAGACAATGTAAGTAATATAGGTTTTCAGGTTAAGTTAGTAGGAAATTAAGGATAGTTACCATGGTATAACCTGCTATTTTTGGGTTAGATGTCTGTGCCCTCAAATCTGATATGAGTGGACAGACCGGAACAAAATAAAATCAAACTAAACAGAACTACTGTTACTTTTAAATACTGATACACTCTTAACAATGTCCTCTGCCTTCCTTTTTTAGGCTATTTTTCATCTTTCCCCTTCTCAGGATGCTTTGTATGTTTTGGGTCCCACTAGCTCCTTTAGTTTTTAGATTAGGGGGCCAGCCTGTTATCTTAGTGTTGCTGAACCTTTTTACCCCTGAGTTTGATCTTGAGCTGTACTTCTTTACTTACTAAAGTCATAGGGTTTTCCTTCCTTCCAGCTGTGTAGTTCTACACTCCTCAAAAGTGTCATAGCTTTCCAATCTATCTGTGGCTGCTGGATGAGTTGTCCCTATTTCTCTCTGGTTTCCTGTCACATATAGCATTGCTTTCTCATCTTTGACTTTCAGTTTATTAACCCTCTTTTGGGTTGAATGTATTTCCTATTCAGAGCATCTCGATGGAACCTGCCTCTTAATCTACTCTGCCTGTGTTTCTTTTTATTTTAGTGTATCAAGGTATCTATATTAAAGATTATAGCTTACTGTCTCTGCCTCATGTCTGCTATTCTATTTTTCTGCTATAATTTGTCCACTTTACTCCTTCATTCCACTGTCTTCCCTATTCATTGAGGCTCTCTGCTACTGTTGCTGGAATCTCGGTATTTTTTCCTCTCTCTCCTGGAATGTCCTTCAGTATTTTTTGTAGGGTTGGGTTGGTGGCCATGAACTCCCACAGTTCCTCCTTGTCTTGGAAATGTCTTATTTCTCCATTAATTTTGAGAGAAAGAGTTTTTCTGGGTACATCAGTCTTGGTTGCAGATTATTTTCTTTCAGGGCCTGGACTATTTCCCCCCAGGCTCTTCCTCATTTGAGAGTTTGTGTTGATAAGTCTGTTGTTATTTTGATAATTTTTCCATTATAGGTAACCTGCTTCTTTTCCCTGGCTGCTTTTGATATTCTGTTCTTTTGGTGGATTTCTGGAATTTTGATTATTATATGTGTGTAGATCTGTTTTGGTTATAGATGGCTGGTGTCCTGTATGCCTCATTTATCTGGATATCATTTCTTTTTCCTATGCTTGGGATGTTTTCCTTAATTATATCTGTGAATATTATTTGTAGTTCATTTGTGGTTACTCCTGCTTCTTCACTCACATTTTTTATTCTTAAGTTATAGATTCCTTTGTTGTCTTCTAGCCTTTGAATTGTTTCTTCCTGGTTCCTCGTTATTTTTAAGAGATCTTTTTTTTCGTGATCATATATCATAAATCTCTCTTCAAGTTTCAAAAGGCTAACTTTAATTTCTGTCAAGGCATTTTGCCAGCTTTCAATGAGTTTTTAGTTTCCTGGTAATCTCTTTGGATCTGTCTCATGTATTCTAGGTTATGTTTAAATCCTTCATCAGAGGTTTCTCTTTCTTTTCTGAGTTCCTCCGTTCTTCTATCTGTGTTCTCTTGGGAGTGGATTATCATTTGTTTAATTAATCTTTTTATATCTTGCCTCACTTGGATCAGAAGTACAGTTTTAAATTGTCTATGAGGTCATGAAGGTATTTCTTTATGTCCACTGATGCTGTGTCTAGTATTGGATGGTTACTGCACTGGTTTTCTTCTGTATTTACTTCTCCTGGGCTTATTTTCCCAGGTTCAGCAGCTGGAGGTTTTTATTTTTTTCTATCTCTTGTCATGTTTTCTGGTTTCTTTCAGACTGGTGTGTCCCGGGGGTCTCTGGCCCTCTCCATATTGCTTAGGGTCTTTCCAAAGCATGCTGACTGGGATTTTGCTGTCCTCCCCAATTTGCTGTTATCTGAGGTACACGCAGGGATGCAGAGATGGTGCAGGCTAGCCTCGAGCCTCTGAGCCAGTCAATCTGCAAGTTAGACTGTACCTTGTGGATGTCACAGAGTCTCGACAATTTTGGACCTGCTTATTGGGTCCCAACCAAGAGGTGTAGCTCAGCCCCAGCAGATCCTGCCAGTCCTCTCTGCACCAGGGGCAGCTGACTGACATCACCACGGCGCCAGGCTCTGCTCAACTCCAAGATGTCCTTCAGCCAGCAACAGCAGCCGCGGGACCCAATCCCTAGCATTCACCAGGAATCAATGCAGTTCTTCCTCTTGGGTCCACTCAACACTGCACCACGTGTCTTCACTGCACTCCCAGCACAGCGCGGATTGGTCAGAAAACTACATGGTGCCCAGCTTCGGGGCGGTCTCCTCTAGCATGGCCAGGTAGCTCCAGCTGTTTTGCATGGCCCCAGGACCCAATTTCCAGCTCTCACCAAGAGCTAATAAAGCTCTTCCCTTTGGATCCACTGCTCACTGCTCCACGTCCTCCCATTAAGGGCCCAGGATTCGCCCACTCCTGTTATCTGCATCTGCAGTCTCAGCACGACTTTGGATGGTCAGGGTGCACCTAGTAGAGCATGGAAGGGGTCTCAGTGAGCGTGTTGGGTTTCAGTCCTCCACCTGTGCTTTTCCTTCCTCTTCCTAGTTTTATTTTTCCCTTCCGTTACCGCCTTGGTTAATAAGAATCATTATCCAATCATCTGGCCCTCTCCATGTTGTCAAATTCTAGCATCTGAGCTGATTTCTCCGCAGAGGTTCTCTATCTAGCTCCCTAGCAAGCTGCCACTTTTTCTCCTTCCCAGGATTTGCAAGCTTTAAATTTTTATTGTTAAGATCTTGATGTCTGGGTGTGAAGTAATATTTATCTTGCTTGATACCTGAGTGGATTTCCAAACTGGATTCACACATTTCTTCAATGATAGAAAGAAAAAAACTATTTACTCTTTAAAAAGCAATCTTGCTATATTCTGCCCTTTTTATCTGGAATGCCTCATGTTGATTAACCAATATTTCATTAAAAAATGAAACTTTTGTTATTGTCTAGGTAAGTTCCTTTGTAGTTTGCTGTTTCATTCCTGATTATGCCCAGTCTGGAGTTTACTCTACTTATCACCTTTTTTTTGTTATGAATATTTATGTCTTATTTCCAAGTTTCCTAGATTTTTGTGTCTTTTAAATATTTTATCTTTTGTGCAACAGCTTGCTACTTATTAATAGAAGTTATGCCTTCACTTACTCATTTTGATAATATCCTAAAGATATATGAGAAGTCTTTGTCATCATGTTTTATATTTTCATTAGGAGTGAATTTGTGCATACCATGTGATTTTGTTGGCTTTCTTTTCTGGTGTTATATTTTATTCATGTGCCTTAGAACTAGATCCAGAATGAATTTCAGTTGGGGGGGGGGAGAGTCTTTTTGTCACTCAGTGCCCTGTGATCTGCCTGTCTAGTGACTGGTCTCTTCCACCAGCCTCACAAGCTCCTCTACAATGGTGGTCTCTCTCGTAGGTGATATGGTGAATATTTGGATCTGTCCACAGAGCGGTGCATGGCTTGATGGATGATTCCTTTTTGTTCAGTCCCCTTGGGCCTGAAGTGTGCCAAATGTGATAGATCCAGACAGTGGTTTGCACTGAAATTTCTCCTCAGCTTCATTGTCCTTTCATCCTCTGCTCTGAGACAAAGCTGGAGACCAGACTGTTGTCTCAGGAGCATTGTTTGCACCTGACTTCACCTCCCATGCAACTGCATCCTCCCCCTCCGCATCACCTCCTATCATCTGAAGGTTCACAAAGACTTTTTCTGTTTTTGAACATTACATATCTGTCTAGTTTTTTCGATATTTAAGCTATCATTTCTAAGTATTCAGAGCATTGGGAATGCATCAAAATTGAGTTTATATAGTCCTGTTGACGATAAATAGAACCTTGAGTATTTACAGTTAGCTTCCAACACCTAAAAGAAATAACTGTATCCCTGTATTGAGGTCAAGGGCCCCATGGGAACCATACATGTCTATTTCATCTTTATATTCTAGGTACCATCATGGTGCCTTGCATGTTGTGGGTGCACACCAAATGATATTTGTTGAATAATCAAGTAACAGATATAGCAAATAGCTTCCATAACTAGGGTCTAATATGTGTTTTTATTTAGTGTCTCAAATTGCCAAACATGACTGAAGAATTTAGGAAAAATAAAAGCATGAGTATGACTCTTACTATCACCACTGTTGAAAATGAACCCATTTCTTTCCCAATAAGAGCAATACTCATCTCTCTCATTTCCAGTTTTTGTTGTTGCTGGTGGTGGTACTATGTGTGTTAGTAGGAATTAAACCATCTAACCACATTCTCAACTCTATTTATTTATTTACTTATATATTTGTATTTTGAGACAGGATCTCATTAAGTTTTCATAATGATCTCAAACTTGCAATCCTCCTACCTCGGCCTTCTGAGTGCCTGGAATTACATGTATGCAGGACCAGATCCAGCTTATTTCTTTCCTTGAAAGTAGAAACACCTTACCGTGAGGCACTTTGCTTTCTGAAAATAAAACAAGAGCAACCTGAACAAATTAGATCTGATTCAGATTAGAGGCTTAGTTCTATTCTGAGAGATTTTCAAGTGGGTATTTTAAAACAAGGATCTGTGCATTTCTGTGGTCCCCGTAGCTGCAGGAAACTATGAGCAACTGTGCCAATCAGTGACTGCTGCATAACTCACCATACTAAAATATAGTGACTTAAATAAAAGTCCTCTTCCATTCTGTGGATAAGCCATTTGGGGTCGGCGTGCTGGGAGGGTCAGCTGGTGGGGCCCATCTGGGTTCCACTCATTCACCCATTGGCTGTCAGCAGTGGGATGCCTCATCTCTCTGCTCCCATGGCTGCTCAATTCTCCAACAAGCCAGCTTTGACCCATTCACGTGGCACTAGTTATAGGGGACTCAAAGAACAAGCAGAAATACCAGAAAGACTCTTGATAGGTGCAAAGTGTCTATAAAGACCAAGTTGGTACTCACACAGTACGACTTCCCCTCCACTTTTGGCAGAAGCAAGTCAAGGGAGCTCTGGGGCATGGCTGTTCATGCAGTCTACCATGGCAGCGAAGTGTGGCAGGAATGGTGGTGGGACCCTAATTACATTTTCAGAGTTTTCCCTACAGAGTTAGGAGCTAGTATTTTCGATGGCTTCACTACTGAACAGCAGTGACAGACATGATCCCCGTGCTGCTTGGCAGGTGGCTGAGGGACTTTTGATCCTTCCTGCTAGAGTTCATACCCTGTGTTCAAGCTGATGCTGTTTCCAGCCTAGAAAGTGAGAACTCTCCTCAGGTGTAGGGATCTGTATCTTTGGAGGGCAAAGCACTCCATAGTTTTGTAGTTTAACATAGCACCCTTTCCTGTCCTGTTTCTGCAGGAGAGCAGTGACAGCTGGCCTTGTCCTTCTCTATCATGCACATGCTGTGAGCTACTGGTCAGTGAGGTGTCCTACTTAGGATCCCCTGGTGCAGCTGGGCTGTTTCTCTGCCTAGCAAACCAGTCAGGGCTTGTCCTCAAGACGGCAGGCAGGCTCATGGGAGCAGGCAGAGGTGACAAGGTCTGCAGGGGGTCAAACTGAGTCATAGGTCCCAGCCCCACTTTCCGGAGTGGGAAGTAGACTCCAGGAAGCGTGGAGGGTTGTAGGCCTTTTGCAATCTTTTGTGTGTACTCTCTTTGGAGAAACTCCTTATACCTCAACTTCACCTGAAACACTGTTTCCACTTACATCCCGGTATTAACTACTAACACTGTGTGTGCAAAGTAGTAGTGTGAACAGTAGGAGGAAACCATACTTGCATTTAAAACTACTTGGGGTCCTTTCAGCATTCATTGATGGAATTTGCTTTATTACCAATTTTTGTGTTCATATGTCATGGTTTATGTCAGTGGTCCCCAAGCCTCATGCAGTTGTAGACTCAACCAAATCTAGCATTTGTGATTGGTTTGTTGTCTAGCACTTGTATTGGCAGTGTGAGTGCTACCCCGTCCTAGGGGTGGAGCCAGGATGTGATGTAAGGGTGGGAAGAAGGTATGTCTCTTTCTCTCTTGCTGGTTAGCGCCTTGCTGTTTGCAGCAGCCACGAACTGGTTGTCCTGCCACACCATGCTGCTTTGGATCCAACTGAGTATGGACTGAAATCTCCAAGAACTGTAAGAAATAAACCTTTCCTTCCCTAACTTTGGGCATCAGGTATTTTGTCTCAGCGATGAGTAAAAAGTAACTAAGACATCATATTAATACTTGAAAGATATACATTCTGCTGATATTCTTTCCTGAAGACAGTGGTCAACATATATTCCTCTTCCAGTCCCTCCTTGTTTTTGAATCTGACCTTGCCAAGGCTAGAGGTGCTTTTCTGAAGGGTCCTCTGACTCACTGTGTTGATGAAGAGTCTTTTGGGGCTTCTCAGTCACACTCTTCACATGCTGTTGCATGGTCTGGCGCTTCCCTTCTATCTTCCAAGCTGTCCTTTAGCATATCTGTCCAAGGTCAGCACTGGTGGTTCTCAATTCTGGTGAGTGAGTGTGTGTTGTGTGTGTGGGCGTGTGTACACTCACACACTGCTGATATCTAGCATCTCATGGTGGGCAGCCCCACTACAGAGGATTATCTGTTCCGGGTGTGTCAGTAGTGCCTACGCTGAGAAAGCTTTCCCTGATCATTTCTGCTCCTGTCTCCTCCCACCCCCATGCTGCCTCTTCTTAGAAGGCTTTTGCTTTAGTGCTTCACATTGAAAAGCTCTGTCCTTAAAAAGCCAGCTCTGTTGCCAGGGGTTTCTGGAAACAAGTCCTGGACAACACAGTACTGTGCATCTCCTACTGCTGAGCTGTTCTGGTGACGTGTATCTGGTGCTGTCCCTTGTCATCGTGCTTGCTGCCCTTCCCTTCTATGGTAGTTGAGTGTTACTCTGTTAACCCTTCCTCTGAATCACATGCCCCCGTGTGGCTGGGTCTGTTCTCATCTTTGTCCTTGAGCATCCACCACGTGCTCCACACACTGCAGGCACGGAAGACAAAGGCCGTGTGATGAGAAACGTGTGTCTTCCCCTGTCCTGAGATATGATGATGCCTTACCACAACTTCCTTAATGGATTTAGTTTTGAAAACAGTTCAATAAGTGAAATCCAAGATTTTGTTTTTGACAATTTGGGTCAAAAAGTAGAAGAACCTGCTGTAGCATACAATTGATTACTTGTGCTTATTTCTGCAGCTGTTTAGTGAAAAAATAAGTGGTGCTGAAGGAACGAAGCTAGATGACGAATTCCTGGACATGGAAAGGGTAAGAGAACATCTTGATATGTAAATTCAATTAGAAATTGCCTTTTTAAAAAATTTCTTTTTTGTAAGTGTATGTTTTCAATACCTGATAACTATGTTCCTGTTGAGGAATTGCTACCTATCCATGTTGACCTAACCTAAGTCAACCTTAGAAGCTGACTTTTGTGATGGTACTGTGAAGGACATCAGAGCAGAAGACGGCAGTGCTGCAACAGGAGCATGGGCTGTGCAACTCCGAAGGCAGTCCCTGCTGACCTCTGAGGCCGGTCTGACCCTCTCTTGAAGGCAGTCCAGGGCAGGGGCTTGAGGAAGGAAATAGAATTTGGCTGACGGGTTCCCTCTAGTGGCCAGAAGTCACAATGTGCAAAACATGGGCCTCTTGGTGACTGTCAGGCCACATTGATTGTGTTTTGTGTGTTGGAGAGTGAACCTGTGTTACCAGAACTTGCAGATCTGTAACAGCTGGCTTACTATGCGAAAGACCATAGTCTCCAGTTCTGCACAGCGAGTAGCTTTGTCCTGGTTTCGCCCTCCGAGAAGCAGTGCAAGCTTGTGTCCATCCTTTTTCCCAGCTGGGGAGCAGAGGGATGAGTTGTTTGCTGTTTGCCTCAACAGCAGTTCTGAGAACCACGGAGAGTGTTAATGTATTTGAAACAACTAGGACAATGTGACCAGCTTGGCACAGAAACAAGTGTCACACACCCCGGGGCAAGACTGTAGAGTCCTTGTCTCTGACCGTGTTTCCTGGTCAGCGGGGCATCCAAGGGGGCAGTCAAGCGGTGGTGGTGATGAAGCAGGAACACCAGTAATGACCAGCCTACGCGGTTTCCATCCCCTTTGAACTATACCTCTTGTATTTTCAATGGTTTACTTTTATTTATTTATTTTTTTTCTTTTGTTTTTTGTGGTACAGGGAGTTGAAGCCAGGGCCTTCACACTGAGCTACATACCCGCCGCCTTTGTTATATTTTATTTTAAGTCAGGGTCTCACTAAGTCGCGGCACTGTTCATATTAGACTCAAAATTGCTATCCTCCTGTCTCAGCCTCTCAGAGTGCTGGGATGACAGGCACCTGGCTTAGTTTTGGACTTTCTAAAGGTGGCCTGATTCTACTGATGAAATTTCCTGGATGAGAGAAAGAGGCAGCATGAGGCTAGGGTGGGGCAGGTTGTGTAGGTGGCAGGCAGTGCTGGGGGTGAAGCCCAGTCCCAGGCTGTGGCCTGGAGAGCATTGTCTTTAGGGCCCAAGGAATGCTGGCTTTTTCAGATGAGAGTTGTAAGGTTTTAGAAAAGTGAGTACTTTGAATGCTGGATGGAGTGGTGAGGAGCAGAGAAAGAGCCTCTCCAAGATTTGGTGTCCAGATGCTGAAATACAGCAATGTGAGGAAGAGGAGGAGGAGGGAAGTTTGTCCCTGGGACCCAGGAAGGATCTGAAGTGAGAATTGAGCCCCTGGGGAGAGCAAAGAGAGAATTTCAGTGAAGAAGCAGGAGTTGGCAAGCAGTGTTTTCTCACCGAGCCCAGATTCACAACGTGGGAGGGGCAGTTTGAACTTGGAGAAACACAGTGGGTGCTGGCGACCCCAGAGGCCTCCATGGAGAAACACACCAGTGGAACAGAGCGTGGGTACGCAGACTGCAGGGGCTGGTGAGTTATTCTGATTCAGGTGTCCCCCAGGATAGGGCAGCTGGCCAGTAGAATTCTTGGAGAGGAGGCAACTGAATTCAGAATTCAGTACAACTGTGGACGGGTTTCATCTGGTGACTCCCAGTGTCAGGGTGAGGCTGCCCTGTTCAAGCCAGCAGGAGGTCAGGGAGCTGCGTTCAAGCTGGCAGGAGGCACACGGAGAGTTACAGGCTGAACAAATCACATTCCAGCCACACTGTCAGAAACCAGCCTCAACTTCAGGGGAACTGAAGAAGGTTCGGATTGCTGGGATTAGCCACACCATTCTGTAAAGGGACTGCCAGCTCGCTGATGTTAATCAGTGTGGAACTGCGATCTGTCTGCCCTCATGTTTGCTGTGGCAGCAGAGATATGCCTTGAAGTGGACATTTGTTTTTCTTATTTTTGTCTGTCTTTTCTTGTTTTTGTTTTGCTTTTTCTTCATTCTTTGTTCTTGGTTTTATAAGAGCGTAAACATGCTTTCTAGTGTTCTGGTTTTGGTCTTTGGTTCTGTTCTGGTTCTGTTCTTGTTTTAGCTTCTTCCATCTCTCTTTCCCTCCTGTCTTCTTCACCAGTTTCCCAAAATTTGCATAATCTTCCTTTTCCTCCAACCCTGCTTCTAGTCTCTTTCTCTTGTCCTATTTTTCTATTTTTTCCCTAATCACTTTTAAACTTTCTCCCATGTGGGTAAAGCTGTCATACTGAGGGCTTATTTACTGTATAAAATTTTCTGATTTGTTTTAGACTTTGTTATGTAACCACAAAAAAAAAAATCTAATTCATACAGTTAAAGGTGACAAAATAGTTACCACAGTTTGCCATTTTCTAGGCTGTGTTTGATGCTACTGTTATTGCTGATTGCAGTGCTTTAGCCAAGGTGACATAATTGTTCTAATTAGTTGTCATTCCTCCTGTACCAAAACTGACATTGCCTGAGAGTCATAAACATGACCGTAGGCCAGTGCCAAAGAGCCAGGGCTGAACTAAGTAGGCAGAAACTTCTCATCTTCAATAAATTGTAGGGGCAGAATCTTGCAACAGATTGAAAACCCAAATGCCAGATACACCTGGAAGACATTTCTGAGAAGTAGTAATTTCCTAAGGTTCTAAATACTAGCAATAAATCTATTCACAATAAGAAATTTGCAAGCGCCAACCCAGCAATTAAACTTTTTTAAAAAAGGAAAATGAGAAGACAGTTAAACAAGATGCAACCCCTGATATACAGCTTACTAAAGTTCAAATGGGACAATGAGGTGGAACAATGCTAATGCCACCCACGTGGACGCTCTGAGATGGTAACAGCAGAAGTCATAAAGCAGATAAATGAGGTTAGAAAAAAAATCAGACCAGAAATAATTTCCCAGGCAGCTACAGAGATAGTAACCACAGCAAAACATATGCTTAGTGACTCTAGAACAGATACAGATTTTTTTTTTAAAGAGGAGCTTAGGGAAATGAAGGAAACCATGAATATCCAACATAGGAAAGAAATCAAATACATGAAACAGGTTTAAACAGATATCTAGGAGATTAAAAGTTTCACTGAAAGTATACACAGTAGAATGAGCCAATGTGAGAACAAAAATCTCAGCTAGAAAAGACAGGATTGTGGCTAGCAGTCATGAATAGAAAGATTTTTTAAAAAATAGCGAGGGACCAGGAAAACGCAATCTGACCACTGCTAGAAGATACAAAGAAGAATAGTGTAAGATTGACTGCAGTCAATGAAAAAAAGCACAAGGGTTATGAAAAACCTGACCAGAGAAGTAGTGGCAGAAAACTTCCCAAACAGGGAAAAAGAATTTGACATACAGATAAGTGAAGGATATAGAACTCCAATTAACCATGATTTAAAAAAAAGACCCACACGTCAGTGCAACAGACTAGAAGATGCAGAAACAACTCCAGACATACTCAGCCACTTTAATCTTTGACAAAGGTGCCAAATACCTTACTGGAAGAAAGTATCTTTAATAAATGGTGCTGGAAAAAATATTACTCACATGCCCAAGATTCAAACTAGACCCATATCTTTCACCATGTACTACACTAAAAACAGCAACAACAGTAACAACAATAAAGGGTCACGGTTTTAAAAGTTCAATGTTAATGTTGCTGTGAGGTAGAGTAAATAGAGCTTTTGAAGACATTGGTGTAGGCAAACACTTTATGAGCAAAACCTGGACCATAAGAGAGGTATCACAAAGAACCAACAACTGGTGTCTCATCTTATTAAAAACCTTTTGCATGGCAAGAAAAATCACTAATGGAGTGAAAAAGCAACCCATAGTTTGGCAAAAATTTTTGACAGCTGTTACTCAGACAATGGATGATGGTTCTGGAATATATAAAGGACTAAAAAAAAATCAGACACCCCAAATGTAATGATTCAGTCCAAAAATGGGCATCTGAAAAGAATAGACATTTCTCAAAGGAAGAAGTAGAAATGGCAAATACATATATGTAACAAATGGTGGAAGGGCTGTGGGGAAAAAAGGAACCTTTATGCACTGTTGGTGGGGGTATAGATTGGTGCAACCACTGTGAAGATTCTTCAAAAAACTAGGACTAGAGATTCCATTAGACCTAGCTATCCTTCTTCTTGGTATCTCCCCAAAAGAATTAAAAGCATCAAGATATGTGGATACCTATGTTTATAGTGATACAGTTTGTATTAGTTAAATCTTGGAAACAGCCCACATGCCCATCAATTGATAAAGAAGATGTGGGTTTTTTATACAATGAAGTATTACTCTGTCATAAAGAAGGATAAGCTTGAGACATTTCTGGGTAAGCGCGTGTACCTTAAGACCATACTTTAAGTGAACTAAATTGTACACACATATGTAAATATTGTTTGATTTTTCTGGTATAAGAAACATAAAGTGTAAATAAGGAACAAAATGTATAATAGATATTGGGAAATGGGAAGAAAACATTCAAGTAGGAAGGAGAAAAAGGAAGGAAGAGAGAAGAAGGAAAGAAGCAACAAGAAAAAGTAGAAGGAAAAATGTAAACAAAATTTTTGTAAATTGAGAAGGCAAGAGAGGTTGAAGGGAGGTGAGGGGACTGGGGAAAAAGAAGCATGATATACCATGTGCAGGTACAAATTCCCTATGATGAGTGTTATCATTATGTATATTTAAAATGTACCAATGTAATAAAGTGGAGTTTTTAAAAAAAATAAAAGGAATGTGAAGCGTAATTGTTGGCCCAGTGCTGGGGCTGGTGGAGGGTGCTGTTTCTGGCACGTGTGGCCACCTCAGCCCTACAGATCAACGAGCATGATGTGATTGCCCTGCACTGTACACTGGTCTGCGTTATTCAGGATGGGAGCTTCAAAGGAGCCTTGAATGTCATCGATACGACACCAAAGGTTTAGCCAATAGCTCTCTCTCCTTTGAGAAGGCATATTGGGAGTATAGGCTCAATAGAACTGAAAAAGCCTTGAAGGCAGTGGAAAGTGCCAGCCCGCAGACAGATAAGCTGAAGGAGCTGTAAGGGCAGGTGCTGTACCGTTTGGGATGCTTTGTTGAATGCTTAGCTGTGTATAGAGATCTCGTCTAAAACTCCCAAGATGAGTATGATGAGGAGAGGAAAACAAAACTTTCAGCAGTTGTTGCAGCTCAAAGCAACTGGGAAAGGGGGTCTCCAAGAAGGCACCCATGAGCTGTGCTACAACACCACGTGTGCACTGATAGGACAAGGCCAGCTGAACCAGGCAATGGGAATCCTGCAGAGAGCAGAAGACCTTTGCCACAATCATCTTCCAAAGACTCTGATGGGATGGAGGAAGAGCCACAGGCAAAACTGGCCATCATTCGTGGTCAGATGGCCAACCTCCTGCAGCTTCAGGGTGGTACAGAGGAGGCTTTGCAGCTTTACAGTCAGATAATAAAACTCAAGCTAACAGATATGGGATTACTAGCTGTCACTGCAAATGGCATCACTATGATTAATAAGGACCAAAATGTCCGACCGCAAGAAAAAGGTGAAATTAACCAACACAGAAGGAGTAGAGTTTAAGCTCTCCAAGAAAGAACTGCAAGCTGTAGAATTTAACAAAGCTTTACTTGCTATGCGCACATACCAGGAAGAGCAATGCCATGAAATATCTGCTGGCTTACAGTGCCAAAGCCCTAAGCATCTCCCGCCTGTGTTAATGCAAGCTGCCCAGCTCCACTGGGAAAAGTAACACACAAAAGCAATAGAGCTGCTCCAGGAATTTTCAGATAGACATCCAGAAAATGCAACTGAAATTAAGCTGACCATGGCACAGTTGAAAATTTCTCCAGGTAATATTTCCAAGGCATGTCTAATCTTGAGAAGCGTAGAGGAGTTCAAGCAGAAACCAGGAATCACAGTGTCTGCATTAGTGACCACACACAGCCGTGAAGAAGACACTGATAGTGCCATCAAGGTCTTCACACAGGCTGTCCAGTGGTACCAAAACCATCAGTCCAAACCTCCTGCTCATTTGTCCTTGATAAGAGAAGCAGCAAACTTCAAGCGGAAATATGAGTGGAGGAGGCAATTAGTGACCTAGTATAGCTACTAAAACAAAATATAAAATTTATTCACACCTTGGCACAACTTATTTCTGCATACTCGCTTGTAGATCTGAAGAAGGCAAAAGCTCTTAAAAACACTTGCCCTCATCGATATGATGTCTCTAAAAGTAGCTGTTGAGACTCTTGAAAATTCTGCTGGTGCTACTTACATGCGGAAGAAGGGTGGAAAAGTCACCGGAGACAGTCAGCCAAAGGAGTAAGGTCAGAGAGATTTGAAAAAAGATTTGAAAAGAGATTTGAAAAAGGAAAACTGCCTAAGAATTATGACCTAAAAGTTAGCCCAGATCCAGAGAGATGGCTGCCAGTGCGAGAACGTTCTTCCTACTAGGAAGAGAGAAGGGTAAACAGAAGGATCACATTGAAAGGGGACTCCAGCAACTGCGAGAACTTCTCTGAACTGGATGCCAGTAAACTGCGAGCTGTCCACGCACCTCCCCAGGACCCAGCGGTGCGGCAACTGTCTCTGCCTCTACGAGCAACGTCATGTCCCCAAGATGCCAGAAGCCTGCGGGGCTCCAGGAACAGAAAAGGAAGGAAGGAGGGAAAGGCTGGTGATTAGAATGTGCTTGGTCCAGGCTATTTTTAAGCGAGTCTCAGTGACTCTAGGAACATAATAAAGATTACACAGCAAGAAGCACAGAACTGCTCTCTCTTCCATCTCTGTATTTCCGTAAAATAATTTTTGTGCATCGAATAGGAAAACATCTTCCTCAAACTGTCTTGTTAGATTTGGCCTACGTGTCCCATAGTTTTGCACACATTATGAGGATTGAAGGTGATCAGGCATTTATCCACCTTGATATCTGTTGCATCCTTTATCTTGGTTTGTTGATTTGATCCTTTTCTGTTTTACACATAAGGCACACTGCAGCGGGAACTATTTCTGCTCCTGCAACTGTGTCTGAAGACTGAAGATGCTTGTTCTTATGGAGTCCCACTTTAAACTCTGTCTCAGGAGGCTCTGGGAGACTGAAAGTGGAATCTTCTGAGCATTCCAAATATTTTCTTAGAAATGCCATGTGATAAAAAGAGACCCGATTAAAACACTGCTGTTCTTCACTTACCTCAATTAGTGCCCACAACCAGACTACAGTAAATGTCTTAAACAGTGTAAACCACGGATTCTCTGTCACTTGATACTAGAATATGGGCAGCTTTGTGTCATTTGTGCCCTTTTCATTTTCAGATTATGTTAACATGCTGTTTGAACACCAGTGAAGACCTCAAGAAAATCTATCAATGTTGCAAGTAGTTTACTTAAAGACCCAGAGTTCAGGGGATAGATGGGTTTGGACTAGCTAAATCAAAAAGATTAATTTTCCTATCAAGGACATAGATCGACTTCATTACATAGAGAGGAAATCAATACCATACAGTATCACTATCTAACAGAACTGGTTGGTCCCATGAATACACTCAAATGGCTCTTCTTTCTAGCATGGGCTGAGTGTTCCTTACCTTTCCCAAAGTAGTGAAGTGTTTTACAGCAGGCAGTTTGTGACGTACATGTTACTTGTCTTTCCTTGCCACAAGCTGCTTTCATTCAACAGCTGTGAGACAGGTTAGGATGCCTCCCTCTGTTGGTATGCATTTTTTGCTACACAAGATATTATTCACTTTAGACTTCTGAGTATTTCCTAGTGATCATATTACTCTGTTCTTGTTAATAAAGTACTGCCATATTTGACTGCAAAAAATATGAGTGCCTTAGAAGAATGAATTCTGTTTTCACTTAGAAAAATTTAAGTTTTTCAAATTGGAAATCATGGGAACATTTTCACATCATTGACATACGTGGAATTACTTTTAGAATTTGCTTAATACATAGAGATAGTACACGTGGCATCGTCACCCACAAAATGATTTGGTTAAAATGCGAACTGTGACAGTGTTTTCAGGAGTTAAGCGATGAACCGAGATCTGTCTTTTCCTTCCAAAAATTTCAGAAGTGACAAAAGAAATATAAAATTATCGTATATTATCTTTTTTATTCCACCAGTGAGAAACATGGAAATATATAACATCCTACCAGAAGTTCTAAGGAGTTTCTGGGAATGATATGTTAGTATCAGACTCACTTAAAATGTGATTCAGAAATGACAAATTAATGGAAAAAAATGTACCATAACAAATGCTCATCATAAAATGTAGGGGAAAATAGTAACAGCAAAGTAATTTGATTTTAAAAAGAAGGACTTAATTGAAAAAAGCATTTCTTAAAAAAGTTATAAGATGAAGTTGTAGCTTGTCAGGAAATGATAAAAATTATAAACTATTTTTCACTACAGGCAAATTAAAGCTTTCAAAAATACAAGAAGAACTGACAAAAATCAGAATAGAAGACTTCACATATCCCTCTCATGAAATCACAGATTAAACATAATTATCAATTGGCTCATGGGAGATTTGGTTAATAACTTTCATGATAAATCAATACAAGGTCTGCATTCCCCAAATAGAAAATTTGCGTTCTTTTCAAATTTTGTAATAGAGATGGTCAAGGGCAAGGGGCATGAGGACAGATTTCAGACACTGTGTGGGACCACAAGAGGTGGGGTTCCCGGGTCAGTCCACCTGAAAACGGGGCTCTGCTCCACGCGGGCTCAGCAGAAAGGACTCTCACCTCTGTGTTTCCCGATGGCGTGCTAACACATTCCCAGCACATTTGTGAGCTTCAAGATGTACACCGTCACACACTTGCTCACTCACACACCTACATACACCTCTATACAATAACCCAGTTATCCTGATAGGACGTGTGGAGTTTTTGTTTTTAATCTACCTGAGTTATTCCTTCCGTGTTCACCTTGACCACTCATGTTTGCCACCATGTATAACAGGCACCCTCTTGACAGAAAAGGTTTGTTTGCAGGTTTTTTTCCAGTACTGGGGAGTGAATTCAGGGACTTCACATTGAGCTACATCTCTAGCCTTTAAAAAAAATTTTTTTTGAGACAGGGTCTTGCTAGGTTGCCCAGTTTGGGCTCAAACTTGAGATCCTCCTGCCTCAGCCTCTCAGAGTGCTGGGATTATGGTGCTTCGCCTTGCTGGGCCTGGGCTGGCAGCAGCTTAGTGTATGCCTGTAGGGGCCTCAGAGGAAGGAACTTATTTTTGGTGATTTGTTTCCCAGCAATTTTCCTTCAACATAGAAGAATATAAGGTGGAAACTCTTTCCCTGTCCGATTCCTGTCAGTGTCCTCTTTAGAAGGTGCTTCACATTCATTGAGGGCTGAATACCTCAACGAGAACCTTAACATTGAATTTATTAAAATTAAAAATCTAAAAGAACATTATTTACAAATATAGTGATTTTATGTATAAAACAATAGCTTTTCATCTTTATTTCAGGTCCCACTAACTCATTGTTTAACAGACTCGGTCTTTAAATATTACCACCAGTTATATGCTGACTGTGTAGAACCTCAAACTCTGATCACCAACCTAATTATAGGATTGCCTCAAACTTCCTCTCAAATCTGAAACAGAATTTTCCCAAGCATTTACATTTGTAATGCTCAGAAACATTGAGGCGAAAAATTCTCTTAAATATTTTGAGAAGAATTTTCATATACAGCTGACCACTGTGGGGAGAGCTCACATTTTACAAACTGTAATGAGGTCAGGTGTGTGAGAGCGTGTGTGTGTGTGTGTGTGTGTGTGTGTGTGTGTACGCATGCTCACAAGTATCTACAGTAGGTTCCAGTCATTTCTGACTGTTTCTGCATTGTTTTTACGTTTCCCTGAAGCCCCAGATTTAGACATTCAACTCAGGGGGTGTATTTTTCCATTAATTGGTCATTTGAAAACTTGGAACTCTTACCAGAGCATAGTATTTAAGTTAAAAAGTAAACTTTTTTCATTATAAATCACTCTGCATCTTGCCCTTTCTTTGCCAGTGTGCACTGGGCATCTTCCTAGCGCATATCGATCTTACTTATTTGTTTTTCTCATGACTAAAGGACATCTCTTGACTTGGACATGTCAGCTTACCCAGCTGTCTCTTATGGATTACAATTTTCACGACTTTTGATTCTCAGCACTGTAAGTGCTGTGCAGAATGGATCAGCAGGCACCTTTCTGCACCACTCCGGTTGGCCGTTGTGTGTCTGTGAGATGAAACAGAATATCCTGCAGGTTTACAGCCCGGTAATGGGCACTTACACCTTCGTAGCTCCATCCTGTATGGAACAGTCCATTTTTCCACACCTGCATAATATACCTAATATTGGGTATCATTATTCTTAGACATATTTTTTGTCAATCTGCTGAGTGTAAGTTCTTTTTAGTTAATAGTTCTGAATATTTTGTCAAATGTCTTTAAGCAATTTATGTTTTTCTTCATTTGTAGATTGTCAGTACGTACTTTTTTCTTCTTCCTTCTCAGGTTTATTTATTTTTAATGGAAATTCTGTGTGCTGAAGATGGTAACACTTTGTTCATTCAGATCTTTTCTATTAGCTTTTTTTTTTTTGTATTCTATCTTACCCTGTTTAGTTTTTCATTTTTATGTATTCAGAATTTTGGTCTTTTTATTTATGACCTTAGAGTTCCAGGGCAGGCTTAGAAGCAAGCTTCTTACCATTCCCATATTTCAAAGCATTATCCTCTTTATTTTGCATTTTTATAGGTCCATATTTTAAATTCAGCATGCAGTATGAATCTAACTTCATTATGAAGTTTTAAAGTTTTAACCAAAAAAGAAAAAAAGTTGAAATTGTAATGAGACTCAAATAAATTTTAAATGTTAATTTAGGGAGATTTATATCTTCCAAAATTAAGTCTTTCCTTCTAGTGATGTGCTTTCTGGGGCTCATTGCGAGTTTCTCATTTGCTTTGCCCATTGTTACGTAAGGTATTTTTATTGCTCTCATGATTAGGAATCATCTTTTCCTTTACACTTTTTCGTGGGCTACTAATGGTATAAAATAAAGCTACCTAAATTTGCATATCTAACTCTATTGTATATTCTCTGTTAACTTACAACCAGAATGTTTTTGAAAAAGGAAAGGCTCAATCTTAACCTGGCAGGGAAAATTTTAATGTCAACATCTTGTAAAACAGTGTAGCTTTAGTTTTAGAACTACTATTGGTGATCGTCTTGTTAATTACTGAAATGGTCTCACTGAGTCATTATTATGGCACCCTTGGGTGAACATAGATGCTCAGGTTCACCTGGCAGAAAGGTAAGTGTGGAGGGTTCAAGTCTATCAGTCATTCAATGGAAAGCAATAACTTCTCCAGTTCTGTAAATATTACAGTATTATCCATTTTAATGTTAAGAAGGAAAATTATATTCTCCAATGTCATTGGGAAGAAGTGACATCCCAACATGAAAAACTGAGATGAGACTGCCTCTTCAAAATGTTGAAAACATTTACCTGGATTACGATTATCACAGTGGTGTTAAAAGTATTAAATTAATGAGGATTGCTTCTCCATTTGTGCAGTGAACTCACTGATTTTTCTGTTTACTGACATTTCTGTATGTTTTGTCTTGCTTTTAAGAAAATAGATGTTACCAATAAAGCGGTTGCGGAAATTCTTTCAAAAGCCACCGAATACCTTCAGCCGAATCCAGGTAACGTGAGCAGTCTTGAAATACTCTGTTCTTTTTTGCCATCGCAGACTCTAATAACCGCAGTTTACTTGGCGTTTGGCTGACCGGATCTAAGTGCACGCTCCCCTGCCATGTTTAGATGATGAAATTCAGTTTTAAAAGCGGGGTCCCCGGGAACCCTAAGTAGTGAGATGAATCGTCACTGGTGAGCAGCCGCAGGGTCCTCTGCATCCGCTGCCCACGCTGCGATGGCCTGTTGGCCTGAGCGTCAGTTGCGGCCAGTACTAAGCAGACACCTTCTGTGAGGTGCCTCAGAAAACTGCCAAATGTTTTGTGTTTTCTTAGTTATTTCCTTTTAAAAGGATTTTTAAAATCTCTCATCCTATTCTAAACAGTCCAATTCTTCCACCCTGTGTATTAATTTGAAAGCGTTTTCATGTTATCACTCACAAGCTAAAGAAAAAAAAAGTGTGTTGAATTTGAAAAACAGCACGAGAGGGTCCCCTTTTACACCAGCTCCTACACCGCAGGTCTTTAATTTCTGGGTCCTCCCCTGGCTCGCCCCGTGTTTTCCTAGGTTGTCAATTGTAAGAACCAGCAGGGGGCGCCCAAACCTTGAGCTCCGTGAATTTTGATGTAGCATTTGACTTTTCCTACTAGTTTAACTATTTGCACGCAGCTACTGTAATTCCTTTGGTTGTAGGAATCAGTACAGACATAACCACTTTAAAATTGAGAAAGTGAATATTGAAGAAATTTAAATATCCAGGGAGGATGACAAGAGTAAAATTCATTTTAAAATGATCTTGATGATTATGTCTTCTCTCCCTGGCTTCATCAGTGATTGGAAGGATGAGCTCCTTTCCCTGTGTGTCAGCCCACAAATATATAATAACTGCCTTCCCTAGGCTAGAGGCTTTCTAGGGTGCAGAAATACATGGTCAGACAGAGATGCCATTCCCAAAAGAGCTGCTGGTGGAATGAGGTGGGAGGGCCCCAGACAGTAGTGAAAGTGTCCCCTGGCCAGAGGTCTCTGGTTCCTCTTGCAGAAGAGGAACGGAGTCCTGAAAGGTCTCACTCGGTACACTGCACACCCACTCTGACAGTGGGAGACCGATTGTGTGCAGTGAGCAATGAAGCCTTTGGGCCTAGGCACCTGTGGGATTGGTGTTTTGAAGCTGAGGTTGGCAATGCCCCAAACCTGGCACTGACTGCCTAAGTCTTGCCACTCAAAGTTTGGTCCGTGGGTCAGCTGGGAAATTGCTGGAGAACAGGATCTTGGGCTCACCCCAGACCAACTGAATCAGACTCTGCCTTGCACACGTGTTAAAGTTTGATGCACACGAGTCTAGAATGCATTAAAAAATAAGTACCTAATACCACAAGCTGATATGTGACTCACTCTCTAGCCTACAGAATGAGAATGGAATCTCAAACCTCAAAATTAGGGTTTAATTCGTAGTCACTTTTTCCCTAGTTTCTCTCTTGTTGTGTCCCGTGGTAATTTCTCTTCAGATCAAACCAGCTTACTCCTCCTCCATCGATGGTACCACAGCTGTCTCTCCTACACTTCACTGACGCTGCCTCCTGCACACTGTAGGAGCATCATTCAGTCTTTCCCAAGCACGCTGACATCTTGGCCTTACCCTGCACCACTCTGCCTTTATTTCCACAATGATATATTCTGCCTCCCTACGTAACTGGACTGTGAACTCCTTGAGGGCAGACCTGGAAATCTCAGGCTCCTTGACTCTGGGGAGTGCACAGTGTATCTCACCAGCAGAAATGAGCAGGTGCACATTGCTTAAGTTAGAGGAAAGAAAAGAGGAGGTCAGGGGTCTGTCTCCTCCTCCTGCCCCGAATCCTTCGTGACCTTGCGTATCACTCATCTGAATCAGCTGTAGGGAATAAGGTGAGAGAATTGGTGATCAGTTGGCAGCTTAAAGCATCTGCCTCCCGATTCGATTCTTGGTTTACACTGGGTCCCTGAGAAAATGGTCAGCACAGGCATCCGTGTCCCTGACATTATGGAGTTGGGATTTCAAACACTCCCAGGTGGCTCCCTGCGGGTGACTTCCTCTACCCTGCCTGCTGTTACTGAGAGACAACATTGGCTGTAGTTTCTGTGTTCCACGTGGTTATGTGACAGCAAGCCTGGCACCCACCCTGGTAAAGACTCCCACAAATCCTAAGGAAATGAAACAGGTTGCTCAGGCTCCTGCACCCTCGGGTCTTTGGTGTTTGTATAAAATGACCTCTGTTTGGGCAGCTGTGTTTCTTAAATGCTGTGTTCCTGTCACTGCACCTGGTAACTTGAAGGAATTACAAATGACGATGTTTTTAAGCATACAGAGCTAAGCTAGGAATGCTGAACACTGTGTCGAAGATCCGAGGGCAGGTGAAGACCACGGGCTACCCGCAGACGGAAGGGCTGCTGGGAGACTGCATGCTGAAGTACGGCAAGGAGCTTGGGGACTCCACCTTCGGTGAGCGCTGGCTGCAGGAGGGGGGGGCTGTGCTCAGTAACTTCCATTTGACGATGTTAGAGTTTTTCTCCTAGTACCAAGTAATGCGTGATCGTTGCAGGAAGGTTAGAAAACATTGCAAGCGAAACAAGAGAAATACTACCACCACCCATAAGCCCAGCCACCCGACAGGCCTCATTAAAATCCTTGTTGGGTATCCTCTGTGTCTTTCATTTATTCTTGTATCTACATACACCTTTCAAAGTCTAAAGGGTTATAGCATATCTCTTTTACAACTTGGTTTCTCCCACTGATTACATCATGAACCATGCCGTAAAATAACCATCTTCTATAATATTGCTTTCAAAGCTTGTACAATATTGCACATACATAGTTTGTTCAACCATCTCAATTTATTTATGTTGTATGTTTTTTCATGTATAGTTTTTGCACAGCATATGTAATAATCATTTTCATAAGTAAATTTTTGGAAATGTCTGAAGTTTTGTTCTTTGCTGTTATTAGTTGAATAAATGACTGACTCAAAAGTCTCCCTAGTTTTCAGGTTTGTTTTCTTTTTCAGGGTTGGGGACTGAACCCAGGACCTTTGCACTGAGCTACATCCCCAGCCCCCCACCCCTTTTATTTTTGAGACAAGGTCTCACTAAGTCACTAAGTTGCCCAGACTGGGCAAGAACTTGCGATCTTCCTGCCTCCACCTCCTGGAGTGCGGGGATGATAGGCCTGTGTCACCAGGGCTGGCTTTTTCAGATCCTTTGCTACATCACCGGTGGTTCTTCAGAAGGGCTGTTGCATTTTGACATTCCTGCTGGGTGTGTTTGAGAATCTGTTTCCCAGCACAATTACTAAAGTGGGGAATCATCCTTGTCATTTGCTTTTAAATAACTGATAACTTGAAATATAGTGTATTGGTTTCATTTCACTTTCAGAGTAAGTCGAAGAGGTAGCATCTGCCTTGTGCTTGTCACCGTCATCCTCCACAGCTGTGTGTTTGTGTGCTGTCCTTGTTTCCCTTGCCCGTCTCCCAGCAGATGGGCAGGACGCTGGCTCTTTGCCTGCCTCTGCTGAGCCCTTGCCCAGGCGGCGCCCCCTCCTGACTTCCCTTTATAGAGAAAGTCTTGGTTTGTAATGGCTATAGGGTATAGCTCGCTAGTCTTCCTTTGTGCTTTCTGATTTGGCATTACCTGTAGAAAATCTTTTCCATCCCAGCCTTCTGAGAACTGTGTAGATGTTTATTTCTACTTTCTTTTGATATGTATGTTAACTTTTCTGTTTAAATTTCCCAGCTCCTGAGTTTATTGGCAAAACTATGTTCTAATAAACAAAATCCCAAAGGGGCCCAGAACTATACTAAAGCCCAATGTCCCCTATGATTTTGAGATGAGCCTTTAATTACAGAATAATTTTTTATTTTTTAAAGTTTATTTCCATCCTTTCTCTTGTTTTTCCATATTTTGATCCAATGTCATGTTGTTTTAGGTATTGTAGTTTTAAAGTGTTTTAAAAATATATTTTATAAAATTGTCTCTACGTAAGTGCAAAAATTACAGAGGCGAATTTAACTTTTTTATTTTTCCAGATGAATTTTAAGTCATTTTAACCTCTTTCCTCTTTAAAAAAGAAACTCATCATATTTTGATTGATGTTTATTTAAATGAATAAACTAAACTGAGGGTGAGTTGAATTTAGTATATTCAGGCTTCCAGGAGAACTTGGTATTGTTGCTATTCACATAGTGCTAATGAGACAGGATATAGAAATTGAGAAATCGATCATTTGGCCATAGCAGTTATTCTAGGACATTGGGGGGGGGGAATCTTTTGAAAACTTACAAAGCATGCGCAGTGTTAAGACATTAATAATTAGTGACAGTGGGGAACAGTGTCCTCCAGCTCTCTATGATGTTGGGTTTGCTTTATGCCTATTTTTCTTACCTGAAGGTACTTACAGAGGGAACAGGTGGCCACCAGGCAGGGTCCGGAGGCAAGGGGACATCCCCGTAGTGTACTTGGCCAGGTGGTGGATGCGACAGCCAGACAGTTGGGTAGCTTCCAGGTGCCCATCTTCTTACAGGAACGTGGGTTTGGTGGGGACCTGATGTCAGAGGCATTGGGGACTGATGGCTGTTTCCTGTTCCACGTGAGGCTGTGCCCTGAGATGCTTCCCTGTTTTCCATGTGAATAAATTGTGTACTGTTCTGGTCATGAAAGGTTAGGTTTGAGCTGAGTTTGTAAGCCTAGGCATTGAGAGATCATTATTTTATGAAACTGATTTATAAAACACAAATAAAAGGAAAGCAGTTTAGTACATCATCTCCTAGGGCATCTTCTAGAGGACCCATCTTCTAGGGACCCTCATTGTGTCCAGCAGCCGGTGTGCAGAAATCCTGCCCATTACTACAGATTAACCGAACAGCACTTTGGGGCGTGACCCAGCCCAGCCTGCCTGTCTCTGCCCAGGCTCAGGAGGGCGGACCTGGTCTCTAGAGGAACCTGCTGAGAGCCCCCACTGGTGACAGAAGAGAGCCCACTAGGAACCCTAGAGTCAACCTCAGAGGTGCAGAGCAGACCCCTAGAAGACCCCACAGCCAGAGGCTGAGATAAGACTTTATTTCTATTGTGATAGCTTTGTGTTCACACTTAGTCCTGGTGAATGAATCCTTTTACTGTTTACAAAGAGAGATTTTACTCCCCAGCTTCTAAGGCGCCCTTGGTGCCAGTTTGCTGAAGCACTGGGTTTTAAAAGGAGTTTGACCTCCACCTAGCGGCCAGAGTGGTGAGTGCTTCCGTTTGATGTGTTTCCTTTCAGGCAGAGGTGAAGTGCAGAAGACACAGGGAAGATGTAGAAGAATAGGAATGTTTTCTTGTTTCTTCTTCTTTTTTTTTTTTTTTGAGTGAAGACCCAAAGATGCTGAAGTGCGGGGCTTGTCATACCACCACCACAAAGTTCTGGGAATTAGTTAAATAAGTATTACAGTTAACTCAGAGTGTTCTTCTGTTTTTTTGTTTGCACTTTCTGTTGAAGGCAATGCGTTGATTGAGGTTGGCGAATCCTTGAAACTGATGGCCGAGGTGAAAGACTCTCTTGATATTAATGTAAAGCAAACGTTTATTGATCCACTTCAGTTACTCCAGGATAAAGATTTAAAAGAGATTGGGGTAAGTCTTCCAGGCTACAAACAAACCGGTTCCTACTTAAAAGGATGCTTATGTTTAAAATCCTTAGCAGGTTTCTGCAGGGACTCAGAGCAAGTACTGTCTGTGGGTGATAACAGCTCAGTTCTGTTTTCTTGGGCTGATGGGGAAAGAGCGCCTGGATCAGTGAGCCCTGCCTGCTGTGGAGAAGCCGTGGGAACGTACATACGCAGGGCTTCCTTTAAACTGGGTCTCACTGGAGCCAGCTGGGAGCCTGGCTAGCAGTCCATATTTTTGCAGCCGTTTCTCACATAATGAAATGGTTCCATATCTGCAATACAGTTTTGATTACAATAATGGTATGTGTTCGTTGCATTTTTTGACACATCGCAATGGTGGCTTTTATGTTCCTTTACTTCTCAAGGAAACCAGTGTCTAGGAGTTGAAGGTTTTTATCTGGAAGGCTGTTAAGAATGGCTCTCCAGAACATACGTGGGTCCCTGCAGGGAGTTGCCTGCAACCTGCTTGGTGGCATTTTGATATATGTGGAAAACAACCCCAGGATGTCCACCCCATCTCTCTTGGGGTCCAGATGGCCTCTTTTGGGGCTTTCCAGGAGATCTTTCTCTCAGGTCTAACTCGACTGCAGCTCAGGGCAACCCCAAAGTCACTGAGCAGAGTGGGTGCCTGATTTTTCTCTCTTTAGTTTTAATGATTCTCAAAGTGTGGACTTTGCCTCACTTACTAGAAATGCGTGTGCTCCCCCCACCCAGCCCAGACTCCAGAGTGAAGCCAGCAGGCTGTGATTAATGAACATGACTTGGATGCTCACCCCTCTTCCAGCCCATCCTTTCCAGAGATACTGACTGGGAGATGTGAACCCCAGGGGTTCACAGGACTTCACATGACAGGAACAGCAAGGAAAGGAGCCAGGCAGGCCCTGTGGCAGCTCTGCAGGCAGGGCTGGGGAGGGAGCTGATGGGTGCCAGCTCATTGGTTCTTCACTGGTTCATTCATTCATTCACCCAGCAGCTGTGCCTCGCGGGCCCGCTGTACCCTGCTACCAGTGTGGGCATGGCTGGTGTTGCTATGTAAGACTGGTGTGTGCCCTTACGGGGCAGAGAGACAGCCAACAGCTGCAGAATGTGGTGATAGGTGTTACTGGAGAGGCAGACCCAGGAAGAGCAAGCCTGGCCACCTCCCTCAGCCTGGCGGGGGCTTCGAAGGTCTTGGAAGAGGGCAGCTGGATGGGCTCACTCTGGCAGGCAGCTCACCCAGCACGCTCTGGCCAGGGGCAGAGCTGGAGAGCTGTCCTGTGTGTGCAAGGTGTGGCCAGGGCCCAGGGTGCTGGGGGCAGGTGGCAATGGAGGAGGGAGAGCTGGGTGTCCCTGAGAATCCTGGGAGCCTGAAGATGTGATGTGGGGCCAGGGAGTTTGGATGAAAAACAAAAACAGAATGGAGTGTGGTGGCAGATGCCTGTTATCCTTGTACTCTGGGAGGCTGAAGCAGGAGGATTATAAATTTGAACCCAGCCTGGGCAACTTAGCAACTAAAAAGATAGTTTTATAAACAAGCAAGCGGGGCTGGGGCTATAGATCAGCGGCACAAGCCTTTTCCTGGCAAGTGAGAAGTCATGAGTTCAATTTCAGGTACCAAACAAACAAACAAAACCAAAAAATAAACAAACGAGCAAGCAAACAAAAACAACAAAAAGAGTGGGGAACGTAGCTCTGGGTGAAAGCCCTGGGTTCCATTCCTGACACTGGAAGAAACCAAGCTGCCTTCCAGGAACTCCTGAAAGGACCCATTCCTCACCTGGGCACCTCGGCCTTCTTCCTCTTCCTCTGTCCGCTCCTCTTGTACAACAGTGTCCACCCCACCTTGCTGTTCTCCACACAAGGCCAGAGCTGTCACGGGAGACTGAATCGCAGGGACGATCTGGAGTGACAGCCCCACAGGACCCCCCACCTCTGTCCTTGCTCCTTGTGCCTCCCCCACTCCTGAGCTGTCTGCTGCTCCCGGTAGGGGGCCACACTGACTCTGTCCTTGCTCGCTCTGGATTCCCCTGGGGCTCAGCAAGGGCTCCTGTTGCACCCAACTACCATCGAACTGCTTCTCTTTTTCTCTGGCTGGATGGAGGGGACCATGCTGGTTCTGCTGTTAGAACTACACACCTGCCACATGCTGTGCTCCCCATTATGATAGACTGGATGAACCCATAGAGGAGATGGCATCTGGGTGGCAGAGATGCACTGCACCTTCCCCGGGTACAGAGACTCAGGACCAGACCCAGGCAGCACAGTTCTATCCTTTTTGAGTTGCTGACCTTGCAAGAGGCTGTCTGCAAAGTCCACGGTCTGACAGCCAACAGGGTCTTTTCCTTGCTCGAGCCCTGTAGGGACTTAACATCGTAAGTGTAGGCAGTGTGTGGAAGACACTCAGGCTTAAGTTCTGCAGTTCATTCTGCAGCAGGATCATTTCCTAAGTGTCTGCTTGTTACTCAGCTGCTGTTCGAAGTAGACACTGAACAATCAAACTTAAACACATGGATAGTCAGAGCCTCAGATTCAGGAGCCTGAATCCTGTCCCACCTGCTCTGGGTATCGCAGAAGTCTTGGGCAGTGTGCACTGCTCGCTCACCGGCTGCAGCGGGCTTTGCAGTTTGCCTAGAGTGACCAATCACTTGACCTCCTCCATCCTGTCAGCCACCTCTCTGCACTGTCACAGAAGCCAGAGCCATGCTTCTCCGGAATGAATAGCATGGGTTATCCATGTGTCTTGGGCACTCAGTTTTCAAGCACATTTTAAGGTATCAAATGTCCATTTTCCAAGGCTTATGGTCAATCTTGCAAAGCCCCTGTCTTGCACTGTTTCTGACATGAGATCCTTCTACTTGAATTCAGAGCATGATGGGGAGCTCACTACTACAACAAGCAATCCTTTCCCTGAATGGACAACTCTGTTACCATTATTATTTCTTATTCAAGGAATGATAATGTCACTTAGAAATCTCTCCATTGCCGAGGTTGCCTGTAGTCTTTCTGTTCTCTGTGTTTATCTCTCCTCTGTGTTCAATGATAGAATTTTATATAATTTATTCTATAATTGTTTGGGAACTTTCAGGAAGATTCATAAATACCCTGCACTCATGAACACGCACACTGGAAATGTGTTTTTAGTATGTTGGCAAAGAGCTGAAAGTGGTGCCAAAGTCAGCAGAGCTGAAGTGAAGGGAACTTACGAAGAGCGTTGGAAGCTCATCTCTGAACCTTTCTTTTCTTTTTTCTTTCTTTCAGTCCATCCTGGGGATTGAACTCTGGGCCTTTGCACTGAGCTGCATCTCCAGGCCTTTTTAATTTTTATTTTAAGACGGTGTCACTAAGTCAGTGAGCTGCCCAAGTTGGTTTCTGTTCTACAATCCACCTGCCTCAGCCTGCCAGTGCTAGGATTATAGGCATGGGCCACCACACATGGCCGGATATGTTAATTTAGTTTAATTTTAAAACCTCGATTTTGCCAGCTTTAAGGAGAAAGAATATGTATGAAAAAGTCCAGCATCTGTCACAATCACATCAGTGACTGCACTGTGGCACCTACTGACCCATGGCGGGCAGCTGCGAGGTTTTTCAGGGCAGCACTTCTGTAACTTTAATGGTCACAAAAATCTCTTTCAAACACTGAAGTCAGTGAGCCTGTCTGGGACCCCACTATTTATCTCCTTTTATATTTATTTATTTTTTTAGTACAGGGAGTTGAACCCCCAATTTTTTTTTTACTGAGATACTTACCCAGTATCCCAACTCGTATTTTTTATTTTTGTACCAGGAATTGAACTTAGGACCTCATATTTGCCAGACATGCGCAGTGCCACTGAGCTGTCCCTGTCCCTTGGATGTTTATTTTTGAGACTGGATTGAGTTAACTTGTTTAATTGTGCTAGACTTGGACTTTCAATTGCTCTGCCTCAGCCTCCCAGAGTTGCTGGGATTATAGGCGTGCGCTGTTGTGCCTGGCTGTGAATCCTCCATCCTGTGTCCCACACAGGCCCTGGTTCACTCTGCCAGCCACCGTCCTTGATCTTTCTCCTCTGCAATGTTCTCCTGTACTTGCCCATGGACAGCTGACTCCTGAGGGCGCTGAGATGTCTGCCCTCAGATACGTGGTGATCGCTTCCTTCCTCAGGCATTTACACGGAGAACAGGGGACAGCTGCTCACAAAACAAACAAAGACTGTTTTGTGCCCTGTTGTGAATGTCCTCCTTCCTCTTTTAGCACCACCTGAAAAAGCTGGAGGGCCGTCGCCTGGATTACGATTATAAAAAGAAGCGAGTAGGTAAGATTCCAGACGAAGAAGTCAGACAAGCGGTAGAAAAGTTTGAAGAGTCAAAGGAGTTGGCTGAAAGAAGCATGTTTAATTTTTTAGAAAATGATGTAAGTATTTACACCCAACAGGAGACCTTAATGTGAATGAATGTGATCAGTATGTTGAGAAGCTCTAAAGCTCTGGTTGTAATGGAAGTGTCCAGAACGTTCTGGAATTGTGTGTCCCAGAGGTGGCTTCGGACATCCAGCAAGCCCTGACTCAAGTCTTAATTCTCAAGAGGTCCTGTTTATCCTAGGATTGTTTCAGAGATGTTTTGAGTATGGCCAGGTTTCTGGCTCATCTCAAGATTGCAGAGTAGTTTAGCTTTTGTGTTGGAGGCTTCCCTATGCATTTGTGGTTTCACAGGGGTTGGAAAGCTCAGGCCCTCAGGCAAGTTGCATTTGGCTAAGATTTAGCATTGCTTGTGAGGCAGACTTTTGAGGACCGGGGTCTCTGTGGCCTTTATCACCTGAGTGAATGAACATGTGGTGAACAGAAGTGACCTGCATTTTCCGTAGCAGTTTTTGTGAACTTGGAGACTGTGGAAGTCTTGGGTTGGAGTCCCCAGAAATAACAATGATCTCTTCAACTGTGAGTCTGGCCACCAGCTTGGATTTGCTTTGTCCATGGAGGGGATGGGTGCACTCTGATGGCAGGCCTCCCTTCTTTGTTTAGTGGTGAGGACTCACTTGGTGTTCTTCTGCCTGAGTACACGAGGCCTCAGCCACCAGCCCCATCTTTGTTCCTCAGGCCCAGCGTGGCCTCACTGACGCAGGGGTAGTCTCAGCCAGAATTCGTTTGGGGGCTGTTTAATAAACTTTTCCACCTGTGTGGGCAAATCAACAACAGTTGTATTTATCCTCAAACACATGGCATACTTGGAATAGTTTATTGAAAGATACACCAGGGTCTTCTCTCTTTTGAGTCAAGTCAAAATATACTGAGAACCTTTTATTCCATGGTGACACACGAGAGGATTATGTCCACCAAGGAGTGTTCCACAGTCATGGAGAGCTGACTCTCCTCACTGCAGAAGCCAGTTTGAAATTTCTCATGTCCTTGAAGCCACTGAGGACTGGTAAGCTCACGAGATTGTGTTTGCCCTTTAAAAATTAAAAACAAGTATTTTATGGGAAATGGAGGAAGAATAAAAGGTTGCGCTCTTTTTGTTCTTTCCCAAATGTATACATTTCCTCTTGGAGTTTTCCCAAAGTGATGGGTATTTTTATTTTAGACTGCCGTACTTAATTTGCTTGAAGGTTCTGGGAAATGTTTTGCAGTGGCTTTAGATGCCCTGTAAGGGCTGTAGCAGGTATTGCTGCCCACCCAGGCCTATTAGCAGCGGATTGAGATACTGGTGTGGCTTCTTGGAGTGGCAGCAAGGAGACTTGAAGGGGACTGCTGTGTCCTTTGCATGTCCAGGGGTCTGATAGGCTCTGGACAGGGACAGAACATCTCCATTTACCTCTTGCTCCTGGCTTGCTGGTGCCAGTGATGCACAGTGCTTTGGGTCACCCTGCAGCTGCGATTGACTGGGGAGGACAAAGTGCCAATACTTTCGGGGTGGACCCACGTCCACAGCCCTGTCGTTAGCCTGTTCCCCATAACCAGACCAGAGCTGGGTTCCGCAGCCCTGGGACTCTGCTCCTTCTGCACCACAACCTCATGTGCAGTCCTTGCTGTGCGTCCTGCTGCTTTCCCGGGAGAAGGATGTGATGGCCAGATTTCCTCTCAGGAAATGATGGTGGCACCCATAAAGGTGACTGGGACCTGTGTGACTCCCAGGGTGAACACAGGGGATCCACAAGTCCAGGACCTTATGATGCTCCCACCTGGCAGGGCCCCACTGGAGGCAGGTGGACACAGCATTAGAAAGGCCTTGAGAAGAATGTGGTGGCACTGGTGCTTCCTCCAGACACTTGGCTGGCACCTATGCTATGGGCTAGAGATTTGGGGATGTCAGTTGCAGTAGCATTTACCATTGCAGGTTCTGAGTAACTGAGCAATCAATGCTGAAGCCAGGGTGGAATCAAGGGGTGGATCTTCCCTGCTAAGAATACCCATTACTTGGAAAATGGAGACCTGGTCACCTTTGCTGGAGGATGGGGCATGGGCCCAAAGTCCTTGCACTCCCAGTGGATGGGGGCAGCCCCAGTGCAGAGCTGACTTGACTTATTCACCCAGACACAGCCTGCAATGCTAACCAGGTGCACAACACTCACAGTGCCCTGGATGCTCAGGGCACCACTGAGGGGGTCACCATCTTCCTACTTAGGGGCAGTCCTCAGTCTCATCCACAGCAAGTAATGGAAGAGAACTTGGGAGGCTGAAGGAAGAAGCAGCAGAGTGGAGGGAAACTGGTGGAGAGATGTATTGGGTGGTACCTGCCCACATCCAACTGGCACCAGGAACTCAAAGGCCAAATCTCACTCCCCAGGGAGCAGCTGCACCTCCTCCAGGGCTCAAGTCCTGCAGTCCTGACTATGACACAGTAGCAGCTTCACCTGGGAACGCCTGGAAACATTATTTGCCATAGCTTTTCATGATTAGGGAAGAGCCCTGACCAGAATCAACAGACAAAGTCTTTCAAGAATCTCCCAGTGAGCTTATATAAAGCTTTCCTGGGTTTCTCTGGTGAACATGACATCTGTAGGGGTTTCCATGGCACAGTTGCTCCTCTGTCTTCACATCTGCATTCTCACAGCTGAGAAGCAAGGAGCTGGCAAGGACCCCATGCCAGCCCCCTGCCAAAGGACAGGCTCCCCAGTGCACTTGAGGAAGGGCAGCAGGAGCTGGGCCCCATGATGAATGTATAGTTCCTGGGCTCAGGTCTAGACCTTGGGAGCACACAGGGAAAGAGAGATATGTGGGACAGAAATCCAGATGCACATCTGATCTCACAACCACTTCACAAAGAACACAGAGCCACAGCCAGGACCCTCCTGCCTTCCCTGTGTGTCCAGTTGCCCTGGCCATCATGGCCAAGTGGGGATGCATCCTCTAGTCTCACCTGTTAGAGAGAGGTCACTTTACTTGTGGTGTGGAACGAAAGGAGGGATAATGCAGAGACCTGAAGTGTTTGGGCCAATATTCCTAAGCAGAATCTCCACCTGTTTTCAGGAGAATTGGGAATGGGAGAGGGGGGAAGAATCTCCATGGGTTCCACTGCAGACTGTCTTGAGCTTCATTTCACTTCTTGTTTGAGACCAAGGAGCTTCATTATTCTACAGGCAGTGGAGCAAGCTGGGGGTGTTTGGTTCAGTGGCCTTCTGGGGACCCCTGAGGACCAAGTTTAGGACTGATTGCTGTGTGCTGGGGTAGCTGTGCCCTTGGAGAAGGGCCCTGTGTCCCCACAGCTGACTCAGAGGTGGGGCCACAAGAGTCAACAGGTGCATCCTGAGCCTTCACCACCAGTTTTTGAGAACAATGAATCACCAGTGGGCTTGGTAACAGTCTCCCCCCCTGTCTTTACAGAGAAGTTTGTTATTCATGACTTGGCATTATCAAATGTAGGTTTTTGACCTTAGCAGGAACCATAGATATTGCAGAGAAGATGAACATTTCAGCCAGCAGGACCAGACCCCTGCAGTATCAGCCAGCTTTGCTGGAACACATACATCAACCACCCAAGGGTTCCCAAGACCAATGGAATTCCATATTCCCAAGTTCTGTCATTGGTCTAGAGTAACATTTTCCAAAACTAAGTCAAAGGGCTATTAGTGTATATTAGATTAATAATACCTCCATGGTCAAATAGATTTTGGAAGTCCTAGAAGTTTTCAGCTAAACAAAACTAAACCACATTTCTTTATCAGTTTTTAGAGTCTCTAAAAATGATAATATGAGAGATTAAGCTTCGAGGAACCACTGAGAGAGGGTGCAGTTGGCAGTTTACCAGACTCACTGAACCACAGAACTGCTGGATGTTGTTGTGATGATTGACATTTCAGGGAACTGGTGAGGGGGATTAAGGTACCTCAGGAAGTGCTGGGCTAGCAGAAGCATGCCCAGCCAAGAATAAGAGACCTAAATTCTGTTTCTGGCTTTGCTTTTGCTTAGTTTTGCATCCCTAGGAAAGATAAGTGTCAGGAAAATGGGAAACTGCATTGGAGAAAAAATTTTAATGTTTGAAGCCAATAATGAAAGCATAAAGATTATTATCCATGTTGTTAATTTGATTGTATACTCAAGGTCTTTATCAGAAATTCTGAATAAAGATTTCCTTACCTATTGGGAAAAGGCATCTTTATAGCCAGACTAGAAAATTCATGAAAAATTTTCCCTCAGGCTCTCTGAGAAATCCAAAAAGAGGTCTTTGGTAAGAGCAGTAAGGAAGGGGATTACCTCAACCTAATTGAAGGTGGTCTGCAGTGTCCTTTCAGCTGTGAAACTGTGTGGGTCACTATGGATTGCAGGCATCTCTGTAATGTGTCACTCCCTGCACAGTTCTTCCTGTGTCACCACCATGGCCTTCAGAATGTACCTCTGTCACTTCCTGGGCTGCTAACCACACTCAGGAGGAGGTGTCAGCCCCACTTCTCAGCCATTCCAAATTCCATGGCTCTTTTGCAGAGAACTTACCTGGAGAGACCTTTCTGGTGGCTGCCTTGCTTTGAGCCCTTCCTTTGGGGACAGCCCGATCCTTTGCAGTTGAGTTGGTCTGTGAGGCCACAGTGATAGTTCAAGTTTTACCCCAGTGTGCCTGGGGTTTCCAGCTCCGGGAACTTCTGGCATCCTTTATCCATGGGTAGGGATCTCTGTGATTGGCCTCCATCCCTAGGGCCAAGCCCTACCCGAGTCTTTGTATACTGATAGTCATCCATAGGTTTGCAGCTAATGAAGACTTACGTATCCAGAGTTAAATTCAGATGACACACGGGCTGTTACACCCCCAGAGAGGAGTTGAATCCACCTGTTTTGTCATCCTTCTGTGCAGGGGAAAAGACAGCCTCAGGGTGGGGCTGAGGCAGGAGTGAAATCCCCAGACCTAGCCACGGTGGCCTCATTAACTCACACATTCAGTGCCTGAATCACGAGGCGACGGGACCCTGGCCAGCACCAGCCTGTCATTAGGTTTCCTGGACTTGAGAACCTGCCAAGGTGACTTTTTATTCATTTGCTGTGGTCCCTGTGTCAAGTAGTCACAAATGGCATGGCTTAAAGCAACCCAAATTTATCTCAGTTGGAGGTAAGAAATCCCAAAGTCAGGGAACTGGCAATGAATGCTGCTTTCTTCCTGGAGACTCCGAAGGAGTCGGATTCTTTGCCTTTTCTGCCCCTAGAGGCCGCTTGGGCTTCATGTCTACTGGGCTTGTTTTTCAATGTCTTCAGAGCAAACAGCAAGGCCTCTTGAGACCTGAGGCTCTCACGTTTGTTCTTGCTGTCGCATCTTCTGCTCTGACTCTGAGCTTCTTGTCTCCCCCTTAAAGGACTCTTGGAGTATGTTGGGCCACCAAGATACACTTCACATCTCGAGATACTTAGTGGAGTGGGATCTGCAACGTCCCCTTTTCTCTGCCCAACAGCATGTCACCGGGTTGGAGGAGTCAAGACTTGGACATCCTGGCAGTGTACTTCCCGCCACAAGCTCCTTTTGGTCCTTCTGGTTTCACAGATCTCCCAGGCCCCTTTCCTGGCCTCAGGCCAGGCATCTGTCAGCCACATCACCTGGGCTTCGTGGTCCTCTGGTTTTCTGGGTTGTTCCTCCTTTTGCACGTCTCAGCAGGTGCTGGTGCACCTCACTTCCAGAGATGGGAGGGAGGTGATTCTCTGGTGACTCTGTCCTCTTCAGGTGTCATGAGAATTTTCCATAGTTAGTGTTCATAGTTTCTCTGAGGTGGCACCAGTGGAAGTGGCAGCCCAGCTCTGGCTCTGCTCCAGCCTTTCGTCTCACCTTTTGTGGCAACACAGCTTGCCGAGTTAAGTGGTGTGGCCAGTGGGAGAAATGTCTCAGCTACCAGACAGGTTTGGGTTCCTACAAAGCCTGGCTTGGTTGCTTTGTCTTGGTTCTTCCTGTGCTGGTATTTGGTTCACTGTGGCTTTGGAAGCAGAGGTTCCCTGTGCTGATCCCCAGCACACAGCTTAATGCATATGAACCACAGAGTCTCATTTCCTGGCCATGGGACTCTAGGACTTGTGCTGAGTACCTGCTAAATGCAGACATTGTGTACCACTGCTGATGTCCCCCAAGATTTAAGGGACCCTGGGATCTATTGGGTACCCAAAGCCACTACCAGATTCAGAGTTCCAGAAGCACTGCTAGGTCCTGCATTCATGTGTCCAGCCACATCACATAGAAAAGCTGCTGATCTCCAGCCCACCCAACCTTGCATACATTTCAAAGAATATTCATTTAGCTATGTCTCATTGTTCCTTTAAAAATCTTAAAATGCCAAGTATATATCACAGGAGGCATAAAATAAGACACATTAACTTTACTAAAGATAGAGATGTGTGGCACCAAGTTTACCAACTCTGGCCTAAATTGTAAGAAGAAATTATGGTGAATCTGCCGTGATCATGTTAGGCCATAACACCAGACTTATTTAAAAGTATGTGTGAAAACCAACGAGGTGAAGTTTAAGATATCCTTGGGATTTTACAGGGGCTGGGCTGTATTTTTTTTGTTTATTGGGTTTGAAAAAATTTAAGGCCAGTTTTCTTGCTTTTCCAGCCACTGAGCGTGGTAAAGGAAATTTAACAGGATAGGTTTCCCTGTTCACATGCTAATCATAATTTGGCACAAGCAGCACAAGTGCACACTGAGCCCATGTCTAAAATAGTATGAGTGGGTAAGGAAAATTAGAGAACAGGCAGCTAAAGAATGGTTTGCTACAGCACATGGAAACCGCCTGGATCTTTCCAGGCAAGCAAGGCCATGGCTGTGATGTGGGATGCGAATGTCTGAATGAATACCCGACAGATTTGATACATCACTTTTTGTGCCTAGATCTTGTAACCTGAACAACTAGTTTAAGATAACTATGCAATATATTAATGTTAATTTCCTACTATTTTTGAAATTCTGTATCATTTCTATCCTTTTTTTTCTGTTTTGCTAAAAAAAAAAAAAAAGAAAGAAAGTGATGTAAGAGCATGATGCAAAGGCTTTGCAGGAGTGTGGGAAGAGTGATTTTGATTTGCGTCTTTGTCTCCAGAACTCCAGATCTGGAGTTCCTGGGATTCATGCTAGGAGGACATAAAGTCCTCGGGGGCTTGTGTTGGTGGCTTCTAGAAATAGGCCTAATTACTTTTATTTCCTATATAGTTCCTCAGCCAGGTGAGAGCACGAGAGCTCTCAGGTCTTCTCAAAGGTTACTCTTTCTCAAATCATGCTCCTCAGGAGCTGGGGATTTAGCTCAGCAGGCATAAGCGCCTGCCTTGCAAGCAGGCAGTCGTGAGTTTGATCCCCGGTACCAATAAAAAGGAAAAAGACCAAAAAAACAAAACAAATCAAATCATGCTCCTCCAGGCTTTCTTCTCATACAATGTATGCTTTTTACACAACATAGCCCTCTTACTTAGATTTAAAACTTCTGCTATCAACTGGCCACTCATTTACTGATGTGCCGATTTGTGGGCAAGAGAAATGTCAGTCTTTTCATTCCTTTCTGCGATATATTTCAGGGAACCTATTTTGCTCTGGTAGCAACAAAAACCTGGAGGGTGAGGGCAGGAGCTGGCAGTTCTTTGCCCTGGAGCATGGTGTACCCTGCACCTTTTCTTAATTTAGTTTCTTAATTTCTTTACCAAGATAGTACCCCGAGAAGCACTTTACTAAGTGAGCTCATTTAGTAAACACTGGCTTCACTTGTCTCAGGAAAGGACTGCTCTCTCCATGTCCAGGTCCACAAGCTGTGAAGCGTAAGAATCCCTGAGAATATCATCGCTTGATTGGCAAAGGAGGCATTTTATTGAGTTGGAAATAACTCTATACACATAAATCGGAAGGTGTTTTTCCAGCATCTTCAGCTCTGTGCCAGGACCTGTATGGTTATTGTGCAGTGACTTACAGACTTAGACTGGAGTCACTTAGACCAAGTGGCACAGACCCAGTGACTTAGATGAGAATGAGGCAGATGCAGGCTCCGGGCAGGCTGGGCCTGTGTTGCTGCTCCCCTGTGTCTGGCCCTGCGTATGCTCTGGCTTCTGTGGAGTAATTGTGTCCTTCTGCTGCAGGTTGAGCAAGTCAGCCAGTTGGCTGTGTTTGTGGAAGCTGCACTAGACTATCACAAACAGACCACAGAGATCCTGCAGGATCTACAGCGCAAGCTGCAGATGCGGTAAGGGCCTTCTGCTCCGCCAGCCATGGGCCACAGAGCTCAAAGCAATTGCGATCTTCCCCCCAGCTCTGGCTCCCCAACTCCCTTTTCTCCACCCTCTTCTACTTAGCTGGCTGTCATGGTTGGATGTGGGATAATCTCAGATGGGGATGGATCTCTGGCAGCTTTTCTCCCGTTTCTTTTCCTGAAAGCCCCTTTGCTGTGACCTGTATTTAGAACAGCCAGACAGAGAGGCCACCCTCCCCACAGGTCCTCTCCTGAGCTGTCCCAGCTTTGCTACTGAGAGTTCAGCTCTCTGTTCACAAGCCAAGGTGGTGGCATAGACCCCTCCCCATCATCCAGTGCCATGGAGAAGGCTGACATGATACTCAGAAATGTGTGAATTATCTACAAAAAGATGAATTTCCACTTCATCAGTAAAAGTATCAGGTTGTGTTCAGATTGACACTAGGAGACACTGAATGAGCCCATTGAAGAATGTTGCTGTGTGCCCTATGACTTTCATTGTCAGTGTATTCTGAATTTTTCATAAAATTAGTAATATGATGTATAGTATTGCACAGCAACACTATTAATTAAAATACCTATCCTGCCTGAGTCTTGGAACAAGCTTGTTAGCAGAAAATTGTTTTATACTATATCGTAGTAATGAATACATTTGGAAAGATTTCACTTAAGTCAATGCTGTAGTAATAGAGGAAGACAAATTATGTGTCCATTTTCTGGGACATCCACTTCTGGCTCTCAGAGGAGCTGTTGCCCTAACTCTCTAGCAGAGAAGGTAGCTGGCATTGTTATGCCTCAGGAGCATTACGAGTGCAAATACTATAGTTTTCTTCAAGATGAATTTCGACGAGGTTCTCAGCTAGGTACCCTGAAGACTGACTGCATTTGAGATATCACCTCTATCACTCTGGGCTGCGCAGGAGTCAGTGTGTAAGATGCCACGTGTAACCTAGGTTACCTGTGTCCCAGCGGCACGAAGTGGAGGTGTGTGGCAGGCTTTGCTGTCTTTGGCAGGTTCTGACCTGGCTTCCCATGTTACAGGATATCAGCTGCAGCCAGTGTCCTCAGACGGGAATACAAGCCCCGGCCAGTGAAGAGGAGTCCTAGTGAGCTCAATGGGGTATCCTCCACCTCTACAGCAAAGACGACAGGTGAGCTAACTGTCCCGGGTGCACCTTGAGTGCCTCAGGTGGCTCTGCTGGGGACACACATTTCCTGCTTGCTGCTGGGCCTTTCTGTGTGCATCCACAGATGCCCTGGATTGCATTCCTCGATTGTTTCGTGAAATCCTCCTTTTCCCTTGAGCAGAGCAACACTGTTTCCTGTTTCCTAGTTTTAGGCACTTACATCAGACTTTGAAAACTAGAACCAGAAAGAAGGCCATCACTTGACTGATGCTTTCTAAGGTGGCAGTTAGGTAGATATATTGTTGCCACATTATTTTTGATATTTTAAAATTGTTAATACTTTCAAAATGTTTTATTAATTTGTTGAGCACTTGCTGTATGCTAGTCACCACTGTAAGTGCTGCATTACTAATTTAGAATGACAAATAACATATTCTTGAGTCAAATAATCAAGGTGAGAAAAGCTTCAAATGCTGTAATTGTCCTGTAGTCTCCAGTGATCGACCCTTCTTCTCTAGTCTTCTCCCTAGAGATAGCCACTGCCCACCATTTGGCATAAATACCGTCATATCTATTCTTGTGTGCATATACATGTGTGTTGTATACCATACATTAGCACATAGTTGCAGCTTATTTTCTGTTTTGTAAATGTGAGATCATCCTAGGAACATTGTTCTGCATTTTTCTATTTAAGATGTACTGTTTCTCAGCATCAGGTCTATGTCATGCATACAGATACAACCCACTATTTTTAACAGCTTCATAGTTTTTTATTATCAATACTATAACCCTATTCATTGACATGGAGCTTGTGTTTGGGTTTTTGTGGCAATGAATATCTTTTATCTGCCTCCATATACCAATGAACAATTCTTTCTAGGAAATTAAATTGCTTGTTTAGAATGTACATTTTAAATGCTATGACAGTGGACGTTACCAGTAACCTACTGATGGCTAACTACCGTTAGTGTGTGACGATCTGCTCTCCCGCACCTGTGCCTTCCGATTTCAGTGTTTGTTAAGCACTTAAAGTAAAAAGTGGCATTCAGTCTTAATTTAAGCATTTCCATAATTAGTGTGTGACAAAACCTTTTTATATGCTTTAATTCACCATTTGTATTTTCTTATGTGTGAGTTGTACATGCCATTTATTCATTTCCTTAGCTATGATAATTTGCTTGTCTTATTGATGTGTAGGAATTATTTACATACAGGGATATTAATAGCTTCCCACTTTGTCACTTACACAGCCTATAAAATGTTTTTGCGTATTGTTTTTTCTTGCTGTTATTTGCTTTGTTTAGTTTGATTTGGAGTATATAAATACTGTTGTTTTGGTGTGATCCAATTTATCAACCTTTTTGCTTCTGACTTTGCATTTTGAGAAAAGTCTTTCTGTTCGTATTCTGCTATAGTTCACTACTTTAAAATACTTTCTTAATATTTAATTCTTTTCATATGGACTTTGCTTTTGTAAATTAAAAGAAGCTGATAAACCATCAGAGTGCTGGTATCATTTCATATCTCCACCTGCCGATGTTTCACCTGTCATTTGATGAACAATCTTGAGCATCTCTGTGTGTACTTATCTGCTATCTGGGTATCCTGTTTGGTGAAATATGTCCTTGCACATTTTCTGCTTGGATTGTTTGTATGTTTGTATGCTGTTGTGTTTTGAGAAGTCTTTATACATTTTCAATGTGAGTCCTTCGATTCACATGTGGTTTACAAATATATTCTCTCTCTCTAGTTTATCTTTTGTTCTCACGAATGATCTTTTGCATATCAAAACTTTTTAATTTGGATGAAGTTCAACCTACCAGTTTTTTCCTCTTACATACACTTATTGTGAATCCAAAAATCCATTGCCTTGGTAGGATAAAATTTTCTCCTGTGGCTCAAGTCCATTGTTCACTTTGAGTCCCTTTCTGTGCAATGTGAGGCTAAATTTGAGGTTCAGTTGTTTGCTGTCCGATGACTGGAGGCTCCTCCACACATGTACAGTTGCCCACTTGGAATTTTCTTCCAGCACTATTACTGTCCACTGAGGGACTTCTCAATGCAAAACAAAACATTATAAGAGTAAGATGGGCAAAGAAGTAAAAAGAAAATGTTACTGAAAGGATTTTTATTTATGAAAATCAATTGTCTTCCTCTTTTCCTCTCCACGGCTGACTTCCTGCTCTCAGAAGAAGCCAATTTCAACTTCTTTTGCTATTAATTTGGTATTTAACTCCATTGTTCAGAATGTAATTCATACATTACTATGTCTTGAGTTTTTGGTATTAGGTCATATATAATGATTTCCTGATGTGGAAGAGGAGGCTCTCACTCTCTATTTCTCCGTCTCCCATATATTCCTCCCTCTTCCAATTCACTTGTAATCCTCATTTTTTAAAGATGAGTATTCACTGCGTGATCATCACTTCATCATGCAGGACTCTTCAAAGCCCCCAACCTTGTTTTCCTCTGCTGCTGTTTACAGAGTTGCTTCACCTCTGAAGGAAGCGTTGCCAGGCCCTGTGATTTTTCTGGTCACTCCTGGGTCACATAAGCTCTGCAGTCACTTGGCTGTGCAAGTGCAGGTGTGTGCAGCAGCCAGAGAACTAAGACCCACCCCGGAGCTGCCATTTCCATTTAATTGTTGCAGTAGAAAACTTGCTCTCGCTCTCGCTCTCCCTTTCTCTATTTCTTTGATGTGAAATAGGAAGAACTCAGCCTGTTGTACCTCTTTCATACCCTTGCCAAACATTTCTGTAAAAATCCTTCTAATCTTCACTTCCTGACTGGTTGTCCCTGGACGTAGGTTAACTTCAGGTGGTGTCAGTCTTCTAATTTTGGTTTTCTAAATTTTTTTGTAATTCCAGTTCTTTTGCATTTACATGTGAAGTTTAGGATCACCTCTTCAATTTATACCAAAAAAAAAAAAAGAATTCAGATTCTGACTTGGATTGGGTTGAATCTACAGATTATTATGGGGAAATTGATAGCAGAATAATGCTGAATGTTACAATCTTGAACACAGTCTATTTTATTTTTCACTTATTTAGGTCTTTCATTTCCATCAGAATTGTTTTACTATATTTGGTGTTTGCTCTTAAACAGTTTTACTGAGCTGCCAGACATTTCATAATTTTGATATGTGTGCCCAGTTTATAGCAGCACAATTTGTAATAGCTAAATCTTGGAAACAACCTAAATGCCCATATATTGACAGATAAAAAGATGTGGTATGTTTATACAATGGACTACTACTCAGCTATAGGGCAGGATAAACTTGAGACATTTATAGGGAAATGGATGCAAGTTGATATAATACTCACCAGTGAAATAAATCAGACTCATGCATAAACATCATATTTTCTCACTAGAGTAAGAAGCTGAGAGAGTAAATAACATCCAAAATGTTCAATAGATATTGTGAAATGGAAAGAAACTGTTCAAAATGAAAGAGAAACTGGGATGGGGATAGGAGAAAAGAAGGAAGAAAAAAGGAAAAAAATATATATATATACAATTAAGATAGTTATACTACTAATTGTTGTTAGTTCATTGAACAGAAAAATTGTTGCCTATAATTGACTGATCATTTTTTCATGCATTTATCTTACAATATGAGCAACTACTTTAAAGATAATAATTTGCAATGTACTAACCATTGTTACCTCCAACAATCTTGTTTTGAAATTTTATACCAGTTTTATTGTTCTTATAAAATTCCCATTTTTCATGTTTTTATTGCTAATATGCATTTTTTCATCGCAGAAGCACACTTGAGTTTCATATATTGACCTTGTACCCTGTAATGTAGTTAAGTTTGCCTATTTTGTATGTCTGAGTAGCTTCTATTTATTTCCCTTGACTTTTTGCACTTGGTGGAACCTTCAGGATAATGTTGAGTAGAAATGATTTGAGGCAGTGGAACCAGCTTGTCCCTGGTCATAGGAGTAAACATTCCATGTTTCATAGTTAAATATCATATTAATGCTAGCTTTTTCATGGATCGTTTGATCAGATTGAGAGAGAGTCACAGTGTGCTGAAAGTTTTTAATTAGGAACATTAAAAAATTTTGCTGTATGCTTTTTATGGCATCTATTAAAATGGTTATTAAAAAATTAGTTAATGTGGTGACTTACATTAAATTAAATCAACCTTACATTCCTGAGATAAGCCTTCTATGAGAAAGTTGTGTGTAAAAATAAACTTTTAATTTTAGAATATTATTAGATTTCCAGGAAAGTTAGTACAAAGATTATTAGATTTCCAGTGAAGATAGTACAAAGCATTCCCATACATCCTGTTAATTTTCTGTATTGTAACATTTTAATCATATGATATAGTATGCTACAATTAATGAACTTATATTGGTTTATTATGATTACCATTATTATTACTATTATTTGTAGTGCTGTGATTGGAATCCAGAGCTCTGTGTGTGTGTGTGTGTGTTTATTAAGGTTATCTATTTCTTCCTGTGTGAGCTTTTGAGAGCTGATGTCTGTATAGGAATTTTTCCATTTCATCTAGGTTATCAAATTTATGGGTATAAAGTTATCATCCTTTTAAGATCTGTAGACTCTGAAGAGATGTATCTCATTCATTTCTGAAACCAATAATTGGTCATTTCCCCCCTTTATTGTGGTTATAAATTTTTTACTTTCTACAGAAATTGAAAGAACCTATTTAGTTTATTGATTTTTCTCTCCTGGTCACTTTTTTTTTTTTTTGATCATTATTCTTCCTTCTGCTTGCTTTGGATTTCATCTGCTCCTTTTCTAGTTTCTTATGGCAGAATCTAAGGCCAGAGTCTGTTCTTTTCTAGTGCCTTATATGTGGGCAGTGCAGTCAGCCCCACCCCAGGTACAGCTTCCGTGTCAGCTAGTGGATTTGTGTATATTATGTTTATATTGTCATCCTCCTCCACCTGCTAATTCTACTGCCGTATTCTCTGTAAACTATTGTTTTCTTTTTAAGTGTGTAATTTCATTTCCATGTATGTGGGTATTTTCCAGATTACTTATTTCAGAATTGTAATTTGTTCAAATAACATACTCTGTGTGAGTATGTTTGAGTTTTTGAGGTTTGCTTTATGGTCAGAATTTGATCCATCCTGGTAGAAGTTCTGTGTGTACTTGAAGAGAATATGTACTTGGTTCTTGATGGGTGAATGTTTTAGAAATGTCAGTTTGATCAAAGTTTAAATCTTTACTGATTTGGGGTCTATTTTGTTCTGTTAATTTTTTGATAAAGAGTATTGAAATCTCTAATGGTAGTAGTGGATTTGTCTATTTCTCCTGGTAACTGAATCAGAAACATAGGAAGATGGATTCCTTCATTCCCATTCACTCTTTTAAACTATCCACATTGTTTTTTAAGCATGGAAGGATGTTTTATTGCCTTAAATATTTTTCTTTTCCATTCCTTCATTCCTTTTCCCTTTTAAATTCCTGTTTGATGCTGACTCCTTGGCTCTTCCTCTGGGTCTTACCCTTTCTGTCTACTGTCCTCTGAAGAAATCTCATCTATTACTTTATTTTTTAGACTCATTTATTTATATATCATATCCACTGAACTTATTTTAGCTGGATTAGTTTTCTATTGATGCCCCTAAGAGTTACTGCAAACTGTGTGATTTGCAGTAACACAAGCTTATTATTTTTTTTCTCTTTTTATTGGTACCGGGGATCAAACTCATGACACTGCTTGCAAGGCAGGTGCTTATGCTGCTGAGCTAAATCCCCAGCCCCCACAAGCTTATTCTTTTTCTTACATTTCTATGGATCAGAAGTCCTAAATCCACGAAGTTGTTCTTCCAGGAGGATCTTAGGAGAATCCACTTCCTGCCTTTATGCCTTCCAGGTGCCTGCACTCCTTGGCTCCTGGCCTCTTCCTACATCTTCAAATATGCCTCTGTCCTATTCTTTTGTTGTCACATCTTCTCTGACTCAGACTCTCTGCATCCTTCTTGTCAGGTAGGGTCCTTGAGATGATATTAGGCTCTCACACATAATTGTCTGACACTGAGCCTAGCCACACAGTCTAGGATAATCGCCCCACATCAGGATCTGTAACAATCCCATCCGCAATTCCCTTTTGCCATGTAAGGTAACGTATTTCACAGATCCTGGAGATTAAGAAGAGGAGGTATTCTTGTACCTGACACACAAATACTGAAATTTCTAAAAATTTAGCTTCATAAGTAATTAGACTTCATATCTTTTTGAGGAAAAGAACATGCATTTTAAAGGTCACTAATTCTGCCTCTGCTAATTCTCTCTGCTTGTCTGTGTGTGGCAAACTGGTATTCTCCTTGTGAAATTGTCTCATGCTGCTGATTCTTGGCTCTAGACACAAATCTTCCATTTGTCTCTGTGGTGGAGGGGAGCAGATGCTCTGCTGGGCATCACTTCCAGATACTCCTGTCCCCCAAGTCCCTCCCTGAGGCAGTGACCCTGTCCTGTGCACACAGTGCCTACCTGAGATGGGAGGAACCACCTGGCTGTGTGTCCCCCAGGTGTCCGCTGGTCATTCGGCTTTTGGTATTCCCTGACCTTGGGATTTGGGCTCCCTCACCTTCATGACTCTGCCCTCTGTCATTCCCTGTCTGTTGCACCCCGTCCTTCAGTAATTCCTTGTAGTCTTTATTATTTCCAGTGTAACAGCACTGTTGCTTTGTTTTTTGAAACAGTTTGGAACTTTAAAAAAATATCTTTTTGAAGCCGACAGGGATGTGATGCATGGAAGGCAGACTTTGGTCTGATTCCCAATCTGCTGTCTTAGCTTATGTCCCTTTTAGTTTTATTCAGGGTCCTGGTTACACTGGGTGCATGTCTCCGTTCTTACCCAGGGTGGCTTTGGGGGCTAAGTGGATGTAGATGCAAGTAACCTTGAATCACACTGTGAAAAAATATTCTTTTTCAGTTTTCTTGGAAATACTGCTAAAATCCTGGTATATTTCTAATGTTGCATTTGAACCGAGCCAATAGAGCTCAGATTAAAGTAGTCAAAGTACCTAGCTTGAACTTAACCAAATTGTCTATTATTATTTTCTATTGTCTATTGTCTATTATTGTCTAAATTGTCTATTATTATTTTTATGGTTACAGACTTGTGTAGCATGTGTTGCTAGTCCTCAATCTGCATTTTTGATGTGATGTTTCATTTAAAGTTATTTGAATAAATTTGGCTTCATAAAAACCATCAAGGGGATACTCAGGTGTTATACTCTGAAGACTTACTTTATATTGCATTAGAGTAATAACAGTTTCTGTCTAAAATTTAAAAACTCAAGTTCAGTGTGCAACAGTGTAAGCTCTTCTTCCTCATGTGACAATCCAGGGACAGCACTTGGGGAGGACAGGCAGTCCCCATGCACAGACATACAGGGCCGGGAGATGGCAGCTCTGCTCTTCCTGCCTCATGGCTTCCAGGTTGTTGCCCTTTGGCCTCCAGAACAAAAATATTTATGGGCCAGAGATTTCTTAAGTCAGAAAGGCAGAAATGCCTCACTTCTGTTCCAAGGGCAAGATCTTAATCAGCCACATGTAGTGGCAGAGCAGCTTGGGACAAGCAGTTTCTAGCTGGGTGGTCCTACCCAGTTACCATGGGGTCTTAGGCCATTCCTGCCTGGTCACACATACCCTGGGCATCTGCTGAGGGCCCTTCCTCACATGTGGTGTCTTCCAGCTCTGTCTTCACCCAGGGAGAGAGGCACACAGGCTTCCTCAGGCCTCTTACGGCAGCACCGATGATGCTCTTGAGGGAGGTGATGCTGAATGCTCTCTCTCAGGGATTAGCTTTTGACATGGGTACTTGATGGGTGCAAGCATTTAGACTACAGAGACTGGAAATTCTCATCCACCCAGGTCCACACTGATGGAATCCTGCTGCATGGAAATTGCAAGGATCCCCTCCTTGGTGTTAACGGAAGTGTCTTGACCTGATGCCTGGTGTAGGGGAAGGGGTGCTTTCTTGTCCGAATGATTGCCTTCTTTGGGGTTTGTGTGCATGGGCTCTCTAAGGTTCAGTAGATGTGGATGTTTTCAGGTTGGGATTTTGCTTTTTACTCACCATTGATTCCTTCAGAACCCCAGTGAGCGTCTACTCCGAGTCCTCTCAGGTGGCTCCATGTGTGAATATCATTCACACTCCCAGAGTGATTTCTGAGACATCACTTGCGTGATTTGCTCCTTTCTGATTTTCCTCTCAAGCTGGTGCTCCCCTCACAGGTGATGGAGCTACTTGGAGGCCATCTGAAATGACAGAGTTGGGTGGGGAGGCAATGACTAGTTTAATCCCTGGCACACAGCTGGGTTGGGGTGGGGGCCTCTGAGAATTACTTGGAATTGCTTGTCTCCCGTTAGATTCTCTAATGAGCTCACTCCTGACCTCAGATCTTTCTCTTTTGTCTTTGTCTTTACCTATGCATGGGCTATGCTTGTTTTTCTAGCAACTTCTTAGGCACATCAAGGAGAAAGTGAAGTACACCAACATTCTGGATTTATCTGGCTTCTTCTTTAGAGCTACTCATTCTTGGTCTGCTTTCAAGGCCAGCCGAGGCAGATGTTTTACCCAATAATGTACCCTGACCTAACGGAGGTTGCCAATGTTCATGCCTGCTGTATCTGTTTTTCTTCACCACTTCCAGCTCACTGTGGTAGCACACCACTTCTGGATGGATGAGGGCAATAGGAACTGCTGTTCCAGAAAGACTCAAGAAGGCAGTGGTTCAAACAAGATAGAAACTAAGAAGGGCTACATAGTTTCTCTTAAGGAAATGAGCAGCCAGGCATAGTGGTGTATACCTGTAATCCTAGTAGTACACACCTGGAATCCTAGCAATCCCAGCAGTCTGGGAGACTGAGGCAGGAAAATCTCAAGTATGAGCACAGCCTGGGCAGCTTAGCAAGTGCCTGTGCCAGGAGTGGCTCTCACATAACATCTGTTGCCACTGCCTGGGCAAGGACCTAGTCCCATGTCACTCCCATCTGCTAAGGCCTGAGAGACTAGCTGGAGATGCCCGTGAACCTCTGATGATGTTATTGCAAAGGAAAGAGGCTGTGTTTTGGTGGTGGGCTTGCAGTCTCTACCACATCTGTGTGCCACAGACTTGCTGTGTGAGCACGTCTATCCTGTCACATAATTCATTTCTGTTACAACGAGCTGCTGGCATAGCTCACAGGCAGTGTGGGGTGTACATTAGGATGACCCTGGGACAGGTGAACTTTGGGCTGTGGGCCAAATGGTACATATTTAGGCTGTTGTAGCTGCTGGACTCTCTGTAGCCCGCATAGCAATATGTAGGTGAGTGTGGCTTTGTCATTCTGCCAACCCTGAGGGGACCACGGGGAAGCTGGCTTAGCAGCTTCTCTCTCAGATAGTTCTACGTTTTCCATGGCTTAACTGCTGGAAGTACATCCTAAAAAAATAACTTCACCTCAATACTTTCAGAGATGAAGGCAGGAGGATTGCAAACTCAGGCACAGCTTAGGCAATTTAGCAATTTTGTAAGACTTTGTCTCAAGATAAAAAATAAAATACCTGGGGATATAGTGTGAAGTGCCGGGATTCAGTCCACAACATTGAGGGGAGGAAAAGAAAAAGAACTGAGGCAAAGCGTTTTCTGTGTATCTATTACAGCATTATCTAGTGAAGCAAAAGGTTACAAATGGGAATGATCTGATTATCTATCTATCTATCTCTATATCCATATATATATTTCTGCATATATATCCATATCCTACCATGGATATATAGCTATATATAGGATATAGCTAAGTAGATTTTGTCATGTCAAGTGGGGTATTATCAGCTATTTTAATATATTAATATGTAGATTATATAAAAAGTATTAACGATGTGACATTAAATGGAAAGACTTCTGAAATTTTAAGTATACACTAATGAAATTATAAGTATAATGTGACTGCAACTTTGTAAACATAATCTATATTAGGTCAGATGAAATGATAGAATTATGAGTATATTCAAGTTAGTCTTCAATTGCATTTCAGTAAGAATACTTGAATAAATGAAAGTGTATTTAATAGCAGGAAAAGTTGATGGCTTTGAGGAATAGGTCCTTTTCCTTCTCAGGAATCCTGTGCTGTGTTGTGTTTTCTGTTTGCTTTGGCCACCTGGGAGCTCAGCATCCCAGGGTTCACATGCAGGGTTCACACAGAGCTCTGCACTGACCGCGGTGCTGATCTCCCCTGCCCTTTTGCAGGGTGACTATGTGATACTTCTCTTGGGACAGCCCTGCTCTGTATCTGTTGCTCCAGGATAAGTTTTAATAGTGTTCCTCCTTTATTTTCAAACATCCTGTGGTCTACACAAAGTCTATATTGTTTACCTACTTTTTGTGACTAAACATTTTAAATTTTGGTCTGAAAAAACTTCATTCTGAACACAGTCAAAATTTCTACTTAGCAAGAAGTTGGATGCAAACAAGCTAAAAAATTTGAAAACAAATTCAACTCTGACCCTCACCAACCCACCCCAATAAGTAAATAAATAAATATTAATACACAGCATGTATAAATACACAGTAGTTATAAATACATGCCTATATTATAGATGCATACATATTAATATGTTTATATATAATCATACATACACTATAATATATAATATATATGTTTATATTTTAAGTAAACAGAACTCAAGACAGCAGGGCTTAGTCCTTGACCCCCACTTCCAGCATATACCGAAACAGTGGCGCTCTTAGAGACAGGACCCTAGGCCCTGGGTCAGGCTCTCCAGATACTGTGCTGCCACTTGCCACACAGAACTCAGCTTTCTTCCCCTTTGGCCTCTCCGATTGGTAGTGTGGTGAGTGCTGAGCCCTCTTCAAGTGAAAAGGCACTGAAGCAGGGCATCATTGACAGGAGGAAGGGGCTAGCATCTGACATCCACAGCATGCCAGGTGTCACTCTTTGATATTTTGTATATAATCCCCTCTTTATGCTTGTAAAATGATGTAAGAAAGTGATGATAAAAGGAAACTGTGATCAATAATAACACTATACAAGCAGCTACAGCTGAGGACGCACTTGCGTCAGATGTTGCACTAAATACCCTACATACATTTCCAGCACAGTTTGCATTCCCATTCTACACATGAGTAAGTGGGAATCCAGGGAGATTAAACGAGATTTTCCCAAGGTCATAGAGTCAGTGAGTAGCAAGAGATGGGCACTTTCTCTTATATTTCACTTTGCCAGTGAGGAATTCTGGAGAATGCTACAAAATTTCTAGCGCACTGGGAACGATTTATTAAGGCTCAGCATCACAGAGAATAAATACTCAGCTCGTGCTGCAGAGGGGTCTGCTGTATGCATCTGCTCGGGAGGACAAGAGCACTGAGAGACACAGTGTGTTCCTTGGCATCCTCACTGGGCCACGCACATCTGAGCAGGTCCCTTTCTTTCTTGGCTGGTAGCTCAGTCCCTATGTAGGTTAGATGGGTGATGTTCAGCCAGGACTACAGATGTGCAGGAGGGGCTGTTGAGGAGTCTCTGTGTCTATCACCTGCCTCCTTGGCAGCTCCAGGATCTCTTGTGTGCTACTGCCAGCTGGTGCCTTTTTTAGAAGTTTCTCTTGGCATCAGCCCCGAGTCCCCATGTCACATTTCCAGCGTCAGGCTTCGTGGATTTGTGGGTGGAAGTTTCAAGTGTAAATGGGACCTTTGCTGTTTGTTTCTCAGGCACAGGTTCAAAAGAAAATAGCACTTTATATCCTATATTAATGGGAAATTACTTTCCATTAGGATTCAGAATGATTTGTGCATAATGTTTATAAAGTAAAGGAAAAATGTCAAGCATTTCACTAACAATTTAAAGCAAAGCTCACAAGACTCTGCCAGAAATGAATTCCAAGAACATTTTCTTCACCATTTCTTCTTTCTAGAAAAAAAAATATTAAGAGAAAGATGAAAGGACAGGGGTCAATTAGGCAGAGTGCATGATGGGACTGAGATGGAACCTTTGATACCATCATTGCTGGGGAGTTAGAAATGAATAAAGTGAGCCAGAAACAGCGAAGGCGGGGTGCAGGACCGCAACTTGAAATGATGGATTGTAGACAAAGTCCAAGTTCAGGCCCTGGCCAGGAGAGAGGAGTGCCTGTCCAAGGCCTCAGCGTGGACGGCGTCAGGTTGCTTTAGCAGTACATGCTGCCCCTCTGTCCCCGTAGAGGGGAGGAGGCCAAGGAAAGTCCTTGAGCTGAACAGTGCACCTGGGCAGCTCCCAGAAAACCAAATTTGAAGAAAATCACATGAAAACTTATGACTTTTGCACAAATATTTCTCCCACCCTGGGGATATTCGTATTCAGCTCTAAGTTATCACTTACCAAACTACATTGAAAGACTAGAGAACAAGATGTATTTCACATTTTTTATCAACTCACTTATTTTTGCTGGTTTTTACTCCCAATGAAATTCTCAAGAAGGTACCGCTTTATGTAATGGCAATGAGGGGTTAAAGGCTGCATACTGAGATCTACTTTAAAAATGTAGAAAAGGCCTGCTCAGTTCCAACTGTGTGCTGCGGGTCTGTCAGAGCGAAGTGAAATAAATCTCTCAAATGACTTGTATTAAGACATTCTAACTCTCTTTAGGTATAAAAGAGACTTTTATAAATTTCTTGACACTTCTAAGGCCGCTCAGAAATAATTTCTACAGTGTAAGTCATTCCTCTCATTGGTGCAAAATCTCTAGGATTACATTAGAAAATAAACATTTATTCAAAAGTGAAAAGTGAAGTTTAAAAACTAAAGAAGACGAGCACTTTGCAAATAGAAACATATGCATTTTTACCTAAATTTCCAAAGAGGAAATTAAAATTTCCAGAGGCTGGAGTTCGCTCAGTCAGCAAGTTCTTCCTTTTCTTTCCTAATTTTCCTTCGGCCACCCCACCCCAGCCCCCACCCAGCCTTCCAGCTTGTCTGTTTCTCTAGACTGTCAGTAACAGTTCACAGTTCCCAGTCAAGGGTTATAGATAAGAGAGAGACAGACAAGGAGACAGAAGTGTCCCATTGTAATCAGATTCTGGCACTTTTGAGCTGTGTGACTCTGGGTGAATGTCTTAATATCGCTGGACTGATTTGAACTTGCCCCTGCAGGAATTGGGCTTCATACACTGTAAGGTACTGTCTAGCTCTAAATGTTGTGGTCACAATATTTATCTTTTATGAGTATTTGGCCTTCTTAAAAACTTCAAAGTGGAGAGGCTGAATATTTAATATTTTCTGAATATAAAAAATAAAGTATGAACTATGATTATGAGTTATGCAGTTGAAGCCATGGACGGGGGAAAGAGGAAGAATCTTTTTCTTTTCCAAGCTGAAGAAAGCTTTGGAGGGAAAGGTTTTCTCACTGCAGGGAATGGTTTCCTGTAATTCTTCTAAACTGTAAGAGGAGGTTCTAAAGAGCTGGAGGACATAACTTCTAATTTACCTGTGGGAACTTTGATAAGACTTCACTAAAATGGTTATATAACCACATTGTCTTAATGCTGTGTATCTTAAAATCATATATATTCTATAATAATACATTTAATCTGTAGCTAAAATTTAAAATATCATCGTATAAATGTTAATATATGTAATTATTTTGTAAAGATAGCATAGATGTCAGTTGTTTCTGAGGATTACAGACAGCTATGTCACCTGATTATATGGGTTGCTGTTTTTGACTCCACGTGAACGATACCCTCTGGCATGGTCCTTTATTATGGGTGCAAGTGCAGAACCTCTTGATCATGGGAATGGGAGGCCAGGGAACCGTGTAAGAAAATCTTGCAGGGTGGTAACAAATTGCTGACCCCAAACCTTGGGTCAGGACAGCAGAGAGGCAAGTCTGCAGCCCACTAGGAACCCCTCACCCTGTCTCACAGGGGTGACCAGTCAGCAGCACCGAGTGTTTTGAGAATGTAGCCAAGGATTTCCAGCCTTCCTGAGTTTTCAAGAAGCCAGATATTATGTTTATGTGAACTTTCCCAATGTTTCAATATTGGCAAACCAATCTACCTTGTGAAAAGTGAGCAGCAGGTCAAATAAAATGCCATCTGCAAGCTGATTTCTGTGCCAGTGGCCCAAAAGCCACCTCAGGTTAAGGCTGCCATTCATCTTTCCCATTATTGTATCCCAGCATGGTGAAAACAACTCAAAAACATTGGTCTTAGTTGCAGGAGAGAGTGCACTGCTCAGAAAGCTTGGCAAATAAATGAGGAAGCTGTCATCTTTATAGACAAGCCAAAGTCTCAGAGGGTGCAGGAATAAGTTTTATTTGTTACACCCAAGTAATACAAGCTGTATGACTTGGGGAAGATTGGTATTAAGATTAAAACAAATCACAGATGCTTATTTTTATAGATTGCAGTGATTAAACCTGAGTTCCATTGACAAGTAATTTCAACAAATCACATTTCCTGTGAGCAAATACAAAGCAGTTTTAGCTAAAAGACAGTTTATAGATTTCTACTAGACTTCACTCAGTGATTTACAACTTACCCATCATAGACCTAAAATTTGTGGAGAAGGAAATTGGGATTCAAAAATGAATCCCAAGGTTCTCAAATTTCCATCCACTATACCAGTGATGGCGAGCCTTTCAGAGCTTTCAGCTGATAACATACAGCCAGCTGAGGTACACATGCCACGGGGTTCACCACTACAGCTACACTCTCTCCAATGGGCTCATTTTCTAAAAATGGAGATTAAGAGTGGTTTTTATGGTATTTATCAGGATTATTTACCTGTGTTGTGAATGAAAGAGAAAGTATTAGCTCTAAAAGAATTTTGCTACCAAAGTTTGATATTCTAGATTGGAAAAAATTATAACTCCTGCAAGGAGTCTGAATCAGGTATATGAGTTCTAATTCAAAAGAAATGATGTTTTACGGGTTGAGGGTGGTACATGGCTTGGGACACACACTTAGTGTTTGAGAATGAGCCTGAGCCAGAAGTAAACTTGCAAGTGCCACCACAGGATTCTGCCCCAACATGGTAGGAGAGGATCTGTGCAGCCGGATGCTGCCAGTATGGTCAGATCTCAGGGTGATCTTGCCTGTGGCACCACAGCTTCTGAAGGAGACTTGGCCTCCATCCCTGGTTTTGCCGCTGACTCAACCTTTCACAACCTCCTTCTTTCCTTCTCCCTGATTGTCCTGGAGGTGGCAGAGTCATAGGGACACACCTTGGAACTTCAGGACTTCAGATCAGGAGGTGAATGGCAACTGAACCCCTTCCCCAGCCAGGAGAGGCAAAGGGGTCTTCAGAGTCAGAAGCCCGTGTCCCAGCACTGTCACTTCACACTTCTGGGTGTCAATTTTGCCATCTACAGCGTGGGAGTTACGGTCCCGCCTGCACAGGGTTATTCTGAGGCTTTGGTTACAGCTTGTGAGTTAGAGGTGCAAGGTGGGGTGCTTGCTATACTATGTAGGAGCCCACGATGCAGCAGCTGTTCCTGCTACATAATTGGTTATCTGATTTCCCAGCCTACAGCAGACTGGAGCCAGCAGATTAGAAGGGCTCGAGGGACAAGGGACGCTTCGGGAAGGCCAGTGGCAGCAGGAGAAAGTGACAGGTCGGAGGAAAGCTCTAAAGAGCAGGAGCAAAAACTCAAAAGGCACAGCAGTCTGGGGGCATTTACTAAACGACCAAGAGCCCTCGTCAGGTCAGTAGCTTCCTGCAGACACTGTTCCTTGTCCTGGGACAGGGACTCTGTGGTAGTAGTGGTGTGTGTGGCTTTTCTCCTATACTTTCCTCCAAACACATAGGTGTGCATGTTGGGGCTGTGTTTGCTTTTCAGAAGGGATGAGCTGACCAAATGCTTCCAGACATGAGATCCCCAAAGTCAGGGCCAGCAGAGAAGAGAGGGCCGGGGGCTCTTTTTGTAGGCCTGAAAATAAGTACAAGAGAAGAGCTGTGAGTCTGCCTGTACAGAGAGCGGGACATGGCTTACACTGTCTCTGCCCTGGTGTCCTGCCCGTGGCCAGAGTGGACACGGTATGGAACTGAAGCCTTCACTGCTTGCTCTGAGTTGGGAGGACAAAGGTGAAGTCTGCCAAAGCACATTCTTCAGGGGCAGGAGAGAACTCCAGGGCCCTGGGCAGCACCTTAAACGTTAGGACAACATTCAAGGACAGAATGGTCTTAGAGCACCCAGGGCAGGCCCAGCTGTGGTCCAGAAGCTCATTCCAAGCCCAGGTGGTGGCCACCTCTTTCCTCACGGAAGACTTAGAAAGAAGGGGACCAACTCACCTACTGATAGTTCCCAGGGATGCACAGTGTGGTCATAAGGGGCACAGGCACTGGGCCTGGATGGAGGTCAGATTTCAGCACTGCTGCTTCATTGTGTTGAGCCTCAGTTTCTCCAGTTCATAAACTGAGGGAAAATAATGACACTGAATAATATGATTTCTCTGGGAGCAAATCCATTAATAACTCTGCTCCAGCACATGGTGAACACAGACATCGGGCTTCCATCACAATGGCTCAGTGGGGTGAAGGAATTATAGAGAAGATACTGCTACCGGAGTAGTGTGTGCCTGACATTTTTGTATGTGAGCAACCCACACTTTGGAAGTAGAGATCTGAGTAAGACAAATTGGTGAAAGCTGGGCATAGTGGTACATACTTGTAATCCCAGTACTCTGGGAGGCTGAGGCCGGAGGATGTTAAATTCAAACTCAGCCTGGGCCACCTGGTGTTTTAGCAAAACCATGTCTCAAAAAAAGGGGGGGGGGGGCTAGAAATTTAGCTCAGTGCAAAGGCCCTGGATCCAATACCTATTTGCAGGAGAGAATGAAATTTATTTTAGAACGTGGTTCCCAACCTGTATGCTGATAAATGTATTCATTGTCTGGTCTTTTTTAAACCCTGTGATGGGATTGATCTTTATCTCTTTTCCCTAATCATGAGGGACAGAGCTCAGGCAATACATAGCTACAGGGACAGTGCCCTTTCTCTGTTCAGATAATCTTGGTCCCAGCATTTTCACAAGGAAGACCGTGCTTTTCTCATCTTGTTCCCTGGTTTCACTAAGCAAGGTCTGGAAGCAGGAGCAACAAACAGGCTCTCGGGCAGCAGAAGGGGCTGCCTCGGGCGGCACCTAGTGCACAGGAGACGGCAGAGGGGTAGGGTGGCTGAGGAGCGACCGTGGGATGGCAGGGGAAGGAGGAAATGACTGTCCACGAAGATGGGCTGATGTTTTCTTATGAGAAGTGTTCCGGACAGGTGCTGGCTTCTGGTGGCACCTGGTGGATGCTGTGTCTACTGCAGGCTGAAGGATCCCACTGAAGAGATGGAGCCCTTCTGTCCACACTCGGCTTTCCTCTGTGCCATGGCTTATGTTATCTTTTCAGTTAGGGGAAGTTTCAGTCAGTGTCACTCAGGTGGGCACAAACCTCTTTCCTCTCTGACTGAACTGAACTTGCTCAGGGGCCTCAATTTAGGCCAATGGCGGAAGCAGCTTAATCTTTTTTCCATTTCTGCTGTTGGCTCGGAAAAAAAAAAAAACTAATCTGTTTTCCATTTCTTCTAACGGTGGAAAAAAATGTAATCTTGCCATTTCATGGTAACTCAGTCTCTTCCAATAGAAAACATAGATGATCCTCGTTTACTACTTAGTTAATTCAAGGCTCTGGGTTTTCTCCAAGGTTCTCTCCTCCTCATCTACCTCAAGATGTTGCCTAAGTGCAAGAGGAGTTGATGGACAATCCCAGTGGCAGATGAGGAGGTGACTTGTTACAGGAGACCCTGTGCCCCATCCTCTACCGCTGATCGCTATTCCCTGAGCCCTGTGAACCTGCCTGCAGGTGGTCTCTGGTCTAACTGGACCCTCAGCTTTCCTCACAGTGTTGGTCAGCTTTCCATCTCTGTGACCAAACACCTGATATATACCAAGGATAGTTTCCTTTTGACTCACAGTTTCAGGGGTTTCCAATGCAGGCCCCAATACAGGAACATCATGGTGGAGACAAGCTGCTCACTTCAGGGGAACCACGAAGCAAACTGAGACAGGAAAAGAGACAGAGGGAGTGAAAGGGGCCAAGGAAAAAGGACACACTCTTCAGGTCACCTCAGTGACTCACCTGCTCCAATCGGGGCCTCTCCCCTGGAGCACATTCGGCTGTGCGAGTTCACTGGTGAGGCTGGCACCCCGGTGATCTGTCACTTTCTGACAGCCCCACCTCTGAACACATGGGCCACTGGGGGCCTTAATACCATCTGCTGGTACACGAGGGGCCACTAGGGGCCTTAACACCATCTGCTGGTACACCAGGGGATTGGTTCACAGTTTATGGGGAGCCTCCCCTGCCTAATTATACCACCACAATTTTTCCCCTGGCTCTGTCCCTTTTGCCAGTCTAAAGCAGTTGGGGTCCTGTCTTGCCAGAGCTCAGTGGGAAGTGTGTCTTAGGACCACTTCCTCCAGGGTGAGGGCCAGGGGGCTTTCAGAAGAGCTTGTATCTCTTTTAAGAATGGCAGGAAAGGGTCCCTCCCTCTCTAGGTCTTGTAATAAAATTTCTAGGCTCCGGGTCTTCTAACTCTGGTTCTTTGGAGCCTGATCTCTCTCTCTCTCTCTCTCTCTCTCTCTCTCTCTCTCTCTGTCTTTCTCTCTCAAACACGCACACGCACATGCACACGCACATGCACACACACACACCAGCTTTGTTATGAAGGCCTAAAAGCCTTGGTTTCCACAGCATTTCATAGCTGAAGCAGCATCAGTTTGGAACTTACAGCTCCATGTCACGTGCAGGTATTGCCCTTCCCCACATACAGAAGGCCCCGGGCAACAAAAACCACCTAAATGAAATGAATTGGAGATACTTCTGAGTAGCATCTTGCCCTGTGTAACTCGGGGCAGGGTCTGAGCCCTGATGGGTGTGGATTCTTCAGTGCTTGTGCTGTTGAGAATTGTGCAGGGCGTTGCGGCCCACGGAGGGGAGCAGAGGGCCAGGTGCACTCTGACACCGGGTCTGTCTGCCCAGTAGTCTCAGGAGCGGTGCTGTGCTCTGCATTTGTGTGCTCATACCGTGTGATGTGAGTGCTGCCCCCAGAATACCAAAGTGAGCAACATGGCAGTGGTCCCTTGCCTGGAATGAATGAAGACAGAGGCACCTACCTTTCCTTTTCCCTGATGTGTTCCATGTGTGTGACATGTAAGCAGCTTGCACAAGTGCACTGCCCGCCATTTAGCATAGACTTTGGTCACTAAAGGTGGCTAGTAGAGTAAATGGGAAGGGAAAACAGTGTTAGCTGCAGGCGGCATGATAGCCAATAAAGCGCTTTGGCAGCTGTTTGCAGTGTCGCAGGTTATGTAGGTGGTGACAGGGAGCAAGCAGGTCACAATATGGGTCTGGAGCTCTGGAGTCTTATTCTGGGTTGGCTGTTAGCCCAAGGCCAGGTCACTGTGACCCCCTGGAATCAGTGCCATCTCCTCTTTGAGAAGGGGAGGCTTCATGAAAGATGCCGGATTCCCTTCTCGCATTTCCATTTCGTGCTTGAGGAAATCCTTCCCGAGGCTCCCTCATGGCTCGGCATCTGTCTCCTCTGAAAGCCGGTAGTGGGAGAAATGCTCATAGGATGCTACTCATTTTCATGTGCCACATTAAGACAGCTGAACATTAGTGACACTGACTGACTCGGGGCTCGTGTTGCTGTGGTTCTCAGCCTTCAGCCTCCCACACCCTGAGAAACAGCGAGGGACCGAAGGAAACAGCAAAAGGGTTCCGTGTTGGAAACACTTGGCTCTAAACTGCATCCAAATCACCGAATGCTTTTTTCCCTAAGTTCCTGCATTTAAATCCTTCTGCTCCTCAGTTCCATCACCATGACAAAGGAAAGGTAGATTTGGGGTAGGGGGAGGTGCAGGGCCACTCATGGAAGGAGTCATCCAGAGGCAGGAAGAATCAGGTGTGCACCTGGACGTCACTGCAGTGGGACCAGAGGCTCCAGGCTGAGCTGCCTGCGAGTAACCAATGGGAGGTGCGCTCAGCGCTGTCACATTCCCTTTCCCACCAGCTGAAGCTCATCAAGCACTCCAAGCTCTGGGGAAGGAACATAGAGGAAAGAGAGAGTCCATTGGTGGTGCTCAGTCCCCCTGGACACTGGACAGCTATTCTGGGGTAGAATTCAACTTCCTTCTAACTCCTTCTTGAGGGACAGCCTTGTCTCCTGTGTCCTCACAAGAGGTCCCTGCCACTGTCCCCTTCTAGTGAGGTGTTGCATGTGGCTAGGCCCCTCCCCTCCCAGTCATCCCTCACCTCTACCTCTTTCTAGGGCCCTGTGGGACAGCTGAGGTCTTTAGGAGCTACAGGAACCTTGTCTTCTTGTTGGGACAAAATACCCAACACCCACAAGTTAAAGAAGGAAAGGTTTATTGGAGCTCATAATTTGTTAAAGGTTTCAGTACATAACCAGCTGGCTCCAAAACAGGGTGGCATGGCACAGGGGAAGCAGTCAATGCAGGGCAGGCAGCGCCTTCCTCCTCTCATTCTCCCTTTATGTCATTTAGACTGCAAGCCGATTGATTGGTGCCACTCACACCCAAGTGGAGCTTCTGTCTCCAGTAAATCCATTCAGCCACACAGAACTTTGCTAATCTAATTAGTGGACTAATCCAGTTATCACAGACCAACCACTAAATAGGGGGACATTTTAGATATAAACCACAATAGACCTCGAGTGGAGTAACTCCACTTTCTTCCCAGGTGCACTAAGTTATTATCTTAAAATATTTTAGAAAGGCCCTTGTGCTCGGAAACCCATAACTCATGGATATTTTGGGGGTGATTTTTTTCTTCCAAAATTTCAGAATGTGAATATTTTAGAAAATAATTTAGAAAAATTTAATTTTAAAAACAGTCTGACAAGAATGCAAAATAAAGTCATTTCAGCTTTCAATTACAGATATAAAAATCTTAAAATAATAACAAACTTAATTTCACCAAACAATACAGGCATAATACATGAACTAGTGTGTTTTCTTTAAGAAATCAGTCATTTTAAAAAACTCCTAAAATTAATCTTACTAATACACAAAATGCATTATCTTGTCAAAATTGAAATGAGGTTTTGTGGGAGAAACTAGATACACAGTTACAAAAATTTACCAGTTGAATGATTTTATGAGAATGCCTAAGAAATTTTGAAACAGAAGAGTTATGACTAAGAACTTGCTTTACTAGTAATTAACATTTATTTTCAAGTTATACTATTTAAACAGATGTGGTACTATTACCAAAAAGGATCTGTAGAACAAAATAGAAAGTAAAATAGATCCCACTCCCTATAATGATTAGATAAGTGACAAATACAAAGGTCAGTGGAGAACATAGATTATTCATTAAATTACGTTGGTATAATTGCTTAAGCATTATTAAAAACAATAAACCTCACCTTTTTTGCTCAAATCCAAGTAGATTAAAAGTTCTAATATGAAAAAAATTACATGAAAACACTGAAACACAGCTTTAATATTTGTATATGATGGTAGTGGACAAATACTAAATGAAAAGTTGTCTCCCTGCTTATGTTGTTTTAATTTTTTATAAGTGTGTCCAAGCAAAGAGAAACCACATTCCTTGCCCATCAGCAGTACAGACTGCAAAAACAAAATGAAAAAAAAAAAACCCAGAAAACAAAAAACAAACAATGATAAACTGGGAATGTTTGTACCAACATGACAGATAAAGGGTCAGTAATTTTGTATCAAATGTGACAAATAAAAGGTCAAAGGAGCTCCTAAGATTTTATTAAAATAATAACAGAATAATAAATCGACAGTAAATATCAAATATCTTGGAAAGATTAATGTTATCTGACCATCAGATCCCTGTATAGGAATTTATCCTCAAGAAAAATTACATGTATTTGTGTATATACATGCATAAACATAAATGCTTTTTCCCAAAGAGTTATCTATAAAAGCCAAGAGAGAACGAAAGAGAAGAAAGAAAGAGAGAGAGAGAGAGAAAAAGAAAAACAAGGAAAGAAAGAAGGAAGGAAGGGAGAAGAAGGAAAGGAAAAAGAAGAGGAGGGAGGAGAAAAGAGAAGAAAGGCAAGAAAAACAAAAATGAAATAAGGGCCTTAAATTTCCAGCAATAGATCAGTTAAAGAAATTATGTTCTATTCATAAAGGTAACAGCTGGTGGGTAAAAGCAATCTGGGAACATGCTCACATAGTATGTACAAGGGGATGCTTTAATGGAAGCTGTATGTAAATATGTACACGGATACATTCACAACGATGCCTGAAATCTGAGAGCCTTACACTGGTTGTCTTGGAGTGAGTTACAGCTGACTTCTCTCAAGTTTGTGTACTCTCATTTTCTCTTGCCATGTTGTAGTTTTAGGACAAAATGCTTTTTCAAATGTTCTGCTGAGAACTCTAGGCTTGGTATAATAACCTCAAGATATTGTGCTAGTCCGTGGATATTGTGCCCATTGCTACGTGGCTCGCCCCTCTCCTTCTGTCCCCATCCTGCCTAAGTCCAGCTCCTGGTCACCAGCTCTGGGAAAAGATGTATCTGGCCATGACAGCTTCTTGGGTGTGTTCTCGGAGCTGTGTGTCATGAGTGATGACCAGTTCAGCTTTGTCTTTTAGATGTTCCCCAGGAACCATCTAGTTCCCACTGGCTAGGATCGGGCCTTGTGGTTCTTCTGCCCTTGCCTTGGGTGTTAGGCCAGGCTGGGGGGCCATGCCAAGCAGATGGGCTTAGCCTGTGTCCTTCTCCTGGGAGGACTCAGGGGATGGACCCTCAGCCCAAGAGGTGAGCAGAGGCAGCTAGGGAGCCGAGGAGGCCAGAGACTATGAACGGCCCTGAGAGAGGAGAGCCAGGCTTGGCGAGGGCAGGAAGCCAAAGCTGCCTCTTCCTGGCTTCTCACTGCACTCAGTTTCCCAGGCACGATCTGCAATGTTAACCTGTGCTTTTTGTCTCTGTATCGTGTGGACAGGTTCTAACATTCCCATGGACCAGCCCTGCTGTCGCGGTCTCTATGACTTCGAGCCAGAAAACCAAGGAGAATTAGGATTTAAAGAAGGGGACATCATTACATTAACCAATCAAATAGATGAAAACTGGTATGAAGGAATTATACATGGGGAATCCGGATTCTTCCCTATTAATTATGTGGAAGTGATTGTGCCTTTACCTCAGTAAACATGTAACTCAAACTTTGGACACACTTTCTTGACTGAAATGAATTCACACCAATGTTCTCGCCACGTGGTGTTCTGTGACCTCTGTGCTGTCTCCCCAACGTCAAGACTTTTGTATATGTGTTCTCTTTCTAATATATTTTGTATCAGTTTAATTTGTATAAGTGATTTTTTTTGTTCTCGTTACAAGAAAATAGTTTTCTTCTTTGCTTATTGTTCCAAATAAGTCATTGCTTAAATGTATTTGCTTCTGGTTGCTAAAAAATAAATCATACCCATTGCTGATATGTCAGCGAATTGCCTATATCCTGTTTGGCTGCAATGGAATGCAACATTCGAAACTAAGAAATGCTAAATATTTTGTTTCTTAACACTACTGATGGCATCTGGTTTTTTTCTCTCTTCCTCATGTTTTAAGCTTACCTGTGAATAGCCTAATAAACATGATACACTGTGTTGGTAAAAGGCCTTGGTGACTTTTAATGTTGAGTTGAGTTTTAAGGATAGTGTTAAAGGCTGCAGATTCCTCCTGTGCCTGCTGGCTGACCAAGGAGCACAGCTGGAGGCTCCAATGTGGTTCCTGAAGACATCAGCAGACCTGAGCGGGGCCTTCACTCTCCGTGGATTCATTTCAGCCACAGCAGCATGGGCAGCCTTCCACCTGCTTTCAAGTTTGTTTAGGAAACAGCCCAACTTAAGCTTTGTCTGTTGTCAAGTGTCAGGCAGGTTTCTCAGGCAAGTCTGCAGTGGATGCTCAGGAAGTAGTGTGGCCAGGAGTTGGGCTGAGTGTCCACTAATGTGGCTGCTGGCTTCAGTGAACCAGGGCAGGCACATGTCACATGCTTTGGCCCAGCGAGGACAACAGAAATCCTGGGGCAGATAGGGGTGTTGCTCCCCTTTTGTAAACGAAACTTACTGGCTGGCCTCCCAGGATCAACAGCCCTGCAGCGGCAGATGCAGAGTTTGAGCTTAAATTGTTTGATGCTCCCCACTGCCCACTTTAGTATTCATCATTGGCACTTGTAACAAATGCCCAAAGGCCAGATCAGTCTCCTAGGTGACTGGTATAGGTGACTAAATCAGTTTCCCCAGTCTTCTGCGTTCATGGTAGTCAAATTTGTGACAACATCCTTTCCAGCAGTCAGTTACAAGTGCATGCCCACATGCACACACCTTATCCAAAATAGTTGCATATCTAGTGTATATAGTAAAAGGACAGTATTGGCTAACATTTATGGAGGGCCTAACATGTATGCACCAAGGTCTGCCAAGCACCTTGCATGAGCAAACCCATTTGGTCCTTATAAGAAAGCACCCTCTGAACTTGGCCTGACCCTGATGACTGTTTTTCAGATAAGGGAGCAGAAAAGCTAAGACCTTGTCTAGTGCCAGCACTTTATAATGAGCAGAGCTGGGATTTTAACCCAGATGGGCTCTATCCATGCCCATGACCTTCACCATTCTACACTACCTCTTTTTATATGTGTTTATTTATATAAATTCACAAATTGCCATTTTATATACACCATCAGCTGTCACAGTGGGAATTTATCAAACAATGGAAAACCCCAGGCTTTTCTTAATGCCCAAAATATGTGTTAGTAATTTGCTTGGGAGATAAACAGTAACTGAAGTTCACAGAAAGGCATCCATGAAACAAGCCAGCAATTTACATTTGATTTCTTTTGAGCAATTAGCATGGTGCTTGCGTCAGTTGACAGCCGCTAAAGAGAAGCCACCGTGACCAGGCCCTGGCAAAGAGCCGGAAGTATCTGTGGTTACAGGGTGGCTGGTGGTATCAGCTACTGAGCTGGGTCCCTTTGCATGGGATGGCATGGACAGACCAGCAGATGGCCTCTTCAGCCTGGCCTGGCACTGGACTCTGAGTTGTGTCTGCCCTCAGTCCACTCTACAACTTGTTTCAAGTTTTGTTTTATCTTTCAAAAAGTCACATAAATTTTTACCTTTTATTGTTACATATACCCAAGACTTTTAAAGTGTCAACACCATTTTAAAAGTTTTGATAGGATTTATTTCTCTAATTATTAAGGTAATACAGGCATAATGCAGAAAAAATTCAGAATGCATATAAAGTTATAAGGAAGAAGCAAAAATCGCCTTTTATCCCATAACTGCAAAACAATTACTTCTGAGAACATTCTCATTATGTCTTTGTAGTTTTGCCCATGCATACATACCCTCGTATAAATACTCATTCACACAGACTGGAGAATTTCCTTAGAAATGATTATAAGCCTAGGCCTCATGGTTTATTGACAGCATCGTATTTTACGACTTCTTTAAACTCATACCGTTATACCTTTCCGGTTTTCCTGCATTATAGGCAATCTGGAAACATCTATATACAGAGTCCACCAAAAACAATGTAGACACATTTCAGGCAAAGAAAAATAGTATGGTGTTTTTTTCAACAGATGGTGTTACCCTCATATGGACCCTAGAGAACATCATATATCTCAGAAAACCCACTGTACTGCCGCCCTTTAGAGAAGAAATTGAAAATGCATGTGTGGCAGCCTCAGTGACCAAGGTTACCCAAACAGAAGTTTGCTGTAATAATAGTGTCTGGAAGCTAATGGCCACCACTTGGAGTACCTCTTGTAACTGTAGAGGCCAAAGTGTATATACATTTTTTTGGTGGATTCTGTATATTAGGTTGTTTTCTTATGACACTTTAAAAAATATTTTTAACCCATACAAATGGGTGGAAAAGACAAACATTGCAGTTAGATATATTTAAGTATGGTATATGAACCTCAGTATATGAGTAGTTTTCCATACTGTTTTGCATAATGCATATACAAATTTTATGTTCCTCCCAAGAGTATATAAAGGTTTGCTTTTCTCCAAATCCTCACTAATGTTTATCTCTTGTCTGCTTGGTAATAAGCGTCTTCTTAGGTGTGAACAGTCTGTGCTTGTGCAGAAGAGGCATGTCCTGCAGTTCCCAGTGGATACTGCACTGGACATCACAGAGTACTGACCCCTGTGCTGGACATCACAGAGTACTGACCCCTGTGCACCCCATTTTGCCCTGAGTATACCATACCTTCCCCAGGTTACCCACTATCACGCAGTGTGACCATAGCTTTTGCAGTTTGAGACGTGACAATAAAACTAGCACCATTTCTGTCTGTCTTTGCAGTTTCACAGATTTGCTTTTGCCACAGATCTTGGCAACTTTAGCATGTGACTTTTTCCTACCTTCCTTATCAAGTTAAAACCTTCACCTTTCATGTAGAGGAAACACTTTATAACTCCTCTTTGGCATGTCTGAATTGCTAGCATCCCTACTCTGGCATGCAGAGGCCATTATTAAGAAAAATAAGTGTTACTTGGACACAAGTACGGGAACATACAACAGTCAAGCTGACAGCCGAAATGGCTGCCTGGTGACTGATGGGCAGGTGGTATAAACCACATGAATACGCTACACCAAAGTGTGGTTTACGTTCTCGGTGGGATGGAGCAAGAGTTCCTCATGCTAGTCAGAGTGGTGCAGTTAAATCATATGAATTGTTTGTTTCTGGAATTGTCTATGTAATATTTTCAGATCACAGTGAATTATAGGTTACTGATACTGGAGACCAAAACCACAGGTCATGGAGCACTGTTCTGCCTCTTGTGGTTTTGATTTGCACTTCCTTGATGATGAGTGATATTGAACAAGCTTTCTTACACCTGTTGGGTTTTCTTTCTAAAAATGTCTCTTGGGTTTTTTGCTCACTTTAAAATCAGATTATTATTATTATTTTTATTTATTACTGACTTTTGCTACTGAGTTGTATGGATTCTATAAGATATTGCTTTTGTTAGCTATTGCTTTCTAAAACTATGGCTCAGATAAATGCAAAGAGCTAGTCTCTATGTTTTCTTTTAGGAGTTTTATTGTTATATGTCATTAAAGTCTTTGATCCATTTTGAACTGACTTTTGCATATGTAGTACAATTTGAAATCTAGAAGTGTGATGCTACCAGTCTAAGCTGTGTGCCCAGCTACATGGCAGCTGGGCTGGAGAAGTGCACGCACACACAGCTGCAGAGACCATCTGATGACATGCTGTTCCTTAGACCGGCCTGGGGTGTGGGAGGCAGTGGGGGCCTCGGAGCTGTTTGTGGCATATTGTAGCAGCTGTCGCGGTTCATAATACCTGCAGAGACGGCAGCTGGATGGCGTTTTTGGCGGTTCACCAGGGTGGGACATTGAATTGGAGAGACTGAGGCAGGATCAGTTCAGGAAGAGGACACAGAGGGTAGTGAGTTAAACACCTAGAGATTTCCAAAGCTGCTTCTGCTCCAGGTCTCCATGTTGGGGCAGCCACAGAGCAACAGTCTTGCTGCTCTTCATGGCCAGAGAAGGGCAGGAGGGATACCAGGGCCTGTGTCCTGCCAAGGCTCAGGGGCTGGATCCTTCAGTCTGAGTGTATCACATTTACTCATCTGCATGTGTGGAAACGCCCTGCATCCCAGGAATAAATTCCAAAGGACCATGCTGTATTATACTTTTAATGTGTTATTAAATTCAGTGAGCTAGAATTTTGTTGAGGATTTCTGCATTTATAGATTAAGAACATTAGTCTGTAATTTTCTTGTAGTGTTCTTTACTGGTTTTGGTAGCTTCATACAATAAATGTGGAAGTCTAATCTTCAGGAATTTTTATTTTGTTTTGTTTTTGGCAAAGCTTTCTGGTGCTGGGCTCTTCAGTTTTGGGAGACTTTAGATTACTATTTCAATTTTCTTACTCATTATTGATTTATTTGCATTTCCTCCTTCTTCTTGACTCAGTGTTGGAAGGAATATGTTTTTAGAAATTACCCATTTATTCTAGATTCTCAACTTTGTAGCATATAACTGTTTATGGTAAGCTCTCATGATGTTTTTGTATTTCTATGACATCAATTATAAAGTCTCCTTTTTCATTAATAATTGTAGTTATTTGAATGTTCTTTCTTTTCTTATTCCTGTTAAAATGTTTGTCATTCTGCTTACCTTTTTAAAACACCAACTTTTAGGGGTTTTTTTTGTGACTACCAAGTTTCTTACATGAAGAGTCTTATGAGTCTATTTTAAATTGATGACATATTTTAATTGCATTCAAACTATGTTCACTTTTACTTTTCTCAGGTCCCTATTTTGTGTTAAGGACACAGTTTGCATATTTTTATATTTGATATATATTTAAAATTATAGCCTTTACAGTTATTTTGATATTTTCATGTTTTTAAACTTTATACTAAAGTTCAAAGTTTATACTTCGTCTTTGTAGTAATACAGTCTTCTAAATTGTTCTGTATACTTACCTTTCCCAGTAAGTTTTACCCATTCATGTTTTCATGTTGCTATCAGCTTCCTTTCTTTTCTCTAACAACTAGTATAGGGTAGGTATATTGGTGGGGAATGCCTTCAGCTTTTGTCCATCTATGAATTCTTTATCTCTTCTTCATTTCTAAAGGGCAGTTTTGCAAAGTATATTATTCTTGGTTGGCAGCTTTTGTTTTCTGCATTTTGAAGCTACCGTCCCATGTTTCCTGGCCTGCACTGTTTCTGCTGAGAAATCTTCTGACATTCTTACAGGGTTCCTTTTGCAAGACTTTTTCTACTGTTTTCAACATTTTCTGTTTTTGACTTTTGATGATTTTGTCATAATGTGTCTCAGTGAAAAATACCTTTATGAGCAATCTATTTGGACTTTCTTGAACTTCGTGAATATGGATGTTTACTTGTCTCTCTATACTTGAGGAGTTTTCCAGAATAATTTCTTTAAATAAGCTTTCAGCCCCTTTATCTTTCTCTGTTCTTCCTAGAACTTCCCTAATGCATATATTGGTTTACTCTCTGATGTCCTGTAGACCCCACAGCCTTCTTAACTGGCAGCATCACACTTCCTAATTGTGTTGGTGTGGCAGACCATGCTGTAGGTTCACTCAATCACTTGGACATCCTGCCTTCCTGGACCCCAGGTCACAGCTCCCAGCCTTCTTATATTCAGGCAGAGCCATGCAGTTCACACTCTGGCCAATGAAGAGAGTGAATGTAATGTGTCACTTCCTGGGAGAGATGGTAAAAAGTTTCCTGTGGATTCTCTAGTCTCTGTCTTCCCCTGGGGCAGTTAAGATAGATGCTGTGTGTTGACATGAAGAACTACATATCAAAGGATCCTCGATCACTTAAGGATCCCAGGAAAGACAGTCACCCTAGGGAGTTATTCAACTTATGCCAGATTTGACATGACCAAGATATTAATATCACTTGTTAAATCTCTGAAACTTTATTTATTATTGCTATATAGACCTAATCTGTACTAATACATATGAACATGAAATGAAGATAGTATTTGCGAAAGGTAAGTGGACAGAGGTAATTGGGGTCAAATTGTGAAGGTGATACATGTCCTGCTATGAGATTTCATGCTTTATCCTAAGAGCAGTGTGTTAGCAAGTATAATGCTTCAGAGCAATGAAATGATAAAATTAGATTCAAAATCACTAACACCAAAAGAACAGATAATCCAATCAATAAATGGGCAAAAGAACTCAAGAGACATCTTCAGAGAAATAGTACATTTTTGGTAGGAATGTGAATTAGCTCAGCCACTATGTAAATCTGTATGAAGTTCTTAATAAAAACTAAATAAACAGAACTACAATATGATCTACTATGCCACTGCTGAGTAAACACTTGAAACAATCAAAGTCTGCATACAATAGAGATACTTGTATACCCGTGTCCATCACAGTGCTGGTCACAATAGCGACAATGTAGATCCGATCTAGATGACTACCGATGGGAAATGTGGTATACATGCAAATGGAGTATTTTTCAGCCATAAAAAAACAACAAATCATATAATTTCCTGGAAAATGTATGGAACTAGAGATCATTATGTTAATCAAATAAGCCAGACTTAAAAGACAAGCATACTATATTTTCTCTTGCATGCAGAATCTAGAAATAAAGAAAAAAGATAACATAAAAATAAAAGGGAAGAGAAAGGTAATAGGGAAGGGTAGAGATTAAGAGAGGGTTAGGGAGGTGGGGTGATACAGTTATGTGATTTACATGTAAATACATGTAAACCATCACAAACCCATCACATTGTTTAATGTATGCTAATAGTTATTAATAAAACAAACCAGAAATTTAAAAAAAGATTGGCTCTTAAGAATGATTGCTTTGTCTATACTTCTAGAAATGCAAGCAAGAGTTCACATGGGTATAAGTGATAAAATACCATAAAAAATAGGTTTCGGAGCTGGTGGGTAGAACTGATAAGAGGGGAGGTGAGTCAAAGCTCCCCGATTTCTGGCACGAATGTGGGGCGCAGAAGAGAAGGAATGGGTTGGATGGGAGAGGGTGACACAGACACATGGACTTCATCCCAGAGCATGCAGGTGGCAAATGCCATTGGGTCTAGAATCATGAAAACAGCATGGGCCTCAGAGTTCTGTGTACTATCTGTCCATAGTCAAAGCCATGCAGGTGGTTGGTGTAAGAACCTGTTCACCCACCTTTGATCCACGTGTCTGTTTATCAGGAAAGGAATTCCTAAATTTCTAATGGGTCCAAAATAAATGTGTAATTCTCTCAAAACAATGAGAAGTCTAAAAGATTTTTTCTCAAAAATAAAATGAAGGCAATCACTGCAAGCCACTTTGGATTTCCGCCTGTGTCCTCGCCATCCCCTCATACGGTCCTGTGGGTCTGGCTGGGAGGCAGTTTCCAAGCTGTTTTCTGCTCTTCCACTGTGAACTCCTGGGTGAACTGTCACCCAGAAGTTCCCGGTTTCCCTGAGACAATTGGTTGTTCAGTCCTAGCCTGGGTCTCCAGTTAATCATCAAAGTAACAGTGGGAGTTACTCAGCATTGCCCATGCAATTGCTAAATACTATTTTGATAAATTTATGCCAGAACAGTGTATTTTTATTGTTGTTTTTAAAGACTAAGAAAAAATCAAAGGCATCGTAAAACAAGCATCCCCAGATTCGTATCTAGGGCCAGGAAGATTGAGAATAAAATGTCCATTGTTCTACAAAGGCTAAATAAGGAAAATGGAAAAGAATTTTTAAAAACTGATACTGGCATGAACTTCCAAGCCAGGTAGAGATTACAGATGATTCGAGTTTAGACGTTTTAATCAAATAGCCATTTCTCAATGACATTGCCCAATGGATATGACAGAAAATTCTGTATTAATTAATTCTGTATTAATGTATTCTGTATTAATGGAATCATCGCATAACTGAAACTCAGTGTCGATGAGATACATCAGTGGCCATTGCTTTGGTGATAGGGACCACGTGAGGAGAGCAGCGTACTGCCCCACGGTGGTTAGGAGGCCACTCTGGAAGTAAACAGTGGGCCAAGTATAAGAGAAGCGAATAGAAGCTTGCAACGTTGTTTTCCCCTTTGCCTGCAAATATAGAATTTATACCTGATCTACCACCCAGTTATTTACATTATTTTATTATGTATACTGTAAACAAGGTAGAGAATATAGGAAATGTACCTTTTTCTGTTTTGACGTGGGGTTTTGCTTTGTTGCCCAGAATGACCTTGAGCACATAGATGCAAGGGATCCTTTAGGCTCGGCTTTCTGAGTAGCTGATGTAACAGGCATGCACCACCAGACTAGATTATATGATTTTAAAAATACATTGGAGGTTATAGATTGTTTTGCACTGAGAATGTAGAAAGAGGGTAAATTTTTTTAAAAACTATTTTTACAGTGAGGCCCTGTGTTAGTGGTTAACCTTTAATTCCCACTTAAAATACTACTTTATTCAAGAAACCTTTAATACCCTCAAGACTGAACCAGCTAGTGTCCTGTCCTGTATGTTTCTAGCGTCCTGTTCTTTTGCCTCTGGGAACATTTGTTATACTGTATCTCATTTGCTCCTGCAAGGCAGGAGCTATATTTGTCTACCATCCTGTCACTCGGACTGGGCAGGCATCTGACACGTTGTACTTGTGACTATCTCCTGTACCATCCTGTACTTCAGTGAGCTCCTCTGTATGTCCACAGATGACCACATGCCAATGACGGGGTAAGAAGGAAGTTGGTTTATCAGCCTCATCCATACAGCATTTTTTCTGAGACTGTGTAAGGACAGGATAAAGATGCTCCACTGGCATCCAGTGGAAATCCTCCCAAAATTAACGTGTTTGCAAAACAAAACGTTTTTACTGCAGTTTCATTTGAAAAAGGACGTTCAAGTATTCCTTGATGGTGTTTCAAACCCACATACTGCTAGGCCCAGAGTGCAAGGTACGGCGCACAGTACCTGAATGCCACACAACACCAGGGAAAATGCTCTCGTGTGCAGCTCTTTCTGACGATTTGTGTGAAGACCATGGTCACATTTTCTAACAATGTCGTAGACACTATTTAGTTTCTTTCACTCTGTTATTTTCCCTCAAATGAATCAATTTGGAAATAAAATGTTAGGGTTCCAGAAGTATCAGAAATGATGTTCTAGATATGAGTTTTGAGAAAGCAAAGGGTATTTAAAAGAATACATATTTCCAGACTCTTGTTCTCCTCTTAAATTTAACCTTTTTGTGAGTGAATATTTTTCTAAAATGGAGCACATACTCCAACTTACTTTTGAAAACCAGATGAACACATTTTTTGAGCTATCTAAAAAATATAAGAATCAATAATCTTGAGTAACATGTGTCTTTTTATAAGTGATGTTTAATCGGTGAGGTTGGTTGGCTACTGAGAGGCCTGTTTTGTTGTTGGTCTGCTTGTGGAAAAGGGGAGATTGTTTTAAGTTCTAGATTAGATAGAAGATCCAAATGCTCTGCCAGAAGAGTGTTAGAACTTATTAATAAACAAATTCAGCAATGTAGCGGGATAAAAAACTATATACAAATATCTGTAGTAGTCTCGTGCACCAACGATGAACTCACCAAGAATAATGGAAAACAAACCCATTGACAACAGCATGAAAAAACTTAAATACTTAGAAATCAACCTAACCCAATAAGTGAAAGCCCTCTACTACAAGTAGCACACATCTGTAATACAGCACTCAGGAAATTGAGGCAAAAAGATCACCATGAGTTTGAGGCCATCCTGGTCTACATAATGAATTCAAGACCAGCATAAACCATACAGCGAGACCCTGTCTCAAAACAAAAACACAGACAGAAAATGTAAAGACAGCCCATATTACTGGGTAGGCAAAACCAATGTTGTCAAAATGCCTTTTCCCAAAAATGATATATGTATCATACATTTAATGCAATTCCAATCCAAATACCTTCATCATTTTTTATAGAACTAGAAAAAACAATTCTAACACTCACGTGGAACTAAAAGAGAAGCAGAATAGCAAAAGCAATCTGAGCAATAAGAACAAACCAGGAGGCATCACAATCCCAAATTTCAAATTATGTTACAAAGCTACAGATATAAAAACAACATGGCACTGACACAAAAACAGACATGTAGATCAGTGGAAGAGAATAGAGGGTATAGGAACAATCCCAGGTGCATCCAGCCATCTGATCTTTGACAAAGGGGCCAAAAGCATATACTGGAGAAAGGATGGCCTCTTTAATAAATGATGCTAAGGAAACTGGTTATTTATGAGTAAATTGAATCTAGGTCCATATTTTTCACTCTGTTCTAAAATCAAATCAAAATGAGTCAAAGACCTAGATATTAAAGCAGAAACACTAAATCTGCTGGAAAAAAAAGTTTGGGTAAAGTTTTGAAGACATAGGTATAGGCAAGGACTTTCCAAACAGAACCCTGGTTGCACAGGAAAGAATACCAAGAGCCAACAAATGGGCCTATAACAGATTTAAAAGCTTCTGCCCAGCAAAGGAAATAACCAACAAAATGAAGAGACAAACTACAAAATGGGAAAAAAATTGCCAGCTACTCCTAAAAGACTAATTCCTAGAATATATAAAGAACCCTCCAGTATTAGATCCCCAAAATAAGAGATCCAATAACAAATGGGCAATTCGGGGCTGGGGATTTAGCTCAGCGGCATAAGCACCTGTCCTACAAGCGTGCGGTTGTGAGTTCGATCCCCGGTACCGATTTAAAAAAAAAAAAAAAAACCAATGAACAAGTGGGCAATTGATATGTATGGATACTTCTCAGAAGAAGTACAAACAGCCAAAAAGTATGTGAGAAAATGCTTAGCATCTTCGGCCACTACAGAAATGCAAATCAAAGCAACACCAAGATTCTGTTCTACTCCAATAAAAGGGCTATTATTGAGGCCTCAAAAAAAAAAAAAAAAAAAAAAAAAAAAAACCCAGCACCAAATGCTTGCAAGGTTGTGGGGTGAAAGGAACCTTCTACAGTTCGTGGAGTGTAAACTGGTACAGCCACTGTGGCAATCAATATGGAAATTCCTCAAAAAACTAAAAACAGAAATTCCACTTGACCCAGCTCTACCTCTCCTTAAAGACTCAAAGTCTCCTTAAATACTCAAAGACTCAAAGAAATGACATTACAGTGATAATATGCATACCCATGTTTATAGCAGTACAAGTCACAGCAGCTAAATTATGGACGTGGCTTATGTCCACCAATAGATGACCATATAAAGAAAATATGGTAGTATATACATTCAGTCATAAAGAAGGATAAATTTGAGTTGTTTATAGAAAAGTGGGAGGATCTTGAGACCACAGCACTAAGTGAAACAAACTAGGCACATAAAGTTAAATATCACATGATTTCTTTAAAATGAGAGATCTAAAGTATAAATCAGTTAAAGAACAAAAAATGAAAGATGAAAGGAAATAAGGAGGTAGACTCCAAAGTTACGTGGGGAACCTGGGGAAGGAGGAGAAGGAAAGGCAGGGAGAGGGGGATACAAGTGATTGAGATGCAAAATATGTATGTATTACTTTACCAAGGTGGATGTAATTATTATGCATTGCAAACATTTACTAATAAAATCAATCAATCAATCAGGGACTTCACAATCACGACTGCTGCCACCCTGGCAACCTGAGCTGATGCAGATGCCAGGAGAACAGTTTAGCTGTTCAGTAATAAAGTAAGAGTAGTGTAATAGTCTGTTTCTCATTACTGCCATGACATCCTTGAGGCTAGGTTCTTTTATAAAGAAAAGAGGCTGATTGAACTCACAGTCAGGTAGTTGACAGCATGGTGCTGGCATCTGCTCAGGTCTGGCCAAGATCGTGTGGTGGGTAGCATCATAAGAAATACACATTGTGGGAATGAGGTTTGAGTGCAAGGCAGGAAGCCACAGGGAGCAATTCGGGCGTCAGGCTCATAACATCTGGTTCTTGCAAGAACAGATTCAGGGCCCATGATAACCACTTAACTCCTTCCAAGGGCAGCCCCTGGTAACCTAGGGACTTCCAATCACACCCCCATACCAAGGACCAGGACTCTCACCTGCAGTCCTGGAGGACAAACCACATCTGAACCAGAGAAGGAAGGATGGCGTATACAAACAAAACACAAAAAAGTCTCAGAAGTCACACTGCACAGACTTATTGGAGCTTTCTATGTCACTTCAACACAAGCAGGAGAAAGCTGATCCTCAGAGAAACATCTTGCCCGGAAGCTCTCAACATGTGGCCAAGTCTGGGTCAGGGCTGGGTTTCCTGGCACTCCCATGCTCACCTTCTGCCTGTGAGGAGGAGAAGAAAAATTTGCTATGGACAGAGCAAGAGGAACTCAAAGACAGTAGCTCAGTTTTTCTCCTGGGCATCTCCATTGGCTCAGACCGCCAGGGTGGCAGCAGTCTAGTTCTGAAGTCCCTGACTTGAATCATGAACCTGGTGCCTCTGGGACCCTGAGGAACTCCCCAGGGATATCAGAGTGCCACATGAATGGCAAACCCAGAACGAGGCTGTGTCTGCCCCTTGTCAAGCAGGATGCACCTAGAGGATCCTTCCTCCTAAGGACTCAGTCTGCTTGTGAGGCTAAAGAGCAACCAGATAAAACTTGGACAAGACTTTATGAAGCAAATTTGTGTCCCAAACAAGGGCCCCCCTCTGGGAAGCCAGCAGCATGAGGTGCATGTTTCCCACATGCGGTTTGGGGATATCATGAGAAGCCCTGTGCAGTAGACACCATGGTGAGCATGCTTGTCCCAGTGGGAACACCTAGCCCAGCATGAGAGCATGTGGACTTCCAGACTCACGCTCAACACCTGAGCTTAGGGCAGTCACCTTGGGAATCAGGACCTCGACTCCAGGTGGCAGTAAGTGGCCGGCACGTGAGGACAGCTGCTCTGGCTTCCTGTGTCAGGTCAGGGCAAATCCATGGTGCAGTTTCTGCACCAGCATCCAAGGGTCACACAAAGCTTCACCTGGACCTGAGACACAGGTCCTTCTTGCCCCTTCTCCTGTGTCCCTCACTCCCTTGGTAATTTTGTGCCCCTAGATCTTTCTCAAATGGGAAGGAGATCAAGATATGGGAGATGAGGGAGAAGGGATGAACAGAGGAATTGAGAAGCATTCTGTACAGGTACCCAGGAGTGTAAATAGTAAACATTTACTTCAAACAGACACTAATGAAAAAAAAACACCATGCTCACCTAACTTTGTCTGTTAACTCCCAGGGCCATGCTGAATCCTTCATTCCTCACACAGTCCACTCTGCCTTCCATGGGGTTTGACTTGTTTTCTTTCCTCCAAGCCAGCAACACAGCCCTCTTGAATCAACTTCCAAGTCTACTTTAGTTCTGTTAAGAGAAAGCCCCGTTGTGAAATCAGAACAAATTAAGCTTGAAGCCCTGAACTTCACAATGCTTCTCTCATAGCCCAGCACCATGAGCACCTTTAGGTGCATCCCTTGTCCTCCTCGAAGGGAACATTGCACTGTCGTGCTTGTCTGGGTGTGTGCAGTATGCAAAGCCTGGAGTTGGGTTAGGAATCTCTGAAACACATGCAGGGAGGAGCAGATCCTGAAGCTTGAATGGAACCTCTGGAGGAACTTGGTTTCCTGGCCCTCTTGGAATGTAATGCAGTGCCCTTGCCCTCAGCTGGACAGTGTTGGAGAGAGCTCCCATGGGGAAGTGGTCCAGGAGCTAAGCAGGCAGGGGTCTGGTCTCTTACCCAGAGACAGAGTGAGTAGGGCCCAACAGCCAGATCAGCTCTCTTGGGCTTCAATATTCCCATGTCCTGATATCTCTCCATCGCAAGCCCTTGGCAGTATCAAACATTTGGACTAGGCTTCAAGAGGGGGCAAGGAGCAGGACGAAAGCAAGGTGGATGGCTGAGGGAAAGCTCAGTCTTCACCTAGACAGAGCTCTAAAAGTGCCAGTGGGGTAGTGAGGCCAGGAACCAGGTGATCCAGTGGGCTCCTCGGTGGGCTCTTTTTTATCCCAACTCACAGGAAGGAACTTAGCCACATAGGTAAGACTGCCTGCCTGACTCACTAAGGTAAACAAGAATGCAAAGCTCCCGTAAGGCTCCTGGGGCTATTTTTTGCTTTTTTCTCTCTGGACCAACTGCTCTTTAGGGGCAGCCTGGCTAGACGGTACCTGCTGCAGAGAGGCTCCTTAGCTGCTGGTTCAGAATCGGGAATGCCCAATGGAAAACAAGCAGAAAGTCCTGTGAGACATTAACACTCAGCAGAGCCCACACCCCAGCAAAGCTCTCAGCTCTAGGGGTGCCTTTGTACCTTCCTGAGCTGCAGATGGGGCCGCCAACTCGACACAGCTGCCACTGCACCAGCATAATATTTCTTTGAATTCTCCATTTCACGTTGAATATTCATGTAGATTTTGCAATCAACCCCACGTTACATCAGGGCTGGTTTTAGATACAAATGATCTGAGAAGTGGCACAGACAGCTCACGAGGAATATATGTCGACGTTTCAACCCTTCTGCTTCAGTTTGCTTATCTGTAAGAAGAGGAAGAAAATAATATCCATCCCATAGGACGTTGCATCAAGTCCCTTAAGTCACTTAAGGCAGGATAAATGTCTGGAAGTGTCTGGTGAATACACTGAGATGTTCTCATGGCCGTTTCTCTACTGATGTGTCTGCTGACTTGAGAAGCACATCGATTTTGGTAATTTGCAGATTTCCTGTTTTTGAATTAGCTTACCCTCGTCAGTACCTGTGGGGCACAAAACAGATACTGTGTAGGTTGGTTTGTAAAACTGTGAAGAGCAGAGGCTTGTGGGAGCTTAATTCTATTTCCTATAGAAGGAATGGCTTGGTACTCTCATTGTCTGCACAATTTGCAGTGCTACGCCAGGCTCCTGAAGAGAATCCACGGCGCACAGTGAAGTTTGGGTGAGCCTTGCCGGGGTACTGATCAGTTCTCTTCTGGTTGCCTATGCGTCCTACATGCTGACCTGTCCTCTGGTCTATTCACAAGGTTCCGGCCAGTTCATCTGGAGGGAAGAGGGTCTCGGAGACCAATTCTTGGCCAGTGTGAGGCATCAGCAGAAGAGGCAGGCCAGGAACAGGCAAGGGAGGCGGGTAGGCTCTCCTGTTGGTAGATGCTCATGGCATCTGCGCGTGCCGACGGCTCATCTGGCAGTAGCGAACCCTTGAGGGGTGCAGTCCAGACTTCAGGGAGAAGCAGACACGGAGTGCAGTCCAGGCTTCTCCACTCACCCCGGACAAGTTATTTATCCCCCAAGGAGCCTCAGATTTCTCCTGGGTGACGGCACAGTGCTACTAACCACTGCCATGAGTTGAGACCCAGGAAGCCAAAGCAGCAAGAGCACCAGGAAGCCCTGGGCGTGGTGCCACTGAAAATTTGGAGGCGCAATGCCGAGACTCCACCAGGACTCCCCTGGCCCCAGGTTCAGAAGGCCAAGGTTAAGTCTCACTTCCCTGCTTCCCTGTGCTCCAGAGCTCCCCGAGGTACTTCGCCCAGTCCTCTGCCCCTGACACTGTCCCTTCACTGCCAGCCCCAGGTTTGGGCACTGAGCCGTCCCTGCCGACGCGATCCTCGGCTCCCCAAGCCCTCTGCACGTGCCCCGCGGTGCCAGGTGTCCCTTGACGCACCGCCCGCGTTCGCGCTGCCTGGAACCCGGGCTGAGGAGCGCGACGCGCAGGCGGCCAGTGTCCTCTGGGGTCCGCTGGCTTAACGCCCCAGGACGCGGCCCGAGGCTCTGGGCGAGCTCCTGGGACGGGCAGGGCGGCGGTTCGGTTGCTGGCCCCTGGCCGAGCGGCTTCCAGGCAGCGGGCGGAGGCGCGTCCCCGGCCCGCTCGGTCGCGCCCGCGGGCGGCAGGTGGCGGCGCGCGCCCTCCGCCCTGGGCCCGGGCCAGCGAGCTCGGCGCGCCCGAGGGGCGGGACAGCGCGGCGGCCGCCCTAGCCGGCAACACTCGGCGGCCGCGGGCTGCAGGCGCGTCGGGCCGGGCCGGGCCGGGTCCGCACCGAGGTGGCCGCTGCCCGGCGCACGGAGCCCCGCGTGCGCGTGTGGACGCCAGGTGGGTGCGCGGGGCGGAGCCCGGAGCCGGCGGAGGGGCGCCTGGCCGTGGTCTCGCCTGGGGCTGTGGGCTCTGAGCGAGGTGGGGCTTCGCAGCACGCCGCCCCGGGGACCGGACACTTCGGGCCGTTCGCGGACACTCTTTCGGGTTCCCTGTGGGTGGAGCCGCGCTCGACTCCGGGGTACTCCGCAGCCTTGCGGGTTTCGGAATGGGGTAAGTCTATGGAAGGCGACCGTGGTCAGCCGGTCGCCTCGGTGGGGCGCACAGGACAGGGAGGACGCGCATCCTGAAGGTGGACGTGGAGCGCCGGGCAGCGCGGAGTCGCGGGGTGCGCGGGTGAGAGCGCATGACGGGGGCGCACGGCCCCAGCCCAGCCTTGGCCGCCTCCCTCGCCCCAGAGTCGCCGCCCCGGGTCGGAAACAGCAGCACATTTGCGGATCGCATTAGGCCAGGCCCTTAATGCCTTCTCCAGATGGATCGAAGCCACCGACCCGCCCCCGGACACCGACTCCGCCAAGGCGCCCGCGAGGCGAGGCGAGAGTCGAGGGTGACCTCGGCTTTTCCAGTCTCGGCTCATTCTGATTTCCCTGCGAGTCTCTGCTAAGATCTGCTGGTCTGTCCTTGCCTACTTTTAGGAGACTGTGCTGGGCCGGCTGGGCCCTTCACCTTCCAAACCTCCCTTCCTTACCTCAGCTTTGGGAGCTGCAGATCTGGACCCAGGTGGCACCTGGTCTCATCTAATGGGAGAAGGCCTGCCTTCTAGTCCTAGAATGTCACTCTTGCTGTGTGACCTTAGGCAGGTCCTTTCCTTTCCTGGACTAGTTTAGTTGGTTTCAGACTTATTTTTGCCTCAAGGAGCAGGAGCTGGCAGGTGCCCCAGCCCTTGGCTCTCTGAAGACTTCCTGTGTCACATGCCAGTAGCCACACCCTGGTGCTGACAGATGGGCCACAAGGCCGCCAGGGCAGCCATGTTCTGGCTTCTGGGGATGGGAGGTGGTGCTGCCACAGAGCAGTGCCCACGGAGGCAGGCTGAGCCCTTCCCAGCCTTGATGGGGACCCATCCTAAGGGAGGGCAGATTGCTCTGTCCCAGGTAGGCAGCCATCCAGCACCAGCAAGATCTCCCCTAGAGGATAGTTATCTGGGCTTCAGGGTCCCTCCCTCCTCCCATGTGCATCAGGGCCAGAGCTAGTTGAAAAGCCACTGTTTCCTTTTTTTTTTTTTTTTTTTTTTTTTTGTAGGCTGTGAGCTCCCCTGAGGAGGCTGGGCTCCATGGCTTCCTGGAGGAGCCCCAGGCGGCTGCTGGTGTGGGTGATCTTCATGCATTCTGCTGTCCTGCAGGTAACAGAGTGGGGTGGGGTGGGCATTCTGCTGTTTACTCAGGACTGTTATTCTGGACCACGTGGATGTAGCACAGTCACACAGTGTTGATGCTATACCAGACAACTGGACTTTTCTCTTGCCTCCAGCCTATGGTATTTCTGATGAGTTTAGCTGTAACACCTTGGGCTGTCTTTAGATCCTTCTTAGCAGGGCCTTGCTCCCTCTGTGGATGGCGTGGCATGCAGCCCTGATAGACTGAAGCTGTGGTAGAACCTGTCTTGTGGACTAGAATGTCTGTCTCTGAGTGCCCATTGGTGGCCTTACTGCTGGAGACCGAGATGAGAGGAATGGGTAGAGCCAGGTTCTTGTGCTGGTTCTGCCATTGCATAAGCATTCATTTGCTTCGGTCAAAACACACCCCACTGCTTTTGCAGGCCTCTCTTTAGATTCCTGTCTTGTTCATTCAACTTAGGAGCACTGAGTAAGCTCCTGCATGGCATTGTTATTGGCCTTGTAGGCAGACTCAGACCAAGGAGCGAGGCTTGTGTTGCCTGAGAGACCACAGAGAGTGGTAGACCTGCAAACTGAGAATACGTGTTCGACCTTCCAAAGGCATTTTCTGGGCCAGGGCTTGGGATGTAGCAAAGGAGTGGAGCAGTTCCTAGCATTCCTGGTTCCATTTCCAGCACCATTAAGTGCTGTCTCTCCTCACTTCTAGCTCATCTTTGCTCTAAGTGGGAATGCAAGCCCAGGATTGATGGATTTTACTTTTCAAGATGGCTGGATCATCCAGCTTTCTTATAAAGTCTCCTAGTTTACAAAGTAATGAAAGCCAGACAAATGTTTGCAGCCTAGATTCAGCCAAGTGTGTGGCCCCAGATTGAAAGAGCAGAGCATATTTGGGTTGATCCCGTGTCCTGAGGGCTGCTGCTGCCTCATGCAGTGACTTGTATGAATTAGAACAAGACAGTCCCTTCCCGAAGATGTAACTTCTCAGGCACATGGCTTGCTGGCCTCTACTCCCTCAGGACCTAGCGGAGGGCCTGGCACTGAAGGCCTGGGAAAGAAGCCTGATGCACGAGGATAAGTTAATCAGACTTTGCAGCCTCACATTTCACTCTTCTAGACTTCGTGCTTCGGAGGCTTCTTTCTGCTCCAATGCCACATGATTTCTGTGACTCACAGAACTGCTTAGCAAGGAACATCTTCTTTCTCGATGTCCCATTTTATTGGTGCTTCCCGAAGAGTCACATTTTAGTAGCTATCTTTTGTTACAATAAAAGCCAAGTATTTTTAGAGTGACCTTCTCATTCATTTACTGGCAAGATGGGGTATTGGGGTAAAAGCGTGTGGGCTTATTTTTCTGTCCCGTCAGAGGGGCTGAGGCAAGAGCATCAGAGGTTTGTTCCTGGTCAAATGGGGCTAAGCCTGTACGGCCCAGAGTGTCATTTTGCTTTCTTTCACTCTATAAAATTTAAATGTGCTTTGAGGCAGTCTGTTGACCTTTGGCCAAGGGCAGCGTTTGCCCAGCTTGAATCACTCACGGACCTCTTCAGATTTTTCCATATCTGTGTGTCTGTGGTGGTGCTGTTTCAGATCCTAAAAGGAGACTTCGGAGCAGTGATCTCCATCATCCTTACTTTTCATGTTTGAATCCCAGACTCCCCACCTCAGTACCATGTCACCCAAACCTCACTGCCACCTACTTCTGCTCCATATCTGTAGAGAGGCGGCAATATTAGTATCTCCTTCACAATTGTTTGGAGGAGCTAAAACATTATGAAGCAGGGAAAAGTGAAAAAACAATGCAGTGCTTGGCACATAATAAATTCACAGTAAACATCAAGTCTGTGGCTGCTGCTGCAGATTAACATTAAGGATGAGTGACAGGGTGCCTGTGTTTTCTGTGGTGGGACTGTAGGGGGCGCTCATGAGGCATGCGGTGAGAAGAAGGGATGCTGCCAAGGCTGGGACCTGGCGCTTGGGCATCGCAAGGAGGTTCTTGCAGGTGTGCGCAAGTGTGGCCAGCGCTGCTCCCTGGTTTTTCCCCTAAGTTCAGCTGGGGTTTAATATGAAGCTACCCCTCTGAAGGATCTTGTGAGTTTGGTGTTGTGTGGGGCTTCAGGTGTGGGTATCTCCCTGGCCTCCTAAGTCCTGCCACCGAGTGGTTGGTAGAAGCCTAATAGATGGTGAGTCTTAGCTTCCAGGAGGATGAATGTTCCGGCTAATTACTAAAAGTAAGATTTTCCTCGTTAAATCAGCGAACACTTACACTGACATTCGCTGGCAGTGATTGATAGACGCAGAACAAGGCATGAGGCTTCAAACAACCTTGCCTTTCCTGCTCCTTCTTGACCATTCACTGCTCTCCTCTCCCAGACAGCAGGCAAGGCCCCTCTTCTTCCTGTTTCACAAGCCCTGGAAGCCTTTTGTTGCTAAGGGCCTTTCCTTAGGGACTTGGTCTTCCCAGGGAGCCAGCAGCTGCTGCTCCAGCTCTCTCTTCCAGCCTAATGTACTTGAGAGCTTTTCGGATTTTCTCCCAACACCTTGAGGGTGAACCTTGTGTGTACTCTGTCATACATTACAGCTTGTTCCTTTTTGATCTTGCCTGGAAGAATACATAGTATTCTCTGTCTGCTAAGTGAGTAATCATAAGATAGATTCTCAGCTCTCTGGCAGGTTCGTCTAGAAATGGTTTTGACTTTGGTCACATAAACTTGCTGTCATCTCTCCAGACAGTCATGTCAGGGTGGCTTCATGAATGCCTGAGTGGTCCTGCCGTATTTTCCTCTGGAGAGGAGCTGTACTACTTGGGTTCTCTGGAAGACCCTGTCACCCCACCTCTTGGGTGAGACATCTTCTTCTGAAAGGTGATGAAACTTTGACCACCACCACCTCCCAAGTTCCTGGACACCTACTAGAAAAAGTGTCTCAAGGTGACTGTTTTGAAAGGTGGGTGAAAGACGGGGAGGGATCGGACTGTCAGGACATGACCTATATAAGCAGTATCTGAATTAGATCAGATCTGCCTCCTGGGTCTTGTGAATGCTTATGTGTGAGACAGACTGGTGTCTCATTTTGTTTCTGATTGTGAGGCTGGAGGCCAGCTCAGAGGTAGATGGGCTCTAGCATGATTGTGGATGGATGCTCATGTGGTTCTTGCCAGTTTGATCACTAGAATATAAGTGGAATTGTGGTGAAGAGAGGCTGGAAGCCTTTGGGATGTGTGATAGGCTGATCCCTAGAATCCATAAATGTTCCCTTATATGGCAAAAAAGATGTTGCCAATATGATTGAGGATCTTGAGGTTGGCGATGTTATCCTGGGTTATTTAATCACAACAGTTCTTGTAAGAGGGGCACAGGACAAGACAGAGCAGAGGAGGTAGAAGATGCTACCACAGAAACCAGAAACTGAAATAAGATGATCAGGAGCCAAGGAATGCTGGCAACCTCGAGAGGCTGGAAAAGGCAAGGAATGGATTCTGCCCTGGAGTCTTCAGAAGTAACTCGCCCTGGTGACAACTTGATCTTAGTCCTGTAAAAACTCTTCTCATATTTCTGACCTCTAGAGTTATAAAAGTAAAGATTGGTTTTTGGTAATTTATGGGAGCAAGTGGAAACTAAGTGGGTCAGGGGTGTACTTTAAGCCTTGGCCTCTTCCCCGTGGCCGGTAGGCATCTTTCTCCATTGCTCATTACCCAGGTACAATTCAAGTACATGGCTACAGAGCGGGCATGAGGGTAAGAGACGTGCTGGTCTATCCAGTCCTCTTCAAAACATCCTTCTGCCCAGTCCACAACAGTGTCACCATGCGCTTCCCCCAGTGACTCAAGGTGTTGCAATTGTCCTTGTCAGTCATAGGCAGTGAGGATCCTTTCACAGGGGCTCAGCCCTGAATCAGGACCCAGAGATCTTGATTCACAGGTGGACCAACTCACAGTATTCCTAACTCTGATATGGCCCATAATTCCCTGTAAGTCACCCTGGATTCGGCTGATCTTGGTGAGTAGTAGCTTAGTGTCCATAAGGATTGACCCATCTCAGGTGATCTGTGAGGTCTGGACTTTGGAAAGACATAGATTTATGGAGAAGTCTCAGCTCAATGGGAGTATAGGTGTAGAGCTAGTGACTTGGTCCACCTGTGGCTTGTCAGATTCCCATTTCCCACCTATGGGCTGACCTACTCTGATCATTGCCAGTGCTCTTTCAGTTTTTCCTGGCCACTGTGCCCTCTTGGTAGCAGATGCAGGTTCTTCAGAGGGCTCTGCTGGACCTTCCCTGCAGCAGGTGGTCCAGCTCTGGCTTGCCACTTGCTGCTGGGCTCTTCTTACCCAATAGGCAGCCTGATTGGGTGGTGAGCTAGCAGGAGAGTTTAAAGTCAGTGCCTCTGCTGCTGTCCACTGGGTCTGTAGGAAATGCATGCAGCAGGAAGCCAGGATGCTGCAGTGCTGCCTCTCTCTGTCTTCTAACCCCTTCCATTCTCCTTTCATTGCTATGGAAGGCTCAGGGACAGATCAGCAGATCCACAGAGTAGACAGCAGCCCATCTGGAAAAAGGCACCCAGTCTCTTGCTTTCCTTCATTTTCATTTCTAATGTGTTCCATTGTATTTATGAATATAGCCTAATGCCATAATATTTTAGACACATTTTTGTTGGATACTTGGGGTGTTTTGTTCACTTGTGTTTATTAGTAGCCACCTGTGATGAATATCTTTGCCCGTGTGTTTGCTTCCTTCTTGAGTAATTCTTTTTTAGTGGACTGTGTTCCTTCTCTTTACTGTTTCAGTTCAGAGTAGTTTTTTCAGCTCTCCAGATTTTACATCATGCATGTATTTCCTGTGTGACCTTGTCCTCCACAGTGCTTTTGGGTGAATATTCCAATCTGTGTTGACACTGGCAGTGGAGCCTGAGCACAGACCCAAAGTCTTCCTGGATGAGGACTGTGCTTCAGTCCTGTGCTGCACCTAAAGCCTGGAGGTCTGCCACCTGGTGTAATGGACCAGATTCAGATAGGAGCCCAAGGGGAGCACTGTTCTGTTTGTCACCCGTGATACCTCCACCCCTCTCTTCCTCCCTCTGTAACATTTCCATCGCCTGCACTTTCTTTGGCTTATCTGTGAGTCCTTTCAAATGCTACTCAGTTCCAGAGCTCTCTGCCTCCTTGGGCTGTCACTAGGGACCTTCAGCACTATAATCGGTGAGGAGGTGCTGGAAGGCACATTAGGACTCTGTTAGACACAGGGAGGATTCTTGGGAGGCCTCAGGCAGTAGCCGGGCTGAGAAGGATGAGACCTGAAACTCAGTTTGCAAGACAGCAGTGGTGGTGCTAGCTGTGGACAGGAGGATGTGATGCAGCAATCATTTAAAAGCCTGAGGGGACAGAACTTGACAATTACAGGGTTGTGGGAGATACAAGAGTCAAAAATAAAGCAAAAATATCTGCAGGTTTTGGACAAGTTTTAGGGGAATAGGAATGTGACAGTTCACCCCAAGAAATGATTGGTTATCTCTTAAGAAGTAGGTTTGGGGAATGATATGAATTGCAGAAAGTTGAGACACTGAATAGAGGAAATGTATAGTGAGAGGGACATGGGAACATAAGGATGGTTTTTCTTTGCAAACTGTGCTTTAGTGTATCTGTACTCCAGCAGAGAAGCGTCCAGGAGAAAGGCAGAGATGAGAGATACAAGACGGAAAAAAATTAAAAAAAAAACAATTATATGTAATTGTTTCATAATGGGAAAAAAAATAGGCAGTGTTCCTCCATTGCATCTCTAATGGTTCTTAAAACACCAAAGCTAACTTCTTATGGAAACCACATTTCAAGGTTTATGATTGCGATTACTCTCAGTTTATTTTTACAAAGATGCTAATTTCCATAAATAGCATGGAAGCATAAAGCAATTTCCTCTCCAAGTATTTTATGCAATTACTTTCTGGAATTTGTCAGCGCTGAACAGCTATAAATTATTGTGGTTGAGTAGGATCACATTTGTTCTCCAAGTCTTCATTTGTAAATGTAATGGCATTTTATTTTGAAAATAATGTAAAACTAAGGAAGAAAAGCTATTTTGTTAATAAATGATCATTTATAGAATTAAAAAATTCCTTAGATTCTCATATTTTGAAATTATCTTTGTGTTTTTATTATCTAAAAAACCCACAAAGTCCTATATGTATTATAAAAGTATGAATAACTCAAAAAAGGCAAAGATAAAAATAAATACTACCTAGTAACTGTTAAGATTTTTTTTGTAAGTTTCCAACATTCTCTTTAGAACATTAACAGATGTGTATCTTTAAAGAAGTATTTAAGCAGTTTAATGATTATTTTAAAAAACTGCACACTGTTAAGAATATTTTCACATCATTATTTTTATAATATTTGATGCACTTGTAGCATTGCATCATTTGAATGTGCCATGCTTTACTAATTAATTCTTCACTGTTACACATTTAGGTTGGTCAGGTTTTTTTGATGTTGCAAGGATTACTGCTGTAAATACACTGGCAGATCCACCTTTGCCCACATTCATGATTATTTGCCTTGAATATATTTCTAAAAAATGTATTTGTTTAGACATATTTTGGGGCTCAAAAGATATGTGAAGTCTTTTTAATTCTTTGAGTTGTACTTCTGGAAAATTTCCATCAGTGTGTACTCTTGCAGTTGACAAATAAGATGTAAGAAAAACCTTTTGTGATTCTAAAAATGCTCTTGGGGCATTTGTGTTTCTACTTCTGTATATTGTCTCCATAAACATTAGAAATAGAACAACAAATTTTCATCTTCATATTTTGTCCATCTTTCTTTTGAAAATTTCTTTTGAATTTGTTAAGTATTCTTTATACACAAAGCATATTAATCTTTTGTCTCTTTATATTGCAAGTAATTTTCTATTTTGTCATATTTTGTCTTTAATTGTTTTTCGTATACTGATATTTATGTTTTTTAAGTAGTTTACTTTGGGAATATCTTTGAATTCTCTGTATTAGCATTGTAGAGAAAACATATGTACCATACATCTCCTAGTCTTATATTTCTTTCTCAATGTTTAGATGCTTTAGAATGTTTAGTCAGTTAACCTGTTGGTTGCTTCTTGTGCTAATTCATACCCTTAAAGTTAGTATAGCTTTATAGCGTGTTTAGTATTTACTGAGGCAAGGCTTCCTTTCATGATTGTGGGTTAAGATTAGCTAGGTTTTAAATTATTTAGACACAGTTTGATAATTTAAAATCCTATTGTTTTAAAAGACAGATAGCCTAATGGAGGAGTAATAAAATTTCCTTCTCTCAAAACTACATATAACTCCCGTCAACAAAAAGAATCAAGTTTATATCCAGTGAGATGAGAAACCAGCCATAGCCTACACATGTAACCATGAGGACATCCCTGAGTTCAATGAAGTCTGATCTGGGGAGGAGGATCCTGGTGTGACAGGTGTCTCCTGGGGTCGGAAGCAGGCAGAGCTTGCTCTAAGGATGCCTGTTGTCATTGTGCCTATCTAGTCAGCTTAGGGGAAGAACAGGAAAGGGGGATTCCTGAGTGAAACTTGGAAGAATTAGATGTCATCTCTGGAGGCCCAGTTGACAGCAAAACCAGCAGGTCTCCCAGAGTTGAAAAGGAAACCTTGTAATAGAGCCCCCACTGTCCAAGTGTACAAAACAGTCTCCGACAAAGAGGAGCTGCAGAGACCGAGCAACACAAGGTTTTCCTACTGAAGAGCCTATACATTTGGGAATTTTTTTTTGAGATCCCCACTGGCTTGAATACTGAAAATGCCCAGCAAGTGGGAGTGTAGGAGAAAGAAAATAACATGTTGTGATCGGGCGAGGCAGATACCAAAGTAGAACTGAAGTTGTGGGTGACACTGGCTCACTCTACACCTCATAGCCCACGCCTTCTTTTCACTGTTCTTCAGTAAACACTGGAGACACATTAGAGACAACAAAAATAAACACAGGGGAATAAGCAGCTGAGGATGTGCTAGACAGAATGAGGTATCCTGCAGGATAAAATGCAAAAGTGCAGATAATTATAGAAAAATGATAAAGGAGATCCAACATGTACACTTAGTATTTCTGAAAAGAAAAACAGAAAAGTATCCAACAATATAATTGAAGAAAACTTTTCTCGTTCTTTTTTGTTCTGGCTCTTTGTAAATACAGACTCTGTTTGTTTTGTTTTGTTTTGTTTTGTTTTTTGGATTTGAGTATTACTGAAGTCAAGTTTTTGATATATCTGATTTTTCCCTTTGAATGGGTCTCACTCTGTCTGCCATGAGGCATGAATTCTTTATTCATACCTGAAGTTTCATATTTTCATCAGGACATGATGCAAATAATTTTCATGGAGATAATCTTTTGTCTTCATAAGCACGTGTGTTTTACAGAGTTGTTCATTTTCTTCTTAATTTATTTTGTGAGGCAGAGTTTGGTTATATGGCTCAGGTTGGTATGTAATCCAGGATAGCCTTAAACTTGCATCAATCCTCTTGTCTCAGCCTCTCAAATGTTGTGATTGCAGGTGTGTGACTATCAGTGGGTCATTGGTGGGTCATGAAATTAAGTTGGTTAGGGCTTTATTAGCCACTTTTTAATGGAATTGAACTAAAATGAAAAGAAAAGCAAATATCAAAGCAAACCACTCATGAACCTGAAGCTTTTAAGCAAAATACATATATATGTATTCATGGTATAAGTGCATTTCTCATGGGTCACAGTTGAAAAGTCTAAATATTAGCAGCACTGACTTAGGGTACAAAGAGCACTGACTTTCTGGAATTCTACTGGTAGACTTGGGTTTAGGATTAGGGGTCAGGGTTCTGCAAAGCAGTAAAGAAGATATCAAAGCCTCATATGAAGATCTGTCCCATGATGAAAAGCTGAGCTGGATCATCAAGGGAAACCTGGCCACATTCCTCATTGGTGTTAGCGCCTCTAAAACTGAGTAATACATGTTTATGAGGGTGGTAGGAATCTAGTGGTTAAAGTTTGCTCTCTGGACCTATTCAGCCTCTACGACAAGCATGGCACAATGGTAATTGCTTATTTTTTCAAGCAGTCACATTACTTTGATTAATGAACCCCATTCTCTGTGTACTTGGGCATGCAGTGGACTAGTGTCTGGTAACTGAGACTGTGCCCCATCCTCCTGGGGTGTTACCATCACTGATGGTAACTTCTCCCCTGGGGTGTACCTACCTCAAAAGAACCTTACAGCTGGCAGTGGTGTCCATATAAAGCTGAAATTCCCAGCATGCTGCATCGTCAGGGTTCTTTAGTGCTATCTACATGATTATACTTTTTACTCTTCTGACCTAGTAATGAGGAATCATAATAGCATGTTTCCTAGTATTGAATCATCCCTGTGTTCCTGGCATTAACTGTACTTGGCCATGATATATTGTCTGTTTAATATTCAGCTGGATTTGGTTTGCAAATATTTTATTGAAAATTACTACATCTGTATTCATAAGAGATGTTGGTTTGTATTATATTTTTCAGGTTTTTATATCAAGGTTTTTACTAGCCTCATAAAATGAATTGGGGCACTTTCCATAATTTTTCTTTTTCTGGGTCAGTTCAAGTAACACAGAAATAACCCATTCCTTGAAGGTTTTGAAGGATCTGCCAGTAAGATAAAGGGGGCACAGAATCTTTATTTGGAGGGGGGGGATATGCCTTTGACAACTACTTTTTATACAATTACTGACTTATTCAGGATTTTTCTTTCTTGATGTGTTTTCCCAGAAACCTCTTTCCTCAGAAGTTAAGCAATTGATAGAACAAAGCAAGGAGAATATTTTATAATTTTTCCAAAAAAGTAAATTATTTTGCTATTTCTGATTTATTTCCTCTTCAGAGAATATTGTCTTTAAAGTTTTAAGTTTTGAAATATATTAAGAGCCTTAATTTCACTTATGTTCCAGGGATACTTGACAATTTGACATTTTTGTAAATTTCCATGGCTGTTTGACAATCAGTTGCATTTTCTGGATTAGAGGACACTGTTCCACTGTCCCACCGTTTCTGCACGGTTCTCGTCCCCCCTCCTTTCCCTGGGCACTCCCACACTCATTCCTGTTTAGTTCTAGTGGGGGCAGTCTTTCTCTTTCCCTTTCCTGCCTTCTACTGATCTCTGTCCTCAGGAGTTCACCCTCCATTAACTGCTCACCTGGCTGTTTTTGTAAACAAAGTCCTGTCCTTAAGAAGATTGATAGCTGTTGGGTAAGATTGAATTCTACTTCCCCACTCGCTGATCTTCTCTCTGGATTGCTTTTTATTTTTCTCAATATTATCGACAGTGGGGTATTCAACATCTCTGTATGCCAATACTTCTCTTACATAAGTAGCCTGGGAGGAAGTATGCTGCTTACCATATACTTGCCAGCATTTGATATGTTTATTTGATAGAAGTCTGGATAGTTTAAAGTCTGTCACCCCTAAATCCAAATAGAAGTGATCACCCTGAGAATCAGAGCAGAGAATTCTGAGGATTGGTGTGGCTCATTTAGGAGTACATTTTAAGCTCTGTTGTGAAATGTATCATCTCTGAGCAGGTAATTTATGAAGAGGGATACCTGTATATGTTAGAGTCCAAAAATAATATCGAAGGGGTAAGATTATTAGCAGAATGTAGTGGTGCTGGAGGGTGTCTAATACTGCAGGCAAGTTTGGATAGCAGCCAGCACTGTTGGTGTCTTTCGCTGGGGTGAGGTAGAGCCTGTGAAAGCTCCTTTCCTCCGAAATGCTTTCATTCTTCCCTGAGAGGCTGGGACTGAAGATGGGAGCTGGTGGTGGGGAGAAGCCAGTCTGGATGTGACAAGACAGACCTGCTTGAAGGACTGCCCATGTGTTGGCAATTGTTTGTGGTCATTGATGCTTAGCTCTGCTGGGAGGGAAGGGGGAATATATGGGATGTGCAGAGTGAAGCAGGTTCAGTGTGCTGTGGTCAGTCAAACCAACTGCTTTCAGGGTAAACACTTCACCCTTACAATGCAGAGCTGCTTCCCGTGGGACAGTGGTCAGCCAGACAACGGCCACTACTTTCCCTCCTCCCCTGCTGCTCTTATAGAAGCAGACTCTCCCAGACCTTGTCAGGTACCTGCTGGGGCCCTCGCCAGCGGTCTCCCTTCCCTGGACAGGCTTTGTGGCCTTGCCGCTTGGAGGTAGATGGAGCCTTCACACTCACCTTGCAGCCCTCCTTCGCATCTTTGGGAGGTCCAGCATGTGGCCCGCGTCATTGTTCACAGCTCCAGAGGTGGAGCACTTGTGCTGTGTGTTCTGTAAACACTTTCTGGGATGCATTAGCAGCTTCCATGGACAGAGCCAGGAAAGCATTTTGGTGCTCGGAGCAGGGAAGGAACGCATGCTGTGGCAGGCAGCCACGCTCCAGCAGGCCCTGTTAGGCTTTTCCTGTGAGGGGCTGTTTACCCAGGCGGTGCCTGCCGGGCACCTAGCTGCTGAAGCTGAGTCTATTGGATTCCTACCAAGGTACTTAGAAGCAGGCACTTTAAAAGGTAACGGAAAGTTTTCGCAGAGAGGGAGAAGGCTCAATTTGCACCATGGGATGAATCAGCCACTGTTTCTTACATAGTTATTTGATAAAACTATGTGGGTAGGCACACACACATGCCTGTGCACACATAGATCTACTAGGGTAATGAGCAGATGCAGCTCTCAGTCCTTCCTCAGTCACGTGCTATGAGTCCCTTGAGTGTCACAGAAGTCTCTGCCCTTGTTGACCCCACTGGTGTTATTTTTTCTGTTGTCTCTGATCCTCTGTGATGTCCACCCCAGGACACAGAATGTATTGAGTAAGCGTTGGCTCCCAAGATACTTCCTTGGCCAGCACTAGTGTGGTGTCCTAGATAGATGTTAACAGTTTTTTTCCACTCCAGGAATAACCAAGGGAAGCTTGGCCTTCAAATGGCCCACAGGACAGAGGCATCCTTTTTAACTTCCATGAGTAAGTACTCCTGAGCTCAGAGCTCCATCTTGTAATAAGACTATAGAATTAGCATGTGATTCTGAGAGATAACTGAGGGGTCCACTGATTGACAATCCCAGATGAGATCAAGAAAGTGATCTTAGTGGGAACTAATGTGAGACTGGAGTTATCGGGAGAAGAACTAATGAAGTCGTGACTTGTATTCAGCATCAGGATTGTGGATTTTCTCTTCTGCCTCCCTGATTGAAGGTGTGTTTGTTCAGAGAGGTTTTAGCTTTTTTGGTATGCTAGGATTCCCTTTGTGAGATACGTAGGTTGTGTATATTGTCTTCCAGTTGGCAGCTTGGATTTTTTTTTCATCCTCTTTATTAGGGATTTTGTGAGCGCAAGTTTTAGTGCAGTCTGATTTTTCTATTTTTTTCTATCTGTGGATCCTGGGTTTTGGTATTATGGCTAAGAACTTTTTGCCCAGCCATAGTCATGAAAAATTGTCTATGTTGTTTTCTAAAAGTTTCAGTTTTACATTATATTCATGGTCCATTTTAAATTAATTTTTGTTTAAGGTGTAAGGTCCAAGTCACAACTTGTTTTGTTTGGCGATGTCCCCAGTGATGACGTCCATCATTTGTTGAAAAAGTTATGTTTCCTCTATTGAATTTCTTTCACTCCTTTGTCAACAATAGTTGGGAATATTTGCGGGATCTGTTTTCAGGCTTTCCGTTTGTTCCATTGATCCGTGTGTCTGTGTGTTCTCTAATACCACACTACATTGATTAATGTGGTTGTATAATAATTTCTAAAATTCTAGAGAGTGATTCCTCTTTCATTATTCTTCTTCATGAAAATCATTTTAACCATTCTAGTTCCTTTATAAATGTATACTTCCATATACATTTTTTTAAAGTATCTCTTTAATACACAAGAATCTTGCTGGAATTTTGATGGGAATCATGTTAAACCTATAGGCCCTTTTGGGGGAAAAGCAACATCTTTGCTATATTGAGTCTTTCAAACCATAATCATGGTCTATCTCTTCATTATTTAGAGTTTTTTCTTACTTCCTTTGTGTTTTATTAAACCCTGAATATGTTTTGTTAAATTTGTTCCTAAGTATTCCACAGTTTTTGAAGTGATTGTAAATGATTTTGTGTTTTTCTTTTCTTTACCTATCTGTTAGCAGCTAATGCACAGAAACGCAATTACTTTTGTGTGTGTGTGTTGAATAGTGGATTTATTTCCCTACCAGAACCTGGAATTATTTAAATAAATCTCAGTTCCTGAAGGAACTGGAAGTAACCTTGAGTCTACATATCTAGTATCCGTCTGTCCCTACGTGTTCGCTTTGCTCCTAAGTGTGACTCCCATATGGCTCTGTGTGGCAAGAAGGTTTCTCTTTGGTAGGCTGTTAGTGTGACTGAAACATGCGGTGAAGGAATAAACTACTTGAAGGAATAAAAAGATTAATTTAGTCTCAATAATGACTTACAAAGGATCTAAGAAAAGCGAAGCACAATTTGATCAACTTATGTTCATCTCCTTTAGGAATAATCTACATAGGCTAGAAGATTGTTAATGTTGAGCATTGAAAAAAATGACAGTTATTTCAAACTTCTACTGATTTTTCATAGAAAAAGCTTTGAGAAAGTTACAGAGATAAATCTTGGGGTAGTAACCCCAAGATTATAGAATAGAAACTGCCAGTGTGGAGACCAAGACTCCTGTACATCCATTTGTTAAGGAACATCCCTGTATGACTGTGCTCAAAAATATTTAATGACCGCCTACTGTGAACTTCATGTAGGCTCATAGTCCAACCCAGCCATTCTGAAGCTGTACCTATTGAAATCCTTCATGGACCCAGGATGCTATAGATTCCACTGTCTCTGGATGCTGGGCTCTCAAGAGAACGCTTTCATGTGTTCCCAATGAAGGTAGGACCATGATAATCAGATTACTCTTAGAAAATATGTTTCTAAAAGTGATTTTGTTCACATTTGTTTCCAAGGAAAGGAGCGTGGCTATCTGCAACTTTAAGGTACAGGGGAGTGCAATTCTCAAAAGAACCAGGCCAGAGGGCAATGAAGCATATTCGTTAGTCTTAGAAGTATCAGTACACAAATTTAGCTAGCCCCCTCCATGACTTCTTAGCATTAGATTGTGCTCCATAGAGAATTTTATTATATATGGTCTAAGAATAAGGAAACACATTCACTGTTTTTTAAAATTTTCTTAGATTTTTAGATACATACCTGAAACTCAGTGATACCAGAATTAATTACTGAACAAACAAGTGATAAACGTTTTATTGTCAACTGATGGCAAATGTTTAAAAAAATTAATTCAGTAAAAGACACATTGCCATTAAGCCTTTTAAAATATTTCTTTCTTAAAACACATTTATCCCATTATTCTTGCTACTTTCTGAAGCAGTTCTGAATGTCCTCTTTTGTGTCTCTATGAATGTGATTAAAAAATACAGTGAATTTTCTGCTGACTGCCATCCAATGGAAAGACAGCATTGTAAAAACATTACAGTGTGTCCTTACCTACCTTATCCACCAGATCTGGCACTGTGAGGTTCTTCTCCAGTGATGAAAGATAAATATTTTGAATTGATTTAGCACATTGAGGTAGCCAGGACAACACAACTAAAGACATGGATGACAACTTCTAGAACTGCTTCAGAAAGTGGAAAGAATGATGGGAATAGTGTGTTTGGAGGGATTGAGAGTATTTAGAGGGGCATTAATGCTTTTACTATAATAAATTAGAGAGACAGTTAAGCATTTACTGTATATTTCAATCACCCATTGCCTATACTTAATAAACTGCCATCTGTGTCATCTGTCCAGAGTTGGGGTCCTATGTCTGACCATTTCCATGACTAGCAGAGGCAAATTCCTTCTACACCAATGGCCTGAATAGGTAAAACAATCATATCATCTGCAAATCATGATCATTTTTCTTCTTTTTAATCTGCATGCTTTTGTTTTCTTGTACTGCTTAGCAATTATAGCACTGGGTTGAATAAAAATGGTGAGAGGATATATTTCTTTATTCTCAGTCTTAGGGAGAAAATGTTCAGTCTCTCACTTTAAAGTTGAGAATTTTTTCCTTTATCCTCATTTAAATTTTTGGTTTGAAAAGTAAACTGGAGATTTTTTTTTCTTTTCTTCTCTCTCTTTTTCGCTTCCTTTCTAACTTTTATTTCAAGGAGTATGTCATTAAATCCCTTAGTGATTTGGGCTGGGGTTGAATTTGCAGTCTTTCTGCCTCAGCCTTCAGAGTGCAAACCATGCCTAGCAATCAGTTTCCTTAATAATTACAGTGTTTTTCAGGTTATCTATTTTATACTGAGCAAACTTTAGTACTTCATTTTTCAAGGAATTGATTCATTTCATCTAAATGGCTGAATTTATGCTTGTAGAATTGTATGTTGCATTTCTTTATTATCCTTTTAATGATTACAGGATCTACATGAGCATTCCTGACTTTGGTTGTTTGTGGTCATTTGCATTGTTTTTCTTTTATTCCTTGCAGTATTGCTTATTGCTTTTCTTTGTCAGTTTATTGTTTCATTGATCTTTTCATGAAAGCAGGCTTTCGTTTCATTGATTTTTCTCTATTGTCCTTTGTTTCATGAGAATGATTTTTGCTTTTTTGTTTCCTTCCATTTATAGATTCCCTACACTTAGGATTTTTTGATTTACGATTTTTAAAAAACTTTCAGGGCTGTGAGAAAACAATATACATTTTTAGTAGGAACTGTACTTTTTGAATGTTGGTCTAGTCCAGTTAGTGAAACGTGGCATGATGCTGTCTTTTGATGCTACACAGCTGCAGTGAACTCCTGCTCCACCGGGCCCCACCATTCCAAGGGGAAAAGACATATATACAGGTTCAGTGTTGCTGATTCACGACATTGGTAGCCTAAGTGTATTAAATGCATTTTCTCTAGCGACATTTTCCACTTCTATGGGTTGATCAGAATATCACCCTACTGTTAAGTCACCCCAAAGAGCATCTGTACTTTTTAAAAATTTTCTTGGAGTGGGATTAAATGGTTGATTTCAAGAGCTTTCATTTTTGTAACATAAGCACTTATTGGGGTACATTTCTTTCTCTGTAACTGATTTTACTGTATTACAGAAAATTGGATATGTTTTACTTTCATCCTCATTCACTGCTTTGTGTTTTTTTTTTAAATTGCCATGTGCTGTGGTCCCAATCTCTGTGCCACTCTCACAGATTCGTATCCTAAACCCCAAGGAGACAGGATTCAGAAGTAGGACCTTTAGGGAGTAATTAAGTCCTGGGTGCAGAATAGTCCTGAACGATATTCATGTCCTTATAAAATAGGCCAGAGAGAGCTCCTTTTTCTCCTTCAGCCATGTGAGGTAAAATGAGACAGTGCCGTCTGTGACCCAGAGCGACTGCATCACAGGCAGGACCTGGGGACGGTCACACTGATCTTGGACCTCCTAGCCCCCGGAACTGTGAGAAGTAAAAGGCTATTGTTCATGGGCTGCCCAATTGAGGATATTTTATTACAACAGCCCTAATGAATTAAGATGCGTTGAGAATTGCCCTTTGACTCACACATTATCTCCAAGTGTGCTATTTATTTTCCAAGTTGGGATTTTGCTCTTACCTCTCTGTTACTAATTGTGAGCTTGATGTTCTTGCAGTCAGAGAATATACTGTGATTGACTTTGGAGAAGTCAGAGAATACACTCTGCATGATTTTAATTCTTTTAGATTTGTTGAGGTTTGTTCTACATCCAGGAATATGATTTATTTTGATAAATGTTCCTTAGAGGCTCTTGAAAAGAATGTGTATTTCACTGTTGTTGGGAGTATTTTTTAAATGTCAGGATTTTGTTGGTTGAGCGTGGATAGTTCTTGTACATCATTGCTGATTTCCTGTTTAGTTATTCAGCTAGTTTCTGCAAGAGAAGCAGTGAAATATCTGAGTATGCTTGTAGCTCTATTTTTCCTTTACATTGTATTAACTTTGGCTTTAAGTGTTTTTAAATTATGTTATTTCGTGCCTGTACATTTACAATTTCTGTGTCTTCTTCGTGGAATGTTTTTCTTTGATCATGATATTTTTCTTTAATACTTCTTTACTTTGATATTGACATAGCCACTGTTTTAAAAAATTACCATTAAAATAATGTAAGCATAGTATATGTATTTTATTGTATTTGAAATGAGTTTCCTGTAGACAACATATGGGTCATTTAAAAAAAGTCCATCGCACCAGTTTCTATCTGGTATAGTGGTATATTTGCTGTACTTTGTCTAATTACGTTAAAAGTAATATTTTAAAGCTTTAGTTTGCCACTTTATTATTATTCTTTTTCCAACATTGTTTCTTCCACTAGTTCCCTTTTTTAAACTTACTTCCTGGGGGCTATATAAAAAAATATTTTTAAAACTATATGTTGACCTATCGAGGTTTTGGCTGTCTTGTGCTTATACTCCCCCGTCCTGTCTGTCTCTCTTTCTGTCTCTCTGTTTGTCTCTCTCTCTCCCCCTCTCTTTTTCTTTCCCTCCCTCTCATCATAGTCCACTGATACCAGTGTTTTACTCCCTATGTAAAGCATAGAAGCCTGACTTCCCATTAGATCTTTCTCCACTTTCCCATTAACTATCTTATCAGTATGGTCTCCTCATATCTGGAGCACCACATCAGATGGCTGTGTGTGTGTGTGTGTGTGTGTGTGTGTGTGTGTGTGTGTGTGTGTAAACTCTTAAACATATTTTTAAGAAACTTATTAGGAGAAAGGCATCTTTACCTCCATTTTTGCCCATTACATCGTTCTTCTTTCCTTCCTTTCTGCAGATCTGAAGACTATCACATCCTTTCTTTTTGGAACATTTCCCCTCCTTCTTTAAGCCTAAGCCACCTTCTTAATTTTCCTTCATCTAAATATATCCTGATTTCACAAGGTTATTTTTGTTGAATTTATAATTCTAAGGTAAACAATGCTTTTCTTTCAACACTTGAAATATATGCTACTTTCTTTTGGTTTCTGTGGCTTCAGATGAGAAACCCACTCTAACCCAAATGATTTTTCCCCTACAGGTGATGTATCATTTCTTTCAAGATGATTTTTAGGTGTTTATTATTAGATTATAAATATTTATGATATGTCTTACTGTACTTCTCTGTTTTATTTTTGTTTAAGCATTCAGAGTCTTAGATCTTAGGTTCCTTCTCTCTAAACTGGAAAATTTTCAGCAATTACTTCTTCAAATATTTATTTTCAGCTCTACACTGCTTCTCTGCTCCTCTTGGTTATGTGATGGCCTGGACGGTAGAGTTTTGCCCCCACAGGTCCCTGACATCCTGGTAACTTTATTTCCCCAGGCTTTCTTCTTGTTACTTACAGTAAGTAATTTATCTTAACTTCTTAAGTTTACTTGTCATTTCAGTATGCTAAAACACCCAACCATGAGTTTGTCTTATTTTTGACTTATTTTACTTGTGGACTTTGGTGATGACCACATTCATCATAGAGAGTTTATACCTGTATAGAATATATCTTGATTTTTTTTTCTGTTCCCTTCCTCTACCTTTAACCCTTTTCTTTCCCCATTTACAAACCTTTTTTTCCATCATTTTTCTTCGATTCTCTTTTTCTTTTCTCTTCCTTCCTTCTCCCTCACCCCTCCCTAGTTTACCTTCTCATTTGAACATTTTTTCCCATTTCCTAATATCTAGGATACATTTTAGTCCTTATTACCCCTTTGTTTTCTCACACCAGAGAAACAATGCAATATTTAAATCTATGTCTGATTTATTTCACTTAAGAATATAGTCTCACAGTGTATTCATTTAGCTAGAAATGTCTCAAGTTTATCATTCAAGGCTGAGAAGTACTTTATTCTATCAAGAAAAACCTACACCTTTTTTATCCATTCATCAATTGATGGGCACTTGGACTATTTACAAGATTTAGTTATTATAGACTGCACCAGTATAAACATGGGTGTGCATGTATCAATGTGGTATTATGCTTTTAATCCTCTTGGGAAGATACCAAGAAGGAGGAAAGCTGGGTCAAATGGAATCGTTTAGTTTTTTGGAGACTCTCCACAGTGATTGTCACTTTGGATCTACACTGCCATCAACAGTGGAAAAAGGGTCCTTTAACCAGCATTTAATATTGGTTGATTTCTTGGTAATAGTTTTTCTGGAGTAAGATGGAATCTCAATATTGTTTTAGTTTGCATCTCTCAAATGACCAGTGATGTGAACATTTGTTTCATACATTTATTTGTTGTTTCTGCTTCTTTATCTTGAAAGTGTCTATTCCTTTTAGATTCTCATTTTTGGACTGAGTCTTTAAATTTGGGGGTTCTAAGTTTTTTGAGTTCTTTATATATTCTAGATAGTAGTCCTTTGTCAGAACGAACAGCTAGCAAAAAAATTTCCTCACTCCTTGGGTTGGCTCTTCAGTCTGTTGGTGGTTGCTTTCACTGTCCAAAAACTTTTCAATATGATAAGATCCTAGTTGTTGATTTTTTCTATTTCCTTGTGATCAGGGTTTTGTTCACAAAGCCTTTGCCTGTACCTATGTCTTCAAGAATCCTATTTTATTTGTCAACAGATTTAGTGTTTCTGTTTTAATATTTAGACATTTGATGTATTTCAGTTTTAGTTTAATGCAGAGACATGGGTCTAGGTTTAATCGTTGGCATGTGGAATGCCAGTTTTCCCAGCACCATTTATTGAAGCAGCTATTCTTTTTTTCCAGTGAAGGTGTTTGGCCTCCTTGTTTAAAATAAGGTAATTGTGTTTGGAATTGTTTCTACATTTTCTAATCTGTTCCATTGACATCAGGTCTAGTTTTTTGCCAGCACCATCCTGTTTTTATCACTGTAGCTTTGTAGTATAATTTCAAGTCAGGGATTGTGATGCCTCCTGCTTTGTCTTTATTGCCTAGTATGACTTTTACTATTCTAGGTCTCTTTTGGCTTCAAATGAACTTTTGGGTTGTCTTCTCTAATTCCATGAAATATGCTATTGGCATTTTGGTTGGAATTGCATTAAATATGTGTAACAGTTTTGTAAGTATGGTCATTTTCACTATATAGGTTTTTCTGCCCAGGAAAAAGGGATATCTCTCCATTTTCTGATATCCTCTTTAATCACCTTTTTCAAATTACTATTGTTTTTAATATAAAGATATTTTAGTTTCTTCTTTAGATTGATTCCTAAGTATTTCACTTGTTTGGATGCTACTGTGAAAGGTGTTGTCTCCTTAATTTGTATCTCAGTGAGTTTGTTATTTATGTAGAGGGATGATATTGCTTTTGAGGGTTGATTTTGTATCCTGCTGTACTACTGAATTTCGTTATTAAATTTAAAAGTCTATTAGTGGGGTTATGGGGTTTTCTCAATAGAGTATCATGTCATGTGCAAATGATGTTAATTTAACTTCTTCCTTTCTTGTCCTAATTCCTTTTAATTCTTTTTCTTGTCTAAATCCTCTGGCTAATGTTTCCAGAACTATATTGTATTAGAATAGTGATAGTGGGCCTCTTTGTCTTATTCTTCATTTTAGAGTGAAAGCTTTCAGGTTTTGACCATTTAGTGTGATGGTGACAGTTGGTATAACAGAGATGGATTTTATCAGATTGAGATAAAGAACTTGTGTTCTAATTTTCTGTAGTTTATTTTTGTCATAAATGCCCATTAGATTTTGTCAAATGATTTTTATGCATATATAGAGATGATCATGTGGTTTTTGACATTGTTTCTGTTAATATGTTACATTATATTTATTGATTTGGGAATATCAAACCATTTCTGCATCAGTGGGATGACTTATACTTGGCCATGGTGTATAATCTTCTTGATGATTTGCTGCATTCTGTTTGCCAGTACTTTACTGAGGATTTCTGCATCTATGCTCATTAGGGAGGTTGGCCTATAGTTCTCTTCCTTAGTTGAGTCCTTCTCTGGTTTTGATACTGGGGTAATTCTTGCTTCTAAAAATTAGTTTGTGAGTATTTCTTCTCCTAAATTCTATTGAAGAGTTCAAGAAGTAGTGGTACTGGATCTTCTCTAAATTTTTTGAGGAACTTAGCAGTAAATATGTCAGAACCTAGATTTTTCTTTCTTGGAGGGTCTTTAATTATATCTTCAATTTCACTGACTGATATTGGGTTGTTTAGAATTTTTGTATCTTCCTGATTCAGCTTTGGTAATTAATGTGAATCTGTTCATTTTTTCTGTGTCTTTCATTTAATTGGAATATGGAATCTTGAAGTTATTGATGATCTTCTGGATTTCTACAGAATATGCTGTGATTTTACTCTTTCCAATAATTGCATGTATTTGAGTTTTTTATTTCCTTTTTTTTGATAAGGTGGCTAAAGTCCTGTCAATTTATTTAATCTTTCAAAGGGCCAACACTTTGATTCTTTGCTCTTTTGTATTGTTTTCTTAGTCTCCATTGCTTTAATTTCTGCTCTGATCTTTATAATTTCCTTCCTTGTATATGCTTTGGGTTTAACTTGCTTTTCTTTTTCTAGTAGCTTGAGGTTCAGAATTAACCTGTTTATTTTAGCTTACTCTATTTTTGTGATATAAAAATTCATTGTTATAAATTTTTCTCATAGAACTCCTTTTATTGAGTCTCATACATTCCAGTATGTTGTACTGACATTATCATTTAATTGTATAAACTGTATAATTTCTTCTTTAATTTCATCAGTGACTCATTGGTTATTCAGGAGGGTGTTATTTACTTTCCATGTATTTGTGAAGTTTTTGTGGTTTCTTTTGCTATTGATTCCCAATTTTATTGCACTATGGTCTGATAATATGCATGGGAAATGTTCAGTTCCTTTACATTTACTTAAGCACGTGGTATGAGCTAATGTGTGGTCTACTTTGGAGAACTTCCTGTGTGTATCTGAGAAGAGTGTGTAATCTGATGATGTGGGGTAGAACACTCTGTAGACATCTACTAAGTCCATTTGTTCAAAGGTTTGGTTCAATTATGATATTTATTTGTTAATTTTTTGTTGAGTTGATCTGTATATTTGTAATAGTTGGGTATCAAGGTCCCACATTACAATCATATTAGTGTTTATTTGATTTTTCATGTTCATTAATATTTGTTGTATATAGTCCTTGTATTTGGTACATATATATTTATCATTGTTATCTCGTCTGCTTTTATTTTTCCCTTTACAAGGAAATAGTGATCTTTTTTGTCTCTGTTAATAAGTCTTGGCTTGAAATCCATTTTGTTTGCAGATAGAATAGATACTACTGCTTTCTTCTGGGTTCCTGTCTCATGGGCAATTGTTTTCCATCCTTTGACTTTCAGTCTATATATTTCATTTGGAGTTAAATGTGTTTCTTGTGGGCAGCATATTGTTGGATCTTGCTTCATGATCCATTCTGCCAGTCTGTTTCTTTTGATTGATGAATTGAGAATATTAACATTGATGGTGATTACTATATTGACTTAACTTTGTTATTTCATTTTCTTGTTGTTGGTTCTTTTATCCCCTACGTTTAATTGCTTGCCTTTCAGGATAGATTCATTCTATTGAGGTTTATGGAGTTTTAGTTATCTATTTCTAGAATGTCCTTCAGTAGATTTTGATAACATGGTTTGGTGTTCATGAATTTCCTCAGCTGTTTTTTGTCATATAAGTGTCTTATTTCTGCATTAATTTTGAAGTGTAATTTTGATACATGGTACATCAGTCTGGGTTTCAAATTGTTATCTTTTAGTGCTTGAAGTACTTCACTCCAAGCTCTCTTTGACTTGAGGGTTTGTGTTGAGAAGTCAGCAGTGATTTGGATGGGCTTTCCTTTATAGTGGTTTGTTTGTTTTCTCTAACAGCTTTTAATATTCTGTTCATGTGTTAAATTTCTGTAAACTTGATTATTATCTACCTTCATGTAGATATATTTTGCTCATAGCTAATTGGAGTTCTATATGCATCACTTATCTATATGTCAAATTCTTTTTCCTTGCTTGGGAAGTTTTCTGCCATGACATCTGTGAACAGACTTTTTAATGTTGCTTGCGCTATCTGCTGCTTTTTCGTTGACTCCAGTTGATCTTATGTTACTCTTCTTTGTATCAGCCAGCTGTTGATTTTTAATGATATTTTGCTATCTTAAAGAAATCTTTCCTTTCATGATCACTAACCATAAACTTGTCTTCTAGATCTGATATTCTGTACTCACATTGGTTGATTATGCTGTGTATATTTTCAATAAAATTTTAATTTTCTGTATATCTGTTTAAATCAGTTTCATAGATTCTATTTTTTCCTATGTTGTGCATTCATGGTTTCCATAATTTTTCTAAGCTTCTTTTCTCTTAAACCTGTATCTATTCTAGATTCACTAACCATCTCATTTATCATGATCATCATTTCTTAGTTTTCTTAGAAATTATTTCTAATTTGATTTTTTCTAGAATCTCACTCATCTGCTTTGTTTCTTCTTCCTTGTCATTTCAGAGACTTCACATGTATGAATTTGGAATTATTTCATCTCATTATCTGCTGTGTTTTACTTCAGTGAGCTAGAAATCTGTGGTGGATATTGCTTCCATGTCTTCTCAGTTTTTATTTTTAGTTTAGTTTCTTTATTGATGCTTATAAACTGTTTGTGGTAGGTAGCTTCATTACTAGTATTGAAGATTCCTTAGGAAATGACTCAGAGATGTCTTTTGAATTTTTCTGGCCTTTAGCTTTAAGCCTTTTGCAAGATTCTACTCTTCAATTTATTGGGGATGAGAAATTGCTGCCTATTTGGTGTAGCCCCTAGTTCTTTGGTACTGGCCTATAGTAGGGTTTATGACCGTTAAGCAAACATGGTATTAAAGCGTATGAAAAACAGCAATTGATTAGAGCAGCTCTGTCACCTTGGCTAAAGTAGTGCAGTCAGTAATAACAACAAGATCTAGAATAGCCTAGAAAATGATGAACTGTGTTAACTTTTAATTTGTCACCTTCAACCATATGAACAAGATTTGTAGTTATATAACAAAATATAAAACAAATCATAAAATTATATGCAATATATAGTCCCCTGTATAGCAGTTTTACTCTGAAGAGCAAAAATTTACAAGGGGGAAGAACCAAAAACCTCCAGAGAAATGGAAGAAAAGAAAGAGATTAAAAGCAATGTTGAGGACAAAAGGTTATGTAAGCTTTGGAAAGTGGTGAAGAAGATGGAAGAAACAGAAACAAGAACAGAAAACAACAACAACAACAAAACTATAAACAGTATTCATATTCATAAAAACAAGAACAAATAATCAAGAAAAAGAAAATAAAGGAAAGAAAGAAAAAAATAATGTCCACTTCAGGGCATGTCTCTTCTATCACTGGCAGACAAAAGGGTTAGACAGACCCCATAATAGCATTATCACAGTATGGTGGATAATTTCAGCAGCCTGAGTTTTCAACCTACTGATGCTCAAGATGATCCTGGTTTCTGACTGGTCAGGCTGGGACCGGAGTTGTTCAGCCTGCGAATGTCCAGCTTCTTCTTGCTGGCTTGAAGTTGGCTCCCTTACCCTGGGTGTCTCCCGTGGCTGCATCTCACCCAGGCAGTGGGAGCCTTGAGATGGAGATAACTCACTGCTCCTTTGAGTCCCAATTTCCGGTGTCCCTTTTCCAAAATGGTGATAGTCCACTTACCCTCTCCTGCAGCGTTTGCATTGAAATCACTCACCACCTGCTGAAGCTCACAGCACCCACTACTCCATTCCACTGTTACATTTCTCTGTGGAGGCCTCTGGAGTTTCCCGTAGTCCCTGTGCCTCTGGAGGTTCACTGTGTCTCCCTCACACTGTGAACCGGGATTCAGGGAGAAAGTACTGTTTGCCACCGCCCGCTCCTGCACTGAAGTCTCTCTCTGTGTTCTCCTTGTGGGCTCCAAGTGTTACTTCAGATCCTTGCTGGGCCCAGGGTCATACTTCCCTCCTTTTTTTCCCCTTCACATTGCTGTATTCCAGCATCTGGACTCCAAATCGCAGAGAAGCTGTTTGGCTGCTGCTTACCACTCCATCATCTTCTTAACAGCTCCAGGATTTTGATTATTGTTAGTACTGAGGATTGAACCCAGTGCTTATATGCTCAGTTACATAGTAACATCCCTAGTCCTTTTAATTTTCATTTTGAGATAGGGTCTCATTAAATTGCCAACTTGCTCAGCCTTCTTCCAACTTGTGCTGTCCCCGGCCTCAGCCTTCTGGAGTGGTGGGACTACAGACATGGGCCACCATGCTGAGCTCCAGGAGGTTTTCATTTTTCTAATCAACTTAAGTCATTTTATTTTCACTTCTGTGATTCCTACTTGATTGTTTTTAAATCTTGTTTTTCTTTTCTGGGATTTTCTGCTTTTCCATTAGTTTCAGGAGTGGTTATAATTATTCATTGAAACATTTTTATTGCAGATGTTTTAAAATCCTTGTCAGATAATTTGAATATCTGAATCATTTCAGCACAGACATTTGTTGATTGACCTTTCTTAGTGAAGTTATGATTTTCCTCATTCCTAGTATGTCTTAGCATAGTTAGTGTCCTAAATATTTTGGGTATTATGAATCTGGATCCTATTCATTTTAGATGAAGTTCTTTTTGATTTTAGCAGACAGTGACTCTTTTTAGATTTTGTGTGCAGGTCTTGGTTGCTTTTGTCAATCATAATTCTGATGACAATTTAACATTCCACTTGACCTGCTCCATTCCTGTGCAGTGGTGCCCCACACTGTGGCTCTGTTCTCACACAGTTTACACTGTTAACTCAGGTCGAGTTCATGTGTGGGTAGTTCTGGAGTCTGCCTAGGACATTATTTACAAGTTGAAGATTCTCTTTTTCTAGTTCCATCTTCTCTAATTTGGGAGGTGAATGACCCAATGCCACAGCTAGACAAGAGTCATGTCCAGCTTCTTCATTTGGTCTCTGCAGATACTGTCTAGTATTGGGTGATGAGAGGTTACTGGGATCCTTAGTATCACCAGGACTTGGGGTGAGAGTCCAAGATCTGCACTTGGTCCTTGCTGGCACTGTGCAAAGAACAAGGGGATGGTAGTGCATCCTAGACTATTCACTGCCACTCACTGGGGAGTGGAAGTTATTGGTTTCTGTTCTCTGATGGCCCTGCTGGTATGAGTGTGTGGGGAGACACGCATGGCATTTGGCTGGGGTAAAGTGGATATTGTTGAGATTTCCACCCTACGAGGCTGACTTTTGGTCCTTTGATAATAGAAAGCAGCCCTACTTCTTCTATTTCTTTTTGTCTTTACCTCCTCTCCTTCTTCCTCTTCTTCATCTTTCTCTTTCTTTTCATCCTCTTCACCCTTCTTCTCTTCCTTCCTATTGAATATAGAATCCTCTCATTCTTTCTCTACTTGTTAGGATTCACAAGTTGTCAAGGTTTTGAGGTACTTAGTAAGAATATAGGGATGACTTCAAATGGGCAGGCATAGTGTGGATACAGTGGGTAAAGGGATGGTCTATGTCCTAAGTAGGATGGAGCTGGATATAAGATGCCATCATGTTGTTCAGAACAGCATACACTTTAAAAGTTGTGAGTTATTTTTTTCTAGAATTTTCCTTTTAATATTTTCAGGTTGAGGTCACCCATGTGGAAAATGAAATTGCATATAGGAAGGACTATTCTACTGACTGTTCTATGGAAAGGGAGAAGGATTGGTGTCTTGTTGAAGAACATCATTGTTAAAGGTTGAAGAGTCAGTATTTGTTTATTGCAAAGGAATCATAACCTAAATAATACTAATTGGTCTTTCCCTTGGCTTGGCCCAAATTCTGCTCTTTCCCATAAATTTTGCATCAGAGAGCAGCTGTTGTATAAAATGACTCTCCTACTAAAGTTTGGTTTCTTAGACATGATCTGTGTTTATTTTTTCATTTACAAAAATGTGTTGTTTATAACTCATGAAGGAATGTTACTTTTCTCCTTGGTTCACCCTAGCAAGTTGTCAGTGGCCCAAACTGCCAAGCAGTGGAGGTAAAAATCCTCAGCAGGTCTTCAACACTTTCCTGATCTTTTTCAGAGGTTTATGAGTACAGGGAAATGCACTTGGAAATACTTGGAGTTTGTTCACAAATTCAGTTTGAACTATTGCCTCCATCAACCTGTCATTCCTTTTAGCCAAGATGAAACTAGAATTTGTGGGGAGAATAAGGGAAGATAGACATGTGCACAGACATTCGGTGTGTGACCATCAGGAGAAGGTCCTTGGGTCTTACTGTGCTCTGCTGTGGCTGTCTCCTCCAGTATTGTGGGGGACTATGTCACCTAAATTGTGTCACACTAAACGCTGCCCACCTTCTTACCTGTGTGGCCTCTCCTATTTCCCATGTGCCCCTCTGGTCTCAATTTTAATGTCCTTCAAGGCTTAAGGCTTAAGGACATCTTTCCTAGTCCTCACTGCATTGCTTCCCCCTTGTTGTTTTCTATCTTGTAGTTGAGTATTTTATATATTGAATTTTTCTCCTTCATTTGACTTCTCATTCTTTTCTTTCCCATTTCTTGAAATCTGTGTCTGCTTTATTTTTATACCGTTCTCACAATCTAAGATCCCAGGACATGTGAGGGTCTCATTTAAGGGCTTGCTGTTTGTCTTAGTCACTTTCTCATCATTGGGACAAAAATTTCTGACACACACAACTTGAAAGAGGAGAGATTCATTTTGGCTCACAACTTGAGGAGTTTTATTACAGGTTTAGTAGGCTCAAACACAGAAATGGCATGGTGAAAGGGTCTGGGTGGAAGAAAGCTGCTCACATCATGGTGGCCAGGAAGCAAAGGGAGAAGGAAGGAGCTGGGAGAGAGATATACTCTTCCAAGTCATGCCCCTGATGACCATTCTCTAACCAGGCCCCTCCTTGTGACAGCGAGTGAGCTATACATTCATCGGTAGACTGATCCACAAATGAGTATGGCACCCCCATGAACCAGTCGCCTTCCAAATACATGAGGGCTTGAGAGGATACTAAACCTAAACCATAACACTGACTATCCTAGAAGTTCATATTGAGTTGGAAGATAACAGCCAATGGGACATAAGAGGCACAAAATGGTTCTTTGATCTGCCAAGCCCATGAACCCAGGAGTGTGTCCTGGGACTCCGAGTTGAGAGGTCTCCCCTTCTGGTGACTGTTCTGTGGCCCTTACTACGTGTGCCTTGCATTTCAAACCTTATCCTTTCATAGTGGGGCATCTGTGTGCTTTGCTCAGAGGTGTCCTAAAGGCTAAGCTCTGTTTAATTTTAAAATTTTCATTCCATTTTTAGTAAAGAAATTTAAGTTTTCTCCCTTGTACGGTAATACTTTATAATCATATATATATATATATATATGATTATATATATAATACAAGCTTCAGAGTGATATCACAACTTCACAACCTTTAAGGCTTGTTAGATTTGAAATCCAAAGCAAAGGTCACCTATTTCCAACTTATCCTGGGTAGCATTAATTTATCTTTTGCATATTCATGGTTTTATCTTGTAATCATTTTTTTGAGATTTTTGCATCATTTGTTAAAATTTTTATTCTGTAAGAAATGATCATGAAGGAAAAAAATGATTATTGAATTCTTTTAAGAACTAATGAGGATGAAGTAACAATGTAATACCTGCTGATGTACCACCTCCCCGCTTAGGAAGTAAAACACTATCAATGCAGGGACTCTTTTGTCTTCCTCTTGTCCCCAACAGTTATGTCTTTCTCAAATTTTGAGTTTATCGTTTCATTCCTTTTTTATACTTTTCCTACAGATTCCTAAGCAATGTATGTATCTTGAGGGTACTTTTTAAATTTAAATAAGTGAAATCATACCATGAGCATGATGAAACTTGCTCTTTTGGTCAACATTGTTAGCAAGATTCATCCATGTTGTTAAATGCATTTAATTCATTTATTTGCACTTTTATATAATATTCTGTTATATAAAGCCATCTAAACTTATTTTTTCTTCTGTTGGTCATTTAGTTGTTTTTAGTTTCTTTTTACAAAGTGTTTTATACATGCTCTTGTGCTTTAATTTCTTTAAGGTCTACATCCAGGAATGAGTAAATGAGTCATCTGTCCTCAACTTTGCTTGCTGTTACAAAAATTATTATGCAAACTTGTGATACCATTTATAGTCTAAACAAAAAAAATGAAGTGTTCTCAATTTACTGCATTATCTTTAGTACTTGATATTATCAGGCCTTTCCATGCTTGCCATTTTCAGAGTTGTAAAGGCATCTTTTTGGTGTTCTGTATCCCTGGATACTGGTGAGGTGCCATCTTTTTGCATCTACAGGCATTTGAGTTTCTGTTTCTGTTAATTACTGGTTCATACCTTTTGGCTACTAGAACATTTTATTATTGTTTTGCTAGTTCTTGTCTTCTTGTTGGTACATAGCACTGATACATTCTGTGTATGAACCCTTTGCTGGTTCATATATCTTTATTCAGTGTTTTGCCTGTGTTTTTACCTTTCATGGTGAACACAAATTTGAATTTTACTATAATTGCTTTCTGGACAGTAAACTCTTGGAGAACAGGGATTCTTAGTCCCTTTTGGGCAGAGCTGTGTCCCATGCTCCTGGTGGATGGTGCATGGCAGATGCCCAGAATCATGTGTTGAAGGGATGGATGGATGGATGGGTGCTCATGTTATTTTTCAAAGCTTGCCTTTTTGTGTGTCTTTCATGAACAATCCTTTGTTACCTTGATGGCACACAGATTTCCTCTTAATTTTATACAGTGGACCCCTGAGTTATGACTGGCCTGACATACAAACAACTTGGGTTATGACTGGAATTTTAGTTTTAACTTATGACCAAATCTTGAGTTATGACCTAAATGCTGGCCACTTATGCTTCCAGATGGGCTTGGATATGGGTTTAACCCTTAAAAAGTTCTGAAAGGAACATTACAGTATTCTTTCCTGTATGGGGTTAATAGAGAAATCCTGGGCCAATGTCTCCCTAAGAATACTGAGATCTGCTTGTGTCCTGGAGAGACTTTGAAGTCTGTGTAAAGGAGCCTGAGCCTTCAATTGACAACCTGAGTTACAGCCAGCCCTTGGGAATGAATTGAGCTCTTAATTCAAGGGTTCACTGTATTTTATTCTAAATATTTAGCCTTACTTATTTTTTTTACCTAAAGAAAATTCGTTCTGTATCCTGTACATTTCTGTGAAAAAGAAATACATGTTTTGTTTTTTTTAAACAGGCTTTGCCACTTCTTAGGTATCAGGTGGTCTTCTTTGTGTCCAGAATCTCAGGGTTTTCTTTGCTTTAATAAAATGGGGTGACATTAATTACTGTGCAGAGTTGATGTGACATTAATTTCCATGAACTATGCCATGCATCCAGCATGTGTCTGGTGCATTGTAAGCACTCAGTAATGTGGCTGTTTCTTGCTTTTCTTTGATCTTCACTGTGGAGCACAGTGAGAGGCGGGGTGTAAACTCCTTTTCTCCGTGACACCCCCATGTCTGTGTGGAAAGACCCCATCACAGGCTCTTTCCAGCCCCTTTCTGGCAGCGAGCTTGCCCTCCCTCCTCCTTCCCCTTGGCCTGGCCTCTTCTCCACAGCCTGGGTTTCTGCCCTCAGCTGAGTAGCAGAGGCCTCTCTTTTACAACCTGTCACAGACCTCTGAGTAGATGCAGGCTAGCCTTGGAGCAGCCACACCATTTTGCTTCTAAAACACTTAAGGGCACTTTTCATTAGAACAGAGCAGACCAGTTTCCTCACAGGGAGGTTTGTAGTTCATTTGCATTTCGTTTACTCTAAATACAGCCAGCCCCATTGGACAGTTCTTACTGTGGGCTCCAACTTGGCTAGAGGGCTTTGAGGAAAACAGATTTGTAGAAACTGCTGTACAATATCTAAGTATGAGATTTAGAGTTATTCTGTCTGGATTGCAGCTGCAAAATACAGAAGCAATGGAAGAAGTTTCATGCCTTAGATTACACACAAATTATTTAGAACATCTGTGCTGTTTTCTGGTTTACTCTTCCAGAATCAATGGTTTCGCTTTTACCTGCATTGTAAGGTAGCTGCATAACTTGCTGTGGCATGTCTTGCAGTCCTTCCCACGAAGTTCCTGGTCATTCTCCTTTGAGGTCATAAGTGATGTGAGTGGAACCTCATCTTAGTGCATGAGATCTTGATTATCCTATTGGAAGCCCATTTTGCTGTCAGCTGCTTGGTCTTGAACTCAAGACCACATTATGGTGAGCAAAATGTTGCAGATACCTGCTGTGCTAGCTCAGTGGGGTTCCCTCTCCCCAGAACTTCCAGGAAACTGAGGCCCACTCCAGGATCCTCAATAATTCTATTCCACTGAAATGCAATGCATGCTGCATATGTGCCAGGACATTTTCTCATAACTATGCTTAGGTGAGTTCAAACACAGGTGAAAATTAATTGAAGTAACATACTTAGTTTTACCCAATTTGTCCAAATAGCTTTCAACATGTATCATCATAAAAATTCTAAATGAAGTATTTTACATCACTTGTTTTCATGCTGTTTTTGAAATGAAGTGTTTATTTTTAACTTTCAGCCCACCTCATGCAGATGGGGCACAGTTTGAACACTTGTAGCTATGTGTGCACAGAGGGGCTCATAGGGTACAATGGGGCTCAGCAGGACTTCTTGGGGAAAGGTGGGATTGGGGTTCACCCCATCTTTTCCTCCTTCAATTACACCAACACTGGATACTCTTGTTCTCCCCTTGAAAAGATGACCAACACAGATTTTAACCTCCCAGTGGCTTAGAACCCTCCAATCCTCTTTTAGCACATTGATAAGATGCTTAGGATGTAACTATGCTTATGACAATTAATCTTCACATATACATAACTTCACAGATTGTTTTAAAATATCTGCCAGGTATTAGATTTGAGACTGCGTATGTAAAGGAACATACATCTGAGTCCAGCAGCCTGAATGAAGGATGCCAGTGGTGTCCAGCAAGGATGACTTCCAGCCTGGGCTAGAAGGGGACAGGAAGTCTGAAACAATCATGAACAACAGCAAAGTTTCCACTGTAGCCCAAGAAGCTTTCTTAAGATAAAATTAAAGTTAGCACTTCAATGTAAAAGTTCATTGAATGAGTTGAAGGAAATCCAGGAAATGATACCTGACATTGTAGAAAACCTCAAAGAGTGAACTGTGAGAAAAACCGAGAGATACAGAGAACAGATTTCAGAGACCTGCAGTTCAAACCCTAGGAACAGGACCAGGGAGTGAAGAGGCAAATATGTAACAATCATTTGTAGAAAGTTGCTTTAAATAGAGATCAGACTTGGTTATGGTCAGGGTTGGTAAGAACAGATACATACAGAGACATATACATTTCCTGGTAAAATTTCTAACTTCTCAGGATGAGGATTAAGAGAATTCTAAAACTGTCATATTACATGATTAAAAATACCCAGTTTTCAGCATAACTTTCTGAGATACATCAAGAAACAAACAAGTGTGGCTCTTGCATAGGGAAAAAAAGCAGTTTATAGAAACTGATTTTTAGGATGCGTGACAAATTCCACGAAATTGGCTATTAAAAATATATTTTAAAACTCTAGATGAAAGAAAAAATAACTTACAAAGAGAAAACAATCATATTGATAACAGACTTCTCTTTCACAATTCTTGACTTCAGAACATTTGGAATTATATAGTTTTTTTTAACTTTTACATTTTTTTATTCATATGGAATCGATTTTGGTGCATTGATGAAGGAGAGATCTGTATTTGGTCATTTTTCCTCTGTATTTACCTGCTATGCTGAATAATTTATTGAATAATCTGTCACTTACCCTTTGATGTGAAAGGCTTTATCGAGTTTAGTATAAACATGCATATATATATATACATATATATTCAGGTCTGATTTAAAACTGATGTTATTCTATATACACACATACCCAAGAGATTTAGCATGTTTTTTAAAGGAAGATGGCCATTTGCATTTGTGCAGTCCTTAGCTTCTACAACTAAACATGGGGTGGCTCAGGAATCTCAAATGAGGAACACCTATGTCCCCACCACCGCGGGGCCCATGACATGGACATTACCAATCCTCCTAGCGCATCTTGGGTGTCCTTTTCTTATTGCAGCCACCTCCAGACTTAGAAGTAAGCACAGCGAGAGGGGGATGATGTATTACCCTGTTCTTATCTTTATAGTTTAGCCTCATGAGTGCATTTCCCTAAAGAATACATTATTTGGTATTATCTGGGTTTGGATTGTATACAAATGAAATCATACTGTATCTGTTCTGCTCAGTGTTGCAGTTCTAAATTTCATTTCTGTTGACATGTGAAGCTGAGTTCATTCATTTTTACTGCTCTGTTGTGTCCCAAGGTACAAAAACAAAACAAGGTATTGAGCCATTCTGCGATTGTTGGTTTTCTTTTGTATAGTGTGAGATTTACTTTATTTATATTTTATTTGAGGAGTATGTATTCATTTTAAGAGTGAGATGTTATTATTCTTGCCTGGCTATGTTATCAAGATTATACTATGCTCACAGATTGAATATTTGGATGTTCCTTTCTTTTTACTATTCTTTAAGAGTTTTTCAAAGATTGAAATTATTTGTGAAGGGAGTGTCCTTTAGTTTAGCTGTTTTCTTCCTGGGAAGAATGTTAACTACACATTCCATTTCTTTAATAGTTAAAAGATCATTAATATTTTCCTTTCTTCCCTTTTTCCTCCCTTCCTTCCTTTTCTTCATCTCAGTTATGATTATTTATGTATTTTCTCTAGAACTTTTCCACTTCTCCCAATATTTCAAAGAGTTTTCAAATAGTTTTTCATGCTTTCCATTCGGGGTGTTTGTTGATTTGCTTCCCCACCTTGGCACCGTGACATCTCTCCTGGAACGTTTCGGTGGCCGAGGTGGCCCAGGGTTCCCATCCCACTCACCCAGCCACCCAGCTTCCATGAGGATCCCTTCACCTCTCTTCCTGACACCTCTCCAGGGCTCCAGAAAACTCTGCACAGCCTCTGCGACCTGCCAGCCAGCCTCTAGCCAGCCCCAGCCGTGTTTGTCCTTGCCTTGCACAGCTGCTACCAAGCAAGAGAACCGTGAGAGCAGGAACGGCCAGGATGGGCTGATGGGGGCTGGCGTTTCTGACCTCTGGTTTTCAAGGCTGATTACTTTCTGATGCACTCTTATTTTCCAGGAAACACAGTGATTTTGGCAAAAGTAGCACTTCAGTAATTTAAAAAATACATACAATAAAGAAACAGAATTCCCACACTGATACTTTCTTGCCTGGTTTTACTTCTGGCTGGGGACTCGGGGGCTCCTCTGGCTCCTGGGCTAGGCAGGTGAAGAAGAAGACTGGCCACAGGAAGGGCGGCCTGCAGCCACACAGCCCTTCTCCAGCCTCGAGGCTCCCAGCTGTAAGTTTTGCACCTTTGGCAACTCAAGCATCTGTCACCAGTTAGAGCAGGTGTCCGGTGTCTGCCTAGGGTATGAATGTGATTTTCCATGTATCTGGTACCACTGGTAACAGTGTTTATTCAGGATTTAAATCCAACTGACATCTTCATGTCAAATAAATATGGAACTGTATGACGGTATTGTAAACACTCCAGAAAATTATTTATAATTCTATATATCATTAAGAAATTAAAATTTTACTGCAAACTATGCTGTTTTTGATCTGTAAACCTGTGTCATGTCCAATGCACTGCTTGGATCCAGTATTACAGCCTGCATTCTTCCTTTTTTAAACAACAGAAAGTACGTTCATAACAATTTCTAATGCTGATTTATAGCTTCAGTGTGGCTGTGTCACCACTGCAGGACAGGGGCTGGTGTTTGCACCACCTACTGCTTCCTTCTGAAGTCCTTTATGCTTTATGCTGGGCCCCAAGGTGTTTTGCAGGTCATGGAAATTGGAGAGATGTCATTTTATATACATGCAACAATGACACCCTGAGTCTCAAGCACTGTCTTCCTATCATCTTGCTTATTTAAGAATTGTGAAAAGAATAAGCATTCAAATAGCATATTTGGCAGTTCCTCTGACGAATCCACACTGAATACTTCCTGCCCTGGGAAAACAAATCGGCTTATGATGAATATAAATGTTTTTGGAGTGTGTGCAAACAGTATACTTCGGTCTTTTTCTTCTATGGGAAGGCTTCACTTGAAAGCCTGTATGATTCCAGCCACACAGAAGGGATATTTCCTGAAAGAAATGAATCTGTGGGAGTGAGAAAGACCGTGAATAAACACGAACATGTCCCTGATGGGTTCTGGACTTTGTCAGGTCGGGTGGTGTCTCATTGCCAAATGGGGAAGAGCAGTAACACTTTTTTTTTTTTTTTTTTTTTTGCTACTGAATTAGTGCAAATTCCAACACAAGTACTAAGCACATATTTGTGTCATCCTCAGTAATGAGCACACAGGCTGGCAACAAAGGACACACCATGGCCGCATAACCAACCAGTTGTGGGCAGAGGAATGTGCACTGCACACGCACGTGTACATTGTGCTTGTGTTGTGAGGGTGTGGACAGTGGCAGGCTGGGGCCACTGTGCAGGATGGGATGGCAGAAGCCACCTCGGGCCTGGACATGGGATTGCTGGGAAGCAGGTGACTCAACTTAGCCAGTTTGGCTGCAGGGACAGGCTGCAGCAGGCAGAGATGCACAGACCAAGAGGGAAGAGTCCCCATTACTGCAGGGGAGACAGACTTCTTAGCCCTATCAGCCCATCCAGTTCCTAGAGGATGTAGACATGTTGGAACGTCCAGTCAAATGGCAGGATGCTCCTGTCCAGCTTAGAAAATCAGACAAGAAAGTGATTCCCCAGGGAACCTTGACCTGCCTTGGCCACCTCAGCCTCTCTGTTGAAAACTGCAGTTTGTAACCTGTCTCCTGGCACTTCCAGTGTCCCTTTCCCATGACTTAATGTGCAATTACTTCTCTATCATGTTCATTTTTGCTTCCTCTAATTCAAATCTGAGTGCCTTGAGAAAGGTGATTCTTGTCTTTGTCTTTTCTGTTGATGGCTGAATTCACAGTGTCAAAAATATTGCTGGGTGCACAGTAGGTATTTAATAAATGTGTATTGACTGAATAGGACCTGTGAGCCCCCAAATTACTTGGATGCTCCATTGCTTTTGGGTTTCCCTACCCCCATCATTTGAGTAAAATAAAACACTTATTTATATTTCACCTAAGAGGCCAAAATGCCTTTTCTCTGAGAGAGATAAAGATGAGTGTTAGTGGTGGGAAAATACATATTCCACTTTAGGATCAAAGTGCAGATTCCAGTGCCCAGACAGCTGGAGAGAGCGTTCTCCTAACACAGAGCTCCTTTAAGGGAAAGGAAGGAATTCTTGGAAGAGATGACAAGGACCAGAGCTCACTGCATCTGGCCAGCACCTTCCAAACAGTCCTTGTACACAGCAGCTTCTCTCCCCACCATTGTCCTCATCCCTCTGATGAAATGTCACTTCCTTCAGTTCTGAATGCTGTTGTTACAACAGGTGTTTGGACCAGGATAGGGAGCAGGAGAAGGAGGTGTGATGCAGGGTTACAGGGAGTTGGGATCCGAAGGGTTTTTCTTAGCAACACAGCCCTGTTCACGGAATATGGTGTCCTGCCTCTTCCAGAGATATTTTAAGGTGGATATATTTCTATGTGACATTTTTCTCATTGCAACTGTTCCTGATGGATTGGTCACTTACATCAAGGTCTTCAAAAATGGACTTAGGTTTTTGGGAGGTGCTTCCCTGGCCACTGTGCTGGACTTCTCCCAGACACAGGGCTCAGCAGGGTACTCTAAAACTCACTGTCAGAAGGAAGCTAGGCAAATCATAGGCACAGGGGCTACCCCGTAGGTGGAAACTGCTTTGGACTACTCAGCTCTGCTGAGCTCTTGGAGAATCTCACTTCCTCCACCAGAATCTTGTGTCTTTGTCTTGTCTGAGCTGCTGCAGACTCAAAGCCCCTGACCTAGTATTTATAGAGTCTCCAGTAACCAACTTAGGAACATCTGGACAGAGGACTGTAACCAGGTAGTCACCATCAGCCTGAAATTGGGGAAAGTACCTGGGACAGCACTGTCCTTGTGTTTCCAGAGGCGATAAGGATGCCTTGCTTTTGTGCTGATGCAATGTGGGGACAGAGTTGTGCATGTTCAGAAGATGGAGTTGGGTCTCAAGATAGTCCTGGCAGGCTGGAGTGGGGGCCAGATGGAGAGCAGTTGCTAACAGCTGGGCATCAGCTGGTCAGATTTTGAGTTTAGGCTGCAGCCACACAGGCTCCCAGTGGCATCTGAGAAGGACCGAGGGGCCTGCACTGAGTGTGGTAGGTGTTGAGGCCAGTGGTGTGATCCATCAGCATCCCACTGCGAGGTTCAGAGGAGTCAGGTCGGAGTCATACTGTGTTTGTCTTAACTGCCCACTACTTAGCTTTCAAGGCACATCGAATGGCTTCTCCATTACTGAAAGACCAATTCCTGTGTTCCTCCTCATTGCATCATTCTGAGATAAAAATAAACCCAAGTGATTTTTCCTACTTTCTACTTTTCACTCAATGCAACACTTCTGACACCAAGTGCCTAGGGTATCTCCCTTCTCCCCATCTAGCTCTTTAAGGGGAGCCATGCAGTTCTGAAACTACCTGGAAACAGGCGGCTCCCAAACTCAGATGCCAATGACAAGTGATATCTCCTACTGCTTGTGGCCCATGGACCTTCTAATCCAGGGTCCTGCTGCCCCCACCTGGACCTTCATTGTTTTGCCTGGATGGCTCATAGAACTCAGGGAAACACTTTATTGTGTCTGCCAGGTTATTCACAAAGATCACAATAAAGGGTATAGATGAGCAAACAGATGAAGGGACACAAAGGGCGAGGCCTGGAAAGTCCCAAGGGCAGGAATTAGGGCGAACCCCCTCCCCAGCACCCAGATGTGTTCACCAAACTAAAACTAGTGCTTTTGAGACTTTGTGGTGTTTGATTGCCTAGGTGTGATGACATCATGGACCCTTGGTATCAACTCAGCCTTCTGTTGTTCCCTCCCTAGAAGTTGGGAGATGAGACTGAAAGGGGAAAGTCCATCTGGTTGGTCCTAAGAAGTCCTCTTCCTACCCAAGAGTTACATTCAAACAAATGATACTCCTGTCACTCAGAAAATGGCAAAGGTCTGTGAGCTCTGTGCCAGGAACCTGGGCCAAAGACCAAATGTCAGAGCAAAAAATTCCCCAAACAGTCCTATCAGAGATGCTCACTTGTACACACACACGTGTGTGTGTGTGTGTGTGTGTGTGTGTGTGTGTGTGTGTGTGTGTGTATGTGTGTGTGGTGCTGGCAACTGAGCCTAGCTAGGGCTTCAAGCATGCTAGACAGATGCACCACCCCCGTCCACTACCAGAGGTTTAGCAGCTGTGTCAGAAACTGTGGTCAGAGACCTCATGTATTTTTATTACATTACAATTTTATAATCAATCAAACCTGGTCTGGAAGTTATTCTTGATTCTCTATAAGGTATGGACTGAAGCCTAGAATACAAAAATGTTGTCCTTGAAGCACCATCCCACATTGATGTCCTCCTGCCAAACTCAGAGCTTCCTGTGGGAGTAGTGGGAGAGACACAGCTGTATCCCCAGGCCTCAAATTCAGGGTCCCCAAGGTGCTGTCTGGATTCCTCCTGCCCCTTCCCCAGTGACTGAGCAGCTGTGTGCAATGGTTGTGGGGCTGACGTGTTTGGCAGCTTTGCTCCCAGACCCTGGCTTGGTGCCATGGGAAGATCACACACTTCCTATGTGGCCTTCTTCTCCTGATTTCTCTCTGTCTCTTGCTATATAAGGGCTCTGACCTCTTTGGTCACCCACCCGTAAACAGACCCATGTCTCTGAGACATCATGATAGTTAGGAAGCCCCTCCCTTTTGAATGGAAATGTCAAAGACATCTTCTGAATCCTGCATGCTTGTTTTTTGAAGCCATGCACAGACTAGGCATTTCTCCTAACAGATGGACAGATTGTTCTAACAATCCTATCCACTGACAAGGGAGGAGATTGGAATGGAGAACTTTCCCTGGAGAGCTGGAACTCTGTGTGTCCCTACTCTGATGACTTGACCTCCTGGGTCTCAGCTTCTTCATTCGGAAAGGAAGATGAGCGGCACCTACCTCCTTAGTTGAGGACCAGGTGGCAAATGCTGACTCACAGCAGATCTCCAGGATGTGAAATTCTTTTTCCCATCTTTCTCTTCAAAGGATCTGTGCTGGATCTGATTTCTCACTGTTGGAGGTGGCGCTGCAGGAGAGATTCCTGCCTCAGAGAAGTGGGGACCAGGCTGTCTGCAGAGTCTGATTCTGCAGTTCGATGTTTGGCTTTCCGAGATCTCCCTCTGCTTGAACATTAGAATCTCAGCATGTGTATGTGTGTCTCTGTGTCTTTGTGCATGTATACACTTGTGTGCAAAGGAAAGGATGGGAGTCATGGAGGAGGGAGAAAGGGAAGATGCACCTCAGTTGTCAAAGGCATCTCAGTTGGAGAGCAGTGTACTGCTTCAGATTAGTTTGGTCCATCTACTGGCTACATTCTGACACAGCCCTGTCACTTTTGGAGAGAGTGAGCATCCCATCATTGAAGGTTTTCAAGTAGTGGCTGCAGGGCATCTGGCAGCATTCTAAGGAATACAGGCTGGATTCAACAACCAAGAAGGTTCTTCTTGGCGCTAGAATTTCATAATCATGGATGCCACTGTACAGCTTTACAAGATTTAAGACAGCCAGAGTGGCACATGGTGACCTCACAGTATCCCCATGGGGTCGGAGGTGAAGACTTGTATTGCACCTGGGCTGTATCCTCATCTCCTGAATGAGTGAAAACTACTCCACTCATTGTCATTTCGCTAATAAGAGTAAGGATTTTATTAGCAAGAGGTGGCTGTAAAATCACTGTCCATCCATATGGAGTGTGATGTGGGTATAGTGAGAATCTGGGGGAACGGAAGTCCTTATGCCTGGCTTGGGTGGTGCCACCTAGTCTTTCACACCTCACCTCCCACACGTCAGGCACTGTGCCAGGCACCTGCTGTGGGTTGCAGCTCTGTGGAGACAGTCTGTAGACAGAAATGTCCTCCAAGGGGCAGTGTCAAAATGGGCCTGGGAGGAGAGAGAAGCCTGGGATAGGTACATGTGATCATTTTACCAATCTGAATGTAAGCCAAAGGGGAACAGATTCATTAGAGTTGAAATGTTTGTAGTTGTTTTTAATCCTACAGTGACAATATATACTTAACCTGCTTACTGAGAAGGGCTGTGCCATTACAAGGAGGCTCCAAAAGACCTTCTCTGTGCCCATCTTAGGATGTGCCCATCTTGCCCAGAAGGTGGCCTTGAAAGAAGGATAGCTCAGCAGTGAGAGATGGTGGGAGCATGATAGGGACCCAGGGGCCATCTTAGGAGTAAGAATCCATGGGGCACAGTGGCAGGGGCTAGGGAGTAAGCAAGGGGAAGTGGAGGCCCAAACGTGGGGTCAGCAAAGCAGCATGACTGATGTGGACCAACATGGCCAAGAGTCTCCCTGTTGTAGAAGCTGGATCTCCACATGTGTCCTGGACCCATTCCTCTCCCTTCTAGGGCTTTCTTTCTTGAGCTGTGCTGCTAGCTCCCTTGTCTCCTCTCACTCAGTGGATTGTTCCAGTGATCAAATAAATCACTCTAGCATCTTCTGTCTCTGAACATCCATTTGTCCTTCCATGTGGCCCCTGCTGTGCCCCAGGCCCTCCCCCTCCCCACCCCTTCAGACCTAGTACAATCTTCTCTGCTGCTGCCTGGCAACTGCAGTGACTTCCTTGCCCCACACTGAATGGGCAAGTGCCTCCAGACTCATCTTCCCCACCTCCTCAGCAGCATTAAGACAGCTGACTGCTCTCTTGGATGCCAAATTCCTCCCTGACTCATTTAAAAATATTCTACACTAGTTGATCATTTTAAATCTCTTTTGCTTGATTCTTTTCTTCCCTCATTTTCAAATGGTGGAATCATTAGTGTTTGCAGTACTAGGGATTGAACCAGGGCCATTGGACAGAGCTATAACCCCAGCCCTTTTTATTTTTTATTTTCAGATAGGGTCATGCTAAATTGCACAGGATGAGCCTGAACTCAAGATCCTCCTCTCTTTCAGCCTCCCAGAATGCTGGGAGTACCAGGTGTACCTCTTGCCTGGCTTCAAATGGTGGCATTATTGAGGGTGCTAGGCAAGGCTCTCTTGTCTGTCAAACTCTTTCTCTAGGGAGGGCTTTCGTCATAATGGCTGTAACTATATAGAAATGTAAGTGCTGACTTCCATATCTTTGTCTCTAGCCTCCCTGGGTCCAGACTTGTACACCAAACAGTCAGTTGAAGCTCTCCAAGTGAATCTCCCTTCTCAAGCAGAGCTACTAACTCTGCCCTTCCCAACAAATCTGTTCTTCCCCCATGGTTGCTCATTCCTTGTGTTCCTTTAAAGCTCACTGCTCAAGATAAAAAGCCAGCTTGCTTTGGAGAGGGCAAATGGAAGAAAGAGACGGTGACTCTCCTGCTTTTGATTTCTTCTTTTCACCTCTCCAGCCAGTCTGTTGGTTTTACTTCCTCCCTCTCCTCCTTTTCCAGTGGGGTGACCACCGTGTTGTTTAAATGCTCCGCTGTGGCCCACCTTCCTCTTGCTGTGGCCCACAAGCCTTTCCATGCCTTGGGCCCTTCTTTTTCCTTATCTTCATTGCATCTTACTGTCCACCCTGAACCCAGCCGTGCTGATCCTCCTTGTATTCTTCAAACCCTGGACCTCATCACCACATTAGGGCTCTTGGATTTCACCCTGGGCTTTTTGCCAACCTGATTCTTTCTTATGCTCTAGCTCTTAGCTCCAGCCTTACCTTCTCAGGTGCCCTTGTTGAAAATCAGGCAGCTTTTGCACAGTATTGTTTGGGTGTCACCTGCTTATGTATTTATTTTTGTAGCATTTAAAATTTTAATTTTACTGCTTATATATATCATTATTTGTTCTACTGTGTATCTTTTCCACTTGAGTGTAAGTTCCATAAAAAAGGAACCTAATCATTCTTGTGCCTCGTTCTATCTAAGCCCTTAGAATGATGTCAGGTATATGGTACATGCTCAATAAGTATGCCTTGAATGCATGGTCAAAGTAATATAGGCATCATATTAGAAGGCTCCATATATTCAGGAAGCTCTTCTAAGCTGGCAGTCCTCTACTACTTCCAGACTTTGATAGATGGATCTGTTTCCCTGTGCATGATGGCTAACAGGTTCTAGCCCTGGTTTAGGCTTGGGTGATTTTTGTTGTCTTTTGGGGTGGTCTATATATTTTAAAGTTTCTATAATGAACATATATTTCTGTTGTATTATGGAGAAAATTGTTTTCCAGTTCTTTACAAGTAATAATAATAAAGAAAAAGGGAGGAAGCAAAGAAAAAAATTATAAAAGTGGTGGATTTGCAACAACAAAACTTAAGCAGGCTAACTACTGTGTGGGTGACTTGAAAGGTTGAGGAGCAGAAGGAAGGACAGAGAGTGGAGAGGAAGGCAGGTGTCAGGGAATAATACCACCACTGCTGGTGTGAGATGGACCAGTGTGGGCCTCACCTAACAGTGCCCCACATAGGTGCTCAACGTGCCTGACCTTGGTCATTGTCAGCATCTAGTCTGTAGACTTTCTTAAAATGACATTGGTCATTGTCAGCATCTAGCCTGTAGTGTATAGACTTCCTTAAAATGTCCTTTTTGGACCCTGCCACTTAGGGGTTTCTTCCTGGAGGCTTGCTTGTGACTGAGTGATCTTGTCTTTTAGAGTGCAACAGAGAAGTCACCTGGAGCCTACTTTCTTCCTGAGTTTGCACTGTCTCCTCAGGGAAGTTTCCTTGAAGATACAACAGGGGAGCAGTTCCTCACATATCGCTATGATGACCAGGTAAGAACACTGTAGAAGGACTTACCTTTGGCTTTGTCATATGCCAGGGGCAAGATACAGTATCTTAAAAACACCTCTGTGTTGGTTACTTTTTCTTATTGCTGGAACAAAATACCTGGCACCCCAAATTAAAGGAAGAAACATTGATTTAGTTCACAGTTTGTGGAGGTTTCAGTTCATGTTCAACTGGGTCCAAAGCAGAATGATATGGCAGAGGGCAACATTTCATGGCAGCAGAACACAGAAAAAGCAGCAAGAGCAAAAAGAGAGGAGCATGTAAAGAAGACTCTTTCACACCCTTAGATTGTGTGTAGGTTACCCTAAGGTAAGTACAGCACTCACACATATAATCCCAGTGTTGGACTGTGAATCCCTCACAAATTCTACAAGCCCATCCTCATAGCTGCATGAGGCTTCGAGGGGACCTCCAGAGACAAGCCATAACACCTTCTAAATTAACTGTGTTTTCCTCAGTGCAGTGCTCACGCAGCAGACCCTTGACACTCTCAAGGGATCCCAAAGCCCCTGGACAGCTCATGCTTGCACACAACTTCCTACACCATATGCAGCTTTGGTTTTTGTTGGAGTATTTGCTTAAGAATCACTTATTTTTCTTATTTCTATGTCAGAAATATCTGATGGATTCATTCATTTTAGTAATCACTGTCCTGAGTATTTTATGCTGAAATTATCCAGAAGTTCTTGTTCTGATTCAGGATCACTTCCTGCCTTCTGTGTCTTTACTTCAGTTTTTTTTTTTTTTATTTTTTCAGCTTTACCAGCACTTTTCTTTTCCAAGCCTATTTTCCAGAAAGTAACAAAGTGTGTATGGCTTGCATGTATGTGCATGTGCATACGTCTGTGTGTTTAAATCATTTCATGAAGGTTAACCAGAAAATAAGGCCTGGGCTTGGCTGATGCCTTAGCAGCATTTAAGATTATACACGCCTTTGAGATTACTTACAACTCATTGAAACAGAGCATGTTCAGCTATGCCAAATTCAGAGGTTTCTAGCTAGGGAGCCTGAATTCCTGAGGCACTGCATCGGACCAGGATAGGGTTTAAGCCCACGTGGGCCTTTGATCGATCCAGCAGATCTTGGCACATACAGGCCCAAGTGGAGACCAGGAGCTGGGCATGATTACCTTGTCATGGCCCACGACAGTGTGGAAGGAGATGGCCCAGCAATTGAGGCCAGCTGTGCTGTCCTCAGCTGTGTAGTCCAAGGCCAGCACATTCTGGTTTGATTTGGAGAAGGCCTAGTTGGGGGCAGATGACAGCATTCATAAGAGCAGCTCTGAGCAGCCAAGTCTGCCAACCCCGGGGAAAAGGGGAAATGTGACTGAGGCAAAAGGGACCAACTCTGGGGCTGGCTGGAGGAACAGATATGGGAAAGGAGGTGGGAAGAGAACTAGAGTCCTGCAGAGCACAAAGGCTGGAGACTGGGGCAAGGGTCAGTAAAGGTGTCGCTACCTGGGATGGAGTCCTTGCTCAGAAGGGGGCACTTCATTTTACCTGTTATCTCAGTCACTTTCCTCATCAATGAGACACCTGACATCCACAACTTAGAGGAGGACAGTTTATTTTGGCTCATGTTTACTGTTCACAACTGGCCAGCCCAGGGAAGAAATAGCTCTGGCAGAAATGGCATGGGAAAGGGGAAGAGCAAGAGGCAGAATAAAGACCTGCTCAGGACCTACAGGCCAGAAAGCAGAGAGAGACAACAGGAGCCTGACCGGGAGACACACCCTTCAGGCCATGCCTCCAGGGACCTCCTCTTCTCACCAAACCCCATCGTGTACCAAATCAGCCATTTTGACCCCATGGTCCAATTGCTTTACAAAAGACCCCATCTTGAGTGTGTGAGACCTTGCTGTACATCTTGGATAAAGCGTAACACCTGTCTTAGCAGGTTTATCTCTGCATCTAAGGTTGGGTGAGGGGCAGAGCTGTGATCTAGCAGATGAGACCATTTTTTAAGTCAAAAAAATTTCAATATCCAGTCATTTTTTTCAAGTGACTTCAGAAATGACTGCATACATAGTTACCTGCGTAGATGTAGGGTGAATAATAATTTGGTATTTGCATAAGAGCACAGGCATTTGTGCCCACTTGCTAATAAAATCTAAAATATTAAGATGCTTTCTCTGCAAAAGATTTTTTTAGACCACCTAAAATTTATGATGTGTTTTAATGAAAAAATCCGTGATCCAACAGGTTTCATAGGAGACCTTAAGAGAAATGAATTGAGAAAACCAGAAAAGATAAAAGAGAGTCTGGAAAAATATTGAGCTATGTATTTTAAAATTAGAGTGGTTAATGCCTTCTGTAGGTTTACAGGTACATTATATTTACTATAATAACAATAAAAGGCTAAAAAAAAAGAGGGAAACAGGAACCCTCAGTTCTTTTCTAATACAGATCTTTAAAGTGTGTGGTGTGCTGTGGGAATTTCACCCAAGGACATGTTCCAGAAAGCTCTAGTGATGGACACATGAAACCATTCAGGGTCTTCCACTGTGAGCTTCTTTTGTGGAAAAGGAACAGAGACTAAAGACAGCAAGCTAATAAAGTCACCTTCCCCCTCAGTCAATGGCAGAGAAAATAGGCCCTTCTGCTCAACGAAGTGTGTTTCCTGAAGGAACCTCAGGATGGGCCAGAGACTGTTTCCAGCTCCCAAGGCTCAACTCTCCTCCCTGTGCCTAACATGCAGGTGGCCCTGTCATGTCAGGGAGGTTCTTGGGCACAGAGGAAAAGATACAACCAATCAAATTTATCAAAACATTTTAAGAAGGCCCTTTGGTAGTATATGAGAAACATCTAGATGAATTAAAAGCCAAGTCCTTCGCATTTGAATCCCGGTTCTGCCATGTTCTTTGCTGTTTGACTTTGGGAAAGTTACTTTCCTCCCCTGCATCTCTGGGCCCTCAGATGTGAAGCAGAGATGAGGATGCCAACACCCCTTGTGGGAGTGTTCTGAGGACTTAACAGAGATAATTCCCAGAGGTCTCCTTGCACAGCATTGTATAAACATTTAACTACTGTTACTACTAATATTATTTGCAAACATCTCATTTTGAGAATCTCAGATAAGCCTATGCTAAAGGAAAGAAAGGAGTATGTTTTCCATGTACATTAGGGGACCCTACACAATATTTTAAATTAACTTTTATTGAGTTTCTAACACACATGCAGTAAAATGTATACATAGCTAAAGCACAAAACTTGATGAATTTTAAAATATTTCTACATCTCCATAACCACTGCCCAAGTCAAGAAATCAAGTACTGCCTCCTGTTGCTGTTGTAGGTTGGTTTTTGTCTGCTTTTTATTTTTAATTTTACATAAATGGAATCACCCAGCACGTACCCGCTTTTGTCTGGCTTCTCTCACACATCATTATGTCTGAGAGACTCAATCAGTCTTGGATCCAGCATAATATAGGATGTAAAGTCTAGCAGCCAGTTGTGCTCGTCGGAACAAATTGTCTAATACTGGAACACACTGCGGCAGGCCGGGGCAGGCAGAGCTGCTCCTGCCCGGAAATTCCCAGACCCAGACCGTCAGAGGAGCTGGCAGGGCGGTCGCAGAGGTTCAGTGCCTGGTCGGGTGGTGGAGGGCGCTGTTTTCCAGGGTATCCTTTGTTTTACAGAGCAGGAAGTCTGCGCAGGGTCTGCTGCATGCGCTTCCGGGACAGCACCCTTCTGTGCTGGTCTGCAGCCTGGATGCTCACCTGCAGTCTCTGTCTACGCATGCGCCTGAACTGCTGTCTGCCTGTGCAGTGGCCTAAAGCCAGACTTGACAACCTGCGTATGCAGTGAGGCTGAGATCTGGTTTCTAACACTGTTTGTGCAGACATGGGTTCACTCAGGTCTTCCTCCCCGTTAAATACTCATTTGATAAAATGGGAAGCAGGTGCAAGTTGGGGAGATGTCAGCTTTCTTGGACAACCCTTGTAGGACTTTAAGTATTTTATACTGGGCATATTTTCATGAAGACCTTCAGGTCAGTCTTCAAATGGCTTCTGGATTAGGTGCCTGGAAAACTAATAACCCAGAGGCGGGTAAAGCACAGCTGAGATGTAGGCTGTGTTTAATGAGACACATAAAAGCCACACTGTGGATCATTCAGGGAGCCGAAGCAGCTTCTAGTGAAGCCAGCTGGGGAGCAGTGTGACTTAGTGCAAACAGGACTAGTCAGGCAGGGCAGCCCTCCTCCCGTCACTAATTAGCTTGTAATTTAGCAGTTATTTGACATCTTTGGACCTCAGATTCTTGAGCTGTTTTGAAAAACAAGTGACTGTGTTTCATGATCAGTACTCCTTCCATTCCAAAACTGCCTTTTCTACAAATAGAGTATTCCACATTGCAGAGTGTTAATTGGATCATGCTGATGGTCCAGGCCCTCTTGCCAGCAACACAGTGAACTATTACTTAGAGAATTATAGAATTTTACAACTGGTGCAGACTTTGGCCCAAGCACTCCATTTTACAAGTCAAAAGGACAGAGGCTTTGTGCAAATGACTTACTCAAGGTCATCCAGATGGTTATTCGAAAAATTGAGACCACTACAGTCCCAACCCTGGCTCTCCAACTCTAGGATAAACCTGGCTGCTGCTCTCAGAAGAATTACCTAGAAAATCCTATCTTTTTCAAAAAGTCTTGATTCCATTCATGATCTACAGAGCTTTAGGGCCCTTATTACCCCACAGAGAGTGATTTAATGTTTGTGGATATGCTTTTTAGGCTCATTCTCAGCTCCTTCAGGAAAGTGGAATTAGCTATGCTAATAGCATCTTATAAGCACATCATTCCTCCTCAGTTTTCAATAGAAATCACAAATTTTTCAATGTAAGCAGAACATGTTCATTGCAATTAAAAGTGTTGCCTTCCCATTGGGAAGTATGTGTGCAGGTAAATGTCCTAGCACTTGAGTAGTGAGAAAGTATTAGTTAGGGTCAGCTGACTAAGAAGGCGGAAGCTAAAAGAGTTATTAGCCAACCAGGCTTCAGAGAGGATTCTTTAGTCATTCTTCATAGAGGTTCTGGAGTCTTGGCTCACTGAAGACCTGCTCAAAGGCAAGTAGCTGAATGTTGGCTGGTCCTATGAAGCAGTATCTCAATTCTGCACTTTGTTGTTTGTCCTGTCCCTGACTAAGGCAGTATATGAAGAGTGGCACTATCACCGTCTGCCTAAGTCTCTTTGTGGAAAGGAAGGTGATGCCATCTTTGTCTATCTTTGATTTATTTCAGCTCACCGAGGACTTAAGTGTGGAGCTCATAGTGGACCTTCATTTCCACATCTGTGACGGGGTTAGTGCTTCTCAGCAAGGCATCATTTAGTTTTAAAGTTAGGGTACTTTTGGCACAAGTGTTTCTTCCTTCTTTCTTTCCTTCCCTCCATCCCTTCTTCCTTTGCCCCTCCTTCCTTTCCTTTGTTCTCTCTTTCTCAGCATGTGTTATATGTAGGGAAATGTGGGCAGAATGCCATCCAGACTCGGTAGATCTGTCAGAATGGTTTTCCTCCTCATTGGCAGCCACAGGGTAATGAAGGAGGAGCAACACAAGCTTGGAAATGTGCCTCATTCTGTGGTCCTTGAGTTGTCTTTGTGTGTGTTTGTATCTTGGTGGGATGTTGATCTTGCCATGTGCAAACCATGAGGCACCAGGAGGAGGAAGAATAACATGAGTTCCGTGCATGTGTGGTGGAGCTGGGTGTTTAATGGGTTCTGGTTTTCCAAGAATTAACTTGGGACAAAGCCCACTTGAGTCAGTACAGAACCATTTATAAGAATACCTTCTTGACTCCACGTTGGAGGGGTTGGACAGATATCTAGAGCCCATCATCCCTTCTCCCCTATAAACTCTTCTCTCTTCCATAGATTCCAGGGAAGCATCCTTGACTAATTTAGGATTTTGTCTCTTCCTGGCCATGTTTGAGTGGAGTTGAGATTTTTACTAGATTTAAAATGCTTTTTTCATATTTTGATTTACCCTTGCTGTCAGTGATCACTAATTTTCAAGTTCATACTGCCCCTGCCCTGGGGAGTGAACCCAGGGCCTTCTCACTCAGCTATAACCCTAGATCCTTTTTAAATTGTCCAGGCTGTGATCAAACTTGCAATCCTCCTACCTTAGGCTCTCAAAGTGCTGCAGTTACAGGTATGTGCTACCATGACCAGCTTCTCTCACTCATTTTAACCTTTAAATTTAACTTGTGATATTTCTTTCAGCCACCCCCACCTTCAACAGACATTTTAATATTTGAGAATTTCAATTACTTTCTTGAAGTCATATCCAGATTCTGATGTACCTAATTCTGTATTGGTGCAAACTGTGCTTCTAAAATCCTACGGCAGGACAACTTCATCGACTTTTCTTTTGAATGTCGCCGAATGCCTATTTATATGATGTCTTGTTTCAAAAATGCCTAGCCGGTTTATGGTTTTTTATATTTCCGTTGTTAGGGAGGTGGACGACTGGATGTGTGGTCCTGACAGGCATCTGGGATCGTGGCATATCAGAGTTGAAGGAGTGTAGGGTTCTGGTTTTTCAGGTGAGGAATCTGAGCACCAAAGAGGGAACAGAATCTTGTCCAAGATCAAACAGCCAAGCAGTAGCAATGCCAAGTGCCTGTTCTTTGCCCTTAAGTTCAGTTAAGACATTTTTACATCTAATCTGTGGGCAGGAAAAGTATGAGAGAAATGCTTGAATGAATTTTTAAAACTAGTAATAATAATAATGTATTAATAATGAAGTCTTTGTGTAGCCTTATTCCTGAACTTCTTTTAAATGTCTTTTTTTTTTCTTGTGCTATTATGCCAGACCTAATTTTCCTTTTCCCTATTTAACTATTGATTTATGCATTCTTTCTAAGGAGAAGAAATCCGTTTGCTGTGAGTACATCCTTCTCAGAGTAACTTCTTCCGAACTTTTCATGAATATCCTGGCCCGGAGCTTCCTTGTGGTTAAACTGTTGGCAGGCTTCAGAAATATCACTTGAGGCTTTCAAATTATTTATGTAATAGTTTTTAGCTTGGAAAGTATATACCAACTTCTGGAATTCCTGTTGAAGATGGACATAGCCCTTTGGCCTACAGAGTTTGGTCATTTTCTTCACCCATCAGAGTGAACCACATATGTGTTCTCCATGTGGGGGGCTTGCTGTGTTGTTGCTGGCCTGCATGTGCCATGGTTTAAAGCAGAAAGCTATTTGAGTTTGCATAGCTCATTCCTTTGTTAGTGAGTAATCTGGTAGGATGTAGTTATGCTCCTAAAATGCTCCCAAGGTTTAGTGATCTGATAGCAAGCGAGCTCATGGAAGGCAGGAACTGTTAACTGGAATAATGTAAACACACACATACGCTGAAAACTCAATGGTTCATGCTGTTCTGGTTGACTTTGGGGCAGACAAGTTCTTATTTTCATTATCCTTGAGCTTTTCATAAACTATTTCTCAAGAGTAAAAGAGGTTCAAGATCTAGCTCTTAAACTATGTTCTCTTTTAATGCTGTCTTTCTAGACTCATTTTTGGGCTATTGGTGGTTTTGTATGAAATCACTACTCAGTACTCACCATTTAACCCATATGGTAACAGTGATTTTTAAAAATCTAATCCCCACTAAAAATCTCATACTGCAGTCAACAATAGCAGGAGACAGATCTTGTCCAGACAGAACCCTTGCTGCTTGTCTTCAGATCATCTTGATATAGGGGAGCAAATCTCCCAACCTAGTGGATGTCTGATAGGTGTTCGTGTTCTCTAAAATTAAGGAATGAATTTTAGGAACAATGGAGGTCAAGAGCAGAATATGTTTATTAAGAGAAAGAAAGCTTCTGTCTGAGAGAGAGAGACAGAAGGGGTCCCAAGTGGTTGTCAAGGACCCTGCCTTTTCTAGGGATTTTATAGAGCAAAACCCCAAGGTGAGGCAGATCCAAGGTGGAAAAAATGGGAACTCCTAAGGTGGGCATGAGGTTGGACAGAACTATGGCCAACCAATAAGACTGATTGCTCAGGTACAATTGACTAAATCAGGGATAGATAGGGAAGTAAGTCACATAACAAGAGGTCATGCATTCCTGTAGCAGGTTGGAAAGGTGACTTCCTCAGGGTGATAGAGACCTATTTAGAATATCAATCCCTGATGTTTACCCTTAGGAAGTATGTTGGGTACATTTGATTTATCTTTTGTCTTGAAGTCTGGCCCACAGTGGAGGTGTTTTTCTCCCTCACAGTTGTAAGATATGTCATCTTTTGCACTGGCTTCTTGGAGGGACTAGCTTTGGCTGACTGCCTATAATATTTCTGCCTAACTCAGTTGCCTATAAAGTCTCACAGCAGCCCAAAATAAGCCTTGGGAGATGGCATTAAGAAACTCCTCTGTGATCAGGCCAGGCCTACCCAGAGATTTCCAAAGCATTCAGATACTTTGGGACTGCATCATTTTGAGCAATGCATATTTATATGCATAATCCCCAGAGGAAAGGCAGCAAACGGACTCTTCTGCTCTCCATAGTCCCTCTTTTCAAACACCCCATTGTGCCTCATGCTGATTTCTCCTGTTGTGCCCTTTAATACTTAATCCCCAGTAGCACTTTTCATTGTCCTCTTATGCTCTACAAAACCCTGTGTCCCGATTTTCATGACACCCTCTGAGGCTGTGCATGCCTCACAGTGCAGCATCATGCAGCTAGGGTGGGAGACTGACCTTCTCTAAGTTCTTGTTGCTACTCCTGGCTAGTCTTCTCCTCTCCTCTTAATGCCCCTGCCCTGGGGAGGGGGTCATGGCATCCATCTAGATCACTGAGCTGAGCCTTCTCTAAAAACTTTATACCTCAGTCATATTCGCCCTTTCCTCCAAAGTCCAGCTGTGGTCCTGAGGATATGCAGTAACTGTAGACAATCCACACTTCCTTCTGTCCTCCTTGTGTCTGGAACTCTCTAGCTCCAGTGACTTTCCCCCATCTTCCACTTGAGCCACCTGTTGCAAGAGTCCAGTTTGAAACTTATCATTCCTCAAACTACTCTGCCTTGGGGGTATTAAATTCCTGTAGCCTCCTCCAACCTGAGCTCTCTCTCCTTACTTCCCTGTGATCACTTCTGCTACATGCATGCTTTTTGACCTCAAAGAGATACCCAGTTCTTTTTCCCCTCGGTTTCCCTGGGGGTCCAGCCACCTTCCAGACTCTCTAGGTCTACCACCCACATGGGATCTCCCTTCTGCATTGCCCTCCTTTCATAGGCAAAGTTTTCCTGGGGACCAGCCTTGTGGAGCCCTGTGGCTAGATCTGAACAATATTGTGGTTTTCTCTCTCCGATACTCAGATAATTCTCTGGGCTGGTCTGAAGAACCAACCATGAAATGGAGCCTCATGTGGTAGGGGCATCCTCAATATTATGATTGTCTGCAGTTCTTTATTTTGACTGCTCTCATTACCCCCTCGTATTAAATAATTTCTCCATTGCTGAATGCATATCTCTCATAAATGAATGCCAGCCTCATATTCTGTTGTGGTCTGTGCTCAGCCTGTGTATAATAGTGTCAGCTATCTTGCGAAGATGCATGGCTTTGGATGAGAAACTGAACTTTCAGGCTGACTGTGAGTATAGAAGGTAATGGCAGGTGGAGGGCTGGATGGAAGCACCTTATGTCTTTCTCTTGCCCAGGCATGAAGCAGAGGTCCACAGAGGTAAATAACAGAGATGAGATGATTTGCTGGCCAAGCAAGAGAGAATTGTGTCAGGCAAGAAAAGACTTCCCTGCCTCTCTCCAGGCTGAACTTGGAAGGGCTAGACATAGAAGCAATAATGGAATTTATTCCCTGTCACAAGGGATTTGAGACATTATGTTTTGATTGGCTTATTTGGAGTTTGGAAATGTTTCCTTGTGCTTGGCCAATGCTGGCCTGCATCGCAAAACTGCAGGCATAGTTTGCAAAGAGGCTCATAGTGGGCCAAGGCTCTGTGGGCTCAGGTCATTCCACAGATACTTTTGTCAGCTCATGCTTGGACTTTTCACGCCCTGAGTTATAGTTTCTTGGATCTGGACTTTGCCCATCTTGAGGTTTCTTCCTGAGGGTGGAAAAGATGACTCTTCCAGACAGATGCCTATGGTCAGGTAGAGAAGAATCCTGAGAGCATCTGTGGTGTGGTGTAATTCTCTGTGCTGAATTACCTTTCATAGTACTCTTAATCTGAGTCTTATGTAAACTATAAGGGTGTGGCCAATTGTCTTAATTTCCTGGGATAGAGACAGGCCCAGTTTCTTCTCCACCTCCAAGCTATAATTCACTGTCCATACTTGCGTTGGGATTCTCCAGTGATCCTGAGGGGGCAGGTGCTGTTGCTACTGTGTTTTGTAAGGCCTCCCAAGAACAAATGGGGCACAGGTGTGTGGCTGCATGATCCCGACTTGGGTATTCTGTCTGCATTGCCAACCAACACATTTTCAGGTCAGTTGCTACATTTTCTTTCCTTGCTTCAACTGTAGCCTTTCAACAAATTGCTTGGGATTTCCTCCTCTGATTTTATACCCTCTTCCTCTTTCCTGCTATTATGAGCTATCATTGTTCATCTTAAGGTCAGTTGTTACATCCTCAGGGTAATCTTCCTGGATACCATCCATGTCTTCATTCCTAATCCCTCTATCCTTCCTTCCCTCCTTATCTTGCTGGTTTTTCCCTCCCTTCCTTCTTTCCTTCCTTCTGCTCTTTCTTCCTTCCACACCCCCGAACTTTCCTGTAGCATTTTCTGCCTCCTAGCCTAGTGGGTGTTAGTGAAGGGGAAGGAAAGTGAGTTGAAAGCATGGACTCAGATCTGTTTGCACTAGTACAGGGGACTTATTTATCTAAGCAGCAAATCACATGAACCTGCTGCATCGTGACCTGTTTCAAGTGAATACAACCCAAGATTTGAGGTTTGGATCACTTTCAGCAGTGATGGTCTGGGACAGTGAAGGATGGGCCTTAATATTGCCTCCTCCCAGAAACCATCTCAATTATGGTCATCATTCGGCACACGCACAAATGCATGATTATTTTGGACAGATTTCTAGTTCTAAAAGGTTGTCATGTGTGACTGGATCCATGGAGCTATGTGGAAATTAACATGCATAATATACACCTCCTTTTCATGAGCTGGATATTACTGAGTGAGTATTTTTCTGCCAAGTCTTCCATCATCCCCTTTGAGGTCCTCACATTACTGCCCTCTCTACTCCCAGCACAGGATTCCTTCTTCTTCTGTCTCTGTACCCAGACTCCGTGTCCCTGAGGGTCAGAGACCACGTCCTCTCATCATCATTGCCCCACCTCACACTCCACAGCCTGCTCCTGTGCAAATACACAGTGAATGTAGGTTTAACATTATACCTTTTATCCAGAACCTTACGTGGGAGGTTGTGTCCTCCTCTGAAGTAGCTCAATTCTTAGACCAGTGTTCAAGTCTCCTTGAGTGCCTTTCCTATTGGTGACCCCTGACGTGGATCCCAGTCTCCTGCAAGGTATTATGGTGCACAGTGAAAAGAATAAAACAGTGGTAAGATTAACATCACTGTTTTGAGATTGTTGTGTGGGTTACATTGGGTAAAGTGAATGTGCAATGTAAATGTGATCACCTGAGTTTCTTATTTCTGTTATTCTTGCTAACCTACATTCTTGGTATGGGAGAAAGGAGAGAGATATAGGTGGGATATGAAAGGGCAGGAGGGCACCATTAAAGTTTCCTGTGACATTTCACACATTCTAACAGTAGGATGTGTTTGAGAAGCATTGATTTAATAGTTAGTGAAGAAGGGCATTTCCATCTTCAGGACATACAGAAGTTAGTAGAACATGCCAGTGGGTGTCACAATCTGAATCACCGTGTTCAACACCAAAATATTTTTGTGATAGCTTACATATGCCCTACCATTGGCACTGAGAGTGTTACCAGTAGCATATTTCACAAGTTGAGTCTGTTTTGTGTTCTAACTTGAAGCAGCTTTATTTCCTGCCCTTTTACAGGATAGTACTCTTATATTATAAAATGTGTCCTTGATTCAACTCATTTTAAGCATAGATTTACAATGCCATGAATTTGATGCAGACCTTTAACTGGAATGTTTTACTTTTTTATTTAATTCTAAAGGGAATAAAATGAATCAAAACTGTGATAAGACAGTAGGAAATCTGCCATAGTTGCTATATTGCATATTGTTGTCCTCTAAATAGATGCTTGACTTTAGCCTTGCAAAGTCAATCAAACAATACAGCTCCTCCAAATTAGCTGGTTGCTCAAGACTGAGGGGGGCATATTCTTCTTTTCCAGTCTGTGCACTGGCTCGTGTACAGATGGAAGCTTAGCATTCTTCCTGAAATGTTTTAAAGCATGTCTTTTTCTTAATTTTAAGTCTTACACTAGTCCATTTACAGTGTTTAATGTAGAAATACTTTATTAAACTTCCTAAATTTTGCTATAAAATATTACAATAACAAACCTTGCTGGGTATTGTAATGCAAGCTTGTGATCCCAGCACTCTGGGAGGCTGAGACAGAAGGATCAAAAGTTGGAGCCCAGCATAAGATTTTGTCTCAAAATAAAACAATAAAATAAGATGAGCTGGGAATACAGCTCAGTGTGAAGGCCTTAGTTTCCACAAGGGGATAAAAAATAAAGAAACCTAAAAAATGCATAAAATAATTTATTTTTCTTGGATTCAGATGATAAATATAAGAAGTCTTCTTTCTGTGTAGCCTAATTATTTTTGTTTTTATTTTGTTTTAATTTTGTCATACTTCAGTTAGAAGCAACACATATACTTTTTAAGTTAGTATATCTGCCCTTACCTGGGGTGGGAGAGTTTGGCAGAGTCACAGGAAGTTGACCTGGAATTCCACTTTGTCTGCCAGATGTGATTTTGCTGTGTCTCTGTTCCACATCTCTCTCTCTCTCTCTCTCTCTCTCTCTCTCTCTCTCTCTCTCTCTCATGCCTCACTCTTGCCACACAGCACAGGAAACCTTGTTGTAAACAACAGAGTTCATCAGAAACCTCACTAAACCTCTGACACATGCATTTCATGGTGTTGTGCCTCTCAGTAACATTGGTCAGCTGCTCACAGGAAGGACTCTGAGAACTAAGACTCCAAAGCCTATTAGGGAGAGGATTTATAAGTACAGAGTTTCTCCCAAGGGTCTCTGAGAGAGACCTTTGTTTAACTCCCTACTCAGTCATAATCCAGTTTGAAAGATTAGTTTCATTAAAGAGATCTATGCAGTGGGGTACCATAGAACCTATAAAGGGCTCTGTAATTGAAGAGAAGGGGATCTCCATTCTCTAAAAACTTAAAGATGTTCCCTCTCTCCAAAACACATTTACATCAAACAACCCAAGAGATGTAAAACACTAGATGATTTACATTTTTAAGAGTATATTGCTTTTATGAAGATAGTTTAAGATTCATAAAGCTTCAAGGGTTGAGATCAGCTGACACTAAAGAGATGAAAGATATAGTTTCCACAAGAAATCAAGATACAAGATACCAGGATCCAGGAAAAGGGCACCATGGGAAGACACAGAAATCAGCAGAATATCAACCACACAGATACACATAGATATCCAGGAAATTAGAAATTCCATTGAAATCTGGAATAACCGTTTAAACAAAACAGAAGACAGACTTTCAGACCTAGCAATCACAGCTAGCAATCATAAGGAAAGATCTCTTGAAAATAACAAAAGGTCAAGAAATAACAATTCAACAGCTACAAGATGACACAAAGAAAAATAATATAAGAATAATGGTGTCAGTGAAAAAGCAGGAGTTAACACAGATGACATAAAAAACTGTTTGCAGAAATACTAGCAGAACATATTCCAAGCACAAGAAAAGAATCTGATCTATAGATAAGTAAGGCATATAGAACTCCATTAGCCATAACCAAAATAAATCTATATCCAGGCACATAATAATCAAGATCCCAGTAATTCAGGACAAGAGCAAAACATTAAAAACTGTTAAGAGAAAAGAAATAGATCACCTACAAAGGAAATTCCATCAGAGTCACAGCAGACTTCTCAACACAAACTCTTAAGTCAAGAAGAGTTTTGAGTGAAGTATTTCAGTTCCTGAAAGAAATTTTTATGTACCTTGCATAACTATCTTTTCAAATTAGTGAGAAATAAGATACTTCCCTGAGAAGGAACAACAGGAAATTTATGATCACCAAACTAATGCTACAAAGGGTACTGAAAAACCTTCTAGACAATGATGAAAATGAACATAATTCTGAGAATAACAGAAACCACCAAGCAGGGCAAGCAATTAAATGGAGGAGAAAAGTAAGGAACCAAAGCAAGAAAATAACATGACAAAGATAAGCCAATCTATCAATTATAACCATTGATATAAATGGCCTCAATTCACCAGTCAAAACAGACAGACTGGCAGAATGAATCAAGAAGCAAGATCCAACAATTTGCTGCCCACAAGAAACACATTTAATGCAAAATGAAAATCATAAACAAAGTCAAAGGGTAGAAAACAATTGTCCATGAGACAGGAACCCAGAAGAAAGCAGTAATATCTATTCTGTCTGCAGACAATATGAACTTCCAAACAAGAATGATCACAGGAGATAAAGAAGATCTATGTATACTTGTTAGAGGAAAAATTCAAGAGGAAGACATACAAATTATAAATATATATGCACTAAATACAGGAGCACCCAACTATATACGACAAATATTAATAAACATGAAAAACCCAAAAGCAATAACACAATTGTAATGGAGGACCTTATTACACCATTTTCACAGAGAGACAGATCAACTAGACAAAAAATCAGCAAAAAAATTACAAAACTGAACCAAATCTGTCAACAAATGGACTTAGTAGATGATTATAGGGTGTTCTACCCAGTAACATCAGAATATGCATTATTCTCATAGGACTTTCTCTACACTAGCCTATACAAAATGCTTAAGTAAATGCAAAGGAGTTAAAAATATCCCATTGTACATCCCACTCATCATAGTGCAATAAAATTGGAAATTCATGGCAAAGCAAACCATAAAAAAATTTTATAAACACATGGAAATTAAGTAAAACCTTCCTGAACAACAAATGGACCACAGGTAAAATTAAAGAAATTAAACAATATCTACAATCAAACAAAGATGCAAATATAACTTACAGGAGCCTGTGGGACTCAATGAAAGCAGTACTAAGAGGGAAATTTATAATGGTGAGTAATGGTACATCAGGAAAGTAGAATGAGCTCAAACAAACAACCTAATGTTGTACCTCAGTCTTCTAGAAAAAGAAGAGCAAGCCAAACCCAAAGCTCATACAAGAGAGGAAGTTATAAAGACCACAGCAGAAATTAATGCAATTGAAGCTAAGAAAATAATACAAAGAATCAAGGAATCAAATAGTTGACTCTTTGAAAGATTAAATAAATGGACAAACTCTCCCTAGCCACATTGTAGAAAAAGGAAATAAAAGACTCAAATACGTGCAGTTAGGAATGAAAAGGGTAAAATAGCAGCACACTCTGTAGAAATTCAGAAAATCAGCAATACCTACTTCAAAAATCTTTACTCACATAGAATGGGAAACATAGAAGAAATAGACAGATTTCTAGAAATGAATTAGTTACCAAATCTGGATCAAGAAGATATAAAAATTCTGAATAAACCAGTATCAGTTAATGAAATTGAAAACATAAGTAAAAACTTACCAACAAAGCCCAGGTCCTGATGGATTCACAGCTGGATTCTACAAGAAATTCAAGGAAGATTTAATGCCAGTACTCCTCAAACTCTTTAATGAAATTGAAAGAGAAGCAATTCTCCCTAACTTATTCCTGGAAGCAAATATTACCCTGATACCAAAACCAGAGAAAAACTCAACCAGAAAAGAGACCTACACACAAATATCCTTCATGAACACAGATGTTAAAATCCTCAGTAAAATACTAGCCAACAGAGTGTAGCAAGTCATCAAGAAGATTATACAACATGATCAAGAGTGATTCATCCCAGGAATTCAGGAATGGTTCAACATACAAAAACTAATAAAGATAACACACCATATCAATAGATCCAAACACAAAAATTACGTGACCATCTCAGTACATGCAGCAAAAGCTTTTGATAAAGTCTAACAGTCATTTGTGATAAAAATCATACAGAAAATAGAAATATACTCTCTTTACGTCAGTCATAAAAAAGGCATCTATGACAAACCAACACTCAATATCTTACTAAATGGAAAAAACCGGAAAACTTTCACTCTAAAATTGGAAATAAGACAAGGATGTTCACTGTCACCACTTCTATTCAATATAGTTCTGGAAACATTAGCCAGAACAAGAGAGAAATAAAAAGAATAAAGAAAGCAAAGTAATAAGTTATACTATGCACAGATGACATGATACTTTAAATAAAAGACACCAAAAATGCCACCAAAAGACTTGTAGATTTAATAACCAAATTCAGTCACATAGAAAATCAACACTCAAAAATCAATAGCATTCCTGTACAAAAACAACAAACTTGTTGAAAGAGAAATTAGGGAAATCACACCCTTCACAATACCATCCAAAAAAATGAAATACTTAGGAATCAATCTAAGAAAGGAAATAAAGTTCCCGTTCATTGAAAATTACAGTACTCTGAAAAAGAAGATTGAAGATAATAGAAAATGAAAAGCTATGCCTTGCTCATAGATAACAAGAACCAACATTGTGAAAACAGCTATACTCCCAAAATTGGTATACAGGTTTTTTTGGAGGGGGTAGAGATATTACATAATTAAAAAAAAACCACTAAGAAATCACTAGTTGATAAATTACAAATTGTCATCTTAGAAACAGTTGTTCAAGTTACAAAATCAAAGCATAAAAAGTAGATAGAGAGTCAAACAATGACAGTACAAATGATTATGTTTGATAAACCAACAAAAACTTAGGAGTATTGTTATCTATCTTACACACTTAAACATACATACAATTATATCCTTTGGAGCACTTTCCCTCCCTTTCATTATTACCATATCTATTGTACATTTTGGATCTTATTACTCCTTCAGTTTTTATTATTTTTTACACTAGAGAGACAATGTGATATTTACAAATATGAGTCTGATTTATTTCACTTATTAGGATAGTCTCCAATTGTCTCCATTTACCTGTGAAAGCCTCAAGACCATCCTTTTTATAGCCGAGCAATATTCCATTGTATAAAAATACCACATCTTTTTCATCCATTCTGCAGTTGATGAGTATTTTGGTTGTTTCCAAGATTTAGCTACTACAAATTGTGCTGCTATAAATATGGGTGCACTTGTATCACTGTGACATGACTCTTTCAATTTTTCTGGGAAAATACCCAGGAGGGGAATATCTGGACTGAATGGAACTTCCAATCCTTGTTTTTTGAGGAATCTCCTTACTGATTTCTATAGTGGCTGCACCAATCTACACTCCTGCCAACAGTGGAGAAATGTTCCTTTTTCCCCACAGCCTCGCCAACATTTGTTATCAGTTGATTTCTTGATTGCAGCCATTCTTTTCAGAGTGAGATGAAATCTCAATACTGTTTTAATTTGCATTTCTTGAATGACCAGTGATGGTGAACATTTTTCCTTGTATTTGTTTGCCATTTGTATATCTTCATCTGAGAACTTTGTGTTCATCTCTGATGTCCATTGTTGGAGAGGTCTTTGAATTTTGGAGGTTTGATGTTTTTCAATTCTTTATATGTTCTTTGTCTGAGGGATTGCTAGCTAAAATTCTTTCCCATTCTGTGGGTTTTATTTTCACTTTGTTGGTGATTTGTTATACAGGTTTAATGCAGTCCCAATCAAAGTCCATACCTCATAGATCTAGTGAAAAAACAATCCTAAAATTCATTTGGAAACAGAAGAGACCTACAATAGCAAAGGCAATCCTGGACAACAAGGGCAGGAGGCAGGAGGTAGGAGGCATCAAAGTCCCTGAGATGAAATTATACTACAAAGCTGCTGTGATAAAATCAGCATAGTACTGGCAAAAGGACAGACCTGATGATCAGTGGAACAGATTAGGAGATGCAAACACAACTTCAAACAAACTCTTCCACCTGATCTTTTACAAAGGGTCAAAGCATATTCACTGGAAGAAAACGTCTTTAATAAATGGTGCTGGAAAAACTGGCTCTCCACATACCAAAGACTAAAACTAGAATTGTCTCTATCACCATGCACTAAACTAAGGTCAAAATGGGTTGAAGATCTAAATATAACATTAAATCTACCAGAAGAGAAAGTAGATAGAAGTCTTGAAGACACAGGGGTAGGCAGAGTTCATTAACAAAAAATGAATTGAATGTAAAGTAGTTCAATGAATCAACAACTGGGATTTCATCTTATTAAAAATTTTTGTGCATCAAAAGAAATCATCAACAGAGTAAAAAGAAAACCCACAGATTGGGAAAAAATTTTTAGCCAACCATTCCTTAGACAAAGCACGTTCATCTAGACTATATAAAGCATTGAAAAAAGTCAGCCCCCCAAATTGAAAGACCCAATCCATAAATGGGTATCTGAGATGACACACTTCTCAGATGAAGAAATACAAATAGCAAATAAACACATGAAAAAATGTTCAATATCATTGGTCATTTGAGATATGCAAATTAAAATAACGCTGAGATTTTCATCTCAACCCAGGAAGAATGGCTACCATCAAGAAATCAACCGATAACAAATGGTGGAGGGGATAAGAAGAAAAAGGAATCCTTCTCCACTATTGGTGGGAGTGTAAACTGGTATAACCACTGTGGAAAACAGTGTGCAGATTTCTGAAAAACTAGGAGTAGAGGTTGCACTCAACCAAACTATCTTTCTTCTGGGTATTTTCCCAGAAGAATTAAAAACATCATACCACAGAGATACATGTGCATCTGTATTTATAACAGCACAATTTTTATTTATTTATTCACATTAGAGAAAAAAGATACCAAAAATAAAAATCAGAATCAAAAGAGACAGATAACAATAAACCCCAAACAATAAGTGTATAAGTCATTGACCTGCAGTTGACTGACCCAGAGGGGAGGGGCCAGCATAAGTTGCCCCTGTTTGCACCTCAATGACCAACAGCAAACTGGAGAGGCAGACAACACTAGCTAGCACACTTCAGGAAAACCATAACCAACAAGGAAAGGGGCTGGGACCTCCTCTATACACCTATATGGAAGAAACCAAAAACGTAAGAGAAATAAGAAAAATCCCCCATGCCCCAGCCCTGAGAATATTGATCCAGGAGAGGGCAGCAAGCATGTAATATCAGACACATCATCAGTAGAGATAAGGAGATATCTTTGGGACCTCATAGATAAGCTCAAAAGTGAAATATTTAATCATGTAAAGCAAGATATAAGTAGATTAATAAAAGAAATGCTAAGCACCTCTCAAGAAGACACAGACAAAAGAATGGAGGAACCCAAAAGAAGGAGAGAAACGTTCAATGAAGAATATGAAGAAAACCTAGAATACATGAAGCAGATTAAAGGTTACCAGGAAATTAAAAACTCCATTGAAAGCTGGCAAACTGCTTGAAAGAAACTAAGGACAGACTATCAAAACTTGAAGACAGGTTTGCAATGTGTGATCATGAAAGGAAAGAGCTCTTAAAAATAACAAGGAAACAGGTAGTAACAATACAAAGGCTAGAAGATGACAAGAGGACTTATAACTTAAGAATAAAGAATATGAAAGAAGAAGCAGAGGTAAACACAAAGGAAATACAAAGGATATTCACAGAAATAATTAAGGAAAACTTCTCAAGCATAGGAAAAGGAAACGATATTCAAATGTATGAGGCATACAAAACTCCAGCCACCTACAACCAAAACAGAGCTACACCCAGACATATAATAATCAAGATCCCAGAAATTCATCACAAGAACAGAATATTAAAAGTGGTCAGAGAAAAGAAACAGATCACCTATAAAGGAAAACCCATCAAAACCATGGCAGACTTTTCGACACAGACCATCAAATCAAGAAGAGCTTGGAGAAAAGTATTCCAAATCCTGAAAGAAAATAACCTCTAGCCCAGATTGTTTACTCTGCAAAACTGTTTCTAGAAATTCATGGAGAAACAAGACGCTACCAAGACAAAGAGAAACTAGGGGAATTTGTGACCACCAATCCAACCCTACAGAGAATACTGAAAGACATTCTAGAGAGAGAAAATAAGTACCAGGATTTCAGGAACAGTGGCAGAGAGCCCTCAATGAATGGAGCAGAAAGTGAATAAAGGAGAAAAGTAGACAACTAATGGCAAAAAATTAGCATACCAGAAATGAGGCAGAGAAGGTTGGCTACAATCTCTAACATAGGTGGCCTTGATACATGAAAAAAAAAAAAAAGAAACACAGAGTAGATCAGGAGGTAGGACTCACCAAGATGCTCTGTATAGGAAATATAATTAACCTGAAAAAGGGTTTATGGACCAAAAATCAAATATGAAAAAACAATGTTCTGTGTGACAGGGAACCAGAGAGTAATAGGGAAACTTGACCAGTATTTGTAGATAGGTTGGAAAGACAGGCTTTAATAGGTAAAGGAATACAACTAGAGATGAAGTCCAGAAGGGAGAAGGTTCAAAACCACTTAGGTAAATAGCAGGTTGCCCCCACAATCCAAAAACTGAGGGTGTTGGTGAGACCTAAAAATGCACAGTGCACCCTGGGGGAGTGAAAGCAGAGGAATAGTCTTTTAAAAAGACAGCAGAGGATATTGTTGATAGTGTATCAGGATTTAAAACCCATATTACTCACACTGCACTGCTTAGATTTTATTCTGTCCCAGTTTATCTACTTGCACTAGATCTGAGGGCATAGACAGCTATCCCCAAAATAACAGGATATAGCACAGTAATCATCTTTAATTTCCTATTAACTTAATCTGGAGCCCTGTATAACTTATACTGTTTTATCACGACTGATCTTAGTTAAATATGGTTTGTTTGATTGCTGTTTGGTATGGACAGATTTTATTCAAAACTATTATGATTGATAGTATCAAATCTGTGAGTATAGGCAACTACACTGAAGATGACAAGATTCACTACAATACCCATTCTGGTTTGATTATTACCTGTTTTTGAAGTTTTACACTATCTACAAAGTTTTGTTTTTATTAATATTGTTATGTACTGCTATATTCAATTATGCTATGTCTGATGATATAGACAATTCTGGTGGCCGGGAATTTTTTTTTTGTCTTTTTCATTTTTATCAGTACCAGGGATTGAACTCACGACTGCCTGCTTGCAAGGCAGGCGCTTATGCCGCTGAGCTAAATCCCCAGCCCTGATATAGACAATTCTATTGAAAATAACAAGAGACAACACAGTAACCATTGTAGAACTCCTTGTACAGTGGTTTTATATGTCTTTTTCATTTCATGTGTTTATAGGAATATGTTTTGTTTTGTCTTGCTTTGTTTTGTTTCTCCCTCTAATATATAAAGGATAGAAATACATGTTAAGACTCATGCATGTGTAGAACCTATAAACGTGTACGAGAACTGATCTTATAATGCATAATGAAATGAACAAATATTTTGAAGAAAAAGAGACACTAAAGTACCCAGTGCTGACAACATAGTGTCATGATGTGAACTTCAGCATTACTATTATTCTTCATTCAGAGTGATTTTAGCCTGTGTTTTGTTTTGTTTAATCTTAACATACATGAAGGTATGGACAGCTATTTTGAAGAGAATGAGAGACACTATGAAAACCATTGTTGACTTCCCTATTGTCTGATCTTGAAGACCTAAAATGCCTTCCTCATCTTGTTCAGATCAGTTCTATATTATGTTATTTCATGTGAATGCTCTGTATGTGAAGATATCCTCACCTATTTGTAAGAAAACAAACTATGATAAATAGTGAAGTTCTCTGATTGTCTTGCTTTGAAATTTATGTCTCTTACATTGCTTTCTTATGTTTTGTTTTGTTCTGTTCTGTTGTGTTCAATTTTACTCTCTTTAAAATAAAAATTAAAAAAATAAGTTTACAAAATGAGATGATAGAACTTGATAATGGTTATAATATTGCATATTGTTACTTTCAAAAGGGTTGATTAACAGATATAGACATGTAAAATAGATTACCAGATATAGACATGTAAAATTGATCTAATCATATGAATATTAACTGTTCTTTTCCAAGAACTAATAGAATTAGTAGTATGGTCATTTCAGCTATCTCATATATATATGAGATATCAGCTATCTCATACACACACACACACACACACACACACACACACACACACACACAAATTTATGTCTTCTTCCTTTTCTTCTTTTTCCTTTGCCCTATCCCAGTTACTTTTCCTCTTTGGACAGTTTCTTACCCTTACACAATATTTATTGTAGATTTAGGATCATATATAGTTTTTCAGTTTCTTACATTAGGAAGGCAATATGGTATTTGTGCATGTGAGTTTAGTTTATTTCATTTATGAGTATGGTCTCAAGTCATGTCCATTTACTTACAAAAGTCTCAATTCAATCTTTTCTTTATAGCTGAGTAGTACTTCATTATATAAATATATCACATCTATTTTTATCTATTCCTCAATTGATGGGCCCTTGGGTTATTTCCAAGATTTTGCTGTTACAAATTGTGCTTCTATAAACATGAGTGCACATATATCACTGTGGCATAATGTTTTCAGTTCTTCCGGGAGCATGCCCAGAAGTGGGATAACTGGGTCAAATGGAATCTCTAATCTTGGCTTTTTGAGAAATCTCCATATTGATTTCCATAGTGGTCGCACTAGCCTATACTGCCACCAACAGTGGAGAAGAATTCCTTTTTCCCACAGCTCCTCCAGCATTTGTTATTGCTTGATTTCTTGATCTTGGCCATTCTTTCTGGAGTGAGATGGAATTTCAGTGTTTTAATTTGCATTTTGCGAATGATCATTGACGTTGAACATTTTTTCATGTATTTATTTGCCATTTGTATTCATCTCAGATTGGATTGGGTCCTTGAATTTTGGGGGTTTGATTTTTTGAAATATTCTTTATAAGTTCTAGATAGAAGTCCTTTGTCTGAGGGACAATTGGCCAAGATATTTTCCCAATCTGCGAGTTTTCTTTTCACTATGTTGGAGATGTCTTTTGACATGCAAAATCTTTTTAATATGACAAGATCCCAGTTGTTGATTCTGGGAAGATTTTCCTGTGCAATTTGATGAGCTCTCTGCCTACTCCTATGTCATCAAGATTTCTACCTACTTTTTCTTCCAGATGAGATCTTTGATCCACTTTGGCTTTAGTTTAGTGCGTGGTGATAGATATGCATCTAGTTTTAGTTTTTGGCATATGGAAATCCAGTTTTTCCAGGACCACTTATTAATGAAGTATAGCAGCATAATTTGTAATAGCTAAATCTTGGAAACAAGCCAAATGCCCATCAACCGAGGAATGGATTAAAAGATGTGATATTTTTATACAATGGAGTACTACTCAGTTATAAAGAAGAATAAACTTGAAGTTTTTACACGTAAATGGATGCAACTAGAGACCATACTAGTAAGTGAAATAAATCAGACTCACATGTGTAAACATCATATTGTATCCCTAGTGTAAGAAACTGAAAGAGCAAATAAGATCCAAAACCTGCAATAGATTGTGAAAAGAAAAGAACAACTGAGTTGCGGGAAAGGAGAAAAGAAAGAAAGGAAAAGAAAAAATACATATATATTTGAGAGAGCTAAGATAATTGTACTACTAAAAATTTCTTTCAGTTCATGGAAAAGAACAGTTTGTGCTTATATTGTTTGATCAGTTTCACCGGGCTATATCTTCTAATCTGAGCAATTACTTTGAAGATAACAATATGCAATATGTTAACCATTGCTAATTTCCTATTATCTTGATTTGAAATTTTGTATGATTGTTTTTATTGTTTTTTTCTCTTTAAAATAAAAAAATTAAGATACAGAAGGTATCAAGCATTCTGAATTCAGCAGAGAACTGAATTACTGGGTTCCAGAAGAAAAAGAATAGATGTGAAGGAGACTTAGTCATGGTAGACAGATTTCAGAGATTCAAGCTATGACTCCATAGATCACAGAGGAGAAGAAATTAAATAAATTCTGTAAGCAATCTTTGATTTATTAAAGGGCTTTGTAAAGTGAATCTAAAACCATCACTGAATATATATGATAACCATAAGATGTATTGTCTTCTGGTTTCAAACTTAAAAGTCAGAAATAAAGTATTACAATACATGGAAATTAATGTAAACCACATCCTCTGAGACTAAGTAATCCAAGTAAACACTATGAAAAGATGTTTTAAACAAAAAACTGTAAATTTTAGACAGGGTAAAACATTATTCTAAAACAATAATTTATAAAAAAAGGAAAGATGTAATTCAACTTTTTGCATAGAAAATAAAAATTAGAATATTTATACCAGAATCTATCATGTAAGTATAATTTATACTGAGTGCTGAAACTAAAACTTAATTATTTCAATAAATGTAAACATTTACTATCTTTAATAAGTGATATTGAAACTATTTAGACAAAGTCAACTTAAATCTTTCCCACTTGCCAGAATAAATTCCAAATGGATTGAAGGTTAAAGAAAACTTAAACTATAAAAATATAAGAAGCCATAACAGTAATATTTCTCAGATTTCTGAATGAGAAGCTTAACATGGATGGAAGGCAGAATGTGTGGATGTGTTTGACTACTTAGAACATTTAAAATATATACTTGTCAAAAAACATTTAGGTAAAAAAATTGAAGTAAAATGATGTATATTAATTGTGTTAGAATACTGTATAAAAACTTTGAAAATGGAATTAATAATTACAGATGATAAAAAATAATTTACTGTTTTGAAAGGAACTCAACTGATCAATTAACATTCACATAGAAAGGTTCAATTTCTTTTTTAATCAATAAGTTACAGATCTAAGCAATAACCAAATAGCATTTCCCTGCCTAGCATTACTTTTTTAAAAAGAAAAGTTTGGAAGCCTGTGTCTGATTGTGATGGAAGAGATTGGGCTTTTAACTTGAGAGTCTCAGAAATATGTCTGCTTTGGGATTCACCAATTATCTTTCCTAGTAATGTTAAAGTTTTTACTTAATACTTTAAAACCAGAAAGTATCTAAACATTAAGCCTAAGAAAATGCTAAGCACATTATGAGATTTCTCAGATGGAGTATTATAAATTTTTATTATATTTAAATTTTTGAAATAATGCAAGAAATGCTATCATATTATTGATATTCTTATGTTTAAAGATCAGGTTACAAATTAATATAGTAAGTCTCTAATTTTATTCATATAAAGACAAAAAGAAAAATCTCAAGAATACCTCAATATGTTAACAGCAGCTATCTTTGGCTTGTGGAATTGTGGGTGTTTAAATGTCTTTTAAATGTACTTTTTAGGTTTTATAAATATGAGAGTTATGGCTTGTGTCAAAATGTCCCCCCAAAGCTTCATGTGACCATCAGTGTAGTTTTTCAGAGTTGGATCTAGAGTGAGTGATCCTGGGACTAAGTGTGTGATGCTGGAATTAAAGGTGCATGATTACTAAATTCGCCCACTTACTGTTTTTGGCATATTTCTGGCTGTGGATAATGGAAAGTCCTGCCCTGTGTATGAGTGCTACCTATACTAAGGGTTGTCCCTCTGCAATGCCCCTCTGCCATGCCACCCTGCCTTGGAGTCAGCCAACTTTGGTTTGAAACCTCTACAAACTGTGAGCCTTTCCTACTTGAACTTCAGGTGTTGGGTATTTTATCTCAACAGTGAGAAAAGTACCTAAAATGATTATTATAGATTCCTTAGATCGTTAAAATATGATAGCCTTTCTCAGTAGTGGTGAAGGAACCCCAAAGGAGCACTTTGTTCTGTATTTCTTCTATAGAGACTTAATATTCCTGCACAAACCACCTCTCTCTTTCTTTCTCCCTTACTCCCTCCCTCCCTCCCTTTCTCTCTCTTTCTCTTTCTCTGTCTCTGTCTCTCTCTGTCTCTCTCTCTCTCTCTCTCTTTCTTTCTCTTTGATTTTGCTGTTGTTGTTTTTGTTTTTAAGGCAGTTAAATTTGCACTATTCAGAGCTTGGGAGATGCCTATGTGTTTGGGGTTTGGTTTCACCTACACAAACCCACACACATTCATTCCCCTCATTATACGTTTGGGTGAAATCATATTGTGAACTGAATATGTCTATCTATTGGTACTAACATTAATCCATAAGGAAATCACAACCTGTTTTACTTCTTAAAGGTACTGGTGCTGAATCATTTAGTACAATGTTTTTTTCTGATTGAAAATGATGTAAAAAATTTAGATCGACATTAGTCACCTTCTCATCACTGGAGTAACTGAAAGAAGTTGAGGTTTTTTTTGGGCTCATGTTTTCGGTCCATGGCCAGCTGACTCCAAGGCAAGAAAAGCATAGTGAAAGGGCCTGGCAGAGAAGACTTGTTCATGTCGTGGTGACCAAGAAGCAGTGAGAAAGGAAGAGACAGGGATGGAGACATCCTTCCAGTCACATGCTCAATGACCCTTTCTTCCCACCAGGGCCCAGACATAGTCAGCCATGGTGCACCCATGATTCAATTGTTTCTAAAAGCCTAGCCTTTAAATAGATGTGGCTTTTATAGGCTAATTTGTTTTTTTGTTTTTTGTTGTTGCCTTACACTTTGGTGTCACATTTGAAAAATCCTTGCCCAGGCCAACATCAGGAAGGTCTTCTCCATGTTTTCCTATAAGAATTTTACAGTTGAAGGACTCACATTTAAGTCTTTATTTTGAGTGCGTCTTGAGGTTCGGTATAAGAAAAATGAATAAAAACTATCACTACATTTGTTAGGATGTCTGTTTTCCAAAGACATGAGATAACAAGTATTGGGTGAAGAAATGGGAGCTCTTGGTGAGTGTGTAAACTGGAAGAGCCATTCTGGATAATAGTATGGAGGTGCTGTGAAAAATAAATAGAACTACCTTGTGGTTTAGCACTATTTCTAGGTATAGATTTAAAGAAAATAAAATCATTGTCTCAGAAAGATAACATGCGTTCTCATGTTCACTAAAGCATTATACATAAAAGTCCAGATATGGAAATAACCATTAAAGTATGAATAGATAAAATGCAATACAAACTTACACTAATAAACTGTTATTAAACTTCTAAAAAGAAAGAAATTTGCCATTTGCAACAGCATAAGTAGACTTGGGGAATATTACACTAAATGAAATAAGCCAGACACAGAAATAAAAATATAATATGATCTCATTCACTTTTGGAATCTGAAGAATATATAGTGACAAAAAGCAGAGGGACAGAGATAGAGACACCAGGGAGAGGTTGGTAGTCGTACAAGATTCCACTTATACAGATTCAGTGAGGTTGAAAATCCAGTGCAACAGAGTGGTCACTCTAGCTTATAATGCTGTGTACTGTCCTGGGAAACTTGGTGCCAGAATGAATTCTAGGCTTTCTCATTTGTAACCCCTTACAAGTAACTATGTGAGATGTATCTGCCAATCAACTTTACTTGCAGTGATCATTTCACTGTGTATATGAGATTGAAATATCATAGTGCATACCTTAGACACACAGACACATATGGATGTATATATACACATATATAAATTTAAGAATCACAACAAATGGACTCACTATTTTTATGGTAATTGGTCTTCCCAGAAATGATCCTGAACACCAAAAAGCTGTTAAATTATTTTCTGAGTCTCTCGTTTCAAGGTTATAATAGGTTTTCCATTTAAAAAGAGTTAAACTAAAATTGATACTCAGAAGAGACTCACTTCATTACCTGGAAAATAACAAATTTCCCTGATGGTGTCAGATGAATGAGTCATCACTGTATTTTTCTTTGCCTAACAGATGCTTCTTTTGTCAGATCAAAACATACATGAGTAAAGCTGATTTAAAGGAACAAATCAGTATGAGTGTCATTCTTTAAATTTTTAATTTTCCCAAAAAATTATATTATGTTTAAAGAATGATAGGTGATTATATATACCAGGGCTAATGGTCTCACATTTATTAATGAATTTGGATTACCAGAAACATTCTAGAACTCTGTAAGAAGCTGTGTAAACAATACTTAGTCCTTTTTAAACAGTTGCTTGCATTCCATAAAACCAATATTTTTATTCCTTTGACATTTCATAGAAATGGACTTTATTGAATTTTCCTCAGTTGTGCTCAATTATCATTGTATTTCTTAGGTAGGGCTGACTTTTCATCAGAATATCACAGATACCTGTTTCTCTTTCTTTGTGTGAGACAGACATGTTTCTTTAGAAACCACCAGCTTAGGATATAGTGTCACTCTGAATGTGATTCCTGTCAGACTACAGTGAGCACAGGTAATGGATATTGTCATAAATGACATTTGGTTCATTAGAATCTGTCAAAATGGGCCAGGTAAATTATGACCCTTGGAAAGAGCACAATACGGCATTGTATTGGGGAAACATACATTCAAGGAATTCCTGAGCTGGTATTTATTACAACCTGCCACATCATTTCCATTTTCTATGTTTCATTAAATTTACCGTCTGGGTGCAATCACAAGAGTGAAATGGGGGGATGGGGCATATAGTGTAAAATATCGCTTTAAACTAACTAAACAAAAATGAATCATTCATTCAGTAAAGAAAGTTGAGCACCCACCATGTATAATATGCAATAAGAAAACTTCTATACGTAACTAGTAGAGACAAATGGGTGAAACAAATTCTACTGCGATGTAGTTGGAGAGGCATTAACACAGATGAAGGAAGTGGAGGGGAAGGTTCTCTTCAGGAGGGTGAGAGACTTAGTCATGAGTGTCTACAAATTAGGTGCTGACCACGTCGGGAGAGATTGTGAGTCACAGCTCTTAAATGTGATTGGAATTCTGGGGCTAGTGCTAAGTTAATTGTCCTTTGGCATTTTTGTGGACTGCACATATTACATGGATGGAATTTAATGTCATTTTAACTCACCAGAGACAGTTTGTGGGTCTAGAGGTTTGGAAAACAGCACACTCTGTAATGTGTCACATTTTAGCACAAATCTTTCAAATGGTTGTGGCCCATTCTCTAAGCTTTGTCTGGTGGAAGCTATTTTCACAGTCTGGAGTAACTAGTGTTAATTAAATTTACAGGGGGTGACTTTATTTAAGAATCTCTAGTTTATTGATAGCACTCATACTTCATAAAATAGGGTGCATTATCCTAAATTTCAGATGAGTAAAAATTATTCTTCTTGATATCTATTTTGAGCACTTTGGATGATTTATTTGGCTTAGTGTCCAGGAATAGCAGGAAAATGACTTGGACACCACCCACAGGGGGCCCAGGAACTCTTCCCATTGGACAGACATCTGGCATGGCAAATGAGGAGTAGATCTTGCAGGCGGACAGTTAATTAAAGCCTGGTATTTGGACCGGAGGGAAATGTGGTGAGCTTCTCAGTAAAAGGGCATAGGAAGCCTCTGAAACAAAAGTTGTTAATTTTTTTAGGTTTTATAATGATGCTTTACTCACAGCTTGAAACATTTTCACTGTAAAATACAGACTATGAGCTCATAATGGCCCTCAATCCAAAAAATAATTTTTATGGCAATCATTTATAGTGCATCTGTGTGGGTGACTTAAATAGGGAAAATCTTCAACATATACTTTGCAGATTGCAAAGAATATTTAATAATTCTGTCTTGAGCTTTTAGAATCTGAGGGATTCTATCAATTGTAAGGATACCTACTATGCTAATCAGGATTTGTAGACACTATTCCACAGATCATGACACTAGCAAGAACCATGGTATAAAATATTTGCTTTATTTTTTTTTAAGTTTCCATTATCTGTCACTAAGTTGGTTTTGGCATATCTAGGACAGAGCAAGGTTTCTAACCAGGGTTGGTAGTCTGGGTTCCTAGTACCTGTAACTTGTCATAACAGAGTTCCTTACCCAAGTAGCCAGAATGGTTCAGCATCGCAGAACCTGTGTGTGTTTATAGTGAGCCACACTCTGCCAGCAGTGGGGGCGCAATGGGGACAAACAGTCTCTGGCCTTGCACATAGTCAAAGGGATTTAGAATTCTTCTACCGAATACCACACAATCATAAGCCATTGTGGGAGCTCAAGAGAATGACTTTCCTCTTCAGACCCCAGAGGACATTTGCCCAGCCTGCCCCCAGGTGTCACTCTCAACTTGGGAATAAGGCTACAGATGGTGGATGCATCCTTTCACTGGGTCCTCAGCTCTGGGGAGGATGACTTTCCTGTCGGATACGAAGTCTCATGTCCAGCTTCTCTTTGAGCACTAATGGCAGGTGAGGAGGCCAAAATCCTCCTCCCGGTTCTCTGATGGGACCCTACTGCTGACCGAGCTCCACTTAGCCTTGTATTGTTCATTGTGTGGCAATAAAACGCTGTCAAGGCAGCCTCACAATGCACATGCTAGAGAAGTTTTATTTTACAAAATTTAATCTAATGTTAAACCAAGGTATCTGTAAGATTACAGGAAATCTGGTACAAAATAAGCCAGATATACTGCAGATAATAAAGAAAAAGAAGGATGAAGTATATGATAAAGCCAGGAATAAGACTGAAATAGAAATCCACATCACAGAGCTCTCTACATATTTCTCTAGAACAAAAGGGGCATAAATGACCTGGGCTTTCTTCAGGGGCTGATCACAAAATACAATTTGCATATGTGCTTAAATTTTTAAAACTTTGCAGTGAAAGATGCCTTGCTGTTAATCTCCCTCACAATCCTGCTCTCATTTCAAATGCACTTACCCCACTGCTCTTGGCATTTTCTGAAGTACTTCTGGAAATCCTGTCTCCTGAGTGTTGAGGTGAATGCTGCTGCCTGGTATCTTCTGATGGAAAGGCAGGATCCTAAAAACAGTGAATAAGATGGAGCACTCCTTACTCACTGGACCTGGCAGCCTGAGACTTCTGGCTCATTTCCAAAGTGAAAATGACCACGAAAGGTGGCAGGACATCATGGCAGCCACAACAGGATAATGGCACGTGGGAAAGAGGACTCACAAAACACCTTGACGAGAGAAGCTCAGTGGCCTAATTCTCACAGTCTATGAGACAATAAATAGTGTCTCTCAGGAACAATGCATTTGTTTCTTCCAAGATGGAAAAAAGTTACCGGTTTTAATAAGAAAATTGTCTCTGGCCCATAAAGGTCAGGATATTTGACTTTGAAAAAGAAACTTTCCAATGTAAGGTTTCATAAACCTTATTTACAAGTGCTATATCATAATTATTTTCCAGAAATTTCTCCTTTTAAGAATTTTCTTATAAGTACTTACAAAGGCATTGGTCAGTGAGGGATTTTTAATAAGCTAAAGCATGTGTGTCTTTTAGGCATCTTGGTTACTTAAACAGGGGTTTGTTTGGCTGATTTTTGTTTGTTTGCTGCTACTAAGCAATTTCTGTCAAACCAGCTAACAAAAGAATAGGACACATAGTCAACTAAACTACATTTGGGTATGCATAATCTAGTGACAAGAAGGGAAACCTCTTTTTTAAAACACATAAAGTGTTAATAACTCTTTGGGTAGACACAGTGCTATGATTGGTGTCTAAATGTTCCCCAAAACCTTATATACTCATACATAGGGCTTTTCAGAAGTGGTTGAACATAAGGTGTGTGACTATGGATTAAGGGTGTGATTCTGGGATTAAGCGTGTGTGGTACTAAATTAGTTCACTGATTGGAATTAGTATAGTTCTGGGTGTGACTTAATGGATTTCCTGAAGACAGAAGCCCCATGCTGGTTGTGGGTGGCAACCACACAAAGGTTTATAGCCTAGATGGGATAAAAGGGAAATACAAGTTCAATGCTTTTTTTCACTGTGCTCTGTCTGCCCTGCCATGGACTGTTTTTCCTCTGTGATTTCTCTGAGCTATGCCACCCTGTCTTGCAGCCAGCTGGCTATGGATTGAAATCTGTGAAAACTGAGACAAACAAGTCTTTCCTCCTTTAACTTTGGGTGTTGAGTATTTTGTCTCAACAATGAGAAAAGTAACTAACATACATATGTTACTAATAAAGTTCAAAAATGGTAGAAAGGATTGGGGAAAGCTATGCTCATGGCAAAAGTAAAGGAGAAATAATCCCTATGACTTGATCTACAGTAGCTACAGGAGGAAGCAAAGTTGGCCAAACTTAATATGTTTTATTTTGCTAGGACACAAACGGGTAATACAGGCGTCCGTGCTCTCAGGTTTATATAACATACTTGTAGTACTTATTGCTCCAGGTAACTAATACTGCTCCAGATAACATACTGTGCTAACAACCTGGTGTTTTTGAACAGGAAAAAGTGTTCCTTCTATTCCTGTCATCCTGGTGGGTCCATACTGAATTTTTTATCCATTGTGACAGTTAGGTCCTCCCAATGAATATCTGGTAACATGGAACATGTAGAATATTTAACAATTAGTACATTGTATTTTAAAAATTAAAACTCATGTCAAAGTAAATGAAGAAGAGTCTGCGAATATAGCTCAGTGGCACAGTGCCTGCCTGGCAAGTACAAGGTCATGAGTGTGATCACTGGTACCAAAAAAAAAAAAAAAAAAAAAAGAAGAAGGAGAAGGAGAAGGAAAAGGAGAAGGAGGAGAGGAAGAGGAAGAAGAAGAAGAAATAGATATGTTTTGCAATGAATTTAAAACTTAAAACAATGGACTAGATCCAAGATGATGATTCATAATTTTGGTTCTACATCATTAGATATTGCACATCTCATGAAACAACCTCAGATATGTGAAGAACAAGAACTCTAGGACAATCTAGGAAAAGGAGAAAAAGTTGTACCAATAAAGTAAAATTTATAAAAGATAAAAAATAAAAAGCAAAGGTTTTGTGTCTGTGGGGAAACAGGAATGTAAGAAACTAGCCTCAAATGTATTCAGGAGAAGTTCTGCGATGGGAGCCCTGCGGTGGGCATCTGAAGGCCAGGATCAGCACATAAAGGGAGGTGGGAGGAGAGAGCAGGACGCTGGCTGGCCGGTGTGAGCTGAGCAGGGGATGGCAGTAAGTGGATTCTCTGGTTCAGGGAGTCAAGCTTCTGCTCCAGGTAACGGCCTCTGGGAGAGAGAGGGAGACGCCAAACTAGAAGAACTGCAGCTTCATTTGACCAGACCACACCTCCATGACCTTCTACCTCCAGCATATGACAATCAGTGCTAGTAGCTGCAGATGAATGATGTTTAAGTAGAAAGAGTACGACTAAGGAAACATGATGGGTACAACAGAACAGTGAAAATCTGGAGCAGCAGAACTCCCCAAGGAGTCAGTTGATTAGTACCTTCAGCTCATGTTAAGGGAACTCTTATGTTATAGAAAGGAGGTGATAGGATACTCTGGACATTAAAACTTTCATTCCAAAATAATAGGTTGACTGAAAAGCAGCATGGCAATAGCTGTAGCTCATCTGGCGAATTTAAAAAATAGATTTGTTTTTTTTTTTTTTTCAGAAAACAATGTAAAAGGAATTGGAATGTGGAAATATGGGGGAAAGTGGAGACAGAGAGTTCTAAGATAAGTCTATATTTGTTCAGATTCATCAAATTACTTCCCAAAACCCTCTCTAAAGCAATTAATCCAGGACACAACTATCAGCACAATAACAACAAAAATAAGAATCTAAGAAAGAGCAAAACATGAAACCCAAGACAAAGTATGAGCAAAGAAACTAGTAAAACCTGGAGCTCAACCTAATTTAAAAAATATTTTACTAGGCAATATTGTCACATGGTTCAAAATTGAAAATGCAGATTTAGAATCTTCCTACCCACATTTCCTAATCAGTAGGTCTCTCCTCAGAGGAAGCCAGTGGGATTAGTTCTTTGGTTTCCTGTTAGAGATATTTTGTGTATATATGAGCAAAATTTGTCTAGGCATGTATGTCACTGTCACTTTTTAAATCAGCTGATAGTGTACCAAATACAGTATTTTGAGCCTCTTAAAATTCTTTTTATTTTCATGAGCAGTGTGAAATCAAGATTTGTTAAGATTCTGTTTCTTTAATTTGTTGTTTTAAAAATCTTTAATATTTTTAATTGTGGGATTTGTTTAAGTGTGTAATTTAGATGGATAAAATTGGGCTATTAATTCCAGTCCACAAGACAAAATAAAATAAACTAAGATGAAACAAATGTGATCATTCCAACAAAAGGCAAGAAAGGAAAAACAGGAAATAAGAAGAGTGTGTGATACATGGAAAGCAAATTAATGTGATGGTTAATCTTGATTGTCAACGTGACTGGAGTAGGAGATGCCTAGCAGTTTGGGGAAAACACTTCAGGGGGTGTCTGTGGGGTGTTTCCAGAGATGACTGGCATATGGGCCAGCAGATTGAGGGGAGGACCTGCCTTGATTGGTGGCACCACCACCCAGTAGGTGAAAAGGGGGAGAAAGAAAATGACTTATATTTGAAAAACTTCATCCTGCTTGAGCAGGTGAATCTTTTGCTAATACATACATATATATATCTTTCACCATTCTATGTTATGAATTCTCTTCCTCTGCGGAATGCTAACCAATTCCATAAGATAACTGAAAATTCGGAATGCCAAATATTAAATTATATAATAAGTAAAGCTTCTTTGTAAAAATGTGGATTTGAGATAGGTTAAGATCGGTAACTACTTTTTATAATACATAAAATCATGCAGACACATTGAAAATAAATGGATAGCAAAACATGCATCACTGTTAAAAGACAGTATTGGAATATTAATATTAAGAATAGTTTGGTGCCAAAAATATTAAACTGGAGAGAAATATTTGGCTTTGATGACACTATAAAAATGACCATGAACTTGGAATCACAGAATAAACACAGTTATAGAATGTATTGAGAAAAATAGAAATACGGGGAAAGTTGTACAGTAACAACTATCCTAGAACATATAATCTTCCTTTTATAACAATCTGTGGAAAAAAATTGAGAAAATATGTGTGATTAAAAGCTGGATGTGTGGGCAACCCATTATGGACCCCTCCTGTCTCTCAGGAGCTATTTCTACTCCCCATTCCTCATTTCTATTCTCCAATAAAATTTCCTGCTCTTAAAAAAAAAACCTAGACATGTTGGATATTGTCAGAAGTTTGTGTTCTAGGGGGGTATAGCTCAGTGGTAGAGCATTTGACTGCAGAAGTTTGTGTTCTAAAGATAATGCATGTTCATTTTAAATACTCATGGAACACTTACAAAATGACTAGGTACTAAAATACAAAAATTCAATAAATTCTACAAGCAGAAATCATATGACTTATTTTCTCCAACCTCTGTACAGAATTACACTTATTACAAAAATGTAACCTAACCATGCCAAAACTATCCATTTTAAATTTGAAAATATCTTTATGTATAGAAGAATTCAAACTGAAATTATGAAGTGTTTAGAAATAAAGGAGCTAAGACAACTGCGTAAAAAATTTGAGAAGCCAAAAGAACTATATATATATATGTATATATATATATGTATATATATATATATATACATATATATATATATATATTTCAGATAGTTATATTACTGTTTCTCTGAGTTCACTGAAGACAAAGATCTGTGCTGGTATTGTTCAGACAATTGCATACAAATGTTTTGTGCTCTGGGTGAATGATTTGGGGGTGACAGTACACAATATTTGTGCCATTGTTGCCCCTGACTGACATGTTTTGAAATTTAGTTTTAGGGTTTTTTCTTTTTTTTAATTTGAAATAAAATGGATTAAAAAATTGTAGGCTTTTGCCAAAATAATACTAATAGAAAACTTTATTATCTTAAAGGCAGGGCATATTGATAATAAAATTAAATAAACACATGTTCAACTAAGAAATGTAAATGGACAGCAAAACAACACACAAGAGAGTAAAGATAAGAGCAAAAATGATGAAACAGAAAAGTATTATCCACAAAATAATATTATTCAATGCAGCTAAAAATGCTTCCTTTGAGAAGATCTGTAAAACACACCAACTTTTGGCAAGTCTGGCCTCAAAAATTTTTTTTGAAAGACACAAGCATTAGAAACTAATAGGATAAAAATCGCTGTCACAAAAGATTATAAATTATGAGTGATTACTATGTATTGCTTTATGGTTAGACACAATGGGTAATTGAGAGATTATATAATTAGACAATGGATAATTCAAAAGTGGAATCCAAATTCCTAAAAGAATGATAGAAAAACTGAACACACTGACATCAACAGAAAAAGCTGAGAAGCATCTAGCTGTCTGTAGCTTAGAGACAAAGGACTTCTAAAAAACTAATTTAATGCTGATATCATACCATCAAAGATAGTTCAGAAAATTATAGTCCAACCTTATGGACCAAATGCTAAAATCCTTAGTAAATTATATTAAATATCATTGTTATATTAATTATAATATATTGTATCATATCAATAAATATTAATAAATTGAAACCAATACGATTTCTGGTTTTTTTTTTTTTGGTTAAAACATCATTAGAAAACACATTATCTAAATGTGTTTTCTAGGGATGAAAAAAATGTTTAGACTTCCATTATTAACAGATTGACAAATTGAAAAGTAAGTCATGAAAGCATGTGATAAAATTCAACGTAGAATACCACTTTTAAAAGTTCTTTTTAAGATGGGATCTTGCTGTGTTGCATGGGCTGACCTCAATTTCTGACCTTAAAAGATCTTCTTGCCTCAGCCTGCTGTGTAGCTGGGACTTTAGATATGCACAACATATATAATTACATAGTGACTATGTCTGTGATGAGAAGTTGGGATATGTGATTTTTTTTTATCCCCTTCCTTTTCCACTCCTTCCTTCCTCTTTCCATCTCTTGGTCCCCTTCCCTTTTGCAAAAGACGTATCTTTCTTTTATCTTGGATTTAAATCAGGATACACTCAACGCAGTTGATCTAATAACTGCATAATGACCTCTGTGTGCTCCAATTAGACAACATGTCCTCTCTTTAAACACTCATTGGAAAATTTACTGCATATTGGTTCACAAGGAAAATTCAGTTAATTCTCTAGATATGATAAATACCACATATTCATCAGAATGCAGTAAAATTAGAAATGTATAACACAAGTAGCGATTGAATAAATCCAGCCACTTGTGAACTGAAATAAGTCTTTCTTCTGAGGTATTAATTGTTGGATCAAAGAAGAACTAAAATCTGTGATTATAATGTATATAGACAATAGTGAAAATGAATAAAGAGCTTTCCTTTTATTAAACCTGTAACCTTAGTTTCTACATCCTGAGCTGTAATTAGAGAAAATGTCATTAGAAAGATTGAATAGAAACAGAAACACTCAAGGATAAGAAAAAGCAAAATGTATCTAAGATTGTAAGAAAAAATTTAACGTACTAAAATAATTTAGTTCATTAGAAGGAATGAAACATTTTTTAAATTGAGCCTTTTAGCTCAATTTACTTACTTATTTGCAAAAAGCAGTAGTGAAATTGATACATGTCTAGTTAGTTTTAGTGGGAAAAAAGTGAGGAAGTGCAAGTTTATCAAGTCAGGACTAACAAATAAAATCGATAAAATGATAAAGTACTTCTTGATAAGCATGAATTTCTTATTTGGGAATCGTTTGTGTTTTCCCTTGTAGCCCTAGTTCTGTATGTTGGCATTTCAGGTAGCCTGCCTGATTGTGTTGGGGTTCTTCTCAGTGATTTTGCTGGTAGTGGAGACAGCATTTCAGTCCGAATGGGGATCTGACCGACTAATATGTTGGCTCTTGAGTACCGAGGACAGGTGTCCACTTGGGTGCCACTGACCGTAATTGGTCTCATGGTCACTCAGTCTGCAAGAGAAACTGAGAAAGTAGAAATGCTGTTGTCATGTCAAAATGTGATTCACCTGATTGGGATTCTATTAGTAAAACAAGGAGGAAGATGTGATTATTGGGGTCACCTATATGTATTTGTCAAAATCCTGCACTGAATTTGTTTTGCCATAAGAAGGTTGGATTGGGATATAGACTGAAGAACTGGACCCAAATCAGTAACTCCTGGTGACAAAGCCACCTATGAACCATGGTCTGCTGTTCATGTTCCTGCCTATTCTGCAGGTAACCTGTGTCACTTTAGGAAAGGACCCTGGGTAATGTAAGCCACATTGACAGTGCTGGTTGCACAGTAAGTGGTCTTGTGACAATAGTACATTTCAGGATTGAAGTAGTTTCTAATCTTTTAAAAAGTGAAGTGAAATAGGAAGTGTCTCATTTACCACCCTAATGACATCAATAATTTTCAAGAACGAAAGACAAAGCTTTGTTGTGGATTTTCTAGGAGGACTTTAAAGGATAAAACTCTCTCATCATTTATCTCTAGGTAGGCACCAACATTTTCTGCCTGAGGTAGCAGAAGGGACTGGCTAGACTGGGTTTCAAAGGAAGCTGTGCGGAATTTCTAAAGTGGGTTAAACATTTTCAGCACATACTCAAAACACCAATGTTTCATGACTTGGAACTCTGAATTAATCTGTGTGCTATTCTTGTCTGGCTCAGAATACTGGGTCAGTAGTTTTCAACTATGGTACCAGTGACTGTCATTGATATTTATAGTTGTTCTGTTTTACTTGCCTAATGTAATAGTGAATGATGGGACTTTTGATCTGTGGTTAGTTGCTTCTTATTTTCACAAGTTTTGCTCTTTAATTTTGTATATTTAGAGTCTGAGTCTGTGTATATTTACAGTTACATGTATAGAGATATTTGGGTACTTAACAATGTGATTCTTCTTTTTGTTTTTCTAAATAAATTACTTTAGCCCTAATTGACTCAAAGAAAAACAAACAAACAAAGCCTTGAGGCTTAGGAAATGATGCACGGTGCCTGAGGTGTGCAGGGCTAGGCTCTGCCGCAGGTCTCTGCAATCTCATCTGAGCCACGGCTGAGGGTTTCTGCATCTCTGATCCTCCTCATTTGCACCTTTGTCCTGTCTGGCTTCCCTCAGCTGCTCATGCTTTACCTCCCCTTTCCTCTTTGGAAAGGCTGTTGAAATAACATTTGCTTATCTGAAGCCATGAGGCAGCAGTAGTGACATCTCACTGTGGACAATTTCTGTCCTGGCAGGAGAGAGGGTCTCAGTCAGTTTTTCCATTTCCTGTCCATCAGATTTCCTGCCAGGCACCTGGTTGGCTCTGAGCATGGCTGCTGCTGTGCCTGTCCCTGTCTTGCAGCTGTCAGGGCAGCGGCTGTGAATGACGGACAAGCGAAACATCAGCCTAGCAGTGTTTTTCCCCCTGCGGGCTGAGGTGGTTCCTGTCTCCTTTCAGAACATGTTCATGTGTCACATTTAAAAACTGGCTCTAGCTGCTCATCCTGGGCTTTTGTTTTTTGCTTTTTTTTTTTCCCTTGTGAAAGTTTCTGTGGTTCAGTTTTGATGAAGATAAACCCATGTCTCCCAAACATCCGTTGGTCTTCAGGACAGAGAAAATGGAGGGATCCTTTGGCTCAGTAGTGGGAGGATGGAAGAGTGGCTCCCGTTTCAGAACATGAATGGGTCATACTGGGTGGATGGGTGCCGCAGCCATCAGGTCTGGCAAATCCAGACACCCTGGCACCAGAGGGGCAGCTCTCAGCAAGTGTCTGCTGGCATCTTCTGGAGACTTTTTGGCATGAAAGAAAGATCATGTACAACATTCCTCATGTGTCATTCCCTTTAAACAAAACATTTTTCTTTTTCCCCTTCTCCTGTCCCATGTCTGAGAATGCAAAAGGAAACTTAGTCTGCTTTATGCTGAAGGGCATGGCACCTCCAGGGTATTCTGGCTGGAATTGTGTGCCTGCCATCAGAACTCTGTGGGCATGGGGTGTACTGCTGTTTGGGGACTGTAGTAGGTAGAAGAGGTGGAATGACAACCAGAGGTGTGAATAAAACATATGGTGAAAGTTTGCATGTAAAAAATTGTATCTCAGTAAAAGACCTATTCCCATCCATCCCCTTCAAAATGCTTCCCCTTGCTCCAAGCACACTTATCATATTGTTCTTGGCAATATGCCTTTTATTGTAAAGAGGCTTTTAAAAATGTAAACATTCACCGTAGTTTCTGATCACCCCTTGTAAAGTAAGTGAAATGATCTGTATGTGCTGCAGAACTTTCAGAAAGCAGCTGGCTGAGAAGTGGACCATGCAGGGCAATGGGTGGGAGTGCTTTGGAGTATAGAGGGGATTTTCCTAGGAGCAGGGTCGAGAGGAGATTGGCATTCAGGTTGTTTATTGATGGGGTCCCTGGTATTGACACCCATGGAGGGAAAGGATGGAACAAGATGGGCAGAGAGAGAGGTTAGCAGTAGCCAATCCACCAGGAACTCTGGAGCAAGTGTTCCCCCCAGGTGGAATATGATGCCAGGCCTTTCTCTCCATTTTTGGCTCATCATCAGATGTTCCTGATGTTAGAGAGAGTGTAGTGCTGCACCTCTTACTGTTCAGGAGCAGTAGTGAAAGTGACCAAACTGATGTACATTCTTCAAGGCCATCTTTCAGATTTCAGGGGCAGGGGTCTGACCCTAGGAGACATGCTGTTATGGTTTGTGTTTGTCATGCAGTCAAGGAGTTGGCCGAATCTAGCATTTGTGATTGGTTCATTGTCTAGCACTGGGATTGGCAGTGTGTATGCTACACCCAACCAGGGGTGAGTAGCTTGCATACAATGTAAAGGAAGGAAGGAGGCATATTTTGCCCCCTTTTTGCCCCTTTTGGTCTTGTTGCATGTGGCCACCATAAACAGCTGCAACCCTGCCTTGGATTTGGCTGAGTATGGATTAAAACCCTCCAAAAACTGTGAGCTACATAAACGTTTCTTTCCTTCATTTTGGGCATCAGGTATTTTGTCTCAACAATGAGAGAAAAGTAACCAAGACAGAAATTGGTACCAGAGAAGTGGGGTCATTGCTGTGACTATACCTTACCATGTGGTTCAAGAGCCTTTGGAAATGGCTTGTGGGAAGAGTTTGGAAATGTTCAGCAATCTTACCTGAAAAAGTAGCCCTAGAAGGCCTTCAGATGTTCTTATGGGAGATTCTGATCAGAGCTCAGAAGACCAGAAAACTAGTAAAGACCAGTCTTGGTAGTTTTCTCATGGGAAGGACTGCATAGGTTGTTGGACTCCTGATAGTATGTGTTATGGCTTGGCAAAGATTTTGTCTGTATTTTTCTCAACGTCCACAGGCATGAGACTAAGATTAAGGATGGTGGACTAATTAATCTGGTAGAAGAAATTTCAAGGCAGCCAAATCTTGAGACAGTGACATTGCTATTATTAGGGGCTTTTAACCAGATTCATGCTGTGAATCAAGAGCAAAGGGCCCAAAAGGGTGATTTAAAATGTTGTGTTTGGCCAGAAAAAAAGCTCTAGTAAAGCTGTAGCCTATAAAGATAGAGCTGAGATCTCCACTGCTGAGAAGGAACAAGAAAATAAAAAGATGGCCTAGGGGAATCATGGGAAGGGATGGCATGTCTCCAATCTTTTCAGTATGAAAACTGCAAAAGTGAAGTACTTTCCTTTGGGGAGAAAGTATCAGAGATCCATGTTCCAGAAAGGCAGTGGAGGCTACACAATGTTCCAAAATGTCAGCTGCTAAACTAGGTTCTGGAATGGTGGCAGCATAAAAAAATCTATTCCTCACAATCAGGTTCAGAGTGCTCAGACACTGGAATCCTATGGCCGAGAGAGGAAATCCCAGCTACTGCGTCAGTTGGCAGCAGACCTTGGCATTATTCATGTGGTACTGGTTTTAGGTGTGTACAGAATGCAAGAGTTCTGAGGTTAAAAAAGCTTCCACCTCAGTTTCAAAAGGCCTGCAAGACCAGGCAGTGTACCCTTAAGAGGGCTGGATGTGAAGCTGTGAGTGTGAGGCCAAAGGTGCAATGGAGAATCCAGAAGGTTAGAAAAGACAGGAGTGTGGATCATCTAAGGAAAGCTGCAAGGACTGAGCAGAGTGGGCCTAAGAGATAAGCTGCGGGGGCTACAACCACCAGAAATGCAGTGAGGGTGGAGTCACTCAAGCCCTTTGGAGCTCATAACCAGATTGCTTCAGATGCAGAACATGGAACCCCAGGACTTAATGTTTGGCCTGTTGGATTTTGGACTTTCTTTGGTCCCATTCCTTTGTATCTCCGTGTTTTTACCCTTTGAAATGGTAATGTTTATCTTGTGTCATTTAAGGTTGGAAGTGTTTAAGTTTTTTTTCATTTGTACAGGGGGTAACGTCTAAGAGTTTGCCTTATATCTTGGTGGAGAGTTGGGGTTTGAACTTTACAGCAATGCTGAAACTTTTAGGACTTTGGCAATTCTTGGAGATGGACTAAATGTCTTTTGCATAAAGGTTGTGCATGAGTCTTTGGGAGACCAGGAATGGAATATTATGATTGGTGGCTAGGAGTCCCCCCAAAGCCTCATACAGTCATGGAGACTGCTGAATCCAGTGTTTGTGACTGATTCATTGTCTACCACTGGAATTGGCAGTGTACTGCACCCACCCGGTAGGTAGCCAGCATACAGTATAAGGGAGGAGGAGGTGTGCTTTTACCTTTTTATCCTTTTTGCTCTTGATGCTTGAGACTGCCATGAATGGCTATCCCCTTAGCTATGCCACCCTGCATTGGATCCAGCTGAGTATGGACTGAAACCTCCAAAAACTATAAACTACATGAATCTTTCCTTCCTTCATTTTGGGTGTGAAGTATTTTGTCTCAGCAATGAGAGAATGGACCACTTCCATCATGGAAGGATCTGTGCTTTGTCCTCACTGGCATAGACATGTATTCTGGATATGGATTTGCCTTTGCTGCATGTAATGCATCTGCCAAGACTACCATCCATGGACCCACAGAATGCCTTATCCATGACCATGGAATTCAACATAGCATTACCTCTGACCAAAGAACATACTTTACAGCTAAAGAAGTGAGGCACTGGGCTCATGCTCATGGAATTCACCATGTTCCTCACTATCCAGAAGCAGCTGGATTGACAGAAAGATGGAATGGCCTTTTGAAGACACAGTTACAATGTCAGCTAAGTAGCAATAGCTAGCTAGATTGGGGTAAGGTATTTCAAAGGGATGTATATGCTTTGATTCAGTATCTACTATATGCAAGTATGTCTCATAGCCAGTATTCATGGGTCCAGGAATCAAGGGGTAGAAGTAGGAATGATACCACTCACCTCTCTCACCTCTAGTGGTCCACTAGCAAAATTTTTGCTTCCTTTGCCTATGATGTCATGTACTGCTTGCTTAGAAATCTTAGTTCCAGAAGGAAGAAAGCTTATACCAGGAAGTACAACAATGATGGTGCCAATGAACTAGAAGTTAAGGCTTCCCCTTGGTCATTTTGGTCTCCTCATGCCTCTGAGGAAACAAGCTAAAAAGGGAGTCACAGTGTTTTCAGAGGTGACTGACCCAGACTATCAAAGGATAATTGAACTGCTACTCCACAATGGAAGAAAGGAAGAATATATGTGGAGTGCAGGAGATTTCTTAGGGCACCTTTAGTGCTACCATGCCCTGTTATTAAAGTCAATGGGAAGTTGCAACAACCTAATCCAGGCAGAGTGATGGTGGTCTAGAACTTTCAGGAATGAAGGTATGGGTCACTCCACCAGGGAAAGAACCAAGACCTGCTAAGGTACTTGCTGAGGACCAAGGAAATACAGAATGGGTAGTGGCAGAAGGAAGTTCTAAATACCAGCTATGACCCCATGATCAGCTACATAAAAGAAGATTGTAATTACTATTTCTCCCTAAATATGATTCTAATGTAATATAATGACAATAGACTCAATGCTCAATGAAAATATAATGTCAATAGACTCTGTGCTATAATGTTAAAGTTATAAACTGATAAGAATAAGCATCAACCAAAGAAAACTCACATTCTATTCTGGTAAGGGAATTAGTGTGTTTCTGTTTGTATGAAGGATAGTTACAACATGTTAGGTACAATTGTATGCCTGTCTTTGTATCTGGAGACTGGTTTAAAGAAATGTGTCTGGTTGCCAAGTTGACAAGGGGTGAATTGTAGTAATTGATTGATTGTGTCAATTTGAGACATTTAGAAGCTTAACTAGATTGGCAGCAATTCTACACCCTAGGTTATAGAAGACCCACCCTAAGTGACTCATTGCCTGGATGATAGAACAGAGAAGGAGGAAGTACAGATGAGGAGCTTCAGTCTTTGGAGGAGCTCCAGTCTTTGCTTTTATCTTGGACATCACCTCCTGACTTCCAGTGCAGACTGTGGCTTCTGCCTTGGATCCTTTAGCTATCTGGCATAGACTCTTCAGCCTTCTGGAATAGACTCTTCATTCGTCCAGTGTGGATTCTTTAGCCTTCTGGGATAGACCCTTTGGCCTGCTGGTGCAGACTTACATGGGACACTGGGGTGAACCCCAAATCTTGGATTGAATCCTTCAACCTCCAGTGTGCCGACACCCTCTGCACACTTCCTCATTCAACTCTTTAGCTGACCATCTTAAGAAAGTCTTGTAAGTTCTTACACATTTGTATATCACCTGTTATATCTGTTTTCTCTAGTAAAACCCCAATTGCAGATACCTTCCAGCACCAAATCAGTCCCTGGAAAGGCTGATGGATGTTTGATCATACATTCCGGTGAAGGCAACATGAGCTTCCCTGAAGGGGATTCTAGGGAGCTGTCAATGGGTCATCATTAGAAGAATGGCAGAGTGTGGAAGTATAGCAGGAGTGTGGGAAGCAGAAGGTAGAAGGTCTTGACTGCCAAGCTAACTTTGTCCTCTGGGCCTTAGGAATCTGCTGGTAGTTAGATCAATGGATAGGTAGAATAGGTGGGAAATAAGTTTTGAAGGAGTACACTTGGCTCAGATGTATAGGATGAAAGCAGCAAGTGGTTCAAGGGAGAAAAGTGGCTGCTGATTAATTGTAATGAAAGTGAATGTCATAATTAGTAGAAAAGACTGCTGACTCACAAGTTAATATAACCATGTTCTGTTCTCACTCTACCGCTGAGTCAATTTGTCACTCCTCTTCTTGGACTTCTGTTGCAACATCTGTAAAAATGGTAAGGCTGGAAGTCTTTATCTATCTTTAAGAGTTTGTGCTTCTGTGTTAAAATTATCTATTCATTTGTGTTTCTTAATTTGTGTCCTCAGGCAAAATATTGAAAGCTAGTCTAATGTAAAACCAAACTTCTGGAAACTTTGGTTTGAATATTTGTATGTTAATTAGTTCCTCCACTCTTCTGGCTTCCCAAATCCCCATATTTCCACATAAATTTTGAACCCAATGGATTACGGATTCAAGCTGAACCGGAATCATGTATCAGCTATTACAAGCCCGAGGGTTTTGTTTCTTAATCAATCACAACATATCCGGTAACTTAACCCAACTCCACCAAAGACATAATCTAGTTTACTTATTGCACAGAGATGGAATGTCTTCACCTAAGCTTCTGCTTAAATAGTAATGAAAAGAGGATTAATGCTGGCAATAAGTAAATGAGCCAGTTTGAGCCCAGACTCGTCAAGGATTCGAGTGAGATGTATTTCTTTCTCCCTTGTGAATTCTGTGCCCTAACTTGGTGACCTGTCCCTAATCAACAGCTAATCTAGGGAAGAACAAAAATAATACCATAAGAAAAAAAGAGGTAAGCTCACAGATCAGGACTCTGGTTCCCTTCTATTTGGAAATGATTATTAGAGAAATTTTTCCTTGTCAAAGAAATTTTAATTCCTTGATTCACTGACTTAAAACTTGGCTTTTTCTGTAGATGTGCTTTTGAGGCATTAAATCTAGGCATGTATTTGTTCATTAACTAAGTTATTGATTCATGAAGTCATTTAGAAAATGTTTTTGTTAAATGATTCATATGTCAGGTACCATGGTAATTACTGGAGATACACTGGCGGGAAAAATCAGGTAAAAGTCCAATTTTATGCAGTCTAGTCTGTGAGGCAGATGTTAATCAGATGGTCATGAGGTTTGCTCTGTACTTACAGGCTAAAGTCAGATGAGTTTTCTGTGGAGAAATAATAATGGAGCTGAGCCCTGAAAGATAAAAACAGTGGACTAAGTGAAGTAGATGAGGTTGGATTATTGCTTTAAGTCATTGATGAATATAATTTCAAAGTTATTAAAATTTCAGCATTTAGGTTATTATGGATGAAAAGAAAATTCTGTATAATGACTTGACCAAGTGTTAATGATCATCCAGTAAGTCGGAAGCAAGCCAAGTAATGGGAGCCTTGAAACGAACTCTCAAGTGATGAGGTGGATAGAATTCTGTCAGGAGTCTTGTTGGCAGTTGTAGGTCAACAGGATTGGGAGTCTCTGGGCTGGGCATATCAAGCACCAAAGGGCCACACTACACACACCACAAGAGCATAACCTGCAGGTGCTCATCCTCTTTTCAGACAAAGACCAGTATGCTGAGGTCTTTTCCAAGAAGGGAAACTGTGCTAAGAAATTCACTATGTTTGATATACAGACTGGCATAAACAGAAAGCAACATACAGGAACCTCACACTTTGATGCAGAATCTATAATGAATGCAGAGGAAAAACTTCAAAAGTGATGCTCTTTAGGAGAATTACCTTCAATCTTGATCCACTGTTTCATCTTCATTCATCATCCAACTCTTAAGTGTATGGAAAGTTCTCCTTGTATGAAGGTAAGGGACAGAATCCATCTTCCCAGTGGGGACAAGTGCCCACTAGGAGAAGAGAGACTCCTTCTGCAAGGGGTAAAATCATCAATAAAGTGAGCAACAGGAAAGTATTCTGTGCCATAAAAACTATATTCTAAGGAGTTAAAGAAAAAATATTTAGTGCAGGAAATTTTAAATAGCATTTGATTTGGCTGCAACTTTAGTTGATGCAACTAAAGAAAACATCAAATGTCTGAAACAACAAAGTGAGACGGTAGATTTCAAAATGACTAGAAGAGTATGAAATTTCCAACAAATAAAATCAATTAATGGTTGATGAGATGGAAACACTTATTACTTTGATCTGGTTATTGCATATTGTCTTGGTTGCTTTTCTTTCATTGCTGAGACAAAACACCTGACACCCAAAATAAAGGAAAGGTTTATTTATCTTATAGTTCTTGAAGGTTTCAGTTCATACTCAGCTGGCTCCAAAGTAGGGTAGCATGGCTGAGAGTCAACCATTCACGGCAACTGTGGCAGATACCAAAAATGGCCAGAGCAGAAGTGGGAAAAAATGGCAAAAGTATGTGTCCTTCCCTCCCTTGTATTGTGTGCTTCCTATCTGCCCCTGGGTGGGTGCAGCACTCAACTGACAATTCTAACACTAGATAATGAACCAATCACGAACACTAGACTCAGCTGCCTCCATGACTACATGAAGATTTGGGGGGACATCCAAACATAAACCATAACAGCCATTTTACACAGATACTGAATTACTATAATGTGCACCACAAAGATATACAAATACAATGTATCAATGCAAATAAAGTTAATATATGTAACTAAAGGATTTGGATAGCTGTAGAAATGTTGAAAAATGCAATTGACACTGTAGAATATTTAATCATTGGTAGAAAACAAAGAAAAATGCTGAAAATAAAAGTTATTTTGTTTATACTTCCTCTAGTTCTGTAATTTTTGACTCATTCTTTTATATTAATATTTTTTGATATGGTGTCAGCATTTTGTTTATTTTTGGGACTTTGCTATATGAAACATATTTTGACTGAATTCACTATCTTTGATGTTAAAAGTTTAAATTCTCTTCTAAGAAAATTTCGTAGTACATTTTTTCACATTTTATCAAATATGTGATTAAATCAAACACAATTCATTTAATATAGTTATATTGCATGTGTGTATGAGAGTATGTGTGTTGACCTAAACATATACACACATATCACATGTAAACTTCCTTTTCCAACAGAATTTTTGTATTTGCTTTTAACTTTATGACCATATTTAAAACAGTTATTTATAGTACTTATGTCTAACAGATCTTCCTGCAATTATGAAAATTTTCTATATTTTCACTAATACAGTAGCTGCTAGTCATATGTGCATAACAGGTGCTTGAAATTAGGCCATTGTAAGTTCAGGGTCAAATTATGAATGTAGTCAGTGGTCTAACATAGATCATACAGTGCTGTAGGAGTTATGATATACTCTTTTGATAATGCTATAAACAATGTACTAGATTTTATATAGATATCCCCCCACAAATTGTGGTGATGATTTGTACATATACTCACTGTTTAGAGTTTACTAACTTTCACCCAGATTCAACACAAGTGTGCCCTTCTACAGATAACCCCGGCCTCTGCATTCCCAGGCTGAGGACTGGTTTTCTTTCTCTGTTCTCTCAGAATTTAACTCCTACTTGCCGTGAGTTTTCCTTTGTCTCCTATCATGGCTTAGATCCCCTCAAAGTCACATGGGGTCAAAAGTGGGGTTTTTAAGAGGTGATTGGATCATGGCAATCACCTCCTAAAAACACCACTTTTGGGGTTTGGATCATGGCAGCATGATACTGGTTTATGGGTATGATAACTGGATAGGTACACTGATTGGCTTAGCATACATAGTTGTAGGTGATATAATTACTGGAGAGTTGGTGTGGATGGGACCAACCAATAGGTTTGTAACCTGGATGAAGCATAAAGGAAAAGGGAGGCTCACTGCCTCCTGCTTACCTTTCCATGGACTGTTTTGCCTGTGCCATGCCACCTGCCTTGGAGTCAGTTGACGGTGGACTGAAAATTGTACAAATTGAGGCAAAATAAACCTCTCCTTCTTTGACTCATGGTGCTAGCAACCAGAAAGCAACTAAGACATCATCTGAATAGATTAGCTTATTAAAGGGCAGCAACTAAAAGGGGATTGGTGACTGTTACTGAATTAGTATGTAAATCTCAACTTTTCCTAATCTATGAACCTCAGGTGAACTTTCAGGAAGCCCCCTTGAGGTTCTGACCCCTGAGCTTTGGGTGTCACTTGCCTGGACCATTGTCCTCCAATCAGAGATGCTCAGCTAAACATGTTCAGTCATAGAACTAGGTTTTGCTGTCCACTTTGCCAGTCTTCATACCACCGGCCTCATGTGCATCTTCCTGTTTTCTCTCTTCCCCAAGGTGCAACATAGCTCCCTGAGACACTCCAGAAGGAGAGGCACAAGGTGGTCCTTCCATGAAGAATGTTCCATAAGCTGATTTTAATAACCGTCAAATCATATTTCTTGTGGGTGTTTGTTTAAAATCTGTGCCCCTAAAATGTGGTCCGGGCAGTATTCTTGATGAGTTATTGGCATAGGACCTGTTTTTTTAATGTAAAAATGGCTAACCATGTATGAAAGTAAATCATGATAAAAAGTCAAAGAAAACATTTGAAAAAACCTTAGTATCATTAAATTTTAAAACCTGATTATTTTTTCCTTGGAAAGAAAAGTTCACCGTGGATTTTCAAATATGAATGCTTTGAATATAGATGGAAGAATGTTGCCATTAAGCGACCTGTGTAATAATGTTTTGTGGTTGTTAGTGGGAGGCAGGAATTGTACATTCCTGTACGAGAATGTTCTGTTGGGGTTCACCAGGGACTGATGAAAAGCATCAGACCTGTGCCAGGTACCTGAGCGGAAGTAAAGCAGCTTACACATTGATGGTAAGGATTAGAGATATTAATGATAAGTGGTTGTTTTATTGGTTGAGTAAAGGTTTCTTGGTTTTCACGTTAACCAATATGAATCATTCTGAGCATAAAACGCTTGGTTGAGTGAACATGAATCCTTCTAGAAAGCATCTTTCAGCTGCACCCTACCAGTATTTTAGATGAGATGATTCTGTGTTGTGAGGGGCACTGTAAGATGTTCACCAGCTTGTTGAACTCTGTCCAGTAATTCTAGAGGCTCTCCACCTTTCCAGTTGCAACAACCACTTTCAGACATCTCCAGGTGTTCCCTGGGAGGCAGAAGAAACAATAGTCTAGAACACGTTGAAATGTGTGGGGCTGGAAGTTAAGAATCTGTTGAATCTGGATGCAGGCCTTGTTCTAGCAGCCTTAAGATACCTCAATGCAGTTTCTATAAATACTGCTTGCAGCAATGAGGTGCCAGCCCACAGGTCCAGGCCTCTTGGTATGCATCCACCAGAATGACCTGGCCTGTGCCAGGGTTTAAGGTCCCAGTGGGGTGAGCTGAGTTGGAGTGATTGATATATCAGAATAATTAGCAAGTATACTTATTTTAATAATCAAGCATTCAGAAAAAGCACAAAGAAAGCTACACATCACCCTACACCTCATTATCTAAAGGCAGCTAGAGTTCATAATTGCTAGTAACATTCTGAAGCATTGCACATACATACAGACATATGTGGATAAAATGTTGGGTGGTATAAACAGAGTTCCATGAAAATACTATCACATGATTTATGCCATTTTAAATTAAAAGTATTTAATTTTATTTGAATTTAATATCCAAGGTAAAGAAGTAAAATGAAAGATTTGCTAAGCTTCAGGTGAATGTTCTGTCATAGTAGAATAAATTATTCCCTCAAAAATATCTCTAAGTATATGAAAAAATATTCTAAAATATTAGGGGTTGGAGTTTTGGTGTTCTAAAACTTCGTGTTTTTGTTTTTTGGGAGTACGAGGGTTTGAACTCATGACCTCCAACCTGCATGCAGGCACTGTGCCCCTGAGCTATTTCACCACCAGTCCCCAAAACTCCAGAAATTATTAGTTATTATTACTTGACTTTCTTAGAATTTTCTTCCATTCACTTTCCAATTTTTATTGTTTATATTACAATGGGTACTAATTTAATGTAGTACATGTTATGTTCTGTAATTCTAGTTTTCCTGTGGCTTAATTGGGGTTAAGCTTTTAAACAGGCTAAGTGTTCATCATCTTTCCTTTCTCCTGACTCTACAATCTTGTTTTTAACATTTTAAATCATCTCATAGCTAGCTGAGTTTTATCATTAGCTTTAAAAGAAATATTGCACTTTCTTTTTTCTTTTAACATCTGAAAATGTGAGTTTTGCTGTGTGTGTGTGTATATATGTGTGTGTGTGTGCACATGACATAAAAGTTGCCATTTTAACCATTTTTGAGTGTACATTTTAGTGGCAAAAAGCACCATCCATCACCAGAACTTTTTCTTACCTTGCAAAGATGAAACCTCTTCATGAAGCAAGACCTTGCCTCCCCCAGCCCTAGGAATCGCCCTTCTACTCTGTGTCCCTGAGAATTTGGCTGCTGGAGATACTTTACAAGTGGAATCATACGCACTTGTTCTGTTGTGTCTGGTTTATTTCACCTCGCACCAAGCTTTTGAGTTTCATCTATGTGCCAGAATTTCATTCCTTCTAAAGTTATTCTATCTGTACACTATATTTTACTGAACTTTTCATTAGTCGATAGACGTTGGATTGCCTGTTCCCTTGGGCTGGTGTGCATACTGCTGCCCTGAACATGAGTGTACCAATGCCTGAGCTGCTGCTTTTGATTTTTGAAGATATTAGTCCAGAAGTGGAATTGCTGGGTCACATGGTGATGGTGTGTTTGATTTTGGGAGGTAAATACCACACTATTTTTTTAGTGCCTGCATCATTTGACAGTCTCACCAGCGTGAGCAAGGCTTCTCATCTCCCCACGTCCTCAGCAATGCTTGTGTTTTCTTGGCATCCTAGTGGATGTAAAGGGCATTCCATCGCATATAGAAGGGCACAGGCCCCATGAAAACTGGATATTCAAACCTAGTTTTAATTATTGCCATGTTGTGAGATAAAGCCCCTTTTTGTTGCAGTTCTAGGATTTGAACCTAGAGCCTTTGCACTGAACTGTATCTCCAGTTTTTCACTAAATTTTGAGATGAAGGGCTGGGGATTTAGCTCAGCGGCATAAGCACCTGCCTTGCAAGCAGGCGGTCGTGAGTTTGATCCCGGGTACCGATAAAAATGAAAAAGACAAAAAAAATATTTAAAAAAAAATTTTTGAGATGGGATCTTGTTAAGTTGTTAAGTTGCCCAGACCTGGCCTGAACTTGTGATTCTTCTGCTCAGTCCCAGAGTACTGGGGTTACAGACATGTGCCTGGCTTAAAAATTCTGTTTTGATTTTTTTCTTTTCTTTTCTTGAGAAGTCATAAATCTAGATTTTTATGTGAAATCATTGTTGAAATCCTAGCAAATAATTCTCCCTCTTTGTCCTTTTTTTTAACCCTGTGAGTTGGCACAATGCACAGCTAGTTAATTAAATCAAACCAGATTCCTCCCAGCAGCCACTGAGTTGCTCCTTTTTCTGAGTAGGTGCTCTTCCTGAGGTCACTGTGCATTCTGTACCCAAGGGTGCTAGCATCTGCCCTGGGTTTGAGGCAGGAAGGCTGTGAAGCCTCGATGAGGTAGCTATCCCTACTGCGTCTCCATAGAAACTAGAGAGTCTGCCCAGTATCTCTGTCCCCAGGGTCTGGTCAGCCATCAGGTACAGGGAGTCTGAAGCCTTCAGCCTTGGTCCTGCACCCCCCTCCTCCACCTGATGCTCCAGAAGAGAGTCTCGGCCCTGGGTGGTTTTGTTTTATTTATTTATTTTTTGAGACATGGTCTCCCTACGTAGTTCAGGCTGGCTTTGACCTCACTGTATAGTGTAGGCTGCCCCCGAACTTGCAGCCATCCTCCTGCTGAGTGCTGGGATTACAGGTATGTACTACCACACCCAACAAGGCCCCGGGCTCTTCTAGGGCCATTTCAGCTGCCCTATCTTGAGTGGGGATCTCAGTCCTTCCCATACTACTTCTTGCCAGAGTGAGTTTTCCAAACTATAGCGTGCCCAAGTCACCCTTCTGCTTACAGAGATTCCAGTGAGCCAGAAAGTGTCTGTGCTAGAAGTGTCCCTGAGCCATGCACATCCACACTCCCTGCATTGCCACCAACCTTATGCTGTCTCCGCTGGCTGCTGTCTTTTGTGGGTCTGGCCAGGGTGAACAGAGCAGGGTGCTGGTGGAGAAGAGTTCTCCCAATGCTATCTGTGAGGGACTCTGGGGCCTGCAATCACCTATCAGATGCCTTGGGACAGCCCAGAACAAGGGTACATGCAGGCTGTGGGATTGCACGGCCCTTGGATTCCCTGCACCCTGACACATCTGACACAATAGTGTGTTTTAAAATACAAAAGGACTGAGGTTTAGCTCAGGGATAAGGTGACTCCCTAGCATGCTCAAGGCCCTGGGTTCAATCATACCACCTCAAAAAGTAAATGAAATAATCTTACCCTGATCAGAATGGCTTTCATTCAAGAACACACACACACATACACACATGCTAGTGAGGCTGGGGGATGCTGGTAAATACTTTTACACTGTTACAGGGAATGTAAACTAGAACCACCACTGTGGAAATCAGTATGGAGGTGCCCCCAAAAATGAAAAACTGAAATCCCATTTGACTCAACTATACCTCTTCTGGGTATCTACCCCAAAGACTACTGCAGTGATGCACACATAACTATGTTCATAGCAGCACAATTCACAGTAGCCAAGTTCTAGAAACAGCCTAGATACTCATTAAGAAAATGTGGTATATATGTGATGGAGTGTTATGCAGCTGTAAAGAATGAAATTGTATCATTTGCAGGAAAATGTATGGAATTTGAGACTATAATATTAAGTGAAATAAGTCAAACTCAGAAAATTAGTACCACATGGTTTCTGTTGTATGAGAAACCTAACATAGAAATAAATTAGAGAGTAAAGTAAAAGAGACAAAAAGGCTGACTTTTTGGAGATGGGGTCAGCAGTTAGGAGGAGATGAAAAGGAGAGGGGTGATATTTTAAAAAATGATTAAGATATTATATATAGATATACAAATTTCCCCCAAAGAACTATAAATATTATGTATTGCCAACATACTTGAATAAAGGAAATGAAGGAAATTCTCCTCATGTGGGGCTTGACCTTGAGAAATAATGAAGTGGGGTGCCTGGAGGGTGGGGTACACTGTGAGCAGAGTGTGGGGTTCAGGGGAGCCAGGGCAGAACATGTGTGAGGAGGTAAAGGGCTTGTGGCTGTGAGATAGTGGGGAACCGCTGGGTGGGGACAGGCAGCCTTCCCGCTGGTTGGCACCATCTCTCAGGGGAGGAGCTGGAGGAGTTTTTCTCAGCTACGTTGCTGGACCACTTTGCATAGGTCAGTATGGAACAGATCCTGCTGAGCTGAACTGCTGAGTCTGGGTGACAGTTGTGAGGGACATTTTTATGTTACTTACTTATGTCATAATTTTAAATATTTTTGTTGTTCGTGACCTCAAGGAAGTATGAACCTGAAAGAATTCATTTACTGTTAACAAAAACAAAGTCATTTGTGATCTCCTCAAATAACCTGTGTGAGAGCACTGGAATGAACCTTTATTTGATGTCTGGGAAGTAATATCCCAGTGGAACCCATTTTATTTGGGGTTTGCTTTTAATATGGGGCTGTTAATATAGCATTTCCAATAAGTGGCCTTACATGTGAAATCTGTGTTTAATTACTAATGTTTTAGCAAGACTAGTGGAACTGTACTGTTCATTATAAATCATAGATTTAGGAACTTGTCAGGAAAATGCTTTATGATTTAACTTATGCCTGGGAATCTAAGTAGGACAGGTAGGTCTGGAGTTGTTATGAGGCTGTGAACACGCCCCTACAATATCCTTGGCTTTTAGAAAATCCTATTATATAATGAATAAACAATATCTTTTTGTGAATTTTTCATCCAAAATATTTCCTAGACTATATATAAGAGATCTTTAAACCTGATAGTTTTAAGCAACAATACCCAGAGCATATTACTTCTTTGAGTATGTTTTCATAGGTTCCCCTTAAGTGTTCCCCTTAAGTGCTTTTCTTTTTCCTTTAAAACAGAAGAGTTTATATTAAACGTTCATTTCACACATTTATTGTGTAACATTAGAAAACAGAGATGAGCAAAAACAGCGCTGGCGTGTAAGCCTTTTTGGGTGCTGGCATTGGACCCAGGACCTTCATACTGAGCTACATCCTTCAGCACACCCCTTTTAACTTTTAATTTCAAGACAGAGTCTCACTAAGTACTGAATTTTCCAAGCTGGACTCAAATGTGTGATCCTCCTGCCTCACCTTTCCAGAGTTTGGGAATGCAGGACTTGTCTGGGGCTAGGCCAAAAGGGGTTGTGTGTAGACTCCATCAGGCATGGTCCCTAAGGCCAGTACTACTTCCTGTGAGCTGGGGACTGCCGTGTCCCCCAAGGATGTGGAGAGAGCACAGATTGGTGCTGACATGCAGGGCTCCCCAGGCTTGCCACCTGCTGCCTTCCGTGGGACCCAAGCCTTCAGGTCTGTGCTGTGGGACCCAGACAGGTGCATAGAGTGACCCAATATTGTTCTTCAGACACATAAGAAGTTCAGAAAGTAATGTTAACATGGAATTTATATCATTACTTAAGACAGCTCAAAGAAAGAATTAAAAAGGGGGAATTAGAAACTGTGGTGCTCAATGGGAAAACACAGAAGCTGTCTCTTCTGGGTACCATGAGGTCAAAGATAGAGCCAGTATCAGTGAGTTTTATGTCACTGTCACTAGATCTCAGGGCTGGGCTGGCCACAGTCGGACTACTGCATTCCTTTTCTCCCGGGAGACTCACTACCACCATTGTAGGCTCACAACACAGACTCCACCCTCTCTGATCCCCTTCCTCCTGGTGGCTCATTTCTTCCCTCCCAGACCCCAGCATTTGACGATATGTTTAGAATTGTTTCATATTTTTATTTTACTATTAAACTGTGTTCACAGGTTCCAAGTCTGATTATTTGGCTGCTTACTTGGCATTATGTTCTGCTTACTATTTTACAAAAGCAGAAATATGCACTCATGGTATTCTAGAGGTTAAGCAACAATGTCCAGCAGGTTGATCAGTGACTTGGGTGGACACATAGGAGCTGCAGAGCTCAGTCAGGGCTCAGCTGCGCTTGGCAGGCTGGGCCAAAACCAACAAGCGGGAGGGAGTTCAGTGGTGACTGATGTTAAGTCTTGATTTAGTGCAAGTGGAAGGGAGCCTGCTCCCCATCATGGTTTGGGAGAGAGCACTATCTTGAAGAGGAACACTTGCTGAATTTGTTGAGACATTCACCAACTACATTTACTGAGGTGCTGTATGATTTTCATGTATAGTTTTATTTAAATCCTGTTTGGGTAATGATCAGCTTTAGGGAGAAGGACTTTAAAATGTTAAGAAACTTACCCAGATTCAAACTGCTTTTAACCATTAAGCAATATTGCCTCCATGGCAAGTTCCAGTCCGTGGTGTGGCTGAAAATGGAGGGGCAGAGAAGGGTCGGGTAGACAGAGGGTGGAGGGGAGGCAGGAACCTAGATGTCATCAGAAGAAGCATGGCCACAGGGACAGTGTGTGGTATGTGGTCTTCTGGACAGACAGGTTGTATGCTGGACACTACTTTTTAAGATTAGAAAGTTTCAGACTCAGCTGTGTGTAGAGATTGAACACATGGGGTATCAGGTGCTAGGGAGTAAAAGGTGCCATGGAGATACAGCTAGATTTTGCAGGCCTTGGGGAAGCTTGAAGGGAGCTTTTCTGGAGGAGCAGTCCATGGCTGCAGGGCTGGATCAGCTCCTGCCTTCTCCTAAGCAAAGGCACAAACACGCGTTTTCAGACCTGGTCCTGGAGCACTGCTTTCTCCTCAGTGGAGTCGTCTTGGAATGAGTATTATCATCATGCTGCTAGTATCTCAGGGAAGACAGCAGACCTGGGCTGAAACCCAGGATAGTATTACTACTAAGTGCATAAAGAATATGGGTGAAGGGTAGCAGGACTGGCTGGTGGGAAATAGCATTTGATTTTCCAATTAAAATCCAAGAATTTGAGTGGCCAAGGAGAGGAGAAAACTTGAGGATTTCTTTCAAGATTCCATTTTACCTCTTTTTTCTTAGAAAGAATATATGTTACTGGCCCAATTAGAGAAACCAAATGCTTGCATTTTATAACATGCTGATTTTAATTATTTTAGAATCAAGTCTTTTTTGTAACTAAAGGTGGAGAAGTTATGGAAAGAAACCTGATTCTAACTATACATGAACACGTGGGATGGTGGGAATAAAAACAAATTAAAGCAATATTGCAAAGAACTCTCAATTTCCATTTAAAAATATATATGATGATGTTTTTCACCTTTTCACATTCAGCCTATCAGCATATCGAGTGACAAAATGAAAAATCAATTTCAGCTGTGTGTATTTTAAACCTTTACTTAATGATTTGGACTTACCCAACCTAAACATCCAGATGAACATATTAAACTGCTTATTGTACTTTTTATGAATTAAAACTTTATGGTTTGTATTATGTTAGGGTAGGACATAGTTATGTTTGGTGACATTTAAGGGTAGAAAATTGAACCGAACAGTGGTCTAATTAGAACAGTAAATAGTATGGATTTAATTAGCCCCCGTTCCTGATGACAGATTTGATCAGTCGCCAGATATTTACCCTTTCCTTTCACTTGACGGTTACTGAAATATTGCCTCTACCAGGGCTTCATACTGTGCTATGCTATAAATAGGTAGCTTGGCAGGAAGCCATTGGACCTGCTGACCATCGAGATTTGAGTGAAAATGATTGGAAAACCACCTCTTTGCTTCCCGTTATTATTTCTTCATTTTAGCTTTGAAGGACCTTTCTACAGATCTCTCTAATTTAATTCTTTTTTTCTTTTTTGGATGGATGAGGTAATTTGTCTACAAGCTTCGAGAAACCTGTCTGGTTCCATCTCAGGCTGCAGCTTATTACACATCATGGCTTCCTTCATAAACTTTTCCATTCTCCAACCAAGAACGTAGTGACTTGAACTTTCCTATACGGCAGTAGAATGCAGTATTTGTTTACTTGTTGGCTGGTTTCAATGAAGGTAGTGTGTATTTAATTTTCTTGAAGATTCCACAAAATGCAGAGAAGCAAAACCAAAATGAAATATTAAAATCACTGCGAGCTCTTTCACCTGGAGGTAATCACTATGAGACTTTAATTCTCCTTTCTTCCTACATATACATATTTACATGACCTGTATTAAAAATTATATAGGCTTGTGTGTGTTGTTGCTTAATGGTTGCATTTTATCATAAAAAATTTTTTTGTAAAGGAATTCCAAGACCCGTGGAAGTTGATAAGGTAACGAGACAAAGTCATGATCGCGTAACTTGGCTTCATGGAATTCACTATTAGGTCATATTTACTTCTAACCTTTTCATAGGGTTGGGAGAGACACAAAAGTCAAGGTTCTTTTTGTCTTTCCCCAACAGTGTTTGCTGTAGTCCTGCCTCTTCTGTTCTCAGAGGTGATTGGATTGGGTCTTTTTTGCCCATATACGTGTCCGTTTACTACTACATTTTTGTGTGCACACATCTGTAGATTTCTATCTAGCTCTATGTGTAAATGAAAAGACAGAAAAAGCTTTTTGTGTTTTTGGGTATCAAACCTTCCAGTCTTTTCCTTCACAGTTTCTACCCTTTTTGACATATCTAGGGCAGTCTTTCTGGTACTAACTCTATATTAGTGATAATCTATAATTTTCTAGCATTTTATGGCTCCAGTATTTCAATATAAATTTCTAATAAATCTGGAATGACTTTTGAGTTGTTTTGTGAAGTTAGCAATGATTTTGTAGGGTCTATTTCTGGATTCTCATGAAAATATATTAAATCTGATTACTTATTGCTATTTTTTACTGTTTTAATTGAGAAAAATGCCCTTTTATTTGCCTTCCCTTACTTTCTGAATTGATTTTTAAAAAGTGCATGATGTGAGATCTAACAGCAAATTCTGAAGTCATAGCACAGTATTATTAACTGTGAGAATGACATGTTATAGCAGATCTTTGCAACTCTTTCTCTTTGCATGGCTGAGTGTGGATACCTAGTTGATAACTCCTACAGCAGGCCCTGGCTGTCACCATTCTGCTTTCCGCTCTAATGAGCTGGATGACTTTAGATATCTCCTGCAAGTGTGACTTTGCAGTATATATTCTATGACTTGCTGTGTTTTGATGTTTTTTCTTTCCCTTCACATCTAGACCTCAAGAAATGCTCGCTCAGAGGAGGACAGAGATGGCAACTGGGATGCCTGGGGTGACTGGAGTGACTGCTCCCGGACCTGCGGGGGAGGTGCCTCCTATTCTCTGCGGAGATGCCTGACCGGAAGGTCAGTGGTGGCCAGGCCAGCTGCTGTGGGAGTTAGTGCTTCTGGATGGGAAAGAGGAGCACCTGGAAAACTTGACTTTGCCTTGCAGATATACTCTTATGGCACCTGCTGTGTCTAAACATTAGCTTCAAGTTACCATATTTAGATGATAATGGTTATGTTTTCAAAGGTGGGACCATGTGTCACCTGCCTGAGCCTCACAGGACTCAAAACACCAAACATTGGCTTTAAGGAAGGCAGCCTAGCATATTAAGTCTCTGGCTCAATGTTGTCAGGATTTGGGGCAAGATGTCTCCTTTTCTGAGTGTTACTTTTCAGTGACTATTTTAATTCATTTCTCATTCACTTTCTCTGAATGATTAACTCAGAAGGTAATCCACATTCTGTTTTCATACCTTAAATGAGTTTGTGGTAAATGATGTTTGCTAAAATGAATCTTACAAATATAAACTTACTTTATGAGGTTCATAATTTGTAAGAAGCCTGTACTTGCTGTTTTTTATTCATGGGACAATTTAAATCTGAGCCAAGGTTTCTGCCTCATTTCTTGGGTAAGGGAGGGCCCTGACATCCTGGTCCCAGGCAACAGACCCTGGCAGCCATCTTTACATGTGGAGTATTTTCAGGTGAAAGAGCACATTATTGATGCTTGTTCTCCATTTATAGAGCGGAAATGCCCGGAGAGTATATTTGTCCTCTATAATTAGCTCATCTTCCATCAAGGTTGCTTTTTGTGGTGCATTAACAATGACCAAGTACGTCCCACAGTTTCCTTGAGGCAGTGCAGAGCCGGACAGTTGACCCACTCTCCAGGGGGACTTTGAGCCGGAGGTCTCTTTTGTCTACTGAAGAAGGCAGTGGTAGGGGCCTCATCCCAGGGCAAGCTTCAGGAAGTGGCTACAGCAGTGAGTCCAGGGTTAGCCTCAGGAGGCAGGGGGATGTGGTAGAGGCTATTTTAAATGTAAAGGAAATTTTAAATCTTATGTTTCTAATACTAGTATATTTCTAGCCCTGTTCAAGGAGAAGACTGGGAAGCACAGCCCCTTCCCATAACTAGGAAGCTGTAAAACTTAACGAGCCTTGATCTGGCAGGTGCCAGCTGCAAGATAGTGTAGCTCTGCCAGGCAGAGATGTTTTGCTTGCCCTCAAGTCCCAGAGACTTATCACTTCTGGGACAACTCTTTCCAGTCTTGGACAATGATAGATTCTTCCTGCATGTTATAAGATAGTAACCCCAAAAGTAGCTTATGTAGAGTAAATCTTATCTAGCAATATATAACAAAGACATGTGTAACAAACTGGAGAATATTATCTGTACTTCCTTTTGGAAACCTATGTAAGTGACTGTTAACAACCTTAAGTCAGGGCTGGTGATTTGGAACTGAGAGTCCCATCAGGCTGCTAGCATAGTAAACCTGTATGCCTTCCTGTGGCACCATTGTCTTCCATTTGGTCTGGTCCTGAATTCTGCAGCAGTGGAAGCCCTTTTCCCTTTTTTCTGTGAGGCAGTAATAGGTGGGCTCCCAGGGCACCTTTACCAATGGACACTCACAAGCCTTTGATGCAGGTCTTTAGCCCTAAACCCTCTGTACACCCTCGGTGCAGATGAAGAGTTAACACTCTCAAATTCAACTAACACATGTCCTAGCCACATGCTTTTGTAAGTCATCTTTTCCATTGCTAAAACATGAGGACTTGATACAACTTAAAGGAGGAGGGGTTTAATATGGCTCACAGTTTTAGAATATTCAGACCATGGTCAGCAGGCTCCAAGGCAGAAACATCAGGGCTTAGAAGGGTGTGGTAGAGCAGAGCTGCTCAGTTCATAGTGGCCAGGAACCAAAGTAAAGGAACAGTTCCAGAGAGGAAGGGATGAGAGACCAGACATAGACCCTAAGGCATGGGCCTTCCTGACCACCCAAACACATGCAGCAATGTGCTCTGTCCGTCCCCCTCCCCCAAACTCAAAGCCAGTGGAGTAGCTGCTCCAGTGCTTCTCACAGTCTGAGGAGACAAACAACAAGCAAACATTAGGTTACATATAACCAAAAATTGTCAAGAGGATGGATAAATTGGTCATGTTAGTCCTCTCCTCTGGGGCATGTTTACCCTGAGAATTTGTTTACTACTGGGAGAAAGTCAGCCATGTGAAAGGAAGTGCTATGAGAAAAAAACAGATGGTGGAACAAACAGATGCTGGGTTCCTGGGGAAGGACATGGGAGGAGGCTTTTAAACCTGGAGGGAAGCATGGAAGAAGAAAGCAAAACATATTGAAGAAGAATGCAGATTTGTAGGCAAAAGTACCAAGTCTAATTCAGAAAAAAATCATCATTTTAATTTTTACATCGATAATTCCATTTATTTATTTATTGGATTCCTTGTCCTGAAGAGTTCCAAAATTCCTTGAACTGATGCCCTGCAGTAATGAGCTCAGGAAGCATGCTGGTGTCTCACTTCCTGTCTTCCAGGAAAGTCATTTGCCTCCTTCCTGTGCCCCATCTCCTCTTTCCTCGTGTCCTTTTCTTGATTACCTTCTGACTTTTATGGAACACATTCTCCAATAGCTTCCCAGGTATTTGAAAGTATTTTTATTTTCTCCTTAAACTTCAATGATGATTTTTCCAAGTGTGCTATTATGTAGAATTAATTGTCCCTGAGAATTATGGAGACACCACTGATCAGCATCTAATATAAAGTAGTGTTTATGAAGAAATCAGAATCATTCTGGTTTTTCCTTTTTCTTTCTCTCTATAAGAGCATTCATCTGTATTTTGATTGGAATTGCATTAAATCTGCATAACAATTTTGGGAGTATGGCCATTTCTACTATATTGATTTTTCCTACCCAAGAACAAAGGATATCTTTACATTTTCTGATATCTCTTTTAATCTTCTTTTTCAGAGTACTGTAGTTTTCAGTGTAAAGATTTCTCATTTGCTTTGTTAGATGGATTCCTAGGTATTTCATTGTTTTGGACTCTCACTCCAGAAAGAATGGTTAATATCAAGAATTCAACCAAGAGCAAATGTGGGGCTACAGGGAAAGAGGGTACCTTCTTCACTGTTGGTGGAAATGTACTCTTTTAACCATTATAGAACTCAGTGTGGAGATTCCTCAGAAAACTAAAACTAAAGGTTCCATTTGACCCAGCTCTTCTCCTTCTTGGTATTTTCTGGAAAGAATTAAAGGCATCATACCATAGTGATGCATAAATGTCCACATTTATAGACACACAGTTTGTAATAGCCAGATCTTAGCAACAGCCCAAATGCCCATCAACCAATGAATAGATAAAGAAAATGTAGGGTTTTTTTTTCCTACAATGGAATAATACTCTGCCATAAAGAAAGGAAACTTGAGATGTTTCAGGTAAATGAATGTACTTTGTGACATAATCTTAGTGAAATAAATGAGATATGGTACTGTTAGAAGCAATAGGGTAAATAAGAACCAAAATGTATAACAGATATTGAGAAATAAGAAGAAAATGTTCAAATGGGAATGGGAACAAGGGAGGGGTGAAGGGAAAAGGAAAGAAAAGAAAAAGAGAATAAGAATAGGAGAGAAGATGGAAACAAAGCTTTTGCAAATAAAGACGGGAACAGGGGGTTGACCGGGGGGAGTGGGGAAGAAAAAGCAGCAAGACATACAGGTACAAACTCCCTATGACAATTTTTATCAAGTGTATCTAAAATGTACCAAGAAGATTAACTTTTTAAAAGAGTATTCATCTGGCTTGAATGTTCTGAAATTTCGTGCTGCCCTTTCTTGGTGTGAGTCTATGTTCATCCATTGTATTGGATGGGCTCATCTATTATGAAGATTTGTTGCCTTGAGTCTTGAATTATTTATTGCATAATTTGTTTTTTATTTTCCTCTTTTGTTGTCAAAACTCCTACCATTCAGATATTAGATCTAGTTTTCTGTTTGTTTACTTGTCCTGCTTTATGAGAGATTTACCTAAACTTATTTTCCAAATATTTTACTAAATATTTTCTACATAGAATTTCTTACTTTCTCTATAGTTTTTTCTGAGATTTTTTTCCCATGAATTTTTAAAAGCAGCATTTATTCTCTGATTCCCTGAGGATATGAGTAGATTTCTGGGAGGAAGATGCTTTTATTTTTCTCAATTCTGTCCAAATTGTTTTTGTTTAGTCATTTATCAGTGTTTTGCTTTGGAACCTTCTCTAAGCTTTCTGATGACATTTGTATTTAAAGAAAGGAGTTTTGACCTTAACTGCAGAGGCCCGTGCTAGTCTATCTCTTTGTTTGATGTTGTCTCTGGGTGTTGGAGTTCTGACTACTGTGATTTCTCAGAAAAGATTCTTCTGGTTCAAACATCCAAGAACCGAGTAGAGCAGAAAGCTGGAGTCTCAGGACAGACACATCGATTTGGACTTAATCCTTGCTTCGTGCACAGCACTTTTGTCCTTCATCGTACCCAGTTATCTCTCAGTGCACAGGCTTCTGTTTATACTTTGGTGATAACAATATACAATTTTATGTTGAAATAAGGAAGAGGAGCCATTTGCTCTGTTTTTGATCCCAGCTTTATCCCACTGTCAGAAGAGTCTGATGATGTACCATTTCTGGAGCTTTTGGTGAGTTCTGGAGGAAACTGAGTTGCTGGTAGTAACCCCCCATTGCTGTCTGAGGGCTTACCTTTTACTTCTTAGTCTGTGAAGTATAAATTCATACCTAATTGAAATATATGATTCAAATAATCTCATAACTTTTTCAAAATTGAATTTGTAACTAAAATTTCTGTTTTCCTAAATGGTGTCCGGGCCCAGATGGTTTTACTGGAAAATTACATCAAATATTTATAGAAGAATTTACAAAAATTCTATATGATTTCTTCAGGGGGAAGAATTCCAAATTAATTTTATGAATCTAGTGTGATTATAATTCCAAAGCCAGAGAAAGACTAAACAAAAACAAAACTACAGACCTAAGTATCTTGTGAATATAGAAATAAATATTAAGAAAATGGTGTCAACTAGTATCCAGATGTATATAAAAAGAATTGTACATCAAGACCAAGGAGGAGTTGTTTCAAGAATATAAGGCTGGTTCAGTATGTGAAAGTTAGTCACTGTAACCCACCCAGTTGATGGGCTAAAGAAGAAAATATTCATAAGAATAATATTGATTTATTCAGGAAAAGCACTTGACAAATGTCAACATAAATTCATGATGAAGAACTCTGAGAGAAATAGGAATGGAGGGGAACTTCCTCAACTTGATAAGAGCATCTAAATACCCAGCATGATATTTTTACTTGCAGTGAAATACTTAATGCTTTCTCCCTCAGACCTGTCCCCCCACTCATGTTCAGCAGAATGTTGAAAGTTTACCCATTGTAATAAGATAAGAAAATAAGGAAATGGAGTGGATAACATTTTTGTTCATATAGAAAATTCCAAGGTCTACAAAATACCTTCTACAATTAAAAAGGTAGTATGACAAGGTCCAGAAGACAGAATAGCCATAAAAAAATCAATATTGTATTTCTCTTACTAGTGGCAAATACATAGACACCAATATTTGCAATACGATAAACATTGTTTATAATCACACAAAAATGTTTAATACTGTATCTGAGTATGTACAGGACTGAAAGTGCTAGTGGAAGAAATTAAAATCCAAATAAACAAGTCACACTAGAATCATAAAATGAATTGTTCACTGTTTTTGACAACAGAGTACAGATATTATTTCTCCCCAAAGTGATTTATTAGCTTAACCAAATTTCCCCTAAAATCTCAGCAAAATGTTTTTATATGTATAAACAAAATTTTTCTTAGAAAGGGGATCGGTCTTAGAATAAAAGCTAATTTTGAAAAAAACTTGCACATCAGAAGAATCAGTTTCCTGAGGATGAAGGTTATTACTGTGTATAGCTACAGTAATCAAAGGGCTGGTGTTAGCTGAGGGATAAATGCAGAGATCAATGGGAGAAAATATTTGCAAACCACATATGTGATGATGGACTAGTATGTATAGTATGAACTCTTTAAGGTAAACAAATTAAAAAACAAACTAGTAGAAGATGAACAAAGGACATAAATAGATATTTTACCAAAGCGATACACAGAGGGCAAATAATCATATGAAAAGTTGTTCAGCAGTGCTATCACGGAAATACAAACTAAAACCATGAGTTATCATTTCATAACTATTATGATGTCTAAAAAAGAAAAAAATTGACAACATGAAATGCTGACAAAACTGCAGAAAAACCAGATTATTCGTATCTCAGTAGTGGGAACATACGTTGGTGTCACCACTCTGTAAAACAGGTAATTTATTTAAAACAAAAATTTAAACATATACACTCGCTACAACTCAGTCCTTGCATTTCTGGGCATTTGTCACAGAGAATTGACACTCGCCACATAAAAAATGGACCTGAATGCTTATAGATACTTTCTTTGGATTATCTACAAAGTGGAAACAACCCAGATATCCTTCCTTTGGTGAACAGTTAGCTCCACAGCACTAAAAAGAAACCATCAGTGCATACAACAGTCTGGGTGAATCTTCAGAGAATTATGATGAGATTTTAAAGAAGTCAATCTCCAAATGTCATGTACTCCATGGTTCTGCTTCCATACACTGCTGAAATGACAAACACGGTAGAAACATAGAACAGATTAGTAGCTACCCAGTGGAAAGGGAGAGGTGGGGAAGCTTAGAGCGTCCTGATAAAACAAGAGTTCTATGCCTAAACTGTGTTAATGTGGCCACCCTCACTGTGACAGTCTTACAAGATATTATAATCAAAGCAAACTAGGTAGAGTTCTTTCCCTTTTCCTCTCTCTCCTCCCCCTTCTCCTTCTCTCCTTCCTTCCTTCCTTCCTTCCTTCCTTCCTTCCTTCCTTCCTTCCTTCCTTCCTTCTTTCTTTCCTTTCTCTCTTCCTTCTTCCTACATTCCTTCTTATTTTTGGTACAGGAGATTGAACCTAAGGTCTCCACACTGAGTTATAGCCCCAGAAAAGCCTCCCCCCCCCACCCATTTTTAAAATACTTGAGATTGCATTTTGCTAAGTCACTAAATTGCCTGGCTTGAGCTAGAAGTTGAGATTCTCTTGAATCAGCCTCCAGACTCCTGGGATTACAGGCTTATGCCACCATGCTGACGACTTTGTTTCTTACAAAAGCACGTGGTTTACAGTTCTTTTCAGATGAAAGATTTTATTTCATTAAAAGATATTCAGAAATTTAAGTTAGACAGGATCTGAATCCTTTCAAAATGTAAACCTACAGGAAATTGAGGAAATCCACACAGCCACAATCACAGGAAAATGAAGACCAGTCCTATAAGTACATAACTGATTTTGTGCTTTTCCCAGTGATGGAGAAAGGATTTCCTGGTCTCTAGGACTCAGGCCAATGAATTTTTCTTGTTTCATAATCATTGGAGAACAAGTCTTGAGTGTATGTGAGGCACAGCATTGGAGCTATGACCCCTAAATAAAGGAAGAACCTTGAAGGTCAGACACTAGCGGAACATCTGTACTAGCAAAAACCATTACACACCAGTGTAAGCAGGTTAAATATCTTAATTCTAAACAGAAGAAAGTTTTGCACTTTGGAACCATGGACTTTTCTCTCAAGAATTTGAAGTATATCAACCTATCTATATTGTATATGTTAAATATGTTGAGTGTGTATATCTCATACAATTGTAGAAGATTTGAGATGCAAATATTAACCTGAAAAGTGGCTTGAGGTAACAGGCAGTGAGGACAGATCGAGCCATGTTGAGCAGGATTCCTTCATTAGAGCCCTGGCTAGTCACAGTTCACAATTCTCAAATACATAACCCCTAAGGCAATTTTCTGTTAGTGTCTGCAGGCCCAGCAGTGATGATTTAAGGAAGAAGAGTCATCTATACTGATGAAAACAGCAGTTGATAAAAGTAATATTTACAATTGAAAAGAAAAATCGTAGCAAACTAGGAATAGAGGTGCATAGTAGATATTGTCCTTCATAGAAAAATGTCACAGGTTATTTCACATTTGGTGTGAGATAAGAGTACCTGCTGTCACTAAATATTCATTACTGTACTTGAGGTTCTAGTCAGTATATTAAGGCAAAAAAAAAGCAAGGTATAAAATTAGGAAAGAAATAACTTTCACTATCCAAAGACTACATAATTGTGTAGGCATAAAACCTAACAGGACCTATCCATAAAGTAATAGAGCTAATAAAAGTTCATTAAAAATTGATAGAAACAAAATTAAGGCACAGACAGTAATGAAAAGTAATTATTAAGCAAATTTCAAAAAGGTGAAACTTACACTGCTAACAAAATCTAGAGGACCTTGTCATAAAGTCAACAAAAGTTGTTCAGACCTACATGAAATATTTTAGAAGCACACCAAAATAAATGGAGCAATATCATGTGATAAATAGGAAATCTCAACGTTGTAAAATGACAGCCCCTCTAAAATTAATCTTTAAATGAAATATCATCCTAAAAATTCTAGCAACCATATAGAAATAGGTAACGAAAAGAGTTTTTAAAAAGAACAAAATAAGAAATGTGAATAGACACTAGAATTTTAAAATGTAAGTATAGGAGTGGCTTGGCAGAAACAGATCAATGTAGCAAAACTGAGAGTTTAGAAATAGTTGAGCAGGACAAGCAAGTTGTAAGTTATATGTAACACTTCCTAGTTACCTCTTTCATTTCTGAAGTAGTATTTGCTTAACTTTTTCATTTCTTAGGACTTAGGTAGTATTCTTCCATCTATTTATATACTAATCCTAGCCTGGATTCTGGAATTTGCTTTTAGGACTGAGACACTCCAAAGTTCCCTCCCCCTGAACTCATCTAATTTGAACAAAGACAGGATGTTAGAAAGCACCCTGCACCAAATTTACATACAATTAGTAAGTGAGAGGTGAGTGTATGCTAGTATGCGTCTGTTTTCCAGCTTGGTTCCCGGTGTGGTGCAAGACATGGGCTTGTCCACTTGCCCAATATCTAAGAAACAGGAGCAGAGACATCATTTTCCTGCACAAAAATGAAATGAACTCAACTCGCGAAGAGAAGATTTTTTAATAATGCAAATATTCCTACTGCCTGCCTTTTAGGCAGCTGCAGTCCTAAGCGTTCCTGACCCATGCCTATATTCAGAACTCTCATTGTCATTTTGGAAAGGGCTCTGAGATCTTTAAAAAGGAAACCTCCTTCCCTTGGAAGGCTTATCGGGTCTCTTTATCCCTGAGCAGCCGTAGAGGCTTAGTAAGTCTTCATAAATATTGGGCACTTGCAGTCAGTTTTTCTTGGAAGAGGACTACGGAGATGATTACATGTGAAACCAAACAAAAAGTCATCCCAAAGCTTTAGGAAGCATTTCAGTGCCTCCTCTTATCAGCCTGCTCCTTTAAATTCATGATTTAAGGAAGGAGATGAATGTAGGTTACTCTGCTCGTTTATTTCTTTGGGGATAAAGTTATTTCAACTTGATTACGTCTGAGTACTCAAGTCACTTCTCTTGGGCCGCACACCAGCCAGAATGTCTCTTTCTCTTGCAAAAAATTGTAACTTAATATTCCAGACAAGTACCAGCCATGGGAAACACAGGTTTAATTTAACTACTACTTTAAAAATTAATATATTTTTATTCTTCAAAACACATGCTTTTCAGTCTTTAAGGCACTATTTGAGTCAATATATCATCATGAATATAATAAATTATAGTGCTATAAACTCTAGGCAAACTTTATTAATGTTTTTAATGTATCCTCATGTGGAATCAACATATGTTTTTCATATATTCATAAATCTATGACTTCGAAAAATCCTCAGTTTCAGGGTGCTATGAGTGTTGTAATGGATAGAAAATTCCTAATTGTGAAATGATGTTTTTGAATTTTCATATGCTCCTGATAGCCATTAGCTCTGGCATATACTAATTAGAATGATATTAAAAACTTGCAAGTAATATTTCTGCAGCTTAGTTGCTGTGGGCCAAGGGAATTATTTCCAGAATAAGCTGGCAGGTTTCTGTTTGGGGAATTAGGACTCCAGTGTCCTTAACTTTAAAATAACTTGCATTTCATTTTATGCCAGTTTCATAAAGTAGTCATTCATTTTCATACTAAATTGTAACCAAAGCATGGCACATCAAGAGGGGCCAGTCAGAGGTTCAGTGCATGCTGCATTGCAGAAATAGAGCAGAAGGTTAAAAGATGGTGGCCGGAGGATCAGTTTAAAAAGGCCTGCAGCTAATTTACAAGGGGAACAGAGAGTTAATCTCCTTGCATCTTTGTATCCATATCCAGGAATGCAGTAGGGTTTAACCCAAAAAGTAGCTGAAGAACGGAATGAGCCCAAAATAGTGCCTTATATTTTGAGAATTCATGAAATTAAATGCTTTCTTTTCCATATTACTTTGCTGTGGTTGCGGTGGGATTTATAGGGGAGATGTACTTACTTTTTATATTTAGAATCTTTTAGACTAAGATTTTTTAGACGGAATATTCACAATGCAAAGCAGTGGCTCATAGTTATTCAACTTTCAGTGAGAACGCACACAGCAGGTGGCAGTGGAGTACAGAGGCGGTCTACACAGTAGGCCTGAGCTAGGGCCATGAGATACCTGTGAGCAGTGTTCCTTTCTTACCTTTTGGCATAGATTTTTTATAAAAATAATTTTTACTTAAATAGTTAAAATTAAACAATTACTCAAAATGCATCTGAAAAGCTATTCCTGAATCTCTAAGGTGCTTTTAAAGAAAAGGCTATTTTTAAAAAATATTTCAACACTTTTGTTATAAAAAAAACCTACTATTTTTATCACCTTAATCTCGTGAACTATCTCTTTAATTTGTCCGCCTCTTTGAAATTCGAAATGAAAGCTCTTTAGGACTAAGTCTGCGTAGTACAAAAAGCTCTTGGTTATCACCTTCGCAATCTATTAGCAGCTTTGCTCTGCTGGAGCTTTTCCAACATAAGCATAGTAGTTTTAATTGCCCTTTCACTTTTCCTGTTATTTATTTTCTCTTTTATCCATACCAAAAACAATATGAAACAAGACTTGTAAGTGAATGACCGCATCCACAGAAAGAGCTGTTGTTCTCCCGCAAAATTGGGTTATGTCCCTTAGGCCAAGAGAAACACTTCACCTCAGCGCAGTTTTCCTGGCAGCCTCTCAATTTGATGCTTCTTGAATATTTAAAATGTAATGTAGTCTCATCAAGATCTCCATAAATAACAGAATAGTATATCGCTGACAAGTCCAAGGATTAGAAATGTGTAATCACCAACTATGAAGATTCAATTAACCCCACTGATAATCTGGGAAGATGTTCTAAACCGCAAGCTGAAAAGGAGCAACTAATTGAATACCTTGTCTTCAAGTTCAGGAATTTAGCCCTCATCTGGTTAGTGCTTTTGGAGGCTGCCATATTACTGTTCTTTGCACTCCAAAACTTTTTTGTTCCAAAGCTTTCTAAATCCAGTTAGGGCTGTACCTTCCAGATAGCATAGGCTCTGAGGACACCAGGGGGATATGTCACCAATGGAACAGAAATTAGAAGGTGGCATTGGTATAACGTGACAGTGGAGAGGGGTGATTTTTTAGGGTTGCACAAAAAGAAAAGTGAAAATCAGAATTAAGTTATATCAGTGCAAAAAATACTAAATAATCACCACAGAAAATAAAATCAGTCATAGGAAAAAATATCTGTAGGAGAATTTTTGGTGGCAGAAAAGACAGTCTACCAAATGAAATGATTATAAGAGAAAATTAGGCACAGATTGATAAAGAAATTTTGGGTAGAGAGAAAGAGAGGTCTAAGCTCAGAATTAAAGACATTACCTGCATGAGAGCAGTATTCACAATCACAGCCTGAAAATAAGCAGTAGTAGTGGAAATGAATGAATTTCTGTTAAAATGCACATGGGCCAGGGGTTTAGCTCAGTGGTCAAGCGCCTGCCTGGCAAGCATATGGTTGTGAGCTCAATACTCAGTACCGAAAAAATAAAAAATAAGATAAAAAAATGCACAACATAAAATTAATAAAAGTGCATCAAGTGAATGCATATTTATTTAAAATACAGACACAATTTTTAGTAATTTTGTATTCCTTCCAAAAGAGCTCACCTTCTTAAGTCAAAATTGATGAAAGAAAGAAAACACACCTAACTTCATCCTCACTGTAACTTTTACTTCAAATACTAACAAACCAAAGCAAAACAAAATTCTCTAGAAAGAGAAATAAAACACATTTGCAAAAGAATAAAAACCAGACTTCTCCTCTGTAAATCTGAATGTCAGTGATTAGTGGAGCATGGTTTTAGTTTTGGAGAAAAAGAATTTTGTAAATAGTAATACTGTACCAGCCGCAATACCTTATCTGTGTGAAAGACACAGGCTCAGTAATATGCCAACTATATGTGCTTCTTGAAAAAGCAAACAAAGAAACCTTAGCCAACCCGGAGTTAAAAACTCATACATTAAAAAAAAAAAATCATGACAGGACTGAAATGTGTTACCTATTTTTAGATTTGTGTTCTAAATGTGAAAAAAAAATAAAAACATAAAGATGCTTAGCAAAACTTTTTATATTATATTAAAAAAAAACAGGCTGAGTAGTCCTTCTTCTAGGTACTTACCTAAGAAAAATTAAAAGTTATGTTCCCACAAAACTTATATGTGAATGATTACAGTAGTTTTTATGTAATTTCCCCCAAAATGGAAATAAATATGAAGCTAGTGACTGATTAAATAACCTCTGTGTACACATCCAATAGACTGCTTAGCAATTTAAAAGATGCAGACTTTATATATGTAACAAGAATGAATTTCAAATGTATGGTGCCAAAAAACAATACTGTCCTTTAAGAGCTACATACTGGATAATTCCATTCATATCATCTTCTGGAAAGGGCAGAATTACAGGGGCAAAAAGCAGTGGTTGCCAGGAGCCAAGAGTTGGGAGGAGTTGACCACACAGGGCAGGATGATGGCATCTTTAGAGGCGATGCCAAGTATTGATTAGTGGTTACACTGCTGTGTGGGTTTGTCAGAGCTCAAACTGTATGCACCTCCCCGTGAGTTTTCCTGTATGTAAACTTTAAAAGTAGGAAACAAGCAGCATTACCACAATAGACAACAGGTATATAACAATGTGAATGTACTTAACCAATACTGATTTATAGTCTTAAAAATGCTTCAATAAATGCAAAGGAACTAAAATTATTGCATGCATGTTATCAGATCATAGTTTATGAAACTTGAAATTAATGTCAAAAGAAACCACAAAAACTACATAAACACATGGAAATTAAATAACACTCTCCTGAACAAACAGTGGGTCACAGATGAATTTAAAGAAGAAATTAGATAGTTTTTACAATTAAAATAGTAATGCCTGTATGACATACTGGAACTTAGGGAACACAATGAGAAAAGTTTGTAGCAGCGTATTCCTACATGAGAAAACAACCTAATTTGAACCTCAAAGTTCTAGAAGAAGAGCAAATTAAACACCAGGGGCATACAACAGAGGAAATTATAAAAATCAGAGCAGAAACAAATTCAACTGAGACCAAGAAAACAATACAAAGAATCAGTGAATCAAAAAGTTGGTTCTCTGAAAGATTAAACTGACAAATCCTTGAGCAACCTTATGCAAAAAAGGAAAGAAAAGACAAATCCATACAATTAGCAAAGAAAAGGGGTATATCACAACAGATCCTGCAAAAATCCAGAAGATCATCAGTACCTACTTCAAAAAACTGTACCCTGATATGATGGAAAACATGGAAGAAATGGACAAGTTTCTACATACATATGAAGTACCCCAAAGAGTCAAGAAGATTTTAAAATTTTGAATAACTCAGTAACAGTCAATGAAATTTAAGAAGTAATAATAAAAAAGACTGCCAACAAGGAAAAGCACAGGTTCTGACAGATTCAATGTTAAATTCTATGTAAATTTTAGAGATCTAATGTCATTATTACTCAGTGGAATTGAAAGTGAAGCAACACTCCCAAACTCATTCGTAGAAGCAAGTATTGCCTTGATATCAAAACCACAGAAACATCTATCCATGAAAGAGACTATAGGCCAATCTGCTTCATGAACATGGATACAAAAATCCTCAAGATACTGACAAACAGAATGCCACAAATCATTAAAAAGATTGTACACTAAGATCAAGTAAGGTTTATCCCAGGGATCCAAAAATGGTTCAGCATACACAAATCAATAAAAGTAATACACTGCATTAACATAAGCAAGGACAAAAACCATGTGATCATCTCCATAGATGCATAAAAAGCATTTGACAAAGTCCAACACTCATTCATAAGAAAAACCCTACAGAAAATTAGAATAGATGGTCTTCATTTCAATCTGATAAAAGCCATCCAGGACAAACCAACAGCCAACATCATACTAAAAATAGTGAAAATATGAATGTTTTCAATCTAAAATCAGGCACAAGACAAAGATACCCACCATCACCATTCCTGTAAAATATATATAAATGGAAACATTAGCCAGAGCAATTAGATAATAGAAAGAAATAAAGCTAGGAAAGGAAGAAGTTAAATTATCATTATTTGCTGACATGATACTCTGTGGAAGACCCCAAACATTCCAGCAAAAGACTCATAGGATTAATAACCAAATTTGACAGTGTAGCAGGATACACTGGATACACAAGAAAGTCAACACTCAAAAATCAATACCATTACTGTACCTGAATAACAAACTCAACACCTTTCACAATAGCATCAAGAAAAATTAAATTCTTAGGAACCAATCTAATGAAGTAAGTAAAAGGTCTCTACATTGAAAACATAGTACTCTGAGAAATGAGATCAAGATGATAACAGAAAATGGAAGGATAGGCTCTGTTCTTAGATAGGCAGAACCAAGATAGCAAGAATGACCTTACTTCCAAAAATTGTTATACAGGTTCAGTACAATTCCAATCAAATTACCAATAACATACCTTACAGAATTAGAGAAAATAACTCTAAAAATTTATATGTGTTATGGATTAAGAATTGGTGGTCAACTTAACGCCAGCTGGATTACATCAGCATAGTGCTGAGCATAGATGCTCCACCTAAGGAAAGTTGCCAGCATAAATAGAGAGGTGGAGAAGGAGAAGGAAGGCATTAATGCATTGTTGCGTTGAGGTGTTGAGGCATTGTGGGTTCTCCTACGAGTTGCTGTTTGAGCCATTGGTTTTCCTGGAGAAGCTCTGGTCCTCACATCAAGCATTGCTTCCTGGCTCCAGAATGGAAGACATGTGCCGCTTGTCTCCAGGATGAACTCATCATGCTGGCTTCCTGGCAAGTACTCAACTGTGCTTATCGTGGGAAGAGCTCGGGGCCTCCGTATGGCTGAGGATGGCTGTGGTGCCTTTCAGGACAGCCCTGGTCTTTGTTGTGAGTGTGACTTCTCGGCTCCAGTGTAGAACCCTCATCCCACCAGCACAGCTCCTTCACCCTCCCTGCTGGCATGGACTTTCTGGCTCCCACCACTGAACTTTGGGCCTTCCCAGCATGGATCCATAAAAGAGACTGATGTGAGTCTTTCTTGTGGGCTCTGGACCTCCAGTTGGACTCGTGGGAGGATTGTCATGAGCTTTGGTTTTTTCATCTGAACTCATATGGGACATTGTTGTGGGATTTAGGCCCTTAATGAAATATTCTATGTCTTTGGTGTTGCAGATAGAGTTCTTACAGTTGTGTTAACTCTGGGTGACCATCATAAAAATAATATTATAAATTCCATGTCTTGAGTCTAATTGTTCTCTGCACAACCCCTAACTACATCAATATGTATCCAGAAGAGATCTAGAATAGAAAAAGTAATTTTGGGCAAAAAGAGCAAGGCAGGAGGCATCATGATTCCTGATCTGAGGTTATATTACAGCTACCATTATAAAAACAGTATGTTACTGGTAAAAAACCAACCAAACAAAAAAACCAGACCTGCATATTAATGGAACAAAACAAGAGATGCAGAAACAGCTCCAAACACACTCAGCTACCTTATCTTAGACAAAGGAGTCAAAGCCCTTCACTGGAAGAAAGATAGCCTCTTCAATAAATTGTGCTGGGAAAACTGGCTTTGTACATGCCAAAAACTGAACTCTTATCTCTCATCATGCACTAAGCTAAAATTGAAATGAATCAAAGACCTAAATATTAAAACATAAACACTAAGTCTGCTGGAAGTTAGGATAAGTAAAACTCCTAAAAACATAGGTGGAGGTAAAGATTTTGTGAACAAAATCCAATTGCACAGGAAATATTACAGAGAATAGACAATTTGGATTACATCAAATTTAAAAAGCTTTTACATAACGAAATCACCAACTGAGTGAAGAGATGACACACAGAATGAGACAAAAGTTTTATCACTTACTCTTCAGATAAGAACTTAACATCTAGAATATATAAAGAATTAAAAAATGGACATCTGAAATGAATAGATATTTCTCAGATGAAGAAATACAAACAGCAAATAAATATATGAAAAAATCCTCAACATCACTGTCATGTGAGAATGCAAATTAAAATAACACAGATTCCATCTTACTCTCGAATGAATGGCTATCACAAAATCAATCAACAACAAACGGTGAGGCTGTGGAGGAAAAGAAACACTTCTCCACTGTTGGAGGGGGTGTAAACTGGTATAGCCACTATGGAATTCAGTATGGAGATTTTCTCAAAAAATGAAAATATAAGTTCCGTTTGATACAGTAGTTCCCCTGCTAAGTATCTTCCCAAAAGAGTTAGAAGTACCATACCACAGTGATATATGCATACCCATATTTATAGCAGCACAATTTAAAATTGTTAAATCTTGGAAACAATCCATATGCCCATCGACAGGTGAGTGGATTAAAAAATGGTATTTATAGAGAAGAATAAACTTGAATCATTTGTAGGAAATGGATGCACCTGTGAACATACTCCTAAGTGAAATAAATTGGACACACAAGTTAAAATATTGCATTGTTTCTCTTGTGTGAGAAACCCAAAGAGTATATAAGTAGTATGATGAAGGCTAAATATTGTGAAATTGGAAGAAAATATTCAAATGAGAAGGGGAACAAGGGCAGAGTGAGGGAGAAGGGAGAAAAGTAAGAGAAATAAAGAGAATAGAAGGAAAATGGAAACAAAGCTTTTATAAACGAGGAGGGGGAGAAAGGGTACAGGGAATGCAAGGATTGGGGAAAAAAGAAGAATCAAGGTTTATTATGTACAGGTACAAATTCCTTATGATGAATGCGATCAATTTGTATGACCAGTTTGTACAAATAGAAAATTTAAAGTTAAAAACAAAAGTAAAATGGTTAAGATGGTAAATTTCAAGATATGCCAATTTTACCACAATTACAAACTTCTAAATTCAAAACAACAAAATAATACATGTATAATGGACTAATGTATAATCATTAAAACAATGTTTTCTAAAGAATTATCAATAAAATGGGAAAATGCTTATAATATTAAATTAAAGAAAGCACAAAACTGAATTAATGGCCGAATTTTCATTCTGCAAATAAATCATGGCAGAAATATTGGAAGAGTAAAGGCTAGAATTGTAAGAGCAAAGAGCTTGTTGAAGAAATTTTGTATGACTGACTTTCTACCTCACCATCTCGACACAGTATTGTCTTTCACTCACTGCTTTTGTAATCAGTAAAAACAAGGACACTAGACGGTACCTTGGGGAGCAGGATTAGTTATATATTACTAATGCCATCAAGCACTTCATATAGGCTCAAGAATGACATTTAAACTTAGAAATACTTCACTAAGATTTCCACATTTTTCTATAAAATATTAGAATAAGGAACCTTGTAGGATGTGGTGATACGTCCTTTTAATTCTAGCACCTTGGGAAGCTAAGGCAGGAGAATCACAAGTTTGAGCTCAGCCTGGGGAGTTTAGTGATTTAGTGAGAACCTGACTCAAAATTTAAAAAAATAAAAATAAAAAAGGGCTGGGGATGTAGTTCAATGTGAAGATCTAGAATTCAATTTCTAGAATGGCAAAAGAAAAATAAAAAGAATAACATTTAAAATTCTATTCTCATAAGACTATTTTTAAGAACCTCATTGCTAGATGATTTTGTCACTGTAAAAACATCATAAAATGCATTTGTGCAAATAAACATAGCTGTGATATCATCTAGTTATGTAGCAGAAAATACCCTTCAACCAGTCTATTAGTTGCTTACGTAAGAGTTCCTGTTCCTGTAAGTTTCTACTAGTTCTGTCTTGAAAAAATGGCTGATCACTGTGATGTATAGCCGGTCATTATGATGCATATTATAAGAACCAATCAGTAACTGCCAAATGCTCTGCTTCTGTACTTCCTGCTTACTTATCCCATATAAGCCTCAAAGTACCAAGGATTAGACTTGATATTTTGAGAATGATCCTGATCAGTGCCCATTGATGTTAAATAAATCTGCCTCCAAATCCTGGGTGTTGTTTTGGTGTTTCTGCTTGCCATTGCAGTAATGTAATCATAGGGGACCCTCACTTTCATTTACATGATTTGTGGACAGAAGCATAATATGTGGTACTTGAATGTGCTGTCTATTGACTTTTAGTTGAAGGGATTGATTTAAATCTGTGTTTGGTTTTCCTCATTTCAAATTTTCCATTCAGTTGACCTGAAAGACAGAAAAGAAAAACAAGTAGGTAATGCCACTGAAAAATTGGGAAAGGTGCCATTACTACGTCTAATGACCCGGAGGAGTTTATGTAGAATATACAGCAATGAACACTGGACTGATGGAAGTGCCTATTGGATGGGATTTCAAGTATTCAAAGGCCATGTCAGCGGGGAAATTGAGTTGTAGAGTCTCTAAGCTGGAGGGAAGGACAGGTTATGTGACTGGTGACATTGCTGGAGGATTCTCACACTAATGGTATTAATATCCCAAGAAAGCTGCCCCAATACTATTTCATAGAGATTATTTAGTGAGGTTGATGATTGGAAGAAAGCAGAAGTGTTGCCACAGGCAGATTTCTGACAGAGTCAGTCATAGCAACGGAGGAAGACAGCCAATGCCCAGCTGACCTGGGCTGTTTCAGGAAAAGGGAGAGAGAAGGTCCCTGGGGGAACAGCCACAGAAATGCTTCTTTTTGTAGCTTGGTCTTTCTCCTCATAGAAAAACAACACAACTGTACATATTAAAAACACACCCACAACCACAACATGTTAATTTTAGTGGTTACGTGGGCCCTGGGCAGGACTCACATTGAGTAATAAAGTTAGTTACAACATTAAACAGCTGAGGAATTCCCTCTCTATTTAGTGTACTCTTCATGAGAGTTGTCACTCTCATGATCCATGGAAGTTATTTTATTAGAATTTAAACCTTAAAATCTTTGAGATAATGTGATTAGCAAAAAAATTCTTTTAGGACTAGTATCTGGTTTTTGCTTTCTTTAAGCCTCCTACTTCTACAAAATCATTATATTCTTTTTTCCTCCTTCAGGAATTGTGAAGGACAGAATATTCGATACAAGACATGCAGCCATCACGTAAGTCCTAGAATAACAATATAAAACCCAACAAAGTCATGTTTTAAGTATAAGTATTGTAAAGCTAACAATTTTTTGTGAAGCTTGAGTACTTGTTGAATTGACAACTGCTTTTGTGTATCCAGTATCTTCTATTTATCCTAGCTTGTTGACCATTTAATAATTTCCTTTTTCATAGAAATAATACGTAACACCATAAACTCCTGCAGAGTTTATAGTGTTTTGGTTCACTCTCTCGCCTGAACTGCACAGGGTCTCTCAGCTACAGGCAGGCAAATGTGATTATTTCTGATACGCAACCAAGGAACTGCAGCAGAGAAAGGGAAAGATGAATTTACGGTTATATCAGAAGAATACAAAGAATGTGGACTTGAACAGTCTAGCACTGTGTCTGCCACCGCAAACCATCTGTCTTGTCCAGTACAAAATATGTTCAGGCGACTTGTCAGAAGATCACATGAAATGAGAGATGTATACAAACCTCACTCTTATTTCCCATCAGTCACTACTAAAATAAATTAGAATATTTTTCTTTGCAAGTGTAAAAAATACCAACTAGACACAAGGATTCAATCTTCCTTTCCACTCAAAACATTTCCCTTGTTACTGCCATTGATGCACACCCAAATTAAAATGGTAGGAATTAAAAGGAAACCGAGATGCTGAAGAATTCATCTGATGAGATTTAGTTGTTCCCTTGCACAGCAGTTTGAAAAGATCCCCAGTTCTTTGGGATGATGAAATGATGCTGCAGGCCGTGATAACTAAAGCCTGGTAGCTTGGAATAACACATGTGCCATGAGTGCTGATGTAATCGGTGAGACAGTACATTGTAAGAGATCACTGTGGGCGCTCCAAGCCCTGGAACAGCAGGACAGAGCAGAATATCCACAGTTAGCAAGGGGTAAAGGTCAGGGAAGAGCAGGGAATGACCCCTTCTGTGTGTCCTTGTGTCTCCTGCCGCAGTCCCCAGAAGGTCCTCTGCCTAAGGTAGACTTTACAGCTGCATTTCCTGAATCCTGCAGCCACAGCAGAGGATGCTACATATAATGGACTCCAGACATGAAAGGGAAAGTCAGCTGAGCTGTTGCACTGGAGGCGAGAGGGACGTGCATGCTGAGTGCACAGATGAAAAATCTTTGCTGTGCAGGGGGTGGTGCTTCAAGAGGAAAGAGTCGGTGTCTCGACCACATTGCTGTCCCCAAGAAATCAGGCTGTGGTTCAGTGGCTCTCCCAGGTCCATTCTGTTGGGGAGATAGGGCTTTCAGCCTTGGGACTGAAAGACGAGGAACAGGCATGCCTGTGTGCAGGGCTCTGGCTCCCACATGCCTGCTGTCCCCAGACAGAAGCATCATTCAGCACTAAGCATAGATCCTTAAAAGCTGGCGCCTGGACCCATGGCCCCAGAAAAGAATGACTCTTATCACAGGTCTATCAGAGCAGTGGCAGTCTCCAAGAGAAGTCATGCGTGTCATCCAGGAGGTCTCACATCTGAATTCGCTGCAGGTTTTCTTATACCAGAGTTTTAGGATTAATGGCAATCATGGTAGAGACAAAGAGAAAAGTACTTCTGCTTATGCAGTATATCACAATTTGGCAAGAATGTTTGTGATATGTACATATTTATCATGAGCACAATTAGGTCTCCAGACCTCCAGACCTCCACCATAAAGTCACCCTGATCCTCCTGAAATGCCACCTTTTCTATGCCACTGCCCTATTTGAATCCTCAGTACTTTTCAGTTCCCCCACTCACATGCAGAAACCTTGAGACATTGACTGAATATGTATGGTGTGTTCAAAACATATAGTGAGTGTTTATTACAGTAAAAGGCACATTGCTCTGAATCTGGCCCAGAATCTTCCCATTTCTTTGAACACACTATCCCATTATCCTTGCCCCTTTCTGAAACAGCTCTGGAGATCCTTTCTTGGATATCTTTAGTTGTGTTGTGACTGCCTCAATTCAAAATTTTGACCTTTCAATCATTTTTTTTACTTCAAGGGAGATCCAGAAGTCTTACCAAGATCTGATGAATAGGGTGGAAGAGGACACTTTGTAATGTTTTTGCCAGCCTGCATTTTGTGGGTGGTAGCTGGCAACAGCATTCACCATATTTTTGGTCACAGTTTATAAAACATGCTCATGAAAGAGGACTTCCAGAATTGCTTTAGCAAGTGACAAGAACAATTGGATAAGTATGTGCAGAGCCAGGGGATGTATTTAGAGGGGATTAAAGGTAATGTGTCTTTCATTGTAATATTTTTTTAAAAGTCTAGACTTTCACTCTACAGTTCAACCACACTTTGAATCTCTTCTTCAATGCACAAATCTCATGTTTGATGAACAATGCAGTGCAAGTCCCCTTAAAGATACTAAATTTATTTTTGTTTGCTCATGCTGTGTTCTATGTCTCGGTGAATTCCTGTTTACATCACACCATCCTTTAAATCTCATCCAAGATTTCACGTTTCCACTGTGCCTTATTTTACTAGTTCATGCTTATAGTGTCCGTCTCCCATAATTCATTTTATGCTAGAAATTTTTATCATTTGTTATATACAAAAGGAACACCAAATTTGACTCAGATTACGACTAGGATAAGAAGATAACATGAAAGTTTAAAGTTTTCTTATAAACAAAACAATGTTTCTTAAAGTCCCTACTTAGGGATTATCTGGGAGAGAAATTAAATTTCTAAGCCAAATTAAAGCTTATTAATTATACAGTCCTAGCATAAATAGTCTCTTACATAATACTCTGTCTCTCTTGCATGAAAATACTCAGGTTATTAGGTAATCTTCCTTGGCTTTTCTCCTTAAATAGTCCATGTGGTGTATACATTTCTGTGCTCTTGGGAGGAGAAGGAGACCCTTATTTATAGGGTGATCTGAGTAGGTGCTAGGTATCAGCTGTTGACTGGGGAACCATTTTTGCCTCTCCTCATTATCCTCCTCCCCTTTTTCTCTTCCCTTTTCTCTCTTTTTCTCTTATTTCTTCTCCTCTCTCCCCTACTTCTCCTTCCTCCATTTCTTCTTGTCTTGCTTTCTCTCCTCCTCCTTTTTCTTTTCTGTACTTCCCAGTCTGACCACTGCCTCCTAACACATAATTCTATATTTGATTTATCAATGACCTCTGTCAGGCTAGAGCTAAGTGTTGCTGATCTAGCCTCTATTATTTATTAGCTTTATCTCATCAGCTTTCTGATTTAACTTTTGGGTAAGAATTGCATTCCTTTAATTGCAACCCTCCTATAACTCTACACACCCCACAGTGACACATGATTCCATTCTGTCTCATGCCTATAAAAGCTGCATCTCCAATCAGAGAACAAGCCCACTGAGTGATAGTGTTGGATTATATTCTTTTTATTTTCTGCCCCATGTGACTTAGGGCAAAGCTCATAAAGCATTAAGTAGGTGTTGCTTTAAACCAAACTACTATTTAAGAAACACTTCTCAAGAAAAGGAAAACTGAAGAATGTTGATTGTTCACGTTTCTTAAATATTGACTATATTGTGTAAGACACAAGAATCACCAGATTGTCTTGTCCTGGTATATGGACTGGCTGAATCACTTAGAGGAGGCGTATTGTTGATCGTGGGAGAATGGGAGGTGAAGGAAAGCATTCAGTGTGCGCATCCCCCTCATTTACTAGAACACAGCATCATACAATGGAGTGCTGGTTACTTTGGGAATCTACTTTAACTCTGTCATATCCTGGTCATATATCCTTGCTCTTGCCCTTTAAAACACTTTCTAGGTCTCACCATTTCCTTCACTTACCCAAGGAGGACAGTGATAATCTTGACCTACCCAGCTCCAATCATGGTAGAGAGAAAGCATGATCCTGATAAAAGACTACCTTAATCAGAGATCATCAGTAGCTAAAAACAGAGAATATTACACACATGAGCTCAAGGAAAATGGGGTGCACTGAACGAATGAGTGAGTATTTAGTGGAATTTAGCAGAAACAGGCCTGAGGACCTGGAGCCAGGAATCAGAAAGGGATACAGGTTCCATACACTCTTTCTATTGAAATGCACAGTTTACTCCGTTACCTCATTGTTCTCTACTCTGAGTACTTCCTTGTGTTTCCTCAGAACGCAATTCCAAGAAGAAATGGCCCACCTCACCTAGACAGCTTGAGTTCTCAGCTCCGGCTCTTTTGTGACAATTCCAGATTTCTGAGAACAGATGGACCATATGTTTGCCCCTGGATAGTTGCTGTGGCTATGGAGTACAGGCATGGCCACCCACTAATCTAGGCTTGTGATCTATCTGTCTTCCTTCCATTAGCTGCCCATAGTGTTTTGAAAATTGACTGTTGCATGGAATGTGAGGTGGCGCAGAGTCAGGCAACCAGCACATTTGGTTCCCCAAGAGCGCTACCACATCAGCCAGCCACATGCCGGGGAGCCCCGCATCTCGCTCCCTTTACACTTCCCTTTGGTTTCAGAGACAGGTGCAGAGAAAACTGGCCATGGCTCGAGGGACAGGAGGTGAGGGCATCTTATCACTGATCTTTCTTATGGCCAATTGGAGGGCAAAGTCCTCATTTCAAGAGAGAAAAGCCTCCCAATTTGAGACACGTTCAATTTTCTGGGTTAAGATTTAATCTAGCTAAAGCAACAAGAATGTAAGTATGATAAAGAATTTGTTTTGGAATGTTTTGCAGCAAAATAATACAACTAACCCCAGTGGGTAGTTTGTTATATTCTATGGATTCCCTGCTTGCTTTTAAAAAAGATTTGAGGCATTTTATAAAGGCCAGAATGAGACACACAGTATGTCATGGTGAATTGATGGTCAACCTGAGTGGGATTCGCCCAGCTGAGTTGAATCAGCCTGGCTCTGGGGATGGAAAATCCTCTTGAAGGAAGATTGTTGTCCGAATGGTGTAAAAGGACAAGAAGAGAGAAGGATTTTGGCTCATTTTCCTTGGAAGAACTTTCCTAAGGCTGATTTTCCTTGAAGGAGCTTGGATGTTCCCTTTAAGGGAGTTCTGGTCCTTGCCTTCACCTTGGGTGTTGTCACCTTGGGTGACATCTCCTGGCTTTCGGCACAGATCGCAGCACGTGCCTTTTGGCCTGTCAGTGCAGACTCCAGCTTCTGGCTCTAGTGTTTGACCTCCTGGCCCCAACCCTTCTGTCTTCTGTCATGGATCCTTTGGCCTCCTGATAATGGATTTGTACAGGATACGGAATGAGCACCAGGCCTTCAGTGCAGTCCTTGGTTCTCTAGGGCAGGACCTGTTGCAGTCTTCTACGTTTGACAATGTGGGTAGCCACTGTAGCCCAGTCATCTAGATTTCTGTGTCCTGCTTTAAGTCTGACTCAGAGGACATGCGGTCTTTTGAGGAGCCTTGCCCCAGCTCTGCAAGCTCTTGTAAGCACTGACTAATACCCAGTCAAACCCAAAAGTCAAGTAGCAAAAAGAAGAAAAATGAAAAGTATATCTGAAAATTATTAGTAACTTCTTGTGGGAAAAAAAAGTAGAGCCAGATTTCCCCCTCACACCATTCACCTGAATAAATTTCAGATATAAGAAAGAGTTAAATACAATTGCCTATCTTAAAAAGAGCTAGAAAAATACAATTGCTTATCTAAAAAAGAACTTGTGGCAAGATGAAAGCATTTCTAGACCATTAATAAAGAAATAAACCATAAACAGAAATATTAGTAGCACTGACTGCATAAAAATTCAAAGCTTCTTCACCAAGTGCTAAAAGCAAAAATAAGTGAGAAAAATATTTCCAACACAAATGACAAAATTTGGTAACTTATTATGGATGTTAATATTCTTTATCTGCTAAAAATAATAAAAAGACAAACAGTGCAATAGATAAACCAAGACAGGCCATAAAACAAGAATGTTTTTGAGTAATTGTACAAAAAGCAAGTATATGTGGGGAGATATTAAGCTTAAATTATAAAGAAATATAAGTGAAAGCAATGAAATTCTGTTTTTCACTTCTGGTTGGAAAAAGAGAATTATAATATCCAAACTGAAAAGCAGTATTGAAAAAAGGTAATTTGTTAGTGATACCTTCCTAGAGGTAATTTGCAGTATTTTATGTAGTCTGTAAACCAAACGTATACTTTGACTCAGAAATTTGACTTCTAGAAACAGCAAAAAAGAAAAAAAAAAAAAGAAACTAGTACTTAGGAAATAACCAAGAATAAAGATTTAGATACAAGAGTCCTTGTTTCTTGTTCTTTTTTGCTAATAGCATTTCTCAGAGTTTTCACCATGACTATTATTTTCAGAATAAGAAAAACTTAGTTAATATATTACCTTTTTCTGTATCTGTGTTCTTTAGTTAGGAAATCTGTACACCAAAAAAATGGATTTTTAATAAGTGAACTTTTTAAAATTGACTATCCAGCATGTTGCCTTAGAAATATCTGTAGGAAAAAGTAATTTAGTTAAAAGATCCCTGAGTCATCAGTATTTACACAAGCACTTATTATTATTATCATCATTATTATCATTATTAGTGTGTCTGAGGATGTTTACTGGACCTGTTTGCTTTTGTTGTCTGCTGCCCAACCTACAGCCAGTTGAGGGCAGGCATTTGTTGCCAGCAAAGAGCAATAGGTGCACTTGACAAGGGAGAAAAGCAGATAAATTAACCAATGACACAAGTGTAGACAGGAGTTTCTCCCGAAGCACCACAGTTTAGAGATGGTTAATTTAATGCAAATCACCCTTCCCACTGAAATAGCTCCTGGAGGCATGGCTAATAATTTATGCTACTATGGAGACCTTGAATCCCCTGGAAAAATTACAGGCATTTAGTTTTCTTCAAAAAGGAGGGGACAATGGAATGGAATGAATTACATGAAATTGGTTAAAACAGGACAGATTTGATGCCTAAATACTGAAATATTTAAATATCTGAAAAAAAACCACTTAAGTAGAAGAGTGATCACAGCAAACAAAATAATTCCTTACATAGATCATTATCGTGATGAGCCCAGGGAAATTCCACAGCTATAGAGTCTGTTTCTACTTTTAAAAAGAGGCAAGATGAAGGAACAAGGTGACTCCCAGGAGGAAGGTAAGTAGAGCTGGTCTCCTGGGATTCTGGTGTCATCATTCAGCCTTCTCTTGGGCCCTGTCACTGGGTGATGTATCAAAGGGTGATGACTTTTTCTCTGCTTCCAGGATTGTCCTCCAGATGCAGAAGACTTCAGAGCCCAGCAGTGCTCAGCCTACAATGACGTCCAGTATCAGGGGCATTATTATGAATGGCTTCCACGGTATAATGATCCCACTGCCCCGTGTGCACTCAAGTGCCATGCACGAGGGCAGAACTTGGTAGTGGAACTGGCACCCAAAGTGCTAGATGGAACTCGCTGCAATGCGGACTCCCTGGACATGTGCATCAGTGGCGTCTGCCAGGTGAGCCAGACCTGCCTGTCATGTCCCTGCCTCTGGGATGCACATGCCCTTTCTCAGTAAAGAGAATCTTCTGCTCCTGTACTTCTGATCATGCAGATGAAAGTATTGTTTTTGACTATCATATTATAAAAATATTTAAAAGAATATTTCTAGCCTTTAAATCATGTTTATACTGGCTCTCTAGGGTAAACATATACCAGAATTCTGGGAGGACTTGTGGTAACTAGGTTACTGGGTCCACCTCCACAATTTCCAACTCAGCAGAACTTGCACTTCTGACAAGTTCCCAGAGATACTCATGGTGCTGGTTGGAGGACCATACTTTGAGAACTGTTACTTTAGAAGAAAAACACTGGTAGATTTTCTAGATTTTGTTATTAAAACTAATGAGTGTTTCATTGCTATGATGAAATACTTGAGGAATACAGTTTAAAAGAGGAAAGGTTTATTTTTCACCACAGTTTCAGAGGTCACTGTCCATAGTCCCACAGCTCTGTTGTTTCTAGGCCTGTGGAAACAGAAATATCACAGTGGAAGAGTACGGCGGGGGAGAGATGTATATCTTATGGTGAGCAGAAAGGGAGAAAGAGAGAAACAGCCCAAAGAGAACGGTTATGGAAGCAGGTTTAGCCCTAAGGCCACACCCCATGATCCACTCCCTTTAGTTTGGCCCTTCTTTCTGTTTCTCTCACCATTCCATAGTGCTGCTAAATCATGATCTTATCAATGAATTAACCCACTGATGCAGTTTATGCCCTTATGACCCAATCCTGAAGCCCATCCTTTAAACAAATAAGCTTTTAGGGGGGATTTTTAGATTTAAACTATATTTGCTTTGAGTTTTGGGGAGCAATGCCTGACTTAACTGAGTGAGTGCATTTTACAGATTTCTCAGAGTGGATTTTATAGAGCTGTGATGAGTGATGACTGTGCCTGAGATGTAAACCTCAGGGGCTCATAATGAATGGGAGGTTTTGGGATACTGCTGTGGAGGCAGCGTGGGGGCTGCAAATAAATGACAAAATTCCACCCATTTTTCTGATCTCTGAAAAATGCTTTAAAAATAATGAATGGGTAGTATTCATCTACTCTTTATGTTCATAACACAGACAGGAACAAAGCAAGCAACCAACCAAGTCAGCTATTGCCAGGAGACTCAAGTCTAAGGTGAACTATGATCTTCTTTAAATCAGCTTCATCTTTGTTTATTCTTCATCTGAAAAATGGCCTGTATTCGCTTACCCCACAACTTTGCCTTCACTCTTGAGTCTTCTCTTTCAATACACAACTCTAATCCATTGCTAAGTTCTACCCATTTTCCATCCAAAGGAAAGTCTTAATCCATCACATCTTTCCATCTTTACTGACTTCTGTCCTACTGTAAGCCCCCTTTAGCTCTGACCTACAGTGTATTAATAACCTCCTGCTCTGTATTCCCAGTTCCATCGTTTCCTCAAATCCATTTTCCATAACAGACAGCTAGTGCTTGTCTTAAAATATACATCAGAAGTTGTCTTTCCACTGTGCCTCCAAGCCCCCAAAGGCTGCCATCCCATTAGTAATGAGATCCAGGACTGCCTTTGCAGGATCCTCATATAATCTTCTTTATCCACATTTTTCTTTAATAGACCTAATTTTTAGAACCTTTTGGATTGACAGCAAAATTTAATAGAAGTTAAAGATTTCTACCCTGCCCTCTTACCATACATACATCCAGCACACTACTGCCAACATTTTCCAAAGAATAATATGATCGTTATAGTTGAGGAACCTGTATCAACATCATTACCCAAGGATTTACTCTTGGAATTGTACATTCTATGGGTTTGGACAAATATATAATGACACATATCCCCTATGTACACAACAGTTTAACCACTCTAAAAGTCCTCTGTGCTTTCCCTTTCATCTCCTATAACCCTTGGAAACCACTAGTCTTTTTATTGATTCCATGGTTTTGCCTTTTCCAGAATGTCATTTGTTGAAATCATACAGAATATAGCCTTTTCAGATTGGCTTCTTTCACTTAATGATACGCATTTAAGTTTCCCCCACATCTTTCTGTATGTTGTTGACCGTCTCTTTTGTGTGCTGTTCTTGTGCTGATACCATCTGTTTGGTTATTGACACTTCACGGTAAGTTGAATTTATGTACTATGAGTCCTCCAGCTCCACTCTTCTCCTGTATTGCATGAACTACTATGAGCTTTTATCCAGTATAAACTGTAGAAATACTCTTTTAGTAACCAAAAAAAAAAATGACTGGAATCAAACTAGAAAGAGATAACATTTTGAAAATATTGAATCTTCCTGTGAATATGAAATGTTTCCATTTATTTATATTCCAGTTTTGCATCAGACTTTTGTAGTTTTTTGCAACAATCTTGTGCATATCTTTTTAGACTTACACCTAAGTATATCCTTTATCAGGTGCTCCTGTAAGTGATATTGTTTTTTCAATTTCAAATTCCACTTGTTCTTTCTTCAAGAAGTGATCGGCTTTTGTGTAGTAACCTTGCATCCAGCAACCGTAGTTTCAGGAAGTTGTGGAGTTTTCTTTGTTATCATTTGTTTCAGATTTTGTGCATAGTCACCCATGTTATCTGTGAACAAAGACAAGAACAGCTTTATTTCTTTCTTCCCAATCATCAGTATAACTTTTGTTTTATTGTGATAGCTAGGACATCTAAGATAATGTTGAAAAGCTATGATAAGAGCGAATATCTTTGCCTATGCCTGGTTTCAGCAAGAAAGTGTCTAGCCTTCCCATGATTAAATCAATGATGTTAAGAATAAATTTTGTAAATATCATCAAGTTGAAGAAATTCTTCTCTGTTCCTTATTTGCTGAAGGTTTTTATCCTGAGTGAATGATGGATTTTGTCACATGCTTTATCTGTATCTCTTGATGTGATCATGTGATTCTTTTTCTTCTTTGGCTGATTTATTACATTAACTGGTTTTTGAATGTTGAACCAGCTTTACATGCCTGAGATAAATTCCATCAGGTTGTGGTATATTATTTTCTCTATGCATTGTTGGGTTTGATTTACTGATGTTTTGTTGAGGATTTTTGCACTTGTGTTCATGGAAAAAGATAAAGTATTTCCTTCACTTCTATTTTCTGAAAGAGATGATAAGCATTGGTATAATTTCTCCTCAAGGTGTTGAATGTAACAGGGAATACTTTGTTTTTTGGTGGTACTTAATCACTGATTAAATGCCTTTAATGAGTATAGGGTTACTTACATTGTTTCTTTCTTCTTGTGAGAATTTAGGAAGATTGCCTCTTTTTAGAGATAATCAGATTTGTTGCCGTAGAGCTGCTCTTAATGTTCCTTTATTACCCTTTTAAAGGCCGTAGGATCTGATCTGTATTACAGTTGCCACTTCTGTTTCTGATACTACTATTTTAGTTCTCCTTTTTCCTTTTATTGATATGCCCCAAGGAGACTGACTAATAAAATATCAATTTTATTAATCTTTTTAAAAAACCAACTTTTGATTTCATGGATTTTTCTCTATCAATTTTATTTTCACTTTCACTGATATTTTGACTCTAATTTTTAATATTTATTGTCTTATGCTTATTTTGGATTTAATTTTCTCTTCTAGTTTCCTAATGTGGAGGCTTAAATGTGATTTCAGATCTAGTTTAATCCCATCCTGGTCTTGTATATATGCTCATGGCTACTCTTAGGTATCTTTATGGTATCACCTTAATGTCACTTCCTTAAGTGGCATCTTGTGATTACTTTATCTAAATTGGTTCTTCTGGTTCTATTATAGTACTGTTTTGTTGGCATTTATAGCATTTTATAATTATATATATATATATATATATATATATATATCCAGTGATTATTTGATTTGTGACAGTCCCCTACTCCAGAATGTAAGTTTGAGGGTAGAAGTCAGGTATGGGTACTTACCTTAAAATATCCTGGTCCTGTGATTGAAAATGATGCAGAGGTTGTTCAGTTACCTTGGTCTCCTTTTTACTTCTGTCTCACCCTCCAATTCTGCATCGTCCAGCTCAAGCTTGTTGTTTCTCTAGGACAGCTGATTGGTCCCTCCGTAGCATTCCTTCAGTACACTCCTGCAAGTAAGGTTGCTCATCCTGTTCAAGTCTATGAGTTCTTCCAACTGTCCTTTCTGGTCATTTTGTGTATGACCCCACAGTTCTCTTCAGAAGTCATATTGTAGTCATCAGTGTACTTACTTATTTGTCCTTTATATCCAGATCTCTCTACCCTTGCTCTTAAATTTTACTCTTTCACTCTTATTTGTCATCTTTTTATTGTAAGACTAGACCAGCCAACCTCCCTCAGCTGGCTAGCCAGTCCTGTTTACAACATCATTTGATACTTTTTACTGATTAATTTTCCTGTAGGTCAAAACTACTATTTTCTTCTGTTTATTGTTATTAATTCATTCTTGATTTTGTGTACTAAGTGATCATAATCTTTATTGGTGGGTTTATGTTTTTTGTTTTCCACATTATTGATAATAAACATATATTGTTTCATAATTAAAATGCCTTTGTTATTAGAAGCAAAGTAATCTGAGCACAAGGAGAACACCCTGGGTGAGGTGTGTTTGGATTCTGAGGTCATGACAAGTTGATTAGAAGTTAGACAAATCAAAGTAAAGGAGGAGATTACAAATGGAGAAAATAGGGAGGTAACACCAGGTAAGTTTAGGGGTATCTGACTCATTTGATAGGATTGTGGTAAAAAATACCTATAAGGTGAGGTACAAATTTTGGTGAAAACAATATAAGCTGTAAGTTGTAGAAGGAGATATTGAAGAACTTGGTAAGAAATAGCTCAATTGATCTTGTTGTCAGAAAGATTACTTTATTGGCATTGTGGCAGGTTGGAGTGGACAGGACCTAGGCAAACAATGGAAAGTTTATTTTGGAATGATTTGAGCTTATTAAAGGTAAGCTCAGGAAGGAGGATAAAGAAAGGGAGGTAATATTTAGAGATGAAAGAAGCAGATATGTTAGGACTGAATGTTTCATTGGCTATGAGGAGAGGGTTTGGAATGCTGTCTGGATTGTAGCACATTCACTAAGTATATGCTGAGGCCACATTCATCAGACAGAAAACACTGATGTTAAGGGAAAATTCTAAACTAGAAACATCTTCCTAGGAGTTTTCATGTGATTAAATCCAGTGTCCTCGTGGACTGAACACTGGAACAAATCACCAAGGACAGACCCCTGTCCCTTTTTGCCAAAGAGGTGAGCCCTGGAAGTGCTCCTGATGAGGCTGGATAGAATGGATTCTGTCCGGTATGAAAGAGATGGAAAACAGGAGGCAAGGGTGGTTGAGTGTTAAAGAAAATTAGCAGTAGTAAATACTTTAGGGAAGCAAGAGGGGTGGAGGTGAGATATCCTCATTTCATTTTATCCAAAGGGGGTTGACCGCATCCTCAGTTTGAGCAACCTCAGCGACATAAGTGGAAAAGGCCCTGGTAGGTAGAGGTTGTGTTAATTTCCTGTGGCAGTCATTCATAAGGAATCTAAAAGTTTCTAAGTGTAACCTAAAGGAAAATCTGCTCTCCATTAGCCAAGGAGCTGAAGTTGCTATAAGCTAAAAACTAGCCCACATAATTTTATTGGCTGAATTACAGCACAAGTTTAAGACTCAGCCTCAAAGACTATCTGAAATTAAAGTGAAAGTGCTAACCCCTAAATTCTGTTGAGATTCTTTTGACAAAGGAAGAGGTTTCCTCATCCTCAAAGGCAGAGATGTCCCCACTCCCAACCCCTGGAGTGTTGGCCTTTCCTCCTGTACCTGAGGAAACTAATCCTGTGTTGTCCACAGAAACAGTAATGACTGCCCTAATGCATTCAACCAGTGAGACAATGCTGACACTCCTCAAAGCCTACCATTACTACACACTTTTGCCTCTATGTCTGTAACCAAGCTCAAATCTCACAGGACTTCCAAAGGTGGGATACACAGCATGATCCATGAGGAGCACAATGCATCCCCAAAGAATTCCAGAGTTTTCTATTTCTTGCAAAGAAAGACCTAGGAACAGGTATAGGAATGGATTTTAAGGGTGTGGGATAAAGATGTAATGGATGTAAAGTCTGAGTTAGTCTGAGTTTCCTTGTTTTCCCAAATTCATTTTACTTTAGAGGAAAAACAATTTCAAAACATGTCAACCAAGGGCAACGATGGTGCATACATTGAGCACTGTCATCAGCAAATCAATCACCCAGAGTATAAGACATCTAAATTCAGTGGTCTGAACAGTACTGGCACAATTTTTTCTCTTCAATGAACTGAGAGAAATCAGTAATTTAACAATCATAACTGTATTATATAGTTTCTTTCAGCTTCTCACTCTAGTGAGACAATGTGATGTTTATACATATGTGTCTGATTTATTTCACTTATGAGTCTGGTATCAAGTTGCATCCATTTACCTAATAAAAGTCTCCAGTCCATCCTTAAAAAAAATGTGTTTTTCCTGTGGTTTCTATAACGAATGACCACGGGCTAGTGGTCATTCATTGTTGCAGCTCTGGAGACCAGAAGTCTAATATGAAGGTATTGTAAATCTCATTCCTTCTGGAGTGGGAGGGAGAGCCCACTTCAGGCTTCTCCTCTGGCTTGTAGTTGTCCCCTGCCAGCTGTGAGCTCTGACCCTACAAATACATCACTGTAGCCTCTGCCTCCAGTGTCACCCCTGTCTCCTGTCTGCCTCTGCATCTTCATCTCTTTTTATAAGGACTCCTGTCCCTGGATTAGGGCTTGGCCTAAATCTAGGATGATTTCATCTTTAGGCCCTTATTTAATTATACTTGCAAAAACATTTCTCCCAAGGAAGATCTCATTTACAGGTTTGGGGTGGATGTGTCTTCTGGGAGGGAGGGGAGGATATATTTCATTATCATGGTGAAGAATGAATGAGTGGAAACAAATAGGGAGATGAGCATTAATTCACCCTGTGAAAAAATCCAATTATGAGAATAAAGAGGTGGAGATGAAAAACTACCAGGAATGTGAGGTCCAGGGAGAGTCTGTCTCCAGGATAAGAAACACTTAGAAAATACCCGAGCAGATGCAGTCTTTGGTGCTAGAAGTATCTGCATGAAAACGGATATGAAGTTATGATTACAAAGGCAGGCACCAAGCAAATATTAACAATGAAATGAGAAGACATAACAAATGACTACAGGTTTGGTGACTCCTTCCTTTTAAGATTTATTTCACGATTTGGCAGATTTTTCTTTTTAACAGTCCTGAAGATCAAACCCAGGGCTTTGCACTGGGATACACCCCCAGCCCTTTTCTAATTTTCCATTTTGAGATGGGTTTCACTAAGTGACCCAAGTTAGCCTTGAATTTGCAATTCTCTTGCTTCAGTCTCCCAAATGGGCGTATTGTTACCCAGAAATTCTTCCTGTTGTAAACCAGTTCTACTACCACTGAGTACACTCTTTATCTCTGTGGTTTCAGGGATCCAGGCTGGGGCAAATGGAGGGAAAGATAGGAGCAGGAAAGGTGTCCATGAAATGTGAACTTTGTCAACTTCCTGGTAAATCCACCAGTGAACAAGGATGCATGTGCGCTGGGGTTGGATGAGCAGTTGGTTGAGAGGTGGAAATGTGCAATTGATGAAATTCCTGGGGCAAGTACCGGGGGTGAGAGGGGAAGCCAGGGCTGGACTGTCTAAGGATAAAAGAAAGAGGGTCACCTCTTCCCTTGAAAGAAGTAGGACAGATGATACATAGACCTCTGGTCAGTGTGTATGGGGTTGGACAGGAAAGTCTGATGGCTTCAATTTTGTGAAATAGGCAGCACAGTCATCTAATGAGAATAAGGACATAGGCTTTTGAGGCAGGAGGAGAAATCTGAAGATGTTTTGAGGGTAACAGAGGTAACAAAAGATGGCTAGAGAATTGTTGCTTGGGAAAGTAGGGAAATAGCAAGCTATTGACTTTGCTCATCTGATCCATGAGGCCAAAGTCATCCATGACTCCAGTCATGGACGGGCATGGCAACTTCCTGTGATGCATGGCTGTGCTCGGGACCAAGCAGACTTCAGATGTAGAGAGGGCTGCACCACAGTACCACTCCAGCAACTGATCAGTGGAAGACCAATTCATTGGCTGCTACCTTACCACCTACGAGTTTTGGCTTTTTTGATCAGTAAAAAGGAGGTTTCCTTCTCGGTAGGTCCCGTTTTAAGTTCATTCTTTCACGGACAATATTCCAAATGCCCAGTACAACACCTCTCCCAGAAGAAGGCTTAAGTCAGCCCTGAGAACCTTCCCCTGGTTCCCTTGTGTATCCTGACCACCACCTTTGTCCTCTGATTCATTGTTTCAGTCTATTTGCCTGGTTTGCTTCAGGTACTCTCAGGGTTTGAAGGGTCTTGCAGGATAAAGGTATTTTTCAGTGCTGAATTAGCCAACTTCAAATGAGTGTCTCATGTCTTGGTTCTGTGATTCCAGTAGGATAAGCAAATTCTTTGGGCAGTAAAGGGCAATAATACCTGGTGGTGTTGAAAGCTGAGTGCCTTTTTGGCCCAGGTATCTGAGTAAAAAGAACTGCATGTGCTTCATCAGAAGTGATTCATACTCTTCTCAGTTAGTTCAGTATCTTTCGTTTGACAGGATAATGTTCACATAAATTCTCTTTCTTTACAGTTGTGACCATGGACATGAGCAGCCATTAGGGAGAGCGAATAAACTTGTATTCCCTTTGCTGGCCTCAGGCTCGCTGATGTGAGCCCCGATGAGTACTTGGCCCAGACTACAAACAAGTGTTGCAAATGTGTTTACAGTTTAATCGTTTAGATGAACATGTCACAGTGCTCTTGGGAGCAACTTTCCATTAGCGTGGACACCGCAGGCAGCGCGAGACAACTATGCTCACTGAACAAAATTTGCTTCTGCCTCCTATCAGACCAGTTCTGCAGAGCAAGTTTGATTTATTATTTATGTTTGTTGAATTCCCTGACCGCTGAATAGAGGAAGAAACTACTTTGAATTTGTAATAAAAATGATGACAAAGGGATCAGGTATCATCTAAGCACCTAACGGTATTAGCTCACCACAACCTAATGCAGTAATAGAGTACCGTCTTTGGTTTGCTTATAAGTCCGATGGGCACTGAAGAATAGATATTTTCACAGAGGATCATAGTCTATCTGGGTTGCTGTACAAACTGTGGCTGACAGGGGCTTATAAATAATTGAAATGTGCTTCTCATACTTCTGGAAGCTGGGAGGTCCTGAGCAAAGTGCTAGCAGTTTCAGTGTCTGGTGAGATCCTGCTTCCCGGTTCATGGGTGCCTGTGTCCTCATGTAGGGGAGAGAAGAGGGATTTCTGGGGGTCACTTCCCATTTAGGGCTCTGCTCTCCCCCTACTCATTTCCCCAAAGCTCCACTTCCTATTAGCATCACTTTGGATGTTAGGACCTCACCAAGATTTTTGAGTTTTAGGAGGACCTGAATGTTCAGTCTAGCATACATAGGTAGAAAATGATAGATCTGGAATTTGAACCCAGGCAACCTAATTCCAGAATCCATTTTCTCACCCACTGTGCAGACCTTTTTCTTTTTGTATGAGTCCACCGGTAGCCGAGGAAAGTAGGATGTGACTGGTAAAGACAGTACTAGTGCATCATGCGGAGGCAGCGTAGTGTAGATTCAGACTCCACTGTCCGCACGTTACCCTCAAACACATTGTTCCAGTGTGTCATGGGAGTGGTGAGATCTGGAGAGCACACCCTTGTTGTGCAAGGGGCAGCTATGTATCACTGTGTTGATGGTTTTAATTTTTTTGTTTTTGTCAAAAGAAGTCAGAAATCTAGATTTTAATGGAAAATTTGCACCTCTTAAAATCACCTTAGTATGAATGACCATGATTCAGGTAATTACTGCATTCCTGTATAATAGAAGTTGGATTTTTCAGCAGGAACCAGCAAACTGCAAATCTCAGTGGTTTAAAAATAATTAAAGGTTACTTGTCATTCATGTACACTGCCTCACGTAGGTAAGCTGTGGTCTCTGCTGTTTTTTGCAAATGAATGCATGTTAGATTAATGAGTTTCCTTTGGGCAGATTCACACATCCATATAACATAGACACTCAATTCTGTGCTACTGCAGTAATGAGAAGGAGCCAAAAGGGCTCACTTAAAGATTCTTAAAGCTCCTCACAGAAATGACACAGGTCACGTAGATTCATGTGTGACTGACCAAAGACAGTTGGCTACCACAGATAGCTTTAGCGGGGCTGAGGGAAGAGGGGGTGTTATCTGTGGGCCAAGAAGGGGCGCCAATGTTTGTGAGTATCCCCAGTGGCTACCACAGCTCCATACATTCTAATTTTCAAGACATAAATGCTAAATTTCTCCCAAAGGTAGAACCCAGTTTTTAGGGCTTTAAAACAGAAGTTGAGTTTTAAAAAATTTGATTTATATGAAAATAATCATTTTTTGCTTAATTTGAATTAATGACACTTATGTAAACATTATATTTTTAAATCAATTAGTAAATTGTATGCAGAGACTGAAATAATTCTTAGCTGAAGTGATAATTTATAGATGGGTGCTTATTCTGATGAGCACTGCTCGTGTATTTAAAATATTTATGTTATCCTCTGTCTTTGTAACTTGCCTCATTAACTACACTATACGATAAGGATTTTGTCTTAGTAAATTATAGTCTTTGGTTCTTGAAACTATAGAAAATGATTATTTAATAGATGTTAATACATTGTATTGATATTTTTCCAACTAGTAGTTTGTAAATCATTATAATTGGATGTTCTGACACCAGGAGATGTCACAGCAGTTGAAAACACTTCAGGCAGCTTTTAAAAGCTGCTTAGGGTTGATTGCGGTGGACTAGGGAAGCTAAATTCCCTTGGCCTCAAGGGCAGTTCTGCCTGATAGTCTATGAATCACAAGGCACCCAGCCTCCTTTCATTTTTCGGGGATGTTTTCACATGCTTTATTTGGCTGTAAAATTTGGATGAATTTTAACTTTAAAAAATTATGAAGCAAACACAAGTGGCTGGAGAAGAATTTGATTGCCCAAGATTTTGCAAGGCCCTAACATTTTAAAACAAGCCCATCCAAGCTCCTAAATCCACACCCTTCCTGGATGAGCAGATAGAGGGTGACTCGCATTCTCATGAAATTCAAAGTGCTCAGGGACAAGGATATGCGAGGACAGAGCTTGGCCCAGGAAGAGGGTTTCTTTGGTTCACAGTGGAATTATTCCTTTTGGACAAGGTTGCATGAACACAGTTACTCATTGGTCGATTCCCAGTCATGCAAGAGTATTTCCAGGATAATTGCTCTTAAGTTCTTCCACATGTACTTGTAAATATTCATATATTGGCTCTTGTAAACAGGACTTCTGTTGCCCATCTGCTGATCCTAAAGGTGTAGAAAGGTGTAACATAGTGTTAAGAGTCTGCTTTCAGACAACCTGGGTTTAGGAACCATCACTGACGCCATGCACTAGCTGTGTTGTGTTGCCAATCATTTAACCATTTGGACATTTGGATAGTGTCCTTATTTATAAACTAAAGATAAAAGGTATCACCTGTGTCATAAGAGTCTTGTGAAGGTTTGGTGAAATAGCATGTCATATGCACGGCACAGTTCCAGGCATATAATAAGCATTCAATAAAAATGATCAACTATTATTAGTTGTATTTTAATACTATCTTTGTAAAATCATATCATTAGTGGAAAGAATCTCCGAAGTCACTGGATTTAGATACTCATCCAACAATTTAATCCTCTCTATACGTCTTCCTGCAGAGAAGTCACTGACTTTTAAAGCTTTTTCATATTGGACTAAATTACACTTTACCTCGCAGCTTGCAGCATTTGGAAGTGCCTAGACCAAATGTGGACCTGTCTGCCCTCATAACCCCTGAAAATAGAACTAAACTTGGGCTGTTGTTCTCTACACTTCCATGGAACTTTCCCTGCCTCTCCTCGAAACTTGCATTTCATCTTTCTCAACAAAGTTTTGGACAGATGTGGTTTGAACTTCCTGCAGCTTTATTTTCTCTTTAGCACCTTGGGTGTAGAGTCTGATTCATCAGCTCTTCCAGCTGGAGCACAGAGAGAGGGGAGAGAGTGGAGAGGGGAGAAAGGATTGGAAATGATCAAGATATGTTGCATACATACACCAGCTCTCCCAAACAAACATCACTGTTCCAATTACACACGTGCATTCTTAAAAGAAGATAAATTGCAATCATAAAGAACAATAGGCCCTCGGCAAAGTGAAAAGTACATATATTACTGTTATTGTCTCTGTTGTACTATTGAGGGGAAAAATGAGTCTCCAAAGAGGTGAGTTCTTCAGTATCCTCATTTTGAAAGATAAGGTACGTCAGGATTTGTAAACAGTCCATCTACTTCCAAGTTCCTTCCACTAGCTTTATAGACATAGATAAAGTTGGATGAGTTTCAGGGCAGAGGTGGACTATCTGATCAACTAATATTATTGGACACACACTATGAAAAAGATATGTTTATGAAATAAAGACACAGCCTTTTTCTTGTATAGAGTTCTGGTCTGCACACACAGACAACATGCAAGCAAGTGAAATTAACAGTATAAACTTTTATCTGAGACATCTCCCCTAGTGACTTCTCTCTAATATTTGTTTGTAAATAGATAGAATGACATGGAGGTGGAGACGCATAGATACAGGTTCAGATGATAGGAAAGAGCAGAGATGAAGGCACAGAATAGAGACAGTGATACATCTACCATCCAGCATAGTGGCTGGGTGGGGGAGGAAATCAGAAAGTGGGAACAAGAGAGGGTGGAGAGTTTAGGAGTGTGGGAGAGAGGAGGAAATGTGATCTATGTCTCTTTCCACACATAGAAATATCTGAATAAACTATGAATGAAAAACAATGGGGTAAGGAGAGACAGCTCCAGTTCCTTTAATCTGGGGAGACTTGCCTAAGAATTATACAGAGGAAGACAGTAAGGTAGTACTCACTGGTAACCCCCGCACTGTGGGAGACTGAAGCAGGAAATGTCCATCTGAGTACTTGGCGGGACCGTGTCTCAAAAATAAAATATAAGATAAACTAAAAATAAGTAACAAAATATAAATTAAATAATGAAAAATAATAAATAGAATAAAATAATGCATAATAAAATAAGTAAATATTAAAGGGCTGAGCAGAGCTCCCCAGCCTGCTTCCTCCACCCCTGAACCCCTCTCTCCCCTCAGGCCGTGGGCTGCGACCGGCAGCTGGGCAGCGTGGCCAAAGAGGACAACTGCGGAGTGTGTGGCGGCGACGGCTCCACCTGCAGGCTGGTCCGGGGACAGTCGAAGTCGCAGGTTTCTCCGGAAAAAAGTAGGTTTTAAAGGCCTCTTCGGTGTCACCATATGAAAAGATGTATTTTACACTACTTGCGTTTCTAGAATAACACTTTCCTAATACTAAGCTTTTTGGTTGGAAGTAACTTTGATCGGCTTTCTAAAAAACTTCTTTCAAAAAGAATATGAAATTTTTGTTCTCAGCATCTCTTCAAAGACTGTCTTTTTTTTGGACTCATTTACATTGCAAAGTGTTGCTGTTTTTAACAATAATATCCACTGATTTTTCCGGTAAATATGAAGTACTAATTCTTTTATTTTCCTTCCTTTGCTAATACGGTAGAGAATATTGTCATATATTTAATGACAATTAGTATTTTTTTGGTTATGTAGATTCTGAAGCTATGTATCCATTTTCCTATTTCTTAACCATTTTCTTCTACTGTGAGCTTTTTTGTTTTAAAAAGCAAAACAGAAGAAAAGGATAGAAATGATAGAGAATTTTTTTAAAAAGCAGGAAATCAACACTAGTTAATATATTGCATAGTTATCTTAGAAGTAGTTGTTTGAACTTCTAATGCATCACAAACACTAAGCTTTTGCCTATCATATCTGTTTTGAATGTGGTTTTAAAATCTGACTTTCATCTTTGTTTATGCTTGAAGAATAAATCATTTCTAAGTGTATTCAGAAATTTGAATCATCTCCTTTCCATACTATCTGCCTTTGATCTCAGGGCCCAGTAAACTTTTAGCGTTGAGGGCTAGAGAAAAAGTTTCTAGGCTGTCTGTCCCAGGTGCTGTCAACACTAGGGTGTGGCACAGGTACCCACAGACAAGCTGCTTCTGCTGAGCGCCAGGACAACTTGATTTACAAAGACAGGCTGCAGGCTGAATTTGACCCTCAGCTTGTAGTTTATTGGGAACGTTGCTTTGAAGGGAAAATGTAATTGGTGTGGATTTGCCACTAGTACTTAGATGGTCTTTTTCTCTACTTTTTAATCTTCTATTCATTTGAGCTTGTTATTTTAATATTCTTTATTATCATTATTATATTTTTAGTACTTGGAAATTGAACCTAGGGGCTTCACCCTGAGCTACATCTTTAGCCCCTTTTTATTTTTTGAGACAGGAACTTCATAAATCCCTAAGAAATTAAGGTAACTTGAATTGAACCAGGCAGAGACTGTGTGAAATTTGCTGAGAAATCAATCTTTTCTGGAGAAGTGGGGAGAGGGGTGCCTTGAAGGGTTGGAGTGGGGAGGAGTGAGGGCTGGGCTGGCTGAAGGGCTCATACCCGTGTCCCTCCTCAGCCTCACTCTTTTTTATTTTAGTTTTATTTTAAAGAGAAAAACAGATAAACAAACAATGAAAATGAATTTCAAAACAGGGTAGTAGGACAGGTGCAATACTTAATACACTGCGTGTTGGTGTCTTTTGCAGTTATTCAGAGTACAGGACACAGGCACGATGTTGTATCTAAAGAATATTGACCCAAAACATTCTTCTCAAGGAACCAACAGCAGCTAGCTGTAGAACTACCCTAACTATCTTGTATATACCTATATTTTTTCCTTTTACTCATTCTTCATTCCCCATCACTGTTTGTATTTTCTCTTGAACAATTCTTCCCAATTCACAGTATCTATTGTACATTCTTTTATTTTAAAGAGAAAAAAGTCAGAAAAATCAAGAGCAAACAAACCTAAAAAATGACAAAAGCAAAACAACAACAAAATAATAGCTATATAGGTTTTCAAAACAAGATGATAGGAATTTAACAACAGTTGTCATACTGCATGTTGTTATCTTCAAAATAGTTGCTCAGGTTATCAGATAAGGGATAAAACAGTACAGTAAAACAGAACAAAAACGTTGAATTTCAAGAAATAAGACAGAAGGAAATCCCCTACAGTTGCCACAATGTACACTGCTGTCCTCCAAATAGATGCCCAGACCACCAGCCCCAGGCCTGCAAAGTCAATCAAACAACACAAGCATCAAGCTGTTCCTCTCACCTCAGTGGCTGTTGTGTCACCCTGACTGCACTGAATCAGCCTGTTGCTTTTGGGAGTGTGGGGTGTCGGCAGGGATATGCCCTTCTAGTCTCCCAGCCCACACACCGGCTGGCTCATGGGAAGGCGTGCTTTGTCTCCTTGCTGAGACTTCCTGACCCCCGTGGCAGAGCCTGGCTCATGGGAAGGCATGCTTGGTCTCCTAGTCCTCACTGTTAGTAACATTCATATTGTCTCTGTCTCTGTCTGTGTCTCTCTGACTCCCTTCTTTCCTCTCCCTCCCTCTCCTTCTCTCTGTCTCTGTCTCTCTTTCTCTTTTTCTCTCTTTTTCCCTTCATTGTTTCTTCCCAGTTGGTTTCCAGCTTTTGAATTATGGATCCTTTTGAGAGTCTACTGAATATCATCATTTTTTTCTGCAGGAAAATGCAGATGTACTTATAAGCCCCAAGTGTGCCTTTCTGATTTTTTTTTTTAAGAATGGTTGTCAGATCCTTGATACCCATTTAAGCTATCCTAGGCTAAGCATCCCTAAAATGTCACCTGTCTTTTATCAGTTTCTGTAGAAAGATGGGGACTGGAGCACACAGACAGCTCTTTCCAAGCAGAGCATGAGGACCAGGTGGTCACCTGCTGCACCTGCAGGACACTGGTGTCTCCCGGGTCCAGTTCTATGTGCTGGGGTAACACAGACTCAGCTTGCCTGTAAACGCGGTGCTGCTCTCCTGATCCTCGCTGCAGCCCCTGCTTGGTAGAAGCTGGTGTTGGCTGGGATTCCCCCAGGCCATATGGAAGCACTTCCCTATAATCATGCTTTGTGCGAAGGAAATGTGGGAAATGGAGCCACGTCTCCCCCATGTGAATCACCCTGGCTTGCCGGGTGCACACAGCCCCAAGTCCTCACCCTGCCTCCCTGTGACTCTGCCTGTGTGGAGACGGAGCTGGGAGATGCTGCTGGCTCAGCCCTTGCAGGCTGCACGTGGGATTATTTTCCCGTCCTGCAGGGAGGCAAACACAAGGTGTCAGAGCCTGGAGCCAAAAGCTCTGCTATGAGAAAAATCAGAAATCAATCCAGATAAAACACACATTTCCTGTTCTGAGGGAGGAGGAGAGGGACTGTGTGAGCCATCAGCATGCATAGATTTGGGTGTTGGAAGAAGGAACAAGAGGCCACTCAGGTTTTCAAGAGAGAAGAATCTAATAAGGCTTAATACAGAGAAAAGTTCAGTTTTTGAATTTTTAAATTAGTATAGTACTATGTAATGTGCTGATTTACTGTGTATATACAGTGTGGACTCATTCAATTAAGGTAATTAACATAAGAGCAGTAACAAAGGGCCAAACACTTCTATATGGAGTCTTAACATGACTTTAAGGATTTAGTTGCATTTCTTGGCTTGTCCACATAATGGCGCACACATATAAGCCACATAAATAAACCCCGCTCAGCCATTCTGGGTTCTTTGTCCATTTTTTCAGGGTGGCAGCCCAGCTTATTGGCAGAGTGATCCTAAGGCTATGCTAAAGTAGCAGCATTTCACTCGATTGTGAGCCTTATACTGTAAATCACATCCTAAGTATATTGGCTAGCTTTCTGCCTCTGAGATAAAAGTACCCTACAGCCATAACTTCTAGGAGGAGAGGTTCAGTTTGGCTCATGGATTCAGAGGGTTCAGTCCGTGGTTATCTCCAAGACAGGAACATCATGGTGAAAGGATGTGGTGGAGCAAAGTTGCTTAGTTCACAGTGGCCGCAAAGCAGAGCGGGGGAAGAGCACCAGAGTTGAACAGACAAGGAGCCAGACATGGACCCCAAGGCCATGCCTCCAAAACCCATCCGGATGTAGCCAGCAGTGTACCTCGCTAGCCCCCGAAGCTGATTCCGAAGTCAATCATGTTGACACTCTGCCTTAACCATCCCACTTGGTGTCTTGGTCCTCCTGGCAGTACTTCCCTAGGCTGGTGACCAGCTCCATAGGATAACTTTTATGATGTTTTTCATCATACATTGCTTGCTTCCCCTTTTGCTGTCACTCCCCCAAATAACCTACAGATTTAACTGCTTCTTTGAGAAAGGAGCTTGTGTGTGACGATAAAGGGTTTGCTAATGTGGTGAATGGGTAAATTTTTCATTCTGCTTGTCTCCTCAGTCATCTCTTTTTGCCTCTCTGCTCATCTTTCTGGGCCAAGACTCTGACTGAAAATAAGATTCTTACAATAGAACTGCAGTTGGTAAAGAAATTGTCAAACCCCAAACCCTGACACTTGTGATGGAATCTTTCTTCCCATTTAATTCAATGAGAGTGTGGTGTGGAAGAAAGATCTTGGCACTGGAATCTGAGACCTGTGGGTTGTCGTTCTTGTTCTCATGTTTCTGTCATATGTTGCTATCACATTTTTAGTGTGTCCTCTAGCCCTCTGCGTGTAGACCTTGTTAAAAAGGAATATTTTAGATTGTGTTTCCTACAGAGAAGCAGACTGTGAAGCCCATCTCTTCTTTAATTGATTTATACACAGAGTAAAATGTGATATAATCCTTCCCTAAGTTTTGTGTCATCTGGCCCTGGGGTTATATGCCTATGTGGCTTGGCATGTAGGATGTGTCATGTGCAGTCACCTGTCCCTTATTCACTAGAGTCAGTTATACTGAATTTCTGGAAGGTTCTAGAAACTAAGTGCTTGTTCCCCCATGAACCTTTGCACCAACCAAACCCTGGGCCTGGAAGAAACTGCTTCTCTCAGATCTTAACATGGATGCCTTATATTCACCCTGGATCTCAAGTCCCATTTCCTCAGAGCTCAAATTCTTCAGATCTCCTCTTCCCTTTCTCTCTCTTGGATGGTTGTTATTGTTTTGTAGTAATTGTGATTGAATCCAGGGCCTTTGCAGTGAACTATATCCCCATACCTTTAATTGTTTTATTTTTTTTTACCTTTTTATTTTTTATTTTGAGACAGTGTCTTGCTAAATTGCTCAGGTTGAGTTCACAGTTGTGATCTTCCTGCCTTAGCCTCCCACTAGAGATTTTCTTAGTCTAATCCACTCAAAGTAAATCCTTTTCTAATTCCTATGTAAGCTTTATTGCAAGAAGTAATAATTTCTCTTATTTGTGTAACTTGCTTCTTACACTAGTAAGACTGCAAGAGCCGGCACCGTATGTATTGGGTTGCCTATTTGGTTCCTAATGGTTGATACACTACTCAGTGTGTTTTTAGGAGCTCAGTCAAGGTGAAGATGAGTGTGCACACTTTGCCAGAGACAGTTCTGCTTCTAGCTCTGATTTCATTGGGGCTGAACAGTGTTGTAGGATACTGATTATCTGGATCTTAGCAAGATGCTTCACTTACTGTGACCGGTGCCTTTTCATCTATACAGGGAGGTTTTTTGGTCATTTTGAGACAAGGTCTCATTACACAGTTCAGGCTGGCCTTGAGCTCACTTTGTAGCCCATGCTTGTCTTGATCTCACAACAATCCTCCTGCCTCAGCCTCCCAAGTGCTAGGATTACAGGCATACAGCCACCATACCCAGCAAGACCTATGATTTTTCTATGAAGACACTTTCCAAAATTTTAATGGAAGGTTTTCACAGAGATGGACATTTTCTGAATACAATAAAAATACACTGGTGTGAATGAATTTTCTTATTTCCCATGGACCACTCTATGGCTACTTCTGTACATGCCACTTTCATTGCCTAAGCAGGGGGCTTTGTGTGGTCACTGGCCCCTGATTGGCCTCTTGCACATGGTCCAGTACCTAGTGCATGCCATGTTCTCAGGAGAAGTATGTTTACATTACCTGCACAGAAGTGAGGATTCTGTTTTGGCAGCATCTCCATGGCAATAGCCCTTGAGGATGTTATAGGGGAAAAACATCCCATTGAGAGCCAAGCCTTGCAGCACCCAGAGTCACCAGACGCCCTGATGTCCACTAACCTGATGAGAGCTCTTTGGTTGTTAGTAATGACAGTTACCAGGGCAGTGATTCTAACAGTGGCCCCCAGAGGTTGTGTGCTTTGTTGTGCCAGGCATTAGGCAAAGGAAATATTTTTTTCATATACCATCTGATTTATTCCCACCATAAATCCTGCCAGGTACGTATGATTCTAACCTCCCCGTCTGACAGATGGAGAGATGGAATCAGTGAAATGGAGCTCTTGGTTCAAGCTCTTGGTCACAATGAGTGACCAAGTTCTGCTGACTTCAGGGTCCTTGTGCTCAGCCAAACTACTGAGCAGACCAGGCAAATGAGCATAAGTGACATGTGTGGGATTTAGCATGATGGGGACAGGACAGAGACAGCGCAAAAATGGGGCAAAGGGGTCTCAGCTAGCCCAACTCCAGGTCTCCTTGGTTCCAACCCACATGCATGTCAGATCATCCGAGGAACTGGCTGCACTTTCTGATCCACACATCCTACTCTAGAATTTGGACGTGTAAATTTGGGCAGTCGCATGTTGCCAGACTCTGCAGGTGAGGGACATTTGCCCCTGGATAACTTCTCTGCTTTCTACCCTCTGCTGCCCCACAGTAATATCAGAAGGCAAGTGACAGTTATTTCGTTCTCACCGGCCCTTGATTTCTTAGATGCAGCATACAGGACAGAAGACAACAGTGACACTCCACTGCTAGGGAGGCGTCAGGACCCAGATTTGTTAGGTGAGGTTGTGTAACCCAGCACCCTCCACTGCATCTGCTCAGAGGCAGCCACAGAAACCAGTGTGACCCTGTGTAACACTAATTGGTTGCTGGTAGCAATGCTGCCTGATCCCTGTTGTTTGGAGGCACAGACACTTTAGACCAAGAAATAGACATAGCTCCAGCATGGGAGCACATGTTCCCATGGACGCAGTAGCTGAGGACCAAGGACGTTCAGGAGCAGAGCTCCCTGCCGTGTCCTTATGGCTCAGGGCACAATGAAGGGTGGCCTAGCTCATGGCAGGGTGGAGGCGGAGAAGTCAGCCTTTCACTTGCATCTGGCTGATCTCTCCAGGTCAGATCCTTATCTGTTTCTATTTTTTTAAAGATTGCTCTTCATTTCCTACTTTTATTTTTCCTGCTTTTACTCAGTGGCACATTTCATTAGCAGAGGGCAATGCAGAAATAGTCCTCTTGGTGCAGAACCACTGACTTCTCCCTGCCTCATGTTCCACATGCCCCACAGAAGGAGGTGACCTTGAAAAAATCTGATTATGCTTGTTTTGTAGTTGTCAGTTGCTCGTCTGTATAGTGTGACAGAAGGCACTCTGTTCAGTCTAAGCCAGTGATGTTGAATCTTTTCGAATTCTCGGTGATTCAAACACCTCACCGTGATGTGGGTGTCGGTTCACCACTGCAGGAAGAGTGGCGGTGGGTGTGTAAGGGCATTAACAGGCAACTTTTTGCAATTGAGAAAGTGCTTTCACTCAGTTATCTCATTTTAAAGGAAAAATTCTTTGTCATTTTTTCGCAAGGCTCAATTATTATTAGCATTAGCATTTATTCCAATATCATCATTCCTTTAAAAAAATTCCTTTGTTCTGGTGTGTGTGTGTGTGTGTGTGTGTGTGTGTTGTGATAACAGAAGGAGAAAATAAATGATCATGAACAGTCACATGAAAGTTGGCCAAAATTTGTGTTCATTAAAAAACCGAAAATCTCAGTCAACTTTTAAAATATCCAAAACCAAAAGAAAAAAGCCAGCAATGGAAAAGTGAGAAAGATGCCAAAGCGAGAGCAACTGAAGTATCTCCCTCTGTCTCCCAGGAATGTGTAAATCTAGCATGGTGCAGTCCTACTTGGACTTAATAGTGAAGATAATCATAGTCCTTCTGGGCCGTGGCTGCTGTTTATTGATCAGTTAATATTGTGTGGACAATCTGTTTCCTGTGCATCTTGCTACTTAGCAAAGCTGTCCTCTGCAGCAGGAAGTGAGACACAGACAAACGCTGAGGGAACAGCTGGGCTCCCACACTTGTGCTTGGGAGGAAAAGTGAATGGAAACAAATTTAATCTCAGGTCAGGGCAGTGACTGCAAAGTCAAACAAGTGAAATCCCTAGCATGAAAGCCTGTAAGGAGAAGCTGTGGGATGCGTGAGCTTGAGCTTATGCAGGAGAGCTTCGTCTCATTGTAGAAGAGTTAGTGGTGAGGCTTTAGATTCAAATCTGGTCCTCCTCCTGAGGAACTCTGTGATCTTGAGGAAGTCATTTAATCTGGCACAAGCTCAGTTTTCCTAACTACTGAAATGGATTTTCATTAGAATGAATGAAGTAATTTATCTCAAGTAAATTAACAGCTCGCCTCAGGGCAGAATAAGTGCTCAACGTGATTTTACTAGTGATTTAAGCTTATATAACTTCAAGTGGATCACGAATTCTTTTCTATGTCCTTTGCGGATACTACTTATGGAACATGTGCAACACCACTTGGAGATTGTATTCTTATTGTCTTCAGTTTACAGGTGTATCTGACGCAGGGAGGGTAAGCAGTTTGCCTGAGGTCGCAGAGCCGAGATGATGGCACCATGCTTCCAACCCAGGCTCCTGGCTCCAGAGTCTGTGATGAGAACCATTGCTCTGGCATGCCTCTCCCAGCAGTGTGTAGAATAAAAATCTGCAGATGATTTCAAAAGGGTGCTAATAACGAGCTCTGGAAGACAGCATAGTGCATAGCACAACCAAAAATCCCACATTTCAGTGAAGTGTTGGAATAATTTAACATAATGAGTAATTCAGGAGGAATCAGTAACCACCACTATAAATACGAACAAGCTGAGGAATTGCCAGCTATATGGGCTTCCTGTCCTAAACACTGTAGGATGGAACCGAGACACCTCTGCTTGAACTGATGTGTTTCAGCAGACATTGGATTCTGCACCAGATAATGTAAAGTTTCAAAGCAACCTCAGAACAAGACTTACCTGGGAGCATCCTACAGCCCTATGGAGCTTCTTTCCATTTCTAGTTCCAGCTTCACAACTAGGAGAGTTGTATCAAGAGGACATTTGTCTGTGATGTAGAAGTGGCCCGTTCTAATAGACAAGATAAAGGAAGCATAGGTGACAGGATTTGCCTTAGAACTAATAGCATTTTAGGCATAAAAAGATGAGTATTGTATATACATTGATGATGGAAATGAAGTCCAAAAAGTATGTGAACCAATATTACATGTGCCTATCTGTCTATATATCAATCAATTTTCTATTCATTCTTAGTGTTTTGGTTTGGATCTTTTATGTCCCCCAAAAGCCCCTGTGCTAAAGGCTTGGTCTCCAGCCTAGCATGCTTTTGTGGGGAGTAGTGAAACCTTTGAATGTGAGCCACATGGGGAAGTGGGGTTACTATGGCATGCCCGTGTAAGGGTATTGGGGTTCCAGGCCTCTTGCTGCCTCTCTTCACTTCCTGACTTCCACAGTGTGAGCAGCTTTGCTCTACTGAACTCTTCCGCCATGATGTTCTGCCTCACCACAGGCCCAAAGGGATGGAACCAAGTGACTGTGGACTGAACTCTCTGAATTCCTGAGCCAAAATAAATCTTTGCTCCTTGTATGCTGACTTCCTACCATGTTTTGCCACAGTGAGAAAAAGCTTACTAATGCTCTTAGGTGGGACTTGAACACACCTCGTTCAGCATCTGTACAGTTAATTGTTCCATAGGTAGATATGGGAGGGAATGAAGGTACTTTCTTTTGAATCATTTATGAAGCATTTACAAAAACTAGTTCTTCATTAGACTCAAAAGGGATTGCAGTAAAATTCCCAGTAAAAACAGAATCCACCAAAGAGACCGCGCCCTGCAGCTGCACTCTCCGCTCCCCGCTCCTTCCTGTTACAGAGGCTCCGCATCTGCCTTCCTTCCCTTTCCAAGGCTAACTAATCCCGCCATCTGGGTTCTGGGTCCCAGCCCCGCTGCTTCCACAGCGTTCCACCCCACCCCTCTCCTTTCTCAGTCCTTTATCTGTCTCTTCTTTTCCCATCAGAGCTAAATATGATCATTCCTATCTGATTTGAAATAAAAATATAATAAAATCTGTATAATGTACACATGTCTATGTACATGTGCATGCAGACATATGTTGTGTATGTGTACATATGTAAAGGGTACATACTTTTAATATATAAAACTTATAAGCTATATTTTTTAAACATACCACATCTCTAGCTCTCTGGCTCCCACCCTAATCTTTCAATTAGCCTTTGCTGCCAGGTTTTAGAAAAATTACTAATATTTCTTGTCTCGATTTTTTCAACTTGATTTATTCCTCAAACTAAAGACTCCTCTGAAATTTTTACAAAGCTTATTAGTTAATTTTCTGTAGCTGTGACAAGATACCAGAGAAAATCAACCTAAAAGTGGAGGTTATTTCTGGCTTGCAGTTTTGGAGGGCCCAGTCCATGGGTGCATGGCTTCATGATTTCTAGGACTGTGGTGAGGCTGAGTATCAGGGTGTGAGATGCGGTGGAGCACACTGGCTTCCTTCATGGTGGCAGGAAACAGAGAGAGAGGGAGGTTAAGGGGCTGTGGACAAAATATAACCTTCAAGGGTCCTCCAACAAGACTTCCCCTCCAACAGTTTCTGCCACCTCCCAATAGGTTATGAATCAGCCAACAGATCAACAACCCACTGATGAAGTCAGAGCCCTCATAACCCAGTGACTCCACCTGCGTAGGACATCAAGATTTGGGGGACACATTTTAGATCTAAACTGTGGCACTTACCACTGCTTCCACCCCAAGGCCCTTCTGAGCCGTCCCATAGGGAGCACTGGGTACCTCTTATTCCCCCTCTCTTGTGTACTGGGTCCCATTTCATCTCCGGTCAGAGCTAGAACCATGCCCTTCCCTATTCGACATTATGAGACATGGCCGTGTTTGTGACTGAGCATCAGCCCCCCACTTTCTGCCCTATTTCCCCTCAGTTTCCTCACTATGTGCTGTGTGAGATTCAAGCACAGTCCACAACCCAGTAGCAAAGCAAACTGATCAGCATGTCCTTGAGCTCTCTAATCCCAAGATCAGGCCTTCCCATAGGCAGAAATCTGCATTTTAACATCTTCATCATTCTCTAGATGATTGAAATATATGAGTAAAGTTAGGCAGGCACTGCCCTATAACAGTATCACAGACCCTGAGACAGATGTTTCAGACTTTTATCAGGATTACTGAAGCAGCAGGAAATTGTGGCCAGGGAAACTTCGGCACTTAAAACTGTGTAGTGGAAAGATTGCCTTTCTCCTGAGAGCATTAAACCTTTTAGAGGAGCCTCCCAGTAGAGGCCCCCCATTCTCAGCCTTATCTATATACCCACAGTGTACATTTCTGTTGAGGGTGGTGGATTGGCCACTGGGATCTACTGCCCTCTACTCAGCAGAACATTTTTCCCAAGTTTGATCTATTCTGGCTTAAATAAAATGTGAGGTGTTTTGGTTTGCAAGGTTTTAGCTGCATGTAATTGTCAGTGGGATATACATACATACATGCACACAAACATATGTATACACATACACATACAAATGCTCTCAATGATTGTATGGTCTAAATTCACAGAGATGTTTCAAGAGTGATAAGCCCAATCAGTTTTCCCAGATAGGTTTTCTTTAGCTCAGAAAAACTTTCTACATGCATACATGTATGCATATTTTAAAACTATGTATGTGTGTATATGTATTTTAAAACTTTCTGTTACAAAAATATGTTTATGATTAAAAAATCAAAAATATCTAGGCAAAGAAAAAGGAAGAGATAAATATGCTATGCAGTCGGTCACACTCCAAGATGCTGCACCTGTCATCATATTAGATGAGAGGGCTGTAAAGATTATGTGTAAGATTTATTAAAAATTTCTATTATAAAATTGGAAGACTTATAAAAAATTTTAAAGAACACAGAAAGTGGAAAGAAAAAGCTATTCTAGCAATCATAAATTCTCAACCAGTTCTACCACTGAGAGCTAGACATATTAACATTTGATTTGCTTGTATTACAGGTTCTTGCTAGGAGTGTGTGTGTGTGTGTGTGTGTGTGTGTGTGTGTGTGTTTATGTTATGTACAGTGCCCACACAGCATAATGTAAACCTTCCATACATACATGTGTGCTCTGTGGAGGTATACAGAACTCATCAGTAGATATACAACATTTTACATTTGCCTTTATTTGCTAAGGTTTTTGTCTATCACTTCTCATTAGTGGGCTTGATTTTTTTACATACTGACATAAGAGGAAATGAAGTAATTATTTAATCAGACCCATATTAATGAGCCTTTAAATTTTTCCTAGTTTTACTGTATCTTTGCACATTTGTGAAACCATATACTTATTAATTTGCTTTTAGTTGTTGAAAATACTGCTTTTTTCCTCTACCCAGTCATAAGCTTCTTGACATTGTAATATGTTTTTCTGTGAACCATTTTTTCATGGTTTTAGCCAATTTTATTGTTAATTTGAGTTTATCTTTTCTTTCTGATTTGTGTTAACTCTTTGTATGTTAAGGAAATAGTCTTTTATTATAATTTATCTTTGACATTTAAGTTTCCTTGTGTTTAATTTTATTTCTATAAATGAATTTATTTCAATAAATCACTTGTTTTAATTTTTATCACTAGAGACTGAATATGTTCTTTTGAGAACATGCTCACTTTTAGAAGTTCATTTCAAGGTATTTCATCTTCTTTCTTGCTATTGTAAATGGAATATTTTCTCCAACTTATTTTCTAATTGTTTCTGTTTCTGATTGGTATTGAGTTTTGGATATTAATTTCATCTTGTTTTCTATTGTTTGACTAATCTCCTTAAAAATTTTACATCAAGTGGTGATAACTGGTACCTAACACATCTGCAATTAACTAGCAATGTTTCTAATGTTTAAGCATTAAACATATGAGTCATGATACTTACATTTATAAATTATTTTGCAAATATTTATTTTTATGACATATACAGAGTTTTATTAGTAATAATTATTTAATTATTTTTAATCAGTACTGGGGATTGAACTCACGACTGCGCGCTTGCAAGGCAGGCACTTATGCCACTGAGCTAAATCCCCAGCCCTGTAATTATTTAATTTTACTAGATACTAGAGACTTTAAGGTGTTATACTTTTTCTGTATTGATCTATTAATATGATAAATTACATTGATAAAATCCATATGTTTGTTTGCTTGTTTGTTTGTTTGTTTGAGACAGGGTTTTGCAATGCAGTTCAGGCTGGCCTTGAACTCACTCTGTATCTACACTGGCCTTGAACTTGCAGTGATCCTCCTGCCTTAGCCTCCCAAGTACTGGAATTACAGGTGTTTGCCACTATGCCGGGCAAAATTCCTAATTTCGAACCTTAGTAGAGTTTCATGAATGAAGTCCTTTATCGTTATAGACCGTGATTACTCATTAGAGTCTCTTTTCAAATGTTTTATTCATAAATTTGATATCAAAGAGATTTTAGTGACATTCAAATATGTTTTCCACCAAGTTGTACTAGGAAAATTTTCAATCATATAGAGAAATTGAAAAAGAAACATGTATGAATATGTGCATCTTCTACTAAGATTTAGTAATTATTTATCTTTTGCCACATTTGATCTATTATCTATCATCTAGCTAGCTAGCCAGCTATCATTTATCTCCTATGAATCTTATCATCTATCATTAATCCACTCATCTATCCAACTAGCTGTATTGAAAATGACATACAGATGTCACAATACTTGCTTTACCACCATACATTACCTTGGCTGTCCTAAAATTACAGATCTAGTTTATAATACCATGTTACTTACACATCTATAATTACAATTTCTAAATAGCATTTAATATCTAATCCATATTTGAATTTTGTATAGTTTCAAGAATATTTTTTAGTTATTTTGTCTCTCGAACTGGTCAAGCTTTATCCACTGCATTTAGTTTTCTCTTTTATCTTTTTAATTCAGAACATTTTTCATGGCATTGACTTCAAAGAGTTCATCTTAATTATCTTAGAGAATTCCAATATTCTGTATTTGTCTCTGTTGCCATTTAACTTGTTAATTTTCCTCATGTGATTCTTAGAAATTCATCAGTAAGGCCTGAGACCTGAATAGAATTAGAATGCGTCAGTGTTGCCACATTCTTTAAAGGGTATTGCTTGGGGAGCCCATAATGTTAGCTTGATTTGGTATTAGTAATGCCAAGTTTGATCTTTTGCACATTCTACTGTATAATCCGGTTTCCTTGTAAGAAATCTTTGAGTGAACCTTGACAAGGTGTAGATATCCTACCTGTTATAACTCGGGCCCCGGTATAAAATCCAAGGAAGCAAGAGTCCGAAAATTTAGGTAGCAAAGGCTTTATTTCCAGGCCTGGCGACGAGTCTCTGGGAGCCAATTTGGAGACTGTGTCTCAGAGACTGAAGGGAGGACTTTAAAAAGGGGCTGGAGGAAAAGCGGGGGAGAAACAAATAAACCTACAGAGCCATCAAACTTGTTGACCCAAGTCTGGAAACTGTATTGCTGTCCACTTAGCTCTGACAATCTCAGGAGTTTCTGGTGTTTCTCAAATTACTCCCATCCTACAACTGACATTATCTCGGAGTGGCACATCTGCAGCAATATTTGGAGAAGAAAGTGGAGAGTTAATTATCCCAGGACAGCTCGTTTTCGCTAGTGGGTGTGAAGGGGTCAAGAGTTACAAGAAGCTGAAACTTAAGTTTTACAAAGATCTGATATCTAACTCATTTGATGCATACAGAACAAAAGGAAAGCACCGATTGGGGTTTGGGACATAGTATTTCCCGGTAATTTCTTTGAAGCTAAACAGGTCTTAAAATTGGGGCAGGCTCATTTTATGACAGATCATCACCGGGTCGGGAAGAGGTCACCAGAAACCCAAATTCTTTATAGCCTAGATAGTGAGGGGAGAGGGAGGCAATAAGGCACCATACAAGTGTAAATTAGTGGGCCATCCTAGTTTTCTTTAGCTCTTTAGCGGAGAATAGAGGCGCCTAACAGTGATTAACAACCCTTGTTAGCTTGTTTTAGCACAACTTCTGTAGTTTGTAGAGGGCAACAATGGTTAACATATCAATTAGGTGAGATTCTTGCAATTCTTTACAGAGGAGAGTATTGCTCAACATATCAGTTAGGTCACTTAACATATCAGTTAGGGAAAAAGGATAAAAAAAACACATTTAGTAAGCCACGTTGCAGGTTTGCTATAATACACAAAATAATGAAGGTATTTTCTTAGAGTACAACACTACCTTGTAACAGTCTTTCATGCTGTCTCTTGAGCATGCATAAATGAACCCAGCTTGAAAGAGCCCTTACACTATGTGTTGCAGATGGTCATTTTCTAAGTTACACATACTTTTGTATATAAAAAAGAATGCTTTTTTTCTTTCATTTTACTCTCTGTACTCAGGGATTTTTATTTATTCAACATTTTATAAGACAGTATTTTTTGGTGGGAAGGTTTCAGATTTCCAAAATGAAGAGAATGAGAACATTTTGACTCCTTAATTCAGCTGAATTTTAAATACTACTTTGGTTTGTAGGGCAACAAGGTGCCCTAGTCTCACTTTGTGTTTTCCCTTCCCTACACCTGAAATCTGTTTTTCCCCTCACCCATGGCTGTCTGGTTCTTTTCAGTGAGTCCTGTGTATGCGTTGGCATGCATGTTAACATGCAGCCAGACAACTGACAACCCTGCCTTAGCCTTTACTTCCTGTGTGCAGAACTCCAAAGTTAATCAGAGGTGAGAGTTTAGGGCCTTCTTGGCTCCTTTCTGAGTGTGCACATTGGCCTAGATACGCATGTGGCATTCTGGGTTCCCAGGAATATGTTGGCACTCTTCAAAACTGCCTGTGGATATCGTATTCCCAGGTTTTCCTTTGAAACTTTTTGGTTAGATTATTGTTTTCTCTAACTGTTATCCATTACCTCATGCAGCCTCAACATTAAACAACTACCTCTGATTGTTTTGGTCAAGTGCCCCAGGGAAAGGCTGTTTGCGCTGGGCAAGCTCACAATTAGGTAAAATAAAGGCAGCTTTGTGAGTGAGGCCTTCCAGGGAACAGCTTACAGCTCCAATAACTACAGTTGAGAATTGGGTTTGGGAGGAGCTCCACACCCATTCCAGCTCCTGCAGAGTCTGGCAAGCTGCTGGTTTTCACGGTGATGATGGGCTCTTGTTTTTAAGGTTACTATGGAGGTGGAGCTTGGGGGAGACAGGAATAAACAAGTTAATATGCTACTAAACTCACAGCTCTTACTGTGTATTTTTCTTGAATAATTGCTGACCAGATTGTTGCAAGCTCTTGATGAATTTCCAGAGTTTTGAAAATGTTGATTCTGACAATTTTTGCAAATATTTGCTTTGCTTTTTTGGAAGAGGTGTGTGGGTCTGTGTGTGTGTGTGTGTGTGTGTGTGTGTGTGTGTGTGTATGTGTGTGTGTGTTTGTGTGTGGTAATGTGACCATCACTGCCATCCCACTTCTGGACATTTTTCATCCTGTGAAACAGAAATTCTGTGCCTATTAAAGAATGATACCTTAGTTCCCTCTTCCCCAATCCTCTGGTAACCATGATTCTACTTTCTGTTTCTATGAGCGTGACTATTCTAGGTACCTCATGTAAGTAGACTCATACTACATTTATCCTTTTGTGTCTGGCTTGTTTCACTTAGCGTAGTATCTTCATGACTAATCCATGTTATAGCATGTGTCAAAATTCCTTCCTTTTTATGGCTGAATAGCATTCAGTTGTAGGTATATACTTTGTGATATTTATCACATTCATGTGTGGATGGATGAACACTTGGATTGCTTCCACATTTTGGCTGTTGTGATAAAAGTGCCTACATATAATACATATCAGGAAATACAGGTTTGTATCATTATTTTTATTTATTGCATGGTATTCCTTAGTATGGATATAGAGAACTTTTTTCTTTTGACCTTTCCCATGCTGTTGGACCCTTAAATAGAGTTAATTATTCATTTTTATACATATATATTTAAAACAAACAAACAAATCTGGAAAGGACCTTCATCACAGTATTAGAATTGATGATCTCTGGGCAATAGGATTAGAAATGGTTTTTGTTTTCTTGGTTTATCTGCAGTCTAATTTTTTTTGTCTTTTTCCTTTTTATCGGTACCAGGGATCGAACTCATGACTGCTTGCTTGCAAGGCAGGCACTTACGCCGCTGAGCTAAATCCCCAGCCCCCTGCATTGTCTAATTTTTAATATTCCACAGGTACTTAAAAACTAGTCAGTAGATGCACTGACATCTTTTGTTTTTCCAGTTGCACTTTGGAGAGTCTGTCCAAAAATTTGTTCTCTATAAGTGAAACAAAAATAGCATCTTCTTGCAGTGATTCATGTCACTGCTATCATTCCATTATCAATAGGACTGTCCTTGGGCACAGTTCATATGTGAGATTGGGTTATCACCTCGGCATAAAGATTATCCTAATAGGTGCCTATATGAGGAAGTATCCATAAAGAGCTAGATTTCCAGCAATTGGTTCTTCTAGGCAATTGGTTCACTGGGCGTTTCCAGCAATTGGTTCACTGGGCGTTACTGTGAAGGACCACAGATTTTGGTAGGCTTTGTAAGCCTTGTGGCATGAACCATGACTACTTAGTATGGCCTTCATGGAACAGAAGCAACTGTAAATGAGTGGATGTAGCCACATTTGGGCCCACGCATGGCACGTTGATGAGGTATGGGGAACCCAAGCTGGTGAAGTGATAGGTCAGGGCATTTATTCAAACTCTCCTTTAATGTGATTTGAAAAGATATCTAAATGGAAGCACGTGAACAGTACTTATCTGCCGTTCACAGTTGGCCCTTTCAGAGATTTCTGGCTGTCAGATGGAAATGAAATGTAATTAAGAACATTCTAAAAATGCACCAGAATCAGTTGACTTGCTCAATGCAGTTTTTACTGTTTGTCTTGTGTTCTTTACTAGAAGAAGAAAATGTGATTGCCGTTCCTCTGGGAAGTCGAAGTGTGAGAATCACAGTGAAAGGACCTGCTCATCTCTGTGAGTAGAGTTTAATCTTCAGTTTTTTTATTTCCTAAAAGCTTATTTCTCTTGGTTTATGATAGGTAAACAAACATGAATCTTAAGGATTTTTGCCTACTATTCTGAACTAGTTTGCATTACTAGGAAATTGTCAATATACTGAAATTTTTTGCTTTCATGCCCCTGTGGAAAATATACTGGTTTGAGGTCAGTTCCCTCAAGAGAGAGGAAATCAAGTTCTGTGTGAAACTGTTTCTCCAGGGGACAGTAAAGAAAGATGCAGACGTTTTCTGGAAAGCCAGTACTTTGCAGTCCTGGTGCCTCTTTGGCTAAAAAGTAAGATGGCATCTCCTCTGGGTTAGCTTTTCCAATTCCTTAGAAGAAACTGCAAAGGCCAGAGGTTTTCTCCCTGTCTTCCAATGTATAGCCTCAGACAGGATTTTCTTGGTTAGATCTGGAAGAAAGCAAGTCTCTGCCTACCTGACCTGGCCTTGAAGAAGCTTATGGAGTGTAGCCTGCACAGCCTATAGACAGGATGACACACTGTAACTACTGGAAAGCCACATGATCAGTGTCCACCGAATCAAAGTACTACATAGTCTCCTCTTTTTTCTGGGCTGTTATCTTTGATATTTAAATCACAAGAATTTGTCAAAACCAGAAGAACCTCACAGTTTAGTAGTGTGTGTGTGTGTGTGTGTGTGTGTGTGTGTGTGTGTGTGTGTTGGATCCAAAACTATGGAGTATGAAAAAGTTTGCAGTGAAATGTTTAAAGAAAAATATTTAAGGTCAGTATCAAATTTGAAAAAATAGGGCCGGGGTTTAGCTCAGCAGCATAAGCACCTATGTGATGAGTGCAAGGTCATGAGTTCAATCCCTGATACAAAAAGGGAAGGAAGGAAGGAAGGAAGGAAGGAAGGAAGGAAGGAAGGAAGGAAGGAAGGAAGGAAAGAAAGAGAGAAAGAAAGAAGAAAAAAATCTATTTTACATTGTGATCCAAATTAGAGAAGAAAGAGAATATCTTTGTGACAATAAAAGCGATCAATTATTTAAAAGCCCTCTTGCTGTTAACTTTATGTGAATTATACCTAAAAGGATAACTGAATTTTTGACACATTTTTTTGGGTGTTTTGATTCGGGATCTCATTGTGTAGTCCAGGCTGGCCTTGAACTCACTATGTAGCCCAGGGTCATCTCAAACGCAAGGCGATCCTCCTGCCTCAGCCTCCTGAGTGCTGGGATTACAGGTGTGCACCGCCTGGCTGAACACAATTATTAAAATGTTTATAGCCATATAGTTATTTCTTTATTCAAGTCTTTTTTGGTAATGAAACAGCAACTCTCTTTTCTATTTATGAAAACTTGCATCTTTTGATGATTGTCTTCCTTCTTGTAAATGTAAACCTCATTTTGGGTGACAAATCATTCAGATCCAAACTTTTTTTATTTTTATTATTTTGAAAGTAGCAAAATACAACAGAACAAGACAGAACAAAGCCAACTGAGACAGTGCAGTGAAATTGGTACAGAACGTCACAGCAGGTTGCCGGGATCACAGTAATAGGTGCCATAGTACATCTCATTGTCTTCGCAATAGTTGTTCCTTCAATCAGGTACAGCAAAATCAAACCAAATACAGAACATTATAGAACTTATCAAAACAGAATATTGAATAGAGCAATACAATTAATCAGAACAAAGCAAAACAGTGATAACAATATTTGCCTTCAAAGAGATGGTATAAGAAAATCCCCCCCTATTTGGTATATTGCATCTGGTCAACCTCCCAAGAGAGACTCAAACATCTGGCTCCCATTTGCTAATGGGGAGGGGGTTGGGAACGGGGAGCGGGGGTTCTGGATGTTTGATTCTCAGCCTGCACACCAGTAGGCTCATGGCTGCTTACCAGGGAGGTGAGCAGGTTGCTTTGTTTCTCAGTGTCCTAAGTTCCAACATGGCATGGATCTCAGGAGACGCTGGGTTGTTCTCCCCCTTGGGCAGCTGCAGCTTGCCAGAGCCATGGCTGCTTATCAGGGAGGTGAGCTGGTTGCTTGGTTTCCCAGTGTCCTAAGTTCCAACATGGCACAGATCTTAGGAGACGCTGGCGTTCTCTCCCTGGGGCAGCTTTTGTGTGTGTGTGTGATAATGGAGATTGAACTCATGACCTCACACTTGCCAGCCAGGCACTTACGCCACTAAGCTAAATCCCCAGCAAGATCCAAACGTTTTAATAATTTCAGTGATACTGTTGTGAAATATCATTTGTATTAAAAAGTAAAAAATGCTGAGTATTCACAGTAGTGTTACTGATACTAGCCATCAAGTGGGAACAGCCCAAATGTTCATCAACTATTCAATGAATAAGTGAAATATTAAATACATGGAACAATATTTGGCTATGAAAGGACATGAAGTGTAGATATTAAGCTATAACATGGACAGTCTTGAAAACATTATGCATATATGAAAGGAGCCAATCACAAAAAGTTACATGTGATTCCATTTACCTACAATATGCAAAATGGGCAAAATTACAGAGATAGAAAGTGGATAGGTAATTGCTTGACTTGCTATGGAATTTCTTTTAGTGGTGACAGAAATGTACTAAATTGAGACCATGGCAATGACTTCCCTTTGTAAATATACTGGACACAAGTATGCATTAAATTACATACTTTAAGTGGCTGAATTTTGGCTTGGGATGTAGTTCAGTGTTAAAGCACCTATGTACATACATACGTACGTACGTATATACATTTTGTGGCATGTGAATTATATATCAAAAGATGTTTTAAGCATTTTGATATGCAGTGACTGGGTCTGATAGTTTCATATTAGTAAAGGCAATTCTCCAAAATCAACTTCAAAATTTGTTTTTAAATTATAAAAACACAATGAGCAAACAGTAAGCAGACAGCGAAGTAAAGGTGAATACTTTGAGGCAAAGTTCATTTGCATAGATATATACCAGCATATTAAACACAACTTTTATTATTATTATTATACTGGTACCAGGAATTGAACTCATGATCTTGTACTTGCTAGGCAAATTCTGTGCTGCTGAGCTATTTTCCTGGCCCCTACACAACTTTATACTCAAGATTCTGGTGCTCTGCCAAGCACAGGGCTCAGATATGTTCCCATTTCTCCAGTAGTGACTTATGTGTTGCTGGGAATATTTTGCCATCTGAATAGTGTCACAATTGGCTCTGCAAGTGTTTCTGAACTTTATCCTTCCCTAGTGATAAACAGAATTGGCTTCATCTACAAATGAATGAGTTTACATTTCTGGATATCTAAATATAGAAGATGCTTTATTTTCTTCATTTATAAAACTATTTTTACATTTTTATTTTTAAAAATAATATTTCTGAAATGAAGCTTATTTTGCATTAACAAATCATTCTTTTGAGATCCATATTAACTTCAACACCCAGAAGTGAGAATATCCAGTGATGTTAATCCCTGTCTCTTTGTTGTGGAATGGAATTTAATTACAGAATGTCCAACTAGCATTTTTCTCATAGCAGTTTAATTGCTGGATTTCTAGTCCTGATCCAAGCCTGGCCACGTTATGTAGGGAGCACTAACCTCAAATTTTCCTATAATACACCCCTTCAAAACTGAAATTGGTAAGAAGATCTCTGCAAAATTAATCTTATTGCAGCAAAACTTCAGCATTAGATGTGTTCAACTAGCAATAAAATTGAGAATCCAAAATGCTTTATACCACACTGTAGTATATGAACATATACTACAAGAATATAGCCCTCTTATAGGTAAAGGTTTGAAGTGTTTATAACTACATTCGATGTGCTAACTCTTGCCACACATTTACCTAACTGTGTTTCTGTGGCCTGCAGAATGTAAGCAGATTTCCTGGCAATAATTAAAAAACTTTGTTTCTTTCCCATCAAGTCCACATTGATAACTTCTTAATTGCAAGCCCTTCTACCGGAAGTCATTGGAAACATTCATTACCTTTTTGGCCATTGTGTCTTTTTAAAAATAAGTATGGATTAAAATATTTAAAGACATCATTACAGCCTTAAAGATCTGAGGAGAAAAGGCCCTGATTGCGGAGTCTGTTTTCTTACTGGAGGCTTCCTCTCCTGCCTTCTGATCTCCTCCCTTCCACTCAGTCTAAGCCTGAGAGCAGTCAGGGGCCAGTGGACAGCAGGAGAGAGGCTTATGGCCCACTCTTTGGTAGGGTGCTTCAGGGCTTCTCAGGGTCTCCCAGACCCCAGTTACTTTGCTGCAGAAGTCGCATGCTCGAGCATGCAGATCCCAAGAGCCCTGAATCACACCCAGGGGAGCAGACAGAAAGGAATGAAGACTTCCCTGAGGCACTGAGAAGCCAGAACATCATTTGAATTACTGAGTGACAAAACCATGGCCTCCATTTCTGTCATTTGTTCTAAGAGGCATGGGTATTAAGAAGCAGCAATTTATCTCTGATATAAATGGCAGCTTTTGAAGAACTGTGTCGGCCTCTGCCTCCCTGAGGTCTGGCAGGAAGGCGCCACCTTCTTCAAGTCGGCCCACCCTCCTCTCCCACCTACTTTGGACTCAGCTCCTTGCTTGCACAACTGAGGTTGGAGCACCTACTTCCCATCTCCCAGATGGGCAGCCGTGTTATTCTCGAGAGATCTGGGAGCCTTTTGAAATAATGGGGGAAATGATATTTTACAACAAACATATAGTTCCATGGTAAAGAAGTGTGGGATGGGTAATTTGAGAACTGTCTTTGCTCTTTGTGTTTTTATATCCTTGTCACTGAAAATCATGTTTTCTACAAAGGAAGAAAACATCTTATTTATTTTTATTAATGTTTGTGGTAATAGTTACATCCATTTAGAGAAATTGGTATATAGTGACATCACATTCTGGTCCTGGTCAATTCCTTACTCTCCCTCTGCTCTCTAGTTCTCTTCCCCATCTTCAAAAAGTTTACCCGTGTGTATTCTACCATCTGTCCTTTATTTCACTCTTTGTATTTTGAGCTTCTCAGATAAGAGAAACTGCAATATTTAATGCTCTGTGTCTGACTTGCTTCTGGCTATTTGAAGAGCTTGGCTATTGTGAATTAACCTGGATATGCATGGAGTCGCTATAGTATGATTTTAAGGATTATACCTAAATGAACTATTGCTTGGTCAAACAAGGCTAAATTCTTTTAGTTTTTTTAAGAAACCTCCATAGAGAATTCCGCAATTGTTTTAGTGGTTTATATTCCCACACTATCGAGGTTTCCTTTCCCCTCACATCTTCTCTATCATTTGTTATTTTTTGTGTTCTTGGTGCAAGTCATTCTGACTGTGGTGTGATAGAATCTCAGAGTTGTTTCAATTTGCATTTCTCTGATGGCCAAAGATGCTGAACATTTTTTTTTCATGTTCTTATTGGCCATTTATACTTCTTCAAAATATTACACACTGTTGAAATAGCGGAATGACTTGGCATTTAAAACAGGGCACCAGAACCAAACAGAAATGCTGGCCTTTGGTTAGAAGGTGGAAGTCACAGCCACAGGTCTTCCTTCCTCCCAGGTCAGCTACCCAGATTCCTGTACCCTCTCCCCAGCCCTGCATCGCAGTGAAACTTGGAAATCTGTGCTTCAGAAACTAAGAGCCATGGTAAAAGCAATTACACTCCCTGGCCCCATGGCTGCGGAATCCGTCACACACCACTTGAACTTAATCAAGTCATCTCGGGCTACATCTCAGTCTAGAATCTCGGTATTTCACAAGCTTCCATGAGGATGGTTTATGTCCAGTTTCATTCTGTTTTGATATTGCCCGTGTGCTCATTGTTTTTCTTCTTACTTTATAGACCTAATTCCTCCAGTGTGGGGCTTGCTTGCTATCTCTAGTTCCCAATCTTGCTTTTTACTGACAACACACTTTATAACACTCGGTTTTATATCTTCATTGGAACTAGGAAATGAATTTAATCTTGCACTTTCCAAAAATCTGCGGTCGTGGAGAGCAGGGCCAAAGTGGTTGGGGTTTTGTGTGCCTGAGAGTAGCCAGCATTATTCTTTGACCACTAATGACTCCTCCAGATCGAGGAGCTCCTAGCCAGCCCTTAAATGTTCTCAGCAAAGTTCCCAGCCTGCCTGTCAGGGATAATCAAGGTTGTCTCCTGGTGCCTGGGATACAGCCTGTCCAGCTCAGTTGGATTCCCACACCTGCATCTTGGCAGAGAGGAAACCCAGCAAATGAAAAGAGCCAGAGCCCAGCAGTCCATGGGTCAGAACTCCCTGTGCCGGCCCATCTTGCATTTGTCTGCTCTGCATGGTTAAGTTTGAAGTGAATGGAGTTCTGATTGTGTTGTGTTCTTTGCTCACGTCTGCCGCAGCACCACGGAATAGAGTATAGGTTTCAGAGCAGAGCCGGACACAGGAATCATCCATGCCCACTCCTTACTTTACATCGGAGACAGTGACACTCACGGCAGCCAGTTACAGAAAGTTGGACCCAAAAACACAGGTGCCCAGTACCCCCCTGAGAAAGCTGTTATTGCTTCTTTCAGCCTGAGGCCAGTTCTACTATGTATGGTGATTTACCAAAATAAAACAATCAAGAAAAGGGAAAATAAAGAAAGAATTTAAATATAATAGTTGTCACGTTGTTCAAACTGTGGAGAAACACTTTTCTGAAGGAGATCTTAAAAGCACTTTGAAAGCAAATTATGGTAATAGTGGCATAAACAAAGGAGGTCTTCATGGCAGTGGGGTGGTTCTGTATTGGCTCTGTGGCATTGTGTGAAAAATGACATCAAACTGTATCACGTACTGTGGCATGGATCTCCTGGTTTCACTGCTGTACTCTCCTTTCCTCAGATGTAGCCATCAAGGAAGACTGGGAGAGGTTACCCAGAGCATCTCCATGTTATTTGTGCAATTGCCTTGAATCTATTCTTATTTTAAAACAAAAAGGTGTTTTTTTTTTTTTTAAAAAGAAATTTCAAATTCATTTTGCTTTTTTCTAAATAAAGGAGTAAGTGTAATATCTAAACAGATAATAAGCAAGTGAAATTGGCTTTGTTTATTGTGTGTGTTTTAGCTCCATCATAGAAAAAAAAATATATATATATATAAAAAAACGTTTTTTTTTCTCACACTAGAAATGGCTCAAAAAATACTGAGTAGACTTATTGTGCCTCCCACCCTCATTAGTATCTTTTTTATAGGCAACTTAAAGTGGTTACATATTTATTCCACCAACATAAATCAATGTAAATTGAGTGGATATTTTGATATTGTATTGATAGCATGTTCTGATACTGAGTAAAATGTCATTTTGATGGGGACACTTTTAAAAAGGCTAGTTTTCTTATTTAAATTTTACTTTTACATTTTAGTTATTGAATCAAAAACACTTCAAGGAAGCAAAGGAGAACACAGTTTTAACAACCCGGGAGTCTTTGTTGTGGAAAATACAACAGTTGAATTTCAGAAGGGCTCAGAGAGGCAGACCTTTAAGATTGCAGGACCGCTGATGGCTGACTTCATCTTCAAGGTAGGGTGATCATCTGCAGAAATTTCCTCTAGGAGCCTGGAGTGCCTTGATTCTAAAAGTGGTTTGTTGAGCAAGAGGCCATCAGCGACTGTTTTAATATGGCACGTTTCATTGATATTTTCATCATGCCAGTTCTTATCTAAAAATTGTTCATCTGTTCAAGTGTCTGCTCCTTAACCCTGCTCGTTAAGAAAGAGATTTCACTTTTATAGGGGAAAGACTGATGTTTGCATTAGTAATCTCTAGCTGCCATGTGCAATTTTAAATGTCTGCAGTCTGGTGAAAATGAGCAATGGTTAAACATAGTACCCTTGCAAATCAGAGCAGAGGGCAGAGGCTCTGGGCACACTGCTTTCTGAGGTCTTGGCTTCCGTCCTCAGCCCTTTGGACACACAGTCCTGCGGTGCCTGATTCCAAGAGCCGCGATTTGCTCCCCAGGTTGGGTTGTATTGTGAGCATCATTAGAAGGAACTTCTAGACAACTTCCCTAGCTCCATGTGGAACCTGTAACCCCCCTCTGATAAACTGAGAGGGCAGGAAATATAACCAGCAGTCTATTTCTCAAATGACTCAATTTAAAACTCTTCTGATAAATTTAATGTCTAAGAAAAGAAAATAATAATTCAGTGGGTGGTTTGCCCTCTTCCTTTTCAGAATACTCATTCCAAAACTGTAAATGGAAAGAGAAACATCGCCCTAATTGCCACTGATATCTTCAAGTATGGGAAAGCAAAAACCAAAACACTTAAAACAAAAAACTATCTGTTCTCTGTAGTAATTTGTCAAAGAATGTTTCACTGAGACATTGCTGTGTCAGCCAGGAAATACATGTGGAGGTAAATGAGAGTTGCTAAGCGATCCAAATTCCTAAGAACCAAATTCTGCCTGCAGGGTGACTAGTCAAAGGTTTAATTTTTGTTACTTTGGCATTTAAAATAGTCAACATTGAAAAATCAAGACAGTTGTAATGAAATCTCAGGGTGTTTTTCTGCTTCTTTATTAAAATGGAGATCTGACAGTGAACTTGCCTTTTACAATAACTGATGTGGGCTACAGCCAGAGGGCCGTGGTCCTCTATTCTGGGCACATTCTCTAGTTCACCATGGTCTGTCAACCCCTGCTGGCATCACTAGCATGAAAGATACAGGTACATCCTGCTTCCGGTGCTCAGTTATGTTGTAAGCATAGCCTACAAGACATCGAGACTTGTAACATCTGTGTCAGATCCTTGAATCATTGATTCCATGGTCTTGTACCATCACACTGTGAAAGCTTCAGAAAGGAACTATAATTAGTAGTTGTCTCTCTGGTCCATTGTCATGGCATTAATTCTGGGCTTGTCTTACTTCCTCTGGGCTTTGCTGCTTGATTCTCTAATAGTAAACATACAGAGAAACATTTTTGTCTTTCAATGACTACTGAGGGAATTTGTGTTCTTCTTAAGCCAATATGGAGGTTTCTTACTGAGGAGAAGACGCTAGGATAATGGTATCTTGGAAAAAACCCACAAAGATTAGTACTCAAGATACTGATTACAGTGTCCACATGGCTAGATCTTAAAGATACATTTTTTATTGCTACTAGGTAGGAAAGTATACATACACAGAGATTGTATGTGTCTGTGATTGTGTGTAACCTGTATACAAATATATATGTATGTACATAGTTTTTTTTTTTTTTTTAGTATTTGGGAGGATGCATCCCCAAAACGAAGGTAATATTAGCTATTAGAGAGGGGGAAAATGTTCTGGGGGAGTAGTCTTAATTTCATTTATGATACCTAATTCTGAAGAGTAACTTTTAAAAGAATGCTTTTATCACTTATGCAATTAAAATATTTGACACTTTCTTACCCACATTACACAGTGACCTCTTCTCAGAGTCCATTGTGACAGTGTGCCTTCTGCCGTCTGAGCTGATACCCTGTCCTCTGTTCTTCCATCTCTGAGCTCTGGCTTTCAGATTGAACAGTTCTAGACCTCAGTTTCTGGAAAGTTAAGCTCTCTCTCCTGGAAAAGTTGTTTTAAAAATGTATTTATCAATCAGGGTGTTCCACAACTGATTCATCTATAAATAGTCACGATCTTTCAAGGATGTGGTGCATTCAGTGGAAGAGAATTTGCCAAATTGGAGATATTTATGTTGAAGTAGGATGACTGTGGTGATTTTCCCTGACTTGGGAACTTGTCCAAATATTGTAGGTTTCTAGGAAATATCCTTTTCCATGGTGTGTGTGTGTGTGTGTGTGTGTGTGTGTGTGTGTGTGTTTCATTTCATATCTCTCTCTCTCTCTCTCTCTCTCTCTCTCTCTCTCTCTCTCTGTGATTCAGAACAACGTGCCCAGCCTGCATTGTTGCTCAGATAGGAGCTCCTTGCTTCCGTTCCTCCCCTCCTGGCCTATTGAGTGATGGCTCCCAGTGGGAGTGGGGCAGGGAGTGTGGTTGCCAATGACTACCCTGTGCACCTCTTTCCATTACCCAAGAGCATCTGGCTTAGAAGTGGCTTCTGTTGAGGCAGGATGAGGCACTGAGGATGAATTTTGCTCACGTGGTGCTGATTTAGCAGATGTGAGTGCCCTGGGCTGTCTGTATCAAGTTGCACTCCCCCATATAGCTCACATAGTAGGCCTTATTTCGTGGCTTTTAGTAAGTGGACTTGGAAATACTGCAGTCTTACTTATGAAGTGTACAAGTATCTGTGCTATGTTAGCTTACTTTCTAATTATTGTTGCTCAGATTCAGAAATTTAGCAAAGTGTACTACACCAATAAAATTATTTTTTCTTTTTTTATTCTTCAAGAAACTGTATGTTCATGGTTGGCCCATTCTTGAAAATTGTACCGTTTCCTCTTTCCAAAGGATTTCTCACCATGTGCTCTTGTTTTGCTGGATAACCTGTTTCCCATGGATGACTCTTGTCACGACACAGTTGTGCTGGGATATTTCACATTAGCGCCTCAGGTCTTTATTCCTAGATTTTGCTCCTTGGATATGTGTGTGGCCGTCAGGGAGCAGTAGAGAGTCCTGACTAAGTCACTGACATTCTGTGATTAGCTAGATGCTTCATTCAGGGAGAATTCACTAAACATTGTGTGTGTGAGTAGATGCTTGTGAATACCAATTTTAAGTATATTCCCCTAAGTATGCAATAAAATTAAGTGGCTTTGATGAAGACATATCTTTTGGAGTTAATTTGAATCCATGCCTAGCAGCTTTCCTTTCTTTCAAAACATTGATCTGTTCTCAGTGGTGATAGAGAGGGGGGCTGTCTTCTTTGTGATCTGGGAAATCTTTTTCTGCCAGCTGTTTTCTCAGAAAACTCATTTTTCCTCCCTCCAGATATTCTGTTTCTGGAGGAAATTGTTTTTTGATCACTTTTCCACTGGCTTGCTGTGGTACAAGCTGTGTCTCCGGCTCCCTCAGGCCTGGCTATGTTTCTACCACAAAACGCTGCATTTCTGGACAGTCAGGAGTGCAGGTAACTTAGCCCAGGACAGAGAATATGAAAAGCCCTATTGTCCTTTCTCTCGGTGGATATATTACCACCTTGCAGTGTGCTGCAGCTAGTGGCTATGTTCACACATTCTCAGGTACTTCAAAGTACAGAGAGACAGCTTCGGGGTCAGTCCCTATGTTACTTTACTGAGGCTACTGTAGTGGGTGACCCAAAAGCAGAATGCCTAAATCACAGCTCTGGAGTCAAAATGTCCAGAATCAAAATGTTCGCAAGATTGGTGTCTTCTGGTCTCTGTAAGGGAGATGTGTTGTGCCGTCTCTTCACGCTGTATAGCTCAGGCTTTCTCTCTCCATCTCCTCACTGTCTATACTCTGTTCATGTCCACTCCAGTGTGCACACTCCCCCTTTTCATAAGGGCACAACCATGTGAACGATAGCCCATCCCCAGTGACCTCATTTTAACTCAATTGCTCCTGTTAAGACCCTGTTTCCAAGTCAGATCTGAGGCTGAGGCACCATGGGCTAGGATGTCAACTCCCCCCCACCCCGGGACAAAGTGTAACCTGTGACAGTGCTAAAGAAAATTTAGCTACTTCCCATGAAAATTTAGCTACTTCTATCCCATCTTAATGGCTTACCACTAATCACAAAGGTAGAAACTTGTGGAATATCCCGTGTAATTCTGTAATGTGATTTGCTCAGGAAGATTTCTTGGTTAAAGGAGTTGAAATACTGCTTTAATAGTTATTAGAATTCACAAGTAAGTTTTACACACATACACGCACCATTTTATATTACACTCTACTTCATGAATTTTATAAATCATTTTGTGACCAAGTGACCAAGTCAGGCAATTGCATTTGAATTAATCCTTTTCCTAATAAAACGGGGAAATTTAGTTTTGTGAATGTTAACATGTTAATCATCTCCTTTGTCTTTGGAGATACCTGCTTTGGGGTGTTGATAGAGGTTTCCCTGAACATCAAAAACAAGAAAGGAACTTTGACTCTATTTCACATTTACCATTTAATATGATGTTGCTTATTCCATGAGACTTTCTATACCTATGTTCTTCAGGATTTTTATCATGAGTTTTGTTAGACTTTCCACATCCATTGAGACATCATGTGATTTTTATCTTTGATTCTATATGTGATAAATTACATATATTGATTTACATACATTGAACCATCCTTGCATCCCTGGAATTAAAAACCAAATTGAATCATGGTTTTGTATCTTTTTTAATGAGTTGTTGAATTCTGTTTGCAAGAATTTCATTGAGGATTTTCACACATATCATCATCAAGGATATAGGTTTGTTTGGTTTTTGCCTCTTTATCTGATTTTGGTTATTGTGGCTGCATAGAATGGGTTTTGAAGCATTCCTACCCTTTCTGTTTCATGGTAATGTTTGAGAAGCATTGGTGTTATTTCCTTTCTGTAGTTGATTAATCTTCAACATTATGTTCAGTGCTATTCGTATCCTGGTTAAAAATCTTTTCCTCGTCTAGATTCTAGAATCTGTTTGCTTCTGGTAGTGTTCCACCTTTGACATTATATTTGTCAAGCAGAATCATAGTTTTTCTTACATGATTATCCCATTGACATGGAACTATTAGACAAAGGCCAGCTCTTTCATTTTTGTCTTCAATTTAACCATAATAACATGTGGGTATATTCATGGAGTGTACTTGTTTCATGGATCTATTTATCATTTATTTATGCCAATATCATTGTGATTTATGTGCTATAGCAATAAAATAAGTCTTAGTATCCTGCAGTGCAAATTATTCAGCTAAAGATTATCATTGCTACTGTTGGCTCTGCATTCTAAATCAATAAACTGAAATCAGCTTGTCAGTTCTTAAAATATTTCACTTAATTTTGATTGGGATTACATTAAATCTTCAGGTCAGTTTGCAGAAAATTGACACCTTTCCTTCATTAATTCTGCCAACCCATAAGTATGATGTGTATACATATACTTGCTTAGTTATTTTAAAGTTTTGGGTTTTTTTGAGATAAGTCTTTCCATGTAGTTCAGCCTGGCCTTAAACTCATTATGTAGTCTAAGCTAGCCTTGAATGTATATAATCCTCTTGCCTTAACCTCCTTAGTGCTGGGATTACAGGATTACAGGCATGCATGCCATTTGGTTATTTAAAAATTTATCTCAATGAGTTTTGTAATTCCCTATGCATATGTTTTATTATCTTTTATTAAATTTTCCCAGATATGACTTATTTGATGCTATTGTAAATAATATCCTACATTATAGTATCTACATATTTGCTGTTAGAATGTGAACATCTTATTGAATTCAGCATTACATTCTTATTATTTTCATTAATTGTACTTTTTGAATTATGTATGCACACAGTTGTAAAATCTGCAAATAATGATATTTTTTTCCATTCCTTCATCCCATGTTTTCCTTCTTTTTTAAATTTTTTTTTTAAATTTTGAAGGTAATAAAATGCAATAGAACAAGACAAGACAAAGACAAATGAGACAATGCAGTGAAATTGGTACAGAATGTCACAGCAGGTTATGGGATAACAGTAATAGGTACCATAGTATATCTTGCTATCTTCATAATAGTTGTTCTTTCAATCAGGTATAGCAAAATCAAACCAAATACAGAACATTATAGAATTTATCAAAATAGAATATTGAAGAGAGCAATGCAATTAATCAGAACAAAGCAAAACAGTGATAACAATATTTGCCTTCAAAGAGATGGTAGAAGGAACCCCCCCCCCCATTTGCTATATTGCATAGGGTCAACCTCCCAAGACATGCTCAGACCTCTGGCTCCCATTTGCTAATGGGGAGGGAGGAGCAGGGATTCTGGATGTTTGATTCTTAGCCCGCACGCCAGTAGGTTCACAGCTGCTTACCAGGGAGGTGAGCAGGTTGCTTTGTTTCTCAGCACCCTAAGTTCCAGCCTGCATGCTTTCCTTGGTGCTGGGTTTCACTGTTTAGGAGATTTGATGTGGTATTGGGAGGAAGTGGTGGCAGAAATTGTCCTAGTTGTGTCTCTTAGACCACAAAGTGCTTTGAAATTTATATTATATTTGCTTGCTATAGAATTTTTTTGTATCTATTTAACCATTTAATGAAATTTGCTTCATTGTAATAAATAAGTGTAGGATTTTGTCAAATGCTTCCCTATATTTTTGAGGTGATCAAATCTTTCAATATCATTCTTATGATAAATAGTTTAGATTTTTGTAATGTAGATCCAGCCATTCTTCCTGTTATAACCGCAACTCAATCAGTATCCTTTTCTATTAGAATTTATTTGTATCTTTTCAGGCTTTGATATTAATTTCATATTTTTTATTTTAAAGAGATTAAGACAAAAGAGGACATAACAAAGCAGATCAGATCAGAACAATGTAAGCAACACAGCATTTTACCACAAGACAACCCATAATTAACAGTAACTACCATAATGTCTCTTTCTTCGAAATAGGTGAGCATAACTTCATATACAGTAGTATCAAACATAACAAAATAGTATGAAACCATTTAAGAGAATGAAAGTATTACACGACATTTAGAATCAAATAACAGAGAATGAACAATGGCTACTATATTATCTCATTTTCCATAGAAAATTTGCTTATACTATCACACAGAATAAAATCCAATAAGATATAATATGATAGAACCAATGGAAACAGAAGAACAAAAGCATGGTAGGACTTCCGAGTAAGATGATATTAAATCAGCACTGGCTAATGTCTTGTTTTCCTCAAAATAGCTGTTCATACTATCGCAGATAATAAAATCAAACAAACCAGGATAAAACCATTCCAACTAATGAATGGAAACATAAGGCTTCAAAGCAATGTAATGGGGAATCATGATTACCATAAACTCTTATGTACTTACCATTTCTTACACTAGAGAAACTATATGATATTTATACATGTGAGTTTGATTTATTTCACTTATGAGTATGGTCTCGAGTTGCATCCATTTATTTATAAATATCTCAGTGTGATCATTCTTTATAGCAGAGTAGTTCTCCATTGTATAAATCCATTCCTCAGTTGATGGACACTTAGGCTGTTTCCAAGATCTGACTGTTATACTTGTGCTGCTATAAACATGCATGCACATCCATCACTGTAGAATGATGTTTTCAGTTCTTCTGGGAGTATGCCTAGAAGTGGAATAGCTGGGTCAAATGGGACTTCCAATCTTAGCTTTTCCAGGAGTCTCCAGACTGACCTCCACAGTGGTTGTACCAGTCTACACTCCCACAACAGTGCAGGAGCATTCCTTTTTTCCCACAGCCTCTCCAGCATTTGTTGTTGGTAGTTTTCTTGATCCTGGCCATTCTTTGTGGAGTGAAATGGAATCTCAGTGTGGTTTTAATTTTCATTTCTCTAATGATCAATGATGATGAACATTTTTTCATGTATTTATTTGCCATTTGTATTTCTGCATCTGAGAACTGTGTATTCATCTCAGATGCCCATTTTTGGTTTGAGTCTTTGAATTTCAGGGGTCTGATTTTTTTTAATTCTTTATATGTTTTAGACAGAAGTCCTTTGTCTAAGGGACAATTCACTAAGATTTTTTCCCAGTTTGTGGGTTTTCTTTTCACTATGCTGGAGATTTCTTTTGTCATGCAGAAACTTTTTAATAAGAGGTGATCCCAGTTATTGATTCTGGGAAGTATTTCCCTTGCAGTTTGATTCCTGTTCATGGATTCTCTACCTACCCCTATGTCTTCAAGATGTTTACCTAATTTGTCTTCCAACAGATTTAGTGTGTCTGTTTTAATATTCAGATCTTTGATCCATTTAGAGTTTAGTTTCATATATGTCTGGGTGTGGTTTTATTTTGGTCATGGCTATATGGAGTTCTGTATGCTTCACTAATCCTAATGTCAGTTTCCATTCTAATGTTTGGGAAATTTTCAGCTATTTCTTCTGTAAATAGCCTCTTGATATCATTTGTATGTCCCCTTCTTTTTCATTTATCCCTATCTTATGTTGTTTTTCTTTGCATCATCTTGCAGCTGTTGAATTGTTATTTCCTGATTCCTTGTTAATTTTAAAAGATCTTTCCTTTCCTGTTCTCTAGCTGCAATCTTATCTTCAAGGTCTGAAATTCTATCTTCTCTTTTGTTGAGGTGGTTTTGACAACTTTCAGTGAAAGTTTTGATTTCCTGTATATGTCTTGGAATCTGCTTCATGTATTCTGTCTGTTGTATTGTTCATCCAGGGATTCTTTTTGTTTTGTTCCTCTAATTTTTTAACTGTGTCTTCTTTAGATGTTTTCGGCATCTCTTTCATTACTTTTATCATTTCTTTTTTTACCTGGGAGATTATTTCTAGTTTGAATTCCTTTAAAGCTTCCTGGAGTTGCTTCTTTATTTCAGTTGCTATTATTTCAGGTATTTCAGGCATATGGCATATATTTTCTTCTATGTACATGGCTCCTAGGCTTTCTTGGGATGGGCTGGAGGTTTGAGATTGCATTTTGGTGTTTGTTTTGTCATTTTCCTATATTTCCATGTTCCAAATGTTGTTCCAAGGCTTACCCTGGGCATGTTGGAAATGTCTCCTATGCTCTGGGCTCCTGGTACTGAATGGAGGTGGCTGAGTGTTGTCCAGTCAGGCCCTCAGGCCTTCCTGTGCCACCTCCAGTGTTCCAGGAGGCTGGGCAGGCACCTAACCACGATGGATGATGGTCCAAAGCTCTCCCTGGGCAAGGACCAATGCCCTGGAACTCACTTCACGTGCCCTCAACTCCCATGATTGAAGAAGGTCACTGGGTGTAATCTAGTCAGGCCGCAAAAACCTCCCAAGGCTAGTCTAGTGTGGCTGGAAGCTGGGCGGGTCCTTGACCACTGGGAGCAATGATCTTACGCTCTCCTGGGACTCAGGATGGTGCGCAGGACTCACCTCAGCTGGCAGCTGTGTTTCTCAGATTGAAAGCTGTTTCTTTTATTTTTCACAGTTTTGGGATGTTTCTGTCCATATAGATATAAGTTGGCTCCAAGGCAGGGTGGCATGGCTGGGCCGCAGTTCATGGCAGCTGCAAACAGCAAGGAGGAAACAGGCAAAACACCATACTGCTTTTATAAAACAACTAGAAAAATGTTTCTTTTTTTTACTTTCTATAATAGTTTGTATAAGAATTGTATTCTTCAAATGTTTGGAAATGTTTACTTTGAAATGTTTAGAATTATGCATTCAACATCTTTTAAAGATAGGCCTTTTCGTATTATTTCATGTCAGTTTTGCTTCAATGCATTTGCTTATTTCAACTAATTTTTAAAACGTTACTGAAGTAGAGGTTTTCATAGCACCTCCTGCTATCTGTCCATCATCTGTAGGATCCATAATTAGTGAGTTATTTTCCTGTTTCCTGATATCAATTATTTGTGCCTACTCTCTTTTTTCCTTAATCAGTATTGTTGGAGAGTTCTAAATTTCATTAGACTTCACAAAATCTACTTTTGAGTTTATAACCCTATTTCATGCAACTTTCTATCTATATCATCACTGTCTGATCCTGTCCGTGTTATTTCTGTCCTCCTTCCTCTGGATACATTAAGCTATTCTTTTCTTACCTCTTGACATAAATATTTAGATCACTGATTTTCATCTTTATTTCTTATTACCTATGTGTTTCAGTCTATATATTTTTTCTCAAAGTAGAGAATGCTTCAATTTTCATATGAAATATTTTTATCTACCATTCAATTACCTTGTAATTTTCTTTGTGATATATCATTTAACTTATGAGTTATTTTGATGGTAACATCCAAACATATAGGGCTTTGCCCATAATTTTTTTTTATCATTTATTTGTATAACTTTATCCTATTGTAAAATATATTATTTCATTTTAATCTCTTAAGAGTTTTTAAAACTTTGCTTTAGCTCAGAATATAAAAAATTTGGGAGGAATACTATGTGTAGCCCACTTTTAGATGCAGTGTTCTACGTATGTCACTTAGGTCGTGGTTATTAAGTGTGTTATTCAAAATTATAGTTTTACTGATTTTTTGTTTGCTTATTTTATTAGTTATTATGACAGATGCAATAAAAACACCACTATAATCGTACATTTGTCTTTCATTTAATACTTGCAATTTGAGTATTTTATATTCTGAGGCTAGAATTTTAGATGCATTCACATTTATAATCATTACATATTTCTAATGAATTGATCTTTTTATCATTATGGAACTGTTTTCTTTCAGCATTTTGAAGATATCTCTCCACTGTCTTCTGGCTTTTCTTTTTCTGTTGAGAAGTCAAATCTTTATTCCTTAGAAGGTAACATGTCTTTTTTTCTTTGTCCGCATGTGAGTGTTTTCTCTTTCTTTGGGGATTTAGCAATTTGAGTATGGCACAATTAGTGGCTCTCTTCAGTTTAAGGTCCATGTCCCTTGTATATCTATGGCTCAGTATCCACCCTCAGGTTTGGAAGGCTCTTACCTATTCTCTCTTTGTATAAGCTTCTATCCCAAACTCTTTTCTTCCCTCTGTTTCTAGGACTTGCCATTATTTCCCTTTACCCACTATCTATCTTTTTGCTTCCCTTTATCTGTCCTTTTGCTGATTCTTTGCTCAGGTAAGTCTAATCCAAGGTGTATCAGATTATGGCCAGCAAGTCATCCACCTGTTTTTTTCAAACTAACTTTTATTAGAACAAAGACACCCTCGTTTAATTACATTTTTTCAGTGGCTACTTTTGCATTATCCTAGAAGAATTGACAGGCTGCAACACAGCCAGGATAGCCTGAAAACCTGTAATTTTTACTGTCTGACTGTAAGAAAATGACCTAATATACTATTAAATCTATCCATTAAAATGTTTATTTGAACTTTTATACTTTAATTTCTGTTTTTAGTGAAATTATACATTATCATTTAATTTCTTGAACATTTGAATCATACTGTCTCAGTCTAGGTTCTATCAAAACAGAGCCCAAAATAAACATTTGTGCTGCCCATGATGTTTTTGACTGTGAATATAGGACAAATTGTCATTGGAACCTAGACAGGGAGCCAGGCGCATACAGCAGAAGTTAGTAGTGGTGCATCTAAGTTTTAAGTTTCTATCAATCAGTTAATACTATATCTGGGTATTAGTATTAACTAATATCTGGGTATCTTTTAATTATGTTCATTAAATGTTTTCTCCTATCTTTTTGCATTGTTAAAATTTTTGTATTCTTAGTCCATTTGAAAGTCTTCTGCCTGTTGTAGATGAAAATTATAGATATAATTTGTGACTGGGTTGTTTTAGCTCATAGAAGACAGCTAGGCCAGGAGCTAGTCACCTAAATCCAACAAGGAATTGAAATAATTTGAATGTGGACTGTATTCCTTTTGGAAACAGGTCTATTTCCAGCTTGCTTTTGTTTTTAGGTAGAGCCTCCTGAGGTCCTGGCTGCATGTCTGGGTGTGTGCTGATCCCTTTCACCATGGCAGACCTGGAGCACCAGTGTTGGCTCCCCAGCTCCCAGAGTCTGATGACAGTTCTGCAGACCTCCTCTGCCACTTGTCACCAAGTGCAGGCTAGAAAATGCTGCATATTGAAAATGAGGCCAAACACCATGCTCAGGATTCTGGATTCACTCTGTGTCTGGGGCCTTGCAAATTGTCCCTAATGTGCAGTTCTCTGATGCCTTAAAATGGTTTTAAAATTATTTTATGCTATAATTTTACTTATTTTCTTTTGAAGAGAATAAAACCAAATGTGACAAAACAAATAGAGTCAGTCAAAACAAAGGGATGGACATAGTATATGACGTAAAAACAAAATACAAGGTGACCAATAATGGTTGCCATAATGCCTCTTGCTATCTTCAAAAGAATTGCCCATATCATCAGGTATAATAAAATTGAACAAAACAGTACAGAACAAAACCAATAAAATGAAACATTGGAGACATTACAAGGCTTCAAAAGAAGATAACAGTCAAACCAGAATGGATATCATAGTGAATCTTATTGGCTTCAAAGTAGTTGCCTATACTCTCAGACTTGATACTATCAAGCAAAACAGAATAGAATAAAATAAGTCAAAACAAGACAGTGAAAGCAATAGAGGGCTTCAAATCAAATTAATAGGAAATCAAAAATGGTTACCATAATTTATCCTGCTATCTTTGAAATAGCTGTCCATGCCATCAAATCTAATACAAGTAGACAAACTGGAACAGAATAAAACCAAACTAAACAGAATGATGAAAATAATATGAGTTTCAAATCATAATAAAAGATTAACAGTGTCCACTGCCTTCCATTTTTAGATAATTCCTCCCCTTTCACTTTCACAGGGGGCATTGCAAATTTGCACCCATTAACTCCTTTAGTTTTTAGATTAGGGAGGCAACCTGCTATTCACCTAAGTAATTCTGAACCTTTTTACCCCTGAGCATGATCTCAAGTTGTATCCATTTACCTACAAGAACCTCAAGGTTTTCTTTCTTTATAGTGGAGTAGTTTTCCATTGTATAAAAGTGTTATGGCTTTCTAACCAATCCGCAGCTGATGGGCAAGCTGTCCCCACTTTTATCTGGTTTCTTGTCACACAGAGCTTTGTTTTCTCATCTTTGACTTTCAGCCTATAAATGCACTTTCAGGTTAATTTTATTTCTTATATAGAGCATATTGATAGACCCTATCTCCTGATCCACTCTGCCTGTTTCTTTTTATTGGTGAATTGTGGCCATCCATATTAGTGATTATAGCAAACCTGCTCTATCATGTTATTTTTCTGTCATAGGTTGTCTACTTTTCCCTCTTCATTCTATTGTCTGTCCTGTTCAGTGAACCCCCTCTGCCACTGTTCCTGAAACCATGGTCTTTTTCTCTCTCTCTCTCTCTAGAATTTCTTCAGTATTTTTTGTACAGTTGAATCGGTGGCCATGAACTTCCCCAGTTCCCCTTTGTCATGGAAGAATTTGTTTCTCCATTAATTTTGAGAGATAGTTTTTCAGGGTACATCAATCTGGGTTGGAGGTTATTTTCTTTCAGGACTTGGAATACTTCACTCCAAGCTCTTCTTGATCTGATGGTTTGTGTTGAGAAGTCTGCTGTGATTCTGATGGATTTTCCTTTATAGGTGATCTGTTTCTTTTCTCTGACAGCTTTTAATGCTCTGTTCTTGTGTTGCATTTATGGGATTTTGATTATTGTATATCTGAGTATAGATCTATTTTGGTTATAGCTGGCTGGAGTTCTGTATGCTTCACTTATCTGAGTATCATTTCCTTTTTCTATTCTTGGAAAGTTCTCTTTAATTATTTCTGTAAATAGCCTTTGTATTTCATTTGTGTTTATCCCTGCTTCTTCACTCATTTTTTTTATTCTTAAGTTATAGATACTCTTGTCATCTTCTAGCCTTTGTATTGTTACTTTCTGGTTCATTGTTATTTTTAACAATGGCTTTCGTGATCATAAGCTGCAAATCTGTCTTCAAGTTTTGCTAGTCTATCTTTAGTTTCTTTCAAGCAGTTTTGCCAGCTTTCAATGGAGTTTTTAATTTCCTGGTAATCTCTTTGAATCTGTTTCTTATGCTCTAAATTTTTTTTAATATTCTTCATTGAAGGTTTCCCTCCTTTTTCTATGCTCCTCTATTCTTTCTTCTGTGTCTTCTTTAGAGGTGCTTAGCAATTCTTTTTTTTTCTTTTTTTTTTTTGTCTTTTTCATTTTTTATCAGTACCGGGGATCGAACTCACGACCGCCTGCTTGCAAGGCAGGCGCTTATGCCCCTGAGCTAAACCCCCATCCCTTAGCAATTCTTTTATTATTTTTCTCATATCTTCTTTTACCTGTGATAATATTTCTGTTCTAAGTTCTTTTATAGCTTCATGGAGTTGTTTCTTTATTTCAGTTGCTGTTGCTTGAAAAGCTGCAGGTGTGCAACTCCCAATTTCTTTTGTGTTTACATCTCCTAGACCAGTACTGCTTGGGTTGGAGGCCACAGACTGCCTTTTGCTTCTTCCTCTTGTCATGTTCCTGATTTCTTCTGGACAAATGGGTAGCGGGGTCCCCAGCATGTCCTGTATTGGTTATAATTACTCTGAACTGTGTTGGCTAGGTATTTTGGGTATTTGCTGCTTCCCCCAGTCTACTGGTGGCTACTGGAGTGTAAGCAGGGGCAAGGCAGGCTGGCTCCTTTCTTCTGAGCTGTTTAACCACAGGGTGGGTGAGGTTGGTTAGGGATAGCTTTAGGGAAACCTCAGCAGTGGCTATTGGACCACACAGAGGTGCAGAACACAGTCCAAGCAATTTCTACCAGTCTGCACCGAGCTAGGAGTGACTGAACGAAGCTGGTTGTAGTTCTGTCTCCAGGCTTATCCTGCCCAACTCCAAAAGGGTGCCCAGCCAATCTCCCACTCCCGTGGGGGAACTGAGTCCCCTATACTCACTGCTAGCCAGTGCAGTTCTCTGATCTTGCTGCTCCCCTCCACGACTGCATTTCCCCACCAGGGCCTTTGGGCTTGCTAGCCACCAGCTTCACTGTGCCAGTGCGTCTCCCAGTTCCAACAGTGCTTCTGGCACAGTGTTTCCGGCTCTGGTGAAAGCGCTGCCAGCTACCACCTTCTTCTGTTTAAGTTTTTCTTTTCTTTTCTTTTTTCTCCCAATCTCTCTGTGGCCCTCAGCTCTCACTGTAGTTTCTTCCTGGGTGGAGGGGAACCACTTCTTTCCTTCTTGTCTTCTCCAGAATGCTATATTTCAGGATCTGGACTGTTTCTCTCAGAGAGGCTATTTACTCTGCTGCTTACTGTTCTGCCATCTTTCCAGACTCCTTTTTACTATTTTCTAGGAAGAGATTAATCAGACATGAACCATTATGCCATAACCACATGCAAAACACCTCACCTGTGTTCCCTGTCTCTGTAAACCCTGTGCTGTCCCCACCCCTTCATGGTGGCTCTACTCTGCAACACCCATAGATATCTTGTCCTTGTATCTAGAAAGCACTTTCTTTCTTTCTTTTACTTTCTTTCTGTCTTTCTTTTTGTATGGTACTGGGAATTCAACCCAGGGCTTTTCTTGCTAAGCTATTTCCTCAAAGTTTTTACCAATTTTTAAATTTTGAGGGAGTCTCGCTAAATTACTAAGTTGCCTGGGCTGGGTTTGAATTTGTAATCTTCTTGTCTCAGCCTTCCAGAGTGCAGGTATTACAGGCATGCGTTACCACATCTGGGTATGTACCTGGAAATATAAGATGATTTTATAATTATATAAAGCTATTTGTTTTCAATCAACTTTTGTTTAAATTCACTCATAAGATTACTGATTGATTTCACATTATCGCCTCTTATATCTCACAACTTACTTCTGTAATTATATCAGTTCTTCTCCAGTACATTCTGTAGTAGTTTTTCCATGTCTTTTCCAGGGAGTGCCTGAGTGATAAGATTCCACAGTTACTGGATGTGTGAACATGTCTTCAGTTCACTGATTAATGATTGATCATTTGATGACAGATTGATGACAGATTAATAGTCACTGATTACTGGTTAATAATTTGATTATAGAATTCTGGGTCCAAAATTCTTCTACCTCCTAACTTTGAAGATGTGTTTTTGCTTTTTGGTATCCAGAGTCGCTTATGGAAACTCTAATGTAAATCTGGTTTTCACCCCTTTTCAGGTAATCATTTTGCTTTCTTGTTAACATCTAGGTTTTAAAAAATTCTTGTTATATTTTCTAAATGTCTACTCAATACTCTTTGAGTATTCTTAGAAGATTCATACTTTTCTGAATGTCTAGGAAATTCTCACTAATTCCATAATCAAATGCTGTCACCTCATTATTCTGTTATCTCCATATTTTGTCAGAAATAGTGTGGCAGATTCATTGATAGTTTTTAAAATTTTACTCTAAAATGAAATATTTTATACACACATACATACATTTTCACAGGATATTTTCTCATGTCAAAAGAGATTCTTAATATCACAGTCATTTTTACTTTGTTTTTTGGTATTTATATCCAATGACATTTCTCAGATTTTTCAAATATCCTGATCTTTATTTTTATAAATACATGCCCATGGTACATGATGATCGCATTCTTCATGGGAACTTGGTGCACATGCACAGCACTTCACAATCCCCATCTATTTTATTAATCTCTTCCTCTTGACCCTCTCCTCTCCCTCCTCTCTTGCTCAAACTTTCAGCTCCCTTCTCATATGGCAAAGAACCATTTCACTATTTCCTACTGTCTAATTCTTTATTTTATTTATGCATTGGGATTTTCATATAAGAGAAACTTGCAGTATTTAAGTTTTGTGTCTGATTTACTTAACACTATGGTCTCAAAGTCCATCAATTTTCCTACAAAATTTATCCTTTCATGGCAGAGCAGTACTAGACTGTGTGTACATACCACATTTTCTTTATCCGTTCATCTATTGGTGGACATTTAGGCTGTTTCAAGGATTTAGATTACATGAATTGGCCTGCTTATGGGTACATAGATCACTGTGGTATGATGTCTTTAACTCTTTCGGGAAGATACCTAAAAGTGGAATAACTGGGTCAAATGGAATTTCTAGTTTTAGTTTTTTTCAGGAGTCTCCATACTGAGTTCTGTATTGGTTGTACTAGTTTGCATTCCCACCAACAATGAAGAAGGGCTCTTGTTTCCCCATAGTCTTTCCCAAGTTTGTGAAAATTTGATTTCTTGAATATAGCTATTCCTTCTAGAGTGAAATAAAATTTCAGTGTTGTTTTAATTTGCATTTTAAATGCCCAGTGATGTTGAATGTTTTTATGTATTTGCTGACTGCACTTTTTCATCTGAGAAGTGTTTGTTCATTTCACATGCTCATTTTTGAGTTGAGTCTCTAAATTTCAGGGGTCTTATTTTTTTTTTGAATTTTTAAAATATGTTTTAGGTATTAATACTTTGTCTTATGAGTAGTTGGCAAGAACTTTTCCCCCATCCTATGAGTTGTCTCATCGCTCTGGTTTCTTCTGCTATGCAGAAGTATTTTAGCTTGATATAATCCTATTTCTTGATTATTGATATTATTTCTTGTGCAACTGAGATTCTGTCCTTGTCTAAGAATTTTACCTATACTGTTTTCCAGTAGATTGCTTCTATTTTAGTCTTTAGATGTATGATCCATTTTGATTTTTGTTTACTATACTGTGGGAGATATGGATCTAGATTCAATCTTCAGGATATGAGTAGCCAATTTTCTCAACACCATTTATTTAAAAGGCTATCTTTCCTCCAGTATGTGGTTTGTTTTTTTTTTTGGCCCTTTTGTCAAAGGTGAAAGTGCCTGAGGTTGTTTCTGCATCATATATTCTGTTCCATTGATCCTTATGTATATTTTTGTGTCAGTATGATGCTGTTTTATTACAATAGCTTTGTAATATAACTTCAGGTCTGGAATGGTGATGGCCCTCACTTTGCTCTTTTTACTCAGGATTGCATATGCTATCTTTGGTCTTTTATGTTTTAATATAAATTTTAGGATGTTTTTTCTCCATTTCTGTGAAGAATGATGTTGGAATGGCATTAAATGTCTGTGACAGTCTTATAAGCACATGGGACTGTTTCCAAAACAGACCACGAACTATCCAATAAAGCACACTTAAGTAAATACAAAATAATCCAAATTATCACATGCATATTATCAGTTCATTGTGTAATGAAACTAAAAATCAACAGCAAAAGAAATCACAAAAATTCTGCAAACACATGGAAATTAAATAATACCCTCTTGAATAATCAGTGGATCTCAGAAGAAATCAGTTCCTACAATCAAATGATAATGACAATACCACAGACTACAACCTATGGGACACAGTGAAAGCAGTTCTAAGAAGGATGTTTATAGCTGTGAATGCCCACATCAGAAAAACAGCAAAGTCAAATAAATATCCTTTTTATGCATCTTAAGATCCTAGAAAAAACAAGAACAACAGAACTCAAAGCTAGCATGATAAAGGAGATTGTAAAGATCAAAGCAAAAATAAATGAAATTGAGACTAAAGAAAAAATACAAATAATCGATGAATCAAAATGTTGTTTCTTTGTAAGATTAAACTAAATGATCAAACCTTAGCCAGTCTTATCAAAACAAGGAGAGAAAAGTGAAATCATAATGGATTCTGCTGAAATCCAGATCACAGGAGACTACTTTGAGAATCTGTTCTCAAATAAAATGAAAAATTCAGAAGAAATGGATAAATTCCTTGACATACATGAACTATGAAAGCTAAACCAAGAAGATATAAAAATCTTGAATAATTCGTTGTCAGTCAGTGAAACCAAAGAAGTAATTAAAAAACTAGGGCAACTAAGGAAAGGCTGATGAATTCACTGCCAAATTCTACAAGAACTTTAGAGAGAATCTAATCCCCCAATACTCTTCAAACTCTTTAATGACACTGCAAAGGAAGTACTAGTCCTAAAAAAATTTCTGGAAGCAAATATTGCCTTGATTCTAAAACCAGAAAAGAACCCTAACTCAAAAGAGAACTACAGGTTGATCTCTTCCATGAATGTGGATAAAAAATTTCTCAATGAGATATTGGCAAACAGAATACAACACATCATCAAGTAGGCTTCATCTCAGGGATGCAGGAATGGTTAAACATATGCAAATCGGTAAGCGTAATATGAACAACATAAACAGAAACAAGTACAAAAATCACATGATCATCTCAGTAGGTGCAGAAAAATCATTCAACAAAATTCAACATTTATTAGTGATAAAATCCCAAAGAAAATATGAATAGAAGGTCCTTATCTCCAGCTGATAAAAGCCATCTATGACAAACCACCAGCCAATGTCATATTAAATGGAGAGAATCTGAACACTTTCCCTCTAAAATAAGGAACAAGCCAAAGATACCTTCTGTCACTACCCTTGTTCAATATATTTTTAAACTTTAGATAGAGCAATCAGGCAAGAGAAGTAAATAAAAGGAATATTTATATGAAAGGAAGAAGTTAAATTTTCCTTATTTGCAGATAAATGATCTTCTACACAGAAGACCCCAAAAATTCCACCAAAAGACTCCTAGAATTCATAACAAAATTCAGTAGCATAGCGGGATACAAAGTCAACACTCAAAAAATCAATAATGTTCCCTTATATCAATAACAAAATCAGGAGAGTTGAATTATGGTTAGGGAAACAATACCTTTCATAATAGCATCAAGTAAAATAAAATACTTAGGGTTCAACCTAACCAAGGAAATGAAAGACCTCAAAGCAAAAACTACAGTATTCTGAAAAAAGAGATTGAAGAGCATATCAGAAGAAGGAAGGATATCTCCTGTTCTTGGATAGGCAGAACCAATAGTCAGTGGTCTTTTAAGACATTTTTTAAATTGACAGATGAAAATCATATATATTTTTGGTGTACAACATGAAGTTTGGAAGTATACACTGAGGAGCAGCTAAATTGATCTAAGCAATGTGTCCATTAGTGCATGTTCTTACTATTTGTCGGTGAAGAAAACAATCAGAACTGCTTCCGTGGGGATTTTCACATATTCAGTCTTGAGCTCCACATGTGTGTTGGCAGTTTTGGATCTGTGCTCTGAGAGCTTGACTTTTGTTTTTTTCTCTCCACTTTGTGCCATATCCTGGAAGTTTTTGATAATTCATGCATATCTTTAATCAATAGGGAGAAAAGAGAAAAGTGTGGAAAGAACCTGCCACTGTCTGCAGTTTTGATTTGCTCTAAGCAGCACCCAACCTTTTGGACTGTCCATGTGTGGTCTCTGTGTATTTCTGTGCTCTAGAGTGGGTTTGCACATGTGTGCATCTCAAAGGATTTTCAGGAAGAGGTGATTAAAGATGTTATTACTGAAAAATCTAAGAATTCCAAGTATGTGCACTGTGGTGAGCAAAGCCTGATTAGGTCTCAATCTCCGTTCCCTTGGAAATTAAAATCAAATGTTTCAGGAAGAAAAAAATGTTGAATAAATGAACAAAAACATCCACATTCATTTTTATAAATGCATTCGCAGGCATGGAATTACCTGAAAAAATGACCCCAGGGGCATTTGCTGAAGGTCCACTAATCCCTTATTTTTGTCAAGTCTAAGTAAAATGCTATCATGTCTTGAAACCCTTGGCATGCTGCTGTGTTGCAGTGAGGTGTTGTGACAGGTGGGGGTTGCATATAGGGAGAATATTGACTGTGTTCCAGAAGGTGGGGTGTGGAATGTGGATGGCACCTGCTCCCACCTTATGCAGATGTGTGTCATGGTTCTCTCTGTCCAGACCAGGTACACAGTGGCCAAAGACAGCGTGGTCCAGTTCTTCTTTTACCAACCCATCAGTCACCAGTGGAGACAAACTGACTTCTTTCCCTGCACTGTGACATGTGGAGGAGGTGAGGCACAGACTTTATTCATGAATATTTTGACCTCCGAATTAGAAATTACATGTGCATTTTTGAAATGCACTTGAAAATAGGTATGGTCTTTGGGCATGGTGGTGTGCCTGTAATCCCAGTACTCTAAGAGGCTGAGGCAGGAAGAGTGCAAATTTGAATCCAGCCAGTGCACCTTACCAATTTAACAGGACTCAATTTCAAAATTTAATAAGTTTGAAAAGGATTGAGGATGTACTCAGGGGTAAGGTCCATGGTTCAATCTCCCGTATTGTAAAAAACAATCAAAAATGTTAACCACAGGGTACCTTTCTCAGAAGCCTGTAATACAGAAGTATTAATGAATGTGCATTTGCCTTTATTCCTGAAGTCAATGGAAAACTGAACTTGGAAAACACTTTTTACTTTTAGTCCAAAACTCGTAACATGTTTGCATGTGTTTTCTTCTCAGGTATCCTTAAATATATATATATAACTTTAAAAAGCAAAACAGAAAAAAGGATAGAAAGGATAATTTTCTATTGAAAACCTGAGAAGCAGAGTGATCAAATGACTTGCTTCAGTGTCTCAAATTAGTGTCTTTGTTGGTCCTAACATTGAGAGCTCCACCTCTGTCTCCTCCTGTATGAGAATGTAAACTTACTAAAGAGAAAAAGATTCCCCACTGAGTGACAAAAGCAAAGACCTGCTTTCGGTCTGCTTAATGCAATGTTTTCATAGATCATTGCAGATTTAGTGGCAAGTGTGACCCAGAGCTCCACACATGCTACAAGAAATCTTTTCAGTAGATAATTTTCCCCTTAGTGCAGAAAAATGGTGACCTCCTGGAGCAAGTGAGACCATCATAGACATGGTTAAAATAACTTAGGTTTTCTCAAACTGAACTGAATTTTGAAATGGAGGAGTAAATGGTTGTGATTGCAACCTAAGAAGCATTAGTTATGAGGAACTGCAGGAATACAGACTGATGCTTGTTGAGATCCCTAGGCACATAGGACATATCAAACTCTGTGCCAGGTAAGACCATTGCATTTGTTCTTCACAAACTTAACAGCAGTCTACTTTGTGTTATTCCCTATCTTGTTACCCAGTTTTATGCATGAGCAAACTTGAACTTTAGAAAGGTACCAAAGTTACTCATGGTAGTTGGACTGGTGCCCAAGACGAGAAGGACCCCCATCTATTGGATGCCAGCATCGTGCTTCAATAACTGCCCCTGAAAGTCCCCAGAACCACCTGCTGCCCCTCGAGCCAGGTCAGGGCACAAAATGCAGGGACAGTTATATGTGGAGAACTACAATAAGTCATCCTCCATCAGCCCAGGCAGGCCTAGCCTAGATAGCTTCTTCTCTCCAAAATTACATGGTGTATGCTGTCTCAGATCATCAGCTTTTGTCCTGAACTGCAGTTATGTCAAGGAAGCTCCTCAGTTGAGGTCAGGTTCCCAGGAATATGCAGGTCAGGTCTCAAATTCAGAGATTTAAGCTTCATCTAAAAGAAGAAAGCCAGCAATTTTGTGGGGAGCACTTGGCACCTCAGACACTACCAGGATCTAATTAGTCCTATGGCTTCTTAGCCTCAGTTTCTCCTCTGTGGGATAAAATGAGATGACTTGTGTTCACGAAGATAGCTCAATGCGTGGTACTTAAAAAGCACATGGGAGATGATTTTTGTATCAGAACCTAACCCTAAATGTGCACAATGCCTCTGCAAAGGATGCAATGCACGGGCTGTCCCTGAAGCCTTAACGCCCCCATTGGCCATGAGTGATGCCATACACTCAACCGAGTGGTCACAGGGAGCAGAGAGCATTCAGGGAGCATCCAGAGCAGGTGGGCAGACCTGAGTGTGATACATAGAAGCTGACTTCCATCGATTCAGAGGCAGGTGGGCCACAGTCCCAGGGAAGACAGCTGTCTCTCATGGGCCCCAACGGAAATGGAAGGGAGGCTTTTTTACTCTGGAGAAATGGCCATACATCTGTTTTTAATGTATCCCTAGCTCTCACGCACAGTTATTCAGATGGACGTTCCCATTAGGACCCATAAGGCAGAAGAGAAGCTCTTGAATCCAGGAGGGATTTTTTGTAGTAGGATTCAGCTTCTTGCAGTTGATTCCATTCTTAGGAGGAAACACATGTTTGTCCTACTTAGGTATCCAGCACCCGGTCCTACTGGAATCACAGATGCGTATGCGCAACCAAGTGCTAGAGGGTGCCATGTACAGTGGAGCATCTGAGAACTCAGCGCTACGGGGCTGCCTCAAGGCCTCTTTCCCACACACTGATGCAAGTTCAGAACATTTGTTCACAGTATTGTAAGGCAATCTGCCTTCTTTCTGTGCTTGACATTTTCTCTAAACTGCAATAAAATTAAAGAAAAATACAGATTCTTGCCCCCAAATTATAAACACTTGTATCTACCCTTCCTCCTTTTAGAAGTATGTTTCCACTTAAGATGAAGATTTTCTCTGACTCAAGGAGCTGTAATCTTATTCTGTACTTGTTTGAGCAGGAAATAAAAACACAAGCCTAAAACTCACAAGGAAAATGTTTCCCGCATGTAATTATATTAGTAATCAAATCTACCTAATTTATGTGAATGCCATTTCAGACATTTTTGGATAATCAAGAAAATTAGTTCTCTGGTCTGCAAGGTATCAGGGAGACTTGGAGTCAGCCTGCTTGTTTGTCTGTAATTCATTGTCTTTATGGAGCACTTGAGATCTGTCTGGGGCAAGGACCAGTACCACCCTTGCCATCTGATACTGTGGCTTTCAGGCAGACACTGGCACCCGAGGAAGGTTTTATTGACTCGAGCTGGATTTTCATTCTTGTGGTTTTGATCTTGCTTTTCATAACACACACCAGCCTGTCCTCTAAACTAAACCTACTCCAGGGCCATATCTGGAATGGAACTGCTACTGGTTTATAAAATAAGGTTCCTTTTAGCAATCAGAACTTTAAATGTATTTTTAGACCAATTGGTGGAGACTGAGATCTTAGTTTTAAAGACATTAAGTTGACATGACATTTATATAGTGATAGAAAATCTAGAGTCAGATCTTTTGGGAAAGTGCCATTTTTTTGGTTGTTTTTTTTTTCAAATTATAGCATTCATCTTGGAATACTCACTTTCCTTAAATACTATACAGATTGGTTTTGAGTCAGGAATAAGTTTATTTCTTCCATTTGGACAGCTATGAGGCAATCCTTCTGTTACCTCCCATCTGATAATTCTTAATTCCCAGTTGCAAAGTGTGTTAGTGTTGGAAAGATCTGGTACCTTCAGGGCCGGGTGAGCAAAATCTAACAGAAGATACAGTGTGCTACTATAAAAGGCGTATTTACCTCAGTGCAGAAATATCTCTCAAAGGTACAATGCTGAGCAGGAGAGAGAGACAGAGAGACAGATACAGAGACAGACAGAGACAGAGAAAGACAGAGAGAGAGAGAGACAGAGAGACTAAAATAAGTTGTAAAACATGTTAAGTTAAAAACAGATGCATATACAAGGTTCTAGACAGTTGCATGTTTAAGGACATATAAATAATTAAACAGCATCTTGTAGAGGAGGAGAAGAAAGATGGAAGCAGCTATGGGGAAAGAAAGGGTAATACAAGGAGAAAGATAGGAAGACCGTGCACAGGGCCCTGATGGCAGTGAGGAAACCACACAGAGAACTGAGGACACATCCCAGCTACACCTGAGGTCTAGGAAATTCTTAAAGGAGGTGCATGGTAATGTGCTTATCACCAGTGCTAAGAGAACCACAGCCTCTTAAAGCAGTTGTTCGTAGTCTTGGCCACATACTTTAGTCATCTTAGAAACACCCAAGCATCTTTTTAAAACATACTGACTTCTTGGACCCTGGTTGCAGTGTTCTGACTTAAGTGACGCAGGAAGGAAGGAACCTGAGTGTTGATGTGTCACTGCCATAGAAACCCTGTGGATCTGTTACATGGCCAAACCTGGAAACCACTGAGCTGTGTTTCTTTTTTTTTTGAATTGGTACCAGGGATCGAACTCACGACCGCCTGCTTGCAAGGCAGGTGCTTATGCTGCTGAACTAAATCCTTAGCCCCAATCTGTGTTTTTTAACGAGGAAAAAAAAATGCATGAGCCAGGCATGGTGGTGCATGACTGAAATCCCAACATTCTGGGAGGCTGAGGCAGGTGGATTACAAGTTTGAGCCTGAGTAACTTGGAAAGACCTTGTTTAAAATATAAAATTAAAAAGGATTAGGCATGTAGCTTGGTGCAAAGGCTTTGGGTTCCATTCCCAGTACTGAAAAAGAAAGGAAAGAGATGAGAAAGGGAAAGAAAATGTGTGGCAAGTGATAACTTTGCCAGGCAAATAGGAAACAAATAGTGTTCAGACTTTTCCTCTTCTGTCCCTGCAGGTTATCAGCTTAATTCTGCTGAATGTGTGGATATCCGCTTGAAGAGGGTAGTGCCTGACCATTATTGTCATTACTACCCTGAAAATGTAAAACCCAAGCCCAAACTGAAGGAGTGTGGCATGGACCCCTGCCCATCGAGGTTTGTACAAATTTTATTTTCAAAGAAGCAAATCAATTACAACTGAGAGTGATCAGTTCTTGTGGAATAGTACATGTCCACCTCCTGACTCTGGCTCTGCACAACTAGCAGGAGCTCGTGTTCACATGCATAACCTTGATCAGTAGGAATTAAGATGTCTTTGCAAATTCCAGCACTCTGGCCAGCACTCTCTTCTTGCTGTGAGATTGTGTGTCCGTGAATTTTTTTGTCTGTCCTTATGACAGGGTCTCACTATGCAACTCAGAATGGCCTTGAGCTCACTTTGTACCCCAGGCTGGTCTCAGACTTGCAGTGATCCTCCTGCCTCAGCCTTCTGAGTGTGGGATTACATACCCATGTTTATAGCAGTACAGCTCACCATAGCTAAGTCTTGGAAATGGTCTACATATTCATCAACAGATGAAAGGATAAAGACCATGAAGTATTTATGCGTAATTGAATATTCCTCAGCCACAAAAAATAAGTTTGAGTCATTTATAGGAAAGTGCACCTTTCTAAGTGGAATAAATCAAACACAGTTTAAATATCACATGGTTTTTCTTGTATGAGAAACCCAAAGTATAAACAAAAATATAACAAAATAAGTAATAGAAAATAGGAAGGTAGATATTTTGGAGATGAGAAAGGGAATCTGGAGCATGGAAAGGAAGGGAAACTAAAGAGGATTAAGAATACCTCTATCTCTATCTCTATATCTATATCTGTATCTGTATCTGTATCTGTATCTGTATCTGTATCTGTATCTGTATCTATATCTATACTATATCTATATCTATCTCTGCACAACTCTCCACAATGATTGTATTTATTGTGTATTGAAAACATGCACTAAAAACTGGGTCACCATTACCACATTTGCCTTTTGAAGTGTCACATTGAATTTGGTATAAAAAATGCATCATACTATATATAAACTGAGAAGTTGAGTAATTGATTACCTGCTTGGATTGCCTGGGGAGGTTCCCTGGATTTGGGGGCAATATCTTAAAATAACAGCACAACATCAAGTCCCAGAATCCCCACTACTTTCTGGCTAAGGTGAAAGTGTTGAGCTGTGAAGATAGTGGGATTCATTGTGATGCCCATTCTGGTTGACTATTATCTTCTCTTGAAGACCTGTAATGTCTCCAATGTTTTGGTTTTGTTCTTTACTGTTTTGTTCAATCTCTTGAAGACCTGTTAATACCATTACTGTATTTTTTCATAATGATGATAAAAAGGACTAAATCAATTTATCTAAATTAAGAGCGGTATGTTTCTCTTAGATTATCATATCACCAATTCAATAGTCTGTATTTTTTATATACAATGAGGAATCCTTTGTGACAGTTGTTCTAAAGATTAAAGGGTAGCCACATTTTTGGAAATGGTAACACTTGGTGTGTTTAGTGTTTAATTTGAAAGAGCTCTATCTTCAGATGTCATTATTAAATGTGTAAGATAACTTGAAAGTGATATTCTCACAATGGTTTTATTTGTAGTGATGGATTTAAGGAGATTATGCCTTATGATCACTTCCAACCTCTCCCTCGGTGAGTTATGTGTTTACTTTTCCTCATTTACTCGAGGTAGCGTGCAAGCCTGTGTAGGCCCTCGTGGAAGCCTGCAGTGCATCGGGATGGGCATTAGGCAGTGTATGAGCTAAGGGAAAACAGACTACAACTCACTAATTAGAAGAATCTTTTTAAGAATTGAGCAGAATAGGCTGCCTCAAAAGGTGATGTTTTTAGTCATTGGAGAGATAAGGTCATCTCAGTATCTCAGATGGAAGGTATCATGAAAGGAAGTGAAGCATTGTAATTGATCAGCCACTTGACATGTAGATCACTAATATGGTCTTTTTTGACTTTCTATGATTATGTCTCTAGCAGTATGATCACGTGGTATTTTGTAGTTGAGAAATAGATTAAAGATCTTTACCTATTATCTTTTAATTAGTTTAATTTCACAATGGCCCTCTTGGGTAACTAGGGGAGGAGTATTATCCCATTTACCAGAAACCTCATGTTCAGGGAGTTAAATTTTCGGGACTGTAGACGGTATGTGACAGGTAAGAGCCTTAGGACTCCAGGTCTCATGTGCTTTTAACTGGACCACAGCTGATACCATGAGGCCATACTTTTAGCAACCACCATTGCAAATTTGAAATCAACAAACAACAAATAAATAACGTATGTTTTTGTTTGCTTTTGAGCTGGGAACATAACCCATGGACCGCATGTTCTGTGTCCTGTGGAGGAGGGATCCAGAGGCGGAGCTTTGTGTGTGTGGAGGAGTCCATGCATGCCGAGATCCTGCAGGTGGCGGAATGGAAGTGTATGTACGCACCTAAGCCCAAGGTCATGCAAACTTGCAATCTGTTCGATTGTCCCAAGTGGGTCGCCATGGAGTGGTCTCAGGTGAGATGTGAAAACATACTACTTGTGGTTAGATTGCAGGTTTTAAGGAATACTTGGACACCTCGGAATAAAAATGTTGAGTGTGACCATAGTTCCTATTCCCAAAGAGCTTTGAAAAACAGTTGGAAGACAGTATAAGAGAGGCTGTGACCATTACTGTAGGTAAGATTGTCACTGTGAAAGACTGTGGCACATGTGGAAGGAAGATATATCATGGCAGAGTCAGTCAGGAAGTCTTTGTTACCTTTCTTCAAAGATAGGAATAACATGTACAAGTAATAGCCTAAATAGAACCTTGCCATGGTAGCTGACTAAACCAGAAAGAAGAATGGAATGAAATGAAACGAGGAGGTGTCCAGAAAGTCCTGATTCTCTTAGGTTGAAGAGAGAATTATTGATATTAAGAATTGGAAGATAAAGGTAGAAATACTGACCTGACATTACAAATGCACCCGTGTCTACTGGTTAAGAAGCTTCACAAAGTTTTGAAGAGTATAGTATATTTCAGATAACTGAAGTGAGACAGCCTAACCCTGGGAAGGGCCAGAGAAGGCCATGTACTTGGAAACAAGGAGGAAGAAGATAGCTGGAGGAATGAAATGAGAGAAAAGACCCTCCCAGAGATGTGTCAGATGAGCTTAATTTCTACTTTCTAGGGAGATGGGAGAGTAAGCCTCCAGTACAGATCAAATGCTGGTGGCTTAGTCCAAAAGGAAAAACACACGTGCTGGTATTTAGAATTTTAATCTTAATCTTTAACTTTTTAAAGAGTAAAACCTAGTTGACCCACATTTCTCCAGCTCTTTTGTGTGATCTCTGTAATATATGTGCACTGATGCATCTATTCCTGTGTTTAATGTGTCAACTGCCATGCTAGAAGAAAATAACACTTGCTTCTCCCTCCCAGGAGCTTAGAATCAGTCACCCGGGCCTGCACACAGACAAGCAGGTGTGATGTGGTATAATGGTGTGTGTGATTGCTGCTCGGCGTGCAGTGCTCAGGGTCACCGGCACAAGATTAGCTCCAGCGGCAGGAGTCAGGAAAGGCTTCAGAAAGGATAGCTGCCCTATCATGATACCTGAAGACAAGCGAGTTTCTAGGTGAAGACCCACCTTAGTCTGTTTCCTGTGTCCCCAGACTAAATGTCACCCCATAGAATGTCAACTGTGGTTATGATAGAGTTATCAGTTCTTTTCTGATCATGCAACCTGTGAAAGACATTTGGAAGCTTGCATAACGCTTCTCATATTCTTAGGTTGACATCTGAGAATTTTATCAGTAAGTTTAAATAATTGCAAAGAATATCATGTCCAATGTGCTGTGAATGTTGACATTTTAAAAGTGTTATTCATTCTAAAAATGTGTAGTGGAACCTAAATGTCATGACAGTTTCTATCCTTGCCATCTTCACTTAAAAATTGGGAACAAGCTCTAATGATTTGAGCATTTTCACATTTCTTCTGTTGAACTCACATTCTCAATCTACTGCCCTGCAGAATTCTATCATAATATGATGTATTTGTATGCTTGACATCCATCCCTTATTGATTATACTCTTCATTTCTAAGAAAATGTGTAAATAAAGTTAATTTATTTTGGTTTCTTACGGCCAGAAGGCTCTAAGTATTAAGGATGTTCCATTGAATTCATCTCTGATTAATTTTAATTTTAGCATCCAATCAAAACAACATCAGTGTATTTCAAATTTTGCTAAAAAGTTATTACACACATGACAAGTAAGTTTTCATTTGGAGTAAGTCCTTCTAGAAGGTAAATGAAGCTTAAAAAGTAAACCATATGCCCATTACCAGAATGAGAAATGGGCTCAGCAATAATTTTACTGATAATGTTCACTGTTGATGTTTTACGTTGTCTTACACATACACATCGGGAAAGCTTGTTGACATTAATAGGCCAGGTTAAAAAAGACTTTATTTCTGTGAGGTGATGCTGTTCTTTGAACTCCTGAATTACATGCCAAAACCAAGTGATTGTGCATCGCCAAGAATTATTTTTAAATATCTGTCAGCTTATAATTTGCTTAAGTCCTTTTACAATTTTGTTGAACGTAAAGGATACCACCCCAGTGCAAAAGTACTTGTTACCTGGCCATTAAAGATTCTCACTTTTTGGCCCCAGTCAGCGGTGCTTATACCACCTATAGAGCTATTGTTACCCATGAAGTCCTAGCCATGTGTTCTGGGTCAGCCTAGAACTTTTATGCTCTCCCATTAACATGACTCTGTCATTGCTTAAAACATCAAAATAGGTTGCTAACTGGCTCGTCTTAGTCACCACCCCTGACGCCACACCTTTCACTTTTTAAAAAGTTCAAATAAACTCGCAGTGATAAAGACTTGCAGTTTTTGAGGAAGTAATTCTCACCAAAGGGGATTCTGACAGTAGTGTGAATACTGACTGCCTCTTTCGGTGAGTGTCCTGCTTCCCACAGGAGCTAATTCAAAAGAGGCAGTGCTCTCCTGCTTTGACCAATTCCAGCATTGTTTTATCTTATCTCATTGCTTTCTCTTTGTGCACTGTGTTTTTTTTTTTTTCCCTAGCTGACATAAAAGAGCTTCTTAAGATCATATTTCAAGTTTATAAATTCAGGGACAAGGTAAACCAGTTTCCCAAAACCAGATCTAAGTTCAAACTTCACTCCGGTGTAGTGAAATGCTTGGTGGTTGGGGGACAGGGAGAAACATGAGGAAGTTGGAGGGTTTTCCAATGTTCTGCCCTTCTGGAGCTGTGTGAGTGCTGAGAAAGGCCTCCTGAAATGTGTCTGTGATGCTTGTCCCCAAAGGCAAGGTACAAAGCACGTAGGAGCTTGGGGAAAAAAAAAAAAAAAAAAAACAAACAAACAAACAAAAAAAAAACCTTATGGCTCTGTAGCAATGACTGGGTCTTGGGCTCAGCAGCAGAAGATTCTGGAAGGAATTCCACACTTATATCTTAACACCCATGGGCCTTCAGCCAGGCCCTTAGTTGAGCCCTCGCACGTGCACATCAGGCAATCAGTGAAAAGGTCACATATGCAGGACACTGCCTGTCCACAGCTTCTCCCAGGGTAGACCCAGTGTTGGTGAGACCTGAAGGTGTGCAGACTGGAACTCACCTTTCATGTAAAATGCTGTCAAGCATGTGAATGTGAATTCTGGACTTTAATTCATAACAGCGTATTGGAACACTAGTCCTCCTTTGTCTGTGGGGGACTCCATGCTAAGGCCCCCTCCCTGCATATGCATGAGACTGCTTTCACTGTTTTTTCATATACACGCATGCCTATTATAAAGTTTAATTCAAAAATTGAGCAGATAAATGAAAAAGATATCCTAGATTTTCACATGACAAGAGAGCATACCATTATATTATAGGCAAGAGTTACTTCCAAATCATAAACAACGAAAACAATGTTGACAATGTAAACTTCACCAAAAGTCAGAAAAATGGCATAATGTTTTATTATTTTTGTCTGATTCTTCTCTAGTACTTTTTCCTGAATTGTTTGGCTGAATGCTCAGGATGATTTTTTTTCATGTGGTAATTACTTTGCAAGATCAAAATCTATACAGAAAAGAAAGTTTCACTCTCTGGTGTGATTGGCTGAAATTTAATTTCTTTATAGTCTTAGTTTAGAAAGTTTTCTTTCAGTCTCACAAATTGTTTTGGGTCATGTCATGTCAATTTTTAATCAAATTTGTGAAAACCTGAATCAAGTTACTTTACGTATTTGATTCAGAGCAAAATAACACTCAGAACATGTATTTTTCTTCCACAGTGATCTCATCTTAAATACTTTTCCAATTGAGAATTGGAGTAAGGCTCCAACGTGGGAGGGAGGTACCCAGAAATGCAAATATCCCAGAAAGCCAGTCTCTGTCTTCTTTCTTTTTGGAATGTTTGTCAGAGGCCTTTTGTGTTAAATATTTATATACCATAGCGTTAACGAGCATCTCCTTTGCATATGGTATAATAAGGCCTCGTACACTGCTCCACGAAGGAGAAACTCACTGGCTTGTCTTTCCTCTTTCAAGTGCACGGTGACTTGTGGCCGAGGGTTACGATACCGCGTCGTCCTGTGCATCAACCACCTTGGGGAGCACGTTGGGGGCTGCAATCCACAGCTGAAGCTGCACATCAAAGAGGAATGTGTCATTCCCACACCCTGTTACAAACCAAAAGGTACGATTTCCATGTGTTTCACTCTAATCCAGTGATGTTTCCCGACTCACGTTCCACTGTTGCACCACTTCTGTTTTGACTCAGTTTTCTTAGTAAAATGGTTTTATACAGAGTTTGCAACAAATCTATCCATCTGTGTGAAAATGCTGGAAATACGGGATGTATTGATTTGGAGAAAACATTAAGCTTCTGTTGATTCAGGATGTGCAGGGTGGCTCCTACCTATCCAGGATTGATCTGACATTCCTCGGTGGGCATAAAATAATAGTTATTATTTTATACAGTTCCTACCTTTAAGAAAAAGGAGATTGGGAAGATGAAAAAGAGAAAGGAGCAGGAAAAAGCAGAGAAAGAGGAAAAGGAAGAAGAAATGGAGGACAAATCAGCCCTTCTCCTTCCCAAATTTGCACTCTCCTCTGTTTGCACTGTTCCATAAGTGCCTCTCCTTCACATGTATTTCGTGAAGGAGGAGCAATGTCCTCTTCAGTGTTATGGTGCTAGGGATGAATGAAGATTTTAGGTCCCAATCTAGATCTGTGGATGCACTGAGAATTCCCCTGCAGCTCCATTTGCTGCACGTGAGTTAGAAGAATAGGAGCTATGGATAGCAAGGCTTGACCCCATTTCTCCAGGGTATGCTGCTTTTTATGCAGTGATTTCCATGTGTGTTAGGAAGGAATACTCAACCCTCATGACAAATATCTTTCTCTCCACAATGGAAAACAGCCATTCCTACCTGTTTGTAAGAAGGACTTTTCCTTATGCCAGAGAGGATGGTGCAAGGCTCTTATTATTTCTGGGTATATTATTATCTATACAGACGACCCCACAGTTAGCCAAGTGGTTGGTTGACCATGTTCATCTTGTAGAAAAATGTCACGGGGGGTCCTGACTGGTGCACATATGAATTACATAGCTCCATCAATGCAACCTGTTTTCGTTTCTTCCACATTTGATTGTACTTTAATAGATAATTCTTCAGTGTCTGTCCTTCCCTGGAAGCAGCCCAAAGTTATTTCTCTTCACAGTTCACAACTCAATCCTTTCTTTCCTCACATCTGAAGGGGCTCTAAGGGCAGAAAGGGGCACCAGCTGCTTTTCCATGCCACGTGCAACTCTCAGCAGTAAGACCTGGTGACAATAGTAATGGGTGCACTCACTTTTCCCACTGTGTTAACTTCCACGTTATTTTCTCTTCTCTATTAATTTGTGCATTCAGTGGGTAAAACAAATTGTGGCAAAAGAAAGTAATTTGATATTAATATGCAAAAACTAGAAAGTGGCATTGATTTGTAAAGGCATTTTTATGGTGAATATCAAGAACACACTGAATTCTATTATGGGAATTATTTGAGTTGCATTTAGTAATATATTAATTTTTTAAAAAATGACAGAAATGTTTATTCCAGAAGCTACCTAAAGTACTATGCCAAAGGGCTCAACTTGCTTTTAAAAATCATGACCTCTGTGTTAATGAAATGTTCAGCCAATGATGATTATGTATCCAGCCTCTGAGTGATTAATAGTCATTAAGCTCATTGTTTATGTTCCTTTTTCTTAGAAAAAAGTCCAGTGGAAGCTAAATTACCTTGGCTGAAACAAGCACAAGAACTAGAAGAGACCAGAATAGCAACAGAAGAACCAACGTGAGTCCAGGACCTTTTATGGGAGTAATCAGGGCATAGCCAGTTAACATGATATATGTGACTTTTGTACTCATTGGAGTACAAGGATACATCTAGTATCCAAATGGCCTGCATTTTCAGACTCTAGAGAGCTAGGGCTGGCTAGAAATTTTCTTTATTTCACGATTCAGCAGTCCTATTTTGGCAGTATCTGTGAGAAGCACAAGAAAGCAGTATTATTTAAATTGAAGCAGACCCAGTGTTCTGTTACTATTAAGAGATCGGGGATAACTCCTAGATTAACACCTATGGTTTAACCAAGGACCATCACAGTACTATATAAATAGAACACACTTTTTGTGGGTAAGTCATGGCTGATCACCATAAAACCAATCATGTTGAAGTGCACCAGGTGACTGAAGTGATTGTAAGGAGCTCCTCAGGGCTGGGTGGTGGGTGGAAAAGGAAAGAGCATGGAGCTCAGAGCAGCCACTGTTAGCTGTGTGACTTTGCACCTGGCTTTACTTTTTCTGTGTCCCATTCTCATTATTTGTAACAGAGGCAAGTTGGGCTACATCTCTCCAGGGTCTGTCCCCATTAAAACTGCAGTGCCTACTTATCCATGTATGGTGCAACAAGTCTGAGTTGTAATAGTGTCTGTGGAAAGAAAGAATCAAGAGTAAATCAAAGAAGCATTCTGGAGACAGAAACTTAGGTACCAAAAGAGAAGAAGGAGTCATATGTGCTCTGAAATTCCTAGCCAGGAGTCCAGAGCAGCATTACCAAAGACAGACTCAGGTAACTATATAGTACAGCAGATTCCACACTGGATGCCTTGAGTCCTCGGTGTTGACAAGCTGTCTACAGAAAGAGAGCATGCAGAGTGGAGCATGGCAGAGTGTGACAGGGACCTCAACTGTGCTCTGTCCCATTTTCCTGAGAGATCAAGCCTAACCTGCCCCTTCTATGTATAAGGAGAATGAGATGCACAAAGATGAGAGACTTTTCTGAGGTGACACTGTTGATAGTGGCAGTCCTCAGCTCCAGAACTCAGTCTCCTGGTCCCTTTCCTCACACCTCGGTGGCCCTGGATCTTTCCTTAGATCTTTCCTTTCCCCAGGCATCTTTTCTCCCACATGTTCAGCAGTACGTGGAGCTCAGTGCATGAAGAGAAGAATGATTCGTGTGTTGAGCAACTTGAGATATTTGCAAGATTCTTCCTCCTGTTAAGCCAAAATATCCTTCCTCCCAATTTCTTTTTTCTGAAACAGAAAGCAAAAAAAAATTGACCCTCCGATCCCATGTGACAAATTTTCATAAATCTGACAAAAGCTATCATGGGTCCTCCGAACTCTGTCTCCACCGAGCCCAGCATTGTTTTCACCTGCAGTGTCTGTCGGTCTCCTGCCACCCCTGTTGTTCTGTTCATGGCACATGCTCATTTGTTGCTGCTCTTTTAACTGTGGTCCAGGCTGCTCGTGAGCCCTAGGGGCCCAGAGGAGTGTGGATTACTTCCCTTTGAGAAAGTATTGTGCCTTTCCGTGATGTGGTGCCACGATGTTACACTCATGACACACTCAGGCTTTTCCACAGGCCTGGCTCAGACCACAGAAAAAATTGTGTGTGGATGCCTAGAGGGGGAGAGACCCCAGAGACTCTAAGGAAACAGAAGGCTGTGGAGCTCATGGCAGCTCAGAGATCTACAGGAAGAAGGGAGTCAGAGAAGCAGGCTAGGGACTAAGTCCTGAACAAGACCCAGAAAAGCTTATATGACAGAGACAGAGAGAGTAAAGGATTCAGAATGGGTGTACAAAATGACATACATCTCACAGAAGGCCAGGGAAGAACTGAGGACTGAGAAGAAGCCCACTGATAAACAAGGAAGTTGTTTCTGTTAATTTTACAATGGAACCATTCAAAGAGTAGAGACGGCAGTGTGTGAAGAAATTAATAAATGAATTTCAGTTAAGAAGAAAGTCAAGTGACAGATATTTGATTATTAGGAAAGAGCACAAGATGATAAAATGATAAAAAAAGAGTGTATATATGTGTGTGTTCATTGTTTTCATTTGAAGTTAGAATAGGCTTCACATAGTATAAAAATAAGGGTTTGAGACAGGTTAAGTTAGCATTTGTAGGCGTTCCACCTGTATAAGGAGGGCCTTCGGTTAAATGTTAGTAGGACCTTCTTATGCTCTGACCGTCTAGGTTATGTAGAAGGAACCTATTGAAGGAAAGGGATTCCAGATGCAGGACAGGAACATCTTGTGACCACACAAAGAGTCTTAGAGATCTCAGTCTAGACTGAGGGATCTTGCTAGGAGTTTTGTTATCAAAACAGTGTTAGGTAACAGTTGCTAATCCCTTGTGTGTCCTCTGTTGGTTAACAGGATCACGGTCTGTCCACGTCTCCAAATCTGGAACCCAGATTCATTATAGCCTTTGTCTGCTCATCCCTTACCTATGCTTGCCTTGATCACACTGCTAAAATAACACTCAGTTCCAGCTCCTCCTGTCCACCCCTGCTCCCACTACTGCCGATATTCTGCATCCACACAACCTGCCCAGCCTCCAGACACCTGCATAGCATCCAGACACATGCACAGCATCCAGACACCTGCCCAGCATCCATGCATGTGCACAGCATCCAGACACCTGCACAGCTTCCAGAAACTTGCACAGCATCCAGACACCTATACAGTGTCCAGATACCTGCACAGCATCCATACACCTATACAGCATCCATACACCTGTACAGCATCCATACACCTGCACAACATCCAGACACTTGAACAGTGTCCAGACACCTACACAGCACCCAGACACCTACACAGCATCAAGACACCTATCCAACACCAAGACACCTGGACATTATCCAGACACCTGCACAGCATCCAGACACCTACACAGTGTCCAGATACCTGCACAGCATCCAGACACCTGTACAGCATCCATACACCTGCACAACATCCAGACACTTGAACAGTGTCCAGACACCTGCACAGCATCCAGACACCTACACAGCATCCAGACACCTGCACAGCATCCAGACACCTACAAAGCATCAAGACACCTGGACATTATCCAGACACCCGAATAGCATCCAGACACCTGCACAGCATCCAGACACCTACACAGCATCCAGACACCTACACAGCATCCAGACACCTGCACAGCATCCAGACACCTGCACAGCATCCAGACATCTACAAAGCATCAAGACACCTGGACATTATCCAGACACCTGAATAGCATCCAGACACCTGCACAGCATCCAGACACCTACACAGCATCCAGACACCTGCACAGCATCCAGACACCTACAAAGCATCAAGACACCTACACAGCACCCAGACACCTACACAGCATCAAGACACCTACACAGCATCAAGACACCTATACAACACCAAGACACCTGGACATTATCCAGACAGCTGAATAGCATCCAGACACCTACACAGCATCCAGACACTTGCAAAGCATCAAGACACCTACACAGCTTCCAGAAACCTACACAGCACTCAGAACACCTACACAGCATCCAGACACCTGCACAGCATCCCGACACCTACACAGCACCCAGACACTTACAAAGTATCAAGACATCTACACAGCTCCCAGAAACCTACACAGCACCCAGAACACCTACACAGCATCCAGACATCTACATAGCACCCAGACACCTACAAAGCATCAAGACATCTACACAGCTCCCAAAAACCTACACAGCATCCAGACACCTGCACAGCATCCAGACACCTACACAGCACCCAGACACCTACAAAGCATCAAGACATCTACACAGCTCCCAAAAACCTACACAGCATCCAGACACCTACACAGCATCCAGACATCTACATAGCACCCAGACACCTACAAAGCATCAAGACATCTACACAGCTCCCAGAAGCCTACACAGCACCCAGACACCTACACAGCATCCAGACATCTACATAGCACCCAGACACCTACAAAGCATCAAGACATCTACACAGCTCCCAGAAACCTACACAGCACCCAGACACCTGCACAGCATCCAGACACCTACACAGCCTCCAGGCACCTACACAACACCAAGACACTTACATAGCACCCAGATACTTACACAGCATCCAGACACCTACGCAGCATCCAGACACCTACACAGCATCCAGACACCTACAGAGCTTTCTAGTTTGCTCCTCACTTTTTCCTTTTAAACCCAAATTCTACTCATGCAACAGAGCCACCAACAGAAACACAGATCTTCTTCTTCCTTTGTGACATTTTGAATATCCTAATTGAATACCCAAAGATTCATAGTTCTTCACAGGGCCAAAAAGTCACTGCAAGGCCACAACCATCCCTGCGCTGGCTGCCTTTTGGGAGCTGGCGTTGGTCTGCCTGAGTCTCTCACTTTGGACTGGTGCATTGTTCTCACCTAACTCGCCTCTGTCCCTGTCCTCCTTCCGGCAGGAAATGGACCTCCCACTGCCACCATGAGACACACCCTGACTCTTTAAAAAACCTCTTTATTAAACAACTTAAAACCTATAAAAAAGAAAAGAAAGCAGTAGACACCCATGCAGCCACTACTCAACACCTACAGGTGTCACCTCAGGCTCCTCTTGTGTGTGCCACTGCCGAAGCTGTCCCACCTCCACCCCTGACCAGACTCAGATGACATGTCGTGGCCTGCTGCCATTGCTCAAAGGGAAGGAGGCTTTTTAAAAATATAGTGCAACATTTAAATCACTTCCATCAGAATACCTGTTTACACTGTTCTAGGTGAGACAGTCTGAGAATGGGGACCAACAGCATTTTTGTTGGGGCTCAGCCAGATAGATTTGCTTTTATTGTAGTGAGACAGTATAACACAAAACTGATCATTTTAATCATTTTAAAGCCTACAGTTTTGTGGCACTAAGTGCATTCACATTCCTCAATCTATTCCCAAGATAAACTCTTAACCCCATACCATATATTCCCTTTCTCTCCTCCTTCCAAACTGATAACCTCTTTTCTACTTCCATTCTATCCTGATAAATTTCAGTCACCTGCATTTTAGGAAGCTCCTCAGATTGCTTTGGGGGATAGAGTACAGCCAAGTTTGGGAGCTTCTAGGTCCCTTCCAAGATCAAAAAGTTATATTGTTATCATTGAAATAGACAAGGACGATGTCATACAAATGGGTTTGGCCCTGCATTTGTTCCAAGCCTGCACTGATCTCCATCCTACGCCCGAGTGTCTTTGCTCGGGCGTCTCCTTGCCTGTCCTCACAGAGCAAAGCTGGAATGCTCCCTGTTCCTGAGGTTCCCCACCCTTCCCCAACACAGGGACCGAGGGGGTAGCACCTGTTCTCTGACCCACAGCAGCCTCATCCCTGCCTCCCACCATCACCCCCAGAGCCCTCTGTGTGATCCACACTGCCTGGCAGTGTCTGGCCATCCTGGGCTGTGTGGTGTGAAGTTTATAGTTTCCTGCCACTCCTGACTCTCTTCGTTCTCTCAGTTTCCAAACAAAACCACAACACATCCTGGCCTCCCGTTCACCCTTTATTACCACTGTTTTCTGTGGTTTGGGGCCGCGTCCTTGTTGACAGTGGATGACAGGATGGGAGCAGCTGCCAAACAGCCTGCAAAAGATAAACACTGCCTCTGCGGCTCACCAGGGTCTGAGCTCAGAACGTACATAGAGAGCGGATGTTCAAGAGCCTTTTTTTAAATTAGGAAAATAAAAATTATAGCTTATGCAGCTGGGCCAAGGGAGCTGCAGTCCTGAGTTCATCAGCTTTGCCGTGGGATGTGTTCGCAGCAAATATGACCTTAGTGTTGGAAGCTCTTGCCTGAGCCTTCTCTGTGATTCTGCCCCCTCTGCCATTGTGGAGCCCTTTTCGGCTTCTCATAGATGAGCACTGACCAGGACAGACTGGCACACTGTGTACTTTTCCCCTCTACTCTTCATTGGACGAAATTGTATTTGCTGCAATCAAAGTAGGTTGTGTTTCAGGAATGTTTTTCTCACAATATTTATACTGAGGATACCTGGTACCAGGCACTATTTAAGGGTTCTGCACGGTTAGGCTGTTGATCTTCACAGCAGCCTTGTGAGGAGGTATTATCAACTGTTATCTTTATGTTAGAACAAAAGAAGCCAAGCTATGGAAAGATAAGGAGCTGCCCCAGATTATAGAGCTAGTAAGTGGGGACCGAGTTTCTATGGCCTGTGGTCCAGGCTGAGCTTACATCCCTAATCTGAAAATACGAAGTTCAAACTGCTCCAGACTCTGAATAGTTTTAAGCACTGATGTAAAACCATGAAGGAATTTCCATACCTGACCTCATGTGACAGGATGCAGGTGCCCTAAAAATACTATATAAAGTTACCCTCTGGCTGTGTGTAAGATGCTCCTGAAACAAATGAATTTTGGCTTTTCTCCTGATGATACTTATTTACATATACGAGAGAATATTCTGCAGTTTCTCCCCAAACCCAAAATGTGAAGCACTTCTACCCCAGGAATTTCTGATCGTGGAGAATCAAACTTGTACCAGAAAGACCTGTGGTGTCCCGGCACATGGCTCAAATCCAGGTCTCACCCACTCCTGGGCTGGCCTCCTGGAGCGAACAAGAAGAGAGATGTTAGGTTGCAGTGTTGTATGGGAAAACCCCAATGCACTGTGATTGTGCTGTGGCGTTTTTAGGCGACATTACAGTATGGTCAGGGGCCAGGGCTGGCTTCCCGGGGGTGATAGTACAGGAACTGATCTCCTGATGTCCCAAGATGTCAAGAGAGCTGCCCTTCAGATATCTGGGCAGTGGCTGTGTGTGGGCTGTGAGCTCTGCTGTTGCACCGTGGCCTGAGTGAGGAGGGCACCAGGGATCCAGGCAGGTGTCCAGGTCCTCTGGTCACCAAGAGTCTGCAGCTGGCGGCTCCTCAGCCATGTCTGAGTATTAACCAGGGAAGTAGTGCAGACTCACCATACGGCATGTGGAAAGGGCCTTGGGTGTCTGTGGTTTGTTTCCACTTATTCACTATGATAAGCACAACTGCAGTAGATCAAATGACACCTCTCTAATTGTCCCATTAGGACATATGGATGGGAGTGGGATTTCTAGGCCAAAAGACAGGCATGTTGAAGATATTTAGTTCCTGCTGTCAAATCTACTTTTGGAAAGTCAGTACTGGTTCCCCTTTCCAGGCCACGTCTTCACTCACACTGGGAAATTACCTATTTTTTTAAAATGCTGTTTTTTAATAATCTTTTTGATTTTCTGTTTTATTCTGAATGTTGATTCTTAAGAATTTGGCTTTGACATGTGATATGTAAAAAAAATCAATGTAACTTAATATTTTTCAAAATAATTGACCAATTGCAATGGCACCATCTATTAAGTAATATATAATATGCACTTTAATTTTTTTAAAAGCTACCATTGTATAAACTAAATACTTCAACATCAGTTCCATATTATTTAAATTTTTAATAGTTTTTTCTCTCAAGCTATGGAGTTATTCTGTTATTTCCTTTAAAAAAGTTAGTCATTTAGTCGTCCATAAAATTTTAGAGTTATGCTATTTACAGTCTCCTCAAAATTCCACAGAGGTTTAGATCAGAACTTCATTAGTTTTAAAAATTAATCAAATTAGAACAAATATCTTTATAATTTTGAGTCTTTCTATTCAGGAGCACATGATATGCTTTACATTTCTTCAGAAACTTGAGATCAGAGTCTTCTCTGTATTTTATAGTTTTGATCCTGTCAGTCCTGCATAATTTTTATAAAGCATTTTGTTTATAAGCTCACAGAACTTGGGAAGTTTTCTTAGTCTTTCAAAGCCTCCGTCTTATCTGTGTAATTACATAAATAATGACAACTCATAAAATCATTATGAAAATTATATTAAATAACGTGTGTAATAATGCTGAACACAAGGCCTGGTTGCTAACAAGTGTTTACTGGACTGTTGGAAAACTAGGATTTTTAGGGTATGTATCTATATTTCTATATAGATGCACATTTATATTTGTGGGCTACTGTGTTAAATTCTTCTATTCCAAAATATTTCTATTAATTTTGCTATTTTACAATTATGAGATTACCTTAAAATAGTGATATTTTGCCTCTCCTATTTATTGTTTTCTAATATTGACATCTACCTTTTAGTCTTCCTTTATTTTCATTGGTGTTTTTCTTATTATGTTTATCTTTATACTTTTATGTTTCTGACTTTTAATTTTATTTCATTTTCTACAGCTTTTAGCATCAACGTCTATGTTTGTAATAGACAGATTTAATCCGCTGATAGTGGTTATAAATGCTAATAGTTTTGAGCTCCGGTTTAAATGTTCCCTTGCTGTTTACCTGTATGTCCTATGTTCTCTTCATTGCTTTTCTATACTAATAGGAGATCGATGTATTATAATTTCATTTTTCTCAATTTTTTATTATTGTATGTGACTCATAGCAACTACTTCCATTGTGAGGAAATTTATGTATATATATATTGCATCGTGTGTGTGTGTGTGTGTGTGTGTGTGTGTATGTGTGTGTGTGTGTGTGTGTGTGTGTGTGTGTGTGTGTGCGTACTCAGGACCATGTACTGCAGGCAGGTGCTTGTGCCACTGAGCTATATCCCCAGTCCATATATTGCATCTAGATCCTGCTTTACTTTGCCTTCCCAGCCTCCCACCCCCAGATTTCTTTCCCAACCTTTTAAAGAAGAAACTCTTCAATTCATTGATCCTTTGTATCTTTTTAGTCCTAATTTCATTAATTTCTGCTCTGCTCTGTATAATTTCTTTCCTTCTATAAATCTCAGATTGATATTGTTCCTCTCTTTTTAGGACCTTGATATGCAACATTAAGTTATTTGTTTGTAATTATTCTGCTCTTTTTATGTGTGCAATTACAGCTACCACTTTCCTTCTTAGAACTTGTTTTCTGTAGGTTTTGTTATGCTGTGCTTCCATTGTTGTTTGATTCTACAAACTATTTTATTTTTTCCTTGATTTATTCTGTGATTTGTTGATGGTTAAATAATTTCCATTTTTTTTTGTAGTTCCTGTGGCTCCTTTTCTGTTGATTTCTAGCTTCATTCCACGTGATCCAGTAGTATGCAGGGGATTATTTCAATTCTCTTGTATTTATTTAAACATAATTTATGACCTAAGATATGATCTATTTGGGAAAAAATTCTGCGTGCTGTTGAGAAAAATGTGTATTCTACTGTTGTTCAAAGAAATACTCTGAAGATATCTATTAGGTTCATTTGTTCAACAGTGTATTTTAACTCTGATGCTTCTTTGTTGATCTTTTAAAAACTGGCTGGCCTGCCTAATTGTTAGTGGAGTATTGAAGTGCAAGATTTCAGTACCCCACTATGATTCTATTGGTGTCCATCTATCTTTTTAAATCCTTTTGTTTGTTTTACAAGGCTGGGTGCACCAATATGCTAGGCACCATAGATATTTATAATTGTTACATCTTTTTGTTATATTTGCCCCTTTATCAGTATGCAGTGGGGATCTTGGTCTCTTCTGCTCATTTTGGGCTTGAATTATGGTGTGTCTGAAAACAAGATAGTTATTCCTGCTTGTTTTCAAACTCTGATTGAAAAGAATATCATTTTCTATCTTTTCGTTATCAGTGTATGTACTTCCTTTTGCATGGGGGATGTCTCTTGTACTCCATATTTGATTGCATTTTTTAGTCCAATCTTCAGTCTATGCATTTGACTAGGGAGATGAGAACATTGACATTGAGAGTTATCATTGTACAGTGTTTATTGAATCCTGTCATTGCATTAATTTCCTAGTGCTGATGCCTCTGTGGTTTTTTCTTTTTTAAAAGTCCTCTCCCAGTTTGATGCATAGCACACTTTCCTTTGGACTTCTTGGAGCCATGGCCTCCCTATCCTTGTCTAAGATTCCCTTAAGTATTTTCTGCAATGCTAGGTTAGTGGTAATGTATTTCTTTAGCATCCTTTGTTTTGAAGGCTAATTTTGCAGAATATAAAAGTCTAGACTTGCAGTTTTATTCTTTTAGGACTTGAAAAACTTTAAGCTCTGCTCAGTTGTGAGACATGCTGAGGAATGAGAAGTTACTGTACTCTGATGGGTACAGTAACTTAATAGATTACTTGCTGTTTTTCTCTAACAGCTTTTGATGCTCTCTCTTTTTAGTAAATTTCTGGAATTTTGATTTTGATGTGTCGTGGAGAGATTCTTCTTTGGCTGTGGCTGTTTGGGGATCTATATATATCTTATACTTGAATATTGAATTCTTTTCCTAGATTTGGAAAATTTTCTGTTATGATTTCAGTGAATAAATTTTTTATATTATTTGTACCATCTTTTAATTTTCCCTTTATTCCTACAATTCTGAGGTTTTCTTTTTTTAGTCACCTAGCAGCTGTTGGATTCAGCCTGTACAATGTCTTGTCGTTTTTAGGATATTGCTGAGGTTGTGATCTACGGCATTCACTTTGTTTTCTATTCCTGGCACTCAGCCCTCACATTACTCAAGTCTACCACTGGGGTTTTCATTTACCTCTGCTTGCTTTATTTTCATACTTTCTAATACTTTTCCAAAGTTATCTTTCCTGTCTTGTATTGTATCACTTAATTTAATTAGTTTGCTGTTTGTTTTGCCTTTAAGTTCAACAAACATTTTATTGGTAAAATCCTTTGTCTTTTTAACTAACTTCTCTGAGCTTGTTAGACGTCTTATGCATTTGCTTGTATGTTTCTTCTTTGATCTCTTTAAGCATGTTGACCATTGGTTTTTGAGTCTTTTGCCTTCAACTTCCTCTACTTCAATGTCTGTGAGAAAAGAGAAAAAAATTCATAACCATAAACATATACACATAATTAGAAAATTTGAGCCTTTTAATCAGATCAAACAAACCAAAATAAAGCTTCTTTCTTTACACACTCCTGTCCCTGACACTGGCAACTGCTTCCAGGAAAAAGAAATTGTACATAAACCATACTAGAGCCTGTATATGCACGAGCATATTCTAATGTGCAGTATGTGTGCATGCATACACATGCACACATACACAGCTCTTTTAAAATGTTTAGACAGAAGATGTCCCTGGGTATGAACTACCCGTGCTTATTCGCTTTTCATGTCCGGAGGAGATTCTTCTGTATCGGTTTCTATAGGCCCCTCTCCTTTAAATGACTGCATACTGTTACCCTACATGAACAACTCAACCTATATGTAAGCAGTCTCCTTTCCAGTCTTACCATGAGAGTAGCAAAGAAAATACAAGAGTGAACATGCCAGTATCGCTCCAGTGCTCCTCCACCCTGGGAAGGTGGGCAGGTACTCTCACAGAATCAGAGAATAGGGTCAGGTCAGAGAATAGGGTTCTTAGCCACAGGTCTCAACAGGTAACAGAGGGCTTTGTGTTTGCTGCCATTTCTTTAAGGAACTTACCTAAGCGATGGTGTCTCCTAGTGGGGGAGGGTGGAAGGGAATGTGGTGTTGTGGGCAGCGGTGGAGAAGTTTTGTCTGGGGAAGGTTGGAACTCCATCTTGATGAAATTTGAAACGTTAAGGTTCAGAACTGCAACTTAAACATCCAGGCAGCATTGTCTGAAGCTATTCTGAAGGACAAGGATATTCTACGAACAGAGGTCTGCTTTCACTTAAGTTGATAAAATGACATGTCTCATACTCCTGTCTTAAGTATTTAGAGTAGGAATTCAGATATCATTGTCTTTGGGAAAGTTCAGCTAGTAAAAAAAACCTGTTGAGTATTAAAGAACCAAAGTTTTCCAAGGTAAATCTATCACTGAAGTCTTTATTGTTTATCGATTATTAACACTTCATGATTCAAAGGGTTGCATGAGAGGATCTTAAATATATCCATTCCTATCAAATCTATGTTTTGAATCCATGCATAGCAGGAGTGAGAAACATTCTCTCTAAGGGACCAAATAGTGAATATCTGACATTTCCCAGGCTAAACAGTCTCTGTTACAAATATTCAGCTCTGTCACATAGCAAAAAAGAAGCCATATACAATAGGTGTCCCAGTAGGACTTTAATTATCAACAGTAAAATCTGAATTTTTTTATGTAATTTTCACACGTTACCCAATAGTATCTTTTTCCCCCCATCAACTTAAAAAAAATGCTGTTGGACTATATGAAAACAGGCCAGATTTGTCTTACAGGCCAGAGTTTGATAACCTTTGATTTACTGGATAATAATTCTGATTAAGAAATAAATGCTTCTTTCAGGCAGTTTGTGCAACATGTTACATATTTTCAAGATGATTTTGAAGTTGGCAAATTTCTGTGTTAAGTACAAAAGAATATTAAAGCTTCTTGTGCATTGCAAAGAGTTTCAAGATATCCTACAGTTAGGTTCTTTTTTTTTTTTTTTTTTTTTTTTTTTTTGGTCTTTTTTTGAGACAGGGTCTTGCTAGGCAATTCAGGCTGGCTTTGAGCTCACTTTGTAGCCCAGGCTGGTCTCGAACTCACAATGATCCTCCTGTCTCAGCCTCCCAAGTGCTGGGATTACAGGCATGAGCCACCATGCCCAGCTCACAGGTTCTTAAACATGGCAACAGTTTAATACTGCTCCACAAGTTCACAAAGGAGAGAAGCTCAATAATGATTTGTGGAATAAATTGGTGAAATTTTCTGTATTGTAGAAGAAATCACATTAGAAATGCTGTCTACATGATGGTTTATTTATCACTAAATATTTCTGTAAACCTTTATCAATATGGTTTGCAACAAGTCACAGGATGGAAATGGCAATTTTATACAGAGACAAAAGTAGGGTGGATCGTTAAGGAAGAATTCTAGTTTCTGTTGTTTACAAGATTTAAAAATGAGGTGGCCACGGTGGTGCAGTTGTATAACCTATCACTCTGGAGGGCTGAGGTGAGGCGGGAGGGTACCATGTTCAAGTCCAGCCTGGGTAATTGAGTGACTTAGACCCTATCTCAAAACGATAAAAAAAGGCGGGGGATGTAGCTCGATGTTGGCTGAGTGTGCTGTGGGTGACGCCCTCTCTGTCTGGCTCCCTAGGTTCATCCCTGAGCCCTGGTCAGCCTGCAGCTCCACGTGTGGCCCAGGTGTGCAGGTGCGCGCTGTGAGGTGCCGCGTGCTCCTGGCCTTCGCTCGCACTGAGGCCGAGCTCCCAGAGGACGAGTGCGAGGGCCCCCGGCCACCCACCGAGCGGCCCTGCCTGCGCCAGGCCTGTCCCGGGAGCCCTGAGCCCCGAGAGCCGGACAGCCGAGTCCCCCAGGAGGACAGCACGGGGACCTTCGCCTGGGAATATGCTGGCTTCACCCCCTGCACGGCCACCTGCCTGGGAGGTAGGTGTCCTCCCTGGGAGGTGGGGTCCTGCGCCCCGAGGTCTTGGAGACATGCTAGGTAGGCAGCCTAAGTGATTCAGGATCATCCAGTAACTGAAAACCATGCCTTTTCTTTCTTTTAGGTTTTATAGTTATTATTTTGAGAGGTACAGAAAGGATAATGAGATTACATCTTGACACCCCCTCCCAAGCTCCTTTGGCCCAAGGATCTGCATAACTAAGGTGGGAAGGAGTCGCTGGTTAGTGTGAAATAAATGACCAGAAGCAAAATGGCTAAGATGAGAGATGAGTCTTGTGGATAGAGATGCGGGGAGTCCCCCTAGCTGATGTGCTCTGGATGAGATGTCTTCCCTGTTAAGTGGGAGTTTGGCTGGACCCTGTGTCTGCACCCTGCCAAGGAACCGTGCAGAGCCAGCCGATCACCAGGATTCCTGCTTGTGTATGCATGGTTGACAGGCACAGCCAGGAGCCAGTGAGGACTTGAAAATCATTACACAGTCAGGCGGCCCCCACAGGATGAGAAGTGCGACCTTGGGGCCACTTAAGCATTAGAGGAGCCAAAGGGAATGGGGAGAGGGAGCCAGAGTCCTGGTTCTGTGGAAAGTTAGAGAACATCCACTGGAAAGCTGGATGCCTTGGTCCCCAGCTCTCCTGTCCCCTAAGCCGCATCTGGCTCCTGACTGGTTATATTCCTAGGGGTGGCAGCATGACCTTGTGTCCTGTTAAAGCATAAATGTTCTGTGAAACCAAAGAGATTGGACTTTTTGGCCTTGTACCTCCTGGGAATGCTGCTCAGTACTCAGGTGGGAAGTGTAACCTGACACATGGTCTTGTTTCTGGATCCCATTTTACAGATCTTAACAGAGCTCAGCTTTGAAACTCAGTTCTGTAGCTACAACTATCCTTGGAAGGGTGTAAGTTACTGTGTAATTCTGTAAGAACGTTAAAGTGAAACTTAAATATCCACTAACCCAGATTTCACAGATGAGGAGACAGAAAAGTCATCACTAAGTCCAAAATGAAAACAAGCAACTCAGTTTCATTCTTTAGAGAGGGTTGGTTGAACTATAAGCGAATATTGTTTCTTAATTTTGCAAATATTGTTTTAATTTCTTGGGCTCAAAAAATTTTTTAAATGAATAAATTCAATGAAAATATTCAAGGTTTGAAATAAAAATGCTTTATAGAAGCTAGAGATGGGTCCCCACTCTCTGTTAGACCTCCAGGCTCTTTGCCAAGCTCTGTGCTAAATACCAGATATACCAGAGATATAAAAGGATTAAGAAGTAGCTTTGCTTTGGGATAGTACAGATTCCCATTGCTGTATCTGGGTTTTACTGTCCTCCCACATTGCTTATGAACCATAGCATTTGCCTGTGACCTATTTTATTGTGGTTCTGGGAGCTGATTTATGTGTAGGTTGTGAATGTGGTTTTTTAACCCCCACTCTGGTTCTCTGGAGAGCAGAGAGGGTGAATCTGCCATGTCTAACATATCCAGGAAAGTGACATTTCCACAGGCACATAGGAATTTCCTCAGTATTCATGTTGCTAGGAGACAAGTAAGATATGCGAATTACACTTTATGAAGAGACAAAATGTTGGTTAATCATCATATTCTGTGTATACTTATATTTAGTGGCCTATCTTCATATCATGTAGAAAATAAAAATAAATGTATTTATTGTAACTATTCCTGCTTAAAGACCTTGCAGAAGGCTTCTTTCACATTGGAGTAACAACAGAGAATTCTATTTTAATTCCTGAAAATATGAGGAATCCACACATATTCAAACTCTAGTTTCCAAAGTGTGTGTATGTAAGTATGTATACGTGTGTGTGTGTGTGTGTGTGTGTGTGTGTGTGTGTGTGTGTATGCTTTTTGAGTACCCGCTAGTAATGTTTGGTAATTACAGCATAAGCATTCCTTACCAGAGATGCTTTTGTACTTTGTACTGCTTGTTGTTATTACATTTTCCTTTCTTATCCCATACTTCCTAACAGCACAGTTTGGTGGTAGATGCATGGACTTATAAGGCCTAAGCCTATTCTAAACCCCTGCTCTGCTACTCTCTGTGGACTGTGTTGTTTAAATTTATAGGTGGGTGGTTTATATTTGTTAATAAGAGGACCCCGTCTACCTCATTGTCACCAAAGGGCTAAGGGTTCTTTTGTTTGATTTACATAGAAATCACAAATAGGCAAACTGTAGCTCATTTAGTAATAACCCTGAACTTTGGGTGCTGTGAGCTCTCAGCTGTTAGTGTAGCAGCCCTCTGTCTGGGCAGCTGGAGCCAGCACCTATGGGCAGCCAGAGGTGGCAGCTCCCAGAGATTTCCTGTTGCTTTCTGACCTTAGTGTTAGCAACTCTAGCTGTGGGCTGCTTTAAGTGCCAACAGGCTTTAGTGTTACCAGTTCTTAATGTACCAGCTTACATACTCTACTCAAGATGGGATTGAGTCAACTAATGGTAGGGGAGGTTGCTTATAAGAGAAGCTCACACATTGTGTGTCAGACTTAGTCAAGGCGAGTGTGGAAGGATCATATACAGACCTGTCTGAGGACAGCTGCAAAGGAGTGGAGCGATCCAGAGAGGCTGTGGGCCTGGAGTCAACTGAATGGATCTGTGACCAAATCTTGCTGCTTCCAAAGCCAGTGTCTCCCAAAGGGGCTGTGTGGCATTTGGTGTGGCCCTAGTCAGCTGTGATACCAGATGCAGGTGTCAGGCGCAGCAGCAGAAAAACAAAAAGAAAAGAACTACTTGGGGAGCACTGGGCACTTTTCTCCTGTCTTGTTACTAAGATTAAGAACTGAGTATGATTAATAAATAAGTTGATGTTGGAAAAGCATTTAATCCCAGTACCTGGTATATGATACATAATAAATGCTAGTGGGATTATTATAATACAATAGTAGTATGATACAATAGTCATAATACATTTTTCATATTGCAATGCTGTTTATTTTTTCTTTTTAAAAGGTCTACTAAGTTACTAAACTCATTGTTCTAATAGTTTCCCCACTCCTTTAAATGAATTATCTGAGTAAATAGTCATCTATAATGAATTAAGATTTTCTCTTTCCCTTTCCAATAGCTATTTACATTTTGTGTATTACTGCTTTGCATAGGACTAAAGGAACAGTGGTTCCTAGTATGATAATGCTAGCATTGTCCTGCTCCTAGTAGTAGCAAAAATCTACTGTTTCACTTAGACACATTGTTCTACAAACTTTTATTGCACCTTTGTGTGCCTCAAGTACTGACCTAGGTAATAGCATGAGTCACTTGTAGCTCTTAGCTTTGGAACTCAACTGTAATGGAGGCAATTTATTAGTCAAACACATACACACACACACATGCACAAACGTGCACACACATGTGTATTTGCAAACGGTTGGAGCAAATGCAAAAGACATGTAAGATGCTATTAAAACTTATATAGAGGGCGCTTGTCACAATTGGTGAAATAAGCGCTAGTATCTCTAAAAAAATTTGAATTTAATTTTGAGAAATGAAAAATTAGTTAAGCAGAAGAGGGTTTGGAGGAGATGGAAAGAGATTTTCTAGCAGAAAGAGCTTGTGCAAAGGTCCTGGGTGACAAGAGATTGTGTTACACATTCCAGCAACTGGAGGAGACAGGCATAGTTGAAGAACTGTGAATGTGACCAGGTTCGGTATGGGATGAGCCACACTGGGAAGCTGCACAAGAAGAAGCCAGGACCAGGAAGTTGAGGCCATGTAGATTTGTGTCTTTATCCAGTGTAAGGCTCGATTCAGACATGACTCTCCCAGTGCTCAACTTGTGTGCTAGCAGAAGCGTTGTTCTCAGCTCAGGACCAAGGGCTGCCCTCGGCAAACACAAGATGTTTTTAATGATGGAAAGAAAATGATAAGATGGAAAATAGATGCTTGCAAGACATCGAAAGACACCTAAATATTCACCCTGGACGCCCCCAGGACTTGGCCCAATGAGACTCAAAACACCCAGAGAAATCACTATTGATGTTTACTAAGATCTCCCTGCCTAATGTCGCTTGCTGTCTCTCAAACCTTTTTTAAAAACCTGCTTCTCTTCATTTCCTACAGATGGCCTTTTCACCCTCTGTCTGTCTGCAGCTCTTCACAATAAATTCCACGCCGTGTTGCTTTTACACATGTTCGGTGGTCTCAGCTGCTCTCTGACTCACAGTGTTCCTCACATCCAAGGGCTAATAGTAAATAATTCCAGTCATCAAAGAGAGGATCACATTACAATTTTTGTTTATTTGAAGACTGTTGGCTGTATCACAGGGGTAAGAAGTGAGATTCATAGGAAGGTGTTGCGACTCTGGGAAGGAGCTTGAATCAAAGTGGGGGAGTGGTGGAAAGGATAGCACATGGCATGGAGGGATATTGAGGAGGCAGAAGCAGCTGTGGTGAGTGGGCAACCAGAGTGAGGTGGCTACTGAGCCCTGCCCCCAAGTCTAGGCTGCTTCTTTGAGGTGCTGAGTGATAGAAGCCTGGGATGGTGAGGGAAATAATCAGTTTAGTTGTGGAGACAGTGGTTTTAAAGTGCCTTCAGACATCCAAGTGGAGATGTTCTGTATGCACTGGGAGTAGTGAACCTAAGGAAGCGGAGAGCCTGGAGCAGGAAATGTGCGATCATGAGCCTTCTGGGTATGGTGACATAGCAATTGGGGGTGTGGCTGGGCATTTTTGAGTCTAGAATAGCTGGGAGGAGTGGGGAGAGCCTAAGTCCTGATGAAATGCCACACAATCGTTGGATAGAAGAGATGGAAAGCAAGACAGGAGGAAACAAGGTGTGGTACGGTGGAAACCGAGGCCGGCCATGCTGTGTGCCACACAAAGGGCAGAGGACTCAGCATGGACACTGGGTTCAGTCATGCAGTGTCATTAGTGACCAGGGTCATTTCAGTGGAGAAGCCGAGTTGGAGGTCAGATTTGAAAGAGTTGAGGAAAGACTGATGGAGGTCATATGTAGATGAGTAGGATAGATTTTTTTGTGGCAAAACTAGGTTATGGTAAAGCAGACAGAGATGAGGTGACTAGACAGCATCATGGATTCAGGGGAAGCTGTGTCACTGTGATTTGCTGTCAGAATTTTGGGTGCATTTAACAGATCTTAGGAAAGCTTGAGAATGAAAATGAGAGGAAAAGTAATCCATAAGTTTCTCAAAAAGTGGAAGGGGATGAAACCTGAAGCAGGGATCTTAAACAGTGGGAGGGATGGTACTGTGTACAGTGGTAAAGAGAGCAGGTAGGTCTATAGTTTATAAAAGGAAGATGCTGTCTGCTTGTTGCTCTTTTGTGTATATGTATGAAAATTTGCTGAGAGTAACTGGGTAGTGTAAGTTTCATCCCGGTGTTTGAGGTCATGCTGTATTTATTGTTTTACCGTGCTGCTGGTATGTGAGTGATATTGATGCATGTAGGTGTACTGTGTCATGGAATACAAGAATATCTTCCTGAAAGTGGTAAAACAGGAGTACAAACAGAATCAACCCACTTTGGGCTTACTTCAGCGCCCTGCTGTGAAGCTGTACCCCTGACGTGATACATTAGCAATCACTGATGCATCCCCTCCTAATCACAACACACCTTGAACTGTAGTATTTTCCAGCTACTTTCAATATAATTGGTCACTTCCTATCAGGCTCTAGTGATGTTTACGATGGCCTTCCTAAGGCCAAATGGCTTTCGACAATCTTTAATCTTTACCAGCTGTCTCCACAACTGGTTCCTAAAAAGAACTCACCTCTTTGGAGGGCTGTAAAATTTTGTGTGTTTGGTGAAGCATGATGCTGTTCTTTGGCACCTCACTGGGCCTATAGCATATTATGCCTCTCCTTTTTTATTGTTGGGAAGTTATAGTAGCTCTCTGTCATATTGGCTGATCTACAGAGGGAATTGAACTTCTCTCTTAGTACTGTGAACTGAGCCCAGGCAGCACTGATCTCCATGTACACTAGCCTCTTTTATTTTTTATTTTGAGACAAGATCTTGCTAAGTTACCCAGGCTGGATTCAAATTTGTAATCCTCTTGCCTCAACCCACTAAGTAGCTGGGATCACAGGCATGTGCCACATATTGAGAAAAGTACATTTTAACTCTTCTTTTTAATATGGTTCCAGGTATGTATTGCTCTATATGTAGCTGGTATTTTGAACTAGTGAAGACTCTTATTTGCAAGTGACAGAAACACAACTCAAATAAACCTAAATCAATAAGAGAATGTATAAACTTATTTATTGGCTCAACTTCCCCTCGCAGTGTGCCTTTTACCCTGTAATCATTAATTTGTTTATTGGTGGAGGCTTTGAGGATATATGCATTGTTAATCATGTGCCACTGTATATACAACAGTGGTCCCATGAGATTGTATCACCTAGTGACTTTATATCTCTCATAGTTTGTATGGTATGCTGAATATAATGTTCACACAATGACTACATTACTTCACAATGTATTTCTCAGAATACTTTCCTGTCAGTAAGTGACATGTGACTGTATATCTATTTGACTTTTTAAAAACTTTCATCCCAACTTTACAAAAGTCAAACATGAAGTAAAGAATGTTGCCTTTGCTACAAAAAGAAATTGAGTAGAAAAAACTCTCTGCAATTTAAATACCTGACTTACTTTATAGGTTCTAAGTGCATAATAGTAATTATGTTATGAGTAAATTTATTAATAAGTTAAAAATAAACTTATTTTTATAATTTTCACCTTTTTAACTTTTACTTTTTAGACAATTGTTTGATTAATCCTCTGAAAATAAGGACTATCAAAGTCATATTTATGACCAGCATGTAACATGGGAAATATTGTGTGGCCATCTTTGGAAAATACACCCTCTATGCATAAGTATTCCAAATTATCTAGTTAATTTTAAATTATATTCAGTAAGCTTTCTGTAAGACAGAAAAGCGTAACATAAATGTTTTGTAAAATTCCACCAAAATTGTCAGAATGGTACCTTATGGCCCAATTTCCAAAAGATAATCCCCAAATGCTCTTTGGATGTATTTTACAAAGAATTATTTTACAAGTTAAAATGTATTACAGAACTGGATTTTTATCAGATAAAGAAAAGAAGAAAATCTACGTGGAAATGGAATTTATCCCCTTGTAAGGTCACTGAGGACTTTTTGCTATGTGCAAATAAGAACCAGAGCTATTAAATTATAGCGATGTCATCTTATATTTCAGGGTAGCTAGTGTTTATTTAAAAAGCTCAAGGATGATGCATGCAGATTTAAGACTGAGTCTTGCCATGGCAGGGAGCATAAAATTGCAACTGAAGACAGCAGGAAAAAATTTATTGGAAAGAACAGAACATCACAAATATATATTTTATAAGAATTTTTGGCCACTATTTTTTTCTACAGTTTAAATACTGTACAATGGTTGAACTGAAACATGGCATTTGGAAAAAGAATCACAACTTTGTAACATAATGGAATACACATTCTGACATGAAACTGAATACGTTTGCATATGCCAAATTGTTTATGTTATGGCATGTTCTAGATGTCCTCCTGAAGCCTCATGTGGTCATAGGTGGGGCCTTTTCAGAGGTGGCTGAATCTAGAGTGTGTGATGCTGGGATTAAGGTGTGTGATTACTGCATCAGTCCAATAATTGGTTTGGCACCGACCTAAGCCCCGTTTCCTAGATGGAGTATGAAAGGGTCAGGGCTACCTTTTGCTCATCATAAACTATTTCTCCTCTGTGATACTTGCCTGTCATAATACCCTGTCTTGGAGCCAGCTGATTATGGACAAAAACCTCTACAAACTGTGAGCCAAAGAAACCTTTCCTCCCTTAATTTTAGATGTCAGATATTTTGTCTGAGCAACAAGAGAAAAGTAATTAAGACAGAATTTAGTACCAGAGAAGCAGGGTCATTGCCATGATTCTACTTGACCACGTGGTTCAGGAGCCTTTGGGAAAAGGCGTGTGGGAAGAGTCTGGGAAGGTTTGGAGATGCTGGCTGAAAAGAAGAACTGGAATGCCTTAGGTGGAACTTGATGAGAGATTCTGATTTGAGCTCAGAAAACCAAAAGTTTGATAGAAAGCTTGCCATAAAAAAACCAGGCTCAGGAGGTTTCTGTTGGAAAGAAAGACTGCATTGGCTATTGGGATTCAGATGATGTGCCTTATACCTTGGCAGAAAGTTTGTCTACATTTTTCTTATGTCCAAAGACTTTGGTTGAGACTGAGCTAAATGGTGGTTGATTAATTAATTTTACAGAGGATATTTCAAGATAGTCTAAAATTGAGATGGTTGCATAGCTACTGTTATGGTCTTTTAGCCAGATTTGTGTTGAGAATCTCAAGCAAAAGGAGCCAGACAGAATGTTTCAAAACGTTGTGATTTTGGTCAGAAAGGACGCACCAGTAAAGTTGCAGCCCATGAATATGGAGCAGAGGAGAAAATGGTTGCTAAAACAACTAGTAAAGAAAAGACCAAGTGTTTCAGAAGACAGCATAAAAGGTGACCTGAGCCTATCACAAGAACCAGCAATACTCCAGCCTTTGCAGCCTTAGAATTGCAAAGGTTAAAGACTTTGTTTTGAGAGTCCTAAAGCACCATGTCCCAGAATGGCAGTAGCCTAGGAAGTCATTCCTTGGGATTTGGTTCATATGCACTCAACCCCTATAGCCAAGAGAGAAGGAAGCCTGGCTACTGCTCTAGCTGGTGACAGCCTTTGGCATCATCCACGTGGTATTGGTTTTAGGTGCATAAAGAATGCAAGAGTTGTGTAGTCAGGAAGGCTTCCACCCAGATTTCAGGAAAAGGCCTGAGAGACCAGGCAGTGTGTTCCTGAGAGGGCAGCATGTGAAGCTGTGAGTGAAGCATGTGCAATTGAAGAAACAGTGGAGATCCCAAAAGTTTGGAGAAGCCAGGAACATGGATCATCTGAGAAAAATTTGAAGGAGAAAGCAGAGCAGGCCCAAGGGAGAAGGCATGGGAGATACAACCACCAGAAGTGCTATAGGGACAGAGCTACCAAAGTGCTTGAGAGTTCACATCTTGCACAGATTGCCTCAGATGCAGAATGTGGAACTACGACTTAATTTTTACCCTGCTGGATTTTAGATTTGCTTTGGTCCCATTCCTTTATATCCCCTTATTTGTACCTTTTAGAATGATAATGCTTATCTTGTGCTACTGTGTGTTAGAAGTGTTTCACTTTCTTCTCATTTGTACAGAGGCTCCCAGCTAAAAGTTTGCCTTAAATCTCAGAGAAGACTTGAACTTTTCAGCAATGCTGAAACGTTAAGACTTTGGCAACTCTTAGGGGTGAACTAAATTCCTTTTGCATAAAGGAATGTACACAAGTCTTGGGGGAGCCAGAGACAGAATGTTATGCCTTGTGCTTAGTTGTCCCCCCAAAACCTCATGTGGTCACAGGTGGGACTTTTTCAGAGGTGCCTGAATCTAGAGTGTGATGCTGGGATTAAGACTGAGTGATTACTAAATCAGTCCACTGATTGGTTTAGCACTGGTTTAAGCAGTCCAGATAGAATATAAAAGGGACAGAAAGCAGCTGCTAAGGTCCCTTACTTGCTTTGTTACCTTCTACCTGCCATGAACTGATTCTCTTCTGTGATGCTCTTCTGCCATGCTACCTTGCGTTGGAGCCAGCCAACTACTGAACTGAAACCCCTACAAATTCTGAGCCAAATAAATCCCCTCCCCTTTAACTTTGGGTGTTGGGTATTTTGTCTCAGCAATGAGAGGAAAGTAATGAAGATATTGCTGTTAAAGTTTTATTAGTTTTTTCATCAAAAATTTGATTTCTACTTCATTCATTTCTGGTTTTCCAATAATCTGCTTTTTTTTTGGTTTCAGCAGACAAAGGATAATGGTTGAGAGTCCATGCTTTGGAGTCTCAGAGATCTATCTGACTTCAAAGGAGAAATGTGCCCATGATTATTCATATTTTAATAAGAAACCATCCCTGCTTTGGGAAATCTCAAAGATTTCACAAGGATTGCATTTTGAAATCTCAAGAGTGAAAAAGAAAGACCACTGAATCAGGGGACATGAAATCTATTTTTAGTTTGAATCTATTCATTTTTGCTATCTCATTTCTGTGTACACTTCAGTTTCCTTATTCTTAGATTAATAAAATGGAGTTAAGGATGTAATTCCAAACTCAGAAGATAATTGTGGGCTCAAATAATATGCCTGAAAGCACTTTGTGTACTTTCTCAGGGGGAGGTATCACTATTAATTTGGTAGCATTAGAAATACTAGTAACAGACAGCAGTAAACAGCTGTTCAAACCATAGTGAAAACTTTATGAAGTTACAGATCAGATGTAGCACATATGCCCTGATGTAGAGAAAATGTTATTCCCCGCAGGTGATAGGAAAATTCCTCCTAGGGAATCTGTCACAGATGACAGGAAGGAGAACCTTCAGGGTTCCTTTGAGGGATGCTCGGCTTTGAGTACGACGAGAAGGCAGAGAAGTCTGAGGCTGAGTGGGTGGTTGCGTATGCCCTGTGTGTCTCGAGTTGAGAAGGTTTCGGACAGAGCAACAGGAAGGATGTTCTCAGGTTCAGGAAGGAATGCTGGGACTCAGAGCGATGCTCTACGGCCCATAACAAAAGCAGAAGAGAATGGCCCAGGGGTGAGGGAAAGCGCTGGCCTATTTCCTTTCTTCCTGCAGCCAGTGATTTCTTGTTGCTTGCTGTGTTTTCTCTCCACATTTTAGGACGTCAGGAGACCATAGCAGTGTGCCTGCACATCCAGACCCAGCAGACGGTCAACAACAGCTTGTGCGACGCAGTGCACCGGCCCCCAGCAATGAGCCAGGCCTGTAACACAGAGCCCTGCCCGCCCAGGTATGTGGGTTGCAGCTCTGGGGTAACACCTTTCCATGCAGACAAACCTGAGAGTGCACAGAGACTGCAGGCTCACCCCCAGTGGAGTGGCGATCCTAGGTCACTGCTCCCTCTGCTCAGTCCTGCTCCCTGGGATCCTGGCAGAGAGGTTCGTGGCCAGCCCCAGTGAGCTGCAGTCCTCTTAGGCGACTTTCAATTGCATCAAACACAAATGAACATACAGTGGCCTGCTGCTGGAAAACGGTGAGGTCAGTGACTTTGTTCTCTTCTGTGTCCTGTTTCTCTCTCCAATGTCCCTTCAGACACTACAGGATCTGATGCTGAGTTAGCATTGGTCTGCTGTAAGTGCTTAGTCCAGACATGTTGAATGACTGAGTTACCACCTATTTGTTACACAGATCACACTTATGGATGTTATCTTTCCGGTTGACCTGTCCTGGATCTCCAATTGTGATGTGTACTGTAACACTGCAGCCCTCTTTTTCTTTTTGGTCTCACTAGTCTAAAAGACTGACCTTAAAAGTCAACTTCTTTGGTGTCTAGGTTCTTATAAGACTCCAGGGAACATTATCAGAAGGGAGTTAATGCCTCCCAGAGTTGCTGGGTCCTGGGTCTTGCTGGCTTTAGCAATTACAACGCATCATCACTGGCTTTCGCACGTAACCTCTTCAAGTGCAGCCTCCCGTCTTCTTCCTCCTGCACCCTTTACTTTCGTTACCTCAGCCACTCTGCTGTTCTAAGACTTAGTTGCCAAAATATTCCAAGCACGTTCCATCCCTCCGCTCTTTGCTGGAACCCCTTCCCTGCTTCCTGATAAATATATGGCGCCTCCGCCCAGGTTCCTGTGTTCACTAAGAGTGAGTATGTCTAGGACTTGCTGTGTTGAGGAAGGTTACTGTGTCCAAAATCAGCTCTGCTTCTGGAATTTTCCTGAACCTTCTGATGTTGCGTCTGAAATCTGTGATGTGGAAATTTCCCACACTGATGGCTAAGTGTGTTGAGGGTGGGGCAGAAGGTCAGGCTGAGTGGACAGTGCCCTCTGCACCTTGGAGGTGGGCGCCTTCGCTGAACTCCTGTTCTTTGACCTGCAGTGCACGGGGTGGTGTCCACCCCATGCTTCTGAGCATGATGGGATCCTGAAGCTGCTGTGCTAGGCTGAGACTCACGATGAACCCTGTATGCTCTTGTGGGTGAGGCAGGCCTGGAGCAGTGCGGGGGACCCCCGCCTCCATGCTGGCCCCAGGCTTGCAGTGTCCACAGGAGTCATACCAGAGTCTCACTGTGAAAGGCTGAGATCAGAGCTGTTAGGAGGACTCACCCGGAGTCCTGTTAAGTGTGTCCAGGTCTTTCTGGAGCAGAGAACAGCCACCATATTCACAGATGCACATCACCAAGAACCTCTCAGAAATGGACCGAGGATATGGCTCAACGTAGAGCACCTGCATGGGCAGGCCTTGGGTGCTGTCCCATCCTGTAAGCAAACAACAAAGAATTTGCGTTTGTGCTAAACATGTACTGACATTTTTTTCTTCTTGTTATTCCCTAACCTGCCACTGTTTACATAGTAGTTGCATTGTGTCAAGCACAATAGTACTCTAGAGATAATATAAATTATACCATTAGGGAGACTGAGGCAGGAAGATCACAAGTTTGAATTTTCCTGAGCAATTCAGTGAGACCCTGTCTCAAATTTTAAAAACAATAAAAATATAAAGGACTAGACATATAGTTTAGTGGCAGAGGACCCCTGGGTTCAACCACCCCCCCCCAGGGCCATGGTCAGAAGAAAGGAAGGAAAGAAAGAAGGGAGGATGGATGGAAGGGAGGGAGGGCGGAGACATAAAGGGAGGGGAAAGAAGGAAAGAAAGAAGACAGGAAGGGAAGGAGGGAGGAAGAAGGGAGGAAGGCTATTGCCATTTTATTTCACTATTTTATCTCAGGGACCTGAGTATTTGTGGGTTTTGGTGTCTGCTGGAACAGGGGCATTCTGGCCCCTCCCTGGCAGGTGCCAAGGGTGACTGTGTGTGACTGACGGCAGTGTTGAGCACCTGTCTGTATAGAACCACCTTTTATCTCTAGACCCCGGAGCTAAGTATAGAAACCCCAGCATTCTAAATCATGTACTTAGGTCCCTGGGGGCTTCTTTCCTTATTCTAATATTAGAACCACTGCTGGAGAATCTTGGGAAGAGCCCAAGGTTCTGCTTTCCTCCAGCTGTGAGGGAAGCAGGTGTGCTCTGTGAGGGACACAAGGGTGTGGCTGGTCATCTGTGGATCCCTGTGAGGCCTGGGGGGAGCCCTGGGGAGGAACTGGGGTGGTGTTGTGACACCCTCATCTTGGGGGAAGGGCTGCTGTGAGCCTGACTTGGTCCTGCCCAGATCTCTAGCTTCTGGCCCCACTGTGTGGCCACTGTTTCTTTCTGAGCCCCAGCCATGTCACCGCCCTCTTCAGCGATGGGCCCTTGGGCCTCCAGAATTGTGAGCTAACACAGATTTCTTCATTGTAAAGTTAGCCTACATTAGGCAAGCTGTTATAGTGATGGTGACACTGTCTAGGTAGGAAGCAAGGGGAATCAGGGAGAGAAACGCAGCTTCACCTGTGAATGGATTTTTCCAGGAAATTGGAATCATGAATTACGTTGTCTTATAACTCTTTTCCTTCCAATCAGAATTGGGATGGGGCAGGAGACAGATGTAAAACAGAAATCTAAATAAGTATGTAACCCAACTATAATACATGCTACAAGGAAAAATAAATTAGCACCTAAAGACCCAGAAAAATACAAGATCCTGAAACAGATTGATGGAGTAGAGTGGCATTAGCACATATGGTCAGAGAAAGTCTCTTTGAGGAGACGTATATGTTGAGCCTAGAAGAAAAATAGGAATCAGCCAGAAAGTCATGTTCTGAGCAGAAGGAGCTATGTGTGCAAAATCCCTGGTGGAGGAAGGGGACCGGTGTGTTCACGGACCAGGTGAAGAGGCAGAAAGTGAGATCAGTCACTGGGAAGTCCGGGGTGAGCTTTGGGCCTAACCCTGAGGCCCAGTGGGAAGCCGTGGGAGGGTTTCCCCAGGGCAAGGATAAATCAGAGTCTTAAATATTACCCCAACTCTGAAATGAGGACAACAAAGGGAAAATATGATAAGAACCATTAGATTTTTAAAAAAATTTTCCTTCAGGTGCCCAGTCCACCACTGTCCATCTAACTGTCCCCTTAGGAAAGGCTGTGCCTCCATGTGAAGCCACACTCTTTTCATTTCCTTTTAGTTACACGATGCTGAAAATAGTCTTCAGCAAAATGCTCTCTGTAGCCCTGACGACCGTGGCATTTCTGCTGCGTTTTGCAGAAAGGCTCAGGGTGTATAACGCTGCTTCCTGAACTGCGCCCACCGTGTGCTCCAGGGCTCTGCAGAGGTTGCTTCAAGTTTCCACAGCTCATCAATCCTGTGCTGTCAAAACCCATCAGCCCCTTGTGCTATAAAAAGTTTAAAACCATGGGAGTGGCTTGTACTCTATTAGGTACTGCATCATGCAAAGATTCGAACATTCTACCTTACATACTCACTTGTTAGTGAAAAGTAGCTGGTATTCTTAATTATAACCACGTATTCCTTAGGAAATATAGTAAGGAATAAATAATGGATAGATGCCATTGGTTCCATATATGAGAACTGAATTTTAGGATTTTACGTGGTCATTGACTTGCCCATGAGCACACAGGAAATAGATTGTACATGACAAAATCAAACTCAGACTTGGGGCATTTCTCGTAAGGTGACAAGTAGTCCTAACCTGGCCTTTGCTCAGTGGCAGAAGGGAATGTCCAGGTGCCCAGGCATGAGCTGCTGGTAGAGCTGGACTCCTGGTCCTGGCCTACCTCTCTTTTGGAAAGATGACTGTGATAGAAATGGTTTGAAATTTGCACAGATTTTAGATGGAGACCACAATTTGGTTAAGCATGGAATTCTTATCCCTGCTGACAGAGACATGTGAAAAGAAGAAAATACAACCCAGAATTTGGGGGTAGGTTTATGTCCAGACTTGGTTCTTATTCCAGGTCAACGTGAAGCTCGTCTTCCCTAGGGTCCTGGCCTGTTTCTAGCTCAGGCCATTGGCAAGTGAGGACACGGGCAGGAGGCCAGGTAACTAGGAAGGTGAGAAAGGACAGCAGGGGAGGTGGCTCAGATGCCAGATCAGCACTTCCAGGGATCAGCAGCAGCCCTGAGAATGTGGGTGACACTCCATGCTTTATTGTTGTGAGGGTGATGCTGTTGCCCTGTCCTTTGAGGGGGAAGGCAGAGGTAATGTGGCATTGTATTATCTTTTCAAAAAGAAAGAAATGCCTGAACTCAAGCAATTCACAAGTCATTCTCTGCTTACTTTAAAATGAGTGTGAAATTGGAAATCACTTTCAATATGAGATAAATAGCTTGACTTCATATTCTGCAAGATTAAACCCAAATCAAACACATCATGAGAATTGAATGTGTTTTCGAGCAGTAAGTGCTTCTTCTGGTTTGTAGTTCCCAGATCACAGTACCCGCAGTTCTTGACAGTTTACGTCTTGCTATTCTGCAAATCTACCTTATTCACTCTATGATCTGCCTTCCTGCAGATGATGTTTTATTTTGTCTTTTTCAATATTTCCTAAAGAAAAACTGCCTCTCTTGTTCCCTGCTCTCATCCATAAGCACAGGTATGACTACGAAAGTTGTCATCTTCCTCACTCAGTGAGTGACCAAGCAGCCCTCTCACAGAAAGCCCCCAGTGACTTCTTTGCCCATGGATTAAAATCCACATTCTTCAGATTACAAGATCTACGCATAAAAAGTGATCAAACATATGCATTATATTAACTAGCATTAATTTATTACTGGTTTTTAAAAATCCTGTCTTATTTCTGTCCTTCTGTTTTTGCTTTTTTAAAAATAAAATAATAAAATAAAACCCATATTCTTTACGTAGGCATATGGGTTCCTTTCCTGGGACTGCAGGACAAAATGCTACAAACCCAGTGGCCCAAAAAACAGAAATTTCCTGCCTCATAGAGTTGCAGACTAGATTTACAAAGTAAAGTGGTTCCCCCTGTCCTGGCCTCTGCCATTCCCAGGTATTTGAATGGCACATTCCCTGTGATTTCTTATTGTTTTCCCTCAATACTTCATCTCTGTGTCCAAATTTCCCCTTTTCCCAAGGATAGTGTTCAAATTGGGTTGGGCTCACATTCATGACCTCCTCATAACTTGAGCCTCTGCAAAGACTCTATTCTCACATGTGCTCACCGTCTCAGATACCAGGAGATATAAGGATACAGTTCTCCTTGTAACAGCATATACATGCCTTGGTGACCCTGAATCCTACTCTGGAACCACATCTTCTGCTACCACTACTGCCCACTGCCCGCACACCACACACACATGCACACTCACACATGCACACTTACATACTGTCATCCAGAGGAACCCACTCAGCTTCCCAGCTGGTCACTGGGACCCACGCTTATGCTCACTCATACCTCTTGGCCTCTGCCCATCCTGTGCTCCTGTGCCCATTTTGTCTCATGAAAGGGATTGTGGACTCATTCTTTCCTGTAAAATCCAAAAGAAAAAGAAATAGGATGCTAACCTGAGACACTTGTAGAAAACAACCCTTAATGGTCCACAAATAAGATGCTAGCCTGAGGCACTTGTAGAAAGGAACTCTTAACAGAATGAGTCAGGACACAGATTTAGATCCCCACTGCTGTCTCTTTGGGGTTTCAGGACAGCCCCTTAACTCTCTGGACCTAATTTATTTATCTGAATAATGAAGAAAAATGCTGAACTTTTTGATCACCAAGTGCTTGAAGCCTCAATCTTTAAATTTTTATTTTATGAACAAATAAAATTTCATATCTAAATAAGAGAATAGTACTTGTCACTCTGTGTATCATTATCTTCAAAGAAGTTACTCAGAGTAGAAGACATGAAACAAAAAGATCCTTACAAAAAAAAAAAAAGAAACAGATAACAAACACAAAACTTTCTTTTGCAGTGATTCACTTTTGGGTGTGTGTGGGGGGAGTTCAAGATGAGTTTTCACTCACAGGTTCACCCCTCCTGATCCTCTTGCTGTTGCCCTCACACCTTCCCCTGAGCACAAAGTGCTCCTCAGCCCACCTGGGGTCGCTTCCTCACCCCCCTGGTGTTCCCAGATGATCATGTCCCAGATGGGTACCTGGCATCCTGAGCAAGTATTATACCACCTATTGTTAATCCAGAAGAGGATCTGGATTTAATAAGAACAATTTCTGAATATATACCTTTTTCATATCCTCATAAAGTCAGAAAATCATTATGTAAAGCATCATAGGTGAGGGACCGTCTTCAGTGTGACATGGCCAGGGTATGTTTTAGGGCTGAGAATAATAGCCTTCGCTTGACCTGCCAGGATTGGGTTTACTGGCAGTGCCCTCTTTCCTTCGCCTACCAAAGCACAGCAAGACATTGCAGCAAGTCTGGAAGTGGTTTCTCATGACTGTTGAGGACAGGACACAGGTTCTCTCTGTCCTACCTCACTCTGCTTCAGCAAGAGGTGTCGCTCACCCTCTCCTTTGGCATCTTGTGACCCAGAGATTCCCAGCTGGGAACAGTATAGCAGATTATATGTCTTGGCCACTTTGCAAAATTAAGAGTCTGTTTATATGTGAAATGAAATACTAGGACTCATTTCAGAGTTGCAAATTTAATAAATTTTTTGAAGGTTTGAGTTACGTTGGAAAAAACCCAGGACAGACAAAGGTTGGATGCCAAAATAAAGGTAAGTTTACAAAAATGTTTTAGATTCTGGAAACCAGTGGTGTAGGAATAACAGGAACAAGGGATCGCATAATATTTTCCATACAAATATTTACTGACTCCAAGGGCAATAGCAGTAAAATCTCACCCCAGGGTGAAACTTACACTGAGATTGGGATGGATGGGCAGTGGATCTTTATTTACTCAAGGACAAATGCATTTGACGTATTAGCCTGGACTCTCCACAGTGGGGTGTTGTATGTTTATTTGCTCTTATGAGGTTACTCTTTCTGGTCTATCCTATAACTACTGTCTGTTTTTTATACAGTTTGCTTTTTCCCAGAGAGACCTAGAAGCTTGTAGAAACATGTAGAGTTATATAATGGTCTCCGTAGTCTGAAGACAGCCTTCTCAGACAGGAGTCCACAGAGCTAGAGAGGAAAGGGGACATGTAAGAGTAGTATATTTCTACATCAAATTTTTACTTGTCTTTTAAGTAATAATACAAAGTGTTTAGTTCATTACTACTCATTTCTTGAATAAAAATAGTTTCATCTCCACTCCCAGGAAGTCTGATTAATTCTTCTAGCTGTACTTCTTAAAAGATAAAGTCTTTTCCAAATAATGACTGTAATTTACATGTTTTGCTGAATTGTTTGAATATTGCAATAGAAGCCTTTTCCTAATTAAGTGTAATCAGATTGTTAAGGTATGATTAGAAAACTACTGTCAGTGACTTCTCTCGTGTTCATGGTTACTGGGATTTAGTTATAGTCCTTGTAGTGTAAATAGATGTTGTTCTTGTAGCTTCCCCTTTTGCTCCAGATGTAAATAACTGACAAATTCAGTATAAAAAGGATAAATTAAAATTATATGTGAAGGGAAAAGCCATGGAAACTGCCTCATGAACTACGACAGGAACGGAAGGGTAAAGTGACAAGAGGAATTGGATGGACCTGCACAAAGGCGTGCAGATGTGAGTCTAGTTCCTATGGACAGAAAATGGAAAAGGGGAGAAGAAGAGAGGGCGAGAGTATCCCACACACATTTTAAATAAGTTCCGAAATGAAATCTCATAGACAGGAAGAACCTATTACTAATAAAAATAGCCAACAGACTCAAAAGTTGGAAGAGGACTCGGTTCCAAATGAAATTAAAACCCAAAAACAATCTGAAAAACACTAAAAAGTAATTAGAATCTTTGGAGATATAAAAGAGTAGAAATTAGGAAATATAGATAGGTAGTGATGTTATAATAGATGAGTATTAAGAAATTAGAAAACAACAAAGTCAATGAAATAAAAGAGTAAGTTATAGACAGTTAAAGAAATGGGGCCAAGGATATAGCTCAGTGGCACAGCGCCTGCCTGCCTGCCTGGCATGAGGTCATGAGTTTGTTTCCCTGTACCAGAAAAAAAAAAAAAAGATGAAAAGAAAGAAAAACCTGACTTGAAGATGGTGCTAACAAGATCACACAAATGGCAGCCCAAAAGTGAGTGATTTGGGCAAAGAGAAGTAAGAAATATAGAAAAGATCATGTCAGAGAAGCAGGATATGAAATAAAATGCTAGCCAAAACTCGGGGAAATACAGAATAACTATTCCTACTGTGAAGATAAATAAGTAAAAACAAGACCCTGCATAGTTATGTGATGGTGAAACTGCAGAAAATCAAAGCTGACAAGAAAATCTTAAAATCTGCCAGATGTGAAACACAGATTAACTGTATATAATTTATCAACAACTGGAATTTACAGAAGACAAAGGAATTATATCTTTATAGAACTAAGGGAAAAACCATTATCTAGAGCTAAACTTGCTGAAATTTTATTTCAAATATGTGAATGTGCGGGTCCATGTCTAGCCATGTTAATGGACTAGATATTGTGAGACCCTTTGGCTGTAAACTTCTAAAACGCTGGATAATGTAAAACATACTCAAAATGCAAAACTAAGCTTTTGAGAAAGGAAGAGAAATCCTCAAACCAAAAGTAAGGTAAAGCATGGATCTGGAGTGGTGGCCCGGTGTCAAAGATTCTGCCTCCATGGACAGTTGCCAGCCTCAGCATCCGAAGCCTTTTGGCTTCACAGTTGGTGCCCGGAAAAAAAACAGGCAATCAGAAAAGTGTGAGCAATTCCAGAAAACCAAATATAGGGTGGCGATATCCATACAGAGACAGGGTCCACTTTAGTAAAAGGTAAATTACGAAAAACAAGCAACAACAAAGAACCCATCCCATGAAAAGAGACTGCAAGGAAAGTGATCTGGCTTGGATCTGACTGTCGAGAGAGGGAGGACATCAAAAAGCGTCCCCCAAAAGCCTCCAGGAGACTTTTACGTAGGGATAGACTTTATATTCACTCTGCCTTATCAAAAAAATAATTAACATTGGTCTAGAGAGATGTTGCGTGGGTCATGTGGGAAGGAGCTTGTCTTCAATTCAGATTTTTAAATTCCCGTAGAGACATCTGAGCATGAATGAACTAAAAATCAGAAAGACTCGTGGAGAAACAACGTGGGTGTCAGTGCGGTGACAAATGGTAGAATCAGATACACAGAGAATCGGATAATGGAATCTTCAGACGCAGACAGTCAAGTTAGTGTGTTTAAAGTCAAGAGATAAAACAAGAAATTAAAAATCTAAATGAGAAACAATAAACTAATAAAAATATCTGGAAGATTTTTTAAAAATCAAATATTAGGTTGAAACATATAGAACTTGCAATTTTATCACCAAAAATGGTTAAATATTGACAATGAATATGGCTCAACCTGTTCAGAATATTTAGAAGTTAAAATACGTAAATTTAAAAATTATGCATTAAACAAGTAAGTGGGAAGGGAGACCTAATGAAATTACCAACAAAGCACAGAGAGTAAATGAAATTTGTAAAATATGCACAAGCTAAGAGATGCAGAAGAAATATTGAAAAGGTTTATCAATGTCTTTCAATGAACTTAAAAAATAAAATATGTGTGTGAAAATAACAGATAAGATTTCAGAGTTAGCAAAAGTATTAATCATGTAATCAAAATAAATCTCAAGCGGGAAAAACAAAAACAAAGATACATCTAGATACAGTGTTTTAATGTTTTTTGTTTTTTAATCAGTACCAGGGATCGAACTCACAACTGCCTGCTTGCAAGGCAGGCACTTATGCTGCTGAGCTAAATCCCTGCCCCTAGATACACTGTTGTTAAACCTTGAACTCCAAAGACAAAATCTGAATTCATTTAGAATGTACACATAGTGAAACAATATCTCAGGGAATGAATAAGGATATGTTGTAATTGTTTCTCCTTACACAGGCAGAGTCAGCAAACTACAGTGTAATAATAATAATAACATGATTCTGTGAGGATTCACTAAGTTAATGTGTATCCTTGTTTCCCTAAAAGTAAGACCTAGCAAGAAAATAATCAGCCTTGAAAACCGAATTCCTCCCCTTAAAAGTTCCAAGTGAACTTTTGAATAGTGCCAAGCTGGGGACCAACCCTTTAATGTACAAATGTTAATATCCAAATGCCTTGGGGATATTCCACATTCAGACTATTACATATTGTGCTTTTCAGTCTTGTATGGTTATGTCTTCAGTATGAAATTTCCCTTCATGAATAAAAATTCTGCTTTTTGCTATGTTTTATCTTGAGCAACATTTTTAATTTTTGTTTTCCTCTAACTTACACAAATGAAAGTGTTTATTATAGGAAACTATAAATAAGAAACACCGAAAATCACCTTTAGATAAACTTTCATTTTTAAGAGAATTTTTTATGATAACGAATGCTAATTAAAGTGAAATCCAGAAAAAACACAATAAAGAAAACAAGAATCCTATCACTCAAAGATGATCACTGTTGAGATTTTTAAAGTAAAAGTATCCACTTGTTCTGCATACGTATATAAATGCATAAGTAATAGAATTATACTCTGTAAGCCATTTTATGCCTCTATCTTTTCTAGTAGAAATATACCATGAATATATTTTTAACTCAAAGCCATATGTCTGCCAAATCATATTAATGGCTGCTGCCATTTCTCTATATGAATCAGTGTCATTTACTTTGCCATTCACTGTTATGTATTTAATAACCTCCTTTCATTTCGTGAAATACTATTGTTTTCCTCTTATGAACTGTCCTGGGCCAGTGCCCTTTTATGTATGTCTTAAGCACTTTAAAATTGTTTCCTCATGATGTAGTTCTACAGTAACTAGTTAAGAATGCATGTTCACTGAGAATTAAACATCCATAAATTAAAACAATCGTAACATGTAATTTTTCACACATTCATGGGCAGAGGCTTTATTAGATTATATCCTTCAGTGTGCTGCTAGGATAGGACAATGGGCGTTCCCACACTTTGGTGGGGTGTCTATTGGGGGACTCTTCCTTGGAGATAATTTGGAAATATGGATCGAAAGCAGCTGCTTGGTTTTTCATTTTTCAGATATTATATGAGAAAACCTGATTTTTCCACGATCTTATTGGAAAGGAATCACATTTTTATATATATGTATATATATTGTAAATCCAGTGCTAACATAAAAGAATTTTCTTAGGGATACTCTGAATAATGAACCCTGGTGCCCTTACGATGTCCGTTTAAGTGTGTTTTTGAGCATTTAAAATGTCTTTTGACGCTTCTATAAATCATCATTGCCTTGGGACTCTGCTTAAAACCAAACCAAGATTTTATTTTTGATAGTTGGTGGAAGGGCAGGATGGGAAAAATATCTGTTGCTTTTCATTCTGGATCTGTTCAAATGGGTAAGATCTTTCAACAGCCTCTGACATTTCTTGCCTCTCAGCTCTATGTTTCTGTATTTTAATTGTGTCTGTTGCGAGAGATGCTGTGGCTGTGGCGTCCATACAGAGTCTACCATCTGGAGGTCCAAGAAGAACTTGGAACCTGATGGCTGCATGCTGTCACTGTTCACCTTTTCCTCTTGGGTCCTGGTGTAGGTGGCACGTGGGCTCCTGGGGGCCCTGCTCAGCTTCCTGCGGGGTTGGCATCCAGACCCGGGAAGTGCACTGCCTGCACCCAGAGGAGTCCCCTGCGCCTCCAGAGAAGTGTGGAGACGGAAAACCCCACGCCTTACAGGCATGCAACCAGTTCGACTGCCCTCCTGCCTGGCACATTGAAGAGTGGCAGCAGGTACAGTCACCATGCTTAGGTGGTGAGGGGCCTGCATGGTGCCACCAGGCAAGGGCCCGCTGTAGCCTCACCACCTCCTGTCTCCACAGTGTACCAGGACATGTGGCGGCGGCACTCAGAACCGAAGAGTCACCTGTCGGCAGCTGTTAACAGATGGCAGCTTTTTGAATCTCCCTGATGAACTGTGCCAAGGACCCCGGGCATCCTCTCACAAGTCCTGTGCCAGGACAGACTGTCCTCCACAGTTGGTGGCAGGAGACTGGTCCAAGGTAAGGGCTGCTGTGCTGCGCAGCTCCTGCCTTCTGCCCCTCGCCCGCTTTTCAGATTCTATGTCCTTGTGGGACAAGGCCAGGACCAGTGTGAGACGTGGGGTGCCAATCACAAGTGGTGCCGCGTGTGGACTGCGCACCCTTTCCAGGGCCAGGCAGAAAGATTCATTTGCCATTTTCATCCATATTATCTAAACTGTTTTGTTATCTTCCTTCCACTGTGATCTCTTCTTTTGGAACCACTGGCATCTCAGTATCTCGGGATGAACTCAAAAGTAGTTTGGTTGCTCTCCTCCTGTGTTTCTTTCCTGGGGAATCACCCATTAACCCCTCTTATTTCCACTTTCTGAACATCTTCTTTGTCTTCATTTCCTCTACAGTCTGTTGCTGCTCCTGTTCATTCTACCTTTCTTCATAAGCTTGGAATATTGCAATAAATAGACTTCCAGACTTTTGTTTGGGTCCTGGCAGGACTTGACCCAGTCTAGTAAGGATGTCTTATTTTTCAGGTGGGGAAAATTCAATTCCGTAGCTTAAATAAACTCCCTCAGATGGCAAAGTAGGAACTGAATCTATTCCTTGTGACTGTTTCACAGGTCCCTTCCTTTATGTGACACTGCTCATCTGATTTCCCTGCCTCTCTTATCACTGTCCCATCTCCAGACTGCTTGAAAAACCATGTTTCCCTAACTGTGCTAATCACACCAAATACTCAAGTCTCCCTGCTTGCAGAATCAAGCTCCCCAGAGTAGCTTACAGGGCTTTGAATTCATGGTGTTACTGCAGCTCTGTAGTCTTTCTCCAGGCCTTGACTCCAGGCTGAAGTTTTAGCACAAACTGCAATACAGATCATTCATATGAGTCATATTTGTCGCAATCTTGTACTGTCAGGTCACTGCCACCAGATGTCTGTCTTCTGGGAGTAGAGAGCCAATCTCGGCATCAGATATAACCTCAAGAAACTAGAACAGGCCATAACTAACACTCACAAATTTCCCTGAGCACTAGTTCAGGCCAACCACAGTCACACTTGCTCTCCTCATCTGGAAGCAGCTATTGTTTCTGCTTACATAGGGGAGGGAACAGAGGTCCATTCAGAGTAAGTAACTGAGCTAAAGGCAGAGCGAGGGCTCAAACTCAAGTCTGTGTGATGTAAGTTTATTGAAGAGTAGACATTTCAGTTTTTCAGGCAAGAGCAAAACTGTTTCAGCCAAAGCAACTTTCCTTCTGTAGAGCCCAGCTCTCCGGTCTGTAAGTTGGGTGTCCTTCTTCAGTGTACCTAACCTCTGAGCCCTCGTTTTCCTTTCAGTAAATGCTTTGGTTATTTTTAGGATAATATGAGATGTTTGATATGAAAACATCCAGAAGTGTAGGCCTTTTTCATTCCCCTTGAAGGAAAAGCCACATTTCTGGCCACAGATTGGGTTGACACTACTTCTATAAACATGTTCATAGATTTGTACTTCTCCTTTAACTGTCTAGCTCCATTAAGAGCTAATATCATAAAACTGTCTTAACTATTAAAAAATCTACATAAATGTTTCCCTAAACACTCATAAAATATCCAAGAAAAGCAACGAATCTTTCTCCTAGGATCTGCAGAGCAATAAAGGCCTCAGATCCCACCACCATAACCCACTCCCTCTGTTAAACTTGAAAGGATCTGGGGACAGGCCAGTGGCCAGGATTCTCCTAAGGTGCCACACTGGAGCTCAGTGGCATGAGGGACAAGATAACTGTCTTCTCTAGCTCTTGGGTCCTAAACTAAAAGGCACAGCTACTGCACAGGAGCCAACCTCCCTGATCTGGGACGAAGGAGAAGACAGTCCCATTAAGCTTTTCCAGAAAAGCTGCTTCATTTGATTTCCCCTTCTATTTTCTCATGGAACAATATCAGCCCCAAAGAAGAGACATTATTAGGAAATTCTTTTGGGACTGGATCAAATAGGAGGTCAAGACAAAGATTAGAGAGGAAGATCTCTAGTCTTGTGGACAGTATTTGTCTAGGCCAACCAACTCCGCCCCACTGAAAGGGAAGGAACATGATTCTGAAGAGAGAAGGCTTTTTCTCCTTGGGATACGTAGTGTGGGGGACCAGTCAGATAGACATCATGGGGGAGCTTGTAAGAAATGAAGAATCTCAAATTTCACCAAGAAGGAGAATCTGGGTGTTGGCACACACACTGAGCTTGAGAAGTATTTCTGTACTTGCCCCATGTGGGTTTGGATTACTCAGCCCTCCAGTGTGCCTGAGGAAGAAATGGCCCTGCGTGGTGACATCCTAGAGCAAGTACTGCACTGATTCAAGAGGGGCCAGACGTGGAAGGACAGGGTAAGAAGCCAGGCATCGACTCCCGAGTGCCCCAAGGAACTCCTAGAGCCACTGCTATGCTCTGAAATACCCACTGTCCGCCTCTTTTATTTCTACTACGGACAAAGAGATCTTCACAGTTCCATCATGTCTGGTGGAATAAACTTTACTCTGGGCTTTTAGAGTGGGAAGAGGAGATAACATTGCCGCTTTCCTCTCTGGCCGGTTCTCTGAGCCAGTAATGTGACCTGCAGTTGCTAGTTGTGTGTCGCTGATGTCCCAGCACCATGCACACACTGGCCTTTGTGTCTGTGATCCTGAATCTGAGGGCTCTCAGTTTCCTTCCTTCCTCTGTAAGCCTTTTACTCCCTAGAATGATGCAGCATTTCCCACCTTGAACTCACAGTGACCTTACTTTTTATTGTATTTCAATGCAGTGCTACTTCCTGAGCAAACCATATGGTCTTCCTATCTTTGCTGTAATATTTCTGAGGCCAAGAGGTCCTAGGGCCCTGCAGAACTCCAAGATTATAATAAATACACTCCCTTAAGTGTCTTTGCAAAGTCATAGAAAATGCAGAGTAGTGCTGAAGTGGCGAATTTTAGAAAAACTTAGGCCTTCTAACACAAGAGAGGAAAGTCATTTATTGGGAGGGATTTTCCTGGGAGAAACAAGAGAAGGGAATGAAAGTGGAGGTTACCTGCATGATCTGAGTTGGACCTGGGCAAAGTCGGTTCATCAAGACACAGAGTGAGTGCTCATATAACCAGGTGGTCTGTCAAGACTCCTGCACTCCAGACCAAGGCCACACCTCCAAGAAACCCAAGCCCGGAGGAACAGGAAATGCACACACATGTGAGGAAGGCAGAGCTAACCTCGGCCTGAGACACTGACAGCCATGTCTGGACTTGGGTCCATCCAGGCTTACGACCTGGTACGTAGCAGTTCAAGTTTCCTCCTGAGTTCAACTTTTCTCCTGTTAGTTGAAATTTCCATTCATTTCAGAGTTGCTTTGTTTTGGCAGTGACTTTGGCACTAAGTTGCCACCCTTCCCAAAAGCTTCCTGCCAAACTACTCTAGGTGCCATGGGATGGCTCATTTGGGGGCAGCCATCCATCTTGTGGTTCTGGATAAAGCTCTTCCATATGGGGTCTGGCCGCTACCCCTAGAAACGGAAGGGCTGAGGAGCCACACCAGAATTTCCATTCTTCATCATGCCAGGCCTGCTGGCCTACAGCTGGAACAGTCCCCACTCCCTGCATTGGCTGGATTCATGGTGTGTTGGAGCTTTGTCCATTCATTGGCTCATTAGTTTGCCTTGGTTCCTCAGATCTGGACCAAAGCTTTGTGTGGAAAGGAGCCTTCAGTTCTGATACAGCTTTCCAAGTTTTAAGAAAAAACCTTTGATTCATCAATGGCAGTCTTTCTCAATGGTGGATGTCTGTGACCATACCCCTCAAAGCCTGTTCTGTGCCCTCATTCTGAGGCTGGAGCCTTCTCCCCTTTATTTTCTGTGCTTTGATGGAGCTTTGGACTGTTTTGTCTACTTTCATCTTTCTCTTTTGTGATGTTTCTGGGTGTTTGGGTTTTTCTCTTACATACCTAACTGCATCTGGCCTGTTGATTTTTCTTTTTCTAACTTTTCGCAAAACTCACTATTTGAGCTTTGAATTTCCATTGCTTTACTTTCTTCTGTAGTTGAGGAAAGAGTCATCACTTCTCTAACTCTTACAGATGACACTTCATCTCTAGGAGCAGACTCATCCTCAGCATCTCATCCTCAGGTCTACATGCAGAACAAATACATTCCATTCCCATCATAGGAAAGCAGGGAACAACCTCTCCACCGAGCCCCAGCCCATTCCTCACTCTCTTCCCGTCTCTGTGGCAGGTACCCCACCTTGCAATAAAGCCTGACTTCTTCACTTCCTGTGTCCAATGGCTTATACCGTCCCACTCTTCAGTTCTTGAAATATTATCAATATTTTAAGTAAAGAAAGAAAGAATCTTTATAAATGAGAATTTTTACAAAGAACATGGGGTTCACATACATTTCCAAATATAGCATTGTAGTTTTCAAAAGATATACTAGTTTTGATTTATAGACATAGTCTTGTTTAGGGGCCAATTCATACCGGCTTGTGAGAGCCAATTATAAGTTTTCCCATCTTGTGCACAGTGACAGTGAATTGACAGCTTGAAGTCAGTCATGAAGGAAGTACTTACACCACAGAAATCGGTGGAGTGACCAGGGTTCTTTCCTTCAAGAACCTGGATACTGTCAAGGTTCTTGCACACTCTCTCTCATCCTGTGCCCATGCACATTCACATGCACAGTCTTATTGATGAAACAGGTTGAGCTCATTGGTGGTACTTAGATGGAAAACCCTCAAGAAGTTAGAATCCCCACAATTTTTTAAAACACAAATTCTAAGAAGCTTGATTGGGCTTCTCTAAAATACTTCTAAATCTTTTTCTTCATAACTGGTGTTTGACAGGCTGAGGAAATATGTCTGGATGCAGTTCTAGCAATTGAAAATCCTGTGGAGTTAGTTGGGATTTTGTGTGAGATCTGTGATCCCAATGAACTAATTTTTTGTTCATGTGCTCCTTCTGTGAATAAAGAATATTCTAGTTCTCAAGGTTAATTCTAAAAGCTTTTCTGTTCTTCTGTCTTAGTTGTATTTTATCAGTGCATGTCAGTGTGATTTGACACTGAGTGAGTTCTTTGGGGAGGTGGTTATGCATTCAAAGCATTTTAACCAATTGAGTCCTGTGTTTCTCTTTCCTTGTCCTCTCTCTTCTTGCCTGCCCCTTTCTGTGTCTCCAGAAGTGTCTAACTCTTGACTTTCTGTCCTCATTTCTTCATTTTAAGTATCCGTTTATGTTTTTTTAGGTCTCTCCTATGAGAGAAAATATCTGATATTTAACTTTCTAAATCTGTCTAATTTTACTTCCCTTGATGATTTCCAGTTCCACTCATTTCCTGCAAATGATATGACTTTATTCTTTATTATGTCAGCGTCGTCAACTCTGTATACACTGCATGTTTATGGGGGTCTAGGCCGTTTCCACAACTTCACTATTGTGAATTACACTGATATGAACATTGATGCACATGGACTCCTGTAATATGTAGTCCTTAATTCTTTCAGGAATATGCTCAAGAGTATGTAGCTCAAATGATATTTCTTTGTTTAACCTTTGAAGAATCTCCATTCTGATTTCCACGGTCATTACACTAGTTCCCATTCCCACCAGCAATGTAACAGGGCTCCGTTTTCCCAGGCATTGCCACAAGCATTCATTATTTTTTGTATTCTTGGTAGTCATGCTGACTAGAGCTAGAAGTGCTCTCAGTATAGTTTTAATGTATGTTTCTCTGATAGTTAGAAATGTTACACATTTTTTTCATATACCTTTTGACCATTTGACAACTTCTTTTTAGAATTCTCTATTCAGTTCATTGGCCCACTTTTATTGGATTCATTGCTTAATGGAGGTTAATTTTTAAAAGTTCCTTGTATATTCTAGATATTAATCCTCTATCAAATGAATAGCTAGCAAAGGTTTTCTCCTGTTCAGCATGCTGCCTCTTCACTCTGTTAATTGTTTGTTTTTTAAGGCAAAAGCCTTTTAATTTGATTTAGTCTCATTTGTTGATTCTTGTTACTGTTCTTCTGTGTTTTTGGAGTCTTGTTCAGGAAGTCCTTGCCTGTGCCTATGGCTTGAAATATTCCCCTATATTGTCTTTCAACAGCTTCAATGTTTCTGGTTTTACATCTAAGTCTTTGATCCACTTTGATTTAATTTTATACAGCGTGTGAGATTGAATTCTAGTTTCAATTTTCTGCATGTGGCTCAGTCTTCCAAGCACTATTTATTAAAGAGGGTCTTATGGGCTGGGCTCAGGGGTACAGTGCCTGCCTGTCAAATGTGAGGTCCTGAGTTTGATTCCCAGTACCAAATAAATAAATAAATGCTGTCTTTTATCCAGCATGTTTTTGAACACTTTGTGTCATCATAGTTACTTAATATCTTCAAATCCCTCATTTAAAAAGACCAGACATGGTACTACATGTGTATAATCACAGCACTCTGGGAAACTGAGTCAGTAGAATTACAAGTTTGGGCCCAGCTTGAGTAATTTAGCAACTTAACAGGCCCTGTCTCAAAAGAAGAAATTGTTTAAAAGGACTGGGGGTGAAGCTCAGTACGAAGACCCTGGGTTTACTGCGTGAGTACATACAGGTGTGCATGTGCATGCCAACTAAGATTGCAAAAGAAAATAAGAAATATCGATCATTTTAATGCAAGTGATATAAGGGACAAGGCCAAACTACACACAAATTGCAGACACTGCAGAAACACAAAGTTATCAGCTAGGGAGAGATTAAAAAAAGAAGTCACAGGGTCAAAAAATCAACAGTTAATACTGCTACAAGGAAGTGATCCTGCTCAGAAGAGAGCCCTGAACCAGTAGATCTCAGACCAATGAGTGAACTCATGAGAAGACTCCGGATACCAGAGAGTGAGGAGTGCAGGAGCTACCACACAGACCCACTGAAGGGCCCGGAGGACACTGGGAAGATCAGAGAGCTCACATCCCCAAGCCTCCAGAAGTCCCCGAGAGGACTGGCTGAAAGTGTGATCCATACTGAGAACACACTAGGGAGAGGAAAGGGAATGATCAGTGCTTTGGGATTCATAGTTGAGAGCATACAGTTCTCGAAACTGTGGCTGTTATGTCTTGTATCTAAGTGTCCCCAAGCCTCACATGGTCATGGAAGAGGCTTTTCAGAGGTGGCTGGATCTAGACTGTGTGATTGCTTCATAGTGCAATGCTAGGATCAAGAGCACTAGAATTAAGGGTGTGAGTACTGCCTGCCCTTGAGTAGTAGCATGGATAAGATGTAAAGGATAGAAAGAGCTGTGGTTGCCCCCTTGCTTGCTTTTGCTGTCTTCTGCCTGCCATGGACCATTTCTGCTCTGTGATGTCACCCTGCCTTAGAACCAGCTGATTATGGACTGAAACCTCTACAAACTGTGAGCTAAATAAACCTTTCTGCCCTTAACTTGTGGCTTTCGAGTATTTTGTCTCAGTAATGAGAAAAGTAACTAAGATGGTAGCCAAGTTGTTCAGTGTTTCTTTTCAATAGGAAAAAACCAGCTCCTCACTTCTCTTTACTAAAAGCACAGAAACCATGTATGTCCCTTATATGGGTGCTGCAGTAAACCCCATACAAAGATACTGTAAGGGAAAAGCACCAATACCACAGCAAAATAATGAAAATTTGGCCTTGAAGCAGATGGAAATGTAACTTAAGGTTAAATTTGAGCAAAAGGAAACTAGGAAAATGACAGAGAAAAATAAAAATATAAAATCTGAGAAATGAGGTGAATAAATAACTAGATGATGTGAAAAGAGGCAGACTGAGGAAAGAATTAGAAAATGAAGGGCAAAATGTGCAGAATGTGGACTAAACTTAGAAGGAGCCCAAAACACCTAGATATAGAGAATGTAACAGGGGAAATAAAAGAAAGGAGGAAGTGGAAAGAATCTAAGAGAAATAAAAAGGATGGATTGACACTGATACATAGAAAAGATGGTGAGAGAAAAACCAATAAATAGTGTATCCCAGGAAAAACAAAACTGCTAAGATAATGCAAAAGAACAAAACAATACAAACCTTAAATTTCCAGATTAAAAGAGCATTCCATATGCCTTGGAAAGTTGACTTCAAATGGGTACTATCAAGTCAAGTTCTACTAAAACTACTGGCATTTAAAGATAAAGAAAAATGTAGGTAAATTAAGTCACTTATTAAAGGGGAACTCATATTGGCACCAGACTTCTTGACAATACAACTTCATACTGGAAAGCGACAGAGGGCGCTGTAATTAGTATACTTTAGTACAGGGAATGTAAGCCTTGGAATTTTCATCCTGCCACACTGATCTTCAGGTTTAAAGGCCATAGGCAAATGGTCGTAGTGGTGTAAGAAGCCAAGGTTTATCGTTTACACAGCTTCCTCCTGGGGAATCCGGTAGGTGTCCATGGAGAAATCACAGGCGAAGCTTTGGCTTAGTTTGCTGCTTTGTGGGAAATGATTAAAAGGCTGATTATTTGTGGGCGATAACTAGAGAAATTGATCATTAAAGGCATTGCCTCTCACTCTGTAAGCATTCTCTTCTGGCATTCTTCCTCTGAACCTAACCCATTCAGAAAATGACCCTACCACTAATAATAAAGGAAAAGATCATGTCAAATTCATATCATTAAAAATGTCTTATTCGCAGTGTTTGAGGCTTTATAACCACTGTGGTGTGAATGTAAGTGGCTTGGTGGTAGTTTGATAAAAAGCTGACATTGAGTTTCATTATGTAGGAACCTTATGATTATTTGATCACTGAAAAAAAATGATAATTTGGTAAATGGTAACTTTAAAATAGTTGTTCCAAAGCCTACATGAAGCTGCTTTATGCACAAAACAGAACTGGTAATTAGGGTTTTCTTCAAAACATGACAATAAAGGCATTTTTAAAAATTCCGTTCTCCTCCTTTGAAACCCAACAAAAACCCACAAAGAGAAGGAGGGAAAGCTCTGTCTTCAATGAACAATGAAATGGCCACAGTCCCAAGCTATAAATTATGAAACACACCTGCCAAAGTGCATAAAATCTGGACTGAAATGAGAGGCAAGGTTGAACGCTGACAAGTATTTCCTCCCGCCTCAGGCGGGTTGTTGGTTTCCCGGACAGTGAGCGTGGTAGTCCTGAAATGATCAAACCTAAATGGTTCTTTGATCACAGAAACTTTAGGCTGAGGACCACGAGCTGCCCACAAAACAACAGAGACAATCTCTGCAGGGCTGCAGGCTGAGATAGGGCTGAAGGAGGGGCCATAATTTTTATGCCTCCTTCCCAAGGAAGGGTGCCAGAGATGAAATGGGGTGAAGGAAGGGGAGACAGCAATTGCCAAATTGTTACAGGAGCCTGTTAGTTAAAGGCTCTTTGTTTAGTCCCACCATCCATTCAAATACCAAAACCCAAACAGACTTGTGAATAAAAGATATGAAAGGCTTGGTGATAGAGCATTGGAGATAAACTGATCTACACTGCCCTCTTCACGGACCGGGCTGGTGTCAGGCACAGCCAGTTGCACTAAGGACAGTGAAGATGCAGTGGCAGGCAGGAACACTGAATTGACACCCAGAGCTTAGAGGGAGATTTATTTATGTCAGTGGGCACTGATGGGATCATGCTCCAAATATCAGGCCCTGATCTCTGGTGGTCTAGGGCTTATAGGAGATAAGCAAGCAGGAAGTGGAGAGGCAGAATGGCTTGTCAGTTGGGAATTGGTTTATTTATATAATGTGCATCATGGTGACCAGCTATGCATCACAGTAGCAACTGGATCTGGAACAGAAACTGTTACCTGGGCAACTAATAAATTGAAGTATACTGGCGGCAGTGTGTGTGTGTGTGTGTGTGTGTGTGTGTGTGTGTGTTTCCATTGCAGAAAATCTGTGCGTGAAAAACGAGGAAATCAAAGTAAAGGGAGGAAGTTAGGGTGGGGAAGATTCCTAAAGCAAGAGTCACACAAATGACACCACAAAGGTGTTCCCATGAGAAAAATTCCAACAGCTAGATCCCACGTTCTCACAAGAAGTCATAATCATAATGTCTAGGGCCATGGGGGTTAAAAGAAAGGATCAAGATAGGCATGGGGATGCCTGAAATCCCAGAACTTTGGGAGGCTGAGGCAGGAGAATCACAAGTTAGAGACCAGCCTGGAAAAGTTAGGAACTTATTGAAACTGTGTCTCCAAAAAATAAAAATATTGGCTGGGGCAGTACAAAGGCTCTGAGTTCAGTCACCAGTACCATGGGAGAAAAATCAGGAGAGAGAGAGAGATTATAAAATAATGGATATAAAAAAGCAAAACAGTTGGGAAAAAACAAGATATAAAATTAGCAGAAAAAATGTATGAGCAACAAAACCACAGAAAGGAAACCACTGAAAACAAAGAGACCTCGTACACAGGCTAAAATAAATCATCCAAAATGATATGGAAAAGAACAAAGATATAAAACCAGTTGCTGGCGGCAGTGGTGGGTATGAGGGCAGACAAAATAGAGCAAATGTAAGCTAACTGGTATTCACTGAAAGGATCAAAATAAATAGAAAGGAAAAATATTTGGAGACAAAATAAGAATAGTCAGTGTCTTTCATTAAAGGCTTTCATCAACACGTCATCAGGGTATACCCTGGGCCAGAAACACCCAGGGCCAAGAAAATCTCACCCTCTAATACAGCCTGCATAAGGTGTGTAAGAGTTTGCAAAATCTAAGACAGCATGGCCCACGATTGTTCTCATGTTGCATTGCTCTCTACAGAAAAGGAACAGAGAAGCATCAAGACCCTGTTTACCATATGATGTTTTGTTATGTGTACAAATGGTAGGCGAAGTATATGGCTAATGTGTGCATTTTTGAAAGTCCATTATAGTGAAAAGCACATCAGCTTTAACCCTCCGGTTGGAAACATCCTCCTTACTTCAACACACTTATGCCGTGGTTCTTGTCATTTTCTGAAGAAATTCTGGAAGTTCTTTTTATCAAGTATCTTTAGGAAGTGGACCCTGCAGCTTTGATAAATTTATTACTTATAATAGATTTTTGTTGTTGTCTACATATAACAGCATGTCATATGCAAATAGTGAGAACTTGAATTCTTCTTTTTCCAATTTGAAAATTTTTTTTGAGACAAGGTCTCTCTGTGTAGTTAAGGCTGACCTTGAGCTCACTATGTAGCTCAGCCTGGCCTCAAACTCACAGTGATCATTCCTCCCTAGCCTGCCAAGTGCTGGGGTTACAAGTGTGTGCCACTATGCCCGGATACCAGTTTGGATTCTTTTTTTCTTTCTCATGCTTAATTGCCCTGACTAGGACTTTTAGTACTATGTTAAATAGTGCTAGTTTCAGATCTTAGAGAAAAACCTTTTCCCTATTCAGTATAATTTGGGCTGTTGCCTTACCATATAAGACCTTTATTGTATTGAGGTATATTCTTTCTGTACCTAATTTCCTTCACATTTTTATCATGAAGTGATGTTGAATTTGATCAAATGCCTTTTCTGCACCTATTGAATGAGCATGTAATTTCTTTTTTTTTTAATTTTTTTAAAATTTTATTTAAGGAGAAAAGAAAAAAAACAGTGAAAGGGTACAAGTTATACAGATTTACAGAAGAAGTTAATGGATTACATATTGCCATCTTAGAAATAATTGTTCCAGTCACAAAATTAAAGCTTGTAGAGTGGACATTCCAACAATGATACTGCAAACAGTTCTGTTCAATGATCCAATAAAACTCTGTGATATCATTTTCTATCTTATACACTTAAATATACATGCAGTTATATAGTTTAGAGCACTTTCTTTTCCTCTCTTTTGTATAATGACTATTACACATTTTGGGTTTCATTGCTCCCACGGTTCTTATTGAGCATGTAATTTCTACCCTTTGTTCTGTTGATGTAATGTGTTGTGTTTATTGATGTGCATATGTTTAACCATCCTTGCATCTCTGGAATGAGTCTTGATCATGGTGAATAATTTTAACATTCGTTAAAATGGATTTCATTTGCTAGTATTTTGGTCAGCATTTTTTGCATCTATGTTCGTCGAAGATACTGGCCTGTCATTTTCTTTTTTTTATTGCATGCTTGAATGGTTATGGCATCAGTATAATGCTAGACTCCTATGTCTGTAAGAAGTATTTCCTCTTAAATTTCTTGGAATAACTTAAGAATGACTGGTATTAGTTCTTTCTTAAATGTTTGGTAGAACACAGCAATGAAACTCTGATCCTGGGCATTTCTGTGACTCTGTCTACATCTCCATCTCATATCCTTGGTGATGAGAATGTATCTTTTTAAAAACAAAATCAAAATCATTTTACTATGCATAAATAACTAAAAATAAATTAGATTTATCAATTACAATGTTGAAAACAAGTGTCACAGCCATAAATTACTGTAAAATAGTTAACTAATCTCAGGAAGAATGACATAATGGAGAAAAGGAATAAGAAAAGAAGGAAAGAGGAGGGAAGGAGAGGGGAGGGGAGGGGAGGGAAGGGAAGGGGATGGGAGGGGAGGGGAGGGGATGGGAGGGGAGGAGAGAGGAGGGGAGGGGAGGGGAGAGGAGGGAAGGGAAGGGTGCAAGGAAGGTGGAAGAAGAAAGGGAACCTCCGTGCCAGGGGAGACACTGCAGGTGGGGAAGCAGTCGGGGAGGCACAGCCTGATGTGGGCCCCCGCACTCTGCCACTGCAGGCCTCAGTGCTGTCGGTGGTGTCCTGTGGGCTCTGACCTCAGCCACCTCTCTTTGCAGTGCTCGGTCAGCTGTGGTGTCGGGCTCCAGAGAAGGAAGCAGGTGTGTCAGCGGCTGACAGCCAAAGGCCGGCGCGTCACCCTCAGCGAGGCCATGTGCAGGGACCTCCCCCCGCTGCCTCTCATCAGACCCTGCCAGGCGCCCGTGTGTAGTGGTAAGTAGCCAGTGCCCATCTCGCCCAGGGGTGTCCCTCCCCTAAGGTCTGCCCAGCCTGCTTCATTTTCTGTACATCAATGAATTTCTGATTTGTGAGCAAAGCAAATGAAGCAAAGCTTGGATTTACACGCAATAGATGATGGGACATGTGAGGCTAAGGCACAGCTTTCAGAAAAGGCAGCTTTGAGAATTTCTGCCCACTTAACAGATGCATTTTTGAGGCTTTCTTGCCTGGATTTATATTCTCTACTTCACTACAGCTTCTCCCACCTAGAATCCATGATTGAGCCTTGTCTACATTAAACTGAAATTCTGGCATTCTCTAATAAGGTGTTTGTATTTGACTGATTAATAGCAGAAAAGTTACTTTTTAGTACTAAAGTAGTTTTATTCAGTAGTTTTATTCAAAAACCAACAACGATGCAAATATGGAATACCTTTGGTTTAAAACATAGCAGTTTGGATAGCTCTTCAAATAAGTGCAAATAGTAAGCTGACTAGAAAGAGTTAATATCATACATAGCTTGCTCTGTTCAAAGCTAATTGCATATGGCATTCACCTGTATCCTCACTGTCTGTGACATCATACGTATCTATACATGTGTGAGCACATTTTGTGTAAAAGGGTCACAAACAAATGAATTCGAGGCTGCTGCACCAGCAGTTGGGAATCAGGCAGCACAGAGGTAGTGGGAAAGCAAGACCGAGACGTGGAAAGAGAGCTTCAGGGTGTTTTTCCTCCTTTGTATTATACTCTTTCTTCATCTATAAAATAAAATCAGTATCTATAAAAAACTATTCAGTACCTCATGTACCCTCCTGAGCTTTCTTATGGTAACAACAAAATCAGAAACGAGCAGTTCTTATTTTAAGACTTCTCCAGAGGCATGTGCGTGTGTGCGTGTGTGTGTGTGTGTGTGTGTGTGTGTGTGTGCGTGCGTGTCCATGCTTAGTTTACTGATAGTTCCTCAGTCACCTGACAGCTTTCCTGGAAGAACTCACAAACAAAATAATAAAAACATTAAGGTAAACTAAAAAGCAATCACATTTATCCAGCAGTTAGCATGAGAAATTCCTCACATGCACTTTCTCCCATAGTCCCCCAAGAAGTGCTACAAGACAGACATCCCCATTTAAAGACCAGAAATCCAAGCCGAAGCCTGGTGATTGCCAACTGGCTTCCTTGGCCTATCTGACCACAAGCCTGTCTGATTCATGCGCCCATGCTCTTAGCTGCCTCTCTTTGCTGATTCACGGATGGCATTAACATTTTTTTCCTGGGAGTCCTTTGAAAACAAATTTTCACAATTTTGAGATTCCAGAAAATTGAGAGTCCAAGTTCTAAAGTCTCCTAGAATTCAAGAATGTCTGTGGCAAATGGCACACAGCCATGCTTTGTTTGATCTGGTTAGCTGAGTTTTATTAATCGCGGATGATTGCATAGCATTGCAAATAGACAGTAAACCACCTGACAGGCGAGTGAAATTGAAGACATACTGGTATCTTCCTCTAAAATCACAGCAGAATAACATGTGGGAATGCATCATGGCTGTTAGGACATGCAAGTGGTACAGGGCAAAATTATAAATTGTGGCACACCATGGAATGTAGAGTCAAATTACAGGTTTTAAAGAAAAAAAGTCATAGTTTTTCTCTACCCCATTCAGTTCCTTAGCCGCCAAACATGTGTGTCATGGATGCAGACCAGACACAGGAATGGGTGCTCCCAGGAGGAGCCAATCACGTTGAGCTGGTCTCGTCTGGGCTGCAGAATGGCTGGGGCATCACCATCATCTGGTGTCCTTGTTTGGCTTTGTGAGATTGAGTCTCCTTCTCGCTTTCTTGGAAAAACCCCAGTCTATTCTCCACTTTCTTGGAGCATACTACAAGGCTGAGTGGTATGCTGGGCCTCCCTAACCTCCAGCCCTGTTGTCTCTGGGTCATTTCCCCCTAACCTTGGTCACATAGATCTCAGACACCCTTCTCAGAAGTCCAAGGCACCACATACAGACTTGCAAGACCTCTATGTGCCCTTCTTCTGGACATATCACCAGGCCTGGTCTTCCTCTCCAGCCCTTGCCAACCTCCAGGACAACCAACATCATAATACCAACACCCCTGTCTCCCAATTCCATCAGTCCTGCTGACCCAGCACCATGGTGCAGAGACACCTCAGATGTCCTTGTCACAGGCACAAAGAACCAGGCTCACCTCACCTGCTCAGGTGGAGAATACTTCACTGGGAAATCAGATTCTATCTTTTCCTGTTACCCTAGAAACCTGTCCTCAGCACTGGCATTCCTGGTCCCCAGGCAACCAGCCTCATCGCCAGTCTGCCTGCCCTTCTGTCACCTGCTGCCTTTGTCCCCTGCTTATCTATAATCCTAGTTTTACTTTTCAAGTGATTTTGTTGTTGTTTTTGATTCCTTGGCCAAAGCTACTGGGATTTGCTAAAGGAAATTATATCACCATGCTGATGACACATATTTTACTGACGTTGAATTTATCCTGGCAATAGTACGTTGTTTCCTAAGATTCCCTAGAAATTCACCATAGCAGCTACTTTCTAAGTATTGCACTGACTTATTCTCCATGGGGTGAACTTGTCTTCTACTCTGCTGGGAGCTACAAGATAACGATAATATAACGTCCTTCCTTGTTTTCTTCTCTTGGTTTCAAATCTGTCTCCTCCCCAGACTGGAACAGGCCTCATTCTAAAGAAGGTCTGAAGGCAAGAGAAATCAAACTCCATTGTGCTGTGACCTTCATTCCCTTACAAGGCTCCACTTCTGGAAAGTGTGTCCTAATCAGTATGTTGGCTTTCCAACCTCCTCCCACACTCTTTGACCTTCATTTGGCCCTTGAGTCCAAGGCAGGTGGCCAGAAGCACACGCTGAAGTCCAGTTACACACTGCTGCTTCTTTCCACACATTCTTTGCTCAGCACCCCAACTTGACCTTGAGTTTAAATTCTGTCCTCTGCCTTATCTGGAACTGACATTCTCCTTCTAAAGGACACCATGCCTTCCCGAAGACGCATTCTCAGTTGCAGTTTGTCTGAAAGATCCTACAACATCATGGGTAAACTAATTCACTGAGTTCAAACCCTAGGTCTTCCAGTACCTCCCCCCAGTGGGGAATGGGAATGACATTAGGAAAGTTATTGAATCCCTCTGACTTTCAGTTTCTTTGTGTATGAGATGGAAATAATAATTAATTGTACCTGCCTCCCAGGACTGTTACGAGAATATTGAAGTAGCACCTGTAGCCATGCATATAACAAAGCCTCAGGAATAATTGTATTTTAATGTCATCATCACCTTCCTCTATTCCTTTACAGCTGTAAAATAAGATAAAATGTAGTAATGAAACTTAAGTTGTATTTTCTAGCACACTAGAGTATCAGCTTGTTTGGGGTAGGTAGGGAGTACTTCTGGATGTTTTGTTTTGTTTTAATTTCTATGTAGACCCCAAAATTCCTACCTGAGAGAACATAACTCTTTCCAATTGCATCACATGTAGCATGTCCTCAAATTGCTGTTAGAATTCCAATGATCTTGATTTCCAATCAGGTACTTGAATCAAAAAAAAAAATGTAACAGAAATATAGAGTTTGGTTTTTGAGCTTTAAAATTATAACTCCTGATTTTAAAAGGATCCTTGAATTTTAGTGAAGAATTCCTGTCTTTCCCAGAAGTACTGAGATCAGGATGGTGAGGGAGGAGGCACCAAGGCATACATTATGAGATTGAAATGTCAGGAAAAATGTGCCTCAGCTGCTGCCCAGGGCTACCTCACACCCAGTGTCTCCTTTCCAGCCCCGCCCCCACCGTGGCCGGTCCGCAGTCCTCCTCCCCTGCCTCACCCCCACAGTACACCTTGCACTGCATGGTAGAATCTGGTCTCCCTGCTGCTGCTATTCCTCTAAGCTTGTCAGTTCTACCTGTTTCCGGTCACACCCACCCCTGCTGGGAATCCTGCAGCCCTTAGAAACTAAGCCAGGCACGGGGTCCTCCCCAGCATCTTTCTTGGGTTTGTCCTGTCTCCTGCAGCTGAAGATGTCCATGGTACTTTTTCTTTTACCTACACCATCATTTAACAAACAATTCATCTGACAAATAAAGGGCAGCAGCAGGCAAACCTTCACAACGGAGTTTTCTGGAAGATAAGTTTCTATTCATTAGGCTCTTGATGGGAAGAATACAGGAGAATTTGGGGAGAGGAGCACCCTGGAGCAAAAGTAAGGGGCCAAATGAAGTCGTAGGTTTGGGGAATTCAAACTATTCCATAGCACTAGAGCATAGTTCCAAATGGGCTCTAACAAAAGAGACCTTAACTGCAGAGCATGTTGGCCACCATGCTGAGTTCCAAATCCCTGCAAGAAGGGAATGACATGATCAGCTCGTTTTCTCTGACAGCCAAACAGGTACATGAGAATATAGACAATGAGAACGTGCAGCATCTAGGTGAGAGAGTGTGAAACCTGACAGTGACTCAGACGTGAACCCCAAATTTTTGATGCCTATATAGAATAGAGGACTAAAGGACAGGGATGGTAGTATGTTTCTAAATTTTTATCAACCAGTTCTGGGAGTTGGGTGGCAGTAGGGGAGAGATAGTTTGCTTCTGCTGTGCTTGGCTGGTCCCCATAGTGTGAATGCTGCCACTGCCTCTGGTTCTGGTCTGACCTTTGTACATCATTGAAGGTAGATTTGGAAGAAATGCTAGTGGCCCCATCTGTTCTATCGTGTCTGACTCAAGAAATTGGAAGAAGGTGATACCATTGACTTAGGACGCATAGCAAAAGGCTGACAATATGTTTAGATTATTTTATCTATGTATGTAGTACTCTGGGTCAAACCCAGAGTTTTAGACATGCTAGGCAACTACTCCACCACTAACTAAGTACACCACCACACATATTATAATAATAGTTTAAGCATAAAGTACCATGGAGAGGTTTTTAATATGCAGTGGAAAATTGGTTCTATATAACCAGAAAGCAGTCTAGGATAGAAAGACTAAATCAGGAGGCACTGACCTGAAAGAGATAGTTCAAACTATGGGATCATCCAGCTTCCTGGACACAGGAAGACACAGGGCAATAAGAGAGTATGTTGAGCTCCGATCCCGGTGGGTAGAAATAACAGGGAACTGGCAACAGTGACAATCACAAAGAACCAGAAGAAACATTAAGAAAAGCTTATGGAGGAGAGATTTCTTCATGTAGCGAGTGAGCATGGATTGCAGAGTCCTGGGAATGATCACATAAGATTAACGGGGTAGGAGGGAGGGATTTATCATGCAAGGCCATCGCTGGCATTTCCTGGAGAGCTTTAGGATCTTCATTTCTAATGTCAGGAGAGGGAACCAGCACCAGTCAACCAGGCAAGTGGTGGGCTAGATTCCGATGGTGAGTATCTAACAGTGTGATAGGAAAGCACACCACAGCCAACGCCCATCAGCGAGTTGCCAGAGCCATGGCTGGTGAGATGAGGATTAGCTGGGGAGAAGCAGAGCATGGCAGAAAGCTTTACAGTCCCAGAGGAGCTGGCAGGAGTATGGCCAGTCAGGCACATGAGGAGCTGAGGCCAGTGCTGTGGGCACCAGGAGCTGGAATAAAGACCCCCAAAGGAGGACATGTAAGAGCTAGCCTTTCTTTCTCTAGAAAAGTCAAACTGTGGCATTTCTCACCCCTGCACAGCAGGAGAGGCAGAGGGATGTGTGGGCACTGTCACATAGCCTGGGAGGCCTCTGGGAGAACATTCAGGAACCTGGCCAGCAGGGGGCAGTGCTCTTGTCCACGTGGGATGGGCCGGTCCCACCATGTTGAGGCATTTCCAGAGATAGGAGAAGGCTGTTACTTCAAGCTAGACCAGTTTTCTTTTCTTTTCTTTCTTTTAATTAGTATATGATTTCAGTACATGCCATTTATAATCATCTTGGGGAGTGGGCACACACACATATTATAACTTCTTTAAATCCCCTTTTCCCTGCCTCTCGCCTTCCTGATCTAAATCCCTTTCCCCCATTTTCACTCTAGTTGATAATATTAATCTTAGCTCATGTTGTAATATTCATTGAGGTTATTAGGTCCTGGACATGGCGCATTTTTATTCTACTTACTTCCTGTGACCCTGGCCCCTCCCCCACCCTCTCCATCTCTGGAATCCTTCCCAGTTACAAAAAATCTATCCCTTTGTCTCCTTATATACATCCTTTGTTGTGTTCTTTGTCCTTTGCCTGACTCAAATGAGAGAGACTAGAGGTGTTTAAATGTGTCAAATCAGTTCCTTGCCCAAGAACGGGGCCCAGGGAAACCACACTGCAGCTACTTCTCTGAAGGAACTCAGAGGCATACCAGGGAGAAATTGGCCCAAGCTGTGGAACCTGGCATTCGAGCAAGGCTCATGAGTTTCTGTTTCTGGCCAGAATCCAGTCCCTGCCAGCATACCTGCCAGCTGGATTGCTTGAACCCCAGTATGGGGAGCTGCCTAGGCAGGGCTGGGAGTGGGGCCAGCTGGGGCCATGCATAGACAGTTAGGTTTCTCCTGTGGCTCAACAGGCCACCATGGAAGGTTCTTCCCCAAGGCTAAGCCTTGTGTGCCACCTGCAGGCTCCACTGCCTGCTTTGAGAGGAGACTCCAAGCTCAGCTGAGGGAATATCTGGCTACTGGTTAGGACCCATCTCTGTGTTATTCCTAGGGCATCAGGATGGATTCTGGGATCACACCAGCCTTGTATCATCCCCAGCCTGAGCCATGTGTGTGATTTCTGCGCCATCTTGGTAAGAGCAGGCACGTTGAAGCTTTGATCCCACCCGCAATTTTCCTGAAACCATCTGTCTCTATATGTTACCCAATTACACAGATTCATTGTCTGACTTTGTATTGCTGGAAGGGAGGAATTTTAAATTTTTATAAATTTTTTTGGTGTTTAATTTTTATTAGTACATGGTTGTAGTACATAATGATTACATTCTTCATGGGAAGTTGATACATGTACATAACATAACAATTCTTTTTTCATCTCCTTCTCCTCTCTCCCTCATTTCTTGGTCCCTTTCCCTTTTGCAAAAGATCTACCTCCTTATTACATTTCTTTTATATTGCTCTTTATTTATTGCGTGGTTTTCACATAAGAGAAGTTATGTGATATTTAAGCTTGTACATCTGATATATTTCACCTAATATTGTGGTCTCAAAATGCATCCATTTTTCTACAAATGACTCAAGTTTATCTCCTTATTATAGCAGAATAGTATTTGTGCACAAATAATACATTTTCTTTATGCATTCATTTTATGATGGACATATAGGCCACTTCCAAGATTTAGCTACTATGAATTGTGCTGTTATAAACATGGATATCCGTGTGTTGTGGCTTGTCTCTTGATGTCTCCCCAAAGTGTCATGTACTCACATATGGGGCTTTTTGGAGCTGGCTGGATCTAGGACATGATACTGGAGGTAAGGGTGTGTGATACTAAATTAGTCCGCTGATGAGAAATTGCTTAGATCTGGGTGTGACTGAAAGGATTTACTGAAACAAGAAGTCCCATTCTGGGTGTTGGTGATACCACCCAAAATGTTTTTAGCCTGGATGGGATAAGAGATAAAAGGGAGAGCAGCAGCAACCTTCACTGCCTTCTGCTTGCCATGCCATGGACTGTTTCTCCACTGCAATGTCTCTCTGCCCTGCTTTGGAGCCTTTAACTTGGTGTCTGGTATTTCATCTGAGCAATGAGAATAATCACTAAAACCCCATATAGCCGTATAATATGTCTTTAACATGGAAGGAGTTAAAGAATATACCTAGAAGAGGAATAGCTAAGCCAAATGGACTTTTCACTTTTAGTTTTTGTAGAAGTCTCTATAATGATTTCCATAATGGTTTTACTAGTTTACATTTCTACCAACAATGTGTTGGGTTCATTTTTCCTCACACCCTCTCAGGCCTTTTTTAAAAATTTTTTTGATGATAGCCATTCTTCCTGGAGTAAGATAAAATCTAAGCATTGTTGTAATTTGAATTTCTCTGGTCAGAGATGCTAAACATTTGGGGGATATTTCTTAGCCATTTGTGCTTCCAACAAGTGTCATTTCAGCTGATCATATTTTTGCATTTTTATTGGGGGAGGTGTTATTTTTGTTAGTTCACTGGCAAATTACAGTGAACAGTTTGTTCACTGTTACCATTCTGTCTCGTCTCTCCACTCTCAGTTGTTCCTTTTTAATGTGATGTGACCTCATTTATCGATTCTTGATCTATTTTTTTTGTTCATTTGGAGTTCCTTTCAGAAAGTCTTTGTCTATACCTATGTCTTCAAGAGTTTTTCCTGTTTTGTCTTTCTGTTTTGACATTTATATCTTTGATCCATTTTGATTTTAGTTTAGTACATGATGAGTGATACAGGTCTAGATTCAACCTTCTGCGGGTGAATATTCAGTTTTCCCAGCACCTTTTGCTGAAGAGGCTATCTTACTTTGAACATATGTTTTCGGTCCCTTGGCCAGAGATCAGATAGCTGAATGTGCCTGCGGTTTTTCCTGTTCTCAATTCTGTTCCATTGAGTCTCATGTTTACTTTGGGCCATTGCCGTGCTGTTTAATCATTGTAATTTTGTAACATAACTTTAGGTCCATGAGCTTGAACTATCAATTTCATCTTTATGAAATTTTCATGTAGATTCATCATGTCTGTCCTTCACCAAATACCTTTTTTCTCAAAGAAATTATGAATCTATTTCTGTTGCTTTTCTGAACCTCCAAACCTAATCAAGCAGCCATAGAGGAAAGGGTTCCTGGGGCACCTGGAATACTCCAAGATTTATTCTTGCAAACCAGACTTTCAACAAACACACTGTACTTAGTGCCAAGAGCCTACGAAGGCCATTGAAGTAGAACTCTGTTTATTTCTCCCATTCTGTCCCTGCCAGTGTTTATACCATGAGGACCGCTAAGTAAGGTTCTTCAGGATAATGAGGCTTCAGTGTCATGAACTTCTAAATCTAGCAATACTTAGGATGTGAGTCTAGTCTCTTTTAGCACTCATTGATGCCTTCAAGCCTTCTAGGCCCCATCCCATAATCTTCCCAGGGAACAAAACACACCCTCAAAGAGGATTCAGACCCCTGCACACACATCAAAGCGTTCACCCCCCTGAATCATCTCAGAATACAGGAAACCCTCTTCCACAAGTGAATCGGGGAGATGGCTGGTTCTCTTGGGATGCAGGATCTGAGGTACATCCTGTTTGGGCCCAGCATATTAACCAGAGTCTGTGCCCAGGAACAAATGAAGGTCACCCCACCTCTGAGTCTCTTCTGCCTCATGTCTGGGCCTGCTGCTGTCACCTGGCCAGGGTCACTGTCGTTTTGCATATGTTGCTGTGCTGAACATTTCGTAGAAACAATCCAATGTAATTTCTACATTCCTCTGATGAAAGTACCAGCATTATCCACACTTTTCAGGTAAGAAAACTGACACTCAGAGGGGTTAAATGACCATCCAAGTAGCAGGGTGAAGGTGTCAACTTACAAGTGTGTGGGTTTCAAGGCCTACACTACCTTTTCTTTTCTGAACACAGTTTGACATTTCTTTCTCAGACCCTCATTCTAGCTGAAATGGCATATTGGGGTTGTATTCTGCAGTTGACAACCTCACCCTCCTTTTCAGACACTTCAAGTGCATTCATTCACATTACGCCCTTGCTTCTTCCCTTAGATGTGGGGTACTCATGGCTCCAAGCTAGATTAGCTCCTGCGGGTCACCCCTCAGGATGGTGGAGGCCCAACATAGCAGACCAACATCCTGCTGAGAGCAACCTATATCCACGAGTTGGATGATTATAAGGCCACCCTATGAGTTTGGCATAGAACAAATATTTCTCACCCGGTGAAGCAATCATTCCTTCTGGTTCATTAAGCCATGTAACCTCATGACTCCCCACACCAAGGTTTCTATAAAATAATTTACACATTTTCATGTAGCTCATTCAAACTTGTAGTCATTGCTGCTAATGTTAAAGAGAGCTGTGACGGACGGTTAGTCCAAAGTACAGACGTATGATGTTATTCATGTTTTACTACTCAATTATTTTAAGAGTAAAAAAGAAGATACACTGCTGCTTATATCAATCTTAGAAGAGTACTGCCCCAAAGCTTTTATTTTTGAAACTTTTCATTCTCTTATCTTCATTTTTCCTTGCAGAAATGAAAGAAGACACAAGGACAAAAGCTGCGGAACCAGGACCTCAGATTCTCAGTGTGCAGAGAGTCTACATTCAGACCAGGGTGGAGAAGCGGATCAACCTAACCATCGGTAGCAGGGCCTACTTGCTTCCCAATACCTCTGTGATCATTAAATGTCCAGTGCGACGCTTCCAGAGATCTCTGATCCGCTGGGAGAAGGACAATCAGTGTCTGCAGAACTCTAAACGACTCAGCATCACTAAGTCGGGCTCGCTGAAAATCCACAGCCTCGCAGCCCCTGACATAGGTGTGTATCGGTGCATTGCAGGCTCTACACAGGACACAGTTGTCCTCAAGCTCATTGGGACAGACAACAGGCTCATCGCACACCCAGCCCTCAGACAACATGGGAAGGAGCCGCCTGGAACGGACCACCCTGAGGCCAATAGCTTGGGAGCCACTTGGCATAAAATGAGGCAGATGTGGAGTAACAAAAATGAGCTTTCCCTGCCTGATGGTCAATTTAATAACCAGCCTTTCTTGAGAGCTCTGTTTGGCCACTGCAGCAATCCGGCAGGTAGCGCTAACTCCTGGGAGTTGAAGAATAAGCAGTTTGAAGCAGCCATCAAGCAGGGTGCTTACAGCATGGATACAGTCCAGTTTGAGGAGCTGATGAGAAGCATGAGCCAGCTCATGGAGGCCGGGAAGGTGAGCGAAGAGCTCGCCTCCCAGGTGATTTATCAGCTGGTGGCTGAGTTGGCACTGGCGAAGGTGCAGCCAACACCCCCGCAGTGGAGGGGTGTCCAGGAGGAGCCGCTGCCCTCCGCTCCACTCAGAGGCCAGACAGGGAGTGTGCCCCAAAGCAAGAGTGCAAAAGGTGCAGGCCGGCTGACATTTAAGCCCAAAGGACCTGTTATCCTGAGGCGAAGCCAGCCCCCTTCCGTTTCATTCAATAAGACAATCAATGCAAGGATTGGAAACACGATATACATTACAAAAAGAACAGAGGTCATTGATATCCACTGTGACCTTGTCACTCCCAGCGAGGTCACATACACATGGACCAAGGATGGAGCATTGTTACAGCCTTCAGTAAAGTAAGTAAAATGAGAATTCAGTGTTCATTTTGATGGTTCTAGTTTTCTTGAAAATATTTTGGAACTTTTTCTCCTAAGAGTATGTTTCCAACTAGAATGAATATTTTAAAAATTAGGATTTTTTCATTTATGCTGGAATTTCTTAAACTACTCTGCTATCTTAATTACTAGCATATTGATATAGAACTGTGCATAGGGAGAATGAGTTTAAACATGTACAGCATCTCTGTTTGTGTAAAAATAAATATAAGGCCATGTACAAAGTTAAACATATAAATAGCAATCCTGCATTATGTTGGAACTACAGGTCCCAGTTGACGGAGTTCCAGGTGTCGAGGACACGTGACATCTCACTGGAGCTCACATGTATCATAAGAGGTTGGCAGGGCAGCAGTCCATTTTTCCAATGAGCTCATTGAGAAACAATCCCAACCATCCAGGTCCAGGGCTGTAGCTCCAAATGCCACTGGCCATATTTGACATCAGATAGCAGCCTTGGTAGAAAGATTAGAAATCTGAAGTGATTTTCTACTGTTACATGGTAGTTTGTGTCATAAAATCCAAAAACAAGATCATAAGAATCATAGTTGCTGAAGTGCTCAAAGCATAGAATTAAGTCATTGTATTGTCATCTCTAGGTCACAGAAAAATGTCACATTTCATTCATTGTACATAAGATGAGGGGTAGCAGATGTCAATTCACTCTTGAGTTCTTTACTATCTTTAAATCTTGCTGTTTGTACAAAAGGACTGCAGATGTTGTGTCCTCTGTTGATTTGCATTTTAGGGCTCAACTTTCAGCCTACCTGTCTATAGCTTTTGTTAAGAGACACAAAGAGAACAGTTTGTATGAAATTGGTTAATAAGCCAAAAAAAACCTTTACAATGAAAGTTTTGAACTGAGCATTGTGGTGTACACCTGAAATCAGATATATACTTGGGAAACTGAGGCAGGAAAGTCATCATGAGTTCACATCCCACCGGGGCTACACAATGAGACTATCAAAAAACAAAACAAAAATAAATAAAATAAAATAAATGCAAATTTTATTTTTACAATGTCCTTTGTGCCTTGAACCTAATATAAGAAACATCAGAAGAATCTGGATGAAATTCATGTTTTATAATAAATTATTGGGCTAAGTCTTAAAATGAAAAATCTATTTTTGTATTCTTTTACCTTAGAGCTCTAAACACAGTTATGCAATGAAATTATAGAATTGGAGTAAATTTCAAACTTTTGATCCTAGGGTTCTTTTAAATTTTAAATTAAAAAAACCTTGACAGGCTTTTGAGATATTTATATGTCTATATAAGAAACATTTAAAACATTTCAATTTGTTTATAAAAAAAATAGTGAGGCCCATTACATGTTCACATAAATAACATTTTTAGAAAAGTAACCCCTCATTACTGATAATAGTTGAATTTCCTTATACATTTGCAAATCTCTTTAATATTTGACAATAAAGATATTCTTGTACATACACACATTGATTTTATAAATGCTTCTTCTGTTATAGGGTGTTGTTTCAATTGAAATATATGGTGAAAAAAATTATCTTATACAGAATTTTAGTTGGGAAAAGGGAATATTTTAATAGCTTTTCAGGTAATTATGGATATTCTTCCTTAATACTTCACTAAAATTAGACAAATGATACTTTCTCAAAGGTTGGAATGTGGCATCTGAAATAATATATGTGAAATACGGACACTCTGTTGAGTTAAAGCTTACTGGTTTATTATATAATTTGAACAGATTTTTTTCACCCATGCAAGATTTCATAACATCATACATTGGTGATTTGCAAATGTGGGTCTCCAAAATTTGACACATTTCATTACACAGCCTTAAAACTATCCACATTCTTTAACATTACCATCAGAAAAAATTTTCAGTCTTGGGAATCTATCAAGCTACAATGACGGGCACTAGTTTTCAATTGAACACCCAAATTTTTTCATTGGCAGCAAATACTATCAGTTATTTTCCTTGAGTCGGCAAGTTTACTTGACTCATTAAAAGTATACAGCTATCTGCCAACAACCTAAGTCCAAATCAGTGTGGACTTCTTGTCATAGCTTGTCTGCTGCTCATTCTTTCAAATAAAACTCCTATTCCATGAAGAAGGCACACAGTGATCCAGCAGTGCAAACAGTTGTGCAGGAGATAAGCTGTGTGTGCCTCCTATGCGTCAGACAGGAGAAGAAGCACCCTTGTACTCAGGGAGTGAGTCTCAGTCAAGTCTGCATGCATCACTTCTCCATACAGGATATTCTTAAGTGAAGCTGGCTTTTTGCTTCCATGGTGAGTGTGTGGTGTCCCAGAATGTGGGACTGCCAGTGCAGGTGATGCTGCTTACCTCCATGTTTGGATGCTGGTGGCTCTGTCACCGCTATCTCTGGCATCAGTAGAAAGGCCAGCACAGCCGTGGAAAAGGCATATCATGGCTTGCTGTTATTAAGGCAGTAGTTTTCATCTCATTAACCATAAGGTCCATGGATGCCCTTTAAGGACTGCTCACTGGCTCAACAGTTCCGCTATATAACCAGAAGAAAGGAGGCTGAATAAGCTAACATCCATGGTCTGTGACCACGATGTAGTAGCACATGGCCAGTTTACGTAAATTCATGTTAAGCTGACCATGAGTAGTTGAAATTAGTGGAAAGGAATTAACCTAACATTCTGAGCCTGAGACTCCTAAAGCGCCTATAAACAAGAATTTTTACCTGGTGCACCCTGCCAAGATGTGCTTCTGTATCCTTAGGGAGCAACCATTTGAAACAGGAGCAAATCCACAAGTCAAGTGTAAGTTTTGGTTTTTAATTTTAAGATATTAAAGTCCATTTATTTCCATTTTTCTTTGAAAGTCACATAATTTGTTCAATGTATGTTTAATTCCCTTTATATAATGAGGTTCTCACTTTTGGATATGTGTTTCTGAAGACCACAAATCTTTTCAATTGATGTAATTGAGAAATGGGAGAAATGAGAGCCTCTCCAAGGAGAACACGGTGTGCACGTGTGACGTGGATGCCCTTTGGATGCCAACTAGTAAGAGGTCACAGCCAGAAAGGAAAGAGTGTATGTGACCATTTAGTGGTGGCTGTCTACAAAGGCCTGTGTTGTTACTGCTTTGACTTAAAAATAGTCATGTGGCCATAGTCAAGATTAGGTACATAAGAAAGGTCACTTTCTGGTTCTCTAGCCCAAGGACTGACCCAGTCCTAGTGGCTGGATGGCCTGCCTGGCACGTGAGGGTCATGCATGCCAACTGTTTTCACATTTCGTTGACTTCTCAGTGACTGTTAGCTTGAGGCCTCCAAAGCAAAGAAATTATGCAAGAATTGCTAACTCACATACACATATGCACAAAATCTTGAAGAAGACATTACTGGGCTTGTTTGTCATGTATATATGTATAGTTATTGGCTATACTTTGGTCATTAGCTAGTCCTCCTCAAATGAAAATTCTAGCCTTATTGAGAGATGGTCTTTTGGCTGGAGACGTTTTGCTGTGGAGAACTCTAGCTGCCTTGATTTCCACCTACTTTTGTATATTTGTTTGTGTCACAGGTTGAGAGTCCTCCCTTTTTCCTTGGACTTACTCTGAGCTATTCCTCTATTCTATTCTAATTATTCATACTTTTAGTCATCAGTGGGTTTGGAGGACACTATAGAAAATTCATTGTGCTGAGAACTGAAAAGGCACAGTGAGGGATAAGATTGGCCCCGTCCTTGAAAACATCACAATCCAGTGAGAAGAAAGATTTCATCAAGTAAATACATGAACCAGAGAAGAAGTCTGAAGGGGTAGAAGATGATGGTGAGGATACTGGGGGAAACTTTATAAGGGAAATTTTATTTGGCCCAGGACACAGTGGGTAGGTTGGAGTTTTCCAAAAAGGAAGAAGGCCATTTCAAATAAAGTGAGCAGAGCATGCAGAAGCTCAGGGTGATGAGAGATCGTGGAAACATGGCAGGAGCAAACTCAAACCATGAAAAATGCTCACACTATTTAGAAGTCAAAATAGTCAGTATTTCTAAAATCTAGAAAGTAGGATAGGGAAAGAAGTGCAGACCCCTGATTCAGGTTTAGAAGTGGGCTAAAATTATAAAGAAAAAGATAAAATTCAAATGAAAACAGAACAAAGATTGATTTTCATTTCCCTGGTTAAATTACCTAATTGGTTAGTATTCACCTGATCAACCCTAATCCCTGATTTTCAGAATGGTATTTACATACCTGGCCTCTCTCTCTCTTCTCTCCTCTCTTCTGCTCTCCTCTCCTCTTCTCCTCTCTCTCTCTCTCTCTCTCTCTCTCTCTCTCTCTCTCTCTCTCTCTCTCTCTCCCTGACTCTGTGCGTGCGTGTGTGTGTGTGTGTGTGTGTGTGTGTGTGTGTTTGTGAGTCAAGGTCTCACTGTGTAGCACTAACTGGCCTTGAACAATCCTCCTGCCTCAGTCTCCTGAGGGCTGGGATTACAGGCATGTGAGTGCCATCACTCCCAGGTCATACTGGTTTTTAGGAATGTCAGTAATCACAAAACTCTAGAGAATGGAGGCAATTTATCCCTGGTACAAATCCATAGAATCCCTCAGCCTTAGATTTGGTTCTCAACTGGCTTCTTTGTATGGTGGAAGTGACACAGGAGCCCAATGCCACTCAATTTCAATGTGGAAATCCACATCTGCAGTGTGTTAGGATTTGGGCAGAAAATGAGAGTTTAACATCCAGCAAATTCAGAGAGTTTATCATTTTTAAAAATGCAGCAAAGGGGGGCAATCCTGAGTTCGATCCCCGGTACCCATAAAAAAATGCAGCAAAGTAAGCAATGACTCTAGTCTCTCCTAAAGCAAGGTAGGAAACGGATATGTCCAAGCACTATCCAGTTCTAACCGTGCCAGGGATGGAGGACAAGAGGGAAGATTCTCCCATTCCTTTGACTGGTGTAGTTTTCTGGATCTAGGAAGAATCCCAGTGAGATCATCGTTTGGATTCCCTGCCAGCTGAAAAACCTATGATTTTGCAGTCTTCTTTTTCTGCAGTTTGCTGTGGCCCTAGAGCAGTTAGATGTGTCACTTGAATGCATCCTCTTTAACTTTTCTACAGGATAAGTTTGGATGGAACTGGAAGAATACAGATAAGGAACCCAACAAGGAAAGAACAAGGAGTATATGAATGTTCTGTAGCCAATCATTTCGGTTCGGATGTGGAAAGTTCTTCTGTGCTGTATGCAGGTAATGCCAGTGGTTGAACCTTAGAATCTCTGTTGTTTTTGACATTAAACTAAAAAGCAGTGAGTCTCAAATTACACCTGGAGCTTGCTCAAGCACAGATTGATTGCTGGCCCTGCTCCCAGGGGTTGGCCTCAGGAGGTCTGGGATAGGTGTGGAAACTGACATTTCTAACATGTTCCTACCTAAGATGATGCCGCTGGTCTGAGGACCATACTCTAGAGATGTCTGCACTAACATTCACCTTTGAAAAATTGGTATTAATGAGACAGAGTTTAATTGGTGTACTGATATTATGGAAGGTATTAAGATATCTTCTACTTTAATCTTTCTACTTGGATTTGAAGGAAAGCCCAGAAAAGGAAGAATTTGCCCAAGCAACACATCAAACATTTTGTTGAGACTCAACAAGAATTATTACCTCCTACCGATCTGATCTTTCTCCAATACAGCTTTTGTTTTTCAGTATTAGAGACTGAACCCAAGACATTCATACTGAACAACATCCCCAGTCTTTTTTTTTTTAAAGTTATCTTGAAACTGAGTCTCATTAAGTAGCTAAATTGTCTAGGCTAAACTTGAACTTGGGCTACTTCCACCTCACACTCAAGTGCTGGGATCATAAGTGTGCATCACGTCGGCCCACTTCTCCTACAGCTTTGAATGAGCCCCAAACCCTAGTTTTACTGTAAAGCCAACACATCACCCTGACTCTGGCTCCAAATACGGAAAACTTTATAAGGGACATTTTAGGTACTACATTTGTGTTAAACATACCCTCCTGTATCTTCTTCTCTGTGATTTTCAAGAGAAAGAATACCTTTTATCTTGTTCCCTGGAGCACTCAGAGAGGATTCTTGGTAAGTCTTACTTGAACAGAACCTGAACTTATATTTAGGTCAATCTGAAAGGGATCCCAGGGGCTTTCCCATCCAAGATAACTCCTACCAAGAGACAAGAGAGTGGATCGGGACCTTATGTCCTGTCTCTGTCAGCCTCTGACTCAGTATTTCACATTCCTCCTTTCAGAAAATGTCACTTAGACACAAACCTCATTGTGTGTTTTGGCCTCCTTTACCTATCCAAGGAGGATGCATGACAGAGGCATCATATCTGCCCTGTCATGTCTTCTTTGCTTCTTCTGAACTTCTGAATTCTTTCTTTTTAAAATTATCAAAGAGGAACTATCTCTAATTGTCATTATAAAACCAAAATATTCTCAGTCTGTATATGATTACTTCTGTGCACTTTTTTAAATGTATCCAACCACTCATCCATCCAGCAACTATGTCCATCCATCTATGTTTGGCTGTCCAACCCATCCACCCATCTAACCACTGCATTCTCCACCTATGTGCGTCTGGGCCCCCATAGTACACCATGAGGGATACTGAGAGAACCAGCCCTCTACCCTCAATCATTTACCAAATGCAGCACAGTTTACTGAAGAGCAAAACCCTGAACCTAACATAGTTTCCTGCTCCCTTTGAATTAAGAGGCACCTGTCATCTTGTCTGTTGAAAGAAATATCACCAAACCAGAGCACAACCATCTGTCTGTCGTGGTGGGAGGCATTGTAGAGGCAGCCGTTGGAGCAAATGTGACAATCCGGTGTCCTGTCAAAGGTAAGTAAAGTAATTCCCAGTAGGAGGGTGTGTTACCAAGGGATGACTTCTGGTCATGTTAGTTTCTATATCTCTTCTGATTACCTTAAAAACCTGATTTTCATCACAAGGAAAATGGATCTGACTTGCTGAGCTTGTGAGGCCAGTGTATACAACAGAGTTTAAATTCACTTTTCTCTGCTGTGACAGTGATTGCAAGACCAGAACATGATATCCCTTGTGCAGGTTAGGACAGCTTTTCCTCAGATACTTGCTTGACAAATGTAGAATCTGAGAGAGGAGACTGGTTAGAAACACAGATGTGTCTTCTAGATAGACAAAGGCAGTGCTCAGCAAAGCCAGAATTGTCCGAGTCCTCTGCGTAAGCCTGTCCTGGACTCTCCTTGATGGCCACCACTGCTGTGCCTCAGAAGCTCTTTCTGCTGCATTTATAGCTACAGACAAACCTCCTCTCTAACGGACAGGCTCTTTCTCCAAAAGAAACAGAACTTGCAGGCTGACTTGCCTTAATCAGGACCAGGCTGTCTCTAAGCTACTGTCTTATCTGGGCCCATGCACCCCCAAAGTGCAGCTAAACATTTCATGCCACACATGTGTACCTTTTACAGGAGCAGGGAGGGGTGGGTGTGAGGAGGTCGTGTGAATAGCTCTGTATCAATTCCTTAAAGACACTTGGGGCCTCAAAACTGAGTTTTGCTTTTTTAAAACAGCTTTGCTCTAGATTTACTGAGAACTGAAAACTCTCTAAACAGCTGTATTTTCCTAATTTCCAAATGCTAACAAGAGGCCCATAGCTGCAGCCACTTCAGTTGACTTTTGTCTGGGCTGTGACTCAGAAGCCCAGGGTGACAGGAGTGGTGCAGGGAAGGTGCCTGTCCTGTCCTGAACAGACCCGAGGTACAGTTTCCTGCCCTTGTGTCCATCACTCTACTGCACCCTGTTTCCAGAGGTGCAGCTTTGTGTCTCCAGCAGGAGGAACTTGATGACCCCATCGGTGTCACTTCTCACCACACCATCAGTGTTTGGCTTGCGCCCACTTTGAAAAGTCTCTCCAGCCTCCACTCACTTTGCCCACAAATATGTGAGTTTTCTGGCAAAACCATACTCTTTCTGGAGTAAAGTGGCCTCTTCTGAGCTTAGCTGACGTCAGGCTACTGGTGGCCAAGGTTTCTGCAGCCATTCACGTGCAGGTGACTGAACAATAACTCCGAGTTTTAATAAGAAAAACTACAAATTTTCACCCTAGTTGTTTCACTTCCCTGATCATTTAAATCAGGCTACTAGGTAGGTGGGCCGTCGAGAAGATCTGGGTGTACTGTTCACTATCCTAAGTCAGAGACTGGATTTGGTGAGCACTGTTCTGTGATAAAGGCTCCAGAGGACAACATTAAATTGATCTGAGGTTTATTCTGTGCTCCAGGCCCAGGGGAGCTGTCCCTCTCCTCCCTCCTGCCCCTGTGGAGACCCCACAAGCTAGCTCATCAGTTCTTTCCTTCTCAAAATACGCCTGCCTCTAAGGCACTAGGATCATCTTGAGTTATGTCCATTTTAAACAAACCCCGAGTGAACTTTGTGTTTTCTTATGGGCAGAAACCACAGCCAACTTAGCTTTTTATGGGGATTCATCTTTTTAAAGACAAATGGTGAAGCTGACTGAGGATCAGAAACTCCAGTTTTATGGACAATTCTGTCGCTAGCGAGTGTGTTACCAGAGGTGAGTCATGTCTCTGTCTCACTCATCTGAAACAGGAAATATACTGTAGTGGTGAAAGACAGATCTTTGCCATCCCCTAATCCAGTCTTTCACTTGACCGATGAGTGCATGATGGCATAGTTTACAGAAGCAAATTACATTTTCATATTGCAGATTGGGCTTTCTGTTCATCAGTGGCAATACAATTTCAAAAAAAAAATGTTTTTAAGGTGCTCTTAAAATATTTTCCACTAGTTAACAATAAACTAATTTATGTGGATTCCACGGCACATATTCAGAACTTTCTAGACAAATTCTTTGCCAAATGATACAGGCAACTATTGTCATGGTCTCTAGTCACTCTTAGGGGTAGCTCTAATTCTATTAAATAATAGAACCTGAAAATTTGTGTGTTTTTAAAGGTTGAACATTCTAAGGTGCAGGAGTTATGTGTCTTCTTGGTTAAAAGAAAAGTTTCTTTCTAAAGTTTGGGCAGGCAGGAGGGAGGTGGTAACTCTCTTGGAGCTGGTAAGAAAGAAAAATGCCCAGTATCCAGTGACAGCTGGTACTCATCTTAACATGAGTGCGTGATAAGAGCATTGCTCACCCTATAACTTTCTGTTCTGTGTGTCTTCTTGTTTGTTTCTTATATTCCTTGAGCTCATGAGAGACATGTCAGATGCAAAACCCTGTTTCAAGGTTTTGTTGTGGGTTAAGTTCCTCTTTAGTTTCTCCAAAGCTCTCTTGGCCCCTAGCTAGGAATAAAAATGGGCTGAGAAGATGGTGATTCCCAGGTGTCTTAGTTACTTTTTACTCGTTGCTGAGACAAAATACCTGAAGCCTAAAGTTGGGAAAGGAAAGGTTTATTTCTTACACTTTTTGGAGGTTTCAGTCCATATTCAGTTGGCTCCAAGGCAGGTGGCACAGCAGAGCTGCAGTTCATGGCAGCTGCAAACAGCAAGGCCAAAAGTGGCAAAAGAGCAAAACACGCCTTCTTCCTGCCATTACATCACATCCTGGCTCCACCCCTATGTGGGTGGAGCACTGACATCATCAATCCAAGCACTAGACCAATCACAAATGCACAATGCAAATACATGAGGCCTGGGGCCACAGACATAAACCATGACACCAGGCAAATGACGATGTCAAAGCCATGACTGACCATGATGCCAAAAGCAGAAAAATCTCTTATACACAAAATATGCTGAACATTGCTGCTCAGAGCAAAGTGAAGTCAATTAGAAGGTTGAAGCTGTTTTGAAATTAAAGCTAAGCTAAATAGTAAACATGTCTTACAAGGCTACTTACAAAATAGTATACATTTGTGCATCAAGAAATAATTTCTGTAGCCATGGATGGCATCAGGCAGCTGGTGCCTGGAGGCTATACAGGGCAACATTGACAGTGGACACAGTGTAAATAAGTAAAAGTTTAAGATATTACCAACCTGAATCCATGTATGATAAGGAGAATTTCCTCAAAAAATGCAAAGTTTTTTGTTGACAGTCTGGTTTAAAGAGATTCATAGAAAATAGATTCTGAGATAAGTGTGCAGGACAGAGGGATTGAAGGAAGCAAGTAGGGTGGACAAAAAACAAATGAAACTGTGACCCCACAAAGCCTGGCCAAACCCAGGGGGAGCTTTGAAGCATATTTGGCCCCTCACAGTTGCCCCCTTGTCAGCCCGCTGTGATACACTACAGCTGGGTCTTCATACTTCGGCCCCATCCAGCACTGGTGGAGTTACCATGAAGGGGTGATCTTGGGGAAACTGAGACCAACTGTGAAGGAACTAAGAAGGAGGCTTCCAGAAGCAAGGGACCAAGCTTCTTTGAAGGACTGGGGAAGTTATCTTCCTTTGTGTCTACCGAGAAGGAGATAAAATACATTGCCATGAGCCAGGTGTGGGAGGACACACATATAATCCTAGCATTCTGTTGGGCTGAGGCAGGAGGATTGCAAATTTGAGCTCAGCGTGTGAAATTTAGCAAAACTCCATCTCAATGCAGAAAACTTTTAAGGGTTGAAAGCAGTGCTGGGAATCTAGCTTAGTGCAAAAGCCCTGGATTCAATCCCCAATACTGGGGGAAAAAAGTTGTGATTGTGATAATTCATGTAGAAAAGATACTTGATAAACACAAAATGATGGTAAAGTCTTTTAGCAAACCAGTACCAGGAGGGATCATCTTTACTCTGACTCTAAAAAATACTATTATACTAATTTTAATGGTGAAACTTTAAAACATTCCATGAAAATTGGTGGGAAAAGGTAAGATCCCTTGTCAATGCATCCATTCAACACAGCCTTTAATGTATTAGCCAATGCAATAAGACACGACTATTTTCCAAAGAAATTTAATTTCCAAAGAAAATGGAAATTTAATGATTAGGAAACTTTCTTCTCACTTATAGATGGTATAATTACATTGAAAGTCCAAGAAATATATATATATATATATATATATATATGTGTGTGTTACATATTATATATATATAATATTACTATATATATTTTAGATCTCTATAAATCTATGGTAGTTACAATAAAAAACTATAGTATTTCTAGCATTTAACAAACTGTTCCTATAATTAATATGAAAGGGCAAGTGGTCAAGAATATCCTGAACCTTTAAGGTAGGTAAGACTTGCTCTAAGAAGATAAAAACTTATTATAAAGCTAGAATGGACAGCAGTGTAGTACTGTAAAGGGATAGACAGATGAATGGAATAGAATAGAGACCTCAGAGCAGATTCAAGCATGTACGAAAATTCAGAATTTAATAGCAATAGAATTTTTTTAAATCAGTAAAAGACAAACTATTGAGTAAAATGTGATAAGACAATTGATGATAAATAAATAAATAAGTAAATAAATATCCTTACCAAAAATAAATTCTGGACAAGAAGGTGTAGCACTGTGCTTGAACGCTTAGCTGGCATACACAAGACCCTGATTTCAGTTCTTAGCAGCACAAAAATAAAAAAAATTCTAGCTAGATCAAATGATTAAATTATAGAAATCTTAAAATCTTTTAAGATAAAATATATATCTTTATGGCTTTTGTATAAGTAAATCACAAAGAGATAAATTATAAAATACAGTTAGATAATAATGAACATTGTCCATGTCTGTGAATACAGTGGAACTACTACTGAGTTGTTTATTTTTAAAGAATGGATTTTATGATATGTGAATTGTGACTGTGCTTTCGATCTGAAATGTCCCCCAAAGGCCTTATGTGTTCAGAGTTGGGGATTTTGGAAGGTGACTGGATTACAAGAAAACTATAGTTCACTTACTGATAAGAGGTGGGGCCCTATTGAAAGTGGGTCACTGGGAGTTTGACATGGAAGAGTGCATCTCCCTCCCTGGCTCCTCCCCTTTCTCATGGCTTCCTGGCTGCCATGGCATGAACCCCTTCTCCCACTGCCTGCTGTCCAGTTTTACCATACTGTGTCGCCCTAGGGTCAGAAAACATGGGCCAAAATAAACCTCTCCCACTTGAAATTGTGGGTGTCTTGTATTGTGTCTCAGTAACAAGAAAAGTGACTAACAGCATATGGTTATAAAAATTGATATGTTTTGCTATGTTAAAATTCCAAGATACTGCCAACAAACTTTCTGGGAGAAAATATTAACATACAATAACCAGGACATATACACATTGTATGAATCAGTGTAAGTAACCACCCACTTAAAAAACTGAGCAGAGGATATGAACAGGCAACCTTCTCAGAAAGTGAAACCCAATGTCCAATCAGCATATAAAATATCCCTGTTCTCACTGATACAGAAGCTACATAGCAGCAACAGTGCATTTCACACTTATTAGGCTATTTTGAAACGTTTGAAGAGCTTGATACTACCAAGAGTTGGCAAGAATATGGGAAAATTTAACTTCACGTACTGCTAGCCACATTGTAAATTGACAGGATCAATTTAAAGTACAACTGTGTAAAATCTGACCTATCCAGAGATGCACCAAACCAGCGTTTGCACATGTGTAACTAGCCTTTGTAAGCAAAGATAAGGTCAGAAGAATGTGCACTGCAGCACTGTTTATAGAAACAGAGAAGGAAGGATACATATCAGTGTTGGAATTGTTGGTACTCCTGGAGAGCAAAGGAAAACGTTAGCTTCATTGCTCAAAAAAACAGCATAAAGGGTGTATAGAGACATGTTGATGTGAACTCACTTGGGTTGCAGATATGAATATCAGGCATGTTATTGTTTGTTCCTCTTTCCAGCCCTGCCTCCACCTTGCTGTGACCTTGGGCCTTTCACCCACTCTCCTTGGCCCTTGGTTTTCTGTACAGAATAAAACATTGGCACAGCGTGGTTGGGAAGAAATTTCCAGTCCTGAAATTCTGACCTAGACCTTGAGTTCTTTGTGTAAATCTAGGATAAAGTAAAATTGAAGGTAGAAAAACTGCTTAACTAAGATACCTGCCAGGCAGGATTTAGTAGTAAATACCACCTAATATTCACTCAATATTGGGAAATATTGAGAAAGGAATCTAAGAAAAATAAAACTTCTCAAAATACATTTTTTTTACAAAGAAATTAATAGGAGCTAGAGTATCGGCCCCTGAAAAACCCAGTTACCAATATTATGACTTAAAACTATAACTATAATAAATGGAAAAGAATAGATAATGCAAAGATATGTAATTGTAGACATTTGAAAAAGTCTTTTACTTATTTAAAAGCTATTAAAGGCAAAATACCTAGAGGAAAGAAAATACAAGAAGTGGCTTAAGAAGATGTCCTGGGTCACATCGTCTGACCTTAGAGTATATAACTTCTCCAGATGTCCAGCCACAGTCCTATATCCAGCAGCCTGGGTCAGGCTCCATCTCACCAGCTTCCCAGTGATGAAAAAAATAAGGAAAAGGATTTCCCGTGAGATAACCTGGTGAGATCTGGTTGGAATAAAATACTGGAAATTAAATATGGAGGAACCTTAGAAATCTGTGGATCTAGTCTTCAAGTTTTACAAACATTACACAGATGAGAGACTTGGCCAAAGTCACTATCCTTATACATGGCAAGCCGATCAGAATCCAGCCACTGCCTCTGGTACAAATGCTCCTTCTGTTCCGAACACCTCTCTGTTTGTGTTTGCTTGTCTCATAAAAAATAACACATCTCATTACGAAATATTTGGAAAGCATAACAATTACGAGGTAAAAAAAAATCACCCAATATCCTTTCACAGAGACACAATTATTATTTCTGTTTTGTGATATTCTTGCATGTAACCTTTTTTCTATATATATGACATGACAAATTTTCTCATTTTTAAAAAATTATAAATAACTTTTAATGGCCACACCAATGTATCACTGCATGAACACAACAAAATTAAACCATTTCTTTAATTTTAGAAATAAACTATTTGTACTTCTTTGTAGTTGAGAAACATTTTTGTGCCTATAGTCTTTGTCATTGGAATTAATTTTAAAAACAGATGAATAGAATTGAAATTACTAGGTCACAGGGTAATCAGTATTTTTGTAATTTTATAGGACATTAAAATATCTATATCACTAAATGCAATACTACCATATTGTCTGCTAAAAGTTCTAAAGTGTACTAGTATAGAAATTTAAGTTGTACACTCTGTTATCTTTTTGTTACCCATTGATAAAAAGAGGATGAGGAAAAGCAATAGGTAGAAGTTATATAATTTACAATCCTCAGTGTTTGTGCAAACACATGGTGGGAAACAGGGGTGTCACTGGATCCAAGCAAACATTTGGGGTCCAGGCAATAAGTCAGCTAAGGAAAGCCTTTTGTGTCTGAAAGGAGAGAGTCCATTTAAAAGAATTTCCACAATCACACTGTGGAATATAACAAAAAAGTTTGTGGATATCTAGTTGCATTATTAGCTTTTCTAAGAAACTGGATTTAATAATGTCCCTTTCATAAGGGATCCTGAGAAAATATTTGTGGCACAGCTGGATTGTATGATTAAATTCCTAAACATAGCTTCGTCACTGACAATTATTTTCACCCATCAACTATTGGATTATATGTGTTTTAATTTAAGAGTTATTGGTACAATTTAGGTCTACATAATGACTACATTCATTATAGGGAATTTGTATTTGTACATACTATATCTTGTCTCCTCTTTTTTTCTTTCCTCATTCTCATCCCCTTTTCAAACCCCCTTTCCCTCCCCATTCACAAAGCTTGGTTTTTATTTTATTCTTCTTATTTTTATTTCCCTTCCCTTCCCCTATTTCCCTTTCCCTATTGAACAGTTTCTTCCTGTTTCATAGTATCTATTGTACACTTGTGATCTTACATTTCCCATTTCTCATAGCAGAGAGATTAATGTGATATTTACACATGTGGGTCTCATTTATTTAACTAATGATTATGGCTTATATTATATAGTATGGAGTTTAATGTTGGTGATTCTCAAATATCTTGGAGTCATAAATCCCTTAGACTAAAAGAGAGAGAGAGAGAGAGAGAGAGAGAGAGAGAGAGAGAGAGAGAGAGAAAGAGAGAGAGAGACTATCTCTCCTCCAAATACACTTACTTACAAAATTTTGTATGTAATTTTCAGAAGAGTTAAGAAAATCTGAAGATTATCAGCTTGCTTCTGTTTCATGAGCTGAAAATTTTGGTCCTTATGACCATATGCTAAATTAAAACTAAATAATTTTCTTGATCTGTGATTTTTAAAATATGTACTTTCTTCTGTACTATGATTGTCACTTTTTGAAAGCATTTACAATTCTTGAAATAGCTAAAATTGTAGAGTGGAAAGATATACTTAAAATGTCTTTCTTCACTCCAAAATCAATCCCTTTGTTTTCCTGCTACTGAGTGTGACACAGAGACCTTCCCTTCCTGCTCCTCCCTGAACTGTGTTCAGTCAATCAGAGGTGGTTGGAAACTCCATCCATCTTTCTACTCATCCAACAAGCATCTAGTAAGCCACAGCTAGGTCTGTAGTGTGAACAGGTACATAAGATCTGGTTTCTGCAGCTATATAGATTAAGAACCTGTGACATGATGTCATAAATGCAAACAGGTGTTTATAAAGTGTAAAGAGTTAGAGAAAAGTTAGGGAAGTTTGCTTCCAAAGAGTTAGAGACAGTTTATGGAAGAAATAAATTGCAAGTAGGCCAATTGTTAGAAAAAGAAAGGGCATTTTAACCAAAGAAGTATCTTTAATCAAAGCAGCAACCCAGGGGGGCCTGGCTTATTTACAAAACCATAAACAGATTCACGTGGCTTGAAACGGAAGATGTGAGAGAGAGTGGGCAGAGGTGGGTTTGGAAGTATAAGACCAGACTGCAAAGGGTTTTTAGTGACTTCCTTTTGTTGGTAGTGAGGAGACAAGAAAAGTTTCAATTAAACTAATCATGGGAGTTCAATCATGTTTCAGAATGAGCATTTTTGCCTTTGATGTAGACCAAGAAGAGTAGAGGGAAAAGAATTTCAGAAAGCCATAAATTGAAATCAACCAAGTTAGATTTGTTGGTTACTGATTGAATTGTTGGGTCTAAATCTGCCAGTCACTCAAGATTTTGAATTAAGATCCTATGCCTCTGTCCAGAAAGAGTGGACATATCTGACCGATAGCAGTGGATATGTATTAATTTAGGAGCTAGGATACTCGTTTCCCCAGACCAGGCCTGGTGCCTTAGCACATGGAGCCTGAAGCTAGCATGAGAGCAGCCGTGCCGCAAAAAAATAAGGGTTTGTGATAAGTGAAGAGGTGACTGAAACCCCAACAAAACAATGCTGACTTGAGCACCTAACATGGCAGCTCGTGCTGCCTGCCTGTGACACAGACATCATCTTGCTTTGCTTAGGAGGAAATGGGCTCAGATACTTGGAGGTACTTGTCCTAGCTTCTACGCCTGATCAGCATGGAAGCTACGATTTAACCCATGTCTGTGAGACTCAAAGGAGCCCAGTAAAGAAGGGGCTACTGGGATTGAGTCAATAGAGGTCCAGCCAGAGGAAGTGTCAAGGAAGAGGTGTGAGGCCACACCTGCAAAGCCTGCATTTTGGAGACAGGGTGTCAGGCTCAGCCAGGTCCCAATGTCAGCTGGAGACCTCAGGCATGTTGTGAGTTCTAGGGTCCCAGACGAGTATACTAAGAGGTGCCATCCAGTGCCAGCCCAGGTTCAAAGTCCTGTGGTCATCAGGTTTCTGATGGCAGAGACCATACCTAGATATGTGTCCCATTGTCACTGGCAAACTACACTGTCTACCCCCTACCACCAACTACTGGTGCATTTGCTCCTGAACTCTTTGTACTCATATTTGGATTATTGACTTAGCATAGGTATATTAAACAGACTAATTTCTAAAACAGTTTGTTATTACTGAAAATCCACCAAAGTTCTATCTTGAATGCTCCTTGAGAGATAATTTCCTTCTCATCTTTTATCAATCCCAGCTTCTCATTTGATCCTTGCATAATTAAGAATTAGAAAGGAAATCTGGAACAAGGTATTGGTGTAAGTAAAGTGAAAACCAGGAGGGGTTGTCGGACACCTGTCAAATCTTAGACTCAATTTAAAAAAAAAAAAAAACTTTTTGGCATTCACTGAATCTCACTAGATCTTGCAGCATTCAGATCATAGACATTGTTGCCCAGACACAAGACTGCTCTCACCGGATAACCACACACATCCCTGTCTTCATCCCCATCATATATTTCTCTATCCTGAAGATTTAACAGAGACACAGATCCATATTAACTTTTACTCACATGGTGGCAGTGGACCACCCTGTGAGGCCCTATGCAGCTCCATGTTGTGTGTTGATCTATTACAGTGTGATCACCCCCAGAAGAACTGTACTCATCAATTCAGAGTGGTGAAGCTAGTGGTTTCCAAACTCTAGTCCATGCAGCTTTGCAGGGGCCCCAGCCATTCCCCCTCAACCCTACCTCTTCCCTCTGTTTTAACATATTGTTCAATTAGAAAGACCTCTAAACTTTGTCTTGGACTTTCTTACACCAAAACACACACACATACACACCTACATTTTTTAGAAAGTTTTGCTTTTGCTACTAATAACGAATGGAATACTGAAGTCAGCCTATGACCTTAGCAGACTCCTGCTGCTAAAATAACATATAAACTCTCCATTATGATATTTATTTCAGAGTTCAAGGAGCTTTCAACCTGTAAGATTTTTTATTACAATATTTCTGATATTAAGTTTCATTTAGTCCTCCGGAATTTTAATGTTAATAAAATGGTTCTGAGTCACCCCTGTTATGCCTGCTGAATGGTGTGAGGTATAGTCCAGCAGATAGGAGCTGCCTTTCACACTGTGTTCATGGGCTAAGGGTCTTCCTGGGGACCTTTATAAGCCCAGACTTCTAAAGAGAAAGGGACTTGCATTGCGGGAACCTGAGAAACACCTCCTGGCTAGCCTGTGTTCTCTTAGCTCGTCTATTGGTCTGGGTAAGACCTAGAGCCGTGAGGCTAGAGCTTCCCTCACTTGCATGGGATCTCATTACCAGCAGTTGGGAGGCTTTTTCTTATCAGTGAAGGACTGTAAACACTTGGGACTGGTCAAATCGATGGGTGCCATAAGAAAGGCCTTTCTCTGCTGTCTGCCCTTCAGGACTCCTCTTTTGTGTGCTGGAGCTTGGCCATGGCACATCAGGCAGCTGTGGAGGATGGAACCATGGCTGTTATGTACACAGTGGGTTATCTGAGCCTCCAAAGCCTCATCTATTCACCCCTGCTGCTCTTCCCTGTCACCTTCACAGCAAAAGAGGGGCCCACAGGACCCACTGATGGTGGGGACCAATAAGGAGGAAGTTGTGTTGGAATTCAGCCCTTAGAAATAAAAAGGCACGCAGGCCTCTGAGTGCAGTCTTAGAGAAGTATTGAGGACTTTGGTGGTGGAGGTGGAGAGGGCACAGGACCTGCAGGGAGTTTCAGCATCTCTTGAAGCATCTCAGTGTCGTGCCCCTCTGCTTTTTGCCTTTCATTCCTTTGTTCCTTGTAGTTTGATAAGTCAGAACCCATTTGTTCATTCTGACAACTGATGGATAATGTACTAAGTTCATTTGATTATTAAGGATAAGATCAATTTACACCTGGACACCAAAACACCCCCTATCTTTAGAGGATCTGTTTTAATTCATGTGCAATATGGCCTGAGAATCAAGGTTATTTTAAAGAAGATTCTAGTGGTCAAGGAAATTCCACATGGTGAAGGGACTATGGTAATGCTCATGAAAAGGACAGAACATAAGGGACATTGGATGGTGTGTGGTCCTGCAGGTGCCTGCTGTCATCAGTGCCCATAAATAGAAGGCTTTGTACTTTTCTCCTCTGAAAACAGTCACAGCTACAAGGTTAAGAGCAGAAACAATGTGAGTTGGACTGGGTGGGAGAACTACAGAGCCAAGCTCTTGAGAAAGAGGGACCAGGAAGCCGGAACAGCCCAGAGCTGTCACCAAGAAAACCTGGCTCACACAGAGCTCTTCAGGGTGGTGGCAGTGGTGCCTACCAGTGCCTGAAAGTCACTATATGAAAAGGCATTGTTTCCAAATCAGCATGAGGCTTACCTTCGGATTTTAAGAAACATCAGTGTCCTGATTTTGATTGGCTACTCCAGAAATAAGAGTTCCCACAGCTATCCCCTTGGGCTGATGTGTAGTGTTCTCCCAATACCTTCTGCTGGAATCAGTGGTTCCCATACTCGTAAAGCCTGTATCACTCCACCTGATACGCACCAGCTCTTAACTTTGCATTTGATTCCTCTAGGGGCTGGAGGCTTTTGGCTTTGGGATAATGTGCAATAATTCTGAAGGGCCTACAGATGAGATTCCAGAAGACAGTACCCTGCAGTCTCATGGAATGTTACAGAGCTGCCCAGTCTTCAGTGAGGCTGAAGCCCAGGCAACCAGGGCTGAAAAGTCAGGGCTGAGCACACCTGAAAGAGTGCACACCCTCTTTCACATCAGAAGAAATATTTTAAGAGACTTTGTGGAAGGAATTCTAATTGTGGAGCTGGAGAATGGATGCTGAATGATTTCTAAATTCTCAAATAAAGTTGCTGGGGAACCAATTAAGCCAATCTGTTAATACAATTTTACTAGAAACAAGGAAGTTCTTAAATAACCATTTTATAGTTCTCTTGATTTCTATAAATGGGAAAAGCCATAATCTTGTATCTGGAGACTGTTCTGGATATGGCATTATTGATGGATAATTCTTCATATCCAAAAAGTTTATGTAATATATTGTCAAAATTTTTGGACCATCTTTGATTCAAAATAGGAACCATCCTTATGAAGTTTTCTCTACTGGACAGACTGGCTTGACAATTAAGAAAATACAGTCTTTATTCTAGAAGCTTTAAGATATTTTCTCTGACACTCAAACCATGAATTCTTTCATTTATTTGTTTTATTTAAGAGTGACAACTCCCTTTGTGGCTTGCCTACATTTTTCCATTTGCCTCTTGTCTTATATCCTGGCAACTTCATTCCTTTGTGATTCCCTGGAGGTAACTAATGGTAGCTTAAAACTTCATTTATCATTGTGGGGGAGGCGATGCAGAATATCATGTGAGTGGTGACTGGTTGGAGGAAGCAAGTGAGCGAAAACATACAGGGATAATAGATATTTATATAAAGACCCTGCATTTTGGAGAAGTCTGAATCAGCCAAGGATTTTATAGTGTGGAATATTTCATGGTCCTTTCAAGGATGAAGGAAATTTGTTTTTAAACACGGCCTATTTTAAAGACACCCCAGAGGTGCAGACTTTTGCAACACATGCTTCACAGCCCCTCCAGATCTGAACTTTTTCCACAACATTTGCCTTCCAAAAACGATTTCAGCATTGTGGAAACAGAACGTGGAATATTTCAGAGCTGTAAGTCTTGCGGGAAATGGCCCGTCTTTGAGGTTACATAAATAAGTTTAAACTATTTCTGACATTTTATAGCTGTTTCAGGAGAGCAAACATTTGTAGTTTTGAGAAACCACGAAAAGCAGTAGTATGAAGAATCCTGTCTGAATTTCCTCTCCCTCTTTGGTGCTTTGAAAAGGTTTACACAAGGAGCCACGCTTCTCTGTGCGAGTCTTGGAGTCAGCTTCTTGTCTGAACCCTGAAGAGTTTTGCCTTTTCTTTCTTTTTCTTTTTTTTTTTGTCTTTTTCTTTTTTATCTGTACCGGGATCGAACTCATGACCGCCTGCTTGGAAGGCAGGTGCTTATGCCGCTGAGCTAAATCTCCAGCCCCAGTTTTGCCTTTTCTTTAAAAATTTTTATCAGTACACTTTTGGGCTGCATAATGATTATATTTGTGAGTAATTGGGACATGAACATGACACATCTTAATTCTTTTTACATTCCTTCCCTTACCCCTCCCTCCATCCCTTCTCCTTTAGCAGCTAAAACTTTGCCCCATTTTGTTTTATTTTTCTGAAATTCCTGGCATAGTGGATTACAACTAACTGCAAACTTGACATCACGGCCTTGCAATAGTAAGTCTTCTTCAAGAGTGACTGACTCTGACCCTGGTCAGCTGCACAGTGCGGACATTGCCTAGAATTCTAGGACTGATTTCTGATGTTCCAGGGCTTTTCCAGGCCTGGACCCTCTTCTCTAGCTTCTGTATTCAGCTCTCCTTCTCTCCTTGTTCTCCATCAACCAGGATGCAGAACCTGACTTTTTGACTGTTTTTCACTCATTGTAAGGAATACCAAGCATTTGGCGTATTTATTAATTGAGGCTAAAAGTTCAAGGGTCATACTAAAGGTGCCCCATCACCTGGCCCTGCCCACTCCCCGGCCACCTTCTTCCTCCTCTCTAGTCTCTTGGGTCGCAATAGCAACTCTAAATCTTTCTCTCCCTGCTATGCAGGCTCTTGCCTACAAAGGCAGAAGTCCAAACCTTCCAAGATGTTCTGAAGCAAAAGGTTTCACCCTCCTTCATAAACAACTAGTGTTATATGGTGTGCAACAACTTCCCTGACCTTGGTCTGTTCCAGTCAATTAACTTTTATAGGCCTCCTGTTTGCTAGGCACTGCTGGGGCTCCAGAAGTGATTTTGGCTGGTCTTGCCAAGGTCTTTGTGCTAGGTCAGAGCTCCTTAGGTGGCATCTCACTTGACGGCTGAAGAAGGACGAAGGTTTCTGGCAGGCGTCTCACTCACTCTTAATCTCCTGAAAGCCTAGCGGTGGGAGCTGGTGTTCACATTCCAGCAGAGCTTGATCTCAGAACCTAAGAGTGAAGACACACAGCGGCCACAAAATCCTTGCTGGATGTATGAAGTTTTCCTTATTTAAATGTGAGGGGTTTGCAGGAGTCAGGACTTAGAGGAGGATACACCTCATCTTCATTATATAGTGATGCAAGAAAAGACATGGAGGACATAAAGTGACTAAAAAGCGGTCTCAGAGACCAACCTCTTGCTCCCCAACTGCTGGAATCCAGGTGAACTGTTTGGGAAGACACAGAGACTGGCAGGCACATCAACCACACAGTAGGGCCCCAGCCAGGGTACACAGGATGGACAGGTGAGCCTAGCAGTGTGAAATTATCAGAAGCAACTGTAACAATACAAGCCAACAGGTGTAAGTTAGGTGAACCAGAGTTGTGCTTGGGAACAAAGACATACAGAATAGAAGTAGGTAGAGGGGCTTCCCCTTTTCTTTCTTTTTTTTTTTTTTTTTTTTTTCTCTTTTCCAAAATTCTGGGAGAACTCCAACCACAGAAAACTAATTCCATCTCCCAAAACCCAGAGACCAAGTTCAGATAATCCCTAGCTTACTCCTTTGTTCTTTCTTTTCTGCCTCTTCTCTAGTTTCCCGAAGTTTGTGTGACCATCCTTTGCCCTCCAGCCTGGTTTTTACTTTCTTTTTTATCTTTGTTTTATTCATTATCTTTCTAAAATTTCCCAACCACAGGGTAAAACCACTCTACCAAGGGGAAACACTTTGCGTACAAGCTCCCAACGTATGATCATTCTGTAATATATTTATAGATTTTGCTCCTATGATTAAAGATGCAAAATTAATAGTTACCGCAGTTTGTCAGCTTCTAAATTATGCTTAATGCCATTGTTATTGCTAATTATACTACTTTAACTAGTATGTCATATCTGATTTAATCAGTTAGTCTCACTTCTGTAACAATACTGGAAAGTCCTGGGGTAATAACCTCACCATTCCCCAGCACCAAAGGACTGGAAACTGAACCAAACAGATACCAACATCTGACTCTTAAGTAATTAGAAAGGTAGGACCTTGGGATGGACACAAACCAAGAAACTCTGACACCTAGCAAACATGCCTGAAGCACGAACCTTACCTAGAGAAGCCTTTTTACTAGTGATAAAACTACTTACTACAAAAACTTACATGGAGCAACACAGAAAACAATAAAAACTTTTGAAAATGAAAATAACAAGATGCAGAAACAAAATGCAACTTCAGACCTATGGCCTACCCAGAACAAGTCCACGAGATGAGATATAGGAAAAGGGAAGACATACACCAAACATTTCTGAAATGATACCAACAAAGGAAAGAAACAAATTCATGAGGCTATAGAGGAAAGTATATCAAAAATAATCTCTCGGGTTAAAAAAGAAAGTCAATATTCATAAAGGAATTGCTCAGGAAATCTAAAATAGAGATAAAAAAAGATGAGGACAGGAAGAGGATGGAAACCATGAATGATCAATATAGGAAAAAATTAAATGCATGAAATATATTCAGATATCTAGGAAATTTAAAATTCCATTTCAAGTTGGCAAAGCTGCTTAAAACTAAAGACAGACTTAGATTTTGAAGAAAGAATCATGGCTAGTAATCATAAAAGGAAAGATCTCTTGAAAATAACAAAGATCAGGAAATAATAATTCAATAGCTACAAGATGACACACATAATAATAGTTGGTGTCAATGAAAAAGCAGGAATTAACACGAATACCATAAAAATAAACTATTTGCAAAAGTAACAGTGGAAAATTATCCATAACCAAAATAAATCTACATCTGTGTATATATATATATATATATATATATATATATATAAATCAAGATCTCTGAAATTCAGCACAAGCACAGAATAAGTGTTACAGAAAAGAAACAGATCGCCTATAAAGAAAAGCCCATTAGAATCATGGCAGATTTCTCAACATAAACCCACAAATCAAGAAGAGCTTGGAGTGAAGCTCTTCACTTCCTGAAAGAAAGTCCTGAAAGAAAACAACTTCCAACCTAGACTGATGTACACTGAAGAGCTATATTTCAAAATTAATGGAGAAATAAGATACTTTCATGACAAAGAACAACTGAAGAAATTTATTAACTAAACCAACACTACGCAGGGTACTGAAAGATATTCTAGACAGAGATAAAATAACCACAATTCCAAGAACAACAGAAAGAAAGTAACAAACAGGGCAATTAAACAGATGTGAATTAAACAATTAAACAGAGGTGAAATATAGGAAACCAACAGCAGGAAAATAACATGACAAAGATAAACCAATAGATATCATTATAACCATCAATGTAAATGACTTCAATTCACCAAACAAAAGAAACAGACTGACAGAATGGATCAAGAAACAAAATCCAACAGTATTCTGTGTACAAGAAGTGTATTTAACTCAAAAAGAAAGTTAAAGGATGAAAAATGACAATCCATGCAACAGGAACCCAGAAAAAAGTAGGAGTAACTATTCTGTTCACAGACAATGTGAACTTCAAAGCAAGAATGATCAAAAGAGATAAGAAAGGTCACTGCATACGTGTTAGGGGAAAAATTAGAGAGGAGTAGAAAACTATCATAAATATGTATGCACCAAGTACAGGAACACCCAAGTATATAAGACAAATATTAATAGATGAGATCAAATGAGCAATAACACAATTGTAGTACAGGAACTTAATACCCCACTGTCACAGATAGATCACCCAGATGAAAGCAGTAAAAAAAATCAGAAGTGAACCAAATATGTGAGCAAATGAACTTAGTTTACACCCAGCAACATAAGAGTAAGCATTCTTCTTAGTAGCACATGGGATGTTCTCTAAAATAGACCATATACTATTCCATAGGACATGCTTAACTAAATTGAAAAGAATTGAGATTATCCCATGTATATTATCTAACCATAGTGCAATGTAATTGGAAATTAATGACCCCAGTACCCCAAAATTCCATAAAAATATGGAAATTATATAACACACTTCTGAGCAACCAATGAGTCACAGTTAAATTAAAGAACAAATTCAACAATTTATACAATTTTTTTAAAATGTGGCTACGACATTCCATTGTGAACCTGTGAGACATTAAGTAGTCCTAAGCAGGAAATGTACAGCAGTGAATTCTCACAGTAGGAAACCAGAACTAACACAAATGAGTAACCTAGTGCTTCACCTCAATTCTAGAAAAAGAAAAGCAAGTCAAGCCCAAAGCCCATAGAAGACAGAAAATTATAAACATCAGTGCAGGAATTAATGCAATTGAGATTAAGAAAACAATACAATAAATTAATGAATCGAAAAGTTGGTTCTTTGAAAGAATAAAAAAAAGATAAATTTTTAGCCAATCTTATAAAAAAAAGGAAGAAAAAACTCAAATTCACACAATGAAGAATAAAAAGAGTGAAATCCCTACAGATCTTGTGGAAGGTCAAAAGATCATCAATACCTACTTCAAAAATCTTTATTCTCATGCAGTGGAAGACACAGAAGAAATATACATATTCCTAGATAGGTATGAATTATGAAAGCTGGATCAAGGAAGTATAAAAGTTCTGAATAACTCAGTATCTGTCAGTGAAATTGAAAATGTAATTTAAAACTTACCAAAAAAGAAAAGTCCATGCCCTGATGCTTTTACTGCTGAATTCTACAAGGAACTTAGGGAAGGCTTACTGCCAATCCTCCTTAAACTCTTTAATAAAATTGAAAGGGAAGCAACTCTTTCTGGGAGGCAAATATTACCCTGATACCAAAACCAGAGGAAGACTCAACCAAAAATGAGAACCACTGGCCAGTCTCCCTAATGAACATAGATACAAAAATCTTCAATAAGATACCAGCAAACAAAATGCATCAAATCATCAAGAAGATTATACATCTTGACCAAGTGGGCTTCATCTCAGGAATGCAAGGATGGTTCAACATATTTAAATCAATAAGTATAAAACACCATATCAACAGAGCCAAAGACAAAGCACACATGATCATCTCAAAAGATGCAGAAAAAGCTTTTGACAATGTCTACCACTCATTCATGATAAAAATCCTACAGAAAATCAGACTAGATGGTCTTTATCTCAATGTAATAAAAACCATGTATCACAGATCAGCAACCAGTATCATACTAAATGGACAAAAACTGAAAGCTTTCACTCTAAAATCAGAAACAAGACAAGAAAGTTCACTATCACCAGTCCTGTTCAATATAGTGCTGGAAACACTAGGGAAGAAAATGAAATAAAAGGAATAAGAATAGAAAAGGAAGAAGTTAAATTATCATTATTCACAGATGACAGATACTCTACATAGAAGACTCCAAAAACTCCACAAAAAAATTTCTAGATTTAATTACCAAATTTGGTCACAAAGCTGGATACAAAGTAAACTCTCAAATATCAATAGCATTACTGTACACACACAACACCCTCAATGATAGAAAAATTAGAGAAACCATACCCTTCACAGTAACATCCAAAAAAATGAAATACTTAGAATCAACCCAAGAAAGGATGTAAAGGATCTATATATTGAAAATTACAGTACTCTGAAAAAGCAGATTGAAGAAGATATCAGAAAATGGAAAGATATCCCTTGCTTATGGAAAGAGCCAACATTGTGAAAATGGCCATACTTCCAAAATTGTTTTACAAACTTAATCTGTATAACAGATTGCAATCTCATCCAAAATACCATTACAATCATATCTCACAGAACTAGAGAAAACATTGCTCAAAGTTCATCTGGAACCAGAAGAGACCTAGAATAGCAAAGGCAAGGCAGGAGGAATCACAATCCCTGACTTGAAATTATATTACAAAGTTACTGTGATATAATCAGCATGGTACTATAAAAAAAAACATACCTGAGGACCCATAGAACAGATTAGAAGATGCAGATATAACTACAAACACACACAACTACCTAATCTTTGACAAAGGGGCCAAACATGTTCACTGGATCAAAGCCTTTTTAACAAATGGTGCTGGAAAAACTGGCTCTGCATACCGAAAACTAAAACTAGACCCTTGTCTATCATCATGCACTAAATAAAGTCAAACTGGATCAGTGATCTAAGTATTAAAGCAGAAACGCTAAATCTGAAAGAGAAAGTACATAGAAATTTAAAGACATAGGTGTAGGTAGAGTGTTCATGAATAAAACCAAGACTGCATGGGAAATACTTCAAAGAATCAGCAACTGAGATCTCATCTTATTTAAAAAACATTTGCACAGAAAAAGAAATCACCAACAAAGTGAAAAGATAATCCAGAATGGGGAAAAATTTAGCCAATTGTCCCTCAGACAAAGGACTTCTATCTAGGTAGAACATATAAAGAATTGAAAAAAATCTGACCTCCAAAATTCAAAGACCCAATCCAAAAATTGTCATCTGAAATGAATATAAACTTGTCAGATGAAGAAATATAAATGGCAAATAAATGTATTTTTAAATGTTCAACATCATTGGTCATTTGAGAAATACAAATTAAAACAATACCAAGATTCCATCTCACCCCAGAAAGAATGAATACTGTCAAGAAATCACCCAATAACAAATGCTAGAGGGAATGTGGGGAAAAGGAACACTTCTCCACTGTCAGTGGCAATGTAAAGTCACCATGGAAATCAGTGTGGAGATTCCTCAGAAAATTAGGATCAGAGGTCCCATTTGACACAGTTAATTTCCCTTCTGGGATTCTTCCCAGAAGAATTGACAACATCATACTGATAGATGTGCACCTATGTTTATAGCAGCATAGTTTGTAATACCTAAATCTTGGAAACAACTGAAATGCCCATCAACTGAGGAATGGATTAAACAGGTGTGATATTTTTATACAAAATGGATTACTACTCAGCCATAAAAATGATAAACTTGAGACTTTTATAGGTATTTACCATTTGGATACAAGTTGAGACCATACACATAAGTGAAATAAATTAGACTCACATGTGTAAACATCATATTGTCTTTCTTTTGTGAGCAATTGAAAAAATAAGTTCTAAAATGTGCAATAGATATTCTGAAATGGGAAGAAATTGTTCAAAAGGAAAAAGGAACTAGGATAGGGGAAGGGAAAGGACAGTAAGGAAAAGGGAAAAAGGCAGGTCAGTTATACTGTTAGTGTCTCTTAGATGATTAAGAAGGGAGGTTTGTGCTAATATAAATTGGAGAAATTTTTATGCCCATATCTGGCACCCTGAGCAACTACTTTAAAGATAACAACATGTAATGTATTAACTATTGTTAACCTCCCATTATTTTGTTATGAAATTTTGTTTTATTACCTTTTTTCTGTAAATTTTTTAAAGAAGCAACTAGGAAGCAATACTGCATCAGACTAACTCATGACCAAAACTGGCCCATCTAGACATTCACTTTAGAGAGTATTTGTTTTTCATCTTTAATTGCACTGAGCAGCGAGTTCTGCTAAGAATACAAGCTCTCAGTGCTCACACACAATTCTCACTAGCCTGGCCCTGCATGTCAGAACCTATGAAGTGGGGGTCCCTGAAGTGCACCCTGAATGGGAGTGTCCATTTGTGGAGTTACCTTGGTTCAGGCATCCAAGCTCAGCCACAGAAGGGCTTTGGTGGTCTCTCCTGAATATCACTGTAACCCTAGCGAAAATGAAGGTGCCCTAAAACAGTGTGTAGAACAGGTGTAGACTGAGGGGAAGATCGCATTGTGGACCACCTGCATTTCAAACTTTCGGTCTGACATTGTCTTTGAACACAGTCATCTTAGTTTGTTCTAAGGAGCTCATGCGAACGTGGCCATTAGACTATCTGAGTTGCCTCTATCCCTAGGTTTAGACTCAAAGGAAAGTGGAGGTGAGAGCAAGAAGACCCATTAGAAAGACTACAAATGACAGCTCTTGTCCTGCCCTACACCCCCTGCTGCATTGCCCTACAGTCACCCCCTCAAACCACAATTCCATTTATAGCAGAAAGCCTACAAAGAAGTGTCTAAATCTGCCTTTACTGCTGAACAGAATATGGATGGGGTAATTCTTAATGAATAGAAATGTGTTGACTTACAGTTTATTGAGAGATAAAGACCTTCTTGCTAAGTCATCCCATGGCAGAAGGGCAAAGAGAAAGGATACAGGAAGGTGTCACGTTGTCCCTTTTATACAGTAGAGCCACTGTTGGCACTAATCCAGTCATGAGACAGCCCTCATGGCCCAATCACCTCTTGAGGGTCTCACTCCTTAAAGCTATAGAAATGTGCTAGAAATAGTTGCATGTTTCTAACATGTGCCTTTTGTGGCCACATCCAGACACAGCAAGGAGTGTATATTCACTGTATCCGCTTTGATCTACCCTTGTCCTGATTCTGCCCCGACCAAGCTTGGTCCCCACCCACTTCACGTTTATAGCTTGTCATGGTTCCCAGAAGAATCATCAGGGAAGCTTGCGGTTCTGGTGCAGTGGTTACGTATCAGACCTGTGTGCGCCTTTGACTGGGATAGTCTCTGATGTTGCCTGCCCACTTCTTGACTTTGAGGAAACCACTGACTCAGTTTCCCTCCTACCCTGTTAGATCGTCCTTTTCAGCTTCCTGTGCTTGTCCCACCTCTTATTTCTGATCTCTCTGTTGAAGGACTGTGGGACTCAGCTGTTAAATGATTTTCTTCTTTACCTATACAAACTCCTTTACTGATCTCATCTTTTCTCAGGGATTCAAGTATGTCATTGATATGAGGCCACTTGTAAGTGTGTATTTCTGCCCAGGCCTTTCTCCTATGCTCCATATCAGAACATTTCCAACCTAATATATTCAAAATCAAACTTCTCAATCTTTCCTATAGTGCCTGGCAAACATTAGACATATGAATATTTGAAGAACACATGAATGAACTAGACAATGCTTTTACTATGCCTCCTAGTGTCCCTTGTCTCAATAAGTGGCAATACTGTTTGCCTCAAAAGTAGTACTTAATTTGTGAAAGACAAAAATATTCATTTTAACTTGTTTTCTTTCTCGTGCTACTCACTAGTCAAGTTCAGTCTGTTGTACTTTCAAAACACAACTAGAATCTGACTCACATTGGCTGCACACTGTCTCCCTAAGCTGTCTGTACCCCTGAGCTGTGTTCCCCACACAGCAGTCAAAAAGTCCCTGAAACTGTGTCATATCATAGCAGCTCTCAAATCTGCAAAAGGAAAACCAAAGTCTTCCAGGAATCTGTGAGGCTGTCCTTGGCCCGAGCGCCACCTCCCACCCGCCACATCTCTGTCCTTATCTCTGCCATACTCCTCCTTGTTCACGTGTCTGAAACCACATACTCTTTTATATTCCCCCCAAATAAGAAGAATATGGTACGCACCCCTCTAATGAAGTCCATGAGAACACTTCTCTGAATAATATTTTCAAAGACAAAAAAATAAGATTTTGTATCATAAAGAAAACCAATTATGCTCTGTATTCACTTTCCACTCGCAACAAAACACCTGAGACAAGATGATATCAGTTCCTTTGGGCCTGTGGCAAGGCAGGATATCGTGGCAGGGAGCATGGAGTGGAGCAAATCTGCTCACCATATGGTGGTCAGGAAGTATGGAGGAGGGTGAGGAAGGGTCTGGATCCCAATATCCCCTTCAGGACTTGCCCCCACGGACTTCCTCCCACTTAGCTTCACCTCCTCATGTCTCCACTACCTCCCATCTCTGCCATTAATTAGAGACAAAACCTTCAACATAGGCACTTTTGTGGGACATTTAAGATCTAAGCCATAAAACGTAACTAAAATTATAGCTATTGCAGTATTCATAAACCAAATGTGTGGTCTAATAATGCCTGTGCTTTATGACTAATACAGCCAATTCAAGATCTAGCATTGGATCAACTAGTTACCATAATTTTGTAGTGTGGCATGAAAAATATTTTGAGATAGCTGTTAAAGATTATAATGCGATATATAAGTATCTGTGATTTCTGGTGGTGACAAAAATACTGCTTCCTTGGTTTGTTGCTTACATTCATGACTGATGGCTGTGCTGGATTTTCAGCTAGAGTTGGTGAAAAGTCACTGACTCCTGAGTTCCAGATGTGGATTCATGCGAGTTTCATGGTCCATGGTTAGGAACTCCCTTGAGGGGCAAGGTAGGGGTGTTCCCTGTGTCCAGCATGCTTTCTCTTCCAATCCCCACATAACTCCTTTGGCCTGGCCAAAGGCCTTCCGCAAACCTCTTTCCAACTGAGACTCAACAGCACTCTTGCTTTGATGATTCTTACCACGGAAGAATAAGGAGCATGCCCCTGCATCTGAAATCCATTAGAGTCCTTCACTGTAAGAGGATCGATGACTTGAGAAAAACTTTGCTACTTTGGGCTAATTGGAAGAGGTAAGAATGAACTAGTAAGGTCCTTGAGTTCTAAAATTTTTATAAACCTATGAACTAATTTTAAGATATGTTGATCATTTAAGCGATAGTTATTACAGTCTTCTATGAATTTCCTTTAATAAATAACAATTTAAATTTACATATCACCTTTGTATATGTGTGATGGAGATATGTGAAACATTTGAAAGAATTTCTGAACTGATTTGCACTTTTCCCCTTGCACACTTAAGGATTTTTTTTCCTAGCTAGTTACAGACCTTTGTTAAATTGCCATAGATTGCAAAATAATTCTGTCTAAATTTATGAGGATTTTACCTTCTAGTCAGCACTTTATTTTGGAAGAAACGTTAGCATGAATACCCAAAAAACTCACACTGAAGTGTCTTTTGGATAGAAGATGGTTTTCTTGTAGTAAAAGCATTCCCTAGTTCATTCATGTGCTCTACAAATATTCATATGTCTAATGCTTGCCAGGCACTATGTTCATGATCTACTGGGAAAGCCTGAGATTAATGCAGTAAGAATGCTGTAAAAGAATCCTGGCCATCCAAGTCAGATGATAAAAATGAGTTAAGTAAATAATAAAAGCATGGCTGAATGGATGGATGAATTTATCTCACATACATTTAAGAGCTAAAAGTGATCTCAGAAGGTGATTTTACGTGAAGTCCTTTGCCTCACTGTCTTCATTTCTGAGAACAAGAATTTCTGAGTCCTTTAGAAAATCACAAATTTACTTCTGTGGTTGGAAGTTGGAAATACAGATGCCTGATTTGCCTTTCTTCATGTAACAATTTGAGATAATAATGAAGCATATAAATTGATATCAAGTATCAGCAGTATTTGAAGCAGGAATGTTGGTCTGAACCTCTGCGGCCAAGGGGGATGTTTGGCTTATAGAGCGCTGAGTCAGAAGGCTCAGTTTATACAGCAAAAATGCCAGTGAACCAACATGCACCTGGTTTGTGAGGGGCACCCTGTGTATCAGAAAAATGAAGTTTAGCTAGCCTGCATCTCCAGTGGAGCACATATAGAAAGGGGGGATGGAAACCAAGGGGAATTTTTAAATAAGTTGACTGAGAGAGACAGAAATGAAAATAGAACTGGAAAAAACACCACAGGAATACAATTATGTTAAAAGCAAAAATGTACATAAAATGAAATCAGTGAAATAGGGGCAAATGCAAGAATCACTTGCAAACCTTAGAGGAAAAAAGTATAGAGCTAAAAACAAAAAGATACAGAGTAAAGGGCATGAAAAAGAGAGGCTGGCAGTCACATGGTAGCTGGTATTCCTGAGCCAGAGCACGAAACAAATGAAGCAGATACAGAACATGAATGTGAGAAAGAAGAAAGAGGAGACAGAGAAAAAGAAGAAATAAAGAAAGGGTGACATCTTGTTAGGAGGAAAAAAGTAATTTATAGATTGCCCCAGAATGTTCCAAGCAAAATTAACAAGAATTAAATACTAGCTCCTGTTCAGATTATGGCAAGAGTTCTGAAAATTTCAGATTACAGAAATAATTGGAGAGCTGTCTAGAAGGTAAAAAAGCAAATAAACAAGAATACTATATCAATTTAAAAGGGAAAATAAGCTTGTCTCAGACTTCTTCAGAAGATTTAAGTTCCACATGACAACGGACAGTTGAGCAAGTGACTACCAAAAAAGCCCACAGCAGTCCTGTTTTGCATACAGTTTAATTGTGTTACATGGTGATGAGGACACAGGTTCTTACATTTTGTAAGCTGGCCTGCTCATTTACTACCTTGTGGGGAAAAATACTCCAGGTGTTCCAGTGTCAAGTAAGAAATCAATCAAATTAGGATATCAATCTTGGAAACTTTGCAAAATAAAAGAGATGAGAAACATTAAAATAATTGAAAGACCAGGATACAGTCTGTTTGATGACTTAAAACAAATCGCACATCTCAAGGACAATCTTTAAAACAACATATATGATGAAAAATAATGTAAAATAACCTATTTAAAATCTCATATTTAAAAAAAACTCAGTGGAAAACAAATGTTGATAGAAGCTTCTCATTTTCTTACCCTTAGAGGATTAGGTAACCAGATAATGTATTTTTTTAAGCATAACATTGATAATCAGATTGATGTTTGGGAGTTTTGTCATTAACTTTAGAAAATTTAAAGATAGTAATACAGCAAATCAAAATCCAAGGCCCCACACCGGGGAAAGTCATATCTAGCTGTTCTTCACCCGTGTCCCACATCTGCCCCCCATGTCCTCCTTAGGGGTATTTTCCATGTTTCTTGAATCTGAAGGAAGCAGAACTTTTGTTCTTTAGCAGTGTGAGGGTCTGCCTTGACCTTCAGCCCTTATCTCTTTGTATTGCAATGGACTGATTCCCTCCACAACACCCCTGTCAATGAAGTTTCTAGAGGAACCTAGTTCACCATTGATTCTTTAGCAATAGTAGAGTCTCACACACAGTAGGTATCCCACAGACATTTTTTGAATGAATAAAATGATGGCAGTAGTTTTGTTATTGCATTAAAAAACATAAGATATGTAGCCAAAGTTGGACTCAGAAGAAAATGAATAGATTTAAATATTTTACTTTAAAATAAGGAATTAAATATTCAAATCAAAGACTTAAAATTTTTTGTAAACTAGACAAAGGGAGAAAAGGCAATTTCTCTGACACGGTAAGTCAAAACAAAACACCACGCTTAAGGGAAAAAAATAGTAGCATTCCCATTTAAATTTGAAACAAAAGTTATACTTACTGTCTTAAAACACTGAGGCAGCTATAACAAAATTATCATTGACTAGGTGGCTTATAAGCACAAGGAATTTATTTCTCTTAGTTCTACAGGCGAAGTCCAAGACCAAAGTCTTGGAAGACTGAGATTGGGTGTCCGGGGAAAGTCTGCATCCTGGTGCTCAGACAGTGATGGTCTTCTCACAGGGTTCTCGTACGGTGAAAGAAGCAAAAGAGCTTCCAGAGTTTCTTAATACAGGCACTCTGTCCACTTACAAAGGGCCCGCCCTCAGGACCTGGAAATGTCCCAAGGCCCCTTCTCCAAATACTGTTCTCTGTTCCCAGAAAAGCTACATTTCTTGGCAACGAAGAAAAAAGTCCTTACACGTTCCATTTGAGGATTCACAATCTTTGCTTCCTGGGCATTGTAGATTAGATTTAAATTTAGGGAATTTTAGGGAGCTATAAACTTTCAGTTTATAACGCCTGCTGTGGCTGTTATTACTCAGTATTGTTCTAGAGATATCACATAACAGAGTAAGACAAGAGAAACTGGAAGTGTAAGTATTAGAAAAGGAAGAAATAAAATGGTCAGTGTACAAGCGATGTAAACTGCTTACCTTAAAACTCACACACATACACACACAGAGCAAGCTGGTGGGGTTGTACATGCCTAAACCCAGCGCTCTAGGAGGCTGAGGCAGAAGGATTACAAAGCTGAACCCAAGCTAGGTAACTTAGCAACTTAGCAGGACACTGCCTCAGAATATAAAAATGCAGAGAATATAGCTCAGCGCAATCTACAATAATGACAAAAAAGAAAAAAGAAAACCACACAGACAACAAAATCAGTTGAAAAATCTAGACACGAGCCATAATATTCCCATTTTCAGATCAGTTGATTGATAAACTTAATATCTGCAAAACCCCTTCACATCAGTAGAATAATATTTGATAGTGTAGCCAGAGGATGAGACTCTTAGGGTGACACCTTTAGAATTCTTCCCGTCACACTCAGATGATACAAAGCCACAAGATGAAGGACAAAACATCTCAAGGGCCACATTCAGATTCCTGAAGGTAGTGAAGTTGCAGCTTGTATTTCAGATTCCTTTCACGGTTAAGACAGCTAAACCCCAAAGTGACTGTCAGAGCCTCCCAAACTCAGAGATGACTTACTCCTCCTCTGTACGCATGAGTTTTTCTTATCTTGAGATTTTGGGCAATACTTCAGGGCTGTTATCAGTCTTTGGTTTCTACAAGTACTTGTAAGCTTCTCTCATTAGGTGGCTTTCTCTAAAGCACCACAATAGCTGTCCTATGAGACTTGTACAACCCATGTGGCGTACTAGACAGATGAGCTGGATCTGAAGTCCAAAGGCTTAACAGCTTCCTGCACCAGGAGGTGGAGCTAAGGACGGCACAGCCAGGGAAGGGGAGCAGCTGCGAGTCAAAGCATCACCGTGCCCTTGGACAATTCACATGTTATGATAATAGTAGTGACTTTTTTGTGTGGTCACAAAGCCATTTTATGTTTTCTGCATTCTCTCTGGTCTCAGCACTACAGCAGAGGAAACCATCAAAACCAGTTCTCTGATGCAATAGCAGAGGCTTAAGAGCCAAATGTAGTTGCCTCTGAGCTTCAAACCATAGCCCTGCAAAGCGCTAAAACTAACCAAGATGGGGGAGAATAAATTCCTTCAATTCTTCATGCCCGCACTCAGTGCAGGCCTCTGCGAGGCTGCTTACGGTTTCTGCCCCTCATGGTACTCACCCACACTTACCCTTTTACAAAACCGTGAATCAGCAAAACCTGCTTCTTTGAAGATTGCATGTTCTTTTTCAAGGTGAACTTCATTACCAGGCATGGCAGGTCACTTAAAGAAAGATCTGTAGCAATTATTTTTGTTGTTGTTGTTGTTGTTGTTTGAAGGTTTCCTGGTGGCAACTCATCAGTGGAAATCTCTCTGGGGTCTGTGCCTCCACATCACCAACTTCACTGGCTCCTTCCGGCCACTACCCCATAATCCTGCCAGACCCAGAATTCTGTCCCTTGTAGCTCAAAACCAACCCACTCTCTTCGGCTCCTCTTCCCTGACTCATGTATCGAGAGATCAGATGTTCCATAGACCTAAGCCCATTGCTTTAACAGGAGCCTTGCTCAGAAGTCATAAAGGAGCTATGAAAATAGAAATAGCCATTTTTCCTATTATATGTAATTAGACTTGCTGACTTGTGATCAAAACACTAAGTGACATTTTTCACATGGTTCTGTGGCCCTGTTCGTAAAGGAATTTCTCTGTCATATTTGCTTCTGTCCCAAAGGTGTCCCTCAGCCTACTGTAACTTGGCTGAAGAGAGGGAGATCTCTGAGGGACAATGTCTCCCTGCTCTTCAATGGGTCCCTGTTGCTGCAGAATGCTTCCCTTGAAAACGAAGGCACCTACATCTGCACAGGCACCAACGCCCTTGGAAAGGCAGCAGCAGCATTTACACTGCACTTGCTTGGTAAGCACTGAGCTCTCAGGGATACTCCCAGACTTCTGACAACACATGAACAGCCAGGTCCAGCTCAGTTGATGCTGGGTTCTGAGTGTGAGTGAGAGAGATGGGTATTAGATGTGTTAACCATTGCTACCCCCTCTTGAAAATGAGCACCAAGCCATGTTACACCAGGATACTAGCCCTTTTCTGAGATGTGAACTTCAGCTGGGACTCAAGACCCATTAAGTTCTGCTTTGACATCTGCTTGACTCCTGATGCCTGTTCTAAGCTAGATCTAATCAGGATGGTTTTCAGCCCTATGATCTGATATGTGCGCACACACACACACACACACACACACACGCACAAGGTGCACACATAGCATGCTCTTCCATTCTCTGAGAACTGCTCTCACAAGGGAAATATCCTCCACTCCTTTCTCACATTGTCCCAATTCCCTTCACCCTATTGGATCAGCTGAAGTCCTGTCCCATGCATGAATCCTCTTCTGATGTTAACTTTAACTATCACTGGCCTCACTACTTAGTCCCATGTTGTTGTCCACCTGGTTACTTTTTATTTCTGTTTCCTAAACTAAATTGCAGGCCCCTCAAAGGTAGAGAACACACTTAATACTCCTCTTGGTGTCTTGGGGAAATAATGCAATATGAAGCACATCAATCCACTGAGTCAGAACATTCTTAACAGTTTGTCCATATTGTGACTTGGAGATGGTCATTGCAGGGCACCTTCTCAGATGCGAGGCTGACCTCTCCCTTCACCTGGAGACACCATCCAGAAAGTGTCTCTCTCTTATCACTAGAGAGCTTTAAATTGCTGGGATTTTAGGATTGGATAAATAACACCCCTCTTCCCTCCAGAGCTTGGGGTCAACTGAGAATTAACTACAGAAGTCAAGCAGACGGTGTTCTGCCTTGTATCTAGATGCGTCCCTCCAACCTCCCGCAAAGCCTCATGCACTCATAAATGGGCATGCACTTTTGGAGCTGGTTGCATCTAGGTGTGGGAATGTGGATTAAGGGTGTGATGTGTAAATTAGCCCACTGATTGGAATTAGCGTGGTTCTGGGTAGGCTTCATGGATTTACTGGAGAAGAACTGCATCTTAAGTGTGGGTGGCACCACACAAAAAAGTTGATAATGTCGATAGGATAAGAGGAACAGAAAGAAGATAGGCTTGCTTCTGAATGTTTGTCACTCTGCTGTCTTTTTCCTGCCACACCATAAACTGTTTCTCCTCTGTGATGCCTCTCTGCCTTGCTACCCTGCCTTGGAGCCAGCTAGCTACGGACTGAATCTCTACAACCTGTGAACTGCAACCACCTTTCCTCTTGACTTGTGATTGTTGGTGTTTTGTCTCAGCAATGAGAAAAGTAACCCTAGACAGGAGGACAACAGAAATCACGTATTATTCCCCTCAGTATTTCACGCACATAAGCAGATATGTTAAATATGTCTTTCTTGGATGAATGAAATTGAATCAGTGGGAGAAATTAGCATGAGACTGTCTAATTCATGTGAAAAAAGCTTCCTTTTTGGCTTTACTCGGTGGCAGCCACCAGGCACTGGACAGGAGCTGTCAGATGCAGAGTGCTTTGAAGTGTACTAAGTGTTTTGGAATGTAGTGACCACACAGGGCGGAGGGCAGTAGAGTTTTACTAAGACACTTAAGTTATTCAGGTTGGGCTTGAATTTTCAGTCCGCCTGTTTTAACCTTCCAGAGTTCTGGGATTACAGGTGTGTCCCTCCATACCCAGCTGTAATGTTTAAGCTTGTCACATTTATAAGGAAATCTGAGGTTTACAGGTAGATTGGACTAGAGCCCAAATATGTGGTCACCTCTTTGAGATGTCTTTGTACTACCCTTCATGGACTTTCGTAGCCATCAGAAAGGCACGGCGTGCTTCCTCATGGCTCTTCCCAGAGAGCCTCTGTGATCTTTTAGCATCTAGAATAGAAGATTTGATAAACTGGCTATGCCAGAGGTGTTGGTTCTTCTCTCCTCTCCTGCCCTTTTCCTCTACTCCTTCTCCTCCTTTTCCCTCTTCTACAATACTGGAAATTAAACCTAGGCCTTTGCCATGAACAGCATCCCCAGCCACTTTTTATGTATTTATTTTACCTTATTTTATTTTTAGAAACAGAATGTGGCTAACTCACTAACCCTTGCAATCCTCCGCCTCACCTCCCAGAGTGCTGAGACTGTCAGTGGGAAGCTGTTGGGTTCTTGAATGCCTTCCCCAAGCTCCTTGTGAAGCTCTAGTCTGAGCCTTGCCCCTCCTATCCGCATATCTGCATCTGCATGGCTCCTCAGTCCTGCTTCTTCAGCTCCTGTGAAGCAGAGTAGCTCTGATGAGTGTGCTTCCTCCACGCCCTTTAAAACTTCTGCTGAGTTCATTTTGCTCACTCTGGAAGTTAGGCTGGGAAGCTTGGATGCATGCAGAGATGCCAGCACTGTGGATAACTCCATCGCTGCCCAGCTCCCCACCACTAGGACCCTGGGAACCTGAGCATCCAAGGGTGCAGTGCCCTATCTGGCAGGGTATGTTTCCTCATAGATGTCTATGAGGAACACCAGAGCTGAAATGCAAATTGGATCATTTCTAACTGAAAAGTGTTATGTTTTGTTTTCTCAGAACGAAGATGGCCAGGCAGTAAAGCTGTATTTCCCAAGAGACATAAAAAGCGAGTCCTGCAGGCATCCAACACCAGAACCAACAGCAGCAACAATTCAAGAAGAGAACCGCTGCCTCGAGGTTTGGGATTTTGACTTGCATAAGATTTCCTGTTTGGGAGGCATGTGTAAAGGAAAAATTTAGTAAAAACTCTTCCATATTTTCTTAGTTTGCAATATGTGAAAAGATTCCTAGGCACTTGGCCAGCTTTATTTTATTTTATTTTATTTTATTTATTGCTGCTTAATCTTCAGTGATTCAATTTATTCCTTCAACACTGAAAAAAATTTTAGACAAATGTACTTCTGAGGAAGCCCACAGAACTTCCATTATAATGAGCATCATTATTTGTGATAATACAGGTACTGATTGTCTAGTTCTAATACTATTGCCAACTCAGGAAATGCTGAAATTCATGAATAACAACTATGTCATGCATCAATGCTTGATCAGGAGGACCTAACCTGAGTATCTCAAGCTTGTAAATCTCTTCAGGAGGCCAAGGAAGTAAGGTGGAGTTGAGAAAATTAGAAATTCAACAATCGTGGACCTTTATTGTTGATCTTAGTAGCTCTAAAGTGGGTGAATCACGGAAGGACACACAGAAGATGCTGTTAAATCTCACATTTTACTCTTCTGCTATTGAACAGGAACAATAATGGCTATGTCATCTCAGTGTTCTTAATTTTCAGTAATAACTCACTTGAATATATATTATAAGATTATAACTGACAGGTAGAGATTCTATGATACCTAGTTCCTAGGCTTCTATTCCCTGAGATACAAGAGCAACAAAAGAGGAAAAAATAGTGTTAATCTGCCAATCAATAATCTATCACATTAATTATGACCCTGTCATCCAGAAATATTCATATTTTTATACAATGCTACAATTATAGCATACACAATTACCCTTTCATCTGACATTCAATAATATTTGCAGAGTGCTTGCTTTTCCCAGGCCTGAGGACACAGAGGTGATCAGGTCCATGAGAAGCTCCTAGTCTCAGGTGGAGGCAGTCATGTAAACAAGTATTGTGGGCCAGTGTAACAGGTGCCTAACAGCAACCAAAGTACATGATGGTGCCAATGAAGAGCCCTACTTTTGTGGAGACAACAACTCACTTTTCACATAGGTCATTATGTTTATTCTGGGAAGCCAAAGAAAGACATCCTGGAGAAAGCAGGAAGGGCAAAGGCACAGAAAAGTTACATACGGCATGGGATGTGAAGGTCAAAAGAACTTCCTCGGATCAACTAATGAAACAAATGATATTCATGTGATTCCTGCTGCTGGGGAAGGCCAAGCCTTTGCAGCAAACAAATGCTTGGTATCAGTATACCACCTGCTGAGCAGATGCATACATGTACCCATCCCTTCAGCGCTTACCCTAGCTGAGCGTTTCAGAGGGACTCATTTATCAGTTTAGCAAATATTGGTCAAAATACCAAAATATAATGTGACCTGTCCTAATGTTGAACAGAACAGTGCTTATGGACTTGGCATTCCAGAAGGAGATACATGAATATACATGAGGTGGAAAGTGCTAGAAGGAAAAAATAGATATGTTGTGCTTGGGGTAGACACGTAAGTATGACAGGGAAGACAGGCTCTGAGGAGCTGCTGTGTGGGCCCAGACAGAAGGGTCATGCAGAATGGCAAGGAAGGAATGTTTCTAGCTGAGGAGTAAGTACAGGTTGTACGATGGGAGTCCAGCCTAATGTGGTCCAGGCACAGGAGTGGACACAAGTGGCAGGTGCCGTGACATGGTCAGAAAGTTGATGAGGAGCAAATCTTTCAGGGTTTTGAGGGTCAAGGTAGAAATCCCAGAGACTGCAAAAGCATGGAAGGCCTGTAAGGGTTTGTGTTTGGGAGAGTTGGTATGATCTACTGTCCGTTTCAAATATGTGTGTGTCAAAGAGCACTAACTACAATACAAAAAAATAAGAAAATTCATCAGAATTTAAAAGATCTGCTCATGTAAACACCATTAAGAATAGAGAGAGCGGGACGTGTAGCTCAGTAGTAAAGTACTTGCTTAGCATATGCAAGAGTTTGGGTTCAATCCCAGCAACAGCGGAATGAGCAGGTAAACCACAGACAGGGAAGAATACTGGCAGAACGCATTTCTGATGAAGAGTTTCTATCTAGAATATATAAAGAACTCTCCTCAAATTAGCAATGAACACCCAGAGAGAGAGAGAGAGAGAGAGAGAGAGAGAGAGAGAGAGAGTCAAAAGATTTGCCATACCCAATTTTGGCAAGAATTCAAAGCAGCTGAAACTTTCAGACATCACTTAGTATGTAATATAAGCCCATTTTGGAAAGTTCCTGAACAATTTGTTGTAAAGCTCATCATACAGCTTGACCCAGAAATCCTACTTACAGGGTTTACCCATAAAAAAAATGGAAGCACGCTCATTGTTCAGCCTTATTCATAGCTGACATCTAGCCCTGACGATAGTCAGGGGAATATACTTTTTAAAAACTGTAGTATATTCACAAATGGAATATTATTCAATAATAAGAACATAATGAAATACTGGTATGCACAATGATATGAGTGAATCTAAAAAATGTTACACCATGATATGTGCAAGAGGCCACATATAAAAGAATATTTATTGCATGAAGCCCAGGAATGAGCAGAGCCAGGGTAAGTGATAGTCTGGGAAGGGAGAGGAGCTGATTGGAAGGAGGAAGAGGAAATGCTTTTAGGGCAATAAAAATATGATATTCTTTCCTTTGGATCACAGGTATAAAAGTTCATACAGGTGTGAAAACTCGTAAAACCACACAGCTGAGATCTGAGCATTTGAATTATGACTTATCCTTCAATAAAAAACATATTTTAAATGCACATGTGCTCTGCCTGAAAATATTGGAATTTCTTTGTGAAATGTGGCATAATGGAAAGAGATCTGGATCAGGCACACATAGGTTCGAGTCCCCCTAACAGGTGACAGAGCTGAGGCAGGTCATTTACCTTTAGTCTCCATTTCTGCAAATGAAAATGGCCACTTTATAAGATGACCAAGAAGAGTAAATAAAACACTGGTTATAAAGCATCTCACCCAGACCCTGTCACCAGAGAGGTTCTCAATAAGCTGTTAAAAAAAAAAAAAACTGCTTTAAAGAAAACTGTAATCCTGAAGTCCAACTCAGAATATCTTCTGCGGTTCTGCTTTGCAAGTGATGCCATGTGCAATTTAAGGCAAAAATCAAAACTCGAAGGGAAAACTGGAAAACAATAAGTTAAAGGGATCACTCTGCTCTGTGGAGCACTGTGGCCACAGCTGGGAGCTATCTGTTCCTTGTGATTATTACAGGGAAATCTGGCACTTTCTGTGATCAGACTCAAATCTGTCATCAGCATGTCCTACTTCATCTTTCATCAAGCTTCAGCAGGGAGAGGAAAGGCTATTAGGAAAGGTTGTTAGGGACAAAAAGCTGGGATTCCTGGAGCTGGTTAACTTCTACTTTTTGCGAGGAAACTCCCCGTTTTGCCTTTCCAGATGTCTCCATGACAAGTTATTTATGCGGTTTCAGCACTAATCTGAAGTTTTGATGTAGAATTAATGGAAAAATAAGAATGGAACTCAAATGCATCTTTAACCTTAGTACTTAATTTCTGGTCCTTCTTCCTTCTGCTAAATCACCTTTCATTTCTCTGCCTGATCCACTTTTTGAAAATCGCACTAGAGAGCCCTTCCTCTCTTGTCCTTTTGGCTCTGCTTGGAGAAGTCTCTCTGGGCTTTTCCTGGCAGATCTAGCTGGCCCGCAATGGCCCCTCTCCCAGGCTGTGGTCCAGAGACCCCATTCTGGCCGCCATTCCCACCAGTTATTACAATAAGTCTGCCGAAGGCGCCTAAGATTTAAGGAACTCCTTGCACTGTGGAATGGCTTTCTCTGTGTGCTACTTGAAAAACCAGACAGGCAGCTAACCTGAAAACAGTTCATGGTGGTCCTTGGCCATATCCTCTCCAGCCTATCATCATTTCATACTTGGAGGCTGTTGTGACATTTCATTTCCTTTCTCCAGAGCCTTTTTGGGAACCTGGTAACTGGACACATTGTTCTGCCACCTGTGGCCACTTGGGAACCCGCATTCAGAGACCCCACTGTGTGACAGCTACCAGGCAGGAAGTGAGTGCAGCCCTCTGTGGTCACCTCCAGAAGCCAAGGGCTGGGTTCCAGCCTTGCAACATCAGAGACTGCCCTGCAAGGTACGTGAGGTCACTCTTTCATTGCCAGTTTGTTGTTAGTTTTTAAAAGCATAGCCATCTGGGCATATAACTCAATGGCATGCAGTTCAGTACTCCCTCTGTATCTGGTCAGATGTAGATGTTAGTTTCTGTCTTATAGAAGGAAACAGACCCCAATCCTGGGCCCTCCAGTTCCAAGAGCCAGAATTTGAGCAGAGTCAGTCTGACTGCAGAGCCTGTGCCCCTACTCATCACCTATGCTTGCTTCCTAAACTCAGCACTGCTACTTCCTTAAGCCCACGGTGAGGCTGAGGTCCTGAGTTTGCGAGGCTCCACACTGAGAATAGATCACTGACAGTTTTTACTCAATGCTTAGTACAATGCTTGTCTCATGGAATACTCTAAATATGTGTTGAATGAATGAATGATTGGACAACATAGAACCTAGCAGATAATTGGCCAGATGGCAGCCAAAGCAACAGTCAAATAATTAACAAGGAGGTATTCATTGAATACAAATCTATGAAGCAAACACAAGGATCAATCTTAGTTTTCTGATGAAAAGATAGAAGAGTGCTTAATGTCCCTCAGCTCAGAGCCCTTATGCAAAAAATGGCTACAGAACAGCCAGCTATCTGTACCTTCGAAAACAGCAGAAGGAAGGTCACACTTGGAAAGCCAAGCGGCTGCCTTGGGCTGTTCCCAAGGCCATCAATATCACAGACATCCCGGTTGCCATGTCTCCCGGTGCCCACTGTACAGATACTTCTCATTTCATGACCCAGTTACACTCCTGCCATGACGTCATGAGATAAATTGGTTGCCAAATGAGGAATTGTCTATTGTATATACATTACAATATTCAGAACAAAGAAATAACCAAAGGAATCTCCAACTTAATTGTGTTGCTTTTTTTTTCACAGTACAACAGTACTGTGATGTACACCAAAACATAAAATGACTGTACTGCACCGTATTGTACAATCAGCAACAATTACGGTACTGTATAAATAAGGTGCCCTGTGCACCAATAGACACGATGTGCAGAACTGGATAAAAAAAAGACAGGTTGTTAAGTCTGAACAGTCATTAAGCACTTAATATCTGTTTTAAGCATCATATTACCAAAATAGTTCAATTAAAATGATTTTTCTTAAGAACGCATTGTCTCTAATAACATTTAAAATAAATGCATCAGTCATCAACAAATCATTGTATCATCTGGGTTCTGCTGATACCTCCCATATCAGAAAAGACAGGGCTCAGAAAATCCAGGATATCTCATAGTATAGCAGTGATACAGAAAATGCTTATCAATAGTAATGATTACCAAATATATTTGGCCCAATGATGCCAAATATGATGCAGGTATGATCTTTAACAAGTCTATAAAGCAGCTATTCTTGTGTTTCCTCACTTGCTCTTTCCTGGGTTTAGCAGCTTCCATGAATTCTTTAAGGTTACATTGATCTCACAGTTGATATTTCTGGAAACTATGCTTTGAATGTATTGTTCAGGCTCATTAATGAAGGAGCTTCTCTAGGTCACTGCGAGGGACCAGTGAAAATAAGATATCACAAAACCATGAACCTGCTAGACTCTAAGACTCACTGGAAATATCAAATATCCTTGACAAGTATTAATGAGCCACGCCTCTGTCTCTGAAGTAAATACACAGGGATAGAAAGATATGTAAGGTATGCAGTAAAGGCAGGTAAGAGAAAAATTAAACATAAAACAATCACAGAGCCAAGAATAACAATGATAATTGTTCAGTTGTTTCCTGCTGCTTAGAAGTATGTATATAACCCTTGAGAAAATATGCGTACGCATATGATATGAGACATTTCTACATATCAAAGAGTTTCAAAAGTAGCATCACTTTTAAAGAATTTGTTTATATAGGAGAATTTATTTACCTCCAAATGAACCAGTTTTATTACCACATGGGGAGCTGTTGGAAGCAAATAGCCCTTAGGAGTGAGCCCAACAGGTAGAGTACACTGATAAAGTTGTGTGGCCCTTTGACACAGCTGTCCTGCCTGCATCAGATGTGATCAGTGGCTCTCGTAAGACTGTGCTCCAGATCACTCACTTCTGCGTCAAAATAAGCAAGCTATGAGGTTGCTTGTTTTGCCTCAATATCCAAAAAATGTCAGGTAGCTTACTTTTCCACTAGTATCAGACATTATAGAGATAATACATATCTTGAACACATTTGTTTTCCAAGAATGCTGTGTTTATTTACACAACATGTTTAGCGAAATGCCTAAAATACAGCAGGTACAACCACACCTCATCTCACTCATTTCCCAGCCAAGTACTGTTCCTACAACTAGGTCATTAAATATTAGTAAGCTGGCCATTAAATGAGGCAACACATACAGTTTGTGCATTACAATATTCAGGACAAAGAAATGGCCAAAGCAAACTCCAACTTGGTGACTTTGGTTTTATTTGTGTAACTCTCACATTTAGTACTATGATGTTTAACAGAACATGAAACTACAGCAGTGTATTGTAAAGTACAAACAGTGAAAATTACAGTGCTGTATAAATAGGGTGTAATGTACAAAAAAGGCATTGAGACTTTATAAAGATGTATAGAACTTTGAAAGATAAAAAAGGAAGGAAGATAGAAAAGGAAAGAAGGAAAGAGAAAGAAAGAAAGAAAGAAAGAAAGAAAGAAAGAAAGAAAGAAAGAAAGAAAGAAAGAAAGAAGGAAAGAAGGAAAGAAAGAAAGAAAGAAAGAAAGAGAAACTTTTAAGTCCAAGCGGTAGGTTAAGTCTGAACAAAAGTTGAACTCGCAGGATGTTAAATGAGGAGTATCTGTAATTGCTCAAAGAAATTTCTCATGCTAAGAATCACCCTCAGAAAGTGGTGAGCTCATGCTACAGTAACCAGAGGGAACCAGATCTGAGGGAGCTGCTTTATGTCAGTTCCTGATTTTCACATAATAGGACACACTGGGAGACGCAGCGGCAGGCATGTCTATTAAATATCGCCAAGCCTTTCACACCCCGAGGGTTAATAGGGTCATTCACTTTCCTACCTACTAGAGACCATGAAGGTCCCCCAGCCCCCCAGATCCCTGCACATCACAGTTCTTAATCTTAACATCTCTGTGCCATGACACACTCTAGTAGACAAGAAGACTATGGCTACTTCCTCAGCAAGGGTTTTAAATATATAAAATAAAACACATATTTACAAAGGAAGCCAATTATATTGGAATGTAGTTCTTGAAAAATTTTAAAATGAATGATATAGTAAGAGATTCGCTTGCCTCTCAACACACTAACATCTAGTTGTATTTTAATTTTAAAATGGCATGAATGTAAGTGATTTTTGAGATGCTTGCCATAGTTGTAATGTGATATGGAAATATCTTTAATTTCCATTGGAAACAAAATCAAAGACATTCCTGTTGTGGTGTATGCCATGTTTTACCACCGAAGGAAGTACTCAGTTAGACTCAGTGACTGAGCACACGCCCTTGTGTAAAAATGGAGTTAGAAAGATCTGAGCCTCAGAACCCAGCAGGAGCATGGAATCCTTAGTAACAAAGCATTCAGCACCTCAAAGGTGTCCACATCTACGTTTAGACGCCTGTCATCATCAAAGTTTGAACTTCAGGGTCAAATAAATCTGGAGTCCAATCCTAGCCCTTTTGTTAATTTAGTGATGTGACCATAGTCACTTTATTTAACTAATTCTCTATTAGTTAAAGAATGGAAACAAACACAAGAATTACATAAGATATAAGTATCTTACAGAGCAAAAGACACACAAACACTTTAGAAACATTTTTTTCCCTTTGGAGTCAATGAATGGAGACTACTTTTTTGAAATTTCCATCTAATTTTGCCCTAACTACACTACCTCTGGGGCCACATAAGTGACCATTCTCCCTAAACCAGAAGATGGCTGTAGTGCAGCCCTACACTGACCCTCTCCACACGGCAACTCCGCTGTTCCCCTGAGCCAAAGAATGAGAAGAAGATGAGAATTATTGGTGCAGCTTCCCCTCCCACTGAGGATGAGTGACAGCCCCGGAATGACCCCAGTGTTAGGTCAGCTCCTTCTTTGGACAAGCCCACCTGTGAGGTTCGGCAGACCGTCTTACTAAGGCCCTGTAGTCTTTGTTCCTAGGTGGTTCACAAGTGTGTGGTCAGAGTGCTCTGTGTCTTGTGGGGAAGGGTTCCACAGTCGGCAAGTGACGTGCAAGCAGATGAAAGCCAGCGGAAGTGTGCAGATGGTGTCGCCAAGGGTGTGTGACCCTAAAGACCGGCCCCTGGGAAGAAGGCCATGCTCTGGTCATCCATGTACTCAGTGGGTCATCGAAGCAGGCAACCAGGTAACTCATGAGACTCTCTGTAATCATCTCCTTATTTTCATTAAACTTTTTTTTAGTGGGGTAGAGGATTTGATTGATTTCTAAAGTGAATTTACATCTCTGACCTAGTGGTCTGCATTTGAAAATGACAGGGTCTCTGTCCTCCAGTATAAAAGCTGACCAAGTTGGTTCTTTCAAATACAGTGGCTCCAGCTACACAATAACAAATACACAATAACACCTCCAAGATAAACTCACTGAGCAGTAAGAATAAAAGCAGCCTTCAAGAAAAGGAGAAAAGTGAATGATGTCTGCATAAAACCTCAGAACCCATGTTCCAAATGCCATCCTACATAGAACTATTTTTATTAAAAATGCTTGGGAATGTAAATATTATATAGTAAAAACGTGCTAATAAAGAAAACAATCTGAAACAAATGCTTAAGAAAAAATATTTTTGATATATATAAACTCTTAAAGAAAAATATAACCCATTATTAAAACACATAAAGTAAAATTTGGGTAAATAAAAGACCTATTACATTCCTGCATGAAAAATATCAGAATGGATAAATTGAACTATATCAAAGCCAAAACTTTATTCTGCAAAGGGCTTCATCAAGAAAGTAAACAGATGGCGGAATGGGAGAAAAGGTTGAAATACATCTGAAAAGGAAAACATGTTTAAAGTACATTTTGGAAACTATAACTCAAAAGCACAAATAAATCAGTTAAAATATTAACAAAGGATCTGAGCCTATTTCTTGGTTAAAGGTGTACAAACGACCAATCAACGTGTAGAAAGATGCTCCCGTTAGTCATTAGGGATGTCACATCAAAACCACAGTGAGATACCACTGCACACTAGAATGGCATTAGTTTAGAAAAATAATAAAAAGAGAGACAGTCATGGATGTGAGTGATGACGTGGAGAAACCAGAACCTTTGAACACTGTAAAATGGCCTGGCAGCTCTGGAAAATAGTTGGGACAGCCCACAACGGGTTAAACATCAACTGCAATATGACCCAGTGATTCCATTCCAATGTTAATATCCAAGAGAAAGGAAAGGATAAGTCCATACAAAAACTTGTACATAAATGTTCATAGCAGAATTATTCATAGTAGCCAAAAAGTAGAAACAACACCAAAAAAGTGACTCACAGTTATCAAAGGAAGAATCACTGGTGAGCAGATAAGCTGGGGTGTTTATATGGTGGAATATTATTTTTGTCAGGAAAAGAACAGGATGCTGGTACACTGGCCAGCATGGAGGAGCCTTGAGCACTATGTTAAGAGAAAGAAGACCAAGCACCTCACGCTGCATGGTTTCAGGTATGCAGTGTCCAGATTAGGTGGATCATACAGACTAAAAGTAGACCCATGGCTACGTCACCTGGGGGCAGAGGCAATAGAAGGATTTGTGGTGACATCTAAAGGCTATTCTGTAGCATTTCTTTGGGGACAGTGTTAAAATGTTCTAAAATTGATTGGGGTGAGGAAACTCTGAAAACCATGAGATTGGGCAAGTTAAATGGTGGTTTCCATGAATTATGCCCAACAAAGCTGTTTAAAAAATGGAGACTTGCTTGTCTATAATAAGAAAAATAAATCAGAGTACACAGCAAATTAAATTCTGACCTGATAAAGAGCTAATTGTAAAAGGAACGAAATGTAAATGAAATTATCATAATATGAAAGTTATCATAATAGGAAAGACCTTTTCAAACATAAAACAGATCATAAGGAAAAGTTAACAGGCATTATGACTATGTAAAGACTGAAGAGCTGCAAATGACACTTTGAAAACATTGTTTCCCTGTAATTGAACTCACCTCAGCCCACAAGCCTCCATTTTGCTCTGAGCACAAAAGCCCAAACTTGGCAATCGCTTATATTTTTGAGTATAGTTATTTCCTGACTTTATTAAGCCCAACTGATTTAAGATTTGCTGTCCTTTGCCCGCCTCTCCCCATCAGATCAAAGTTTCAGGGGGGAAAGGAGGGAAGGAGAAAGTGAGGGTCTCTTCCAGGCACTGCAGAAGCGGGGTCTGGGCTGCAAAGCAGAGCCGGGCTCTGACCTTCTCCCACTCCGCGGGACACAGTCCTCCTGCAGCTGGCCTTCGGCTGTCCTGCAGGCCATGTGACTTTGCACACACAGCTTCATGGCCCATGCTATTTGCTTCTCTTCCCCAGTGTCCTGGACGCTGCCTTGGCCATGTGGTGAGGACACAGCAGCATCACCCAGCGTGTGGACAGCACAACACCTCTGACCCTGACTGCGGGGACAGAAGGTACTGGGCCAATCCCCGGGCACCTTGGATACCTCCGGCCTCAGTCAGGAGCCAAAGCCACTGGGAAAGGGAGTATTTGTTAGGTTCTTTCTTTCTTTCTTTTTTTCTTTCTTTCTTTCTTTCTTTCTTTCTGTCTGTCTGTCTGTCTGTATGTATGTCTTCCTTCCTTTCTTCCTCTCTTTCTTCCTTCCTTTCTTTCTTCTTTCTTTCTTTCTTTCTTTCTTCCTTCCTTCCTTCCTTCCTTCCTTCCTTCCTTTCTTTCCTCTTCTGTTTTCTAATTTTCTTTTTTAAGACGAGGTTTCACTATGCAGTTGAGACTGGCCTTGAATTCACTTGAGGCCCAAGCTGGCCTTGAACTCTCAGTGATCCTCCTGCCTCAGCCTCCCAAGTGCTGGGATTACAGTGTGCACCACCACATCTGGCTTACCACTTCTCATAATGGATGATTCCTATTAAATTATGCTGTTTTTAGAGCTGTCCTCAGAGGTACATATTATTCTGAACTATTAGTCAACGTGTACTATTTAAAATTACAGTTCCTTGGATGTCAAGCATAGAAAGCAAGTATCCTAGAAAGAGGAAAGCGGATAACCCTGAAAATAGGCAAAGATTTCTCTCTCTCTCTCTATAAAACCTTGGTATGAAATATCTCATTTAGTTTTACAGATTAAATCTTTCCAATGTTCTCATGAAGTATCTTATTCCTATTTTAAAACTACTTTGATTAGGATGTTGGCACAGTGGTTCGTCTGAAAATAAAATAAACTTTTATCTTGCAAAGGGCTTAACCAAGAGAGGAGTTGTTTTTGTCACATATAAAATGAGCAGGGAGGTGGTGGAGGGGGAAAAGCTTTGCCCAGGAGGTCATCCAAAGACCCAGGCTCTTCCCTCTGGCAGATCCCCCACTCCAGAGAATGATACCCTGCCAGCAGCCAGCAAGAGGACAGCCCAGAGGGCACACATTTGGTGTCCCATCATTCTCCTGTTGTGTGACCTCGGATTGCCTAACTACCCCAATCTGCAAAATGGGTTGTTACCACCTGAGTGACCTTATGGCTAACGCAGTGTCCGCATCCAAGCTGTTCCACATCTAGCTATTCTTTCCTCCTCCACATCCTGAGTGTTGGTGGAGAAAATGGGATGATCTTGACAGTTGGCTTGGTTACCATTTCAATCCTGCAGGAAGGTTTGGCAGTGAGAGTTAGCTTCATTTTGTTATTCCCCCTGACACAATTGCAAGCCAGAACTCTTCTTCTCCAGTGGAAAATATTGGGAACATTTTCCACATCCAACCTCAGTTCCTAGTTTGCTGAGACCATAGAGACCACACACAGATCCTTTTGTATTTGCAAGACGTATTTACAACACAAATACCTATGAGTGGGTTGAGCTTTTTGTGTTAATATTCCATACTTATTTTTCTAAAACTTGGTTTTATACCTAAAAATACAGATTGTTTTCCCATCATAGTTGATAAAGATTGACTTTTGTTTTTAACTATTGTATTTAATATTCTGTGATTCCATTGCAATAGATATTTGATTGCTTTATATTTTTACTATTACAAACAGATGCTGCAGTTAACATCCTGGAACATGTATCTTTATACATTGAAAGGAAATATTTTAATAGAGTAAATTTTCAGTTATGAAATTAAATTGATCAGCAAGTTCATTTGAATACAACCAAACTGCTGTCAAAATTCCATCATTATCAATATGTGAGAATTAGCCCTCTCTTCATTAACATTACATTCACTTCATTCATTCCAAAAGTTTTTCCAAGTTGATAAATGAGAAATTACATTTCATCATAACTTGTACTTTTCTGATTACTTTTTGTCAGGTGTTTTTGGCGCAGCTGAGAGAGAGAGAAAGAGAGAGAGAGGCCTTTATTGTGGGCACTGAAAGGCTACAGAAGAGTGCAAAATCCCTCACAAAGGGGAGCTGGGGAATGGTTTTTACAGAATTGGGCTGGGGTGGGGCGCTTGGGTGATTTTGGAGTCTTGGGATCGGAGTGGGCTCAGGGCACACACGGAAAGGGAGCAGGAGGTTTATTTGTTTTTTCTGAAACCAGAAAAACAATACAGAAGTTCCTTTTGGAGAGATGACTTGTTTCTCAGGCCATTGCCCAGTTAGGTGGATGCCATGTTAGACACAGCTAAGCCGCAGGCTGGCAGAATCTACTACTTTTTATATTAGATGCATTTTGGATCCTCATAGTTTTTTTCTTGACTCCAACTTATTTTTTCCATCTTTCAGTGCTACCTTTGGCCAGGCTACCTGGCCATCTCTCACCTGCTCACAGCTGGAGCCACCCAGCTGGGCTCCCTCTACTCACCCATGCTTATTTCCAACTCGGTTTCTGTATTGCAGCCAAGCAGGTGTTCCAGGATGCAAATCTGACCATGCCACCACATCCCTGCTAGATTAAAATCATTTTAGAGGCTTTCGTTGTTCATAAGAAGACAGACCAAAGTCTTCATTTGGCCTAGAAAATACCACATGATCAAGCCCTTCCTCCCTTCACGGCCAAAGTCAATAATTCTGTCTTTGTGTGCCAGCCACATTGTCCATTTAGTTCCTTGGATTGAATAGAAATGAGAAACTGAGGAAAACTAGTATAAACAGTTGCTATTCCTGTGTTTATGTTTCATATAGAGAAACATGGAGTTCCTGTTGTGTGCATAGCTTGGTGACCAAACTATGTCCCTGGTTCACCCACCCCTGGCTAGATAAAGTGGTGCCCTCTGCTGGGCCAGCAGTGTGTTCTCTTGCTGTATCCCAAAGGATCCACCTCTGAGCTGAGCTGGGCTCTAACTTTGTTCTTGTCAATGGCTCCCTGTGCAACTTGGCCCTTGTCCTTAGGGTTAGCCTGGCCCACCATCAGAAGAGAAGGTTGTGTTAGTTTAGGCTCTGTATGATGAAAATAAGTGAACATGAAATGATTTATACAAAGAGGACAAGGGGTTTGTGAATGGTGAGCAAAGCCAGCACTTATCTTTAACAATTTGGTATCTTCTTAAATATAGTCTTTGAATATTTGTTCAACCTTTTCCAGGAGAAAAGCTGATCTCTGCACAGGGAGATCGCTGATGAATATTTAATCTTTGTTGTTCAAAGTGACAATTTTAGGCCCTTGAGAGTCAAGTCCACTGGGGAAAATGGAAGCAGTTCAGCAGGACAACTCTCCCCTAACCACATCCCTAAACTTATGAACAGATTTTTGGAACAGTATTTGGGTAAACTCTTTGGTAGAGTCTCCCCCTACTGGCTAATCTAAGTATTGCTTCCCATTCTGTGTAATACTGCCATACATTTTCTTAGACAAGTTCAGGCTATGACAGTTTCCAGTGGTGTTTCAACATTTCTTATACATTTATGTGACCTGATAAAGAGCTTGTAGTAGGAGTATAAAAAAATCTCAGACTCCAAAGAAGAAGGCAGTTCAGACCTCAGGAAGGACTACAACCAAGAAATGAAAAGGCATTTTGTTTTCTCCTCATCGATGCAGGTGTACATGTTTTTTATTTAGTTTTCTCTATTTATGAAAATTATTTTTCTCTATGAATCAGGCCCAACTCAAGTTTATTTGTCTTGTTCCAGTAACTTCCAGATTCCTAAGAGGACAGTTATTGAATCAGCTCAAACTGGAGCCTCTTCCACTCAGTTTTGGGGCTAGAGAGACATTCTTGTTCATCCCTGAGATCTCCCAGGTCCCTGCCTCACAGAACACAACACAGGTGACCGTTTCCGCACCCCACCCCACCCCACCCCGGCTGCCTGTATCCTCCAGGGTGAACATCTGCCCAGAAACCAGAAACCACTGAGTTTCTGTTCTGCTGGAGAAGGCGAGGAGCCAGAGGTGCGTTCTGCTTCCCGAGCAGCGGCCTGTGGCAGTGACTAGTTACAAGCCGGGGTGGCGCCTAACGTTCCTGTGAGGAGACAGTGGCTGCTCACATGGGAGGTGTTCCAAGTGCTTACAAAGACAGAAAACTTAAGGCTTGGTAACAAATTTGAAGTGGTTTATTGGTGACATTATAGTAAGTAATTCTCCCAGTTCCTGTTCCAGCTCAGTCAGGAGGGACTATTTTCCACGTGTGTGTACGTGGCCGGGGTTAGACGTCGATAGGAACACACAGTTTGCAGCTCAGGTCTTGTGTGCTAGAGTGCAATGAGGCAGGGACTCTCAGTCCCAGGGAGGGGACATTGTCTTTGTCATTCTAGATTTCATGGCATAGCTGCAAGGGGTGGCTTGGTTTGAACTGGAACTGTTGAAGAAAGAGGCGTCACACTTGCCACTGGTGAGGGAGGAAAGCCCTTCCTGGAGGCAGCTCCACCTTGGGACTTGGTGTGAGTGCTCACCTGGGTCACTGTCTTGGTGGCAGTGGTTCAGGCTGCCTCTCGCTGTGGCAGTTTGGCCATTCAATGGTTCTGTTACATGTTTTGAACTTTCTTTGGCACCAGGGGTATATTTTGTTCATTTCACTTCTTATGTATATAAAAAGGCTTAAATGCATACCAGGTTAAATATTTTAAAACACAGGTCTTCCCTCTTCTGCTATCGTGTATTTGTGGCAGCTTTCAGAATCTCCCTATAACATCCAGGGCCACTCAGGCAGACTGTATGGTCATTTCAGTGGCTTTAAATTAGCTGTGTTCTGAAGTCATCCGGTCATTTTGTCATGGTCGTGATTACATCACTGCTGTGGACAGTGCCCACCAATGTCCTGATGAATAGGGTCCTGTCAAGCCTTCGCACTGAGTACACCAGAGAGCAAATGCCTTTACCCTGCAGCTCCTTGCTCACCTTCTATTTCCATTCCAGACCTGTCCTCCAGAGGAACTGCACATCCGGGGCCTGTGAGGTGTGCTGGCGCACGGGGCCCTGGAGGCCTTGCACAGCAGCCTGTGGCCGTGGCTTCCAATCTCGGAAGGTGGACTGTCTCCACGTGCAGAGCTGCAAGCCTGTGGCCAACAGTTACTGTGCTCCGAGAAAGAAACCAACTTCCTGGCGGCACTGCCGTGGGCCTTCCTGCGATAGTATGTACCCTCTCAGGTACCACTGCTGACCTATGACCTGGCCTTGCTCCTTAGTCACGTCAGAAGGGGACTCATGGGAGATGTGATGTCCCAGGACAGCAGATTGAGGTGTTCACGGTCTCTAGGGGAGGATCAGCTGGATCAGTACACCTGCTGTGTGCCTCCTTCTGTGCCTGTTGGTCTTCTCTGTGGAAGCAGAGATGCAGTGGCTGGCCTTACGAGTTGTGCCCATGTGCTGAAGTTATAGGGACCAAGATATATGGTGAATGTTTAAATTTTAAAACTGTGTTACAGTAAAAGAAAGATTACCACGAATCCCCTTTGAAATACTCCCCCTTGCTTTGAGCACACTTATCCCGTCTTTCTCCACACTTTCTGAAGCAGCTCTGAAAATTTTCATTCTTGAGTGTCTTTATAAGGAGTGACCAAAAACATGGTGGTGCAGAGCTGCTGAGTGCCATCCAATGGAAATTCAGGATTATAAAAACTTTATGGGGACCCCTCACCCGCCTTATCCACTGGATCTGCCACCACATGACTTCCAGCTTGTCCTCAAAGTCACCACGGCACTGTTCCAAATCAGCTCAGGACACTGAAGTAGCCATGACAGCAAAACTAAAGATACTCAAGAAAGAGGACTGAGGGGATTTTTAGAACTGCTGTAGAAAGTGGCAAGATGATGGATAAGTGTGTTCAAGACGAAGGGAGGATTTTGAGGGAGGTTAATGGCAAGGTGTCTGTTCGTATGGCACATGTTTAAAATGTAAGCATTTGTAATGTTTTTGTGTCATACAGCACATGTTACTTTTCTATAGAGCAGGTCCATAGCATTGGTGTGGACCCCATGAATGGTCCAGGGCTCCCCTAAGCCTGCAGATGCTCAGGGCTGCTACTCTGAAATGAGAGGATCCATGTAGCCAGAGGAGCCATGACATCCCAGAGCCCTCCGAGTCCACTTGACTGAGCCAGAAGTGAGTCCATGTCACTTCTGACTCCAGTGCCACAGCCCAAACCCCAGCTTGTTTCTTCTTGTCACTCCTTACCCTTATTTTAAGGCTTTCTGTCAGTTCAGATGACTTTCTTGCTGGTTCTCTAATGTGCTGTGGGTTAAGGATTTGTTATTCTTTTTCGACAGGGGACTGCACAGACACGACTCACTACTGTATGTTCGTGAAGCATCTTAACTTGTGTTCCCTGGATCTCCACAAACAAAGGTGCTGCCATTCATGCCAAGAAGGGAAGCCTTTGGCAGGGTTGTGACAGTGCCCTGATGAGAAAGGAACCACATAAAAGGTCTCATAGCTATGTCTCTGGTTGAAAAACACATATTTCTGAAGACTGTAGATTCTGTGATTAAACTGAGGTTGATGCAAAGACATCACTCTTAAGATTTTGTAAGGTGAAATCTTCCCATGGTTGGTTTTTAATTCAACTGTTATAAGTGACGTATTCCAGGATTGCCAAAAATGCCACAGCACATGAACCAGTGCACTTGGGACTCTTCCTGTCCACTTGATAGTGAAACCACCAAGATCAGGATTGCTTCATCACGAAAAGTGACTCACAGCCCAGCACAGAGCAGTGTGTCTTGAAGACTTAGAAAACACAGTAACTGCTGATTCCCTCTTCTCTCAAACTAGAGCTTCAACAAGTTTATAAGATATGGATGAATTTCAAATTTGGGCCAGTAGTTGCTCGGATGTTGTTCCTCATGGCATTTTCATAGATCCTTTAGTCTGTGAAAGTAAGAATCTCTCTGGACAGATACAACACAGTGGACCCAAGGAGTCACAGGGGACGACATCTGATCCTTGCTCTTAGGACATTCGTAGAAGGAAACACAGTGAATGTTGCTACCACTTTCACAAATACAGAAATCTATTCATGACCAAACCAGGCATCTTGGAAGTCAAAGAAGAGGGAAGTTCACCTTTCCTATTGGTTTTGAAGTATACTGAAAATTTTCTTCTAAGAGCTGTGAATGAAACTTTTTCTAAGCGCTATTCTCTTGCACAAAATGGTAATTCAGATCCTTATTAGACCTAATTTATGTATGGAGTAGTCTTTCTGAGGATTTTTATTTTGGAAAGTTTATAAGAAAGTAATCTAAATAAGAAATGTGGTAGTTGAAAAAGTTGTTTATAGTAAATAACTCTTGATTTGAGCTGATTATTCAATAAATCCAAAGTAACTTTGGGTTGGATAGAGAAGACACTTTGGGGACCAAGGGTTAGAATTAGCATTTGGGTTAGACCTTGAGGGAAATTGAGGATTAGTTTTAGTTTTAGATTAGAGCTAAAACTGGGTTAGGTAACACGAAAGGAAGTTGAGATGAAGGCTAGAGTTGGCTTTGGGAGTCAGGGTTCAGGTGAAGTCCAGGTTAGGACAGAGCTGGGTGGGGTTTCGGCTGGGGCCAAGGCTGATGTTGGTCATGGTGTCAGGGTGGAGGTGAGGTCTGGAGTAAACTTTGCTGTTGACATAGGTTCAGGTCAGCACCAAACCATAAACTCTAAAGCAGGTTTAGTTATGAGGAGCTTTTCCTGGTATTCTACTCATTGTGGCTTTAGAAGGCATGGGCCCCCAAGTAAGTGGTCACACTTTTTCATTCAGTGTCCCGGCTCCCTGCACCTGGCTGCCTACAGTCTGCTGGCAGCCATGTCCCTGAGGAAGGCGGTACTGGGCCTTGCCCCCCGTCACCAAGTGAACCAAGCTCTCTGGCGTTGGATCGGTTCACAGACACGCTCGTGTGTCTCTCTGTCATACTGTGAGCACCACGTCCTTCTGTTCTGACTGCAGCCTCACCGACACTGGGATGGGCACTACTGTATGTGGAGGGTTTGGTGACAGGGAACGGATGTGGGAGTGGAGAGAACACACCAGCCCCTGACTGTTGATCGTCAATCACATTTGATTGTGGAAGGTTATTAAATTAAAAGAAAGATCACTTGTAAAATACTCTTTGTATATATTTATTATATGACTTAAAGGTGCAATATTTTATTTTGTACAGTATATAATAAAAACATGGAACTTATATTTTTCTTACTAACAAAATTTCCTATTAAATTGCTCCACTTTTGTATTTAAAGTTAAAGGTTACTATTTTTCATTTGCTATTTTACTTTATCATCCAGATGACATTCCTGTGTACTGTATTTCACTACTGTTTTTATAATGCGAGTTGATGCTTCTCTTTTATGATCCTTAAGTAATTCAGAAATAAATTTACTTTGATATTCAGTGGCATCCTTATAAATGTGGGTTGTTTTTGTTGTGTGTGGGGGACCTTGAGTGTTGTCGAAACCTAAGAAGTCTGATCCCTGGGCCTGTGATTCAGAGTGTGGGTTTCAAGATCCAGAACAGACCCCACAGAATTCCTGAATGCCAATTCTGAGTCATACGTAAAAGAATGTCAAGAATAGAAAAAGTTGAAAGAAGTCCCAAACAGCCTGTTGTGAGTGATAGTTGGGAAAATAACAGGTACTAATATGTTTTTATTAAAAACTTTATTTTTTTAGAGCAGTTTTTTTGGTTCATTACAAAAATGAGGCAGAAGGTAAGAATTTCTCATCTGTGCCTTGCCACAACACATACGTTGCCTCCTCCATTATCAACAGCTGCACCAGGATTTTATGTTTACACAGTTGATGAATGTACATGAATATCATAACCAAAGTCCACCATTTCCATGAGGGTTCATTGTTGGTGCTGTGAATTTGTGGGTTTGGACAGGTGTATAATAACTGGCCTTCATTATTATACTATGAGGTGGAGTTTGTTTTATTGCCCCCCAAATTCCTCTCTACTCTTACTGTTCCTCTCCACCATTTGAAGTTAATTTTGTGAAAGGTATATGATCTGTATCTTGGTTACTTTTATCTCTTTGCTGAGAAAAATACATGATCACCAGAATTAAGAAAGGAAATATTTATTTAGCTAACAGTTCATAGTAGTTTCAGTCCATAATCAACTGTCTCCAATTAGGGTGGGTTGGCAGAGGGGCTAGAGTTCATAGCAGTGACAGACATCAAAGGCAACAAGAGCAGAAGGGGCAAAATGGAAGTAATGAGTGAGAAAGTCTCTTTCCTTCCCTTACATTGCATGCAGAATACCTGCCCCAGGGCAGATGCAGTGCTCACACCATTAATCCCAGCACTAGACAGCAAGCCAATCACAAACTCTAGATTCAGCCACCTTCAGGAAAGCTCCACCGCTGAATGACTGCTTGAGGCTTTGGGGGGACATCCAGACACAAGCTATAACATTTCCTCCCTACTAAAGACTCATACACAGTTTTTCCCCCCCACCAAATTCCTGCACAACCCTTTATGAGAAAGGAATTTAGTGCATCTGCAAGAGCATTGCCGAAAAGTCCAAATCCCAAGTCTCCTCTGAGATTTAAGGTAAACTCTTAATGAAATTAAATAAAAACAAAGTTAAACATTTCCAACATTCAATGGCATAAGATAAACATTACCATTCCAAAAGGTACAGATAGGGATAAAAAGGATTGGGACCAAAAGCAAGCCCAAAATCCATCAGGGCAAACATTAATTTCTATAGTTCCACTTGGAATATCCAAAGCAATCTGTGGTAAGTTGTGGGCACTCTGTTCTGAGGAACAAATTCTGTAGGCTGCTGCCATTCAGGAACATAGTATAGCTGCTACCATTCTGAAACATGGTACTCTGCAGCTTTCTCCTCAAAGCAAAGTCTTTCACTTTTGAAGTTTTGAAGTTGCAAATGGTGAAGACTTGTTGCTTTTCATGATGCCCTCAGGCCATCTCTTGTTTCTTCTCAGCAACTGACATCTCAGCTCTATCTTTGCAGCCCACAGCTTTACCGGAGCTTGCTTTCTGGCCAAACTCACATTTTAAATCATCCTGTTAGGCTCTTTGCTCTTGATTTGCAACATAAATTTGGCTAAAAGCCCCAACAATAGCTATACCACAGCCTGAACATCCAACTGCCTTGAAATTTCTTCTGCCTGATTAATTAGTCTGTTGCCATTAATCTCATTCGCATACAAAATCTCTGGATAGGAGCAAAATGCAGACAAACTTTTTGCCAAGCCATAACGTGTATTATCTGGACTCCAACAACCAACTCAGTCCTTCTCCCCAGCAGAAACCTCTGGAGGCTAGTTTTTACCAGCAGGATTTCTGTCAAACTTTTGATCTTCTGAACTCTGACCAGACTCTCTCATACAGAACAGCCTAAGGTGTTACAACTCTTTCCTTTTGGGTGACATCTCTGAACGTTTCCAGACTCTTTCCACAAACCATATCCAAAGGCTCTTGAACCACATGGTAAGGTATAGTCACAGCAAATACCACACTTCTCTGGTACCAAATTCTGTCTTAGTTACCTTTCTTTTGTTGCTGATACGAAATACCTGATTTCCAAAATTAAGGAAGGAAATGTTTATTTAGCTCATAGTTTGTGGAGGTTTCAGTCCATAATTACCTGGCTTCAAGGCAAGGTGGCTCATAGCAGAGGGCAACAGTTCATGACAGCAGAAAACAGCAAAAGCACAAAAAAGGAGGCACATGAAACAAGACTCTGTCTCCTACATTTTATGTATGCTACACACCCTAGAGTGGCTGTAATGTTGCAGTGATGCTGGCTTCTTAGAATGAGTTTGGATGTATTACTATGAGTAGTTGGAAATATTTTATCCCTTGAAAGAGACTGTAAAGAATTGGTGTCATTTTTTTCTTAAATGCTTGATATAATTAACTGGTGATACACTAATTAATTCATGCCTGTGCTTTCTGTTTTTTAATATTATCAATTGTTGATTCTATTTCTTTTTTTTTTCTGGTACCAGAGATTGAACTCATGACTTTGCACCTGCCAGGCAGGCACTTATGCCACTGAGCTAAACCCCAGGCCCTGATTCAATTTCTTTACTAAATACATGTATTCAGATTAGTCATTTTTGTGTGTGTTTTGGCAGATTGCTTCTTTATGCTTGTATGGAGATGTTGGATGTAATTTTTATCTTTTTCCTTGTTATAATTTATATCTAAAATGTGCCCCAGGGCCAGGCATGGTGGTGCACATCTTACAAGCCCAGCACTTAGGAGACTGAAGAGGATCACTAGCAGTTGAGCAGCTTTCCTCCACCATGCCTTTCCTTGAAGCCAGCCAACCATGAACTGAGTCCTCAGAGACCATGAAATAATCTTTTCCTCCTTTAAATTCTGACTATTGGACATTTTGTGCCAGCAACAGGAATATAACTAATATACTCCTCTAATAGGTAAGGCTTTTTATTCCTTTAAGCATTTTTCTTGATATTTGATTTTTCTACAGCTTGAAAATGATATGCATAGGTATAGTTTTGTTTTTGCATATTTGTTTTCTATTTTTGCATATTTATTTTCTGTTTTTGCACTTATTCTGCTTGGTATTCTCTGAATTTCTGGGGTTTGGTATGTCACATAAATTTTGAGAAATCCTCTGTATATATCACATCTTTTGTAGTTTTCTCCTAGTTCTTGGATATTTTATTTCTTTTCAGCTTTTGTCCTCTTTGTTTTTCAATTTTGATGATTTCCCTGATAGTCTTAGACTCAGAGATTGTTTTCTTCAGCTGAATCCAGTTTACTAATGAGCCTATCAAAAACATCATTTGTTTTTGTTATAGTGGCTTTTCATTTCTAGCATCTCTTTCTGGTACCTAGAATTTTCATCTTCTGTTTAAATTGTTCATCTGTTTTGCATGCTATCTACTTATCTATCAGAGTCCTTAGCAATCAGAGTTGCTTTAAATTACAGTAAGTCACCAACTTAAGAACATTCTAGTTGTGAACTTTCACAGATAGAAATGGACCTCACATTATGAACATTTGTCGATAATTCATAGATGAGAACAAATCATGAGAGTAGCTCACGTGTCTGCCAAACACTGTCCAGCTGTGCAGCTGTGTGCTTGCTGTGCAGTGCAATAATGTACTGTAGTACAGTGCTCAGTCAGAGCCCAGAATATCCAGAAGCTAGAGGAAAAGCAGTGATGCAGAGGGGGATGCTAGGAAGTGCAATATAATACACATTGTATATCTGTGCCAAAGGTGAGTAAGACTCACTTTGTGGGATATACGAAAGCGTATGAATGCTGTCTTAGATCAGACAGCTCATTCATAAGTCAGGGAAGCATCCAGACTTGCCATGTCTAGTTTGGATGCTTGTTCTGGCTTTTCAATTGTATTTTTTGCCTCTTAGTGTGTCTTACTGTTTGTTTTTGATCATCAAACCAGATAAAAAATGAACTGCTACATGTAGTCCTCCAGTAGTGTGGTGAGAAGGCATGGAGAAAAGAGAAGCATTCTGTAACCTCACAAGTAGGTTCCAGTCTTCCAGTGAGCCTGTGCGTCTGTCCTCAAAATGTGTTTCTGACTTTTTCTTCCCCTAGGGTAGGTCAGGATGTAGGCTGAACCATTGTGAGTCTTTTCCAACTCCCTCACTGGCAGCTACTGTGGGCTAGAAGTGGTCCATGATCTTAGTCAGATTTTGATAATCATAACCATCCTAGCAAATTAAGTTGTTTAATAAGCTTTTCCTGAGGGCAGGCCTTGCAGGTCGCTATGGTGTATTTTAAGATGTTTCTTTCTCCTCACTGCTGGAAGCACAGCAGGGATATTCTCTTACAGTCTGAACCTGGTCAAATTCCTGGAGATAAATCTCACAGTATGGTGGGTGCTGTTTCTCATAACTGGGTCATCTGGAATTTGTAATTCTCAGGCTTGTCCATGTGAGACTTTAGCAACTTTTCAGTTACATTTCAGGTTTTCCTACCCGCCACAGTTCCTCTGAGATTCCTCTCAACTGGAGTAAGCTATGGCTTTCTGTGGTATTCATCCATCTCTCCTATCTGGAAGATGGTGCCTCTCCTGTCTTCTGGATCTAAGAAGAGTTGTTGATATTTTCCTTAGTCTGTTTGGCTTTTTATTTGTCAGGATAGCGTGGTGACTCCCACATTGCATACTTGTAGAGCTGCATGGGAGTTCTGTGAGGAGTGTAGGGATCAATATTACTTGTCTACAGCTAGACATCTTACCTACAGTTGGTGGAGAAAGCCCTTATTCTATCTTCTAATTTAATCATAAGAAAACATGATAACCCCAGATTTAGTGATGTTCTACAGAACCCCTGACCAGATGTTCTGTCACTGGTCCAGACCAAGAAGGTTCACCTAAAATTCAGGCAACCTGAAGAGAATATGTGAAGCAATGGGAATGTCAGACACACCTTTACTATGTCAGCAGCAGCGTCAGTATCACTGAAACATCCCACTCCCTTAACAGTGAATATGATATCATGCAGAGCCAGTACATTGCCAAAATGTTACATAAGACTACTCTTCACATATTTGCTGCTCCTGTGTGGGATTCATAACATGCTAACTCACTAACATGGAGAAGGCCTGAGTCCAACATCTTGGGTATCCTGACCAAACACCAGTAAACATCAAGATCTAGAGTTAGTCCATTTATATGACATACTCAAGTATATTCAGCAGAGAAGCACAGAATGCAAAGGTGGTTGCAAGCATCTAGGGGGTGGAGGCATGGTTGTGTAATGAGCAGAATGCTTCAGTTTTGCAGAAGGAAATAAGTTACAAAGATGGAGATGGTGACACAGTACTGGTGCATCTAATACCACTGAGCTGTATGTTTAAAAAGTCAAGATGGTGAAATTATATGCTGTGTTTGTTTACTGCAGTGTTAGAAAAAGTTGGAAAATTCCAACACTGTCATTGTTTTGTTGCTCAGGTTGGTCTCCCTTTTGCCAGTGGGAACTTTTTGAGGTTGAATGCACCACCTGTGGATACACATGTGCACCTGTTTTTATTTCTGTATCTATGAATTCATACTAAAACCTGGGACACTCATTCAGCACGACTGCTCATTTTGGGCTACCCTCTTTGCTTACTTGTAGTTTCTTAGTCTGATAGGGATAAACCAGGGTCCATTATCTATATTTCATTGATTCATCCTTAGTATACCTAAAAAGTCGTTTACAATTGTCAAGACACACCCCTGTTAAAGTGAGAAAATTATCAACTTGTGTATGTAGTGTTGTGTACAATTCTTTTAGTCTTTACTTTCATAGTGGCCAGTGTGTCACATCACGGGTCTTTTTTTCTTTCTTTTTTTTTTGCTAATCCTGTCAGTGTGGCTATGTGATAAATTTGTATACAGTTGTACCCATTTGTCACACTCTGCATCCTTTCTTGGGTCCATCCTCTTCTTAGGTTGTGATTTTTATAATTTAATTACAATATACTGCATTTTGTAGTGTTCAAATGATTTTGCCAAATACAGAGTTGTGTATCTGCCATCAGTATCAGACATAATAGTTCTAGCATCCACAAAATTCTTTCCCCCTGCTTCTTTGTAGTCAGTTGCCCCCAGGCCCTCTTCACTTCCTTTTAATTGTTCATGTATTTTCTGTACATTTTTGCCTTTCCCAAGAATTTGTATAAATGGAATCATACAATATGTGGCCTTTCAGGTTTGGTTTCTTGCACTTAGCAAAGCATGTTTATATTGTGTTTTGGGGAGAATCATAGTTCTTTGGATACATTTTTATCCTTTTGCCAGTTGGAGGACATATAAGTTGTCTTCTAGGTGATTATGCACAAAGTTCTATGAACATTCATGTACAGTTTTTATATCAACCCAAGGTTTTTCATTTGTCTTTGATGAACACTTGGAAGTGGTTTGCTAAGTGACAGGATGTGTGTATAGCTTTGTAAGAAACTGTTCAACTGTTTCCCAAAGTGGCTGCCCCATTCCACATTCCTGCCAGCTGCACTGGCTGCTCTGTCCTTGCCGTCTCTCCCTACCATCAGGTTGGTATTTTTTTTCTTGGCCATTTATTTCTTAATAGACAGTAGTTTTAATTTACACTTCCCTAATGACTAGCGAGGTTGAGCACCTTCTCACAGGCTTAGTTGCTATCTTTTATGGTCTGAATTGAGTCTCTGAAAAGATGACTTGCTTATGTCTATTGCTTGTGAATGTGACCTTATTAAGAAACAACGTCTTTGTTTAATAACTTCATGTTAAGATGAAGTTATTAAAGAATGCACTCATCTAACTTGATCCCTATAAAAAATAGTAAATTTGCGTGCACACACACACACACACACAGGGCAACTCCCCTGTATAGAGAAAGGCAAGGCTCTTACAAGCTAAGGTTACCAGCAAACCCCTAGAGCTAGGAGGAAGGAATGGATTAGATATTCCCTCATAGCCCTCAGATAGAACCAGTGCTTGATCTAAGGGCCTCTGGCATCCAGAACTAAGGAGCATTAACTTTCTATTATTTGAGTCACCTAGTTGGTGGAAATTTATTATAGTATCCCTACAAAAGTAATTCACTGTCTCTAGTTGGTGAATAGCTGTTTACAACTATTGCCTGTTTCTCTGGCTTATTTTCCTATTACTTTCTTACTTCCTGTAAGTACCTCCTCCCCACATTTTCTTGTTAATCATTATAGCCCCATAATGGCCAAAAATAAAAAGTATGAATGAAGATAACAGAGGCCACCAGAGAGCAGTCATGTGCTGTGGCTGGGGGTGAGTTAGGAAGAGGTGACGCTGATGAAAGTCCTGTGTCTGTGATCCAGGGTGAAAGTTGGCCCCTCCACATAAAAAACAGAGAAGACAGAATAAAAAAAGTTAAAGTCTTAACAAAATAAAATCTTGACATTGCATTAGACACTGTGGCCCTCTATAGTCTTCAAAGTCTGCTAGTTCGTGATTTCAAGATTGAGTTTCCTCTTTTCTCCTGGACCTACAAGGCTTTTTTTCCCTATAAGCGATTCTCAGAGAGCTATAGGTTTGTGGTTTTGCATAAGCGAAAAAAAATCCATTAGCTAAATGGAAAGCTGGGGATGAGATTCCAAGCCTCTAACTGGTGAGCATCCCCTTGATTCTTCCTGGCCTAAGGATGTTTGTTTTTAATCATGTTTTACTTTTGAGAACAGTTTCAGGTTCTCAGAAAACTGAGTGGCACATACATAGATTTCTCATGTTCCCCAGGCCCCCACACACACATCCCCTTCTACCATCAGCCTGTGGTCAGAGGTGCACGTTGGTTACCACTGATGAGCCCATGTGGACACTTTGCCACCCGGAGATCATAGCTGACAACAGGGTTAACAAACCATAAGCCTCTATTTTTAACTTCTGAGTCTGGTCTTATTTTCCTCAACAAGAGTATGCAGAAAGCTCAGGTGAAAATGCGTGAGAGTGGAGGTAGAAAGTTTTAACCAACTTTTTTCCTGAACCTGGCAAGTTGCTACACAATATTAAGCTTCCAGGGCTGTTAAAGTGTGTGTGTGTGTGTGTGTGTGTGTGTGTGTGTGTGTGTCTACACGTGCACAATATTTCATGGAAACTAAAAAGAGGATGAGCTGGTGATTCTTAGTTTTGCACTGCTGCTAATATCTTGGAAGTCTCTTTAACTGATACACATGAAAATATGCCGTGTGCCTGTGTTCATGCTGTTCCTTCCCATTTTTCTTGAGCTGAAAATTCCTACTTTTAAGATTCAATCAGTGGTTATCTCCCATAGGGAAGACTCTGCTGAATTCCCAGCCCATTCCTGTACTCTGTTGTGGTCTCTGTTTCACACTTATTATTAAGTTACATTATAAGGCAACATCATTTTTTCATCATTATATCCTCAGTCTATAGCATACTGCCTCCAGAAACCCCAGTGGATGGCTTATTAAGAGTGACCTTTGTCCATGGAGGGGACCAACCCTACCCCACATTACACAGGAATTTGACACCCAGCCTAGAATATGGGCCAGGATGAGAGTGTGCTGTCATATTACGTAACTTTACATTTTAACTGCATAATACTTTCTACTTACAAGTATAAACATCTACAAATGTACAGGTTAACCTAGCCCAGAATTTATTAAAATGCTTTCTTTTCCAAAGAAATTTGGATACAGAAATGACTTTACGAGAATCCAATCTTTTTATTGATATTTTATTAATAATGCATATAAATATAAACATAAAGCTAATAAATGTAAATGTAGAGACAAATTACTTTCAAACAATCAGAAATGTTAACCAAATATTTATTAATTTATTATTGATAAAGTATATATATTGAAATAATCATAAAGCTATAAGACTAAAGTTCACTTTATGCTAAAATAAACTGTATGTATTCTTCCATAAAGCAGCCACTATTTATAAAAACTCCCAATAACAGTGTAATTCCTTAGGAAATTGCCAGCCTTTCAAAGTGTAATCTGTCACCGCTGCTTCTCTCCTTTCCTCCCATTTTAGCATTTACCCTTTTGCTGCAAGTGGTGAGTGGGTTGATTGTGTCCCATACTGGGCCTAGGTCTACTTTTGAACAGTGAATCCAGGTGTAGCACAGTCACCCAATTTACTCTGAAGACTTCTTCAGAGCTGTCAGACTTCCTAAATAAAATTACCCTAAATTGAAAGGACAAATAAGGTACAAAAAGTTATTGAGTGATTATTAACAGTCTCTTACAGTTGTGCTTTTATGGATTAAAGTGCATCATTTGATTTGATACTCAAAACAAACACTGTGTGAGGAATGTGGAAAAGAATCCTGTTACCCACGAAGACCCAGAGGCTCACAGATGGGAGTCACTTATGGAAGATGGCACAAACAGAAACCCATGGTACTGGAACCTGAATTCCATCCACTGTTTCCCAGCGTAGAGCTTCTCCTTGGCAACATGCAGTACCTCTATAAACTGGGGAGGAGCAGCAGCTTCAAATAAATCACTACAGGTGACCTGCAGTCCTAGGAAAACAAGCCCCTCTCACCATGGAAAAGGAACTTGTATTGTTTTCAGTGTTACTCCAGATAGCCCCAATGTGCTTGATAAATGACAACTGGTAATCATACACTTACCATAATTATAAACAAAAGTATAAATGGTAATAGATTAAGAGTACATTATCAAAGATGTCAAACAATATGTTAAGTATTAAAATATTTCAGATAGGAATATATAATTTTCAGAAATACACATTAAAAACAATCTTGATGAAGATATCAATACCAAATCAATTTTAAATTCTGATCTCTAATACATTTTACAATTTAGTTTAAAATGCTAAATATATCTCTCCTATTTTTTTCACTATTTGAGATTTCTTTTGGAAACCAATGCTTTGTTAGCTTCCTTTCAAACATGATTTGATGATTAGAAAGCCTTCACTGCTGGAGTGATCTTGCGGAAGAATTTATGACCTTGGAAATTTGTATTTTCAAATGTATAACCTGGAGGAGTAGGATAACTAGCTGGACAGATTTCCTGTCTCTTTGGAGCATACTCTATGGTGTACATGGTGACATCATCAAATGGAACAGAACTCTTCAGTGCAGCATGTAAAGGTTTGCAGCTCTTGGTTGGAATCAATTCATGTGGCACATAGTGAGATCTGGAAGTGCTTAAACCATCAAATTTTCCAGATGGGTTGGGAATCTGCTGCTCTTGCTTAATAAGTCCTGGACGACAAGTTTCCCATGCTGGAAAATCTTCCTTCATGGTGCTTTTTCCTTGGAAAGGAAAATTATTTTTTCTGTGAGAAATTGGCCTGATGGGAACAACACGGCTGGCCTGATAAGGAACATAGTCAAGATGGCTTGTGCTGTGTAACTGCATGCTTCCTGTAGGGGGCACGTACTCTGGTGCCTTCTTGACTTCAGGTGGTGGGATTTCCCATGGTTGGAAACTTTCACGGAATTCAGTGCTTCCTTCAAAGTGACCATTGTGGGTCACTCTGGTGTAGGATGGTCTGCAGATTTTTGCAGTTTCACCAATAAGACCTTGAAAGTCATTTCGATGAGTGGTGAGATTTTCAAAAGGGAGGTTAGTTGGTTTGTAAACTTCTTTTGGCCTTGCAAACTTGACTTCTAGCTGATGAGGTATATAGTCAAGGCGATGACTTGTATCACCATCAAAAGGGGCTGTGGAATGTCTGGGCACAGAAGAAGGCTTAAAGCTTTCTCTGGGCTTTGTCTCCCGAGGAACATAGTCATCCTGAAATGTAGTTGAGTTTCCAAATTTCACAGTTGGGGGATGGTAAGTTTGTTCTGGTTTACAAGATTCACTTTTTTGAATGTCCCAAGATCTATAATCATCTTAAAAATTAAAACAAAATATTTTTAATTGCTGAAGAAAACAACTGTCTTCTAAGAATAATAACTGATTTCTCATTGCTGAACATCCTTTGTTTTCTTTAGAAATCCAGATAATAGCATCAAGAATGAAAATTTATGATTCCTTTCAGGTTTGTTCTTTTTTATTTCCGCCTTTCTCTACTCACTTTAGTATACCAAACTGTCTGCTTCCAGGTTCATCTGATTACCCAGAGAGAAATGGCACATCTGAGCCTGGTTGCAGATCACTGAGAGCCAAATGGACTCTGTTACAGGTGAGGACAGAGCTTAGTACATTATAGTCATATCCTCAGAAAGTGGCTAGGATTTCACTGCACCTCAAAATGCTAAGGCAAACCATAAAATCCAGGGATTAAAAACAAGTGTTCTGATGTACGGGCAAAAGAGATATGGGTATTATTCCTCGCTGTAGAGAGTCTCCTCCACAGATTGGTAATTTCTACTAAATTATACAGTGGGAAGCACACAGGACTCCTTCAGCAAAGACAGGGTAATGAACTATACTAGAAACATCATTGGCCTCTACTCTGCCTCTTCATGAAACGGACTTTACAACATTCTCAAAAGAGAAAGGGCTATCTCTAGGCCAAAAGCCTGAACTGAGTGCTTTCAAAAATTAAATTAATGAAGAATTTACAAATAAAAAGGCAAGATCAGATCAGAGATTTAGGATAAGATCTGAGATTTAGAAGGTCAATGCCCTAAGCCTGCTTTCTGCAGACTACCTAGACCATGGATGAAAAGACTGCAGTGTTTATACTTCAATTGAGGGTTTTTTTAAAAAATTATTTCTATATGAGAAAGGTAATTTAGCTGAGGAATCCTGTAAAATTGATGCAACAAAAATACATGTATTTCTAAATACCTATCAATAAAATACATACTTTTATACATGACAATGTATTCAAATATGGACTGGGCAATGTCTACTGGAATAGCCAAACCCTGAGCGCTGAACCCATATAAGTTCTTTCTAAACTTATATGGATATCTCCTTCAAAGAGAAAATTTCCTCGTCCTTAGATATTGCTGCCAAAGGGGCCAAGTTTCAGAATAATGATTAAGCCACTTATGTTTGGATAAACATGTGTACCTGACTCAAGAGCAGACCATGTTCCCAGAGCCCTTCAAAATAAACTGGTGAGAAAAGATGAGCTAGATCAAGCAGTCCTGTTTTGGGACCTAAAGTTGAAAATAAGAAGACAGACAGAAAAATCTGACAGGACATCAGGAGGTAGAGGTGGAGAGCAATGGGAGGCAGAAGTTATATTCAAAATAGACGTACAGAGAGACAGAAATGATAAATAACCAGAAGGGTCAGTTGGCAGAGTGGCAGACAGCAGAGCGCATGCCTAAAGGAAGGGGCGGTGCTAAGCAGAAACCCTGCGGAGTGACAGACACGAGGAAGGACTTTTTTTCTCTCAAACGCCCTCCATGCCTGACAGCTTTCCATTTCCGGTTCGCATAATGCTTTGCCACAAAGTCTTTTTTTTCTTTAGCTACCATGAAAAAAAACCTCTGTTCTTTCTAAACTTAAGTATAAAATTTGGACATCACATTGCAATAACTAAAAGGAAATTAGAAATGTTACTTGAAGGCTATAATTCTACACAGTCACATAGGGAGAGGTCTTGCTGCCAAAATGACTAAGCAGAAAAAAAGATGTTCAAAAACAAGGAAAGGAACTGGGCATGGTGGTGCACACCTGTAATCCCAGCTACTCAGTAGGTTGAGGCAAGAGGATTGATAATTAGAGCCCAGCCTGGACAATTTAGATCTTGTCAAAATGAAATGAAAAAAAAAAAAAAAAAAAAAAAAAAAAAAAGAACTATAAAATAAAAAAATAAAAATGGAAGAAAACAATGTAAATAAAGGTTTGTAAGGTCTAGAGTGATGCTCCCTCTCTCATTTTTGATTTTGAAATTGCATCTTTTCTGTTGGTTTATTCGCTTTCCTATCTTTGAACAGAATGACCTTCTAATTTCACCGTTTTTCTGTATTATTTTCTGTTTTCAAATGTGTTGTCTGCTGCTCCTCGTTTTCCTTCTTTGGATCTTGTTATGGTTTGTATCTGGATGACCCATGTACGCATAGGTGGCGTTTTTCAGAGCTGGCTGGATCTAAGGCGTGATACTGGGATTAAGAGTGTGTGGTAAATGAGTCCACTAGAATTGGCGTAGTTCTGGGGGCTGAATGGATTTATTGCAAACATAAGCCCACCCTAGGTGCAGGTGGCATCACCTAAAGGCTGGTAGCCTGGACAAAGGATAAGGGACAGTAGGAAGGCGGGCATGTGGTGCCTTCTGTTTCCCTCACCATGGGCTCGTTTTTCCTCTTTAGTGCCCCCTATCATGGAGCCAGCTGACTATGGACTGAAACCTCCACAAACTCTAAGTTGAAATAAACCCTTCCTCCTTTAACTTGTGAGTGCTGGGTTTTCTGTCCCAGCAATGAGAAAAGTAACTAAGATTTAATTTGCTTGTATTTTCAGTTTCAAAAGATGGAAGCTTGAATATTAAGACTTCTTTCTTTTCTAATATGAACATTGAGTGCTGTAAGTTTCCCTTAGTGCTGCTTTAGCTGCATTCCACACATTTTGCTGTAATAATTTTTCATTTTCATGAAATTCAACATATTTTCTAATTTTTTTTGTTCTGCCTATAGCCGTCTGCTATCTAGAAATCTGCTGTTTAATTTAAAAATTTGGAGATTTTCAGATGCATTTCCATCATTTTTGTCTAGTTTAATTCTTCTACAGTTAAAAAACATACTCGGTATAATTTCTTTTGTTAAGGCTTGTTTTATGGCTCAATATGGCCTACCCAGCTGAATGTTCTGTGTGCACTTGAAAGGAATGGGTATTCTGTTATTGTTGACAGAAGTACTTTACAAATGTCATTTAGGTCAAAGTTTCAGTAGTGTTGTCAAGATTTTTATGTCCTTATTGGCTTTCTGTGTATTCTACAAACTATTTAGAAAAGAATGTTAGTCTTTAGGTATAACTGTAGATCTTTGTATTTCTCATTTTAGTTTTGTAAGTTTTTAACCATGTGTTTTTAAGTGAAGGGATATGCATTTGGAGTGTGTGCATGCGTGTGTGTGTACGTGTGTGTGTGCATGTGTGTGTGTGTGTGTGACTAAACTGGCCTTTAATCTGCAGCTAATGTTCATTTTTATCCTTGGTAATGCTCCTTGTCTTGAAGATTTTTTTTTCTGATACTATTATAGTCACTTTTCAGCTTTTAGAGTTTATGTAGTTTATAGCTTCCCATTTTTCTGCTTTTAATGTATCTATATTTTTATATTTAACATAGGTCTTAGTAGACAACACAGTTGGTTGCTTTTTCTTCTTCATGTATTACTACAATCTCTGTGTTTTAACTGATACGGTTACACCACTTACTTTAACATAATTTTTTTCTATTGGTTGAATCAATTTTTTGTACATTTTCCTCTTTTTTAAAAAAAATCTACGTTTGTTTTTACAGCCATGTCTCCGTAAGATTTATTAGGTTAGGGTTAGAACAGGTTTTGACGTACTTTTCCTGTAATAGGTAAGAAACTCTCCTTAGAACAGGTTTTGACGTACTTTTCCTGTAATAGGTAAGAAATGTTTTAGTTTTGAGGGCAGTAACTCAGCTCTAATTACCTGGCATGAATTTGCCATAGATGATAAGTACTATACATTCACAGAGGGGTGGGGGGGTTGTGTGCCAAAAAATTTTATTTATAAAATGTGAGCTGGGTTTGGCCCACTAGCCAAAGTTTGCTAACCCTTGCCTTAAAGTTTACATACATACTTTAATTAATTATGGTTTACCTGTTGTACTTATGCAACCACGTACCATTTTAATGATAGGATGTATTCTGAGAAATGCATCATTAGGCAATTTTGGTGTCAAATGAGCATCAGGGAGCACTTACTAAGATGACTATGACATCCCCAGGTAGCATTATTTACAGGACTGCCATCGTATATGCTGCCCCCTGTTGACTCAATCATAGTCAAGCCACACGTAACTGTAGTTTAAGCACCTTGTAACAGCACCCTTCTAACTCCTACCTCCATCTTTCGTACTGCTGTTATACTTTTTTTACACAAGGTACCATGTTGAGTTCCACTCTGACATTTTCATGTACGCACATATCATCTTTTAATTCCCCACTTCCCACTGCCCCTTTTTCTTCCTTTCCTTTCCCTCTCTTCTTTCCTTCTTCCCTCCTTCACTCCCACTTTTTCCCTTTTTCCTTCTTGTATAATTTGTAATTTGCATTTGAAATTAGGGTACTGTGTGTACGTAATACTCATATTCAGAAAGGGACACAGTGTGGTTCCGAGTATAGTTTGGTTTGCTCTTGCTGTGCTTACCTTCAGTGTACCCAGATTCAGATTCCTTTGGCATTTTCTTGTGCCCAGGTTGGAGGCTGGTTTGGTGGAAGGGTTTTCTCCACCCTCAGCTTTACGCTTTCTCTTTGTACCTGTACCTGGGAGACAGTCTCTCTCCATGTCCTATCCTTTCCTAATAGCAAACTGAGTTTGCTTATGACCCAGTACTCGGTGATGTGGTATAGGAGTGTGCACGTGAGGAGTTTCTGTTGTCCTTGTCCAGTTTCAGTCTTCGGCAGGAAGTGTGGCCCCAGCTCTCAGGCGCAGAGTTCTTTCAGTGCCTGGGCTCTTCTGATGGAGCAGATCTGGAGTGACTGACTCCCGCACAATTTGCTGTTCTTCTCGCAAGAAATCGGTCTCATTTTTTTTTCCTTTTCAGGTTCCCAAACTGAAATAGACACTTGCTTTTTCACTGGGGGTAACAGCATGAAGCCTGTACAGCAGTGGATTAGTGCTTTTGTTCTGTGGATCAGAGGTAGTCAAATGGAGTTTCCTGTCTTTCCTGTGCTTTCCTATCGCTAGTCGCCCCTCCCCCGTGTTTCTGATAAGCAGAGTAAGCACCCTACCTGTGGTTTAGAACTCTCAGTCTACAGTCTCACAGTAACTTACATTCAGTATTTAAAACAATTTGTTTAAACAGTTTTTTAATCTATTTGCATGCCAACCAGTCTTTGATTCATGCTCTGCTCCAGGTAAAACAGTGCTTGCATATCCTGTACCAATGTGGAGGTAGTCATTTTCCCTAGATGGTTGGCCTGTGATCTCAGCTTTCTAAAGGATTCATAATTATTTGTGATTTTGTAAGTTATTTGACTTTTCCTTGTTAGGTTAAAAACATACTCTTCACCTACCTGCATCTTTCTCAAAGGCTGAAATCCTTGAATTTTTCTTTATAGTGAGGCTTCAAATAACATCTTGAATTCTATAAATTTAATTTCTTCAACTGACATGGGGCTACCTTGACTTTTTATTTCTTGAATTAGTTTTGGTAAATTATGTTTTTCAAAGAATTTGTCCATTTTGTAAATTGTAAGCTCTTGATATGTTTTTCATAATATCCTTTAAATGTGTGAAGAATTGATCTTTGAGTTTCAATTCAATTAGCTTTGTTTATGGTTCATGTAATGAATGACCTTAGCTGGGCTTAAGCTGACTATATCATTTTTTTCTTTTGATATTTCCCATATGTTCATTTTCTTTTAATCACATACCTTTTACTTGCTACCCTCTTTTGGCTTAGAAGGTACTTTTATTATAAATTTTTTCTAATATGTATTTAATTATAATGTTTCTTTCTTTTCTTTTCTTTATTTATTTATTGAGACAGGCTATTGCTACGTAGTGCAGACTGGCCTTGAACTTACTATGTAGCTCATAATGGACTTGAACTCATAGTGATCCCCTTGCCTCTGACTCCTAAGTGCTGGAATTATAGGTGTGAATCACTAAATTCGGAAACATTTCATATTTTCAAAAATAAGATGTGTGTTTTGGCTTATTATGGGATCTATGTGACATGTTCAAATTTAAATGGGTAATCTTACCACTTAATAGAAGGACTTCTAAATGGCTTAATTTCAATTATTTTATGTTGTTTTTCTAATATATTTTACTTATACATTTTTATTACTGTGAATTTAAGAATTCAATATTCTTTTATGTTTTGCCCACATATTTTCCATTTCTGTGTGTGCTTCATTCTTTTCATATAGTTCATGCATCTATCTTGAATCATTTTCTCCCACTTGAAATATCTTCAATATTTTTGTAGGATAGGTCTACTGCTAATTATCTGGTTATTGTCTGAAAACATCATTACCTTACCTTGTTTTGTTTTTAATTTATCTTTACTTTATCTTTTGAAATATTGTCATTAGGTATAAAATTCTAGGACTCACTGGGTTTAAAAATTAAAATATATAAATATTAATATTATATATATAATATACATATCATATATATTAAATACTTTTAGCAGTTTAAAGGTATGATTCCCTTGTCTTTGGGCTTCAATGGTTTCTGTTGAAAAGTTAGGTATAGTACTGCTGGAAAGTCAGATATAATGTTTGGGGGTTTTTTGTTTTTTAGATAATCAGTAGTTTTTCTCTTATTGTTTGTAGGAATTCATTTTTATTTGATCTTCAGAAATTTGAAAACCATTATCTAGGGATGCTTTTATGCCTGTGTGTGTACTTTTGAGGAGCTTGGTGGAGATTTCTGAATCTGTGGGCTGATTCTATTACCAATTTTGGAAATTTCTTGATCATATGTCCTCAAGTATTTAGCGATTTTTCAAGACTTTTTCTAAAGTTTGTTTTGTTTTGTGTTGTTTTTTGACCCAAGGTCTTGTTATGTAGTTCTGGATAGCTTTGACCTCCTTATGTAGTCGAGGCTGACTTCGAACTGCCACAATCCTCCTGCCTCAGCTCAGGAGTTCTGGGATTACAGGCGTGCATCACCATGTCTGGTTTAATAAGTCATATATTTTACTATAGTAGTGTGTCTTATATAATCTTATAAATTAAAAACAATGTCATTTTCAACAGGAGCTTGTTCTTTCTTATATTAGCAGATAGGAATTGGAGATCACCTCAATCCAATTACAAATTGAATCACACCAGCAGTCACAGCCTATCTTTAGTAGGTATAGTATTCTAGTTTCAAATGTTTTGAGGACAAGGCTTGAGGTATGTTTGAGGTAGGGCCTTTGTTCTTGTGGCATTTTATTTCCTAAACATCTATATTCATATCAGACTACGGGATATTTCTGTGGAATTTTTCTCTTCTACTGCCTCTTAGTCCATCATGTTCCCTAAACACTAGATGCATTTCCTATAAAGAAAATCATCCATGTATCTGAGGTCCTCCTAAATTCCAGTTCATCAGACTAGCTTTCCACTGGGTTCTTTTCCTCCTAGAAGACTGGCTCTGGCTATGCCATGGATAAAACCTGTTAGATCAGGAGCCTAGGCCTACAGTTGACAAATGAAGCAAAGTATTGGCTATTTAAGCTCAGCTAGGAAAAGATCCTCCTTTTCTGGAATTTCAGTTCTTTGCCTCCACAGCTGATGGCATTAAAATGATTTTTAAATTTTATACCTTCTTAAAACATTGTTGGATCAAAACCGTGGCTTTCTGCCATCTGCTATATCCTACCTGGCAGAACTCTACAAACATTTGTAATGGCTCCCTCACCCTGGCAATTAAGGCTCATTCCAATATGATCTCCACCCACATATATAGAATTATATTCTAATTTCTTGGCCCTGAATCTCTCTGACCCTTCTCGTGTCTACTAAGAATCCTCTTACTTTCTGGTTCTGTGGGGTTTTTTTTTCTCTCATTCATTTCATATCAGGTTTTAGGGTACTCTCGCCCTTCCTATGTATCAGCAGTCACTATTCTCTTATGCAGTCCTATCCTAGCCTAGAGTGATATTTTACCAAGTATAGCTTTCTGAAGCACTGATTATTCTTCTACTTTTTTTAGTGAATAATGTCCTCCCTTCATGATATATAATTTATTTCTAGTAGGGTTAGTTTTTCAGGATATAACTTATTTTTCCTTAATTCTAAAATTCTTTTGAAATATAGGTCATATGATTTTATGTTAAAACTGTATATATTTAAAGTATACCTGTTTGATATTCTATTTTACACACACACACACACACACACACACACACAAAACACACACACACACACACACACACACACACAAACACACACACGGTGACCATCCTCAGAAAGTAAAACTTTTTTGAATGTTAACATGAAGCTATAAGTGGAAAATTCCATGTTTGACCTCATATAACAGTTACAGCTGAAACAAAGGCACACTCTAAATATTGTATAAAATCATCTTTGGGATACACTAAGCATATATAGAATGTGAATGAATTTTGTGTTTAGACTTGAGTTCCATCCCAAGATATATTATCCAAAATATATGAGGAACTCTAATCCCAAACATTATAAGAGATAAGGCTCTTTCTCTGTCTCTTCCTCTTTCCCTCACCCCTTCCTTCTGCCCCCCAACAATTTTTTTACCTATTCATCTACCAGAGGATGCCTGTTATTTCCATGTATTGCTTGTTGTAATGCTCCAAATATGGAAGTGCAGATATCTTTTTGAGGTATTAATTTCATCTCCTTTATCTGTATCTCCAGAGACAGGATTTTGCTAGATGACATAGTAGTTGTATTTTTTTGAGAAACTATCAAGTTGTTTACTATAAGGGTATGCCAATTTACATTACTACCTACAAGATTACCATGGTTTTTTTCCTTCTATATTTTGTAAGTTTTTTTTTTTTTTTTTCTGGTACGAGGGATTGAGCTCACGACCTCATGCTTGCCAGACAGTTGCTTATGGCACTGAGCTATATCCCCAGCTTTCCTTCTATATTTTTGTCAACAGTTTTTATCTTTCTTTATAATGTATTTCTGAAGGTGTAAGGTGGTAGCTCAATTTTTTTTCATATGTATTTCCCTGATATTAGTGATGGCATGTAGCTTTTCATATACCTGTTAGCCATTTGTATGTTTTCCTTGGAAAAATGTCTTTTGAGATACTATGGCCATTATAAAAATCAATTATTTTTGTTATTAAATTTGTAGTTCCTTATATACTTTGATTATTAGTCTCTTATTTAATATATGGTTTGCAAATATTTTCTTTTAATTTATAAGTTGCTTTTTGGTGATTCCATTTGTGTGTTTTCACTTTTGTTGCCTGTGCTCTTGGTGTCATATCTAAAAAATCACTCCTAAGATCAGGGTCAAGGAACTTCATATTTTCTTCTTGGATATTTACAGTTTTGTATCTTACGTATAGGCTTTTAATCCACTTGTGGTTGACTTCCGTGTATAATATTAGGATTTGATTTCATTCTCTTATATGAGGATTCAATTTTTCCAACATCATCTTATAGAAGAGATTATTCGTTCTCTTCTCTGTATTTATTTTACCCTTGTTGAAGATTCATTGGCTTGAATATATTTCTCCACTCTTGATTTGTTCCAATGGTGTACATCCTTAACGTCTTAATGTCGGTTCAATACTATTTTGATTACTGTAGGCTTGTAACAAAATTTGAAATCGGGAAGTGTGATGCTTCTAACTGTTTCCTTGTTTCTCAAGATTGCTTTGACTGGGGATTTAGCTCAGTGGCTTAAATGCCTGCCTGGCAACTGTGGGGTTGTGAGTTTGATCTCCAGTACAAAAAAAAAAAAAAAAAGGATTGCTTTGACTACTTTTATTGTTCAATGTGAATTGTACAAATGCTTTTTTCTATTTCTTTGGAAAATGCCAATAGAATAGTGATGGATATTGTGTTGAATCTATAGATTGCTTTGGGTAGTACTGACACTAACAATATTAATTCTTCCAATTCAAGAATACAGGATATTTGTGTCCAATTTCTTTCATCAATGTTTTACAGTTTTCAACTGCATAGATCTTTGTATCTTTGGTTTATCAATTAGAAAATTTCTAATGTCAACAACCATTCTGCAATCTAAATCTCTGTATTTCCTACAATGGTTAGCACAGAACTAGGTAATCACTAAAACATATTTATCAAATAAAAATGTCTTGCTTTCATCATCTATATTTTAATGCAAGTTACTTTGCTGAAGATGCTAGGGACAGATACATTTATATTTCATAAATCCTGTGTCCAACACAGATATAGTGGAACATGCCAGTAATCCCAGCTACTCTGCTGCAGACTGAGGCACGAATATTACAAGTTCAAAGCCAGCTTGGGTAACTTACCAAGACCCCGCCTCAAAAATAAAAAAGGGATAAAGATGCAGTTCAGTACTAGAGTGCCTATCTAGCATGCACGCCTCCCTGTGTGTATACCACCAAAGAACAAAAGAAAAGAATGTCCAGATTGTACATGTTGCCTCCTTACCAATTTGGAAGGAGTTTTTTCTTTATCATATCCTATTTCTGTCCTTCCTTTGTTTTCTAACTCTTAGATTTTATAGATACTTGCCCTTACGTGGATATCTACCAAACCTTCAGTACAATCGCACAGAATGGTGAAGTATAGCCTTGTCCCTTCATATTTCTGTTGTCTCATGTCTGAAAACCTGCAAATACAAAATAGAGCCTTTCCTCATCAGAAAGTTTAGAAGCTAGAAAGCTAGAAAGTTAGAAAGAATTATGGAGTATCATAGTGGAAATATGGACGTCCACAGGGAACTCAGGCCAATGAGGTTGGTCTGTGAGTGTGTGTGTGCACACTGTGTGTATATTAACAGCATCAGGAGACTTCAGTATTACTAATGTATTTTTATAGATCTTGTGGAAAAAAAGCCTCATTGTAATTGTGTAAAACATGAAGTAAAATCATTTTAATCAATTATCATTTACATCAAATTGTGTCCACTACATCATTATCCTATGTATATAAATAAACCTATTATCAGCAGTTGCTGTATTTGATTATACTATTCTTGTTCACCTATCCAGTCTTCACAGTTTATTACCTGTATAACATTTTATGTTTTCACAATTATAAAATTGAGAGGGAACATGTTTATGATTTCTCTAACAGATAAGCTCATAGATCACAATATACTAATCACATACTTTACTTACCTGTTAAATAGTAAATGTAAAATTTTAAGAAAAAATATGCATTTAGCTATCAGCTATTTAAAGTATGAATCATTACACTGGCATCACTCTTACCAAAAGGCTTCATATTAGGTTTACTCATTCTGCTATATCACATAACTAATGTATGTATTCAATTTCATTATTTAACAAAGAAAATATCTACCACTGAGATAATATATATTTTAAAGTTAAGAACCCCCATCTTACAAATGTAAGGAAATATTTTAAAATCAGATGTTTTTGGAAAGAGCATCTGGTTGTTCACTGCCCCGCTCCTACTCTCATGGGAGAGTTGCCAGCAGGGAGCAGGCATATTACTCTCCCATGCTGGAAGTCTCAGAGGGTGGGTGCCCTGTGTGGTCGTCCATCAATGTCAATCAAGGGGCCGACAAGCTTATCTTATTCTGAGGTTCAGGACCAGGAACTGTCTGATTACAGATGATTTTCTCCACCCTCTCTTTATCAATATAAAAGTAACTCCTAACCCTGTTAGTTTATAGGTTGATTTGAACTTGAATAAAAAACAGACTTGCTATTTGCTTAATCTTTTCAAATTCCAGAATTCTTGATAGAGTTAAGCTCATTCTAGGACAGTAAGAAGGGAATAATGCTGTGACATAAGGTGACAAATGTGACACGGTCTTTGTTCAATGGTATAGTTAGCCAAATATGTATTGAGATAAGGAAAACTGAGAATTTGGAGGGAAACCCAAGTCCCTTATCTTCCCATCAGGCAAATGGTCTCTGTTTCTTGGAAATACAATGCCACTTTAACAAAAGAGAAAAAAGTCCTTTCCTAAACTATGGGGTATAAGTTTGGCAACACACCAAAGTTATTTTGATGCTAGATGTCTAAGTTTGAAGTTGCAGTGTGTTAGCTCCGTAAGTTTTGAAGTGTTTAGTTACCTTTATAGGTTGGGATAGTGTCAAGCTTTCCTTTTTTAACTTGTTGCCTTTCCAAAGGCCGAAGTATCACCACAGGCTGCACTTTGTAAGAATTAAAGTCTTGTTTGTAGGTAGTGTCAAAATCAATCTTCCCTTGTTTTGGTTTATATTCTTCTGGTATGTGGCGAGGTTGTCTTACTAGCTCATAAGGACGATAATCTGACCTGAAATAAATAAATTTGAAACATAGCCTCACACTTTCTTTTATTGCAGTGATCTCAGTATTGAAATTTCAAAGTTTTTTCTTAACTGAAAAATCTAGAAAGATATTAGAATGGCAATAATTGAAGCTTTTGAAAGAATTGAGTACCTTTATAAGGCTCTATCTTGTGACTGCATACCTTAAAATATGCCTAAAATCCTTGCTTTTAAAATATCAAAAGAGATCCTCAGTTAAAATGATGTGAATAAATAAAGCCCTCAAGTAATTGAGTTTTTTGAAATGTGAAAGGAAACTTCAGGTGAAAAGTTTTATCAACCTCCAAAGTACAGGAATATCTCCCTGCATCCACTTTGTCAAAATCCTTACTTACTAACCTTACATAAAGACTCATGTAAACTCTTTGGACCACTTCCTTCTTGTTGAAGTAATGCTGTCTTCTTGCTCATTGCGAAATGACCAGTGACTCTACAGGAGTGATTTATACATGGTAAGGGCAATTCATTCCCTACTATTATTATTACTTCAATGTTAGCTATCAGTATTATTCCAAGTCCTCACAGAGTGCTTTTCTTCTGGATTCTGTGGGACTTGTCATCATTTTAACTATCTTGTATTAATAAAAAGTTTTCACATCAATAAGCTAAAAAACAAGCAGCAGCGCCAAAACCTCACCGAATCCCTTGTCTGTATGGCCTGCCTTCTTAGGACCCTGGACACCATTTTCCCTCCCCTCTAGCCCTTCTTCAACCCTCTTCACTCTGGTTTCCAGGTCTGTCGCTCCCCCAGTCCAGTGCTAGGGGTCACAGTGAGTCCATGTCACTGAACACATCAGATCTCTCCAGTCTGCATCTTACTTGGCCTCTCCAGCAGTATCTGATATGAGGTCCACACGATCTGTTTCCATCTCCTTCCTGCTTTCCCTGTCACTTTGTGGTCTCCTATGCAGCTTCATCCACTTCTACGCAACTGTTACATGTTCTATTCAACAGTTCCCTAGGACCTGAACTTACACACTCCCCTCTTAACCAGTGTTTAATCATGACGACTCTACTCACACAGCTTTCATTACTACCTCTATAGGAATGACTCCAATTTATATCTCAACCTCTACTCGGAGGTTCACATCAGTGCTTACAAGGCCCCTAGGGCACTCCGTGGCCCTTCAACACTCCACATGCTCCACGAAAACTCACCCCACCCTGAGGAACCATCTTTTTTATTCTTCCTTATGGTAATGAATAGCATCCAGTGGGAAACCTAACATCACCCCTAGTCTCCCTCTGATCCTATCAATTTTGCCCTCTACAGCGCTCAAATCTAATCACCTTTCTCTAACTCCAGCACCACCACAATATTCAATGCTTTCATAGTGGCTCATTTGAATCATTCTCTAATAGCTTCCTCAACGCCTAAGCTTGTCTCCACCCAAAGAAACTCACGTGTAAATCTCATCTAGTCATTCTTGCCCTCCTCTCCCTGGCCTCAACTCACATTGCACTTCCTCTGGGCAAGCTGGCCTTTAACCTTTCCTACATCCATGTTTGATCCAACTACTGCCACGACTTCTGCTTGGAATTCACTTCCTTTCCCTTTTAATCTAAGTAACTGATTAATGCCTTTCAGGCTTTATCTCACTTTCCTACTCATTTCCTGGAGTCAAACCTCTTATTCTAGCTGTACTTTGTTCTTATCTTTCATGGATTTGATCAGTTGTAATTCACATGTATTTTGAGTCACGCTTTAGGCAAATGCCTTTCCCACTAGACTCACCTCTGTGAGACTGAGATCTGACACCTCACAAATTTTTACTGTGTTTACTTAAACCATATATCTATTTTTCTCAAGAAATGTGAGTTGCTCTTTGCTCTTCCCAAACATCAGTTATGAAGGAATAGGTTAAAATGCAATTCAGAGTCATGCATTAGGTAAATGCAGGGAAATTAGAGAGAGAAGTACAGATAGAAAGCTTGGAAGTCGGTCTTGTTGGATAGACTAGCTTAGTGTTAGAAGGTGCACTTCCAAACCCATGGCAACTGTTTGTGAATGCTGCCTTACTCATCCAAGATACTCTAGAACAAGTGATATGTCCTGAATCCTCCTCCTGTGAAGAATTCCTACTCTGTCTGGTGGTTATGAAACTGTGCTACAATTATAGTGCTAAATGATCAAAAGTCTTATTCATGTTTAGATACCAGTAATTATACAGCAATCTCTTCTGGTATTACAGGAAAGTATAGAGGGACATCTATTCTTCCTTTGAACTACAAAGAAATCCCTATGAAGGAGTTAAGCAAAAGTTTCTTATGTTATGGTTCTTAAAAATCCTGCTAGTTTCCCCATCAATATACAGAGAAAAGACTCAGTGTCTTCCAAAGAGTTGACAATTTAAGAAATTGAATGTTTGGTTTTTATGGCCATTTTGATGTTTTTCTTTAAAAAATTTGTCTGTCTCCTTTCTTCTTTCCTTAGAAAAACAATTGTCTAAGAAAGACATGATAGTTAAATCTTTTAACATTTATAGCTGATTAAAGCTTTTGATACTGTTAATGTGAACTTTTATTTCGTATCTCCATTATGAACCATTAGAGCATCTAGTAATAAAGATGTTAAAGTGAATGAAAAAGAGCAACCATTCCCACTTGATCTGATTTAACCAGTTGTTCAAAGCCATCATCTCACTTCCTGAAACCTACAGTTTGTTTATATGATTTTTTGTGATTCTAGGTATTTTTTTTCCATGAGACTATAAACACTAGTAGGGGAAAGCACCCAGTGGCTTTACATTCAATGTCACCAGCCATGGCAGGTTAGTGCCTGACCCACTGCAGTGAGCTCTGGATATCAGTCACCAATAATGCAGATTCCTGGCACTTACTCTGTTACATATTGTTTTAGAGGAATCTCTGGGATCTGCAATGTTAGTGCTTAGAGATGCACTCACGTTAAGACCATTCAAATCTGTGAATGAGCCACATGCCTACAGAAGTAACTAGAATCACCAAAGGACAATTACTGCAAGGTTGCCTGAAATGTTCAAAGTATTAAAGTGTCAAAGTATCCACTTTTGCTATATAAGGAGAATAAGCTCTTTTCAAAATGAAATGGAAATGGCTAACATTGAAATTAAAGTGAATATAGAACATTTTTAATACACAAATTACTTAAATGTGACATATAAATCCCTTAAAAACCACAGGATTGAACTTATTTATATATGTAATTTCTAAGATGATACCTGAAATATAGTGCATACATTAACATGTTCTCATCGGCTTGAACTACTGGTAGTACATGCATGACTATCCCATTGATTGTGACAGGACACCAGGACAGGACAGTCACATTTATGGTCGCACAGTGAACATGTTAATAGTTAAAATAAAATAATGAATGAAAAGAGCTAACCCATCAAATTGACAAAGGTACAAAAATTTTAAAAAGAAAAAAATAAAGTTGGGTGCAAATGAAAAGTTTAAAGTTAAGAGGATTTTTTTCCATTAGCCACTGACAAATACAGGGTACCTACTCAGTGCCAGTAGGTGTTGTACTAGATGTCTGTTAAAAGACTACTGGGAAAACAATGGGCATAGTTCCTTCTGTTATGGAATGCTGCAACTAATCCAACGACAAATAACATGAAGCTGCTTTGAGTATTCATGTAGAGGAATCTTCTCTAGCTACAAAACTAGGTGAGGAGTCAGGAAAGCCTTTTCCAAGGGACGACTGGGTTTAAAGCTACAGATAGAATGGATATCAACCAAGGAGAAGAGGGAAGGAAAATCCAAAAAGGGAAAATAGTAGTTTCCTGAAAATAAGACTGGGCCTTATATTAATATTTTGCTCCAAAATACAAAATAGGACTTATTTTCAGGGACTTTCTTCTTTTTCTCATGTACTAAGGTCAAAGTACTGGGCTGTGAAGATTCATTTTAGACACAACTTCAACCCTGTGCATGTTACTCACGTGTTGTGTCCGCACTGTTTGCTGACCTGGCAGTAGGTCTTGATGCATCTGCTTACACATGCATTTATCTCTCATCCAAAGGCACTTGCTTGGGTATTTACAAGTGCTGAATTATAATTTATGTTATTTATTTTAAATATTAATGTATTTATAATTATGTATCATTTTTTAATTCAATACATCTGTTCTGTGTTGTAACAGACATATTAAATGTGTCCACTTGGCTGACAGTCTTAGCTGGGACTTACTTTTGGGATAGGGCTTATGTTATGGGCATCTTGAAAAATCATCTAAGGGCTTATTTTCTTGCTAGGTCTTATTTTCTGGGTAGTTCTTATTTTCACGGAAATAGAAGGATGTAAAGCTAGGGAAACCTGGCACTTTAGGAAATGAAAAATGGTCTGAGATGGGAGCACGAAAGAGGGAGAAGATACTGCAGGGAAGACAATCCAGAGAAGCAAACAGGGAATAACCTCTTAGCAAGTCAGGATAAAGTTGTATGTCCAGTTAAACACAAGAAAGTCAGTGGTGAAGTGTTTGCCTGGCAAGCGTGAGGTTGTGAGTTTGATTCCTAGTACCTCAATAAATAAATAAGGATTTGACAGGATTAGATTTAGATTTGCATTTGATAGATTGTTTTAGCAGATTAAGTTACTGAACATAGATCAGAGATGTGAAAGCTGGAGGCAAAAACCAGAAAGGACAAAATGGAAGCCACTGCGTTCCTCTAAGTGCTTCTGACGGTGAGATTACCAAAAAAAGAAAAAAAAAAAAAAGAGCTATTTTCAGGGATCAAAGCATCAGTATGATTTTTTTCCCTTTTATTTTCTCACTTTTCAGCCTAAATTCTCATCGTTCTTTTTTCAAGTTGGGAGTTAACTACAGCAGTTTCTTGCTTCTTGAAATGGTTCAACTTAAATCAAATAGTTAAACAGAAATAGTTAGAAAATTTTATTAGATCAGATGAGTATGGAGAAAAATAAGTAAAGCAAATAGTTGCTGAATATTTACTTAAATGTAGTTATTCCTTCCATTTTACCACAACATGCTCGAATTTCTTGCTTGGGTTTAAGACTCCATGGTGGAAGAACTTTGCCATACATGGGGTATTTTTCTGAATATTCAGTTGTGGGCCAGTACATTCCAGAATTTTCATAAATCCTTGTGGTTCCACGCGGACAACGATGTCGCCTGTGCAAACAAATAGACTGAAAGATTATTTTGCCTAAAGAAATATTTTGTGAGGCTACTGCATTTTAATCAGAGAATGTCTAAACTTTTAGTTGCTTTACTAGAAAACAGACCTGTTCCCTCTACAATGATGTTTATAAAAATAATGAACAACTTAGTGTACACTTGTGTGGTAGGAACACGTTTTATTCTTGGTAAGTTAGGATTTTGTTACGCTACGGAACATGGAAAACCTTGCACCTGAATTTCCTAGACCCCTGCCAGACAGGTGCAACATGGAACTCAGACTACATCTATTCTGCACTGGTATGATGCCCATTCACAACAGAGCTACATGAGGGGCAGGGCACATGCCTTGTCCGTGTGGATTATTGAGAGAGACTGAGTTTGCAGTCAGGCAGTGTTCTCATTTGTAAGGCCATTTCCTGACTTTGCCAGAGATGAGTTTTATGGGGCTGACAGCTCTGTTGCAGTCCTCTGCTGTGGCAGTCTGGTCCAGTTCTATGGTAAGATTTTGCAGGTATTTTTTTCCGGAAGCTTATTTTGAGTATCTTGGATATCTTTTTCTGGAGGCTTATTTTCAGTTCTTCCAAGTGAGTTATATATATTCTTTATATTGTAAACACAGTTTTGGCATAAACTCACCAGTGTGTATTATATTGTCCAAAACTAAGAATCCTGACTGATATAGCACTGTGCCACATCAGGAGTGACAGTTTAATGAATGACAAACCACATACGTAACGATGGTCTTGTAAGATCATATTACCTAGTGTTGTCATAGTTTGTGTAAGTACATTCTATGATATTCACACAAGGACTAAATCACCCATGGAAGCATTTTTCAAGACGTATTCTCATCCTTACATGACACATGGCTGGAGAGCATGTAAGCAGCTGCTGAAGGCAATGAAGCTAATCTTTATGCATAGCTGCTGTGGGATGCAAAAATTGTGAATAGTAAAAAACTTGAGTTGGAGAACACCATGTACAGTGTATGTTCTCATTTTTTTAAGATAAAAAGCAGTGTGTATACAAAACAAGTCTTAAGGCACACTTGGTTGTCTTTGGTGGAAAACATTATGAAGTATTTTTACTATACACATTTCAATCTAACAAAAGGGCTAAAACTTTAAAAACAATGTAACAAAAAACCCAAACTATTTCATACCATCTGGAAATATAACATGAGGTTCTGGAGCTTGGTGTACTTGGAGACCCCAGCTTGTGGTGCAGGCTGGCAACACAAGCCAGCTCCCCCCAGAACTGGAGAAAATGCGTGTGCTCTGTTGATGAGTCTGAACCAGCTAGCATGACTGAATCCAGTGAATGAATGCTCAGGAAAAAAATGAGAGAAATGTTTCTTTGCTTGGAGGCTGCTGGACAGCATGAAGAGTTGTAACACAGAGGAAAGAGCATGAAAAAGTGGTGCCCCAGTTATCTAAGAAACCCTGAAGTCTGGAGATTCAGGAATTCAGGAATATTAGCTGCAAATGGAGGCTGTGAGAAGCGCTGAAGTGGGTCAGTGCTGAACAGGGTCCAAGACTCTTTGCAAGAATTAGGGGAAGGATACACAGTGTGGGCCTTTAGACATTCGGAGAGAGGAACACTAAATTACAAGAGCAGAGTCAATGATTGGGGATTTGTCATTGCTTTTATTTTCCATGAAAACAATACATTACATTGTAATAAACTACTATGAAAAATAAAAAAAAGCACAGCAGAACTTTCTAGTCCAAGCCTCAGAAGAAACTTCTTTATTATTTCTGTTTTTAGTTTTCCTGGAGGCCACACCTGTAACACTTTTTTGAATATCCAGATTTCTTGGCTTAAATTCCTAACTTTGCAAATATTAACATAAAGATAAATATTTAGTGAATTTTCACCACCTATATTCATTTCCCACTACTGTATGGTCATTCCTTCCTCAATAATTCATTCAGTAAACAACAACTGTGCAAAGCTACTGCAAAGGAAAGATAAAATATTCTGTGTTCTCCTTGACTTTGTACCTTAGATAGGGGCATAGGGTGGAGCCAGTAACAAAATAAATTGGATGAACACACAGAAGTATATCCTACGTGCAACAGAAAAAAAGGGAACAAGGAAGTGGGGTAGTGTGAGGTGGGCCAAAGATGCCATTTTCCACAGTATTCCTATGTGAATAAATGTCTGAGTGACAGTGGCTTTCACTGAGCGTCACTTTTTTCTAACATCGCCAAACTTTTCTCATCAACATGAAACAACACCATCATAGTTTAATTCACACACACAAAAAACTGTATAGACACCTGGTGAGAAAAATATGTTAGAGATGCATGCACTGTTACTCTGACTTTATGCTTTGATCTAGTTTCATAATCTGGGGAGAAAAAAAAGAGATTCTTTGCTGGTAAACTGATAAAGTAGGAGAAGTAGGTCAAAACTTCCTGAAAGAGGTTTTTTTTTTTTTTTTTTTTGGTAAAAACTGGGACTTTTGCACTGAGTGTCTTTCCCTAGCATCTTATTTATTTATTCGGAGACAGTCTCATTAAGTCACTAAATTGTTTAGGCTGGGCTCAAACTAGCAATCCTTCTACCTCCTTCTTCAAGAGTACTGGGATTATAGGCACAGCCTACCAGGCCCAGTTCTACATGGCTCTTTCATTCCAAGCAGATAGTCAACACTTTTATATACCCTTGTAGGGATATTGCCAGGACAGAGCATGGCTGTCTGAGGCTATCAATTTCTCCTGTCTTTTTAAAAATAGTTCATGGAAGAGATGAAATCAGGGGTCTCTAATAGGACATGAAATACAGTTAGCTGTCCTATAGTGTCACATGAAGAAAACAAGAGCGCTGGGACAAATGGGAAGGAGAAAGTATCTCCTCTTCTGAATCATATCAAGTAGGAGTAACAGATGAGGGCAAAGGATTGTGAGAAGGATGGGGAATCTGCTCCATTCCGTCACTGTCCCAGATGGCCAGATCTCAAAGACTTGGCTGAGTGGGTCCCTGAAACAACAGCTTCTAGCATGGCCAGAGATTCTTACACACATGCAGAAATATCAGAGGCTCTGCTCTTGAAGGAAATACATGAGTTTCAGTAAAGGACTTTTCAGTGGATGCCACAGTGTTCACACCCCATGTAATTCCTGTTAAATTAGTAATGCCTCAGCTGCTTGCATCACTCAACTGCCTGGAGAAGGGGGAATGAAGATGGAATTTCCTGGGTGGGAAAGGAACTTAGGTTGAATATAAATTAAGATTAGGAAAAAAACTACTTTTTTCTTTTACACCAGAGTTTGAAAATTTATAACTGAAAAGTTAATCTTTTATCTAATTACAAACTGTATTTATTATGAATATGACAGAAAATTGCTTTCCATCAGCATGCAGATGTTTTTTCTTTGAAGGAGATCACAAAACAAAGGGACTGGCACATTCACATGTATTTAGCAAATAATCTAATCCATGTGTCAACACTGAAGCTGAGGGAAGGGACATCTGTGTTTACAGGTGTTGGAAGGTTGTTAGGCAGAGATCACGGACCAACTCTTGAGTTTTAGGGTGGAGACTGCTGCCTTTACAATCGTGCAAATTCTAAAGGAGTGCTGTCTGGCCTGGAGGATGGAATGCAGGAGATGAAAGAAAGTGTAACTGGTTGCAACCTAGTGGCCTGTGCGCTGTTCTTCTGTTATTTTTGTCTTACTTTACGCACACTCTCAATTGAGCCAGGACCCCGCTCCCTCCATAACAAGCCCCTCACATCAGCTCCTTGCTCACACCTATTACTGGCGTAGGTGGCATTTTAGTTTACATCCCTGAACAAGAATTTCAGGGACCTTAAAGAAGTGCTCTGCCCAAGTGCGGAGAGACCCACCAATCACGGGTCCGGATAAGCGGGGGCGTCGCTGTGCCCTAGTCCTGGCGGGTCCCGGAGTCACCCGTGCCCGGACTCGACCGCGTCTTACCCGCAGGTGCAGATCTGACATAGACAACGACTCCTCAGGCTCCCGGCTCCCAGCTTTCGCTCTACGCCTCTCCGCTACTACAACGCAGGGTTGTCATGGCGACCACTGGAGCCCAGAGAAGGACGCCACGCCCACTTCCGGCGGCGTCCTTGGCGTGCGCGGGTCAAAGGTCGCGTTCTCCCCGCCCCTCGTGCGCCGGGCGGCCTGAGTGAGAGTGTTGACTCTGCTGCGAGGTAAGAAGAGGGACCCGTAGGTGAAGGTGGGGAGGACCCAGTAGGGTCGGGGTCGGGCACACAGCCGCGGCTTCTCGGGGCGAGCCGGAATCCTCAGAGAAACCATCCGAGGACCCGCGGAGACGGAGGGAGTGTGGTGCTGAGGTGCTTCCCTTTTCAAGCCGTGGATAGCCGGCGGCGCACCTGTTTGGGTCTTCAGTAAGTGACCCAAAACTTTACCGGTGTTCCAGGCCGTCCTAAAGCCGAGCGCTCGCTTCCAGTGCCAGCGCGCCGGAGAATAGGTGAGGGATTCGGGAACAGGTAGCCGAGGGGCAGGGAGGGACGTGGACATCTGGTTTGTCCCCTTCTTGCCCACGGCCTGGACCTGATGGATGCGGTGTCCCGACGTCCTACCTAGCGCGCTGCGTGACCCGGAAGGACGCGTAACTCCTTGGTTGCCTTCTTGATCCCTTAACTTTGAGTCGGACCTGGGACTGAGCCTGGTTTGGTATATCCCATCGCGAAAGGTACCTGAGCGTCTTCAAGGGATCTAAGAATGTTAGCTCCTAGTGTCTCAATTTCTTTTGCCCCAACTTTTAGCTCCTGTTTCATTTGTAACGCATGTTTAATTTCCAGTCTCGGGAAGTGATTAACCATGGTGCTCAATAGTTTGGATAAGATGATTGAACTTCAGAAGAACACTGCCAACATCAGGAACATTTGTGTTTTGGCTCACGTTGACCATGGTAAGAATCTTTTTAAAGTGGCTTGTTCTCATTAACAAAAGAGGCATGTCTCTACATGTTGCCGTGAATGACGCTGTGAGTATTTAAGAGTGATGCTTGCCAAGAAGCAAGTCATTTTCTCTTACATGTTTTTGGTAGAAGTATGCTGTAAATGCAAGCATTTGAAATGAATGCAATTAACTAGTAATTAGTGTTCTGTGTCATCTGTTACATGGTTTTTAAGTGAAATAAAGCAGGGCAAATTGAGATATGTGAGAGAAAAGACTATAGGTTGGGAGAACTAGAGAACTGCAAAGCTAGGGTTGGGTTAAGAAAAAACTTCACAGTATAGTTGCTGTCATATGGGTACAACCAAGTGGTAGTATATTTGGAAGAGGAGATACATGTGGTGGAAGCAATAAGGCCAGGGATAGCTGATACATGGTACATATGATTCAGACAGAGACTGCTGTAACACTGCACCTCTGCTTCATGCTGAGTTTGCTTTTTGTTTCAAACCCCTCTGGGTTCTGGTAGCCACAGCAAAGTAAAAGAAAACTTACCTTGAAGGGGAGGGAGCAGTAGAAAGAGGTGAAGAGCAGGCTTCTCTTTCCCTGAGCATAAGGATAAGGGTTAAATGCTACAGCTGATGGCCTGAAATCAGAACTCTGTTTTCAAGTTAATGTGCCTTTTTGAGCTTTAATATATGTACAGTATGAGTAAAGTAGGATGAAAATCATACCTAATAGCAGCAGTGTTAAACCTATGGCGCATATGCTGCAGCAGGCTGTTTGTTTTCATTGTAAGCTCTAAAAGCTTTGACAGCAGCTTTGACAGCACTGCCTTATAGAATGTGAAGATTAAATGTAATGGTAATGAGAATCGCTTGGCCAGAAGGTAAGTAATTCATAGTTTTCATTTCTGTTAGCTTGTAGGAAACCATTAGGACAGAAAATAAAGCAGATGTGATATAATGAAATACATTAGACAGGTAACAGTGCTTACAATGGATCAAAAGGTGTAAAAGAGGTTATAGGTGGCTCTTGCCATTGATATATGAGCTGCAGTCTGAGAACTGAGCAAAAAGATGGGTCACTTTATAAGTGAAGCTAACTAGGAATGAGTTTTATACCAATCAGTGAGTATTGTTCTCTGTGAACTTCTATAATTAATTATACTACACACAATTTGATAATATGAAATAAAGATTTCTTTTGCTTTGTGAATTAACAAGTTCATGATGGGGCCTATATGCATGACTGTTCCATTAGGCAGCTTTACCACCTAATAGGATTGTCACATGCCAGATAGCCAATGTATGTACCACCAGTGGTTCAAGCCAGCAGGAACATGTTAAATTATGTGGAAAGTCCCTGTTGTATATATGTACATTACAGACTACTTTAAATTTACTCTTTAAAATCAAGTGAAACTAGTACTATCCTAGAAAACCTATGATTGATTTTATTTAATCAGTAACTATTGAAAGGCTACTGTTACAGTTTGTGTCTAGATGTCCCCCCAAAGTCTCATGCAGTCATGGTGGGGCTTTTCAGAGCTGGATCTAGTGTGTGTTACACTGGGATTGATTCATGGTGCAGTGCTCAGATTATGGTTGCTAGAATTGAAGGGTGTGAGTGCTACCCACCTCAAGGGCAGGTAGTTTGGTTAAAATATAAGGGACAAAAGGGGGTTTGTCACATGTCACTTGTTTGTTTTTGGTATCTTCTGCCAGCAAGGAACTGTTTCTCCTCTCTGATATCCTTCTCTCATTGTACTGGTTGATATATTGTGTCAATTTGAGAAATTTAGAAGTTTGAACTTCAGCAGGGAGCCAGGGTCCTTACTTTGTAAAATATTTTCATTCTGTACCAGAGTAGGGCAGAGAGGTGTTTTTAGTGCTGGACCTGCTGTAGTGGGTTATAGCCTGCTTACAAAATAAGGGAGGAAAAGAGGCTTGCTGTCCCCCAACCTTTTGTGCTTATTGCTTTGCTGTCTCCTGCTGCCTTGAAGGGTTGTCCTTGTGCCATTTCACCCTCCCTTGTAACCAGCTGATTATGGACTAAAACCTCCACAAACTGTAAGCTAAATAAACCTTTCCTTAATTGTGGGTATCAGGTATTTTCTCAGCAATGAGAGAAAAGTAACTAACCAACACACCCATGCTCTCCTGCCATGGAGCCAGTCAACTATGAACTGAAATCTATATAAACTATGAACTAATAAATCTTTTCTCCTTGATATCTGGGTGTTTTATCTCAGCAATGAGAAAAGTAATTAAAACATAAGTTGGTACTAGAGAACTGAGGTCATTGCTGTGACTATACCTGACCCTGTGGTTCTGGAGCCTTTGGGAATGGCTTGTGAGAGGAACTGGGAAATGTTCAGAGATGGTAGCTAAAAAAAGAAGCCCTGGAATGCCTTAAGCTGTACTTGATGGGAGGTTCTGGTCAGAGCTCAGAAGACCAGAATGCTGATAGAAAGTCTGCTGATAAAGACCAAACTGAGGTTTCTATTGGGAAGTACTACATTGGTTGTTGGATTCCATATGATGTGTGTTATGCCTTGACAGGAAGTTTTTCTGGATTTTGTTGTGTTGAGAGCCTTTGCCTGAGACTGAGATTAAGGGTAGATTAATTATGTGGTAGAAAAAAATTCAGAATAGTCTTAACGTTGAGGCTGTAGTATGGCCACTGTTAGGATCTTTTAGCCAGGTTTGTATTGAGAATCAAGAGCAAAGAGCCCAGAAGAATAATTGAAAACATTTTCAGTTTGGGCAGAAAGGACACTCCATTTAGTAATGCTGTGGACTGCAAAGATAGAGGAGAGATGTTTGCTGACAAGGAATAGGACAATGGGAAAGTTGGTCTGAGGACATCACAAAAAACAGCTGGACTCCAGCCTTTGCAACTTCATATTGCAAAAGTGAAAAACTTTGCTTTATGAAGAGAGCTCCAGAACACCGTGCTCTAGAATGGCAGCACCCTAGAGAATTTGCTCCACAAGCTTGGGTTCAGAGTACCTAGTGATCAAGGAACTTGGCTCCTACACCCAAACAAGGGAAGCCTGCCTATTGCTCCAGCTGGTGGCAGACCTTGGCATCATCCATGTGGTGCAGGTTCTATGAGAAAACACAATGCAAGAGTTGTGAGATCAAGAGGGCTTCCACTCAGATTTCAAAAAAACCTGGGAAGCCAGGCAGTATGTCCCTGAGAGAGCAGTGTATGAAGCTAAAGGTGCAGTGGAGACCCCCAAAATTTGAAGAAGGCAGGAACATGGATCATCTGAGGAAAACTGCAGGGAGGGAGCAGCTCAGGCCCAAGAGAGAAGCTGGGTGCTACAACCACCAGAAGTACTTGGACAGAGCCACCCAAGTCCTTGGTAGTTAAATCTTGCCACAGATTGTCTCAGATGCTGGGCATTGAATTATAGGATTTAATGTTTGCCCTGCTGGATTTTGGACTTACTTTGGTTCCATTCTTTTGTATACCCCTATTTGTACCTTTTGGAGTGGTAATGTTTTATCTTGTGCTATTACATGTTGGAAGTGTTTAACTTTCTATACATTTGTACAGGGCCTCACAGCTAAGAATTTGCCTTAAATCTCAGAGGAGACTTTAGACTTGGACTTGTCAGCAATGCTGAAACTGTTATGGCTTTGGCAATTCTTAGGGACAGACCAAATGCCTTTTGCGTAAAGAGATGTATAGAAGTCTTTGGAGGGCCAACACTAGAATGTTATGACTGTGTCTAGATGTCCCTCCAAAACCATGCAGTCATAGTTGAGGCTTTTCAGTGATTACTGGATCTAGAATGTGTGGCACTGGGATTTATTCATGGTGAAGTGCTAGGGTTATAGGTGCTAGAATTAAGGGTGTGAGTGCTACCTATTCTAAAGGCAGGTTCTTTGAATAAGACACAAAGGACAGAAAGAGGCTTGCCGCTCATCACATGCTTGTTTTTGCTATCTTTTGCCTGCCATGAACTGTTTTGCCTCTGTGATACCCCTCTCGCATGCCATCGTGCCATGTAGCTAGCCAACTATGAACTAAAACCTCTATAAACTGTGAGCTAAATAAACCTTTCCTCCTTGAACTTTGAGTGTCAGGTATGTTGTCTTGGCAATGAGACAAGTAACTAAGACAGCTGCTATATGTCAAGCATAGTTCTGGTCCTAGAGATACTGTCATGAATAAATCAAGTTGTCTCTATTTTCCTGGTTGTTGGGTTATATGGGCAATATGTTTTTCTTTACAAAGGATAAACTCTGCTTTATTGGGTAACGGGAAAGTGTTGCTCTGGGATTTCATGCTAACATGATATACACATGGTAAACAGAGTGCACATTATTAAAGATCTCCAGTTCTCCCACTGCTTGAATGCTGGTTTAAGCTATTACATAGTTTAGCTTTGCTATGCATAGCTTTGTTAAAGTTCCTAGAGTGCAATAAGGACTTAAAGACAAACCCCTCCTTTTGTTAGAGCAACCCAACTGCAGTAATTATATATACTTACGCCATTCTTTAGACAAAGTTATCTGGTAATACCACTTGGAATTGTGTGGACCTTTGTGGTTATCTAGTACAGGTAACTATAAATGTATATGGGTAGTATATAATGACTATTATAAAATGAAGCATGTGATTAGCTTTGGATATGAAGTTGCATTGAAGGCTAGTGTAGTTAACACCCTCTTCAAACTTTGTTTCAAATAGGATAGGGTTAAGTTTCCTTACTAAACAATATTAATTAACAGTTTAACTGGGAAATTTCAGGTAAATTCATTATTGAGGAAATATGGAAAATAGTATGCTTTATCCCGTATGTCTTTCACAGACAAAGTTGTTACTTTCCTTTTGTCATTCAGAGCTATCAGGGGCGTAAATTTATAAGCATGGTCATTAGTATAGCTATGGGATGGTTGTTAGTAATAATTGTGGTAAACTTGACCAAATTCTTATGGACAGATGAGTCAGAAGTCTGTATTTTGATTGGCCTAGTGATTTGCTTTATAAATGAAAAGCCTGTGTACATTATTTAAAGTCTGCCTCAATTTAAGAGAATTTTTGGGCTTAAAAAGTTGCCAGGTAAGTTCCCAGGTGAGTAGATGAAATTTCCAGGTTTCAACACAATAGAGTATCAGCATTTGTGATCATCTGGGTGGTATTCTGTTCAGAAGTCTATAGAACTTTTAAAATGTCTCTTTCGTGTGGTGGTATCTGGTATAACTAAGTAAGAAATCTTTGTGAAACCAAGTTTTATGACCAGATATTAAATCTGTAGGTATAGTCCATTGCCTGACCCCCTTTGTTAAAAGACATAGATTGTAATCAATGTTATTTTCACAGGAAAGACTACTCTTGCTGATTGTCTTATATCTAGTAATGGAATCATCTCCAGCCGTCTCGCAGGCAAGGTATGTTATATTTGATCAATACTTGTTACATTTCATTATTAGCTATCTACAAAATCGTGAGCCATTTGCTTTTTTCTTTAGTGGTCTAAATAGTATAAAACATAGTTCTTATACCAGGTGTGGTGGCACATGCCTTTAATCCCTGCACTTTGGGAGACAAAGACAGCAGGATCACAAGTTTGAGCCTAGTTTGGACAACTTATCAAGACTCTTATTTCAAAAAATTAAAAACAAATTTATTTTTTTAAAGACTGGACTATAACTTGGTGTGAAGGCCTTGAGCTCTCTCACCAGTACCACAAACAGCCACAACAACCAAATACAGTTACGTAGTTCCTGCATCTAAGCAGCTGTTGACCCATTAAACAAGATAAATAGATGTTGAAAAGTTACTTCTATATTGCTTTGTATTCCCTTATTTATGAATATTGTATTTTATAAATACAAAAGGAAGTTTCTGCATTAAGTCAGATAATTGTGGAAGAGTTTAGAGGAAAGGTTTTCCATCGGTAAATGAGCTGGGTAATTTGAGAAGTGATCAAGTGGTAGAAAAGAACATATACGAAGGCTGATTTGTTTGTTGCGCCTGATTTGAGTGAGGATTTTCCCAGAGATTAGAGTGAGAGAAAATGATTATGAAAGATTTTTAAGGTTAATCTAGGTGTCCTAAGTACCAAAGGAAGTCTGCAGCGTGTGGATAATATTAAATAATGTTTTAGGAAATGAAAGAAATCCTTTGTTTTGAGCCATAAAAGGGCTTAGAATAATTAGTAGTATAAAAATTTAAAAACTCTCTCCTCAGTGAATCAAGGATATAAACAACAGGATTTACCAAGTGACTGGGAGTGTAGATACACGGATATGGAAAAGTAAAATTGAGTAGATCCAGGAAGATTAAAGGTAGAATTGAACGTTCCGAGTCAGTTATCTGGGGAACAAATTTAATAACTGAGAAATTCCATTCCTAGGTAGTTTACAAGAGATACACTCCTGTTTATATCATCTCAGTTACAGGAAGTAGAAGTCAATCTACATATCCATCCTTAAAAGGCTGGATAAATAGGTGTGGTAGATTTTTGAGGTAGAACCTTACAGTAATTACAACTAATCAATTATAATTACAACCATCCATGTGGATAAATCTCAGGAATATAATATTGAGCAAAAAAAGGGACACTATACATAGTATGATTCCATTTACATAAAGCTTAAGATATGCAGATTGTAAATTATATATTAATGACACATTTATTTTTAGAAATTATGAGCAAAGCAATGGAATATATGAGATAAATTTCAGGATAGCAGTTACCTATGAACCAAGTTACAGGGAACTTTAATGGAAACATTTTTCTTTTGTTTCCTTAAGTAGGGTACTGTGTAGGCAGAGGTTCATTGTATTGTTCCTCTTTGTGCTTTTTTTTTTGTGCCATTTGCACTGACAAGCGTGACAGACTTTGAAGACAGCCCTGTGAAAGGAACCAGCCAGAAGTCTAAGGAGAGGCTGGAGGGAAACTGCAGGATTTCACACTTGTGGGAGACTCTTTGCATGTGATGTGAGCACATGTGTGCACAAAGGAAGACTATGTAATGGTCCACTAGAGTACATATTGAAAAGATCCCTTCATTTGGCTGGAGGTCTTGGGTAACTAGGAGTCTTATTTTGCCAGAGCTGTAGGAATGGAATACTTTCTGAAAATTGTAGAATTAATGTGAGCTGAGTTAGGGTGTACTCTTATATGAATAAATTATTCGCAAGACTTTTGAATGAAAGGAATGAGTAAATGTAAAGGATAAATTCAGAATTTTCAAGAATTTTACTGTGCAGAGAATGAAAGCTAGACAGGGAGGCTTACTCTTGAGGGAGACTGGAGGGGACAGTGGTGTGTTAGGGCTGGAAGCCTCGTTAAGGGAGCCAGGGTTGGGATGAGGCACTGAAGTGCCTGAGGAGTTGAGATATGGCCTTTATTTGTGGACTCTGAAGCTTTGTAAAAGCCAACACAGTGGTGATAATAAATATTTGGGTTTTTTTTTTGATACTGAGGATTGAACTCTCGATCTTGCTGTTATCAGGCAAACGCTTAAGCCAGTGAGCTAAATCCCCAGTCCTGATACTAAATATTGTGTACCGTTATTTTTCCTAAAATGTTTGAAATATGTGAACTTGGGAAAAAGAATAAAAGCTTCTTATATCTTTGGAAACTTCTTTAAATCTCTCCTTAGACTATGTCAATTAGCCTATGAAAAGGAAAAAAATGGGTGTGTGGGTGGTGAATAGAGGGATTCCTGCACATGCCGCCCTCCGTGAATTTTCAGCCATTCTTGGCTACAGTGTGAATGTGCAGTGGTGTGGGATTCCACCAACTGTGGAATCTATTTGAGTCCTAGCAGTACTGACTTTCATTTATGTTTTTCTTCCCCTCTACTAACTTTCCTTCTCTATCCAGCCCCCTACTTCTTAAAAATAAATGCTTTATACTAGTCTAATTGTTTAAATCAAAAATCAGCCAGTTTGAATGTTGCATTTTAGTTCAGTGGAAGTAAAAAAGCACATTCTGTATTTTTCCAGTTAAGGTACATGGACAGCCGAGAAGATGAACAGATCCGAGGCATCACTATGAAATCCAGTGCCATTTCGCTACATTATACAAAAGGTAATTTGGCCTTTGCTTTACAGAAGCACAGCTTTGCAGCTTTTTTGCCCACCCCTGTCTGAATTCATTGCTTGCCTCCATGTCTTAGCTGTAGGTTCCATGTATTTCATTATGGCCTCCCTCAATGACCTATGTAGGAGCCTACATACCAATGGGGACCTCTGGCTGGCTCAATGGCAGAAGAACTGGCAATTTACACCTGCCCCTCCTACAAAGGGATTGTGTAACTAATTTTACAGAGAGGTTAGGAGCCCTGGACTTTACTGGCTTGGCTTTAGGGTTCCTTCTCCTGGCTGGATCCTTATTCTGCCCCATAGCCTATATATTAGATTTGGAGTCTTATTTTCTTAACTGTAAGTTACTGTGGCCCCAAATGAGGCTGTCATTTTCATGGTAATATGTCTTAATATTTCTGACAGAAATAGTCAAACTTGAGAAGTATATCTTCACTGATGTTCATCAAAAATTTTGTATTAGGACTGGGGATTTAGCTCAGCGGCATAAGCGCCTGCCTTGCAAGCAGGCAGTCGTGAGTTCGATCCCTGGTACCGATAAAAATGAGAAAGACAAAAAAAAAAAAAAAATTTTTTTTGTATTAGTGGAAAAAAAATGCCAGCAAAATAAACATTAGTGGGACAGTGGTTAAAGAAACTGATACATCCATGCTGTGAAGTATTATGCAACTGTTAAAACAAGGGCTTGATCTAAGTGTGATATGGAAAAAAATGGTATGAGCCAAAAGAAAGTTGCAGAGTATTTTTTTAAAGATATGAATGTGTTTGGTTAATAAAATATATCTGCAGGGGCTGGGGATTTAGCTCAGTGGCATAAGTGCCTGCCTTGCAAGCAGGCAGTCGTGAGTTTGATCCCTGGTGTCGATTAAAAATAAATATAAATAAATAAATAAAATATATCTGCCAATAAAAATATCTGGATGGATGCATACCAAACCTTTAACATTATGTCAAGAGACTGAAGCAGTGCATCATTTTTAAAAACCACCTCTCAAATTTATGGGTATGTCCTTATTCAGTGATCCAGAGGATGGGATTGTCTTAGTTACTTTTCTTGTTGCTGAGAAGGAGAAAAGGTTTATTTGGTTCACAGTTTATGGATTTTTTTTTTAATTGGCTGGCTTCAAGGCAGGGTGGCATGGCAGAGGAGAAACTGTTAGTTCATGCCACAGCAGAGCAGGCAGAAGGCAGCTAAGCGTCAAAGTAGCAAGTAAGCAACCCCAGAAGCCTTCTTCTGTCTCTCATAGTCCATCCAGGGTACCTACCCTTAGGGCGGTATTTCTCAAACCCAGAGCGAGGCACCCGTAATCCCAGCATCACACACCCTGGATCCAACCACTTTCCAGAAGCCCCACCTATGATCCCAGGAGGTTTTGGGACAGTAGTGGGAGAACATGTAGTCACAAACCGTAACGGGTGTCAAAGATGCATATATTTTTCATCTCGTTGTATAGACTGCAAGAGATTTGTGGCCTTTCATAGTCCACTTGAAAGTTAGCAGTGTTTTTACTTGAAGATTCTTCTAGTGCCAGTTTGAGTTTCTGTGCTCTAAACTTTGTCTCTAGTCACCCTCTCCCTTTTTAAAATTTTATTCAGGTTTGGCTTAGCACATCATAAAATTCACCCGTTGTGCTTGGAAAATGACCACAGGACTCTGGGAATTTCTTGTCCAGCTCTGTGGCTTTAGGCCACAAATTATTTTAGTTATACTTCCTAGAGTGTACAGAGGAGAAATATAAGATAGCTTGGGTTGTGTTGGGAGGGCTTATTGAAAAATATGTGTGAAGTGATATTGGAAATAACATACCTGAATGTTTAAAAATTTTTTTCTTTTCTTGTGATTAGGGGATTAAATCTAGAGCTCTGTGTGTGCTAGGCAAGCACTCTACCACAGTGCTACTCCAGATACCCTCTCAACATTTTAAAGTTTTTAAAATTTTGAGACATGTCTTTCTCAGTCACAAAGCTGACCTGGAGCTTGCAGTCCTTATCCATCAGCCTTCTGACTAGTTGGGGAAAATGAGAGTCTTTTGGATTGATACCTTTCAGAAACTGGAACCAGATTTGAATTCTAGAGCCAAGATGGCCCCAGAACCACATCAGTGGAAGTTTATGGACCTTCCCTCCTGAACTCTACTGTTGTGCATGGGTTTGTTTTTATCTCAGTTATTCCTTGTATGTCTTTTCTTTACATAACAGCCTTGGCCTACTTGTTCAGAGAGGACAGTACTTGGGAATATTGACTGAGACATCTGTTCTCCGAACACCTAAGAAATGAGATCCATTTTATCTATAGCTTAGTAGTGATGTTTCAGGGTAGGCTATTTTGTGCTCTGAAAGTGGGTGAGTGGGAGGAGAACTGGATGAGCTGGAGATGCTGAAGAAATTCCACCAGTGACTTTTGTTTACCCTCCTCTCTTTCCTGCCGCCCTGAAAGTCTTGTTAGTTGAGAATCTATATGCTAAATCTTAATGAAGTTGTTTCTCTTCCTTAATTCTCTAACTCTTAATTTAAACCAGCCTTAAGTTTTTTTTTCAAATCCATATCTGGATTGAAATACAAGGTCTTACTCTATATTAAATAGATGTGTAGTATAGAAATGGCCAAGGTGGTAGTCTAGCATCTTCTAGGAAATCCAATTTGTCATTGAGAAAATAGAGCTTCTCTTCTTTACAGACAGCATTTGTCACAAATTTCGGGGTTATATTGGTAAACTTTTGTTATTTTTCTGTTTCTTACCCACCTCTTTTTTTTGCCTGTCTTGTAAGAATAGTCCTTATTTGGTCATTTCAAGAGTTAAGAAATATTTTCAGTGAAAGGGATGCAGGGACAATAGAACGCCTTTGAATTCTTTAAGTTAGAATCCAGCTGTAGACCATAAACTGTATTTAAATGGGTTTAATAATTGGAGATTAATTGACTGTGCTTTTAATAGTCTCAAAATGTGTATTCCTGTGTTTTCTACTCTAACCAATCATTTTAACTGTAACCAAATATTGTTGTTACAGAATTTGATGTTTTTATTTTAATTCATTTGTTTGAATATTTTAAACAAACTTGTTTGTTATAGAAAATTCAGTATGTTTTATTATAGAATGTATGATTCTATATAAGAATAATATAGAAATCAGTTTTACTATGTTGTTTTTATATTTAATCCAACCAAAATTTTATGTGTGCATATGTGCACATGCTGCAAAGTAAACTTCTAACAATGTTCCTTCCAAGTAGTTTTCTTATTCTAACACCTGTGGTCAAATACAATTACTAAGCACTGTGTTGCTCATTCATGACACAATACTGGGATTTGCACCTCTGTGTAAGTGGGGATAGCTGGGTGGCGTGTTAAGGGATGGAGAGTAAATTATGCCCATCCATGGTGGACCTTCCACACCTATTTGGTGGCATCATCACCATTCACTCCAGCAGATTGATTTCTTTTGGAAATTCATTTAAGATTTTAAGTAATGTTTTAAAATGTTGTTAAATTATGTAAAAATTGTAAAATGCAATGCAGAACATACTGCAGTAGACTTTAGCTTATTAGACTTAAAAACTTGTGACATTTCAGCTAGCTGATAACTTTGATTAGTAGGACACCTGGCTTCTCCTAGGTAGTAACCCAGGGTTGCTCCAGATGTGGAGACCAGAATTAGAGCAGGTGACTGCAAAGAGATACAAAGGCAGGTTTATTTCTGCAAACACCTGTCTCTGGCTTACTGCTGGTAGCCAGGTGCAGAACTAATACCCATGTTGGTTTTAACTCTGTGGCTTTCTGTGTTGTCCAAAGACTAGGGGACGGGGAACTAACTGGTGCCACCCAGAGTTGCACAAGGCCAATGTATGCTGGAAAGTCCTCTTGCTCATTCAGCAGCAGACACCTCATTTTTCTGCTACTTGTTTGAGTATTACCTCATGATCCTGATGATTGTCCTAGTCCAATTGGAACTGGAGCTAGGAGCAAGGGTTCTGATGTCCCTCCTTTGAGTAAAAGGTTAGATTATTTTTCTCTTTAGATGGTAAATGCTATACTTTGTGAAACATACAGTTGATGCCAGGCCCAAGAGACTAGGTACCTGGTAGTTTAATTCTGAGGCAGGTATCTTGTATACATGACTGTTTAATCCTTGCAACATTGTGTAAGATGATATTATCCTTAATTAACTTACTTGCAAGATAAAGATCAGAGAGGTTAAGAACTTTTCCCAAGGACAAAGCAATTTTTAACATACAGTACTAGTTAATCCTAGGAGCCAAGTAATTCCATTTACAGCCAATAGACTTGAATCGGAAGACTCTTGGAAGGAAGTCAGCATAAGCTCCCTCCTTTCCACCACAGTTTTCTGGGACTGCTTGTATGCATCTTCTTTTGGCCAGCATTATCCACATATCTGTTGTCTTTGGCCCAAGCTGGAAGTCCCATTATCTGGCCTGTCTTACAGTCTGCTCCCTATGTTTCTTTGTGGTTTGACATCCTCCCTCCTTATCCAACCAGACCTTACTCTGAGAACATTCCAAGGTGAATAAACATTCCTTCACTCTCATCTTTTTCTGGTGCTCCTTCTTCCTTCTCCCTGGCTGTCTTCTGTTGTCATTGCTTTCCTAGTATTTCTTTCAAATGAATGCTGCTCATTCTTGCAGAGCCCTTGTATCTGTGGGCAAGTCATGGAATTGCCACTCTTCTCATCCTAACACCAATGTCAAAACTTGGTCCCTCATTTTTGTGTTAAGATTTTTTTTTAGGAATCCTACCGTTTAGTTATTCTTCTTTCTTGGCATTATCAGATCTTGGTCAGGTACCTTATTCATTGGTGACTTTGGTACCTGGCTCTTGATTTTCCTTTTCACATCACTTCTCCAGCATGGTTTTACCATCCCGGAGAATCACTTCCAGCAGCTTTCCTTCTCAACAGCAGGGCTGTTCTGTTTCCCCAACTCATTGGGTTGGCTACTTTCTGCTATGCATCTTTGACATTTCAAATTTAAATACTCCCAGTGGAGTAGGGAGGTGTGTTCTTGTACTCGCAGCTACTTAGGAAAGTGAGGAGAGAGCATCACTTGAGTCCCTGAGTTTGAGACCAGTCTGAGAAACATAGCAAGACCTGTCTTAATAACAAGAAAAGTCTCTATTTATAACCAGCTGAGAAGTGGTGAGCTTTCTAGTGAAATCCCCCCCCAAAAAAGAACAAATTGAAATATTTCTTTCTCTGTAATCTTCCATTCTTTCAGATCTTTCACCTAGGTATGTAGGTGCCCATTCTTTGACTTCATTCTCAGAGTCTCCAGCTTTGTGAGCCCATTAGCCTGCCCCTTTACTTCTGCCTCAGATAGCCCACACATTAATGATAGTAACACCACATCCTTACATGTTGCTTGCTTGACTTGCTTTACTCCTCCCATCAGAACTCCAACACAGATAGACTAATTCTTGATACCACTTCTTCATCTACTTGGACTGGGTTCTCAACTTGATCCTTAGCATGGCAGACAGCCTTCCCACATCTGCCCTAATAGGTTTTGCACGTTCACCTCAGAGCTGTTTGCAACCTTCTGGTGTCTCCATGGCTACTCTTTTTGGCTTCTCCCCACAGTTTTCAGAAGACAGATTGGAATTGGGCATGGTGGTGCGTGCCTGTAATCCCAACACTTGGGATGCTGAGGCAGAGGGATAGCCATGAGTTTGAGGCCAGCCTGGTATACTTAGTGAATTCAAGGCCAATCCGTGTCTAAAAAAAAAAAAAAGTGCAAACCAGAAGACAGCTTTACTTTTGACTTCGAGGAAAAGGATTTTCAGCTGCTTACCACTGTGTATCAGTTGTATTTTGTGATGCCCAGGAAATAAAGTAACAGAAGTTGCTGTTTCCCAATGCTTTAGAACAACACACAATGCCAGGATTTGTGTTAAAATTGGGAACATCATTCAGTATGCTTAAAGTTTTTAAACTTGAAATTTTTATTAGCTGCAAAGTAGTATTCCATGATTTTCAGTGTATTTTTTTATTTGATACACATACAAACTAAGGGGTGGCATGCATGAAAACAAGTTTTAAAAAAAATTGTGACTTGAGTCACAGCAGAATTTTCTTATGGACTTCTTTCTTTAATGGATTTTGGATGACTTTTCCTTTACCTTTGAAAGGTAGTGTACAGTTGTTGGGAAAGGTAGTTGATAAAGAGGGCACTGAGGCAGTTGGGGGCACACCCCAGCTGAGCTGATCAGTTTTTTCTTTTGGGGTGTGACAGGTAAAGCACTTTCTTCTCCTCACCATTGAATACACAGGAGAAACTCCAGGTTTAACAGAGATAGACAGGCTTTTTATTATTACAGTGCTTCTTAGATGTTTGATACGTATGTGTGTTGTGAGCTCGAAGGTTAGCTGTATTTGCCATGTTTAGCTGTATTTGCCACACTTATTTTTCAGGATGTAGATTTTCACATGGAAACACTGGTGTATCATTAGTTTTCTGTTCCCCTATAGATTTGACCCCCCCCCCCAAGTTTCAAAGTGTGCATATTTAGGGAAGCATAGTTACTTTATTTTTCTCTGTACTGCCTAAAAATCCTGTAATGCCAGTGAAAGATGACTGTACAGAAGGTTTGAGATCTTTCCACAAGTGCATTTTTAGAATCTGTGACGGACTGGATAGGAGACCCAATCTCTTAAACTTCTACTGTGTATCTGGTTCAGGTAGCTTCTCTAGAAGTTGGGGGAGTGATTGTAATTCTTTTGCCCTGAAGTCTGGAATTTAGCCAAGAAACAATCAAGTGTAGTTTACACAGCTTCCAAGTAAAGCCTCTGAGATCAAAGAAGTGACAAAGACCATTAGGTAGAATTGGGTATGCTTCTGATTTGTCATTTTTGTGATCTTGGGTAAATTTCTCTTATCTTTGGGAATGGGAGTAAACAGCATTTCTGAAATGAAGGGTTAGGCTATTGAAATTCAGAGTGATTTCAAGAATCTTGCACCTTTTGCTTTATAGAATAGGACTGTACTACAGTCGCTCATTTTCCTTCTCCTGATTTGATTGAAAGCATAGTGGGTATCCAAAAGAACAGCGAGAAGAACTGGCTGTCAGGTCCAACAGGGAAAGGCTTGATTACACACAGTGGGCCCTTGCTTCAGGGCCTGGTTATTTGACTTGATTTTCTTTGAAGGTATTCACAGCTTTTGGTTGGAGCTTTCCCTATTAGCCACAACAGGGCCAGAGTCCCTACAAAGCACTTCACCTATGATCATGGTTGTGGGGGTAGTCCTGTGAGCCCCAGGAAGTCCTTCCCCTATTCTTTTAAGATTTGACTATCTGCTCAACCCTCGCATGTAGGGTGAAGCTTACTACCATCCTGGATGTAATCTTTCAGGTGTGGCATTCAGATGTTTGAACTTCTCTACCATTGTACGTTGTTTGATCTCAGGCAGTTATGCCCAGGGTAGCCCTAAGACAGACGTTTACCATGTCTGTGCACTGGTGAACTATTCTGTGAAAGGGGCCCATGTAGGGGACTACTGTATAGTTGTATTGCACATTATATGCTTAGAACAGTGCCGGGCATAGACAGGCAATCCTAGCTCCAGTTATAGTTACTGTTATTTTATTTTATCCTCTTACCACTGGGACACAAATCACACTGAGACACCCTTTAGATGGCCCATAAAAACATTTATCTCTGTAGTAATTCTCAAGTACTCTAAAGTTAATAAACACTGAGTTAAGGGGAGGAGCAAAAGGATATACTTACTTGGTTTTTAAAAGAATTCTATCAAATTTAGCAGTAATGGGGAGCGATTGTAAGATTGTATTGTATTACTGTTTTTCATGTGGCTTACTGGCTTATGTTTTAAGGCTAAATCTCTGTGACCTGGGGTGGCCAGTTCTGGTGTGGCTGGGACTGAGGGCTTGATGGGCTCTGTGACTGTTAGTGCCAGTTAGGGTGATGGTCACATTTGTTGAGAGTGTAAAAATGACAGTTGTGTGAGTGCACATAGCACACTGCTTGACACAGAGCTACTGCTTCAATATTTGTAGAGTTTTTGTGAATTTTGTAAATTTTTGTAGAATTTTTTAGGCTTGAGTTTTAATCTCAGTTGAGCACATTGATGTGCTGCTCTTTCAGAAGATACGTGGCAGAACTAGTCCATGCCTTTGTGTCTTTCAGCTCCTTTGAACAGCCTTCACTCATGTCCTGTAGGCACTGGTTTCTTTCTATCTCCATTCCTAATCTGTAAGATGAGAAGAGTGTAATTTATCTCATAGGGCCAGTATCGGGGTTTGATAATGCCATTCGCACATTGAGAGTGTTTAGCACAGTGCCTGGCCCACACTAAGTTGCTTTTGTTTTGTTTTGCAGTGATGAGGAGTGAATCGCAGCCTGTGTGTGACAGGCAGGTGCTCCAGCACTAGCCATAGCTCTGCACACCAACCTCGTATTAAATGTCAGGATAGTAATCAGTCCACTAGCATTTCCTTAGGTGCCTGTGGGAGTCAGTATCCCCACAGTGAAAGAAGCTGTAATGAGGACTCTTCCTTGAGCTGTTGGATCCTTCAGCTTTGTTTACTCTTTCCTTGGAAGCTTCCTTTTTGTGGAATACCTGAGGAGGAGTATTCCATGCTACACAGCTGAAAATGTGTGTTTTCAAACTTTGTTTCAGATAACGAGGAGTACCTGATTAATCTCATAGACTCCCCAGGGCATGTGGACTTTTCCTCTGAAGTGTCAACAGCTGTTCGCATTTGCGATGGTTGCATCATTGTGGTAGATGCTGTGGAAGGGGTCTGTCCACAGGTAATGTCCACAGGTAGTGGTGGGAAAATACTTAACTGGCTAATGGTGGGGGAAAGAGGAGAAGCTGTTGATTCCTGTGGCCTCCTTAGGTGTTTTGCTGACAGTCAGACAGGTGTCTTTATATTTCACATTTGTAATGTTTCCTCTGTGGTGAAGTTAAATCACCAGCATTTTGAAGAATCTTAGATATGAAGACTTCAACTTAGATTCGTTGAAGTATGTGCTTTGTCTTCTTACAGGTGCAGTATAAATTGGAGGGATATTGGATGGGGGAGGGCCATGAATTCTGAAAGGTGAAAGCATCTCAGGAGCTAGATAGGAGCACGTGTCTTCTGTTGGTCCCTCAGTCTGCACTTCTGCCTTCACCCACTCACACATAAATACTCCTTCTCTTCCCTGCCTTACTCTTCTACTCTTCCAACTCCAGCTGGAAAAATTCACTTAGCATTAGAGGAAACAAGGTATGGGTCCAGGGTAGCTACATTTATTTGCTTTAAAGTTTTTCTGAAAACTTGAAAAGTTGTTTTACCATTTAAAAAAAAAAGTCACTTTTGTTCCACTCCTGAATATGCATTTTTAAAATGTTTCTAAAACAATAATAGACGATTTAAGTTACTCTGATGGAGGAAATATGGTATTCCGAGATATGCTGTGATTGTCCTGTGGCCTCTGCCTTAGCTTGCGCTGAGGGCTCAGTGAGGGCTCAGGTGTCCCCACTGGAGAAGCAAGGCCTCTGTCACTGTGATGGCTGGGGTGCGCGGGCAGGACAAGGGAGATAACACAGCCGACTTTAGAGTACCAAAACAACAGTTCCTGCCAGAAACCACATTTCGGTCAGGGAGGTTAGCGTGTGGTTCTGGGGAAATTTTTTTCTTTGACCCTTGTGCTGGTATCGTGGGTATCTGTTTTATAACTCTGTGTGTGTGTGTATGTGTGTGTGACTGCACATGCCTCTCTCTGTAGACACGCATACATATATCCACTAGATGCTTTGCTATCTCTACATGATCTTATTTATTCTTCTTAAATGAGCTGTTAGTTCCACGGTTGCAAAGATGATTCCTGCCCATAGTTTTCTGCTGCTACGTTACGTGTGTATTTGTGGACACCTCATGTCTGACTGGTGTAGTTCAAACTCTGATTCAAGAATATGGGAATGTGTTGGTTGTTAATCAACATTTCATATGTGTTGTAGCTACTGCAAATCCTGACTTTTACATTTCTTATTGTTTTTACCAGACACAGGCAGTTCTGCGACAAGCATGGCTTGAAAACATACGTCCTGTTTTAGTGATTAATAAGATAGATCGTTTGATAGTGGAACTAAAATTCACTCCACAGGAGGCCTATTCTCACCTCAAGAATATTTTGGAACAGGTATAGTGTTCTTCAGTGTTTTAAAAAGCAGGTTTCAGTGAAGAGTTGAGTGTGAAGCGTTGATAACAGGGAACTCAGTTACATATTTAGAATGCCTGCTTAAGTCCTTATACATGGTCAAGGCAGCAGAGCTGGGATGCTCTTGGGAACCTTCCCATCTGGAGGCATCCTTCACTAAAAGCTTGGACAGTAAGTTTTCCTATTTAAAACTTTGTAGTTTGGTTCTACCTGTCTCTAAGATGAAATTTTATGCAAGCATTTATTTACTCAGCAGTGTATATGTATAAATGAAATATCAAATCCCATTGTATGCTAGGTATTGTGAATATCAAGATGGCAGTTCGGCTCTCTGTTTTCAAAGAGTTCACAGTGTAGTATGGGTGTGGTAAGGGAGATGAACAGTTAAAGAGAGATATGAATGAAGAGATGAGCTGTGGGTGTGATTCAAGAGCACAGAGGAGGTCCACCTACTCAGTCTGAGTCAAGAGGGAAGAGAGAAAACATCTCGCTGGGGAAACCTTGAGATGAAAGGAATGTGACAGTTTGCTGGGTAGAGAGTGAGAGGAAAGACATTCAAAAGAGCTGGAATAAGATGTGCAGAGTCATAAAGGTAACTGAAAGCATGGTACAGTGTTTCCTCCAAGCAGATTGTGTAGCTAAAGAATTAGATCATGCTAAGCAGTGCTAAGAGGAAAAAGGAAGAGAAAACATAGATTTTGGTGAGCCTTGTATGGCATGCATAAGAGTTTGAAATTTGTTCAAGATAAGGAATAACCATTGATAAGCTCAGGTTGAAAGTGTTTATTTACTAAATGAAAGAAGTAATAAAGGTAGAGCCATGAAAAAGAATGTGTAGTGGAATCAGTTCCCTGCAGACATAGGCAGAAGTGTAGGAATACCTGCCTTGCAGAGATATCCTGTCAAAGTGACCTGTCCTGCTGGACCGGAAAAGGGCCAGCAGCTCTTGTGGGATTGAACAGGTTTCTAGTTTGGAACATAGGGAACTTGCAGAATTCTGAGTAGTAGGGTCTATTTTCTGTCTTTGGTAGGAAATAAGATTATTTATTGGAATTGAAAATGGCTGGGGATTAGAGGTTGGGAAGAAGACCCAAGGGTGGTGAAAAATTTAGATGGTCAGTGTAAGAACCAGGTAGGGGAGTTCATGAGGATCACAAACTAGGGTTTTAGAATTTGGAAACCATGTGTGCCTAGCATTACTGCTACCCTAGTACTAAAAAACAGAGATGATACATTAGCATTTACATCAGTTCATCAGTAGTAATAATCACAAAAATGACCCTGCACAATCCTAATGTGGTTGAATGGATGAACACACTGAGTTAATTATTGGTTGATTATTAAATGTCTCTTTCAATGAACCCAAGTGATAATGACAATTCTGGCCCTAACCAGGGTTGAACATAAGTGTGTCTCTTGTATATGTATTGAGCATCTGAATAACACTCTGCCATCTCACTGTCCCTCCTAGATTAATGCACTGACAGGAAGTCTTTTTACTTCTAAAGTCCTAGAAGAAAGAGCAGAGAGAGAAACTGAGTCCCAGGTAAATCCAAATTCTGAACCAGGAGAGCAGGTGTATGACTGGAGCACTGGCTTGGAGGACACAGATGACTCTCATCTCTACTTCTCTCCAGAGCAGGGGAATGTGGTATTCACCAGTGCTGTAGATGGATGGGGCTTTGGGTAAGTCTTTTTTTGAGTCTAATTAAATCTGTTTGTGGACTGTACACAAAATTGTGGGGGTATTTTGGTTTTGTTTTTCTTGGATAACTGTAGTCTCACATATGGTTGTAATATGGAGAGTTCTCTTGTTTGTGTTACTTCTACTACCTCTCCCCCATAGCAGCATCTTATAACAGTGGTGCAGTATCACATCAGTATGCTGACAGCAAAGCACTTGGGGTAGAGAATGTTTCTATCCCTCCTGTCCACAGACTCTGTTAACCTCTGACAAACATGCCTATTTTCCATTTCTATAATTTGTCATTTCCGGAATGCAGTAGGAATGAAGCAACATATAACCTCTTCTGGATTTACCTGGCATTGTTCCCTGTCTTGTCCAAGTTGTGTGTGTCACCAGTTCAGTCTCCCTTGTCAGGAACGTTCAGAACCAGAAGTATCTCAGGTTTAAGAGTTTTCAGATTTTGGAATATTTACACATACAAAATGAGGTATCCTGAGGGAGGGAACCCCAATTTTTTAGTGTTTTGTCTGGGAACTGGCACATGATGGAATTTTCTACTTGTAATGTGTCAGCTCTCCAAAAGTGCTGGATTTAGATTTTTGGATTAGGGATGTTTCACCTGTAATAGTTGGTTTCTTTTTATTGCTGATAGCATCCTGTGGTTGGCTCTATTGAACTTTAACCATTCACCTTGTTAAAACATCTATGTTTTCTTTCCAGTTGGGGGCTAATATGTAAAGCTGCTGGATACATTCATGTGCAAGTTTTTGTGTAAATATAAATTTTTATTTCTCTGGGGTAAAGGTTGCCAGGGGTGCCTTTGCTAGGTAGTTGCAATCTTAGTTTGCTCTCCAGCATGGCTGTACTGTTTTGTGTTCCCATCAACATACATGAGTGATCTAGTTTTTCTGTGTTTTCACGATCACTGGGTGTCACTGTTGTTATTTTGACCAGTCTAATGGTGGGGTATTGAAAAATTATTGTGGTCTTAATTTTTGTTTTCCTACCACTTAGTGATGTTGAACTGTTTTTTCTGAGCTGACTTGTTGTCTTTGTGTCCTCTTGGGTGAAATGTCTCTTCATGTTGTTTCTCATTCATAAACACCTAACCCTCTTTGTGGTCTAGAGTTTATAAATTATAATCCCAGGGGAAATTTATTGAAATTCTTGTGAGTAAATTCCAGTCTACCACTTCCAATGCAAACCACGATGAGAAAAGAGATGGATCTGCAGTTGTGGGGAGACAGTAGCCCCTAAATACATCTGAAACAAGGGTCTCAGCTGAAGGCCAAATCTAGGTTTTATTAATTCATGAAGAGGGCGTGGCTAGAGATAGAGTGTGAGAACAGTGAGAACTCCGTGAAGTGAATTCTGTGAGTTGGGCTAGGTAGGAGGAATAATGGCACGTCTGCATTACATGGAGATACCGGTATGCAGGAAGAGTCCTGGATTCCAGTAATGGGTTGCCTGTAGTTTAGAGGAATCTGCATAACACAGTTTGAAAGTATCTAGTGTTTTGGCTCAGCTGCTTCAGCTGTGATGCTGGCCTTACCTGCCCTGGAACATCACTGCTTCTTTTTTGAAGCTGCTGCATCCCAGCATGCCTGGTGTCACTGGGCCTAACTCATTATCTCCTGCTAAGTAGGAGGGAGCCTTATGCAGGCTGCACACAGACCTGTTGCTTTACTTCAGAGGCTACCCATGGGGCCTCAGCTCAACCCATTTGCATTGCTTATAGCCATCCAGGCGGTAGAACATTTTCCTAGTCTGCTCTGTGTGTATCAGTAAACGGGAGTAAGGCGAAGATGAACCAAATTGCAGGCAAGTTGTCTTTTTTCAGGGGAAGTCATCTCAGTGGTCCTCTGCACTCATTTTCTAATTGATTTACTTGTCTTTGTACTGTGGAGTTTCATAAGATCTGTGATCCAGATACTAGCCCTTTGTCTCATGTGTTGTTGGCAGCTACTATTCTCCCAGTGTGTAGTTTGGCTTTACATCCTTTTAACAGTGTCTTCGACAGAGCAAAGTTTTTAGTTTGAGTAAAACTCAGGTTACCACTTTTCTCTTTTTAATGGGCCTTACTTTTAGAGTCGTTTAAAAATTCTTTGTCCCTACATCCTAAAGATTTTCTGATTTTTTTTTTCTAAAAGTTTTATAGTTTCACTTTTTAAGTCTGTGAGTTATTTTGAGTAATTTTTGTATATGGTGTGAGGATTAGGTTGAGGTTTATGTATTTACTTTTGCATGTAGATGTCAAATTATTCTAGTACTTTTTTCCCCCAAAAACCATCCTTCCACTGTTTTTGTACCTTTTGCAAAACCAGTTAAAAGTCAAATGTATTGGCACATACTTGTAATCCCAACACTGTGGGAGGCTGACACAGGAAGATCACAAGTTGCAGTCTAGACTGGGCAGTGTAGTGACTTCATAAAATCCTGTTGCAAAAATATATAAATAAATAAACAAAGAAAAAAGAAAAAAAAAAAAACAGCAAAAGGGGACCAGGGATGTAGCTCATTGTAAAGGCCCTGGGTTCAATCCCTAGTATCAAGTGAAAAATAAAATTGGATATATTTTGCAGGTGTGGGTATTTTGTTCCATTCCACTGATGTATTTATCTAACTACAAGATAATATCGATTTTTTTCTAAGTGTAAAATACATAGATTATTTCTGCCAATATTCTTTTTCAAAATTACTTACTTCCTCAAGGGTCTGTGCCTTCTTACATAAATTTTATAAAAATCTTACCTGCATCTGCAAAATAAATGTTGCTAGGATTTTGATGGAATTATGTGGTAAAATTGTATATTAATTTAGGGAGAATTGATATCTTTGGTATGTTAGATCTTCTAATTCATCTTTTTTTTTTCCTTTTCTCTCTCTTTTTTTTTTTTTTTTTTGGTGATGCTGTACTGGAAATTGAAACCAGGGCTTTGATACTTCATTTTATTTTATTTTTGGTACTGGGAATCGAACTTACAATCTTGCACTTGCTAGGCAAGTGCTTGTGCAACTGAGCTAAATCCCCAGCCCCTACTGATATATTTTAGATATATGTAATGATCATATTCATCATAGGGAATTTGTACCTGTACATAGTATGACCTAATTCTTCCCTTCTTTCCCCTCATTCTCCTACCCTCTCTTCAACCTCTCTTCCTTTCTCCATTTACAAAAGCTTTGTTTCTTTTTTTTTCTTTTTTTTCTGTTTTTTTTTTTTTTTTTTTTTTTTTTTTTTAATGGAATGGAGTATTCCTCTGCCAAAGAGAAGGAAAAAGTTGAAATATTTCCAGCTAAATGGATGTACCTTGAGGCTATATTCTTAAATGAAATAAATCAGACATGTGTAAACACAGCATTGTTTCTCTGGTATGAGAAACTGAAAGTGTAAATAAGGGCCAAATGTGTAGTAGATATTGTGAAATAGGAAGAAAATGTTCAAATTGGAAAGGTAATTAGGGATGTGGAGGAAGAAAGGAAGGAAGGACAAAGAAAAAAATAATGAGAAACTGGGCATTTTTCATGCTATATAAATGCTCTACCACTGAGCTATCCCTAGCCCGACTCTTCTAATTCAGGAACATTGTATGTCTCTCCATTCTGTTTAGACTTTCTCCCATGTCTTTTATCAGCATTTTATAATTTTCAGCATATGAATCATACACATGTTAGATTTAGACCTTTTTTCACATATTTACTCTCAGTATGTACAAATACGCTTGATTGTGGATGTCCATCTGTGTTCTGTGATCTTTTCTTACCACATCTTACTGGGCTGGGTGGGCCTTCCCGCACTGTTTGACTAAGAGCGCTGCAAGTCCACATCTTTGCCTTATTCTCAGTCTTAGGGAAAGTTTTATTCTTACGTTTTGTACTGAGGATCGAACCCAAGGCCTTCACACTGAGTCACCAAGTCCCTAGGACATCTTAGCTTGACTTCAACTCGTGATCTTTCTATCTCTGGCCCTGAGAGTGCTGGTATTATAGGTGGATATCACTGTTTGTGGGCTGGTCTTTCACTACTAGGTGTGTTTGTTAATGACTCTGTCTGGAAGCTCTTTAGCAAGTTGAGGATATCTCTTAGTATTACTACTCTTCTGAGTATCACTATTATAGTTGAGTTTCACATTTTGTCATGTGTCTGTATTGGTTAATGTAATCCTGATTTTCTTCTTTGGCTTGTTCATGTGATGGATTACTTTTTTTGATTTTGGAATGTTATATCAGTGTCACATCTCTTTGTAGATTTTTTGTACAATTGATTATTTAAAAGCTTTATTCTTTAAATAAATTCAAGATGTATAACCCTGTATACCATAAACATCTTTCATCTATCCCTTAGCCTAGTCCATCTCCTAGCAGTTGGTTGTGTCTTTTTGAGGTTATTTATGCATAAATCAGCATATATATATATACTCCAACAGAAGTTAGTATGACAGTATTGAAGCTTTATGTGCTAGGTATTGAGTTAGTTACCATTTAAATTTCACTGAATTTTTACAACTGTTCTTTAAAATATATATTGATATTTGTTATCTAAGGCTCAAAAAGATTGAGAAATTTAATATTACTCTGCTATTAAGTGACGAAGCTGATACTAAGATTAAAGAGTGTCTTAAAGCTTGTTTTCTTGCCATGTTTCTTCTCTGAGATCTTCCCTATGGAGTGTAGAGATTCTTGTTTCTTCTTATTACCCTTCCGAATATATACACATTGATGCCATGAACAGTGATAGTAATTTTTATTTATATTATTCTTAACCATAGTCATTGTTAAGCTGTGGAATTTTTTAAAAATCTAATTGTAATTAAAGGATTTTTTTTGAGAAAAAATATCTTTGGCTTGGATAAGTGATTGTGGTGCTTTAATGAAATTTACTCTACTTGTGGACTTAATTTTGCATGTAATCTGTAGGAGTCATAGAACTAGAAATAGTGCACCAGGAGGAAACAGTGAAATGTGTCAGGATGATGTGGAAATGGGAAAGAAGAAAATTAGCAGTTGAGCAGAGCACAAGGCTTGGGAATCATGGAGCCAGTCTTTGGCTGTTTCTTGTCCTCTTTTTTTATAGGAGTTTATCCCCCAGTTTGCTTTTGATTAAACAGATTTTGCCTTGAGGAGCATAATATAATATCATAATTTTTCATGTTTGTAAAACATTATAACCCTTAGTCCATTTGGTACATGGAAGGGCATACTGAACATAAGTAAATTCAGGTATGCAGTGAAGATGAAAAGTAGGAATCAGCAGAGAATTTGCACTTTTCCAGTATGGTTGCTGGCATGGCATTATCACCTTTCTGGGCTTCAATTTCCCATCTGGAAATACAAATATTGGTCTAAAATGATTCCTGAGTATTCCTTCCAGTTACATGGTTCAGTAATTCATTCAGTGGTATTACAGGGTCATATTTGCTGATTCCTAATTTGAGAGCATTCTGCTAGGGAGCCACAAGGTGGAGGACTTGTCCTTTTCTTGTAGTGTTTTTCATAATTAATTTAATGTTTTATGCTAATTTTAGTCAATCTGGAAAATTGGGAGGTATTTACTGCAGAAGGTGAAGGAATGGGGTTGAGTCTTGAATGTATAAAATAAGAGTAAGTTCTGTGTCCTTTGCAGTGTTTGGCAGTTTTAGATATTAGCAGTCAGTGTATGTTGCCTTGTGTTAGACCAAGTCAGATTTACAGATAGGCTGGGTAGTTCTCAACAGATCGAGATGTGCATGTGTGGGGCTATGGTGGTAGAAGTGGAAGCTCTGGAGACCTTTTCTTTCAGATTTCCTCTCAATTGTTAGTAAGTAGGGAAAGTTGACCACTGCAGATCTCACCAAGAAAGGAAAATCAGAGCACTTCAGAATTTACTATGGAGCTGTAAACTCTTAACACAGTGGGACAGAATTCAGAAGACCAGAGGGTGAACACAGTTATACTGCCTAAATCGGTCCTGTTAATAGATGTGAATTCAGTGGAACAGTTGTGTGGATTGCAGTAACAATCTAAGTTCCCATTTGAGGTCAGTAGAACTGAGGCCTCAGCTATATAGTATAAGGACAGGAAAAAAGAGATGATGAGATCTTGGGCACCAAAATCTTAGAATCTTCTCAGTAATGATAATCCATAGAATCAGTTGGGGGGGCAGAACGGTGTGCGGCCGCATAACTGCACATGTGATAGTTAAGATCATCAACAGATCATTGAGGTCTTGGAGTGTGTTCTGTGGGTCCCTTCTGAGAATCTCATTTGCGGGTATTCTGTAGAGGAAGTGAATTAAAATAGAACTCAAAAATGCCAAAATTATATTAGACGATCTTGGTATTTTAAAATTACAATTATTAACAGGTAAGTGAATAAGAGCACTGAGCTTTAATGGGGAATGGGTTGGTATGAATAGGTAAATTTATGGTAACTGGAATTAAAAAAGAGAATGAAAAAGATAAAAAGCAGGATTTTCAGGTTTATATACCCATATGTGTATGCATATGCATGTGTAAATGCATGGTGAACTAGAAAAGCTTGAAGATGAGTGAACAGATGTCCCATTGTAATTTAAGGTTCATGGAGGTTTTAGGAGCTATGAAAATCTTTAAATATATCACTTTTAAAATTACTAGCAGAATATTTGACATTTTGAAAGTAAAAGAAACTGTGACATAGTCAGGGGAATGCACTGGGAACATGAGCAGAAGCAGCACTACAAATTCAGCTGGTGCTAATGGTTGTGACAGTAAACGTATGAAATCCCCCATTAAGGAGATAAAGTATTTTAAAGCAGGAAAATTCTTTTAAAAAACAAAGCCACGAGCCAGGGGTTTAGTTCAGCAGCACAAGCTCCTCCCTGGCAAGCACAAGGTCGTGAGTTAAATCGCTGGTACAAGGAAAACAACAACAAAAACAAATCCAGAAGTTTACTATGTAAGTAGAAAAATACAAAACCTAATGGGCAGAGGCTAACCACCAAAGCTTTGGTTTAGATGTATCAGTCAGATGTAAACAGAAAGCAAGTAAACATGGCAATATTAATAAGAAAATAAAATTCATGCCAAATAAATTATGGCATAAAGATAGTTTTTATATGAATAATCAACATTTCAGTAGCAAAGAGACTTAATTTTATTTATCAGATAACATACCACATAGGCTGAAAACAGAATTTTAAGTAGACCTTTAATAGGCTCATGATTTGGAGGAGATTTTAACATTTCACTTGATACCTTGTTAGAAAAATAACCCTTAAAGATAGTACAATATTTGTTTTGAGTATCAGTGAAGGATACATAAAAATTAGCCCTATAATGTTCCTGAAAAATGATTGAAATTTAAAATATATGAGAATGTCACAAGTTTGATGTGGCATCACTTAGTCATTATCTCTAGTTTTAAGTATTGGAGAATATACCAAATTGCCGAAAACAGAGTTTCAGCTTTATTCATTGAAGCCCCAGCAAATATCACCGTTAAAAATCAAGCATCCTTGCAAGAATTAAGTTGAAGGCTGCTTATGACCTCAGGCCCCAGTGCTTGCCTTTTATTCTCTCCCTCTGGCCTGAGACCCTTACTGTGTGATACCCTTACTGTGTGGAGGCTCACAGCCTACCTGCAACAGTCTGATGTTGTCAAACGGAAAGCTGTAGAGATGAGTCTTGGTTTGCATCTGAGAGGCCTGTGTTAAGCAAGACAGCTGTTTTCCTTTGTGAAGAATAGCAATTCTCCCCAGGGAGTGGACCTTTCACTCTCTCCCTGGGGCTCCTCATGGTGCTGTCTTATTGGGAAAGATGCAGAAGTCTCCAGTCCTTGGAGTGAGATAAGACTTGTGGAGAAAAGGGGAATTTCCTCCTTCCAAAGACAAAAACATGTAAATTAATATACAGATTTTATAAGAATCAACACTTTGGAAAATTTTTAAAAAGCCTTTGCTAAATAACTATGGAATCAAATGGGAAATGAAATTTACAGTAGCATATTACTTAGTAAATAGTGACCTCTTGAATTCACTGTTAAAGTGTCAGCAGATGGAACTGTAAGTTGGATTTTGGTTTCTGATTGGTTTCCTCTCACTTATGCCTCAGAGAAGGGTCACTGGATATTTTCAGCAGTTTCTGTAGTGTCTGATTTTGCTTCTAAGCTTCTGTTTGATGGCTCTTAATATGTCTGATTCCTGCTGTAATCACAGCTTCTTAAGAATGACACTAGTGGGGCTTATCTAAATTTTCATTAACTTCTAAGTTTTACTAGTACTACACTTCTGACTGACCTATAAAGAATTGTCTGCAGTATGTTAGCATTGGATTCTTTCTCCAGTGTAAGAAATGGGTAGTATTTTTTGAGTTCATGTTTTATAGCAGTTTTGGGTTCCCATCAAATCTGAGAGGAAAATAGAGATTTCATTCCTTGGCCCCCACCCATAGATTCACAGTTACTATTAGTTATTATTATTACTATTTGTTACACTTGACTAACCCATATTGGCACATCATTATTATTGAAAGACCTCATTAATGTTCACTGTTGGTATTGTTTTGCACTTTACACATTTGGACAGGTTGTGGAGTCATATATTCAGCACTATAATATCATGCAGAGTAGTTTCATATTGGGTTCTTTGAGTAGTATTTAAGTTGCCCTCCTATTTTTTTATGGCTTGATAGTTCCATTTCTTAGTGCCCAGTATTTCATTGTCTGGTTGTATCTGTTTGTCCATCTACTTATTTAAAGGATATCTTGTTACTCTCAAGTTTAGAGGTTTTGATTGGACTGCTATAACCATCAATGTGCAGGTTTTTGCATGGACATATTTTGTCATGGTTTATGTCAGTGGCCTCCAAGCCTCATGCAATTGTGGACTCAACCAAATCGAATGTTTATGATTGTTGCATCATATTGTAAGGGTATATTTAGTTTTTTAAGAAACAGCCCAATTGTCTTCCAAAATATCTGCCATTTTGCCTTCTGTTTCTCTACATCCTCGCCTGCAGTTGGTGTTTTCTTGATTCTGGATTTCAGCCATTCTAATGGGTATGTGGTTTAGCTCATTATTGTTTCAGTTTGCAGCTTCCAGGTGACATGGTGTGGAATAAGTTTGTTTAGTTATTTGTGCCATGTGCGTATCATCTTTGGTGGAGGGTCTGTTCTTTGGCTTTTTTAAAGTCAATTTGCTTGTCATCGTTGCATTTTAGGAGTTCTTGCGTTTTGGATAAGTCTTTTATCAAGTAATTTTTGTAATATTTTCTCACACTCAGGCTTTTCTTTTCATTCTTTGACAGTATCTTTAACAAAGAAACCTTTCAAATTGTAAAGAGGCCCAGTTGTTGATTCTTTTTTAAAAATGCATTATCCCTATAGAGTTCTATTTAAAAAGTCAGTTACCAAACTCACAGTTACTAGATTTTCTTCTATGTCATCTTCCAAAGGAGTTCTATAGTTTTGTGTTTTACATTTAAGGATGTGATCCATTTTGAGTTCATTACTTTGTAAAAAATATATTATCTATGTCTAGATTTTTTTCTCTTTTTTTGACACGTAACTGTCTAGTTATTGGGACACCATTTGTTGAAAAGCCTGTCCTTCATTATGCTGTCCTTTGTTAAAGATCACGTGACTGTGTTTGTATGGGTCTGTTTTTTGAGCTCTCTACTCTGTCCATGGTCTGTCCATTCTTTCACCAGTATCACGTTGTCTTGATCACTGTGGCTTTATAGCTTGAAGTTTGGTGTGGTTAATATGTTCAGTTTTGTTCTTTAGTATTGTATCAGTTATTCTGAATCTTTTGCCTCTCCATGTAGTTTAAAGTCAGTTTATGGTTACTCACAAAATAACTTGTTGCAATTTTAATTGAGGTTGCATTTGATCTGAAGGTGAAGTTTGTTAAGAGCTGCCATCTCAACAGTGTTGAGGCTTTCCTATCCATAAATAGGGGATCAATCTCTCCATTTATTTAGTTTTTTGATTTCTTTCATCAGAGTTTTGTAATTTGCCTCATATAGCTCTTACTTATATTTTACTAGATTTATACTTCAGTGTTTTATTGGGGGGCATTAATGTAAATGATATTATTCCTTTAACTTGTAATTGCATTTGTTGACTCCTGGTATATATAGAAAGTGATTGACTTGCACATTAATTTTATATGTTATCTCATTATAATTGCTTATTAGTTTCAATGGTAAGTATTGATTCTTTGGGTTTTCCTACCTAAAGAGATTATTGTCCTCTGCAAACAATAGCGTTATTTTTTTTGTTTCTAATCACTATAGTTTTATTTTCTTTTGCTACTGCATTAGCTTGGGTTTCCAGTACAGTGTTAAAAAGGAGTGGAGAGAGAGGATATTCCTGAGCAGGCATCTTTTATGATACTGGGCCTTCAACGGTTATAGACTCAATCTTAGGTTAAACACATAGTTCCCTGCAGAGAAGGTGTATCCTAGGTCCTTTATTCCAGACAATGCAGTGATACACAAAGCACCTTTAGGTGTTGATGAGTTTCTCTGCCATGGGTGGAGCCCATAGTGCTGACTGCTTTCTTTATGGTCTGATGAGAGTTAGCTAAGTGTATGTATGTTTTCCATTTAGTCCAGAATGCCAAGAAATTCATTTGGGCAGGTTCAAGCTTTAGAGTTAATTTCTTTTGTGAGCAACTGTCACATATGGCAATAAAGATCTGGAATGAGGTTTTGTTGTTGACATAGTTGGATTGTACATTTCCTTGGCTTTTGTTCCTTTTATTTTTTTTATATATCAAGATTAAGGAAGGTGTAGTATGAATTGTAATTCATATTAGTTTAGAATATTGGATAAGAAAATGGGCTTTGGAGTCAGAATACCTGTGCTTGAACTCCAAGTTACTACTATGTGTACATTTGTGATTTATTATCCTTTTCTGTAAAATGAGGGCAATTTTGTGAGATAATTGGAATAATTATGGCTAGTAATATAAGGCAAGAATTTTGATTGGTACTTGTTGCAGGAGCACCTAATTATTAAGTATATGCATATTTATTATTGTTATTAATAACTTAAACTCTTGGTTTTCTTTCAGAATTGAGCACTTTGCCAAGATCTATAGTAAAAAAATTGGTATCAAAAAGGAAGTTCTTTTGAAAACCTTGTGGGGAGATTATTATATAAATATGAAGGCTAAGAAGATTATGAAAGGTGATCAGGTAATGTATTATGTGTATTCATAGAAAGCTTGTACTATAACATCTTTAGTAGATGTACTTCAGCTGTAGCTTTTGTAGGTTTTCATAGAGAACTTTTGACTCCATATAATTGGGAAAGTCTTACAAGTTTTATGTTGGAGTCATTACACGTTTTATGCCCTGCTTACAAGACTCCTTAATCTTTTTAAAGACATGAAGCAAGATAGGGATAGTAGCATATGCCTGTAGTTCCAGCTACTTGAGAAGCTAAAACAGGAGTTCGAAGCCAGTGTAGGCAAGATGGTGAGACTCTGTCTCAAAAAAGTAACTACAGTGAAGAAAGAACTGCTTTTTTATTTTTTTTTAAGAATACCAAAAGTTTCAGGTCCTGGGCACTTGAAGGACATATGTTTTGTGTGTGCATTTGTATGTCTGCTTAGGCATATCTCTTGTAGGTACCAATGTATGATCTACTGTCTTCCTGGTCACCATGTAGTGGTGAGGAGAGGCAAGTTCTTCCTTTACCTCAGCCCTCTGTAGACAAGAGTGATGTCACACTGCTGTGAGCATATACCCTCAAAGGATAATTTTCTTAAAGATTTTCTAAAATATAAAATTCAGGATTTTATAATTGCTTTGATATGATTGAAAATCATACACTACATTCTCTTTGATTTGGTCTTTTGGTGTGATAGACAGAGAAAGGAAAGAAGAGGCCTTTATTGCAGGCATGGGAGGGTTGCAGAAGAGATGTAAGCACCCTTAGCAGGAACAGAAGAGTGCGGAGACTTTTGTCAGGTCTGGATAGGGGAAGAGTCTGCATCTGGAAGGAGTAATCATATTGGTATTGGAGTGGGCATTGATTTGCTGTGTGTGGGACTAGGAGCAGGAAGTTTTATCTTGGGATTAGGGAAGAAGAAGGAAGTGAGTTAAGATATTATTGGTTCCTTCGCCATTTTGGACTAGCACCATGGTGACTTGGCTTAACAACCATGGGAAAAACCTGTCACTCCCATCTCTTGGTTGTTAGCAGGAGTTGTGGCTTTCTCTGGCTGCTTCCTGCTGAACAGGGCCATTGTGGTAGGGGCTGTGGTGTGACAGAGAATGATAAGTAGCTCCCATGTAGAGGCTGGTCCTGGAAGGGCTGTCATGAGCAGTTCTTTGGCAGTGAACGCTTGTATTCTGGAATGAATGAACCTTGAGAGGAGTTTAAAAACACAGGATGCTATGAGCAGGAAAAAATACAGTTGTGATTAGTGAACCTACAATAGGTACTACTATAGGTGCTCATGAGTCTAGGGAGGGCCACCAGAAGGACCATGGGGTTGTATTATTCCCCATGTATCTTTTTTCTGTGTTTGCTGCCAACTCTCGGAGTTTGTGAATTTGGCCCTTGACTATACCTGACTGGTTTACAAAGAAACAATATTCTTACCCCAACTTAGCACAGGTACCACCTCTCTCAGCAGTCAGTACCTCAAGGGCTTGGTGATTTTGGAGAACAACTGCTACTACGGAGGTAATCTGATCTTACAGTAAGCCCATAGTTTTTGATATTTCATAAATAGAGGTTTTCAAATCACAGGACAACTGAGTTTAGAAGAGAGCACCCATTCCAGGTCTACCAGCTCCCACACTGATAGCTGAAAAGATACCAATCCCTGTGTGAACTGGGGCTATAGCCCTAGATGACTTACGGTACACTGGGTGAGAGTTAATCTGTAGTCTTTGTATGACTTCAGATTTTGTTTGTAGTATCACCTATGGGGCCACCACTGCCAACAAGGAGCCTTGCCATGCAGAAGGGAGATAGGTGAACACTTTGAGCACACAAAAAAATTGTCTGTAGGGAGGGCACATAGGATTGGTGACATTTGTTATCTCATGTTTGTACATGGATGCATGGTTCAAGAAACTCCACCATAGGTGTTGTACTGGTTTTGCCTGAGTGAAAGATTCAGGAAAGATTTATGGGCCATAATTGTCCTGGTGCTAAAGGTAGAGGCTCTACAATTTGTGCTTGTGCATGTTTGATGGACGTATATCTCCTGGATATAGGTCACTGGATATGCCATATATGAATCCTGTTGTAGGGACAGGCAAAGCTAGCAGTCAGAAAGGTCAGTTGTGTTGGACCCTTGGAGGAAAGATTATAAGAATTGGTATGTGTTGTTGAGAAGTTGTGTGGGTAGAGGAATTGAAGCATAGCAAGAGGGCAAGGATGAAGGAAAGAGCTTTAGTGGTATAGACTGCATGTTGGGGAGTAACTTTCTGTGTAGAATTAAAACATATAGTTTTGGAAGATGTAAGTACCTGATGCAGTTGAAATCCCCATGTTTTGCTTTCTGGGACTACTGAGAAGGTTTGTGGGTCCCTGATGGTGACATATAGCATCAGAGTCCAAGTGTAACATCCAGGTGATGTTAACAAATATATAATCATCATGATTAGTCCAGAATCCATTTACAGTTGAACCTAAGAATTCACATCCCTAGTAAGGGCAGTGGTAGTACACGGCATCATAACAGGATGGATAATGTGGGTTTTCTGGACAGAATCTATGACTGTTAGTTGCAAGTACCGTTTTGCTGTGTAGATCTTTAACATAGGCCAATGAACACCAAGGAATGTGGAATGTGAGGTTACCTGTGGTCCAATTGGCCTGAGCTGTGGTGATACAAGTGTAGCCTATTGACTGATCATCTATGTTTTGTGAGGTAGAAGCTCAGAAAGGTTGAAGGTGGGAGTGGTTGTGATTATGTCAGTGTTAGGAGAGTGAAAATTGAGGCCAAGAAGACTTGCATGTCGATAGCAGTTAAGAATGGTTAAGCCCAAGATAACTATCAGGTAGAACATTATGAAGGAGATCTTATGAAATCACCTGGAAAGATTGCCCTAAATCCTGCTGCAGAAGGAACTAATAAAATGTAAGGGATGAGGAACCAAACAGGGTAACAAACCATTGATTAATCAGATAGTGATGATCATGAGTCCTTGTTAAGGTGAAGACAGAGGGGAGTCAGTAACTGAAATGACCTCTTAGGAGAGGTAAAGTTGGAGGAGCCCATAGTGGAAGGATACCACTTAGTTTGAGAATCAGAATCAGAATGGCAATCCAGCAACTTTGACTGTTGGAGCTGTGAGGTGGACAGTTAAGGGCCACTCCGCTTTGGCTGTAACCCTGTGGGCTTAGATGATTTGAGGTAAATTAAGTCTCCCATAGATATTGGGGGGTTTGGTTCGGCTCTGTAAGAGGGTTATGGCAGACAATGATCTGCGTGTTGGCACAGTAGATGTTGAAAGAAAGTGAGGATTGGGATATAATCTTCCAAAGGAGGAAGATCTTTGGAGGCAGGTAAATTATGAAGTAAGAATGGTCTGCCATACATAAGCTCAAAGGGACTCGGAAAGGTAGCGGCCCAGCGAAGTGCCCTGAGCTTGATTAGCGCCAAAGAGAGGAGCTGAGGTCAAGGTTGGTGTAGTTCTAGAATAAGTTTTGTGAAATGTGCCTTAATTAGCCCATTGACTTTTTCTGCCTTTCATGAAGACTGTGGGTGATATGGGAGATGTAAATGCCAAGGGATGTGTAGACTTTTGGACACCTGCTGGGTGACCTGGGAGATGAAGGCCAGGCTATTGTCAGACTGGATATTCTGTGGCAGCCCAAATCTGGGTATGATGTCCTGTAATAGGGCCCTAGCAATGACATCAGCCGTCCCCCTGGCCGTAGGAAAGGCTTCTATCCAACCTGAAAATGACAGAGGGTGATCATAGCAGGGAGTGTTTTATGTGAGATTAATCGATGTCAGTTGATATGGTGAGTAAACTATAACGGTCTGATTTAGTGTGAACTTTTTTGCCTCTTGTGCCAGTATGACCGTTGAAGTGTACTCAGGGGCAAGGATGCCAGCCACACACAGAGTTATCAAGCTGTTTTGCGAGGTATGCCACTGCCTGAAAAGATGGTCCCTTTTGGTATCCTAGAACCTGGTTGAGGGAGGAAGTAGTGCATAGAATGAAGAGTAAGGTTGGGTTTGGGAATGTGAGAACTGGGGCTCTTAAGAGGGCCTCCTTTAATTTATGGAAAGGAGCATATATTGATATTGTAGGATCTAGGGGCTCTGTTAATGGACCCTTAAGAGGCTCAGTATAAAGGCTAAGTTGGTGAAGTTAGGAATCCAGAGATGGAAGAAATTAGCTAGACTCAGAAAGGTTTAATACCTGTTGCTTGTGATGAGCTCCTGATGATCCCTGAGGACCACCTTACGATTAGTGGTTATTGAGCGAGTGGTGATATAAGGGGAGACCCAGATATTGGAGAAGCTATCTGGGCCTTAGTGGTGGAAGCCTGGTATCCTCGGCTGGAGAGGAAGTTGAGAAGAATAGCTTTATGTTGTATAGCTGTAGCATGAGAGGGAGAACATAAGAAGAGGTCATCAACATACTGGAGGAGACTGCTAGGTTAGAGGTTAATAATTGTGAGGTCAGTAGCTAGTGCCTGGCTGAAGAAGTGAAGGCTCTCCGTAAATCCCTGAAAGTAGCACTATCCAGGTGAGTTGCTGAAATTTGAGGGTATCTGGGTCTGTCCATGTGAATACAAAAAGGCCTTAACAATCTGGGTGTGAAGGCATCTTTAAGGTCAAGGACCATAAAATGAGTAGTAGAAGAGGGAATGTGGGAGAGCATAGTGTGGGGGTTTAGGACTACTGGATGTATAGGCATAATAATGATGGCATTACTTATGGCTCTGGGGTCTTGAGCTAAATGGTAGAGCCTGTTGGATTTGAGGAGAGGAAGAATTGGAAGATTGTATGGAGAGTGTGTGATCCTGAGAAACCCATTTATTAATGAGCAGTGAATTATGGGCCAAGACTCCATTGGTGTTTGGGAGCAGTAGGATATTGTGGGACACAGGGAAAAATAGAGGAATCCTTGCGGCAAATAAGTATTGATGAGACATGAGTTTCATGGGTGGGATGGGAAGTGTCCCAGACAGCGGGATCAACAAGAGGAGGAGGGAGAAGGGGTTCTGGAGCCTTGGTGCATGATGGTTGAGTTTGAAGAATGAGGGCTGTGGGAAGGGAGGAGGTATAAGAGAAACTGAGTTTTAGAAGGCCCCTACCTAGCAGAGGACAGGGCAGGTTGGGATAACAAGAAAGTTATGTGTGAAAAAGAGAGTCTGAAACCTGGAAGGCACGAGTACCGTCTGAAGAAATTGTGATGGTTGGCTATCAACCCCGAGTACAGAGATGTGGACTGTAAACATTCAGCCCAAATATTCAGGTAATACACTGTAAGTTGCCCCTGTGACAATAAGGAAAGAAATGGTTTTACACGAGACATCCAGTGAGATTTGGGACTCTCGTAGGGGCTGTAGTCCCTGAACCCCATCAGTCTTCAGCGGCAAACCTGAGCAAATTATTCAGCAACAAATCTAGAGGCAACAGTGTCTCAGAATCCTGTGAGGGTTGGTAAATTGATGACTTACCCACTTTCTGCCTGAGAGGACAGTCGATCTTCCAGTGACTCTCTAGTGACCTTGCAGATTGAGCAGGGCCCCGGTGGTAGCCTCAGATCTGGGCATGCTTGTAACCAGTGTTCTTCCTTTTTGCACTTGAAACAGAGTCCCAGAGGGCCTTGGATCTGGGCTTGTCGTCAGCTTGGTCTTGTGTTGAGCCTCAAGTGCTGCAGCCAAATATTGGCCCTGGAGTTTAGCTTCAAGTTTAAGTTTTATAAAATCCTCCTGTTTTGGTTCTGTGTTTCTGTTGTTAAAGACATAGAATGCCACATTGAAGAGTTTACTATAAAGGGTTTGAGGGCCACAGGCAGACAGTTGGAATTTTGTCTGAATATCTGAGGCTGTCTGATAAAGTATGAATTAAGGAGAATAACACCCACGGGAGAGTCAGGTCTGACATCCATGAATTTAATAAAAGTCTCTGTCAGATGAGACGTAAGTTCTGCAGGGTTTTTATCCTCTTTTTGAGTTAATTCATGAATCTTGTGTCAGTTAAGCTGATTTTGGGAAATCTGTGGAGACGTATCAGGATGCATTCCAACATTCGAGCTGTATGCTTAGGACCGTCTGCTATGTTTATAATCTCATTGGGGGTCTGTGGGGAACAGCAGTTAACCCCTGGGATGATCACGGTCTAATTTGTGCTTTTCGTCAGCTGCTACCTATGCAGCCTGCTGAAGTTCTACTTTCTGTGCCAGAGAAAGAGTGGATGTGAGAATAATATGTATATCTTTATAAGTTAAATCATAAAATTGAAAGACAAATTTAAGCTGTTTGGTAAAGGTAAAAGGGTCAGCATTAAAGGAGCTACACAAGAGGAGATTGGAAATGGAAAAAGTGATACATACATGAACTAGTCCTTCAGTGCCTGCTGCTCACAGTGAAGGAGGGGAGGTGCAAGGAGAGTAGAGCCAAAGAAGGACAGAGAAGACATGGGCAGAGAGGGAGGAAGAAGGAGATCTGGGACAACAACTGGATGGAGAGAGACCAAGTATGCTGGGCAGGGGGACAGAAGGGCTGAGCAGGAGGCAACTCTGGAAGGGAGGGCGAAGTGACAGGAGGAGATATGGATGGAAGGTGAAAATGAAGAGGAGATAGGAGGAGAGGTGGGAGGTGGTGAAAGAAGGGGAGGAGAGGATGGGTCACAGGGCTAAGGCAGAAGGACAAGTGCCTTCAGGATGTCATCATTAGGATCTGTAGGGTCGTTGGGAGGAAGAGGTTTAGGAGAAGGGGATTTAGGCACTGTAGAGTGAGCCAGAAGAATCTGAGTCACTTTACAGGCCTGAAGTAGGTTAGGACATGCCCCAAGAGCAAAAACTGTTGCCATAGCAAAAACTGTTAAGGTCTTGGAGGATATCCAAGTCAAGAGTGCCCTCCAGTGGCCGTGGATGATCATTATCTAAAGAGTAAGCTGGCCAATTGGTTTGCAATAAAAGATAAATTGTGGGGAGGGAGGGTTATGTCCCCTTTGAGGCTGAGTGCATCTAAGTGCCTCAAGAGGCAGCCAAAAGGAGTGTCTCTTGCAAGGCAAGAAGAAACATCACCCATGGAGACTGAGTTGGAAGTGAACCAATGAAATGGAAATGCCGAGTTGCACTCCCTGAAGGAGTTGTCACCTCAGCAAGGAGCATGAGAGGGGAAAGAGCCCCCACACCAGGCCCAGCAGTTGTCACTGGTGGGATGATATGGGGATAGCCCTCCGGGGCAAGGTCCGGTGGGACGTGGGGCAGCATCCCAACACAGGCCCGTGGTTTATAGGACAGGAACCCCAAAATGAGAGTTGGCTTACCTGCGTGTACCTGCAAGGACTGAAGTGGTGGACGGTGGCTAGTAATACAACAGCAGAGGTGGAGAGGAGAGGACAAGGAGGAACGGCTTGTAAGGGGAAGGAGCTTGAACCAGGGGTAATGCCCAGGAGTCTTACTGTCTTCTTCAGCTTGAGTCACAGCACCGTATGATTTGGTCTTTTGGTGCAGTAGAGAAATGGAAAAAAGGAGAGAGAAAAACGATCTTTATTGTAGGTACAGGAAGGTTGCAGAAGAGAAGCACCCTAGGTGGAAACAAAGGAGTGTAGGAACTTTTATCAGGGCTGGTTAGGGGAGGAGTCCACAGCTAGATGGGGAAGTCATATTGGTGTTGAATTGGGTATCACTTTGGCATGTGCTGTACCAGGAGCAGGAAGTTTATTGTGGGGTGACGGAAGAAGAAGAAGGAAGTCAGTTAAGGTATTGTTGTCCACTCCTCCGCCATTTTGGAACAGCGCCATGATGACTCGGCATAGCACCCATGGGAAAAACCTGCCACTTTTTGGAAAATATTTACAAGTATGAAGCCATAAGGGAAAAAAAAATCAGATGCCAACATTGCTCATCATACAGTTTTAATGCCTTTTTTTTTTTTAACTTATTTGTTGTTTCTTTTTGTTTGTGTGTTTGTTTTTTTGAGACAGGATATCACTTTGTAGCTCAGCATGGTCTTAAACTCACATTGTAGACCAGGCTGGCCTCAAACTTGTGGTTGTCCTCTGCCCAACCTCCCGAGTGCTGGGATTACAGATGTGTTCCACCACACTTGGCCTGCCCTTCATCCTTTTATGCTAAGTAGGTACATCCCTTAGTTGAGAGTATACTGATTATATAATGTAGCTGCTTTTTTGCTTAGAATCATGCTGTGAATATCTTTCATTGCTCTCGAAAGCTTTTTATAAACCATTTATTTCAGAGAGGGTGTGTGGAAGAGCTACGTGGAAGAGTTGACAGCTTGAGCTTCAGTTTTGTGTGTGAATCTCAATTCCACCACTCATTGGCTCAGTGTCATTTGTCTCAGTATTTCCATCTGAAAAATTGAGGTATTAGTACCTATAGAAGAGTTAGGGTGATTGTATAAAATACTCTAAATAGTGTCTTTAGAGCAGCTTCTGTCACAGAAGGTATCCTGTTTTTACTTTTTAAAGTACCATCATATATGTAATCATTCTCTTGTAATTGTACATAGATTTTTTTTGTTTTTATATTGAAAGTAAAGCTGTGATAGATATCTTTGTACATAAATTTTTGTGTCATCATAATAGCTTTCTTAAATCAGGTATTCAGATGCAATGACTTTAAATTTCCTAATGCTATATACTGTTGCCAGTCATCTTCAGAAAGGATGTACTGACTTACAGTCCATTTCGTGTATTTGCAAGAGTGTTTGCCTAAGTGTGCTCTGACATCTAACTGTTTCTGTAGTTTGGTAAAGGAAATGGGAGGGTATTCTTTTATTTTTTTAAATTTTCCTCTTCTCATGTCTTACTTTTCGCTCATTGCTGAGACAAAATACCCAACGTCCAAAACTAAAGGAGGGAAGGTTTACTTAGCTCACAGTTTGTGGCAGTTTCAGTCTATAATCACCTGGCTCTAAAGCAGGGTGGCACATGGCAGAGGAGCAACAGTTCATGGCATCCACAGGACAGCAAGAGCAATAAGAGCAAAAAGGGGAGGAGCATAAGAGAAGAGTCTTTCTGTCCCTTCTATTGTATGTAGGCTGCCCCCTAGGATGAGTGTAGCATTCACACCCATCATCTTGGCACTAGACAACGAATCAGTCACGAACTCTAGATTCAGCCACTTCTGAAAAGTATCCCACGCCCCATTACTGCGTGAGACTTTGAGGGGATATCCAGACACAAACCATAACACCTTATAAATATTTTTGTATGTTTAGGGACATTTCATATTTCCTCTAGCCTTAATTCAAGGCCTGTGGGGCACTGGGTCCCCTACATGCAGGTGCCATGTTGTTCTTGCTTGGATGCTGCGTTTGCTTTGGTAATAGTGATGGGTATGGCAGCCACAGAGCCAAGTCTACTCAAAGGTCGCACTGTGCTCATTGCTCTGGTCCTGAAGGTGGGAGTGGAGAGGTAGTAATGGGGATGAGTGCCTGCTTGGGACATTTTTCTCACCACTTTCATCTTTACCATCAAGTAGCTGTTTCTGAGTAGAAAGGGGACATGTGGGGAGTGAAACAGTTAAGAACAAATATGTAAATGCCTGGTGAATGTTCAGGAGCTTAAGACCGTATATTCTTTTGCACAGGCCAAAGGAAAGAAACCTTTATTTGTACAGTTGATCCTGGAAAATATATGGAGTTTATATGATGCTGTCTTGAAAAAGTAAGCCTGTTGTAAAATTGTTTATCTTTTGGCAACTTTGGGCTATATAATTAGCCTCACTTTCTGGTTTGATGAGTCATACTTCAGAAAGCTTAGGCCGATGGAGACTGTGGACAGACCTTGTGTGTATTGGGCTTGGGAGTAATTTAAACCCAAGTGGAGGGTGAGGGAAGAGGGGCAGAGCAGTAAGATTTTATGGAGTGCTGAGGTAAAGGTATAAAAGGCTGGGGAAAAAAAAGCTCTGGCTCTTTGTTTTTATAAGCCCAGTTTTAAAAAAGAGTCATTAAGGTAGCAAAAGTACCTGAAATCTAAAATCATTAATGGGGAACTTGGGAAATAATTTTCCTGATATAAATGAAAGAGAAAGCTGGGTTTTTACTTTCTTAGTTACTCCTAAGGTAATAACATGAGCATTTTTGTTTTTGTAAAATACTTTACCAGTTGGCATAGCTTTAGGCAATTATGGAATGGAGCTTGGGGAGAAGTTTTGAATGGGTGCCTTGGAAGTGTTTGCATGTGGCAGAATCCCATCAGCTTTTCTCAAAGAGTAATGGGGGGGGTGTCAAATATATTAACTTTCTTTTCCCTACTGCTCATAGTTGCCTTTATGTGCCTTTTCCCCTCTCTAATTTTCACTACAGGGACAAAGAGAAAATTGAGAAAATAGTGACTTCTTTAGGATTAAAGATTGGAGCCCGAGAGGCCCGGCACTCAGACCCTAAGGTTCAGATCAATGCCATTTGCAGCCAGTGGCTGCCCATCTCCCATGCTGTTCTTTGTATCCTTTTTCTAACAGTTGGTAGTGAAGTAGTTCTCAGAATACAGGGAAAAGCAGTGTTTAATTGGCATTTAGGTAATACTCTGGAAATAACATGTTCCAATCCAAAGTAAGACTTCTGTGTTTATTTAGTGTTCTGCTATAAAACTGTATTTCATATTTTGAGTTAGTACACTAATACTGATTAATGTTAATACTAATGTTTTTAAAAAGACATTTAATAAAATAAAAATAACTGCACTAAAAAGTATGTATAGACAATTTAGGTGCTTCTGTTAAATAACTGGTTTTCTTTAAAGGTCATCTGGGCTAACTGGGCTCTGTTCCCCTCATGAGTTCCAAGGGGCACCAGAGAGGGGATCTATTTGAAGAATCGTGTCTGGAAGCACCTTGAAATTGTGTGTATATTTTGAGATGTGATCATAAAACTACGTTGTCTCACAGCCCAGGTAATTTCTGTGTAGACAGAAATGCAGTTAGTCTTCTCTCTCGTGGAGGTTGCTGGCTCAGAGTGTTAGTCCTTAACAGCAGGCTCCAGCCATGGTGTGCCAGAAACTGCCCAGTCCCCTGGACATTGCATCTGAGAGGGTGGAGAAGCTGATGTGCACAGGGTCACAAACATTCGACTCTCTTCCCCCGGAAACACAAGCCCTGAAAACAGGTGATGCAGACATGACTATCTGGGCACAGATCCCTCGCTGATTCTTCACATCAGATGGTTTTAGACCAGTTTGCTGAATGCCAATGTGCAAAACAGCCGATTTGCCATGTGGTCACTTTCACAGGTGACTGTTACATTGGTTTTGTCCCTTGCACTCCAGGTTTTGCTTTTACTGTAGCCGTTTTGAATAGCTAGTAGTGTGGACAACCAGAGACCAGAGATTCTTGCTGCCCAGATCCCTTTTCTTAATCATGCCAGAGTCCGTCCTCCCAAACAACCAAGACTGTGTTCTCTGAGCTGTGGCATCACTACCATAGCTGCTGCATCCCTAGGGACTGGGGAAAAGTGGTTCCGGGGCCATGCCACTCCCAAGACTCCTGTGTACACTATCCCTGTCACAGGCTGCTCCGCCCCAGGGTGTGAGGGTTTTGTGACTATTTACTTCTTTAGTTCATTTCCTCCCTTTCTGTTGACTTTGTAATCTTTGCTCCCAGGTCATTCCACTGCTGCTTGTCGTGGGGTCTCCTTTGAGTCTTGCTTCACTAGACCTCTGGCCCACTTTTCATCCTCTTCTGACCAGACCCTTCACCAGCATTTGACACATTGCTGCCTCCCTCCTCCTTGGATTTCCAGGCTTCCAAATACTTCTGCCTCCCTCCTGTCTCTCTTGATCGCTCCTCTTCTAATTGTGATCTTTCCTGGTGCTTTTCTGTTTGACTTGTTAACTTTGGGATGTCCTAAGCAATGCTCCATCTTTGGACCTCATCTCTTAAGTGTGGTCATGCTCCTGATGGTGTCATCAAACCACAAGGCTTCAAATGACATGGATAATATTCATAGTTTCCTGCATCAGTGCCTGCGGACCACACCTGCGCTCTCAGCTCCACACTTAGGTGTTCAGTTGACATACTCCCTTCTCTATATGACTGAGAAGCAACACAAACTTAACAAATTGCAAAGCTGTCTTTTTACTTTATCCCCATGCCTGCTCCTCCACCTAATTCCCATGTCAGATAGCAGTATCTCTATCCTTAACTTGGCTCCGTCCCCAAACCTTGTGAGTCAAATGTGGCTCTAACTTTCACCTCACCTCCCCATGTCCAGGTGATCACAAATCCTAGTTATTCTCTCACTGAAATATTGTACACCCAAAGTATAAGAACTTTTCTCATGTCTTCTTCTGCCTCCCCAGGCTGAGCAGCCACCATTGCTCACCTGGTTATCATAACAGATTCTGTTCAGTGTCCTTGCTTCTGCTGTGGGTTCTCTGTAGGTAGTGTCTTCTCTAGCTGCAACTAGGAGTCCTGTGAACGTGTCAGGGCACAAGCTCTCAATCACAAGGCTTTCTGTAGGTTTTTGCTCACAAGACTTAATGTGACTTAAATTTTTCCTTCTGTTGTTTCTCGGTGTTTTTAATTTTTTTATGTTTGAGTTCTTGTGTACAGATTATTTTTGATATGGGTTGATTTTTTAAAATTAACCAGTGGTTTTATGCCTTAGGCATAGTTTTAAAAAATGCCTATATGATGATAAGAAATTGTGTTAAGCTTTATATATTTAGAGAATTGACATTTGTATCGTTTTAGTACTAAAACTTAATTTTTTCATTCCATGAGATATAGAAATTAAACATAGAGCTTTTTGCATGTCAGATAAGCACTCCACTGCTAAGCTACAACTTTGATCCCTAAATCTTTATGTATAAGAATTTTTGTTACTACTGTATCATAATACAATATTTTTGTTTATTTTTAAATTGAATTTTGTGAGGGACTGGAAGAGCTATTGCGTGTTACACGTTTTAACATACTGGCTGCTGACTCTTGACCTTTGGTAACATCCTTGAATTCTTTCTCTACTGGACCTAGGTGCGAGGTTGACCCTATTCCATAGCATCAGCTCCACTATGAGAGCCCCTCCCACCCGACCCTACCCCTACCCCACCCTTGCCCCACCCTAGCCCTGTCAGTTCTGCTTCTCTTTTGTCATTTTTGCTAACTCTGGTTCATGCTGTCCTGTTCTACTGTTCTTCCCAGTCTTTCTAAGTGAAATTTTGGCCATAGTTATGAAAAATTATGTATAGATGATTTTATGTTCTAAACATCTTGATTACTTTCTAGAAATTTTAAATTTTTAATAACTGGGAGAAAATGTGACATTTTTGCTTCCTGTTTGTTTAGCTTTTATGAAATGTGGAAGTGAAGATACTGCTCCAGTTATTATCTTTGTTTCCAAAATGTTTGCAGTTGATGCTAAGGCCTTGCCTCAGAATAAGCCAAGGTAAGGAACGAGGAGGTTGGGCTGGGCTAAGGAAATGGCCTGTGTTTATGGGGGGAAGAGTGGGCTTGTGGGTGGGAGCCAGAGATACTACCTGTCCTTATCTCAGCATCTGACACCAGTCTGGCTCTGAGGGTAATGTGCAGGGTGTACAGGTATAAATTCGTTGTGATGCTCGTAGGAAGAGAGCTGTTGACATCAGCTGTGGGGCACAGACATGAGCTGATACAAATCTGAAGGGTGGTGGGAGTAGCATAACAACAGTTCCCTTTATTGAGTATGTCAGGCGAGATATACTCAAAGGCTACCTTGTCCCAACTAGTTCTGTCTGCGTCAGTGGAGACTGAATGTGTGGTCATCTCTGCTTATATATGATGTGTATGTGGAGGTGGATTATTTCTCAAATCCCAAGAATCCACCCATTCTGTGTCATCTGTTTTTCCTATGTGACCCTCCCATCCTCTCCTGCCTCCCTTTGAGCGCTTAGGTCCTGATTCTCTCTGATAGGATTTACTACAGCAAACTGAGCTGCATCTCCTGACCGGTACTTTGTTCTACCAATCCATTTGTCATCCTCCCTTCAGAGTGATCTTTGTAAGGCACAGCTCTGGAGATTCAGGTCTCTTGATTAAAAACCCAAAGTGAAGGGCTGGGGATTTAGCTCAGCGGCATAAGCACCTGCCTTGGAAGCAGGCAGTCGTGAGTTCAATCCCCGGTACCGATAAAAACGAAAAAAAAAAAAAAAAAAAAAACCAAAGTGATTCTTGCTGTCTTGAGCAGCTTTGTCTAAGATGTGAAGTGTGCTGTTAGTGATGATTCCAGCGGTATTCAGAGAAACATTTTAGTTTAATTAGTTTTTATTTTAAATTATATTCCTATGTGCTGTTTCTTTATATCAAGTGATAGAGCTTTTCTTCTTATACAATGAGATTTTAAGCTTTGTGAAGTAAATGTCTGTTTAAATACAATGTTAAAAGTAAATAATATGCAGAGGTAGCAGAAATTATAAAGATACATGTGAGTGTGATTAAAATTTTGAGGTTTGCAACCTATGAAATAAACTTGACCCATTCATGACCTAATCTCAGACGATATTTCAGTTAGGTTTTTATTTTTATTTTGTTTCTCTGCTATTCTGTACTATTACCTCTGTTCTTATGGTAACATTCTGCTTATCCTTCAAGAGAGAGGTTGCATATTAATTTTTAGTAGCACCCTCATGGTTTGGATATAGGAGGGAGGCTATAGTATTTTTATCCTGAGGATAACTGAAGGAATAGATGAAAAAACGAGTGAATGTCTGAATGGGAAACTGAGAAGATTAGTGAATAAGTTGCTGAATTAGTGAATTAAATGCATATTTGAAGGAATGAATGTCTAATGTATATGTTGGCTCTTCCTAGCTAATATTTCACTGGTGTACATTGCCGGAATTTTTTGATATCCCGAGAGATGAGATTTTTTGGCCACTAGAACTGTTCCAAGGATACTCATAGAAACCTAATGAATATTAGAGAATTGGGAAACATACTTTGAAATATGTGCATTTACATCCAAAATACTTTCTGCACCAGCCTTCATTTTCATGAAAAATAACAGTAGTGTTATGTTTCTGCTATTAATTACATTTTCTATAAATGTATATCTTAAAAATTTATGATATTTTCAATAATTTAGTATATTTTTGGTGGCACAGTTCTACAAGGTGGTTTTACTGATTTTATTTTTGTGTCCTACTTAACCAACATCAGTTTTAAAAAATATTTTATGTAACAGCGTATTATTTTCAATTATGAGTAGGTAGGAACATCATCATAACCCTGCTATTGTATATCTTGTACTTGATTTTTTTTTCTTAAGTTTCCATACTTTTAAAATTTGTGGAATATACATTGGATGATGTGGTAGTATTTTCTTTCTGCTATATAAGATACACCAAGTGAGAGGCAACTGGGTATTTCCTTTAACATAGATTCAGGAGTGATACATGCTGAGGAAAAATGTAAAGCAAGAAATGGGATGATGGGGTACCCACAAAACCTCAAAGACTTGCCTTGATTTAGTGCAAGGCTATCCTTGCCTTGCTGCTCAACTATGCCCACTGCCGTGGCTGAAGCACCTCTGGGTCTGTGGGCTGTACCATGCATGCCCGGTCCTCTGAGCCATGGCCATTGCTGTTTTAAATTTGAAATTAACTTTATTTGTACATTTTAGATATATATAATAATATGCATCAGATGGAATCTATACCTATACGTGATATATCCTGATTCTTTTTCCCCTTCCTACAATCCCATTTCCCCTTTCTTTACAAAAGCTTTGTTTGCATTTTTCCTTCTGTTTTCTTTTTTACCTTTTCCTTTCCTTTTCCTCTGCCTCCTCCCTTGTTTCCCTTCCCATTTGAACATTCAAATGGAATCTCTAGTCCTAGTTTTTTGAGGAATGTCTGCACTAATTTCCATAGTGATTACACCAGTCTACACTCCCAGCAATGAAAAGGTTCCTTTTTTCCCCACAGCCCCACCAGCACTTGTCATTATTGGTTGATTTTTTGATAATAGCCATTCTTTGTGCAGTGAGATGGACTTTCAGCATTTAATTTGCATTTCTAGACTAGTAATGGTGAACATTTTCTATATATTTGTTTGCCATTTCTGTTTATTTTTCTGAGAAAACATCTGTGCATTTCATTTGCCCATTTTTGGATTTGGTCTTTAAATGTAGGTGGTATGATATTTTTGAGTTCTTTATGTAGTTTAGATATTAGTCCTTTGAGGAGTAGCTGACAAAAATTTTTGCCCACCTGTGAGTTGCTCTGTTGGTGATTTCTTTTGCTGTGCAAAAATTTTTAATGAGATGAGATCCCACTCATTGATTGTGCTATTTCCTGTGTGATTGGGGTTCTGTTCATAAAGTGTTTGCCTACATCTATAGCTTCAAGAGTTCCACCCATTCTTGCTTCCAGCAGGTTTAGTATTTCTGTTTTCATATTTAGATCTTTGATCTGTTTCTATTTTAGTTCAGTGCATAGTGAAAGACATGGATCTAGTTTTAATCTTTTGCATTTGGAAAGCTAGTTTTTCCAGCACCATTTATTTAAGAGACTATTTATTCAATTTTTGGCCTCTTTGTCAAAGATGAGATGGCTGAGTGTGTTTGGAGTTTTTCTGCAACTTTTATTCTATTCTTTTGCTCTTTGGATCTGATTTTTGTTAGTATTATTCTGGAGTTTTTTTGTTTGTCTTTGTTTTTGTTTTTGTCTTTTCCAGACAGAGTTTTACTATATAGTTCAGGCTGGCCTTGCACTCACTTTGTAGCCCAGGCTGGTCTTCAGCTTATAGTGATCTTCATACTTCAGCCTCCTTGTGCTGGGATTACAGGCCTGTGCCACCACACCCAGCTACATGCTGTTTTTAATCAGGGAAGTTTTGTAGGGGATTTTATGTAGGGGATTGTGATGTCCCCTGCATTGCCTTGGTTGCCCAGAATTGCTTTTTACTATTCTGGGTCACTGCTGGTTCTAAATAAATGCTGGATTAATTTTGCTAATTCTGTGAGATATGCTAATGGTATTTTGATTGATATTGCATTAAATCTATGTAACTATTTTGGGAGTATGGTCATTTTCATTATGTTGGTTCTTCCTACCCAGTACCCAATATAGAGATCTTTTCCTTCCTTTGTGAGATTGATTCTTAAGTATTTCTTCTTTTTTTTTTTTTTGGTACTAGGAATCGAACTCAGGACCTTGCACTTGGCCAGATAGGTGCTGTTGAACCATATTGTGGCCCTTGTATTTCATTTTTTTGACACTACTATGGAAGGTGTTGTTTCCTTAAATTCTCAGTAAGTTTGTTATTTGTGTATAGGAATGCTGTTGATTTTTGAGTGTTGATTTTGTATCCAGCTATGTGACTGGATTTGTTGTTAAATCTAGATGTCTTTTGGTGGAGTGTTGGCAATCTTCTATGTAGAGTATTACGTCATCTGCAAATAATGATAATTTAACTTCTTCCTTTCCTGTCTTTGTCCCCTTTATTTCTTTCTCTTGTCTAACTGCTGTGGCTAATGTTTCTAGAACTATATTGAATAGGGGTGGTAATAGTGGACATCCTTTTCTTGTTCTGATTTTAGAGTGAAAACTTTCAGTTTTTGTCCATTTAATATATGTGCTGATGGTTTGTTATAGATGGCTTTTATCAGATAAAGAACATCTGTTAGAATTTTCTGTAGGACTTTTATCAGGAGTGGGTGTTGGACTTTGTCAAATGCTTTTTCTGCATGTGTTGTAGTGATCATGTGATTTTTATTTTTGACTGTCAATATGGTATACTACACTTATTGATTTGCATATGTTGAACCATCCCTGCCTCCCTGGGATGTAAACTTTTTCATGATTTGCTGCATTCTGTTTACCAGTAGCTTACTGGGAATTTTTGTCTATGTTCATTAAGGAGATTGGCCTGTAGTTCTCTTTTTTGGTTGGATCCTTCTCTGGTTTTGGTATCAGGGTAATACTTGCTTCCAGGAATGACTTGGAGTTTTGCTTCCCTTTCAATTTCATTAAAGACCTTGAGGATTGATGGCATTAGGTCTTCTCTTAGTTTCTCGTAGAATTTAGAATCTTATAGTGAATCCATCAGGATGTGGACTTTTTGTGTTGTTGTTGTTAGTAAGGTTTTAATTAGAGCTTCAGTTTCATTAACTGATATTTCAGTTTCATTAACTGATATTTTATTTTATTTTTGTATCTTCTTGATTCAGCTTTGGTGATTCATTTGTATCTAGGGATCTGTCCAGTTCTTCTGTTTTCCATTGTATTAGATAAAGATCCATGTAGTAGGTATTGAAAATCTTGGATTTCTACAGGCTTCATTGTGATTTCACGCTTTTCATTTCTAATTCCATGAATTAAACAAAGTTTGGTTTTTTTTTTTTTTTACATGATTGGCTGTGGCTTTGTCAGTTTTAATTAATTTTCCAAAGAATGAACTCTTCAATTTATACATTCTTTGTATTGTTAATCTCCATTACATTAATATTTTCTCTGACCTTTATAATTTCCTCCCTCATACGATCTTTGGGCTTGACCTGTTCTTTCTGTTCTAGAAGCATGAGGTTCAGTATTAGATTATTTGAGCTCACTCTGTTTTTCTGATATGGGCATTCACCACTATAAATTTCTCTCATGGGACTGCTTGCATTGCGTCCCATAAGTTGTGGTTTGTTGTATTGACATTATTGTTTAATTGTAGAAACTGTCTAATTTCTTCTTTAATTTAATCTGCGAACCATGGGTTGCTCTGGAGGGTTTTATTTAATTTCTATGTGTTTGTGAGGTTTTTGTGGTTTCTTTTGCCAATGATTTTCAGTTTCGTTGCATTATGGTCTTAGAATAATTTCATTTCCTTTGTGTTTACTGAAGCATGTTCTATGAGCTAGTAAGTGGTTTACTTTGGAGAAAATCCTGTGTGCAGCTAAATTGTGTATTCTCTTATTGGGTAGAACATTGTAGACCTCTACTAAGTCCAATTGTTCAAAAATTTGGTTAGTCCTTATATTTCTTTGTTGATTTTATTTTGTCTATAGATCTGTCTGTTTATACCAGTGAGGTATGGATGTCCTCCATTACAGCTGGGTTAGTACTTACTTGATTTTTCTTGTCTGTTAACATTTGTTGTAAGGGGATTTAGCTCAGCAGCATAAGCACCTGCCTGGCAAGTACAAGATTGTGAGGTCAATTCCCAGTACCCCCCCAAAAATTGTTTTATATATATAGATAGATAGATAGATAGATAGATAGATAATAGTTGGGTGTGCTAATATTTGGTGCATATATGTTGCACATATGATACCTTTTCTTCTTAGATTGTTCCCTTAAGAAGGATGTAACGACCTTCTTTGTCTCTCTTGATGACTCTTGGCTTAAAATTCACTTTGCAAATAGAATAGCTGCTACCCATGCTTTATTCCAGATTCCTGTTGGATGGAGTATTGTTTTCCATCCTTTGACTTTTAAATCCATGAATTTCATTTTGAGTTCAGATATGTTCCTTGCATGCTGGATCAAAGTAAGATCCATGTTGTTGCATATTGTTTCTTGATCAGTTCTGCCAGTATGTTTGTTTTGAGGTGAATTAAGACAATGTGCAGTGATGGATTTTAACTGATATGTATTGACTTGTACTTGTCATGTTGTTTTCCTGGTTTTGGTTCCTTTCTTTACTCTCTGTTTAATAACTTGTATTGGCCAGTGTATTCATTCTTTTGGCATTCATATAGTTATATATTGTTTCTTTGTAGAATATTCATGAAAACACTTTAGAGTGTTGGTTTGGTGGTCATGAATTTCTTCAGATGTTCTTTGTCATGAAAGTATATTTCTCCATCAATTTTGAAAGATAGTTTTGCAGGATATATCAATTTGGGTTGGAGGTTGTTGTCTTTTAGGGTTTGAAATACTTCTCTCCAAGATTTCCTGGAGTTTTCAGGTTTGTGGTCAGAAGTATGCTGTAATTATTATGGACTTTGCTTTATACGTGATTTGCTTCGTTTCTCTAACACTTTTCAATATTTTGTTCTTGTATTGAATTTCTGGAATCCTGACTATTACATGTCTTGTGGTAAATTTTTTTGATCTTGGCTAATTGGAATTTTTCTTAACTTTTTTTCTCATTGCTGAGGCAAAATACCCAACACAAAATTAAGGAAGCAAAGGTTTATTTAGCTCAGATTGTGGAGGTTTCATTCCATAATCAACTAGCTCCAAGAAAGAGTGGCATGGCACAGGAGCAAGAAATCAAGGTAGGAGAAGACAGCAAAAGCAGGGAGAGGAAAGGGGTGGGGGACAAGCCTCTTTTCCTCCCTTATATTGTAAGCAGGTGACAGAATATATACCCATACCATCTGGGTGCCCTCTACTTGCACTGGCTCAGGATATTTACAAAGTGAGGACCCTGGCCTTGTTGAGTCACTTAGTTATGCTTCTAAACTTCTCAAGTCAACACAGTGTATCAACCATTACAGAGTTCTGTGTGTCTTACATCTATATGTCAAATCTTTTTCCATACTTGGAAATTTCCACCATTATTTAAGTAAACAGGTTTTTTATGTCATTAGTGCAGTCTTCTGATTTTTCATTGACTCTGATCAATGTTGTTCTTTTTCTTCATAACATCTACGAACTGTTGATTTTTTTGTGTTCCCTTGCTACTTTTAAGAAATCTTTCATTTTATGATCACTAACCACAGCCCTGTTTTCCACATCTGGTATTCCATTCTCACATTGGTTAATTCTGGTGCATATACTTTTAGTAGAATTTTTAATGTCTAGAGTATCTAATTGAATCTGTTTCATGGATTCTATTTCTTTCCTATGTTGGGCATTCATAGTTCCCATCATTTTCCTAAGCTCTTTTTAAAAAATCTGTGTCTTCTCTAGATTCACTAATCATGGCCTTCATTCTGATCATCATCTCTGAAATTATCTGAGAAATTGTTTTTCTGATGTTTTTCTAAAGACTCATACATTTGGTTTGTTACTTCTGCTGTTACCACTTCAGAGAGTCCAGGTGGTTAAATGTATCCTTGGCTCCTTTACCTACTGCCCTGAACTCAGCTGTGCCTTATGGTAAAACTTAGATCCTCCAGATGGAGCTAAACTACAGCTGCCCTGTGTCCTGCATTCATTTGGCCCCTTTCCAAAATGGTACCCACCAATTGCTCTCTCCTGGGGGACGTCTCAACCCAAATAACTCACCAGACACTGCAGTCTGCAGCGTCCACTGCTTAGATCCCCTGATGCGTTTCTCAGTGCAGGCCTCTGGGGTCATCATAGTCACCATGTGTCTGCAGGTTTGAGCCACCCTCCTGACCTCGAGCAAGGGCTCAGGGAGAAGAAAGCACTGTTTGCCCTCCCGCTTCTGCATTGAGGTCCCTCTCTTCACTGTCCCTGTGGCGTCTGAGTTTTGCTTCATATTCTTGCTGGCTCCCGGGGACCCACTTTCCTCCTCTTCCTCTTCCTCACATTGCTGTATTATAACTTCTGGACACCAAGTCTTGGGGATGGTGTTTCTCTGCTGTTTACCACTCTACTGTCTTCCTAAAAGTCCCCTGAAGCATTTTTTGAGGAAAAGGTTTTGTTCTGTAGTTTGACCTGGCCTTGAACTCACTGTGTACCTGTTGTAGTTATTAAGCTCTGTCTTCGTCATTTAATTACTTGCTTACTTACTGTTATTTTGGTTATTGCACATTTATAAATGAAGTGCTCTTTACGTTTCTAGGTAAATTTTGGGCTCAACTTATCCATCTGCCTGTGGCCACACAGACATGCACCACTAGGGCTTTGATAGGAATTGCAAGGAAGTAGAACTCTCTTGGGAGAAAATTGACATTATTATGCCACTGAGAATGTCAGTGTATGGGTGAGATATATTTCTCATTTATTTAGTTCTTTATATCAATAATATGTTATCATTTCTACTGCTAGTATTCTTAACACATCTTTATTAGGAGTATTCTTAGCTGTTAGATGGTTTTAATATAAGTAAAATGTTTTTGTAAACTTTTGTTTTCTATTAAACTTTCTGATATTTATTGATTTCTGTACATTGATCTTATAGTCACTTATTTTCTTAATTCAATTCTAATATTTCATTCATATTCTTTGATGTTTCTATACAGCTTTAAATGATAACATTCTTATTACCTCAGCTAGAGCCTCCCACACATGATTTAGAAGAGGTGATGATACAGGCATTCTTACTTTCTTTCCAGTTGTTCAGAGAAAGCATTTAATACTGTGTTTCTCTGCAGATGCTTCATTTTTCAGAAATGTCAAATTCTCAGCTGAAAAACAGCAGCAAATAAGGAATGCATCTCTGTTTTGAAATCTGAGCCCTGCAGTTCCCATGTTTGGTTAATCAATCTGGTTTCCCCCCTAAAGTCAGTCAGCTGTCATAGTTGTTTTTGGTGAGAGTCATTGGTCAGAAACCACCTGACCAGCCACTGCTGGAAACAGAGCTTACCCTTTTGAAGCAACACCCTGCTAACTCTTCACTTGAGTTGCTAAATAGGATTTGGGTCTCTGGGATGACAACATTGGCTTGATATGGGTGCGTGGAAGTGTCTTTTCTGTACTATTTTCATCCCTGGACATTCTGTGCAAGAATCATTTGAATAATATGAAAAAATACAAATGTTAACTTTGTTGTTGTTTTTTTGTATTGCAAATTGAACACAAGACCTGTACACTGACTGATAACCCTCAGCCCTTTCTGTTTTATATTTTGAGACAGAATCTCACTAAGTTTAAGTTATCCAGGCTGGGCTTGAAACTTGCCATCCTTCTACCTCAGCCTCCCAGAGCACTAATGTGTGTGCCCCCACGCAGCTAATATTAATAGCTTAGGAAGAGCTTGACACAAAAGCTCATGTCAGATCTCATTCTTCCATCTTACAAGTAATAATAAGAACAGTAATGATCAACGTACTTTATTAAGTTGTGATAATAGTCTCGTCACACCATTGGTTATGCCAGAACAATTCTGCAATGGAAAAATAATGTAGTGTTATGTAGTATCTCATTTTGACTTGTAGGGAAATTAAGGACCTTTAGAAAAAAACAGTATGCTCCAGGTCACAATGAATGTTTAAATTAAGTAATCTTATTTCAGTAAAAGACAAGAGCACAGCCCATGACATAAGAACCCCCAGTAGGCCTTACCTATAAAAAGTGTGTTGCATCTCTCAGTAGCTCCACTGTGGAGAGCAGACCTTACACGTGGACCTAAGGAAGACAAACAAATCACACTTAGACTGTAGCACTTTTTATGATTTTAATTTTTTTAATTGATAAATGAGAACATGCTACGACTGCTTCTGCCAGTTGCCGTCCAATCGAAAGGCTGGCTCATAAAAACATTATGGCATGCCCTCATCCACCCATGAATCAGGATGGCCAAGAAACATAAGTGCTGTTAATTGATTCAAGACATTGAGGCAACCACAGCAGTGTTAACTAAAGACACTGAAGAGGACTTCCAGAACTACTTCAGAAAGTGCCAAGAATAGTGGTTAGGTGTGTTTAAAATGAGAGATGTCTTTCTTACTCTTCTTGTTGCTGAGATATGCCCATGCCCAGAGTTAGAGGAAGAACGGTTTACTTGGCTCGCAGTTCACAGAGGTTGCAGTTCATAGTTGGCTGACTCCAAGGCAGGGTGGCAGGGCAGAGGGGCATCACAGAGGATGCAGACAGAAGGTAGCAAGCAATAAGCAAGGGATTGTGTCCAGGCTACCTACCGTATTCAGGGTAGATAGCATGTACACCCAAGGCGGGGCACCTGTCATCATACCCAGAACTCTGCCATACCAGTCAGTCGACTGATTTAGTAATCATATACTCTTAGTCTAGCATTTCACACCCTAGGCCCAGCCACTGAAAAACCCCTCCTACAACCTCACAAGGCTTTTTGGGGACATCACAAAGCATAACAGGAAATACTCTGAGGAAAGTTAATGACAATGTGTCTTTTCCTGTAATAACTAGAAAATTGACATTCACTGTATTTTTTGATTATTCCCTATGTTTGAATCCAGGCCTGTCAAACTTTAAAGCCTAACGTGTTTGACATCAGTATGTGGAACGTGCCCTCAGTCATCCTGTGTGGCTCTTCAGTGTCCATCCTTAAGTCTAGGCAGCCATCCAGCCTGTCTGCCCATTTTAGATAGAATCTAGGGCTTTGCTTTTGCTATTCTAAACCGCAATTACACTTCAGAAATTTTTGTTGAAATAAATTGTCAGATTCTTACTTGGTGATTAGTAACATTTGTTTGGTGTTTTCCAGGTGTTCCCTCCCCCCACAATTCCTGAATCTGTGTTGCTTTTGCTTTTTTCTTGGGAAAAGTAACCATCAGTATTTTCAAACTGATGCCACTTTTCTTACTGATCACCTGCTCTCTATAATGCATTGCCTGCTAGGATAGGTACCCTTGACTGCACCCAGGCCATCTTCAAGCCTTTTCTAGGACTTCTCCTGCCCGTTGGCCAGTAGCCAAACTGTGAACATCATGGAATCCTGAAGGTGGATGATTGTGTGTTCCTACCTCCTTTCCTTTTGCTTCCCAGCCTAACATTTGCATATCCAGTTGGCATGCTCACCTGTGGCCTCCTTCATCTCTAGTTTAGTAATCACTCATCTCTTTAGGAGGTAACCTCCACAATAGTTATGTTGTAGTAAAAAATAACCCAAAGCTGGTTCCTAACCAGTAGAGGCCCATTTTAGCAAATAAATTCCTTTTTGTTCTCAACAAATACTGGGTGAACAGCAAGTACTTTATATAAACCCTTGCCGATCTCTCTTCTGTCTGCTTTGTCTCCCTCTGCAGTCACTCTAGTCCCCACACCAGTCCTTGGAACATAGGTATTGGCTAGATGGGAGGGTAAACACAGCAATACAGTAAGTATCTATGCATTCGAAGCCAATAACTATAAAATGGTGATTTACTATTGTGCATATCATGAACTTAGGCAGGTGAGGATTGCATGAATGAGATGAAAAATTCGCTTCTTCTGTAATAAGCTAAAGTGAAGTTACATTTACTTAGGATAATGATTTCGTTATCTTTTAATTCCTTCTAGATGGAAGGCATAGCTTGGTGATAATGAGCATAGACAGATCTGCATTAATAGCTGGGTGGTGTTGGGCCAAGTCACTTATATTTGTAAACAGAGATGTACCATGTATTTCATTTAGCTGTTGTGATAAATACATTATGGGTCATCTAGGAGCCCATTGAAAGAGCCTTTTTTTCTTGAGAAGCTGACAGGTGTCTCATATAATCCCCACTCCCTACTAATATAGTGAACTCTGCATGTATATTTTAATTCATACTTTTCAGATCTGTTAATCAGTTTCTAGCCAAAGTTTACAAATAAAGTTACCAGTGATTGTTGGAAGTGGGCAGGCACCCATGTAGGTGATGCTCAGGGAAAGGAGGAAGTGGATTTGTTAGCTGCTGTGCTAGAGGACAAGATAGTGATCCAGTGGGAGCTGCGAGTCTCCTGTGTTTGACATTTAGAACTTGTAAAAAGAAGATCTTGTCTCTGGCTGTGGTATTTGGTTCATCTGGTGCCAGTGGGTTTTTTGTTGTTGTTTTATTTTGTTGTGGTACTGGGGACTGAACTCAAGGCCTTTGCACCAAGCTACATCCCTAGGCATTTTTCATTCTGAAGCAGTATCTTGTTGAGTTTCCTAGGCTTTGCTTGAACTTATGATCCTCCTGCCTCAGCCTCCTAGAGTGCTGGGGCACCGTGCCAGTGGTTCTAATACCTGAGGATGGTGGCACCCTGACCCAATCTCAAGGATTAGTCTACCCTGTGTCTATGACCTGTGTGGGTTAGGTCTCACAGAACTCAGCCTTCCATTTGGAGGGCAGGTAGGTCATAAGAAGGCTAGGGTTGGCCCTCGTGGCACTTAGTCTGGCTGGCAGGCATCTGGAGAGGGTAGCAGTGAGCAGTCAGTGATGTAAGTGTCACCTTCTATGTTAGCCCACATGAAATAAAAAGGGGAAGCAGTCTCAGAGTACTTGGCATGGTAGACTTTGAGAATCAGTAACTATTGAGATGGGTGAACAGTGCTCATGAGAATGCCAACTGGAGTGACTTCCAGTCCTCAGGGAGGGGAAGATGTGGGGTGGCGAGGTGAGACCATGAATCTGTGTGATCAGCATAGCCGAGTGAAACAGGACAGCACGGCTGCTACAGAGGGTTCATGTAGGTGGCACATGTAGTACAGTTTCAGGGCCTGGATCATAAAGTGGGACCAGGATGAGCTTGAGTGCCTGGATGCTCAGCCCCAGGGTTCAGTGCTAGAGGTGCCCAGCTGCTGCACAGGTATTGGACTTGCTTTTGGATAGGGACTGACCATGCAGGTGGAGTCATTGAGGATGTTACATGGGAAGGAACTGAGTCTGGGGGTTTAGTCCACTTGCCTGGCTTCCACCTGCCAAGCCCACACCCCCAAAACAGAATGCCCATTCTTATTCAATTCAGAGGTTCTCTTTATAAAGATACTTTCAGTGTTGTCTTTCCTACAGCCTGACAGGCATGAGAGTAACCCTTTAGGAAAAATCACTAATTATCAACAGCCATCTTTCCAGACAACTCCCAGCAAACAAACACACAGCTACATGTTACTTTTTCTGTTTTGATATCTCTCGGACCCAACACAATAGCTAATAATTTGAATTGAACCTTTTAGTCCCACTGAATTGCTAGCACTTAGTCTAAACTTGACCCTTTGCTCATGAATTCTGATTCTCCAAGAAGACATTGTTTTGTACTTGCAAAGACAACCTTGATTTCTTCTTGAGACATACTGCATGTTTCTTTGTGGTGTACTTTGAGCCATTGTATTTATTACTCATCTACTTCTTGTCTTTGCCTCTCCCTGGGGAAAGGGGTCCCTGAGAAAGGTTCCATGTTGTTATGCTTGGCTCTACTCAACTAATTGGGCTCTTGCAGCTGGTTCAAAAGTGCCAGATAGGTCAGGCACAGTACCGTCAGAGGGAGCCTGATGAGCCTCCTCTGTTGCTGCAGCAGGGCAGGACTCACAGAAGCCTCTGTCCCACAGGGAGTTAGGACTGTTCCTCATCTTATTCAGCCATATTACTGCTTGCTGTTTCCCTCCTTGTATGAACCAAGTGATGTTCAGTGCTATCAGATGGTAACATATTTGTGATACCCTCTAGGCCTCTCACTCAAGATGAGATTGCTCAGAGACGAGAGCGTGCGCGGCAGAGGCATGCAGACAAGCTGGCAGCCGCACAGGGGCAGGGCCCTGTGGAGCCCACCTGCCATGGAGGCATCCTTAAAACAAGTCCACAAGAAGAGCCACAAGGTATTGCCTTTCTGAGTAGGCTTAACTGCCCAGTGCTGGATAGTTTTTGCTTAAATTTGGACACTCATCCTTTTGCTCTTAAGCTTTTTGCTTTACTTGTAGTTTTTATCAATATTATTTTCATTCCTGATGTTGTCTCCTTGAAACTGGATCAGACATAAATGTTCCCCGTTCTCCATGTTTCCAGGCAATTCTGGGTCAGAGAGCAGCTTCAGCCCTTACTGTCCTTTTGTTTCTGGCAGGTGATGAACAGCAGGAGAGTATGGCCCTTAACTCTGCACCCCAGGAGGAAGACAGCCAAGAGTCCTTCATTGCATTTGCTCGTGTGTTCAGTGGTGTAGCTCGAAGAGGAAGGAAAATTTTTGTCTTGGGGCCCAAGTACAGTCCTGTTGAATTTTTACAACGGGTAAGAAAAATAAAATATTGGTATATTGCTTCAAGGCTCTGATATCTTTTCACATTGGTTGTAATTGGCAATGACCTTATTGGTGAGTAGTAGAAAGGCACAGTTGAGTGAATCTCTGTATCTCGTTTTGTGCTGCTTTGGTAACATTTGGGTATGTGTTTCACTTAGTAGCATTTAGGAAACCACACCAGGATGATAAGCAACTTTATTGGCCTTATTTCTTAATAAGCCTTTTCTCTGCAAGGCAAGAATCACTTCATGGATGGAGGAAAGAACTGATGAGACTGATGTTTTGCTGGAGCTATGGTAGCAGCAGAACCTCAAGACAGGCACAGATCCAAAATTGAGTGGCTCAGGCCAAAGGTGCGGGAACCCAGCAGTTGACAGGCACATCCCAGAACTCTTTATCAGGAGGACCCATGAGCAGGTGGAGAGATGGCATCTACAACTGACTGAGCCAGAGAGCAACAGAGAGTTCACAGGCTAGTAGCAGTTTTGGACATAAGCAAGATACATATGTTGTAATTAAAAAATGAAGGTTACAGGGTGACAGTGATGCCACCAGTCCACGTAGCCTTTCTGAATCTGCAGGAAGCAACTTGTCTGTGGGTCACATGCAACAGTGGGAGAAGAAAGCATCTGCTTCTTCCTGCACAGGTGAGGCAGGAAAGCTGCAGAGCAGCTGCTCGAAGGGACAGGTGCTGTGGGTGAAAGTCCTTGCCACAGAAACTTACCCCTTCCATTTTTAACGTTGCATCTTTGGAGAGTGCAGTGACGTGTGGTGGTTAAGCAGTCCTTGCTAGACTGAGTACAGGACTTAGTGTGTGTAAATTACACTTATGGGAGGCTGCATATGCTATAATGACACATATAAAACACCAGTTGCGGTTATCCTGACATCTTGGCCTGGACATAATTGACAGTTTGTTGTTTATTAGTGAGAGTCGAGTGTCTGTCTGCCTGTCTTCCCCCCCCACCCTCCCTTTTTTTTCCTTCTCCCTTCCCTCCCTCTGTTTGCCTGTGCATTGTCTGTCCCGCTTTCTGCCTTCTCTGTCTGAACTGTGAAGTGCAGATAGAGTGGCCATTACCGCTTCCACGAACCCTCCCAAGTGACCTCCTCTACATGATGTCTCTGACTCTGATGGGGCTGCATGTCAGAATCAACTGCTGCTGAAACAATAATAAAGCATATCGATAGCACAAATCCCCCGTTCTTTGTAGTTAGAGCCCTATGAAAACTATTTCTGTCTTTTGTGGGGTTTTTGGTATAGAGAATTGAACTCGGGACCTTGCTCTTGCCAGTCACGTGAAATGTCACTAAGCTATATCCCTGGCCCCACCTACTTTTTTAAATCAAGTGAAATGTTTCTGAATGGCTGCAGAAGTAAGTTCGACCTAGAACTTGCTGCTTATCCTTGGCTATTGTTTCATATTATTGAGTCCCATGCACTTTGGTCAGCTGAAATATACATTGTATCATCTCACAATCTCTGTGAGTCAGGAGTCCAGGCACCTCACAGCCTGGTCTCCTCACCCTCTCACAAAGCTGCCATTGGAATGTTGGCTGCCTGTGCCCTAGTCTAGAGGACGGAAGAGCATAGGTTACTTCTCACTGTTGCCTTTCCTTGCCTCCTAGAGGCTGCCCACAGCAGATGTTTCTGTGAATTTCCCAGCTTGGAGGCTTGCTGGATCAAGCCTTGGAGACTTTAGGATGAATCTGCTTGCAAGACAGAGTCTTGTACAAAGTTCTGTCATTGTGGAGTGACATCTTTTGCCTTTGCTGCATTCCACAGTGTGGAGGCAAGTCTCATAGATCCTACTGACACTCTTACATGGACAGCAAGGGTTGGGGAGGGCGCTTGTGTTCTCTCTGTGACTTTTGTCTTACTTGTTTGGCTTTTCTCTGTAGTTTTATAACCTATCTATATTCATTTCTAGAGAATATAGTTATATTTACTTGCTTTTGAACATTGTATAAATGGAATTTTAAGATCGTTATTCTGCATCTTGCTTGTTTTTACTTAACATTATGAAATTAATCCAAATTAATGCCTTCTATAGCTGATTCATTGTTCACCACTGCGTTTTATGCTGTTGTACAACCATTTTGTGTGTTTATTTTTCTGCCATTGCCTATTTGGGCTGCTTTCATTTTTGTTGCTCAAGTGCTACCGTGAATGGGTTTGCACACAGCTTATTGGGCACACTTGCCAGGAATTCTAGGGACTATACCTAGAGTGGAGTTGCCTGGATGGTCTTCAGTCTAACCCGGTAACCTCAGAGTTGTTCTTACTTAGAGCTCCACATCTTCCATGTCCTCACCTAAAATTTGGTATTGTTAGGCTTTTAATTTTTGTCAGTTCAATGAGCTAGATGCAGTGTGTTTTTGTAGTTAATTTATATCTTATTACTCTGTAGTGTTTACTGATCAATCTTATTTTCTACTCAGCTATCTCTTTGGGTCATTTTCTTGTTTTTCTTCTGAGCTACTTAAAAAAAATACTGTTTTTTAAATGCCCTTGGTATATTCTAAATACTTGTTCCTTGTCAGTTTTAAGTTTTGCAAATTCCTTTTCCAATTTGAGTCTGTCTTAATGTTCTATTTGCTATTTTTTGATGGATGTAAAAATTAATGTAGTTGAATTCATCCATTTCTTCCTTTATAGATTTTGGTTTGTTTTTTGTAATTTTAAGAAAATTAGAACTATATTGAAATCACAAAACATTCTCTGATGCTTCCTCTTGAAGTTTAATGTTTTGCCTTTCATATTGAAATATTTAATGCAGTATTGTGTGGCTTGAATTTGTTTTTTTCCTTTTGTTTTTAAAACAAATAACCAGTTGTTTCAACATTATTGACCTACACATCTTTATCCAATAATCTGCTTTGTTAAATTTGTCATAAATCCGATTTCACATGTACATGGGTTGGCTTTGTTTCTGGACTGTTAGGTTTTCGCATCTTTTTTCCTTGTCTGTCACTGCCTAGTCCGTGCTGTCTTCATTTCTAAATGTTTTACTGTCTGAAAGGCCAAATGCCTTAACTTTTTTCTGTGTTTTGTTTATTCCTGACCGGTGCCTCTTCTATGTGAAATTTACAGTGAACTTAAAACCCTGTTAAGATTTTGATGGAAATATTTTAAATCATGACCTCTATTTGGTATGAATCAAAATTTTTCATTACAGCATTTTGGATCTCTGAATGTGTAGGCTTGTACTTTTATGTAGGTCATTTTTAATCAAATTTTTAATCTGAATTTTAAAGTTTTGTTTTGTAAAGTGTTCAGTCACTTTTTTTAGGTTTATTCCTAACTTGCGTGGTTTTTTTTTTTTTTTTTTTTTTTGCTGTTTAAAAAATACATTTTCTCTTTCTTGCTTATCTGTAAAAGTATTCTCAAGATTTGTATCTTGATCTTGCCTCTTTGTTGTCTTGCTATGATACTAATAACTTACCTATAGCTTTTTTTTAAATGTATGATCGAATTATCTGGGTAATCTTATTGCTTTCTATCCAGTCTTTATTTACCTATAGCTTATTTTTAAATGTATGATCGTATTATCTGGGTAATCTTATTGCTTTCTATCCAGTCTTCATATTTTAAATTTTTTCCAACCTATCTTCAGATCCTCTGTGTACAGTTGTGATTGTATCAGAACATGTACATTTAGGTATAGCATTTACTGGAAAGACCATCATTTTTATGAATTTTCCAAGTCTTACCTAAATGCAGAAGACCCTCTTTCCACTAAGTATTTATCAACTTAATTGCCTGTACTACTTTTTGTCAGTCACTCTCTACTAGTGATATTCATTATCTTTGTGACTGTTGTATCTGAGACTTATTTTTCATCTTAGCACTAGTACAGCACTTTGGACCAATGGATACCAAAGACATGTCAATTGATTGTTTCAAGTACTTTCTGGTTACTTGGATTTATGTGAAGGATGTATTTCTGAAGACTTCACATAACTCCAACTTTGAATCCTGTAAGACAGTATCTCCTTCCAAATAAGCACGATGTAGGAGAAGCTTGTATATCTATTGTATGTGTAGCATAGTTTTGCTGTATGTGTACCATGTCTTCATGCCAGTATTCCTAAGATTTTGCAACCTGCTCTCTTATAGATTACATGTCATATCATAGCAATTGTTTGGATTTTTTTTCATGGCATATCTGTTGATTGTTTTCAGATGTTACATGTAGTTGTATCAACTCTTGTTAAATGCTTGGAAAAATTATCATATGATTAAAATTCTAACAGCAACAGTGAATGTTAAAACAACAGCATAGCAATGACCATAACTGATGCATGACATGGTTCATATCACTGCTGTCAAGGGCCTGTGGAGAGCAGCAAAAATGGTATTGTGAGTCACAGCAGCGTTTATAGTTTTTAGCCTTCGAACTGTGTAAGTGGAAATCTGGACAATTTTTCATAGTTTAGGGATTTTAATGTTTCAAATTTTATTAATGAGACATCTTATCATACTATTCCATATCCATGTGTTCTAGGTTTACATGACAGATGACTCCACCACACTTTACTGAGAATAAAAACAATTTTACAGGGATCTATTCATGTTTTCTCATGCCTCCTAACTTGTCCTTCATGGTTTTTCTCTGTCCAGGTACCATCAGGATTCTCAACTTCCCCTGACGACCTCCCCACTGTACCCCACATGGCATGCTGTACTTTGGAAAACCTGTATCTGCTGATGGGAAGAGAATTGGAAGAGTTGGAGGAGGTGCCTCCAGGAAATGTGCTAGGTAGGTACACTCTGTGTCACATAGAGATGACCTGGCATGTTGCTGGAAATTCGATGGTGAAATTTTTGAAAGAAATAACTGATTTGTTTTCTAGTTTGGCATTTTTTTCTGGTGTCTTTAATTTAGTATATTTGAGCATGTGAGTGAGTTGGTTGCTATTAATTGTGGTAGCTTTATTTCAAACGTGTATGTTGCTTAAGTAATTTGTGAATGCTCTGTCCTAAGCTAGGGTTCCATTTATTTTGGAACAACAAGAAGAATACTTACTCATGTAAAACCAGTTTACATGGCTAAAGTAATCTACAGATTTAATTGTACGTTTTTAGAAACTATTCTGATGTGAGGTCTGTTTACACTCACTGCTGTTTTTTCCAGTGCTTTTTGTGCTCTCTGAATTGCTTCACTAACAATCGTTTGGTTGTCAGCTGTCAAATTTTTTCCATATATTGCCTGCTTGGGCTCTGCTCGTTATGTGTAGAAATTTTACTGTCTGAGATGCCTCCTGCATGCTTGAGACTTCACTTGGGTTCTTGTAGGAGCCAGGGCCCAGTGTGAGATGCTGATCCCTTTGTGCTCTTAGATTCCAAACCCTCAGCTGCAGAGCTATTAAGTGATTATGTGGACTAAGACGTTAGGTTTTAGAGGAAAAGGCTTGGATTTTGATCCAGAATAACTCCTGGTTTGTCTGGATTTTGTGGATGTTGCTTCAAGAAATTTGCCAGAATATTTCATCTCTCCCCTTCAAAGTTAGTTTTTATTATATATATATGGGGGGGGGTACTGGGATCGAACTCACAACCTCGCACTTGCCAGGCAGGTGCTTATGCTACTGAGCTCAATCCCTGACTATTCTATATTTTTGAACTCCTTTAAAACAGGTTTATGTGAGATTAATAGAATCCTAGCTTTTTTTCAATGTTATCTATTCTTTTCCATCCCTTTGGAAAATGCCACTGAGCTGTACCAGTTGATAGAACCAGATGCTGCCACATGCAGCTTTAGCAGAAACAATGTCAGAGGAAGAATGGAGTGCATTCTGCTCCTGTTTCGCAGCTGCCCATGGAGTTACAGTACTGCTGAGACAGTGCAGTCCCTTGTTTCTTAGTGGGATATGACATGGAAAATAACATCTGCACAATTGAAAGCAAAGATATTCTGTCAAGTGGATACTTTTGTGACATCTCCTCCATGTTTGTGTTCTGTCCCCAGTAAAGGTTGAGCGCGTGGTGTACATTAATTTCTGGTTTTCTTTTTTCTATTGCTGGATTTCTAAACATTGTCCAGGACTGAAGTCATGTATTCTATGAGAATGGAACCCATTTCTCTTTTTTCTTTTCTGGCACAGGGAGATTATTGCAAGCTAATATTGTTTCCTTTCTTCTTGGAGAAAATAGATACATACCGCACTCTTTCATTTATCTTTCAAAAATTAGGAGGTGATAATAGGAGCTGGGGTGAAAGTAAAGGTACCTGAATATCTATTTGTCACATTTACCCATCGGAGAACAAGCCGATGGGTACACTTCTTTGAGACAAAATGAGTTGAGGAAAATAAGCCTCACTTATTTTCTATAAGAACTAGAATTGTATTTACCTGTGGATAACCAAAAGATGAATGCATCATTTTAAAGCTCACTCATTAGGGCCCAGGAGAGACCAGCCAGGGCTGTTTTAGTGGCTCCCCCATGTCACCAGGGAGCCAGGCTCTTTTTCTCCTGCTCTGCAGACATTAGCATAAAGGTTTTATGCCCATGGCAAGGACCATGGTGGCTCCTGTTCTCCAAAACTCTTTATAGGAAGAAGACACAAGGGTCAAGTCCTGCTAAGAGAATTAGTGTTTTACTTGGGGAAAAAATGTCCTTTTGGTGATGTCTGTATATATTTTTATTTTTATAGTGTAGTCATACGGCTTTAGCTGCAAGAGAGGCCCAAGACTGACTGCTTTACCCTTACGGCCTCTGCAGTTAAGGCAGGCTGTCTTGTGGTACAAGTGGTTTTCAAATTACCAGTCCACACAGTCAGTCACAGCCACTCTAACTTGGTCTCTTGCTGGTGCCTGGAGCCCTTCTGTTGCAGTACTGTTTCTTTTCATTGAGAAGATGGTCCCTAAAGGACTGTTAAATGTGAGGGTTTAGAAACCATCTTGCCATTCTAATTTGCCTTTTGAATTGAGACACATATTAATCATTTTCTTTCTGTTAATTCAAACCTAATTTGGCCTCCTGCATGACTAGAAAGAATGAGTGTACCAAAAGTAATTCGAATCATAGTTTTGCCATTATCTCGTTATGGGCCCAAGCTGGCAGTATAGCCTCGAGCGTCACTTGCATTTATTTCCTCAGTGACTTGCACAAGGGTTATTATGGCTGCTGACCTTTCTTATGGTGGAACCAGAGTATCACTTGTAATTTTTTTCCTAAGAAGGTTAGTGTTTTAGTCACTTTTTACTCGTCGCTGAGACAAAATACCTGAAGCCCAAATTGGGAAAGGAAAGGTTTATTTCTTACAGTTTTTGGAGGTTTCAGTCCACACTCAGTTGGCTCCCAGGCAGGCAGGCATGGCTGGGCCGCCTTTCATGGGGGCTGCAAACAGCAAGCCGGAACCAGCAAAGAGAAAGACACACCTTCTTCCTGCCATTACATCACATCTTGGCTCCACCCCTATGTGGGTGGAGCACTGACATCATCAATCCAAGCACTAGACAATGAATGAATAACAAATGCACAATTCAAACTCATGAGGGCTGGGGGACACAGACATAAACCATGACAGTTAGGTTTGGGTTCCCAAGGATTCTTTTATTTATTTATCATTTATCCTAAACTTTAAAGACATATCATTAAATAACATTGTACAGATCATATTTTATTGCTATCACTATGAAATACTAACAAGACTATAAAACCTGTTAACAAAGCTGAACTGTATTGTATAATGGCAGTTTAAGATCCCAGTAGAAATAGGCAAAAATTCTTAGTACTGTATTTACAAGTACATTGCTCATATTATACGTACTTATATACTTACTTTTGTCAGTAACCCAGTGGCTGAAAAAAAATTCTTAACAAAGATTATCCTAAAACCTCTCCTAAGCTTCTAACTTCTAAGGCTTGTGTTTCTTTTAGAATATCCCCAGTACAATGAGCAATGAATGTTTTAATGCAGTTACTTGGTTGGACTGATAACCCATTTAAATGGCTCCATCAAAACATGTTGGACTGGTTACCAGCCTCAAGAGTCAGAGAATATCTCTCTCGGGCCAGTTTCATTTGTTCATCAACAGAGACAATAATTCATGTTGGTAGTAGCAATGGGTTTATAAGCCAGGGTGTTTAATAAAGACAAATCTTCAAAGGTAACAAGTAAATTTAAGACAGGGTGAAAGAGGCAACCAGGCAGCCTGGTATTAAAGGAGAACCTCCAAGGCCAGAAAGCCAGTGGGCATCCAGGGGTACTGAACTTGGAATTCCAGCTGGGGTGAGTAGCTTGAGACCAGGTATATCAGCGGATTTTGTTTGCTTGAAATAGGTTGTATCATCTCAGTAAGCTTGAAATGGAAGGAATAAGATGGTTGCATTTGGCTGGAATGATCTGTGTATTCTAGTTACCTGTTGCTGCATGATAAACTGCATGCAGCCTGGTAGCTTAAGATGAAGATAACTTTTATTTTTAGCAGTTTGAGCATAGTTCGGTGGGAGCAGCTCATCTCTGGTGTCTGCTAAGGTAGCTCCAAACCTGGAATTAGAACAGTGTAAACAGTCTTCTGCCAGAGGGAAGGAGGTCCATGCTGGTTCTTTGCTAGGAGTAGGACAGAGGGCTTTTGCATGGCTTCCTGGCATCATCATAATGTGGTAGCTGGGTGTTACGGGTAGAGTCTCAGGAAATTGTGTCATCTTTTGTAAACTACCCTCCATGGCCTGCAGCTTCATGACGGTCACATCCTGTTGTCTAGACGTGAGGTGTCATAGCTAGCCCATATTCAAAAGGAGTCAGCTATCTTCACCTTTTTGATAGGAAGTTTGTCCAAGAAGTTGTGAATATGTTTTATTAAAATGATCACACTACTCATAAATAAATTCTTGTTTCCTTTTGTATTTTACAAAAGCCATGGCAGGACACACATCACAGATTAAGACAGAGAATTTCATAGTAGTCAGGGCAGGCCTGTGAACTTTTTTTTACTTTACCTTAGAGGAAAAGTCATGATTACCATTTAATACGAAAATAGTAGAGAGTAACATAACTGTTACCATATGCTTTTCATAGAAATGATAGAGTCAGTAAATTTATCAATTTCAGTTAAAAAAACTTTTGTTGGAAAAGGAAATGAAAATATATGGCATTCTTGGACATTTTGGAGGGTATCGTTAAAATCTGAAAGTTCTTTTATTTGTACTTGAAAAATACAGATTTCGCATTTGAACTCAGCTGTAACTTACTTGCAACTTATATGCACTGATAAGTGTTGAATAGATTTTCTGGTTTGGAAATAGTTGATTTAAAGTATCAAGCCATCTAATTCCAACCTGATGTTGTAAAGTTGTTGTTGATGGGCCCAAAGAAATCTTACTCTTTTAAAAATACAGTAGCCTTTTGTTCAATTCTCTACCAGAATATTTCTGAAAATAAGTGTTTGCTATAGGCTCCTATAAATATGTGAAGGGAAATTGAATTAGGGTTCCAACTCTTTAGCCTTTTCATATGTACTCTTTTTAGATCTCTTCCATATGCTTAAACTTTTAAAAATTGAGGGATGTATTCTGAGAGGAAACATAGTACTCTTCTTTTAACAGCATGAGGGAAATGATAAATGTTAATTAGCCTTTTCCTGAACCAGTTTTAGTTCAGCCATGGCTAGTTGCTGGGCTGATGAGACAGTGTCAGTAATCAGTGCATTCTGAATCGTGTGTGCATGTCTTATGTCTGTGTGTGTCCCTTAAGACTGTATCTTTGGTCCAACTTTATAATATCTAATGAGATAGACAATTCTTTTTAAGGAAACAAGGGACAACGTTGATAACCATTGTTGATAAACTTGTACTCTGTTCTACACCATGTGCTACGTCTATCCTTGGTATTGACTGACAGCTTTGTTTTGCCATATTTGACTGTATTCTCCCCCCCCCCAAAAAAAAGTAATAAGCACTAAGGAGTAATAAAATCCAAAATGTGTAAATTTTGTTGTAAAAAAGAGAGGGAAAAAAAGAAAAAAAAGAAAAAGAGCTCTAACGGATATAACAGCAAGTGTGTTTAGGGGTGTTAAATAGCTGACTATATCAATGTTTTTGGATCATTGAACACAGCTGTTTGCAGTCTCCCTGTTTGAATGTCCACCTTGTATTCTTTGATACTGTGATTTGAGGAACTATTTTCAAGATGATAATATGTAATCTACTAACAGGTGATTTCTTACTGTTATGTTTTTTTTTTGTTTGTTTGTTTTGTTTTTTTTGTTTTGTTTTGTTTTTTTGTAGTTCTGTATTACGTGTACCCTTACACCGCTTTGGTTTGTTTTGTGTTTTTCTCTTTTTCCTCTTAAAAAAAAAAAAAAAAAAAAAAAGACTGTATCTTTGTATGTCTGCGTGTCTGTGTGTGTGTACTTAAGACTGTATGATACTTTTGTAATACTTTAAATTTACTTTCTAAAGAACTTCTTTTGAATGTTGATTATTATCAACATTTCTTCTTGAGTGAGTCTGGAACAGCTTTAGTAGTTACTTCTTAGTTTTAATAGTCTGAATTGATTTTAGTGATTTTTCCTTTATTGATAATGGTTTTATTCTTTTGTCTAATTGTTACATCTTATCTTTTATTTTCATATTGCTTATAAAAATATGATAAATAATAATTAATGTTTCTAGTTTCCTCCTGGCTGTAGTGGAAATGTCCCTAGTGTTTTTAAGCTTTAGGTTGGCTGAGCTTATGGATTCATGGTATTTCTTATGTACCATGCTGTGGAGATATTTTTAAAAAGTCAGGAATATATACTAAATTTTATTGATGTATTCTTATTGACAGAGTTTTTATCTGTACTATAACTTATTCTATGAGGATATCTTTGCAGTCCTAAAAAAAATCTCCAGAGTATTAGATCATTGCATATACTTCTCATATACTATTAGATTTAATTCACAAGATTTTATCCAGATCTTTTTTCATAAAAAAGTAAAATTAGCCTTTGATTTCTTGGTAGCATGAACATACCAGAATGGGACACTTTCATCTTCTCCACCCTTAGGAGCTGCACCATCCAATTGGTAGCTGCTAACTGTATTTCGTTATTTAAATTTAAATAGATTGAAATCATAAAAAATTAACTTAGTAAAGTTGTACTGGCCACATTCCTCATACTTGGTAGCAGTGTGTGGCTAGTGGTTGCCATGTCAGATAGTGTGGTCTAAAGAAATTTGTATGCCATGTGAGAATTTTGAAAGTTTTGAAATACTTCACTGGTAAAATAAACTAAACTAGATGTATAAAATGTTTGATTTTTTTTGTCCTGGTTTATTTGCTTCTCTCACTTACAATTCTGTATGTTTATGTATTCTTACTTGATTTCTTTATCATTGTTCTTTTAAGATAGAGTGTTCCCAAATTCATTTATGAAGGGCAGTATCACTCTGATCCCAAAACCCAACTGAAAAAGAAAAGTATAGTCCGCCTTCTTAATAAAAATAGATACAAAAATCCTCAACAAGACATTAGCAAATAAAATTCAGCATGTTATAAAAAAGATAATTCATTGTGATCAAGTAGGTTTTATCCCAGAGATGCAAGGATGGTTCAACATGTGTAAGTCAGTAAGTGTAATGCATCACATAAACAGAAGCTAGGTCAGAAACCATATGGTCATGTCAATTGATCCTGAAAAGGCTTTCAACGAAATCCAACATCATTTTGTGATAAAAACTGAAGAAAATAGATATAGAAAGACCATGCCTGAAAATGATCAAAGCTGTATATGACAACCAGTAGCCAGTGTCATACTAAATTAGGAAAAATTAAAAGCATTCTCCCTGAAATCAGAAACAAGGCAAGGATGTCCACTGTCACTTCTGTTTAACATAGTACTTGACCTATTAGCTAGATCAGTTACACAAGAGTAAGAAATAAACGAGATACATATAGGAAAGAAAGAGCTCAGATTACCATTATTTGCAGAAGACATGATACTCTAGATAAAAGACCCTAAGAACTTCACCAAAAAGCTCTTAGAATTAATAAATAACTTCAGTGGTATAGCAGGATACAAGATCAACACACAGAAATAGCATTTATGTGCCCCTTAAGTGAATGGGATGAGAAGGAAATTATGAGAACAATACCTTTAACAATAGCTTCAAGAAAAATGAAACTAGCCAAGGAAGTAGAACACCTCTACAAAGTATAGTACTCTGAAAAAAAGATCGAAGAGAGAATCAGAAAATGGAAAAATGTCCCCTGCTCCTGGATAAACACTACCAATATTGTCAAAATGACCTTACTCCCAAAACTGTTACATAGATTCAACAGAGCCTCAATCAAAGCACCAATAACATGTATTATAGTACTAGAGAAAATAACCCTAAAATTCATATGGAGCCAGAAGAGACCCAGAATAATATAAGCAATTTTGGGCAATAAGAGCAAAACAGAAGGCATAGCAATGCCTGACTTCAACCCAACCAAAGCAACATGATAAAACTGACATGGTATTGGAAAAAAACGAATATGTGGATCAGTGGAACAGAATTGAGGATACAGAAACTTTACCAGACACATTCGGCTACTACAAAGGGGCCAAAAGCATATGTTGGAGGAAAGATAGCTTATTCAACAAGAGGTGATGGGAAAACTATTTATCTGTAGAAGATTGAAACTGGATTCTTACCTTTCACCATATACTAAATTAAAATCAAAATGCATCATTAAACATTAAACATTAAAACAGAAACATTAAACCTACAGGAAGATATGTGTAACACTGAGGACTTAGGTCTAGAAAAGGTTTTTCTAAATATAACGTCAATTACACAAGAGATAACAGCAAGATTAAACAAACAGGATTATATCAGATGAAAAAACTGGTGTACAGCAAAAAGAATCAATTAGTAAGGTGAAGAGACAAGGTATAAGATGGGAAAAAATTTTGGTAGCTTCTCCTCAGAGGATTTATATCTACAATATACAAAGAAATGAAAATAAATTAAGCCACTTAAAAGTAAAGGCCCAGTCAAAAAATGGACAATAAAAATGAACAGACACTTCACAGAGAAAGAAATACAAATGGGTCAAATGATATATGTACAAGTGTTCAACCCCTTGGCCTTTTAGAGAAATGCAAATTAAAACAGGGCTAAGATTCCATCTTACTCTGGAAAGAACAGTCATTAGGAAGTGAAACAGTAACAAATGTTGTCACAGCTGTGCTAAAAAAGGACCTCTCCTAGAGGCTGGGTATTTAGCTCAGCGGCATAAGCACCTGCCTTGCAAGCCGGCAGTCATGAGTTCGATCCCCGGTACTGATAAAAAAGAAAAAGACCAAAAAAAAAAAAAAGAGTGGTAAAAGGACCTCGCCTGCATTGTTGGTGAGAATGTAAACTAGTACAACCATTGTGGGATTCAGTGTGGTGATTTCTCAATGAACTGAAATTAGAAATTCCATACAACCCAGCTATCCTGCTAGGTGTCTGCCCCAAAGACTTTAAGACACCATACTAGAGATGTGTGCATACCAGTGTTCATAGCAGCACAGTTCCTAATAGCTAAATCCTGGAAATAGCCTGTATATCCATCAATAGATAGTTGGATAAAGGAAATGTGGTATCTATAATGAAATACTAGTCTGCTATAAAGAATGACAAACTTGAAACTTTTGTAGGAAAATGAATGCACTTGACAAAAAATGTTGAGTGAAGTAGACCAGACACAATCTTAAATACCATATGGTGTCTCTCATTTGAATGAGGCAAAGCACAAGCAGAGAATAACAAAGAGGATGAAATGAAGGGGAAAGGAGGACAGATGGCAGATGGACTTGGCATGGGGAAGTGGTCCAGGGGAACAAGAAAGAGGGGAAGGGGGAAGAAAAATAAGTAGAATAAAGATATGTAGAGGAAACTAATAACCTCATTAATGTAAAAATTATATGCTATTGTATGAGATAAGATTAATATCAACAAGAATAAAAATGGGATAAGAGAATTAGAGAAGGATGGAAGGGAACTAAAAGAAAGAAACAAACTGCGATATGTTCTTAGAACCACTTCCCAAGATCATTGTAAGCTGCATGACCTGCATTGTCCTTTTAAATTTTAATGTAACACTGTTATATATGGTTAATAATTTGTTTTTTTAAAAATAATTTTATTCAATCCCCAGTATGAAAAAAATAATAATAGTTTTAGGGGCACTCAGTTATTTTTATCATTGCTAAGACAAATATCTGACACCCAAAGTTAAAAGAGGAAGGGTTTCAGTTCTTAGAGGTTTCCATCCATAATCAGCTGACTCCAAGGCAGGGTGGCATGGCAGAGGGACATCACAGGAGAAACAGTTCATGGCAAAGCAGGGGAGACAGAGGGCAGCCTGTAGCAAGTGACAGCAGCAGCAGCCCTCTTTTTGTCCCTTATATTCTATCCAGGCCACGATTGACCTCTTAAGGCAGACAAATGAGACAAATACCTGAGTGCCTTCTTAAGCACTCGCACCCAGCGTGAGGTGTACTTAATTCTAATGTCACACCATGAATCAATCCCAGCTAGCATCACATCTTTAATCCCAGCATCACACATTCTAGGTCCAGCCACCTCTAAAACCCTAGTTAGACTGAGACTTTGAAGGGACAGCTAGACACAAGCCATAACAGGCTGAGGATGTAACACAGTGATAGAGCATGGGGGCCTTAGTATGTACGAGGCCCTGGGTTCAAATCCTCAGTTCTGCAGCAGTAACAAAATTTAAAACAGGCACTTTAAAACATTGCATATAAGCCATAATAAAAATACATAGAAGCAAAGAATTATCTTAAAAAGACCAATCTTTGTGTTTATGTACATATTTTTTAAATGGTAAAAATAATACATAAAATGTATTGTCTTTGCCATTTTTAAACATGCAGTTCAGTAACATATTGTTTTTATTTTTTTAAATAGCAGTTATACTTCTTGTACTGTTTTGTAACCTGTATTTTTTCCTTAGAGACAATCCCTTCTCTGAATATTATTCCCATCTCTCTATTGTTTCACTACATTTGTTATAATTCCCAGAATAATGTTAAATAGTGATGCAGTACAAATAGGAGTTTTTTTTTTTATTTAAGGAGAAAAGAAAAAAAAACAGTGAAAGGGTACAAGTTATACAGATTTACAGAAGAAAAAAATGAACAGTAGGAAATCACTAGTTAATGGATTACACATTGCCATCTTAGAAATAATTGTTCAAGTCACAAAATTAAAGCTTGTAGAGTGGACATTCCAACAATGATACTGCCAACAGTTCTGTTCAATGATCCAATAAAACTCTGTGATATCATTTTCTATCTTATACACTTAAATATACATGCAGTTATATAGTTTAGAGCACTTTCTTTTCCTCTCTTTTGTACAATGACTATTACACATTTTGGGTTTCATTGCTCCCACGGTTCTTATTGCTTTTTTGGAAGAGAGTAAAACCAAATGAGACATAACAGAACAGAATCGGTCAAGTCAAAAGGGTGGACATAATAGATAATATAAAAACATAATACAAGGTGATCAACAATGGTTACCATAATGCCTCCCGCTATCTCTAATAGAATTGCCTATATCATTAGTTATAATACAATTGAACAAAACAGTAAAGAACAAAACCGACAAAACCAAAACATTGGAGACATTGTAGGTCTTCAAAAGTAGATAAAAGTCAACGAGAATGGGCGTTATAATGAATCTCATTATCTTCTCAGCTGATGCCTAAACTTTCGAACCTGATACTATCCAGCAAAACAGAATAGGGGAACATCAGTCAATAACAAGATGGTGAGAGTAATACAGGGCTTCAAATCGAGATAATAGAAAGTCAAAGTGGGTTACTATATTATATCCTGCTATTTTTTTCCCTTTAATTAAACGGATAAAAATAAAAAAGTAAATAACGGAGTGGAGATTGAGAAAAAAGAGGGCATAACAGCGAAACAGCGCAGATCAAAACATAACCATTTAAGCAGAATAGTGTTTCACCACCAGATAATTCCGACCCAAAAGTAGTTACCATATTGACTCTTTCCTTGAAGTCCTTGAGTACAACTTCGTATACTGTAGCATCAAGTATATCAAAACAATGTAAAACCATTTAAGAGAATGACAGCATTACAGAGTATTTAGAATCGACTAACAGAAAATGAACAATGGTTTCTGTATAATCTCCTTGTCTTTAAAAGGTTTTTGCTTATACTATCGTACATAATAAAATCCAATAAGATACAACCTGTTTAGACCATTGGAGACAGAAGAACAAAAGCTAGATGAGACTTCAAAACAAGATGATACTAAATCAGTATTACCTATTAAGATGTCATTTTCTCCAAAATAGCTGTTCCTATCATCCAATCTTCTCTGTCTCATTTCTGTTGAGCTCTTTTTCTGTCAGTAGCTGTCAATTTGTCTTCTTCATTTTGTTCTCTGCTCCATTCGTTGTGGCCTCCCCGCCACTATTTCTGGGTTCTTTGTATTTTTCTTTTTTTAGAATATCCTGCAATACTCTCTGTAGAGTTGAATTGGTGGTTGCAAATTCCCCCAGTTCCTCTTTATCCTGGAAGCACCTTGTTTTTCCATCAATTTCCAGGGACAGTTGTGCAGGATATCTCAATCTTGGCTGGAGATTATTATCTTTCAAAGCTTGAATTATTTCCCCCCATGCTCTTCGTGATTTGATGGTTTGTGCAAAGAAATCTGCTGTAATTCTGATGGGTGTTCCCTTGTAAGTGGTCTGTTTCTTGTCTCTTACAGCTTTTAATATTCTGTTCTTGTATTGAATTTCTGGAATTTTTATTATTATATGCCTGGGTGTTTCTCTGTTTGGGTTGTAGGTAGCTGGGGTCCTGTATGCCTCATACATCTGAGTATCTTTACCTTTTGCTAAATTAGGAAAATTCTCCTGGGTTATTTCTTTGAGTAGCTTTTGTAGTTCACTTGTTTGTGTCCCTACTTCTTCTTTTATATTCTTAATCCTTAAGTTATGGCTCCTCTTATCATCTTCTTGTCTTTGTATTATTGCTGTTTGTTTCTTTGTTATTTTTAAGAAGTTTTTCATTTCATTTTCCCATATTACAAGTCTGCCCTCCAGTTCAGATAGTCTGTCCTTAGTTTCTTTCAAGCTGTTATGCCAGTCTTGGATAGACTTCTTAATTTCTTGATAGTCCCTCTGAACCTGCTTCATGTACTCTATGCTTTCTCTGTTTTCTCCATCAAACAATTCTCCCCTCTTTTTCTGTTCTTGCATTTCACCATCTGTTTTTTCCTGGGTGGTGCTTAGCATTTCTCTAACTATTCTGCATACTTCTAGCTTCAGGTCGTTGATAACTTCATTCCTGAATTGGTCTATGAGGCTCTCTATATGGCGCTTAATGTCTATTGATGCGGTGTCCGCTATTGCCTGTTTCTCAGAATTGGGGGCCGAGGAGCCTTTCTTGTTGCTTCCCTTCCCCATATTCTCTGTTCCTTATATATATATGCAAGCTTACATAGGAGGCCCGGCTTCCCTGCCTGTCAGCCACAGCCTGATCAAATTGTGCTGGCTAGGTGTTCCCGCCCACCGCTGCGCACCAGGGAGTTACGGACTAGGCAGCCTACTCGGGAGTCAGTCGCCCCTCCGGGCCACCGTCAGGCTCTGGGATCTGGGTTAGGCCAGCCTACCAAGTCCGCCTGCAGCGTCACGCAGGCCAGGCACTTTTCACCAATCCCGTCCGAGAGGGGAATGTGTGGCTGGAGTCGCCACCGCACCCTGCTCTTATAGGACTGCCCGAGCCCAGAAAGTCCTCCGCTGGAGTCAAACTGTGGTAGAGTGTCATTTTCTCTCACTCACCTCGCCACCAGTCAGTGTACGCCTCCTTGTCTGTCCTGTTTTCGACTCCGTTCGCAGACTCCCGTTCCCAGAGCTTCTGTGCGTCTCTCCTTGCCAAGCTGCTTGTGGAGGCAGCCAGCCGCCGAGCGGCGGGAAACCCAAATCGCGGTTTCCAATGGCGCGGGGTCCAGTCTCCACCCCGAGTCTTTTCTGTTCCTATTTTAGCGCCAGGACTGCATTCCAAGTTGGTTTCTCTCAGCCCAGTTTGTTCCTGAGTCAGCAGAGCATATCTCTACTGGCTCATATCTCCTTAGTCCGCATCATTCCTGACTTCTGAGCCGAGCCTTTCAGAGAGCCTCCGGTACTTGCTGTTATCTGTCCGCCATGTTCTTCCACAAATAGGAGTTTTATATTAGTATGCGTACTGGATAGTGAATTGATTTTGAGAGATGTGAAATATGAACTGATGTCTTTATAGTGAAAAGAAAATGAATGCTCCCATTTCTGTTTAGTAGGCCAGTTTTTAAAATGTAAATAAATGCTAAGGTTTATTAATTGATATTTTCTTAATCTTTCAGATGATACATATGGTTTTTCTGCTTTGATCTATGTATGCTATGAATCATAATAACACATGTCCTAGGATTAAACCAGTTTTATGCTCCTGTAATAAACTATTTGTTGACTGTATTAACAGAGCAGTGAGCTCAGTTCATTGATAACAGCTGAAGTGTTTATTTGGTTTTGGAATAAACATAGTGAGTTGTCTTAGGGACAGGACTCAAGTCTAAATACAGAATTCCTTTCTGTTTTGTATATACCCTGTACATAGCTTGAAGGTAGCTTGATGCGCTTGTTTTAGTATGGCTGCATTTGAATTGGGACCTGACACATGAGGTCTAGTGTAGAATTTTCCACTTGTCTGCACTGAGTTTCAGGTTTTGAATTTTAGCTTCAGCCTATATTTATGTGAAGTGTTTGCAAATTGAAGTGGTTTTTATGTATATTTCATATTTGTGGAGTTTTGAGGTTGGTGATAGATCAGCTGCATGAAGCAAACAGCAGATTAGGGACTGGTTTATGTTCTGTATAAACATTTTAAATAGCATAGTATTCAGTTAAGAATAGGAATTTTCTGGTCCTTAGAAATTTTGACACTGTTGATGAAATCGCCGGTATCCAGATTGTGTTGAATTGTCCTTACTATACTGTTGATTTTTAGTTATTTTTCCTGTTCCTGACATCATTTCTTTGTGCTCTCTGAGATAATATGGAGACCACTAACAGTAGTTATAATGTTGGTTATAACAGTAATACCAACAGTTATTTCTTAGGGCTTGTCATGTGCTAGAAATAGTATCTTACTTACTTCCTGTCAAATGAAATAGATACTTTTTACAGATGAGAAACTAGAAGCTTATAAATATTAACTAACTGTGATCCTGTAATAACATATATTAAGAAACCTGGAATGGGGTGTTGTTTGGCTATTTTTTGCTTATGTGTTTATTTAAATTTTGTAGTTATTTAAACTTTTGTTTTTATATTACTTGAGTTTTCGCCTTTTCTGTTGGTCAGTCTTATTAGTGATTGTATGTAATACTGTATCTTTCCTTCTACCCCAAGGAATCAATTCTTCATATATTGCAGGGGCTTTGTATATTAATTTATACAGCGTATTTATTAAAGTCTATTTCTGCTTATCATAGATTATAGTTTTGTTGTCATTTACAGGAGTTGGTTTTTGGGCCAGGGATATAGCTCAATGGCGTAGCACCTTTCCGGTAATTGCAAGGTCTTGAGTTCAATCCCTAGTACCAAAAAAAAAAAAAAAAGTTTGTTTCTTTTACAAATGAAACCATTTGTGACCTGAATCTTAGTATGACTTTGGCATAATTTCTGTAATTTTATATGTAGTATTCTGTCTAATGCAACACCGTCCAACCAGTGTACTATAGCTACACAATACAGTGTGACAAGCTGTTGATCCCTTCAGCCCTTAAAGCTAGACAGTGGGTTATAAGAAAGTGACTGTCCCGTTCTGTTACTTCAAATTAGATTGTCAGCATGTCTGATGAATGTGTATTATTTAGATTAAATCATATTGCTAATTCTCATTTTTTCTGACTGAAGTTGTTGGCAGTGACTGGTAATTTCTTTGGAATAGTAAGTACGGCTTCCTACTTTAAGAACTGTTTGTCTGGTGATAAGTTCTTTGCTACTCTAGACATTGTAGAAGAGAAAAGAATTATAATTTTATTTATGAACTGAATTGTTTGCAAATAGAAGCACTTATGAACCAAGGTATCACTGTATACTATTTATTATAAGTTCTAAATCAGGGCATAAATTTGTTAGTTTTCTGTTTCTGCTTCCAAAAGGAAGAGTATTTCTTGAGAGACAGGATAGTTTGAGGGAAGGTGATTTATTTTTTTAACAGAAAAAAAAATTTAATTAGAAACTTAGAGGGAAAATAGAAAGGCCTTCAGTTTAGATGCCTGGAGAGGTTATACTCTTGATACAAGGGTTCATACTGGCTCACTCACAAAGTTGTGAGGCCAGCTTGCATTCATTCAGTACATGTTTGCAATATTTAATGATTACATCCTTATGGGGTGTTAGCAGATTTATATAACACATCTTTCTTTTTTATTTAGGAAAAAAGCAAAACAGAAAAAGGAAATAATACAGAATTTTTAAAAAACAGTAAGAAGTCCCTAGTTGATGAATTACATCCCTCTTTTCCTCTCCCTTTTGAGTGGTAACAGTAAATATAAATTTTGAGTAATGGCAGGAATTATGAAGACTTGACATGTCTTTTGTTTTTTCAGAAAAGATTAAGTATGTGCTTTAGAGGAAGATGGTGTTGGAGGCAGAAGCATGTTTCAAGTTTGATCTAACACATGTTGTCAACATACGTGGCAGACATGGTAGACATGATGGAATGAAGGGAATGTGTCAGCTACCAATATCCTGTGTGGTAGATACGGAATCACTGACTAATTAGTATTCCTGTTTTGAAGTATACATGGCCCCAAAAAGCGGCAGGTCCATTTCTAAATACTGTGTAAATCTTAGTGTAATCTTGACTCTACTCTGAAATAAGCAGGCATGAGGCATGTGCAGGTAGAACTCAAAAGGTAAGCAACTATCTGTTCACAGAACAGTCAAACAATAATACTGTAATTGTAACATGGGCTGTTACAGTGAAGGAAAATGAATAAATAGTTTATATGTGTCAGCTTTGGTCAATCTCACAAGTTTAAAGCATTTTAAAGGAAGTGAGTCACAGGTCATTTATGTAAAAACTAAAAACATGTAAATACTATGTATTGTTTAGGAACAGATACATATAAATGCTCAGAAAGACAGCAAATTCATTCCCCTTAAGGACATGACTACAGAGAACTACACAAATATTAGTGTTGTTTCTTTAGTTGAGTAGTAGGGCTATGTCATCTGTTTCTTTTTTTTTTTTTTTACATTTTTAATGCCTTAAATATGTTTATGTATAATATACTTAAAAATTATAAGGAACACAGTATTATTCTCTTTCCTAGACCTGGTTGGTGCTATAAAATTAAGTGAAATGTAGCATTTTCCAGATGAAAATTCAAACTCAGCTACTTTGTCACTTTGAAGTCTGGCAAGGAACTTACTTTTTCTTATGCCTCCTCAGCTGCAAGATGAAGATGAAAAAGGGTTCTGAAAACATTCATTGGTATGATTCACCTTGTTTCAAAAAGTATCAAAAAGCACAGTGTTAATTAAGCAATATGAATCAACCATTTCCTTAGGAAATACCATCATTCATCAGTAACTCACCAAAAGTCACATATATAAAAAATAAGCCAAACATTTAGATTAAAGAGTAATTTTTCCAATTAAAGAACACTTTTCTAATTAATAATGCAGGTTATTGATTTAAATGCAATATGTGTGTGTGTGTGTGTGTGTGTGTGTGTGTGTGTATTCAGGACTGATCCAGAGCCTTTGTGTTGAGCTACATCTCCAGCACTTTATATAGTTTATTTTGAGACAGGATCTTGCTAAATTACCCATGCTGGGTTATAATTTGTAGCTTGTGTTCCTCCTGTCTTAGCTATCCAGAGTTTTAGGATTATAGGCACCTGCCACTATGTCAGGCTGCTGTTCTTTTCAGTTAATTTAAAAATTCAAGTGGGCCTTTCAGAAACATTCTGGGCAACAGTTTTCTGATGTTCTAGTGAAGTCAGTCTGCAAGATGTTTTTCAGTTATGCATGTAGAAATCAAACGCACTAGCTGATGCTCAAGTTGTGACTTTCCCTGTTCTTTCCCTTAGGTGTCCAATGTATTCCTAAGTGGTTGAATTAATTAATTGGTTAGGATCATTGAGTTTAGGTGAAAGACAGCATGAGCAGCCAGATGCTACCTACTGTTCATTTATTTACTCAAAATTTATAATAATATTTTAGGTACATAAAGAAGATAGAAAGTGTGTAAAGATTTGCTTTTTTATTATAAAAATACTAAATGAGAGCAGAATATGTCTTGTTCAGAATATTTCTCATTGAATGCGAAGGTAGTTGTCATCAAAGTCGGAAGATAGACTAACTCCCAGAGGCAGGGTGGTAATATTATTGCAAATTATTTGTTTGGCATGGGAAAACCAGTTTCTTTCTTCCCTCAGTGTGCCATAGATGTTGCAGGAGACAGACACATCCTGGGCTGGAAAGGACTGGGGGTTTGATGTTGGAGAAACAGACACATCTAAATCTTTCTTCCTGCCCTAGTCCACTCAACAAGAAAGTATGGTCTCAGGCTCCAGCACCACCACAGTTGATCCCTGGATGCCTTTTGAAGCTTTTGTCTCCTAAACTCGGGACGGTGAAGTCCAAGCTCAGGCCCAGCTGGTACTTAGGGCAGTACTTGCATCTCAGTGACACAGGGAGACTTAAGGCCCCTAATGTTTTTCATCTTTTCAGGAAGTTCTCTTTTTCTCTACCTTGTAAACTCTTGCATTAAAGCTCTGTGTTGTATGACTCTCACCGCCTGAACAGCGCTACTAGGTGTGGACCAGGAAAGCATGAGCCTGCAGTGCTCAAGTGGGCGTTTCCAGATGCGTAGCTGCTGTCCTGGCGTAAGTAGTGCATGCAGTGATTCCTGACCTCTTACCCATGGTTTTCCTGCCACTTTTGCCACTATTAAATTCCCACAATGTTTCTTGACTCTCTGTAGTCTTGTTCCTGGGCTCTACTCTCTTTTCCAGTATATTTGCCAGTCTGGTTTGATTGTAACCTCAGGAATTCATTTTGAATCTGTTTTTGTCACTGTAGTTTTAATGATTTGGAGCTGCTAGTAGACATTTATGCTTAATATGAACTTGAGATTGTTTTACCTGTTCCAGTATGTCAAAGGTCTATGTTGAGATGTTTTATTGTATTTGTAGTTGTGACTAGAGTTTCTACTACAAAGCTCAATGTTATATAAAAAATCTACTTTAGTTGCCTTCTTCCCAGAGGTCACTGGTACAGACATTATTGGTATCATCTGTGTTCTTTCCGATTTCTACCTGCATAAACACGTATTCTTCTGTATGTTGCCTGTATCAGCAGGTAAATGCATGTGTGTGAGTTGTTAGTTCATTTGGGAAGATTGGCGTTACTGAGCCATTTCTGGTGACAGGACCAGAATGGGCTGCAGCTGCAACCCAGCATTGTGTTCTGATTTTCTGTCTTTATTATTGTCATGCAAATAATTTTAAACCATTAAAATTATCCCAGTACTAGTCTCTTGGGGGAATAGGCCCTTCTCAGTTTCCTATAAGGCATTTGCTGTGGACCTCAGTCCTGGCTGGGATTACTTTACTTCTGCCTTCTTACTCCACATTATTTATAAAGCCCAGGCTCTCTTTTAACTATAGAGAGACCAACTGCTGTCTTAGTGGCATAAATTAATTCTAGAACACCTGGGTGGCCTTTAATCTCATTTCATTTGTCAAAGAGTTTGGCATTTGGTTGAGACCTTTTCCTGTGTTGACCCAACCTTTCCCTAATTTTTACCTCTCTGTGGACTTGAAATTTGAGGGTAGATGGATTTGAGAGAGGGAAGAAGGATTATACATCTTCAAAAAGCTTTCCTTTGTCAGGATCTTAATCTTCAAAAGGAAAGAAAGAGGTGCAGTTTTTACATGTCTTGATCTATTGTTTGCTCTGAGAAAACCCTTTGTTTCCTTAATTTTATAGCCTAATTATTCACTTACATACATTTATTTTGTGCTTGCTATATTGTTTGGTTCTACAGTGCTTGTAAGATTAGAATTTTACACTGGTAGCTTAAGCTTCCAATTTATTTAGAGGCTCTTCACAGTGAGATGCCAACCCTGCAGCAGTAAGGCAGCCTCTGACATGAGCAACAGTAACCACTGCCTCAAAGGTAGAACCTCCTGCAAGTCGACTGCTTGTGTAGGAATTTCCCAGCCTGACTAGATCCAGACAAAATAAGGTTGAGCCAGATGATCTTAAGAGTTTCCCTTCCCTCTTCATTGGTTCTCCAGCAGCCCTTCTCACTGCCTGTGTCTTAGACTTTCCTCATTTAGGTTCCTTTGCAAAGTGCTATCTTTGCTCTCTTCTTTTCTCTGTCTGCAGGTTGCCTGAGGTGACATTTGACAAGTAGCAAGTCCATCCCTCTAGAGAATTCCCTCATAACCAGGGACTTTTAAAAGCAGTGCTCATCCTGTCTGGATATCAGAGGATCAACTTCCTAGGGCTGTGTCTCGAGAGAAGTTGCACTGCTTGGTCTGAGCCAGTTTAGAATCTTGGGCACTCCCCTGAGCCCAGGGAAAGCCCTGGTTTACGCAGTCCCTGACTTGGGTAGAGCTGTATGAGCTCCCACAGCTCTGTCACCCTATGGACAAGGCAGCTGCTGCAGCCTGTTTTTGCAGCTCTGATGAGGAACACAGCTACAGGGATGTGAACACATGGGGGCAGCCTTCCTGCAGCTTTCCACCCTGCCAGAAAACAGGAAAACAGGAACAAAGGCCTTGGTTTCCCTGGACTGTGCCCAGTTCCCACATGCAGCAAATGTGGCCGGGGAGTCTGGGTTAGTGAGAGACTAAAGTTGTTATGGACAGAGGAGTGCTGGGCAGCCTTGTGCTTTGCCAGGGGAAGTCTTGTCAGTCCATCCAGGATTCGTGGGCATGGGAGTTGTGAAGGCCATACCTTGCCAAGCATGTGGCAGGCATTATTATTATTTTAGGCTTAGAGGGTCTAAGTCATTAGTACAGAAAAATTGCAATTAGTTTAGCCTGCCTTTTGAGCCTGAAGAATGATTTCAAAGCATTTAAATTTATTTTTCTTCTTATACCTCTCTTTCCAATACTAAAGACATTGTTTCTGTTGTATGTATTCTTTTCCTTTGGTTTCCTCTTCATCTTGGAAACTGAGTTATAGCCACTAGGTTGTTTCTAGTTGATTAAAAAAAACTTCATTATAAAAATACATGCTGTTTAGTGACAGTGAAACAGAATATATAAAATATCACTAATATCTTTATCCCCATGCAGTTACAAGCACATTATAGATACTTTTGTGTTTCCCAGACAGCTGTTTTTCTTTAATTTACAGCAGTTCAGTACATAATTGCATTAATGATCATATTTCAAAGGATTTGAGTCTATTGATTCAAGTGCAGAATTGAAATAAAAGTTGTTATTCCTTCACTGTTATATCTAAGTTCATTTCATTACATGATTGTAATGTCTGGAAGAAATCAGATATGCTTTGAAAATCAAAGGTAAGTTCCCTACCTCTACCTCCACTCGGGGCTAAGAGTAGGGTGGAAAGAATGTTTTCTTTTAGAACTCAACAGTGGCAACAATGGTTGTTTTCTTCAAAACCATAGTCTTCAATTTTTCTAAAATGACTATATATAGTTAGTTTTCATTTCTCTAAGTAATTCATATAGTCTTATTATATCCACATACCTTTCATTAATTAATGCTATTAGGATCACTATATTAATGTAATTAAAAGATATATCAAATAAATTGAAATGCTTTGAAATCAGTCTTCAGGCTCAAATGGCAAGCTAACCTAATCAAAAGATATCAATTAAAAGGTATATCAAATATTGACCAATATTTATTTAATACTTCTTGCATGCCAGGCTTTCAGGAAGGCGTTTTGTTTCCCTAAGGTTCACAACAAACTTTAGTGATAAATATATCATCATAATTTTGCAGAAGAAAAGGTAGTTTTGACTATCCCACCCATCCTTTATTAGCTATAATTTTGTTTTCTGTGAGTTTTTTTGTAGCTGAGATTATTTTAAATAGCTGTGTTACTTATTCTCACTGTGATTAAAAACATGAAAATACAGTTGTTAATAGTCGCAAAGCACTTTTGCATTTCACAAATCTTCTGGTCCACTTCCTTTCTATTGTTCATAGTCTGTGGGTTAAACAGAGGCCAGATCTTCTCCAGGTTAAAGCAGCTGGTAGGAGGTATAGAGAGGGGCTCCTTTAAAAAGGAGAAAACTGCTGGACTGGACATGAACAGACGGCTGCTCCTCAGAAGGGAGAGAAGCTGACACTAACAATTGGTCAGTTTTGCCCATTTTGGAAGGAGTCCCTTGGCTGTGCCTGCTCCAACCTCAAACCCTGTGCCCAGGTCTCACCCCTCCTGAGGACGCCTTGGCACCCACACCTCTGCTCAGCAAAGCACTCTGTTTCCAGATGTCCTTTCTCCGTTTTCTGCCTGGTAGACTCAGACATAGGTCCCAGCACCACTGCCATTTCCTCTCTGAAACATCCCTGGACAGCTCTAGACAGTCACACTTGACTTTGTCTCCCTTTACTTTCTTACATGTTGTCTAATGCATTCCTCTCAGAATATTCCCTCCTGTTTATGTTCACCATTGGGGTCTCTGAGCTCCTGGGGCCAGGATCACAGTTCTTGGGGCACATGGTTCTCTTACGCAGGCCAAAGGCTCCTGTGCACATGCAGCGAGAGTGACAAGGTGCCACCCACCTCAGTGCTTCCTGGCATCTTCAGGGGCAGTAGGCGGTACTCTTACCACCTGTCATTCGTCTGCTGCCTTTTAGCTTCTAGATTATACACTGTATGGGGAAGTTAAGGAATAACAAGTCAGGAAGACAGACTGGGGCTCCGGTTTATTGGGAAGCTTGGATATCCAGAATGTATTTCTGATTTGCATCTTTGTTTCTTTTTAATATTTAGCATGTTTACCAGGAATTAGTTCTCCCCAACAGACTACATTAGAGGTACAGAGTCAGAGCAGACAGCCAGGCTACATGTGTTTGTAGTGTGTCCACATTTATGGATGTGTCTTTCATATGTGGGTGTATTAATCTGCCTAGACATGATACACTTGAGTGCCTTTCACAGTGTAAAATCCTGTAGTTGCAGGTAATATAACTTGGTCAAACATGGGCCTTTTAAAATATTATTACTCTTTGGAGACGTATATTGTTTGTTGGATTTGATTTGGGTCATTTTGATTTCTGTATATTTATGACATATCCACAGGATTTTGGAGGGAGCATAATAAATTTGAAAAACAATTCTGCAGTTAGACACATTTGTAACTAAAATCAGGTTTATTAAATTTATGTGAAAACACAAAATTCGTCCTTATAAAAAGGTTCAAATTTATAAAAGGTTACAGTTTATTAATACACTTATAGGTAATTTAAATTAATTGATAATGAACTCTAAATTATTTTAAAATATTTCTAAAACCCACAAAATCATTACCAAATTTAAATTTATTTTTAAAATGTAAGTTGGTAATTTTGTTCTTTGCATGTATCATAAAACTGCTGTGTAGATCCTATTTAGTGTTCTTTTTTTCTCCAGTATTCCTTATTGATTTTTAGATTCTGAAAATAGGCAAAGTGGAATGGAAGAATTATTGAGCATTTAAAGAACCCACTACTTTATCTCTCTTCAGTAAAGTGAGGTTTTTATTTTTTTGACTAGGGACATCTCTCAGCCTGGGTTGCTTAAGATATCCTGGTGATGGAGTTACTAATAGTGCCCTTTCACTTTTGAAAATCCTAGGATGGATGATGAATTCTTTGCAGTCATTTTTATTGTAATTGATCTGTTTTGTCATTATTTTATGGTTTGATATTAATGCTTCAGGTACATTTTTTTTTACCATACTTTACTATTTTTAGAATTTTTTGTTTATTTGTTTTGTCTTTTTGAGGCAGGGTTTTGCTGTGTAGTTCAGGCTGGCCTTCAACTCACTTTGTAACCTAGGCTGGCCATGAACTCACAGCAATCTCCCTGCCTCGACCTCCCAAGTGTTAGAATTGCAGGCGTGCACCATCACACCTGGCTTTAAATTCTTTAATGTGGAAGCCATATCCTATTTTTATATCTATTAATAGCTGCCTTTTATATGTTTAAAATTATTCTTAAAATGTAAGTCAACAATAAAATGTTATCCTTTATCTTTGCCAATTTAAGCCATGGACTCTAAATTGCTTTGAGAATGACACTGAATTCATTTCCCTGTCTCAGTGTCTAATAATGTGCTTTGAACAAAAGAAATATTTATCAAGAAATATTTATGGAATGGATCTTAAGAAACAGTTTGACTTTCTCAGAATGGAAGTTTGTCCCATCCAGAATAATATAGACACCTCCAGGGAGCGGGGCTCAGATCGGATTTGGGCTGAGCATCCAGTCTGTCTTCTGAATTCTAGTTCTCTTGTGTTGTGAAGTAAGGACTCCCAGATGGATTTGCAGTAAATTTTACCTACTTAAAGTTCATTCTCCAAGATTCCACTGTTACTGAATAAGAAAGCAAAGGAGCTTTCCAGTGCCAGCGGAGACAGTAGCCTGGCTTGACCACAGCGGTGTTGGTGCTAGCACTGTTAAGTGCAGGGGGCCCCGGGTTGGATGGGACAGACCAAATGGCACAGTACTTTGAAGGACATGCAAGGAGTTCTTGAAGTAAGTCAAAAATTTTTGTGAGCATATTCAAGTGACTGAATTATGTATGTTTCTAAAGAATAGGTTTAAATTAATTTGAAGTAGAAAGCCGGGTGTATCAGTAACATTGCTCAGTTAGGAGTCAGGGGAGAAAGAATGACCTTTTGTAAGGTTTGAGATACAAAATATTACCTGTGCTCTGATAGGCTCTTTACAATACCTAATAAAATAAGTCTTTTTACTTTGCCAAGTTTTACTATAGCTAAGTGCCTCTGAAGTTTCGGGAAAGTAAGGACAAGTTAACTATGTTAAATGTAACAGTGCTACCGCCTCTTGGGAACAAATATCTTGGGTAACTGAGAAGTATGGTTATACTTTAAACAAAAAAGTATCAGAGTTGTTTATGTGCAAAGTGGGAAGGCGACTCAAGTTATATAGAAAGAAGACTGGAGAAACTGAATGCAGATATTCTCCAAGTCCTGAGTTACTCAGTAACTGCTTAGCACTGTAGCCAGCACCTGATAATGCTCAGTAAATATCAGTTCAATCTAAATTTATTTTTTCATCAAGGTCTCTGTCAAATATATTTGATCATTGGTTCACTGTGCCATTTTTAGGATCCAGTAGTCACAAACCATAGGAAAATCCAAGGTATTTTTTCTTTCCCTTTTTTAAATTACATAATTTGATATATTTTTTTTTTAATTTTAAGAGTAGTTACCATTTTTATTGACAAATTTAGCTGGTAATTTTTACTCATTTCAATTTCAAAAGTAATATCTGCTTCTTGTAAAAATCCAGATAATATTAGAGATGTCACAGTAAAAATGAAGTTGCTTAGTTTCTGCAGTTGCATGACATTGGTGACACACAAGCACACATTGTCCTTGCTGAGGTTTTCCTTACGTGTGCCAGGTGCTTTCTCTTCTCCTTTCTTTTAGTGTTACTGGATGTATTGTGAGTTGGTTCAGGTCATCAGCTACGTACTGACCTCTTGCTCGCACAGTAGTAGAGGCACTGTGCACTGTGAGTGTGGGTAAGCTCTACCACAGGCAGTTTTCTTTACTTCCTTACGGTTGCCAACCTGACTGTCAGTACCTGAGGGCCTCCCAGCCCAGGGTGTTGTGAAACCTAAGTGAAGTCCTGTTTGGTAAAGCACTTCAGGCTAAGAACCCTTCCAGTATAGAGCCTGAAGCAATAAGATATGACCACAGCGGTTACTAATCATTCATTATCTGATGAATTCTAATTTTTTGTCATTGCTGAAAAAGGATTCATTTGCTTACTTTTGTGTTTAGCGTGCCCAACCTTCTTTACCTCAACAGATTTTGTTCAAGTTCTCATTAGATACAAATATCTCCAGCAGTCGTCTTCCCTTTTGTGGCTGTATCTGATCTCTGAGAATGATGATACAAATGTTGTTAAGTTCACGTGTGCTTTATAGTCTAACATTTCTTCTGGTTTATATTCCATGTTCACTGTAGTTCTCATTATTTTACCCCTGAGTTACAGCCAGAGATTTTAACTCAGCCACAAATAAGAGGTTCTTTTTTTGTCAGAAAGACCACAGGTAACTCTTGAAGAAGTACTTTCAAGTTTGATCACAAAGTTTCCAAATGTTCTCTAAGAAGCTGAGCACCATGGCCTTGTGTGAAGACCTTAGTGTATTTCTAATCCCGTGCAGAGGAGTGTAACTTGATTCAGGTTGACTGGCCTGAAGTCATCTTGGTCTAACATGCCGAGCAGGAGCTGGATTAAAGTCTCCCTCCTTCCTGCCCCTATCTGAACATTGAAATAAAGGAATTGGGAATTTCATGTCCACATCCATTTTTAATTCTACCACTTTATCATAGCACTGTATGCTTTTCAGAATGCCTTTATTCATGGTATTCAGTGTGTCCAGTCTGCTTTTCAGTGTCTGTATGTCAAAGGCCAGTAATGGTTAGGTTGGAAGCAATAGCTATTAAAATAGAGTTTGAAAACTTCAAAATCATGTGCAGGTGTTTTGCATAGGCTACATCTGAGTGATGAAACTCAAACTTCCTTTTCTATAAAGGGAAACTGTTGCTTAAAATAATCTTAGACATTAGCAACTCCAATTTTTTCAAGGGTTTGTTGTTGCTTTTCTTCTATTATATGATGAAAGTATGTAACTTAAAGCATGGTAGATAATGTATACTATATATGGGGAGTAAGATCCAAAATCTACAACAGATAATGTGAAAGGGAAAGAAACTGCTCAAAAGGAAAGAATAACTGGGATAGGTGAATGGAGAAAAGACAGAAGGGGAGAAAATGCACACACACACATGCAAAGGATAGCTAAGATAGTTATACTACTGATCTGTTTTAGTTGAAAAAATGTGCTTATGTTGTTTGATCAGCACATGCTTATATCTTATAATCTGAGCAACTACTTTGAAGATAACAGTACACAGTATATTAACCATTGTTGATTTTCTGTTTTCTTGTTTTGAAATTCTGTATCGTTTTTAGGTTTTTTTCTCTTTAAAATAAAAAATGTGTGGGGAAATTTATGATAGTAGCTGAGGAAAAAAGATTAGGCAAAGAATATTCAGTTTAAGTACTTGAGATGATCCAAGTGAAACAGTTTCTAGGACAAAGCCTGCTCTTCCCTCTGATCCTTTTTCTTTCTCTTTCTCTTTCATCCTAGTTATCCTTTTTTTTTAAACGGTGCTGAGGATTGAACCCAGCATCTCATATGTCTTAGACAAGTGCTCTACCCCTGAGCTATTGCCCCAGATCCCATGGTTTTAGACTTTTTGTTTTGAGACAGGGTCTCACTAAGTTGCCTAGGCAGACCTCAAACTTAGGATCATCCTATCTCAGCTTTCTGAGGGGCTAGTTTCATAGGCGTCACCACCACACCTATTTTTTAGATGTTCCAAAGATGTAAAAGATAGTATGCTTATACATTTTCATATATAATATATATCTATATCTGTATATAAGTATGTAATATACCTATGTGTGTATTATATGTATAAAGTGCTTAGGTATATAATAGATACGTTAAGCAGCTGTTTTTGCTTTTCTTATTCAAGAAATGGGGAAAATAACGACACAAAAAAGAAAGCTCTCGACCTCATTTTACTTGTGAACTCTTATACCAGTTGGATTACTCATCACGAAGATGGTAAAAACATTTTTTTACAATTGAAAATATGTAGCTTTTTTCTTCAATATGGAGCTAGAACCTAAGGCCCTGTTCTACCACTAAGCTACACTCCTAGCTGGTTATTTATTTATTTATTTATTTTCTTAGAGAGAGGGTCTTGTTAAGTGCCCAGGCTAGCCTCATACTTGTAATCTTTCTGCCTGTACCTCCCCAATAGTTGGGTTTATAGATGTGCACCACCATGCCTGACCCGTTCTCTTCTATTTTTGAAGACCAAAGATTTGAACAGACTTACCTGGGGCAGAACTCCTTACCACTCAATAAACAAACATGGACACATTTCTATTATAGAATACATAGGAAAACACATAGAAAGATGCAACATTCCATAGAAGAAAATCAGCTTCACCAGAAACAACTAGACTTGTTTGAAACAGACTTCTTCTACAAAACAAGAAATAACTTAGAAAAATGAAATATTATTCAAAGTAAGATCAGGAGGGCATTGCATTTATTAAAATCAGAGCAGACAGTCAAGATAAACAAATGAAAGAGAATTTTTAAAATTCTGTAGAAAAACACTGCAGTAGTTCCAGTACAACTTCTTTTGTAAGCTGAAATAGATAACATCTGTGTGATCACTCTTGAAAGCAGATCAAAAATTGCTTACGTAAAATGTAGAATATGTCCAAGGGATGTGGTGATTTCTGTTGAAGTTCCAGGAAACGATAAGCAGCTTCCCTCTAGAAATCAGCCTAAGATCACTATGGGGCAAAGCTCCACTGAGGATAGTGCTCAGGAGGCCCCCTAACAGTACCGTGCATTGGACCTGCAGACACGTGGCTCTTGGTGACTTTTCTGTCAGTAGTTCAGTACGATTGTAATGAGCTAAAGTCACTTTGGCCTATGACATCATAGCCACCCTAACATGGTAGCACCATTCATTACTCTTGTGTCTAGGATGATGCTGTGAATGATCCCTTGTGCTGCTAGTCATAGAAAACACATCTGATTATATATGATGCACAGCACTTGATGATATAACCAGTGACCATTACTGGTTCATGTTCCTACTGCACTACTTTCTCTAGTACCGTAAGTGTTGCTCAGGGTACCATGTCATGCCAGCATGGCTTTACGTGCTGCATAGTCACATCTCTTCACTGTGTAAGAGTAACTCCAGATGATTGATTGGGCCCAGCTAGATTTCTGTAAGTCTGAGTTGTGATTTCCATGCTATGATGGTGCCTGTTGTTTAGTGACTGGCTGCTTTCCAGCATCATGAGGTGTCAGTTGCAGCGGCCCATGATTTGGAGAAAGCCAGCTTGACCAAGGGTGGTCAGGAGAACCCAAGTACTGGGAAGGCTATAGTACGGAGATGTAGAATTGCCAGCAAATCCAGAGTCTTGTGAACAGCAGCCACCAAGCAGAACAGGTCTGAGGAGGGGACTCTGGCCCTTCAGCGCCTGAGACAAGGACACTGTCGGTACACAAGATCCGGCAGCTAAGTGATTAGGATTGTGTCAACCATTTGTTAAACTTGGGCACCATTAAAGATTAAATCCTATGAATTTATGATTGAGTTAGTCCTATTAAAGGTAACACTTAAAAGGGGGATTAAAAAAATAAGTGCCTGGTGCTTCCAGCAGTAGCAAAACCCAGTGAACCTGGAACACCCAATATTTGGAAATAAGTGCTCAGTGACTTGAAAAGCCATCTTTTCCTCCTGAATATCTTGTAGGTACATATTGAAAAGTTGAATCTTTTGTTTTTAAAACTATGATACTGAGTAGTTACATGTGTATTTATGTCTCTTTTTAGTCTACCTAGAGTTTATCTTGGTTTCTGGTGTGGAGCAGAGGTAATTTTAAATTCATTATTTGTGTTTGAAGTTGGGTAGCGTAGTAGTGTTTATTCTCACTGAATTAAGGAGTGGGCCCATACAAGCATGCCATCCGCACAGAAGATACCCTTGGAGTGGTAGGAGGGAGTGTGTTTGTAACGAGCTCTTTGTGTAGATGGCAGAGCTTCAGTGATGGGTCATGGCTCTGAGAGACAGGTCCATGTGGTGACGACCTAGAAGGCAGATTTACCCGTGTCCTTCATGAAGTGTGCGCTTCCTGTTAACACAGTCTGAAGAGGTGAAGAAGAATAGCAGGCTTATTATTTACTCTGTTCTTTCAGTTGTTTCTTTTCTCTAAGTTCTTAAAAAGAATCATGCATATCTTTGTATGATTATACATGATTTTGTTTTAACCATTTCAGCCAATAATCCCTTTTGTCAATTTGTGAAAAATTTGTGCGTTAAGTTTTCATCTTTTTCTTACATTCACTTAGCTTCCACTTTGTTTCAAATGTAAAGCAGATTCCTTGCCGTGAAGGGTTTGATACGCTGGAGAAACAGTTTGGGCATGAGGAGTTCCTGAGGTCTGTGCACCACCACGACTGGGAGTCCTCTTTACTCCCCTTAAAATGTGGGCCGGTCCTAGTATGAGCATAGCAAGTGAAATGTGACTTATGGGAAAGTAGCACCTGTCTGTTTTTCAAAAGGAGACTCAATTAAGCCCATTTCTACCAGGACACCAAACAAGTCAACCAGGTTGCCAGGGTCTGCCTTTCTAATAGATAGAGTAACTTTCCTGAAGCTGCTCGGGGCTCCTCAGTTACACCGAGGTTGCTGTGAGCACTGCCAACATGGCTTCAGCTTGCCATCGGCTCACCTGGACTCTGGTTGCTCCATGTGGGGACCAGGAGGAGTTTACTATTTAGGCTTCTACGGGTCTGTACTGTACATCTTTTGTATCATAATATAGCAGTCAGACTTTTCTAAGCTAGACATGTATCATAATGGTTTTTGTAACAGTCTTCAAAGGTGATGAGATATTTCACTGGAAAGTAATTCTGAGCTATTGATTATAATGACAAACTGAATCACTTTCTCACCTGCTGCTGTAAGCCATTTCACATCTCCACCTCCCTCTGAGGGCTAGGATACCATAGGGCCATCGTACCATGGCAGAGGACAAGGGGCATGGGCACCTCTAGGCATCCCGACAGATAAGTCCTCCTTTAGCTCAGATATTCTGCTCTAGGACTATTAAGAGAACCTAGCATGATTGTCCTGGGCAGACTTCACAGTGCTTTGCATTTTTCAGGAAATCCTGGGCTTGGTTTTGTTTTAATGTTGGCTTGAATAACTCCCTAAGAAATTTAACCAGCTGTCAGCCAATCCTATTCACAGAGAACACAGGCCCTATTGTAAACCCAGTGGTAATATTCAGAATGGCGAAACACTTAGTGACTCTGAGCTACACCCAGAGTGAATACACTCTGCCGGACCATCCTTAGAACCTTTGTTATTACATTTCTTTCAGCTCCTTCAGGGCTAGTGGTGCATCAGATTCAGGACTGGTGGTACAAGTTCTCACCTAACTGGTTTGCCTCAGCTGGCCTGTGCTACCCTGTGGCCCAGGGTGTGACATATTCTGTAGAGCAGGGACAAATGGACCAGTGACTATTATAATGAAGTCACCCAAAGTGGTGTTGTGACACTGCCATCTAAGGAGGCAAATATTTCCCTACTGGAAGGAGATGAACTTCCCATGGAAGCGTAAGAGAGCAAACTGCCTGCTAAAAATCATACTTCATGGCCAAGTATTTGAAGAGTTAGGCAGATGTACCCTGGAAAATGCTTTGAGTTACTAAAGAGTGCAAAGCCTACATGAAGGGCAGAATTACTGCAAAGTATGATTATCAGCTTTTCTTTCTACCACACTTGAGAAATTAATACTTTTTGCTGTTTAATATGTAGCCAAAGGACTGCTGTAGTAAAATTCCCTGGACAAGCCCTGGGTTGGTTTTGCTGTTTCCTTCCCATATAACCTTGATGATAAGTGGGTTGTCACCCCTGAGTTCCCTTTCCTTCTCCCTGCTCCTTGTCACCTGCAGACCTCCTTGTTTTCTTTCTTTCCTCCTGGTGCCTGAGCTGCTCTGACCTTGGCAGAAAGCTGGGGGAAGTCGAATGGCATTTTCCTTCCCAGTTGTTTGTCTACTGTTGCCTTCAGTGTCTGACAGCTCTGGCCATTGAACCTGACTTCAAACTACATTTTGGCGCTGTGTCCTTTAGACCTCTAAAATAAGATTTATAAGCAGCTTACCTTCCTTTTCTGCCAAACTTGTCCTTCCTAATAGAGTAATATTTCAGATGTGGCTGACCATTTTTGGGACCTCTTACTCTGCTTAATGAAAGAGAACCTGAGTTAGCAGCTACCCTGACTGTTAGCTTACAGCAGTCCTATTGTCAACCACAAACTGAAGACCTTTTACACAAATACCTACCTAGAAATGTAGGTGTGGCAGATTTTTTAAAAACTGAATGTAGTACTTTTTGCCGTTAAATTTATACATGAGACATGAAAGGAATTGGAAAATTTTAAGAAGTTTTATGCAAAGAGAAATGTTGGAAAGAATAGAATAGCTAGCTTTTAAGTACTTAAAGACTTGTTTTATTCCACAACATAAAACTAGAGGCAGCAATGTTACAAGAAACCTAGCAATTGAACCTAGCACAAGAAAGCCAGGAAGAGCCTGAGGGGTGGAGGCACTGGCACATTCATTTGCTGCTGCCAGAAGACTTGTTCTGCAGGAAAGATCGTAATGAGTTAGTGAATTCATGTGCAAGTATATTAGAAGTCGTGCTCTTCATCAGGGAGTGGGTTCCTTGGCCATTTTGTCTTAGGGAGATTGTGGAGACTGAAAGAGAGTCCACATTATAGGCAGGTTGTTTTAAGCAAACAGTCTGTCAAGACTCCCTCCGGTTCTAGAGCGCTGTGTTTTCATGATTAATTATGTTTTTCACTGTTGTCACTGAGGACAGTAAATCTGTTCTAGATCAGATGTGAGGTGTGTTTCCCTTCCTGTCTCTTAAGTATAATCACAGTTTATCATTAGTCATCGTTAGAGATTTAAAAATTACTTCCCTGAGCTTGTGTACAAAGTACAGAAATACACATCTTACATATGATTGATCATTTTGTCAGAATCACTTAAATTAAGTACAAACATAATGAGTTTCAGAGTTTTACTTTACCACATATGAATTGAAAGGAAACGGAAATTTGTTCATAGGGTCACAAGACCCTTAGATCAGTGGTGGCGAACTTATGACATGCCTGCCACAGCAGGCTGTATGTCATTAAAGCTCTAAAAGGTTTGCCATCGCTGCCCTCAATGGTTAAAGCTCAGTAGAACTTGGGGTAACGTTATGTGCATTCCATGTTCTTTAGTAAAGGAGAGAGGAGGGGAAAAGAAAATAAAAAGAATTAAGATGTGTTATCCACATGTACCAACTCCCCAAAATGAATGGGATCATTATGTAGTGAAAAAATATATAATGAATTTTTTAAAAACTTAAATAAAAGAAATTAAAATTTAAAAAGAATCTAGTTGATATTCTTGATAATCGTTTAATTTGGGAAAACATGTTTGCGCATATATATCTTCTTTCCAAATAGAAAAAAAGTATAGCAAGTGCTTCTTACGTTACAGGGGAGGGGAGTTTACTGTTAATAATGTTATATTGTACCTTGCTTTTTAAAAAAAAAAATCAAAATATACCAGACTCCTTTGTTAATACTTAAAACTTAAATTTGTTATCACACTCAGTTTTACCATGTTCTTTTTCTTATGAGTGATTACATTTTATGGGTGTTTTGCAGTTTGTTAAAAATCAGTCGCCTCTTACTAGATTCTGTGTTGTCATAGTTATCTCTCGTGTCAGTTTTCTAGTGATTGCCATTACAGTGTGTCATGGCAGTGGTGGCATTCTATTTGGGGGCAGGCAGTTTAATGACATTCTGCTTAATTTTACCAACATTTCACACAAAAAAGGGTTTGTCTAGCAGTATGTGTTGGGGCCTACTGGGTGCCAGGGTGGAAGTTCTGGTGCTGGAGTAAGGCCATTAGAAGGAGCGGGCCAGGGAGAGCTGAGAGAATAGGGAAAGGCGTGCAGCCTGATGGCCTTAGAGCTGAGGCCTGAGTGTCTCTGTGCTGCCAGTGGAGTGAGAGCTGTGAGGGACTGTAGTGAGCCCCCTCCCATCTGCTTGTCCCTTGTTTGTCCCTCAGAGTTCCAGTGTCACCTGTATGAAGACATCGGTAAATGAGCACCTGAAACTCACGTGCTCAGCCCCTGCCCTTGTCTGGAGGTGATTGTAGACATAGGTATGAGGTTTTTAGGATTGAATGCTTCTTCTTCCCCACCATGCTGTACCCCACCTCCGTGGACTAGCAGCTGTGCTCCTGGGCCCACCATTCCTCCTGTATCAGCCGGAAGGCTACTGTTACGTTTCCTTTAATGCACAGCAGGCTTGTAGATGAGATTGCATTGCCATGAAAAGGAGTGGAAATATGACGTATTTTTCCATCCTAGAAACGGTAACTTCTTTAGCTGAGAAAGGAAACATGACCAAAGCAAAACCTAGCCTGGGAGGTGGGAGAGTTGGGAGCTGGGGAACCTGAGCTGTCCCAGACCTGTGGGGATTCCAAGGCCGGGGTCAGGCTTGCCCACTCACTTCTGTTGTACCTCAGGATTCATGGATGTTTACATTTTATGATTGTGCCTTTAAATCTAGGACAGTGTTGTTTTGCAAGCTAACTAAAAACTGTTGCACAAAGCTTTAAAGAGATCCCTTAGCTAAAGCAGGCTGTTGTAGAGATTTTGTTTACCTGGTATGACACAGGGTCTGAAACAGGCTGCTTTTGTGACTGTATCTCCCAAAGGCTTTTCCCGTGGTCTGTGTGTACTCAGTGATCAGCATCCTCTTAGGCCATGTAGATAATGGGGCCAGGTTAAGTACCAAGACCTGATTTCATGTTACTTGTGGCGTGCATAGGAGTCCAGCTTGCTGGTAGGCTAGGCCTGTGAAGGTGAGTGAGGCACCTTCACAGGAAGAAGAAACCAGCCACGATAGGGAGTCAACAGCCAGAGCTAGTCTGGAGAAGGAGAAATGGAGTGTTACTTGTCCTGTGATTCTCTGGGACCCAGCCCATTACTCCAGAAACTCGGACCTGAGTAACTGAGGTCCTCAGAACACACAAGTTAAGACCCAGAAGACTAGCCTCAGAGCGACACTGGGACACATGGCTCACAAGATCGTGAGTGGGTGCATCAGAAAGAAAAAGTGTTTCCTTGCCTCAGAGACCCTGTGAAGTTGGGTACCCTGACAGTGCCAGAGTCTGAATGTCTATGGCAAATGTGAACTCCTGAGCTCCTGAGAAATAGCCTCTGGGGTTCCCAGGTCAGTTGAAGAGCACTTTCCACTGGTTGAAGAGCCATCAAGACTCGGTGGTGGTTGTTAATGGAACAGTACAGGCTTAGCTGAGCAGCTGTGAGAAAATGATTTTCATCAGTTGGCCACATCAGAGCTTCTTCAAGGTGTTTTGTCTGCAGTTTTTATTTTTGTCACAATGAAATGTGTTAGTTTGCAACAGGTTTCACTTGGGACAGGGCTTGTTAAAAGTCATAAGTATACTGCTTTGATAAAACACAACCCAGTACCCCTTACAGAGTAAAGGAACTTCTAACATCTTATGAGTCTCCTACTTTGAGCCAGTTAGAAGTGATACTTTTATAGTATTTTGGGGGTCTTTTCCCAGAGACCCATACACACAAGGCCATCATTTTCAGTTTAAAAAGAGCTTTCGGTCACCATGCCAATCTGTTTTTCTATACATTTCTCTGGTTTTCTCAGACCAAAGGAGTGGTTCCCATGTTGTGAGCTGAGAATTATTCTGTGATGGTACTGTTGTTAGATTTCTGCAGTGGTGGATGGTAACGGTAGAAGCAGAGATGTGGAAGTCCTTTGGGGAATGTTAGATGCTTTTCATAAATAAAGGTGGCAGTAGAGAAGCATGTGGTATGTGCTGGGGAGTGTTTTGCTTTCTGAAAACATGAAGAAAACCAAAACCAAAGAATAGTTTTTCTGAACTTTCTTGAGCATCCTCCAGTGAGTATTTTAAAAAGTCTAAATTCCGTATGAATCACAGTGGCAAGAACCAGAGGGCGGACGGATATGCAGCCAAGAGGCGTCTGTCTTGCTTGAATGAGGAAGTGATTTGGCTCACACCAGAGATGTTCCCGAGAATCTGTTTAAGGTCTTTGCAGATGCATTTTATTAGTCATTGGAGGAAGTAGAGGAAAAAGATGCAAGCAGACAAACCATGCACTCTTTCTTTTGTTGCCAATTCTTAAGGCTCCAAAATGGTTTGTCCTTATTAGTTGCAGTTACTGGCATCTCTAAAAGACATCAAAGCACTTAAAATACCATATAAATTATGTCAGATAACTTTTAAGTAAACTTTCATTGATGCATGCCATACATATGGAAAAATATGCAAATCTGAAATGCACAGCTTGATGAATTTTTGTAAACTGAACATACGCCGATGCAGTTATTCAGATACAGAAGCAGAACCTTCCTTCTGTTTCCCTCCCACTAGGGGCCTTCGGGCACCAGCTCTCCAGGCTGGTAGTATTCTAAGTTAGATTTGCCTGGTTTTTAAACTCTGTGTAGATTGAATCATATAGAAGATTCTCTGTATTGGCTTATTTTATACAGCATTCTGTTATGAGACTCATCCATATCATTGCACATAGTTGTGATTTGTTCATTCCAATTATATTACTAACAAGATTTAATCATCACCTCATCTGTCAATAGATTCTTAAGTAATTTCCATTTTAGCTGTTATGAATATTGTTGCTTTCCATACTTTTACACATACTTGGGCAAACATGTGAATGTTTCTGTTAGAAAAGAAATTGCTGGGTCATAGAGTAGGTACACACTCAAGCTCAGTGAATGTCCTAAGCTGTGTTTCCACCAGAGTGTCTGAAGATTCCACTTGCTCATGTCTATATCCACATGCGTTTTTATTTGCATTTTTGCTTGAGTCGTTCGAGTGTGTGTGGAACAGTATCCTGTATGGGTTCTCCTGTGAACTAGTAAAGTTAAACTCCTGTTTATTCATTTATGGTACCAGGAATCAAACTTACAACTTCATGCTTACCAGGCAGGCACTGTGCTGCTTTTCATTTATTAATTTATTTACATTTGATTTGCACATATTTGTGAAAGCCCTGTTCAACCTTTTCTCACCTTTTAAGAATATATTCTCTGCTTTCTTGATTTATAGGCATTCTTTATGAATTCTGAATAAAAATCCATAATTGGGTACACATAATACATCATGTTTGTGTGTATGTATGTATATACACATTACAAAGGTTTTCTTCTATTCTCATTTACCTTTTTACTCTTTAATGATATGATAAACAGAAGTTCCTAATTTTGATTAAAACTTTAAAAAGTTTTTCTGTTTTTTCTGATACCAGTGCCTTATGTGACCTTTGAAAAAAATGTTTTCTTATTCAGCACTCATTCTGAGTTACCCTTCTGTAAGGTTTTTGTTTCCCTTGTCAGCTCATTGGTTTGTGAGAAGGTAGGGTGCGGGTGAGGGTGGGCTGTTTTCCCAGTGTGGGTGCACACTTGGCTTGGAACTGTCCCTGCACTGCACTGTGCTGTCACCTTCACCAGTGTGCTTTTATGTAGCTGAAGTTCATTTGATTTCTTTAATAGAAGCTCCTAAAAAATTCAGAAGTCCTTATAGTTTGGATCTAATAACTTTTCATGGTAAAAACTGCAGTTTTTTAATTTTAAAAAGGTCGCCCAGCATTAATATTTCAGTTTTTATTTTTGCTGTTCTCTATTTTTATGTAATCTTGTTTATATAGAAGTTTGTATTTGCTTATTTTTCAGAATACTGTCTTCAATAATCAATTTACTCAGTGACTGTAATACTGTTTTGATAGATATACTTTAATTATTAGCTAGACCTTGACTATTGGACATCTAGGATGTCCTTACTTAGTTATGAAAAACTCTACATTGTAGAAATGTATTAGATCTGTTGTAATACAGGAGGATAACAAATGATAAATGGCTGTATCAATTTTGGGCCCCCAACTTTAGTTATTTAGACTTAATTCAGTCCTCTAGTATAGATCTCTTTGTTCATGATAAGGGGGTTCCATTGTTTTAAGTACTAACATCAACTAATAGTGTTTTTGAAATATTATAAAATTAAACTACTTGTAGTGCAAAATCTCATTAATATTTAAGGTGATGGTATTACCAAAAAGTCTACCTGAAGATCTGATTCTTACTTCATTTATCTACCTAATGAGAAAGAAAATGTGCACATTGTAATTCATTTTCAGTCCACAATAACAGAACTGCTTTAAAATTTGCTCCTTCTCACTGGAAGTAATACATGCACTAGAAAAACTATTTGGCTTGAATTGATCTGACGATTTGCTTAGAAATCATTTAATATTATTATAATATTGATACTTTACCTGTTAGGCATTACATGTATTCAGAATAAATAAATAATCAGCAGTAAAATGACTGAGTTTTTAAATGCCTATAGGAGAGATCAGTGGGTAAGAGTAACAGGAGCTAGAGATTCTAGTGTGATATTACACAGTAGGGTGACTGTAGATCACAGTATATACTGTATATTTCAGACAGCTAGAAAAATGGATTTTGAAAATTTTTGCCATAAAGAAATGATAAATGGGGAGATAAGCATGTTTAATGAATTTAGACATTATGCAGTATATACATGTGTTGAAACATTGCATAGTATCCCTTTAATATGTGTACTTTTCCATATTGTTTTGGGATATGGGCTACTGTCTTCATCTCCATCTCCATTATGGTGCTCAGAACAGATCTGCAAACGAGCAGGCAGTAGGTACTCAGTGGAGTACATTGTAGTGTTCTTTCAGCAGCTGTTTAGAGCTGTCCCTCAAGTAAGTCATGTTATGTTAGACTATGATATGTTAAGATTCTACGACACCCTTAAATTCCATAAATTTCCTGAACTGACTTTGAGGACAATATAAACTGTTGGAAAGCTAGTGTTACAATTGGCAAAGGCCACAGTAGGTGCCACAGAGATGCAGACGTAACACTGGTGCCACTGTGAGAGGATCTGCAGGATTGGGCCATGGGTGGGACCAAGACTCTGCAGAGCCTTTGTCAGGCTACTGTGCCCTCCTTGTCAGGACCTTGACTAACCCAGGAAACTTTCCAGCTCTCTATCAGACAGAAATCCAAGACTCCCTCAGCAGGAACCAGGCACCGGGAAATCCAGTCTAGAGGAGAGAACAGTTTCAGTTCTGAGGCCAGGACTGGTGAAGGCCAGTGTCACACATTACAGCAGAAGCCCAGAGTGTACTGTTCTCTGGTGATCCAAACAATGTGACTATTCAAAGCACTGAAGCAACAAAAGGGCAGATTTTTCTAAAGCCTGTTTTTAGAAATTATATATAAAAACAAGACATTTGCTAAAATTACTTGTTTAAATGCTGAAAAACAAAATGAAAATCATCCAGAGGTAATCACTATTTACATTTTGAAGTATGTGTTCAAACTTCCTGTGTGTAACTGTTTTCATTTTATGCATGTAAAATTTTTTTATTTTAAAGAGAAAAAAGTTCTGGCAAATGCGAGGTTGTGAGTTTGATCCCCAGTATCTCCCTCCCCCAAAAAAAGAGTGACAGAGAAAGAAAAAAGAAAAAACAGAAAAATCAAGAAGTAAATAAATAGAAAAACAGCAAAAGCAAAACAACAACAAAAAACAACAGCAGCTGTATAGGTTTTTAAAACAAGATGATAGGAATTTAACAATGCTTATGTTGCATATTGTTATCTTCAAAATAGTTGCTCAGGTTACCAGATAAAGGCATGCAAAACTGATCAAACAATATGCAATTTTAAAAAGCAAAATGGAACAAAACATTGGATTTCAAAAACAAAACAGAAGGAGATCCTGCTCGTTTGCTATAATTCATATTGTTATCCTCCTAATAAATGCTCAGGCTGCCAGCTTTAGGCCCGTAAAGTCAATCAAACAATACAAGCATTAAGTTATTTTTTATACTTCAGTTGCTATCATCTCAGCCCGACTTCCTCTGAATCAGCTCATTGCTTAAGGGGGTGGAGGGTTTGCTCTTCTTGTCTCCCAGCCCGCATACCAGCTGGCTCACGGGAAAGCGTGGCCTGGCTTCTTGATTCTCTGCCCGTTCCCCATGGCAGCTGCCCCTGGCTCATGGGAAGGCCTGCATGTAAAATTTTAATTTTTAAAATATTTATATTTTAAAAGATAAAAACTTATACTTTTAATGAGCTCATTATAAGCTAATTATTTGCAAGTTACAGAAATAAGAAAAAGGTAAAATATCATTTGTAATCCTGTGTTGCAACAATATTTAATGTTTTAATTTTTTTTCTGTACTGGAGTTAGATTCTCATACATCCTGCACAAGTGCTCTACAACTGAGCTACATCCTCAGCTCTAACATTCAAAATTTTGGGGATATTTCAAGTAGTAAATAATACAATGAATATCCATATATCTACCATATTTATTTTTGCATGATTATGTCAGCTCTTTGTTCTCAGTGAAATTGTAGGCATCACTTACTCCAACCTTCCCCAGTAGTCATCACTTGCAATCTGGGGTATTTTCTCTTCTGATGCTTTAAAACTTATTTGTAATTTTAATAGATATCTATACCTACTACATGTAGTTTTTAAATTTTGTGTAACTGTGTATCATTTGTGGCCTTGTTTAACATGCTCTTATTATACCATTTGATGTTTTCCCCACTTTTCTATGTCTATTCTGTTGTATGAATTTTATCATTACCTAGCCCTCCATGGTTGAATGTTTAATGTTACAGTGAACACTGCTGAGCATGTATCCTTGTGCAACTGGGTGAATTTCTCTAGTGATTCTCAGCTACTGTTTATAACAAATCTGACATTACTTTTTCATCTAGAAAGTAGATTCAAAGATACAGTAATTTACCTGCCTACATAATTTCAAACCCATTGATATAACACTCTATAAAGTAAAAGATAAATAAAAAGGGTATAGCGTTCAGTAAAATGAAGTGTGCTTGTACATGTTCCAGTGTGACTGATTACAGTAGGAGGCATGATAACTGAGGTGAGCTCTTATGGTCACCGTGTTTATGAGACAGTTGCACATGCACTTTCTGATGTGACTCAGGTGCTGTGAGTGGCTGTTGGTAAGATGGTGAATGACTTGTATCCCCGGGGCATGTTCATTCTTTCAAGTTACAAGGTAATTCCATTCCTAAAAGCTCATTGTGCATTAACTGAAAAAAAAACTTATTAAAATGGAATTAGATCTGAGCGCATGTTATTATTAGCAGGTTTGTCCAGCAAAATAGTTAAACTCTGTACAAAGGGTATAACTCCTTGTACAGTATGTGATATTTCTACATATTACAAGGCCCTGCCTCTGCCTGCAAGGCCCCGAATGTGTGTGTGTGTGATGACTGCTATTCATCTACAGTACACAAGATGTGCATTTTTCTGCACCTGCTTGCCAACATGAGGTTTCATCGGTTTTAGTGCCGCTTGTATTGGTGTAAGATAGTATCTTCTTGCTTTAATCAGGCTGAGCCTTTATGATTTTGAGTACCTGTAATGTCCTTTGTTTTCAGGGTCTTATGTTGGAACTGCTTATATTCCTTTCCTATATTATTGGGTTGCTCATCTTTTATCATTGATGTGTGCTAATCCTTTGCATGTACTTACAATTTTGCCTCTATTAGACACTGCAAACATCTGTCTTCTAGCTTTATTTATAGTACCTTTTATTACAAAGGTTTTTTAATTATGAAATGTATGAGCCTTTTGTCTTAAGGTATCATCTTATACTTTATATTTTCAGTTGTGTCTTTCTTTGTTTTATAGGGTTTTTAAAGATTCTTTTTGTATGTGTGCATTCAACTTTTATGTTTCACACATAAGTCTTTGACCCATATGAAATTTAGTTTTCCAGAGACTGTATGAAAGGGATGTGATTTTGTTATTCTCCAAAATCATGAGTTGTCTTCACACTGTTCACTGACAAGGTCGTTCAGTTTCCTGCTGTTCCCTGCATCATTCTCCGCTCCCACCCCTGTGTGGGGCTGTTTCTGACCTCTTCATTCTTTTCTGCTGATCTTTTTCTAAGAGTTTACTATTATTGCCTGTCTGCATGTCTCCCCTGAAGTTATGCTGCTTTATCAAGAGTTCTGAACTGATCCTTAATACTTTTCTTTAATCTGATCCACAGCAAGCAGAAATCGCTCACAGTTTGAGGTGACCTTCTGTAGTTTCACCTCTCCATTCAACTTTGCCTCCGTTTCTATTGCTTTGATCATTTCAGCCAGGACCCTTTGTGTACCTGTGCTGGAGTTACTATTTCATCCTATTTTTAATTGAAAATACTGAGAATTTAAAGGTAGAAGGAATCAGTTACTGTTTCCTGGTCCTGTAAAGTCACATCTAATACCTTTTGTTCACTCTTTATTTCTTTTTGTTGTTGTTTTCTGGGAGGGGGTTGTTTGGGAGTTTTTTGTTTTTGTGTTTTGATATAAAGTCTTGCAGCTTGATCTCTAACTCACTATGTAGCCCACTAGTTGCCTCAAACTTGCAGCAGCCCTCCTGCCTCAGTCTCCTGAGTGCTGGGATGACAGGCATGCACCACCATTCTCGGTGTTGTTTCCATTTTTTTTTTTCTTTTGACACAAGATCTTGCTATATATTCCAGGTTGGCATTAAACTTACAGCAATCCTTCTACCTAAATTCCCAAATGCTGGAATTACAGGAATGTGCCACCACGCCAGAGGTCCCCTTCCTTCCTTTCCTCCCTTTTTGCCTTAAATTCAAGTATTTTCGACTGAACTGAGAATTTTTCCTTCTTCCATGATGAACTTTTTATGTTTCACCATTTATTTTAATTATTTATCTTAAAATTATTTATGTTTAAGGAATGACACTTAAAATCATGTGTTACTGCTGTACAAAACATGAAATTAAGTCATTGGGACAGAATACAAAACTCATAAGTGACTGTGTCAGTGAGTACAGATTTGTGTCTTGCAATGGAATCACTACACTGTTACAGCATATACCAAAAACAAATATGTAGTTCATACCATATACCAAACATAATTCTGATTAACAAATCTGTTGTTTAAAGAACTGCCATTATGACCAATATAACCAACTGCCACTGGCACTACTTCATTACTGCAGAAGGTTAGACCTGTACTTAAACACCTACCCTCCCAAGTCCAAAGCAAACAAAGCGAGAATGCATGTCGTTTAAAGAAAAGACTTGATGGCAAAGAGGTAAAAATAAAATAAGAAATTGTGTATTCAATGTGGTTTTCTGCTGCACCCTGCTGCAACCTGCAGCCGTCTGTAAGGGCCCTCCCTGGCTTCATTTGGTCACCAGTGGTCCCATTTCCAGCACCTCAGCTGCCCTTCTCATACCCTCTGCAGTTCTTTGTGTCCCAGTTCTGTGTGTCAGTTTCTCCAGGAAACCTGCAACACTCACCTGACACTTTACAGTTTCTCTCTGCGTAGGAAGATATGTTCCCAGCCCAATGTAACATTTTGTCACCTTGCACTGTAATTGCTTATGACTCTTTATCCACCACCAAATATAATATAGCTGTGAAGATGGAACTGTGCTCATGTTCATTTATTCATTGATGAATCATTATGAAGTACCTGTTTTGTGTCTTTGTCTTTGAAGCGCAAATCATTGAGAGGCCAAGGGAAAACTGAGTAAATATTCATCAGTTCTTTGAAAGCACTACTGTCTAAGCTCTGGAACTTAGACGCCAAATGGAAGAGTTTGTCATGGGTTCAGTCCATAATCAGCTGGCTCCAAGACAAGGTAGCATGGCACAGGAGCAAGAGTTCAAGGTCGGAGAAAACAGCAAAAGTACAAGAGCCAAAAAGTGGGGAGAGCAAACCTCTTTTCCTCCTTACATTATAAGCAGGCTCCCACTCCCTAGGGCCTGTGTAGCACTCACCCTATCTCCATCCCCTCCTCTTGCACAGGATGAGGCTGTTACAAAGTGAGGGCTCTGGCCCCCTGCTGAATGACTTAATTAAACTTCTAAACTTCCCAGGTTGACACAGTGTGTATCAACCATGACATGTACCCTACAGTGTTGTCCACTCCTATTGTGGATATGACCTTCAGAAGCCCCTCCACCTTTCCACTTAGGATAATCTCTTCTCCCTTCTGCTCAGCAAGGTCTGTGCACCCTTCAGAGTTTCATGCTGCACTCAGCCAGGAGCCTGGAAGGCGGGAGGGATGGTTTCTCTTTAAATCTGAGGTGGTATAGAGAATCAATAGGGTTAGGGACTCCACAGTGACATCACATTTTCAGGCTCAGTAAGCTCCTTTTATCTGTGGGCAAGTGGGTTGGCAAGAGGTCATTTCAGCAGTCATCTAATATATCTTAAAAGCAAAGTTATAATTAGAATAATTGTTTGTAGAGGAATATATCTGGAAATGATCATTTCTGTATTTGAAGCAGGTGTCCTTTAACCAAATCTCATGTAGTAGGATTTTTACATCTGGAAAACAAAAACTGCAGAATTTCTATGATTTTGACAGCAATTAGTACCCAAGTTTATAAAAAACTACAACAAAGATTTGCCTCATTCTGTGCAACATTTTGGAAGCGTTCAGCTTTATGATGTATATACAGCGTTGGTTATGTTCCTAGCATAAATTCAGAATATACTATCCTGTATTGACCCTGCACATCTTTATCTCATTGCAGGAATAGGAGGCCTTCAAGACTTTGTGCTGAAATCTGCAACGCTGTGTAGCCTGCCATCCTGCCCACCTTTCATCCCGCTCAGCTTCGAAGCCACCCCCATCGTGAGAGTTGCTGTTGAGCCAAAACATCCAAGTAAGTGAACTTATTTTTAAGGGCATGTGATCCACATCCTGTATCCATATCAGTCAAAAACAAAAATAGCTTTTTGTACTTGTCCTTGAAAATATACATGGATTTTTGTGCTAAGGTTCCCTGTAAATTATGAATGATGTTCATTACCCTACTTAAGTGCTTGTATTTATTACTTGCTATCCCGAGATTTGTTCTGCAGTGTATGGTGGGCTTTTGTTAGTATGTGTAGTAGTTGCAGCCCTTGAAGGGCATCAAGCTTTTCTTAGGAGCATGGCATGGTTAGGTAGCTTTGCTGTCCAAGGAGATTATATTCTTGATAGCAGTGACAGGCTCATCTCTGCAAGCTCTGTGTGCCTCAGCATAACTTATGTTTTATTCGACTGCTTCCAATTTAGAATTTTATCCCAGGCTCCTTGTTTCAAAATCTGTCCTCAGCTGCTTTCTTCTAGGCTTGCTGGATTATCTGGACACTGAGCATAATCCTGTCTCTTTAGTAAGTTTCCTGCACTTTCCTCCTAGCTTGCCTGGTCATATCATAACGGAAGTTGGCCTTGGTTTTACCTTCTGCCTGGCCAGTCCTTATGAGTGTATTTCTCTTTGCATGTCTTTCACTGAGCCCTTCCTAGAGAATTGCAGTCTGGTATGTGATGGCCCCATTGGGCCTGTATATGTGTGTTCTTCCTCTCCCCTGACTGGACTTTCCAAAAAGTCTCCCTTCTCTGAATTAATCCTCAGCCTGGACACCTTGAACAGGTGTTTTAATTTTGGTCTCTGTCCTGTCTTGGCCTCAGAGGCAGGGGTATTTCTGAGTATAATGTAACTGAAAGTGCCTGGGTTGCCTCTTGGGTTCACCCCATGCTCTGTCTAGCCAGCTTTTGCTTTGTGGACATGTCCAGAGACCCTGAGACATGATGGCTCTTCACACTGTTCACTGCATCCAACCCTGAAAAAGCACACAGTTCAAGAAAACTGAGTTTGTTTAAATTGTGACATTGGAGTCTGGCAACCAAGGTGCATTCTGAGATGCATCTGTACTCTTACTTAGTTTTTCTTACTGCATTTTTGTCTAAAGTATAAAAGGAATTAACAAATACTTGATCATTTAAGCTTTAGTACTTAATACAAATAGGTAATTTTTGATTGTATGCTGGTCTGTGCTCGTTTCCAAGCCAAGTAAAAAGCCTTGCCCTGCAGAACAGGAATATGAGATGCAGGTTCTGTCCCAAGCAGAACGTCTTCAAGATTAACTTTCTTTACCTTGTCCAGAAATGAGATAGCCTAAAACAGAGAATTATGCAGGGTTAACCTTCTGGATGCCAAAGTGTATTCATCTGTTTCATTAAATTTCCCCAAACTTTGTAAAAAATAGACTAAAATGGTTGGATCCATTTTTGTTCATAATTTTAAAAAAGAGCGTTACTACTTTCTCCCACTGACTGCGCTGTTTTTACTGGATCTACCATGTGTTTTTTGGTTGTCTTACCAAGTGTCCTATTTATAGCTTTCACACTGTTTAGATTTTGTACTCATTGGTCTGTAACGTCAGCATCGTATTTTACATTCAGAACACTGAGAAAGCTAGGTGCTGTCTTCGTAAGGTATTTATTGTGTGTTTACTCTTTGCCCTAACACATTTCCTTTGGGATAGTACGTCTTTCTCCAGGTCCCGACTGTTGAAGTATTGCTCCGTCTTAACAGCCAGACACCCTGCCACACTTGGATAGAGAGGCACTGGACAGATCCACTGTTGACTAGAACATGTGTTCCTGCCCTTCCTGTCTTTTCTTTTAATAGATCAGATGGGCTAGTCCAGAACATACCTGTTACTCTTCTTCCAGGCAGAAGCAAGTCCATTTGTTTTCTCACTTGCCCTTCTCTGATTTCCCAGGCAGGAATCAAAAAATGTCACATCTGCTCCATGTACGTAAGACCTACTCTGCTGAAGCATTGAGGACTGCAGACTTCCCAAAGCCATTATTGCTTTTATTATCTCTGATCCCTCCTGTAGTCCACACATTTTACTGAGCACTTTTCGTTAAATTTAATTCTCTTAAAAAGCTATGTGAACTTAGGGTGCTATTTTATGCTATCTTCACACGTGGGAAACTGAGGCATGAAAAAAGTAATTGTTCAAGATTTTACAGTTAGCGGTTGATTCAGAATTCAAACTGTTGTGTTTGTGACAATTCTGGATCTTCATCTTTAGAAGGAGTTTAAGAAATCCTATTTATCTCAGAACCTTTCACATTTATTCTTGCTAGTTAAGAAGGGAATAGGCATTTGTTCCTTTGTTTCTATGGATACATGCATGTTTCATGAACATTATGAAACATAAAATAGAAATTATTAAAAAGTTAAGATTAAAGTGATGTAAATTTGGTTTTTTTTTATACTAGGATTAAACCCAGGACCAGATAAGCACTGTGCTACTGAGCTACATCCCCAACCCTATTTTGTTTTTATTTTGACACAGGTGCTCCTTAAATTCCCCAGATTGGACTTGAATTTGTGATCTTCTGGCCTCAGCCTTTTTGTTTTTGATGGCTGTAATGCTTGATACATTGTATCAACTTGAAAAGTTTAGAAGTTTAACTTAAGACTCATCAGGGAGTCAGAGTCCTTACTTTGTAAACATCCTCATCTTCTACAAGAGAATGGTGTTGAAAAGATGTGGGTAGATAGTCTACATACAATATAAGGGAGCAAATTTCCTTTTGCTGACTTCTGCTGCTTTAAACTGTTGCCTTGTGTCATGTCACCCTGCCTTGGAGCCAGCTGATTATGGATGAAATCTCTACAAACTGTGAGCTAAAATAAACCTTTCCTTCCTTAATTTTGGGCGCATGATATTTTGTCCCAGCTATGAAAAAAAGGAACCAACACAATGGTGCTTCATAGGGTAGATATTCATCTCTTATTTGTGACTATGGTTTGTATTTCTGTGAGTTATCTAGTATTACATAGCACATTACTCTTAGCAGCTTGGAACAACGTAAGTCATTTGTTTGACAGTCCCTTAGGTTGGAAGTTTGAGGGCCCTTCAGCTTGGTGTCTCCCCACAATTGCATGCACCACATCATCTGGGACTGTAATCACCTGGAGGCTCAGCTGTCCTTCAGCTGCTGCTGACTGGGCCTGTGTTCTCTTCACCAGGACCTTTTTGTGGCTTCTCAGGAGTCCTGAAGCATAAGGCGAGGTCACTGGCTTCTGCCAATAACCTGGAGCTGGCCCTCAGAATCCCATGTGGCCACCTCCAGGGTGTTCTTTTGGTCACACAGGCCAGCCTGACTCACTGTAGCAGGGGACCATAGCAGCATGATGTTTAGGAGCCCGATGGTTGGGGCTGAATTAGAAGCTGGCTGTACAATAAGGCCTCATTGTTTTTGAAGATCTTGCCTTAACACTGTTATATTGCTACTCAAATGTCTGCTTCTAGGTTCCTTTTATTACAGCACTTTATTTTTAAGTTATTATCACTGGAGTTGCACGGTCCCATGAAAGAAATGCATCGCCTCTTCCTTTACTGAGGTGTAGTGTCCATTGTAGGATCCCATTTATCACCATACAAGGCTTTAAAGAAATGGGGATAAGAAGTGTCTATTGTTCTTAATGTTAGTCAGTTTTTCTTCTGCTGCGTAGAAGATTAATTTTTTTGTCTTTAATGAACTAGCCACTTGGAAGATTTTAAATATGGGTAGAAAATTGCCTTCTAAATTTTGAGAGATTTGTGTACTATGTACTTACTACATTGTTTTTAGCCACATAATGACTGTCAATGAGAACATTTTAAAACAACCAGTTTTGGACTGGGAATATTAACTCAGCGCCACAGTGCCTGCCTGGCAAGTACAAAGCCCTGAGTTCAATTCCCAGTACCAAAAATAAATAAATTAATAAATAATATAATAATTTCAAAATGTTTTCTCCATGTTTCAGTTTTACTTAAAATAGTTCTTACTACTACTCTGTCAACTTTATCTTGAAGAAACATTTTAAGTGTGTGTTTACTTTATAATTTGGCTGATGGAGAGCTGGGAAAAGCTGTGGAAGTTGGTGGTGGTAGTAGTGATATGCATGTGTTATTAGTGTTATTGGTGGTCTCTCTGTAGGAATCCTTTTAAGCCAATTTTTAAATTCTGTGAAGGTTAGGATAGTAGCAATAGATGATATATCTGTAAGTTCCCCAAATCAGGCAAAGGAAAATAACAGAGTGCTGAAAATCATAGGACTAGGTGCATCTGAAAACCCTGCATATGGAGCAGCCCACCCTGCCTGCCTTATATCGCCTGTGCCCAGAGTGGCTGTGACTGTGGTCCTGTGCTCTGCACCTGTGGAGTGTGGGCACCTTTGCCTGCTTACTGGCGTCACAGCCAGCTTCTGCTGCAGTGTTGCTCTTCACGTTGAGCAAAGCTGCTTAGCTCTTCTATACTGATTTCATCTACAGAGTGAGAGAATTAATTGTACCTGCCTCACAGTTCATGATTTCATATTGGCAAAGTGCTTATCAGTCACAGGGTTGGTGCCACCAAGTGTTAGTTATTATTAGAAGGTTTTTCTGTACTCAGGACTGAGCCCAGGACCTTCATACTGAACTATATCCCCAGCCCTTTTTTTAACTGTTTGAGATAGGGCCTTCCTAGGTTGTTTAGTTACCCAAGCTGGGCAGACATTGATGATCCTCCTGTTTTAGTCTTTTGAAGTGCTGAGTTTAGAGGTCTGCACCACCTCACCCAACTAAAAGAATTATTTCATAAATAGGAACAAAAGTTTTAATATTTTCCTCCTGTAAGCTAATAATAAACTTTTGTAAGACTTGTTAAAAACCACTGTCTTGCAGAGAGTTCCTGTGGTTTTGTGTGTTTAACGTGTTGAAATAAAGCATTGAGGAGTTGCCGGGTCTTATCTTCAGTTGTAGAATTAAAACAGCACTGAATAAAAATGCTTTCACAGTCTGTCTCTGCTCAAGCAGCAGCAAGAGACCCTCTGGCTTCCTTTGTGTGGCTCTGAGGAGCTGAGTAGGAAAAAATGAGTGAAAAAACAACTCTCACAGCCCCTATCCATCCTCAAGCCCTATGAATTGTAGGGAAGAAGTAATTACAGGAAGGCCCTGACTTGCAAACAGTTCTCCCAGATTGAATGGACTTCCTTCGTAAGTTGGGGACTTACTGTATGTACCGAACGCACAAGCAGAGTGCAGTAGAGACAGTACCACTGGTCAGTAGGTGCAGTAGTGGTTTGTGTATTCCAGAGTTAATTCAGGGTTCTATCAAGCAGCTTCAGAGCTAGTTACTTTTAGTGTGAAGTTCTGATAAAATTTCTTGATTATCAAGTTAAATGATTCTCTTACATGTTATGTTATATATACCATTTGAGAACATGTTCCGTTATATTTCTAGGTATATAATATGTGCATTTATAATGAGCTTTAGATGATACTGGATCATAAACTTAATGTTTATAAGAATGATTTTTGAATCTACTGGCCATTTGAGGAAGTTGTGTAGATCAGCTTTGGAGTCTTGATGGTAAAACTGTGAATGTCTCAGATTGGTTGTACAGGTCATTGCATGGAAGGTGGTTTTATTCACATTGCTGCTTTATTTGGAAGAAAAATAAACTAACCATTACTTTACGATTTTATTTCCTTGTCCTTTTCCTGTTAATGGCTATTGTTTTTAGACTGTATTGGTTCTAATAATTAATCAGTATTTTATTTATTAACTTAGGTGAAATGCCTCAGCTTGTGAAAGGAATGAAGTTGTTGAACCAAGCTGATCCCTGTGTCCAGATTTTAATTCAAGAAACAGGAGAGCACGTTTTGGTCACAGCAGGGGAAGTTCACCTTCAGCGATGCTTGGATGACTTAAAAGAAAGGTTAGATAAAAAAGTGTTAGAGATGGAAAAAGTGTGGATAAGTCCACAACTGACAAGTGTTTTTCAATGTTTCCTAAACTAGGAAAATTTGGACTATGGCTTATTTTTGGAGGAAAATGCAATGCCTCACGTGTATATTTTTACTTTAAGCATATACATAGAGAGTGCATATAAGGGCAACAAAGCAAAATCTTTGTAAATGTAGGTGTGATTAGGACATACTTTTCTTATTGTCATAGTCTCCTCAATGTGAACCTTCTGGAAATCTTATATTTCTACATGAAGGTGATTTGTGTCATTAAATGGGCAACCTAAATCACTTTATAAACAACATTTTGCAGGGCTGAGAATGTAGCACAAGTGGTAGAGAACTTGTGTAACAAGCACAAGGCTTTGGGTTCAGTGCCCAATGTTGTCAAAAAATTTAAAAAGTCATATTCTGCTTATTACTAGTAAATAGAAATAAAATGGGTTTTGTATATTATTCTGGAATACAGCAATTACACTGCAACTCTTTACTATTATAGTTTCTGGAGACTCTTTAGATTTTTAGCTCATGATGATGGTTTTTTCTTGTATAGTTATCATGTTTGTATTTTTATTCTTCATTATAATGCTGCCCAAATCCTCTAGTACAGTGCAAAACAGGACCTGTAACAGTAGGCACCTTTGTCTTAATCCTGATTGCAAACAGCAGCTTTCAAAAATTTTTCCAGTAGTATATGTTTGCTCTTGTTATTTTCAAGATACTCTTTATCACTTTTATTTTTGGCTTGCTAAGAAAAAAGATCATGCATAGATGCTCAGTCTTTTTTGTTTTCAGATGTAAAAATCAAGAATAGGTATTGAATTTTCTTGAATGCCAATTTTGTATTTTTAAAGATGATTTTAAAGTTGACATTTTAATTTGATATTTTAATAGAGCTAATACAAACTAATTTTATAATAGCCTATGATTTCAGAAAGATTGTTGTAAATTTTTTCCTTAATGTACTGTTTTAATTCCATTTTTCGGTGTCGTACAATGACTAGAAGTGTGGATTCTGAACTTAGACCTAGACTTGGATCCTAAATTCTCTACTCACTAACCATTTGGAGAAGAAACTTAATCTGTCTTTGCTAATGTCCCCCTCTGCAAAATGAGGAAAATACTAATACTATGTAGAACATTTATAGTGCTAACCCTTACTTAATGCATAAGTGAACATCAAAAACAAAATGCACATGTACTCATTTTTTCATTTTATAGTAGCTTTATCTTAGCTTATACATCAGAATACTTTGGCAAGACAGGGTATAGCTTTGTCTAATTACTAACAAAACTGTAACTTTTTTTTTAAAGTAATAGAGGGGATTGAACTAGGGCCTTTGCACTGAACTACAACCCCAACCCAAGTTTTATTTTTAAGTCAGGGTCTAAGTTGTCCAGGCTGGGCTTGAACTTGTGATCCTCTTGCCTCAGCCTTCTGTAGTTGTAGGATTATAGGTCTGTTCCACCACACTCCATTGCAAAATCATATCTTTTATTGGAAGTAACCTTTCCACATTTTTATTTTCTTCCACATGTTATAGTGTATATCAGATTCTATATTCTAAAATTAATTTGGATATCATTTTCAGAAAACTATTGACTTTTCAAATTTATCAAAAATCAGAAGATTAGATACCTCACCTACTATAAACTGTAGAAAATGTAGAATTAAATGTAAACATTTCAAAAATTTCCTAAGAAAAAATTCCTGTAATGTGTATATATACATATACATGCATATACATACCTTTTTACATAGACCCATCCATATTGCCAGCAGTGGCTGCAGTAACTGGCAGTGAGGAATGGACAGATTATGAGGCAAAGAGCTTGCCTGGTTCCACCATCATCAGAATCTGTCCATGCCAGTTTCAGACTCTGTTGTATGTTAATTTAGATCTTCATTTAGCAGAAAGGCCAGGGTGAAACTCAGCTTGTATTATGTGAGAAAAAGGGCTTTCTGAACTTGGTACCTGGTTATGGCTCGGTATCTGTGCTATCCAGATGCAATGGCCATTACCCATGTGAAACTCTTTAAAGTCAAATTAGTTAAAATCAAGATTAAAAACCCAGTTTCTCAGGCACACTAGCCAGATTTCCAATGTTGAGCAGCTATGTTTGACTGTTTTAAGTTCAGTCATTCCTTTTGTTTGTCCTGATCACATTTCAGGTGCTTAGCAATCATCGTGAAGCTATATAATAAAGGTATCGGTATCCTGACAGGTTCTGAGCCTTATTATCAAACCAAAATACATTGTGAAGATTTGACTAGCTTTCCTGAAATTCTCTAATTCAGCATGTCTTTAGAGCTATAATGATTGGGCTTGTCTTCTCCAGACTGTTAGATTTGGTAAATTGTATTTTGAAGAATTCATGTCAAGTCCCTTTAAAACATTTATTTTCCATTCAAAACATTCTTGTTTAAATAGATGATTTATTTGAGAGTGAACAAACTGGTGAAATTTCAGTGCAAGCATAGAACCCCTTGAAGGTGTGTTCCTATTAGAGGCACTCTTTTCAAGCCAAAATGAAAGCAGTATTATATCTGAATTGTGATATATTATAAATTACAGTTTTTCATAGGTAAAATAATTTTTAATTTTTGCATTTGTGCACAGTCTTCCTTCATTGCATAAAAGGATGCATTGATACCATCTTGATTGTAACCCTTTATTATTTCTGTTGATTTTATAGGTTTGCAAAGATTCATATCAGTGTATCAGAACCCATTATTCCATTCAGAGAAACAATCACAAAACCCCCAAAAGTTGACATGGTCAATGAAGAAATAGGCAAACAACAGAAGGTTGCAGTCATACACCAAACAAGAGACGATCAGAGCAAAATCCCTGAAGGGGTTCAGGTTGACTCTGATGGGCTTATCACCATCACAACCCCCAACAAACTCGCCACACTCAGTGTCCGGGCCATGCCCCTTCCAGAAGAAGTCACTCAGATTCTGGAAGAAAACAGCGATTTGATTCGTTCTATGGAACAACTGACATCCTTGTTGGACGAGGGCAAAAATACTCAGATGGTTCATCAGAAGACCCAAGAGAAAATGTGGGAATTCAAAAGAAAACTGGAGCAACATCTAACAGGAAGAAAATGGCGGAATACTGTTGATCAAATCTGGTCATTTGGCCCGAGAAAGTGTGGGCCCAACATACTGGTCAGTAGAAGTGTGGACTTCCAGAGTTCAGTGTGGACAGGTGCAGCTGGCAGAGCTTCCCAGGCAGCCAGTAGATACCGAGACCTGGGCAATAGCATCGTGAGTGGCTTCCAGCTAGCAACTCTCTCTGGCCCCATGTGTGAGGAGCCCCTCATGGGTGTCTGTTTTGTTCTAGAAAAATGGGACGTGAGTAAACTGGAGGAACAAGGGGCAACTGGTAACCAGAATCATGAAAACAGTGATGTGGTAGGAGAGGGCCAGGAGGGAAAGGGAAGCTGTCCTGGTGAAGATGAAAACCAAGAGCCACCAGATGGCTGCTCGGATGCCTCTGAGAAGAGAACTTCCCCAAAAGGAGAACCTTCAGTCACTGACTGCTATGGGCCCTTCTCAGGACAGCTGATTGCCACCATGAAGGAAGCGTGTCGCTACGCCCTGCAGGTGAAACCGCAGCGCCTGATGGCAGCTATGTACACTTGTGACATCATGGCCACCAGTGATGTTCTAGGTAAGGTGGGAGATAAGGACAAGAGGTTCCCTGGCAGTAATGAAGTCTCCAGGTCCTACACTGACTCAGTGTTTCTGCAGAAGCAGTATCGTCTTCTGATTTAACCAAGGAGTTAAGATCTTAGAAAGCAGAGGCCTTAAGTACTAAAACCTTGAGGAAGGAGCATACATGCCTGCTGACCAATAGGCCTTTCCAGTTGCAGTAAACAGTGTCCTTTTTTGTTATAAAAGGTCTGGTGGATGAAGGTTAAGCTGCCTGTACTGTTTCCTGTTGGATTACTGTTAGTGAAAGCAGTGCTGTGAACAGTTGGTTCCTTTCCTAATTTGGGAAAAAGACAATAGCATACCTGTAGTTGTTGTCTACCTTTGAAGATCATAGAATCAACAAGTGAGTCCTAGTGTTATTGAAGAAAGCAGTGTGCATATATGAATCTGTAATGTCAGAACAAAACAGATGAGGTTCAGTGCAGTTCAAATGGAGAAGAGAATGTTTTAAACTTGAGGGTATCAGAGTTCATACAGCAAATTGTTTTTGAATGGGCCATGAATGATGAGAAGATTCGAGATAGAGGTGGCCTGAGACCATGTGTTGCTGACTGTAGGAGCTGTGAGGGCTAAGGATGCTGTGGGTCTCCTTGGCTCAGCACATAGTCGGTGCTCTTGGTCTCTGGCGGTGATCCTCACAGGAGATGAAACCGTGGATCACTCCCAGTCTCGGGTTCCTACATGGAACTGAGACATTCTTAGTGTAGTTGGTGAGAATCTAGCCCAGACCCAACAATTTCAGGTGATTAACTCTCTAGCTTTTTGTTTCCCTGAAGAATTCTTCCTTGGTACCCTTCATATGACACCCGGGGATCTTCTAGTGAATGAATAATGTCTGGAGCCCTGAAGACCATGTGCCATCAGAAGTTGTCTTTGATTTGCCGTGTTAATTTCCCAGTGGTAACAGTTGCAGGTTTAAGGCCTCTGAGTGCACTGAAGCCTTGGACTTACCTGTTGTGAGACCAGCATGTCTTGGGGAAGTCCTGTTAGAGTGTTTCCTTTGTTGAGTGATCCACCACTATGCCCCAGTTTTGGAATGTAGTTTTAGTGGAATTAAAATCAAATGGCCCAAAAGTACAGTACATGATTAAATACATTTGGATTCAATTACAGTTATTGATCCAAGCCCTCTGGCATGACCCACAAAGGGAGGAGCTATGGCCTGCACTGCAGCAGCAGCTTGTTCCCATTACCTCCCTCTCCTAATCCTCTGCCCCAACTTCCTCAATCCTTTTCACGTTTACTTCCACAGACCAACTTAAAAATTTTCTTGTATGAGGTAGAAGAATAAAGATTACTAGTTCATACCCACTAGCTGTTATGGTAAGATTTTTTTTTTCTATAGCTCAAAGAATATATAACCTAAAGGGAATTAATAATGATTATAGTTGTTGTATTACTTTATTAAAACTTGTCAGACTAAAAGTATTATAGTATATTCCTTTTCAGGTTACATATTAAGAGAGAAGTAAAGAAATCATGGGAGTTGAAGTAGGAAGGTGGCAGAGATAAAAGAGGAATTACAGAGCATGTCACAGGAAGATGAATTTGGAAAAGGGAAGACTGATTTGTGGAAGAAGGACTAAATTTGTCACATCTGATAAAAATTGGGTAGAAACTTGGTCTCGTGTAGAAACTATAGTGGAACAGATTTGAGGCCCAGGGCTTGTGTGACTGTTAGGACTATAGAGAGATGGAACGCTGCCTAGGGGCCACTGAGTTTTAGGGTTTGCATACAGAATTGAAGTGACTAAAGGAGCAGAACTGGTAGCTCAAGTTCCTCCAGCCTGCTGTTGTGATTCTGTAACTGAAATTTCTGGTACATACGACGAGGGGAATGACTACAGTTAGGGGTGCGGCATTGCCTTCTGCAGTAGGCAGTGATTCTTAGACATGCTGAATTTAAGAGGAAGTTGGATCCACAGTGGCGATGTTCAGGCAGCCATAGTAAATGTGATTGAGGTGGTAGAAGGGGTCTGGCTTAGAGGAAGACTTACAAGTCTCAGGCATGAAATGAGTTTAAGCCACACAAACAAATAAATTGGTTCCCTGATAGGGAGAGTTCAAAGAAGAGTATGAAGCTTCAAAGAATATTCATAGGAAGAAGTTCACACTTCAGGAGTTAGTGAGGTGAACAATAGAATGCTGATCAGAGGCCAAGAATTTAAGGGGATAATGCTGAGACTGGCCGGAATTGGCAAAGCAGGCACTGGTCTGTATCTTCAGATAACTACTGCATTATTTCTCTGGTGTGAGAAGCCAAGGACCAAACTGCATAATAGATCTTGTGAAATGGGGAGAAAAGTTCAGATGGGAAAAGGAACTAGGGAAATGGGGAGGAGGAAAGGAAGGAAGGGACAAGAAGGGAAAAATGAAACAAAGCTTTTGTAAATAAGAGAAAGAGTGATACAAGGGTGGGTAGGGGAATGAGGGAAAAAAGAATCAAATTATAGCATGTACAGGTACAAATTCCCTATGATGAATGTGATCGTTATTTGTACCTCAAGTGTACCAGTAAACTTAATTTTTAAAATACCAGGGAAGTCACGCAGAATGAGAATTCAGAAAAAGGCACCCGCCAGATTAGGAATATGCTGTGAAATTTGAAGTGAGCAGTTTCAGTAGAGCCGGGACAGGAGCAGAGCACAGGTGTGGGAGGTCAAGCCACGGAGAAACGAGCTGCCTTTTAAGAGGAAGGAAAAAGAAGAGTATGATAGCCAGCTGTGGGCCCAAGGTTGAGACAGTGCCTTTCATCACTAATGCAACGTTTGTTTATTTGTTCATTCATTTATTTTATTGAAAACCCTAAGGCCTTATGACACTGTGAGTTTCTGAAGATGGTTTCCATTGATCCTTCCTAGTCATCACTACCAAGGGGAAGTCTTGTGTTGGAGAGAAGAACAAGTCAGTGGTGCTGTGTCCACAAGTCCTGCTTCAAAGCACAGGGTGATGATGGGTGGGTGGACTGCATGCTGGAGTCACCATCTTGCTGTGACCTAGGAAAGGAGGATCTGGGAGGCTGTGACACTGCCTGATAGCCACGCTGACGTTTACATATGCATAGGCCAGTCGTGTAATTGAAATGATTCTTTAAGCAGTAGGTGAACCAGGAAGCTCTTAACAAGAGGATCTGCTAGCTACAGCAAGCTGTACAGGATTTTCTGAGATTTTTATTTAATTCATCTCTGTTCTCTACAGTGTATTCTGCTTCCAAATTGACAGATTACTTTGAGTACCCATGGACATTCATACACATGTCAGCCTAAGGGCCGATTTCTCCCTCCCTCCTCTGTGTGAGGTAGAACTGAGCCTGAAGAGTGTTAGCCTTCTGCTAGAATTTTGGTGATGTGATGCTAGAAACTGTTACCAGACATGAAAAACTCCAAATGCTATCAGTTTCTAGTAGAATAAAACTCTAATAATACTATACTACTTAAATATTAGCAGCTTAAGAAGAATATAAGCACATATTTATACAATCCATCAAGCACTTGCTTGCTCAGCCCATATAACCTGTGTCATCATAATGATGACTGCCATCGTATTAATATTGTCTCATGGTTCTTAAAATACTTTAGGATTTACAGAGCCCAGTCACGCCCATCTCACTGGATCTGTTACAGAGATAACTCCTAGGTATAATTATATTGAAAAATGCTTTTATAAGTCTCCAGCGTCCCACACTGTGTTGTGAGATTGTCTTTGGATAGTATAATTCTAGGGTTTGCTATCTTTTATTTCTAATTTTTGTAAGTAAACACTTAAGTTCATGGCTTAATAAAATTTAACGGGTTGTTATAGGATAGGTAAGTGATAGTGCCCTTATTTGGCTCATGTCAGATGACCAATCAGTGAATTCGAAATATTTTTGGCTTTTCAGGTCGAGTCTATGCTGTCTTGTCAAAGAGAGAAGGCCGGGTGCTTCAAGAGGAAATGAAAGAAGGGACGGACATGTTCATCATCAAGGCAGTGTTGCCTGTAGCTGAAAGCTTTGGTTTTGCTGATGAGATCAGGAAGAGGACGAGTGGCCTGGCCAGCCCACAGCTGGTGTTCAGCCACTGGGAGGTAAGACTCACATCCCTGCCTGTCCTTCTCGTCCATGGGTCTGCTTCCTGCAGCAGGACCAGCAGTAGCCAGCAAATGAGTCATACCATGTCTCCAAGGACAGACAGGCAAGAGAAGCAGATGAGTTTTTCTGTCCGAACTGGGGGATCCTTAGATTATGCATGGCTTATCACAAACACACACACACATGCACACACACGCACGCATCTTTGATGTAAAATCTATGGCACAAAAATTTTAGTAAGGTTTTTAAAAGGAAATTTCAGAGCTTTTGAAAGGGAAACTTCCTTTCCTTCTAGAGGAAAACAGTTCTTCCAGCATTTGAGGGGAAATTCTTTGCAAGGGTAGCTTGAAGTTACCCTATATTACCTGTTTTGCATTCCTGTTTCTGGAGATTCGGGGTCCACATGGTTTCAAGTATTGTGAAATGAAATGGCTCATCAGAACACTTCCCTGTCAGTGCAGGCAAGCTGGGTGAGCATATCTGTGTTCAGAAAGGAAGGCAGCAGATCCACATTGCAGGGAAGAAAAGAAAACACTTGTGCACATGTTGCTGGAGTTGAGAGAAAATCATTACAAGAGGCAGTGGAAAATCAGCCTGGCCTCCCTGAACAGATCCTCCCAGGAAGTGTGTAAGAGGCAGGCAGGGCGTGGGGTGAGGAGAGGCCAGGAAAGCGAGGTCTGTGTGAAAGCACCCCCGGTTGCAGAAACAGCCTCACCTCAGGGTAGTCTGTAAGCTAAAAGATGAGAGTAGGCAGATTGTATTCCAAAAGCAGTTTTTGTTGTCTCTGTTTGTAGGGAACCTCAGTAATTGCACTTTTACTCTGGAGGTATGTAACTTAGGAGAAGTGCTGACATTAGGGTCAGACAGTCCTGGTTCCAGATACTACTTTTGTCAGTGATTTGGGGAGGTTGTGGGGCCTCCCTGATTTTTCACCCCTGGATGGCAGCTGTCCCACTTGGAGCCTGACCATGGAAGCCACTTGCTGGCTAGGGTTGTTTTCCTGTTTCTCCGATTCTCTGTGTCTGCACCACATTTGTACCGGCCATTCTCTGGAGTGTGGCATTGTACTGTGTGGCACACAGATGGTCCAGGGCTTTGTTCTTAAACTCTTTTAGCAAAACTATGGTTAGGCTCAATGATAAGCTCTTCTCATTTCTCTCACTTCCTTTAGCCTGATGGGTTCCTTTCTCAAGAACACTTTCCACAGAGAGCTGAAATTTAAATGATTAGCATACAAAGAAAATAATTGAGGAAGAATTTTTATTTTAAAATAAAATTTATAATCAAGGACTCAGCAAAGGAAAGAAGGGCGGCATTTTGGAAGAGCTGGCCTTACACAGGGCAGACTTGATTGGTTGACAAGTTCATACCACCTAACTGATGGCAGTGAGCTGCTAGCCCAAGGCTATAACTCCATCTGCTTGTCCTTAAAAGCCACATTCTTAACGCTTGGTTGAATTAACATTAATGTTCTGATTGAGATCACATTTTCTTTGGTCAGTATAGACTTTCTATTTTAACAACGATTCTTCTATGGAATTTTCCTTGTATTTTGTATTTTTGAAAACTAAATGATGGTTTAATGATTTTATTGGCTTGTAACATTGCTGTATTTCCTTATGTAGAAAACAGTAGCCTGAAAACATTTTAAGTTATTTGTTAGTCCTCAAGTATATGGATAATAATTTCCCATTTATTCAGAATTCTAGCTTTTCAATTTTGGTTTTGGTTTTTGGCATTCAACTTTTATATGAAACACAAACCAGCAAGAAATAGAAAGAGTGGATTAAGAAAGGCAGTGCCTGAAATGTGGAAACTATCTGTAGTGCAAACATATCTTGATGCCTCTGATAAAAAGTAGCATTTCAAAGTTCTCTTGCACAGGCTTTAATGACCAGATGTGTGAGTGCCAGGCAGTGTAACTAAGTGATACAGAACCAGAAAGCGATTTATTCCCCTCCAGTGTGATGACCTTAGGAGACAAAGTACGTTCTCCCTTCGTGCTGGCATTGCTGGAAACCACCATCAGAACTGTCTTTGAATGTCTTAACAGTGACAGGTGGTCCGTCTCACACAGACAGCCGTGATTGGCACTGCACAGAAAAATGGACTGTAATGTGGGGTCAGAATGGAGAGTGTAGGATAAGTAATCCCTGGGACTGACTGTAAAGACAGACCCAGAGTGAGCATTCCCATTCCCATAGTGGTATCTTTATTGGAAGATTGCCCTCATTGAATTCATGTATGTTGCTTTTTGTTTAAAACACTCATAATTTTATAGTTTTGTCCTAAAAATTGATTTTATCAAGCCAGTTTTTAAAAGAATTACAAATTAAAGTTTCCCTTGTTTCCTAATGGGCAAATTATGTTAGTTAGGAAACAGGTAAGACTGCTGTAACAGGCATGATAAATTCTAGTGGCTCCAGTAAGGTGAAGGTTATTTTTCCTCTGAGTCTGAGGAGGCGTCTGGGGTGGGCTGTGGTTCACTCTGGGGGCAACCCAGCTACAGTCTCAATGCCTGGCTTCCACTGATGGTCCAGAATCGCTCTTGACCTTCTACTGTTGTGTCTCCTATGCAGCCCAAAGGATGGGGTAGGGAAAGCAGCCATATGTGTCCCTTGTGGACACACACTGTCACCCACTACCCAGGGCCATCGTGACCCTCAAGTAACCAGGTCCTACCTCACAAGGGTCTGGGGAATATAGTCACCACCTCAGTAAGGAGTCAGCAACTGTGGCCTCTTTGGTCAGTGACATTTTATTGGAATACAATGATACCCACTAATTTACACATTTACTCATTTATGTGCTTTCCGGCAGAGCTAACTGTCTGGGCTAGAGAATATTTGCAAAGCCTGAAATGTTCAGTACCTAACTCTGTAGGAGAAGTGTGCCTACACCCCTGAGCCTCATTGGCTATGCACCTATCTATTACTGAAGAAAATAGAATGTTTAGGGACCGCTAGGATAAAAACAGCAGGGTTTTAACCCATAGGGAGTTTTTCTTCTGAAAGCCATGATGATTTCCAGTTTCCTTTATCTGTCAGAATTAAAAAGGGAAGAGGAATTGAAAAATTGATCTTAAAACACTTAGATTTTAAAAATACTAGTTTCTGGCTTAGTTATAGCTTGTTATTAAAAATCAGTCTCTTAATAAACAATGTTAGAGAAAAATGTCATCAAGAAAAGTTTTGCTCCAGTTTTATACCATCCTTCTGTCATCTTCTTGTCAATGGTCCTAGTTCCTGAAGCTTCAAACCTTTGAAAGTCTTAAAAATGACATTATAATTAAATGTCATTGATTTGATATTTCTTGGCTGTCTTGGTTACCCCATAGTTAGGTTTAGAAATAACACATTTGTTGAGATCTGGCTTCTCACTCTAATGTACTGTTTTTCATTTGTATTCTACCATACCATGTAATTTACAATCAAGAGCTTTTGAGAGAAAGTGCTTCAAAAAAATAGAGAAAATAAAATTATAGGCATTTTCCATGAGGAAACCTTTGAAGTCAGCAATCTCAAGATTGCTTTCTAAGTTTTGCCCTTCTGTGAGAGAAAGGAGGAAAAGGAGCCAATAACAGGCACAGAGGGAAAGTTGTAAGCAACCAGGGCTACTGTCCATGTGTATAATAGCACTACCCCGGGGTGCCCTCCGTGTCCCCTGGGTGAGCAGGGAAGGGTCCTGCAGCCTGTTTTGGATATGGTGTTCCCACCTGCCTTCTGTAATTACAATAAAACTTGGGCAGAAATTTCAGTGATGCTTTTTTTTTCTAGACTTTTTTTTAATGCCTAGGGCAACAGCTTGCACTGGGGTACCTTCCTGTGAATTAGAAGATGGCATCGCTTTAGGCTGGAGTTGCAAAAGTACATTCTGCCTCCAGGCCCATGAGCTGTGTATGTGAGATGTATGCACCAATGAGGAGCCACGCAGCCTTGGAGCTGGCCTAGTCTCTGATCTCTGAGGAAGGCATCCTTCCATATGCCTTGTCCTGAGGCTTCCTAGGCATGTGGAGGCACATGACCTCACATGTCCTAGCAGATATCGTCTGGTGACAACAGCAGAGCACCTGCCCTGCCGGGGCAAGGAGCTCCAATATAAGGAGCAGAGCTGCCACATCTCTAGAAGGGCTCCTGGGGCAGATGCTGCTGAGTGCGAAAGTGGGTCTGGAAGCCCCAGGAAGCAACCGGAGCTAGCCTCGGTCTATGGCAAGGCTGACAAAGGCGGAGTCTTGCAACCTACCCCTGGGTCTTTTTTTTCTGCTTCTTTTGATTCTGAGGATTAGACCTAGGGCCTTCACACTGAGCTGCCCCCCCGCCTTTTTTCATTTTGAGATTGAGTCTCAATCACTAGGTTGCCCAGGCTAAGACTGAATTCAAGGCATTCCTGCCTTGGCCTGTGGGACTCCTGGGATTAACAGGCATGAACTGCTGCACCAGGCTTTAGAAGGGAAACAGGGACTCTGCTCTTAAATTGGTTATTCTGAGATAGATGACTCTTTGCCTAGCACCGCATTCCTTTCTTTCTCTACAACTTTTTACTTTCTTTTTTCATAGGGTTTAAAATGTACTTAACCACTGTATCTTAGACTTGCCAAGAGCTTGTAGCTTCATTGTATTCTGTGATGGGTTTGTTTCCACCTGCTCAGGGGAGGGCACTGTTGGAGCTTTGGACTCATGGCATCATGGCACACGTTATAACTACCTGCAGTGCTTTGCAAACGGCACTCTTAGAGATCAGGTCATCACTTGGTAAACATGAACCCTCAGAGGCTTTCAGTCCTTCCTCCAGCACGGAGGATGCTGCTTCTTTCCTCCTCCACACAGTGGACCAGGGATGGCTAGGAGCAGCAGGATTCACCTGCCAGCCATGAGGCACAGCCCTTGGTGGCTCTGATGTCCCTTTACTCCAGCCTGCTGGTTTTGCAAGAGCACAGAGGGTCAGCTACTGTCTGTGCCTCCCCTCTCCCTTCAACTGATCTTGGCTTGCACCCGTGCCACCACCACCCGCCCTGGGTTCCTTACTGTAGTGTGGTGAAGAAGGTCACCACCTTCTTCCCGCGTTCCAGGTACGGCCCTATTATAGCTTGTTTGTAGATGGCCGCCCTCATGTGATTACAGGTGGGCCTCTTTCACTGTGGCTGGGTCTAGAGTGTGTGATTGATTCATGGGGCAGTGCTGGGATTAAGGGTGCTAGGACTGAGGGTGTGTGATAACTAATCAGTCCACTGGTTAGTTTGTACTACTCTAATCTCAGCCTACGTAGAATATAAAAGGGGCAGAAAGAAACTGAAGATGCTTTGCTTGCTTGCTTTGCTACCTTCTGCCCTCACCGTGAGCTCTTTCTCTCTGCAATGCCATTCTGCCTTGGAGCTGGCCAACATGTACTGAAGCCTCTATAAACTGCGAGCTGAATAAACCTTTCCTCCCTTAACTTGTAAGTGTTGGGTATTTTGTCTCAGCAATGAGACAAGCTCCTAACCTCACCTAATGATCTCCCTTAGTTCTCATTCGATAAGTTTAGATTTCCATTTCCCACCTTGCCAAGGTGGGCTGACGGGCTTGTGGGCAGTCTCACAGCTGAGCAGGGAGGGACTGGTGGTGAGCCCGCACTGAGGTCCCTCTGCTGTGTTTGCCGTGGCCTCGGCATCTGCGCCCAGCTTTGGGAATTGCCAGCCCCTCCTGCTCCTGAGTTCATACACAGACCCTGGCGCCCCTGTTCCTTGCAGCTTCCTTGTCAGTGTTGCTGGGTGAGGAGCCTCCAGCATCATCTCCTCCCAAGCAGAGCAGAGAGATCAGCACTAAGGAGGTTCATGTGCTTGGTTTCTTAGTGTTAGGAATTGCACGTCATCCTCCAACAGAAGAGCATTCTAACTGTGGAGAGTGGCTTTTAAAGACTTGTAATAAGTTTTTGCCGTAGGACGTTGCAAAAACAGTACATATACAGAGAGCCCATATACCCTGTTTCTGTTCTCCCAGGGTTATAGCACAGCACAGCACTAGGACACAGCCACATGGTATGTTTAAGTCTCACCAGGTGTGGTGTCTGTACTGTCTCCGTGGGTGCAGGGGGTGAGTCCAGTCCCTGAAGTCACTGTCGGGAAAGGCTCAGGCTTTGGAGCCATACAGAGCAAGGCCCTGGCAGTGCCTTGCAGCATGCCTTTTGTGGGTTGCTTGATTTCCACAGCACCCCGCTGTCAGGATTGTCTTGACCTCAGGGACCATAATGCTCCAACACTTGTTATTTACACAGTTAGGGCTAGCGCAGTGGGACACCATTAGGTCCAGACTCCATTGTCTCTTTCTATGTGTGTGTGCGTGTGCATGGTTGGGGAAGCGAATATTAACGACCAGCAACACTGTCACATCACCATAAGGCTCCTTTGTGCTCCGCCCAAGGGTGTCTTTTGACCCTCACACTGCCCAGTCCAGAGCCTTAGCCTTCACAATGACATTCTCCTCCTGTAGATGAGCCCTGCCAAGCTGGCACAGCAGCTGGTAGATTGGAATTGAGTCTTCAGGAGCCCATGTGCCTACAGGATTGGGGTGCATTCCCCCAGACACACAGGATGGGGCTCTCCCTCTTTTGGCTGTGACTTCTCAGTCTGAGTTCCTTCCAGTCACTCCTTGGCCCTTCCCTGACCCTCCCTTTTTCACCCCCAGCTGTACTTAACACCCATCCTGAAAGCTCTGTGTCAGGTACCCAGAGCTGGGGCTTACACTTTCCCTCCCGGCCACTCTCACTTTCTCCAGGAGGCTGTTACCTTGGGGTCTTCTGCTTTTGCTGAAAGAAGATTGCTTAGTTGTTTGCATGTGTTTCCAGTCTGCCCACAAAAGATCTCCTTAGTGCCCGATGATAGCTTCATTAGGTACAAAGTTCTGGGCTCCCGCTAGGGCATCTGCAGTACCTTCTCTTGCCCTGGCATGTGCTGTGGCCAGTGTGTATTCTTCTGTAGGTGACCTGACCTCTCTGATTTTCTCTGTGTCTGTGTGCCCAGATGGAGGAGCCTGGTCTCACTCAGGTCCCCTGTCCCGTGATATCTGGTAGCAGAGCTGAGCACCCGCTGCCCCTGCCTGGGCTAGCTGTGTGACTCAGGACTAAGGTTTTTGTAAGGATTCATGTCTTGTTCTTCGATGTTAGAATGCCTATTAGAGAAATCCTCACATGTATTGTGTGGCTCCTGACATTTCTTTCATACTTTTTAAAATTTCTGTCTCTCTGTACTGTATTTGTAAGTCTGTCTTCTTAAAAATAATGAGGTGAAATTCATATATTGTAAAGTAAACAACTCTTCTGCATCTGGTGTATTCTCAGCTTCTGAAACAGTCCCTCCATTCCAGATGCAGCTCCCTCCTGCTAGCACTCTCTCACCTTTCTTCCCTGCCTCTAGTTGCTGGTAAACCCCTAATCTGCATTCTGTCTCCATGGATTTATCTGTTCTGATATTCAAATGCAGGACTCATGTAATATGTGACCTTTGTTGTCTCACTTCACTTAGCACAACAGCTCATTCCTTTTTATGGCTGTGTAATAGCCTGTGTTTCACCTAGCCACTCATCCATGACTAGACATTGGGGCATTCCTGCTCTAGCTATAGTTACTGCACCTGGAGAGGCATTTCCCTTCGGTATATACTTAGCAGTGGAATTGTTGGATCATGTGGTAATTTTATGTTTAATTTTGGGGGGAACTGCCAGCATTTCAACAGCAACTATAGCATTTCACATTCTATCCAGCAGGCAGTGAGGCTACCAGTCTCTTCACAGCACACCAACATTTATTTTTCTTTTTTTTTAAAAAAAGTACTTTTAGTACAGACTGCTTGTGGACCTGCATTGGTGTCACTGTGATTCTGATTTGGCATTCACTTAATGACCAGAATGTGTTGGTCCTTTGTACACTGTCTTTGGAGAAATGTCTGTTCAAGTGTTTGGTCAGTGTGAGAATTTTTTACTGCCTGTATGTTGAGTTATAAGAGTTCTTTATGTATTTGGGTGTCAGTCTATCTACTAATTTACGTACTGTATTCTCTTTTCAGTAGTCTTCTGTTTAACCTACCTACTGAATTTGCTTCGTCTCTCTAGGCTTTCTGGTTATTTCCTTTCAGCATTGGTGCAGTCCATGCCATTTACTTATTTCCCTGAGGAGTTCTAAGGGTACGCTGTACATGGCTGTCTTCTGATAGTTCTTATATCTCCTGAGCTGCAGAGGAATTCTTCCTGATTGAACCTGGTTTCTGTCTTCCATGGTGCTGTGTGGTCTTCCCTCCCAAGGTCATCTGTAGTTGGGATCTTCTCTTTCCATGCTTTGCCCTAGGTGGCCTCACTGCTGGCCACTTCAAGAGTGGCCTCATCCTCTGCCCTCTGCCTGCGAGTGCTCCCGCTGTGTCCTTGGCTATGGCTCAGCTAGGTGCCTCACCAGCACTGAGAGCACAGGACAACGGACTTCATACAGGCGAGTCTGATTCCAGAGGTGACTGTTCCACATCACAGCCTGCGACTTGTGTCTGCCACAGCTCCAGAGGAGAGCAGGGCAGCCACACACACCTGAAAACCGTGCTGGCTGTGGGCAGGAAGAGCCTGGCCCCCCTTGTCTTGGGTCTACCTTGGCTCCCTGTAGGCTGTGGGTGAGATGTTTCACTGCTGTGAGTCTCTTCTTTCAAAATCCTCTCCCTTCCTGGCCAACAAGAATATCCCTTTAAGTGTTGAAGAGTGACTATTATAAAAATAGATTTTCTTTCATTTTTGTTAATTGAAAAGTAGCAGGATTTGTGGCCACCAAATAAATAACTTTTTCCCCCAGTTGAGAAATATGAAAAATAACCCAAAAGGGGATTAAAAAAAAAAAAAAAACAAGTTCTCACGTTTTTCTTGATAAAGTTAATGTTGAAAAATGTGGTCTGTATAGACGAGTGGGCTTCCTGCTGCCTGGTCTGTAGTTATACCTTGGGCCAGGCAGGGTTCTTGCTGCAAAGTCTGCTCTTACACAGCTGCAGGAACCCAGCAGATGCTGTACTTCCTGAGGGCAAAAAGGGAGAAAGAGGAGGCCAGTGCGCTCTTTTGTCACGCTTAGTAACCAGGTCAGTGTTCGTGGGGCCGTGTGAGGAGGCCGAGAGACCAGTGTCAGTTTGAGGGCTTTCCCTTCGTAGAGGAAAGGTGGGGAGGGGGACACATTGAGCACATACACAGTCTCCTACCCACTCGGCTTCCAGCCTTCCCAAGGACTGAGGCCCTCTGCCTGGTCTGACTTCCAGGCTGACTCTTGCCCTTCTCTGATCTCTGCCCTTCCTTCCTCCTCCAGGCATAGTCTGCAGAAGCAGCTGGTCTGGGCGTGTTTCCCTGGACTTGTCTTTTCTGAGCAGCGGGCAGTAAACAGTGTGGGCCGAGGAGAAGGGAAGAGTGGCTGCTTGTGTCTGCCTGTGCCCACCTGCTGCAGCTCAGTGACTACTTCTGGGTTTTTTTGTTTTGTTTTGTTTTGTTTTTTGTCTTTTTCATTTTTATCGGTACCAGGGACCAAACTCAAGGCCGCCTGCTTGCAAGGCAGGTGCTTATGCCGCTGAGCTAAATCCCCAGCCCCTCAGTGACTACTTCTAGAGCAGATACTCAGAATAACCAGAGTGAGTTTGTCTGTGTTGGTCTACGTCAAGACAAAGGTCAGATGGCTGCAGACATTAATACTCAGGTATATCCAAGGCAAAGGCGAGCTTCTTAAATATCTTTATTAAAGATTAATACTTTTCTCTCTTAGTGACTTAAAAGGGCTCTCTCTGTAAGGCATGGAATCACATAGGTGTTGCAGACTTTGTTAGGCTTGTCTGTCCACACTAACTGTATATTCATTGCCTGACTTTTTTGTTAGCTAAGAATGTGAATTCCAGAGCCTGATAAATGCATTTAAAACATATTTGCTTGTCCCCTTCTTTAACAAGATCATTCCCAGTGACCCCTTCTGGGTGCCCACCACAGAGGAGGAGTACCTGCATTTTGGGGAAAAGGCAGACTCCGAGAACCAGGCCCGGAAGTACATGAATGCGGTGCGGAAGCGAAAGGGGCTCCACGTGGAGGAGAAGATTGTGGAGCACGCGGAGAAGCAGAGGACGCTCAGCAAAAACAAGTAGCTCCCACTCTGTGGGTGGGTGCTTTCCTTCACAGTGAATGCACACGGCAAGGCCCACAGGGGCCTAATCTCTGCAAAATCTCTTATTGCTGCTTATCTCTTTGCATTCACTTTCAATAAAGTTAATTCTTATAAATATTTTAAAGAAGATGTTGACTTATCTTCAGAGTTTTGTTTGTTTTAATTGAATATGACTCAAGGCAAGAAGCTACCATATATATTTCAATGGTGAGTTGTTTCTTACTTCCCAGTGTGTGACCACCATGGTTAGATATGTGCTGTGGCCAGGCCACCAGTCAGTGCTGGTCGCAGCATGCAGACTACAGTGGGGGCGCTGACACCAAGCAAGCATCCTCACAGTGTCAACACGTGCTCCTCAGATGCTCCACACAAGCATCATGTGCAAATGTCTCTTCTCTGCTCCAAATCACAATGCTCGGTGTCATCTGTAAAGACTGTATGGTTGAAAGAGTGGCTTTTTTAGTGAGTTACAGGGTTATCTAACAAAGCAGAATCCTTTCAGTGGTCAGCCTTTAAACGTTCTGCTTCATGTTTCCTCAGCGTTGGTACCCCCTTCATTCATTCTTTCATTCATTCTTTTTTTTTAAATTTTATTTAAGGAGAAAAGAAAAAAAAAGCAGGGAAAGGTTACAAGTTATACAGATTTACAGAAAAAAAATGAACAGTAGGAAATCACTAGTTAATGGATTACATATTGTCATCTTAGAAATAATTGTTCAAGTCACAAAATTAAAGCTTGTAAAGTGGACATTCCATCAATGATACTGCAAACAGTTCTGTTCATTGATCCAATAAAACTCTGTGATATCATTTTCTATCTTATACACTTAAATATACATGCAATTATATAGTTTGGAGCACTTTCTTTTCCTCTCTTTTGTACCATGACTATTACACATTTTGGGTTTCATTGCTCCCACAGTTCTTATTACTTTTTTGGAAGAGAGTAAAACCAAATGTGACATAACAGAACAGAATCGGTCAAGTCAAAAGGGTGGACATAATAGATAATGTAAAAACATAATACAAGGTGATCAACAATGGTTACCATAATGCCTCCCGCTATCTCTAATAGAATTGCCTATATCGTTAGTTATAATACAATTGAACAAAACAGTAAAGAATAAAACCGACAAAACCAAAACATTGGAGACATTGTAGGTCTTCAAAAGTAGATAAAAGTCAACAAGAATGGGCGTCATAATGAATCTCATTATCTTCACAGCTGATGCCTAAACTTTCGAACCTGATACTATCCAGCAAAACAGAATAGGGGAACATCAGTTAAAAACCAGATGGTGAGAGTAATACAGGGCTTTAAATCAAGGTAATGAAAAGTCAAAGTGGGTTACTATAATATATCCTGCTATTTTTTTCCCTTAATTAAAAGGATAAAGATAAAAAAGTAAGTAATGGAGTGGAGATTGAGATAAAAGAGGGCATAACAACGAAACAGCGCAGATCAAAACATAACCATTTAAGCAGAATAGTGTTTCTCCACCAGATAATCCTAACCTAAAAGTAGTTACCATATTGTCTCTTTCTTTGAAATCCTTGAGTACAACTTCGTATACTGTAGCATTAAGTATATCAAAACAATGTAAAACCATTCAAGAGAATGACAGCATTACAGAGTATTTAGAATCGACTAACAGAAAATGAACAGTGGTTTCTGTATAATCTCCTTGTCTTTAAAAGGTTTTTGCTTATACTATCGTACATAATAAAATCCAATAAGATACAGCCTATTTAGACCATTGGAGACAGAAGGACAAAAGCTAGATGAGACTTCAAAACAAGATGATACTAAATCAGTATTACCTATTAAGATGTCATTTTCTCCAAAATAGCTGTTCCTATCATCCAATCTTCTCTGCCTCATTTCTGTTGAGCTCTTTTTCTGTCAGTAGCTGTCGGTTTGTCTTCTTCATTTTGTTCTCTGCTCCATTCGTTGTGGCCTCTCTGCCATTATTTCTGGATTCTTTGTATTTTTCTTTTTTTAGAATATCCTGCAATACTCTCTGTAGAGTTGAATTGGTGGTTGCAAATTCCCTCAGTTCCTCTTTATCCTGGAAGCACCTTGTTTTTCCATCAATTTCCAGGGACAGTTGTGCAGGATATCTCAATCTTGGCTGGAGATTATTATCTTTCAAAGCTTGAATTATTTCCCCCCACGCTCTTCGTGATTTGATGGTTTGTACAGAGAAATCTGCTGTAATTCTGATGGGTGTTCTCTTGTAAGTGGTCTGTTTCTTGTCTCTTACAGCTTTTAATATTCTGTTCTTGTATTGAATTTCTGGAATTTTTATTATTATATGCCTGGGTGTTTCTCTGTTTGGGTTGTAGGTAGCTGGGGTCCTGTATGCCTCATACATCTGAGTATCTTTACCTTTTGCTAAATTAGGAAAATTCTCCTGGATTATTTCTGTGAGTAGCTTTTGTAGTTCACTTGTTTGTGTCCCTACTTCTTCTTTTATGTTCTTAATCCTTAAGTTATGGATCCTCTTATCATCTTCTTGTCTTTGTAGTATTGCTGTTTGTTTCTTTGTTATTTTTAAGAAGTTTTTCATTTCATTCTCCCATATTACAAGTCTGCCCTCCAGTTCAGATAGTTTGTCCTTAGTTTCTTTCAAGCTGTTATGCCAGTCTTCTATAGACTTCTTAGTATCTTGGTAGTCCCTTTGAACCTGCTTCACGTATTCTATGCTTTCTCTGTTTTCTCCATCAAACAATTCTCCCCTTTTTTTCTGTTCTTCCATTCCACCATCTGTTTTTTCTTGGGTGGTACTTAGCATTTCTCTAACTATTCTGCATACTTCTAGCTTCAGGTCGTTGATAACTTCATTCCTGAATTGGTCTGTGAGGCTCTCTATATGGTGCCTTATGTGTATTGGTGCGGTGTCTGCTATTGCCTGTTTCTCAGAATTGGGGGCCGAGGAGCCTTTCTTGTTGCTGCCTCTTCCCATGCCGCATTCATTCATTTTTTAGTACTGAGGATTTAATCCAGGATCCTTTTCAGGGACAGAGCTGCGCAGCACAGCACCTGCCTGGCAAGCACGAGTTCGTCCTTCTAAGTTCAATTCCCCATTCTAGGGGTGGGAGGACAATCCAGGACCTTTGCACAGAGTTATATCACCAGCTCTGGTTTTTCACTTTTAGTTTTTATTTTTGAAGTAGATTTTCAGTGAACTGCTAAATTGCCCAGGTTGGGCTTGATCCTTCTGCCTCAGCCTCCCAGAGTGCTTGGGATTACAGATGGGAGGCAATATGTCCAGCTGCATTACCTTTTTAAAAATAATGTTAGTGTAAGTTATGCCCTCTATCATATTGTCTTAATTACCTCTCTCATTGCTGAAGAAAATACCTGATGCTTAAAGTTAAGGAAAGAAAGGTTTATTTAGCTCACAGTTTGTAGGTCTCATGCCATGGTTGACTGACTTCAAGGAAGGGTGGCATGGGTAAAGAGAGACAGTCCATGGCAGAGCAGGCAGGAGATGGCGAAGCAGCAAGCAGCAGCCTGCCTTCCACCATTCCTTTTATATTCATCCAGGGTTCTTCCACCCACACCAGGGGAAGCTTCTGTTATCCTTACCCAGAACTATACTAAGCCCATTTAGTAATCCCACACCCATGATCCAGCTACCTCCAAAGTATTCCACTCACAAGTGCATAATGCCTTGGGAGACATCCAGACTTGAGCCATGACACTTATACAAAAAGAAAAAGTAAGGTTCTTTGTTTTCTTCACCCTTTCCTCTTACCTTACTGGAAGCATTTTAACTGATGTACATAAGATGGTTTCCATTATTGTAAGTTCCTAAATTTCCTTACCTTACTCAGAATGGTTTCTGTAAGGAACAAATGCAATTCTATCAAAAATATATTTTATAGTTTTTGATATTGCGTAACTTTATAACCACTTAAAGGATACCCTTTCATAACATAAAATTGACTTTGTTATTGAAATGCGCTTAATGGGATTTCCTAATAACCCAGGTCATCCTGTTATATTTTACCTTCAATCTTTACTCTTGGCATAACAGGTCATGTCTGATTAACCCAGACTTTAGAGAAAATGTGGCCAGATAACTCATTGTCTGTTTAAATTAGACAAATTATGATTCTGGATTTAGGAGAGTTGTGCTATGTATTGTTTATTTAAATACTATGATAACAGGAAATGCTAGCACATCAATTTATAGCTGTTGTAAATAACATCATTCAGAATGCCAGATGTGCTATAAAACGTTTTCCTACACTCTTATCAGCAAATTCTGTATTTAATAGAGAAAAGGCATATTATAGGCGGAGTCTGAGTTCTTCCTGTAGCTCTGGTGGGCCCTGTCAGATGTGCCACTGTCAGGTAAGTGACCTGTTAAATTGAGGGGAGGCCTCTTCTTCTTCCTCCACTTTTGAAGGGGATGATGATGCACAGGAAAATGGCTTCAAAGAAGCAAGCCAAGGGATGAAGCTAACCTATTCCCATGCAGTTGGTGATCAGTGAGGAGACACGGTCCTAGAAACCTGGCCCCATGGGTATCTATACTCTGTGCCCAGGCACACCTAGACTCCAGCCTCAGTTTGAAGAAGTCCATCCTGGAGTGGAAGTATAGGTGCTCTTGTTTGGACGTGTATCTTACAGTCCTTTGCTGACAGCTTCGGGAGTCATAAGGAAGACTGGCCCTAGAAACTACAAGCCAAGCCCTGTAGGTTCTCTGCTCTGAAGTCCAGAGGCAGCTGTGCTGATGCTGGCTGGTGTGTTAGAAGGGCCCAAGATCTGCAGTCCCACAGAGGAGGAACAAATGCTACCCACAGCACCAGTGCAGTTGCACTCAGATGGAGTCTGGGAGGGGCCTTCCTTTGACTAGAGGGTCCTTTAACCTCTGTGACCCCGGAGTAGTGCCTAGCCCTGTGCAGGGGAAAGAAGACAGCTCCCATTTATCCGTGACCACCTGCAGGCAGGTGTATGTACATCCTTACACCTACTATGGGAAGAGGAGCACCAGAGCCTGATGGAGAGCCAGCCCCTCGATCATTGTGGCCTCTGCTTCCCTTCCAAGAGCCTTGGAGAAAGCAGTCAGGGCCAGGGACCAACGAGTGACGGTGTCATTGCTACATTGACTTCGCTTGCTTGGGGCCCAGCAGAAGAAGCCACAGCAACCTCTACAGGGCCAGGCCAAGACTCCTTTACCAGGCCGAAATGCCTTCCAGGACAGCAGCAAAGAGAACATCTGCAGAGCAGCTAACTGGTCCCTGCCCTGATGAATTCTTGGAGTGACAGACACATCAGAGACAGCGTGGAAGGGCTCACCACCTCCAAGGTGTAGATATGTCCCATGTGGAGTCTTGTCCGCTACAGAACACAGACACTGTGGGCTGGAGCATCCTGGAGAAGTCAGATTGTGCCAGAATCACTGGCAAAGGACTGAGAAGGGGCGTTTTGCTGTACTAGGTCCCTTCTGAGAGCTTTTAGATCCCAGCAAGTTATTCGTATCTGTGCCTACTACTCATTGTTTCCTATACAGTATCCTGAAATAGAAACTTTGAAAACAGCACCCTGTTGTTTTTAAACAGGGGCTACCATAATATATTTCGCAGTCTTTCAAATAGCTGCTCCTGCCCTCGTTTTTAACATAATCAAAACAAAAGACACTAAAACCCAGCCCAACACAATGAAAACAATATAGGACTTCAAAACAAGACAGTAGAGGATCAACAATGGCTACCACTCTAGGGAGGAGATCTCCCTTCTGATGCCACACTGTACCGCTATCTCCTGAACAGATGATCAGACCACTGGCCTTCAACCTGCAAGGTCAGTGAAACACCAAAGCACCACAGCCATCCAGTTGCATTTCACCTCCATAACTATCATCACAGCCTGTGTTTCTCTGAATCAGCTGATCACTGGTGGGGTTGAGTGATGGTAATTCTTGTTTGCCAGCCCGCATGCTGGAAGGAGCTTTATAGTTGTCACACAAAAAGTCAACTACAAAAGAGTGCAGGAAATCTGTCCACACACTAAAGACCCAAAGAATCCAGCTAAGGCCTGGATCCCACTGTAATATCTTTCATGAGTCCAGCTAAAGACCTAGAGCCCATGACAGTGCCTCTGTGAGTCCAACTGGAGGCCTATAGCTCATGTAGATCTCTTTCATGGATCTGTACTGGGAAGGCCCAAAATGGTAGAAACTAGAAAGTCTGTGCCAGCGGGATGAAGGATCTATGTCAGCAGGCTGAGGGATCTGCACTGGAGCCAGGCTGGTGGTGTTGGTTCTGGCAGAGATTATCAAGCTTCTTTCCTGATAAGAACTTGGCTGTTCTCATTGTCAGAGGAAGTCAGGACTTCCTTGTCACTGAGGATGGCTATACTTTTTGGGGGAGCTCTGGTCCTTACTCTGAGCTTCACTTCCTGGCTTCAGTGTAGATCCCTCAGCCTACTGGCACAGCTCCTTCATCCCGCTGACACAGACTAGCTTCCACGGCTGACCTTTGGGCCTTCCCAGCACAGATCTATGAAACAGACTTGCATGAGACGTTGTGGGCTCTAGGCCTCCAGTTGGACTTCCAAGGGCATTGTCATGGGCTCTAGGTCTTCAGCTGGACTCGTGCAAGACATTGCCATGGGATTTAGGCTGTCAGCTAAATTCTTTGGGTCTTTAGTATGTGGACAGATTTTCTATACTCTTTCGTAATTGACTTTTGGGGGGCTACTATAAAATAATTCTGTAAATTATGTGCCCTGTATTAAATTGTTTCCCTTGTAAACCCTGTCTACCACAGGGGGTTTGGTCTCACTAAATCCACATGTGACCCAAACTTGGCCAGACAGTATGCTCAAGTCCCTGACCCAGGGGGACAGTGCTTATCACCCTCAGGTCTTAGAGTTACTATGTCCCTAGAAAGTAAAGCTTTCAGTGGCATAGTTGATCAGTGTGAGATACTTACATGGAAAGTAAAGCCAGGGCTGCTGGTGACATCTGTGTCCCATCAGAGAATTATGTCAGTATGAGAAAACAGAGTGGAGGACTGATTTCATCCCTGGCATCGAGGCTGCTTCAGGCAGTAAATTTCCCCTCTTGTGCTTAAATCTGTCTGTGGAGCTGCAGTGACCAACAGTGAAGACCAACCCAACAGCATATGACCATGCCACACTCCTGCCCAGAAGTGTCTGCTGGTTCCCCAAGGTTCTACAGCTTCACCCTGATCTCCATTAGGATGTCACCATTACCACGGCTGCCCACATATGCATTTAACTTTCTTCTGAAGCCCATCGTAATATTTTTAGCCCTTTGTGACTCCTGGCACGCTCTGGTAAAATGTAGCAATTTGGACAGATCTGAGTCCAGCTACTCCTCGGAAACTCCTTAAAGACGAAGGCTTTTCTGCTGTTCTATGCTTTGTACATAGTAGGTGCTCAGCAGTCCTGGTTTACGTATAGTGCGGGGGCCCCAGACACACTCAGCTAGAACAACGTCAAGAACACAGGTGTCCTACCTCCGTCCAAGTGCCGATCCCACTGCCACACTTAGCTAAGGGCCAAGATCAGTTGTTATAGTTGTGTTACAGCACCATGCGTGTCATTACCTAGGGGCCTAAAAGAAATGCAGATTCTCAGCCCCACCCAGAAATTCAGACTCTCAGGGAGCCAGCCAGCCAGCTGTGTTTTCTCAAGTCCTGCCAACAATTTTGCTACACACTTGGGGCTGAGAAGTGTGGCTGTGAACATATGAATTGGCATCTGTTTCAAAGTATACATTTTGTTTTTTGAAATATCTGTTGACCACTTTGTGATTTACAGGTGAGAATGCTGCTCATCTTGAGTCTAACAAGTTAGGTGAAGTCTGACAAGACATCGTTTAGGTAATTTCTTCCACTTCACAACAGAGAGAGGAATTCTTCAGTCTTCCAGGCCCTTACACAGGTGTTCTCACACTAAAGGTGGAAGGAAACTAGCTCAGGATTGGTGTTCTCACACTAAAGGTGGAAGGAAACTAGCCACCAGATGTGGTTAGTTTGAAAAAGCACCCGTGTGGTGTTTGTTCCAGGCAGGACATTGGGAACAGGGAGGATGGACTCACCTCTAATCCAGGAGGGGCAAAGAACACAAGGAGCAGTGTGTCTGTCTGTCACTTCACAGATCTGGGGCACTTCGAATGTGCTTTTAGGGAGAAAGGATCGGATCAAACTGGAAAGGATTGTTTGAACTCCAGATATAGATGTTTCTTTTTTTATTTGCCCTCATTCCCAAGAAAAGAAAAATGACCTTATGTCTGATTGTGATTCCCGTTTCCCCCACCCCCGCTCTCTAAGAAAGTCTAGAAAAATCAGTGCTGAAAGCATTTTTATATCATGTACATCGTTTCAGGATTATTAAAAATACCTCATTTTGTAACCAACCCTTTTCAGAGGTGTTTTCTTTCATGAAAACAACTTCACTTTTCAGAATGTCATTTAGAAGCAAATTCATTTTGCTGTTTTCAAAGGCTGTGAACTGTTTTTTAAATTTGTTACCACTCATAACCGTTCAAAATAAATGGGATTTAGCTTTAGGAATGAATGTGATACAGAAAAGTCATGTCCATTTGCCAGATACTTCTCAGTCAGCTTGAAAAATTTGCATAGTGAATCACTGATAGTCCTTAAACAGGAGAAATCAAATGAAGGAAAGCTCACAGATTGATTGGAATATAAAAACCAGTACAAACTGATTGAATCCATTCCTATTATGTATTTATAATGTGTGTACACTGTTCATAAAGTGCTTAGGAAAAATCTGAAGGCTTCCCAGATCGTGAATTTACCATCTCTGAGTCTAATGACAGTGCATGTTTTCTTTGTACATTATTTTTCTGTGAAGTTTTACCTTTTGCATGTTCAAGCTACATTTCTTGGATAATCAGAAAAAACAACTCTAAAATCATAAAATGGTCCTGCATCATCCCTCATGATCCTGCCGTCAGGTGCTGAAGAACTTTGTGCACGTGAAACAGTGAGACGGGACACTTTAGGGATGGGATCAAGGGGAAGAGACCTGAGAGCCTGGCAGACACTTGGCACAGGCTTCAGACAGGCTGACCTCACATCTAGCGAGCCCATGGATGGCCCCCACTGCCCCACTACCGCTGCCTACAGGGGCCAGAGCCCGGGGTGCTCCTAGCCCAAGAACAGTCACACCTGAGCCAGGTGCTGCCTCACGGATAAAAAGGAAAAGGAATGAGAAGCCCCAATGCTTTCTCTGGAATTAGAATAGCCTGGAGATAAGAACTAGGCAGAAGCAGAAGAGAAAGAAAGACAGAGCCCTGAGAGGCAGAGGGGCAGAGATTGGTGTCACCACATGGGTCCGTGTGCTCTGCTCCTGTCACCAAGCCCTCCAGCCTCCTCCAACCCTACACACCTCAGTTCCACCTCCTGGTGGCCTAGCCATGTCTCCACCAGCCCTGAACCTGGTGGCTATCTTCTTCAGGGTTCCTGGAAGGCTCAGCTACCCTGAGACTGTCCTCCAGTTCCCATGTATTAGGTAAGGGGCCCTTCTCTGTGTAAATCCTAGTGATCACACCTCACCCTGAATTAGGCTCCGATCTACTCAGTCCCAGGGCTCTCTAACTATTCTCCAAAAGAAATCTGAAGGCATCCAGGGTGTGCACTAGTGGAAGGTTGCTTGGGTCAGAGGGGAGAAAAGGAGGCTCACACTTGGCCCCAAAGTGAGCAGGTGTTCCTAGCAGGGTCTAGAATCCCTGGGTCAGGGGTGTGCTTGGAAGTTGACAGCTAGACATCTTGACCAGATGGTCTCCTTAATGCTTCCCTGGACCACAGCATCCATCAGGCATGCACACTGTACCCATTTCCTCTGTCACCAGCCAGGTTGTGTGGGCACTCAGCTGTGCTGGCTGCTGATTCTTCACCAAGCTCAGCATCTGCAGAGTTGGGAATAACTCAGAGGCCAGACCCCAAGATTGCACTGTAGAAAGAGGATGGGGCAGACACTTGTCAAATATTGAGGTCCTTGATGAGTGGTTTGTAAAGAGGTTGTGGCCTCCTGAGCACATCAACACAAGCAGAGGACATTCCCAGCCCTGCTGGGCCCCCCTGAGCCAGAAACTGACAGGGTCATCTCTCCTCCGGCTTCTCTGGACCTATGCGTGAGAGCCAGGGCCCTGCATGTGGACAGGAGGGGAGGAGCCTCTTGAGTTCACTGCCATCTGCCTTTCTGCTTTGTCCTCTCCATCCCACTTCCCATGAGCTCCCTACATGCTGTGAGCAAGCTAGGAAAAGATGCCTAATTAAATGTCTGCATCCTAGGAGAGGAGACCAGGCCCTCTGTGGGCATGGTACAAAGGGCAACCCAGGAGGGAGCAGAGGCAGAATGTACTTAGTCTCCTTACACTGCTGTTGATGGAGCACAGCTGATTCCATTCCCTGACTTCGAGATATGCTGAGAAGACACTAGGGGCCCTTCCAAGGATAAATTACTCAATAGCTGAGGGCAGTGCCCGTGGGGCGGACTCCATCTGTTTCGTTAGATGGTGCTTCCTGGGACACCTCCCAAGTCATATTTGCTCTGGAGAAGCACACTTATCCCCAGTTACGTCATGAAATGTAGTGACCTTTCACTTTCCTGCTAGGCTCTAGCATTACACACACTAATGTAGATTTTAGAGCAGAGATGCCCTGGCGTGGATTGCTAAAGGCAGAGGGGAGCACACTAATCTCACCCTGGAGGGGCCCGCTGAGATGTGTGTGGCTGTCTCACAGCAATAACACTTCAGACTAGGGATGCTGCTGCAAGTCTTACTTCCTGAGCTCCCACCATGTTCTAAGCACTTTGCCTGGATCACCCGTGTTACATCTCACATCTCTCAGGCAGCTACTGCTGAAAGACGAGACAACCGAGACTCAAATTGGCTAAACATTGCTCAGCATCCAAGAGAAACCAAGATATGTTGCCATTGAGATTCCTCTACCCAGGAAGGCCCTGATTTGAACTGTTGTCTCTTGAGAGTCTCCTTTTTTATGTCCCAGATCAACATTATGAGGAGAGGTGACAGTGACAGGACTGCCAGGGCATCCGGCCTTTGTACTCTGTCTCCCCATGGCCACACTGCAGGGCCACCACCTCCTCAAACGGGAAAATGCTTAGACAAGCCTGCCTGTGATGAAAACTTTCTGTTCTTATTGGAAAATAACTCACATTTCAGACCAGAGAGGCTGGCATTATTAGACTGTTTATTGTTTTGTGTTTTCTTCTATGAAGTTGAAATTTTAAAATTGGGGCAAGCAGCAGTTATCCCATCTTTAATTCACTGTTTTCATCCTCTCAGATTTCAGCCATACTCATGGTTGAGGCTGCCACCTCTAAATAGCGAGCGTGTCCCCCAGAAAGCCTGGAGTAGCCCCATCACCAGAGGGTGGTAACACTGCCTCCCCACAGGCTGTCCCCAAGAAGGCTGACTCAAGGCCTGGCAATTTTAGATCCTGGTAGACCAGGGCATTCATTACAGTAATGGTAGCTGCCACATGCTGGGCTCTGAGAAGTTGGGCACTGTGCCCAGCACTTTGTAATTAATGCCCCAGAACAATTAATCATCTAATTTACTACATGCCGGTCATTGTAACACCTACTGGCATTATCTGTGGTAGGTGCTCACATTGCTGATGGGGAAACAGATACAGAGAGGTTCAGTCGCCCAAGGCCCCACAGCCAGCAAGCCCAGAGCTGGGATGGCATGCCCTGAACACCAGGCTGGGTGGTCACTAAATCAGTACCATTTTGGTCTCCACCTGCAGTGCTGAGCTAAAGTTTGTTGAGTGTAGATAAACTCCTAAGGTCACACAGCTCCTGAGGGGTAGGACAGAGACTCGAACCCAGCCAGGTCCTTCCTGAGTCTTTGCTAAGAGTCACCCCTGTAGGGCTTAGTGTGCTGCTTCTGCAATGGAGCCAAGCTAAAGAGGCAGAAAAACATAACCAAACAGAGGCATGCAACCACAAAGGGGCTGCTGAGGAGCATCAGTGGGCCTCGTACAAAGCACAGAGTGGGAAGGAAAGGGGGCAGAAGAAGGCATCGCTTCTGATGTGTCATCCAACATAGAGGCCAGGGAGTTGGTGAGCTGAGGGAGCAATGGGAGGTGAGGTGCAGATGTGAGGCTGAGGCAGGAGGGGCCCTGCCAGTGCCCTCTGGTGTAGTGCTGGGGAGAGGGAAAAGGTGGCACACTGATGACAGAGGAGTGAAGATGGCATTTGTTCAGTAAAAAGATGTTGACTAAGCTCCTGCCATGAACCAGGGATGTGCTGGGCACCAAGGGGAGATCTCACTCACTGAAGCCAGCAGGGCTGCTGTTGAGAAAGGTCCTGAGCACATCTTGGCCAGTATGAATGCTGCGGTCTCTCTGGCTCCCCCTGGTGGCCAGATGGAAAGTGGCAGGCAGAAGGAGGTTGCAGTTTGACTCACCGTGGTTGCGTGGAATGTGGGAAAAGATTGAGCCTGTCTAGAACTCATCTTCATTGTCGCTGGTGGAAGGAAGAGGACACATGCCCACTAAGATGGTGAGGCCAGAGCTGGGTTGACTCTGTGAGGGCAGTGGCGGACACTCAAGGGTGCTGTGGAGGAGACACTGGCTGGTGATGGCAGGTATCCTCTGGGGACAGAGGGCCCAAGGGTCTACACACTGGGGTGGCTGGAGTTAGGCAGGTGTTGGGAGCCAGCAGAGGGAGCTTAGGGAGCTTAGCACATGACGGTTCCGGAGCCCTGCCTTTGGGGGACAGGTGACGGAACAAGATCCCAGAGGGCTAGATGCAGGTAGTAAGCTGGGGAGGGAAGAGGGACTGTGAGCTTGGAGACACTGCTGCTCACTTCCAGTGGGTGACAGCCACCACTCAAGGAGGGGCAGATGCCTCAGCCCGACTGTCCTCACCATAGGACACTGCTGCCTGCACAGAGGGGACACAGAATATGGAGCTATCCCTTGAGCCAGATGTTGACCCCCAACATCTGAATCTTCCAAGGCCACTAGCTGCACCCCCTCTCCCGGAGCAGGGATGGCGGGAGGAGCCCTTCCCCTGGACCCACTTGTCTTCGCTTGGTCCTCCAGACCCTTGTCTTTCATTACAGCTATGCTTCCTAAATTGCTCTCGGTCCCTGGCAACATCTGGGTCCCTGGACAGGGCTGGCTGTGGGTCCTGCCATGGCCTGGGAGAGAGGAGAACAGAGACTCCCTCTGCTGTGTGACCTCAGTGTGGCTTCTGTAAATGGAGTGGGCACTTTTTCTCCCCCAGGCTGGATGGAGGGAAGGGTGGGAGAGCATCTGTCCCAACAGTAAGGAACCATATGCCTACATGGGTCAGCTTCCCCCTGCTGTGCAGAGAGAGAAAGGATGTCACAGCTGAAGTATAGCTGCAGCCTGGAGAGCTCAAGTGAGTGCTGCTCCTGTGGGTGGAGTTAGGGCCTCAGCCATACCTGGCCTCAGGAAGGCACCATGGGATTGAGAGAAGAGGGAGGGAGGGATCGGGTGGGCTCAGGGACAGTTTACTGCGCTCGGTTTCTGGGTCAGCACCACGGACCTGTGGTTTCCCATGGGCCATTAGCTCAGCTCTGGATGCGTCCCTGGTAGTCCACTCCAATGAGAGCTCTGCAGACTTGGCCTCAAGGTGACCTGCAGCGCCCTCCCCGGTACCACACCCCGTACCCCACTGGGAGCACCTGGCTTGAGATTCTTCCATTTCTGCTCAACCCCAGCTGCTCTACTGGCTCTGAAGTAGTCCTAGCTTTACAGACAGGTCCTTTGCTGAAGTCCTGAACTGCAGGCTCTCCAGTGGACTGGTATTCCTCCAAAGGATCTGGAAACACCCGGCACAGAGGGGCAGCAATGTCTTCTAGCATGCAGGGCAGCCTCCACCAGCACTGCTTGATCTGGTGGGCAGAAAGGCTGTCCCCCCCCCCCCCGTCCTGAAGCCTTGCTGTCTGACTTTAGCTCTCTGTCCTGATGCACATGGGGCAACGCGGTGTGCTGACTGATAGGCAGGCCCAGGCTGCAGCCCAGGGTGGAACTGTGACCATGGCCTTAGCTCTTACCCAGCAGAGTGGACTTTTAATTGGCCCACACTCACTCTGCAGAGCATGTTTCTTTCCCTGCCCGTAATAAATGTAAAACACTGCAACCTTTTGCACTTGTTTTGTCCAATCCTTTGTTCAGGACAAGAAGAAGCTAGAAAGAATCTCTAGGAGACCCTAGTACCCCAGACCTGGTGACATTTTGGCAAAGTCAGCGAGGAAGAAGTAAGACTCTTTGGGCATGGTTTTGTTTCTTTCTCTCTCTGAAATCTGTTGACACAAGCTGAGAAGGCCTGGTTTAGTTTTATTTTCTTCCCTCTTTAACTCCTCCAGGAAAGCCCCAAACCCCTTCTTGTCCCTTCTTTCCCACTTGGACTTTCCTCTGTTGGGAGAGTCAAATCTTTTTTGTTGCAGAGAGTCAGGGAACTGGGGGGTGTTGAAAGTTAATGGAAGCCGGGAACTCGGGCGGTTCTCTCATGGCTCCAGCAATGGTTTCCTAGCGGTCACACCTTGTGGGATGTGAGGAAACCACGTGGCCTCTGTGTTTCTCCTAACCAATAAGAGAGTTTCACCTCAAGTTTATCTTCCCTTTCTTCTGTTTCCTAGTTTTAGTCACTCATTCTGGTACAAGTTAGTTAAAAGCTGCCAGGATGCCTGTTATTAACCCAGTCACAGAAGAGATCATTCAGGTTCCATCTGCTTGCCCTGGAGTTATGTATGCCTTTTTTGGCCCTCATGGTTTTGTTTCCCCCTATACATTAGTCAGTTTTCTCACCCGTTTGGGAGCCTGCTTGTGCTCAAGGTCTCATCTGTATGTTTCTCCTAGATTGATCTTCACAGCTTGGTAAACTTAGTGAGCTGCTTTCTCAGGGTTTTGTTTCATTCCAGTGTACTTTTCTTACATGTGTGGCTGCCATTTTGGTTTCATCCTGTTAGTCACGTGGTTCTGCCATGCTTGTTCACCATTTTTCTTTCCAACTGACCTCATGGACACCAGAAAATTTCCATTTTCAGGGAAAGTGTGGGACTTGAGTTAGATCTCCTCCTTCTTTCTCTCCAACTCTGACAAAGGCCAAAACAGATTTTACCTGTTAGGATTGCACTAGGCTATGCTTCTAGACACCCTGAGACTATCACCAAGACTTTCACTCCTCCTTAATCCTACTTCACAGATTTCCACAGGCTCAGAGGGTAGCCGCTCCTGTGAACAGGGCATTTCCCAGTCTTATGCAAGGAGGCGGGGCGTCAGTGACTTGCCTTTCTGAGAGGGTATGGCTCACCTTGGAAGTAGCTTTGTCTGGAAAAAAAGCAAGTTATGCAGTTCACAGCAGGTTACTGAGGCCACATCCCTTTCCCCAAGGACTCTGCTCAGAGAGCACAGTTCATAACCCTTACTTAAGCATTGATATTAGGACAAAGCAAAAAGCTACATAGTCATTCAGACTCCAGATACGTCTTCCTGGTGCTACATGCCCATGCAGCAAACTGGAAAGAAAGAGACTTGCTAACTAGTAAACAATCATCTATAAAGAACAATCAGGAAATTCTACAACTCCTAGAAGCAGTCAGTATTCTCAAGCTGATTGCTTTCATCATTGCGAGGGAAACCAGCGAGACACTGCTGAAGTTTCCTTGAGAAATCAAAAGGCTGATACACAATACAGAAAGAGAGACACACAGTCCTTCAAGACCCCAGATTATTTCCAGTTCTGAGGAATTAGTCTGGTCCTTCCTCAAGGGATACAGTGCAAAGCTATAGAAATCCTACAGGTGAAGTGAGCACTCCAATTTTCACAGGACTAAGCTCTTCCTGTGAGCCTCTGGAACACCCGAAGCTTCCCTTCATAAGCAAGGATCCAGTTCTCTGAGTGTGGATAAGGAGAGTTAATAATGATCCCTAATTCGCCAATGGGTATCTGTATTATGATACCTGTTCTTACTTAGATCAACGATGTGGGTAATCTTCCTAGGACTGTGGTTCTCAGGGTCTTGATGATTTTTCTAATATCCCTTTTTTGCCATATTTTCTTCTCCAAGGGAAGCGTGGAAGTCTGACCTGCTCCTGTCAGTATTTGTGCTCTATATCCCCAACCTCATAGCAAAATTCTGACAAATTCACCAAGTTTTCTCCCATCTAACTGGCAGCTTGACAATTCTTCACATATGGATATTCTTTCTCATTGTTTTCTGACATGTTTTCTTTTCAACTCAGCTAATGAACCACAACAGCCCAAGGTAGCTGGAGAGAATATAATTCCCAGTAGACAGAGCCTATGGCTCCTTTCAACCAGAAGTAGCTGTGTGAAGTCAGGGATCTCCACATCCTCAGTTTCCCATAAGTTCCCCATAAAGAATTATAGGAATTTGTGTCTCTCAATTATAAATGAGTCAGATTACGTTGTGGCAAACTGGCTGGGCAAGTGGGCAAGACCTGTCAATCACAGAACTCCAGAAAATATGAGCTGAATGTTTCCTTTCTCAAGGCTCTGCACCTGGGCTCACTCAGAAAATAGTGTCTTCAGCTCATCTAGTGACAAATCAAGGAGGTTTTGTCATAGGACAGGCTAGGCTTGTCCTTGACCTGAGGAATGGGGGATATGAAAAATGGCCACCACTGAGCTCATTGCCATGGCCTTCTCTCTCAGTGAGCCACTGTCACCCTGCAGAGTCTTTTGCTGATTTTAATTAGCCCACACTCACTCTGCAGAGCATATTTCTCTTTCTACCCTTGATAAATGTAAAACCCCACTAACCTTTAAAAAAATTATCGCAGTAAATGGCCATTAATCTCCCTCCAAACACCCTCCCTCTTCAAACACACTTACCCCATCATTCCTGCCACTTTCTGAAGCAGATCTCAAAGTCCTGCTGTGGGTGTCTTTAGTTGCACTGTACTGACTGCCTTGATGTCCGAACCAATTCACAACGTTGACCTTTTTCATGCTCATTTTGACTTGAAGAGCCAAAGGCACACAAACAGTACCAGGTCCTGAGCCAACTGCTAGGCACGGCCGTTTGACCCTATCAGAGACATTTGGAGAGGATAATGTCCCAATTACAGTGGACCTCCAAATGCATAATGAAGATCACACAGAGGCCCTTTCCCCTGCTTGCTAGAGAGTGGGAGGCAAGCAGAGAGAAAGAGAAGGAAAGGCTTTGTTATATGTTTGGCATGTTTGGCATCAAGGGCATTTCCTTGATTTGTCTGGGATCGCATAAATATAACACTCCATGCATGTTAATTTAGGATGCAAGTCTGAGGTGCGTTCTGGTGTTCACAGAGACAGGAGGTGAGCATTTAGTGGCTTTGCTTAAGACTGAACAGCATGGAAGGGGCAGGGGAGTTAGCTGCTGCCATTAAATAGAGATGACAAAGAGGACCAAATGTCCTCTAGTCCCGTGTTGCCCCTGGAAGGCTTGATAGAGGGCATTTGAAAGCCCCAGGGGTCAGAGTTCCCCATAAGAGAAAGGACACACACCTTCAGCCAGCAAGGTGGCTTCTGCATCCACCCTTGCCACCTTGATTCACCTAATCAACATCTGGAAGTCAACATCTATCACTTCTAGGACAGCCATGGCTAGGGCAGTGAAACCCCAGTGGGAAGCTTCGGTGGAGGAAACAGCTCAAAAAAAATGGCTGTGCCTGTCTACCTGGGCCTTCCTTAAGTCACCATCCCAGTCCTGGGCACCCATGCAGCAGGTCAAGGCCACCATACCAGACTCTAGGCCTCTGGAGGAAGTGCAGGAGGTGAGCAGTACCCTGTGTGACAAAATACAGTGAGTCCCGTCTCTGCATACTGCCTCCTACTTGCACCAGGAATGCAGAGCCATCGCCCTCTGTGGGACCATGTGCCAAACAGGAATGCGGTGGCCCACGGGCCTTGGTCCTGCCCATCCCATCGCCAGCTGGGTCAGTTCTCCTGTCAGCCTCACCTCAGCCAGGGAGCTTACAAATACTCATTGCTAACAAGGTTCTCCTACCCTGTAACCTAGTGCTCATACAGTCATTGACTTTGGGTCTGTTTGGTGCTGAGTGTTTAGATTTTTAACCATCCGTACATTTTTCCAGTGAGATTGGAGTTTAACTTAGCAGATCTGAATTTTAATTCCAGTCATGAGACCTGGAAGTTCTATGTAACTTCCCGAGAGTTTGGTTTTAAACACTGTAGAGATAGAAATAATGACAGTTTGCCAACATCTATTAGCCTGCTTGAGGGAAGATTAAAGAGATCATGGGAAGAGCTGAACACTGTTCCCAGCATGGCTGCTGGTGTTGCTAGAACAAAAGACCACTTCTCTCTCCAGCGCTACCTGTTTTTCTTACTTATTTACAAGAATTATGTGGATGTGAGCCCGCTATACTTCCCTTGCAAAGATATTTTGTGGTCTGTGTTTCCTCTGCCTGCTCAAGGCTCCCAGAAGCTGGCAGAGATGAATGACTCCCAAGCTCCTTTCCTCTGCTTGCTAGACTCTGTGGGGGAAGGAGAAAGCAGGACATGGGGACAGCAGTGGGGAGGAGGGGCCTCTCCCAGGTCACAGGTCCTCAGGTAGTGCTGTCTTGGGTGGCCATGACTGGGAAACCTTGCCATCTCCAGGGAGTCCAGCAGCCCTGTCGGCGTTCCTGGGTCCTGCCTGTGACTGAACTCACTTTGGCTTCTCCCCGGAGTGTGCCTGACCGGTGACCTGGGACTTAGGGAACTGCCCATAAGGGCAGCTGTGGGAATGCTTTGCTCACCCGGTTTCAGTGGCTGCTTGGTGAGCAGGTGACATGTGAACTGGACCTGGAGGTGGAACTCAGATGTGCAGCAGAACGAGGTTGTCCCAGGCAGGGCAGCAGTGTGGGCCGATTCCAGAGGAGGTGAGTGTGGACTGATGGCTTTTGGAGTCCAGGGCCCAGATCAGTGGCCTCAGGGTCACCTGCAGATGGGCAGGCACTGTGATGTGGCCCAGCCCAGACCCATGGCATTGAGAGCAGGGTCAGCTGGGCCTGGGGCTCGCTGCATGTCCCCAGGTGGCTCTGGTGCTGCTTGAAGTTGAGGGTCCCCAGAGCAGGAGAGCAGCTCAGAGAGGGCGTGAGGTAGAGAATGAACCACAAAGGGCACGTGTCCCAGGCTGGTGTGCAACGGGGGCCCCACTGAGGGATGCATGTGCGTGTGAGTGTGTAGATATGCATGTGTTTGTGTGTGAATTGTGTGTAGGCCTGGTGTGGCTCTGGTGGGGAGGATCCAGAGTGAGGTGGCAGGAGAGGGGAGATCAGGGCTGTGTGAGACTCTGGTGTGTGATCCTAGCTGTTGGGTCACCTTGTTCCTCATGGGGCATCTAACACCTCAGCCCTATGACTGCAGACCCTCGGCTTTGTCCAGATGAAATGTCTCCAGACACCAGCAGCTGGGGGCTGGAGCCCCCTCCCCCATCACCATGCAGCACATACGGACATGTTTGGTCACCTACCTCAGGATCCTCCCCAGGTGGCTGGTTGATTTGAGTGACTCCATGCCCAAAGGTTGCATCTTTGGAGGTGCTGATGCCAGGTAGTAGGGGGAGGGATGGCTTTGACTGGCTTTGCCCTCCACTTCCTCTACTGCCTTATCTACTTCCACTGGGTCCCTCTATACCATCTCTTCAGAGCTGAGCTGGAACCCCTGGGGATTACACAGGACTGTCATCAGACTGGCCCATTCAGGGAACAAGACCACTTTCCTGGGAACACAGGGTCCTAGGGCCATAGCCCCTTGCCGAGACTGAAATCTACCTGATCTAGGGGTGGTGAACCTAAGCACATGTGCCACATGGACTGTTTGTATCATTAAAAGCTCTAAAAGGTTCACCGTCACTCGTGAAGTCCACAAAGGGTGCAACTACACAGCACCATAAACCAACAAACTGACTGTTAAAAGGATTTGTTATTGGCCCAATAGGAGAAAAAAGTCACATTAACATGACATCGAGTGTCAGGGGTATTAGGAAATGAGCCGACACTAGCACAAGGGAGAGGCACCTCACTTCTCCTTCCCATGTTTCTCTGTCTCTGTTCTCTCGGAGTACAGCTGCTGCCCCTATCCCATCAGTCCATCCTGGAATCAGGTGATGGGTGTGGAAACGAGGCTGGCGGTGGGCAGGGTGAGTGGCTCCCTCAGCACTGTGCAGACCCCAGGCCTGCTTGGCTGCTCCTCTGCTTGCGTCAGGAAGCACCATGAACACAGTGGTGAGGGCCCCTCAGCCTCCAGCACCTGTAGCTCAGAGGGACACTAAGGGAAACTGAGGCCCAGCTGAAAATTTCCCAAACAGAAATGCCATTTCTGGGAAGGAAGAAAGCCACATGAGGAGGTTTGGTGAATTCTTGGCATAGGACATTCATCCTATCTCAAGCTGGAAGCTTGACCCTTGCAATCCAGTAACCCTGGAGCTCTCTGCTCACCCCCAGGCCTCTGGTGACCATCATGGAGGGGGTGGGGCTCAGAGATTTGTAAGATGTGGTGTCCGAGGAGCAGAAGAGGAGGCCAGAAATGCCCAGTGAGGAAGATCACATTACTCAGGAGGCAGACAGGCAGCTGTGTGGACTTTCTGTCTCCATTTCCCCTGCTGATGACAGACTCCTGTGAGGCAGGACACAAAGAGGGTGAGAGCCTTTGGGGAGGAAACTGCCGATACCACTGCCCCTCTGGAGGGGTACAGGGGCCGCTGTGAGCTGCAGGCAGCAGGGAGAGCAGAAGCCTTCTCCCCACTCGTTGGCACGTCCATGAGCAGAGATGTGCTTCATCTATGTTGAATACACATCCGGGCGGGGCCTGGGCTGCAGATGCTTGCTGCAGTGCTCCCAGGCCTGTGATAGGCTGGCCACACGTTTTAGAGCTGGAGACTCCTGATCTTTTCTCCAAGCCCTGAGCCAACACCCACACAAGAGAGGGGTTGTGGTGATGACTGTGCTGTTATTCATGAAAATCTCATGTGACTCTCTCTAAACTTCCATTAGGAGCTGGAAAGAATCCGGGCGTCCCCACCAGCATCTGCATAGCTGGGAGCTGATGAGTCAACAGTTAATGGAGACTGGTCAGAAGCCTGGCTCCCAAGGCAGTGTGGTCACAGTTGCACTTTTACAGGGCAGGTGGCCTAAAGAGCAGTCAGGCGAGGAGGGGCTGGGGCTGAGTTGGTGCTTTGGACCATGTGCATTCCCTGTCTGCTGTTGGGGCTGCTGGGTGTACAGAAAGCTCAGATATATTTGAGATACCCAGGGAGGCCTGATCTCACATGCTAAGGTTACAGAGTATTAGCTGGAGTGGCCCTTGAAGAGCAATGTGTCCCCAGAATCAACTTCTACAGGGGAGAAAGAAGGTTAGAGGGGCTGTCACACAGCCGGACTGAGTGGGACCAAGCTCAGCTGGTTCTGGCTCCTGCTGTGCCAGGGAGGAGAGGGAGGGTGGGAGGAGGCACTTGGCACTGCAAGGGCCCTGATCACTCAGGGTCTCCAGTCCATCGTGACTTTCACAGGGGCTCATTCACTAGTGCCCACGGACTCCAGATTAAAACATCAGGTCTTCAGCCCTCAGAGACTGTCCCAGGGATCTTGAGGATATCAGGGTAAGACAGATTTTTGCAGAGCAGACAAGAAAGGTGAGCCCATCACAGTGACAACTGCTTGGCACTCGATACCCTGACTTCCAGCCACAGGGTTCGTTTGATAGAGCAGCGCTACCCAGAGGGATCCCTTAAGTGGCCCGTGTAGTGGCTGCGTGGGGAGCTGGCTGCCTTCCCTCAGGCTTCTCTAGACAGCCCCACCTCAGCCTCAGCACCCCACTTCCAGACACCAGGCTGCCCTTTTGTCCCTCATGGACACATCTTGCCAAGCCTGACTGTTGTGCTGCTTGGAGCACCCTGTGACAACAGCGAGACACCTGTAAGGAGCAACCTGGCCTGGCTGCCTTCCGGCAGGCACTCTGTATGTGGCACCTCCTTTCCTCTGTACCCCCTTCCTCTCCTTGAAGTGAGATTGACAGACCATGAAGTCCTTTGCACTGTGGGGACTCACTGTTGCCCCGACTTGACAGTAAAGCTTGCCTGGCTGCCAGCCCCTGCTTCTAACTAGAGGACTGAACACGCGGTATTAATTCCACACTGAGGGAGAGAAATTTACAGTGCTGGGTGTGCACACCTGTAACCCTGGCACTCAGCAGGCTGAGGCAGGAGGATCACTCAAGTTCTAGGCTACATAGTAAGTTCAAGGCCAAACTGATCTATGTAGGAGACCCTGTTTCAAGCCCATCCCCAATTTAAAGAAACAAAAGAAAAGAGAAATGCTACTTGGAAAAAAGCAAAACAAAACACAGAACTCTTTCACTGGGAAAGAACTTGAAACTGAATTGACAAATGTTTGTACCAATGAGAACCACTCCTTATAACAAAAAATTAAAACTCAAAAACAAACAAAGGATAGGAATAGTAAACAAAGGAAGTTACAATGGCCCAAAATGTATGGAAAAAACCATTGAGTTTTCTAACTAAGGAAACACAAGTTAAAGCCACAAAAGGTTTTGGAAAATGAGAAAGCCCTGATTTGGGAGGAGTCTGGTGTCCACTACCAGGAAGAGGGTGAAAGGGCTCAAAGATGAGGCCCTGGGAATTGCAGCTTTTAGTCTTAAAAGTATACGTAATTTTGACTATTATACCTAGTCTAGGGATTTACCCTCAGGCAGTAAACTTTCAGGACATAGAGAAATCACTTACAGAAGCTTTCAGCACCACACTGTTAACCATACAGACTGGTAAGATGCTGAGATCTGACAAGTCAAGAGGAGCTCTGAGCCCCCTGCCCTCCCATCCCCTGCCTCTGCCTGGACACTGACTAGCTGTGTTACAGTTCGGTCATTGCCAGGCCTTTCCCTGGCCTGAGCCATCTCCTCAAATGGTGAGTGGGCTGTGTACTTGCTGGCTTATGCTGGTCCTCAGGGACTAGAGCTTAAACTCCTGAACATGGTACAAATGTCCTTCAAACTCTGCCTTCCACCAGCCCATAACGGACAGACGCATCCTCCCACTTCACCTACTAGAGTCCTAACACCCAGGGTGATGACAGACAAAGGCAGAACCCCCAGAAGTAGAATTAACACCCTTACACAGCAGGCTCAAGGGACACTCTTTGTTCTCTTCACCTTGAGGAGACACAGTAGGAAGGTGCCCTCTGAACCACAGCTGCTCTTGCAGGGCAGTGAATCTGCTGGTGCCTTGACCCCGTGAGCAGTGTGTCTCGGTTTGGGACTTGTCCTTTGGTGGCATTTTGTTATAGCTGCCCACATGGGCTGAGACCCAGCCCTTCCCGCTTCCACCCCACAGATCGCTTCCCAGGCCAGAGTGGTCTCCAGCTCCAGATCTTTGGACAGAGCTTTCTCTCTTCCTGCCATCCTTCCCCAGCCTCCATCCTCCGCTTTCAGCCCGGTCAGTCCTCTGGGCTTCTGGCACATCTGTGAGAGGATTGGATGGGAGTGGTCACTCATGGGTGTGGTAGCGTGGCAGGATTCTGAGTTTGCAGACCATCCTGAACCAAGACAGGGAAGCTCGGCCAAGACATGCGACCAAAGAAGCCAAGCATCAGAGTACATAGCTGTGTCCTCCACCCCCAATGGCCTGTCCACCTGCCCAGGACCTGCTGTAGCCTGTCCTGAGGACTATCCCTGCAAAGGGTTCTGCAGATGATCCAGAGATGCATCTGAGATTATTCTGAGATTCAGTTTCCTATAGCATGGTTACTGGTCAGCAGGGCTGGGGCCTGAAGCTCATGCCTAGGTACAAATAGAAAATCCCTGTTGGACTTAGTCCTTGAGCTTTCCAGCCAGCCCGCCTCCCCGGATGGGAGACTTGGGGGAGAGTGGCTGCAGCTCAGAGTGCCCCTTTCTTGAGAGCCAGCATTCCTGGTGGGAGCAGAGTCCACAGTCAGCCAGCTGAGGCCCCTGTCCTGTGTGCATCCTTCCCCAGCTGTGTCACCTCTAGAAGATCAAGTCAAATCCTGGGATCTCAGGCTCCTCTTCTGATGTAAACTTGGATTGCTCACTGGTGGTTTCTCTGAACAGGTCCCACTTTTCCCATCCAGAAAAGCAGTCTTAACCCTGGAATCAAGCGTCCCCACGCCTTCTTGCACCTGTAGGGACAAAGGCGAGGGTTTGACATGATGGGGAAAAGAAAAACACAAGAGAGAGAAGAAAGTGTTTTTGTGACTTGAGGACCCACTTCATAAAGGTATTTAACTTCCCCACTCTTGGGGAAAGTGCTTAAGCATGAAATGGAGAATTTCCTTGCTCGTCTCAAGAAAGTTATGTGGTGACAAAGTGCCACCGCCTGAGCATAGAGAAGGCAGGGCCAGCACCTGCGGACTCAGAAAGACACAGGGTGGGCGGGGAGGGAGGAAAGGACTGGAAGAGGGTCCCCCAAAGTTCTGGCATCCTTTTGGTCCTTTGTGTCACTCCTCTTTCTTTGGGGGACTCCTTTACTTAGGATCCTGGGTGCCAATCTGAGGCATGTGTGTCTGTGATAGAGCCGTGTTGGGATTGGTAGCAGAAGGGGATCTGGTGGGGTTTGGCTGGCCTGTCACCCCCGTGCCTCTGTGGGCCTTTATTGACGCAGCTTTGCAAACTTATGTGAGCGTTTCTTCACAGTTTGTTGTGTATTTAGTAGTAGGGATCGGACCCAGGGCCTTTGCACTGATGCTACATTCCCAACCATTTTTCTTTTTTACTTTGAGACAGGGTCTTACTAAGTTGCTAAGTTACTTGCTAAGTTGCCCTGGTTGGACTTGAACTTGTGATTTTCCCATCTCAGCCTCCTGGAGTGCTTGGATAACAGATGTGTACCACCATGTCCAACTCTTCAGGATAATTTCTTAAAAGAATAATTAGAATGTCAAAGCCCCTGGAAAGCATGTTTACTTGAATTGACAAATCCCATTTGGTGGAGAGAACAGACATCCTTCTGTGTCCCTGGTTGGGTCTGTATGAAGAGAAATTCAGCAGTACAGACTTTATAACATAGCCTTATCAATGTGCCTATATAGAATGCCATTTAGAGTTTATCCTTAGGAATAATGGGAAATCAACAGAGATGTGTTATTAGATTCTGGACAGCATTGTAAAGGGAGGCCCTGCAGAGGACAGAATTATATGTTGTAGTGAAAAATTGGTGGCATCTATTATTAGAAGATTGAATAAGGTGATATATTGGTATATCCAAACAGAAGAATGCTATTAACAACTACATTTGTGTATGGTTTCCTTTGCTATACAGAAACTTTTTAATTTGATGCAATCCCATTGGGTCACTTTTGCCTTTGTTTCCTGTGCCTTTGGGGTCGTATCCACAAAGTTCATCGTCCTGAAGCAGCTCCTGCCTGTGTTCCGGTCGTTCCACATTCTCAGGTCTTGCCTTTGCCTTCGATCCACTTTGCGTTGATGATTGCATGAGACGGAGAGGTGAGCGATGGGTGGTAGTCTGGTGTCCTGGTGCCCATGGATGTCCAGTTTTCCCAGCACCATCGCTTATGTGGGCCGGCCTTTCTCCAACCTCGTGCTCCACTGCCCTGTGGAAGAGCTGTTGGCTGTAAAGACTGGCAGTAGTCTCCTGATCTGGCTCTACTGGTCTACAGATCTCTTTCTATTTCAGTGTGGTGCTGTCTCGGAACCTTGCTGTCATCGGTTTTGAAGTCAGGATGTGATGCCCCAGCTTTGTTTTTTTCTGCTCAGGATCCCTTTGGATGCTGATCCCTTCCGGGTCTTTCATGGCCCATGTGAATTTTAGAATTTCTTTTTTTTCTGTTTCTGTGAAGAATGATGTTGGCATTTTGATAGGAATCACCTTGAATCTATAGTTCACCTTGGAGAGTGAGGAGGACTCACATACATTACTCCAAATGCCAAGCTGGAGGCTCAGTGGATTAAGGTTTGTGCCCCACTCCATGACTCTGGGTCCATTTTTCTCTGTCTGTCTCTGTCTCTGTCTCTGCCTCTCTCTTTCTATCTGTATGTGTCTCTCTCTCTTTCTCTCTTTCTTTCTTTCTCTCTTTCTTTCTTTCTCTCTCTTTCTTTCTTTCTTTCTTTCTTTCTTTCTTTCTTTCTTTCTTTCTTTCTCTTCATTTTTTTGAGACAGATTCTCTCTATGTAGTTTATCTTTGAACTCACCGTGTATCCCTGGTTGGCCTAAAACTCACAGCCATCTTCCTGTCTCTGCCTCCTGAGTGCTGAAATTGCAGGTGTGCACCACAATGCCCAGCTCTGGGTCCACTTATTTTCTGAGTCAAGGTCAGCAGAGCCCCACTGCCAGGTTCTTCCACTGGCCCTAGCTGGGTAGGAGATCATCCATCCCCTTGGCTCCTTGTGGCTTTTCTTGTGGATATTCTTTGGTTTTTTTTTTTTTTTTTTTTTGAAAAATAAATGCCAGTGCTGATAGTGAATCTCTCCATAGATCCACATGGACATCGGGAACTGGGGAGGAAACAGTCTCAGGGGGAAGCTGATAGGCTCCCAAACTGAATGCCCCGATCTCACCCTGAAAGTCTGCATGTGTAACAACCTGCTCTTTGCCCACTGGTCTTCCTCTTCCTTCAGAAAAAGTCTTGACATTTGTCCTCAAAACCAAAGCAGATTCACAAAAGTGTTCCCATTGCTCAGAATTTTGTTAGACAATTTCTAGGATGCCCTGACCTCCCTTCTATTGGTGAGGCTGCTGGAAAGGTAAGGAGCTCAGTAAGGTGCGAAACTGTGGCTCAGGACGGAGCAGGACGCAGGAGTAGGCTAAGTGCCAGGTCCCAGTGTCTTCCTTTTAAGTGGGGAAAGAGTGGGTGCTAGGGCTTGACGTGTCCCCTAAAGGCCGTCCTAAGGTGCTAGTGGGAGGAGCTTCCCTTAAGCAGTGGAGTTTAGTAGAAGTCATTAGGTCACTGGGTGGCCCTGGAGGGGGTATTGGACCCCACAGTTTCCTTGTTCTTTGCTTGGTTCTGGTGTCCTTGAATGGACAGGTCTCCTCTGCCCTGTGTCAGCACCATGACACATTGTGGCACCACAGATTCAAAGTAACAGAGCCTAACAGCCCCGGGCTTATCCTTGGAAGATGCACACTACAAGGTAAAGCTTTTCACCTTATAAACTGATTATCTCAAGTGGTTTTTTACCCTGACGGGGAGCTGAGCAGCCCTGTGCACCTTGAGAAAACAAACCTTCACTGTCGGGATTCCGAATCTATGAGGGCCACAGCTGGTGCTTCTCAGCCACTGACAGTCAAGGGCATGCAGCTAATTCTGCGTGAAGTAACTGAGATGCTACAGGCTGGTGAAGACAGGAGGTTTCCTTTTTCACTAATGGAATTTTAGAACTCTGAACAATGAATAAAATATGCGCTAACGGAATGACAGGGTGGTGGGATTCCTTTTTCTTCTTTTGGTAGAGAATTTTTATTGTAAAGACAAGGGATATAACGTATTTGATTGAATTAAAGTAGTGATAGCTGGTGCTATTAAGAGTGCAGTGCACGGCAGTTCCTGGCACACTTAGCCAGTCACGTGTTACTCCTTGTATATTTTGTGCCACATACTATGTTCTGTGCTATTACACTTCACATGTTGCGTGTCATATTTTGCAGTCAGGATGAGACTGGCAGTTGTGTCTCTAAGCCTGGGCTTTCCTTGCAGGTGGTGCAACAGCTTTCGTGTGTGAAGGGAGGAGGGAGGCGGAACTCTCTAGCCATCCATTTTCCAGGTGATGCTGGGGCTTTGCTTCCTTAGGCTGGGAAAGGGAAGAAAGTAGCCTGGCTCCGTGGCCTGCGAGAGCCACAGCGTTGCTGGGCAGAAATTGCAAACTCAGCCCCCTGAGCTGCAAACCTGGAGGCTGACTGTGTGTCCCCTTGGGGTCAAGACAGTGACAGGTGCCAACCAGCTTTGTTGGGTGAGGCAGCCCAGAGCTGTGGAACTGGGCAGACTATACACTGGTCACTGAGCATCGCACCTGACCACCGAGCACAGCACCTAGCCACATGCAACCCAAGGAGCATCAGAGCATTGTGTACCCCACAAGGTGGATGCCGCCCTGAGGGGGAGCCGGAAGCAGGGACATTTGAAAGAGCCCAAAGAGTAAACCAGACACTTGCTGACTATAGGGAGTGGGGGGTCATACAGACACTGAGGCCAGGAGAGACTAAGAACAACACAAGCAGGACCCAGAAAATGCCACAGAGGGTTCCAAAGCCACCGCACTGCTAACAAATGTATTCAGGTCAGAGCAGGAGCCCTGGGTCCACAGCCAGCGGCCTGGGCTACATATTGAGGAACAGAGAGGGCACAGAGCAGGAGGGTCTCTGGGACTTCAGACTTCAGGAAATGTGGCTCCAGGGCTTCCTGTGGGTCTTCTGGGGCTGGTGGCTGCCAAGATGCACACTCCCCTTCCCTCTGTGCCTCGAGTCCCTCTCCCTTCCAGGGCGCCTTCATTTGATCCCTCTCCACCCAGCCTCGGTCCTTCCACACCCTTCTCTGGCCCTGTCTCACACACTGCCAACCACACCTGTCTGGGACCATTGGGGCACCCAGGAAGCCTATGCCAGCCTCTGCATGGGGTGAGGTGATGGGGGCCGGGAGGGGTCGCCTGCACTGCACCACCCTCCAAATACCAGCCGGAAAAAACAGATGTGTCTGGTTGCTGACTGGGAATCGTGGGTTCCTTGTTAGCCACAGGGGATGACTCAACAGGGTACTGACGAAGGTACTGTATGTGCTTCTTGGTGGGCTGGGCTGTACTGGGGTGCTAGGGGGGTTCTGAGGACCTATGGGTGCAGGGCCCATGCCCTGAACTGTGTTGACATGGGTCTCTGCTCCTCCAGGAAGGGATGGGAGCCCTGCTTGTCCCCACGCGGCACATACATCACCTCTGCCAATGTTTGCCTTCCCAGCGGGACATCTGAGCCGAGTTCCAAGCAGCATCCTTGGTGACAAGGGGGTGGCCCAATGAGGGAGAACAACCAAGAGCCATGCCTTGGACGCTGAGCCCTCGCTGGCCCTTCACCCTTAACTAAAGTGCGCAGTGTATTCCAAGTTCCTTAGTTCCTCCAGTGCCCTTTATTTTGTGCCTGGAGCCCATCCAGAACCCCACACTGTGTTTAGTCAGAGTGGCTTCTTAGGTCCTCAGGCTCTCTTGGTTCTGACATTTCGCAGATGATCATGATGACGACAGTGATGAGGAGCAGTACTGGAGATTGAGCTCAGAGCCTTTGTATTGAGCTACATCCCCAGGCCTTTTAGAAACATTTTAAATCTTGAGCTGGGGTTTAGCTCAGCAGTGTAAGCACCTGCCTGGCAAGCACTAGGTCATGAGTTCGATCCCTGGTACAAAAAATAACAAGTTTTAAATTTTTAAAGTTTCAGACATGATCTGGCTCAGTCCACAGGTTGCCTCAGGCTAGGCTCAAACTTGTAACCCTCCTGCCTCAGCCTTCCAAGAGTCCTGGAGTTACAGGTGTGCCAGCTGCTTTCCTTGTTTTTGGGACCTTGTCACTGTGAGGAGTGCTGGCCAGGTGTTTGGAAGGCTGCCCCTCCAACGGGGTTTGATTATGTTTTAGTCCGATAGTTAGAGTGGGCAGTGGGGTTTTCCAGAGGAGACCCAGGGGTTAAAGTGTCCTTTTTACCACGTCACACCTGTAGTGTATCTTGCTCCCGCTGGAGGTGGTGCTGGTCAGTGTCTCCATAGCAGAGCCCTTCTCTGTGCCCCTTTCCTCCATGTGCTAAAGAAGGGGCTTGCCACAGCAGCCCCGCACCATGGGAGGATGAAAAAGCCACAGAAATGATCTGGAACCTCTGCCTACAGTCATCCCTCCTCTGCCACTTGGCAGTGGACTTGTGGACTTGTTACTATCTGCGCAGATCTGTGGGTGTCCCTCCTATGCTGTGGGCTACAGTTCAAGGCCACCTGACTCATCTGTTGCTCAGACTGACCCCGTGGGCCATGGAGTGCTGGTCTGATCCCCCAGTGCCCTTTGCCGGCCCACATCCCAGGTGCAGGGTGTGTGTGGCCACTTGCTCTGTAGTGGTCCTGGAAGGTGCCTTTTTCTTCTTTTCATCCTTGCTCTTGGCTCTTTTTGTCTTGTTCTCAAATCTGTCTTTACAAAGAAAAACAAATCCCTTGACGCCTGGGGGGCCGACAGAATGGAATCCTGTCCAGTGGGACCTTGTAACTGCCCTGCCCTTCTCTGGCCACTGGAGTGTGCCCTTAGCTCCTGTCACGTGCATGCCATGGTTTATGAGCTGAATCTCTCTTAGAGAAGTTCTGGATCTTCAGTACCCAGGGCTGAGTGAGCAGGGGGCATGGCTGGGACCCAGGCTCCTTCCTGTACCATGCCACAGCCTCTGCCTGGCCTCAGCTCCTCTCCAGGCCTGGGTGTCTCCTCCACAGTCCCCTCCTGTGACTCCTGCCCAAGGGCCCTTGGCACCATCTCCCTGCTCCAGCCGTTTTGGGGGTTCAGACACACACCAGCCTGCTGGAGAAGGAATAGGCAACTGTGTGACTCCTGCAACAATTATCCACGCATGCATGGCGCTCAGCTGTCCACTCCCTGCCTTGAAGCTGACTTCTGTGAGCAGGGAGGGGTCACTCTGCTCCCCACTGACAGCTTTTGTGGGTTTTCATTGATAGTCAAAAACATGAAGGAAAAATAACACAAACCCAAACCACTGTTTTTGTGAAGACATGTGCAGATTTGCGTCTCGGCTTCATATCTAAATGTTCCAGTTTGCGTTATGGTTTTTTTCTTAAGGCATTATTTTTCTTTTCTTTTCATAGAAGAGTTCACTTTGAACTGGAGCAGACTGTTTTCCTCCAGCAGCTAGCTCTGAACTTTAGCTCTGGGGGGCATCTTGTGCTTTGGAACCGTTCACTGGGCTCCTACACTCCCACGGGGCCTGAGCAGAAGTGCAGTGGCTACAGGCAGCCACGTCCACAGTTAGAGCCCCAGCGCTGGTGCCTGTGGGCCAGATGCCAGCACATGACCCAGGCTCTGGTCAGAAGCAGGGCTGAGTCAGAACTTTTGTCCTCCCCCACACTGGACCTGCATAAGGCCGAGCCCACAGTGCCCCGTCCCCGCCCTGATCCCAGGCCCACACCTGCCCACATGCTACCCAAGGCCAGGACTCTGAGTCCCAGCCAAGGCCCACTGGGGCTCAGTTGGCAAGCAGGGTCTGACCTCTTGGCTGGGCTGTGCTGGAGGGGAGAGAAGCAGAGCAGGCTGGGCCACCAGGGCCAGACACTGAGCCCAGGATGTCGACACAGGGGCCATCTGGAGGCTACAGTGGGAACGTCAGGACCCAGGAAGGTCTTACCTTCTCCTCCAGCCCTGCCATGGGCCTGGCCTTCATCCTGTGTCTGAGGGAGGGAGAAGATGAGCTGACTTTGATGAGTAAGAAAAATGTCTCAGTGTACCTATCTGAGGTAAGCACAAGGTCCTGAGTTCAATTCCTGGTACAAGAAAGAAAGAAAGAACAGAAAAGAAAAGAAAGAAAGCTGTCTTGATGAGTAAGGGAAAGAAGCTGATGCATGAACCCCTGCGGCTCTCCCTGTACCTCCCGGCTGTGGCTCGCGACCGCTCTTAGGGCTCTGACTGTGAACAGGCCTCACCGCCACAGCCACTAGGCTGGTTCCTCGAGCTCCAGCACCTTCATCTCACTCCTGCCCCTCAGGATGGGGAACTGCACTCCTGAATTGCTGATGGTAAAACTGAGGCTGGAAGAGACTAGTGAATAGTGAAGCTGGGGTTCCAGCTTTGACCAGCCTCTCTCCAAAGACCTTGGCCTGCGCTTTGTGCTAAAGCCCCTCCACAGGTCCTGCTCGGGAGTCAGGAGACCACTACTTGACTGGGGGAGCTGAGTAAATCGCTTTCCCTCTCCAGTCTTCTTCCTCACTGAGAGTCAAGTGGAGTACATCTCGCCCTGCCTCTTGGGATGTGTGTGGTGGCCTGTGATCCCAGGGGAGCCAAGTGCTCTTCTCTCCCCAGGGCTCTCCTTACCGATGGCCCTGGATGCTCATGATTTGTCACAGATGCCTAGACCTCCTGTTAATATTTCCCAAGTGATCCATATGCTGTAGACCCTCTGTGGTACAGATGCCACTGCCCCCAGCCCAACGCATGATCAAGGGAGCAAACAGGTGCCACTCTGAGGTGGGCCCTGAGGCCAGCGGTGATACCCAGGAGGTCAGGTGAATGAATGCATCTTCACTTTCAACCTTTGCAGCTTATGATGGGTCTGTGGGATGCAACACCATTACAGAGGAAAGGGTGCAGCTAGCTGTGTGGAGTGGGGGCCTGGGCACCTGGCACCCAGCCTGTTTCTGACCTGCAAGAAGTCCTTCAGCTCTGAGTGAGGTCTGTGTCCTGCCTACATAATGACCCAGTTTCCTTCACAGACCTCTTATCTGCCACCTTGTCCTTTTAGACCTGCCAAGCTGTGTGATACCACTTTCTGCTCCTATTTATGGGTCCTCTAACGATGTCCCTTGTGTTATTCTGACTTGCAGTTGGTTTAGGAACCCAACATCAAAGCTTTTTGGAACTTCAGTCTTCAAGGTAATGTGATGTGAGTCTGTAATCCCCGCCAGCTGGGAGGCTGAGTCAGGAAGACTGCAAGTTCAAGCATAGCCTAGATAATTTAGTGATTTAAGAGAGTGTCTCAAAATCAAAAGCAAGGGCTAAGGATGTACCTCAGCAAAGTCGTTGGGTTCAGTCCTCAGTACTGCAGAAAAAGAGGAAGACAGAAAGGGACCACACGCTGAGTGGACACATGTGGGCGCTGACAGCCGAGGCCGCCTTCTGGAGTCGGTAACCAGCCAGGGCAGGCAGCCATGCTATTATTCCAGGGCCTCGGAGATGACTTCACTCTCCTGCAGTCCAACCACCCTGGTACCGAGTCTGGGGCCACTCAGAGTTTCAGATGCTGCATCTCAGCCTCCACAAGCTCGGGCAACAGGCAGTGGACCTGGCGCTGGGTGAGGGGTGTCGGTGACAGTGGTGGCCTCAGTCTTTGGTCTTACCAGACCCAGCTGCTCTTGGGAGGGCATCTGTGTCCTATGCAGGCATTTGGCTGGCCCAGGGTCCCCTAGGCCACAGTAGAGCTGCAATTTGGAGTTCCAAAAAAGGAGGCGAGTGTGACTGGCTGTGTGGTCTCCTGGCCCCTGCCCTCGTCTCAGCTCTGGAGGAGGAGTCAGCCCTCACTTATACCCTGAGACCTGCCTCCGCGGCTCTCTTCTAGGGGTACACACACCTAAACAAACGGAGACTACACTGTAGGTGAGCGTGAATGTGTGACTGCTTTTTGAAAAGTGTATATGACGTGGTTATCTTCCTCACTGAGGTGTGTGTACTTAACCACTTTCTGTAGCTCTGCCCTAGCCCACTGTGGAGATGCTGGATGATTCATCAATGATTTCTTGTAGGAAGGCGATGACGGTTCCCAAAGTCACACAAGCTGGATGAACAGCTGGCATCTCCATAGGATCCAGGGAAGTGGCTTGTGTATCTGCGACTACTCAACAGGTGCTGCCAGGTCCTCTCTCAAGTCTGTGTGTGCCTGTTCTGATAAACAAGCTGAGAGGTCACAGGCACAAGCTTGAGCTGGGGGCTACAGGTCACCACCTCTTCCTTACCTGTGCTGGTTGTTAGCTGACAGTTTGATCTTCATGATTCTTTTTCAGACTTAAGATCTCATAGTGATCAGCTGGTGCTGATCTACTGGGCTCAAGAAACCCTCCTGCCTCGGTCTCCTCAACTGACTTCAGAATTAACCCTATATGTCACTGCCAGAACAAAGCTGTGTGGCTATTGCCCAGGACTGTGGTGCAGGTTCTGGGAAGGGAATGTGACTGACCGTAAGGTCTCCTGCCCCCGACACATGTCTCCGGCTATCACATAACCTTGGCTCTTGACTCTTGAAATTATTTCTTCTCATGTCTTTGTCACTTTCTTCCTAAATACACTGGAACTTTCTGGGAGGCAGGGGCTTCTTCCTGGCACCATGGGACTGGGCGTGTACCAACTTGACACCTACCGGGCTGTCAGCCTGAGGTTGGTGCCATGTTTGGGTTTGTTGCTGGACAGAATTCCAGGGTTTTTTTCCTGTAAAGTTGCCTGTGGTAGATAAAAACTGGTGGTCAGCTGAACTGAATCAGCGTGGTGCCGACTGTGGATGGCCAGCCTGAGGACTGCTGCCAGCATAAAAAGGAGACATGGAGAGGAAGAGTAACGTTGTGGGTTCTCCTACGTATTGTTTAGAATTGTTGTTTCTCCTGGAGGAGCTTGCCCCACTGATTTCCTGATGTGAGCTTGGCTGTTCTCATTGTCAGAGGAGCTCAGGACCTCGTTGTCGCTGAGGATGACTGTTGTGTTTTCAGAGGAGCCCTGGTCCTTATTTTGATCATTGCTTCTTGGCTTTAGTGCAGAACCTTCAACCTACTGGCACAGATCCTTCACCCTGCTTGTGTATATGGGAAACAGACAGAGGTTTCCTCTGAGCCAGTGATGTCCATAGACTTTCCAGCTTCTGCTGCTGACCTTTGAGCCTTCCCAGCACATATCCATGAAATAGACTTGTGATCCTCATTGTCATGGGCTCTAGTCCACCAGATGGACTCATGGGAGGCACTGTCATGGGCTCTAGGTTTTCAGCTGAACTCATGCAGCATATTGTCATGGGATCCAGGCCCGTGGCTGGATTCTGTAGGTCTTTAGTGTGTGGATAGATTTCCTGCACTTCTTGCATTTGCCTCTGGGTGACTAGCATAAAATACTACTATAAATTACATGTCCTGTATTGTCTGGCTCCTTGCAAACCCTGACTACAACACTGCTGCTTGGAAGATCATGGCCTAGTTGAGTTTTTAGTAGGAATTGAGCTCTAGCCCAAGGGACTATCTGACTCACAGTCCACATTGGCATTTTGTTGACTGATTCCAGACTGCAATGGGAAGCTTTGGCTCTCTCATCTCTGCCCTTTAGCTCCTCCCCTGAAGGAGCAGATCTTTGATCCTGAAGGATGAGTAGGGCACAGGATCATCTCTCTCACTCTGTGTGTGTGTGTGTGTGTGTGTGTGTGTGTGTGTGTGTGTGTAACAGACAGACGTTTCCTCTGAGCCAGTGATGTCTAAAACCACTTCGTGCAATGGATGATGGAAATATTCTGCGGTATGTGATACCCCTTGTGGTGGACACCGGCCACTGAGCACCTGCCATGTGCATCATACCTGAAGGAACCAGGTCTGAATTCAGTGAGCTTTATAGAAGCTGCCACTTGTGACTGGTAGCTGTAGTATTGGCCAGCACAGGTCCATCCAGACCTCAGAGTGATCTGCAGCATGGTACATCCACTCACCCACACACGTTCATGCTTATACTCACCAGTCATGGGTAACCCCAACATCCCCTCCAGAGGTCATAGGGCACAGGGCACAGTGCCAACCCAGAGGGCTCACAGCCGCAGCGGGATGGCTGAATCATTGTGGGAGTGCGGAAAGCCAGTGGTCGAGCAGGTTCTCTGTCCACCAGCCCTTAGGGGGCTCTGAGGAGGTGGTGAGGTTGGACCACAGGCTCAGTTTTGGTTTCTGCTCTGTGATGGTTACCCTTGTTTTAGAAGGAAGAACTGCCTCACAGCTCTGGCCTGAATGAATCTCAGTTCTATGCTGTTCTCTATCGTGATTTTCCATCTACCCCTAGTACTGCAGTCAGACATAATTGTCACAAATTCATTATCGCATCAATCACCAACCACTCAAGCCCGTATCGGCAGGAAAAGTGGTTTCAACAATATGTCAACATTACCACCAGTGTGTGACCATCATCGAGGCCAATGACTTTAAAGAAACTGAGGCACAGGGAAGAACGTGGTTGAGAGAGGGTGAAGCTCAGGAGAACGTGGACAGGAGGGGCTTTGAAACAGGTGAGGGAGAGACATGGCTTCAGGACTGTTCACTCTCTTCTTACTGTAGAAATGCTTTGGATGAAAATGCAGGGGACCCAGCACTGCACAACACACAAACACATTAACTTAACAACCAAGCATTTTGACTATCAATACTGAAGAACATTTAGCACAAAAATGAACTCTGGGTCCTATTATGCAGTGCCCAGGGGCTGATTTTCTAAGAAAAAGTAACATTCTCATCCAAACTGATGTGGAGGAGGGTGCTGTGGTGCAGGCCTGTAATCCTAGCTGTTGCAATTTGTATCTAGATGTTCCCCCAAAGCCTCATGCGGTCACAGGTGGGGCTCTTCCAGAGGTGGCTGGAGCTAGGATTTTAATGACTGGATCAACTCATGGTGCAATGTAAACTCAAGGACGCTAGCCTTAAGGATGTGAGCGCTACCTATCCCCAGTCCTGTGGGTAAGAAAGATGTTATTAAGGTCTCTTGTTACCTTGCTATCTTCTGCCCCCAAGAACTGTTTCCCTTTTGTCACGTCACCCTGCTTTGCAGCCAGCTGACTATGCACTGAAACCTCTACAAATTGTGAGCTAAATAAACCTACTGGCTTTAACTTTGGGCCTCTGGGTATTTTGTCTCAGAAACAAGAAATGTAACTAAGACACCAGCACTCCCGGAGGGTGAGACAAGAAAGAAAGAAAAAAGAAAGGAAGAAAAAAAAAGAAAGAGAAGGGAAATGGAAAGGGAAGAGGAGAAAAGGGAAAAGAAAGAGAAAAGAGAAAAAAAAAAAAAAAGGAAAGAAAGGATCCAGCAATCAGAATTGCTTGTTTCTGGCAAAGTGAAAGAGGGGCTCCCTGTCCCACACCCCACGCTGTTCACTGTCATTATCCAGGGGTCCCCAGAACCTTGCCTGCCTTTCCCTGTTATGAATTCTCTTCCTGAGTCTACACTGGAAGGCCAGACAGTGCAGCGGACATGAGGAGAGTGTGGGAGTGGAGCAGAGCTGGGCGGGGAGGCAGGGAGAGTCTGCAGGACGGGAGCGAAGTGTTTGCCTTCTGATGCCAGAGCGCGTGCCTCGGGTGAGCGCCTGACTTCTCTGCTTCCGGGGTGTGTGTCGTGGAGTCAGTGCCCTCCAAAATCAGCTGCTGCCTCCAGCTCTGCAGACTGTGCCACGGCGACTTGAAACAGGAAAACACCTTGCTTTCCTGCAGGCTCGTCCGACACCTCTGGGCCAGGCAGTCCGATTACAACGACGCTTCTGTAGATGCGGAGCAACGGCACTTCTGGGCCCTGGGCTGTCTCTGCAGTTCTAAGGTGAAGAGAGGACATGCTGATGCTTAATGGTGAAAAGAAAGTTGAAAACAGTTCTCAGAAGTCAGACATAGTGATGCACCCCGGTAATCCCAATATTCAGGAAGTTGAGTATCACTTTGAGTTCAAATCTAGCCTGAACTACATAGTGAGACCCTGTCTCAAAAAACAAAAAACAACAAAAATAAATAGTCCTCAAGAAGGTAGAGACAATTATATGGTAGACAGGAGGTGGCAAGTTGCAGCCATGATTTAAGAATGGTCTTTATGTTTGTAAGTGGCACAGGGTGTATGTGTGTGTGTGTGTATGTGAAAATCATATGAAATTCATTTTTCATGTCTAAAGTTTTATTGGAATGTACTCACATTCATTTGTGCATATATTATTTCTGGCTTTTATTTTTCCCTCTCAGTACTAGACTTTAAACCCAATGATGCTTCTATAGCCTGAGATATATCCCCAGCTGTTTTTAAAAAAATACAATAAAATTTTAAATGTGAGTCTTACTAAGCTGCTAAATTGCTCAGGCTGGGATAGAATTTGTGCTTTTCCTGCCTCAGCCTCTCAGAGTGCTGGAGTTATAGGTGTATGCTACTCTGCCCAGCTCTCTGGCTGTTTTTGTAGTACATTGAGTAATTGCAACAGAGAGACTTTATGGCCTACAAAACTGATGATATTCACTAGCCAGTTCTTTACAGAAAGACTTGGTCAGCCCTTGCCTTAGGAGATGGCAGACCTAGCTGTTTAGCACTAACAAACCAGAATGCTCTGTTTCTGAACATCAGTGGTCAAGCTTGACCTTCGCAGATAACTTCAGATCCTACAAAGTACCTGGTATCCATTCCTTGAGCAAATCTGGGAAAGCTAAAGCTTCAAGTTCAAGTTCTTACTTTTATACCAAAGCAGACAAGCAGAGACAGTCTCTTCAGAAATGTGACCCAAATGAGGGAGCAAGACTGCATTTAGGTGCTGTCTTAGTTACTTTCTTATTGCTGGGACAAAATACCGAATATCCACAAGATCAAGGAGGAAAAGTTTATTTTGGCTCAGAGTTTGTAGAGGTTTCAGTTTACAATCAGCTGGTTCCAGGCGGGGTTGTCACCTCTCAGGACTGCAGCAACCCTAACGTTCTTACCCAACAAGACTCGGAGAACTCATTTGTCCAGAGTGAAAACCCCAAATCACACCTCCCAACCCAGGCCTTCTCGTTGGTTCATGAGCTTCTGGATTTTATTTGTTGAATTCTGAAAATTTTAAGACTATGGCCAATTTTCTTTCAAATCCATTCCTTCAGGTAACATATTCATAATAAACCTGAAACACAGGTTTCTTAAAGTGGCTGCAGATGTCAATATTCTTCCAGGAGAGCCCATAATGAGACTTTTGTTCAAATAACTCACCCCTCACAGTTCTCTGGAAGTCAGCAGGGGAAGCAGTTATGGTGTGCCTATTACTGGATGCTCAGGGCTGCTTGATGGTGGGTATTCCTGGCCCAGAAAGGATCATTCCTATTAAGGTCAGCTTCTAACTGCAGCCTGGCTTCAGCTGGTGGGACCTGGAGGCTCATCTGTGGGAAAAGACTCAATTAGAAGCTCTCTGCAAATGCTGTTCCCCTCATTGAGTATCTTCTGTACAGGCCAACAGCACCTTACTTAATGAAACCGTAAGCCACAGACTAAATGCTTTACAGAAATGTGGAATATGGGCCCTCTAGTCAATCAGTTCTAGGGTAAAACCAACACAAGGCTTGGCACCTGCAAACTAATCCCTGTGGGTGGCCTCCATCTAGAACTGCCCCTAGCCTGGGCCCTCCTAGGTCTCTCCTCTCAGGGGTGGGCTCTGGCGCGGGCTCTGGCTTGGCAGGTGGTGAGGCCCCTGCCTCTCAGTGTTAGGCTGTTCTCTGGGTACCCGGATGCTGGAACTTCAGCCTAAGGTTCCAGTCTGAGTCCCCAACAGGCCCAGGTCCCTCTTGAGGAATCTGAATTTGAATTAAGCCTTCTAAGTCACAAACAAAGTGTACAGATAAAAGAGTAGAAGGAGAGAATACATTCATCTTCCAAACTTTGTTAGCTTGATTGGTAAAGATTAAGCATCTAGCCATGCAGCATACCTGCCCCAACATCTGAGCCCAAGATGGGATGTGTGGACCTGCCTGAGCACAGCTCTGGGACTTCCAAGGGCTAAAGGGTCTCTGCACAGAGACAACCTGTGCTCCTCAGTCACTACTGGATTGCAGATCTCTTACTTTCTTTGAGTGATGGTAGAGGAGGCTGAAATGAAGGAATGCAGAAGAATACACACAATTTTTTCTACAGATGTTTCAGAGGAGATTCTTGGATAGCAGGGACAAAAATCTTATCCCAAACTGCCCTAAGTCAAAAAATTATTTGGTCCACAAGACTGAGTTCTAGTCACATTTAGGTTCTCAAACTATCTCTTCCACAATTTGTTTCTCTGTCTGGGCTTTACTTTTTATCCAGGGTGCCTTCATTTTGGGGCACATCAAAATGCCTCCAACAGTCAGGCTTGAGTTTGGCAACCCCAGAAGAAAGCATCCCTTTCCCAAAGGCCCAGCAAAACTCCTACGTAGACTCCTGAAGGCCCTGCTAGGAGCCATGGTCAACCTCTGAATGAATCACCTGACCTCACCAGCAGGCAGATGGAGGGAGGGGAAGATGCTGGCCTCTCTCAATCTGTACCTAGTGGTGAGTATTTCCAAAAAGAAAAGAGGAGTTCAAGGTTGGGTAAAGGACTGATAATGGCTGGGTAGGTAAAACCACTAAAAACTCTTGCCATGGGAAATGGAAGAAAACAGGAGGCCGACATGTAACAATGCCCATGACAGAAAGAAGCATGGCTGGGATGGCAGAGTGAGGAGCCACCAGCCAGGCATCCCCTTGGACCCCAGCCTCACCAGGTGGGACAGGAGCCCAGGTGCGTGCCCTGGGTTATACCCTGCTGGGCTCAAGCTGGCTGACCCAAATAGATTGTCACACAATAAACTTAGACATTGTGACCCTTTTAGGAGGAATTAGAAAAAAGTTCTGTGAGGTGTTTGGACTGAGGAGCTGCATGTGGGAGAGAATGGAGCAGAAATATTAATACCCCCAGGGACCAGGCAGCCCCAGAAGACAAAAAGAGTGAGCTACTACTCTTGGGAGGGCTGGGCTCTTCCACCGTGCATCCCTATTAGGTGTGTGTTTTAAATCTATTCCACAAGCCACAGATAAGACAATAAAATTCAAAGGTTGGGAAATGATGATTTTTTCCCTTCTAATTCCTCTTAAGAATCCTGTCAGGTGTTTGATCTTTATCTTAATGTTTCACAAACATCTAAAGAAGGATCAGGGACATGTATAAGGCATGGGATCAGAAGCCCTGGGCCACCATGGCCCCGAGGGGAGAGGCATCTCAGAAGGGCTTTGGGAGAAATGTTGTGGCTGTGGTTCAGTGTCTCCCACCTCAAGTGTCAAAAGGTGGGCTGAGCTGGGCTTGGGGCCACATACAGGGTTTTGGACATGGGGGTCATGCCTGGGACAGGCATGTTGCTCCCTGTGCATAACTTACCTTTCCAAAAGAGTTTTTTGTTATTGTTGTTTTGTTTTGTTTTGGTACAGAGATTGAACTCAAAACCTCGCTTTTGCCAGGCAGGCGCTTATGCCACTGAGCTAAATCCCCAGCCCCTCCAAAGAGTTTTATGTAAAATCAGAATCTGAGTTTTAGTGGCTTGGGGTAACCTAAGCAGCTCAGTTATGATTCTCTTATAATCTCTTTGCAAAATAAAACATAATCCTTTAATTAACACTTGGATAAAGCAATATTTAAAAAATCAGTAAAAAAAGCAAATTAATGTATTTTTTTTAAAAAATGACAAACTAGGTTGTCCTGACCAGACAAGTAATCCAAAAGAATCAAATTTCTGCTTCTTGCTGTTTTCACTAAATGTTGTCCCAGAGGAGCTAAGGGCTGATTACAGAGCTGGGCCTCAGCTCCCTGGGCAAATCTGTTCCTGGAAGAGAATGAGCAAGCACTTACTTGTGGAAGTAAACTGTGTTTTAAAGCTCAGGGGACCAATCTATTCACAAGAACAAGGGGGTGAGTGGTGCTCTAATGAGGGAATTCCAGCTTTGGACTTTGGCTTAACTAGTTCTCTCTGGGGTCCCTTCCCCAGCTGTCAGGAGAATAAACACAGCTCTGATGGAATGGTTCTTAAACTCCTAGGCCTGAATATCGCCTGGGGCTGGTGGGGCTGGAGCTGGCCACACCCAGCTACTGAAGCACCCAGTAACTGGTGAGTGGATGACTTTGTGGGCAGGTGAGACCAAGCTTTCTTGAGTGGTTCTGCTGGGAGCCTTTAGCTAAGAACCATGCCGCTTTGTCCTGTGTGATTTAAAAGCTGGTTTTTACATTCAGCAAAATCCTTTGCTTTTAAAGTGGATTGCCTCTAGGGACACCAGTGCGGCCACATGCCTCAACAGAGCTCTTTCCCCCTGGCAGGAAAGGGATCTAAGGGACGTGGCCTCTGAAAGTGAGGCCCACAGGAGGGCTGGTTCTTCCTCAGACTGTGGAAGAAAGGCCAAAGGGGACACTGCAGAGTTAAATGACTTAATATGCAGCTATTCAGCCTTTTAATGAACTTGACAGGCCAGATAACATTGCTGTTACTGAGTTTCTTAACTGAAAATGGGAAAAGAGATTTGTTTTATATTTTCAAAATCATCTCTAATGAGCTTTATTAATTTTACAACTAGAAAAGAAATTTTCTTGAAAAAGTGTCTATTTTAGGTGTGAAAAGGGACAAATGGACAGATCTGCTCATGGCCCCTTGGTCAGTTCTGTTCTCGCTTCTCCTGGTGGCCTGAGCCCGATAACTCTGGGTGACAGGAGGTCATTATAGTGATCTATTCGAGTGGCCTGCAGCAGCTCACAGGACTTCTCCCTCCAGGTGACCAGTGCTGCCGGTGTGTGTGTGGTACGATCCCAGCCTCATCTGCTGCCCACTGACACTCCTGCTCTGGTGGGCCTAAGAGTGCTCCTCCACAGGCTCTTTCCTCCTTCCCCTGCCCGCCGGCTTATAAATCTCCTTTGAATTTCAGTCTCTGGTCAGATACATCTGGGAACGCATCTTACTCCACTGGCGACCCCAGACACTGCAGCTCCTGGAGCCCCATGGAGAAGTGTTGTACATTGCTGCTACACAAACCTGCTGATTGTGTGTGTGTGTGTGTGTGTGTGTGTGTGTGTGTGTGTGCATGTGCGTGTGCACACTCAGGCATGTACCTGTCTCCCTGATGTTCACAGCAGTGGCACAGATGTCCCCATTTGAGCTTCATAGCAAGCTTTTAACTGTAGACAGTCTCTGACTTAGAGTGGTTCATCTTATGAGTTTTGACTTCAGGACGATGTAAAAGTGACATACATTCATCAGCAGAAACCACAGTTCAAATTGTGCATTTTGATCCTTTCCTACACTTGACTCCTTCAGTTCTGGGCAGGAGCAGCAAGTACAACAGGAGATCGTGAGAGGAGACAACCAGTTGCAGAGTTCAGTGTGCACAGAAAGATTGAAATATATGCTGCATGGTTAAATGAAAGATTATTACACTAAAAGACACATTGCCAACAGTCACCCTTAAAATATGCTCCCTGGCTCTGCGCACACTCATCCCATCATTATTCCCACTTTATGAAGCAGTTCAAGAAGTCCTCTTTTGTGTCCTTAAAAAATGTGATCAAAAATACTGTGAATGCTGCCACCAAGTGCCATCTAACGAAGTGGCAGGCTCGTAAAAATATGGCTGTGTGCCCTCATCCACCTGATTCACTGCGCCTGGCACTGTGAGGTTACTGGCTCTCTCCCAAAGTAAAAATGACTGAAAAATAAATGTTTGCATCCATGCAGGACATCAAGGCAGCCATGACAGCACAACTAAAGACACTCAGGGATGAGGACTTCCAGAACTGCTTCCTAAAGCGGCAAGAATGTGGCATAACTGTGTTTGCAGTGATGTGTCTTCTACTGTAATAAAGCTTAAAAATATTAAACATTCACTGTATTTTTAAATTATGCATTATAGACTGGACATTTCTAATCCAAAAGCCTGGAATTTGAGATGCTTCATAGTTGGAAGCAGTTTGGTCCCTAACATGACACGGCAAGTAGAAAATTCCAAACCTGACTTGGTGTGACAGGTCAGAATACAGATGCACTAAAAATATTGTATGAAATTACCCTTAGGCTATACACGTAAAGTGTGGACTAAACATTAGATGAATGCTGTGACATACATTTAGGTTTGTCTTATCCCCAAATTTCTCATTACATATATGCAACTATTCCAAGGGCTGAAAAGAATCTATGTGAAACAGTTCTGGTGCCATGCATTTCAGGGAAGGGATGCTCACTTGTAAATGCATTGGTAATACAACTTTTCCAATTACAGGGTTACTGAGGTGCAGCCTCGTCATAAGTTGAAGAGGACAGGTAGCTGAAGGAACAAGTATAAACAGTGACTTAGCCAAATCTTGCAGCCAGTGGGTAGTTTGGTTGTGGCACAACCCAACTTTGTACTGTTTCTAAGTCTGGGTTCTTAAATGTCTGCTGACTCAGCAAATTTATCATTAATGCCCAATGTTGGCAGGTGCACAAAGGATAAATGCTGAAAGAATAGTTAAATCCACAAAAAGGGCTTGGCTGACCCCAGTTGGGGTAAACAACTCTCCAAGGGGGGGATTACCCAGAGGGCTCTCTTGCTGGGACATCAGCCAGCCTGTACCACTGATACAAGCTCTGAGGCCCTTTCTGACAACAATAATAGAAATGTGAAAGCTGTTAGACAAAACTTTGTGGGCTGTGTGAAACAGTGGCCAGTGTGTGTGTTAATTCACTCCAAACTTGAAGATTTTAAAGCCAATAGGGTAGTCAAGCTGGGCTTGTCACCTTTTATTCTAAAGAGAACTGAATAAGTACTTCACTGATGAGATTGGGACAGGGCAGCAGATTTGATAAAAATATCACATCCATGCTGAGTTTATGGAAACTGGTTGCTACAGTGTGGTTTTTAAGAGAGTATTCCCAATTTTAGAAATAAATATTGGAATGTTTAAGGTTGAAGGATCACAATAGATCCAAGTAGCTCTCAGTGTTTCAGAAAATGTGTGTGTGTGTGTGTGTGTGTGTGTGTGTGTATACACATAGGATGATACAGAGAGAGGAGAGTGCAGTGACAAAGAAAATGGGACAAACAGTAGTAGCTGCATCCATGTAAAGAGTATATGAGTGTTCTTGGTATTATTTTTTCAGCATTTCTGTAACTTTGAAATTACATTCCAAGGAAAAATGAAAAACAAAAAGGCTGCCACGTGAAGAGTGAGCACCCCAGGAAGAAGCTGTCACAAGTAGTTTTCTCTGTGACTGCTGCAACAAAGCAGACGCTGGTAAAGCGGGTTGCATCTCGGCCTGGGAGGACTCTTGACTCCTGGCCACAGCTGGCTCTCTATCCCTGTTGATGGTCTTGCCTGTGTTCTGAGTTCAGCTGGCTGTGCTTACTAGAGGCCCCGGATTTCCCAGCAGATGACACACCAGGACAGTGGTGCCCGTGGCCCAGGAGCCCACCACGTGCCAGGCCGAGGCACATGTGGTGGCAGGGCGCCAGCCACAGATGTGGCTCCTGGGAACAGTGAGGCTGCAGTCGGAGGCTTCTCCCTCCTCACTGCAGGGCTTCAGGGACAGTAGCACTTGTGTGACTGCAGACTGGCCCGCTGTGGTGGGGACATTAAGGTTATCTGTGGCTTTGCACCTGCTGGTCCCATTCACCAGAGCACCCTGTGCATGCACACGGCCAGTTGGAGGCCTTCTCACCCTGACCTCCATGACTCAGCGTGGCAATTATTCTGCCAGTCTAGTCCCCATAGGCAGCCTCTTGGGCCCTGTGATGTGAGCTCTCTTCCTTTGTGTCAGGCCCTGCACCAGGATCTATCTTTCATTTTGCTTTCATGCTAACTTCATTGAGTGTTATATGGTTAATATCCTCCCACTTCCCCTAAGTGGAAACTGAGGCACTGGAGGAACAGCTTCTGAGATAGCCCAGGAAAAGAAGCACAGAGATTTCCCACAAACCTGTATCCTGGCAGGGCAGCTGAGAGGACCCACACTGAACCTTGCATCCAGGTGGAGGGAAGGGACCGCAGCTGGTGATGGAAGATGGGGGTGGGATGGCTTTTGATTCCAGAGTAGGTGTAGGAGGCATCACTGGGGATGTGGCAGCTGCATGGGACCTACAAGTAGAAATCACAAAAACAAAATAGTGAAAAAGAAGAGCATTCTGGATGGAGTCATGAGGACGTGGTGTGCTGTACAGGTGGGAAACAAAGCAAGAGGGGACATGCGAACTGCAGGCCACCCCGAGCCCCTCCTCCGAGTGGGACATGGGCAAAGCACTTCAAAGAATCCACTCACTTCAAGTGAGCACTTTCTAAAGTAAGCCCTGTTACAAGCGTCATTTTGCAACAGAAGTAACAGAGGTACCCACGGGGTGTTGCATGCATCTGGCTGGTGACAGAGCTCACAAGCCTGCAACGTGTTTTTGGGTAATTGGTAAGAAGGGAGAGAAAAAGGACGGGAGGAAGGAGAGGGGAGCAGAGGGAAAGGGAAAAAGCAGGCCGGGGGCAGTCCTGGGGCCTCGGGGTGTTTAGTTCCCATCCTGCTCTGCCTTAGCCTGGACCAAGCTGGTTGTAGGCATCTTTAGTTCTTGGTTCTTTGAGGGGGACACTTGAGAAGTTTTTAACAAATTGCAGGGTCTAAAAAGATTCACTTGAGTCAAGACAGTCTCCCTTCCTCAGTCCTTTCCTAGCTCTGATCCTGGTGTTTGAAGTTTTCTCAAATCCTTCAAAGAAAGAAAACCCTCTCTTCACCTGGCATTGTTGGCTACTGAGAGGAAATTTAGCCCAGGTGGTTGTAGGGGGAGCGTTACTCCTGGTCCTCCTGGTCCTAGGCTCATCCTGCAGCCCTGGGGGTTTGCCCTGCAGGGCGCCTTCTACCCAGACTTGTGCGTCAGTGTGTGTGTGTAGCATAATTTAAATGAGAAGAGTTTCCTTTGCTGGAATGTTCACTACCAGGGAGCTTGGTGGGAAAGAAGCTGCCAGGAAATGCCTGCTTGATCACTGCTTTCTCGAGGTAAATTTCTTGGAAATTTATACTTTACTAGAGACAATGAAAACTATTAGTAAAAAGGCACAAGCTCCACCAGCAATCAAAAATCCACGCTGCCCACAACAGAGGCACAAGTGAATTTTCCTTCTAAGACCCCATTTCATTCAATACAAAGTTACTTCTGTCTTCTCTGTCTAAAGCCACATGGAGAATATTACTATCTGTGCAAAATTTTTCATTTATTGGCCATGGCTACGAGGAGCTCGAGCCAAAGTTTCTGCTTTTAGCTGGCCAAAGTGTCCAGCTGGGTTTTTGTTATTTTGAAGTGACTCCCCTGCCCCCTGTTCAACATTAATTCACTAGAAATCATTTAGCTTAGAGTAACTGAAAGAAAAGGAATGAAATACCAGGTGGCATTTGTGACATCTATCCTGCCTCTTCCACTTTGTGGTACAAGGACACCACGAGGGAAACAAGTGTCTTTTAAGCCTCTCATAGCCTCTCTTTGCATGTTTTGCATCTTCTCAGAATTTGGCATCGGCGTCTTCTGTAAAAGTTCTAGTTTCTAACTTGGATAATTCGTATTATTACACTGCAAGAATTTGTGCCTATGAAGGTTTTAGGAAAATTTTATGCAATCAGCTTCTGTGTTCATAGAAGTGCTCCCAATGCTGCTTAGCTGTAAGAGACGCTACCATCTTGGTGGTCGGTGGGAATCTGTACCAGTCCTGAGTCCAAGAGAAAAACAGATGTCCATCCTTCCCTGACTCCACAGGAAGCCTTGAATCAAAGGCGTCCAACAAACAAATGGATCTTTCAGGTGCATTTGCCTGTTTGTAATTATGCATCTGTCTGTGGATGTGGTCAGGGCTGGCCCACTGCTAGTCTTAGCAACTCGAGAGCTTATCTCTTGATCACTCAGAGCTCAGTGCCGCAGCAATGCCTGGCACAGAAGGTGTCTCTAAAGATCTGTGTAAAGAGGAGGAGTGGGAGGGAAACAAAAGAGGAAGGAAGCCAGGAAACAGAAACGGTACCACATGCAAAGGTTCTTTACAACCAGCTTGCCCAGTAGTTTGACTTGTAATGGGTTCTCACACATGAAACAGAATTAGCAACAGTACTTGGACCAATAGTTACTTTACATTATTTTCTGAGTCAAAGAGTTAGATAAATTATTTTGTGTCAGGCAAGAGAAGCCCAGTCTCATTTTCCTCCTCTTCTGGTTGCTACTCCCTGCCTGGTATGAAAGTCTGGGCAGGACTTTAGTCCAAGCCCCCTCCCCCGCTAGAAGGCCCAAACCTGTGTTGTGTGACACCCTAACTGTTAATCTGGGGTCTCATTGCAGGTATGTGCTCCTCAAATCCAAACAGGGGTGACCATCTACAGGAGACAGAGTGTGGATGTTTTGGAGTCGGGGGTATAAGGAGTCACAAGTCACAGAGGAGGCCACCTCTCCCTGCGTGACCAGGGTCTAGGGCAGGCCCCCCAGGACGACAAGAGTCCTAAATTACAACCTGGCTTTGCTGATCATTAGGAAGTCTGTTCATCATTGCAGTCAGCGGAATCTTCCACAGTGGTTCAATAGCTGGTAGCTTGATCGATGGCTTTGAAATGGTTATAGTACAGAATTTGAAGAACTGTCAGGCACACACATGTATATATGTATATTATGCATGTGTGTGTGGATATGTAAGCATTTCACTCTAAAATTCACCTGTAATAACTGGTATAACCCTTGATGACAACTAGTGAGGGAGGATCCTGCTCCACTGCCCAGGGTCTGCCTGCTACTTAGCAGCCAAGCTCTGGGAAAGCACAGATCATCTTACTGTTTCACAGGTTATTAAGAAAACTAACGGGAGCAACTTGCATAGTCCTGCAGCGTTGGAAGCTCTCCATAAATAGTGTAAGTTGACAACTTTTCTGCTCTTTTCATTTCAGATATGAAACTTTTTTGCGTCTCATTTTGTATTTGTTCCAGGGCCAAAAATGAAGTCTGTTTTGTGGTTACAAGAAGCCAGATCTCTCTGCTATGAACTCCCTACAGTCCTCGCCTGTGTACACTGGTCAAGGTTGTGCACAGTACCACACTGCAGATTTATGTTCTGTTACACATTACCTGACTGCATGTAAAAATTGTGAGAATAAAATTGAAATCATTAAGCTGGCGTTTCCTTTGACCAATCCTTTATTTGTGACCAATTCATTTAATGACTCAGTTGCAAGAAAACAACTGGATCCTTAAAGGAAGAAAGTCTGCATGTGGTATTTAACTCAAAGAGAACCACTTGTGTACCTCTCAATGTGACTACTGCTCACGGGGTTATGTACACCAGACTGGGGGTGGGAGGCTGCTGCATAGTTCTCTAGAGTCCTCTAGAGGTTCTGGTTACTTTCTCTAGATATTTCCTTGGGTGATTTCTGCCCCTATGCTCATGCTTGGAAGACCTTCCCCTACTTCAGAGTTATAGAAGCAGTCACCTACATTTCTGTTCAGTTCCTTGAGTTCATTTTTGAAGGTTAACTCCTTAATCCACCTAGAATTTGTCTGGGTATACATCATGAGGTTAAAAAACCCAACCTTATGTATAGTTTCTTGAAACCCAGTTATTTCTATTGTTTTCAAAGGAATCTTTTCCCCCATTCATATGAGTTTCTACCTTTGTCACATGGTAGGTTTGATTTAGTCCTCAACCTTAAGTATATTTTGAGGACCCAGCTCTCCCTAGAGGCCAGTATCTGTTACTTGCATTCCTGCAGCTGCTCAGCACAGTAAAATATGGCAGGATACAAAGGTGCCCTGTTTTCTTTTGCAAAATTCTAACCAGTTAGGTGAGCATCACTTCTGATATCAGCAGTGAGCCAGGCACCCCTGTTTGACAGAGAAGGAAACTGGGTACCGGACGAGGAGACAGTTGCTCAAGGTCATCCCTACCAGCAGGTCCAGAAACTGTGGAACCCAGAAGTCAGTCTTGCTCCAGGGAGTAAAGTGAATCCGGTCCTACCTGAGCATCAATCACCCTTCAGGGTAGGGTGCATTTTCCTTGAATCTATTAGTGCTGACTTTGGTATTTGCTTTATTTATTTGGTGTTTCATGCTTTTGTGTTCAGAGGCAGTTCAGAGTTACTTCTGAGACTGTCATGGTGGTATTTCATTAGTCAGCATCTTGACTTTTGCTGATGTTAAACATGAAAATCTCTTAGAGAATAAAAGTATTTTTTGCTGTTTAAAAAATATTATGAGAACACAGAAGGTGTGGTGATATAGTGAAAGCACTGAGCAAGATGAGAGAGTTTTAAATTTTTTCGCACACCACTGTCTATCAAAGAAAGCCCTTATCCCACTAGGCCATCTACTGGCTGGAAGGAAGCACCCACAGTAGTCATTTGTCCACAGGAGGCCAGTTATTCCTGCATTTTACAGGTGAGAAAAGCAAAGCTCACGGTCGACCAGCTGAATGTCAAGAGACCACTGAGGAAAACTCACAATGTCACACTCATAAAATTCACCCATCTATCCAAAGAGTGCACAGACCCGTAGGTATCTCCGGATGGGGAGTGAGTGTGTGTGTGTGTGTGTGTGTGTGTGTGTGTGTGTGTGCGTGGCTGTGAGGTGGTGAGTCTCTTGCCCTGTTCCAGTGTTGTCTCCCCAAAGCATCAAGCCTCACCTGCTCTGTAGAGTTTCAAGGACTACTCTCATTGAATGGTCCTTTAAATACTGGAGAGATGTCAGTGTCTTTGCTTGTGTACTGTGTCCTTTGCCAAGTAGGGCTGTTTTAAACTTGTCTTCACTAAGCGCTTTTGACTACGAGGCGCTCTACCCTAATTGTCCCCACACCCTCATTGTCACCTCTGAGGAATACATATTAGAAGCTCTTGTCTCAAGGGTATAGGTCCCTTGAGTTATTTCCCTCGTCATAGGCTTGTCTCTCAGCACAATTCTGGCTCTCTTTTTCTGAACACATCCCTATTTCAGAAGGCCAGCTGGAGTCACTGGATTCCAATCCTAGTTCCAACTCTTCCCAAAATGTTGAGTGTGCCTAGTTACTCACTAACGTGTACCTGTGGGTGAGCTGTGCAGGGAGGAGAGAGGCTCCAGTGTGCACACTGAGCCAGGGTGGTTTCTTTCCTTCTTTTTTATTACTCCATGTTTGCAGTACACAATGATCACATCCCTTATGAGAGGTTGGTACACACACATGACGTTTCTTAATTCTTTTCCATTCTCTTTCCTTCTCCTACCATCCCGCTCCATCTCTTGACCCCCTTCCCATTTGCAAAAGAGCTATCTTCCCGTTTCACACTGTGTACCTTTTATTTTGCTCTTTAAATTATTTACACGTTGGGTTTCTTATATAAGAGACGCCATGCCATATTTAACCTGTGTGTCTGATGTATTTCAATTATGGTCTCAAGCTGCATTCATGTTCCTCCTTGTGACTTAAGTTTTATGGCAGAACATTCTCTATCATCTGTCTACCATCTTAGTTTTACTTCGTGGTATGGAGGTCCTCCTGATAGACGCCCGCTGCTCTGGGATTGCGTTTGCTATCAGTGTCACCCCTTTTCCTGGCTCAGGCTGCGCTGTCCTCACAGATGATCCCTCCCCCAGATGTTACACTGTGTGAGGTCAGCGGGAGTGGAGAGAAAGCTGGGAGGCTGCCTGTCTTTTGAGTCCTGCATAACCATCCCTTCTTTAACTGTCCCCTAGTGGATTTAGGGAGCAATTCTTGGAGCAACCTCTTAGAAGAGATGATTCTGCCCCAGAGCCAAACCATGGTGCCTAAGGAGGCATTTAGCAGGGGTAATCTCAGATTCCTTTACGCAATCCAAAGGCAGAACTATCGCACTGGGACTCTGATCGCCGCTTACCCCAGCTCCACACTGAGGGGTGCTGAGCCAGCATGGCCATTTCCTATTCTGGCTTTCAGTGCACTCGCTGTCAGAGTGCTGGACTGCAGTGCGGGTCACTGAGTAACACTGTGGTCCCATCCGCTCTGGTTTTGCCACTTTATAGATAGGGGTTCAACCTAAGACTTTGGAAAAGAGAGATTTTAGTTGCAAAACATGTTCAAATTTCATGGATCTATTTCATCTCTGCTTAGAAAGAAGACACAGTCCCTCCTTGCTGAGGAGTGTGAGCAAGGAGCTAGCCTCCTCTGGTTTCCCTGTAACCGAGAGATTTTTAAATTACTTTACCCTTCACTTGTTCTTTGCTGCTATTGCTGAGGGGCTATCACAGGTTATTAACTAAGTGATGTTTAAAACGGTAAAGGCTGACTTAATAAAATTTATGAAACTTTTGCCTTCAACACTTATAATTCCAAAAGCTTTGATAAAAACAAATATGTACCAGGATGTGTTTCAGATTTTTTTTAAATTGGCTTCTACTTATGGCAAAGATAGGACGGGGAGTCCTTTTCATTTATTAGATTTTTTGGCACTGTTTAATCTTTAAAACTAAGCGTATATTACGTTTAAAAATTAATTGGGTAAAGATGTATGTTTAGAACTTGACAGGCCCAGAAAAGCAAAATGAAGATAAAATTGTGATCCCACTGAAGAAGTCATTAAAATTGGACACATTTCTTTCCACCTATTCATTCTGTTTCTAATGCTTATTTAGTAACACACACACACGCACACACGAATGCACACATTCATTCTCTTTGTGTGGTCACTCAACGTAAGATTTCCTGTATGAAAATATTTTTAGAAAATCATGTGCCGCACACGTTGTATGTCACACGTATGTTGATACAAAGAGAACAGAAGAACATCAGAGACAGAGCTTTGCTGTCCCCGACCCACGAGCAGTCCAGGTAAGAAGCAAGGTGGGAAACATTTCTTTTTCCTCCAAGGGTTCAGACAGAAGCAGGGGCTGCTTGGTGAGGGCCACAGGCTCTGGTGCACTAATAGCTGGGTGACCTTGGGTTCAACAGCACTAAGAGGTGCTGGGTTCGCAGTTTATAACATCTTAGGGGGCCTCCTGAAGGAAAAGATGAAAACTGCATCCTTGAAAATGTGACCAAAACATGTGTCCTGCAAACAAATCACTAGGTCCTCCTCCCAGGCCCTGCAGTTTGGGGTCACCAGCTATAAGCTTACATCTGCTCCTGCCTGACAAATGACTTAAGTTACCTGCATCTATAAAATGGGACCAACGAAAGTACTTTCTTCAGTAAAGTTATAAGGATTAAGCAGGGTAGTCTTTTGCAAACCATCTGGTTCACTGCCTGGTGAATTCCAAGTGTGTAACAGATATTACCTGTGAATATGAATGTTATAATCATGTCCTTGTGGCTGCAGTCATGAGACGTTTCCTAGAGACTAAGTTACTCATACACACACTTAAGAAAATTATACCTTCGTGGCTTTTCAGTTTGGCTCTCTCATTTACTTAACATATTGTTTATTTATTTAAGTTTTTCAGGGGTTCTTTGCTGACATAGTCTCGCTGTAAAGTCCACGCTGGCCTTGAACTCCCTATGTAGCCCAGGCTGGCCTTGAATTTGCTGATTCTTCTGCCTTTACCTGAGTGCTAGGATGACAGGCATACACCAAATGCCCAGGGTAATAAGCACTTTTAGTTCCCTGCTGGGTGCCACACACTGTGCTGGGTACTAGTCTTAGTTAATTCTCAGACCTCAGCCATGCAGGGACAGCTCGAATATCCCCTCCTCTGGGAACATTTTCAGAAAACCAGGGAAGCTCCTGGATTTAGACACCTAACTGCCACATGGCTGAGACTGGGCACGACCAGGGCTCAAGAGGAAGACCTCCCCTCTTGACACCTTGGTCATTTCGGTATCACAGTTTTTTTTTTTCCTCTTGCTGAATAATAGTAAAGAAGTTGGCTAAAAGTGTGCATGTTTTTACATGAGGATTTTACTTTCTTTTGCCAGCTATTTCATTTGCAGATTAAGCAAGATGTATGCACAATACTGTAGTTCAAAGCCTCTGGAAGCCAACACAATGCTTCTTGTTAACTGCACTGGCTGTGGTGAGCTAATGCTACCTTTTTCCATTTTGTGACAACTGAAATTCTCTATCCTCCTACCAGATCAAACTTCATAAGCTTTTTCTCTTGTGCTAATAAAAAACAGTGCAGCTACATTGAGACATCCTTAGGGAATTTGTCTCATATCAGGAAAAGTAGTTAAACTCAGGGTACTACAGGAGCCTGGGAAATTCTAACCAGAAACTCTGGGGTGAGGGTGTGTTATCTATTTAAAAACAGAACTAGGCTTTCCAAGTTTCATAATGTCTTGACTGATTAGGGCTGTTAATTGAGAATTGAAATCTAAGGGCTGTTAGTTTTATAGAAGCATTCATGTGACCCCAAACACTCTGACCAGTCAGTAGAACTGGATACATGCAAAGAAAGCAAGTGCTGTGGGTGAAGCCACTACATCTGCTCCATGCTTTGCACGTCACAGTGGGTGGCCTCTTGTTAGCACCAGGCATCTTGCCAGAACCTCCCTATAGGGTGGGTGTGGAGTGACACCAGCCTGTAAGCAGATTTGTCAGATGTCATAACCCTGTGACACTTGTCACCCGCCATACTTAGGTGGGCCTGCAGAATATGAGTCTGGCCTTTCTTATAGTTTTTACTGGTGCAGTCCAGTCCCAGCTGCAGGGCCATCATGCAAACTGCAGTACTGGAAGCCTTGCATGCATTCCCAGGGTCGAATTCAGCTTATCCTCCATATGGGTCAAGACCTACGGTTACACTTAACGTCTGCGGCTAGACGCAAGCACGGTTCTCACTCCATCATCCAGTGGGGAAAAAGAATGACATCAAAATGCCATTTGGGGAAATGCTGTGTCTAGGGAAATCCAGGGGCTGCTCTGAGAATTTGGCCCTCTGCCGTGAACAGACTGCAGGATTAGCCCACCTACAATCCTATCAGAGCAGACCCGGGGAGACGGACTTGGACCTGAAGAGTGTGGCCAAGCTCTCCAGCAGAAGCAAACACTGTGTGCCGGGGCTCCCACACTCCTCTTAGGACCTGTGCACCTCATCATTGGAGTTGGGAACCTTAACAGTACCGAAAGAAGTCTCAGTGACCCCCAAAGTGGAGGATGTTAGATTCCTAAAAACACAGCGTTGGAAGCCAGCCTCGGGTGTTCTTTATCCGTCTTGCCTGCGGTCTGCAGGGCACCGCCCTTTTCCTCATCCTTCATTCTCCACCCCAGCGCCAAATTAATATGACTCGGAATCCTTAAAGTGGGTCAAAAAATACAGGCAGTCCCTCCCGGCGCTCCAAGTGGTGGCTTTCACGAGGGACTCGGCACTATCCCCCACCTGCCAACCCTCCACCCCCATTCTCTTTCAAGAACGATGCCAAACGCAGATGAGGTACACATCCTGAGGAAATAACCAGTGTAAGTGGCTTCTGAGCCTCACTTCCCTAAGGAAATAATCAGCACCTCCTCCCCAAGACAGCTCCAGGCGAGCATTGGGACTGGGTCCCCTCAGTTCCCTAAGGTGCCGCGTGTCTGCGGAACTGCCTACCGAGGTCCTTGTCTCAGGGAGCACCCCAACTATCTCAGCTAATTCTCAGGGCACCTGGGGAGCGGGCAGGGCACCTATTGTTTCCCCCGTTCTGCAGAGCACACCCGGGGTTCAATGGTCACGCAGAGCCCACAGGGAGCACCTGCTTCCGACCTCGGGATCGCCCCGGGACATCCACGTCCCACACGAGGACATTCGCGATCTCCGCGACCTGCAGCCGGCCCCCGGTATGGGATGAGCCCAGCAGGTCGAATCCCGGAACAAAGGAGAGGAGCGCGCAGAACCGCTGGGCGAGCTCGCAGGAAGACGCTCAGGAGCCCATGGCCGGCCCCGCCCTCTCGGCCGCGGGTGGCGCTAGCTATCGGAGACTGTCCCCGCCAGGGCCGGAAGGGGGCGCAGCGTGCCGGCCCCGCCCGAAGAGCGCACAAAGACCGGCGGGGCCACTTCGGAGGGCACTGCGCATGCCTGGCCGCGGGGCGGGGAGGGGCGCGGGCACCCGCGCGCACGCCGGCGCCCCCCGCTGGCACGCTGGCCGGCGTCCCCGTGGTGCTCGTGCGCGTGTCCCAGCCAGCGGGGTCGCGGCCCTACCCCCGGGGAGTGCAGGACCCTGGCGCCCTGAGTTTTCCAGCGGCCTGGCGGGCCTGGATCGCGCCGCAGTCGGCCTCTGGCTTTGTGATCCGCATCTCTAAGGCCAGCTGGGCCAAGTGCCGCCAGAGGGAACAGAAATGCGGGCGCGGGCGCGCGCGCGGGCAGTGGCGTGGGCGGACTGAGCCTTTGTCTCGTGCCAGCCGCTCTGGAGCGGCTGCACCCGTGCGCCTCTGGACCGCGGGTCCAGTTTCCGTGTCCTCAGGCCGGGCAGCCTTTACGGGTGGGTGACAGGCTTCCTCCTAGTGGCGGCTGTGGATGCACTGATGGTTTATTTAGGGGCACTAACGGGACTTCCTAAGCACCGCTCTTTTGGGGCCGACCCGTTGGCATCCGAGTTGGGCGCGTTTCTTTTTCTCTAGCGGGCAAGGGGGAAAGCTTGGAGACTGCCGCTGTCCCGGGCGGATAGGTGCATATGAACGCCCCGCGCCTGCTTGTCCCGCATCAGACAACAAAGAGAGGCGTCCGCGGCGGCGGGGGGAGGGGCGTGGAAGGGGCGGGCACGGGGGGGGGCCTCGCTCTCCTCGCTCAGCCCGCGGCCTCCGCCCGCCCCCGGCCTGGCGCGCGCCAATCGCCTCCCCCAGCGATAGTGTCAGTAGCATTGTAGTGTCAGCTCCCGCCGGTGACGTTGCGCCTCCTCGTCACCCTCCGGAGCCGTCTGGCTGCAGAGCTCAGTCCAGAGGCGGGCGGGAGAGGAGGCGAGGCGAGGCGTGCAGCGAGGGCGGGCGCAGTGCCGGAGCCGGGGAGGGGCTCCTTCAAGAAACGCCGCTGCTGCTCGCCTGCTCGCTGGGCGCTGGCATTGTGGCCACCAGCCGGGCGCTCGGGGCCACGCGCGGCCACCTCTCCAGCCTTTCGCCCATCCGAACTGCCGGCGGACCTGGGCGGGGACCCCGGCGGGGCTCCTGCAGCCGCTGGCCGGTACGCACGGCCAGCGCCCCGAGAGGACCACGGCGCCCTCGGCGACTGGCTGGCCTTCCCGCCCCTGACCGCCCGCGTCCCGGCCGCCTTTGTGCCGGCATCTCGCTCCGCCCGGGGAGCCGAGGGCCGGCGGGGGCGCGGCGCGCACGGCCGCGCGATGCCCAGCTCGCTGTTTGCAGACCTGGAGCGCAACGGCGGCGGGGGAAACGGCGGCGGGGGAGGCGGCGGCGGCGGCGGCGGCGGTGGTGGCAGCAGCGGCGGGGGTGAGACCCTGGACGACCAGAGAGCTCTGCAGCTTGCTCTCGACCAGCTCTCCCTGCTGGGTCTGGACAGCGACGAGGGCGCGTCTCTGTACGACAGCGAACCCAGAAAGAAGAGCGTGAACATGACCGAGTGCGTGCCAGTGCCCAGCTCCGAGCACGTCGCGGAGATCGTGGGGCGGCAAGGTGGGTCCGGGGGAAGGGGGCCGGGGATGCACGGGGTCGTGGTCTTCGGCGCCGGGGGCCTGGGGAGGAGGAGGAGGCGCGGTAGGGCCGGCGCCCCAGACAAAGAAAGTGCAGGCAAGCTGCCTCCGAGAGCCGCGCGGCCGCCACGCAAGACGCACTCTCTTCTGCTGGGACTACAGCCTTCTCCCCAGGTGCCCCCCACTCAGCCCACCTGGGGAACGGTGATTTAAATAGGAGCTGTTGGGGGGAGGGGGCCTTTGATCGGTCCTTTGGGAGGGCGCAGGAGGAGGAGTGAGCATCGAAGGGGAGGAGGATTCTGGATTTCTGCAAAACGGAATGGAGCGCAGCGCAGTAACAATGGGTCCCGGGACTGCGCCCCCTCCAAGCCCCACGCGCTTCGCGATCCTGGCTAAGGTCGCCTCCCCGAGTCCTGCTCGAGGTTTTCCAGTCAGCTGGTGCACCCAGCCGGGTCCCAGCGGCATCTCCGGGGTGACTTTTCTAGGATTCTGGGGCTTGGCTTGGGACGACTGCAGTCCCCGGGGGAGGGACAGGGAGCCAATGGGCTGTTCCTCGAGCGCCTCGCGGGTGGAACCCGCCGTCCAACGGTGGGGCGGCCGCGGTCGGCGAGGAGACGCCCCCTTTCCGCTTGTCGCGAGTCCCGCGGTGCCCGGTCTCCGCGGTTACCCGGGATAATGGGCGTGTCTCTCTTTCCCGTTCCTTCCCCTGGTACTCAGGTTGTAAAATCAAAGCTCTGCGGGCAAAGACCAACACTTACATCAAGACCCCAGTGCGCGGGGAGGAGCCTGTCTTTGTTGTGACGGGCAGGAAGGAAGATGTGGCCATGGCTCGGAGGGAGATCATTTCTGCAGCGGAGCACTTCTCCATGATCCGCGCCTCGCGGAACAAGAACACGGCCCTCAACGGTGCAGTGCCCGGGCCACCCAACCTGCCGGGGCAGACCACCATCCAGGTGCGAGTGCCCTACCGCGTGGTGGGGCTTGTAGTGGGGCCCAAGGGCGCCACGATTAAACGCATCCAGCAGCAGACGCACACATACATCGTGACGCCCAGCCGAGACAAGGAGCCTGTGTTTGAGGTGACAGGCATGCCAGAGAATGTGGACCGCGCGCGAGAGGAGATTGAGGCACACATTGCCCTGCGCACCGGTGGCATCGTCGAACTAACCGATGAGAATGACTTCCACGCCAACGGCACTGACGTGGGCTTCGATCTGCACCACGGTTCCGGCGGGTCCGGCCCTGGCAGCCTCTGGAGCAAGCCCACCCACAGCATCACGCCCACCCCAGGCCGCAAACCCTTCTCCAGCTACCGCAACGACAGCTCCAGCTCTCTCGGCAGCGCATCCACAGACTCTTACTTCGGTGGGGGGACCGGCGGTAGCGCGACCGCCACCCCACGCCTGGCGGACTACAGCCCTCCCAGCCCTGCACTCAGCTTTGCGCACAATGGGAACAACAACAATAACGGCAATGGGTACACGTACCCAGCTGGGGATGCCCCAGCGCCATCTCCCGACGGCTGCCCGGAGCTGCAGCCCACCTTTGACCCGGCACCCGCGCCCCCGCCTGGCGCGCCCCTTCTTTGGGCCCAGTTCGAGCGGTCCCCAGGAGGTGGCTCTGCAGCCCCGGTGTCGTCCTCCTGCTCCTCCGCGTCCTCGTCCGCCTCTTCGTCCTCTGTGGTCTTCCCTGGGGGTGGCGCCAGCGTGCCCTCCAACGCCAACCTGGGGCTTCTAGTGCATCGCCGGCTGCACCCTGGCGCCAGCTGCCCGCGCCTGTCTCCACCCTTGCACATGGCCCCGGGGGCGGGCGAACACCACCTGGCTCGCCGGGTGCGCAGCGACCCGGGCGGAGGCGGTCTGGCCTACGCCGCGTATGCCAACGGGCTGGGGACACAGCTGCCTGGTCTGCAGTCCTCGGACACGTCGGGTTCCTCTTCGTCTTCCAGCTCCTCCTCCAGCTCTTCCTCCTCTTCATCTGGGCTGCGGAGGAAGGGCAGCCGCGACTGCTCAGTGTGCTTCGAGAGCGAAGTGATTGCCGCGCTGGTGCCCTGTGGCCATAACCTTTTTTGCATGGAGTGTGCCAACCGCATCTGTGAGAAGAGTGAGCCCGAGTGCCCGGTCTGCCACGCTGCGGTCACGCAGGCCATCCGCATCTTCTCCTGAGGCTGCTGCACCAGCGTGCTCTGTGCGCGGGGACCTGGTCCCTTCTTCTTGGGCCTCTTCCCCAGCGCCTGCCGGCGGGCCTCCGGATGCCCTACTGTCCCCTCCTCACCCACTCCACACTCTGAGATCCGACAGGAGCTTGGGAAGCTGTAGTATCCACTCAGTTTTAAAATATAGTTTTGAAACAAAGGAACTTGCCAGCTTATCTACATGGAGAGTACTGTAGCCTGGGAAATATGAACCACCCGAAATGCATGCTCTATAAATAATAGGAACGGCAACATTCTAGTGATGATAGTTTTTACACTGTACTTAATAGGAAGCTTCCAAAAGAAGAGAACCCCACAAGTTTTCCATTTTCTTAAAGTAGGAAGAGACGAACAATGATGATGATGATGGAGAGGATGGGAATAGTGCTATGGGATGTGTGGACTGTCTTGTGTGTTCCCCTCCATGAGTGGATTCCTCTGATGCTCAGTGTGGAACACAAGTGCATCCTTTTTGAATGTTCGTGGAAGGGCCAGGAGTTCCTGTGAAACCAGGATACTGCAGCTTTATTAAAGAAACTGTAACATATCTCTTATATATTAAAAACCTTTAAAAGTTTTAAAGAGAAATTGCATTAATACAGATTGAAGTATTTTATTCTTTTTTGACTTGAAAAATTATATTTCATATTGCAAAGATGTTTACAAGTATTTTAATTTAAGTTCAGTGAACTTTTTTGTAGCTGGGTTAAATCTTTTTATTTTAGTATGGCCTTATGGCAAAGAACACTGTATTATTTTAATAATCACACAGTTGTGACGGAATTACAAACCATAAAATGTGTAACGTTTTGAGCAGTATTCTGTTGGGATGGAGATTTTATAGGTTCAGACAAATCTTCTAGATCTGCTTCACCCAGCATATTTTCTATTCAGTGATATAAAGCATATTTTATTCTATATTATTACAAAAAACGGAAATGTATAAACACGTCAAAAGGAACTGTTAATGCTTTCTAACATTTGTATAAATAGAATCCAGTGCAAGTTACAAAAATTCTGTTGCACCACTATAGTTTTAGTATTTCTATTTTAATACATTTGTTTACCACTCGTTTATGTATATGTAGGTGATGTTACTTGAGCTTAAATGTACTTTACTGAGCAAAGTTTAAAAAACAAAGTATATTTTATTTTATGATAAAGGGCCTTTAACCTCATGGTCAAATACTAATATTATATTTGCTGAGACAAGATTTGAAATTGTATCAAGAGTTTTATTTTTCTGACATTTAAAGTTCTACATAATAAAGGTAAAACTTAAGTAATGGTGCTACTTCATTTTTTAAGTATTTCTATATAAATAAAAATATTGAAGAAAATATATCTTGTGTGATTTGTGACTTGATTTTTTAAAAAGCCCTTTGGAATCTAACTATGTAGAGAATCACTTTGAAGTGATAGATTGAAATATGTAGCTTTCAGACATACTATTTAAGTATTTTATCAACATATGGGGCTTTCAACAGAGAAAAGTGTGTGTGTGGTTTTTTTTTTTTTTTTTGGATGGCTGATTGTGGAAAACAGTATTTAAAAAAATTAACGATTATCTACTGGCTCATGCCTACGTCTCCATTAGACATAGTAAACACAGTGCATATGGCCTGTGATGTTTCAGGGGGCCCAGAAAATTGCTTTTGTTTAAAATTAGAAAGAAAGGAAATGGAAATCTTCAAAGGACAGATTTCAGTTGTCAGTCCCCCAAAACCTGTTTAATTTTGCCTAAAACATTAAGAAAATAAAACACTGAAGTATTTAAAGTGATACCAAAAATCAGTTTCAATGAGGAAGAGCCCAAGGTGCCCAGGTGGGGTTCGGGAAAGTACCAGGCTGGGTCCCTGAGAGCACAGGATGTCTAAGGCCCTGTGCCTGCTACATAAGTGTCTCTGTTCCATGGTGAGTTTCTGTCCAGGGTGGCTTTCTGGGGACAGCTGGGTAGGAGAAAAGGATGGTTCTGATTGCAGAAGGCTTGCTGGATTGAGCACAGGGTCTTAATAGGCTCCCGCTTGCTGGGCAGGCTAATTCATGGTGACAGCCTGTAGTGTCAACTGTTTGTTGTTTGAAGGAAGTTTTTGTTTGCCTTAGGCAGACTACACCTGTCCCTTGGCTTTGGGGCTCTGTCAAGGGGAGGAGCCCTGTGATCCCCCTTGACCTAAACTTTGTCTTCTAGTGAGTCCTTAGGAATGATGGGATCCTGCCATGGAATTTCAGCAGACTTCCTGCCCGAGCAGCTACTGGAAAACAGCAGGTGATTTCTGAGAAAAGGCAGTAACTATGTTTGATAGTCCTTGTTACTCCGTAGTGCAGTTTTCTTTGAAAATGGAGTCCCTGCCGCTGTGGCTCTGATTTGTTTGGTTTCTCTGATGTTTTTTAAGGATGATGCAGCACCGTTGGGGTCCAGAGGAGAGGACTTAGTGGCTTTGCTTAGAAAATTTCTGGCATTATCTTCAATTCTGGAGAGTGCCCTGGAAGCGTTTACCCCTTCAGCCTGACCCCCGAGGACTCGATTAGCTGAGAAGTCCAGTTCCCACTCAGCTGTCTGAAAATGCTGAGCACGGAACCAAGACTCTCAATGCACAGTCTTTAGTTGCATGACTGCTTTCCTGCTTTAGTGGAATGTGACAGATAATGCAAGGAGACTTCAAGTGCTGCAAAAGTTTTTCTCATGCACCCCACACCCAAACCCACCCCACCTTTATACAGGAGTTTTTGGTGGGCCATGTGCTGCTTTGGCAAATGAAAAATCTAATTTTTTTTTTCTTGTAGTGGGGATTGAACCAGGGTCTTTGTGCTAAGGTATATCCCTGGCCCTTTTAAAAAAATTTTTTGAGTCAGGAGCTTGCAGTCTCTAAGTTGCCTTGACTTGGTTTGAACTAGTGATCCTCCTGCCTCAGCCTCCCAGAGTGCTGGGATTGCAGGCATGCACTACAATGCCTAGAAAATCTGATTTTTGATGCTGCTGACATCAGCATCAAAAGGGTCCTTTGGTTGGTATGAAATTTAGGGATATATTATTTGTATAATCAGGCTCCTTGAGAAGATATTGCAGCTATTTCCCTGTCACCAGTAAGAGATATGGGGATACACTAGTGATATGAGATGGTATTAGTACAAATTAAGTCGTGTGTCCCATCCTCCCGCTTCCCCAGGTGACTCCTGTGGGTCACTAGCTGTAGAAGTGACAGTCTTCCATCGAGAAAGATGAATGGTGCCACGTTTATGCCCTCCAGCAGCCAGGAGCCTCCTTTTTGATTTCTAGACCTCTCTGAGATTTGTCTGTCTGAAGCAACAAAATACCTGCTAACAAACAACTTCTCCTAATTACTGTTCATATTTTATTTCTTTATATCAAATAATGCTTACCAGACATGGTTTTGTTACATGCCCTCCTTTCCCTTAGGTAATCTCTGCTATATTTTGCGTTAATATAAGATGGACAGGATGGCATCGGGTGGGTAGAAGCTGGAGCTGCCACTGAACAACACAGTGCCCAGCAAATGTGCCTTCTCTGCCGTTCATCCACTACTTTGAAATTGGTTTTTAATACCTCAACATCTGAGCTTCTCAAGTTTGTGCTGAGTGGTGTTCTGGGGTACTCACTCTCCGGGGTGACTCTAGTATATCAGGCATCGTGGGAAGGAGGACGAGGCTGGTATCTACAAGGAGGTCACAACACCAAGGAGAGGTAGCTTGCATCTGATTAATGCTAACCCGAGTGGTTCTGAGCCCTTTTCGCCCAGTCTTCCCACGGCCTCTGGCAGGCAGTGCTGAGTTTACAGAGTTCCCCAGGTGCAAAGCTGGGCTTTCTAAGTGTAGGGAATGACACTTTCTGCTTGACAGGTTCCCTGCAGCCCCAACACAACACCACAGAACTCCTCAGTGTTCCCACCCTGGTGGGAGCTGGTGGCTCCTCTGTTCCCTGCTTGCTCCATCTTGTGTCCTATGAATACTGGCTCCTGGGGAAAGCTCTGATGCCTGCAGTGAGCTTTTCTCATTGGTCTTTCTGAGAAATATGAGCATGTTTTCCCTCTTTCAAGATAGTTTTGAGCCTGCTAGCTATGTGATAGCTGTAGTAGTGTCCAGAATGTTCCTTGGGGCAAGGAAGCTTATGGAGACGTGGAGCTTTTATCTGATACAGTCACGCTTTGTCACCGTACGAGGCCCATCCAGATCCCGATTAGGGAACAAGCCTTCTCCCAGGGCTGAGCGTTGCCTCCTGTTCATCCTCTCCTTTCTCCTGACTCAGGGAGAACCTGCCCCTGCCCCCTAGAGATGATTAGTGTGCTGAAGGCTCTTCCATGGGGAGACCAACCAGCTTCTCAGGTAGGGCCAGAGGGGAGCATTAAGTCATCTGTATGCTGGCCCCCGCATGCCAGGATGTCTTTGTAGTTGACTGAGCCCCTGACTCTGATCCGCCACTGTGCTGCCCCAACCCTGTGGGGTAGGTATGAGGATACCCACGTCAAAGATAAGGAAGTCCAGGCAAACACATGAAGGCATTTTTCCAAGGCCGTACAGTGAAGAAGCATCAGACTTAGGATTCCAGCCACAGCTACCTTCTTCACCACTTCGGAAAAGTGGCTTTAACAGGAAGCGTTCTCAGAAGATGCAAGCAACCATTTGATATGCAGTAGCAAAGCAGAAGAATGATATTTAGAGATTAGTGACTGAGACAACAGTAGAGGTGGCAGTGGCTGTAATGATGCCAGGCCACTGGAGGAGAACCACACCTGTGATACAAGGGTGTTTTTCGGCACTAGTCCTCAAGCCTTGACTTTATTGTGACCACTTGAACAACAGACATTAAGCTTAGTCTGTAATGTATTATTACAGAAATAACTTTCAGCACTGGATGAGAATACAATGATAAATTCTCTTTTTTAAAAAAAAGTTCAGTAAGGGCACATGAAATAACTCAGACAGTGACTAAAAGATGCCAAAACCCTGACTGAGAAGAGACTAATTGTTTTCATTCACATTGACTTCATTTTCTAGGGCATTTAGGAGAATCAGGTCTAGGCATCATGGGAAAACGGCACAGGGGGCCCTGCCCACCCCTAGAGTCTTTGGCACTGGTTGCAGCTATAGCACCTGATGCATGGGAGGGGCAGTGACAAAAAAAGAAAGCTTGGTGGCCCAGCTTGCTCCTCTATGGGAAAGGAGGTGGCGATTTTTGCAGGTACTGGATGTACCCAGATGCTCTTGAGCTTCTGTGGCCCTTCTATCTCTTCCATGGTGGTGCTTGCCAGGGACTTTAGTTTTCTTTTCTCCTCTGGCCTGATGCCTGGAGAGCAGAAATTCTCATCCTTGCATCTCTCAGCACCCGACACACACTCTGGCTGATGGGGCTGGTGTCTTTGATCTTCAGTTTTCAAGGCTAATCATTTTGCAGCTAGGTCTTGTTTTCTGACAAGCATGATACATGCCTACTCAATAGGGGACTTGTTTATGAAGTCACATGATTTCCACACAAAGGAATTCTGTTAGATGAGGGGACCACCCTGATGTCTGTAAAGCAAAGCTGAAATGGATATAATTGTTTGTAAAGAAGTTTTAGATGCATGGAAATGTTCTAGGAGGCTGTCTGGGTAGGCAGTCTTTCAGTGGCCATCATCCCTGTGCAGTGTTCTATTCCTGGACATGGGTGGCACTGGGTGACTTGCTTCCAATGAGCAGAATATGGCAGAAGCAATGGAATGTCACTTCTAGATTCTAGGACCATGGTGGCCATGTGGCTAGAAACAGAGGGGGTCTCTGTTAGCCACAGAACCTGAGGCTCTCAGTCCAACAGGCTCTGGGAAACCAAGATTTTGGCAACAACTTGCAAATGAACTTGAAGCAGATGCTCCCCAACAGACCCTTCAGAGGAGCCTGCAGCCAAGAGGGATGTCTGGACCACAATCTAAAGAGAGGCCTGGAGTTGTTGGCATCCTGCTGCCACCTCTGCTTCCTGACCCAGAGACACTGTGAGTCAACAAAAGTGTTTTTCTTTAAACATCTACATTTTAGGGTAATTTTGTCATGCAGAAATAGAAAACTAAGACAGACATGCAATTAACTATTCAACAATGGACATTCTTGGAGAATAAGACTAGTATTGGAGGTGACATAAAACACTGGTTTTACCACATCCTTATTGGGCAACTTGAAATGGTTCCGGTGCTTTGGTTTTATTATCTATGAAATGGGTAGTATCAGTAACATATCTCAAAGTGGTGTTCTGAGGAGCATTTATAGTGAAGTATGTGGTGGTGTTATCTAGCTCTGTCAGTCCATATGGGTATGGTTATTATTTTGCTCATTTTATAGCCTCATAGTCTTTGTATTTTTAAGCTAGATTATTATAAAACTATATAAATTATAAAATAATTTCAAAACTTGAAATCAAAAGTGTGATAAATGTTAGTCAATTTGACCTGGGTCATATCTACATCAAAGCACTTTGATTAACAATCTCTGTCTTTCTCTCCGTTCTCTCTTTTTATCTCTTTTTGGTATCAAGCTCAGGACCTTACAGTGCAAAAGACCACACCCCCAGCATAGATACAACACTTCCGCTTTATGAAAGAGACATATTTTTCAAAGTACTTTCATACAAAATTGTCACAGAAATTCTATAAGGTAGCGAATAATATAGATATCACTATTGTCCTCATTTCATAGCCTCAGAAACTAGTTTGAATGTTATGCGTGCTGGGGAGCTATCACTAAAGTGGAGAAAAGAAATTTCCAGAATTCAGAATCTTTCTCAACTATCCAGGAATCTGTGTTACAGAACAGCCAGAAGTAACTCCATGAGTTATGAGCAAATTTAGTGTATTGTTTATTGAAAATATCTAAGCCTACCACCCATGGATTCAGAGCCTTGTAGAATGGACATACTTCTCCTTCCGGCCACAATTGCTTTAGTGGCCCTTCTGTGGCTTACAAACCTTTCTAGAAACACCAGCATCTGTACTACAGGCAACTACTGCTTACAGCTTCCCTGTGAACACAGCCCACACAGCGCACACTCTAGATGGATTCATTCACCCCATTCTCCTTACCAGCGGCCTTTTGCACTGTTAATTCTGCCCCAACCTCTTTGCGACGAGACTTTGGGGAACAACTTTGTCTCCCTCAGCTCCAGTTTTGTCAGCTGCAAAATTAGAAGGGCAGACTAATTTATTGCTTTGTTACCTGAGTGTAACCTGGAGATGTGTAAAATTGCAAACCTGGGTTTAACTCTTGAAATTCTTACTCCATAATTTTGGGGGCGAGGCCTGGAAATCTCTTCAGTAATTTCCCTTTATCCATCAATCAGGGATAATTTTGTAAAGATGTAAACATATTATTTAGATGAACCTTACAGATCCTGTAGAAAGAAATGGCTTAGTTTAGAACAATATCAAACAATTGTCAATATGTATTGAGAAGAAGTTAAAGCTCATCACAATGTTAACACCGGATCGGTGCTAAAATTGATAGGAGACATGTAACAAGAATAATTAAATACATGTGTTATGGCTTTTGTCTAGATGCCCCCCAAAGCTTCATGTGCTCATAGGTGGGGGTTTTGGAAGTTCCTGGGTCATAGGTGTGTGACACTGGGATTAAGGGTATGTAATAACTAAACTGGTTTAGCACAGTTTTGGGTGTGGATAATGGAAAGCTCACCCTGGGTGTGGGTGGAACCAATCAATAGGCTTGCAGCCTGCATGGAATATAAAGGCACAGAGCTGCTTGCTGCTTCTTGTCTACCCTGTTATGAGTTGTTTCTCTCCTGTAAGCTCCTCTACCATGCTGTCCTTCCTTGGACAGCTGACTACGGGCTGAAATCTCTACAAACTATGAGCTAAAATAAACCATTTTTTTTCTTTAACTTTGGGTGCTGAGCATTTTGTCTCAGCAATGAGAAAAGCAACTAGAATATGTCACTGAGGAGGGGGACAGATGAGGGTCAGGGGTTAATGATCAGGGGCCAGAACAGAGACTGAAATTTCCCTGTAAAGACTTTTGTGCTGCTTGGAGCTTTAAAAACATACACATGACCCATTAAAAACCATTTTTCTTTGGTGGATGACAACACATCAGCATTGGTCCATGGATTTTAATGAATACACCAGGGATGGCTGGGAGGCTATATGTGTGACCAAGTGTGCTATACATTCTGTTCATGTTTGCTGTGAATTTGAAACTGCTCTAAAAACTAAAGTCTATGAAATTAAAAGTTTGTGTTAGACATGTATGTCTAGCATGTATGGGTGGATATGTACAGACTGGATAGACTGACTGATGTAAAAATATAGTGTCCCTGGTGGGAGGAACCAGGTGTGAGAACCACAGGACCTGGAGCTCCATGCTGCTCCAAGGACAGATTCAGATGCCTGGACAGGAGACGGGCAGTTTGGAAAAGCAGGTCAGATCTGGGTTACAGAGAACCAAAAGAGGCTCTATGATAGTTTGGGGCATGTCTGGTAGGCACTGAGGACCCCATTTTTTGTTGTCTTCTGGTAACTGTGAGAAACCAGAAACAGGAAAGTACCAGGAGAGACCCATGTGCAAAATCATAGGGAGCTGTGACTCTGACCCAGGAGGTGGCTGGTGAGGCAGGAGATTAGTGTCTGGGATGGTGAGAGGCCAGAAGTGCAGGGTTGTCAGCACCAGAGGAAATATGAGACTGAATCATGAAGTTGCTGCTGCGGGTCCGTCTTGACCTACGGTGAAGATGAGTTCACAGGCTCAATCTCAAAGAATTGGCAACGCAAGATGGCAGAGGCATGTCTGGGGTTGGAGACGAGCAGAGGGACTTGGACATTTAGAGACTTACTGACTTAGAGGACCCTGGGATGAACAGGATTGAGGGTGTTCAGGCTGAGGGAAGTGGATTTTAGACATAGATGAGTCCCAGACAAAATGCTTCTGCTCACTCTTTCCTGGTTGCATCTTATGTTTTTACATATTGGTACCTTTGCTGCACAGCTTGGCTCTACCTAGGAAATGTAAGCTTTGATGTTTTCAAAACAAAGATGCAAGTGCAGGCCCAGTGGGAGAGGGAGAAGGCTGAGCTGTGTGAGTGGAGCACAGGGTGGGGGAGCTCGCCAGGGATGTGGAATGTGAGGGGAGCACTTACATGGACACAGTTGTGAGCAGGCCTTTGCACAGGGCAGCCCCTTTGAACAGTGATGTTTTAAGGAAGATGAGGTTGCAGGTCGTCACTAATCAAGGTGGATGTGGTAAAGGCCCCAGCTCAGGGAAACAGCAGCTGCATCAGGAAGGACAGGGGAGAAATGAGGTGCCTTACAGGATCATGGACAATAGCAAACTTGAATGGCATCTCATTTAAACAGTCCCACTTCCCCGGGCTACTTCCTCAAGCCATCATTTTTTGAAGAATTTAAAAAGGCAGAAGAAGGCTGGCTTTGTTCTCTGGAGCTGGGACATCCACTGTCTCCTGCTCTGGAACTTCAAAACTCCAGATTCTCCAAGTCCTCCGGCCTTGGGCTGATCTACCACCAGCTCCCCGGGTTCGCCAGCCTGCAGACTTGCAGGTCACGGGCCTTCCCTACCTCTATCAGCATGTGTGCTAACCCTACAATCAATCTCCCACTTCTCTCTGTGTCCTATGTCTATATTCTGTTTCTCTGGAGGGCCACAATCAATGTTTTCAGTTTTCTTTCGAAAGCTAAACATAAAAAAGAGGGACACATAACTAAAGATAACATCTGACATTATGCTGTGAGAAGCTGTCAGAACTGGAAAGAGTTGACTGTCTTATGGAAGCTCCACAAAGTAGACTCAAGCTCAACTAAGGATACTCTGCTTCAGAAAATGGCAAGAAGGCTGTGACAAATGTGTTTGGAGCCAAGGAGAGTATTTTGAGGGGATATTAATAGCAATGTGTCCTTTATTGTAGTAATTTTTATTTAAATACATCCTGTACTATCTATCTATCATCTATCAATCATCTGGCTGTCTGTATGTCTATATGTAATTTTTCCTATAATAGGTACAATACATGTTTGCCTTTGCTGAGAAGATGGTATTAGAATTTCAAGGACTTCCCATTCCTTCTTTATGATGGAGTAGAAACCTGTTTGCGAGGACACCACAAAGAGGAGCTGGAGGACAGTGGGTGACAAAAGAGGATAGGGAGACTGCTGAGAATGCACCCTAAGGGGGTAGTTTCTTCAGGAGTTGGGTGGGGACTCCAGGGGGAAAGTCAAGCAGGGTTCCACAGTGACTCCTGGATGCTGTCTACTTTTGTCCAGCCTATTTTCCACCACGGTCTTAGGTGCTGAGGAAGAGAACGTGGACCCTGTAGACAACTTCCCTGCTGGCCCATGGCTAACCCCATCATGGTGCCTTTACCATGACAGAAACCCAGGACTCACCACCTCTACCTCACATTCGCGATGTGTGGCCATCCATCCGAGATGATTTAAGCTAGGATTGATAAATTTCACTGCAAGTCAGTGGTATGACTCAGCCAGCAGTTGAGAGAGCTTTCCTAAAGCCAGCTGTGTGCCATGAGGAGACTTCCAGAGTAGAATGTCCAGGATGAGCTGCAGAAAACACATTCTGGAGGTGCTGTGTGGGATTTTGATGGCCCATGCTGGGGGTGACTCTTCTTCATTCAATCTCTTGATTCAAATGCAATCTCTTCCTGTTATAGTTTGTGTCTAGATGTGTCCCCAAAGCCTCACATGCTCAAAAGTAGGTCCTTTTGGAGGTGGCTGGATCTGGGGTGTGTGATACTGGGATTAAGAACCCCCACCATGGGCGTGAGTTCTACCTGCCAAAGGACAGGTATCCTGGACGAAATATAAACCACATCAAGAAGGCAGGCTGTTTGCTGCTGCTTGCTAATTCACTGCCTTGTTGTCTTCAGCCTAGCCTGCTTTGCCACTGACTGTTTCTCTTTGCCATGCCAGTCTGCCATGACACCCTGCCTTGGAGCCAGCTGACTATGAACTGAAACCTCTACAGACTGAGCCAAAATAAACTTTTCCTCCTTTAATTTTGGGTGTTAGTAGTTTGTTTCAGCAATGAGAAAAGTAACTAAGACACTTCCAAAATACCTTTGTGGTTGTGCCCAGAAACAATAATTTACTAGATATTTGAATTTCCTTTATCCTAGTCAAGTTGATATCCAGAATTAACCACTACAAGTGGACATAACACAATACTCACAATTTTAATCATTTAAGAGCCTAACAACATTAATTACACTAATATTTTTTCTCTACTCATATCCACAACTGCTTCATCATTATACCCACTAAACAATGACTGCTCATTACCTTCTCCCCCTGGCCTCTGGAAATCACTATTCTACTCTCCTTCTCTAAGAATTTGATTGTTTTAAATTATGCCCCTGCTTTAAAGGTTTTTATCAATTATATCAGAAGAAGATAGATAGAAAAAACTGACTGGGGAAAAGAAAATTTCATACATGTGTCTAGTAGTATACTTTGGATCTAGAATGTCCCTCAAAGACCTGTGAGTAGAGGGTTGGTCCTCATTTTGGTGCCCCTGGGAGATCCTGAAACCTTCAAAAGGTGAGCCTAGTGGGTCCTGTGATGAAGGCCTGTCATCTCAGCTACTCAGTAGGCTGAGGTAGGAGGATCTCAAGTTCAAGGCCAGCCTAAAAACTCACTGAGACCCTGTTTCAAAATAAATATTATAATGGAGGTTGAGGATGTGGCTCTGGGGTAGAGCACCGTTGGGTTCAGTCCCTAGTAAGATTGAACCCTAGTTAAGTCATCAGCGTGTGCCTTCCAGTGGGACTGCCTTTCTCTCCCTCTTTCTCTTCTTTGTTTCCTGGCTGTAATGAAGTGAGAAGCTTGCTCTGTTTTATGCTTCTCCTGTTTCATGACATGCTCCATGGCCTCAGGCCCCAGCAGGCCACAGCAGCCAAGAGGGTTCAAGCCATGACCTTGGATTGAGCCCTCTGAAACTGTGAGCCAGACTACACCTTTCTGCTTTATAAGATGGTTATTGAGGTGGGTTCATGAACAACAATATAAGAATCGAAGCAGCCAAATTGATAAATTTGAAATTTAATCAGCTGATCCCAGGACTACTCATATATAGAACCCCCTGTTTCAGAGTCCAAACAAGTGGCCCCTAACTGGAAAGTTACATAACTTTTAAAACAGAGAACCACAAAAAGACATCCTGTTAGAAACAATTTAGCTAGAAATCTTTGGTTGACACCTGTATTCTGCTTCTTTTGTTGAGCAGGTTAATTTTTCTCCTGTGAGTACAGCCCATTCTGCCTTTCTGATGGGACTTATACCCTGAGTAATTTTCCATTTTCCTGGGTCAGATACAGGGCACTAATTAAATACAGGGCTCAAGATGGCGTCAGTTATGCCAGCCTACAACAGTTATCTCAGGCATTTGTCTCAGCAAGGGAAAGCTGACACACAGCTGACTGTATTCTGAACATGATGAAAAACCACACCTTGCCTCCCACTTCTACAGAAAGGCTTAACTTAGAGAATAGCTGAACACTTTTGCCCCAGGATACTCAAGCCAGGGTTCTCAGAGCAGGTATATCCCCTGAGGATGTTCAACCTGAAGCAAAGGGAGGGGACAAGGAAGAAGAGGGTCACATAGGAGACAAGGAGGCAGGAACAGACACTACAATCCCAGCCTTCAGAGAGAGGGATGACCCCTTGACTTTGAACTTCGTGACTCAAGATTGAGTGACAGTAAATTTCTGTTACTGAGACCCTGAGTGTGCATTTCTTAGGTAGCTGGAGCAGATGCCCACAGAAGGTTTCCCTTTACACGATCCTGGATGTTTCTATGTGATCCAGCTAGGCTGTCTCCTGGCCATGTTGCTCCTCTCCATCCACTGGGAATCTGACCTCAGCAGTCCCACACACAAGCCAATGATTGGAAAACTTGAAGTGACTCGAGTGTTCTGTGAGCTCATGGGGAGAACTGCTGAATCATATTTAAACATAATGAGCCATTCAGAACTCTAAACAGCTTTGGAGTCTCCACTTTTCCCCAGAGTCTTTCACAAAGGGTCAAGGCAGAGTTCTTCCATCACAGCCTGTGAACTCCCCTCCCTTGATGGTCTAAGCTCACATGCAGTCTGTGCACGTCCATCGAGCCCTTGCTATCCTCCTTTCAGTAAGGTCACGCAGCACAAGGCTGTGTTTTTGCGTTGGCACTGTGCTGTGCTATGAATTCTATCGATTTGGCTATTGTGAGCTGCTTTTAGATTTGATTAATTTAGGAAGCTGATCTGGATGCAAGAGTCTCCATGTTCTAATCCTTAAGAAAGGATAAATTGGGCTCTTTGGAAGGGCCCTCATTTTGGATTCCAAACTTAATACAAGATTTAGTTTCACTAAGCACCTGCATTACTCAATGAGTGCTTGGGAAGCTCAAACTTATGATGTGGGGACAGGATATTTAGGTTGCACTTTCAGTTTGGGAACTGGTAAAATCTGTGTTAGGTTTGCTAAATACTAGCACCCTCGAAGTTCCTGTTCCACAGCAGGACAAGGGGGAAAAGTATAAAGAAAAGAAAAACCTGCCCACTGGGCTTCCAGCCCTTGTGGGAGATCCAGAGTCAGATGAGATTGATAGAGAGACTCCATGGCCCATACCTCCAGAAACTGTAGAGGCTGGTATATGTAACAGTGATGCTGAGGTTCTGAGTTTGAGCTGTTGGGGAGATAGGAGGAGCCCATATGCCTCACTTTGTGAGAATATCATATCAGTTGTGGCAGGAGGTGTGAGTTGCACCCTGGCTGAGCACCCCAGCTCAAGCTTCTCAGGGTACTAGGTGGCTGTGCCTTTCCTATGCCCCGACCTGTGCTTGATGCCTAAGGACCCACTTCCCTGCAAGACCAGCTGCTGATTCTACTGTCTAATGGTGGTAATGCCAGCTTTCCAGTAGTGAAACCATGTAGCAGAGAGGTGGCCTTCTCCTGTCTGCTTTGCCTGGCCATGCTGGGTGTAATGGACTACACGCCTGTAGTCCCAGCTATGGAGGAGGCAATTCACAGACAGATCTCTCATTCACAAGCAGCCAAAATTATCAAGCTTCGACTGACTTGAAAAAGTACAAATAATGATTACAAACAAGCTCCTACAGGGGTCATGACCACAAAAAATTTTAAAAAATTATCTGAAAGCTTGTCAAGATGTAAAAACCAAATCCTACAAAAGTTCAATTTTAACCCAAGCTATGTTAAGTCCCTTAAATGTTGTTAGAACAAAAAGAAGGTCTGACAAGGTGACAGAAGGGATAGAAGTGACTGAGCAGGAGGCTGAGTGAATAAAGAGAGCACAGAGTTGCCAAAATTCTTAAGATAAAATTTAAAAATTCCTCGTGAATAAAATATTTTTATTCAGATTCTTATTACAAGAGATCTCTGTTAATTGACCTAAAAAGTGCTTACTAGTCTATTTATAGTTACAAACTTAAAAACCATAAAAATTATTATAATTCAACAAAAACATCTGCATGCACTCTGGCTTTATAAATAAAATTATCTTTTGTGTGTTTTTCTGTCTGTTTGTCCAAATTATATTTGTTTCCATACTTGCAGCTGCTTTGTTTGAGCTCTACAACTTTTTCTTCTTTCTGCCTTTGTGGATTTTAAAAACACTTGTCTATAACTTAAACTGGTTTATAGATGTCATTTGAACTAAGGATGTGATTTTACCCTCTTGCCAGTTGATCAAAATGATGCCAAGGTTGGTTTTACAAATGTAATGCATATTGTTGTCCATATACATTAACTTGAGAATCTTTCATTGGTTAAAAATAATGTGTTAATTGTTATGATCTGGTTCTCATAAGTCATCAAAAATTTGTTAAGATAATTAAATGGGGTCTCCTTAAGCTTAGAGAAACTGTTGAACAAGACTCCCTTGGAGAATAAGGGAGGACCTCCTGGAAATATCTTACTCCAGTCTTTGTTCATTAATGGGACCCCAATAATTTCCATAGCTTTATGAGAGACACAACCCAATAACATTGCTAACCATATTATTGTAATATGTTTAATTGGTCATCATCAAAAGGTTAAGCTTTCAGTGAGTAAAACAATAAGGTTTCATTAAAGGATGCTCTAAGTACAAAACTAAATTAAGACACAAAGGTTTCCATATAGCTACGATATTCATTAGTGCTAATCTCCTGGTGTATTAAATGTATTCATGCTTCCTGGGTGTCCAGGCTTGCTAAGATATAAAACAGGGATTGTTTATGGTGATAACTTTTTTCTTTTAGACTCAGATATATGCTTTTCTCTTGTGCTATAGCTACTATGATAAGACATACATGTCAAGCCAGTATAAAGTCACTAGTCAAAGTTTTTTAAAAACCAAATTTATCTGATATCTATGTTGTATGTATCACTCTATCCTATACTAAGATGGACATTTAAATGTATTACGAACATAATATTATAATGATTATTATACCGATGGATTATATGTGGCTCTTGATCTGAAGTCATCTCTTTAAAACTTGTATACCTGTTGTTTTGAAATTTAGATATTTCACTAGCAAAACACCTATAATTGATAAAAAATAGTAGTCTGGTTATACTATATACGTCAAAGTGCTTGATATTCAAGTAAAATTTTAAAACTCCCACTATAATGCTGATGTCACTAATCTTCTCTTCTGAGTGTTCAGCAAGTAATATTTATAGACCAGAACTAGAAAGATAACTAGACCAAGATGATAGATATTTTGGCCCTGGCCCTCCCAGGTCAGTGAGGACTCAGGATATGAGGGAACATCTTCTATGAGACCCTGCAACCTTAGTGAGTTACCCAACCTCCTAAACGGGGAGATTTCTGGATCCCAAAGGACAGGAATCAGCAAGTCTACAGTGTGCTCAAGGAGGCACTAGAGGGAAAAATCTTTTGTGTTTTCACAGAAAGCAGCATCGTCAAGCAAGGTTGTGATCCATTCTGATGGCTGACACTGACAGAGGAGCTGAGAGGCCGTATATATGATTCTAAAGAAATACCTGGAGAGATTTAATTGACTTTGATAGACTGCAAGAGTCTATGATTAATAAGTCTCACTTTAACTTGGTTTGATCACCCAACAGAAAAATATAAACAAAAGATATATAAAAAATTGCTGACCCTTTTGGATAATTTCGAATTACACCAGTAGCTAATCATTGTTATGGGTAAAAAGAAATACAGTAAATTCTATGAAAGTGCAACAAAAATTTTTAAATTCTTTAGGTAAAATCAGCTAATACTAGACAGATTTATGACAAAATATCAGACTCTCTCAATAAAGGGGTCTAAAAGTCAGTGGTTAAATTGATATTCCAGCCCCATAAGAACTTTTGATTTGGATCTTTTTCTAACATACTCTTCCATTCTAGTGGTCATACTTTGATTATCCATGCTCTAATTTTTCAAAAAGATTGTTTTAAAACACAATTATAAAAATAAAAGAAGAATACTTTTACCTTTATATGCATGATTAGATCTTGCTATATGTACCTTAAATTTTTTTTGCTGGTATGGGGAATTGAACTCAGGACTTCACCCTTTGCCAGGCAGGCACTGTGCCACTGAGCTAAATCCTTAGCCCCTTTACCTTAAATTTATAGAACTTGGTTGAGAGTGTAAATACCTTTCACCAGAAGAACTTCATTGGCAAAAGGACAAATCTGGTGAGCACATCTAGGGCTCAAGCCCTGTAGAAGAACATCCAGACAGGAAAGTGGGGTGGCCCAGTGCAGTTAATAACATGGGATTAAGGGTAGACTTGTGCATTAACAGACAGTGAAACACCATTATGGTGCCCTCCTGGAATATGGGACACATATCTTTTTTGAAATAAGCAAACTTACTGAAGCTCTTTCATGATATTAAGCTCTTTCATGATATTCAAGTCTCTCTTATAGGCCTCGTTTGTTTTTGTTTCTAAATGCTTATTTTGCATAAGGATATGGAGATAGGCCCTTTAATACACATAATTAAGATAAACCTAAAGTAAATTGTTTCATATTGTTTATGACTCAACTGAAGAGAAGTTTTTCTGCTTGGAGAGCCCAGCTTTGGGACAGTTGCAGATCCATGGTCTTTTCTTCATTCATGGGCAGGCAGGAGCACGCTGCATGGTCTTGCATTAGCTCCAGTATCCCAGACTGCTAATGCTAGTGGATGAGGGACTGAATCCACCTGGGAGTCTAACCAGACACATGGTGAGGACAGACCAGTTCCTTTCTGGTCCATTTTGGTAGCTCCTGTGCCACAATCATTGCATACCAAAGAATACCAGTTGATGATCACTGCCTGCCTTGGGTTACCCCAGTCTATACTTTCATTATTAACTTTCTAACTTATTTCTTTCTAAGGAAAGAGAAAAATGTGAGACCAAAGAGCCTTGAATGAGGAAATATAATCAAAGCTAGAGTCTTAAAGAGGTAGCTGTTGGTGGAGGGGAAACAAGAGTCAGAGAAGAAGCTGAGTGTGGTAACATACACCTGAGATTCTAGCACTCTGAGAGGCTGAGATAGAATATTGCAAGTTTGAGACTGTGTTTCAAAAAGAAAGTGAAAAATAAAACCAACCAAACAACAAAAACAAAAACCAAACACTAAAACTCCTAAACCAAAAAATCAAACAACATCAACAAGGGTTTGGGAGGTAGCTTAGTGAGAAGACCTCAGGACTCCATCTTGCTGCCTCCACACATGGTGAAAGGGCAAAAGGGTGGTGATGAGACCCCCAAGGGGCTGATGGGTAGTTTCATCCCATCATTCAACACCTAAATTCTGAAATAAAAAAATTTAATGGGCAGGTACTCTCCCAATATAAAATATATGTAATAGTCAAATTACATGTCATCTATGGGAACTAATTTCATCCATGAGGGCAGATCCCTGAAAGGACCTATTCCTAACACCACCAGTGATTTCCTAAACACCCATGGGCTTGGCAGGGACACAGACACTGGGTCCTAAGAATACCCTTCTGCTGGGGGAGAGTCATGAGCTTCATCTAGAGCCTGGATTTGAATGTTGACCCCACTGAGGACACCCCCACAGCACTTAGAAACTGTGCCTCATCTGGGTGCCATGGGCCCCCACTTGAAACATATAATTAACTGTTATAGAAGTTCTCCCAGAAGGGATGGCCCCCAAGATAGTATGGTGCAGGGCATGGACTTAAAAGCTCTTCTTCTCTTTGAGTTTTCTGGACCTCGGTTTTGACTGACAAACTAGCTTGTGACTTTGGAGTTTTCAGATGGAAGATGTCAGGTACTGGATTTCATGCTAGAAGTTAGTCTGCATTCAAGAACTTCTATTTGAGAGGAAGGCAATTTCTCTATTTCTCAGCCTGCAGATAAACTGCTGTAACATTGCTGAGGAAAGGAAGACCACTTAGGTATCAGAAAATCTTGGAAAAGATAAGGTTCATTCTTATTTTTAAAGTACATTTTCTGGTACATTAACTTTAAACAGATCAGTATTTCTTCTGCTTAAACTACAGAATTACCAAGGAAAATCACATATTCCTCTGTGAAGATAAAATCAGGTGATGAGAGTTTAGTCAAACAGTATTTTCCCAAGTGCTGATTTATAGTTTCATTCCATCACTCAACACCTAAATGTTACAACAAAAAAAATTTAATGGACAGGTACTCTCCCAATATAAAATATATATAATATTCAAGTTACATGTATAAGCAAGTTACGTTTCTCTATGAGTAATAAAATTTTGCCATAACATTGCTACCTATGTATATGTGAAACTGTACACTCTAACATGCATGGATTTACTTCAAGCATTGGGGACCAGAACATGGGGTCTGAGAAGGGTAACCTTTGGGATAGGTATGGGGAAGTATTGATGAGACTGCACAGATGCCAGGATGGAAGTGACCTCATGGATCCCTCAAGATCACACCTTAAATGCAAGTGTTCTCACCCCATCTGCTCTTGGCATTTTGGGGATAGGTAATTCTTGGCTCTTTAGGGCCTATCTGTGTATATGGGATGGTTAGTGGCATGTGTGGCTTCTACCTACTAGATATCAGTAACGCCTTCCTTCCAAACAAGAACATCTCTAGACTTTTACAAGTGTTTCCTGGGGGAAAATTACCCTGGGTCAAACCTGCCTTAGGTTATAGATGAAGAAGAAGATCCAGACACTTCATGGGAATTTCCGTTAGTACAAGAGAAAAGATATTCTTGACAACATCCTCCAAACAAAGGCTCATGCCAGGCCCAGGAAGGCCCAGAGGTAACTTAGGAGGGGTATCCTTCAGGGTCAACTAGCTGTACCTATGGGACATTGAAGAAACAGAGAATCTGATGGATAAAGGCAGTGGAATGGGAAGCAAAGACCCCGGTGATGCCCTCCCAGGAATCCCTTCCACCATATGGAGTCTCTGGCCTTGCAGAAGAGAACAACATTCTTCTCCAACAGCAAGGACTTGTTGGATTCCAGTGGGACTTTTGCAGATGAGACAGAATCTGCAATAGCAGAGTCTGTTCCCGGCCTAGTGGAGAAGGACAGGCCCTGGGCAGTGACGCTGGCTGTAGTAGTGGGTTACTGTCTGTGGCTTCTTTTGTTGGGCCTGCTGCCAAGAGAGAAGCAAAGCAAGAAGCGTGTCTAGCCCTGCAGAAGCATTTGGAGAGCAGAGCTGGCAGCTGCACAGGCTGGGACAACAGCTGGGTAGGCTGCAAATTATAGGGAACTTTGAAGGAAGAAAGGAAGCCCCTGCTCTTGAGGTGAGTGGGCAACAGCCCTCAGCCCTGAGATGAGGCTCTTCAGCATGGAAAAGGATATCAAAAGGGGGACATTTGTTCCTCCTTGCCCAGTGTCTCCCACAGGCATCTGAACAGACCACTCCACTTACGCCCCTCTCTCAGTTTGCTGCAAGACTGGCCAGAGCAGGGGGTAGGTGTTTCTGCAGCTGACCTTCAGGGTGACCTTGCTGGGACACCCACACCCAGGAGAAGAGCCAGTGGAAGCACCAGAGTGCAAGGCTCACTGTGATGGAGGTGAGGGATGGTTGGGATATGGTGCACAGGAGAAGGCTGAGGATGTCCTCTCCGTGTATGTGTGTGTGTGTGTGTGTGTGTGTGTGTGTGTGTGTGTGTGCGCACACACATGTATGTGTAGAGGACTGACCTTTATCCTAGTTTTCTGCAACATGAGGAACAGGATGGTCACCAGGCCATATAAAAGCCTTACTGGGTACAGGAAGGAGTCTCAATCCCTTTATCTAAGCACCACCATGGTCCTTTCTCTTCCCAACAGTCCTCAAGCAGGAAGCAGAATCCACCTCAATAGAGGCACAGGACAAGTGGAGGACTCCTTGCGATTCATGCAGAAATTCAGGTTCATGGAGTTCAAGGCTATTTCGCTCGAAGAGGATTATTTTGTTTAAGTCTCCTGCTCATACTTTCAGGAGAAAAAAGCTCAATTAAAATGTTAATCTCTGACTGATGCCTACCACCCTGTGAAGGGGACCTGTGCACTGGTTTGGTGAAGGGATTATGCTAGATGGACCCTGGACTCCTGCTAGGAGAATTCCCTGGCTGAGGTCTCGGAGGAGGGAATGTGTGAGTCATCCTGTCCCCATGGCCCAGTGCAGGGACTGGCAGAGAGAGAGCACCAGCATGTGTTTGTGGATTGATCAGATGAATTAGTTAATTAATTCCAGGCAGGATGCTTCTTTGCACAGGATTCCAGCCAGTTCTGCCTGAGCTTTCCCAGCTTCCAGCACTGAATCTGCTCACAGGAAGCAAGGGGCCATGGAGGAGGGTGATTTTCATGCTCTTGAGCCTGCCACCTTCAAATGTGGCTGTTCGCTGCTCACTGGTAGTGGTTTTTGGAGTGAGGAGAAGCTTAAAACCGAAGAGTAAAAACAGAAGTACAGAGGTGACTCATCCCATCACAGAGTGAGTTAGGGCATGGTGTGTCGAGCAGGAGCAATGGCAGTGTCACCGCCTATGGGAATGTGTAGGGCATCATTAGCCCCCTTTGGGGTCAGTTTGACTTGTGTTCTGAGATGATATGTTCCGGGTGATATGTGACTTAGAACTTGTGGATTTGACCTGTGTGCACCGAACTCCCATCATATGTAAGGGCTCCTTTTCCCCTTGCTTAGTTCCAGGCTACGAGGTCTAGAAGTAAACTAGCTGTGTCCGAGGGAGCAGGAGAAAGGGTCATCTGAATCTCAGAGGAGGAGTAGGGACATGTATCATTTTGGGGGGCTCCAGATGACTGTTTCAGCCAAGAGGGCCCAGGCTTTCATGGCAAACCTAGGAAGCCTGAGAGTTCAGTCTTCGTAGCCCAGGCCTGGGGATGGAATTTGAGGTCCAGCTTGGGAAACCTGGGGCAGGAAGGACAGAGCAGTGGAGAAGGGCAGTGCCAGCCCACTGCTCCCTGCCCGTGTGGACTTATCGAATGACAGGAGAGGAGGAGGAAGACAAGGATCCAGCTACACATTGCCAAAGACCAGGTGGTGTCCCTAAAGTGCAGAGTGGGAGTCATCACTTCCACGCTGGAGGGATGCTCTATGGATGGTCAAGTTTTCTGAGGAGCACTGAGCCTAAGCGACCTCCCTCCCAGAAAACTGCTGTCAGTCAAAAATGAGTGCTTCCACCTTTGTTCCTGAAAGACAACCCAGTGATTTCTTCCTTCTCTTGGAAAGAAGACAGCAACAGATAATTCAAAGCTCTAACAGAGCATCTTCCACCTTTATACATTGTTTTAAGCAGATTTCATATCTTGAAGACCCACTCACATATAGTATATGTTCAATAAATGTTCAAGCAACATTGTTTTACATGCACTTTAATATTTGGATATTTGTATATCTACCAACTAGAGGAGAATGGGAAGTGGTTGTATGTGGCAGACAGAGCTGACTACCACGGATTTATCTTCTGGAAAATCCAGTTAGAGTGTATTTCTGTCGCTTGCAGTGAAGGTGACCATGAGGTTGAGTTCCAGCTGATAAAATGTGAAAGGGATTTGCTGTGTTCCAGTTTATTTCTTGTCACCTTATTCTCCAATTTTGAATATGGTAGAGCTCCAAGAGGGGAGGATTCTGAGGTTTTTGAATTATCATTGGCGGCTTGCCAGGCTGCAATGCCTATTTTGGATTCATCTGAGCTAGAAATAAACTACAGACTGAGTATCCCTTATCCAAAATACTTAGGACTAGCAAGCTTTCAGATTTTTTCCAGATTCTGGGATATTTGCATCTACATAATGAGATATCTTTCTGATAGGACCCAAGTCTAAACATAAAGCTCCTTTTTGTGTTTTTTTTCCACTCGTGTTTCTTACATTATATTTTTTAGTGTGTATGGCATGTTTTGACTGTAACAGAGCATGTGACATCAGGAGTGGAATTTTCCATTTTTGAATCACACTGGTGCACCATAAAATTTGGATTCTGAAATGATTCAGGTTTTAGATTTCAGATTAAGGATGCCCTATGGTTACACCACTGGGATTTTGTAGTTTACATGTGTTACTGTGAGAGTTCTCTTACTAATTCAAAAACTGGTGCCTGGTACCTCATACTAAGAGGTCACTGTAATAAAAGCCTAAAATACTGTGTATGGCACTTGGTTATTTATCTGTGATGTCCTGGAAAATTGCTTTCAGATGAGGGAAAAATGGAGACCCTATGTTATATGATAGCAAAACTTTTAGTAGTTCCATTGAGTTCACTAACGTTAGAGATCAGTTATATGTCTATTGAAACAGGGTCTGGATCAGATGTGTTGGCTTTCACTTTTTGCTTTGCATATTGGAATATAGGACTCAAATGATTGGCCTATTGTAGAGGATAGATGAAAGAGATCACCAGATAGAGAAAAGCCAAAGCTTCAGACAACACATACGAGAAGGAGAATTTTCCGGTTAAACACAATGACTTAGTGCTGTGGTAAAGATCAGAATAATGTTGCTCTATTGCCTATTGGGCCCTGAAGGTCACAGTAGGAGATAGACGGTAAGAATGAGGAGACAGTAAAACATCAGACGTCAAAATTATGCCTAAGAAACAATGTGTGCTTTGATGAGGTGCACGTGACACTAACTGGAAGAAAATGTATCAGAAAGCTGCTAAATTTTTGAAATAATTTGATTGCCTAGGAAACCAATAGTCAATATTTTTAAAGTTTTTGATTGAGTCTCTAAAAGCAATAGAGGCTCCCAGGGCCCACATTCTCCAGTGTCCACTCCAGTTGTGAGCATGGAGATGGTCACATCTTCCAAGGGGAGCACCAAGGCCATGAGTACTGTGAACAAGGAGCATCCTCCAGAGGACAGGGTCTGTCCTAGTGGAGGAACTTCTCCTTGGGCCAGGGGAAAGGGCCAGGAGGATTTCATCCTTGCTTTGGACCAGGGGTCTGTGGGTCTTCTATTCTGATTTTGGAATGCTTTCTATTGAGGTCCCCTGTCCCTGCTCCACCTTGGTTAAGTGGGGTGTTTGCAGAGGGAGAGAACTGGTCCTTTGGCTCATGGTTGCTAATTCACAAGGAGCTAGTTCTGAAGACATTTTTCCCTGGAGACTCAGGACTGTGACCCAGGCACAGTGGCTGGGCACTCGAGTGTGTTTTATGTCCCTGGGAAGGAGAAACAGCCTGGGTGCCCATAAGGACAGACCTTGGTAGCACTGTGGATGGTCCCCCTAGCTCACGCTCTCCCTGGACCCCACATCACCCCACAGCCCTGCCACCATTGCTTTCAGTCAATGGGATAGGGTGAAGATAACATCCCAGGCTGGACTGCACACGCCCACACCCAAAATTCTCTCTTCACCCTCGATGGATTCCTTGGATGCTCCTTGGTGAAAAATGGCAGAGTCACAGGATAGAAGGTGCCCAAGCACCAAGTCACCACATGGAAAAAAATCCATCAATGATTAAAAAAAGCGTGTTTTGAGATTTTTCATAAGAAACAATCCTGTTACTCAGGAGAACTTTGGGGCTTTATCTGTTTCAGCATCTACAGTTACTGTAGCTAATACAACACAAAGGCACGATGTATGTGTTTATCTACTCCTGGGAGGCTCTCTACTCCTTCGAAATTCCTTCACTTCCACTCATGAGGGTGTAGATCACACCTGTTAACTGGCCTGAGGTTGGGACATCTGGCTGTGGCCATGCTGCCATGCTCTGGAACTTTCTCCTGGCTGTGACATTTGTATGCAGATTATTCATCTGTCCCATCAGAGTGTTGGTATATGACCTGTGTCACTAGGTAAATATGTGAAGCAAATAAAAGGAGACTTGTCAGGTAGCACCCAGACTTCAAAGTACCATGTGATGCTTCAGGTCTTAATTGTATTGAAATGAAGGGCTTTTAGACCACACACACAAACCACACACACAAGCCACAAACTAGCATGAACAGAACTTCAGCTCTTCAGACTCCTGTTCTCATCCATAGCCCATGAGAAGTCATCTCTAGCCAAGTTGGCTCTGAGGATTTAGTGCAGGGAGTGACCTGCCTGGTAGATGCATGGCTGATGCTCTCTGCCCAGTCTTGTTGGGCTCAGAATGGCCTCTCTGCTCTGTCCTCCTTTTGCAGGTGTTCATGACACCTGCTTGCAGAAGTGAAGATGACTATGCCCAGGCCCTGCACCAGAGTAAATTTGGAATAGGGACACAGACTGTTGACTATTTCTCCACCTCTCTGTTGCTCTTATGGGGTCAAGAACACCCACGTTTCTCACTGTGTCTGCATCCTTTTCTCCAAGCTGAAGCCTCCACTTCCCTCACCTTACCGTTCCTGTTTCCCCTGACTTCCCGCTTTGTTCTCCAGCTCCTCTCTGTCTTCATGAACCCATCCTGGGCTTCTCAGTTGTCTGCTCCCCTCTTTGATCTAGGTATGCTGAGGGAGACTAGGGACCCACTTTGGCTTTTCTGGCAAAGTGCTCACTTGATTTGATGGAGGAGTTCACTATAGTTGATAACGGGGCAAGTGAACATTGAGATGTGATAAAGTATCTGTTGTATGTTTAAATTTTTTAAAAAAGTTTTACTATAAAAGTCACATTTGCCATGAAACTCCCTCAAGATCCTCCTCACCTCTGGAGTCCACTTATCCCATCATTTTTGTCACTTTCTTTCTTTCTTTCTTTCTTTTTTTTTTGTCTTTTTCCTTTTTATCGGTACCGGGGTTCGAACTCATGACTGCCTGCTTGCAAGGCAGGCACTTATGCCGCTGAGCTAAATCCCCAGCCCCCATTTTTGCCACTTTCTGAAGCAACTCTGAAAGTCCTCTTTCATGAGTGTCTTTAGTTATACTATGTGATTTCTTCCATGTTCTGAGTTGATTAGAAAATTTACTTTTTACAGTCGTTATAACTCTGAGGAAGACCTAGAATCCCACAGCGCCAGATCCAGTGAATAAGATGAATGACAGACCATAATGCACTGTATTTTTGACCACAGTTTTGATATGAAAGAAGACTTCCATAACTGCTTCAGAAGATGGCAGATACAATGGGTTAAGTGCATTTGAAGTAAGGGGGAGTTGGGGTTCATGACAAAAAATTCACCATCATGAACTTTTAGAATTTAAACTTCACAGCGTTTTTGATCATGCTTCATATGTTTAGAAAGATGCAATGTTAGTTTTGTACATCATTAAGGGGTTTGGTGTGCAGTTGATAAAGGGTGAGAAGCAGCTTTATTAATTCTTACAAGAACCTTACCAAAGAGATTATTCCAGTGTTTAAATATAAATCCTCCTGAACCAAGCTATTCCTTCAAAAACCGTGCAAATTCCTTTTGTTCAGCCATGACTTAGTGTAGAAAAAGCTTCTATTTACCAATAAAAGTAAATTCCAGTTTCATTCACTCTTGGAGACATTATCTCCATTTTCTGTCATACACAATGAGACGACAGCACCAGGCTGACAGCAGCAGCCAGCATGGACTTGATGAAGGGAAAAGACCGACTCCTTGTCTTCCACCGCGCACAGTCTGTTATATAAATCTGGTTCCAATTAAATTTAATTACCAGGCCTCTTAATGTCACACTCTACTCTGCATAGAGGAAATGCAAAACTTCATCCTGCTTACTTGTGATTTTGGAAGACGGAGAATAAATGAAGTAACCCGTGCTCAGATTCTCCATTTCTGTCCTTTCTCTGGAGTCCCTCAGCTCCTGGTGGCTCTGGGGAAATGGATGTTTTGTCATCAATGCTGAATTACTTTTTCCATTTATTTCCACTCCTGTTGCCTTTTGATTGAAAATTAAAAGGTTGAAAAATAAGGGAACACTGATCTCAGGAAGTGGTTGCCTGCAGGCCACTTTTTGGGGGAGTTTCTACTACATGCAGAGGACCCGGCTGCCCAATGCCCACTATTTCAGACCTTGCTGTTGCATTTTTTGAGAATGGAGAGGTCACTTTGGAGTGGCTAAGATCAGGAAGGGAGTGACCTGGGCCCCTTATTTGCATACCCAACATTCACAGCTAGCCTTCCAGAAGGGGACTTGGTTTCAAACCTCACCCTCACTGAAATGGGCCTGCAGCTGCTACTTAAGTAGCATTTCTCAAACACTTCCTGAGTTTCAGTCTAAGAGGGCTTCTTCCTATGTACTGACCCCTTGTGCAATGGCACAGGCCCTGATAACATAAAGGCCAGCAGCTCCTGAATGCCCAGGAAAGTGAGCAACCTATGGTGTCCAGCACAACCTGCCAACAGAAAGTGAGCAGCGGCAGTGGAGACCAGGGCCCAGTAGAGATGACCTAACATTAACCCACCTTATTCTAAGGCTGCAGTGAAAGAACCCTGGACTGACTGACAACACTGAGACAGAGCACTGTGACACCTGGAATTCCTTCACATGTCTCCAGCAGCCAAGGTCAAGTTGGGGGAGCCAGTCATAGCTGGGCCCCTCAGGGTTGGCCTGTGAGTGTCATAGCTCTGTGCTTTGCCTGCTGCATAACTGTGAGCATCAGCTACCTGTGGACTCAATGTGAGGTCACTGGATTTGCAAGATGTAATTAAACTGTGTTGTGAATGTTTAAATGTAAAAAAAAAATTGCTGTAAGAGATGCATGGCCACGAATACTGGCTGCCAAAGTCCTCCATTTTGCTTCAAACACACTTGTCACATCATTCTTGCCACTTTCTGAAGCTATTCTCTTTCATCTCTTTAGTCGTGCTGTGGCAGCTGCCTGGATGTCCCAAAGTGACTCAAAACATTTACCTTTCATGTTCATTTTGACTTTGGAGAAGAGCTGAGCTCCACACAGAGCCAGATCCGGTGAATAAGGTAGATGATGACACGCCGCTGTGTCGTTTAGAGCCTGCCTTCCCTTTGGATGACATCCAACAGCAGCACTGCCTGTATTTTTGATCACTCTTCATAAAGAAACTCAGGAAACAGGTCTTCCCGAGCTGCTTCAGAGTGAGTAAGAAAGATGGACTAAGTCTGTCTGTAGACAGAGAGGGTGCATTTGGAGGCAAATTGATGGCAATGCGTCTTTTTACCGTAATAAAGGTAAACATCCACTCCATTTCTTAACTACACTGAAAGTAAGGAATATTTATTTCAGCCTTTGTTTGCAATCTAGATTGCTTCTCTGGCCTGTCGCACTGGTGTCCTGATGGGTTGTGGGCCACAGCTGCTGCTGGGTCCTGGACCACAGGTCTTCAGGCAGCTGGTTGCCTGAACTCCTGCAGGCACTGCTCACCCAAGGGAGCAGATGTTCTTCTGTCATTTGTAAGCCAGCATCTTTGAGAAAACTTACATCTAATTCTGGTTTCTTTTCAGTGGAGCTGCTTCTCTTTCTGCACAGTCTAGAGGCTTTGGAGGTTTGGTTTTCCGCACTGTGACAGTGATGTGTCTGGGAATGGGTCATTTCTGTCACTGTGCTGAGTACTTGTCAGGGATTTTTGGTTTAAATACCAAGGCTTCTGTGTAGCTAAGGGAAACTTTCTTTCATTTTTCCATAGTTGTTTCTCTGATCTAATACAGCTTTCGGCAGTTTATATTTTAATTGCTTGATCATTCAGGTTTGAGGTATATGATGAAAGCAGTCTCTCACTTCTATTTTTTCTATCTTTTCATTAAAAATTAAAAAAAACAAATTCAGGCAATCATATATTTAATATGCTGAGGCTTGCACTTATTTATTGATGATTGTTTTTTATAATTTTTTTTTTCATTTCTAGCTCCAGCCATCCTTTTGAGGAAGTAATAATCTGAAGTGCAACTGTGTCTTCCAAGAAGGACAAACAGGAGGCCCGGAAGTGGATGGTCAGTAAGAGCATGGCTTCCGCTGGCCGCGCCCCCAGGAGAATGTTCTGGGGCCTTTTCAGTGCTGCATCTTTCTTCAAGGAGGAGATGAAGTGAGAGCTCTGAGGCTCGCAGCCTTGGAGCCCAAATAGAACAAAGAGTTTTGGAGATGTGGTAGCGTCAAATATCAGCCAAGCAGAGAAAACTATATTATAGGTGCAAGAAGGAAGCAGGCCACCTGGAGACAAAAGTGGCTGAGACAGACACAGGAGACAGCCAGCAATCCTCGGCGGAGGGAGTGGTTAGAGAGAGTTCCCTGAAACTCTCCAATCTGCAAATAATGGGGGATTTTGGTCTCCTTTCAGTGACATAAGACATCTCAATGTACTGTCTTCCTCATACAGTCAGGTAGAGTCAGGACGAGGTGCCCTGGGAAGGGGCAGAGCAGTTGAACTTTGAGCCCAGGGGGCTCAGAGGACACCTTGGATGGAGAGGGTGAGCAGTCAGGACTTTGCCCTTCGGGATACAGAGCTGGAGCTGTGCTGAGTTGGAGGAGAGGTAGGTTCCAAGAGAAGGCTGCAGGAGGCTCGGGAAACAAGGTCCCCTTGTTGGAGCAGGTGGGCCAGGGTTTTGTGTAGGGTGAGCGCCCCAGTGCTGACAAGACATGGGGTACAGGGGCACAGGCAATTAGTAAATACCCTTCCTCGTGTGTCTCCCTGTCTCTCCTTCTTCCAGGACACTCACACTCAAAAGATTTCCAACTGTGGAAAGTTTTATGAAGAAATAAAGCTCATGGCAAACCATGATCAGAAGTGATAACAGAAAAGACAAAACTTATGGATTATGTGCTTCAGGTATAGCTCAAGAGAAAGATAAAATTCTGTTAATGGAAATGTTCTAGGATGAGAGGTGGCAGAAATATATGCTGGGTGCAATCTAGGGAGATAGTAACTGGTTTAACTGATTAACTGATCAACAGATGTAAGAAGTTCAAAGGAGGTGGGTGTGGTGATGAACACCTGAGATCTCAGCACTCTGGGAGGGGCCTAAGCAACAGAATCTCAAGTCTGAGCCCAGTCTGGGTGACTTGTACTCTAGCAATATCCTGTTTGAAAATAGAAGAAAGGGCTGGGATGTAGCTCAGTGTGAGGGCCCTGGGGATCAGCCCCAAGTACCACAAAAAGAAAAAGAAATCAAGAGAAAAAGAAAAAGAAAAAAAAAGCCAACAGGAAAAAATTTGATGGCAAAGAAGCTTTGCATGAGAACTACCTTTGAAGATTAAAGAAGGATTCAGTGCATATTAAACTCCTGTCACTGCTGTAGTGCACTTAGTGGCTTAGCACCACTTTGGCTACCTTTTAACCACACAGGTTAGAAGCTTTAGGATGGGGTTTATGGAACTAAAATGAAGGTGTTAGCAAGGTTATGTCCCTTCTGAAGGCTCTAGAAGAGAATCTGTCCCTTGCTGTCCTCATCTTGAGGGGACTGTCTGCACCCCACGCCTCTGGGTCCCCTGCAGCAGGAGTATCATGCTGACCTGCTTCTGTTGTCACATTCTCCTCACCCTGACACTCCTGCCTGTCTCTTCTAAGGACTCCTGTGCTTTCATCGGTCCCCTGACAACCGAGGACAATCTCTCCACCTCCAGATCTCTAATTCCATCTGCAAAGTTCCTTTTCCATGGTGGTAGCACATTCACCATGTTCACAGGTTGAAGGGATTAGGCTGTGTACATATTCTGGGAACAATTATCTATCTGCTGTGCAAGATTAAGGTAGCACTTTTTTTTAAGAATGGAAGAAATAATTAAGTTTATTCATTGACAGGGAAGTGCCAGGAGAGGGAGAGAGAGATTTTCAGATGTAGGGTAGTGATAGGTGAAGGGGGCTGGAGGTGGAGCTCAGTGGTGGGGAACTTGCTTCACGTGCAGGAGGCCCTAGTTCAAGTCTTAGTACTGGAAAGAAAACAACTGATGAAGAAAGCAATTGCTGTGGTTTGGATGTGGTTTTTGCCCCGCTCTTGGCAGTTCTCAAGAGAGGGCTGTTACCAGAAGAGCATGGCTTCCTATTCTGCAAAGCGATCTCTTTCTCTACACCTGGTTTTACCATTCATCCTGAGATTCTCAGCACCAAGCTGATGGGGTGTGATGACCTTGAATCTTCATAGTCTGATCAATAACACTCTTTTATTTAAAAGTTATCTTCATCAGATTTCTCATTACTGTAAAAAATGGACTAATGTAGCTCTCAAGGAGGTAGAGGGGTGATGCCGGGGGTGTAGGTCTGGGGACCAGTCAACACTGAAACCCCGAAACAGGAGTAAAGAGAGTGAAAGCAGAGGGAAGAAATGATTTAGGCCTGGAACTTAGAGACAGATTCTGGGAGACCCTGCTGTGATCTTGACTGAGGCTGTTCTGTATGATTACTTCACCTTTCAGTTTCCGATGACATTTTTTACACAATCGAAACCACCTTTTGGTGGGGGAGTGGGTCACATGCCTTGCAGAGGTTGTGGGATGGTGATTATCATTTATTTTCTGTTCCAATCATAGCCATTCATTGTTATTAAGGGAGATAAGTTAGAGGGTAATGATCATGGCTGAATCCAGTTGGTGAGGAGAGCGAAGAGCCTGGCAGGTTGGATCAGGGGATTATGCCCATTCCTTTCTTAGAGAGAGGCCAGATTGATGGCGTCTCTGTTTGGTGACTGAGTCTTCCTGGATTTGGAAACCACTATGAACCATGAGTGGTGTATGGAGAAGCCTCCTGGTGGAGGGAGACTCGCGGAGGAGGAGAGCAGGGTTTGGTGGGAGGCTAAACTAGCTTTTCATAGTTATGACAAAAATACCTGAGAAGCTCAGTTAAAGGAGAAAAGACTTGTTTTGGCTCATGACCTTAAAGGTTTCAATCCATGCCAAGTACTTGCATTTCTTTTGGACCTGTGATGAGGCAGAGGGTTGTCATGGAAGGAAGGTGTCATGGAGCAAAGGGAGGAGCCAGAGAGGAGGGTTCTGGAGCAAGATGTAACCTTCAAAGACATGCTCTTGTGACCTCCTTCCTCTACCAGGGTACTGGTTCTACCTAGTTCACCCAGCCATGCACTCACCAGGGGACAGATCCATTGCTGGGGTCAGTGCCCTCATGAGCTAGGGTCAGTGCCCCATGGCTGACTTTTGCTGACTTGAGAATCAAATCCTCCATACACGAGTCTCTGGAGTAGGGGCACCTGACATTCAAACTATAGTAGAGACATCTGAGTAGCATCTCAGTTAAACTTTCCTCAGCAGCTAATCAGGACTACCTGGCTGTCTTCAGAATTTGAAGACCAATTTCTGGAAATACTTAAAACACGAAGACCATGACACTGGAAAGTGGAGGAGATAAGTGAGTGCCGGGGTCTCGGGAGGGGAACAGGAATGTGTGGCCTCTGAGTCTGAGTCTGTCTTACAGGGCAGAGAGAGGAAGCTCAAGACACTGCTGTGGGGCAGGGCAGTGGCTTCTGCATCATGTCAGGTCAGTGACTTCTTTGTGGCACATGAGATGGGAGGTTCCTGGGAAAGTTTCAGAGCTTGGATCATTCTGTGTGCGATCAGAGATAGGCAGAACCTCGGGAACTGCAGGTTACTCTAGTGCCCATGTATTATTTGTAGAATGAGACTTAAAAACTGAGATTTGCAGAAGAGGGGAGGATGGAAGCCTGGGAGAGAAGTCCAAGATGGTAGAAGTACTCAGAGTCCTTGGGGGGCTTGGATGGGGCACAGGACCAGATCATTTCATATATACTTTTTTTCTTGAAGGTCAGACCACTCAATAGCATTCGTAATTTTACCTCAAAACAAGGAGATGAAAGCAGGAAAGTAGGTTTTCTGGTGGAAGTTCTGGTGGGAAAAACAAGGAAGTAGTACATTTGTTGTGATCATTCTTATCATTTGACATGTGCTGAGTGCACCTCTGAAGATCTAGTAAATACCACACAATTAGTTTGGGTAACTGAGAGCTCAGGGACCAGAAGTTTTCAGATCCCAGGGGCTCCTGTAGCATCTGTCTTTTAGGCCATCTAGAGGTTTGGACAGCAGGAAGGGGAGAATGAGCATGTGGAGGAGGATATTTTTAAAAGAGTAACTACAGTGCTTTAGAAAACAGGACAAATGAAGCCTTCAGTGTGTAGTTCTCTGTTTTTTCCCCCTTGTCCCTTGTTCCCCATCTTCATATCCTAAGTGGTGAGACTTTCTCTTTTCTAGGTCACCTCCCAGCAGTTAGAACAAGCACTATGTAGCATGTTCAAAGGCACGGGACCCTTGTCTTCTGTGCATTCATTCTTCTAGTTGTGTGACTCTCAGCCATTATGTAACTATTTGAGCTTCAGTTGCTTAATCAGTGAAATATGAATGATAATAAATGATTCTTTTTACCTCTTTTGTTCATTATTTTGAGAATGAGATGTTATTTGCAAATTTTCTTTGATGAATCTAAGGGGAAGAGGAAAGAGCAGGGGGAGGGTCAGCAAGCACTAGCAAGAAATGGTCCAGGAGAGGGAATTAGAGGCCAGGGAAGGAGCATCCTGCATGAATTCACGTGAAGCAGGGAGAACACTGGTCGTTTTAAGGTATGAGGATCTACTGTAGGTTTAAACTCTGAATACATCACTTTTAACTCTTTGGAGGTTGAATTTAAGAGGACAAGTCCAGAGGCGAAGAGCAGAGAAGAAATAATTACAGTAAGGACAAGTGTGAGGGCTGGGGGAATGGTAGAAAGTCGGACAGAGAAAACGTCAATTTAGGAGGTAACACCAAGGGCACGGTGGGGGCTGGGATCAACTCACAGAGGAAGGACTGAAGTGTTGGTGGAACCGACTTGATTTCTGTCACTGTCTTTAGGTAACTGACCTGTAATCCACAAAAGGGGTGCGAGGGGTGGAGCAATCTCCAGGAGTATGGAGGTCTGTGGTCTCAGTATGCACCCCCAAATCAGTGTGGGGATGTAGGGGAGAAGGAACCCTTTCTCCACTGTTGGTGGGAGTGTGAACTGGTACAACCACTGTGGAAATCATCATGGAGAGTCCTCAGAAAACTAAAACTGGAAATCCCACTTGACCAATTATTCTCCTCCTAGGTTTCATTCTGAAAAAATTAAAAGCATGATATTATGATGATCCATGCATACTTGTGTTTCTAACAGCATAATTCATAGTAGCTAATTTCAGAAGCAGCGTATATGTCCATCAACGATGAATGGGTAAAGGAAATGTGATTTCACACACTAGGAAGTACTACTCTTGCATGAAGATAAATAAGGCATTTGTAGGAAAAAGGATCATAAACTTAAATGAAATAAATTAGACTCACGAGTTTAAATATTGAATGATTTATGTCATATGATAATTCAAATTATAAATAAAGAGCAAAATAAAAAAACATTACAGAAAGTAAGGAGACAGATCTTTGTCAAGTAAGAAAGAGATCAAGACATGGAAGAAGAGGCAGGGAGGGGATTTAAAAAAGGAAATAAGACGTGTTGTGCACATGTATCAACTCAAGGAATTAAACATTATATACTGTGAACATGTACTAATACAAAGAAAAGTAGAATAAAATAAAATAAAGTAAATCTTAATCCATCATTAATCTCAATTAAATATGAACAGAACAGACCTTTCATTTAAATGGTACATATTTTCACATAAGATTTTAAAAATGAATCAGTCATACTTTGTTTATAGGAGAAATATGTCATATGAAAAGTAAGGCTGAAGGCACAAGATAGCAAAAGATATTCCAGGTGATGTTAACCATGTATACGTTTACTCATACCAGATAAAATAGGTTTCCAGGCAAAAGCTTTACTAGAGACAAAGCAGCAACCCCTAAGAACTCTAATTATTCAAACACAGTTCTAACCTTGCATGCTCATCACGATGTAACTGCAAATCACTGAAACAAAAAATTGACAGAACTACATGGAAAAATAAATACATTCACCATTGCATTGGGGGAATTTAGTGCATTTCTCTCAGTAACAGACACAGTGAGTTTACCACCCAGTAAGGACACAGTGGAGCTGAACAGCACATGCGTATTGAATACTATATCGAGCAGCTACAGAATCCACATTCATCTCAAGCACACAGCACATAAATATCACACATTGATACCCTGCAGTGACAGAAATGGTCTGTCCCTGAGTCTTCTGGGGGAGGGACTGGTTGTTTTGGCCAGTGGGAAATTGGAATATGGCTAATGCAATGGGGATAACAATTTTTAGTTTGCTTAATTTATATTTAAATAGCCATCACGGCTAGTGGTTACTGAGCTGAACAGTGGAGTAGTAGGTCATAAAATCATGTTAAGTACATTTTCAAGGATAGATACAAATTAAGTTCAAGATCAGTATCAAAAGATAACCAAGAAGTCACATCCACCTGGAAATTAAGAACATTCTTGAAGAAATCAGAGAACAAGAAGAATGCAGAACAGAAACTCAAATATATCAGGAACTGAATGAAATAAAAACTCCTGTTACTAGGATTGCAGCTAACTTTCGTAGAGGGAAATTTAAAGTTCCAACTATTTACACAAGAAAAATAGTCTAAAAATTAATGACTTAAGTAGCTCTAAGTAAATTAGAAAAATAAAAGCAAGCTTAACTTCTTAGAGAAAATATTAAAGTTAAGATAAAATCATTTAAACAGTTCTTTAAACAGTTATTTAAAGTTCTTTGTTTGAAAGAATTAATATTGCTAGACTTCTCGCGATTCTGACCCAGTAAACAAGATGACTCAGGTAAACAATAATGAAAGCAAAAAAAAAGTAGTCTAACTATGTATACTGTGGAGACTAAAACCTCTTTAATAAGAAACTATTATGAAATAACTCTGCTCAATTTTTAAAAGCTTAGGTAAAATTCTTAGAAAAATAAAGCTGATCATAATTGACTCAATAAAAATGGAAAATATAAATTAAAAACAGAAATTAGTAATCTAAAACTTTTTCCCGAAGAAATTGTAAGATTTAGAGATTTTAATAAATGGGTTCCACAAATAAGTAAGCAGCTCTGCTCTTACACAAAATAATGCTGATGTCAAACCCAGGACAAGACGGTAGGAACAAAGAAAACTTCAGTCAAGTTGGTTTAGTTTATGAGTAGTGAACAAAATACTAGCAAGTGGAAACCAGTAATGTGTAAATGTGACAGTATATCATGATAAGACTGGATTTATCCCAGGAAAATAAACCTAACATTAGAAAAATCTATCTCCCTTTCACTACAATTTCTGTTTACAGCAGAATATCAAATGATCATTTGAATAGATGCAGAAAAACCTTGTAAAAAATTAAGCATTTACTCACTGTAAACTTTTGACAAATCAAGCATAGAAGGAAACTTCCTTGACCTGTAAAAGATTGTCAGCAAACACCTGCTACAAAGATGAGAGGGCATGATTCCCGTCTTCACAAGGATCACAATAAGAGGAAAGGATGACAAGGACAGCTACAGCCACAAAGTATTTGTTAAAATCTTCTTAACAGATAAGAAGACAAGTGTACCATTAATTTAGACATCACATGTTCATTTATTTGTAGATAATAATGTTGTTCAAATATTCTTTTTTAATGATCTAACAGTGCAATCTTCCTGCTCTTATAGTCCCATTTTATTGGTAATTGCATGCTACAGAAGTGCTTTTAAATGTTCTGACAAGAATCAAGCAGTACTTTGAGTGTGCCACTCACCTGGTCTATGTGACATTTTGACTTAGATTTTTAAATTGAAACCCTGGGAACATTTTGACATGCTTTTAAAGTCCTAGCATCTCTTTTTTATTAGTATCACATGTACAGATGCGCTTACCACACATGGCTTTCACTATAGCTGTGCTTCAGGAAGGCTGGAGGCCCAGGAATGGGGTGAGAAATGGGATGAAGGTCAGGAATGGAAAGAAATCCAAACACAGAGCTAAGGATGTCTGTTGATTCCTTTATAAGCAATGCAAAACTTGGTAGTTTAAGAAACAATTTATAAGGACTAATGTTAAAAATCTCTATTGTAATCATTGAGTTCCATTTCATCTTTGGGTACATTGTCCTCAGAAATATGGGTAAGACTTAGGGATGGGTCTCTTAAACATCTTGCTTGATAATAAAAACTTAAAGATTTTTGAATGTCCTTAAAAATTTCAAGCTTATTTTAAGCTGCTATACTGCACTTTTGAAAGTATCAGTTCTTAATCAATTTGTGTGTGGAGGAAGGCCCTTCACCACAGAGAATTTGAGAAACATTGAAATCATTTCCCTTAAAGTCAAAAAATGGTATTCATAAAAAAGTACTATAAAGAGTGAAAAGGCAAGCCGCACAAGAAAGAAAATGTTTACAACACATATAACTGACAAAGACCTACTATCTAAAGTGTATAAAGAACTCATTCACATCAATTAGACATATGAAGGAAACACTAATGTCCAATAAACATGTTAAAAGGCCTCCACCTAATTAGTCATCAGGGAAATGAAAATTAAAACAAAAATGAAAACCACACAGTCTCTAGATTGGTAGAAATTTAAAAACTTCTCAAGTCTAAAACGTTGGTAGACGGTAGATATCTAGAGCTAAAAAATTCGAATATTTGTTGCCCACAGGGGTGAAAATTGGTTAAACTACTTGGGAAAATTTGTTGGCAGTATCAAAGCTGGCCATATCTGTGGCCCATAAACCAGAAGAACTCAAGAGAAGTGAGTCACATGTTGGAACCAAATGACATGTGCAAAGATATTTATAGAATCATTATAGTACCCCCAAATGGAAGTAACCCAGATGTCAATCAACAGTAGAATGGATAATTAAACTGTAGTCACACAATAGAATACTCTACAGAAGTTGTTTTCAAGGCATGAATATGGACCAGAGGCACCAATCTCACCTGTGAATGTAAATTACTGGGTCGCACTTTAGACTAGACATAGTGAATCAGAAACTCTGGGGATGGGGCTCAGCAATATCTTAACAAGCCTTTTTAGATCATTCTAAAGCACGTTAATGATTGAGAACAAAATTTCTCCGTGTTAAATTTCATTTGTCCAGAGACAAAAATGAATGAATTATAGCTTTGGCTTCTGATGCGAGTAAGTCTCATGAACACACACTGTTGTTTATGGCTTTCATGCTTCCTTAGATGGAGCCAGCAGGATATCACAGTAGGATTTTCACTCTTAGCCAGCAGGATATTCACTCTTCTGTGAATCCAGACAGTCCTGTGGTGTGATGGTTCTTATCCAGTCATCCCAGCTTGGGGTCAAGTATCATGGCAAGGAGCAGTTGATATAGTCATAGAGGTCACTATAGGGGCCCAGTGATGAAGGTCCTTCTGGGAAACATTGGACTTGGGTATGAAATCCAAGCTCAAGGCTGGACCTGAGGCTGGGGATCTTGAGTTTTAGCATTATGGGCTTGGCCATGGTGAGGATAAAAGGCTTTGTTGGTGACAATTCCCAAGACTTCCCTGGGCGAAGAGCCTGGCAGAGGCAGAGGCTCTGGGGAAGCTGCTGGCTCCTGCTGGCTCCATGCCTCTCTACTCCTCTTCCCTTGGTCATGGCTTCTATTGCTGCTGCCAAGGCAAGGTAGGCTGAAGCACCCTGGCTGGAGAGTTTCTACAGTTCAGGCGCAAGTTCTTTGATGTAGACCGCGTCCTATTGCTGCCTGCACAGCAGCTCCCTTCACTCACGTCCACTTTCACCAAACATTCCCTACATTTACTTTTTGAGAGTCTGGATATAAAATCAAAATGTTCCAAAGTGTAAAAAAAAATCCTGATTAAAGCATTAAGTATCTTAGTGGCTCCTGGAAAAAGGGCGGATTATGACTAAAATATATGCATCATTGCACTTATCTATCTGGATTCCAACGTCTTCTCTACACTTGATCCAGAAAATAGATCCTCCTTTGTTGGCTTCTTACCTTACCACCTTGTATGCATGCTCCTCCCCCAGTCTTCTCCAACTCAGGCAATTGTCCACCATTGACCAAAGACCCAAAGCACAAGAGGCCTGCTTAGTTCCTTTGGTTTCTTCATTTCCCACATCCAATTACCAACACATTCTTTTGGTCTTTCTTTGACTTTTTAAAAAAATTCAATCACCACTTACTTTCTCTATTTTTGTTTTCTCCAAAAATATCTGTAGTCATCTCTCATTTACACAAACTCCCTAACAGGTCTTTTCCCTCACTTGCCTCCTTCAGGCCACTCTGCAGACCATATCAAGAGTGGTATTTTGAAATGTGTAACTCACGTGACTTAAATACCTTGTGAAAACCATGCTATGGCTTACCACAGGGGCATGATGTAGAGCCTGATTGCTTTGTCGGTGTAATGTGCTGTTCCTTTTACCCTAGCTGTGACATTCTGGTGATGCCGATCTCATGCTCTGTATTAAGCAGGATACACTTCTTTCTGTTTTGATTCTTGTTTCTTCTTGGAAGAATCTACCTCTCCATGACCACATGTCTCTCCTGTTTCTTATCATTTATGTTTCTTCTCAAATTTCACCTCTTCAGGGACCTCTTTGACTACTTTGTCTGAAATAGTACCTTCTTCCATGTCTTTCTTCTATCCCCTTATTGTACATTATTTTTCCTAACATGAACCACCTGGCCTTGAATGATTATATTATTGAATATATGGCTGAAAAATGATGAAGGTGTTGGCAGGAATATAAAGCAAGGGAAGAAATTCAGGTAACAGACAAGTTGGCTGAATCATATTCCTTTAAAAAAATATCTCCAAGTCAACTATGAATCAGTCACTACACAAAATGCCAGAGTTAGAAAGATGAACTAGTTGAAGGAATCTTGGGAGCATAGGAAATGGTGTGTCTTGGCGGGTATGTGGGGCAATAAAGTTTCAAAATTTAATGGGCAATTATATTTGGGAAAGACATAGAAATTGTGGATCTAATGCCTAGATTTCTGTCCTGGGAGAGTGGTAGGACCATCAAGCTATGATCAGAGGGGAAGACTGGTCTCTGATGACTTCTGCCTGGATAGAATTGTGTTCCTCAAAAGCCAACAGTGGTTGTATGCGAGACATAGAAGATGGTCAGGAAATAGAGCAAAGTATGATAGTTGGCAGGAGAAATTGTGCTCATGACTGGACTCTGAAAAGGGAGAACACCAGACTTTCTACCAGGAGGGCCTGGATTATTTGAGCTCTTTTTGGATACAGGCTTTTTTTGGCTGTCTGTGCTCTAAGTCATCATACTGCTTCACTACCTATATTTATTGCAGCGCCACCTAGAACATAGGATCCTACTCCACCCTCCTAGAGTCAGAGAGCTGTAGCTGAGTTGATCCACTAAAGCACTGTAGGATCCGTATTCCTGAGCTTTGGCTATCTTTCTTTTCAAGCTATAGTTGTTTGTTTTATTTCATTAAATGCTTATGCTTTCTATCAACTAGCTTCTGGAAGCCAAAAAGCTTTGTATTTATGGAGTTCTAATATGGAAGGAAGGGTCCACTTGTGCTGGGCATGTGCACACAGCTAGGCCACCCAGACCACAGTTTCTGAGTCTTTTCTCTATAGTGACCCTGTTGTGGGTGCATGGCGGGAAACTAGACCATGATGCAAATTTTAACCACTAGCTTTCAACCCCCACTTTCACATAGAGTTTCTAACAAAAATAGGCAATTGGAGCAATGACTTTCTGCAAACAAGGCTTTGTTCGAAACACATTGACCATTGTGGGTAATGACCTGAGTCAAAATGTGTTTTTACAACATATGAGCAGGAAATTTCAAGATGATATTTGTAATGTTTGAGGAAGTATTTGAATATGCAGAAAATGAAGCAGAAAATCTGAGAGAGAGAGAGACAGAGACAGAGAGAGACAGAGAGCGAGCGAGAGAGAGAGAGAGAGAGAGAGAGAGAGAGAGAGCGAGCGAGAGAGCTCGGTGCTTTGGTTTTATCTACGTTTATAGCCTGGTTTCATAAAGAAAAAAATGTTTACTGCCTGGTGAGAAAGTGAATGACCTGACTTCTAAACACTAATTTCTCAGTTTTATTTTTTTATTTATTTAAGAGAAAAAAGACACAGAAAAGACAAACAAAAAGCAAAAGAGACAGATAAACAATAAACCCCCCAAAATAACAATACAGTCTTTCAAAACAAGATGATAGGAACTTAAACAATGGTTGTTATACTGCATATTGTTATCTTCATTTTTTTTAAAAAAAATTTTATTTAAGAGGAAAAAGAGAAAAACACAAAACAACAAAGCGGTGTAAAGGTACAAGTAATACAGAACTACACACACACACACACAAAATAAAACAGTAAGAAATCACCAGTTAATAGATTACATATTATCATCTTAGAAATAGTTGCTCAAATCACAGTATCAAAGAATACAAAGTGGACATTCAAACAGTGAGACTGCAAACAGTTGTGTTCAATGATCCAACCAAAAACATTAATATGGTCAGCTATTTAACACCCCTAAACACACTTGCTGTTGTATCCTTTAGAGCTCTTTTTTCCCCTCTCTTTTTTACAACAAAATTTACACATTTTGGGTTTTATTACTCCTTAGTTCTTATTACTTTTTTGGGGGGGAGAGAATAAAGTCAAATATGGCAAAACAAAGCTGTCAGTCAAAACCAAGGATAGACACAGCACATGATGTAAAACAGAGTACAAGGTTATCAACAATGGTTATCAACGATGTCTCTTGTTTCCTTAAAAAGAATTGTCTATCTCATTAGATATTATAAAGTTGAACAAAGCAGTAGAGAACAAGACCAATAAAACTTAAGCATTGTAGACATTACAGGACATCCAAAGGAGACAATAGTCAAACCAAAATGGGCATCTTAGTGAATCTTATTGCCTTCAAAGTAGTTGCCTATACCCTCAAACTTGATAGTATCATACAGAATGGAACAGAGTCTAATCCATCAAAACAAGATCGTGGGAGTATTACAGGACTTCAAAACAAGTTAATAGGAAATCAAAAAATGTTACTATTATATATCCTGCTATTTTTTTAAATTTTTCCCCTTAATTAAAACAAACATAAGAAATAACTAAATAATTTTTTTAAAGAATAAGGGAGAGATTGAGATAAAACAGGACATAACAATATAACAATACAGGTCAAAGCATGACTGTTTCAGCAACCTAGTGCTTCACCACCAAATAACCCGACTTAATAATAGTTACCATAGTGTCTGTCTTTTTCCTTGAAATATTTGAATAAAACTTCATATACTATAGCTTCAAATATTTCCATATCAAGAAGCCCAGAATAAAGCCTTTCCAATTAATAAGTGAAAACTTTATAAGGCTTCAAGGCCACATAATGGGGAATCATGATTACCACATATTTTTATATATTTGAATCATTACTTACATTAGGGAAACTATTCGGTATTCACACATGCGAGATTGATTTATTTCACTTTTGAGTATGGTCTCAAGCTGCGCCCATTTATTGATAAATATCTCAATGTGATCCTTCTTTATAGCTGAATAATACTCCATTGTATAGAAATACCACAACTTTTTTATCCATTCCTCAGCTGATGGACACTTGGGTTGTTTCCAAGATCTGGCGATTACAAATTGTGCTGCTAGAAACATAGGTGCACATATATCACTGTGGTATGATGCTTTCAGTTCTTCTGGGAATATGCCTAGAAGTGGAATAGCTGGAATAAATGGGACTTCCAATCCCAGCTTTTTGAGAAATCTCCAGACTGACCTCCACAAAAGCTGCACCAGTCTACACTCCCACCAACAGTGCAGGAGAGTTCCTTTTTCCCCACAGCCTCTCCAGCATTTGTTGTTGTTGGTTTTCTTGATCCTGGCCATTCTTTCAGGAGTGAGATGGTATCTCAGTGTGGTTTTAATTTGCATTTCTCTAATGACCAATGATGATGAACATTTTTTCATGTATTTATTTGCCATTTTCATTTCTTCATCTGAGAAGTGCGAATTCATCTCAGATGCCCATTTTTGTATTGGATCTTTGAATTTTGGGGGTCTGAGTTTTTTTAATTCTTTATATCTTTTAGACAAGAGTCCCTTGTCTGAGAGAGAGTTCACTAAAATCTTTTCCCAGTTTGTGGGTTTTCTTTTCACTATGCTGGAGATTTCTTTTGACATGCAGAAACTTTTTAATAACAAGTGGTCCCAGTTATTGATTCTGGGAAGTATTTCCCAGAAATATTTGAATAAAACTTCATATACTATAGCTTCAAATATTTCCATATCAAGAAGCCCAGAATAAAGCCTTTCCAATTAATAAGAGAAAACTTTATAAGTTTTGAGTCCTGTGCGGTTTGAGTCCTGTTCATGAATTCTCTACCTACTCCTATGTCTTCAAGGTTTCTATCCGATTTGTCTTCCAATAGATTTAGTGTTTCTGTTTTAATATTCAGATCTTTGACCCATTTAGATTTTAATTTAGTACATGGTGATAGACATGGGTCTAGCTTTAGTTTTCGGCAAATGGAGAGCCAGTTTTTCCAGCACCATTTATTAAAGAGCCTGTCGTTCTTCCAGTGAACCTGCTTGGCTCCTTTATCAAAGATAAGGTGGTTGAGTGTGTTTGTAGTTGTGGTTGTATCTTCTAATCTATTCCATTGATCTTCGGTTCTGTTTTGATTCCAATACCATGTTGATTTTACTACTGATGCTTTGTAGTATAACTTCAAGTCAGGGATTGTGATGCCTCCTGCCTTGCCTTTCCTGCTTAGAATTGCCTTTGCTATTCTAGGTATCTTCTGGTTCCAGATGAAATTTAGGAGTGATTTCTCTAGATCTATAAGGTATGTTGACAGTATTTTTATTGGGATTGCATTGAATCGGTATAACAGTTTTGGGAGAATGGCCATTTTCACAATGTTTGTTCTTCCTATCCATGAGCAAGGGATGTCTTTCCATTTTCTGAGATCATCTTCAATTTCTTTTTTCAGTGTATTATAATTTTCACTGTATAAGTCTTTCACTTCTTTCATAAGAGTAATTCCTAAATATTTCATTTTTTTGCTTGCTAATGTGAAGAGTGCAGTTTCTCTTATTTCCCTCTCTGTAATTTTGTTGTTCATGTATAGGAATGCTATTGATTTCTGGGTATTGATTTTGTATCCAGCCACATTACTGAATTTATTTATTGTATCTAAGAGTCTTTCAATGGAGTTTAGGGGGTCTTCTATGTAGAGTATCATGTCATCTGCAAACAATGATAATTTAACTTCTTCTTTTCCTATCTTTACCCTTTTTACTTCTCTCTTGCCTAATTGCTCTGGCTAGTACTTCCAGTACTATATTAAATAGGAGTGGTAATAAAGGACATCCTTGTCTTGTGCCTGATTTTAAAGTACAGGCTTTCAACTTTTGGCCATTTAGTATGATTCTGGCTGTTGGTTTGTCATAAATGGCCTTTATTATATTGAGGTAAAGACCATCTATTCCAATTTTCTGTAAAGTTCTTATCATGAATAAATGTTGGACCTTATCGAAGGCTTTTTCTGCATCTATAGAAATGATCATGTGATTCTTATTTTTGGCTTTATTGATATGGTAGATTACATTTATTGATTTACATATGTTGAACCATCCTTGCATTCCTGGGATGAATCCCACTTGGTCATGGTGTATAATCTTCTTGATGATTTGCTGCATCCTATTTGCCAATATTTTATTGAGGATTTTTGCATCTGTGTTCATTAGGGAGATCGGTCTATAGTTCTCTTTTTTAGTTGGGTCTTTCTCAGGTTTTGGTACTAGAGTAATATTTGCTGCCAGGAATGACTTAGGAAGGATTGCTTCCCTTTCAATTTCATTGAATAGTTTGAGGAGTGTCGGCATTAGGTCTTCTTTGTATTTCTTGTAGAATTCTGCAGTGAATCCATCTGGGCCTGGGCTCTTCTTGGTGGGTAAGGACTTACCTACATTTTCAATTTCAGTAACCTAGATTGGGTTATTCAATAGTTTTACATCCTCTTGATCTAGCTTTGGTACTTCATATGTTTCTAAGAATCTGTCTATTTCTTCTGTGTTATCAAACTTTTGAGAGTAGAGGTTTTTGAAATAGGTGTTGATGATCTTGTGTATTTCTATTGGTTCTGTAGTGATTTCACCTTTTTCATTTCTTATTGCATGAATTTGAGCTTTTTCTTCCCTTTTTAAAATAAGGTTGGCTAGGGGCTTATTGGTTTTATTTATTCTTTCAAAGAACCAACTCTTTGATTCGCTGATTCTTTGGATTGTTTTCTTAGTCTCTATTGCATTGGTTTCTGCTCTGATTTTTATAATTTTCTCTCTTCTTTTGGCTTTGGGCTTGACTTGCTCTTCTTTTTCTAGCTGTTTGAGGTGTAGCATCAAGTTATGTATTTGTATTCGTTCTGTTTTCTTGATGTGGGAACTCAGTGCAATAAATTTTCCTCTCAGGACGGCTTTCATTGCATCCCACAAATTCTGGTAAGTTGTATCTGCATTTTCGTTTTCTTTTAGGTATTGTTTAATTTCTTCTGTGACCCACTGATTACTCAAGAGTGTGTTATTCAGTTTCCATGTGTTTGTGGGATTTTTGCAGTATCTTTTATCATTAATTTCTAATTTCAGAACTCTATGATCCGATAACATGCAAGGGATGATTTCAACTCTTTTGCATTTGTTTAAATATGTTCTATGAGCTAATATATGGTCTATTTTAGAGAATGATCCATGGACTGCTGAGAAGAATGTGTATTCTGATGTTGTTGGGTGGAACATTCTGTATATGTCTATCAAACCCATTTGTTCTCAGGTGTGATTCAGTTGTTATTTCTTTGCTCATTTTCTGTCTGGTTGATCGGTCCCTTGGTGTCAATGGTGTATTAAGATCTCCTGTTACAATTGTGTTATTGATAATTTGAGTTTTCATTTCTGTTAATAGTTGTTTTATATAACTGGGTGCTCTGGAGTTTGGTGTGTATATATTTAAGATAGTTATCTCTTCCTCTTGGAGTTTTCCCCTTACGAGTATGTAGTGACCTTCTTTGTCCTTTATGGTCATTGTTGGTTTAAAGTTCATGTTGTCTGCAAACAGAATGGCTACTCCTGCCATTTTTGGATTCCTGCTGCATGAAGTATTGTTTTCCATCCTTTGACTTTCAGTCTGTGGGTATCCTTCTGGGTTAGATGGGTTTCCTGTAAACAGCATATGGTTGGATTTTGTTTCTTGATCCATTCTGCTAGTCTGTTTCTTTTGATTGGTGCATTGAGACCATTTACATTAATGGTTATTACTGTTAAATGCTGGTTTATTGGTGGCATGTTATCTCTCTGCTGTTGCATCTTTATCTTTCTGTTCTGTTTAATTATTTGCTTTGCTTAGTGGTTTTTTCCTTTGTGTATCTAAACTGTCTTTCAATATTTTTTGCAGGGTTGGTTTGGTGTTCATGAAGTTCTTCAGCTATTCTTTGTTGGAAGTATCATATTTCACCATCAATTTTATATGATAGCTTTGCAGGATATATCAGTCTAGGTTGGAAATCATTTTGCTTTAGGATCTGGAATACTTCACTCCATGCTCTTCTTGACTTTATTATTTGTGCTGAGAAGTCTGCTGTGATTCTGATAGGTTTTCCTTTATAAGTGATCTGTCTTTTCTCTCTGACAGCTTTTTATAATCTATTCTTGTGTTGGATTTCTGGGATGGTGATTATTATATGTCAGGGTGTAGTTTTATTTTGGTTATGACTATTTGGAGTTCTATATGCTTCACTGATCCTGATGTCGGTTTCTGATCTCATGCTTGGGAAATTTTCAGCTATTACTTCTCTAAATATCCTCTTGACATCCTTTATGTTGTCTCCTTCTTTTTCATTAATCCCTATCATTCTTATGTTATTTTTCTTTGCATCATCTTGCAGTTGTTGAATTGTTGTTTCCTGATTCCTTGTTATTTTTAAAAGATCTTTCCTTTCCTGTTCACTAGCTGCAATCCTGTCTTCAAGGTCTGAAATTCTATCTTCACTTTCATTAAGGCGGTTTTTACAACTTTCAGTGGCGTTTTTATTTCCTGTATATCTCTGTGCATCTGCATTATGTATTGTTTGTTTCTTATATTGCTTGTCTAGGGATTCTATCTTTTTGTTTAGTTCCTCCAATTTTTTTATCTGTATTTTCTTTAGTTATATTCAGAATCTCTTTCATTTCTTTTATCATTTCTTCTTTTACCTGGGAGATTATTTCGAGTTTGAATTTCTTTAAAGCTTCCTGGAGTTGCTTGTTAATTTCAGTAGCTATTGTGTATGATATTTGAGGTGAATGGCATATATTTTCTTCTATATACATTGCTCCTAGGGTTTCTTGAGATGGGCTGGAGGTTTGAGGTTGTAATTTGGTCTTTTGTTTTGTCATTTTCCTATATTTCTGTGTTTCAAGTGTTATTTGAAAGCTTCCTCAGGATCTGTTGGAAATCCCCTTCTATGTTTGCAGCTACTGAGACTCTGGCACCATGCTACCCCAAGCCACTGGGCCTGCAGAACCAATGGCCCTCCTCTGCCTGCTCAGAACTCCACAGTTCCAGACAAGCTGGGCCTCAGGGACACTGTGCGCCCACCTGCCCTTTGGAAGCTCCACAGCTCTCCAATCGCAGCCAGGTTGTGGAGGCAGATGTAGATGCCTCAAACCCACCTCTCCACTTCACTGCACCTGGGAGCCTGGAGGGACCCAAACAGTCTGGGCTCTGGGCAGAGTGTGCTGAGCACTCACCACAGGCTGCAGGACCTCCGGAACCTGCGATGCTCCACCGCCCGCCGAGACATCCACAGTTCTCCAGACACATGGGGAGTCCGATGCAGGCACCCCAGATCTGCTGAGCCCTCCTCTGCACACCGATGGCTAGGTGCGGGAGGCCCAAACAGGCTGGGCTCCGGGGATAGTGTGGGCCCGCCCACCCGTTGGAAGCTCAGCAGTTTTCCAAGTGCAGCTGGGATGGGGAGGTGGATGTAGAGGCCTCAAACCCACCTCTCCACTTCACTGCACCCGGAAGCCTGGAGGGTCCGGAACAGTCTGGGATTTGGTCAGAGTGCGCTGAGCGCTCACCACAGGCCGCGGTGCCTCTGGAACCTGCAATCCTCCCCTGCTTGCTGAGATATCCACAGTCCTCCAGACACACGGGGAGGCTGATGCAGGAGCCCCAGATCCGCCCAGCCCCTCCTCTGCACATTGATGGCTAGGCGCGGCAGTCCGAAACAGGCTGGGCTCCCACATATTGTTATCTTCAAAAGGGTTGCTTAGGTTATCAGATATAGACATCAGAATTGATCTGATCGTATGAGTATTAACTGTTCTTTTCCTAGAATTAGTAGTATAGTTATTTTATCTACCTAAATACTAATTTCTTTGCATTGTCAAGTTTCACTTTCAGATTGCTGCATCTCAAGCCAAAAAGCCTATTTGTTAGGGTTAGAGTTAGGGTTAGGGTTAGATTATTCTAGATTTATGCTTCCATTGAGTTTAGGGTTGGATTGACCTTCTTTACCCATCCACTCGTAACAGATAGTAGATGATCCTTAGGGGAATTCAGCTGTAGACAAAAGCATGCTGTCTGTGAATACAGGCTGCTTACATCTTTCCAAGCACATTTTTGTTTACTAGAGAATAAACTAAAGTCAAAGAAAAATTAGAGGAACATCACTTGAAAGCTAAAGATTGGTTACCTTGGGTTTATAAAATGGAAGGCGAGCTTACTTAATGTCAAAAGTATTAACATCATGCTTCTCCAGCAGGGAAACTTCAAAGTTCCAGAGGTATGGATAAAGGGGAAGCAATGGGTAGAAGGAAGGAAAAATCAAGGAAACACAAGTTCATATTGGTTTCTTGACAATTTTTTTAAAAAAAATTCATATATGGACTTTTACGAAGTCCTTGAAATAAATGGTTTTGTAGTCAAATTTAGCAAATATTATTTACTATATCGCTGTTTTGGAAATCTCAGTGTGCTTCCTTCTGAGTCACACATCGACTTCACACCACGTAGGTCTGTGTTCTGTAAATGACAGTGGGCACTATTGCTTTCCCCTAGAACTCTGGGGCTTTAGGGGACAGTACAAGTGACACACAGGGCTGAGACACCATCCTGTGAAAGTCATCAAAGACAGGCAAAGCTGGACACAGGAAAGGGGTAAGGACATATTTTAATCCACAAGGCACTATTACTGCAGGCAAAGGAGTCCAGTGTGAACCGAATTTAACTCCTGTTAGCAGAGGTGACTGGCATTTTAAAGGGAAAATGGGGCAATAGGAATGGGTTGCCTTGAGGTGTAATCAGAAGTGAAAAATCATGGAAGGCAGGAAGTGAATTTGGCTTCTGTCCACGTGAAGCCCATCTGCATTTGTTCCCTGGTGCTTGTTGAAGTTAGGGTCTTACCCTTTCCCAGAGGCTGGGAGAGAGGGCCCATCCTCAGGTGACTGTTGGAAAAAACAGGCAGTGCTTTTGGGAATCTTGAGCTTTCCCAGGCAGGCGCTCCGCAGTTATAGTAGAAAGGGAGCCTTGGACCATTAGACGTTATACTGGGGTTTGTTCAAGTCTTCGTAGTCTAAGATGGAAGCCTCGCTCAGAAAGGGCTCAGAGCAGCCTTGCTAGAGTTTGGTCATGGAGAAAAGCTTAGTGTGCTGCTAACAATTGGAAGTGAGTGGTGAATCCAGGGACCCACAGCCAGAACCAGAGGATGGGGGACACATGCCTCTAACACCCTCCTCTCTAGCGTTTAATTGCCTCCTTAGCCCGATAGCTCATCTCCACAAGCCTCAGTTTACCTTCCTGATTTTAGTCCCTGATCACCCTGTGGGAGGAAAAACAGAAAGAGAACATGATGCAACCAATGGTAAGGTGACGATGAAATCCATAAGTTTTGTTCTTTGCCACTGAATTTCCCAAAATTACACATGGAAGACATTGAATTTACATAGCAGGTGAAGTTATGTTTAGGTCAAATTTGTGATTCTACTTCTCTAGCAGGAGGGAATATTTCTAGATTCTTCCTCCTGCCTGCATCACGCAGCCAGATGCCATGTCATGGCCTTTACCTCTGCCCGTATATTTGTGTCCACTGCTGGCTACTTCTCCTTAAACAGTGTCCACCCCCATTGTTCCTTGCCCAGATTCCTTCCGTTGGCCTGTGCAGTGTCTCTAGACTCCTGCTTTACTCCTCATCTAATAGACATTCCCCAAATAAATCCTATATAACATGCAACTCTTGCTCAAGTCTTGCGTGACTGCCTCTGTTTTCAGAATCCAGTCCAAGCTCTGCAGAACAGTATTCAGTGGTACTCTCCCAGGCCTGGTGCCAACCTATATTTTAATTTTATATTCCTATCAAACTGTTTCCTGAATATAATTTGTTTTTCTGCTTCCCATTCCAGTTCTCCTTACCTCTTTTGACCTTTGCCCTAGTTGTGTTTCCTTTTTAGCATCCTCCTCCCTATTCCACTTGCTAAAGTCCTACACAGTTTCCACTCCACTTTTTCCTTGAAGCCCCCTGATCCTTACACCCACAAATGATCTTTGTCTTTTCTGCTTTGCTATAATTCTTTTAGTTTTAGTTACCTATTTTTTTTTAGTTAGTTAGTTACCTATCTTTTTGTTCACTTTTAGTTACCTATAATTTGTTTTGGTGGTTATTTCTACCTTTATCTTATCTCCTTAGAGGAAAAAGATGACATTTTATTCATCTTGGTACCCCCTAGGATAGTGCTTGATTTTATTCATGTTTGCAAAATTAAATACAAAGATCTAAGAAGTCTTTCTATTTATAAGAAATATTGATACACTGGGTATTTCCTGTGGGAATAATATTATTCATTTTATCAGTATAAACGCACATTTTGATGCAACTACCTTAATTTAAATGTTAGTTTTTTTTTAAAGAACAATAAAAGATCCTGGACATCGTGGTAACATATTAGATTTTCAGTTACTTCAGTTTTGCTTTCCTACGAAGGAAAAATGCCTGGTTGAGCTCAGTTTCTTTGCTTCTAAAATGTTTGAAAAATGATCAGTTTACAACTATCTTACAGTTCTTTGAATTTATGTAACTAATGCTGCCTGGAAACCCCTGAGATTTAGAGTTTTAATTTGGCCCAAGGACAGTTGTTTGTTAATGTAAAAATCTTGAAACAATTATGGCATGAATATATAGCTCCATTTAATATATAGTTATATATTATAAAAGTATCATTCCTGGTTTTATCTTCACGAGGTCTCAAGTTAGAACAATTTGTGATATCATTTTGACATAAGTAAAAATAGGCTTTAATTAAAGTCCGTTTAACATAAGCTAAAAATTTCTTTTCTCCATTATGGCAGTGGGAAAGCTTTAATTGAAAACAGACTAGCAGATGTGCCCCGCACGCAGCATACATGGGTCTTGGCTGTGTTTTTAGCATGTGATTTGAGGCTGAGGTACCAGGCTTCAGAGAACAATACATAATTCATCACCACCGTCATACCCACAGAACAGCTTCTCTCTAAAGCTTTTCTTTGGGCTTGGGGCTGTCTTGGCTGTTTGAGGACTTTGGTGAGCAGATTGAGCGATAATTTTAGGCTTCTAAAATCAGTCTGTGTCCCCTCAGTCACATGATGTCATAAGCAGCTGGTGTTGCCTTGGCAACTTTACAGAATAAAAGTGCTGCTTTTGGTGAAACTTGGGGTCATGTGACCTAGCTCTGTAGCTGGGGAAGACGACACAAAATTATTACTTACTTACTTCCACCAAAACAAACCCAGATTCGCGTATGAGAAAAACAAACCCGGAACTCGAAGTCCCATGTGAATTAATTACTGGCCTTACCATAATCTGCAAGCCAAGTTTGTTTGACTTTGTAATTGCCACATGCTCCACTCCCTGAAATGCTTTCAGACTCTTCTCCTCCTTTTCCTGACCCTCCCCAGGGCTCAGGAAAGTGCTTTGGTGTCTAAGAAGTTAGGCTAGGAAAAGTGACGAAACAAATCAGCTCAGAGGATTTTGATGGCCTGAACTTTCATCCCGAGCCCTGGTGCCAAGTGTCTGTGGGCCTCGGCTGTGGTCATCAGTTTGCTTGATTTAAGGAGGGCCAGACCCAGTCCTGGGAAAGAACCTTCTTCCAACATGATGATCTCCTGTCAAAATCGTGGCAAACAGCCAAGTTACCTAAAAGGGCTTCTGGTGCCAAGAAATCTTTCAGCAAATAGCTAAGTTAGTCATGGAACAAATATAAGTGGCCAACTAATTGTTTAGCTATCCACCTTACATAGATGTTTAAAATGATAAAATTACTTTGTGTTTGGTTTTTGCTGTGGTTATAAATAAAAGCAGAGACTCTCACCGTGAACATTTTGAAAATTTTTTCCATGTTTGAAGATATTTCCATATAAACACAATGTAATATACGTGCATTTCAATATTAAAATTTATAAGTCAAATACATGTATCTACTTATGTATAGAATGTTGTTCCTTATTCACATAACACCTATTACCCCATTGTATCTAAAAATGTGTACCTTTAGTATTTCCCTTTCTTACAAAACAAATAAGGTGGCTTAGACTTACTTTTTAATGATTCTCGTTATTTATTAACTATTTCCTTGTTGCTTGGCTTTTCTAATATTGTCATATTATAAATAATATGTTATTATACATATTATAAATAATATGGGAAGAATATTTGCATTTAGTGGAATATCGGGTGAGAATACAGCATTAAAATTTGTATCCGAGTAGCATGGAAGATTGTTACTTTCCCAGAAAAATTTTACCATTTATTCCTTCACAGTAATGGATGAAAATGTCAATTTTAATATTTTTTTGCTGCTTTGAAACAAATCAGAGTTTTAAAAAAGTGATTTAACACCTGGCAAACAGATCTTGGATTCTAATCTCATTCTCCAAGTAAGGGAGCCAAGGTTGCTGAGGGAAATGGCTGGCCCTGGGTCTGGGGCAGGGAGCATATAAAATCTTGTAGTATCAGAGAGTAAGGCAGAGTTGCACTGCCAGAACAGAAGCGGAGACATCCGAGCATCATAGGGGGACCTAAAAGGGCTCCTGGTGCCAAAGTCAGAACAATTTAGATGCAACCTAAATTATAACAAATAGCCATGAGTCCATACTGATACAAATAATGATGGAATTAATAAATAGATGAGAATAGACAAACCTGTCATGCAGGAGACTCCCAAATAATTTATGTATATACTTTCTCCTGGAGTTGGTGGAGTACAACTTCCGTCTCTTCAAATGTGGACCTTATGTAATGACTTCATGCTAAAGAGGATGATATGGAAATAGGAGGTTATTAGTCGTCTTTTGGCTGCTGGGACAAAACATCTGATATCCGCAACTTAAAGGGGGAGAGATCTACTTTTGCTCATGGTTTAAGAGGTTTCAGTTCATAGCCAGCAGGCTCCAAGACAGGACCGTGTGGAAGGGCGTAGCATGCAGGAAGCAGACAGCAGAGCCAAAGTCCGAGAGGAGCTACACCCTTCAGAGTCCCTCGTCCCCGTGGCTTCCTTCTGTAACCAGTCCCTAACTCCGAATATCTCATTCAGCTATGAGTTCAACAAGGAGTTAATCTATTGATGAGGCTAATGTCCTTGTGACCCAGTCCCCTTTCTGATATCTCAATCCAAATCAAGTCAACGATCAAGATTATCCATAGTGGAAAAAAAGGAACTTGATAGTGGGAGAAACATGGTAGTCCTATCAAGGTCAACTCCCACACTTCAGGTCATGTGAAGTGTGTCATAACTGTGTACGGTGTGGTAAAAATGACACTTCAGTCTCTGAGATCATCCTCTCCAAAACCTATAGTCCTAGTTTAATCAGGAGACAAATCTAAATTAAAAGATGTTCCATGAAGTTCCTGATTAGTATTTTTTAAACTATCGAGGTCATCCAAAATTTTAAAAAATCTTTGAAACTATTAGAGCTAAAAGGAGCCTAATGAGGTATGACAAGCATATATCATGTGGCATCCTTAGAAGTACTAAGGAAACCTGGATGATCTTCAGATTTTAGTCAGTTATAATATATCAATATTGGCTCATGAACTTTAACAATTGTATCATGCAAATGTAAGAGTGGATGTGCCTAGAAAATATAATGTTGAGTGAACTACACCAGCCACACAAGCTTGAATACTGCATGGTATCTCTCACTTGAGCAAAGTAAACTACAAAGAGAGTGATAAATGATGGATAGAAGGAGACAAGGGGATGAATCTCTTGCAGATGGGAAGGCGTCCCAGAGATCAAGGGCGAGTGATGAGGAGGGGGAAGAGAGGGGAAATGAGGGTGTGCCGTGTACAGGAACTTAGTAACATCAGCGAATGTGAGCATTATACACCATGAACATGAGATAAGAAAATGAGGAAAAGGGAATTAGAGGGGAAGGGAGAGTGGCAGAGGGAAGGAAAAGGAATAAATAAGCAACAAGATGACCGATGCACATGTCTCCACTTCCTGAGATGACTGCAGGTTGCATATACTACAAACATGTCCTAATAAAACGTTAAAAAATTTATAATAATAGGGAAAATTTGATGTAGCATACATGGAAACTTGCACTATTTTTGTGATTTTTCTGTCCACCCAAGATTAAAATACATTTAACATAAATAATTTGAAGCGTTCACTGATTAGTTCATCTATCCATTCCCTCCTCTGACGTGGAGTCATAACAGGAAGCACGAAATCCACTTATAGACAAATGGGGGAAGGTAGATAATAAATAAACACGTAAGTAAATTCAATAAATTTCATAGGAAGAGGACAAAACAGTGATGTGATAGAGAAGACCTACAAAGAGAGGCCACTGGGATAAACGTCACTGAGGTGGTAATAACAGACCTCAGATGCAAATGACAGAAAGGTGCTGGGTGTCAAAGCCTGAGGGGTAGACAGCAGCGGGTAGCAGGAGGAGAAGTCAGCAGTTCTGAGGCCACGTCATGGTGCTGGAGGGAGAAGGTGGCTGGCCGTGCAGGGCCCACTCTGCAGGACAGTGGAGACCCTGCAGAAGGGAGAAGAGCATTGGTGGGGAGGGATTTTCCCAGCAGGGCACTAAGGGCCTTTCTCAGTAGGAATCACAGACAACTCCTGTGGTGGGTGGATTTACTCTGTCCTGAGATATTAAACAATAGCCTATTGACTGTAAGATCCAAAGATATATTGGGTCCCTGATTCCGAAGCTCAGGGAAGCTCCTTGAGAGAGAGCTTTGATTAGGGAATGGCAAGAAGTTGCTCAGGGAGGTGACACAGACAGAGGAGGGAGGGGACAAAACAAAGTCCCCTTGTATTTGTATTTTCTAGAAGTTTTATGGTTGTATTTATTGTATTTTCTAGAAGTTTTACGGTTCAAGGTCTGTTAAGTTTTTAGTTCATTTCAAGTTGTTTTTGGTGTATAGCATAAGGGCCTAGTTCCATTTTTGTACGGATATCCAGTTTTTCCAGCGCCATTTATTCAAGCCTACCTGTGTCCCGTTTGTGTGTTAGCTGTTGTGTGGGTTTATTTTCGGGAGTTTTATTCTGTCCCATTGGCCTAAGGATCTACTTTCCTGTTACTCTTGCTGTTTGACTATGACAGCCTTGCAACATAATTTGAAACCCAGAAAGTAGGATACCTCTGGCTTTGCTGTTTTTACTCAACATTTCTTTATCTGGAGTTTTCTGTTGTTTCGTATGTACTTTAGGATCATGTTTATAGTTCTATGAAAAATGCCATTGGAATTTTGCTGGGAATTGCCTTGAGTTTGTGGATCCTTTGAGTGGTGTGGACATTTTGATGCTTTCAGTTGTCTGATCTATGAGCCTAGAACATCTTTCCATTTGGTTGTATCTCCTTCTATTTTGTCTTTCATTAATGTTTCATGGTTTGCAGTGTAAATATTTTTTTTATATCATTGATTAAATGTACACTCTGATGTTATTGTAAATGAGATTATTTTCTTAATTTCATTTTTATCGTTTGTTTTGTTCTATAGAAATTCAATTGATTTTTTTACATTGATTTTGTATTATTATTATTACTCTAACTATTCTTATTTGGCCCTGAGAATTGAATCCAGGGCCTTCAAACTGAGATACATCTAGTTTTTAATTTTTTATTTTGAGCCATGGTCTAGCTAAGTCACTAAATTACCCCAGCTGTGTTCAAACCTGGAATCCTCCTGCCTTAGCCTCCCAGAGTGCTGGGATAATAAGCCTGTGCCATGAGGCCTGGTTTGTATATTGATTTTGTATCTCACAGCTTTACTGAATTAATTTATGAATTCTAATCACTTTCTGATAGTCTTGAGAGTTTTCTATAAACAAGACTATGTCTTTTGCACACAGGGACGGTTCAATGTCTTTCTTTGTAGTTCGAATGTCTTTTATTTCCTTTTCCTGCCAAACTGCTCTACCCAGGGCCTCTGGCACTATATTGAATAGAAACTACCAAGTGAGAATCCTTGTCTTATTCTCCATCTTAGTGGAAAAATGTTCAGCTTTATAGTCACTGAGCATGATGCTAGCTGTGGGCTTGTTGTATTATGTTGAGGTACGTTTCTTCCATATATAACTTGTTAAGTTTTACTTTTTTATCATGAAAGTAGGTTGATTTTTACTAGGAGCTCTTTCTATATCTATTGAGATATGATTTTCCTTTTGTTAGTGTTGTGTGACACATTTTTTGGTTTGTGTACATTGAGTCATTCTTTTATCCTGGGCATAAGTCCCACTTGATTATGAGGCAGGATCTATTTAACACTCTGTTGATTTGGTTTGCTGGTATTTTGTTGCAGATTTTTTGTAGCTGTGATAAGCGGGAATATTGACCTAAGGTTTTCTTTTCTTATTGTGTTCTTGTCTAGCTTTGGTGTCAGGTAATCCTTGCCTTGTGCAATGAATTTGAATGTGTTTCCTCTTCTTTGATTTTGTTTGGAAGAGTTTGAGCATTGCTACTAATTATTCTTTAAATGCTAGGTAAAGTTCATCCATCAAGCCAGGAGTTCCTGGGAATTTTTAAATAATTTTTGTAAAGGGGAGATGTTCAGGTCACTGGCTCAGCACCCTCAGTTGTTGACTTTTGCATTTATAATATTAGAGAACATCTTTTGGGGTCAGTAAAAGGGCATCTTTCACCATCTTAATGCCTAAATAATATTTTTTTGGTGTGGATGATGTGATTACTTTATGGTACCTATATTTGAATGTTCAGAATTATAAATTTTACTTTCCATCATGTGCATCACTATATATACATGGATTGATTATATTTTTAGAAATTCTGACATATATTGCAAAACAAAGTGACTGTTTTGGTGTTTTCTTTTTTAATTTAGAGAAAAAAAGCAAAACAGAAAAAAGCATAGAAATAATACAGAACTTCACAAAAGTAACAGTAGGAAATCACTAGTTGATAAATTATATATTGTTACCTTAGATGTGACTTTTAAAAGATTTTAATAGCTGATTGTTCCACTAGCCATGTACAAGCATGTATTTCTTCCCATTTTTTGTCAGCAATAGACACTTTTCCATGTGTTCCACTGTCATTATAAAGGATAATTGGTAAATCTATTTTTCTTTTAATTTGTTTTATCACTGGTAAAATTCAGCAATTTTTTTTGTGTGTGAGGTACTATTTTATAAGATTTCCTATATTTATTTTTGGTTTTAATTTTTATATGCACTGCAAAATTTTGTCTGTTGTCTTTTAATTTTATTTTTAAAATTTTTTTTCTTTAATATGAGAGACTCTTACCATTCTCATGTTCAGATCTCTCCCTTAGGCATCAGGCTTTTAAAGGGTGATTCTTCTCCAACATTGTATTAATGATGTATAATTTAACATTTTATTGTATCATTTTAAACATTTATATTGTTTTTAAATATTTTATCATATCATTTAAACATTTATATTATTTTAATGTTTTATCATGTTTTAAACATTTACATTATTTTTAATCTTTTGTATTCAAAAGAAGGGGCTTATTACCTGCATTAATATATATGTCCATTTCCTGAAAGTGGATTTTTCAACTGCTTTAAAATATCTTTTCCTCTTGATTTTTATGTTGGTAATTTTTGTTCTCTCATTTGATCTCTTTTTGAGTTTCTGGAATTCAAAATCTCAGAAGGATTTTAAAATGACTTGAATCAGCCAGTACATGAATGCGGTACCCAGTATTTACCCTCCCTGTGGGAGACCTGTCCATGTACAAAGCACATCTTCATCCATTTTTGCATCCCTGTTCCCCTCTCCCTGTCCCTCTATCTCTTGATGCACTTCCTATCTGAGAATGCTTTATCTCTCTACTTCCTCTTATATTGTTTATTTTGCTCATTTTTTCCTCTGGGATTCTCATATAAAATAATCAATATGATATTTAAGCTTGTGTGTCTGATTTATTTCATCATTTACATTATGATCTCAAGGTGCATCCACTTTCCTACAAATGACTCCAGTTTATCTTTCTTCATGGCAGAGCGGAACTCTATGGCATATAAATCCATTTTCTTTGTCCATTAATTTAGTAGACATATGGACCACTTTCCAAGATCTAGCTGTTATGACTTGTGCTGCTGTAAACATGGGTATGTGAGCATCTCTGTAACATTATGTCTTTATCTCTTCTAGGAGGATACTTAGAAGGGGAATAGCTGGGTCAAACGGCATCTGTAGCTTTAGTGTTTTGAGGATCCTTCATACTGATTTTCATCATGGTTGTACTAAATTACACTCCCACCAACAATGTAGAAGGGTTCTTTTTTGTTGTTGTTGTTGTTTTCCTACAGCCTCTCCAGTGTTTATTGTTTGATTTGAAGATGCCCATTCTTTCTGCATAAGATGGAGACTCACTATAGTTTTAATTTGCATTTCTCTAATGGCCTGTGATGGTAAACATTTCTTCATGTATTTATTGGCCATTTGTACTTCTTCTCTAAAGTATTCATTCATTTGACTTGTCCATTTTTTGTTTGGATTTTTTATTTTTGGCATCTATCTTGAGTTCTATTTATATTCTAGATATGAATTCCTCATCTGAGGAATCACTGGCAATTTTTTTTTCCATTCTGTAGGTTGTCTTTGCACTGTGTTGGTTGCTTAATATGATCCCACTCATTGATTTTGGAACTATTTTCTGTGCAACTGGGGTTCTAGTAAGAAAGTCTTTACCTGCACCTATGGCTTCAAGAGTTTTACATATTTTGTCATCAGCAGGTTAAGTGTTTCTGTTTAACACTTAGTTTGATCAGTTTTTATTTTAATTTAGTTCATGGTGACAGATGTGGGTTTAGGTTCAATCTTCTACAAGTGGAGAGCCAGTTTTCCAAGCACTGTTTATTAAAGAGACTTTCTTCCAGTGTGTGCTTTAGGCCGCTTTGTCAAAGATTAAACAGTCAAATGTACTATTTCTTCATCCCGTACTCTGTCTCATTGATCCACATGTCTGTTTTTCTGCCAGTACCATGCTGTTTTTATTACAATAGCTTTGTAGTATGACTTCAGAGCCATCATTGTGATGTCTTCTTCTTTACTCTTTTTACCCAGGATTGATTTTGCTCTTCTGGTTTCATATGAATTTTAGAATTGCTTTCTCCATTCTGTAAAGAATACTGTTGGGATTTTAAGGAGGACTGCATTAAATATGTATGTGTATTAATTTTGGATGTATAACGATCTTCTGGCTCTCTAGGAATAGGGAGTATCTTTCCACTCTCTGATATCCTCTTCAATTTTGGACGACATTTTTAAAGGCTTAAGATTTAGAGAGTAAATTTGTTACTACCAAATTATTACTAAGCCTAATTTTGTTTCCTTTAAGCTTAATTTGCTTTCCTTAGCAAGTAGCAACTTGGATGTTTATTTTTATTTTTTAGGGCTTTTTTTTCTTTTTGAGACAAGATTTGCTCTGCAATTCAGGCTGGTCTGAAACTCACTATATAGCCCACATTGGCCTGGGACTCATGGTGATCTTCCTGTCTGAACCTTCTGAGTGCTGGGATTACAGGCATGCACACCATGCCTGGCCAGCTGCATTGTTTTTATATAATTAAAAATGTCTATAAAACTTCATTTCTAAAATTCACTATATTTAAAAATTTAAAGATTTTAGCATACATTTCACCAATGTCAAACTCAAGAGGGAAGTAATATCACTTGATTCTAGAAATCAAAATTTAATAACTTTAACTTCACTTCATTCTATTCCTACTTCTTAATTTTTTTCTGAAAGATATCTGAACTTTCCTAATTGTTATTATTAAGTTGTTGGTTTCTATGTATCATTTCCTCTGAAAAAAATTTTTTATCATTTTATGGTGATTTACATAAGAAGTATGTAGTCTTACTTCCGTTTTCTGGCTTCAGGGTACTTTGCCATTTTGCTTATAGCATGGTTTCTTGGTTAAAAAATAACTTTGAGGTTGCACTCAAGGGTGGACTATTTCTGAGCCCTTAAATATCTTGGATGGTTTTCTCTTATCTTAATATATGGCCAAAACAATTCTTGGGTCATATTATTTTACTCTTAAAATTTGTAACTATGTTTCATCTTCTGACACTTAAAGATGCACAAAGGACCCCCCTGCCTCTTTCTTTCTTTCTTTCTTTCTTTCTTTCTTTCTTTCTTTCTTTCTTTCTTTCTTTCTTTCTTTCTTTGGGTTATTTTCTTTATTTCTGGCATTACTTTTTTAAAAGAAGTCTTCATGGTGTGTGTTCTTCAAGCTGACTTTTGGCCTGAAATATGTGTGATATGACAAATCCTGCTTCAATTCACCTATATCTGGTGCTTTTTCACGCAGAGTCAAGTTTGTCTTTGTGACTGACCCTATCCAATAGCATATGACCAACAGAGACACCTGTGACTTCCACAGAAGTGCCGAGACCAGTCCCTGCTTTGCCACACCTGTGTTTCCCCTGCTGTCACTAATGTCAGTTTCCCAGGTACGTGCTATTTTCTTTATGTGCCAACTATGTAAGCAGGAAGTGTACCTTTCTTGCTGTAAATCGTTTTGGCTGTAGAAGCATTTGTTACCAAAGGGCACATAACCATGGATTCTGCGTAAACAGATGTGACGGATCTTTTAGCAGGCAGATATGTGCTTCTCTCCTGCTAAGGCAACTGTTCTCAAACAGTTTTAGGTTTAACGTTTACCAAAAAATCACCTTCTCAAACATTGGTTTTTGTAGGATTTATTTATCAATTTATGTATTTATTCTCCTAAAATACTATGATAAAATAATTATATCAACTTGAATAATACATTTTTATGAAAACTGGCTACATATTCCAAAGTAAAATAAAATCCAACAAAAAGTGTCACACTGGTTTACATTTTTACAAACTTAAAGGAGACTAAGTAAAAGCAGACAGTTTCTCACATCTGCTTCTCCTTCCATTTGGCTGTTATGTTGTTTTGAGTGAAGTGCAAGAACAGACCACAACACTACACAGCTATGTAATTAGCAAAGAGAGAGGCATTTTAAAAGCCTTTTTGGATGTTCTTGGGTATTTTTTCTTTGATACTGCATTAAAAGTTGGCAAACAGTGGGCCTTTTAAGGTGAGTTTCAGCGTGGACTGTGAAACCAGATCAATGATCTCTGGGTCCTAAAATGCATGTTGGATCCAACCTATGCTGCGCTAAAACCCATCAGTCTGCCTTGCAGTTTGAGTGTGTCTTCTGTAAAGTCGTGTGTCGTTTATTTGGAAAATAATCTGTATGTTGACATATTTTCTTATAACATATTTTTAAAAATCACATTTGTTAATATTACCACTCTTTTTAACAGAAAAGACTTTAGGTATTAGAAAACTGTAAGATTCATGGAGGCAAATATATATTTTCCAAATTTTAACTTTCTACTCAAAGCCCAACTTTTATAATTGACAAAAATCTATGTGCCCTCGAAGAGACAGGTATATTGTGTTCATTTTTTTGTTTTACTTTTTTATTTTAAAGAGAAAAAAAATCCCCAAAATTTCAAAACAGAATAATTAAAGAGTAACAATGGTAAATACATTATATAGTGTTATCTTTAAGTTAATTGCTCACAGTACAAGATATCTGCATATAATTGTCCAAAAAATATTAGTACAAACCTTTCTTTTCAATGAACTAAGAGAAATTAGTAGCATAACTATCTTTTATATAAATACACACACATATTGTTTTTTCCAGCTTCTCACACTGAGGAGACAATATGATGTTTATACATATGAGATGGATGTATTTCACTTATGAATATGATCTTTAATTGTAAGCATTTACCTATAAAAGTCTCAAGTTTATCCTTCTTTATGGCAGAGTAATGCCACATCTTTTTATTCATTCCTTGATTGGTGGGCATTTGTGTTGTTTCCATGATTTAGCTACTACAAATTGTGCTTCAATAAATGCAGGTGCACGTATATTGTTGTGGTTTGATGTTTTTAATTTTTCTGAGAAGATATCCAGCAGGGGATTAGCTTGGTCGAATGGGACCTCCAATCCTAGATATCTGAGGAATCTCCACCCTGATTTCCAGAGTGACTGCACCAGTCTACACTCCTACCTACCGTGAAGAGGGTTCCTTTTTCTTCATCTGTTACTGGCTGATAATAGCCATTCTTTCCAGGGTGAGGTAGAATCTTGGTATTGTTTTAATTTGTACCTCTTGAATAACCAGTGATGTTGAACATTTTTCATATACTTATTTGCTGCTAGTATTTCTTTATCTGAGAAATGCATTCATCTCAGATGTCCATTGTTGGATAGGGTCATTAAATTTGGGAGGTCTGAGTTTTCTGAGTTCTTTATATGTTCTCGACAGTAAACCTTTGTCCGAGGAACATCTGACAAACATTTTCTCCCACATGGTGGGTTGTCTCTTCACTCTGTTGGTGGTTTCTCTTGCTATGCACAAGCTTTTTAATAAGATGAGATCCCAGTTGTTGATTCTTTGTGATAGTTCCTGTGTGATAGGGATTTTTTAATAAAGTCTTTGTCTACTAATGTCAATAGTTTTACCTATTGTATTTTCCAGCAGATTTAATGTTTTTGTTTTAATGTTTAGATCTTTATTCCAGTCTGAATTTAGTTTAGTGAATGGTGAAAGGTATGGGTCCAATTTTAATCTTTGGTATCTGCAGAGCCATTTTTTCCCAGCACCATGTATTGAAGAGGCTATCTTTCTTCCAGCAAATGTGTTTGGCACCTTTGTCAAAGACAGGGTAGTTAAGTATGCCTGGAATTGTTTTTTCTTGGAATGGCATCTTCTAATCTATGCCATTGATCTTCAGGTCTGTTTTTCCCCCAGTACCATACTGTTTGGATCACAGTAGCTGTATAGTATAATTCAAATCATATATTCTGATGCCTCCTGTCTTGCCTTTGTTGCCTAGAATTGCCTTGCTACTCTGGTTCCAGATAAACTTTAGTTGTGTTTTCTCTAATTCTGTGAGATATGCTATCAGAATTTTGATCGGAATTGCATTAAATCTGTATAACAATTTTGGAAGTATGGCTATTTTTACTATATTGGTTCTTCCTATCCAAGAGCAATGTCTTTCCATTTTCTGTATGAACCTTCTCCCATCCCGTGTGGTGTGCATTTTCTAATAACTTCTTCAATCTCCTGTTTCAGAGTACTGTAGTTTTCAGTGTAGAAGTCTGTTACATCCTTTGTTAGGTCGATTACTAGGTATTTCATTTTTTTGGGATGCTATTGTGAAAGGTGTCATTTCCCTGATTTCTCAGCGAGTTTGTTATTCATATACAAGAGGGCTATTGATTTTTGAGTGTTGATATTGTATCCAACTATGCTACTGAATTACTTATTAAGTCTACCACTTTTTTAGTGGAGTTTTGAGGGTCTTCTATGTAGAGTAACATAATATCTGCAAATAACAATACTTTGACTTCTTTCTTTCTTATCTTTATTCCTTTTATTTCTTTCTCTTGTATAGTTGCTGTGGCTAAAGTTTCCAGGACTATGGTGCGTGATAGTGGAGACAGTGGACATCCTTGTTTTGTTCCTGATTTTATAAAGAAAGTTTTTAGTATTTATCCATTTAATATGATGTTGGCTGTTGGTTTGTCATAGATAGCTTTTATCAGATTGAAATAGACCACCTGTTCCAATTTTCTATAGGGTTTTTTTAAAAATCATGAATGCTGCTGGACTTTGTCAAAAACTTTATCTGCACCTATTGAGATGATCATATAAATTTTGTCCTTTGTTTTGAAAACGGAATATTTCATTTATTGATTTACATATGTTGAACCATTGCTGCATCCCTGGAGTGAATCCCACTTGAACATGGTGTATAATCTTATGACGATTTGTTGCATTCTGTTTCCCAGTATCTTATTGAGGAGTTTTGCATCTATATTCATCAGAGAAATTAGCCTGTAACTCTCTTTTTTAGTTGGGTCCTTCTCTGGTTTTGGTATCAGGGTGATGCTGGCTTCCAGGAATGAATTTGGGAGTACTGCTTCCCTTTCAGTTTCACCAATTGTTGATATTGGTTTACTTAGAATTTTTATATCTTCTTGATTCAGCTTTGATAATTCATATACATCTAAGAATCTGTCCATTTTGTTCACATTTTCCAACTTATTAGAATACAAGTTTTCAAGTGAATATAGATGATCTTCTGGATTTCTACAGTGTCTATTGTGATGTCACCCTGTTTGTTCCTAGTTTCATGGATTTGAATCTTTCCTTTTTATTGGATAAGTTTGGATAAGGCTTTGTCAATTTTATTTACTCTTCAGAGAGTCAGCTCTTTAGTTTATTAATTCTTTGTTGCTTTTTTAATCTCCAATGCATTAATTTCTACTCTGATCTTTATAATTTTCTCTCTGGTATGGGCTTTTGGCTTGGCCTGCTCTTCTTTTTCTAGAAATTTGAGTTTTATCATTAAGTTGTTTATATGCACTTACTCTGTCTTTCCAGATATATGTCTTTATTACATACATACATACATATATATGTATGTACATATATATGTATTTCCCTCTTAAGACTACTTTCAATGTGTCTCATAAGTTCTGGTATGTTGTATTGTCATTATTATTATTATTCAACTGTAAAAACTGTCTAATTTCTTCTTTAATTGCATCTGTTACCCATTGGTTATTAGGGAGGGTGCTATTTAATTTACATGTGTTTATGAAATTCTTGTACTTTCTCTTGCCATGAATTTACAGTTTGATTTCACTATGGTCTTATGCATTGGATACTTTCAATTCCTTTGCATTTACTTAAGCATGTTCTATGAGCCAGTATGTGTTCTGTTTTGGAGAATGTCCTGTGTTCAGCTGAGAAGAATGTGTATTCTGATATTATAGGGTGGAGCACTCTGTAGAGATTTACTAAATCCATTTATTCAAGTTTGGTTTAGTTCCAGTTTTTTTCACTGATTCATCTTTTTTTGACAGTGGGATATTGAGGTCCATAAATACAATTGTATTAGGACTTATTTGAGTTTTCATGCCCATTATTTATTTATTTATTTTATATAGTTGTGTTCACCAGTATTTGTTGTATCTATATTTGTGATTGTTTGCTCTTCCTCTTGGATTGTTCCCTTTAAAAGGATTTAATGACCTTCCTCTCTTTTAACTAGTCTTGGCTTGAACCTCTCTTTGCCTGCAAATAGAATAGCTACCCCTGACTTTTTTTCTGGGTTCATGTCACATATTGTTTTCCACCCACTGACTTTCAGTCTATGAATTCTTTGGAATTAAATGTGTTTCTTGTGTACAACATAATTTTTGATCTTGCTTCTTTATCCATTCTTTCAGTTTAGTCTTTTGATTGGTGAATTGAGACCATTAACATTGATTATAAGTTATATATATATATATATATATATATATATATATATATACACAGACTTATCCTTGTCATGTCATTTTTCTGTTGTTGACGTCCCCTCTTCTTTTCCCCCTCCCTCTGTTTAATCATTTGCCTTACTTTGGTGGGTTCCTCCTTTGGGGTTCAGAAGTTGTAGTCCTTATTATCTCTTTCCATAATGTCTTTCAAAATATTTTTGAGTGTTGGTATAGTGATCATAAATTTCCTCAGATGTTCTTTGTCATGGAAGTATCTTATTTCATTTCTCCATCAGTTTTGAAAGATAGTTTTTTTTTTTTTTTACCAGTTCCAGGGATCGAACTCACGCCCGCCTGCTTGCAAGGCAGGTGCTTATGCCGCTGCACTAAATCCCCAGCCCTGAAACATAGTTTTATGGGGTATGCCTATCTAGGTTAAAGATTGTTTTCCTTTAGAACTTGGAGTGCTTCACTCCAAGCTCTCCTTGACTTGCGGGATTTGTGGTGAGAAGTCAGTTGTGATTCTGTTGCTTGCCTTTATAGGTGACTTTTTCTTTTCCCTTTAAAAATTCTAGTCTTATGTTGAATTTCTGGAATCTTAACTATGATATGGCTACCTGGAGATTTTATTTTTAATCATGGCTAACTGGATTTATATATGACTCACTTATCTGTATGTCAGATTCTTTTTCTCTGGCAGGTAAATTTTCTGCCATGACATTCTGTGAACAACTTTTAATGTCACTTGTGTTATTTTTTGCTTTTTTGTTGTATCCGATCAATGTTAAGTTATTCTCCCTTGTCTCACCTAGCAGCTACTGGATTGATTTCCCATGGTCCCTTGCTATTTTTGAGAAATCTGTCTTTTCATGATTGCTAACTGCGAGCCTGTCTTCTATATCTGATATTCTGTCCTGACAGTGGCTCAATACTCTGCTGCAAATACTTTCAATGGAATTTTTATTCTCCTAGATGTCTTGAATCTGCCTTCTGGATTCTATTTCTTTCTTATGCTGAGAATCATAGTTTTCGTAATTTTCTCAAGCTCCTCTATTTCTTTTTGGTCTGTATCTGTTCTAGCATCACTAAGCATGGTCTTTATTTTAGACACTATCTCTGCAGTTATCTGAAAGATTATTTCTTGTTTTATTTTTTCCAGAGCATCATTCAGGTGCTTTGTTGTTACCACTTCAGAGAGGTCATGTTGGAGGCTTTCAGAATGTCCCACCTCATTGCCTCCTGGGTTTGCCTTTGGTGAACTGGATGTCTGGGGTTGCATCTTGTCTAAGTGTCTTCTCATTGTCTTTTCTTTCAAAAGTTTAGTTTCTAGGGTGATGCTTATAAATTAAATTGCCTGTGGTGGGTTTCTTTATTGCTAGTATTAGGTAAAGACTACTTCTCTGAGGTATCTTCAGGTGTAGCTAATTTTTGGGGTTTGAATCTGTTGGAAGATCCTACCTCCTCAATTTGTTGGAGATGAGAAGTTGCTGCTTGTTTGGCCTGTTCTCTGGATTTTGGCACTGTGACACAATATTTTCTGTGACCCTTAGTCAATCTCAGTCTGGGAACACCAGGATAGATAGCTTTTTAGAGCAATTATGTTACTTTTGGCTATAGTGGTCCCAGTAATATCAAACACAACCTAGAAAAATGACAAAATGAGCTGTTAGTTTGCCACTTTTAATCATATGAGCTAGATTCATGATTATATTAAAAAATGTAAAACAAACTAGAAAATTACATGTGGTGTACAATTCCTTAATATGTCAATTTTGTCCTCAGTAGTTGAAGTTTTAAATGGGTAAAGGAGAAAATAGAGAAGTGGATGAAAAGGAATAGATTAGAGGACCAATAGTTGGAGGACCAAGGGTTCACCCCAGTGCTTGACTGGAGGAGTCTAATTCACTTAGTTTATTGATTTTTTAATTTTTTCATTAATGTATGTTTGCTGTGCATAATTATTCTGCTCCTCATGGAGAGTTGTCATGTGTATGTAACTCATAATTCATTCCTCATCCCTTCCATCATCCCTCCCTTTGTCTTCTTTCCATTTGAAGAAGATCTGCCTCCCCATTTCCTATGATCTGTGCTCTATTTAGACTTTGGGTGAGAGAAATCAGGCAAAATTTAAGCTGGTGTGTCTCATTTATGGTCTCAAGGTGCATCTATTTTCGTACAAATAACTCAGATTTATCCTTTTTAATGGGAGAGTTGTACTCCATTGTATTGAAATAGTACATGCTTTTCCAGGGTCATTGCATGCTTGACAAGTCAACACAGTTGTCTGCAGTGTGCCTCAACTCCTCCCATTAGAAACTCTCCACAGGGTTTCTTACATGTCTCATTGGCTTTGGCGCTTACTTCTCAGAGTGAGTGATCCAAACAGCCAATGTAAAAGGCTCAGTGTCTTTTATGCCCTCGCCTTGGAAGTCAGACACCTTTCTTCTGGCAATGTGCTACTGGTTACATTTATGGTTTACATCTAGATGTCCCCCAACCAAAGTCTTATGTGCTCATAAGCAAGGCTTTTGGGTGGTGATTGGATCATAGGGGTGCTGTACTCATGGGTGGATTAATCTACTGATAAGTTTATTACTAGATGTACTATTAAAAGGTGGGGTCTGATCAAAAGAGGTTCATCAGTGGGGCTGCAGGAAGAGTGGCTCCCCCTCCTTTCCTCCTCTCTTCTTTCTGTGCCGCCATGAGGGTGAGCAGATCTCTTTCACTCTCTGCTAGGCCCTTGGAACTTTGTGAAGCCCTTGGATTTAGCCAGCTTTGGGCTGAAACCTCTACAAACTATAAGCAAAAATTTACTTCTCCTTCAGTTGTGAGTGTTGGATGTTTCGTGTTAGCCATGAGAAAGTAATTAGGGCAGTTATACAAGTTGTTTCTAGTCAATATGTGAAGACCATCCAAGAGTATGAATATTAAGAGAAGAGGATGCTGGAGAGTTCTTGGAGGTCGGACACTTTTTTTATCACTCACAATATAAAAGGATAAGTTTGTAAAGACTAAGGTGTCAAACAATTAATATTTTTACTAGTTCATCAAGGCCTTAAGTGAAAATGGGCCATTTAAAAAAAAACCACAATCATATAAGGGCAAAGAACAGCATGGCTGCCTATCCAGGTTGGTGCTGGTGCCTTGACCAGAGCTCAGGTACTAGAGTCCTGCCTACTATTGTGTTTGTGCTACCACTACAAACACTGATACAGTGAAAGAAGACACACAATGTCATTGTATTATTATGAAAATAGTTTTGACTTTGTGTTCATTCTAAAAGTGTCATGTGATCCTTGAAGATTAGCAGATCACTCTTTGAGAATTATAGATCTAAGGGAAATTTTTTTATTATATTGTAGATTATTATTTTCTTATTTATTATGGTATGTTGCTTTAGAGTCCTAAAGTATATTTAATAACCTCATGTTATACCTCTGTTTTTTTATGCTTTTATCTTTAATCATTTTAATCTATTTAATACTTTACATTTGAGAATGATTTTGTAGTTATTTTCCACATTACCAATTCAATTTTTGGAATCATCAGTTTTGGTATTTATTATACTCAGTAAGAATTTTTACTCTGGGTATTTTTTCACTCAGTCCATACTTATCCCCCCCTGCTTCCATTCACTTACACATTTCAATTCCACTTGTTGAAACACCACATTCTTTATATTCTCTGATTGCTGAGCTGAAGTGGCATGTAACAAATACCACACCCCAGCAAGGCCTTTTTGGATCCTTTTTGTCTTCCCAGGGGACCCCTTTATGGGGACTGGTCCACATTGGATGACACTATGCTTGTGGTCAAACACTCTAGTGTCCTCCCTGAAAATATAACTTTACCACAGTCCCATCTTAGTTTGGCACAGACCCTGTCCATTTGAATCAGATAGCAGGAGGAAAGATATGTCACATCGTCACATCTATTTTTTTTTTAACAAGTTTAACCAATTCATGAGTTAAGGCCCAGCTTTTCCTGAGGTGAGGGTGGAAATAGTTTCTGCAGGTCTCTTTCCTCTGTTTTGCAATTAGGGGCCCCTTTTCAGATTCTGTCATTGGCATGGTTGTTAGGACTTGGCTTTTGATGTTGTGGAGTTTTATGTTTCTTTATAAAGACTATACTAGGGATGAGACTATAGAGTACCAAATTTTCCTTCTTAAAGAACTTTTAAATGATTATTAGGGATAATTTGGATGATGAAAGCCACATAATAAGTACAGCACTTTTGTAATTTGAAATTCATTACTACCATTTTAAGTTGTACATGTTTATAGTATGATAATTTGGTACCTGGTTCCAATGTGCAATTCTCAAATTGGAGTAATTAATCTTCTTAAACATTTATTATATCTACATTTTAGAAATTATGCATATTTAAAAATAGGTAGAGTTTTACTGCCTACATAAATAATGAGGTCATAGCATAGTCTATTCTTACTCTTCAGAGATTTCACTTTTATTATTTTCTTCAGTGTCAGTTTGCAAAATTTGATTGCAATTATTGTGCACATACAACACTGAATGGACTCTAAAAGGGAGCTGGGCTTAAGCAGCCCAACACTTGTCCAGCGCTGTTATTCTGTTGGTCCTGCTGGGGACTTTACATTTTTATAATGGTCATTATGAGGCAAGGGATCAAGAAAGTTGAAGATAAAACATGCTTCAGTTTATTACTTATATAGTAACAATAGTAAACATTAAACAGCTTTACTGAGATACAATTCACATACTGTACTATGTGATTCCATGGTTTTAATGTAGTCACTGAGTTGGTAACCATCACTGCAATCAATTTTAGAACATTTTTGTCACCTCAAAAGGAAATCCTACACCTATTACCAACCATTCTCTATTTGCCTTATAATCTCTAACCCTAGATACCTCTAATTTCTTTCTGTCTTGATGAATTCCCCTATTCTGGATATTCTGTATAAATGAAACAGTATAATATTTTTGCTTTCTACATTGTCGTCTTTAAAACACTAGCAAGTGTTTTCAAGATTCATCTCTTTTGTAGATGTATCAGTAATTCTTTTTTTTAATGACTGAATATATTTGTATGCATATTCATATGTATATGAAACATTTTGTTTATTTTCAATCTATCAGATGAAGATTGGGTTATTTACATTTTTTGGCTTTTAGAAATAATGCTGTTATAAAAATTTACATATATGTTTCTGGGAGGCACATATTTTTATTATTCTTGTACATTGCTATAATCTGAATTATTTCCCCTCAAAATTCACAAGGAAACTATAGTAGCAATTTATGTTTTACTTCTGTCTTGAATTCTAGCAGTTAATATATCATTTCATCAGGTAATTTTCTCATAGCTTTCTTGTCCTTTGTGCTGTTGTTTTATAATTATTATTTTGTTTCAAATATTCAGGGTAATATATTTGATAACAATTTTCATCTGTTTATGAAATTTTTCTAATAAGCTTTGTTTGTCACTTGTCTTCCCAGTTTTTTTACACACTTTTTTCTTGTGACACCTTTATTTTCTAAATTTTTGTCAGTACACATTAGCAGTACGTGATGATTGGGCTCATCACTGGGAGTTGGTACGTGTAAGTAACACACCTTTATTCCTTCGATATCCCTTTTCTTTTTCTTTCTCCTCCCTACACATATTGATCCCTTTCTTATTTGGAAAAATTTATTATTTCCCTGCTTTTCATTCTTCTATTTTATTTTAAAATTTATTTATTGTCTTAATTTTTTCTTTGCTAAGACAAAACACATAACACCTAAAGTTAAAGGCGGAAAGGTTTACTTGGGTCACGGTTTATAAAGGTTTTAGTCCGCAGTCACCTGGCTCCAAGGCAGAGCAGGACAGCAGAAAGGCATTGCCGAGGAGAAATAGTTTATGGCAGGCAGAAGACAGAAACAACAAGTGACCCACCACAGGCGAGAATAGCAGCTTCTTCTGCCCCTTTTATATTCTGTCTCGAGCAGCTGCCAAACCAATCAGTGGTTAATTTAGTAACCACACAGCCTTAATCCCAGCATCACACATTCTAGATCCAGACATCTCTGACAAAGCCTCATCTATGACTCCATGAGGCTTTGGGGGGACATCTAGACACAAGTTATGACACTTATACTTTGAGTTCCTCATATAAAATAATCCATAAAATATTTAAGCTACCATGTCTGATTTATTTCACTTAACAATATTGTCTCACAGTGTATCCATTTTTCTATGAATGACTCAAATCCATCCTTCTTTATGGAAAAGTAGTACTTCTTTGTGTATAACCACACACTTTATTCGTTCATCTATTGTTGAACATGTAGACTGCTTAAAAGATTTAGCTGCTATTAATTGTGCTCCAGTAAACATGGGTATGCATGTATCACTGTGTGATGTCTTTAACTCTTTTGGAAAGATACCTAGAAAGGAAAGAGTTGTGTTGAATGGAATTTCTGGTTTTGGTTTGTTGAGAAAGCTCCATACTGATTTCCATAGTGATTGTACCATTGTGGTACTTTTGAATAAATCTTTTCCTAAAAAGTCCTACTCAGTTTTGAATATGATGATTGTTTCCTGGAACAATTATTTTTAGGAAATTTTGTTGACGGTGGATCAGATCTGTGTATCAGGTTAGTGAGAGATTTCTCCCTCATTTTGCATTACCCAGTGGGTTTTTTTTTAACATGTGCATGAATTCTTTTAGGATTTGAATTTCTGTTTTGTCAACAGAGCTTGGCAGAAATAAGGCTGCTTATACTGCAGATTGTTATTCCTCAGTAATAAATTATTTCCTGCAAATATGTGTGTGTGTGTGTGTGTGTGTGTGTGTGCACGCACATGTGTCTAAACTCTGGACTTTGCAGTTATGTTTAAACTGCCTTTGTTCTTTTGGGGTGACTTCAAAGAGATAAAAGAGACAGGATTATTATCATTCTGCCACTTAAAAACCAGATGTCTAGAATACTTTATTGTGTCAGTATCTGTTCTCTTTTATGTGCCAGAGGGTACGGGTCATGTTTAGGGCACTGCTGCAGTGATACTCTAGTTTCTATGTAATATCCACACTAGGAAGCATTTGTTTTATTATTATATAAATACAGAGTACACATGGAACTATTTAAGTAACCTTTTGTATTAGCTGATGACTCCAGTGTGACTTGGGAGAATCATTAATTATCTTTGAATAAGTAAATCTTTATTATTATTTACTTATATCATTGTACACAGAAGTAGTCATCTAGACACAGATTCCTTGCAAATCCATTCCTGAGATTTGGGGTTAATGCCCCAGCAAGCAGAAACACTGAAACCTCATGCAGGATTTGGAGGCAGATTTCTTTACTTTGAGTGACACTGATCAACATTATTCTCAGAATATCAGGCCCTGATCTCAGGTGATCTGGGGCTTATTATGAGACGAGCAATCAGCCAGGACAGAGGCAGAATGGGGATTGTCAATTGGGGATTGTTTTATACAGTGGGCATCATAGTGACCAGCTATGCACCATAGTGATTAGCCACTTCTAAGAGACAGAAGCAACTGGAACTGGAAGAGGCACTATTACTTGGGCAACTAACAAACTGAAGTAGACTGGCTGGGGAGGGGGGCATTTTCTGTTACATTAGTATTTTAAACACATATTTGTTTTCTATGTCCCAGCATCCTAATGTACTTATTTCTTAATTGGCAGACATTAAGATTTCTTGTTGAACCTGTTTTCTTTACCTTGGCATAGATGGGGAGGTGTAATTATCTCCCAAACCTACTGTCAGGCCAGGAAAGGAGGGTTTCAGATGTCGCACACTTTATTTTGTTATAGTTGACCATTCCCAGTATTTTCTCTTAATGTGTTGGACATCTGTCCAGTTTTACGCCATGACAAAGATATAGACAGTAGTACATTTTATTTTTGTTACACAGATTGATACTAGGGAAACTGAAACAGGAAACATTGAAATATAGATGGCTATAGTTTGCAAATGGGGACCAACTTCAAATATGATCCACCATCTCAGGAGCCTGGCTTTCAGTCCGGTAATCTTTGATACTCACTGGAGACAGGTATATGCACTCAGTAAGCGCTTACTGAGTGTTGAATGTTATCATAGAGTAGATCAAGTTGTCTGGAATCATTTGATAATCAACATATAAGGTATTTATGTGAAAATCAGAAAGCATATCTTCATTCATGAAAATTCAGAGGCAGAAAAGTTTCAGCTCAGCTTCCAAGAAACCTTGAAGACCACCTCACAGCATGCTGGAATATTATACATAAAGGAATTCCAGGGGTCTTCCATTTTAAAACAAAGCATACCACTCTGAAAACAGGATCTTAAAGTGGGGAAGGATGTTGCCCAACATTGCCAGCTGATGCAAATAAACCTATTCCTAAACTACAAGCTTGTCTGGGCCCTAACCAAAGTATAGTTTGCATACATCTCTCTTCTTTCTTCTTGGATAAAATTCTGTTTGCTGTGTGGCTGTAAACACTTTTAAACAGGTTTTGGAAGTAAGTGCCTTTGAAGTTAGCCTTTCTATTGAAGAGGGCTCATTTAAATTGTTTTAATTGTTTTCTTTAAATTGTTTGAATTCCTCCTCAACACATGTCCCCCCACCATGACAAACACTGAATGCACTGTTCATGAGTGTTCCTTTCCTCTGGCACTTAAGAATGCCAAGTCTAAATTATACCTGCAAGTCTGGGTTGAGATGGAGTTTAGGCTCTACCCTTCCTCCCAGTGGAAATTCATGTGCCCTCAGGCTATCATAACATATTCATGCTCTGCCTCTCTTTGTTGGGGCATTTTGCAGTTGAGTATTCATAACTTCATCTTTATTCATGTCTGCCAAGCTTTTTATTGCTCTGCCATTGTTTTTATTAACAGCAAAGTGGATATGTTTATTTACACTTCAGCGGGAAGTGAACCGAAGTCCCCTGGTATTTCGGTCTTTCTCCAACTCACCCCTTCTAACTTACTGTAATTAGACTCCAACCAGGTCTGAAGGTTTCTTTGCTTCCTTTTCAGAGGTAGTTTTTGGGAGGTGAACAAACAGAATTCAGTGATAATTAAAATAAGATAAAGCTCAATTTGTGGTGCTTATAGTATATTAATTATTTTTTAGAAAGTGTACATTGATGATTGATACACAGTATCCTGCAGCTACAAACTGCAGGTCTAAAATAACTTTATCCAGCAGTATTTTATGATAAATAGAAGATAATAATTCTAATAATTGAATAATATGATTTTTCTGCTTATTTTCTTGTTGCAGGAGCACAATACCCACCATCTACATTTTAAGGAGAGAGAGATTTATTTTGGCTCACAGTTTGTAGGGGTTTTAGTCTAGAGTGAGCTGACTCCACAGCAGGGTTGCATGGCAGAGGGCCTGGCAGAGGGGAAAGAGGTCATAGCATGGCAGGCAGGAAGCAGACAACAATCAAGGAAGGAGAGGGAAATAGACCCATCAGCCATGCCAACAGTGACCGCCTCCTCCAACCAGGTTTACCTCTCAGCATCACATTTAGCTATACATTTACCAGTAGACTAATCTACTGAAGACTATCACACTTTTATGATCTAATTACTTCCTCCCTATGAGCACTCGAGGCTTTGGGGGACATCTAGACATAAACCATAATATCCATATTAAATTCCATAAAGAACAAATAAATGATTCAAAATGATAAGAGGAACGAGATGTTTAAATTGCTGTATTAAGATGCAGCAAGACACTGGATCTAGTTTTACAACAATGCCAACTGAACTTTAAAAACCATGCGTGCGTCTTATATGAATTTTCTCATTTTAAAACTCCTGTTTGTTTTTGATACGAAATCCTCTATGAGAAGAATTCAAATTGAAAAACACTGAAATATTAATGACAGGTAGGAATTTTGAGAGATAAAGACAGAATTATGTCTCCAAGTTTTTCTTTTTTAAAAGTAACATTAGGAGAAATAAGAAATCAAAGAGATTTCATTGGGGTCATGTGAGTAAGGTGTGACAAGACTGTGATTAGAAGCAATTTTGCAGACATCCTGCGAGTGCTCTTTGCACTGTTTCCTGTACTGATCCTCTGCAGTTTTATTCATTGCTATCATGAGTCTGGCAGCTGATCTCTTTCTAGGTTTACAGGAGTCATTTGGCTTTTGGTATTTAACACCTATACAGCATAATGAAAGATTGGCTCAGTGTGCAAAGGAAAAAAAGGGTTATCTTTCAGGTGAATGTGGAAGACAAAAGAAGATGAATACATTTGGTATCCATCCATCTGCTCATCCATCCATCCATCCATCCATCCATCCATCCATCTATCCTTCTATTCATCCATCCACTTACATAGCCATTCATCCACTCAACAGACATCATCAGGGGCCAGTTACTTTCCTGATCTTGTGCTGGTTAAAGGGTGCCATGGTGAACAAAACAGACATGGTTGGTGCCTTCAAGGGAGTTGCCACTGGTGAAGAGACGAATGTCAAGTTGTTTAAGTGCATGTACGATTACTAAATGTCATTCGTTCTGTGAAGAAAAGAGCACATCATTCTGGAGCATAGAGCTCAGCTGGTAAAGGATGGAGGCAGCAGCTCAGCCTAGGCACTCTGTTGAGCATGTGTACTGTTTCTCTCTACCTTCGGTTGCCTCTCAAGAGTAAGTCTTCCTTTACCATCACACAGAGCATCAACAACTACAGTGAAGGGCACATAAAATGGGCATATTAGGACTGGGAACTATCATGGAACTAAAGCCCTTTGCATATTTTCATTGTCCAATAGGAATGACAAATTAAAAAAAAACAGCAAAACTCAGGCCCATATGGATTAGTCGAGCTGCTCAAGGTCACAGGAAGAGAGAGTAATCAACCGGGAAAAAAAAAGTCCATCCTGGGGTCTGTTTAGTGGACACTTAACGCCACTACGTTGTATAGAATATTTAAGTAAAGACACTCAGCAAAATGCCACAAAATCTCTGTGCTTGTTTCTCAAGTTGTGAGAACAAATTGCTGTGGGCCCTGCAGTGCCTGTAATTACTGCGGTCACTAACGGCAGACATGTTTGGTGGCTGGTTTGGAGCAGACAGACAGCAGAGAGGCACACTTGGATTCTTTGTAATATGCAAAGAATTTTCCGGGACTTAATGCCGCCAGAATGTCAGAAGAGTTAATGGCAGATGTGGTTGTGGAAATGTTCTGTATTTTTAGACAACCTTTAATTAAAACACTTTGTATGTCTCGGGGACCAAATCATACGCTGCCACTTGAAGGCTGTCAGAGGGGAGAAAGTATACAAAGCTTCTAAAAGCAGCTTTGCTTATTTTTATCTGAGATAGACTGAGGGAGGCTTCGCAGTGACAAAGTTATCTCTTGCTTCAAAATGCTATTAGTTTAATGTGTGTGGGGATATGCAAATGGTTCGGCACATTTTCACCTCCACAGTGGAGCAGCCTGTGGTGGTCAGAGGACAGAGAGTGCACCACAGCCCCTGCACCACGGCCTGCACAGCACGACCTTTGTCTTCTTGGGTCTCTTGCACTGCCTTCAAGCACCCGAACATAAGAAGACTACAGGAGGTTTTGATGCCAAGACAGAGATTGTGGGAATTGGAATGATATCGGTCTGTCTGAAGAGCGGGTTACTTGACATAGCTATTTGAAACCACTTGTGTTGCATGTAAAACAGTGTTTTTAAGGCCAAGTAATGCACTTGACAAAATTCCCTGCCATTACTCCATTCCTGGTCAGCCAGCCATTCTGTAGAAGTATAAACTATGAAAATATTCTTTGAGGCTCTGCCCTAAGGAGAGTGTGGGCTGAACTTCTGACTCATTTCTAATGAAGAGAATAAGGTGCAAGTGATGCTGTGAAATTTCTGACACCTGCGCCTTCTTCGTTTCTCATTGATGCTTTGGAATCACTTGCTGGGAGAGAAGTCAGCTATTGTGTCATAAGGGCACCCGAGGAGACCTGTGGAGAGCCTTGTGTTACAGAACTGTGGTCACTGGCCAACAGTTAGCAAAGATGTGAAGTCACTCAAGTTCCAGGAGTTTGAAAATCCAGCTAAGCCTTCTGATGGCTGAAGTTCCTGCAGACACCTGACTGCAATCTTGCAGGATGCCTAGATCCAAGGCCAGTGGCTGCATCAGCTCTGAGCTCCTGACTCACCCAGCCTACTAGACCATATGTATATGCTGGTTTAAGGTATCACACTTAGGGGTGATCTTTTACTTAGTGATGGATGCCCCACCTGTACCCCTACTTTGAGTTCCTTCCCCTTCTCTTAGTCCCTGGCTGTCACCCCCTGTTCACTTCACCATACTCCTGTGCCTTGTCCAAAAGTCTCCCCAAGATAAAGCAAGGCTCCAAATAATCCTGATTTCCTTTTCTTAGGTGCCAGGTATCCTGGGCAGCATCCGAGCCTACCACTTCTCTCTCAATGTGGAGGAGAAGTTCAGAGGTTTTTGTTCTTCCCTGCTCAATGACTCTGTAATTCAGGTGGCTTCATTTTTAGGATGGCATGGCATTTGGGGACAGCTTGTCCCCACATTAACCATACCGCATGGGTATTCTCTACTAGAGTTACAAATGAGAAGGACTCTTGAAGGTCTCCAGGAGTGTCCTGTAAAAGCTTACCCAGAGTCCTGGAGGGTTTGGTTTTCTCTTCCCCAGTGTTCAGAATGCTCCAAGGGAAACCCTCATTTCTCACCTATCCCCCGTGAAGATGGGGGTCTGACAGATCCGTCAATGAGAAGAGCTGCATATAAAGAAAGGCTTTTTTATAGCACCAGGCATACGTTCCTTGGGAAATAATCTGATCCCAGAACAAACATAATCACTCATGAAAATGAAGAGCAGCTAGCTCCTTATAGGGCACATAGGGAGAAGTCTGATAATTCTTCTGATACTAATAATTCTACAAGCAAGTGACAAAGGATTTCAGGCTGCTTTAATTGTTTTGCAAGATAGTTTAAGTCAAGAAAATCAGTGGCAACTGAACTGAACCAAATGAAGCGTTTGAAGTAAACCAAGTTTTTGGGTGAATCCCTTCCAGAATAAATGACGGGATAGAATCATTAATTTTTTGTGTTGGTTTAGATCTATCATTCTTGGCATTTGGCAGAAGCGGCTACATTTTTAAGGAAATGAACAGGTTGCAGTGAAGGAGGGGTATCAAAAGCGGGTTGAATTCCACATACAGTAGTACAGTGTTGGGAGCCGCAGCCCCGAGCCCGGTCGCCTTACTTGGCGGACGTGAGGCCTGTAGGAAAGAGCAAAGCCTGAGCTAGATTACCCCTCCCATCGAGTGTGCTAAGATGGCGCTTATCTCCTGCTTGGTAAACAACCCGCCCTGTAAGATCTCCTGCTTCCTGCTTGGTAAACAACCCGCCCTGTAAGATCTCCTGCTTCACAACCCGCCCTGTAAGATAGTCTGCCTAGCAACAACTGAACCCTATAAAAGTGAGTGCCTCTCCCGCCAAGAAAGGAAAAAGAAGCAGAAGAAGCAGAAGAAGCACGCAAGGAGCCGCGGAGAGCGGACCAGTAGAGGCTTCGGGACAGACTGTAGGGAGAAGCACGCAAGGAGCCGCGGAGAGCGGACCGGTAGAGGCTTCGGGACAGACTGTAGGGAGAAGCACGCAAGGAGCCGCGGGGAGCGGACCAACAGAGGCTTCGGCCGGGAGGATTCCCGGGGCAGGCTGTACGGAGAAGGAAAATAAAAGAAAAGGTTGTCCACTGCCAGACTTTGTTGTGTGTCCTTCCTGCCGGCCGGGAGTGACACCGACAGTACAGAAATAACTTGAGAAAACACAATGACAAGATAGAAAATGTAATTTTCTCTTAAATTTATGGATTTAAGTTTATTGACATAGGCTTCAAAAGTCAAAATTTCTCCTCCCATCTTCTACCTAGTTCTCAAGATAGAGCAAAATTTATTCTATTCACTGATTTGGGGGCAGGATGTGAGTTGGCTTCCAGCAGGAAGACAGACAAACCCATGCAAGAGGCTTAAGGCTGAGATTTCTCATTACAAAGAGAAGTGAGCATTTATCCTCAACCAGTTCAAAGGTGGGGCACAGGGATGATCTGCAAAACCCTGCTGTTGTAGAGGTTTTGCCTAAAGTGTACACATGGAACCTGTGAGCTTCTGGAGGTGAGCGTAGGATTCGCCATCTCGTCAGGATCTCCTCAGAACTCTTGTCTCACATTTTAGGCTCTACATTGGAGCTGGGAGTTGCTTCTTTTGTTTCTATACCTGTGGGTCCCTGAAGAGCAGGTGGATTTACAGGTGGGTTGGAGCAGGAAGAAGGTTTAATGCTGCTCTTCCCCAGCTCTCTGTCACACGGTCAAGAAAGATCAATACTTTCCTCACTGGGCTGTGGTGGGTGCCGGTGCATGTCCCTGATTTACAAAAGGCCATCCTCACTGGGACAGATGTGGGCCAGGTGTCCAGGTAAGAGATTTTATGCTCTGTAAATGTATAACTAAGCCAGACCTCATGCATGGATTTCAAGCAAAGCATGGAGAACTAAATTTGGAGTGGTATCATAATTAGCTAACTTTATATTCAAGACCTAGGAATGGCAGCTACTAAGACAAGCATTCAATTGGCTCATTTGGGCTCTAACAAGCACAGAAAAGACTTGTTAGAGGTGACATTTGCTTGCAGGATTCTGGGGCTCAAGGAAAGGATACACTTAGACATGTTGCTCTAAGGCATTCGGCCGTCTAGGTAGAAAGAGGAGAGCACATAAAAGCCTGGAGCTAGGCAACCATGGAGGAATGAAAGGTAAACAGTGGGTCTCTGATAATTTGGCTGGTGTTTAGAATGTGCTGTATCAAGGGAGCAGAAGGAAAGTTGCTTGAGTTGGCAAAGTGTTTTGAGAACTAGACTGAGGACATTGAAGTGGTGCAAAACCAGGGCAGAGACATGGGATGAAGCCAGCAGGGATGAGTGGGTCCCCTGTGTGCTGTGACAACTTGCACAGGAAGAGTGGTGTGAGAGCTGGGGATGGGACCATCGCACACGGTAACTGAGCTATAGAGGGTAAAGGATCCAAAAAGACTCCAGTTGCTGACTGGGTGATTGGGCTGAAGGTGATTGTTATGAACAGAAACAAAGGGAATGGGAGCAGGGTGCACTGGGGAGTGGGGGTCAGCTATGTAGAGACCGATTTGGGGGTTGTGGCAACACACTGGGTGGAGGTGCCCAACAGGCCATGAGAGAGTGGGAGCAGGAGGAAGGAAGTGGGGAAATGTGAATACAGGAGCCATGCATATGCCAAGCAACTGGGTGGCATCACAAAGATGAAATGAGACAATAAACACCAAGTGTGAATTAGGCCCTGTGTCAGACACGTGATGTGACTTTGATCTTAAGGAGGGCTCTGTGTGACTGACCTCAGCCTACGGCTGCTGAGCGACCGAGGTGTGGGCAGCAGAGGCAGATTCCAGCTGAGTCTGTGGTCTCAGACGCTAACAATCCTTCTTTCCATTGCTCAGTGTTCTCTAAACTGAAGATAGTTTTAAAACCAAAAATATAGGAAGGAAAATATAAACTTAGCATAAAGGACAAATCTTCTTGTCCTTATATTTGCATTTTGAGAAGCCATCATGAATGTGTGTAGGCAAGGAGGCTGCCAGCTGGGAAAGGACTCAAGCTAGAGACAGCGCCAGCTCTGATGCACAGGTAGGTGGTGTCCAATCCCACACTTACTAGTCATTTAGTGAAATGCCTGGACCTTGGTTTTCTCCTGCGAATGTAGTGATCCCATTCCTCAATCTTAAGGTTCTTTGTGTTGTGAACAGGTTTATATGTGTGTAACACATTGCTTAGTATATATTAGGTGTTCAGTAGATGCCCATGCTCAGTAAATGTCCATGAAGAATCCTTTTTCACTTTCTCCAATAAGTTTCTTAGAAGTTCAAGCATCTCCTATGCACGTATATAGCACTCATGCTTTGGAACCCAGAGAAGTCAAAAGTGTGAGACAGGAGTGAAACTGATTGTTTTAGAAACGGAATCTGGTGTTGCTAGTGTGGTGGTCAGAATAGTGTCCCCGCCCATAACCAACAATGTATGTATTCCAACCTTCAACCTGTGAATGTGTTCAGTTAAATAGCAAAGGAGATCTAGGACTACACATGGAACCAAGGTGGTTAGTTTGTTGGTGCTCAGGAAAGGAGACCGTCCTGGGGTTTTTGGGCAGATGGGGAATGGAATCATAAGAACCCTGGGGAAAATGGAAAAAGAAATTAGAAGAGAAAAGCAGAGATGGAAGGGTGAGGACTCAGTTTGGTGTCTTTGGAAGAAGGAAGAGCCCGGGATGTGGGCAGCCTCCTGGAGCTGAAAAAGGCCAGAACACAGATTCCTTCTTTTTCCCAGAAAGAGCACAAGCCCTCAGCCCCAACTACTGTCCTGTTTTAAATTTCTAACCTACAGAGTTAGAGGAAAACCAGTTTGTGCTGCTTTAAACCATTCTGTCTGGGATAATTTGTCACAGCAGCAATAGGAAACTAATACAATGGAGATGCTGAAGAAACTACAAATATATATACAAATATAACAATGTATAACTCATTTATTACATGGAGGAGGTTCAGAAAGGCAGGTTGAAGCATCCAGTAGATACCCAGTGAGGATAAGTGAGGTCTAGGGAAAGATACGTCAGACTGCTAGGCCCACACTGGCCTGTGCCTGTTGGTTGCATTCAGGTTGTCCAGAAGGCTTTGTCCTGATGGTCTCCTGGGGCTTCCTTAACAAGTGACAACCAAAAAGAGTGCAAGTGAACCCAGCACTGTGCAGCTTGGAGTTACATTCTGGGTAATTGCCCTCGTTTCCTACATGGACAGGCCCAATGTTAATAGCTGGGAACCTCAGGAAGGAAAGTGGGCAGGCATCACCAGAGTGGCTCAGGCTTTGGCTTTTTGCGGGCCCTTCTGCGGCTCCCCATGTGCGCACAGCTCTGCTGCTCACGCACACTCCCTTCTTTGTCTCCCCATTCTCAAATGGCACAAGGATCTGCTGATGAATGGGTGCTTCCTTGTGTCTGAGCTTTAAAATCAGTTTTTCCTTTTGAGATCAGAGGGCTAACAAGTCTCCATTAGCACTCTGGGTTCTGGTCATCCCATTTTGGCTTGTTAATTATGGGGCAAAGAGCGCTTGCAGCGAAGTGTGGAAGTCGGGTGATAGAAGAGAGAGGAAAAGATAGTGGATCAGACACTGACTCTTCAGGGTCTAATGGCACTCCTCTAGAACATACTGAAATCTCGGCCTTCAATATCCGTGAAGTTGACCTTACTTGGAAAAGATAGTCTGTGCAGCTGGTCCTGCTAAGATGACATTGTCAGGGTGGGTTCTATCCAATGTGGTTCATGTCCTTTAAGAATGGGGGAGATTTAGATCCAGTAATAGTCACGCATACAGAGGAGGTGCTCTGAAGAGACAAAGAGCACCAAATGCAAGCTAAGGACTGAGGCTCCCAGAGATGCAGAGAGGTGTGGAGCAGCTGTCCCAGACAGAGCCCCACAAGGAACTCTCCCTGAAGACATCTCCATTTCAGACTTGCAGCCTCCAGAGAGAGAGAGAGAGAGAGGGAGGAGAGAGAGAGAGAGAGAGAGAGAGAGAGAGAGAGAGAGAGAGAGAGAGAGAGAGAAAGAGAGAGAGAGAAATTCCACTGGGCTAAACCACCGTGTTAATGGTGCTTTGTTGTAGCAGGTCCACAAAGTTCACAGGATAGCATATGAGGCCCAAAGTATGTATAGAACTCCCTGTGTGAATAAAGGGAAAACACTCGGTGCGGGACAGAGCTCAGGCCAAGGCATAGAGATGGGGCTGCATTCACCCTGGAGGACCTGCTCAGAGCTCAGGCCATGGCTGGAGTGGCTCACACAGGCCCTCCTGCTTTAATCTGAGGATCCCTGGAAACAACTGGAGAGCTGGGTGTGTGTGTGTGTGTGTGTGTGTGTGTGTGTGTGTGTGTGTGTGGTCTCTATCATATTATATTTTGGAAAGAGCATACTGGAAGGGGTTTTGAGACTGGACTGATAAAATGGCAGGAAGGAGGATGGAAGACAAAGGCCATAGTGCAGATGGAAAGGGACAAGACTTGGACAGGGTAGCAGGAGGGTGGAGCAGGGAAGTGGTGTAGTCAAGAAGTGTACAGAACCTGACCATTGGGGAGCTGAGAGTGGTGACAGGAGTTGTAGTATGAGCTCTTAAGGGAAGAATGGTGCCATGTGAAAAAGAAGACAGAGTGGGGTTTTGGGGGACTGGGCAAGATGTTGAATTTGATATGGGGGTGTTGAATTACAGGTGGCTTTGGGACACTGGAAAGGAGATGGTTATCATAAGAGGTCTGGAAGCAGGAAGAAAAGATCTGCGCTGGGGATACAGAACCATCACTCAGGGCTGGAGATTAGGGCCAAGAGTGTGGCTGGGTCCATCCAAGAAAACAGGATGAGAAGAGAAGAGCTGAAGACTGAGCCCAAAGGTGCCATGATGACTGGTAAAGAAGGAAGGCAGTGAGAACCCCGAGAAGCTGCATCAGGAGAGGACCAGAGAGCACACTGTGGGGTGATTTTGCAAATATGTACAGCAATCATTGGTCAGTTTGGAACAAAGTTTATACAGCTGCAAAGAATTTGAGAAATATAACAGTGAATAAAGAGAACATGTTAAAAGGAAAAAGAGAACAAGAGAACCCATAAGAGTAATGCCACGGAAAAGCCCACAAAGCATGAGATGTCAAAGTGGGCCCAGTTTGGATGATGAGCAGGTCCTTGGCTCCTGGAATGGAGCAGGATCATGAAGATGTGGCAGTGCAGGAAGGAGCCTGGGATGGCTGGGGAGACATGAGTGGGAAAGGAGAAGGTAGAGTCATCTTGTGCAGACTATGGCTTGCGAAGGAAGAGAAAGAACTAAGATGAGAGCTGGCTGGAAGGGTTCCCAGGAGGGAGCCGGGTTCAGCAAGGCAAATGAGATCTGCGCTCCAGAGAAGCCTCGCAGTGGACCATGTATGTTTGGTCTTCCCCAGCTGGACGAACACAAGCAACTCTCTCTCCCCACCTTTTTCTACTTTTGTTATTACTTTGCTTGAGCAAGTCTGGACTCTTAATGGGACCAGTGACAGACACTACTCCTTATGGTCTGCATTCAGACTTAGGACTCGTACAACACAGCTCATGGTCTTGTGTGGCTACTCACGTTTACAAAAGAAAGCCCAGTGGTGGGGCCAGGCTGCCATGGAGCAGGAAGAACAAAGCGCAGTTAAGATCTGCAGGCATTTCAGAGATAATTACAGAGCTACCCCAGAGCTGTCAGGATCTGGGCTTGAGAAGGAACTGCATTGCTTTGATAAAAACGTGACTCTGTGCAGTGGTGATATGTGGACGCACAGAGCACCATCCTGTTCACTGTGGATTACAGGGTTGGTTCCGCAGAGGTGGGACTGTGCTTGCAAAAACAGCCTTCAGGTTTAAGGCTTGATTTTTCCAGTTGTCTTCCAATGAATTATTTAAATACCAGGCAATTCGTTTCCAGATTTAATAGCATTAAGCCTTAGAAGGAGGTGGCTAGTTTGCCTAGCTTCACTCTTTCCTTCTTTCTAGTAGAAAAGGCAATCAGCCATTTATTAAATGCCAGTTTGTTAAACACCATCCTAAATGGGTTTGCATGGTTGTCTCATGTAATCAGTATGCCGTGTTTGCAACACAAGTATCTTGATTTCATTGGTTTTTAATCTTGATTTATTTTATTGAGTCACTTTACTGATCAAAATGATCATGATCTTAGATGAAGAAATGGTGCCTCAGAAAAATTAACAGCTTGCAAACCTCACTCAGGCCTCACACCCTAAGCAAGTCTCTGCTGGCACCTCCTTGTGACCCTGCTGCATCCAACCTGGCCTGGCTTTGACATCTCATGCCTTGTGGGTTTTTCTGTTCTGTTTGTGCTTGAGGGCTCTCTTGCCCTCTTACTTTTTTAACATATTTTAGCTAAACTCACTCACTTCACTCTTGCCCTCTCTGTGACTGGCTCAGTGGTATGTAAGTCTGGATCTGTGCAAAATCTAGGAAAGGATTCTGTTATAAATGGAAAATGCTTCTTGTGCATGAAGACTAATCTCTGGCAGAACAATTTGATTTCAGTTAAGTAGTCAGAAGGGATTCTGGACAGTAGGTATTTCTGGAAGAAATTATGAGGTGCCCATTGCAAATCCTGTAGAAATTCAGAGCAATTCCTGGAAATAGTAACTTCAATTGGGGTTGGAGATAGAGAGATGGAAAATGTAAGGGGCCATTTCAATGGCAGAAGACCTCTACAGAGAAATACAAAGGGAGAGCAGCAAAAGATTTCTGTAAGTTGGTTAAGAATTGGCTAGAGCACAGTAAAGATGGAACTGTGACTAGAGTTTTGTTAGGTTAATAAAGACCTCCTTAAATTCCATATGTAGGTAATAGAGAGCTCTTGTAGGACTTAAGCAGAGGCCATTTTCCTTTTTTCCTTCCTTTGTTCCTTTCATGCATCCCTCTATCCTCCCACCTGTTCATCTATCCAACTCATGAACACTCTTTGGAGATTGTGTATGAAGTTATCTAAAAAGTAGAGATAAAATATAAATAAAAGAAGTTGAAATTTTCAAAAGAATGCAAGCAAGGAAGATAGAAAGGGAAGATTCAAAAGAAAAACAGAAACATTTTCTTATCTGTTGTGCTTTGCTATCCATTTTTAAAGAACCTACCTCAAAAGCCAGTTCCTTCCACATGTCCCTCCAAATGGCTGTGGCTTATTATTCTTCAATTATAGTTACTTTTGAATATTTCTCTTCTCTTTAGCTAAACTAAGAGCTCAGAGACTATAGGTGATGTGGACAATTTGCAAATATGTTTATCTAGTCAGTAACTATTTGGTATCAATTGTTTTCCAGGCACTCTACCAGTTTCTAGGAGTTCAGGAATTTTTGTTCGATTGGATTGGTGTAAGAAAAGAGCTTTGTGTCTTGGGTTCCATCCTTGCTATAACATCCCATGTATTCAGGATTATGTGATAGGTAACGGAGAGAGGAGATCCTTTTAGGGTTGGAATACTCACTGAAGAGCCATGGTAGTTCCAGGGAACTAGGGATACTTGGAGGGAGTATTGGCTGTTGGGCTGGACAGCAGCCACCCTAAAATGGTCAGATGGGCATGAACAGAGGGAGACCTCAGGTCACAAGTACAGATAGCAACACTTGGGTGTGTTGGAGGTGTGAAGAGCTCTCACTCACTATGCTGTACTCCTTTTTCCTAAGGATGTGAACACCATGGCCCATTGCATCTTGGGAGCTAGATTGCTTAGCATGGCACCTATGGATCAGGATGAGCCAGTAACTTCAGAACTGTCAAGTCAGTCATGTGGCCCCTGATTTGGCCACACTCTATAGGTTTTGAGAACAGTGAGTGGCATTCCCTCCCACCTTAGATCTCTGAATTTATTTTTAGCTTGCACACTGACGAATTCTTATTTAGTGACTGAAGAACTCCAGGGGCGTCTCTACAGACATGAAACAGGTAAAACACAACAGACCCTTCTCCATGGGATATCTTTCTTACTGTGCAAGTCTTAGCTCAGTTTATTCTATCAATGTAAGGCTAGCTATCGAAATGATTTTGGAAAGAATTGAACTCCCCAGTCACTAGCAATCCATCAGAGCTGTGAATTCTGCAGTGGACATCATGGGATTGGAATGTGCTGGGGTGCATGTGCTGTGCATTATGGTAGCTATGTGACTGTTTGGAAATATTTCAAGGTGTATACATGACTCAGAATGAAACTTCTTGTATTGGCATCAGCCAACATTTTTTTTTTTTTAAATAGGCATGTTGAGCTGGCGGTTGCCTGCTTCACTATCTGAATGCCAGACCAGTTTCATGAATATTCTTAAAAGTTGCTAATCCTGTAGATTTCACATTAGCAGATTTACATAAGTGTACTTGTGCTGAATGAATACATTAGCTCATGTTGCGTTATAAAGCTCCTTTATCTGACAAGTACACCTGTTACTAGGTGTCTTCAACTTGCTTAATTGAAGCTGTTTTTCTGAGATCATTTGCTTTTTTTTCTAGGGTTAAAGGTTTTGCACAATTTTCCTTTTTTGTTCCCATCTGCAGAAGTTCTCAGATGCCTGCAAATGAACACTGCACGCTCTGTTTTAAAGTCTTAGGTGATTTTCCCCCTGGGGCATATACATTTACTTCTTAAAGTCTTGTAATTCACTTGAAATGCACATTTACTCACACTAATAAAATTTTCTTCCCGCTATATATTTTCCTGCATTACATCATCTCATTAAGCACTAGACTCACTCCAGCTTGGATTTCCCCCAAAGATTGTGGGAAATTTGTGACTGGTTCCATGAAATGAGCTCTTATACTGTGGGAGTCTAAAAATAGTTGTACCACACTGTAAAAACATATTGCAAGTGACTTAGATTAATGTCTTTCTGCTGTTATCAGAAATGATCAGATGATGGGAAGGAAAAGAGACTCCGAGAGATCAACTGGGCAAGCCTTTCAGTTTACAGATAAGAAAATTGAATCTCTGACAGTAAAATGATTTTCTCATGGTCCACAGAGAGTCATTGGCATTCCCTGCAATGAGGCGCGCATCTCTGGGTTCTTTACTCAAAAAATGTCCAACTTACATGTTTGGAAGATGTGAGAGAAAGAAGTCTGGAATCCTATAGATCTGGATTAAAATTCCAACTGATGACTTAGTGGCTCTTTCGATTTTGAGAAATGTCAGCATGTTTATGTCTCTTCATCTCCAGATTGAGCGCAGTAGTTGTGGTCTCTTCATAGCATTGTTATGGCTAATAAATAAATGACATAATCCATGCAAAGATAATACACTGGCTGGCATGTAAGAACTTCTCAACCACTGGCAGGTATCACTCTTACTATTTTTATCTATTAAACGAGTATAGAATAAAGCTTGAATATTTTAATTATCAGAACTAAGTGATTTGAGGGAGCAGTGATTGCTTTCATAAATAATTGCTTGGGAACAAAATATTGGGTGCATGTATGGAAATCTAGGAAAAAATCTAGGAGATTTTGCTGTCACGCTGCTATTTTTGAGTGGACAGTACACAATTAAAGTTGATTTATGTTCCAAATAGCTGAGCCTGGAATTAGGGAAGGTAGCCACAGGGTGGCAGTGGCTTCTAAGTCATGGGTCTATGATTTTGCTCCCCAAAGGGGTGATAGGAAGCATGGTAATTGGGTCATGTTTGTATTCATATCATTTTAAAAGTAAACACCACCAGTGCAAACCACTTTTATTAAAATACTATAACTGACAGGACTTTGATGCGTTTGGGTTCCTTCTGACTACCTTGGGTCAGCCCTTGTGTCAGAAACATGATGGTGTCAGGACTCTGTATCCTTTCCTATGTTTTTGCTTAGACACGGTCCCCTCTATCCCCAATAACACTGTTGTGACTTTTGTCACTGTGGATTTGTTTTGCACATTTTTAACCATGCTGTATGGACTTCCTGTATGTGTCTTTTGTGTAATATATTTTTGAGATTCGCATATGTGGTATATGACGCAGGAGTCTGTTTATATCACTACTTATTTGTTCAATCCATTTTTAAAAAGGTTTTTTATTACTATGTGTTTGCAGCATGTAGTAATTACATTCATCATGGTGAGTTGGTACATGAACATAATGTAGCTTAATTCCTATTTTTCCTCTTTCCCACCTCTCCTCTCTTTCTCCGACTCTTAGCCCCTTTCTCATTTGCAAAAGCCCTATATCCATGTTTCCTATTTTCTTTTATTTTGCTCTTTAAATCACTTGTATTTTGAGCTTCTCATATAAGAGAAAGACGTGATATTCTAACTTGTGTGTCTTGTTTATTTCACTTAACGTAGTTGTTTGAAGATACATTCATTTTCCAACAAATTATCCAGTCTACTCTTAATGAATGTTTGACTTATTTCCAGTTTTTTACTATTAAAATAACAACAGTAGGAATGTAGTTCTTATAGTGCATTTGTGTATATATGTGTACACTGCTCCTGGCTGTGGGTATAGGACTATGGTGTAGGCATATGTACAGCCTCAGTCCACCTCGACTGTGTTCCTCAGTGCTGGTATCAGTCTATATTTCTATCAAGTGTCTATGAGAACTCCAATTGTCCAATATTTTTTGCCAATAAGTAGTATAATTACATTAAAAAATTTAAAAAACTATTCTAGCAGGTGCATAGTGGTGCCTCACGGTGTCTTTATGTTTCCCTGATGACTAGTGATGTTGCCATGGTTTGGATCTTACATGCCCAAGGTCATGTGCTGAAGGATGGGTCATCACCACAGCAGTGGCCACTCTGAGGAGGAAAGAGGGTCATGAGGGCCCTGATGTCATGGATTCATGAAAGGTTTAATCCACGTATGGATTTCGGCTTAATGGGTTTGGGGAGTGAGGCTTGGTTATGAAGCAATCTCTCTCTCTCTCTCTCTCTCTCTCTCTCTCTCTCTCCCTTTATTTCTCTGTGTGTCTGTATCTCTCTTTCTCTCTCTCTGTCTGTCTCTCTGTTTTTTGTCCCCATGATTCTCTTTCCCTTACTTTGTGCTTCCACCACTATGTTCAGGCCAAATGACTCAACACCAGGAGCCTGAGGAAACCTGCTCTTTCTTTTGGTTGGTTTCTCCAGGTATTTTTCATTGTGACAGAAAGCTGAGCAATACAGATGTTGAGAACATTTTTGTATTTGGGAGCCATTTGGATGTGGCTCTTCTGTGAAGTTTTTATTTAAGACTCTTGTCTGGGTGCGTGTTGTCTCTTCTTGACAACTGATATGTTGGAGTTCTTCGTGGTGCTGAGGATTGACCCCAGGGCCTTTTCACTGAGCTGTATCCTCTGCCCTTTATATGTTTTTTAAAAATTTGATACAGAGTCTTTTAATGTTGCTTAGTTGCCTGAGCTGGGCTCAAATTTGTGACACGCCTGCCTCAGCCTCCCACAGTGCTGGGTTTATAGACATGTATCACCAGGTTGGCTTCATTACTTCACTTAATGGTATCTTTTAATAAAGAGACATTCTTAATTTAATGTAGCTTAATCTGTCAATCTCCTTTATGTTCATATTTTTATGTGTATATTTTGAAATATTAGTCTGTCCAAAGATTATAAAGACTTTATAGCCTTCTAAATTATTTCCTTGAAGATTTATAATAAATTAAAAATTATTTATTATAATTGGGTCTGCTAGCATGGTGGCTCATGCCTGTTATCCCAGCACTCAGGCGGCTGAGGCAGCAGGATCACTGTGAGTTTGAGGGTAGCCTGGGCTACATAAGCAAGCTCAAGGTCAGCCTGTACTGCATAGTGAGACCCTGCTTCAAAACAAAATCAAGAGAACAAAATCAAACAATTGGGTCTAAAATTCATGTGCAATTAATTCTTGTTTATGGTAAGAGACACCAACTCGGATTTTATTTTTCTGGCTATCAAGTTTCTCCATCATCATTACTGAAAAGATGTACCTTTCTTAGTGCGCTATATAATAATATCTGCGCCATAATCCAGGTGAACACATACTGAATATGTATTTTTCAATTCTCAGTTCAGTTCCATTGGCTTCTTTGTCTGGTCTGCTAGTCTTAAATATAGAACCTTACAATAAGTATAGTATCTCAAGTATGTCATTTGTATTTGTTTTTGAACTTTTTATGTTTATTTTGAATATTGTTGACTTTTTTGCACTTCCACATATATATTTCAGAGTTACCTTGCAAATTTTTACAAGCACATTTATTGGATTTCTTTGGGGGGTAGGAACAAGAGATTGAACTCAAGGTCTTTACCAGTGAACTGCATCCCTACATATTTTTTTAAATTTTGAGATAGGATCTCACTAAGTTGCCAAGATTGGACTCAAACTTGCAATCTTCCTGTCTCAGTCTCCTGTGTAACTGAAATTATACTGTGCCCAGTTAGATCTACTATTAAGATTACATTAAACCTGTAAATTTATTAAACGAGCTAACATCTGTGAATATTTGTCTTCAAATCCATGGACATAATATAACTTTATCCCATTATCTAGGTAGTTTACAATTCCTCTCTGGAACATTTTATTGTTTTCTATAGAGATGGTTTTCACTTTCTTGTAGATTTTTTGGATGTTATAATATGCATGCATAGTGATAATTATTTGTAATATTCTCCTCAGTATTTTGAGCTTTCTTTTTTTTTTAACTTATTGTATTGACTAGAATTTCAGTACAGTGTTGACTAGAGATGGTGACAGTAATAGTCCCAAACTTTGGATAGATTTCACTTTTTAAATTTTAATTATGTTTCATGTATATTTATCGTAATTATGCTTACTATGTAGTGATATATGAATATATATTTATATATAGCAGAAGACTTGTCAGATTAAAAAAGGGACTTTGGCTGACAACTTTCTAAAATTTTTGTCATAAATAGGTGACATAAGTAGATAAATGTGTTTTTTATGTTTTATGGAGAAAATGTTTTTTGTTTCTTTTATGTTAATTTTGTGCCTAATATTAGTTGATTTTAAAATGCTGACATAATGTTAAATTCTTCAAATAAATCCAACTTAATCAAATATTATTAATTTTTCCTTTTTATATGACTAGATTTGATTTGCTAATATTTTGGTTTTAGATTTTTGCATCTATGTTCATGAAGGTGATTGGATGATACTCTTCCCTTTTATACACTTTTTTTATATTTTGAGATTTTGGTATTATGAATGTGCTAGAAAACAACAAGGAAGTTGGAAAGTCTTTCCACCTTCTATACTTTGGAAAAATTTGTGTAAAATTGATGTTCTCTAAAAAAATTTTAGAAAAATTTACTGTTGAATCTCTCAGTGGTTAGGTTCAGTGTTGACCTTATGGAGAAATTTGATTCAGTTTGCATTCAATTTGATTTGAACTAGAATCATGAAACAAATTAAGTTTGTGCACATATATACAACTGCTGTGGCTTGTATCTGTATGTCTTACTAAAACCTTACGTGCTCATAGGTAAGGGTTTTCAGAGGTGGATGGATCTAGGGTATGTGACTATGGATTAAGGGGGTGTGGTAACTAAATTAGTCCACTAATAGCTTTTCCATAGTTCTGGGTATGAATAATGGGGAGTCCCACCATGGGTGATGCCAGTCAGTAGGTTTGTAGCTGGATGGAATAAAAGAGATGGTTTTGAATCTACAGATTTCTGTCACTTTAATTTTATCTATAACTTCCAGTTACCAATGACAGCTTTTATTCAATCAAGAAGAAAATATTTCTCATTTCTATAACACAACTGCTGACTGTACTACCTTAGAAAGTGATCTTCAAGAGATGGATTTACAACTTTCACAACTGCAAACATGAGGTCTGGGAGTAACAAGAAAACAAATGCACCACATTTCTTTGTCTCTATTGTTGCTTCAGTGAGGTTTTATTCAAGAGTAATAATCATAACAGTAATAATACTTTTTTGGTTCTTCTCTTCTTCCTTCTCCATGTCTTCCTTTTTCTCCTGTTACACCTTCTTCTCTTCTACAAACTTTTAAGATATTTATATTCTAACTTTTTTTCATAATTTTACATTTGTGTGTCTAGGTTTTGCTTCATTTTAATTTTCCTTGTTTTGACCTAATTTTGAAATTGTGTTTTTCTTCAGTACTGTAAATCTCCTTTTCTTTTGATTTGAGAATTTCCTCTCCTTTTATTTGCTCTTTCTGATACTACTATTTACTCAGACGTTAAACTTTTTCTTTCTTGGTTGTACTAGTGCTTTGGTTTGTGGCTAGATGTCCCACCTGAAGCCTCATGCAGACACAGGTGGGACTTCTTCAGACATGACTGCATCGAGAGTGTGTGATGCTGCAATTCATGGTGCAATGTTATGCTCAAAGGCACTATGATTAAGGGTGTGAGTACTACTCTCCCTGAGTAGTCTGGATAAGATAAAAGGGCAGAAAGGTGCTGTGAAGTCCCCTTGTTGCTCTGCTATCTACTGTCCACCATGAACTACTGCCTCTCTGCCATGTGCCAGCCAACTATGGACTGAAACCTCTACAAACTGTGAGCAAAACAAACCTTTACCCCTTTAATTTTGGGCATCAGGTATTTTGGCTCGGCAAGAAAAGTAACTAAGCCAACTGGAGAGTGAATTCAGGGTCTTTTTCAGTAAGCTACAACCCCAGATATGTAATCTATCCTTTCTCTGTCTCTAACACCATCTATCTATCTGTCTGTCTATCTATCTGTCTATCTATCTATCTATCTATCTATCTATCTATCTATCTATCTATCTAGTGATCCTTGCTAAACCGTCAAATTGCCCTCCTTCCTCAGCCTTCCATGGTGCTGGAATTATGCCTGGTAGCATCATGCCTGGCTTATACATTGTTATGGTTGATAAATTGTGTTAAATTGAGAAGTTTAACTAAGAGACTCAGCAGGAAGCCAGGGTTCCTACTTTATAAACACCCCCAAACTGGGAGAAGGAGGGCAAGATGTTGTGAATGTTACACTGGCCCTGGGCCAGAGGGGTGGCCTGTGTACAACATAAAGGAGGATAAGAAGCTTATTCCTGCTTGCTTCTGCTCTGGTTGCTTTTGCTGGCTGCTGCCTTGAAGTGTTGCCCTGGTGCCATGCCACCCTGCTTGGAGCAGCTGATTGTGGATTGAAACCTCCACAAACAACTCAACAAACCTTTCCTTCCTTCATTTTGAGTGGTGGGTATTTTGTCACAGCAATGAGAGAAAAGTAACTAAGACAGACATTAAACTTTTAGACTTAAATTTCTTGTTTTTCTTTTTTTCTCGCATTTTTGTCTATTTTTCTTGTGTTTCACATTCCAAGAGATGTATTCATCTTTATTTCCTTTGTTCTCTTTTTTCCCCTACAATCATTTAGTATTCTCTGAGAAACTCTTCTGGCTCCCCAGTAGTTCATTTTTTATAGTAGACTTCTTTACTGGTCAAAACCAGTAAAATATCTTCTATTTCTCTAGGGACAGTAGAGATTTTCTGTTTTATCTTCTCCCACAAACCTGCCCATTTTTAACTCTGTCTGTCTTAGTGTTTTATTTTGTTCTCTTTCCCTTCATTATCAAATATCCTTTAACTTTCTAAGGATATTTATCTGTCCTTGTTTCAGAATAAGGGATTAATAGCTTGAAACTTCTTCATCAATGGACTTTGACTTTGGGGCCGTGGGCATGTTTCCCACATTAGCAGAAGAAATTCTTCTGTAATTCTAAACCTTCCTCAGCTCCTAGGTTCTCCCAGGATGGTACCAGTTCCATAGTTTCATCTCTTGAGGTAATTCCTCATATATATGATACCTGTATGAATGAGGAGATAGCGTAACCCTGACTGTGTGCTGGTCTGCACTGGCCTTACCCAGTGCAGAGGATCGGTGAGAAGTCAGTGGGTCTGAGTTAGCTGGGTTCTGACAGGAGAGCAAATGAGTGAAAGGAAGCTGAGTTGCTAAGTGCCACAAGCCTTTTGCAATGTTGGCATCCTTCAGACCACAGAGGTGATAGAATCAGTGCCCTTTCCATGTTTTGCCTGAAGGGCCACTTCAAAAATTAGTAGTAAAAACTTTCTGATTTTAAATTTTATTACATTCTTTGTTTGTCTGTCACTTGACAACTTTGTCGGCCCACATATGCAGATGCACAGACATTAGATGTGTGCACATGAGTGTGTGCATGCACACACACACACACCCTTGCACATTCAGTGGCATGCAAGTCTTCCATTTCTTTTTAATACTCAGGAACATATTGCGCTGCCAGAAGTCCCCAACATTTACACTTCAAGGAAGCTTGCAGGTTTGACAAGTGAGTGCCCTCAAGTATTTGACTCACCACGTGAGTTTGCGGTTTACGAGGGCAGTAAAGTACAGATTCTAAGTTTATCCTCCTCCACATTCCTACAGACACCATTGTGAACACAAAAAAGGCAGCTCAAATTTTAAAAAGAGTTGGAAACCAGAACGTTTACTTAATAATTTACTAAAAGCCAGGAAAATTTTCTATTTTAGAAAAAAAAATGGAGAAAGCTGTTCTTTTAGAAGAAAGTAAGGGACTAGATAGAGGTCAGGGAAAATTCTTTTCCCTTATAGAGGCTGCCTTTCCATCTGTCTGTCCACCTCTCTTCTCATTTCTTTCTCCTCATGGATGCCTGGCTAATGGAGAGCTATGAATTTGGCTACTGGAAAAACTAATGAATTAGTGCAAAGAGGAGACTAAGGCTTTCATCAGGGTTTTGAAGAGGATAGAAAGACACTGCTTCAAACTAGAAAGATGCCCAGGAGAACTTTCCTCAATCCATGTGCACTGCAAGGTGTGGAGGCACAGCCTGGGTGGGTGGCTCAGCAGACAGGGGAGGCCAGAGCAAAACCACACACATTGTCAGGAGCAAATATCAAGACAGAGCTCTTCCTTATCAGAGGCCTGAACGTGAGAGACAGAATGTGAGGCTCATGGGCAAAGGAATGGTGTTCTTTGGAAAAAAAGTTTACTACATGAAAGAGCAGAAAATTTTAGAAAACATCTAACTTTAACTCGATAAACTTCAGAAAGCAAAAGACAAGATGGAAATGCAATGCATTTTGATGAAAATGGAGATGATCATGATAAGAAATGCTTTCTTTTGAAGAAACCTAACATTTAACGACTCTTTAAATGTCTGGGAACAGATCTGAAGCAAAGACTCAGTTCCCAAATCACAGAGATTTGCTTTCTTTTTCAATCTGTGTGGTTGCCATAGCTACTAACACATCCGGCACTCTTCCAGCCTTTGGACAGATGCTTTCAGTAGTTTAAAATTTATTTTTAAAAAGTGTATTTAGTTGTGTTTATTGAGAAGAAAATTGTTAATTTAGGCTCTTTCTTCTTCAGTTTGCCTTTTCAAAGAGAATGACCATCGCTGACAATCAATTGCACCATTAAAGTTGCCCCAAATCTTAATAAATACAACTTCTTTGAAAGTGCTTGACCCTTTCTGGCTCCTCTCTTGAGCTCTCTGCTTCCCGTTGCTATGCTTCTCCTTGGCCCTGTCCCTCTGCCATGCTGCCCTGGATTGCAGCCAGTTGGTGATGGACTGAAACGTCTACAAACCATGTTTGAAAGTCTCTAAGAACCTTTAGCGTATGAAGAGAAGCATCCGTGGTCTTAGAAAAACAAGAACAAATCAAAAACCAGACCCAACAGAAGGAAAGAGAAAATAGTCAAACTATCCAAAAGAGAGAGATAAAATCCAAATCAGTTTGAGATTAAAAATAAAATTTACAAGAAATACCACTGAAACCCAGAGAATCACTACTATATCCTCTTGGTTAAATTTTGTAGGTCACATATGTCTAAAAATTTGTTCATTTCCTTTAGATTTTCCAATTAATTAGAATACAGGGTTTCAAAGTAGTCACGCCCCTCTACTTCAGTGGTATTTCTTATAATTCTCTTTTTTTATATGTCTATGCCTTGTGTTTATGTCTATGTCTATGTCTGTAAGTATCTACGTACCCTTGACACTCCTAGATTAAACAGAATAGAAAACATTTGAAGACCCAGGCACAGGCAAAGACTTTTAGACCAAAGTAACATGGTAAGTAATAGACACAATCAACAAAGGGAATACATAAAATTAAAAAGTTTCTACACAGCAAAGGAAACAAGCAACAGAATGAAGAGACAACCTACATAATAGAAAAAAATCTTTTTCAGCTAGTCTTCCAACATAGAATTGATATCTAGAATATACAGAGTTCAAAAATTTATTACCACAGAAATAAATAACTCAAGCAATAAAAATCATTGAACAGGGAATTCTTAAAAGAAAAAGTATAAATTAGCAATAAGTCTATGAAAATTATTCTCTATCTTTAGGGAAATGCAAATAAAAACTACTTTGTGATTTCATCTTGCTCCCCTCAGAGTATCTATTATCAAGAATACAGAAAATTTTAAATGCTGACAAGAGGAAAAACCATTCTTTTACAATGCTCCTGAAAATGTAAATTAGTACAGCCACTATGGAAACCAGTATGGAGACTCCTCAAAAAGCTAAAAGGCGAGCTCCCATTTGATTCAATAGGTAGCACTCATGATATAGACCTCAAAGAACTAACGTCAGCATATTAAAGGGATGGATAGCTGTGCGCCCACGCGTACTGTGGCACAGTTCATGATAGTGAAGCTATGGGGGCAGCCTAGGCAACCGTCAACCGTGAATAGATAAAGACAATGTATGTATGCACAGTGTTGTACAACTCAGGCACCAAAGAATGAAGCTAGGTTATTTTCAGGAAAATAGGTGGAAATGGAGACTATCATGTTAGACACAATAAGCTAGACTCAGACAAACAGTGCATGTTTTCCTTAATATGTACAATTTATAAAAAATGCCATGAAAATAGAAGGGAGACTATTGGATGACAAGAGGAACAGAGTCTAGGAGAGTGTGGGAGGGTAATTGGGCGATGGATATGATTGAAATATACTCTACATATTCGTAAAAATACTGAAACTTAATTTTGTAAAATTTGTCTGTATTAATAAAATATGTTTTAAAATGAAAAAGCTTTTCACTTTAAGTGCTGCCACTTAAATAAAGACTGCAAGCTTTCTCTCTGTTTCCCAACTGCATCATCTCTCATCTCTGTCTCTGTTATTTCTGTCATCTCTATTTCTGTCTCTGTCTTTGTATCTATAGTTATTCAAGGAAAGAGAGCAGTAACAAAACAACACAACCCAACACACCCAGCAGTTTATTTACATCTAGGTCTATACTACATATCTCGAAATTAGTCTTGAAAGAAAAGTGTTATGTTCCCACCTCCTTGATTTTATGTATTTATTAGTTTTTTGGGTAACTCAGGGTCTTGCACATGCGAGGTAAGCAGTTTCTTCATTTTATATTAGCAAAATTATTCACAGTTCCTTTTCATCTTTTTTTTTTTTTTTGAGGAATTAGCAGGGGACTGAAAGGCCCTACAGTGTAAAAAACTATTCTCATTCTTTCATAAATTTTATTTTTACAAAATTCCTTTAGGTTGTCCCAGAAATGAATCAAAATAATTAAAAGTGGGATTATTTCAGTATGGAATTATTGACTAGAAAAACCAAAATAGCTAAGTGTAATTATTTTTATACTCTTAAACTAAGTACAATTAATGGAACAAATATCATGAAAAATTTATCATTCTATTATGCTAACATTTAAAAAATTCCTGCATATTATTAATAAAAATGGGAAGAAGAAAAGCACGCATCAGGGAGAAGTGAATTAAACATGTCATCTTACAGAGGGGTAGGAAAGACATTTTGGTTTTGAATTTTAGTATTAGGGAAATACATTTCAAGTCTTATGTAAATGAGTTAAGTATAAGATCATCCAGTTTTTAAGCTTAAAATTTGAGGTTAGTCACTAGTAGAAATTTAAAAAAAACTAACTTTCATATCATCATAGAAAACAGAATAACACATGGTATGAAACTATTTTTATTACAAAACATAATAAAATTTCTCTCAAACCTTGAAAACACAAAACAAAATGAACACCAGTAAGCTAAACATATTGCCCATGATAATATATATTGAAAATAAAAAATGATACTAGTCTAAGGTAAAACAAAAATCACAGTGAACAAAGGCTCGTTATGTGCTATTTGTAAAAGACATATCTCTCTATGAAAGGCTAATGTGAGCAAACAAACAAAAAACCAAAAATCACAAAGACTCATCTCTCAATGTAATATAACCTAGAATTTAAAGCATAAAGGCATTAAAATGATGAAAGCTAATTTAAGATGATTTAAGATGATAAAATTACAAGGCATACAATAGACATAATGGGCAAACATTCATGAAATGAAAACTATGTTGATGGCAAACACAATAAAAGATTTTTCTATAAGGACCACAAGAAGAAACGGTTTATAGTCCAGAGGAATAGGAAGATATCAGCATAGTTTTCTACTTAGCTGAAACACTATGTAGCCAAAAGTAAGAATATGGAGAATCTGTGTAGTAACACTGAGATTGATTGATCAAATAGACTCAACTGAAAGTTTCACTTTACCAATAGTTGATTATTCTTGTGCAGTGTTCATTGAGTAACTGTAAAATATAATTAGACAGAAAGGAAATGCTAATGCATGTTAGATGGGAGAAATTATATATTCTGTTCTTTGTAATCACAGACTCCAATCACATGGAAAATGATGGAAACCTCCTCTTTCCAAGTGCTGAACTTAAATTAGTGAGTTTGAATATTTTAGAAAACAGTGAAAATGAAGAGATATTCATATTAAATTTACAGGTGTTACGAAAGCAATAATCAAAGGAAGAGCTAGTCTCAAAAACAGCAAATGACTGAAGCTGACTTGAGTCAGCCCAAGTTGGAAAAAGGAAGGCAAACAAAACGTGATGAAAACCTCAGCAGTGGCTTTCCTCAGGGCAGACCCCTGCGTCCTCCAGGGTGCACTTTTGTCTCGCTGTTTTCCTGTTACTTGGCTCAGCCTCACTCTACAGAGGCAGCTTCTCCCTCAATCTTCACTTTTACTTTTTCAGATGGACTTTGCCATTACTAAAAAAGTCAGATGAAAACAAAAAGAAAGAAATACATCTTTAAAAATGTGAATTTAATGTGGAAAATGTCATTTCCAGAGACGAAAACTTCAGTTAAGGAAAAGCATTAAGGCTCGATGGATGATCTTCTTGATTAACTGAATAAGGAACAAAACAAAAATTATGTAAGATTTCCTTATTCACTTATAAATAACCTCAATAATGGAATTGACATATGATTTGTTAATGTGAAAAGTCAAGTCTGGGAATACAGCTCAACAATTGAGTGCTTGCCTAGCACATATGAGATACTGGGTTTGATGCCCAGAACCAGGGATAAACAACAAGGACAACAGAAATGACTGCACAACTAGAGTCCAATTTGAGTTAGCCAATAAACAGTCTTAAATATAAGGCTGGAAAACTGGGGTCAGTATTCTTGTCAGGGAACGTAAGTTCATGACCATATTAACAATGCTCTAAGGAGGCAGCAATGATTTGATGTTAGAAATATTTGTTGTAATACAGGTTCATGGGTGAAAAGAAAACTTGATGGTAGCAAACTAGTATTTTTAAAAATTTTTATTTAAAGAGAAAAAAACAAAACAGAAAAAGGGTAGAAATAATACATAATTTCAAGAAAAATAAACACTAAGAAATCACTAGTTGATAAATTACATATTGTCCTCTTAGAAATAGTTGTTCGGGGCTGGAGATTTAGCTCAGCATCATAAGCACCTGCCTTGCAAGTGTGCAGTCGTGAGTTCAATCCCTGGTACCGATAAAAACGAAAAAGGCAAAAAACAAAAAAAACAAAAAAACCCCAAGAAATAGTTGTTCAAGTTACAAAATTAAAGCATATAAAGTGGACATTCAAATAGTGAGACTGTAAACAAATCTTTTCAGTGATCCAACACCAACTTAATATGGTTATCAATTTTGTACACTTAAACATACATGCAGTTATAACCTTTTCAATTACTGATGAGTAATAATGAGTTAAGAATGGGAAATTCTGCTTCAACATATCAAATTTCTCTCTCAATTTCTCTTTCCAGCTGAATCTTAACTATTAGCGTCCAATGCAGCGGGCACTTGATGACAGTTACATGAGCTAAGTGACAGTTATGTGGTAGAGATTATAAAGTGTAGTGAGAAGAGGGAGCACAGGGCCTGAATTTCTGATAGTGGAACAGATGGTTGGATTTCTACATGCCATGAGCATTTTGCTGAGGGACATGGAACCGTCCTTGGCGGATTTCATTGAAGTTGTGAGTATTGGTCAACAAGGTGGCAGAAACTTCCTGGGATGACCACATACTTCATGATAATGGGCAGGATAAAGATGGGGCGTCTACCCTCTGAGGTGCCTTTGCACGATGACAATTATTTCTATTGATTGGTTTCAGTATAATCTTTAAGTCCTAGAAAGACTTAAAGAAATACAGACTAGTACTGAAGATTTCTTCAGGAGAGAAGGGAAGAAGAGCCATTATTTAGTAACTTTCTTTGCATGAGTAAGCTCTGAAGTTTACAGCATCCAAGTATTATTGGGTGTGGTAAGTAGCAGCAGCATTTTCCAGGTTCTTATTGTCCCAAATCAATGACTTGGTCAAGACAACTGATGGATGTGATAGATTTCCTGCAGAGAGCGCAGCATGGACCACTGTAAGAATAAGAGGGCAGTAGACAGTTACTTGCTGGCATCCTTTTCTGTCTTCTTTGGTAAGTTGGTGGAGGTACTTGATCTTGTTCCAGACAATTGATAGCAGGTACAGGTGTGCTCTTAAGGCAGAAGATTGGACCTGGAAGCAGTGCTTGGTTTGAGTGTGTGTCAGGCTTGGGAAGTGCAGCTCTGTGCCATGGTTAACAAGTTTCTGTGAATGGCAGGCCATGACCAACTGCTCCCACCACATTGCCATGCCAGTCTTGACCTACTACATAAGCACATTGCTTTTCTGCTTGCAGCATGGCTAGATATTTACACACACTACTCCTTAATATTTCCAACATAAAAATACACAAAATATCTGTGCACAGGTTAGTGCAAAATAAAATGCATGGTGATGCGTCTTCTGTTCAGCTTACACAGAGGTTGCCAGGTCATTAGTCCCCAGTAATACCTCCACCTTCCTCCTCATGGCAAGCCAGCGTCCTGAGTTCAGGTTTGTTGTTCTTTTGCTTATCTTTGTGTTTTGGTACCTATGCACAAATCAGAAAAAAAAAATGTTGCCTGTTTTAAAACTTTCCGGGTGTGGGATAGATACTACATGTGATCTTGGTGGCCAGGAGAGTGAGCGTCATTGTATTCAAAAGGGAGCACAATGGACCAACAGCTGCCTGCTCCTCTCTGATGTTCACAGATATCAGGGTCGTGGCCAGTCCTCCCAGTGCTGCTTGTTGGCAATTTCTGGTGATGGTGAGGACCAGTAGACTTGTTCCTGGGAGACCGGGCCTCTGTGGTCCAATGTAGATGCAAGGGCTCCTCAGTGGCCTTCAACAGACTGCACTACACTCTTCCATCTGACTCTGTCTCTGTCTCTTCTGCTTGGGATCTTACGGCTCATTGCAATCTAAAAGCTCTTCCAGACTTCCTGCAGCTCCCTCTCTACCTCCTTTCCTAAAGATATTTTCCCTGAATAAAACTCTTACCGTTCACTTTCATCCCACTTTCTGCTTCTGAAAAGGCTTGAAGTAATGCAGGGATTCCTCCCTGCCCCATTGGCTTATTTCTTTGGCTAAACATTTTCTTAATGCATTCCACTGATGCTGATATGTGAATTTCATTTATTTTCTCCATTGCATAATATTGTTTATATGCCATCATTTATTTAACTTTTTGTCTGTTAGAGGACATATGAATTGTTTCCTTTAAAATTTTTTTACATTACAAAAATAGAGGCTGGAAAGTGGTGTTCTGTGGACCACATCTGCCTGATTTTGTGTGAACTACAGCACAAAAATGGTCTTGTATTTTTAAATGGTTATGTAAACATGCATAATTCAAATGTAAGTATTTATAACAAAAGTATTATTGGAAGGAAGCCAAGGTCATTTGTTTTTGAATTGTCTAAATGGCTGCTTTCTGGCTATGATGGCCTGGTTGAATAGTTGCTGAGTGATCTTTTAAAGAATAAAATATTTAAATCTGTCAGTTATACACAAAGAAGTTTGCTGACCTGTGATATAAACAATGCTATTACTTTTTTTGGGTACCAGGAACCGAACTCAAGACCTTGCGCTTTGTTAGGCAGGCACTTGTGCCACTGAGCTAAATCTCTGACCCTAACAGTGCTGTTGTGAATGATCTTGCACACGTCATCTGGTGTGATGTTCATGTTTGAGTGTTACTAAGGATACTTTGCCTTAGGAAAGGAATGACTGGGTCAGAGGATGTATATAGGTCTAATTTCATAAAGTAACACCAAATGGTTTCCCAGAGTAGTTACAGTAATTTCCCTTTTTACCAGAAGTGGGTAGAGCCTCTTCACTAATCAAGAGTAGTATTTTCTACATTTTAAAATTTCTACTAACTGGATCAATCCTTATTATGGTTTGAACAGGAATTCCTTTGATTACTAATAAGACTGAAAATATTCTTACAACCTTTTTATTTTCCCTTTATGATATTACTCTAATTGTTTTTTATTTTGGTATCAAGATCAGGCTCTTGACCTTGTGCTTGCCAGGCAGGTGTTTGTGCTGCTAAGCCAAATCCTTGGCTCCACATTAGTCTATTTCTTTTACCCCTTATCTTGGTTACTTTTCTTTCATTGCCGAGACAAAATACTTGATGTCCAAAATGAAGGAAGGAAAGGCTTATTTAGCTTACAGTTTGTAGAGGTCTCAGTCCATACTCAGCAGCCTCCAAGGCAGGGTGGTCTGCTAAAGAGCAACTCTTGATGTCAGCTGCAAGCTATAAGAGCCAAATGATAAAAGGGTGGAACAAACTGCTTTTCCTCCCACATAGTGTAGGCCAGCTACCGGCCCCTGGGCAGGTGCAGCACACACATTGCCAATCTTAGCACTGGACAACGAATCAATCACAAACACTAAACTCAGCCGTCTTGGAAAGGTCTGCCTAGCCATACCCACATGAGGCTTTGAGGGGGCATCTAGATGCAAACCATAACAGCCCATTTCTTTTGGATTCTCTTTTCTTGATTGATACATTTTGTACATTAATCTTTTATCACTTAATTCATTGAATTAAAGCAAATCATGTCAGTTACTTTATTATCTTCTTACTATGCTGTGCTTTTGTTTAACAGTAGTTGTTACATTAAAATAATTTGTTGTCAAAAAGTTCATCCATATATGAAAACAGAAATTCTTACCTTAAATGGAGCTGGATTTTAAAAGCTTTACTTTTTGGTTTGTAATTTTTATTCAAATTCCTTCTTTGTTCCTAAATCATAAAGACAACCATGAATGTCGTCTTCTGAAAGTTTTACAATTTTAGGGCTCATGCCTGTAGTCCACTTGGAACTGATTTTTGGTATGGTATGATACAATTTCTTTTGTTTTCATATGACTTAGCATTATGGTTGAATTATTTTGGGAAAGTACTTTCTTTGGTCTCCTGATTAGGAGTACTGAATTGGTCCTATGCAAAGTTCCATGTAGGTATGGATCTAGGTCTCCGCTTTCCAGTCTCTCCTCTTTATCGACTGTCTATTCTGATTCCCCACTGTGTTGGTTATTTTGATAATGTGTCTTGATATGTATCCCTATCACCTTACTTTTTCTCCTCAGCAATGTTTTGCATCTTTTCTGGCTTTTGAATTTTCTACATAAATTATAGAGTCAGCTGCCAAGTTATAAAAAAGTCTCCAATTTTAGTTGTGGATTTTAATTGAACCTAGAGATAGTTTTAGGAAGAACTGATATTTACAATGTTGAGTCTTTCTGAGAAGACTGTATATTTTTCTAATCATTTAACTTTTTCAAACATCTTAAAATAAAGTCTTGAGATTTCTCCCATTGTGAACTTGCTTTATTTTTTTTAATGAATGATTTTTACCTTTCCTTCAAATCCCTAGTTACCGTGGACCTGTGGCCATTTTCCTTGAAATAACACATGTAAGTTCCCAACTCTTAGCATGGGTGTGTGCTGATCCAGAGGGCTTTTGCTATCTGCAAAACAGCAAAGTCTCTAGATTGCTCCCAATTACAGTCAAAGGAATCTTTAACTTCTAGGATTTTAAGAAAATCTTTAGTGATGTTTTTGTTTTAAAGTTTGTTTTGTAATTTTTCTTTTGCTTGGACACTTCTTTTATTTTCAAGTTTTTTGTGCCCTTATGCTTAAAATATGTGTTTTATAAACACCAGAAAGCTTATCTTTTCATCCTTCTTGAATTGAAAAGCGTAGACCAGTTGCACTTTTTGTGACTACTGATGTACATGTGATAGTGTAGTCACATCATCTTAGCATTGCCTCACTACATGTCTTCCTTTCTTTTCATTTCTATCCCTCTGTCATTTGGAAGGTTGTTCTTGGCCCATAACTAATGCTTTCAGCTATAAAATAGATCATGTCACTTCTCTGCTCAAACCCCATTCATTATTCCTCCTAAATAAAAGTTGCAGTTCTTATGAAACCCCACATGGCTTCTATGACTTGGCTCTTCCTTGACCTTCTTACCAAGTCTGTTCTGCCTACACTGAGTTCCTTGATTCTCCTTGGACCCTCATGGTGTGGCCCTGCATAGGGCCCTGTACCTGTGGTCCCCACTATCTACAGCTCTCCTGCAGCAGACATCCCTGAAGCTCTGTGCTCAGATCTCTGCTCACTGGCCATTTTACCACTGAGAGATCTCACATAACAGCAAACTTCTGCCCTCCTCTACCGTCTCCCTCACACTTACCTCTGTGACATGTAGCATATTTTCTCTTCAGTTTGTAAGGTATGTGCCTAATCAGGCAGAATGCCAGAGCTGTGAGTGAGGATTCTTTGCTTTCCTGGATGATTTCTGTATTTTCTGTGTCCACACCGTTGTCTTGCATATGGTGGGATCTTAGAATGGTGTGATGAATCCCTTTTGGATAAATGTCATCAGGTTTCACCTCATTCTGCTCACTCCTGACTGATTTGGACCTACAGTGATGGCGTTGTAATATCTGATTCTCTAGGGAAGTGAGGGGCATCGCAGATCTGTGCAAATATATACCTTGTACTGTCCTCTGTGTTCTCTCTGGTTGCCCTGCTGGTGGCTGGTATGACTCTGAACCTGGGTCGCTCTGCATGGTATCTGCCAGGGGGAGCCTGTTGTGACCACTCTGTGCTAGAGTTGTGGCATGGATCACTTTCTCTGGGATCCTAAGACCCACCTTTTACAGCTTCTAGGCTGCTACTGTCTCTATGCCTTTCTGGTGACAATGGTTTTCCTGGGAGGAATTCGGAACTTTCAGTCACTGTCTCTGTGCCCCAGAGATGTGCTTTCAGGCAAATTTCCTAGATCCACAGCTCTCCTTAAGTGACACCTAAGGAAGAAGACCTTGAAACAGTGTACTTTTGAATTTTTATTACTCATCTGAAAGTTTTGGCCTTCACCTGAGAGGATGTCGGTAAGTGACCTGGCCTCTGAGTTGACTCTTGTCCTGTCTTTCTCTTCGTTATATCTCAGTGGACTAGAAGGGAAACTTTGCAGGAGAACCTTCTCTGACACCATGTTTGAGTTTCCCTGCCTACAGTTTACAGAAAAATTCTTTTACCTACAGATTGGCTGGGATTGCTTCTGATACACAAACTAGAAGCACTTTGAGTTAAGCTTCAACTATTTTGTTTTAGTTTTTTAAAACTTGGCTTCCAAAACCTTTCTCCTGCTGTAGAATAAAAGAACACATTAAGCCTTTTATTTTCTTTGCAATCTTCCTACAGTAAGGTCAATAAATAGAAATCAAAGCATATTTGCACAAGGAGAAAATGCATGTAGTAATCAAGGACTGCCTGATATAAATTAAATGATACAAAACATGAGTTTTTGATTTCTAGCTGCTCAGAACGGTGTTTTAATCAATTAATGACTGGCTTTAACACAATTAGCATGTCCCTGACAGGTAAAAAGTGTGGTTTATAGACACTGGCTTCATATTTTAATGTTTCTAAACTTTCCTATAATGACACCCTCTTTTTCAAGGTATACCTGTATCTGTATCCTGTGTGACATTTAGCTTTGTATTGACTGCATCATTTCTGAACTATTAGCTGGAACTATTTTGTAAACTCCATTCCAAACTTCTGGAGACGGATGCCATGATTTCTGTCCCCTGTCTCTGTTGGTGCACAGTAGGTCCTTAGGTCCGTTCATTGCACATTGTAGCTCTTATGTGCCCCACGTTGGGTCCTGGGAACGTGAAGCGGAACCAGTATCAGTTTCTGCTAGAAGAGATTGAGGTAGGTTTGTGAGGTGCTACAGCTGCTGGGATCACGTGCCAAGGCAGCCAGGAGACATTTCATGGAAAAGCGACGCTGACATGATCTTTAAGAGATGAATGTTTTCCAGGCAGACCAAGCATGGAAGGACTTGCAGCAGGGGAACCGTGCGGACAGAGGACTGAGGTGTGCACTAAAGCAAAGGGGACTCAGAACCCCGTGCCGCTCGGTGCCACTGGAGTGTGGTGAGGAGCCAGCCTTGGAGAAGAGCAAGAGAACCTTGGAGAAAATGATGGGGAGGATCATGACAGACACACCTGAAGGATCTCAGCAGGAGATGGGGGTTTTCTGTCTTTCAGAAAAACTCCTTACCCTGGAGGAAAACCATGGTTTGGAGAAGGTTGAGGCAAGAAATGACACGAAAGACCATGAAAACAAGGGCGGTGCAGAGGGAAGCAAAGGAGAAAAGCAGAATTCGTGACTGTCATGCTTTGGTGGTTTCTTATAAAGCGCTAGTTCCCTTGAAGGGGGACAGCAGCCACTGAGATCTTAGTCAGGGCCGAGGACTCTGTCCATCTCCTTACATACTGTTCAACATTTAACCTTACACTTACTCTGTTGCATATGGACTGGCATCATTTCCACTTTCAAACAGAAAATCTGAGGGCACTGACAGGGCAATAAATTACATGAAATTGCCCTAACAGTGAGCTGCAATCCTAGCAGCTTTCTTCCAAGAGCCAGGACTCTTAGATCCTGAGCAACATGTGCACTGAGAACGACCTTTGGAGAAGTTTCCTTCAGCTCCAATACTTCAGTTAAAAAATCCAGGTTAAGACTAAACAGAGACAATTAGGGGAAAACAGCGTGGTGAGAAGACATGGAACGAGGGACTCAGGAGACCTGAGCCCAACCCCATACTATATATATATATATAGTATTATATATGGTATTATACATATTATACACTATGATATATACATTATTATATATTTTAACTTTAAAAATAGTAGCAAATATTTATAACATGATATTTTTTATACTATGTATTTTAAAGCATGCAATTCAGTGGAATTACAAATATTTACATTGTGCAATGATCAACACTGTCCAAGTCTTGAATTCTTCATCTTGTAAAGCTAACTGAGACTCTGTACTCAGAAAATGACACCTCCACACATCCACTTTCTCGCAGCCTTGACAACTACCATTCTAACTTCATTCTCTATGAATTTGACTCTTCCCTGTGCGTCAGTTAAGTGGAATCTTATCATCTTTGGCATTTCGTTACTGGCTTGTTGCCCTGAGCTTAGTGTTGTCAGGATGTATTTATGATATATCACACGTCAAAACTTCCTTTTTAAAAAGCTGACTACCTTTCTGCCGTATGAATGCTCCGTATTTTACATACCTAGTTTTTGTTAATAGATTTTCCCACATAGCAGTATTTTGTGAATAGTACTGCTACGCACATGGGTGTACAAATATCCTTTTCATTCTTTGGAATCCATACCTAGAAGTGAGATTTTTTGAATAGTATGGTAATTTGGCTTCAATTTTTTGAGGTTTCTGGTTTCTTTTATGATTTTTTGACTTACTAAGTTTTCACATGTATGTTAATTTCTGAAAAATTTTCAAGTTTTAGGTTTTTGTTATTGATTTTTAACTTTGCTTTTGTGATCAGAGAAGATGTCTTGTAAAAAATATAAATTTTAAATTCTATTGAGACTTAATTTATACCCTAACATTTGGTCTGTCTTGAATAATGTCTCACAGACACTCGAGAAAATGTATATTCAGTTGCTGTTGGGTGGCAATTTCTGTATTTGTCAAATTTAATTGGTTACTTAGCATGTTTAAGTCCTCTGTTTCTTTATTTATCTTTTGTCTAGTTTTTCTACCCACTTTTAGACTGGGTACTAAATCTCTAGTTATTATAGATTTGTCTATCTTTAGTCCTCTCAATTTTTTCTTTATATGATTTGGCGATCTATTATTATTTTTTTCTTTTCTTTTCTTTTTTATTTATGTTTTTTCTTTTCAAATCCATTTTATTCAAGATAAAAAGAAAGAAGAAGAAGGAGCAAAATAATAATAATAATAATATGAAGAAAACTACAACAAAATTTTAAAGTACACCAATCAGGGGGCAACAGTGGTACATACATTGTGCATTGTCATCCCCAAATTATTCACCCAGAGCACAATACATCTGCATTCAATTGTCCAAACACTACCAGGACAAATCTTTCTTTTTAGTGAACTCAGAGAAATCAGTAATCTAACTATCTTAACTATTTTTAAATACATACACATACACATAAGTTTTTTCTTTTAGCTTTTCACACTAATGAAACAATACAATGTTTACACATGTGTGTCTTATTTCCTTCCTAATGAGAATGTTCTCGAGGTACATCATTTTACCTGCAAAAGTGTCCAGTTTATCATTCTTTATGGCTGAGTAGTATAGAAATACCACATTGTATAGAAATACCACATCTTTTTTAATCCATGTCTCAGTCGATGGTCATTTAGGTTGCTGCCAAAATGTGCTATTACAAACTGTGATGCTGTAAACATGGGTGCACACATATCACTGTGGTATGATATTTTTAATTCTTTTGGGAAGATACCCAGAACAAGAATAGTGGGTTCAATCCTAGTTTTCTGAGGAATCTTCATACTGATTTCCACAATGGTTGCACCAGTCTGCACTTCTACTAACAGTGGTGAGGGGTTTATTTTTCACCACAGGCCCTTCAGCATTTGTTATTGCTTGATTTCTTGATAATAGCCATTCTTTCTGGGGTGAGGTAGAATCTCAGTGTTGTTTTAATGTGCATCTCTTGAATGACCAGTGCTATTGAACATTTTTCAGGTATTTATTTGCTGTTTATATTTCTTCATCTGAGAAGTGTGTGTTCATCTCAGATGCTCATTTTTGGATTGTCTTTAAATCTGAAAGGACTGATTTTTGAGTTCTTTATATGTTCTCAATAGTAATCCTTTGTCTGAGGAACAGCTGGCAAACATTTTCTCCTGCTTTGTGGTTTATCTCTTCACTCTGTTTGTGGTTTCTCTTGCTGTGCAAAAGATTTTCAGTAGGGTGAGATCCCATTTGTTGATTCTTTGTAATAGTTCCTGTGTAATCTGGGTTTTATTCATAAATGTACTGTAGCAGTGCCTTAAGAGTTTTACCTACTCTATATTCCAGCAGATTTAATATTTCTGTTTTAATATTAAGATTTTTGTTCCATTCTGATTTTAGCTTAGTACATGGTGAAAGATATGGGTCCACTTTTAATCTTAAGCATGTGTAGAGCCAATTTTTCCAGCACCATTTATTAAGAGGCTATCTTTCTTCCTGTGAATGTGTTTGGCACCTTTGTCAAAGATAAAGTAGCTTAGTGTGTCTGCAGCTGTTGCTGCATCTTGTAATCTATTATACTGAATTTGGGTTTGGTTTTTTTTTTTTTTTTAACCAGTACCACATTGTTTTTATTACAGTAGCTTTATAGTATAATTTTAAGTTAGGGATCATGATGCCTGCTGTATTGTCTTTGTTGCCTAGGGCTGCCTTTACAATTCTAGTTCTCCTGGTTCCAGATGAATTTTAGGATTGTTTTCACTAATATGGTGTTCTGTAAATATGTATATAATTATGGTCTTACTATACTTAAAATCTTTGTTTCTTGTAATCTTTTTTTGATTTTAAGTCTATTTTGTCTGATAGTTGTATATCTATCTCTGCTTTGTTTTGGTTAATTGTAACATAGAATATTTTTTTCCTTCACTTCATTTTCAAATTATTTGTGTCTTTAGAACTAAAGAGGGTTTTAATGTGTTCTTAGAATCCATTCTGTCAAAAGGCAGAGACCTTTTGAATGGGAGAGTTTAAGCCACTCACATTTAAAGTAATTACTGAGAAGCAAAGACTAGCTTCTGTCATTTTTGCTGTTTGTTTTCCAAATGACTCTTTTACTTCTTGCTTAGTGTGTGAAGCCCTGGGTTCCATTCCAGTACTTCCAAGAAAAAAACAAATTTACTCCTTTATTGTAGCTCCAACCCCTCTCCTTTCATTCACTAATATCATAAAATTATATCTTTGTATATATATGTCCAAAACTATTGTTTTTAAAATACAATATTCTCTTAAATTCTATAAAAAAGAAAATGTGGAGTTTTAAATAAAAATTATGGACTTCTGGGAGAACATGGCAGATAGATAACAGCAGCTATGGAGGCTCTCTGAGATAGCCAGCTTAGATTCCAGGAATGGTATGGTGTGGGGAGTCCTAAGCAAGGGGGGATATACCCAGGAACAAACTAAGCTGAGAGAAAACAACTGGAAATGCAATCCCAGTGCTACCACTGGAAAAGCTAAAGTCTCAGTGCCAAAGCTGGAACCCGTGCCTCTGGGAACCACAGCTTGAATTTTCTGCTGCTACTGCTGCATCTGAATTGGCACAGCAGGGATAGAAATGCGAAAGCTCTAAGAGTGGGAATCGGGGAACCAAACTGAAAGCAGAGCTGTCAGGGAGCCCTGCATCAACCTGTGGTGAGTGAGAGGAATGGGGACCCTTTCATAGACTAGGAGGCTCCAACAGAGAAAATTCTGGGACCAGGCAGACTAGCCGGAACAGGACACTCCAGTGACTTCAGTCACATACTCCCCTCTCAAGTGGGATTGGTGGGGAGTGCTTGACCTGGGTGATGCCGTGAACTAAGACGCAGTAGGCTAGCCCAAACCAGGTCCCTGTGCCTGGCAGTACACCCTAATGCAGTGAAGCCTTCAGCAGGCTGACTGACCTGGAGGGGCAGGCCCAGCATAGGCTGCCCAGGTCTGTGTCTCCCTAGTACACTGCAGTGGGTGGGAACACCTAGCTGGTGCGATTCAAACAAACTAATCGACAAAGAAAGAAACTGGGTCCCCTATATATGGTTGTATGGAAGGAACAAAAAGTATGGGAGACAGAGCAACAAGAAAGGGTCCTCAGTCTTCAATCCTGAGAACACTGATCCAGGAAAAGGAAACGCAAAGAAGAATGAGGACAGAAAACATGCCATATCAGGCATGGCACCAATAGACATAAAGCAATATCTCCGGGACCTCATAGACGAATTCAAAAGTGAAGTATTTAACCAAGTAAAGCAAGATATAAGTAAAATAGTTAAAGAAATGCTAAGCACCTCCCAAGAAAAAACAGATGGTGGAAGAATAGAAAAAAAGGGGAGAATTGTTTGATAGAGAAAATAGAGAAAATGTAGAATACATGAAGCAGGTTCAAAGAGATTACCAGGAAACTAAATACTCTATTGAAAGCTGGCATAACAGTTTGAAAGAAACTAAGGATAGATCATCTGAACTAGAGGACAGATTTGTAATGTGGGAGCATGAAAGGAAGAACAACAAGCAGTAACAATACAAAGGCTAGAAGATGATAAGAGGATCTATAACTTAAAAATTAAGAATGTAAAGGAAGAAGCAGGGATACAAACAAATGAACTTCAAAGGCTATTCACAGAAATAATCAAGGAGAACTTCCCTAATATGGGAAAAGGTAAAGATACTCAGATGTATGAGACATACAGGACCCCGGCCACCTACAACACAAACAAAACTACACCCAGGCATATAATAATCAAAATCCCAGAAATCTAATATAAGAACAGAATATTAAAAACCATCAGAGACAAGAAACAAATCATTTATAAGGGAACACCCATCAGAATTACAGCAGACTTCTCAGCACAAACCATCAAATCACAAAGAGTGTGGGGTGAAATAATTCAAGCTTTGAAAGACAATAACCTCCAGCCAAGATTGATATACCCTGCACAACTGTTCCTAGAAATTAATGGAAAAACAAGGTGCTTCCAGGATAAAGAGGAACTAGGGGAATTTGCAACCACCAATTCAACTCTACAGAGAATACTGCAGGACATTCTAAAAGAGAAAAATAACAAGATTCCAGAAACAGTGGCAGAGAGGCCACAATGAATGGAGCAGAAAGCAAAATGAAGAAGACAAACTGACAACTAATGACAGAAAAAGAACTCAACAGAAATGAGGCAGAGAAGGACGGATGATATGAACAGCTATTTTGGAGAAAACAAGACATCATAATAGCTAGTGCTGATTTAATATCATTTTGTTTTGAAGTCCCATCAAGCTTTTGTTCTTCTGTCTCCATCGGTCTTAATATGTTGTATCTTACTGGATTTTATTATATGTGATACTGTAAACCAAAACTTTTATAGACAAGGAAATAAATACAGAAACCATTGTTAATTTTCTGTTAGTTGGTTTAAATACCCTGTAATACTGTCATTCTCTTGAATGGTTTTACATTGTCTTGATATGTTTGATGCTACAGTATACAAAGTTATACTCAAAGATTTCAAGGAAAGAGACACTATGGTAACTACTTTTATGTTGGGATATCTTGTGGTGAAACACTATTTTGCTTAAATGGTTATGTTCTGATCTGTGCTGTTTTGTTGTTATGTTCTCTTTTATCTCAATCTCCTTTTTTATTATTTATTTTTTTATTTTTATCTTTTTATTTAAGGGAAAAATAAATAAAAAATAGCAGGATATATTATAGTAACCGACTTTGATTTCCCTTGATTTGAAACCCTGTATTGCTCTCACCATCCTGTTTTGACTGATTTTACTCTATTCTGTTTTGCTTGATAGTGCCAAGTTTGAGAGTATAGGCAACAACTGTGAAGACAGTAAGATTCACTATGACGCCCATTCTGGTTTGATTATTATCTTCTTTTGAAGTCCTGTAATGTCTCCAATGTTTTGGTTTTATTGATTTTGTTCTTTACTGTTTTGTTCAATTTTATTATAACTGATGATATAGGCAATTCTTTTTAAGATAGCAAGAGGCATTATGGTAACCATTGTTGATCACCTTGTATTGTTTTTACATTATGTACTATGTCCATCCTTTTGATTTGACTGACTCTGTTTTGTTATGTCACATTTGGTTTTATTCTCTTAAAAAAGTAATAAGAACTGTGGAAGTAATAAAACCCAAAATGTGTAATTGTCATTGTAAAAAAGAGAGGAAAAGAAAGTGCTCTGAAGGATATAACTGCATGTATATTTAAGCATATAAGATAGATAACCATATTACTGAGTTTTTGTTGGATCATTGAACAGAACTGTTTGCAGTCTCACTGTTTGAATGTCCACTTTATATGATTTAATTTTGTAACTTGAACAACTATTTCTAAGATGACAATATGTAATCTATTAATTTACAATTTCCTGTTTATTTTTTTTGAAATTCTGTATAACTTGTGCCCTTTTTCTGGTTTTTTTTTCTTTTTCTCCTCAAATAAAATTAAAAAAAGAACTATGGAACAAAAATTAAAAAATAAATAAAAATTACAATAATATTAGCTTTTAGACATAATTATTTTAAATGTTTGATGTCTTAAGATTAAGTCTCACAAATATGTAGTAAATCAGGTTGAAATCAAAAGACAGAGTCACAGACTGTGTTACATAATTATTAGCTTTTATAATGGCCTATGTATTTACCTTTACTGAGATATTTTTTATGTACCTAAACATTGATGTCCAGTGATTTCCAGCTCTAGTACTTCTCCGAGCATTTCTGTCAGGATTGGCTTAAGTGTAATCAAGCCCTTCAGGATTTATTTACTGTGGACATCAGAATTTGTCCTTTACTTGTGAAGGATAGTATTTCTAGATGTAGAAAAACTAGACATGGCCATTTCTTTTAGCACTTTTACTGTATTATCCCACTGAATCTAGATTGTGGTGATTGTAACGAGAAATCTCAAGGGACCTTAACGAGACTCACCTGTGGGTGCTGACTTCTTTTACTGCTTTCAATATTCTCTCTCTTTTTTTTTTTTTTTTGGTTTTTGGCTTTTGATGGTTTGATTATATGTCTTATGTGGGTCTTTTTTAGTTTATCCTTGTTAGAGATCATTGACATTCTTAGAAATTTATATTAATGACTTTCATTAAATTTGGGAAGTTTTCAGCCATTAAATCCTCAAATAATCTCTCTACTTTTTCTTCTCTTCCTTCTGAGACTCCTATAACGTACATGTTGGACTACTTCCTGGTGTCCCAAATGTCCCTTAGTTCTATTCATTTTTCTTTAATCTTTTTTCTTTCTTTTTCTGAGGCACAATCATACCAATTGTCCTGTCTTCAGATTCACTCATTCTGTCCTCTGTGTATTCTAATTTGCTTCTGGATCCCTCTAGTAAAATTTTCATTTCAGTTATTGTCCTTTTCATTTCTACAATTTCTTTTTGGTTTACATTTAGCCTTCTCTCATCCCTCCTTCCTTCCTTCCTTCCTTCCTTCCTTCCTTCCTTCCTTCCTTCTTTCCTTCCTTTTTTCTTTTTTCCTTCTTTCTTTGAAGCAAAAGCTCTATCACAGCTACATGCATAAAACTCCTATTGTCTATTGAGATTTCTATTTTTAGAATTTTAACTTCCTACATGTTTCCCTTCAGTTCTTTGAACATCTTTAAAACTGTTGTTTATAATATCCTTCTCCCCTCTCCCCCTTCTGCTGGGAATCAAACCCAGGGCCTTGTCCATATAAGGCAAGACCTCTACCACTGAGCCACATCCCCAGCAAGACTTTTCATAAAATCTTTCTCTTAATAGGACTGCCATCTGGTCTTTATTTGGGACAGTTTCTTTTGGTTTATTTTTTCCCTTTAAATGGGGCATGCTTTCCTGTTTCTGTGTATGCCATGTGATTTGCTGTTGTAAAATGAACATTTTAATCTAACAGTTGGATAACTCCAGGAGTTAGATTTCCGCATACTCCATGATTTATTATTTGTGTTTTTTCATTGTTGTAGGATATCTCCGCCCCAAAATGTAGGCATCAGTCTAAAGTGTAACATTAAGGTCCTCTCATCTTTTCTGAGGTTATGTCTCCCGGGGCATGTGTGGTGGTTTCTTAATTTTCCTGTGTATGCATTTGCTTTTGAGCACCCTGGTCCAACTGTAAGATTCCCAAAGTGGAAAATGAAGGAGAGAAAAACACAGTCCCTTTAACTCCCTGTATATCAACTCAGCCAGAGGGGGAGGGTCTGTGAATGTTCAGTGATGGCTGCACACCCCAGGCTCACACTCTGCGATCAGAACAGCAATCGCTGATCAAACACAGAGCCCCCAGGGTTTAGAAGACTAGAACTTTTCTGCCCACTGGCTTGTGAACAGAGTACCAGCTGCTTCAAGAATGGGTGGACCTGGCACTGGGACCGGAAGATGGGCAGCCTCTGAAAGTTAAGAGCTGAAATAGACTGAAACTGCTGTGGCATCCCAAAGTAGTTCCATCAGATGGACTCCACTAGTGTCATGGTTGTGGAGGTGAGGAGGCGGTTCCCTGATACTATCTGTTCCACCTTCTTTCTGGAGTCCAGCAACTCCATTTCGGTGCATTCTTTCCAGCAAGTTTTGATTAACATGGAGTGGAGTGAAATGGTGTGGGTGCTGGTCGCAAGCTGGACTGTAACAATGGAAGGCTCCCACATTCCAGAAGAGAATTCTGAAGCGTGTGTGTGTGTGTGTGTGTGTGTGTGTGTGTGTGTGTGCGTGCTTATTTATATTGACATCCTGTTGACTTCTTTGAAGTTTTACACAGATAATTGTTTTTTGACATTGGAGACATTTTTATTTGTAGCCATAAAAGTGGTCTGAGATGGAAGACACCACAACAAATCTCAAAGAATATTGTAAAAATTCTCTTTTTAAAAAGTTGATGTTTTTGAACAAAATATTTCATGTTTAGGTACATGATTTTCTTCCTTCTTCATAATAGTCATTATATTTAAAACCCAATTCTCAGTTATTAAAAAAGCTAGTGTGCCGATTCCCTCAAGTCATTTATATGTTTTTTAAAAAGGAATTACTTCCTCCCTTGGTGATGAAGATTAAGCCAAGCCTATGTGTATGGTTCTCTGTCCACCAGAAGAGATGCAGAGTGAGTCCTCTGGTACCTGGGAAGCCTCTGCCAGTGCAATTTTTGCCTGGAGTGCATCCAAGTTGGCTCATTAGCAGTAGAGAAAAGATTTTGAGATTCAAGGTAGCTTTAAAAGCTTCCTACTTTATAAAATCCAATTACTATTTAGAATGAAAGGTGATTTTAAATATAGTTGCTCCTCTATACAAGGTATAAAGCCATCCCTTGATTGGAATTGAATGCAGATTCCAAATAACTCATTTGCTTAGAAAGGGAAGAAGAAAATAGGAAAAAAAATGAGATTAGCTTCTTTATCTGTTGATCTCTGTTTATATCCATGACTGCACACATATTCACACATGTAGCTATATATATTGTACGTATAGGTCAGAGAAAGGATATTTAGGATGGTACTACAATCAGTTCTTTTTGGCAATTTCTAGTCAAAGGAAATGTTCTGATCTGGCCCATGTACTATTGTGAACATTAAGACTGGTAACCGTGCACCTGAACCTCACTGAAGCCCTCTGCAGAGCTGTGGAGGGGAAGGGATATTCTACAGAACAAAGGGTCCAAAAATCTCTTTGGGGGAAGAGTTTTGGGTCTATTTTCTGAGGTGATCTCCTTTCTTCCATCCTGTGCAGATTTGATGCTATTCCCAAGAACAGCAGCTTGAGCTTCCGGCCTGTGTCACTAGGTGGATGGCTTTCCTGGGGCTGAACACACTCCTGGTGAAGTCATCTAATTTTAGGCTGCAGTAGATGAAAATAAGACTCAGGTGGGAAGCAGGTGCCCGAGAATCTCCTTCAAACTCATGAACAGCTCAGAGTGGCTAGAAGAGGCGTTTCCTGGTGACAGTGAAGGCTCAGGAAGATGTGGACCTCCACCAAGGCAGGAATTGGACCTTAGCGGGTTTGAGTCTGCAGCAGTGTAATCTTGGCTGTGTCTGAGGAAGTGTCAGGATGGTCCTGCCCAAACTCCACAGGTGCAGGAAGTCAGGCAGTCAGTCCATAACAAACACTTCTTGAATATCTGCATTACTAGTTACGGATAAGAAAAGGGAAAACAACAGAAAAGAACACGAGAGAGAAATGACAGGAAAGGGAGAACTTTGTTTAGTTCCAACTTCTTTTAATAACTTCAGGTATTAATGACTCCAAATTGGAGATGGCCCTGAGTGACTCTAATGAGCAGAACCGAATGAGGGTGTCAAGGGAAGGTTTTTGAGTAGTTTTTTGAGGAAGTAGTTTCTGACTTACTTTTGGAGGAGAAAACACCTGTACTTTGGTACAAGTTTTGAAAGTGACAGTGCGGTTTTTCTTTCCAGTTCCTTCTGGGGTTCTTTTTATCTCCCTTTCCTTCTGTGTGAAGTCACAGCATGCCTTGGATTCAGATAGCCACTTATCTCTCTTCCTGTCTTATGTTTCTACCCAAGTGTTGCGAGTCTCCACAATGCCCCAAGTGCTAAAGGGAATACAGAAAAAAAAATTATTTTTTTCTTCCTTTGTAAAATATATTTATAAAAAGCTCACTTCTATTGATCCTTTAGTCACATAATTACACAATTTCAGCAGAGAAGATGAACAAGTAGAACAAAAGATGTTTACTGGCAACTTCACGGTAATATTACCTGGAGCACCGCGGCCTCATTCTGACAGATTCACACAGAGCAGTCTCTCCACAAGGGGGGACACTGTGGCGTCTTTCTGACCTTTGTGGTGTAAGCACATCTCTTCTACCTTGCAAGCTATGCTGCTCAAAGTCAAAAGTATTACTCACTTCCCTCTAAACCCCTGTTGTCTTTTAACCAGAACTCATGTACACTGAGTTTCAGAGTCTGCTGACGTAACACATCCCTAACTGCACCTTTGAGTTTTTGTCACAAATGTGTTCTTCTTCCTTGTTTTCTGTCTCACTTCCTGGATCGCCTTGTACCCACCTGTGCCCAGCAGTAACTCCTAATACTTACTCTCCCTCACCCCAGCCCCGCGGCAACCCGTGGTCAGTCTGAGTCTTATTATCTCCCTCCTAGAGACTTACATTGGTCGGTGTTCTATTGTGGTCACCAAATGCCTGACAGCCACAACGAGATGACAAAGGGCTGATTTCTGGCTCAGGGTTTGAGAGGTTTCAGTCTATGGCTGGCTCCAAGGCAAGAGCAGCAGGGCAGGGGGAAGCTGCTCAGTGCATGACCAGAAATAAGACAGAGAAGCCAGAGAGCCAGCAGGAAAGCAGGGAGAGGGCCAAGAGCCCGCCCTTCCAGGTCACGCTCCGACTCACCCACTTCCTAACAGTGTGTTCAGCGATAAACTCATTCGCGAATCAATTCACCAATGAAGCTGGTACCACCAGGATCCAGCTGTCTTCCTGAGCCCCTGTGAGCATGTTCTCTCCATTTCCGTCATGTCCCTGGCCATCATCTTTTGGCTGGACTACTCTTCTGTAAAACTGTGTGCTTGATCTAACTAGTCCTTGAGCTCTAAGCTACTCTCTACCTTGTTCCTCGGAATGCTGTTTCCAAATGGAAATCTCAAACACATCATCGTCACTGTCTTTCACAGAACCTTCCAGAGACCGTCCAGTTCTGGTGGGTGAGGACGAGCAAAGCCGCACAGCCTGACCTCCGAAGTCCTCCGTGGTCCCATCTCTCATATTCATACTTCACCCCTCCATTCCCTTTGTTGCAATTTCTTTTCCTGCCTCTGAATGATCCTAAAACTTCATTAGCAGTGCTTTCTTTATACCAAGTTTTCATTACTTTATTTTGTTTTATTCTATTTTTTGAGACAGGGTCTCACTGTGTAGTTTAGGCTGCCTTTCACATTGTAGCTCAGGCAGATCTGGAACTTGCAGTGATCCTCCTGCCTCAGCCTCCCAAGTGCTGGCTTTACAGGTGTGCACCATGATGCCTGCCTAAAGGTTTTATTTTTAATTTGGCTAAATCAATCTTGTGCTTCTAGTTTCTGTGCTTTTTTCTAAAAAAATATTTTCAGGAATCCTTTCTCATCCCAAGATTATACAACTATTCTCTTATATTTTCTTTTCAAGCTTGGATTTCTGCATTTGATTTGTTACACTGTCATTAGTTTCATGAAAATATAAAGTGAAATTCTTATTTTTTTTCAGCAGACAGTTTTCTCATGTGGCATTAGCTGACTGCTTTATTGCCCATGTCTGTCTCTCTCACTGTCCATGAAGCGCCCTGCACTAAGTTCCCTCACAGCTGCATTTCTGTAGTCATTATTTCTTTTTCCACTGTTCTCTTTGTTTTCTTATTCTATGAAAGACACACAGTATTATAATTGTGGAATATGTTTTGAATTTTCATGTGAAAAGTTCTGCTGAATTTCTTATTTTCAATATTCATGTATACAGTCAGCACTCTGCCCCTGCATTTTTCATGTATGATTCTACCCACAGTGGGTAAACACTTTTTTAAAACTTGCATCTGTATTAAACACATACAGACTTGTTTCTTGTCACTCTTCCTTAAGTGACAATCTAGCAATTATTTATACCATATTTATATAGTAATTGGAATTACACATAATTTAGAAGCAATACAAAGTATATGGGAGGATTCTGTAGGTTCCAGGTAAGCACTGGATCACTGTACATAAAGGGCTTGAGTATTTATGGGTTTTAGTATCTGAGGAGTCTTGCAACTAACCTCTAGTAAGTACTGAGACACAGTTGGATTTTTTCTCCACCATGAATCTTACAGTGACTCTTGTGGAATTATCAAACAGCTTTTAAGTTTTGTGATAAATTATGTTGTGACTTTTCCTGGAGTTAAATGGAGTTTATAAATTAATTTGGAAGATAAATTTTCACCTTTATAGTGATTCTTCTTATCCATGAAAAATGTAGTATTCATTTGTTTCTTCAGTAAAGATTTGTAGTCTTCATATAAGCCTTGAAATGCTTCCAGTTTAGTGTTAATTCTAAGTATTTAATTTCTGTTGCTTTTGAGGAAGCCATCTGTGTTATAGTTTCTATTTAATTGTTGCTTGTATATAGAACAGATCTGAAATTTTTGATTATCATGTGCCTGATATATTACTGCACTTCCTTACTGGCTTAATAGCTGTCTTAGTATGTTATGTTCTATGGCATGATAAGAGAAGCCCTGAGACTTGGAGATTTATGAGCAGAAATTGATTGACTCAGACCTCTGGAGGCTGGGAACTCCAGAACTCCTTCTTGAATCCTCATTCCAGAAAGGAGAAGGCCAAGGAGAGACAGCCCATTCCTGGGAGTCCTTCTTAGTAAAGCAGTCAACTCATCCAGGAGGGTGAGGTCCTTATGTCTTAGTCCCTCAGAAAGGTCATTTTTCAATACTATTATCTTGACAGTTAAACTTTATTGTGATGCTGATGAGCTTGGGAGCCACCTAGAGATTCATAAAACACACATCTGTATGTGTCTGGATGGGTTATGGGGTGTGACCTGGGGGGTCTACATGTAGTCCCTGGCCCCTCCTCCTTGGCCCGTCCTTTACATTACTTCCTACCACCACATCCTTCCACCATGATGTTCCTGCTTTAGAGCAGTTGACTATTGTTTGAGCCCTCTGAAGCCATGAAGCAAAAGAAAGTCATTTTCTTCTTTAAATTGTGGGTGTTAGGCATTTGGTCCCAGCAATGAGAAGCCTGACCAATACCATTATATTAAATTTCAGTTACATTTCAACATGAATTTGATGGATTCAGACATTCAAATCATAACAATAACTTCAGTGTCTTGCTTAAGCAATTATATTATATGAAGACAACTCCTGTTTTGTCTTCTCCTTTCCAAGGTTTTTGTCTTTTTTCCCATTGATATTATGGATTGAACCCAGGGCTTTGGCACTAAGCTACATTCCCATCTCATAGGGTCTTACTAAATTGCCCAGATGGGGCTTAAAGAATCTTGAGATTTTCCTGCCTCAGACACCCAGACTGTTGAGATTACAGCACATTAGGGCTTATTTGTATCTTTCAATATCTTATTTATTTTTGCTTTATTGGAGGCTAGAGAGAGAAGTCTTTAGATACCTACTAAGAAAGGACTGCACTAGTTTGATGAAAGGTAATGAATGGCTTAACCTGACAGCCAGTGATACAGACACATGGACAGCTAGTAACAACCACTGATGTAGAAATACAGGCAGCCACATGGTGGCCCATGCTTGAGACTGGTCCACTGTTTGCAGGGATTTAGGAAGGCAGGTGGTAATATGAGACTCAAGGTCTGAGTGTATCTGAGAGAAGAGAGGTGTTGGAAGGAGACCTCATTTGCAAAGAGAAAGAGTAAGTACAGTTTTAGACAGTAGAATAGATGTTCCTTAGCTACACTGGAGTGAGGAACGTGGCTGTGTGTCTGGGACTGGGTAAGTATAGATGAGGACAAATCCTTATTTTAGATAAACAGCTGCTCCTTCGGAAAATGCTTGGGTTTTTATCCCAGGTCTGAGTTGGTACTGGCAGGATATCAGATCAAATGGTGCAGGCGGCATCTTCACAACTGAGCAAGGGAGGTGTCTGGAGCTTGGATCTCTCCACAGATGAACCTGTGGTAGATGTGCATATCAGCTAAATCCCAACTTTGCCAGCCCGTAGGATCATTTCTTGCTTTAGGTTCTGGAGATGAGGTCGTCAGTGAGGCTGGTGATAAAGCATGCAGCGTATGAGTCTGTGTGTCTTCCTTCCCGTATACTTAGGCTGTGATAAATCCACACTTACAAAAGTGAGATTGTATTTTGAAGCCTGGGGAATCATAGTGGGTGGCAGTGGGGGAGCAGGGGAGGAAGCAGTGATTAACCAAGTCTCTAGAGCATGTGGTGCTGGGTCAGATGCTGTAGAAAACTGGTCCCTTCCCCCGACACAAGCTAATGATTTGTCTTGATGGCTGGGTTTAGACCTTGGGCTGTCATCACCTCTGATGTGGCTCCCGCAGATCAAAGAGGGACGCCATGCACAGCCATGTCACTGTCTGCTATCGCCCGCACAGAGCACTTCCAGGGTCCCCGGCTGGAGCTTTGCACATCATTACACAGATTAATGAGGACAGATGGGTTTTTGTGTAATCAGCCTCACTTTGCTGCCAGTCTGATTTGGTCGCCAGGTGGAATATTTCAGTAATGAATAATTACAAATATAGCAACCAATTCTGACTTAGAGGGAAAAAAATCCCCAACAAGGATGGGATGTTGAGGGGTGGAGAGAAGAACCTTATTATTTTGCATGAGGTTTGCCCGAGGGTGGACAGACAGTTCAAGATGAGCAGGTTCTAGTGCCAATTACCCTCCTCACAGGTAGCAAAGGTGTCACTCTTTTTTCCCTGCCACCTTTCTATTCAGCAACCTAAGCTGGGCTTGTGCTTAAAACACAACCACTCTAGGGTGCCAGGCATGATTTGGAAGGGAAGAGAGAGAATAAGAGCAGGGAGTGGGCGAGGGATGCCAGGCTGGAGTGATGGTGGTGATGCTGGGGCCCTGAGCTCGTCTGCCTGAGGTCATGTGAGCAGAACAGATTCCCTAGTGATGACGGGGCTTGTCAGCACTCTAACAAGTAGGGCCACGGTGCCAAGCGATGCTACTGCGTTTGCCAGAGGAGGTGATAATAGCACTTAACCTTATCCACCTCTTTAATGGTTGCTTGCCATGAGTCTCTTCTTAGCCATTTCCTTTTCGTTGTAAATTTGTTTCATTCAGAATAAAAGATGGCCTTTCCTTGCACAAATTCCTTCTGCTCCTTTGAAGAGCAGAGTCACCATGCACTTATTTAGCTACCAGGTAAGCTGTGTGTACCAGTGAGTAAAGAACTAGACTTTAAAAAGTGAAATAAAAAAGAATTGTAATGAAAAATAGGATGAACCTATTTCTGCAATTTTTACAAAAACTTGTGTGTTTGAGTGTTTATAAAGAGTCTTCAACATAGCTTCCAAATGGAAATGACCTACCTGTCTATCAACTGACAAAGGGATAAATAAAATGTAGTACTATGTATATAAGCAGCAGAATATTATTTGACTCTAAAAGGAATGAAGTATGAGCATTTGCTTCAACATGATGGACCCTAGAAATATGATGCTAAGTGAAAGAAACCAAGTGCAAAATCTTACTTACTATAAAATATCAAAACAGGCAAATCTTTCAAGGGAAAAGGTGGCTTAGTCGTGCTGCAGACTGAAGAGAAGGAGAGATGACAATTGATTGAGACACAGTAACACAAGCCTGGTATATTTTGAATTGTTTAGTTTAAATCAGTGAATTTTATGACATGGGAATTAGACCTTTATAAAGTGTGTATGTTTAATCTTGGTATATGCATAAGTTTTTCCTGATAAGAAATTATTAGTATTTTCTAATAAAAAATTGCTAATAATGGTGGCCTCTGGCAAATCGGAGTAGAATAGGGATACTACACTTCATTTTGTACTTTGGATAGTGTTAGCATCTTACGCCACTTATATGAATACTTAGAAATCATCTGTACAGGTTCTCTCCATGTTTCACATTAGAAATGCCTGGATTTCCTGTGTGCTGGAACCGTCAGGGAATGATGGGAGGGCTCAGTTGGAAGGACTGGAGTGACCATGTGGCTTGATGGTTTTCAAACCCTTTACTGTGGTTGAGGCTTTTCGTCAAATGAAATTACAGCAGAAAAACAAATTCAGGGAGCTGAGAGTGTAGAGTCCATCCAGCACCAAGACCTATGTTACCTCGGTTTTCAGGTTTCTCCAATTTCCCAGACTTCATCCAGATGCAGAGCTTCCGCCTGTGAGCCTAGGCTCCCAGCAGACCCAGGCATTCAGGGCCTCAGTCCAGCCTGAAATGGGTTTATTCCAGGTGGATTCTTCCAGTTCTGAGTGCAACCATATCTTGGATTTGACCTAATGCACGGACCTCTATGGCATGGACTTCATATGGTCGAGCTGTTTTTTGTCTGTTTTTGACACAAGTTTTTTCCTTCACTCCTGCTTGGTCAGGCTAAGCTCAGGGAGCTCTGCCGGGCAACTCTTTCTTTGCAGGTGTCTGTCCTACTTGGCTGAGTCTTTTGAGTCTGCACTGTGACTCTCTGTGTGTGAGCCAGCCTTTCCATGACACAGTCTCATTTTAACTATTTACATTAATTTTTGATTTTGTCAGTGGCACACATACTTCTGCACTGTCCCAGCTGCTTCTGTGGAGCTGGTGGAGAGTGGTACTGTCAGCACAGATTCCAGAGTCAGATAGCCTAACATTCTACTTAAACTAATGCTCGTTGTCTGCCTTTGGGAAGTGAGTAAACCTCTCAAGCTTTTCTTACATCATGTGCAAATGAGATAACAGAAAATGCACGTGTAACACTCTGCACCCAGAAAGTGTGCAGTCAACTAGCTACTGAGGTTAGTGTGAACCTAGAGGTGCACAGATACAGGAAAATCACAATTTTGGGCTTGATTTGGGCAGGCAATGAAGGGAAAAATAAAATACTTGGCTAACTAAAAAATTCAATTTTTTTCTTCTAAGATTGTTGGTGAGACTGGAAAAAGTCAGAGGAGGCCAGCTGTTCAGGAGATTCCGTGTGCCTTCTCCTGGTCAGGCAGGCCTCTGGGCTTTTTCTTTTCCTTTTCTTTTCTTTTCTTTTCTTTTCTTTTCTTTTCTTTTCTTTTCTTTTCTTTTCTTTTCTTTTCTTTTCTTTTCTTTCTTTCTTTCTTTCTTTCTTTCTTTCTTTCTTTCTTTCTTTCTTTCTTTCTTCTTGCTTGCTTTCTTGCTTTCTGAGACAGGATCTTACTATATTTGGTCTTTTCTTTCTTTGCTCTTGTGTAAAGGCTTCAGGAGCAACCAGACCAGTGAGGCTGGGGTGTGGTCAGGGAGATGCCATAGTCACCAGGATTATCTCTCCATCTCATTGCACAGGTGCATGCATGTGCAGGTTTCTGTGTGTGTGTGTGTGTGTGTGTGTGTGTGTGTGTGTGTGTGCGTGTGACAGAGAGAGAGAGAGAGAGAGAGAGAGAGAGAGAGAGAGATCACTAAACCTCATTGGGTTCTCATCAACCCCATTCTCCACTCTCCTAAATCATAAAAGCACTTTCTTGGGGCCCTGTGAGTGTCAAGAGTTGACTGTGATGACCGATGATGACAGTAGTGAGCCTGGTGGTGGTCATGAGGCACCTCTGTGGGAATCCTGTAGGGAACTAGGTAGTGGACCTGTGCCATCTGGTTCTGTCTGCACAGATCTCTGTCTGAGAGGCAGGTGATCCAACTGTCCCCATTACACTGGGAGTACAGCAGAAGTGACTAGCCCAAGGCCACCAGGGATCCCTCCACAGTGCTCTTGCCCCTTGGCTGTGTTCTGCATCTAAATGCAAGTGAAGAGGTCACCCGTCCTAAGCTGTTTCCTTAATGGTGGCTCCCCTTTCCTGCAGAGGGCTCCCCACCTCATCCATGTTCAGTAGGGTGGGGGACCCTGAGCTCTGTGCTCTTGCCTCTTGCTGTGTCCCTTTCTCTGTAGTCCTTTTATCTTCCCTCCCCATTTCCTGTGTCATTGGTGGGGCCCTCGGAGGACCAGCTCACCCTGTGCATTACGGAAGAGTTGGGCTGTGGTTCTGGTGGCTCCAGCTGCCCTGCCCCTGGGGCTCTGGTCCTGTGTGTGCATTTGTCATGAGCCTCTGCCTTTTGTCTCTGGGGACGACTTGATTTTCTTCTCTCCTGGAAGGAACACAGTGCACTTTGCAGAAAGCATGCAAGATCATGCAAGAATGGTCTGCAAATGCCTCCTAAATTATTGTTTATTTGTCTGCTTTTTCCTTTATGATGGTGAAATGATTGAGAGGGACAGAAAGGGAAGAGTCTGTTAATTCAAATCTATTTACCATTTTTACTGTCATTTTCTGCCAGAGAGCCTTAGAAATTCCTATGAAACAGTATGTTTAAATCTTTATCTCCCTGACATTTAAAATTAGGTTCCTCCTTTAGAGCTTTTGTACCCAGCCTTGGGTCAGGGTAGGAGCAAGCCTATCCCAGAATGCATTGACCTAGGATCAGAGAAGGAGGCTGACTCCTACTGCGAGCAGTGAGTGTGGGCCCTGGGGCCATCAAGCTTACCCAGGCGCCTTTGGGAATATCTTAATTTGTTTTAAAACCAGGAGAAAGACAAAGAAGGCAGTTGGAACCCAGAGTCACAATATCACTCTGTCATTGTCAAGGCCAGTGCCTCTCTCTCCATTCCCTGCCTCCTCTGCTCTTTGGGTACCTCTCTGTCTCCTTTTCACTTTTTTAATTTCCTCCTTCCTTTCCATGAACCCACATTTACTACCCAGACAGGAAGTGCTAGATTGTCTCAGGAGGTGAATGATTTCAGGAAGCCAGAGAGGACCAGAGGGCACCCTCTGTGTCACTACAGTTTGGCTGCTCCCCCAGCATTGGTACTGAGCTGCCCTACTGCCTCAAACCTGACTTAGAAAAAACATCACTACATGACGGATGAGGAAGGCATTGCAAAAACAAGCACCATAGTTTCCCAGCCATTTTTCTGCTATAGAACATGTACTCATTAAAAATTGGGCATAACAGCATTTGTAAAATGGAGGCCAGAGATACAAAGAGGGGACGAGGAGCTGCCAAAGTGGGTGGCATTCTTCCTCACAGTCCCTTGGACATCTGGAAGTTGCGGTCCATCTCAGGCTTCTCATAGCTGACCCCAACAAGCGCTGACCCAGTCCAGCTCAGGCTCCAGGAGCACGGAGGTGGGTCTCCTACCTAAAGCTCCAGGACTTGTGAGTGGCAGGGCCCAGATATTATACGTCACCAACCTTCAGTCTGGTTTGCCCCTCAGCAACCAGAGGCTAATGGACAGTAAGGCAAATTTTAGGGCAGGATAAATATTAGATGTGCACAATTCTGCTCTGGGTAAATCCTCAACATCACACTGTGAATCAAGCTTTATTTACATATCCAGGCAAGGCTCCAAGTTGGTGCCCTTTCCATATACTGTGTTCCCTCTTCAAAGGAGACAGGCAGGGAACTTGTATCTCCCCCTTGGCCCTTCCCCCTCTTCAGCCTCCCCTTCCCTCTCTCTAGATCTCTTGGGCCTTTGCTCCCTGCATGCTCAGGTCCTTGTGAAGCCCAGATGCAGGTCCATCTTCAGCACAAAAATGATGAACCCAATGCCCTGGAAGCCCTTGAGGAATTTTCAATTAGAATCTGCATGATTTGGGCTCTGCTCGTTCGCATAGAAGTTAGGCTGATGGCAGCTGCCAGCTCGGAGGCCTGGAGCTCAGGGCAGCACAGAGAAAGTTGATTATGAAAATAAAACATGTCCTTATGAAAATTTTGGTACATAGACACAAGCAAAAGGAAGGAATCTGTAGCACTCCACCATGCAATGTTAGCACTGTGCAGTATGTCTCTGTGTGTCAGATCATCCTTGTGGGTCGAAGCTTTCTCTCTCTCTCTGTCATGTTTTATACCATTGAGGTATAGGAGTGACAACATATTTGAATGTCACCTAGTTTTCCTATTTCCTTCCTTTTTTCTTTACTGTGAACATTTTTTGGCTATTTTATCTTCTACATCAGGTTATAATCCCTGTGAAATATTCCTTACTATGAATAAACGATGATGAATTTAATATTCTCCCACTGCAAAGAGTCTAGTTTACGACTGATAGCTTTGCTCTCAGGAAGGTGCACAGCTATCTGGGAAGACAGCTTTTGAATTTCACTTGGCCTTTGTGGAAGGGGTCGAAAGGATGGGGTTTTTGTGCTCTCACCTCTGCCCCTTTGGAAGCCCAGAGCCTCTGTGGTCTTTGTCACAGAGCTCTGAAAAGGTGCTTTCTTTCTGGTCTTTGTTTGCCTAAATCTCAGTTTAGTGAGGGGATTATGCAAATAACAGGAGCCGTGGCTTTGTTGGAGTAGCAGAGAAGTTTGGAGTCTTGCAAGGTGGGAGAGGGTGAGAATGTGCTTCCTTGCCTAGAGGGAAGGAGCAGCAGGACCAAGCGGGACTAGCTGGGCAGCCGACCTTGGACAGTGGCCATTCAGCCTCACAAAGATTATGGTTTTAATCGGGGTGCAGAAGCCATGAGGCCTGATCCCAAGAGGTCAGTTCAGCCTGAGGTCAGTTCAGAGTAAGAAGCCAGCACTGTCTACGCTGGGGACTGAGCAGCAAGCTTCCAGAGTTCTTTGGAGAACAAACCTTTGGAAGAAAGCAGTCTTTGAAGAGGTCTAAGACTCACTTCTTGCCTTCCTGGCAGGCATGGGGAGAAGTGTGCTATTATGTTTGTTTTAATTTAAAGGTTACAAAGTACATTGGTATTTGTTGCCTACCCCATTCTACATAGTAAATGATCAACATTTTCATGAAGATCTTTGTATATTCTTAAAATTATTTCATTGAAATGTGGTGAAATTTCTAGGTTAAAATAGACACACGTATACCTATAGATGTATACAGATACATATTTTATATATATAATAAACATATGTAAAATAAATCTTGGGTTATTTAAAGTGCACAGCATGATGTTCTAATACACATTTCTAGTAAAATTATTGCTATAGTGGAATAAATTGATGGATTCATCTCCCCACAGTTACCCATTTTTCTTCCCCTGTGCCAAAAGCAGCTATACTATATTCATTTAGCAAGAATACAATACATTGTTATTAGCAATAATCCTCACGTTAGACATGCAATCTTTGGACTTGTTCATTCTATACAATGGCTACTTCCTATTCTTTGACCTAACTGATGTGTATTTTTAAAAGCCTTTTAAACTACTGTCAAAAGATGTTGATTTCATTTTCCTGCCCATCAATATAATTCAGATGTCTTCGTTTTCCACGCAGCAATTCCTGGCCCACATCAGTGCTGGAGTCTTCAGGTTTCCCTTTGTGGCATGGGAGACAGCTTCCCACTGAGCTCTGCTTTGGGTTTCTAGAAGGAAGTCCCAGGAATGGAGTTCCAGGGACACCTGGATGGCACCATCTTAGAGTTGGAAGAGCAGTGACCACATGATTGTAGACAGTGCCACGGGCTGAGTTGACCCTGGGCAGGGTCCTGGCTGGGAGAGGCCCCTAGTACTTTATTTCTGAGTGGCCTGTGCTGCTTGTGTCCTTTCGACCTCATTGTCCTTGGCTGAATGAGAAGTGGGTATGAGGCGATGTCCTTCTTTAGGATCTGAATGGCTTCTTGTTCCTAAAATTGAAGCCCAAGTCCTGGATCCTGAACAATTCAGTTTTAGTTATTTCAGCAATTCACAATTCCTTTGAGGTTGGAAGAATGCTGATGTCTTTGTTTTTATCTAGTGCTACCTACTAAACAACCGCACTGGCATTGCCTGGCTGTGCAATGTCCCCCCAAAGCCCATGTGTGATTCTTAGAAGGCAGAGGGACTTTTAGAAAGCAGGACCAGGAGGAGGTCTTGGTATCCCTGGCATGACCGTTAGGGGATAGGGGACCCCAGCCCCGTCCTCTCTCCTGTTATTTCCTGTGAGATGAGGCAAAGGGTTTGCTCCACTGCGTGCTCCCTTCAACATGATGCTGTCAAACCACAGGGTTTCCCAAATCAGGGGCCAGTCATGGGCTGAAACTTCAAAAGTAGGAGCCAAGTGAACCTTTCCGCTTTGTAAGTCACTCATTTTAGGTACCCTGTGATAGTGACGGGAGGCTGACTAGTGAACACTCTCAGTTTCTTTTCCAGTGTCTTTGCTTCCTCCCCCCCCCCGCCCCATCCCTTTCACACGGGCAGCCCCTGTGTGCATGAACCTTCACGACTATTGCTGCCTGGACTCACTTGATTCCTCTGAGAAGTGTCCCTGGGTTTTTGCTACTCAAAGATTGAAAATGGCATCTTTGCTTAGTGTCTTGGAGTAGTTGCCTTTGTGACTCCCACTGCTATAAGTGTCTGAAATATTTCTGTTCCCATTTATTTCTGCTTTGTAAAACAGACGCATTTTTCCTGTGAGCAGCTTTTTCTTAGGACACCTTGCCAAATTCAGCAAATAGTAGCCGACACATATAGCTAACACTGTGTTTCCTGATCTCTGCTGTCTCCTCTGGAATCACAGGCTCACAGTCTGCCCATTAAGTCACTTCAGATGACAGGTTTTCCAGATGTTCTGCCTTAGTCCAGCGAGCAGCTCTACCTCCCAGCCTCCCACTGCTGCTGCCTGTGAAGCCAGGGGTACTTTAAGTAATATTTTGTGTATTCATCAGGAAAGGCAAAATTTGTAACAAACACCTTCAAATCTCAATGGCTCAGTGTTGTATAACTTTGCTTTTTCTCACCCCCTAAGTTCCATGTGAATTTTTATGGGTGGCAGTGTCCCAGCTGAGTCCTTTCTAAGTGGCAGCTGTAGAACCAAGCTCCTTCTATCACGTGACCATGCCACCAGGATATGGCCTCAAAGCTGCATCAAACAGGGAGAGGATGACTGCAAGGCTGTTGTTTTGATGCAGGGTCCACCTGCGAAGGCTGACTTTCCTTCTGTCCACACTTTGTGCCTTGAGTGAGTCTCAGTGGGCCCCACTAGAGTATACAGTCTGCATGTGACAGTGCAGCCTTAGCATGCCCAGGGTCGGGCACACAGCAGGCATTCAATGGATATTTGGTAAATTATATGTTAAATTTCAAATTTATATGTATTTACCTTTTCCATTATCATTGGTACTTTTTTGGGGAGTGGGGCTGTTTTGAGACATAGTCTCCCTATGAAGTTTGGGCTGGCCGTGACCTTCCTGTGATCTTTCTGCCCCAGCTTTTTCATGTCTCCTTTTGATGATCCAGCTAAAATGATTTTACTTGGATTTTAATCAACATATTTCATTTACATGTTAAAATCATATTTGTCTAGAATTTATTTTAAAGCTATGGGGAGGTAGAGGAATTTGCCTGTTTAAATTTCCAAATGATTAGTCAATTATCCCTAGACTCTACCGAATGGATTCCTTTATTATTGTGGTTGATTTGGATAAAATCTTTGGATTACACTAAACTCTTAATGGTACTGGGTTTCTTTCTCTGTTTGCTGTTTTGTCTATGGTCTTCATTCTTTTTTCACTCACCAATAATACTGTAACTTTAAAAAAATTTATTTTAAAAAAACAAAACTTTTTCTGTAGAAAAAGTAGAAATAATACAGAATTTCAAAAAAAACCCTAATAAATCACTGGTTGATAAATTACATATTGTCCTTTTAGAAATAGTTGTTCAAGTTATAAAATTAAAGCATACAAAGTAGGCATTCAAACAGTAAGACTGCAAACAGTTCTGTGTTCAACGATCCAACAAAAACTTAGTAATATGGTTATCAATACTACACACTTAAAAACGTACATGCAGTTATATCCTTTACAGCACTTTCTTTTCCTCTCTTTTTTACAATAGCAATTACACACTTTGGGTTTTATTACTCCTACAATACTTATTACTTTTTACACTAGAGATACAATGTGATATTTATAAATATGATTCTTGTTTATTTCACTTATGAGGATAGTCTCAAGTTGCTTCCATTTACCTATGAAGGCCTCAAGATCATCGTTTTTATATCTGAGTAATATTCCATTGTATAAAAATACCATATCATTTTCATCCACTCTGCGGTTGATGGGCATTTTGATTGTTTCCAAGATTTAGCTATTGCAAATTGTGCTGCTATGAACATGGGTGCACATATATCACTGTGACATGATATTTTTGGTTTTTCTGGGAAAATACTCAGGAGGGGAATAACTGGATTGGATGGAACTTCCAATCCTAGTCTTCTGAGAAATCTCCATACTGATTGCACCAGTCTACACTCCTACCAACAGGGGAGAAGTGTTCCTTTTTCCCCTCCGCAGCCTCTCCAACATTTGTTATCAGTTGATTTCTTGATGACAGCCATTCTTTCCAGAGTGAGATGAAATCTCAATGCTGTTTTAATTTGCATTTCTTGAATGACCAGTGATGGTGAACATTACTTCATGTATTTATTTGCCATTTGTATATCTTCATCTGAGAACTGTGTGTTCATCTCAGATGCCCATTTTTGGAGAGGGTCTTTGAATTTTGGGGGGGGGCTTGATGTTTTTCAATTCTTTATATGTTCTGGATGTAAGTCCTTTGTCTGAAGTGTTTCTGGCTAAAATTCCTTCCCATTCTGGGTTTTCTTTTCACTCTGTTGGTGATTTCTTTTGAAGTGCAAAAACTTTTAAATAATATGAGATCCCAGTTGTTGATTCTTTGAAGTGTTTCCTGTGCAGATTGCATTTTGTTCATGAACTCTCTACTTATCCCCATCTCTCCAAGACTTCTGCCTACCTTATCTTCCAATAGATTTAGTGTTTCTGTTTTAATATTTAGGTCTTTGATCCATTTAGACTTTAGTTTTGTGCATGGTGATAGGTATGCATCTAGTTTCAGTCTTCGCCATGTGGAGAGCCAGTTTCCAACACCATTTAAAAAGAGGCTATCCTTGTTCTAGTGAATATGTTTAGTCCCTTTGTCAAATATCAAGTGGTTGACTGTCTTTGTAGTTGTGTTTGTATCTCCTAGTCTGTTCCATTGCTCCTCAGGCTGATTTCTTTCCCAGTACCACGCTGATTTTATCACTGTGGCTATGTAGTATAGCTGTAGGTCAGGAATTGAGATGCCTCCTGCCTTGTGTTTGTTGCCCAGAATTGCCTTTTCTATTCTAGGTTTCTTCTGTTTCCAGATGAATTTTAGAAGTGTTTTCTGTGGATCTGTGGGGTATGTTAATGGTATTTTGCTTGGGGTTGCATTAAATCTGTATAACAGTTTTGTGAGTATGGCCATTTTTGCAATGTTGGTTTTTCCTAGCCAAGAGCAAGGAATATCCTTTCATTTTCTAATATCCTTTTCAATCTCCTTTTTTAGCATAGCATAATTTTCAGCATACAGGTCTTTTACATTCTTAGTTAGGTTGATTCCTAAGTATTTCATTTTTTTAGATGCTATTGTGAAGGGTGATATTTCCATACTTTCTCTCTTGGTGAGTTTTTTGTTTGTGTACAGGAATGCTATTGATTTTTGAGCACTGACTTTGTATCCAGCTGCACTGCTGAATTTGTTTATTACCTGTAGTAATCTTCTTATGGAGTTTTTTGGGTCTTCTATATATGTCATTTGCAAATAGTGATAATTTAACTTCTTCCTTTCCTATCTTTATTCCTTTTTTTTCTCTCTCTCTTTTCTGATTGCCCTGCATAGTATTTCCAGAACTATATTGAATAGGAGTGGTGATAGTGGACATCCTTGTCTTGTTCCTGATTTTAAAGTAAAAGCTTTCAGTTTTTGTCCCTTTAGTATAATGTTGGCTGTTGGTTTGTCATAGATAGCCTTTATGAGATTGAGGTAGACACCGTGTATTCCAAGTTTCTGAAGGGTTTTTTTTTTTATCATGAACATGTGTTGTTCTTTATCAAAAATTTTTTCTGCATCTATTGAGATGAGCATGTGGTTTTTGTTTTTGGCTCTGTTGATGTGGTGTGTTCTATTTATTGATTTACATATGTTAAACCATCCCTGCATTCCTGGGATGAATCTCATTTGGTTGTGATGTATAATCTTCTTGATGATTTGCCAGTATTTTATTGAGAATCTTTGCATCAATGTTCATTAGTGAGACTGGCCTATATTTCTCCTTTCTGGTTGGATCTTTTTTCTGATTTTGTTATCAGAGTGATACTTGCCTCCAGGAATGATTTAGGAATGATAGCTTCCTTTTCAATTTCATTGAAGAGTTTAAGGAGTATTGGCATCAAATCTTCTCTAAATTTCTTGTAGAATTCAGCCATGAATTCTTCAGGACCTGGGCTTTTATTTGTTGATAAGTTTTTAAATTACATTTTCAATTTCAATAGCTGATATTAGATTATTCAAAATTTCTATATCTTCTTGGTTGAGCTTTGGTAGTTCATATGTTTCTAGAAATCTGTCCATTTCCTCTGTGCTTTCCACTCTATGTGAGTAGAGATTTTCAAAGTGGGTATTCATAGTCTTTTGAATTTCTATGGGATTTGCAGTAATTTCCATTTTTTCAGTCCTTATTGTGTGAATTTAGGTTTTTTCTTTCTTTTTCTTGATAAGTTAGCTAGAGGTTTGTCAATTTTGTTTAGTCTCTCAAAAAACAGATTTTTGATCCATTAATTCTTTGTATTTTTTTTTACAAATTGCATTGATTTCTGCTTTAATCTTTACAACTTCCTCTCTTCTATGAGCTTTGGGTTTAACTTGCCCTTTTTCTAGAAGCTTGAGATGAGACATTAAGTCATTTATTTGTGTGCATTCTGTTTTCTTGATAAGAAAATTTATTGCTATATGTTTCTTAAGACTGCTTTCATTGCATCCCACAGTTTATAGTATGTTGTTTCTGTATTTTCATTGAATTGTATGTATTCTTCATTACTTCTTTAATTTTATCTGTAGCCCACTGGTTGTTCAGAAGGCTGTTATTTAATTTCCATGTATTTATGCAGGTTTTGCAAATTTCTTTTGCCATTAATTTCCAATTTCAGTGTGCTATGGTCAGAGATTGTGCATGGGATAATTTCAATACTTTTGCATTTTCTTAAGAATGTTTTATGGGATGATATATGATCTATTTTGGATAATGTCCCTTGCACAGCTGAGAAGAATGTGTATTCTGATGTGGTTGGGTAGAACACTCTGTAAACATCCACTAAGTCCAATTACTCGCAGGTATGATTCAGTTCTTTGCTGACTTTTTGTCTAGTTGATCTATCTGTTTGTGACAATGAGGTGTTAAGGTCCCCTGTTTCAATTTTGTTCCTGTGTATTTGATTTTTCATGTCTTTTATATAGTTGGGTGCCCCTGTATTTGGTACATATATATTTATAATTGTTAGTTTTTCCTCTTGAATTTTTCCACTACTGAGTATCATTTTAGGTTTGAAGTTCAGATTGTCTGCAAATTGAATAGTTACCACTGCTTTTTTCTGGGTGCCTGTTGCATGGAATACTGTTTTCTATCCTTTGACTTTTAATCTATGAGTTGCCTTTTGGGTCAGATATGTTTCTTGCATATAGCATATTGTGGGATCATGTTTCTTGATCCATTCTGTCAACCTACGTCTTTTGAAGGGAATTGAGGCCATTTACATTTATGGATATCACTGATATGTACTGGGTCGACTTTGACATGTCATGTTCCAGTTGTTTGCTTTCTGCTTTTCCCCCTTGTTTAATTGCTTGTCCTGCTGGGTGCTTTCTTTCTGTTGTTCTGGAGATCATGATCATTTTTATTTCTATCAGTATGTCTTTTGATACTCTTTCTAGAGTTGGTTTTGTGGACATGAATTTCTTCAGCTGTTCTTTATCGTGGAAGTATCTTGTTTCTCCATTAAATTTGAATGAAAGTTTTTCTGGATACATCAGTGGATACATCAGTCTGGGTTGAAAGTTGTTTTCTTTCAGGGTTTGAAATACTTCCCTCCAAGCTAGTCTTGACTTAAAGTTTGGTGCTGAAAAGTCTGCTGTGATTCTAATGGGCTTTCCTTGATATGTGAGTTGTGTCTTTTCTCTAACAGCTTTTACTATTCTGTTTTTATGTTGTATGTTTGGAATCTTAATTATTATATGTATGAGTGGAGATTTATGTTGGTTGTGATTGTTTGGCATTCTATATGCCTCACTTATCTGCATATGAGATTTTCCCCCCATGTTTGGGAAATTTTCTGCTATTACTTCTGTGATACATGCATAGTTACATCATTTGCGTTGACTCCTGCATCTTCACTGATGCCTATTAGTCTTATATTGTTTCTCTTGGCATCATCTTGAAGCTGCTGGATTGCCATTTCATGCTGCTTCATTAATTTTAAAAGTTCTATCCTTTCATGATCACTAATTGTGATCCTGTCTTCAAGGTCTGAAATCCTATCCTTAGCTTCATTTAAATGGTTTTGACCCCTTTCAATAGAATTTTTTGTTTCTTGGATGTCTCTTTGAGTTTGTTTCATGAACTGTGCTTGCTTTCTATATTGTTAATTCATGGTTTCAATCAGTTTCTCATGCTCCTGTAGTTATTTCTCTATTTCTTCTTTCGCTGCACTGAGCAACTCCTTTACTAAGGTTATTTCTGTCTTTACATGAGACATTACTCCTAATTTTATTTCCTCTATACTCTCATGGAGCTTTTTTTTTTTAATTTCACTTGCTATCTTTTCAGAGATTTCTGATGTGTTACTTTTTAAGTCCTCCTGTACTTGTTCCTGGTGGACTAGATGTTTGAGATTGCATTTTGCTTTTTCATTTTGCCGTTTTTCCTTTTTGGGTTAACATTTGGTTCTTCATTCCCATTAGTGTCAGCTGTTGGTAGTGTGTATCTGGGGTTCTACTGTAAGGTTGGTGTTTGACCAATTGCTGGGTCCCACATTGAAGAGGTGGGCCAGTTACCTGACTTCCCACTCAGGGCCTATTGGGTGCATCTTATATTCTTCCTGGGGTGATGGGCCTAGTAGTATTGTTGTAGGTCAACTTTCAGTTCCTGCTTTTACTTTATCTTCAGGTTATTCCAGGTACCAAATCTTGTCCACAGTTCTTGTATCAGCGGAGGCCCTACTGTTTATCTATTGTGTGTCTGTGTGTCTGATAAGCCCTTTTGATTTTCTCCAAGTTGGGGGAGTCCTTATTGGCATACTCTTCACCCTACCTGATGTTCTTTGTGTGCAGGAAGGAGTCACCCACAGTCCTGTCAGACTCACCAATGTCTTACAGTTAGTTGGAGCGAGCTTTACTACTGGCCCTATTTACCTACTGTACAACTCACCACACTGACTGGAGCCTTTGAGATCTTCTGTTTGGGTGAGACAATTACTGAATCTCCCATCAAGCTAGTGTAAGTTAATCTGCTGTAGTCCAAAGTTCTGGGAGAAAGAGTGGGAGCTGGAGATCAACAGCAGTATAAAGTCCAAGAGATAGGGAGTGTCCCCAAGAGGTCAGTAGGAGTCTTGGGTTTGGGATTTTCTGGACATGTGGGAAGCACGGCATAGTGGCCTAGGTGGATCTGGGCTGAGGGACAAACTGGTGGTATCAGTCCTGGCATCCGTGGGGTGCTATCTTGTTTTGAAATCCTATATCGCTTTCATGATTTTTTTCTGAGTGGGTTAATTCTGTTTCATCCTGTTTGGTCCTGTTCTACTTAGTGAAGCTGTAACTTCAGCTGGTTGTTTAAGTTGTGGAACGAATGCCAGCAGAAACACAGGAGCATAGTGATTGGAGCCTGCTGAGGTCTTCTGTTTGGGTGAGAGGTCACTGAGTCTCCCTTCAACTCAGCACAGTTAAGCCACTGAAGTTCAAGGTTCTGGGAGGAGCAGTGGGAACTGAAGATCAACTACTTGGTCTAGGAAAAAGGGAGGATCGCTCAGGACGTGGCCATTGGCACAGTGTTCCTCTGGGCTGGCGGGGGTTGTGAAAGAAGGCCGGCAGCGGCATGTAATAAAGGTCCATCGGCAGCTCGGCTTTCCTCAGGGCTGGCAGAGGTCACGCAGCTATTGTAACATTTTAATAAGTGCAGTTAAATTAGGTTTTACTGCATAGCAAGATACTTCTTTATTTAATTAGAAATCTCTGTTTTATTTATTCTTCAAGATAAGCATTAAAACACTTTTGGACAAATTTAAAACATTCCTTAGAAACTTGGATTGAAATAATTTTAAATTTGTGATTGAGGATAACTATTCATTTTACATTTTGATTCTGTCTGAAAAAGAATCAGGTACATTATCATATTTTTAAATACTTTTCTCAGTTACTTTTTACAGTTACTTTTACTTGTACAGTCTGTTTTGTAATGACTACTTTGGAATGAATATGTGTTTTTATTACCAGGGTGATTTAAACATTTTATGTTATTACTGATTACTGCTGTCTTATAGAAGCTCTATGCATATTATTGTACATTTATTCTGTAACTGACCATCTTGCCTAACTCTTATTCTAGTTAGTATTTCTAGTTAATTCTCTTGGTTTTCTAGACAATCTCTAGAATTACAACATCTCTAATTAGCATTAGTTTCTTCATTTCCAGTATCTGCTTCTCTTATTTTATTTAGAAATGAATAAATAATGTTGCTTTTGATTCTATACTGTTCCACATAGAACAAAATGTGTTCCCTGGGATGATGAGAAAGACTTCTAAGGTCACATTGTTTAGGGTTAGAAACATTGTGTTTTATTTATTATGTCAGTTAAAAAACCTTTTATGTTGTATTCTGTCATTCCCAGTGGGTTATTGTACTAAATATATATATATATATATATATATATATATATATATATATAATTTTTCTAATTTTTTTTACCATGGAGATTCCCTCCCCCCAATTTTGGGGAGAATGTGGGCAGCATATTCATAGAGCACTTGCCAACAGAATATCTTTGCAAATTCTATCTTAGTGTTTTGTTTTTCTTAGGGTGCAGTTGCTTTGATATTTTCTGTGTAATGTTATGGAAGTAACTCTTTATTCCCAATGCTTTCATTAATTATTAATGCTGATTTATCAAGATAAGTGGTTTTCCTCTTTGGGCCTAATAATATAATTGACACTTTCTCCTGTAGCAAGCCATCCTTTAATTTCTAGATCATAGTTTACATTAGTTGTGTGTGACCTTAGAAGGGTATTCTCGAGTCAACAAGATCTGAGTTTGAATTTCGGCTCTGTTTTTACTAACTACCTGTATGGACTTGGGCCAGTAACTTCACCTTTCTGAATCTCAGCTTTTTCATCTGTAAAATAGACAGGAAGACTGCTGTGAGGATTAAAATAACTGGCAGCACTTGGTCAACATCTGGAACAACTGGAGACCATCCATGGGTCGCTGAGGAGAATGATGGGATGCAGGATTCTCATGCAGTGTGAAGCCCCCTTGAACGCATGATCCCCAGCTTGGGAAAACACCTGGACTTTTACTGTCTGCACTAGACTTCCCCACAGAACTGTGACCAGGGCTGGAATAACTCTGAGTTTGGGTTACCTGCAATGACATCACAGGTCAGGAGGCAAACTAATGCAGAACCAGATGCAGCACCAGATTTTCTGACTTCCCCACCCTTGTCAGGCCTGGAAGTCTTTATGCCAAGACTGCACTGGTAATTCAATTTCTGTGTGTGTTATCCAGCTTTTGATTTGAAAAACAATGCCCTGCTTCTTGAGATGATGACAGATGCCTGTAAAATCCAGCTGATCAAATTATAAAATTTATGTTTCATCACTAATAGTTATCCAGCTTTAGGTTATTCATTCTATATGAATTGTGATTTTGACTTACCATATTTACTTGGCTCCATTGTGGGAGCTCATCTCATTAATTCCTCCTGAATTTCTTTGCTCAGAGTTGGAGAAGCTTCTTACTTCGTTCAATTTCATTGGTTAAAAACCACTTAGAAAACAAATTCCCAGTCCACCTCAATTATCCTCGACAAACACAATTACATTGAAGTCCCTCTGGTTCATGAAGGCACTCATTCAGCTTATTGACACTGGAAGGAAGTTGGGAAGTCATCAATGTCAGTGAATTTATTGTCCAACTGGGGCCATGTCACCCTGGGGGGAATGTGACTTTGCTGAGGACTCAGCCTTCAGAACTCAGAATTCCTGATTCCTTTTTGTTTGCTATTTTCATAACACACTGTGAAAATCTGTGAGATCTTAAGCAAGAGATTGACATAGAAAAAGCAGGGCAGAGGAACAGAGGGAACCTCTGGAGAGACGTTCAAGAGTTGGGAGCAGGTAGGAAAGTTGGGGCAGGTTGAGAGTGGAGAGGGAAGAACTGGAAATTTACAGACAGTGGACACGTTACCTCGGGCACACGACAGTGATGAGGATTATTTGTAATAATAGATACACAAAGAGTCCTGAAAAGGCACGGGGAGTTGAAGGTACATATTTTTTCCTTACCCACTAGTGGTCAGAAGACCAGAAGAATCAAAAGTTCCTTTTCTGGCAATGTGAGCCTCTTCTGGTCATGGGTCTTGAACCCAGTTGGTGTAGCACACGACCATCGCAAGCACTCAGAGTGCTTATGGAATGAGCACAGCACCTCCACAATTGCAATGTCCCACAGCCTCTGGGATGCCTCCAAAGAGAATGACAGTTTATATTAATGAACTTAAAGAAGTCAAAATGCTTTAGAGTCATATGCATGTATTTCGTTAATGCACCACCTATGTTGATTGTAATACCTGAGCCAAGAGAGTTCAAAATAGCTATGAAGCATATCTATTTTAAACTAACCCAGATAGGAAACAAAATCATATTGCTTTGTATTTGAATGTTGTAAGAATGGTGCAAGTGCTGCGGATGGTGACGCCTGTCTTCTCCTACAGATGCTTCTCCCAGTGTCCCCTGGTGCTACTTCCTCTCACGCATCCTCTCCGCCACTCCCCTGAAAAACCCACCCTCATGTTTCTTCTGTTGTATTTCTACTCGCCTAGCTACTTTTTCACTGCTGGGGCAAAATACCCATCACCCACAAATTAAAGGGGGGAAATTTTATTTGTTTCACAGTGTTTAGAGATTTCAGTCCATAATTGACTGGCGCCAAGGCAGGGAGGCACGGCAAAGGGACATTGCAGAGGAGAAACAGCCCGTGGCATGGTGGGCAGGAGGAGGCAGCCTTCCTTCTTTCCCTTTTATTCCATCCAAACTTTAAGTCTATTTGTTGGTACCACCCATGCTCCAAGTAGGTTTTCCCTCTTCAGTGTCATGCACAGTCAGAACTGTGCCACACTAATCAGTGGACCTATCCAGTATCACACACACATAACCCAGTCACTCCCCAAAGCCCTGCCTATGAGCACATGAGGCTTCGGGGGAACATCCAGCTATGTGCCATAACACTACTGTGCAATATGCTCCTTCGTGGAAGTGCTTACATTGTATGTTGTTTTTACTGTTTGCGTTAGCTTTCAGTCCATTGACTGAATGCTCTCCAAAGGCAAGTTATTTACCTTCATATTATCCTAGTAACATTCTCAGTCCTTAACACTGCTCCCAGATTATGGTGGGGATATAATCATGTCTCACAGACTTAATGAATGGATTCAGTTTAAATTGGTGGTTTCTCCTTTTTCCTTTCTGTGATATAGTGAAATAAGAACTAACACAGGAGTCATAATCCTGTTTTGGTCTTCTATGTTTTGGGGCAAATGCCTGAACACTCTACATTTACCTGTCTGCTTTACTACAGAGAATAGATTTCTCTGTACCTGGTCTAGGAAACTGAGACATGTGAAGGCATATCTACAGCTCACAATAACATAGAGTATGTGGGAAAAACAGACTTTAGCTTGAGGTTCTGAGGACAACTCAAAAAACTATCAGTAACCTGTCTCTATATTGGGTCAGAAGCTAGAGGGTCAGGAAGTCTCTATCCCAGCTGTTCATTCCATAAACACACCCCTCTGCTGAGCTGCACCAGTAAAGAAATGCCATGAGCCTTTTCCACACTCATCTGGATGTTTGAACAGAAGTCATATTCAGCACTTGGTCGTCTATTGGAGTCTGGGAAGTGTATTTAGCTTTTCAGACTATGACTTCAGAGTGCCGGGCCAGAAGCAGGTGGTATGGGAACCATGAGAAACAGCGCAGAGTATCCTCCACACAGAACCCAGATTCCTTACGAGGGCACTGGACATAACACTAACACAGGTGGTGGTGACAGTGGGGAAGGTAGTTGACTTCTGTACAGGCGCTTAGCATGTATGTGTAATTCTGAGATCTTTTACATGTCTTTATTCCCTTATTCCTCATAACTGGATCCTTACATTATTGTAATTTTCATTTTAGAGATGTAGAAATTGAGGTACAAAACTGTTCAATAAGTTTCCCAAAGCCACAAATCACCAGTGGGTCGGCGTGGGAACCCTGCGTTCTCAGCCCCTTCCCCTTTCTTCCCAAGTAGGTATCGAATTCTTCAAATAAGAATGTTTGTGACTTTGCTTTGTCACCTAAAGTGTCATGCATACGTTAACATTTTTCTTAACGATTTGCTAACTTAATTTGGTTTTATCTCCCCTTCATACCTTATACTATTTTTTAAAAAATTACCAAACTTTCAGATATTCTGTTAGTATCAAGCTTCATAGGATTGAGAGGTGAGGAACATTATTCCCATTTCACACAGCCAAGTAGCTGTGGCCCAGGGGCTTCGGCCACAGAGAGCCAGGTCTTTAACTCTTAACCGTGTCTCCTATCCTGCATCACACACTTAGAAATACTACAGAATATCCAGAAATAAAGTGCAGGAGTCACAGACATATTGTTCCCCTCCCTTCCCTCTGAGGCTTTGGGTACCCTTTTGTAGAGGTAAGATGAGGGTCTCCTTTAGTTGCATTGTGTCTTGGAAATAGTAACTTTGAAAGTTGAATTGTTCAGTAGGGGCAGGGAGACCTGGACATGCTTTTCAGCTTTGGGAGATCTGTGGTAGGATGAAACCCACATAAAAGAATCACAGTTTGCAGAAATATTAACAAAAGCTTCGGGGCACAAATTATACCCTATACAATAATACAGTAGAGGTTTTAAAATTGAATACTGTCATTGTTACAAAAGCTCAGTTCCTGCACATGGAATCAAATCTAATGGGATATTTCCAATTAATACAAGGACTGAAAAATACAGCTTGGTGCACTGAGTTTTTTTTTAAAGTAGCAAATAAATTACATTTCATACCAATAACTGATATAAGAAATAAAACATTAAGTATACAGTTTAAAACATCAAGATGACATGTAATAATTTTCAACCTTTTGATTAAAAATGGTTTTAATTTTGACTGTCTTTAAAAGCTTCCATGTTATGCTATATAATATAATACTATGCTTGAGACTGGAAGCTAAAATATATGCAATGACTCATACGCTTTAACAACAGCCAGATTCTAAGGAATTAACACGGAAGTTTAACCAGTTGCGGATTCCCTGTACCCCGCTGCCACTGTGTCATGCAGTACTTGCTGAGTCACTTTTTCCTGCTTCCTCTTACAAATATGCTTCTGCCCATAGAGTTCTGTGATGTATTTTAGAACCCTTCTGAGATGTCTGTCACCCCTTCAAGGGCTGAAATGCAGAAGTCTCTGTGCTTTTCAAGTGGATCAGATGTTGTCTAAATGTTTACTTTGTTTGCTATATATTTAGTGGCAGAACACATTTTGTTCTGTGGGAAAAATCTTAAAGAGTCCTGGGAGTCAGGGCTGGAAGAGGCCAAGATGGGGTGTGGATGGAACCACACTTTCGTCTGTACATTAGCTTGACTATTTGTGATTTTTGCAGTGCTTGGCAAGAGAGTCAGTTCTCAAACCCCACTTCTTCATCTCTTTGCTATTTGTGGGATCTTAACGAAATCTCTTTACTGCTTTGAAGCTTACTTTCTTTGTCTATAGGTCAGGGATAGGCACGAACACCTCCCCCTGTGGCTGGTACAAGGTAGAAACCACACAGTTCACAGAAGAGGGCTACAAATAGGTCCACAGCTCATCCATGTTGCCCCGTTCCCTAATGGTGTCCCATTTCCTGCTTTCTCTACCCTTCATTTTTAGCCATTTCCATGGAAAATAACTTAGAAAGTTCAGTTTAAACTCTCAAATCTCTAATGTTACCTTCCCATAATTAGCTCACTCCTCCAAGATGACTGCTCTTGGGATTGGTGGGTTTTGTCTGTCTGGAATTAATGATGGCACCCTCGGCCATCAATGCCTCATGTTCTCTTACTGAGATTGAAAAACCAAGAGTCCTTGGCCCACGTGTGGTGAATAAGGCTCTTCCTTGGATAGTGGAATCTGGAAGGAAGATGGGTGGAGCTGATTTATGCAGACAAGGCTCTTCCCTCTGTCCTCATCGGAGCTTCAGGAGTTGAGGCTGTCTCTGCAACTTGCTCTCAGAAGGCCATAAGGTGACTCATGCCTCCATTCCCTGGCTCTGGGGAGGACGACATCCAGTGCACAGCTCATTTTTTCCTCTTTATGCTGGTGCCATCCACCTAGCTGGTCTCACCTGCTTAGCTGTGAGCATAAATGCCTGGAGACCAAGGAGAGGTGCAAACTGCCTCTAGACTGATCAGCTCACCCTCAGTCTAAAAAAGCTTCTCTCCACCTGCCTCCCTTTCGGGTTTTCTTTGGTTTCCTATCTTTAAAGTGCAGGGTCAGGCAGTGCCTTAGTAGTGCCTCATCCTGTACTGTAAGCATCATGGATCAGAAATACACATTTCTCAAAATAACACTCAACACACATCCTAATAAGGTATGCAGTGAGTGAAATGTTCCCACTGTATTCTTTCTTTTTCTGTTCTTGTTAAGGGATCAGCCTCTTTGTTCCAAGGCTCACACCATGAAATCAGAGCCCCCCTGGGAATGCTAGGGCTCCCTCTGTTCTTAGAAACAGTCCTCTATGTTCCTACTAACCATCTACCCTTCAATTAAATATTTTCTGTGCATCAGATTTTTTTTATTTTAAAGAGAAAAAAGATTTCAAAACACGATAATAGGAGGGTAACAGTGATTAACACGTTACATGCTGTTACCTGTAATTAGTTACTTAGCATACAAGATACAGGCAGTTAATTGTCTAAACAATAACAGCACAAACTTTTCAATGAACCAAGAGAAATTAGTGATATAAATACTCTATCATATACATATATATATATTTTCATTTTCCTTTCTTTCTTTTAACCATTGCATCCTAGTTTCTCTTTCCTTTTAAATAATTTCTTCCTTTTTTATACCATCTATTATATATTTTGGATAATATTAACTCTTTCAGTTTTTCACACCAGAGAAACAATATGATGTTTGCATATGTGTGTTTGATTCATTTATGAATATGGTCTCAAGTTGTATTCATTTACAATGAAAGTCTCCAGTTTATCCTTATTTATGGCTGAGTAGTACTCCATTGTATAATACCACATCTTTTTATCCATTACTTGCTTGGTTGGCATTTGTGTTGTTTCCAAGATCTAGCTATTATACTTGTGCTGCTATAAACATGGGTGCACATATGTCACTGTGGTGTGATGTTTTTAATTCTTCTGGGAAGATATCCCAAAGGGAAATAGCTATAACCTCCAATTCTAGTTTTTTGAGGAATCTACACGCTGATTTCCAGAGTTGTTGCATCAGTCTGCACTCCAACCAACAGTGGAGAAGGGTTCATTTTTCCTCACAGCCCTTCCAGCATTTGTTATTGCTTGATTTCTTGTCAGTAGCCATTATTTCTGCGGTGAGGTGGAATCTGTGTTGTTTTAATTTGTATCTCTTGAATAGCCAGCGGTGTTGAACATTTTTTCACATAATTATTTGCTTATTGTACTTCTTCATCTGAGAAATTTGTATTTTCCTACCATGCCCATTGTTGAATTGGGTCTGTGTATCAGTTTTTGAAATGAAGTCATCACCCATATTTTATCGGGTGGCAAAGTATTTTCCACCCTGTCTGGTGCTTATGCCACCTCCTTCTGCTCCATCCAGATGGACTCATGAGGTTATTCCTGGCAAAGGCAGCCATTCAAGGGAGCATTAATTTATTTGAGTGGTTGTATTTCAAAGTCACTTTGAAAAATGGTTTGTTATGGCCTCTGCTGTCAGAGTACACGTGGCCTTTGCTGTTGGAGATTCAAGACTCATTTGTATGGTTCCTTCAAAATGTTAACCTTTCAATCACTTGTTTGAAATCAGTGATTCAAATATCAATGTGAAAGTGAAAGTGTTCCATTTTTCATAGTCTTTTCCTGTAGAAACTTTCCCGCAATATTTATCAATCTTCACCTGTGATAGGAAAATTTATTTTCTTGTTGCTCATTTTCACAGACTTAGAGGCCATATTCACATTTTAGACAATGAACATTGCAAGGGTGGTTCAGTAGGTACAAGAAAGCTGGCACTAGCTTGTGAACTGAAATAAAGCAGCAGATTACAGAAGTGCTTTGAAAGGTGATTTGTAGACAATACCAAGATTAGAGCCTCCCCATGAAACACTCTGCTTTTCTTTGCATTCAGATGCCATGGGGCTACAACATTTGCTCAGATCCCTGCAGAGAGGATGGCCGTGTGATTTTAGGACCTGTAACGTATTGCTCTCTGAGACTTTCTAGCTCATTGCTGAAGTTTTCTATTCTTCCTCTGCTTTAAGCATGGTCAGAACTGTTTGTGTTTGTCAGATATTGCTAACAGTTCTGTTTTCTCAGTGTACTGCCTACTAATTATTTTATTTTTTTTTCAATTTTTTGAAATTTCTGGTTGTTGTGGACTGGGGTAGAGAGAACAAAGCCACACCAGCAAGCAGGCCTGCTGGTTGTCTGATGAATGATTACTAAGTGAAGTTTGAACACTTCCATATTACAAAATCTTGGATCTTAGTAAACCTATTTTCATGATCTATTTTACACTGTGATGGTGGGAAAGGAAAGGCAATGGGGCTGCTCATTACAGCCAGGAGAAGGTAGATGTCCAGGCTGTAAAGGTGACCTTCCCTGACAGGAAAAGTAAGGGAAGGGTCTATCCACTGCAAAATGGAGAGAGGAAGCCCAGATCTTCACATGGTCTTTTCTGAGATATAGAGTAAGGTTCAGTAGCAACTGCAGTAGGCTATAGCTTCCTACTCTGACTTCTCTGATACTCTCTTGAGACTCTGTGTGTGTGTGTGTGTGTGTGTGTGTGTGTGTGTGTATGTGTATATCAGGATACCTCTTTACAACTTCATGATGGTACAGATACAAGCTTTCCTCTCAGCCTTTGTTGATGATAAATGGGGTAGAAGCACTGTTCTTTTTCTCTGATATGTGGCCAAGAAAAGTTATCACTGTCTAAGAGATTCCTGTTTGTGAGGTGGCCTCTTCCATGGTACGTGGCTACAGAGTACAGACTTTATTTGCTACTTTTTGCCTCATCTTACTAGCATTTCTGTTTCCAGCTCCAAGTCTAAGACTTATGGATTAAAATCAAATAAGTGAACAAATAAATGGACAAATAAAAAGTCAAAACAAATCAGGGGAACTCACCACTGCTTTGGTCCTTAGGCCCCAAAGTCCCTAGCTGGTCTATATTCTTCTCTCCATGTTTTCGAGTCTTTTTATATCTGTTTTAACTAAAATATTCAAGATATTTTTTATTTTAAAGAGGATGAAACAGAATCCTCTCAAATCAATCAAAACAAACCAATGTAAGAGATATAGGATTTCAAAACACTACAAAATCAATAACAGTTACCATAATGCCTTTTGATGTCTTCAAAATAGCTGCAGATAACCTTAGGCATAGTAAAACTCAAACAGAATAGAATAAACAATAAATAATAAAAACAATAAAACAAAACAATGAATGCAATAAAGGACTTCAAAACAAGCAATTAGTAAATCCAAAATCGTTATCATACTATATCTTGCTATCTTTGAAATAGCTGATCCTGCCATCGGACTTGACATAATCAAATACAACAACAGAGAATAAAACCCAACCAACAAAACAATGGAAACAATATAGGACTTCCAAAACAAGACCATAAGGAATCAACAATGGCTACAACCCTCAGAAGGAGATCCCCCCTAGATGTCACACTGCATACAATTGTTCTCTGATCCTGTGACCAGACCACTGGCCCTAGACCTGCAATGTTAGTGAAACACCAAGCACCACAGGCCTCCAATTGCATTTTACCTCCATCACCATCATCACAACCTGTGTTTCTCCAATATGCCAGTCACTTACAGTGCAGGGTTTGGGGAGTGTTGGTACTTGTTTTTTGCCAGTGTGCACACTGAAAGGGGCTGGGATCTGTCGGCTCTAGTCCAGTGGTGGCCCATGCATGGCGCTCTTTTCCAGACTGGGCCTGGTTGCTGTGTGACTTTGTTCTCTACACCCCAGTCCACAAATGGCTTGACTCATGGGGAGAAGCAGGGGTCTGTCTGCTTCAGTCCAATGGTTGCACATGCATGGCACCAGCTCTCACACTGAATATTCAAGTTTTTAATCATATTCACCAGGAGGATCAGGGAGACATATATCTACTGTTTGACCTCTGAAGCTGAGGCCCAGGCATTGTGTTCCAAAGTTGTGGACAGAGATTATTCTATAAAGGGAGAAACTCAGCGACAGGACATAGTTTGTGGAAATTTGCCCTTCTCCTTTCCTGCACTTCCCACCTGAAGCATGAACTAAACGCTTGGAAGTGAAGTCCCAGTCTTCCTGTGTCTTGATAGGGTAGCAGAATCAAGAGGTGGCCAGATTGGCACACAAAAGACACCAGTGTGGACATCTGGGTAGTGTGACATTTCTTGCTAAGAGAAAGAGAAGATTCTGTGCTGTTTTGCTAAGTCTATCTTGTCATTGTTCATAGCATGCTTTAACTCTATAGAGTGCATGCATCATTTCTTACCTGAGTTGATGAACCAACAAATAACAGTTGCTCCAGCGATCTTGGCTTCTCATTTCTTCCGTCTCAACTCTTCACCTCCCACTCTAAGAATCTGTAGTTTTTCCATGGGCTCAGTTTTAGAGGGACATCTTTGAGTTTTCCCAAAAGTGTGCATCCTTTGATATATTTGTCTTCTGTATATTGTTCCAGTTCAAAGGACAGGAAATTATCCCCATAGGTAGTCCAGAAACATAAACATGTTTTATATCATTCTAAAATAAAATTTCATTTCAGATCTAATATTATCTGTACAAGATCTGATATGTTATAAAAAAGCATATACTTATTGATCATTACTATAATACTTTGAAGTTATCAATGTCTCCTGCATTTCAGAACTGAGAATTGCTACTCCCAGACATAAGACAACTTGTTCCAAATTGAATTGATGACAGCTCACCAAGGATGGGAGGCATGAGTTTCAAACTCTGGCCAGTTTGACTCCAAAAGCAATGCTCCTAATCACTGGGAGTACCAGCTGGAGAGATCACCACTTATGATGTTTGGAAAGAGGCATTCTTCCAGGAAAGGGGGAATTTTAAATTCAGAAGTCTAATCGGAGCTTTGAAAGTATGCTCAATAAATCACTGCTATACTTTTAACCAAGGTTGGCAAATGGTCTGAATAGAATCAGATAGTAAATATTTTGGGTTTTGCAGGCCATATTGTTTTTGTTGCATGTTCTATTGTCCCCAAACTCTGAAAAATGTAGCAATCATTCTTAAATCAGAGATTATATGAGCACAGGCTGCTGGCTGAATTTTCTTAAGCACTTGCAGATCACTGAGTGATAGAAGGCACTTCCCAGGTGTGTGGGGCAAGAATTTGCCTGGAGATCTCTACTGCATCGCGTGGAGGGAGCTAGAGTATTGATAAGGGATATGGAGGTGACTCTTCTTTCTTGGAGGCCATTCTGTTGTGCAAGCTCTTGGCCAGCTGTGTGTCCCCCTCCTGTTGGTATGACAGGACTCATCATCCTGGATGACGAGTCACTCCTTTTCTCACTCAGGTAAGTTGCCCAGTTCCCAACAGGAAATACCCATCATGTCATTACTATAATACTTTGAAGTTATGGGGCCACCAAATACTTCATGGTCCAGGCCAGTAGAGAAAGACAGGTGGGTAAGCATAGCTTGTGGGGTGCTTGTTATGCCTCTCACTAGCTGGGAAACTGACAACCTAAGTTCTCGTGGCTTCAGTTTCCTTACAAAAGCATTGAGATTGATCCTGTGTAAGCTCCCTTCTGTCCACTGTGATTCTGTTTTCTCCGTCGCAGTCATGTTAAAACACACTTCCTATGTGACCTTTGAATCTATTAATTGGGTCCGCATGTCCTACCAAATGACTACTAAAGACTTCATGAGGTCCCTGAAAGCCTTAGTTTGTAGTTTTGTTTACCTTAAGTTGAAAACATTTGGACTTTAAAGTGAACAAACAGCTGTCCGGTGCTTTTCAGATTATACTTGGAAATGTAAGGTAGACTATTAAGAATATATCAAGACAGCTTGAAATTCATTTCCTTCCAGTTTTCTGGGTAATTATTGTTAGCTGTATAGTTATCATGATTTTTGATTTCTCTTGTTATACACAAAGAATGTAATTTTTATGTACAAGCATGAAATTTTCATAAAAGAAAACAAGTTTGGGATATTCTTATTTCTGGTGGCTAAAGGATGCTACTATTGTTGCAAATGTCAGGAGAATTTTCTTGAAAATAGTTTTAGTGATTTATAAAGTATTGAGCTTTAAAGATATTCATATCTTTTGATGCTGAAAGTTCTCATGTGGTGATTTACACTAAGACCAAGATCATTATTGCTGACAAGAATGGAAAAATATGCATATGGTAACATCATTTATATATGTCATAGAGAAATTTTTACTGTTTAGTAATAAAAAATAGACCAAAAATTATGATACCTCTACTAGTAAAATACCATGACCCAATAAAAACAATAATAATAAGATATAAAACCACAAATATATTTCCAACGCAATAAGTGATGATAAGCAAATGTCAAAACTTGAGTGGGCTTGTGTAGAACTATGTAAACAAAGATAACAAGCATTCAAGTGATCTACTCTGTGCTTTATGATTTCACTAAGTATTCACAGCAACCCCAGGGCAAGCAGCATTACTCACATTTTATAATAGAAGAGATTAAAGCTTAGAAAAATTAAGTAATCCCTCTAAGTTCACAGAACTAGAAAGTAAGTGGCAAAAATGGGTTTTGAAATTTGATGTCTCTAACTATAGAACTCTGGGATATAAGTTTCCCATGAGTTATTTTAAAACACTATGAAAATTAAAACTACAAAAATCCAGCGTTGGGTGAGATTGCTTATCTTTGCTGAAATGCCTATGAATTACAAAGCCAGATGACGGTTCAGGGTTTGCTGGGTATTTGCAACCACTCCCAGCGCCTCAAATTCTCCAAATGGGGAAAATGTTCCCTTGGCTTCTAAAGCCCAGCAGCATTCTTTCCCCAAGAAGAGATCCGGTGACTGCTGCCTTGACCACAGCAGGGACAAATTGCTGCTCTTTGGAAAGCTCTTGGCCTTCAAGGGTTACTAGGAAAGGAGCAGTTCCAACTTTGATGCTCTAACCGGAGTGCCCCGCAATCCTGCTTTGTGGTTTTCTTCTTCTTTTCACATCTGCATGTGGCTGTAATAAAAGTGTGCTGGGTCCTGGGTGCTGGCAGGAGGGGAAGAGCCTGAGTGGTGTAATTGAGCTGTTACTACCTGCCCCTCCGGTGTGCATTAGCTGAATAAAACATGCAGTCAATAAAACACAACAAAACAATAAAACGAAGCCCTTTGGTGCTTGCTTATTGGGTGTTATGCAACCCAGAAACTTGTGGCCATAAAGTGGAGAATGAGGGAAACTTCACACTTGTAAGAACAAAGCTACTCAGGCCCTGGGTTGAAATAGCACTAGCTGAGTGCCAGTTGTATTCTCTGGGCACCTGGAAGCTGTTAGCTTTGAAAACTGTGCAGACTTCAACTGCTTCAACACTCACAGGCCTTCCTGAGACCTTGTTAAGGACATGTATAGAAATGTGCTTTTCATTAAGAGTCATGGATTCCATCCATAGAGATGCATTTCTTTTAAATGATAAATTTATTAACCATGGGCAGCGAGATCATCTGTATATCGTCTACTCTGGTGTGTGTGGGGGGATACGGACTCCCAGAGTTTGGAATTGTCATAGATGCAGTGCTTTCAGGCTGTGATTCAAAAAAGTGGTCTCTGTTGACTAGTGGAAAATTGCAAACCAGACCTCAACACTGTCTTATTTTGGGTTAAAACTGAAAGAAAACTGAAAGTTTTTTATCGTTGGTGTCTTGTTAGGACTTGTAAAGTAGGGCAGTGCAATTTGTCTATTTTGGGTTTCAGGAACATTTGTTCCCTTCCCCACAAGAGGTATTTTAAATACCTCCAGGATGACAATTGCAACCCCAAACAACTCATTAAAAACAGTTCTTTTTGGACTTGATTTTTAAACAAAGGATTATGGTGACGATATTGATGATGATGACTGACAGAAGATTGACCTCAGCAGCATCCATTCTTGGGTTTCAGGGCAGCCTCCTATGCCCATGTGAGTTGAAGGACCCCTCTACAGTGCAACTCACCCTAATGGAAGAGAATCAGACTTTAAAAAAACAGAAAATCTTGGCAAAGTAATAAAATCTTGAGTCATCAATGAGCAAGGCCTGTTCTAGTCATCCTGCTGTATTTTGCTGTGGATTCGTCACCTAGCCTTGTTTCCCCTGGATTCATGATGTGGAGGGCCAGCTATCAAATTTGGAAGGGCTGGTTCAGGAGAATCTGTGTGAGATTCTGGGACCATCAACAGATGCAGAAATGTACAACAAATAGCAGAGAGAGAGAGAGACAGAGAGAGCGAGAGAGAGAGAGAGAGAGAGCGCTCTTCAGTCCTCACATGGGTGGGCTGTCAGCAGAGGACTACGAAAAATGGACAAGGTAATAGGTTGGATGCTTTGTAACTACTCATGAAAACATTCCAGGGTTCTTTCAAAATTAATTGGTTATGTCTGGGTGGGCAAAGGTAGGACATTTTTGGTACTTGTTGAGCAGAGGTGAGTAGACTTCGCTGTGCGCCAGAGGCTTGTGTTAGTGAGAGGGTGACAGGGAGGGCCACAAAGAGAAGCACCACGTGTTATGTATTTTTTCTTTTAACATTAGTTTGTTAAGAATTGTAAGAACTTTGCAAGGAAATCATTTGAGTATTTCACAAAACTGTCAGAATGATTTGAGCTTGGATACCTGTTTTGGTGGATTTATTCCATTTTAAAATTCTGCCTGCACACAGTTGCTAGACATTATCTTCAGTCCCCAGATGGGTTTAGAGGAATAACGTATTCCTATTCCTGTTCTGTAACACACATGGACAGTGTCTCTGTTGCACGAGGAAGACCCAAGTTCCCAGTGGTTTCATCCTGTGCAGAGACCATGGGCACCACACACTGATTCCATTCCCACTCCCTGTGGGCACACAAGTCAGAATTCCGCTTCCTATCCCTTGGCTTTCACGGTGTAATGCTACCTGAAATTTCTTCTGGTTCACACTACACAAAAGATGGCACCACTATCCTTGTTGAATATGTCATGAAGTAAGCCTCAGTGCCATTTTCTTTTGGTTCTTGGAGAAGCTGTTATCATAGTCACAAATTGCTCAGTAAAAGCAGTTCCATTGCACAGGTAAATAATGTGATTCTGACTTGTGCCAAAGCTTTTAATCTTCAGATGCTGGACTCTTGGATTTCCAGTATACATCACATGTCTCATAAGACTCCTCTGTGCACAGTCCAAACTGCCTCATTTTGCATTTGGAAAATTTTTAGTTTCATTTGTATATGATTTCCACCCGTCCATTGATTCCCGCTGCTCATTCTCCCATTAATACACGTCTTGCCTTCCTTTGTGACTGGCATGATTTCGTTTTGTGACCTTGAAGTAGCAGTGAAGATCATAGTCATGTCTTGTACTCCTGTTTCTCCAACAAACCCAATGAGAGGTCACATTTGAGAAATACAGCAGCTCAGCTCTGGAGAGCTTTGTAAGTAAGCAACATGGAATCATTCTGGGCCCCTCCCTTCCTGGACTTGAAGCATGGGCCATGTACTTACTGCAGTCCACACACTGAAGCATCAGGGAAAGATCACAGTTTTCCTGCCCCACTGTATGCATTTTATAGGGGTAAATATTAAAAGTATAACCTAAGTAAGTTCGAGACTCCTTTAGGGCTAATGGGAAGGAGACAGTAAGAATTGGTTTATAGTAAATCATTGGAGATCCTGGAGAGGAAAGCTCAACATTTATTTGATGCCTGCCTGGTCCTAAGCATGCTGTAGGATCCTCAGTGCTGAACAGGAGAGCAATGATCCCTTCCCACCATGTCTGACTCGAATCATCTCAATTAGCCTTCACGGTCCAATGTGCCATTCTAAGTTCATTTACAGAAGAGGCATACAGAGTTCAGAGAGGTTAAGCAATTCCCAACACACAAATGATAAACTGAGATTCCAAATGTGGTCTAATTACAAAACCTGTGCTTAGAAATGATGGAGTAAAGTAGTCAAATTTTCTTGGAACAATAGTGCTATAAAATGTTTAAGGGTCTTTCCTGAAATACGCAAATTACAGTCTGCGAGATTAAGCTTACAAGTAGGGAAGAGATTCCCAGGGCAGACTGCTAACCTAGTCCTGTGTGGGACAGGCCCATCACAGTCTCTACATAAGACTGTGCACTTGGTGTTACCAGGTGTGAGATGACAAGTACCTGCCCAGAAAAAGTGACTCTTTGCCAGGAAGGGTGGTCCATGCTGTAGCATTCTCAGGAAGGTTTGACCTAGTGAGGACGGACTGGACATGTGGTAGTAGTTTCTGTTTAAATCTAGTTAAGATATTTTTTACCTTAAAACCTCTCCTATGTATTTCTTAACATCCCGTCCATCTTATTTCTATCATCAGTACATACAGATTTACTTAATTGTACACTAGTAACTATTTACTAACTGCCTTCTCTGAATAAGCTCCTTGTAGCCAAATATCACACTTTTCATGTTGATTTTTGATGACTGTGCTAGATACAGATAACAGTGAATAAAAAAAGATGCAGTTCACAACACTCACGGAATGTATGATGTGCTGGAAAATAGCCACACTAGAAATGTAAAGTTTTAATATTGATAAGGGATGTGAAAGGGGCTTTCACTGCCGGTAAGTGAACTGGGTACTTTGAAAACCTCTATTAAAATACAACCAAAGTTAGTGCGCATAGCTTTGAATATTCCTAAGCCAAAACAAAATAGACAAAACTGACAAAGACAACACAAAGTTGGAAAACTGGGTTGTTTGAGGAAACAGTTCTACTGGGGGAGTGAGTAGAGCATAGCGCATACAACAATAGAGTGTTGAACATACACAGGGTCCTGGGTTCAAGTCTCAAAAAAGTGAATAAATAGATACTTCTATTTAATTACTTGATCTCATATTTTTATTGCTAATTCTTTTGAATTTCTTTACTTATTTTTAAGGTATATTTAAAGTGCTCATTATGAAAAATTTTTGCTTCTTATGTTTCAAGGTTTTGTTATTTGGTGCATTTGAATTTACTATTGTAAAATCTTTCTGGTGGATTGGATCTTTATTATTTTTTTCCTCTAACTCTAATCCTATTTCATGTCTTAAAGGTTACTTAATCTGACTTTAGCATAGAAATTCCAGTCTTTGGACGTACCCATTTCCATAGTAAATCTTTTTCTACCTTCTCCTTTCAACTTCTCTCTATTGTTAACCTGTGTTTCTTTAAATTTTTTAAATTTGATTTTTAAAAGTTGTGTTTCTTATAAGCAGCCTGAAATTGAATTAGAAATTTTTGTCTTTTGATAGAAATATTTAGTCCATACACTAGATTATTTTGGTGGTGAATCTAAAAAAATAAAGCGTGAAATCTGACTCATTAAAGAATAATGGAAAGAAGTACTTGAATCATTTTCCTAACAATAGAAGAGCCTGAGAAAAATGTCACTGTTATGAATGCTTCTTTGAAGGTGTGGGCTTTTAGATTTACTTTTTTGTGATTTTCAGTGATTTACTATCATGTGCTTATGTTTTTCTTTATTTTCAAATTAATTTCTATGATTTTTACAACTATCCATGCATTTCAATATATATACTTAAATTTAAATTATTCTAAAAACATCTACCTTTGAAATATAACAGATACCCTACCATATATTGCCCATTAAATACTCTTCTGTCTTACTATTGTTGCCTGAAATTATAAGTTAACATTTTTGTATTGGTAACAAAATCTTTTGCAGTTATTTTTTGATCATGTAATGGTTGTTCATTTAACCAGCTGTCAATGTTAATTTCTACATACAGTGCTGTGTTCACAAATATCTTCCCTCTGAATTTGCTTTTCATGTTTTTTTTAAAATTTTATTTAAGAGGAAAAAAAAACACAAAACAAAACAAAGCGGTGTAAGGGTACACGTAATACAGAACTGCAAAAAAAAAAAAAAAAAAAAGTAACAGTAAGAAATCACCTGTTAATAGATTACATATTATCATCTTGGAAATAGTTGCTCAAATCACAGTATCAAAGAATACAAAGTGGACATTCAAACAGAGAGACTGCAAACAGCTGTGTTCAATGATCCAAAAACATTAATATAGTCAGCTATTTAACACCCCTAAAAACACTTGCTGTTATATCCGTTAGAGCTCTTTTTTCTCCCCTCTCTTTTTTACAACAAAATTTACACATTTTGGATTTTGTTACTCCTTAGTTCTTATTACTTTTTTTGGGGGGGGGGAGAGAATAAAGTCAAATATGGCAAAACAAAGCTGTCAGTCAAAATCAAGGATAGACATAGCACATGATGTAGAACAGAGTACAAGTTATCAACAATGGTTATCAACGTTGTCTCTTGTTTCCTTAAAAATAATTGTCTATCTCATTAGATATTATAAAGTTGGACAAAACAGTAGAGAACAAGACCAATAAAACTTAGGCATTGTAAACATTACAGGACTTCCAAAGGAGACAATAGTCAAACCAGAATGGGCATCTTAGTGAATCTTATTGCCTTCAAAGTAGTTGCCTATACCCTCAAACTTGATACTATCATGCAGAATGGACCAGAGTCTAATCAGTCAAAACAAGATCGTGGGAGTACTACAGGACTTCAAACAAGTTAATAGCAAAACAAAAAGAGTCACTATTATATGTCCTAATTTTTAAAATTTTTCCCCTTAATTAAAACAAACATAAGAAATAACTAAATAATTTTTTTAAAGAATAAGGGAGAGATTGAGATAAAACAGGACATAACAATATAACAATACAGGTCAAAGCATGACTGTTTCAGCAACCTAGTGCTTCACCACCAAATAACCCGACTTAATACTAGTTACCATAGTGTCTTTCTTTTTCCTTGAAATATTTGAATAAAACTTCATATACTATAGCTTCAAATATTTCCATATCAAGAAGCCCAGAATAAAGCCTTTCCAATTAATAAATGAAAACTTTATAAGGCTTCAAGGCCACATAATGGGGAATCATGATTACCACATATTTTTATATATTTGAATCATTACTTATATTAGGGAAACTATTCGGTATTCACACATGTGAATTGATTTATTTCACTTATGAGTATGGTCTCAAGCTGCGCCCATTTATTGATAAATATCTCAATGTGATCCTTCTTTACAGCTGAATAATACTCCATTGTATAGAAATACCACAACTTTTTTATTCATTCCTCAGTTGATGGACACTTGGGTTGTTTCCAAGATCTGGCGATTACAAATTGTGCTGCTATAAACATAGGTGCACATATATCACTGTGGTATGATGCTTTCAGTTCTTCTGGGAATATGCCTAGAAGTGGAATAGCTGGAATAAATGGGATTTCCAATCCCAACTTTTTGAGAAATCTCCAGACAGACCTCCACAAAGGCTGTACCAGTCTACACTCCCACCAACAGTGCAGGAGAGTTCCTTTTTCCCCACAGCCTCTCCGGCATTTGTTGTTGGTGGTTTTCTTGATCCTGGCCATTCTTTCAGGAGTGAGATGGTATCTCAGTGTGGTTTGAATTTGCATTTCTCTAATGACCAATGATGATGAACACTTTTTCATGTATTTGTTTGCCATTTGCATTTCTTCATCTGAGAAGTGCGTATTCATCTCAGATGTCCATTTTTGGATTGGATCTTTGAATTTTGGGGGTCTGAGTTTTTTTAATTCTTTATATGTTTTAGACAAGAGTCCCTTGTCTGAGAGAGAGTTCACTAAAATCTTTTCCCAGTTTGTGGGTTTTCTTTTCACTATGCTGGAGATTTCTTTTGACATGCAGAAACTTTTTAATAAGAAGTGGTCCCAGTTATTGATTCTGGGAAGTATTTCCTGTGCAGTTTGAGTCCTGTTCATGAATTCTCTACCTACTCCTATGTCTCCAAGGTTTCTACCCAATTTGTCTTCCAATAGATTTAGTTTTTCTGTTTTAATGTTCAGATCTTTGACCCATTTAGATTTTAATTTAGTACATGGTGATAGACATGGGTCTAGCTTTAGTTTTCGGCAAATGGAGAGCCAGTTTTTCCAGCACCATTTATTAAAGAGACTGTCGTTCTTCCAGTGAACCTGCTTGGCTCCTTTATCAAAGATAAGGTGGTTGAGTGTGTTTGTAGTTGTGGTTGTATCTTCTAATCTATTCCATTGATTTTCGGCTCTGTTTTGATTCCAATACCATGTTGATTTTACTACTGTTGCTTTGTAGTATAACTTCAAGTCAGGGATTGTGATGCCTCCTGCTTTGTCTTTGCTGCTTAGAATTGCCTTTGCGATTCTAGGTCTCTTCTGGTTCCAGATGAAATTTAGGAGTGATTTCTCTAGATCTATAAGGTATGTTGATGGTATTTCTATTGGGATTGCATTGAATCTGTATAACAGTTTTGGGAGAATGGCCATCTTCACAATGTTTGTTCTTCCCATCCATGAGCAAGGGATGTCTTTCCATTTTCTGAGATCATCTTCAATTTCCTTTTTCAGGGTATTATAATTTTCACTGTATAAGTCTTTCACTTCTTTCATAAGAGTAATTCCTAAATATTTCATTTTTTGCTTGCTGATGTGAAGAGTGCAGTTTCTCTTATTTCCCTCTCTGTGATTTTGTTGTTCGTGTATAGGAATGCTATTGATTTCTGAGTATTGACTTTGTATCCAGCCACATTACTGAATTTATTTATTGTATCTAAGAGTATTTCAATGGAGTTTAGGGGGTCTTCTATGTAGAGTATCATGTCATCTGCAAACAATGATAATTTAACTTCTTCTTTTCCTATCTTTACCCCTTTTATTTCTCTTTCTTGCCTAATTGCTCTGGCTAGTACTTCCAGTACTATATTAAATAGGAGTGGTGATAAAGGACATCCTTGTCTTGTGCCCGATTTTAAAGTAAAGGCTTTCAATTTTTGGCCATTTAGTATGATGCTGGCTGTTGGTTTGTCATAAATGGCCTTTATTGTATTGAGGTAAAGACCATCTATTCCAATTTTCTGTAAAGTTCTTACCATGAATAAATGTTGGACCTTATCGAAGGCTTTTTCTGCATCTATAGAAATGATCATGTGATTCTTATTTTTGGTTTTATTGATATGGTGGATTACATTTATTGATTTGCATATGTTGAACCATCCTTGCATTCCTGGGATGAATCCCACTTGGTCATGGTGTATAATCTTCTTGATGATTTGCTGGATCCTATTTGCCAATATTTTATTGAGGATTTTTGCATCTGTGTTCATTAGGGAGATCGGTCTATAGTTCTCTTTTTTAGTTGGGTCTTTCTCAGATTTTGGTACTAGAGTAATATTTGCTTCCAGGAATGACTTAGGAAGGATTGCTTCCCTTTCAATTTCATTGAATAGCTTGAGGAGTGTCGGCATTGAATAGTTTGAGGAGGTCTTCTTTGTATTTCTTGTAGAATTCTGCAGTGAATCCATCTGGGCCTGGGCTCTTCTTGGTGGGTAAGTACTTACCTACATTTTCAATTTCAGTAACCTAGATTGGGTTATTCAACAGTTTTACATCCTCTTGATCTAGCTTTGGTACTTCATATGCTTCTAAGAATCTGTCTATTTCTTCTGTGTTATCAAACTTTTGAGAGTAGAGGTTTTCAAAATAGGTGTTGATGATCTTCTGTATTTCTATTGGGTCTGTAGTGATTTCACCTTTTTCATTTCTTATTGCATGAATTTGAGCTTTTTCTTCCCTTTTTTAAATAAGGTTGGCTAGGGGCTTATCGATTTTATTTATTCTTTCAAAGAACCAACTCTTTGATTCGTTGATTCTTTGGATTGTTTTCTTAGTCTCTATTGCATTGATTTCTGTTCTGATTTTTATAATTTCCTCTCTTCTTTTGGCTTTGGGCTTGACTTGCTCTTCTTTTTCTAGCTCTTTGAGGTGTAGCATCAAGTTATTTATTTGTATTCATTCTGTTTTCCTGATGTGGGAATTCAGTGCAATAAATTTTCCTCTCAGGAAGGCTTTCATTGCATCCCACAGATTCAGGTAAGTTGTATCTGCATTTTCATTTTCTTTTAGGTATTGTTTAATTTCTTCTTTAATTTCTTCTGTGACCCCCTGATTACTCAAGAGTGTGTTATTCAGTTTCCACATGTTTGTGGGATTTTTGCAGTATCTTTTATCATTAATTTCTAATTTCAGAGTGCTATGATCTGATAACATGCAAGGGATGATTTCAACTCTTTTGCATTTGTTTAAATATGTTCTGTGAGCTAATATATGGTCTATTTTAGAAAATGATCCATGTACTACTGAGAAGAATGTGTATTCTGATGTTGTTGTGTGGAACACTCTGTATATGTCTATCAAACCCATTTGTTCACAGGTGTGATTCAGTTCTGTTATTTCTTTGCTCATTTTCTGTCTGGTTGATCTGTCCCTTGGTGTCAATGGCGTATTAAGGTCTCCTGTTACAATTGTGTTACTGATAATTTGAGTTTTCATTTCTGTTAATAATTGTTTTATATAACTGGGTACTCTGGAGTTTGGTGCATATATATTTAAGATAGTTATCTCTTCCTCTTGGAGTTTTCCCCTTACGAGTATGCAGTGACCTTCTTTGTCCTTTATGGTCATTGTTGGTTTAAAGTTCACATTGTCTGCAAACAGAATGGCTACTCCTGCCTTTTTTTTGGATTCCTGCTGCATGAAGAATTGTTTTCCATCCTTTGACTTTCAATCTGTGAGTATCCTTCTGGGTTAGATGGGTTTCTTGTAAACAGCATATGGTTGGATTTTGTTTCTTGATCCATTCTGCTAGTCTCTGTCTTTTCATTGGTTCATTGAGACCATTTACATTAATGGTTATTACTATTAAATGCTGGTTAATTGTAGAAATGTTATCTCTCTGCTGTTGCATCTTTATCTTTCTGTTCTGTTTAATTATTTGCTTTGCTTAGTGGTTTTTTCCTTTGTGTATCTAAACTGTCTTTCAATATTTCTTGCAGGGTTGGTTTGGTGTTCATGAAGTTCTTCAGCTGTTCTTTGTCATGGAAGTATCGTATTTCACCATCTATTTTGAATGATAGTTTTGCAGGATATATCAGTCTAGGTTGGAAATCATTTTGCTTTAGGATCTGGAATACGTCACTCCATGCTCTTCTTGACTTTATTGTTTGTGCTGAGAAGTCTGCTGTGATTCTGATAGGTTTTCCTTTATAAGTGATCTGTCTTTTCTCTCTGACAGCTTTTAATAATCTATTCTTGTGTTGGATTTCTGGGATGGTGATTATTATATGTCTGGGTGTAGTTTTATTTTGGTTATGACTATTTGGAGTTCTATATGCTTCACTGATCCTGATGTCAGTTTCTGATCTCATGCTTGGGAAATTTTCAGCTATTACTTCTCTAAATATCCTCTTGACATCCTTTATGTTGTCTCCTTCTTTTTCATTAATCCCTATTATTCTTATGTTATTCTTCTTTGCATCATCTTGCAGTTGCTGAATTGTTGTTTCCTGATTCCTTGTTATTTTTAAAAGATCTTTCCTTTCCTGTTCACTAGCTGCAATCCTGTCTTCAAGGTCTGAAATTCTATCTTCACTTTCATTAAGGTGGTTTTTACAACTTTCAGTGGAGTTTTTTATTTCCTGTATATCTCTGTGCATCTGCATTATGTATTCTGTTTGTTTCTTATATTGCTCGTCTAGGGATTCTATCTTTTTTTTAGTTCCTCCAATTTTTTATCTGTGTTTTCTTTAGATATATTCAGAATCTCTTTCATTTCTTTTATCATTTCTTCCTTTACCTGGGAGATTATTTCGAGTTTGAATTTCTTTAAAGCTTCCTGGAATTGCTTGTCAATTTCAGTAGCTATTGTGTCCAATATATGAGGTGGATTTGATATATTTTCTTCTATATACATTGCTCCTAGGGTTTCTTGAGATGGGCTGGAGGTTTGAGGTTGTAATTTGGTCTTTCGTTTTGTCATTTTCCTATATTTCTGTGTTTCAAGTGTTATTTGAAAGCTTCCTCAGTATCTGTTGAAAATCCCCTTCTATTTTTGCAGCTACTGAGAATCTGGCACCACACTACCCCAAGCCTTTGGGCCTGCAGAACCAATGGCCCTCCTCTGCCTGCTCAGAACTCTGCAGTTCCAGACAAGCTGGGCCTCAGGGACACTGTGGGCCCACCTGCCCCTTGGAAGCTCCACAGCTCTTGAATCGCAGCTGGGTTAGGGTACTCACCACAGGCCGCGGTGCCTCAGGAACCTGTGATCCCTCCCTGCTTGCAGAGATATCCACGGAGAGGCCGATGCAGGCACCCCAGATCCGCCCAGCTCCTCCTCTGCACACCGATGGGTAGGCGTGGCAGCAAAACAGGTTGGGCTCCGGGGATAGTGTGTGCCTGCCCACCCGTCGGGAGCTCAGCAGTTCTCGAAGTGCAACCGGGATGGGGAGGCGGATGTAGAGGCCTCAAACCCACCTCTGCCCTTCACTGCACCTGGAAGCCTGGAGGGACCCAAACAGTCTGGTCTGAGCTATCCACAGTCCTCCAGACACATGGAGAGGCCAATGCAGGCACCCCAGATCTGCCCAGCTCCTCCTCTGCCTGCTTTTCATGTTTTTGAGACAGTGACTTGCCATATAGCCTAGGCTATTCTCAAACCGGCAGCAGTCCTCCTGCTTCTGCCTCCTGAATGCTGGCATTACAGGCATGTGCAACCATGCACAGCCTGAATTTGCCTTTTTAAAAAATTGTTTTAATTGTAAAAACATTTGGAACACAGTTTGATAACTTTATAGATGTATACATGTGTGGAACAATTAAGCTAGTTAACATTTCTATTTCACTAAATATTTAAAATGTTTTGATTAGCATACAATAATTACACATATTTATGGGTGACAGTGTGATATTTCAGTAAAAGTATACAGCATGTGATGATCAAATTAAGATAATGAAAAACTTTTTTTGTGTTTAGATTCTTCAATCTCTTCTCTTCTAGATATTTTAAACATTATATTAGGTACTTTGTGAAGAATAGTCCTCTTACACTTTTTTAGAACACTGGGTGGAATTTACTGCTCCCACCAAACTATGCTTAAGACTTTTTCTAATTCCCACTGTTCTTTACTTTCCTAGCCTCCAAAAACACTATTTTACATTTTGATCAACTTTTTTGATGTTCACATATGAAAGACAGCGCATAGGCATGTCCTATTTCATATAGCATAATGTCCTGAAGTTTCAGCCATTTTCTGAAAATGATAGATATTCCTTTTATTAATTAATCCTATTCCATTGTATGTGTGTGTACATGCTTGTGTGTGTGCATGAGTGTGTGTGTGCACATGTGTGGGATATTTTCTTTTTCAATTCTTTTACACCTGTTGATGGACATCTAGGTGGATCCTGTATCTTAGCTGTTGGATAGTGAAGAAGTAAACATGGGAATGGATGTGTCTCTTTGATATTCTGCTCTTCTTTCCTCTGAATCATGTAGTAGATCTATCTTTAGCTTCTTCATGAATCTCCATACTGTGTTTCGTAGTGACTGTACTTATTTGTATTTCCACCAAAAGTGTATGAGAGTTCCTTTACTCCCCATTCTCACTCATATTTGTTAATTTTTCCCTATTTGATAATGGTATTTTTATCTGGGTGAGAGGATGTTGATTTGCATTTCCCTGATGATGAATAAAATTGGCATTTTTAATAAATTTATTGGCCATTTGCATTTTTTCTTCATAAAAGTGTTCATATCACTTGTCTATTTTTAAATTGTACTTTTTGTTAGAGTTTTTAAAAATTAAGTTTATTGGTAGATTTTAAACATACATAATGATAATATTCATCACAGAATATGTATATATATATTATTTATCTTGATTCTTCATTTTTCCCATTCTCCTACCCTCCTTTGAACCCCTTTCTCCTCCTTTGTTCCCATTTTATCTTTCTTCTCTCTCTCCACTCTACTTCCTCTTCACATTTTAATATTTTCTTCCTACTTCACATTATCTGTTACACATTTTGGCCCTTATTTACACTTTCAGTTTTTCATACAAGAGAAACAATGTAACACTTACACATCTGTCCAATTTAATACACTTAGGAGTATGGTGTCAAGATCTATCCATTTACCCTACCAATGTCTCATGTTTATCCTTTTTTAATGCTGAGTAGTAATCCATTGTATAAAAAAACCCACATCTTCTTTGCTCATTCATTGCCTGTTGGGCATTCGGGCTGTTTCCAAATTGTGCAATTACAAACTGTGCTGCTATAAACATGGATATGCATATATCACAGTAGTATAATGCTTTTAATTCTTTCAGGAAGATATCAAGAAGGTGAATATCTGGGTCAAATGCAATTTCTAGTCCTAGTTTTTTCAGGAATCTCCACACTAATTTCCACAATAGTTTCACCAGTCTATGCTCCCACCAACAGCAAAGCATTCCTCTCCCCTCACAGTCCACCAGCATTTGTTATTGATTGATTTCTTGATAATATTCATTCTTTCTGGAATGAAATAGAATCTCAGTATTGTTTTAATTTGCACCTCTTGAATAATCAATGATGTTGAATATTTTTTTCACATATTTATTTGTCATTCATCTGAGAATTGTCTATTCATTTCAGATGCCCATCTTTGGATTGGGTCTTTAAATTTGGGGAGGGGATCTGATTTTTTTTAGTTCTTTATATATTATAAATATTATTCATTTGTCTGAAGAATAGTTGGCAAAACTTTTCCTACCTTTTCAGTTGTTTCTTCATCCTGTTGATGATTTCTTTGCTGTGCAAAAGCTTTATAATGAGATCCCAGTTATTGATTCTTTGTAATATTTCCTGTGTGATCAGGGTTTTGTTCATAAAATCTTTGCCTAATCCTGTATCTTCAAGAGCTCTCTCTCTTCTCATCCAACAGATTCTGTTTTAATATTTAGATCTTTGATCCTCTTAAATTTTATTTTAGTGTAAGATGATAGACATGGATGCAATTTTAATCTTCATGTGGGAAGCCAACATTTCCAGCACCTTTATTCCAGAACATTTCCAGCCTCTTTATTAAAGAGCTATCTTTCTTCCAGTGAAAATATTTGACTCCTTTGTTGAAAATAAGATGGCTGAGTGCATTTAGAGTTGTTTCTGTATCTTTCAGTCTATTCCATTCATCCTTGAGTCTTTTTTTGCTAATACCATGCTGTTTTTTTTTTTTAAAAATCATAGTAGTTTTGCAGTATAATTTCAAGTGAGAAATTGTGATGTCACCAGCTTTGCCTTGTTGCCCAGAATAGTTTTTGCTATTCTAGCAAAAACTATTTATTTGGAACCTCTTCTGGTTCCAAATAAATTTTAGGATTGTTTGCTGTAGTTCTGTGAGGTATGCTGTTGGTGTTTTGATGGGGGGATCGCATTAAATCTGCATAACAAGTTAAGGAGTGTGGCCATTTTCACTATGTTGGTTTTTCTTGCTTGAGAGCAAGAGATATCTTGCCATTTTGTAATATCCTCTTCAATTTCCTTTTTCATATTATTGTAGCTTTCAATGTAGAGACCTTTTTCTTCCTTTGTTAGATTTATTTTTGTTTCATTTTTGGGTTTGCTATTGTGAAAGGTATGGTTTCCCAAATATCTCTCAGTGAACTTGGTATTTGTGTACAAGAATGCTATTGGATTTTGAGTGCTGACTTTACATCCAGGTACATGACTAAATTTTGTCATTACATGTAAAAACCATTTGGTGGAGTTTTGGGTATCTTTTATGTAGAATATCATGTCATCTGAAATAATTTAATTTCTTCTTTTGCTATCTTATTTCTCTTATTTCTTTCTCTTATATAATTGCTCTGGCTAATATTTTCAATAGTATATTGAATAGGAATGGACATCCTTGTCTTGTTCCTGATTTTAGAGTGAAAGCTTTCAGTTTTTGTCTACTTAGTATGATGTTTGTTGTTGATTTGCCATAGATGGCTTTTATTAGGTTGAAATAAAACCCATCTATTCCAACATTCTATAACAGCTTTATCATGAATGGGCGTTGGACTTAGTCAAATATTTTTCTGCATCTCATGTCATTTTTGTCCTTGGCTCTGTACGGTGTATTACATTTACAGATTTACATATGTTGAACCATGACAGCATCCATGGAATGAATGGTACCTGGTCATAGTGTATATTTTTTTTTCATGATTTGCTGCATTCTGTTTGCCAATGTCTTGTTGAGGATTCTTGTATCTATATTCTTTAGGGAGATTAGCCTAGAGTTCTCCTTTTCTGGTTTTGGTATCAGGGTAATACTTGCATCCAGGGATGAGTTTGGAAGTACTAGTTAACTTTCAATTTCATTAAAGACTGAGAAGTAATCACAGTAGATCTTCCCTAAATTTCTGGTAGAATTCAGTAGTGAATCCATCAGTACCTGGGATTTTTTTTTCTGGTTTGAATCTTTTCTTTCTTTCTTTTTGATAAGATTGGCTATGGATTTGTCAATTTTATATAATCTTTCAAAGGACCAATTCTTTGATTCATTGATTCTTTGTCCTAACTTTTAGTCTCACTCAGTTGCATTAATTTCTGCTCTGATTTTTGTAATTTCTTCCCTTGTACTGTTTTGGGGTTGACTTGTTCTTTTTCTAGAAGTTTTAAGTTCAGCATTAAGTTATTTGAGTTCACTCTGTTTTCCTGATGTGAGAGTTCAACACTATAAATTTTCCTTCATCCTCTTTCATAGGACTGCTTTTATTATTTTCCATAAGTTCTGGCATGTTGCATCAGCATTATCATTTAATTTTAGATACTATCTAATTTGTTCATTAAATTCATCTATGACCCATTGGTTGTTGAGGACAGTGTTATTTAACTTCCATGTGTTTATATAGTTTTTGAGGTTTCCTTTGTCACTGATTTTGCATTAATATGCATGAGATAATTTCAATTCCTCAGAATTTATGTAAGAATGTTCTATGAGCTAGTATGAGATCTGGCTGAGAAGCATGTATATTTTCTGTAGACATCTTAAGTCCATTTGTTCACAGGTTTGGCTTAGTTCTGAATTTTTTGTCTAATTGATATATTTATGATAGTGGGGAGTTGAGGTCTCCTGCTGAAGTTATGTTGATGCTTATTTGATTTTTAATCTCTGTTAATATTTGTTTTATATAGTTGGGTGCACTAGTACTTGGTTCATATATGTTTATGATAGTTTTCTCTTCCTCTTGGAGTTTTCCATTGACAACTTTGTAATGACCATTGTGTATTTTGATCATTTTTGGCTTGAAGTGCATTTTGTCTGCAAATAGAATTGCTACCTCTGCTTTTATCTTGGCTCCTGTCACATGGAATATTGTTTTCCATCTGTCATGGTTTATGTCGGTGGCCCTCAGGCCTCATGTATTTGCACTGTGCATTTGTGATTGGTTCATTGTCTAGCACTTGGATTGATGGTGTCAGTGCTACACCTGCCTAGGGGTGGAGCCGGTATACAATGTAACAGCTGGAAGAAGGCATGTCTCTCTCTCTTGCGAGTTTCCGCCTTGCTGTTTGCAGCTGCCATGAAATGTGGCCCCGCCATGTCTCCCTGCCTTGGAGCCAACAGAGTAGAGACTGAAACCTCCAAAAGCTGTAAGAAATAAACCTTTCCTTTCCCAACTTTGGGTATCAGGTATTTTGTCTCAGCCACCAAAAAAAGTAAGACACCTTCCTTTGATTTCAGTCTATGAATTTCCTTTGAATTTAATGCTCTTCTTGTGTTCAGCAGATTGTTGGATCTTGTTTCTTGATCTATTCTGCCAGTTTATTTCTTTCCATTGATGAGTTGAGACCATGTCCATCAACGGTTTTAAGTGATCTACATTGGCTTACCTTTGTCATATTATTTTCCTTTTGTTACCCGTCTTCTCTGTTTTATTGCTTTCCTTCCCTTGTGAATTGTTTCTATTGGTGTTCTTGGAATTGTAGTTTTTATTATTTCTTTCTGATACACCCTTTAGAAACATTTTGTTGACCTGGTTTGGTGGTCATGAATTTCTTCATTTGTCCTTCATCAATGAAAGTATCTTATTTCTCCACTGATTTTAAAATACAGTTTTTTTTTAATGTACATCAATCTGGGTCAGAGTTTTTTTTTTCCTGCACTTGAAATACTTCACTCTAAGCTCCCTTTGATTTAAGGATGTTTTGAGATGTCTGATGTTATTCTGATGGGCTTTCCTGTATAGGTGGTTTGTTTCCTTTCTGTAATAGCTTTTAATATTCTATTCTGGTGCTGAATTTTCATCATGGCTAATGGAGCTCTATATGCCTCACTTATCTGTATGTCAAATTCTTTTTCCAAGCTTGGGAAATTATCTGTCATTACTTCTGTGAACAGGGTTTCTAGTCTCTTTTGTGTTGTCTCCTGCTTTTTCATTGACTCTGATCAATCTTATGTTGTTCTTTGCAACATCCTTCAGCTATTGGCTTGATTTTTTTTACAATCTCTTGCTATTTTTAAGAAATTGTTTTTCCATTGTCCTATTTTCAAGATATTATATTCTCCTCTCATCTTGGTTATTTGGCTGTGTTTGGCTGAATTTTTAATCTTGCTATCGATTTGAATCTATTTCATGGATTCAATTTCTTTCCTATGTTGGACATTCATGGTTTGCATCATTTTTGTAAATTCCTGTCTTTTTTTTTTAGTATTAGTATATTTTAGATGCACACAATGATCACACTCATCAGAGAGCATTTGTACCTGTATATGATACATCTTTATTTTTCCCCAGTTCCCTCTCTATCCTTCGACTCCTCTTCCCTTGCTTGTTTAGAAAAGCTTTATTTTTATTTTCTTTCTTCTAGTGGCCTTGTTCTTTTTTCCTTCCTTCCTGTCCCTTCCCATCCTTTGCTTCCCTTTCTATTTGAATATTTTCTTCCTGTTTCCCACTATCTAGTATACAGTTGATCCTTATTTACCCTTTCAGTTTCTCACACCAGAGGAACAGTGTGATATTTAAACATGTTTGTCCAATTTATTTTACTTAAGAGCATGGATATTTGTTGAAAAATTTAAAATGATAAGATTAACAATAGTTAATATATTGCATATTGTTATCTTAGAAGTAGGAAGTCAGATTAGAAGATAAAGGCATGAGAAATTGGTCAAACAATGTAAACACAAATTGTTTTTCTCTTTGTACTGAGGATTGAGTACAAGATACTCGTGACCTTGTGCCCCAAACTGTTCTGTTCAATTAACTAATAGAGGTTATTAGCATAGTTATTCTATCAATGGCCTTCCTCTTTACTCCTTTCCCCGTTCCAGTTGTTCTTTCCTTTTGAGCAGTTTCTTTCTCTTTTGCTTTCACAACATCTATTATAAATTTTGGATCCTTCTTTCACTTTTTTATACTAGGGAGACAGTAGGATGTTTATATATTCAAGTCTGATTTATTTCACTTATAATTATGATCTCAAGTTATATCCAGCTTGAGTTTATCCTTCTTTATAGCTGAGTTGTACTCCACTGCATAAAAATACCACATTCCTTTCATTCATTCCTCAGTTGATGGGCATCTGGGTTTCTTTCAAGACCTAACTATCACAAATTATGCTCATGTAAACACAAATTGTGCTGCTATAAACTTGGGTGCATGTATATCATTGTGGTGTGATGTTTTAGTTCTTCTGGGAAGAAACTCAGATGGGGAATAATTTGGTCAAATAGGGCCTCCAGTCCTACTTTTCTGAACAATATCCATACTGATTTCCACAGTTGTTGTACCGGTTTACACTCCCACCCACAGTGGGTGGGAGTTTGTCCTTTTGTCAGTTTGTCCTTTTTCATCATAGCCCCTCTAGCATTTGTTATTGATTTCTTGATGATAGCCATTTCTGTGGTATGGGATGATGCTTCAGTGTTGTTTCAATTTGTATTCATCAACTAACCAATGATGCTGAACATTTTTTCATATATTTATTTGCTATTTTTATTTCTTCATCTGAGAAGTGAGTATTCATCTCAGATGCCCATTTTTGGATGGAGGACTGATATTTTCAATTCTTTATCTATTATGACTTTGGTTTAGTGTACAGTGATAGGTATGGGTCTACTTGTAGTTTTCAGCATATGGAAAGCCAGTTTTTCCAATACAATTTATTAATGAAGCTATTTTTCTTCTAGTAAATATGTTTGGCTTCTTTTTCAAAGAAAAGATGGCTGATCATGTTTGTAGTTGTGTCTGAAACTTGTAATCTATTTCATTGGTTCTCAGGTTTTTTTCTTTTGCCAGTACCATGCTGATTTTATCAGAGTAGCTTTATAATATAATTTTAAGTCAGGGCTTGTAATGCCTCCTGCCTTGCCTTTGTTTCTCAGGGTTGCCTTTGGTATCCTAGGTCTCTTCTGTTTCCAAATGAATTTTAGGAATGTTTTCTCTAGATCTATGAGACATAGATCTATGCTAATTCTTATATCTATGAAATATGCTAATAGTATTTTGACCAGAATTGTATAAAATCTGTGTAGTAGTTTGGGAGTATGGTTATTGTCATAATTTTGGTTCTTCCTATCTATAAGTAAAGGATATCTTTCCAGTTTCTGATATCTTCTTCAATCTCCTTTTTCAGAGTACTGTAATTTTCAATAAATAGTTCTTTTACTTTCTTTGTTAGATTGATTCCTAAGTATTTTTGGATGCTACTGTGAAAGGTATTTTTTGTCTCTCAGTGAGTTTATTGTTTGTGTACAAGAATTCTATTGATTTTTGAGTGTTGACTTTGTATCCAGATATACAGGAGAACTTATTTATTAAATCTAGTAGACTTTTGGTGTTATTTTTGGGGTCTTCTATATAGAGTATCATGTCATCTGCAAATAATGATAACTTAACTTCTTTCTTTCATATAATTATTTCTTTTGTAGTTCTGTCTTTCTAATTGTTCTGACTCATGTTTCTAGAACTATATTGAATAGGAGTGGTGATAGTGGACATCCTTGTTTTGTTTCTGACTTTAGAGTGAAAGCTTTCAGTTTTTGTTCATTTAGCATGTTGGCTGTCAGTTTGTCTTGGATGATTTTGTCAGATTGAGATAAAGACCATCTATTTCACTTTTCTGTAGGGCTTTTTAAAAATCATAAATGAGTGTTGGACTTTATCAAAAGCTTTTTCTTCATCTATTGAGATGATTATGTAATTTTTGTCTTTGGCTCTGTTGATATGATATATTACATTTATTGATTTATGTATGTTGAATCATACTTGTATTCCTAGAGTGAATCCTTCTTGGTGGTGGTGTGCAACCTCTTTGATTATTTGCTGCCTTCTTTTCGTTAGTATTTTATTGAGTATTTGCATCTATGTTCACTAGCATTATTGGCCTTTAGTTCTCTTTTTTGGTTGGATCTTTTTCTGGTTTTGGTATCAGGGTTATAGTGCCTCCTGGAAGGGATTAGGGAGAATTGCTTTCTTTTCAATTTCATTAAAGAGTTTGAGGAGTATTGGCATTAAATATTCTCTAAATGTCTTATAGAATTCAGCAATGAACCATTAGGAATTGGGCTTTTTTTGCTGGTAAGTTTTTCATCATGTTTTCAGTTTCATTAACTGATATTAGGTTATTCAGAACTTTTATATCCTCTTGATTTAGTTTTGGTAATTCATATGTTTCTATAATCTGTCCATTTCTTCTGTGTTTTCCATTCTATGTGAATAAAGATTTTTCAAAATACGATGAGTTTCTGTATTTCCACAAGATCTGTAGTGATTTCAACTTTTGCATTCTTCAATTCATGAGTTTGAGGTTTTTTTTTTTTTTTTTCCTTTTTTGATAAGGTTGGTTAGGGGTTTGTCAATTCTGTTTATCTTTTCAAAGAACCAACTCTTTGTTTCATCAATTCTTTGTATTGTTTTCTTAGTCTTCATTATGTTAACTTCTGCTCTGGTCTTCATAATATTCTCCCTTCTTGAGCTTTGGGCTTGACTTGCTCTTCTTTTTCTAGAAATATGAGGTACCACATTAAATTGTTTGTGCTTGTTCTGTTTTCCTGATGTGAGAATTCACTGCTATAAGTTTCCCTTTTAGAAAGGCTTTCATTGTTTGCCACAGGTTTCAGTACACTGTATTTTCATTTTTCAATTTATAGTAGCTATTGTTTAATTTATTCTTTAATTTCATCTGTAACCCATTGGTTGTTCAGGAAAATATTACTTCCCATGTGTTTATGGAATCTGTCTTTTATTTTGCCATTAATTTCCAATTTCGTTGCGCTATGTTCAGATAGTATGCATGGGACAATTTCAATTCCTTTGCATTTACTTAAGCATGTTCTGTGGATGGTGTGCATCTGAGAAGATTGTGCACCCTGATGTTGTTGGTTGGAACACTCTACAAATGCCTAGTAAGTCCATTTGTTCACACACTTGATTCAGTTCTGTTGTTTTTTTTGCTGAATTTTTTATCTAGTTGATATATTTCTTGTGACAATGGAATACTAAGGTCCTCCTTTGCAACTATGTCATTGTGTATTTTATTTTCCATGTCTATTAATATTTGTCTTGTATATATTTGTCTTGGGTGTTCCTATATTTGGTACATATATATTTATAATTATTATCTCTTTCTTTTGAATTTTTACCCTACCAAGTGTGTAGTGACTTTCTTTGTCTCTTTTGATCATTTTTGGTTTGAAGTTCACATTGTCTGCCAATGACGTAGCTACCCCTGTTTTTTTTTGGGGGGGGGGCTCCTGTTGCATGTCATATTGTTTTCCATCTTTTGATTTTAGGTCTATAACTTTCTTTTTGAATTAAAAGTATTTCCTGTATACAACAAATTGTTGATTCTTGTTTCTTGATCCATTCTGCCAATCTGTTTCTTTTGATTGGTGAAGTGATGCTATTTACATTGATGGTTGTAAGTGACATATATTGGCTTATCTTTGTCATGTTATTTTCCTGTTGGTTACCAGTTTTTTTTTCCTCTCTGTTTAGTTGTTTGCTAAAACCCCTGGTGGTTTCTTTCCAATGTTCTTGGAATTGTGAGTATTTTTATCTCTCTAGATGGACTCTTTTTTTTTAATCAATACTTTTTTTTTGTTTCCCCCTCATTCCTTTTCCCTTTTCCCCTCTCTAGTTCCCCTTTCTTTCTAACAATTATTTCCTATTTCCCAGTACCTCTTATATGCTTTTTTCCTTATTTACATGTTTGGTATCTCACTCCAGAGAAACAGTGAGATATTTATATATATGTACCTTATTTATTTCACTTAAGAGTATGATCTCAAGGTGCACCCATTTACCCAGAAATGATGCAAGTTGATCCTTCTTCATGATGAGCAGTACTCGATTATTTAAAAAACACATCTTTTTATGTATTCCTTGGCCAATGAGTATTGGGACATTGTTTCTAAAATTTAGCTATTACAAATGTTCTGCTATATGCATGAGTGCATATATATATTGCTGTGGTATGATGTTTTTAATTTTTGAGAAGATACTCAGACGGGGAATAACTGGGTCAAGTGGGACCTCTAATTGTAGGTTTCTGAGGAATCTCCACACTGATTTCCACAATGGTTGTACCAGTCTTTCCTTCCTTCCTTCAGGCCTTCCCTTTGCTTCACATATCTTCCAGCATGTTTTTGAGTAATTGGAATCTCATCCTATTAGAAAGCTTTTGCACAGGAATGAAATTATCAATAGAGTGAAGAGACAACTCACAGAGTGAGAAAAAACTTCAGCCAATGGTCCATCAAATGACTGATACCTAGAGCATATAAAGAATTTAAAAAAGAACTAGAGCACTCAAATTTAAAGATTTAATCCAAAAATTGGCATCTAAGATGAATACACACTTCTTAGAGGAAAAACTACAAATGGCAAATAAAGATACGGAAATAGTTTTCCACTGGTCATTTGAGAAAGACATTGAGATTCCATCTTACCCCAGAAATAATTTCTATTATCAAGAGAACTCCTCTGTTTTTTTTTTTAAATCAATGTTTACACTAGATTCACTGAGTAGGTCTTTCATTATGGCCATCGTCTCTTTTTTTAATTGATAAATTATTTCTGATCTGATTTTCTCTATTGCCTCATTAATCTTTTGTTTTTAACCTCTGCTATTACTCTTTCAGAAAATTCAGATGGATGGCTTCTACTTTCCTCTATATCAGTGTTCTCTGCACTACTCCTGAGTGAGCTGGGTTTTATTTTGCTTTTGTGTTTTGTCATTTTCCACAACACAGCTGTCTTCTGTGTTGATGCCTGTAAATTTCTCATTTTTAGATAGCTTTGTCACTAGTACTGGAGCTTCCTTAGGAAATGTTTATTCCTCAGAGAAGCCTTCTGGCTGTAACTGGTTCTTGCCCTTTTTGTATTTTCTAAGATCCTTCTTACCCAATTTATTAGGGAAGAGAGGTTGCTATCTATCTGGCTCAGAACCCAGTCCCTTGGTCCTGGACTATGGCAATGATTATGATACCAGACAATCACAGTGTTATACCACAAGAGACAACAACTGATTACCACAGGTACGACAGCCTGGCTGAAACAGTACAGTTAGCAATAACAATAGCATCAAGAACAGCCTAGAAACTGACAGACTGTGGTAACTATTAATTTGGTACCTTTAACCGTGGAAGCAAGATCTACAGTTGTATGTTGAAATTCAACATAAACCGGGAACTTACATACCATGAGTTCTCCCTTAGCAGAGTGATTTTACCGTGTGTGTGTGTGTGTGTGTGTGTGTGTGTGTGTGTGTGTGTGGTGGGGGACTTAAGAGGAAGGTAAAGTAGAGAGATATTGGAAGAGAAATGTGGTAGAGGCAAGGCTGAAGGACAAAGGGTGCTCACCCAAGCTTTGGGAAACTGAAGAAGTGGACAGGAGAAAAAGAATGTAGGGGACAGAAAAGAATATCAAAGAAATTGGAGTCTAGAGACAGTGCTTACCCACATGAAAATATCAAAAAAATCAAGAAAGACAGTTGTGGAAACAAGAGAGAAAAGATCAACTACAAAACCAAAAATGAAAATAAAACCCAAATAACAACAAAAACAAAAAGGCACATAAAGGAAAAGAAAATCAAACAAACAAAAGCAAAAACCAGGCAAAAAAAAAATCCAACAAAATTCCCCTAGGCCCCTCGGTTCTGTGATGATGTTGAAGTCAGAGCCCAAATCTGTGCTAGGCAACCCCACCAACTGTGCCAGAGCATTAGAGCTGGGTTCAGGGCTGATCTTGGCCTTCAGATGTGGTGACTCAGGCAGAGTCTTCATGCAACAACTCTCTGCATGTCCCTCAGCAGCCGGCCACATCCTCTTACCTCGTGTGCCTCCACGTCACTCTCCCACTATCTGCACGGCCCTAAGGCAGAGACAAGACTGCTCCAAGTCCTGTGTAGTTGAGCCCTCCTGGCTCTTTTACGGCCTCTTCTGTTACACTGCTCTGTGTGTCTCTCCTCTCTTGCAGTTGGGTACAGAGCAGGAGTCATGCTGACCTCCCACTCGTTGCCCTGCCGTGGCCCAAGGAGGGTGGTGCTGTCCCCCCTTCACCACCGCTGCTGCAGTCCCTGTGTGCTGTCACTAGAAGTTCTTGTTAACCACTATGGCATATGACAAAAAAAAGAAGGAAAAGAAAATCTGGCAGCCTATCAGGGATACAGCAGCAGCTTCCTGGTCACTTGCTTACGTATGCGCTGGCAAAATTTGTTGCCAGGCTGCAGTGTCCTCTGTTTCGAGGAGGGAAAAAGCACTGAGAGGCCTTAGATCCCAAATTTATCCTGTGTGCCCTGAGTTTGTCATGCTGTTGCAGCCCATCAGTGTTTTGGGAGCTTCCCAGAAAGGCAGTTCCTGCTCTGGGTGCAGGAAGAGGTCCCAAAGGCAGCGCTGTGGGCTGCTTCACCCTCTACAAAGTCCTACGTTTGTGTTTTGCTTGATTTGGAAGTCTCTTATTTCAGACTGATTTTGGCATCAGGATGTATGGCTTTCCCTTTCTTCCAGATGCTGGTGTTTTTAGATGGCTTTCTTTGAGCAATTCCAGCATGGTTCCTCCTCTGGTGAAGAGCCTAGTGAGTTTTAAAGCTTATTATATTCCAGATATTCATCCAGGCATATCATCTACTTTTCCTCAGGTTTTGTCACTGTAGGCTGTTTCTTCACTGGTGATTGTGTCTCTTGGTATACAGATACTTAGATCGAGCCCAACTTATCTCCTTTTTGTTCTTGTTACTTGTGATTTTAGGTTCTCATCCAGCAAATTGATATCTATACTTATTTCTTGAAGTGTTTCCTTGTATTTTCTTTTAGTTGGTTCATGTTCTCAGGTTCTATGCTTTTATAATTGATTCATTTTGGGTTGATTTCTGTGTGGGGTAAGAGACAGAGCTCAGGTGTTAACTTCCTATAATGTGGGTAACTAGTTTCCCCCACATCACTTACAGAAGAGGCTGTCTTTGTTTCAGTGTTGTTATGGCTTGTATCTAGATGTACAGCCTAAGCCTCATGCAGTCATAAGTGGAGCTTTTCAGAGGTGGCTGGATCTAGAGTGTGTGATGCTGGGATCAAGGGTGTGTAGTTATTAAATTAATCCACTGTTTGGTTTGGCTTTGCCATACAAGTGGATAATGGGAAGGTCCTCCTTGGGTGTGAGTGGTTCCTGCCATAAGCATGGGCAGCCGGGATAGAATATAAAGGACAGAAAGGGGGTTGCTGTGGCCAATCACTGCTTACTTTATCCCTACATCACTGCTTTCTGCCCACCTTAAACAGTTTCTTCTCTTTGATGCTCCTCTGCCATGTCACCCTGCCTACACTGACTAAAATCTCTATAAACCATGAACTAAAACAAGCCTTTCCTCCTTTAACTTTGTGTGTCAGGTATTTTGTTTCATCAATGAGAAAAAGCAACTATGACAAAGATATATTTTTGATGCTGCTGTCAAGAATCAACTGCAAATGCGAGGAATTATTTTCAGGCACTCTATTCTGTTCTGTTGGTTTGTGTGTCCGCTTTCATGTCAAGACCATGTTGTTTTGATTACCATAGCTTTGAAGTATATTTTGAAGTATGATACCTCCATCTTTGTTCTTTTTGCTAGTGATTACATTGGCTATTTGGGGACTTTCATGCTTTCATATTCATTTTCAGATTTTTTCTAGTTCCGTTAAGAATTATCATCAGTATTTTAATTAGAAATCCATAAATTTTACATGGCTTATGAAAATTGATTTGGGTAGTATGGAAATTTGAGCCATGTTAATTCTGTTAATCCATGGGTATGGGAAATCTTTGTGTTGTTTTTGTGTTCTCTTCAATTGATCTGATCAGAGTTTTGTAATTTTCATTGTGGAAATTTTTACTTTTTTTGGTTAAATTTATTTGTAAGTATTTTATTTTGTAGCTGCTGTGAATGGGATTGCTCTCATGGAGATTTTGGGTTCATCTGAGTAAGGTAGTGTTGTTTGGCTTTCTGGTTTCTGTACTTTATTACTGTTATGTGCTTACTTTGAGCTGTGCAAGTCTGGCAAAGTGTTTCTCTAGCAACAAGCATGGGGTCATCTTGATTCCAAGTTCTTATGTAGGTTTTTTTCATATTTGACCTTTAATTGATTTTTAAAAATGTGTTCATACTCAACACTCAAAGAATAATCATTTCTGGGAAATGGGCCAAACATTCAGACAGGTGTACTGGGGAACCACAAGACATGGAAGGGTGTGTTGTGGGAGGGAGGTTTGCTTCCGAAATCTATTTGACTGTGGTAAGATTGTGGGCACGGCTCGTGCTCAAGTGGGTGATGTGACCTCAGATACGGAAAAAAGCAAAACACAAGCATGTGCATGGGCCCTTGTGTTCGCTGCTGCCTTGGCGGAGAAATAGGGGTACCTGTAATTCCTGATGAAAATGACAAGTGACACAGACTTCACCTTCTTCTGGTCTTTTGCATCTTTACTTCAATTCTTCATAGCTTCCTGTGGGCTGCTGGTGAGCTTTCTTCTGTCCTGCTGCCCCTCCTCCAGGATATAATTCTACCCTCCAATTCTGGGTTTGCAGTTGTTTTGTGAATCAGTGGGATGTTGGTACCTTGATCAACCAAAAATTTAATATGCATGCATGCAACTGGGGCTACTTTTTGGCATTTCTGTTTCTGTTTCTCCCTATGTTAGGGAGAACATTCCTGGGCCTGCCCACTGGTTCCAGAAGCAGAGACAGAGGCATGTGGGGTGGAGTGACATCCACTAACACCATGGACAGGCCGAGTGGGCATCTGCAAGACAGCAGATGCAGGGGAAAGCTTCCTAGGACTAACAGGGCCACATAGAGACCAATGTCTTTCTGTTGGGGCTCAATAGATCCACAGATGGAGGAACTAAATAAATACTGTCTTTCCTATGTCACTGAGATCTCAGGGCTGCTCTTTACACAAAAATGTGCAATCTGTTGATATTTATTTTGCACTTTCTTGAATATCTTTTGAGTACCCTACTGCTGGGTCCCCTCAGAAAAAACAGATTTTTTTTTAGCCTCAAGCATCAATCCTCTTTTAAAGTGTTTTCTGGAGGTCTTTTTAAAATAGTCTTTTGCTTGCAAAACTTTTTAAGCTTGCATTTTCCTTCCCTATGCATCATGCTGATATTTAGAATGTACAGAAAGCAATCAGAAATCACGATGGGAGTATTCCTGTCAGCGTTGTGATGTATTTTCTCCCAGTGCTGGGGTGGGTGTAGACCTGAGTTGTGTCTTGGCCTTTCTCCTCCTTCTGTGGCTGGTAGTTGGCTGTGATCCATCCCATTGTGAGCTGAACCTCTGCGGTGACATGATTTGGATTTATGGTGGCTAGAGTTATGGAGAAAAGTTCTCAAAAAATAAAAGTTGTCATCTCTTCATGGAGAGACTGAGCTCCCTGGCATCCTCAGCAAGAATTCATAGACGGCATTACTGTGGTGGAATTTCTCCACTAGATTCTCATTGCCTGGGTTCCTGACCCAGCGCTGGAGCCAGCGCTTGTGCTCTTGGACCAGCAGCACGTCAGTGCTCTTTGGGTCTCTTGTCTCCTCTTCCTGCTTCTGTGCCTCTTTGTTCACATGGTGCATCTGTAGCTGCGGCACTTGGCCAATCTCCTATGACACTGATCCCTCACCAGCTCTGCCCCTCTGACATTATCCTTCTTGTCACTCTGTTAATCTTGACTGTCAGCTGACTGGCTTGCGAGATGCCCTGGAGATTAGCTAAGCACACTTCTGGGTGTGTCTGGGTGAGTCAGGGGGACGAGACCTTGGGGACTATCTCCTGTTCTAGGCCCTTCCTCTCCGGCTCTTTCTCTGTTCTCTGCTTTCTGGCTATCATGCTATCAGCAAATTTCCTCTGTTGTTTCCTTCTGACACAGGAAGATAGGGTATGGCTAAAACCAGCTGGGAAAGAATGTGGGTTGGGATCCCAGAACACAGGTGGAGCAGTTCTCAAAACCCTGCATGTGGACTTCTCAAGAGAGCTCAAACAAGTTTTTCTTTTTTAACACAATGACCTATACATGATGACAGTGTAGGAAATGGTCACCATCAAGTGCTCAGTATCATGCCTATGATAGCCCTCTGCCATAGGGCATATTTTTATGTTTATTTTTTTCCTCCACTTTTACTTAAGCTAAACTCATTACGTAGAGGCTGTTTTACCTCTACCCTTCTGGTATTTTCCAACCTTTAATACATATGAAACATTGCAACCATTTATGCTTGTTTGGTTCACTTTATCTGGGACAGAAAGAACCAAGAAATCACCTCTAAAGGGAGACTCTAACATCCCACAGTCGGGTAACACTTCTGCCATAATGTTTCTTCTTTGCAGCCAATCAGCCATAGACTGAAATCTCTAACATCAAGAGCCAAAATAAACCTCCCCTCCCTTACATTGCCATTGGCTGGTATTTTGTTCAGAGGAAAGCCGCTAACATAGTCACTAATTGGACTTCAGTATTCCTAGCTCTTGTATTCTACATCTTGCAGACCACCTCTTGAGGGTGAGTTGCTTTTGTCTGAGGTTAGCAATAAGCATAAAGAGCAGTTCTCATACTTTTGAGTCGCAGGGTTCACCTTCTTTCTAAGGACAGTGGGCATCTTCTTCAGCTCTCTGCATGCTGTCCACAGAATCTCGAGATCTGATTTATGCATTCACTTCCTCTCAGGGTTGTCTAACATTCCCTGGCTGGGTGTTTGACTTGGCAAACACTGAGAGCAAGTGTGTGGCTATTTGCAGAGTGACAAATGCTACTCTCTCAATGGAAAATATAAATTGGTAATGGATTACCCAACATTCCTTGCTTACTTTAAATTGAAACATTCTATTGAACTCAACCTAACTGCAGAATTCTTATAAATAAACAATCTTTCTTGGATTTTATGACTGTGGGCTCTCTGCCAAGTGTAAGCATTCCTAGTCTGAAAATCTAGTGAAACAGAACAGAAGACACAGGGAGGGAGGAACAGAGGGAGGAAAGAAGAGAGGGAGAGAGGGTGGGAGGGAAGAGAGAGAGAGAGAGGGAGAGAGAGAGAGAGAGAGAGAGAGAGAGAGAGAGAGAGAGAGAGAGAATAGAGTCATTTCCTTGAGCACAACCAGGCCTGTGGTTGACTTTGCAAAGGTCCGGGGGAATCAATCACTAGGCAAGTTGCTAGCTTGCCATTGGGACAGCTGCTCCTGAAGAGCTGGGAGGGAGAGCTGTGCCTTGCGCAGCTGGGGTGGGACGCTGTCACTCATCTCCCAGCCATGTTTGAAGAATAACCCTTTGAAAATCAATGTGTGAAGTCAACTGTTCCCTAATCTGTACCCACTGCTGAGATAGTTTCAGGGTTTTGGATTAAATACTCCAGTACAAATCTCTTTAACCCTTACCTAAATAAGAAATTCTGCAAGGCTCTCCAGGGAAAACTTCTTAGTCCTGGGGAACTAAACCTTTGGGCTGTGTTGGCTCCTGGAGAACAAAGTGGCTCAGGAGGCTGCCAGTGCGTTGGGTGAGGCCACAGGGTCCCGCTGAGGCCTCCGCTGCCCCCACCTCCCCTCTGCAGGGCCTGCTGCCTGGCTTACATAGAGATCAGGTTCTGCAGTTAATTTTCTCTGCTTCCATCATTCTGTTAGGGTAGGGGTTGTTCAAAAATGATCACAAAATGAACCTTCACAGCATGAAAAGTCAAAGAGAATTACAAGATCCCTTGCCGCGTTGCTTTATGGCAATTGTCACTTGTTTCCTCCAGAGAATTAGGTGGGCTGTTACTTGTTGGTAGGATGCAAATACTTTTTTGTGCTTTAGGTTCATTATTTATTTTCGCTTGCAGACCTGGGAAAGATGAAATAATCTAGGATGCTGCCGCCACTATTGCTATCCAGCCTAAGTGTTAAAGTCAGATTTGCTTAGGCCTGTGGTATGAAATGGTTCCTCCATGCTATGAAATCACTTGGCAGAGCATAACTGAGCCTGACACCTCAGTGTGTACACAGGTGAAGGTAAGTGTATGGCATGGGGGAAGTTCTTCACAGCAGTCACTGATAGATCCAGGTTCCAAGGAGACTTGCTTCCTATACAAATCTTTGTATGAATTATACCCCCCTTCCAATTCTACAGACCATGATGAAGGGGGAAAGCAGTGAGGAGCTGTGACAAAATGACAGCAGGCTAAAGAGGGAGTGGACCTGGGCACTCTTCTTGCAGGTGTGGAGAAGAAATGCCCAATCAGTGCTGGCTTCTAGTCTAGGAGTATAAAGTTGTAGCATCCGCACGACAGAGAGAACCAGGAGTGGGCTTTTTAGTCATCATTCTGGAAAAAACCATGAAATGCTCCAACTGAGTGCTGAGAGAAGTTTGATCAGGAGGCTACTTGGAGGGTTAGGCCTCTCAGGGAAGGCCCTGAGGGACAGCACAGAAGGGAACAGGGAAGGGGCGGTCCCTGGAATGTGGAAGTGGGCCATGGCGGCTGTGTTGCATAGGCTATGACCTTCAGGAGAGAGACAGACTAGATGGATACAGCCAGCCTTCAGCCAGTGCAGTGGGGCTGAGTGTGCCTCGATCTCCTCCCTCTGTCCAGTGTCTGCTGGGACTCCTGGAGCAGAGCCCAGCTGATGCCACGGAGAGGGAATCCGTGGCCCCTGATGTGGGTGGTGGGTTCTGGAGCTCAGACAGTGTCGGGTGGGATGGGCGGCAGACAGTCTGCAGAGGTGCCTTACCAAAGAGCACCCTTTCCATCAGGATGCATTTCTGCTGTTCAGAAAGTTTGGAGTTTAGAAGCATTTTTGTTTTCAGAGCATTTTGGATTTAGATTTTCAAATTTGGAATGCTTGACTCACATTAAGGAAAGAGCTAAGCACATCCCTTAGGTTAAGTGAATTTAATCCATAAAAAACAAAGGATTTTATAGGTGAGGAAACTGAGGTGGAGACAGAGCTTCGGGTACAGAGGAGGCCTGGAAAGAAGCTCAAGGCATAATTCTGTTGGAATGGGAGTCCTGTGTAAAACGTGCCCTCTCTGCTCCGGGGTGGACACCAGCACCCCAAGGTGCTAGGAGGAGCATCAGAACCAAAACCACAGAGACAGCTGCCCTGAAAGCTCCTGCTTTACACTTCTAGTAGGTGGCTGAAGGGCCTCAGGACCAGGTGGGTGCCCCACTGTAGGCACCAGGTGCCAAGATCAGGCCAGCCTGTGGGCCCCTGGCTGCATGGAGCCAGCTCTGGGGATGCTGGGACACTTCCTCCTGAAGCTTCCTACTGAAGCTTTCTTCAGTCTGACTCTACTTGCTTCCTCCCTTCCTTTCTTGCTTCCTCTGGACCACCAAATGTTCCCCCAGCAGGTGGGGCCCACTCAGGCCCTTCAATCATCTTCAGCTCCAGACATCATTTATCAAGATATTTGCCTCTCAGACACAGCTGGCTTCCTAGGAGAAGGCAGTGGCCAGCTGTAACTTTAGTGATGCTTCTCCCTCACCTCGTTATGTTTGGTCCCTCCTGTTCATCTAACAGATGAAAATAGAACTCATGAAGACCCTCAGGACTATGCCTTGAAGTGGGACCCAGCATCTCCGGTGCCGAAATGAAAATTCTGGTCTCCTCTGAGGCCCTACTCTGCAGAGAACACTGTCCCTGCTCAGATGTCTGGAACAGCCACTTGTCATCTTTCCAGGCTGTGTGCTGATCAGTGTGTCCCACGATGGCCCTGCCATTCAGGCTCAGGGTCTTCCCATGATGGCCCAGGTAAACACAGTCCTCTGTTTTACCTCATGAATCCTCCAGCAGAATTTACTAAAATACTGGCTGTGTCCTCAACGTGAAGCCCAGAGACTGAGCTCTGGAATGCAAGATTGTCTTTGCCATGGACCAGGACAGCGTCTCCTCCCTGTGCTGCATGGATGGCTAGTGAGATGGTTTTAAGTCACAGGGTAATGAGCCCCTTTTTCTTTTCTTTTCTTTTCTCTCCCTCCCCATAGTTACCTATTTTCCTAGTCCTTTTCATATAAGACAAACAACACTGGTTTCCAACTATGTGGGAGACATGCTGTTTCTTTTAAAAATAAATTTATGTAATAAAAATATTAAGTGACCTCTAATAGAAACGATGAGAAGCCAGGACTCAGTTAGCAACAGTTCTCAACTGCTCTGTTCCTGGGGCTGCAGACTGGTCCCTGTGCCTGCAGCAGCTCCTCCTGTCATCTCTGGAGATCACTCTGCTCTTCTAGACAGGGGCTGATGGGCTCCCGGGTTGCCAGGGCTGCTTCTTCTGCTGCGTCTCCAAGTTTGCATGCCCTGGCATAATCACCTTGTCAGCCTGGGCAGGCACAGTCCTAGGGGTCAGTGACATGGGCCAGCTTCTGGACTCTTGCAGAAGGGGTGGGCAGTGGCACATGCAAATGTGTGTCCAGAGTCTTCCTCTCTGCAGCTGATTTGGGGTTAGCTGAGACTGGAAGACCATTGGGAAGTAGAGAACAGACAGCTATTGTCATTTAATTTAGTTTTTGTAGAATAGAAGTCCCCTTTGTTTCAGGGAACTGTCACCTGTCCTCACAAATCCATTTTCTCTTTTTTTCATAGAAAGACTCATGGCTGCTGCAGTGGGGACTGCTTTTCCCTGAGCCTCCTGCAGCCAGAGAGGGAGGCCATCTGCAGGATGCAGTGTGTCCTTCTGTAGGGAGAGGACACTCCCTGCAGCGGTGTCACCAGAAGAGCTGTGCACCGCCTGCTGAGGACTAGAGAGCTGCACCTGAGTGTCCTCAGCTGCTGCTTCTGGGGGCTTCCTCACTGCGGCAGCTCATGTTTCCCTAAAGAATATGTTCCTTGTGCACTCACAGGGCACCGGCTTTTCTCACCTGCATGCCTCTTCTATATTTTTACAATTTTAATAGGTTAACTTTTTTTTTTTTTAATTTAAGAAGAAAAAGAGAAAAACACAAAACAAACCAAAGCGGCGTAAGGGTACACGTAATACAGAACTACAAAACAAAACAAAACAAAACAAAACAAAACAAAACAAAACAACATAACAGTAAGAAATCACCTGCTAGTAGATTACACACTATCTTCTTGAAAATAGTTCCTCAAATCACAGTATCAAAGAACACAAGGTGGACATTCAAACAGGGAGACTGCAAACAGCTGTGTTCAATGTTCCAAAAACATTGATAAAGTCAGCTATTTAACACCCCCAAACACACTTGCTGTTATATCCGTTAGAGCTCTTTTTCTTTTTTTTTTTCCCTCTCTTTTTTACAACAAAATTTACACATCTTGGATTTTATTACTCCTTAGTGCTTATTACTTTCTTTGGGGCGGGGGGAAGAATACAGTCAAATATGGCAAAACAAAGCTGTCAGTCAGTACCAAGGATAGACATAGCACATGGTGTAGAACAGAGTACAAGTTTATCAACAATGGTTATCAACGTTGTCCCTTGTTTCCTTAAAAAGAATTGTCTATCTTATTAGATATTATAAAGTTGGACAAAACAGTAGAGAACAAGACCAATAAAACTTAGGCATTGTAAACATTACAGGACTTCCAAAGAAGACAATAGTCAAACCAGAATGGGTATCTTAGTGAATCTTATTGTCTTCAAAGTAGTTGCCTATGTCTTCAAACTTGATACTATCATATAGAATGGAACAGAGTCTAATCAGTCAAAACAAGATCGTGGGAGTACTACAGGACTTCAAAACAAGTTAATAGGAAATCGAAAAGAGTTACTATTTATATATCCTAATTTTTTTGAATTTTTTCTTTAATTAAGACAAACATAAGAAATGACTAAATAATTTTTTTTGAAACAATAAGGGGAGATTGAGATAAAACAGGACATAACAATATAACAATAGAGGTCACAGCATGACTGTTTCAACAACCTAGTACTTCACCACCTTATAACCTGACTTAATAGTAGTTACCATAGTGTCTTTTTCCTTGAAATATTTGGATAAAACTTCATATACTCTAGCTTCAAATATTTTCATATCAAGAAGCCCAGAATAAAGCCTTTCTAATTAATGAGTGAAAACTTTATAAGGCTTCAAGGCCACCTAATGGGGAATCATGATTACCACATGTTTTTATATATTTGAATCATTATTTACATTAGGGAAAATATTCGGTATTCACACATGCGAGATTGATTTATTTCACTAATGAGTATGGTCTCAAGCTGCGCCCATTTATTGATAAATATCTCAATGTGATCCTTCTTTATAGCTGAATAATACTCCATTGTATAGAAATACCACAACTTTTCTATCCATTCCTCAGTTGATGGGCACTTGGGTTGTTTCCAAGATCTGGCGATTACAAATTGTGCTGCTATAAACATAGGCGCACATATATCACTGTGGTATGATGCTTTCAGTTCTTCTGGGAATATGCCTAGAAGTGGAATAGCTGGAATAAATGGGATTTCCAGTCCCAACTTTTTGAGAAATCTCCAGACAGATCTCCACAAAGGCTGTACCAGTCTACACTCCCACCAACAGTGCAGGAGAGTTCCTTTTTCCCCACAGCCTCTCTAGCATTTGTTGTCGGTTTTCTTGATCCTGGCCATTCTTTCAGGAGTGAGATGGTATCTCAGTGTGGTTTTAATTTGCATTTCTCTAATGACCAATGATGATGAGCATTTTTTCATGTATTTATTTGCCATTTGCATTTCTTCATCTGAGAATTGCATATTCATCTCAGATGCCCATTTTTGGATTGGATCTTTGAATTTCGGAGGTCTGAGTTTCTTTAATTCTTTATATGTTTTAGACAAGAGGCCCTTGTCTGAGAGAGAGTTCACTAAAATCTTTTCCCAGTTTGTGGGTTTTCTTTTCACTATGCTGGAGATTTCTTTTGACGTGCAGAAACTTTTTAATAAGAAGTGGTCCCAGTTATTGATTCTGGGAAGTATTTCCCGTGCGGTTTGAGTCCTGTTCATGAATTCTTTACCTACTCCTATGTCTCCAAGGTTTCTACCTATTTTGTCTTCCAATAGATTTAGTGTTTCTGTTTTAATATTCAGATCTTTGACCCATTTAGATTTTAATTTAGTACATGGTGATAGACATGGGTCTAGCTTTAGTTTTCGGCAAATGGAGAGCCAGTTTTTCCAGCACCATTTATTAAAGAGACTGTTGTTCTTCCAGTGAACCTGCTTGGCTCCTTTATCAAAGATAAGGTGGTTGAGTGTGTTCGTAGTTGTGGTTGTATCTTCTAATCTATTCCACTGATCTTCAGCTCTGTTTTGATTCCAATACCATGTTGATTTTACTACTGTTGCTTTGTAGTATAACTTCAAGTCAGGGATTGTGATGCCTCCTGCTTTGTCTTTGCTGCTTAGAATTGCCTTTGCGATTCTAGGTCTCTTCTGGTTCCAGATGAAATTTAGGAGTGATTTCTCTAGATCTATAAGGTATGTTGATGGTATTTCTATTGGGATTGCATTGAATCTGTATAACAGTTTTGGGAGAATGGCCATTTTCACAATGTTTGTTCTTCCTATCCATGAGCAAGGGATGTCTTTTCATTTTCTGAGATCATCTTCAATTTCCTTTTTCAGTGTATTATAATTTTCACTGTATAAGTCTTTCACTTCTTTCATAAGAGTAATTCCTAAATATTTCATTTTTTTGCTTGCTAATGTGAATAGTCCAGTTTCTCTTATTTCCCTCTCTGTGATTTTGTTGTTCGTGTATAGGAATGCTATTGATTTCTGAGTATTGATTTTGTATCCAGCCACATTACTGAATTTATTTATTGTATTTAAGAGTATTTCAATGGAGTTTAGGGGGTCTTCTATGTAGAGTATCATGTCATCTGCAAACAATGATAATTTAACTTCTTCTTTTCCGATCTTTACCCCTTTTATTTTTCTCTCTTGTCTAATTGCTCTGGCTAGTACTTCCAGTACTATATTAAATAGGAGTGGTGATAGAGGACATCCTTGTCTTGTGCCTGATTTTAAAGTAAAGGATTTCAATTTTTGGCCATTTAGTATGATGCTGGCTGTTGGTTTGTCATAAATGGCCTTTATTATATTGAGGTAAAGACCATTTATTCCAATTTTCTGTAAAGTTCTTATCATGAATAAGTGTTGGACCTTATCGAAGGCTTTTTCTGCATCTATAGAAATGATCATGTGATTCTTATTTTTGGCTTTATTGATATGGTGGATTACATTTATTGATTTGCGTATGTTGAACCATCCTTGCATTCCTGGGATGAATCCCACTTGGTCATGGTGTATAATCTTCTTGATGATTTGCTGGATCCTATTTGCCAATATTTTATTGAGAATTTTTGCATCTGTGTTCATTAGGTCTATAGTTCTCTTTTATAGTTGGGTCTTTCTCAGGTTTTGGTACTAGAGTAATATTTGCTTCCAGGAATGACTTAGGAAGGATTGCTTCCCTTTCAATTTCATTGAATAGTTTGAGGAGTGTCGGCATTAGGTCTTCTTTATATTTCTTGTAGAATTCTGCAGTGAATCCATCTGGGCCTGGGCTCTTCTTGGTGGGCAAGGACCCAATGACATTCTCAATTTCATTAGCAGAGATTGGGTTATTCAACAGTTTTATATCCTCTTGATCTAGCTTTGGTACTTCATATGCTTCTAAGAATCTGTCTATTTCTTCTGTGTTATCAAACTTTTGAGAGTAGAGGTTTTCGAAATAGGTGTTGATGATCTTCTGTATTTCTACTGGGTCTGTAGTGATTTCTCCTTTTTCATTTCTTATTGCATGAATTTGAGCTTTTTCTTTCCTTTTTTTAAAAAGGTTGGCTAGGGGCTTATCGATTTTATTTATTCTTTCAAAGAACCAACTCTTTGATTCGTTGATTCTTTGGATTGTTTTCTTAGTCTCTATTGCATTGATTTCTGCTCTGATTTTTAAAATTTCCTCTCTTCTTTTGGCTTTGGGCTTGACTTGCTCTTCTTTTTCTAGCTGTTTGAGGTGTAGCATCAAGTTATTTATTTGTATTCGTTCTGTTTTCCTGATGTGGGAACTCAGTGCAATAAATTTTCCTCTCAGAACGGCTTTCATTGCATTCCACAAATTGTGGTAAGTTGTATCTGCATTTTCATTTTCTTTTAGGTATTGTTTAATTTCTTCTTTAATTTCTTCTGTGACCCACTGATTACTCAAGAGTGTGTTATTTAGTTTCCATGTGTTTGCGGAATTTTTGCAGTATCCTTTGTCATTAATTTCTAATTTCAGAACGCTATGATCCGATAATATGCAAGGGATGATTTCAACTCTTTTGTATTTGCTTAAATATGTTCTGTGAGCTAATATATGGTCTATTTTAGAAAATGATCCATGTACTGCTGAGAAGAATGTGTATTCTGATGTTGTTGTGTGGAACATTCTGTATATGTCTATCAAACAGATTTGTTCACAGGTGTAATTCAGTTCTGTTATTTCTTTGCTCATTTTCTGTCTGTTTGATCTGTCCCTTGGTGTCAGTGGTGTATTAAGGTCTCCTGTTACAATTGTGTTACTGATAATTTGAGTTTTCATTTCTGTTAATAATTGTTTTATATAACTGGGTGCTCTGGAGTTTGGTGCGTATATATTTAAGATAGTTATCTCTTCCTCTTGGAGTTTTCCCCTTACGAGTATGTAGTGACCTTCTTTGTCCTTTATGGTCATTGTTGGTTTAAAGTTCACGTTGTCTGCAAACAGAATGGCTACTCCTGCCTTTTTTTGGATTCCTGCTGCATGAAGAATTGTTTTCCATCCTTTGACTTTCAGTCTGTGAGTATCTTTCTGGGTTAGATGGGTTTCCTGTAAACAGCATATGGTTGGATTTTGTTTATTGATCCATTCTGCTAGTCTGTTTCTTTTGATTGGTGCATTGAGACCATTTACATTAATGGTTATTACTGTTAAATGCTGGTTAATTGTAGGAATGTTATCTCTCTGCTGTTGCATCTTTATCTTTCGGTTCTGTTTAATTATTTGCTTTGCTTAGTGGTTTTTTCCTTTGTGTATCTAAACTGTCTTTCAATATTTTTTGCAGGGTTAGTTTGGTGTTCATGAAGTTCTTCAGCTGTTCTTTGTCATGGAAGTATCGTATTGCACCATCTATTTTGAATGATAGTTTTGCAGGATATATCAGTCTTGGTTGGAAATCATTTTGCTTTAGGATCTGGAATACTTCACTCCATGCTCTTCTTGACTTTATCGTTTGTGCTGAAAAGTTTGCTGTGATTCTGATAGGTTTTCCTTTATAAGTGATTTGTCTTTTCTCTCTGACAGCTTTTAATAATCTATTCTTGTGTTGGATTTCTGGGATGGTGATTATTATATGTCTGGGTGTAGTTTTATTTTGGTTATGACTGTTTGGAGTTCTATATGCTTCACTGATCCTGATGTCAGTTTCTGATCTCATGCTTGGGAAATTTTCAGCTATTACTTCTCTAAATATCCTCCTGACATCCTTCATGTTGTCTCCCTCTCTTTCATTAATCCCTATCATTCTTATGTTATTCTTCTTTGCATCATCTTGCAGTTGTTGAATTGTTGTTTCCTGGTTCCTTGTTATTTTCAAAAGATCTTTCCTTTCCTGTTCACTAGCTGCAATCCTGTCTTCAAGGTCTGAAATTCTATCTTCACTTTCATTAAGGCGGTTTTTACAACTTTCAGTGGAGTTTTTTATTTCCTGTATATCTCTGTGCATCTGCATTATGTATTCTGTTTGTTTCTTATATTGCTCGTCTAGGGATTCTATCTTTTTGTTTAGTTCCTCCAATTTTTTATCTGTGTTTTCTTTAGATATATTTAGAATCTCTTTCATTTCTTTTATCATTTCTTCTTTCATCTGGGAGATTATTTCGAGTTTGAATTTCTTTAAAGCTTCCTGGAATTGCTTGTCAATTTCAGTGGCTATTGTGTCCGATATATGAGGTGGATGGGATATATTTTCTTCTATATACATCGCTCCTAGGGTTTCTTGAGATGGGCTGGAGGTTTGAGGTTGTAATTTGGTCTTTCGTTTTGTCATTTTCCTATATTTCTGTGTTTCAAGTGTTATTTGAAAGCTTCCTCAGGATCTGTTGAAAATCCCCTTCTATGTTTGCAGCTACTGAGACTCTGGCTCCGCGCTACCCCAAGCCATTAGGCCTACAGAACCAGTGGCCCTCCTCTGCCTGCTCAGAACTCCGCAGTTCCAGACAAGCTGGGCCTCAGGGACACTGTGAGCCCACCTGCCCCTTGGAAGCTCCACAGTTCTTCAATCGCAGCCGGGTTAGGGTACTGACCACAGGCCGCAGTGCTTCAGGAACCTGTGGACCCTCCCTGGTTGCAGAGATATCCACAGTCCTCCAGACACATGGAGAAGCCGATGCAGGCACCCCAAATCTGCCCAGCTCCTCCTCTGCAGACCAATGGCCAGGCACGGCAGCTAAACAGGCTGGGCTAGGCTGGTAGTGTGGGCCAGCCCACCTATCGGGAGCTCAGCAGGTCTCCAAATGAAGCCGGGAATGGGGAGGCTGATGTGGAAGCCTCAAACCCACCTCTCTCCTTCACTGCACCTGGAAGCCTGAGGGAACTCCAGCAGTCTGGGCGCAGAAATCCAGAGTCCTCCAGACACGCAGAGAGGCCAGTGAGGGCACCCCAGATCTGCCCAGCTCCTCCTCTGCAGACCTATGGCCAGGCGCGGCAGCTAAACAGGCTGGGCTAGGCTGGTAGTGTGGGCCAGCCCACCTATGGGGAGCTCAGCAGGTCTCCAAATGAAGCCGGGAATGGGGAGGCTGATGTGGAAGCCTCAAACCCACCTCTCTCCTTCACTGCACCTGGAAGCCTGAGGGAACTCCAGCAGTCTGGGCGCAGATATCCAGAGTCCTCCAGACACGCAGAGAGGCCAGTGAGGGCACCCCAGATCTGCCCAGCTCCTCCTCTGCAGACCTATGGCCAGGCGCGGCAGCTAAACAGGCTGGGCTAGGCTGGTAGTGTGGGCCAGCCCACCTATCGGGAGCTCAGCAGGTCTCCAAATGAAGCCAGGAATGGGGAGGCTGATGTGGAAGCCTCAAACCCACCTCTCTCCTTCACTGCACCTGGAAGCCTGAGGGAACTCCAGCAGTCTGGGCGGAGATATCCAGAGTCCTCCAGACACGCAGAGAGGCCAGTGAGGGCACCCCAGATCTGATAGGTTAACTTTTTAAAGAGTAGTTTTAGGTTCAAAGTAAATTATGCAGAAAGTAGCAAGTTACCACGTACCTCTTGCAGCAATGCCCTTCCCTGAAGACCCTCCTCACTGTCAATGTCCTGTCCAGAGGGGTGCACTTGGGACATATTGTTTCGTGGTGTTGCACACACGGGTTTGCACAAATGTCTGGGAGGTACCCACCAGTGCAGGTCACACAGACTGTTTCTCTGTCTTAGAAACCTCTGTGCTCTGTTTATTCTTTTCTCCTGGACTCCCAGCGCTGGGAGCCCCTGATCTCCTGTCTCTGTTTTGACTTTTCCAGAATGTTGGAGAGTGGGGATTACATGGAATGTAGCCTTTCCAAATAGACTCTTTTCCTACCTAGAAATGTGCGTTTAAATTTTCTGCATGTCTTTTCATGGTTTATCTCCTTTTCAGTCCTGTGTAGTATTCTACAGTCTTGCTGTACTACTGTTTATCTATCCATCCTTTATTGGAAGGCATCTGGGTCAATTCTGTGTTGCTGTCTATAAATACAGCAGCTATAGATGTCTATGTGCAGATTTGTTTGGGTGTGAGTTTTCAACTCCTTTGGTTAAATACCAAGAAGTACAAATGCTTGATTGTGCGTTCCTTTTTGTGAGAAACCATCACACTGCCTTCCAATGTGGCTGCCTCATTTTGTATAACTACTAGCAGGGGGAGCTCCTGTTGGTTGTAAACTGAATGTCTGTGTCCTCCCAAGGTATCTGTGTGAAATCCAAATCCATGGGCAAGAAGAGGCAGCCTTTGGGAGTGATTATGTCCTCATGGGGGAGATTACTGCTCCTATGGCAGCTCAGTGACTTTGTTTTTTGTCCCTTGCTCTGTAGCACATGAGGACTCAGCAAGAAGCCGCCTTCCCACCAGGAAGAGAACCAACACCCTCCAGACTGCTGGTACCTTTGCTTGGACTTTTGAGCAATCACTGTGTGCCTGGGAGTCTTGGGTTTCTGCATTTGAAATGGAGATGTCACATGTGAAGGTGCCCTGGTAAGCTGTGTGTGCCATAGTTTGAGGGTCTTTCTGTCTGGGACCCCTTCTCTCCCTTCTTAACTGGTTTGGAAGAAGTTACTCTGCCTCCCAGTTTCTGCCTAGAGGTCCCTTCCTCAGGGAGCCCTCCTGCCCTCTTACCCTGCTGCTCTGGGTCAGGTTGATTCCTCTTTTTGCTCATATTGCATGCACTTTTCACACCACAGTGATCATCCCCTCAGTAATATTTTTATTTTTCCACACCACCAGCTTGGCACAGCCTTTCCGAGGACCTGTCCCTAGCACCATGTCTGGTCTGGACAGGGGACTTCATATTTTCTAATGAATAATAAATACGTGGATAAAAGAAGGAATAAACAGGTCAAGAATTTATTATTTTCCATTTAATAGGAACCCTCCTTTAATGACTGCATTTTATTTCGTTAGTTTCTCAGAACTCAGCTGGCTCTTTTAGTAATTTTGCAGAGTAATTTGCATAGCCAGGGGGAAACACAATGTGTGCAAACCACGGTAGGGTTCTACTATTCTGGCTTTAGCTTCCTTTCAGGATCTAGTGGGCTGGTTTAGTCTTACTGTGGAGTTACAACATGACGTTATGTGGCTCTAGGCAGTTAACAAGAAAGATAATACAAACTAATAATCACCAGAATTATACAAAGACTATTTAGACCTATTCTTAAATTCATGCTTCAGGGATTTGCTTGGAAAGAAGTAAATGCGAACTCATCTGCTGCTTCAGATCCCATCCTAAGAGAATTCACTCCCAGAATCTAAATCAAGCCATTAGTCTCTGCTTTTAATTTAGACACAGCTACTGTTTAAACTAGGCGAGTTACTGGGGTAGAAAAGGAAACAAGGAAACGTGTTCAAACTCAAATCTACACCAACAGAGAATGCTATTTGTAGGAATCATTGTCTTTTACTTTAAAAACTGGATTACATGTGCTTAACTGCATTTGAGAAGATTACGTCCAAAGAACAGAAGTGAGATTGTTATGAGAGGCTCCAGTGCCCCGCTGTAACCTGGGGTTAGATTCTTCTGTGATGGTTTGCAGCTCGAGTGAGGCGATGTGCTACAGGCACAAGGCCTCTCTGGAAGAGAGGGGACCCTTCTCTTCTGCTTGGGAAAACACAACCACCATAGACTCACAGCACAACTGGAATCTATGTCCCCTTCTGTCTTTTCTATTAAGTGAACAACAGCAAGGTAGCATTCTGAAAGTTAACAGGAGAGCTAAGGAGATGTCTTGAATTTTTTTTAAGTCAAAACAAAGAAGATTGATAAGTGTCTGAAGGTGTCTCTCATCTGGGGACCATTTTGCTGCTCGGTCATCCAAGGGAACATTTGGCAATGTCTGAGAACATTTTTGGTGGCCACAGCTTGACATTCACTACAGGCATCCAGCAGGCAGCAGTACAGTGTATTGCTAATCATTCTCCAGGGCACAGAGCAGCTCTCTTTAGGGAAAGGTATCAACAGGGTTGTTTGAGAATCCTGACCGACTGGACATAATGTCCTCAGGAGTCAGTTAGGTTTTGTTTTCTAAAAGCTTGAATTCAGTGGGTGGAACATGGAAGTCTTCTTTGTGGTATGACTCTATTGATTTTGGAGTTCAATACAATTTTATTTGTATTTGCACTTCTTGTTAGCTGCGCGATCTTGAGCAAATCAGTTAACATCTCTGAGTATCCTGCTTCTCTTCCATCCATAAAATGGACATATTATCATTTGTAAGTAATTTTCTCTGAAGTGTAACATTTCTTAAATTAGACTTCCTCTTACAATTGAAGGCATGTCATAATTTAATTGAAGTACTTTTTTTCTTAAAATAATGATATTCATTGCAAGATATGATGTCTCACCTTCATTAAAATAGTTATGATGACACCTTATGGGCAACTATAATTCTAATGCTTAGCTCTCTTAAGGCTTAATGCTAGGGCTGGTGACAGTCTAGATCCAGTATGTCTCCCAAAGTCCACGTGTTCAGAGCTGGAACTGGGAGAGAAGATGTAGGTCACTGAAGTGTGCCTTGGAATGGTGTATTCTTGTCCTTTCTCCTCTTTTCTTTCTCTACTTCCTGTCCTCCATGGGGTAAGCAATTTTCCCTGCACCAGGCCCCTCTACCATGCTGTTTCTGTCTTGGAATCAGCAAACCATGGACAGAACCCACTGAAACTGTGAGACAGAACCCACTTAAACTTTTTCCTTTAAGAGGATATTTGTCCTAGCCACAGGTAAGCTGATTAATACAGAAATACGATACCAGGAGTTGGATCATTGCTGTGACTGTACCTGACCATGTGGTTTATAAGCCTTTGAAGCTTGCTTGTGAGAGAAACTTGAAAAAGTTTGGAGAAGTGAGCTAGAGAAACACTACAATCCGGTAAGAAGAGATTAATGGTTCTAATTGGAGTCTAGGAGGCTAGAATGGTGATAGGAGCACAGATAGTTAAAGGCTAGGCTCAGGAAGTTTCAAATGGGAACAAGGACACTATTGCAAACTGAACCAGGGATCACATATGTTGCATTCTGGCAAGGAATATTTTGCTGAGGTCCTGAGATTTTGTATGAGGTGGAATTTAAAGATGGTGGACAAATTAAATAGAAAATTTCAAATTTGATAGAAAATTTCAAGGAAGCCTGACGTTCAGGTTGTGACATAGGTACTGCTGGCTACTTGTTGTCAGAGCTATAGTGAGAATCAGGAATAAAAATCAGTTATAAAAAGCTTGCAGTTTTACCTGTAAAGTTGGGCAATAGAGAATGTGGTTGCTTAAAAGATTAGCATTAGAAGGAAGTCAAGTAATTTGCATTAGGACAATAGCAAAGATAGCTTCAAAGCATCTCAAGGGAATAAAAAGACAAACTCTTTTGAATGACATTGCTTTGAGAAAAGGGTTCTAGGATATTCTGATCATTTAAAGCTGCATTGGACTGGGGAAATTTTCCTTCAAGTTCAGTCATCCAGGTGTCCAGAGGCCACAGCACTGGGATCCAAGGGCCTAACCACTGCTCCAGCTGATGAGAGACCTTAACATCACACCTGTGTTGTCAATTTTGCAGGAAGTTAGGATGTAAGAGTTGTAGAGTCACAGAGACTTCTACCTAGATTTCAGAAGAAGCCCAGGGAGGCCCGGCCGGGGCAGTGTATGTATCTGTGAAGTAAAGAAGGTGCAGTGGGGATCCCAGTGGAGATGCCAGGAATGTGGTACATTTGTTAAGAAAGGCAGCAGTCAGTAGGAGACGCCAGCCCAAGTAAGAGGGCATGTTGGATGCGAGGCCACCGGGCAGGGCCGCCTAAGCTGTTCAGAGTTGGTATCTCTCCACAATATGCTGTAGGTACTAGTCATTGTTATAGTTTGTGTCTGGTTATGCTCAGGCACTCAAAATCGGAGCTTTGGAAAGGTGATTGGATTATGAAGCGTTAGAACTGACTTGCTGTTAGGAGGTAGGATCTGGTCAGAAGACATAGGTAACTGGGAATGTGACATGGAAGGGTACATCTCCCTTCCTGGCTCCCCGCGTCACACTCTGTTTCCTGAGTGCGATGACATGAATAGCTTCTCCTCCATCGTGCGTCTCTGCCAGGCTGTGTTTTGTTTAGAACTTATTGGCCATGGGCTGATGCACAAGGCATAATATACCTTTCTTCCATTAAGTTACAGGTATTGAGTATTTTGTCTCAGTGATAGGAAAGCAGGCTAGTACACAGCCCTGGCCTCGATCTCTTTAAGATTGCTTCAGTCTTTGTATTCTTAGCTCTATCCTCATTCTTGGAAAGGAAATGGGGTCTTGCTTTTGTGTCCATCTGCTGTGAATCACATGCTGTGTGTGTGTGTGTGTGCGTGTGGTGAATACATACCTGCACCTCTCCACGCAGAGTTACTGGAGCCAGGTGCTCTGCAGATCACTCCTGGAGACGTGAGGCCTCATGCACACCCTCTCCTGCTCAGGAATGGCTCCGACCTGGCTAAACTGAGGCTTAGCCACCTTCATGAGGCTAGGCATGAATGGCAGCTGGCAGTACCTGGGGCCAGGGCCAGTGCTGTGTGTGCTGCAGGCAGGTTTTGCCCTGGAAGACTGTTTTCTAATTGTGCTGGCTCTGAAAATTGATAGGGGAACAGCCAAAGTGCATGTTGTTGTTTCTCCTTATGAATTTCTGTTTGGTTTCTGCACAGAGCTAATAATAGAGCTGTGTACAATTACCTTGAGGGGGCTCCTGTGTGGTGGAGAAGCTATGCTGCAGCACCTGCCTGTTCTCTTGTGGTGTGCACCCCAGAATTACCCCCACCATGCACCTGAGATCCCTCCTCTTGCAGGTCCTTGCTCTGTGCGCTGAGGGATGAAAGGCTTCTCTCAGGATGGCAACTGCTGATTGACCCCAGGCATTGGGTAACCTTCTCTGTAATAGGGCCCTTGAATATCGTCCTTATGATCTGCAGCCTCTAGACAGGTCTGGTAGTGCACGTTTGTGATTTCAGCACTCTCAGATGCTGAGGTAGGAGGACCTCAAGTTTGAGCACAGCTTAAGCAACTTAGTGAGACTTCATCCCCAAACAGAAAACAAAGGAGAGCTGAGGTGGACCTCAGTGTGAAGGCCCAGGGTTCAGTCTCCAGTACTGCAGTAAATGAGGTGAAATAAAACATCAGTAGTATCTCATCAACGGTGTAGAGAAGTCAGATCCCAGAACCCTACAATCCAATATCCCCAGGAATCAGATTGAACCCTGTTCTGTCCTACCTGACAGTATCATCCTTGTGTGGCATGGGGTCACTTCTTAAGTTCTCTGACCATGGAGCAGCCACTGCTCATGCCACTGCTACGACCAACATCACTTCACATGAGGAGAATTAAATGAGATGAGACCCATAAGCATATTTTTAAAGGTAAAGATTTCTCCTCATGCATAGGAGACAGAAATTTTTTCTTGCTTATAAAAATCTAGATTTTTTCTTGTGTTCTGGTCTTTTCCTTGAGTTTTGGTTAGTCTCCCCCCTTGGCAGTCAAACCTCTACAGCACTGAATGCCATGGGACCAGTCTGCTTATACAGAGAGGCTGCTGCAGTGCTCTCAAGTTTCCCCATAGCTGGTTCTCAGCGGATGCTGCCATCAGCACAGCAGCCCGGACCTGAGCAGAGCCTCTGAGGGACCTTGAGTTTAGCAGGCGCTGGTTGCTGGCAGCGGCAGCTCCGCACTTCCTGGCTCTGTCTGCTGAGGTTTCTGAGGGGACTTGGGCCACGCAATGTAACCTGAGACTTCACAGGAAGTTGGATGGGATTCTGGCTCCATGGCCTGGCTTCCTTCTCACGTTTCATGACAGGCAGCTTTGCGCAGTGGCTGAGGAAGTCAGCTGCTGCTGATTTACTTCAGAGCTGAATAGAAACCGTGATTGTACTTCATCTCCTACTAAAGTTGCTGAAAAGTGATCTGTGGAGCAGGCAAGTACAGGAAACTGCAGTTTCTCCACTGTGAATCTCACCACTTGGTGGGACCCAGAGGGACTCTGGGCTTGATATTTATGGACCACTGTCCCATCCAATCCTGGGACCACAGTGGGTGAAGGAAATCGGACTGAGCTGTGATGGGAGAGGAGGCGTTGCAGAGGGTTCAGGACTGGCCCCTACACTACCCTTTGACCTTTCCACATTAGACAATCTCATGTTATCTTCAAAGAAGATGAGACTAATGAGGAAGCCACTTCCTTCTGCCTACTTATAATGACATTTCCTTAAAAATGACCTCAGGAGGCCACCTCTGAGTGATTCCTTAGACAGACAGCCTTGATAGTGTTTTAAGCTCTAAGGATTGACAGCTTTCGGAAGCCTTGAGAGAAAAACAAGCTTCTGCTTAATTTACATGCATCAGGTATTTTGTCTCAGGACAGGAAAATGAGTAGTACAACCTGGGCCTTCTGTCTCCCTCTCCCCGGAACCTGCTGTCCTGTAGGAACCTCCTCGTCTCCCAAATGTGATGAACCAAATGTAGAATGTGTCCAAAGCCTCCAGTGGTGAGTCCCATGGAAGACCTTCTCCATCAGCTCCTACCACAGCTGCTACCTGGTGACCACCACCATCTGTCCACACACGGTGATCATTGAGGTACACTGTTCTTGCCCTCGTGACTCTTGATTCTTACTTAACCTCCAGGCAGGTGTGATGGGCTCTCGTCCTTGCAGAGACTATAGCTCCCTGAGCAGGATCCCAACTTTCTGCTCCTAGGAAGAACCTTCAGCTCTTCCCACTCTCTCATTGCTCTAGAAAGGAAATCCCTTCCTAGGATTGTAGCTGGTGGAGAGAAACTTAAATCCAGCTGACTCCCCAGAGTTAGGTTGGTTAAGGTGTAGTAAACCCTGTCAGCTGGCAGACTCCACCACACACAGCCTTTGCCCCGAAGCCCATGGTCACCAGTGGGAGGTGAGCAGATCACCGCCAGGCTGCAGGAGCAGAAGGTTTCCTTCTTGCTCTCATTCTGGCAGAACTCACTCAAAAGAGTTGGCCAAGTGGCTGCCTCTTCCCTGGCCTTCCAGGACTAGTGGACCATGACTCCAGGAATTCACTTGGGAAGGAGCCTGTGTGGAAGAGATCTTTGCACCTCTGTGATTTTGGCCCCTCTTCTCTCACTTCTGAGAATAAATACAGAAATCAAAATTCCTGAGATCGATTCAATTTTCTCATTTCTTCATCTTATTCTCTGTCTTTCTTCCCCCTTTTCTATCAATAGAGCACTTTACTTTGATCACAGTTATCTAATCCTAAAAATAATTACCAAGTTTTTAAATCCTCCAAATAAGCAACTCCTAATTTATGTGGGCTGTCTGTTTTAGCCCTCTTTGGGGGAAATTATAGGTCTTTTTCATCTTGATTTACTCTTAACTGGATGGAGAATGTTCATACTTCCATCACACGCCGAGCCAGAGGAGAGTTGGCCATTGCTCCTCACATATTAGAGTCATAATGAATAGTTCAAATATGACATCATGGCCTTTCCTATGCCAGGACACTCTGGAATCATGCTGAAAACACTGCATTAGCTTAGAAAATGGATTAAAGTGAAAACAAACTGGACTAGCTAATGCAGAAGTTTATGTTTGAATGTAGGCCCCAAAGCAAAGAGCCCTTTCTCAGAGTGAAGGGCTCAGAGACGTGGAACCTCACACCCTCCTTGGCCCCACCCTGCTGGGCCCTAGTTAGGGTTAGTCTGGGCCTGAGGCTGAAAGGATGTTTTCCTGATCAGCCAAGGTCTAATAATGAGTTTTTAAAAAAGATGTTATTTTCATTCCTACAGAAACACAAAAAAGGAGGGCCAAATTCCCTCCCTCATCTTCCCATCTTTTGAATCAGGTTCAGGACCTCCCAGTCTGGTCTTAGGTGGACCAATAGGGTAATTCCGTGTAAAAACACACATCTCTTACCTCCCTGAGACAAGTCAGATGCAGCACCAGATTTTTGGCCAAAGCTATGTAACAGTTACCCCCTTATGAAGGGACATAAACTCCGATGCTTCAACCCATCCTTATGCATTACCCGGCCCCTGCATTCATGTGTCACTGGCTTTGTTTTTTTCTGGCTGTCAGTTCCTGGAACAAGCGTCTTACCTCTCTACTTTTTTGTGTGTGATAATAGCAGATGAGAACACTGAATCCTGCGGTGGAATTAACTTGTGCCTAGAGTGAGGCAGCACCTACCCTAACGCCTCCAGCCACACCTTCCTGCTCCTGTGTCCCAGGAGGACTTTCCAGCCTGCAGACAACCTTCCTACCGCCTAAACCGGGCTGATGCTGCGAGCAGATTCAAGGGCAGAGTGATCTACTCATGCTAGAATGTCAAGTTGAAATGCTGGAAACTGAAATTGAATCTTGAGCTGAGAATTAAGAAAAAGGAGAGAAATAGGAGGACAGGAGTAAAACAAAGGATGAAAATGTGCTTTATATTTTAGGAGCTTTAAGTCAAAGTCTAGAAAGCTTATTCTTAAAGGAAGATTTCAAATGGTTTCTGAAGGGAAAGGTAGCCACCCAAATTGCTGAATTAGCATCAAGGTACACCAACACCACAGTAACTAGATGTGGACTGAATTTAAAAACTTAAAAATGAAAGAAGGAGATAAACAATAATTAAAGAGGTGATGTGGTATAACCAGAACTCATGTTTCCTCTTGCCTGTGCCAGGAAAAGGACATTTCTTTAAATCTTTAAAAGGCAGGTGTTTTAAGGGATTGCTCTCTGTCTTTGCTATGAGAATTGGTTTACCCAGAGCTGATTATCTGCCCTGGAGTTTGGTCAAATTGCATCAGACTTCTGAAAGGTATATTCCCCTTTGATCTGGTCTCTACTGTCTTGATTTGCACAAAGTAGTCACTCACAAAATATAAGTACTTTTATTTTATAATACAGTTACTTTTTTATCATTTTGAATTCGCTAATAAGAGACTCATAATATTTTACCCTTGGAAGGGATAATTTAAGTCAATCTCCTCAGGTGGGGAGATGGATCCAGAAGGAAGGGGATTTTCCCCAAATTATGCAGCTAAGTATAGTTAGAAACAGGAAGTGGTTCTCATACCAAAGATGATCTTACTGGGGAATCTTGGAATTCTCATGATTTCACTTTCAAAATAGTCAAGACATTTAATAAAAATGACACCCTGCATTGTGCTTGTCAGGTGCTTTTTCCACCTAAGCATAAATGGAAGGTCACCAGGAACTTTAATGATTACACTGAATGTTACTCTGGAGCCAATCCACATATTACTGACTTGTGATTGGTGCATGTTTAGAGTTTCCTAATTTGTGCCATTATTCTTATGAAAATTTTTTTAGCTAGGTGTTTATCGTATCCAGGATAATCCCTTTTGGGTATTTATTCAGAAGTCAAATTATTTAAGTTTTATATTTTCGGGTACGAACTGTCCAATTTATCTTCATATAACTAGTATCATATTACTAAGTCAAGTTGAACTGTCTCATAAATGTAAAATACTTCAGAGTCATAATATGATAATACAAAATTATCAGAGAGGGTACCTTATTAAAATTTTTACCTACTGTCCCAGAATAGGATTTCCCTTCCTTCCTCAAAGGGTGTGCCTCAGTGTATGCATGTGTGTGTGTGTGTGTGTGTGTGTGTGTGTGTGTGTGCATGCACACGTGCCCCATATGGACACAAGAGAAAGTCTTTCACGTGTCATGAAAAACAATATGGTGAGTTGGGCCTGGTGGCGCCTGCCCATAATCCCAGCACTCTGGAAGCGGAGGCGGGATCACTGAGTTTGAAGCCACTGATTCTACACAGTGAGTCCAGGCCAGCCCTTGTCTCAAAAATAAGCAAATGACAAGCTATATGGTAAGTGCTGTTTTGAATTAATTTTCTTGCTTTCATTTTAGCTTTTTGAGTTTGATGTAGGCTTACTTACTTTTAGAAATTATTTTAGGTAATGTTTATTAAGGCTATGATGAGTCCAGTTTTAGTCACATTCAGTAGTTTTGAGACATAATATTTTCACTATATTGCTGCTACTCTTTTTCAGACAACAGGCACTTGGTAATTTAGACTTTTTCTCAGAGACAGTGTTTGTAATTTCCAAGTGGTTGGTTTCCAAATATTAATTGCTAATTTTGTTTCATTATAGGAAGAGAATGAATCTTGTATAGGTTTTACTTTGGGGAATTTATTGCAGTTTTCATTTTGCCTTAGAAGATAATTTAAAAAAAATAAATGTTCCTTGTTTATTTGAAAGGGATAAACAGACTGTGGCTTATAAAGTTGATTGTTTTCTATACATAAAACTTCAAGTTTTATTATCCTATTTATTTTCACTTGATTTATTTTGTATCTGTTAAAAATAGGTTTATCTGTTTCCCTTTCTGTTCTTAATTTTGTCAGTATCTCCATATTTTCTGGCTTTAAAACTCTACATACTTTTATGATATTTGGCGGATAAAGGTTTGTGATAATTAGGTGTACAATGTGCATGGTATCTTTCAGCACAAAATAACCTGCTTTGTCCTTTGGAGATTTTATTGTTGGTCAGGAATTCCAATTTACATGATATGTTTGTTCCCTTTGTTTATTTCCATTTGACATTATTTCATGTCCTCTGCTATTCTTAGGAAGATACATATTTTGTGTTTATTAAAATATTTATTTGGAAGTTAACCGAAATAAGTAAGAATACACACACACATTAACACATTTAAGCAGCACAAGACTGTACAGCAGGTCCTGTGACTTCTCCCCGGAGAGGATACTGTGAGTAGTTTTCTTTATAGTCTTTTGCTTCTGTGCTTATTTAAGTGAATGAGTATGCACATGTGCACAATTTCTTTTTTAAATGGCAGCACATGCACACTTTGTCTCGTGCTTTGTTGTTTGTGTTACTCTGCAGCTTAGAGAGTTCAGAACTTCTCAGATGGCTCCTTCTTCACCAGGCTGCCGAGTGTGCATGGCCAAGGGGCATCCTTGTATGTGTAGAGGCAGCTTCCTGACACCTTCCTGTCCCTTCCAGAATATCTTCCCTCCCAGTGTTTCTTCTCTTTGAGAATGGCATCGATTAGTTGTTCAAACTTGCATCCTCTTGAAGACATCCTTGGCTCCTGTTTCTTCTCCCTCTTTCCACATCTAGTCAGTTGTACGGCTTGGCTGTTGAAAAGTCACTCACCTTTGTGCTATTACTGCCATGGCTGCTGCAGCCACCTGCCTTGAGTAAGTTCCCATGCCCATCTATTGGATGGCTCACCTGCTTCTGCGCTAGTCACTATGTCAAACTGAGCAGTCAAAATGCAGATCTGATAACCGTGCTCTCTGCCTGAAGTGTCCCCTGGTTCCTGATCTTTGGGTCGTGGCTCACCTCATTAACACAGCCTCGAGGACCAGTGCCAAGCAGCCCCGGAGGGAGCAGGTGAGTCAGAGGCAGACATGGCACTGGAAGCAGAGGTGGGGTTGTAGGCCAGCTCTAGCGGAAGTTTTGTCGAGATTGGGATTGAAAACATGAACAGGAATTTACCCAGCAAGAAGGAAATTAGATGAGAATAAAGGAAACAGCACGTATAGAGGTCCAGGTTTGGGAGAGCATGGAACTAACTGGAGGAATTGAAGGTTGATGGACAGTGTTGTGCTTTGGAACAGGAAGAGCTTCTGCCATTTCTGCCTGTGACCCACCTACTCCCTCATGAAGGTGTCAAGCCCACCCAGATAACACAGGGAGGCTTCCCATCCCAAAACCCCAAGTCATGTGTGTGAAGTCCCTTGCACTGTGTGGACCAGCAGATGGATTTGTTAGGGTGTGGACCTTTCTGGGAGAGTGTGCTTGGTTCACAAAGGGACAGGAGAGACTAATTTATTTTGGAAACATTTTAATATCTCAAATGCTTCAACATCTGATACTTAAAAAGGGTTAGATTCACTTATCTGGAAAATTGCTTTTTAGGTCTTTGGGGCAGTAGGGTGTTCTGGCTCCCAAATTGAAAGAGTTCAACAGGGAAGCTGCCACCATGAAGGGAGTAGTGAGAGAGCCCCCACCTGGGGAACACCCACGGCCATGTCAGAGGCACACAGTGGACCCCTGGGTGAGCAGCTGTGTCATCTTGAGCCTCAGTGATCTTGTCTGTACAATGAGGCACTGAGCTAGGTGGAAAGAAGCCGCTTTCAGAGCTCAGGTTCTTTAATTTCAGGTCCACTTCTGTACCTTTTTCTTCTGTCCTCCAGAGCTAAATCACTGGCTTTTTACAAAATAGTCAACTGGAATTTCATAACAGCAACATAGCATTCGAGTGGCAGAAGCTTCACCAAAGCTTTTAAAAAATTACTTTGCCCCACCCCTGTTTACTGTCATGTTTAACTGAGGAGTCACACCACTGAGCAGGATCTGGGCCTCCTTCCTCCACACTGCAAGCTTAGGCTGCCTCTTTCTTGTTTTCTTTCTGTACTAAACCAGCCTGTTCTGCCTCTGAGTCAACCTTGTGGTCATCCCACCAGCTCACACAGAATGCTGAGTTGCTTTTTAACACCTGGAAGCTTTTTAATGATGGTTTAGTGCCATGCAATAGTGAGGGATAATTGACAAGTTGTAATAATTCCTTGCACTGGAAATGCAATTAACCATGCCTAGTCTTTTCTGCAGGATTAAAGAGCATTTTAGAAACTTAGTCCCGACTGAGTCTCTCACTTGGTACACACAGATGTCATGATTTACCCAGATGTCCACTGTTTCTTCCTCTCACTTCAGTAATTTGCTGGGCACTCTGGTTAGAATAACTATGCAGAGTCCCTGGATAATGACTACAGTATTAGCATATCCACAGTTGTTGCTCTTAACATTCCACTTTCAGGAATAGCTAGATTAATCTCATCTCCAAATAATTGAAAATGAATAAGAAAAACATAACCCGCTACATTTAAAAAGCCTATAATAAAAGGCCATATGCAAGATATGATAGTAACTTATTTTTATGTTTCTCTCTTTCTCTCTCTCTTTTTTTTTTTTTTTTTTTGAGGTAGAGAGGCCAGGGAGGGATGACCATTCCCACTCCAGGAAAGTAAGAATGAAGAAGAAGCCATGACCTGGCTCTGAGCTCGTCTCATTCATGACCATGCTCCTGTCTCTTCTTTCTTTTTTCTGTTTGATTTTTTTTTGGAATTTTCATTATGTTTCCTGTATCTTTCACCGCCATGGTACCTTATATATTTATTTATTTTACTAGGACACAGTACTCAACACCCAGAAGTTAAAGGAGGAGAGGATGATTTTGGGTCACAGAGTGTAGAGATTTCAGCCCATAGGCATCTGGCTCTAGGTTGAGCTGCATGGCAAAATAGAAATAGCTCTTGGTGGGGCAGGCAGGAAGCAGAAAAAGAGCAAAGGGAAGGGAGGGGAAGTGATAAACATTTTGTGGGCCATGTCCCCAGTGACCCACTTCCTCCAGGTTTTAGCTTCCAACATCATACTTGGCTATAAACTCACCAGTGGGCTAGCCCAGTGGTGGCAAACCTATAGCACACGTGCTGTCGTGGGCTTTAAAAGGTTTGTCATCCCTGGACCAGCCACTGAGGAGTACCAGACTCCCATGATCTAATTGTCACCCCAAAGCCCTAACTATGAACATGTGAGACTTTGGTGGGACATCCAGATATAAACCATAGTCCATTTTATTGTGTAGGAGAGTCCTTTAGAGAACTTTTAAAAGATGGATTCCCGGGTCTGATTGTAAGGTTTTAGGATTCAGGAATCTAGAGAGAGAGACCTTGGAATTTGCATTCCTAACAAGTTCCCAGGAAGGCTGCTGCTCCATGGCAGAGTAATAAATTCTTAATGAATCAAGTAATAAATAAAGCATCTCTCTTAACAACTTCTATCTTCTCATGCTTTGTTGTTCCTATTTTTGTGGGTCTCACTGTCTCCTTGAAAGAAGGAGAGATCGCTTGGTGTGGAGCTAATTTGAAAGAGTCAGAAGACACTTTCTTATATTAAAACAGGAAGCCCAGTATATCTGATCTGGTATTCCTCAGTTTCCAGGAGAGTTATACCAGATGCCTGGAAGAGAATGACGGTGAGGGGCTTGTCCCTGGCCACTGGGCATACTATGGCACTGGGCAGCCAAGAGGGACACATAGTGTGACATGAGAGTGCCTCACCTGTACCTCAAGAACTCTCTGCCAGAACCAAGGTCACAGAAATTCTTGCTGTATTCCCTGAGAAACTTACCTATTAATCCCACAGTAAGACCAGGTCTTATGCTACTTTTTGCTTCAAAAGATGCAGTAGGCCTAATTATAGGAGATGTCTTATTTTTTTATATTCTGCAATCTACATTTATTCATGTACAAAAATTCACAGTTATTCAACTGTGGTCGGGTCATGTTCTTCTGGAACATCGCAATAACTCTCCAAACCCTGAATTCTGGCCTGAATTTCTTGAAACTCCATTTCCTGAAGAACGATTGGCCTCAGTCTCATATCCAGCAATAAAGTCTCCTTAAATGAGCACTCCTTGTCCCTGTGACCTGCTCATGGTACACCATTGCAGCACATGATGTGTTGATTTATAAAGGTCTGCATTAGACATGAGCATGTCCTTTTCTTATCAAGTGCTCGTGTTATTCATGTGTCATATCTGTACTCTGTCATTCAGTAATGGGTCTCACGTTCTTCTGTTTACATGGGTGATTATCGCTTGTCCAAAGGCATCTGATGGATATTAAAAAATACTTGATTATCATTTATATTATCATTTAAGGTATAAATGTCAATATTTATTCATAATTATAATTAATGCTATTATTTCATAATTCTATACATCCATTGCATGTTGCAATGAATGTACTAAATGCATCCATCTGGCTGATGATCTTAACTGGGGCTTATTTTGGGGGTACAGCTTAATTTATGACCTGTAAAACCATGCTAGGGTTTATTTTCCAGTGAGGTCTTACTTTCAAGGAAATATGGTATCCAATGCCTATTTGATAGGACATCGAGTTTACTTCTGTGATGGAAGGTAGTTATTTATAGTCTTAGTCTTGTGTTTTTACTTTTCATATATATTTTTGATCAAAGATATATGTTTCACATCAAATCTTTATGGAATAATAAAATGAAGGATATAACATGGTTTCTGTGGAAGATTCTCTCCGATCAGTCTCACCTTTTCTATGGTGGGGTGCTTAGGAGTGATTTTGGAGCAGTGAGGGGCTTGTGGCAGAAAGTCTGAGTTTCTTGGTGAATACTACCACATCAGGTTCTGTCTCGTTCACTTCTGTATTAGCCCGCTTTTCAGGAAGGACAGAGTATTTTGCATATAAGAAATGCTCATTAGCTGTTTTTAAATTAAGGACATAATTAAAGGCAGCAGTGGTGTCCCCTGTGTCTGCTGCTCCTCTCTCTGTCGTGGGCTTTCCTGCTCATTGTGTGGAATGACTCTCATTGCCCTTCCTGGCCTGCAGCCCACGCTTGTTCCAGGAGCTGCTGCAGCCGGCAGCCACACCCACGTGAAGCCAACAGCACCTCTCTTTGGAGACACTGCATCCAGCATAGAGGACTTGCTGGGGCTGGTGAGCACACATCTGTGGCAGAATGTGGGGCTCCATACCTTCCCGTAACTGTGCACCGGGGGGTGGGGGCTGGGGGGGGACTCACATATCAGACCTCCTTCCTCCATGTCTTAACATCTCTAGCAGACTCTGGGAGGAATTCTGTGCAGCGGCTTTGAGGGCCCCAAAAGGGCTCTGCATCAGTGGCCCTTGACTGCCACTAACTAGCTTAGTAGGCGCAGGTTGATTGGCCTTTTCTCCCTGTTCTATACTCAGGTTTCTGGGCCAGTGAAGGATTTCGAGTCACTGGGACTATGTCCCAGGAGTGGTCTTTGGAATCCTACTCTTTTCTTCCCCTCTTTGCTTCCTGGCTACCATGAGTTGAGCAGGGCTCCTCCATCCTGCACCCCTGGATGATGTGCTGTGCTGGCATAGGCCCCAAAGCAACAGGACCAAGTCACCATGGTCTGAAACCTCTGAAACTGTCAGCCAAAATAAACCTTCCTTCCTTTTAATTTGATTTTCTCAGGTATTCTGTCATAGCAATGGAAAGCTGCCTAGCATAGTCTTGTCACTTCTGTACTATCTTTGATGACATCTGCTGTTATTTCATAGAACTTAAGTGATAGCCTCTGAGAAATTGAATTCCTAATCTCTTCAGATGTCTCCTCATAATTAGACTAGGGTTCTGCATTCCTGGTCAGGAAGTCACAGAGCTGACACTGTGTTCTCAGTGTCTCCTACTAGGAAGTTTTGTTGTCTTATCTCTAGTGGTGTTAGCTCACCAGGATTCTCTTATACTAAGTTATCATTTTCCCTTTGTAATTAATAAGTATCATGCCAGGAAATCCCTTGAAACTCTAAATAGTTATTCTATTGCTCATCAAACTTTCACCATTAGTTTTAGAATCTACTGATAATTCTTGCCTGAAGCAATTATTACCATGAAAGTTGCCAAGTGGTGAGTTTTCTAGAAAAACATCCTCAGAGTTCAGTCTTTTGGAAGGACTGAAGAACCATTTTATTAAATATTTACACACATATAAACACAAAACTGAGTGAGGGTGTGAGTCAGCTGAGGCTACCGTAAGAAAATACCACACACTGCATGGCTTAAACAGCAGAGACCGAGAGACTGGTTAATAGATTTTCTTACAGCTCTGGTTCTGGAATTCAAGATCAGGGTGCCAGACAGAGGGGGTTGGGGGTAGAGCGAGAGTCTTTCCTCTTGTAATAAAGCCATAGTCCTATTGGGTTAGGGCCAGTATTAAGGGCTCTCTAGGGAAAGAGCATCATTAGAAAATGTGTGTATAATTACACAAAGAGATTATCAAGTGGGCCTACAGAATTAGAGCCAGGAGAGTGCACAGCTGCTATCTGTGTGCTGAGGACCCAGAGGATCCAGTGACTCTTCAGACCAAGAAGAGGGAAGCTGCAGAACAAAAAGGATGAAGGGGACAGCACTGATCAAACGTTGAAGGACTGGAGTCTCCTTGGAGAGTTGGCTGTGTGAGTCTTCTTTGGAATACTGGAGACCAAGGTGCAAAGGCGACCACAGCAAAGGACACACCGGCTTAGGCAGATTGGGGCTCTTCTAAAAAGGCTTTGCCTCCTTCTTCTTTCCCTTGTATTCCATCCAGGCTACATGCCTATTGGTTGGCGCTGTCCACATCTGGGTGGGTCTTCCCCTCAATTTGCTGGTCTTCATGTCAGTCACCCACAGACACAACCAGAGCTGTGCTAGGCATATCTTAATCCATTCGGGTCGACACAACAGGATGAACAGTCATGGGGCCCCTCTCCCCAAATGTAGTCACCATGGGGATTTGTGCTTTAACATGTGGCTTTTGGAGTGAGAGGACATAATTCAGTCCATTATATTGGTATTATTAAAATTGGAATACTGTTTTCTTTATAAATTAATTTTGTATAATTGAAATTTTCCTAAAGTATATACTTTGCTTCCAGGAACATGGTACATGTCTTAATTTTTTCTAGTCTTACATTATTTAATGAAAATCTGTGGTTTCCTTTATTTGCACACAGTATGTATGCTGTCATGTTTATTCTAGGCATTTTGTATTTATTTCTTGCCATTCCAAAGGAAATGCAGTTTTCACTATGGCTTCTAACTAAAATGTTTTAGAATACAGGAAAATTTTCTTGTATGTACTATTTATTTAATATTTGATAATCACTCCCAATAATTTTGCAATTATTGTCTTGAACAGCAGCTCCAGGCCTTGCCTGGTCCTGGGAGGAGAGGAGAGGTCCCCAGATAGGAGGCAGCAACAACACAGCCTGGTGACAAGATGACTTCGCATGAAAATTCCACTTTGGGGTAGGAATTCTCAATTCCTATGGAATATCAGTGATAATTTTAGAAGCATTTTTGAATCCCCAAGTGTTTGGATTTCTTTGGATATGCTTTTATGCAAAGAGATGCTTTCTGAGTTGTCACAACAGAGTAAGATGCACTATTTCTACTTTGAAGTTACAGAGGTTTGTGTTCTTTTATAAAATTAACTTTTTAAAGTAGTCTAGAACCATTTGGAAATTCCATCTTTGAATGGCAAAGCTTAATTTTTAGCTGTTGTGTTTTTGGTTTTATTGGCAGATATTCTACTTAATATTATTTTATTTAACTTGATTTTTCAAACACAAAACAATACAGATTAAACTTTTCCACTCTGCTTGTGGTTGTGACAGCTTTCTTGTCTTTCTCTAGTAGATAAACTTTGTATATCTTCGTGACCCTTACCTAAAATCAAATGTTTCTTAATTGTTGTAGATTGTTAATTCCCTTTTGTCATTATGAAATAGTTGCTTGAAATTGTTTTTAATTTTGATAATATTGCTACTTTTTAAAGTTTTCTTAGTATCTTATCTTTGACAAAGGTTCCAAACACATGCACTGGAAGAAAATCTCTTTAATAAATGGTGCTGGAAAAGCTGGCTCTATACATGCTGAAGATTAAAACTGGACCCATATCTTTCACCATGCACTAAGCTAAAATCAGAATGCATCAAAGATCTTAATATTAAAACAGAAACATTAAATATGCTGGAATATAGAGTAGGCAAAATTCTCCAAGACATTGCTATAGGCAAAGACTTTATGAACAAAACCAGATTACACAGGAACTATTACAAAGAATCAACAACTGGGATCTCACACAACTGGAAAGCTTTTGCACAGCAAGAGAAACCAACAGAGTGAAGAGACAATCCACAATGTGGGAGAAAATGTTTGCCAGCTGTTCCTCAAACAAAGGATTATTATTAAGAACTCAAAAAAATCAATCCTCCAATATTTAAAGACCCAATCCAAAAATGGGCATCTGAGATGAATACACACTTATGAAATGAAGAAAGATGAACATCAAATAAACTTGTGAAAAAATGTTCAACAGTGCTGGTCATTCAAGAGATGCAAATTAAAACAACACTGAGATTTCACCTCAGCCCAGAAAGAAAGGCTAGTATCAAGAAATCAAGCAATAACAAATGCTGAAGGAGATACAGGGGGCGGGGGGAAGGAACCCTTCTACACTATTGGTGAGACTGCAAACTACTACAGCCATTGAAATCATTGTGGATTTAACAAAACTAGGATTGGAGGTCCCATTCATCCCATCTATTCCCTTTCTAGGTATCTTCCCAAAAGAATTAAAAACATCATACCACAGTGATACATGCTCATCCATGTTTTTAGCAGCACAGTTTGTAATAGCTAGATCTTGGAAACAACCTTAATGCTCACTGACTGAGGAATGGATGGGGAAAAATGTGATATTTTATACAATAGAGTATTACTTACCCATAAAAAAGGATAAATCGGAGATTTTTCCAGGTAAATGGATGCAACTTGAAATCATACTCATTAGTGAAATAAATAAGGCACACGTGTAAACATCATATCGTTTCACTAGTGTGAGTTGAAAGAAAAAGCATATGTATATATGTGTGTGTACTCATATATGTATATAAAATAGGTAAGATAGTTATACTACTGATTTCTCTGAGTTCATTGAAGAGAAAGGTTTGTACTGGTGTTGTTTGGACAATTGAGTGCAGATGTCTTGTGTTCTGGGTGAATGATTTGGGGACAGCAATGTGTACCGTATGTGCCACTGTTGACACCTGATTGACGTGTTCTGACATTTTGCAGTATTGTTTTTCTTTCTTTTTCTTCTTTTTTTATCTTTAAAGAAAAATGGATTTGAAACAATTTTTTCTTGGTCTCCTGTAACTCATGTCTTAATCTTTTTATTGTAAGTTTCGTGTTTACTTTAAATAAGACAATGTGCCTCCATTGGCACATTATTACTGGAATCAACATTAGAGATTTTACTTTTTAAATTAGAAGCCCAATGTATTCTTACTAATTGTGGCAATAGATGCACCTGGTTTTAGTGATTTTGTACTTTCTCTGTCTGCTTCTTATTGTTTTGATTGCTTTTTCTACCTCTTACCTTAATCTTCTGTTATATTTTGACCTTGCTTTTCTTTCCAGTATTTCAGAAAATTTCCACATGGTTTTAAAATTCCATTTTGGTTACTTTTTTTGATTCTAGAGATCTTACTGTGATTAATCTAAAATAAAGCATGTCCACGTCGGCTACCTTTCTGTCAAAAGCAGAATGAGAAAAGAATTATTTATTTTATCCTATGTAGGGTAAAATCTGTCCTAGTATAAAAATGCTTTGCATTTTTTTTATTTTTTTGTTTGATTTTTATAAATTTTGGTGAGAATACCTTACACTTTGTATTAAATGAAGCAATAACTGTTAAGTTAAATAATAAGCCAAGAAATGTTATTGATTATGATGAATCTTTTTTCTAAGAATGATATTGTATTGTTTTATAATCATACAGGTGTTTATTTAGATATATTTTCTATATTTTTTTTTACTAGTTTACTCATTGTGTCTGCTTTTGACAATTTCTCCTTCATTTTGGCTTTCTTAATTTGTCAACTAGGATCTTTCTTCCAGAACTAGCTTTCCTTCAGGGAGGTGTGTATTCACATATTTTAGTTTTTTCTATTTCTCTCTCATTTTCTGGTACTAGAAAAACATCTTACCCAATATATTTTGTTGTTATAACAACTAATTTGGAAAAGAGAATGTCAAATCTTTGAGGTAAAAGTACACTTACGTTTTTTAGATTGCAAAGCATTTTTTTTAAAAGTCATTCTGATGTATGGAGTTCTGAAGTGGTAAATAAGCCAAATAGTAAAGATGATATTTGAAAATCAGTTTTAGTAAGCATCTATAACTTTATGGAATCACACAAAGTCCTAATAGTCTTCTTGAACAAATTCCTAAAGCTGGATTACTTACCATTAATTCATGTCCATTGCTAAGTCCTGTGTATAGTAACAATAAAGTAGGATTTCTGTTCATTCCACAATTTCCAGGTACTGACCTAAATTATTTAAATGCTGTGTCCTGTTCATTCAAAAACAGTCCTGCGGGGGCAGTTTATGCACCAGAGTGTCACACCAAAGGAGACCAGAGGTCAGTGCGTGACACGTGGCGCCACTGAAGACTGACCAGCAATGCCCATGTCAGGGTCAGCCAGGTTGTGGAGCAGGGCAGAGTGCTCTGCTGTCTTCTTCAGGGGAAACACGTGACGATGTCCTGAAATATCTTCTCTAGGCCCTCCCTGTGCACACCTGGGTCATTTGCAGTTTGCCTGGCAATGATGTTGGAATGTCAGGTTTCCTTAGGGTTCCTTCTGTTTTGAATTATTTTAACTTATCTTATTTTAACTTAATTATTTTAACTTAACTTATCACCCTTGACTGGTCACTCTTCACTACAGTTCGCTGCAGGAGGAGTTACAACCTTTACCAACATAGCTGCTGTAGTAACAGTTTTTAATTACCAGCTCTACTGTAAGCTTCAGTGGTAATCTCATCTGCAAATTCAAATCTCCAATACATAGAGCTAAGGTAATATTAACTTCAATATGAAGGGTTTTAGACAATTTTATGTGATTGCATATACACTAAAGAGTTTTCCGTGATGGACTTATAGTTATGCAGAACATTATAATTTATAAAGCTCATTATTTATGTACTCCTTAATTAAAGCAACTTTTTGAATTCCTACAACATGCAAGATGTGGTTTTGAGTTTTGGAGAATCAGAAATCAGTAAAACATGGTCATGGTCCTGCAGAGTTCATTGTCTAGTAGCAGGGTGTCATACAAGGGGGTGAATTACTGTAGAATATAGGAAAAGCAATAGAAAAAATGTAAATAAAATGAGAGGGGACCATAATTCACGGCAGAAAGCAGTGAAGTGAGGTCGATAGGCTTTGGAGTTCAAAATGTCATGATCCAAAAATTCTATTCACAGTCAAATTTATGGTTCATGAGCAGAAACTAAAGGAAGTCATTGTCAAGCTTGCGAGCTCTCTGAAATATGCAGCTCCGTATTCTTCCTGGAAACTTTATTTGAAGTTATATACCAGGCAACTGTGAGATGAATCAGAATCAGGAACTCAAGTAGGAGAATTTGCTGCACAGAGGGGATAGAGGAAAATCGTAAACCATTTCACAGATGAATTAAATCCAAATAATTGTTGTAACTATGGTTGCAAAAGAAAACAAATCTCGTAGGTAATTTGTTAAAGTTAAGATTCATGGCATACTAAAAACAACTTCCCATTTAGAATCTGGTAGGAAGAAAATCCCCATTGTAATATTTAGAATAAAGAGAGGTTGGGTGAGAAAGTATAAAAGTTAATGTGCATATTAATTTCTTCAGCTTCTGTGGTCATAGCCAATACACATTCTGTTGTGGTGAGTTTAATGGAAGAAAACTTAACTCTCAGCACACACATGTTTTAAACCTTTTTCCCTAAATGCCAAAGGAAGAAAAGTCAGTAAAAATAAGTCAAAGGAAACTATGAACATATATGAAAATAAGAAAATGTAACACGGACACGAAGTAAGGCCACCTACAGCAGTTATGGAACTAAAAGGAACTGAGTTGAATGCTCCTACCGAAATAGAAAGTATCCTAAAAGAATCAGCAATGGAATTCAACTCTATATTGTGTTTAAGAGACATAATTAAAACAAAGAACTTCAAAATCCAAATATAAAAACAAACCTATTTTACATATAAAGGTATATCAAAAGGTATGAATTAAGATTAACAAACTACATATATTAAAATAGTAACAACTATTGCTAAGTAGTGTTTATTTCAGAAGTGCAAGGATGGTTCAACATTAGGAATATATTATACACTAAATACTGCACTGAGTTACACCCCAGCTCTCTCTCTCTCTCTCTCTCTCTCTCTCTCTCTCTCTATATATATATATATATATATATATATATATATTGTTTTGAGTCAGAGTCTCACTAAGTTGTTAAGTTTCTCAAGCTAGGCTTGAACCTGTGGTCCCTTACTTCAACCTTGCAGAGTGCTAGGATTGTCAAGCCACCATGTCTGGCTAAATTGTTTTAGTAAATTACAAAATAAAAATGATATGGCCATCTCATATCCTAAAAGGAAATATATATAGAATTAGTTAACAATCCTTCACAAAATACTTTTCATTAATTAGCAGATACAAAGTGACTTGCTTATCATGCTTAATGTTGAAACAGTAGAAAATTCCCATCAAAGCTAAAAGAAAATAAAAGTAAAGAAAGCAGAGATTTGGGTTTGCATCAGATAAATATAATGGAAGAAAGTATAAATGGTATCCTATCTTGAACTGAAGGATGTCAGGCAACTCATGACATCAAAGGTTAACTGTCTTGGAGCAGATTTTTCTGCAGGTTCGCCACTGGCATTTGGTCAAGACAGTCCTTCATTGTGTAGAAGCATTCTGGTTATTGAAGGACAGTTTTCCTGTTGACTGTTGTCCACTAAATGTCAGCAGCAGGCTCCCTCATTCCCCACTGACTGTTAGTTCAAAAGGCTGCCTGCCATTCCTGAATGTTTTCCAGTGATGACCTCTGATAGAGAACAGTAGTATTAGCTTAAAAATTAAAAATGGGGTTAATAATGGCTGCAAGTTCTCTGGCACTCCTCCCACACAGACAAGGGACCAGTTATGGCTTGTATCTAAACTTCTCCCCAAAGCCTCCTGTGCTCATAAATGGGGCTTTTCTGAGTTGCCTGGATCTGGATGATAATGGAGTTAAGGATGGGGGTACTAAATTAGTCCACTGACTGAAATTAGCATAGTTCTGGGTGTGGTTGAATGCATTTACTGAAAGCAGAAGAACTACCCTCGTTGCACCAACCAAAAGGCTAATAGCCAGATGAGATAAAAGGGAAAGGGAGGCTTGCTTTGCTGTCTGCCACTTACCCTGCCATGGACAATTTCCCTTCTGCTATGCTACCTTGCTTTGGAGATAACTGACTATCAAATTGAAATTGTTTGTTGTGTGGTGCTAGGCAGCTGAAATATTAACTATATAAAATGACTCTTTAAATATCTCATATGCCTTGATATTGAAAACACCAGGGTGATGACTGAAATGCAATTGAAATTGACAAAATGTGAAAAATATTTGTATTGCCTTTGACAAAATAGCTCTAAAGTGTAAAATGATGAGCATTAAAAAAGCTAGGTAGCTACGTGTTTTTGATTAATGAAGAAATGCAAATCACTGGCAGTTTAGAAAATTCAAGAACCACACGGTATGAAGGATATACCCTTGGTCACACAGCCTCTGGGGCAAGGCCAGTGCTGAGCCTTTTTTCTTTTGCTTCTAAGGTCAGAGCTCAAAGTTGTGAGCTACAAAATCTATTATGGGTAATTTTAGGTCAACCTGACCAGGTTAAGCAATATTTAGAGAACCAGAAAAGCATTCTTTTTGGGTGTGTCTGTAGGTGTTTCCAGAGGGGGCTGGCATGAGAGTTCAAGCAGACTCAGTGTGGAAGATCGCCATCCTTGAGGGTGGCGCTGTCCAGTCTACTGGGGCTCAGGTGAAACAGAACCAGAGGAAAGGCAAAGTTTTCTCTCTCCCTTTCTTCTCTCTCTGACTCTCTCTCTCTCTATCTCTGTTTCTGTCTCTATCATCTCTCTCCTGAAGAGTTGTGATACACTCTTCTGCCCTGCAGCCTCACGACTACAGTTTCTCTGGTCTTTGGACACCGTAACTTATGTCAGCAGGCCTGGGTTCTCAGGCCTTTGCCATGGTCTCTTGCTGACAGCTTCCATGGAACTTCTCAGTCTTCATAATCACGTGAACCAATTTCTCTAATAAATCCCTCTCATCTCTGTCTGTCTGCCTGACTGTCTGCCTGTCTCTCTGTCTTCCTCCACCCTCTCTCCCCTTCCTCCTCTGAATGATTCTGTCTATGGAGAATGCTGACTAACATAGAAACATACAAATACATAGTGCGCCTCTCATGTAAACTTGAGGATTAAATGTTTCATAGTAAAAAGAACCATTGTTGAATATGAGGAGAGTATTTCAGTGGACTTAAAGGTATTATCTTAGGATCCACTTTGGTACCATCGCTGGCTTCCATAGTAACTCTCCATTATTCTCATTAGTTTACAGTGGGGGGAACTAAAGGATGGGAGAAGGGATCATTGTTCCAAGCCACACATGAATGAATCCTAGGGCTGGTTCTGAGCCCAAGGCAAGCTTTTGGAGGCAGTGCTCATGGCTACTGTCCTATGCACAGATCTCCATCTAAATCACAGTGCCACCTGCCAGTTCCTGTTTTGGCCAGAGGAATATGTCTGGGATCATGTATACAGTTGGTTGTGTTTTCACACTGCAGCGAGCTGTGAAACCACATACACTTCATTTTTCTCAGAACTCATATGCAGGGGAGATAAGGTCATCCTTTGCTCAGTTACAGAATCATGGTAGACTGAGTGGTATATCCATGGTCACAGCATAGATGACAATGGGTAGAGATGGTATAACTTCTAGACCTGACCAGAGGAATTCCTGCTGCAGGATATCTCTGTTAACTTTTAGATATTATAAAACAAAACAAAGCAAAAAGTTGTGAAAAGTTCAGGAATGTAATGGATGGCAGTCATCATGGCTGTGTTACTGTTCTAGAAATCATTATGGAGAATGGCAATATGAGTAGCAGAAATAATTTTGTTCTTCCAGGGGAGGCACTGTGCTTTCTCTTACTTGGACACAGAGCAAAAAGAAGGCACAGAGGTTTTCTAGTTTGAATTTTAAATGTTCCTTAAAGGTCCATGTCCATATCCCCAAGGCTCGATCTCCAGCCTGTGATGCTATTGACGGATGGTAGACCCTTTGGAGGTGGGTGTAGAGGGAGGAAGTTAGGTCATTGGGTTGTGACCTTAGGTGGGGTTTTGGATACTAGTCCCTTCCTCTTTCTCTTCTCTTTGTGTCCCATCCACCATGAGGTGAGCAACTTTCCCTGCTGTGATTTAGTGTCTTGTCACAGCCCCAAAACAATGGAACCAACTGTTTGGGAACTCAAACCTCTGAAGCTATGAGCCAAAATGAACCTTTTCTCCTTATAAGCTGACGATCTCAGGGATTTTGTCACACTGATGGAAAATTGACTGATACAGAAGTTTTGTGAGAAACCAGTATTTTCTAGAAAATGTACTTCCACGGGCCTCCTTGCCTGCTTAGAGCTCTTCTGGATGGAGGCTGGGATACTGGGAGCAGAGGGATTTTGGAAAGCCCTCTGCTGAAAAGCCGAAGAATGGAGAAAGCTCCCTATCCTGGCTGATTCTGATAGACATTTATAATATGCTTTGGGGGGCCCAAGTGGCCAAGGATCACTCACCAAATCCTGGATGCAATGACAGTTTCCAGAACATTCAACACTGCCACAATACAAGCCAGAAAAATCACCCTTGAGAAGACTTAGGGAAAGTAGAAAGTATTCCCATGTGGCTGGGGCAAAGGAGACAAAAGTTTAGAAGGTAACAAGAAGAGACACTTCATATTGTGATATCAGTATGAATTTTGTTTTTGTCTGTCTCTCTGTCTTTTTTTCCTCTTCTTCTCATTGTTGCTTTTTTCGTTTTTCTTTTGAACTGGATCAAACCTGGGACCTCATCCCTGGCACACGTGAGGTCTATAACTGAGCACACCAGCCCTTAGCATGAATTTGAACTGAGGTTCTTGCTTTAAGTGCTTTGGGGCACCACATTCCCCTACATCACACATCCATGCACTGCCTATTTTGGTGCGATGAATCTTGGGAGGAGATGCACCCTGCCTCTCCCAATGCTTTGCCATCTTTCCAGTTTTTATCTCCTTCCTAACTCACCCTAGTCCTCATCTATCCCTGTGTGGTCCGCCACCCATCCCGGGACTCTCTAATCCCTGAGGGTGGGACTGGAGGCACACGCTCTCACCCTGGGGGTGCATCACAAGGACTCCTCCAGGAAAGATGGTCATCTCTCTGGTGGTGATGTTCAGACTGTCACACTGTACTCTTTATCTGCATGTGATTAGCATTCAGTTTATCAAAAGGATTTCACAGCTAAACATGATTTGAAAACAAATGCAGACTGCTTACTTTTCTTGTGGCTCCACACACTATGAAATATATTTCTGCATCCTCGTAATCTTTCCAGATAAATTGGTACTTGTAGTACCAATCTTTCCACATATAATTGGTACTTGGCAAATATTAAAATGTTTGCCAGCACTGATACCTTTATAATTATAAAATATTTTAAACAGAAGAATTGGCAGCTTGTGAATTGCAGATAGCATTTGTTAAGAGAAGGAAAAGAATAGAGTGGAAACTATCAATGTGTATAACTTACTAAGCATAAATATTTTTTCATGAATATTTGTTCCAGCCCCAACTATGTGTGTGTGCCTGTGCGTACATAAGGTGACAATGTGACATAATTATTCCCTGTGGACTCAAGTCGACGTTTAACAATGATAGCACTGCCAATATTGTAACTTTTGAGACTCTGAATTCATTTCTGCATTACTGAGTTTTGCATCACTCAGTTTTCTGACATGCTGCATCTCATGATGTTTTTCCTTTGTTTTTAAACTGCAGCGTTGCATATAGACACTTCTGAGCACCCATCTTTGACTCTTCTGTCTTTTTAGCTACACAGGAATTACTTGGTAGTTTGGTACCTATCGTTACTATGCATATTTTGTTGCTATCACTACATATTAAACATGTGGAAATGTTTTGCGTGTTTGATGCCATTGTTCATACTAAATCGTTCCAAAGGACATAATTCTCAGAATCAGTTTCCTTTCCACCTTCTAATTTGCAACTTCACTTGTTGATATATGTGACCCTATTCAGTTGTTCTCACTTTGTATAAATATCCTGAAAATCACTTTCTCATTTTATTCTTATGGGATGTTCCATTTACTATTATAAAATATGTTGTAATAAACATTCTTGCCTACCTTCTTGTCCATGTATGACAGCAAGCTGTTATGAAACTGTTTTGTAAACGAGGAATAATGGCTTCCTTCAAAGAAACCCTTGCCATGTTCATATTTACAATGCCAATTTTTCTAAATTAATAAAATTAGATTTCTATCTCAAGACTTTAAAAGAATCATCTATAGACTGCTAAGCAAAATGTTAAAAATGAAATGCATAAAAGTATTCTTAGCATGTTTAGAGTTGATTCTGTAAGTAAGCTAAAGTAAAGCATAAATCATAAAGGGAAATATTGAATTTTCTACAGCATTAACATTCAATGTGTTCTCTATTGAAGGACACTAAACAAAAGTTATCACCTACAATTTTGGAGAAGATACTTGTAGTTAGTAAATCTACAAGGAATGATAGTATTAAAAAATCATTGGATCCAGAAGTTCCCTTGCTACCTACCCAAAGGTCATTCTTAATATAACGATTTTGCCTGTTATTTCCTAGATGACTAAACCTGTTTGCACGTTGGCTGTTGTTACTTCTTGTTTGTCCAATGATCAAGTCCTGAGCTTTCCTGCTGGAAACTTCGCCTAGCACTTAAGAACCAAATTAGCTATGGCTTTTCTAGTTTCACATCTGTAACTTCAAATCTTTCTTTCTGTGACTCTGTAAAGGAGATTACTTAGTGTATTTTCTTTTGAAATATACCATTTGACTCTTCAGAATAAGTTTGCACTTATCCTAAAGGCTGAACTTATAGTTGGGAGAAAATTTCTAAGAACCCTCACAGCTTCTAGTGGGTTGAATAGTAGCCTCCACAAATTCAGGTCCATTCTGAACTCCAGATATGAAATTATTTGCAAACAAGTCTCTGGAGATGTATATAAAATTAGTGAGTTGTGTGATGTCATTCAAAAATTCACATCCATTCTAACCACAGAAAATGACCTTATTTGCCCATATGTCTTTGCCAATGTAGTTAGTTTAGGATTCAGACAAGATGAAAAGAGATGGGGGTGGACCCCAAATCCAAGGATACATTTCCTTACAAGAAAGAGGAGGGGCCCTAAGAAAATGGAGGCTGAGGCAGGAGCTAGGGGTCTGTAAGCCAGGGTACACTAAGGATTGTCAGGCACTGGCACAAGCTAGGAAGTGTCACAAAGACCTCTTCTCCAGAGCCACTGAGGAAAACACGGCCCTTAAGACATCTTGATTTTGAATTTCTTGATTTCCAGAGGTGTGAGAGAAGAAATTCTTCTTGTTTTAACTTACCCAGCTCATGGTAATTTTGTAACAGTAGATAATTTCCCAGAAGCTAATATACAGTTTTAGCTCTGGGTACTCTTTGGGTTATTAGACTTCAAAGTGACTGCAACACAGCTTTCTTTCATTTGTCACATGAGTCCTAAAAATAAAATTCTATCACAGGTAGATGCTTTTGTTTACTTATCTTCATGTTTCCAAGAAATTTGAAGAATAACTTTTATTTATTTATTTTGGGTTTTTTTTGAGGCAGTGTCTTATGAAGTAGTTCAGCCTGGCCTTAAGCTCAAATTCATCCTGAATTTGAGGTGATTCTCCTGCCTCAGCATCCTGAGTGCTAAGATTACAGCCCTGGGCTGCCATGCCTAACCACTGAAGAATAACTTTTAATATAATCTTCAAACAGGTTATTCTGACGGACTAATTTAGTTTCACACATCACTTCTCCAATAAGTTGTATTTGGTAAAAGTTTTAGTAGAGGTGAGTGGTAATCGGGAACTTGTCAATAGGCGTCACTATAGTAACAAACATCATCACAGAGCAGCTGCTTCACCAAGTCCCTAAGTCATCACATCATTCCTCCTCCAAACCCCACTTCTGGTGAAAATATTCCCCAGAGAAGTTGTGTTACTTGCTCAGTACCACTTAGCTAAGGGGTTGAGAGGCAGCAGTCTATGCCAGATTTATCTCCCTTTTCACTCTGCTGCTTTCTATTAATGGCCTGAAAATTTGTAACACCCAGAAAGCAAGTGACATTAGCAAGCATGAATCACATCTGTGATCTAAAAATCACCCATTTAAATTTTAGATTCCTGTCTTAGGTTTTCTGTGCAACAGTGGTTTACAAGAGCAGGAAGTGGTGCCCCCAGGTGCAATTTTACAATATCTGGACATAGCTTTGGTTGTCAGGTCGGGCGGGGGTGTCCTGGAGTCTACCTGATTGAAAGGTGAGATTTTGCCAAGTGTCCCACATTGCACAGAGCAGCTCCTCACCATAGAGAAGCATCCAGCCCAAAGTGTTACCAGTGCTGAGGCGGGAAGCTTATGAAGAAAGGACAGGTGACCACTTGTACCTCATCCTGATGAACACAGTTTCTTTTTTTAATATACAGAAAAGTAAAATTATGCCTGAGTTGTAAAAGAGAAGAGCAACTACAGAAACAGTGACTTGTTTAAGCCAGAGAAAAGTCATCCAGAGAGTGCTGGGAACCCAGGCCATCTGACACCTTTTTTTCTGGCTTTTCCACTCATTTCAGTTCCAAAAGAGGGACTTTTCTGCATCACAGATCTTTGTTAGTTAGTCCAAAATCCAAATATAGGCAACAGAAATAGAGAAGTGGATAACATCAGCAACACAGGAACAAGAAGTTGGTGGAGAGGACCCCTCGTTTCCTGGATAAAGGCAGCACCTTCACTTTTGAGATGATTGCAGAGATTTAACTCTGACGGGGGCCCAGGGACCACACAACTCCCTCTGTGTGGTGGAGGGAACTGCAGTCTGAGAGATGGAGCCGGTGCCGTAGCCTGCAGGTCGAGGGTCCTGTGAGGAGCTCAGGTCTCCTGACTCTTGTGTCAGTTTCCACCTGGTTTTGTCATTCATTGAACTCAGCTAAAGGAAGAGAGTGATTTTGTAATCAAAGGAAAATCCTCAGGTTTTCCTTTGATAAGCCTTGGATAAGTCTCGCAGGTAGATAAAGAATAATTATTCTGAAAACAAGAAAGCTGGGATTTAGGTAGCAAGAGTATTAGACACTCACTTGGTATGGGATGGCCTCCAAGCCCGGGACAAGCTGGGAGATGCTGCATTATAAGCAGCAGAGGGTAAAGTCCTCGACCTAGCAGTAATGCAGGATTCACAGATGTGAGCTCAACTGCAGGCAAGATGTTGATGGAGTCAGGATCCTGGTTATATCCTGAGACCATGGAAGCTGCAGTGACCGATCACAAAGTGGCAGGCATTTGGCCAAGAGAGGACCTAACTGGAAGTGGCAGACAGGTAGGTGTCCAGTCACTCGGGAGATCAACGCCCATGGGGAGCTTGTCGTAGCGACAGCCACCTCAGGGTGAGAAAAATCCACTGCCTCAAAATCGCTGGCAAAATTTAACTCAGCAAAAACCAACTTAAATTTATGATATTTATCAATTGTAGTCTTCTGGTTTAAAAGCTCTATTGTCAGTTTGAATAGCTTTCCCAGAAATGTTCATTTTTAGTTACTGATTATGTAAGATTTTCTAATTATGAACTGATCTAAAATTACTCTGTCGCTGGAGAGGCTAGCAAGCACATTCTAAGATTCTGAAAGACTGGCCAAAGATAATCACTGTAAGATATTTCCCATATGATAAACTCTTTTTCTGTAACTCAAAGCTCTGTATTTCAAATATAACTTTTGTCATTTTTTTACTTCTTTCTGATGCTTTTGAATGCATTTTTCTGGCTGGAACTTTCCAGAATATTTTAATATTTTGTTGCTAATCCCTCATATCAGCTTTGTATATATTTGTATCCGTCACTTTTTTTGAAGATAAACTAAATTTTTAAAACATTTTTATTTTTTATCGGTACCAGGAATCAAACTCACAACCACACACTTGCAAAGCAAGCGCTTATGCCACTGAGCTAAATCCCCAGCTCCAAAGACAAACAAAATTTAAACTGCTAAAGAAATTAGAAATCAGTGGAACACATTGGTAAAATATTGATATTTTCATTTTATTTCAAATAAGAAAATGTGGTTACATTGATTTGCCAGCAGTCTGCAGAAAAATTAGAATTAAAATGTTAAAACTGTTCAGATCAGCGGAATGGGAATAAGAAACTTCAGTGTTAGATTGTTTATACCTCAAATTTTATGTCAGTTAACTATGAATATGAAACTGTGGAAAAAGGAGTAAACCCCAAGAAATGCTAAAGAGATTTTAAAAAAATAACCAAAAGACATTGAAAGTTCTACAAACTGACTTCTGAAATGTAAGTGTGAAAAACACAGTAATGGCCGCATTTGTATTCCTGTAGGCAAGGATGCCATGGTCTTGTTTACCACCCGATGCAGAATTTGAGAACGGAAGCAAACTTCGCCACTTTTGTTTGTGCCTCTAGCACCTGTGTGCAGCATCCTCTTCCATTTTTATACTACCCTGGGCTTCTTTACAGTCCGGTTCTGCCCGTCCACCTACCCACACGCCTGTGCTTTATCTGTCCTCAGTAGAGTGCAAGCCCCATGAACGCAGGGAAGTCTCTCTCCTGTTTGCTATATTCCCAGCACCAGAGGAGAGCCAGACTCGGCAAACAAGTGAATACCATAAAACAAAAACAAAATCCAGGGGAAAGCCCTGGGTTATCGTCCCTCCTACAACTGTCTTTTGCTCTTGCATCCTGTTCTCTGGCCATGTTGAACTGCCTAGTAATTGTTTTTGGTAAAACAAACAACCTGTTAATTCTTACTGGCCTTGTATTTTTTTTTTTTACTTCTCCTGCATCTACCTAGAGCCTCTCTGCATGATCTGCTACAAGCCCCTGCATGCCCCTTGTGTCTCTTCCCTGTCTGAGGAGCAGCTAGTCATGTGCTCCTCACTGCTAGGTGCATCTCTCCATGGTGTCTGCATGAACCAGCCTGGATGCTTTCGACCTACTTAACTGGCTGCATTAGGCTAGGTGCCTTCTTTAACCACAACTGTTCTTTGCTGTTCTTCCCCAGACCCTATCAGAGGGGCTTCGTAAAGATTTGTTGAATAGATGACGCTACGATGGAAGACAGATTGAGGGCATTTATCCACCAAGATCCTCAGAAATGAGTTCTCAGGTCTACCCATCTGTGGCTCAGCCAGATGAAGAAGACCCCCAGTGTAACTTCCCTGGCCTTGCTCTGACCAGGTGAACTGGGCTGAGATGCATGAGCCACATGTTCTGAGCCAGAGCTGAACTGCAAATAAGAAAAATCCTGTGAGCATTTCCAAGAGCTTGTATCTTCTTTTACCACCCATAAGGTAAGAGAAGGAACCCAGAGGAAAGAAATGACTGGATTCAGCCTCTGTGTCTCTGGACTCCATCTAGATCCCAGTAATGGGGTTAGGGTGAACCCCAAGAGGCAATCAAAGCAGGGACACCATTCAAGACGGTGCTGCATGGCATGCAGTAGAGGTGGGCTGCTGGTCTTTAGGGTTAGCTTCTGGCTCCTGAAGACAACAGAATCCTGGGCACTAGCTGCTTGTTTCCTCAGGGAACACTGGAAAGGGTGGGATGGAAGGCCTGAGCTTCTGCTAACGGTCGGCTTCTGCTGCCACCCAACCTGGCTCCCCAAGTGTCTTCTCCCAGGTACAGGCAGTAGCTCATGGCCAGACTGAATGCATGGAACTCACACATCAGGGTGTCGCAGCCCCATCAGTGAATCGTGTTGAGATGACCTGTGAGTGAAGCATGTCTGCACAACCGTGTCAGACAGCAGCTGAGAAAAGAGTCACACACATAAAAAAATATCCCACATAATACTAGTTTCTGCAAATGTCTCAGTAACTTAGGAGATGAACGTAGTTCCAATGACAGAACTGGAAAAATCATCCTATGCTCTTTCTTGGCTTTGAAAACCTGGATCTTATGACTTTCCAAATAGCGGAATCTATAATTCTCTTCTTGGGCACCACCACCTGAGAGTAGGATGTGCTGTGAAATGCATGGAAATAACAGAAAACCCTCTCCAAGAGGCACTGGCCAAACAATAAATGACAAGACACCTTTGGGCACAGGTCTGGAGAGCTCACACAAATTGTTAATGACACCACAAATTTCCCCCCTCCCAAATACAGCTGTTGGCTCTTAGATGCTGTAGAAGCTTTGGTGGTCATTTCTGTAATTTTCATCAGACTGAACATTTTGAAATGGAACCAACATTGTTAGCACAGTTTAAGAGTGGATGTCTATTTTTTCCCACTTGAATATCAGCCTCTCTAAAGAAAGTTTAAATTTTAGTTATGTTCACTCCCAGAACAAAGATCCTGTGGAAAATGATTCTTGGGAGGACATGCAAATCTGCAGTGACCTACATAAAGAGCCTATAAGATCATCAGATTGCTTCTGCCACTTGAAATCTGAGCAAAAATGGAAAAATAAAATTGCATTTTGTATGTCATGTTCCAAAAAGCACTAAGACATCCTTTCAGAGCTGTTTTGTAAAAGATTAGTCATTGAGGGTATTTTCCTTTGTCTTTGTGGCTTTGCCAAATGACAGACAATTTAAGTTAGATGTGGTTATTCATGGAATATGTAAGGTGTAAAATTAATGTATTTGATGTTTTATTTTAGAGTTTTAAAATTGTGTGATCCTTTGACAACCTACAGCAGTAGGCACTTTTAAGAAAAAAGATTCTAGAACTGAATGGGACTCAGTAGTTTGCATGTATAGTGTGTGTGTGTTTGTGTGTGTGTGTGTGTGTGTGTGTGTGTGTGTGTGTGTGTGTGATATGCCACTGTCATTTTCTTGGTGGCAAGGCAGATGGAAGGTATCTGGGGTTAGTGAAGTGGTTATTCTGTTTAGTTGGGGAGGGCATTTGTCTCCTGGAGATCTGTTCCGAATGGAGGCACCCCAGGAAAACGTGGGTCTCATTTCGCTTGGTCTTGCCTGTCCTTGGCTGGCTGTACCGTCATCCTTCCATTTCTTTAGCTTGCTTGGACACTGTGCCGCTGTATAAAGAGAGCACAATTGTGTGTTTCCAGTGAACCACACTTCTTGGGATGTTCAGTGTTTGTCCAAGAGGCCAAAGGGACTTGAAGGATGTGGAAGACCCACATGCACATGAGGGAGAGCAGGAAGACCAAGAAATGAAGTTTGTACCCTCCAAAATCAGGGCATAGAACTAATGGGAAGTAGTTGAGGACACAGAAAAAATAGGAGAGAACTTTCAGGTGATTCACAACACTCACAGACTCAAGCAATGCAATTCTCCTACTAGTTTAGAAAACCCAAAAGTGAGGGGTGGTGGGAGAGGCAGTTTGTTGGAAAGTAACTGAGCCGTGGAAACAGGGCATCAAGAATCACTCTTTACTTCCTGTTTCTCTGCTTTGTCTGAGCTTGTCTTTATTTCCAGTTGGTTTTCTCCATGTGCTTGGGAAAATGACCCATAGTCACGTGTCTACAACCCTCGGAACACTCAGTCCTCCTGCGAAGGGAAAATCTGCCAGTTGCCTGTAACTTCCCCAGGTGGGTGCGCACTGAACCTCGCTGGGTGGATGCAGTGCCCAGGAAGGCGCAGAGAGCCAGGTCCTCCATTGGCAGCCACTGGAAATCCTGGATGTGAGGGAAGGGGTCCCTGAAGGACAAAACTCTGTGGGCAGCACGTGAATGGGAGCGCGGCTGAGCAGACAGTAACCACAGTCAGTAGAGGCCGCCTTCCTCGGTGCCCTTCTCTCTGGTGCCTTGCAGCCGATCTCAGCGTACAGCTTCTGTGGGCTGCAAAGGCAGCGCCAGCTCTGGAAACAGCAAAAAGTGAGGAGCTGTTGAGGGAGAGGCAGAAGTCCCTATGGCCCTTCCCTGATGAAAACCAAGCCCAGAAAGTGACATTTGCAAGGCCTTCAGTCTTGGACGGTGCTATGTCCTGGATCCCTTTTGTTCTACAGCTTCCAGCATATCTGTCTCAGCAGCTCCTCCATCTTCTGGCTCTCCAGCCTGCACACAGTCAGTGTGAAATATTCCACCTCTATAAGCCAGTCTAGTAAGTCCCTTGCCGTGTTATTTCTACAGCTGCCTACCTAGCAATGTGCAGAGTTGGAAGAATAGAGCCTGTAAGAATTTTAGAGAAATCAGAGATAAAAGAACACTGCTGCCCAGAGAGGTTAGTAGGCTGGGCTGTCTTTCCTAAGCTTCACAGCAGAGCATTCCGGTGGCAGCGTCTAATCCTGTGTTAGTCACCTTTCCGTTACTGTGACAACATAACTGACATACACAAACCCAAAGGAGGAAATATTTCTTTTGGTCACAGTCTCAGAGGGTCTGGTTCAGGGTTAGGTGGCTCTGTTGTTTCCAGCCTGAGTTGACACAGACATCATGGTGGCAGAGTGTGCTGGAGCCGGGAGCAGAGAGAAAGCAGGAGAGCCCATCCTGGCCAGCTTCTTCGTCCTGCTGCTTCGGTCCCAAGCAGCCCTGGACCTACCAGGTGGTGCTGCCCATGCAGGGTGGGCCTTCTGCTGAGTTTGCCAGCCAGCGTTCTAATGGTCTTGGACCCACCTTCATAGACACTCTAGGAAGTGTATGTTATTGATTTTCTAGGCCTTTCTCAGTCTGACTAAGCTTGCACTGACAGTTAACCCCAGCAGGCCCTATTTACCTCAAGATCTTTCCTAGATGGGCTGGCAGGGAGTTGGTGTGGACCGGGATCCCACCTGGCTGTTTCTGGCTCCATGTGACCAAGGGCTGAATTCCATTCATGCACTTGGGGGCCCAAAATAAAGCCCAGCTTGGAGAAGTCCCAGAGTGGAGAGTGGAGTGGCAGGAACACTGAGATACTCGGAGCTCCCAGTAGGCATCAGGGCATGTTCTCAGGACCCAGTGTTGGGTGGGGCTGATCTTCTGCCCTAGAGACAAGCAGGGAGAAGTGGTGAGATGCTGAGAGGCCTCAGGCAGGAAGGGGGGGAGGGCATGGCACGAGACCCCCAGGGTCAGTTTGGGGGACAATGTCTGCTTTTCTTCAGCCAGTGCCAGCTAGAAGTAAGGCCTGCCTCCTGTCCTTAAGCTGCTTGCTTAGGGCCACCAGGAATAGGTGGTGGTGGCTGGGGCCTTTGTATTTTGGGAGCCGAATTGGAGCTGCCCAGGAGCCACAGAACCATCCCCCCACCCCACCCCGGGCTGAGATCCTGGGTTCACACTGCTAGTTAAGCGGATTCAGCTATTTAAAACTCCCGTGACTGCTGCAGGCACATGGCCTGGGCTTTGGTTTCCTCTTGGAGGCTTTGTATTTCTGGAATCTGACTTTTCTGCCACCGACCAGCATTGTTTTCTGTCAACCACATTTCATTGTCCTTAATTAACCTGGAGATATTAATGCTGAGTGCACAGATTAGAAAAGCTTCCATTTCTGAAATGTGTTTTTGTCCCCCTTCTAGGAAAGGCTGGGACAGCCAAGAATATATAGGTCGTGTTTCCAATTATAAGATATCAGCGATGCTATTTTTCCTCTTTCACTAATAAAAGTAGACTGAGGGATGCCGTCTGTAGGAAGCCACAGTCACAGACTGTCTCCTCCTCTTGGGTCAGGCGCACGTGACCAGACAGAAGCGGTCCTCAACAACCCAGGAGGGTTTTACCAGGAATGGTCACTAGGTGGCGCTCTCAAGAAGGGAGGCTAAAAATGCTCCTTGATGCCAGACTTTAGGAAAGGAAAATGACTAAGAGGTTTATACAATATGTTAAAAAAAGAAGAAGATGGAGAAGGAAGAGAAAGCGAGTGAGAGGGAGAAGGGAAGAAGGAGGTGGAGATAGAGAAGGACGTGGAGATGGAGGAGAAGGAGGAGCAGCAGGTGGAGGAAAAGGTTAAAGAGGAAGAGGAGGAGGAGGAGGGGAGGAGGAGGTGATGGAGGAGGTGATGCAAGAGGAGGTGGGGGAGGAGTAGGGGGGAAGTGGAGGAGGAATTAGACGAGGAGGTGGAGGAGATTAAGGTTTTAGCCATGAAGCAGCAGTATCTGGCAAGTCGTTCTTACTTTTAGATTCTGAGGAAGTAGGGGCTTGAAGGTGTCAGGGTACAGATGGGTCTTCTAGGCGGAGGGCAGAGGCTTGTGGATGGACTCCTGTGTCCACTGAGGTTTTGCTTGGGGGGCTTGAGTAGTTCACTGTGCTAAGGCTCCTGCTCCCTGTGGGAATTCAGGAAGGAGAGGAAGCAATGGAGAGACCACAGCCAAAATGAGTCCGGAGTACCACACTGTGGCCTTCATCACGACAGACTGGAGGTGGCTGAGGCAGAAGAGTGACAGGAGCTGTGAGACAGGACCCAGAGAGGACGGGCTGACTACCACCCCAGCACAGATGATGGGGAGCTTGGGGAGGTGCGAGGCAGGAACTTCTGCTGGACAGTGGCATCAAGGGAAGGGTAATGATGGGCACCCTGAGGGCACCCTTGGTGCTCCTCTACCTTTTAATTATCTCCCATCACCCAAGGAGAGAGTCTTCACTTGGACAAGACCTCCAAGTTGCAGGGAGATACGCTGATATAAAGACCAACGAGTTTCTGCTTGAGAGAACACTTGAGGCAACTCAGTGAAATGGGGCAGGGTGCAAATGTAGGGAAGCCTTCTGTTCACTGCATGATTCCTCCCTAGTGTGCACTGCATTTGATGCCGGGTCCTGTTGGTATCCCATAAGCCCCACATCGTGGGTCTGCCCATCACTGACTGTGGCAGGATAGGCATTCTACGGGCTCAAGATCCCCTGGAGAAACCTTCAATGAATGCTCAATGGGAGTTTCTGTTTAATACTCTCTCTAGATTCCCAAGAGGGGTCATACTGAGGACCTGTGTCCCACTGTCTTCCAGAGGTCCACTGAGATACCCACAATTGTAACTGGTTACACCGTACCCTGCTTTCTGTTCTGGGAGGACCTTCATAAGTCACACTCATTCCTAATGTGACAACGTGAGTCTTGCACAGTGCACAGAGCTCCTTCTTACCCAATATACCTGCAAAAGTTCCCAACTACAGTGTTTGTAACTTCACACTGACTGTATTACTTTATAAGCTCTCTGCTTTCTAGAGAAAATACACTTAAAAAACACATCTTGGACCAGCCTGTTTCACAAGAACCTGCAGCAACATCACCTGATAACTCATTAGAAAAGCAAATTCTCTGGCACTGACACCAATAAACCAGTCAGATATCCTAGGGTGGGCTTGGTTAGCCATGGTTTAGCAAACCTTCTTTGTGATTCTGCCTCATCAAGAATGAGAACCACTGCTCTAGAGAATTCTGGTTTAGGGGATTAAGAGAACATTTTCCTGTGCCTCAAGTGCCCTTCACCTGCTTGGCCATCTTTTTTGAATATGTCCTAGTTTTTCAACATCACTGATAATGAGTCCCAAATCAAAAATCTCCGTATAGGTCTGAATAAATCCACAGCATTACAAGATCAAGAAGAGTCACTACTGTTGAGGATAAATCTCTGTCAGCTAGAGTTTTCCAAATCCTGCCTGAATTCATTCCACTGAGTTATCTGCAGTCAGTGGTGACAGCCACAACAGTAAGAACCTATGGCAGGAGAACGCTCATTCACACATATTGTCAGTGTCATTTCTGTAAGATACTGTTAGGAGATCTAAATGGGAGTGGGTTGATGTCACCCAGAATGATGCAAGGTTTCTCAGGCATGTGCTAATCATGCACCCTGTCCCTGGCTAAAGGGTGCACCGCAGGCCTGGGAGAGGAAGATACAGATACTAGGCTTCTAGGCCTCACTTTTTCCATCAACTTTCATCTTTTCTTCACAGGTTTAAAATCCTACAGGCAACTTTGGGTTCATGATATCTCGACCTTCATTAAGAATTGCCTACCCCATCTCTATGACCAGTGCAAACCTGTGGGTCCCTCCAAACTCCTCTCCATAGAACCTGAGTGTCTGGATAGCATCAGCTGTCCAGGTCAGGAGTCAATGCTATTGTTCAGTGGAGCTGATCTGGGGCATGTAGCAGATGCTGCTAGTTTTGGCAGGCAGCATCTTTTCAGGAAATGGTCTGGACCTTGTTTGTTCTATCACAGAGTAGGGAAGTCTTGATGCCACATTGGCCGTGCCGTGGTCTCCCTCTCAGCCCACTTGCTCATTTGCACTGTTTATCCATCTTTGCCTCCAGCCCAGGGAAGATGAGAAGCCTGCCAGACAGTGTAGAACAAGAGATTAGAGGAGGAGGCACAGCCCGAGAGGATGCAAGGGAAGAACAAAGCATGGAACCGGTGCGTGAGTTCAGGGGCTGAGATGCGTTCCCAGCTCATGCCCAGTGGCTAGCTTCCTGAAGGTGCAGGGAGTGAGGAGAGAGTGATCCTATACCTTCATTTTGAAATCACTTGGCAACCACTGCCAAGGAACCTGAAAATAGGAAACCTGTCTGTCCCCACCAGTATGTCACCAGATGGCTCACTGGAAGGGCCCACATCCATACGCGGTGATGACCAAGGATCATCTCCATTCCATTCCCTCTGCTCCAGTCTGAACTCATTTTTAACTCGGAGATGCTGCCTGCAGGACAAGACATTCCCTGTGCGATAAAGGGCCTTCAGGACCTTCTTCTAGAGTTGATCATTTGTCTTTCTATTAAGAAAACTTATAAAGTTTTCACTTATTAATTGGAAAGGCTTTATTCTGGGCTTCTTGATATGGTAATATTTGAAGCTATAGTATATGAAGTTATATTCAAATATTTCAAGGAAAAAGACAGACACTATGGTAACTACTATTAAGTCGGGTTATTTGGTGGTGAAGCACTAGGTTGCTGAAACAGTCATGCTTTGACCTGTATTGTTATGTTGTTATGTCCTCTTTTATCTCAATCTCTCCCTTATTCATTGAAAAAATTAGTTATTTTTTATGGTTTTTTTAATTAAGGAGAAAATTTAAAAAATTAGCAGGATATATTATAGTAACTTTTTTTGATTTCCTATTAACTTGAAGTCCTGTAATACTCCCACTATCTTGTTTTGACTGATTAGACTGTTCTGTTCTGAATGATAGTATCAAGTTTGAGGGTATAGGCAACTACTATGAAGGCAATAAGATTCACTAAGATGCCCATTCTGGTTTGACTATTATCTCCTTTGGAATCCTGTAATGTTTACAATGTTTAAGTTTTATTGGTCTTGTTCTCTACTGTTTTGTTCAACTTTATAATACCTGATGAGATAGACAATTCTTTTTAAGGAAGCAAGAGGCATTATGGTAACCATTGTTGATAACCTTGTACTCTGTTTTTACATCATGTACTATGTCTATCCTTGGTTTTGACTGACAGCTTTGTTTTGCCATATTTGACTTTATTCTCTTCCAAAAAATGTAATAAGAATTAAGGAGTAATAAAACCCAAAATGTGTAAATTTTGTTGTAAAAAAGAGAGGGGAAAAAAGTGCTCTAAAGGATACAACTGCAAGTGTGTTTAGGGGTGTTAAATAGCTGAGCATATTAATGTTTTTGGTTGGGTCATTGAACACAACTGTTTGCAGTCTCTCTGTTTGAATGTCCACTTTGTATGCTTTGATACTGTGACTTGAGCAACTATCTCTAAGATGATAGTGTGTAATCTATTAACTGGTGATTTCTTTTTTTTTTTTTTTGTAGTTCTGTATTACTTATACCCTTACACTGCTTTGTTTTGTTTTGTTTTTTATCTTTTTCCTTTTAAATAAAATGAAAAGAAGAAAACTGTATCCTCTGGAGTAAAGCAGGAGGTGAAACTTGATATTATAGTGGAAAGTGCAGAAGCAGATGCTGTCAGATGGCTTTAGTGGCAGTATCACATTCTCAGGTCTTATTAATTGGTTAATTAAGCTTACATGTGTTTCCTCAGTTCTATTCTCAACGTCAAAGGAAAAATGGGGGTCAAAAATTGCAGCATTTTAAAAATAACATCAACTATCTTTCTTTCTTATCCACATAATGTACCATTTCCCCCTAGGAACTATCTAGGCGGAGGCATGGGTAAACCATCTCTCTTCTTTTGATATTTAGCTTTCATTGTGGCTATGATTTTCCATTTTTTATCTTCTGCTTGCTAGTAGATACTGGGAATTATGTTTTATCTCCTGAGTCTCAGGCAGTGTTTGGCACAGAAAAATAGCTTAATTGAAGTCAAGTGAATAAAAGAACATGTTTTTACAACTGTACCCCCCTTTCCCAGTTTTCCAATTTCTTCCTTTTAAAGCAGAGGAAGAGCTTTCCTTACTCTTTCTAAGACACATGAACCTTGCTGACTGATCTCTGTCCCTCTACCCCGGGCTTTGCATCCTTTCGGGACCAACAACCTTTCTGCCCGTCACCCACCGTAAACATGCGTAGATAGCTCTTGTAGAAAGTATGAGGACTGACAGGTGTCTGGTGGGCTTGCTCTAGATTTTCAGTGACCTCATTGTCCTGTCTTCTGTCCTGTCACAGAAATGGAGGCTTCCCGGTCCTCCTGGTATGGATGAGGGAGGACACGGGAGGAGACAGTTTCCATGGCTGGCAGGGAGCTATGCATTCTGCAGTTCCGGGATTCTGCTGGGTGCTTCCCTGTGGCTTGATGAAGTGCTGGTGTTAACACATTTCTTACCCCCAGACCAGAAGTTCAGCGAAAGATAAATTAACATGAGGCATTTAGCACAAGGAGCTCTGTGACTCGTTGCATAAGTGTGCAGAGATCTCCAACCAGAGTGATGCTCTTCCACGGCTGATGAAGCAGCACGTCCAGGCTTAGGAGAGCGAGCAAGCCTGAGCTCCTCTCACATGCCAGTTAGGTATTTCCTGTGCCAGTTGCCCTGGCTTATTAAGGGCCCCCTTTTCATTCTTTCTTCTTTTGTTTTAAACTCTATTGTTCTTTCCCCCACTTCACCTCTAAGTGTAGCAGTCAAAATATTGAGGGGAGGGGAAAGGTTTTGAAAAAGACATGGGGAAAATGGACTCAACCATTGTCATAAATAAGAAATGGGTAATTAAAATGTAGACAGTTACACTAAATGGATGGCAAAGTACTGGAATATATTATAGAGTATCTGTTTTAATATCTGTATCTCATTGGTTGCTAGGTTACACTGGTACTTTTAATAACATAAAGGAAGCTAGAAATACTTGTACATACATTCCCCATTGAAACTTACTGGCAGGAAAAGGGCCATATTGCTGGCTACCGCGATGGGCTATTGTAAGCTTACTGTTGCTCATTAAAATACAACTTAGTTGTTCATATCATTCGTGATTCAGTCTAGAATGTTTCTTCAAAATACATGCATCTTGTGATAATGAGAACTGCATGATGAATGCTTCTAACCCTCTGAATCATGAATGTTTAATTCCATTCACTCTTATTTTATTCCACCATATTGGATTCCACAGACCTTTAATAAGCATCTACTAGGTGTGAAGCACTGTCAAGAAACATGAGATGCAGAGGGTTTGAAGGAGAAGCTCATTGACCCTTTTGTTCCCAGTTGGGAAAGTATGTAACATTTTTATTAAACACATAGCAAGCCATGTCCGTTTCTACTTTTTGTTCTCGTCACATGTGTATCAGACTCTGCCCATGGCCCTAGAGTGCCGGGGAGCCCACTTTGCAGTAGGCAAACTGCACAGCAGTGCATTCAAATGTGGTGCTGTCACTGCTGTGGATGAGTCTGCATAAATCTCATGGAAGCAAAAGTCAGAGATTAATTTTAACTTGACTGATAGGGAAAAGGAAACGAACACTCTAAAAACATGAAAGAACTGGTGATTCCTAATCTGGGACTTGAGAGAAGACAAATAGTTTGAGATGAGAAATGTAAGAAAAGGATTTCCAGCAGAGGAATGAGTGTGGTCTCCTGGGACATGGGGACACTTGGCTTATTACTGCTAACATTTATTGGTCACTCCATGGTGGTTTCTATGGTATCTATCACGCCCGTCTTGTCTGTAGACTTTAGAGGGGCTGAGTGTTCAAGTCAGTAAGTCAAGGACACATAGTAAGTAGACATGAAGAATTCTGGTTTCCAAGCTGTGCGCATTCCCTTTGGAGCCTGAACCCTTCTCCGTTCTCCCGCCTTTCCTGTGGCAAGTCACCTACGGCTGTTGGCATGAATGTGATGGAAGCCAAGGACGGGCTGGGAGGTAGGATGGGGTCAGGTTGTGTCAGGGTGTGGATGACGTGTTTAAGTGGTCACACTTTATCCTGGCTATGGTGAGAAACTGATGGAGCATTCTGTCGGGGAGGTGGGGGTGGTAAGCCCTGGATCCGTATTTTAGAAAGATAAATTCTGATGGATATGTGGGGCTGAATGCAGGTGATGTCTGCAACTGGAGAGTCAACTCATTAGTTCAGAGACTCTTGTAAATATCTAGATAAAAAAATTTAGTCCGCTGAATAACTTCTTAGCACCTATAAAACAATTTCTAGAAACTTGGGTCCTTCCAAAATAGTATTTTAATCATTGATCTTTTTACAAAACTCTGAGGTTTGTGGACTCCATCTATTCCCAGCCACCAATCTAAATGTGAGCTCTTTGGGTCATGTTTCCCATCCTTCCCACTTTCTGCTCTGCAGAATGGATCTCTGTAGTCCTGAACACGGTGCCCTCTGGAAGTCCTGACACCATTAGGACATCTTCCTCTGAAATTCCGGCCTCCTCACCAAATGTCACTGCCTCTTTTACCTTAACCAAAGTGTAGATCCTCATTAAGATATTAATTTCTAGACCAATGTACCTCCTTAGTGGGGCCATCCCACATAAAAGAAGATTTGCTTTGTCACCAAGACTTCCAAATTCTGAGCAAAACTTCATTTTTTACACCATGACTTTGCACTTATTATTTACCAGCCATAAAATTAGTCTAAGCCTCTGGCACCCCACCCCACCCTGCAAACCCCATCATGATTTTGGGGAGCCTGCTGCCCCTGGAGAAGCCAGCTCTACCATGTCAGCTTTAGAGTTCTGGGGCCTCATTTGCAGCAGCCTTTCCTTCCTTCCTTAATAACCAAGAGACTTGGCTCCTTTGGACACGGCCATCATTCAGTGATCCCACTACTAAAGTATGGATGGGGATTGCCCAGTAGGACCTGGGCGCTCTGTGCTCAGCATCCTGCCTCAGGGATACTTCAAACTCATCTCAGCAATTTTTCCTGCATTTTTTAGACTGTTTGCTTGGTGGTTGTGTTGCTCGGTGACATCCTGCATTCTTTAGGGTCCCTCCTAACACATACTTTTTATTTCCTGGGATGTTTTGTAGTCCCTATAAGTTTTCAGACGCAATTGAGTTGTCTTATTTCCCCCACTTTCCAGGTGCAATCTGTGGGCTCCGAGCACCAGTCCTGGAGTGTGGGAGGTACATTTTGGCCTCTGATGTTAAGATGTCCAGTAGGAGTCCTGATGTTGGAGAGAACTGGTTTTCCAAAGGCCAAGCTTTATGGTCAAGGCTTTGGAGGATAAACATCTCCAATGTGGGGTGATTTCATCACTGATTGTCTTGCTTCTCATCATTCTGATAATGGCTCTAATGTCACATGGTTGTCATGGTGATGGGAGCTCAGAGTGGTCCGGAAGGTTACTGTGAGTATAAGAAGAGGTTAGCCCACTTAGCCTGCGCCCTCACTGCTATCATTAGGGGGCTGTGACTCTCTTAACCTCCAGAACGCCCCTCTGACCTCCTCTGTCCTCTCCAGTTCTACACACCTCACTCCCGTCACGTATGTTAACATCCTGGAAACCTCCTCTTTTGTCATATACAGTCTAAAACAATCACTTCCCCACTTCTCCTTTGCGCTGCTTCACTTTCTTCATTTCGTTCTCATTCATCCTGAATCAAAGAGCACACTAGCTACTGTACCCTCTCTCTGGCCTTCTATCTTCTGGATGCCCTTTGTCCCACAACCTCCACTTTGGCTCTTAAAATGTTTTAGCCACCCTCCTTCTACTCCTACCCAAGAGGGAGCAAGAAACGGTGAGGAAAATTCCTGAACACCACTGTATCTGTTTTGAAAGCCTTGTTTGCAAATCTGGCCATGTTCTTCTCCCATCACAGTGTGCAGCTCCTGCAAACCCTCTGCACTCGTTCCCGAGTCCTTTCTGTCCACCATGCTCAGCAACCAGCTTCCTCCTTCTGCAGGGAATCAACAGGATTGTACTCAGCCTCCTAGCATTCCTTCCCTTCTGTCTCAGCTGGGAGGAGATACTTTTTCTTCCTTTTGTGATGTATGTTTCTAACCTTTAATTTATCCCTGTCTACTGCCATCTTCTCTGGGGTTCATGATAATGTGCAAATCTCTATTATGTGAAAACAAAAAGGAAATAGCAGTCACTTTCAGATGACCATGAGTTTGCTTTGTTTTAATTTTATTTTGAAAGTGGTAAAATAGAACAGAACAAGACAGAATAAAGCTAATTAAGATCATACAGTGAAATTGGTACAGAACTTCACAGCAGGTTACCAGGATAACAGTAATAGGTAGCACAGTATATTTTGTTATCTTTATAATAGTTGTTCTTTCAATCACATATATCAAAATGAGATGAAATACAGAACATTATAGAACTTATCAAAACAGATTATTGAATAGAGCAATACCATTAATCAGAATAGAGCAAAACAGTAATAAAAATATTTGCCTTCAAAGAGATGGTAGAAGGAAGTCTCCATTATTTGCTATGGTCAACCTCCCAGGAGATGCTCAGATTTCTGGTTCCCATTGCTAATGGGGGGCGGGGGGACAGGAGAAAGAGGGTAGGGGAAGTGGGATGTTTGACTCTAGACGTGTATCAGTAGGTTGGCTATTGCTTAGCAGGGAGGCAAGCTGGTTGTTTGGCTTCCCAGAGTCCTGAGTTCCAACATGACGTGGATCTCAGGAGCTGCTGCTGGTTCTCCCCTGCAGGGCCACAGTCTGCCACACCGCCACTGCTTACCAGGGAGGGGAGGTGCTTGCTTGGCTTCCCAGCATCCTAACTTCCAACATGGTGCAGATCTCAGGAGCTGCTGCTGGTTCTCCCCCTGGAAGGACCACAGTCTGTCACGCAGTTATTTCTCAACTTTTACCTACTGGAAAGTGTGGTTCACCTCCTCTGCCTTGGTTATGGTTTAGATCTAAAATGTTTTCCCCAAAAGTGCAGATATTCAGAAATGGGGCTTCTATATGGTGACAGGTCATGGGGTCACTACACTCATCAATAGATTCACCCAAGGATGTGTCATGTGCTCCTAGAAGCTGAGGCCTTGGTCAGGAGGGATGGGTCACCAGGGATATGCTTAGAAAGGCGTATTTTTCTCCCCACTTCCTTTGTGCTCTGTTTCCTGGCTGCCATGAAGGGAACACCTTTTCCAGGCCCTTCCCCAATGCCCATTATGCTTTGGAGTCAGGCAACTATGGGCTAAACCCTCTGAAACTGTGAGCTAAATAAACTGTTCTTTTTTTATTTTTTGAACATAATTTTTAAAAATTTTTTAAAATTTTAAAAAGCAAAACAGAAAAAATAATCAGAATTTTTAAAATATCAGAAATTGACACTAATATATTGCATATTGTTATTTTAGGAATCAGTTGCTCAGGTCACAAGACCTAGGCATAAAAATGATCAAACAGTCAAATAATGACAGCACAAACTGTTCTTTTTGATGAACTAACAGAGATTGCATAGTATAATTATCTATCGTGCACACATATACATATGTGTAGACCTACATACAGGTAATGTTTCCTTTCTTCCATTTCTCCTTTCCTCTACCCCAGTGTTTCTAAATGGTTCTTTAAATTGCAGGTGCCAGCCATTATGACCCAGCAATGACAAAGCTAATACGGTCTTCATTTTCTCATTTCCAAGTTTCCCACTTACCTGAATCCACTGAAATCTCCTGTGTGCTTCTACCACCTACCAAAACTAATAAGCATCAAGGTCATCCACATCATTCCCGTTGTTGAAGCCGCAGGTAATTTTCATTTTTCTTGGCAATATTTGATGTACATGATCACTCCTTCTTAAAATTTTATTTTTTCTCCTGAGTATAGACCCATACGAAGAAGTGACTGAGAGAGACTTTGGTGTAATTTTTTCACCGAGTCTAGCTCCGTTCAAATGGGAACCTATATAAAACGGTGTGTTAGCTTTCGTCATGGTGAGCCCCCCAAAGGCACCTGTGCTCACAGGTGGGGCTCTTTGGAGCTGGCTGGATGTAGGGTTGTGATTCAGGGATTAAGGTTGTGTGGTCTAAATTAGTGCACCAACTGGAATTAGCATAGATCTGGGTGTTGTAACCCACCCAAAAAGAAGGCCCCATGATGAAAAATGGGGCAAGATCCCCGAGATGAAGAAGCTCTTTTATTTTAGCTGGCCCAGCGACACAGTGCAGATAGAATTTGCAAAGCTGTGCAACTGAGTTAGAATTTTGACTGATTTTTATAGTTTATTTATGATTAGCTCATTGATCATTAAGTACATAGTGATGAGAAACAGAAACAAGGTGGGCCTTTGTTTCCCTTTGCTTGAGGTAAGAGACATTTCACCAATTCATAGCCCTTGGTCTGCCAATTCCAGGAACATTTGTCTCTCATAAAGGGAACAACGGTTGACACAACATCATTTGTCTCTTACAAGGGGGAACAAAGGTTGACATAGCACACAGGTTACTTGGGGTGGTGACATGTACAGAACAGCATAATTATGTGGTCAGTTAATTTATAACTATGTGGTTGGTGCTTGGTTACTAGGGTAATGAGCTCAGTACAGAATGACAATATTGCTAATTATCTTTTAACTATTTTTGCTAATTTCTTTTAATCAATTATTTTAATTTTTCATCATCTTAGTATAACACTGGATATAGATAATAGCGTCTCCACCCTGTGTGTGGATGACACCAGTAAATAGCTTATTACCTGGATAGGATATAAAGAGAGAGATAAATGGCAGGCTTGCTTCTGGGGCTGCTTGTTTGCTGGTGTTTCCTGCTTACCTTGCTGGGAACTGTGTCTCTTCTGCCACGTCCCCATGGCAGCTGACTATGGACTGAAAATTCTACAAACTATGACCTGAAATAAACTTTTCCTCCTTTACTTTGGGTATTGGGTATTTGTCTCAGCAATGAGAAAGTAACTGTGCTTCTTTTGGCTCATGGTTTTAGAGGCCTCAGTCCATGGTTGCCTACCCTTGTTGCTTAGGCCTGGGTAGCACATGATGCATCATGGTGGGGAGGATGTGCTGGAGGAAGCTACCAGGAAGTAAAAGAGACAGGAAGTGGCTGGGGCCCTTCAAGGACAGGTACCCAGTGATTTCCTTTCACCAATCCTAACCTCTTAAAGGTCCCACAGTCTCCCAACAACTCCCTAGATTTGGAACCAGTCTTTCAACACCAAGTCTTTGGGGATGTCTCAAATCTAAATTACTCCAAACTGCTTATTATGGGACAGAAATGAGCAGTTCTTGTGACTAGTTACATTCTGTAGCAGTTTATTCTAAAACTTCCCCCTACAACCTACCAAAACTACCTGCTACCCTTGTTGTTCTGCAGAAGAAGAAATCAGGATCCCGAAAGGCTAAGTGATCTCATGGTCACAACAGGCCACCAATGTCTACTGAGAATACACCTCTGTCTTCTTTCTCTATAGGGGTCTTAAAATTTTTTATTAATGGGTTACTTTTTCTCTCTTTCCCATGTCTCCTGTCCTTCCATTTTTTCTTCCTTCCTTCTACTTCTTCATTTCTTTCCTTTTAAGCTTCTTTTAAAGAGTATTGCAGTATTTCCCTTTTCTTTGTTTATTCCTCAGCTTAAGTGAAATCATAAACGTTGTGGCATTACTGTTCATGTTGGGAGCATTCGCCTTGAGGGTAATTAAGTTTTGCTTTGTTTTGTTTGTCTTTTTGAGACAGGGTCTTGCTATGCAGTTCAGGCTGGCCTTGGGCTCACTTTATAGTCCAGGCTGGTCTCGAACTTGCAAAGGATTCTCCTACCTCAGCCTCCCAAGTGCTGGGATTACAGGAGGGCACCACCATTCCTGGAAAGGCTGGGGAGGTAATTAAGTGTTAAAAGTGAAGTCAGAGGATTTTCAAGGGGTTTGACCCAACTAGCGAGCCCTCCTCCCATGCATGAACACTGTGTTCTTTCAGGAGATACAGTCCTGTCCTTGGAGTGGAGGACAGGAGTTAGTTCCTGTCCTGTACCCCAGGATATTTCATGCTTTTTCTGACCTTTACATGCAACCATTTTCTTGGCAGATTTAGGATACATTCTTTACTTGTGCCAAATATCTTGTTTCCATGACTTTTAATATGATTCTCATCTTATTTAATAACTTCTCTGCAAAATCACTTCACTGCTATTAACCCAAGATTTATGCCTGCTCTATTGCAGTCATAAATGGGTGGCAGCCATGGCCCGCCTACCCCGACTCCCGTGCCCTGGGTATTCTCCCATCAGTAAAACTTCCCCTCCTGTCTCAGCCAGCCTTGTTCCTAGAGAAGGAAAATCAAGTTCTCACTTGGATTCTGTGATATCGGGCCAATATTTTTTGAAAAATTATTTGTTGCAGTTTTGTCATTGTTCATTAATAGCAGGCTTTTATAGAAGAAAACTTGGAAATTAGTTAATAGTATGAGGAATAAAATTAAGTGAAATAAAATAGAAGAGTTGTTTTTCAATCTCTCCTGCATGTAACCATTATGGCACTCGGTGAATTCTTCTTTTCTACGCATCTGTAGTTGATATAATAGTCTCCATTTTTATACATAGTACAGCATCAAACATTTATATACAAAATTTGGGAGTATATAGTTTAATTTTTATAGGTTAAATTTCTGGAAGTAAAAATTGGGAACCCATCTGACAAGATTTTCTTCTCGGCTCTTGACGTGTATTATCAAAAAGGAAATGTGAGGAGGGTGTTTTCTCACAGCTGTCCTGGTTCGGAGCAATGCAGTTCTAAGAAGCTAACTTTATAGTTCAACGTAGTTTATTATTATTATTTCAATTTGCCTTTATTTTGTATCAGTAGATGAAAGTATTTTGGCCTTGCTTTGGTGACTTATCAATCTGTGTCCTTTGTCAATATTTATTTTTTTGACACCATGATTGAACTCAGGACCTTGACAAACCCAGCTATTTTTATTTATTTTATATGTTGATTCAGGGTCTCACTTAGTCACCCTTTGCTAAATTCTTAATGGTAGTCTTGCTCTTCTCTAAATGATGAATGACATTTCCGCAAATGTTTAAGACATTAATTTAAAGTCACAAAGCTGATAACTTTGTTTTTTGTTTTACTTTCAATTTGCTAATGATTCATGTTGATGAGTGAGTTTCCACACTGAATTTAAACATTTTTCTTCATTGGTTTGATCTGTAGTTTTTACACAGAATGTTTTTCTGCATTCTGAGATGGGGAACTTATTTAATCTGTTCATATTCATTTTAAATTGTTATATCTACTTATGGTGATTTCTAAGCCTCTTATCTGATTCCATTGCTTCTATTACCAGCATAATATTGGCTTTGGTATGTTTTAATGTACAGCAATGTAGGTTCCAAATTGTTTTTACCCCCTAGAGCACTGACTATTTTAAGTGGGCTTTACTTTTCAGGTAAATTTCATATTAATTTTTCACAGTTCTTTATCTCCTAGCAACAAATCCTGAAAAGTTATTTTGATTGAAACAACTTAAATCTGTAAATGAATCATTTATTTTCTCAATTTCTTTGCCTTTGTTCATACAACCTGGGACTTTTATAACTGTCTTATGTTTTCAAATTAATATTTCTTTACATTTTGTAGTCTGTTCCCATGGATTCCTCAACTATGGAATTAACCAGCTGCAAACAGAACACATTAAAAAATAATTTGCATCAGTACTGTGTCCACACTTATGCTAAATATAGCATAGCGGTTGTGGACATAGCATTACTTCCTGTTAGATCTTAGAGATGGAGTATGATGCACAGGGCGTGTACCCTGGTTGTATGCAAATACTACTCTGTTTTATAAAACAGACTGAAGCTTGCCCTTGGGGTTTCTGGAGCCACTCTCTCATTGACATAGATACTAATAGTTGACTATTCTGGTTTCTATGTGTGAAGAATAATTTTTATACTTATATATAATATCTAATTTTCTTCGTGATTCTTTAAGAATAACAAGCAAACACTTTCAAAATTTACTTCTGTCTGTTTCTTTTTTATAAGTATTTTTCAGAATCTTTCTCTTTTGAGTATGATTTTTTCTTTTTGTTATCCTGAAGGACACTTTTGTACATGTCCCAGTTGCTTTTCCCTAGCACTCCTGCCTCTGTGCAGCCAGCGGGGAAGGCTTTCTTATGCTCCTCCAGAGGCAGGACCTGGCTGTCATCAATGGAGAGAGGCTGGTCACCAATCCAGACCTGCTCCAGCTCTGCTCCTTCAACCCTGTCCCAGGCCTCGGACTGGATTCTGGTCTCATACCTAATCCCACCTGTGGAAAATTCTATGGGAAAATCTATCCAGATGTGGCTAAAGTAACTTCATTTGTGCTCTCATCTGGACAGGGTCTGTTTTTATTTCCTAAGTCAGTACCCTCCAGGACTCAGGGAAGCTAGCTCTACCAACACTGTTTTGTGGTCTGTGGTCTTGATATGTGGTCCCCCAGACTGGGTGGTGCTCTGCAGATGCCTGCTTGCTCTCTCAGGCCACTCAGACACCCTACAGACATCATTTCCACAGGGTGTCCTATCGGACCTCACAGCTGGCTTTCCATTCCCTTGCCATGTCCCTCTACCATGCTTTGGCTCCATGACAGCAGTGTACAGCCTATGTGTTCCCCATTTCTGCAGTGCCTGGCAGACAGCTCATTCTTGCTGAGTTTCTTTCCACTGTGTGTCTATGCACACTGTCCTGTAAGCCTATATCCTTCTCGAGTTGCTAAAATGGAAAGAAGGGATTTCTCCCATTCTGCTTCGTGCAAGTGATAATTTTCACATTCGGTTGAGTATGGTTAATTTTCTGTGTAGATTTGACTGCATCATGGTGGGGGAGGGAACTAGATAGGACATTAACTCTAATGTATCTTTGGAATTTTTCTAGGTGGGATTAGCCTATGAATTAGTGGGCTCCACAAGCTGATGGTTCTCCCCAGTGGTGCAGACATCACCTGATCCACTGAGGGTCTGCACAGAGCAAGCAGAGGAAGGGGAGATTTTGTCCATTTTTCTTCCTGCCTGTTTGCTTGATCTGGGATATCTCATCTTCTCCAGCCCTTGGACTAGATTTATCCCATCATCCCCCCAGCTCTCATCCTTTGGGCATGGACTGCCAAGTTTCCTGAGTATACAGCTTACAGATGGGAAATCATAGGAGTTCTCAGTAATGATATTCACAGGAGCCAATTCTTCATAATAAATCAATCTCTCTCAATACATCAAGATCAAATATATGCACATATATACACTCACACACAAATGTCTACACGTATGCATGTGTATAGAATATAAATGGGTGCACTTATGCACTTGGTCTGTTTCATTTTCTACTATACACATGTGTCTAGTGTGTACCGTGTGCACAGGGTGGGCACTCCACACATTTCTGTGGAAACAGTGAGTCAGTGTGTGGTCCTGACCTCTACCCCTATTGTGTTCATGGGTTTTCTTTGCGGGATCCTGACAAACACAGGTTGCAAGTGGAGAAGAAATCTTTTTCCTCTACACAGAAGCCTCAACAGACATGTGGGCTCTTGATGACACCATAGAAAGTTCTCAGGAGCACCTGTATTAAACTGTTTCCCTCCTGCTGCTGGGGCCTCTGCTGTAGGAGAGATGCTCCTTCATCTTCCGGTACGGGGTTGGACTCCGGCTCTCTGGGGAGCAGGAATCAGGCAGCTTCTGCAGCTTCAGCTCACTGTTCTGCTGTCCCACAGCAGCACTGAGGGACCTGTTGGAGCTCTGGACAGTCTCTGGAATGTGCTCGGAAAATCTCAGGCAAGGCGCCTGGGAAACATGCAAAACAAACATACAAAAACACCCCAGCTAAATTGGAAAATAATCAGCTTAGGCTGACTTCGAGAACTTCCTAACCAGCCACGGGCAGAGAGGAGGATGTTTTTTGCAGTTAATCATGTGTCCTTCCTGGAGCTCGCAGTGCGCTGTGAGGCACTCCCTGGGGCATGTGCTCACCTCCCTGGGAAACGGGTCTGGTTCGTGTCCAGAACCCCAGGAACGCACCCTGCAGTCTCCATGCTGACAGTTCCAGTGGCTGCTACAGAGCGAAAGTGTTTGTAGAAAGTGACTTCTGCAAAATGCTTTTATTTATTTTCTTCTCGAGATGGATGGAAGTCAGTTATGGAAAGTCTAGAGGAAATATAGAAAGTATTTGAAATAAATCTTCCTTTGAGCAGAGATTTTCCTACACATTTATCGAAAGCCAGCACATTAATGTGTATTTTCATGGGGCTCTGAGATGTTGAGAGTACTTTGCAACTTTTGGTTTTCAAACCTTATTTTCTCTCTGTCTCTCTGTCTTTCTCCCTCCTTCCCTCTCTCTCTCTTTCTCTGCTTTTTGGATACAGAAGTTCTCATTTTTACTGTAGAATCCTTTCATAAGCCTCATGAGCTTAACAGAGAAACTAAGCTGAGGAGACGTTGCTTAAATATAAATTTTTAGGAATCTCCCTAGGCTTCGCGTATGTATGGGCCAGTGGACTAAGATTTAGAATATCATATTAGGAAGACCATGCCCTTCTTTCTGTGGATTTGGAGACAACTCTTCAAATCCCATTGAAGGAGTTGATGCTTCTGCCTGATGAATTGTTCTCCTCCCCCCAAACCCTGCAACAATTAGTGGCCATAGTGTCTAAATATCACCCCCAGGCTTAGAGAAGGGGCAGTGGGCACTGTTTCTCAGCTCTTGCCATAGCAAACCCAGAAGTTTGTGATTCTCTAGCTTCCCTGTCCCATTTCGGCATGAGTGGAGACAAGCCAAGGATTTTTAAAGTTGGCAGCACCCAAGGACCTTCTGGATTAAGCGTTTCTACCACAAGGGCGAAAGTGTGGCTGTCCACAAGGCTGCTGATGTCTCACTGGGCCAACTTTGCATTCTGCTCAGCTGGGCATTCCTGGGGGTTGGGTACTGAGCTAGGTATGACCCAGTACCTGCTCCTTTCTCTGGGCTTATTCTTAATTTCAGCATATCTCTCTCTCTCTCTCTCTCTCTCTCTCTCTCTCTCTCTCTCTCTCTCTCTCCTCCCTCCCTCTCTCTCTCTCTCCTCCCTCCCTCTCTCTCTCTCTCCTCCCTCTCTCTCCTCCCTCCCTCTCTCTCTCTCTCCTCCCTCTCTCTCTCTCATTCCTCCCTCTCCCTCCTCTCTCTCTCCTCCCTCTCTCTCTCCCCCTCCCTCTCTCTCCTCTCTCTCTCTCTCTCTCTCTCTCTCTCTCTCTCTCTCCCTCCCTCCCTCCCTCTCTTTCTCTACTCCCTCTCTCTGGTTTGCAGGTACACATTCTCTTAGGCTTTCTCCATCCAGCTTTTTCCCTTCTTCTCTTGAAGAGCATGCACTGCTCCAGCAGCTTGAGTAACAGCCAGAATCAGAAGAGGTAACTGTCTTAGGAAGGCACAGCCTCAGAGAGAAGGATAAAAGAGGAACACAGAAAACCCCACTCAGAGAGACTGTGACACTGACCTGGTGTGACTTCACTTTGGATTCTCCTGACTGGGAGCAGCCAGCGTTTTTGCCAGTGGGGATTGTCCTGGGAAACTACTTAGCGCTGCTTCTTCAGTGTGTGGTGTGGTCACAGTGACCTCAGGGAAGGGATGACATGGGGAAGCTTTACTTCCTCCACTTACCATCCTGTAAGCCTCTTCATCCCATAAGACAAGATAGCATTTCACTCTGTGAATGCATCAGTGAGAAATTATTTTCTACTACTGATGGCCATTTATTATTTAATATCTTTTGCAAATTTTGATCTTAATATATGCATGTATAAGAGATTTCATGACAGATGTGGAGATGAGGCAGTTAAATGTACCTGGGGAAAATTCATGTAAAACTAGGCACTAAAATATGACTTTAAAGGTACATTCAAGTATCCACAGGAGACTTATCTAAGAATATTCATAGCAGACATATTTACAGTAGCTTCAAGCTGCAAAGTACCCAGATGTCCATCAACAGTGGAATAGATGAATTGTACTATATTCATAGGAGGAAATAAACATTGTACAAAAACAACAACAAAATAGAAATTGCAGCTAACCTCAAGCATGAAAACAGAGATATTGTTGCGCAAAGATACTTGGCAGAAAAGAGTCAAGAGGGTCACTGATTTCCCATAAATGTTTACTGGGTGATTATATTTATGTGTAGTTCAAAGGGTGACAAGAGTAAAGACTGGTGTTAAAATTCCAGACTTTAGTGGCCTGGGTGTGGGTGGGGGTGGGGAGAGCAGCTGGGAGTAGCCTTGGAAGTGCCCATCTCCCTGGGCTTCTCGGGTTGGGCTGAGCCACGTGACTGCTCACTCTGTGAGTTCTTCATGCCACACACTTACCACACGTTCACGCGTCCCTACTGATAGTGGGTGCACTTCGACAAAATGTTAAGGAAAAATAAAAAACCTTTCAGAGTCCAGAGCCAAAAGAGCATCCTCCCTTGGGAGACTGCCCTCTGCTGGGCACCTCTGGGTCCCTGTCTCCCCACTGTGCACACCCCAACTTCTCCAGAACAACTGATATCTTCCTGCATCCCCTTATTTTGCCCTAGCCATGGGGTGCAATACACCTCAGCCTGACCTTACCTAGAGTTGGGGAGAATCCTTTCCAGACCCTTGAACAGCATGCACGGAACCAGGCTGAGGCATTCTAGGTCACTTGGCCTGGGATGTCTGCAATATGCAATAAAGCTCTTCTCCAAACCCTGCAACAATTAGTAACTATAGTGTCTAAATATCACCCCCAGGCTTAGAGAAGGGGCAGTGGGCACTGTGTCTCAGCTCTTGCCATAGCAAATCCCAGGAGTTTGTGATTCTCTAACTTCCCTGTCCCATTTGGGGATGAGCGGAGACAAGCCAAGGATTTTTAAAGCTGGCAGCACCTGAGGACCTTCTAGATTAAGCATTTCCACCACAAGGGCAAAAGTGTGGCTGTCAGCAAGGCTGCTGAAGTCTCACTAGGCCAACTTTGCACTCTGCTCAGCTGCGCCTTCGTGGGGGTTGCATACTGAGCTCAGTATCACCCTGCTCCTTTCTCTGGGCTAATTCTTAATTTCAGCTAGTTCAGAGATGTCTAGAGAGGAGTGTGACATCCAGATGGCTTTGTGGCTCCATTCCAGTCATGAGGCAAAACAGCACTTTCTTTTCATGATAATATTATATATACATACATATATATTACCATTTTAACTATTGTTAAATTTACAACCTGGTGCAGTCACAGTGCTTGCTGACAGTCATCACCACTAATGCTGCCACATTTTCATCATCTCTCTAGAAACCCTATCCTATTTAACAGTACTTTTCCTCTCTCTCCCATTTCTGCCACAGCATCTGCTATCTTGTCAGTCTTTCTATGGTACTAGAGCTTGGTTTCAAAGAAAAATACCATGTAGTTACTCCCATCCAGTCTCTTTCTTTGAGTCTTGTGCTGTTTAACCTGAGGAGTTCCTCAGTACCCCATGTCCCTGTTGGCCTTCCAAGAGGCCTCAGTATTGATGGAAGACATATCTGAAGTCTAAACAGAAAATATCACTGGAATATCAAATTGACCTTATTTCCAAATCCAAGTTTTCTGTGCAATTATGTCTCTTGCTACCCTGCTATTCTCTCTCCCAGAACATTAGCTAGAGGGTGTGAGTAGACCTTCTTCAAAAGTAAACCAAGGCACAATACAATTTTAAAGGAGTTAAGTAAGAAGCAAGTCCCGAGTTGGAGAGCACCCATTGTTAGACGTTCAGTGATCAAATGGCAGAAGTTAAGTATCCTTATAGAAAATGGGGAAGCGAATACAAGTTGGTTGCACTTTTATAGTTGCTGTTTCTGGTTTATCCCACTGAAAGGTCTCTAGTTACAGAATTATACATCCGTTCGCCATTTCTCACTGGCTCACTAAGTTCTGGTTTTCTTTACAATAGGTGTTTTGTCAGCTCAGAATTCTTTAGGCCTTCTGTCTGTGTGATTCTAGGTAAGATACCTGTGCTCACAGAAGCTCTCAGGGCCACAGTCTTAGGGTCTCTCTCCACCGTCAGTGTCACAAAGGAAACTCTTGCTGAGATTCCCAGTGTCTGCCTGTTCCCAGGATGGAACCCAGGCCTCCACAAGCCTACATGCACACACCGACTCCTGAGGCTTACAACTATTACCTTACGTAGAAAGATGTAATTAAAGCAACATCTTGAGAGGAGGAGCTTTTCCTGAGTCATCAGGGTGGGCCCTAATTGAATCTCATGTGTCCTTCTGGGGCACCCTGTATTCTGAGAGCAGTAGAGTGAGCTTTAAGATGGATTCAGAGGAGAAGAGTCTGGGAGCAGGAGGCGACCATATCACCATGGAGGTAGATACTGGTGGGACACAGCATACTCCACGGAATGTGAGCAGTCACCAGAGTTTAAGGAGCCCATGTCCAGGGCTCCTTCTTGAGGGCTCTTTCTTGAGGCTTCTGAGGCAGTGTCCCCTGTGGACACCTGAGCTTTGGATTTCCACCTTCCTAAACTGTGAGACAATGTACCAGGGAGGTTTTGAGCCACCTCGTTTGTGGCAATTTGTTGGGAAGCCTTGTGAACCATCACAGGCTGATGTTGGCTGTGGAGAAGGCACCTATTGTCACTTTTGCTAGGTTCTTGTCACTCTTGTATTGCATTACCACAGATTTAGAGGCTTAAAGCAATAAAACATTTTTGCTTTATGGTTATAGAGGTCAGAAATCTAAAATAAGTCTAATGGGGCTAAAATCAAATTGTCCACGAGGCCCTATGTCTTCTGAAGTGTCCCCTCTCTGGGAGCTGGCTGACTCAGATGTGGCCCTGCAGCACGTTAACCTGTGCTTCTGGGATTGCACCTTCTTCTCTGATGCTGCCTTTCCTGTGTCTCTCTCATGAGAAATCTTGTGACCGCATTGTGTGTCTATGTGGTGAATCCTGGGTACTATCCCCATTTTCAGATCTTTAACTTGATCAGGTCTTTTGTTTAATTTTGACCAGTCCCTTTTACTGTGTAAGGTGATATTCTGAGTTTCTGAGGATTCTGTTGTGGATATCTTTGACAGATGTTCAACCTCCCAGAGTAGCCCGACTTTGAGATCTCTGGCAATCACACTTGGCATGCCCTTTTGCTGGTAGGAAATATTTCCAGATCCTGAAGATTCAGTTATAGGAAGTAGAAATGCCTCTGTCTAGTTTAGGTAGAAAAAGTTCTCTCTCTAGGGAGTAAGCCTTTTGTGAAGATTGGACTGAGTGTCCAGCAGTGACTCCTAAAGCCATACTGTCGAACTGGGCTGAGATGTCCCTGCCATCATTTTGGTCTCAAGGACCTCATGCAATCAGTATCTCCACTGTGATGTCTTCCTGGTTCTTTTGTGTCTCTAACTCAGTTTCTAGGTCAGGTCTCACACTAGTGAAACAGTGTGGGGAACACTACTTCTTAGGGGTGAGTGAGATTGGTTTTAGCTTCCCAGTCTGAGCGGTCCAGGAAGTCACACTAAAGCAGGTCAGAATAAATGTAAAGCATGCTGAGCACCTGCCACAGGATTGTCAGACAACAAGGTTTGTGATATTTAGAAACCTTCTTGTGGGTTCCAGAGAATGAGTGAGCACCACTTTAAGGGAATCTGAGGTTCCCACCAATCTCTTGACCTTTCAGAGACAACATTTAGTCATGGACTATACAACGCCCCAGGATGTTGGTCAGGCTGCCATAAAACAATATACCCTACCCAGTAACTCCCTCCAAACTCAGATCCAGGAAGCTGTGGTGCCCAGCCCCTGTGATACCTTGGTTACCTCCTCATCTTTTGGTTCCTCATCCACATGCTTCTTGCTTCATTTTTCCACACACTGACACTTGATTTTCTTTTCATCTGAGTGCATGTAAGATTGCAGGAACCTGAGACCAGCAATCCTATGTGTATATTATGGACTAAAAAATGGGGGGTCAACTTAACGCCAGAATTAAATCACCATGAGTGTAGAGGTTCTACCTGAGGAAAGTTGCCAGTGGAGATGTGGAAAAGGAGAAGTGAGATGTTGAGGCATTGAGGCATTGTGGGTTATCCTACTGTTGCTGTATGAGCCATTGGTTCTCCTGGAGGAGCTCTGGTCCTCACATTGAGCATTGCTTCCTGGCTCCGGAGGGGAAGACATGTGCCGCTTAATCCCAGGATGAACTTGTCACGCTGGCTTCCTGGCATTACTTGACTGTGCTTGTCAGAGGAGGAACTCGGGATCTCCATGTCGCTGAGGATGGCAGTGGTGCTTTTCAGGACAGCCCTGGTCTTTGTTTTGAGTGTGACTTCTTGACTCCAGCGTAGAACCCTCAACCTACCAGCACAGCTCCTTCACCCTGCTGGCTTAGACTTTCTAGCTTCCACCTCTGACCTTTGGGCCTTCCCAGTATGGTTCTGTAAAAAAGACTGGTGGGAATCCTTCTTGTGGGTTCTAGACCTCCAGTTGGACTCCAAGAGGCATTGTCATGAGCTCTGGGTCTTCATCAGACTCATGTGGGACACTGTTTATGGGATTCAGGCCCTTAACTAAATATTGTATGTCTTCAGTGTTGTGGACAGATTTCCTGCATTTTGTGTTAACTCTGGGTGACCATCATAAAATAATATCATAAACTCCATGTCTTGACTTTAATTGTTCTCTGCACAACCCATGACAACAATAGTGTATTAATAAGCTTTCTGCCACTATCATGAAATACTGCGACAGCTGACTTGTAAAAGGGAAGGCTTATTCAGTTCATGGTTTTGAAGGTTCTAGTCCATGGGAAGTTGCATCTGTTGCTTTGGTCCTGTGAGGAGGCAGCACATCATGACCGGGGCATGAAGTCATTCACTCCAGGTCCAGGAAGCACAAGAGAAAGCAGTGTCTGTGGTCCCACCATCCACTTGAGGGCACACCTTACTGCTCCACACCACCGCCGGGCTAAACATCTCCAGCCCTCCACTTCTCAGGGGTACCACCCTGGGTCCCAGCCTTTAATCCAGGGCCCTGCAGGTGACATCTAAGATTTGAGCTACAGTATATGCTGTATCTCACTGATCGCTTCTTTGTTGCGCCACTGTCTATGCACAGAACACTGCAGCCTGCTGGAGGACTCACTGTTCTTCACACGCAGCCTTGCTCCTCTGATCATTTCTTTCCTCTTGCTCGCATGGAGGCTCCCCTCTGAGCTCAGCATGGATTCTACCCTCACTGAGAAACAAGCTCTTTTTCTCCTGTCCAAGAGTTCTGTTTCCTCCCAGTCCTCAAGACTCAATCTGAACCCTATTTGACTTTCATATTCTAACTAGCACCCCAAGTTCCTCCTGGCTGTGAGTCCTGTGAGAACAGAGGCTCGTCCTTGTACACCTTGGCAAAGCTCCCCAAGACATCCACAGGAACCAGGTCATGAGATTCCATAAATATGTGCTTTCTGCTTTGAGACTGCTTTTCGATTTGGAAAGTGAGGGGCTGCCAGGAGCACAGGTAAGGCCGATGGAAATGTTTGGAGATGCTGTTCAGAAGGAGAGTGAGGTGGGTTATGAAAGATAACAAGTTTGCCATTTTATGTGTTTAATTTTTCTTTTCTTACATGAGCATTTGCAGGCCCCCTGGGACATATACCTTGAAGACTCACCGTGATTCAAGTAGCATACTTTGGGAAATGTCAGTGGCCACAACACCTGGTCTGGGAAAGTCTCTCTCCCAAGCACCTCTCTCAGACATTTCACAGGAGCTGAGAACTACTGTTTCTCTTCCACTCGGGAAATCAGACATCAGATTATTGACTTCTGGTGTTTCATAAGCCCCTTAGATAAAGGGTCACATGAGCAAACGGATGTTGCCTTTCCTGGCCTAGAGCACTGGGAAAACCTCTGTTGCTGGCCAATTTGGCAAGTGCTCTGGATCAGAAGTCCTGGCAGCTAAATTACACAACAAAATGTCTAAGGGCACCCCATGGCTGGCTGGCTCCTATCCAGACTGGTTCTCTAAGGAAGGACATCTGTCCTCGGTACAGCTTGGGAGGCAACAATATCCCTAGGGCAGAACTGAAGTGCGACAGTGACTCCTTTTAGCAGCATCCCCTCCTGCACCTTCCCATCCCTTCCTCTCATCTGCTTGCCTTTGCTACTTAACCTGAGTCCCCAGGGTTGACAGCTCGTAAAGCACTTTCCCCACTGTGGTGGGTAGTGGAAATGTGTTACACTGGGGTAAAGATTCCTCAGTATTCTCATTCAAACCATCTGTTCTGAGCATGTGGGAGAGGGGCCCTGCGCCAGCTTCTCCAAGATCTTTGGTATCACCCTGGCTGGAGCCCAAGATGACCCCCAGGGAATGCCTCCACTTCCACCCACTTCTGCTGGTGAAAGAGATGGGCACACAGGAAGCTGTTGTAGGCCCCGGGAGAGCTGCACAATGTGCCCCATGGATGCCCACATCCTAAACCAAACTTCTGTCTGTTACCTTATATTGCAAAATAGACTTTACTGACATGCTCAAGGTTACAAACACTGTGATGGGGAGGTTATCCTGAGTATTTGCCCAAATGATAAAAGTCCTTACAAGTGCAGCAGGTAGGTAGGAGAATCTGAGGAAACAGAGGCCAAGGAATGGGGGCAACCCCTAGATGCTAGAAAAATCAAGATAGCAGATTGTCCCCGACCATCTGGATGGAAGACAGCCTTAGTGATACCCCAATTTGGGCACAGAAGACCCATTTCGTATCTTCAATGTCTGGATGTACATGGTGAGGGATCTGTTGTTTGAAACCAGTCACAAATTTGTTAGAGAGCAGCAGGCAACTACCACAGCCCATTGAGAAGCTTGTTTCCTTTGTACAAGGGAGCATGTGAGTCCTTGTCACAGTCTAGAAATAATATTTTTGGTTTGCTTTGGAGACTGAGTCTCGCTACGCCTTGAACTCACTACGGCACCCAGGCTGGCCTTGAACCTTCCATTGTCTTGCCTCAGCTTTCAGAGAGCTTACAGGACTGTGCCACCATACCAGGCTTAGAGGCAATAGTTGGTAGTCATGTGGAGAGGGCTGCAGATAAAGAAGTGGCAGACACCGGGGTTGGTTCCTCGGCTGCCACTGTGGGTTCTGAGGGAGGACACAAGGGAAGCACCTGCAGGGCCACTGCTGCCTGAGGTCTCTTCCCTTGCCCTCTACACCAAACCTGCCCAAGTATGGACGCCATTTTCTTTCCTCACCTTTGCAGTCACCCTGCCATTCACTTTCCCCTGGTGCCCTCTGTGCCTGCCCCCAGGCCTAGCTACTGATCGGTGAACAAGGCAAGCCCAACCCAAAGTCAGAAAGCACAGCGATTATTTTAAGAGAAAATTTAATATAAATAATTATTCATTAGTTGCTAAGAAACTAAAAAGGGCAAAGGAAATACTTGTATTTCCAATGCAATAAGGCACAGCTTCAGAAAGCAGCAGCTATCCCTAAGGCTAGGGAAGTAGTGGAAAAGCTGTAATTATTTCTGAGATGAGACTCAGGTTTCTGTAAAGAAAGTTCTGCTTAGCTGGGACCAATATCTCTGAACTTGGAGGAGGCCCTGGGTGTTGGGGTCCAGATTTATGAGCAAGGGGTGCCAGCCAGTGGGTCCTGGTTTTAATGAAGGGGGCTGTGCATTGTGCCATAGTTACAGATGAGTGAGCTGCCTGAAGGGGTGAGGAAGGGAGTCTGGGTGCCTCTGGCTTCCTCTCTCTTAGTGTAACCAGATATAGCAGATAGAAATGCAGGGTGTCCACTTTAATGTAAATTTCAGATCAACAATAGATTCATTTTAGTATAAATACGTCCTATGTAATATTTGGGAAATACTTAGACTAAATTTTCTGTTATTGAGCTAAAGACTCAAATTTACTTGTGTGTCTTGTAGTTTATCGGGAACCCCCCTCTTATTTTCCTATTTCCAGACTTAACAGGTGGGGATTAGTGGGGTCAGAGCAGAGATGTGGTTTCTGGAGCCCCACACTAGCCAGCATCTGGGGGACAAGGACAGCAGGGCTCTTTGGAGTAGAGCATACGGTGTCATAACTTCTAGTATGGTGAGTTATACTCACGCGAGCCCCTATTTCCCAGATATTTTTCTGATTGCTGCATCCATAGGGAAAACAGCTGTTGGTAAGGATAAATGACACTTTGGAGAATTCTAAAGCGTCTGGGAATCTCCCGACACTACTAGCTCCCAGGGAAGGATCAGAGTTTTATAACTGCTAGAACCTTCTCTCAGCCTTAAGCATTCATCCGTCCAGTAGGGGGTTGGCACCAGCACAAAAAGGCACCTCAATCTGTGCTTTGATTTTCAATCTTGAAAGACATTCTGTGAAAAACACACACAGATCTCTAGCTTACAGGACTGGGCTCTCAGATTTTGACAATCCTGTTGCTATTTTAGCAACCACACTAGCTCCCTCAGGACTCATGGAGAGCCGGGCAGGACAGGTTGGACCAGCTGGTTTCATCCAATCCTTTCTCCTTTCTTTTTCATGGTGTCTCTTGTGGCATCCTGGTCTCTTTTCTTGTGGCCCACTCCATCTGACCCCCGTTCTCTTTGGCAATTCATATCCATGTCAGTGCTAACCTTTCTCAGTATTAGTCCAAAAGAAAACACATGCAACCCAATCATGAGATGCTTGTTTACTGAGAAAAGCATATTTAAGGAATGATCCTCTTCCCCAAATAGCAGCGGAATGGGTGTAGACATAAGCCTGTATGGCCAGGATCATTCCCCTGAGATATGATCAATGTGCTTTTCATTTTCTAACATGGAAATTGCTTTGGTGTCTCTGGTTGTGAAAGTAATACATGTTTACTGTAGAATGTTCTGGAGAAAAAAATAGAGAATTAAATTACAATTATGAATAGCCATCAGCCAGAGAGACTCACAATCTATGTTTTGAAGTATCGTTTTCCAGATACTTGGCTAAGCAAACATGCACACAGCAGACACAATTGTATGCTCTTACACACCTGTTTCTTGGGATTTTATTTAAAAAAAAAATGTGTGTTATTCATGTTAGCCAAGTTTTACTGCAGCAATAAATTAACTCTAGATTCTCAGTGGCTTAATAAAATAAGGATTTATTCCAAGTTTGTGATGCTTTTCCGAGCAGGTTGCCAGGGCCTCAGCCTGCAGCTGTGCAGGGAGCCAGGCAAGGAGACTCCGTGGTCTGGTGACCTGGGGCTGCACCATGGCCTTCTGGTTGCAGCAGGGAGGGGAGAGAAATCAGAGAATCAGGCATCTGCTTGTGAACTCCTCAGACCAGAGGTGACATAAGTCACTCTGACAAACAGTTCACTGGCCAGAGCTAGTCTAATGACCCCACTCAGTTTGAAGGAACCCTAAAAGGTGGTTTCCTTGGTGCCTGGAGGAGAAGGAAGAGGACAACGGGCTGGTGAGTGGCGCCTGGTGCTCCCTTATGCAGATTCCTGCCACCGTTCAGCGAGGAGCGGCTTGTGCTGGGCATCCTGCCAAGGGCGTTTATCGTTATTAGTGTCTGTGTAAGATTCTATTCTAAGGTTGTACCACATTTTATTGAAATAATTCCTTAAAAATGATTTATGATTAGATGGATTTAATTTTTTTTCTAACAAAAGCAATGTTGTGAAAAACATTTTATAACGCAATCTTGGCACACTTTCTGGATCATAACTAGCAGAAATTTTGTAAAATAAAAATTCTTAGCTAAAGAAGAAGATGCACAGTTCTAAAAAATTTGTAATATTGACAGAATAGTTCTATAGAATAAAAGAATCCATTGGATCTTGAGAAGAGTGGTCAAAACACTCATTTTCTTTCACTATTTTTAGCACTAGATGTTATAATTCCCTAATAAACAATAGCAATTATTTTAAGTATTCTGTTTCTTGGATTCTAGTGTGAAAAAAAGTTAGTGTTCATTAGACCTTTGAGTAACTTATTCTGTGAATTATTTTATCATGTAATTCCTTTGGAGTAATTGTCTTTTATCTTATTAATTAGTGAGAGTTCTTTAGAATTCAAGTATATTTACCATTTGTAAGATATATTATAAATGTTTCCCCAATATTAATATTATTGGGGAATTAACTTATTTGTCTTGAAACTTTGGTGGGACATTAAACTGTAAGGAGAATTTTAATTTCCAAATAATTATGCATCGGATGTATCTTGTTGGTATGATTACCACAAGAATATAAAAATACCTATGTTGTCATTCATTATTTCAGTTTTTTAAAAATATTTAAAATTTAAGACATCTGCAGATTTTTTTGTATAAAGGAAGAAGTAGAAAATAAACATAGTTTTGAAATGGAGGTAGGTAGAAGTATAACTTTGTTTCCTGTCTTTTTGTGATATTACTTTGATTAATCTCTGGATATTTACGTGTGTGGTGGATGATGTGTTTCCTGTTGCCACACTGTGCGGTTGTGCCTTAGGATGTACTTTAAAATCCAGAAGAAAAATTTTCTTTCTTATTCTTAGGTCTCAAGAAGTTTTCAATTAGTCTCATGCAGTTTTTCTTTTAGGTCAGTTTTTCAAAATGTTTCCTTTCAGGACCTGTACACTTTTACACACTAGTACATATTTCAATGAACTTTTGTTCCTATATGTCACACTTAATGATATTTACATACTGGAAATGAAAACTGGGAAGTATTTTTAAAATATTTTTATTAAGTCACATAAATAAATGCAATATAGCTGTTAGGTGTTAATATAAATAATGTAATTTTTATACAAATAGCTACATTTTAAAAATGTACTGGCAAGAAGGATATTGTTTTATACTTTTGTAAGTCCCTCTAATTTCTGGTTTTATGATAAAACCAGTTTTTACACTATTTGCTCTTCACACTAATGCCGAATGTTCGGGGAAAACATGACCTCGTACCGATGAGTAGTTTGAAGAGGAAAGAGTGTTTTAATAGCCTATTGTGAACATTCTTTGAATTACATCAATACTCAATCAGGTTTAGTGTCTTAAAGGCTGTTTGCCATCTGGCATGTACAGTCATGTCGATGAGCTAGTTTGTAGTTGGTTACGTTAAAATCCATTTGTCTATACCATCGTCTGAATGAATCTTTTATCTATGACTTTGTAACAGTGTGTATTTGTAATTTGGAAAATATCAGCTCCCTGTGTTTTTCAGTTGTTCCAAATGTTGGTATACTTCATTATACAAAATGAAAAAGCCTGTTCACTGTATCATCACAGGTCTCATCGGGAAGCAGCGATGCTGGGATTACTTGGTCTGACCGTTCAGTGAAAGCCTTGACGTAGTAAATCAGTGAGACCCATTATGTGTGCTTTTTCCATTCTGCCCATTGCTTTGTATTTTTCTCAGACTAGTGGATGGCAGTAACCTAGCTTGTAACATGATTCAGGGTTTTATCCTGTCTGCTCTGAAAAGCTGTAAAACACAAATTTTGGCTCTCAAAAGGCTCATCATACTTACACATTAATATTCAGTTCCTTTTTTTCTTTAATATTAAATGTTGGTTTCAAAATGATATAGCAATTTAGGCTCCATGGTACTATTTATTGCCCAAGACACAATAATACAAATCATTAACGTCTATAAAGTCAAGGGAACAACAATGTCACATTTTCTTATTTATAGTTTTTGACATAAACATTGACATAAACACCTCCTTTTTATAAGTCAGTCAATTCCCTGTAGTCTGCTTCATCTTTCTTCAGTGGGTTTGGACATAGATGGTGGCCTTGGGGCTGATAAACACTCTTCTAATCTTCTTTAGGTCAACATGACATCCCTAAGTATACAAAAAAATCACTTATACTTTCTCTTTATTTTTAAATAAAATAGTCAATTTAAAAATAAACTTCAGGTAAAATAATTTAGAATATTTTTCAAAAAATTTTATGTGCTACCAGAAACTGATGAGTTTCCTTGTGGCTTGTTTTTGGTGCAATGCAAACTGGGATTTAAAGGTGATGATTCATGGGATGATAATGTGTCACTGCATTTTAATGGTAAATAGGAGACAGTATGACCAAAGCCAAACACAGTAAACATACAGGCAAGAAACTGAGTGGATTTCTCAAAGTGTACATATGTATTCTCTACTTAGCAACTTTGAATATTCTAAGACACATGAACACCCCAGCCGTGTTCCGTTAGCTGTCAGATGATGACAAAATGACTTTATGTCTTGTATCTTCTGGAAAACTCCAGTCTTCCCTTGAGACACAATGAAACTGGGAGAGCACATCTTTCTCTCAGGAGCACAATTTTGGCCTGCAGGACTCTGAAAGGTGCCGGGGACACCCAGGGTCTCACCTCACATTTTAATAGCCGTGTTTCCACATGGTCTTGAGAATTTTCATCAGATTCAAAAAGCTAATTCTATAAGGGGTCTAACTGGGATGACCTTAACTGCAAAGCTTCATTTGTAAAGATTGAATACTTTCAATTTTTTTGCCCATTAACAATTCCATTACTTTTAATATAATACCTACTTGATAAGTGCTCAATCAGGGGTTTTACATTTTTGTTGTTTCTTCAGCCTATTCTATTAAGTAATCTTTTAAATTAAATTTTTTCCAAGTGGGTGTGTTGATCACAACATCCTTGATTTAAAAAAAAAGTATCTCTATGGGGGTGACTCCAACATTTGTATCTCTAAACCTAATTATTTCCTGAGATTCCCACACAAATATCCAATTGTTTGATTTGCCATTAAAATAAATAAATCTAATATTACAAAAGAGAACACATTCATGGCAGGTGATCTAAAATACTCTCTCTGGCAAAATTTATTTTCCATGGTGACTTGGCCACCATTCAGTGATCCATCACAAGTTCTCCATTACCACAGGATAAAGTCAAAGTCCCCATGGTGGCATCAGGCATCCCTCCTGGAGCTCCTCACACAGACAGATCAGTGTGCTCGGATCCTGGGAATGTTGTGTTTGTCCTTCCAGGTTTTTTGTACTGGGAATCAAACTCATGATCTCATGTTTAATAGGTAAGTTTTGCCATTGAGCTATATCCCTGGCCTCTTCTGTGGTTTTTTGTCTTCATCTCAAATGCTATCCACTCTTCAGATCTCTCCCTGATACCCCCATGCTAGAGGCAGAATCAGATGTCACAGTTTTTGAGGTACCGTGTCACTTGGTGCACATCTATTCTAAAACATATCCATGCTCAGTCCATGCATTTCTGCATTTCTTTGCACTGCAAGCTTTTTGGGGCCACCAATACTGTTGTATTTCTCCCATAATCCCTAAGATCTGAGATAGAGTCTGGCACATTCCTAGACACTTAACAAACACATGTTGAATAAACAACCAAAAGTTTGGGTGTTGATTTTGCAAACTGAACCTGTAAGGTGACAGAAAATATCACAAACACTAATGTAGAAAAAAAATTCACCTTTGATGTCCAAGGAAATAAACCTTCAAAGCTACCAAAGAACAGAAAGTTGACATCCAGCTGTTCTATTGAATGCCACAAACAGTTTGATTTGGATTGATTGCAGTTTTGGGAAACCTGGAATTAAGGTAGGCCTGGGGAAAAGACAGGCATAATTGATACAGCTAATACAGCTAGTAATCACTTTCAGGTAACTGGGTCACTCTCAACACCCGTCCTTCGCCCAGCTTGTCATGGAAGCTGACACCGGTAGCCCATTGGCTGTTTTCGTTTCAAACTATCAACAAGGGAGCTCTGAGCAGTCAGATTTTAACTGCCAATTAATCTCCCTAGAAAGTGTTTGTGTAGTACTCTGGGGGTTTCAGCAAGTGAGCTCTCCCTAGGGCTAGTGGCCACAGCCATTATGCCATCACAGGCCATACTCATTGCTTGCAGGATGGTGGTGGCTGAGGGCAAAAGGCTCCCAGGTGGGCCCATAGTATCATGTAGGAAAATTCCTATTCATCAAGGGAGCCACTGTAGAGCAAGCTGTGGGCTAAGTCTTCTCCGATGGGCAAGCTCCACACAGAGCTCTCTGTGGACCTTCCGGTAGGGTCAGACCTGTGAGGTACAAATGGAAAATTCACCTGCATACCTCACAAAGAACAAACACATCTTGGAAGTAAAGTACACGAGCACCGAGGTCAACTAGCTGCAGACTTGAACACTGGTTTTACCACTTAGTAGCCTAGGGACATACAATTTCCTAAAATGCAAAATGAGGTTAATAATAATTCTGACTCTATTGAGGATTAAATGAGTTAATGTAGCAAATAATCGAGCTCAGTGCTGGTGCATAGTAAATACTCAATTGAATGTTAGTATTCAGCAGGCCTGGCCCATACGAGCACCTCTCACTTTTTTTAAGCAACATTTGCCACAGGTTCTCTCATGGCAAATGAGTATCTCAGTTTGAAATTCTGCTGGGGAAAAGTAGAGTGCAAAAGGACTTGATGTGTCGTAGTGATAGATATTTTCCCGCAACTGCACACAAGAAAATAATAGAGGACAAAATCCACAGATTCACAACAAAGCACTTCCTGTTCGTAGAATGTCATCCTGCATGCTGGGCACCGCCAGGTAAAGGCTTTCTGCTCTATACTGTGGCTGGGTGGCTTTCTCAGTGTTCAAATGAGACAAATCAGGAAAATTCTTTTTTCTGTTATCATACAGGTTGCTTCTTGAGGGCAGAGACTATGCTTAATTCTAATTTTAAGATTTGAAATGCTTCCTTTTACATGATACACTTTGAGAAAAAAGCACAAATCATAAGGATAAATATTTATGAATTTTATGGCATAAAACTTGTGTTATCAGGATGTAGATCACAAGAAGGAATGTCACCAGCCTCCTGAAAGCATCACCACAGTGTGTCACCTTTCAGCTGTTAAACGTTCCCCCAGAGTAGTTACTATTCTGTGTACTCCCATTTTTTTTTTCACAAAGAAACTTAGAACTGATGTAGCTGCCACTGATACCCAAAGTGTGTGGACAGAAAAAAGAGGAAGGTGAATAAGACTTCAGCTCAGGTCTGGCTCTATAAGTTGTCTCACCTCCATCTACTTGGAAGCTAATGAACTCATCTTTTTTCTCTGGCTTCAGGTCTGAAATGTTCTCGTTTCTTGTTCCCTGCACATGGTTTTACTCTGGTCCTATCATCTAAGTTGTCAGTCTTGTCTTCTGTGTTCCTTTGCTACCTGACTGGGTGATATTCAATGGGATAAATCCTTCTCTGAAAAATCGGATGGATTTGCCAATACCTATAAACAGGAACCACAAAAAAATCATTGATTGAAATGTGTTGGAAGTTCAGCTCCATTTGTCCAGTGTGGTTCTAGGAATGTTCTGAGAATCACATATTGACTAGACTCATTGCTTGCTTTGAAAGATTATGCAGTGTAATTGGAAGAAAATATAGATATGTGAAAACTGAGTAGCAATACAGTATAAGCTTACTGACACGTGACAGTAAAAGGTCAGAAAGAATAAGTGAATTAAAGGTAAGGAGAGAAAGATTTGTCAGTGATACAAAAAGCACAGGAAAGTGCCAAGTCTTTCTCACTAATCTATAACAGTCAAAGCAAGAAAACCACTGACAGATGATACCTATTAGCTAGAGAGAGACAGAAATAGTTAAGCCAAGACTATTTACCTTAGACCCAGTAGAACAACAATAACAATAATAAAAATCTAGTCCTGGAAATAAGACCAGGAAGTTGGAAGATTCAGTGTGTAGTGCTCCAGGGATAGTCAAGAGTTGACATTGGGTCACATGCAAGAGCAAGAACTGGATATTTTCCACAAATGAAAGTAAATGTTATAAAGCAATGGAACCAAGTTACAGAGGTTTTGAGAAAAATTGATTTTGAACTTTGAATTTTATATCTTGCCAACTGTCAACCAAGAAAGAGGGAGAGACAAAAACAACTTTGAGTATTCAAAGAGTAGGAAATTGTATCTCTTGTTTACCAAGAAGAAATTGCATAAAACTGTCTTCCAGGAACATGAGCCAAAATTCAAGGAAAAGAATAATAAGAGAAATAACAAATGCTGTAGGGTTTTTTGAGGGGAGGGGAGAAACCCTTCTCCACTGTTGGTGGGAATATAGACTCTTGAAAGTACTCTGGAAATCAGTGTGGAGATTCCTCAAAAAACTAGGATCCATGTGACTCAGGTATTCCATTTCTGGCTATCTTCCCAGAGGAATTAAAAATATCATACCCCAGCAATATATGTGCACCCATGTTTATAGCAGCACTATTTGTAATAGTTAGATATTGGAAACAATCTATATGTCCATCAACTGAAGAATGGATTAAAAAGTTGTATGTTTCTACAATGGAGTGCCACTCAGTCATAAAGAATGATAAATTTGAGACATTATAGGTAAATGGATGCAGCTTAAGACTGTACTCATAAGTGAAATAAATTAGACTTGCATATGTAAACCTTGTATTTTCTTCCTATTGTGAGAAGCAGAAAGAAATAATGTTTATGTGTATGTATATATATGAATGAGAGTTAAGATAGTTATACTACTAATTTCTCTTATTTCATTGAAAAGAATGGTTTGTGCTAATATTGTTTGGACAATTAAAGGCAGATATCTTATATTCTGAATAACTAATTTAAAGATAATATGCAATATATTAATCATTATTACCCTGTATTTATCATGTTTTGAAATTTTGTTACTTTTTATCTTTAACATAAGAAAATAAAGAAACATCTATAGCAAGAGAGAGAGAGAGAGAGAGAGAGAGAGAGAGAGAGAGAGAGAGTGACAGAGACAGAGAGAGAGGAAATGACAGAAAGGAACAACCTAGGTATTCAAAGAAAAGAAATTCCAGGATAATTATCATAATGACAAACAAGCATTATTTTTTTTCAAATAAGAATTAGCTTCCAGAAAAATGCCTCTGAAAAGGAGAACAGAAAGGAGTCCAATCAATACCTAAAGCAAATAAATATTATTAGACATCTTTTTGCAAGGAAAAAAAAACCTATTTCCAAGAAAAACAACCCAAAATTAAAACAAGAAAACACCCACATGGTCTAAATTCAAAGTATTCCTCGTAGTTCATGTTTAATACATACCCAGAATTTTACTTCTTGCCCAGCGATGACCCTGGTCCAAGTGGTCATTATTTCGTATCATTCTTTAATACCCCTTTTTAGCACCAAATAGCCTTTCTCTGCCTGGATGCCCTATGGCTTATTACCTAGATACCTACAGAAGGGCATCTTGGTTGGTTCTGAATTTGGGCAATTATGAATTGCTATGGATATCTTTAAGAAGGTTTTCTGTGTATCTAAGTTTTCTAGACTTTTGAGCCACCTGCGCTTCATAAAGATTATGTGGTTCAGAGATGCTAAGGGACCTGCTACAGGAGACTGAGCTGAGATGCCTCTCTGAGACTAGTGTTCATTGTGGTCTCTGAAGCTACATTCAGAGATTGCGCCTGCAGACCTGTATGGGTAACTAGTCATTAATTAGCAATAATCAGTCACAGTTATTTTGTGTGATGCTACATTACTGTGGGGAAAAACTGGAGCCATTAAAGAGTAGACTGCGTGCCCTCTTGACATCTTCCATAATGCTCTTTCTTCACTCAGCATGTCTCATTTATCTTTAATGAGTAATTCTATTAATGCCAGTTGAATTGATTTTTAAGGGAGCAGTCAAAGCAGCAAATGTAACTCTGGAGCAGTATTGACTGAGATCTGTTATCCTACCACGCATGCTCTGACCTTAACATCAGCTGACAAAGACCAAAAGGACATTCACATCTCTAGAAACCAGTGTCTGAGCGAAGAAAAGTCTGGGCTATTGGCATTGTGAACACAGGTCCTCCGGAATGGTTTAGCAGGCAGAGTTGGCTCCAGAGCCAGCTTAAAATGTGTGGACTCTGTGAGGTGCTGGAGGGGCTCTTGGTCCTCACAGACTCCCCCTCTGCTTTCTGGCTCAGCATGCAGCCACTGCCAGGTTGCCAGTGACTCACAGCATAAAAGAATGTGGTGAACAGACTCCAGCTCCATGTACTCTTCATGCCTCAGTTTTGTCATCTGTAAAATGGTTATAATTATAATACCTCATTTACACTGTACTTGGGAGGAGTGGAACAAGACACGTGGAAGAGAGGGGTGTTGGCATATGTTAGGAGCTATGGAAGTGTTAGCAACTAGCACTGGTGTTATTTTATATCTAAACATCAGACCTCCTGGCATAGAAATGTGGTGTAGATCCTCCTTGTAGTTCTGCAGTATGTGATGACAAGACACAGCTGACTAGGTCAGGGAGAGGAGCTTGTGAAGAGACAGAAAGTATCTTCAGCAGGCTTTTGGGCAGCCTCAATTTGCACAGAGGCACCGTTGATAACTTCTAGGTGTGAAGGCTGTGGCTCATGGGGACAATAAGCTCGAGTCACAAAATGCTGCTGTCTACTGTCTGCTCTTGCTGTGACTTTGACCTTTAGGGTCCATGAGTGCTGGAGCCCTTGTGGGGCTGCGTGTCTACATCTTGGTCAGAGCTGAGTTGTTCTGGATAATGCAAGTGGAAGGAATTTGAGGTTCTGTGGCAACAGGGAGATGTCAGCAGCTTGGTAGATCAAAACATTGACCACAAGGCACAGAGAGTTGTAAGGCCAGGAGGGGTGTGGACAGACACGTGCACTTCATGTGGGATTCTGGGTGATGCCAACTAGGTCCTGAACATAGCTCCTTTCCTTTGCTTTTTTTCTATAAACTTTTGGGAGGAAATTCAAAATTCACATAGGGTAAAATAATTGTCTTCAGTAATAACCAAAGAGAAGTAAGGTAGAACAACAACAGACAGTTTGGTACTATTAGAAAGTTAAAATCATGCCATGGTTGTGATAAAATCATTACACTTACATGGTTGTGTCAGAGTCCTTTGGGTAATCTGTTAATAATCTATATTGAAGTCTTAAAGCATTCATATCCTTGAACTTTAACACTACTCCTGAGAATTTATCTAGAGGAAATAACTTAGAAGAAAAAAATTCTAAACTCTGGAAGATGTTGAATGTTGATTTCAGAATAAACTTTAGTGAGAAAGAAGGAAAAGACCAAATCTTATTAAAATAATGAATTAGAGAATTTTATAACCCTTCTATAGAAACATAGGTGGTCATAAAAGTATACTTTTTAAAGAAAAATGCTTATAACATGACATTAGCTGTGAAAAATTAGGACAGAATTATGTCTATGCCTTCATAAGCATGCAAGCAAGCTGTCTGCATGGATCAGGATTAGATAAGAAAATGAAGGCAGTGTTGTGCTGGTGGATGGAGTTGTGCATCTGGGTACTTAAATTTTCAAGTCCTCTGTTCTTGTTGAAGTACTCCCTTCCTTGGCAAGGTGTGGGGTTCAGTTATGTGGGGCTCCAGGAGCCAGGGCTGGAAGAGAGATCAAGGGAAACTCTCTGAAGGAGGCGTAAGAGGCACCTGTGCCTGCAGCCTGGGCCAGGACAGTGGCGGGGGTGAGAGCAATTTGTGCAGCATAAATTTTAGGATTCTGGACAAGATGGAGCACAACAGCAAGGTTCTTGGAGGCAAAGAGATGTCGGGGGCATTTTAGAAATGCCCATCTTTTGAAAGAGAACTAAACAGGACACAACATCAGAGAGACATTCATGGTTGAAAGGTTGGGGTAAGCAGGGTGGTGACCTGCTTGATGGTTTAGCAAGCTGGAAGCTGAATTCCCCTGATGGTGCCCTGGCACTGTGTCCCTGCTGGCTGAATGGACACAGGAGTTGCCCATGGATTTGTTAAGAGCTGTGCCCTACTGCTCCACTGGGGCAGATCACCAAAGATTAAAGTAGATGTTGCAATCTCTGGGTAAAGGGCAGGGTAACTGGTGAAAACCAAGGGAGACCATGGGGGGAGCAAACAGGAGTCAGAAGCTACCATGCTGCTGGGGTCTAAGATAAGCAAGAGTGTTTGGGGAAAGGAGCAGAGACACTATAGAAGCAGCAGGATGCAGGTGCTTGTATTGTTGATGCCTGCTTAGGTGTTAGAGGAGAGCAGTTGCCACCCTTCCCAGAAATCAAGACGATTTCTGTTTTTCCTCTTTCCATCCCATAGCTGGGCTGGTGCTTTCCCACCTCCATCAAGGATGATTCTACCCCCAAGGAAACACATGACGGTGTCTGTAGACATTGTCAGGTGTCACAATGGGAGAGGATGACAGAAGCCAGGAATGCTGCTAAGCACAGTGCGAGCATAAGTCAGGATCCCACAGCAATGGCGTCAGCAGTGCCCACATTGAAGAACCCTGCTTCAGCCAACCCCTCAGGCCATGGCTAAGAAACACGGGTGCAGATGATGGTGGTGAAAGCGATGGCGACGGTGTCCCATACTCCTAAAACTCTCACAGTTCTCCATGTGCTACTGTGTGTGCTGAGTCACCAGATCATTTTTATCTAAAGAGATGGGCAGGCTCTATCATTCCCACCATTCCTACTTTTGAGGTGAGGAAGCCAAGCTTGGGCGAGGGCAGTGACTTGTTCCAAGGTTCCATGGTAATGTAAACTCAGTGCCACAGGATCCCATCATTTCTGCGCTAGGCTTTCCCCTACCACATTGCTCAGTTCTGAACAGAGAGGGAAAGGCTCTGTTCAGAGAGGAACCGTTACCTTCCAAATCCTGATATAACTAGTGCTTTGTGGACTAATGGTAGCGTTAGGATTCCTCATGCCACTCTAACAGAGACAAATTCACCTCAAAGGTTTGCAGTCCAGTGGTGGGGACCCGGGGCTGTTGAGGGCTCAGCTGTTTCCCCAATCCTGCATCCTGAAGGGAGTGATCCGTGTACAGAGCAGCACCATGAACTCACTTTTCCTTCAGTGTAGATACTTCACAGTAGCTGCTGACAGCTGAAAGTCTTGTAGATCTTCCCTTGGGCTTAAGCATGAAGTAAGTGTGACCTTATCCAGTATGTGCCTTACCCTTCCCCACCAAAAACCCAAGTTGTATCCAGGCACGTATTGTGGAAGTGATATCCCCTGGTTTTCATGGAGTCTTCTGTCTCCAGCCATGTTCTGCCTCAGGCACATTGAGTGTGACAGAGCCGGTCCTCTCATCGTGCCCAGTGTCTTCCATTTTGCTCACGGTGGCATGGACAAAAGCTGAAAACCCCACAGAGTGATAGCTGGGTGAGATACAGAGTCGGCAGTGTAGATGGCTGCGGGCTTCCTCTCACTCACAGTAGCCTCCCGGTGTCCTTAGGGTGTGCTTTGTCTTGCTGTTTCCTCCTTTACTTAGCCCAAGCTCACTCTGCTGAGCCAGTTTCTCTCATTCTTCACTTTTACTTGTCCAAGGAAACCCTGAAACTGTTTTTAAAAATTAAGTTGGCACTGTAAAACTGGCACAGGCGGAGCAGTTAGCAGAGGCTAAGGCAGGAGGACCCAAAGATTGAAACCAGCCCATCAATTTAGCAACACAGTGATACTTCTGTGAAAATTAAATTTTACAAGAGGAGTCAGGGCATAGCTCAGTGCAGAGGCCCTGGGTTCAAGCCCCAGTATCACCCCACACACACACATAAACACTTACCCTCAAGAAGTGACCCCGATGGTCACCAAAACCCCCTCACAGTGTGGACAAGAAGCATAGGGGGATGGGTTAGAAGTGGGAGGTAGAATTGGGGGGCATCAGTTTAAGGGCTGAGAAATGCCCACTGAGCCTGGGCCATGTGGGTAACACTCCTTCACATGCTGCAGATCTGTGCCCTGGATCATGTTCTGTTGTGTGGGGTGACAGATATGGTAATGGGGTCACTTTCTCCTGAAGACATGGAAATGCTATTTCATTAGCACCAGTGGGTGGGCAGGGCCAGAGGACACTCTGGGTTCCATCTGGATGCAGGAACACAGAGGGATAGGGACTGATAAACTGCACAGGACATTCACGGAGCCTTGTTGCTATGTGAGAACCACATGAACTCTCAGGAGGTCCTGTGTCCCACACATCTGCTTGGCACTCAGACAGAGAGCTGAGTGCTCCAGGACAGCCCCTAGTTAGTTCCCTTGGTCTGGAGCCATCCCTAGGCAGTCATCTGTGGTCAGGAAAGGTGGCAGTGGCTGAGTTACACTGGCCAGGCCAGCAAAGGTGGGCATGGTTGCTGGAAGGGAAGGTGGTGGACAGGTGGCACTGGACACATGACCTGGTTTCTTCTCAGTTCTGTTATAGGTAAGATGGGGTGACACTGAGCCCATGTCACTGCAGTCCATGATGGGATGGAATACCCAGGAGGGGCAAGTATGGGGCACTGCACCCCTGCAGGGGTCATAGTGACAGCTGTGCCTATGGTGCCATCCAAGCTCCATGACCTGATCATCTCTGAGCTCCTCATACTAATATGTAATTAGGATTAAGGTCTTTAATGAGGGCTGTGAGACTGTAACTGCTGGATGAAGCAAAGGTGATTTGCAGACTGTTCCCTGAGTCCTGGGGTTACCCCAGCCCCTGCACATTGAGCCCCACACCAACACCACTCTTGAGTCTATGTGGACTTCACCCCTCATAGGAAGCTGGAGATGCTGCACGCCAGGGGCTGAGTCCAGTGGGAAGGAATCAGAGAGAGGGACTCAGCTTCCTGCCAGGACACTCCCTAGGATTACATTTCTGATGCTTCTTTCTTTTCATTCTTCAATAGAAAGTTGGCTTCATTCCTCCTAAACAATAAATCGTGAAATAGCCATGTTGCTTGCTGTTGAAAAGGAGAAACCCAAATTCACTTTGATGCAAAGATAATAGACCTTATTCTTGTTTATATTTCCTTTCCATAGATCAAACAGCACCATGAGATTTAGCCTCTCCTGACGTCTGCATGTTTTGTGCATTGTTCTTTTTATACAAGAAGACTCAGCATCAGATATTCATTTCCTCAGGCTAGGAATTAAAGGGATATTAAGGAGGAACTGGCTCCTTTTTACTTTTAAGCACATCATAAGTGATTGAAGCACAGTACTTCCTTTGTCCCCACATTCCTAACGGCCAGTGGAAGCCTCCTGATTACAAGATGGTAGATCATTAAACCCTGATTGTGCTCACAGCCGCCACCACTGCCACCCTCTGCTCATCCTAGTCTTAAGAATCTGGCTTCCACAACTGGTTCAGGTAGCAAAGAGAGGCTCTACCCACCAGGAAGTAAGGCTTTCATTTGTGCTAGTCGCTCATTGATTTAATTGTGCTGACTATAAACATTGATTAAGCAGCTACTGTGTGCCAGGAGCTGTGGGAGGTACAGGGTAAGTGGAGATGAATTACACTCAGTCCCTGCCTTCAAGGAAGTCAGTCTCCATAGTCCAAAATGTTAGCCTCTCAATTACAAAGCAGCTTTACAGATGCAAAATCACCTTTGCATACAGTCCTAGGGGTTAGAGAGAGAAGCTATATCTTGAAGGGTGTGTAGAAGTTTTAAGATCAAAGAAATAGAGAAGGGATTTAGGAGCAGCCCAGAGAGCCAAAGGTAAGACAGAGAGAGGGCGATCTGGGGACAGAGCATTCTTAGAAGTGAGGAGAGAGAACTGATAAGTTTTTTTTTTTTTTTAATTTATAGAAAAGGAAACAAAAAAATACATGGAGATAAGAAAGGGTAGAAATAATACAAAATTACAGAAAAACAAACGGCAAGAAATCGCTGGTTGATAAGTTACATATTGTCATCTTAGAAATAGCTGTTCACGTTACAAAAGTAAAGTATTTAGAATGACATTCAAAAAGTGACACTACAAACAGTTCTGCTCAATGATCGAACAAAAACTCAGTAATATGGTTATCAGTGCTACACACTTAGTTTTGAGTGTAGACAAATGAGTGGGGGAAGGATTCTGGAGATTTTGCAAGTCATGGCAAGAGGGTAGATTTTATTTCATTAGAGATCCATCAAAGGATTTTAGCAGGGAAATGCTTAAAGTACATGATCACTTGTGAAATCTTAAAAAACAGCCATAGTATTAGCAAGGGCTTGGCTTGGAACCCAGTGAGGTCACAGGGAGGAGGGCTCCTCTGAGCTATGGGACAGAGAGTGGGGTCTTTCAAATTAACTGAGCATAGAACTGAAGGACCAGATTTTAGGAATATTTTGAACATTTTGGGAATAAGCAAAGGTTAGAAAATCCAAGTTTGATCATCAGCTCTACTTCCTGCTAGCTGGCTAATTGATATTGGATGAGACAGTCTATCCAAGATTAAGTTTTCCTGAGGTCTAAAATACAAGTGCAATGATAAGATTTCACAGATGGGTATCTGTGTGGTGGCCAGGAGAACGTGTCTCACAGGCACCAGCTAGAGAAAGCTTAGGAGACCAAGGGCCTTGGTCACCAAGTCCTGAGTCCATATCTATAGCTGTGCTAAGATCTGGATTCTTATTCTCAGACAGCATCTGAGCTGGCAGGGCACGGGAAAGGTTGTGATGGCGATTGAGGATTTCCTGGACATGAACTGGGGCTTGCAGACTGCCTGGCACCCAAAATAGTTCTACCTGACCTTCTTTCCTGTCCTTCACTTGAAGAGGTGCTCTCCACATCTCCCAGCCTCACTTGGATCTCTACTCATGGTTTCTCACAAGTGGCATCTCTAATAAATTTGTACACAGTCCCATTCTGGCTTGTGCCTCTTGGAAAATCTAGACTAATCCAGACTGATACAGTGGTTTTTAAACTCTAAAACTTTACTTACAGTGCCCAAATACCTATCAACTAATGAATGAATAAAGAAAGGTGGCATAGTCATAAAGTGGATAGTATTTACTCATAGAAGGGCAGAGAAGCAATGACATTAGCTACATCTGGGTGAGCCTGGAAAACACACATCTGTGTAAAGTGAAAGAAGTCATGCATGAGTGGGCCCTGAGGTGAGGTTCTGTGTATAGGAAACATTGAGAATAGGAAAATCTGTGCAGGGTAAAAGAATAATGATTGGCAGGGCCTGGGGGAGTGGGACTTGGTGCATCTGCCTTGTGGCTATGGAGTTTATTTTAAGGACTGGCAATTTATTTTCGTTCTAGAACTAGAGAGTTGTGGTGGTGGTACGACATTATAAATATGCTGAATGTCACTAGTTTGTATGACCCTCACAGCCCCCCAATGAAACAGACGACGCTCTTGTGGGTAACAGGTAACTGCCGCTTTTATTGACGCAGGCTCTGGCTTATATACTCGGCCGTGACCAATCACAGGCTGCCACAAGGAGGCAGGGTTGGGATGGAACGCGGGCTCTGGCCAATATACCCAGCTGTGGTCAATCAGGGGTTGCCACAGAGTCAGCACAGGGCGAATACGGAGTGAGCATGAGGTGCGCACAGGGTGGCTAATTTGGAGAGGGACGTCGCGCATTGTGGAAGCTGACGTGGTCCTTAGTCCCGGGCGGGGTGTGTTGAGCGCCTGTGCCCGACATCTCCCTTTTCTTTATAACTGACACAGGGTCTCCAGAGGTCAGTGCCCCTCGTGAGGTGTCACGCTGCAGTCATGACAGTGCCTCACTACTCGTTGGTGCTCTTTTGGAGGGGGCGGGAGTATTGTTTTATGAGCCCAACCCGCATGCTCATCGACTTGGAGACCGGGGTGTCTCCTGGCCAAGGACGACACCCCCTGAGATGCTTTGCTCCACACCTGCGTCACAGCATGGCAAGCCATGCTGCCGGGCTTTGACTGGATTCCACGGCCAGCAATGCTTGTTTCATAACTACTTTGTCCCTATTCCTTTGTCTGCAAATCCGACAGAGCAGAAGTAGACTGCCGAATGCGGCAAGTGTAGCCATGGCAGCCAGAGCCCCTATTCCTGCCTATTTCTTTTATTGCGCACGAGCTGGATCACAGGAAACTCGTCTGGGTCTGCCATAACTGGAACCAGTACAAACTGGGGTACCTGCATAACGACAGCTGAAAGCGTACTGTTATCCCAACATTGTGACACATAACAGGTTGCGGTGGAGCAATTTAGAAAAATCATATTTGTGGTGGCTTCAAACAACAGAAAAAGAATTCCCTGATAGGGCCCAAGATCTCTAACACTTGCAGGGCATTGACGACATAATGTGAGTCTGAGAGCAGATTGAAAGGCTGTGGGTACTGTTTAAACACTTCTATGATGATTTTTAGTTCTGTTAGTTGAGGTTGATCAAAGCCTGTTTTTGACCCATCAGTGAATATGGTAAGTGCGTGAGGAATGGGTTTTGATGATGTGAGCTTTCTGCTGCAAAGTCAAGATCTCTCCCTAATTTATCCCAGCTGGGGATGGTAACGGACCCCGTGGGACCAAACCAAGGTGCTACCTTGTCGACCTGATCAAGGAAGTTTTGAATTTGTTTTCATTTCATTTTTAATCCCTTTTCTCTCAGTAAGTCGCTTAAAGCGACTAACAGCGGCTGAGTAGCGGTGTTACCCATGTTAAGGGGAATTTCAAGAGTTTCTTTTTATTTCTTTTTGTTTCCCCCTTTTTTTCCCTTTTTTTGGGGGACAACTTAATCCCCGCGCCCCTTTACGGTGTCCCCGTAGCCTGCCTCTTTACGGCACCGGGAACTCTCTTTACGAGTTCCTCAACCCTTGTGATGCGTCCGCCCAAGGTTGCCCGATAGCCCCCGCTATCCGGCCCGGCAGCCCCCGCTGCCTGTTTTGTAGCCCCCGCTACCAACGTTGAGCAGTTTAACCTGTCAGCCCCTGCCCGCTGCGTAGCCCCTGCTATCGGCGCTTGACGGTTTTACCTGTTATCGTCTCCGTTCTGTCGGAGAGAGGGTCTCAGCGTCCCCATACGGGCCACCAGTTGACTGGCGCAGCCCCCCAATGAGACAGAGGACGCTCTTGTGGGTAACAGGTAACTGCCGCTTTATTGACGCGGGCTCTGGCTTATATACTCGTCCGTGACCAATCACAGGCTGCCACAAGGAGGCAGGGTTGGGATGGAACGCGGGCTCTGGCCAATATACCCAGCTGTGGTCAATCAGGGGTTGCCACAGAGTCAGCACAGGGCGAATACGGAGTGAGCATGAGGTGCACACGGGGTGGCTAATTTGGAGAGGGACGTAGCGCATTGCGGAAGCTGACGTGGTCCTTAGTCCTGGGCGGGGTGTGTTGAGCGCCAGCGTCCGACATTTGTATACTCCCAAATGGGTAAAATGGTGAATTTGATGTTATGTGTCTATGACAACAATAAGTCCTTATGTAGATATAAGCTTGTTATTACAAAAACAGACACTGTGCTTCTGCGTGTGGTCACCTCCAACCTTCCCTGTTTCTTCCTTTCTCTCTCCTCAATGGTCCGTCCAATTTCTCCTGAAATGTCCAGGTACACAGGACACCTTGCAATCCTCAGCACGTCCTGGCCTCCACTTGCCCTCTCTCTTTCCTGAAATTATCTCCTGACCCTGTGTGACACCTTTTCTGGTCACTTCCTTTCAAACGTTGGTGTCCGCAGGGTGTTGCCCATGGCTTCTCATTGTCAGTCCACTTTCAAGAGTTGTGATGGCTTCCAAAAGCAGAAGCAGCTTCTATTCCTGCCCCAAGTTCTAGACCCGTAGAACTCCAGTCTCCCTGGGCTTCGTCATCCCAGCATATCTGGGACAGAATTCACTAGGGCCTCCTTCTGGATTCCTTACCTCAGGAAATGTCACCATCGAATGTCTAGTTCTAAACCAAGGAGCCCCTGACTCCACTTTTGACTTCTTTCTCCCTCTCAATGCCTGGAGGTACCCAGAAAAAGGCCTGCCAGTGTTATTACTTGCATGTGTTTAAAATCCACACCCCACCATCCCATTTCTAGCTTCCCTGAAGGCCCTCTCCAGTGGCTATCTGGACCACTGTGCTAGCTTTCTGGTGGTCCTCACACCTTCCTTGCTTCCTCCTGCCCAAATATCCTCTTGGGCACTGCACAAGTGACTGTGCTGACGTTGAAGTCTGATTGCACTACCCCTCAGCTCATCATCCTCCAGTGCACCCTCCCTGCCAATCCCAGAGCTGGGCCTCATGTCCCAAAGGGGTCATGAGCTTGGCTCTTGCCTGTCCAGCAAGAATTGCCCTTCCCTATGGTCCACAGGTCTCAACCCTGGACTTCAGTCTGTGGATGCTGTCTGAGTTCCTCCTTTCAAGGATTCTGACCTGCAATGGGCCCCACGCATTTGGGCCCCAGGTTTGTCTTTAAAGTTTTCAGATGCTGCTAAGTTGAATCCAAGGCGAACCTAGCCCTCTGTGCTGAGGTAAAGAAATACCAGGTCCCCAAGTTGGGAAGTGGAAGAAACCAGTGTAATTCCCATTGCATCTCTCCCCCTTTCCAGTTGTTTTCAGGAAGGCTCACCATGCAGCCAGCCTCTTGGAAACTTCGAGTGGCAGAACAAAGCAGGCTCCTTCACCTCCTTCCCTCTTGCTGCTGGAGAGAGGAGGTCTGCAGGCTGAGCTGCATTGCTGAGCAGACGGGTTGCAGGCTCATGAGAACCAGTCAGCTGAGAGTGGAGGGGGAAGAGGATGGCTCCTGAAACAGTGTTCTTCCTGCCTTTCCATTCCTGTCCATCCAGTTTCCGTTGGTTTGCTAGGGTTGCTGTGTCTATAGTCAAATATCCCCCACACTGGGTGAGTTTAATAACAGAACTCCACTTAGTGTTTCCCAGTTCTGGAGACCAGAAGCCTGAGATCAAGGCTTGGCTCCTTCTGAGGTCTGTGAAGAGTGATCCTTCTGTGTCTCCCCTCAGCTCCTGAGAGTTTGTGGGTGATCCTCAGCAACCTGGCCTTGCGAGTCTATCAATCTATGCTTCACCTGGTATCTCTGCATGCAGGTCTGTGGCTCCATTTTGCATTTTTATAATGACTTCATGGGTTGGAGGCATAGCCTGCTCCAGTATTATGTTATCATAACTAATTATATATCATAACTAATGGAGGCAGAGGCCTCCATTTCAGGTACTGGGAATTAGGACTCCAACTCTTGAGTTTGGGTTTGGGGTATACAATTCAGCCCATAACCCAGCAAGAGATGGGCTTATCTGATGGACAGAGCCACTATACCTTCAAGACCAGCATGAGGTGAGTCCTCTAATCTCTGTTCAAAACCATTCCAACCCAAGAAGAGAAAGGCCCCAGTGAGCACATCTGTAGTGAAGTCCCAAACTCCTCTTCCTCCCGAGTCCTGAAACTAACTTAATTTTCTTTAACTGCTCCCATTCTGTTTACATCTCATTTCCAGTTGCCAGTTGGTATATTCTCATTGATAATGACCAATGAGACTAAATACACCATTAATAGATGTGATATTTCATTGTTCAAGTCTGACTGAGAAGAATATCTGGAGGAAATTAAAGAACTGGTGATTCAGTGAAGGTTAAAACAGCACTCAGAATGTGACACCAGAAGAGTCTGTGGAGGCTCTGAGGGGCAGCGCTCTGATTTTGTGCTTTTTCCTGAATGTGAAAAATTTTCTCTTGCCGCATCCTAATGCTGTGTTTTCCAACCTTAGCATTGCTGTCTTTCTAGGCCGAACAGCTTTTTTTCTTTTTTTCTGGGATCTACCCTGTGTACTTAGCAGCAGCCTGCCCTCTTCACACTGGAAGGCAGTGTGTTTCAGGGCATTGCCAAATGTCCCCCAGGGGATGAAATCACCCCCAGTTGGGAACCAGTGTACTGAAGTATATGCAAAAGTACTTTGGAACTCTACAGTGCAATGCAGATGTGTGGAATTAGCTCCTGTATTACTTCCAAAGGGGAGCGTTTTGTGGACATGGCAAAATAGGGTCAGTTATTTAATGGCTGAGTCAGATCACAGCGCAGATCCGTCCTAGCCTGATGATCCTGGGATTACACTACAACTGCCTCAGGCTCATATTCCAAATGGCTTTAACGATTGCTTTGGCTAGGAAAGGGTGCTGTCCCTGTCACCACTAGAGGACAGAGCTGAGAGGGAGAGAGGAGAGCTGTTCCTGTGCAGATGGAGAGCCCTCACTGCCTTGTGTGTGAATGCTACGGGGCTTGTTTGCACACGGCCCTGTAAGTACACTGAGTGTGCTTGCTTGTGAAGGAGACCTGTGTGGATCTTTTCTAGTGAGTGTCTATTTCAGGTCAGGTTGCCTTCCCTAGGACTCACACAAATATGGAGGCTGGATTCCTGCGTTTGAGCGGCATGGAATACAATGTGTGAATGAAATCCTGCCCTCACCCAGCCCCCCAGTCCTGCCCATGGCCACAAGCGCTAATGCTAATCACATTCTGCTGCCAACTGTGGGAGGCTTAGTTAATCTAATTAAACGAGGCAGGGCCTCCTGAGTTCCTGGTGCTGCTCCCCCTTCTCCATCAAGCAATGACTTTAATGGCCCAACAAAGGGCTCAGCCTAGTGCACCGAGAATTGGAGATAATGTCCTGTGCCAGGTTAACTGCACTCTCCTGACAGCGGCGCCGATGCCATCTGCCCATTTATTGACAGCCTTGTCAGCAAAAATCTGCAGTCTGAGGTGGGCGGGCAGCCAGTGCCTCTTCACTGTCTCCCAGCGTCACGGGAACAGATGTGGTGCCTCAAGCCTGGAGCTGCTGCTGGCAAATTGCTGCATGCTCGTGTTCTTTATCCTAGGGTGGAGGGTGAGCAGCAATGGAGACATGTTCTCCAAGAAGGAATTTGTATTCCTTTCCAGGCTCTCTGCCGATTAATAAAAATAATAATAAGGTATTTAAAACTGACTTTTAAAAATTGTGAAATAATCAGCTTATTGTTTAATACTGAGAAAAAAATCCAAACCATGCAAGTATTTGAGGGACAAAATCCCAAGTTACAGGGGTTCCATAAACTTGAGCAGGTACCACGAATCCTTTCTGGCATGACCCTCCAGCCTTGGGAGAGGTCTTTTAATTGGACTTGCAGGCAAAAGCAGCTGAGTTGGAAGGATTTATTACTATTATTATTCACAAATAATACCTCTCTCCTAATGCGTGCAAATCAACCTGCCTGTTTATTGAATGAATATTGTGAAGCGTGGTCAGATGAGAGGCAATGTGTGCGTGCCCTTGATAGAGGAAATGTTTCTGGCTGTATCTTTCTTTTTTTTAATAGGTGAAAACAAGCGTAAAGGGTGAGCAATGGGTGATGCTTTGTCCATCCATCCTGATGCAGCTTTCCAGGTTGGATACCCGATCTGAAGAGCCCTGGCAAAGCTGTTTTATCAAAGGCTTTCTCCTCCCCACATGCATGGAGCTCCCATGTGCTCTGTGTTTGTCCATTCAGCCACAACAAAGGAAGCTTCCATCAGGTGAGAAAAGCAGTGTGGAGGGGAGAGTGAATTAGGCCACTCTGATGCGTAGGAAGGGAAATTGATCAGCTGGGGGAGAGACACTGGTAGAGGACCTGTAGCACCCTAAGTACCGGAGAAAAGCACTGCACATTTTTCTTTGTTGATTGTTCTTTGCTTCAAACAATGGAAAGGGAACCAGAGGATTCACTAAGGAGGGCACAAAGACGGCACGGCTATCCAGAAAATGGCTCAGCACCTCAGACACACCCACCTCATGTCTCTGCTGATGTCTAGAGTTGCACAGATCAGCAGCAAACTCAGCTGCACTCCCATGTCTGCCACCTCCCTGGCGGCTCTAGGACAGATGTCACTGTCGTCTAAGGAGCTGTTGTCATGCAGAAATCAGATGACAGAAGCCAGTGCAGAGCGCATCTATTAACTCCAGGCTAACTGGAGAATACGAGACTTACATTTTTGGTCCCAGTACAGAAGCAGCAAGACTGCCAGTCCCCACAGCTGGAATCTGTGCTTTGTTTACCTTGGGTCCTTCTCTTCCACTTCTTACCTGATGGGAAGTTTTCTTCCTGGCTAATGTCTGACCTGTGCAGTTGGGACAATGACCTGTTTCTGTGGCCTCTCAGGCTAATGTCACCTCGGAGCAGGTTACAAGCTGAAGGAGAGTAAGGCTGGGAAAGAAGATGGGGAAGGACAGTCCTGCTGGTGGCCAGGGAAGCCAGGGGTCCCTGGGGCCAGCTGGGGAGTCAAGGATGGCTCGTCCACGCAGGCAGTTACTCATTTCCACTGACACCTGCCCGCGCAGGTTCTGGGCCTAAAGGGCCTCAGAACAAAGCTGCCAATAGAGGCAGGGGGAGTGGAAGGTGACAGTGAACTTGTGGCACCAGTTTTTGGGGGACAGGCAGCAGCATGCCTGTACACAGCACTGCTGCAAGGCCCAGACAGAGGCCCTTTGGAGTCAAGAGTCCAGGATCACTAGGAATCGTGGCCACCCTTCAGTGACAGACCATGGATTCATGTTCCCAGCAACACTATGCTCTGTTAAGAGGCTGCATCGCTGACTCAGGACTCCTGACTCCAAAGGACCTCTGTCTGGGCCTTGCAGCACTCAGCAGGAAAAGCTGGCATCCACCTTATGACCGGGACTTCTCTTGACACGTGGGGTCCCTGAAGGGGACATGGTACCACCTGTGTGCAAAGCCACAGCCTTGGACATTTAAAGTGTGTGAGCTAGACAAGGCCCAGTGTGAGGTGAGAGTTTGGGATGTGATGACCGTGGCACTGTGCCATTTTCCCATTGTGAAAGGCTCTGGGGCCCAAGCTTGTCATATCTCCCATAGCTTCAAGAAAATCCCGACATTTTCATCTTGGTTTAAAACCCTTCAAATGTTCACACAGTGGCAACAAATCTCATTTGAAAAAGCATCATGTGGGTGAACAGATCTCTTCAGCAGGGTGTGTGGATCCAGGGGATTGTGTACAGTGTCTGCCCTACGCTTGTGAGAACACTGAGCTCACTGAGGTCGAGGAGGGCCAGCCCTGCTCATGCTAAACTGTGCCCTGATTCCTTCTGCAGGGTCTGAGCTCCTTTGGGGCTCCCAGCTCCCTGGATACCATTGTGGGCACTGAAGTCTTCAGGCACAGCAATAATCAGAGGGGAAGTAAACTGAGAATGAAGACACTTTTTCTGTTCTGTTTCACAGAGTTCAACACTTGCCCAACATGTGAGCTTTCTATGCCACATCGTCCTGTGGGCAGCTACTCCAAAGCACGCAGGAGAATCCTTCAGGCTCTGAACTTCCTGCTTGGCTGACTACATCAGGCCCAGCAGGATAACCTTTCAATACACTTAAAGTTAATTGATTAGGGATCTTAATCACATCTGACAAGTCCTACATTCTTTTCCAGAAAATATAACCTAACCACAAGAGTGAAAACCATCATTTCACAGTCCCACCCACAGTCAGAGGGAGAAGATTACCTACATGTGTACATTAAGGCTGTGAATCTTGGGGGCCATGTCACGGTCTGCTGTTCTTAATAAGTAAAGCTCCTTTTCTTGATGATTGTGTGTGTGTGTGTATGTGTGTGTGCCCATACATGTTCACAAGCATGATCTATCACTGTGCTACTCTCTGACCTTCCTTTGTGAACTATCCATTAAACTAAAGTCATATCCCATGATTTCTTTTTACCTGCTTTTGACATGGAACATGCTCCAGGTGAATCTCAAAGATTAGCTTGCATTGTAGTAACTGTTTCCTTTTCTGTTGGAAGAAGCACGCAGATGAATAGTGCATAACTCTGGAACACAGCAGGGGCTTCTTCATTCAGTCATTTACCAGTGGTTCCATCTGGGACAGGTGAAATTTAAAGGCCATGAAAGATTCAGGAACACCAGACATGAGAGCGTTCTGCCGGGTTGTATTGGTCCAGATCACTGAGCTCTGGTTTTGCACTAGCAGAGATTAGGGTTGATCCTCAACATTACTGCTGTTGGGGCTATGTTAGGTTAATGGCAGTGGAGGATTCTCAGCAGTGTGCTAAAATACTTTCCCTCTTCTGTGGTTACACAGAGGGAGATGCATACTTGCACCCAGGCAAAGGCCTGTTCTCTTAATTCCTCATGAGAGCTTCAGATCAAGGACACCAAGTCAGGTGGGTGAAGAAGGAACACAGCACTGTCAGTCTATGGCAAAATGTCCTCTTCTTAGGGCTGTGAGCTCACATACATTAAGGGACAATCAATCTGTCAGCAGCCAATTTTCTCCCCCCAAACACAGGCGCTCATTTTTTAAGAATTAAACAAGTCTGGGACTTGCTTCTCTGTTGTTTAACAACAGAAGAGGCCAAAGCCTTGCTTAAGTCTTTTGCCAATTTATAAGGAACATTGATCTTTCAATACTCTTGTTTCTAAAAGGAAGTGCTGAGGATTTAGGAGGCGCATCCCTCTAAAATCCCTAGGCTGACACGAAGACCTTTAACAGTGAAAAGAAAACTTTGAAATTCTTTGAGAAATTCTTGCTAACTTCCTAAGGAAAGAATCATTTTGAGAACCTTTAGAAATCCCGATTGTGATCCCCTTTCCTGAGTGTTTTGGACAAGCCAAATGATAGGCTATTTCTTGCTGATCAAGAAAATGTCAAGATTGAAAAAAACAAATGAATTTGTAAACACACATAAAAAACAGTCAGAAGTACAACAAAAGTCTCGGTTTTTTCCCAAACATTCATCTCATTTTCTGTCTTGAGGAGCCTTCAACCAAGTCTAGTGTTTAGAGCTGATGCTAAATCCTCACGGAGCTCATTCTGATGTGGATGATACCAGAGGACCTCTGCATGGACTGGGTCTTTTCAAGGCACATGTTCATTGTTTCGCTGTGCTCCCTGTGCTTATATATTCTACATAAAGGCTCAAAAACATAAACATGCAGAAGGAATATTTAATCATTTGGAGAGCTGTCATTTATGAGCAGGGTGCTATCTTCTGGTAGTCTACACTGAGCCACGTTACCAAAGTTGTGCCCCTTCTAGGTAAATCAGGCATGTGTGTGGTACGGCAGGCTTCACCCTGAGCTTGTCCTGACTTAGCTCTCCACATCTGTGAAAGGGTGGGAGCTGCATCTGACTTTCAGTTTTCAAACTCTACTTCTTAGGCACTTAGGGTTCTAGGGAGGTACTGAAGTCCCATGTCAGGGAAGGGCAAAAGGGGTGAATGGAAGGTTTTGCTCAGCAACGCCCCCCCCCCCCAAAGAGTTTATATCCTGCTCTCCTGGTATTGGGTACCTATATGACTTAGTTGACTAACAGAAATGACAGTGTACCAGTTCTGAGCAAAGACTTTAAAATGTATCTCTTGTTTCCAGTTTAACCTCTCCACTGAGAGCATCAAGTCTCAGGTTAAAGTTGCTCTTTCACGTGGACCCTAGGTCTATGGTGTAACCTGGAACAGGGCCATGGTGACCATCCCATGAACCTGTGAGTGAGACACAACTTTTGTGCTCATAATCTGCTTAGCTTTTGGGTTTTTTTATTATCATTATTGTTACACAGCATGATTGCAGCAAAAGCTGACTGATACAATGTGCAAAGAGCTGTCTGTGAGGTCCCTGCCTCTATCAGTACCACTTTAGTCCTTTCTATTTTACATTCCAGCTTCTCCTTCACACTTTATATGGATAAAATAATTCTGCTGCTCAATACTTGCCCCAATATCATTCACATTAGGTTACTTTTTAAAAAGACTTATTTTAATAGTTTGCTATTTCTTAACATATTCATGTCTCGTTATGCTGTCTTTCATTTCTACTTCTGGAAATGAGCAATACAATTAAATCCAGATTTCAGAAAATTTCACTTCAGAAAGTAAAAACTGTTATAATTTGAACTAAAATCATCTACCTCTAAATAATTATATATTACTGTCAATCTTCAGAAAATATATTGGCAAAATTAATATATCATCTCAGCTAGGTATTGCATGGTAGATTACTTTTAAAAAGTTTTCTTTTAGCTCTTGTATTTTAAAAGTTAGCAGGCCATCATTTGGCTGAAAAAAGAGTTTTCTAGAGACTTGGGAGCGGAACTAGGGCATAGAGCCATGCTAAGGCTGCTCACTGTCAGTGTGTGAGAAGCTGGCTGCCCCAGCTGTGAGCCCTTCCTTGCCCCTGCAGTGTGAGGTGGTCCTGGGCACAGGCCCATGAGTGAGCACATTTAGGCACGGTGGATGTTGCCTCCCATCAACCTCCACCAGAATATTTTAACCTTTCTGTGTCCTGCTTAATCGGGGCCCTGGAAGATAACCAGCAATCACTCTAGTGAGTAAATTGAGGCCAAAGCATTAAAGGAGATGCCAGGTGAAGGTGTCAACTTTCCCAGAAATTTCATCTGCTGGGATTTTTCAATGTCTGAGTCCAAAGAGGTGAATAGTGTCAGGTGTTCCACACACCTTGGGAAGCCTGCAAAGAAATTATTTTAAAGGGCTTTTGGTCATTGTTTTTGGTAGCAATTTAAACACTATAGAGAGAATGCCTTTAAGGTTCTGGTGGCCCTTCTCAGTACCATTTCCTGTCATTTTAGAGGACACATCACATACAGCTGGCCTGAAACTGATTGCTTAAAAATACTGAAGGGCCATGACCAAAACTCCCCTGAAACAACCTCAGTCCCTTCCACAAAGAAAGGACACCTTGGGTCAGAATTTTTCATTCTTTCTATATTTCTTTCCATACCTCACTTTAGCTATCCTTTTTTAAAGCTATCTTAATTGAAAGATGTTTTGAATATACATACCTGTGCAAAATTTGTCTTAATAGATTTCATGCATTTACCAGTTAGGGGAAATTCATGTTAATTTGCTTACTCATTTTTGCTTTGAGTATTTTATATTTAATTCATAAACCAATTTTGAAAATTTAGAAATATAAGAAAATGGGCCTGTTAAAATCAAGAAGTTATGATACATTAAGTAGGAAATAAAATATGCATTAATAAGCAATTATGAAAATGAGACTGTTACTTATGAAGGCTGACAGGAGAGTGTCAAATCTAGTCATTACCAGCAACCCTACGTACCTTTACTGTTTACCAAGATACAAAGAAAACAAACTCTAGAAAATCAAAGCAGCAACAAAATGGCCATGAGAAAAGACAATAAAGTAATTAATGAAGGCAAAATTGGAAATAAACAAATCAGGAAAAGGATAACACATGTCATAGGAAGAGATTATATAAAATGGAATTAATTCCTCCAGAGCATTAAAAAATATGGATGTCTGCCCAGTTAGGAAGTAAATCTAAATTCAATACCAATTCCTAGTAAACAGCAACCAAAGGAAAATTATGGTAAATTTATAACATTCATATATGTTCACTATAGTTTTATGGAATTCACGAATATATTAAAAGGACATTGTGTCCAAGCAAGGAATAAAATACAAGTCTTTTAGATAACCTATTAATAAAGATGTAATAATAGGTAATATGAGGGAAATAATCGTTGCAAGACTTTCACAAAATAGTTTTTAACTTTTTATGGATGAACCTAGAGTGACTTATGCTGAGTTATAAAAGCCAATCAGAAAAACAGATGCGCTACTGTATGGTCTCTTTTAAGAGGAATTCAGAGTGAGCAAATTATTAGAGGCAGGAAGTAGAACAGAGATCACCAAAGGCCAAGAAAGGGAAAACAAAATTATTGTTTCATGGGTGCGGAATTTCGGTTTTGTAATATGGAAAGTTGTGCAAACGGGCCACGCAGCCCTGAGAATGTGCTTAACGCTGTAAACTGCATACTTGAAAATGGGCCAGTTAGTAAATTTTATGTTATGTGATTCTTTCCCTTTTAAAAACAGAAGGATAAATCAGAATCCCAGTTTTTATGCATGTATTTGAAACTAAGTATGTCCATCAGTTTTGGACTCAAATCTATATAAAATGCAAAAATAAGTACAACTAATTAATTTGCCCTAAAAATCTTAACAAATAAGATATTGAGCTAGTGGTTTGTCTTACATTCAATGTTTTTCCAGAAAACAACAACAAAAAAATGATAGTGAAATTTTTCTAGTAGAAATTTTCTGTTTTTAAATGATGGTGAAGTATTAATGTCTGTTTTACTAACAGTATCCATTTATTACTTTCATTGAAGGATACTTGCTTCTCAAGTACATTCAAAAATTCAAAAATCAAAACTAAAAGTCTGTGGCACACACCTGCAGTCCCATCACTCTGAGAGGCTGAAGCAGGAGAACTGTAAATTCAACCCACTATGGGTAATTTAAAAATTGAGCAAGACCTTGATTCTATGTAAAATTTTTAAAACATAAGGCTTGAGATGTAGCTTAGTGAGAAGGTCCTGGGTTCAACCCCCAAGACAACAAAAACATGCAACGTTTAAATGATTAAAAATCTTTAACCATCCCCTAGATCCTGGAATAGCAGTGTGTTGTTTTTAAACATGTTGACTTTTCTCTCTGCTTATTAATTCTCCACTAGTAACTATACTGTATGGATTCTTCCTGCCTCTTTTGTATTTTTGTCTACTTTGTCTATGTTTGCCTACAGTGCAGTTAGAATACTTTGGAACTCACTATAATTACACTTCTATACTTTCTTTCTCCAAACAGTTTTTCCAGTTTTTAACCAGTATCACTGTTTTGAAAAGGTCCGGCACTGTCTCTTCCTCCGCTGTCAGATGTCTGCACCAGCCTGAGATGACCTTCTTTGTGTGTTGGCGGAGACAGGAAGGCCTGGGGATGTTTGGTAACTGCACAGAAGCACCAAGGACTCCTGACCACAGTGACACTGGGCTTGAGCACTGGGGGTAGAGGGGCACCAGCAGCCTGCCACGCAAAACGAGGCCACTCAGTAAGGGTCTCTCACATGAGCCCTAAGCAAATAGAGTCAATAATGGTGGCTCTTCTCTTTCTTCATTCAAGAATAAACAGCAGGGGGCTGGGGATTTAGCTCAGCGGCATAAGCACCTGCCTTGTAAGCAGGCAGTCGTGAGTTCGATCCCCGGTACCGATAAAAAGGAAAAAGACAAAAAAAAAAAAAAAAAAAAAAAAAAAAGAATAAACAGAAAAAAAAATCAGGTGTTGGTGTAGAAGAGTCCACAGCAGCCAGTTCCTGATAGTTCCTGATGGTGACTAGTCTCTCTCTCTCTCTCTCTCTCTCTCTCTCTCTCTTTCTCTCTCTCTCTCTTTCTCTCTCTCTCTCTCTCTGTCTCTCTCTCTGACCTCTCATCTTCAACATAACAGACTGAACAGTCCACATACTGGGAAATATAGAAGGGTGTTGTTTCCACAGTCTGGACCCTTGGAAGGATTTCTTTTAGAGCTCTTCCTCCAACCCTTTAAGGAGGGTTGGAGGGTTGGAGGGTTGGAGGGTTCCAATCAGATTGTGGTGCAAAGGATAAGACGCTGACAGTATCCCCATCAGGACCACCCAACACCTCCCTTGAAAAGGGGAGGGAGGGTCTTGCTGTGGTAGCTGCGCCCTGTCCATCATGGCCAGATCAAGGGCACCAGTAGCCGTGGGGAGTGAACCACTGTTGACAAACTCAGCTTTTGACCATGGTCCTGCTCCTGGACTCCCAGAAGTGGATGTGGTGTATAAAATAAGGAAAAGGCACACTGCCCCAGAAAGAACGAAAGAGTCAGGGCCAAGCTTCCGCTCGTTTGAAGCCACTCTTCCAAAAGTATGAAAGAATGGCTGGAACAGTTTCTACTGTGCTGTATGCGGCTCTGCTAGCGCCCCCTACTGAGCCTTTTCCTCCTTTGTCTCCTTTAAGTAAGGTTTGTGCTTCAAGGTGTCAAGTTCCCGTTTTTTAAGGGTATTTGTCTTTGTAATTCGGGAAATAGATTTATTCTTTTGTGACCCCAGATACCCTTCCTATGTTTATTCATTTTGTTTTCTTCAATTTCAATCTCCTGATCTTTGTTGGGAGCCAAGTGGCTTTTTATTTCTATGGAAATAAATGATCTTTTTACCCATGGAAACCTTAGTCATCCTGCCTCCTCCTTTAAAAACTCTCTTCTGTTGAGAAAGTGCCAAAATCAAGGGTGCACGCTGCTCGATTGTTCCTCTAGGGAACACTCTCAGGACTACTTTGTGAAACCATCATTTCTTTAAATTGAAGCATGATACTTTGCAGGCTGCGATTGTAAGTACAATGAAGGCCTAATGGATCACTAACCACATGGCACAGCCCTCTCTGAGATTTCCTCTACAGTGGTATTGAAGCCAATGAATGAGTTTCATCCTTCAGTGGCAATGGGGAGAAGCAGAGCTGAGTGGACTTTTAGATAAATATTAACAGCAACCGCTCAGACATGAAAGGCAAGAAATAAAACTCAAGTTCTTGTCTCTGCTAACACTTACATTATGTCCAATTAAAAATCCATTCTCATTTTTAAAGTGAATACATTAATCTCCTAAGGAATGAAAGGAGGTGTCATGAACGTAGGGAGGGGAATGATTCACTGCTCACTTCCCTTAACCCTGAAGAGCTGGATTCAGAAAATCAGTCAGTCATTTCCTGGGTGTCCCTAAAGCAATGCCACGATGGTGGAGACACCTCAGAGACACCCCCAGGGTGAGATTGTTTCCACTTAATTGTGGGTGGAGCCTATGACTCCCCTAACCAATGGAGTACTTACAAGTGAGATGTTTTTCATGTCATAATACCGTATATGTATCAAAAATACAAAGAAATTTAAAATAGCAAAGCAAATTTATTTTCAGAAACCCCACTACTATTAATCTGCTTCAAAATAACCCCCCTGCTTCAAACAAAATTATCTCCCTGTTCTTGTCGTTGTCTGAAGAAATTTTGGAAGTCCTCTTTTGTGAGTGTCTATAAAAGGTGTCAGAAAACTATGGTGAGTGCTGTTACCAAGTGCCACCCAGGGGAATTCATAAAAACATGACAGTGTGTCCTCATCCTCCTTATTCACCAGATTTGGTGCTGGGGGACGTCTGGCCCTTCTCCAAAACTGAAATGACCATGAAAGGTAAATATTTTGAACTGATTCAGGACACTGAGGTAGCCGTGACAGCACAACTGAAGTTACTCAACAAAGAGGACTTCCAGAACAGCTTTAGAAAGTGACAAGAACAATAGGACAATATGTTCAAAGTCAGAGTATTTTGAGGGTGATAATAGCAAGGGGACTTATATTGTAATTTTGTAAAACTTAAGCATTTGCCATCACTGCTGAGACCACCGCGCATGCAGTCAACCTTCCAGGGCTTTGGGTTTCACATTTATAAATTCAACTGCAGACTAAAACCGCTTAGGGGAAAATGTGTCTGTATTCAGGGTCTTCTTGTTATTACTATCTATGCAATGCAGTAGAACAACTGTGTACCTGGAAATCATTATAGTTTAAAGTATATAGGAGACTGCACAGAGGTGAATGTCAATTTATACAAGGGGCTTAACATTCACAGATTTTGGTACCCTGGTGTGTCACGTCCTGACTCAGCCCCTCACAGACCCTGAGGCGGACTGTATATGAGATGCTCTCTTTCATAGCCTCCAATAATAAACTGCCCTAGTAGGAAAAGGACTATGGAGAGCCACACAGCAGGGCGCTCCAAGCTGCCTGCAGAGTGTGAGACCCACAGCTGAAAGCCAGCCAGCAAACAGGGATGCAGCCCTGAAGCTCTGCTAACAACTCCAGATCCCCAGCTGGGTCTGACTGGCACTGATTGCCACCTGAAGACACCCTAAGAGGAGCATTCAATTAAGCTGCATCTGAGTTTCCAACCTACAGGAAGCTGTGAGATAATAAATGTGCATTCCTTTAGGCTTCCGGGCTTGTGGTCACTTGTTATGTGGCAATGGAAAACCAGGCAGCTGTGGAATATGTGACAAAGAGAGAGAAAGTGTGTCTACCGGAGTTCCTATACAGAGAGTCCAAGAGCATCATGAGCTGCTTAGGTCGGGGCAGGCTTTCCAACAGCTGGGGTGGATGGAAGAAAGCTATCATCTCCAAAAAAGGTGTTCATCTATTTCACGATCATCCCTCTGAGAACCCCTCCCTGACTTGTTTCCCAGATGGGAGCCTTCCCAGTGCAGTAACCTTTTCTGCTGGGAAGTTGGAGAAGATGCTAAGCACTTTTTTCACCTGCACAAATCAAAAATAGTTTAATTATAAAGTACTGGGCCTGGGTTTCTTTTTCTTTTTTTCCTTTTTTCTCTCTCTTTTTTCCCCTCATTTTCTCCATTCTTTAGTTTCTAAAAAAAATTTAAAACAAAAAAAGAATAAAAATGATGATACAGAATTTCAAAATAATAGGAGATTAACAATGGTTAAAATACTGCATATTTTTATTTGCAAAGTAGTTGCTCACATTACAAGATGAAGGCCTGGAAGAATGATAAAACAATGAAAGCACAGACTGTTCAGGCTGGTTTTCCTGAAGACGCAGTGTGTCTTTCTCCAGATAAGGCTGCAATGTGTGCTTGTAACAACCACCTGCTCTTAGCCTGTTGCTATGGTTTGGGTATGTTGGTATGGTTTGGGTACCCCAAAAGTCCAGGGTGGCAGTATTAGGAAGTGCTAGGGCCTGTAGGAGGTTGGGAGTAGAGAGAAGTCTTGAATCATGGAGGTCTGCACTGACATGGGGCTGTAGGCCCTGTTGGTCCTCTCTCGCTTCTCCACTTGGAGATGGGAGCTTTTTGCTGTGACACACGTTTCTTGCCATTGCCATCTGCTCCCGTCCCAAATCGAGCTGATGCAGGTGCCATTCCTTTGAACCTCTAACACCTAGAGCAAAGAAAACGTCTCTTCACAGCTTAACTGCCCCAAGAACTTCATCCTAGTGGTCTGCAGATGACCCACACATCTTTCTAGGGTGAGGTAACATCTAATGAAACATAATGGGCACAACTTCCAAGAGCAACTCCTCGCCAATCTGGAATTCCCATTGCACTAACTTCTATGCCTTTATTCTGAATTGCAAATGAAAGTCACTGTCTCTACATTCTCTGTGAATCCCACTGCAATATCTAGAGGCAACCATTATTGAAGAGGAGGGTGTATATATGTGTTTGTATGTGTGTGTGTGTGTGTGTGTGAGTGTGTACACTCAAGGAGGGACTGTATTTATAGAACTGAGATCACTACTTATATTTATTACTCTGCATCTTCTTAATCACTAAATAAAATGTCTCACTGCCAATTCCTATAAATCTACCTCTTTATATTTAACAGTGGCTGAGTAATGCACTTCAGGAATGTATCAATATTTATACAACATCTTTATTGAACATTTAGAATCCCCCCAATTTTTCTTCAATACAGAGAGGAAGAAACTTTCTGTTTTATCACACGTATTCAAATGTTTCTTTAGGACGAAGTCTTTAATGGAATGGCAAGGCAAAAAGTACACAATGGTTTCAAATGTTGACAGGTGAGAGCTAAGCTGTCTAAAGACAACCCCCGCACACATTCGCTTCTTAAAGGGAAAGGGGGCTTCATTCTTATGAGCTTGACTGTGTTGAATATCGTCAGTGTTTCTAAAATTGGACATGGGTAAAAATTAAATAAGCAAGTTGGTTTCTTTGCCCTTGGCCTTTTTTTCTCAAGTTTCTTAACTGGGATGGACTCTCCTCTCCTGTCCCAAGAGAGGAGATGGTATATCATTAACATGTGTAAAATGTACATTATTCTGAGAAATAAATTCTGTTTACAATATCTTTTAGTTAGCCACTGGATTTGATCAGATAGCATTTTATTATATATAGAGAGACTGGCTTGTGATCTTCATTTTTAAGTCATTTCTAGAGATCGTTTGAGATCTAGCACAGTAAATTGGAAAATTTGCCTTTTTTCCCTGTATGCTCTGAAACATATTTTATAACATAGGATATTTCTGTTTCTACAAAATGTTTTAGAACTTGCTGGCCAAACCTTCTCATCTATGTGTCTTGGGGGCTGAACATGTAAAGTACAGACAGTTTTTATCTTCTAATTATGGATAAAGTTAGCTAAAAATATGAAATTAAACAGATTCTTTGACAGCCTTCCGACACATGCCAGGCATGAGCTTATAGTCCAAGCTTGAGTGAGTACAAGGTCTTACAGGAGAAATTTTAAGAGGGAGCAACAGAGGGGTCCAGAGAGAAGTCACTGCACTGGTCTGGTGCAAAGCTTGTTGGGTGATGTTAATTTATCTTCTTTGAATCACAGGGATACTTTCGGAGTTCTGTTCCCCTGGGCTATTCAACTCAACTCCTCAGCGAGATGTTCAGATTTTGGAGCATGGTGTTCTGTGTCCTCAAAAACCTCTCTTCTCAGAGGACGAACAAGCCATAGTATACTTTAAATTTGCAAATATGCAAACAGTTTAGCAGAAAGTCTGGTTCAAAAGAGCCGATTTCCTTCTCCTAGGTCCAAAAAGCCTTTCATTTCACCTAAATGCATTTACATTTGTACAGAAGGAAAGGTACCAGGTAGTGGCGTTCTTTAGTTAGTAGCTGCAAATGATTGCCAGCTGTGTGAACTTCAGGTATAATCAGGACACCATGGTCTCAGCTTAATCTGGTTGTAAACAATAGGAATATTGCAAAAGTTCGGCAAATCCAGTCTGTCAAAGCTCATCTTTAGAGAGGCTGGCTTTCAATCAGCTTCCACAGATGGACCTAAAACTCTTTTTATCCTAAGATTTGGCAATTTATAAGCTCACAATGTGAAGAGGTGAGCGAGTCAGCCTAACCCAGGAGCTGCTGGAGCACTGAGTGAAATGTCTACTAGTAGGAATTTCAGTGCTGGCACAAATTCGGAGCAGTTCTCATTCTAGCAAACAAAAATTACTTTGTTTTACTTTCACAGATCATTTCATACTTTCTTTCCGTGTTTTGGCATAATTCACTGGTTCTCATGTAAGGTGAGCTTTACTTTCTACTTTAATTCAATAACTCAGAGAACCATTGTTTTAAGGATGGTTGGATTAAAATCAGCACATGCAGCCTCCAAGATGCCAAACATCTGTTGAATGTGAACATATTTCAGATGGACTTAATAGAGCTTGATGTTTGATATTGCATGGGAACAGATGCTCTGTGATCAGAATCCTTCCATAAGAACTAGAGAGAGCCATAGCACCACATGTTGTCCGTGGTCTTCCACGGGAAATAATGTGTGTGATAAATAGTACACACATCTAGTTATCCATCAATGGCTGCTCTCCCATAGCAATAGAATGCCAGTTTTGGCTCCAGTGACAAATGTGATGTATGGAGTTAGCTTTTAAAGTTTTATTAGTATATGTTTGCAGTAATGCTTGCATTCATTGTGGAGAGCTGGTATATGTACAAAACACTTCGATTCTTTTTATATCTCTTTACTCCTCCCTCCATCTCTTGGTTCTCTTCCCACTTGCAAATGATCTATCTCCCTGTTTCCTATTTTGTCTTTTATTTTACTTGTTAGTTTGTTTATATGTTGGATTTTTCATATAAGAGAAACCATGTGATATTTAAACTTGTGTGGTTAATTTCATTTAACGTTATGCATCCATTTTTCTACAAATGACTCAAGTTTATCCTTGTCTATAACAGAGTACTATGTCATTGTGTATAAATACCACATTTTCTTTATCAATTCATCTGTTGATGGATGTAAAGCTTGCTTCCAAAATCTAGCTTTTAGGCATCACAAATATTCTTACACATTTATCGTTGATGCCTTTAACTCTTTTGGGAGGATACCTAGAAAAGGGGTGCATGGATTGAGTGCGGGGAAAAAAAGAGCCCTTCTACACTGCTAGTGAGAATGTAAAATAGTACAAATACGACAGAAGTCAGCATGGAGAGTCAAAAACTAAAAATAGAAATTCCACTGACTTCATAGAGTCAAATACTCATTTTTGCAATCTGTGTGGTGTCTGATGTTGGCCATATAGTAGAATTACAAATACTGATGTCTAGGCTAGAGAGTCCTGGTAAATACTTTAGTTTTCTTGTTTTCTTTTTCATTTTATGTTTGTTTCTTTTCCTTCTCATTTTCATGTTGTTTTATTGGCACACAGTACGGCCCTAGCCATGCAGCCCCCCCGCCGGTCCCCAGAAGAGGGAATAGCCACAGGCTGCTGGCTGTGGAGAGGACAGAGCGATGGCCTGGGGCCTGTGCTGCCCATGCAGGAGGACTTGCACCACTACAAGCCAGTGACAATGAGTTGCAGTTGAACATGGCCCACGTGAACTCTACACTTCTTTTTTTCTTAATTTTTAATGATCACCTCCCTTTTTCAGGGAAGAGTTGAGGTCATCTGAAGAGCAGAGACAGAAAACTCTGACATTTATACCTTCCTTACAATAAATTTATAGTTTCTTCCAAAACCTAGCATCTCCTGGTGTGTGCGAACTCATTTAGAAATAAAGACAAGGGAGGTCTTGCTACTCAGTGGAAGACAGGTTACAGCCCAGAAGCCCCCGCGGGTCCCTGGAGATTTTTGTGGGACTTTTGCTATGTGTGCTGACACACACAGCTGCGGGAACTAGGGATGCCCTGGGATGTCTCAGGATTTAGCAGCTTCCCTTCCACAAGTTCAAAAGTGCCCAGGAGAGACTCAGGCAGGAGAACCATATGTTAAGGTCCAGCCTGAAAAACTTAGCAACGCAGTGAGATCCTGTCTCAAAATGAAAAATAAAATAGGGTTGGAGATGTAGCTGAGTGAAGACTGTGGGGAAAATTCCCAGTACATTCCCCATTCCAAAAAAAAATGAATGCCCAGGAATCACATCTGGTGTATTTGTGATTCTCAAAGTATAACACTACAGTGAGCCATCCCATCAGGCAGGCTGTTACTGTCACTCAGGTGGCCATCCACACCACAGCCTTCATGTCACTCAGGCTTCCGTTTCCGGTGTCTCCCTTACAAGAATAGGATGTCACTTCATAGGGAGTACTGGTCCCAACAGAAAGACGCAAACATACTGCTCTACTTGGGACTGTAAAGAGTGACCTGCCTGATGACCAGGTTAGGTCTTGATAACTTAAAACCTCTTTCCTGTACTCACTCATCTCCACATAAGTTAATGTAGCAAATTGTTTCTTGTTTTTTAAATGTTTTCTTTCACTAAGGTTTAAAAAAATCAATTGGCCTAAAGCTGTACATTTTCATGAGCAGCAGTATGATGATTCCAAACACAATGCAAGCATATTAGCATTTCTGTCTCCTTAACTGTCTATCGTTTTAATTGCAAAAGTAATGGAAGGTGTGGAAACCTAGCAAGCCTTGAGAATACAACATTCCTCTTCTTTTCTTACTACTGCAAATATCAGACACCCACCTCATCTCTAGGCATTTATCAAGGAGACTCCCTTGGATTCTTTCAGCTATATTTAAGTTCATGGTTTATTGTATGAAGGAAAGAAGAACATATTTCCAAGCTCAGGCTCCCTGCTCAGTCCAGAGTCTCAAGAAGCATTACTGATAAATAGCTCTGATTCATAGTCTTCTCAAGAACCACCCCCATCTCATCCATTTCCATGGAGAATTAAAAATTGTTTACAGAAACAAATTTGAGCGACAGGAAGAATGTTGACAACACCAGTCGTACATGTGTCTTAGCCATGTGGCTTTAATAGAACTACTGTGACACAAGAGTCCAAGTACTTTATTATGGAGAGTACCCTGCACCAAACAGTTTTGTTTTGATTAGATTGTGTTAAAATATTTAGAGAAAGGAAGAATATTGGAGCCTTCTAGGTTTGCATGTCTTTAGCACAACACATGTTGAAATTTGATCTCCATTGTGAGCTATGCAGAGGGCAGAAACTTTATCCAACTATGGTGCTTGGGCCTTTGAGAAACGACCGTGGTGAAATGAGGCTGTAATAGAGGGTCCTGGTTCAGGGGCTTCAGTTTCATAGAAGCAGAAGGAGTGGTCCCTTTCAGATGCTGTATGTCATGGGAGATGCTCTGAGCCTCCTTGGGACATTGCAGCAAGTCCCCAGCAGCAAGAGGGGCATCACTGGATGTCGTTTCCCTATCTTGAGCTTTAAGGCTTTCAGAATTACCAGCCAACTCAATCATTATTCTGCATTAATTATAGCAACAGTTATAGCAACAGAAACATGGACTAAGACTGAGCCCACTGAGTTTCTAGCTGAAGCCACCAGTTTTGGGTGGAGAAGCAATGAGGAATTGAGCTAAGGATTTCCAAGGAAATGGTCATGCGTCTCCCTGTGGACAAACCTTCTGGGAGATGAGAGAGATGAGAACATGGAGTCACAGGGCCCCCAAATCAGCCCACTGAGGCTGTGACAGAGAGGATTGTGGGGAGACTAGAACACACAGCACAAGAGAGCAGAGAGGACAATGTCAGAGATGACACCGCTGGGAACATGACAGGACAGAGACTCACAGGATGTGGCTGGAGGGAGGCACATGCGAGTGAAACCAGAGGACAGAGCAGCTGGGACTGAACGCTTACCATGGCCAAATAAGGGAGAAGGACCTGGCTGGTGACAGGAACACTGTAATCAGTGCATGAGACCCAGTGTGGTACAGTCACACTTGACTGGACGAAGAGTCATGTGACATCATCACAAAGGGCCAGGCGGTCCGTGTGTCCCAGTGACCTCCCTGAGCCTTTACGCATGAGGGTAGCTGTAGACCGTGGGCGGAGTTGTATCCTAATAAAACGATTTAAGGAACTACCATTTAAATGTCACGTAATTTATATGTGTCAAAAATAATCTTTTTTCCTAATCACTTAAAAATGCAAAAACTATTCTTAGTGCATAGACTGTACAAAAGCAGGCAGTAGGCCAGAGTCATAGTTTGCCAATTTCTGTTTTAAACAGCTGAAGACATGGGCGGGATGGAAAAGGAGGTGGGGAGAAGGTTGAAGAGGGAGTCCAAGGGCCATGAGATTAGAGACGCCCTGATCCCCGGTTCCAGGCCCAGGCAGGAGTAGCAAATCTGATCCCAGGGGCTGAAATAGTCAAGGTATTTTGTTCTTTAAAAACTTTCATAAACACAGAATAGAATGAAAGTATTTTATTTCTGTTGTGAAAGGACCATGTTAAACAATGCTAACCAATTTTGTTTTCATTTCTTACTCTCTCCTCATTTGGACACCTGGGATAACTGTCTCTTGTGCTGACTTTCTAGGCACTGCCATTCCAGGAGGCCGGGGCGGAGCTGAGGGTCCTTCAAAACCTCCTGGGATGGAAATGGCTTTGTTTGGGGTCCAGTGTGAAATGTGGGTCACTGGACTGGAATTAGGGATGACCGCATTTGCTGAACTCAGCAGGTAAATGGGACCAACTGGAATTGTGCTAAAGCTGTAGAGATGAAAACCTGTGATAAGTGGAATGATTGTTTTTCCTCTTTTATTCATTTTTAAAGGCAAGATTAGACAGAGAGAAAAGCTGGGGAGATCTTAATTTTAGCCAGATTAGGTAAGCAGCAGTAATCATACTCCTTGGACTTGGTTCATTGGTTCAAGATGTTATTATAAACACCAGGTATGAAATCAGCGAGCCTCTTCCATCTGGTTCCTGTCTTCACAGAACAATTAGGAGACAAAGACCGTATATAACTTTGTCATCAAGGAACTGGGCCTGTCAGGGATTAGGCCACAGGGATAACAGTAGTCAGATCAAAGCCAAGCATTTTCAGGTGGGAGGGTCAGTGACCAAGTAAGACAAGATTGTCTCAGGCCACATTTGTCTGGATAACATCGTGTATGTCTGATGATCCTTGCTCAAAACCTCCTGATGGTCCCCTTGGGCTCAGGGTGTGTTGGGGTCTAGGGTGGCAGCAGATCCATGTGGGCTCTGTGTGGTCAGCCTGCCTGGCTTAGCACGCTGGACTACAGAAAGGCCAACATGTTTCTTTATTCAGTCGCCATGCGGATGGATAATAATTGAACATATGGCCACTGAAATCTGTTTTCCCTTCAAAGTGCTCACTTGTCTGGCTTGAGTCAGGGTGGGATTTGCAAACTGGCACTCGGGTAATGACTTTTCCACCACTGAAGTGTCAGTACATTGAAGATTAGCCCTTAATCCTTCCCTGGCCTGTGGCGCCCAAACTTGCTACACACAGGAATTCCAGAATGGAGCTGCAGGCTGTCCTAAAGGTTGTAACATTTTTTTTACAAGCTTGTATAGAATGTTAGGCAATCTTTATTACCTATTTTTATAGGCAATGTAAAGAAGGCTTTGTAAATATCTTGAAACTGAAAAAGAAAATGAGCTTACCTCAATTGAATACACACACACACACACACACACACACACACACACACACACACACATCACTCTAAGAAGGCTTATTCTTACTAATCACAAACATACGGTATCTAGAGACCAAGCAATTTCCTGGCAAGAATACCACAAGACAGGTCTGGAAGGGTTTTACACACACTGACGAGCTCCTGAGCCACAGCCAGTACCAAGCCTCTGCAGAAGGCTAGGTGTGGAACAATTTCACACGCTCTCTGGGACTCTTTGGTTCTGCAGTGAACCTGGGAACAAAGCGGCCATAAAGTAATATGAGTCTAAATAGAAAATGAAAACATATGTGGGAAATGTTACTGGAAAGAAACCGAACATTTGATAAATGTTAATATCAATTCCAAAGATATTTAGCCCCTCTCTCTCGGTTGACCTAAAATAAGGTGAGGTAGTCCATGTGTTTGGCTTACAACCAAGTGCAAGAGAATGACCCTCGAGGAAAACTGGATTTGGAAACCTCAGTTACTAGGGAGGACCTCTGGTGAGTTACAGTCACACCGCATTCCCTGACGTGAAGCAGATAGCCAGACCCAAGATAGGTTTTTTTGGTATTGACATTTAAAATTCACAAAACAAGTATTATATAAGCTACCAAGTTACAATAACAAATCAGTGTGCTTCCTGGATCACCAAATCAGAACTGGAAGGGATGGATGAGATCATCTGGTCTCAGTTCCTTCCAGGGACAAATTTCTGTCCTTTAACAAGAAATACCCCCATCCCCACCCCTTGCCTGTCAGTGTTAAATGCTTTCAGGGCAGGATGGTCACTACTGAAGAAACCCTTCTGCTGGTTAATTACACACTTTTTTGAGTTTCTCTGTTAAGTTTTACCATTTCTTGTTTGCCTTCTAAAGCCTCCCAAAGTGAGCCAAATTCCTTATCCATAGGTTGGCTCTGCCCCTTAGGTCTTTATAGGCAGCTTAGATGTCAACCCCCGGGGTCCTTTAATTAACTGATAAATAGAAAACGTCAAGTAAGAAGGATAAAGAAAGTCCAAACACCAGTAATCACAATAATCATGATCTGCTCTTCAGCCTATCTGTACAGTTCTTGGGTGGACTCCAGGCTAATAATTGTATCTCTAGCAAGTAGTGACATTTATGTCTTCTACTTCTTGGGATTCTCATCCAGTGCGTAACCCATGAATATGTCTGTGAGTTTGTGGATTTGGCTGGTTTTCAGCATTTTTGTCATCTCTGTCTCCATCTGGGCTACTATGTTGGTTTTCTGGGGCTTCCATAACTAAGCACCATAGCTTAGATGGCTTAAGAAACAGAAAGTCAGATAGGCATAGGGGTTTGTATCTGTAGTCCCATGACTCTGGAAGGCTGAAGCAGGAGAATCAGAAGTTCAAGCTCAGCCTGGGAAACTTAGTTATGCAGTAAGTCTATCTCCAAATTAAAAAAAAAAAATGGAGGCTGTAGCTCAGTGCAAAGTCTTTGTGTTCATTCTATGGTACCTTGAAAACAACAAAGAACCAAACCAAACCAAGCCAAACCAAATCAAGAAACAAAGTCATTACGTCATAGCTCTAAAGCCGCAAAGTCCAAGATGCACATGTCTGCAGGGATGACTTTCTATGTATTGCAAGGGAAGCATCTGTCCCCGGCCTCCTTGTTGGCTTGAGTGTGCCATATTTTCCCTGTGCTGTGATTCAGTATGCTTGTGCCCAGTCACCTCTTCTATGAGGACACCAGTAGAATTAAATCAGTACCCACCTGCCCAGCCTCACTGCGTACCTCTGTAAAGATGCTATTTCTGGGAGGCTTGGGATTTAGCTCAGTGGCATAAGCACCTGCCTTGCAAGAAGGCGGTCGTGAGTTCGATCCCTGGTACTAAAAAAAAAAAAAAAAAAAAAAAAAAAAAGATGCTATTTCTGGAAAGGTCAGTTATGAATACCTAGAGTTTAGGAGTTCAGCATATGAATTTTGGAATTTCATTTCTTTTGCAGTGCTGGGGATGGAATCCAAGGTCTTGCACATGCTAGGCAAGTGCTCTACCACTGAGCCAAATGCCAGCCCTAGGATGTAAATATCACAAGAAACACAATTCTACAGCAGCCACCATCTTCTCTTCCAGGGTGATTTCCAGCGGCTCCTAGCATAGTGTTCCCACCCCTAGACTGCTCAATCCAGTCTCCAAATAGAAAGAGCTTTCATCAATTGAGAATTTTATAATGGCGTTTTCCTACTTAGTCTCTTAATGGTTAAGACATTTAGGCTCCAACTTCCCTGGGGCCGTGTGATTTAGTTCTTTCCTCTCTCTACCAACATCACTACTGTTTGTCCCCTAAAATAAGACTAACCAGAAAATAAGCGCTGGCACGATTTTGTATCATGCTGTAATACAAACCCAACCCCCAAAATAAGCCCCAATTAAGATCGTCAGCCAGACATACACTTCATACATCTGCTACAACACATAACAGAAGTGTTGCATTAGAAAACAATATTAATATAGAATTAGATATAAGTAAATAGTATTATTGATATTAATATTTAAAATAAATAATGTAAATTATAATTAATTATTTGCAAATACTCAAGCTGGCACTTGGACAAGAGGTTAGTACCTGTGTAAACAGATGAACTCAAGACTCATTGCAGAATAACCAGTCAGAGTACAGACACAATGCATGAATTACCTGCGTACTCGATAATAAACGGATGTGATTGTGTCTAATGTGAGCATTCGTAAGTCAATACATCGTGTCCCATAATGAGTAGGATACGTGGACAGAAAGTACTCATTTAAGGAGGGTCTGTTACTGGACATGAGAGATTGGGGCCAGTGGTTCTACAGGGAATAGAGTCACAAAAAATTCAACCCCTAGATTTGGGGGTTTGGAGAGTTGTGATGATGTTCCAGAAGATGAAATGACAATTTAAATGAATGTAGATTTTTATACACAAATAAATGAATAAGAAAGATTGTTGTACATGAATAGATATAATTTATTGTACTTGAAAAAACAAGTCATACACCATATTGTGTCTTTCAGAGTGAAAATTAATGCAAGACCCAGTCTTATTTTACAGAAATAGGATGGCATCACCTGCCCCCACACACTTGACACACTAACCTTCCAGTTCTGACGCTGCCGGAGGGGCCGGTCTTTGGGTCTTTGTGCATTTTCCTCTACTTGTAATAACTTTTGCTCCACTCTTGCTTTTAATTCTTAGGTCTCAACTTAAATATATCTCAAAACTTTCTGATCTCCCATCTAAAGAGAGCCCCATGGTTGCTCTCCACCTTTTAGAATACTTCTCATCATTTTGTGTTTATTTGGTTTTGCCCTTCTTTTCTAATACAGAGCAGATTTTTATCTGTGGCTTATTTTTATATTTCTTATATCTAATGCAGGACCACACAGGATGATTATTATTGAATGAAGACTGGGATCAATGTTGAACACCAAAGATTTCGCGGTCTAATCTTGGTCCTACTGTAAGGGGAATGCCCCCATTTTTTTAACCATTTAACTATGTTTAAAGTATATGTTATATTTCAAGCTTTTCTCTTATTAGCATACTTCTCTCTAATAGAACTCTTCTTTTGTTTGGGTGAGGCATTCCCTTCCACGTGGCTACGTTTTCTCTGAGCAGATACGGGTAAGCTTACTTCCGTTACTGCAGTTGTTCTAAGAAGGAGCTTGGTAAAAAATTCTAGCTCATGAGATAAAATTTTATGGGAAAAATTTCCCATTTTAAAAGGGGCAGCAGGGGAAAAGAGGACACTTTGCTGCTTCTGCAGAGGAATGTGAGCACTGTGAGATCAGCTATCGAGTTGAGTGCCCAGAATGTGAGGCTATCAGAGAAAACATGGGGAGAGGGACCCTGGAGATGCTGAGCTTTCTGAACTATTCCCGGGGGAGCTCAGGATGCCCTCCTCAGGGCTTAAGACTGAGGAGTCAGATATTTCCAAGGCAGCTGAAAGACCTTCTACATGATATTGCTCATCAGATTATTGACATTTGTTTCTGTGTCCAGCTTCTTAGATATCCTAGTGGAACTGGGTTCAAAGGTTGGTCTGCATGTTCTTTGGAGGAAGAGTTATGATTTCTTTTTTTCAATCTATTCATGAAACAAAGACCTTTAGTTTGTCTCCTGACACTCTTTTGCCTTCCTGGCAAAAAACAAGCTCAGGGACAAAATAGCATTAATTTTGATGCTGGTTCCATGGCAGGGTAGCTCACAGCAGAGGTTAACAGCTCATGGGTCCAGATGACAGAAGAATCAACAAAAGCAGACACAGCCTCTTTTCTGTTCCTTATATTATATCCAGTCTAGTGGGAGTAGGGTGGTAGCAATCCAATCAGTGGACTGATCCAGCAATCATCCATCTTTAACCCCAGCACCCTTAATCCCAGTGGTGGATTATGAATCAATTGCATACTCTAGATTTAACCACTTCTAAAAAGTACAGCTTCCATGATGGTGTGAGACTTTGGGGGAAGTTTAGACACAAATCATTATAGCTACCCTCTTCTTTTTACAATTTGGAGGCAAGGTCTTCCTAAATTACTGAGTTGCCCAGGCTGAGCTCAGGATTGTAAGCCGTCTGCCTCAGCATCCTATCTTCTTAAAAATAGAGTTTTATTTGCCCTGAAATTTTTTTTAGAATTCTTCTGGGAAATAGTCCTGCTAGATAGTTTAGCAGTCTTTCAGAAGCAGATCTTCTCATTTTCAAATTTTTTGTATGGCTTTGAGTCTTAATTTTCCACTTCTTCCCAAGTTGCTCTTGGTTAATCTATCTTGGGGATAAATTCGATTTATCTATGTTTTAAAATGTATTTTATGAGTTTGAAAGTGATATTTTCATAAAATATTTAAATGCCCTTTATATCTGTAGGTGTATAATTGTCTTCATTCTTAATGTTGCATATTTGTACTTTCTCTAGCTTGAAAACATCATACGGTAATTTGCATATTTTATCTCTTTAAAAAATTTTTTTTGCTGTACTGGGATTGAACCCAGGCCTTCACACTAGCTATATCCCAATAACCTCTTCCCCCATTTTAAAATTTTAAGACAAGTCTCCCAAAGTCTCTATTGCTCAGGCAGAACTCTAACTTTTGATCCCATTGCCTCAACCTCCTAGATTGGTTGGATTACAAGCATGTGCCACACAACAAAAACTGATTTTATTAATCAGGTCTACTGAGATTTTTGTTTAAATTGCATTAATGTTTGACTTCATTTCATGTCCTTCATGAAACAGTGACTTTATTACTTTCACAAGTACTGATATTTCTACTTACCAGGCTTGTCTTTTCAGTGTCTAGAGCTGATTTCTCTATCTGTTCCCATCTTTGAATACTGCGTCCTAGAATTCCAGCTGCAAATCTCTTTTCTGCATTACCATAAACCTCCCAGGTGATATCACCCAGAATGTCTAAGTGAACAATGGTTCTGTGTGTTGGGTTTGGATCTAGCATACTTAGAATCTGGTCCCACTTCTGCCACTTGATATCAACATTGACTACAGGAAACAGAAGTTTATTTGTCCCCAGGTTTCTGAAGAAAGAGAAGTTATTAGCCAACCTTCCCATTGCTGGGATACAATAGCAGATGCCTACAATTTAAAAACAGGTTATGGCTTCAGAGGACTCAGTGCATGGTTAGCTGACTCCAAGGCAGGAACACTTATGGTGGGATGTGCGTGATGAATCAAAGCTGCTTAGTTCATGGTGGCCAGGAAGCAGAGTAGGGCACAGTACCATAGGGGACAGGTGAAGCACCACACATAGACCCCAAGGTCCACCTCTATGACCACCCGAACACACTGGAACTGTGTTTTAACAGTCCCCAGTACTGATCCCACTGCCAACCAGGTTGACATAATCCAGTTTAACTATCAAAACTGCCAACTTCACAGAACTGTTGTGAGAATAAATTGAATTAATATACAAAAATCCCCTAAGAACAATGCCAGGAACATAGTTCAGTATTCAGTTCAATATTAGCCATTGTGACAAATATCTAGCTCCTTGCTTTATATAAGCACTTATGCTAATCATCACCCTTCTGGTTCTCCTTCAGGTTAATGGGTCATCATGAATTTGACTGGACTCCCTGCAAAGGCAAGATTTTATTTCTTGCCCTCTGAAGTCTCTCCAGCACCTCAGCAGTCTTTGGGCACATAGTAGGTACCCAAAAAACATTGAGTATGTAACTCTCTATGAATAATATTTTGTCCTAGCTCATGAACACCATGTCATTATTTCTGGAAAGTTTAAAACCCAGTCTTAGTAACAGAATCAGACATTCATGATCATGAAAGATGGGGGAAGTAATCAACATTCTAATTAAAAAGACATAAAGTATGGAATCAATATTTGATTAAACCTATGAATGTAAGGGAAATGGTAAAAGGAAAATGCACTTATGTTCCATAGCAAAAGATGGAAGAAATAAAATTTAATAGCTCAGTTACCACATTAAATATGAGCTGACTGAACTCTTTCATTAAAAATATAGATTGCAATTTTTAAAAACACTGCTATATACATTTAATATAAAAGTATAAATAAAGTTTGAAACCAAAGCAGTATAAAAAAATACCAGGAAACAGTATAAAAAAAAACCAAAAATAGAATAGAGGCTGAACTTGTCATGTCATGCAAGATAGTGCTCAAGACTAAAAGCATAAATGTGTTAATGGGAATATGAAATCTGATGGGAGGCATGATTTATGAAGCAGCACCCAATAATATAGCAAGTGAACTCACAAAGTAAAACACGTTCCAAATGCAAAGAAAACTTCACCAAGATGTACTTGCAGTTGGCCATTTTGACATCTTGCAGTTTGGGACAAAATAAACTTAGATTTTTATAATCGTGTCATAATCCAATTGCACTTGGGTAAGATCATCTGACCACAGGTATAGGTGGAAATGTGTGCATTGACAGAGTTCAAGAAATTAATCATAGATAAATTCTGAATTAAAGAAAAACTGAAAGAGAAAATACATACTATCTTTTAACAGTGGAACATGGGATAGCTGCATGAAGACTTACATATTGTATTGTTTAACTCAAATGATTAGTGCAAAAGAGATTAAGAATGCATTCCAGGAAATTAATAATAAAAAGCTAAATAACTCAAAAGAAAATTAAAAATGAGAATTAATAAAGATACAATATAATGCTATTAGTGTAGCAAAATTGGATAAGTAGATTTTAAGAAGGTCTAGATCTAAGGAAAAAGAAAGAAAAAAATACAGAAGAGGCAAAGAATTAAAAAAATATGATTGATAGTGGCACTATTCATCATGACAAAAAGACAGGACTAACCCATATGTTTGCTTATAGATGAATAAATGGTAGTGCAAACAATTCAGTGGAAGATTATTAAACCTTACAAAGAGAAGAAATTCTTTGCCTTGTGGATGGTGCTTCAGGACGTTATGCTAAGTGAAACAGAGCAGTCACGAAAAAGCCAGTACCAAGCTTGGCACACACTTGGAGTCCAGCAGCCTGGGGTGCTAAGCCAGGTGATCACAAGTTTGAGTCGAGCCTATAAAATGCAGTGACTTAACAAGGCCTGATTCAAAATAAAAATAAAGACTGAACATGTATCTCAGTGGAAGACTCTGGGTCCAATGCCTTGTACAACAGCAACAATGTGACCAGTGTCATATGATTCCATTCCATGAAGTGCCTAGGACAGTCAGAGTGTAGCATCAGAGAGTAGACTGGTAACCAACAGAGGCCGGGAAGGAGGAAACGTGAAGGTCTCGTCCTGTGTGTGCAGTGTCAGTGCTGAAGATGAAAGCCTTCCAGAGACTATGTGGCTGATGGCTGCCCTGCGAGCTGAATGTGCTTCCAACCACTAAGCCTTACACCCAAAAATGGCTAAAATACGTTTCATCATAATTTAAAAAATTTAAAGAGCTACTCATGCAGAAAGGGGTATTTTAAGATAAAACTATTTTCAACTCAGTGACAGATTTCAGAGGTAGAGGATTTCTCAGCAAAATAAATTCATCCATATGAACTCTAAGAGGAGTATGACACACCGAATATCACCTTGGAGATTGAAAAAGCAATTATGTATTTATCATTGTAAAAGACCACATAGCTGTGCACTCACAACTAAGTGGTTATGCTTTAACTGAAACGAATAGTTCTAGGTCATTCAAACTGTCCAGAACTACACGCTAGTGTGTCTCAACCTCCACATCTCCTGCAGAGCCCACAGAAGAATGATGCTGGGTCAGACCTGAAGAAGTTTCTGTAGAAGAATTTGGGATGGAATCTGAGCATTAAGACTGTTTTCAAAATTTCTAATATGATGCTGATGTACAGCAAACCTTGGTAATCACTATTATGAGCAAACAGAAAATCTCAGGAGCCATTTACTCAAGCCTTTCTTGATCCAGAAACTTCTAACAACAGAATAAAAACAAAAAGAGAGAAAAACTTTAGACCATGCTTACTTCGTGCATCAGTTGTATAAGTTCAAATTAAATATTTTCAAGTAGAATTTAAAAATTTATGCAAAGAATAAGGCAATATGACAAAGTAACATTTACTATAGAATTACCTTTGATTTGATAGCAGGAAATACATCTATCTAATTGTTTACATTAGTAACTGTTAAAAACAAATCTACTGATCATAATACCAGGCTACACAACAAGGTGAATGTGCTTCTAAAGATAGAGCATTTGACAAAATCCACTGGATTTCTTTATTCTTCCCAATAAAATTATAGACAAAGTAGATATAATAGGAAACTATCTCAAAATAATAAAGATTGTTTACCCAAAACCAATACTTACTGTTTTCTAAATAGTTAAAAGCTAGAATGTCTTTGATCATATCCAAAAAATTAGGGGTATCCATGGGCACCACTGCTATTTAACATAGTTATAAAGCTTTTGGTAATGAATCAACTAGCATTCATACTGGAAAAGATACAATGATTTCTTAAGGTAATTTTAACTGTTAAAATTTTAACTAGAAAATACAAGACATCCAAAACTACCAGAAAAGTAAAAGGCCTGGGGGATATATTTAGCAGCTGCCTGCCGGGCAAGCACGAGGTTGTGAGTTCAATTCTTGGTACAAAAATAAATAAATAAAAAGAAATAAAAAAGAAAGGTGAGTAAAAGATATATATTGATAAATCATAGTAAAACAACACCAAATAACAAAAAAACAAAATAAGAGAAAGTTGTTTGAATTCTTTACTGGTCAAAGAAATAAAGCCTAATTAATTTAAGGGAATTCATGATAATGAAATGAAGATGGAAGTGTGTGTGTTCAGTGGTACAGCATGTGCTTAGCATTCGTGAGGCCATAAATTCAGTTGTCAGTGCAAATAATAATCGATGCCAGAGATGATGATGAGAGCACTACATACTGTTAGTTGAGTAGACCTAAATAAAAATACCTGCAACTGTTGTTGGTTAAGGGTTGTGGAAAAGGGATATTACATTGCTGGTAGAAAGCGACACTGCTAATCTTTTAATCCAACAATAGCTATTAAAATAATATATGACTTTTAACCTAGAAATTCACTCCTAGGAAAATTTCCTCTAGAAACAAAAGCCACAGCAATAGGGCTTGATCCAAAGGGAAACTAAGTACAGCATTATTAGTAGTAGCAAAAAACTGAGAAAAATTAAGTGCCCATGCAAAGGAACAGATTAGATGTGTACCAGATTAAAATAATCTAAAAACAATCAAACAACACAACTGTAAACCAATACTCAGTGTTTTCTAAATGGTTTAAAAGTTAAGATAACTTTGATCGTAATCCAAAAATTAGGGATGTCCATGGGCAACATTGTTGTTTAACATAATTACACATACTTACATATATTTCAATTATTGCAAAAAAAACACAAAAGCACTTCTTAGTGCAAAACACTGTTTGTGTGAAACAGAATTATGTTTATGAATAGGACCTTGTTTATGTACAGGTGTAAGCAAGTATATAAATTTAAGTATTAGGCTAAGTAAACAGGAATAGGAAGACACTAATTTATGCAGGAGTAATGGCAGGAGCAGATGGTGAGTATGAGCAGGTGTGTATGTTCTATGTGAGCGTTGGGCTGCCTGCAAATCAGGGAAGGGCTAAAGCCAGGCTCCTCACTGCGGCTGTAGATGGGAAGGGGGCTGAAGAGGGACACACAGTACCTCTGCGTGAGTTAGGACCTGGATGGGATAGGATTAAGCATACACACCTGGGTCTAAGACTGTGCTCTATTTTTCGACATAATCATATGTAAGACTTTTAGCTGTGACTCCATAGCATTATGAATATGTCTTGTAATTGTATAAAACTATTGGACTTTTAAATTCGTACTGATTAGTATTTTACTTCTACTGTATGTCTAAGATTATGTCTAAGACTATGTCAGTTTATATACGCACAAATATGTAAGTGTATCTGCTTTTTATGTCATTAAACTATGCAAGCTGTATCTTTATTTTTCCTTGGCTTTTTGTTGTTGTTATGTTAGGGATTGAATCCAAGGCTTTATATGTGCTAGGCAAGTGCTCTGGCACTGAAATGCAATCTGACTTTCATCTGTTTTTCAATAACTAGTATTCTGTAAATATGTTTGTGTAAAATATCCTTATGGCATTCTGAGTATTTACTTTTATTGGAATATACAGACATATCTCTTTCTCCTAATGTATCTGTCTCCTAATGTTACAGTAGATTGTGTAAATATATCTGCAAAAGTCTTCTTTGCAAGACAGATTATGAAAAATAGCATTTGGTCACGATTATGTAAATATATTTATGCCTTTAGTGACTAATTCAAATGCTCCTTTCTATGATTCCATATAATAGTATGTAATATGTTTGTGTCTATGCCAAGCTATATAGACTAACATTATAAAGATAGTCTTTCTATGGTAGTCTATAAATGTATGAGTATTTGTTCAGTATTGTAAAAATTCTGCCATATCATTGTACATAAAACTAATTACAGTAAAAAACATTGCCAAAACTGATGGGATATGTGTGTTCCAAGCAAGGGGGAGGATTTTGAGAGTTAATGGCAATGTGACTTTTACTATAAAAAATTTTATGTAAGTATTCATCATATTTAGATCACATCTCATTATAAAATTATGCATGTCATTTATTATCCACAAATCTGCATGTTTAGAATTACATAATCGCTTGTCTTGGTATTATATTATTTAAAGTGCTAGTTTCTATTCCTTTATGAAACCATGAAATTGTGACAAAACATTCGTGGCATAAAATCGTGGAAAAAGAGCTTCCACATGTACCTGGGATTATGTACAAGTCTGCTTGCCTGACATTGTATATGATTATATACATGTGCCTACTCCTGGAACTTGTTCAGATTTATGAAATTATCTAGGTGTGGAGAATATATATATGTGAGTGTGTGTGTGTGTGTGTGTGTGTGTGTGTGTGTGTGTGTAAATAGTTTGTATCTGTGTCATCTTTTATGTTCAAGAATGTACAAACATACCAGTATTGCTATACACTTACACAAGTAACATGTAAGTAAATTTTCTTCTTAACTCCAAAGATAATATATGGGTCTCTGGAGCAAATGTTTGTGAAAAAATATTTTTATTTTATCTACATAGTCTTATATGTGTGCATATATAATCATATTAAAACATATACATATTGTAATAGGTAAGTACCAAATAGAATTATGGCAATTCTATTAACCAAATAGAATTATGTTATATAAATATAAACTAAGATTCTTCAATAAATTATAAATATTAGCTGGATGCAGTGGCTCATGCCTGTAATCCCAGGAGGCTGAGGCAGGAGGATTGCCATGAATTTCAGTCTGGGCCACATACTGAGTTCAAGGTCAGCCTGAAATGCATGGTGAGACCCTGTTTCAAAACCACAACAAAAAATATGCATAGAAGTATATACAATATGTTAAAATGTATAAATATATTTAAGTACCTTCACATACTTCCATGAATATACATAAGTCTTTTAATCTAAAATTCCACAAGACATGTGACTTTACAATTTTTTTTTTACAAAAATATTGATCATGATGGACTATCCACCAATACACACCAATGCAAAATTATCTCTATCTGGAGCCATACACTTGTAATTTTATTTAAGTATTTGATAATGTAAATATCTGATAGATACAAAATGATTTCTGTAGCATAGTTATGTTACAGAGTGTAGTAAGTACAAGAATATCTGGAAAATCTTGAGCCAGCATACAAAATTAACAGAACTGTGTTCTAGTAGTGCATCTTTCTGCAGATAAAAAGCCTGTATATACTAATAATAGTGAAATAGCACTGCATACTCATATGCTAGTAAAAGTAAGTAAACTTATCTATAGTGAAAATGAAACCCAGAGAGGAGGCACTCCTACACATGATTGGTGGCAAAGAAAAGTGTTAATCTTTTTGGAAAATAATATAATAATATCTACCAAAAATAGATCTTTTAAAGCTCACTACTTGGGATGATAAGGCAGGAGAATCACTTGAGTCCAGGAGTTGGAGACCAACGTGGGCAACATAGCGAGACTCTGTCCCTAACTAAATTTTTTTATCTGGAATAAAAGTTTCATTTTATTTTTCTTTTCCAGATCTATTCTTGTTACTGAATATTTTTAGGATCACTTTGACAAATTCCAGTGCTATTTTTTAATTTTAAAGAAGGTAAAACTGAACATGACAAAGCAGATCAGAAGAAAACAATGTAAGTGACACAGATTTCAAAGCAAAACAACAGGAGATCTACCATGGCTACCATAATGCCTCTTGTTTTCTTCTAAATAGATGTCTATATCTTCACACACAATGAATTCATAAGAAGCAAAATAGTATAACACTGATCAGAACAGAGTGGTTTTGAAGGTTTTGAAGGCATTTAAGGCCTTCAAAACCAGACAATAGTAAAATCAACAATGGCTACTGTAATGTCTCTTACTATTTTCCAAATAGCTGTCCATACCTTCACGTGTGTTGAAATGAAACACAAACCAGACTAAAATCACTCTAAACAAAGAATAAAAGCATTACTGGATTTCACAGCATGATGATACGGAATCAACAATGGACACTATAATCTCTCTTTTTCTTCAAAGTAGCTGTTCATTTCATCACTCATAATATAATCGATTCTCACAAACTGTCTAGGAGAAGGTCTAGGCATGTATGAGTCTCTATATGCATACCTATCCTTTCTGTATTAGAAGGAAAAATGAAACAAAACAAAACAAAAAACCCAAAACAGATTACTAGAAAAACAAGAAACAAAAAAAGATGAACAACAATAGCAAAGAGGCTGAAACAGTGACAATATAGGCCTTCAAAACAAGGAGGCAGGAACAAAATTTAAGGTTATTATTTTACATAGTGATCTTCAGGAGTTCCTCAGATCACCAGACACAAACATGCAAAATTGTTCCAATCCTATGAATAGTAAATGTTTTGTTCCACAAACTTATAGAATTTGTAGCACAATCATCTTAGTTATTCTAAGTGTGTTAGTATAAATTTAGATATTTTTTCCTTATTTTTTCCCTCCTTCTCCCTAAGATATTATTTTTCTTCTTTTGAGCAGATTCTTATTCTTTCACTGTATTTATTGAGGATTTTGTATCTTATGTACTTATACCATTTCTTATACTAGGGAGACATACAGTATTTACACATGTGAGTTTGATTTCTTTCACTTAAGAGTATGGTCTTAAGTTGCATCCATTTACTTATAAATATCTCAATGTGATCATTCTTTATAGCTGAGTAATACTCCATTGTATAAAAATGTCACATCGTTTTTATCCATTCCTCAGTTGATAGGCATTTAGATTATTTCCAAGATCTGGCTATTACAAAGTGTGCTGCTATACACATTGGTAACATATATCACTGAGGTAGGATGTTTTCAGTTCTTCTGGGAATATGCCTAGAAGTAGAATAGCTGGGTCAAATTGGGCTTCCAGTTTCAACTTTGTGAGGAACCTCTAGACTGACCTCCACAGTGGTTGCACCAGTCTAAACTCCCACCAACAGTACAGTAGAGTTCCTTTTCCTCTCAACCGCTCCAGCATTTGCTGTTGGTAGTTTTCTTGATCCTGGCCATTCTTTCTGGAGTGAGATGGAATCTCAATGTGGTTTTAATTTACATTTCTCTAATGACCAGTGGTGCTGAATATTTTTTCATGTCTTTATTTGCCATTTGTATTTCTTTATCTGAGAACTGTGTATTCATCTCAGATCCCATTTTTGGATTGGATCTTTGAATTTTTTTTTAATTCTTTATGTGTTCTAGACAGAAGTTCTTTGTCTGAGGGACAGTTGACTAAGATTTTTTCAAAGTTCATGGATTTCCTTTTTATTTTTTTGGAGATTTATTTTGACATGCAAAAACTTTCTAGTAAGTCTAGATTCTAGTTAGTGATGGTTTGATTTTTGTTCATGAATTCTCTAACTACCCCTAAGTCTTCAAGATTTCTATCTACTCTGTTTTCCAGCAGATTTAGTGTTTCTGTTTTAATGCTTAGATCTCTGATCCATTTTGACTTTAGTTTAGTACATGGTGATAGGCATGGATCTAGTTTTAGTTTGCAGCATATTGAGAGCCAGTTTTTCTAGCACCATTTATTAAGGAGGCTATCTTTCTTCCAGTGAACGTGTTTGGCCCCTTTATCAAAGATGAGATTGCTGAGTGTGTTTGTAGTTGTAGTTGTATCTTCTAATTTATTCCACTGATCTTCAAGTATGTTTTTATTCCAGGACCATGCTGATTTTATTACAGTAACTTTGTAGTATAACTTCAAGTCAAAGATTGTGATGCTTCTGCCTTGCCTTTGTTGCTTAGAATTGCCTTTGTTATTATAAGTCTTTTCTGGTTCTAGATGAATTTTAGTAATGATTTCTCTAGATCTGTGAGGTATACTAGTGGTATTTTGATTGGTATTGCTTTAAATCTGTACAAAAATTTTGGGAGAATGGCCATTTTCACAATATTTTTTCTTCCTATCCATGAACAAGGGATGTCTTTCCATTTTCTGAGATCCTCTTCAATTTCTTTTTTCAAGGTATTATAATTTTCCCTGAATAGATCTTTTACTTCTTTTGTTAGATTGATTCCTAAATATTCCATTTTTTAGATACTATTGTGAAGGGTGTGGGTTCTCTTATTTCTCTCTCAGTGGTTTTGTTGTTAGTGTGTCGGAATGCTATTGACTTTTGAGTGTTGATTTTATATCCAGCTACATTACTTAATTTAGTTATTATACTTAGAAGTCTTTCAATGGAGTTTTGGGGGTCTTCTATATAGAGTATCATGTCATCTGCAAATAATGATAATTTAACTTCTTCTTTTCCTATCCTTAGTACTTTATTTCTCTCTCTTGTCTAATTATTCTGGCTAGTACTTCTAGCACTATATTGAATAGGAATACTGATAATGGACTTCCTTGTCTTGTTCCTGATTTTAGAGTAAAGGTTTTCAGGTTTTGGCCATTTAATATAATGCTAGTTGTTGGTTTGTCACAGAAGGCTAAGTTCATTCTAGATCTTCTTGATGTTGTTGGTAATTCATATGTTTCTAGGAATCTGTCCATTTCTTCTGTGTTATCCATCCTATGAGAGTAGAGGTGTTCAAAATAGGTATTGATGATCTTGTGTATTTCCACAGGATCTGTAGTGATTTCACCCTTTTCATTCCTTATTGCATGAATTAGAGTTTTTTTCTTTCCTTTTTAAAATCATGTTGGCTATTTATTTATTTATTTATTTTTATTCTTTCAAAGAAACAACTCTTTGATTCATTGATTCTTTGTATTGTTTTCCTAGTCTCTATTGCATTAGTTTTTGTTCTGATCTTTATAATTTCCTCCTTTTTGTGGCTTTGGGCTTGACTTGTTCTTCTTTCTCTAGATGTTTTGGGTGTAGAATCAACTTGTTTATTTGTGTTTGTTCTGTTTTCCTGATGTGGGAATTCTTCACAATAAATTTTCCTCTGAGAACTGCTTTTATTGTATCCCACAGGTTCTGGTAGGCTGTATTTGCATTTTGATTTGCTTGTAGATATTGTTTAATTTCTTCTTTAATTTCCTCTGTGACCCATTGATTTCTCAGAGTGTATTATTCAATTTCCATGTGTTTGTGGGGTTTTGAAGTTTCTTTTGTCATTAATTTCTAGTTTCATGGCGTTATGATATGATAACATGCATGGGCCAGTTTCAATGCTTTTGCATTTACTTAAACATGTTCTGTGGGTAGTATATGGCCTATTTTAGAGAATTTTCCATGTGCTGCTGAGAAGAATGTATATTCTGATGTTGTTGGGTGGAACACTCTGTATAGTTCACCAAGTCCTTTTGTTTACAGGTGTGATTCAGTTCTGTAATTTGTTTGCTGATTTTTCTGTCTAGTTGATTTGTCTCTTTGTGTCAATGGGATGTTAAGGTCTCTCATTATAATTGTGTTATTGTTTACTTGATTTTTCATTTCTGTTAATATTTGTTTTGTATAGCTGGGTGCTCCTGAATTCAGTGCATATATATTTAAGACTGTTATCTCTTTTCTTGAAGTTTTCCCCTAATGAGAATATAGTGACCTTTTTTATCTCTTTTGATCATTCTTGGTTTGAAGTTCACGCTGTCTACAAACATAATAGCTACTCCTGCTTTTTTTGTACCTATTGCATGAAGTATTATTTTCCACCCATTGACTTTCAGTCTATGAGTTTCCTTTTGGGTTAGATTGGGTTTTTTGTACACAGAATAGGGTTAGACATTGTTTCTTGATACATTCTGCCAGTCTGTTTCTTTTAATGGTGAACTGAGGCCATTTACATTAGTGGTTGTAAGTGATATATATTGGTTTATTTTTGACATGTTACCTTTCTGCTTTGATTATTTACTTTTTCACTCTGTTTAATTGTTTTCCTTGCCTTATTAGTCAGGGTTTTATTAGAGAGAACAGATATAACATGAGATATACAGATGTAAAAGAAACAAGAAGACTGGCTTATGATGGTTAGCCAGAGTCCAATGAGGAAACATGCAGAGGGTGTCTATGCATTGGAGGCTGAAGATTTCAATCCACAGTCTGGAGTTCACTCTAGTATCTTGTGCAAGTCCAAACCAGCAGGCTGATATGGTCTGCAACAGAAAGCCAAAGGTGACAAAAGGCTGAAGAGTTTATGTCAGAAAGCTGAAGTGTCTACACTGGAAGCCAGGAGATGACATCCAAACCAAAGAAGACTAGAGCTTCTCCCAAGAATGGAATGCATTTGTCCTTCCTCCTTTCCTTTTATATCTCCAGGTGATGAGCACCCTAGGGTATGTTTGTCTAGAATGTCTTTCAGTATTCTTCGCAGGGTTGGTTTGGTGGTCATGAAGTTCTTCAGCTGTTCTTTGTCATGGAAATATCTTATTTCTGCATCAAATTTGAAGGATAGTTTTGCACTGTACATGAATCTGGATTGGAAGTCATTTTCCTTTAGGATTTGAAATACTTCACTCCATGCTTTTCTTAACTTCATTGTTTGTGTTGAGAAGTCTGCTGTGATTCTTATGGGCTTTCCTTTTAAGTGATCTGTCTCTTCTAACAATTTTAATGTTCTGTTCCTATGTTGATTTCTTGGATGTTGATTATTATATGTCTGGGTAAAGTTTCATTTTGGTTATGGCTATTTGGAGTCATATATGCTTCACTTATCTATATCTCAGTTTCCATTCTCATGTTCGGAAAATTTTCAGCTATTTTTTCTGTAAATAGCCTCTTGATATCATTTGTGTTGTCACCTTCTTCTTCGTTTATCCCTATAAATCTTATGTTGTTTTTCTTTGCATCATCTTGCAGCTGTTGAATTGTTATTTCCTGATTCTTTGTTATTTTTAAAAGATCTTTCCTTTCCTGTTCACTAGCTGCAATCTTGTCTCAGTAGTCTGAAAGTCTATCTTCACTTTCACTGAGGCAATTTTGACAACTTTTGATGGAATTTTTGATTTCCTGTATGTCTCTTTGAATCTGTTTCATGCATTCTGTTTGTTTCTTATATTGTTTGTTCAAGGTTTACATCTTTTTGCACTGTTCCTCTAATTTTTAAACTATGTCTTCTTCATATGTGTTCAGTATTTCTTTCATTACATTTATCATTTCTTCTTTTACCTGGGAGATTATTTCTGATTTGAGTTCTTTTATAGCTTCCCAGAGTTGTTTCTTTACTTCAGTTGCTATCATTTCAGGAGTTTCAAGTATATGGTTTACATTTTCTTCTATTCCCATGTCTCCTAGGCTTTTTGGGATGGACTGGAGGTTTGCAATTACATTTTGCTCTTTCCTTTTGCCATTTTCCTATACTCCCTTAGGGAAGTCAAAATCAAGTTCTCAGTTGTTTTTGGGTTAAGAATATCTGCCCCTATTGCAGGGAATTTTGCTAGTTGAGTGGAGCTTCTAAGCCAGACATTATAATGAGGCTCCCAGCCACTTGGGATCACCAGGTAGTGCCCTATCAGGCTCAGAGTGATGCACCAAAGCTTCCCTGTAGGATGGAAATTGCTGTGTGCACCTTTGGCTTGTGAGGAGGAATGCAGGTGGCTCGGGCCACTGAGGGTGTCACTGTGTGGGGCCCTAATAGGACTGGAGGGACATTCCTGTGCATCCTCAGGTGATGTGGGATATTGGGCAGGGTCCCATAGTCTTGGTGTGATGTGCCAAAGCTGCCCCATGGGATGGAAATCAGTGTGTGCCCTTTTGGCTCATGAGGCAGAACACAGCAGCACACCACTGGGCAGTTTCTGGGTGTGCCCCAGTGCTATTGATACATAGCATTAAATCTAATTGCATTAAACCTACAGATTAATTTTGGCAGACTGATGTATTTGCTATCATTGAGAATTTATAACATAAGATGGGAAAATGGTCATCTTTTATATTTTTTGGTAGAATTTAATAAATATTTTCATGCAAGTCTTGCACATACCTTACTAAACTAATTCTTAGGACATATATATGTGAAGACATTACTAATAAATACACTATTTTGAAATAATGTTTTTAAATTGCTGTGGTCCATAGCATTTGCAATGAATTTTTGTATGTCAATTTTATTGTCCATTTTAATAATTACTTTTGTATCAAGTCTTAAAATCTATCTATTGATTATTTGGAAAGTCTAAATAATGAGTTTTAATATTTTTATAATTCCTTTCTTGTACCTTTATTTAAAACTATTGATTGATTGAGTGATCTATGTGTTTGAAGATGTACATGGATACGTGTGTGTAACATAATAATTTTTGTCCTAATTAGAGCATAAGATACATATGAAAAGAAATGGTGATAATGAACATTATCTTTTTTCCTGTTTTAAGAAGATTATCAACATTTTACCCTTAGGTATGATATTTTGATATAGCTTTCATTTTACAGAAACTCTCTGAGAGCTGTAAATAGTAATGTTTCTGTGTCTAGTGTGTTATGAATCTTTCATACTATAGGTTGATATTGGGTGCATAAGTATTTAGTTCTTTTTATCTGTTGACATGATTATATTTTTCCTATTAAATCTATTTATCTAATTAGTTACACTTAATTGTGTTTTATTTTGTTTTAACTCTTTCCTTTCCCTATATTTACTCCTAAGACAGAATTCATTTTGTTTTACCCATAAATACTTCAGAATGTTTTGAAGGACTTTATTGTTCTTTTGAAATTCTACTAAAATGCTCCCTTTTCTTCTTGATGTCACTGATTTTTCAGCAGTGGGTTGAGGGATTTAGATGCTTGCTTCTTGGTTCTGTCATTTGTTTTGCTTCCCTAACATCCTGTGGGCCAAGAATAAGACACACAGCTCCAGGCCTGAGTTCTGTGATGCAGCCGCACTCTGGGTGGTGGTGTGTCCTCTTGTAGCATCACCCACATGAAGCTGGGGTTGGTGGGACTCAGAGGATGACAGTCCCCTTCCCTTAGACTTCTCACTCATCTCTACAGGCTAATGTGTCCATTGGTGGTCACTGAAGAGGTCCATTACTTCATGAGCAGTTACATGATGGTGGTTTCCTTGTGGTGTTATCCCTTGTGCACCTGCTTGTGCAGGTTTTTTCCAGTGTGACACAATTTAAATTACAGGAATAACCCTTGCTCTCGATTATATTCTTCCTTCTTGTGTGTTACTGACCTTATTTTGCTAGTAATTTTGCTTGGAATGTTTGGATTTATATTAATGTACTCAATTGGCCTGTCATCTGTTTTTCTAAGGGTATTATTTTTGCAAGATACTAATTTCACACCGACTTCATAGAATGAATCAGGAATATTCCCTCTTTGTCACTCCCCTGGAGTACTTTTGATGGGATTGGATGACATTTTCCCAAAGAGCAGGGAGTTACTGTAAGGTGTCTGAGCCTCATGTTTACTTTGTGGTAAGCTAACTCCCAAGTTCATTTCTGCAGTGCATTTGGAGCTGTAACTCTTTCTGTTTCTTTCTGGTTTCAGTTTTTTGTTAGTTAATTTTTTGAAATCTGCATATATTATCTCAGTTTTAAATTTCTGGCATGAATTTCATCTTTCTTAGTTGTTTAGAATATCTATTTTATTCCTAATGATGTTTTTGACTCTCTGTTTGTCTTGGGCATTATCATAAATTATGTCAAATTCATCAGACTTGTAAAGATTCAACTTTTGGCTTTGGTAGTCATTTTTGTTAAATTTACTTTCTTTCCATTAATTACCATTTTTTGCTTAATTTCACAAGTTTTTGCTTTGTTACTTTTCATCCTTTCTTCTTTTCAAAAAGTGAACTTAAATTTAAATTTTAGATCATATTTATCTCAATATAGGTTGTTGCCTTACCTCACATGCTTGATATGTAACTTTTAAATTATCATTCTGTTCTAGGAATTTTTAAGTTTGTGTCTTTCTCATTTGACCACAATACCTAGCAAATATATAATAAATTTCCAAATAAATGAAGATTTGTTTACTTATTTGGCATTAACTTCTGAAACACACTCTATCAGAAAAGATAGTTTTTGTACTTGTCTTTACTGTGTGACAAAAATATTTTTATTTCTTCTGTATCTTCAATGATTACTTTTCTATTTATTTTTTTAGTTTTTATTTTTTATTAGCACATTTTTGCAGTATGTAAAATGTATTTAAATGTTTTACCAAGATTAAGAGTTTGTCAAATTATCCCAGCAGTTTTTCAAGCTTTTCTTTATGCTTTTGAATTTACAATATTAGTTGCTTACATTTTAAGAACTGTTATGTCTTGTTGCAAATTAAAATTTATCACCATGTTAAAATCACTCTATCATAGGATATGTTCTTTGTCATAGAGTTTACTTGTCTGATTAATAGTTGCATTGACATGCAGTTATCACAACTTCATTTTGATTTATTATAGGCTAATATACCATTTTTATCATTTTACTTTAAGAGTTATTTTGTCTTCTCTTTTTGATGCACTGTTTGAAAACAGCTTATAGTTTAATTACATTTTATTTCACCTAATCTGATGCTTCTTTCCTTTCTCATAATTTTAATCCAATTACATTTATTGTTATTTCTCTATATTGATGTATGTTTATACATATCCTACCACTTTATTGTTTCTCATGTCTTATTTCACAGTGGTTTATTTTTCATTTGCTTTTATTTTTTAAAAAAATTATTTAAAGAGAAAAAAAGCAAAACAGGAAAAGGGTATAAATAATACAAAATTTCAAAAAAAAGTAAAAACTAAGAAATTGCTACTTGATAAATTACATATTTTCCTCTTCAAATAGTTGTTAAAGTTACAAAATTAAAGCATACAAATTTGACATCCAAACAGTGAGACATAGTTCTGTTCAATGATGTAACAGAAACTTAATAATATAGATATCAATCCTACACACTTAAAAACATACATGCAGTTATATCCTTTAGAGCACTTTCATTTCCTCTCTTTTTTACAACAGCAATTACACACTTCGGGTTTTATTACTTCTACAGTTCTTATAAATATGATTCTTATTTATTTTACTTATGAGGATACTCTCAAGTTGTCTCCATTTACCTATGAAGGCCTCAAGATCATCCCTTTTATATCTGAGTAATATTCCATTGTATAAAAATACCACATCTTTTTCATCCACTCTGCAGTTGATGTGCATTTTGGTTGTTTCCAAGATTTAGCTGTTACAAATTGTGCTGCTATGAACATGGGTGCACATATATCGCTCTAATATGACCTTTTCGGTTTTTTGGGGAAAATACCCAGGAGGGGAATAGCTGGATTGAACTTCCAGTCCTAGTCTTCTGAGAAATCTCCATACTGATTGCACCAGTCTACACTCCCACCAACAGTGGTGCAGTGTTCCTTTTTCCCTGCAGCCTCACCAACATTTGTTATCAGTTGATTTCTTCACGGCAGCCATTCTTTCCAGAGTGAGATGAAATCTCAATGCTGTTCTCGAATGAGAAATGATGGTGAACATTTCTTCATACATTTATTTGCCATTTGTATATCTTCATCTGAGAACTGTATGTTCATCTCAGATACCCATTGATGGAGAGGGTCTTTGAATTTGGGGGCTTGATGTTTCTCATTCTTTATATGTTCTGGATATAAGTCTTTTGTCTGAAGCATTGCTGACTAAAATTCTTACTCATTCTGCTGGTTTTCTTTTCATTCAGTTGGTGAATTCTTTTGAAGTGCAAATTTTTTTTCAATAAAATGAGATGCCAGTTGATTCTTTGAAGTGCTTCCTGTGCAGTTTGCATTTTGTTCATGAATTCTCTGCCTACCTCTGTGTCTCCAAGACTTCTACCCACCTTGTCTTCCAATAGATTTAGTGTTTCTGTTTTAATATTTAGGTCTTTGATCCATTTAGACTTTAGTTTTGTGCATGGTGAGAAGCATGGATCTAGTTTCAGTCTTTGGCCAGTTTTTCCAACACCAATTATTAAAGAGGCTATACTTCTTCTGGTGAACATGTCTAGCCCCTTTGTTAAATATCAGGTAGCTGAGTGTCTTTGCTGTTGTGTTTGCATCTTCTAATCTGTTCCACTGATCCTCAGGTTTATTTCTTTGTCAGTACCATGCTGATTTTATCACTGTGTCTTTATAGTACAGTTTCAAATCAGGAATTAAGATGCCTCCTGCCTTGCCTTTGTTGCCCTGAATTGCCTTTGCTATTCTAGGTTTCTTCTGTTTCTAAATGAATTTTAGGAGTGTTTTCTCTAGATCTTTGAGGTATATTAATGGTATTTTGATTGGGATTGCATTAAATCTGTATAACAGTTTTGTGAGTATGGCCATTTTTGCATTGTTGGTTTTTCCTAGCCAAGAGCAAGGAATATCCTTCCATTTTCTAATATCCTCTTCAATCTCCTTTTTTTTAGCATAGTATAATTTTAAGCATACACGTCTTTTACATTCTTAGTTAGGTTGATTCCTAAGTATTTCATTTTTTAAGATGCTTTTGTGAAGGGTGATATTTCCATAATTTCTCTCTTGGTGAGTTTTTTGTTTCTGTACAGGAATGCTATTGAGTTTTGAGCACTGACTTTGTATCCAGCTACACTGCTGAATTTGTTTATTTGTAGTAATCTTTTCATGGAGTTTTTTGGGTCTTCTATATAGAGTATCATGTCGTCTGCAAATAGTGATAATTTAACTTCTTCCTTTCCTATCTTTATTCCTTTTATTTCTCTCTCTTGTCTGATTGCCTTGGATAGTATTTCCAGAACTATATTGAATAGGAGTGGTGATAGTGAACATTTTTGTCTTGTTCCTGCTTTTAAAGTGAAAGTTTTCAATTTTTTTTCATTTATATAATGTTGGCTGTTGGTTTGTCATAGATGGTCTTTATAAGATTGAGGTAGACACCGTGTATTCTGAGTTTCTGAAGGGTTTTTATCATGAAAAGATGTTGGACTTTATTGAAAGTTTTTTCTGCATCTATTGAGATGACCATGTGGTTTTTGGTTTTGGCTCTGTTGATGTGGTGTATTCTATTTATTGATTTGCATATGTTAAACCATTCCTGTATTCCTGGAATGAATCCCACTTAGTTATGATATATAATCTCCTCGATGGTTTGCTGCATTCTATTTGCCCGTATATTATTGGGAATGTTTGCATCAATGTTCATTAGTGAAATTAATCTATAGTTCTTGGTTGGGTCTTTCTCTGGTTTTGGTATCAGAGTAATGCTTGCCTCCAGGAAGGATTTAGGGAGGATTGTTTTCTTTTCAATTTCATTGAAGAGTTTAAGGTGTATGGGCAAATCAAATCTCTAAATTTCTTGTAGAATTCAGCCATTAGGACCTTTTCTTTGTAGGTAAGTTTTTAATTACCTTTTCTGTTTCAACAGCTGATATTGGGTATTCAAAATTTCTATACCTTCTTGGTTGAGCTTTGGTAGTTCATGTTTTTAGAAATCTGTCCATTTCCTCTGTGTTTTCCACTCTATGTGAATAGAGATTTTCAGAGTAGGTATTTATGATCTTTTGAATTTCCATGAGATCTGTAGTACTTTCCCTTTTTTCAGTCCTTATTGCATGAATTTGGGTTTTTTTCTTGATAAGGTTAGCTAGAGGTTTGTCAATTTTTTTATTCTCTCAAAAAACAGCTTTTTGATTTATTAATTCTTTGCATTTTTTCAGTTTCGATTGCATTGATTTCTGCTCTAATCTTTACAATTTCCTCTTTTCTATGAGCTTTGGGTTTAACTTGCTGTTCTCTTTTTTCGAAGTTGAGATGAAGCATTAGGTTATTTGTGCTTATTCTGTTTTTTGATATGACAATTTATTGCTATGCATTTCCCTCTTAAGACTGCTTTCATTGCATCCCACAGATTGTAGTAGGGTTTTTCTGCATTTTCATTGAATTATAGGTGTCACTTTATTTCTTCTTTAATTTCATCTGTAGCCCACTAGTTGTTCAGAAGGCTGTTATTTAATTTCCATGTATTTATGCAGGTTTTGCAATTTCTTTTGCCATTAATTTCCAATTTCAGTGCACTATGGTCAGATGTCACACATGGCATAATTTCAATACCTTTGCACTTACTTAAGAATGTTTTATGGGATGATATATGGCTTGTTTTGGAGAATGTCTCATGCACAGCTGAGAAGAACGTGTATTCTGATGTGGTTGGGTGGAGCTCTGTAAACATCTATGAAGTCCAATTGCTCACATGTGTGATTCAGTTCTATTATTTCTTTGCTGATTTTGTGTCTAGTTGATCTGTCTCTTTGTGACTATGAGGTGTTAAGGTCCCCTGTTATAATTGTGTTCTTGTGTATTTGGTTTTTCACATCCATTAGTATCTATCTTATATAGTTGGGTGTCGTGTATTTGGTGCATATATATTTATAATCGTTAGTTTTTCCTATTGAATTTTTCCACTAACAAATATGTAGTGAACTGCTTTATCTCTTTTAATCATTTTAGGTTTGAAGTTCACATTGTCTGCAAATAGAATAATTACCCCTGCTTTTTTCTGGGTTCCTGTTGCATGGAATACTGTTTTCTATCCTTTGACTTTCAATCTATGAGTTTCCTTTTGGGTCAGATATTTTTCTCGTATACAGAATATTATGGGATCATGTTTCTTGATCCATTTTGTCAACCTATTTCTTTGGATAGGTGAATTGAGGCCGTTTACATTTATGGATATCACTGATATGTACTGGATTGACTTTGCCATATTATGTTCCAGTTGTTTGCTTTCTGCTCCCCCCTCCCTTGTTTAATTGCTTGTCCTACCTGTTGGTTTCTTTCTGTTGTTGTTCTGGAGATTGTGGTCACTTTTATCTCTAACTAGTATGTCTTTCAATATTCTTTCTAGGGTTGGTTTGGTTGACATGATTTTCTTCAGTTGCTCTTTGTTGTGCAAGTATCTTGTTTCTCCATTAAATTTGAATGAAAGTTTTGCTGGGTACATCAGCCTGGGTTGAAAGTTGTTTTCTTTCAGGGCTTGAAATACCTCACTCCAAACTTGTCTTGACTTGAGGGTTTGTGCTGAAAGTCTGCTGTGATTCTACTGGGCTTTCCTTGATGGGTGAGTTGTGTCTTTTCTTTAACAGCGGTTAGTATGCTTTTTTAAATGTTGTATGTCTGGGATCTAATTATTATATGTCTGGGTATAGATTTGTGTTGGTTGTGACTGTTTGGTGTGCTATATGCCTCACTTATCTGCATATCAGATTTTCTTCCCATGTTTGGATAATTTTCTGCTATTACTTCTGTGAATACTTTTGTTATGTCATTTGCGTTGACTCCTGCATCTTCACTGATGCCTATTAATCTTATACTATTTCTCTTGGCATTATCTTGAAGATGCTGGATTGTCATTTCATGCTGCTTTGTTATGTTTAAAAGTTCTATCCTTTCATGACTGCTAATTGTGATCCTGTCCTCAAGGTCTGAAATTCTATCCTCAGCTTCATTTAAATGGTTTTTACCAGTTTTCAATAGAATTTTTTGTTTCTTGGATGTCTCTTTGAGTTTGTTTCATGAATTCTGATTGTTTTCTATATTGTTCATGAATGGTTTCAATCAATTTCCCATGCTCCTGTACTTTTTCTCTATTTCTTCTTTAGCTGTGATGAGAAATTCCTTTACTAAGATTGTTATTTCTATCTTTACATGGCAGAGCATTTCTAATTTGATTTCCTCTGTAGCCTCATGGAATTTTTTTATTTCACTTGCTATCTTTTCAGAGATTCCTGGTGTGTTACTTTTGAAGTCCTGTATTTCAATGTCTCCTGTACTTGCTCCTGGTGGACTAGGTGTTTGAGATTGCATTTTGCTTTTTCATTTTACCATTTTCCCCTTTCGGGTTAATATTTGGTTCTTCAATCCCCTTAGTGTCACATGTTGGTAGTGTGTATCTTGTGGTCCTACTGTGTGGTTGATGTTTGTCCAATTGCTGGGTCCCACAGTGAAGAGGTGGGCCAGTCATCTGACTTCCCCCTGCAAAGCCTCTTGGGTGAGTCCTGTATTCTTCCTGGACTGACAAGCCTAGTAGTATTGATGTAAGTGAACTATTAGTTCCTGTTGTTACTTTATCTTCAGGTTATTCCAGATCACCAAATGTCCCTGTCTATGGTGTTTGTGTTGGCAGAGGCCCTACTATGTCCTTTTTGTATGCCTGTGTGTCTCATAAGCCCTTTTAATTTCCTCCAAGTTGGGGGGGTCCCCATTGGCACACTCCTCACTCTGCCTGATGTTCTCTGTGTGCAGGAAAGAGTCACCCACACTCTTGCCCGACTCACCAAGGTCTTTCAGTTAGTTGGAGGGAGCTTTACTACTGGCCCTATTTACCCACTGTATACCTCTATTTTAGGGGTATACTCACCACATTAACTGGAGCTTGCTGAGATCCTCTGTTTGAGTGAGGCAGTTACTGAATCTCCCATCAAGCTAGCATGGTTAATCTGCTGTAGTTCAAGGTTCTGGGGAAAAGGGTGGGAGCTGAAGATCAACAGCAGTATTAGGTCCAGGAGGTAGGGAGTGTCCCTGAGGGGCCATCAGGTGTCTTGTTATGGGCATCCGCTGGGTGCATGAGAAGCATGGCACCGCAGCATAGGTGGTCCTGGGCCAAGGGGTGGGCTGGTAGCATCAGTCCAGGCGTCTGTGGGATGCTATCTTGTTTTGAAGCCCTTTATCACTTTCACAGTTTTATTATGAGCGAGTTCATTCTGTTTCATCCTGTTTGGTCCTATTCTACTTAGTGAAGCTGTAACTTCAACCTGATTGTTGAAGTTGTAGGGAGAATGCCAGGAGAAGCACAGGAGCATAGTGATTGGAGCCTGCTGAGGTCTTCTGTTTGGGTGAGAGGTCACTGAGTCTCCCTTCTACTCAGCACAATTAATCCACTGCAGTTCAAGATTCTGGGAGGAGGAGTGGAAGCCGAATATCAAGTACTTGGTCTAGGAGAAGGGGAGGGTCACCAAGAGCAGTGGCTATTGGCATGGCATTCCTCCGGATGGCAGGGGTCATAAAGAAATCCTGGTGGCAAGGTCCAAGGGCCACGAGGCTTTCCTCAGGGATGGCAAGGTCATACAGGAAGCACGTGGAGGCACAGGCCAAGGCCTCAGGGTGGTGCATCGGAGCAGCCTTCCTCTGGGCTGCTTAATTTTTAATTAAGATTTTGTGTCTTAGTTCAAGTTTTCCATTTAATTGGGTTGGATGTTGCTAGATATTTATTTCTATTTTTAAACATTTACCTTTAAGAGAATATTATAGATAATTAACAGTTTGAGATAAATCTTTATACAAAATGGCTAGTATAAGAACTATGTTGTACCTACATCATTCAAATTGATCTCATTAGTCTGTGATACTAAATGGCCTCTAAAATATCTGCTTGGAAATCTCCAAAATTAAATTTCTTTCTCAAATTATACTTCTGTCAGGATTTGTGTAAGGATGGTCCTACACCTCCACTCACTTTAATTCATGCTGATGGGCAGCTTCTACCTGTGGTCTCCTAGAGGAGGAAGAAGAGAGGTTGGCAGAACTGAAGGTTGGCTGCCAGATCTGCTGCTTATGAGCGGCATGCACCTTTCACGTTCATGTTTCCCTTCCAAAGAAAGTCAAAAATCCAAACTTTACACCAGTAGGACCGGATATGTAATTTTCTCACAGGACAGCTCTTCAAATGATTTCAGAATAATACAACCCAATAGGCTCACCTGCACTCACCTCCTTGTGCAAAATCCACTCCTCACTTTTTTCCTGGGAGAAACAGAACTGGATTCTCATTCCATCACAGTGTGAAGCTCAGAAGACAGTCTTTTGGGGTTCCTCCACCCCCTTATTGCTTTTTTTGGATCAAGAGTTCTGTGAAATAAAATGACCCATTATACATTAAAATCTCAACTAATAATAATGAGACAAGAACTAAGTAATAACTAGAAATATCTATATTCAGAAAGAATAAGGCTTATGGCACTTAGACTTTCTGTAGAAGCTCTGAGATCACACTATACAGAGAGGTAAAAGGCCTTTCTCTAGGGATGAAGAACTGGCCCTCTATGGGCTCAGGACCCAGTTTCTACTGCAGGTCCATCGTTCTCCAGATATCCTCTCCATCCTTTGGGAGGTCCTTGCTTTCTCCAGGATTCTTCTTGACTTTAATAAGAACAATAAAGAACTTGGTCTTAATTGGAAGTTCAACATCTTTCTCTGCCTGCTCTCTGCTCATGGAGGCTCAGGGATGAAGTCTGCCTTAAGATCTTCAAATCAATCAGAATCTTTTAGCCAAAACTGGTAGTTCCATCACAGTACTCAAGACAAATATGGTTTACACTTCTACCTATTTGATGCTGTCTTTCCATGGGCCACCAATCACACCCCAGATTACTTCTGTGATGAGAGTATCTTAAACCCACTGGAAACCCACTTAGACCCCAAAGAACCACATCTTGAGTATCATTTCAATAGACCAGGATACCCAGCCTCTTTGATTTAGTAGGCACTCCTGAATTTTGGAGGTTTTAACATCAGAGATGTCACATATAAGATACTATGACTTTATCCCCAAGCTTAATTTTTTTCCAAATCCTGATTTTTTTTTAATTTCAAAGATATAAAAAAATTAGGAATAGTATAATTCCTTTGTAACTATTTCCTTTTCACTCATTGTTGGTGTTTTGCCACATGAGTGGTCTCTTTGTCTCTTTATATTTGTCTCTTGCTTTCCAGCTTGCTTTAGACACACATATAAAAATGTATCCCTTGAAACTGATAGTGACAATATTTTATCATAAATATTTCAGCATATAATGATGACACAGTGTATATAGCCATTATAATAATAATCAAATTCAGGTAATTTAACAGATGCAGCTTCTCATCTATTCCAATGGTCTCTACTCAAACTTTCCCAAGTACTCCAGCAATACTCTTTATTCTTCTAATCCAGGATCACAGGTTGCATTTACACTTATCACGTATTTTTTGTGTCTATTGTCTTTTGTGACACTGATATTTCTGGAGAGTATAGGTCTGTTGCTTTGTTGAATATTTATCAATTTGTATTTGTCTGATTTTTAGCCCTAGTTACATTTGATCCACTTATTTATGCACTTTTACAGGAAGCCCACATCAGTGAAGTAAGTTCTTCTTAACAGGTCACCACAGGGTGTTAAACGTGTTCATTGATACTAAGCAGGATGAAATGTTAATTAGGCTTTGTTATTCAAGATTGGTGATGAGTAACAGTTGCATCTATCAGTTTGTGGTCTTGGAATTTCTAACTTCTTACTCTCTGCCAGTAACCCTCGACTTTAATTTCTGACTCCTTTATGCATTTATCTCTGTATTCTAAAGCCCTGTCAAATGCAGCCAGTAACGTGTAAGCCTTGCTACCAGCAGTCTCTATCCCGGGTATCATTGCCTAAAGCCATCACCTTGTTTGGTGTATCTTCTGCTGTTCAAGGTACCAGGAAAACATTTAGACTATGTATTAACTACTGCATCATGTGTGTGACCATCTTTCCAGTTTTAGTGTATCACTCTGTGCTGTGTGGTCCCAACGCAGATGCCATACGGTTCATGTTCCAGGATAGCACCCTGCTCTGAGTACCACCATCGGCATTAGGCCTCTTAAGGTAAGATACCTTCTTTGGTGAACATGGGCTCTAGTACGTGCTGTTTACGCATGTACAAATTAACACAATGTAAAGGCTGGCAAAATAATAGGGAGATACAGTGATGTCCTTTTTGAAAATGTTTGGTGTCTGTATCATCCTTTTAAACAAGTTTAAACAAACACAAATCTATCCTATAGGAAACATTTGAACATATGCTAAAAGATGTAAAGTATGTACAAAAATATCTGTTAGCTCTATTGATGATCATAATAATAAACTGAAAAACACATAACCAGCAATCCACAGAGAAATGTTAATTTGTGATACAGTCATATAGTACAGGATGCTTTTGCATCCATTAAGCAAAAAAATATATGTTTTTGTGTGTCTGTTATGTTATGTCTGACCCTAGTGTTTAAAGAACATACATAAATTTATAGAAATGTTTAAAACCTGCTATGTAATTCCATCTGTATATAAAAGAACAAATCACAACATAATGAATTGTAATACACATATATAAAATGTGTATGAAAGAGTCTAGAAGAATATACATCAAACTGCTAAAAACTGTTTATCTGTGAAATGCAGGAAAGAGGAATGGATAGTGACAAAATAACTTCAGCATTTTATTCCAGATCATATTGCATTGTCTAAACCTTTCCAAAATATGTATTGTTTTATTACTTAAGTAAGTTAATACGTTGAATAAATAACACAGTTTATAACAAAGGGGCATAACAAGCATTTTCAGGCAATGAGAAACCTAAGGTGACAAAGAAAGAATAAGCAAAGAGCAGAATGTTTAAGATCCCTGTCATCTCAAATATAGAGGTGTCTCTTAAGGAGAGAAAATTCTTCATTTATTTTGTATGCCCCTCAGAGAGCAGGAGAAGGGTGAGGGTAAAAATAAACATTAATTCACATCTCAGAGCCAACTGCAGGTGAAATAGAATACTTGTGAAATATAATTAATTTTCTAGCCATAGAGATTTTGAAAAGTAAATGCAAGACCACATAAAAGTTGAACTAAAAGACATTTACACTCAATTTAGATGGGTTTTCATCTGGCAGTTTTGTGGTAGCCTTCAAATCCATGTTTGATTGTGTGCCCTTCAAAGGCACTGTATGGAATTTGCAATGCAAAGTCCTTATCCTTGGAGCTTTGGCTCTTGGAGAGGCTGCCAGGGATATTTGGATGTTAGTACTGACCCAGTCTACTTTCAGATGTTCTGTGGGCTAAATTCCCCGAGGGCTCCTAGGAGAAGGAGCCCCCTTACCAACACCGACTCCCCAGCTCTCTGAAAGAAGAGTGTTATCCATCAGGCCTTCTCTTCCTCTTCCAGCTCAACTACTGTACTTGCTTTTCAGATTCCCAGAAAGACAATTAAAAGCTCTGGTGTAGTGGTTTTTCAAAATTTGTACACCCATTTTTAAAGCACACTGACATAATCTTCCCTGCTTCCATTGGCCCAAAGAAGTCACAGAGCCATATGTGGGAAAAATGTTCCTATTTTGTGAATAAAAAGGAGAGGAGATCAAAACTTCCCATGAGCAGCAGGAATGTTTATCAGAGTAAAACAGCCTCCTCTCTTTGGGAAAGCATCATATGGGGACTTCAAAGCTCTGCAACTTGTTCAAGTCTTGAACTAAATTACATAATGATCTTTACTACCATTCTACACCAGCACTAAACAAGTGAAACAATAGGATTAATATAATTTTAGGAGAGTTCTGTCTTAGTGTGTGCTCACTGAGACTTGAAGAAAAGAATTTTAGTGTAGGTACTTGAGGAACAAGGTATGACAGAGGGAAGGGAAGGCAGCCACCCCAGAAGCTGCTAGACTAAAACTGGACACAGATTCTTAGGAACGGGGCTCTTTCCCCACCCCTTGAGTCTGATTGGCTTTGCCATTCGCTTTGGTTAACAGATGACAGTGGCAGTATTATTTGGATGAAATCTGAAATCTTGCTGTTTTTCCTCTTGTACTTTTGGCAATGCTCTGAGACTACCTGTGAAGAATTCTACACTAGCCTCATGAGCCATGAAGAACAGAAAGAGTCCAAACCCAAGGCAGTCCAGGAAACCTCTGTGCTGTCACACTCAAAGTGAATAACTTTGAAACCAGAGAATAAATGTCAAGCCAGACTCAAACAAAACTGCCAATCGCCTGAGCTGTAACTGAATAAAATACTTAGGACCACAAGTCACTCTAAGTTTAGGGGGCAGACAACTAACAGGAGAGGAGCAGCATTATCTCCACAAAAAAATCTAAAATAATAAAAACAGCACTTGCTTTAAGTGGCCCCACAGGAGAAAGGGTGCCTACTCACTGAATCTGAGGCCTCTGATGCTGCAGTTCATGTTAACAAGATGTGAGACTGGCAGCTGGAAGTCACCTAGAGCACTCTGAAAGGCTCAGGGGGATGAGCAGGGCACTGGGAACAGTAGAGGCTACATCACCGATGGCTTTTTAACAAGTGTTCACATAGACTCAAGAAGCTATGACAGAGAATGTTAGCACCTAGAGTCCCACTGCCCACTGCCATGCTGGGTGAGAGTTAGTGTACCACTGCCCATCACCATGCCTGATGAGCAGGAAGCGGGACGATGGTTATAGGATCCAGCTGGAGGAAGGGCTATGGAGAAGTCGCCTGCCAAGGATGATTCTCTGTCTGCCAAAGGGGATAGTGGTACACAATGGGAAGGAGGGGTCTGCCAGATACCAAGAACTACAGTGGAGCTCAGCAGTGAGCTCTTCCCACCCCAACCCGAGACTCAGACACACAGCATGTTTACTAACTGATCCAGATCTCAACATGTTGATTGGGTTCCATCTGGGCATAGGTCACAGCGGCCAGTAGCCAGTTCTTGATAGGACCCCGAACCTTGCTTCTAAAGGGTGATAGGAGCTCACTTTAGCCTGCCCGTTGGCTGGCAAATTCAGATGGTCTACTGATGTGACCAATGATCTTTCTGCCTTTCAGTGTTTTTGTACTAAGCATTTCCAGTCTTTAAAAGTCTCCCATATTTGGTTTGACAAGTTCAGTTCATGCTGGACTGCTTTTAACACTGCAGTGCATAATAGTGAGGAAATCTGTCCTTAGCACCTTAGCTAGTCCTGCCCTTGCTTTCCTTGTTAGGAGGGAACTGTTGGATGAATAAGTTGACCATACTCTCCTCCTTGTTGATCTCCTGCCAGCACCGTGCCTCACTGGAGGAGACCAACAGGTTTGAGAAGTCAGGAAGCTTGTGATGTGGTACCAGAGCCACCTGCTGGGTACGGAGGGTGATTTGGAGAGAACGGGCTAGAGATTCTGAGTGTGAGATGGACCTTTTCTAGCACACAGCCTTTATCAGAACCCCAGTGTGGTTGCAACCACTGTCTGTAAGAGTCCCCAACCTTTTCATTTGACTGCCCAAGTAAGCAACAAACCTATACACACCCAATTTGGGTTTGGAGTTGATTGTGTGGATTAACTAACTGTGGAATTCTTCAGAGTTGGAAAACACAGGGTAAGAGAGGAAGATTTTTATTTCTTAGCATCATTTTGAAGACAAATGGAAACTGAATGAGCAAAATGGTAATCTCCTACCTCGACTCCTACGTTGGAATTGGAATTCATCGAAGTCCCGGAAGTCTCTAAGGTGGAGACAACTCCTTAGCACAGGATTGTGTACACATGGTCCACAGCTAAAACCTTGCCATTGCAGACTGATTTTGTCATCAGATTCCTCTGACTTCTTCAGGACATTTTCTGGTCTTTTCTTCTTGCACTTTTCATGAGGACGGGCCATTTTAATGAGGTATTTGGAGCACAGCTGTGTGCATACCAAGGCCTGGAGCTGAGGTCTGGTTAGAGAGAGGAAAGTTAGGGCCGAATGAGCAGAGCTCAGGCTCTGAACTAGGAGGGTTGGCTTGGTGTTGGCTGCATTAACAAAGTAACAAAGATTAGGTGTCTTACAAACCAGAGAAACTTACTTCTCATGGATACAGAAGTCCTAAATCGATGCCAGTATGGTTAGGTTCTTGTGAGCAGCTACTTCTAGGTTGTAGAAAATCTCCTGCTGGCCACATTCTCAAATGGAGGAGAGAGAGTACTCAGGAGTTCCTTTCCTAAGGGTACATATCCTTCCATGAAGGCTCCGACTTCACAAACTATGTATCTCCAAAAGGCCTTATCTGTTAATTCCATCACATTAGAAATGGAAATTTCAACATATGAATTTTAGACACACATAAACATTTAGCCCTAACAAAGATTTTGCTCAAAGCCAGAGCCCATGCCTCTTTGTGAATGCAGCTGTGTTCTTTGTGTTCAGGATGATTTCAGTTTTGGACCTGGCATTTCGATCCTAAAGCAAAGTGAGAAATCTAGGAGCCCCTTCTATGTTACAACCCCTACCCCCTGACCAGCTGGCACCTCCTCCTAGGGCACAGCACCTCCACCTATCAGTGCTTCTTCCCACCGCATGAGTTCCTAGTGCCCAGGGCCTACTTGCATCCTTTCTGCTTTTTGCATTTGCGACCTTCTGAGCTCTCTCCTCCCTGTGTTCTCTTGTAATTCCTTCTCTTTTCAAAACATCCTCTCTTTATTTAGAATATTTATTTATTTTAAACGCTTTATATTTTAGAGCACTGTTAGGTTCACAGCACAATTGAGAAGATACAGAGATTTCCTCCCTCACGCATACAACCTCTGTCACTATCAGCACCCCTAAGAGCGGTGCATTTCTTTTTACAACTAATGAACCCACATTGATATCCTTATCACTCAGAGTCTGCAGATTGATTACATTAGTGTTCACTATTGGTGTGCTTTCTATGGATGTGGAAAAATGTGTATCATCCCATGATCACTGCTATGATATCACAGTGTATTTTTGGCTGCAAAATTCTGTTCTACCCACTTATCCCCTCAACCCCACGCAGTCTCTCATAATTACTGATTATCTTCACTGCCCCATAGCTTATCTTTTGTAGAATGTCATATAATTTCAATCATACAGTATACAACTTTTCCAGATTGGTTTTTTTGTAAACAGCGATATAGATTCAATCTCCCTCGATGTCTTCTTATATTTTGATAGCTCACTTCCTGTGAGCGCTTAGTAATATTCCATTGGCTGGATGTGGCACAATTTATTTGTCCATTTGCTTACAGATAGGCATCCTGGTTGCTTCCAAGTTTTGGTGATTCTGAATAAAGTTGCCATAAACATCCAGGTGCAAGTTTTTGTATGGAAATAAGTTTTGGATCCAAATTTATAGTTTATCCAACTCCTTTGGATAAATAGCAAGTGTATTTGATGGCTCTCATTGTATGAGTATGTTTAGTTTTATAGGAAACTGCCAGACTGTTTTCCAAAGTGGCCACACCATGCTGCAATGCAAGCAAGCAAGGCGGGAGCGCTCCTGCTGCTCCACGTCCTCTCCAGCAGCTGGCGATGCTGGTGTTGGGGACGTTGCCATTCTCAATACGCATGTGTTTCCATGTTGGTCTTCCTCTCTTTTTCTGTGCTTATTCTTTCCTTCTCTTTTTATTATATCTCTTTACACCTCCTTGTCTTCTAGCATTATCTTGGTATCATATAGCCACAGAGATATTTCTTAATGGGTTATAATTGACCAGGAAGAGGGGAGAATTGTCAGAAATATTAAACCAGAGAATGCTCTATAAGTGGTTTATATGGCCAGGATTTAGCTGAGTGATACAGCGCCTGCCTGGCAAAAGTGAGGATGTGAGTTCATTTGCTGGTACCAAACAAACACACAAATAAATAAAAAGTAACTTACATAATCTTTTTTTCCCCATTGCTGTGTCTTGTACATGAGAGCCAGAACTTTGCTCATGCAGTGTTGGTATTCACATCTCAAGGTGACCTCTTATGTGGAAAACAAGATGTTTAGAAAACACACAGACTGATGGACCAGTCACATAAAGGCCCTTCTTGGGATGTGGCCCATGAGTCAATACATTAATTAGTCTCCTATTTCCTGCTACTTCAGTAATAAAGACCTAAACATCTGCACCAGTGCTTCACTTGCTTGGCTGTCCTCGCGTGTAAACGGGCTCGTGCTATCAGATGCACTTCTACTCCGAGTGGCTGGTAGAGATGTGGGTATAGACACGGGTCAGTTTTCCATGAGACCATCTCACCTTTAGGGAGCGTATTCCTTCCAGATGTGTGAGGCCCCTCCTTGCTCTAAAGCTAAGCTCAGGAGATGTTAGAGTTCAGCAATTCGTTCTTTCCGTCAGCATCCTTGAAGTCTACTGTTTACTTTGCAGATACAGTTTCTTACCACTGAGCTTTCATGTTATAAAGACAGAGCTGACTGCCCCTGCATAAACCCTAATCCTTCCCAGATGGTGGAGCTGAAGTCTTACCCAAAAGAGATAATCCTCTATCACAATAGATTTAGCCACTTGCCCCACATAATCCCACTTAGAAAGACTTCTTTTATGTCTATAAATATCCAGTGCTTCATTTGTTACAGATCAAATTCCTCAGTAAACTATAAAGAAATGTAGCATTATTGAAAGACACTTCATCATATTTGCTAATATTACCATAGTGCCACCCCTTTGCTGAATGGTCTCCATTTTCCTTTCTGAAACAGACCATAGTTCCCCAGTGATCACTAATAAAAGAGGTACATGGTTTTTAAAACATATACTTATTTATTTGAATATAAATATGTAAATTTGCCCAAGCGTATACAATAAAGCAATGCTTTAAATAGCACACGATGTTAAATTAGGTTTAGCATAGAAAGAAACTAAATTTGAACATAGTTACTCAATCACTACACATCTTTGAATTGCACTATGCCTTTGGAATGGCATGAATTCTCATTTCAGTTTAGAAATTTTGCTTGATAAGGATTGTTTTTTAATGTGAAGTACTTTATGATTTTTTAAATAAATATTTCATGTATGATTCACGTTTTGCTAGCATGGATAATGCAGTGCCTTAATGGATGGCAATGGATTATGGCAAGGAGGTCAGAAAGCAATCGCTGCCATTAATAATACACATCCCACAAGGTGGTCGACAGCCAGCCAGTGAGCACCTCTAGCATTTCCTGCAGCAGGGGTTTGGTGTATAGGCTGTTCACAAACTGGTCTTGAGAATGGCGTATATCAGAGGACGATACATATTTGTGTACATATTATCAAGTCTTTGCCTTCAGCAAATAGTTTTTTGCTCATTCAAAGGGGGTAAGCTGTTAATTATAGACCTGCTTATGATTACAGAAATCAGGAAAAGCAAAATGTGCTGGGAGCCTTAATTGCAGGAGGCACTGAGCCCAGCTTTCCTTTGGTAGAGGACTCATTATTTATGCTTTCTTCATTATCTTTTCACGATTCATGCACTTGAGTATTTACCTTTCTGACAACATCATTGTGTCCAGATCTGAGACTGGCTGCCCGAGAGGCAGGAAAACTTTGAGAAGTTCATTCTTAAATGTGCACAGCACTTGCACATTGGTTTGAATCTGGTCCTTAGGATGAGCCTGGAGAGCAGATGGGATGGCTGTCATGACTCTCACTGTACAGATGGGGATGCTGAGAGCCAGCGTGGTGTCATGATTGACGCAAGATCTCAGAATTAATATGTGATTGACTTGGGGCACAATTTAAGTCTTCTGACTCTATATCCACATTCCCTCTATTCTTTGATACTGAGGATGAGGATTCAGTCACCAGTATGTCACCCTCTATTTTAATATTGCATTCATTTTTATTTTTTCCGATGATGTGGCCCACAGCCAGTTCATCCTGTCTTGCAAGAGCTGATTCGCACCTCCCTTCCAGCTGCAGTGCTCAGCAGCTTCATCACAGGAACGTCAAACTGGCCAGGTGGAAGCACTTACACCATAGAAACTGGCAACTGCTTCAAATCAAGCTTTTGTTTTAGAAACAGTCGTAAAACTTACCAGCACAGCACTATTTTTAATGCATTTCAAAATTTCCATACCTCTTAACATTGGATCCCTTCAGTTTCTCATCTTTGCTAAGAATCCAGGCTGAAAGTCAAGTCAGCATCTTATTAAGACCTGGATAACAGTGAAAGGAAGAACATTTTGGTCTTCCCTTTATTGTGGCACTACAGCAATAAGAGAGTATTACTTCTTAAGACCATCAAATGAAAGGTTCCTGTGATTTGCTCTGTGTGTGTGTATAATAAGTATTAAACTATCCACCTATATGCAGAGAAAAACTGGGTCTCTCATGACTTGTTCTGCTTAAAGCAGTGATTTTTCAGACACACCCTTGATCCGTCCTCAATCACTACATACATCTACAAGGGGTAGATTCTAGGACCCTGCACATCCAAAATCTATGGATGCTCAGGTTCTGTTCAGAATGCTGTAATATTTACACTATAATCTAAGCACTACCCTTCCTTAATAAGTATGCTTTCATAGATTTTAAATCATCTCTAAAGTAATTAGAACACACAGTACAGTGTAGTATTATATAAATCATGACAATGTCATGTTTAAGGAATAAGGACAAAGGAAAAGTCTGAACATGTTCAGCACTGGTGTAATTTTTACTGAACAGTTTTGATCCCTGATTGGTCAAATCAGCAAATGTGGAACCTATGGAAACAGAAGTGTGACTACGTAACACGTATTATGTGTTGTATTATACATGTTACAACATACATGTAGTATACTGTGTGTAGAATCAGAATTTTATTGTGTATTATGTTTAAGTAAATATATCTATAAATTGCACACATTACAAAGATATGTCAGTTTTATATCAAATAGAAAAACCTTAAAGAATAAGAAAAGATGAATTAAATTATTAAAAGTATGTTTTGAATTATACAACTTATTTTATGCTTACTGATTCATTATTAAATATTAATATTTTACAAAGAGATACATCATTTTTGAGGATTGTTTAACATTTTGGCACTGATATTTAAAAATACTGTTTTTAATGATGGCTTTAAGTCCATTTTAACATATTTTGTTGCCTCTTAGGACTAAAGAGCTATTGCTAGGATTCATACTAACAGAAACAGTGTGTTTTGTTTTACTAAGTTTGCCACATTTTTTTCTTTTGAATACTCTTTACAAAGTACATTCTTATTTTTCAAAAGTTGGCCAGTATATTGTCATCTTACCTAAGGGAAATTAGTGGTTGCTGTGTTAAACTTGTCACTTGGTTTTGTGTTGTCATAGATGTAAAAAAAAATGGTTGAGCGCACTGAAACTGCTTACTGCAATATTCAAACAGAAAATTTCATTTCTGTGTTTTTAAACTTGCAGATCTGAATGTACTTATGGGCAACATTTCTATGTAGTATTTAGGAACAAAATTACATAATAACAAAATGTTTCCAAACGTCAAATCTTAAAATGTTCTCTCCATTATATAAGACTCTTCCAAAAGTAGTTACCTTTTAATTTGCTATTAAAACCTTGTCATCACTTTGAGAGAGCAGATAAAAGGAGTCTGTGTTTTATAATACCTACCAGGAGACGTTCTTAACAGCACTTATTATCACAAATAGTTGACAAATTTGTAATATTCATTTATTTAAATGTAAAAATGTTCACATATATTTAATTTTGGGAGTTCTCTAAGTACATTGCTTAAAGGCAATTGAAAAACCACCTCGTGGTTACAAAATACAGATGTAGACACATGTGAGCTTTTAGTATACATTTGATTATATTAATAAACACTTCCTTAGAAAAAATCCTTAATATGCAAACCATCTATCTATACTTATATATAGACCCATATATTTTGAGTATACATAATAGATACATATGTCCAAAAACAAATATGAACATGAAAATATAATTTTACAGATATTTTATAATTTTATTATAATCAGAAATATATGTGCAATCACCTGCAAAAAATTTTGATCATGACTGTGTAACCTGAACATTCATGAGTATTTGTGTGTGTAAGTAGACTGCTCTAGATGTACACAGTGTTTAACATGACAGACAAGAATCTGTACATGCATAGCCTGTGGGTAACACACGCTTGTGCTGAAACCTAGCCTTCCTCTGTGTGAATGAGCCACATGTACTACTTGGATGTTATGATCATGCATTCACTCAGCAATAGCAAACATCTGCTGGCTGTGGTGAGGAAATGAGCCCTGTGCAGCCTTCTCCATTCTGGGATGCCTGATTTTCCACATGCGTGATTGCTGTAAGGCAAACTTGGTGTTTGGACCTGTATTTAAATGTTTGGCCAGCTTCATTTTTTAGTTCCGTAGATTAAACATCAGTATAAAGTTACAGCATTCTGCTGATTTTCTTCCTCCATTCCAGTAGCTCATCTGCTTCTGCTTCAACCAAACTATGTTTCAGCATGGCCCATGGTGGTGCGGTAGCTGCCCAGTATCTTGGGACCCGTCTGGTTTCTACCCCAGTGCCTGTGGCCACATGTCATTAGAAGCAGCAGCCACGGAACCCAACATCCTGGCCTCTACACCAAAATCCATCAGAAAGGGCCACAGAAGAATGGTTTTGACATTTAAAACAATAAGATGGTAAACTCAACAAAAAGTACCTGCAAGCAAGGTGGAGATGGATGTGAGTAGGGAATCAGAATGGAAGGGACACAAAGCCAAGCACGTCAGCTGGCACCATGGTGTCTATTCTTCCCCTCAACCCCACATGTTCACTCTGATTTTCATAACAACTGTTCAAAGCACACTCCACAATCCCAAATTCAATGGTGGCGAAACTCAAGGATGGGAGGAGCTGAGTGACCTGTCTTGACATCAGTCATCCATTGAGTAACAGAGTCAGGCTCCACGCCTTGGTCTCTAGCTCCCAAGCACACTCTGCACATTGTACCATACATATGCTTTCTCCAGAAAAACTGCATTTCATAAAATCTAATAAAGTTTGCAAATTTATTAGTAATAAGCACAAAACCAATGAAACAGGAAAACTCCAGTGAAAAGAACAAATATAGAAAATATTTTAACCATGTAAAGCAAAAAGCCTTAGAAAAGGTCCATACAGTGCATCTAATTTTAGAACTCTAGCATGACAAACTAATCTTATGATCTTGATTCATAAAAGTATTTATAAAAGTCATTAAAAATCATAAACACTGCAAGCAACTTTTATCTTCAATGGTAATTAAACAGATCACTAAATGATGCTAGATTTCCCTTGGCATATAATATAACCACAAAAAATATTTACAACAAATGTTAAATAATGGTGATACATGCAGTGAAATAAGGAATAAAAAATTACGTATATACTACAATCAAAACTTTAGAAACATATAGTGAAAGGATAGGTGCTATCATGACAATACAGTGATATCTGCTTTTTTAGTTTTAATTTACAATAAATTTATAACTGAGAAAATTTAATAGTATAACTTTTTTAAAAGGCTGTATATTTAGAAGTGGAAAGATGAGCCTTTCAGTTCTCAATATGCTTTGTTTCGTTTTCATTCCTGGGGGATGGAACCCTTCTCTCATGGTCACAAGGGGGTTCCTTCACTGCTGTTCTTTTTCAGCTTCTTGGGACACCGTGATGACCCACAGGTCCTCTGATACATGCTGGAAATATCATTAGTCTGGTGATTATTTAAGACAATAAACATGGGGGGGATGAAAACGTGCAAACCTGCAAACTGAACTCATTGGCTATCTTCTTGGAACACAGCTTCTTCAGGTCATAGACAAGCTTCCCTAGCACAACTCATAGTTCTTACTCATCCTGATATGTGTGAATATGTATATAAACCTTGGTTTGTGACCATAATTTGTCCTGAAAACAAGCTTGCAATTCAAAGCACCTATATATCAAAGTGAATTTCCCATAAGAAATAATAGAAGCTCAGATGATTCATACTCCAACACCAAAATATTCATATAAAATGCTTACAATACTGTAATATAACACAGAATAAAAAAGAAAATACAAAGCAAAAAAAATAAAATTAACCTGAACTGAACTTTGAAAACCTTCATGACTGGTGTGAGGGAGGTAAGAGAGAGGAGAGTTAGTGTATAGGGCAAATTTTCCTATTACTAACAGAGTAACTGTTACCTGTTGGCTCAATGAAATATTTTTCTTTTCCTGTAAATTTAACAAGGAACCTGTTCCATGACATTTGCTTTGCCTCCTTTTGAGGATTTTGCAGAAATGTGATATTGCATTGTCAATAACCAGATTCACTGCTGTAGCCTTATTTAGGTGGTGCTTTTCTACAAAGTTTTGCAGTTTTTCCACATTACACATCTCCCTTATCTCCTTTGAAGTGAGAGATTTTTCTACCTTTTTCTCATCCACTGATCTCTAAAATCTCTTGCTGTTAAGAGATTTGCTCACAATCCCAAGCAGAAAGAAAGATGAAGAGAGAGATAGAAAAAAGGGGGTGGGAGGAGAGTAAGGGAGAACCAGTGGCTCACTTGTGATTACATGACAGTGCTATGACATACAGTTACAAGGCATTGCTTGCTTATCAAATTAAAATTTATCAGAAACAATAAATGCAGCACAGTGATCTCCATTCAGCTGAGCAACTTCTGCACATCGCTCAGAACCTGGTAGGACCCCGCCCAGCATCCTCAATTACTGGAAGACCTTCAGATAGGTCCCTTGGGGCCAGTGACCCCCAGTGGTCAGGGAGCCACCTGTGCTCCATGTTGTGAACCAAAAACTGCACATTTTGAACCTCATCCAGCTGAACAACCTCAGCACATCACCAGGAGCCTGATAGGGCCCTACCCAGTGACCCCAAGTGGTTGTGGAGCTTTGGTGCACCATGTGGCATGAGCTAAAGGCCTGCATAATATTCTTCTTCTAGCTGTTCAGCCTGGGTATGTCATTCAGAACCTATCAGAGTCTGGCCCAGCAACTTCAAGCATGTAGGGAGCTTCAGAGTACCATGTGGGGGTATGGTCAAGGCCTTCCCAGAGTATGTCTCACATTTGAGGAGCTTAATGTGCCACTAGGGACCTGGTAAAGCCTGACTAACGCCCTCCACTCAACTGGGGAAACTCCCTGCAGTATGGATGGATATTCTCAACTCAAAAAACAACTGAGACCTTGCATTCAGCTTCTTGAGGGGAATACAGGAATATGACAAAACAAAAAAGCAAAATGCAATCTCAAACCTTCACCCTATCCCAAATAAGCCTAGGAGATATGGACATAGAAGAAAATGTAAGCCATACACCTGAAGCTTCTGAAATGATAGCAACTAAAGTAAAGAAACAGCTCCAGGAAGCTGTAAAGAAACTTAGATCAGAAGTAATGTCCCAGGTAAAAGAAGAAATGATGAATGTAATAAAGAAATTCTGAACACATCTAAAGAAGACATAGTTAAAAAGATTGAGGAGCACTGAAAGGATGGAAACAATACAAGAAAGAAACAGAATGCATGAAACAGATTCAACGAGATATACGGGAAATCAAAAATTCCTTTGAAAGTTGGCAAAAATGCCTCAATAAAAGTGAAGATAGACTTTCAGACCTCAAAGCCAAGAATGCAACTAGCGAACAAGAAAGCAAAGATATTTTAAAAATAAGAAGGAATCAGAAAATAATTCATCAGCTGCAAGATGATGCAAAGAAAAGCAACATAAGATTGATAGGTGTAAACAAAAAAAGTGACAAAACAAATGATATCAATAGACTATTTGCAGAAGTAATAGCTGACAATTTCTCAAACATGGGAAAGGAAACTGACATATAGATAAGTGAAGCATATAGAACTCCAAAGAGCCCTAACCAAAATAAAGCTACACCCAGAATATTAAAAGCTATTAGAGAGAGAATATTAAAAACTATTAGACAGATCACCTATAAAGGAAAGCCCATCAGAATCACAGCAGATTTCTCAACATACACAATGAAGTCAAGAAGAGCATGGAGTTAGATATTTCAGATCCTAAAGAAAAATGATTTTCAACCCAGATTGTTGTACCCTGCAAAACTGTCCTTAAAAATTGATGGAGAAAAAAGATACTTCCATAACAAAGAACAGCTAAAGAACTTCATGACCACCAAACCAATCCTGCAAAGAATACTGCAAGATGTTCTAGACAGACATAAAAATAATTACAACTTCAAGAACACCAACAGAAAAAAAAAACACTAAGCAAGGCAAACAATTAAACAGAGGGGAAAGGTAAAGAACCAACAGCACAAAGATCCCATGACAAAAATAAACCAATATATTTCAGTTATAGCCACTAATATAAATGGCCTCAGTTCACCAATTAAAAGAAACAGATAGGCAGAATGGATCAAGAACAACCTCCACCATAAGCTGTATATTAGAAATTCATCTAATCCTAAAGGAGATTTATAGACTGAAAGTTAAAGGATGAAAACAATACTTCATGCAACAAGAATCAAAACAAAAAACAAAAAGCAGGAGTAACTATTTTGTTTGCAGATAATGTGAACTTCAAATCAAGAATGATCAAAGAGATAAAGAAGGTGACTACATTCTAGTTAGGGGAAAACTTCAAGAGGAAGAGATAACAAACTTAAATATATATATGCACCAAATTCAGGAGCAACCAGCTATATAAAACAAATATTAATAGAAATGAAAAATCAAATAAGCAATAACGTAAAGAGACAGATCAATCAGACAGAAAAATCAGCAAACAAATAATTGAACTAAATCAAACTTGTAAACAAATGGACTTGGTGGACTATACAGTGTGTTCCACCCAACAACGTCAGAATACGCATTCTTCTCAGCAGCACATGGACGTGCTCTGAAATAGATCATATACTGCCCTCAGAACGTGCGTAAGTAAATGCGGAAGCATTGAAATTATTCCATGCATGTTATCTGATCATAGTGCCATGAAATTAGAAATTAATGGTAAAAGGAGCTGCAAAAACTTCATAAACACATGGAAATTAAATAATATACTCCTGAGCAATCGGTGAGTCACAGAGGAAATTAAAGAAGAAATTAAACAATATCTACAGTCAAATTAAAATACAAATACAACCTAGCAGAACTTGTGGGATACGATGAAAGCAGTCCTTAGAAGTAAATTATTGTAGTGAATTTTCACATCAGGAAAGCAGAAAAACAACCTGATGTTATACTGCAAATATCTAAAAAAAGAACAAGTCAAGCCCAAAGCAAAAAGAGGGAAGAAATTATGAAGATCAAACAGAAATTAGTGTAATAGAGACTAAGAAAACAATACAAAGAATTAAGGAATCAAAGAGTTGGTTTTTTGAAAGAATAAATAAAATTGATAAGCCCCTAGTCAGCCTTATTAAAAAACGAAAAGAAAAACTCAACTTCATGCAGTAAGGAATGAAAAGGGTCAAATCACTACAGGTCCTGTGGAAATACAGAAGATCATCAATACCTATTTTGAAAACCTCTACTCTCATAAGCTTGATGACACAGAAGAAATGGACAGATTCCTAGAAACATATGAATTACCACAGCTGGATCAAGAAGATGTAAAACTGCTGAATAACCTAATTTCAATTAATGAAATTGAAAAGGTAATTAAAACCTTACCAACAAAGAAAAGCCCAGGTCCTGATGGATTCACTGCTGAATTCTACAACAAATTCAAGGAAGACAATGCTGACACTCCTCAGAGTCATCAATGAAATTGAAAGGGAAGCAATTCTCTCTAATTCATTTCTGGAAGCAAGTATTATCCTAATACCAGAACCAGAAAAAAGACCCAACCAAAAAAGAAAATTACAGGCCAATCTTCATAATGAACATAAATGCAAAAATTGTCAGTAAAATATTGGCAAACACAATGCAGCAAATCATCAAAAAGTTTATATTCCGTGACCAAATGGGATTCATCCCAGGAATGCCGGGACCCCTGCAGCACGATTTGTAATAACCAAAATCCTGGAAACAACCTAAATGCCCATCACCTGAGGAATGAATAAAAAAAGATGTGATACATTTATACAATGAAGTACTAATTAGCTATAAAGAAAGATCACATTGAGGCTTTTATAGGTAAATGGATGAAACTTGGGACCATACTCATAGGTGAAATAAATCAAAATCACAAATATAAATACTGTATTGTCTCCCTAGTGAAGAAACTGTAAGAGTAAATAAGATCCAAAATTCTCAATAAATATTGTGGAAGGCTAAGAATCTTCTCAAAGGAGAAAATAACTCAGGGAAAAGGAGAAAAAAAGGAAGAGAAGAGAAAAAAGATATAAATTTGTATATACACTCAAGATAGCTAAGATGATTGTGCTACAAATTAGTTCTTGGAACAAAACAGTTAACATTCATAGGATTAAATCAATTTTTCATGTTTGTATCTGGTAATATTAGGAACTCTTTTGAAGATTACTATGCAAAATAACAACCTTATGTTCCTACCATTTTGTTTTGAAAGCCTATATTGTCATTATTTTGAGCTGTTTGTTATTGTTTGTCTTCTTGTTTTTCAAACAATTTGTGTTTTGTTTTTACGTCCAACACAGAAAGGATAGACGTACTTATGGAGGCTTATACATGCCTAGTACTTTTCCTAAAGAGTTTATAAGAGCTGATTGTATTATGCATGATGATATGAACCACTACTTTGAAGAAAAAGAGACATTATGGTAGCCCTGTTGATTTCCTATCATCATGTTGTGAAGTCCAGTAATACTCTTATTCTTTGTTTAGATTGGTTTTAGTCTGTTTTGTATATATGCATTCCAAGAGAGATCAATCTATCTATCTATCTGTCTACCTATGTCTATCTTACACTATATTTACCAATCTGTCAAAAATGACCCCATTCCCATACATACTCTTTTATACCAAATTTTGCACATATGTGCTCCAACTGTTCTTGGACCCCAGGGTTTAATGGTGTGCAGACATGACCTTTTATAGGAATTGGGAGAGAAAAGGCTTAGAGATGGAGGAGGTGAAGCGCAGACAGATCCTCTGCCTTCTCTTTAGGTCTTCCCTTCTCACATCCATCACTCATGTGACACCAGCTTAGTGTGTTAAAGGCCTTGCAGGTACCAAGCATCCAAAGCACATCAAGATGTTAATTCTTCCTGCCACACCCTCCCCTGGGATAAACTTTGAAGCCACACAGTCTTTATGTGACCAGGAGTGATGAATACTAATTCACTCTGCTCTGCCATCTATTTAGAACAAAACCCTCAGGTAATTCTGGAAGAGAATACCTGAAAATCAAATAGGTCTAAATTTCTTTAAAAGTCCCAAGTGAATTTTAGGAAGTTCTTTGAACCTAAGATTCAAAGGCATAAAATAGCGTTTGGATCCAAATCAATGAACTAGACACAGGTCTCTTCCCTTGCTGGGATTGTTATGTTGAAGCTCCTATCCCTACCCAACAAGATTGGGAGGCTGTTCTTTAAACAGAGGTCAGAAGCTGGCCCTCCTCTGATGGTCTGTGTAGCACAGAGATTCAGAGTGGGCAGCAGAACTTTCTTCTATAAAGATCCAAATAGTTAATATTTAGACTTTTAGGGCCATATATAATCTGCATGCTTTCTGTGTGTTTTTACGAGACAGTAAAAATACAGATAAACAGTTTGGGAATCTAGTGCAAGGGTAGAACATTTGCCTAGAATTCACAAGAATTGGTTTGAGATTCATTGTCTGCACCACACACACACACCACCACCACCACCACCACCACCACCATCACCCTCATCTTGCAGCCATACAAAAGCAGGTGTGCTTTGCCTACTTATGGTTTAGAGTACAAACTCTGAAGCCATCCTGCCTGGATTCCAATCTTGACTTTTCTGCACTTTGCTTAAGTAGGGGTCACTTTCTCTGGTCTTGTGAACCCTCTTTCCCTGGTCTTATGAGATCAGTGATTTCTTGAATATAAAATATTCAGGAATATAATTAGCAAATTGCAGCTCTTAGCTCTCACCAATAGATTTGGGAGAAGAGTCTGAGCCTGGCTTCTGTTTACAGAGTCATTTGGGACTCCTGACTCTCCTGTATGGGAGGCCACATAAAAATTCAACCAACTGTGCTTTTGTGGTGGCTGATTGTGCACAGGGGAGGGATAAGTGCTGTGTGCTTAGAGTATTAAAATAGTTCTTCTGTTTAAAGTATGATAAAAATAATCCTTACCTTACAGGGTTGTTTTGCAGAATAAATAGACTGATGAATATGAATTTGCTCATTATGGAATATAGCGCTAGTTGTTATTATGGAAGATACCTGATTAAAATGACTAATTAGACGAGAGTTTTGGGCAGCACCTTTCTCTGGGTGATACCGTGAAGTAATGGATTTTAATCACACTTAGTTTACAACTTTTTTCCTATTCCCTCATGGGCTCTGCACCTTGAGAGAATGGGAGTCATCAGATTTGCTTCTCAGAAGTGATTTGAGCTCTAAACATAGGGTGTCACAGGATAGAAAGACTTTGTGGATGAAGTATCTTTATTTTAAGGGGGTAACATAATGATCTGTGACTTATACTTTTGTTTGTACTTTGTTTTTGTTAATGACTTTTTAAAACCACAATGGAATTTTGACTGAAGATGGCTAACAGAAGCACATACTGCATGACCAACTGTCTAATCACAATGAGAAAAATCTGTATGAACAATCAACACCAATGACATGTACAACGGAAGAGAAGACCTTTATGGTAACAGGATTTCTGAAAGTATGAAAGAATGAGATGAACCTGCAGAAGGAAACCACTGTCCCAGTGCATGCAGGGAGGACATGTGAGGAAGGCGGGCTAGTGTCAGACAGCCCAGAGGGCTGCTCTTGGCCACCATCACCACTAGGTGTTTATTTAGGACACCAGAGGGTAGCACAGGTTATATGTCCTCTGTTTCTCCATGTTGGGCAAAGCAGCGTGCAGCAGGAGACCAGCATTGGAGAGAGGAGACCATGTACAACTGGGTGTCCTTGTCTGCTCTGCACATCTGCAGATACCAGGAGCCAATGAGAAATATTCTACAAAGAACTGCAGCTGTATTGACCAAGAGTAGACATCTTCTTCAGGCCCATATTCCCCAAGCAGTACAGTGCGAAAGCTGTTTCCATAGTGCTTACATTTATTCGGTGTTATAAATAAATAGAAATGGCTTCAGGCATGTGGGAGGATGTACATAGGTTATATGCAAATACTGTAGCATGTTATAGAAGAGACCTGAGCATCTGCAGGTATCCGGCACCAACGCTGAGCGAGGTTTGTGCCACCCCTGTGGCACCCAGAGGAGGAAAAGAGAGCCTCTCTGCCAGAAAGCACCACTGCAATATAAATGCCAAATAACAGACATTTTGGACACAGAGGGACTTAGAAAGTTAAGCAGCTTCAGATCTTTTTTTGAGTAAATTATGAAAAGGTGTACTGAGGAACAAAATTAATATTCACAACATATAACCATATTCTGATTTCAAAAATAAAAGTACCTAATGGAAAAGTGACCGCAAGTAATGAAGTCCAGTCCTAAAAGATGCAATATGAGCAACTGAGAGTATATTAGTTAGAACAAAGGTAACTTTCATTCATCAGAGTAAAATGTGTTTATTGTAGCAAATACTGATGTTGTAAAGAAATTAACACACTTAATTACCACTGTTGTATTCCAGAATACTTTTTTGACAATGTAGATAACAAGGAAAATATATATACTCTGTTACTCAGCTATTCCATTTCTCAGTTTCTAGCTTAGGGAGTCACATGAGTGCACTCCCATGTGAAAATACAAATATTAGGTATTATCAGTGTACAGTGAAGGCTTAAACAAAATATTTACTGCGGTAAAAGGCACATTGCCACTAATCCTCCTCGAACTACTCCCCCTCACTGCTCCACACTTGCACTACCATTTTACAACCTTCTGAAGCAGTTTTTAAAGTCCTCTTTTCTGAAAGTCTTCAGAAGATGTGATCAAAAGTGCAGTGAATGCTGCACCTTTTGTGAACACTGCTACTGGGTGTCATCCATTGGAAAGTCAGGTTCATCAAATGCTTATCATGTGTTCTTATCCACCTGACTCAGCGGGCCTGCAGCTGTCTGATTTCCGGTTATTTCCAGAAGTCAGAAAAACCGTGAAAAGTCAACAACTCGAATTGATTCAGGACACTGAGGCAATCACAACAGCCCAAAAAAACACTCACTGAAGAGGACTCCCAAAATTCAAAGAAAAGATATGCTTGGATACACATGAAAAAGTACAAGAATGATCTCCAGAAAAGATATCAGAGATACATTTTAAAAAGAAGATATATTATTTTCTTTATTTTGGAGTAAGAATAAAAAAATTGAAAATATAACACCGGTTCAAGATGAAAACCTGAGAACAATAGAAATCCATATAGTAAAACACAAGCAAAACTCTAATACGACTATACTGAGATAATCAAGTTTGCCTTTTGCTGCATATCTGCTGGGGAGGTTTTTCTATACAGAGGCAGGTAAAGTTGGAGGCACTGATCTGCAGTACAACTGCTTAACTTGGAGGTGGAAATCACACAGTGTTAGTGTATATATATAGAAAATAAAATCCCTGAACTCTAGGAAATCAGGGGATCATGCATAAATCACTGACACCTTGTGGAGAAGCAGAAAGCAATATGGAGATAATTGCAAAGTATTTCTAGTGTTGGGACTTGGAAAATGCATGAGGTTGGTGACAGTGTCTGAGACACGGTGTAGAAGTGGCTAATGACATTGGCTGGCTCATGTGTCTCCTGTTCTCTCCTCACTATTTATGACAGTGAGAAACTTTGGTGAAGAAAAGAGACTGCTGGAGCATCCCGGCCAGCCGGTGTGTGGCAGAGTTTTTACAGGAGACAAAATGAGATCCAGAGGGGGAGACCTGGAATTACAAACGTAATGATTATTTACAGCCTTGTACATTTGATTTTCTATTTCCCAGGGGAAAAATATACCTATTTCAACTATGTTTTCAAATTTGAGTTTTCCATATTGACATTTTGTGGTTTTCAAACATACCATTTATCCAGGTGTCAAGGCTTCTAAAAAAATTTAATGTTATGTGTGCTTTAACATTGTTAAGGTTGGTCCTCTTCACCCACTTCTGTTTAATTAATTATTACAGAAAACAAATTTTGGTTTTGCTGCTCCAATCATTTCTCAGGTTTGGGAGGAATCCTTGTCATTAATTTCAATGTTTATCTCAGTATTTCCTTCTTTTGAATTTCTTGAGTTTATTTTCTCGTGTTTCCAAGCCCGCTAATGAGCTATTTGAGTTTCCTCTTCTCACATTGCCTGTGCATTGACTGGAGGCAGCAGAACACATGGTTAATAAAACATCCTGAGGATGAAGGAGAAAAGGATATGACTCCTGGAAGAGAAAAAACAGCTGGAGATTTTTTTCTAGAAGCAAGAAGGAGGAGCTCAGGGAGGCCCCAGGCTCCGTCCAGCTTTGGAGGCAGCTGGCTGCAGAGGGTGGGGCGCGTCCTATGATCCCAGCTTTGCAGAGCTGTGCTCACTAGGGGAGGCCTCTAGGCCACTGCAGTCCACCCTTCCAACCCGGGAGAATATCTGTGGCTTGCATGTTAAGACTTTCTGCCTCTAATCTCTCCAGACCTGCCTTGGTACTGATGATCTCAAGTATTATAATGAAGTTCACTGGTAGTGCTTTTGTATCAAAAGAAAAATAAAATGTTCAAGAGTTGCAAATATGCCACCCAGAGAACCAAAGGATCAAGTGAGTCATTATGAGTATCAAGGACCCTATTCCCAATCAAATGTGATCTGTTTTCCTTTTAGACCACAATTAATTCACTCTCAAAATGCGTTTACCCTCTCTCCAGGAATTGTCCTTCATCTCTAAGTTTCAAATTTTGGGAATCTGTTTCAAACAAGGACACTGAAAGAGAGAAACATGAGACTTCAAAGACTCTTGTCATTTCAAACAGGGAGCAAAAATTTATTTTTGTTTAAACAGGCAAAATATTCTCTTCTTCTGTAAATGCAATTGTTTGTCTGAATTTGAATTCTTCTTCCCAAGTGACTGAACAATGTCTGGATTGGGGCTTCGTGGTCTTTGAGGGCCTCTTTTAGTTTCCTGTGGACCCTCGGTTCCGCTGTCCTCTACTCTGCTTCTTGGGTCTCCAGTCAGCCGGTTGCATCATGGGCTGGCTTTTACATTACTGTGTTTTCACAGCACTCAATGGTTTCCTCAGTTACACAACAGACCCAGTGCCAATGAACTCCTGCCCACAGAATGTAAAGCACATTTCAAACCAGGGATGATCACATTTTCAGGGCTAAAAATAAGCGTTTGTTTTTTCATTTTCCCTAAAAATACAGCCTTTGGGCACAAGAGGCCACCTCCTACCTGGGAACTCTTTATGCTAAACTCATCATTACATGAGTGGAAATGAAGAATTCAGATTTTCATTCTGTAACATAAAGGAAAAAAACCCACAGACAAATCGCTTTTTAATTCCATCATAATCCTACTTGTTTACAGTGTTTTAAAAACAAGATTCTATCAGTTATTTAGCTGAGAAACATGACCTCAAATAGCCAGGGGAGGTGGGTAAAGCATTTTTATGGTAACAAGGATGCCTAAGGTTATATCATTTACCCTTCATGGTCCAGATAGGAAGCAGGTAATATTAAACCATGGAAGGAAGTGGATTACCTCTCCTCCTCAGACAACACAAACTCACTAAGCTGCTTTAGCTTTATTTATTTGAGAATTTTCTTTTCCTCTGTATGTTTTTTTAACTGTTAAGATTTTTTTTTTGCCATAGCTGCAAACTACTGATCAAGTCTAGGCTATTTTTAAACCATCAATACTTACATTTTTCCTTATTCTATTTTTGAATTAAAAACAAATTCCCTTCCAAGGAAATTTTATGGGTCTTCTTCATGTTCTCTCAGGGCTGAAATGTGGGTACAGGATTGAAGTCAAATATGAAAAATGATATGGCCAAAAAAGTTTGGAAAAGATGTTTCTTTAAAAAACTGAGCCAAGAGAAGAGATACAAGGATTAAGAATAAGGGAATTCAAATCAGTCAGATTTGGTTCATATTTTTTATTCAACAAATGTAAGCTATTACAGTAGCCCAAAATTACCCTTGGAAAAAGCATACAACCAAGACCCCAGGGAAAATTTGAAACATTTGCTAGACCAGAACTCTCTGTCTGTTATGAAACACTCACATGTTATTTATTTAATATTTTATTATTATAAATTAGGCACAGAAAGAGATTAATGCCAATGACTAATATTAGAATAGAACAATTATAGCAATGAACTATAGTTAGAGTTATTTAAAACATTTATTATTCATTTCTGAAAATTTCATTTAATATATTTGGAATGCTATTGACCACAGTCAATTAAAATGATAGAAATTGAAACCATGGATAAGGAAGGATTACCGTATATATGTCCTGACTTCTAACATCAAATTCTGTCCTACACACCTCCTATTGACCTCAAGTGCCTAGTCACCTATACCATCAAGCAATATGAAGATGATGCTTAACTTAGGTCAGTGTCCAAGACACAGACTGCATCTCATTGTCAAAGAAAGAGAGATGGAGAATCTATACAGCCCCTACAGTGTGCTTGCTATCGCTGTCAAAAACTCACAGGCATCCTCTGGGTAGATCCTTTCAACATTCTTAGAAGATAGCTGCTATGTTAATTTTTCATGTAAGTAAAACTTAACAAAGGTTACATATCTCACTTGAAGTAATAGTGAAGAGGCTGGCTATCACAACCCCATTATTTGTAGAATGGAAAAATCATCGTGTAGATCCTGTTATGAAACTGAGGTCCACAAACACACACCACTGGCATCTCTTAGGGCTGGTTACAATTGCTGTATCTCAGGCCTCTCTCTGGTCCTCCTGGGTAAGACCCTACATTTTAAAGTTTGGGAACTGTTCTTAATAGAAGAGACTTGAGAATCCACCTATACTAACTCTGATTTATGAGTCAGAAAATAAAAGACATCTAAGGAACCTGATAGCTGTATCAGCCAATAAATACTAACCTACTATGGTATAAGATATCAAAACTCAGCATTTTGAGGCTTCACATCAGGTTTTGAAACATTGGCAGAGTTTCCAGAATAAACAGAGCCAATGAGAAGCACACATTAACAAGATTAAACTATAAAAATCATGAGGCCAGGGAAAAAGACTTCCATTTGAAGTTTCAGTGTCCCTTAAGATTTAAACTACAATTCAGAATTATTAAGGCTTGGTTTGAGTTATCTAAACAGGATACGTAATACTTAACTTGGAGTGAACATTTAATTTGATACGTGTTATGGCTTGGATGTAGATGTCCCCCTAAAGCCTCATCTACTCATAGGTGGGGTTTTTTGGAGGTGGCAGGACCCAGGGTGTGTGCATATGTATTGAGGGTTTATAAAAACCAAATTAGTCCACTGCTTGACTTATCATAGTTCTGGGTATGAATAATGCTAAGGCCAACCCTAGCCGTGGATAGATCTGTATCTCAGATGGGACAAAAATCTGGAAGGTTTGGTGATTGTTGTCTCCTGCCTGCCTTGCCATATCTCCTCTGTTTTGTCCCTCTGCCATGCTTCCCTGCCTTGGAGTCAAAACGAACCTTTCCTCTTTTAACTTGTAGGTCTTTGGAATTTGAAAGTAACAAAGACAATGTATGTTGCTTCATTTAATCCCCACAATAAGATTGAGTAAGTCATATCATGATTATTGACTAATTTAAAGTCTCAGAATTGAAAAGTTGTAGAATTGGGACTAAAATTCCAGTCTTTTATCCTGGGTCTGTTTCTACTTATCATATAAGACACTGTCAGACACTGTAGATAGTAAATTTCATGAAAACAGTCCCTTAAAAGCACTATCAGAAAGTAAGTGACTTTCCAGAAGCTCCTTCGTCCCACCTGGACAGGAAGTATGAGTAGCAGAGGACGAGAGAGCACCTGTGACAGCCTGACCAGGGTGACCTTTGCCTGTGTCTAGCTGTTACTTCAAGGGCAGGAAGATTTGTGAGCTTTTCTACTATTTTGTAAGATGCTACTTATTTCTTCAAATCTCACCTCATTCCATGAAAGATTTAAGCTACACACTAAAAATTTAATAGGAGTGAACTTTGGACCAATAAAGAAATAGAAAATAAAAATTTAAAAATCTCAGCAGACTCAGTTTTCTATAAACTCACTTTTCTTGCAAAGATAGTAGCTCTCTGAAACTAACAAGTTTTAAACACTCCAGAAATAGCTTTCAAAGTATAAATTTTGCTTTTTATCTTTATCTTTGTAAAGTAGTACATGTTCATCATAGAAAATTTAGAAAACAAAGAATAAAGAAAAAAATAATTTATATCCTCACAATCTATAGAAATCAGTTAATATACTTTTTATAGCTTTATTTCTAAGTAGTTTTATTTTTGCATATTTTGCTTTGTGGTCATATTATGCAAAAAGTGTTGTACCTAGTTTTCCCCTTTATATATTTCATGTTTACCTTGTTCTAAATATTTACTTCTTGTAAGTACAGATTTGCAGTACCTAAGGACTGCGTTCATCTTGGGAAGTTAATACATGCACATAACTCATCTTCATTCTTTTTCTTCATTCTCTTCCCCTACACTCCCTTTTACCTTACGCTATCTCTTAGGTTTTCCATTTGCAAAAGGTATCTCCTTGTTTCCTACTTTATATCTTTTATTTAGATCTTTCATTTTAATTTTAGTTTTCTCATAAATGAGAAATTATGAGATACTCAAGAGTATGTGTCTGATTTATTTCTTTCAACATATGGTATCAAGTTGCATCTGCTTTCCTACAGATGGGTTGAATTTATCCTTCTTTCCATCAGGGTAGCACAGTACCGCTTTGTATGTAACTGCCACAGTTTCTTTATCCATACATCTATTGATGCACATACAGGCTACTTCCAAGATTAGGTGTTATGAGTTGTATTGCTATAAACATGCATATGCATGTATCATTGCAATGTGATTTCTTTAGAACTTCTGTGAAGTTATCCAAGATGAAAATAGCTGAGTCTAATGGAATTTCATTTTAGCTTTTTAAGAAATCTTCACACTGATTTCCATAGTGGTTGTATGGGTTTACATAGTCACCAAAAATACAGAAGGGCTCCTTTTCACCCGCAGTCCTTCCAGCATCTATTATAATTTGATTTCTTGATGCTAATTGATATTTCTGGGGTAAGTTGATTCAATTTGCATTTTAGTAATGACCAGCAATGTTGGGCATTTTTTAAATGTATTTATAGTCGTTTTTATTCCTTCTTTGAATTGTCTTTTTATCTCATTTATGCACTTTTTGGTTGAGTTTTTTATTTGGGAGGTCAAATTACTTTCAATTCTTTATGTGTTCTAGATGTTAGTCCTCTGTCTGAGAAGTAGCAGGCACAATTTTTTTCCTGTTTTGTAGGTTATCTCTTCACTCCATTGAGTTTTTTTCTTTGCTGGACAAAAACTTTTTTAATTTGATATGATCCCATTTGTTCATTTTTGGTTTTATTTATTGTGCAGTTGGGGTTCTATTACTTTTTGCCTATGTCTGTGTCTTTAAGAGTTTTAATTATTTTATCTTGCAGAAGATTGCTTCTGTTTTAACATTTAGATCTTTGAATCATTATGATTCTAATTTGGCCATAGTGAGCGCTATGGATCTAGATCCCATATTCTGCATGTGGATAGTTTTCCCAGTGCCATTTAACGAAGAAATTACTTCTCCAGCATTTGTTTCTGGCCCCTTTGTCAAAGATTAGATGGCTGAATGTGCCTCAGGCTGTTTCTACATCCTCTGTCTCATCGATCTGCATGGCTATTTCCCTGCCAATATCATGCTGTTTTTTTTTTTTAAATCACTCTAGCTATGTAATATAACTTACAGTCTAGAATTATTTTGCTCATGCTTTGCTCTTGTTGCCCAGGATTAGTTTTGCTATTCTGAGTCTCTTCTGGTTCCATAGGAGTTTTGGGACTGTTTTCTTTCCTTCTGTGAGGAATACTGTTGATGTGTTGATTGGGACTGCATGAAATCTATACAGTTTTGGAACTAAGAATAATGTGGAGAATTTCAGTTTACTGTGAAAAAAGTATGCATGTAAAAAGAGCAGAAGCAATGCACAATTATAGAATTCAGAAATAAACAGTTAAAATTCTGTTGTATAGATTCTAAATTTTTATGAGTATCTCATTACATGTTTAAATATAACTATTCTGTATTTTGTAAGTCACTTTCCTTAAGAATGTCTTGTTATAAAAATTTATGAACATACATAAATATATCTTGTAATATAATGTTATTGGAAACATAATAGATATTATGTCAAACATTCCACTATTCATTTCATTTTATTCCTTGCTTATTTTGGACTTACAGATTGTACATATTTTTATCTTTTTATAACAACCTTATTCCCAAGTTTCTGCTATGTGTTATTGCCCTGAAAAGTAAACATAAACAACCTATAGCAAAAATAAACACATTTTTAAAAAATCAACAATATTCAAAATTCAATATCTTTAGTTGTAAGAAATTAGCAAATAGTAGTAAACAAAAAGAAAAATATTGAAAGCAATTATAATAACTCTAGCAGGTACACATAATTATGTGTGGGTTAATTATTTCTCCCTACTTTTTCTTTGCATATCTATATTAAAACATCTAATATAATTTTATTATACATTACTATTTATATATTTCAGACCTATATTTGTGTATATCTACCCACAAAACACATTATTAATAGGATTACTATATGAGTATAATGGATAATAGTAAATACTTGTTGAATTAATGAATAAATAACTGTGTCATGTCAGATTATTATCAACTATTTTTATTTAAAACAAAGTATCTTTAGCTTTATTCAATTTAATAATTCACCCACAATGTTTCAATAAGAACTCAACAGATGTATAATTTACAAGTAGGCCCATTTTTAAAATAGTAACAGTTACATCAAAATACATTAGAGCTGGAGTCATTGGGAAATTCAGAGCTTTAGCTATATTGTTATAGAATAAAAAAATTAGTGTAATTGAAATCAATACTGTGTATAAGAATTTGGATAGTACATAATCAAATAAACTTACAGGAAAAACAAGGAATTAATAGCATCATAAACATTAATAAACTGTAAAACTAGCTTTAACATATACATTCAAGAGCTGAATTTGTGAAAATCAAAACAAAGGAATCAAACCTAAAACCAAATTGAAAAGCTGGAGAACCATTTTATATTCTAAATTCTAATAAAATAAAACTATATTGTAAGTAAACATTAATAAAGTGGATATAGCCAAAATATATATGGTATTGCAACATTATGAGAGATAACAGTATGGAAATCTATGGTAATTTATTTGATGAACTAGTGAAGTATGTGATTTTCAAGGGTTTTTGTCATTAAAGTTTATTTGTGAAGACTAAGAAAATCTGAATGGATGAATGGACCTTTAAAATTTGAAAAATCCATCATAGATCTCTTTTAAAAATCCAAATGCAGACAGTTTTATGGTACCATGTTTCAATTCTTTAAAGCATAAATGATTTCCCTGCTATTTGAACTCCAACAGAAGACAGCAAAATAAGAATCGTTGTTTTATGGCACTACTCTAGTCTCATACAGAAATCTGACAAAGACAATCCAAAGAAGAAAACCACAGACCAGCATAGTACGTGAGTGTAAACACATACCCTAAAGAAAAAAAAAATTACTTGGACTGAAGCACTAAATAAAAAGAATAATACATGGTGACCAATTATGTTTTGCTACATAGATTTAAACAGAATTTTGAACTATAAAATTATTCAACACAGATTATGTCTTATAATCATAATTATTTCTCATTATTCTGAGACACCCTAGACTTAACTGGAAGTATTTTTATGCTATTGTTACAAAATCATGAGACCCCAATGAAGAAGTAAGAATTTTTGGTTGCATTTGCTGAGGTAGAATTTCTTGATTTGGGGTAAAGCATGCATATTTTAAGCATGCATCAGTGAAAGACATTTCATTGAAAAAGGATTTTTTTTTTTTTTTGCTAACTTCAATGAGGATTGGCCAAGAACACTGGAGACAAGTTTTGGTTCAGTTACTTGTAATGGCACTAAAGCTTTTCTAGACCAACTCTCCTTCCCAAAGAAAACAACACTAAACTCTGGACAAAATGTGTTTTAAAAAACAATTATTTGAAGACTCCAAAGTGTGACAGAAAGTGGGGGAGGTCGAGGGGATTGAGCCCTTGAAATAAATGACACCCATTCTCTGGATGAGACCATTTTCAGATGACTATTCCCTGAGGGTACTTCCTGAATCCTGCAGCATATCAAACAGTAATATTAATTTCAAGTGTCAAAAGATGAAGTCAAAGACTACCAGACTGGTTAGAAATAAGGAGCAGACGCCTAGAAAAATAAAGGACCTCGGGGATGTCCAAAAACCACCGCACTGACATGCCCTCTAAGCGTTGTCCCATGCTAAGGTGTACAAGCATGGAAGAAGCTCTTCAGAGCCCATAAATAGTAACAACTGGAGGCTCAAAAACTTGAGCAGAGGTTTTTTTTTTTTTTTTTTGAGCAGAGATTTTTATCTACTGTACTCCGCGGTTTGGCATTTGTGGCCTGTCAAAGTTGAGAGGCTCATTAAAGTACTAAGGCTTCCTATAGACCTAGCTATCAAAGTGAAACAGCAAGACTCCTTAGATTATTAGATAGAAATTTGTCTGCCAGAGAAATAACCAGACACAGAACCATCCACAATTTCTATGCAAGCATCGAATTTCTAGATATGGTAATGTGTAAGAAATTGTGAATCGTTAGGAATAAACAAAGGAGCCAACATGAATTGACCTAAGATGACACAGATGTTGGAATCAGCTGGAAAGACTTTAAAGCAGCTGTTGTAAATGTGCTGAAGGATTTTGAAAGAGGTATAATTGAGTTTATATGTCAATGTTGGGAAACCATATGGTATATTTCAATTCATACACATGGTAAACCTTTCCATTTACTTAGACATGGGTTCATGGCTTTCCGTAGAGACATAAAGGTGCATACTTTTTGTAAAATGTGAGCAGTATGATTGAGGCTGGATATATATGCTTCCTAACTCTGCTTTTCTGGAAGATCATAGAAGTTAATAAAACACAAAGGCAGTGATCATGCCTAGCACTAAGCCAGAATTTGTAAATATTATTCTTTACAGTGGTTACTATGGCAAGCTGGAGAACAAGCTGACTCCAGAGATGAGCAAAATAATTATGTCTTGAGCCTAAAATGTCATCATGTGAAAAATAGTAAGGAAACACTCAAAGGATTATGGGAATGTGTCACAAGGCTAAGACACTAGCTCAAAGGACTTTTTAAGTTCAGAAGCTTGAACAAAGCAAACAAGTACAATAACTCATTCAGTTAAACAAAAATTCCTTAAGTCTGTTCCGACAGACAAACGAATGGAAAAAAAATCTCTCTGTGGTGAAAATAGGGGACAGAATTGTGGCCTCTCAGAGTGTGGCTGAGAAGAGGATCAGGTGATATGGCTGGTTGTTAGAATTTTATCTTAAACACAGGCTGAGGATGGATTCATGTGCATAGAAAGAATGAGGGAGTCAGAAAATTACCCACAGTGTACAATGTAATAGATAAAAATATAATAATGGGCAAATATTTTCAAAGTAATTTTTATTTATTGCAAAAAATAAATTAGCAATGGGTGCACCAGGGAGAGAGCAGCATCTCCCGAGAATCAACCATGCTGGAACTTGGGAAACCAACCAAGAAAGCAACGAGCCATCTTTGATAAGTGGAGTGCATGAGTCGCTGGCACACCAGGAAAAGAACAAGTCAGTGTCCCCCGTGAGTCTACGGGTGCCTGTGGGCTGTGAATCAAACCTCTCATGCATCTCTGTCCCTGTTAGCAACTGGATGGTGTTGAGGATAGCTGGAGCTGATTTATCTGACCTGGGGCCAGAGGACTGACAGTCTCTTGGGAGGATGACAGTATGCAGTTTAGCAAATATGGGGATTTCCTTCTATCTTGTCTTTGAAATCCAGTATTATTTTCACTGGTATGCTTTGTTCTGATTGTTTTACTCTATTTAATATTCTCTTTTGATTGATTTTATAGTGTTGTATTTTTGGTTTGATTTTGCTATACCTGATGAAATGGACAGCTATTCAGAAGATAATGAGATACACTACGGTAGCTATTATTGTTATCCCGGTATCCTGCTCTGAAGTTCTGTACCAGTTTCACTGCATTGTCTTGACAGGCTTCGTTCTGGCTTGTTTTGTTGTATTTTACTATCTTTAAAAATAATAAATAAATAAACATTAAAAATATCAGAAATAAAGCAAACTTTAGGTTTAATAAAGGATCTTGCCCTTACCTTGAATTCTCCCAAATATGAACCTCCTCAGGGCAATGCTACATTTTCAATGGATTAGTAACTTCTGTGTTACTTTTGAAATGAGACTGCTTATTGTGATTATTCTGCATATGTTCAACCATTATAAATAGCTATTTTGGGAGCTAGTACTGTAAAAAGTCAGATACAGGGCCCAGACAAGTTACTGTCATCCATGGAGATTCCGGACTTTGAGTAGAATGCAGGGCAGTAAGTGACTAAGTGGAACCCTGGGTACAATTTTATGAGTACGGTGAGTCAGTGTGTGAGTGTGTGATAAAATCTGATACTCAAAAGAATATAATGCAGTAAAATTACGAAAAGCCAAATAATAAATTAGTAATTTCTTGATGAGAAAATCTGGAAGGTTCCAGTTATTCTAATCAATCCTGGGACAAGCCATACTGTAGGCTCAGTGACACAATGTTCCAGAAGACACAGCATGACATCTGTGACAGTCCTGTGAAAACCAAGTCTGACTGCAGTTGTCATGAAAAATTAGATAAAACCAAGATATTGGCTAAATTGGAATCTTAAATGAAGTTAAATATACACTTACACTATATTCTACTCTTAGGTATTTACCTAAGGCAGATGGAAACATGTTCACAGAAAGACACATACAGAAATATTCACTGTAGCTACATTTACAAAAATAAAAAATGGAAAAAGCCCAAATATCTACCGACAGAAGAATGAGTAAACATACTAGTTTATTTGTACACTGGAACAATACTTGGCAAGAAAAAAGAATGAACTGCTGATATGTGAAACAATAAAGTAGAATCTCAAAACCCCCGAGTTCTGATAAAGCAAGCCAAACCAAAGATCTTATGTCTAAATTATCTTTTATTGCTATGACAAAATACCCAACAGCCACAAGTTTGAAGTAAAAAGGTTTATTTTATTTAGAGTGTGCAGAGGTCTTAGTCCATAGCTGGCTGGCTCTAAGGCAGTGTAGCAGGGCGGAGGGGAACACAGAAGAGAAAGTGCCCGTGGCAGGCTAGGCAGGAAACAGCACGACTTCCTTCTTTCCCTTTTCATTCCACCAGGCTGCAAGCCCATTGGCTGGTGCCATTCACACCCAGGATGAGTCTTCCCTCTTCAGTGAGTCCCTCAGCCACACTAGGAACTGTGTTAAGCCAATCAGTGGACTGATCCATTGTCACACCCCCATGATCCAGTCACTGCCAAAAGCCAAACCTATGAGCGCATGAGGCTTTAGGGGGCCATCTAGATATATACCGTAACACTATATATTTTACAGAATTTCATTTAATGACAACAGGATCCTAGGGTCATTACGCAGTCTTAAAATATGGCCAGATATGAGCTGGAAATTTAGCTCAGCGGTGTAAGTGCCTACCTGGCAAGCATGAGGTTGTAAGTTCAATCCCCAGTATTAAAATATATATATATATATGGCCACACAAATCTATCTCTGAATTGACTGGCTTATGTCAGAATTTTAAAGAAGGCTTAATTCCTAAGACTGAGGATGATTTACAGCACACGAACACGAGAGGAAAGGTCATGATGGTAGTGATTTGACACAGTTCCTGCAAAGTGAGCTAAGAGTTCTTCAAAAGACCATTAACAGTGACAGCAAGACCTGTTACAAAGTGAATTATTAAAAAAGAAGCAATACTTTTCTTATAAAAACAGAACTTGTCCGCAGTTGAGGGAGAAATAAGTTAATAAAATATCTATCCATGTATTTAAATGAAACATATAGGATGGATTTGAAAACATTGTTAAACTGTACGTAAAGAGATAAAAAAATACAGTGTTTCTGGATAACAAGAACAACTTACCAAAGCGCCAGCTCTCCCTAATTAACATGGAGAGTACTTTTCTAATCAGAACTTCAACAGTGTTTCTCTGATGTCCCACGCTTACCATCCAAACCACGAAGGCACCATGGAGGTCCTGGAGGCCACCACCACACAGAAATCTCAAAACAGCTCTCATTGGATATGTGGGCCAGGAATAGGATAATTTTTGCATTTCAAAAATTTGCAAGTACAATAATGGTAGGGTTTTTTCAATATATATTGCTTGAGCAACTGACCACTTAAGAAAAAAAAATAAACTGTATATTCTACCTGATTAAAAAGATAAAAGTTACAGATAAGACGGCAAAGTGTTGAAAAGATAGTGATTGACTACATAGCTTTGGAATAGCATGAACTATAATAACTATGTAATAGCAAAGACAGAAATGGTATTTTTCTGACAACCCGTGATACACTTGAATATACAAAAATTCGATTTTTGCAGTTCTGAATACAATTATGTGCAAAAAATAAACAGAAAAATTTGCAATCTATAATAATCATATGTTAATATTTTAAAATGTAATCAGATTTCTAAATCAATGAATGCAACATTGAGGAGTAGGTGCCTCATTCTTGGGTGTCGTGGGTTTGCAGGGTGGTGAGCGTTTACACTGTGCATGATAGCAGCACCCTTGGCTCCTATTCAGTAGCCACCAAGAGCATCACTCAAGCTTTCACCAGCAAAATGTCTAGAAGGTGCCAGGTATCCCCTGGTAGCTAACTTCTCCCCTGGTTGAGAGTTGCTGGTCTGCAAGGAAGCTTTCATGATTTTCCTTTGAAGTGGGTTGACTGGGTAAAGTGGAAGTGAAAAAAAAGGGTACCCCAATCTGCTGTCCAAGTTCATCCAAGTGTCATGATTCTGTGGGTGTTAAAGTGGCTACAGTAATCATAAAAACAAAGATTTTGTCACTTCTTGCCCCCTATTATCCAGACAGAAAGTGCATCCCCTGCAAATATCTACCCAAGATGAAGGACCAGTTCAGGACTGGGTCACAGGTGCATCTGCTGGCCCACACCTGGGGTCCCCACTGTGGTGCTGCCCCCATGTGGTCCTTCCCTGACTCCTAGCAGGTGCTGTTGTCGGGCACTGTGTCCTTTCCAACACACGGCGTGTCCATCCAGATCTTGGAGTCAGTGAGGCTGCGTGGTCCCGAGCTCCTTGTTTATAATGACTCCAACATGAATCAGGCTGACGGTAGGCCCCCTCTCTGTGCTGTTTGGACTCTTCTACTCCCCAGCTTCACACACAATCTCGTGTTCTCCAGAGTCCCAAGGATCCTAGACCAAAACGGAATGGGTTTGTGACAAACTCCTGTTTGTGTGCACTGTCTCTCCCCTCGCCAGCGCAGGCAGCTGTCAGCTTCTCACCTCAGAATGGCTTTTGCACCCAGAGGTTCCTCGGGAGCATCTGCCCCTGAGCTCAGCTAACAAGCTAGGCAATGTCAGAAGCTTTTTAAATTCAAGTCAGGATCCTATAAACACTCCTAGGGAGAAACGGCTGGGAAGACACACATGAAAAGGTTGACAAGACCACTGTCAAAAGACCGCTCACTCCAGAATGGGCTGGGGAAGGAACAGAGGGTCTGATGCATCCTGCTGGGCTGAAGCAACAAGGATCTTTCAGGGCAGGAGATGACCACGGGCTCCCACTGACCACACATAGCGTGATAGTAATGGTACTTTATAACTCATCAGGATACAATAACAACGTGTCCATGGCAAGAAAAGTAAGTAAATGAATAGTTAAAGCTTAAGTATCACAAGATGGAAAGCTCTTTCTAGGAGAATATCTACAAATAAATGATGGGAAAATGTTTAAAAAACTGCTTCACTTATAACAGTTTTTCTTTTGCATAGCAACCTTCAAACTATTTTTTAGAAAAATAATTGCTTGTATCATAAAAATTTAACAAGCTACCTGTGCTAAATCTGTGACAAAATGCTTTATTCTTCTCCTTCTGGGCAACAGCATTCCACGCTAGTGAATTCTTCGTAGATTTCATTTTGTATTTTTTCTGTTTCCCTATTAGAGAGAGGAGGCTGGTCTTCCCATCGGGGCTGCTGAGTCCTCTCTTTATGTTAAACTGTGATGGTTGATATGCTGTTGCTTCTGAGCACAGTACCACTGTTTTCTAACTCATGCGTGGAACTATCCTAGTTCACTATATCTTGCAAAATAGCCTGGGTGGATGCCCTTGGCATTTCACTAGTTACGTCAGACTTTCCTCTCTGGCCTTAAGGTAAAAGCCTGTGGGTGTGAACAGCATTGCTAGCTCAGGCGCACATCCATGAGGGGTGTGAATTTGGGGTGGCAGTGTCAGCTTTTCAAGTTTTCTCCTCTACGTTTGTTGACCTCCTGGGTTGCACTCACTTCCCACCTGGTTCTTAGTCTTCTTCCAAACACATGGTGCAACTATGTTGATTCTGCCCAAAGGGCAGCAAAGGGCTGTTGAGTCACTTTAGGGAGCCCTCTGCAGTCCCTGCAAAGCTGAGCCATTGCAGTATTTCTGTTTCTTGAGGAAAATTTGTTCTTTGAGAAGTCAGCAGTAACAGTGCTGGTCCTTCTGGAAATCAGGCTGCTCCTCGTGTTTCCCCGGAAAGGCCATCTCTTTCTAATCTTAGTGGCTAGTAAAATTCTCCCAAAGTCCTTTTGCTCTGCATCACAATCTAAATAGGTGTTCTGAGTGACCCTTATCCACTGCAGACAGCAGCTATTCCTCCAGGCTGGAGGTCTCAGTGGGCCCCTTGCGTCATCTTCACGCGACTGTGGGCATTTTTTCTTTGGGGGTTCCCATCATTATCTCTCCTAGGGAGGCAGAGTAGAAAGGGATAGTCACAGAGAAGATATTATAGACAATTTACAGAGATGTTGCAGAGAATGATTTTCCTTAGGGAAAGTGCTTCCAGGAGACTGATAGACAAGCTAGTTGGGGACAGGACATGCCTGGGCATATCTCAAGCACATGTCACCCACTGTGGAGGAACAACTTCCATTTGTGCTGGTCTTTGACCACATGACTATAAAAAAAAAAGCAAATGAAAAGACATAAAACACGAAAGTAGAAAAAGATACCGAAGCTGTCTAAACGATGAAGATGCTGGTGAGGAGAAACTACTTGGCTACTGATGTTTAGAGATGCAGAATCCTGTCATCCCCTCTGGGTCACCAGAGACAGGGCCCCCTGCAGTCTGCATGAATCCATGGTCACTCACTCTGGCACCAGGAATTTGCTTCTCTTCCAGACTCAGGTTTGCTTTGGGGTTACTGCAGCTGCATTTCCTCAGCTAACAGGAGAAGCTGCTGGTGACAGAGAAGAAGAAGCATGACGAGATGACAGCATCTGAGCTGGTATAAACCAGGCCAGGAGGCAAGAGAACCAGAATATGACAAGGCTAAGACCTGCAAGGAATGGAACCGTGAAAGACACTTCTAGAAAGGTAGGTAGTGTTTAAAAAGATGAACCGTGTATACTTCACCTTGTGTATGACAGGAAGTCAAAGGATTTTAAGGAGAAGGGCAAGGAAGAGAACTCACTCTGATCACACATGGAGGACTAAATTCCTCTAAGGTTTCAGAAGGAGCTAATAAGAGAGACAACATGAAAACTTAGCTCGCTGTCGACCCACATTACTCATATTTTCTTTATGCTTTGCTCTGTGTGTGTGTGTGTGTCTGTGTGTGTGTTAATGGAGAAGGGGTGGGATTGGCAAAGGTTGAGGCATTATATCCAGTGATACTTCCACAACCATTTGGCCAAGATCATGCTGCGTCCAAGGTGCTGGGCTGAACAGACTGAAGAGGTGATGGGAAAGCGCAGAAATGCTTTAACATCTGAGACAGGGCCCTGGCCCTGGTGCACTGGCTGTGATTATTCCTTAGCTACATAAACATGCGGGGAGATGACCTCATGTGTTCCACAGGCATGACAGAAGATTGTGGCACAGATGTGTTGAAATAAACCATGTCACTTCCATCACAGAGCTGCAGGGATTTGTCATGGCCCCAAGAAGAGCTTAGTCCATTTTTTTTCTTTTACATAAACTACAAATTAAGGCTAACTCAGATGCAAAAGAAAAGCTTTTATTCCTCTGCTCTCTGGTTTCACCTCTTGTAGATGGACTGGGAAGTTTACTGCAAGCCTTTCTCTGCTCAGAAATTTGTGGAAGCAGAATTTCTCCCATTAACAGATTTCTGCTGAGAACTAATTTTTTTTACTATTTTCATTATTCTTTTCTAAATGTCCTGTAGTTCTTGTTTTTACAGCCAGATTCCCATGTGACATTGAAGTGGCTATATTCAAAGTAACATCTATGTCCAGATTTTACATTTTTTTACGTGAGATGTTTTTCCTGAATTTCACTGAACACAAAGGTTATATCTCAGTTTTTAAATCAAATTGTCACAGTATCAAGAGCAGACCACAGCACATAGTAGGCACCTTATTTTCAGCACTGCTTGTTCCCAGGAAAAGGCACCCAAGGCACCGTCTGTAGAAATGAGTGCCCTGGGACAAGTTGATGTGGGCCAGAGGCAGCCAATACACTTTCCATACTGAAATGGAATTGGGAAGGAGTCCCAAGTCTGCATAAGACTGTAATCATGTCCTGTCATTCCGGCTGGTGGGAACTCCAAAATCACATTTAAATTATGTAGATAAACATGAAAATATCCAGTATAACAGATCAGATGCATGTCATTATCAGTTAGGAATGTTGTTATGTCCTGACCTGCTGGGATGAGCTCAGACCAGCACAGCCACCTCATTGGTGAGATCTTGGTTACAGCAAGGACTTTAGTAACCCAAAGAAAATGTTCTCAACAATATTGAATATAATTCACAGGGAGCCACAATTACAAAATCTTTTATTGTAATATTATTCAATGCAATAGTATACTTTTGGAATGCTATAGCACTTTCCCAGAACTGGCCCCAGGGAAAATATTTTTATTACATAGCAAAGAAACTTGATTTTATAGCAAGATCTTTCTGTAGTACATTTTCATAAAACTTTTAATAGGCATATACAATCATATTCATTTATGTAGCAATGAAGAGTATGCAAAGAAGTACAGATTCTGAATAGTTGACTATCAAAATTAAGCAGATAACCTGATCATTCCATGACAATGAACATCAAGATTGTAGGTTTAAGTTTGTGAATGAAGTGAAAAAAATCCCAACATAGAAAATAATCACTTCATATAAGTTTTATCTTCTCCATGTTCAAACAAACTTATTTATTGTATAAACTTTTGTACGGTAGCCAAAATAACTAGATCTATGGATTTAAAGTGAATGAAAAGGGATAACTTGAGTAATTTCATGTTGTAATGAGTGTAAAAGGAGACATGAACATTACTACATCAGTCTCCTTGTCACAGGGACGTGATCAGTTCTGGAACAAGGATGAAGAAAGTGAAGCTCCTCACAGATGTTAAATCGTTAACTAAGGAGTCATTAATTTAGTTAACAATCTGTGACTGAAAACCTATAATTCATCAAAAATGGAAGTACAAAAAAGTCTTTTTTCATCAATGAAAAAACCACTGAGACTTTTACTTAAAAATTATACTCCCTGCTAATAACCTTTATTTCCCAGTGAACTTATTCCCGATCTAGGCTTGGCACTAGATGTTGTTCTGTATAAACTATCTTTCCACTCAAGGGACAAAGATTCCATTCCCCTATTGGAGAAAGCTTCCTACAGAAAGCAACCATAAACTCTGGAAAAATTTTTAAGTATAACAGGGATTGAAGCCAGGGAATTTGCAACTGAGCTACATTTCCAGCTCTTTTTTGAAACCCCCTTTGAAATGGGCTCTTGCAAATTTCTAAACTGGCCAGGCAGGCTCCATCCTGAAATCCTCCTGCCTAGCCTATCACGGGGCTGGGATTACAAGTGTGCACCACACTTAACTGTGTGGGGTTAAGTACAACTTCTGGCAGATACTGTAAAGGTACTCCATAGAGGTAGAAACTGTGGGAGGGTGGGTGGTGAGAGGAAGGAGCAGTCCTGGGTGTGTGCCTTCTTTTGTTTGCTGCCTGCCCTCAGCAGACTCCAGCTCGCAACAGGCGAGGCTGATGCAACTTGAGTGGAGGCCATCACCTTGGAACAGAAACTCAGTCCCAATGCTGGGAAGAATAAAATGATAAGTCAGAGATATTATCCTAAATAAGAAAGAGCTGGGAAAGAGGAGCTTCACATTCCCTATAAATCTTTGAAATACAAATATACTGATGACTCTCATAAACTGAGAATAAAATTCAAAAGAGATTTTAGCAGTCTTCTACTCGGGAGAGGGCTGAAGATTGAATATTTACTAGAACAAACAAATAACAAAAAAAAAAGATCTTTGGAGGAATATAGCAGAATATGGTGTCCAAAAAGTTCCATTCACAGTGTGTACCGCACAAAATTCCAAAGAAGAATTATAAATTTAATTACTATACATTATTATAAATTTGGTTATAAAGAAACAGAAGTAGCCCATACTGAAAAAGCCATCAATACACCCCAAAACTGGGCTGAGACAAGTGATCTGAAGAAAATCTTAGAGTAGATATTAGAACTATACTCAAAGATACAGAGAAAATACGCTTATAATAAATCAACAAACAGAAAATCTCTGCAGGTTTCTGGCAAGACAGAATAATTTAAAAGTATAAAGTCCATTTATATCTTGCTACTTTCAAAAATAATACTTTGCAGTCTTCCCAAAATCTGGGTTGAGAGTGAGCTAGTTGGAAGAAAATAATGTAATTTTAAAATAAATTTTCTGTTCCTTAGTTTCTCCATCATTAATGAATTTATGCTTAGGATATGTTTCCAGCCACAGACTTTGGTTCATTTTTCTCTACTTCATTCTAATAAGAGATTTTCAAAGTGGAAAATGTATGTTGCTGTTAAGCCTCTTTTCTAAAGCCTCAGAATAACTTCAGGTGATTCTGTATAAGCTTTCTTATCTGGACAACAAGGCTTCTAAGAGTCTTAGAGGAATGATCCCTCTGCCCATCCAAATGGCTATACCTGTTGTCCAATAGCTCCCTCACTTGTGGCTTAAAACAGACAGGAACTTGTCCTGAGGAAGTTTTAGAGTATGACTTTTGTCTTGTGGAACAAACCCTATTGAGTCAAAATTCAAAAAAACAAACTAAAAATAGAATTTTACCATCATAAGCATTGTCAGTTTGAACTAAAAGGAACAGAAATGCTCATCATGGGTAGGGAGCAGGCTAGGAAAGATACTTTGATGCCAAAAACAAAAATAAAAACAACAACAAAAAGTCGTTTTGGGAAAAAAGAAGGAAGACTCAGAAGTAGGAACCAAAAGCCAATGGAGCACAAAATAACATCCCAGGGAAATCTCTCCCAGGGGAGATAACCAAATTCTAGAATCTGAACCTGGCTGGTTTTCAGAAATGCTTAGTAGCTGCAATGACTGTGGCCTTCTGTTGCTCTTTTTTTGATAGATATGACTATCATGTTGCAGTTTTCTTGTCCTGTGAGTCGCACTAGGTTGGGTCTGGGATGCACAGAAAATACAATGTGTCTCACTCACAGGCATTCAAATGAAGATGAGCCCTCGGCAAGGAATTTCATCCTCACTTGGACTAATTTGGGTGGGTTTTGAGTCTGAACCTGGTATCTTTACACCCTGATCCTCCAAAGGCCTTGGAAGGTTGGGAACAGAATAAATCATTAGGTGGAATGTAGCAAACTGATCTTCTGCAGTGACCTTTACTGTACTGTGCTGTTGTCCCACATCAATGCTGAGTGTGGCCTTGTGACTATCTTGGGAAAGTAAGGCATCATCTAGCTTACACAAGCAAAGATTTGAAACATGCTTGTACATTGGACATTCCTGATTGGAACAGCCGCCATTATGTGAGGAAGCTCAAGCCAGCCAGCTAGCAGAATCACAAGAGCGAGAGGGTCTCCAAGCCATCTCCAGTATTGTGACAGACTTCTTGAAGAAGCTGTGTAAATGTCTTTTCTGTACAGGTACACTGTGGGGTAGAGGTAATCCAGGCCCTCTGTTCCTTATCTAAACTGAAAACCTATGAGTAATAAATTACCACTGTTTCAAGTCACTTACATTATAGTGTATGCACTTGAACATAACAAGAAAAAAGTCTTAAATAAAATGTTTGTACTTTGATTTTAACAATAATATAAAACAAAGTAACCCCTAATGGGTAAGCTAGCATAAGGTGATCCGTAGTAGCTCAATTTATAAAGAAGAAATCAGTAACTATTGAAATAACACCTCACATAAGGGATTAAGATTAGAAAAAGTCACATGATCATCTGAAAAGTTTTTGAGTAGTCTTTTATGAAAGCTTAATACTTATTCTTTCTTAACTAGGATAGTGAATACTCCAGCTCTCTGGATCCCACCTAGATTTGTTTTCCACAAGTGTCTTCCTAGATTTATTTGCTGAGACAGTAACAATTCCCTGAAGTTGAAGTGTTAACTGGTAAAAGCTTACAACCACAATTTCTTCAGAAAATGTCACTCTGCAGAACAGAAATTGCATTACCCAAGTACATAGCTTGCAACCAGTGATGGGCATCTGGGTTCAGGGTGCAGCAAGCATGTATCTTGGTCTTGCTGAGTGCTGGCTCTCCAGTAGGGTTCATGCCCAGGCTTGAGCTACAATCCAGTTAAGACCACATCTTTATTTACTCCCATCCTCTGGCCTCTCTTGTATTTTCCTATAATAACTTTCCCAGGAGGCAATATGAACCTAAGCTCCCAGTTTGAACAAATTCTAGCTTCTGAACGATATAAGAGACATAGTAATTAAAAAGTTTGCTGAATTTGGCTGCTCCTGTTGAACTCTACTGAAGGTGAGCTCAGTACGATCAATCACCAGTTCAAAGCCAGGTGTAAATCCTCTCTCAGGCCTTCCTGTGAGACCTCTTCGGCACTTTTAAGGAATCCCTTTTCCTGCAGCTGGGATGGAGATGGAACCCTTGCAAGACTAGGAAATATCAGAAAACAGTGGATTCTCAGTCCAGAGAAATCCCCAGCACTGATGTCAGGACCCTAACAGAGAAAGAGTGGGACCTAGAGATTTGGGTCAGGGATGTTTGGACAGGTGAACACAACAACCTTAGAATGCAGATTGTCTGAAACTTTGCAGGGAGAAAGAGGTGTTTTGTGTCTCCCTACACCTTTCTTGAAGGTATGACACATCTTCAAATGACACAGGCTCCCCATAAAAGGCTGCTTATCTTCCTTTGAGTTCCTCCATGTCCCTGCCAGCCTCCAGATCAGCACTTAGGATCATTTTCCATAACTAAACCTCCAAGCTAGACTAGGTGGAGCAAAAGTATAAAATATTAGCTATTTTATTATCCTGCTTTAGTCTGATGATAAAAAACCCCATAGACGTGTATGGCCCTGTGTTGTAGCTGTTAGCTGTGTATGGCCATTTAATCCATAAATTTACATTAATCCGTATAACAATAACAATTCAGTTATTTAATGATGTTGAACCCTATTCCAAGGATGTAGTAGCTGTGTGTAGTGAGTGGTGACCCTATTGGTCAGAGTAGTTCCAGAACATTCCATCACCTTGGTGAGTTCCGCTAGAGAGATCTGATTTAAAACAGTGAAAACAAGTCACATCCAATACATTAGCTACACATTGTGATATACTTGTGAAACTTTAAACACACACACACACACACACACACACACACACACACACGAATAAACTCAACTGGAAGGCCATGTGAAAAAGGTTGTAGAAGACTACATATTATTTTGTACACTTAACATTATTCTAAGTAGCTTCAGACTAAGACTTTTTCATTTTTCATTCTTATCTTTACTAAAATAATTCTAAAATTCAGAGATTCAGAGATAGAGAAGACATTAAGAGTGAGAAATGAAAGGCGATTTCCATGCCCAGATATTAATCTACTCTGTTCATTTCTAAAGGCTGCAGGAAAAAATTCCACAAACTTTGTGACTTAAAATAGACATTCGCCCCTCACAGTTCTGGAGACCAGAAATTCAAGGTAACAAGGCTGTGCTTCCTGGAATAGTCAGGGGGAGGACCTGTCTCCCTGGCATTTCCAGCCTCTGGCGGCCGCAGGACAGCATTCCTGGCCACTGTTCCCATCGGCCCATGCTCTTCACATTTACTGTCTCTGCACATCCCTGGCTCATCAAGGTCTTTCTGCTTCTGTCTTGAACTAACACTTGTTCCATTTATGACGCACTCAGATAATTTCCAATAAATTCTTCCTGTCGAAATCCTTAACTGCATCACACTGTTTGCTATATATGATAACAATTATTTAATCAGTAAAGGAATCTAAGAATTAGAGTTTAGCCATATCTTTTTGGGAGCTATCATGCAGTCCACTACATGTGTACAATAAAATATTAACATTTAAAAGAGCATAAGGAATTTAGGTACTGTAGGATATGAAAATAGAGATAAAAGTATAAGGAATGTTATACAATTTTCAAACCAACAAGCATTCATATTTTTTAAATACTGAATTTTTTCCTCTGGTTTTGCATTCATTGGTTACTTCTTTATGTACTAGAGACTGAACCCGGGGCCTTCACGCTAAACTACATTTCCAATATTTTTCATAAATGTTTGTGACTTGCTGAGTTACTAAGTTGCCCAGATTCTGATCAAACTTGTGACCCTTCCGCCTCAGCCTTCCAGAGCACTAGAATGACAGACTGAAACCACCACACCATCTAAAGCTTTTATTTTTAGTTAAATATCCAAAATTGGCAATAAGAAAAAATCATGGTCATATTTCTGATATAATAGAGATATTAATCAAGCTACCATGGCAGGCATTTTTGAAAACATTAATCAATGACTTGAAAGGCACTGATGCTTTGATCCAGCCACTCATCCTAAGAAAATAACAAGAGATACTGATACACAAAAATAATCATAGCTCAATTATTTTTAGATGTAAAACAGGAAAATTCCAAATGCCCACCTAACAATGGGAACTATTTGTCTGAACAATGAGATATCCACATAATGATATATTACAGAATAGTAGCACAGGAGAAGCTTATGTTTCTAGTTGTAAAAAATAGGTGCAGCCTTCAGTACAGAGTGCAGATGATCTGGCTGGAGCAAGCTACATATGTGCACGGCCGTGTGTCACGTGGCTGTGGATGTGTGTACAGAAGAGAGGTACACACGTTCCTGGTGCGCACTTTGGGCCCAAGCACAGGTCGTGATATATTCAAATGTCAGCTCTACAATATTTTACTGGTGGAACCAATATGTTTATCAATTCATTATATTTTTAAACCAGATTTGGTTGTCTCTGTCATGACACAATTTGATAAAAACATGAGTTAGAATTAATAACCCAATAAACTTTCTTCTGCAGAAAATAAAAGTTAAATTACCCCAAACCAGATGTCAGAAAAGAACAAAGCATTCTTTATCTCAGTTCTAGTTCATTTTGGATACTTTGCATCAATTTGGTCTTCAAGATTCTATACGGAAGTTCTGAAAAATTTACAGAGGAATATAGGCAAATGTTTATGTTAGACTTTAGCCATAAAGCAATATACATGTAGTTTTCTATGGAAGAATATAGCTGGAGATAGCATTATTAGCTGGGTGGTACAATTATTTTGCAAAACTTTCATCTCCTCTTTTCGTTCTATGATGCTTTTTTTTCAAGTTACAAAATTAAAGCATATAAAGTGGACTTTCAAACAGTGAGAGTGCAAACGGTTTTGTTCAATGATCCAAAAAAACTCAGTAATATGGTTATCTATCTTATACACTTAAACATATATGCAATTATAACCTTCAGAGCACTTTCTTTTCTTTTCTTTTGTACAATGACAATTACACATTTTGGGGTTTATTACTCCCCCAGTTCTTATTACTTTTTTTGAAGAGAGTAAAGCCAAATGCGACATATCAGAACAGAGTCAGTCAAATCAAAAGGATGGACATAATAGATAATGTAAAAACAAAATATAGGTGATCAACAGTGGTTACCATACTGCCTCTTGCTATTTTAAGAAGAATAGCCTGTTATAATAAAACTGAATAAAACAGTAAAGAATAAAACCAAAGCATTGGAGACATTACAGGACTTTAAAAGAACATAATAGTCAACCAGAATGGATGTCATAATGAATCTTATTGTCTTCACAGTTGTTGCCTATACTTTCGAACTTGGTACTATCAAGCAAAGCAGAATATGGGAAAATCAGTCAAAACAAGATGGTGAGGGCAATACAGGATTTCAAATTAAGTTAATAGGAAATCAAAGTAGGTTACTATAATGTATCCTGCTATTTTTTATTTATTTTTCCCTTAATTAAAAAGATAAAAATAAAAAAGTAAATAATTTTAAAAAGGGGGGATTGAGACAACAGAGGGCATAACAACAGAACAGCGCAGGACAAAACATAACCATTTAGGCAAAGTAGTGTTTCACCACAAGATATCCTGACATAAAAATAGTTACCATAGTGCCTCTTTCCTTGAAATCTTTGAGTATAACTTCGTATACTGTAGCACCAAACATATCAAGACACTATAAAACCATTCAAGAGAATGACATTATTACAGGGTATTTAGAACCAATTAACAGAAAATGAACAATGGTTTCTGTATAATCTCTTTGTCTATAAAAGTTTTTGCTAATATTATCATATATAATAAAATCCAATAAGATACAACCTTTTAAGACGGATGGAGGCAGAAGAATACACGTTTGATGGGACTTCAAGATGATACTAAATCAGCACTAGCTATTATGATGTCTTGTTTTCTCCAAAATAGTTGTTCCTACCATCTGATCTTCTCTGCCTCATTTCTATTGAGCTCTTTTTCTGTCGTTTATGGTTAGTTTGTCTTCTTCATTTTGCTTTCTGCTCCATTCATTGTGGCCTCTCTGCCACTATTTCTGGAATCTTGGTATTTTCCTTTTTTAGAATATCCTGCAGTATTTTCTGTAGCGTTGAATTGATGTTTGCAAATTCCCCTAGTTCCTCTTTATCCTGGAAGCACCTTGTTTTTCCATCAATTTCTAGGGACAGTTGTGCAGGATATATCAATCTTGGCTGGAAGTTATTGTCTTTCAAAGCTTGAATTATTTCCCCCCATGCTCTTCGTGCCGAGAAGTCTGCTGTAATTCCTATGGGTGTTCCCTTGTGCCGAGAAGTCTGCTGTAATTCTGATGAATGTTCCCTTACACACACACACACACACACACACACACACACACACACACACACACTTACAAGGGTGTCCCCTTGTAAGTGATCTGTTTCTTGTCTCTGATGGCTTTTAACATTCTGTTCTTATATTGGATTTCTGGAATTTTGATTATTATATGCCTGGGTAGCTCTGTTTGGGTTGTAGGTGGCCTCCTACATCTGAGTAGGAGTCTTTACCTTTTGCTAAATTAGGGAAATTCTCTTAGTTTATTTCTGCAAGTAGCTTTTGTAGTCCATTTGTTTGTGTCCCTACTTCTTCTTTTATGTTCTTAATTCTTAAGTTATAGATCCTCTTATCATCTTCTAGCCTTTGTATTGTTGCTGTTTGTTTTTTTGTTATTTTTAAGAAGCTTTTCATTTCATGCTCCCATATTACAAATCTGCCCTTCAGTTCAGATAATCTATCCTTAGTTTCTTTCAAGCTGTTATGTCAGTTTTTGATAGAGCTTTTAGTTTCCTGGTAATCTCTTTGAACCTGCTTCAAATGTTCTATGTTTTCTCTATTTTCTCCATCAAACAATTCTCCCCTTTTTTTTCTGTTCTTCCATTCCACCATCTGTTTTTTCTTGGGTGGTGCTTAGCATTTCTCTAACTATTCTATTTATATCTTGCTTCAGGTCATTAATAACTTCATTCCTGAACTCGTCTATGAGGCTCTGGAGATAGCGCTTTATGTCTATTGGTGCTGTGTCTGATATTGCATGTTTCTCAGGATTGAAGGCCGAGGATCCTTTCTTGTTGCTCCCTCTTCCCATATTTTTTGTTCCTTTTATACAAGCATATATAGGAGGCCCAGTTTCTGTCTTTGTTGGTTACAGTTTGTTTGAATTGTGCTGGGTAGGTGTTCCTACCTACTGCAGTGTACTAGGGAGACAGAGACCTGGGCAGCCTATGCTGGGCCCGCCCCTCCAGGTCAACCTACCAAAGGCTTCACTGCTAGGGTGCACCTCCAGGTGCTGGGACCTAGTTTGGGCTAGCTTGCTGGGTCTTAGTCAGTGGTGTCACCCAAGCCAGGCACTCCCCACTAATCCTGCTTGAGAGGGGAATATGTGACTGAAGTCACTGCAGCACCCTGTTCCAGTTAGTCTGCCCAGTTCCAGTATGTCCTTTGCTGAAGCCTCCTACCCTATGGAAGGGTCCCTGATCCACTCACTCACCACAGGTTAATGCAGGATTCCCAGCCAGTCCCGCTCTCTACTCCATTCACCGCTTCCCACACTCAGAGCTTTCGCACCTCTCTCCTTGCCATGCTAATTGGGACGCAGCAGCGGCTGCAGGAAATTCAAATCGCGGCTTCCAGTGGCACGGGCCCCAGCTTCCGCACTGAGACCTTATCTGTTCCTATTAGATCACCAGGATTGCGTTTCCAGTTGGTTTCTCTTAGTTTAGTTCATTTCTGGGTTGGCAAAGTATATCTCCCCTTGCTTAAGACTTCTTGCCCGGCACCATTCCTGGATTTTAAGTGCGGTTTCTCAGAGAGCCTCCGAAGCTGCTGCTATCAATCTGCCATGTTCTCTCTCTATGATGCTTTTAAATATACACAGTGGAAGTTCATGTTCCATTGGATCAGTCTACTTTCTGCTAACTGTTGACACAGTAACAATTTTTGTGCACTCAGAATACACTCCTTGGCCTCCTGTTCATTTCGGAGCACAGAAAAGTATCTTCTTAATTTCCAGCTTGGTTCTCTTCTACTCAGTTTTTGAAGATGGAAAAAATTATAAACACGTGTGCTGCACAAAACTCCCTGATTCTGCAAAAAAGAAAGACATTCTTTTTTTCCAGTTAGGAAAATTTTCTTTTTGCCTGATCTGCTTCCGGTGCCCAATTCTGTCGTATCAGAGCTGGGAACCAGTGCCCAGGCCTGAGCAGAAATTGGCATTGTCTGCTGTCCTCTGGCCAGTTTCCTGCTGGTTCAGAACCTCCTTGGCATCAGATGTCCAGTGGAGCCAGAGGATTCTCGCCAAAGTCTTCATACAAACGGAGAGTGAATCCTTGTCCTCTATTTGGGCAGCATTTATTTGAACCTAATTTCACGCTTGGTCTAGTTAATAGTTATGGTTTGCTGTTTTGGCGTAGTGCTGTGTTTTTAGGTAGGGGAAGGACAGTGGGGTGGGGACATTGTGCTGACAGCACCCACTGCCAAGCCAGCCCCACAATGTGGCGAGGTTGGCTCGCATTCTGCCCATTCCTTTTCCACAGGCAGCAGTGTGTCCCTTTCCTCTGGCTCCCCTCAGTCTCCACAGCTTGCTCACCCCAGCTCCACACTTTCCTCATGAGAAAGTCTAAATTCTAGTCACAGAACAGCTCTGACATCGCTTTGTGGCTTACATGATTTCTTGGAGATAGATACAAAGGTGGAAATGTCTCAGCTCTGTTATTTCACACATACAAAGTGGCCAGGCATGATGGTGTGCACCTGTCGTCCCAGCTACCGTGGAGGCTGGAGCAGGAAAATCACTTGAGCCCACAGGATCCAGACCAGTCTGTGGAGCATAGTGAGACCTTCACCTCAAAAGAAAACAACACAACTCATTAATAATGTGACTTATAGTTCCATAAAGTTCAAAGTTTGCTTTCACAAAGTACTGATAATTTGGAAGATAGAATTTACACACACACACACACACACACACACACACACACACACACACACACACAAAGAGACCCTTTAAATACATTAATAGGTATCTTGCCCAGTAAAGGAAGGCTCAGGAGACCAGACGGACAGAGCACACAGAGAAAAGACAAAACTGTGACTTCTTGGGGTTTTGTCACCCATTGGTCATGACTCTGAGTAAACCACTACAGTTCTCTAGGCCCCACTTTTCCTCTTGGATAATAAAACTGAAGTATCAAACCAAGGATCCTTCTATTTTAACTGCATGTTCAAGTGTTCATTTCTATATTCACAATTGTGGTTATAACAATCTTTTGGGAACTGACCAATGTGGAAAAAGAAGCAATACAAGGTATGTTCTAAAACCCATTGCATTCCATAGTAAGTCATCTTCTTAGATACACGTATGGAGAGAAACAGACAAGAGCTCAGTTATTCAGGTAAGTTCTACGTATTGAAGAATCCTTTGAATTTGGTGCCTTCTGGACACAAATGACCATGACAGAGGAGAAGTAAAATAAACACAGTGATTACAAAGATGCCTGACAGCTCAAGCACTTCCTCTCTTGGATGGGAAGGAGTGAATGTTTTCACAGCCCTTGAGTCAGTTGAATCACAGGTCCTGCGGAGCAGCAGCAAAACCAGAATCACATGGTGAGAAGAATCTTGGCAACATGACCATGTCCCTACTGCTCTTCTGAGGTCCCATCCTGCTCCAGAAAGTGACCTGCAGCTGTGAGCAGCAGGTGCGTGACTGCACTGTGTGGGTTAGGGTTCCCAACAACCACTTCTGCTGGTGACACAGCAGCCTGCCCCCACACAGTGGTGACAGGTGCACACTGGAAGGCATGGTGGTGTTTATAAATATAGTCATTTATATGTCCGCTTAGAGGATTAACAGCAGTGTGCCTCTCCATAGCCACAGTCTTGGAAAGGAAAGAAGAAATGTGCACCACTCCTAAGTTGAACTGAGAACACAAGGCAGGTTTTATTTCTCTCTGTATCAAAAAGAGTGGGTCCCCTCCTGATGTTTGATTACTGTTATTTGACTCAGGAAAGCACTGCATGGGCTCAGTGGACTTTGTGATCATCCTGCAAATGTCCCTAACATGAGGACGAGGTGAAGACCTCGCAGAATGAAACCTGGAAAGCCATCATTAGAAAATTTTTCCAAAATTGTATACCTGTTTCTGTCCCTTTCACCTTGAGATTCAATTGAACTTTCTGAGTCTTATTTTTTTCATCTGAGAGTCTGAAACACAAGTCATTGTTCCACCTCCCTACCTGAGTTTTCCTGATGATGCACTGCTCCTGAAAATGTTCTGTGTGCAAATCAGAAAAGCTCTTCTGATTGATGCACAGCGGTGACCCTGAGCTGTTCTGCTAGCTTGTATGAAACCCTGGTTTGCATGCCGCACTCATGGCTCTGTGGGGAAGGCGGGAGACAGAATAAGAAATATTTTAAACTGGGAAAGTCTTCTTTCAGGGTTTCTCATAGAATTCTTTCCTTTTAACATAAGTGCCTGGCACCCAGATGGAAGATGTCATTCACTGACGGCCAACACTTGAAGGCAGGACAAAACACCAGCTTATGACATTCTGACTTGGTCAAAAACAGATGGACAGAATGACCAAATAACTTCAGCGTGTGCTGTCAGATTTTTAAAGACAACCCTTGCCACTGCCCCCTGCCCTGGGCTGCCCCCGTTTTGATCTCACCAGTGGCCCCCAGCCACTGCTATAGCTTTGGCTGTTAGTGTCAAATGGCTACAATAAACTGTCTTTGATTTTGCTTAGAGACTCTACCTTGATATTTAATGAGTAGATGGTTTTAAGCAAACAAATTAATTTTGACTAATTGACATTGACCTTACACATTCCTTTTTATCTTTAAAATATATGTTCTTAATAAAATATCTGCAAGCAGCATTCATTATGGGGCAGAGGACTAACTTTCAAGATAAAGATTGAGTTCCTTTGGGAGAAAGAGCCAGAGCTTGAGAACAACTTGCCATCCTTTTTTGGCTCCTCGATACAAAGACCAAAGAAAAGCAGATGTCGTATCTCTGTTTTCAGCCCTTTTTGACCTGGCTTTTCTCCCATTGGCAAAGAAGTCACCCTAGTTGTGGGAGAAAAAAAAAAGCTGCCTTTATTATCTGTGTCTTTAAAACTTCATACATGCTTTCCACATCCATAGTGACTTAATGGAGTCTAACAACCAATTAATGGCTTTAAAACCAGCAGGGATCCCTTTCTGCCCTGTAACCTGAAATGAATTATTGATAGATGCTTTCAGCCCCGTGTCCCGTCAGATATTTCAAAGTCAATGTCAGCTTGCAGTTTTTCATTCACTCTGTGCTGAGGTCAAGGCCTGTGAAGCACTGCTCTTCCAAAGAGGAGAAAAATCCAGCACCCCGCAAAGTTGGAGCTGGACATAATTGGCCTCTCTTTTAAACCAAGACATTAACAGCTTCAACGTGTTTGGGGGCCGGGAGTGTTGGCATTCTTTCCTCAAGGCAGGTGGAGCTCTGCATATTGAGGCAAATGACATTAATTACTTTAGTAATTATAACAAGGACTTTCACTTACACTCATATTTTCTCTTTTTGGAATCTCGGAACTATCCTGTGAGTTGCACAGGACAAATATTATTATTTTCACCCAATATGGAGCAAAAAACAAAAAAAAGTCCTGAATCCAGGAGAGATGCGAGCCTCCCCTCCCCCTTTCCTTCTCCTTCCTCCTCCTCCTCCTCCTTCTGCACATTTCTGTGACAGTGGTGCAATTTCTATAACTGCCTGGCAACAGGACTGCTCTAAAATGGTGGCTTTAAATAGCTCAGATTTTAATGTCCTTCTGCCGTGGTAATCTCTGAATTAACCATTGCTTAGGAAAATAATTAGTACATTATTAAAGTACTTCTTTGGAATGTTTTAGACTTATGGCTCACAAATAGTAATATAATAAAATGTAATGGGTGTGTGATAAAATAATAACTCCTAGAAAGCTACCAAATAAAAATCACTTAAGTTCAGTTAATGAACATTGTTTACATATCGTTTAATACACATTGTTTAAAACTTTAAAAAATGTGCTTCTAATGTAATCTTTTAAAAAGGAACTAAAATTAATTACTGTTAACTACCCACCTGGATAAGTGCTTTCTACATACATATTATTACAGTGTCCTGCTTTGCATTCGTTGATGAATTACACTCATTTTATTTTACTTCTGTTACATAGTGTTGTAATTATTATTTTAATTTATTTGAGGTATGATCAAAACGTAAGACAATTGGTGTTGCCCAGTGCCATCCCATGGAAAGGCAGGGATCTTCAATATGACAATATGACTTTCGACCTTAGTAACAGTGGGTTATGTGTTTCACCTTGTTTAGTGTAGTTGATTGTGAGCTATGGTTGAGAGAAGCTGTTTTTAAAAGTGTGCCATGTATCATGATCAAGAACAATGCATTAAAACAAAATGTTGCCAATTTCAATGTAGTTGTGCAACTTCAGATTTTTTCAGCTCTTAAGAGGTGTCACCAGCGTTGAAACTTGGGTTTATGGTTTTCCATCCTGAGACCAATGTTTATAGTTCTCAATGGAAATCATTTAATCTCCTAAGGACATAAACAAACAAACAAACAAAAGAAAACCTACACCAATCAAGATCTAACATCAAGATGATGTTGATTGTAGGTTTTTGATCTTTTTGGAATTATGTGAAGTGAGCTTGTAGCCAGGAGCATAATGATGAAGTCAGAATAATAAAGGTTTATTAGAGCATTTAAGAAATGATGTGCATAGAAAGGGGTCTGAAAGGGCTGGGAAACTGGCCCAGCAGCACAAGTGCCTGTCTGGCAAGTGCGAGGTCATAAGTTCGATTCCCAGTACCAAAAACAAACAAAACCCCTTTCACTAGAAGAGGTCTGAGAAATGAGCAAAGGGTTTTGTCCTCCAACAAGACAATATTCTATGTCACACATTGTGGTGGTAAAGTGGCTTCTGTAAATAAAAACATGTTGAGTCCTTGTCTACCTTATTCATCTGATCTGGCAACACCGAGTGCTGGCTCCTTCTCAAAGTCAAAATGACCATGAAAGCTAAATGTTTTGAATGGCTTGAGGGCATGAAGGTCGGCCCCAGCAGCATAACAAAAGCGATTCACATAAAAGGACTTCCAGAACCGTTTCAAAAAGTGTCAAGGACAATGGGTAAGTACATCTGAGGTGACCAGATGAGTTTTGAGAAGAATTAATGACAAGATGTCTTTTACAGTAATAAGTTTGTTTTTATTTAAACATCCATGGTTTGTTTTGATCATACTTCATAGATTTTATTCCAATTAGGTCATTTTCCAACATCAATCATTGATTTCATTATTAGTGGCCATGTAGGCTCTTAAAAATTTTGGTCTACAGTGAGCAGTGCTGCAGAGTATGTGAAATATTCACCTGTTTGAATTCCGTCTCCTGGTATCTAATAGGAGTCCTATTCAGAAATCAAAGGACACTTCTCAGGCTTTGGCTGTGTATTTCTACTATGATCTCTAATATACCACATTAGGAGCACATTGCAATACATTTATGTCATTTCAATTCACCAGTATCAGTTTTGATCATGTTTACATGTTTGAAATACCCATAGTACATAGTATGTAAATATCATATTTCAGCTATGAAAACATATTATTGAAATAACAATAAAATAAAGTGACATTGGAACAGGGCAAAATAGACCAATGATGCAGCAAAGAAAGCTCAAAAACAGAACAAAAACTAAGGTAAATTTTAATCTTTCATATGGAAGACTCTAAAATGATTCAATCTATCCTTTATTCAAAAGGAAAGGAAATATGTACAATTCTATAAATTTATCAATAGATTATTTTAATTACATTATAGAACACATAAACCATAAAGTACTGGTAAATCGGGGGCTGGGGATTTAGCTCAGCGGCATAAGCGCCTGCCTTGCAAGCAGCCAGTTGTGAGGTCGATCCCTGGTACCGATAAAAACAAAAAAGACCAAAAAAAAAAAAAAAAAAGTACTGGTAAATTTACTATATACTATATTACTATATAAAAAATTTCTGCACAGTGGCCCCTAGAAGCAAAATCATGACAGATCTAAAAATGGGTTAATGATTGCAAATCTTGATACAAAAAAATGAAATATTTCTTCAGTGTATAAGTAACTCCTACAAATTCACAGCAAATAAACAAAGCTCTCAATTTAAAATGGGTAATGGATGTCATAGTTTGGATCATCAGTGTTCCCCAAAAACTCATGTAGGAAGTGGAGAAAGTGTTAGGAAGTAGGGCCACTCGGTTGAAGGAGGTCATTGGGTGTGTCCTTGAAGGTGATATTGGGGTCCTCACCCCTGAGGTAATTAGCTTTGCTGCATTCCACCGTACTCACTCCCAATGTTCTGCTTCACCCCAGGTCCAAGGAATCAAAGCTAAGTGATCCTGGAGTGAAGCTTCTCAAAAACCATAAGCCAAAATAATATTTGCTACATTTCAAGTTATATCTAATATTTTGTTACAGCGATGGGAAACTTCATAGATAAAATCTTAACCACAAAAAAAGTACTTATTAAGAACATGTGAAAATGCTTGTGATGGGTCTCCTCAAAGCCTCATGTGCTCATGGATTGAGCTTTTCAAGGGTGATTAGATTACAGTGGTGGAGTGGGCACCACAGCTGAGTGTGGTGTTAGAAAGTGGGGTTTGGGAGCTGAGCGTGTGGTCGTGGCAGCTCACGCCTGTAATCTCAGCACTTGGGAGGCTGAGGTGGGAGGATCCTTGAGAGTTCGAGACCAGCCTGGGCTACAAAGTGAGCTCAAGGCCAGCCTGAATTGCATAGCGAGACCCCGTCTCAAAAAAAAAAAAACAAAAACAAAAACAAAACAAAACAAAATTAAAAAAAAAACCCAAAAAACAAGTGGGGCTTGGTGGGAGGAAGCTGTCACTGAGCATGACACGGAAGTGTGCATCTCTTCCTCTCTCCTCCCTCCACTTTGTACTTCCTGGCTGCCAAGTGGTCAGTAAGTTGCCTTTTCTGGGCTCTTGCACCGTGCCCTCCTGCTTTGGAGCCAGCCAACTATGACTAAAAACATGAGCCAAAATAAATCTCTCCTTCAAATTCAGGGTGTCAGGTATTGTATCTCAGTATTGAGGAAAATGACTAAGTCAGTGGTTGAACTCGTTAAAAATTCTTGTTAAAACATTTCATACCTATTAAATTGGTGACTATAAAACTATCTGATTATGGGGTTCGGGATTTAGCTCAGCGGCATAAGCACCTGCCTTGTAAGCGGGCAGTCGTGAGTTGGATCCCTGGTACCGATAAAAACGAAAAAGACAAAAAAAAAAAAAAAAAAAAAAACTATCTGATTACATTACTTGAGGAAGAGTATGTTAGGATAATGCCCTCGCTTACCTTTCTGATCTAACTGGGTAATTTTATGGATCCAATTTAGGAATTAAAAATGCACATTTCTTTTCATCTAGAAATGTCACTATCAGAACAGAAACTAAGTATATATCTAAAAGATTTTTTACACAAATAAGGACAAGTAATTGGAGGATAATAAGGAAGTCTACGTGTATGTTAAATAAATCAAAACACATCCATAAAATGGAATAATAGTTTTTAAAGAAGTAATGAAAAATTTTTAGGTTTGTAAAATAGAAATGTCTGTATCATATATTAAGTGAAAAACCAAGGTACAGAATAATACATATAATTTATTATCATTTGTATAAATATGTGTAAATTCTTGAGTGAATGCTTGTGAATTCTTGAAAATAGGTGCAATACTTGACAATGGCAATAACAGAAAGATGCAAGACTTTTTATGATGTCCATACATATTTTCAGGATATTGAATCATGTATATTATTCATAAAACATTTGATGCTAAGAAGATCTTTTGCTATTGTAATATACTTGAAGAAAGAACTCTGTTCCTTGCATGTGCATTTCACATAGTACGAGAAGATAAAATGAGAAGGCAAGAAAAAGAAGAGGCCCACAAGCTTGATCCCAAGGCATTTTAGTTCAGCTGCAACTAACAATACTTCATTAAAAGTGAAAACTCCCAGACACAGGCAAAATCATGCAGAATTCAAGATGGTGGCCTTAAACCAGGATATTTCTGAAAAGTTGAACGTAAGGATTCTCTAACTGACCAGCCACAGAATAAGGAGGAGCTGAATGTGAAGACCTATTCAGATTTTATTATTCAGATTTATTCAGGATATACACACAAACTGAACATAATAGAACAGCCTAGAAAAGAACCCAAGCAAGTATATTTCAAACAGTAAAAGACATAATGAAAAGAATAGCAGGAGTCCCGCTGGCTTTGGTGAAACTAAAGAACATGGCAAAGAACTGAAGAGTTTTAAAAATTCAATTAAATAATTTTAAAAATGACTTGATGGAACCAATGAGAAAATTAGTGGAACATTAAATTCAAAACACTCATGTAGAATGAACAGAAGTACCAAAATACAAAAGTGAAATTTGAAGGCATGAAAAACAAATGCAAATGTCAAACATGCCTTAAATGTGAATTTCCGATGACCAGCTTAGAAACAGTTTGGAGAGAAAATAATGAAAATGAGATTTAGTGCCAACTGTTCAGATGAAAGACACACTTTGTCTTCTGATTGACAAGGTGCACTGATAGGTGACAGCTAAAAAAGAAATGTATGCGTGGATACTTTGCAGGAGAGATTCCAAACATCAAAAATAAATCTTATGAGAAGCAAGAAAAAAGGAATATCTCTTGGAAATGGACAATAAACTTAGAGCAGAGGTTTCACAGAACATTAAGATCACCAAAATATTGGCTGAAAGTAACTATCAATTTAGAGTTCATTCTCAGTACATCGACAGTTCAAAGAAGGGAGCAAATGGTGAAAACTGAGGTGCTTTCCCTCTATTAAACAAAATCACAGTGGAAATCCTAACTATTGCAATAAGGCAAGAAAATGAAATGAAAGTCATACAGAAGTGAAAAAAGGAAGAAATAAAAGTGACTTTGTTTGTAGATGACAATATTGTCTACACAGAAAAGTCCAAAAATACATAGTCATAAACAATGCAAGAACTAAAACCTCCTGAACTGGTCAACAAATATATTATTATAATAAGCTACAAACATTTATTATGTTGGCATATCAAATATACCAAAATAAATTATTTTCCCATATACTATTAATAACTGGAGTTTGAAATTAAGAAAAAGTGTTTTTTCTACAGTGTGTAAATATAAAGTATATATACGATCTACATGTAGAAAACCATAAAAGTTTAATGAAAGACATCAAAAAAGATCTAAGTCAATGAAACAATCTTCTGTGTTATGGATTAAAATTTTATTTTATTAATACTCAAAGTATTTGTCCTGCAAAAGATACTATTAATGTAATAAAAAGAATAATCATAGTTTACAAAATAAAATTTTAAAGCACTTATCTGATGAATAATTTTCATTCAAAACAAAGGAATTTTTAAACTTAACAATAGAGAAAACATAGAAAGGAGGAAAGATCTTATTAAACATCTCATCAAAGACAGTATACAGATGACAGATAAAAGTATGAAAACATCTTCAACATTGTATGTTGCTAAAGTAATGAAAATTTTAAAATATGGTGGGATCCTACCATATCTGTATTAGCATGGCAAAAAGCAAGAGAAAAACCTGACAAAACCAATTCATGGGAAAAACGGAGAGACACACACAGTTGACAGCAGGACACAATGGCTTAGCCGCTTGGTAAGACCATGGCAGGTCGATAGTGAGCCAAACACTGTACTACCATACAGAGCATTAATTGTGCCTCTAAGGGCTTCTTTGAAAGCTTAGGTCTATCCAAGACCCATGTGCTGATATATTTATAGTATCTTTATTCATAATCACAAGAACTAGAAACAACTAAGATGTTCAACAGGTGGATGGATCACCAAATTGTACAAAATACAAACAATGGAGTAATATTCAGCAATAACAGGCAATCAGCTGCTAAACCATGAAAAGATACAGAAGAACCTTAAATAATCTTTTAGCGTATTTGGGCTGCTATAGAAAATACCATTATCTGGGTATGCTACAGAAGATAGAATTTTTTTGTCTCATGGTTTTGAGACTAAGGAGACCCAAATCAAGGTAAATATGGTGATTGGTGAGGGCCCGCTTACGTGTTCACAGTTAGCACCAAAGGTAGGATTTGGCCTCTGGATCTATTTATATGGCACTAAGTCCACTCGTACAGGCTCGATCCTCATGGCCTGATTACTGCCCCAAAATCCTGCCTCCCAATATCATCATGTTGAGGTTTAGGATTTCAACATGTGAACATGGGAGAGGGCAAACATTCAAAGTACAGCAAGTTCATATTGCTAAGTGAGGAAAACCAGTCTGGAAAGATTGCACAATGTGATTCAGTTATATAACATTCTAAGATGGCAAAACATAGAGACAGTAAAAAAAAAAAAAAAAAAAAAAAAGTTAATTGTTGCCAGGGATTCAGGATTCAATAGGTAGAGCACAGTTTTGTTTTGAGTTTATTTTTTTTGGCTGAGGTAGAACTATTCTGTTGCATACTATTAATAAGGGTAAATGACCCATATTAAACCAAAACCATTCCAAAACCATTGCATTTTACAACACAAGGAAAGAATCTTAATGTATGCAAATACAAACAAGCAAATTTGATTCAGGTAACAGTAACCCCTGATGAATGCAAATGTGACCAAACAGTGACTATAATACAATGAATGGAACAAAGTCACTGAACACAGTGAGGACCAAAGCAACTTTGGACATGTGTGGAGTCTATACAACTAAAGGTAGAAGAGGAAACTTCCCATGAGCCCTGTGCCATAGCTGGTAGCACTGTATCTTGTGGAGCAGGGGCCAAGAACTGCAGCATCCGGAATCAAACCTGGAGAGAATGGATGGCCTGTGGTGTACTGGAGTTTTCACTGAAGAAGTTACAGATACGTACGGGAAGGAGGTGAAAATGCATTTCAGGTGTAAATGCATACTTAGCGTTGTATAGGAAGGCTGTATAGTGTACAGCAGAATTCACAGACACATGTGTGTGTGGGCTCAAGGTGCACACACACTTACACCTCCTTGCTCTGTCTCAGACCAGACACCCCAACAAGAGCAGTGCACCTCACCTCACATGTTTGTCTTTGCTTCCAGAGCCATCCCCAGTGAAGAGACAAGGATCCTTGGAGATGCGCCTGATTCTAGAACTGGAATAAGAAATGTTCAAGATGATGAGAAAATGCTTTATTAAACAAAGCCCCCAGTGAGGGGTGGAAGCCCAAGGACGCAGGAGCCAACTGAAGGAGCTCCCAGTGGCCAAATCTGGAAAATTTTAAACAAAAAATGATTCCAGCTCTTTATAGTGGACAAAGCAAAGTAATACTGCATAAAAACTTGACAAAATAAATATCCCATAAGATAGTTAAATATAAAAATGAGTATTTTGATGAATTTATACTGATATAAATAGGTTGAATGAATCAGAAATGTGGGAGAAAAGGCAAATTTTCCATGCAGAAGATTTCTGAATAAAGTATGTAGATGCTCTGCCCTGGGGGAGGTGAGCTAGCCTCCTAGACCTGAATCCTGCCATGCACAGAGACTTTCTTCTAGAGGGAGGAGCAGGCGACCCTGGTCAGCACTAGGTCTGCCAGGTGTTCAGGATGCCTGTCCACAGGGAGAAGCTATTTTGATACGGGACTCTCTCTCCCTGTCTCCTTCCCCAGACTCACAATGAACTGACCCTAACTGTGGGAAATCTTACAAAATATTCAATTGGTTGCACCCCAAAACTCTCAAAGTCATCAAAAAATAGTGAAACGTGAGAAACCTTAACAGCCCAGAAGAGTCTAAGAAGGTGTGACAGCCAAGGACACCAGAACACAGAAAAAAACATTAAGAACCAACATCAGAGCCTAGTGTGTATTAGGGTGGGTTCCAATATGCACCGCTGGTTTTATGTGAGAAATGTAGCCTCCTTGTAAGATGTAAGATGTGAGTAACAGTGGATACTGGGTGAGGAGCTACATGGGAACTATCTTCACAATTTTTCTGTAAAATCTTTAATTTTCTTGAAAAGTGGCTTTAAAAGTGCCAACTTTACAGTCAGGTTAAATGATTTGTATGATCATATTCATGAGATAATTTCACTAGTAATGTGTGTTGGAACTTTATAAGTATACCATGGATTGCTTGTAATTTGTCAAAAACTAATTGAGAGTGATATGAAGTTACTTTCAGATAAGCAATACTGAGAGACTTTGCTAGTCACTGGTCATCTCTTAAAGAAATACGAATGAATGTTCTCCAGCAAAACAAAAACAGAATTCCATCAAAAAGAATGGGATGTCAGAAATAATGTATTCAAGGAGTTGGTTTACATTTTGATGAATCTAAATAATTAAATAATTTGAAATCAAATGTAGAAATCACTAATTTTATAGAATTTATTTGAAAAAGAGAAAATTAAACATGGACAGTAGTAACTAGGAAACAGAAGAGGAGCATTATAATTGAAGCTCCCGCTTATACTGTCAGTACAAGAGACCCACTGATCTGTTTTAGATGTTATGTTGAAAATTAAGGGTAAGCACTAAAAAAAGAGAATATAATGAATGAATGCTAAACAGTAAAGGGGGAAATGGGATAAAGAAAACTCGGTTCATAGTAAGAATAATCTGTACATCACATTATGTGCCAGGTGATCTTCTAAAGTACATGTGTCACCTATCTGTGTAATTTATACAGAAAAGACATAAAAGGTAAAATGTGATGATTACAAAACAGGATGGTAAAAATAAGCTTAACTGTGTTAGCCAGCATAGTAAGTATAAACAGGTTGAATTTAAAAGACGCACATCTCCAGATCAGATGGAAAGAAGCACAGGTTAGAATACGGTATTTAAAAACAACATAGGAACCTGGCTCAGAAAAGAAAACTTCAAAATAGTGAAATGGCAAACGATGTACAGTCGGACAATGAGAATATCAGATGAAATAGATTCTGAAGCAAAACTATGAATAGGCCTATAAATATGGGAGGATTCGTAATGTTATGAAAATAAACCAATCACAAAAATTGTATCTAACAATTTAACCTCAAAGTCTCTCAGTCCATATTTAGCCCCACATATTATTTTTAGCCAGGTTTTTTTATTTGGAAGTGTTAAACATTACAGATATTCCAGGTGTACAGCGTGGTGATTTGACACATGGGAGTCCTTGCAGAATGACCTTTACAAAGGGATGTGTCCACTGTCACCCAAGCCGTTCCTTAGATCCCCAAGACTTGCTCCTCTTAGAGCTGGAACGTCCACTCTTTGACCAACATCTTCCCATTTCCTCTACCCCCCAGCCTCTAGTAACTGCAGTCTTACTTTTTACTTTATGGATTTGATGATTAAAAATGAAATAAGCAGTTGTATAATTAAGGTGGAAAGAAATTAAGCAAATCTTCCTAGAGTAATCAAGCAACCCAAAGTTACTGAGGTCACAGAATAGTTAAATGGCATAATTAAGAGTTGATCACAAAGATATGATTAAGGAAATATACAAAATACATAGTTTTAAATCTCTCATGAAACATTTATGAAAATACTCTACCATTGAGGTCACAAAAAAGTTTCAGCAAAGTCAAAGAATTGATATTAAACATACAAAATACTCTATCAAACAATTAAATTAGAAAAAATTTCCAGTAAGTGAATTGCTCTAAAACTAACAAACACATAGTACAATGCTATGTAACTATGTCTTCTATGGCATCTTTAACTGCTGAGACAAATGGCTCATGTTTAGAGGCTCAAACGTGGCAGGGCCTTCTGCCGCCCTTGGGTACAGTCCAGAGACTGTGACTGTATCCTGATTGTGAGCAGGTCACACTTTCTTGGGCTTCCTCTGTCTCAAGCTCAAACGCCAGAAGAGCAAAGGTCGGAGTTTTTCAGGGACCAGGCCGAATGGTTGTGCATATTCAATCTAACCACTTTTCCTTGGTTGTAATACAGTCATAGGGTCAAGTGTGTTCCCAGAAAGACAAAGCTGAGGTTTATAGAGATCAGCATCAATCCCAGGGCACAATAATTGCTAGTCAATGAAGGAATCATGACAGACATACAATACGAACAGGACGGTGAATGAAATCCTAGCCTGGCAAAGCATGTGGTATAAACTGAAACCAGTACCGGAAGGGTTGGGCATTACGTACTTTATTAAAACCCACACAGGAAAGGCTGAAAGCAAATGAGCCAAAGAATTAAATAAAGCATGAAAGCACTATATACTGCCTTAGTTATTTCCTCATTGCTCCCAACATCTACAAGTTAAAGAGGAAAGGTTTATTTGTCTCACACTATGTAGAGGTCTCAGTACACATTGGCTGACTCTAAGGCAGGATGGCATGGCAGAGAAGAAACATCCACGGCAGGGTAGGCAAGAAGCTGAAACCCTAAGCAGCAAACTTCCCTTTGCCTTTTATCCCACCCAGGCTCCAAGTCTTTTGAGTGGAGCTGCTCACACCCAGAGTGGGGCTTCCCATACCCACACATACAACTGTGCTAAACCAGTCAGTGGGCTACTTTAGTAATCACAGCATCACACACCCTAGGTCCAACCAGCTCCAAAAAGTTCCACCTATGAACACATGAAGCTTTGGAGGGACATCTAGATACAAACTGTAACATCTAAAGAAAGTAGAGGGAAGTACAAAGGTGAATGTCAATCAGATTTAAACAGAAAAACAAAACAAATAACAGCCAGAGAAAGAATAAAAGAGCCTAAATCCAAATTATTTAAACTGAAGCTAAGAATTTATGGATGTATTCAAAAATTATTATATATTATATGTTTATAAGATATTATAAACAACTTTACTCAAAAATACATGAAAATATATAAAAATGCAAAATAACAAAATTGGTCAAAAATAGAGAAGCAGAAAAATTTGATGAACAGAAAATCACTAGAAAATTTCAATATATACTAAAAGAAAGATGATTCTTTCAACAAACTTCCTTCCTCAAAAAAAAAAAAAAAGATCAGCCTGTATACTTGATTAAAGATAGCATTATTTGTAAGAACTCCAAGCCTAAACTACTTCTACAGTTTAGAAAGAGTAGAATGGAAAAGTAAGTTGTGGACACACAATGGAACACTATACAGAACATGAATGTGTGATCTTCCTGCCAGCAATTTCAATGCCCTTGCAGATAAGCAAAAGAAAGAGGACCTCCGGCCTCATCCAGTGCATGTGGAGTAGGAAGGGGGATGAACTGACTCTGGCTCTTTAAAATTAGACAGTGACTGCCCTCGAGGGAAGGACACAGTAATTGGAAAGTCTATGGGACTTTTCTGGGGTACAAGCAATGTTTCCTTTCCCTGTATGAGTACTGAGAGTGAGAGTCGATACACTTTGTGAACATTCATAGATATTGTGGCAATTACTGTAAATTTTTCCATATTTCCTATTCTATTTCAATAAGGCATTTTGAAAGTTAAAATGAAAACCAAATCTAGGCAGATTTTAAGGTAAATTTCAAGAGAAAAGTCTCCAGGATTAATCTTACTTTAGATCTTAGAAACGCAACAAAAATGTGTTCTCTTCAATGGGTGCAGGAAATCATCTGGCTAAATTCAGCACACGTTAATAATCAGAACTCATCAAAAGCATTTGCTTAATAACATGACCAGGAAGTGAGCTATGTTTGCTCAGGAAAGGACTTTTCTCACAACCTGCAGCGAGCGGCTTCTTCATGGTTAGTAATGGACACATTTCATTCACAGTCAAGTGCTGGGGACAAAGATGTCCATTTCCACTCATCCTATTTAACACTGAATTCGAGGAATGAATCAAAAATGCAGAAAGAAAAGGAAGAATAAATAGGGATGAGGACTGGAGGAAAAGAAATGCAAGTTTCGTTCTCAGAAGTGTCTTGGTGCACAGGCTGGGCAGGGCCAGGACAAGGCGTGGTGTGGCAGAGCACAGCTGGGCAGTGGGGCTGCATCCAGCTGATTGGGTCCCAACTCTTAGAGCAGGAGCGCCAGACCAGGTGGTGTGGATCCCTAGCCCAGATTCCAAAAATAAGACCTCACCAGAGAGTAATCAGCTTTGAAAACCAGAGATCAAAAATCCAACTCCCAATGGCCATGCTGCCACTTCTGTTCTCACTAGTCTCCTGCCCAGTGGCCACTCTAGGACACAAAGTCCAGGCTAAGCACATGGGGCTGGCATTTCTAGTTTTCAAGGCTGATTATTTTCCAGCTAGCTCTTACTTTTGGAGAAAGAGGGTACCAGCTTCGTGATTCTGGACAAGTTACATGACCTCCCTGGGCCTCATTTGTAAAATGGAGATAGTAAATATATACTCCGTAGTGCCAATGCAAAGATTAAGTAAGTTCATCTATGTAAAACATACACTAAGGTTGTGAAAATATTCATTATTATTCAATATTATGATTTTAATAGGTTCTCTATTTTTTTGTTTTTTTAACTACTAATTTTGCATTTATTTCTTCTATTAATATTATCCTTTAGGCTTTTCATGAGTGTTAGTCCAGCCAGAGCATTTCCTGTAACTTCCTTTTGCAGTCAGAAATTGCTAACATTGGTTTTAGTGATTGGTGGACTCAAAGAGACTATCCCTTGCTGTACTTTTCATTTAGAAATTGATTTTTAACTTTATCAAAGGGCATATCACTTTTTAATAGAAAATGAACTTAACAAATATATTTGCATTGTAACAAAAATGTCAAATAAACTCTACTCTCAGTTTACAATCAATCTATTAAGTGCTTATTGATCAAATAATTTATTGTTCAAATAACATCTGGTAAGTCATAATTGACTCAGACTTTTAAAAAATGATAGATGCATTCCTGAGATCCATCAAGTTCTACCAAAAGAAGAGAGGAGGCACAGGTTGCCAGTCAAGATGCCCTGGGAATGCCCACCAGTGTGGCACAGCCACTGTCCTCCAGGGACCCGTCAGTCTGGAGAACAGCACAGAAGCATGGCTCACAGTCCTGTGGATTCTAGGAGGTGCATCCCTAGGCTCAGACAGCACCGAGCATCCCCGAGGTGGCCAGGAAGACTGTGACCAGGGACCTCCGCCTTGCAGACAGGAAGCTGCCAGTAAGGGGAAGCAGCACCCTCAGAGGACAGTGCGGAAGTTTACAGTGCAGACAGGAAGCCCTGAGCCCAGTGAGGGGCAGCAGTGCCCGGCACTTTGAAGCAGGAGCAGTGAGTGGGAGCCAGAGCCAAAAAAGTAAGCATAGCCAGGTACATGGGGACTCCAGCTGTGAGTGGCATCTGGCCACCCTGCACCGGTAGGCAGGAAGCGGATGGCATGCCTGGTACACACAGCCTGGACTCCAGAGGCAGGCACACACCTAGTGTCAGGAGCACATAGTAGGGTGCAGAGTGGGGTCAATGGAAACCGATGGCCACAACTCGCCACCCGGGGTCAGAAACAGCAGACTCCACAGCAGGTGTGTGCGTGGTCTCTAGGAGTTAATAGCACATGTAACATCTATGGAAATCAATGAGAAAACTCCATTCCAAAGGCCAGATTGATAAGGTAGATGTTTAAACCAAAGAAAGTCCCCAAAATGTAACACCAAGGAATAGCAAGATGAGAAGAAGCTATTAAGAGTTATGGTGGTGCTCGGTTTAGGAACTTAATTTGTTTTATGATTTTGGGGAAAAGGGTTGTGTTTGTGTTTGCTTTTGTGTTTGTGTTTGTTTGTGTAAGGAAGGCGAATGTGGTCATGTTTGTCTGCCTGTCACCTGATGTGTAGTTTGTGAAGGAAAGCAAATTTTTGCTCAATGCTTTTGTTTGTGAACCAGTTGACCTTCTACAAGGCTGACCGTCCTGTGTTCCAGCTATGGGCTCCCTCAGACCTCACCTCTGCAGAGAGGACTTCCTGACACCCAGCTAAAAGAGCATCCAGTTTGCTGTCCAGTCCCAGTGCCTCCTTGGTTTCTGTCTGTGTTGTTCATTGCTCCTTGGAATTCCATTTGTTTTCTGCCCATCCTCTAACTAGAACCCAAACTCCGTCAGGGTGGGAAAATGATCTCCTTTGTCACAGTGTCCCCTGCTGACCCCAGCACGTATCTGCCTGAGGCGATGCTCTCAGCAAGCAGTGAACCCAGGTGTGGACTGGCATCCTGCCCACAGTGTGAGTTCCCTAACCCTATCTGACCTTGTGCTTGCAGATGGGCACAAGTTGGAGGAGACCCCTCTGCTACATCGTGCCGGTACCTGCAGCTCAGGGGCCAGAACCAGGGATGTTTTGGGCATGGTGAAAATCCACCTCCCACCACCTATCCTTGGGCTGATTAATTCAAACCAGAGAACACTTACCTGGAAATTAGATTCTGCCTGTTGCTATTTCTTTGAAATTTTCCCGTCCATTTCTGTTTGTGTCTGTTCTTTCTTTTTGGAACTTGCCTTAAGATGATATCAAAACAGAATCTCTCAAACATACTTTCCATACACCATGCTGGCCGCTCTGGACTTGGCGAACTGGGGCGCCCCGAGGTGTCCTGTGGCTGTCACCTTAAGAAACTTCTTAATGTAGGACCAGCAAGGTCTCTGCACCTTTGCCTTTGCTCACAGGATTTAGGATCGCCTTCTGGAAGCCCCTGGTCCAGACTGGGTCCTCGCCAGTCACCTCTCTACTCTGTCCTGGACTTGCTCAATTTCCAGTAATGTTGAAGAGTGGATGAAAAATTAAAAGAGCCCTGAACCACCTAGCAAGATGATTAATGACCACAATATACCTGTGGATCAGAGAATCTTCAAAAATAGCACTTTCCAGTTCCTCTGATTACTGCTGACCCCATGTCACAGCTTATGGAAATCATTCACTTCCTGGACCCCACAGGTCCTTACATGATGATCCAGGTTCTGGCCTCCCTGGTGTGTCCAGCCCCACTGTCCATGTTAAGGGTTGAGGGCTGACCCTGTGTCAGATGTAATGTTCTAAGGTGACACTTGACGGTCGCTGTGTGCCCGTGACTTGCATTCACATGTGTTCTAATTCTCAGGGCCTCCTAAGGGACAAGAGCTCTTATTGCTCCCCTGTTACAGTGCTCGAGGAGGTGAGCACAAAGTTGAGGGCTGTAATGAAGGAGGTGGGGCCAAACCTGCATGGCCTGCTGTCCCTGTTCCCTTCCCACCTATTGTTTGTCTTTCCAGAGACAACGTGAGGTCTATGTCAGGAGCATGTTTGCAAGAGCAGCCCATGACTGAGCTGCTCTTCTGAGAAGCTGTCCTGTCACCCAGAACAGAGCCAGGGCCCCTCAAAAAGTCTGCTTCATCTCCCTCATCAGTGAAACCCTGCAAGAACACAGAGGAGCTCTCTCCTGATGCTGCAGTCTTGAGGACACATTCACTCCAAGAGAGGACCCCTTGCGTCATCCTGCCCTGACCACACCCTCCACGGCACATCAGGACACTTCAGGCTTCCTATCGGCATCTGAACACCATAGAGTTTCTCCCTCTTCAAACACCAAGCAGTCCACTGACACCGCAGATTTCATTTCCTTCTCAGCGGCTGGCTTGTCTGTGTTTTTCTCACAAGTTGTCCACTGCCTGCTGTCTTTCTCTCCATCACTCATTCAACCCATGGAGGATTTGCAATCTCTTTTCTAAGAAAGGAAGGAAGGAAGAGAAGGAGGAAACAATGGAGGATGGGAAGCGGGAGGTAGGGAAGGAGAAAGAGAAAGGAGAAATCTTTGAGGCTAAGGTCACCTTCCTCCTCCATGTTCCTAGCCCAGCGTGTTCTTCTCAACATGTGCCCCTTGCCCAGCCCTGGGCTTTGGGATCAGTCAACAGCTATGCTCTTGCCCCTCCGGACACTTTTCCTGTGCGCCTTGGGCACTGCTCCATCCTGCCCTCCCTGGAGAGCCCTCAGATCCTCACCGAGTGCAGTACCCACAACTGCAGTAGGAGCTGGTACCATTATCCATTGTTCAGATGAAAAGTGGAACCCAGGAATGTGAACCAACTCATAGTTGGATTGATTATCTAAACCAGGTGTGGTGGCACATACCTGTAATCTCAGCACTCTGGGAGGCTGAGGCAAGAGAATCAAAAGTTTGAGACCAACCTGGGTAATTAGTCAATTTAGTGAGACTTTGACTCAAAAAATAAATAAACAGGTAGGCATGCAACTCAGTGTGCAGGTCCTAAATCAGTTCTCAATACCAAAAGCAAGCAAACAAACAAACCTAAAACACTTGGTCTTATCTTGTCCTTAATCTTACACGCTGGGTTGCTCTGAGTCTCAGCTTCCTGTGCTCTTCCAAAGGCCACAAGGACTCCAGGTACATTTGCATTCCGGTCTGTGAGTGACTCCTGGTCACTGGTGTTCCCTGTCCCATCCCCATTCCAGCTCCAAGCTTCCTCACTGTGTGAGCAGACTGTCACATGGAGCTGACAGCAGGACCTAGATCACAAAGTTGTGCTGAGGATTATACGCCAGAGCGCATGCAGAGCATCTAGAAGGGTGATTAGTGTTTGAATAGTTGGCAGAAAATGTCAGCTCTGTGATTCAGGCTATGGCAGTGCTGGGACAGGTGATCACTGGGCTCCCATTCATGACAAATGTAGGACATTCTCCCAACAGAAGCGCTCCCTTGGGGAATGTGGCCTGAAAGGTGATTCTCCTCTTGGAGTTAAGTTCAGATCACACACTGGTTCTCACCAAGTGGAAGGGTCTCTGTGCTGCTTGGAGGTTTCTGGATGCAGGCAGTTGAGCCAGCTCACCTAAGGCCACAGCAGGGCCTGTCCTTTGTCTGGATTTCTTATCAAAGAAATTGAGAAACTCCATTAGCCACAAGCCCTTTGGTGACTTGGCCTACAGAGGTCAAAGTTCAGAGATTGTGCCCTGAGACCTCTCTGTGGGCAGATCACAGCAGCTGTGTCACTTGCTTCCTGGCAAGGAGCCCATGAATGCACTGGTGTTGGTGAAAAGGAGAGGCCCCCAAGGCAAGAGAATGTCTACAGGGGTCTCTTGCTCCCCAGATCCCTAGCAGGCTGTGTGCTGTATCTGCCTCACCTGGTCAATAGTCAGCATTTGCAACAGGTGTCATTAAGCAGCTTCCCAGGCTCTGGTGGGAAAAGCTCATTTCCTGGGAGCAGTCAAGGGTGAACAGACCATGTTATGCCCAGGGATGATAGATAGACCCATCCCAGGGAGGGACAGAATAAAACCTGAACAGTTTTTGGAAGCCACTTCCTGTCCTAGTAAGCATGCCAGAGGTGTCTCGCAAGGGAGCTCCTGAGCAGGGAGTTGGCCTTGGAATGCCTTGGTCACAGAGCCTCAGAATGAGAGAATTTCACAGGTAAACATAAGAAGGGTTGGGAATCCATGCAACAGGCTCAGCCCATTTCTGACTCAGGAGACTGAGGCCTAATGAAGTTAAATGCTGGCAGCACAGAGCAGAGTTTGAGTACACATTTCCTTAACTGCTTCCCACAGTTTCATCAGCCTAGAGCTGATGAAAGGAGGCCCTTCCTACATAAACAAGGGAAAGCCAGGGGAGTGGTCCAGGCCTGTTAGCCAAGCACTCTGGGAGACTGATGCAGGAGGATTTCAAATTTGAGTCCAGCCTGAGCAATTTAGAGAGATCCTATCTCAAAATAAAAGATAAAAAGGGCAAGAGATTTATCTCAGTGTCGAGGTCCTGGGTTCAATCCCCAGCACTCAAGCAAGGGCATCCCTGCCAAGGTTTTTTTGCCATGAAGCACAAGCAGGGCAGTCAGGAAGGACCTTGCCAGCATCCCAGCTGTACAATGCTGGTCCTAGATTCTTCATCAAGTCTTCCAGAGCATCTGAGTGCCCTCCGGGAATGGTTTCAGGTTTTTATACAAATTGTGTACAAGAGCCTAAGCGTTCATTTCCTTAGACATATATGGCGCATCAAAACAGTAAAACTGATGGAACCCCAGAATAGTTTGTCATGGGAAGGCCTGATGTTGTGTTGGGGACAACGAGTCCTGGCCTGTGCAAAGCCTGTCACTGGGGCTTGACCCTTCCTTCTGTAAGCCTCAGTCTCCCCACTCCCCAATGGGGCTGTGCCAGGCTTCCAGGCCTTGGTGTGTTGGCTGGCACCATGTGCTATACTGAAAATGGGGCACTAACCATGCCCTGGTGCTGCTCCTCTTTGGGGCATCTGGTGCTTTTTGTCTGCTGCTCTAAGCTGATGACACTGTGGGCATGCTTCTGGTGATTCATACTTCTGGTGATACTTGCTGGGCTTCCTGCAGCTCCTGCATCCTGGACTGGGGAGGAGGGAGACCCCACAGTATGGCACACCATGTGCTCCTGTGACCCCACATGCATGAACTGGAAGGGGAGGTGGACTTCCCAGCACCCTGGGTGCCTAAGCCCAAGAATCCACTGTAGTGTGTGTGTGTGTGTGTGTGTGTGTGTGTGTGTGTGTGTGTGTGCAGGAGGCTCCCAGGAACCCAGATGGAAGGTGCCATCCTTCCATCAGGCAGGGAATGTGGGATTCTCTTGGTTCTGTAGACATTGGAGTCCACAGAATGGCTGAGCCTGGGCCAATAGTCTTGGAGTGGTGTTTTGCACAGGCTAACTCAGGCTTTGTATACAAAATGAGTAGGAATCAAAGGGCTGATAACAGAAAAGCCCACTTTAAGGGCTAATACGAAGGCACAGTCAGGGTACAAGCAAGCAAGTGGTCAAAGGACCAAAAAAGATCATGAACTGCAATAAGATGACTTTGTTTGCCTGCACCCCAGGGGACAGAAGAAAACAAAGGTAATGCTGTCCAAGGAGCCAGGAGGAACAGACCCCCTGTGCTGGGACTCAGAGCGGCAGCCTCCAGGGCACATCCCAGGGTGATTCGCAGTTCCTCCTCTCCCACTAGACCCGAGCTTCTTCCAGGGCAGGGGCTGAACCATCTAGTTCTGTACACAGAAAATGGAGGAGCCTGCCATAGACTATGCTCGAGTAAAGGGGAATCCGCTGATTGGATTGTAGTGAGTTGAGTTTGCAGAGCTGTATTTGAAGTAGAAAGAGCACGTCCCTGTAGGGAGAGAGGGTGGACAGGTAGAAATTAAAAAATAACATTCAAGAGAGGAATCAATGTGCAGATAAAATAGTGATGATATTTGCAGTTGTGGTTACATGAGGTTTTCCCAGGAAAAGATCACAGTGGAAAGGGGAAACCAGGGAAGACTAACTGAAGGTGAGGAGCAGGGAAAGCAAAACATGGTGGGAGAAGAGAGGTATGCAATTCCATGATGCAGAAAGAACAGGAGCCAGATCTTGTTTTTAACTCTCCTTATTTATTGTATTTTATTTTCATAGTGATCAGAAGGATGTTGCTAGGTGAGGAATAGTTGAAATTTATCAACTTTTTAAATAAATGTTTTGCATTTCACGTGTGATTGGCTTTTCTTAGAAGTCTTTGAAATTATTTTAGACCCTTAATGATGCTATTGCACCCTGCACAAGATTTGGGCAGTTTTTCAATGCATAGAGATTCTTAGCACATTTTGTCTCTTGTAGGGAAAAATCTTAATTGGCAAAGTGAACCATCCTATCAAAAGAACTTGAAAAGAAAATGGACAACTATTTTAAAACAATGAAATGAAAGGCAGCCCAGTTCCCATTAAACCAGTTTCCTGAGCACATCCTGAGCACTCACCAGTGCTTTAAGAATACATGTGGGTTTCCCCACCATTTTTTATGTGTGTCAATAAAATAATTATATTTAACAGCAGGTTAGAATTACTCAGAACTTACTTTTGCTTTGTTAAATCAATTCTCGAAGTGATGTCTGTAGCTGGTGACAAGACTAAAAATTGCCTGCAGAGTTTGAAACTGCTATTGATCAGACTTTAAGGTTTCTGGAAGGCATGTGTGTGGTGAAGGCTTGGTCCCCATGGGGAGGCTATCGGGAAGACAGGACCTTTCAAGACTGAGGCCTAGTGGCATGACCCAGTCCGCGGGTCAATCCGGATCCGCAGGGCAGTTACCTGGAGAAGGAACGGAGATTAACACAGACAGGACAGGCGACAGAGAGACGGAGACGAGTCAAGGAAGTCCGATCAAGTCTCATTTATTGAGGAAGTGGTCGCAGCTTTTATAGGGCAAGGGTGGGCCGGTGGGACAGGAAGAAGCTACGGAGTGATCTCTGATGGGTCATCATCACGTCCGTGTACGTGATGTGAGTAGGAGAGGATTATGGTTAGTGTAGGCACATTATGTGCCCATATGAGGGAGAGGCGGGGAGACAGCAGCTGGATGGTCGTGCCGCTCCCTACATCTCCTCCCTTTCTATTTTTTTAATCAGGATTATGGCAGGCCCTGTGAGGACAGCGCCTGTCTTAGGTCAAAGACCTCATTACATGGACCCAACCAGGCCTTACCCATCATGGGCCTGCAGGACAGCAGTTGGTCCTGTGCCTGTCTTAGGCAGCCGGTGGTGTAGCATGTATGTCCTAGTTGCCCGTCTCTGGCTGTTTGTCCATTGCCTCAGGGCACTTAGGCCATGTGGTCATATGGGCCACTCATGGGAATTCTTTCCCTGTAGGTTTGTTGATCTGCTATCTCTAGCTGGTAGTAGTGTACCTGAATGGGCTTTGCCATAAATGTGTCTATCTGGTTATTAATGAGCATCATAATTCTCTGAAAAATACAAGGACCCACAGAGAGGAGAAGCAACAAGACAGCTAGGGACCCCAGGAGGGGCGCTAGGTAGGGGAAGAGCCCTCCCCAGAGCGTGGAGAAGGGGTTAGAAGCCATTTGTTGTCTTCTCAATTTGAGCTGCTCTTTAATTTCTTGAAGTTTTCCATGAACGATGCCAGATTGGTTGACATAAAAGCAGCATTTTTCCTGCAAGGCAAGACAAATTCCCCCCTGTTCTGCAGTTAGGAGGTCTATCCCTCATCTCTTTTGGAGGACCACCTCTGCCAATGAATCTAGTTGATCTTGGAGGGTCTGTATGGTGGCTGCTTGGAGATCTCAGTGTATTTATCTAGGGCGACATCCAGTCCAGCTGTACCGGTGGCCAGTGCCCCAGTGACACCCATTCCTACCAGAAGTGGGACAAGAGCTACTGCTCATTTTTGGCGGCCAGAGATGTAGGTAAAGGTATGGGTATGGGTACAGGCTCCTGTCCAGGAATTATATCAATATCGGGCAGAATGGCAGCTAGCATACATATTCCTGAACAGTTGGATGGGAGAAAAGGGAAGCCATATTGGCCCCACTTGTCCTGAGGGGGGCATAAGGCATCAGTGTAATAGGCGGTTTGAGAGCAATTGGGGACCATGAGGGGGCCCACATCAATGATGGATGAGTCATTTTGAAGGGATCCCTGGATACATGGGACAGATAAATCAATCATTCCCACCAGCTGGACAGGAAATAGCTGACCAGGCATACAGGTAGGGGTGTCTCCTAGGGAGATAGGTGTTGAATTGGAGGGGATAGCTATTGGCATGGGGGTGCCTAGTGCCATGCATAGCCAGCAGTCTTTAGCCAGGTTGGTGACATTAAGTGCCTTTTGAGTGGCTAAAAGAATATCATAGGTCTGTGGATCTAGGTCCACTCCCTGAGGTTTGGGGAGTGCCAATGGGTGGTAATTGATCTTTGGGAATAAGCTTTCTATCATTTTTTGTAGTTGTTGATTGACAAACTCTTTCCTAATTTGATCTTGTGGGCCACCTCCATCAGATACATGGATGGGAGCCTGTGTAGCCCGACACATGGGCACTTCTGGGCTACCAGTGCAGCTTGCCTGTTGATATGGTGACTGGAAGACAGAGAGGGTGGAGGGCCAATCCGGGTCAGGGTGGCTGTAAAATAGATCTGATTATTTGGTCCTACGCATTCAGAAACTGTTGTATAGCAGGAAGAATGCATAGCCTCTTCATAGGAAAAGCAAGAGCAGTTTGGCCTGGCTTGTGGGTCAATTGGCACTACTTGGGGCTTGGGATGACATTGCCAGAATCCTTGGGAATATTGAGTGAGGGTTAGGTGGGCTAGCTTGTTACCACAATCGACCGAGAGGGGGCCCTGCTGTTGTTTAGAGGGAAGTCCCAGACAAAGTGTCCCAATAGGTCGCATTTAAAGCATGTACCATTATTTTTTGGGGTAAGAAAAATTTGTTTGACCATGGCGGCCATGCTAGGCCCTGGTGGTAGGCGGGACCTATGTCAGCACATAGGCATATGTAACCAGACAGATCTTCTTTCTTTTTATGAGGCTGGATTGCAGCTTGGCCAGCTGATGTTGCATTTTTATAGGCTAATTGCTTAATTAGGGCCGCATTAGTTTCAACAGTGCCAAAAAGGCGCTCAGCTGCCTGTACGAGGCGGTCGACGAAATCAGAGAATGACTCTTTTGGCTTTTGTCTAATCTGGGTGAGGGAGGTTACACCACCCCCAGAAGGGAGCTTTCTCCAAGCTCTGGTAGCAGCCGCATTAACTTGTGCAAAAAGGCCGGGATCATATCTCATTTGGGCCTCTTTGGTGTTAAAATCCCCTGTTCCCGTTAACATGAAAAGGGTCCAGGGGTTTTGTCTAGCGGCATTATCTCTAACAATATTTTGACATTGTTCCATAAATTCAGACTTCCAGAGTAAATAATTGCCCCCGGAGAGAGTAGCTTTGGCTAAATCCCTCCATTCATTTGGAATGATCCAACCTTGGGTCATAGAACCTAAAACAGCAAGAGTGAAAGCAGCTGTAGGGCCATATTGGGCAACCGCTGTCTTTCTTTTAGGGCCGCCCCTGTGAACGGCATATAGGTCCTGATGACCTGTGGTGCTGGCGGCGTGGTGCCATCTTGTGGCTGTGCAGCGCCATCTTGGGGAGGTACGTTTGTCTCTGTCACCGGAAATGCCATTGGGGGGGGGGCATTTGTGGCAGAAGTGAGGCAAGCACCATTTTAGAAACTGGCGCCATCTTAGGGGTGGCGTCTAATTGGCCGTCCATAAAGTTTGGAGTTGCAGAATGAGTCTTTGTTTTTCTTGTTCTAATTGGACCTGTTGTTGTAAGTCATGAATCTGTCTCTAAGTCCAGAAGCGCGGTAGAGGGGCCAGACAATTTTGGTGTCTTATCATAGCAAGGGGTTGGTTTTATGGAAACGGGGGCTATGATAGGGTCTGAGTGATGTCAGCTAGCTTCTTCTGCTAATTGTTTCCAATCGACCTCTTGTAACGGAGCGAGGTTGGGATATAAAGAGTTGTGGTGGGCCTCAGGTGGTAGGGGCTCGGATGGCGGTGGGCCACCATCTTTGGGCTTTTTTAACATATCATTTGACTCACCGGAGTGGCAAGAAGGTTTAGATTTGTCTCCTGAAGGGAGTGATGTTGGTGAAGTGGAAGCACGTAAGGCAGCTTCACCTTGGGTGATTGTTTCATCAATTTGAGGTCTCGGCAGTGCTGTGTAAGTAGCTCCAAAATTGGGTTCCAGTAGGCAAAGGCCGTAACCGAGACCTTTTCAGGGCCAAAGACTCGATAGTAATCCTTTAATGCATCTCCTACTCTTTCCCATCTTTTTGCATCAATAGAGCCCTCTAAAGGGAACCAAGGGCAAACCTTATGAATAAATTTAAAGTACTGCAATAAATCTTTTTCTTTAGCCTTTATCCCTCTTGTCTTTAAAGCTTTACTTAAACTTGACACAAAGCGTTTATGATCACTTAATGCCTAACCCATGCTGGAAAAAAAGGGAAAAGATCGCCGTTCACTTACTGTGACTCAAGAGGCGCAGCAGGCTCGTGCGTAGCATTGGTCACAAAATTCTTAGTTCCCTTCTTACACACGCGTCTCAAGATGGCTCCCTCATGGAGCCCTTCATGCCAGGAGCCCCACAACGGGTGCCACTTGACCTGGCCTGCGGGTCAATCCAGATCTGTGGGGCAGTTTCCTGGAGAAGGAACAGGATTAACACAGACAGGCCAGGAGACAGAGAGATGGAGACAAGTCGAGGAAGTCCGATCAAGTCTCGTTTATTGAGGAAGTGGTCGCAGCTTTTATAGGGCAAGGGCGGGCCGGTGGGACAGGAAGAAGCTACGGGGTGACCTCTGATGGGTCATCGTCACGTCCGTGTATGTGACGTGAGTAGGAGAGGATTATGGTTAATGTAGGCACATTATGTGCCCATATGAGGGAGAGGCGGGGAGACAGCAGCAGGGCAGTCACGCCGCTCCCTACTGTGGCAGGTCCTGAGGTCATTAGGGGTGTGGCCCTGAGGGACCATGGCACCCAGAGTCTTTCCAGACTCTTCTGTTTCCTGTGCAGGGGTCGAGAGATTTCACCTTGCCACAGGGTCTCACCTCACTCGTAACAGGCCCAAAGCAACAGTGACAACTGATCACCACTGAAATCTCCAAACTGTGAATCAAATTAAAACTTTTCTTTCCACAAACTTATTATCACAGGTATTTTATTACAGTAACTGTTTCATTCTCCAACTAAAACAGTCCCAAGAATACAGACTAATGGCACATTGCTTCTTGTTCATTATTGCTGGTATAAAATTTTTGAATAAGGAGTATTTAGTGCCTTTTTAAAATAATTCCATTGACTGCTACTTAAATTAATCCAACTACTAATTATTTCAATTAATTCATTAATTGTTAAATTAAAAAGATGACTTTAATTTTTACTTTCTCAGAGTCATAAACTGAAACTAGTTTGATGATACACTCAAATAGCCAGTGTTTCAAAGCCCAGTGGTGTTGGCAAGGTCAACCCCTTCATATAAAGACCTGGTAACCACCAGGCACTGTCCTTAGCCACTCAAAACACATGCGTGCTCTTAAAGACATTGCTGTATTGTATTTTTGTTTGATCTACATACATTCCAACTAAATATCACCATGTTGAATTGTATGTTTGTCAAGGGTTTCAATATATTTTAATAACCTGAATGTATATTTGATCATCAACATCTGTCATGTTAAAAGCCGATTTGAAACGAAATAATGTAGGAAGTTTTAACTAGCTTGAAAACAATCGGACCAACAAATTTTCCTATTCAAACAGTTAGAAAATGTATTTTGTTGTTTGTACTGTGATTCTGTTTTATAGAAATCTCTATTGGACCATAATTTTGAAAAACGAACACTAAAACTTAATTAAATAGGATTAGATTGAATTCCTGCTTATCGTGTCAGATCAGCTGAAATACCAGTCATTGAAGTCAGATAATTCACAGAAACAAACCTGTTCACAGTGCTGGGTGTGCTTTGCTGGCCACACTGACTGTGCCTTTACTTAGGATTTCATCTTCCTCCCCATTTTCATTTTGTGTAAGAATGTTCTAATCTTTATGATCTTCTCTGTTGCCATTTGAACTGTGAACACTTTCTTAGCTATCACAATTCTTCCTTTTGTTGTTATGGTTTTGACCATTGACTTAGAATTTTAATTTTCATTGTGATATAATGAAGTAACTTCTTGACATTCAAAACTTCTGTAAGTGATTTTAAAAGTTGCCTGCCAAGAGCTATTTCTTTCTCTTTATAGGTGAATTTTGGTACAGTTCTTAAATACAGCAAAACAATCTAAAATTGAGGATTCAAAATAGCGAGTCCAATGCATTGTAAAATGACTACCACGTTGTATCTATACACACAATTGTGTAATCGTGTTACTCCAGCACCACATGTGTAGATTGAGACGTGAGTGTGTATTGGGGTTTTGACACAGAGATCTGTGTTTTCAGGTCGTGTAATTCTGAGGGCTGCTTCATGAAACAGTAGTCTCTTTTTGGGATAAAAAGGGTCTGGTTCATAACAAAAACTAATAAGATGCCTCCACACGGATCACTTACCCACATGTGGTACATTGTGGTTTCACTCTACAAACAAGAACGCTGGAAAACCTTATTTCAAGAGTTACTCATCCAAAATAAAATAATGCACAAGGTGTCTTTGCAATTGTTTATAACTTATCTAGTTTAGATTCTGTTTGGGCTAAGTGTTAGTGAGAACTCAATTCTCTGTTCTCACAACTAATGACTGAATATTTCTTCCTCAAAGAGTAACTTTGGCTTTCTTTATTAAAAACCTGTTTGTCTTTATTCCACAGAGTGTCAGTTCTGTGCATCAGAAGACTTTTTGTACAGTAAGATACCTCCTATGGCCTTGAATTTTCTCATTAGGGTGCCAAGTGATTAATGAAGATGTGTTGTGGTGTTTCTGGAAGCTTTACTATAAGAACAATATTACATTTCCATATTTTAATTCACTATGTTTTAGATGCACTTCTCAATACTTGTGTTTAAAATATTTCACTCAAATGTCCAATGGCTGGATGTTTTCTTCAGTTTTTTTGTCTGCTATTGACACCTTTGGATTAAAACTGCCATCTTAATATGGGCATATAATCTATTCCCATTCTATGTCCTTTATAAATTCTTTTGTTGCCTTCTTTTAGAGTGAATTTTTAAATTATTTTATTATATTTCTCAACTAATTTGAAAGATACACTCACTTTTCCTATTTATTTCATGGTTATTTTAGAAGTTACAGTATTATTTTAAACTATTGCAATTTAATACTAACTGCTGTTTTATACTCTCGTACCTACTGATTAATACTACTGAACATGTTAGCCTCATTTTCCTTATGCTGATATGTTGCTGGGTATTTTCATTTTTTTCATAATTTAACTCTTGCAAAGCAATATTGTTCTTGGCCTGTGTGCAAAATAATTAGTTATATTTGGATTTAAGCATCTGGTTCACTGAGCTCATTCTGTTCTCCAAATAGACAGATGCTTCTTTCAGAGATTCTTCCTCTTACCCCAATTACACTCTGCAGAGTATAAGGTAGCTCTGTTGGTGGGAAATTGTCTCAGTTTTTACTTCATTTAAGTATATTTATTGTACCCTGTTCCTTGAGAGACACATTCACTGGATGTGTGTGGACTTGGCGGTGATTTTTCCTTTGGGTCATTAAATGTATCACTCCTCTGACTCTGGCTTCCACTACTGCAATGAAGAAGCAGGCTGTGACTATCGCTTCTGAAACTTTGAAAGTAAGTAGTCTTTGTGTTTTCTTTTCTAAAGTGTCTAAGTTTGTCTTTCTTCACTTGCCTCAGATTTGTTTGGCATCTTGAATCTACACAATAATGTTATTGCTTACTTTTGAATATTTCTTGACAATTAATATTTGAATACTTCTTCTTATTAGTATTAGTTTTCTGTCCTCTGCGGAAAATTTCAAATTTGGCTTTAGTCTCCTGCGTTGTGGTAAACATGGTCATGTGCCAGGGGATACCTGACAACCCCGGTAGCTGGAGTACAAAGAGGTGTGTCTGTTGCTGGTTTCACAGCAGTCTTCATTTGTTCAGGATCTTCTTGAATCCTTGGTTATTTTTAATATTGTACTACTTATTGTATTTGTAAGGCTACCGTTAGACATTAGTTGAGGTCTGGGGAGATGAGCTATATACTTGGAGAGGACTTTTGTTTCTTTTTGCCAAGGGGTCTTGGGACATGAAGGAGTGTGATATTTGTCAATACGATAGATAAGAACAATGAGATCTTCTAACAGTCACTGAATCTCAGAGTTTAACACAATTCGAAGAATAATGTATTAACTATTTCATGCCCATTTAATATTTTGGCAGATGCAGAACAGAAAGAATAATTTTAAATGGTCCTATTATCCAACATTGACATGGCTATTTTCATGAATATTGTATTTAATTGACAGAGAAATTAAAACTGGAACTTCCCTAGAGTCACACTTCTAGTTAGTGCTATAAACAAACACAGAACATTCTGTCACCCTGTTACCATCAGTGGACAGAGCTGCCCTGCAGTGAGTGTTTATGGTAAATGTTTTGAAGTAGCACGGTGCTCTATGCCTTCAATCTGCAAGTTGAACTATTCTGCTTGAGAGCCATGTCCATGTGTCTATGAGTGTATTCATAATGTTTTGAAATTTCTCTTATGAATTTTAATGCCATTTCCTTTTCCTCCCTGTCAGGAAGCTGAGATGATTGCTGGATTAACTGGTCACTGAGTGGGCATGAGTTAGCCCCTAGAATAACACCACAGACATCAATGGAGCTGCTGAGTGGATATGATAAACTCTTAAATAACAGTGTGCAAAGCCAGAGTTTTCAGTTGCTGTGTATAAGCAAGTCTTTTCTTTTGCTTTTTATTTTTTTAAAAGAGGGCCTTCTGAGACTAAACAGAGCCAGGGCTCTAAAGAAGGCATGAAGTTTCCATTAAAAAACACAATAGGTTAGGGAGAGACCATGTGCTGCTGTAAGATCTACTTTCTGCTCAAAAAGCAATAAAAATCAACGATCTGGCAGAGGAAGACCATGCTGTCTAGCAGACCAGTTTGACAAGAGATTGCAAACTGCTGTGGGAGAACTTGAAAGAAGAGGTGGTTAATGTCTTGCCTCTTGGAGTGGTATCTGTGAGCCTTTTGCTGACACTGAATATTCCCAGAGAGATGGAGTAGCTGTGGTGGAAAGACGTGCTCACAGCAGAGAGACAGGGGCTCCTGCAGAATCTGATAGGGAAACTGAACAAGGACCCATGGATGCCAGCCTGAGACCAAGAACATGCCGTATGCACAGCTGACTGCAAGGGCCGGAGCAGGATGGTGCATGCCAGAAGTGAATGGTGTGGACAAACAGATCAACGAAACACAACTGAATGTTGAGAAAGGATTCACTTAGTTAGCCGACCTTTGACAGAGGAGTCAAGGCAGTTTAACAGAGAGAAGACAGCGTTTTCAACAAAAGGTGCATCCATTTGCACCAAAATAAATAAATACATAAATTCAGACTCTGACCTGATACCCTTCTTAAAAGTTAGCTTCTGCTGGGGATTTAGCTCAGCAGCATAAGTGCCTACCTTGCAAGCATGTGATTGAGAGTTCAATCCCTGGTACCAAAAAAAAAAAGTTAGCTTCAAATGGATCATGTACCTATGTGTAAAACACAGAACAATAAAACATATAAATACTAAAAGCACAAACCATGAGAAAAAGAATTAATAAGGAGGATTTCATTAAAATTAAAAACCTGCATTCACAATGTCACAGCATTGTGACAAAACCAGCAAAACACAATGTCACAACAATGGAAAACTAAGCCATATGCTGGGAAAGAACAATTGCAAAAGACATTGTCTGATAAAATACAATTGTCCGAAAGATGAGCAACATGATTTAAAAAACAGTCAAAAGAGATACCACACCAAAGGTAAGTGCCAGTCAGATGGCAAATAAGCAAAAGAAAAATCCTTCACATCATCTGTCATGAAGGACTGAAAATTGGAACAATCACGAGGCACCACTACAGGCCCATTTAGAATGGCAAACTCCAGAACACAGACAACACCATGCGCTGCCGGAAGATGGAGAAACAGGAGTTCCCATTCATTGCTTCTGGCAATGCAAAATGCACAGCTACTATGAAATTCAGTAGGACGGTGTTGCAGTCAGGGATTGTGAGAAGAACAATTAAAATCAGGACATGGAGTTTATATTATTTTATGATGGTCACCAAGAGTTAACACAAGAAAATGCAGGAAGTCTAACTACAACACTAAAGACATAGAATATTTAGCCAAGGTCCCGAGCCCTACAGCAATGTCCTACATGAGTTCAAATGAAGACTCAGAGTCCATAACAGTGCCTCCCACGAGTCCAACTGGAGGTCTAGAGCCCAAAAGAAGGACTCATGCCAGTCCATTTTATGGATCTGTGCTGGGAAGGCCCAGGGGACAGCGATGGAAGGAACATCTACTCAGGTGGAACATCTACACTCAGCACCATGGTGATTTAATTCTGCTGGTGTTAAGTTGACCACCAGTTATTAATCTATAACAGACAGATCCTTACAAATGACACTGACCCTGACCATATCCATCAATTACACTTCTTGGTATCCAATCAAGAGAAGTTGAGAACTCTTTTCCAAATAAGAGCCTTCATCTGAATGCTGATAGCAGTTTTGATTAGTTTCCAAAACTTGGAACAATTAAGGTATGTTTTAATAGGTGAATGGATCACATTGTGGCACACCTAGACCATGAAAAGTTATTCAGTGAGAGAAAGAAATGCCCGATCAAACCCTGAAAGACGTGCAAGAACCTTACATTTATATTACTGAGTGAAAAAGCCAAGTCTGGAGAAGCTATTGTAAGGCATTTTGGAAAAGAAAAGGCTGTGCATCCAGTATAAGGGTCAGTTTTGCTAAGAGTGTAGGGAGAAGGAAGGATGAACAGTGGAGCAGGGAGGAATTTTAGGGCGGTGGAACTATTCTGGGTGATGCTATGCTAGTAGGTATATTCATTAAAATTGTCAAATCTCATAGACTGTGTAATGCCCTCAGGGATTCTGTACACTCACATGATAGTGCTGTGTCAATGTAGGCTCACTGATCGTGACACATGTGCTACTCTGGTGCCAGACTGGACTCTGGTGAAGGATGTGCGTGCCTGTGTACAAGGATTACGGGAGGGTTCTCTGAACTTTCCGCTCAGTTTTGCAGTAAACTTACTACTGCTCTAAGAAACTGCCCACTGTACCAACAGCCTAAGCTAACAGAGATCACCAGAGGTCGCCTTGAGCAGGCAACACTTAGTGGCTCCCACCTACAGGTACAAGGATTCCAGCCCAGACACTCACTTAACTGGTACCACAGTTCCTCATTCCCCTCCACACCAGAACTCAGCCCATCTCCAGGTATAAAAGAGATGAGAGAGAAGGGCCTTCCAAATGACTGAATGCTTACCCAACCCAATGAACTGAATCTCAAACTGCAGATGACTCAGTTTACCTTGACTTGATAGAGCCAACTTTCCTGGCATCAGCAATACTGAGGTTTTGAGAGCTGAAATAATTGAAAAGAGTTCAATTACTAGAGAGAAATAAAGAATATTCTATATTTTAGTTTTGTCGCTCCACATATGCAAAAGTGCTACATGCCTTCAATGAGTTAAACTTAAGAGTTTGATCTTAAAAAAGAAAACTGGAAGCCAGGCGTAGTGGCGCAGGCCTGCAATCCCAACACAGTTCAAAATGTTGAACCCAGCCTGGGCAAATTAGCGTGACCTAGAAAACCCTTGTCTCAAAATAAAAGCAAAAATGGCTGGAGATATAGTTGAGTGTGAAGGCTAACGGCCCTAGGTGCAATCCCTCATACTGAAACAACAACAAAAAATCTGAAAAATATAGAGAGCTTAACTCCATTTCCAAAGCACCACTGGGAAAGTACCTTTGACGGTGAGATGCGCTCACCCCACTTTGTGCCATGGTTTCACTGAGCAAGCCATGCTGGTACAGGAGCCCGACCTGCAAAGAAGCTCCCCCAACACCAGAGCTTGACATCTAGAGACACCAAAAGTCCCACGGCCAGTGAGCCCAGAAGTAGAGAGTCATGGGGTTTTGTCAGACTGCTGAGCAGTTAGGCAGGGAAGGGTGCACGTGGCAGGCCACAGGGCAGTGAACTAAAACCTGTTATCTTCTGTTTTTCTCTGGGGACAGGATGGCACTCTCCCAGGGCCACAGTCTTCCTGTGTCTCTGTTTGTGCTCATCCCAAGTACACAGCAAAGACAAGAAGACCTTTCATTTAGGTCTGTGTGAGCCACAGCAGTGGGGGGCGAGAAGAGAGCTCATGTCTTTGAAAAGTAAGAGCTCCCACCAGCCTCTGGTAACTGAAAATTTAAAAATACAACAAAATGCATTTTAAGGCTGACAGATTGGAAGAGAAGGATTTGTAAATTACAGAGAGGATATCAAAGGATGCAGGAAGAAAGGCATGGTGAGTGCTCCTGAGGAGACTAAAAACTGTTCATCCACCTCTAGGGATTCTTATTCCCTGAAAACTTCTCTGCCCCTGCAGGAACACCCAGACTGGGGCCATCCCTGGGAACAAGCCCAGAGCCGGAGATGCAAGCCTAAATTTCAACTGTGGCTGAAGAAATAACCTTTCTAGAATGTTCCCACATGGTCACACCCTCTGAGAACAACAAATGTTAGCAGTGAGCAATGCGTCTCATGTGATGGCCAGGACTGGAGGTGGTGGCAGTTGTTATTTATTTATTTGTTTGTTTTTTGAGACCGGGTCTCACTATATGTGTGCAGGCTGGTCTTGAACTCACTACATAACCCACTCTGACTCAAACTCACAGACATCCTCCTGCCTCGGCCTCCCATGGGCTGATACTACAAGCATGCACCGCCACACCCGGGTAACATAAATGGTAGCAACATACCAGAGTAATGTCTCCAGTCTTGTCAAAGATAATAATAAGGAAAACTATAAAATCATAACTGAGAGATGAATATAATTTTACAGAAATAGGAGGGTACAACATACACAGACTATAAGCAGTTCATCAGGCAAAATACAGGTACAGAACTTTCTTTTAAAAAAATTAAAATAAAGTAGACAAAAACTATTGTAGTGGTGATGTAAAACTAAGGGGGACAATCTAATACCATCTAACCAAAAGATTCGAAAGAAAAGTAAAACAAAAAAAGGGATTTTTGCACAAATATTTAAGTCAAATCTCAGAGTGGCAGGAAAGGAAAAAAATACTTGGTTACAATTAGAAATCAAATGAACAGAAAATGGATAACAGCTGGATAACAGAAGTCCACTTCGCACAGATCTGAGTGAAGGCAGAGTTTCTAAGGAAAAGTATTAACCCAAGAAGTTAACGTAAGACCCACAGTAGGCCCAGGCAGGCGGAAACGGAGGGCACAGGTGCGACACCAGTGCAGTGGCCTGGCAGGAGTGGCTGGCACTCAGAGTCCTTATGTCAAAGGCATTGTTTTTAAGTTTTCTGGGAGAATTCTATACAAACAAGCCAAAAATCTAAGAAAAATGCATACAATGCACTGCAGTTCTCTGTCTGCTCCGAGTCACAAGGAACTCTTTAAAGAGTTATCTGAGTTGGGCTGTGTGCAACGCTAAAGCTTCCAGTGACACCAGGGATGAGACGTGTGTGTAAAGGGCGGTCCCTGTGTCACCTTCAGGGAAGGACACATCACAAGTGGAAAGTGTCCTCTTTCCATCAGGTGAATCACATGATACACAGATGAAACTTTGGACCATGGACACCTCTGGAATAAGTGGCCAATTTCAGGAGCTATTTCTGCACCTTCTAGGATTTTCAGGCTTGAGATTTCTTTAACAGAAGGTATCCAGCTATGTGGCTACCTTTCCAAATGACTTGTTTATCCTTGGATTCACTATGACCCTTATAAAAGAATACATTTTCAAAATCTATTTAATCTCTTTGATGTGATACTTACTTTAAAAGAGAAATAAAACTTGAAGGCAAGAAACATTCCTCACTAATTTATACTACGGGAATTCTGTTGTTTCAACTGATGTCTTGGAGTAAAAGCCCATAGGTAATTTTTTATGAGCTACTTAATGATAATTTTTCTTTTTTTGTATGTTTGACACAGGATTTCATTGTGCAGTTCAAGCTAGCCTTGAATTCACTGGCCTCAAACTCACAGTGATCCTCCTGCCACACACCCAGCTAACTTAGTGACAATTTTTACAGGGCACAAGCAGAAATTATCAGCATATGGTTTAGAAATTAATTTTAATACATAAAACTTTCAGACACATTAAATCATCATGAAATTTGGAAATTTTGAACCCTCATCTTTAGTGACTTTATATTATTCTAGATTTTCTATAGTTCGTTAGTGGTATAAACTTGTTTTTGACTCTCTATGGGCAAATATGTGACTTTCTCTCGTCTTTTTTCTTTTCTTTTCTTTCCTAGTTTTTATTTCATTTCATTTTTATTTTGAGACATTGGCCTTTACGCAGCTGGCCTTGAACTTGTAATTCTCGTGCGTTAGCGTGAGCATTAGGATTGGAATCACTGTTCCACCACACCCAGCCTATTGGTCTTGTCTTTATAGAATCGTATTTTATAGGCAGCTTTCAGAATCTTTTCCATGTGAATCTTGGTAGCTACATAAAGTTCTATCAGTAGCTGCCTCACAATTAAGCCTTGAACAAGACCAAGGCTCTGCCTGTCCTTGGGACAGCAGGGAAGAAAGTGCATTCTGGCTGCAAGAGGGGAAGAGAAGCAAGGCTGGAACTCTGCTCCCTTGCTCTGGGGTGCTGCTACCAAGACCAGGCTGAGGCTTAATGAAACGCCCACAAGAGGAACTAGGAGTTTTCCTCCTCAGCAAAGCAGAACTAACTGTGATACTGGAGCTTTTTCTTTTCTCGCACATAGTTCTGCAACTTGAGAGCCAGAGAGCCGGGTGTCATAAATAGCAGGAATAGTTAAAAAAAGTTTAGAGGCTGTAGCCAGGAGAAGCTTGGCGCTGACGGGATAGCTATGTCAGTCATCCAAGGACTCACCCACCGTATGGGAGAGAAGCACTTCTGACCAGGGAGGCCAATTTTGGCCCCATGGAGGGTTGCTTTCTAGTCACTGTAACTGTTACATAGCACGGTGGACTGGGTGATCTGGAGAGGGTTGAGGCCCTGCACAATGGACGTGTTCAGGCTGCCACACCATCTGTCAGGGACGCTAACACACCAGATGATTCATTTTTTAAAATAACACTTTGTAATAATTATTAGGACAGACTATGTTCATGGGAGACTATTTTAAAAATAAAGCATCAAGAAGACAAGACATCCTTACCCACTGTCTCTAGCTGATCAGTCTGGTGTGCTTGCCTTTGGTACTTTTCTTTGCAGATGAAACCCTACATATTTAAAAGCTTTGTAAATGCTTGTATATGATATGCAAGACAAATTGGAATATAAAGTACACAAGTGCTCCAAATCTATTTCTATAGCTCTTTTTTCTTCCTGTCACATATGATTTTTTTTTTTTTTTGCTATTAATGTGTAGAAACAGAACTTTGATACTGAACATGAATTTGTTGTCCTTTGGATAAAGTGTCATGATATCTGGCTGAATATCTTGAACACCTTTACACACACACACCCAAACACACACACATGCATGCATACCACATACACAGACACGAGTGTGTCTGGGTGCATTTTATTTGAAGGAAAGTCTTGGGCATAGTGATATTGACTTACAGAGCACAGATATTTCTGAGTCTCCTGTTATAACATAGGTTTTCAAAACCCAGAGACTTTTATAAGGTTGCTTGTCTGTAAGCATAATACGTTTTAAGATATTTATTAACTTGATAGAATAATATTCTATTTTCTGATTAAATTAATTTCTCTTATTAGTAGCAGCCTGGATAACTTACATCTTTATATACCTTGTATATATCTTACATATAATTTGTATATTTTATACACATATATTTATTTGTATTTTTTCTCTCTGAGCTTAATCCTTTAAATTGTAGTCCCATGTTTTTCTTACTGATTTATGTCTTCTTTACATTAATATTTTGTAATACCACAGCAAATATTTCTGAGTGCCAACAACATTTAATATTGTTTGAGTGTGATTATACAAATCTATTTTTAACTTTTTATAAGAATCAGAAGAGTGAAATAAAATACTTTACTATAGCTCTAGTTTTTGTTGTTTATCTGATAGTGTTAATACGTAGAATATGTGACTTAGTATTTTATTAGATATATTATTATTGCTATATTGTGTGGTGACTAATATAGTTTTTATGGAAGTAATTTAAACATAAAAATATAAAATAATATGCTAAAATATCTTTACATTTTTCCCCAAAGTTTAATTTATAATTGTGAATCTAAATTTGCACATTTTTTTGTGATTACTAACATACTTGGTCTGATTGTTCTCACTGTGGTTTTTCTATTTATGTAGAGAAAAAAGCAAGACAGAAAAAAGGGAATTTCAAAAAATAATAATAAATCACTAGTCAATAAATTACATATTGTTATCTTAAAAGTAGTTGTTCAAGGCACAAAATCAAAGCATAAAAAATGAACAGACAAACAATGACAGCACAAACTATTCTGTTTTATGAACTAACAAAAAATTAGTATGGTTATCTATCTTGCACACTTAAACATACATACAGTTGGTTATATGTGTAAACCTTCAAGTTGTTCTTTCCTTTCAAACACTTTCCCTTTCATTATTACAATATCTATTATACATTTTGGATCTTATTACTCTTTCAGTTTACTATTATTATTATTATTATTATTATTATTATTTACTTTTTATCCTAGAAAGAGTACAATACTTACAACTCTGAGTCTGATTTATTTCACTTATGAGGACAGTCTCAAATTGCCTCCATTTATCTATAACAGCCTCATGATCATCCTTTTTCCTCATTGTGTTTTATGTTACAGATATTTATGTTTTTCTTCTAGCATATTACTAGTTTCATATTCTATCTTTGTTAGTAGTTAATATTATAAGCATTCATTTTCTCTTTTTTGTTGGTAAAATTCAAAATCCTTTCTATGAGCTATACTGAAATACACACTGAATTGTTGTCAACCATAGTTACCCTGTAGTGCAGGACAATAGGATCAGTTATTTCTGCCATCCAAATGCACCAACCAACATACCTTTTCTAGTCTCTCAGAGTGGTACGAGACTCCACTTTACACCCACAGAAGCCATCTCTCTGCCGGAGAAAGTGATGTGACCACACATGGCAAAATTATTGGTACAAAATAACTTGCCAAAGTCTTTCCACAGTGTATAGCCCAGACCAATTGTAACCAGCTAGAACAGCAGTTTTGCTTCCCAGGGACACTTAGTAATGTGGATCCAGTTCTAGTTGTCACATTTGGGGCAATGTTAATGATCACTACTGGGTAGAGGCAAAAGATGCGCTGAACACTTCAGTGATCAGGGGGGTCCCACAAGCCCTACATGTGAGTCATACTGAAGCAAGAAATCCTGCTCCAGAGATGCTATGAGCAAAGGGTTGGAAAAAGGCACAACTAAGATAGTTTATCACATAGTGTTTGCGCACTATGGACAGTTGGAGCACATGGGGTCCAACCTGGAATAAAACAATAAATGTGATGGGTGTACTCTAAAGGTTACAGCAGACATAGCACTGGAAACAGAGAGCCCATAATAATACAGACAGACCTTAATAGACTATTGGGTGTGACAGGGTGAGAAATGAAATTAAACCTATAGCTCAGTGTTAGGGTTCATATCTAGATGTGTTCCCAAAGACTCGGAGACTCATATGTGGGGATTTGGGAGGTAACTGGGTTATAGATGATACTAGATTAGCTAATTGGTTTAGCAGATGCAGCTGAATGGATTTGCTAAAGATAGAAGTCCTCTGCTCGGTGTGAGCAGTACCAGCAAATAGGCTTATAGTTTGGATGGAACAAAAAAAGAAAGCAGAAGGAAGGTTACTACCTCCTGCCTGCACTGCCGTGGACTGTTTCTCCTGCATGATACCCCTCTGCTGTGCACCCTGCCTTGGAGCCAGTTGATTATGGGCCAAAAGTTCTACAAACCTGAGCTAAAATAAACCTTTCCTCCTTTAATTTGTATCTTATATTTTATCTCAGCCATGCAAAAGTAACTAAAACATTCAGTTAGACTTATACAAACTTGAAATATAAGTACACAAAGCAACATATGAGAAACTAGGAAAACGGAATATATAGATAAATAGAAAGTAGGGAGAAATTAAGATAATTCCCCAAACTATCTATTCTTCTGCTCCTCAAATATTTTAAGATAGATGCTAATTTGTTTTATTTATGCTACTAGTTTCTCTTTATTCATTCAAAAGCCTTTGATTGTTCTTTGTAAGAGTCTTTTTTGTCTATGACTTACTCTGAGTACCATCTTGACTATTCTTTTAAGATCATGATACACAAAGTATTAATTATTGTTCTCTAATTATTTTAATATCTACTTGAATTGCATTAAAATAAAAAATTTGCAAGGGTATGTGATTTCAAGAGACATTAGCAAATGCATTAGGATACATCAAGGAAAAGAGAAATGAATGGGTATTGGTGACAAATAGAATGGAATACAACAAGCTTCAAACTTCCAGTGCTCTTGTGAAATGGTTGGAAGAAGTTAGCTAATCCAACTCCTAGACACTGAGGTAAAACAAGCAAATAACCAAGACATATGTCACCAAGTGTTTTCACTCCCTGGAGAACATGCTTCAAGTGCCCAGAAGACACTGACAAAAATTTGATCATGCATTATTAGTGGGGAGAAAGTTTCTATATATTTTCAAGTCAGCTTTGATAAAGATCACATTGGTGAACATCAAGAACTAAAAATACAGGTTAAATAAAAACTTTATTTGCTTTTAAATTAAAAACAGTCTCAAGTAGTTGTTGGATAGAAAGAAAAACAAAAGCAATCACAGGCTACAGTGAGCACAGAAGCAATTTTACACCAAAACTTATTAGATGTACTCTAAGTTTCATTCAATATAAATTTCATAAGGCCTCCACTGCTTGTATTATTAAACAAGAAGGAATATAAATATATGATCTAAGCAGTCATCTCAGAATGTTGGGAAAAGCACTTCAAAATAAATCCAAGAAAAGTCAGAGGGAGGAATATACGCAAACAAATGCAATATGAAAGCTTTAGAAAGCAGGAAAGAATGTGCTCTTTGAAAACTGAAAAAGAAGAAAGAAAATGACAGATGGAGCCCTGCCTGACTGAGTCAAGGGAGAAAGCGCTGTGTGAGCTGCACAGCAGGGCGCCTTCTCCTGCCGTGAGCAGGAGGCTGAGTAGAGGCCCACGGGCCTGTTGGTGCCCTGGCTGCAGGAAGAGCATCCCAAGACTTCAGGACTCATCAGACCCAGGAAGTCAGCTTGGGCACCTCCTGATCTCTTTCTTCACTGGGACTCCTGAGCCCAGCACCAGCAAAGCTGGGGCCTCACATCTTCTCTAATGTCCCTGCTTCTTCCTTCCTGCCAAAACATGTATCTTCCTGCATATTGCTGGAATCATTTTTGCTTTTTTCATACTCATGCTAAGTAAATGAATTTTCAAGGAGTAAAAAGAAATTTGCTACTGATTTCCCCAAAACCAAATAATCTACTTAGTTAACTAGAAGAGCAACACATTCTCATTATTAAAACAACAACAACAACAACAACAACAACATGGGTGTTGTTCCATGTTGTTTCAACATGGGGCACTTTCATTCAGGCCGCAATTTCATCCTGCTTTCTCCTCTATAAGGTAACAACGTTAGCAAACTAGCATCTAACAACCTCTGTCTAATCTTATATTTTACTTGTGTATGTTAAACATTTAAGTATAATGTATCCACAGTACCCTGTCTGGAGTTTTTTCTTGCACAGTTAAATCTGGGGCAGAGACTGAGTCAATATCTAAAGAAGATGTAGTCATAACCCACTACACCACAGTGTTCACCCTCTTCACCTTTTACCTAGAATTTCCAGATAGTAAGAAAGAGTGGCCAACATTTGGTGCTAGGAAGCAAATCAGCCCAGAAAAATGTGAGTAAAACCTTTTTTTTTCTACCAGTAGCTCTCCAGAAAAAAACTTACATGAAATACGAGGGGCGGGGGAAATGAATGCTAAGATGCTAATGATATTAAGAGAAAAATTTCCATGTGATACTAACAAGGCAATCATGGTTAAATCATAATCAAAACATTCATGTTAAAAAGGATACATTTTAAACATGACTCAGGGTTGGCTACTGGCGGTGACCCAGAGGGACAGGACCTTGGATCAGTGGAATCAAGAGTAATGCTAAAGGAACAGATTCTCACGCAGTCCTCTCCCTGGATGCTGTGATCACTCCAGCACAATTGCTCCAATTCAGGCTTGATATTTGCCGAAGCTTACTTTCTCCCTGTGGCACGAAACCAAATTACAGAAGTGTGGCCTCGCTCTATGCTGGCTGGACAGGTACAAATATTTGAAAGGCTCCTTTATATGTCTATTCCCTGTGCATGGAAGGGATATGAGCTTGTGGGGCTTGGAAATGTCAATGAATAGAATCCTCTGATTGCCCAAAGGACTTGCTTCGTGGGCGTGCTTAGAAGTGGAGAGGTGCGATGTGACTTATCAGCAAAGGGAGTGTCCATGGCAACCAGGCTTAGGTTTCCTTGGAGATACTGTGCTTTGGCGGGAAGCCAGAGCAAGAAGTGTATTGGAATGGCGTCCAGGAAAGAACAATGACACAACCTTTGTGTAGGGACAGATTGTGCCAGACAGGAGCACCACACAAGGATGGATGTGAGGCTCTATACACAAGGCATGCTGCACACACACCCAAGGTTTGTGTTCTTAGGAAGAGAGTCTTGAAACCAGATCTACACAGGCCCTAATTCTGATTAAGCTAAGGAAGCTTTGTACCTAAAACTTTTTGGCAATTTCTCCCCTAATTACCATTTACTGATTAAACCAATAAATAACCTTCCAAGAAATAAAAATGTAAACTCAAAACACAAAATTAGAATGTAAGAGATCCCCTGTATTATACTCTCGGCATCCAATCTTACGGTTCAGTTGTTTCTCTCTTTTTTCTTAGAAAGACAGCATTTTGCATTCTGGTATCTCTTATTTTTCCTGTTTTAGCTTTAGCCAGCATGTACAGTTTTAAAAACAGTTATGGTGCACCACTATTGGAGCTTCACCTCAGTCTCCACGGCTGCAGAGACCAGGAGGAGTCTGTGTGCAGTGAGCATTCTGTGCTTGATGCATTGTTTTAAGGTGGAGCTGCTGCTGAGCCTGAGTTCGGCTAGCATGGTGACCAAATTCCTGCTGTGTCCTCATGTGACTTAACTGAAGGATAGATACAGTAAATTCCATAACTTTCAACAAAAGAAAACTGTGGAATTTTTTTAGTTTAGGAACCAAGAGATAGACTAAGTCCAGCTGTTATAAATCTGGACAGATTACTATCCCAGCAGAGCCAAATATCCATAAATGGATCACAGTCAATCCACACTATGAAATCTAATAATGCAAAAGAACAAAGTATGGATACCCAAGCAATAATGTGGATGAATCTCACAAGCACCATGCTAAGTGAAAAAGACACAAAATATTAATGTCTAAATATTTCATTCTATTTATACAAAATTCTCAAAAAAGCAAAATCCAATAAAGAAAGTGGTGTACAGCTGAGGAACTGATGTTTGGAGGAGGGCTGGCCACAGAGGAGCAGGAGGAAAGGGTTAGGGTGGTGGAAACATTCTCTGTCCTGATCACGGCTACCTGGCTGTGTGTCTGTCACAAACTTACCTGGCTTAATGCTGAAAATCAGTGACCAGAGTGGAACAGAAAATAGACCTAGTAAAGATGAGGTTTAAAATGCACAGTCCTACATCAGTTTCTGGTTCTGTACCAGTTTTTAGTCTCCCTCATCCCATATCTTTCCTTCTTCTTCCTTCCAGGCCCCTGGCCCACAGGGGAGCCAGTTGTCACTGCCATTCATTCTTACCACTGGCCTCTCTAATGGCTCACCTGGGCCATTAGAACAATTCCATAACTGGTCTATTTCAGGAACACCTGGGAGGGAGGATGACTTCTAAGCATCTGACTACAAAGCATATGAAATCAATAAAACTGAAGCATTGAAGTTTTCCAAACATGGATCCTTAAGGGAACTAAGTGTTTGAACAGTTATGAGAAAGTGTATCCAGAATACAAACTGGGAAGGGTGAGGGAAGACCCAAATTCTCTGAGACTGAAAGAAAGTTTGTGAGAATATACACAAACAGAGTCATAATTATTCAGCACTTACTCTGTGAGGGACACCCCACTAAACAAGAGTATTCAGTAAAGAACAAAGAAAGACTCTGCTTCTCCCATGGAATCTGCTGTGTAGAGGGAAGTGGGGACGTACAGGTAAACATGATAGCGTTGGCTACTACATACTATAAAAAATCAAGATGCGTTAAAAGTATGATAGTGTAGCTCTAATATCTAATAATGAGTGTCTTACTAGTCTCATTGCTGGGTTGAAATACCTGACACCCACAAGTTAAAGAAGGAAAGGTTCATTTTGGCTTGCAGTTTGTAGAGGTTTCAGTCCACACTTGGCTGGCTCCCAGGCAGGGTGACACAGCAGAGGAGCATCACAGAGAAGAAATAGTCCATGGAAGAGTAGGCAGGAGGTAGCAGCAGCAGAACAAAGCAGCAGCAGCAGCAGCAGCAGCAGCACAGTAAGCTGCACTTTCCATCTTGCCCTCTGGGCTGCAAAACTGTTGGTTGGTGCCACCCATACCCGGGATGGGAGTTCCCATCACCCACATGCTAAACCAATCAGCGGGCTGATCCATTTATCACAATCTTAATACATATTCATATATCCTAGATCCAGTCATTTTCAAAAAGCACCATCTATGATGCACAAGGCCTTGAGGGAACAGGTAGATATAAACCACTATGGAGTCAATGATGTTCTTTCACTGAGAAAATAATTTGATCAGAGAACAAAATGATTAATCAAATATAGAGTGAAGGGAGTGAAGAGAAATTTTGTGTCACTGCTAACTAAAATACTCAAATATGTCTACGTACATATTTGTACATATGCAAAGAGTGAAGGGAGAAATAACACACTTAAGGATAACACCTGATTTGAAGACTAAATCAGAGAGTATCTTGGTTTAGTCAAGGAGGTGCAAAATGGCCCATCTGCTTAAAGCACAGTGGGTGACGGGAGAGCACCCAAGCTTAAGGAGCACCCTGCAAAACTGAGGGAGCTCAAGAGCTTAGATGTATTCAAGATGCACGCAGAATAGATTCAAAATGTTTCTAGCAAGAGTATGACATTATTCTGAGATCTTTCTGGTCCTTATTGGAAGATGGATTGTAGGAGAAGCACTACCATCAAAAGGAAGACCCTATAGGCTCCTTTGGTGGTTGCTGAGGCGAAGAAAGATTGTGGCCTGTGTGATAAACAGGATAGGAGAGAGATTTCAGGGATCTGGAGAAGGTAGAGTGAAAAGCACCTAACTGAATGTAAGTGACAAGGTAGGAGAAACATTATAAAGAGTGACCCCCAAATTTCTTGAGCAACCAACAGGACAGAGAAGCTTATCAAATTAGAAAAACAGAGTTTAGATTGGAGAATATGGGAGAGAAGGATGGGAACAGCATGAGAAAGTTCCACTTGAAGACATAAGATGAGCAAGGGGTCATCTGTGGAAGCCAAGGGCACAGTGGAAGTAGTCAGCTGGGTTCAGGATTAGGATGACAGGTGAGTTTGGAGTAAAGAGGTGTCCTGAAATCAACAGCACTAAACAACTTAACAATAAGGAATGAGATGAAAGATTCTCTGTTTAGCTAAAAACAGACGGAGATTCAGACCAGGGAGAGCAGAACCATGGAGAGGGTCCAGGCACCATGCAGTGGATTCACAGGTGAGTGAAAAGTGAGCAGCACTGTGGTTGAAAGGTGGGCAGTATGACATGGGAATGGCTGGAACAATGTCTCTGCTTCATAGAACCAGGGTTTGTGCCCTGTAGATATTCATGTGATCAGGTTCCTCTTGTAAGTCTGGAATCTCATGGATGTTCAATGTATATTGAAGCTTTGTTCTTGTGTTGTTGGTTTTTCCTATGGGAAAAAGAAAAGAAACTGTAACCACTAATTCTCAATGTTGGCTTAAATCTTGCATAATCTGCATTGCTCTTTGAAAGGTCAATTTTACTTTTTTTGGAAAAATGGACATGAACAAGTAGTCAAACTCTGTAAGGAACTTTGTTCAAATGTACACCTATCTGCTGTTTATCATAACTACTATAATCACTAAAGAAGAGAACATTGTCTTACTTATTCTCACCTCAACTGCAAGAAAAATGCTTTTATTGGAAGACCATTCTGTCAATCATTGGTCATGGTGTTCTGATTGGGTGGCATCCTTGTCAATCACTTTTGCCTTAGAAGGGGGATTGGAAAAAAAAAAGACGGGGGATTGAAAGAAAAATATTCTCTCTCCCAAATGAACTCAAATGACCTATATCCTTGATATCTGTCACATGAAATGTTTTGGCTTCATTCAGATATAAGACCTAAGAACCTCATGTGCTGAGGGCTGTGTGTGTGTGTGTATGTGTGTGTGTGTGTGTGTGTGTGTGTGGTTTGCTCTGTGAACTTCTTGGCATATTGAAATTTTGTGTCACTGCTAACTAAAATACTCAAATATGTCTACGTACAGAAGGGTGTCCTTCTGATTTCATGAACTACCTAGTAGAATAAAGCATTCATAGGGTACAGTTCCAAATTCTTTCTTGGTTAATCACTAGTGTGATGGATTAGGTTACTCAGAGCTTAAGGCTATATGTTGAAACTGTCCAGAGGAACTGCATAATTCAAGCCTGCTTCACTGATACGCTGGCAGGTGTTTTTACAGTCAGATTTCAAGGAGAAAAAAATGCCCTGACTTGTAGCATTTGCCAATTTCCATGGTGTAAAATGTCCACCACCTCTGATTCTAAATGGCTGAACGTTGAACAAATGGCTTATACCATTTTTGGAAAGTTGACATTCAAACTGGTAAGAGCTGGCTCTGGTGCACTGCTATGCGGAGGTTCCCAGATGACAGATGAGTAACAGTGGTGCGTTCTGACTGCAGACAAATTATTCAAACACAGTAAGAAGTATCCCCTTAGTGCCGGAATTTAAGTGCAAATTTAGCCTTTCTTACAACTGGATTCCAGAAAAGGTCCAAAGTATGTGAAGGATCACCTTAGTTTGATTAACATTTTATGTTTAGTGGCAAACTAAAGGCATGATTGTTATATATTAATTGAAAATGCAGAAAATAATTTACTCCAGAAGGTCACAGCAAAATCCTTGACAAAGATCTTGAGACATTACCTAGTGCAGGGCGAATCTCACACACAGTCTCCAATCTGCCTCAACCTTCCCAGCGCTCCTCGTCTTTGGGTGCTATTTTGTCTCTGATACTGGGGTGAGAACCTTAGGTCTTCATGGATATGTTTGAATCCCCAAGGGATGCTGTCACTTCACAGCATCTAGGAGGCAGAGAAGAGAGAGATGAGCTAGCAAGAGGAACCAAGGACAAGATGTAGTCCTTGAGGTCACCTCACATATGACCTTCTCCTTCCAACTAGACACCCTCCCAATAATGCCATCAAATCAGATCTCACCATGGATTGCTTAGAGCTCTGGTGATCCAATCACCTTCTGAAAACCTGACTTGTGAACGTGTGAGACTTTGGGTGACATACTAGGTCTAGATTGTAACAAAGGGAATTAACTTTGTAGAGAAGATGAAAGAAGTGACTGTGTCAAGCAGAGGCATCGTAGGCCCTCTGTAGAGCAAGAGGGGAGCTGTGGAGCTGCAGCCCAAGCACTCAGGCTGCAGAGTATGTGTGCCTGAGAGGTCACTGGGCCCCAGAAGTAAAGGCTCAGATGCCAGATGAAACTAGTAATAATGGCTAGGGCTGTAGCTCGGTGGCACAGCATTTGCCTGGCAATTGCAAGGTCACACGTTCAATTCCCAGTACTAAAAAAATAAAAAAGAGAAATTAGCAGTAATCACAGGATCCAGCCTTCTATGTTATGGTCACAGAAGCTGTTCTGTAAAGCAGGAGGCAGGGCAAAAGGGGATGAAATGCTGCTTAACACCTCTTTTGTAAAGGAGATTAATGGATATTCATTCTGTTTTGAATTGTATTTTTGAACTTTTCATTGCTGATGGTATCCACTTGGAGATAGAAATAAAATGCATAATGTACAATTATGGAAAGTACAAAAGGAGGAATTGATCAACAAAATGCTATGCAAATAAATAAATTAGAAAACAACTAGACTTTAAACAGATATATCATTAAATAGTAAATAAACACATATTTAAAGATACATCTTAAATATATATAAATATACACTTTGATAAAACATTTATATATATATATATTTATGATGTTGATTTTTAAACTTAGGAAGAGATTGAACATTAGTAAATATATTTTCCAAATGATATTTTTCTGTGATTTAATGTGATTATTTAATTCAATCTGTTACTATATTTTATGACTTTGAACTAGCCTTACATTCCTGTCTCAAACTCCCCTGGGAATTTTCTTGTCGCTTTCTGCTATGACCACTGTTCCTTAGCATTTGACTGGATGCACAAGCCAAGATAATAAATAAAAAATAAAGACATTAAGGCCTGAAAAGGCCAAAGTGGTCATCTAAGAAAATAGAGTTTAAAAAAGTGATCAACTCCAAAATGGTCAGTTTTCCACTGAGGGAAGATTGGGACAAAATAATCCACTCTTGGTAGCAGCATCACTCATGAAATAACTAATAGTCAACCAGAAATGTAATTGACCTCAAGGAAAGAAACCTTCCAACTTTATAGAGAGAGATAAATTTTAATAAATAAGGAGAAATTATATGATCATAAAAAGAAATTAACTTGCAAAGATGTCAACCAAGTGAAATTTTTTTAAAAAGTAAGTATACTAAAAAAAAAAAAAAAAGAGCTTATCTAGTTCCAGAAAGAGTAAGATGAAGTTCATCTGACGCAATACTTATGCAAAAATCTTAATCCCTCCTTGCCTCCACCCCTAGTCAGGGATGAATTTAATCTACTGGAGTTTTTAATAAATAGTTTGCATATAACTGGATAATCACATGTCTGCACAAGTTAGATCTGGATCTCAACTCATGAAATGAGGCAAAATCTCAAATGGTTTAAATGGATACACAAGTATACAAGATGAATGTGTACATGTCCCTGTATTCAAAGGGTTCCAGTGCTGTGGGAGAGTTCAGTCATACATAACTAAGCGAGATGATTTATTTAAACAGAAACAACCTATGGCAAAAAATAAACCAGAGTAAGAGGATTAGGGAAGTATTTTTATTTTATATGAGTGCCACAGTTTTGAAAGGTTTTAAAGCTAAAAATGTGGGTGGTGCATATTGTGCAGCTATCCAGGAAGAAAGAAGGCAGGTATTTGACAGGTTTGAAGAACAGCAAAGGGAAGGTGAGGCCAGCACTGCAGAAGAAAAGAGTGGGAGCTGGGAGGCAGAAGAAGGCAGGGAATGTGTCAGGTATGTAGTGGGAAATAAAACACCCAACACCTAAGATCTGTGGGCCATTGTAAAGGTTTCTGTTTCCATTCTGAGAGAAATAAGAACTTATGAACCAAATGTATGTATGTAGCATACATTTTTGAAGGGCTCTTATCCCCATTGGAGGAGACAGCAGGATGGAAGGTTGACAACCAATGAGGAGACCTAGATTTTTCACACAGGAGATGATGGAGTCATGGGCAGGGACAGTAGCCAGCAAGGTGGGATTCTGGGTATGTTTTGTAGGAAGGAGAGACATGATTTGCTGAAAGAAATTAGAAGGGTTGGTCAGAAGACTAAATGTCTGGTTTGGTTCCCTGGAAGACTGGTATGGCTGTAGGGCTCCATGCATTGGGTGGGCAAGGGCTCGGGGTCAGTGTTGAGTGATATCAGTTTCCAGTGTCTACGGGGCCTCCTAGCACAGATGATGAGTTCATCTATCCATCCAGTGTTTATGATTGACATGGGGATAAATATGAGAATTTTCTACATTCAGATGATACCTAAAAGCATGTAGCTGGAAGAAGTAACCCAAAAATTACTGTATTGGGGTCTACGTAAAAGTACAAGACCACACCTTGTACTAGCACTGTGTTGGAAGTCAGGAAATGAGGAAGGAGTTACAAGTGGGACTCGGAAATCAAGTGAGAGTAGAACTTCAAAGGGAAAGAATGACTCACTGTGGCCAGTTCTGCTTGGTAAGTCAGAAAGAGAAAGGTCAAAAAGTGCCCTGGTGTTTAACAGTGGGAACATTATTGATGACTTTGCCAGGAACAATGAAGTATTACTGACCAGAAGATTAAAGAGATCAATATCATAAAGGTAAGAACAATTACACTAAGTCGATGGTGACCACGGCTGGGTTTCAGGACCAGCAACACCATCCTCACTGTGAATGTTCACAGAAATGAAGTTTAGAGTCAATCCAGGTCTATTGAGTCAGAAACTCTGAGGGTGACACCCTGCGGCTCATGTGCTGACCAACACAGTGCAGGACACTGACACTGCCCAAGCCTGAGAGCTACATCCCCATGTAACAGGGCTATGGATGGTTTCCACTTTGTCTTCTTAGCTTCTCCCATCAGTCTTAGATACATTTGCTTTGAATATAAATTTCCCACAGGGATGCTTTCAGTTTTAAGCAATGCAGAATCATTTGTCTGCTTAGAAAGTGCTGAATGTTCCATTTGAAATATGGATATAGTCTCTTTGGTCCATTCCCACTGTAGCAGAGCTGAGTGGTTGAAAATAGTTAATTATATATTTCATAAAAGTGCTGGCATGAGATCAAGTGCGCCAGATAGCCGTGTTGTTTGCTCCGGAGTCCCTCTCAGTCAGCGGGGCAGCTACATCACCTGCGAAACAAGGGTGATGCCCGACAGGTTTCAAAGTGCCAGGAGACAAAGAAAGCAGAGTCGCTGGAAGCCTTCTCTACCCTCTGTGTGCGATGAAGTAAGTCCCCGGCCAGTTAGAAAGTCACAAGGAAATCAGTGCTTCTGCCGGGAAGTGAATCTTGGAAAGAGGATGAGGACGCATCCTTCCCACCGAGGGGAGGGAAGCGGATGGTCCTCCGCACTTTGGGCAGCATATACATGTTGCTTTCACAACACTTTTATCTTCAACTTCTAAAAAGTCATTCAGAAGCTCTGCTTCGATTAGCTGAATCATGTGACCGTGTTAAGATCCCAAGACATCATTTCTAGGCCCCACTCCAACTTCCCCACTTCCAAAGAGAAATACTAATGAACGAATAGCTTTTAACTTTATCAAACATTCGTTTTCAGCCTCCGGGAGAAAATGGATTTGGAATAAATACTTTAGATTCTTCTTTTGTAAAGTTTTACTGTTAGAATTAAATTTGACTGTGACAGAGAAAAGAACAGACAGGTAAAGGAATGTGTGTTTGCGGCCTGGCACGAGGCTTCTTGATCCCTGGCTTCTGCTCCTCTTTTCTTGCCCTTCTGTCTATGGTCTCCATTCTCAGATAACCCTTTTGATCCAAAATGGCTGCTGCAATTCCAACCATCACATCCTTCCTATAGCCCAAAGAAGGAGAGAAATGACATGGTTATGGTTATTGGTGTACTTGGTCTCATGCCAGCACTTGTATGAATTACAAGGCATAATGCGTCCTTGCTTAGGAATCTTCCACACAAGCACATTCCTCCTCCCCTAGATAGAGCTCATTCTCGTGGCTGCACATGGCTATCAGGGGGAAATCTTGATTGCTCAAGGTTGCTGAACCCTGGCAAATCTTGGGGGTTCCATTGCTATAGGAGGAAGGGAAACGTGTTAGGGAATAGCCAGTGGCCTCTGCCATAATATCAGCCTAATTCTTTTTATTTACTAAAAATTTTCAAGAAAAATGCTTACTGTTTTCATATAGGCTGTATAGCATGGGAAAAGGTTATAGGTTTAGGGGTCAAAAGAACAGAATTTTAGTCTTAGATGTATCACTTGTGAAATTTGTGACCTTGGGGAACTAGAGGTGGATTTTGAGAAACAATGCAAAGATCATTGGGCTTGGAGTCGCAAACTCAGGTTTGGATTTAGGCTAAACGACTTACAGAGGAGTCGCTTTGGTTTCTTCATCTGTTAAGCAGAAAGTTCAACTCATCAGCCACGCAGTTGCTGTGAGGACGAGATGATGGGGGAGGTGGTGTACAACATGAGGACATAATGCAGGAGTCCTTGCTTCCTTGAATTCTGCCTCATTGCTAATGAAACTTTTACACTGCATGAAAAATTATAGTGCACCACAACAAAAATCCCAAACATTTCTATAGAAACTTTAAAAGTACCCAAAAGAACTACATGGTTAGGGATCTTCAGTCAGATCAAACTCAAATGAAAGATAATGAACTTGTACCTTGTTATATCTCCTTATTTTCCTCTTAAAAAGAAAAACTCCTCCATTACCATGACAAGCAGAAGAGAGCTCTCTAGCACTGTTTTTAGTTCTCTTTGGTTATATTCTCAGAATGCATAAAAAATCTTTTCAGCTTAATACGATTTGACAAAGTCAGGAAAAAGCCAGACCTATTCTTGTATAAGAGTAGAAAATCTTTTAGATTAGGAGAAAATTTCACATCACTTGATACATCCAGGCCTGGGGTTCTTCATTTGTTAGATCGTTGAATCTAGAGGTATCCCCAAAGTCTCATGTACTCGTAGGTAAGGCTTTTTGGAGGTAGCTGAATCCAGAGTGTGTAAATATGGATTAAGGGTGTGTCATAGCTAAATAAGTCCACTGATGGGTTTGTCACAGCTTTGAGTATGGATAATGTGGCCATAAGCCCCTGGGTGTGGGTGGAACCAATCAATAAGCTTGAAGCCTGGATGAGATAAAAAGGGAAAGGAAGAAAGGCGAGCTGCTGCTGCTTGCTGCTCTCCCTGCTATAGACCTTTTATCCTCTGCAATGCCCCTCCCCCCGCCACCCTACCTTGGAGCCAGCCACGTATGGACTCGATGAAACATCTACAAACTGTGAGCTGAAATAACCCTTTATTCTTTAATTTGTGGGCATCAGGCATTTTGTTCCAGCAATGAAAAAAGTAATGAAGATGATCAATAAATAAATAAATAACAGTGTCCTACATTTATGAAGCATCTTACTTAAGCTTTAACGTAATAATACTTACTCACTTAACAGAGACATATAAAACAGGAACATTTGATGAAAAATATGTATTTTTTGCATAGAGATGCTGTAAAACACAGTTTAAAGGAAAACTGTAGCATTCTCAGATATCAGACTTATCAGAATTGAATATAGGGCAAATACAGCCGTATGTCACTTAGCCACAGGGCTGTGTTCTGATAAGTGTGTCTGTAAGTGAAATAGGGGTTGTGAGAATGTCATAGAGTGCACCCACCCACATCCTGAGACCAACATCACTCACCGTGGAACCTATAGCCCACTGTAGACAAAAAGTCAGTGAACTGATGAGTACATTTAAATTATAAAGAGAGTATCCAAAGTCTGAGGAAAGAATTAAAAGAAACAATTGCAGGGAGAAAACTCAAGGAAACTCTAATTTTATGGATAGCCAACTTTTATTAAATAAGTAAGACTAGTTTCCAAGTTTACATAATTGTTCCAGAAGATAGAAAAAAGCAATATTTCTCAGCTGTATTTTGAAGCTAAAATAATCAAAAGTCAAGAATTAAATGAAAAAAGAAAACCATAAGCCTGTCTTACTCATAAACATATATACAAAAATTCTAAGCCAGAATCCTAAGCAAACTGGATTCTCCAATGCGTTAAAAATGCACAGATCATTGTTACACTGTGTTTATTCAGGAATGAAAGGTTAAAAAACATGAAGATAGATTATTTTAGTATGCACTTTACTGCCTTAGGAATTAGAAATTCCTCCTTAAAGGAAAGGAGAAAAATCATATGATTATTTCAACTGATGCACACAAAGAAAAAGATTGATAAAACTGAACACAAAGCCTATTAGAAAAACAAAGACATTTGTAGCAATTTAGATATAGGAGAAAATTTCCTTCCCCAACAAAGAGCATGTAAAGAAACAACCCAATGTGCTGCCAACACATACCTCTAAAAAAATAAAAATAAAACTAAGCAATACTTCATAGCGAACATTGCTAGTAATGGAAAAAGTAAAACACATTTCCTTTAAAATCAGAGGAAAATAAAGCATTCATCAACAATTCTACTCAAAAAATATGTTGGCCACACAACTAGAAAAATAAAACACATGGGTTAAAAAGAAAGATACACAGTTATTGCCAAGTAATGTCATGAATATTTCATAAAAAGTATGTCTGAAACCTTAGATTATTTCCCATTATATAAGCCTGAAAAATTCAACTCCATTAAAAGTAAGAACTTCTATTTATCACAAACATCGTAAGATTAATGAAAAACGTTGCAAGCAAGAAGACTGCCACCAAACATGACAGAGGAATTGTTGCATTTTGAAGTAGAACAAGCTATTTAAAAAGATCTCGTAATCTTACAACTGAGCCACTGACCCAGTTAGGTTTTCATAAAAGCGGAAACAGAGGTGTCCAGGAGGTGTGAAAAGATGTACCACCTCATCCCCATTGGAGGCAATGCCGGCCAGAATCACAGCAGGCTTCACATCAAGCAAACTGGCCGGAGCCCCGGGTGGACAGGAACCCCGGGTGGACAGGAGCACCGGGCTCCAGGTGCAGATGCCGGCAGCTGTCAGCAGGAAGCAGCTGGGCTTTGTCCAGGGGCAGCATCAGGAAGTGGCCTGCGATCTAGGAATTCCTTTAGCAGGATCGATATCCCCGCTAGTCTTCCCCATGCCAGGAGACACTCTTCAGGATGCCAGCTAGGTGTTTTTGTGGGGACAAAAGTCATTAGACACAATCCTAGTGCTTGACAGGAACACAGCCATGGAATAGAACATTCCACACCTTTTCCTCCACTGCAGCATCTCCAGAAGAGAGGTCTTCGTGCTTTTTGCACAGCCCGGCTTCCTATCATAAGAGGTGATTTTCTTCATCCTTCCTCTTGTGGAAATTCTGCAATCAGATCCGCACGCCTGCCCAGGCAACCTCTCCACTGGGTCAGCGACTCCCTCTGCAGAGGGGCCTCTTACCTGCAGTCATCTGGAAGCAGCTTCCCTTCTCTTCCTGGTCAGGTGCATCCCCCACGCTCCACTCTCTTTCTCAGATTTTACCCCAAGAAAATGCCCCCAAACTAAACCGCCAGGCTATTCAAAGAAATCCAGTGTTTCAGTCTGAGAAAAATAATTACATAAAGGACACATGGCTATTAATACTCCTCAAAATATTGCCTCTCACTTTGAACACATTTATCCCATCGTCCCGGCAACTTTATAAAGCAGTGCTGGGCTTTCCTGTCATTTCTTTACAGGTATGATCAAAACCTCAGTGAACGCTGCTGCCCTGTACCAGCCAGCAGAAAGGAAGCTTGTGAAAACATGATCCACTTTAATCACCCAGTCTGGCACCATGTGACTTCTGGGTCTTTGCAAAGTCAAAATGATCCTAAAAGGGCAACGTTTTGAATGGATTCAGGATAGGGATTCAGGATAGATAGCCACACTGCTCAACTAAGGACACTCATGAAAAGGGACCTGCATAACTGCTTTAGTAAGGGGTCAGAATGGTGTGTTCAAAGCCGGGTTTTCAGGAGGGTTTGTGGCAATGTGTCTTTTACTCTAATACATTTCTTTCAATTTAAGCATTCACTGTATTTTTCAATCTTACTTTATAAGTAACCAATTTAGTCCCTCAACTTTTTTTGTGTGAGTTTCCTTTTCCTGCGTGTAGTCTTCATCCTTTCAAATATGGAAATGGAGTGAGCCAGCCACTGCGGGCTATGCCATACCACTCCTACCCATTTTCCTGATTCTGCTTCCCCAACACACAGAAAAAGTGTCACAAGTCACAAACAAAATTGTCTTTAGTAAAATTGTTCTTTAGCAAGATTTTGTTAGGTAAAGTTTGAAACCCTTATAACGTAATAGCTTTTTCTAGCATTCAACCATCTCAGTATCCTTTGGGGTGAAAACCATTCATGGTGTTGTATGAAGAACGTGACACTTCAAGTCTGGCCACCCAGCACCGAATCTCAGTTTGGGTAAATTATTGAACACCGCAGCATCTCATTTTCCTCTTCTGTTAAACTGAAATGTTAATTCACTTACTGGACTATTATCAATTTAAATATTACTGTGCTCATGGAGTATCTTGGGGCAACTCTTTGCCTTTGGAAGGAGCTAAATAACTGTTAACTTAAAGTTATGCAATATTCTGCTAGACATGATAGGAGGAAAATATGTATTGGGGTTTCTTAGTGACCTAACACATTTTCCCCTGTTGCGAGGCTGAAAGATTTATTAGAAAAACTGAAAACACAGATGCAATGTATTATACAAGGAAAGGTCTTACTATCATAATAAAAGTGTTGTTGGAAGGAAATAAAAGCCATTGGCACCTGCCCTGGGAAGGTAGGTACTCAGTGAAAAAAATGAAAGAGATGAAGGGAACAGACTTGCAGAAATGTAAACAAGAAAAAAAAAGGAACAAAACCAAAAAACCCATTGCCTTAGCCTGCAGTCCTTGGCTTGCTCAAATGTCACCATAACACCTGTGATCCCCTTAACTGACGATGAACCACCCTTCCAATCTCACCTCCTGCAGGCGCAGAGAATCATGTGGGGAAGGGCTTGGCCTTTAAGAGCTGAGAGTCCAGCTTTCAATCCTTCTTCTCCATTGACTTTGTTAAACAAAGCTTTCTTCCTCAGTTTCTTCATCTGTTAAGTGGGGTGGCTAAGCACACCATTTCACAGGATTGCCCTGAGGAGTAACTAACCAGGACAATGCGCTCAGGCCAGTGCTAACTGGCATTGCTACTGGAAGCCTGAGAATGGGAGGACTCTGCTCTGCCACGCTGGGCTTTGTGACATTGTCTGACTGCCTTCCTACTCTTATGACCTCTCTTGCTGGCTACCTGTACATCACTCTTTTGCCCCTAGAACAAAATACACAACACTTGAACTTAGAGGAGAAATCCATTTGGAGTCATGGTTAAAACATGATTTTAAAAATGTAAGTTGGAGAAAACTTGGTAAAATTCCTAGCAGGAAAAAAAAATACCTTGAAAAAAAATGGGTAATATGCATGAACCTCAGTGTCAGACAACAAAGAAATCTCTTCAAATCCGAGGGGAGAAAAGTTAGGACTCTAAAATTTTTACTAGTCCAACTTTTCCTTCTTTGTCAAAGAACGTATATTCTTAAATACAAAAAAAAAAAAAAAAAAAAAAAAAAAAACCATCTGCATATCCTTCACAAAAACCTTATTTGAAGATTTAGTCAACAGAGAATATAAATATATCCTAAGGAATAGGAGCACAGCAGTTTAGGTTAACTGGTAGTTTTCTCTGTGAAAGAAAACCAGAGTTTTTTTTTGTAGGTAATTAGCTAGTGCCTCCTTAAAGCAATAACAAATATAGCAAATTTTTGGAAAAAATATATTCCAAGAAAATTATTTTTAACAATAAAATGCAATACTGCACAAAACTACTGAAATTCTAATATTCTGTACACATGAACTGCATTTTAACTGTCCTGTTTCATTTCAGGACAAAAATAGAAACTAGTCAAAATAGCAGCAGAGATTAACCTACATCAGTGGCACAGATTAACCTACATCAAGCTTCTCTGTATGCTATCTTTCATCTGTACTCACTAATACACTTTTCAGCTACACTTAAATATAAGCGAGTTGCTTTGGCTTTCAACTACATAAAATTGCATGAAAATAAACAGAAGTCTAAGAAGTTATTTACTCTCCATGGTGAGAATCTGGGTAATCTGTTGTTTTTCCTTTACGATTTTCATTGCTCCCAAATTTTCTACCCTAAACAAATAGCTATTATAGAACAGTTATCACATTTTAATATGATAAAATGATATTAAAATCAGTGCATGCAATTAGAAATATATAAAATATGCACTGTAAAAACAGTGAGAGTAAGTACAACAGTTTAACAAAGGTCGTTTCTGTATTGTGGCCCTGTGGGGAGTGGTTGTAATCTCTCTCCTGCTTTTTCTATATTTCCCAGGAGTTCTATGATGAGCACATGATATTTTTGTTGTGGGAAATAAAAATACAATAAAGCAAAATAAATCCAGGGGCCCTGGCCCAGCAGAGCAGAGCAGCACAGAGTGATGAAAACAGTTCCCTATTTGGAGCCCAGGGAAGTGCTGGAGGAATTCCTGCGAAGCTTTGCCCTGATTTCCGAGACTATGACAGCCACAGGCTCCCTTTGACTGCTCCTGGAATTTCTCTGTAGACATTGCTATGCACATGTGCCATATTTTTATATCACGATGATGAGCGTAATCTCTTTAATAATGCACACGTTATAGACCAAAGCTACATTTTCTTCCAATGTCTGGACCTGATCTCCAGTCTTGGGGTTTATTTGATGATTGCACACTGTACATATAAATCTGCCATCATTCCTATGGCTCGTGGGAGAACTCCAACTCATTCAAACTTTTGGGGTCTTTTTAATCTACAATTATACATGTACCTGCCCACACAGAATTTTATAATACTGATTTGTGCTGATGTGTTTACATAAGTGGTGCTTGATCTATGTGTTGTCCACTCAATATCGTCTCATGGGAAGCTGTCTCTGACCGTCTGTGTACCCTTATACCTCTACTTGGTATGAGCGGCAAGGCTGATTTTTAAAACTTCAATTAAAAACATGTTTTTCTGACTGTAAGCATCCTACAAGGGGTGCCAACTTTTCATTGCTATATTAAAAAAAAAAAAACACTTAACAGTAAGTGGTCTTTGTGGAGAAATTAAGAATTAGTAGACTCTTAAGGCCTATGCATTTTTAATTTAAAAAACACTGCCCTCTAGTGCTTCCCTAGTGGGTCCTGCCCAGAGCACCACTGAGAGTCCAAACCTTTCCCCGCACTTCCTACCCCCGAACATTTTATGGGATGAAGAAATATTTCATTGTTGTTTTCCTTTACATTTCCCTGATTACTAGGATATTTTAGGTTTTCTACACATTTCATTCCTCCTCTCTCCCCTTTCACACTGCTCAGTATGTGGAAACCTGCCCCCCAAGTTAGTACAGTGAGCTGGCCGGCCTGGTGCTGTGAGATTTCCTCTGGGTAAAGACTGTCATGTGGCATTGATCTCATGTCCCACAGCAGGGACAGTGTGAGGCTGTTGAATTGCAGCCCATCCCCTTGACTATAGCCTCGGCAACAGGAAGTTCACTGGGTTCCTGGAGGTTAAAGGTAACGCAAGACTCACAGAAACACTGGAGGCAGATCACAGCAACGACAGAGTACGGCAAATATTACCTGCTTGCTCTCTCTCTCTCTCTCTCTCTCTCTCTCTCTCTCTCTCTCTCTCCCTCTCTCTGTCTCCCTCTCTCTGTCTCTCTCTCTCTGTCTCTCTGTCTCTCTCTCTCTCTCTCTCTCTCTCTCTCTCTCTCTCTCTCTCCTTCTTTCTTTTGGTGTTTCTTACTTCCTTTCCTCGTTGGATTTTTGACACAGATTTCTGTGTTGTTCAAGCTGATCTTGAACTCACTACACAGCCCATGCTATCTTGAACTCCCAGCATTTCTCCTGTCTCAGCCTCCCAAGTGCAGGGATCACAGGAGAGCATCACCACTTCAGTTCTTCGTAATAAGGGACTCTGAAACCAAGCAAGTGTGAGAAACTCACCAAAGGCACAGAGTTGGCAGCAGGCAAACCTGGGCTCAGACTCAACCCTCCCAACAGTTCCTGCCTTAGATTTTCCACTGGGTAGTTCAGTTTCAGTTTGTGTAAATGCTTCCTTTCCTCATCTCACTCCACATGGAGGTCAAGTGCCCATCTGATGTCACAGGTTCTTGCATCACCTGCACTGCTAGCTGTGCAGATGACCCTCGGGCTCCCCCTCAGGTCTGCTCAGCATCTGGTCCCTCTCCTCCACTCCTTGTGGTTCCTGAATGGGGAGTTCTCCTGTCCAAGGTACTATCTGCCTTGTTCCTCTTCCTTCTTATCCCCAGTCTTATATTTCTAAGGTTGGTTCTGTGGTTAAATCTTTGCTTCCAGTTCTGCGTTAGGTAGACGGGGCAGTGGGGAAAGGATCAGAGAGGAAGGAAAACATGAGAAATCAAATATACACACATACACAAACACATGTGTAGATAGCTACAATCCTGTTATCCAAGACTAGTGTAAGTAATCAAAACAGTACACAGGAATGTGTTTTTCAAACTGTAGATTGCTAGACAATGAAAAGTATCATTAATACGAAAGTTTTCCAGAAGAAACATCTTTTGTTATTTTCACCTTTCAAGAAGCAGCCACCCTTCTGCCAGCCTCACAATTCCTGAGTTGATTGTGTGTCTGGCCTGTTCCTCCTCCTCTGCCCATCTCTGAAGAAGTCCACCCCACCCTGCATTGTTATCAGCCAGGACCAGCTGTGAGATGCCTCTAGGGTAAGTAAGCTCCTTTGTTTTGGAAACAGAAATGGCTCCAGCCCAAGACTGAAAATATCCTCAACTGAGTAACTGCAGAGGATATAACACCCCTTCTCTGTAGTTGGACCCCACCATCCAGGGGTACAGCCTGAGCCTCCAAGTGCACACTGCACACAGGCCTGTGAGGTGTGAAAGCTCAGCCTCCAGCTCAGCCTGCTCAGGAGAAGCCACAGGCCAAGAGCTCAGTTTCCCTGCTCATTTTTAGTCTGTCTTCATTACAGTTTGGTGCTTTTCTGGGCCTCTCCCTCTTCCCCACAGATCTGCCCCATCTCCCCCAAGGACTGCAGAAGACAATGGAATTCACAGTAAGGGACCAAGCTGCATTTTCCACTCCACCACCAGCTCAGAGCTGGGTGGCTGCAAGCCTGCTCTCCAGAGGTCAGGGACAATGATTTAGGGAATGACAGACCTGACTCGGTGTCCCAAATTACTTTGTATGCCTCTGCTTCCTCAGTGATAAAATAGCACTAAAACATCACCTACTATGAAGTCTTGCAGAGGTCGAACAGCACAGCATGTGCAAAACATTGAACATAATGTCTGGTGTGTGTTTAGTCCTCATAAACTTGAATTCCCAGAGCTTGAAGGGGAGAAAGGGCTCAGCCATTCACTGAAATCCTACTTGAGAAAGTAGAAATCCTGACTCTCAAGCTAAGACAGCATTTTACAGAGACACGACATTCACACAATTCTGTGAACCAGGCTTCCTTCCTCTCTGCCATGGACACGTGACCATGCTTCTGGCTCACTCATGTGTCCACTTAGCAGATTGAGCGCGTGGCCTCCAACCTCAAAGGTGGTGGGAAATCAGCTCAGTTAATAGCAAATAAGTCATCTTGCTGGAATCAGAAAAGTGGCACAGGTTTTGACCTGAGTGGGGAAGAATAAGAGTAATTTGAGAAGGAAGCACAGCAGGAGAGGGGCAGGCAGGGGGGTGGAATGTTCAAGGCTGAATGGAATCCTGGGGAAGGGAAGGGTTTTATGGGATGGCAGAGAATGGGGCTGGAGAAATGCACAGGACCAAAATTCTGAGCAGGTCTAAATGCCATGGGAAGAATTTGGACTTGGTCCATGTGGAAGAGAAGCCAACAAAGGTCTTGAAGATTAAGATAGACATTGCCAGGTTTGCTTTCCAGACTAATAAATCTGAAGACTAGAAGCATGGGACTGGTTGAGAGATTGGTGAGAGATGAAAACCAGGACTCAAGTGGAGGCAGGCACTGTAGGCTAACAATTGGGGTAAGAGTAAGGAGCGATTTTTAAGCTGGGTACAACGGTGCACAACTCCAGTGGAAAGCTGAAATAGGAGGACTGTGATATTCAGGCCAGCCCGCACGTTTTAATGAGATCCTGTCTCAATATAAAATAAAAGTTAAAAAGGAGCTAGGGTGTGCCTCAGTGGTAGCGCACTTGCCTAGCATTCATGGGGCCCTGGATTTTATCCCCAGGACCACAAAGAAAAAGAAAAGAACCATGTCTAGGTACAGATGGCATTACTTTGGGACTTAGAAATTATTGCATGTAGAAGATGAGCAGAGAGACATTTTCTAGTTTAGAGTAATCAAGAGGAAAGCAAGTCTGAAGGAGTTTCATTTGTCATACTGTGGGCTTTTCAGACATAGGTGGACATTCCTTGAAAATGTTTTTGTCACCTTCTTGAACCAGGCATGGCCCTGAATTCTCAAGATAACGTGGTAAACAAGGTAATAGGGTCTCTGCCCTCCTGCCTTGTATGAGGGAGGCACACCAAAAGCAGAGCAAGCTGATAATCCAAGCACGAGGCTGAGAAACAAAGAGGGTGTCAGGAAAAAGGTAAATTAGGGCCAGGGAAATATCTGCCTGGCAAGTGCAAGGTCATGAGTTTGATACCCAGTATTAAAAAAAATGCATAGGAAAAAATAAATGACACAAAATTATTTTGTGTTCAAGAGACATACCAAAGAAAGAAATAAAGGTGTGTTTAGCCAACAAAAGAAGCAATGTAGAATCTCAACATAACTCAGAGTATAAATAGATATTCATGAGTCCTTATTAATGCAAATAAGTGATGGAATAAATACATAAATTAGAGATAACAGACAAAGCTCCATCCAAGAGTCTAGATAACTGAAGAAGATGCCTCATCCTGAAAAATCTGGTCACAGTGGCCCCTGCAGAGGCACAGGCCAAAACAGAGACTTTGTTCTGCAGGTGTGGTATTAAAGGGAGAAGCAAAGGAGCTTTATGGTGCAGAATAGGCAAATAGTGGCTCAGCGGCTGGCCAAGGTGAATGTCGGCGATACCTCGTGCTGGTAAAAGGTCCCTTTGGCATGATGTACAAGACTGGCACTTTACCTTTGAAGTCTTTCTGCAAAACACAACCCCAGTCTAACTATGAGAAAAACATCACATACCTTAATTTGGGGACATTCTGTAAAACCCCAGAGCAACACTAAAACTGTAAAGGTCAACAAGAATCAGGAAAATGTAAAACTCAATACCCTGAGGCACCTAAAGAGTCTTGATGTGGTGTGGTGTCCTGGATTGGATCTTGGGACAGAAAACAAACATTACGTAAAAGTGAAGGACATTTAAAGCACAGTCTCTGGTTAATAACATATCAACACTGTTCATTAGTTGTGAGAAATGTGCCATATTAATGTGAAATATTAACATTAAGTGGAATCAAATAAATGGGGTTGATGTAGCCCATAACAGAAACTGCATTTACTTTGAGAGTAAACCATTTTGCTTCTACTGCTTTGGGGAGCCACATTCAGTAAAGGAACATAAATCTAGAAATTCACTGCAAGTTATCGTGAAAGTGTCTCAGAGAAACCAGTACTAAAAAGAAAAACCTCTGGAACACAGGAGCACCCTGATTTCTTGTTCAATTGAACATCTTTTAAGTCACAGGAAAGTATGTGGCAGTTATATGCCAGGTTAAGTTCACTAAAATGATTCAAATTTCAACAAAATGACATAAAACACTGTGCTTCATTATCTACTCTCCGATAACCCCAGATCTTCTTCTACATGGAATGCAGTTTCCATTTTGGGCAGCAGATTTATCTTCATAATTATGCTTGGCTTTGAGTAAGGTTTCGATTAGTTTACAGCACAAGATAGTGGTAGTGCCAGAATTCTCCTTCCCTCAAGAAGACTGTAAGGTCATTGAAAAATAAACCATTTTTCAAGAGCATCGACAGGAGAAACACTCTTACCTTCAGAAAAGCCTGGTAGAACTCACCCTTGTAATTCTCAAAGCAGGGGAACACGTGTCAGCGGACAGCCCAGGCCCAGGCATACGCTTCGGGACCACCCTCTCCTAATCCTACCATTAGAAATGAGGGCTCCGGGAAAGCCTGGCTGAACTCCCATCCTAGTTCTCAGCAAAGAGCTGTGTGACCTCCAGCTAAGTCGCTTATCTTTTCTTTGCTTCATTCTCCAAATATGAAAAGTACGATTTTTCTAGTAACTACAAAAAAATGACTACAGGGGTTTCCTTCCAGTTATGATGGAAACCCTCATATGAGACCAAACCTCTTACAGGAAAAAAATAGAATTTTAGGCATACTACAGACACCAATCAACAACAAAATAGCAGCTTTAAGGTACTGGAAAATAAGAGAGCTTAAAAACTTTGGAAGGTCAAGGGAGAAAAAAGAAAGAAAGAGAAACAGAAAAAGAAAGAAAGAAGGAAGGAAGGAAGGAAAGAAGGAAGGAAGGAAGGAAGGAAAGAAAGAAAGAAAGAAAGAAAGAAAGAAAGAAAGAAAGAAAGAAAGAAAGAAAGAAAGAAAAAAGAAGAAAGGAGAGGAGATGAGAGGAGAGGAGAGGAGAGGAGAGGAGAGGAGAGGAGAGGAGAGGAGAGGAGAGGAAAGGAGGGGAGGGGAGGAGAGGAGAGGGGAGGAGAGAGGAGGGAAGGGAAAAGAAGAAGAAGAGAAGAGAAGAGAAGAGAAGAGAAGAGAAGAGAAGGGAAGGGAAGGGAAGGGAAGGGAAGGGAAGGGAAGGGAAGGGAAGGGAGGGAAGGGAGGGAAGGGAGGGAAGGGAAGGGAAGGGAAGGGAAGGGAAGAGGGTGAGCAGGAGGGCCTTGCCCACTATGTACCCCCAAAATCAACTTTATTAAGGCAGAAGGGGCAACAGCAAAAGGATGAGCGTGCTATAGTGTAATGCAATCTGGTGAGTTTTGTGAAATGTACACTTCTGCATCCCTTACATCCCATCAAAGGTGCAGGACACTGTTACTGCCTAGCCAAGTTCCCTGTCCTCTCTACCAGCACACACTTGCTCCTGGCAACAGCAATGTAGGTTTTATTTTAGTTGTCTTCATTTTGCTTATTATATAGCACATCCTAAAAGTGAAATTAATTCATCAGCAATTAAGGTGTTGCGTCTGGCATCTTTCACGCATGTTGTGCGATCTGTCTGTATTTGGGGGTTTATCAGTAATTCATTCCTCTGACTGACAGTGCTATGGTTTAAGTCAAGATGTCCCTCAAATGCCTCTGGAGCTCTCTGGTGGGGCTTTTGGAAGGTGATTGGACTATGGGGGGACGTAGCTGACTTGCTGTTAAGGACGGGTGACCTGGAAGACTGTGTCTCCCTCCACTCCTCCCGTCCCTATTTCCTGGCCACAATGATCTGGGTGGCTTCCCTCTGCCAGGCCAGTCCTCCACCATGTCCCTGACCGTGCAAGGACTAAGACTTCTGAAATAGCAAGCCAAAGTCAACCTCTCCTCCAGGTAAGTGGTGGGTGTGGGGTTTAGTGTTTCAGGGATGAGGAAAGTGCCTAAGATAAGGTCTGCATGTGATTTGAATGTCTGTTATTAGAGCAGGCATTCACAGGGTCACTGTAGCTTCTTCACCGCCCTCGTACCATTATTGTAATATTTATTGTCTTGAGATCAATTGCACCCCTATTACTACAGTGACTCAAGCTGCTTTATGCCTACTCTTGGCAGAGTATGTCTTTTCCTATCTCTTGACTTTCAAGTGTGTCTTTGTAAATAAATGAAATTGGATCTTGCTTTTAAAAGTTTCTATCTGAAATTTTCTTTTAATAGGAGTTTATTTGACTCATTTGAATTTAATACAATTATCAACAGAGTTGGAACAAGACCATCATCTTGTGACTTGTGTATGATTTCTGTTTGTTCTTTCCATTCTTTGCTAATGATTTCACAAGTCCATTTTTTTACTTTTGTCTGTCTTTTCTATTGGTTATTTGCCTATGACTTTTTATTATATTTTAGTAGTTACTCTCAGGATCATAATAAGGGCCCTTAAATTTCAGTCTCCTTTGAATTGCTATTGTACAATTGATGCACACCGTTAAAACTTCTAACAGTTTAATTCCATTGACATGCTATCTTGTCTTTTATGCTATTATCTCAAGTATTTCTTTATTTTTTAAAGTATTTTATTTTTCTGATTAAACAAAAATACATTACTTTGTTTATCATCTATGCAACCAACTGACTTTTGGAGGATTTAAGGAGAAAAAAATATGCAATGACTCAAATAGTTACCATATCTAGGGCTATTTATTCCTTCCTGAAGGGCTGAAATACCACTTGGTAACTTTTCTTTTGTCCTGTGCTTTTTCATAAGCATTGTGTGACTTTTTATATTACTGCAAAATGAATAAAATTTCCAATGCTTTGCTACTGCTGTGTAGAGGCATTGTTGATTTTATATTGACCTTATTAATAGAAAACTTGTTACGTTCACTTATTCATTCTAATGTCTCTAGTTTCAGATTTCCTTCATCACAATCTCACCGTCTAAGAATGAGCTTTCTTTCTCCTGAGTACTGGTGACGCTGCTTTCCTTGCCTGTTACGCTGCCTGGGGCAGTAGAGCAGCTTTGGATGAAGGTGGCGCTGGTGGGCACCATTTCTCTCATGTCACTGGGAGCATTTCCAGTACGATCAGTAAGCATCATGCTGGTTGTGAGCTACTTGTGGGAACTCTTTATCAGGTAGAGGAAGTTCCTTTCCAGTTTTAGTTGGCTACGACTTTTCTTTCTATTACAAATCAAAATTATAACATTAATGCATTTATAATATTTTTAGTAGCTCTACTCCCACTAAACATAACCACTGAAAGAGAATTTGCCTGTGTTTTATTTTTGTAATTATTAACAAAATCTGCTATAAAAATCATCAAAATTATATCATCAAAAATTACAGGCAAATCTCTCTCATAAGTATAGATAAATATTAGCAAATTGAATCAGTATTTTATTAAGCAGATGACACATAACAACCAAATGAATGTTCCAAAAATGTAAGTTTGGATTAACATTTGAAATTCAAGTAATGACATTCACCACATTAAAAAGAAAAATATCATAAGATTATCTCCAAACGTGTAGTTAAAGCTTATGCTATTTTAACATCGACTGTGGTATAGTGTGGAATAAAAAGACTATTGCAATATGCATTGTAGGTTGTGCAAACATAATAACCTATTTTGTTTTATTTTTGATTATTTGCAACAAGGTCTTGCTCTGTAATGCAGGATGGTCTTAACTCACTACGTGACCCAGGCTGGGCTCTTAGCTCAGCCTTCTGGGCGCTGGAAACACATGTGTGAGCCACTGTGTGTGAGCACAACCTGTTAGATTTTTTTTTTTAAATAAAGAATACCTAGTACAGGAAAATAGCATTCCTTATTGTAACTACCATTCTGCTTAGCATTATAATGTATTATTCATTTAAAGTAAAGGAAAAACAATATATTGTGCTCATTGATTAGAAGACTCAATGTGATAAAGATGTCAATTTGCCCAGTTGACCTGTGGATTTAATGCCATATCAATCAAATTCTGAAACTGAAAATAATTTATTAAGATGGATAGAATGACAATGACTAGGGGTAAATCAATATTAAAAACAACACCGCTAGAAAATACACACTTTGAGATCTTAAGACATAAACTTCAATAATAAGAGCAGTGTATGATGTTACTATAAATATAAATGACAGACCAAAAAATAGATAGCGATTCCTGATACTGACCAAACACAAACTTGACCACTTCATTTTTGACAAGGATAACTTAATACTGCTGGCTTTGTGCTAAAAAAAAAAAAAAAAAAACAAAAAAAAAACAAAAAAAAAAACATGTTATTTGATCAGATTTCCATATGAAAAGTACCAAAACTTTGACCTTCTTTTCCTTCAGAATAATTAAAGCCAGATGCAGTGTAGACAAATCAATAATCCTTTTCATCAGATAGCATTAAAAGATAGAGATTTCTTGAATTGGATGCATAAATTACTACCTTTAAAGAAAAAGTAATAAACTAGACTGCATAAAATTAAGGCTTCTGTTTATCATAAAACATCATTAAGAAAATAAAGAGACAAGCCTGACTTGGGGAAGATATTTAGAGTACACAGATTTGAAGAACTTTCTCAGAATACGATGGGCATGTGAAAATCAATAAGAAAAAAGAGAGACAGTCTAAAAGGAGGAGGTGATGTTTGCATAGACATTTCTGCAGGAATATAAGTGTAAAAAATGCTCATCATTAGACAACAGGAAGTTCAAATCAGAACCTTGAGGTCCCACTGCACACCTCCCAGCGCACTGACTACACCAGAATGTCTGCACTGAGAAGGGCAGAAACTCCTGAGTGCAGGAGATGGTGTGGAACAATTGGAATTCTAATGCACATGCTGGGAATGTAGATTGACCACTGGAAAACTGTTCGGTAATAGCTATTACAGCTGAACAATTGCCTGCTATATGATCCAGAAATTCCACTCCTAAGACTAAACCCAACTGAAATTCATATTATTTATAAACCTAGAGACACATAAAAACATTCACAGAAGTTTTATTTATAAGACCACCAAAACTGGAAGCTACTCAGTAGCCGTTACTACTAGAATGAACCACTGCTATATGTAATGTGGGCTTTACAAACACAATGAATGATTTTAAAATAAGATATATGGCCCGATGTCACTCAAAAAATTTCAAAATCTAAGAAATTCAATGTATAATTATAAAACACTACAATATTGGTTACCTTTGGGAACTGTTACAGTTGTTATCTAAAATTTCATCCCAAAAAAAGCCCTGTGCTGCTGGGCTTGCGTGAACTGATGGGCTCATGGAGGCTGTAATTTCATCAGTGGATCCAATGATGATGGATTCATAATTTTATACCATTGTTGGAGGTGATAGAAATTTAGAAGGTGTTACGTAGTGAAGGAAGAGGGTCATGGGCTCACCGCCTTGGGGATTATAACTTGTCTAGGCTCCATCATCTCTGGCTTCTGGCTTAGTCTCTGTGTCTCTGTCTCTCTCTGTCTGTCTCTGTCTCTCTCCCCCATGTCTTCCTGGCTTCCATGAAGTGAACGGGTTTCCTCCACCATGCTTTTGTGCTGTGTTGTTTTTTCTTACCCTGATCGCAAAACAATGGAGCCAGAAGACTGTGGACAGAAACCTCTGAATCTATGAGCCATTACTCCTTTAAATTGTTTTTCTTGGCTCTTTGGTCACAGCAATAAACAGCCAACTCACACCACCCCGGGGAGAGGTTAGGATACTGAGGACATCATATTTTAATTGCCTCATGGATACATTCACTTCCTGAAAATCAGTTGAGCTGCACACTTCTGACCTCTGCATTTCTGTATGTAAAATGCACTTCAATAAAAAGATTGAAAAAAGCCACAAATGTAATTGGTACCTTGTCAATATGTCCAAATATGAAAACTTCAAATAATTTCTGACATGTGAATGACAGTGATACTCTTATGAATTACTGAGACCAACATACGCTACTGTGGCTTTTGAAATGCAATTTTGGAGCAAAATAGAATCAAGTTCTCATGTTCTACTGTGTCCTAAATATTGTGTGTGCTTTCATGTCCAATCGTGCTTCTAGCCTCATAACAAGTACAAACAGCAGGTCAAGTGTTAGTGGTCAATGGCAAAGAAACAGGCTTTGAAAGCTTAAGTCACAGGACTTGCTAGCAAAGGAGCCGAACACCCCATCCCATACTGCTATCACTTCGACACAATCTGAGAGAGCCATTGATACTCTTCAAAATGCGCCCCAAGGAGGACATATGGGGAGGGGCTGTCAACATGAAAAAAAAATGGAGGGGGGATGACTTACATGATTGTTTCAGTTATAACACAGAAAATTGAAAATACAAATAGCCAATAAAAGCATGCACTTCAAAAAACTACACATCTTAAAGGCATAGTGTGCAGATATTATGTACCTATTAAAAAGATAATTGTAATTTTGGCACAAGTCGATTCATGGAAGCCCAGAAAAAGAGACACTGTTGAGTGAACTTTCCAGAAAGGTGAAACATACTTAGAATTCATAGTAGGTAAAAGACAAAAATAAAGTTTCCCAAAGCTGTAGCTATATAAGTTATGTGCACATGTGTGAAAATATAGTACAAGAGTTCCCAGACACTGGAAAACTGATGTCATGGGAGAATAGGATGACACCAGGGATCAGGGAGGGATTCAAGCAGTAAGCAAGAAAGAGTTGTTCAAATTATCAGGGTAAGATGGCTTTTTTCAAGTCTCTTAATTTAAAAGGAATATATTGAAGATAATAGAATTATAAATATCTTAGGAAAAAAGAGAAACAAAACAGTAAGGTTATACAATCAGTGGATCACTGGCAGTCTACTCTAAGACACAGATATTTTGCTGGCAATTAAATGAATTCAAATTGGTCTGTTCAGCTGTGCCTAACAGTGCATGCCTGTAAGCCTAGCACTTGGAGGGCTGAGGCAAGAGAATCACAAGTTTGAGTCTTACCTGGGCAAGTTAGCAAGGACCTGTCTCAAAATAGTTTTTTAAAAAAAGGGTCTAAGCATCTAGGCGTGCAGCTTAGTGGCAGGGCATCCTTGGGATCCATCCTCAGAATCAGAAAAAATACAGTAGACATTTTAAATGATAGTAATACTTAAAACTAAAACAAAGCAAAACTATCAACAAAAGCAAAACTTGGCCAGAGATAAAGCATGAACTTAATTCTTATGCAATATAAGTTAGTAATATGTAGCATACCCTACTTACTTTATGACTGGCTGTATTGTGCATCTCCACATTCTTGGCCTTTTTAAAGAATTTTCCACTCTGTACACCATAGATACATGGGGGCCTCTCCCAAAATAGTGCCTTGCTCTGTTCAAATGTGTAATTTAGTGTCTGAGTCTTAAAGTCTAGGAGATATTCATTCCCTATACTTTGTTCCCACCTGTTGGCCTTTGTTGGTTTTATTCTCTACACTCAAGTCCTTGCATCATTTCATCAGTCATCAGCAAAATTATTCCACTTGTTTGCTTCCTGGATATTAAGAAAGCCACCTCCTCCCTGCCTGCAATTATGTTTAATGGAGTAAGAGATGTTTAAAAAAACAACATGGATAAATTAAGAACATTGTTTTAATTTATAGTAGTACTTTGCAGGATTAAAAGGGAATTGAGGTGAACCCTCATTAGAAAAGCTGTGGATACCATGGAAAGAAAGTTTAGGGCATTTTAAAAAGGGTGATTAAAGGTTAGATTTCCATGCTCAGTGCCAATGGGCACGAAGGGAGGAGGGCAGGCTGGGGCGTACGGTGGCCAGACAGACCATTAAATTGGTATTAAACACTTTTCCATATGAAGGAAGTGTCCTCCTGCCAAAAGCCAGGAGCTGAGAGATCGATTTCCATGCAAGCGCTGCTGAGAGAGAGCTGGGTAAACTTGGACAGATGAAGAGAGGTCAGCAGGGTGAGGACCCAGGACGCCCAGCATGTCTGGCTTTACTTCCTCGCAGACTTGGCGAACTTGGCCCATCGCAGCAGGATGCAGGGCCTATATAAACACACAGGCCCACTGACAATTTCTTTCCATAGAATTAACTCAAGCAGAAATATACTACAAAAATAGAACAAAGCTGGCTTCCATCAGTTTGCACCGCACCAGCCCATAAAGGATTTCTTGTACCTTGTCCAAAGCAAAGTGGGGGAATGACAGCTTCAGGCCGGGCTTCTCAGCGGTGGTTTCCTCTGCTGACCACCAGCTGACCTCCTTCCAGGGCTGCGCAGCAACAAAGACCCCATTGAATGAAATGCAGCCCATATGGAGCAGGAGAGCCTCCCGCACTGACTTCCTCCACTAAAATCCTCAAAGCGGTTCCTTTGCAAAACCTTCCTAATCAGTAGCACGTGGGTTCCTGGATCCCCCTGGGATCCCACTAAGAATTTCCTCCTGGTACTAAGTCCTCGACCTGGGTTAACTAACCCTACCTGTGAAACAGCCTCACTGATCTTGAAAAACAACTTTGGCTGTCTGAAATAAAGAATGTTCTGAACATTTGGAAGTCTTTTAGAAATTAGTCCCCAATCGCCATCACGCTTACCATTTCTGGTAAATATATTATGCTTAATGTGAGCTGTTAGAAGCTTTGGAGTTGGATAGACTCAGACCATTCCATTGATACTGGGTGGAGATATGAATCAAGTTGTGTATGCTCTTCTGCCCTCTCTGCCTGTTAGAAAAAAATGAGAATCATATCTGCTTATTGGTTAAAGAGTTAAATGAGGGCATTACACCTAGAGTCTGGCACATGGGTTTCAATAAATTAGGTGAGGGTCCCTCTTTTCCCTCCACTCAGAATCTGAACTGGATTTAATTCAAGTGCCCCAGTGTAGCTGGTGAAGATTTGAAAGTTGTAGGAGCATCTTTTGGGGATTAGAAACAATGGTCTGAAATCAGGGTGAGATATTTTTACAGATTAGAGTTCTGAAAATACCTGTGATCAACCCCAAAATGTCTTTGTTATAAATTCTTTAAGCATTCAGGCAGAAATTGATAGGGGAGACTGATTCAAAAAAGGCAAAGTGAAGCCATGATGTGCTAAGTTTGGAAATGCTTCGAAGAGACACTGGGGCTATCGTAAAATGAACGGCTTCTGCACAGAGCACAGCTTTTCTCATTGAATTCTACCAGAATCCATTGTCTTCTCACAAAAGACAGAGTGATTTTATAGCAGCATAAAATCCTTGCTGCCTCGAGCACACAACTCAGGGGGAGACAAAGTGTGAATTAAAGATCATGCAGACCAGAGCAAAAATATGACCTGAGCTGCAAAGCCCTGTCTCTGTTGAACAGGCAGCCAGCATTTATTCTGAACCATGTGCATTGCAAATCCTAGGGTTTGCAAAGATCTCTCCAGCACCTGGCTAAAATTGGGACTCATAGAGATAGTTTCTAAAGCCCCTAGACTTTATGAAGATAAATCACAGGCTACTGACAACAGAGAAACTGAGTGGTTTTTTTGTTTGTTTGTCAGCTTATTTGTTTGGAAACATCAAAAGGTGACCATTCCCATAGCAATAAGCAAATGAACAGTAGAGAAATAAAACACAGTCGATAAAAATTGCAAGGTTAGAAGGACAAAGGAAGGATGGAGCTCAGGCTGGGCCAGAGTACAGACTGCTCCCTGTCACATCTGCATCAGGAATTCGCCCGTTCCCCCTGGAGAAGGGGTCATGAGTTCATACCAGAACTCTATCTGATGGCATTTATAGCCTGTCATAACTGTGTGCTGAGATTCATTCTTCAGCTAAACTGCCTATATATAGTTCAATCCATAATGAAGATGCTATTGTCTCACCTAAATGCTGTGATGCAAAGAACTTCAGGAATTGGTTGAGAGCTTTGAATTCATGAATATAGAGAGTGCTTTTAGTTAGGAGCTGAAGGGGGAACCTCCAGGCAGGTCAAGCTTGCATCCTGAAAATGCCAACAAAGGTTCAAAACATCCTCAGTATATCTGATTCTCCTGAGTGCATTATTTCAGTAAATGACTTACTACGTTTTTAACATTATTTCGGACGTCTTTCCACAAGTACACTTAGACAGATATGAATCAGCAATATAACAGATTGAAAAGTGAAGGCCTGAAGATGAGTCTGGAGAAGGCTAATTAGCACATCTTTCATTGCTGAGAGTCAGCTGACACTGAGGACAAAAATGTGTGATTAAAAAACAGAACACTGGCGCCATTGTTTCAAGAGGGGAGAAGGTGTTGGGGGCCCCTGCACTGCAGCACAGAGCTAGCAACAAAATTCTTGTTTCTTCCTTTGATCACCATTTGGATAAGTTATTGGCTTTAGATGTAACACCCCCTCCAGCCTACTATTCTTAGAGTGAAAACTGTTGGTGAAATTTTGGATAACAAATTTACGTTTATTTTATTATATGTTGTGAGACAGGGTGTTTTTTTTTTTTATCTAAACTTATTCCAGCATCTTAACTTGGAACCTAGTAGTTTCTTGTCTGTTTTCACATTTTTCTAGATCGTCTAAGTGTAGTTAGAATCACACATGTGAAACTGAACTCTCCTACTCTTTCCATCAGAGACATCACCGTGCCTCTGACCCAAACCCAGGCTGTGTCCACTGCAGCATGATGTCCAGGAAGGAGGCCAATATATTGCAAGTAACCAAGAGGAAGTGGACTCCTTAGCTGGGCTCAGAGCTGGCTGGATTGAAGGTTAGATAACGTGACCTTCCTGTAGGCAGCTTACTCAGAGCAGCTCTGATTTCAACTCCAATACATCATGTCCAAATTACATATTCTGTGTTACTGCTTATTAAGACAGCAGCAAATAAAACAAGTAACAATGAAACAGCCACCGCTGCTCTCAAAGCTGTGAGGACAACTGTCCAGTTTTATTTAGGAAACCAGTCACTAAACTTATGAATGAGAATAATCCGATAGTTATAGTTCGAAAGAGCACTTGATGTGTATCTTTATGAATCGCCTTAGAAAAGTGTTAGAGGCTATGAAAAGAAAGGGAGGACTGAGACATTTCTGCAGGAGTTAGGAGTAAAAGGAGAGGAAAATTTAAACAATGACAAAACAAAGAAAGACAATTGGATAAAGTACTATAACTTCAGAGAAGGTACATTTTCTACTATGAAAATTGAAAATGTGTATGTTCTTTGATTTGGTGGTTTTCCATCTGAAAATATCAAGCATTTTTACAAGTAAGTGTAGAAAATATATACATGGAGATAATCATTGTGTTATTATTTATAACATTGGCAATTACCCAGATAAAGGGTGTTTGGATTCATCGTGATATATAGACCTTTTAGACCAGTGTGCAACCACTGTAAATAATCAAGTGAAGAAATGGAAAGATGTCCAATAAAATGCTCTCTTGGGCCCACGTCATAAATAATAGAATATTATATCTGGACGATCCCAGTTATAAAACAATGAGACAGCCATGACATGGTTACCTTAATGGTAATAGGATCCCACCAGAAGCCAGCTACATTGTGAAATGCTGTGAATCGTAACATTCAGGCCTTATCGAGATCCTTTGCTTTACAGAACAGAAAACAGGCCCAGAGAAGAGAAATAACTTCTCAGTGCCACAGAAGCAGGAAGTAAAGAAGAGAGGGCCTTCCAAATGTCCCCTCTGCCATCAAGGGGAAAAAGAATGAGGAAATGAAGACCATGCTCCTATTTTATTACATTTATTTTGTATTATTTATATTTTTGATGAGAGAAAATATTCATATGTTATCTAATTTTAAAAAATCTTAAAAGGGCAAAATAAATGATATACAAGATAATCCCAGGAACTGCCATATGTTTGGGAGAAACGTGAGTTACCATTCACCTCTGGAAACAAAATCATCTTTCTTTTCTTTGTGAATTTCTCCTGGGAGCCCTTTATCCTCCTCTGGAGTCCCCGGGGGCAGACAGTTCTCCTGTCCATTGGCTCCAAACTCCTAGGCAAAGACAGAGAGACCAAGAGTTGTCCCCTAATGAAATCGCTTCCTGCTGCCAAATGCTGCCATAGTCTCCAGGAATTTTGTCCTTTTCTGCCACCAACAGATGCACAAAGAGACCGGCATCACAGAGGTGCAGTGCAATGGAACGTTTACTTGCAGTGTGGGGGTCACTGGGGGTGGCTGGGCTTGACCCAGGCTAACACAGTGTCCAGCTATTATACCACTCTGGTGACAAGCACACAGCGCACTGCCACGGAGTCATGATCACCTGCCCTGCCTTCTCTTCTAATTTGTTTTTTGGGTTTTTTTGTTTTGTTTTGTTTTGTTTTTTCCTCAGTCTTTGGCATAAATATCCTGCAATTTGTTCTGATATCTGAATGCAAGCAACAATTCTGAACTACCACATGTGTGTAACACGAAGTGTTCATCAAAACAAAGGTTTTCTAGGATTAGGCAAGGAAGAGGACAACACAAAAACCTATAATTTATAGTGCTAAATAATAGTTGTAAAATACAAAAATCCACCATGCCAGGAGAGAATAAAAACTGAAGGGAAAAATTACAAACTGCCTTTAGACATTTAGTAAAATCTGTCTGGCCCTCTCTCTTAAATCCGAGGGCCTTCACACTGAGCTATATCCCCAGAACTCTCATTTTCTATTTTGAGATAGGGTCTCACTATGTTACTAAGTTCCCTAGGCGAGTCTCAAACCTGTGATCCTCCCGCCTCAGTCTCCCAGAGTGCTAAGATTATAGATGTGTGCTACCATGCTGATTTTCTCTTTTGTATTAAGAGCAAAAATAAAGATTTATTTTCTTTACTTGAGGCTTGTCATTTGAATCTATTTTTTACTTTATTTCAAAAATTGATTGCATTGTCAATTTCATCATTGAAATTAGTTTTAGGACTAAATTTTACATTTCAGAGGTGTTTGAATCCATACAAGTATTTACTAGGTTACTGTTGTACCTTGTCTAATGTCAAACAAAGAATATCAGAATATGTAACTAAATCAATAACAGTGCTAGATATATCTGCCAAATATGATAGCATTTTAAAATTCCAGAATTCATAAGCTTTTAAAATCTATATAATTTCTCTAATATTTTCTTTGTATAATAAAAACCACTTAATAAGTAAGTATATCAGCTATAGTTAGACCATGGTAGAAACATGGTATTGGTAGAAACAAAGTAAAATATGGTTCTTAGAAAAATTAAAGACTAGAAATACAATATTAATTACTTGTACATAATGAGATTTAAAAAAGCAACTAAAATATAAAAGAAACATTTAAGAATGGCTATCATCAAGAAAGCTGATCCGGCCCGCGGATCAATCTGAGGGGTATACCTGGAGGGGGAATGGGGATGAATAAAACAGGGGGGAGACAAAAAGAGACCGAAGCAAGTCGAGAGAATCCGATCAAGCCTCATTTATTCAGGAAGTGGTCACATCGATTATGGGCCAAGGGCGGGCTGGTGGGACAGGAAGATGCTATGGGGTGGTTTCTGATAGGTCATCATCACGTCCAGGTATGTGACGTAAGCAGGAGAGGATTATGGTTAATGTAGGCAGGTGCATCATATGCCCATAGGAGAGAGGGGGGGAGGCAGCAATGGGCGGTCACGTGGCTCCCTACAGAAAGCAACCAATAACAAATGCTGGAGGGGCTGTGGAGAAAAAGGAACTCTCCTCCACTATTGGTAGGAGTGCAAACTGGTACAATCGCTGTGGAAATCAGTGTGAAGATTCCTCGAAAAGCTGGAATTACAAGTCCCATTCCATACAGATATTACTCTTCTGCATATCTTCCCCTAAGAATTAAAACATCATACCACAGAGATATACTTGAGCGTGCGCGCACACACACACACACACACACACACACACATACACACACACATATTAGCAACAAAATTTGTAATAGCTAAATCTTTTTGTTTGCTTATTTCTTTTTGGATTTTGGTACAAGGAAGTGAACCCACAACCTCATGTTGCCAGGCAGCTGCTGTGCTACTGAGCTATTTTCCTGGTAATAGCTAAAATTTGGAAACAACTCAAATGTCCATTAACTGGGGAATGGATAAAAAGATGTGGTTTTTTTATGTAATGAGGTACTCTCAGCAGTAAAGAAGGATTAACTGGAGACTTTGATAGGTAAATGGATGCAACTAACAGCATACATAAGTGACATAAATCAGACCCACATGTGTATACATCATATTGTCTCATTAGTGTGAGAAGCTGAATGAGTAAATAAGATCCAAAATGTATCATAGATATTGTGAATTGGGATAAAACTTTTCAACAAGAAACAGAAACTGAAATAGAGAAAAAATGAAAGGAAGATAAAAGGATATATATATGTAAATATAGCTATACAGCTAGTTATATATATAATATATATAATATATACATTTTATATATATAGTTATACAGCTAGTTTCTCTTAGTACATTGAAAAGAAAGGTGGTGCTAATATTGTCTGGACAATATTTCTTGTCTATATTCTGCACTCTGAATAACTACTATGAAGATAACAATATGCAAAGTATTAATTATTACTATCCCTACTAGCCTGTTTAAAATTTTCATTGTTTATTGTTAGTTTTATTTTTTCTCTCTCTTTAAAATAAAAAGTACTTAAAAACAGATCCATTACAGCATATTACAAATGAATCATGATAATTACCCTCAGATATGTTTTCAAAACTGACCTCATGTAATATTTATTTATTATACATTTGTCTTCCTCGTGCAATGATGAATAAGAAAGATGAGTTCAGTTAAGCAATGGTGAAGACACCAGGCAAATTCATACAGAGCCAAGAGGAGCTTATCAGTAATAAAGTAGCCACTGAGGTGAAAATGTGCTCATAATTATTAAAAAATAAGATCCATGGTAAGTATAGGTGAATAGTTACAAAATTTAAAAAGCCAAATACTACTGTATTAATCTAAGCCAAAGGTTACATCTGTTTGAAGACAAAGCATACCCTGCAGTCTTTCTATCAAGTACAGAGAATGTGGGTGTTTCGCTTGAGCCTCCTCTGAAAGTGGTGGAAATTGAATCCCAAATGGGCAGAAGGAAAATGGGGAGCTACTGGTTTGCAGAAGGAAGACGCTTCTGCAAGCTCTTCTCCGTGCTGACCCAGCCCCACCGCAGTCCCAGGTTGTGAGTGTCAGGAGGAGGGAAGAAATGGGGAACTGAGAGGCGCTGACCCTGCCTGGCCCTCCAAGTGGACCCATAGTGATGAGGTGGGAAGCACCATTGGTTTTGGTGGGAGGCACTTGCGCCAGGCTGCAGCTCTAAAGGAGAAGCCCTGACCCCATGACTGAGCCCCATTCAATAACCATTCTTCCCGACTTCCCAAATCCCTGTCACTGGAGCTGTATCAATAACCCTGCTTTAAGAAACAAAACAGAAACTGGGAAGATGGTGCAAGCCAAAAGCTCAACACTCTGAAGGCTAAGGCAGGAGCATCAAAAGTTTAAATCCTACCTAGGCAACTTAGCAAAACTCTATTTCAAAATTAAGTAAACTAGTAAATAAAAGTTTAAAAACAGCCAGGGAATTAGCCCAATGCCAAGGCGCTGAGTTTAATCCCCAGTACAGTAATGCAAACAAGCTCAATGCTGCATGCCCAACCTTCCTTGCAGGTGGATGGCCCACCACCTGCCAGCAGGAACGTCTGAGAGAACCACGAGCCCGCTGAGAACACTGTTCCAAGCTGTCTGACTCGCTGGGATGCAGCATCCTCCTCCTTCCTTTCTGCCTCCTGGAATTTGTGGGTCTCACTTGCACAGCCGGTCTTGGAGTAGGCAGAAACTGAAAGGGAGCAGTCTGAGTCCCAGCACGCTGCCTCCAGGTCCATCCTGTAAGAGCTGTGTAACACCTGCTCCGCCTGCAGGCTGGATTGTTTCTGATGAGCTCTCCGGAGTCCAGGATGACACAGGGGAAGAAAATTCTCTTCCCAGAGGCCAGGCTGTGAGTTCTGCTGTTACAGGAGTGAGGAGAGTACTTCAGCAGGGACCAGAGGGACCTTTGTGAGTAGGATAGCTTTTCCACATTTTCCCTTAAATGGTGGTTATGTGGTGTGTATAGCGTTCATCAAAATGAACACATGAACACTAAAGATCCGAATATTTTATTGATTAGGTCTCAAATGCCACAACTTAGAGATTCATCAGTTAGAAAAGGTAGATGCAGGACAGCAGAAGCAAACAAAAATTTCCATAATAAGAAAACATAAAAATTTCAAAACATACCTAATAAAGTTGAAATACATGCATACAGATTTTGAACCTTATAAAGAGCTGAAAAGATAGTGTTTTAAAAATTCCCATGAGATATACAAAATCAGTTACATGTTAAGTCAGCAAGAAATGCTCAGAAATGGAAATTATATACAGATCACGGTTGATGTGACATATTTAACAAAAAATAGTAGTGTACAATGAAACTACTTGAAAATTTAAATATAAAATTTACCTAAATCTTTCCTGAGTCAAAGAATAAGTCAGCTTTGCTTTGCGTGTAATCTGAAGTAAGGACAACTAGAACTTTGTAACTATCAACATGATGCACTATAACAGCTCCATTTTATATGGAGCTCATTCAACCTCCTTCCTTCCTGCAAAAGGATCCGCCGGCAGCGCGCTCCATTCCTCACGTGCATCCCACCCGGAGCGCTGGGCAAACTTCTGCCTTCTGCCAGATACAGGTGGAAGGAAAACCAGGGGCCCACGGCCAGAAAGGGGCAGAGCTGGTACGAGGTGCCCCTGATCCTCGTGGGTTTATTCTGCAGTCCTGAGAGGGAGAGAAGGAGCCTCTGTAGGGCGCACGCGCACTGCTGAGCTGCCGCTGTGCGGATCCTGCACTCCGGGGGCCTGACCGTGAGGTTGCTGACCTGTGAACTCTGCTGCGCAGGTCTCACCCAGGCTCAGCCGGGTCCTGCTGATTGCTGTCCCGACTACACTCTGAGCCGTCCCCAGCCCTGAATGGTGGCATCTGCCCTGGGTGGAGAGGAGTCTAAGAGCATCGCCCAACTCCCTGATATTCACAGGTGCCTGTGTTTCCCACGCTAAAGAGGCCTCCTGAGTGGTCCAGGTCTCCAGAGAAATCACACTTTCTTGTTCCCTGAAAAGAACCCTGTGCCTAAAACCCCAAATGTCTGCCCTGTCTGCCTGTCATGGCATTCTTGCCCTCTGAACGTAGAGACCAGACAACAATACTTATGAGGCCGACTCTCTCCACGTCCTTGCCTCCTGGAACCTGTGGTTCTGCTTTATGTCTTCTGCACACTGTCTGGCACCCACACCTTCTGGTCTCCATAGCAAATGCGTTGAGATTCTGTGTCTCACTGATCTTTGAATTTCTCTCTCCAACACTGGACTTGACTTATAGGTGACACCACAATGTGTGTTGAGTGAATAAATGATGTTTCTGGGAGCCTGTTAACCATTTAGTTCCAGCTGTGCAAAGGTGATCTGTCAAAATTTGGTATTCCAGCTTACCTCAAATGCAAAGATGTGCATAACTAAATGTCTTAGCTACTCTTCTGATTTCTGGGACAAAATACTCAATGTTCAAAGTTAAAGGGGGAAAGAGATTGATGTAGCTCACAGTTTGAAGAGATTCCAGTCCATGATTGGCTGGCTCTAAGGCAGGGTGGCACATGACAGGAGGACAGCCACTCATGGTCCTGGAAGACAGCAAAAGAGGCAAGGAGAGCAGAGCAAGCCTCTCCTTCCATCCCTTATACTGTACACAGGCTTCCCACCCTAGAGCGGTGTATCACTCACACCCTTAATCCCCGCATTGGACAATGAGTCAATCACAAATTCTAGTTTCGGCCACCTCTGAAAAGCCTGCCCCCATCGCTGCATGAGGCCTGGTGGAGAGATCCAGGCACAAACCGTAACACTAAAATCCTGGAATGCTATTGCAAGAGGTTATTGAATAAATCTTTGTTTTCACATAGCTAAGTTCCTTATGTGGTTACATAAGATTGCTCCTGAAATCAAGGAAGTTTTTCTTTGCTTTTCCTTCACTTTCAATAATATATCCCTGAAAAATAGCTACTTCTATGGCCTAATGCATGTTAATTAAACAATTGAGACTGTGTCTACCTTGTTCATATTTCTTCACCAGGCTTATCATCGCACTCCAAATCAAATTGCTGTGATTTTTACTGTTTCTCCTGGCAGTTAAAGCAACGTCAGCTCTGCTGTATGCTGAAAATCTCTGTCTCCAGACCTGTTATAAATCTTACCAACTTCTGCCCTTTCATCTCCAGATGTTTCTGTTACTTGTCACCCAAATTGTCCCAAATTCTGGAGCTATCTTTGAACACGTACTGTTTTATCAGAACCTAGCATGAATTATAGCATCATCGGTTCTATGTACTGTCTTCAGGGAAGACTCATTTGTACTGTGTACAATGACATTCTTCTCGGTATTTCCCTGCATTTCAACTTTTGAACAGTTCTATAGTGCGCTTGTATGTCCCATCATTCGCTTTAGCTTTTGGTTAGAAAACATAAAAATTTGTTTCCATTAATAGTGCCATTTTTTCTTTTCCTGATGGTCATAATGTCTCAGTCTCAGTCTAATTTTGTCATCTGTCAACGTCCTTCCTGGACAGCATAGTCTTTGGTGTGTTCAGCTAAGTCGCTGTTTCCGTCCACAGAATATTTCCTTGAAAGTTGTTCATGAAAATGTTGGCAACAGGCAGCTGCATCATCTGATACTCTACTGTATTAGCACCCTGCTCAGCACTGCGTGCTTTGTATTGTCTTCATAAAAATAGTGAAATGCAGAAGCCCTGCATCTGGATGTTACCTCTTCGCCCAATAGTGTGGCTTTCTGGATTCCCACTTTATGAATACTGGAGCTTTTCATCTTGAAAAGCTTTCATCTTTTCTGATTACTTTTTCATCTGTACTTTTCCCTCTGGGTTTTTGGAGAATTTAACAACGAGGTATCATGATTCACTGATTTATTTTTCTGGATTTGACAAATAGCAGATTATGGTTAATACTGTTTGTGTGGGTATTAGCATACACTGCACTTCTCTGATTGTATTAGGGCTTCCCATTGCCCTGTAGTGCTGGCATAACCATGACTCGTAGCCCAGGACACAGCAACAAGCATCTGACAGTCACACTAACACAGCGATCTACTTAAATACGATTATGCAATTTTTTCCCAGGCCAATCAGGGCTTTCCCTGGCATAACTTTGAGGGAATTTGAGACATTTGTTTTCTATCAAGATTATAATCTGAAACTACATGGAGCCAGCCGTTGTGAGGACTGTCTTGTCAGCTACTTTGATAGCCTGTTTACAGTAAGAACGACTGAAGCCAATAAAAGAAAACCAGAGACAAGTGAGGGGTACAAAAGCTATAAATCTAGTAGTAGCATCATTTATGCTCCAGAACCAAGCCACTCCTTAAGCTAAATTTACTCTTGGAATATCTAGTATGGGAACCATCAAACTCTTCAAGTTTATCTGTTGTACCTTGTGAAACCAAGATGCTAATTATCACATCCAATCTGTCATTAGTGCTGGTTGTATTCATGCAGTAGATGATACATTTTTCATTTCCACTGTGAACACTAACCCTTATTCACTCTTTCCTAGGAGGCAGTTTCATAAAATTTAACAGTTGAGATGAGCAAGTTTAAAACATTTTCTTTCAATTTATCATCTTCAAAACAAAAAGAAAAAAATATTTTGTTGAGATAGTAAGTGGTTCTTTATCACTAAATCTTTTTAAATATCTGTTTAGGAACATTATTTTTGTCGCTATAATTTATTTGAAAGTAGTAAATATTATCTATTGGAGATAATGTGGACTTCCCACACACAGATTTTACGTATATATTTTCTTTCTGAGTTTTTTTTTAGTAGATCATTTTCTTTAGTACATTCTTGTTTTGATCTTTTAGACATGAATGAGAGAAATGGGAGGGGGCAGATCAACTGGAGGAGAGATTATAGAGCCGCTAAGACAAAGTCACCAAAAGAATCTCTGAGAGTGATTTTGATTATTTTCCCATTTTTCTTGTAATGTTTGATATGGTAGTAGGCGTACCCAAGGCATTACTCCTGCTTCTCTCATTGTGGTGATTTTCCAGATTTGCTTAGCATGCTTTCTGTACAGAACTGCACCCTCAAGGGGTCTGCACTGTTGTGGAGTTTGGTCAAGGTGTCAGACACAGATTCCGTCCACCTGTCAGAAGCTGTCATCATGATCAATGTGACTGCCCTGTGGAATACTTACCCAGTGACACGGGCTCAAGCTGCCCCTTATCCGTAACTCACACCTCAGTGCAATTGCACTTGCTGGGTTCTCCTTGAATCTATTTTTGACTCTAGTGTATTTAGATGAAATCTCTTATTTTTAACTTGTAGCTGACACCTTTTCCTAGAATTGGGTAGTTTCCGAGCCTTTCCTAGTATATTTGAAGAAGAAGAAGATAAAGAGAAGGAGAAAGAAACATTTCAAGTGTCTTTTTAAAATAGTTTGCTAAATGGATATGCATAGATTTCTGTTTTAAACGCAAAGTGATGTAATCAGATTTCTTATGAGAAGCCTTGCCAAAATTATAAAACATAATAATACAACTTACAGGGTAGATTGTGTAGTAACCTCCCACTCCCATAATCTAAGAATTGCATTAAAAAAATAGAGTTCTCCCAGCAGTTCAAATGCAATCATTTTTCTTCTCTATCTCTCTTTTATGATTCTACATTTTGAATACAATTATTTATATATTAGTCATAAGTGCTTCATCACATAATGTGACATAATTGGCAGCTCATTGAAGACATGGGAATTTTCTCTTGTCTGCAGAGTTATAGTTTCTTGTAATAAGAAACACATGTGTGGATTTTTTTAAAGCTGTGTCTAGACTTGGGATCTTTCCCAGGAGTACTTCCAGGTGTTTATCTAAGCAGAGCAGGCCAAATGGCTGCATTTTCAAGGCTGGGAAACAAGAATACCATAACACAGTATAGAAGGGACTGGGCAGCCTCATAATTCTAAAATGAATTTGGAAACTGGAGAACCTTGAATGAAATTGATATACGGGAACCATGAGGTTGAATATAATATAAATTTTTGTTTGTTAATGTTCAACTGAAGCTCTTGTTCTGAGTATTTTTTTTCACATTTGACTCTGCTTGTCTCTTGAAAAATGAAACATTCTTTGTTTAACATTGTGCGCAAATGTTCACAGCAGGCCTCTGATCTCAAATCATTTAATATAATTACACTAATTCAATAACAAATTTGCAATACTCAGATTCTGACTGAGAAACCCTCAAATGTACCCATACTAATTCATTGTAGAAATCTTATTCATAAATTTCTCTTTTCCTCTTTGGGTGAGTGAACTTTTTTTTTTTTTCTTTTTTGAGGCAGATTCTCCCTATGTAGTTCAGGCTGGCCTTGAACTCACTATAGCCCAGGCTTGCCTTGAATTTGCAGTGTTCCTCCTGCCTCAGCCTCCTGAGTTCTAGAATTACAGATGTGTGCCTCCATGCCTGGCCAAGTAAACTTAATTTCTTAAGAGTCTCAAAAAGAAATTTTGATGTGGCATTCAATTAAATATTACTTTTTGTCCCAATTCAATCTCCTATACCACATTTGTTCCTGGGGCTCAGAGGTCCTGTTTTTATTGGATGATTTCATGATCTGTCCACTAGGAATAAGAGCCTAGTTGACACTGGAAAGCAAGGACAGGGCTTTATTCTGTACACTGTTCTTGCTAGTATCCACCTACCAGCGGTGCTACTTCCTAGAAGCAAAACTTGGTTCTAGACTCGATAAGCTTCTGCACCCCTAGACCTATCATTATATAGATCTTTAGAGTAATCTTGACCACAGGACAAAATTGCCTTGTCCAAGGCCCAAGTTGTAGCTCAGTGCATTCCTGCTTCCAAATATATTCTGATAATTCCAACTGCCTTCCTTCCCCCAATCCTGTGTGTGTTAACTGCCTTTTATGTGTGCCCTTGTGTGTCTGTCCATGTGCTTTGTATTCCCCTCAGGGTTCCCCCCCCCCTTTTTTTTTGTCTTTTTCCTTTTTATCGGTACCGGGGATCGAACTCACGACTGCCTGCTTGCAAGGCAGGCACTTATGCCGCTGAGCTAAATCCCCAGCCCCTGGGTTTTTCCCTTTTAAGGCTCCAACACCTGTATAACCCATTCTCTGTATTAATCTGCTCAGTTGAAATGCCTATTATGATTTGTATTTTCATAGCCATGTTGTCTGCTTTTATCTAATTGCTGAGACAAAATACCTGATGTCCAAAATGAAAGAAGGAAAGGTTTATTTAGCTTACAGTTTGTGGAGGTTTCAGTCCATACTCATCTGGATCCAAGGCAGAGTGATGTGGTTGAGAGACAACCATTCATGGCAGTTGTGGCAGATACCAAAAGCTACAAGAGCAAAAGATCAAAAAGAAGGAGCAAGCCTCTTTCCCTCCCTGATATTGTATGCAAGCTCCCTGTCCCAGGGCAGGTGCAGCACTCATACCACATTGGACTCATGAATCAATCACAAACTCTGGAAGCCTGCCTCCATCACAGCATGAGGATTTGGGTGGACATCTAGACACAAATCATAACATTCTTCCCTTGGTTGCCCAAAGACTCGTGCACATCCTTTATGAAAAAACATTTAGTCCATCACCAAGAGTTGACATAGTCCTAACAGTTTCAGCATTGCTGAAAAGTCCAAATCCCAAGTCTCCCCCGAGATTTAAAGCAAACTTATAGCTGTAACACCCTATACAAATGAAAAGAAAGTTAAACACGTCCAACATTCAATGACACAAGATAAACATTTTTGTTCCAAAAGTTACAAAAGAGGATACAAAGGATTGGGAAAAAAGCAAGCCCAAAACTCATCAGGGCAAACATTAGGTCCCACTGTTCCATATGAAACATCCAAAGCAATCTGCAGCAAGTTGTGAGCTATTTGCATGGTTCTCACCCTATGGCACTGCCTGTGATTGCAACTCACATGACTTCTCTCTTAGGCTCACTCTGCTTAATCCTTGCAGCTTTCCTTAGACAATCTATCCTTCTGGCTTTTCCAAACTTTTGGGCTCTCTACTGCACCCTTGGCTTCACACTTACAGCTTCACACACTGCCCTTTCAGGGTCACACTGCCTAGCTTCCCAAGGCTTCCCCTGAAATCTAGGTGAAAGCCTTTTTAACCTCAGAACTCTTGCGTTCTGCATGCACCTACAACCAGTACCACATGGATGATACCAAGGTCCACCACCAGCTGGAACAGTAACCAGGCTTTCCTTTCTCTTGGCTGTAGGGATTAAGTGCCTGAATCACTGAGTACTCTGAACCTCATTCAAAGGAACAAATTATCTATGCTGTCATCATTCTGCGACCTGGCGTGGCTGCCATTATTCCAGAACATGGGTTGACTGCCACCATTTCAGAGCATGGTGCTCTGTAACTCTTTCCTCAAACCAAAGTCTTTCATTTTTGCAGTTTTGAGGCTGCAAAGAATGGAGACTTGCTGCTTTCTGTGATGCCCTCAGGCCATCGTTTCTAATCTCTTCATTCTCAACAATAGAAATATCCTCAGCTCTATCTCTGCAGTCATAGATTTACTGAAGCTTCCTTTTTGGCCATACTCACATTATCTTAAATCACCCTGCTGGGCGATTTGCTATTGATTTGCAGTACAAATCTGGCTAAAACCCTCCATCAACAGCCATGCCACAGCCACAACATTTGACTGCCTTGAAATTTCTTCTGCCAGATTAATTAATCTGCTGCTGTTAATCTTAGTCTCAGGCAAAATCTCTGGACACAAGCAAAATGCAGACAAACTCTTGCAAAGCCATAACATACAACATCTGGAGTTCAACAACCAATGCAGTCCTTCTCAGCAGAAATCTTCCAAGCCCAGTCTTTGCTGGCAGGATTTCTATTAGCTTTCTGCTCTTCTGAGCTCTCACAAGAATCTCCCTTACAGAACATACTAAGGCATTCCAGCTCTACTCCTTCAGTTAACATCTCCAAACCTTTGCAAACTCTCCCCACAAGCTATTCCCAAAGGCTATTGAACTACATGGTTAGGTACAATCACAGCAATAACCCCACTTCTCTGGTACCAAATGTTGTGTTGGTTGCTTTTTTCTCATTGCTGAGACAAAATACCAAGCACCCAAAATTAAGGAAGGAAGGAAAGATCTATTTAGCTCACAGTTTGTGGAGGTGTCAGTTCATAATCAATGGCTCCAAAGCATGGCAACCATTTATAGTGTTAGGAAGCAGCAAAAGTAACAAGGGAAAAACAAGCTTCTTTCCCTCACTTATACTGTATGCAAGCTACTCACCACAGGGTGGGTGCAGCACTCAAACTGCCAGTTCCAGCATTGGACCATGAATGAATCACAAACTCTAGAAGCCCACCTCTGAAAAGCATGCCTCCATGACTGCATTAGGCTTTGGGTGAATCAGATACAAATTATAATAATAACTGAATCTTAAATAATACAATATTAATAGTAGTCCTAAGAAACAGACCTTCAAGTTTGGAATGTTTGTTTTCAGTTTTTGTTGTGTAAAATATTTTCCTCCAACATCAATTTGTAAAGCTTGCAGGAAAAAAGATTGCTTTCATCTGGTAAGATAACAGTGTATATTCACAGTCTTGCCTTACATCTATGTAGTCCTTAGAGACTTTAATTATCTTGAACGTTTCATAAGCATCACACTGGCTCATTCTATGAAGCTATCACTCTGAGCATGCTGGATGGATGATTAACCATCACTTCGAGTATCTTACATAGATATATACAAACCAAAAGGTGGGAGATGAAGACCATAAAAATCAGATGTCTGTTACCTTATTGAAGTAACTTACAGATACTTAAAACAAGTAAAACAGAGTACTCTGTAGATCCTCATCCAGGCTGTAGCAGGAGAATCACTGAAAACTTTTGCAGTTGTGCTTCGAAACTATGTCCTCTTTTGTAAATTTGAGGTCTAGAATTGCCTATCCATCCCTATGCCAACACAACATTGGTTTAGGAGCCCTGTTAAATGTGAGTTTTTTATGTGTGCTTTTTTCTGAATCCAAAGGAGTGTATGCTTCTTGTTTTGCTGGCAGATAAGAATGGAGCCTTCCAGGTAGAAGAATTTATCTAGACTGAGAACAGATTGTCAAGTCCCAGCAAGTGGGTATATTGTTTTGAAGCTCCACAACCTCTCTATCCAGACTTGGAATAAAAAGAAATATACACAAGGTTTGATTAAAATATAAGGTGAATGCTCAAATTTTTAAAATTTATTGCAGTAAAAGACACGTTGCCATTTATCCTCCCATACGCCTTCTTGATTTGAGCACCCTTGAACCATCATTCTTCCCACTTTCTGAAGCACTTCTGGAAGTCTTCTTTCTTGAGTGTCTTTACAAGGTGTGCTAAAAAGAAATACAGTGAATGTTACTGCCTTGTACCGTCCTATAGCAAGGCAAGCTCATAAAAACCTTACACTGTGTCCTCAGCCACCTGTTCACCAGATCTCATACCATGTGACTTTCCTAAAGTCAAAATGACTATGAAAAGTCAAAGTTTCAATTCAGTCCAGGACATTGAGGCAGCCAGACACTCTCATAAAAGGGCCTCTATCACTGCTCGGAGCCACTTAACCTGCCTTCTCTTGGCAACTCATCCACACCCATCATCCCTCCACTCCTTAGCACCTACTCTTCTTCCCGTCACCAGGACTCAGTGCATTCTGTCTCCTCTGCTGGGAACGCTCCTTTCCTCACGGCCCCCTTTACCACACCATTCCCTAGTGAAAACTCTCCCTCAATTTCTTATCTTTGTCAGATATTCCTATTACAGAATCACTGCCATATGGATCCATTTTTAACAGTTCTAACTTTTGGTTGTAAACTGACTTTTGTGTTCCACATGTAAGTATAAATATTCTGAGTTCAGACTTGTCTGTCTTTACTAACTGCTTTATTTCTAGCTTTTACCACACCAATAAAAAAACACAGTAAGCACCTGTTGAATGAATAATGCTGCTGTCAATAGGTAGTAGTTACTATAGCATCCTTGTGGTGAGGGAGATTGAGCCCAGGGCCTTTGCACTGATCTACATATCCAGCTCTGCTTTTAAAAAAAATTTTAGACAGACTCTCAATAATTTGTTAAGTTACCCAGATTGGGCTCAAATCCTCAATCCTCCTGCTTCAGCCTGCCATAATGCTGGGGCTCTACTGTCTTGAAAGAGAAGTGAAAAGATAAAGTTGAAGAAGATGGTGGAATCAAAACAAAAACATCAGTCACCTAAGTCACCTTAAGAGAAAATTAAAATCAAATTACAAAATATACAGAAAACAATAATGACAAAAACTTCACATTAAAGTCAATAAGACAAAGTTGTTGGTGGTGGAATATTCATGGTACTGAATGTTTTTATCAATAAGTAAAATTTCTGAAAGTATATTACTTCTGCATCAAATTAAATAATTTAGCCAAGGAATAGTAAAATGAAGTGAAGGAAATTATAGGACAGAAGAACATGGAGAAAAATTTAAAGGAATATTTTTAATGCTGTGCAAGTAAATTTGATGACTATTTCCTAATAAAACATAAATGATTAAAATCCACAAGTGAAAAATTAGAAACAACTGAGTTATCAGTGAAGAAATGATACTTCTTATTCTTTGTCTCTAATAGTGATAATATTTTCATAAGCCAGCTATAGCCAAAGGTTGACTCTTCCCGCATGTCCTGCATAAGTGTGGCTGGGATGTAGGAGGACCTCAGGCTACCTCTGCAGAGGGTCACCTGATCCATGCCAACCCATTTTTAGAGGAAAAAGTTGTTACAAGGACAGGCAAATTCACTGAAGTCCAGTTTAATAACTCCTTCCTCTAACTTGAACAACCATGCATTTTGATTTTCTAGGATAATTCTCCTTTTTTCCAGAAGTAATCTGAGTTTTCTAGAAATAGATTTGAATACACAGTAATTACATAAGCAAATCTAATCTTCAGTCTTTTAACTGGAACCATGTTCCATACGGGGCACCAGTTATTGGAAACTCTACAGTGCCAGTCATCAGAGACCCCTGCAGTGGGTCCCGGTCTACCCAGAGTTACAGTGTACAGTAAGAAAAAAAAAAGCAAGAGACAAAAATTGAAAGAATATAGGTCTCTGGAATAATCAGTGTTTTCTGGGAACAAAGACTAAGAATTTCCAACTAACCATCATTTGATTATCCAGTGCAGGGGGAGAAATATCATGTTTTTTCTGGAATGGCATAGAAGTAGTGGTTGAACAAATTAAGATCAATCTCCACACCTGGCTACTTTTTCTCTGTATTGTCCTCAGAAGACTTTACCCTGCTCTGTGTGCTTTACAGCCTCACCAATGGAGAGGAAGTGGGATTTCCACATTCTAAAGCCAGCCACAAGGCAAGGCAAGAAAGGTCTCTGATGCTATGTCAATTTGTAATTTGTGCTCCCCAACAGTCTTCAAACATTGAAATCACCAATCTGTGCCATTTCACTAGTCCAGATGAATCCATGATTAGTAAAACTAGTGCAAAGATGAAGCTCAGGCACAGATGTGCCATTTTAATAACAAAAGCCTATGGTGCTTGTGCTGTTACACTGAACCAAGAAATGATGGCCACAGGTCAGGATAGACACCGGCATAAATTTACATCAACTTGGAACATTTCCATGTGTGGTGTTACCAAGTTATTTTGCCAGAAATCAAAGGTATTAGAGAGATTTGAAAATGTATCAGTAGATTTTAAATTCTCATGTCAAAATGACTAAAACAAGTAAGTTTTTGGAAGAACCACTTTTTAAAAGATTTTTTCAAAAGAATCACATCATTCAGAAGCCTGATAATTTCTCTTTTGACTTATGAGACACACATAACTCAAGGCTGAAAATATGGCGAGCCCTACAGTCGCTCCCAGGCACTGGCTTCATTCCTGGATCTGTAGTAAGCTGGGCTTCAAGGAAGAGATTTCTGGAGATAAGGCCATGTACAACTGCAAAGAACACACCGCGCTCAAAACTCAACCGCGACCACAGTTACAGATCTCTACTTAGCTCAGTGCTGTGCTGGTAAACACATATTAACAAACTCTCTGAAAGCCGCACTTCGGCTTACAGAATTCCCCAGACATTCATGATGCAGACTCCAAACATGGCTGAAGGCACAGAGGAGAAATTTGCAAGAAAGGAAAGAGCTGGTGTGGTGAATGTTCATGTTCTTTAAATTCATGTTGTCTTTACTGCAAACAAAATAGAATTATAAAATATGTCCTTGCTCCGTAAGTGTAATATTTTACTTTGGGAATTGGATGGCATTTCATGTTTAGCAGGTGTAAAACAATATATCAATCTAGCTGAAAAATTGAATATATTAGTTTAGAAAGTTACTATGAAAGCTCTGAAACACTGATTGGACAAACGCACATATCAATAACATATCTGATCTCTACAAAACTAAATACAATATTTCAAATATTAATACAGGTAAAGATTGGTTTATGCTTTGTTGAAAATGCATAGTATTTTATTTATTTTACTTAAACCCAAAATACATGTATTTATGCACAATCCAATGAATATTCAAGTTTTTCTATCAAGATTTTAAACATTAGACTCCTTTATATCAACTATTTTCCCTCCAAGATCTTGTAATTGACTTAGGACTTGATGCTTGCAAAATGCTACAATTATTTCCTATATAACTTTTCCCAAAATAGAAGGGCACAACTTATTAGCACTGCTGCCTTATGTGAACACTGTGCAGATATTCAGGATAATGACAGAAGAGCTGAAGGTTGCCTTACTTAGTGTTCTCTTATTAAGAAATTATTGATGAAATATTTATTGCATTTTGAATCAGGTTGAGCACAAGCAAGTAGATTTCTGGGTCTTGATGCTACAAGCACAGAGCCCTGAGTGAGGTGGGACCTGCTGTGTGTGGAGCACACACCTTACAAGAGCTTCTCATCCGCAGATGCTGGAAATTCTTTTCCAGCATGCTGAGATCTGTGCATTTCTATGTTATGAATGGCCTCCCTCACCCAACTGTGAGAAAGTTGGAAACTGCTACCATACCCTTGGGTTGCAAGTTGGAAAGACTCCCCTAGTTCTCCAGGCGGGAAGATGTTTAGTGCACTTCATCTGAGGAAAGAAAGTTACTAAATGCACCTGTTTACTGGCTTTGTCTTCTGTAGATATTACTCACATTTTCATCCATTCAGTGAATAGCAAGCCACTATGAGGTGGTCAACAATGAGCCAGGGCTGGGCACAAAGCTGGCCAGAGCCTTGCAGTCCCTGCCGTCTGCTACAATGACAGGAGCCATGAAGAGAGCTACTAAGTAAAGGCCATAACTACTGTGATTCTCCAGAGGAGGAGAGGAAGGATTAGGGCTGCACCACCAAGGAGCCGGGAGTCTGGCATTTACCGGGGCAAGGGAAGACGGTCTCATTGGAGAAGTCACTCAGACGCTGGGACAGGAAGGCTGGTGCTTTATGTGAAATTTGTTTGCCTAAGCCACTTCTTAATGAGAATGTCCTAGTGAAATTGAACAAGGGCAAAACGAGCCTTGGAGATCACTGAAGGGCCCTTATAATTTTCATGATGATCTAAGTAATATCCTATGAATAAAGAATGTATGCAAATTCCCCTCTTATTACTGAATGGAAACTCTGACCTTGACGGGGGGTTTCTGCAGCTTAACAACTCGTAAATCGAAGAAGCCATCAATGACCATTGAGTGATTTTATAAATCTCTCTGGATTATGCAAACTAAACTGCCCAGAGACCCAGAGACTACTAAAGGGATATTTAGAAAATGTAGAATTAGGATTTGCTGAATTTTTCTAAAAACATGAAGCCATCAAATTCAGAAACAGGTAGGTGAAGAAACTGAAGGTAAAAATTTAATTTTTAAAAATGTAAATGCAACTATGTAGAGAGAAAGAAACCACAGTCTCCAGGGCCTCCTGAGAGGTCCCTCCTGTCTCCGCTCTGGGCTGCATCTCCACTGTCTGCTCTCAGGACTTCCTCAGGACAGACTACACACAGCGTCAGAAGCAATGGAGAAAGAAGAGATCTGGCGAAGATTCTGAGCTCCAGGGACTCCATAGCTTCACAAGCCTGCAGGAGCGACTTCACCTTTCCCAGCCACACTTAGCTCATCTGTAAAATGGGGCTAAAAGTAGCTGCAGAGTGGGGTAGTGGCCCAGTCCTCTGCTTTAACTGATAAGGTAGCTTAGAGCAGGGCAGGCAGGGGTCCCTGTTTACCATCTCCACCCATCTCCACGCTGCTGGCATGACCCACAGGAACTCTTTGTGGAGATGATTAGGGCTTGGGGCCAGCGCTGGAAGGGAAGAAAGGAGAGTAGAACAGATGCCCGCTGGGGTCAAGGAGTGAGACCCTGTCTAAAGAAAGAGAGTTCCAAAGATTTACCTAAAACTCTTGTTAAATGAAAACAACATAAAATAATAAAAGAGGCTCAGGACTTTGTGAAACCCGGTGTGTGTGTGTGTGTGTGTGTGTGTGTGTGTGTGTCTGTGTGTGTGTGTGTGTGTCTCTGTGTGTGTGTCTGTGTGTGTGTGTGTGTGTGTGTGTGTGTGTGTGTGTGTGTGTGTGTGAGTGTGTGATTGGGAGATGTATTTGTGAGTGTGCACCGGGACCCAGAGTGTGTAAACTCCTCCAGCACAGTGTGTCCCTCACCAGTCTTCTGTGCAGGCTCAGCAGCTGTATTATTTACGGTCTTTATTTCTATGACTAGAGCTTAACTTTAAAAGAAATTTCCCCATAGTTTAGCCCAATCAGAACTTTTTAATATAGTGTAGATCATGTGACTTGAGACCATACTCAAATGAAATAAATCAGGCTCACATGTGTAAACGCTGTATTTTCTCCCTAGTATAAGAAATTGAAAGAGTAAATAAGACCCAAAATCATTAATAAATGTTGTGAAAGGGTGAAAAACTGCTCAAAGGGAAAAAATAACTCAGATAGGAAGGAGAAAAAAGGAAGGGAAAAGAAAAAAGACATACATTTGTACGTACATGCAAAAGATAGCGAAGATGATTCCTACTACTAATTCTATTAGTGCTTGGAGCAGAATAGTTAATACTCATATGAGTAGATCAGTGTTACATGTCTACATCTGGTAATCTGAGTAACTCTTTTGAGGATAATAACTATGCAAAATAATTACCATTATTGTGTTTCTATCATCTTGTTTTGAAAGCCTATATTGTTATTGTTTTGGGTTTTGTGTTGTAGTTGCTTGTGTCTTGTCTTCTTGTTTTTCTTGTGTTTTTGTTTTGTTTTTCCCTCTTTAAAATATATTTTAAAAATAATACAGAAATTATTTACAGACGCTACAGCCTTTAAAAAGACAAGTCATCAACTATGTTACTACTGTGATTTAAATCATGTACCTTGGAAGGTACTCTGCTGAAATAACTTTACAAATCAGGAAAATGTATTTATTACACTACTTCTTTTTCAGTTATGACTCTAGAGACTCAGAATAAATAGGACAGGGAAGAAAAATGCTTTGTGGAGGTGCAGGTTTAACCGGCTGCCTGGCATAGCTGGGGACCCCTGACTAGCACGGCATTCGCTCCTCCACTTGACTCTCCCTGTCAGTCGGCTTCTGTGTTCTGTGTGGGGCTGTGGGCTGCACCTTCCATGGTCACAAGATATAAGCTTGGACATCCAGCATCCTCACTAAACACCACACGGGCCATGTTGCTCAGCTGGAGTGCTCTGTGAGTTTCCAATAATTTTGGTTTACACGATTTTCTCTCTCTCTCTCTCTTTTTTTTTTTTTTTTTTTTTTTTTTTGAGGTAGAATCTTGCCATGTAGTGCAGGCTGGTCTTGAACTCACTTATGTGGCCCAGGGTGGCCGCAAATTCATGGCGATTCTCCTATCTCAGCCTCCCAAGTGCTGGGAGTACATGCATGTGCCACCACACCTGGCTTCAGAGTATTTACTCATCTTTTTGTCTTTCACAGATATTAGTGTTCGGTCCTATTTAGGTAACATTTATTAACGAGTGTTCAATAAATATTCAACTTAACTGCCCACAGGCCTTTGTTTCCCAAACCTTGACTTCCACCCCTTTATAAAAATATAGGAGTCAGCCCAACAAAAATAATGTTGCTAATTCATTCCTAGGAAGGCTACTGAACTCATGCATTTGCCAGGGTTTTCTGCTCCAGGCCCTGGAGATGAGGCAGTGGACACAGCGCCCCTTTGCAGCCCAACACCCCCATTTTGGGGGGATAAGCAGTGCCTAGGGACCAACCATGTGGAGGGCGTGGCTGGTGCAGCACGCTGGCCAGGGACCAGCTTCCTGTCATGACCTCCTCTCTCCCTGGAATTAAAATCTCTTGTGAGAAGGGGTGAACTCTTCAAGCTCCAGGCTTTCTGCTCACCTTTGGGTGGCACCAAACAATGTCCAATAAATAGTCACTTGACTCCCAGGGCCACTGGCAGAATCTCCATGCTGTCATCAGAAAACCCGCTCCCTGGAAGGACAAACACTCAGGAGATGGCTGCCTGGGTAACCAGCAGCCAGGGAACAGATCAGGTACTATCTCCTCAGGCCTCCTCTCCCTCCCAGGTAGCCAACTTCCTCTTCCAGCCCTGCCTCCAGCTAGGTGAGATGATCTCAGAGCTCCTGGGAAGCTTGCGGAAGGTTCCAGCTGAGCCACCACCCTGCTTTCCTGCTGGGCAGGACCCCCAGGCCTGCTACAACCTGCAGCCTCTACCTCACACTTAACCAGGATCAGTGTGCAGACCAAGTGAATATGGTCCAGCGTGACCCGAAGCAGATGCTGCCCTGATGCTTTGGGAAAGCAAGGGTGTCCCTCCCCACTTTTAGCTGCAGGAAGCTCAAGGGCTGTTCTGTTGCAGGGGAGGAGTAGGGAAGGCCCACAGTACTTAGGGACCCACAACAGTTTCTTTAAAAACCTAAGGAGAGGGGTGCTGGGTTTATGTGTGGTCATCAGAGGAGCAGAAACATCCTCTCTAAGAAAGTGGAAGAAAGGAGAAACTAACTGGAATGGGAAAGTGAGCCCTGTGGGTATCTCAGCAAGAGCACCATAGACACTGAGAGCAGTTTGTGCAAAGATCCTGAGGCAGGAGTCTGTTTGGCATGAAAGACACAGAAGTCAGAAGGAGCAGGAGGGTAGCACATGCTGTGTGGTGAATGACTGTCCCATCTCTGTTTAAAATGGGCCGACTACAGGGCCAACACCAGAGGGAATTCAAGACACATCCCCACTAGCCACACCTTAGACAGAGCTTAGTAAAAGTGAGGGAAAACACTTTTAACCTCAAGGCTCAGATGAGTCAGGAATGCACAAAGGTATCAAAGAGGGACGGGCGGGGTCAGGTGTTTCTTCTCTAGGGCAGGAGTCCAGGCTGTGAAGAAAGGGAGAGGAGGAAGAGAAGGAAAGGAAGGAGCAGCAAAAGGAAGGAAAACCACTCAGCTTTGGCCATGGTGGGCTTCTTTACACCAGTGTAACCACGGAGTGTAGTTTATATTGCTGGGGGAGGAAGGCTGTGGGAGCCAAGTCTCCAGAGCCCATGGAAGTCCGGAAGCTGCCCACCTGGGCCCTGTCCTACCCGTCTGCAAAACAGGCACACTCAGCCCCAGCTGCTGCGGACACGTGGGGCTGCCTCCCTCTCCCCGTGGCCAGCATGAGATGGTCTCCTCTGGCCTTCTCCACCACTGCCTCAGCCTACTTCCTCTCTTACTGATTTAAAATTTTATAAAAATCTGATGGCTGGGGATTTAGCTCAGTGGCATAAGCGCCTGCCTTGCAAGCAGGCAGTCGTGAGTTCGATCCCTGGTACCAATGAAAAGGAAAAAAGACCAAATAAATAAAATAAAATTTTATAAAAACCTTCTATGTTTGAAGTTGCTTATTCTCACTAGAATGAAGCCCCTTTGGGACAGGGGACCCACCTGATGTGTGCATGTGTGCAGGTGCGTGTGTGAGACTATGTAGAGTGGTCACCATGGTGTGGAGTTCCTGGGGCTTTTGGTCAGCACCAGGCATTCTGTACTGGGTATGGGCAGCCAGCAAATGCTCCCAAGAGCCCCATTTCAGGAAAGCTGTGTCCTCAAAATCACCTTTCCTGAGGTTCCCAGCTTTTGTGTCCATGAAGAGCAGATGGAGAAGTTCATACCGGATCTCCACTGCGCACCTGGGGTCAGGCCGTGTAGACAGGTATAGGTACTATGCTTGTTGATCCCAGGTGAGTTGCAGATGAGGCAGGCATGGAACTCACTGCCCTTTGATCCCTCTATGTCTGACACTTGCTGCTGTACCTTAGGGGCCCCTCACGACCCTTGCTCTGCCTCCCCAGACCATCCTGGAAGCTACCTAGACGGGTCCCTGGTCAACTTCTTTCACCTGTGCTCCATGGGAGGTCCTGGCAGAGACAAAGAGAGAAGGGGGGTGCCCCAAGGACTGATGTCTCCCCTGCACCCACCAGCTACAAGCCCTGGATTCCTCCGAGTCCTGGCTGACAGCTGATACTTTCTTCCAGGTACAGACAGACCAACCTTCCAGGCTGCCAAAAACCCACCTTCCCCTCCCTGCCCTGGACTCCCAGCCTGCTTGCAGCTCTGCACACAGGCCTTGCGCTCTGGCCACCATCTCTGCTGGACTGGGCCGTCTCTTTCCTGCTGGAACCTGGGGGATGTTAACCTTCCAGTGTAATTTGCTTGTCGATAATCCTGCAGTCTTAGTGTCAGCTCAAATGCAATACCAACTTTTCTCTTGTTATTACAATTTATTCTCTGGGAGTTTTAAAAAATTAATGTTTATACTTTGCTTTCACATATTGCTATTGTCTGTATTATCCCCACAGCAAAAATGGAAGGTGGTTATTATTTATCCGCATTGTTCTCACAGAAGAAAGAAGATCCTGTGGAGGAAGGGGAGTTGCTTCTTAGGGCTCCGTGTTCCCAGCCAGCACTCACCCCTCAGGACAATTCCTCAGCACCCCAAGGAGGAGCCACAGTTCACCTTTCACAGGTTGGCAAGCTATGGCTTCTTAGATTAGACTAACTTAGCTTTGACTTCTGAAAAGACTTTTATTGAAAGAGCTTTCCCCTGTGATTGATGGGCCTAAACTTCACTCTGTGACTCGGGGCTTATCTCCTGGCTGGAGCCGAACAGCACTGTGACACATAACACAGAACCACATCGGAGTGTGCATTTTCCAGGGAAAACGCCCTCTGCTATTTAAGTTGTGTGGTGTCCCCACTTAATGGCCTTTGGAACGCACATACACCTTTTCTGGTTGAGTCTTTCCCGGAGGCACCCACAGCCCAAAGGCCACGTGTCCACGCTCACAGATGAAGAGGGAGGATTGCTTTTAAAGAGGAAGCGGCACAGTCTTCTTTAACTGTTTGTGGCAGACATTAACGAGAGTATGCATATCTGAATGTAATTATATTCTGTTCCAGGAATCATTTACAACTCTGGATGTTGAGATGAGACCTGAAACAAACCGATTCTGTACATTTTGAGAGAGAAAAGTCGGGTCTGCAGCTTAACTTGTCTCTCTTTTACAAATTATTCAGCTTTTCCTAGCCTTCATGATTTCACCTCCCCTGAAAGTTAAAATAATGATAAAGAAATCCACTAAGAAGACTATATCCGATAATAGAATTCGACATGCTACACACATTAAACTGGTTTCTTGTGACCTTTTGGATTACACAATTTTAAAATATTTTATGTTGAATTTTGTGCCTTTTAAATGGGCCGTGTGGATTTGGTCCCTTGAAGATATTCATATTTGTCCCCTGCAAATACAGCATCCAGGTGTGGCTGGCTTCATAAGGAAGACAAAAGCTTCACTCGGTTCTGCTGCTTAGGAACCGATGGTGAGCAGAGAACACAGCAGAGAAAGCAGCCCCAGCTCCTCTCTCTCTGACTGTGAGGAGCTCGTCACCCAGCAGAACCCAGGGAATGCAGGCTCCTGTCCCAGGTATACTCAGAATTCAAGTGGCAGTAGCCCCTGGGCCTTCTGGGGACTGAGCTCCGGGCAGTTGCCCAGAATCTCACGGTAACCTGGAGGACCTCCCTTAACTGCTCTCAGCCTTTGTTTTAACCCTGACAGTGAAAGGAGACTCCCAGGGCAGCGAGCAGAGGTGCTGTCACCTCCCACCTCCGGAGCACTAGGCAGGCTCTGCACACAGATCCGCTGCTCCACCCTTCTCCAACCCCTGGGCCAAGGTGTGTGAGCAGCTTCCTTCCTCAGGTTTGAGTGCACAACAAACAAAGATGTTCATGGTAAATCCTAAATCTATACTGAATGGGCTGGGTGACTACAGTGAACAAATGCTGATTATTATAAATTGCTAAGTGTGAGCAAACAGATGGGTAATGTTTGAACTTTAAAGTGTATCTGGTAAAAGCCACACTGCCATTGCTTCCCCTCAAAATATTCCGTCTCACTTCAAACACACTGACCCTGTCAGACTTACTACTTTCTAAAACAGTTCTGGAAGTCAACTATAGAAAAATCATGGCTCGTGGACCACACAAAACTCACATCAGTTTTTATAAATAAAGTTTTATTAGGACACAGCTGTGTCCATTCATTTACATACTGTGGAGGGCTGCTCCCGTAGTGGTAGAGTTGAACTGTGGTAGTAGAAATCCTTTGGTTCACAAAGCCTAAAATACACACAGTCTGGACCTTTATAAAGCAAAGTTTGCCAGGCCCTGAGTTATATAGTCCACAGTAAGCCACTGGATAAGAAACAGAGAAACTGTCACAAGAGTGACCCTGTGAGAGCCGATGGTCCTAGTGCCAACCTCCTGCAGCACTGGAGCTGCTGTGACATTGCTTGATGCTTTAAAATACACTTATTTATTAAAATACACTTAATAATCTAAAACTACACTTAATGTAATAAAGTGATCAATCAGTCACTCAAGGGTGCCAACTATGGGCAATGCCCATCAGTGCTGACCGCCTCAGGGTGCAATCCGACTGGCCACATGGCTGTATTCCTGTGCTGGTGCTGCTGAGGAGTAAAACAAAGGGGAAATAAAGAAAGCCTTTCTTGAAAAAAAAAAATGAAACCCACCACATTTCTTATTGTAACTTCCTCAGCTATTACACAGTTAAAACCTCAGCTGTGCTCTTCTGAGAGAGAAAATATTCCAATGCTTTGGGATTGGCATGCTGCCAATCCCCAGCTCTGAAGCCTTTGAGTTTGAGACTGGGGCCAGGAAACAGACTTTTATTCTCTTCCATCATGAAAGGTTAAACTTCCAAATCAAATTTCGGGAGCACATGTTAAATGTTGCAGATGTGCTAAAAGCCTGAATAAAGGTATTTCACATGGGCTTTTGTTGCTTCCCTGTCGAGATGGAAGCGAGCGTCCTTATCCTGCGGTGCACACACACAGCCAGGCTAGGTGAGAGCTGGGCTGCAGGCTGCTCCTGGCGCCGGTCCATCATTGTTGGGTTGGGCAGAACGCCACAGGGCAACCCGCAGTGGGGAGGCTGCCGCCGGGGCTGCTGCCCAGGGCACGTCACGTTCCTCTGTCTCCAGTCACTTGACCACTGGCTCTTTCATCTCCAAACCTAGTCCCTCGACAGACCATCTTCCATCCTGCCAACTTGGCCCTAACAAGCGCCAGCGCAGATCCTGTTGCTGGATGAAACACACCTTCCCTGGAGCTGGGAGTCACATTTCCTTCCCGGGCACGGAGCCATGAGCTGAAACTGGCTTTTATCCTGAGATGAGGCTGTGCTGATGGACGGCGAAAGCTCTTTCCTGGGTCTCTGTCAACACGTGCAAATAAGCTGATTAAATTCAGTGGGAGCAATAGAAACGATTGAGCTGGTAAAACATCTTGTCTCGATGCTGATCGTCTGTTTTATTGAAGTAACAACCCCTTTCCATAAGATGGTGAGACCTAGGAGGCTGCTATAGTCCTGATTATTGTACCAAACTCCTTCTCTGATCACTGTGAATCATTCCTTGTCACTCCATCAAATTTAGGTGCTAACAGCTGCTTCCTGCTCATCTTACAGGGTATTATGAGTATGTCTCTTTATGTTTCTGCACAGATTCTGGATGTTAAACTAAGAGCTTGTTAATCACTACCCCTTTGTCTTCCCTCTCTCCTGACTCTTTTTCTCCATCTTTACAGAGTTTTCCCCCTCGCACATGTCCTACGTATTCCCTGGGACATGTTCATTAGATCTACCAGAAAATGGTGTGCAGTAGCCAGCACTCATATGGCTTTTTTGAGGGGGGTATTTTTTTTAAAGCAAAAGAGAAAAAAAGGATAGGTATGGTACAGAATTTTTTTGAAGTAAGGAATTAACACTCATTAATGTATCGCATATTTTTGTCTTAGAAGTTGTTCAGGTTACAAAATCTAGGCCCAAAAGTGATCAGTCAGTGACAGCACTGTTCTTTTTGATGAGTAACAGGGGTTAGTAGTAGAGTTCTCTATCTACACACATGCATACACTCATGCGTGTTCACCAACGTCCGTGTAATCTTTCCCTTCTTCCTTTTGTCCTTTCCCCTCTCCTAGCTCTTCTGTCCTTTTGAGCACTTTCTTTCCCTTTCATTATTACAATATCTGTTGTATATTTAGAATCGTATTACTCTTTCAGATTTTTATTTTTTATACTAGGGAGACAATATGATATTCATAAATGTGACTTTGATTTATTTCACGTTTGAGTATGGTCTCGAGTTGCCTCCATTTACCTATCAATTTGCCTCAAGATTATTCTTTTTTATAGCTAAGATTCCATTATATAAAACCACCACACCTTTGTTATCCACTCTGTGGCTGACGGGCATTTTGGTTGTTTCTAAGACGCAGCTATCACAAACTGCAGCACTCATATGTTTATGCTAGACATGAGGAAGTTTCTTCTTAGAGGGTAGCGAGTTCATGCATTATTGAAATGTTATGTGAGTGTAAAATTGAGGCCATCCCAACAGCCGTGGAGTAGTTTCTAGCTTCTCTCTCATATTGCTAGGTGTTCATCAGCCCTTTCAGGTGTGGATTCTTTGAAAAAAATTGTTTCTTTCCTCTGTCCCCCAAGTGTTTTTATTTCTCCCTAAAATTTCCCTCTTTGGGCATTACTTCCTCCAGAAGTGCCCCGGGTCTGCTGTGCACCTCATCTTGGAGTACTCTCTGAGGACGGCTCCGGAGCTCCCCACTCTGGTGGCCGCCTGTTGTCCCTTCCTGCCTCGTGCAGAAGCTGTCTCGTGCATTCTTCTAAAGTCGCTCCAGCACCTACAGGCTTGATTGGAACATGAGCAGAGGAAAACCTTTGCCTTGTGTTCTTGGAAGTTTAGCCTCACTGAGTCATCCATTCAGCTTACAAATAGACTACAGATACACATGTGAATCTTCACATACATCTTCACATACTTCTGTGCCTCTTGGAAATCTACAAAACTGACTTAGAAAAACAAAAAATGTCCCAGAGATCTTAATAAGGGTGTTGATGTATGAAAAAAATTGAAAAGGAGTTACATTTGATTAGATAGTCCCACTAAGTATAAAAGATTCTCTATAAAGGGTAACAATGAAAAGCTTTATTATTTAACAAAACACTTAATAAATTAGAATAAGTAAGTATTTATTGATATAGATTACAAAATCAGAAAAAGTAAGTTGTTAATATATTATTTTAGAATATTGAATTTTAATAAAATTACACATACATCTCATAGCACACAAAATAACTTTCAAATACAATAGTTAAATTATAAAATTCATATATAGAAACTATATGAGCAAAATATTTTCAAAATTTCTTAAAAATTCAAATTGATGACCAGATTTCCAGAAATGATGCCATCCATAAAGTGTAGTGAATTACACTTCTACAACAAATGTGTTTCACATGAAAACTAAAAGAATTAAAATAATTGAACATAAAAACATTTGTAATAATAGAATTGACAAGAAAATAGTTACACATATAAATGTGAATTTTTATTTCTTAATATATGAGAATTCAATTTTACATTTGCAAACTTATCATAAATGTTACTTCCAATATTTTTACATTATCTTTATTAATTTGTAGGGATTTTTGTTTTGTTTTGGTACTGGGGATTGAATTCATGACGTCACACTTGCCAGGTAGGCACTTGTGCCACTGAGCCAAACCCCTAGCCCTAATTTGTAGATGTTTAATAAATATTTGAATCATTTCCATTCATTTTACAAATATATTTTAAATTTTTGAACTGTTTAAGAATTCTGTTAGAGCTCTTTATGAAATATAGCCCTATCAGTGATTTTTTAACCTATCTTTAATTTCATGCTTAAAAAGGCTTTTCCTGCTTTATCATCATGTAAATTCACCTGTTTTAAGTGTTCATCAGAATTTTGTTTTGTTGAAGGTTGAGGAATGACCTTGCTCCCTTCTCCTCCTTACACGATTGCCCTGATCTTACTTTCAACTGTTTTACCTTTTCATCCAGAGTACCTACAATGTTTTATCCAGATATGAACGTGAGTGCACACATACACCCTGGTCTGAATTTTAGGATTTCTGCTTTGATCAGCTGGAGGCTCCAGGGTCAGCGCCAAGCTGTTCAGAATGAGAAAGCTGAGTAATGAATGTCCATCAAAGTCAGACCGCATCATGGACACACTTGCGTGCATACTTTTCAGATAACTTCAGTTTCATTTAGTACTATTGTTCAAATGTTCCTTTGGAATTTTGAGTGGGGTTACACTAAATCTATGAGTTAACCTGGAGCGAGAATGAATGGGAATTTGTTATGACCATCTGCTCCCCGTGAACATACAAAGGGCGCCAGTCTTCCTGGTTTCAACTTGGCAATACATATCAAGACCTCTGCAAGTACGAACATGCTGAGATCCAGTGACTGTTTCATCAGTGATCTTAAGTAAATGATTAAAGACAGATTTAAGCAGATGTCTAGAAATATCTCAACTGTAGTTTTTCATATAAAAATACTGGCAATATGCAAATGTTTAGTGTAAGAGATTGTTTGAATAAACTATGCTGAATTCATGTAATGAAATTCAACGGAAGCATATTAAATGACATTAAAAATTGTTCATCTAGAAAATGAATTTAAAACACTAGCATGATTCTATTAGCAATTATCACATAATTAAGCAAATCATAGACACATCAGTATAATAGTGAATATTTAACAACCAGCTCTCCAGAAAGAAGATCCTGGAGTGTAGACTTTTCCTGACATGTAGACTGTGCCACTTCATAAGGTGTAGACTTTGCCATTTTCTAAGATATAGACATTGTCATTTCCTATGGTGTAGATATTATCACTGCCTATGGGGTAAACTTTGCCACTTCCAGTGGTGTAAATAAACCTTCCATGGCCAATTTTAAGTACTTAGGCTACATCACAGAATGCACTGTTGTGGGGAAAACTGAACATTGAGCTCTCCAGAGCTGCCTCCAGCATTCTGCTGGACCAACAGAGACATACAAGAAACCAGATCTGACTGAGTCAACCAAAGGGATGAGGGAAACTCAGTCACTGCCATTGCCCCAGCATCCTTCTGGGATTCAGTTTGAGTCCTTAAGGATCAGAGCCCAGTTCAATAAGCAGAAAGGGAGCTGAACTTGACTGCACTCAAAACAAACAGGGATCAGGAAGGTTGCAGCAGGCCAGGAAAGAAGCAAATGAAAGTGTGGAAAGTGGGAGAGAAAAAGCAAGGGGGAGCAGTGTGGGGAGACCGGTCTCCAAAGTCCAAATGGGGCTGGGAAAGATGGGGAGCAGCTGCACCCACACAAGATGCAATCATTTGAGCCTCTGTAGTACAAATTCACTTTGTCTCCAAAACTCTTTCAAGGTTGGCCAGATGCCTCTGTGTTCGAGTTTATGTGCGTTAATGTTTGCACATGTGTATATGAACTTTGTGTGAGCCTCTGTGTTTGTGTGTATGCTTGTGTGTGTGCTTGTGTGTGTGAGTGTAGTATATATCAGGGGAGGCTTAAGCAAGACAGTGACTTGAATGGATGTAAATGTACTGGCGCAGGGCAGAGGGCGTATGGACAGGGAAGAGAAACTGCATGAGCAGAGGCTGAGGGAGACTGGTCCATTGGCAGGGACCAGGGAGTGGGGGTTGGAATGGAGTTTTGAAGAATACACCTGTTAGCTCTCTGATAAATGGCTCTGGTGTTGCAGGCTGCAGCCGCCCCAGGGCGAGAACCACCAGCAACTCTTGAGATCTGTGCCAAGTTGGAACTTAGGGCACTGGGAAACCAGCTATCAGCTCATCTTCCTAGTAAGTGGCTGTGATGTGGCAGGCTGCAGCCACCCCAGGGGAAGAACCACCAGTGTCTCCTGAGATCCACGCCATGTTGGAACTTAGGGTGCTGGGAAACCAAGCAACCAGCTCCTCTCCCTGCTAAGCGGTAGTGAGTGTACTGACCCACGGGCTGAGAATCAAACATCTCATTGCCCCCCAAAAGCAAATGGGAGCCAGAGATCTGAGCATCTCTTGGGAGGTTGACCATATGCAATACAGCAAATAAGGGAGATTTCCTTCTACCATCTGTTAGAAGGCAAATACTTTTTATCATTGTTTTGCTTTATTCTAATTAATAGTATTGCTCTATTCAATATTCTGCTTTTGATAAGTTCTATAATGCTCTGTATTTCATTTTATTTTGCTATTCCTGACTGAAAGAACAACTATTGTGAAGATAACAAGATATACTGTGATACCTATTACTGTTGTCCCGGTAACCTGCTGTGAAGTTCTGTACCAATTTCACTACATTGTCTCAATTGGCTTTGTTCTGAGTTGTTCTGTTGTATTTTACTACCTTCAAAATAATTTTTAAAAATTAAAAAAAAGAATACACCTGCCAAGACCCCACCAGGATCCACTGGAATTCCCACATGGCCAAACCGGTACCGTGTGGTCCAGCATTTGAACATAGGCTGTTGGAGTGAGCTGCTTTTGTGGGAGTCATTTTACTTCATTATCCCTTGGGGTGTGGGGTCTAGTGCATCTATATCTGCCCCTGAAAGCCCCCTTTGACCAGGTGACTTCTTTGCTCAGCAGCCCTTTTCTGTCCCATAGCCTTCCTGCACAGGCCCTGGTCTGCCCAAACAAGCTGCCCCAGGCCTCTGCCAAGTCACCTATCTGCTGTTCTGCTTGTAGATCTGGGTCACAGCAAATTGAATGAAGGACTTTCAACAACTTCCTGCTCTTCCCAATGTGGCCATCGCCAGGAGGCCATGTACCTCCCCCACTTCACACAGTGACCTGAGGGTAGATTGTGAACCAGAAGCTTTTGCAGCCATCCACGGTTCCATCTTCACATCTTCCCTTCTCCTAAGAGGCCAGTTGTCCCCAGGGGACAGACACACTGGATGATGAATTAACTAAACTGGAGGACTCAAGCAGGCCCTCATACAGTGCAGGAAAGACGAGCAGAGCAGTTCGTGTATGTACTGACTGTCTAAGTCTGTTTCCTGTTGTTATAATGAAATTCCTAAGGCTGGATACCTTATAAAGCAAAGAGATTTAGTTTGCTTATAGATCTGAAAGTCTCAGGTTGAGCAGCTGACTTGGGTCAACCTCTGGAGAGGGCTGCATCTGCTACCTCACATCACCAGAAACAGGATAGAGGCAGAGTACCCAGGAGAGGCACCATGCTGAGACAGAGGCCAGGGAGAGACTGAGGGCCCATCTTGCTCTTTTTTAGTAACCCTCTTAAAAGAACTACCCAGGATCCCTTGAGAACTGTGAATCCCCTGGAGGAAGTACATTTGGCCCATCACCTCTCACCAAGCTTGGCTCTTTAAGGTCCCACCACTTGTCAACAATGCCACAGTGAGGACCGTGCTCCCAACACACAAATCTGTAGAGACCACAGTCAAAGTACATCCAAGCCATAGCATTGGCTTCACTCTTCCCTCTACTTCACGGAGGAGGGGCCCTAGCAAGTAGGCTTGGGGACAGTATGGCCTTGTGGCCTTCCTGACAAATGCTGGGGATCTTGTCCTGGGATTCTGTAGAACAGACCCTTGGAAAGCTGTATTGATCATTGCTGACAAAAATGCCAGATGCCCAAAACTTAAAGAAGGTTGTTTTCATTCCCAGTTTCAGTGATTTCACCCATGGACTACATGGTGGAAGGGCCTGGTTGAGGAGAGCTAGCCTCTGCTCACTCATGGCAATCAGGAGGCAGAAAGGAGAGGAGGAGAGCCAGGTCACTCCCACTGGTCCCTGGATTAACCATTGATGACCTGGTTACCTCCCAAGTCATGAGACTTTGGGGGGACATTTTAGATCTAAATTAGATAGATGTCTGTCTCTCTCATCCCAAAGTGTGTGGTACAAGTTTCTGGGACATCCTGGCTGAGAAACAGGGCTCCTACCTCTTCCTTTGCAGCATGACTTAGCCAGTCTGGGCTCCTACTTTCTCTCTCTGACTCTGTCTCTCTCTGTCTCTGTCTCTGTCTCTGTCTTTCTCCCATCTCTGTGTCCTGAGAGACCACTTTACCAGGAGAGGACCAAAGCCTTGCTGGTCAAGCAGGAGAAGGCAGCTGTACCAAAAAGATTCTCCAGCTTGGCCTTCTGAACAATACACTCAGACTTCCTGAGAAGCACCTCCTCATTTGTACAATGCGCTAATAACAACAGTACTTAACATGGTGCTATTAGGAGACCTAAGCGACCTGACATCCATGAAGTCCTTAGTGTCTGATGCTCCTTATGCTTTCTGAGTGTGTATTAAACAAATGTCCCCTTCTGATGAAGTCTAATGATCTAGCCATTTGGGGCTGAGGGAAGTTCATGTTTTCTAATATCTCATTAATGACACAGAGCTACAGAATTGCTTCTGATTAGATACAGTTAGATTAGATTTATGATGTAAGGTCCAAAGAGCAGACATAGGACCAAGGCACTAGAATTCATTCATTCATTTATTATTTAGAAGATATTTACCAAAAGCCACAGCATGAATTTCTGAGGCTATAGCAGTGAATAGAGTAAACACAAATTCTAATTCTTGCCGAGACATTTGATCACGAAGGTTGGGAGAAGACAATGAACAAGAGAAAAAGGAGACACACCCACGCTCTGTGAGATGGGGCCAAGCACAAAGAAGGAAAATAAAGTCAATCAGGGGAGGGGAAGAGAGTTGCGAATTTAAATGAGGTTGACCAGCAGTCTGCTTAGGGAAGTAAGCGTCCCCACAACCTCTGTTTACCTTGGATAATCAATAATTCTGCAGTGAGCTCTCATGCTTTTCTGGGTCCCCGAGGGTGGCAAACTGATTGGCTCAGGCCTATATTTGCTGAATTCAATTTTGAAAAGAACTCCTCATGAGAAGTTTCATTGACTGAAATTTTCCCCTGCCCAAAAGACAGGTGACGAAACAATCCTCAAGGAAATAATATGAGCCCAAAACAGAGGCTGCAGATCACACTCCTCTGGAACTGTACGTGTGGAAGGAAATCCCAGAGTGCTCAGGAAAAGGAAATGATTATGCAGGAAGGTGCCAGCTAAAAGGAGCCCAGCCCTCATGCCTGCTTTTAGCATCTAATAGTAACATGAGGCTCTATAGCATCTTGGCTTGTTTATCCTTGCCTCTGCAGATCATACTCAGATCCTGGTTTTAGAACCTCTGTCATTTGTCATTAGGTCTAGTCAGTAGGAGAGGACCCTGGCTTTAGAGGGACACATGCAGTAAAGCACGCTCAGTCTGATCTAGGCAGGAAGTTCTACCCTTGCTGGGCTGGGGAGGGCTCTCTAGCCACACGCTGGGAGACTTGAATCATAGAATCTCAGAGTATGGGGACCATGGGAGCCATGAGAATGACCCAGCCGGTGTCCACTGCACCTCAACCTCCCAGCATATGTGGGAGCCACCCAAGGGCTAAAAGTACTATGCAGCTAAGCTCTCTGCCTCTCTTCAGGATGTGGCTGAGGACTGTGGGCTTTTCTCCAAGGAAGAGGAACAAATGACCTCCACCAAGTTCATGTCGTTTGAACCAGCAGTAGGGTTCTCACTTCCTGTATCACAGTTTGAGAGGCACAGAAGAGCAGATAACACAGAGAACTGTATTTTCAGCAAAGGATGCTTTTGTACAGATTGAACCTTTAAAAGCCATGGTTCCTCCAGTGTGCAGGCAAACACAGTGTGTTGGAGCCATCAGAGATCAGATATGTGCAAGGGGCTTAAAGTGTTTTCGTTTTGTGTTGTTCTGGGCTTCTGGGATGTCATATCTACCATTGCTAATAAAAATTCAAGTTTTGAAAAATGTACAAAAGGAACTCAATTTCTTTATTTTTTCTTATAGATTATTTTTCTTCAAGTCAGTAACTCTGTATGCAACTCCAACTTTCTCTAGCCAACCCTGTGACATGAAGCTCTGACAGTACCTGCCTAGAGCTGACACACACCCCACCACACCCTGCACCCTCACCTGAGGATCTGCAGGGCTGATGCCTTGTGAGACTGGCAGGAGCCAACAACCAGGCTTGGCTTCATGTGTCCTGGGCATCACCAATGATGGCTCAATTTGATGTTCAACTTCACTGGCCATGATAGCCAGGTGATTTGATCAAAATTATACTGTGTAAGTGTCTTGAGTCATGTTAGCATTTAAATGATGATCTTTTAATAAAGCAGTTTGCTTTCCACAAGGTGGTGGGTCCCATACAATCAGTGAAATTCTCCGTAAGTCTAAAACTGACCTCTTTCCCATCCAGGCAAGAAGGAATACTGCCATTTCTGCTGATAGGCAGGTGTAAACTTAGACTGTACTCTTCTCTGGGTCTCGAGCCTACCAGCCCACTTTGAGGATAATAGCCTTATCCTATATACTCCAAGAGATAGTTGCTTAAGATAAATATCACACACACACACACACACACACACACACATACACACACATATCCTGTTAGTTTTATGTCTCTGGAGAGCCCTGACTAATACTCAAGCATTTCTATAAAGATGGCAAATTTGTTTTCAAGGAATAAAATAACATAAAATCATGTATGGCACACATATAAGACTTCAGCACTGCACACACCTCTATTAAGGTAAGTATATTGTCAGACAACTCTATGTGGGACTATATTCTCTTGTGGACGATTTGTATGTCTAACAGTTGATAATTGCATCAGACAATATGACTTCTTACCAAACAATGTGTATTGTGGATTAAGAACTGGTGGTCAACTTAACACCAGCTGAATTAAACCAGCAGGGCGCTGAATATAGATGTTCCACCTGCGGAAAGTTACCAGCATAAATAGAGACATGGAGAAGAAGCTAGGTGTTGTGGGTTTCTCTAAGTGTTGCTGTTTGAGCTCCTGGAGGAGCTCATCAGGACTAGCTTCCCCAGTGTGAGTTTGACCATTGTCATCAGAGGAGCTCAGGATCTTGTTGGTAAGAGAGGCTGTGGTTCACTTTGAGGGAGCTCTGGTCCTTACATTGAACATTGCTTCCTGGCTCCAGAGTGGTAGACATGTGCCATTTAATCTCCAAGACAAACTCCTCATGCTAGCTTCCTGGCATGTACTTGACTGTTCTTATTGTCAGTGGAGCTCGGGGCCTCTGTGTCACTGATGATGGCTGTAGTGCTTTTCAGGACAGCCCCAATCTTTGTTTTGAGCATGACGTCTCAGCTCCAGTGTAGAACCCTCAATCTACGAGCACAGCTCCTTCACCCCGCTGAGTCTTTCTAGCTTCCACTGCTGACCTTTGGGTCTTCCCACCATAGATCCTTAAAAGAAACTAGCGTGAGTCCTTCCTGTGGGCTCTGGAACTCCAGTTGGACTCATGGGAGGCATTGTAATGGCCTCTGGGTTTTCATCTGGACTCATATGGGACATTGCTGTGTGATTCATGCCGTTGGCTAAACATTCTATGTCTTTGGTGTTGTGGATAGATTTCCTGCATTTTCCTGTGTTAACTCTTGGTGACCATCATAAAACAATACTATAAACTCCATGTTCTGATTCTAATTGTTCGCCTCACAACCCCTGACTACAACAATGTGGAACTTCTTGCCAAATGTTATGACTTATAACTAGATGTCCCCCTCAAAAGTCTTATGTACTCATAGGAAGGGCTTTGGGGAGGTGGCTGGGTCATAGGTGTGTGGTACTGGATCAGTCTGATGATTATGCTTAGCATAATTCTGGATGTGACTGACAGGCTTGCTGAAGAAAGAAGACCCACGTGGGTGTATGTGACACCAACCAATAGATTTGAAGCCTGGATGGAATAAAAAGGGAAAGGAGGAAAAAGTCTTCCTACTCCTATGTGCCATCCCATGAACTATTTCTGCTCTGCAGTGCCTTCCTGCCTTGGGGACTATGGACTGAAACCTCTACAAACTGTGAGCTAAAAGAAACTTTTCCTTCTTGAAATTGTTGGTGTCAGATATTTCGTCCTAATAATAAGAAAGTAATTAAAACACCACATGACTAGATTTATATTTTTATTAAATGCTTCCCATAGATGACTATTTATTTGAGTTCCATTAGGCAGCACAGATGTTAAACATAATTAACAATTTAATATATGCTGGAAGTGAGGACCAGTTTTTACCTATAACATTTCACAGCTGTTTGCTATTCTGTTTGTGGAAAGTCTCTGTAATGGAAAGGTTAGCTCAGAAGCATAAACATTGTGCATGTTTGGTGCAGGGTACTGAACAACCCAAAGAAGGGTGTGAGGGTTTTCACATCCATGAGGTGTGCAAGATTGGCCTTAGCCATGCACTTTCCCATGCCTGAGAGCCAGGGCGTGGTAAGAAGAACAAAGCCTCGGGGCTGGGGATTTAGCTCAACAGCATAAGCACCTGCCTTGCAAGCAGGCAGTCGTGAGTTTGATCCCTGGTACCGACAAAAAAAAAAAAAAGACCAAAGCCCTCTCCAGCTTCCCAACATGCTGAGCAGGCAGGCAGCTCAACCTTTTCTCCCTCACCATCCCCACAGCAGTCTGCTACAGTTCTCAAGAGCAGCCTAACTAAATCCTTCCTTTCTAAAGGTGCACTGCTCATCCTCCCCAGGTGTGAGTCCTTCTGTCCTCTCCCCGACCACTGCCCTGTTTTCTGCTCCTTCCAGGCCACCCTTGGTCACAGAAGGCCCATGTGTGTCATCTTAGCCATCCTGGTCTCCACCACATGCTCTGACATTTCAGCTCAGGACGCCCCTCTTCTTTATTAGCCAAGGTTCTACTTCCATGCAGTGGACCAACTTGCTTGAACTTACTTGGAAAACGCATTCTTACTGTGGGAACAGGATAGGCTTTTCTCGTACTTATTCTCTAAACCAAGTAGTGTAACTAAGAGGCTCTCACACTGACATGGTAGGAGGTGTGTAAGGAATTTAGAGATGATGTAAAGGGCACGAGCAGATGTGAGCAGGTTCTATGCAAACACATATAAGGGACTTTTTGTATAAGGGACTCCAACACTCACAGACTTTGGGATCCACCCAGGACCCGGCACTCACTCCTCAGTGACAGGGAGGGAAAACACTCTTCGTGCTCTGGACTTCTCCTCTTCCTCGGCCCTGTCTCTCAGTCCCCTCTGTGCAGCAGCTCCTCCCAGTGCTGGGCCTGATAAATGTTAGTGACTTTCCTGCATGTGAGCCTCAGCCATGGCAATCCACCCAGGGAAGCAAAGCAAAGAAGATGATGGACAACTTCTCAGCAGCCTTAGGCAAATTTCTTGGTGGAAAGAGGTGAGTTAGAGAAGGTGCAGTTGATGCGGCCTTGAAGCCAACTGTGGCCTTTTCCGTTTGCCACCACCCATTTAGATACTTCTGTGCCTTCCACAAGCCCACTGGCCCACTCGGAGGTATGGGCTACACTTGACTCCCCACGTGCCCCGAGGGTCTAGAAATGTCTGGGGTCAACCTGGGGCCTGGATGGCTTCCTAGGGTGCAGGGGGGATGGTGGCCAGGCACCTCCTCAGTGCTCACACCTGGCCTACTTCTCATCCTTCCAGACACCATCCTATAAAGCACTCTGATGCTCGAGCTCAGTGAAAATGGTATTGATATCTCTGTTCATGTTTAAGGGACAGTAAAGGAAAATAATCATTAGTAAATGAAGCAAACCATAGGGAGTCTTCAGCAAGACATCAAAGTGCAGCCTGCATGCTTTCACTCACCAAGCCACGTGGACCCTCAAGAGGCTGCTAGGAAGGACAGAGCTGACCTCCAGGGCCCTCTCGTTCTGGACTCTCAGGACTGGGGTGGGATGATTACCCCCTCATGGAGCTGTGAAGTGACACAGAGATCCAAATTGTCATGCAGGGCTGCTTCTTCATCTGCTTATCCCGTGGTCTCCTCACAAAGATGGAGAGAAAGCCTCCAAGTTAACAGTACCTGTGTGCTGGGTGTGGGGCTCACAGTTGACTAGGTACATGCTGTCCCCTAGTGGGGAGTTGTACTCATGCAATGAAAAATCTCCTGGAAAGTATCTTCTGATCTTGTCTAATCCTTTCACTTCACAGCTGAGGAAATTGAGGGCAGGTAGAAAAGTGACTAAGATCATTTGTTTAGTGATAAAGTTAGGACTGAGCAGAAATCTTGAATATATCCTTGAATAACACTTCTGGTCACAATGAACACACTCCCTGACAAAGCTACATACTTCCTGGGAGAAAAACACCCAAAGCAAGGCCACTGAGTATGTTTTGCTGAACCAGGAGGAGGAGTCTGGGTAATTTTTTAGTTTTTCTTTTGTCTATGGTAAAGTTTAGGTACAACTTCTATTAGTGGATTCCTTGCTTTGTTCTTTGTATGCTGTTAATTCATAAAATAATAACGATCATCATTTTGTAAAAAGCCATAAACAATTTCAAAAGAGAAATTATGGCAAGAAAAAGAAAAATGTTACATAAAACGTTTAATATGTGAAAACAACTGCTCCCTAGTATCTAAACTTTGGAAGTTCTGTTACTGTCCTTTTCCTTTGTCTCTTTCATTTAATTCCCATCATATTTACAGGGAAATGAATGGAAGAAAAAAATGTTCCCAGTTATTTTCTCTCCTGTGCTGAAGCCACGGGATGCAGCTTCCCACTGTGCCAGCAGCAATGTGTGAAAGGGCTGGAGTGAGAAATGGCAAACCCCAGAGTCATGGTGAAGCAGAGAGCTCATTTGCCCTCAAATCCTCTTCTGTTTCTCCCTCTTCTCTAATTCAGGAGTGTGAATTGTGGCAGGGTCTGGTTCCCCTCCTTGGATCTGCAGAAACAAAGTCACTGAACTCAGAACTTCACAGTAAAGAAAAAAAAACAACATCATGAGCCAGGCGTGGTGGTGCACTCCTGTAATCCCAGCACTGGGGAGGGTGAGGCAGGAGGATCCTTGCAAAATCGAGATCAGCCTGGGCTACAAAGTGAGCCCAAGGCCAGCCTGAACTGCATAGCAAGACCCCGTCTCAAAAAGACAAAAAAAAACATCATTGTCCCCCAAGCTCATCAGCACCATTGTTCAGAGATGACTAAACACATGAGTGTAAGAAAGTGAAAAGTCTAGAGTCAAAGAACTTCATTCAGCAGTCCTGCAAATAGGTCCTCCACTGCCTCAGGCAGTGACAGTCACAAGGTTAGTGGTAATTATAATTATTATTACTAATTAACCAATTATTTCCCTTGGTGGTTTAGTCACTTTCTGATTGCTAGGACAAAATGTCTGACACCTGCAACTTAAAAGAGGAGAGTTTTATTTTGGTTCCTCTTTTAGAAGTTTCAGTCTTTGTGTGGCCTGTGGCGTGGTGGGAGGGCCTGGGTGGAAGGAGGCTGCTCACGTCATGGTGGGCAGGAAGCAGAGAGAGTCAAGGGAGAAGCTGGGAAAGGAGAGACGATCCCCACCATAATTCACTTCCTGTGACCTAATCCTATTCCTAACAGCAAGTCAGCTATAACACCCATAATCACCGTCCAAAGCTCTGCCTATGATCGTATGGAGTTTGGAGGGGGTCGTCCAGATATAAACCATGATACCTGGGTTTGATGAGCACATTACTGTTTAAGGCACTTTCTCCCATTAATGACCATGGCTTCCTTTGGTTTTTGTTTAATAGAAGATCATCAGTTTTTACAAAGGTTCTCTCTAGCCTCATCACTAACTTCCAAGGAAGTAGCATTAAGCTTACTTTACAGCTCACAAAAGTTGATGCTTAGATATGTTAATAACTGGCCAAAGCTGTGGAATAAATGTGCGGGAGGCTGAGCTGAGGCTGCAGCCTGACCTGTCCAGCACCACATCCTGCCTTGTATTTCTTGTTGCCCAAAAAGACCTGAGGACCTCTGTGGCATGTTGCAGTTCACGTGTGGTCTGATTGCATCCCACAGGGGTCCGTGTGTTCACGTTGAATCCCCACTGTGAAGATGAACGGCTGAAAACTACCCAACCGTACTGCTGAGCACTGGGACTTAAAACAAAGGATGAAGTCAAATGATATTGTCAGCATGGAGAATGACTGAATCCTAGTGGCTTTGTAAGAAGAAAGATAGACTTCAGGATGTAAACATACACAAACTGCCTGTCTTGTTATGAAATGTCCTGTGCCATCCAATGTGACCCACCTATTGTGGACTCCCGTTTCTCCATAACTGCAAGTCAAGTAAAACCTTTTTCTTTATAACATTACTGAGCCTTGGGTGCTTTCTTACCATAATGACAAATGGATACATTCTGGGAAAGATATCAGTCTTTCCCTTCTTCAGACTGAGAACTGGGTGTTCAGAGACACTAAGGGCCTCATACCAACATTTTACTGTAGACTTCCAAACTTATGGATATATATTTGTAATTCTGTATTAGTTTAATCAAGATTTGTTCAATATGCTGAGCTGTGTGCTGGCTCAGATCCCTCCACTCTGAGAAAAGAGTTCTGGGCCTAAAGGTGTGGACTGAGTGCAGGCTGGGCTGCCTGCCCCATTGCAGCAGAAACAGGAGGCTGCATCCTACTCTATACCATGCTCCAGGACCCCACCTCTGAGCAGGTGTTTGCTTTGGAGCCTATTTTGTCTTATGTTAGTAAAATTCTATCAGCTTGATTCTGTATAGTATTTACCTGCTATTTTTTTTTCTTTACCTTCCAACCTTTCCTAGCCTGTTAGGACTCCAGAGTGTCTTTTATTGACTGCAGAGTGGGCTGTAGTTTCTTTTGCCAGCATTAACATCTTTTGCTTATTTTATACTGGTGAGTTTAGTCTACCTAGTGCTATATTTGTATTCACTTCTACTGTCCTATGTTATCTAATCTTTTGTTTTTTGCTTTCTTTTTGACTGGGTTCCCCATGCTTCACACAAAGTTGATAAGTCTAGAAATCTTGGACCTGCAGATCCCGCAGGGCAGAGGTCCCCTGGAGCAGATGTTCATCTGAAAGCTGTCTCAGCTTCACATGGCCACTGCAGCAAAAAGCATCCCCTGGCTTTGCTGAAAGCCACATTGTATTTCAGCGAAAAGTGCTCTGTTTTTTGCTCAGTTTTAAATCCAGCATTTCTGTGCTGCTATCTCATCAGAAAGAAAACTATCATTTTCCCTATTGTTATTCATTCACCCATAAATGAATAGATCATAAGCACCAGAGACATGCCAGTACTGTCTTACAAGGTCCATGCCGTCAGTACTAGTTGGGTTTGGTTTGTCTGTTTGCTTAGTGTATTGTGGTCAATATTTAATTGAATTCAAAATCATTTTTAATTATTTGCTTCATACATTTTTATTATAATGCATCTGGTTCTCAATCATTAGATGCCAAGATTATTGCCAAAAGAACCTATTTTAACATGGCTCTTTACAAACAACCTTGTGGGAAGGTCTGAACACAGATACGATTGTTTTCACAGGATAATATTTTCAAGAGGATAGAATAGAGGACAAAAAGAGAGAATCGAATATGCTTTAGTGTATGGAATATTTCACAGTGTAATTATATTTCAGAGATGAAGATTTTTAAAAAACAATTCTAAATATAGAGAAACTAAAACTTTTAACAATAATAATGCCATAAAACTAAAATGTCTGTACATAAAAAGCAAAAATTAAATGGCAAGCAATGAATGAAAGAGGATTTACTTCAGATACAGGGCCACGTCCTGTGATTAAGATAAAGCTTTACCAGAACCTAGCTGCACACTTTCCTATGCACCAGAATCACAGAGCTAAATGCATGTGGCAGAGGCTGAGTAGCTCAAAAGTCCTGAAATAATTACAATCTACTCCATCTCAGGAAAAGGTTTATAACCTCTGATGTAGAAAATAGGCCATGCCCCTTAATATGTAAAAATCTTTTCTAGATCAGTAAGGAAATGTGCTTGACACTGACTCAAAATCTACTCTGTACTAAATCCTTCCTGTACTAAGTACAACATTAAGAACAAGGGTGACATCTTGCTCACATGGAGCTGACATTAACTGTATTTTTTTCTTCTTTATCTTTCTATTTGTTTTTCACTTTTATCTTTTTAAATTTTATTTAAGCAGAAAAAGAAAAAAACAGAAAAAGGGTACAAGTTATACAGAATTTCAAAAAAATAAACAGTAGGAAATCACTAGTTAATAGATTACATGTTATCATCTTAGAAACAGTTGTTCAAGTTACAAAATTAAAGCATATAAAGTGGACATTCAAACAGTGAGACTGCAAACAGTTCTGTTCAATGATCCAACAAAAACTCAGTAATATGGTTATCTATCTTACATGCTTAAATATACATGCAGTTATATCCTTCAGAGCACTTTCTTTTCCTCTCTTTTGTACAATGACAATTACATATTTTGGGTTTTATTTCTCCCACAGTTTTTATTACTTTTTTGAAAAGAATAAAACCAAATGTGACATAACAAAACAAAGTCAGTCAAATCAAAAGGATGGACATACTACATAATGTAAAAACAGAGTACAAGATGATGAACAATGGTTACCATAATGCCTCTTGCTATCTTAAAAAGAATTGCCTAAATCATCAGTTATAATAAAATTGAACAAAACAGTAAAGAACAAAACCAATAAAACCAAAACATTGGAGACATTACAGGACTTCACAAGAAGATAATAGTCAAACCAGAATGGGCATCATAGTGAATCTTACTGTCTTCACAGTTGTTGCCTATACTCTCAAACTTGGTACTATCAAGCAAAACAGAATAGAGTAAAATCAGTCAAAACAAGATGGTCAGAGCAATACAGGGTTTCAAATCAAGTTAATAGGAAATCAAAGTGGGTTACTATAATATATCCTGCTATTTTTATTTATTTTTCCCTTAATTAAAAAGATAAAAATAAAAAAAATAATAAAGGAGATTGAAATAAAAGAAGACATAACAACAAAACAGCACAGATCAGAACATAACCATTTAAGCAAAATAGTGTTTCACCACAAGATATCCTGACATAAAAGTAGTTACCATAGTGTCTCTTTCCTTGAAATCTCTGAGTATAACTTCATTTACTGTAGCATCAAACATATCAAGACAATGTAAAACCATTCAAGAGAATGAAAGTATTACAGAGTATTTAGAACCAACTAACAGAAAATGAACAATGGTTTCTGTATTATCTCCTTGTCTATAAAAGTTTTTATTTATATTATCACATATAATAAAATCCAATAAGATACAACATGTTAAGACTGATGGAGACAGACGAACAAAAGCTTGATGGGACTTCAAAACAAGATGATATTAAATCAGCACTAGCTCTTATGATGTCTTGTTTTCTCCAAAATAGCTGTTCATACCATCCAACCTTCTCTGCCTCATTTCTGTTGAGCTCTTTTTCTGTCATTAGTTGTCAGTTTGTCTTCTTCATTTTGCTTACTGTTCCATTCATTTTGGCCTCTCTGCCACTGTTTCTGGAATCTTGGTATTTTTTTCTTTTAGAATGTCCTCCAGTATTCTCTGTAGAGTTGAATTGGTGGTTGCAAATTCCCCTAGTTCCTCTTTATCCTGGGAGCACCTTTTTTCTCCAATAGTTTCTAGGGACAGTTGTGCAGGATATATCAATCTTGGCTGGAGGTTATTGTCTTTCAAAGCTTGAATGCCCCACACTCTTTGTGATTTGATGGTTTGTGCCAAAAAGTCCACTGTAATTCTGATGGGTGTTCCCTTGTAAGTGATCTGTTTCTTGTCTCTGATGGCTTTTAATATTCTGTTCTTATATTGGATTTCTGTAATTTTGATTATTATATGCCTGAGTGTAGTTCTGTTTGGGTTGTAGGGGGCTGGGGTCCTGTATGCCTCATAGATCTGAGTATCTTTACCTTTTCCCATATTAGGGAAGTTCTCCTTGATTATTTCTGTGAATAGCCTTTGCAGTTCATTTGTTTGTATCCCTGCTTCTTCCTTTACATTCTTAATTCTTAAGTTATAGATCCTCTTATCATCTTCTAGCCTTTGTATTGTTACTGCTTGTTTCCTTGTTATTTTTTCCTTTCATGCTCCCACATTACAAATCTGTCCTCCAGTTTAGATAATCTATCCTTAGTTTCTTTCAAGCTGTTATGCCAGCTTTCAATAGAGTTTTTAGTTTCTTCGTAACCTCTTTGAACCTGTTTCATGTATTCTATGTTTTCTCTATTTTCTCCATCAAACAATTCTCCCCTTTATTTCTGTTCTCCCATTCCACCATCTATTTTTTCTTGGGAGGTGCTTAGCATTTCTTTAACTATTCTACTTATATCTTGCTTTACTTTGTTAAATACTTCACTTTTGAACTCATCTATGAGGTCCCGGAGATATCGCTTTATGTCTATTGGTGCCATGCCTGATATTGCATGTTTTCTGTCCTCATTCTCCTTTGCATTTACCTTTCCTGGATCAGTGTTCTCAAGATTGGGGAGTGAGGACCCTTTTTTGTTGCTCCACATTCCCATACTTTTTGTTCCTTCCATACAAGCACATATAGGAGGCCCAGTTTCTTTCTTTGTTGGTTACAGTTTGTTTGAATTGCACCAGCTAGGTGTTCCCACCCACTGCAGTGTACTAGGGAGACACAGACCTGGGCAGCCTATGCTGTGCCTGCCCCTCCAGGTCAGTCAGCCTGCTGAAGGCTTCACTGTATTAGAGTGCACTGCCAGGTGCAGGGATCTGGTTTGGGCTAGCCTACAGGGTCTTAGTCTGTGGTGTCACCCAGGTCAAGTGCTCCCCACCAATCCCACTTAGAGGGGAATATGTGACTGAAGTCACCTCAGCATCCTGTTCTGGCTAGTTTGCCTGGTCCCAGAATGTCCTCTGTTGGAGCCTCCTAGTCTATGGAAGGGTCTCTGTTCCTCTCACTCACCACAGGTCGATGCAGGCTCCCCCCCCCCCCCCCCGCCAGCTCTGCTCTCACTTCGGTTCACCGATTTCTGCTCTCAGAGCTTTAACATCTCTATCCCTGCTGTGCCAATTCAGATGCAGCAGTGGCGGCAGGAAATTCAAGCCGCGGTTTCCAGAGGTGCAGCTTCTGGCTTCGGCACTGACACTTTAAACTGTTCCAGTCCTAGCACCAGGATTGCATTTCCAGTTGGTTTCTCTCAGCTTAGTTTGTTCCTGGGTTGACAGGGTATATCTCCTCCTTCTTAGGATTCCCCACACCACACCATTCCTGGAATCTAAGCTGGCTATCTCAGAGAGTCTCCATAGCTGCTTTATCTATCCACCATGTTCTCCTGGAAGTCGACATTAAGTGTATTAATTAGCAAGTTAATAAGATGACATGATTCTACATATTAGGAAGTGCTACAAAGAAGTTTTAAAAGGGCGCAGCTTGGACATGTTGACTTTGGCACATGGATGTCCTTGGCTGGGAGACAGATTTATCTAAGGTCCTCAGGGAATCCCCTCAATAAAGTTACTAGTAGAGCGTACAGCCATTACACTCAGATTAACTTGGAACACTGGGAACAGGTGGTATTAACACCATACAACAGAAGTGAGGTATTGGTACTGTGATGTGTGTCCTTCTAGAACCATATCCACAAATCTCAGATAGTTACATGTCCATTGAATATTGACAAATGAGAAGAGGTTATATTTTGTATACCACTACACAAATGTTTTGTACTTAGGCCCTACAATATATTTAACTATTGTCTCTCAGGTGTCTAACAAATATGCTCTGATTGCATGAGTGTCTTGTTTTCAATTATTGTCTCCTGCACAATGTATGAAAGACTCTTCAGCATAGTATTACAGTTAATTCTTGAGCTAATGATTTCCTTGGGAAAACTCAGAGGTAGAATTGTTAGATCAGAGAAATCATGGCTACTAGAGAAACTGCATTAACAACAATGTAAAGAAACTTATATGGGAATCAGTAAAATTGTCCTTTTGCTTAATGCCATGAAACCATTCAAATTATTTTCAATGTAATAGGGACAAATTTATTACTATTTAGTTTGCATGTTTTTTGTGCTGTCCAAATATTTATGTGTTTATTTGTATTTCATCTTTCCAAATTTCTCTTTAAATTCTTTGCCCAGTTACTCAGTATATATTCCTATATTTATTAATTAGGATGAGCTCTTCATATATTTGTTTTTGTTTTATTTTGTTTTGTTTGTTTTCTACCAGGGATTGAACTCACAACCTCATGTTTGCCAAGCAAGTACTTACACCGCTGAACTAAATCCCCAGCCCCTGAGCTCTTCATATGTTAACTCTGCAGCCAGCCTATTAGGTGTTTTTTGCTTCTATTCATTATGCTTTTGACAATAAAACAATTTGAAATTTAATTGAGCTAGTCCATTTTTCTTGGTGATTTCTAACTTTGATGCCATTTTGCAAAATGGATTTCCCCAATCAGCCTGTATTTTCATCTATTACTTTCATAGTTCATTCTTAAAACTTAAGTTTTGGACATACTTTGAATTTAATTTGGCATAGCAAGCAAGCTAGCATTTAATATTCTTTTTCTTCTCCAAGCAGGAAGCCAATTGATTTAATTATATTTACCAAGAGGTATTTCTTCCTTCTCAGGAATCTGAAATTGGACCTTCATTATTTGCAAGGTTTGCATATAGACTTGGTTATTTTCTGGGTTTCTAATTTTGCCTATTCTGTGCTGGTTTCATAGCGGCTAAATTATTTTAACTTTTGATTGTAGTGTTTTAGAGCAAGTCCCATTAGTGCTGCTCAGTTTTAGCTTACTCATTTTATTTTGAGATAAAGTTTTAATTTTCTTTATTGTCAATTTCTGAAACAATTCATTTAAACATTTTATATTTAGACAAATATTTAGGTATAGATTTATTTTGGATGGGTTGATAAAATTATATTATCTTCTCAGGAAAAGTTTTCATTTATCCTGACTCTCACATTCCTTGATATGTGCTCAGTTTCTGTCAATGTCACTATTAATTTTTTTCTTTTCTTTTTAAAAATAAATGGATGGATGGGTGGATGGATGGATGGATAGATGGATGGGTAGAATTGTTTTTTTCAGTTTTGAGACTGGGTTTTCCTGAGTTGTCCAGGCTGGACTGAAACTTGCAAATCTCTTGCCTCAGCCTACCAAAGTACTAGGATTACAATTGTGTGCTGAGATACTCAGCTTCCATGATATTTTCCATTGCATATTACTAGCATATAGCAAAAATATTCCTTGATACGCTCTTATTTATTTTATAACTTTCCCTCTACCAAATTTCACTATCAGTTCTAATAAATTTTATATTATTTATGGTTTTCTATGAAAATTGTCACACCATCTACAAAAATGTAATCCTAAACCTTTGTTAAGTAGTAATAGTAACAGAAGATATTGATTACCTGTTCCTATTTTAGTAAAGATTCTTTGTGTGAGCCTGGATAAATTTGATGTAGGCTTATTTATGGCATTTAAAGTGTCCTTGTCATTCTTACTTTATCAAGAGCTTTTAACCAAAATGTATACTGAACTTATTAATTTTTACAGGGGTCAGCATCTATCAGGTTGGTACTACCCACTCATCTGAGACTTTTATGTAACTCATTATATTAAAGCCTGGTATGTTTATATGGTTCAATCTTCATAAAATAAAACCTATTTTGTCATTGTTTGCTTTTAATGAACTTGAACTCTATTCTACATTTTATTTAGAATTTCATTTTATTCTTTTTTCAGTTTTAAATCATTATCTGAAATTTACTATAAGATATAGAGTAGAGATAAATTTGCTATTTTTACAAAAATATTTAGGCAATATTCCATATACCAATAATCTAAGCTTTTGAAAGTGCCACATTTATCAGAGAATAATGTTATTTGATTATTTCAGTCATCATGGGTCACTGTGACTAAACTCACAGCACTGCTGGCTTAAATGAAGGAATTTCCTCCTGAAAGCTCTGCCGGCTTCAGGTAAGATCGGGCCCTAGAAAACCCAGGACCTTCTTCTCCCAGGGCCCTCACATGGGTTTTCCCCCTTTAGTGAAAGTCAGGAGCTGTCTCCCTTCCTCTCTTGTCAGTCCACACTACTGTTGAGTGAGGTCTCTTCCATACAAGACCACTTACCCTTAATTTCTTTCCAAGACCCTGTCTGCATATATAATCACACTGAGCCTGTGCATCTTGGGAAACAGATTCAGCCTATGACAAGGACATTCCAGGACCAAGATCCAGAGAGCTGAGTTAACCAGAGCCCTTGATTTGTGACATGCTATTTCTTTGTATTGATTTTTTTATTTTGTGGTTTGGGTTATGTGTCTGTTATTTCATATATTCATTTTACATTATTCAGATTCTTGCTTACACTTTTTTGAATATTATTTCACTAATAATTTGAATTTTTACATTAGATGCAATTCCAAAAATGCCCTGATTATATCACTTCATGGTTTCTTTTAGTTAAAAATTGGCTCTTTTTCTTTTTAATTTTTTTTTTAAATTTTAGTTTACTTTAGTACAGGTGTGTAGTACATAATGTTGGCACTCTTTGTGGCATGTTGTTACATACAAGTTAATGGGTTGGACTAATTTCTCTGTTATACATTTTTTAAAGTTAGACATATTTCTAATTATTATTCTCCTTTAATGCTGGCTCAGAATTCAGTCCCTTGTGATTAGACAATAAAAATATTTAAGGTAAAATATTTAACTTATAAATTTACCAATTCAATATATGATTTGCTGTGGTTTATATGTCAGATGTCCCCCCCCATCTCATACAATATGGGTGCTGCCATGTAACTATAGCATTTGTGATTGTTTCATTATCTAGCACTTGTATTGGTGGTGTGAATGCTACATCCATCCAAGAGTGGAGGCAGCATACAGTGTAATGGTAGGAAGAAGGTGTATCTTTTCTTTTGCTGTTCCTGCCTTTCTCTTTAACAGCAGCCCACACTGCCACCCTGCCGCTTGAACCCAGCTGAGTATGGATGGAAACTTCCAAGAACCGTAAGAAATAAATATTTCCTTCCTTCCTTAATTTTGAGTGTCAGGTATTTTGTCTTAGCATGGAAGAAAAGTAACCAAAGCATAATTTGGTATCAAAGGAGTGGGGTCATTGCTGTAACTGTACCTCATGGTGTGGCTCAAGGGCCTTTGGAAATGATTGGTGAGAAGAGTTTGGAAAAGTTCAGAGATGTCACCTGAATGCATAGAGCTGGAAGAGCTTAGGCTGTTCTGTAGGAGGGAGATTCTGGTCAGAGCTCAAGAGACCAGGAGGTTAATAGAAAACCTTCTGGTAAACACCAGGCTTGGGAGGATTCTGCTGAGAAGGACTGCATTTGTTGTTGGACTCCACATGACCTGTGTTATGGCTTGATAGAAAGTTTGTATGCATTTTTCTTGTGCCCAGAGACTTTGCCTGAGACTGATATTAAGGGCTATGGGTTTATTAATCTGGCAAAAGAAATTTCAAGGCAGTTTAATATTGAAGCATGGTATGGCTATTGTGGGGGCTTTTAGCCAGGTTTATGCTGCAAATCAAGAACAAAGAGCCCAGTAGGATGATTTGAAACATTGTAATTTTGGCCAGGCAACTATGGACTGTAAAGATAGAGCTGAGACCTTGATTGCTGAGAAGAAACAAAGAAATAAAAAAGATGGCCTGGTAGAGCAGCAGGTCTCCACCTTTTGCAGCCTCAAACTGGCAAAAGTGAAAGAGTTTGCTCAGAAGAGAAAGCTACAGGGTACCACATTCCAGAATGATGACAGAGGCCACAGGAGATTCCAGAATGGCTGCAGCCACACCAGATTCTAGAATGGTGTCAGTATAAAGAAGCTTTTCCTCAAAATCAGGTTCAGAGAGCTGAGCGATCCAGGAACTCAACCCCTACAGCCAAGAGAAAAGAAAGCCTGGCTACTGCTCTAGCTGGCAGCAGATCTTGGTGGCATCCATGTGTTTTAAGTGCAAGGAAAATGCATAAGTTCTGAGGTTAAGGCAGCTTCCACCCAGATTTCAGAGGGCCTGGGAGATCAGAAAGTGTACCCCTGAGAGGGCTGTATGTAAAGAGGTAAGGGTAAAGGCAAAAGTGCAGTGGAGAACCCAGAAGTTTAAAAAATCCGGGAACATGGATAATCCAAGAAAAGCTGCAAAAATTGAGGAGAATGGGGATTAAGAAAGAATCTGTGGGAACTGAAACCCCTGGAAGTGCTATGGGTGTGGAGTCACTCAAGCTGTTTGGAACTTGAAACCAGATTGCTTCAGTTTCATGCTGAGCATGAAACTCCAGGAATTGATGTTTGCTCTGCTGGTTGGACTCACTTTGGTTCCAATGCATTGTATTACCCTGTTTATAACTTTTGGAATGGTAATGATTATCTTGTGCCATCGTATGTTGGAAGTTTTAAGCTTTGTTTTCATTTGTACAGGAGATTGTAGCTAAGAGTCTGCCTCAAATCTCAGAGGAGACTTGGGACTTCAACTTTTCAGCAGTGCTGAAACTGTTAGGGCTTTGGCAACTCTTGGAGGTAGACTAAATGTCTTTCATATAAAGAGCTGGCATGAGACTTCAGAGGGCCAGGGGTGCAATGTCATGGTTTATGTCAGTAGCCCCCAAGTCTTATGCAATCATAGATGTGGCTGGATCCAGTATTCTTGGTTGGTTCATTGCCTAGTGCTTGGATTGGTGGTTTGAGTGCTACACCCCCCAGGGGTGGAGCCAGCATACTGTAATAGCAAGAATAAGGTGGGTTTCTCCCTTTTCCCTGGTCCATGCTTGCTGTTTGTGGCTGCCATAAACAGATTCCCCTCAACTGTATCATTCTGCCTTGGAGCTAAGTGAGTATAGACTGAAACCTCCAACCTGTAAGAAGTAAATCTTCCCTTCCTTAATGGTTGGGTGTCAGGTTTTTTGTCACAACAACAAGAGAGGAAGGTAACTAAGACAAATGTTATTTATGTTATTTATGTGTGCAGTCAGAAAGGCATTATACAGTCCTCTTTTCAGAATATTAGGTTAGCTGTATAAGAAAGTACTTATGTTTAATTAAAATAGTGGAATTAGATTGTAGACCTTATATTGTGATCCTTGCTTTTAAAATCAACCCTATGTTATCCAGACGTTTTCTTTCTTTCTTTTTTTTATCGGTAGTGGGGTCGAACTCATGACCGCCTGCTTGCAACACAGGTACTTATGCCGCTGAGCTAAATCCCCAGCCCTGACATTTTCATTTTTATTAGTCATAGAAATAAAAAAGATACAGAAAGATTGAACATATAGCCTTGTAATGTGTACTGTGTATAAAAAATGACAGAAGCAGTACATCTATATTAACTTATGACACAAAATGGAGACTTTAAGTACGCACTATGATAACCACTAGCCTGTAGCTGTTTAAAATTTAAAAAAAAATTTAATTCAATTCGCCCCTCTCACTAACCACATTTCAAATGCTCAAGGAACCTACCATGGTGTTACTGTAGGTCTTGGAATTCTCATCACTACAAAGCAGAATATTAGCCAGCACTCTTACCTGACTAACTTGTGCAACTCCCATGTCAGTGTTGTGGTGGTGATGGGGACAGTGATGGAGAAATGTGTTTGCTTCCCAAAAACCAATGTCCTCTGAATACCATGGGAAAATAAAAACAAGATGATTTCTACAGTGTTGTCATATTTTGAGAGTAATGTTGCTGAGAGTCTATAAATGCCTTCACTTCTTCATTAATTCATTTTTATTCATTTCTGTTACTTTCCTACTTTTATTCAAATGCTAAAGCTACAAGTAGTCAGGAGGAAAAACCCAAATGTTTATTTGCTTCATGCTCCTATATTATTTGTAGGAGATAAGCAACAGATAGTTAAATAAATGACACATAGAATAATTTTGGATCATAAGGAGTATAAAATTTTGAGATAGCGGTAAGTAAGCTCATTGGGCTGGGAGCACATCCCCAAGCATGAGAGAGAATGAGTCTTCTACCCCTGTGATGATTTCCCTGAAGCAGGCATGGTGAGAAGATGCCCTTTGCAAAGCCCAGAAGATGTTCTGCACAAAAGCATAAAGGCAGTGTTACAGCTGGCATATAGACGTCCTGCCCTAGCCACATGTTGTCATAGGTGGGTCTTGGCAGAGGTGGCTGGAGCCAGAGTGTGTGATCTGGGATTCAGCATAAGACTGATTCGTGGTGTGATCCGAGGATTAACCAGGCCTGTGAGCAAATGGAATACAAAGGAAAAAATGGAGCTGCTGTCATCACTCGCTGCTTCACTACCTTACTCTGCCCACCATGAACTGTGTTTCCTCTGTGATGTCCCTCTGTCATGTCACCCTGCCTCGGAGCCAGCCAGCTGTGTAACTCTAAAAACCTTGAGCTACAATAAACTTTTGCTCTTTAACTTTGGATTTGGGTTAATCAGTTTCAGCAATGAGGAAAGTAACACACAGAATTTGATACTGGAGAAGTGGGGTCATTGCTGACTATACCTGACCATGTAGTCATGTAGCCTTTGGGACTGCTCACAGGAAGACTTTGGAAAGGTTTGGAGATACCAGTTGGAAGAAGAACTCCTGGGATGCCTTAAAGTGTACTTGATTGGAATTTCTTGTCAGAACTAAGAAGATCAGAATGGTGACAGAAATGCTGCCAGTAAGGATCATACCAAAGAGATTTCTCCTGGGAAAGACTAGATTGACTTTTGGACTCCAGATAATGTTTTATGCCTTGGCAGAAAGTTTGTATGCATCTTGCTCATGACCAGAGACCTTGCCTGAGACTGAGATTAAGGGTGCCAGACAAATTAATCTTGCAAAAGAAATTTCAAGACAGTCTATAGGTTGAGACAGTGGTGCAGCCACTGTTGGGGCTTTCAGTCAGATCTATGTCGAGAATCAGGCAGAATAATTTAAAACATTATGAGAATGGCCAGTGGAAAAGATGGCTTTATGACATCACAAGAACAACAGAACTCCAGCTTTGTAGCCTCAAAGTTTCAAAGGTGAAATCTGTCACTGAGGTTGGCTGTGATACTTGTTGGGGGAACCCTGGTCCTTAATTTTGAGTATTGCTTCCTGGATCCAGTGAAGAATGTTCAACCTACTGGTACAGATCCTTCATCCCACCGGCACAGTCTTTCTAGCTTTCCCTGCCGACCTTTGAACCTTTCCTGTGCAGATGCCTGAAACGGACTTGAATGAGTCATTGTCATGGGCTCTAGACTTCCAACTGGGCTTGTAGGGGGCATTGTCATGGGCTCTAGTTCTTCAGCTAGACTCATGCAGGGCCCTGCGGAGGGATCTGAGCCCTCTGCTGGATTCTTTGGGTCATAACCTGTAGATAGATTTCCTGCATTTCTTGTGGTGCACTTCTTTGGGTGACTATTATAAAATAATTCTGCAAATTATGTGTCCTGTATGTAATTATTTTCCTTTCAGAGCCTTGACTACAACAGAATGTTTATCTTGTGCTATAGTTAGAAATATTTACCTTTCTTTTCATTCATACAGGGTTTTAAGAGTTTGCTTTACAACTCAGAGGAGACTTGAGACTTAGGCTTTTCAGCAATGCTGAAACTGTTAGGACTTTGGCAGCTCTTACAGATGGACTAAAAGCCTTATGCATAAAGAGATACACATGAGTCTTTTGTGGGCCAAGGACAGAATGTTGTGGCTTATACCTAGATGTCCCCCCACCAAAGCCTCATACAGTCATAGGTGGAGTTTTTTGGAGGTGGCTAAATTTAGAGTGCGTGATGCTGGGCTTGATTTGTCGTGTGATGCTATAATAAAGGGTAGTTTATCATGGATGTGAGTGATACTTACCCTAAAGGCATGTGGACTGGATGGAATATGAGAAAAAGAAAGTGTGCTACTATTGTCACTTGCTGCTTCATTGCTTCACTGATTTTCTGCCTTCTGCCCACTATGGACTGTTTCTCCTCTGCCATGCCATTCTGCCTTGGAGCCAGCCAGCTATGAACTAAAACCTCCACAAACTTTGAGTCAAAATAAACCTTTCCGCCATTGCTGAGGGCATTTTACCTCAGCAATGAGAAAAATAACTAAAATACGTATAGAAGATGATGGTGGGAACTGTGGGACACCAAAGCAACCAGCTGAGAACAGGGTAGAAAAAGACAAAAAAGCAAATTGAGACATGGTCAAAAGCAGATCATATAAGGCCCTGGAGGCTGTGAAGAGAAACATTATTTGTGTACCAAAGTCAATGAATCACAGTATTATTGACTTCTAGCCACTAGATTTTTGTAGCATCCTTTTTGTTACAAAAGCCAGTCTCCAAGAATTTTTCAATGTCTCATGGGACCAAGTCATCTCTGACTGAGAATCACTGGGCAGGATCATCTTATGTTTTAACGTCAATTTCCTAACATGGATCCATGCCAATCTGTCATTCCAATTATGGCAACAGCAGTGGACATTCTCCCTCCTTACTATTTTTCCTACTTAACTGCAGCTGGAGAGAAATTTATCCTGTGCTTGAACTGAGCCACAGACCAGAAACACAAAGAGCCTAATGATAGGATCCTAGTCTCTTGGGACCAACCTGAGATGTCTGTCTTCGCACCGCTATTATTAGATATTATAAGAAAACTTCCAGCTTTTCACCACTGAGTAGAATGTTAGCTGTAGGGTTAACAACTATGGCCTTTATTATGCTTGGGGCATCTATAACCCAAATAATATTGGAGTCATTTCTTTAAAAGTTAGGTATTATAGCTCTATTTTATCTACAAATCTTTTGTACCTGATGAATTCTTTGAAAATTATAATACTAGTTAATTATACTTATACTTTCTATTGCCTGCTAAGATTTTCTACTTCTTTGATTATTTCTCCTCCTCCAGCTAGTATTTCTTCTTCTCCTTTTCCTTTTTATGCCTCTTCAATGATTTTTAGAGCACTTTTACATTCCCCGAAAAAGTAAGAAGACATAGAATGGCCCTTCTGTACCACCCTGATCCCACACAGAATCTTCCTCTCCTCCGTGTCCTCCAGCAGTGGTCCATTTGTTAGCACTGAGAATTTATGCTGACACGTCCTAATCTCTCAGAGTGTTATATCTGGGTTCACTATTTTTATTGGAACTGAAGCTAAGGTTTTCACACCGAGCTACACCCCTTGCCCTTTATTTTTTATTTATTTGACACAGGATCTCCCTAAGCTACTAAGTTTCTTGGGTTGTTTTATTTACTAACATGTGTTTAAGTTTTTCTATGTCTTTTATAGCTTAATAGTGAATTTCTCTTCAGCCTTGAGTTCATTTTATGGAAATACTGCAGTGTGTTTATCTGTTCATCTCCTGAATGATGTCTTGGTTGTTTCCTGGCTTTGTTTATGATTAAATAGCCAGATGCATGTCTTTGTGCAGACGTGTTTTTAACCCCTCTGAGTAAACGCCAAGAAGTACATTTGCTCAATCACACAGTAAGGCATGTGGTTTTGTAAAAATCATCAAACTATCTTCCAAAGTGACTCTGCCCACCAAAAAATATTGCTCCACATTCTTTCCAGGTCAGTGTTCCAGATTTTAGTCATTTTAATAAGCTGTTAGTTTTGTCTTACTGTTGTTTTAACTTGCATTTTTCTAATTATGTAAGTTGTTGAGCATCTGAAAAGAAATTTATTTGTCATCTGTTATGGTTTATAGCTAAATGGCACCCTAAAACTTCATGTGTTCATAGGTGGAGAGGGGACTGGATCATAAAGATGTGACAATCATCAGTGCACTAGTTCACAGGTAATTTTTTGGCTTTCTTTTTTCTTTTCTTTCTTTCTTTTCTTTTCTTTCTTTCTTCTTTCTTTCTTTCTTCCTTCCTTCCTTTTCTTTCTTTCTTTCTTTCTTTCTTTCTTTCTTTCTTTCTTTCTTTCTTTCTTTCTTTCTTTCTTTTGTGTGTGTGAAAGGATGAAATTATGTAAGACCAGCTATCCTTGAACTCACTGTGTAATCCAGGTTGGCCTGAAACTTGTGGCAATCCTCAGGCCTCAGCCTCCCAAGCGCCGATATTATAGGGGTGTCCTACCACACCCAGAAGTCCACTGACAATTTTATAGATGATTTGCTGTTAGGAAGTGGGAATAAGATAGGGAGGTAGGCATGGCTTAGACTGATGGGGGGAAGGGAAACAACTACATCCCAGAACATGTGACAATTAATTACCATGGCCCCATATTCTCCAGGTTTCCCTTCTCATGGGAATGGGCAAAATAAAAGAATCTAGACACAATGAAGAGCTTGCTACTGTGGCTTTCCTTATGGTAGCCTGCCCTGTGTCCCTCTGGGTGTATTTTTATTTTCTCTTTTTTGTTTGATACAAGTTCTCTTTGCAGAGATAGTTTCTCCCTTACCTTTTATTTTTAATTTTTCCAGTTTCAAATAAATGTGAAACTTTATTTTCGCTTGTTTCACCCAATTCTTTGTTCCAAACAAAAAGAACCTGGACTCCATCTCTAAAAAGAGATATGAGCACCCCAAAAGCTGGTAATGATTATTTGATGAGCTATCTCTAGAAGGACACTACCCAATAACATTGTTTTGGTGAGTCAGCCAGAAGATTTGGGTAACAGGAAATCAAGTAAGGCCCCATGGTGGGTGCATTTTTGCTTTTTTGTTTGTTTGTTTGTTTCTCTCTAAAATCTCATACTAGGTTTATTTCTCCTTCTTTCCTCTTTCCCCTATCCTTGGAATCTGGAAGTTTTCTTTTCTTGGCTATGGGAAAGGCTTTCTAGTCTACCATGCAGGAGAAGGGCAGGGAATGTAAGGCCCTGTTTTTCTTCTGGCCACAACAGACATTTTTTCCTTCTGCACTCACTATCCATGGGTATAAGTTAAGTAGCCCAAGAGCTTGCTGCATCATGGGTGCAACTTAGAATTTTGGGATGCCTTGTTCTCCATGCATTTGTTGGCTGTGTTTTGCTGTCCTTTTTGAAAATTAGCCTAGTCTCCACTTACTTCAGTTTGTAAATGGGTTTTTCCTTTTGATTTGGTGTTTTGGTCTGTGTGAGAGTAAACTGAGGCACAAATGGGGCTACCAAGTCAGGCAAAGTTGAACCAACAAGTGGGGTTTATTCCAGCCTGGGAGCAGGCTGGCCAAGTGCAATATAACCATTAGCCCTGAGCCATGCGGGGGTGGGGGAGACTTTATAGGAGTGTTTGGACAGGGGAGGGGTATAGCTGGGATGAGCAGAAAATTCTCAGTCTGGGCCTGGGGTAGTTGGGAGACAGGTACAGTAACATCTCTACCTTGCTGGTCCAGCTGCCTAGGGTGGTCACTTGTCCATCTCCTTTGACAAGCTCTGGCTCCCTGTTATTGCCCTGTCCCACCAACTGCAGTCAGTAGCTCTCAGGGAATTTTTCCTTCTTTGTCCAGATGGGAGTCTGACAGGCTGGACCCCCAACCCGTCGCTGTCTTATCTTGTCATGTGTCTAAATGTCATCTGTGCCAACCACCACCATCTTTTTTCTTCTTCCTCTTTTTTCTACCCTCCTTATGAGCTGAGCTCTGATTTTAGAGAGCATGCGGGCTCTTGGAGAGCAGAGGGAAGAATCTCTTTTCTTTAGAGTTATTTAAACCAGCACAGTGTCTTCCTGCACAGAAAAATTTTTTTTAAAAAATTCCCAAGGCTTTGTTGATTAGTGCAGTGATAAGAGGACAGAGATCGTAATGCCAACCTGTTCCTGGTGGACAGCATGACCATCCTGCAGTGCAGACCATGTGCACATGTTTGAACTCCTTGTCCCCTCTCCCTCACATTGGGCAGGGTGACCATGCATGGGTGTCTGGCACAGAGAGTGATGCTGGGCTAGGGTGAGCCAAGTGTGCTGGCATTGCACCCTGCTCAACACGGCTCATTAGATGGTTTGCTCAGAGTGGCACAAAGCTGACTGTGTCAGGTTCTTTGTGAGCACTATACCTTGGGCCAGTGATGCAAGACAGTGGAAATGATGCCTCAGGCACTGGCATGGACCAGGCCAAGAGCAAAGTTGTAGCTGCTGATGTGTAAGGTTGCAGAGACCTGAGGAGAGGGAAAATGGGCCAAAGCTACTCACTCATGCCCTTGTGTTGGTACCAACACTACCCCAGCATTAGCTAACTTGGCTCCCTCTGGGTCTTTGAAGCTCACCTGAAACTGTCACTTCCTGGTCACATCCTTTCCTTGTTTAAATACAGGTAATTTAAAAACACCAAAGCCTGAGCAGAAAAAATGACTGTGCTTGAAGCTTAACTAAAGTGACTGTGAATACACAAAAGTAAAGCTATTTCCTAAGCTGTTCTTAAGAAAAAGCATTTGTGTCTATAGTGCCTTAAATAAAGTACAAAGTCTTTTTGCTAATGGAGTAAATACAAGAAATAATTTTCCCAGTTGAATCCACTTTGCCTAAGTAGAGCCATCAAGTAGCTCAAGGTGGTTAAGGGAGTCCCTGTGGGGAGGGACTCTATCCTTATCTCATGGCAGTCAAAGGATTAGGCAGGGTCAGTAAGTGCCTAAACCCTCTTAGGAGCTAAGGAGCTAATGGGCCACAAATATGGAGACAAAAGCATTCAGTAGGGCTTTCTTCTGTGCTTCTGTGAATGATGCCAGATTCACTGTAAGGTTTGGACAGAGATGTATATCTAGTTCATGCTAGAGATCCACAAAGGATGCTTTGAAGGGCTCTTGTCTTCTCCTCCTTCTGCATGGAATGCAATTTTAACAAGCTGTTATGGCTGTGTTTAGATGTCCCCCCACTTCCTCATGTGGTCAGAGGTGGACTTTTCAGAGGTATCTGGATCTAGGGTGTGCGATGATGGGATTAAGTGTGCCGTGATGGGGTTAAGGGTATATGATTATAAATTAGTCCAAAGTTTAGTTTGGCAAATATTACCGGTATGGATAATGAGAAGGCCATTCTTAGGTGTGGGTGACAATAACCAAAAACCTAGAGAGGATAAAATGGAGAAGCTGCTACCACTGCTTCTTTGCTACTTGTGGTAGATTCACAATGGGTGGTCAACTTGTAACACCCAGATGAACTGAAATAATGTGGTTCTGGGTGCAGAGGGCCCATCGGAGGACTGTTGCTAACAGCATAATAAGAGAACCAGAAAGGGAGAGGTGGTGCTGTCGGTTCTCCTGGAGGAGCTTGTCTTGGTGGCTTTCCTGAAATGAACTCAGCTGTTCTCATCATCAGAGGAGGTTGGGACCTCACTGTTGTTGAGGATGGTTGTGGTACTTTTGGAGTAGCTCCAGTCCTTAGTCTGAGCCTTGTTGTCCGACTCCAATGCAGATCCCTCAGCCTGCTGGCACAGGGTCTTCATGCCACTGGTATAGACATTCTAGCTTCCACCACTAACCTTTGGGCCTTCCTTCTGCAGATCTGTGAAACAGACTTGCATGAGGCATTGTTGTGGTCTCTAGGCCTCCAGCTGGACTCATAGAGGACATTGCTATGGGTTCTAGGTCTTTAGCTGTGGGTTCTTTGGGTCTCTTTGTGTGGACAGATTTCCTGCACTCTTTTGTATTTACCCTTTGAGTAGCTACTATAAAATAATCCTAGGAACCATGTGTCTGGTGTTAAACTGTTTCCTTGCAAACTGACTACCTCACTACCTCACTGCTTTGCTTCCTTTTGTCCCTCATGAACTGTTTCACCGCTGCAATGCTCCTCTGTCATGCCACTCTGCGTTGGAGCCAGGCAACTATGAACTGAAATCTCCACAAACTGAGACACAATAAACCTTTCTTCCTTTGACATTGAATGTTGGGTATTTTGTCTCAACAGTGAGTAAATAAGTAAGACAGAATCTAATACCCAATTGCTTCTCCTCCTTCTCTCTGTCTCTCTCTCTCTCTCTCTCTCTCTCTCTCTCTCTCTCTCTCTTTCAAAAAGATTGAGTGGGAAACCTCTTGGACCACACCACCACAAAAATTTCACCAACTTTTCCACTGTTGATGAGTAGGAGAGGTTTGATCTTGACAATTTAAAACTGGAACAGTTTGTGTATTGCAGTATGGTTTGGATGCAGTATAAACTGGGAAATCGTGAGAAATGGGTACACAATGGTACTTTAAATTATGAGACTATTTTTTCAGTTACAGTGTTTCTGCTTAAAACACAAAGGTGAATGAAATCCCCTAGTCCAGGCTTTTGTGACTCCTATTAACATAGGGAATACTTAAAAAGTAGGACAACCTCGTCCTGGAACCCCCGCTTGTCTCTCAGGAGGAAGTGATTCTCTCTGATCTATTTGATGATACTGGAAATTCTCTACCACCTCCTCCTTATCATCCTCAGGCCAACCAATCAGGGCCCTTTTTCAGTTTGCAGATGTCCAACAGTTCAAAGAACAACTAGGTCAACTGATACAAAGACAATATATCTTGTAAGAGGCTAGGAACTATACCGGTGATGTGTTTTGAAAAGGAAAGAACACCGCCTGGGAGAGACTATTCTTCCTTCGACAGAACCAAACTGATTGTAATACTTGGGGGGGGGGGGACTAAAATGATATCTGATAGTCTGGCTGCTCTTACCATGAAGATAAAGAGATGCATTGAATATTTCATGAATATTCAGGAAAATACAGAAGGGTACAAAATCTTCACCTCATTAACAAGGTTGTCATTACAATACATCTGCTAGTGGCAGATACAAAACAATTCTCTCCCAAATTCCCAGGGACACTAGTCGGCTCTCAGTCTTGAATTTAAAAGACACATTTTTAAAATTATACTACATGCAGGCTCTCAATTTCTGTCTGCCTTTGAATGATAAAATCCCATTCTGAGAGAAAAGCAACAATATACTTGGACAGTTCTACAGAAGTTGAGATAGTCCTCAACTTTTTGCTTGAGAGCTAGAGAAATATTTGAGGAACCATCCCACAGTGTGTAGGTGGCAATCTAGTTTGCAGCCTCAGATATTCAGCATAAGCTACAAAAACTTCAGAGAAGGCTACAAATACCTGTGGTCCAATTGCTGGACATGGACTTTTCTGTGTCCCAGAGGAGGGACAAAAGAGACAGGCTAAGGTTATAGCTGTCACAACTTGGCAATGTCTTAAACCTATCCAGATCATGTAGGGAGAAACCCAGGGACAACTGGGCAAAATGATTGTTTCAAGTGTAATAGAATGGGCACTGGGCACAAGATTGCACGAGTCTGCCTTGTGGGCTCTACTCTAGATGTGAGGCAACTAATATGCCTAACTCATGGCACTGGGCTTAACTGTCCCCATCCCCAAAGAGGGGCTAAGTCAGCCAAAACCCTCATCTCCTGCTCTGATGACTAAAGAAAGCCAGAAGAACTAGAAATGTTACTGTCATGAACATCATCAACTCTTCTGAAGAACCCTGAGTGATCTTAGATGTCATAGCAAGCCAGTTCAATTACTTCAATCTGTTTTTACTTCTCTAGAAACCCCTTCTATGAATATAGCCATTGTATCAGTCAGGGTTTGACTAGAGAAAACAGATATAACACGAGAGATACAAATGTATAAGAAATGACAAGACTGGCTTACAATGGTCAGCCACAGAGTCAGATGAGGAAGCGTGCAGAGGGTGTCTGCATGCTGGAGGCCAAAAGATTCAATCCAAGGTCTGGAGTTCACCCTAATGTCTCGTGCAAGTCTGCACCAGCAAGTTGATGGGTCTGTGATAGAAGGCTGGAAGATTGGGGCTGGAGATTTAGCTCAGCGGCATAAGCGCCTGCCTTGCAAGCAGGCAGTTGGGAGTTCAATCCCTGGTACCGATAAAAATGAAAAAGACAAAAAAAAAAAAAAAAAGAAGGCTGAAAGATCTATGATGGAAAGCTGAAGAGTCTATGCTGGAAAGCTGAAAAGTCTACAGTGGAATCCAGAAGATGATGTCCAAACCAAAGAGGAAGACTGGAGCTTCTCCAAAGAATAGAATGCATTTGTCTTTCTCCCTTCCCTTTTATAACTCCAGGTGATGAGCCACCAAAGGGTGGATCTTCTGCACCCTAGGGTGGTTAGTTAAGCTTCTAAATGTCTCAAGTTGACACAATCAGTCAACCACTACAATCTACCCCTTGTCAATTGGCAACCAGACACATTTCTTTAAACTAGTTCCAGATACACAGACATGCATATAATTGTGCCTAACATGTTATAACTGTCCTTCATACCAACAGAAATGCACCAATTTCCTTACCAGAATACAATGTAAGTTTTCTTTGGTTGATACTTAATCCTATCAGTTTATAACTTTAATAGTATGACACAGGTTTACCAAATCCCAAGAACCAGCAGTAAGTCTAACATTATGTTACATTAAAACCATAATTGGGGAAAACTACTAATTATAATCCTCTTTTCCATAACTGATCATGGGGTCATCACTGGTATTTAGGACTCCCTTCTTCTGTTCCCATGCCATATTCCCTTGGCCTTCAGCAAGCACCTCCGAAGGTCTTGATTATTTTCCTGGTAAAGTGACCCATGCCTTCATTCCTGAAGGTTCTGGTTCCTGTCAATTTGTATGGATTACGTTGCTGTAATTTTTCATTAACCTTAATGACAGGGCATGGTAGTACTAAAAGTCACCCTAAGGGAACTCCTGCACTCCATGTATATTCTTCCTTTCCTCCATTGTGGAGTACTAGTCCAACTTCCCCTTGGTAGTCTGGGTCAGTCATCCCTGACAACACTGTGACTGTAGCTTGTTTCTTTTGAGGTATGAGGAGACCAAAATGACCAGAGTGAAGTCTTAGCTTCCAGTTCAGTGGTACAATTCTTGTGCTTCCTGGTATAAGCCTTCCCCCATCAGGAACCAAAACTTCTAAGCCAGCAGAACATGAGGTCATGGGAACAGGAAGCAAAAATTTTGCTAGTGGATCACTAGGGGGAATGGTGAGTGGTACCATTCGTACTTGCATCCTTGCTTCCTGGACCCATGAATCCTGGCTATGGGAGACACAGTGCCTTATAGTAGACATTGATTCAAAGAATATACAGCATTTTAAATACCTTACCTCAGTCTTGCAAATTGTTGCCACGTAGCTGATGTTGTAGCTACGTCTTCAAAAGGCCTTTCCATCTTTCTATCAATCCAGCTGCTTCTGGATGGTGAAGGACACAGTAGGACTAGTGAATTCTATGAGCATGAGCCCAGTGCCTCACTTCTTTAATTATAAAATGTGTTCTTTGGTCAGAGGCAATGCATGTGGAATTCTATGATCGTGGATAAGGCATGCTGTGAGTCCATGGATGGTAGTTTTGACAGAAGCATTATGTGTAGTGAAGGCAAATCCACAACCAGAAGGACAAAGCACAGTCCGTTCCATGATGGAGATGGCCCAATATAATTAACCTGCTGCCAAGTTGCAGGTTGATCACTTTGGGGAATGCTGCCATATCAGGGACTAAGAGTTGGTTTCTGCTGCTGGCATACTGAGCATTCAGCAGTGGCTGTAGCTAGATCAGCCTTGGTGAGTGGGATTCCATGTTGCTGAGCCCATGCATACCCTCCATCCATGCCACCATGGCCACTCTGTTCATGGGCCCATTGGGCGATGACTGGGGTGGCTCAAGAAGGAGGTTGGCCACTGTCCAGAGAATGAGTCATCTTCTCTACTTGATTATTAAAGTCATCTTTTGGTGAGCATTTACATGTGAAACAAATATTTTTATATCCTTTGCCCATAGAGAGAGGTCTATCCACATACCTCTTCTCCCAATATCTTTACCACCAATTTTCCAATTATGTTCCTTCCAAGTTCCTGGCCATCTGGTTAGATCATGAATCAGTATACAGTCTCACATCTGGCCATTTCTTCTTCCAGGCAAGATGTACTACCAAGTGCACTGCTCAAAGTTCTGCCCACTGTAGTGATTTCCCTTCACCACTATCTTTTAGGGCTATCCCAGAAAGGGGTTGTAATGCTATAGCTGTCCCCTGCGGGTGGTGACTATATAACATGCAGAGTCATCGTAAACCAGGCCCTAGTCTTCTCGTCCTCTGAGAGCTGATCATATGGTACACCCCACACCCCATAAGTGCATGCTGTGAAACTGAAGGTAACATAGTAGGTATAGGAGCCATAGGTATCTGGGAAACTTCCTCATATACCTTACTTGTACCTTCTGGATCTGCTCTGGCTTGATCACGAATATACCACTTTCATTTAATGATAGACTGTTGCTGTGTACATCCAGCTTTATGACTTGATGGATCAGATAACACCCAGGCCATGATAGGCAACTCAGGTTGCATGGTGACCTGGTGTCCCATAGTCAAGTGTTCAGTTTCCACTCAGGCCCAGTAGCAGGCCAACAGCTGTTTCTCAAATGGAGAGTAGTTGTCTTCAGATGATGGCAGAGCCTTACTCCAAAATCCTAATGGCCTCCTCTGTAATTCACCAATGGGGGCCTGCCAGAGACTCCAAAGAGCGTCTTTGTTTGTTACGGACACCTCAAGTACCATTGGATCTGTTGGATCATGCGGCCCCAGTGGAAGAGCAGCCTGAACAGCAGCCTTGACTTGTTGCAGAGCCTTTTCCTGTTCTGAGCCCCACTCAAAATGAGCAGCTTTTTGAGTCACTCGGTAAATAGGATGGAGTAAGACACCTAAATGAGGAATGTGTTGCCTCCAAAATCCAAATAGGCCCACTAAGCATTGTGCCTCCTTCTTAGTTGTAGGGGAAGCCAGATGCAACAATTTGTCTTTTACCTGAGAAGGGCTATCTCTACATGCTCCATACCACTGGACTCCAGCAAATTTCACTGAGGTAGAAGGACCTTGAATTTTTGTAGGATTTATTTCCCATCCTCTGTCTCTCAAATGCCTTACTAACAAATCCAGCGTGGTTGCTACCTCCTGTTCACTAGGCCCAATCAGCATAACTTCATCAATGTAATGGACCAGTGTGATATCATGTGGCAGAGAAAAGCAGTCAAGATGCTGTCAAACTAAATTATGGCATAGGGCTAGCGAGTTAATATACTCCTGAGGTAAGACCGTGAAGGTATATTGCTGGCCCTTCCGGCTAAAAGCAAATTGTTCTTGATGATCCCTTCCAGCTAAAAGCAAATTGTTCCTTATGGATAGGTATGGAGAAAAAGGCATTTGATAAATTGATAGCTGCATACCAAGTACCAGGAGATGTGTTAATCAGCTCAAGCAAGGAAACCACATCTGGTACTGCAGCTGCAACTGGAGTCACCACCTGATTCAGTTTACAGTAATCCACAGTCATTCTCCAAGACCCATCTGTCTCCTGCACAGGCCAAATGGGGGAATTAAATGGAGGTATGGTGGGCACCACCATCCCTGCATCCTTCAAGTCCTTGATGGTGGTAGTAAGCTTGGATCCCTCCAGGGATGTGGTACTGCTTCTGGTTTACTATTTGACCAGGCAAAGGCAACTCTAGTGGCTTCCATTTGGCCTTCCCAACCATAATAGCCCTCACATTACAGGCTAGGGAACCAATGTGAGGATTCTACCAGGTACTAAAGACATCAATCCCAATTATACTTTCCAGAACAGGAGAAATGATTGCAGAATGAATCCAAGTACCTATTGGATCCACTGTAGGTCAAACCTTTGCTAAAACTCCATTGATCACCTGGGCTCCACAGGCTCTTACTCTTACTGGAGGGCCACAGTGACATTTTGGATCCTCTGGAATCATTGTTAGTTCAGAACCAGTATCAGTAGTCCCCAAAATGTCTGATCATTCCCCTTCCCCCAGTGGACAGTTACCCGGGGAAAGGTCCTTAGGTCCCTCTGGGGAAGGATGGGAGAAAGATTAATAGTATAAATTTTTGGCACATCAGAATCCTTCTCCAAGGGAACCCGACCTCCTCATCATTCAAGGGGTTCTGGGTCTGTAAACTGGTTCAAATATGGGAATTGGTTGAGGAGCCATGGTTTCCTGTTACCATGATTTGAAATATGGTTCCATTAATTTGCCCTTAAATTGTTTCTATTATATAAATCTAATAAAAATTTTGTAGGCTTCCTGTCTGTTTCACTTCTAGGAACACCATGGCTAATCAGAAGTCTGAACATGTCAGATTATTCTGATCATTGTTCCACTTCTGCTATCCATTACGGTAAGTACGTAGACCCTGCTTTTGGAGATTAAGTGCTGCCACTTGACCTCTGCCACCCGGGGACCCAATCAAACCCATTGCCCTTAAATGTCCTAATTGAATAACCCCAGTCCCCACTGTAAAGACTGGCATGCAAAGAAGAGCAATAACAGGGTCCTTCAGGGATGCTGGTGTGTCCCTCACAAATCTGTTTCTCAAGGTGCTGGTGAAGGGTATGTTTTCTGGGTCATCCCAATGTGGATTGATTAAGTTAAATTTGACAGATCCACTTCAGCATTCTCATTTCCCTGAGCCTCTGAATCCCCTCATCAATAGTAAACCATGGAATATTAGGCATCTCTAGTTCATTCACTGTGGGCCATCTTTTGATCCATACTTCTAAGAACCAGCCAGATAAAGTATAACACCTTTCTTCACTCCATGAGCTGTGATATTAAATTCAGTATCTCTGCTTAATGGGTGCGTGTCAACAAATTCAGCCTGATCCTGATGTGTGTTTTTGCCACCACTATCCCACACTCATAAAATGCAGTCCCATGCTTGCTCATTAGGTCTCTGCTTTTAAGAGTTGGAAAACCCAAGAAGTTCTTTGTGAGTATAGTGGACCTCTTCATGGGTCACATTATGTGTCTCACCTTTAGGAGCTTTTTGTGATTTGAGCCTGGTTTGGGGCCTAGAGGCAAAAATGGGTGTTGAGGGTGGGTCCTGAGGAGTATCACAATAATCCTGTTTAGTCAACATAGGATGAACTTCCTGAAGTATACTAAGAGATGTCAACACAGTGGGGGTGGAGATGGTGACGCCTCTGACACTTTAGGTGGGAAATCTCTCCCTCAGCCAAAATAACTTCATTAGCATTTAGAAACTCAGTATCCTCAAGTTTCCTCAGGATCCTCCCATACATCTCCTTCCTGATTTATGGGGTCCCAGTCTTTTCCAATCATTCCCCTCACCTTTGCTTCTGATACCCTTTGAAGCTGAGCATTAAATTTACGTTGTAGTTCAGCCAAATGAATTATGAGGGACTCTGTTTGGGTTTCTGCAGTCTCAGCCTTGTGGCTAAAAGAGAGGAGAGTTTCACTCAGGACACACTGAGAAACTTTTAAATTTCTTATCTGTTCCTGGAGATGGGATTTTTCCTTCACTAGTTTGTCCAAAGAGACTAAGACCAGCCATCCAACATCATTATATTTTCTACTCTGCCAAAGGTATTCAAAAATTTCTTGTACAGAGTCACTAAATTCCTGACATCTCACAAATGGTGAATTACAATAAACAAATACATCTATGTGGCATGTTAGTGTAAACAGTTCATGCCCAGGATCATTAGTGTACCCCCACAGAAACAGTAGGGGAGACCTTGGTGTCTTTAGATCTCATCAAATTACAGAGCCAACTCCAGGAAACTCTAACACCATTAAAGAATGCCATTACTATAATTTTGTTTCTCTAGGACCACTCTCCCTACAAAAATCTGTATTAGTCAGAGTTTGACTAGAAAAAAACAGATAGAACCTGAGATATACAAATGTGTAAGAAATAACAAGATTGGCTTACAATAGCCACAGAGTCAGATGAAGTGAGCAGAGGGTGTCTACACACTGGAGGCCAAAGGATTCAATCCAAGATGTAGGAGTTCACCGTAGTGTCTCATGCAAGCCCTCACCAGCAGGCTGATGGGTTTGTAACAGAAGACCGAAGGGTCTATGATGGAAGGCTGAAGCATCTATGCTGGAAAGCTGAAGAGTCTACAGTGGAAGCCAGGAGAAGACGTCCAAACCAAAGGTGAAGACTGGAGCTTCTCAAAGAATGGAATGCATTTGGCTTTGCTCCTTCCCTTTTATAACTCCAGGTGATGATCCAGCATAGGGTGGGTCTTCTACACCCTAGGGTGTAGCGTTGCTAAACCCATTTAGTTAAGCTTCTAAATGTCTCAAGTTGACACAATCAACCACTACAGCCATATTAGGAGTCGAGAAGATCCCTAATCAGAGATTCTTTACTGCTATTCTTAATCCTGCTTTTTTGATGCCTAGAAGCACAAAAGTTAGTTGTTTTGTAAACAAGTGAGCCCAGACCTGCAAGCAATCAGGACAACACTGAGCTGCCCATCCAAGATCCTTAGGAGATGTCATTCACTGATGAAGGTAGCTTTGTCCAGAACAACACGGGAAGGCAGGTTATGCAGTTGTCAGTTCACAACAGGTCATTAAATCTATATGTCTTCCCCCAGGAACCTCTACACAAAAGGCAGAATTAAAGGCTCTTATTCAGGTATTGATACTAGAAAATGGCAGAAAGTTAAATATCAGTATAGACTCCAAATATGCCTTTCTGGTGCTATGTGTTTATGCAGCAATCTGAAAAGCAAAACATTTACTAATAAGCAATCACCCATAATGCACAAGCAAGAATTCCACCACTTCTGGAGGCAGTCCGTATTCCCAATAGGTTACAGTCATGCATTATAAGGGGCACCAGAGACACATGGCTGAAGTCTCCTTGGGAAATTAAAAGGCTGATAGGGAAGCAGAAAGGGCAGCCTTACAGCCCCGCAATGCTGCAGCCTCATTTCCAGCTCCTGAGAAACCAATAAAATCAGTCTATACTTCCCGGGAAGATAAAGGGCGTTAGGAAAAAGGGGAATTAAAAAAGAATTTTAGTGGTATTTAAGAAGCAAATTATTCTCAAGGGACACAGTGAACGGCTGTTAAAACACCATGATTCCTTCAGTATGGGAAGAAGTGCTATACTAGGGATAATCATTTGAATTTTCAAAATACTAATCATCCAACAGGTCTACAAGGCTTGCCCACTCTGCACCTACAGCAGTCCAGGCAAGCCTAAACCATCTCCTTTATTAGAACCTATACTGAGGGGAGGGATATGCCTGGAGGAGGTCTGGCAATTAGACTTAACTCATGTGTCATAATGTGGGGAATTTAAAGAGATGTTGGTCCTAATTGACACCTTTGCAAGATGGACTGAAGCCATTTCTACCTGTTCAGAAAAGGTTACAGAGATTTCAAGGTGCTACTTAAAGAAAGTATCCCCACTTGGACTACCCAGTCCCTCCATAGTGACAATGCACTTTTCTTTTCCTCCCCAATAACACAGAGGCTGGTAAAGGCTTTTGGAATAAAGTATCACTTCCATTCCACCTGATGGCCTATATCTTCTGGAAAGGGAAAGAGTGCCAGCCAGTTACTAGATCAAGCTCTGGCAAAGTTTGTCACAAGGTATCTAAGCTCTGGTACCAATTGCTGCCAGCAGTGCTTATGAGGGTTAATGTGCCCCAAACTTGGTTAAGTTTGACTTTATTTGAGATGTTATATGGGAGATTATTTCTATCCTCAGATGATAGAAGACACAGGGACTGTACAATTCTAACAATATCTCATTAGTCTGGGTCAAGTACAACAAGCTATCCAAATATATAAGAACAGAATCCTGCCATTTCCTGGCCTAGGAAACCATCTAATAATGTCCATTCTGGAGAGTAAGGCTCATGAAAACTTGGAAAGAGAGGACTCCCATAGACCAGTGAAAACCAAAATGGAAAGACCCCTTCTCAGGGATCCTTGCCACATGCACGGTCATAAAGATGAGAACATTAGGTAATTTGACTCACCTTTCTAGAACAGATACAGTCTGCTCTAAAACTGTCTAAAAACAAAGATCACCCAGTAGGAAAAAGCTACTCCTGTGAGCCTCTGGAAGACTTGAGATTTCTCTTCAAAAAGCGAGACTCCAGTACTCCTATAGACAAGTAAAGAGAATCTTGCTAAGGCCATTATCAAGGTTCTCAGATGCTTGATAATTTATCTGACATTTCTCTCTAGCACACATTCTGTTCTGCAGGGAAGAGTGAAAATTTGACTTCCTCATATTTTGGCTAATAGTCAAGTTTCACTTTCCCATCTAAGAGGCTACTCAGTGACCACTCTGTTCTGTCTTCTGGCAGGTTTTTCTTTTCTTTGACTTAGCCAGTGAGCTGCAGCACCCCTAGGTATTCAGAAAACACATAATCACTAGTAGGCAGGATCTACAGCAATATCCAGATGGAAGAAGCTATAAAAGGCAGATTTTCCTCAGTATCCCATAAATAATTAGGAGGATTTGTGTTTTTTAGGGAGAAATGAGATAGGATGATAGGTATGGTTTAAATTGGCTGGGAAGGGAGGTATCACTAGATGCCAGGACAGGTGCCAAATAATTCCCGAGGCCCCATATATGAACTTTTCATGGGTTCCTATAAGGTGTGGTGAAATACAAGGATATGGATTCCATGAAGAGCTCACCACCATGGCTTTTCTCATGACTGCCTGTGTCTCCCATGGTGTACTTTCATTTTATTTCTATTTTTCCTCTCTTTTTGTTCAGTCCAAACTCACTCTGCAGAGGCAGTTTCTCTCCTACTTTTCAATTTTAATTTTTCCAGTTTCAAATAAAATTCCTTGTTTGACACCAAAAAACAAAACACCTGGAATCCATCTCTATAAAAAGATATGAACATCCCCCAAACCCAGTAACATTTATTCGGTGAGCTATCTCTAGAGGACCACTTGACAACAGAATCTTGTGGCCTGGAAGGGTTTACCCTTCCTTGCTCTTCCCTTCATTCTGTTTCCTGCAGGCGTGCCATGAGCTGCTTCTCCTCTGCAAGGCCTCTCTACCTTGGAACGCCTAACTACTAACTAAAGCTTCTACTAAGTGTGAGGCAAAATAAGCCCTTCCGCCTGAAATTGTTGGTGCTGGGCACTGGGCATCAACAATGAGAAAGTAGCTAAGTCACCAACTGTTAATCTTCTTTGGTGAAGTATTTAAATTCTTTCCCACTTTTTAATCAGGCTACTTTTTAATGCTCAGATATTAGAGTTCTTTGTGTATTTTGGTAGCAGTTCCCTGTAAGATATTTGCTTGTTAATGTTTTCTTCTGCTCTGTGGACTTCATTCTTATTCTCTGGAAAATGTTTTTACACAGAGCAAAACCTTTTACTTTTAATGAAGGAACATTAAATTAGGCTATCTTATCAATTACGTTTTTCATGGATTTTAAGGGGTCGTACCTTTGATGCTGTATTGCAAATGTCATCACCAAACCCCAAAATTATCTAAATTTTGTCTTATGTTATCTTCTAGGAGTTCTATAGCCTTGTGTTTTATATGTAGACCCACAATCATTTTTAAGTTAATTGCTCCTGAAGGTGCTTGTTTAGGTGCTTGTCCTTCTTTTTGCTTTGATATGCATATAACCAGTTGTTTCGCCACCATTTGTTGAAATAAATTCTTTGCTCCATTGTATTGCTTTTCTCCCGCCATCAAAGCAATTGACAACATTAATGTGGGTCTACTTTTAAGCGGTTTCACTGATGTATTTTTCTGTTTCTTGACACTCACAATTTTAATTACTGTAGCTTTATAGTAAAACTAGTAGTTGATGAGTCTCAGTCCTCCAACTTTGTTCTCCTGCTTCCACATTGTATTGGCTGTTGGGCATCTTTTGCTACTCCATATAAACTTTATAATCAATTTTCAAGGCCCACAAAATAGCTTGAAAGGATTACGGTTGGCACTGCACCACACTGGGAAGAACTAACATGTAGACAACACTGAATGTTTCGATCCATGGACATGTACTATTTCTTGATTTGTTAGTTCTTTGCTTTCATCTGAGCTTTATATCTTTTCATATGTGTATTGTACATATTTACTAGAATTATTTCTAAGTTTCATTTTGAGTCTTGTTAGCAAAAGTGACATTGTGTTTTTAATTTCAAGATCTACCTATTCATCCCTACTATGCAACATATTATTCATTCATAAGATCCAGGAATAGTTTGTACATATTTCCAGAATTCTTGCATAATGATTATGTCACCTGTGGACAAAGATGATTGAATTTACACTTCCTTCATCTTTATGTTTTTATTTCCTTTTCTGTTTTATTGCATGTACTGGTGCTTCTAGTGAAAAGGAACAGTAAGGGGGTGTATTTGATTTCTTGATTTTAGCAGCAAAGCTTTGAGACCCTCATCATTCAGCGTGCTGTAAATCTTCTTTGGTGAAGATTAGCTGCAGGGCTTTTCCCCCAAGGAACTTCCTAATTCCCTCCTCTTCTTCCTAATTTACTGAGAAGAGGGTTTTTTCAATCATAAATAGTCATTTTGTTAAGTGTTTTTCTTGCATCTATATAATCATGAAATTTCACTGTTTTAGATTATTGATTAATCAATTTTTTAATTTTAAGCCACTTTTGCAAACCTATAATAAATCTTACTTGTTTATGATGTAATTCTTTTTATACATTGTTGGATTAAATTTTCTTGAGTATTTTTGCATCTGTATTCATAACAGATATTGGTCTATAGTTTTCTTTGCTTCTGATGTACCCATCTGTTTTTGATATAAAGGTAATGCTGGCCTTATAGACTGAGTTGGAAAGTATTCTTTCTGTTTCTATTCTCTGAAAAGGATTTTAGAGAATTGTTGTGATTTTTATCTTAATTTTTAAAAGAATTCATCAGTAAATTCATCTGAGCCTGGTGTTTTCTGTTTTGGAAGGTTATAGATTATGGTTCTCTTCAAAATCTTTACCTTTCCTTAAAAAATTTAACTGTAAGAGTTGTATGCAATACACTAAAATAGTTTGTAAAAGCTTGTTTGTTATCTTCTTTCTGTATGTTTGTTGAATTATCCATTCCAATGACTTTAGTCGCCACTGTGTAATATTCTCAAATATAAATCCCTTTCCCAACCTTTAGGCTGCTGACTTCTGGATGATTTTAGTAGCTTATGTAAAAAGCTTGCAATTTAAAAACGGTGGGGTGTCTATCTCTGAATAATGAGTGTTGACACAGAGATAAAGTGAAGTACTGATCATGTCATTCCTAAGAACCAACCTACCTGAGAATTTCTTATAAATAAGCCAATAAAATTCCCTATTTTTAGAAACAGTTGAGGGTCTCACATTGCTAAGGAAAATACCAAATCTGAAACACTAGATTGAATGAAAATAATTCAGGTGATGCGTCTTCACCACTTCACTCCTGTACACTACAGGCAGTAACAGCACCACGTAATAGGGACTGCAAAGTGGAAAGAAATAGAATCATCCTTGAGCTTGTTCGGCTCATGCATACTGAAACCACCTCTTTCTTCATGTTATAGTAAATTGAGAAGCTCATGCAGTATCATGTCATCTATCTTAGGAGAGAAGGCACAGCACAGTCCAGGGGACCCCCTGGCCCTTTAAGATGCTCTCTGAGCTCTTTCTTCCTTTCAAAGTTCTGAGCTATATATTTCCTAGAAAACGTATCAGATCTCGTCAACTTTGGAAAAATTACATTTAATTCCACCAATGTATTTAGCCTTTGAATAGTTATGATTTTTTGTAAGATAAAATCTCTTCAATGCTTTTTTTCTTGGTAAGAATATCAGAATGTGCCATGGGTTCTTTCTCCGGATCCTTCACCATCTGTGCGCTGTTGAACATATTCTAAGAGGAAAAATTGGGAGAGATTTAAATGATGGTTTCCCGAAGTGGATCTTTCTGTCACAGCAGTCTGATGACTGCGTACAAGTACTGCTAATCTTCTAGTTTTTCCTGGAGCAAGCCAAGCTCCCTGCCTGTTAATATGTACTTTCAGCTTTATTAACAAGAGTGTCACACTAAACAAAAGCTTTTTTCAAAACCAACAAAACCGATAACTTTGCTCCTCTCTAACTCCTGAGGGCTGACAAAAAATAAAAAATAAAAAACAGGACACTGATTGCCAAAAATGGAAATATTTCTACCATGTTCACTCTTAGAAACATAGGCAGGGGTGTGTCAGATATATAAGGGCTGGTGGGAAGACTGAGTGCTTGTTTTTACCTGCCTCCATAATTTATGCTAATGGCACATGTTGTGTGTGCTTGTGTGTGTGTGTGTGTGTGTGTGTGTGTGTGTGTACAAAAACAAGCAGGGTGAATTGATTTTGTGGAACAGATGCAATCTGACCTCACACATGTGGCATGTTCCTCTTCTACAATTTCAAATTTGCAATCTAAAACACAGAAATACTTAACACTAACTACAAATGTGTGCTACATTACAAAGAAATTGCTTTTATTTTATTTCATCTGTTATTTTTTAGCATGGCCTTCTTTATATATGGAATTCTTATCAAATGATTTCCAAATGAGAATTTTAAGTTAGTGTGTACAGTTGGCTAATGGTTCCCACTTCGTACAGTGAGGTGACATTGGGCTGATTTCTATATAGTGCTTCTCAAAATATGTGGGGGAAAATAGAGGTTGTCCTCAAATCTGTCGCTGAGCAATTATTTTGGAAAGTATATCAACAGTAATATATTAGAAAGATGAAAATTTTTAAATATGAAATAATTAGTGGCTTTTAAAATTGTTTAGATAAATATTCTTACAATTACTCATTGTGTCTCATTGCTATCAAGGTTCCAACACTGACTCTCAATTCCTGCATTTGTCACAGTGCTTGCTGTGACAAATACTTCACAGAGACACTCAGGTTCACAGACTCCGCTTTGAACAGCATCGCTTAGACAGGACCCACAGAGGAGCAGGTGCACTTGCAAGTTTCCGTTTCGTTAGGAGAGACTTGGAGAGTTAATAGAGGTGCACATTGTCTTTATTGAAACTGCACGGGCTTATGGGATGTGCTGCTGTGCCCTAGATTCTGTTTCTGAGGCACTAGCTGAGACCAGAGAGCCCATGGGGCCAGGATTTGCTCCTGGATCATCTTTGTTTAACAATCTGAAAATGTGAGCAAATCGATTCGCGGCTCTGTTAAGAAACCAAAATTTAGGAAAAGTGGTCCATGAGAGCAGGTGCCCTGATAGGCCAGGAGAATGTATCTGTAATATGCCCAATGCACTCCCAGTCCACTGCCACCACCTTACTGTCATCTGGATTCCTGCAAAATTGGCCTGCAATTCACTCTGGTCCTGCTCCACGTCATTCTTGCGTAAATCCTTTTGTGATTTCTCACCATCCTTAGAATGATACAAACATGGCTGTCCATGATATACGCGATCTTGCCCCTGCCTGTCTCCTAACATCCCCGTCTCCCTTCTGCCACCTTCTTGACACTCCCAGCAATCAAGGTCACATCAGAAAAATTCACTTGTGGCTCTTACCAAGCAATGATGGAACACTTTGAGTAACAATAGAAATACTAACCACAGTGGGTAGAAACATGCCAAACATATTGACTGTATGTGTTCATAACACTTTTATCTTTGGAAGATACTAGGGAAGTAATTTATTGTTCTGAAAATGGGCAAATCAAGGAAAGATACAGGTTTCTGCCCTTTGAAATAATTGATAAAAGAAAATTTTTCTCCTCATAGAATTGTTTCAACTACGCAGAGATAATGTCACCAGTTGGCAACTTCTAGTGGGATACGCAGACATGCAATGGACATCAGTGGAAACATGCTCACTAAAAAAGGTAAACCTGAATTTTCAAGTTTCTGGATCTGATTACAAGTTCCCTGGGAGGTAATGAGGTCTGCCATACATCCTGTGCGGGGGCGATCTGCAAAATACATAATGCAGGAGACACTATAGAGTGAACAAGCAGCTTCTCCAACACTCAATGTCGGGAGTTGGTGATGTGTGGATTTATGTGTACTGAAATGATGTGCAAACCAGATGGTCACTGTAGATCTCATTTTCATCTTCATGGTCACCTTTGCGCCCGTTTCACTGCCCTGTGCCAATAACTCTCATCAAACATGTCAGAGGAATTACCAATGTAAAAAATTCGATTGGGCCAAATGTTATGCCCAGTGGTTCCAACTTGTTTCAACAATCAGGTGCAGGTAGATAGAGGGCATGTAGATCATCTGTACATAGAACTACTTGTGTAATTATTGATAAGATGATATGTAATGTTCTCTTAAAGAGTTAAATAATTCCTGAAAACTGCAAATCATGCTACAATAACAATAATACTATCTAACATCTATTAATAACTTAGGTGGTATAATTAAAAATTGAACATATTATCACACTTAATCCTCAGAATAGCTCTGAGAAGAAAGAATTACTATCCTTTCTATTTTACAGATAATATTAAAACACAGAGAGATTAGGTTACTTGCTAAAGACTACAGCGCAGATAGCAATAGAGCTTAAACTGGAACCCAGGATATCTAACCCCAAAGTCTACGAAACTACAGAACTGGAGGGTAGGAAGGTGTATAAGAATACTGCATTTTTATCTCATCTACTGATTAGTTAATCTAGGTTTTTATTCTTACTGGTGATTGTAAAAAGTAAAAGTAAAAAATATTTTGTTCTCCGAATGGCTTTGTTTTAGTAACCACAGGGAGAATAAATGGTAGATATAATTGTTTCAAATCATTAAAGAGTTCAAAGGAGAGAAAACATAACCCATTGGCAATGAGGCAGCACAGAGAGATTAATGGAGCACCAGAAGAAGAAAATATTAAAAATGACAAACACATTAAGTTTGAGCATACACATATTATTCTGAAAATCCTCTGTTAAGTGACACTACTTTCTGATTGGCCAAGAAAACAAAATTTATTTACATGTTCTGCAAAAGAGATACTCTAACACAAAACCATGGGATACTTGAAAGGAAAAACAATAAGCAATGATGTAGCTAGCAAGAATCAAAGCTCAGGAGCAAGTGGCAAAGCCAAAGATACATAACAAACATCTATAGATAAAATAATATTAAACTACACAAGATAAACTATTAAACATACAAATTGAAAGTGATAGCACCACAATCGTAGTGCAAGATTTCACAGCAGCATCCGGGAGGGGAGGGGCCCCTCCCTCTCCACCAGGCACCTGCTATGGTTCAGCTAATTAACACACAGACTAGGGTATAAAATCTTCCTAGTAGGCTTACGGAAGATTTTCTTTTCATTGTGGAGTGTACATAACAAAACAGCTTACTACCTTAAGCATCTTTACTGTGGGTCTGAGTGTTGTGCAACCAATCTCTCAAAATTTTTTTCACATCTTATAGAACAGAAGCTCTGTGCCCATGAAATGATGACTCCCTGGTTTGCCCTCTTGCCCAGCCCTGGAAGCCATCATTCTACTTTCTGGTGACATGAACTCGATTAAGTAAAGTCCCTCACACAACTGACTGGCTTATGTCACTTCATGCCACCTCCTCAAGTTTCAGCCATGTTGTAGCACGTATCAGAACTTCCTCCCTGATCAAAACGAATAACATTTTGTTGTACTTGGAGACGACATAGTCTTTATTCATTTATGTATCTGTGGCACTTGGATTGTTTTCATTTTTGTGTGTAAGCTTTGTAAAAATTTCATTGAAAACTGTGTCAGAGGAACTATTATGGACTGATAGGCATTGAAGTGGGTGCTAAGCACAAAACATTTTTTTAAGTATGTTGTGCTTCCTCCCAAGACAGACTCAATATGTAAGTACTGGATTGAGCATTGTGATTTTGTCAAGGTTCTTATATTTTTGTTAAAAACAATATGAAAACCTTGGGTTTGAAGGCCCATATGTCTGCCTTCAAATTTTAAATTCCAGCAGTCATCTGAAGATCACCAGAGAGATGTTTGTTTTCAATTCACAGTGCATGAGTTTCCATTTGCCAGGACAGGCTTGCTTATTCTGTGTTTTCATCTCTGATGTGAGGAAAACAGCTTTTTGTTTTCTAAATCTTCTGAGTAGTGCTTCCCCAGCTACTCACCCTCTGCTCCACTGTGGGCAGAAATGAGCTAATCACACTCAAAATCACTGTGTCTCGGTCCAGGCTCTCTGAGAATCACAAATGTGCTCATTTGTAAAATGCAGATAAAATACAGTTGCTGGAGGAACTGAAGGGACACACAGAAAGGGAGAGGAGGTGGGTGGAGCACTGCACTAGGTCATCGTCAGACGGGACCGAGAGTGCTGGGGTGCTGCTGCATGGCGAGAGTGCTGGGGTGCTGCTGCATGGCAGATAGTGCTGGGGTGCTGCTGCATGGCAGAGAGTGCTGGGGTGTTGCTGCACGGCAGAGAGTGCTGGGGTGTTGCTGCACGGCAGAGAGTGCTGGGGTGCTGCTGCATGGCAGAGAGTGCTGGGGTGCTGCTGCATGGCAGAGAGTGCTGGGGTGTTGCTGCACGGCAGAGAGTGCTGGGGTGTTGCTGCACGGCAGAGAGTGCTGGGGTGCTGCTGCATGGCAGAGAGTGCTGGGGTGCTGCTGCATGGCAGAGAGTGCTGGGGTGCTGCTGCATGGCAGAGAGTGCTGGGGTGCTGCTGCATGGCAGAGAGTGCTGGGGTGCTGCTGCATGGCAGAGAGTGCTGGGGTGCTGCTGCACGGCAGCGACTATGTCTTGTATATTTCAGAAAACTGGAAGAGGCGATTTAAAATGCTTTCACTATACAGAAATTATATTTGAGGAGGCAGATGTGTTTAATCCAATGTAAGCATCACACAGTGTACTCGTGAACCAGTATAGTACTCCATATAGTATATAGTACTCCATCAGCATGCACAGTTTTGGTTTTATGCATTTTAATAAATAAATTAAAAAATAAATTTAAAAATAATCCCAAAATTTAAAACCTAGAATAAATAAATGAGAAAGAAAATAATTAATTTTCAGCCCCCTGCGTTACAGTGCAGGACACATGTCTAGTTTTTCCAGGAGATTCTGTACAAAATAAAGAAAAGGCAGCAACACATATAAAGCACTGGATGTGATACTGCACCCTGACAGCTCTCTCTGTTGCTAAGTGTTATTAGTATTAATTTACAATTCAAACAAAAACTCCCTACCCACACATTTTTGCTTCCATTAAAGCAAACTCCTTCTGGCTCTTTATTACTTATTTTTCAATGAGAGGCTTTTCTTCTTTTTCCTACTTGCAAATGACTAAAACTCAGCCACGTCTTGTCCGTTTCACCCTCCATTCCTACTGGAGAGCCTTGCAGAGAGTGGCGAAGTTCTGGGAAACACTGTTGGGCTGGGCCAGCCCCACTGCCTCTGCCTTTGTTGAGCTCCACACAGTCACTGTGAATGGCCCCTCCACTACCCTGCTTAAACCCTAACAGTGTCCCTACTGGGTGACAATTGGTTTCATCACTTTTTATTATGAAGTCTATTAGCTCATTGGATACTTTTATTGCTATAAAAACACATTGTATGCATCCCTTCAGAAAAATAACAGGCACAATATAATGTTATCTTTAAAGAAGTGGGCATACAGAATACATACATTTATGGATGTCCGGAGGGAGTTAAACCAAATGGGAGGTTCATATTTCCCATATTTATCTCGCTTTATACTTGTGGTAGTTTAATTGTTTGGTTGTTTTGGGAACAAGCATATATTCATTTTTAAAACAGAAAAAAATATTCATTAAAAAATAGCACTCTTAATACCATATAAAAGAAAGGCTACGGGTTTCTGAAGTGCAAGCCTGATTGGAAATCAATTCCTAATTGACTGAATCTACTTTTTTTTAAGAGAATAAAACCAAACAGAAGCTCACCTGCTGAGGGGAGCCTCAATCACCCTTCTCCTGCACCTGTAAGACCTCAGCAGCCATTCTTGACAAATAGGCTAAACATATTCACTGGAAGAAAGATAGCCTCTTTAATAAATAGTGCTAAAAAGTTGACTTTACACATGCTAAAGACTAAAACTAGACCCATGCACTGTCTGTCACCATGCACTGAACTAAAATCGATATAGTTCAAGGATCTAAATACTAAAATAGAAACACTAAATGTACTAGAAGAAAAGGTAAATAGAAGTCTTGAAGACATAGGGATAGGCAAAGAGCTCATGAACTATCCACAAACTGTATGGGAAGTACTTCAAACAATCAACAACTGGCATCTTACCTTATTAAAAAGTTTTTGTACCAAGAGAGTGAAAAACAAAACCCACAGAACAGGCAACAATTTTAGCCATTTCCCCTCAGAAAAATGAATTAAACATATAAAGAATTGAAAAATATCAGGCTCCCCAAATTCAAACATCCAATCCAAAAATGGGCATCTGTGGTGAATATGCACTTCTTAGATGAAGAAATACAAATGGCAAATAAGTACATGAAGAAATGTTCAACATCACTGGTCATTCAAGAAATGAAAGTTAAAATAACACTGAGATCCCATCTTACTCTAGAAAGAATAGCTGCCAAATGTTTGGCAGAGCTGTGGGAAGAAAGGATCTCTCCTCCACTGCTGGTGGGAGTGTAGACTGGCCCAACCAGTGTGGAAATAAGTTTAAGATTCCTTTAAAAACTAGGAATGGAAGTCCCATTCAATCCAGCTCTTCCTCTTCTGGATATTTTCTCAGAAGAATTGAAAACATCATACCACAGCAATATATGTGCCCCCATGTTTATAGCCACACAATTTGTAACAGACAAATCTTGGAAATGACCTAAATGCCCATCAACTGCAGAATGTGGTATTTTTATACAATGGAATATTGCTCAGCTAAAAAGAAGGATAATCTTGAGACTTCTATAGGCAAATGGAGGCAATTTTAGACCATACTCATAATTAAATAAATCAAACTCACATTTGTAAATATCACATTGTCTCCCTAGGGTAAAAAAATAGAAAGAGTAATAATATCCAAAATTTACAATAGATATTGTGGTAATGAAAGGGAAAGAAAGTGCTCAAGTGGAAGGAATGACTGGGGTGGGGCAAGGAAGAAAAGGAAGAAGGGAAATGATTATATGTATATAGGTATACATACATATATATGTATAGAGATACATATATGTGTGCTTGTGTGTATATCCAACATAGATAATTATACTACTAACTTCTATTGGTTCATCAAAAAGAATGGGTTGTGTTTTCATTGATTGATTGTTTGATCATTCTTTTCATACCTAAATCTTGTAACCTGAGCTGCTAAGTTCTGAGATGACTATATGCTAGTGTTAATTTCCTGCTATTTTTTTAATTCCTTGTTGTTTCTATCACTTTTTCTGTTTTTCTCTTTTTTAAAAAAATTAAAAACCAAACAAAATAAAGCAGAGTACAGGCAATCAAAACAAAACAGTGAAAGCAATATAGGACTTCAAAGCGAGGTAATAAGAAATCAACAATGGCTGCCATAATGCCTCTTGTGATCTTCAAAATGGCTGCCCATACCATCAGACATATTAAAACCAAACCAAATAAAACAGAAGAAATCTAATCAATACAAAACAGTGGAAATGATACAGTATTTCAAAAAAAGATAATAGGAAATCACAAAAGTTACCATAATATTGTTATTTTCAAGTTGCCCATTGCCATCTGATATAATAAAATCAAACCAAACAAAGCAGAATAACACCAATCAATATAAAACAACGAAAATGATATGAGACTTTAAAACAAAATAATAGGGAATTAACAGTGGTTACCTCCTTCCCTTTTTAGATGTTTCCCCTCCTTTCACTTCCATATCTCTTGCACATTTTGAATCCCACTAACTCTTTCAGCCTTTTATACTAGGGAGACAACATGATGTTCACCTATGCAAGTCCAAACCATTTCACCCAAAAGGATGATCCCAAGTTGTACCCATCTCCCTACAAGAGCCTTATGATTATCCTTCGTTATAGCTGAGTGGCTTTCCATTGGATAAAAATGCTGTATCTTTCTTATCTGCTCTGCAATTGATGGGCTGCCTATCCCTGCTTTTTCTTGTTCCCATCACATGGACCGTTGATTTCTCTAGTTTAACTTTCAACCTGAATTTTCTTTTGAGTTAATGTGTTTCTTGCATACCACATATTGATAAACCTTGTTTCTTGATCCACTCTGCCTATGTTTCTTTGTATTGTTGGATTGAGGATATCTATATTAATGTTTTCAGCCAACATACACTGGTTCATCTCTATCATGCTTGTTTCCTGTTATTGGCTCCCTACATTTCCCCTCCATTCTATTGTTTGCCCCACTTAGTGATCCTCTTCTTCCACTGTTCCTGGAACTGTGGTCCTTTTTTTTTTTTTTAAATCTCTGTCTAGAATGTCCTTCAGTATTCTTTGCAGCATTGGTTTAGTGGATATGAATTTCTTCAGCTGTTCTTTACCATGGAAGTATCTTATATCACCATCAATTTTGAAAGGTAGATTTGCAAGGTACATTCATCTGAGTTGGAAGATGTTTTCTTTCAGTACTTGAAATACTTCACTTCAAGATCCCCTTAACTTGATGGTTTGTTTTGAGAAGTCTGTTGTGATTCTGATGGGTTTTCCTTTATAGTTGACCTGTTTCTTTTGTCTAACAGCCTTTAATATTCTGTGCTTGTGCTGAATTTCTGTGATCTTGATTATTAATGTCTGGATGCAGATTTATTTTGGTTATGGCTAGCTGGAGTTCTATATGCCTCACTTATCTGTATGTCAGGTCCTTTTCCCATGCTTGGGCAGTTCTCAGCTATTACTTCTGTAAATCATCCCCTTACATCGTGTGTGTTGACTCCTTCTTTTTCACTGACAGCTAACATTCTTAAATTATTTTTCTTTGCATCATTTTGCAGCCATTGATTTATTTCCTGGTTCCTCATTATTTTTAAGAGATATTTCCTTTCACAATTGCTAGCTGCCATCCTGTCTTCTTCAAGGTCTGAAAGCCTTTCTTCAGTTTCTTTCAAGCAGTTTTTGCCAGCCTTCAATGGAGTTTTTAATTTCCTGGATATCTGCTTGAGTCTGTTTCCTATATTACAATTCTTATCTATGTTGTTCATTTAAGGCTCCCTCATTCTCTTATGCTCCTCTTTTTTTCTATGTCTTCTTTAGATATACTCAGCAGTCCATTTAGTATGTTTGTCATTTCTCCTTTTACCTGAGATATTATTCCTGATCTGGTTCCTTTTACAACCTCATGAAGTAGTTTCTTCACTTCAGTTGCCATTGTCCCAGAAATTTCAGGTGTGTGACTCCCACTTTCCTCCATGTCCATGTCTTCTGGACTTGTTCTGTGTGGGCTGGAGGCCAGCGATTTCCTTTTGCTCATGCATTTTGACATTTCCCTGAGTTGCTCTAGATGAGTGGGTTGTGAAGTCCCAGGCACTTATGTTGGCTACCTGTCATGGTTTATGTCTGTGTCCCCCAGGCCTCATGAGTTTGCATTGTGCATTTGTGATTGTTTCTTTGTCTAGTGCTTGGATTGATGTCAGTGCTCCACCCACATAGGGGTGGGGCCAGGATGTGATGTAATGGCAGGAAGAAGGTATGTCTTGCTCTCTTTTGCTGGTTCTGGCTTGCTGTTTGCAGCTGCCATGAACTGTGGCCCTGTCATGCCTGCCTGCCTTGGAGCCAACTGAGTGTGGACTGAAACCTCCAAAAACTGTAAGAAATAAACTTTTCCTTTCCCAACTTGGGCTTCAGGTATTTTGTCTCAGCGACGAGTAAAAAGTAACTAAGACACTACCTGTCCACAGTGTAGGAGAATGGGTTAGGCACCAGGTTTCTCCTGACCCAGGTTTCCCAGGAGGCAATGGGGTGCAGGGCATATTTCTCTAGACACACAGCTTCTGCAAGGGGTGGCCGACTGAGTCTCTGGGCTTGAATTTAACTGAATACACTTTTAACTAGCTACTTACTATGTTGATAACTGCCCAAGTTAATCATAATATTTATCAAAAGAGGACTAGTTTGAGAATTGTTACCAAACACCAAAATATGTATTTCTTTGACTCTACAGTGCCTTCAATCATCAGTCACATTATCTTTCATAAAATATTAAACAATAAGAAAATCTTCTAGATTATCTGTGCATACCACTGATGGGGAAATACATCCTCACTTCCGAGATGTCAGAATGTGCAAGCGATTCACACCTTAGTCTTGCTTGATGAAAGAGATTGTGTTCCTCACCTCTGACACTGACACACCCACTTTTTTGTTCAGCACTTCATAACTGTATCAAAACTCTTTTTCTAAGCCTTTACTTTTTAAGGCAGCACTTTGAACTGATAAGACATTGTATAAAATACATTCTCTGCCCTCAGAAAGGTTGACGTATAAATCTACACAATGAACTGCCGTATCAGATCTTTTATTGAACCTGAGGTGTGGGGGATGCTGTAGAAGGGCTCTGGATGAAGAGCAAGTGTGCAAAGACCCAGCACAGTGGCCACTGTATACTCTGAGCCCACTCTCCAGACCCCTGCCCTTCCTAAATGTACACCACAGAGTCAGGTCACACTCCAGCTTTGTGTTGGCTCCAAAATTTAGAAAAATAGGAATTTAGAAACATGGTAGGTTGCCTCAGATGCTGAAAGCAGTGCAAAAGATTAAAAGATAAAAAGTATATTGTCAAATCTATCTCAGAAAAAAACAAAATCCCTCTTATTTATAACCATGACATGGGCTTCTCATGCTCAGAAGACAAAGTATTTTCATTCATTTTTCCATATATTTCAATTCATGGCTTTGTTTTCCTACTAAAACTTCAGGACAAGTTCTTGGAATTGCAAATGAGAGGATGAGAGTATTTTTATTTCTCTCTCTCTGTCTCTGTCTCTGTCTCTCTCTCTCTCTCTCTCTCTGATAGGTATGGCCTTTCTCTCTCAGTTAAATACTCAAATAATGTGATTGAAATCTAACCACTGACAGGATTTAAAGCAAGCAAACACTGGATGATAAAAATAAAAGATAAATGTGATTAGGCAGACATAGTGGTGCACAACTGTAATCCTAGCACTCAAGAGGCAGAAGCAGGGAAGTCCAAAAGATCTAGCCCAGGATGGGAAGCTCAGGGACGCTCCATCCCAAAATTATTAAAAAATAAATAAAATGCTGGGCATGTATCTCAATACAAAGGGTTCAATCTCTCACATTAAAAGGAAAAAATTCATGAACCAAAGGGCAAACTATAGGAAACCATGAAGTAGTAGGTACAAACTAAGAAAGACCAAGGATGTATTCAAAAAAATCAACAGAAAAGAAAAAATGCAAACAATTTTTTTATTTTAAGTGATTACTTACCTTTAAGAGGTAAACATGATTTTAAAAATATTCTGGTAACATACCACTAAAGTTTAAAATGGTGATTCCTCTCATCCCTTCTGTTCCTGTTTCACAGATACAAGCAGTGCTAACAACTTGTTACACATCCTTTTGGGTTTTCACTTCCATATGAGATCACACTATGTATATCAATATTTAAATATGTTAATACACCTAGCCCTGCTGAGTTTCCTTTTATGTGACTTCCTCCTCTTCAAAATCGTTGCAGAAGGGAAAAGGATGCATCAACACTCCACATAGGATTTTTGAGTCCAACAATGTAAAGGTTAGGAAAAGTAAGTTGGGCTTGACTGGTGGATCTGCATGGAAATATCACAGTGAGCCTCATTAATATGTATGATAAACATGTGTTGATAGAACTTTTAAAAACAAAGCCTCAATTTTTCATAAGATACAATTTTTTATTTTAAAATTTCTAAATTTTAAATTTAATAAACATAACTGGCCTAACTTTACAATTCTAAAGATAATAATAGAACAAAGAAGAAACGTGGGGTTTTTCTTATTTATTTCCAAAGGGAAAGGGATAAGCGCCCTTCCCACATCTTTCCTGAGACCTCTTTCGGAGTGTGTGGGTCACACGTCATCCCCACAGAGCAAATGTCTTAAGGCATCCAGGGTGGACTCTCATTTCCACAATTTGTGCTTCCCTAAGTCTGTGCTTCAGCTTTCAGTCACATCCAGAACTGCAACAGGAGGGTGAAGCAGACCACAGCAGCCAGGAAAATCTCGCTCAGGTGTTCAGTGGGACAACAGTGTTCCCAGGAACCAGCTGGAGCACTACAGAGCAGACAAGGGTGCTGCACTTTAGAGAATTTTGTGGAAAATTGCAAAAGGCTAGTTTGATCTGAAGTCCAAAGTCAAGGTCTGCTATAAAGCCATGTGCTGTTTTTCTTTCTGTGACAAATTGGAAGAGCCAGAAGAGATCCATGAGCAAGTTCCCAACCCACTCTGTGCCCCCAAGTAAGACCCCCTAACTGGGCAGCCCTCCTATGCTTGGGGGCCAGGTACAGTTCCTGCTTATCTCTGTAGAGCAGATTTTGGTTCCCTGCAGTCTGTGAAACTACTCAGCAAATTGGTCACACCCTCCCATGGGAAGCAGAGGAAACCTCTCCTTCTTTATGTGACAGATCTCCATTCTTTCCACCTCTGCCTGGCACTCTGTTATGGGGTCAAATGGGGGCAGAGGACCCTGTGTGGTGTTCAGCATCCTCCTTTTCCAACTGGAAGGACATGTGATGATGTCCAGGTGAGAAACCACTGTCCTTCCCGCTGCCTACCATGAACTCAGCCACCAGCCTGACCCTACGGCAGAATCTTCCCCTGTATAGGGATACGTATTACAGAAGTTGGAACCACCAGAACCCATTGGTAGCAGTGAAGCCTGGAAAATCCTGCCCAGCAAAGTCCTGTCTGAGGAAAATCTTGCCACCCAGCAACAAGGAAACGAATCTGAGGCTCCGGGCCTGAAGGCTGAATAACTTCTACTACACATTTACCCTCCCAGATCTACCTAATGAGGAATAGGGGATGAGGAGTTCAAAAGATGAAACATTTAACCAAACGAAAGGAAAACGTGGCATCAGTTAGATCCTCGCCTACCTTCAACTATTCAGTGAAAGTGGAAATAGAAGATCACAGGAAAATCAGATAAAACTAAAAAAGTTGAATTTCATGTAGCAACAAACTCAGGACCTTGTCAGGCAGAGGTTGTGAGGTGTTGTGACACTGAGCTATAGCCCCAGTCTCGAAAATCTTGAGTTTAATTGAAGAAATGGAAGACCTGTTATACAGACATGCATACAGAGACAGCTTTTCAAAAATAGCTGAATAACTAATGGAAATAGAGCACAGCTAACAGTAGAGCACTTAGTTAGTATGAGTGGGTTGGGGTTCACTTTCCCTGGCTTCAGGCTCCACCTACACACACACAAAATAAGCAAATTAAAGCTTTTATAAGAAAAACAACATTTTGCACACTAGGCAGAAAAAAATCTTGGCAATTTTTTAATTGAAATTATTGCCACATTTTAGATACACATAATGACCACTTTTATAGTAGGGAACTTGTACCTGAACAGGATAGATCTTGATCCTTCTTTTTTCCCCATTGCTCTCCCCTCCTGTCCACCTCTCTTTTCCTAGTTATTTACAAAAACTTTGTTTCCATTTTTCCTTCTAATTTTAAAAGGAAATTATCTTTTTTTCTTCTCCCTTCCTTCCTTTCCTTCTTTCCCATTCTTAGTTCCTCTTCCCATTTGAACATTTTCTTCTTATTTCATAATATCTTTTATACATTTTGGTCCTTATTTATGCTTTCAATTTCTCACAGCAGAGAAACTATGTGATATTTGAACAAAATTCTGACCACACAGGAAATAACAAAAAAGAATCAACGACTGGAATCTCACCTTATCAAAAAGGTTTTCTTTTAATTTTATTTAAAGAGGAAAAAAATCAAAACAGCAAAAGAGTAGAAATAATATAGAATTTCAAAACATAAACAGTAAGAAATCACTAGTTGATAAATTACATATTGTTCTCTTAGAAATAGTTGTTAAGTTACAAAATTAAAGCATTTAAAGTAGACACTCATACAGTGAAACTGCAAATAGTTCTGTTCAACAATACAACAAAAACTTAGTAATATGGTTATCAGTCCTACACATTTAAATGTACATGCATTTATATCCTTTAGAGCACTTTCTTTTCTTCTTTTTTACAATAGCAATTACACATTTTGGGTTTTATTACTCCTACATATCTTATTATTTTTTACACTAGAGACACAATGTGATACTTACAAATATGATTCTTATTTATTTCACTTTTGAGAATAGTCTCAAGTTGTCTCCATTTACCTACGAAGACCTCAAGATCATCCTTTTTATAACTGAGTAATATTCCATTGTATAAAAATACCACATCTTTTACATCTGCTCTGCGGTTGGTGGGCATTTTTGTTGTTTCCAAGATTTAGCTATCACAAACTGTGCTGCTATGAACATGGGTGCACATATATCACTGTGATATGACCCTTTCAGTTTTTCTGGGAAAATACCCAGGAGGGGAATAGCTGGAATGAATGGAGCTTCCAATCCTAGTCGTGAGAGAAATCTCCATACTCATTTCCTTAGTGGCTACACCAGTCTACATCAAAAAGTTTTTGTACAGCAAAATAAACCATTAACACAGTGTGTACAGATAGGAAAAAAATGTGTCCAATTTATTTCACTTAAAAGAATGGTCTCATAGAGCATCCATTTACCTGGAAATGTCTCCAGTTTATGATTCTTTATGGCAGAATATTATTCCACTGTATAAAATAACACTTTCATTATCCATTCATCAATTGATGGGCATTTGAGGTGTTTCCAAGGTTTAGTTAGTACAGCCTCAAACTGTGCAGCTATAATCATGGATGTGCTCACGTCTCTGTAATCTGATGCTTTTAATTATTTGGGGAAGATACCATGAAGCAGAATTGCTGAGTTAAATGAAACCTTTAGTTTTAGCTTTTTTAGGAAATCTCCACACTGGTTTCCAGAGTGATTGCACCAATCTATACTCCCACCAACAATGGAGAAGTTTCTTTTCCCCCTCAACCCTGTTGGTACTTATTGCTTGATTTCCTGGTAATAGTCATTCTTTCTAGAGTGAGATAGAATCTCAGTGTTTTATATGATCAGTGATGTTGAATATTTTTGTATATTTATTTGCCATTTCTATTTCTTTATCTGAGAAGTGTCTATTCATTTCAGATATCCATTTTACATTGGGTCTTTAAATTTAGGGAGTATGATTTTTTGAGGTCTTTATACACTAGAGATAATAGGCCTTTGTCTGAGGAACAACTGGAAAAAAATTTTTCCCATTCTGTAGGTTGTCTCTTCATTGTGGTAATGGTTTATGTTGCTGTACAAAAGCTTTTTAATGAGATGAAATTCCAGTTGTTGATTCTTTGTATTATTTACTAGGTGGTCAGGATTTTGTTCATAAAGTTTTTGCCTACACCTATATCTTCAACAATTCTACCTATTCTATCCTCCAATAGATTTAGTGTATCTATTTTCATGTTTAGATCTTTGTTCCGTTACTGAATTTTAGTTTAGTGCATAGTGAGATATATGGGTTGTTTTAGTCACTTTTTACTCCTTGTTGAGACAAAATATCTGATGCCCAAGGTTAGAGAAGGAAAGGTTTATTTCTTACAGTTCTTGGAAGTTTCAATCCATACTCAGTTGGCTCCCAAGCAGCACAGCATGCTGGGACAGCCATCCGTGGCCATTGCAAAACAGCAAAAAGGAAAGCAAAAGAGTGAGACACACCTTCTTCCTGCCATTACATCATATGCTGGCTCCACCCCTAGGTGGGAGTAGCACTGACACCACCAATCCGAGCGTTAGACAACAAACCAATCACAAGTACTAGGTTTGGTGGAGTCCATAATTGTGTGAGACTTGGGGGCCACTGACATAAACCATGACATGAGTCTAGGTTTAGTCTTTGGCGTGTGGAAAGCCAGTTTTTACAGCACAATTTATTAAAATGGCTAGCTCTCTTACAGTGAAGGTGTTTGGTCTCTTTGTAGCTGAGTTGTTTCCAATGGTTTCTGCATCTTCTAATCTGCTTGTTCCTTTGAGTCTCAGATCTGTTTCTTGTCAGTGCCATGCTGTTTTACTCAGAGAATAATTTCAAGTCAGGCATTGAGGTGCCCCCACCTTGCCATTTTTCCCCAGAATTGCTTTTGCCATCCTACGTCTCCTATAGTTCCAAATGAATTTTAAGATTTCTTCTCTAATTCTGTGAGGTATGCTATTGGTATTCTGTTGAGGATTACATTAAATCTGTATAATGATTTGGGAAGTATGACCATTTTTGCTATATTGGTTCATCCTATCCAAGAACAAGGGATTTCTTTCCCTCTTCTGATACCCTCTTTGATCTCCTTTTTGGAGTACTGTACTTTTAAATGTAAATGTGTTTCATTTCCTTCATTAGATTGATTCCTAAGTATTTCTTTTGGGGGGTTGCTATTGTGAAAGGTATTGTGTCTCTAATTTATCTTCAGAGAATTTGTTACTTGTGCACAAAAAGGCTATTGATTTTGAGTGCTGACTTTATGTTCAGCTACTACTGATTTTGGTTCTTAAATCTAGAAGTCTTTTGGTAGTTTGGGGAGGCCTTCTATACAGAGGATAAAAAATTATAATTTAACATCTTAATTTCCTATTCTTATTTTGTTCCTTTCTCTAATCTAATCATTCTAATTTTTTCAGAACTATATTGAATAGGAGTAGTGAGAGTAAATATCGTTCTCTTGTTCTTGACTTTAAAGTGAAAGCTTTCATTTTTTGAACATTTAGTGTGATGTTGGTTGTTGGTTTGTCATGGATGACTTTTATCAGATTGAGATAAAAATCATCTATTCCAATTTTCTGTAGAGTTTTGTTTTTTATCATGACTAATCAATTTTTATATCTATTGATATGATCATGTGAATTTTGTCCTCACTCTTAGATATGGTGTGTTACATTTATTGATTTGCATATGTTCAACCATCCCTGCATCAGTGGGATGAATCCTTCTCTGTCAGTGTATAATCTCCTTGATGATTTGCTGCATTCTGTGTGATAGTATCTTATTCAGGATTTTTGCATCTATATTCATTAGGGAGATAGGCTTGTAGTTCTCTTTTATATTGGATCTTTCTCTGGTTTTAGTATTAAGGTAACAATGCTTTCTGCCAGGAATGAGTTTGGGAGTATTATTTCCCTTTAATTTCATTACAGCATGTGAGGAACAGTTGCATTAGACCTTCTTTAAATTTCTTGTAGAATTCAGCAGTGACTGCGGCTTTTCATTGTTGGTAGGTTTTAATTTCAGCCTTAATTTCATTGACTGATATAAGGTTATTCAGAATTTTTATATCTTTATATCTAGGAATCTGTCCATTTCTTCTGTTTTACATCTTACTAAAATACAGGTTCTCAAAGTAGATATTGATTTTTCTGAATATCTTCAGGATCTGTTGTGCTTTCATTCTTTCCATTCCTAATTGCACGGATTTGAGTCTTTTTTTTTTCTTTTTCGTGATAAGGTTGGCTTAGAGTTTGTAAATTTTATTTAATCTTTCAAAGAGCCACCTCTTCATTCCATTGATTCTTTGTATTTTTTTCCTTAGTCTCAAGTGCATTAATTTCTGCTCTGATCCTCATAATTTCTTCCCTGATATGAGCTTTGGGCTTGATTTGCTCTTCTTGTTGTAAAAGCTTGAAGTTGAATATTAAGTTGTTTACTTAGACTTTCTGTTTTCCAGATATTGCAATTCACCATTATTCATTTCCCTAGTAGGACTGCTTTCTTTGTATCCCACAAGTTCCAGGATGTTGTATTGGCTTTATCATTTAATTGTAGGAACTGTCTAATTTCTTCTTTAATTTCTATCCATGACCCACTGGTTGTTCTTAGTTAATTTTTATGTGTTTATGAAGTTTTTGTGATTTCTTTTGGCATTGATTTCCAGTTTCATTGCCCTGTGGGATAAGTTAAATTTCTTTGCATCTATTTAAGCATGTTCTGAGAGCTAGTATGTGGTGTATTTTGGAGACTATCCCATGTGTAGCTGAGATGAATGTGCATTCTGATGTACTGGAGTAGAACATTCCATAGACGTCTACTAAGTCCTTTTGTCCAAAAGTTTGGTTCAGTTCTGCTATTTCTGTGTTACTTTTTTGTCTAGTTGGTCTGTCTACTTGTGACCCACCCTTACAATCGCATTAGCAATTATTTGATTTTTTTCATGTCTGTTGATATTTGTTTTATTTAGTTGGATATGCTTTAAAATTTAAAATTGTTCTCTGTTCCTCTTGGCCTGTTCCTTTAATAAGGATATAGTTACCTTCTTTGTCTCATTTGATCAGGCATGGTTTGAAATCCACTTTGTCTGCAAATAGAATAGCTACCCCTGTGTTTTTTTCCAGGTTCCTGTCACACGGAATATTATTTTTCATCCTTTGAGTTTCAGTCTTTGAATTCTTTTTGAGTTAATTGTGTTTCTTGTGCCTGGCATAGTGATGCACACCATAATTCCAGCACTCAGGAGGCTAAGGCAAGAGGATCACTGGGCTACATAGTGAGTTCAAGACCAACCTGAACTACATAGAAAGATCTTGTTTCAAATACAAAATAAAACAAAACAAAATAAGAAATGTTTCTTGTATGCAACATATTATTGAATCTTGTGTCTTGATCCATTTTACCAGGCTGTTTCTTTTGATTGGGCCATTTGCATTGCTGGTTATAATTATATGTACTGACTTATCCTCATTGTGTTATTTTCCTGTTGTTGGTTGCCTTTCTTTCCCCTCTGTGTAATTATTTGCATTGACTGGTGATGTCATTCTGTTGTGGTTCATGGAGTTGCAGTCTTTTTCTAGAATGTCCTTCAGAACATTTTGGAGTACTGGTTTCATGGTCATAAATTTCTTCAGATATTCTTTGTCATGGAAGCATCTTGTTTGTCCATCAATTTTGTAAAATAGTTTTACAGGGTATGTCAATCTGGATTGGATATTGTTTCCTTTAGTGTTTAAAATACTTTACTCCAAGTTCTATTTGACTTGAGGATTTATTTTGAAATGTCTGTTGTAATTCTGATGTGGTTTTCTTCACATGTGATTTATTTCGTGTCCTCAACAACTTATAATATTTTGTTCTTGTGTTGAATTTCTGCAATCTTGACTACTATGTACTTTTAGTACTTTTTACCATGGCTAATTGAAATTCTATTTGCCTCATTTGCGTTCAGTTTTTTCCCATAGTTAGGAAGTTCTCTGTCATTATTTCTATGAGCAAGATTTTTATGTTGTTTACTTACCTCCTGTGTTTCACTGACTCTCATCAATCTTATGTTACTCTAACAATATGCTAATCTAACAGAGTTTGGATTGATATTTCACGGTCCTTAACTATTTTAAAGAACAGCAATCCTGTCTTCTATGTCCGATATGTTTTCCTCATTTTGGTTCATTTTCCTGTGTATAATTTCAGTAGAATTTTTAATCTCCTGACTATCTAATTGAATCTGTTTTGTTAATTCCATCTCTTTCCTATGTTAGGTATTCATGCTATCCATCATTTTCCTAAGCTCCATGATTTTTTATCTCTATCTTGTCTAGATTCACTAATAATACCCATCATTATGGTCATCGTCTCTGAAGTTATCTAAGAAATTATTTCTGATTTGATTTTTTGAAAGCCTCATTGATCTGCTTTGTTACTTCTGCTGTTAACACTTCAGAGAGTCTAGCTGGGTGGCTTTCAAATTGTTCAACCTCATTGCTCCCTGGGTTGGCCTTCAGTGAATTAGAAATCTGGGGTTGCATCTTGATTCTGTGTCATCTCATTTTTTTTTAGTTTAACCCCTGCAATGATGATTGTAAATTATTTATGGTAGGTATCCTTATTGCTGTATCAAGAACCCTTAGGAAATGACTGCTTCTCAGATATGTCTTCCAGGTGTAGCTTGCTTTTGGGTTTTGAGTCTGTTATAAAATCCTACCTCCTCAATTTATTGGAAATACTACCTATTTGGCCTGTTCTCTTGTTCTTTAGCACTGGCCTATAGTATTTTTTATGACCTTCACGCATTCTCATTCTTGGCATATAAGGAAGAATCTAATCCCTGATTAGAGCAATTATGTCAGCTCTTGTAAACTAGTTCAATCAGTAGTAACAATAGCATCAAACAGCCTTGAAAATGACAAACTGTGGTAATCACTATTTTACCACCTTCGAGCATATGAATAAGATTTTAGTTATGTAACAAAATCCAAAACAAACCAGAAAATTATGCACTGTAACTATTCCTTCAATATGGTAATTTTATATTCAGGAGAGAAAATTAAAAAGGGGTCAGGGGAAAAAGTGCAGAAATCCCTGCACCTCAGACTTCAGCTACACCTTATCCTGACAATGGGAACCACTAGATAGAGCCAACCTGCAGTGCTCTGAGTTCTGAGCTTAGTTGTCCGCCCTCCAGGATGACAACTGAGCAATTGCACTCTTCTGGAGGGATCTGAACCCAAATAACACCAGCCACTGAAGTTCACAATATTCACTGCTGTATTAAGTTGGCGCCTTTCTCCATGGAGGCCTCTGGGATTGTCAGTAGTCACCGTTCTCCTGCATAATCAAGTGGCTCTTTCCATACTTCAAGTCAGGGCTCAAAGAGAAAGTGCCATTTGCTGCTTCCCTTCTCTGCATGTCGATTCCTTTCTTTTCTCTCCCTGTCAGCTCTTAATTCTCACTTCAGATCCCAACTAGCTCCCAAGGACCCAGTTCCCCCTCCTTCTCTTCCTCACATTGCTATACGCCAGTGTCTAGACATCAAATCTCAGAGTGACTGTTTCTATGTTGCTCACCATTCTGCCATTTTCCCAGAATTCTAGAGTCTCTATGCAATTTTTAAAGCAAAGTAACAAAAACAAATTTAGACTAGACAAATGTATATCTAAAATAGACGTGAAAATATGTTAAAGAATATAAAACGATTCAGTTATATTGAAAAGGGGGTGGATTCAAATGTCATAAACCTCTCTATAATGCATGACAGATCCTCAACATAGAGACATTTTTTAATTTGAAAAATGTATGGCTGGGTGTATAGCTCAGTGGGAGAGCACATGCTTAGAATGTGTAGGACTCTGGCTTACATTAACTGGAACTGAAAAATGATTTTTCATGGGAAAATAAAATATGCAGATTTTTCTCTTCTTCCTGGAAAAAGAAACCAAATCCCAAGCAAACCTTTCCCAAAGTGTATTTCTCCCGACACTCAACATGTGCATGTTCATGCCATGAACATGTCATCATGTTCATATTCTGTCCTTCAGGCCCAGTGCTTTCCCATGGACAGGTGGGTGAATTGCGTCCACCACTAGTGGAAATCCTGTGACCTGTGTGCTGCAGTGCGTACAAAGAGCCCTATTAGCATATGAGGCAAGATTTGCCTCAGGCAATCTTTGCCGCAGGCAAGATTTGCCAAATTATCAGCATGCATGGAACAAAGAGCATATTAATTGAGTAAATGCATGCCAAATGCAAACTTTTACCTTTTGATAAGCTGTTTGTACCATTGAAAGCTTTGTTGTTGTTGTTTTAAGGCAAAACATGTTAATGAAGAGTTGTATTTTTCTAAGCTAAAACTTCAGTATTCAGGTTTAATTGCAGTGTTGGTGCTTTGGGATAAGTGGGTTTGGAGACACAGTTTGGGCACCCTATCTCTACAAGGTTTGCTATCAGTGCTCTATACCATGAACACAGACGGTGATGTTTATCTAGAGCTCCAGACCCACATCATTTGAATGCCAGAGCTGGCCTGGAGTGTGGGCACCTGCTCACCTCCCGTGACCCTCCTCCTTTGCATGTGCTTCGTGTCAAGCTTGAAAGGCTGTGGTGCCTCCTGGGCCTCAGTTGTACGCTCACCTCATCCAGGCTCTGTCTCATCAGCTTCCAAACCTCTCAACAGTAGGTTCCTGGTACACATTCTTCAAACCACCGTGGGGCCCTGTCCAGTTTGATCTCATGGCCCAGAGTCCTCAGCCCAGCCCACAGCCACAAATGTCAGAGAATACAGCCGGTGTGTAAAAATAAAGTTTCATAGAAGTTAGGAATCATGCAGGACTTTGAAAAAAAACTTTGTAATCAGACATAAAATTGTGTCACAAATATGGAAAATGTATCAAGCTTACATGTTGTAAGACTGAACTGTCCCTGCCCTCACTCAACCCCTGCTCTTATGTTTGAAAACTTCACCAATGTGGTGTGACCCCAGTCATCCTCCCAGGTGGTTTAGGGTGAAAGAAGAGCAAAAAGAGAACATGGAGATGTGGGTGCAAAAGTTAAAAAATTTTTTAAAAACTAAATGCATTTTGGTGCTTTCTCAAAAACACAACCTTTCAGATTTTGTTTTTTATTGGTTCATGTCTTGTTTTCACGTCTTTCCCTCTCTCCCTCCTCCTTCCATCTCCCTGGTCCCCTTCCCATCTCAACAAAATCCATCTCCCTATTTCCTATTATCTATCTTTTATTTTGCTCTTTATTTGTACTTTGGGTTTCTCATATAAGAGAACCATTCAATGTTCAAGCTTATGTGTCTGATTTATTTCATTCAACATAATGGTCTCAGGGTGCATCCATTTTTCTACAAATTGCTGAAGTTTATCCTTCTTTATGGTAAAATAGTCCCACTTTTAAACAAGATAGAAATTTTAAAAACAGAGGAATAAAAAAGTTATTACAGCTAGGCCTGGTGGTGCGCTCCTGTGATAACCAGAACTTGGAGGTTGAGACAGGAGGATCGCGCCGCAAGTTCAAGACCAGCCTGGGCTACAAAGTGAGCCCAAAGCCAACCTGAACTGAGTAGTGAGACCCTGTCTCAAAAAGACAATATAAAAAAATAAGTTATTGCAAATACAAACCAAAAGTAAAATAAAGAGTAAGAACAAAAACATAATACCAGGCAAAAGAGAATTTGAGAAATGGAACCAAGAAAGTTGACTTAACTTCGTAAGGTACATACTTTAAAATGGAGATGTGATATTTATGAATCTTTAAATTCAATGCAGTCCCTTTCAAGTCCTTCCTCTTGGAGATTACTATCCAATCATCTTGATTGGAGTTACGGATGTCTTCCAAATTTCACTCCTCCAGATTGGCTCCTTTGGATGACTAATTATAGTTGCAGTATGTGCTAGTTTATTGCCACATGCTAGAGAAGACCCTCATTTTCCTCTCCATTTACAGTCAGCAGTGTGAAACAAAGTACAATATACTGGGATGTTTTGTTGAAATAAGATTATCCCAAGTGGAATCAATTGATCAATCAACTATCAATCAATCACTACTTGGTACTGTCATCCCAGGCTTCATGGCTTCTGTAATAGAAAGAAAGAAAATAATAAAGCAGAGCTATTGAGCCTGCAATTCACTTCAGCATCTATGAGATTACAGCTTGAGGTCAGGACACTGCAGAGATGGGCCAGAGGGAGTCAGAGAGGAAAGGAACAAAGAAAATCACTTTATTTGGGGGGCCTTGGGGCAGCAGGTGATCATCTTTTATGATAACCGTCATAAAAGATCATCAGTAATTTCCACAAACAGAGTCTTCCTTTTTGTTATTAAAATATAGTCACACATTCGTCACTGCGAAGGTATTTAACAAAAGGGGAAGACATGGCTACAAGGAATAAAACTCTGAAACAGAATTCAAAAAGCTGTATCTAGGTTAAATGATGATTTCATTTTCAGCAGAGAAAACCAGACCGGTGCAAGAATCCTGCTGGTCTTTTCATCTGTATTCTCCCTTGTGTTGATCCAAGCATCTCTAAGAGTTATTTCAAGAGACATTTTCACACATTCACTGATTTTGTTTCTTTTTTTAAGCCTTCTGGAAGCAAAACTCAAGCTGTCGATTGCAGCCATGGAGATAAACAGAGATCTGAAAGGCATCGTTTTGAAGTTTTCTTTTAACTATTCTTAACAGGGTGAAGCGACCTGACTGTGGGATAGAATCACCTGGAGAGCTTTACAAAAGTCGCAGGCTCTAGGACACATCCCGGGCCAATTAAAGCTGAACATGTGAGATGTACTAGGTTTGGGGGCAGGGGTGCCTCCTGCAGAAGCATTGTCTTGGAACCCAGATTCATGGGCATTTTTTAGGTCACCATTATAAGCCCTTGTATTAAAATAACTTGTGCTTCTTTTATGGATATTTTATTTAATCTTCACTACAAACTATGCGGTGGGTTTTACACATGAGATTGGGGTTCAGATGAGCTTGCAAATGGCAGACCCATGTATGTAATCTACTGACTTGAAGCCCAGGGAAAGCCGAGTGTTTGGTAACTGGACCCTTAACCACCTTCCTCAGGGACCTCAGTTGTCATTACAGAACTCAAAAACAGGTGGGTACACAACCGTCTCAGATCAACTGGCAGTGATGACGGCTACCCTGGGACCCTGTGCCATCCTTCCTTTGATGCAGTGGCTTGTGGCGAGTGCTAGGTAACCAGAATGATTCACTTCCTTCATCGGCTCATGCACTCTGCAATGGTCCTCAGGGCATGCAGGGTCTTAATGTTATTCTTACCCCAGCTGACCAGGCTGTGGATAAAGTGGGAAGAAGGTTGAGAAAGGGTGTGAAGCAGGTGCCTGAATGCTGCACACAGAAGGTACACTTCCACATAGGCACAGAGCCCTTGGCAAAGGCAGGGAAATGTAATGAAACCTCTGTCCAGCCACTGCCTGATCATTACGTCAGTTAAGCAGAAACTGCAATGCTCACAGTTGGTGAAAATACAGACTTTATAGATCTAGATCCAGTAGATAAGACACCAAAAATACCCAGGCTACAGAAGCAACAATCACCAACAGCAACGACAGTGACCTAGTGGTGGCACGGGTAATTCAAGCATTCTGGGAGACTGAGGCAGGAGGATCACAAGTTGGAGTCCACCCTTGGGCAGCTTAGCTAGACCCTATGTCTAAGGATGTAGCTCAGAACCTCAACAAAGAAATTGTCAAATAGCCACAAAAACATTAATATAAGATGTCCAAAGAAATAAAATGTATGAGCCTGGGGAAGCACCATTGTTGGACTAATTAAATGAATATTTAAATCAGTGATTTCAAATATGGAACTAGAGAACACTAAAAGTATGATCCAAGAGAATTGGAGGATTACATTATTAAAATCAAAAGCTTCTGCTCTGTTTAAAAACACTATTGAGAAAATGAAAAGACAAAATGTACTCAACATCGTGTGTTATTGTGGGATCACACTACACATCTGTCAGAATGGTCGGAATAAAAAAGCTCAGCTGATAGCAGTGCTTTTTTCTGATGCATCACTGCTACCTGATGCCCAGTGGTGATGTGGAGCAATAGGGATTCAGCTCACTGCAGGTGGGAATGCTAAGTGGCATGGCAATTTCAGAAGCCAGTTTGGTGATTTCTTTAAAAGCTGAAAGGATTTCTACTACACAATCTATCAATAATTGTCTTTTGTATCCTTCCGAACATTGAGAACTTATGTCCACACAAAAACCTGTTCACTGATGTCTACAGCACCCTTCTTCATGTTCACCAAAACTCCAAAGTAACCAAGAATAGATCAGTGAATAAACAAGCCCTGTCACTTCCATGCAGTGGAATATTATTCAGTAATATAAAGAAGTCAGCCATTGAGCCCTACAAATACATGACCCAAAGTCAATGTCCATTGCTGAGGTAAGGAAGTAATGGTTCCAACTCAATGTCATTCTGAAAAAGGAGACAGTAAGAAGATAATTGTTTGCCTGTTGTGTAGGGAAAGAAAGCTGAGGTGCAGCAGAGAATGTCAGGGCACTGGAATTGTTGGTATGAGATTGTAATTGTGGACACACGTCATTAAATGTTTCTCAAAACTGCAATGTCCAAGTGGTATTCATGGGCATCAGGTAGCAGTGACGCATCAGAATTTGTCATCAGTTATAACAAATTGGCCGCTCTAATATGAGCGGTTCCTAAGAGTAAAAATTAGGAAGGGGAATCTCTGTATGTTCCATGCCAATTTTTCTATAATACTTTGCAAAATTAAAAAAAAAATAACTCACCCAATAAAACTAGAAAAAGTCACCTAAAATACTAAAGTCAGAGAATTGTGTCTCACTGAATAAAGAATATCAACAGAAATAAAATTTTAAAAATAGAAATAATAGAAACCAAATAAAAATGTTGGAATTTAAAAGGACAATAAATGATCAGACAAATTTATAAATGTGTTCAACATCATATTCCAGCCAGCAGTACAAAGCACTGGCAAACTTGAAGATAAGTCCATGGCGATCGTCCAGTCAAAGGAAAGGCAAGCGAAAAGGGGTGATCAGAGACGAGCTCAGCTTCCGAGGGCCGTGGGAACCATTCAGTTCTTCAGTTTGGGTGCCCTGGAGTCCTGGAGGGAGAGGAGGGATCAAGAAGAGCAGGAAGGATTACTGGAAGGCTTTAAGGCCCAAAATTTAACCAACTTGATGAAAACCATTTATCTAGACACTGAAGAGTTCAACACACTCCAAATAGGATACTTCCCAAGAGGTCCACACTCTTTACATCAGAACCAAACTGCCAGCAAACAAAGATAAGGTACACTTCAGAGAGGCAGGAGAGAAGGCACTCTTCACATACGCTTTTAACTGGACCTGAGCCAAGTTCTCATCAGTGTCCATAGAGACCAGGAGTTCTATAAACAGGAAAAATAATCTTCAGAAATAAAGAGGGATTTAAGGCATCCCCAGATAAAGAAAAAAAATGAGATAATTTGTCACTAACAGAACTTCCCTAGAGGAAATATGTCTGGCTAATGTGAAAGGACACTGGAACTATGTCTCAAATAAATAAAATAAATACAAGTAGCATCAGTAAAAGTAACTGTTCAGCTGAGTATAATAGACTGCAAAATTGCATTTTTCACCGTAGCCCTTTTTTCTTCTTTCTAATTTAAAAGATGAGTCCACAAATAAACAATAAATTCATGTGTACGGGCACATAATATAATAAAATGTGTGATGCTGTGTAATAATTGTACAAAAGAGCAAGAAGAAATGGGCAATATTGGACTAAAGTTTTGTACATCATTAAAATCCCAATGTTAGTAATCCTAACTGGGTTATTAGGTCATCCCAAGCCATCCGGTCCTGCTGTAACACAATACCACAAACTTTTTATTTGTAATATAAAGAAATTTATTTCTTGGGGTTATAGAGGCAGAAGTCAAAAACTAAGGGATCCACATCCAACAAGGGCCTCTGGCCATGTGCTCACACCCCAGATGGCAGGAAAGGGTGAGAGGAAGATAGACAGAGGTGTGGTCCACACTGAGAACAGCATCCATCCACTGGGTGACCCAGGAGCTCTTAGCACGCCCTGCTGCCTACGCCTGTTCCATCAGGGATTAAGTCTCCAACACACAAATGTAGAGGGGTGCATTCAAGCCACAGCAACGACTCATGATGTTAACTGTAAGACTGTAATTCCACAGGGTGGTCTTTATGAAAATATCTTTTAAAAAAGAAAAGGAAACAAGTGAATTAAAATAGAGCAATAGAAAATGCCTATCTAACACAAAAGAAGGCAGAAGAGAGTAATGAAGGAACAAACATAGGAAACAGCAAAACATGCAGTGTACCAGAGAAAAACCAATCAAACCAGAAATTGGGGCTGGTAAAGCTGAGTAGCTTCTTGCTATTCTCAGTGAAAGGCTAAGAAAGAAGGTTCAGATGGCCAAAGTCAGAAATGAAGCAGAGAGGACTTACTATGAACCTCACAGAAATAAGAAGGTTTCAAGAGAATAGTGGGATCAATTGTAGGCCACCAAATTAGATCATTCTGGACATGTTTCAGGAGAGAGAGAAAACTAATGACTGAAAAATAAATACAACATCCAAATAAACTTATTGTAAGTAAAGAGACTGAACTGTTAATATTAAAAATTCCCACAAAGAAACACAAGATGCTTCACTGGTGAAGTCTAACAAACACTAAAAAAGAATTAACACCAGTTCTGAAACTCTTCCTAAAAATAGAATCGGAAGGAACATTTTTCCACTCCTTTTCCAAGGCCAGTAACACTCTGATGACAAAACCAAATGAAGACGTCACAGGAAGAGGAAACTATAGACCAACAGCTCATATGTACATAAGTAAAAACAATTCTCAATAACCAAGCGGTAGGAAACTGAATCAAATAACATATAAAAGAGTTTATTCAAGTGGAATTTATCTCCCATTCGTGCAACTGAAAATAATATTCTTAAGATAATTATTCTCCTTAAGTTGATCTACAGATTCCATGAAATCTCTATCTGAATCCCAGCTGCCTTTCATTGTAAAAGTTGACAGGTTGAATATAAAAGTCATATGGAAATTCACGGAACCCAGAATAGCCAAAATAATCTTTAGACATAAGAACAAAATTGCAGAATTATTAGCTCCATGCTTTAGATGGAGAATTTACCACAACACTATAATAAACAAAACATTGTGTTACCGACATAGAAATAAATATACATATCAGTGGAGTAGTACTGAGAATCAGAGTTATATCTTTACATGTAGAATAAATTGATTGTTTTGCAAGAAAACCCAATACTGAGATAAACCCAATGGGGGAAAATTTCAATATTTGCAAACCAGGTACCTGATAAAGGATGAACATCCAGAATATAAAGACAACTAACTCAGTGATTAAAAAAATTAACTCCAAAATGGAAAAAGAATTCAAGTAGACATTTATCCAAAAGAGAAATACAAAGGTCAATATACATATGAAAAGATGCTCAATATCTCTAATCATTAGGGAAATGTAAATTTAAGAAATCACAATAAAATACCATTTTATACCCACTGAAATGATTATGTAAAAATAAGTCAATAACAGGTGTGGATCAAGATGTTGAGAAATTGGAACCATCACACACTACTTGTAGGAATACAAAATAATGCAGTTATTTTGAAAAATTTTGCCAGTTTCTTTCAAAATGGTTAAACAGAGTTCCCATATGATCCGGCAATTCTGGTGTATACTGAAGAGAAATATAAATACATATGTGTACGAAAACTTGCACACGTATCTTCCTAAGAGCGTTGCTTCGCCAAACTGTGGACACAGCAACGACTTACCCTCATCCCCTAATAGATGGAGGGCAACATGCTAAACATTACTGGATGCTATGTTTTAAAAGGATGAAACTCATGGTACATGTATTATTTCTCAATTTTCTACAAAAAAATGAAAAATAAGGGGCTGGGGATTTAGCTCAGCGACATAAGCACCTGCCTTGCAAGTAGGCGGTCGTGACTTTGATCCCTGGTACCAATAAAAACGAAAAACACCAAAAAAAATAAAAAAATAAAAATGAAAAATATGGTAAGCAAATAAACCAAAACACAAAAATTTGATTTATACAAAATTCAAAAGGCAAAGTGATAGCTCCCAGGGATACACACTTAGGTGGTAAACCTGCAGGCGAAAGTTTTTGAAGTGATTGTCATAAAAGCCAGGACAATGGTTACTCTAGGGTTAAGAGCCTTTCTGTTTGGCAGGAGCCTGGGAAACTAATAGGTGCTGGTGAGCTTCATTTTCTCATGTGGCGACTGTAATCCAGCTGCTTGTGTTCTAGTATTTCAATAAGTTGTGCAAGTGGGTAGCATGCACTTTTGTATTATGTGCTACACATTTCGCAGTAAACATCCATTTTAATTCGCTAGTGAAAAATCCATGAATTAGATGCGCTACAATTTCGTTAATTATTCCCATATTGTTGTGTGTTTGATTGCTTCCAGTATTTCATTTTTCTTACCAACATTGTAATTAACATTTTTGTGCAAAAGCCTCTTTCCATATTTTATTGACTTCAGATAGGTTTCCAGATGTGGGAATATAAAGTCCATGAATATAATATTTTGCAATTGAGGCCAGGAAGCCTCAAATATAGTTTTTCTTTTTATATGTTACGTGTGGTTTACTTCAACCCAGTGTCCTATTTTTCCAAACTCTTTCTGAATTCCAGCTCTGTCTTTGGGAGTGTTTACTCCCCTGTCCTGCTGAGATATCTCCATCTTCCTGTCAAGCAGATTTCCTGCTCCCTCACTGCAAGCCCAGGCTGAGGCAGCGACCTCCCTCCTGCACTGATGTTCAGGGACCTGTTGAGAACACTCCTAATAAGGAATGGATGCCTGTGCCTGAGATTTATCACCAGAAATTGCCAACAATTTCTGTAATTTTTTGTTTTTGAGACAGGGTCTTACTGTGTTGCCCAGACTGGCCTTGAATTTAACATCCACCTGTCTCAGCCTCCCAAATAGTTGGCAATAGAGACATGCACATTCTTAAATCCAAGATGCAGTGCTATTCATAATGTCAGATTTCAAAAAGATGAAAATGTGACTTTCACACAAATAAGAGGTTCAGTATGTCAAGTATTTTATTCAAGTCATTCATTAATGAGAGTCCAGTAGGATGGTAAAAGTGGTTCAAAGAACAATGTAAGGAATAAAGATTGATGGGGTTAAAAACACTGAAATAACTGAGCACGGTGGCACAGGCCTAATCCCAGCACTTGGGAAGCAGAGGCTGGAGGATTCCAAGCTCAAGTCTATTCCAGGAAATTGCTTCAAAACTTTAAAAATGAAAAATAAATCCCTGGGCATGTAGTTCAGTCCAAAGGTTCTGCATCAATCTCAAGTACTACCAAAAAGAAAAACTGAATTAAATTTGCTAATAGGTATAAAACTGTAGTGTGTCCCACAAGGTGACAAAAGAGTAACATTTAGAATTACGGGTTTACTAGTCAGAAATCTACAGATTACCATGTAACTCCACGGTGTGTGGATTGTAACCAGATGGCAACAATCAAGATGAATTCTGCTATCTCGTGAAATAACCCGTAGGAAAAGGTTTATAAAACAGTGCTCCCATACAACATCAAAAGAGCACGTGCAGATCCTCTGGCTATATTTCCAAGTAAAATAATTTTCTAGCATCACATTTTTTCAGTGGCCCTGAGAAACCACTGGATCTGTTCTTTTGCTACTTTAAAAATCCTGAAGGACTAAAGCATATTGCATTATTTACAAAAAGTAAAATAGAAAATGTAGTAGGGGTTTTTTTTCTTCCCAAGGCCAATTCAGTTGTGTTTCATTATCAGAAAACTCACAATAGTTTTGTTTTCTTTCTCTTGAAGCTGTTGATAATTTGCAAGCTGTGTGAAATCTCCCATCTTCCTGGGCCCATGGGCACAGCGTGGGCCCACAAATCTCCTAAACTTTCATCCAGATGCTGCTGTAAGTGTATGCTTGCAATTTTCTTTAAAGGTAAACAAAGTTCCATGACCTCAGTGGGTTCAGAAACATTGCCAGTGACAAATAACTCATGACCTACTACTAATCCGTGTATGATCATTTCTGGGAAGATGATGACTCCTCTTTTCTCCCCTTCCTGTTTGTAGGTATCTAAATTTATGATCCCAGTGTTGCAGAGAGAGGTGAGAGAAGGAGCTGCCTCAGCAGACATGGCTCCTGGGGTCCATGAGCTAGGCTGTCTGCTAATAGGAACGCACGTCGCACTGCAGATGGAGGCCACCCACAAAACCAAGAGCAAAGAAAGGTGAAGGTAGGTTGGCCAGAGAAGGGAGATCAATAAAAGGAACTGCCAAGTAGGACTCTTGTGTGAATCCATGTGGATTTTCCTTATGAGGGCCCTTCTGCCTCCCAGTGAATCACTGGCTCATAACCCCCGCTTCTGGTTACAGCTCTCCTCTGCCAGCTTCCAAGCAGCTGTACCCTTCCTAGGAAACAAAAGATACCCATGGGACGCCCTGGCACTCGCACATAGACATGCAGGGTTTTTACAGGAAGGTAAGGCATGAAAGCCACCACATACATGGCTATTATATTTTTAAAAACATGAACAAAAATGCCCTGCCATTCCTGAAACACTACTCATTTGTTAATGTAATTTATTTTGCCCTATATTTTATTTGCAGCCGGTCTTTATTAAGAATTCAAACACACCCTAATGTATAATTTACATTATATGACTAGCGTTTAGCATAAAGCTATTTCCAGGCACCAAGAGTTATTGATGGTAAAATTAGATTTCCTGAGCAACGTGTGAAATAAAAGTTCAAACCCCATCTGAAGGCAGGAACTCTCTGTTAGCTTGTAGAAGGGGCAATTAGCCATGTTTCATACGGTCAAGCAAGGCTGTTATGGGCTGCTTTCAACTCACGAGTCTCATCCAATTAAAGACGAGGGCGCCTGATTGCAGACTGGATTGAGCCTATAATAAGTTGTGTATTTAAATACACCCTGAGACTTTACTTTTGCTAGGATTTTTTTTTTATTTGAGTGAAGGAAATATCACAGGAGGTGGGGGAGGGCAGCAAAAATTTATAGACTTGGGAAAATAAAAAGATAAACAGCAAGATTTCAGGCTCTCTCCAATAATGGATACTATTCAATAGTATGCAGGCAGTGCTGCCATTCATGGAACACTTAGTATGTGGCAAACACTGTGTCTTTAACCTTACATATATTTATTCATTCATTTATTTACAAGTATCTACTGTATGCTTCTATCATGTCAAGAAGTGCCCTATATTTCCTCGAACATAAAATATAAAGTTTCTGTACTCATAGTGTTGTGCTAAAGGGAGGAGAAACCAAAACACAAAAATAAGCATAAAAGCATATATAATTGCACATGTAATTTGCACTTGAAACATGCTAAGAGGAAAGCAGGCTAAAGGGATGCAGAAGGAGCTGGGCTAAGCTGCAGAGGGCCAAGGCGGCAGATGGACAAGGGCCTGTCTAGGGCCCCATGTAAAGTCCTGGAAGAGCTTCCGGGTGGAGGAGAAAGAAGTGCAAATGCACTGAGGGTAGGTAGAGCTTGACTTGTTGGAAAGATCCAGAGAGGCCAGGGCTCGTGTTGGATGAAGAAGAAAGTGGGACAGATGAAGAGGCCATTTGAAAGCTCATTTCGAAGAATACATTGGAATCATTCTCAAAGCTCCCTCTATGGCCCTATGAGGAACGCGTGGGAAGGAAATGAGAGAGGAGGTAGGGAGAGAGGTCGGGAGATCATCCCTAGTGCACTCAGCTGTGTGGTGAATGTGATTGGTTTCCCCATGCATGCGATGAGAAAAGGCAGAAGGTGGTTTATGTTTTGGAAGGATAAGATTTGTCTGAGGTCAAGGGAAGGACCACAATGGATACTAAGGCAAAATAGAACCTCCCTTCTTCATGATGTAAAAATTGACACAAAATACTGAAAATTCTCCATTGCAGCCAAATAAAGATTTCCATCCACACAAACATTCTTAACTTCATGAACACTTAAACAGCCAAATATTTCCATAGGAAAATTGCTTTTTTGTTTTAGCCAATTGGCAAAAATGTTTAAATGATGTGCATCAGAGTTAACAATTGTTTGATATAAATGAATTCAAACACTCTAAGGGGAAATTTGAAATTTTATCTGTAACAGCCTTCATAAGTATACTTCATTCACCAAGTCCATCTTTTGGAATATGCTGAAGAAATAAATTCACAGCTAGATTTATGTTGAAAATGACAATGATACAGAAATTAGAGGAAATAATGTAAATATCCAGAGATAGAAAAATGATTAAATATACCATGGCACAGCCATTTATGTGGTCCTTAAATCATAATTTGGAATAGTTTATGTCATTATAAAACGATCACCATGTAAACCAATTTGAGTTCAAAATCATTTTTAAAATCTGGGCACCTAAACATGTATATGCATAAAAATAGCAGAAAATGGAAAACCAAAAGGTTAATAATAGTTTTCTGGCAAAGATCAGATAAGAGATAATTATTTTCAAAATTTCAACAGTGCGCATATATTACTTTTAAAATTAATAGTATTATACAACTTGTGCAAATCCTAAGACATTCAATAAACTTTCTGGGCTTCGATACATACCTTTGCATCAAGAAGGCTGCTTTTAAACTAGGCCTGGTGATTTGCAGGAATTCCTCAGGATAATGATTGTTTCCTGATTCTCCTTGTCTAGGCTTAGGAATCTCAGCAGGGATCTCCAGGAGTGCTGTATGCCACTCAGGATCCACTTTCTCCTGCAACTTATCTTACAGATCACCTTAGTTTAGGTTTCTGTGCAAAATCATTAGACTGTCAGCTTAATGAACATTTATTGGTCATGGTTCTAGAGGTTACAAAGACTGAGATCAAAGTGCTGGCAGATCCAGTGTCTGCAAAGGAACCACTTCTTGGTATGCAGGTGGCACCTTCTCATGGCATGTTCCATGGTGAAAAGAGGGAGAGAGAGAAGCTCTCATGGGTCCCTTTTAGGAGGGGTGCTAACCCCAAGGCCAGAACACCGATGCCATCACATCAATGTAGGATTCCAACACACCAGTCTGGGTGTGCTCAGCACACAGTGCTTCATACATCTGGGCTGGCCTTTCCCTTCATCTGGTCTCAACTGAACAAAACAGTGCTGGAATTTCTTGAAGCTGGAATGATGTTTCTCTGATATGTGGGATGTATTTTCTTCAGCTGGTAAGATGCTTCCCCTCGGCTGTACCCTTTCACTATCAAAGTGGGAATAGGTGGAAGACTGAATCGGGACACTGAACATGGATCATTTTTAGCAGCCCAGCCTCTCTGGTTCCTCTGTTTGTCAGATTCCCTCTCACTCAGCAGGAAAAACGCAAAAGAGGAGCCTGCTAGGATCCTGAGACTCAAGAGTCACTTTAAAGTAGCTACCACATTTGTTTTTACTCTTTTCTGCTTGCGTCTCGGAGTCACAGTACCCTCTCCTCAGTACAGACACAGCTGGGAAATAAATGAGCCCGATGCACAAGCGCATCACTATGAAAGCAGGGACCTTATCCAGCCAAGTACAACACAGGTGTCAGTGATGGATAGGTGTCCAAAGGTGAAGTGGGCACCAAATCTTCAGCATATTTAGTCCAAAAATTGTCACATCTCATGACGCCTGTCATCATTGGATTTAAATAATGTTTAACTTTACTTTTTTTTAAAGCCCTTTATGGAAAATTATATGTACAGAATCATCACAGTTCTCATGGTTCTTTTTCAGCTTTCAGAGGAAAACAACACTACGAAAGGTAGCTGCCGAAGGGTAACTTAATCTGCATTCTCATCAACTGCACATGTTTTTTGTCTGATCTGAATAGAGGGGAAAGTTTGGGGCTTAAAGTGTCTTCTATGCTTTAATTTGATTTCCTGGCCTAATTACATTTGCTTGAACACAACACACTTCTGATCTCACAAGGAGGATACAGGGTGAAATAAAGCTTTTTCAGTACCTAAAGTTTGTTTTTCTTTCCTGGAAATTAAACTTTCACTGTAATCCAAGTACAGAGGCACAAAAGGGCACTTACTTTGATCATGTATTAAAGATTTGGTGTTAAGTTACAGAACTAAACATAGCTTATTTGAAAAAAAAGATAATGAAAAGTTTAGCTAGAGAAATTTCCAAACACAAACAACAAAATGTAAAATGCCAACTTGTGTCGATTCCTCCACGTATGCACACATGCACCTTCTCCCTAAAAATACTAGTTGTGTCAAAAAAAAAAATGTTTTGCAAATCCTTGAAAAATTTTTGTTTGAAGCATTTTACACACTTCTGCAATCCTTTTCATTACCAAATTGTGAACCAAATCTTTTTTTGACAAAGCTGAATTGTTATGATAGCCTCTGTTTCCTCTCTGTAGTCTTTCAACTTTTGACCTGCACAACATCTAAATTATCACAGCTATTGCATAAATTAGCTAATTAAAATACCCATAGTTACCTCTGCAGACAAACCCATGCTTTTTAGCTTGTTAGGGATGTAAAAATGAAAATAAAAACAATGATAACAGTAATAGTGGCTAGTTTTTACTAATCATGCATTTTCCTAGTGCCTTTCCATCACATGAATTTCATTCATTAGTTCTCATTATGATCCCACAATGTAGTTAAGACTGTAGACCCATTTGTCAGAGATGGAGGTGGGGAGAGGGAGGTGAGCTGACTATACCACCACAGGCCATTGTGGTGGGACTCCCAGTCTGTGACACCTCAGGACATGAATGTGAACAGAAGCAGAGCAGGTCCAGGTCGAAAAAACAGCATGCTCCCCAAGTGGGCAACATGAGGGGTTGTGGGAAGGAAAGCGGGGGGCAAGGACTGGAAAGCCAAGGGAGCCTCCGTGCTACACTACGGGGTAGGGGTCAGTAAGTCAAAGGTGTCACCACTGAAATCACCTGGAATGTGTTGAAATCAGAGCGGAAGGGACATTGGTCTCCCAGGCCCAGAAGCTGGGGCTCCACACCCACTCCGACAGGCTGCTGGGCAAACCAGAGACTCAAAGCCCACTGAGAAGGCAGAGAAAAAATGGTTCCAGTCACTCCAGAGGTTCTAAACGCTACCTAGCTCCTCTTGGAGTTCCACTTTCTCTGTAAAATCTTCACCTCCTGCTATTTCTCCTCAGACCCCACACAGCATCATTGTCTATAAACAGTCTACTCTAGTATTACTAACCACCTCGTGTTCATCTACACAATTCATGTGTCCCACCTAGTCCTGAGGAGAACTTAAAGATACGCATGTAATGTGTCCATTTGGTTTTTGATGTGTTCAAGTGGCTTCTGCTGAGAGCTGCTCCCATGGCTGGTTCTCCCTGCTGATTTTCCCAAGCCAGCATGGCTCTAACAAACAGAAAGAGGTCCGTCTACATCCATGTCTACATCCATCTTGTTCTCAGGGTTTCACTTTCATCCACAAGATGAGATCTGAGGGAGATAGACATAAGCTAGTCACAGGGACACTCCCTGGCATCCTCCAAGGCACAGGCGTGTCAGGAGGCAAAATGCCAGCAGAGGATATGAGAACAGGGTCTGCTGGAGGTTCTTGCAGTGGTGTCCATGTTCTCAAGGCCATGTGCAAAGAGAAGCCATTTTCGGCCTCAGAACACTGTCTAAATGACATTCCCTGAACTGCTGAAGACGACTTAGCAAGACCCTGTCTCAAAACATAAAATTTAAAAAAGGGCTAGAAGTTTGGCTCAGTGGGAAGATTCTGGGTTCAATCTTCAGTACCAGAAGGAGAAGGAGAAGGAAAAGAAGGTTGGAAACCAACCTTATGATGAAGCTCATGCTAGAGCTGGCAGAGCAGGGAGATGGAAAAGTCCTGGGTCCGTGAAGGCAGGAAGCTATCTTCCAACCATCCAGAGCTCCATGCGTGTTTTCTCTTCTGGTTACATGAAAGAAGCTTCTGGAAACATCTTGATTCTGCACACTCTGTGTGTTACGGCCAGCATTGTTCTAACTGGGTCCTTCGCACCTGGCAGGCTCTCCACTTGTCCTGGTTATAAGGAAAATCAATACCTTAGTGTCTTGTGTGCCATTATATTAGATTCATGTTATCCTCTCTCAAAATAAGAGGAATTATCACAAAACTGCATATCTAGTAACTGTCATGGAAAGCAAAATTTGTTTTTAAATATATTTTTAACAAGAAAGTAGCCTTCCAGTGAAAGATCAATGCAAATCTATAGCAGGGTAACATATTATGGATTTTACATATTGGGATGCAGTTTTATACTAGTTATAATAATTAGTTACTGCCAACATTCAACCTATAATAGATGTCTTGAGATAAGATATAGTTTTAAATATAAATTAAGAAATAGAAATAGATTGCAATTTGTTGGAATAATACTGTTTCCAAACAACCAAAACTTTTTTTAAAAATTCTACATGTACTAGTTTATTTGTTGACATACTATTTCATTGTTTCATGTCTAGAGTAGTTCATTGTAAAAATTAGGAATTAAATGTGCTACTTGTGATTCAATAAAAAGGAGATGATGTTATTGTTAGGTTATTCCACGATTTTAAATTGAATGTCTCAATTTAACATTTCTATTTTATCTGCCTAAGTGAAGTCATGTTTTCAACAGATCTGAAATTAATATTATCCTACACTTGGAGTATTCTTTAAAGCATCTAGTGCATTTTTTTATTTTGGTTTTCTGTCAGAAAGGTAGAAACAAACTCTCACAACTTTGAGCTGAAAAGCAATGTAAGAAGCTGTATCTCCTTTAGTTTGCGGACAATAGTTTTAACAAAGAGGCATGCCCTTCTCTAATCCCCCCTCATCGGCACTCCCACGTCAGTTAGTTCCAGTGTGGGTCCATGGTTGCAGAATTAATGCCACAAAGAGGGACAAAGCAGACGCAAGAAAAAATGACTCCGTCTCAATTTCCTGTAACCAGGGTGGGTTGTCTGAACTCTGAGCCACACTGCATCGGGAGTCAAGATTTTATTTTTTTATTCTTGGCCGTGCTCTGCAACATGAAAGGAAACAGAAGAAGTTGTCCCACTGAGATCATTCTGAGAGTCAAAAGAGTGAGCAGAGGTCAAGGGCCTCTGCGATCGCAGACTCTTTGGTTACAGTCACTGCTGAAAGCCAAATGCACAGCAGAAATGCAGATCACCAGACAAGGCCATTTCCTTGCCTTCCCCAGGGTCGTCTTGGCAGGAGGGTATAGGGTGACTCTAGTTTGGAAGGATATAAGAAGCTAAGGATTAGACAGGGTCCATTAAAGCACTTGGTGTCTCCTTTCTTTGTTACAATGTGACCATTAAAATATCTCATTTTTCAGTGGGATGACATATGGAAACCACCTGGATATTCAGCCCTCGTGTCTACTTAATAAGTGTAACAGTCTTCCAGGGCTGCCCTAAATAAATTCCATAGCCTGGGCTTGAGCAACAGAAATGTGTCTTCTTACAGATTTGCAAGCTCCAAGTTCACAATCAGGACTGCAGCAGGGATGGTTTCTCATTAGAGTTCTCTTCTTTTCTTGTGGACATTTCTCACCAAGTCCTCTCAAAGACTGTCCTCTGCATTACGGGGGAGAGGGTTCTTCCTCTTATAGGGATATCAGGCCTCTTGGATTAGGGACTCAACCTTACAACCTCTTTTAACTCCAGTTACCTACTTCAAAATTTTTCACTAGTTTCCAAAATACTCACTCTGAGGGTGGGCTTCAAGTGTAAAATGTACAGAATACAATAACTGTGTAAATGTGAATTTTCTTAAATGGGAAGTATTTTAGCTTATTAGGACACCACAACAAAATGTCACAGATGGAGTGGCTTAAATTTTATTTCTTGTAGTTTTTCAGGCTAGAAGTATAGGCTTATAGTATCAATAGGGCAGGTTTCTCAGTTAAACCCTTAATATAATGTTACGGTTGTTAAAGTTAAAGATGTGTATTGAAATAAAAGTCATGCCATGATGTACCTCAATGCATGATAAAATGCACTGGGCTGGAAGCACAAGAGTGATCAAAATTGCCCCAAATCTATTTTTCTGTTTTTATCCTTCACAATCTTATAGGCAAAGTTATAAAAAATCATATTAGAATATGTAGTGTCTTTATTAACATCAGGTGCTAGTGTGTTTATGCATTTTCGTTGTTTTTATTTGATTCATGAATTTTTAAACACCTAAGCACAAAGTACATTTTTCATTATCATCATGTTGTTGCTTCTGGGTTTTAATTGCACTGTGGTGAGATAAGCTGTCTATATTAAAATGATTATTTTTAATTACTTTAATTACTTTGAATGTGTGGAGGTTTGAATTATGGCTTAGACTTACCTAGATTTTGTAGCTCCGTGTGTATTTGAGAAAAATCATTGGTTGATTGTTAGCTACATAGCCACTAAGTCTGGTTTATTATCAACTGTGTTATTAAATTTTTCACTTTGTGTGATGTGTGTGTGCATGTGCACATGCATGTGTGTGTGTGTGTGTGTGTGTGTGTGTGTGTGTGTGTGTGGTTGGAGTGAAGAGTGTGTCCTCTCAGCTTACAATTACTAAAATGGTAGTGAAATTTTTAACTTATGCATCTTGATTCAACTTTAGATGACTGTGTTTAGAATTCTCCCTCCCCATTATTAATAATTTTCTATACTTTCTGATGACCCTTTTGTTTGATATTAGTATAGAAATATTAGTTTTATTCTGGTCAGTTTTTACCACTATGTCTCTTTCCTCTATCCCCATCCTGTGTCCTTACCTGGCTTATCTCATAATCAGCAGGCAGCTTAATTGATTTTCTTCCTTATTCCATAGCAGTTTGTGCCTTTTGCAGTTGTGTTTAGATCTTTTACATTTTTGTGTTATCAATTATTTGGATTTATTTATCTTAAATTATTTTGTGCTGTTTTAATGTCTTTTGTTCATCGTCTCCCTTTTTCTTTTAGATTAACTTACTTTAGATTATCCTTACTCTAGGATCTACTATTGGCAGTTAAGCAAACTATTTTCATCCTTTAGAAGTTCATGTCATCCTCTGCTCTGGAATATTCTCAAGTTCTTTCACTTAACCATAAATAAACATGATTAAAAACACAGATTGAGTGCTGAGCGCAGAAGCTACTGCCAAGCCCAGGATGAGATCCGGCTGGGCCCCAGTAGACTCCTGAGGAGTGGTTTATTCAATGGTTTATAAACAACAAAGGATTACTTCTCACAGTTCTAGAGGCCAGCAGTCCACTGAGGCATGTTGCAGTTCCGTGACCATGAAAAGTCCTCTTCCCAAGAGACAGCATCTTCATGCTGAATCCTTTGGGTGGAGAAACGACCACGTAGCTCTCTGGGGCTGCTTTTGTAAGGACATGAATTCTGCCTGTAGGGCTCCACCTAGTGACCTCAACACTTCCCATCTCATGATGTCATACCCTTGTGGGGTGGGGTTTCGCTGTGAACATTTGGACGACACAACATTCAAACTGTAATAGCCAGAAAATACATGTCCCCTCCAGCTGTGGCATGATGAAACATGGTGGTGACAGGATGTCCTATTGGGTCCTTCAAGGAAACCATAAAAAGACTAGGGGAGTCCACCATGCCAGTGTGGATGCTGATCAGTTAAGCTTGTCTCCAGAAAAGCAAGAAACATCAGTCTTAGATGAAGACAAAAGAGAGAGAAGGAGAGGAGGGGTGAAGAGCAAATGCAGGAGCAGGAAAGAGGCTACACGCATCCCCTTCTGCCCTGCAGGTCCTGGCCAGAGTGGAGGGAGAGGAAGGGATATGTGCGCACCTGAGCAATGCAGTCTACACCAGAGACTCCATTTACACCACACCCAATATTTGCAAACTTTTTAGTGCAGACATTTTCAAGTATATACACATTAGCCGAGGGAAGAATGATTAAAATTGGAATTAACCCTCAGGTGCCTGTCACCTCTCTTCAACACCTACCAACGTGTTGCTGGTTCTGTTTTATTCCCTCTTCCTTTTTCTGAACTATTTCAAAGCAAACTTCAAATACTATGACATTTCGCAAAAATATACTTTTTTGCACCTCTGGCATACAGAGATTTCCTTTCCATAGATTCACAATGCCATGGTTCTAGTTCACAAAATATAAAACAATTTTGATAGACTTTTTGATGCCTGGAAATGAAGTTGAAAACGAGTGTGGGTGGTGGTGGTGGGGTCTCCTGCCCAAGATTTCGTTAAAAGATGGGAAAAGGCAACAGAACTAAACGTTTGATGGAAGTGGAGAGAGAAAAACAAGGTTGATTCTAGATGGTGCCAAGTGCAACATATTGAATAAACCATTCATTCATGTCTGATAAAAATTCATATGTTGCATTATTCATAATCAGCTTGGCAAAAGCGAAAAAGAGACCACCAGGTTTGAATTTCAGTAGGCTCGAGTCCTCTTTGCTGATGAGAGTTGTTTCTAGACTTTTTTTTTTTGCCAAAGACTTCCATTTTTCTTAGTAATTCACACCATTCAATGAAATATCCCTTAAAATGGACAACTGGTGAGAAGTATTATTGCACAATTTGTGTTGTTGTACTGCTCAGTCTTTTCACCTTTCAGTTTTTTCAACTATAAAATGAGGATACTTTTATATCTACCAGATATGGCTGTGTCAGATGATACTTAAAAAGTAGAATATATCAGAATGCATCACAGCACTTGGAACACAGTTACTTACTGTATTCATCATGCATTCAGCAGCCATTTAATTGATAACTTTTGGTTCACAAAGGACTATGGAAAAGACAACCTTGGTAGGGGCAGACTGAGGCTCAACCTGCAAGGTGCTTCTATTCCAAAGAGGGCAAAACTGGCTGCATTTCCTCACGGGGCCGGCAGGATGACCCATGTGGTGACATAACGGGCTGAGCTCATCTGGAAGTCTGAGAGGCTCTCCAGGTGCAGATGTACAGCCTTTCCAGCTCACCCAGACGTCTGCCAGAGACAGCGGCAATCTGTAAGGTACATGTTTCTACAAGAGGGCAGGCCTTCCTCCTCTTCTGGACTGGGGAGCTCGAGGGTGTCCCGAGTGGTTGTTCAACTGCAGATACACTGACAGAATCCACTTGAGAGGGTACCGGGTTTTTCATCTGCTCTTTTTGAACCATGTACACGTATTCTCACAGAGATCCTGCTTCCTCACACACAGTTGTGGGAGAGCTGGTCAGGAGTGAAGGCATAAATGGGATGATTGAATCCAGGACTTAAGTGCACGACTTTGTGAGGAGAGAATGTTTAAAATACAGGAAAAGGATATAATTACCCTGCAAGGCAGAAGATACCTAGGAATAAACTATGGGAAAAAGCACACGGGTCATGTGGGAGTCAAATGGTTAAAGAAGTTTGGATTAGTGCAGGAAGTTGTGTCTGGCCACATCCTTCACCTTTCCCCAAAGAAAAATGGCCCAGAGTTGAAACAGTCCACCCAAACTGCTTCTTTTTTGTTTTTGTTTTTGTTTTTGTTTTTTTCTCTTAAACTGAGATTCTGAATAAAAGCCAGAGAGCTCTCCGGGGCTTTTTTCCTTCCCAGAGTCCACCTGATGGCTGGGCAATCTCAGAAGACATATGGCCCCTCTGGGCCCCTTGGGATGACTGAATTAAGTTCTGTCTCCAGTAAGTTTCCATCCTCCACTCTGCCTGCAGTCACGCTCTGCAATCCACACTTACACATCAACGGGGATCCCATGCTTTTGAGTTCTCTTTTTCATTATGTATTTTAAAATTTTACACCGTCTGGTCACCAGACAATGTTCTTTTAGGTCTTCTATAATCTTCTTTTGCTATATTCGTTCTTTTCCCAAAGCATCAGATATTTACACTGACAGAAGATTTGCTGGTAATGGTTTTGATCCAAAATTTTATTTTATTTTATTCTATTCTATTTACTTATTTTTACCAAATCACATAACCAGAAGGAGATAGAGGAAGGACTGGCCTATCACTCATCATTCTTCATGGCTTAATTCACACTGACCTGTGATATTCCACCTACCTAGTGAACAGTGGACACTCAGCAGGAGCCAAGCTGAGAGGATCTTGCTGCCTTCAGCCCAAACTCCAGGGAGGGAGGCGGATGGAACTGTAGAAAACAAAATGATTTTAGTCTGGTAAGTGCTTGGTGGAAGTGAGCATGGAGATGACAGCACGCATGACTGAAAATCATGTTAGACCATGCAGTGGTCAGGACAGATCTCAGCCACCACGAATCCAAATGAGGGATAAGGCCAAGGCAGGAGATAGACCAGGAAAGCAGCCCTTGCAGGCCCTGCTGCACCCTGGGATCCAGCCGAGGGAGGTGACTCAGAACTAAACCATCCACCGCAGGATTTGGGATGCTGGGGCAGGTCCCAGGCTCCTCAGCTGTGGCAGCAGGCCGGTGGGAAGCCAGACATGTGCTGGGGCAGGGACTCAGAGGGAACACGTGTCTCTGGTTTCTCCTGGTAGACCTTGTGTCTGAAAGGGAAGGCTAGCACATGGCTGCAGAGTAGGATGGCGGTGACTGTGGACTACAGCTTCAGCCCACCTTTCCCCTGCTGAAGGGCCACATTTTCATTCATTCGTGTCAGGGACAAAGTATCTGGTTATGCAGAGAGGCAGCAAATGTCTCCCTGTGTGTGGGGAGTCTCCTCTCAGACTTGCTGCAAAGAGGTTAACACCTTCCATTCATTTTCAATATGCTCCTTTCCTGTGGCTTTACGAGAGATCATGATAGGACTTGTTACAGTAGGAGAGTAAACACAATTTCCAAGCAATGTGATCCTAACTTTTTTTCTGATTACATTACAATATAAGTAATAACAAGTACATTCCACAGTGACACACTTTTGCACACTTGCCCAAATCTGTCCCAGAGACACCCGAGCAAGCGGACTACACTGTCCCCCTTCCAGGGGCCTTCCAGAAAGATAAGAGCCACTGTCTTAAACTACCACAGCAGGGGCTAGGGATTTAGCTCAGCGACATAAGCGCCTGCCTTGCAAGCAGGCAGTTGTGAGTTCGATCCCTGGTACTGATAAAAAGGCAAAAGGACAAAAAAATAAAAAAGCTACCACAGCAATGCACACAACAGAGAGCATCTTGCAGCACCTCTTGGAAAGGGACTGGTGTCAGGCTGGTCAGCTCTCTCTGCCCTCCTGCTCTACATTGGCACTAAGCTCCTGGACTCTGCTTTTCTCTGTTCTCTGGTGCCCTCTGGGGGTTTCATGTTGAATTTACAGCCAATCACTGAATTGTGCAGAGGAACCAATTGTGGGTCTCGGGTACACAACTGACCTGATCTCAACCCCACCTATAAAGGTGGGGAGAACACAAAGCTTAGGAAATGACCTAGTGCTTTTGACCACATCAGTGTTACCTTTCATTTGTTTACAGATGGGAAAAAATGTACTACCCTGAGGGATTTTCTGTACTGAAAAGGCTTTTGGGGCAACAGTTCTGCACTTCTTCATGCACATTGACCTGACTGAGGCTTAAATACTGTTATCTCAAGTTCAAGGGTGAGAGGTCAGCAGGAAAATACTTAGAGCATTTCTGTTTCACTGCATTCGTTCAGAGGACAATTTGCTTTGGTTCAGATACCAGCTTTACCATGTGATGTTATACAAGTTATATAAATTCTTTCTGGTCTCCATTTTCTTTCCGAAATGGGCCTAACAGCCTGCACCCCACAGGTTTCTAGGGAGACCTAGGTGGCACCTGAATGTAAAGTGAGTACATGAAGCCTGGACTTAGCACTCAGGGAACATGAAACTTAGCTGCAGGGAGCAGACCATGCTGACTGTGCTGCCAACTGCCAGGGGCCGGGGGTTCCCCAGCCTCGCTCCCGGAGAGGCTGCATTTCATGGAGGAGACTGCACCCTCGTAGCCAGGACCCACATGCAGTCTCTGTGTGGGCTGTCATCCAGGCAGGGCCAGGCGGGACACAGTCAGATGGTTTCACTTCTAAAAATGAATGTCAGGGTTTAGTTTGCACAGGAACTCAGACCCCACAGTGTTGGTGGATCCAACACACAGATTTTCAGGATGCAGGATTCTGAACTAAACTTGTCTCTCTCCAGGACAATTATTTCTGTGCTTTCTAAATTTGCTAAGGACAGAGGCAAGCACACTCATACTTTGTGTTTATGATGAAGAATGCATCCTACATTCATTTCAGGTAAATGTTTCTGGGAGTACACTGGGTGAGGATGGCTATAATTCCTTTGGAAGCACTTTGGAAGGCTAAAGCAAGAGGATCACAAGATCAAGTCTTGAATGGGCAACTTAGCAAGATTCCACCTCAGAATAAGAAATAAAATGGGCTGGGGATGTAGCTCAAATGGAAGACTTTGGGTTTAATCCCTAGTACTGCTAAAGAAAAAAATGTGATCCTTAGATGAATAAATTCAAGCTACTAAGATACTGACAAAATAGGTGCAATTGAATTGATTGAATCATCTAAGGTAAATGAGGCATGATAATGTGTGCATTTTGTTTCTCTTTAACCTTTTGCTCTCAGTCTTGATTTGAAGCATCTCTCTCTTTTCCACAAAAGATGCTTTTAGAAAATACCACAGCTTTTCCCTCTCTAGTGTGGTATGTGTTCCCTGCATCCTCTGCCCTCCTCTGCTTGCAGTCGGGCAGAGAGGAGAAGTGAGAATTGAAGGCAAAGCTGTTTTCCTCTCACTGCTCTGTCTGGGCACTTGGCTATTCTGTGGAACTCCTCTGAGTTTTTCAGGAGGCAGCTTCTCCAGGCACATTTCGCCCGCTGGCAAAGTCACCCCAGTTCACCTCTTGTAAGCCTTTCCAGCTCCCAGCTTGTGAGTTCGACTTGGTCCTTGCATTCCCCTGTCAGCCCGGTTCCTCCTGCCTGACTACAGCCCTCCTCATGAAGTTCCACCATGGTGTCCTCCTGCCAGGCAGGAAAACCATCCTTGCCCCAGACATGGGGAGTGTGTTTCGTAGCACCTCACCACCTCTCCTGTCTTTTCTTTGCCTAAACATAGACAGTAGAGCCATTCACTGCCTAGGTGGATGTCTAGCTGGGCATCAAGAAGGTGCCCACTACCTGTACTTTAGACCATTCAGATCTGTGCCAACTCCTGGAGCACATCTCATTTTTCCAGGGTGCCAGTAGAGCAGGATACCACATCCTGGGATGTATTTCCAAAGGTTCCACGCTCTCTCTGGCTCTTATTCTCATCTGACTATGTGACACCGAGAATTGACAGCAGCCAAGCAAGTACTTCTGCCTCTCAGTGGCTTCTGGGTGGCCCTTTCCAGCAGTGACACTACATACTTTCTAGGTTCTGCTGCTCGGGGGATTCACTCTAAAACTGCCAGAAGACAGGAAAAGTCCTAGGCATGTTTTTCACATGAGGATCACTCATGTCACAAATACCTTTTAAAACTCTTGCTATCTTTCAAAAACCTTTCTCTTTGACAGCCATGGTGATTCACCAAGGCAAAGCAAATTCATAACCTTGCTGGCAATTTCTTCATGCAATTTGCTAAAAATACATGTTCTTTGTATGAATGATTTGATTATATTCAGAATTTTTATAATTTTTGTGAACACTGAGTCAAGATCAAATGCTCTATTTTTGCTAAATTATAGCTCTTTAAGAAAAAAAAGAGGTAAACACTTCAGCATCTAAATACAAGTTTTATTTGAGTACACTTGGCTATCTCTATGACGTGTGTCTAGGATTTTTTTAACTTTAAATAGAGTTCTCAAAGCACTTCACTTTGATAAATGGAAGATAACACTTTCTCGTATATGCACTGCCTACACACATGACCAAGGACCAGGGATCAGTTGGCGATCTAATTACATCACAAAATAGCTGCTAGAATATTCATGATAACATCAAAGCATGGTATTCCAAAAAGTTTAAAATATCAATATCATACAAATATAAAAGGAGCATGTGTCAACAAGTTACTTAAGTCATTACCAAGAAAACCAGCAGCAACTCCAGGATAATTTAAAGAAAAATTAGAGGAATGAGGATTATATATTCAATTAAGAAGTTAATACCAAAATAAATAAGCTGCACTGGAAACATAACTAGCTAATGTTTCTCATCTCCTTTGGACAAAAACCTACAAATTATAATATGCAACTTTGGAATCTTGGCCTTAATCAGTGGAAAATAGTAAATACAACAAGAGTTCATCTTCCATAAAATTAAATCACTCTTGGACAAATCTGTTAGACAGTGTTTCGGTACAGAAATTAAAATGACAAAGAGTTCCCTTTTTCTTTATTTCCACAGTCTGGATAATTTTTAAATTATGATATTTGTTTTAATATATTGTATGCCATTATTATTATGTAAATTACAGTACTGATTTCTGAATAAAATTTGCATTGCTTAATTTTATTATTTTACCAAGTACAATATTTGCCTCTGGCTTTGTAGCTAACTCTGAAAGCTTCTTGGTAATTGTCTTAGTTCCTTTTTTGGTCACTAAGACAATACTTGACACCTACAAAATAAAGGAGGAAAGTTTTGTTTTGTCTCATTTCAGTCCATAGTCAGCTGCACCCAACGCAGTACTATCTGGCACAGGGGCTGGTGGAGGGAGAGCTGCTCACTTTAAGGCAAACTCTTCACTGTGAAACCCTGTAAAAGTCAAAAAGAAAATTAAACACTGCTGACAATGGCACAGGAGTACGCAATACCATTGGAAAGTGACAGAACAAGGGGATAGAAACCAATGGGACCAAAGCAAGACTGATAACCGGCCCTTGCAGTTAAATCTTGTAGTTCTGTGTTCAGCACCTGGTACAAGCTATGATATAAAATGTGAACTCCAAAGGCTTTGTACATGCCTGCCCACCATAGCACTGTTGGTAATTGCATGGCTTCTCTCTTGGGCTGGTAGTGGTCACTTTTTTCTGCTTTCCTCAGATGTTCCACATTTCTGCCAACTTTCCCACATCTCCACTATATTCTCAGTTCAGTTTTCACAGCTTCACACACTGTCATCTCAGGAGCATGCTGCCTGGTTTCCTCCTAAAAGCTAGGTGGAAACTTCATTAACCTCACAACTCTTGCTTTCTGTATGCCTATAAACCCAGCACCATGTTGACGATGACAATTTCTACTACCACCGCAAGCAGCAGCCAGACTCCCTTGCATCATGCTTACAGAGGTCTCAGGCCTGGATGACTGATCATCATAAACTGAATCCCAGAGAATCAATACCCTGGGCAGCTCTTCTGGATTGGTGTTCTGACACATTCTTCTCAATGTGAAGTTTTTCACTTGTGATTCTGAGCCTGAAAAGGATAAGACCTTGCTCATTCTTCACATTGCCTTCAAGGCATTATTTTTATTGTTCTGTTGTAAAAGCATTTGGCTTCTCTTTAAGGCTAATCTTTTCAGCTCTCCTCTGCTCCCATTCCAGAGATGTCTCCCTTTGTCAAAACTGAAAATCTTCTAAATGGGCTTTATGCTCCTGTTTCTCATGGTAGATCTTACTAAAAGCATAAGCAGCTACCATGCAAATTCTTAAATGTTAGGTGGCCTTGAATCATCCTCCATCAGATTAATTAGTCCATTCCTATAAATCTCAGTCTCCCACAAAGTTATAGGACATGAGCAAAATGCAGACAAATTTTCTGACATATGGCCTGGAGTCCAACTGTCAATGAAGTTCTTGTTCCCAACTGAAACCTCCTGATCCTGGTCTTCAGTGGCTATCTTTTATCAGCATTCTGGTCTTCTGAGTGCTAAGTATAATCTTCCACCAAGCTTGGTTCATAGCATTGTAGAAATCCAGCATTTGAGAGCTGCTTCTGCAGCCAGTACCTCCAAGCCTTTCCAAATTCCTCCCTTGAATCAGTTCCAAAGACTTCTGAACCATATTGTCAGGAACTTCAAAGCAATGACCCAGCTTCACTAGTGGCATCATCTGAGTTACTTGCTTCATCACTGAGACACAGTACCCAGCACCTGAAAATTTAAAAAGAAGAGGTTTCCTTTGCTTCATGTTCAGCTACAGCCAGCTGGTTCCAGGACAGGATGGCATGGCACAGGGGCATGGTAGAGGAAAATTTGCTCCTTGTGGAAGATAGAAAGCAGAGATCAAATTGACGGAAGCTAAAAGAAAGCAGATGCATCCTTCCAGGTCATACCCAAAGCAACCCACCTCTTCTGACCAGACCGCACCTCCCAACAAGTCAGTCATAATATGCCCCTATAATTCAGTTACCTTGCAAAGGTCTCACTTATGATCTCATGGGTTTCTGAGAACATCTAGATATAAACTATGACAGTAACATAAAACTTTTAGTTCTCTTTGCCATAAAGTATAAGTTTTTATTTGTTTTTGTTTGATTCTTTGTTTGTTTTTGAGACAGGGTCTTACTATATAATTCAGCCTGGCCTTGAACTCATTATATAGTTCAGGCTGGCCTTGAACTCACTCCAATCCTCCTGCCTCAGTCTCCCAAGTACTGGGATACAGACATGTGCCACCATGTCTGGCTGAGGAGTGTAAGTTTAAAGGATGCTTCCATTTTTTATCCTCCTCTTCCTCTTTTAGTTTTCCTCCTCCTTTTCTTAATAAACTTTTAGTTTTGGTATAGATTTATAGACAAATTGAGAAAACAATAAACACAAAGAATTCTCAATTACCCTCAGTACAATTTTCTCTGTTAGTAATTTAGTACCTTTGCCAAAGGGAACCAGTACTGATATTTACTATTAACTAATGCACATGCTTTATTCAGACTTCTGCTTTCACCTGATGTTTCCCTTTCACTCTAGGATTCCACCCAGGATTCACCCAGGGAACTGTCTTGTCTCCTTAACATCCTCTTGGCAGTATGTCTCAGACTTCCCTTGGTTTTAATAAACTTGATGCTTTTGAGAAGTACCAGTCAGGTGTTTAGTATAATGTTCATCACCTAGAATTTACTTAATGTCTTTCTAATGATTAGATTGCTATTATGGTTTTGATGAGGAAGAGCAGAGGTAAACTAAAATTCTCATCCCCTTACATCAGAGGTACATACCATCCACGTGACTGAATGTTGTTGATGTTTACTCTGATCATCAGGCTGAGATAGCACGTATCAGATTTCCACAGTGAAAGTTGTCCTCTTCCCTCCCCTTCCCATACTGTAATCTTCAGCCCACACCTAAGAAGTGGGGAGATCTATCTACTAACTTCTCCTGAGTGCAGAGATCTGCGTTAGTGTCAGCACCCATGCTGCCCTGCTGTACTGCACTACAATACATCACCTCATACTGAAAAATATTATGCTCATTCAAAAATCCTCACTTGTATCTCCAAAGAGATACTGTAGTTTATTTTGACAGTTTCACAACCCTTTGAAATATTTCATAGTGCTGGTTGGAAAAACTTTTAACAGAACTCAGTGGCACTGATGGGTAGTAGATCGACAGTATTCACAAAGCCCAGTTTTGGGGTGTTCATTGTTACCTTTTTTCTTTTGCTTCTATTTTGTGTAATGACATCATTCTGCATATGACAAACTTTTGTCAGCATATATAGACTTTCTTCTTCCATTTTCATGGGTGTCCTGCTTATCACTGTATCTATTGTTTTCTTCAGAATTGCTATATTTTAATTAAAATTATAATCCAGACATTCTTCAGTAAGTCACATTTTATATAATTTGTTGTACATTGGCATTACAGTTCATGACAGCTATTTAATCATTTTAAAATCAACTGTCACATTATCATTTATATATGATATCATATATTTGTTATGTGCATTGTTGGATACATTTTTGACAAAAGTACGCATCCAGGTGGTCACCTCCACAATCAAGATGAAAAACAATTTCTTCATCCAGAAGTTCCCAGTATCTTTGATTCCACGCAGTCAAGCCTTCACCAGGGTCAGTTAAGTCACAGTAACTTGAGAATGCAAGTAGAAGACAAGGAGGAAAAAAATGGTGGGAAAAAAGGAAGGACCCTCCTGGGTGAGTGAGCACCACTGTTCTGGGAGTGCTTTGGTATGTCATAACGTAATGATTGAGAATGCAGTTGAATTCTAAAGTTATAATTAGTATTATATATACCATTTATACAACATCTACAAATAGGTTTGCTTCTTCACTTCTAGCTCTCAAACTGCCAAACTCTAGCTGAGTTATTGATAAGCCTGAGAAATTTATATTTCACATTTTGACAAATTTGGGGTTAGGAAATCATTAGCTTTAAAAATGGCGTTAACTCTTAGTTAAATATATGTAACTATGGTAACACATGGGTGCATGGTAGAGCAAATGATAGTATAGGTACATATGAGTCTTTCCTAGGAAGAAGAAACAGAATTCATCAAGGAGATGCTACAGTGGCTTGAGGATGGATAGGTCAGTTAGTTGGATACAATTAATGTCCACCTCCACTGTGGCTAAGACTCCTATTCTAGGCACATGTGTAGGTATCCCTGCAGAGAATGACCAGGCCCCAAAGGTCTGTATCCTAAATGGACATTCCTGATGACACTGATGTGAGTGACCCTCTGCCCTCACATGGAGAAATACCACCTGAGACATTTTAGGGCTCTCTCTAAATCTGAAAACTCTGACAAAGAAACTTCTGAATAGAAGCCACCCACCTCACACTGAATGCTGAAAAACAGTGGCCAGAGACCGGGCCACAAATAATCACGGGAACACTCCAACAAGACTGAACCCTCAAGAAAAGCCAAGAGACGTGAGGAATACAAGCCTAAGTATATCTAAAGTGAACTGTCTTCTGGAAAACATGTATAATGAGCAGAAAAGATGAAGGGTATCCAACACTTTCCCACAATGACATCCTTACTATATTTCATATTTTAAAAATTCTTTGGAGTCCATATGTTTCTTGGACAATGCACATTGAATTTAAATTAAAAAATAATAAAACAAAAGATATTCTGAACAAGTGCCCTGAAATTTCTTTATGTTCATTGGCTCTCTGTTTTAAGTGAGATTATTTTTCCACTTCTACTTTAAAAAATATCTCCAAGTAATTCATGCACATAATTTAAACTGTCAAACAGTACAACAATGCTACTGAACAAATAGACAAAAAATAGGAACCCCTTGAACTTCTTTTTGCTGCCCCCCAGAAGAGCTGACACAAAGAAAAGTTGTACTGTCTGCAAGCACAGGTGGCCTTCCCTGGGCCCAGCACTGAAGTCAAGGGCAGGAGACTATTCCTGCCAAAGTCCCCTCTGGGAAGTGGAGGAAAGTTGAACTCACACCTGCATGTCACACCTGCTGTTCCATGGAGGACATAACAAATAGACTAGACAGTCCATGATGCTCCTGTGACACTCTACCAAACTTCTTCCCTTCTGCCCCATGGCAGACTGACTAATGGTTGCCAAAGTGATCAAGTCCTCACCCTTGAACCCATACAGATTGTCATATGGTTAATGTGGATATACTAATCTTATTAATGGATGTGATTGAACAGAAGCTCTGGAGATGGGATATTATCCTGATTTTGCAGATGTTACAGCTTCAGCCTAGATGTCCTCCCAAAGACTCATACACTCAATAGGTGGGGTATTTCAGAGATTGCTGAATTGAGTGTGTGTGAGTTTGAATTAAGGGAGTATGGTGATTAGATTAGTCATTGATTTATTAGCACTGTTCTGGGTATTGATAATGGGAAGCCCCACCCTAGGTGGGCTGTACCACCCAAAAGGCTTGTAGCCTGGTTAGAATAAAAGGGAAAGATAGAAGGCAGGTTGCTGCTATGCTGCTTGCAACTTCCTGTCTGCCCTGCCATAGACTGTTTCTCTTCTACCATCCTCCTCTGCCACGTCTTCCTGCCTCGAAACCAGCTGACTACGGACTGAAATCTTGGCAAATTGTGAGCTAAAAATAAGCTCTTTCTTGTTTGAATTTTGGGTGTCAGATATTTTGTCTCAGCAACAAGAAAAGTAAGACAGTGTGTGTCCTTACAAGAGTGAAGCAGAGGCAGAGGTGATACAGAGGAATAAATGTGAAGTTAGACCTCGCTGGCTTTGAGCGGGGAGGAAGGGACTACATGACAAGAGACAAGAAATGCAATTCGCACCGCATATTGTTCGAATGGAAGTGCCCTCCTTGTGGCTGTGCATGAAGTCTCTCCTGCCATACGCAAGTTAAGGTGTGTTTCTACTTCCCTCGGAAGTCCCTGACTTCAAAGTTGACAGGTGAGCTATTTGATAGTCTTAATAGTATTCAGAGTGCATGCAGAGCTGAATTTAGCCACAAGATGGAGACTTTCCCCTAGTCCTAGAAAATCTCCCAGTACCTGAAGTTTTGTTTTCTTTTATTGTTTTACATTTTTTGTTTTTTTTAAAGAGAACAAAGCAAATCAGAACAGAACAACGCAAGCAACACAAGACTTCACAGCAAGACAACAGGATATCAACAGTGGTTACGATAATGTGTTCTATATTTCCTTCAAAATAGTTGACCATATCTTCACAAACAATATCAAACATACAAAATAGTATGAAACCAATCAAAAGAATAAAAGCATTAAAGGGCTTCAAAACCAGATAACAGGAAATGAACAATGGTTACTATATCTTATTTTCTTCAAAATGTTGTCCATACTATCACACATAATAAAAAGCATGATAGAACTTCAAAACAAGATGATAAGAAATCAGCAGTGGTTACCATAATGCCTCATTTTCTTCAAAATAGCTGTCCATAATAAAATCAAACAAAACAAAACAGAAACAACCAATTAAACAAACAAATGAAAGCATTATAAGACTTCAAAAAAGACTTCAAAACAAGCTAATAGGAAATCAAACCACGATTACCATAATACATCCCATTATGTTCAGAATAGCTGTCCATACCGTCAGACAAAGCAAAATCTAACAAGTCAGAACAAAGCCAAAACCTAACCAAACTGTGAAAATAATACAAGAGTTCAAGACAAGACAGTAAGAAATTAACAGTAGTTACTACCTTTGCCTCCCGGGTGTTTCCTCCCCTATCACTTTTGCAATGACTATTTTGCTTTTGGATTCCATTACCTCCTTCTGTTTTTTATGCTAGGGTTCACTTGTATGCGTTCAAACTGTTTTGTCCATGAACACAATCTCTAGTTGCATCCATTTACCTATAAGAGCCTCCAGATTAGTCTACTTTATAGCTGGGTAGCTTTCCATTGTATGTATCTTTCTTATCCATTCTACTGTTGATGGGCAAGTTATCTTTGCTTTTTTTTCTGGTCTCCTGTTACATGGAACAACTTTTTTCTTTCCTTTGATTTTCAGTCTATGAATTTCCTTTCCAGTTAAATGTGTTTCTTGTATACAGTATATTGATGAATCTTGTTTCTTTTTTTTTTTTTTTTTTTTTGTCTTTTTCGTTTTTATCCGTACCAGGGATCAAACTCACGACTGCTTGCTTGCAAGGCAGGCGCTTATGCCACTGAGCTAAATCCCCAGCCCCGATCTTGTTTCTTGATCCACTATCCTTGTATTTCTTTTTATTGCTGACCAGAGGCCATCTACGTTAATGGTTACAACAATATACATTGGTTTGTCTCTGTCATGCTATCCTCCTGCTGTTGGCTCTCTACTTATCCCATTCGGTTGTCTGTCTTGTTTGGCAATCCTCCTCTGTTGCTGTTCCTGGAATCATGGACATCTTTATCTCTCTCTAAAATATCCTTTAGCACTCCTCTAGGGTTGGTTTGGTGATCATGAATTCCTTCAGTTGTTCTTTATCATGGAAGTATCTTATTTTTCCATAAATTTTGAAAGGTAGTTTTGCAAAGTACATTAATCTGGGTTGGAAGATATTTTCTTTCAGGATTTGAAACACTTCACTCCAAAATCTTTTTGACTTGATGGTTTATGTTGACAAATCTGCTGTGATTCTGAGTGTTTTCACTTTGTAGATAACCTGTTTCTTTTCTCTAACAACCTTTAATAATATGTTCTTGTGCTGAATTTCTGAGGTCTTGATTATTATATGTCTGGGTGTTGATTTACTTTGGTTATGGCTAGTTGGAGTTCTATATGCTTCACTTATCATTATGCCAGAGCCTTTACCCATGTTTGGGAAGTTTTCTGGTATTACTTCTGTGAATATCTTTTTAATTTCATTTGTGTTGACCCCTGCTTCTTCACTAATACTTACTCTTAGATTATGCTTCTGTGCATCCTCTTGCAGCCATTGAATTGTTATTTCCTGATTCCTTGTTATTTTAGAGAAATCTTTCCTTTCATGATCACTAGCTGAAATCCTATCTTCAAGGTTTGAAAGTCTATCTTCAGTCTCTTTCAAGCAACTTTGCCAACTTTTGATTGACTTTTTAATTTCTGAATATCTCTTTGAATCTGTTTCATGCATTGTAATTCCTTTCTATATTGCTCATTCAAGGTTTCCATCATTTTCCTATGGTCCTTTTTTTTTTGTATCTGTCTTCTTTAGCTATGCTGAGCAATTTCTTCATTATGTTTGTGATTTCTTTTCCCCGAGACATTATTTCTGATTTTACAATCTCATAAAGTTGTTCCTTTACTTCAGTTTCCTTTTACTTCAGTTGCTATCCTTTCAGAGATTTCAGGTGTATGACTTCCATTTTCTTTCATGACTGTATCTCCCAGACTTGTGTGAGCTAGAGGTCTGAGACTGCCTTTTTCTCTTTGTCTTGATATTCTCCTAGTTTTTTCCCAACAAGCTGGTTGTGGGGTCCCTGGCACTTCCCACTTTGGCTCCCCCTCTACAATGCAGGGGAATGGGACAGGCACCTGGGTTCCTCTGACCCCAGATTTGCACAGAAGTATCAAGGTGTGTGGTGTGCCTCTCCAGACCTGTGCAGCTACACTGGGGATTCCCCAATGACCAGGGGTGTGTGGAGATGGGGCTGCTTCTCTCAGTGTGCATGTCTACACTGGGAGGCAGGCACACAGGGATGTGTTTGTCTGATTCTCCTGGTGGGTGACAGCAGCCCGAAGGAACTAAGGGCCTCCAATGGTGGCCTACAGGTGCACGGGGCTTACCTGACTGACCACAGGAAGGAGCCTTTTGGTGGCACTGGCCAACAGGCAGAGGTGGATCTGTCTGGATCTCTCTGCCCATGCTTGCTGCTCATAGGCAGGAGCTTTCCAGTGGTGGCTGTGGGCAGGAGGAGGTGGATCTGCTAGATGCCCCAGTTCCTGAATTTTTGTATTCAACAATTTCAGAATGAAACAGTAACATTAGGAACTCCAGGCACTGAACTCCTCCACAAGATGGTCAACCTGAGTCTTAGAGCAACCATATGGAAACCATAATTCTGATGTTCTCATAATTGAGGCAAATCACTAACTTTTCATTTTCAAAGGGGTCAGTTCTAGAATGATGCTTCTTAATTTCCATTTTGGTGTTCAGGAAACTTCACTTTTTCTTCCTGCCTTCTTTAACAAGGTTATTTTTCTTGCATTCTGACCATTACATTCCTTTATGTAGTTTTTTTTTCTTTGTTTGCATCCTACCTCCTCCCATTGTTGCATATCAGGAAGAGCATTTGTTTAAAATCATCTCAGAGTGCTGCCTGCATTGGTCTGTGCCTTGTTAGTTCTTGTGAGAGAAAGAAAACTCAACACTCTCTCATACCCATTTGTAGCTACTGCTGAATGCTGAGCTGGGCACATAGGATATTTGAATGAGGTGAACAAAGTCTCTACCATGAGGAAACCCTGAGCCCAGGAGAAGAGGAAGCCATGTGAGTGAGGTGATGGTGTGAGGAGCCGGGAGGGGGGGGCACAATGATCTCTCTGTTTGCAGAGAGGAGGGCTGGAGGCACAGCCACCTCCATAGGCAGAGGGACAGCTAAAGTAAACTCTAAAGCCAGGGGGAAAAAAGCAGGAATTAGGGAATACAAGTTACTTAATCAAGAGCTGCTTAGTTATACTGTGATAACAGAGTATTCCAGATGGCCAGCAGCTTAACGAAGAAAGCTTTGTTCTCATTCATGGTCACATTCAATTAGTATCAATAGAGTGTATTCCACACGGTCACTCAGGGGCCCAGCAGTGGTAGATACCACTGCCCTAAAACCACCTTATCTGGCTTACATAACCTCAGCTGCCTCAGTGGCGATGGTGGAACTAGACCATCACGTAAGTAATCTGTCAGAAGGGGTCTGTTTCTCTCCTCACGATATTATTGTCCAGAATAAGTAACATGACCATAAGATCCATACACACAAAAGGACACCTGGATTTTTGGCTTATATTGCTTTCTCTGACAGAAGAGAATTCCAAGACTGTTAATTGTTGATCTTAAGATAGAAATCCTTTCGAATTCAGTGAAAAGTTAGTGATTTGCCCCAATTATGAGAACATCAGAATTATGGCTTCCATATAAAGAACAAAACTTGTTTACCAATAAGCCAGACTTTGCCAAAAATTCAAGTTCAAAATATAAATTCAAAATTCTCTGCCTCACATGTGACAATGGGAGGAGGTGGGATGCAAACAAAGACATTTAAAAAAAAACTTCATAATGAAATGGTGTGGGCAGAAGGCAAGAAAAATAACCTTGTCAAAGAAGGCAGGAAGCAAAAGTGAAATTTCTTGAACACCAAAATGGAAATTAAGAAGGGCAGCCAGGGGATCCACCACAAGGAAACATGAACAGAATGCTTGGTTGTCTTCTAATAAAACAAGGTGAATTTGGCTGCAAATTCTCAACAAGCAAATAAACCTTTGAAAGCATCTCAGTTGAAGTAGGAACATGTTTAGAAATCTTTCCAGTTGTCCCAAATCATTCTTCAAATCGTTGTAACAGAATCAAATGATTAAGGAAAAATTAGCCTTCACCTATTTAGACTATGCTAAACCAGCAGTAGTTGGTCCCCACACTTATTTGTTGGTGGTGAGGTTGAGATGTAGGCACATTCTGGGTGCCATATTGCCAGACCAGGTTGGGACTGTAGAGATGGCACACAGGTGTTAGGAGAGGCTTGGTCATCCTATAGACAGGAGCCCAGGTTGCTTACTCAGAACAGGGCTGGCTGAAGACTGCAGTGAAACCCAGAGCCAGACTCATTCAGGCTTTTACGTAAGATTTAGAGAAATTCAACCCAAATACTTTTTATAGGATGAAGGTGGCTCTCTTCAACAGGCAGCTCATCACTTCCCGGACATTCCACTGGATGAGGCAGGGGTGCTGACACTTGGAACTGTGTTTTCCCCTGAAGTGTTAGAGGCTAGGTCCCCAGATCATGGTGCTCTAAGCAGTAGTGGAACCTCTAAGGGTGGAGGCTACAAGGAGGCCTTCAGGTCCTGGGGTAAGGAATGTGTGAGACCCTGATTTTCTCCTCTTCCTCTCTCACGTTCCAGCCATATGGGTAACTGGGTGCCTCACTCTGTGTTCCCACCAGGAACCACAGCCCTAAAAGCAGCAGGGCTGGCTGATCACAGGTTTAAACTGCTGAACCATGAGCCAAAACAACTTTTATCACTCCATAAGGTGATTATCTCAGATATGTTGTAATGAAATGCTAACTCAAGAAGTAACAGGCTGACTAGCAGTGCTGCCAAGCAAAGAAATATGGACAAAATATCTTTTCTTTTTGATCTTGAAGATGACATCTTCAATATAGTATCCTCTAAGACCTTCTATTTTCATCTCCAGGCACTCCTTTAATCTACTCTCTACAAATTGGGACTCATTGGTTACCAGAGGCAAAGGCTAAAGCTTTAGTGTTCTGAGGGCCATAACTTCCAGCCCAAAATGGAAGAAGCCATCTTCTCAGTGTGGCCTTGTCCAAGTTACTTGTCAGTCCTAGATGTCAGAGTGACCAGAATTGGCAGTGGGAGGTGCCTGTTTCAATGTGATAATCTAGTTAGAAGGATGAGCATGTATTGCTGAAGTCACAGCATGTGACGCTTGGGTAAATAGGCAGAGTAAAATCTCAAGTAGGGGAAGATCCTATCCTCAGGTTCAAGTGATTGAATCCTTGAACTGTTTCAAAAGCTGTTCTCTTCCATGGTGTTGTGTAGTCTCTTAGTTTTTAAATCTCCATCCTTGGTCCACAGCTTCTCTTGGAGAACCTCAGTCACTAAAGGTTAACCCTGCACTCCATGTGCTTATTAAAGTAATTGCTTGCCTCTGTTTGTCCCTGTGAGAAAGTTCCTTTCTCTATTCCTACTGTGTCCAGGCTGAAGATAATCAGCCAGATCAAATAAGGGTATTTCTTCTATCTCATGTTTTCAAACATCATACAAAAAAAAGGAATTAGGTCATGGGCTCTTTACTAAAACTTTTCCCTTGAGAAATACAATCTACATAACATACAATATCAGACAGACATGGTCCCAGTAGACATGAAGCAATATCTTCGGAACCTCATATACAAGTCCAAAAGTGAAGTATTTTAACAAAGTAAAGCAAGATATAAATTGAATAATTAAAGAAATGTTAAGCACATCTCAAGAAAAAACAGGTGGAAGAAGGGAAGAACATAAAAAAGGGGAGAACTGTTTGAAGAAAATAGATAAAACATAGAATATATGAAGCAGGTTCAAAGAGATTACCAGGAAATTAAAAACTCCATTTAAAGCTGGCAAGACTGCTTGAAAGAAACTAAGGATAGATGATCTCAATTAGAGGACAGGTTTGCAATGTGGGATCATGAAAGGAAAAATTTCTTAAAAATAACAAGGAAACAAGCAGTAACAATACAAAGACTAGAAGACAACAAGAGGATCTATAACTTAAGAATAAAGAATGTGAATGAAGAAGCAGGAGTACAAATAAAGGAACTACAAAGGCTATTCACAGAAATAAAAAAAAACTTCCCAAACATAGGAAAAGGAAAAGATATTCAGATGTATGAGACACACAAAACTCCAGCCACCTACAACCAAAACAGAACTACACCCAGGCATATAATAATCAAGATCCCAAAAATCCAATATAAGAACAGAATATTAAAAGCTGTCAGAGACAAGAAACAGATTACCTATAAGGGAAGGCCCATCAGAATTAAGGTAGACTTCTCGACACAAACCATCAAATCAAGAAGAGAGTAGAGCAAAGTATTCCAAGTCCTGAAAGAAAATAACTTCCAGCCAAGACTGATGTACCCTGAAAAAATGTCCCTGGAAATTAATGGAGAAACAAGATGTTTCCAAGATAAAGAGGAACTGGGGGAATTCTCAACCACCAATCCAACCCTACAGAGAATACTACAGGACATTCTAAAGAGAGAGAAAAGCACCAGGATTTCAGCAACAGTGGCAGAGAGGCCCCAGTGAATGGGGCAAAAAGCAAAATGAAGAAGACAAACAAACAACTAATGATGGAAAAAGAGCATGACAGAAATGAGGCAGAGAATTTTGGATATAATTTCTAATATAGATGGCCTAGACTCACTAACTTAAGGGAAAAAATAGAGAGTCACAGGCAGAGTGGATCAAGTAGTAGGATCCACTGAGATGCTCTTTGTAGGAAACATAATTAACCTGAAGGAGGGTACATGGGCCAAAATCAAATATGAGGAAACAGAACTCTATGTGATAGGGAACCAGAGAGTAATAGGGGCAACTGGACCAGTATTTATGGGTAGGTTGGAAAGACAGGCTTTAATAAGTAAAGAAATGTAAGTAAGATCAAGTCCAAGAGTGAGAAAGTTCAGAAACATTTAGGTAAATAGTGGGATGCCCCCCTAATATAAAACCAAGGGTGTTGGAGAAACCCAAAAATACTCAGTACAACCTGGGGGAGTGAAAGGGGAGGAATAGTTTTTAAAAAGACAGCAGAAGATATTGCTAATAGTGTATCAGGAGTTAAAACCCATATTACTCACACCACTCTGCTTAGATAGAACTTATTCCGTCCCAGTTTGTATACAAGCCTAGATCTGAGGGCACAGACAGCTATCCCAAAACTATCAGGATATAGCACAGTAATCATCTTTAATTTCCTATTAATTTAATCTGGATCCCTGTATAACTTATACTGTTATATCATGACTAATCATAGTTAAATCTGATTTGTTTGATTGCTGCTTGCTACTGACAGATCTTATTCAAAACTGTTAGGTTGGTAGTATCAAGTCAGAGAGTATAGACAACTATACTGAAAATGACAATGATTCACTACGATACCCATTCTGATTTGATTACTATCTGTTTTTGTAGTTCTACACTATCTACAAAGTTGTATTTATATTAATACTGTTATGTATTTATATATTCAGTTATACTTTATCTGATGGTATAGCCAATTCTATTGATGATAACAAGAGACAACACAACAACCATGGTAGAACTCCTTGTACAGAAGTTTTATATATCTTTTTAGTTTTAGGTGTCTATAGGAATATGTTTTGTTCTGTCCTGCTTTGTTCTGTTTCTCCCTCTAATGTAGAAAGGATAGAAATACATGTTAAGATTCATGCTTACATAAAACCTATAAACGGTTTAAAAGAATTGATCTTATTATAACTGCATATATATTTAAGTGTATAAGATAGATAACCATATTACTGAGTTTTGTTGGATCACTGAACAAAACTGTTTGCAGTCTCACTGTTTGAAAGTCCCCTCTATAAGCTTTAATTTTGTAACTTCAACAACTATTTCTAAGATGACAATATGTAATTAACTAGTGATTTCCTACTGTTTATTTTTTCTGAAATCCTGTATAGCTTGTACCCTTTTTCTGTTTTTTTTTCTTTTTTCTCCTTAAATAAAATTTTTTTAAAAAATGAAAAAAAAAAAGAATTTATCTTATGACACATGATGAAATGAACAAATGCTTTGAAGGAAAAAAAGACACTACAGTACCCAGTGCTGATTCCAGAGTGTCATGATGTAAAATCCAGCAATACTATTAATCTTTGTTCAGAGCAATTTTAGTCTGCATCAGTTTATTTAATCTCAACATAAATGAAGATATGGATAATGCATACATGTTTAAGTGTATAAGACTGATAGTTGATAGCTACATTACTAAGTTTTTATTAAATAGTTGAACAGAACTATTTGCAGCCTCCCTGTTTGAATTCCCATTTATATATGTTCCACTTTTGTATCTTGAAAAATTGTTTGTAAGAGGACAATATGTAAACATCAACAGTGATTTATTACTGTTTATTTTTTTCTCTGAAAGTATGTACTATTTCTACCTGTTTTTTGTTTTGTTTTGTCTTTCCTTAAATAAAAAAAAAAGAAATGCAATCTACAGAATGAAAGAATAGCTTGAGGTCTCATTGTGATGGGCCAGAGCTCTTCCAAATCATCTAATCTTTGACCTTCATGCAGACAAATCTCGACTGGCCAATGCAGCCAGCCCTCTCAATGTACCTGTTATGACATTGTGGTCTAAAGAGACACAGGCCTGGGCTGGATGGAGGCTTAGTATTCTATGACACAGAAATAAAAAAGACTTTAATGAAAATAGCCTATGGCCTGAAGTGCAGGAAGGAATCAGAATGCGGGTATGAATCTGTCTGCACTCTGTTCCAATGGAAGTTTCATTTGTATTGACTTGTGTTCAGTCAAAATGGCTTCTCATGATCTCTGTTCCTCAGGAGCCAGTGACATCATTGAGGTAGGTCAGTTGAGTGATGGATGGCCTTACTTTCTGCTCATGTAACAGACACGAAGGGCCAGCAGGGGAGACTTTAGCCAGATGACCACCTGTCTATTTACTTCCTTCCCTATACTATTTATAGGAATATCATTAAGGAGCAGGAAAGAGCAGAAATAATAATATATGAGATTACTCTAAAAGGTTTAGGCTGCTTGTTGGGATTAGGAAAAAACAGAACAACCTACTTGAAGAGTTCACAAAAAGTGTAAAACAAGGCTATTATCCTCTCTAATGATGGTCATTCCTTGGAGTTAATGTTCTTCAGGAGATTTTTATTCCAAAACTGAGCTAGACCATCAGTCATACAAATGAAGACTGTGTAATTGCATTATCATAATACAGTATATATTATGCACTGTTTCGGGCCTGTAGAGTCAACATTGAATTAGATTAAATTCAACACAATCGAGACTAAGATCTGGCTCACATCAGATTCCAGAGACAGTCTGGGAAGCTGTCCTCCTGGAAGTGACCCAGAAATCCAGCTTACTTCCCTCTTGCTGCTCTGCCACTTCAACCCACAAACTCCAAGGTCATGTGTCAACTAGCTGTCACATGTTATGTAGGTTAGTGACAAAACATCTGAGCTAATCACTTAAGGGCGGAAAGATTTATGTTAGCTCATGGTTTCAGAAGTTGCAGTCCAGGTTGGCTGTCTCCCTTGCTTTAGGCCGATGGCAAGGCAGAAACACCATGGCGGAAGGGCATGGCACAGGCAAGCTGCTCAGGAAAGCAGCTAGGAACAGACAGAAAGAGCCAGAGAGGAAGGGACCAGAGACCAAATATAATTCCCAAGGTCACACCGCCATGACCCACTGCCTTCAACTGAGCCTAACTTCCCCTTCCTGGCCCCTCTTAATCATGCAATCAAGTCACAATCTCATCAGTGGACTAACACACTGGAGAAGTTAGAGCCCTCAAAATCCAACCACTTTCCCAAATCTGCTCCTCTTAATACATGAGCTTCTGAGGGGAATATTTTAGATCTAAACCAGAACAGTCACTGCTCAAGGGGACAAGAGGTGTAGAAAAGTTATGTCAGTTCTTCACTGTCTCAACCTGAATATGACAATTCCGGTTGGGGCTCCCTGTCATGAGAATTAGTTACATGTCATTAGAACTAGTCACAGACCCGTTAACTGGGCATGCTCCTGGGAAGTATTTTTACATTTAGATTCTTTCTTCTGTTTTTCATAGTGGGATGCCCTGACCTTTTAAATCATTTTGTAAATTTTGCATATATTAAAGCTCACTCTGTGCAGAAAAGTTTAATGGATTTGGACAAAAGCGTGTTGTCACAAGTACAGCATCACACAGAGAGTTTCCCAGCCCTAAGTTCATGTGTGTCAGCACTGTGTGATAGCACTGTCTTCTCCACACACTTCTCCACAGTGTGTCAATGCTTTTACCCTGTCCACCCGCCACATTGACCCCTGGCAACCCTGGAGGTGTTGACTATCTCTGCATTGTTGCCTTTTCTAGAGGGTCATGTGGAACCCCAGGATGTAGTCTTTGAAGACTGACTTCTTTCCCTTGACTGTAGGGAACCTGGAGCAAGGGATTCTACAATCCCTTATGGCCAAAAGACTTTCTGAACCTCAATATGGCAATCAGAGGAAAGCAGGAGATAATGCTTATACTGCCAGTGTGAGATTAGCACCTGGTGACTACATTCATTATCAATGAAAATGTCTTTTTACATTTTAATCCCACCAGAAACACTCAGGTCCTTCTTACCCTTTCATCTCACTAATACTTCAAATGCAAATTCTAGACAACACCAAAGATTGTCCTCCCTCTTCTCTGTCCACATCGCAGTAGTTCCTGTACATAACTCATCAGATGACTTCTGTATCTCAGATACTTTCCTCTGACTCCAGAAATCTACTAACAGGAAGAGTGGACAGGACGTAGGATCTAGGCTGGTATCAGTGAAGCACATGGAGGCTGAGAAATGGGAAAACTAGCATGAGAAGCAATAAAGGAGAAGTGAAGATGAGTTCTGCTTGGGACTGTTGAGAGGACAGCTCAAGAGCCACCAGTGAGGGAGCCATCTCATCCTTTGGAGGACTTCGCGGGACAAGGTGAGACCTAGCTAGACAAACAGAAGAGAGAGGAATGCTCTGAGGAGGGAGAGTCATGCGATGGGGCATTGCAGGCTGGATCTGAACTGTGAGGCAGAAGCTTGTGTGTAGGGGAAAGCTTGGTCCCCAGCAGATGGTGTTTTGGTGAGGTGGGGCGAGGAGGAACATATGGTGCACTGTGGGGACACTGGGAACCAGCCACTTACTCTCCTCTCTTTGCTTCCTGGCTTCCATGAGGTGAGCATTTGTTTTCTACTGTCAGCTCCCTACCCTGATGTTCTGCCTCATCATAGGCCCAAAAGCAATGAAGGCAACACCTTGTGAACCAGAATCCTTGAAATTGCCAGCTGAAATGAACTTCCTTTCTTATAAATTGCTTATCTCTGCTGCTTGTCACAGAGAGGAATGGCTCACTCCACAGAGGGTAGGCTGAAAGTCCACACTGCACATGGAGGAAATGAGTTTGCATACTCGTGGGAGGAAGATGGAAGAGATTCTTGAACAGAAGGCTGAGATATCAAGGTGTAGGCTTCTTGACGTGAGAACAAGAAGGGCCACTAAAGTTTCTCAGAGATGAGGAAACTGGACAAAAGAGGAAAGTTGCTCCTAGGTGCCTTGAGACATGACATAGGATCAGTGGGAGACTCCCCCCAGAAAACCAGACGCTTGGTGCTGTGGTTTGTTTTCCCCAAAGCTCACACACTGGAAACTGGGTCCCAAGTGCATAGGTAGGCGGTATTTTGAAGTGGACTTTAGGAAAATGATTAGGTTAGATTGGGTCATGAAATGGAGATTATAGTGGCTTTAGTGGCACTTCAGGAAGAGGAAGAGAGACCCAGGTAGCACTCTCTCCTGCTTTTGCCCTTTCTCACTTTCCTGTCTCCTGCCACAAGATGGAGCCTGGCCTGGGCACCTTGGCACTATAGTAAGACCCTACCTCAACATAAAAAACAAGAAAATGGCTAGGGGTGTGGCTCAGCATGAAGGCCCTTGGTTCTCTCCCCAGAACCACAAAAAATAAAAGGGCCCAAAATAAGTGGTACTCTTTCCTTCTTTTCGACCTCCCTGCATCCATCCAGCACAGGGGTCACCTCGCTTTGCTGTCATCTCTGATAAGCCCGTCTGCCATCCCACTCAACATCATGTTCCTTTCAGGAGAGATCCTGTATTTTCTTTATTTCCTCCTCAAACACAAATCTGAAAATATTCACTGGAAGACTTTTTGAGCGAAGATGCCAATCCATTCCTGACTAACCTGGAGAGTTTGCACATATTCCCTGTTCCGGTTGTCTTGGGCGAAACCAGAATAAATAAAGATGAGGAATTCTACTTGAGATGAAAGTGACCTGGAGAGGACAGAGCAGAAAGACTACAGACAATAAGATAAACATCTAAAACTCCAGAGTGCAAGAGATCTCTGCAGACACCCAACAGAAGGGAGAAAGAACCAGGGTGAAACAATACAGCTCCGAAAATAAACAGTGGCTGGGTTTCAGCAAACAAAATCTTGTTAATTTCTCCCATTTCAACCATCTCTGTTTTGTGGCCATTTGGAGATCATTTGAAGCCCATTCTATAATCATTTTCTTGCTAAGCTTCCTTTATGCAGAAAAATGATAATCCTGTTAGAATGCTCTCAAAAGTCCTGGGGGAAATTAATTTATTTACAGGATTGTGTATCCTACAGCTAACCCAGCCACGAGAAACACACGTCCTCTTCCTCAGCTGAGCTGAACCCTGCCTGTCCCCGTGTGGTCCCCTGGGGCTGTCTGTCTGGAATCTGGTGGTCCACTCACGCGACCCAGGGCCCCCTCATCCTGGCTGGAAAGTGTCCTCAGATACTGGAGCTCTGCTCTCTGCTCAGGGGTTTTGTTCACTTCTAGGGGGTTGATGCATTCGGCACAGGATGACATTTCTTTGTAGTTTATCCCTGTTGCTCTCTCCCTGTGTTCTTCAGAAAAATAACCCCATGAACCTTTCTTCCTACTCAGGTCACCTGAGTGGTTTGCCAGCACATAGATGTCATCTGTGCAAACCTGGCAGCATTCGAGGAGATGGCAAATAGGCAACCAGTACCAAACTAAAATACACTGAATGCACAATAGGCTTCTGTCATCTAGTCTATTGTATATTGTATAATATAAAATTTCCAAATGACAGCATTTAACTGTACATTTTTATTCTGGATCACATTTACTAAGTCCAAATTATCACAGTTTCCAAATTAGTAGAGTGAAAATTTAATAAGACCCTATCCTAATCAGTGCCAGTTGGTCTTCCCTTGCTGACTTCATGAAAGGCATCACTTACCAAGCCCATCTTTCCCACAGCCAGCAGGTCCATGAGTTCCAGAGTGTAGGCCATAGCTGCTCCCAGCCCCCGGCTACCCCCGAGCCCTGGAGGTGACCCCTGCACTTCTCTTGGCCACTCAGGGACCCAAGCACCTTGAGTCAACATCTACCTGTGACCTGGTTCCTCTCAGCTCTCCTTATTATTAGGGGAAAGGCTCTTTGGAGTTTTATTACTGCTTCTCATTGTCTATTATGTAGTTAATAAATGTATCTGCAATGTTTTCCTTTGCAAATGCTCTGCACAAATCTAGTCAGTTTCCAAAACACAACTCACCCCAAACATCCTAACCAAATGTTTATGCTGATGTTAAAATAAATATTCATTCTACGATGGTTTTAACAGTAGTTCATATGAAACTACTAAACCCAAGCCATTGTGGACCTCATTTCATGGAGAGAGTTAAGTAACACTGCAGTCATAGACATCACAAAACATAGCTGTCATTTTTTCCATAGTGTGAATGAAAGCCAGGGCCTTCCACTAAGCTTCATCCCCAGTCCTTTTTTTATTCTTTATTTTGAGACCTGATCTTGCTAGATTGACCAAGTTGTGCCCAACTTGTAATCCTCATGTCTCGGCTTCAGAGACAGTTGCCAATTTTAAGATTCCCAAGATGGCAGACACTGGGTCAGGCCTGTCACACACAGCATTACCAGTTCTTACAACCAGCAAGACTGTTTCTGCTTTGCAGGGAAAGAACAGAGGCTCAGGACCACCAGGGCCATCTCCAACGTGATCCATCTGGCGAACAGCAGAACTGGTGGTCAATATCTTCACCGTGTAACCTAAAGTCTGTGCTCATCAATCAGACCATTTTGTTTGATAAACTAGATTCTTAGAAGAAAAATAAGTGGCTGCTCAATTTTCATTTACCCAAAAGAATATTTTCCCAATTTATCCAATAGAAGAAATTATGTCTTTTTGAAAGATGTGATATGTAAACTAGCTTTGTTTTCTATTTTGTAATATCAAGTAAAGATGATGTTATGCTATTACAAGGAAAGCAGCACAGAGTAATACTAGTTAACATCTAATAAAGGCAACTACTACAAAGAAAAGCAAGAGGAGAAATAGCTAGGAATGGCGATGATGGTTTGCTATTCCAGCCAAGGTTACCAAAGGTACTGTCTGCCAAGGTGATGACCAAGAGGAAACAAAGGGCAGAAGAAAGGGAGCCACTGGGCAGGAGGGAGAGAGCCCTCCAGCCAAGGCAGAGACCCATCGATCACAAGTAGTAGCCCAGTGTTTGAAACAAATCTATCATAATTATATCTACCACTGCTGAGCACTCACTGGGCCAAGCCCTACTCTAAGATTATTTTTCGGGAATTCATTCATTTCGCCTTCACAAAGAAAAAAGTCCTCGAGGACACACTAGTGCTGTTTACCTCATCTTCAGCAGAGGAGCACAGGAAGCAGCAGGTTAACTACTCTTGTTGGCCTTGTCTTGGAAAGGGCCTGGCTTGTTGTCTGACCGGGAGATGAGTTCACTGGAGACTTCCCGAAGGGACAGAACCTGAGTAGTTGTGCATTTCACAAAGCACTCTGTAGCCAGGAGATGGGGTGGGGGCTGCCCGTGGCAGGTGGGGGTTTCAAGTGCTCCAGAGTTCTGTTATTTGCATGGAGTTTCATTAATATATTTGCTGTTTAGTGTTGGAAGATGATGTGGCCCAGTACTTAAGTCTTTCAATAAATGAATCCAACATTTGTGAATGCTCACTATGTTAAGCACTCTCTTGAACTTCTTCCAGACCCTCATTCATTTTATCTTTACAAACACTTCAAAGTGCATGTTGTTATTAACCTCTTTCTAGAGATAAAATGACTATATTCATTTCCCGTGGCTGCTACAATAAATTACCACAAACTGATACTTAAAAACAACAGACATTTGTTTTCTCCTGGGTTTTGGAGGTCAGAAATCCAAACTCTGAATTCTGGTGGCATCACCAAGCCAGAGTGCAGGTGTGGTCGGTTACCCTGGAGGCTCTGATTGGGGCATCCTTTCTAGACGGCACTCCTGGGCTTGTGGCCCCATTCTTCCAGTCTTCAAGGCCAGCCTCTTCCCTCTGTTGGCTCTGTCTCCACAGGGCTTCTTATTCTGTGTGTATTAAGATCTCCGATTTTCTCTTCCTTACAGGGTACATGAGGTGGCATTTAGGCTCCGTGCGGACGATCCAGCATCACCTTCCCATCCTGACGTCATTAACTCAATCAGATCTACCAGAGACACCTCCCAGGATGCTGTTTGCCAACTTTAGTGAGAGTCACAGGCTCCAGGGATTATGTGAATGAATTATGCATATAAGGGGAGCATGTGTCAGCCTACCTTGATGATATTGAGGACATTCTCTGAATTTAAATATTAGCACAGTAATTTTGGTTTATGTTATTTTGATGCACTTGAGAAGTTACTAGAAGCATGATCTCCAGATCAGACTCTCTCTGAGTAGCTGAATAAAGGCTACTTGGGAAAACACTGCGATGTGAAGTTTATAAATAGACTTCAACATTGCATAGGCATTTAGTAAACACTTACTGGGGAAAAAATGAATGAAAAAACAGATGCAGAGTGCTCAAAGAGTGGAGAGAAAGAAGAAAAGGGAAAATGGTGTGAACATGGGAAAACTATCAACCAGAAATAAGCAACGCAGTTAATTTGCTTCCTTTTTTCACTTTAAAATAAAATAATTTAGAGGGAAATCTGCATGAGCATTAGGGATTAGAAAAAAGAATCACTGTCCTACTAAATATTTCCAGAGGTTGCCAGGAGATAAGGTAAAAATAGAAGAAAATTAAATAAAGCTCTTTAATTGAGAACTTTCATCTGCAGGAAATTTGAGTGACATTTAGCAGAAAGACTCAGAGCGCTGGATATAAAGGTGAGCAATGAAAGACATTTCTTGTTTTATCAACTTTCTTACTGTAGCTGGAAAACCTAAAGGTTTATATTATTCAGCTTTAGAAGGGAAGAAAATTCTGTACAGGCTGTAACACAGGAAGCCATGAAGACGTCGTGTTGAGTTAAGTAATCCAGTCACAGAAGGTGAAATATTTTATATTCTCACTTGCCTGAGCTCGCTGGTACAGTCAGATTCATGATATTCAAGTTCAATAGGCTGAAAGTAAAATACAGGCTTCTACGGCTCTTGGGAGAGGAGCATGTGGAGCTGTTGTTTAATGGATGCAGAGTTTCAGTTCAGGAAGAGGAGTAAAGTTCTGGAGATGGATGATGATGATGGTTGTGTGACAGTGTGAATGTCCTTAATGTTACTGAGCTGCACATTTGAAAACAGGTCAAGTGGTAAATTTCATGTTATACGTATTTTACCTCAACACAGGAAAATATAGAAATAGATTGGAGAAATGGGGGTGATCAAAAAGAGTAGTCCAAATAGGAAGCTCTGGGCATGGATCCTTTCCAGTGATTGTGATTGGCTCCAATGGAGTGAGATCTTATCCCTGTGGTGGGAAAGCACGAAAAGACTGAGAAGAGAGGCAGAGTCAGACATACCCAAACTTGAAGAAGATGCCACACTGAGCAAAGGAACCGATGGGTGTTACATGGCCCCTCAGAGCTGTGAACCCTCACAAGTGGACGTTTCAGAGGTATCTGGATCTAGGGTATGTGATGCTGGGATTAAAAGTGTGTGACAACTTAGGGTCTGTGATAACTCAATGTGTTTAGTAGGTGTGTAAATGATGGGTTGCACAATCGGGATGCTGGTAGCCTGGATGGAATATAAAGGGAGAGAATGAAGGAGCTTGCTGCTGCCGCTGCTTACTGTCTCATGCCTTCTGCCTGCCACACTATGGACCGTTTCTCTTCTGCCATGCTCCTCTGTCCATGCCGCCCTGCCTTGGAGCCCACTGATGCCTAACTGAAACCTCTACAAACAGTGAGGTAAAATAAACCTTTTCTCTTTTAACTTTGGGTGTTGGGTATTTTGTCTCAGCAATGAGAAAAGTAACTAAGAGAATAAGAGACCTGCCATCTAGCATAAGAAAGGTATAAACAGGATAAACACCAAATTCTGCTTGTTAGAGCACCCTCAGTCTCAACTGCCTCTTCCTCAGCCTACAGTGTTGTCACAAGAGCTTGGATCTGAATTGTCACCTTCAGGCCTTTGAGTTAAAGGTGTGGCCCTCAGTTTGGCACTATGGAAAGCTAGTGGAGCCTCAAGAAGTGAGCCTGGCTTGGCAGTCTTAGATCATGAGGGTGACCCCTCAGCCTAACCTAGTAGTGTTCAGGAACTCAGAGTAGTCCTGGTAGAGCAGTGTAGCTACATCTTAATTGAAGAGATGAAGTCCAGAGGCAAGAACAGCTGTGGGAGTGACTCATGGCTCAATTGTCCAACCAGATCCAATACACAAGACTCACATAATGATTAAAATTTACATTGTCCCAGTCAGACCCAGTGCCATGCGTGGGCCAGACCCAAAGAGCCAGACCCTATTCTCTTCCCGTGAGTCAGCACCATTCACAGACCTGGGGTAGAGAAAACAAGGCCACACCAGCAAGCAAGCCCATTCTGGGAACCAGCATCATACACAGGCTGGCCCTGGACTGGAACAACCAGACCCCACCCCCTTTCTATGAGCAGGCTGGCAAACAAGAAGTACCAAACCCCACCCTGCACACCGCCATAAGCAACAGGCTGATCTAGAGAACACAGGCTGTGATGATAGCTATGGAGGTGAAATGCAATTGGATGCCTGTGGTGCTTTGGAGTTTCACTGACATTGCAGCAATGGTCAGGGCTATAGGTTCAGAGCATAGCGGTACACAGTGTGACATCTGGGGGGACCTCCTTCTGAAGGTTGCAGCCATTGTTGATTCCATATAGCACTGTTTTGTTGGGTTGGGTTTTATTCTCTTTTGTTTTGTTTTGTCTGATTACATTAAATCTGATGGCAAGCACAGCTATTTCAAAGATAGCAAGACATATTAGAGCAGCAATTTTGTATTTACTATTGGCTTGTTTTGAAATCCTTTATTGCTGTTTTTATTTCTATTCTGTTCTGTTTTGTTTTTATTGTTTCTGTTCTGTTTGATTTTTACTATGTCCAAAGTTATCTGCAGCTATTTTGAAGACATCAAAAGGCATTATGGTAACTATTGTTGGTTTTATAATGTTTTGAAGTCCTGTATCTCTTACACTGGTTTGTTTTAAGTGGTTTTATCTTCTTGAAAATTCAAAAAAAAAAAAAAAAAAAAAAAACCTACATGGTCCTGGAAACTGGTTGCATCAGATATGTGGTGCTGAAATTGCTTCAGGTCACCTGGACCAGTATTGGGAGAGGGAACTGTGTGTGAGAGGACAAGGGAAGTCTCCTTTACCCTCCAGCGTGACTGGAGCTCAGAGGAATGAATCAGAACCCACCTCTCTTCTCCTCACTTTCAGCCTTAATATGCAGACATCCTGCACAGGAAGCTGGCGCCTTCAACCACAGAGCTGCACATGTCAGGCCCAGGGCCCAGGCAGCTGCCCCAAGGGAGCTGATGTTATTGAGACACCAGCTGTGGTCCAGGCCAATCAGACAGGCCAGCACCTGAAAGGCAGGATGCTGCCACCCGGCAGTGCCCTTCAGCCACATGCAGAGTAGACAAAATAGCAGCTCGTTTGTTTCTACCTATCAGATTTTACATAGATCTTTTCTGTGGCCAAAATAGGGCTTTCACTCAAAAACTGTCCGGTGTAGAGGAGGAGATGTGTTAAGAATTAGCCTGGTGAAAATACACTTTTATCCAAAATAAAGTACAACCCATAAAGAATAAAAAAGAAGGGATGAGTATTTTAAAGTTTTTAAATCTACTTTGGGAAATCAAAGTCAATTTTATGGGAGACATCACCTTGCATTTTAAGGAAAGAAAATTTTACAATGTCTTTATCAAACTAAAAATGACAGTGATAGATCAAAAACATTTTGATTAATGTGATTTGGTAATTATCACAAATGCATGTACGTATCAAATCACCATATTGTATACCTTGAACATATCTGATCCATATTATAGAATTCAATGTGTCACAATAAAAAATAGAAGACGAGAGGAGATGTCAGTAAGTAATGAAAGAAAAGAGGAAGCTAATTTTCTTAAAAGAAGGAACTTTAAGATACCACAACAAAGCCTAAGCAGAACAAGGCAAACTCTGTATCTCGGTGGCAGGTCAGGATGCCACTGATGTGTTTTGTCTGTAATCTGTCCTGTTCCCTCTGTTCATCCCACGTGCAGTGTAGCTCCAACTGCTGGTTAAGGCGGTGTTTCTGTCAGGGATGAGAGGAAATACTGGGCAACACAGTCATCTCCCCTCCAGGACAAATTTGCTATGCTTTCTAAAATCTCCCAAGCATAAAGGACAACCAGAGACCTAGTAATCATCAAAGAAAAGTCTCCACCAGGTCCCAAGCTGCTCTCCTCCTGGCTCCTACTATTTCAGAAAATTCAAATTTTTCCTTTTCCTAGTACAGATTATTTGTTTAATCCTATGAGAAGGAAGAAAAGTTTTATTTTACCTATTATCAAACATATCTCTCCTAGAAAAGGAAAAACTGTATGTCTCCTCAAGGAAGAAAATTCAACAGCAGGCGAACAGAGTAGCTGTATAATTCTCATCCCACTGCTGCCTGTCTGATGATCAGTTTCTCATTTTTCTTTTTAAATTTATATTATGTTCATATTTCAAGTGATACAAAAAAAATGTCCATATTTGTAGGGTACCATGTGATATTTCTATGCATGTAAACACAAAAATTAAACATACAGGTCTCCCGAGACATTTACCATTTCTTGGTGGTGAAAACAGCTTTTCTCTTCGAAGCCTGGTAGTGTGGAGCCTGGTACTGCCAGAGCAGCTATGAACAGGACAACTCCACCACCAGCCCACTTACGCATCCCTCAGTACTCTCTAAATGAATAACAGAATACCACACAGGCCCCAAGAGGAAGAGTGTGCCAGCTGGCTTTCAAGTTTATTTGCAGCTGATTTCATGAAGAATTCTTTTAAAAAGTTAAAAGTTGTTCTCATGTCTCCAACAACTTAGCTGTTTTTCAGACAACTGGAAACAATCTATTCTTGAGCACTTCCCCTGAATAACATTCTCCAGACCAAAAAAATACTTACCAAAAAAAAAAAAATACTTTGTGTAACTACATTCCAAAAGTGAGAAGGTCTGTCTTATGAAACCCAGAGCTGAAATCTTGTGAACAGGGAGAGGGAGCTTGGTTTGACTTGGCTTGGCTGGCAGGACACGCTAGACACACACCAGCTCTAAGGTGCACCTAGGGATACTAATGTTTCATTTTGGAATAGAATTCAGTTAGCGGGAAAACAATTCTCTGATTCATGATGTACAGAATGAACGTTCTTATTCCTGTAAACTAAGCCACAAGAGATTTCTGTTAAAAGCTTCTGGGATTTATAACTAAGTTTTATTCTTTTTCTTGTTGCTTTTCTCTTTTTCAAATTAATCTGAGTCACATGCTATGCAGTTTTTCTTTCTGTTTTCTCTCTTTCCCTAAATGTTCTGTCTCTTTGTCTTACCATGTGGGTCCTGAAAGCAGTTGATCTGGAAAATAGTAGTTGTAGCACATTTTAACATCGTTTGGATTCTTTCTGATTTGAAAAATAGTGTGATGGTAAGTATTTGAGGGATTTCTAGTCATTTTATCTATACACAAATTCTGTCTTCACTTAAAATCATCCAGTACTTCCAAAGCTTCTAATAAAGTTGTCAAGAGAGTCAAATGCATGCGGAATAATTCACCTCCCTCCATCCATAAAGCATTTTCTGCGCTTCCAATTTCTGCCTGGCACTTTGGAGCTCAGAGAAGCCAGTCCTGGGGAGGAAAGAAGAAGCTGAGTCTGAGTTTTCCTCCAAGGAGCAAGGGCAGCGATCACAGCTTCCCCTTGAGTGCATCATCTTGACCACAGTAATAAATTCAGTTGAGTATACAGTAGATACAAAATAGCCAGAAGAAAAGATTCTAAATATTCCCAACACAAAGAAGTGACCAATGTTTCAATAATCAGTTTGCTAACTACATCAATTTGATCACTAGACATCATAAATTTGTATCAAAAGAACACATACAATTATTATATGTCATTAAAAGCAATTTCAAATCAGTAAGGTTTTTTTTTTTATTTTATTTAAGAGGAAAAAGAGACAAACACAAAACAAAACAAAGCGGTGTAAGGGTACACGTAATACAGAACTACAAAAAAAAAACATAACAGTAAGAAATCACCTGTTAATAGATTACATATTATCATCTTGAAAATAGTTGCTCAAATCACAGTATCAAAGAATACAAGGTGGACATTCAAACAAAGAGACTGCAAACAGCTGTGTTCAATGATCCAAAAACATTGATATAGTCAGCTATTTAACACTCCTAAACACACTTGCTATTATATCCGTTAGAGCTCTTTTTTTTCCCCTCTCTTTTTTACAACAAAATTTACACATTTTGGATTTTATTACTCTTTAGTGCTTATTACTTTTTTGGGGGGGAGAGAATACATCAAATATGGCAAAACAAAGCTGTCAGTCAAAACTAAGGATAGACATAGCACATGGTGTAGAACAGAGCACAAGGTTATCAACAATGGTTATTAACGTTGTCTCTTGTTTCCTTAAAAAGAATTGTCTATCTCATTAGATATTATAAAGTTGGACAAAACAGTAGAGAACAAGACCAATAAAACTTAGGCATTGTAAACATTACAGGACTTCCAAGGAAGACAATAGTCAAACCAGAATGGGCATCTTAGTGAATCTTATTGCCTTCAAAGTAGTTGCCTATACCCTCAAACTTGATACTATCATACAGAATGGAACAGAGTCTAATCAGTCAAAACAAGATCGTGGGAGTATTACAGGACTTCAAAACAAGTTAATAGGAAATCAAAAAGAGTTACTATATATATATATCCTAATTTTTTAAATTTTTTTCCCTTAAGTAAGACAAACATAAGAAATGACTAAATAATTTTTTTAAAAGAATAAGGGGGAGATTGAGATAAAACAGGACATAACAATATAACAATAGAGGTCAAAGCATGACTGTTTCAGCAACCTAGTACTTCACCACCATATAACCCGACTTAGTAGTAGTTACCATAGTGTATGTCTTTTTCCTTGAAATATTTGGATAAAACTTCATATACTCTAGCTTCAAATATTTCCGTATCTAGAAGCCCAGAATAAAGCCTTTCTAATTAATGAGTGAAAACTTTATAAGGCTTCAAGGCCACCTAATGGGGAATCATGATTACCACATATCAAATCAGTAAGTTTAAAAATGAATTTTATCAAAAATAAAAACATTAAGCCAATATAAATATAAACATAACACTCATTTGACAACACTGCATTTTTTAAAAACGATGTTCCTTTAAATTCATTCACTTCGTTTATGGAAAACTGATTCTAAAGAAATGATGATAAACACTGAAGAAAATCAATGGAAAAATGTATTGGGGAGCACAAATGGGTCTTGAGAAATGAGCAGTGTCGAATGCTTTCTGTTGTAAACAGATTTCCTCGCAGTGTCCTAATGGTAAAATAAGCTCACAAACATTTAAAAATAACATGGAAGTTGCTTTGGATAAAAAATCAATTTAAAAGTTAAGAGAAATGCATCTCTACAAACAAATTGCAAAGCATGTAAATGTGAAGAAGCATTTGCACTTGGCAAAGAGCTGGAAATGAAAGAGTTAGCATCATTAACATTATTCCCATGCTTTTTTCCTACTTCTAACTTTCTCACTATTCCCATTTTTATTTAATTACTCTGTATCACTTTCTTAACAAGATGTTTAGAAACCTACATTTCTTCAAAAGTAGGCAAAAAACTAGGGTGATTGATTCATACCAACGTAGCAATTATTCATATGCATCTGTTGTTTTATTATTTAAATGCTAAAAATGAGGTTAAATATCTTTTGATCAGCACATTTTATCTCATTCATATGTCAAACAGAATTACCTGAATAAACACATAGATGAGTTGCATTGATTCGTTTTACTGAATCTCTGAGGCACCTCAAAATGTGCTAATCTTTCCCCACTTTCTCCCACAAAAAAATTAATGCATAAAAATGTTCAAAATACACAATTAATATTTTATTTTAAGATTAATATTTTTTAAAATTTAAGTAGATATTTCCGAATAAGGTTGGAGAGCTTAGAAGAAGGAGGATAAAGTGTTTTGAAGTATTCAAGCTCGTATAAAATATGTAAAGATCTCTTAAAACAATACAAAAATCTCAGTATAGAGCTGGAAACCAACCTGTTGTAATGCCATTTGCCCATTTGATAAGCAGACACAGTAGCGCAGTTCGTTTGCAACCAGAATCATGGAACAAATTCTGAGATCAGAATCATGGGAAGACTTAAGTTTGTGTTCCAAGGCACCACTGTACTTACAGCATTCCAGATCAACCATCCATCCATGTGGTCCAGGCAAGTTGGCAAACAATCTTGTGACCCATTTCTGAGCCAAGCCCAGCTTTAGAACCAGGGTTTGTGTTTTGTTCCCAACCCTGGAACCCCAGATCTGAATGCTTTCTTTCTAAACCAGGTGCCCCAGGACCCCAGCTAGGGTTCTGGTTTTCCTTTGCCAGACAAGCAAGGGGAAGATAATCAGAGCTATCTAATTATCTGTCAATGAATGAAAGAAGGCATCTGGCTCAGGGGCCCCCCTCCCCGCTGCAGTTGCTGACGGATTTCCTTTCCACTTTGCTGTCTGATGCACGGCCCAGTCCTTCGGTCACCCATTTCTTGTCCCTGTTGTGTACTAGACAGAGTGTTCACAAGAAAGGTCCTTTCAGTTTCAACCCTGCACCTTCTTGTTCAGTTGGTGCAAAGGTGCAGTTAACCTCATGCAAACAAACTACTGCTCGTGTTAACTAGCAGGGAGAGCATCACAGTGTGGAGTTAAAAGACTCAGGGATCGGTTTTTTGCCTGAAGTTCCAGTGCATGACTAGTTAGTGCTACAGAGGCCACAGCTGGGGCAGAAATTTGGAGTTGCTGACCTTTTGCTAAGGATTAATGCAGTCAGGCATCAACACATTTTATCAGGGCAATCTATTTTCAGAATCTGGAACTTCTATCAAATTCTTTTTTCCTTATCAAGAAACTCTGGAAATCCCCTTAAATTCTTGTAACTCCATCTCCTAAGGTCATGATATGTATTAATGTGATCACACGTAAAGCTGTGATGAAATGTTAACTTGATCATTAGTGTCCTGGAGTATTTAGGGTTGGCAATGTCATTATTTCTGCAACCTATTTTCAAATGCATCAAAGAATATATAGGGATACAAATAAAGCAACTATGGCAAATGTGGCAGTTGGTGAACGTGAGTTAGAAATGAACAGATATTTGCAGTACTGTTATATCGATATTTCTGTACACTTAACTTCTTGCAAACATTTTTAAAGTTAAGGAAAAAAGGCTTTAAAAATACATTTCGGCTGTGCCTCTCCTCCCTAAAGAATTTGTGAACACCAGCTGTGGTTATAAACGAGTGCTTTGCAAACTGTAGAATCCTTTCAGGGCACAAGAGCTACGGAGAGGGCTCTTTGGGCAGCATTAGGTCATCCCTTGACCACCTGGCCAAGCCTCACCTTTGGTTACCAGGACTCCAGCCAATCAGTGCAGCTGCAGCCCCTCTACATTACATATGCAGAACCAGCCTCCTGGCTCCTTCCTGTGCCTGCCCAGCACCAGCTGCAGACACAACATGACGTGCAGCCCTGCTGTTGAGCAGGGGAGGTAAGTCTAAAGCTCCAGAAACCTGAGTCTGAAGACCAGACCCTCCCTTGTCTGCTGGCTTCTCAGTTTCCCTGCAGCTCCAGGGGGTTACTGGCAGGAAATCCACTCCCATGAAGCCCTCAAAGGCATCCCAGCGTCACAGAAGCATCCGGAGAAATGCCAGCCAGCGCTACCTCTACCAGGAGTCCCTGCTGCTCAGGTAAGTGGATTCCACCATCAGCAGATCACAGGAGGCAGCTGTGTGAGCATGGGTCACCAAGCAGGGACAATGCCCTCGTCCTGCTCGGCTCCTCTTCAGTATAACTTAGAAGCTTATGGCTGTAGGGTCCTATACACCTGTGGTGTCAACCTCAGCAGCGCCCATGGAAGGGATGGCAACAGCTGCTGTCTTTGGGACAGAGGATGGGACACTGGAAGCCTGCCTCGTGGCCAGGCTGTATGCCAGCCAACTCCACACAAGAGCTTTCTCCCTTTCCCCTGCTTACCAGACATCAGATCATACACCCTTCATGATAAATACACTCTTGGTTAGAAAACGTTCAAAGGAATTAAAAGTTGATGAAAATATTATTTGAGTTTTTTACATGAGAGTAATGAGTATTTCATTAAGTAAAAAAAAAAAAAAAAAAAAAAAAAAAAAAACCTCCATTGGCTTTGGAGAAACTAGAAAAAAATTCTCCTCGGAATAAGCAAAAACAATATGAAATAGAGAATAACACAGGAAATACTATCTCTTCTAATAGCCAGGGAAGAGATTCATTTGTCCTGAAAAAGTCACATTAGGATTAGCATAATAATTAGTGAAAATAAATATCGCCACATGTTGAAACATCATGCTTCTAGAGAGTAGCTGTTTCCCTGAATGTTTTGCCTATATCCACTTGCTGAGCTAATTTCCCCTTCAGAGAGACCGAGCCTTGCTCTATCTTTGTTATCTTGCATTTAAGATAAATCAGACAGGACTGGCAGAAAGGCATCTCTGGGTGACAGACATTTGGATTTTATTCATTTTACTTTCAGAGTTTAGGGACAAGGAGGAGCTTCTAAAACTATGCAAGAATTTCAATGAGCCTGTAAAGGAAATTATTTGCTTATCAAGATTGCTGCAGTTCAGGAATCAAATCCTTCACAAAAGACTCCTTTTCTAACTTTGTGTTTTCTAATAATAGCTCCTGTCTTCAGCAACTTTCATTCTTCCCTGATGAGCAAAGTAATAGATTCCAATAAGTAGATTGCAATGGGCTGCTGACACTGCTAATTCCCTCTCCCTCTACCTATATGTATCCTAGACATTCTCTCTCTCTCTCTCTCTCTCTCTCTCTCTCTCTCTCTCTCTCTCTCTCTCTCTCTCTCTCTCTGTTTCTCCCCATATAGATGACCCTGTCAAACTTTCCCCAGGAAAGATGTTCTTTTCTGGAAGCAATTGCACTAATCAGATTTCCTCCTTAATGCCCTGATTCGTTTAGTAACTTGGATGACAGCTTTAATGCTGATGAAACAGGGGACAGCAGTGACCCGGAACAAATCTTCCAGAACATACAGTTCCAGAAAGATCTCATGGCAAATATTCGCTGCAGACCCTGGACCATGGGACAGAAGCTGAGGGCACTGAGGTGAGGCCTCTGTTGCAGTGATTCCTTGTGGTAAACATGCTTTCCAGCCCAGGGAAGGAGAGACCAAAGGTGTGGTCCTAGACCAGAGACATGACTAAGATGGCAGAGGGTGTGTGTGTGTGTGTGTGTGTGTGTGTGTGTGTGTGTGTTTCAGTGTGTGCTATCTGTGTACATGCTGAATGTGTGTGTTAGTAAAAAGTTTTCTTGTCTTCTTCCTCTTTCCCACACACTAGATTTTCTCCAAATGCACAGTTGACAAAAGGCTAAACCTGAGGCAAAAGAGGTGTTTTAGCACCCTCGCCATTGCCTCCTTGGGGGAGAAAACCTGTACAGAAGCCCAGGTTATTGTGATACTCAGAGTGTTACTAAAGAATCTGGCTATATAAAAATTAAGCCCAGAGAATTTGAATATAGATTGCTGAATTTGACTATCATCTTCACCAATCTCTAGTCATTTGATATTTTTTCTTTTCAATGATAGAGAGGGATGGAGCCTGGGGACTTTGCCTTAAGCTACATCTTCTGCTGTTTTTATTTTTCTTTTGCAAGAGTGTCTTGCTAAATGGCACAAGCTAGGCAAGTCACAATCCCTCCTTCCTCGGCCTCCAGAGTGCTGGGATGACAAGAACATGCCATCAAGCCTGACTCATTTTCTTAATTTCTGTAAATACCTGTACCTTTCTCTTCCAAACTGAAGTGATGATGAGAAGTGGTCCTCATCTGTCACAGAGCATTTCCAACATGATAATTGCTGGGTTATCAGGTACTAGAAACTCAAACCCCCATGCTGCCCTCTGACCTACAGAGCCACACTATGGGACAAGATTCAACATTTCTTTTCTTGTGGCAATGCTGGGGCTCCAACCCCAGCCTCCCACATCAACTGTTCAGCGTTGGAGCTGCATTTTAAACACGTATTCAAGTTGATACTTTTAAGTTCTAGAGTTTGAGGCCATGCACTGATTGTGGTCTATGAGGATTTTAAATGGGCTCACCTCTGCATGTGCTCAGTGCTGTCCCTCGTATGTCATGGTCACTCCGTAGGGATGACTGATGGATGCTGCTGACAGTGATACCAACAATCTCAACACAAGTCGCACCATCTGGTGGCCTTGACAGGTCCCCTGGTGCTCTCATGATCAAGTGGTGCACCTTTGGCACCTGTGTGGACCAGAGCATGTTTTAGACCCATTCCTTTCTTTCCAGCCCTGCTGCTAGGCTGCTAGGCTTCTCTCCACCCTGTCACTCCTTTCACAAATGTCCATGCAGCCACCACTCCTCCAGCTGCCACCTGCCTCTCGGTGGCTACAACACAGAGCTAAACTTACTATGGGTTCACACCTTCAGAAGGCTCTGTTCACGCCCCCTTACCTGCCTTCCACATCCAGTATCAGCTATCATTTCCGTTCTGTAAGTGAGGGTGGACTAAAAGAAATAAAAGAGAAAGGAAAATAAAACTCCTGGCAAGGTCAGCCTTTATTGAAACAAAGACCTGAGAGGGGCCGCTGGCTCTGAAGTGCCAGAGGAGCAGCTGTCTTACAGAGTGAGGGTTTGCCTGGGGTGGCTGCGTGGTAGAGGCTGAGGAAGCCGAAACTGACTATTCTGGGACCAGGGCGTCTCTCTTAGTGTGTGGTCACGGGCCCATCTTGTGTTTGCACAAGGTTCATTATTTGTCTGGAGCTGAGGACTGCCTGGTCTGGAATGGGCTATTGTAGAAGCATGAATTAGGCCAGGCAGGATAATTAGGGGGATTGATATTGTTGCAATGCTAAGCAAGCATGGGGAAGGGTCAGCACACGGAATGACGTCCATCAGACTTTCCCTTTCACTGTGTTCACATTTTAGATGGGGCGGGGCGCATGCAGAATTATGAAAGACCGGCCCAAGAAGCACGTGAGTTTTGAGTGGTAGAATGAAACTTTGCACATCCTCTTTCAGTCCCATGTCTAGTGTCCTCTTTTACCAAAATGTGGGAATGTCACCAGTGGAATCACTGGACCAGTTAATCTACAAGATAAAAGAAGAGCATGCGCTATGTCAGAGCTTTTAAAAACCACTCAGAGATGATAATTGAATGTTTTCTGAATAAGAGCTCAAGCCTTTTTCACCTTGATGGCAGAGCAGAGCAAATGATTCCTTTTCAGTCCAGGCTGCTTGGACAGAAAAGATCTGCCAGGCCTCCCACCATGCTGCTGGGCTGCACCACCTGGCCAGCGCCCCAGCTGGGCAGCATGCATCTGGCCAGTGACGTGGCTCTTCAAGGGTAGCTTTCCCTTTGAGTACTTCAATCCACAGCACTTGTGACACACACCTCTTCTCTGTCACCTTGAAAGCTACTGGAGCAGCACCACCCTGATTGGATTCACTGAGGTTTATCACAGGTTCACTGGGGAGGAGCAGGGGACACAGAGCCCGAGTCCAGGAACCTCACCTGATGTGGGTCAGAGCAGCTGACTGGAAGAAGGTGGCACATACTTGTTTGCCCTACAGGGCAGTGAATGATCCGATAGGCGAGCGTGCTGCTATGACTGCACCCAGATCAGGCACACTTGCCCTGCTTCCCTGCCCGCACAGTGCTGGCCAGGCCCACATTGTCCTGATCATTGTGTCTCTAGATCACTTTTGTCCTACCCAGGAGGGAGCTCCTCCAGAGTAGCGACACTGTGTTATGTGTTTCTTTATTCTACCATGTCTGGCTCAAAATAGGGATGCAGAAATGTCTTCAGAAAGAATCACAGACACATGAAATGTGTATCATTAGACTTTGCTAGGCTTTGCTTTTCAGTTGCTGTAGCAGGCAGACCATTGAAGATGGCCCCCATGTGGTGGTCATGGTGTGGGGCGGGATGCCAGCCTTACCTCTGTTTCTTATTTGGCCACAGTAAAGCCAGTACATTGCATTGGGAAGGCTATGACCATAAGGCCTTTTTGCAGTGAGGCGCCAAACCCCAGTATTCCATTAAGTCATGCTTTGAAAAGATCAGCTTGCTGTGCAAAAAGAGTTGGCTTGTCCTTTGTGTCTGGAGGAGGAACTCATTACCAGAGGATGTCACAGAGAGGCTGCTTGGGACACACACAGAGAACACCCTAAGGGGAGAATTTGCTGAGCTAGCCAATTGGCTGATACAGAAGGGCTAAGTTCTTCAACACCAGACCTAAATGAGCACAGAGTAACAAAGATCTCTGCACTGGGGCGGTGCACAAGGAGGTTACTTAGCAGAGAGGCTCCTCTCCAAGTCTTTGGTTCCCATCTATCCCATGGTGCCGCCACTCAACCTAACTCAGTTGCTCATGGAGTTGTGGATTTAACCATCTATTCCAATAGTTCTGTCCATTTTTCAGGGTTGAACATTTTTAGATAATGATACCAGGTTAACTCAACAAAATGATATGTGGGTGTTTGGTTAGGTTGAGTCAGGGTGTTGTTTCTGGCTCTATAAACACAACTTTCCTGCTGTCAGTAACCAGGCACCAGAGAAATTTCAGTTTCAAGGCACTGACAGAAAGAGGAGAGTTGCTAAGAGGGGGAGCTGAGACAAGCTTTCCAGAGTTAGTGATTCCCAGCTGACCTCCAGGATTTTAAAACGTTCAGTTGTAATTTCTGTTGCTATGAATTCACCATTTTGGATTAGTTTGTCTATGTAATTCTTAAATAATTTTGTGTCTGTGGAACTAGGATCAAACTCAGGGGTACTCTACCACCGAGCACAATGCCAGCACTTTTTAGTTCTTATTTTAAGACAGTCTTTCTAAGTTGCCCAGGCGGGGCTCGAGCTTGTGATTCTCCTGCCTCAGCCTCCCAAAGTGCTAGGATTACAGATGCACTGAGCTAAAGAAAAGCTTTTAAGGTGATTTCTGGCTCCCAATGGTCAGGAACTGAAACCTAGTGGTGCTCACATCTGGTCTAGCTTAGTGACTTATTCCTCTTACATTTTCACATAGTCTGAAAAAATTGTAAGTGTGATAAAACTGTGTTCACCGCTATTCTTTCTTTTCTCAGGCGAGCGAAGGAGATTGTGCTCAAGTTCGAAGGGAGGCTGACCAGGACTCGAGGCTACCAAGCAGCAGGTGCAGAGGTAAAGAACCACCTGGTGCTGCCACCCCGTTCTGGGGCTGCGATCCCCTGGGTCCACAGGTTGTCAGCTCAGCTGCCAGCAGCTCAGAACAGGGGGGTGGGCTTGAAAGCCTCAGTTTCCCTAACTTGGATTTTAATTCCAGCTGCTGTAGCTCACCAGTCGTGTGACCCTGACTCAGCCTCATGCCTCAGGAGAGGGATGTCCGGACTTAGCCCTCAAAAATGCAGGGCAACTTGTTGTGTCCCCTCGTAGGGCTGTGAGCTGTGCCCCTGGCAGCAAAAGGGTTGCAGGCACACTCTAGCTCTGCTTCTGTAATACAGGGCTGTGAAAGGGTAAGAAACTGCTCAGAGGGGAAAAATAACTCAAATAGGGAAAAGCAGAAAAGGAGGACGGGAAAAGAAAAAAGATATAAATTTGTATTTATACACTTAAGATAGCTAAGATGATTGTGATACTACTTCTATTAGTTCTTGGAACAAAGCAGTTAACATTCAAAGGATTAGGTCAATTTTGCATGCCTATATCTGCTATCCTAAGTAACTATTTTGAAGATAACTAATTAAAAATAACATTTGTTATGTTCCTACCTCCTTGTTTTGAAAACTTATATTGTTATTGCTTTGGGCTCTTTGGTACTGTTATTTATTGATCTCTTTTGTTTCTTGTTTTTCTTGCATTTTGTTTTGTTTTTCCCTCTAATACAGAAAGGATAGATGTACATGTTCAGGCTTACACATGCCTAGAACTCCTCCTAAAGAGTTTACAAGAATTGATTTTACTATGTGTGATGGTATGAACAGCTACTTTGAAGAAAACAAGACATTATGGTAGCCATTGCTGATTTCTTATATCTTGTCTTGAAGTCTAATAGTGCTTTTATTCTTTGTTTTGATTGGTTTTAGTCTGTTTTCTACTATTTGATTTCAATATGGTGAAGATATGGACAACTGTTTTGAAGAAAACAAGAGACACTATGGTAGCCACTGTTGTTTTATTGTTGTCTTATTTTGAAGGCTTGTGTTCTGTTTTGATTTGCTTTGTTCTGCTTTGGTTTCATTTGGTTTGGTTAAGTTTTATTCTCTTTAACATAAAAAAATATTTAAAAATGTAATTCAGGGCTGATGTTTCAATTGTGGTTTTTCCCAAGCAGTCACTTAAAGCTAAACTTTAGCATCCCTTAACATGATCTGTCTATAAATACATTTCATATGAATTTTTAAAAGAAGGGGAAAAGTTGTTTCTTCTCTGCCCCCTCCTATCCCAATGTCATCTCTTTAAAAGATCTGTGGCAGTTACTGTACAAATGTGCAATTTTCACCTTACAGTAGTTAGAGTATACAAACATTTTTGTCTTGTTTCCTTTTTCACTTAACATCATAGGGTTTTTCCATGTCGCTATATAGTTTTTATATTCACTGTTTTCAATAATTGATTAATATTAATCTGATAAATGCATATTAATTTAATGGGACATTTCTCAGCTACTGAATATTTAAATTTCTCCTAAGTTCCATTATTATTAATAATCCTGCAAAAACATGTTTATCAAATATACATTTTCCTCTTTTTTAATTATTTTCTTAGGCTAAATGTCAGAACTGTAATTTCAATAGAAAGAGACTGATTTTTTTGGCTCTTGATAAATATTTTTAAAATTACTTTCCAAGAGTCTTGATAATTTATATTATCATTCTCCATGAAATAACTTATTCGCCTCATAATAGCTCCATAATCACTGAATATTATATATTTCAAAAGTTTACTTTAATAAAAAGTATAAATATATTCTTATTAGCATCTCTGAAATAAAATTAAAGTGTCATAAATTTTACATGTCTGAAAAATTATATCAAAAAATCTCCAACATACTACCTTGGCATTCTTTCTTCTTACACTTCATAGAATCTTCCTGATTTATAAACAAACCTTCCTGTGACTCTTTACGCTAGCCCCACTCTGAGGGAGTTTATGAAATACATATACAAAAAATTCATCATTTGTAATCACACATGCTGCCACGCTTTTCTTGTTTTTCTCAGTAAACCGTGTGAAATGCTATGGCAAGACCTTTCTAAGATAATGCGGGCCTCTTCGCATGGGTGCAGCCTGTGACATCACCACAGTGTGAAAAGGTTCACAGGAAACTCAACATGGGCTCCAGAACATCTTTAAAATGAGTTGAATTTCCAGAGAAAGTGTTCCAAGGTTCTCCTCACCTGGAGATGGCCCACAAGTCTTCAGCAGTGCTCCACAGGAAGGGCACCCCATCCTTTCACAGCCCCAGGGGCCAGGCAGGACGTACCTCAATCTAGACTGGCTCAGCCCAGTACCGGGTCTTCCTCTGGACCCTGGGCCAGACCTGGTGACACCTGCCTTTTCTGCCTGTGGAGGTGCCACTTACATGAAAGTCCTCTGCCCACAGCTTTAGACAATTTGCATGTTGCCTACAGCTCAATGAGTCTTCTATTTATAGCTCTTTTTAAAAACCACTTTGTTTTCCAAATAGTAAAGTTTATAGAGTATTCCTCCATCCTCCCACGGCTTCCTCCACTGAGAGCTTGGGGCATCACCCCAGGCGTGGCTACTCTCCCCTTTAAGGAACCACTCCAAACACAGGGCGTTTTCTGAAGCCCCCAACCCCCTTTTCCACCTGAATTTTCTGTTCATGTGAAGTTTCCCTGATTCCTGGGTGATGACCCCTTGCTGTAGACAGTCTGCCTCTGGCACCAGCACATTTCTATGTTCCATGAGAGGCCAAAATCTGGGAAAGCGAAACCTAAGATCACAGAGGCACAAGCCTTGCCCCAGGTGCCTGAAACTGCAGACAGGGACACCCAGGCCTTTTCTGTCAATGTTTCCCTGCTCTGGATAAATGTCTTTGAAAGAATCTTTTGAGTTTAATATACTGTGTCTTCCATGACACTGGCAGGAGAGTTCCCATGGCACGATTTGGCAGGAACCCTTCTTCCATGTAGGACTAAAAGTGGCTGCCCACAATGCTCTGTGCCCTGCTGGCTTTCTATTGGGTCCCCACAAATCGTCTCACTTCTACCCTGGTTCCAAGGCAGCCTCGGGAACAGGAAGCTGTCATCCCAGGCCTTACTAATACTAATGAGGACAGTAGGGGCTTTAATTATCTTTACAGTTTAACCCACACTTTCCCATGGTGTCACTGCCAACTGCAGGGTTTCCTCTCCCCTCCTCCCTGCTCCTCTAGACAGCCCCCAGCTACTGTTTTTAGAGTGTTGATTCCTTTACATTTGAGTCTCAGTGCAAGTGTGGCCTCAGGTGGATACTTCCTGGGAGACAGCCTTCACTACAGCCCTGAGGATTGCCCCTCAGTGGCACAGATCCATGGCCAACTTTATTCTCTCTACTGAAGCCAAGCCCTAATTTGGCCCACACATCACAAGTCCTGTCCACTACCTGCACGCACAGGAGCAGTAAGCTGGGGCCGCACTCGAGCTGCCACATCCATCACACGAGTTGTAAGAACATATTTACTCCTGGTGAACATACAACTCTTTCCAAAGGTGAAAGAATGAGCTTCTATTTCCAAGAGAATTTACCAAAGCTCAGTAAGCTCAGTAAGTCCCCTACCAAAGTAACTCTCCAAGATTACCAAAACTCAATTCTTATACAAAAATATACTTAGCAAAACTGAGTTACCCAAACTCAATAACCCATACCCACAATCAGGTCCTATTCCTCACAAGTTTGTTTTTGCTTTGCTTTGTTTTTGATTTGCTCTTAAAATCTTGAGTTATTCCGTAAAGTTCCAAGGCTTTTGCTACAGAGGTTTTGGTGCCAACCGTGAGAGAAGCATGACATGTTCCCTTGCACCTTACTAACTTATAATCATCAAAAAATAGCTTTTATCTATCAGATTTGCCTCTAAGAAACACCTTCAGGCAAAGCCAGTGTAGACTCATTACTGGAGTTGCCTTGAGGGTCCTTCAATCCAGTGGTCTGGAAACTGAGTCTGGAGGTCTGGGTTCTCC